>NW_027362771.1:294181494-304181494 GCF_046119375.1 Phyllobates terribilis
CTAAGCAGTGTATGGGGGTGAGTCCGTTCCTCCTCGTGGTGCCCCTGGAAAAGACCTGCTGCTGCAGGCCAAACTGAACGCGGACAAATCCTGTTGTAAATCTTTTGTGACGGGCAGAACGAAAGGTGTAATGTTCAAACTTTTATAGATAACAACTACAGGAATGCCTGTCACAAATAAGAATATGATGAAGAAGAAGAATATGAAGAAGATGAAGAAGTAGAATATGAAGAAGAATAATAGTTGAATAAGAAGAATATGAAGAATGTAAAAAAAATAACAATACTAAGAAGGTGAAGAAGAAGAAGATGAAGAAGGTGAACAAGAAGTTGATGAAAAAGATGCTGATGCTGAGGATGATGAAGGAGAAAGTGTGGGAGAAGTAAAAAAGAAGGTGAAGAGTATGGAAGTAGTGAAACATAAATATCTGACAAAATTTTAAAAAACTTAACATAGACAATATTTACGTAACTCAGAACATCTTAAAAAAAATATTAATTCCTGCTATTCCATTTGATTGGGCTAAACCTCTATGCCTTTATTGTCTCCCCCACCTCCCCCAATACATTCTACATTATTCTTAGTTGTTTTCCTTCATGTAGAATTAACCTACAAGGAAAGAAAGGGTTTATTTTCATTCCGATATTTGTGTCCCATTGACTTGCATTGGTTTCCGGTATCGGAATCGGCGATATCCGATATTTTTTGGGTATCGGTCCGATACAATCCGCTCCGATATTTCTCGATATCAGAAGGTATCGCTGAACACTAGTGACAACCAAAAGAAAAGAAAGTTTGTGACCCCAGGGTGCACTTAATTAACCTCTGCTTCCTGGTAGGATGATGTAATGTGGTGCACTCCAAATAGTCCAGAAAACAGGGGGCTGTTGATAACTTTTTCTTGTTGCATGAATACACAGGTACATCCAGATAAATGATGATTGAATAGAGATTCTATTCCAAAGCAGCAATCACAGTTACTTTCCGGTATAGTCATGCAAATATATAAATGGTGCAGTGATACCTGAGCTCCATCTTCTGCTTATATCTACAGTCTTTATCACACAGCTGTCTGCAGCTAAGGCTGTGGTTTCTCATATACAGGAGCTATGTCTGCTCCCTTGTTCCTTTAGCTTCCCTAGGCTGACTACACTCATGCACAAAATGCCTCCTTCTCCTCCACTGCTAAACCCAGGATGGTCATGTGGTTTAACCATGTGACCTTGTGGCCATATATGGAAAGCAGTTCTGCTTTGTTAACTCCTTACAACCTCCTGATAGCAGAATATAAAAAGTACATCACTTTCTGCATATATAAACTACTATGTACTGAATTTTCATGTACATTATCTTACATAATGAGGTAGCTTTGCTACATCTTAAAGGCACATACACAACAACTTTGGGGCATTACAGTTGCTTGTGCTACTGTGAGCAACTTGTGTGGCCTAAATGTGCTCCCATGACCTGCAGTGTCTTGTCTCCCATCGAGCACATGTTGATGACTGTGTGCTGTGTGTGCACAGGTGCATTCACTGTGGGAGAACATTCATGAGACTATTATTGATAACTTCATTGATAGTATGCCAAGGTGTGTAAGTGTGTGTATTTAGCACGTGTTCTTCACACTGATTAAATCAAGTTGTTTTGAAAATGCTGTTTACATTTTTTCATCATTTTCATACCATTAACATGTGTTTTGATCATGTTATTTCCATAATACGACTTTTCCTCTTTTTGGTGTTGCAATTTCATTGTTGAAGAGTGTTTATACATACTGTGTGTGTGTATATATGTATATGTATATATATATATATATATATATATATATATATATATATATATATATTGTAGGGTTTCTACTCACTTGGGTGCGTCGGGTGGCAAACAGGAAGCGTTTTCAATTAAATGTCCATATCGGTTTATTGCTTCATAAACCGGCCAAAAGCGAAGGGAAGACTAACAGCCTTTGGTGCAGGCAAACAAAGTAAACAGTCCTTTAGGCAAAGTCTCTGGTTAGCCTGTCCTGTGGGCACACAGGCTGGATAGCATCCAGTTCACTGGCTCAGTCTGGAGGCAAAAACACTCGAGAGGCCTTCTCCCTCCAAACACAGACCATGTGCCAAACAACAGATTCCATTATAACCTCTTAACCACACCTAGAGGTGAGGTATGTGAGTAGCCAGACCCGCCCATCTCTCCAACTATCTGTAACCCGACCCCAGATGCACCAAACAGTCCTCTTAGTGATTACGTGCACTAGAGCAACATTCCCGGATTACATACAGAGGACAGCCATCTCTGTGATACATACCTCCCATCAACTATGTGTCCATTAGCTACCTTACAATATATATATATTACATATATATATATCTTTATACACTGCTCAAAAAAATAAAGGGAACACTCAAATAACACATCCTAGATCTGAATGAATGAAATATTCTCATTGAATACTTAGTTCTGTACAAAGTTGAATGTGCTGACAACAAAATCACACAAAAATCATCAATGGAAATCAAATTTATTAACCAATGGTCCGTGGATTTGGAGTCACCCCCAAAATTAAAGTGGAAAAACACACTAAAGGCTGATCCAACTTTGATGTAATGACTTTAAAACAAGTCAAAATGAGGCTCAGTATTGTGTGTGGCCTCCACGTGCCTGTATTACCTCCCTACAACGCCTAGGCATGCTCCTGATGAGGTTGCAGATGGTCTCCTGTGGGATCTCCTCCCAGACCTGGACTAAAGCATCCGCCAACTCCTGGACAGTCTGTGGTGCAACGTGACGTTATTGGATGGAGCAAGACATGATGTCCCAGATGTGCTCAATCGGATTCAGGTCTGGAGAACGGGCGGACCAGTCCATAGTGTTAATGCCTTCATCTTGCAGGAACTGCTGACACACTCCACCCACATGAGGTCTGGCATTGTCCTGCATTAGGAGGAACACAGGGCCAACAACACCAGCATATGGTCTCACAAGGGGTCTGAGGATCTCACATCGGTACCTAATGACAGTCAGGCTACCTCTGGCGAGCACATGGAAGGCTGTGCGGCCCTCCAAAGAAATGCCACCCCACACCATTACTGACCCACTGCCAAACCGGTCATGCTGAAGGATGTTGCAGGCAGCAGATCGCTTTCCATGGTGTCTCCAGACTCTGTCACGTCTGTCACGTGCTCAGTGTGAACCTGCTTTCATTTGTGAAGAGCACAGGACGCCAGTGGCGACTTTGCCAATCCTAGTGTTCTGTGGCAAATGCCAAGCGTCCTGCACGGTGTTGGGCTGTGAGCACAACCCCCATCTGTGGACATCGGGCCCTCATACCACCCTCATGGAGTCGGTTTCTAATCGTTTGTGCAGACACATGCACATTTGTGGCCAGCTGGAGGTAATTTTGCAGGGCTCTGGCAGTGATCCTCCTGTTCCTCCTTGCACAAAGGCGGAGGTAGCGGTCCTGCTGCTGGGTTGTTGCCCTCCTATGGCCCCCTCCATGTCTCCTGGTGTACAGGCCTGTAACCTGGTAGCGCCTCCAGCCTCTGGACACTACGCTGACTGGCACAGCATGTGAAATTGATTGTCAATCAGTGTTGCTTCCTAAGTGGACAGTTTGATTTCACAGAAGTTTGATGTACTTGGAGTTATATTCTGTTGTTTAAGTGTTCCCTTTATTTAAAGTATTCAGACCCCTTTAAATTTTTCACTCTTTGTTTCATTGCAGCAATTTGGTAAATTCTAAAAAGTTCATTTTTTTTCTCAATGTACACTCTGCACCCCATCTTGACTGAAAAACAAACAAACAGAAATGTTGAAATTTTTGCAAATTTCTTAAAAAAGAAAAACTGAAATATCACATGGTCATAAGTATTCAGACCCTTTGCTCAGACACTCATATTTAAGTCACATGCTGTCCATTTCCTCGTGATCCTCCTTGAGATGGTTTGGAGGGAGCTGAAACTCAGTGTTGCCAAGCAACAGCCCTGAAACCTGAACGATCTGAAGAAGATCTGTATGGAGGAGTGGGCCAAAATCCCTTCTGCAGTGTGTGCAAACTTGGTCAAGAAATACAGGAAACGTCTGACCTCAGTAATTGAAAACAAAGGTTTCTATGCCAAATATTAAGTTCTGTTTTTCTATTGTATCAAATACTTGTTTCATGCAATAAAATGCTAATTATTATGTAAAAATCATACAATGTGATTTTCTGGATTTTTTTGGGGATTCTGTCTCTCACAGTTGAAGTGTACGTACGATAAAAATTACAGACCTCTACATTTTTGGTAGGTGGGAACACTTGCAAAATCGTCAGTGTACCTACTTATTTTCCCCAAAATATATATATATATATATATATTTATATTTTATACACACACACACACACACACACACACACACACACACACACACACACACACACACACACACACAGGGTTTTAGCAAACAAAATCCAGTAATTTTAGATAACATTATGTGAAGTGATGAAGCTTCTTTCAAATTATCCGGCCATATTAGCAGACATAATTGTATTTACTGGTATAATGAGAACATGCATTTAACATTAGAGCAACAACTAAATGAGCCTGGTGTCAATGTTTGGGGTGGTATTTCAAGTTTTGGTGTTTTAGGACCAATATTTTTTGATGGCACAGTCACAGAAGATAAGTATCTCAAAATTCTAATGAATCAAGTTGTTCCCCAGTTACAGCAACAACCTAATTCAAATGACCTTTATTTCCAACAAGTTGGGGCCCCTCCATATTATTCAAGAGTAGTCCGCGAGTATCTTGATGAAACATTTCCTAATAAATGGATTGGCTGAAGAGGCCCGCTTGATTGGTCGGCACGTTCACCAGACTTGACCCCAATGGATTTTTTCTTTTGGGGAGTACTCAAGGACAAAGTTTATTGTCGAAAACCAAAAAGTGTCAGTGATTTGAAAAATTACATAGGAGATGCATTTCAAGAAATTAATACCCAAAGAGACTTGTGCAAAAAAGTTTGTCGAAGCGTTAGAGGCAGACTTCAAAGCTGTGCAAATTGTAATGGAAAACAGTTTCAGCACCTGCGGTGATAAAATTTAAGGGCTTTTGTATTATTGTTCAAAATAAAATTTAATTGTCAATGTTATGCGTGTGTTAGTAAATATAATTTTATATATAAATCAAAATAAATGTTATTATTTTCTGTCCACCTACTTTTGGACCACATATATTATATAGAGTCATTACAGAGTTATCTATTTCAAGTGTTTATTTCTGGTAATGTTGATGATTGTGGCTTACAGTCAATGAAAACACAAAAGTCATTATGTCAGTAAATTAGAATAATTAACAAAAAACACCTGCAAAAGCTTACGATGCATTTAAAAAGGTCCCTTAGTCTGTTTCAGTAGGCTCCACACTCATGGGGAACACTGCTGACCTGACAGATGTCCAGAAGGCAGTCATTGACACACTTCACAAGGAGGGTAAGCCACAAAAGGTCACTGCTAAAGAAGCTGGCTGTTCAGAGTGCTGTATCCAAGCATATTAATGGAAAGTTGAGTGGAAGGAAAAGGTGTGGTAGAAAAAGGTGCACAAGCAACTGGGATAACCGCAGCTTTGAAAGGATTATTAAGAAAAGGCCGTTCAAACCACATACAGACGTATTCAGGACATGGGCTACAAGTGTCGCATTCCTTGTGTCGAGCCACTCATGACTAGAGATGAGCGGTGTTCGACTAGAACTGTTCGCCAATCTCAAATTCGAGCTGTTTTGGGCGGTGTTCGAGTTGTTCGACGAACCCGAACGATTTGCAAAAAATTCGGCTGTTCGAGGTTATGTTCGATAACTGTTCGTGCACCAAAAGCTTGTCCTGCATGTCTGGCGCTATTTAGAGCACCAATCATGCAGGGATTGTCTGTCACTCACTGTAATGCCACAGCCATGGTGGTTGTGGCATTACAGTGATTGCCCAAATCGATGGGAACAGTGTCAACAGTGAAACATGAAAAGCCGGCAATTCAGCAGCGGCATACACCGGTACCCGACAATTTAGAACCGAAAGAATAG
This sequence comes from Phyllobates terribilis, assembly GCF_046119375.1. Taxonomy (NCBI): domain Eukaryota; kingdom Metazoa; phylum Chordata; class Amphibia; order Anura; family Dendrobatidae; genus Phyllobates; species Phyllobates terribilis. Next base: position 294,187,555 of record NW_027362771.1, read on the forward strand.
AGCTTCACACATAGATTAGATAGATATAAACATGTCAGCCACATATATACGAAGTACAGTGAAAGTGCTGCTTACTGTACTTGTCATTTAGCGTAAAGGATTTATCAAAAAAAATAATAGTGTTTTCATGCACCGTCTCTTTAAAAAAGCCGGCCGGCAATTCAGCAGCGGTACCCGACAATTTATAACAGACAGAATAGAGCTTCACACATAGATTAGATAGATAGAAACATGTCAGTCACATATATATGAAGTACAGTGATAGTGTTGGTTACTGTACTTGTCATTTAGTATTAAAATAAAGGATTTATTATTAAAAAAAATGGCGTGGGGTTCCCCTTAATTTTAGGCTCTAGCGGAGGTTAAGCAGACGGCTGGGGCAGATGTTTGAAGCCTGGGAAGGGGGTAATACCCACGGAGCTTCCCAGGCTACTAATATCAGCCCCCAGCTGAATACATAGCCTTTACTAGCTATTAAAATGGGGGACCCCCCAAAAAAAATGACGTGGGGTCCCCCCTAATTTAATAGCTAGCAAAGGCTAGGCAGACAGCTGGGGGCTGATATTAATAGCCCAGGAAGGGAGCCATGAATATTGGCCCCCTCCCAGGCTAGAAACACCAGCCGTCAGCCGCCCCAGAAATGGCGCATTCATAGGATGCGCCAATTCTGGCACTTAGCCTCGCTCTTCCACGCTGCCCTGGTGCGGTGGCAGGGGGTAATAGGGTTGGGGTTGATGTCAGCTTATAATGCCAGCTGACATCAAGCCCAGGTTAGTAATGGAGAGGCGTCTATAAGACACCCCCATTACTAACCCCATAGTCAAAGTTAAAAAAAACACAAACACCCAGAATAAAGTCCTTTAATTGAAATAAAGACACAATCCTTTATTGTTCTAAATTAAACCATACTTACCGTCACGCCCATTCCAGCTGAAGCCAACGATCTCCTGCAATAAAAGAAAAATAATAAAGCAACCTCATCCTTACCTTTCCATGGTTCCCACGACAGCTTCAGCTCTGCTACATCGAGATGACAGGCTGGACCGCAGCAGAACGCTGCCATCCAGCCTCTCATCCCGGAGACACTGAGAAGCGCAGGCTTACTTGCGCTGCTCAGCGTCTCTCTGTGACGACATCCAGATGAGCCGAGTTCATGTCCAATGAACTCGGCTCACCTCATGCACGTCACTGACAGCGTGGGAAAATTCTCACGCTGAAGCGGTGAGTGCAGGAGAATTCTCCCACGCTGTCAGTGACGTGCATAAGGTGAGCTCATGTCCAATGAACTCAGCTCACCTCCTGCACGTCACTGACAGCGTGGGAGAATTCTCCTGCACTCAGCGCCTCAGCGTGAGAATTCTCCCGCTGAAGCGCTGAGTGCAGGAGAATTTTCCCACGCTGTCAGTGACGTGCATAAGGTGAGCTCATGTCCAATGAACTCAGCTCACCTCCTGCACGTCACTGACAGCGTGGGAGAATTCTCCTGCACTCAGCGCTTCAGTGTGAGAATTCTCCCACGCTGAAGCGGTGAGTGCAGGAGAATTTTCCCACGCTGTCAGTGACGTGCATGAGGTGAGCCGAGTTCATTGGACATTAACTCGGCTCATCTGGATGCCCTCACAGAGAGACACTGTGGAGCGCAAGCAAGCCTGCGCTTCTCAGTGTCTGCGGGATGACAGGCAGGATGGCAGCGTTCTGCTGCGGTCCAGCCTGTCATCTCGATGTAGCAGAGCTGAAGCTGTCATGGGAACCATGGAAAGGTAAGGATGATGTTGCTTTATTATTTTTCTTTTATTTCAGGAGATCGTTGGCTTCAGCTGGAATGGGCGTGATGGTAAGTATGGTTTAATTTAGAACAATAAAGAATTGTGTGTTTATTTCAATTAAAGGACTTTTTTCTGGGTGTTGTGTTTTTTTTAAATACTTTACTAGAAATTCATGGTGGTCATGTCTAATATTGGCGTGACCCCATGAATTTCGGGCTTAGGGCCAGCTGATAATGCCAAGCTGGCCCTAACCCCTTTATTACCCAGTGAGCCACCGCATCAGGGCCCTGGATGAGTTGGGTACAGCGCCAGAAGATGGCGCTTCTATGAACGCGCCATTTTCCGGGGTGGCTGCGGACTGCAATTTGCAGCGGGGGTGGCCCAGAAAGCTTGGGCCTCCCTGCGCTGCGGATTCCAGCCCCCAGCTGCCTAGTTGTACCTGGCTGGACACAAAAACAGGGCGAAGCCCCACGTCAATTTTCTTTAAATTATTTCATGAAATAATTAAGAAAAAAAGGGCTTCCCTATATTGTTGTGTCCGGCCAGGTACAAATAGGCAGCTGGTGGTTGGGGGCAGCCCGTTCCTGCCTGCTGTACCTGGCTGGACACAAATATAGTGCGAAGCCCCACGTCAATTTTTTTTAAATTATTTCATGAATTTCCTGAAATAATTTAAAAAAATTGAAGTGGGGCTTCGCACTATATTTGTGTCCAGCCAGGTACAGCAGGCAGGAACGGGCTGCCCCCATCCACCAGCTGCCTATTTGTACCTGGCCGGACACAACAATATAGGGAAGCCCTTTTTTTCTTAATTATTTCATGAATTTCATGAAATAATTAAAAAAAATTGAAGTGGGGCTTCGCACTATATTTGTGTCCAGCCAGGTACAGCAGGCAGGAACGGGCTGCCCCCATCCACCAGCTGCCTATTTGCACCTGGCCGGACACAACAATATAGGGAAGCCCTTTTTTTCTTAATTATTTCATGAATTTCATGAAATAATTAAAAAAAAAGTACGTGGGGCTTCGCCCTATTTTTGTGTCCAGCCAGGTACAACTAGGCAGCTGGGGGCTGGAATCTGCAGCGCAGGGAGGCCCAAGCTTTCTGGGCCACCCCCGCTACAAATTGCAGTCCGCAGCCACCCCGGAAAATGGCGCGTTCATAGAAGCGCCATCTTCTGGCGCTGTACCCAACTCATCCAGGGCCCTGGTGCGGTGGCTCACTGGGTAATAAAGGGGTTAGGGCCAGCTTGGTATTATCAGCTGGCCCCAAGCCCAAAATTCATGGGGTCACGCCAGTATTAGACATGACCGCCATGAATTTCTAGTAAAGTATTTAAAAAAAACACAACACCCAGAATAAAGTCCTTTAATTGAAATAAAGACACAATTCTTTATTGTTCTAAATTAAACCATACTTACCATCACACCCATTCCAGCTGAAGCCAACGATCTCCTGCAATAAAAGAAAAATAATAAACCAACCTCATCCTTACCTTTCCATGGTTCCCACGACAGCTTCAGCTCTGCTACATCGAGATGACTGGCTGGACCGCAGCAGAACGCTGCCATCCAGTCTGTCATCCCGCAGACACTGAGAAGCGCAGGCATGCTTGCGCTCCTCACTGTCTCGCTGTGACGGCATCCAGATGAGCCGAGGTCATGTCCAATGAACTCGGCTCACCTCATGCACGTCACTGACAGCGTGGGAAAATTCTCACGCTGAAGTGCTGAGTGCAGGAGAATACTCCCACGCTGTCAGTGATGTGCATGAGGTGAGCTCATGTCCAATGAACTCAGCTCACCTCCTGCACGTCACTGACAGCGTGGGAAAATTCTCCTGCAATCAGCGCTTCAGCGTGAGAATTTTCCCACGCTGTCAGTGACGTGCATGAGGTGAGCCGAGTTCATTGGACATGAACTCGGCTCATCTGGATGTCGTCACAGAGAGACGCTGAGCAGCGCAAGCAAGCCTGCGCTTCTCAGTGTCTGCGGGATGACAGGCTGGATGGCAGCGTTCTGCTGCGGTCCAGCCTGTCATCTCGATGTAGCAGAGCTGAAGCTGTCGTGGGAACCATGGAAAGGTAAGGATGAGGTTGCTTTATTATTTTTCTTTTATTGCAGGAGATCGTTGGCTTCAGCTGGAATGGGCGTGATGGTAAGTATGGTTTAATTTAGAACAATAAAGGATTGTGTCTTTATTTCAATTAAAGGACTTTATTCTGGGTGTTTGTGTTTTTCTTAACTTTGACTATGGGGTTAGTAATGGGGGTGTCTTATAGACGCCTCTCCATTACTAACCTGGGCTTGATGTCAGCTGGCATTATAAGCTGACATCAACCCCAACCCTATTACCCCCTGCCACCGCACCAGGGCAGCGTGGAAGAGCGAGGCTAAGTGCCAGAATTGGCGCATCCTATGAATGCGCCATTTCTGGGGCGGCTGACGGCTGGTGTTTCTAGCCTGGGAGGGGGCCAATATTCATGGCTCCCTTCCTGGGCTATTAATATCAGCCCCCAGCTGTCTGCCTAGCCTTTGCTAGCTATTAAATTAGGGGGGACCCCACGTCATTTTTTTGGGGGGGTCCCCCATTTTAATAGCTAGTAAAGGCTATGTATTCAGCTGGAGGCTGATATTAGTAGCCTGGGAAGCTCCGTGGGTATTACCCCCTTCCCAGGCTTCAAACATCTGCCCCAGCCGTCTGCTTAACCTCCGCTAGAGCCTAAAATTAAGGGGAACCCCACGCCAATTTTTTTAATAATAAATCCTTTATTTTAATACTAAATGACAAGTACAGTAACCAACACTATCACTGTACTTCATATATATGTGACTGACATGTTTCTATCTATCTAATCTATGTGTGAAGCTCTATTCTGTCTGTTATAAATTGTCGGGTACCGCTGCTGAATTGCCGGCCGGCTTTTTTAAAGAGACGGTGCATGAAAACACTATTATTTTTTTTGATAAATCCTTTACGCTAAATGACAAGTACAGTAAGCAGCACTTTCACTGTACTTCGTATATATGTGGCTGACATGTTTATATCTATCTAATCTATGTGTGAAGCTCTATTCTTTCGGTTCTAAATTGTCGGGTACCGGTGTATGCCGCTGCTGAATTGCCGGCTTTTCATGTTTCACTGTTGACACTGTTCCCATCGATTTGGGCAATCACTGTAATGCCACAACCACCATGGCTGTGGCATTACAGTGAGTGACAGACAATCCCTGCATGATTGGTGCTCTAAATAGCGCCAGACATGCAGGACAAGCTTTTGGTGCACGAACAGTTATCGAACATAACCTCGAACAGCCGAATTTTTTGCAAATCGTTCGGGTTCGTCGAACAACTCGAACACCGCCCAAAACAGCTCGAATTTGAGATTGGCGAACAGTTCTAGTCGAACACCGCTCATCTCTACTCATGACCAATAGACAACGCCAGAAGCGTCTTACCTGGGCCAAGGAGAAAAAGACCTGGACTGTTGCTCAGTCGTCCAAGGTGGTTTTTCAGATGGAAGTAAATTTTGCATTTCATTTGGAAATCAAGGTCCCAGAGTCTGGAGGAAGAGTGGAGAGGCCACAATCCAAGCAGCTTGAGGTCTAGTGTGAAGTTTCCACAATCGGTGATGGTTTGGGGAGCCATGTCATCTGCTGGTGTAGGTCCCCTGTGTTTTATCAAGACCAAAGTCAGCGCAGCCGTCTATCAGGAAATTTTAGAGCACTTCATGCTTCCCTCTGCCGACAAGCTTTTTGGAGATGGAAATTTCATTCTCCAGCAGGACTTGGCACCTGTCCACACTGCCAAAAGTACCAATACCTGGTTTAAAAACAACAGTATCACTGTGCTTGATTGGCCAGCAAACTAGCCTGACCTTGGGGTATCTATGGGGTATTGTGAAGAGGAAAAAATAGCAAATAAGTGGTACCCAGTTAGTTATAATAATAAATAGCAAGAGGGTAAAACATAACTTTTATTCAATATTATTTTAAAAAAACGTTTAAAAAGGTGCAAGGTGCATGCATAAGTACAAGAAGTACCAAAGTACAATAATACTAAGACACAATAGGAAACTTATCCTTATCCTGATGGTGTTCCTATATAAGAAATAGGTCACACAAGATCTTTGAGGAAATGATTTCTCAGGTAAATGATGAATACTAACAAAGATAATCTCACTGGTATAGTTCACCAAACAACCGTGTCCTCTCTAGCTATTTCCCATCCATAATTCAGCCAAATAAGATAAGGTATTGATGTAGATACAATACACAGCGTATGGGAAAGGTATATGCTAGTAAGTGTATAAAGCGACTCAGCCAACCATATAGAAAAACAACAACAGCAAAAATGTATTCATTATATCCACAACTGAATAAACTATTTTGTGGCATTAAACATTATTATATAATCATAGCGGAAATTTTTCAACTTATCTGATCCTTCATTAATGATGGGTATGCAGTCTCAACGCAGGCAGGCTCCCGACTCGTTTCCCTTTGATCATCAGGGGAGTAAAGTGCCTATAATCTTGCCCCCATTCGTTGGATATGCTTTAGTGGCTGGTTAGTAGTACCCATTGATGCAGTGCCTCTTATACATGTGCTGCATGCTGAAAACAGCGTTTACTTCCGGGTATGACGTCATATCCTGTGCGCAGACCATACAGGACGATAAAAAATGACAACTTCTGGTCTGTGGAACGCATATGGAACGCACTAGAGTCACGCATGCGCAGTAGCGATCTCAGAATCAATCGCAGTAGTGATCTCAAAATCGATTGCAGTAGCGATCTCAAAATCGCTTCCTAGATACAATATGCTAATAGGGGGCGTGTATCTAACAAACATGCTCACAATGATCTAGTGCCAGACGCTAAGTTATAAGCAATATGAAAGCGTCAAAATGTGATCAAATAAGCCCAAATATAAAGAATAAGAGTCACAACAGACCACATACCACAAAGTATGTACAGTACCTAGTCACAGATCTACATAAGCGTGCACAAATGAACGCAGAATTACCAAAGCCAATTGCGATAAGGGAAGAATATGGTAGTATAGAGGTAAACAAAAAATTGTGAAGAGGAAGATGAAAGACACCAGACCCAACAATGCAGATGAACTGAAGGCTGCTATCAAAGCAAAACCTCTGCCGACAAGCTTTTTAAAGATGGAAATTTCATTCTCCAGCAGGACTTGGTATCTATCCACACTGCCAAAAGCACCAATACCTGGTTTAAAAACAACAGTATCGCTGTGCTTGATTGGCCAGCAAACTCGCCTGACCTTAACCCCATAGAGAATCTATGGGGTATTGGCAAGAGGAAGATGTGAAGAAATGGCAACAGAGAGACCCTGCAGAATCCCACCACTGCCACCAATGTGAAGAAATGACAACAGAGAGACCCCGCAGAATCCCACCGCTGCCACCACTTGTGATGGGTCCACACCCCGCCACCCGTCTGATGTCACAATTACGTCAGACGGAGCACGTGATACGGATCTGCCGTTTGCACAAACGTGACGTTCCGCACCTCCTCGAGGACGCGTAAGGTCAGATTGGTACAGTTCTACACAGATACCCCCTGTCCACACGGGTACAAGAAGGCACCAGGGAGGGAGAAGTTGTGGCCCACTCAGTCACTGACATGGCACCACACTCGCTCACACCCCTAACAGGCTGAGAGGCTCCTTCACTAGCTGCAGTGAACCAGAGCCTGGTCGCCTGGGAGAGCTGCCACCAGTTTCTATTAGATATAATGGAACTTATATCGGGCTAGAAACCAGCACAGTAGCGTGTTCGTTTGGCCAAACAATGGATGTGAGGGTTCGTGGATTGAGATAAAAGAGCAGCTCAAGGTTAAATTATATATTTAATCGCCTTAGGGGCACACTAGAAAATACACTATATACATAAAGGTGATACATACACAATGGTCAGAGTTGCAAACACAATAGTAGGGGTACAACAGATATAAAGCAGTTATTACAAGTCAGTTACCGGTCAGATGGACAATCTGGCTTTCGTGGGAAGGGTTGCCACATGGGAGACTTGTGGGCCCTCTCTTGGTTGACGGACTCCTTCCACACGACATGACGTCACGGCCTCCCTATTGCCCATAGACTCCAGTTCAAAACCGTAACTTTGGCATACAAAGCCATCCACAACCTGTTTCCTCCATACATCTGTGACCTAGTATCCCGGTACATACCTACACGCAACCTACGATCCTCACAAGATCTCCTTCTCTACTCCCTCTTACCTCCTCTTCCCACAATCGCATACAAGATTTCTCCCGTGCATCCCCCCTACTCTGGAACTCTCTACCCTAAAGCATCAGACTCTCACCTACCGTGGAAACCTTCAAAAGGAACCTGAAGGCCCACCTCTTTCGCAAAGCCTACAACCTGCAGTAGCCATCACTCCACCACACTGCTGCACGACCAGCTCTACCCTCACCTACTGTATCCTCACCCATCACTTGTAGACTGAGCCCTCGCGGCCAGGGTCCTCTCTCCTCCTGTACCAGTTTGCCATTGAGTTTTTGTTCAAGATTTTTGTAATTGTTTCTGCTATGTATACCCCCCTTTTCACATGTAAAGCACCATAGAATAAAAGGTGCTATAATAATAATAATGAGAGACACCAGACCCAACAATGCAGATGAGCTGAAGGCTGCTATCAAAGCAACCTGGGCTTCCATAACACCTCAGCAGTGCCACAGGCTGATCGCCTCCATGCCACGCCACATTGATGCAGTAATTGATGCAAAAGGAGCCCCGACCAAGTATTGAGTGCATTTACTGAACATACATTTCAGTGGCCCAACATTTCAGATTTTAAAAACATTTTTCAATCTGTTGTTATGACGTATTCTAATTTACAGAGATAATGACTTTTGTGTTTTCATTGGCTGTAAGCCATAATCATCAACATTAACAGAAATAAACACTTGAAATAGATCACTCTGTTTGAAATGACTCTATATAATATGAGTTTCACTTTTTGTATTCAATAACTTAAATAAATTAACTTTTTGATATTCGAATTTTGTGAGATGCACATGTATATACCAGGATGGGGGATATATATACCAGGATGGGGCCCAGAATAAGGGACATATACAGTGGCTTACGAAAATATTCACCCCCTTTTTGTGTTTTGCTACCTCTCAACTTGTAATTTTACTTTTTCTTTTTTTGAGGGTTTGCATCAGTTCATGTAAAGAACATGCCTACAGCTGTGAACATTTGGTTTTCTTTTTATTGTGAAGCAAGCAACAAATAGGACAAAATAACTGAAAACGTCAGTGTGCATGACTATTCACCCCCTAAAGTTAGTATTTTGTAGAGCCTCCTTTTGTGGCAATTACAGCTGCACGTCTCTTTGGATAAGTCTCTATGAGCTTTCCACATCTTACCACTGGGATTTTTGCCCATTCCTCAAGGCAAAACTGCTCCAGCTCCTTCATGTTAAAGGAAACCTGCCACCAGTTTTGTCATACATCTACTAAAACTATCACCTTATTCAGTGCCTGTGCTGCATTCCATAAATGGTTATATAACCCCCTGACTCTGCCTGTATAGCCCCCAAAACCTTTAGAAGTTCTCCTGTGCTGTATGTTAATCCTGTCGGTCCAGTCCAATAGGCGTCCTTTCTTTGCTCTCTATCCCTCCTCCTGGCTGCTACTCCTGCGTCATCCACGTTACCAGGCAAAATCTTGTGCCTGAGCAGAGAAATCGCGTCTCGTGGCAGCGCACTATGCTTTGCCCTATTGCGCGCATGCGCACTTATGTTTTCAGCTCTGGCCGCAGTGGGGCAAAGCATAGTGGTGTTCTTGGTGTGATGAACTGTGTTGGTTTGATGCCAGACATAGCGTTTACCTTGGTGGCGAAAAAGTTCAATTTTGGTCTCCTCTGACCACAGCACCTTCCTCCATACATTTGCAGAGTGTCTTTTGGCAAACTCAAAATAAGCCTTAAAATTTGTGTTTGTAACTAAAAGTTTTTTTCTGCCCACTCTGCCATAAAAGCCATCTCTATGGAGTGTATGGCTTATTGTAGTTGTATGTACAGTTACTCCAGTCTTAACTCTGCAGATCCTTCAGGGTTACCTTTGGTCTCTGTGCTGCCTCTCTGATTAATATTCTCCTTGCCTGGGCTGAGAGCTTTGGTAGGCGGCCCTCTCTTCCCAGGTTTGTTGTGGTACCATGTTCTTTCCATTTGATGACAATGGATTTGATAGTGCTCCAGGGGATCATCAGAGATTGGGATATTTTTTCTAACCCAGCCCTGACTATTTCTCACCAACTTTGTTTGGAGATCTCCTTGGTCTCCATGGTGTTGTTTGGTTAGTGGTGCCTCTTGCTTAATGGTGTTGCAGCCTCTTTGGCCTTAAGAAAAGGTGTGTACAGTACAGACCAAAAGTTTGGACACACCTTCCCATTTGAAGGCATCAAAACTATGAATTAACACATGTGGAATTATATACTTAACAAAAAAGTGTGAAACAACTGAAAATATGTCTTATATTGTAGGTTCTTCAAAGTAGCCACCTTTTGCTTTGATGACTGCTTTGCACACTCTTAGCATTCTCTTGATGAGCTTCAAGAGGTAGTCACCGGAAATGGTTTTCACTTCACAGGTGTGCCCTGTCAGGTTTAATAAGTGGGATTTCTTGCCTTATAAATGGGGTTGGGACCATCAGTTGTGTTGTGCAGAAGTCTGGTGGATACACAGCTGATAGTCCAACTGAATAGACTGTTAGAATTTGTATTATGGCAAGAAAAAAGCAGCTAAGCAAAGAAAAACGAGTGGCCATCATTACTTTAAGAAATGAAGGTCAGTCAGTGCTAAAAATTGGGAAAACTTTGAGAGTGTCCCCAAGTGCAGTTGCAAAAACCATCAAGCGCTACAAAGAAACTGGCTCACATGAGGACCGCCCCAGGAAAGGAAGACCAAGAGTCACCTCTGCTTCTGAGGATAAGTTTATCCGAGTCACCAACCTCAGAAATCGCAGGTTAACAGCAGCTCAGATTAGAGACCAGGTCAATGCCACACAGAGTTCTAGCAGCAGACACATCTCTACAACAACTGTTAAGAGGAAACTTTGTTCAGCTGGCCTTCATGGTAAAATAGCTGCTAGGAAACCACTGCTAAGGACAGGCAACAAGCAGAAGACACTTTTTTGGGCTAAGGAACACAAGGAATGGACATTAGACCAGTGGAAATCTGTGCTTTGGTCTGATGAGTCCAAATTTGAGATCTTTGGTTCCAACCACCGTGTCTTTGTGCAACGCAGAAAAGGTGAACGGATGGACTATACATGCCTGGCTCCCACCGTGAAGCATGGAGGAGGAGGTGTGATGGTGTGGGGGTGCTTTTCTGGTGACACTGTTGGGGATTTATTCAAAATTGAAGCCATACTGAGAGAGCATGGCTACCACGGCATCTTGCAGAGGCATGCTATTCCATCCGGTTGTCGTTTAGTTGGACCATCATTTATTTTTCAACAGGACAATGACCCCAAACACACCTCCAGGCTGTGTAAGGGCCATTTGACCAAGAGGGAGAGTGATGGGGTGCTACGCCAGATGACCTGGTCTCCTCAGTCACCAGACCTGAACCCAGTCTAGATGGTTTGGGAGTGATCTGGACCGCAGAGTGAAGGCAAAAGGGCCAACAAGTGCTAAGCATCTCTGGGAACTCCTTCAAGATTGTTGGAAGACCATTTCCGGTGACTACCTCTTGAAGCTCATCAAGAGAATGCCAAGAGTGTGCAAAGCAGTCATCAAAGCAAAAGGTGGCTAATTTGAAGAACCTAGACTATAAGACATATTTTCAGTTGTTTCACACTTTTTTGTTAAGTATATAATTCCACATGTGTTAATTCATAGTTTTGATGCCTTCAGCATGAATGTACAATTTTCATAGACATGAAAATACAGAAAAATCTTTAAATGAGAAGGTGTGTCCAAACTTTTGGTCTGTACTGTATATACTGACAGACCATGGGACACTTAGTGAAAGAAAGTCCACCTGTGTGCAATCTAAGCATGTGACTTATGAAGGTAATTGCTTGCCCCAGAAACTGTTAGGGGCTTCATAGCAAAAGAGGTGAAAACATGTGCACATGCCAATTTTTAGTTATTTGATCTCATAAATTTAATTAAATTATATTTTTCTCTCTTCACTTCACCAACTTAGACTGTTTAGTGCTGATGCATCAGACACAAATCAGATTACAAAAATATCTAAACACCGGTTGTAATGTAGCAAAATAAGTAAAAAGTCAAGGGATTGAATACTTTCGCAAGCCGCTGTAAATATTGCTGTATTCCTGCTCTGCAAACATTCCCTTGGATGATGGGAATTATCCCTATAACAGGTTGGTTTTGAAATGTCACCTAAAAATAGGCCTCTTAAAGTTTACTTTTATAACTACAACTGGTAGAGGCATTGAAAATAAACTCCTTTCACAGTAGGAGAGACTGGGAATGATTCCAAAATCTTCATTTATGGAACAACTCTGGGAAAAAAACAAATTCTTCAGTACAAAGAGTTCCAGCTTTTATGAGCAATGCCAAACTCTCCTTGACCTTTTTTTCTGCAAGTTTTCTGAGTCATATGACTGGTTTTCATATCAGATTTACCTGCCTTGTACAAAGCTGAAACACTCAGGGAACCAAATTCTAAATACCATCGAATGTGAAATCAAGCTATATTATATTCTGATAATAATAGGTCTGCATTAAGCATCATAGCAAATTTTCACTTCCACTGATTGAGCCTTGTTTCGTAGCCTATGTTCAAACATATCAATTGTGGCCAGCTAGCTGTTTTGTTCCTGAGTCGGACAACACAGATGGCTTTTTGTGGACTTTGTACGTTAATCCGGCATCCATGGCATGCAACATTTTACTGTCCAGGGCAGGTAGATCTCATGTCATAATTGATGTTGCAATACATGCGGCTAATCAGTTTGTAATGAAATAGTTCAAGTGGAGTCACATAAAATCTAATCTCCAAATGCCATATGCTACATCTTTAATGGGAAGATGTTATCTGATTCATGCTGCCCAAACCACGGGCATCAAGAATCGGATCTTGGCTGCACGATTGCACCCTGGTATTTCATTCTCTGAAAATATACTTTGAAATCCAGCCCGTGACCATAGTTGGTGACCAGATTAGTCCAGCGCCAGCCCTAGCCAGCTCATCCAAGTGCTGCTAGAGGTGACTGACAAGTCTCTCCTTATGTACACGTGACCAGACCCCAATTTATGTTACCTGTGTGTTGGGCAGCATGAATAGACTTGAGAGGCTTCTTTTAATTTCTTAAAATTATAGATTGTAGAGATTACGATTCTTGTGGTGTCTGCAGACAGTTTTGCCTGAAAGTAAATGTTTACTCTTAAAAACTTATTTTTTTAACTTGATCAAAATTCTGTGTTGATTAATATTCTTGTGGCATCTGCAGATATGTTATCATTTTTTTTTTTTTTGTTCTGTTTTTTAACTTTTGCAATTAAACTTTCAAGCCATCATTTTTTTATCCTAATTGGAGCTTTCAACCTCATTTTAACCTAATTATCACATTTTACTGGTATGTATTATATTATATTTGTATTCCAAAACATTTTTGTCTGTGCATAGATCATACAACTTCCTACCTGCTTGGTTTCCATCTATTACCTTCCTTCTCTGGCCCTATAAAGCCAGGGCTGTCAATCAAAGAATAGGTGGGTGGAGATAGAGGGAAAACAAGCAGGTGGGAAGGTGTATATAAATGATTGGTCCTGCATTAATGCACTGAGTGCATGTACTTAGTTTGAACAGTCATCCTGTGCTGACAGAGTCCCTCTCTAGGTTTAGGGTGTATTTATACTGGCTGATTATTCTGAACGAGTATTCCTAGACATGCTCATTTCCTGATAAGTGGCCTTAAGTGAGGTTAAAAATGTTGCAACGACATGCACAAATATATAACCATTTCATAATACACTTTCTTTACTTGCTTAAGTTGAAGAGAAGGTTCCCCTACTCATGATTAGGAACATGTATGTTTTTTTCATACACATGGTCATAAAGGGTAACTGTGCTTTCAAGTAATTTTTCAGAATTAGGTGTCCTGTGTGTGTGTACTAGATGATAACACCATTTCTGGCCATTATGTGACTTATACATTGCATTCGCATCAGTTTTCAATCTGCATGCTCTATCTGTAACTTGTAGTCTGCTGTTTGCTGGGAGGAGGAAAATAGCTGCAATGATTTTTTCCATAGACAACACAGCATAGACAGTGGGATTCATATTCTTCATTCACTTTTTAGCACACAGACACAAGCTGCAGCAACATGAAGGACACTATACAGCAGAGCTCAGCTGTGTTGATCTGAATCAACCTCTGATATGAGGTAAAACACTTGTTAGAGAGCTCTTCACTATGTTTTTCTGTTTGTCCCTGTTCCCTTCCTTGCTCATTACTCTTCCTCCTTCCATCTCCATAGAGAAGGATAAAGAGTAGTCCATCTCCTTTGAGCAAGACAGATTTGAGCTGCTAATTCACAGTGGATGGTGAGCTGAGGAGGGAGGGAAGAAGTGTCTGATAAGTGGGGTAGGTTAGCTGATTTTTCTGATAAGATACATTACAAAGTTTCGTATAATCACCTGTACTATTAACCTCTTTCTGACGTGATCAGTAATAGTACATCTCACTGCCCTGGGCCTATTGGACCAGGTATGTCCTATTACTTATCACGCCATCGTGTGCGCACACAAGCTGTGCGGGACTATTGCCGCCGAGTTTGAACTGATTCTCACAGCTAACACCCAGTGCTGTGTGCCAGGAGTGGTGCCGCACCAATCCCGGCACATTAACCTCCGAAATGCTGCGATCGAAGTCACAGCATTCCGGGAGCAAGGGGAGGTAAGGGTGGCTTACTTACCTAGTCTCCGGCATCCCGCGTTGTCTGTGCCGGGTCCCAGTAGTTGTCATGGTGACCCGCTGTCGTCATGACAACATCCGGGTCATCAGGCATCAGGAACTTTGATCATGCACAGTGCGTGTTCAAAGTAACTTCTGCATACAGGCTGAGAGCATCTCTGTGCTATACAAGCGATCAGCCAGCAAAACGTGAAAGTCCTATAGTGGGACAAAGTGTAAAAGTAAAGAAAAAGTGTCAGAAAGTGGGAAAAAAAAATTGTAAAAATATTAAAGAAAAAATGAACAAATAATCCCAAAAAATTAAAAATATATTGTACCCATAAATAAATATTATTACGAAAAAAAACAAAAACAATGAAAGTACATATATTTGGTATCACCGCGTCTGGAACAACCTGACCTATAAAACTATAAAACCCTTTAGTGAACACAGTAAAAAAAAAAACGAAGCAAAAAACGATGCTTTATCATCATATCGCCAAACAAAAAATGAAATAAAACATGATCAAAAAGAGGAATGTAAGTAAAAATGGTACCACTGAAAATGTCATCTTGTCCCAGAAAAAAAAAAGGAGCCATACAGCTCTTTCAGCCAAAACATAAAAAAGTTATAGCTCTCAGAATAAAGCGATACAAAAATTATTTTTTCTATAAAAAAGTTTTTATGGTGTAAAAGCGCCAAAACATTAAAAAATATATAAATATGGTACTGCTGTAAACATACTGACCCGAAGAATAAAGCTGCCTTATCAATTTCACAACACGCAGAACGGCTTAAAAAAAAAAAAAAAAAAATGTTACTCTCAAAAATCGGAATAGAAAGCAATCAAAAAATGTCACATGCCCGAAAATGGTACCAATAAAAACGTCAACTTGTCCCGCAAAAATCAAGCTGTCACATGACTGTCAGGTGAAATATGGAAAAATTATAGCTCTCAAAATATGGCGATGCAAAAACTAGTCTTTGCAAAACAAAGGTTTTTTTATTTTGTGACAGCTGTCAATCATAAAAACCCGATATATATCTGGTATCGCTGTAATTGCACCAACCCGAATAATAAAATAGTCTAATTTGTAACATCCCTGGCGGCGTGCTGGCATGGCTTACCATCTCCCACCATGCAAGACCGCCAACTTACCTACCAGTCCAGGCTGCACACTATGCTCATCTTTTATAACAAAGAGAAAAATGGAGCCTTCAATAGCTTAAAACAATTATTCAAATTTTATTGCGTATAAAGATTAAAATCAGTAACAAAAAACACCCATATAACATTTATGCACAACAATGTGAACAACACAGACCTCAGGCTGTGAGTAACCAGTGGCGCCAATTACAATGTGGTATAATGAATAGTAACTATGTCACAAAGGCTTTCCTATACATAGTACATACTGATAGTATCTAATGAGTCCATAAATTAAACCCTGAGCCAAAGGAAAGGTATAGTACCTAGTGCATCTTGGTAGTTATCAATAGACTCAAGGGAGAATACATATTAAATAATTGGACTCATGAACATACCCAGCAGTTGGAGATGAATGCCAATGGGACCGACAGCCTGGTGAGAAGATACCCACGTCCCCTACGCACGTTTCGCTTGTATAAATGACCGCTTCATCATGGGGGAATATACACCTATACCTTCCAGGACCTTCTCATACCATGTGATGAGTCACATTGTGTAGCCTCAGCCAATGGAGGAATATGCACCTATACCTTCCAGGACCTTTTTATACCATGTGATGAGTCACATGGTGTAGCCTCAGCCAAAAGGGGGAATATGCACCTATACCTTCCAAGACCTTTTTATACCATGTGATGAATCACATGGTGTAGCCTCAGCCAATGGGTGATGGTTCGAACGGCACATGCGCGCCCACTCATCCGAGCTACCGCCCCCCACAGGCGTCACGCACCGTGCGCATGCTCGGGAGCCGGGACGCGTCACAGGGATCCCGGTCATGCGCACAGCCGTGTGCGACATCGCAAGGGACACAGCGCCGGACATGAGGTGGGCGCATGCGCACCGCATCACAAATGCCACAAGTGGGCAACGTTCAGAGTATGTATCCAGCCAATTGAGCGCTCCCAGGGTCACAAGGAATAATTATCCAAAAAAAGGATTTACTTCTTCAGAAGATTTATTCAAGTTAATAAATAGATAAAACTTATAAAAAAAACAACGCGTTTCGGCTATTAAAATTAAAGATATATAGCCTTCCTCAGGTCTAATGTAAGAGAGTCAATAGTGGTGGTTATATAGTCACTATAAAAACCTACCTAGTGAAATAATTATCCTAATCACATGTAAATTGGTTTGAGTTGGAACGCCCAAATCCCATTCTATAGAGACTCAGCTTTCTCAGAGTTAGGATTTTCCAACTTTTTCCTCTGATTGTAGAATAAACAAATTATATATAAATTGTAGAACAGCTAAACTTGTCATAATAAAATTTTGGTAACGAAGATATTATACTTTCTCCTTCTCTTTCTTTCCTTTCTTTTTCTATCCCTTTAAGAGGAGAAAATAAGTGCAATAGTAGAAGAATCTATACCATGAACCTGGATTTAAGAAGATTTTCATTCAATAGGTATATCAATAAAATTCAGATAAGGGGAGTTTAATTCACATGGATATAAGCTAAAGGTAGTGAAACGGAGAAAAAGAGAGAAAAAAAAAAAACGCATAAAAACGCATCAAAAAACGCAACGGAAAAAAAAAAAAAAAAGGAGAGAGGTTATTATTATACATAGTGAATGAAACATTAATTGTGGAGATATCTTCGTGAACTCTATACATTCTCCAATTTATCATTGAGGCCATCAGGATACAAACAACGTAGTCTATATATCCAGAAGGCCTCCTTCTTGTTAAGTTGTTGGATCCTGTCAGGAATATCAGCCGGGATCTGCTCCACCGGTGTAAGTCTCACTTTAAATTTTTTGTTATGGGTAGTAAGAAGATGTCTGGTGAGGCTGTGTGTTAATAAGCCATTTTTGGCATTGTATCTGTGGGCATTGAGTCGGGATCTCACCATTTGTGTGGTCCTACCCACGTACTGGAGACCGCAATCACATGTAATAACATAGATTACATAGTCACTAGTACAGGTCAGGTGATCCTTGATATTAAAAGTCTCTCCTGTGCTATTCGATGTAATGGAATGGGATCCATGAGTAATTATATTACAGCACTGACATTTTTTCTGAGAGCACCTATAAGTGCCATTCTGTGTGAGTCTATTTGTACTAATCAAGGGACAAATGTTTTTAGATTGAGAGAACACTGGCTGGCCTCCTGGTTTCCGGTTTTTTAAACGACTAGGTGCGAGGAGGTTTCTTAGAGTTTTTCCTCTCCTAAATGTAATGCCAGGTATTTTTGGCAATATATCTCGTAGGAGAGGATCTTGTTTCAAGATATGCCAATGCTTTTGCAAAATATTCCTAATCAATTGGTTCCCCTTATTATAAGAGGTGATAAAATTATGATTCCATTTATTCATATTCCTAGTGTCACTATCCCTGGATTCCTTATGGGGCAATTCATCCCCATTCCCCAAACAATCAGTTTGGGTTTTAGTCAAATTTATACGGTATGCCTCATCGATAATTTGCTTGGGGTACTTTTTCTCTTTAAATCTCTTCTTGAGTATATCCGATTGTCGGATGTAATCCGAATCCTTAGTATTATTTTTTCTGATTCGATGAAATTGACTGAAAGGGATGTTATTTTTCCACTTGATGTAATGGGCACTTTGATAATCCAAGTAGCCATTCACATCAACAGATTTGAAATGGGTTTTCATTATTATTTTTTTTTCTTCATGTGAAATTTCTAAATCAAGAAAAACAGCTATTTTTGGTTCGATACTAGAAGAAAAAGTAATACCCCAGGTGTTCTAATTCAATTCATTGACTAGAGACTGAGTATCCTCTCTACTGCCCCTCCATATCACAAATAGATCATCTATATAGCGCTTGTACAGTACTATATTGTTGCTATATTTAGGGGAGCAAAGGGGCGACTGTGACTCGAATAGCCCCATGAATAAATTAGCAAAACTTGGGGCTACCCGAGTCCCCATCGCGGTACCAAGCCTCTGTAAATAGAGTTGTCCCTCAAATTCAAAAAGATTATGTTTGAGGATAAAATTTAAGCCTCTCAAAAGGAAATCTACCTGACCTTGTGGCATATCATATTTCCTATTTCCTTTTGAGAGGCTTAAATTTTATCCTCAAACATAATCTTTTTGAATTTGAGGGACACCTCTATTTACAGAGGCTTCGTACCGCGATGGGGACTCGGGTAGCCCCAAGTTTTGCTAATTTATTCATGGGGCTATTCGAGTCCCAGTCGCCCCTATGCTCCCCTAAATATAGCAACAATATAGTACTGTACAAGCGCTATATAGATGATCTATTCGTGATATGGAGGGGCAGTAGAGAGGATGCTCAGTCTCTAGTCAATGAATTGAATGAGAACACCTGGGGTATTACTTTTTCTTCTAGTATCGAACCAAAAATAGCTGTTTTTCTTGATTTAGAAATTTCACATGAAGAAAAAAAAATAATAACGAAAACCCATTTCAAATCTGTTGATGTGAATGGCTACTTGGATTATCAAAGTGCCCATTACATCAAATGGAAAAATAACATCCCTTTCAGTCAATTTCATCGAATCAGAAAAAATAATACTAAGGATTCGGATTACATCCAACAATCGGATATACTCAAGAAGAGATTTAAAGAGAAAAAGTACCCCAAGCAAATTATCGATGAGGCATACCGTATAAATTTGACTAAAACCCAAACTGATTGTTTGGGGAATGGGGATGAATTGCCCCATAAGGAATCCAGGGATAATGACACTAGGAATATGAATAAATGGAATCATAATTTTATCACCTCTTATAATAAGGGGAACCAATTGATTAGGAATATTTTGCAAAAGCATTGGCATATCTTGAAACAAGATCCTCTCCTACGAGATATATTGCCAAAAATACCTGGCATTACATTTAGGAGAGGAAAAACTCTAAGAAACCTCCTCGCACCTAGTCGTTTAAAAAAACGGAAACCAGGAGGCCAACCAGTGTTCTCTCAATCTAAAAACATTTGTCCCTTGATTAGTACAAATAGACTCACACAGAATGGCACTTATAGGTGCTCTCAGAAAAAATGTCAGTGCTGTCATATAATTACTCATGGGTCCCATTCCATTACATCGAATAGCACAGGAGAGACTTTTAATATCAAGGATCACCTGACCTGTACTAGTGACTATGTAATCTATGTTATTACATGTGATTGCGGTCTCCAGTACGTGGGTAGGACCACACAAATGGTGAGATCCCGACTCAATGCCCACAGATACAATGCCAAAAATGGCTTATTAACACACAGCCTCTCCAGACATCTTCTTACTACCCATAACAAAAAATGTAAAAAGAGACTTACACCGGTGGAGCAGATCCCGGCTGATATTCCTGACAGGATCCAACAACTTAACAAGAAGGAGGCCTTCTGGATATATAGACTACGTTGTTTGTATCCTGATGGCCTCAATGATAAATTGGAGAATGTATAGAGTTCACGGAGATATCTCCACAATTAATGTTTCATTCACTATGTATAATAATAACCTCTCTTTTTTTTTTTTTTCCCTTGCGTTTTTTGATGCGTTTTTATGCGTTTCTTTTTTTTTTTCTCTCTTTTTCTGCGTTTCACTACCTTTAGCATATATCCATGTGAATTAAACTCCCCTTATCTGAATTTTATTGATATACCTATTGAATGAAAATCTTCTTAAATCCAGGTTCATGGTATAGATTCTTCTACCAATGCACTTATTTTCTCCTCTTAAATGGATAGAAAAAGAAAGGAAAGAAAGAGGAGAAAGTATAATATCTTCGTTACCAAAATTTTATTATGACAAGTTTAGCTGTTCTACAATTTATATATAATTTGTTTATTCTACAATCAGAGGAAAAAGTTGGAAAATCCTAACTCTGAGAAAGCTGAGTCTCTATAGAATGGGATTTGGGCGTTCCAACTCAAACCAATTTACATGTGATTAGGATAATTATTTCACTAGGTAGGTTTTTATAGTGACTATATAACCACCACTATTGACTCTCTTACATTAGACCTGAGGAAGGCTATATATCTTTAATTTTAATAGCCGAAACGCGTTGTTTTTTTTTATAAGTTTTATCTATTTATTAACTTGAATAAATCTTCTGAAGAAGTAAATCCTTTTTTTGGATAATTATTCCTTGTGACCCTGGGAGCGCTCAATTGGCTGGATACATACTCTGAACCTTATTCTTACGGACTCCAGCTGGGAGATCCGTTTAATCCAGATAGAAGCTGCATACCAGTGGACCAGCTACCCACATTAGACCAGAATTGGTCGATAAGCCTTGGTACAAGATCTGCTAAAGGTGAGCAGTTTATTTTTCTTCTGTTCCTATATATATATATATACATCTACACTTAGATCTGCGCCTGTTTTTTGTTTCTCCCCCCACCAGACCTACAGCCTTGGGGTCGAATACAAGTGGGCAAGGGCAATCACATAATTCCCACCCCTAAGAACAAATATAACAAATAGATGTGCAGATGCATGTATATACATATATATATATATATATATATATATATGTATATACATTACAAACAATTTAGAGGTTCACACAAAGTATTCTCCTGGTGATTCGTCCTATTAATGTAGATACATTGTCTTAACACAAGGAGCAGCAGTTTTCCCTAAGATGATGGCCCCAAAGCAACTCTGTATTGGCTTTCAAAAGGAAGATCACTGTCAGGTAAGAATAGAGAAATAAACAATAAATAACAAATATACATAAAAAAGAATAAAATATCATTATATAAATTAAAAAACAAGGAACAGAAAAAAACATCCAGGGGAGATAGGGATGCTTACAGGAAAGGCACAAAACTAACAGTCTCATTGAGACCATGCGGTACCATTGAACCCAGGACTGTGATCCATCGAGTCTCCTTTTGGGCCAATATCTTTTTCAGGTTGCCTCCTCTAATGCCACATGCACAACATCAATGCCTTTAATGGCCAAGGACTTCCCATTACAGTTGTGGAACTGTCTAAAATGTTGTGGCAGAGTTTTTAATGTAGAGGGATCGGCCACTGTGCTGGCAGAAGCAATATCGTGAACATGTTCCCTAGCCCTCACCCTCAGCTCTCTGGACGTCAAGCCCACATACACCTTTGGGCAGCCAGACGTGGCATAGTATACCACGTGGGTTGTGCCACAGGAAATATATTGGTTGATGTTAAATTGGCGCATTCCATCGACAGAGCTGAAGGTGGTGGCACGGGATATATTAGCACATGCCGCACAGTGGCCACATCGAAAGCAGCCTTGTACAGGGCGTCTAGCACCGAAGGGATTGGGGGTATGGGGAGCATAATGGCTCCGAGTTAGGATATCCTTGAGATTCTTCGAACGCCTTGGAGTCATCATTGGGGTGGCTCCAAGGCTCTCCGCCAAACAAGGTTCCATCATGAGGATCGGCCAATGTTTTTTCATAGCCGCCCTCATGGTGTCCCATTCGTGGTTAAATGTGGAGATGAACCTGATCTTCTGATCAGATCCACGTCCACCCACTCTGGGTCGGAGTAATTGGCCACGAGTAGTATTTTTGGCCCTATTATAGTCGACCATCACATTCCTATGGCTATATCCCCTTTGGAGGAACCTATCCCTAAGATCACCGGCCTGCTTCTCAAACCACTCATCTGTGGAGCATATCCATCTCATTCGAAGGTACTGACCAACCGGGACGGCCCTGATGGTGGCACTGTGATGAGCCGATGAGGCATGCAGAAGAGAGTTCACTGATGTTTCTTTTCTGAAGACGTCAGTCTGGAGAAAGGATGATTCATCCACCTCCAGACTGATATCCAGAAAATCAATCTGTTTAGTACTGTATTTATAAGTAAGTTTAATATTTAGTGAATTCTCATTCAAGCTGCCCATAAAATTGTTGAGCTCCCCCACAGTACCCTGCCAAAAAAAATAAAACATCATCAATATACCTCAGCCAGCTCTGCACATGGTCCACCGCCTGCACGCCCCCACTGCCGAAAATACCCCTCTCCCAATGGCCGAGGAATAGATTGGAGTACGAAGGTGCACAGGCCGCGCCCATGGCTGTTTCGCGTTGCTGAAGGTAAAAAGAGTCTTTGAAAACAAAAAAATTGTGCATGAGTACAAATTGGAGGAGCTCAACTATCAACTCACACAACGGGCCATCCCGGTTGCTCCCCCCAGGAAAGAAACGGACAGCTTCCAACCCATGTTTATGGTCAATACACGTGTACAGAGACTCAATGTCTGCCATTACGATGATCAAATTGGGATCCACAAAGATCCCATCAACCCTATTCAGGACGTCCGTCGTGTCTTTAACATATGAAGTTCATTGTGTGAACCTCTAAATTGTTTGTAATATATATATATATATATATATATATATATATATATATGCATCTGCACATCTATTTGTTATATTTGTTCTTAGGGGTGGGATTTATGTGATTGCCCTTGCCCATCTGTGGCATTTGTGATGCTGTGCGCATGCGCCCACCTCTTGTCCGGCACTGTGTTCCTTGCTGTGTCGCACAGGGCTGTGCGCATGACCGGGAGCCCTGTGACGCGTCCCGGCTCCCGTGCATGCGCACGGTGCGTGACGCCTGTGGGGGGGCGGTAGCTGGGATGAGTGGGCGCGCATGCGCCGTTAGAACCATCACCCATTGGCTGAGGCTACACCATGTGATTCATCACATGGTATAAAAAGGTCCTGGAAGGTATAGGTGCATATTCCTCCATTGGCTGAGGCTACACCATGTGACTCATCACATGGTATAAGAAGGTCCTGGAAGGTATAGGTGTATATTCCCCCATGATGAAGCTGTCATTTATACAAGCAAAACGTGCGTAGGGGACGTGGGGAATCTTCTCACCAGGCTGACGGTCCCATTGGCGTCCATCTCCAACTGTTGGGTATGTTCATGAGTCCAATTATTAATATGTATTCTCCCTTGAGACTATTGATAACTACCAAGATGCACTAGGTACTATACCTTTCCTTTGGCTCAGGGTTTAACTTATGGACTCATTAGATACTATCAGTATGTACTATGTATAGGAATGCCTTTGTGGCATAGTTACTATTCATTATACCATATTGTAATTGGTGCCACTGGTTACTCATAGCCTGAGGTCTGTGTTGATCACATTGTTGTGCATAAATGTTATATGGGTGTTTTTTGTTACTGATTTTAATCTTTATACGCAATAAAATTTAAATAATTGTTCTAAGCTATTGAAGGCTCCATTTTTCTCTTTGTTATAAATTATGGCATATATATGGAGTTGCTTTTGGGGGACAAAAGGGGCATTGTTCCCACTTTTGAACCTCTAATCATTATGTTTGTGATCCAAATGGGTTGTTGTATAACACTATGCTCATCTACCTGATGTGTGCATGTCTCTTGTCTGCTGGCTTAGGGAGGAAGGCTGGCACTTCTTGATTCTTAAAGTTACAGTGTGCGCAGTCCTAATGCGTCCCCAGCCTATTGTTGTGAGTCACTGGATACATAAACCTCCTCCACCCAGTGGGAGGTGCCTGTGCAACACTTTCTTTCAGTGTGTTCTGTGCAATTGAGTTGCCAGGTCCTGTGCTGTCTGTTTCCGCCACCCTGGGGGCTGAGTACCCAGGCCCATTACCTGTATCTGTGACTTCTAGTCTTTTCCGCCACCCTGGGGGCTGAGTACCCAGGCCCGTTACCTGTATCTGTGACTTCTAATCTTTTCTGCCACCCTGGGGGCTGAGCTCCCTGGCCTGTTACCTGTATCTGTGACTTTTAGTCTTTTCCGCTACCCTGGGGTCTATATGCCCAGGCTCATTCCCGTATCTTGTTCCAGTGTCAGTTGCTGTCTGAACTGTGTCCTAGCCTGTGTCCTAGCCTGTGTCCTAACCTGTTTGTCTCTATGTCCGATCCCTCCCTTTTCCTGCAGTGTCTGTCTGATCCAGTACCTAATGCCTACTCGTTGTCTCTGTACTTCTGTTTGTGAGTTTTGTGTCCACTCACTATTGCAAGTACCTTGTGTATCTGGTTCTGCTTGTCCCCATTTCCCTGCCTCCGTATCTACCTCCTGTGTTCTAGCTATCTTCCTATGTTTCCCAGTCTGTTCCATGTGAACAGAGCCCTGCCCTGTCTGCCCGCACCTGTGGCTCTGCTCTGCTTTCCTCCGCTTGTCTTCCGCACCTGCGGCTCTGCTCTGCTCCACTTGTCTTCCGCACCTGCGGCTCTGCTCTGCCCCGCTCTGCTTGTCCTCCACACCTGCGGCACTGCTCCGCTTGTCCTCCGCACCTGCGGCTCTGCTCTGCTCCACTTGTCCTCTGCACCTGCGGCTCTGCTCCGCTTGTCTTCCGCACCTGCAGCTCTGCTCTGCTCCGCTTGTCCTCCGCACCTGCATCTCTGCTCTGCTCCGCTTGTCCTCCGCACCTGCGGCTCTGCTCTGCTCCGCTTGTCCTCTGCACCTGCGGCTCTGCTCTGCTCTGCTTGTCCTCCGCACCTGCGGCTCTGCTCTGCTCCGCTTGTCCTCTGCACTTGTGGCTCTGCTCTGCTCCGCTTGTCCTCCGCACTTGCGGCTCTGCTCTGCTCCACTTGTCCTCTGCACTTGTGGCTCTGCTCTGCTCCGCTTGTCCTCCGCACTTGCGGCTCTGCTCTGCTTGTCCTCCACACTTGCGGCTCTGCTCTGCTCCGCTTGTCCTTACTTGCGGCTCTGCTCTCCTCCGCTTGTCCTCCGCACTGCTCTGCCTCCCATCTGCACCTGAGACTTTGTTCCTGTATCCCAGTCTGTACTGGTCCCTAACCAGCCTGTTTACCTACTTGCCAGTACCCGCCCATCTGTATACTAGTCGTGCCTGTCAGTATCCACCCGTCTGTATACCAGTCGTGCCTGTCAGTACCCGCCCATCTGTATAGCAGCCAAACCTGCCCGTTCCTGCATTCCCCGGTGTGGGTCAACAGCTGTGTGACCGGGGTCTGACCTGGAGTAGCACCTGGGCTACCTCCCTCGTCCCTCAGACCACGGAGTCGATTAAGCCGCCGTGCATCCGTAGTCGGATCTGATGAGGCCCTAGTCACGCCCCTCCAGGCACTCCTCGGTTCGTGGCCCAGTGGGACCACTAACCATGCTCACGCAAAACAGTCCGGGCATGAGCATAACAATCACTTCTACTGCATGAGGAAAGGCATAAAAAATAAACTCTTGGATTGTGTTTGTTATGATCTGCAACATGTACTAAGGAAAGATAGGGGAAAGCTGTCCCTACAGTAAGACTAAGCTGAATCCCTACGATGTAGCGGGCTGCCTGTTCCTAGCGAACAGACCCGCCTTAGTCCTCGGCTAGTCTGAACGAAGACCTATAGCATAAGGGGAGGGGTCCCTAAAAGAACTAAGGACTAGAACAAAAATGGGACACCTCCTAAACGGAGAAGTTGTTGCAGAACACAAAAAGACAACCAGACAAAAAGGTACTAGAGGTCCCAGAAGGACCAAGCAAACTGACAGAGATAGGCACCGAAGCACCAAGCTAGAAAGACAGTCAAACAACACTGAAGTCCAGCACAGCCATTCAAAAAGTCAAATGGCGCTCTTTCCCTTCCAAGCCCTGCTGTGTGCCCAAACAGTGTTTTTTCTCCACATATGGAGTATCTGTGTGCTCAGGAGAAATTGCACAACATATTTTGGCATCCATTTTTCCTGTTACCATTGCAAAAATAAAAACATTTGGGTCTAAAGTAACATTTTTGTGAAAAAAAATAAATGTTCATTTTTTTTCTTCCACATTCCAAAAATTCCTGTGAAGCACCTGAAGGGTTAATAAACTTCTTGAATGTGGTTTTGAGCACCTTGAGGGGGGCAATTTTTAGAATGGTGTCACTTTTGGGTATTTTCTGTCATAAAGGCCCCTCAAAGTCACTTCAAATGTGATGTGGTCCCTAAAAAATGGTTTTGCAAATTTTGTTGGAAAAATGAGAAATCGCTGGTCAACTTTTAACTCGTATAACTTTCTAACAAAAAAAAATGTTGGTTCCACAACTGTGCTGATGTAAAGTAGACATGTGGGAAATGTTATTTATTAACTATTTTGTGTGACATATCTCTCTGATTTAAGGGCATGAAAATTCAAATATTGAAAATTGTGAACTTTTCAAAATTTTCGCCAGATTTCTGATTTTTTCACAAATGAATGCAAGTCATATCGAAGAAATTTTACCACTAACATTAAGTACAATACGTCAGGAAAAAAACAATCTCAGAATCAATGGGATCCGTTGAAGCGTTCCAGAGTAATTACCTCATAAATTGACAGTGGTCAGAATTGTAAAAATTGGTCTGGACATTAACGTGCAAACCACCTTCGGGGGTAAAAGGGGTTAATTTATGCAAAGTTCAGTTCAATTTAGGGGCACTAAAATTCTTTCTCGTGTTGGTTATTAAAAATTGTTAAAATTTTTTGTCATTTTTATATTTGTGTTTTTTTTAAGTGATATTGGGGCAAAATATAAAGTAGAAATCAGATAAGTGTCTGTTTTTTACAATTTTTTTTGCATTTCTAGGGCAACTAAAATACAGTTTAGGACTCTTTCACATGTCTGTGCTGCACGTAAGTGTTATATTCATTTTTTTCACTGATACAACATGTACCCATTATAATCTATGGTGCTATTCGCATGTCCATGTTTTTTCACAGAATGTATGTCCGTGCAAAGCACACAGAGACATGTCTGTTTTTTTTCCAGCAGCACAGATGAAAATGGTCAATATTAGTATGTGGGTTCGTGAAAAACACGTACAGCACACGGATGGCATCCATATACAGGTGCTTCTCAATAAATTAGAATATCATCAGAAAGTTAATTTCAGTTCTTCAATACAAAAAGTGAAACTCATATTATATAGAGTCATTTCAAACAGAGTGATCTATTTCAAGTGTTTATTTCTGTTAATGTTGATGATTATGGCTTACAGCCAATGAAAACACAAAAGTCATTATCTCAGTAAATTAGAATACTTTATAACAACAGCTTTAAAAATGTTTTTAAAATCCGAAATGTTGGCCTACTGAAATGTATGTTCAGTAAATGCACTCAATACTTGGTCGGGGCTCATTTTGCATCAATTACTGCATCAATGTGGCGTGGCATGGAGGCGATCAGCCTGAGGCACTGCTGAGGTGTTATGGAAGCCCAGGTTGCTTTGATAGCAGCCTTCAGCTCGTCTGCATTGTTGGGTCTGGTGTCTCTCATCTTCCTCTTGACAATACCCCATAGATTCTCTATGGGGTTAAGGTCAGGCGAGTTTGCTGGCCAATCAAGCACAGTGATACTGTTGTTTGTAAACCAGGTATTGGTACTTTTGGCTGTATGGACAGCTGCCAAGTCCTGCTGGAGAATGAAATTTCCATCTCCAAAAAGATTGTCGGCAGAGGGAAGCAAGAGGTGGTCTAAAATTTCCTGGTAAACGGCTGCGCTGACTTTGGTCTTGATGAAACACAGTGGACCTACACCAGCAGATGACATGGCTCAGCAAACCATCACTGATTGTAGAAACTTCACACTAGACCTCAAGCAGCTTGGATTGTGTGCCTCTCCACTCTTCATCCAGACTCTGGGACCTTGATTTCCAAATGAAAGGCAAAATTTACTTTCATCTGAAAACAACATCTTGGACCACTGACCAACAGTCCAGGTCTTTTTCTTCTTGGCCCAGGTAAGACGCTTCTGGCATTGTCTATTGGTCATGAGTGGCTTGACACTGGTAGCCCATGTCCTGGATATGTCTATGTGTGGTGGCTCTTGAAGCAATGACTCCAGCAACAGTCCACTCCTTGTGAATCTACCCCAAATTTTTGAAAGGCCTTTTCTTAACAATCATTTCAAGGCTGCAGTTATCCCGGTTGCTTGTGCACCTTTTACTACCACACTTTTTCCTTCCACTGAACTTTCCATTAATATGCTTGGATGCAGCACTCTGTGAACAGCCAGCTTCTTTAGCAATGACTTTTTGTGGCTTACTCTCCTTGTGGAGTGTGTCAATGACTGCCTTCTGGACATCTGTCAAGTTAGCAGTCTTCCCCATGATTGTGGAGCCTACTGACACAGACTAAGGGACCTTTTTAAATGCATCGTAAGCCTTTGCAGGTGTTTTTTGTTAATTCTAATTTACTGAGATAATGACTTTTGTGTTTTCATTTGCTGTAAGCCATAATCATCAACATTAGCAGAAATAAACACTTGAAATAGATCACTCTGTTTGTAATGAAGCTATATAATACACTGCTCAAAAAAATAAAGGGAACACTTAAATAACAGTATATAACTTCAAGTAAATCAAACTTCTGTGAAATCAAACTGTCCACTTAGGAAGCAACACTGATTGACAATCCATTTCACATGCTGTTGTGCAAATGGAATAGACAATAGACAGAAATTATTGGCAATTATCAAGACACACTCAATAAAGGAGTGGTTCTGCAGGTAGGGACCACAGACCACATCTCAGTACCAATGCTTTCTGGCTGATGTTTTTGTCACTTTTGAATGTTGGTTATGCTTTCACATTCGTGGTAGCATGAGACGGACTCTATAACCCACAGAAGTTGCTCAGGTAGTGCAGCTCATCTAGGATGGCACATCAATGCGAGCTGTGACAAGGAGGTTTGCTGTGTCTGTGAGCGTAGTGTCCAGAGGCTGGAGGCGCTACCAGGAGACAGGCCAGTACACCAGGAGACGTGGAGGGGGCCGTAGGAGGGCAACAACCCAGCAGCAGGACTGCTACCTCCGCCTTTGTGCAACGAGGAACAGGAGGAGCACTGCCAGAGCCATGAAAAATGACCTCCAGCATACCACAAATGTGCATGTGTCTGCACAAACGTTCAGAAACCGACTCCATGAGGGTGCTATGAGGACCCGACATCCACAGATGGGGGTTGTGCTCACAGCCCAACACTGTGCAGGACGTTTGGCATTTGCCACAGAACACCAGGATTGGCAAAGTCGCTACTGGCGCCCTGTGCTTTTCACAGATGAAAGCAGGTTCACACTGAGCACATGTGACAGACGTGACAGGGTCTGGAGATGCCGAGAAGAGCAATCTGCTGCCTGCAACATCCTTCAGCGTGACCGGTTTGGTAGTGGGTCAGTAATGGTGTGGGGTGGCATTTCTTTGGAGGGCCGCACAGTCCTCCATGTGCTCGCCAGAGGTAGTCTGACTGCCATTAAGTACCGAGATGAGATCCTCAGGCCCCTTGTGAGACCATATGCTGGTGCAGTTGGCCCTGGGTTCCTCCTAATGCAGGACAATGCCAGACCTCATGTGGCTGGAGTGTGTCAGCAGCTCCTGCAAGTTGAAGGCCTTGAATCTATGGACTGGCCCGCCCGTTCCCCAGACGTGAATCCGATTGAGCACATCTGGGACATCATGTCTCGCTCCATCCACCAACGTCACGTTGCACCACAGACCGTCCAGGAGTTGGCGGATGCTTTAGTCCAGGTCTAGGAGGAGATCCCACAGGAGACCATCCGCAACCTCATCAGGAGCATGCCCAGGCGTTGTAGGGAGGTCATACAGGCATGTGGAGGCCACACACAATACTGAGCCTCATTTTGACTTGTTTTAAGGACATTACATCAAATTTGGATCAGCCTGTAGTGTGTTTTTCCACTTTAATTTTGGGGGTGACTCCAAATCCAGGCCTCCCATTGGTTAATAAATTTGATTTCCATTGATGATTTTTGTGTGATTTTGTTGTCAGCACATTCAACTTTGTACAGAACAAAGTATTCAATGAGAATATTTAATTCATTCAGATTTAGGATGTGTTATTTGAGTGTTCCCTTTATATTTTTGAGCAGTGTATATGAGTTTCACTTTTTGAATTTAAGAGCTGAAATAAATTAACTGTCTGATGTACTAATTTTGTGAGAAGCACCTGTACTTTCCATATCTAACATTGCAAAGTATTGCAGAAGCTTTGTAATTCATTTTTTAATCCATCCATGAAAAACACTGACACACTGATGGTAAAAATGGACACACACACACATACACAAATAACACTGATCCAAAACACTGACACCGGTACCATTTTTTTCACGTACTTGTTTAAATATGGACGTGTGAATGAGGCCTTACATTGTGTTCCCCTTTGGTTACGTTCATACGACCTTATATTGAGTCCGAGTACTATCTGTGGAAAAAAAATGACATCACACAGAGCAGAAGGACTAGTGTTATTCAATTTGGCTGTTCAGATGATCAATTTGTGACAAGAAGCGAATAGGCTTATGAAAAAAATTGCACCATGGATTCAAGTCTATGGGTCTACAAAAAAAATTGGATCGGATACATATCAACCATATAGCATCTGATTTTTATGTACATTGCAATTCTTAATATAAGAAATTGTTTTTTGGTCTTGTAAATTTTATTAACTGCTGTTATATAAAAATGGTTGTCATATAGATTGCATACGGTTGACAATACAGATGAAAAATCATGCATTAATTCTAGTTGAAAATTGGATGATTTTTTTTATACCATTGTGTGCACTTAAGTTTCCGTAATAATTAATTTTATTTATTGGATATGCATTTTTTTTGTCGGGTGAGGGGCTAGAAATGGCAATTCATACTAGCAGTGGCTTTTTTTTCATTCATAGTTTAATGAAAATTGATACTGAACCATACATGTCTTCCATGTAGCGTGCCGGGGCTTCGGGAGTCAATCCCTCACCCACTAATACTGCCCTGTGCATCGTGCGTCACCACGGCAATCCCGTCCTCCACAACTTAAATATAGGACGCAATGTACACCCTGGTATCACCTGATGGAATTTAACCCACCTACCCAGAGATGCGCTCTACACCTGATCCGCACCCTTAGCCCCAGCGCCATGACACGCGCGGTGTCCTCATATGGGTGTCCTCACGCAGTGTTCAGCATAGCATTCCCCGCTACTGGATATAAAATGGCCACGCATACGGCTTTACAGTACCATGGCAGACAGGACATAGGTGCGGGAGCACCTAACACAACCTCCATACCGGTTATTTAATGGTCCTTCACTACTCCCCTGTCACTCTATAATACACTGAGACCCTTACTCCAAAGGCATACTGATAGTGCCAATAATGTCTGTAAATTGTCTGAATTGTTAAGTTCTGTGGAATATGTTGGCACTATATAAATAAAAAGATTATTATTACCTCACCTCTTACCCTTTACTATAAGCTCAACGAGGGGCTTGCTCAGTACACCCAGGTACCTACTATACATTGTTACATGTGTTATCCTTGTCCTTATACCACCTATTTCCCTATCCCTATTGTATAGAACTACAGGGGTTATCCAAAAACTACCACCTGCCCCTCCCTGCTCATATAAACCTCATGTGCGGCACTTGTTCTGACCTTTTAGCTGCATTTTCTAAGGCATTTTCTCCCCTTGTACACATTATTACTTATGACAAATTGAAGTGCTACTGACGCGCCCCCTGGGCCATATTCTTTAGGGGGAATATCCGGAGCCGGATCAGATGGGAGTTGTAGTCTTCCGAGTGGCTGTGACCCGGTCCGTGCCCAGGGTGTCAAACTCAGTTGTATGTGGCAGTCCTACAGATGTTAATAAGTTCTTAATGTCGACTACGCCACCCGTTGTATTGCGGTCACTATGGCCGCCGCTGCAGCAGGGTCCGCTGAGGCTGATGGTGTAGGTGCAGCTTTTGATGGTATAACCCCCAACGGGTGGGGTATAGCCTCAGGGGGTCAGGTGCAGAGAATGGGGGTTGTGGTGGTGCAGCATAGATGTTAAAGGAAGACAGAGTCGGGTTATGCAGTTAAGGGTATTTACTCACTGCTGATGTTCCGGTCACTCCAGCTTCAAGTGACCTCCCGAGCCGTGCTGCATCCACCAGGTCCTGGATCCAGCCAACCCCCAAGCGAGTCCGGAGCGTGACCCTGAGCTCTCCTTCTGTCCTTTCTCTGGCCGTCCCCACTAGTGATCCACCCAGGTCCAGCTCCCTCGG
Organism: Phyllobates terribilis; assembly: GCF_046119375.1. Classification (NCBI taxonomy): domain Eukaryota; kingdom Metazoa; phylum Chordata; class Amphibia; order Anura; family Dendrobatidae; genus Phyllobates; species Phyllobates terribilis. The sequence goes on from NW_027362771.1 coordinate 294,220,423, forward strand.
GCCTTCTGTTGGGAGACCCTTGGCCTTGGGTTCCCTGACCCTCCACGTGGTATGCCTTCGGGGTGGATGTGGTGGGTGGCCGTGGCAGACGCTGCCCACGGCCTCCGGTCTCTGGCTGGGGTGTGTTTTTGCCCCCACCAGCTTGGGTTCCGGTACCCTGATGCCGACTCTTCACCCGTGGATTGGATTTGGGGTCTCAGAGTCCTCTCTTCTGTTTCCCCCTCTGGGTCTCTCTTGCTTTCTCCTCTCTCTCTCTCTGGGGCTGCTCTGCTCCTCTGCTTCTTACTCTGACAGACTGACCTGCCTGCAAAGACTGACCTGCCTGCAAAGACTGACCCTGTTCTCTGATGGTGCCCACCTTATATACACCCTCTATGTGTGAGCTCAGGTGACCAGCACCCAATGAGCTTCTATCTTTACCCAGGCTGCTCCCCCTATCTGCCCCTACACTACTTGGGATGTACCACCCCCCTCCCACTCCAGCCAGGAACAGACTCGGTCGTACCTGCACATTTCTAAGTGGGAGTACCGTCGGCCTGTTCCTCGGAAATGGGATGTATGTAGTGCATGCAGCCTACCGAGCTCAGTTCCACACTCCATCCTTACCCGGGAGTGGAATATCACACCTCTGGGTTGAGGTGCAATACCCCTGTAGCAGCCGAATCCTCAGGGTGCTACATTCCCCCCTGGTAAATCACAGCACGTCCTCGGGCTGTAAGACATAACACCAAAACATACAAATTTTTGCATAAACATATAAAACATATAAAACATTATATATATATATCAATATAAAACATTCTCGTCGCCTCTGGCTCCTCCTCCGGTCACTGTGCAACGTGTGACCGGGTAAAGTGCGACAGTCTCTCTGGAAAACTGGTTTTCCTATAAAACCGGTAGGGGGCGCTTTAGGACGCGCAACTATATACATGGATATGGCCGCTCTCAGTCCTCGGCCAGGTATTAGGGAGGAATGACCGCTCTCAGTCCTCGGTCAGTGGGATTAAGGGAAATACGGGTAACAGTTCACACATGCTGGTCCCAACGGGGACTATATTAGCAACAGCAACAGTTTCAGTTTCAGTTTCAGTTTCAGTTCACGGTTTCAGTTTCAGTTCACGGTTTCAGTTCACGGTGCCCCGACGGGCAACTATATACAGCTTCTGCTTCGCTGTCCTTAGCGACGGCGTCCTCCTGCTCTTGCTTTATGGTTACCTTTGGCTTCAGACCCGTCCGGGTCCTCTTGCTCTTCCTCCTCACACCGCAGCTCTTCCTCCGTCAGGCGATGCACATGGAGGGCGTAGGGACCTTTGGCACTCTTGTGCCGGGTGAAGGTGACCTCGTCCCCGATGTAAAGGTCACGACCTCTGTGTCCCTCCGGTAGGTGGGACTCAACGTCTCTCCTGGTTACGAAGACGTCGCCTAGGGTGTGGTGGTCTCGGATGAAGCCCCACCCATGCTGCAGGTTAAACTTTATCACAGTCCCGGTGGTGCGGGGACTATGCGCTGCACGGGGGTCTCTCCTGGCCCGGCTCTTCTGCTCCGCGCTCTTTACTTGAGCTAGCTGTTCCCGGACCCGCCTCTCTCTCCGCTCCCTCTCGAAGTCCTCGAGCTGTTGGCGGCAGCACTCAGCACGCTCCGCTGCAGCTGCCCGAGTCTCTTGAGTGAACCCCATAAGATCTTCTCCGGTGGGGTCCCACTCAAACTGTGCTTCCGCTAGCGGGGGCGAGATCCTCTTTACGGGCTTTGGAGCCGGGATCAGGGGTTCATCCAGGGGTCTCTCTCTCCGGAGTCGGGGATGGTGAAACTCCGGTGGCCATATAAATGGCTGCCCATCCGGGCACGTATGCTGGGCGTACAGGTCCTCTCCCAGATGCGGCACTCTTGGTCTTATGGGCGCGGTGGTGTTAGCGCCCGGGTTGCCCGGGCCTTGCGGCCAGGCCTGGGGTATCTGGAAGGTAAAGGGCACCGTAAGGACGGCGGCGCCCTGGGCTACTTGGCCCTGCGACCAGGCCGGGGGCTCCGCGGAGGTAGGGGGCACTGTTGGTATTGCGGCGCCCGGGGGTACTAGGCCTTGCGACCAGGCTGGTGGTACTTCCTGCTTGGTCACGCTCGGGGTCGAGGCGTGTGACGTCACAGGGGTCGCGGCTCCCGTTTGAGGCCTAGTCTGCGGCGGTGACGTTGCAGCGACGGGCACGGCAGGATAGACTTCGGGCTCTGCGACGGGGAGCTGGGGCAGGTACGCGGTTTCCCGGTCTGGGGTATAGACGTCCCCTTTACCTGCCTCCACTCGTTCGGCTCCCTTCTCGGCGCCGTCTCCGGCCTTCAGTCCTCCCGCGCCATCCTCAGAGGCGGTCTGTCTCCTCGTCTCGGGTGGCGTGCTCCGCTCACAGGTCTCGGTCTGCTAGGCCATCTCACGGCTCCACTCCGCCAACGTCTCTCGCTGCACCCGGGCCATCCTCCTTGCGAGGCCCTCCAGAGCGGTCTGTGCACACTCCCGGTCTCGGGGGAGCTGTGCTAGGACCTCCACTAGGCCTAGTGGGGTCGTTGTTTCCAGCAGGCTCCTGACCAACGGGTCGGTGCTGCTCTGCTCTCCTACAGTCGTCTCCAGCAGGCTCCTGGCCAGCGGGCCGGTGCTGCTCTGCTTTCTCGCCATCTCCGGGTAAGCTCCTCCGATACTCTTCTCCAGGCTTCTTGCCTCCGGGTGCGCTCGCTCTAGACTGCTCCAGGCGGCACCCATCTTTTCTCTCTCCTTTCGTCTCCTCCCACTTCGAGGGCGGTCCAGGGGCCACTTGGTGATTGTCAGCTCCAGGGGCAGTTCTTTCACGCTGACAGACACCTCTAGCATCACAGTCTCTGTTGGTGGGGGCGGTTTCCACTTTTGGCGCCATTTTCGGTCCTGGCCCACGATGGGAGGCGGCCTCTTGCCATCCTCTGGCACGCCCATAATGGCGTCCGCTCTGACAAGGCGGGAAACCTTTGGAAATGGCGGGAATCGCTTCCCAGTGGCGGGAAACTCTGCAGATGGCGGGAAAACGCTGTTAATGGCGGACAACCGGCTGGAATCGACTGGTGATGGGGTCCGATGGCGGGGACCCTCCGGAACCGGCAGGAGACTTCTTTCTGAGGTAAACTCGTTCTTTTCTTCAGGCACGCAGTACCCGGTTGTTGCGGGCACGTAATCCTGCCGACTACGCCAAAGTTGACGCGCCCCCTGGGCCATATTCTTTAGGGGGAATATCCGGAGCCGGATCAGATGGGAGTGGTAGTCTTCCGAGTGGCTGTGACCCGGTCCGTGCCCAGGGTGTCAAACTCAGTTGTATGTGGCAGTCCTACAGATGTTAATAAGTTCTTAATGTCGACTACGCCACCCGTTGTATTGCGGTCACTATGGCCGCCGCTGCAGCAGGGTCCGCTGAGGCTGATGGTGTAGGTGCAGCTTTTGATGGTATAACCCCCAACGGGTGGGGTATAGCCTCAGGGGGTCAGGTGCAGAGAATGGGGGTTGTGGTGGTGCAGCATAGATGTTAAAGGAAGACAGAGTCGGGTTATGCAGTTAAGGGTATTTACTCACTGCTGATGTTCCGGTCACTCCAGCTTCAAGTGACCTCCCGAGCTGTGCTGCATCCACCAGGTCCTGGATCCAGCCAACCCCCAAGCGAGTCCGGAGCGTGACCCTGAGCTCTCCTTCTGTCCTTTCTCTGGCCGTCCCCACTAGTGATCCACCCAGGTCCAGCTCCCTCGGGCCTTCTGTTGGGAGACCCTTGGCCTTGGGTTCCCTGACCCTCCACGTGGTATGCCTTCGGGGTGGATGTGGTGGGTGGCCGTGGCAGACGCTGCCCACGGCCTCCGGTCTCTGGCTGGGGTGTGTTTTTGCCCCCACCAGCTTGGGTTCCGGTACCCTGATGCCGACTCTTCACCCGTGGATTGGATTTGGGGTCTCAGAGTCCTCTCTTCTGTTTCCCCCTCTGGGTCTCTCTTGCTTTCTCCTCTCTCTCTCTCTGGGGCTGCTCTGCTCCTCTGCTTCTTACTCTGACAGACTGACCTGCCTGCAAAGACTGACCTGCCTGCAAAGACTGACCCTGTTCTCTGATGGTGCCCACCTTATATACACCCTCTATGTGTGAGCTCAGGTGACCAGCACCCAATGAGCTCCTATCTTTACCCAGGCTGCTCCCCCTATCTGCCCCTACACTACTTGGGATGTACCACCCCCCTCCCACTCCAGCCAGGAACAGACTCGGTCGTACCTGCACATTTCTAAGTGGGAGTACCGTCGGCCTGTTCCTCGGAAATGGGATGTATGTAGTGCATGCAGCCTACCGAGCTCAGTTCCACACTCCATCCTTACCCGGGAGTGGAATATCACACCTCTGGGTTGAGGTGCAATACCCCTGTAGCAGCCGAATCCTCAGGGTGCTACACTACCATCCCCCCTGAGTTTACTGCCTTGTTATACTGTTATTCTCTGTTGCCAATGTACACACGTGGTCAAAATTGTTGGTACCCCTCGTTTAATGAAAGCAAAACCCACAATGGTCACAGAAATAACTTGAATCTGACAAATGTAATAATAAATAAAAAATCAATGAAAATGAACAAATGAAAGTCAGACATTGCTTTTCAACCCTGCTTCCACAGAATTTTTTTTTAAAAAATTAAACTTATGAAATAGACCTGGACAGAAATGATAGTACCCCTGAAAATAATGTGACAAAAGGGACATGTTAAATCAAGTTGTGTCCACTAATTAGCATCACAGGTGTCTAGAATCTTGTAATCAGTCAGTGGGCCTGTATATAGGGCTACAGATAGTGTTGAGTGAGTTTGTTCTATTAACCCTTTCACCGAGTATGCTTGGGCCGAGCTCCGAGTATTTACAGCTGCTCTGTGATATGGTTAAATCGTTCCCGAGTGCATGATTTGCAACTGTTTGACAGCTATATTACATGTGAGGAATGTCTATTTCTTACACATTCCTCACATGTAATAAAACTGTCAAACAGTTGCAAATCATGCACACGGGAGCCATTTAACCTTATCACCGAGCAGCTGTAAATACTCGGAGCTCGGTCCGAGCATACTCGGACAGAACATACTCGCTCAACCCTAGCTACAGATACTCACTATGCTGTTTGGTGACATGGTGTGTACCACACACAACATGGAGCAGAGAAAGCAAAGGAAAGAGTTGTCTCAGGAGATTAGAAAGAAAATTATAGACAAGCATGTTAAAGGTAAAGGTTATAAGACCATCTCCAAGCAGCTTGATGTTCCTGTGACTACAGTTGCACATATTTTTCAGAAATTTAAGATCCATGGGACTGTAGCCAACCTCCTTGGAAGTGGCCGCAGGAGGAAAATTGATGACAAATCAAAGAGACGGATAATACGAATGGTAACAAAAGAGCCCAGGATAACTTCTAAAAAGATTAAAGGTGAACTTCAAGCTCAAGGAACATCAGTGTCAGATCGCACCATCCGTCGTTGTTTGATCCAAAGTGGACTTCATGGGAGACGACAAAGTAGAACACCATTGTTGAAAAAAAATCATAAAAAAGCCAGACTGGAATTTGCCAAGCTACATGTTGACAAGCCACAAAGCTTCTGGGAGAATGGTCTATGGACAGATGAGACAAAAATGGAAGTTTTTGGCAAGGCACATCAGCTCTATGTTCACAGACGGAAAAATGAAGCATATCAAGAAAAAAACACAGTCGCTACTATGAAACATGGAGGAGGCTCTTATGTTCTGGGGCTGCTTTGCTGCATCTGGCACAGGGGGTCTTGAATTTGTGTAGGGTATAATGAAATCTCAAGACTATCAAGGGATTCTAGAGAGAAATGTGCTGCCCAGTGTCAGAAAGCTTGGTCTCAGTCGCAGGTCATGGGTCTTGCATCAGGATAATGACCCAAAACACACAGTTAAAAACAACCAAGAATGGCTAAAAGGAAAACATTGGACTATTCTGAAGTGGCCTTCTATGAGCCCTGACCTAAATCCTATTGAGCATCTTTGGAAAGAGCTGAAACATGCCGTCTGGAAAAGGCAACCTTCAAACACGAGACAACTGGAGCAGCTTGCTCATGAGGAGTGGGCCAAAATACCTGTCGAGAGTTGCAGAAGTCTTATTGACAGTTACAGGAATCGTTTGATTGCAGTGATTGCCTCAAAAGGTTGTTCAACAAAATATTAAGTTAAGAGTACCATCATTTCTGTCCAGGCCTATTTCATGAGTTAAATTTTTTTTAAAATTCTGTGGAAGCAGGGTTGAAAAGCAATGTCTGACTGTTAGAACCTTGCTGTTAGGTTTTTTTTCCTTTGCTGGTCACATGACCTTGTTGGCCTATTTAATCCTGCTCCGCCCTTCTGGCTTTGCTGGACTTCATTGTATATCTACTTTCTAGCTAGCCTGTGCTCTGTATCTAGCTCTGTTAGTTTGCTTGGTCTACGGACCTCTATGTTCTATCTATTTTGTTTGTTCGTCTGTCTGCTACTATTTCTGTTAGGAGGTGTCCCATATTCCTCCCAGTCCTTAGTACTTGTAGGGATTCCCTCCCCACATCTATAGGTCTCCGTACAGACTAGATTAGGACTTTAGCAGGTCTGATCGCAGGATCAGGTTCCCTGTTACATCGTAGGGATTCAGCTGAGTCCTATAGTAGGGACAGATCTCCTTTCTTTCCTTAGCTTTGGTAGCAGAACATAACAGTAAGTCCAGCCTGCAAATTCTCTAAGGAAAGATTTTTTTTTTTTTTTTGTTCCATCATGGTGTCGGTTCAGGATTTGGCTAAACACCTGCAGGGACTCTCTCTGGAAGTGGCCGAGCTCCGTCAGCACGTGAGTAACTGTCCTGGAGCATATTTCTTGGAGCCTAAGGTATGTTTGCCGGATTTATTTTTTGGTGAACATCGAGAATTTTTTTCATTTAAAAATGCTTGCTTATTGTATTTTCGTTTGAGACCCAAGTCCTCTGGGGATGAATCCCAGCGCGTAGGGTTCATAATGTCACTTTTGCGCAAAGAGCCTCAGGAGTGGGCCTTTTCTTTGCAACCTAGTGATACATGCTTCAGATCAGTGGATAGTTTTTTTTCTGCTTTAGGATTATTATATGATGATCCTGACCGTGTGGCATCAGCTGAGACTGAGTTGAGACGTTTAAAACAAGGATCAGGTAATGTGGAAAAATATTGTACTCATTTTCGTCGTTGGTCCACTCAAACAGGGTGGAACGATTCTGCTCTGAAAAGTCTATTTCTTGCTGGGCTCAGTGAAAGGGTTAAAGACCTGCTAATTGCTTATCCTACACCTGAGGATTTGCAACAGGCTATGCAATTAGCTATACGGGTGGATAGAAGACTGCGTGCTAGGGTTAATGAGAGCAAATCCTCTGCTATGTCAGTTTCTGGTTATGAGAATGTATGTACTAACAGTGGTGAACCGATGGAGATTGGATCGGTGGCACCTCGCTCTCAAGAAAAAGACCGTCGTTTTTCGGAAGGCTTGTGTTTCTATTGCGGAAAATCTGGTCATTTGATTAAAGGCTGTGAGCTTCGTATGAAGAAAGAAAAAAAAATGGTCAGTCACGCCCGTATTGCCTGTTTAAATTCCAAGGGTGTATTTTTAGCTGCTTCCACGATTGCTCAGGAAAAATTAATGGAATTTCGGGTGTTTGTTGATTGCGGGTCTACACTGAATGTAATTGATGGGGGATTCGTGGAAAAACTCAATTTAAAACCTGAACCTTTATCATCCCCCATTGCTGTGGTTTCTGTGGATGGCTCCCCTTTGAAGAATATTACTCTCAAGGTCAGTGAATTTCCTCTCACTATTAATGGTGTTCACCATGAGAAATTGGATTTGGTAGTGTTGAATAACTTGTCTTCTCCAGTAATATTGGGTTTGCCCTGGTTAAAATTTCACAATCCTGTACTGGATTGGTCTACCAGTGAAATTAAATCCTGGAGCCATAAATGTTATGACAAGTGTTGTAACGGGCGTATTGCAGCTTTGGATAGGGGAGAATTGCCTGTTCCTATTCAGGATTTTTGGAGAGTTTTTTCTGAGAAAGAATCGCAGGTTTTGCCTCCCCATAGAGACTATGATTGTTCTATTGAATTTGTCCCTGGAGCGATTCTTCCTAAAAGTCGTTTATTTAACCTTACTATTCCTGAGAGGAAGGCTTTGGAGGAATACATACAGACAAGTTTGGCCGCCGGTCACATTAGGCCCTCTAAGTCTCCTGTGGCGGTTGGATTTTTTTTGTAAAAAAAAAGGACGGCGGTTTACGTCCTTGTCTGGATTTTCGTGAGATTAACAAAATTACGGTACGCAATCCTTACCCACTGCCATTGATTCCTGATCTGTTTAACCAGCTATTGGGGGCCAAGTGGTTCTCTAAAATTGACCTTAAGGGGGCATACAATCTGTTGCGCATGAAGGAGGGTGATGAATGGAAGACTGCTTTTAACACTCCTGTGGGTCATTTTGAGAATCTGGTTATGCCTTTTGGTCTTACTAATGCTCCTGCATTTTTTCAGAATCTGATTAATGACATCCTTAGACCTTTGATCGGTAAAAATGTGGTTGTGTATTTGGATGACATTTTGATTTATTCGCCAGATCTGGAGTCTCATTGGCGGAGCGTGCGTGAGGTATTACAGTTATTAATGGACAATTCGCTTTTTGCTAAGCTGGAGAAATGTGAGTTCGCTGTACAGAGAATTAGTTTTTTGGGCTACATTATCTCCAGCAAAGGTTTTGAGATGGATCCGGTTAAGGTTCAGGCTGTGCAGGAATGGCCTAGGCCTATTGGTTTGAAATCGATACAGAGGTTTTTGGGTTTCGCCAATTACTATAGAAAATTCATAAAAATTTTTTCTAGTATTGTCAAACCTCTGACTGATCTCACCAGGAAAGGTGCTGATGCGGTTCAGTGGTCTTCTGAGGCCATTGAAGCTTTTGTGTATCTCAAGGAGAGGTTCACCTCTGCTCCCATCCTTATGCAGCCTGATGTTACTAGGCCGTTTTTGGTTGAGGTTGATGCTTCCTCTGTGGGGGTTGGCGCAGTATTGTCTCAGGATAACGGGGATGGATTACATCCCTGTGCCTTTTTTTCAAAAAAATTTTCGGAGACTGAATTGAATTACGATATTGGTAATCGGGAATTATTGGCTATTAAACTCGCATTTGAACACTGGCGCCACTTCTTGGAAGGTGCGGAATTTCCCGTTCAGGTTCTTACGGATCATAAAAATCTGATATATCTTGATGCTGCCAAGCGCCTGAATGCCCGTCAGGCTAGGTGGGCACTGTTTTTCTCGCGGTTTAATTTCTCCGTTACTTACATCCCTGGTACTAAGAATGTTAAGGCGGATGCCTTGTCTCGCAGTTTTTCTCCCATAGTCGGTGCTGAGAAAGAGGAAAACATTTTACAAGAAGGTGTTGTGATAGCTGCTTTAGACTCCGTTTTGGAAGATGAGATTCTTAAAGCTCAGGAGAATGCCCCATCTAACACTCCTCATGGGAGGTTGTTTGTGCCTGGGACCTTTAGGAGAGATTTGTTTGTTGAGTGTCACGAATCTCGGTTGGCAGGTCATCCCGGAATCTCTGAGACCAAGAGACTGGTGGGTCGCAGTTTTTGGTGGCCTGGATGGCAGAAGGAAGTCATTAAGTGGGTGCGCCAATGTACTATATGTGCTAGATCTAAGTCCTCACATACTCCTGCTGCGGGGTTACTTTGTCCTTTGGAGGTCCCCAGTGCTCCTTGGACACATTTGGCTATGGACTTTATAACTGACCTTCCCCCCTCTGAGGGTTTTACTGTCATCTGGGTGGTCGTGGACCGTTTTAGCAAGATGTGTCACTTGGTTCCCTTCGTCAAACTGCCCTGCGCTAAAACTCTCGCTAAGGCCTTTGTCAAGGAAATTGTCAGACTTCATGGCGTTCCTACTGACATTGTTTCTGATAGGGGTCCTCAGTTCGTGGCTCGTTTTTGGCGTGCCTTTTGTGACAGGTTGGGAATTCATTTGTCGTTTTCGTCCGGATATCATCCTGAATCTAATGGCCAGACAGAAAGGAAAAACCAGGATGTTGAGCAGTTCTTGCGTTGTTTTGTGGCAGACAATCAAGAGGGGTGGTCTGAGTTTCTGCCACTTGCCGAATTTGCTCTGAACAATCATACATCTTCTTCTGCTGGTTGTTCGCCTTTTTTTTGTTGTTCTGGGAGACATCCGTCGTTTGGGTCGTTCTCCAAGTTGGGATCTGCCGTGCCTGAGGAGGAGAATTTTTCCGGTGATTTGGAAAGAGTTTGGACGGATGTGCGTGGTAATCTTCAGGAGGCCAACAGAAAATCTAAAGACTACTTTGATAGGAAACGACAGGAGGTTTTGTTCGCTGTTGGTGACATGGTTTGGTTGTCCTCTAGGAATCTGCGGTTGAGGATTCCTTCTAAGAAATTGGGTCCCAAGTTTGTAGGGCCCTTTAAGGTGCTTCAGGTTGTCAACCAATCTGCTGTTAGGTTGGAGGTTCCTACCTCCTGGAGAATTAATCCGGTCTTTCATGTCTCTCTGTTAAAAAAAGCTGTTGTGTCGGATGGTGACGCCTCTGCCTCTGTTCCTCCGGTGGTGGAGGACGGGGAATATGAAATTTCTCGCATCCTTGACTCTAGACGGTATAGAGGTAGTTTGCAGTATCTTGTGGCCTGGAAAGGTTTCGGACCCGAGGATAACTCTTGGGTGAGGTCAGATGATGTTTCCGCGTCCAGACTTATCAGAGCGTTTCACAGGAGATTTCCTGATAAGCCTGGTCCTAGGGGATCCGGAGGATCCTCTTAGAAGGGGGGGTACTGTTAGAACCTTGCTGTTAGGTTTTTTTTCCTTTGCTGGTCACATGACCTTGTTGGCCTATTTAATCCTGCTCCGCCCTTCTGGCTTTGCTGGACTTCATTGTATATCTACTTTCTAGCTAGCCTGTGCTCTGTATCTAGCTCTGTTAGTTTGCTTGGTCTACGGACCTCTATGTTCTATCTATTTTGTTTGTTCGTCTGTCTGCTACTATTTCTGTTAGGAGGTGTCCCATATTCCTCCCAGTCCTTAGTACTTGTAGGGATTCCCTCCCCACATCTATAGGTCTCCGTACAGACTAGATTAGGACTTTAGCAGGTCTGATCGCAGGATCAGGTTCCCTGTTACATCGTAGGGATTCAGCTGAGTCCTATAGTAGGGACAGATCTCCTTTCTTTCCTTAGCTTTGGTAGCAGAACATAACACTGACTTTCATTTGTTCACTTTCAAAGATTTTTAATTTATTACTTTTGTCAGATTCAAGTTATTTCTGTGACCATTGTGGGTTTTTCTTTCATTAAATGAGGGGTGCCAAAAATTTTGACCACGTGTGTACCTCTATCAGATTTTATTGTTCTCTCTTTGGTATACATTAAATTGCTCTACATTAATGTGACAGATAGAAAGCACCATATATTGCTCTGTATTACTGCTCACTAACCTTCGACCTCGAACTTTGGTATACTTTAATGTGACAACTACCAAGCAATATATGGTATATTGCTGTATACTACTGCTCTTTTACTCTTGACCTTTATTTCCATACATTGGCCTCTGTATATATTATCTGTATGTATTATTTGTATTTGGTTTGCATTTATTCTTTCACTGACAATATGTTCACCTCCTCTTTCTATAGTGACTGTGTGAAAGAGACCCAGGACTGGGTCGAAACGTTTACATGTCACTTCAAATGCTGCACCTTAGAAAAGTCTGAACATTTGTCTGTTTTTACCTTGACGTGATAATAAAGAAATTGTATTTGTGAACCAAGTGCGTCCAGTGAAATTCCTGGCTACATGCTGCAAGGGCTAATACCTCCTTCTTCCTGCACTTCGCAACTTCATATGTGTGCGCGCCAACTTCCCTTACCTGGGGTTAATAAAGCCACCTGCCATGCTGAATACCCTCTCTGCCAGTACACGAGAGGCTGGGCAAGACAAGTTGCTTGCTGCATAGTATAATCAGTCACCGCCTTAGGCTATTTGTTTTAACACTCCAATAAAAATATTGCTACTTTTGTCAAACTTTTCAATTCCAATTATTCCCGCATAGCAAAGGACATAACAAGAAATGCTAGATAGGCGGGTACACATCCAAAAAGCCAGCAACTGCAACAGACCGCTGTATTAGTGTGACGTGTTTGGATGTGAAATTTGACTAGTAAAACACGTATGCAAAAAATAAATTGTTTGTATCATTCACACCATATAAACAAATAGTTTACCGCTTAATAAAAAGAAGTGCACAAGAAATGCACAAACTCATTACAGTCACTCACTTGTAATAAGTACACTTTCCTTGAATGACACCAAGCTCAGATTTTTTTCTTTAAAATTATTGTGTTGGCTTGCAGCTTTCTACTGCATGAAAAATTAAGAACAAAATGTGTAATTCAAATGCAGCAGGATAAGCGGCCAAACCAGCTACACTATATCACTGATGAATCACACTGGCACTCCCACTAGCATCTCTGCTATCTCTCTCCCTATCAATTGAATCTCTGCATTAGACCGGGGTCACGCAAGCATAGATTATCTCATGCGAGAGAATGTTAACGACAGTCCGGATGTTTGGGAGAGCCAGTGCCACACTGCTGAGATGGTGCCCGCATCAGCGGTGAGTATAGCTGTTATTATCTTGTAAGGGAGGAACATAGTGATTGAGAAGGGGTTGTTAAAGTTGTGGATAACCCTTTTAACCACTTCACAATACATGATATTTTCTCCCTACCGTCATATGTCGTCTCCCTACTTTTGATGCAGCCTCCAACGCTAAGACCGCATCTTTCCCCACATGATGGCTGATATAGTCATCTATCAGGTGCCTCTAACAGCCGCTGGTGGATTGGAGCTCCACCTGCGTCTGTTAACCTGTTAAATCCAGCTGTCAATTTTTGTCAGCGGCATTTAACACGAGCAGAAAGGGGCACGTTATTCCACGCTCCCATCAGCACACCTGTGATGTGATTGTGGTGCGTGGATTGGTATGACAGCCAGGGTCTGCTGGTAACCCCCGTGCCTGTCATTACGATTCTCCTGTGAACGCCAACCCATGGCTGATGCACTGTTATGTTTATCACAAGTCATCAAGCGATCGTAGCTTCAAGTTCCCTACGGGGACTATTAAATAGAGTAAAAAGTGAAAAAAAAGTTTTAAAAAATACAGGAAATAAAAAAAAACACAAGTTCAAATCATCCCACTTTATCCTCATTGAAACTAAAACAAAAAAAATACACATACTTGGTATTCCTGTGTTCAGAAATGGCCGATCTATCAAAATATAAAATAAATGAATCCGATCAGTAAACAGCGTAATGGAAAAAAAAGTAAAAACACCAGAATTACGTCTTTTTGGCCTTCGCAACATTGCAATAAAATGCAATAAGAGGCAATCAAAACATGATATCTACCTCAAAATTGTATTAGTAAAAACATCAGCTCAGGTTGCAAAATATATGCCATCACACAGCCCCATATCCCGAAAAGTGAAAATGCTAAGAGTCTTGAAAAATGGTGACAAAAGCAGAAAATAATTTTCATACAAATTTCCGAAATAAAAAAAGATACATGTTTGATATCAGCATACTTGTACTGACCTGGAGAATCATATTGCCATGTCCATTTTACCATATAGTAAACATGATAATTAAAAAAACCAAAAAACAATTATGGAATTTTACTTTTTTTTGCAATTTCACCACGCACGGAATTTTTTTCCCTTTTTCCAGTACACTATATGGTAAAATCAATGGTATCATTTAACGTACAACTAATCCCACAAAAAAACAGAAAAATAAAGAAGTTATGGCTCTTGGAAGAAGGTGAGTAAAAAACGAAAATGAAAGAAACATAAAACGGCCCAAGGGTGAAGGGGTTAAACAATGAAACAGTGGGGGTGATTCATTTTGTGACCTTTGTGACACCAGAGCCAATGTTTTTTTATGCCAGAAATGTTACTTCAGTCTTTGACTGGTGTAGCATATCTCCTGAGGCACACAGAGGCACACGCCTGTTATAAAATGTACCAAATTCATTAAGTGCACCTCTTATTGAGAGTGGCGGATCGTACTCCAGTGAACCCTTCATTAGGACTGGTGTGCTCAATGCCGGTGTTAATGAAATGGCTGCATTGTCTGGTTTTGGAATGGGGTGAGACTTATTTTAAAGGTCAGCATTTACCGTATTTTTTGGACTATAAGACGCACCGGACCATAAGACGCACCCCAAATTTTGGGGTGGAAAATAGGAAAAAATATATTTTTTATAAGATGGGGGTCCATCTTATAGTCTGAATAGGTACGGTATCTTACCTAGGGGGCGGTGCAGCGAGGGCCACAGGAGGCAGGGTCCCTCAGGATGCCTGCAGAAGTGAAGGAATGCTGAGGACCCTGAATGCAAGAAGGCGGTGCTCCAGCAGCGGGGAGTTGCGGTGGTGGTGGAGCAGGATCACAGGACCCTCCGTTCCCTCCCTCAGAAATGCGGCTGCAGCAGAAAAGGTGAGATGCTGTGGGGTCGGTGCCTGGTCGGAGCCTGTGCCTGGCTGGGGCCTGTACCTGGCTGGTTCCTGTGCCTAGCTGGTTCCTGTGCCTGGCTGGGGACCTTAGCTTGGCTGGTTCCTGTGCCGGGCTGAGGCCGGGGCCTATGGCTGGGGCTGAGGCCGGGGCCTGCGGCTGGGGCTGAGGCCGGTACCTGGGGCCGGAGTCTGGGGCTGGGGCTGGTGAGGCAGAGTGGCGTTCGCGGGTTTCTGTTGGCTGCAGCAATCTTCGTAAAGCTGTGATCTACAGGAAAATGGTCGCCAGAGCTCCCAAATTTGGGGTGAAAATGTGGGGTGCGTCTTATGGTCCGAACTTTACTTTACCGGATAGTTGTGGTGGAGCGGAATCACAGGGCCCTCTGTGCCTTCCCTCCTTCAGGAACGCGGTGGTGGTGGCGGCAGCAGAAGAAGAGGTGAGATACTGTTGGCAGTGAAACGGTGAGGCAGAGCTCCTGGGCATGGTTGGGGCCGGTGTAGGGTGTGTGCGGCGTCGTGCGGTGAAGCAGAACGGCCTGCGAGGCTTTCCAGTGTGCGTGGCCATCTTCCTGAGGCCGTGATCTACGGGAAAATGGCCTCCCGGTGAACAAAAGCAAAAGAGAGGAGCCCTGGACAGGGTGAAACATGCTGCCGGGCCCCCCTTGTTTGCTTCTGTTCACCGGGCCCCATACAGCAGTAAGTGTAGTAATGCCCTGATGGCGGTCCTGCAAGTCAGAAGAAAGACCTTTTACATTACTTACCTACGGGTCAGTCTGATCTGATCTGCATCACTGTCTCGGTCCGGCGCCTCCCTTCTTCTTGCCGTCCTCATCTCTTCTGCTTTGTGTGGATGACACATCCTAAGACATCCATACAGTGTCCTTGGCATTGCTTTCCTATGCAGGCGTACTTCTCAGCCCTGATCAAGGCAGAGCAAAGTACTGCAGTGCACATGTGCCGAAGGCTCTTTGACTTTTCCCAGTGCATGCGCACTGCAGTACTTTGCTCTGCCCTGGTCATGGCACAGAAGTACACCTGCACAGGAGCACGATGCTAGGGGACATTGTGTGGATGACGTAGGACATGCCATCCATACGAAGCAAGAAGAAGGGAGGCACCGGACCAAGACGAGAGGTACTTTCGGACCCGACCGCCCCGTAAATGAGTATTATAAAAGGTCTCTTTCTTGTCTTGCAGGCCAAATTGGGGGCTGATATACAGCATTATAGAATGATATAGAATGTTGAATATTAATATTGAATATTATAGAATGCTGTATATCAGGGCTGAAAGGCGGTGGCCGCGTCTCACATGGGCCAAACCAGCTGACAAGTTCCCTTTAAGCAATATTCCTTTCTCCTAAATGATTGTACTCATAGTCTGTGCATTCACCAAATTACTATTCACTCTCCATGGGTATTTAGATAAATTAAACTTGGGTAAGCATCCAATAGTTCTGAATTTTTGCCTATAATTCTGATCAAAATTGTAGTGTACATTAACCTTATTGTTTCATTTTTGGAAATGTCATTGTTATAGTGGTTGTTACCACGATGCTGCTATAAGTAGCCTAAGAAAAATATATTTTTGTTACATATAAAAACTGTTACATGAAACACAACTGGTTATCTGTATGTGTCACTAACTTGGATCTTAGTATGCCACTATTACGAGTTTACTTAATTAATTTTGCATGCTCACATAACACGAGGCGATCCCTACAGAAGACTGTTTATAAATGCTGAATGTACGGTTGGTACAACATGCATAATTCATGCTCACATAGGAAAGAGAATCTGTTTGAATATTTTTGATGATTGTATATCTATGCAAGAAGTTGGCAATATTCTCTTTCACTCCTCATGCAAAAAAAAATCCAGAAATCTTTAAATATTTAGTGTCTCAAAAATAGCTTTATTTCAATGCTAGAATGAGACATGAGTATTTATAATATGCAATACACAGACTACTTCAATGACTGCTATTCCAAAACTGGGTTACAAATCAAGGCTTATATGGGGTGATGATAATTATATATATTTTTTAGTTTAAAGAGGATTTACGGTGCTATTCCCTTGGTTTTAGCTTTCTATACCCTTATCCTTTTCAATATTGGAATATATTACACATTAATTTAAAACATCTATTTCTATTTGTTAAACTGTGAATCAAATGTTTAAATGTAAATGCCTATGTTATGAGTTATAAATGACTGTGTATTTTCCATAGAAAGCTAAAATCATTTAGTGTCTATACATTCACGTGTAATTACACTGTTCAACAACAAAATTGTGAATTGAACAAAAGTAGTTAATTCCTATAGATTTGATGCTGCTACAAAGGAAAATGACAGACAAAATTGAGAATTAACGCTAGTTTTTATTTTACAAGTGTTGGTCGTGGAGAATTGTAATGCAGTGAATGTATGGAAGCAAAGACATTTTTTCATATTAGGTCGGAAATATCCGGGAGGAGGAAGACTTCAGCCTGATACAAAAAATGTTCAAAATCAATTGGTTGATTCAAATAAAATTTACTCCCTCCGCTGCACATCAAACTATGACTAATGAAAAACTTTGTAAAGAGCATGGAACAAGAAAGTGAAGGTTTCTTGTATTTGACATCAAAATTTCCTCTATTAAGTCATGCAAAGTTGAAAGAGGGTATCTTTGTTGGCCCACAGATTAGGGAGCTTTACAAAGAAATTCAGCTTGATTACATACTTCGGGCTGTCAAGAAGACAGCGTAGAATAGTTTTAACCCCTTAACCACCTTGCAATTTTCCATTTTTGCGCTTTTATTTTTTCCTCCCCTTCTTCCCAGAGCCATAACTTTTTTCTTTTGCTGGCTATATAGCCATATCAGGGCTTGTTTTTTGCGGGATGAGTTGTACTTTTGAGCAACACCATTTATTTTACAATATAGTGTACTGGAAAACAGCAGAAAAAAATTACAAGTGCGGTGAAATTGCAAAAAAAAGTGAAATTTCACAATTTTTGGGGGATTTTTCATTTAACATATTCACTAAATTCTAAAACTGATCTGACAATATGACTCCCCAGGTCATTACGAGTATCTATATACCAAACATGTATAGGTTCTTTTTTATTTAAGTGGTGAAAAAAAATTCTGAAATTTGAAAGAAATTTTTTTTTTTACTTATGTCACCATTTTCCGAGACCCGTAACATTCTCATTTTTTGGGATCTAGGGCTGGGTGATGTTTTTATTTTTTGTGCCCTGTTGACATTATTATTGATATCATTTTGAGGTAGGTACAATGTTTTGATCGGCTGTTATTGTATTTTATTGCAATGTTGCAGCGGCAAAAAAAAAGTAATTCTGGTGTTTTGATTTTTTTCTTGTTACGCCGTTTTACCGATCGGATAAATTAGATCGGACATTTCTGAATGCAGTGATACCAAATAAGTGTATTTTTAATTTTTTTATTTCTTTTTTTTTTATTTTCAGTGGGGCAAAAGGGAGGATGATTTGAACTTTTGTGTTGCAGAAATCACGATCTTCTATCAACGCCGGCCATGAGGAAATCCCAACTGTCATGACAACCCATTGGCGCCCCACAATCAAGTGACAGGGGTGTCGATGGGTGGGACTTATGATACGCTTCCAGCCGGCACGTGTTAAATGCCGCTATCAGTGATTGACAGCCGCGGGTGGATTTTGGATCCACCCGCGGCTGTTAGAAGCACATGACAATTGATCAAATCAACTGTGATGTGCGATGAAAGATGCGGGCTCAGCATTGGAGCCTGCATCAGAGCCAGGGACACGACCTTGGATGTACCTATAAATCCAAGGTCGTGAAGGGTTTAAGAGTGTTTGTTCAGGATTTTTGGGAAACAAGCGTGCGTCCAGTTACAAACAGCTGATGGATGAGATGCTCATGTGCTACCAGTCCACAAGCTTGGGGCATACATGTCTCTGAAGATTCACTTTCTCCATTTCCACTTTGATTTCTTCCCAGAGAACTGTGGAGCCGTCGGTGATGAACACAGTGAGAGATTCAATCAGGACATTGCTGCCATTGAGAAAAGGAATGGAGGGAAATGGAGCCTGGCAATGTTAGGAGACTACTGATGGACAATCAAGAGAGACGCTTCAGAGCTACACTAAAAACGCAGGCCAAGAGAAAGCGCCCCAACTTGAAATTGCAATAAATGTAGTTATTTATTATGTACTTTGGGCCATGTAATGATAGTTTGTCATAAAAAAATTCCCAATAAATGTGTGGAAGCTTTTTGCAAATTTCACCTAGTAACCATGAATTGTGTATCTCATTAATTTCATTGCCTCACATCTCCAATTTTAAAAACTAGAGATAATGATTTAGCGATATGGTAATATTGTGTTCCCTTATGGTCATGGAAATGTAAATAAACTCATTTGAATGCATTTACAAAGAAGTTATGAAAATTTTTTGGACAGTATTAGTGACTCTGATGAGAGGTAACGTTACTCATGTCCCCGCTGTTCAGAATCGCCGCCTCTCGCGCAGTCTGATGGGGGCCTTATATTTTGTGCTTCCACGAATCATAAGTCTCTGGAGCCAGAAGAGACATCTGGTATGTTCACTCTAAAATGCCATTAATAACACTGTTCAATATGTACAATACAAAGTTATATTGTGGTACCGTGTTAGCCAGAAAAATCTATGTAAATACTTTTATGCCCAAAAATGACAAAAGTATTCTCGGAGTGATACCTTTATTGGCTAACCAGACAAAAAATATATTTGGAAGCTTTCAGAGCACAGAGGCTCCTTCTTCAGGCAATATTACAAATTAATTCATAAGACCAGAGGCACAACATTTAAGAGATGTCGCTAGCAGAACCAGTCTATGATTGCTCTGAGCTGAGACTGGGCAGAACAGACAGGTAATTAGCAACTACCTGCTAGACAGTTCTTAGCCGCATGAGAAAAAGGTATAATAGTCCCAGGTAACCCCTTTAAATACTTGGCAACAGCCAAAGAGGTCTCTTCTAGAGCTCATACAGGGATTTTTCAACAAGCCCCACCAGAGATTGTTTCCCAAATCTGCTTAGATATGCAAACATACATATATATTGTCCCTGGAAGGGGTGGACATATCATTGGTGCAACCTGTGCAAACACACAGGGGACCCAAGAGGTAATGGGGCCCACATCCGCCTGAAAAATAGGTGGAATTATGCATTATATTGAGCTATTGGACTTCACATGGCCCATATTGTTCTTGCACAGGGACCTCTTCTGTTTGTGTCGGCTCCTAGCCACTGACACAGGAATCAAACAACTGGTATTTGTGAACCTTAGTACATTTAACAGGTAGGTCTGTTTACAAAAAAAAGACTATCCTTAGCCTAGGCCTACATTACACTACTTTACTATTGGATTTGAATTTTCCTGTCCTTAATGAAATGTTAACTTGTACTTTCATAAAAAGTTGAGACTTATAGGGTTGATTGCACAGTGGAAAATACACAAATATTTTCATTATTGTATGAACAGACTAAACAGTTAAGGATAAGAATAATGAATTCAATATAAGGCTTCCTGTGCTATACTGGAGTGAAATTGGTTTAGTCCGTTATTCTTCTTGGTCAACTGAGCCAAAAATACCTATTTTACAGTCCAAAATCATTCACATATGTGAGAATACAGCAGCAATTGTATTTTGTTTGATAAAGTAGCTACTTTATTATTCTGATGTCTTGTTAGAGAAAATAAAATTTTCGCCTTGTAACATAAGCGTGTGGAAATGATTTGAAAAGAACTGCAAACCTCTTTTCTTAAGGAA
This sequence comes from Phyllobates terribilis, assembly GCF_046119375.1. Taxonomy (NCBI): domain Eukaryota; kingdom Metazoa; phylum Chordata; class Amphibia; order Anura; family Dendrobatidae; genus Phyllobates; species Phyllobates terribilis. Next base: position 294,240,798 of record NW_027362771.1, read on the forward strand.
AAAACTTATTTTAATAGAAACTTGGAACTATGCCCATTGTAACACCACAAACAGCACTCTCAAGTAATGAAAAGAAGAGAAAATCGCTGCCTTCCTCTCTGAATGATACATTATTCAGAAGATGACAAAATGGATTCATTTTTACCTTGAATTTATATTAAAAAATGCATGCAGCTAATTAATTTTCTTTTCATGTATTTGTTTGTAAGCACCATTCAGGAAATAGGTTTATGGATATTTTATGTTTCCTGCCAGAATTGAAACTATAGCAAGCAGTCATATAGATGGAGAACAATTTAAGTAGCATAGAGCGCATAAATATAGCATTGTCCACAAGGAATTATACATGCACAAAATACAGAACAAGACCTCTTCACATCGCACTACAACCATTATTGTTTGTTGTACAAACTGTGAAAATGCAAGACTTAAACTTACCAAAACCTAAAGGGATGAACTGGAATATAAGCTGGTATACATGCAACATGTATGCGCATGTTCACACTGGCCACTAAACAGACAAAACCCAAGATAAAAACATAATAAGCAAATACCCTGCCATAAATAAATAGCAATAGTGCATGGAAATAATATAGGGTACTTTGTAACATTATTTTGATTAAAAAAAACGTAAAAGCCATCCCACCGCGTCAAGGTGGCCCTATTCAGGGCGGTCCTAACCTCCAGTATCAAATCTGTACTACGTGTCAAATGACATGAATGTGAATAAGGGCCAAACAGGACTGAGACTCCGACAAATGGACACCCAGCCATGGGGAGCTATATAACCTGATGTCCAGCTCAAAGAAAAGGGAGGCCATGTCCTTGTGAGCACCGAGTGCAAAAACCTGAAGCAAAAACCTAAAGAGATGAACTGGAGTAAAGTTGCAACATGTAGGTGCATGTTCACACTGGCCACCAAACAAACAAAAATCAGATAAAAACAAAATTAACAAATATCCTTTAGTAAATAAATAAATAGCAATAGTGCATGAAAATAACGTAATAATGTAGGGATATTTTATGTTTCCTGACGGAATCAAAACTATAGCAAGTAGTCACATAGATGGAGAACAATTTAGATAGCATAGAGCGCATAAGTATAGCACTGTCCACAAGGAATTATAGATGCACAAAATACAGAACAAGACCTCTTCACATCGTACTAGAATCATTATTGTTTGTTGTGCAAGACTTAAACTTACCAATGCTCTCTCACCCCTTCTCATATAGATTACATGTGAATCCATATGAGAAAGAAAAATCTGAGCGCTTTTAAGCAAGGCATGGTCATTGGGGCTCTCTAGCTTTAATAATAATAATAATAATAATAATAATTTTATTTATATAGCACCAACAAATTCTGCAGCACTTTACAATTAAGCGGGGACATGTACAGACAATAAAGACATTACAAAGTAACACAGTTCAACAGTTACAGGAAGAGTGAGGGTCCTGCTTGCAATACAATCTATAAGGAAATAGGGGGGACACAATAGGTAAAAAGGTCTTTAGTTTGCCATCCATTTTAAACAAATCCATATAGACTTTAATGGCAGAGTCTGACCTGAAAAAAAGATGAGAATAGGATATGCTCTGAGTCTCATGGACTGGAATGTAAGGAGTAACATTTCTCCTTGTGGAGAGCGACATGTTAAGCATGTCACGGTGAGGAGACTTTTAAATTCTCCTCTGGGAAATATGCAAATTGTCTCTTCAGAGAGGAAGGGGACCAGAACTCTCATGTCACCTACAGGAAGTAGCAATCCTAAAAGTCAATAGTGACCCTTTAACGAGCCTTATCACATGACTTAGAATATAAGAAAGAACCAGAAACTCAATTTGCAGACACTGTGTTTCGGGTTACTGCCCCTCGTCAGTGCAAAGTTTGAGTTTTGGTTTGGCTGGGTGAGAGGCGTCAGACCAGTATCTAAGGGGTAACATTTCTCCTTGCGGAGGGCGACATGTTAACCATGTCACGGTGAGGAGACTTTTAAAGCCGCAATGCTTATCATGGATCTGTTTTTAAAACTGATGTACTTATGGCTCAGTGAAACTCTGTTGGTCATTGTACTGTCCAAGAAAAAAAGCACAGGATATGTGAATGTTGCCTAAGGGAAACAGAAACACATGATTTCAAAAAGTGTATTTACTGAGCAGTGGAAAAATGGCTGTTATATAAACCCAGATTTCTACTGCATTATGCTGATGGGAAGGTCAGAATTTGGAGCAATAATCCACTTGCTGTCAGGTGTTAACAGTTCAGACTGAGTAAAGCAAACTGCAGTTGGGGGTTTTGGAAAATCCCCTTAGTTATGTGGAATCTGTGAAGCCTTCTTTCCTTACTTGATACTATTCACTCTTGCCCAAAGCAACAGCAACATTTATCTTTTAGTCTTTTATTTGACTGATGTGTACTACATGTCCACTGTTACTGAATTTGACTGTTGAACCAAGCTTTTTTTTTTCTTTTTTATTGGAAGGAATAGTAGTGTTAGTAAGAAGGATCACAAGTAATTGATGTTAAGATACATATCACAGTCAGAGCAGACATTCGGATTGTTGCCGTGGAAGATTTAACACCATTCAGAATACATGAAAGTAAAGCACCTAGTTAACATGCACTGTTACTGTATATAGTGTAGAACTGTGGAAAATCTGGGGTATATTCACATTTTTTCTCATCAATGGTATTGGTAAATGTGACCAGGAATACATCAAGCACACACATGGTTGTCACATTGAACCTGTTTCACATTATTCAGGGATCATGTTTGAAAATGTGAAATATTCTTATATACTTAGTAGTATCTAGTAGAATTGTTGTAACTAGGGCCGTCATTAGGGGGAGGCAAACTGGGCAATTAGACAATATGGTCCCCAAACATTTCAAGCAGAAGCTGCACTGATAATAGCAGTCCTACATTATCAGTGTAGTTTCTAAAGTTAGAACTACAACAGGACCTTGTGACATCATGGCCATGTGACCATGATGTTACCAAAGGTCTTTTACCTTGTGGGGATCTAGAGGAACAGAGGAGGAGGAGACAGATGAGTAAAACCTCTATAGAGTGTGTGTGTGTGTGTTTGTGTGTGTGTGTGTGTGTGTGTTTGTGCATGTATATACATACATTTGTATGTGCTGTGTGTATATACATATGTGTGCATGCGCATGTATGTGCTTGCTGTGCATGTACAGTACAGACCAACAGTTTGGAGACACCTTCTCATTTAAAGATTTTTCTGTATTTTCATGACTATGAAAATTGTACATTCACACTGAAGGCATCAAAACTATGAATTAACACATGTGGAATTATATACTTAGCAAAAAAGTGTGAAACAACTGAAAATATGTCTGAGGCTGTGTGCCCACGTAGCGTTTTTCAAGCGTTTATGCTGCGGAATTTCCGCAGCGGAAACGCTTGTTAAACGCTAGGTAATCCGCACCCCATGGTCCCCAAGGGGATTCCGCATGTTCTATGCACATGCTGCGGATTTTTCCGCAGCGTTTATGCTGCGTACAAAAATCCGCAGCATGTCATTTAATTTTGCGGAAGCGCAACGGAACTCCCGCCATTGACTTGCATTGAGACGCACAGAAACCGCGACTGTACATTTTTACAAGCGGCTTCTATGTGACGCGCCCCCTGGGCCATATTCTTTAGGGGGAATATCCGGAGCCGGATCAGATGGGAGTTGTAGTCTTCCGAGTGGCTGTGACCCGGTCCGTGCCCAGGGTGTCAAACTCAGTTGTATGTGGCAGTCATACAGATGTTATAAGTTCTTTATTGTCGACTACGCCACCCGTTGTGTTGCGGTCACTGTGGCCGCCGCTGCAGCAGGGTCCGCTGAGGCTGTTGGTGTAGGTGCAGCTTTGGTGATATAACCCCCAACGGGTGGGGTATAGCCTCAGGGGATCAGGTGCAGAGGATGGGAGTTGTGGTGATGCAGTGTAGACGGCAATCAGAGACAGAGTCGGGTTATGCAGTTTAGGATGTTTTACTCACTGCTGATGTTCTGGTCACTCCAGCTTCGAGTGACCTCCCGAGCCGTGCTGCGTCCACCAGGTTCTGGATCCAGCCAACTCCCAAATAAGTCCGGAGCGTGACCCTGAGCTCTCCTTCAGTCCTTTCTCTGGCCGTCCCCACTATTGATCCACCCAGGTCCAGCTCCCTCGGGCCTTCTGTTGGGACACCCTTGGCCTTGGGTTCCCTGACCCTCCTCGTGGTATGCCTTCGTGGTGGATGTGGTGGGTGACCGTGGCAAACGCTGCCCACGGTCTCCGGTCTCTGGCTGGGGAGTGTTTTTACCCCCACCAGCTTGGGTTCCGGTACCCTGATGCCGACTCTTCACCCGGGGATTTAAGTTGGGATCTTGGAGTCCTTTTCTGCTGTTTCCCCCTCTGGGTCTCTCTCTCTCTTCTCCTCTCTCACTCTGGGTCTCTCTTCTCCTCTGCTCCTGACTTTCTCTCTGCAACTGACTCTGTTCTTAGTTGGTGCCCACCTTATATACACCCTCTATGTGTGAGCTCAGGTGACCAGCACCCAATGAGCTCCTATCTTTACCCAGGCTGCTCCCCCTATCTGCCCCTACACTACTTGGGATGTACCACCCCCCTCCCACTCCAGCCAGGAACAGACTCGGTCGTACCTGCACATTTCTAAGTGGGAGTACCGTCGGTCTGCTCCTCGGAAATGGGATGTGTGTAGTGCATGCAGCCTACCGAGCTCAGATCCACACTCCTTCCTTACCCGGGAGTGGAATATCACACCTCTGGGTTGAGGTGCAATACCCCTGTAGCAGCCGAATCCTCAGGGTGCTACATTCCCCCCTGGTAAATCACAGCACGTCCTCGGGCTGTAAGACAAAAACAACACCAAAACATACAAAATTTTCATATAAACATATAAAACATATAAAACATTATATATATATAAAACTTTTCATATAACATTCTCGTCGTCTCTTGTTTCTGGTTCCTCCTCCGGACACTGTGCAACGTGTGTCCGGGAAAAGTGCGACAGTCTCTTAGAAAAACTGGTTTTCCTATAAAACCGGTAGGGGCGCTTTAGGACGCGCAACTATATACAAGGGATATGGCCGCTCTCAGTCCTCGGCCAGGTAAGGAGGGAAAGGGAATGGCTGCTCACAGTCCTCAGCCTGTGGGATTAAGGGTAAACGGGTAAACAGTTCACTCAGCTGGTCCCAACGGGGACTATATTTGCAGTAACAGTTTCAGTTTCAGTTTACTGTGCCCCGACGGGCAACTATATACAGCTCCTGCTCCGCTGTACTCAACAACGTCTTCCTCCTGCTCCTTCTTTGGGGATCTCAGCTTCAGACCCGTCCGGATCCTCTTGCTCTTCCTCCTTACATCGCAGCTCCTCCTCTGTCAGGCGATGCACATGGAGGGCGTAAGGTCCTTTGGCACACTTGTGCCGGGTAAAGGTGACCTCGTCCCCGATATAAAGGTCACGACCTCTGTGCCCCTCCGGCAGATGGGACTCCACATCTCTGCGCGTGACAAAGACGTCGCCGGGGGTGTTGTGGTCTCTGATGAAGCCCCACCCATGCTGCATGTTGAACTTAATTACAGTCCCGGTGGTGCGGGGACTGTGCGCTGCACGGGGGTCCCTCCTGGTTCGGCTCTTCTGCTCGGCGCTCCTTATTTGGGCCTGTTGTTCCCGGACCCGCCTCTCTCTCTGCTCCCTCGCAAACTCCTCGAGCTGCTGTCGGCAGCACTCAGCACGCTCCGCTGCAGCTGCCCTGGTTTCTTGAGTGAACCCCATTAGGTCTTCTCCGGTGGGGTCCCACTCAAATTGGGTCTCTTCAAGCGGGGGCGAGATCCTTATTACGGGCTTCGGAGCCGGAATCAGGGGTGCACACATGGCCCCAACTCTCCTCTGGTGCTCCAGTTCATAATATTTCTGGGGCCAGATGAAAGGCTGCCCGTCCGGCCACGTGTGCTGGGCAAACAAGTCCTCTCCCAGACGCGGCACCCTTGGTTTTACGGGTGCGGGCGCGGTGGTGGTGGCGCCCGGGTTGCCCAGGCCTTGCGGCCAGGCCTGGGGCACCTGGAAGGTGAAGGGCACCGTTAGGACGGCGGCACCCTGGGCTACCTGGCCTTGCGGCCAGGCCGGAGGCTCCGCGGAGGTAGGGGGTGCTGTTGGTATTGCGGCGCCCGGGGGTACTAGGCCTTGCGACCAGGCTGGTGGTACTTCCTGCTTGGTCACGCTCGGGGTCGAGGCGTGTGACGTCACAGGGGTCGCGGCGGCGGCTTCCGGTTGGGGCCTAGTCTGCGTCGGTGACATGGCGTTTTCGGGCACAGCAGGGGGACTTTCGGGCTCTGCGACGGGGAGCTGGGGCAGGTAAGCGGTGTCCCGGCTTGGGGTATAGACGTCCCCTTTACCTGCCTCCATGCGTTCGGCTCCCTTCTCGGCGCCGTCTCCGGCCTTGGGTCCTCCCGCGCCATCCTCAGAGGCGGTCTGTCTCCTCATCTTGGCTGGCGTGCTCCGGGTCTTGGTTTGCTGGGCCATCTCTCGGCTCCACTCCGCCAATGTCTCTCGCTGTACCCGGGCCATCCTCCTTGCGAGGCCCTCCAGGGCAGTCTGTGCACACTCCCGGTCTCGGGGGAGCTGTGCGAGGACCTCCACTAGGCCTAGTGGGGTCGTGGTTTCCAGCAGGCTCCTGACCAACGGGTCGGTGCTGCTCTGCTCTTCTTCCAGCAGGCTCCTGGCCAGCGGGCCGGTGCTGCTCTGCTCTCTGGCCATCTCCGGGTGAGCTTCTCTGCTACTCCTCTCCAGGCTTCCTGCCTCCGGGTGCGCTCGCTCCAGACTGCTCCAGGCGGCACCCATCTTCGTTCTTTTCTTTCGTCTCCTCCCCCTTCGAGGGTGGTCCCGGGGCCACTGGGTGACTGTCAGCTCCAGGGGCGGTTCTTTCACGCTGACAGACACCTCTAGCATCACAGTCTCTGTTGGTGGGGGCGGTTTCCATTTTTGGCGCCATTTTCGGTCCTGGCCCACGATGGGAGGTGGCCTCTCACCACCCTCTGGCACGCCCATAATGGCGTCCGCTCTTCCAAGGCGGGAAACCTTTGGAAATGGCGGGAATCGCTTCCCAGTGGCGGGAAACTCTGCAGATGGCGGGAAAAAGTTGTTAATGGCGGACAACCGGCTGGAATCGACTGGTGATGGGGTCCGATGGCGGGGACCCTCCGGAACCGGCAGGAGACTTCTTTTTGAGGTAAACTCGTCCTTTTCTTCAGGCACGCAGTACCCGGGTGTTGTGGGCACGTAATCCTGCCGACTACGCCAAAGTTGACGCGCCCCCTGGGCCATATTCTTTAGGGGGAATATCCGGAGCCGGATCAGATGGGAGTTGTAGTCTTCCGAGTGGCTGTGACCCGGTCCGTGCCCAGGGTGTCAAACTCAGTTGTATGTGGCAGTCATACAGATGTTATAAGTTCTTTATTGTCGACTACGCCACCCGTTGTGTTGCGGTCACTGTGGCCGCCGCTGCAGCAGGGTCCGCTGAGGCTGTTGGTGTAGGTGCAGCTTTGGTGATATAACCCCCAACGGGTGGGGTATAGCCTCAGGGGATCAGGTGCAGAGGATGGGAGTTGTGGTGATGCAGTGTAGACGGCAATCAGAGACAGAGTCGGGTTATGCAGTTTAGGATGTTTTACTCACTGCTGATGTTCTGGTCACTCCAGCTTCGAGTGACCTCCCGAGCCGTGCTGCGTCCACCAGGTTCTGGATCCAGCCAACTCCCAAATAAGTCCGGAGCGTGACCCTGAGCTCTCCTTCAGTCCTTTCTCTGGCCGTCCCCACTATTGATCCACCCAGGTCCAGCTCCCTCGGGCCTTCTGTTGGGACACCCTTGGCCTTGGGTTCCCTGACCCTCCTCGTGGTATGCCTTCGTGGTGGATGTGGTGGGTGACCGTGGCAAACGCTGCCCACGGTCTCCGGTCTCTGGCTGGGGAGTGTTTTTACCCCCACCAGCTTGGGTTCCGGTACCCTGATGCCGACTCTTCACCCGGGGATTTAAGTTGGGATCTTGGAGTCCTTTTCTGCTGTTTCCCCCTCTGGGTCTCTCTCTCTCTTCTCCTCTCTCACTCTGGGTCTCTCTTCTCCTCTGCTCCTGACTTTCTCTCTGCAACTGACTCTGTTCTTAGTTGGTGCCCACCTTATATACACCCTCTATGTGTGAGCTCAGGTGACCAGCACCCAATGAGCTCCTATCTTTACCCAGGCTGCTCCCCCTATCTGCCCCTACACTACTTGGGATGTACCACCCCCCTCCCACTCCAGCCAGGAACAGACTCGGTCGTACCTGCACATTTCTAAGTGGGAGTACCGTCGGTCTGCTCCTCGGAAATGGGATGTGTGTAGTGCATGCAGCCTACCGAGCTCAGATCCACACTCCTTCCTTACCTGGGAGTGGAATATCACACCTCTGGGTTGAGGTGCAATACCCCTGTAGCAGCCGAATCCTCAGGGTGCTACATATGCGTCTCTATGTGCGGATGGTAGCCAGTTCTGGAGGAGAGGAGACTCTCATCCAGACTTGGGTACCATTGTACCTGTAAAAAAAGAATAAAATAACAAATAAAGTTTATATTCACCTGTCCGGCGGCTTTTCTCTGAATGCCGGCATCGCTTGAGGACCTGCGGTGACGTCACAGTCATGTGACCGCAGGCCCTTCACTGCTCTGTCTCGCGAGATGCCGGCAGCCAGGAACCAGACAGTAACGAGCGCTGCAGCCACGCCGGGACATCGGGGGTGAGTATAGCTTTATTTGTTTTAATTTTTACGGTTCACACTGTATAAATCCATGCTGTTTGCATGGATTTATACAGTGTGACCTAGTTGTCAAGCACTTTCCAAGTGATGCTATCGCCTGGAAAGCGCTTGTCAATCTGCATGCAGAAACGCATGTGAATCCGCATGTGGATCCGCATGTATTCTGCAGGAAAAACGCATGCACAATCTGCATGCGTTTTTTTCTGCCAGGGAGATGCAGAAATGCTGCAGAAATTTTCTGCTTCATTTCTGCATCGTGGGCACATAGCCTTATATTCTAGGTTCTTCAAAGTAGCCACCTTTTGCTTTGATGACTGCTTTGCACACTCTTGGCATTCTCTTGATGAGCTTCAAGAGCTAGTCACCGGAAATGGTTTTCACTTCACAGGTGTGTCCTGTCAGGTTTAATAAGTGGGATTTCTTGCCTTATAAATGGGGTTGGGACCATCAGTTTTGTTGTGCAGAAGTCAGGTGGATACACAGCTGATAGTCCTACTGAATAGACTGTTAGAATTTGTATTATGACAAGAAAAAAGCAGCTAAGTAAAGAAAAACGAGTGGCCATCATTACTTTAAGAAATGAAGGTCAGTCAGTCCGAAAAATTGGGCAAACTTTGAAAGTGTCCCCAAGTGCAGTTGCAAAAACCATCAAGCGCTGGCTCACATGAGGACCGCCCCAGGAAAGGAAGACCAAGAGTCACCTCTGCTTCTGAGGATAAGTTTATCCGAGTCACCAGCCTCAGAAATCGCAGGTTAACAGCAGCTCAGATTAGAGACCAGGTCAATGCCACACAGAGTTCTAGCAGCAGACACATCTCTACAACAACTGTTAAGAGGAGACTTTGTGCAGCAGGCCTTCATTGTAAAATAGCTGTGGGAAACCACTGCTAAGGACAGGCAACAAGCAGAAGAGACTTGTTTGGGCTAAAGAACACAAGGAATGGACATTAGACCAGTGGAAATCTGTGCTTTGGTCTGATGAGTGTAACGGGTCTGGGAGGTGGAACCTCTGAGCAACTATACAAGGGGGCGGTCCTTGTAAGGAAGCGGGTGGCTCCCAGGGAAGACGGGCAGGTAGTCACGGCAAGTGACAGGGACAGTCTCTGGGTAGAAGGGCAGGTAGTCACGGCAAGTGACAGGGACAGTCTCTGGGTAGAAGGGCAGGTAGTCACGGCAAGTGACAGGGACAGTCTCTGGGTAGAAGGGCAGGTAGTCACGGCAAGTGACAGGGACAGTCTCTGGGTAGAAGGGCAGGTAGTCACGGCAAGTGACAGGGACAGTCTCTGGGTAGAGGGACAGCAGGCAGGTGGCTGGTGAGCGCTCCCAGGTGAGCGGGCGAGAGTCTCTGGACAGGCAGGTGGTCACGGCAAGTGACGGCAGAACCTCCAGGTAGACTAGCAGACAGGTAGCAGGTGGACGCTCCCAGGTGAGCGGGCAAGAGTCTCTGGACAGGCAGGTGGTCTCGGCAAGTGACGGCAGAGCCTCCAGGTAGGCTAGCAGGCAGGTAGCAGGTGAGCGCTCCCAGGTGAGCGGGCAAGAGTCTCTGGACAGGCAGGTGGTCACGGCAAGTGACGGCAGAGCCTCCAGGTAGGCTAGCAGGCAGGTAGCAGGTGAGCGCTCCCAGGAGAGCGGGCAAGAGTCTCTGGACAGGCAGATGGTCACGGCAAGTGACGGCAGAGCCTCCAGGTAGGCTAGCAGGCAGGTAGCAGGTGAGCGCTCCCAGGTGAGCGAGCAGGCTGGTCCATAGACAGACTGACAGGTGTCGGAAGGCAGACCGTCGGACCGCAGGCTTGCAAGCAGGTAAGCGGATATCAGGCAGGTATCAAGCAGGAATCTGGCAGGTGACTGGCAGGTAACAGGCAGGAATCTGGCAGGTGACTGGCAGGTAACAAGCAGGAATCTGGCAGGTGACTGCAGGTAACTGGTAACGGGACCTGAGGGCTGAAGCAGAGTGAAGGCTTTGCAACAACATTGCTCGGGCACCTCCATTTTGGAGGAGGTGCCTTATATATGGAGAGGTCCTCCGGCCATTGGCCGGGGACTCCTTAGGACGGCGCGCGCGGCCCCTTTAAGAGAGGAGGAGCGCGCGCACGCCCTAAGCACAGAGGCCGGGAAGCAGCGCGCGCTGCCAGCAGAGCGGGAGAAAGCCGCCGGGCACGGAGCGGAGAGGTGAGGGGAACGGCGTCCCTGCCTAGCAGGGGGCAGGGACGCCGACGCTACAATGAGTTCAAATTTGAGATCTTTGGTTCCAACCACCGTGTCTTTGTGCGACGCAGAAAAGGTGAACGGATGGACTCTACATGCCTGGTTCCCACCGTGAAGCATGGAGGAGGAGGTGTGATGGTGTGGGGGTGCTTTGCTGGTGACACTGTTGGGGATTTATTCAAAATTGAAGGCATACTGAACCAGCATGGCTACCACAGCATCTTGCAGCGGCATGCTATTCCATCCGGTTTGCATTTAGTTGGACCATCATTTATTTTTCAACAGGACAATGACCCCAAACACACCTCCAGGCTGTGTAAGGGCTATTTGACCAAGAAGGAGAGTGATGGGGTGCTACGCCAGATGACCTGGCCTCCACAGTCACCAGACCTGAACCCAATCGAGATGGTTTGGGGTGAGCTGGACCGCAGAGTGAAGGCAAAAGGGCCAACAAGTGCTAAGCATCTCTGGGAACTCCTTCAAGATTGTTGGAAGACCATTTCCGGTGACTACCTCTTGAAGCTCATCAAGAGAATGCCAAGAGTGTGCAAAGCAGTTATTAAAGCAAAAGGTGGCTACTTTGAAGAACGTAGAATATGAGACATATTTTCAGTTGTTTCACACTTTTTTGTTAAGTATATAATTCCACATGTGTTAATTCATAGTTTTGATGCCTTCAGTGTGAATGTACGATTTTCATAGTCATGAAAATACAGAAAAATCTTTAAATGAGAAGGTGTGTCCAAACTGTTGGTCTGTACTGCTGTACCGTACATGTGTGTGTATTTGCTGTGTGTATATACATGTGTGTATGTGTTTACTGTTTACATACATGTGTGTGTATGTGCTATGTATATGTACATTTGCGTGTACGTACTGTGTGTATATACTATACATGTGTGTATTTGCTTTTTGTGTATATACATATACTGTACAATGTTTCAACATTAGTCTTAATCATGGTCACGACCAGGTAGCCGCCAGGTACCACTCCTAGGCAGTCCTGGGTACTGCAGCTGCTGACCCCAAGGGGTCAGGTGCGCAGACATGGATAGGACTCTGGCTCTGTTCAGACTACTAGGTTTTAGATCCTCTGCAAAATGGTTGCTGACACGGATTCAGACTCCGTTCAGACTACTAGGTTCAGGATTCACAGGTAGAACGGTAGGGCTTACTCCCACTTGCAATTAAGTCGGACAAATGTAATCCGATAAAAAATCGGATTGCATTCAGTCCATTGTTAATCAATGATTCTGTGCTCATATGCGGTTTTTTTTTTCCAGCTCTGATCGGATTGAGATCAGACTGAAAAAAAAGGCAGCAAGCTGCTCCAGCAGCACAGCTGGAGCCGAGTGTCATTAGCATATAGTATCCGATGCTCTCACATTGGATATGATATGCTAGTGTGTCTCCTGCCTTACTAACATGACATGGAGCCTCAGACAGGGCTGATTCGGAAACTGATAGGACAGTCCGGATACACGGAATACTCAGCTAGGCACACGTTCAGACACACAGGTCTCGGATATAGAATCAGGTACTGGCCGCACACGGACTGGGGGACAAGGTTCAGGCACTGGTCGCACTAAGACCAGGGACTATGGGTTCAGGACTGGCCACGCAAGGACCAGGGACTAATTTTCAGGACACTGGCCACACCAGGACCAGGTGACCTAACAGCCTATTAGCTGCATGACCAACACATTAATGACACTAATGATACTCATTGCTTAGGCACCTCCCTATTGATGAGGGTGCCTTTTAAACAAGATGCCTCCCAGATATTGGCTGAGGGCATCTTTGCAGGTGTGCGCACTGGCCCTTTTAGAACAGGGCAGCGTGCGCATGCACTAGGCGTGCCAACGAGAAACCAAAGAACCAGGAAGCAGGGAGAATGATGAGAGACATGCCGACCGGCCGGGGCGGTGAGTATGTCGGCGTCCCTGCATGCATGAGAAGGGGAGCCATGCAGGGACGCCGACAGTGGCATTACACTCCAGATTTATTCTAGAGCAAAACAACAGCTCCAAACATAACGCGAATGTTATTAAGAACTATCTGCTGCATAAAGAAGAACATGGAGCTATAGAAGTGATGATACGGTCTCACAGAGCCCTGATTTCAGCATCATCGAGTCTTTGTGGGATTCCATGAAGAGGCAGAAGGATTTGCACAAGTGACATCCACTGAAGATCTGTGGGTAGTTCTCCAAGATGCTTGGAGCAACCTCCCTGCCAAGTTCCTTCAAAACTGCATGCAAGTGTACCTGGACGAATTAATACTGTGATGCTATTTTGAAAGCAAAGGGGGGTCACACCAAATATTGATTAGATTTAGTTTACTCTTTTGTTCATTCAATTTGCATTTTGCTAATTGATAAAAATATACTATTAACACTTCTATTTATGAAATCATCTACTTTTCAACATTTTTTTCCACACCTGCCTAAAACTTTTGCACACCTGCCTAAAACTTTTGCACAGTAACTTTAGAAAATTAATATTTATCTTTTAGAATATTCAAATGATCTCATTATTTGCATAGTAGTTTATAGCTAAAGCGCCATGTTTTCACTCGAATAATAATCTGTGGTTGGACTTCAAGTACTAATCCAGTTCTGCAAAGCATTTTCTGTCAAATGTCTATACACAACACCAGGTTATACATTCTAGAAATCAATACATGTCAGGCTCATGATGATATATGACTACAAAATTAATGGTTCTCTAATTGAGTTATTAAAGGTCAACAGCGCATGAACTAAAAACAGCTGTAAGTAAAAGCTTTCTAATTAGCTGCATATAAAACGATCAAACAGCTGTCAGTGAGCATTCAACAGCACAGAGTGTGTATTTCAAAGAACCCTTACAGGGGTAAAGGCTTGCAAGAATGTTGTTAGGCAAGTACAAATCTGGCATTGGTTTACAGAAAATATTGTGCTTACCACAACTGCACAGAAAAAGAGAAAAAAATACACGGCAAATGCACACACGCATAAAGATACTATTCCAATTGCAGTGATACTAGTAGAATGTGCATTGACGATCTCTGGTGGCACATAGCCTTTTTCCTCATATTGATGACCTTGTAACAAGACACACATAGTATCTTCAGCCACCAGGCTCCTGTTGCACTTACTTCGTGATAAATGACAGATGATGTCCAGTAGTCATTTTTTTTTACTACTTCCAGTAACTTGGATTTTCACAATGATAGCATATGATCTCACCATAAACCTGGGAAAACAAGTGTAGCTCCTTAGCTGCCAAGTACTGGAGTTTGCTTAGCCATTTAACTGAGAAGACAACCAAATCACACAGCTACCAAAAAAGAAAAAGTGACACGTGGAACCAATGATCAATGAGCAAAACAATGTTAAACATTTTTGTAGTGAATATTACAATGCTCCAATAATCAAAGGGAATCTGTCAATAAGGTCAACCCTCCTAAGTCGTTTACATGGATATGCAGGTCAGAGGAATCTGAATAAAATGATACCTTGATATTTGAGATCTGATTTCTTATTCTAGAGAAATCCATGCTTTTCTTAATATGTAAATGATCTGTTATGATCAATGGGCCGAACACTGATCTGCACAAAAATTTGCCTCCAGAGCATATTTTAAATTAAAGGGGGTGTTACCAGTGTGAGACATGTATTGGCGGACAGTCTGCTCTCCTGATCTTTATGTGAATTTCTCTGGAATAAGACATTGGATCAAAGATATCAAGGTATCATTTTATTCAGCTTCCCATGACCACATGCCCATATAGAGGATTGATCCTACTGACAAATTCCCTTTAATACTTGTAGATGGACTAAAGTTACACAATACATAGCTGCTAATAGGCACCTGTACTTCTCCTGCACATGCTCACAGGCACCTGTACTTCTTCACATGCTCACAGGCACCTGTACTTCTCCTTCACATGCTCACAGGCACCTGTACTTCTCCAGCACATGCTCACAGGCACCTGTACTTCTCCTTAACATGCTCACAGGCACCTGTACTTCTCCTTCACATGCTCACAGGCACCTGTACTTCTCCTTCACATGCTCACAGGCACCTGTACTTCTCCTTCACATGCTCACAGGCACCTGTACTTTTCCTTCACATGCTCACAGGCACCTGTACTTCTCCTGCACATGCTCACAGGCACCTGTACATCTCCTGCACATGCTCACAGGCACCTGTGCTTCCCTGCACATGCTCACAGGCACCTGTATTTCTCCTGCACATGCTCACAGGCACCTGTGCTTCTCCTTCACATGCTCACAGGCACCTGTGCTTCCCTGCACATGCTCACAGGCACCTGTACTTCTCCTTCACATGATCACAGGCACCTGTACATCTCCTGCACATGCTCACAGGCACCTGTGCTTCCCTGCACATGCTCACAGGCACCTGTACTTTTCCTTCACATGCTCACAGACACATGTGACGCGCCCCTGGGCCTGTGTCGCGCAGCGTTGCGCACGCGGGAGCTTGCCCGGAGCCGGATCTGTTGAGGGTTGTAGTCTCGTGGCGGTGATCCGGTCCGTGCCCAGGGAGTCAGACTAAGTGGCGCTGTTTTAGCGGTGATGTTGGACGACTACGCCACCCGTTGAGTGCAGCCAGGGAGCTGCTGCTGCAGGGCAGACCGCTGAGGCCGGTGGTAGGATTGTGCAGCGTGATAGTATAACCCCCAACGGGAGGGGTATGGCCTCAGGGCAGCCGACGTGGATGATGGGGGTAGCAGGAACCACTCGGAGACGGTACTGTGTAGTTCAGGGTCTTTACTGGTAACAAAGATAGACCCTCCCGGAGTACTGGCCAGGCGGAGTTGTAGGCCTCCCAAACTAACGATACTCTTCTGGCTACCTTGCTAGAGGCGGGTATAAGTAGCCCACGTCCCTGAGTGTACCGTGTGGTGCTCACCCGTATGGCCGGTGACTCGGGGCCTTCTAGTAGCTTCCGCTCCACGACGGCGGTGCTGGTCCCACGCGTGTGACCGTGCCTTCGGGTTTCTTGGCCAGAGGACCTGGAATCCCCTGCCTGACGGATTCTGCTGCTGGGTAGGAGTTAGTCCCCACAGCCTCGGACTCCGGGTCCGGTAAGAAATCTTCTCAGTCAGGGCGAGCTCTGCAGCTGCCAGCCCCTGACTCCTTGTAACACTGCTCCCACAGAGCTCCTGATGTTCTGTTCCTATATTTGCTTCTTTTCTCTGTCTCTACTTCTTCTCTACTCACTAACCCTGCCTCAGCCCTAGGTTTATATAGGGGAAGTTCTTCCCCTCCCAGGACTGGGCAGGAGGTGTGGCATGCATAGGATCCCTGACCAAGAGACCTCCCACCTGCTCTCAGACGTAATATCTCTATCACTGTGGCAACCAGACCCCTGGGGTGTCACATTCCCCCCTAGTGAAATTTAGTACTCCGGGACTAAACATATTTTAGAAAAACATAACAAGATATAACAATAACAATACAATAAAGAAACACATAAAGGTGGTCACGGCATGTCCGTAACCGGGTGCAGTCTTTGAAGAAAGCAAGGTGTCCATTTCACCAAAACAGGGAGACGTAACCAGGTAGGGGTCTGTCCTGCCCTGAGTCCTTAACAGTCTTTAGTCCGTCCTGGGTTACGCTCCAACTATGTACACAGGATTCCCGGTAAATCCACCAAAGACTCCTATAAACAACTAGAAACACATAATTATACACAAACAATAAGAAAAACAGGTAACCACAAATAAAACAATTTATACATTTCAAATCCTCCAACGTGCGGGTAACTGGCCTCTAGTGGCCCTAGTGGACCTACGGAGCTGACTGTCTAGCCCTGAACTACAGGGTGTAGGAGCTGTCAAGGGTAAACTGGGCAGCTGTCTACCGGCTCTTTGGCTCACTAGGGGTACGGCAGGCTCACTATAAGCAGAGGGTTGATCCTCCTGTTCTGCTTGTGTGGAGTCTTCTGCCTCCTGGACCAGCTGCTCTTCCAGCTCTACCTGTCGCTCCGTAGGTGCTTGGGATGCTGGTTGGAGGAAGGTGAGTACGGGTACCACAACTGCGCCATTGACTTGAGTCCAAGACCGAGGGAAGTCTCCGAGCACAGTACTAACCATGTCTTCCCTTTCCTCTACGGGTCGAGGGTCTTCTTGTTCCTCTTCAGGGTTCCGTAGCTGTTCGGGACACTTCTTCAGGTGATCCCGGGATACAATGGTTGTGGTTTCCCCTCCGTCTTTACTGATGGTACAGACCTTTGGGTTGTCGTGGCTTGAGGGCAGTACGGTGTACGGGTCCTTCTCCCACTGGTCGTTCAACTTGTGGAGCCGTCTTTTTCTCTTCAAGACCTGCTCTCCGGGTACCAGGGGAACAGCGGGAGCATACTGGTTGTAAGTTTTCTCTTGTCTTTCCCTAGCCTGACAGAGACTTCGCTCCACGCTCTCCTGTACTCTCCGGTACTGCTGCTGCCTCTCTGTGTCCCAGTCTGCTTCTGGTGAAGTGTCCTTGGGTGTCAGGACTCCCATTTCCAGGTCAACAGGTAACTTACCAGGTCTCGCCCTCATTAGGTAAGCCGGGGTACAGTTGGTGGAACCTACCGGGATGTGGTTGTATAGGTCCACCAGATCGGGCAGCTTCTCAGGCCACAGACCGCGTTCTTCCAGGGGCAACGTTTTCAGAAGATCCATTACCACCTGGTTCATTTTCTCACAAAGTCCATTAGTTTGCGGATGATAGGGTGTCGTCCTTATCTTCCGGCAGCCATACAGAGTGCAGAATTCTTGGAAGACCTCCGCTTCAAAGGCAGGTCCCTGGTCTGTCAACACTTGGTCCGGGTACCCGTGTGGACGGCAGAAATGCTGCTGGAAGGCTCTAGCTGCTGTTCGAGCTGTTAAGTCCTTGACGGGGACGACAACCAAGAACCGGGAGTAGTGATCCACGATGGTTAGTGCGTAGACGTAGCCACTTCTGCTTGGGGTCAGTTTTACATGATCCAAGGCTACCAGTTCGAACGGCTGCCGGGTGACGATGGACTGCAGGGGAGTCTTCTGGCTGGCACGGTCCTTCCTTCTTAGGTTGCACGGGCCACAGTCTCTGCACCACCTCTCGATGGTTCCCCTCATGCCTACCCAGTGGAACCGCTCGCGCAGCAGGAACTCCAGCTTCTTCCATCCGAAGTGTCCAGCCCCGTCGTGGTATGCCTCCATCACCATGGCTGCGTCTCTTCGTGGCACCACTACTTGCCAGATTAGTTCATGCGTCCGGGAGTTAACCATTCTGCGGCACAACTTCCCCTTGTAAAGGAACAGTCTACTCTTTTCTGCCCACAGTTGCTTGGCTTCCTCCGGAGCGTCTGGGTCAAGGCGAGCCTCTGGCCGAGTCAGCATCTCCTTCACCAGCCGGACGGCAGGGTCACTGTCCTGCGTTTCCGCCCAGTTGTAGTGAGGTAAGGGGTTAAGCGTAGCGCCTTGCTTACTCCTTACCCGATGGGAATACTGGATAGTCCCATGACGGTGAAACGCGGGGAGTTCGACTTCTTCCAGTCCCTCTGGATCTTCTCCTACGTCCGGTAGGTTTGGCATCCTGGACAGGGCGTCCGCGTTGGTATTGGAGCGTCCTGCCCGGTATTTGATGGTGAACTCGTAGTTGGACAGGCGGGCCATCCATCTCTGCTCTAGGGCACCGAGTCTTGCCGTGTCCAGGTGTGTCAACGGGTTGTTATCCGTGTACACGACGAACCGGGAAGAAGCGAGGTAGTGCTTAAAGCGTTCGGTGACTGCCCACACCACTGCCAGGAACTCTAGCTTAAATGAGCTGTAATTCTCAGGGTTTCTTTCGGTGGGTCGCAGTTTTCGGCTGGCGTAAGCGATTACTCGCTCTTTCCCCTGCTGGATCTGGGACAGCATGGCTCCTAGCCCGATGTTACTTGCGTCGGTGTAGAGGATAAAGGGCTGGCTGTAATCCGGGTACGCCAGGATTTCATCCCCCGTGAGGGCCATCTTCAGCTGGCGGAAGGACTCTTCTTCCAACTTCTCCCATCTGAAGGGCGGCTTCTGGTTCTTGGCCTTCCGGGACTGGCCTATCAGGAGGTCTTGCATAGGAGCTGCCTTTTTGGTGAAACCGGGGATGAACCTGCGGTAGTAGCCTACCAACCCGAGGAACTGCCGCACTTCTTTTACACTGGAGGGACTTGGCCATTCCTTAATTGCGGTGATCTTATCAGGGTCGGGAGCCACTCCGTCAGCACTCACCACGTGTCCCAGGTACTGCACCTTTGGTTTCAGGAGGTGACACTTGGAGGGTTTCACCTTTAGGCCGTAGCTTGCCAGAGCTTCGAACACTTCCGCCAGGTGTTTCAGGTGGTCCTCATAAGTCTTAGAATATACAATGACATCGTCCAGGTACAACAGGACCGTCTCGAAGTTTCTGTGGCCCAGACAGCACTCCATTAATCGTTGGAAGGTTCCTGGTGCGTTGCAGAGTCCGAACGGCATACAGGTAAACTCGCTAAGTCCCATCGGGGTGGTGAATGCGGTCTTCTCCCGGTCCGCCTCTGCTACAGGAACCTGCCAGTACCCACTAGTGAGATCCAAGGTAGAGAAGAAGTTAGCAGATCTTAAAGCAGCCAAAGACTCCTCTATCCTTGGTAAGGGGTACGCATCCTTGTGTGTGATACGGTTGATTTTCCGGTAATCTACACACATCCTCATGGTGTTGTCTTTCTTTTTGACTAAGACTAGTGGAGCTGCCCAGGGGCTACAGCTATCCCTGATCACCCCAGCCTCCTTCATGTCTCTAAGCATCCCCTTGGCGTGTTGGTAGTGTGCAGGGGGTACGGGTCGATACCTCTCTTTTATGGGAGGATGGTCTCCCGTGGGGATGTGGTGTTCTACCCCCTTGACTCGCCCGAAGTCTAACGGGTGTTTACTAAACACTCTCTCGTACTCTTGAACCACCCGATAGACTCCCTGTTTCTGGTGTGATGGAGTGGAGTCAGTACCCAAATGTAGTTGCTGACACCAGTCCTCCATTGTTTTCTTAGAGCCGTTACCTTCCTCCGGGTGAGATGGAGGCAAGGGTTCCACAGATTGTATAGCATTTTGGTTGATGGTATATAATTTGGCTAGCGTGGCATACCGGGGCAGATACACTTCCCTCTTCCCGATATTGATTATGCGAACGGGCACCCTCCCATGGCGTACATTAACCACCCCCCGTGCTGTCAAGATGGTGGGCCTACTGTCTGAGTAAACTAGTTCTACCATTGCCTGGTAATCTCTACCTCTCAGACCAATAGCTGCCCGGCACCAAATCATCATTTCACTTTTTGGGGGCATGGCAATAGGGAAAGGGTCACACATTCTCACGCTACCAATCTCACCGCCGGAGAGTTCCACCTGTTGCCGTCGCATCAGTGCCCGGATCTCTTTTTGGAGCACTCGCTGCTCGCCGGAGCTGGCGTTCTTGGCAACCTGCTGTAAAAGGAAAATCACCTCTGCAAGACAATTTTCAATTACATTAGTTCCTAGAGTTATCTTTGGGTGACTCTCGTGTTTGTCAATGTCTACAATGATCAGTCCCTGTGCTGCCAGTTCAACTCTACCAATTTTAATGGTCACCTCTTTAAATCCGATCTGTGGCACGGGCTGACCATTGCTGGCGATGATACTCAAATCGTCGTCAGGGTAGCGGGTAATATCCGAGTCATTCCAGTACTGCTTGAAGAGCACGTACGGGATGGTGGTGACCTGTGATCCGGTGTCCAGTAGGGCACTCATAGGAATGCCATCCAGTACCACAGGCAAGACTGGACGTCCGCCCACATATTTGTCGCGCCAGTTCGATGGGCCTGATGATCTTTTTCCTAGGGGTTGGCCCTCTACCCTAGGTTGTGCCCGTTTAAAGGACAGTACCTTGCCATATCATCCGGGTTGATTGCAGCGGCGGCAGATGGGTTGTCCGTCCTCGTTGTATCGGTCGCTGGGTCTTCCTCTGGCCGGTGGGGTCCTCCTTGGTCGACGCCACGGGATGTCCTCCGGTCCGGATGCCAGCTGGATCTTCCCTGGAGTGGAAACCTGTAAAGACTGCACAGTTCGGGTTAGCGCAGCAACGCTTTTAGCCAGCTCTTGGACCTGATGGTGCAGGTCTGGAGCCGAGTCATTGTTCAAAGCCTGCGCATCAGCTCCCACAGGCCCTGCCGACAAGGGCGCCGCCTCCTGGTGGTAAGTGGTAGTGGGGCGTCTGTGGGTCACAA
The DNA here is from genome assembly GCF_046119375.1 of Phyllobates terribilis. Taxonomy (NCBI): domain Eukaryota; kingdom Metazoa; phylum Chordata; class Amphibia; order Anura; family Dendrobatidae; genus Phyllobates; species Phyllobates terribilis. The sequence goes on from NW_027362771.1 coordinate 294,262,046, forward strand.
CGCCACCTGGTGCCGGTTCTCGGAGCACCCGGATGGCTCTGTCCTTGAACTGTGCAAATCCCAGATGAGGGTCCTGTAAGGCCATTGCCCGCAACTGGGTTCGGTGGGCATTGCAATATAAACCCTCTATAAATTGTTCAGTTAACAGCCTGTCCTCGTCTCCCACGCCGTCAGGGTCGGTCTGCTTAATGGCCCTCAGGGCCTCTTGTAGGTTCAGGGCATAGTCCCTTATACTCTCATGTGCCCGCTGTTTGCACCCGTAGAATCTAAGCTTGATCTCGGCTGAGGTGCGGGTATCAAAGGTGTCCCTCAGCCGGGTTAGTATCCCTGCGACAGTCCTTCCCCAAGGTGGCCAGGACTTTACCTCCCTTTGGGCTGCCCCGGTTAATTGGGCCACCAGGATGCTCACTTTTTGCTCTTCTGTGAGGGGGTACACCTGGAAGAGGCTATCCAGTTTTTCTCTAAAGTCCTGCAGGGTATGTGACTCCCCTGAGTACTGGGGTAGCCAGGCTGCCCCCGGGATATAGGGCATGGTGAAAGGCATGACCGCCACAGCGGTGGCGCTGGCGGGGGTTGGAGCGGTGAAGCTCTCCTCCGTATCCGACATCCTTCTCCCCCCTAGTGGACCGTGGCCTACCTTGCGATGATCCTCTTCCGTAGGCCGCGGCTCCGCATTGGATCGTCAGGGTTGAGGACCTTCCGTCGCGCTCCTGTGACGTCGGCGTCTGCTGGGCTCCTTCCAGGACCTTACGCAACGTCCGGACGTGAGGCGGGGCTTCAGTTCTCGCGCGCTTTCGGAGTCCACGCCCCTCTTCTTCCCGCGCGGCGTCTTCAAGATGGCGGCCAACGGCGGGAAAACTCCACGGATGGCGGGAAGAAGGCTGAAGATGGCGCCGGATGGCGGGAAAACCTCACGGATGGCGGGAAGAAGGCTGAAGATGGCGCCGGATGGCGGGAATCTTCACGGATGGCGGGAAGAAGGCTGAAGATGGCGCCGGATGGCGGGAAAACTTCACGGATGGTAAGTTTTAAAAGTCTCTTTTTCAGGCACGCAGTACCCGGTGGTTGCGGGCACGAAATCCTGCCGACTACGCCAAAAGTTGACGCGCCCCTGGGCCTGTGTCGCGCAGCGTTGCGCACGCGGGAGCTTACCCGGAGCCGGATCTGTTGAGGGTTGTAGTCTCGTGGCGGTGATCCGGTCCGTGCCCAGGGAGTCAGACTAAGTGGCGCTGTTTTAGCGGTGATGTTGGACAACTACGCCACCCGTTGAGTGCAGCCAGGGAGCTGCTGCTGCAGGGCAGACCGCTGAGGCCGGTGGTAGGATTGTGCAGCGTGATAGTATAACCCCCAACGGGAGGGGTATGGCCTCAGGGCAGCCGACGTGGATGATGGGGGTAGCAGGAACCACTCGGAGACGGTACTGTGTAGTTCAGGGTCTTTACTGGTAACAAAGATAGACCCTCCCGGAGTACTGGCTAGCGATTGGGGCCTGGTCAGTCCTTGAGCAGATGGGATCTCCCCTGGCCAGGCGGAGTTGTAGGCCTCCCAAACTAACGATACTCTTCTGGCTACCTTGCTAGAGGCGGGTATAAGTAGCCCACGTCCCTGAGTGTACCGTGTGGTGCTCACCCGTATGGCCGGTGACTCGGGGCCTTCTAGTAGCTTCCGCTCCACGACGGCGGTGCTGGTCCCACGCGTGTGACCGTCCCTTCGGGTTTCTTGGCCAGAGGACCTGGAATCCCCTGCCTGACGGATTCTGCTGCTGGGTAGGAGTTAGTCCCCACAGCCTCGGACTCCGGGTCCGGTAAGAAATCTTCTCAGTCAGGGCGAGCTCTGCAGCTGCCAGCCCCTGACTCCTTGTAACACTGCTCCCACAGAGCTCCTGATGTTCTGTTCCTATATTTGCTTCTTTTCTCTGTCTCTACTTCTTCTCTACTCACTAACCCTGCCTCAGCCCTAGGTTTATATAGGGGAAGTTCTTCCCCTCCCAGGACTGGGCAGGAGGTGTGGCATGCATAGGATCCCTGACCAAGAGACGTCCCACCTGCTCTCAGACGTAATATCTCTATCACTGTGGCAACCAGACCCCTGGGGTGTCACACATGTACTTCTTCTGCACATGCTCACAGGCACCTGTACTTCTCCTGCACATGCTCACAGGCACCTGTGCTTCTCCTGCACATGCTCACAGGCACCTGTGCTTCTCCTGCACATGCTCACAGGCACCTGTACTTCTCCTTCACATGCTCACAGGCACCTGTACTTTTCCTTCACATGCTCACAGACACCTGTACTTCTTCTGCACATGCTCACAGGCACCTGTACTTCTCCTGCACATGCTCACAGGCACCTGTACTTCTCCTGCACATGTTCACAGGCACCTGTTCTTCTCCTGCACATGCTCATAGGCACCTGTACTTCTCGTGCACATGCTCACAGGCACCTGTACATATCCTGCACATGCTCACAGGCACTTGTGCTTCTCCTGCACATGCTCACAGGCACCTGCATTTCTCCTTCACATGCTCACAGGCAGCTGTATTTATCCCGCACATGCTCACAGGCACCTGTGCTTCTCCTTCACATGCTCACAGGCAGCTGTATTTCTCCCGCACATGCTCAGAGGCACCTGTGCTTTTCCTGCACATGCTCACAGGCAGCTGTATTTCTCCTGCACATGCTCACAGGCACCTGTGCTTCTCCTGCACATGCTCACAGGCACCTGTACTTCTCCTGCACATGCACACAGGCACCTGTACTACCACTGTATGACAGGTTTATGTTAGTATAACAGGATGGCAGCCATATTAATTCTATAGTGGTTACCTGCCTAGACAACACGAGTGTGATTTGTTAATTAAATGTATTCAGAATTTTATTTATACTGATATTTCCTAAACTATGGGAGTTACTAATGCAGCTTAGTTCAATCACTTTCAGCTGTTTCCATAGTGCCAGTTCCAATGGTTGGTTTCTGGATGGATTATTTGCATGTCAGTCATGAAAGGCTGATATAGCAATAAACCATTTAATATAAAATATAAGGCTACAATATAAATGAACTATTTAGACTGTGATATGTTATATTGTTATATTTTTTACAATTAGCACACCCAAATAATCATTTAAATTAATAATTCATTCATTACAAATGAGAATTTAGAGAAAAAATAACAGATTTAAACTTTTACAGTTTAAAGACCACTAAAAGGCACCATTTAAGAGGTAGCACATTAAGACATTTTTGCTTTTCCTTTCCAGTGGTTTCTTGTTTGCTCTATGCTAACAGTATGGGCATCAGTTTTGCCACAATAAATAGTCTTATCCAAAAGCTTGAGGGTATGTGCAGACAGCTTCACCTGAGTTTTCCCAGGCAAAGCCAATGCAGTAAAAGTGCCGATAGATGTTTTCCTTAAGCGGCGTCGCCGGTGACATTGTCTTTTTTAGTGGCGGCTCTGCTAGTGACTTACTTCTTTTAATAGTCAATTCTTTTAATTGCTTCAGGGTTTCCAAAAGAAGTGACATAAGATAGAACATGTGCACAGCAATGTCATTTTGACATTGCGGTGCACTGTGCTCATTTTATGGGGCGCTTTTGCTGTGTTTTTCAGGCAGATTCTTGGCGGAATCACCTGAAAAAGATGTAGTGTGCACATACCCTTACCCAGTATATAAAAATATATCAGTGGAAAGTTGGATTAATGGATACAACATTTTTAACAGTTCTATGCAATATATTTAATATGGTTTGAAAAAGAATCTTGCCAAATTCATAGAATGCGACGTCTTTTATCCAATTATGGTTTAGCTTCAGGTCCGCATTCTATGGCAGTTTTGTTTTGTGTTAAATAGTGTTAAAATGTAACATGAAACTTGGCAACGTCCCACAGCTTCACTTTTGCAAAGAAGACGACAGACTCATTCATTAATTGCCTCTGAGTAGAATTATAGAAAATGTGACTCTTGAATCCAGCTGATTTGCGTTGAAATGTTCAGTGTTACAGGACTCGGTGGCTTTCATCCAATTGCAATATTCCTGCAGGAACAAAAACCTTCATTGCTAAACAAGAGCATGAAGACTGTGAACAATTGTACATGTACACACAGTAAGAGCTTTCATCAGAAATGTGTTCTACCTAGAATCTCATTACATGTCTTTAGAGGACTTGAACTTCTTGAATCGTTCATTGCACCAGTGTATAGTTATCACAGGAAAAAATTTTTTTTAAAGTTTGCTCAAGTCCAAAATAAACTTTTAACTATGCTTTGCCTGCCTTGCCAAGATCAGATTATGGACGACATATCACATATGAAACATAGTACTGTGCTATGTAAAGTGTTATGGAAGGTGCTATATACATATTATTAATATCAAACTGTTTCCAACTTAGCTGTCAGCAAGCTGTTGTAATGTCCTAAGTGGGCTGTGGACTTTGCAGGAAAGATAACTAGATGCTCTTATTGTTCCCAAAGCAGAAATTCATAGGCCACCATCTACTCTACATTAGATACTTAGACTGTTCATCATGCAGCCATCTCAGCCAGCTCTCCCATACACCGTCACTAGACATGTTCAGCGATAGCTTATCTTCAGGAGACAATATGATCGGCAGTCTGAAATCGGAAATGCTGGATTGATATTTTCCCTGGCATTCAATTCTCTGGGGAGCCCAGACTGTCGGCCACACACATATTTATTGCGTATTATAACTACCCTGAACTTCACTGTAGTTGTCAGATGGCCGTTTATTATAATTATTGCCCCTATTTACACCGTATTTCCCTTCCAATCCCTAGAGATGTTATTTATACCCGTATATCCATTTCCAACCACTCCTTCACACATGTGCATTTCTCACTACCTGGCTACCTTATTGCATATCTGTGTGATTTTTTCACTAATGGAAAGCATTCATAAGACATTGGCCATTTACACCTGTCAGCTACTTTAACTGAATGTTAGATATTTGAAGGTAGAGTTTTTATTTTTTTTAAACAAGCACCTAACTACTCCTCCCATGGTTGTTATGCTGCTAAATGGACTCTGTCAGCACAGAATGACTGTTCTAACCAAGTACAGGCGCTCAGTGTATCATGGCGGGGTCAATCATTTATATACACCTTCCTAGCTGCTTGGTTTCCTTCTATCTCCTCCCTTCTCTGGTTCTATGAAGCCAGAGCTGTCAATCAAAGAAGTGGGGAGGGTGGCGATTGAGGGAAAACAAGCGGGTGGGAAGGTGTATATAAATGATTGGTCCCACCATGATGCACTGAGCACCTGTACTTGGTTTTAACAGTCATTCTGAGCTGACGGAGTCCCTTTAAATGCCAATGTCAGTCTTTAACAGTGGCATTTATAGTGCGTGGTCTGAGGGGGGCGTGCTGTTCCATGTGACTCGCCCCCTGGGCCGTGGGGCACTCGAGACCGGACTTCAGGGCAATGCTGGGAGTAGTAGTGGCGACCCGGTCCCGTGGCTCAAGGTGGTCAGACCAGTGGTAGTCTATGATGTGTTTTAGGTAATGTCCGACTACGCCACCCGTGGATTGCGGTCAGGGAGGACCGTCGCTGCAAGGCAGACCGCTGAGGCTGGTGTTGGGGATGCAGCAGGGATAGTGTTACTCCCCACGGGAAGAGTGCAGCCCCAGGGCAGTGTAGAGGATGGTGGGGGTGATGGTGTAGAGAGTCCCAGTGCCGTTAGTGCTGGAGGAGCAAGGAGTACACAGACAACGTACTGCAGTCCGATGTCTTTTACTCACAGTTCATATGCTCCGGGTCACTTCAGCGCCAGCAGTGACCACCCAAGCCGTGCGGTGTCCACCAGGTGAGGGACTCAGTCAACCCCTAGGCACTTGGCACTTCAGGAGTATGGTTCAGAGCTCCTTCCTATCCTTCCTTCGGCTCATGCCCCGCCAGTGACCAAGCTTTGGTCCAGCTCCCGCGGGTCTATGCGGGCAAACGTGGGCCCCGTTTCCCGCTACCCTATATGGTATGCCTTCCTAGCAAGGTTTAGCAAGGGGTCGCACCAAGTGATGGTCACGACCTCCGGTTCTTGGCTGAAGATTATTAGCTTCCACCAAATTGGGATCCGGTACCCTATTCTTGCCTGACCCGTCACCCAATTCACGTTGGTCCTTAGGGTCCCTTCCACCTTCTTGTTCCTGAGCCCTTCTGTTTCTTGGCCACTTCTTTCCCTTTCCTGTTCCTTCTCTTCTCCTCTGTTCCTTCTCCTCTCAGGCCCCGGCCTTTTCTCTAGGCCTGCCTCTGAGCAGAGCTCCTACAGAGCCTCTGCTCCCTGTCTTCTTCTCTGACTGAACTGAACTCTGATCTAAGATGGTGCCCACCTTTTATACTTCCCTCTAGAACATGAGCCCAGGTGACCAGCAACCAATGGGCTCCTACCTACGCTCAGGAACCGTCCCCTCCTGCTCCTACATCACCGGGTTTTCCTACCCACTCCCCACTCCAGCCAGGGACAGATTCTGTCGTGCCTGCATTACTGTCTAATGGGAGCACTGTTGAGCTGTCCCCCGGAAATGGGGTGTGTGTGATGTATGCTGCTACCTGAGCCCTGGCCCATACTCCATCCTTACCCGGGAGTGGAGTATCACACCTCTGGCAGAGGTGCAATACCTATGTAGCGACCGAGCCCTCGGGGCGCTACATCCCCCACCCCGGTAAAGCACAGCATGTCCTCGGGCTGGAACAGAGCAAAAACAATTAAGTACAGGACATGCAAAACTTTTCAAAACTTTTCACATTAGAAAACGGACGACAGTTCAATTCCCTTTATGGGAAACTCTTTTGTCATATAACATTATAGAAAACTTTCATATTATTATTTAGCAGCATATAAAACTTTTTCTACATAAAACATTTGCAAGAAAAACATTTTCAAAACACATTCTTGAACTCTGGCAGCTGTGCAACTTGTGACCAGGTGTTCAATCTTCTTTTAAGTGCAAAACTTCAGTAAACTTTTAAACGTGAGGGCCTCTCTGTCCCGAGGTAGACGTTACAGTCTTGTTATAAAACCAGTAGGGGGCGCTTTAGGAAGCGCAACTATTTACAGGGAATTGGCCGTTCCCAGTCCTCGGCCGGTTGGAAAGGGGAAATGGCTGCTCTCAGTCCTCAGCCAGGTAGGGGAAGGGGGATGGCTGTTCTCAGTCCCCAGCCAGATAAGGGATAAGGGGAAACTTTCACACAGGTAACAGTCTCAATATTTGTCCCAATGGGGACCACATTTTCAAAACGGGAACAGTCCCAAAAACAGTTCCTTTACCCCGACGGGTAACTATATACAGTTATGCGTTGCCATTTTTCAGTGGTGGTGTCCTCCTTGCGCACCTTCCTCAGGATAGTCTTCAGACCCGTCCGGGTCCTCTTGGCTCTCCTCGTAGCCGTAGTGCCGCAGTTCCTCCTCGGTAAGCCGATGGACATGGAGGGCGTACGGTCCTTTGGCGCCCTTGTGTCGGGTAAAGGTGACCACATTACCAGGGTATAGGTCACGTCCACGGTGTTCCTCGGGTTAGATGGCTTTCGACGTCCCTGCGGGTCACAAAGACGTCACCGACGGTTTCTGAGTCCCTTATAAAGCCCCAGCCATTCTCCATCTGGAACTTTATCACGGTCCCGGTGGCTCGGGGACCGCAGGCGGCTCGGGGATCTTGACGGGCCCTGCGTTTCTGCTCGGCACTCCGGGCCTGAAGCCGCACCTCCCTAACGCACCCCTCTCGCCGTTCCCGCTCAAAGGTCACCAGCTGCTGTTGGCAGGCCTCCAGACGACAGGCTGCGTCCGCCCGGGTCTCCTGAGTGAACCCCATTAAGTTTTCGCCAGTGGGGTCCCACTCAAATTGGGCATCCTCTAGTGGGGGCAAGGTGACTTCTACGGGCTCCGGAGCAGATATCAGGGGCTCGCGCGGGGGCTGGGTCTTCCATGGCTGACCGCTGACCAGCTCGGCCGGCCACACTAACGGCAGTCCATCCGGACCGGTGTGCTGGGCAAACAGGTCCCCGCGCCCAGCGGTGGTATAGCGGAGGGCCTCAATTTGGGAGCAGCGCCCGGGGGCACTCGGCCTTGCGACCAGGCCGGGGTCTTCTGGTTGTGCCCGCTGGCGGCCCAGTCCAGGAGGGGGGCGCTGGTGGAGTAACAGCGCCTGGGCTCACTAGGCCTTGCGACCGGGCCGGTGACCCCTCCCTCTTTACTGCGCCCGGGGTCGGGGGCGTGGCGTAGGACGGGGCGTGGCCGCGGCTCCTGCCGCTTGAGGCCTAGCCGGGAGTAGTGACGGCGCGGCAACAGGTGCGGTGAGTGGGGCTTCGGGCTCTGCGATGGGAGGCTGGGGCAGGCTTGCAGCTACTGGGCCTGGGGTGGTAACGTCCCCTTTACTTGCCTCGGTCCACGTGGCTCCCTCCGCGGCTTCACCTCCGGCCTTCACTCCTCCTTCACCGTCCTCAGAGGCAGGCGTACTCCGGGGTGCGGGTGATGCCTGCCGCTGGCGGGTTCCAGCCTGCCGGGCCAGTCCTTCTCACCACTCGGTAAGCGCATCCCGCTGCGCCCGGACCATCCTCCGATCCAGGTCCTCCAGCACAGCTTGCGCACGCTCCGGATCTCTAGGGAGCTGTGCCAGGATCTCCGCTAGGCTGCATGGCGGTTCAGCCTGCAGCAGGCTCCGGGCCAAGGTATGGGTGCTGTTGAATCTTTCCTCCATTCCCATTGGGGGTGGTCCCGGGGCAACTTGATGCCAATCACTTTCAGGGGCAGCCCCCCCACCTTGATGGACATCTCCACAGCCGCGCTCATGGCTATTGGGGGTGGGCTCCTTCTTTGGCACCAATCTGGGACCTGGCCCAAGATGGGAGGTGGCTTCCTGTGGTCTTTTGGCGCGCACATTATGGCGCTCGTTCTTCTGGGGCGGGCGCCATCTTTAACACAGTGAAACAGTCTCTTTTCAGGCACGCAATACCCGTTTGTGGCGGGTTGGTCTCAATCCTGCCGACTACGCCAAAGCTGACTCACCCCCTGGGCCGTGGGGCACTCGAGACCGGACTTCAGGGCAATGCTGGGAGTAGTAGTGGCGACCCGGTCCCGTGGCTCAGGGTGGTCAGACCAGTGGTAGTCTATGATGTGTTTTAGGTAATGTCCGACTACGCCACTCGTGGACTGCGGTCAGGGAGGACCGCCGCTGCAAGGCAGACCGCTGAGGCTGGTGATGCAGCAGGGATAGTGTTACTCCCCACGGGAAGAGTGCAGCCCCAGGGCAGTGTAGAGGATGGTGGGGGTGATGGTGTAGAGAGTCCCAGTGCCGTTAGTGCTGGAGGAGCAAGGAATACACAGACAACGTACTGCAGTCCAATGTCTTTTACTCACAGTTCATATGCTCCGGGTCACTTCAGCGCCAGCAGTGACCACCCAAGCCGTGCGGTGTCCACCAGGTGAGGGACTCGGTCAACCACCAGACACTTCAGGAGTATGGTTCAGAGCTCCTTCCTATCCTTCCTTCGGCTCATGCCCCGCCAGTGACCAAGCTTTTGTCCAGCTCCCGCGGGTCTATGCGGGCAAACGTGGGCCCCGTTTCCCGCTACCCTATATGGTATGCCTTCCTAGCAAGGTTTAGCAAGGGGTCGCACCAAGTGATGGTCACGACATCCGGTTCTTGGCTGAAGATTATTAGCTTCCACCAAATTGGGATCCGGTACCCTCTTCTTGCCTGACCCGTCACCCGATTCACGTTGGTCCTTAGGGTCCCTTCCACCTTCTTGTTCCTGAGCCCTTCTGTTTCTTGGCCACTTCTTTCCCTTTCCTGTTCCTTCTCTTCTCCTCTGTTCCTTCTCCTCTCAGGCCCCGGCCTTTTCTCTAGGCCTGCCTCTGAGCAGAGCTCCTACAGAGCCTCTGCTCCCTGTCTTCTTCTCTGACTGAACTGAACTCTGATCTAAGATGGTGCCCACCTTTTATACTTCCCTCTAGAACATGAGCCCAGGTGACCAGCAACCAATGGGCTCCTACCTACGCTCAGGAACCGTCCCCTCCTGCTCCTACATCACTGGGTTTTCCTCCCCACTCCCCACTCCAGCCAGGGACAGATTCTGTCGTGCCTGCATTACTGTCTAATGGGAGCACCATTGAGCTGTCCCCCAGAAATGGGGTGTGTGTGATGTATGCAGCTACCTGAGCCCTGGCCCATACTCCATCCTTACCCGGGAGTGGAATATCACACCTCTGGCAGAGGTGCAGTACCTCTGTAGCGACCGAGCCCTCGGGGCGCTACACATGCGCCTATATCCCCCTCCGCAATGAGATCGCAGGACATCGCTGGGTTGAAATTGCAGCAAGGGATCTGCTGAAGACTCCAGTGTATGCCATCACGGCACTCTGTTGAAACGCAGTCTGTGGCCGGGCTTCAAAAGTGACCATGAGTTTTACAATATACAGCAGTACTGATGTATTGCTGTATATAAGTTTTCAAATGATCCCAGGTTCAAGTTCTTTAAGGTGATTAAAAAATATAGTAAAAAAAAGTCTTACAAAGAAATCATAAAAATTTGAATCACCCCCCTTTTCCACTATTAAAAATAAAAGTATTAAAAAATACACATATATGGATCGTTGCGCCTATTAAAGTTAAATCTATCAAAATATAAAATGAATTAACCCAATAGGTAAACAGTAACATCATAAACAGATAAAAATTTGAAACATCAAAATTGCATTCTTTAGGCTGCCGCAAAAAAATTAAATAAGAAGTGATCAAAATGACATACAGTTAAAACCAGAAGTTTACATACACCATATAAAAAGACACATATGCCTATTTTTCTCAATATCTGACATGAAATCAGAATAACCCTTTCCCGTTTTAGGTCAATTAGGATTACCATAATTTTTAATATTTGCCAAATGCCAGAATAACGAGGGAGAGAGAATGTTTTAAGGCATTTTTATTACTTACTGCAAAGCCAAAAGTTTACATATATTTCATCAGAATTTGGTTCCATTGCCCTTAAACTGAATGACTTGGGTCAAACGTTTGCGATATCCTTCCACAAGCTTCTCACAATTGTTGGTCGGAATTTAAGCCCATTCCTCCTGACAAAACTGGTGTAACTGATCCAGGTTTGTAGGTCATCTTGCTCGCACCTGCCTTTTCAGCTTTGCCCATAAATTTTCAATAGGATTGAGATCAGGGCTTTGTGATGGCCACTCCAAAACATTGACTTTGTTATCCTTAAGCCACTTTGTTACCATTTTGGCAGTATGCATCGGGTCATTTTCCATTTGGAAGACCCATTTCCGCCCAAGCTTCAACTTCCTGGCTGAGGTCTTGAGATGTTGACTCAGTATTTCCACATAACCTTATTTTCTCATGATGCCATCTATTTTGTGAAGTGCACCAGTCCCTCCTGCAGCAAAACAACCCAACAACATGATGCTGCCACCCCCGTGTTTCACAGTTGGGATGGTATTTTTAGGTTTCCAAGTTTCTCCCCTTTTACTCCAAATGTAACGATGGTCATTATGCCCAAAAAGTAACATTTTAGGTTCATCAGACCACAGGACATGTCTCCAAAAATTAAGGTTTATTTTCCTGTGTGCATTTACAAACATTAATCTGGCTTTTTTATGTTTCTTTTGGAGTAATGGCTTCTTCCTGGCAGAGTGGCCTTTAAGCCCATGTTGATACAGTACTCGTTTCACTGTGGTTATTGACACAATCTTACCAGCTTCCGCCATCATCTTCACAAGGTCTTTTTCTTTTGTCCTTGGGTTGATATGCACATGTTGGACCAAAGCACGTTCATCTCTGGGACACAAACCTCATCTCCTTCCTGAGCGGCATGATGGCTGGACATTCCCATCTTGTTTGTTCTTGTGTATAATTGTTTTTACAGATGAACGAGGCACCTTCAGGTATCTAGAAATTGTACCCAAGGATCAGCCAGACTTGTGCAAGTCCACAATTCTCTTCCTGATATCTTGGCTGATTTCTTTAGACTTTCCCATGATGCTACATAAAGAAGCAGTGTGTTTCAGGTGTGCATTAAAATACATCCACAGGTGTGTCTCTAGTTAACTCAGATGTTGCCAAAAAACTATCAGAAGCTTCCAAACACATGACATCATCATATGGCCAGTTCAGAATTGTTTAAAGGCATAGTAATCTTAGTGTTAATGTTCATGTCAAATATTGAGAAAAACATGCATATGTCTTTTTATATATGAAAATAATTTTGGTGAGTCTCAAAAATAATTAAAATCCTCAATTTATTACAAAATAATTTAAAAGATCATACAGGTTGGGAATACATCTCAACGCGTTTCTGGCAAAAAGCCCTTATTCACTGAGATGAAGCTTTTTGTAAGAAATGTGTTACGATGTATTCCCAATCTGTATGATCTTTTAAATTATTTTGTAATAAATTGAGTATTTTAATTAATTTTGGGACTCACCAAAATTATTTTCTTATGTGAAGCCGTAAGTCACGGCTACTGGTTGGAGACCCACAACATTGTAAGACGGACTGAGTCATATAAATAGGACACAGTGAGGCTGCTTTTTTGTTTATTTGTCTTTTTATATAGTGTATGTAAACTTCTGGTTTAAACTGTATCTATTCCAAAATGGTATAATTAAAAATGCCTGCATGCCCTGCAAAAAAACAAGCTCTCACACAGCTCTATCAATTGAAAAATGAAAACATTTAAAAAAATTTTTTTTTCAAATTTCCAATTTTTTTTTACCACTAAAATAACAAAAATTTGGACAAGTTTGATATGTCCATAATCATACTGTTGTGGAGAATCATAATGTCAGGTAAGTTTTACTACATAAATAAACACCATAAAAACAAAATCCAAAAAACAATATCGGAATGCAGAGCCAGTGTCAGTCAGGGCCAGGGTCTCGGTTACAGCGGCCGCTCTGTATTCTCAGAACAATGACTGAACCAGGGCTGGCGCTGCCCCCATGACTGAAACTGGAACGCTGGCAGGGAGAATAAAGTTCATTTTCTAAAAGTTAATTGAATATAAAAGATATAGGTATAAAAGATATAAAAGATAGGCGAGCATTTAAGGAATATTAAAAATAAATTTGAGGGCTACCCATTGTCTAAACACTTTATTGAAAAACATGGGGGCTCCACAGCAAACATCAAAGTAATAGGTATCCAAGTGGTACAGAAATATTGGCGAAAGGGCAATTTTATTAAACAGATGTCCAGGCCAGAAAGCTACTGGATATTTCAGTTGGACACTCTGAGGCCAAAAGTCCTTAACAGTGAAATAGAGCTATTCGCTTTCAATTGAAAATAATCATGACACTGATTGATTGACAGCAGACACCTGTATCCAATTCATCAACATGTGTATAAAAAGCCCACAGACCCTGAAAAGACCATCCCTGACGAAGAAAACCGATAGATTTCCAAAATGCGTAGGAAAATTGGTCCTCTGTGGCCTCAGTACAGACTCCAGCCACGTGATCAAGCATCACACAGGTCCTCAAGCGCTGCAGCACTGAGAGCCAAACTTCCAAAGCGGCCGCCGCACCTAGTAATCGGCCGGGACTAGATGCTTCAGTGTGCCACCCACTGCATCAACTACTTATCTCCGGAGAAGACCCACAACCGTCCATCTACCAGCAGAACTAAAGTAACATCGCCATATAGTTCAACAACGCCGGCATCAAAGTGACAGAGCTACCAACCGCGCCTATCCCAGGAGTACCGATGAGTGTCTTGCATTGACCCCCGGACAGCAATCAACTTGGGGCAAATTTGAGGCAGCACGGTACACCAAAGCTACACTGTATATTGACGCTGGCAGCTATGAGACGCAGATCTAGCCGCACAGACACCGCGTACCTCTAAGTTAAAGGTGTGTGTCCCGACTTTGTACCTAGCGCAGTGCTTACTGTATGACACCTTCAGGCAACACGGCATCCTCACGGATCGCCCACTGTCACCCACAGGACTACTGAACATTGCACAAGCAATTCAGTACAGCTGCTCAGCAGAGTACCACCAGCACCCATAACAACTGACCAGACCAGCTTGACCACGAACCCTCGCTCAATACCCTCTTGGTCACAGCAGACGGTATGAGTGGCAGTGGAGCCCATTGACACTACCTCCCCAAACACGGGAGTAAGTTACTATTAACCAACTAGCTCATTATCTCTCGATAAAAACCCGGATTACTGGGGCTCTTATAATACAGCCTATAACGCTACTCACCCTGTATCTAATTTGCTGTCTCGCTGGTTGTTATATGCAGGTTTTCATCACAAGTAGCAAGCCAGCACTAGTTCTCACATTTGATCTTCTAGAGCAATAAGGTCACCAGGTATTTAACAATTAAACCTATCTTTTCCCATTGTTTTTACATCTAGTAGCCTATGTAAATTCCATTTTTTAATAAATACTTACCTTAAATATCCAATTACAGCATCTCTATGTAGTAATCTTATTGGAACAACAAGATCAACCATCTTACATATATACCTTCATCAAGCAAATCCAGATCGGCAACAAGAGATACCCTTTACCTCCTGCTCAACTGTGTATCTGATTAATACCTATAGCTCTCTCCACCTCACTTCTAATTCTCTATCTTCTTGAATTCCCCCACAGGAATCTTCAGTCTATCTACATACCCCCACAGTCAAAAGCCTTAACCTAAAGCGAACAGAGAAGCACCCCTGTGATCTACAGTATTTGGCTACAGGATTTTGAGCATTTTAATCAGGATTTTTTACCTTTATCTAAATAACTGATATATCTTTTATATTCAATTAACTTTTAGTCGATTCCTTTTATTCACTCAAACCAGCGCGGATATACAGTACATATATTGGTTATCCTCTAATCCCACTTCAGCTTGTGGTAGCTGCTTTTATCTGCTGCAGGATTGAGTGTATCTCTTACCAGCGCCCCCAACAATATTTTAGTAAAAATTAATTTTCTCCCCACAGCGTTTAGCTACATGCAAGGGCCGGGCAGGTTAGTAACGCTATCAACCTGCAGATTAACCCCACATCTGCAGGTTAATAGCATTTTTTCTGGTGACAGGTTCCCTTTAAATTAGGAAAGTTATTAGTTTTTAAAGATTTCTTAATTGAAATTTACCTTTGGGTTTTGGACTAACCCTTTAAGGTTTGTGACAACGCCTTTAAGCTCAGCAATTGCATGACCCAGTTTCGGCCAAGCTTTAGCTTTTTGATAGTTGGCCTCACATTTGACTATACAGAGGAATTCATGGTCAACTCAATGACTGCAATGTATGTAGGTCCTCCTACTGCAAAACAAGCAAAAATCATCACGCCTTCCCCACCATGCTTGATAGTTTTTATTATGTGATTGTGCTGATATTCTGTATTTGGTTAGCACACAGCTTTATGGCCACATATATCCACATTGGTAGTAGAAGTCTTGTGCTTCGTTCACATGTAACTTTGCAAAATTTATCTGTATTGCTAATTATTTTTATATAGAGCCAACATAGTCTGCTGCACTTTGCAACTAAATGGGTGCATGTACAAACAATATCAAGCCGTACAGAGCAACACATAATGCTACAAGAGCAGTAAGAGCCCTGCTTGCAAGCTTAAAATCTAAGCATCAAAAGGAAATAAAAGGTAAAGAGTGCTTGTAGTGTAGGTCCAGCCATCTTAATAATGAATAAGGGTATTTAAGTAAAGCTGAGGGAGCCAGTCATTAGTCATGTTCTTTTTAGAAAGAAGAAGCTTCATGAACTTGAATATTTACCATGCCAATTGAGACCTTTGGAGTCTGAGCTGTAGCTCTTGGGTTTTTGCAATTTCTCTGAGTATTGCATGGTCCGACCTTGTGCTGAATTTGCTGAGACGTCCAATCCTGGGATGATTGTCAACCATCTTGAATTTTTTCTTCTTCTCACTGTAGACTCAAGGATTCCAAATAGTTTGGAAATGGCCTTATAATCATTGTGTGCTGCTGTATTCTTTGGTTTGCATGTAATGCAGTCAGAGCAGCCTGAATCTGCTCACATTTGCTTCATTCTACTAAATCAGTCTTTGTTTTTTTTGCCTTATTAAACTTTCCAGGTTGATTGTCAGCTACAGTTACATCTCTAATATCACTGTTGATGTCTTTCCTCATTGTCTTTGTGTTAAGATACAGTATGTCTAGCAAACTTACAAAACTCCTGCTTTTGTAGAAGTAGTCACATCTGCTGATGAACAATAAGTCAAAAGCATTTGATTAGAAGCACCTGGTTGCTACTTACCCTTTTCTTGTAGAAGTAGTAAGTGTGTACTTAATTTTATTGTTGACTTCAGCTTTTCGGCAACATTTTTGTTAAATAAATAATGAAACAATGTAACTTATGTGTTACTCTTCATCTGAGGTTGTATTTACCTAATTTTAAGACCTTCTAAGGACTAGTTGATTTTCTTTATTTAGTCCTAACACGTAAAACCATTTAATTAAAAAAGAGTGCACTTAATTTTTATCATGACTGTACGCATACATGGCTTTGATTTAAAGGGTTACCACCCTAATTATTTTGTTTTCAGTGTAGGTAAGGAGCAGTCAGAAGTTTTTGACAGAGATTTTCTCTCGTCTTCTCACATGAATTCGAGAGTCAGTTGATGGCTATCTCACATGTATGGCTACCTTTAGGGTTTATTGCAAAATGTTTGGAGTAAACCGATAAATTTCCTTTCGCATAGGATAATAATATTTAAGAATATAAAGATAATATATTTCACAATATCCTACAGTTTCCAATAGATCAAGATCACCATTAGTATTGGTCATATACCTACACTATCATGTAATTAGGATATAAACTGGGGTTACAGATTAGGCTAGGTTATAGACCTGGATGTTCTAGCTACAACCATTGTGAATAAATCACTTTACACCTGAAATAACTATGCAGTTAACACTTCACGTAATACTATTCTACATTGAGACAAAACCATCACATGTTAATTGTAAGATATAATAAAAAATGACACTTTCTACCGTATTCTGGGAGCTGAGTCAGCAGATATCAGATATAGTATCCCAGCATTCAATGAATGGCTAATAGTCTAATAAATAATCCCTCATGTTCAGAGTAACTGCACAGATTCAATTCCTCTTCCCTTGAGGTTCCATTACATGAATAATATGTGCCAGTGGCTTTTTTTTTCTACCTTTGTCTGGTTGTAATTTTTTCTCAAAAGACCTCTTCTGAGTCCATATATGATGAAGAAATCTGTAAAAACTCTAGAATGTAAGACAAGATTTTGTTTAAAGACAAGTTACCAAACATGACATATGAAATATATTACCTATACTTCTGTATAAGATGAAGGAGACTCTGTAACAGAAATGTACAGCAGACAGATCAATAGTAAAAACTGAACGTTTAAAGGGGTTATCCACTACTCGGATAACCCCTTCTTAAAATAACAAAATACAGACACTTACCTACTGCACGAGAACTATTCCAATGATATTGGCGCCAAGTCTTTCAGTTCTCGTGTGCCTGCTACAACCCAATAGAGGCTAATTGGCTGCAGCACTTACAACTTACCCGGATGTCTGAATTTTGTCTGAGTGGAATGTGAGCGCTGCAGCCTATTGGCAGCTGATGATCGGCTGCAGTGCTCATATGTCATAACAATGTTATGTGAACGCCAGCAGAAACAGCTTCAACATAGCTTGAACAGTGCTGGTGCGGGAGGTGAGTATATGTTTTTTTTTTTAAATGGCTGAGTACAGCATCTAAGAAGGTGTTGTCCCAGTATTGGCATTAGCAGTGACAATGTTGTTAAAGGGGTTGTCCGGCCTTAGGCTACAAGTTTGCAGTCACTCTATGTGACTGCAGACCTGTGAATCCACACATCACGCCCACTGCACACTGTGAGAATTCTCTGGCACTGGGAGCAGTATGCGATTGGCACACTTCCAGCCACATTCTAACTAGACATGTCTGGCCTGGCTTAATAAGTTTGCATTGAGCAAGGCTGCGCTCATCTAGTCACATGTAGGTAAATCACATACTTGCAGTCACGCGCCTGCTGCTCCCGGTGCCGACACTGGAGAATCCTCACAGTGTGCAGTGCGCGTGATGTGAGGATTCACAAGTTTGCAGTCACATAGATTGATTACACACTTGTAACCTAAGGCCAGACGACCCCTTTAAGGAATGTAGAGTGAATTAGATCAATCTACTTGTATGTGACTTTTTAGTCATTACCCTGTGATCAAGAGATTTATCAGTAATGTGTAGAGCTGATGATACCGAATATATGTGACCACACAATGTATCATAAGGACCTGGTGCATACAGGGAATAAAGGTTATAAATGTGCCCTTCAACCACCTCTGATCGATTCCTTTGGTTGATAGATTGAATGCCTGTAATGCAGAAGATTTCCCTGAGTGGTAACTCTTGGGACACCGGCTGAACCCTCGGGTTCAACTTAGAATATTTAGGTCATTTAACTCCACAGGTCAGTCTTTTGGCTGAGAAGGTTGGGAAATATGGAGAATCCTGTCTCATTTTGGATTTTGGATTGAACTTGCAGTTGACTGAGTTCTTGTGTACATTTGTGTTTTTTATGCCTCCAGGTGAAGCCATGATCTCTGACGTTCGAATAAAGAACTCTAATCCTCAAACATTTTTTTTCTATTTTTATTTCAGTCTAATCTAGTGATCTATGTTTGGTTCAAGTGGGAGGTCTCTGTATTGTAATACATGTGCCTAAATGTTGCAGCCTGAAACTAACATTTTTTAAAATTAGAAATATCAGTGACATTTTTAAGCAATGCTTGTAGAGTTGACATGGGTCTGGCATGGTACACCAACCTGATATCACAAGTGAAGGTGGTAGAGAATATGTTATAAACTGCATGCCAAATCACAATCCCGTTCACTTCATGGGCAACAGCTCTGGTGGACATTCCTGCAGTCCGCATGCCAACTGCACGCTCCCTCACAACTTACGACATCTGTGACATCATTGTTCTGTGTGATAAAACCACATTTTGGAGTGGCCTTTTATTGTGGTCCGCCTAAGACACACCTGTGCAATAACCATGCTGTCTAATCAGCATCTGGATATGCCACATCTGTGAGGTGGATGGATTATCTCGGCAAAGGAGAAGAGCTCACTAACACAGATTTACACACATTTGTGAACAATATTGGAGAGAAAAAGGCCTTTTGTGTACATAGAAAAAGTCTTAAATCTTTGAGTTCAGCTCTTGAAAAATGGGAGCAAAAACAAGTGTTGCTTTTAGGCCACGGCCCCACTATCAGTATTTGGTCAGTATTTGGTCAGTATTTTTTCTCAGGAGAGGATAATAAATGCAGAATTGGTGACTTGTTTCTATTACACCTTTTCTCTGATTGTTCCTCACCAGGTTTTGGCTCCCACTCCAGAGAAAAAATACTGACTGAATACTGACCAAATACTGATAGTAGGGCCGTGGCCTTATATTTTTGTTCAGCGAATATATACCTTTCTTACATACACATAATCTTCTGAGTCTAAGCATATCTAAATACATACGAACTTCCTATTCTAAGGCACTGGATATCCCACAGGTATGAAATATTCTAGGACTTAACCCTTCTAATGTTAGCAATAATCTACCATGAAAAAAATAATATATGAGTTAGTACTAATATGACCAAGCCCGATGGTAGAATACCAATCCAATCAAACAGGCAGAGTACATTTTACCAGCTTTGGTATGGCCTCAGAGGGTATATTCATGTTAGATTGCAGAATGCTTTTTACGCTCTAAAGAAGCCCTGCCATGAATAATTTTTTCATTAAATGTGTGTATATATGCATGTAATGTAGTGTGAGTGTATTAATATACTCACCTACAGCCGCTCTGTCCGGGATCCAGCGTCGTTCTGCTCCGCTTCTCAGTGACACCACCACTCTGCAGACTCTCCGGGTCACGCTACGCTCTGCGTGACTCAGAGCTGGCTTTTACAATGAAAGCATATGGAGCCTCAGAACAAGACTCCACAGAATTAAGGAAAAAGAATATTCATGCGCGTGCTGATCAGATCAGCTGTCATGTGCAGGGAAATGCAGGGAGACGACCTTGGACGTACCTATATGACGCGCCCCCTGGGCCGTGGGGTACTCGGTAGCCGGGCCGGTCGATGCTGGGGTATGTCACGGTGGCAGTGACCCGGTCCGTGACCCAGGGCGGTCAATTAAAGGGGAAAAGTAAAAGGGAATAAAGTTTTTATAGTTAATGTTCGTGACAACACCTGTGGTATGCGGCTATATGGGGCCGCCGCTGCGGTGCAGATCCTCTGGAGCTGATGGTGACGCAGCAGAGTTGGTTCAGCTCTCCACAGGCAGAGCTTAGCTCCAGGGCAGTGTATGATGACTTTGTGAGGTAGATGTTGCTGGTGCTGTGTAGTGCAGGGCTGGTGATGGTGCAGCAATAATTCTAGGACACAGTGGGGTGCAGTCTTCAAGGTTTTACTCACAGTTATCACGCTGCTCCAGGTTACAACTGCCAGATTATAACCACCCATGTCGTCCTGTGTTTACCAAGGAAGGGGTTCAGCAGCTCTCAAGTATTTCAGGAGTACTTAAACGGGACCCCATTCTATGTTACTTCCTCGGTCGTCTTCCTGCGCTAGCTCTTGCCCTCCCGCCCTGCGCCTCACAATCAGTGTCCCAAGCCGGTAGTCTCGGGTCTTGTCGGGCGACGTGCAGTCCCCTGGTGTCACGGGTGTGTCGCCACGAAGATCGTCACGATTACACAGCCTGACTTCTCGCAGCTGAGTTTTTGGTGTTTTGTGTTTTTCGGCAGTGAGGGAGTTAACTCTCTCTCTCTGTGCTAGACGAGGTCCAGCCTCGCCCAGCTGCAATCAATGCTGCAGTAGTGGGACTCCTTCAAATGCCTGCCGGTCTGTTAGGGAAGTGTCGGTGAAAGCATTTCATACAGACAAACAGAGCGGATCGTGGTATTTTGGAGTTCTGAGCTAAGTGTATTTGGTGTGGTTTTTCCCTTCCTCGCTTTATCATTTATCTCCTTTCCCGTTGGTGTTCCCTCTGTAGTTGTGGTGTAGTTTTTGTATGCAAGGTGGTTTTTGGTTTGACCCTTGTACTGTCTCGTTCGTCTTAATACTGAGTGTTGGCATATTATTTCCTGTCCCCTATTGTTGTGATCGGGGTCCTTCTCAGGACTAGATTACTGAGGTGCAGGGATCCTCAGGAGGTAGGGGTTACGCTGGCGGCCTGGACCTCTGTACCTTTAACAGTACCTCCAGGAAGAGGGATTAGTCAGGGCCCCAGCTTAGGGTCAGCTTAGGCCCCTGACCTCCTGTACGCAGAGTCAGTGTGACATTTTCACCGACACACTAAGATTCTCTCCAGCTACCATGGATCCAGTAGCCAGTCTAGCTCGGCAGTTGCAGAGTTTGTCCATGGAGCTGGCGGACGTTAGGTCCAAGGTTTTGTATCCCCAGGAGCAAGCCGGACCAGAACCTAAAGTAGCTCTCCCTGACAGGTTCACTGGGGGGCGGGACAAGTTTTTTGTTTTCCTGGAGGCATGCAAGTTGTACTTTCGGCTGCGGCCTCGGTCGTCGGGGAGTGAAGAACAAAGGGTGGGAATTGTCATCTCGCTCCTACAAGGGGACCCACAATCTTGGGCGTTCTCTCTTCCCCCAGGCTCCCCGGCTCTCCAGTCAGTGGATAGGTTTTTTGCAGCTCTGGGTCTCGTATATGATGACCCGGATCGGATCTCCCTTGCTGAATCTAAGTTATGTAGGATCCAGCAGGGAGATCGTCCGGCGGAGGAATTCTGTTCGGAGTTCCGTAGGTGGGCCACGGACACCCAGTGGAATGACCCGGCTCTTAGGAGCCAGTTTTGTCAAGGTTTATCCGACAAATTAAAGGATGTGTTGGCTCAGTATGACCCTCCCGCGTCACTGGAAGCCGCTATGGCCCTTGCTATTCGCATTGACAGACGGCTTCGGGAGAGGTGCGGGGCAACTCCGCCCCCTGTGATGACTCCACCTTCTACAAGGGTTCCTTATATGGGGGGTCCCCTGGTCAGTCCAGAGGAGCCTATGCAATTAGGAGGGACATCATTTCGGGGGAGGGGACCGGTGGTGCGCCTTAAGACAGGAAGGTGTTTCTTCTGCGGGAGAAAGGGACATTTTATTGGGGGCTGTCCATCCCGTCCCTTGCAGAGTGAAGAGTCGTCGGAAAACTGTTGATCCCAGGTTGTGTGGTGGACGGCAATCTGGGAGTAGGTATTTCGTCCCTAGGTTCATCTCAGTTTCTCGTACCGGCGGAGGTGGTGGTGGGTACGAGAACTGAGAGGATATCTGTTCTTCTGGATAGTGGGGCCGGGGCTAATCTGGTGGACGCTCGGTTTGCCCGGGTTCAAGGTATGCGATTGAGTGAGTTGGCTATACCCATCCCCATATTCTCGATCGATGCCAGGCCCCTCGGTCAGGGAAGTTTTTTGCAAGCTGTGCATAACGTAAAACTTCAAGTGGGGGCGATACATAAAGAACTGTTGTCTTGCTACGTGTTGGAGGGTCTTCCCACTCCTATAGTGTTGGGCCTTCCTTGGTTAACTAAGCATAACCCAGTTATTAATTGGCAATCTAGAGAGATAAGCCAATGGAGTAAATTCTGTAATAAAAACTGCATGAATACGGTCATCGGTGCGGTTACTCCTAGGGTCTTACCTCCATTTCTGGCGGACTTTGAGGATGTATTCTCGGAGAAAGGGTGTCAGGAACTACCTCCTCATCGCGAGTATGACTGTTCTGTAAAACTGCTCCCTGAGGCCAAGTTACCTAAAGCTAGGTTGTATAACCTTTCTGGTCCTGAGAGGCAGGCCATGAAGGATTATATTTCTGAAAGTCTGGCTAAGGGGCATATTAGACCTTCATCTTCACCGGTGGCCGCGGGGTTCTTCTTTGTGAAGAAGAAAGATGGAGGTCTACGCCCTTGCCTGGATTTCCGTGAACTTAATCGGATTACGGTCCGAGATCCGTATCCGCTCTCACTTATTCCCGATCTCTTTAATCAGATCGTGGGCGCCAAATGGTTCTCTAAGTTGGATCTCAGGGGGGCGTACAATCTGATTAGGATGAAGGAGGGGGATGAGTGGAAGACGGCGTTTAACACTCCGGAGGGGCATTATGAGAACCTTGTCATTCGGTCTGACTAATGCCCCGGCAGTGTTCCAACACTTTGTTAATGACATTTTTCGCCGCTTGGTGGGACAGTTTGTTGTCATATATCTGGATGATATCTTAATTTACTCGCCGGATCTGGAGTCTCATCAGGAGCACGTTAGGCAGGTGTTACAGATCTTGCGGGATAATAAACTGTATGCCAAATGGGAAAAGTGTGTGTTCGCCGTACAGGAACTCCAGTTTTTAGGCTTCCTGGTTTCAGCGTCCGGTTTTCATATGGACCCTGGGAAAGTGCGGACAGTTCTTGAATGGGATCTGCCAGAGAATCTTAAGGCACTACAACGTTTCCTGGGGTTTGCTAATTATTACCGGAAGTTCATTTGTAATTTCTCGTCCATGGTTAAACCTCTCACAGACATGACAAAAAAGGGGACGGATTTTTCTAGGTGGTCTGACAAGGCTTGTCAAGCTTTCTCCTCCTTGAAAAAATGTTTTGCCTCGGCACCCATACTCATTCAACCTGATGCGTCACAGCCATTCATTGTAGAGGTAGACGCTTCCGAGGTAGGGGTGGGTGCAGTATTGTCACAAGGTTCGTCCCCTGGTAAGTGGCATCCGTGCGCCTTTTTCTCTAAAAAATTGTCGTCCGCTGAGAGGAATTATGATGTCGGCAATAGGGAACTCTTGACCATTAAGTTAGCTTTTGAGGAGTGGCGCCATTTTTTAGAGGGGGCAGTCCATCCGGTCACCGTCATCACCGATCACAAGAACCTGCTATATCTGGAGTCCGCAAAACGTCTGAATCCCAGACAAGCTAGGTGGTCATTGTTTTTTACCAGGTTTAATTTTGTCGTTACATATCGTCCTGGGTCAAAAAATGTAAAGGCGGATGCCTTATCTCGTAGTTTCCCTGGGGCCGGGAATACGGACGACCCGATTCCTATCCTTCAGGAGGGGGTGGTGGTTTCGGCAGTATGCTCTGATCTTGAGGAGGAGGTATTGGAGGCTCAGGGGGACGCCCCTGTTGGACCTCCAGGGAGACTGTTTGTTCCAGATCAGTTGCGACAAAAGGTGATCGAGGCACACCATAACTCAGTTTTTGCAGGACACCCGGGGAGTAAAGCAACGGTGGATCTCCTCTCGCGTCGGTTTTGGTGGCCTAACTTACATAGGGAGGTGGTAACTTTTGTCGCGTCCTGTGGGGTTTGTGCGCGCTCTAAGACCTCACATACCCGTCCGTCTGGGGCCCTCTTACCTTTGAAGATCCCGGAGCGTCCTTGGACTCATCTGTCTATGGACTTTATTACGGACCTCCCGCCGTCTTCGGGTAAAACGGTCATACTCGTTGTAGTGGACAGGTTCAGCAAGATGGCACATTTTATCGCTCTTCCTGCTCTTCCTAATGCTAAAACTCTTGCGCAGGTGTTCATTATGGAGATTGTGAGGCTTCACGGGGTACCCTCCGATGTGGTGTCAGATCGGGGGTCTCAGTTTGTGTCCAAATTCTGGAAGGCATTTTGTACACGGCGGGGGATGCATTTATCGTTCTCATCGGCTTTTCATCCTCAGACCAATGGTCAGACGAAACGTATGAACCAGAGCTTGGAAACATATCTCCGGTGTTTTGTATCAGAGAACCAGGAGGACTGGGCTTCTTTCTTACCTCTGGCAGAGTTTGCTCTTAATAATAGGCGGAGCGAGTCCACTGGTAAGTCCCCGTTTTTTGGGGCATATGGTTTTCACCCCCAGTTTTGTACTTTCAGTAGGGGGGGCTCTTCGGGGATTCCTGAGGAGGAACGATTTTCCTCATCACTCGCTTCAGTATGGAGAGGGGTGCTGAAGAATCTGAATACTATGGGGAACCGATACAAACGTATGGCTGATAGGAGGAGAGTGTCTGGTCCGGACCTTAGTGTGAACGATCGGGTATGGTTGTCTACCAGGAATATAAAACTTAAGGTTCCCTCCTGGAAACTGGGTCCCAGGTTCATCGGGCCGTACAGGATCAGTTCTATAATTAATCCGGTGGCATTCCGTCTTGACCTCCCCCCTACGTTTAAAATTCACAACGTGTTCCACAGATCGTTGCTTAAGAGGTATGTGGCGCCGGTGATACCGTCACCTTTACCTCCCCCTCCAGTGGTGGTTAATGGTAACTTGGAGTTCCAGGTATCGAAGGTCATCGATTCACGCTTTAATCGCCGGTCCCTTCAGTACCTGGTTCATTGGAAGGGGTATGGTCCTGAGGAGAGGATGTGGGTTCCTGCGTCGGATATTAACGCAGACCGATTAGTTAGGGCCTTCCACACGACTCACCCGGATAAACCTGGCCCTGAGGGTCCGGAGGCCCCTCGTAGAAGGGGGGGTACTGTCACGGGTGTGTCGCCACAAAGATCATCACGATTACACAGCCTGACTTCTCGCAGCTGAGTTTTTGGTGTTTTGTGTTTTTCGGCAGTGAGGGAGTTAACTCTCTCTCTGTGCTAGACGAGGTCCAGCCTCGCCCAGCTGCAATCAATGCTGCAGTAGTGGGACTCCTTCAAATGCCTGCCGGTCTGTTAGGGAAGTGTCGGTGAAAGCATTTCATACAGACAAACAGAGCGGATCGTGGTATTTTGGAGTTCTGAGCTAAGTGTATTTGGTGTGGTTTTTCCCTTCCTCGCTTTATCATTTATCTCCTTTCCCGTTGGTGTTCCCTCTGTAGTTGTGGTGTAGTTTTTGTATGCAAGGTGGTTTTTGGTTTGACCCTTGTACTGTCTCGTTCGTCTTAATACTGAGTGTTGGCATATTATTTCCTGTCCCCTATTGTTGTGATCGGGGTCCTTCTCAGGACTAGATTACTGAGGTGCAGGGATCCTCAGGAGGTAGGGGTTACGCTGGCGGCCTGGACCTCTGTACCTTTAACAGTACCTCCAGGAAGAGGGATTAGTCAGGGCCCCAGCTTAGGGTCAGCTTAGGCCCCTGACCTCCTGTACGCAAAGTCAGTGTGACACCTGGACCCTATGCGGCCACCTTTTCGGCGATGTAATTGTGGTAGTGGGCAGCTGCACCTTGAAAGTAAAGTAGCCTCCGATTATCTAGCTGAGCCTGATTCTTCTCCACTAGTTTAGGGGCCGGTCCCCTCTCTGCGGCCTGATCCCTCCACGTCCGTGTGAATTCGAGCACACGGGTGGCTTCCTGCACTCACCGTGCCCCTGGGATCCCCTCTGTCTCTGGAGCATTCCCTCTGCTCCCATCCTCTTCTCTCAGTATTTCCTCCCGGGCCTCTCAGACTAGGCCCTGCTCCTTTCTCCACTCCTCTGAGCAGAGCTCCTCCAGAGCTCCTGCTCCCAACTCTCTCTCCTCTGACTGATCTGAACTCCCTCTTCCCTGCTTCTAGATGGTTCCCTCTCTTCTTATACTCCTTCTGACGGTGCTCCCCTGAACTACTTCCTCCACCCACACCCACTACATGGTTCCCCCTCTCTTGGTTCCCCCCCTTCCAACCAGGCACAGGGCTCAGCACTGTATGCATGCATCTTGCCCCTCCTGCTGGTCTGGAATGATGTAGTGTTGGATCCAGGTGGGTGGGTCCCGGGTAGTACCCCATCCTTACCTGATAGTGGGGTACCACACCTCTAGGTGAGATGCAGTATCTCTGTAGTGACTGAACCCGCAAGGGCGCCACATACCCCCCTGGTAAAACACAGCACGTCCGCGGGCTGGAACAGAGTAAAACAAATGTTAAGACAAGCAAAAATTTTTAGAATGCATTCACTTAGAAGAACAATCATAACTTTTTTTTCCCTTTATGGGAGGCACATTTTCTCAAACATTGCAGGTTTCTATCAGCATATAAAACATTATAAAAGCACTTTTAATAACATTCTTCTTCATACTCATAAAACATTTTTCCATATAAAACAATTTTCAGTAACTACAGTGAGATCTGTAACTGGGTGTCCATCTCACTGGAGAAGGTGAAATTTGAGGGACCTGCCTGAAAACCCTCAACGTAGGCCCTGAGCGTGGCTGCAGGGCATAACCGATCCAGTCGTTGGACCACGTCTTCGGCCACGCCAAACGGGTTTTTGTTCAGCGGTTTGATAAAACCAACAAGAAGCACTTTAAGAAGTGCAAACTATTTACAGATAAAAGTTTTTGGCTGCTCATTGTCCTCAACCTAACAATCTTTATACCCTCACTGGGTATACAAAATAAGTAAACATAAATTCTTCAATCACACTAACTGGTTCAATACCCTCCCGGGTAACTTATTTACAGTCTTTGAACTTTTTCTTTAAACTAAACAGTTCAACAGCGGTGCTCCCTCCGGGGAAGCACCGGTCCACCATAGGCTGGCCCAGCCAGGTCGTCAGCCTCGGATGGCAGAAGCATGTCCTCCTACTCCACCCTGTGCACATGGGAGGGCATACCATCCGCGCTCTCCCTTATGCCGGGTGTAGGTAACCCTGTCACTAGGGTATAGGTCTCAGCCCTGGTGTCCCTGCTGGAGATGGGACTCCACGTCGCGTCACGAAGAAGTCCTTTGCCAACTGTGGCTTCCTAATGAAGCCCCACCCAGCTTCCAGGTCGAATTTCACCACAGTCCCCTCAGCGCGTGGACTGGGTGTGGCAGATATGGTCTTGCGGGCCCAGGTTTTGGCTTCTGTGTTGCGGGACTCCATCCTCTCCCACCTCTCCTGTCGCTCCTTGCGGTTCGCTGCCAGTTTCCAGAGCTCCCGCTCACAATACTCCTCCCTTCTGAGGGCCTCAGCTTGGGTCTCCCACGGGAACCCCATGAGATCACCCTCCGGGTTATCCCACCTGTACTCCTTCCCCTCTTTTGTACAGGTGACCGGGGCCGCAGCCGTGGGTTGGAGAGGGGCTACCTGCTGATCCTCGTACTTCGCGGGCCAGTTCCATTCGGTACATCTGTACACCCATTCGGGTGTGGGGGCCGGGGGTTTCAGTAGGGGGCCCAGGAGCAGGTTGGCGTTGCAGGCACCAGGGGCAGGGGGGGTCGTCATTACCTGCTCCCGCGGCCACTCCAGCACTGCTTGTCGTCTCTAGGTCCGGAGGGGAGGCTCCGCCGGGGCTGGGCTCCGGCGGGTGGAACGCAGCGCAGACTGCTGCCGGGTCATCAGCTTCTATAGCAGCTCATCCTTCCAGATAGTAACGGCAGCCTGCTGGGCATCCTCCATCTGCTGGCCCAGCTCTTGTACCTTATCGCGGAGGAAGCCAGTATCCTCCAGGGACAGCTTAGTGAGGACTCCCTCCAGGTTGAGGGAGGATGTGGAAGGATGCAGGCCACGGGCTGGAGTCTGAGGCTTGTCTCCTTCCATCATGCCTGCCGGGTGCGGTCTGTCTGCACTGCTGGAGGCCCCGCCCTGTCTCCAAGGTTTCTCTTCTCCTCTCTCCTTTCTGGGGCAGTTCCATGGCTGCTTGCTGTCGGCCACACCTGGGGATGGCTTCCCCAGCCTGATAGACAGGTCTATGTACATGGTCACAGATGCACGGGGCAGGCTCCACTTTTGGCGCCATTCTGAAACCTGGCCCATGATGGGAGGCTTCTTGTTGTCTGTTATCACACACATAATGGCGCCTGTTCTTCTGGGGCGGGTGCCACATTCGGTATTAATCACAGTCTATAGGCGCACAATACGGGTTGGTTCATATCCTGTTCGTGACGCCAAGTATGACGCGCCCCCTGGGCCGTAGGGTACTCGGTAGCCGGGC
Source organism: Phyllobates terribilis (assembly GCF_046119375.1). Taxonomy (NCBI): domain Eukaryota; kingdom Metazoa; phylum Chordata; class Amphibia; order Anura; family Dendrobatidae; genus Phyllobates; species Phyllobates terribilis. The sequence goes on from NW_027362771.1 coordinate 294,290,929, forward strand.
CGGTCGATGCTGGGGGATATCACGGTGGCAGTGACCCAGTCCGTGACCCAGGGCGGTCAATTAAAGGGGAAAAGTAAAAGGGAATAAAGTTTTTATAGTTAATGTTCGTGACGCCACCTGTGGTATGCGGCTATATGGGGCCGCCGCTGTGGTGCAGATCCTCTGGAGCTGATGGTGACGCAGCAGAGTAGGTTCAGCTCTCCACAGGCAGAGCTTAGTTCCAGGGCAGTGTATGATGACTTTGTGAGGTAGATGTTGCTGGTGTTGTGTAGTGCAGGGCTGGTGATGGCGCAGCAATAATTCTCATCGTCTTCCTGCGCTGGCTCTCGCCCTCCTTCCCTGCACCTCACAATCAGTGTCCCAAGCCGGTAGCCTCGGGTCTTGTCGGGCGACGTGCAGTCCCCTGGACCCTATGCGGCCACTTTTTCGGTGATGTAATTGTGGTAGTGGGCAGCTGCACCTTGAAAGTACAGTAGACTCCGGTTATCTAGCTGAGCCTGATTCTTCTCCACTAGATTAGGGGCCGGTCCCCTCTCTGTGGCCTGATCCCTCCACGTCCGTGTGAATTCGAGCACACGGGTGGCTTCCTGCACTCACCGTGCCCCTGGGATCCCCTCTGTCTCTGGAGCATTCCCTCTGCTCCCGTCCTCTTCTCTCAGTCTTTCCTCCCGGGCCTCTCAGATTAGGCCCTGTTCCTTTCTCCACTCCTCTGAGCAGAGCTCCTCCAGAGCTCCTGCTCCCAACTCTCTCTCCTCTGACTGATCTGAACTCCCTCTTCACTGCTTCTAGATGGTTCCCTCTCTTCTTATACTCCTTCTAACGGTGCTCCCCTGAACTACTTCCTCCACCCACACCCACTACATGGTTCCCCCTCTCTTGGTTCCCCCCCTTCCAATCAGGGACAGGGCTCAGCACTGTATGTGACTCGCCCCCTGGGCCGTGGGTTACCCGGAACCGGGCTTCTGTACGATGCTGGGGGTAGTAGTGGCAACCCGATCCCGTGGCTCAGGGTGGTCAGACCAAATGGTGGCAGTCTATTTATCAGTGTTTTGTGAATGTCCGTCTACGCCACCCGTGGATTGCGGTCAGGGATAACCGCCGCTGCAAGGCAGACCACTGAGGCTGGTGTTGGTGTGCAGCACAGGGGTAGGATAACTCCGCACGGGAAGAGTGTAGCCTCAGGGCAGTGTAGGTGAATGCTGGGGGTGATAGTGCAGGCCGCAATAGTAAGAGTTCAGAGTCCGCTTCAAACAGTCCAGGGTCTTTATTGTAGGTATTATTAATGACCCAACCGTGGTACCGGTTAGGAATGGGCCTGGGTGTCTGAGAGCATTCGGGCGAGCCCCACTTGTCAGGGTGAGTGTGTAGGCCTACCGTTCTCCCTATGCTCTTTCTGACTATCCCCCTCTTCGTGGTGTAATAGCCCACGTCCCTGAGCTGGCCGCGTACTCCTTGCCTGTATGGCTTGCGACTCGGGCCTTGGGTACCTTTTGCTTTCTCCTCGCTGTACTGGTCCCTCTGTGTGGCGGAGCCTCCAGGCTTCTTAGGCCAAGGGACCTGAAATCTCTCGCGGGTTGGTTCTTTGCTGCTGGGAATGATAACCCGGACAGCCTCGGACCCCAATGTCCGGTAGAATGGTTCTCTGCCAGGACCGGCTCTCGTCGCCTCTGTCCCTGGCTTGCAGTTTCTCCTCTGCCTCACAGACTCCTCAGCTGCTGCTGACCTGTCCCTCTTCTCTGAGAACCCTTCTGGTCACTTCAGAAGTGGGTTCTGGTCTCTCTAACCCTGCCCCAGTTCCAGCTTTTATAGGGCAGCCAGCTCCCCCTACTGGCCTGGGACAGGAGGTGCTGCATGCTAATGGTCTCTAACCAGGGAACCTCCCTCCTGCTCTCAGACACAGCCTTTAATATTTGTGGCATCCAGGCCTGGGGTGACACATATGCATGCATCTTGCCCCTCCTGCTGGTCTGGAATGGTGTAGTGTTGGATGCAGGTGGCTGGATCCCGAGTAGTACCCCATCCTTACCTGAGAGTGGGGTACCACACCTCTGGGTGAGATGTAGTACCTCTGTGGCAACTGAACCCGCAGGGGCGCCACATATACGTGAAGGGGTTAAGAGACGGCCATTTTGCTGTTTTATGAAATGACATGCAATAGGTAGTCGGTGCTGAAACCAGTGAGTTATGGTCTTTGTAAATCATTTGTAATAAATCACATTAACAGTTTTTCATGTGCTTGTCAAGATGAGTGGACTTATAAATGGCTACTGAGAGCTGGGCATATGTCACAGAAAGGGAAGCACAGCAGAATTGTGCAGCATTATGTGTGTAAGTGAAAACATACAGCACTTACCCGTGGTGAGGAATCTACTGAGCAACGGCTATCAACAGTGGTCTAAGGGGGAAAATAGATCTAGTGAAGATTGTGATACCTTTTATTAACCCAACATGACAGTTATTTACACAAGTTGTCACATCCAGGTTCGGAAACATTTCTGTTCTGTCTCATGTTACTTAGCACGAGGGGGGCGGAAATGAAATGCACTTCAAATCCCAACAGCATCTATTAGGCTGTGTGCCCACGTAGCATTTTTCAAGCGTATATGCTGCGGAATTTCCGCAGCGTAAACGCTTGAAAAACGCATGTATATCCGCACCCCATGGTCCCCAATGGGATTCCGCAAGTTCTATGCACATGCTGCGGATTTTTCCGCAGCGTTTATGCCGCGTTCAAAAATCCGCAGCATGTCATTTAATTTTGCGTTTCCGCAAGCGGAATTGCCTTTGTCCAATGCATAAAAAACGCAAGGCAATTCCGCATGTGGAAAACGCGTGATAAACGCGCGAAAAATGCGCGATAAACGCGTGCGGAATTCCGCATGCATTTTTCCGGGAGAGGACTTGCATTTATGCAGCAGAAATTTTCTGCTTCATAAATGCAACGTGGGCACATAGCCTAAGGAAATCTCTGCCTTTCCCATAAATGTTTTATTAAATTTACAATGGTCTGAAATCAAACCGGAAATTGCATGATCTTCTGCAGGTTCAGGCCATAGCTTGCACAGGTTTGAGGATGCATTGAAACACTGGTGAAGCTATACAATATTTCCTTTTTTAAAAAAAGTGCATAGTAAATAGAGAAGAGCAGATGCAACCTGAGATAAACTGCAAAGATCCACCAAGGGGAACTTGATGTACTCTATTCCTCTACATAGAAATATCTGACATGCCGTAAATAATCATATAGCTCATGTGTATGGCTGACACACAGAGGGAGATGTTTTACAGCAGATTCAGCCAGTTGCCAAGTCAGTATCTATAGAGGAAATCTAGTATCTTGCTATATATGAGTCCATACCTACTTATAATACACCTGCTGTTTATTAGAGTTATTTATTTGGTAATTTTACTCCTTTGCTTCTGTTGTAAATTAAATTAAAGGGGATGTCCCAGATTTGAAGAAAATATCCTAATAGCAGAAAATAACTATTAGCCACCCATTAAATCCCCCTTTGTTCCTGCTCTACCACTCTGGGGGTCTCAGACAGTCCTGCAGCAATGAAGTCACGTGCATCATTCACATGACCGCTGCAGCTAATCACTGTCCTTAGTGGTGAAGCTTGCATGTATAAATGGCCTATTACCACTGAGACCAGTAAGTGTATGTGGTGTCATTTTAGACCGTGTATCGGGGTGGGCTCCCCAGGATACAGCGAAGCCGTGAACAAGGAAAGCAGCCAACACCAAATTTGGCAGATGAACCTTTACTGACTAATTTAGATTGAATATTTTTCCAACAAAAAAAAGAAAGTGAACCAAGTTAACTCCCACACACCCAGCCAAGACTGACCAGGACCACTGTCCTGCTTCCGTAGGCCCGGAAGTAGTAACTACGATGCTAGAATTTACCTTAACGTGCACCCGCCTAGTGTGGTCTATGAGCATTTACCTGGGACTCTGGAACAATCAAATGAATGTCAGAGAAGGCCTATTCGTGATGCAGCACAGCAGCTCACAAACTTAATGAAATGACTCTAAACCCACTTCTCCTCATTGGTGGGTTAACGGGTACTGCTCAGTTGGAATTGGCACGCAGTTATGGATTTAGTTCTACGCTGTATCCCAATGAAGGACATCTTAAAGAAGATGTCCATTACTTTATCCCCCCTCCCCCCCAATGTATCCCCCCGGGGCCCCTAAGACTTATTGTAAATACCTTCTGTTGCTGATAATGCCTGTGAGCGGCGCTATCGGTGGCCACTCACAGGCATCACGTGACCCCGCGCTGACGTCACAACAAGTGAGGCGTGACTCAGAGCTGGGGTCCCCGCGGTGGCCACTGGGTTGTGGGCAGGGTTACCCTGCCCACAGCCTGGCATCCACCATGGAACCAGGAAGATAAAGACCCCCGGCTGCTGCCAGCACTTGTCGTGACATCAGAAGATGTCCGTGTCGACTGCAGCAGGGGGTCACATGATGCCTGTGAGCAGCCAGTGATAGCGCTACTCACAGGCATTATCAGCAACAGAAGATATTTACAATAAGTCTTAGGGGCGCCTGGGGGATACATGGGGGGGATATAAAGTAGTGGACAATCCCTTTAAGTGCGCGTAAATTCATTTCAAGAATGATTTATATACCGTGGTGTTCACTTTAAGAGTCACGTGAGCATGATGGGGCTTCTCCGCGAAGCATCTCTGTATTCTCTGGTAGATTCTGCTTTACTGTTGTAGACTCTATAAGGCACTGGTGGCTCAAAAAGCTGAGTCGGCTGGACACTGGTGCTATCAAGTGCCTGTATCTGCCTGTCTGAGTCTGGCGCCAAACACTTTATGTGCGTGCATGCTTCCACTGTGATTTTTGTGGTGGGCCTGAGCTCAGGACTTACCGACCTGGGTCTAATCGTTGTGATGCTGCAGAGATTTGTCCGCCCGGCCATCGACTGCATGAGCAGGGGATGGCAAGTCTTCAGTTAGCGCGTGGCACCACTGCTGACTGCTCCCCTCTCTCCTGCTATCATCAGTTCTCCAAACTAGACCACTGTCGATGGAACAGGAACGGGACGGTATGCTCTGTTATCTGGTGCGGTCCTCGTCTCCCTAGGACACATGGCTCCGTTATTTCTGGATGGAGATGCAACATGTCCTCCTTTCTCTAGCTCTCACCTTCTTCTCCCCAAGATGGCCATGATCAACCCTTTCCTATGATGCTCTTCCTCCTAGTTGCTTGCACTGGTGTGGTCAAAGTACAGGCCAAACCAGCAGAACAGAGTCCGTTTAACATGGCACAAAGTCTCTGCCAACAGAGGAGCTGTTTTCACGTCTCCTAGTCCTCACTGAACTGGGTATGTATATAAATATATTTACGTCCTGTACACAAGTCCCAACAAAAGTCTATAAAGGAGTAACAGGGGAAATAGAGGCCCCCTGTGGCCGGTGGTTAGTACTGTGGACAACTAGTGTTTGCAATGTCCATGTGACGCGCCCCCTGGGACATATTCCTTTTTGAGGGGAATACCCGGCACCGGATCAGATGGGGGGTTGTAGTCTCCGAGCGGCTGAGACCCGGTCCCGTGCCCAGGGCGTCAAGCTATGTGTTATGTGGCAGTCCTTACTGATGTTATAAGAGTTCTTTTGTGTCGACTACGCCACCCGTTGTAATGCGGTCACTGTGGCCGCCGCTGCAGCAGGGTCCGCTGAGGCTGATGGTGGATGTGCAGCTTGGTGGGATAACCCCCAACGGGAGGGGTATAGCCTCAGAGGGGACAGGCGCAGAGGATGGGGGTTGTGGTGGTGCGGTGCAGCCGGCAATGAAGACAGACTCGGGTTGTGCAGTTAAGGGAGTTTACTTACTGCTGATGTTTCGGTCACTCCAGCTGTTAGTGACCACCCGAGCCGTGCTGCGTCCACCAGGTCCTGGATCCGGCCAACCCCCAAACAAGTCCGGAGCGTGGCCCTGAGCTCTCCCTCTGTCCTTTCTTCAGCCGTCCCCACCAGTGATCCACCTAGGTCCAGCTCCCTCGGGCCTTCTGTTGGGCAACCCTTGGCCTTAGGTTCCCTGACCCTCCATGTGGTATGCCTTCAGGGTGGATGTAGTGGGTGGCCGTGGCAGATGCTGCCCACAGCCTCCGGTCTCTGGCTAGGGATGTTTTTGCCCCCACCAGCTTGGGTTCCGGTACCCTTGTGCTGACTCCTCACCCGGTGCTCTAATTTGGGTTCTTGGGTCCCTTCAGTCTTCCCCCTCTGGGTCTTTCTCTTTCTTTCTCCTCTCTCTCTCTCCAGGGCTGCTGTTTTCTTCTCTCTCCTCTCCAACTGACTTGTTCTCAGCGTCTGACCCTGATCTAAGTTGGTGCCCTCCTTATATATCCCTCTATGTGTGAGCTCAGGTGACCAGCACCCAATGAGCTCCTATCACTACCCAGACTGCTCCCCCTATCTGCCCCTACACTACATGGGATGTACCACCCCCCTCCCACTCCAGCCAGGAACAGGCTCGGTTGTACCTGCACATTTCTAAGTGGGAGTACCGTCGGCCTGCTCCTCTGGAATGGGATGTATGCAGTGCATGCAGTCTATCTGAGCTCAGTTCCACACTCCTTCCTTACCCGGGAGTGGAATATCACACCTCTGGGTTGAGGTGCAATACCCCTGTAGCAGCCGAATCCTCAGGGTGCTACACATGCAGTGCAATGCCATATACCTTGTTATCGAAACAGAAACAGCAGGTGTAAATCAAATGTTAGTGTCATGCAAACAGTTAATGATGGGTGATGGTCAGAGGCATATTCTCCATCACCTCACATCATCACTGCAGGACCACCCTAGACTAGTGGAGAGGGAATGCCAGGGTAGCATGGAAGGCATTTTTTATTCTGTAACATTTCTTTCTCTTAGAAACAATTCATAAGACAGCTAAAGCTAAATTTTTGCACAGAATTTGACTATTTTCCATTATTCAAACCAGTGCATTACAGGAGCTGAGATAACAGGTAATGTTACAGCTAAGATCCAACTATAACTGGCTAAGCACAGAGGTGTGAGCATGTGGACTTCAAGAAGGAATCAGCAGAGTTTCTAATTTCACTTTTAGGCTGTGTGCCCACTGTGCGTTTTTCAAGCGTTTTTGCCGTGGAATTTCCGCAGCGAAAACGCTTAAAAAACGCTTGGTAATACGTGCCGCATACGCTACATGTCCATTAATTTTGCGGACACACAGCGTAATTCCCGCCATTGACTTGCATTGAAACGCATAATATCCGTGTCAGCACATTTGCACACACGGATATTATGCGATTCTATGTGCGGATGGTACCCAGGTTTGGAGAAGAGGAGACTCTCCTCCAGACCCAGGTACCATAGAACCTGTTAAAAAAATAATTTAAAATAAAAAATAAAGATTATACTTACCTTCCGATGGCCCCCGGTATTTTCTCCGCTCCGTCTGGTCTGTTGTATGGGTCGCGGTGGTGGGAGGACCTGCCATGACGTCATTTAGTCATGTGACAGGTCACGTGACTGCTGACGTCGGCGGTTGCGTGACCTGTCACATGACTCAATGATGTCATCGCAGGTCCTTCACACCACCGCGACCTATACAACACACCGGACGCAGCGGAGAAAACATCGGGGGCCATCGGAAGGTAAGTATCTTTATTTTTTATTTTTTACCATTTTTATTCTTTTTTTTTTAACTATTACTTGGTCACACTATATAAATCCATGCCGGTTGCATGGATTTATATAGTGTGACCAAGTTGTCAAGCACTTTTCCAAGTGATGCTAAAATCGCTTGGAAAAGCGCTTGATAATCCGCATGGAGAAATGCATGCAAAAACGCTTGACAAACGCTTCTACCTGGCAGGAAAAATGCATGTAAAATCCGCATGCGTTTTTCCTGCTAGGGAGATGCAGAAAAAATATGCAGCATTTCTGCATCATGGACACTTAGCCTTATGAGTGAATGGGAGCAAAAACATTGTGTAGCTTAAAATCAGAGCAAAGTAAGTAAAAATGTACAAAGTTCTGCAACTATTTTGGTAGATTATAACTTCATAGTTAAGAAGCGGTGTTACTTTTCAAGAGGACCTGTCACCATATCAGAAGTGGGCAGTATTTGCTCTTTATAAAATGCAGTAAATACACCAGCGCTCCTATCCTACAAAGCCATGTACGATACGTGGTTACACACAGCCAGCAGATGGAGACTTATTATGGTCCTACACACCCAATAACAACATATAACAAAAGTCTATAGTGAACATATTACCTACAGTGGGCTCACACGGTGAGGTGGATCCTCAAAGCCCAAGGTCCGGGTGGGCACATGGGCCACGAGTGTCGGTGCAGCATCCAGATGGAGCACATAGGATACGGACACGTAGAAGGCAAACTAGGAGTTTAATATAGTCCTGGAAACCACAGACAGATAGAGTTACTGAACACCTTGGGCAAACAGCGAATTACAGAACACCTCGGGCAGATTGCAGAGATACTGAAGACCTCGGACAGGTTGTAGAGATACTGAAGAACATAGGCTAATAGGACACATCATGGAGATGCAGACAGGTAGTAAACAAAACTTCAGAGTGACCAGAAAGTCTAGTACCATGGAACTGCAAACAGCCAGGAAGACATCCTGGAAACCGCAGGCAGGTTGATTCTGGAAACCACAGGCAAGTAGGTAGCGATACTGAAAAATGCAGAGAAACAGGGAGGGTCTTCCACTGCCAGATAGCAAGCTAATTGAAAACCACAGACAAGCAGGAATCCTGAAGACCACTGGTAGATAGCAGGGCTACTGGAAACCACAGACAAGCAGGTGAAGTCCTCCACTGACAGGTAACAGGGTTACTAGAAACTGCAGTCAAGTAGGTAGCGATACTGGAAACTGCAGACAGGTAGGTAGCAAGGTTAGTGGAAACCACAGACAAGTAGGTAACAATAATGGAAACTGCAGGCAGGTAGCTAGCAAGGTTACTGGAATCAGTAGACAAGTAACTCAGGGACTAGAAACCATAGACAAGCTGGAACTGTCCTGATGAATGTGGACTGGAACTATGCACAGCAAACTAAGAGAGATACTACAAGTCTTAGAGCTATACCAAGACCCTGGTGTGAGTATTGGGGGGTCTTATATAGACCCAGGAAATACTGTACAACACATGGGAGCACGCCGGGCTACTTGCAAAGCCTGATGTGGAGCACAAGAAAATCAAATGGACCAGGGCATGTGAGTAACAGAAACACAGTAGATCCCTAAGCTAATAGCATACAGTGTAGACAGCTAAATAAACAATCTTAGTTAATACAGTTCTATGTATAGAGATCAAACGACCACATTAGTAGATCTCCTTAATAATAAGCCATGTACATAAAACAATATAAAAGACGATCTGAATACTGGACTGCTCAAATATACAATGGAAGCTGAGCTTACATGACTACTCAGCTAATCAGGTTCTCACAGTGCATGTACACATGTCCAGAGTATGTCCATACATTGATGGATTGCAAAATGTCCTGTGAGTTGAAACAGAAGCGATCAGTCCTAATCCAAAAGGCTAGAAGAATGAAGCTGTTACGCTCGCGCCCGGACTGACCGGCGTGAGCGTGATTAGTGATTCCACTGTACCATGAACAGAGGAGTGCCTGGAGGGGCGTAACTAAGTATCAACCCGGTCCGACCAAGGTCGCACTGCGGCTCAGACGACTCCGTGAACCAGGGAGGAACCGAGCAGAGGGACCAGGTGCTCCTCCAGGTCAGACCCCCGGTCACAGCTGTTGACCCACACCGGGGAATGCAGGAACAGGCAGGTTAGCTGGTATGCAGACAGGTGGGTACTGGCAGGCACGGCTGGTATGACGGCAGGTGGGTACTTAGCAGGCACGGCTGGTATGTAGGCAGGTGGGTACTGGCAGGCGCGGCTGGTATGCAGACAGGCGGGTGCTGACAGGCACGGCTGGAATGCAGACAAGCAGATACTGGCAGGTATGAACGCAGGCTGGATAGGGACCAGTACAGACTGGGATATAGGAACAGAGCCGCAGGTGCGGTGGACTAGCAGAGCAAAACCGCAGAAGCGGTGAACAAGCAGAGCGGAACAAAACCGCAGGTGCGGTGAACAAGCAGAGCGGAGCAAATCCGCAGGTGCGGTGAGCAAGCAGAGCGGAGCAAAACCGCAGATGCGGTGAACAAGCAGAGCGGAGCAAAACCGCAGGTGCGGAGAACAAGCAGAGCGGAGCAGAACCGCAAGTGCGGTAAACTTGCGAAGCAGAGCCGAACCGCCGGAGCGGTGAACAAGCAGAGCAGAACAGAACCGCAGGTGCAGTAAACAAGCGGAGCAGAGCGGAACCGCCGGAGCGGTGAACAAGCAGAGCAGAACAGAACCGCAGGTGCGGTAAAGAAGCAGAACAGAGCGGAACCGCCGGAGCAGTGAACAAGTAGAGCAGAACAGAACCGCAGATGCGGTAAACAAGCAGAGCAGAGCGGAACCGCCGGAGCGGTGAACAAGCAGAGCAGAACAGAGCAGAAGGTGAAGGCAGACAGGACAGGGCTCTGTTCACATGGAACAGACTGGAAAATACAGGAAGATGGTTAGAACACAGGAGGTAGATACGGGGGCAGGGAAAGGTTGACAAGCAGAACCAGATACACACAAGGTACTTACAATGAACTAGCGAGTGGACACAAAACTCACAAACAGAAGTACAGAGACAACGAGTTGGAGTTAGGTGCGGGTTCAGACACTGCAGGCAAACGGAAGGTACGGACATAGAGAGAAACAAGTAACGGGCTTGGACACTGTTCAGACAGGAACTGAACTGGGAAGAAGATACAGGAACGAGCCTGGGAACTCAGCCCCCAGGGTGGCGGAAACAGACTAGAAGTCAGAGATACAGGTAGCGGCCCAGGGTACTCGGCCCCCAGGGTGGCGGAAACAGACTAGAAGTCACAGGTACAGGAAAAGGCCCTGGGTACTCAGCCCCCAGGGTGGTGGACAGACTAGAGTCAGGACAGGACCTGGCACTTCAGTTGCAAAAGACAAACTGAGTGAAAGTGTTGCTCAGGCACCTCCTACTGGGTGGAGGGGGTTTAAGTATCCAGTGACTCACAGCAATAGGCTGGGGATGTATTAGGACTGTGCACACAGTAGCTATAAGAAATAAGCAGAAAGCCGCGCTGACGCCCTAAGCAATCAGACAAGAGACATGGACAGAGCAGGTACTGGAGCAAAGAGTGCGGCATGGACTAACAGGTAAGATTGCGGTCTTGCATGGTGGGAGGTGGTGCACCATGCAAGCACGCCGCCAGGGATGTTACAGAAGCCTTTATTGGGAATCTTCATACTGTGGCTCTCTGGCTGGTAGCGTTCACAGTAGCCTCGAGTATATAATCTGGAGGATAGCAGTAAGCAGGCAACATCACTCACTGCTTACATCACTCACCACCGTACCGGTGGTCTAGACATACCAGAAAACCCACGCATTTTGAAAATGAACTCTTTCCTTCGTCAGGGCATAGGACAATATGAATTCTACTTATATAATATTATACTTATGCTCCTACTTATATTGAGCCCATAGAGGCATCATACAAGAATAGGCAGATTTAAAGAAAATAAAAAGATAACACTAAGGACACCAGCGGAAATAAAATAAGAACACAATCTGGCCACTTTTGACCTGGTGACAGGTCCTCTTTAATAGCTATCCTCATGGATCCAGTACTTATCTCTATAGTGTTTTGCATCGATTCAAGAAGCAATAATGTCCAGTTTTTGTTCATTTGCCCACTGAGGCTAGTGATTGGTTGATGTGTCTAAAATAGACCTGGGTAAACTACAGCCCATGGGCCACATCCGTTTCTCAGGCAGTTCCAGTCCAACCCGCGGACAGAGACAGTCGAAGGGTTGAAACAGTGGCCTACGGGCCGCACCCTGCTTTCCCCCGACCGCCATACATATGCCGCCGCCACCCACTGTCACCGCTATTAGACAGCGGTGAATACATTGGTTGAGTACGGGGCCACCTGCTCCATCTTCCACCAATCAACGTGTGAGACCGCAGACGCAATTATGTAATTTCATCGTGCTACTGCTGAGACTCAGTGCACAGGAGACAGGAGCAGAGTGACGGGGGAACAGGAGCGAGGTGAATATGTATTGTTTTTTTTTCATGTGTATGGGATATTTGCATGTATATGGGGGCTGTGTTGGGCTCACACTGTTTATATGGGAACTATGTGGGGTTAACATTGTATATATGGAGACTATGTGGGGTTCACACTGTATATATGGAGGCTATGTGGGGTTCACACTGTATGTATGGAGGCTATGTGGGGTTCACACTGTATATATGGAGGCTATGTGAGGTTCACTCTGTATATATGGAGGCTATGTGGGGCTCACACTGTATATATGGAGGCTTTGTGGGGCTCACACTGTATGTATGGAGGCTATGTGGGACTCACACTGTATATATGGAGGTTATGTGGGACTCACACTGTATATATGGAGGCTTTGTGGGGCTCACACTGTATATATGGAGGCTATGTGGGGTTCACACTGTATATATGGAGGCTATGTGGGACTCACACTGTATATATGGAGCCTATGTGGGACTCACACTGTATATTTGGAGGCTATGTGGGACTCACACTGTATATATGGAGCCTATGTGGGGCTTACACTGTATATATGGAGGCTATGTGGGGCTCACACTGTATATATGGAGACTATGTGTGGCTTACACTGTATATATCGATGCTATGTCGGGCTCACACTGTATATATGTAGGCTATGTGGGGCTCACACTGTATATATGGAGCCTATGTGGGACTCACACTGTATATTTGGAGGCTATGTGGGACTCACACTGTATATATGGAGCCTATGTGGGGCTTACACTGTATATATGGAGGCTATGTGGGGCTTACACTGTATATATGGAGGCTATGTGGGACTCACACTGTATATATGGAGGCTATGTGGGACTCACACTGTATATATGGAGGCTATGTGGGGCTTACACTGTATATATGGAGGCTATGTGGGACTCACACTGTATATATGGAGGCTATGTGGGACTCACACTGTATATATGGAGGCTATGTGGGGCTCACACTGTATATATGGAGACTATGTGTGGCTTACACTGTATATATCGATGCTATGTCGGGCTCACACTGTATATATGTAGGCTATATGGGGCTCACACTGTATATATGGAGGCTATGTGGGACTCACACTGTATATATGTAGGCTATATGGGGCTCACACTGTATATATGGAGGCTATGTGGGGCTGATACTGTATATTGGAGACTATGCAGGGGGCTCATGCTGTATATAGGGGGCTATGTGGGGGGCTCATACTGTATGTTGGATGCTATGTGGATGCTCATACTGTATATAGGAGGCTATGTGAGGGCTCACACTGTATATAGGAGGCTATGTGGGGGCTCATACTGTATTTAGGAGGCTTTGTGAGGGCTCATACAGTATATTGGGGGGCTGTGTGTACGCTCATATGGTATATAGGTGAATATCAGCATACTTAATTCTGCTTAATATTAAGTGATACAATTAATATTAATATACATAATTATAATTAATATGTTAATATTATTTTTAAGCAGAATTAATTTCAGCCTATTGGTTTGACCCTCCACAACAGTTCCGTTGTGGGGTGTCAAAATTAATTGCCCTCCCTTGGTCTAAGATGATGTCCTGATCCTATCACCTGACTGCTGCAGCCTCGGATCTCTGTGGACAGAGATGTCATCCTGTCCTGGCACAGACCACCGCAGGCAACACTGCATTCACAGGGTTTAGAGAAGATGAGTATGCCTCAATTTTATATTGGCATAATATTCCTTCTGGTTAAAAGCCAGGCATCTTTAATGTAATATAACTATCAGAATATTAAAATGTATTTACTAATTATAATGCTATGTATAGAACACAACAAGGAACAAAATGTACGCACCCTTCTCCCAGGGGACATCAACAGCACAGAGTCATGCTGTGGTCACTTTTACAAAAAGCCATATAACCTAATGTTATTTTTGGGGTGTAGTGGGATAATTAGGTATATATGACATGCTTTAATCCCTGTCAGGTTCTTGTACATCTAGCGGCAATAAAGACATTAGGTAAAATTAAGAAAATCCGCTTTATCTATCCGCTGTCGAATGAGAATTGTCTCCTCACCGCTGCCCACGTTTTTTTGTTGACTTGGCTACAATAGTGACATCACAACTACAGCACATAACCGCTGCAGACTATCATTGGGCTCAGCGGTCTCATGCCATCTGCATCAGGGCATTGAGAGGCATTGCTGGGGTAGCAGAAGATAAGTGCAGCTGATTTAATTTTTTTTTTCCTTTTTTTACCAAGAGCAAGTCAAAGGACTAAAGAAACGTAAAGGTGGAAGACCCCTATAAGGGCTTTTTACATGGTGACATTTGTTTGTTAGGAGAATTTTTGAGAATAATTGTCTACTCAAAACATGTGCAACGATCACAAGACAAACAATACATTTTCTTTTGGCATTCGCTGCATCTTTTATATTGACAACGTCTATCGCTTCTTGCAATGAGAAGACGAGAACTAAACAAAGGGTTGTAGTAATGGGAAAAAACGCATGATTGAAAAAAGATATAAAAGCAAGTTTCAAGTCCCGAAACCACATATTGTTGTTTGGCACCCGCTATGGGAAATTTTATCTACCTGTGTAAAAGGATCGATTTAAAGGGTTATATTGGAGCTGCTCACTTCATGAAGGGGAGTGACCCCAATGACATCATGTCTACAGATTTCTGACTGGTCGCAAGCACCTGTATATGTGATCTCCTGCCTGGTGACATGCATCTGTATATGTGATCTCCTGCCTGGTCACATGCATCTGTATATGTGATCTCCTGCCTGGTCACATGCACCTGTATATGTGATCTCCTGCCTGGTCACATGCACCTGTATATGGGATCTCCTGCCTGGTTATATGCACCTGTATGTGTGATCTCCTGCCTGGTCACATGCAACTGTATATGTGATCTCCTGCCTGGCTACATGCACCTGTATATGTGATGTCCTGCCTGGTCACGTGCACCAGTATATGTGATGTCCTGCCGGGTCACATGCACCTGTATATGTGATCTCCTGCCTGGTTACATGCACCTGTATGTGTGATCTCCTGCCTGGTCACATGCATCTGTATATGTGATCTCCTGCCTGGTAACATACACTTGTATATGTGATCTCCTGCCTGGTCACATGCAACTGTATATGTCATCTCCTGCCTGGTTACATGCACCTGTATGTTTGATCTCCTGCCTGGTCACATGCACCTGTATATGTGATCTCCTGCCTGGTCACATGCACCTGTATATGTGATCTCCTGCCTGGTCACATGCACCTGTATATGTGATCTCCTGCCTGGTCACATGCACCTGTATATGTGATCTCCTGCCTGGTCACATGCACCTGTATATGTGATTTCCTCACTGGTCATATATACCTGTATGTGTTTTCTCCTGCCTGGTCACATGCACCTATAAATGTGATCTCCTGCCTAGTCACATGCACCTGTATATGTGATCTCCTGCCTGGTCACATGCACCTGTATATGTGATTTCCTCCCTGGTCATATATACCTGTATATGTGATCTCCTGCCTGGTCACATGCACCTGTATTTGTGATCTCGTGCCTGGTCACATGCACCTGTATATGTGATCTCCTGCCTGGTAAAATGCATCTGTATATGTGATTTCCTCCCTGGTCATATATACCTGTATATGTGATCTCGTGCCTGGTCACATGCACCTGTATATGTGATCTCCTGCCTGGTCACATGCACCTGTATATGTGATTTCCTCCCTGGTCATATATACCTGTATATGTGATCTCCTGCCTGGTCACATGCACCTGTATTTGTGATCTCGTGCCTGGTCACATGCACCTGTATATGTGATCTCCTGCCTGGTCACATGCACCTGTATATGTGATCTTCTGCCTGGTAACATACACCTGTATATGTGATGTCCTGCCTGGTCACATGCACCTGTATATTTTGTCTCCTGCCTGGTCACATGCACCTGTATATGTGATCTCCTGCCTGGTTACATGCACCTGTATATGTGATTTCCTCCCTGGTCATATATACCTGTATATGTGATCTCCTGCCTGGTGACATGCACCTGTATATGTGATTTCCTGCCTGGTGACATGCACCGGTATATGTTAACTCCTGCCTGGTCACATGCATCTGTATATGTGATCTCCTGCCTGGTAACATACACCTGTAAATGTGATATCCTGCCAGGTAGTATGCACCTGTATATGTGATCTCCTGCCTGGTCACATGAATCTGTATATGTGATCTCCTGCCTGGTAACATACACATGTATATGTGATGTCCTGCCTGGTTTCATGCACGTGTATATGTGATCTCCTGCCTGGTCACATGCACCTGTATATGTGATCTTCTGCCTGGTCACATGCACCTGTATATGTGATCTCCTGCCTGGTAAATTACACCTGTATATGTGATGTCATGCCTGGTTACATACACCTGTATATGTGATCTCCTGCCTGGTTACATGCACCTGTATATGTGATCTCCTGCCTGGTCACATGCATCTGTATATGTGATCTCCGGTCTGGTAAATTACACATGTATATGTGATGTCATGCCTGGTTACATGCACCTGTATATGTGATCTCCTGCCTGGTCACATGCACCTGTATTTGTGATCTCGTGCCTGGTCACATGCACCTGTATACGTGATCTCCTGCCTGGTAAAATGCATCTGTATATGTGATCTTCTGCCTGGTAACATACACCTGTATATGTGATGTCCTGCCTGGTCACATGCACCTGTATATTTTGTCTCCTGCTGGTCACATGCACCTGTATATGTTAACTCCTGCCTGGTCACATGCATCTGTATATGTGATCTCCTGCCTGGTAACATACACCTGTAAATGTGATATCCTGCCGGGTAATATGCACCTGTATATGTGATCTCCTGCCTGGTCACATGCATCTGTATATGTGATCTCCTACCTGGTAACATACACCTGTATATGTGATTTACTGCCTGGCTACATGCACCTGAATATGTGATCTCCTGCCTGGTCACATACACCTGTATACGTGATCTCCTGCCTGGTCACATGCACCTGTATATGTGATCTCCTGCCTGGTAAATTACACCTGTATATGTGATGTCATGCCTGGTTACATGCACCTGTATATGTGATCTCCTGCCTGGTCACATGCACCTGTATATGTGATTTCCTGCCTGGTGACATGCACCTGTATATGTTAACTCCTGCCTGGTCACATGCATCTGTATATGTGATCTCCTGCCTGGTAACATACACCTGTATATGTGATTTACTGCCTGGCTACATGCACCTGTATATGTGATCTCCTGCCTGGTCACATACACCTGTATACGTGATCTCCTGCCTGGTCACATGCACCTGTATATGTGATCTCCTGCCTGGTAAATTACACCTGTATATGTGATGTCATGCCTGGTTACATGCACCTGTATATGTGATCTCCTGCCTGGTAAATTACACATATATATGTGATGTCATGCCTGGTTACATGCACCTGTATATGTGATCTCCTGACTGGTCACATGCACCTGTATTTGTGGTCTCGTGCCTGGTCACATGCACCTGTATACGTGATCTCCTGCCTGGTAAAATGCATCTGTATATGTGATCTTCTGCCTGGTAACATACACCTGTATATGTGATGTCCTGCCTGGTCACATGCACCTGTATATTTTGTCTCCTGCCTGGTCACATGCACCTGTATATGTGATCTCCTGCCTGGTCACATGCACCTGTATATGTGATGTCCTGCCTGGTTACATGCACCTGTATATGTGATATCCTGCCTGGTCACATGCACCTGTATATGTGATTTCCTGCCTGGTGACATGCACCTGTATATGTTAACTCCTGCCTGGTGACATGCACCTGTATATGTTAACTCCTGCCTGGTAACATACACCTGTAAATGTGATATCCTGCCGGGTAATATGCACCTGTATATGTGATCTCCTGCCTGGTCACATGCATCTGTATATGTGATCTCCAGCCTGGTAACATACACCTGTATATGTGATTTACTGCCTGGCTACATGCACCTGTATATGTGATCTCCTGCCTGGTCACATACACATGTATACGTGATCTACTGCCTGGTCACATGCACCTGTATATGTGATCTCCTGCCTGGTAAATTACACCTGTATATGTGATGTCATACCTGGTTACATGCACCTGTATATGTGATCTCCTGCCTGGTTACATGCACCTGTATATGTGATCTCCTGCCTGGTCATATATACCTATATATGTGATCTCCTGCCTGGTCACATGCACCTGTATATGTGATCTTCTGCCTGGTTTCATGCACCTGTATATGTGATCTCCCGCCTGGTCACATGCACCTGTATATGTGATCTTCTGCCTGGTTTCATACACCTGTATATGTTATCTCCTGCCTGGTCACATGCATCTGTATATGTGATGTCCTGCCTGGTAACATAAACCTGTATATGTGATGTCCTGCCTTGTTACATGCACCTGTATATGTGATCTCCTGCCTGGTCACATGAATCTGTATATGTGATCTCCTGCCTGGTAAATTACACCTGTATATGTGATGTCATGCCCAGTTACATGCACCTGTATATGTGATCTCCTGCCTGGGTACATGCACCTGTATATGTGATCTTCTGCCTGGTCACATGCACCTGTATATGTGATCTTCTGCCTGGTCATATATACCTGTATATGTGATCTCCTGCCTGGTCACATGCACCTGTATATGTGATCTTCTGCCTGGTTGCATGCACCTGTATTTGTGATCTCCTGCCTGGTCACATGTACCTGTATATGTGATCTCCTGCCTGGTAACATACACCTGTAAATGTGATATCCTGTCTGGTCATATGCACCTGTATATGTGATCTCCTGCCTGGTCACATGCATCTGTATACGTGATCTCCTGCCTGGTCACATGCATCTGTATATTTGATCTCCTGCCTGGTAACATACACCTGTATACGTGATGTCCTGCCTGGTTACATGCACCTGTATATGTGATCTCCTGCCTGGTCACATGCATCTGTATACGTGACCTCCTGCCTGGTCACATGCATCTGTATATTTGATCTCCTGCCTGGTAACATACACCTGTATATGTGATGTCCTGCCTGGTTACATGCACCTGTATATGTGATCTCCTGCCTGGTCACATACATCTGTATATGTGATTTACTGCCTGGTTACATGCACCTGTATATGTGATCTCCTGCCTGGTTACATGCACCTGTATATGTGATCACCAGCCTGGTCACATGCACCTGTATATGTGATCTCCTGCCTGGTCATATGTACGTGTATATGTGATCTCCTGCCTGGTCACATGCACCTGTATATGTGATCTTCTGCCTGGTTTCATGCACCTGTATATGTGATCTCCTGCCTGGTCACATGCACCTGTATATGTAATCTCCTGCCTGGTGACATGCACCTGTATATGTGATCTCCTGCCTGGTCACATGCATCTGTATATATGATCTCCTGTCTGGTAACATATACCTGTAAATGTGATATCATGCCTGGTCATATGCACCTGTATATGTGATCTCCTGCCTGGTCACATGCATCTGTATATGTGATCTCCTGCCTGGTAACATACACCTGTATATGTGATGTCCTGCCTTGTTACATGAACCTGTATATGTGATCTCCTGCCTTGTCACATACACCTGTATATGTGATTTACTGCCTCGTTACATGCACCTGTATATGTGATCTCCTGCCTGGTCACATACACCTGTATACGTGATCTCCTGCCTGGTCACATGCACCTGTATATGTGATCTCCTGCCTGGTAAATTACACCTGTATATGTGATGTCATGCCTGGTTACATGCACCTGTATATGTGATCTCCTGCCTGGTCACATGCACCTGTATATGTGATTTCCTGCCTGGTGACATGCACCTGTATATGTTAACTCCTGCCTGGTCACATGCATCTGTATATGTGATCTCCTGCCTGGTAACATACACCTGTATATGTGATTTACTGCCTGGCTACATGCACCTGTATATGTGATCTCCTGCCTGGTCACATACACCTGTATACGTGATCTCCTGCCTGGTCACATGCACCTGTATATGTGATCTCCTGCCTGGTAAATTACACCTGTATATGTGATGTCATGCCTGGTTACATGCACCTGTATATGTGATCTCCTGCCTGGTAAATTACACATATATATGTGATGTCATGCCTGGTTACATGCACCTGTATATGTGATCTCCTGCCTGGTCACATGCACCTGTATTTGTGGTCTCGTGCCTGGTCACATGCACCTGTATACGTGATCTCCTGCCTGGTAAAATGCATCTGTATATGTGATCTTCTGCCTGGTAACATACACCTGTATATGTGATGTCCTGCCTGGTCACATGCACCTGTATATTTTGTCTCCTGCCTGGTCACATGCACCTGTATATGTGATCTCCTGCCTGGTCACATGCACCTGTATATGTGATGTCCTGCCTGGTTACATGCACCTGTATATGTGATATCCTGCCTGGTCACATGCACCTGTATATGTGATTTCCTGCCTGGTGACATGCACCTGTATATGTTAACTCCTGCCTGGTGACATGCACCTGTATATGTTAACTCCTGCCTGGTAACATACACCTGTAAATGTGATATCCTGCCGGGTAATATGCACCTGTATATGTGATCTCCTGCCTGGTCACATGCATCTGTATATGTGATCTCCAGCCTGGTAACATACACCTGTATATGTGATTTACTGCCTGGCTACATGCACCTGTATATGTGATCTCCTGCCTGGTCACATACACCTGTATACGTGATCTACTGCCTGGTCACATGCACCTGTATATGTGATCTCCTGCCTGGTAAATTACACCTGTATATGTGATGTCATACCTGGTTACATGCACCTGTATATGTGATCTCCTGCCTGGTTACATGCACCTGTATATGTGATCTCCTGCCTGGTCATATATACCTATATATGTGATCTCCTGCCTGGTCACATGCACCTGTATATGTGATCTTCTGCCTGGTTTCATGCACCTGTATATGTGATCTCCCGCCTGGTCACATGCACCTGTATATGTGATCTTCTGCCTGGTTTCATACACCTGTATATGTTATCTCCTGCCTGGTCACATGCATCTGTATATGTGATGTCCTGCCTGGTAACATACACCTGTATATGTGATGTCCTGCCTTGTTACATGCACCTGTATATGTGATCTCCTGCCTGGTCACATGAATCTGTATATGTGATCTCCTGCCTGGTAAATTACACCTGTATATGTGATGTCATGCCTAGTTACATGCACCTGTATATGTGATCTCCTGCCTGGGTACATGCACCTGTATATGTGATCTTCTGCCTGGTCACATGCACCTGTATATGTGATCTTCTGCCTGGTCATATATACCTGTATATGTGATCTCCTGCCTGGTCACATGCACCTGTATATGTGATCTTCTGCCTGGTTGCATGCACCTGTATTTGTGATCTCCTGCCTGGTCACATGTACCTGTATATGTGATCTCCTGCCTGGTAACATACACCTGTAAATGTGATATCCTGTCTGGTCATATGCACCTGTATATGTGATCTCCTGCCTGGTCACATGCATCTGTATACGTGATCTCCTGCCTGGTCACATGCATCTGTATATTTGATCTCCTGCCTGGTAACATACACCTGTATACGTGATGTCCTGCCTGGTTACATGCACCTGTATATGTGATCTCCTGCCTGGTCACATGCATCTGTATACGTGACCTCCTGCCTGGTCACATGCATCTGTATATTTGATCTCCTGCCTGGTAACATACACCTGTATATGTGATGTCCTGCCTGGTTACATGCACCTGTATATGTGATCTCCTGCCTGGTCACATACATCTGTATATGTGATTTACTGCCTGGTTACATGCACCTGTATATGTGATCTCCTGCCTGGTTACATGCACCTGTATATGTGATCACCAGCCTGGTCACATGCACCTGTATATGTGATCTCCTGCCTGGTCATATGTACGTGTATATGTGATCTCCTGCCTGGTCACATGCACCTGTATATGTGATCTTCTGCCTGGTTTCATGCACCTGTATATGTGATCTCCTGCCTGGTCACATGCACCTGTATATGTAATCTCCTGCCTGGTGACATGCACCTGTATATGTGATCTCCTGCCTGGTCACATGCATCTGTATATATGATCTCCTGTCTGGTAACATATACCTGTAAATGTGATATCATGCCTGGTCATATGCACCTGTATATGTGATCTCCTGCCTGGTCACATGCATCTGTATATGTGATCTCCTGCCTGGTAACATACACCTGTATATGTGATGTCCTGCCTTGTTACATGAACCTGTATATGTGATCTCCTGCCTTGTCACATACACCTGTATATGTGATTTACTGCCTCGTTACATGCACCTGTATATGTGATCTCCTGCCTGGTCACATACACCTGTATACGTGATCTCCTGCCAGGTCACATGCATCTGTATATGTGATCTCCTGCCTGGTAACATACACCTGTATATGTGATGTCCTGCCTTGTTACATGCACCTGTATATGTGATCTCTTGCCTGGTTACATGCACCTGTATATGTGATCACCAGCCTGGTCACATGCACCTGTATATGTGATCTCCTGCCTGGTCACATGCACCTGTATATGTGATCTCCTACCTGGTCACATGCACCTGTATATGTGATCTTCTGCCTGGTTGCATGCACCTGTATTTGTGATCTCCTGCCTGGTCACATGTACCTGTATATGTGATCTCCTGCCTGGTAACATACACCTGTAAATGTGATATCCTGCCTGGTCATATGCACCTGTATATGTGATCTCCTGCCTGGTCACATGCATCTGTATACGTGATCTCCTGCCTGGTCACATGCATCTGTATATTTGATCTCCTGCCTGGTAACATACAGCTGTATATGTGATCTCCTGCCTGGTTACATGCATCTGTATATGTGATCTCCTGCCTGGTTACATGCACCTGTATGTGTGATCTCCTGCCTGGTCACATGCATCTGTATACGTGATCTCCTGCCTGGTCACATGCATCTGTATATTTTATGTCCTGCCTGGTTGCATGCACCTGTAAATGTGATCTCCTGCCTGGTCACATACACCTGTATATGTGATTTACTGCCTGGTTACATGCACCTGTATATGTGATGTCCTGCCTGGTCACATACACCTGTATATGTGATCTCCTGACTGGTCACATGCACCTGTATATGTGATCTCCTGCCTGGTCACATACACCTGTATATGTGATTTACTACCTGGTTACATGCACCTGTATATGTGATGTCCTGCCTGGTCACATACACCTGTATATGTCAACTTCTGCCTGGTCACATGCATCTGAATATGTGATCTCCTGCCTGGTAAATTACACCTGTATATGTGATGTCATGCCTGGTTACATGCACATGTATATGTGATCTCCTGCCTGGTTACATGCACCTGTATATGTGATCACCTGCCTGGTCACATGCACCTGTATATGTGATCTCCTGCCTGGTCATATATACCGGTATATGTGACCTCCTGCCTGGTCACATGCACCTGTATATGTGATCTTCTGCCTGGTCACATGCACCTGTATATGTGATCTCCTGCCTCATCGCATGCACCTGTATATGTGATCTCCTGCCTGGTCACATGCACCTGTATATGTGATCTCCTGCTTGGTCACATGCACCTGTATATGTGATCTCCTGCCTGGTTACATGCACCTGTATATGTGATCTCCTGTCTGGTCACATGCACCTGTATATGTGATCTCCTGCCTCATCGCATGCACCTGTATATGTGATCTCCTGCCTGGTCATATGCACCTGTATATGTGATTTCCTGCCTGGTCACATGCACCTGTATATGTGATCTCCTGCCTGGTAACATACTCCTGTAAATGTGATATCCTGCCGGGTAATATGCACCTGTATATGTGATCTCCTGCCTGGTCACATGCACCTGTATATGTGGTCTCCTGCCTGGTTACATGCACCTGTATATGTGATTTACTGCCTGGCTTCATGCACCTGTATATGTGATCTCCTGCCTGGTCACATGCACCTGTATATGTGATCTCCTGCCTGGTCACATGCACCTGTATATGTGATCTCCTGCCTGGTAAATTACACCTGTATATGTGATGTCATGCCTGGTTACATGCACCTGTATATGTGATCTCCTGTCTGGTCACATGCATCTGTATATGTGATCTCCTGCCTGGTAAATTACACATGTATATGTGATGTCATGCCTGGTTACATGCACCTGTATATGTGATCTCCTGCCTGGTTACATGCATCTGTATTTGTGATCTCGTGCCTGGTCACATGCACCTGTATACGTGGTCTCCTGCCTGGTAAAATGCATCTGTATATGTGATCTTCTGCCTGGTAACATACACCTGTATATGTGATGTCCTGCCTGGTCACATGCACCTGTATATTTTGTCTCCTGCCTGGTCACATACACCTGTATATGTGATATCCTGCCTGGTTACATGCACCTGTATATGTGATATCCTGCCTGGTCACATGCACCTGTATATGTGATTTCCTGCCTGGTGACATGCACCTGTATATGTTAACTCCTGCCTGGTCACATGCATCTGTATATGTGATCTCCTGCCTGGTAACATACACCTGTAAATGTGATATCCTGCCGGGTAATATGCATCTGTATATGTGATCTCCTGCCTGGTAACATACACCTGTATATGTGATTTACTGCCTGGCTACTTGCACCTGTATATGTGATCTCCTGCCTGGTCACATACACCTGTATACGTGATCTCCTGCCTGGTCACATGCACCTGTATATGTGATCTCCTGCCTGGTAAATTACACCTGTATATGTGATGTCATGCCTGGTTACATGCACCTGTATATGTGATCTCCTGCCTGGTTACATGCACCTGTATATGTGATCTCCTGCCAGGTCATATATACCTATATATGTGATCTCCTGACTGGTCACATGCACCTGTATATGTGATCTCCTGCCTGGTCACATACACCTGTATATGTGATTTACTGCCTGGTTACATGCACCTGTATATGTGATATCCTGCCTGGTCACATACATCTGTATATGTCAACTCCTGCCGGGTCACATGCATCTGTATATGTGATCTCCTGCCTGGTAAATTACACCTGTATATGTGATGTCATGCCTGGTTACATGCAGATGTATATGTGATCTCCTGCCTGGTTACATGCACCTGTACATGTGATCACCTGCCTGGTCACATGCACCTGTATATGTGATCTCCTGCCTGGTTATATATACCTGTAAATGTGATCTCCTGACTGGTCACATGGACCTGTATATGTGATCTTCTGCCTGGTTGCATGCACCTGTATATGTGATCTCCTGTCTGGTCAGATGCACCTGTATATGTGATCTCCTGCCTCATCGCATGCACCTGTATATGTGATCTCCTGCCTGGTCACATGCACCTGTATATGTGATCTCCTGCTTGGTCACATGCACCTGTATATGTGATCTCCTGCCTGGTTACATGCACCTGTATATGTGATCTCGTGCCTGGTTACATCTACCTGTATATGTTATCTCCTGCCTGGTCATATATATCTGTATATGTGATCTCCTGCTTGGTCACATGTACCTGTATATGTGATCTTCTGCCTGGTTCCATGCACCTGTATATGTGATCTCCTGCCTGGTCACATGCACCAGTATATGCGATGTCCTGCCTTGTTACGTGCACCTGTATATGTGATCTCCTGCCTGGTCACATACACCTGTATATGTGATTTACTGCCTGGTTACATACACCTGTATACGTGATCTCCTGCCTGGTCACATGCACCTGTATATGTGATCTCCTGCCTGGTAAATTACACCTGTATATGTGATGTCATGCCTGGTTACATGCACCTGTATATGTGATCTCCTGCCTGGTTACATGCACCTGTATATGTGATCTCCTGCCTGGTCACATGCATCTGTATATGTGATCTCCGGCCTGGTAAATTACACATGTATATGTGATGTCATGCCTGGTTACATGCACCTGTATATGTGATCTCCTGCCTGGTTACATGCACCTGTATATGTGATCACCTGCCTGGTCACATGCACCTGTATATGTGATCTCCTGCCTGGTCACATGCACCTGTATATGTGATCTTCTGCCTGGTTTCATGCACCTGTATATGTGATCTCCTGCCTGGTCACATGCACCTGTATATGTGATCTCCTGCCTGGTCACGTGCATCTGTATATATGATCTCCTGCCTGGTAACATACACCTGTAAATGTGATATCATGCCTCGTCATAGGCACCTGTATATGTGATCTCCTGCCTGGTCACATGCATCTGTATATGTGATCTCCTGCCTGGTAACATACAGCTGTATATGTGATGTCCTGCCTGGTTTCATGCACCTGTATATGTGATCTCCTGCCTGGTCACATAAACCTGTATATGTGATTTACTGCCTGGTTACATGCACCTGTATATGTGATCTCCTGCCTGGTCACATACACATACACCTGTATACATGATCTCCTGCCTGGTCACATGCACCTGTATATGTGATCTCCTGCCTGGTAAATTACACCTGTATATGTGATGTCATGCCTGGTTACATGCACCTGTGTATGCGATTTACTGCCTGGCTACATGCACCTGTATATGTGATCTCCTGCCTGGTCACATACACCTGTATACGTGATCTCCTGCCTGGTCACATGCACCTGTATATGTGATCTCCTGCCTGGTAAATTACACCTGTATATGTGATGTCATGCCTGGTTACATGCACCTGTATATGTGATCTCCTGCCTGGTTACATGCACCTGTATATGTGATCTCCTGCCAGGTCATATATACCTATATATGTGATCTCCTGCCTGGTCACATGCACCTGTATATGTGATCTCCTGCCTGGTCACATACACCTGTATACGTGATCTCCTGCCTGGTCACATGCACCTGTATATGTGATGTCCTGCCTGGTCACATACACCTGTATATGTGATCTCCTGACTGGTCACATGCACCTGTATATGTGATCTCCTGCCTGGTCACATACACCTGTATATGTGATTTACTGCCTGGTTACATGCACCTGTATATGTGATATCCTGCCTGGTCACATACATCTGTATATGTCAACTCCTGCCGGGTCACATGCATCTGTATATGTGATCTCCTGCCTGGTAAATTACACCTGTATATGTGATGTCATGCCTGGTTACATGCACATGTATATGTGATCTCCTGCCTGGTTACATGCACCTGTACATGTGATCACCTGCCTGGTCACATGCACCTGTACATGTGATCTCCTGCCTGGTCATATATACCTGTAAATGTGATCTCCTGACTGGTCACATGGACCTGTATATGTGATCTTCTGCCTGGTTGCATGCACCTGTATATGTGATCTCCTGTCTGGTCACATGCACCTGTATATGTGATCTCCTGCCTCATCGCATGCACCTGTATATGTGATCTCCTGCCTGGTCACATGCACCTGTATATGTGATCTCCTGCCTGTTTACATGCACCTGTATATGTGATCTCGTGCCTGGTTACATCTACCTGTATATGTTATCTCCTGCCTGGTCATATATATCTGTATATGTGATCTCCTGCTTGGTCACATGTACCTGTATATGTGATCTTCTGCCTGGTTCCATGCACCTGTATATGTGATCTCCTGCCTGGTCACATGCACCAGTATATGCGATGTCCTGCCTTGTTACGTGCACCTGTATATGTGATCTCCTGCCTGGTCACATACACCTGTATATGTGATTTACTGCCTGGTTATATACACCTGTATACGTGATCTCCTGCCTGGTCACATGCACCTGTATATGTGATCTCCTGCCTGGTAAATTACACCTGTATATGTGATGTCATGCCTGGTTACATGCACCTGTATATGTGATCTCCTGCCTGGTTACATGCACCTGTATATGTGATCTCCTGCCTGGTCACATGCATTTGTATATGTGATCTCCGGCCTGGTAAATTACACATGTATATGTGATGTCATGCCTGGTTACATGCACCTGTATATGTGATCTCCTGCCTGGTTACATGCACCTGTATATGTGATCACCTGCCTGGTCACATGCACCTGTATATGTGATCTCCTGCCTGGTCACATGCACCTGTATATGTGATCTTCTGCCTGGTTTCATGCACCTGTATATGTGATCTCCTGCCTGGTCACATGCACCTGTATATGTGATCTCCTGCCTGGTCACATGCATCTGTATATATGATCTCCTGCCTGGTAACATACACCTGTAAATGTGATATCATGCCTCGTCATAGGCACCTGTATATGTGATCTCCTGCCTGGTCACATGCATCTGTATATGTGATCTCCTGCCTGGTAACATACAGCTGTATATGTGATGTCCTGCCTGGTTTCATGCACCTGTATATGTGATCTCCTGCCTGGTCACATAAACCTGTATATGTGATTTACTGCCTGGTTACATGCACCTGTATATGTGATCTCCTGCCTGGTCACATACACCTGTATACATGATCTCCTGCCTGGTCACATGCACCTGTATATGTGATCTCCTGCCTGGTAAATTACACCTGTATATGTGATGTCATGCCTGGTTACATGCACCTGTTTATGTGATCTCCTGCCTGGTTACACGCACCTGTATATGTGATCTCCTGCCTGATCACATGCATCTGTATATGTGATCTCCTGCCAGGTAAATTACACCTGTATATGTGATGTCATGCCTAGTTACATGCACCTGTATATGTGATCTCCTGCCTGGGTACATGCACCTGTATATGTGATCACCTGCCTGGTCACATGCACCTGTATATGTGATCTCCTGCTTGGTCATATATACCTGTATATGTGATTTCCTGCCTGGTCACATGCACCTGTATATGTGATCTTCTGCCTGGTTGCATGCACCTGTATATGTGATCTCCTGCCTGGTCACATGTACCTGTATATGTGATCTCCTGCCTGGTACGATACACCTGTAAATGTGATATCCTGCCTGGTCATATGCACCTGTATATGTGATCTCCTGCCTGGTCACATGCATCTGTATACGTGATCTCCTGCCTGGTCACATGCATCTGTATATTTGATCTCCTGCCTGGTAACATACACCTGTATATGTGATGTCCTGCCTGGTTACATACACCTGTATACGTGATCTCCTGCCTGGTCACATGCACTTGTATATGTGATCTCCTGCCTGGTCACATGCACCTGTATATGTGATCTCCTCCCTAGTCATATATACCTGTATATGTGATCTCCTACCTGGTCACATGCATCTGTATATGTGATCTCCTGCCTGGTAAATTATACCTGTATATGTGATGTCATGCCTGGTTACATGCACCTGTATATGTGATCTCCTGCCTGATTACATGCACCTGTATATGTGATCACCTGCCTGGTCATATGCACCTGTATATGTGATCTCCTGCCTGGTCACATGCATCTGTATACGTGATCTCCTGCCTGGTCACATGCATCTGTATATTTGATCTCCTGCCTGGTAACATACACCTGTATATGTGATCTCCTGCCTGGTCACATGCACCTGTATATGTGGTCTCCTGCCTGGTTGCATGCACCTGTATATGTGATCTCCTGCCTGGTTACATGCACCTGTATATGTGATCTCCTGTCTGGTCACATGCATCTGTATATGTGATCTCCTGCCTGGTAACATACACCTGTGTATGTGATCTCCTGCCTGGTAACATACACTTGTATATGTGATCACCTGCCTGGTTACATGCACCTGTATATGTGATCTTCTGCCTGGTTGCATGCACCTGTATATGTGATCTCCTGCCTGGTCACATGCACCTGTATATGTGATCTCCTGCCTCGTCGCTTGCACCTGTATATGTCATCTCCTGCCTGGTCACATGCACCTGCATATGTGATCTCCTGCCTGGTTACATGCACCTGTGTATGTGATCTCCTGCCTGGTTACATGCAGCTGTATATGTGATCTCCTGCCTGGTCATATATATCTGTATATGTGATCTCCTGCCTGGTACCATACACCTGTAAATGTGATATCCTGCCTGGTCATATGCACCTGTATATGTGATCTCCTGCCTGGTCATATGCACCTGTATATGTGATCACCTGCCTGGTCACATGCACCTGTATATGTGATCTCCTGCCTGGTCATATATACCTGTATATGTAATTTCCTGCCTGGTCACATGCACCTGTATATGTGATCTTCTCTCTGGTTGCATGCACCTGTATATGTGATCTCCTGCCTGGTCACATGTACCTGTATATGTGATCTCCTGCCTGGTACCATACACCTGTAAATGTGATATCCTGCCTGGTCATATGCACCTGTATATGTGATCTCCTGCCTGTTCACATGCATCTGTATACGTGATCTCCTGCCTGGTCACATGCATCTGTATATTTGATCTCCTGCCTGGTAACATACACCTGTATACGTTATGTCCTGCCTGGTTAAATGCACCTGTATATGTGATCTCCTGTCTGGTCACATGCATCTGTATACGTGATCTCCTGCCTCGTCTCATGTATCTATATATTTGATCTCCTGCCTGGTAACATACACCTGTATATGTGATGTCCTGCCTAGTTACATGCACCTGTATATGTGATCTCCTGCCTGGTCACATACACCTGTATATGTGATTTACTGCCTGATTACATGCACCTGTATATGTGATCTCCTGCCTGGTCACATACACCTGTATACGTGATCTCCTGCGTGGTCACATGCACTTGTATATGTGATCTTCTGCCTGGTCACATGCACCTGTATATGTGATCTCCTCCCTGGTCATATATACCTGTATATGTGATCTCCTACCTGGTCACCTGCATCTGTATATGTGATCTCCTGCCTGGTAAATTACACCTGTATATGTGATGTCATGCCTGGTTACATGCACCTGTATATGTGATCTCCTGCCTGGTTACATGCATCTGTATATGTGATCTCCTGCCTGGTCATATATATCTGTATATGTGATCTCCTGCTTGGTCACATGTACCTGTATATGTGTTCTTCTGCCTGGTTCCATGCACCTGTATATGGCATCTCCTGCCTGGTCACATGCACCTGTATATGTGATCTCCTGCTTGGTCACATGCACCTGTATATGTGATCTCCTGAGTGGTTACATGCACCTGTATATGTGATCTCCTGTCTGGTCACATGCACCTGTATATGTGATCTCCTGCCTCATCGCATGCACCTGTATATGTGATCTCCTGCCTGGTCATATGCACCTGTATATGTGATTTCCTGCCTGGTCACATGCATCTGTATACGTGATCTCCTGCCTGGTCACATGCATCTGTATATTTGATCTCCTGCCTGGTAACATACACCTGTATACAGGGGCGGAACTACCGCCCGTGCAGCCGGTTCATTGAACGGGGGCCCCGAGGGAGAGGGGGCCCCTCCAGCCTCCAGCAGGGCCGCCATCAGGGCATGACTGCCCTGACTCCAGTATGGGGCCCGGCCGGTAGGGGCCCCCTCGGGGGCCCCCCTCTTGTGCGTCTCTCTCCTCATGGGGCCCCCGGCCCCATGCTATGCGCCGGGTCCGGGACATTTCAGCGCTGAGCTGCGCTGTTGCAGCAGCGCCTTCATGATTCCCCTGACTTCCGGTCATGTGACGGTGCCGTCACATGGCCGGAAGTCAGGAGAACCTGCTGTCAGCGATTTGGACGAGCGCCAGGATTCTGCAGGGATCGCATGGGGGTAAGTATAACAAGTTTTATTTTTTTTAAAATACAATTAACTAGGAGTGGAGAGATGGGAGATGCACATGTGTGTGTGTGTGTGTGTGGGGGGAGATGGGAGATGCACATGTGTGTGGGGGGGGAGATGGGAGATGCACATGTGTGTGTGTGGGGGGGGAGATGGGAGATGCACATGTGTGTGGGGGGGGAGATGGGAGATGCACATGTGTGTGTGGGGGGGGAGATGGGAGATGCACATGTGTGTGTGTGGGGGGGGGAGATGGGAGATGCACATGTGTGTGGGGGGGGGAGATGGGAGATGCACATGTGTGTGTGGGGGGGGAGATGGGAGATGCACATGTGTGTGTGTGGGGGGGGGAGATGGGAGATGCACATGTGTGTGGGGGGGGGAGATGGGAGATGCACATGTGTGTGGGGGGGGGAGATGGGAGATGTACATGTGTGTAGGGGGGGGAGATGGGAGATGCACATGTGTGTAGGGGGGGAGATGGGAGATGCACATGTGTGTGGGGGGGAGATGGGAGATGCACATGTGTGTGGGAGGGGGATGGGAGATGCACATGTGGGGGGGGGGAGATGGGAGATGCACGTGTGTGGGGGGGGGGATGGGAGATGCACATGTGTGGGGGAGATGGGAGATGCACATGTGTGGGGGGGAGATGGGAGATGCACATGTGTGGGGGGGAGATGGGAGATGCACATGTGGGGGGAGATGAGAGAGGTGCACATGTGGTGGAGGGGGATGAGAGAGGTGCACATGTGGTGGAGGGGGATGAGAGAGGGGCACATGTGGGGGAGGGGGATGAGAGAGGGGCACATGAGGGGGATGAGAGAGGGGCACATGTGGGGGAGGGGGATGAGAGAGGGGCACATGTGGGGGAGGGGGATGAGAGAGGGGCACATGTGGGGGAGGGGGATGAGAGAGGGGCACATGTGGGGGAGGGGGATGAGAGAGGGGCACATGTGGGGGGGAGGGGGATGAGAGAGGGGCACATGTGGGGGGGAGGGGGTGAGAGAGGGGCACATGGAGGGGGATGAGAGCTGCACATGGGGGGGTTTGAGAGCTGCACATGGGGGAATTGGGAGTAGGGGGATAATGAGCTGCACATAACGAATGTGGGGTGGGGGAGAGTAAATGATAAATGATGATGGGGTGGGGAGAGCACGGACATGATATAATGAATTGGGGCAGGGGGTGCATGTAAATATTGAATGCGGGGAGCAGGAAGTATAGAGTAGGGGGCGTTGCGGATGCAGGAGTGTGACTGGTAACAAATTGGCGGAAAGAGTAGAGGTTCTAATTAAATTATATATTAAGTGCCTATTTACAGTTAATGGGGGCACAGTGGTAGATTACAATTTATATTTGGAATGGTAGGTTGCCTAATAACTAACCATATATTGATGGTGGATGCACGTCTGTATTCAGCTGCGTAATGTAGAAGTTGGGGAATGTGCTCTAGATAACTGTGTTATTTTATGCAGAGACGAGTCCTGGCTGGAAGACGTGATGGCGGTCTGTGCTGGATGAAGGAGAAAAGCGAAGATGAAGGACTTCACCTAGAGACGTCACCGGTGAGTCAGTCTATTACATGTACACTGTGTATAATGTCACTGGTGATCACTGTATTACCTGTACACTGACACTATATACAGAGCTCCTGTGTATAATGTCACTGGTGATCACTGTATTACCTGTACACTGACACTATATACAGAGCTCCTGTGTATAATTTCACTGGTGATCACTGTATTACCTGTACACTGACACTATATACAGAGCTCCTGTGTATAATGTCACTGGTGATCCCTGTATTACCTGTACACTATATACAGAGCTCCTGTGTATAATGTCACTGTATTACCTGTACACTGACACTATATACAGAGCTCCTGTGTATAATTTCACTGGTGATCACTAGATTACCTGGACACTTACGTTATACATACCATGTATAGAGCTCCCGTGTATAATGACACTTATGGTAATATTAGTAATGTGGTGGTAATATTAGTAATGTAGTGGTAATATGTGGTCTGGTCATGGTGTGGCAGTTTTTCTCCCTTCTGTGTGGTATTATTCGGTCACTATGTTGTGGTAATATGTGGTCTGGTCATGGTGTGGCGGTATTCCCTGTATGTGGTATTATTGGTCATTTAAAAAAAAAATGTATATGACACATTCTCTTAAAGAAAACTAAATAAAAATATATCTAAAAAGAGTATTGGATATTTTAAGAAAATTTTAATAGGTTAGAGTAGGGCCCGCCCAGAAGAGTCTACCTTATCGTGGTGGCGGCTTTAAAAATCTTTTGGCCAAAACAAAAGCTGATAACTATGTATGTGGCGCCGTCACATGGCCGAACGTCAGGAGAACCTGGTGGCAGCGACGTGGACGAGCGCCAGGATTCTGCAGGGATTGCATGGGGGTAAGTATAACAAGTTTTATTTTTTTTAAATACAATTAATTAACTAGGAGTGGGGGGGGTGAGAGATGCACATGGGGGGGGGGTGAGAGATGCACATGGGGGGGGTGAGAGATGCACATGGGGGGGATGAGAGATGCACATGGGGGGGATGAGAGATGCACATGGGGGGATGAGAGATGCACATGGGGGGGATGAGAGATGCACATGGGGGGGATGAGAGATGCACATGGGGGGGATGAGAGATGCACATGGGGGGGATGAGAGATGCACATGGGGGGGATGAGAGATGCACATGGGGGGGATGAGAGATGCACGGGGGGTGAGAGCTGCACATAGGGGGGTGAGAGATGCACATGGGGGGTTATGTTTACATAACTTTGTTGCCTT
Organism: Phyllobates terribilis; assembly: GCF_046119375.1. NCBI lineage: Eukaryota > Metazoa > Chordata > Amphibia > Anura > Dendrobatidae > Phyllobates > Phyllobates terribilis. Next base: position 294,325,653 of record NW_027362771.1, read on the forward strand.
ATGAAGGGCAGGGGGGGGCCCCCAAAATTTCTTGCACAGGGGCCCACTACAGTCTGTGTCCGCCCCTGCCTGTATATGTGATCTCCTGCCTGGTGACGTGCACCTGTATATGTGATCTCCTGCCTGGTTACATGCACCTGTATATGTGATCTCCTGCCTGGTCACATGCATCTGTATACATGATCTCCTGCCTGGTCACATGCATCTGTATATTTGATGTCCTGCCTGGATGCATGCACCTGTATATGTGATCTCCTGCCTGGTCACATACACCTGTATATGTGATTTACTGCCTGTTTACATGCACCTGTATATGTGATGTCCTGCCTGGTCACATACACCTGTATATGTGATCTCCTGACTGGTCACATGCACCTGTATATGTGATCTCCTGCCTGGTCACATACACCTGTATATGTGATTTACTGCCTGGTTACATGCACCTGTATATGTGATGTCCTGCCTGGTCACATACATCTGTATATGTCAACTCCTGCCTGGTCACATGCATCTGTATATGTGATCTCCTGCCTGGTAAATTATACCTGTATATGTGATGTGATGTCTGGTTACATGCACATGTATATGTGATATCCTGCCTGGTTACATGCACCTGTACATGTGATCACCTGCCTGGTCACATGCACCTGTATATGTGATCTTCTGCCTGGTCATATATACCTGTATATGTGATCTCCTGCCTGGTCACATGCACCTGTATATGTGATCTTCTGCCTGGTTGCATGCAACTGTATATGTGATCTCCTGTCTGGTCACATGCACCTGTATATGTGATCTCCTGCCTCATCGCATGCACCTGTATATGTGATCTCCTGCCTGGTCACATGCACCTGTATATGTGATCTCCTGCTTGGTCACATGCACCTGTATATGTGATCTCCTGCCTCATCGCATGCACCTGTATATGTGATCTCCTGCCTGGTCACATGCACCTGTATATGTGATCTCCTGCTTGGTCACATGCACCTGTATATGTGATCTCCTGCCTGGTTACATGCACCTGTATATGTGATCTCGTGCCTGGTTACATCTACCTGTATATGTTATCTCCTGCCTGGTCATATATATCTGTATATGTGATCTCCTGCTTGGTCACATGTACCTGTATATGTGATCTTCTGCCTGGTTCCATGCAGGTGTATATGTGATCTCCTGCCTGGTCACAAGCACCAGTATATGTGATCTCCTGCCTGGTAACATACACCTGTATATGTGATGTCCTGCCTTGTTACGTGCACCTGTATATGTGATCTCCTGCCTGGTCACATACACCTGTATATGTGATTTACTGCCTGGTTACATGCACCTGTATATGTGATCTCCTACCTGGTCACATACACCTGTATACGTGATCTCCTGCCTGGTCACATGCACATGTATATGTGATCTCCTGCCTGGTAAATTACACCTGTATATGTGATGTCATGCCTGGTTACATGCACCTGTATATGTGATCTCCTGCCTGGTTACATGCACCTGTATATGTGATCTCCTGACTGGTCACATGCATCTGTATATGTTATCTCCGGCCTGGTAAATTACACATGTATATGTGATGTCATGCCTGGTTACATGCACCTGTATATGTGATCTCCTGCCTGGTTACATGCACCTGTATATGTGATCTCCTGCCTGGTCATATATACCTGTATATGTGATTTCCTGCCTGGTCACATGCACCTGTATATGTGATCTTCTCTCTGGTTGCATGCACCTGTATATGTGATCTGCCTGGTCACATGTAACTGTATATGTGATCTCCTGCCTGGTACCATACACCTGTAAATGTGATATCCTGCCTGGTCATATGCACCTGTATATGTGATCGCCTGCCTGGTCACATGCATCTCTATACGTGATCTCCTGCCTGGTCACATGCATCTGTATATTTGATCTCCTGCCTGGTAACATACACCTGTATATGTGATGTTCTGCCTGGTTACATGCACCTGTATATGTGATCTCCTGCCTGGTTACATGCACCTGTATATGTGATCACCTGCCTGGTCACATGCACCTGTATATGTGATCTCCTGCCTGGTCATATATACCTGTATATGTGATTTCCTGCCTGGTCACATGCACCTGTATATGTGATCTTCTCTCTGGTTGCATGCACCTGTATATGTGATCTCCTGCCTGGTCACATGTACCTGTATATGTGATCTCCTGCCTGGTACCATACACCTGTAAATGTGATATCCTGCCTGGTCATATGCACCTGTATATGTGATCTCCTGCCTGGTCACATGCATCTGTATACGTGATCTCCTGCCTGGTAACATACACCTGTATATGTGATGTCCTGCCTGGTTACATGCACCTATATATGTAATCTCCTGTCTGGTCACATGCATCTGTATACGTGATCTCCTGCCTGGTCTCATGCATCTGTATATTTGATCTCCTGCCTGGTAACATACACCTGTATATGTGATGTCCTGCCTAGTTACATGCACCTGTATATGTGATCTCCTGCCTGGTCACATACACCTGTATACGTGATCTCCTGCGTGGTCACATGCACTTGTATATGTGATCTTCTGCCTGGTCACATGCACCTGTATATGTGATCTCCTCCCTGGTCATATATACCTGTATATGTGATCTCCTACCTGGTCACATGCATCTGTATATGTGATCTCCTGCCTGGTAAATTACACCTGTATATGTGATGTCATGCCTGGTTACATGCACCTGTATATGTGATCTCCTGCCTGGTTACATGCATCTGTATATGTGATCACCTGCCTGGTCATATGCACTTGTATATGTGATCTCCTGCCTGGTCACATGCATCTGTATACGTGATCTCCTGCCTGGTCACATGCATCTGTATATTTGATCTCCTGCCTGGTAACATACACCTGTATATGTGATCTCCTGCCTGGTCACATGCACCTGTATATGTGGTCTCCTGCCTGGCTGCATGCACCTGTATATGTGATCTCCTGCCTGGTCACATGCACCTGTATATGTGATCTCCTGCCTCGTCGCTTGCACCTGTATATGTCATCTCCTGCCTGGTCACATGCACCTGTATATGTGATCTCCTGCCTGGTTACATGCACCTGTATATGTGATCTCCTGCCTGGTTACATGCACCTGTATATGTGATCTCGTGCCTGGTTACATCTACCTGTATATGTTATCTCCTGCCTGGTCATATATATCTGTATATGTGATCTCCTGCCTGGTTCCATGCACCTGTATATGAGATCTCCTGCCTGGTCACATGCACCTGTATATGTGATCTCCTGCTTGGTCACATGCACCTGTATATGTGATCTCCTGCCTGGTTACATGCACCTGTATATGTGATCTCCTGTCTGGTTACATGCACCTGTATATGTGATCTCCTGCCTCATCGCATGCACCTGTATATGTGATCTCCTGCCTGGTCATATGCACCTGTATATGTGATCTCCTGCCTGGTCACATGCATCTGTATACGTGATCTCCTGCCTGGTCACATGCATCTGTATATTTGATCTCCTGCCTGGTAACATACACCTGTATATGTGATCTCCTGCCTGGTTACATGCACCTGTATATGTGATCTCCTGCCTGGTTACATGCACCTGTATATGTGATCTCCTGCCTGGTCACATGCATCTGTATACGTGATCTCCTGCCTGGTCACATGCATCTGTATATTTGATGTCCTGCCTGGTTGCATGCACCTGTATATGTGATCTCCTGCCTGGTCACATACACCTGTATATGTGATTTACTGCCTGGTTACATGCACCTGTATATGTGATGTCCTGCCTGGTTACATACACCTGTATATGTGATCTCCTGACTGGTCACATGCACCTGTATATGTGATCTCCTGCCTGGTCACATACACTTGTATATGTGATTTACTGCCTGGTTACATGCACCTGTATATGTTATGTCCTGCCTGGTCACATACATCTGTATATGTCAACTACTGCCTGGTCACATGCATCTGTATATGTGATCTCCTGCCTGGTAAATTACACCTGTATATGTGATGTCATGCCTGGTTACATGCACATGTATATGTGATCTCCTGCCTGGTTACATGCACCTGTATATGTGATCACCTGCCTGGTCACATGCACCTGTATATGTGATCTCCTGCCTGGTCATATATACCTGTATATGTGATCTCCTGCCTGGTCACATGCACCTGTATATGTGATCTTCTGCCTGGTTGCATGCACCTGTATATGTGATCTCCTGTCTGGTCACATGCACCTGTATATGTGATCTCCTGCCTCATCGCATGCACCTGTATATGTGATCTCCTGCCTGGTCACATGCACCTGTATATGTGATCTCCTGCTTGGTCACATGCACCTGTATATGTGATCTCCTGCCTGGTTACATGCACCTGTGTATGTGATCTCGTGCCTGGTTATATCTACCTGTATATGTTATCTCCTGCCTGGTCATATATATCTGTATATGTGATCTCCTGCTTGGTCACATGTACCTGTATATGTGATCTTCTGCCTGGTTCCATGCACCTGTATATGTGATCTCCTGCCTGGTCACATGCACCAGTATATGTGATCTCCTGCCTGGTAACATACACCTGTATATGCGATGTCCTGCCTTGTTACTTGCACCTGTATATGTGATCTCCTGCCTGGTCACATACACCTGTATATGTGATTTACTGCCTGGTTACATGCACCTGTATATGTGATCTCCTGCCTGGTTACATGCACCTGTATATGTGATCTCCTGCCTGGTCACATGCATCTGTATATGTGATCTCCGGCCTGGTAAATTACACATGTATATGTGATGTCATGCCTGGTAACATGCACCTGTATATGTGATCTCCTGCCTGGTTACATGCACCTGTATATGTGATCACCTGCCTGGTCACATGCACCTGTATATGTGATCTCCTGCCTGGTCATATATACCTGTATATGTGATCTCCTGCCTGGTCACATGCACCTGTATATGTGATCTTCTGCCTGGTTTCATGCACCTGTATATGTGATCACCTGCCTGGTCACATGCACCTGTATATGTGATCTCCTGCCTGGTCATATATACCTGTATATGTGATCTCCTGCCTGGTCACATGCACCTGTATATGTGATCTTCTGCCTGGTTGCATGCACCTGTATATGTGATCTCCTGTCTGGTCACATGCACCTGTATATGTGATCTCCTGCCTCATCGCATGCACCTGTATATGTGATCTCCTGCCTGGTCACATGCACCTGTATATGTGATCTCCTGCGTGGTCACAAGCACCTGTATATATGATCTCCTGCCTGGTTACATGCACCTGTATATGTGATCTCGTGCCTGGTTACATCTACCTGTATATGTTATCTCCTGCCTGGTCATATATATCTGTATATGTGATCTCCTGCTTGGTCACATGTATCTGTGTATGTGATCTTCTGCCTGGTTCCATGCACCTGTATATGTGATCTCCTGCCTGGTCACATGCACCAGTATATGTGATCTCCTGCCTGGTAACATACACCTGTATATGCGATGTCCTGCCTTGTTACGTGCACCTGTATATGTGATCTCCTGCCTGGTCACATACACCTGTATATGTGATTTACTGCCTGGTTACATGCACCTGTATATGTGATCTCCTACCTGGTCACATACACCTGTATACGTGATCTCCTGCCTGGTCACATGCACCTGTATATGTGTTCTCCTGCCTGGTCACATGCATCTGTATATGTGATCTCCGGCCTGGTAAATTACACATGTATATGTGATGTAATGCCTGGTTACATGCACCTGTATATGTGATCTCCTGCCTGGTTACATGCACCTGTATATGTGATCACCTGCCTGGTCACATGCACCTGTATATGTGATCTCCTGCCTGGTCATATATACCTGTATATGTGATCTCCTGCCTGGTCACATGCACCTGTATATGTGATCTTCTGCGTGGTTTCATGCACCTGTATATGTGATCTCCTGCCTGGTCACATGCACCTGTATATGTGATCTCCTGCCTGGTCACATGCATCTGTATATATGATCTCCTGCCTGGTAACATACACCTGTAAATGTGATATCATGCCTCGTCATAGGCACCTGTATATGTGATCTCCTGCCTGGTCACATGCATCTGTATATATGATCTCCTGCCTGGTAACATACAGCTGTATATGTGATGTCCTGCCTGGTTACATGCACCTGTATATGTGATCTCCTGCCTGGTCACATGCACCTGTATATGTGATCTCCTGCGTGGTCACATGCACCTGTATATATGATCTCCTGCCTGGTTACATGCACCTGTATATGTGATCTCGTGCCTGGTTACATCTACCTGTATATGTTATCTCCTGCCTGGTCATATATATCTGTATATGTGATCTCCTGCTTGGTCACATGTATCTGTGTATGTGATCTTCTGCCTGGTTCCATGCACCTGTATATGTGATCTCCTGCCTGGTCACATGCACCAGTATATGTGATCTCCTGCCTGGTAACATACACCTGTATATGCGATGTCCTGCCTTGTTACGTGCACCTGTATATGTGATCTCCTGCCTGGTCACATACACCTGTATATGTGATTTACTGCCTGGTTACATGCACCTGTATATGTGATCTCCTACCTGGTCACATACACCTGTATACGTGATCTCCTGCCTGGTCACATGCACCTGTATATGTGTTCTCCTGCCTGGTCACATGCATCTGTATATGTGATCTCCGGCCTGGTAAATTACACATGTATATGTGATGTAATGCCTGGTTACATGCACCTGTATATGTGATCTCCTGCCTGGTCACATGCACCTGTATATGTGATCTCCTGCCTGGTCATATATACCTGTATATGTGATCTCCTGCCTGGTCACATGCACCTGTATATGTGATCTTCTGCCTGGTTTCATGCACCTGTATATGTGATCTCCTGCCTGGTCACATGCACCTGTATATGTGATCTCCTGCCTGGTCACATGCATCTGTATATATGATCTCCTGCCTGGTAACATACACCTGTAAATGTGATATCATGCCTCGTCATAGGCACCTGTATATGTGATCTCCTGCCTGGTCACATGCATCTGTATATGTGATCTCCTGCCTGGTAACATACAGCTGTATATGTGATGTCCTGCCTGGTTACATGCACCTGTATATGTGATCTCCTGCCTGGTCACATACACCTGTATATGTGATTTACTGCCTGGTTACATGCACCTGTATATGTGATCTCCTGCCTGGTCACATACACATACACCTGTATACGTGATCTCCTGCCTGGTCAAATGCACCTGTATATGTGATCTCCTGCCTGGTAAATTACACCTGTATATGTGATGTCATGGCTGGTTACGTGCACCTGTGTATGTGATCTCCTGCCTGGTTACACGCACCTATATATGTGATCTCCTGCCTGGTCACATGCATCTGTATATGTGATCTCCTGCCAGGTAAATTACACCTGTATATGTGATGTCATGCCTAGTTACATGCACCTGTATATGTGATCTCCTGCCTGGTTACATTCACCTGTATATGTGATCACCTGCCTGGTCACATGCACCTGTATATGTGATCTCCTGCCTGGTCATATATACCTGTATATGTGATTTCCTGCCTGGTCACATGCACCTGTATATGTGATCTTCTGCCTGGTTGCATGCACCTGTATATGTGATCTCCTGCCTGGTCACTTGTACCTGTATATGTGATCTCCTGCCTGGTACCATACACTTGTAAATGTGATATCCTGCCTGGTCATATGCACCTGTATATGTGATCTCCTGCCTGGTCACATGCATCTGTATACGTGATCTCCTGCCTGGTCACATGCATCTGTATATTTGATCTCCTGCCTGGTACCATACACCTGTATATGTGATGTCCTGCCTGGTTACATGCACCTGTATATGTGATCTCCTGCCTGGTCACATACACCTGTATACGTGATCTCCTGCCTGGTCACATGCACTTGTATATGTGATCTCCTGCCTGGTCACATGCACCTGTATATGTGATCTCCTCCCTGGTCATATATACCTGTATATGTGATCTCCTACCTGGTCACATGCACCTGTATATGTGATCTCCTGCCTGGTCATATATATACCTGTATATGTGATTTCCTGCCTGGTCACATGCACATGTATATGTGATCTTCTGCCTGGTTGCATGCACCTGTATATGTGATCTCCTGCCTGGTGACATGTACCTGTATATGTGATCTCCTGCCTGGTACCATACACTTGTAAATGTGATATCATGCCTCGTCATAGGCACCTGTATATGTGATCTCCTGCCTGGTCACATGCATCTGTATATGTGATCTCCTGCCTGGTAACATACAGCTGTATATGTGATGTCCTGCCTGGTTACATGCACCTGTATATGTGATCTCCTGCCTGGTCACATACACCTGTATATGTGATTTACTGCCTGGTTACATGCACCTGTATATGTGATCTCCTGCCTGGTCACATACACATACACCTGTATACGTGATCTCCTGCCTGGTCAAATGCACCTGTATATGTGATCTCCTGCCTGGTAATTTACACCTGTATATGTGATGTCATGCCTGGTTACGTGCACCTGTGTATGTGATCTCCTGCCTGGTTACACGCACCTGTATATGTGATCTCCTGCCTGGTCACATGCATCTGTATATGTGATCTCCTGCCAGGTAAATTACACCTGTATATGTGATGTCATGCCTAGTTACATGCACCTGTATATGTGATCTCCTGCCTGGTTACATTCACCTGTATATGTGATTTCCTGCCTGGTCACATGCACCTGTATATGTGATCTTCTGCCTGGTTGCATGCACCTGTATATGTGATCTCCTGCCTGGTACCATACACTTGTAAATGTGATATCCTGCCTGGTCATATGCACCTGTATATGTGATCTCCTGCCTGGTCACATACATCTGTATACGTGATCTCCTGCCTGGTCACATGCATCTGTATATTTGATCTCCTGCCTGGTAACATACACCTGTATATGTGATGTACTGCCTGGTTACATGAACCTGTATATGTGATCTCCTGCCTGGTCACATACACCTGTATACGTGATCTCCTGCCTGGTCACATGCACTTGTATATGTGATCTCCTGCCTGGTCACATGCACCTGTATATGTGATCTCCTCCCTGGTCATATATACCTGTATATGTGATCTCCTACCTGGTCACATGCACCTGTATATGTGATCTCCTGCCTGGTCATATATATACCTGTATATGTGATTTCCTGCCTGGTCACATGCACATGTATATGTGATCTTCTGCCTGGTTGCATGCACCTGTATATGTGATCTCCTGCCTGGTCACATGTACCTGTATATGTGATCTCCTGCCTGGTACCATACACTTGTAAATGTGATATCCTGCCTGGTCATATGCACCTGTATATGTGATCTCCTGCCTGGACACATGCATCTGTATACGTGATCTCCTGCCTGGTCACATGCATCTGTATATTTGATCTCCTGCCTGGTAACATACACCTGTATATGTGATGTCCTGCCTGGTTACATGCACCTGTATATGTGATCTCCTGCCTGGTCACATACACCTGTATACGTGATCTCCTGCCTGGTCACATGCACTTGTATATGTGATCTCCTGCCTGGTCACATGCACCTGTATATGTGATCTCCTCCCTGGTCATATATACCTGTATATGTGATCTCCTACCTGGTCACATGCACCTGTATATGTGATCTCCTGCCTGGTAAATTACACCTGTATATGTGAAGTCCAGCCTGGTTACATGCACCTGTATATGTGATCTCCTGCCTGGTTACATGCACCTGTATATGTGATCACCTGCCTGGTCATATGCACCTGTATATGTGATCTCCTGCCTGGTCACATGCATCTGTATACGTGATCTCCTGCCTGGTCACATGCATTTGTATATTTGATCTCCTGCCTGGTAACATACACCTGTATATGTGATCTCCTGCCTGGTCACATGCACCTGTATATGTGGTCTCCTGCCTGGTTGCATGCACCTGTATATGTGATCTCCTGCCTGGTCACATGCACCTGTATATGTGATCTCCTGCCTCGTCGCTTGCACCTGTATATGTCATCTCCTGCCTGGTCACATGCACCTGCATATGTGATCTCCTGCCTGGTTACATGCACCTGTATATGTGATCTCCTGCCTGGTTACATGCAACTGTATATGTGATCTCCTGCCTGGTCATATATATCTGTATATGTGATCTCCTGCTTGGTCACATGTACCTGTATATGTGTTCTTCTGCCTGGTTCCATGCACCTGTATATGTGATCTCCTGCCTGGTCACATGCACCAGTATATGTGATCTCCTGCCTGGTAACATACACCTGTGTATGTGATCTCCTGCCTGGTAACATACACCTGTAAATGTGATATCATGCCTGGTCATAGGCACCTGTATATGTGATCTCCTGCCTGGTCACATGCATCTGTATATGTGATCTCCTACCTGGTAACATACACCTGTATATTTGATGTCCTACCTGGTTACATGCACCTGTATATGTGATCTCCTGCCTGGTCACATACACCTGTATATGTGATTTACTGCCTGGTTACATGCACCTGTATATGTGATCTCCTGCCTGGTCACATACACCTGTATACGTGATCTCCTGCCTGGTCACATGCACCTGTATATTTGATCTCCTGCCTGGTAACATACACCTGTATATGTGATGTCCTGCCTGGTTACATGCACCTGTATATGTGATCTCCTGCCTGGTCACATACACCTGTATACGTGATCTCCTGCCTGGTCACATGCACTTGTATATGTGATTTCCTGCCTGGTCACATGCACCTGTATATGTGATCTCCTCCCTGGTCATATATACTTGTATATGTGATCTCCTACCTGGTCACATGCATCTGTATATGTGATCTCCTGCCTGGTAAATTACACCTGTATATGTGATCTCCTGCCTGGTTACATGCACCTGTATATGTGATCACCTGCCTGGTAATATGCACCTGTATATGTGATCTCCTGCCTGGTCACATGCATCTGTATACGTGATCTCCTGCCTGGTCACATGCATCTGTTTATTTGATCTCCTGCCTGGTAACATACACCTGTATATGTGATCTCCTGCCTGGTCACATGCACCTGTATATGTGGTCTCCTGCCTGGTTGCATGCACCTGTATATGTGATCTGCCTGGTCACATGCACCTGTATATGTGATCTCCTGCCTCGTCGCTTGCACCAGTATATGTGATCTCCTGCCTGGTAACATACACCTGTGTATGTGATCTCCTGCCTGGTAACATACACCTGTAAATGTGATATCATGCCTGGTCATAGGCACCTGTATATGTGATCTCCTGCCTGGTCACATGCATCTGTATATGTGATCTCCTATCTGGTAACATACACCTGTATATGTGATGTCCTGCCTGGTTACATGCATCTGTATATGTGATCTCCTGCCTGGTCACATACACCTGTATATGTGATGTCATGCCTGGTTACATGCACCTGTATATGTGATCTCCTGCCTGGTTACATGCACATGTATATGTGATCTCCTGCCTGGTCACATGCACCTGTATATGTGATCTCCTGCCTGGTTACATGCACCTGTATATGTGATGTCATGCCTAGTTACATGCACCTGTATATGTGATCTCCTGCCTGGTTACATGCACCTGTATATGTGATCACCTGCCTGGTCACATGCACCTGTATATGTGATCTCCTGCCTGGTCATATATACCTGTATATGTGATTTCCTGCCTGGTCACATGCACCTGTATATGTGATCTTCTGCCTGGTTGCATGCACCTGTATATGTGATCTCCTGCCTGGTCACATGTACCTGTATATGTGATCTCCTGCCTGGTACCATACACCTGTAAATGTGATATCCTGCCTGGTCATATGCACCTGTATATGTGATCTCCTGCCTGGTCACATGCATCTGTATACGTGATCTCCTGCCTGGTCACATGCATCTGTATATTTGATCTCCTGCCTGGTAACATACACCTGTATATGTGATGTCCTGCCTGGTTACATGCACCTGTATACGTGATCTCCTGCCTGGTTACATGCACCTGTATATGTGATCACCTGCCTGGTCACATGCACCTGTATATGTGATCTCCTGCCTGGTCATATATACCTGTATATGTGATTTCCTGCCTGGTCACATGCACCTGTATATGTGATCTTCTCCATGGTTGCATGCACCTGTATATGTGATCTCCTGCCTGGTCACATGGACCTGTATATGTGATCTCCTGCCTGGTACCATACACCTGTAAATGTCATATCCTGCCTGGTCATATGCACCTGTATATGTGATCTCCTGCCTGGTCACATGCATCTGTATACGTGATCTCCTGCCTGGTCACATGCATCTGTATATTTGATCTCCTGCCTGGTAACATACACCTGTATATGTGATGTCTTGCCTAGTTACATGCACCTGTATATGTGATCTCCTGCCTGGTCACATACACCTGTATATGTGATTTACTGCCTGATTACATGCACCTGTATATGTGATCTCCTGCCTGGTCACATAAACCTGTATACGTGATCTCCTGCCTGGTCACATGCACTTGTATATGTGATCTTCTGCCTGGTCACATGCACCTGTATATGTGATCTCCTCCCTGGTCATATATACCTGTATATGTGATCTCCTACCTGGTCACATGCATCTCTATATGTGATCTCCTGCCTGGTAAATTACACCTGTATATGTGATGTCATGCCTGGTTACATGCACCTGTATATGTGATCTCCTGCCTGGTTACATGCACCTGTATATGTGATCACCTGCTTGGTCATATGAACCTGTATATGTGATCTCCTGCCTGGTCACATGCATCTGTATACGTGATCTCCTGCCTGGTCACATGCAGCTGTATATTTGATCTTCTGCCTTGAAACATACACCTGTATATGTGATCTCCTGCCTGGTCACATGCACCTGTATATGTGGTCTCCTGCCTGGTCACATGCACCTGTATATGTGATCTCCTGCCTGGTTGCATGCACCTGTATATGTGATCTCCTGCCTGGTCACATGCACCTGTATATGTGATCTCCTGCCTCGTCGCTTGCACCTGTATATGTCATCTCCTGCCTGGTCACATGCACCTGTATATGTGATCTCCTGCCTGGTTACATGCACCTGTATATGTGATCTCCTGCCTGGTTACATGCACCTGTATATGTGATCTCGTGCCTGGTTACATCTACCTGTATATGTTATCTCCTGCCTGGTCATATATATCTGTATATGTGATCACCTGCTTGGTCACATGTACCTGTATATGTGTTCTTCTGCCTGGTTCCATGCACCTGTATATGTGATCTCCTGCCTGGTCACATGCACCAGTATATGTGATCTCCTGCCTGGTAACATACACCTGTATATGTGATCTCCTGCCTGGTTACATGCACCTGTGTATGTGATCTCCTGCCTGGTAACATACACCTGTAAATGTGATATCATGCCTGGTCACAGGCACCTGTATATGTGATCTCCTGCCTGGTCACATGCATCTGTATATGTGATCTCCTGCCTGGTAACATACACCTGTATATGTGATGTCCTGCCTGGTTACATGCACCTGTATATGTGATCTCCTGCCTGGTCACATACACCTGTATATGTGATTTACTGCCTGGTTACATGCACCTGTATATGTGATCTCCTGCCTGGTCACATACACCTGTATACGTGATCTCCTGCCTGGTCACATGCACCTGTATATGTGATCTCCTGCCTGGTAAATTACACCTGTATATGTGATGTCATGCCTGGTTACATGTACCTGTATATGTGATCTCCTGCCTGGTTACATGCACCTGTATATGTGATCTCCTGCCTGGTCACATGCATCTGTATATGTGATCTCCTGCCAGGTAAATTACACCTGTATATGTGATGTCATGCCTCGTTACATGCACCTGTATATGTGATCTCCTGCCTGGTTACATGCACCTGTATATGTGATCACCTGCCTGGTCACATGCACCTGTATATGTGATCTCCTGCCTGGTCATATATACCTGTATATGTGATTTCCTGCCTGGTCACATGCACCTGTATATGTGATCTTCTGCCTGGTTGCATGCACCTGTATATGTGATCTCCTGCCTGGTCACATGTACCTGTATATGTGATCTCCTGCCTGGTACCATACACCTGTAAATGTGATATCCTGCCTGGTCATATGCACCTGTATATGTGATCTCCTGCCTGGTCACATGCATCTGTATACGTGATCTCCTGCCTGGTCACATGCATCTGTATATTTGATCTCCTGCCTGGTAACATACACCTGTATATTTGATGTCCTGCCTGGTTACATGCACCTGTATATGTGATCTCCTGCCTGGTTACATGCACCTGTATATGTGATCACCTGCCTGGTCACATGCACCTGTATATGTGATCTCCTGCCTGGTCATATATACCTGTATATGTGATTTCCTGCCTGGTCACATGCACCTGTATATGTGATCTTCTGCCTGGTTGCATGCACCTGTATATGTGATCTCCTGCCTGGTCACATGTACCTGTATATGTGATCTCCTGCCTGGTACCATACACCTGTAAATGTGATATCCTGCCTGGTCATATGCACCTGTATATGTGATCTCCTGCCTGGTCACATGCATCTGTATACGTGATCTCCTGCCTGGTCACATGCATCTGTATATTTGATCTCCTGCCTGGTAACATACACCTGTATATGTGATGTCCTGCCTGGTTACATGCACCTGTGTATGTGATCTCCTGCCTGGTCACATATGACGCGCCCCCTGGGCCATATTCTTTAGGGAAATACCCGGAGCCGGATCAGATGGGGGTTGTAGTCTCCGAGTGGCTGTGACCCGGTCCGTGCCCAGGGTGTCAAGCTCAGAGTATGTGGCAGTCCTACAGATGTTATAAAGTTCTTTATGTCGACTACGCCACCCGTTGTATTGCGGTCACTACGGCCGCCGCTGCAGCAGGGTCCGCTGAGGCTGATGGTGTTGGTGCAGCTTTTGATAGTATAACCCCCAACGGGTGGGGTATAGCCTCAGGGGGTCAGGTGCAGAGGATGGGGGTTGTGGTGGTGCAGCATAGATGGTAATTAAAGACAGAGTCGGGTTGTGCAGTTTAGGGTATTTACTTACTGCTGATGTTCCGGTCACTCCAGCTTCAAGTGACCACCCGAGCCGTGCTGCGTCCACCAGGTCCTGGATTCAGCCAACCCCCAAGCAAGTCCGGAGCGTGACCCTGAGCCCTCCTTCCTGTCCTGTCTTCTGGCCGTCCCCACCAGGGATCCACCTAGGTCCAGCTCCCTCGGGCCTTCTGTTGGGAAACCCTTGGCCTTGGGTTCCCTGACCCTACATGTGGTTTGCCTTCAGGGTGGATGTGGTGGGTGGCTGTGGCAGATCCTGCCCACGGCCTCCGGTCTCTGGCTAGGGTGTGCTTTAGCCCCCACCAGTTTGGGATCCGGTACCCTTTTGCCAACTCTTCACCCGATGATGGACTTTGGGTTCTCAGAGTCCTTTTCTTTCACCCCCTCTGGGTCTTTCTTCCTTTCTCCTCTCTCTCTCTCTGGGCCTTGAACTGCTCTGCTCCTCTTCCTCTACTCTGCTCTGACAAAAGGCTGACAGACTGACTCCTCTGCAAAGACTGACCCTGTTCTTTGATGGTGCCCACCTTAAATACTCCCTCTATGTGTGAGCTCAGGTGACCAGCACCCAATGAGCTCCTATCTTTACCCAGGCTGCTCCCCCTATCTGCCCCTACACTACTTGGGATGTTCCACCCCCCTCCCACTCCAGCCAAGGACAGACTCGGTCGTACCTGCACATTTCTAAGTGGGAGTACCGTTGGTCTGCCCTCCGGAAATGGGATGTGTGTAGTGCATGCAGCTTTCTGAGCTCAGATCCACACTCCATCCTTACCCGGGAGTGGAATATCACACCTCTGGGTTGAGGTGCAATACCCCTGTAGCAGCCGAATCCTCAGGGTGCTACATTCCCCCCTGGTAAATCACAGCACGTCCTCGGGCTGTAAGAGATAAAACATCCAAAACATACATTTTTTTTTTTTTCATATAAACAACATAATAAAAACATATAAAACATCATATATTAGCAGCATCATAAAACTTTTCATATAAATAACATTCTCGTCGCCTCTGACTCCTCCTCCGGTCACTGTGCAACGTGTGACCGGGTAAAGTGCGACAGTCTTTGGAACTCGTGGCTTTCCTATAAAACCAGTAGGGGGCGCTTTAGGACGCGCAACTATTTACAAGGGATATGGCCGCTCTCAGTCCTCGGCCAGGTATTTGGGAAAGGGATGACCGCTCTCAGTCCTCGGTCAGTGGGATTTAAGGGATAAACGGGTAAACAGTTCACACTTGCTGGTCCCAACGGGGACTATATTAGCAACAGTTCACTGTGCCCCGACGGGCAACTATATACAGCTTGTACTCTGCTGTACTTAACGACGGCGTCCTCCTGCTCTTTCTTTGTGGTTACCTTTAGCTTCAGACCCGTTCGGGCACGTATGTTGGGCAAACAGATCTTCTCCCAGATGCGGCACTCTTGGTTTTTATGGGCGCGGTGGTGGTGGCGGCGCCCGGGTTGCCCAGGCCTTGCGGCCAGGCCTGGGGCACCTGGAAAGTGAAGGGCACCGTAAGGACGGCGGCGCCCTGGGCTACTTGGCCCTGCGACCAGGCCGGTGGCTCCGCGGAGGTAGGGGGCGCTGTTGGTATTGCGGCGCCCGGGGGTACTAGGCCTTGCGACCAGACTGGTGGTACTTCCTGCTTGGTCACGCTCGGGGTCGAGGCGTGTGACGTCACAGGGGTCGCGGCTGCGGCTTCCGGTTGAGGCCTAGTCTGTGGCGGTGACGTTGCAGCGATGGGCACGGCAGGGGATACTTCGGGCTCTGCGACGGGGAGCTGGGGCAGGTACGCGGTTTCCCGGTTTGGGGTAGAGACGTCCCCTTTACCTGCCTCCTTTCGTTCGGCTCCCTTCTCGGCGCCGTCTCCGGCCTTCAGTCCCCCTGCGCCATCCTCAGAGGCGGTCTGTCTCCTCGTCTTGGGTGGCGTGCTCCGCTGATGGGTCTCGGTCTGCTGGGCCATCTCACGGCTCCACTCCGCCAACGTCTCTCGCTGCACCCGGGCCATCCTCCTTGCGAGGCCCTCCAGAGCGGTCTGCGCACACTCCCGGTCTCGGGGGAGCTGTGCTAGGACCTCCACTAGGCCTAGTGGGGTCGTTGCTTCTAGCAGGCTCCTGACCAACGGGTCGGTGCTGCTCTGCTCTCCTTCTGCTGTTCCCGGCAGGCTCCTGGCCAGCGGGCCGGTGCTGCTCTGCTCTTCTCCCATCTCCGGGTAAGCTTCTTCTGGACTCAGCTCTAGGCTTCTTGTCTCCGGGTGCGCTCTCTCCAGACTGCTCCAGGCGACACCCATCTTTGCTCCCTTCTTCTCAGTCCTCCTACTTCGAGGGCGGTCCCGGGGCCACTTGGTGATTGTCAGCTCCAGGGGCAGTTCTTTCACGCTGACTGACACCTCTAGCATCACAGTCTCTGTTGGTGGGGGCGGTTTCCACTTTTGGCGCCATTATCGGTCCTGGCCCACGATGGGAGGTGGCCTCTTGCCACCCTCTGGCACGCCCATAATGGCGTCCGCTCTTCCAAGGCGGGAAACCTTTGGAAATGGCGGGAATCGTCTCCCAGTGGCGGGAAACTCTGCAGATGGCGGGAAAAAGCTGTTAATGGCGGACAACCGGCGGGAATCGACCTGTGATGGAGTCCGATGGCGGGGACCCTCCGGAACCGGCAGGAGACTTCTTTTTGAGGTAAACTTGTTCTTTTCTTCAGGCACGCAGTACCCGGTTGTTGTGGGCACGTAATCCTGCCGACTACGCCAAAGTTGACGCGCCCCCTGGGCCATATTCTTTAGGGAAATACCCGGAGCCGGATCAGATGGGGGTTGTAGTCTCCGAGTGGCTGTGACCCGGTCCGTGCCCAGGGTGTCAAGCTCAGAGTATGTGGCAGTCCTACAGATGTTATAAAGTTCTTTATGTCGACTACGCCACCCGTTGTATTGCGGTCACTACGGCCGCCGCTGCAGCAGGGTCCGCTGAGGCTGATGGTGTTGGTGCAGCTTTTGATAGTATAACCCCCAACGGGTGGGGTATAGCCTCAGGGGGTCAGGTGCAGAGGATGGGGGTTGTGGTGGTGCAGCATAGATGGTAATTAAAGACAGAGTCGGGTTGTGCAGTTTAGGGTATTTACTTACTGCTCATGTTCCGGTCACTCCAGCTTCAAGTGACCACCCGAGCCGTGCTGCGTCCACCAGGTCCTGGATTCAGCCAACCCCCAAGCAAGTCCGGAGCGTGACCCTGAGCCTTCCTTCCTGTCCTGTCTTCTGGCCGTCCCCACCAGGGATCCACCTAGGTCCAGCTCCCTCGGGCCTTCTGTTGGGAAACCCTTGGCCTTGGGTTCCCTGACCCTACATGTGGTTTGCCTTCAGGGTGGATGTGGTGGGTGGCCGTGGCAGATCCTGCCCACGGCCTCCGGTCTCTGGCTAGGGTGTGCTTTAGCCCCCACCAGTTTGGGATCCGGTACCCTTTTGCCAACTCTTCACCCGATGATGGACTTTGGGTTCTCAGAGTCCTTTTCTTTCACCCCCTCTGGGTCTTTCTTCCTTTCTCCTCTCTCTCTCTCTGGGCCTTGAACTGCTCTGCTCCTCTTCCTCTACTCTGCTCTGACAAAAGGCTGACAGACTGACTCCTCTGCAAAGACTGACCCTGTTCTTTGATGGTGCCCACCTTAAATACTCCCTCTATGTGTGAGCTCAGGTGACCAGCACCCAATGAGCTCCTATCTCTACCCAGGCTGCTCCCCCTATCTGCCCCTACACTACTTGGGATGTTCCACCCCCCTCCCACTCCAGCCAAGGACAGACTCGGTCGTACCTGCACATTTCTAAGTGGGAGTACCGTTGGTCTGCCCTCCGGAAATGGGATGTGTGTAGTGCATGCAGCTTTCTGAGCTCAGATCCACACTCCATCCTTACCTGGGAGTGGAATATCACATCTCTGGGTTGAGGTGCAATACCCCTGTAGCAGCCGAATCCTCAGGGTGCTACACATACACCTGTATATGTGATTTACTGCCTGGTTACATACACCTGTATACGTGATCTCCTGCCTGGTCACATGCACTTGTATATGTGATCTCCTGCCTGGTCACATGCACCTGTATATGTGATCTCCTCCCTGGTCATATATACCTGTATATGTGATCTCCTACCTGGTCACATGCATCAGTATATGTGATCTCCTTCCTGGTAAATTACACCTGTATATGTGATGTCATGCCTGGTTACATGCACCTGTATATGTGATCTCCTGCCTGGTTACATGCACCTGTATATGTGATCTCCTGCCTGGTAAATTACACCTGTATATGTGATGTCATGCCTGATTACATGCACCTGTATATGTGATCTCGTGCCTGGTTACATCTACCTGTATATGTTATCTCCTGCCTGGTCATATATATCTGTATATGTGATCTCCTGCTTGGTCACATGTACCTGTATATGTGTTCTTCTGCCTGGTTCCATGCACCTGTATATGTGATCTCCTGCCTGGTTCCATGCACCTGTATATGTGATCTCCTGCCTGGTCACATGCACCAGTATATGTGATCTCCTGCCTGGTAACATACACCTGTATATGTGATCTCCTGCCTGGTTACATGCACCTGTGTATGTGATCTCCTGCTTGGTTACATGCACCTCTATATGTGATCTCCAATGTAGAAGTGAGTACTGTCTATATGGGCACGCAGGTTATAGGAAGCTGAATAAAGTAATACCTTGATATCTTTGATTCGTTTTCTTATTTCCGAGACATTTACTTTTTTCTTATTATGTAAATGAGCTGTTAAGATCTATAGGCCGGACAGAGATCTCCTTGAGAATCTGCCTCTAGAGCTTATTTTAAATTAAAGGGGACATTACTAGTGTGAGATATACAGATCAGGAGAGCAGATTGTCATTACATGTCTCATATTTGTAACGCCACCTTTCATTTAAAATAAGCTCTAGACTCAGATTCTCAGGTAGATCTGTGTCCGGCCCATAGATCTTAACCCCTTTACTCCCCCAGGTCTGTTTGCATCTTAACGTAATGACCAGGCCAATTTTTCAGTTCTGACCAGTGTCACTTTATGAGGTAATAATTCTGGAACACTTCAACGGATCCCATTGATTTTGAGACTGTTTTTTTGTGACATATTGTACTTCATGATAGTGTTAAAATTTGTTTGATAATTTTTGTGTTTATATGTGAAAAAAATTTGGAGAGCCCCTGATGTGCCTAAACAGTGAAAAACCCCAGCAAGGAACACCATTTTGGAAACTAGACCCCTCGTGGAACTTATCTTGATGTGTGGTGAGCACCTTGAACCCCCAAGTGCTTTACAGAAGTTTATAACATTGAGCCATGAAAATAAAAATTTCACATATTTCCCACAAAAATGTTTTTTAGCCCCAAATTTTGAATTTTCATATGGGTAACAGGAGAAATTGCACTGTACAATTTGTTGTGCAGTTTCTCCTGAGTACGCCGATACCCAATATGTGGAGGAAAACTACTGTTTGGAAGCACAGCAGGACTTGGAAGGGAAGGAGCGCCATTTGACTTTTTGAATGCAAAATTTGCTGGAATTATTAGCGGACAAAATGTTGCGTTTGGAGAGCCCCTGGATGTGCCTAAACAGTGTAACAGTGGAAACTCCCCCACAAGTGACACCGTTTTGGAAACTAGACCCCTCAGGGAACTTATCTAGATGTGTAGTGATCACCTTGAACCCCCTGGTGCTTCGCAGAAGTTTATAACGTAAAGTTGTAAAATTAAAAAATAAATAATTTTTCCCACAAAAATGTTCTTTTAGCACCAATTTTTTTTTATTTTCACAAGTGTAACAGGAAAAAATGGAACCCAAAATTAGTTGTGCAATTTTACGGCAAAGCTCAGAAAAAAAGGAGTGGCGGTTTGGAAAGCAGATTTTGATGGAATGGTCTGCGTGGGGCCGGCGTGAGCACCCGGCCCATTCTCGGTCAGGCACCCCGCCGGGCTATGGGCGAAGGAGAGCGGTGCCAGTGCCCGCCCTTCTCCTCCGCTTGCTCAGGGCCCCGGCAGCCGGATACTTACCTCTCCCCATGCCTCTGCAGATCCATTGTCTTCCTGCTGTGCGCTCCCTGTGATGTCTCAGGTCAGAGGGTGCGGTGACGTCTTTCCACTGCGCCCTCCCCTGAGCCATCACAGGCAGCGCAGAGCGGGAAGACGCCGATGACGCTGGAGTCTGGACCTGAGCAGCGTAAGCAGGTGAGGAGGAGTGAGGTGAGTATTTGATTTTTTTTTTTTAATGTATGGAGGCATGGGGCATTATATGGGGGGGGTTAACATACTGCATGGGGCATTATATGGGGGGAGTGACATCCTGCATGGGGCATTATATGGGGGGGGTGACATCCTGCATGGGGCAATATATGGAGGGTGACGTCCTGCATGTGGCATTTTAAAGAGAGGAGGATGATATCCTGCATGGGGCATTATATGGTGGGGGAAAGGGACATCCTGCATGGGGCATTATATGGGGGGGAGAGGTGACATTCTGCATAGGGCATTATATGGTGGGGGAAAGGGACATCCTGCATGGGGCATTATATGGGGGGGAGGGACATCCTGCATGGAGCATTATATGGGGAGGAAACAGACATCCTGCATGGGGCATTATATGGGGGGGAAGGGACATCCAGTATGAGGCATTATATGGGGGGGGACATCCAGCATGGGGGATTATATGGGGGGGGGTGACATCCTGCATGGGGCATTGTATGAGGGGTGATATCCTGCATGGGGCATTATATGGTGGGAAGGGACATCCTGCATGGGGCATTATATGCGGGGGAAAGGGACATCTTGCATAGGGCATTATATGGGGGGGAGAAGTGACATCCTGCATGAGGCATTATATGGGGGGGTGACATCCTGAATGGGGCATTATATGGGGGTGTGTGACATCTTGCATGGGACATTATATGGGGGGAGAAGTGATACCCTGCATGGGGCATTATTTGGGGGATGACATCATGCATGGGGCATTATATGGGGGTGACATCCTGCATGGGGCATTATAAGGGGGATCAGCCTGCATGGGGCATTATAAGAGGGGAACAGCCTGCATAGGGCATTATGTGGGGGGAACAGCCTGCATGGAGCATTATATGGGGGCCAGTATCCTGTATGGAGCGTTATAAGGGGACCAGTATCCTGTACGGAGTGTTATATGGGGGCCAGTATCCTGTACGGAGCGTTTTATGGGGGCCAGTATTCTGTATGGAGTGTTATATGGGGGCCAGTATTCTGTATGGAGCGTTATATGGGGGCCAGTATTCCGTATGGAGCGTTATATGGGGGCCAGTATTCCGTATGAAGCATTTTATGGGGGCCAGTATTCTGTATGGAGCATTTTAAAGGGTCCAGTATACTGTGTGGAGCGATATGACGGTTTCTGAGCTATTGTGGAATTTACAATAGATATCACTTATGTAATGTAAGAAGTGAAATCTTTGCATTGTACCATATATATATTTCTCTGCGGTATCTGTGCATCATGAATCGTGGTATATGTTAAAGGGGCCCCTGAGACTCTTTCGCTCGGGGTCCAGAAAAACCTGGAGCCAGCCCTGGGTCTGCGGGTGTCATGTTGCGTTTGGAGAGCCCCTGATGTGCCTAAAAAGTGGAAAACCCCCACAAGTAACCCCATTTTGGAAACTAGACCCCTCAAAGAATTTATCTAGATGTGTGGGGAGCACCTTGAACCCACAGGTGCTTCACAGAATTTTACAACGTTGATATGTGAAAATTAAAAAAAATATTTTCCCCACAAAAATTTTGCTGGACTGGTTTGATAGTGCCCTTTCACATTGGTAGAGCCTCGAAGATGCCAGAACGGCAGAACCCCCCATAAGAAACACCATTTTACAAACTACACCTCTCAATGAATTCATCTAGGTGTGCAGTGAGCATGTTGACACCACATGTGCCTAACAGAGTTTTATACCATTGGGAGGTGAAGAAAGAATAATTACATTTTTACCACCAAAGTTTTGTTTTTGCCCCAGATTTTACATTTTCACACTGTGAATTGAGTAAAAATGGCACCAAAATTTGGTACATAATTTTTGCTGAATGTAGAATAACCACATATGTGGCTGTACAGTACTGCTGAGCCACATGGCGCTATCTGCCTCCTGTACCACAGATTTTCCTAGAATAGTTTGCGGACTCCATATTCAGAGCCCCTAAGTGCTAGAAGAGCAGAATCCCCACTCAAGTGACCCCACTTTGGAAATTATACCCTTTGGGGAATTTATCTACAGGTGTGGTGACAATTTTATCTACATAGGTGTTTTCCATAAACAAGCAGCAGTGGATATTGTGGAGTGAAAATTGCAAACTGCCATTGTAGTGACCAGTACATTGTAGTGACCAGTACGTTGTAGTGACCAGTACGTTATGCCCAGCTCATGTTTCCATGTTTCTGGAGACATGCACCTGTAAATTATGCAAGCTCTCATTGCTACAGAAATGCCAAACATGTGAAAGCGAACTGTGGTTTAGGCACACTGGGGCTCAGAAGTGAGGGGGGCATTTGGATTTGGTAGCACAGAATTTTGTTGAATTTCTTTTGGGGGGCAAGGGCCATTTAGCTTTTCCAGAGCCTTTGTGCTACCAGTTACATGGAAGCCCCCTATTTTTCAGTTAACAGATGACGGACCTGAGTGGGGACTTGCATTTTTTGGGGATTGAGTCAAAGCTTTAATTGTGATCTAAAATGTTATGTAAAATGTTCCCATTTATCCTATGCTCTACACTGAGCACTGACATCGGGGTTTCCTTTTAAATCTCCAAGTGACGTAATTCAGATGAAACCCCCGAGATATCGATTCACTATAATGAGGCATCAGAGTTACTCTGGACTCCATCTGACCTTTGTTCAGCGGTGTCCTTTTTTTCAGAGGTTCACAAAACTGTGGCCAATAGCACTTGTATGCACGCCTAATAAAAAGATGGACATCGTGAGATCAAAGGCCAGACGGCGTCCACAGTGCCTCCATTTGCCTCATTATAGGGAATCTTCCGCCGGGGGGTTCCGTCTGAATCACGTACTTCAGAGATTTACACGGAAACCCCGGTGTAAGCGCTCAGCAGAGAGCGCAAGATAAATGTGCGCCGAGCCTTACTGCGATCTTTGGGAGGTAGAATGAGCAAATCAATAGCAGGTGATGAACTGGTTTTATTTATTTTTTACGCTGTTCCTTGTGCGGTATAAGTGATTAAATGACCTTTATTCTTTGGATCAGTGGGATTACAGTGATACCAGATTCATAACGGGTTTTTATGTTTGGCTGCTGTCACACACTAAAAGACGCTTTTTTTTGCAAAAACTAGGCATAACCATATTTTGAGAGCTATAATTTCTCCATATTTCTGCCGACACAGTCATGTGATGGCGTATTTTTGCGGGATGAGTTGACGTTTATATTGGTAACATTTTTGAGCAAATGAGATGACATTTTTTGATCGCTTCCTATTTTGATTTTTGCGAGGCAGAATAAACAAAAACCAACAATTCAGGAAATGGGGTTTTTTTATGCCGTTCCGCGTATCATAAAATTAATAAGGCAGCTTTATTCTTTGAGTCAGTACGATTACAGTGACAACACACTTATATAATTTTTTATGTTTTGGCGCTTTTACACAATAAAAACTATTTTGTAGAAAAAATAATTATTTTTGCATCGCTTTATTCTGAGAGCTATAACTTTTTTATTTTTCGTCTCATGGAGTTGTATGGTGTCTTGTTTTTTGCGGGACAAGATGATGTTTTCACAAATACCATTTTTATTTACATTTGTCCTTTTGATCGAGTTTTATTCTACTTTTTGTTTGGCGGTATGATGATAAAGCACCGCTTTTTGCTTAGTTTTTTTTTTTTTTTACGGTGTTCACTAAAGGGGTTAACTCGTGGGATAGTTTTAAAGGTCGGGTTGTTCCGGCTGTGGCAATACCAAAAAACTTTCTGCAGGATGATCACTGTTATAAGGCATAGCAATGCAGAATCATTGCCATGCCTTATAACTTTCAGTGCTGCAGACACAAGTTAGTTAGATCATGCACTGCGCATGATCTAACTACCTTGCTAGTGCCTGGTTACCCGGATGTCATCATGACAACATCGGGTTGCAATGATTAAGAACTTTTAGTTCGAAACGTGTTTGCTGTTCTTCTCCAAGGTGGACTTTTAAAATATTTTTTGCATGACCCAATAAAATATGGATTTTAGAAGATTTGTTCAGCTGGATCTTCCTGGTTCCTCATTGTTCGTCTGGTAGCACTCCTGACTCCGTGCTGTTGATCTTCTAGGTGGGTGAGCTGATTTTTTTCCTTTCTTTTTCTGCCATTGCAGCATATTATCGCAGCACTAAAAAACTATCAGTGTTTTCTCGCATTAAATGTTCAGCAATGGCTAACATTTGTCCCCTAGAGGTCCACTAGATGGCGCTGTGTAGTTGCAGGTAAATCGCAGCCTCGTGAGTGCGGCTCCTGGAGAAGAGTAGCGCCTAAGTGCATCATTACACTTAATTATGGACCTGAAGAAGAAATAATCCCAGCATTAGTCACACTTAACAAACTCACTGTGCACTTAGATGAGTTTCATCTAATACACTTCTACAAAGATTTCCAGACCCTGTTTTGACTCTTAGTAAATTATCATTGGGTGATATAGGAATTATACGTATAATTGTATGGATCACACAGACACGACACACCACAAGGTCCTGTATTTAGGAATCATGGCTGGAAGAACTCACAGATTACATACATTACATACAGAAGGGGTCTTTCGTTCATACTTATGGTCATATCTGGAATTGGAGTAATCTCTGATACAATAATTGCTTCCCTCTCATGGAAATCTGTGCAGGAACCTAACAGATGCTCCTCTCTATATCTATGATAACAGATGCTCCTCTCTATATCTATGATAACAGATGCTCCTCTCTCCTGCCCTGTATGTGCATGGACCATCAATGGTCTCCTGACCAGCAGGCAGCACCTAGATAGGACCAGGATAGGACAACAATGCAGCAGATGCCACTGATGTGTAACACTAATCTAAACAGATTGTGACTGTGGGCATTGCCCACTGGTGCCCATGAGCCCTACCTGCAACTTTAATGGTATAACATGTGGGTGACCTAATTGCTTGGCACAGTGTATATATAGTATGGAGGAATCTGTGTGCAACAAAAGACAAGAGAACAGAATCCGCCGGTATAGAGACAAAGAAAACCCTGTACAGACAGACATGCGGCTATCAGTGGCGGCTGCTCTGCGTGCAGAATGTACAGGACTCGTCTGCTGGAATGGAGGAGCATCCACAGATGGACATCACACAGCATGATGGGGAGAGTAGTCAGCGCAACCACACAAGGGCTAAAAGCAGTCTGCCAGCTGCACCCCCTGGAAGAGACATACCCTGATCTCATCTCTCTCCCTCTGTCACATATCTGTCATCTATCTATCTCATATCTATCTATCTATCTATCTGTCTATCTATCTATCCATCTATCTATCTATCTATCTATCTATCTATCTATCAATCATATATGTGTCTGTCTATCTATAATCTATCTATCATCTATCTATCTACAGTATCTATCTGTCTATCCATCATATATCTATCTATCTGCCACATCTATCTATCATATATCAATCTATTATCTACCTATCTACCCATATCTATCTATCTATCTATATAATATCTATCTATCTATCTATCTATGTATCACATATCTATCTGTCTGTCTGTCTATCTATCACATATCTATTTATCTATCCACCAGGTAGCTCATAACTATATGTATGTCAGAAATATGATCAATCTATCCATCTATCAATCATTAAATTAGCTAACTCATATCTATATGTATCAGAATTATTTCTCTTTTTCTATATCTATATATATCTATTAGTCAGTTGTATAGATTAGAAATCTATCTATCCACCTATCATCCATCTCTATATTAGCTAGCTCATACCTATATGTATGTCAGAAATATAATCTATCTTCCTCTCTATCTATAGCTGAACTATCTATCTATTTATCTATTTATCCATCTATCTATCCATCTATCATCTAATTAACTATCTACCTATTTAATTATCTATTTATTTATCTGTCTATCTCTATCTATAAATTAGATAACTCATAACTATATGTATGTCAGAAATATGATCAATCAATCTATTCATTTAGCATTAAATTGGCTAGCTCATAATTATAAGTATCAGAACTATTTATCTTTTTCTATGTCTATTTATATTTAATAACTAGCTGTCTATATAAATATATATTTATATATATATTAGACATCATATTAGATATCATATCTACCATTTAATCAGCTCATATCAATCTATCAGTTTATCTATGCTTGAGATATATATACACACATATATAAACAGATAGATTGATATGAGCTAATTACATGGCAGATATATGACACTTCTGACACACACACACATACTGACACACACACACACACATATATATATATATATATATATATATATATATAAACACATATACAAGCATATAAACACACATACATATATACACACACAAATATATACACACATATATACACACACATGTAAACACGCATATAAATACGCACATATATACACACATACATATATATACAGTACAGACCAAAAGTTTGGACACACCTTCTCATTGAAAGATTTTTCTGTATTTTCATGTCTATGAAAATTGTACATTCACACTGAAGGCATCAAAACTATGAATTAACACATGTGGAATTATATACTTAACAAAAAAGTGTGAAACAACTGAAAATATGTCTTATATTCTAGGTTCTTCAAAGTAGTCACCTTTTGCTTTGATGACTGCTTTGCACACTCTTGGTATTCTCTTGATGAGCTTCAAGAGGTAGTCACCAGAAATGGTCTTCCAACAATCTTGAAGGAGTACCCAGAGATGCTTAGCACTTGTTGGCCCTTTTGCCTTCACTCTGCGGCCAGCTCACCCCAAACCATCTCGATTGGGTTCAGGTCTGGTGACTGTGGAGGCCAGGTCATCTGGCGTAGCACCACATCACTCTCCTTCTTGGTCAGATAGCCCTTACACAGCCTGGAGGTGTGTTTGGGGTCATTGTCCTGTTGAAAAATAAATGATGGTCCAACTAAATGCAAACCGGATGGAATAGCATGCCTCTGCAAGATGCTGTAGTATCCATGCTGGTTCAGTATGCCTTCAATTTTGAATAAATCCCCAACACTGTCAACAGCAAAGCACCCCCACACCATCACACCTCCTCCTCCATGCTTCACGGTGGGAACCAGGCATGTAGAGTCCATCCGTTCACCTTTTCTGCGTCGCACAAAGACACGGTGGTTGGAACCAAAGATCTCAAATTTGGACTCATCAGACCAAAGCATAGATTTCCACTGGTCTAATGTCCATTCCTTGTGTTCTTTAGCCCAAACAAGTCTCTTCTGCTTGTTGCCTGTCCTTAGCAGTGGTTTCCTAGCAGCTATTTTACCATGAAGGCCTGCTGCACAATGTCTCCTCTTAACAGTTGTTGTAGAGATGTGTCTGCTGCTAGAACTCTGTGTGGCATTGACCTGGTCTGAGCTGCTGTTAACCTGCGATTTCTGAGGCTGGTGACTCGGATAAAATTATCCTCAGAAGCAGAGGTGACTCTTGGTCTTCCTTTCCTAGGGCGGTCCTCATGCGAGCCAGTTTCTTTGTAGCGCTTGATGGTTTTTGCAACTGCACTTGGGGACACTTTCAAAGTTTGCTCAATTTTTTGGACTGACTGACCTTCATTTCTTAAAGGAATGATGGCCACTCGTTTTTCTTTACTTAGCTGCTTTTTTCTTGCCATAATACAAATGCTAACAGTCTATTCAGTAGGACTATCAGCTGTGTATCCACCAGACTTCAGCACAACACAACTGATGGTCCCAACCCCATTTATAAGGCAAGAAATCCCAGTTATTAAACCTGACAGGGCACACCTGCGAAATGAAAACCATTTCCGTTGACTACCTCTTGAAGCTCATCAAGAGAATGCCAAGAGTGTGCAAAGCAGTCATCAAAGCAAAAGGTGGCTACTTTGAAGAACCTAGAATATGACATATTTTCAGTTGTTTCACACTTTTTTGTTAAGTATATAATTCCACATGTGTTAATTCATAGTTTTGATGCCTTCAGTGTGAATGTACAATTTTCAAAGTCATGAAAATACAGAAAAATCTTTAAATGAGAAGGTGTGTACTGTATATATATACACACATACACATATACACACATACATACAGGTGCATCTCACTAAATTAGAAAATCATAAAAAAAAGTTAATTTATTTCATTTCTTCAATACAAGAAGTGAAACTCATATATTATATAGAGTCATTACAGAGTGATCTATTTCAAGTGTTTATTTCTGTTAATGTTGATGATTATGTCTTACAGCCAATAAAAACACAAAAGTCATTATCTCAATATATTTGAATAATTAGCAAAAAAAAAAAATACAAAGGCTCCCTAAGCATTTAAAAAGGTCCCTTAGTCTGTTTCAGTAGGCTCCACGATCACGGGGAAGACTGCTGACTTGACAAATGTCCAGAAGGCAGTCACTGACACACTGCACAAGGTTCCAGAGTTCCAATTTTCATTTGGAAATCAAGGTCCCAGAGTCTGGAGGAAGAGTGGAGAGGCCACAATCCAAGCTGCTTGAGGTCTAGTGTGAAGTTTCCACAATCAGTGATGGTTTAGGGAGCCATGTCATCTGCTGGTGTAGGTCCACTGTGTTTTATCAAGATCAAAGTCAGCGCAGCCGTCTACCAGGAGATTTTAGAGCACTTCATGCTTCCCTCTGCCGACAAGCTTTTTGGAGATGGAAATTTCATTCTCCAGCAGGACTTGGCGCCTGTCAACACTGCCAAAAGTACCAATACCTGGTTTACAAACAACAGTATCACTGTGCTTGATTGGCCAGCAAACTCACCTGACCTTAACCCCATAGAGAATCTATGGGGTATTGTCAAGAGGAAGATGAGAGACACCAGACCCAACAATGCAGACGAGCTGAAGGCTGCTATCAAAACAACCTGGGCTTCCATAACACCTCAGCAGTGCCACAGGCTGATCGCCTCCATGCCATGTCACATTGATGCAGAAATTGATGCAAAAGGAGCCCCGACCAAGTATTGAGTGCATTTACTGAATATACATTTCAGATTTTAAAATCATTTTTCAAGCTGTTGTCAAGTATTCTAATTTACTGAGATAATGACTTCTGTGTTTTCATTGGCTGTAATCCATAATCATCAACATTAACAGAAATAAACACTTGAAATAGATCAGTCTGTAATGACTCTATATAATATGATTTTCACTTTTTGTATTGAAGACCTGAAATAAATTAACTTTTTGATGATATTCTAATTTAGTGAGATGCACCTGTATATACAAACACATATATATATATATACACACACATACATATATATACACACATACATATACACACATACATATATTCATATACATACACACACACTGACACATCGCTGTGTACATTATGCGGTAGTACATAGTGATTGGCTTGCATATAGTCTATAGCACAGGGCACTGCCAGGCTGCCACCCCTCGCCAGTCACACGTGCAGTGTGGGGTGAGCAGTCATGGGTGGAGTGCAGGCGGCTCATAAACTATTTTTAATTGGTTAGTAAGAAATTTTGCAACTGCTGCAAAGGTCAATGAAGGAGCTGTGTGCACATTGTGCGGCGGGTGCCATGTTGGAATGAGCCGCCGTCACTGCTGTGCTGGGGATGCCGGGCTGCAGAGGGTAAGACAGCGCCCGGGGCTCGGTGCCTGAGCCTGTGCCCACAGGACGGGGGCTCACACAGGCCATGTGGGGCCGGGGCTGGTACACGTCGTCTACCCTCAGTGCCAGGCATGTGACTGAGCTGGGAAGATAAGTGCAGTGCAGCGGGGCAGCGGTAGCCAGCAGTGCCCGCACTCTGCCCCTGGCACAGTGCTGGGAAACCTCCTCCGGGGAGGTCGGTGCCCGCTTTCACTTTCAGTTGTTGCTCACTGAGGTCTGTAGTGAATGAAGCAGAGCTGAGGAGCCTGCACAGCGGGAGACCAACCACCGGCACCGCACACCGGACTGGCACTGCCAACCAGGGCGGCACTGGCCACTTTACTACTGTCATATACTACGCAAACACTGCCACGTGACCCAGCTGTGCTCGTGTAGCAGAGCCGGACCTGTCATTCCCTGTGTTCTGGGAGCCTCCAGGTTTCCACGCAGTCCCGTGTTAGCTCCACAGGAACACATAACAAACCACGATGACTGTACCAAATGACAACCTCAGCTCTGCTACCTGTGACATGTGACAATCTCAGCCCTGCTACATGTGACATGTGACAACCTCAGCTCTGCTACATGTGACAACCTCAGCTCTGCTACCTGTGACATGTGACAACCTCAGCTCTGCTACATGTGACATGTGACAACCTCAGCTCTGCTACCTGTGACATGTGACAACCTCAGCTCTGCTTCCTGTAACATGTGACAATCTCAGCTCTGCTACATGTGACAACCTCAGCTCTGCTACCTGTGACAACCTCAGGTCTGCTACTTGTGACATGTGACAACCTCAGCTCTGCTACCTGTGACATGTGACAACCTCAGCTTTGCTACTTGTGACATGTGACAACCTCAGCTCTGTGACATGTGACAACCTCAGCTCTGCTACATGTGACAACCTCAGATCTGCTACCTGTGACATGTGACCACCTCAGCTCTGCTACTTGTGACATGTGACAACCTCAGCTCTGCTACCTGTGACATGTAACAACCTCAGCTCTGCTACTTGTGACATGTGACAACCTCAGCTTTGCTACATGTGACAACCTCAGCTCTGCTACCTGTGACATGTGACAACCTCAGCTCTGTGACATGTGACCACCTCAGCTCTGCTACTTGTGACATGTGACAACCTCAGCTCTGCTACCTGTGACATGTAGCAACCTCAGCTCTGCTAC
Source organism: Phyllobates terribilis (assembly GCF_046119375.1). Classification (NCBI taxonomy): domain Eukaryota; kingdom Metazoa; phylum Chordata; class Amphibia; order Anura; family Dendrobatidae; genus Phyllobates; species Phyllobates terribilis. The sequence continues at coordinate 294,357,874 of NW_027362771.1, forward strand.
TTGTGACATGTGACAACCTCAGCTCTGTGACATGTGACAACCTCAGCTCTGCTACCTGTGACATGTGACAACCTCAGCTCTGCTACCTGTGACATGTAACAACCTCAGCTCTGCTACTTGTGACATGTGACAACCTCAGCTCTGTGACATGTGACAACCTCAGCTCTGCTACTTGTGACATGTGACAACCTCAGCTCTGCTACCTGTGACATGTAACAACCTCAGCTCTGCTACTTGTGACATGTGACAACCTCAGCTCTGTGACATGTGACCTCAGCTCTGCTACATGTGACATGAGACAACCTCAGCTCTGTGACATGTGACAACCTCAGCTTTGCTACATGTGACAACCTCAGCTCTGCTACCTGTGACATGTAGCAACCTCAGCTCTGCTACTTGTGACATGTGACAACCTCAGCTCTGTGACATGTGACAACCTCAGCTCTGCTACCTGTGACATGTGACAACCTCAGCTCTGCTACATGTGACATGTGACAACCTCAGCTCTGCTACCTGTGACATGTAACAACCTCAGCTCTGTTACTTGTGACATGTGACAACCTCAGCTCTGTGACATGTGACAACCTCAGCTCTGCTACTTGTGACATGTGACAACCTCAGCTCTGCTACCTGTGACATGTAACAACCTCAGCTCTGCTACTTGTGACATGTGACAACCTCAGCTCTGTGACATGTGACAACCTCAGCTCTGCTACATGTGACATGAGACAACCTCAGCTCTGTGACATGTGACAACCTCAGCTCTGCTACATGTGACATGTGACAATCTCAGCTCTGCTACATGTGACAACCTCAGCTCTGTGACATGTGACAATCTCAGCTCTGCTACATGTGACAACCTCAGCTCTGCTACATGTGACATGCGACAACCTCAGCTCTGCTACATGTGACAATCTCAGCTCTGCTACATGTGACATGTGACAATTTCAGCTCTGCTACATGTGACAACCTCAGCTCTGCTACCTGTGACATGTAACAACCTCAGCTCTGCTACATGTGACAATCTCAGCTCTGCTACATGTGACATGTGACAATTTCAGCTCTGCTACATGTGACAACCTCAGCTCTGCTACATGTGACATGTGACAACCTCAGCTCTGCTACATGTGACATGTGACAACCTCAGTCATGCTACATGTGACATGTGACAACCTCAGCTCTGCTACATGTGACAACCTCAGCCCTGCTACATGTGACATGTGACAACCTCAGCTCTGCTACATGTGACAACCTCAGCCCTGCTACATGTGACATGTGACAACCTCAGCTCTGCTACATGTGACAACCTCAGCTCTGCTACATGTGACATGTGACAACCTTAGCTCTGCTACATGTGACAACCTCAGCCCTGCTACATGTGACAACCTCCTCCGTTCTTTTCCTGTACATCTCCGATGTGATGTAGTTGCTGGGTTATATATATATATACACCCACATGTTATTCCTAATATTTCTGCCCACCCCACAGTGTGCGGGGTTTGTAGGTCACACTCCGGGCATGGAGGGGTTACAGAGTAATCGTGTAATCCCCGGATTGTCACTGCTGCCTTCGGCGATGCTGATGTAGGCAAAGTATAAAGGTTTAACTATTCACCCTCCGATGTAGAACATCCACTGATCAACACGTTCCAGCAGACCGGCCCAGAGCCATGCTGCTGCTACTTGCTGCTACTTGTAGTTCTACAGTGGAGGAGAGGGTCAAACAGATCTAAAGAGTAACCTGATTGTATCCATTGAGCGGATGGTGTGTTGCGTTGAACATGGCAGCACATGGCTGTGGATGGCAGGGAGCGGTGTGCCAGAGCTTCAGTGCCTACGGGGAGCCGGGTGAGGAGTCCCCGGGTGAGGGGTTCCCGGGTGAGGAGTCCCCGGCAGCCCCGGTGCTGTGTGCGGTGCTGGCTGGCGCTGGCAGCACATAATGCCTGTTCTCATTAACCCTCTAATGCCGGGCGCTCGCAGAATCCTGACACAGACTAGTACGCATGTGCAGAGCTTCTGACACAGCACATGACAGCCTCAGTTTGTGTAGTTAATGGTTGTACAATGTAACACAAGCAGCCTGAGCAATAATTAGACTTTACCACCCATCTGACATCGTGGTGTGTGCCCATCAGAGCCCCTGTGCCCGCTGGATGTGGGTACACTGTCTGATGGTGATATGGTAGTGGCACTCTGATGGTGTTTGTGTGCTGCCTGGAATGTTTGCCAGTGTTTGCCCTTTGTGTTTATCTTACACTGTGGCCTTGGAGTGTGCTGCTTTATATGCTGCTAACCTTGTGCTTCCCAAACTGAGCATGGGCTGAGATTAGGAGCAGTCCATGATGGCCCAGGAATAGTGTTCACCAGCAACATGGACAGATAGAGCTGCAGTTCTATATATATATGTGGGCATAAATATTAGGTATATATGTGTGTGTGTATATATATATATATATATATATGCACATATAGTGCATCCACGATCTAGATGCACACACACACATTATACATATATATATATACACACACAAATTATATATATATACACACATATATGTACACACACACTATATATATATGTATATACACACACACACTATATAGATATATATGTATACACACACACACTATATATATATATATATGTATACACACACACACTATATATATATATGTATACACACACACTATATATATATGTACACACACTATATAGATATATATGTATACACACACACACTATATATATACACACATATATGTACACACACTATATAGATATATATGTACACACACACACTATATATATACACACATATATGTACACACACACTATATAGATATATATGTACACACACACTATATAGATATATATGTACACACACACTATATAGATATATATGTATACACACACACACTATATAGATATATATGTATACACACACACACTATATAGATATATATGTACACACACACACTATATAGATATATATGTATACACACACACACTATATAGATATATATGTACACACACACTATATAGATATATATGTACACACACACTATATAGATATATATGTACACACACACTATATAGATATATATGTATACACACACACACACTATATAGATATATATGTATACACACACACACTATATAGATATATATGTACACACACACTATATAGATATATATGTATACACACACACACTATATAGATATATATGTACACACACACTATATAGATATATATGTACACACACACTATATAGATATATATGTATACACACACACACACTATATAGATATATATGTACACACACACTATATAGATATATATGTACACACACACTATATAGATATATATGTACACACACACTATATAGATATATATGTATACACACACACTATATAGATATATATGTATACACACACACACTATATAGATATATATGTACACACACACTATATAGATATATATGTACACACACACTATATAGATATATATGTACACACACACTATATAGATATATATGTATACACACACACACTATATAGATATATATGTACACACACACTATATAGATATATATGTACACACACACTATATAGATATATATGTATACACACACACACACTATATAGATATATATGTACACACACACTATATAGATATATATGTATACACACACACTATATAGATATATATGTATACACACACACTATATAGATATATATGTACACACACACTATATAGATATATATATGTACACACACACTATATAGATATATATGTACACACACACTATATAGATATATATGTACACACACACTATATAGATATATATGTATACACACACACTATATAGATATATATGTATACACACACACACTATATAGATATATATGTATACACACGCTATATAGATATATATGTACACACACACTATATAGATATATATGTACACACACACTATATAGATATATATGTATACACACACACTATATAGATATATATGTATACACACACACACTATATAGATATATATGTATACACACACACACTATATAGATATATATGTATACACACACACACTATATAGATATATATGTATACACACACACACTATATAGATATATATGTATACACACGCTTCCTAATGGCACCTGCCGTTAAATCAGGTAATGGCCGAAGCTGCGGCTGCTCAGTAATGCGCATTGTGTGGACTGTACAGCTAGTACCACTGATAATAGCTGAGTGTATATATACACTGCACAGAGTGGGGGTGTCACCAGCTCACTACGCCCCCCTTACACCAGTATAGCCAGGTACTGGCAGCATTTCTCCGTGGTGGTCTGTCATTCTCTGCTGTGTAGTAGGTGGGACATGTATGATAGTGACAGCTCCTTTGTGTACAATGTTTCCTGGGAGTAAATTATTATTAATTGCTTATTATGTAACTCATTTAGTTACAACCCGATCATTTTGGGTTTAGGGCTTGATTTCTTTCCCATTGTTCTATGGTTGGTACTACAAATCCCAGCGTGTTTACAAGGACATTGATAAGATACTAGTTTTATTAGGTAATAATAATATAATGAATATTTGAATACATAGTTATGGAGAAATGTGACCCTCAGGACATGGACGGTTTGCATGTCTAGTGGCAATAAAGATAAGATAACACTAGTGGAGGTAGTGGTGTGGGAAAGTCACTCCAGCAGGTGTGGGCTCTATCAGCCGGTGATAAGGTGGGAGCTGTTAACCCTGCTGATGCCGGCTGTTGGGGCAGGGGCTGGCATAGCAGAGCTGGACTTTATTAATTGACTCTTAAACCTTGACCAAGTTAGTAATTAATTACAGTTGCGCTCCCACTAGTGATATTTCACTGAAGCTGGTGTGGAGTGTCTGGCATGTGAATAGAGTATGCCACATCCCTTGGCATTCCTCAAGCTTGGTGAAGTAGGTCATTGGTGTGCTGGAGATGTGCTGATGCCCCCCTACTCACGCAGGAGATGAGCCCCCTCCCTTATTGCACAGCACTCCGGGGATCGGTGCAGCCCTGGACGATCGCTGTTAGCAGGGAGTGCGATCTAGAAGAGGAACAGGAGCTGTGACCTCCTCCGCTGACGTGGGCGCTGACGATCACGGAATTAAGTGGAGGGCCCATTGGGGAGAGAGGGAGTGAGGCAGTGAGAGGGAGAGGGGGAGACACAGCCGAGAGCTTGTCAGAGGAAGACCTGCTTCTCTCCCCGCGTGGATTTATCACAGTGGAGCTTTCCTGCCTTGGATTATTGCACTTGTTTTCTTCTGGAGTATTTGGATTACCCAGGGTGATTCCTCCATTCTGATCACTGGTTTGCTCCGTACAGGATGGTGCTCTGATTGACAGCCCACCAGGGACTATCACCGCTGGAGGATAAGTGGAGAGGATTCATAGATTTACTTACTGATCAGAGTGGGCTGTACAGGGCACTTGTGGATCACCAGTGGATGCCAAGAGGAGTTGGAAAGCAATGCATTGGCTTGTCACATGTCAAATGCCAACCACTTCTCTTACCCCAGGTACAATCATCTATATACCTCCTAGATTGTGAGCTCATATGCCAAGAGCTATCAGGTCTGCTGCAAAGATGTTTCTAATTAGAGTTTTGCTGATTATATATTGATGTCTAGAATAATTGCTGGGATATTACTTGATGCAGAACCATTGAAATATGCCTTCTGGGTCACTTTTTATTGTGCCTTGATATAAATTCATAATCAATTTTCATTTTATACTGAAAAATACTGTATAAATATAGTAATCAATTGGTTATATTCCTGGTTTACTGCATATGAATTGTGTAATGGTTGTGTAACTAGCTATAGTCCATCCCATCCTATTAAATATTACACCATGCTTCACGATAAATTGGCCACATGGTGGCGCTGTCTTAGTTCTGTAAAGTTAGTTCTGTAAATTATAAATTCAGTTCTATTTTTCAGTAAGGCTACTTTCCCACCATGAGCTTTTGATGTTGCAGATTTTCTGCACCCATTAAGTAAAATAGGTTACTTGCATTTTTGCGAGAAAAAAAGCGTAAAAAACTCACCAAAAACTCATCGTGGGAACATAGCCTAATACAAATGAGAATCAGTTTTGTGCTGATACCTGAATAGTAATATCTATTGTTATCAATGGTTGCAGGATTATCTTGTCTTTTAGACTTTTAATAATTTTTAAAACATGTCATTTGATTTATTGCTTATGTGTGGTGACATATTCTGTTCTTCAGTGCTAGAACATAAATGAAGACATATTACACCTTTATCATACTATATCGATAATGTATGGCAAATTGCTTACAGGTCTACTGTCTATCACTCTGCAGAAAACATAGGGGGCAGTATACCAAGTACTTTGGCTTTATGTGTATGTGACAGTCCAAGCTTTAATCCTACTGCCAACTTCTTGTCTTGTGTGTCTGGCAAAACTCATGGTGATTCTTAGGCCATCTGATCCGATATTTGCTGTTGGCTTGGATTGGTTGAGGAATGTAGTAGCTTGATTGTCTATTGTTGCATGTATGAAACATGGTTCTTTATAGGGACTGTGTGCATATACTTTCATTGTTTTTCATTTTGCAGTGTATTTTTGTATGGCTGCTACTGGGATTCTAACTCCTGCCTGATAAATAAACATAAGGTATTATGCAATCCATTGACCATGAGAGGTTCCATCATGCGCTCCTGTCCTTGTATACTAAGTAAGCAATCCTTCCTGCTTATGCCATGTTGACTTTAAAGCTTATTTCTTAAACTATATACTCATAAACAGCCTTTCTTAAGAGATCACAAGGCTGAAAATGGGATCATACCATCCACTACCCTTCCTTTTCTGCTTATTATTGTCTCGAATGTAATTAGTATTACCATTGTTTCACAGAAATCTCTCTCTAGAGACTAGATTGGTCTTCCATTTGTTTAGAGAGTACTGATTTTGGATGTTCATAACCACCTGTTCTTTTAGTGAAACATGGACCCCTATTCGTCATTTGAACCTTTATTTAAGTCACTTTGTTTTTTTTTTTTATCTTGTGATGTTCGCTGACTTCTTTTGAGTCAAATTCCTGAATTTTGGCTAAAGTTAAAAAATGGCTTTTTTTTCACCTCTGTCTTTAACCATTTTGCAACTTTCTACTGCAAAAATGTTGCACATTTCCCAAAATGTCTGGCAGACATAAAATGACTCCATGGACGATGGTGCGGACTGGAGAACATTTGTGACAATTTTTGCGACTTCTTGAAAAGCCGAACCATTTGGAAACCCTAAACCACGTCCGCATTGGTGAACTAAAAGCAAAACAAAAAAAACACAAAACAGGCAACCACATATAAAATAGACTTAAAAAAAGTCACAAATGGAAAGATGGATTTGGAGCAAATAAAAATTAGGTGCAAAACACCAAAAACTGAACAAAAACACAGGTGCAAATGAAATAATGAATCAGGCCCATAGTTTTATTGGGGTTTCTGAAACTACTTACATATGCATATTAGCAAATATTTTTCAGAAGATGTAAAATATTTACATTCTCTATATACATTTCCAGTATATATATATATATATATATATATATATATATATATATATGGCAGGGTGTTACTGTAGTTAGGAGTACCTCCATTGCTTCTGCTTTGAATGAATAGGGATAGTCAATGTCTCCAAATGGCACACAGGAAGCATGCCAAACACCAATGAGTCTATCAATGAGTTACAAAGAGAGGTATTATGTTCACATTGGCATATTAAGCATATCCTTAAGTATAATGTCACCAGGAAGAATTAATTTGTAAGCTGCCAATACTGTTTATGCATTCTTTGTATAACTGTGACAAATATGTGTACTTACAGGGAACCATGGTCATTTACTTGAGGCAGAAGTACAATACACACACTTAGGTGATGGATATGCATAGTTTGTCATTTCCATGGTCCATTACAAGCAATATTGTCATTCATTGTTACAAGGTATACATTTTTGGCACTTAGCTTTAAAAACTATAGCATAAAAAAATCCACCTTTAGGCGTCATTCACACATGGTATTTTTGTACCTTGTAAAAGAACAGCCTAAATATGACATGTTTATTACAAGCATTTACTGTGACAGTTCTTTTACTCATACATTTTAGCATGTGTTTTTCTTCAGTTTGACATTTCCATAGAAAGCTTATAGAAAAATGATTGAAAACAACAGCCACAGAGTAAGCCGTGCAAGAACGGATGCAGGGTTTATTTTTTAGAAAAATGGTGTGTGAAGCCTATACTTTTTGGGAAAGAAGCAAATACCTCTCTCCATGTAGAAGGCTGGATTCCCTCATTGTAAAGGCTTCCATTGGGTACATGTGTAATGTCATCTTTGGTGAACAGATTCTCTAGTTGATGATATGAGCTTTCAGCAGAGTTGCCTCAATTGACAGCTATCTGCAAATACAACGTACAACTGAGTATGATGGATTTAGACATTGATGCAATAAAAGTATCAATTGTGAATTTGTACTATCCTTTCGATGTAGGATCGGCTTGTCTTTGGGTGCATATTGCTGAAGGCTGATTTATAGAAAACAAAAATCAGATAGATTGGGTTTCAACATGTTCTATAATATCCGTTTCCCTGAACCCCCCTCTCCCCAACGAAATAGGTGGCAGTGTGAGGAAGAGATAGTTGTCTTATGTGTATGGCTAGCTTTAGACTGAGCCCGCATTATTGCTTTCTTTGGCACTCAGACTCATGTGTTCTAGTTTGCATTTCAATAGTCCGGCCATTATGAGTGTTCCTTTTTTGTAGCATGAATCATTTTCTGTTTTTCTGGTGACAAAGTGGAAAAACTAATTGAAACCAATGCCAATTTGTCATCAACGTTTAAAATCTATTTAGATTAGTTGTAGTGCATAAAACTAGTAAAGTGGAAGTAATTAATAATTCAGTGTGGTTAGCAGCAACCAGATACATAGAGAAGGGACCCTAATGCAATACAAATTCATAAATGATTTAATCAGGATCTGTATTTTTTCTTTAAATTAATGAAACCTTTAAAAACCCTCAATTTATTATTGTAAACAGGGTCCAAATGACTGATGCAAACTAGTATCATGTTACCTGAATATTGTCCAATATAGAAAATGTGACCATTTTAGAGGAATTAAAGAGAACCTCCAGGTCTGATAAAACAAATAATCTGCAGATATAGGGTTAATCTGCAGGTTAATAACATTATGAAGGTGCCTGGCCGCAGTACTGAAAGTGCGGCACCCGGGAGAAAATGAACTTTATTCCTCTAGGGAGCCGCCGGCTTTCAGTCATGCATGAATCCCTTACAGTCACTGCTCACAGCATTGAGATCAGCGACTGTAAGCACGCCCTGGCACTTTGATTGATGGCTTGCTCTGCACTGATGTACCGCAGCGCCGGCTGTCAGTCAGTGCCGAGGCGTCCTTACAGTCGCCGCTGTCAATGCCGTGAGCAGTGACTATAATTGCTCCAGGCCTGACTGAAAGCTGGCAGCTCCCGGGAGGAATAAAGTTCATTTTCTCTAAGTATTGCAGCCGGGCACCTTCATAATGCTACAATTGGCATTTTAACCCCATATCTGCAGGTAAATACCGTTATGGGACATGAAAGGTTCCGTTTGAGCATTACATGGTGGTCACTCAAATGACTTCCCTTCTATGTAATACATGATCTGGTGATAAGCGCCAGAGCTGGTCTCCTTGCTGCTATAGGTAAAGTTGCTGTGTAGTACCACCCACTCATTTACATGCTTTTTAAAATCATTATAATATTAAACAAGTTAACACTATTTAGTTACATGTGGAATGGGTGGATGGTAATTTAGAGAAAATTCTAGAGTACTTTTATACACAGCAATATTTTTGCTGCAGTTTTTGAAGAAGTTTTTAGAGTCAAAGCCACAACTGGATCCATCAGAAAGGAAAGGTATAAATCCTTCATTTAAAAAGGTCCCATTCCTTTTAAACCCATCCTCGGCTTTGTCTCAAAAAGCTGCATAAAAAAATACTAAGGGGAATTTGTTATATGTTTTGGACTAGACTTTGAAGCATTTTATGTCAATTTTAGTTTACATTTCACAAAAGTTGTGCGCTATTTTGAAAGCATTTTGTGCCAAGTCCATCTTTTTTCTTAATGTATCAAAAGAGGCGGGTGCAGCATTTTCATAGTTTTAGCCTTATTCACCACATGTGACTTTTTTAAAAAAATGTTGCTCAAAACGTAGCAAAATGACTCTAGCAGGAGGGTGGCATGGGGAATCAGTCCTAGTCAGAAGTCTTACATCTAAGGACATGCTAAATGTTATCAAATTTATCAAACATTGTGTGACACTTTCACAAATTCGGCGCAAATAATTATAATGCAGGGTGAAGCAAAACTGACTTAAAAAATTCCTCTCTTGATAAATTCTTCCTTATTTTTTTTCTGCTCAGATGAACATCCTGTCTATGTTTGATTTCAGTGAGCGTGCCTTAAAAGAAAGTAATGCAAAGTGTTTCCTTTAATTCTAAAAAACAACCCGTGACACTACGGACACATTCAAATCTACCACATACTATATTCAAATAGAGGAAATGCAAACACAACAAGTAAAGTTTGGGCAATTTCTGCGATAAAGGCAAGAACCAGGACCTAATAGAATATCAAGAAGTGGGTTTTGGGTTGGAACGCCCATTAAAATGATATTAAAGGTTTATATAGAAGATGCACTATGTGGAGAAAAGTATAAGGACACCCACTCCTTACACAGACAGGAGCTTTTATCACATCCCATTCTATATCCATAGGCGTTAATATGGAGTTGGTCCTAGAAACTTCCATTCTTCTTGGAAGACTTTCTACAAGATTTCAACATTTTGGGGTGTGTCTGTGGGAATTTTTGTCCATTCACAAAGAAGAGCATTTGTGAGGTCAGACACTGGCTTGCAATCATAGTTCTAGTTATTCTCAAAGGTTGGGTTTACGATGGTCAGAGATTTGTGTGGTCAGTCAAATTCTTCCACACCAATCTCATTCAACCATGTCTTTATGGACCTTGCTTTTTGCGCTGGGGCACAGCCATTCTGGAGCAGAAACTATTCCTGCAAAGTTGGAAGCGAAAAATTGTCAAAAATGTCTTGGCATGCTCTGTAACTTCTCATGGTTGTCACTTTGTGGCTAAGTTGCTGTGGTTCCTAAACCCTTCAACTCTTCGATAACACCTCACAGGTGACCATGGAATATTTTTACAAGCTGACTTGTTACACCGGTGACTCCAATTACAGTACCATTGTCATATTCAGGGAGCTACTTAGAACAACCTATTATTTCACAGATTTATATACTTGTATCAATGGGGCTGAATGAAAAAGCTGAATTCAGTGTTTAAGAGGAGTGTCCCAATACTCTTCTCCCAGTGTAATTCAGAGTCCCCAAAAATATAAAAGATATTTAATAGTCCTACAAAAATGGTTATATAGCTGTCATACATTGCTGTGTGATGATATAGTACAAATAAAAGAACATTTCGTATATTGATGGTTATTGATCATGATGTATTTGTATGACACGTATGATTTTATTGCGTCTGCCTCCTTGCTGTCTCAGCATGTAGGAGTTTCTCCAATGGATCTACAGCAATGTCTGTTTACTTTTTTGTATATATCCTTGTTAGACTGTATTTTTTGCACTTTATTGGATAAAAATATTTCTACTTGAACACATTTGTCGGGTGTTTTATTTTATGTGACATTTGATTTTACTCCCATGCTGGTAGAGATGTATTTAAGGAAGTGTTAAGGCTACTTTTCTCACCGATTGAATCTGAAGACATTTTTGGACAGGTTTACATTGATACCCTATTGTGAGCCATGTGCCACACCTCGTACAGAGCTTGTAAACTAATTGGAGCTCTGTTTGATTACCCATATCCTGATATGATCAGACATGTAATGTTTGTACACCATTGTATTCCACATTAATATATTTCCCAGACAATATGTTTTTGTCCTGGTCAGTCATACATAACATATGCAGTAACACTTTGTATTGCAGCATTGGTTACCTATAAATAAGATACATCACACAGAATATGCAAACACAAATATTAGATACTTTTATAGGATACAGAATATTAAAACTTCAAAGGAAAGACTATTGCACAAATATATGTTAAAAACAGATACACTTGATGAGAAGATTGTAATTGGTTAAAAAAATGTATAGATATACTATGCATATACAAAAATTGCTAGTGCGTGCAGAATCGTAGGATTAAAAAACTTTGCAGACATAATAGCCAATGTGGCAAAGTACTGCATAAATAGCAATAAATATTGTGCAAGTTATTTATTGTTATAATTATTATTATTATTGCAGCATCGTTTTATATTTAATGCAAGGCTTCTTTGTGCTCTTCAAATAGAATATACATGTCATCATAAGGGACATAAAAATACAACAAATTAAGATGGGTTTGTACTGTCACAGGTGGATACTGATACCTGATACTGTATAATTAGGTTACCCCCAAGGACAGAATATCCCAGTATACCTAAGTGTAGGATAACACTACAATTATATGTTATCTTTTCAGAATTCAGTGTAATTGGTAAAGTCTATGAAACCTGGAATAAGATATACTAATAATATTGTGTAGCACCATGTTATTTTATGTGATAGAATAACCCGAGCACACGGGTCTGACATTGAAGACATCACTGCCGTGTGTGCTATTCTAGTGTTCTGGATAGCAGGTGGCTATGTGGTTTGATTAGTCATTTAGGTGTAGGTTTTAAGAACTTTATGCTTTAAGAACCTTTCCTTCTAAAATAAAAAAGAAACATACAATCATTAGATGCTTCAGAATTGTCCTGTGGTGTGAAGTCTGTTCATCTTCTGTTCAGTTTGTTTCGGACTTATCTTTTTCTCACAGAAGCCATATTTGCAAATGTGACAATCATTATGAGTCAGTATTACAGTGGCCATACAATCCATAGCCCATGCACAGGTATATAGTTACATACTGCAGTTAGTATGGCTGACAAAGACATATGTATATTAGGTCATATATATTTCATTATCCATCACCCCTGTGTCAGACTTCACAGTAATTCTGTAAGTTATATCGTTCAGCTTTGTATCTGTGACCCGGTAGTCTTTGCTTTCTGTCAGTTAGTCAAAGATAATAAAAATCTGTCATGTGACACTCTTGTGAATGGCAGATTAGAAGGCACAGCTGGAGTAACCATGGAGTAACAGTAAGGCTATGTGCCCATGATGCAGAAATGCTCCGGATTTTTTCCTGAGCGGTTCTGCATCTCCCTGGCAGAAAAAAACGCATGCGGATTGTACATGCGGATTGTACATGCGGATTGTACATGCGGATTGTACATGCGGATTGTACATGCGGATTGCACATGCGTTTTCCTGCCAGGGACAAGCGGAAGTGAAGCGTTCTTCACTTGCATTTCCGCATGCGGGTTGTCAAGCGCTTTCCAAGAGATTTTAGCATCACTTAGAAAGTGCTTGACAACTTGGTCACACTATATAAATCCATGCAACCGGCATATATAGTGTGACCGAAAGAATGTTAAAAAATAAAAAATAAATATATACTTACCTTCTGATGGCCCCCGGTGTCCTTGTCTTGGCTTGCCGGCAGCTCACGGTACACTAAAGGATCTGCCGACGTCAGTGGTCGCGTGACCCGTCACATGACTAAATGATGTCATGGCAGGTCCTTTTCAGACCATCGCTAGCTGCCGGCATTCCAAGACGCATCGCCAAGGACACCGGGGGCCATCAGAAGTTAAGTATAATGTATATATATATATATTTTTTTTACAGGTTCTATGGTACTCGGGTCCGGAGGAGAGTCTCCTCTTCTCCACACCCGGGTACCATCCGCACATTGAAACGCTTGGAATCCGCATCTGCAGATCCAGTGATGCGGATTCCATGCGTTCCAACACAAGTCAATGGCGGTGAAAACGCTGCGTTTACACAAAATAATTGGTAGTGCTGCGGATTTTTCCGCAATAATAATCCACAGCGGAAATTTCCGCAGCATGTGCACAGCACATGCGGATTATCATTGGGGCACATGGCTGACCTTCCACCAAGCGTTTTTTAAGCATTTCTGCAGCGGAATTGCCGCTGCGGAAATGCTTAAAAACGCATAGTGGGCACACAGCCTGAGGCTATGTTCACATGTAGCGTATTTTTTGCAAAAATTTTTTTCTGTAGAAAAGAATCTGCGTTTTAAAGTACCAGCAAAAGTTATGAGATTTCAGAAATCTCATGCACACGCTGCTTTTTTTTTTCCTGAGTGAATTTAAAGGGAACCTGTCACCAGAAAAAATGCTATTGACCTCCAGATAAATTAACCTGCCGGGCGAATGCACTTAACCGAAGACTGCAGGGAGAAAATTAACTTTATTCTCCGCGCCCCCCGCACTGACTGACAGCCTTCTCCAGTGCAGAACCAGTGTTAGTCAGGGCAGTGGGCGCGGTTATAGTTCTCTATATTCAGACCGGTGACTGAACCCACGCCTGCACTGCCCCCACGACTGAAACCAAAACACTGCCGGGGAGAATAAATTTAATTTTCTTCCTGCAGTGTTCAGCTAAGTGCAAGCGCCGTGCAGGTTAATAACGCTATTAACCTGCAGATTAACCCCATAGCTGCAGGTTAATAGCGTTTTTTAATGATTGTTAACCTGTTAAATGCCGCTGTCAATCTCTGACAGCAGCATTTAACACGCGCTGTCATGCGTGTGCGTCAATCTCTCTGCCCATAGGCGCGTCTGTATATATACAGTTATATGAAAAAGTTTGGGCACCCCTATTAATCTTAAGCTTAATGTTTTATAAAAATTGATGTTTTTGCAACAGCTATTTCAGTTTGATATATGTAATAACTGTTGGACACAGTAATGTTTCTGCCTTGAAATGAGGTTTATTGTACTACCAGAAAATGTGCAATCTGCATTCAAACAAAATTTGACAGGTGCATAAGTATGGGCACCTCACCAGAAAAGTGACATTAATATTTAGTAGATCCTCCTTTTGCAAAAATAACAGCCTCTAGTCGCTTCCTGTAGCTTTTAATGAGTTCCTGGATCCTGGATGAAGGTATTTTTGACCATTCCTCTTTACAAAACAATTCCAGTTCAGTTAAGTTTGATGGTCGCCGAGCATGGACTGCCCTCTTCAAATGATCCCACAGATGTTCAATGATATTCAGGTCTGGGGACTGGGATGGCCATTCCAGAACATTGTAATTGTTCCTCTGCATGAATGCCTGAGTAGATTTGGAGCGGTGTTTTGGATCATTGTCTTGCTGAAAGATCCATCCCCTGCGTAACTTCAACTTTATCACTGATTCTTGAACATTATTGTCAAGAATCTGCTGATACTGAGTGGAATCCATGCGTCCCTCAACTTTAACAAGATTCCCGGTGCCGGCATTGACCACACAGCCCCAAAGCATGATGGAACCTCCACCAAATTTTACTGTGGGTAGCAAGTGTTTTTCTTGGAATGCTGTGTTTTTTTGCCGCCATGCATAACGCCTTTTTGTATGACCAAACAACTCAATCTTGGTTTCATCAGTCCACAGGACCTTCTTTGATAAAGAAATTGACTTCTCCAAATGTGCTTTTGCATACCTCAGCCGACTCTGTTTGTGGCGTGCTTGCAGAAACGGCTTCTTTCGCATCACTCTCCCATACAGCTTCTCCTTGTGCAAAGTGCGTTGTATAGTTGACCGATGCACAGTGACACCATCTGCAGCAAGTTGATGCTGCAGCTCTCTGGAGGTGGTCTGAGGATTGTCATTGACTGATCTCACCATTCTTCTTCTCTGCCTTTCTGATGTTTCTCTTGGCCTGCCACTTCTGGCCTTAACAAGAACTGTCCCTGTGTTCTTCCATTTCCTTACTATGTTCCTCACAGTGGAAACTGACAGGTTAAATCTCTGAGACAGCTTTTTGTATCCTTCCCCTGAACAACTATGTTGAATAATCTTTGTTTTCAGATCATTTGACAGTTGTTTTGAGGAGCCCATGATGCCACTCTTCAGAGGAGATTCAAACAGGAGAACAACTTGCAAGTGGCCACTTTAAGTAGCTTTTCTCATGATTGCATACACCTGGCTATGAAGTTCAAAGCTCAATGAGGTTACAAAACCAAAAAAAGTGCTTCAGTAAGTCAGTAAGAAGTAGGTAGGAGTATTTAAAACAAGAAAATGATAAGGGTGCCCATACTTATGCACCTGTCAAATTTTGTTTGAATGCAGATTGCACATTTTCTGTTAGTACAATAAACCTCATTTCAAGGCAGAAACATTACTGTGTCCAACAGTTATTACATATATCAAACTGAAATAGCTGTTGCAAAAACACCAATTTTAAGAAAACATAAGGCTTAAGATTAATAGGGATGCCCAAACTTTTTCATATAACTGTATATATATATATATATATATATTATATATTCCATAGTTAATATTTACTGAATAAACTGCCTTAACTAGTGAGCTCTAGCTGTTCTGGTGTAATCACCCAGTTTGGAGCACAGGGAGCCCTCTTCGGAAGATCTACAGGGATGCGGAGCGCAGCGCAGTGACAGTGATCGCTGTTGTATTGAAGTAAGATCATTGTTGGAAACATCAGCTTCATTGCCTTTCACTAAACATTCCCTCTCTGCCCTAAGCAGCGATATCTCCCGATAACGTGCGACTTCATGCTGTTTAGGAGAGAGAGTTCTGTGCTGGGGACTAGCGTAGTGCCCCTATGCATGTCACAGCGTCAGGTTCAGCTGCCTCCGTGGCGCCTTCCTAAGGAAGTTGTCAATTTGGATACGTGCGCACGGACATCGCATTGTGTGCAAAGAACTTTATATATACTTTTTTATTATATTTAGGAATTGTAGTTATTTTTGTTTCTGAATAAATAGAAATATATAGGCTGATGAGGAGTAGTCTGGAAAGCTGCTATTTGTTACCATCTTTTCAGTTAGCCATTAAAAGGTATCAAATACCGAGGACTCTCAGTCTTTAATATTTTTCCATCTGCTGGCTAACATGGTACAAAGAAGAATTTGGGGATTTGTACTCTTTGATAGCACAGACTATTAACCAACACTACTGAATTAGGTTCACCTTGGTGTAATTGAGTGTAGCTTACGCCTGGCTACCGAGCATGTTTGACTAGTCCTGGGGTTCTTCGCTAGTAGCTTTCTATAGTGCTGTGTTGGAAACGTACGGCTAATGTACTTGCCCTTGTTTATAGATGTGTGTTTTATCGGATGGGACATCTCTGTGAGACTGGTCACTGCTGTGTGTACTGCTACGTAACTGATTGATCAAAGATTGTCATTTATTCCTACGGCGGTGGCTTAAACCACGTACACGCAGCAGTTGACTCATCTGACAATACTTATTTTTTTAACAAGTCTCATTAATTTAACTTACAATGACAAGTGCAATCAGCAAATGAAAACAGTCACTACAGGGTTTTTTATACATTGAAACTATTGGAAAATGTACATGAAACAGATTTTTTTAAAGGAAGGTCTGCATTGGTTTCATCAGACTTCCTATATACAAAGTAATCTCTCCTGGAAAACATTTCTGGCTCTTTCCATTAAATAAAAAATAAAGGATTTTCTTTTTTTCTTTATTTTGTACAACGATACAAAATGCATCAGTCATCCATTTATTCACATACATAAAACGTACAGGGTCACTATATTATAAGGGCTTGTTCACGTGTTGTGTCTTTGACTTTTCCTGCTCGTTTTGCCAGGAAAACATGCAGCGTTTTACAATACCAGGAAAGTGAATGAGATTCTGAAATCTCAAACACATCCTACTTATTTTTTCCTTGCGGATTTAAACCATCAAAGCTTTTTTTTAAAAAATCGTCAGCATGTTTCTTTGTGTTTTGCAGCATTTTTCACCTGATGAAATGAATGGGAAAAAAGTAAAAATGCATGCAACAATGTGCATATTTTATGCAGCGTTTTTCCTGCCAACACTGATTTTTACTGTAGAAATATCTGCTGCAAATACTCAATGAGTGCACATACCCCAAGATGCACTGCAATGTTAAAGAGGTTGTCCACCACTTTAGCATTGATGACCTATCCTTAGGATAGATCATCAATGTCTGATCGGTCGGGGTCCGACACCTGGCACCCCCGCCAATTAGCTGTTATCAGTGGCCGCTGCCGGCTGGTGATACTTACTTGTGGAGCTGCTCTTTCTTCTGATAGTGGCCAAGGCTTGGTACTGCACATCCGCCTCCTATTCAATAGGAGGCAGATATGTAGTACCTTACAGCAGCCACTATCAGAAGACAGAGCAGCTCCGCAAGTGAGTATCACCAGCCGGCAGCGGCCACTGATAACAGCTAATTGGCGGGGGTGCCAGGTGTCGGACCCCGACCGATCAAACATTGATGATCTATCTATGACGCGAGTCACTACAGAAATAACAGTCTCAGAAAAGGAGAGAAAAGACTAATATTACTGAAAGAAATATAATATTAGAGCTACTTACTAGATAAAAATAGGGAGGTCAAACAATCCAAAGTCAAGTCCAGGAAGATGGCGCAGTACAAAGGGAGCAGACAAAAGAGTAGTCAGATAACAAGCAAATGGTCAAAATCCAGGTAAGGGAAAATAGTCAGGCTGGGTCAGGCACAGAGCACAGAGAGATCAGTCCTACACAGGTAATACCAAGTGTACAATTGACACTGGGTAAAGGAGCTAGCATGCTTAAGTAGAAGACTAATCAAGGGAAGTGAACAAAGATGATTGCAGAAACAACCCAGCAAACCCAAAACAGACTGACAGCCTCCACACAATAGTAACCTAGCAGACAAGGAAAGTGTGGAGACTATGACAGTACCCCCTCTTCAAGGGGGGGCCACCGGACCCCCAGGTCTCCCAGGAAACCGCCGATGAAAGGCCCGGACCAACCGATCAGCCCTCGCAGAATGAGCCGGAACCCAGGACCGTTCCTCAGGTCCATACCCCTTCCAATGTACAAGATATTGAAGGGAATTACAGACCATACGGGAATCAATGATCTTTTGTACCTCATATTCTAAGCTTCCCTCAATAGACACCGGAGGAGGCGGGGGCGAGGGAGACAGAACAGGGGGAATAAATTCCTTCAACAAAGACTTGTGGAACACATTAGGAATACGGAAAGACTGAGGGAGTCGTAATCGGAAGGAAACCGGATTGACCACCTCCAGAATCTCATATGGACCAATGAATCTAGCACCCAACTTCAGCGAGGGTATCTTCAATCTAATATTCTTAGAGGATAGCCATACCTTATCCCCCACCTTGAAGGCGGCACCTGACGAGCGTTTCCTATCGGCCTTTTGTTTCTGCCGATGCTGAGCCACCCCAATATTCTTTTTAACCTCCCTCCAGACATCCCCCAACTCTTGAATGGTTACATCTACCCCAGGACACCCAGAACTTATCCTGGAGAACTCACCAAAATGAGGATGAAACCCATAATTACAGAAAAACGGAGAGGTTCCTGTGGACTGATTAACCCGACTGTTAAAGGCAAACTCAGCCAGAGGAAGAAAGGATGACCAATTCTCCTGCTGATCAGCGACAAAACATCTTAAAATTTGTTCCAAAGACTGATTTGTCCTTTCGGTCTGACCGTTAGTTCCAGGATGATAAGCAGAAGAAAAGGACAAATCAATCCCCAACCTTCTGCAGAAAGCCCTCCAAAATCTAGAGACGAATTGTACTCCCCTATCAGATACAATATTAAGAGGAATCCCATGCAATCGTACCACATGAGTAATAAACAGTTTGGAGAGCGTCTCTGAATTGGGTAACCCGGATAATGGAACGAAGTGAGCCTGTTTGCTGAATCGATCGACTACCACCCAAATAGCCATCATCCCCCCAGACAGAGGTAAATCGGAAATGAAATCCATGGACAAATGAGTCCATGGTCTTTCTGGAATGGGCAAAGGAGCCAATTCCCCAGCCGGCCGGCAATGTTGCACTTTAGCGCGTGCACAAGTTTCACAAGCAGACACAAAATCTTTAATGTCCCTACGCATAGCAGACCACCAAAAGAGTCTAGCAACTGCCTTCTGGGTGGCAGTAACTCCAGGATGACCACTCAACACAGAATCATGGAATTCTTGCAAAAGGCGTAATCTGAGATACACAGGGACAAACAACTTGCATTCAGGAATATTGGAAGGAGCCAAGGACTGAGCAGTACGAATTTCTGCTTCCAGCTCAGGCGAAACCATGGGCACAACTATACCCTGAGGAAGAATGGAGGAAGGAGGCTCCGGAGGGGACACAGAATCAAGGCTACGAGACAGGGCATCCGTTCTCACGTTCTTAGACCCAGGCCTGAACGTAATAGAAAAATTAAATCTTGAAAAAAATAAAGACCATCTAGCCTGTCGAGGTGTCAACCGCTTAGCAGATTCGATATACGCTAGATTCTTGTGATCTGTCACCACGGTGGCCAGATGAATGGCTCCCTCCAAAAAATGCCTCCATTCTTCAAAAGCCAATTTGACAGCAAGTAACTCTCGATTACCCACATCATAGTTTCTTTCAGCAGGAGAAAATTTCTTAGAGAAAAAGGCACATGGTCGCAGATTAGTTAAAGTTTTAGGACCTTGAGACAATACAGCCCCCACCCCAACCTCGGAAGCATCCACCTCCACAATGAACGGCCTCTGGAGATCTGGTTGAACAAGTACAGGAGCAGACATAAAACATTTCTTCAAGTTTTCAAAAGCCCCGACTGCTTCTGACGACCAAACCTTTAGCTCCGCCCCTTTGCGAGTGAGGTCCGTAAGAGGCTTGACGATCTGAGAAAAACCTTTAATAAATTTTCTGTAATAATTTGTGAACCCTAAAAAGCGCTGCAGAGCCTTAAGGTCGCTGGGTTGAACCCAATCAATGATGGCCTGAACCTTCCCAGGATCCATCTTAAACCCGGAGGCTGACACAATGAAGCCCAAGAATGATATTTCTTGAACAGAAAAGGTACATTTTTCAATCTTGGCAAACAAACAATTATCTCTTAACCTTTGCAGAACCAAACGGACATGTTTATAATGAATATCCAGATCAGGTGAAAAAATTAGAATATCATCTAAATAAACCACAATGAATCTCCCAATATAATCAGAGAGAATATCATTCATAAAATTCTGAAAGACCGCGGGTGCATTTGTTAGCCCAAAAGGCATGACGAGATTTTCAAAAAGACCTTCAGAAGTTAAAAACGCTGTCTTCCACTCATCACCCTCTCGAATACGTATCAGGTTATATGCCCCTCTAAGATCCAGTTTGGAAAACCATTTGGCCCCCGAAAGTTGATTATATAGATCGGGGATAAGTGGAAGCGGATAAGTATTTTTAACAGTTATCTTGTTTAATTCTCGGAAATCGAGGCAGGGACGGAGACCTCCATCTTTTTTTTTTTAACAAAAAAGAATCCGGCTGCAACTGGCGATGAGGAAGGACAAATATGACCTTTCCGTAAACTTTCGTTAATATAAGCTTTCATAGATGCCCGCTCAGGGCCAGACAAGTTATACAAGCGAGCTTTGGGTAATTTGGCATTAGGAATGAGATTAATAGCACAGTCATAGGGACGGTGAGGAGGTAAGATCTCAGACTCTACTTCCGAAATAGCATCTCCGAAGTCCTTCAGGTATTCCGGAAGACCCTCCAGACTAACGGAGCAAGCATGCACAGATTTAAGACATTTTTCAATACAATGAGGGTCCCATTTGACAATATCTTTCTGATACCAGTCAATGATCGGATTATGTATGTGCAGCCAAGGAAGACCCAACACAATCCCAGCAGGTAAATTGTCCAGGACATAACAGGAGATTAATTCTGTATGCAGTGACCCCACCTTGAGTGTGAACTCCACCGTAACTAACTGAACCAGATTTTTTAGCAACGGTGTTCTATCAATAGCCACAATTTGAATAGGGTCTTCTAACTTAACTGTCCCTAATCCTAATTTCTGAACAAGTCCCGAATCAATGAAATTAGCCGCGGCTCCACAGTCAATAAAGGCAAATGTTGATAGACACTGTTTTTGAAACAGAAGTTCAGCATTCAACAACACTTTATCAGAGGAGTAAAAGGGTACCTGTAAGTCTGGGTGACCTCCTCGACAATCACCCAGACCTAGGCGTTTTCCAACGGCTTATTCGTTGCAGGTCGTGCTGGGCAATCCTTTAAAAGATGTCCAGATTGGCCACAATACAGACAAAGTCCAAGTTCCAGGCGGCGTCTCCTCTCCTTAACCCTTGAGCTGGCAGCTCCAACCTCCATAGGTTCTACCACTTTTAAACGACCCGGGCTCGGTGGACAAAATGGAACCTCGTGTTGAACCTTGCGTCTCTCCCGCATCCTCCGATCTATGCGGATAGCCTGAGTCATGGCCTCCCCCAAACAACCAGGTGGAGCATGCAGAGCCAGAGCGTCCTTTAGAGGCTCCGAAAGACCCCTGAGGAATTGGCACCTGAGAGCCGCGTCATTCCAGAGAACTTCAGTAGACCACTGACGAAATTCAGAACAGTAGTCTTCTGCTGTGTGGTTACCCTGTGTCAGGTTCATGATCCTTGTCTCTGCCACCTTGACCCTGTCAGGTTCGTCATAGATCTGTCCTAAAGCGTCAAAGAAAGCGTCCACAGAAAGACGTTCAGGAGAAAAAGGGGGTAGAGAAAATGCCCAAGTCTGGGGACCCCCGCGCAGAAGTGACATTATAATTCCCACCCGCTGTGACTCATTCCCTGATGACCGAGGACGCAAGGTAAACAATAATTTACAACTTTCTTTGAAAGTTCTGAACTGATCTTTCTCCCTCGAAAATTTGTCAGGGAGTGCTATAGCCGGTTCAGGGGGGCTCAAAGATACGTCAGATGGTTCAGAAGTCATGACAGTGGTCGGAGAGGAAAGATTCTGAGGGACTGTAAACGTACCAGAAATCTGGTCTTGTAACTGAGCCTGTGAGGACGCCAGTTTGTGTTGTTCCAAGGCCAGATCCTGAACTAACTGAGTCAGATTCGCCACCTGATCACACAAAGTATGTAACGAATCCATAGGTGGGAAAAAGGAAAAAAAAAAGTGAACGGTCAATTGTAATGTGACGCGAGTCACTACAGAAATAACAGTCTCAGAAGAGGAGAGAAAAGACTAATATTACTGAAAGAAATATAATATTAGAGCTACTTACTAGATAAAAATAGGGAGGTCAAACAATCCAAAGTCAAGTCCAGGAAGATGGCGCAGTACAAAGGGAGCAGACAAAAGAGTAGTCAGATAACAAGCAAATGGTCAAAATCCAGGTAAGGGAAAATAGTCAGGCTGGGTCAGGCACAGAGCACAGAGAGATTAGTCCTACACAGGTAATACCACGTGTACAATTGACACTGGGTGCTAGCATGCTTAAGTAGAAGACTAATCAAGGGAAGTGAACAAAGATGATTGCAGAAACAACCCAGCAAACCCAAAACAGACTGACAGCCTCCACACAATAGTAACCTAGCAGACAAGGAAAGTGTGGAGACCGTGACACTATCGTAAGGATAGGTCATCAATGCTAAAGTAGTGGACAGCCTCTTTAAATGTACAGTATTATGCCGCCTAGTCAGTACCCGTTGTATACCAGCATATGTGCAGCTTTGTTGCGAATTCTTGTTTTACTTCATAAATGAGTAGATGTTGAGTTATTAAATATTCCTGCTCTTGAACAAAGTAACAGAAGCCCAGAAACTCACACCCACGAAATGATATTCATGGTATTTATGGTACTTACAAAACCCAATTTCTTTTTCAAGTGCTTGCTAGTGACTATATGTCTATGTTTATGTTTCTGCATTTGTCAAAAAATGTTAGTTGAGATGGGCGCCAGTGCTGCGGTCTTCTCAATTGATATATTAAATGGAATCTGTCAGCTCTTTGTTGTCCCCAGGCCTCCACCATGCCTTATTATACAAACTAATAAGCCTTCTGGCTTGACTGACATCTTCCCAGCCAGTGTATATCACCAACAGTCTCTACCAAAAAATAAGTCAATCAACCAGGAAGAATAGGGTTAAAATGTTGACTGTCTGTTCCGGATCGAACTCTGTCCAGATGAATATTGTATGGTCATGTACAGAGAGGATACAGTGTTTTCTAAAATAATTTCTGTGATTTGGCTCTTTTGGATTTACCATTCAGGGAAATGTTCCAAAACCTCAATATGTGTGAAAAGGCATGGTGGTAATTTAGGGGTCATAAAAAAAAGAGCTGGAAGTTTCCCTTTAAAGGGAACCTGTCACCAGAAATAACGCTATTAACCTGCAGATTAACAGCGTTAGTTCTGGTGACAGGTTCCCTTTAAGGATAGCCAGCTATCCACAGAACAAATTATGTAACTAAAGCATTCACCCATCTACATCCAGTTTCAATTCTCTCAGCGTTGACTACTGCACATTTTCTCATTATAAAATCAATGAAAATAATATTTACGACCTTAAATTGTAGTATATCGATGTTCTAAACAACAATAATTGCAATAGTAATACCACCAGTAAAAGTAACTTGAGAAAATAAACTAATGTGTCTGTTACTCAAGGGAATAGCAATAAAAATACAAGGCTGCTACCTGTCTGCTCATGTCACCTTTACAGCCAAGCCTCGTTTCATGCACATATATTTAATACTGATGAAAAGCTGCTAGGAAAGTGTGAACCAACACAGTTGTAAATAAATAGATCTATATGCAAATATATGCGCTGATCAACCGCTTCTCTCCCAGAAAATAGTGACTTCATAAACACTGCATTGATGTAAATGGAATCAATAAATCACTGCCACATCTGCAGTTATTCTACAGCAGAAGACATGAACATGAACTTGCTGATAAAACTGCAGACAGTTATTGTACTTGAGCTTGATGAATGTATGCAGGTGAAGCATGGGCTTCTTGGCTACACATCAGTTAACCTGAGACTCGTGTACATGGAAGTCAAAGTCACAGTTAGCTCTGTTAATGGAAAAGGTAAGGGGAGTGCTCAAAAACATTTTCATGTTCCATGAATTTTCCTAATGCATCATTTCAGATGATGGGATAAATGGATTATTATTCACCAAGGAACCTGTTTAAACATCTAAGCCCACTAACTCCAACATATACGACCTGGCAGATCCTATAGCACAAATTCAATGACATGTTGACATAGGATTCCAGATGAGATATTATCCAGCACTAATGTTCAGTAATGCATACAGCACAATAAATCAATTAGATGGAGGCATATTCCGACAATAGATATTTACAGCATATCCCTAAGATAAATCCTAAATGTCTGATATGTGCTCTGCTGCTTCTATAACTTTGCACAGACTAAAGTGGCAAGTGAAGTGAGACATACTTAGGTGTAAGAGTGGACAAAGACAGAATAGGCCCCTGTACAAGAACAGTATATGGGCTCTTTGCAGTCCAGTAGTTTATCATAATGCACAATCCCCCTTGCTTTGGAGGTGGATGTGGCCACCTTACCTCTTGGGCTCCTGTGTGGCTGCACCAAATCTATGTCCACTCCTGCTTTGGTGTTTGACTTACTCCTCCCTCTTTTTCATCACTTTTTACTCATAGGGTCAAGGTCACAAAAAAGGACACAGCATAGGTAGTGGTCACAGATGCCAGACATTTATGGTACATTCTAGGGATATGCTATTAAAATGGACTCCAGTCCATTGTAAAAATTGGACCAATGTGTAGTATACATACCTGGTACTCAAAGAAAAAAAGGGGGGGAACTTACCATAAAGTCCAGAAAGCGCCGAAACGCGCGTCAGGGTAGCCGCCACGCAGCCTGAGGTGCCTTGATTCTTCTATGGCAGTAAGTAGAGTTTACGCTATTACTTTTACACACTTTACATATTTATAATATCACTGTACACTGAATATGTCTGCATTTCCTATTAGCTATATGCCTTAACCATATACAAATTGCATGTATACACTGCATAGCACATATGACTTTACATTTGATTGGCATGACATTTGACCCTCTGTATCAATGCTGTAAATATTTTATCCTTTTATATACTGTGTGTGCACTCTTGTATTGTACACTTTTTGTTACTTGCCTGATTTGTTAATAAAACATATTTTTTATATCACTAGTGCGCTTTCCGGACTTTATGGTTGGTTCCTCTCCCCCTTTTTTCTTTCAGTATTTATTTCCGACTGTCTGTGTTTTTTGCCATTACCAGCCCACATAGACTGTAGTATTGACATAATTTTTTTATAATTACCCCTTCATTGTTATATTGTACATACGTGTCATACTCCTATGTTGTCCCCTTGTGTTCTTTTGCGTACCTGGTACTCTACTTTTGAAAGCTGGGGACGTCATTCATATGTTTTAGAGCCTTGTTTGCTTGTATAAAAAATGGGCACAACAGTCTCAGCCTACTCCATTCACAACTTGTTTAGGAAACCTGAGACTTGTCCACCCTGCCCTCCAAATACACTGTGTGCAGAATTATTAGGCAAGTTGTATTTTAGAGGATTATTTTTATTATTGATCAACAACTATGTTCTCAATCAACCCAAAAGACTCATAAATATCCAAGCTTAATATTTTTGGAAGTTGGAGTGGTTTTTTTTAGATTT
The DNA here is from genome assembly GCF_046119375.1 of Phyllobates terribilis. Lineage (NCBI taxonomy): Eukaryota > Metazoa > Chordata > Amphibia > Anura > Dendrobatidae > Phyllobates > Phyllobates terribilis. Next base: position 294,384,620 of record NW_027362771.1, read on the forward strand.
GGCTATCTTAGGAGGATATCTGTTTGTGCAGGTAACTATTACTGTGCTGAATTATTAGGCAACTTAATAAAAACCAAATATAATCCCATCTCTCTTGTTTACTTTCACCAGGTAAACCAATATCAGTGCACAAAATTTAGAAATAAACATTTCTGACATGCAAAACCAAAAAAATTAGTGATCAATATAGCCACCTTTCTTTATGATGACACTCAACAGCCTTCCATCCATAGATTCTGTCAGTTGCTTGATCTGTTTTCAATCAACATTGCGTGCAGCAGCCACCACAGCCTCCCAGACACTGTTCCGAGAGGTGTACTGTTTTCCCTCCCTGTAGATCTCACATTTTATGATGGACCACAGGTTCTCTATGGGGTTCAGATCAGGTGAACAAGGGGGCCATGTCATTATTTTTTCTTCTTTTAGACCTTTACTGGCCATCCACGCTGTGGAGTAGTTGGATGCATGTGATGGAGCATTGTCCTGCATGAAAATCATGTTTTTCTTGAACGATACCGACTTCTTCGGCTGGGTGCCCACGTAGCGTTTTTCAAGCGTTTATGCTGCGGAATTTCCGCAGCGGAAATGCTTGTGAAACGCTAGGTAATCCGCACCCCATGGTCCCCAAGGGGATTCCGCATGTTCTATGCACATGCTGCGGATTTTTCCGCAGCGTTTATGCTGCGTACAAAAATCCGCAGCATGTCATTTAATTTTGCGGAAGCGCAGCGGAACTCCCGCCATTGACTTGCTTTGAAACGAATAGAAACCGCGACTGTACATTTGTACAAGCGGCTTCTATGCGTCTCTATGTGCGGATGGTACCCAGTTCTGGAGGAGAGGAGACTCTCCTCCAGACCTGGGTATCATTGTACCTGTAAAAAAAGAATAAAATAACAAATAAAGTTTATACTCACCTTTCCGAAGGCTTTTCTCTGAATGCCGGCATCGCTTGAGGACCTGCGGTGACGTCACAGTCATGTGACCGCAGGCCCTTCACCGCTCTGTCTCGCGATATGCCGGCAGCCGGGAACCAGACAGGAACGAGCGCTGCTGCACACACCGGGGCCTCGGGGGTGAGTATAGCTTTATTTGTTTTAATTTTTATGGTTCACACTGTATAAATCCATGCCGTTTGCATGGATTTATATAGTGTGACCTAGTTGTCAAGCACTTTCCAAGTGATGCTATCGCCTGGAAAGCGCTTGTCAATCTGCATGAGGAAAGGCATGTGAATCCGCATTGTGGATCCGCATGTATTCTGCAGGAAAAACGCATGCACAATCTGCATGCGTTTTTTCTGCCAGGGAGATGCAGAAATACTGCAGAAATTTTCTGCTTCATTTCTGCATCGTGGGCACATACCAGACAATGTGAACTGAGGTCTAAGATGGCAGACATACAAGAAACAGAGGCATGTTCACACTAGCAAAAAAGAAGCAAGACAAAAATATATCTCATACCCTACCATAATTATATATAAATGTAAAGCAAAGTTGCATAATAAATATAGGGTACTTAGTGAACTATTTTTGATCAAAAAAAGTATACAAGCCGTCCCACCAGCGGCAAGGTGACCCTAAATTGGGACGGTACCTATACTGCCTATATTAAAAACCTTACTGTATATCAAAGTTGAAGTAATGCATATAAAAGGGTAGACAAATAGGACCGGGTCCCAACTCCAGACCACCTAGGCCCGTGGTAAGCTACATATATACCAATCAGCTCAACAAAGGGCATGCCACACCCTTAAATTGCACAGAATGCAAACAAGTCAAAAAACCAGACAATGTGAACTGAGGTCTAAGATGGCAGACATACAAGAAACAGAGGCATGTTCACACTAGCAAAAAAGAAGCAAGACAAAAATATATCTCATACCCTACCATAATTATATATAAATGTAAAGCAAAGTTGCATAATAAATATAGGGTACTTAGTGAACTATTTTTGATCAAAAAAAGTATACAAGCCGTCCCACCAGCGGCAAGGTGACCCTAAATTGGGACGGTACCTATACTGCCTATATTAAAAACCTTACTGTATATCAAAGTTGAAGTAATGCATATAAAAGGGTAGACAAATAGGACCGGGTCCCAACTCCAGACCACCTAGGCCCGTGGTAAGCTACATATATACCAATCAGCTCAACAAAGGGCATGCCACACCCTTAAATTGCACAGAATGCAAACAAGTCAAAAAACCAGACAATGTGAACTGAGGTCTAAGATGGCAGACATACAAGAAACAGAGGCATGTTCACACTAGCAAAAAAGAAGCAAGACAAAAATATATCTCATACCCTACCATAATTATATAGAAATGTAAAGCAAAGTTGCATAATAAATATAGGGTACTTAGTGAACTATTTTTGATCAAAAAAAGTATACAAGCCGTCCCACCAGCGGCAAGGTGACCCTAAATTGGGACGGTACCTATACTGCCTATATTAAAAACCTTACTGTATATCAAAGTTGAAGTAATGCATATAAAAGGGTAGACAAATAGGACCGGGTCCCAACTCCAGACCACCTAGGCCCGTGGTAAGCTACATATATACCAATCAGCTCAACAAAGGGCATGCCACACCCTTAAATTGCACAGAATGCAAACAAGTCAAAAAAACAGACAATGTGAACTGAGGTCTAAGATGGCAGACATACAAGAAACAGAGGCATGTTCACACTAGCAAAAAAGAAGCAAGACAAAAATATATCTCATACCCTACCATAATTATATATAAATGTAAAGCAAAGTTGCATAATAAATATAGGGTACTTAGTGAACTATTTTTGATCAAAAAAAGTATACAAGCCGTCCCACCAGCGGCAAGGTGACCCTAAATTGGGACGGTACCTATACTGCCTATATTAAAAACCTTACTGTATATCAAAGTTGAAGTAATGCATATAAAAGGGTAGACAAATAGGACCGGGTCCCAACTCCAGACCACCTAGGCCCGTGGTAAGCTACATATATACCAATCAGCTCAACAAAGGGCATGCCACACCCTTAAATTGCACAGAATGCAAACAAGTCAAAAAACCAGACAATGTGAACTGAGGTCTAAGATGGCAGACATACAAGAAACAGAGGCATGTTCACACTAGCAAAAAAGAAGCAAGACAAAAATATATCTCATACCCTACCATAATTATATATAAATGTAAAGCAAAGTTGCATAATAAATATAGGGTACTTAGTGAACTATTTTTGATCAAAAAAAGTATACAAGCCGTCCCACCAGCGGCAAGGTGACCCTAAATTGGGACGGTACCTATACTGCCTATATTAAAAACCTTACTGTATATCAAAGTTGAAGTAATGCATATAAAAGGGTAGACAAATAGGACCGGGTCCCAACTCCAGACCACCTAGGCCCGTGGTAAGCTACATATATACCAATCAGCTCAACAAAGGGCATGCCACACCCTTAAATTGCACAGAATGCAAACAAGTCAAAAAACCAGACAATATGAACTGAGGTCTAAGATGGCAGACATACAAGAAACAGAGGCATGTTCACACTAGCAAAAAAGAAGCAAGACAAAAATATATCTCATACCCTACCATAATTATATATAAATGTAAAGCAAAGTTGCATAATAAATATAGGGTACTTAGTGAACTATTTTTGATCAAAAAAAGTATACAAGCCGTCCCACCAGCGGCAAGGTGACCCTAAATTGGGACGGTACCTATACTGCCTATATTAAAAACCTTACTGTATATCAAAGTTGAAGTAATGCATATAAAAGGGTAGACAAATAGGACCGGGTCCCAACTCCAGACCACCTAGGCCCGTGGTAAGCTACATATATACCAATCAGCTCAACAAAGGGCATGCCACACCCTTAAATTGCACAGAATGCAAACAAGTCAAAAAACCAGACAATGTGAACTGAGGTCTAAGATGGCAGACATACAAGAAACAGAGGCATGTTCACACTAGCAAAAAAGAAGCAAGACAAAAATATATCTCATACCCTACCATAATTATATATAAATGTAAAGCAAAGTTGCATAATAAATATAGGGTACTTAGTGAACTATTTTTGATCAAAAAAAGTATACAAGCCGTCCCACCAGCGGCAAGGTGACCCTAAATTGGGACGGTACCTATACTGCCTATATTAAAAACCTTACTGTATATCAAAGTTGAAGTAATGCATATAAAAGGGTAGACAAATAGGACCGGGTCCCAACTCCAGACCACCTAGGCCCGTGGTAAGCTACATATATACCAATCAGCTCAACAAAGGGCATGCCACACCCTTAAATTGCACAGAATGCAAACAAGTCAAAAAACCAGACAATGTGAACTGAGGTCTAAGATGGCAGACATACAAGAAACAGAGGCATGTTCACACTAGCAAAAAAGAAGCAAGACAAAAATATATCTCATACCCTACCATAATTATATAGAAATGTAAAGCAAAGTTGCATAATAAATATAGGGTACTTAGTGAACTATTTTTGATCAAAAAAAGTATACAAGCCGTCCCACCAGCGGCAAGGTGACCCTAAATTGGGACGGTACCTATACTGCCTATATTAAAAACCTTACTGTATATCAATGTTGAAGTAATGCATATAAAAGGGTAGACAAATAGGACCGGGATCGTGGGCACATAGCCTTTCTGTACCACTGCTTGAAGAAGTTGTCTTCCAGAAACTGGCAGTAGGTCTGGAAGTTGAGCTTCACTCCATCCTCAACCCGAAAAGGTCCCACAGGTTCATCTTTGATGATACCAGCCCATACCAGTACCCCACCTCCACCTTGCTGGCGTCTGAGTCGGAGTGGAGCTCTCTGCTCTTTACTGATCCAGCCTCTGGCCCGTCCATCTGGCCCATCAAGAGTCACTCTCATTTCATCAGTCCATAAAACCGTTGAAAAATCAGTCTTAAGATATTTCTTGGCCCATTCTTGACGTTTTATCTTATGTTTCTTGTTCAAAGGTGATCGTTTTTCAGCCTTCCTTACCTTGGCCATGTCCCTGAGTATCGCACACCTTGTGCTTTTTGATACTCCAGTAACGTTGCAGTTCTGAAATATGGCAAAACTGGTGGTGAATGGCATCTTGGCAGCTTCACGCTTGATTTTCCTCAATTCATGGGCAGTTATTTTGCGCCTTTTTTGGCCAACACGCTTCTTGCGATCCTGTTGGCTATTTGCCATGAAACGCTTGATTGTTCGGTGATCACGCTTCAAAAGTTTGGAAATTTCAAGACTGCTGCATCCCTCTGCAAGACATCTCACAATTTTGGACTTTTCAGAGCCAATCAAATCTCTCTTCTGACCCATTTTGCCAAAGGAAAGGAAGTTGCCTAATAATTAAGCACACCTTATATAGGGTGTTGATGTCATTAGTCAACACCCCTCCTCATTACAGAGATGCACATCACCAGATTTACTTAATTGGTAGTTGGCTCTCAAGTCTATGCAGCTTGGAGTAGGACAACATGTATAAAAAAGTATTATGTGATCAAAATACTAATTTTCCTAATAATTCTGCACACAGTGTAGGCAGATGAAGCTCCAGAATGGGGAGACGGCAGTATAGGGCATAGATAGAATACCATCTGCGGGATATGGCGCTGCTCAGCAGTGCAGTACTGAAGCACATGATATTACAGCAGCATTACAGAAGTAAATTGCTGATTGTGGGAAGTCACTTTAATATAGGACTTTTCTAGTTTTATGCAAATCAAGTGTGTGCATTATATAATGAAGAGTAACTGCAGTTATATGCTATATTGAAGCACAAAGTATATTATATATAATAAAGTATGATATATGAGTAGCACGGTGGCTCAGTTGTTAGCACTGCCACTTAGCAGCGCTGGGGTCCTGGGTTCAAGCCCCACCAAGGAAAACATCTGCAAGGAGTTTGTATCTTCTTCCCGTGTTTGTGTGTGTTTCCTCTGGGCTATCCAGCTTCCTCCCACACACCAAATACATACCGATAGAGAAATTAGATTGTGAGCCCCAATGGGGACAGTTCCCATAATGTCTGTAAAGCACTGTGGAATTAATGGTGCTATATAAATGAGTAAAATAAATAAAAAGATATATTCAATCAATAGGCTTTAACAGATGCAACTATTTCTGCAATACAGGAAGCTCCTCCAATAGCAAAACACTTCACATTAGAAAGCTGTTTTCCAATTGGAGGAGACTGACGCACAGGTCTGGTCACATGCTTCTCCACCAGCAGCCATTTTGCTGACAGATCTGTGCCTTGAGTGAGGAAGGCTATCATTATATATTGCTAAGTGCCACACAATCACATCTCCAACACATTTGGTAAAATAAAAATAAAGTGGTAAAATAAAGATAAAGTGGTCATCTCCTTTAATAAGCTGTGGGTAGTGAGCAGATGGGATTTATGAAATTAAAGAGAAGCTGTCAGCATGATTTAGCAGTGTAAAGGAAAAGCATGGCCATAATGGCGCTGTTATACAGAGTAAGTTGATATCTTTAGTGAAGAAATCCACTCTGTGATTGTTCTTTAATGTGCATTTGAAGTTTTCTGGTAACTAGATTTAAGTGCACAGGGGCTGGACTGTGTTGAAAAAAGCCTAGGACAGGCTGAAACGTCCATTGGAATTGGCAATGAAATAAAAGAGCAATTACTCACAGAAGTGGCAGTAATTTCTTTCTGCATACTTTACCTCACGTGCACCATGCCAATGGAGTGCCTATCCACCATCCCTGTGTCCGGACTGTGGGTAGGGTCTTCGGCTCCTACCCTGGTTCTCCTCCTGCCTTTGGTGGCTGTAGAACAGGTCACTGCTTTGTGAATGACCGGCCTCCTATTATAAATTTCTTGCTGGCGCTGTCCATGCTGCGGGTAGAGCATGCGCAGATTGATCTTAATATCGTCAATAAAATGGCACCAGTAGCAGAGCTTGCACAGATTGAGATCTCGGCTCAATGACGTCCTTTAGAGATTTAATTGAACTGAGATCTGAATCGGGGCAGGCACCACCACCGGCGCAATCTTCTCATGACAAGAACAACGTCAGTGCAAATCTTCAAACAGGAGGCAGGTCACTCACAAAGCAGTGACCTGTCATCCAGACACCTGAGGCAGGCGGAGGGGCCTTAGCAGGAGCCGAAGACCCTACCCACACTCCGGCCCCTGTGCACCTAAAGCTAATTGCCCAAAAACTTCAAATGCGGATTAAAGAGCAACCACTGATCGGATTTCTTCACTAAAGGTATCGATTTACTCTGTATAACAGCCCCATTGTCGCCATGCATTTCCTTTACACTGCTAAATGATGCTGACAGGTTTTCTTCAAAGGAATATTATTGCTCCTTGTGCACATGGGTTCTTTTCTACTGCACGGACTGGTGTAATAAAGCATTACTTGAGTTGATTAATTGAAGGTCCTGACTTGGACATTTAGCTCTTGTAGCACAATCAGACACCAAGCATTGCTACGATTTCATTGATTGTAATCCATTGTGCATTGCTCATTAGGATTTAGATCTAGTGTTTAATAATTCTCAATAGCTTTTCATCCCAAATCGGCTGTTTTGGCATCTGCCAGCAGTTATGAGCTGGATGGAGAACGCGGGCTATTAAAAGCCTGGATATTGGAGCACTCGCATTCTGATCAATTGCTTAAATGAGGAAGAAATGTATGCAATCTCGCTTCACTTAGCTGAGCTGTCTAGTTAACGCAAAAGGCCTGACATAAGAGCATGTTCTACAGCATGCTGCATTTTTTTATGAAAACCACAAGATTATATTGCTTCACGGTATTATGTGCCAACTTTTCCTAATGACATCAAGGGAGAAAGAAAACGAATAGTTACAATGTAATAGTGAGTAGTAGATCTCCAGTAGCGTATTCCTTACCACCTAGAAGGCTCTAAATGGCGTCATTAATAATGTGACATAATAAGTCACAGATAAAGAATTACATGTTATAGAAGCACGTTTCACCAAAATACTGAATTGCTACAAAAGAAACAGAACATCAGATGTTGTAAAGGAGAAAGCAAACCCCCAGCCTGTGATAATGGCGGTGTCTTACAGACAGGCGGTGGTAGCTGCAGCAGGCCATCCGAAAGGTTTGATGTCTACAGTACAGCAGTGAGAACCAGAGAATAAAATATTAGGTGTGGTTATACTCAGGGCTGTTATGGGTTAACTGAATTTCTCACTGACTTTTGTTATATTCAGTGACACATTGGGAGCAGCTCATCTTGTGTTGTTCAGGGTAAGGCCACGTTCACACCTTCAGTATTTTACATCACTCCTGCTTCTGGCTTACGAATACTGATGTAAAATACTGACCAAATACTGAACGTGTGAACGTGGCCTAAGCAGTAGAACACGCACATGCATTACTCTTTTTTGTGCTTTAACATTATTATTATTATTATAAGAAAAAAAAAGTCAAATAAAACATTTGGACCCCCTCCATTGCCTCTTCCTTTCCAGCTCTTTTTGGGTTCCCCACTAGTTTTCACTTTGCAATCTTTTTAGACACCCAACAAGCTGGCTCAGGCACAGTGCCCCCCGGTCAGTGATTGGTTGGTCAGATAACATTGTCAGCAGGGTTGGGGTCTAGCACCTTTTTTTAATTTAAAGTGGACATCTTTTAATTCTCAGTGGTTAACACTGCAACCTTACAGCACTGGGGTCCTGGGGCCATATCCCACCAAGGAAACATCTGCAAGGAGTTTGTATGTTCTCCCCGTGTTTGCGAAGTTTCCTCAAGGTTCTCCGGTTTCCTCTCAAACCCCAAAGACATATTCATAGGGAATGTAGATTGTGAACCCCATTGGTGAGTAAAATATATCACTAATATTGCTTGCTCTGTCAACACTTAGCATAATGCTAACATCATGCTATGCAATGCCTAAAGAGATCCTATCACCAAATGACTCCTCTTCTTATTTATCTGTATAGGGCTTGCTTATATCCATGCACTCACTGCCAAAATGACTTCACTCCACTGAATTTAATGAAGTTTCAGGCAAAGAAAGTTCTGAAACAAATCAGTCGCCTGCTAATGTCCAGATTGAATTCTGTAATGTATTGGTAGTTTATATATATAATTCCTCCTGAGTTTTATACACTAGAGCCTAGTGCAGAATGTATAATTTACCAACTACCTGTACCTGCTGATAGATAGCTAACAGTCATGTCCCTAAACTTATATTACTGTGTAACTGTGAATGTTATTGAACCCATAGAGTATGGCTGCTAATCACTGGTATGACTGGCTAAAAGTTGGCGAAATGTGTGTGGGGCGTGTTTGGCGGGTAAACAGACAACTGGGTTGTCATCACTATGCTAATTTATTACTCTGGGACTTTTCTCCTCCCTTATCTGTGGATATAGCTCTGCTATTCGTTATTGCTGTTTATCTTGATTTTTTAAATACACGGGATATATTATGGGATTTATCCCTTGGGTTGAGTTCTACAAGTGATAGCTACATAGTAGAGTCTTTGTATATAATAATTTTTACTTCTCAATTATTCTGTTCTAGACACCATTTTTTATTTGTGGCTTTTTATATATTTTTTAATATTTAACCATATTTATTTATTGGTCTTCAGTAAGGGATATGTTTTTACTGCCTCCGGCTTAGACTTCACAGAGTTTTTTGGTATTGTTAATATGATTGGTCAAAGCCTTTACTATATTGCTATCCTGTGGATAATTTTCAGGAAAAGTTAGTCTAAATGAATGAATTAAAAGGACTCTAAACATATTATATAATGTCGAGTTCACACATCCATGATATACGGCCCATGTTCGGATCGCAACACCTGGACCAACCTGTGGGTCTCCTGAACTAACTGTCTCTTCTATACCTAGGAAGCAGTGAGTTCAGCTCAGGAGAACCACTGGTTGGGTTACGTAGCGTTTGAGACATCATACATTTGAGTTTTTTCATTGATCTTTTATGAATGTCTGCAAAAACAGTGAAAAAAGTCAGACATCAGTTAAAAATATTCCTGCCAACCAACTATTTGTACAGCCTGGTGATAACTTATTGATCAGTAGAGGTTCAACCACCGGAACCAGCACAGATCGTCAAAATGGACAACTTTATCCGCATTAGAATGGAGCGACAGTGCACATCCCCGACTGCTGCTCATCCATGCCCTATGGGGCGGTGGAGCGCTGTGAGCTCGGCTTTTTCTGGTAAGCCCATATAGAATAATCGGAGCATCGGTCGGGAGTCTAACATGCCGCTTCATTTTGTAACCAGGATAAAAGTTGGGGATAAAAATTCCCTGTACTGTTGATCATTGGGGTTCCAGCAGTCACACCCTCAACTATCAGCAGGTTATCGCCTATCCTATGGATAGATAAGTTGTTTTCATTGGACAACCCCTTTAAGTCTATTCTGAAGCTACAATAATCTTTCGGCAGCAGTTATTCACATCACAGATATATTTTCCTGCCGGAGTTATGACGATGCATGAAACCTTTATGGCAAATTTTAATAAAATCTGAAAAACATATGAAATGATAATTTTTCCCAAGTGAACTGACCCTCTGAGGGAGATTTATTAAAAACATTAAACCATTGTCAAGTATAGGTGGAGAAGTTGCTACCTTCTACTACTTTTTTTGCACCAGTTTTAATAAATATGTGACACAGATTAAAAGTTTTGTCCGTATTTCTAATTAGTGCTTCTTCATATCCTTCCTTAGGAGGATGAAAGACTATATGTAAGTAGCTGGGAGGACCTAAGGGAAGAACGTTCTGGTTCAGCAACTTCACTGAGGTGTGAACTTACTCTGATCTTTCAATGCAGAATTCTGCAACCGCTGCACTTATTTATAGATGATATATAGCTGATTCACATCACTGAACCATCTGGTAATATAAATAATCTGGGTGTGCAGCATACATTTGTGTCTTGAAACAGTCTACACCCTTCTCCATAAAATGGCAGTACTTTTATGTTGATCATCATTCATTACATTTTAACCATTTCAAGCTCATATGTATCTTTTTTAGACTTTATGCATTTTTACGGCTTGCGTTTTTACATTAGTGGTGGCTCAGTGATTAGCACTCTTGCCTGTGGTTCTGAATTTGGATCTGACCAGGGGCAACATCTCCCTATGTTTGCCAGGGTTTCCACTGCTGTCCTCACACACTCCAAAATATAGTAAGAGGTTAATTGCTGTCCTATAAAATTGACTATAGTTTGTGTGTCTAAAGTAGGGAAAGTAGATTGTGAGCCTCGTTAGGGACAAGGACTGATGTGAGCGGTGACAATTTCTGTATACAATTATGAAATATGTTGGGGCTAGGCTCGGACTGGCCCATAGGGGAACAGGGGAATTCCCCGGTGGGCCCCCAACCTCACTGTACTGACAGCACTTGGCGTAATTCACTTTATGCACTCTGTACAGAAAAAAGCAGCATCTCATCATTCGTTAACCAAACTACCAAGTTTATTATTATATAGAGATATAGGTTAATTTTGAACAAGGGTAGTGAAAAATTTGCATGCAGGTGAAAAGTGGGCCCTCCCCAAAGTCAATGTTACTGCTGGGCCCTTGGCACCCCAGTCGAACACTGATTGAGGCTACATGAAAAATTTCAAATAAATCAATGAATCATGTTGATTCTTCTAAGTAACTAAAGAGAGCGGATAACTGGTACTCAGAAACATGGTAAAGTCTTTTTGGCAATGATTATTTGCAATTATTTTATTTAAGTGAAATTCATAAAAGTTTTTCTTTTTTATGCTATTATCACAAGGGTCTTTATGTTTTGCTGCATATAATTATTGCCCCAATTTACAACAAATACAATTACAAAGATTAAAGTGAAACATTTTATGTATTGCATGCAATTTCACGGCCTATAGCAAGGTGGTAAAAAAAAGATCAGCTTGCCATTTGCAATACACCCCCTTTTTCAAAGGTAAACTTTGAACATTAAATTATCACTTTTTTCTGTAAATATAATATGACGCGCCCCTGGGCCTGCTGTGTCGTGCGGCATCGCGCGCACGGGGGCTTACCCGGAGCCGGATCAGATAGGGGTAGTAGTCTCGTGGCGGTGACCCGGTCCGTGCCCAGGGAGTCAAACTGAGTGGCAGTCTTTAGCAGTAGATGTTAGAATGTTCGACTACGCCACCCGTGGATTGCGGTCACGGGACCGCCGCTGCACGGCAGTCCGCTGAGGCCGGTGTTGTTTGTGCAGCTGAGAATGAGATGACTCCCCACGGGAGGAGTATGGCCTCAGGGCAGATCTGTTAGAGATGATGATGGGAGTGATGGTGCGGGTGTCCCAGTACTGAGGGTGCAGGTGTGACGGCAGGAACACAGAGGCGGGAAGTGCAGTTTCAAAAGCTTTACTCACAGTTCTTTACCAGGTCGCCCGTGCACAGTAGGACCACCCGAGTCGTGCTGCGTCCACCAGGTCAGGGACTTAGCCAACTCCCAGGCAGTTCCAGAGCGTGGTCCTGAGCTCCCCTCTTTTCCTTCCTACTGGCCGTCCCCACCAGGGATCCACCTTTGTCCAGCTCCCTCGGGCCTTCTGGTGGTGAAACCTTTCCCGGCTTCCCTGACCCTATACGTGGTATGCCTTCCTGGTGGATATGGCGAGGGGTCGCGCCAAAACTTGTCCACGACCTCCGGTTCCTGGCTGAGGATAATTGGCCTCCACCAGTTTGGGATCCGGTACCCTGTCTGCCAACCCTTCACCCGTTTTGGTTCTCTCGTGGGATCTCAGGGTTCCCTCTATGCTTTCGTCTCTGGGCCTTTCTCTGCGTCTCTCTGTTTCAGGCCTGGCTCTGGAGCTGGGCCCAGACGGAGCCGCAGCTCCCTGTCAGCCCTCTCTGGCTGAGCTCCTCTCTGCACAGACTCTCCTCTGAACAGGACCCTGTCCTAAGATGGTGCCCACCTTATATACTCCCTCTGACACCCGAGCCCAGGTGACAAGCACCCAATGGGCTCCTTCCTATGCCCAGAGTCCCTCCCCTGTCTGCTCCTACACCACTGGGATGTTCCTCCCCCCCCCACTCCAGCCAGGGACAGAAGCTGTCGTACCTGCACATCTATCTGGTGGGAGTACCGTTGATCTGTCCCCCGGAAATGGGGTGAGTGTGGTGCATGCAGCTATCTGAGCTCAGTTCCACACTCCATCCTTACCCGGGAGTGGAATACCACACCTCTGGTCTGAGGTGCAATACCCCTGTAGCAACCGAGTCCTCAGGGTGCTACATTCCCCCCTGGTAAATCACAGCACGTCCTCGGGCTGGAAAAGAGCAAAGGCAAATTAAAACATACAAAAATTTTAAAGTGTACACTTGCATGTAAGACATTAACTGAAAACTCATCCCTTTATGGGAGGTACTCTTCTCTTTTAACTTTACGGGTATAAAACCTTACGAAAACATTATCAGAAAAGATCATTAACTCTCTTAGCATCATAAAAACTTTTTCATATTAAACATTCTTTATCTTCTGGCCACGGTGCAACTTGTGACCGGGTAAAGTGCAACAGTCACTAGTAGTAAAACAGTTCCTTACAAAACCAGTAGGGGGCGCCCGAAGAAGCGCAACTATTTACAGGGTATGGCCGCTCTCAGTCCTCGGCCAGTGGGGAATAAGGAAAATGGCTGCTCACAGTCCTCAGCCTGGTTAGGGATAGGGGCACACAGGAAACAGTTCCTTTAAACAGTTCCACACTAGTCCCAACGGGGACCACACTTCAATTAGCAGCATGTCAAGTACCCTTACGGGTAACTATATACAGTACTTTGTTTATGCTACTTCCCTTCAGTAGCGGTGTCCTCTCCTTGTCTCCTCCTGAGGGTAGTCTTCAGACCCGTCCGGGTCCTCTTGGCTTTCCTCATATTGTATCTCCTTCTCCGTCAACCGGTGCACGTGAAGGGCGTATGGTCCTTTGGCACACTGGTGCCGGGTGAAGGTGACCTCATCACCTGAGTAAAGGTCACGTCCTCGGTGTCCCTCCGGCAGGTGGCTCTCGACATCCCTGCGGGTGACAAAGACGTCGCCGGGGGTTCGGTGATCCCGGATAAAGCCCCAGCCATGCTCCAGCTGGAACTTTATTACGGTCCCGGTGGCGCGGGGACCATGGGCCGTACGGGGGTTTCGTCGGGCTCGGCGTTTCTGCTCCGCGCTTTGGACCTGCAGCTGTCCCTCGCGGATCCGCCTCTCTCGCCGTTCTCTCCCGAAGACCTCTAACTGCTGACGGCAGCATTCCTCACGCCGGGCTGCGTCCGCCCGGGTCTCCTGGGTGAACCCCATTAGGTTTTCACCGGTGGGGTCCCATGCAAATTGGGCCTCCTCCAGCGGGAGCGGAACAATTTTGGCGGGTGCCGGAGCCGGGATCAGAGGCTCACACAGAGGCCATTCCTTCCGGAGTCGGGGGTTGACGTACTCCGGTGGCCAAACGAAAGGCAGCCCGTCCGGGCTAGTATGCTGTGCAAACAGATCTTCACCCAGGGGCAGCACTGTGGAAGTTGAGGGCACTGGAGAGGCAGCGGCGCCCGGGTTCACCAGGCCTTGCGACCAGGCCGGTGGCGCTGTGGAGGTAGAGGGCGCTGTGGAGACTGCGGCGCCCGGGGGTACTCGGCCCTGCGACCAGGCCGGGGGCACTTCCTCTTTTGCCGCGCTCAGGGTCAAGGGGCGTGGCGTAACAGAGGGCGCGACCGCGACTCCTGCCGCTTGAGGCCTAGTTGAAAGCAGCGGCGGTACAGCAACGGGCGCGGTGAGTGGAACTTCGGGCTCTGCGACGGGGAGCTGGGGCAGGCTTGCTGCTACTGGGCACTGGGTGATGACGTCCCCATTACCTGCTTCCATCCCTGCGGCTCCCTCCGCGGCGTCGTCTCCGGCCTTCGTTCCTCCTGCACCATCCTCAGGGGCAGACATGCTCCACGTTGCGGGTGGCGTCCTCTGCTGGCGGGTTCCAGCCTGCTGGACCATCTCCCTTCTCCACTCGGCCAGTGCTTCTTGCTGCACTCGGGCCATCTTCCGGGCCAGGGCTTCCAGCGCGGTCTGTGCACGCTCCCGATCTCTGGGGAGCTGTGCCAGGATCTCCACCAGGCCTTCTGGGGTGGCAGCCTGCAACAGGTTCCGGACCACAGGGTCAGTGCTGCTCGACTCTTCCTCCATCTCCGGGTGCGATCTGTCCAGACTCCTCCAGGCCGCACCCATCTTCTCTGTTTTGTTCTCTATCCGCCCCTCTTGAGGGTGGTCCCGGGGCAACTTGGTGACAGTCAGTTCCAGGGGCAGCCCCCTCACGCTGATGGACATCTCTATCATTGCAGTCTCTGCTGGTGGGGGCGGTTTCCGCATTTGGCGCCATTCTTGGACCTGGCCCACGATGGGAGGTGGCCTCTTGCCACCCTCTGGCACGCCCATAATGGAGTCCGCTCTGCCAGGGCGGGAAATTGTCTCAGATGGCGGGAATCGTCTCCTTATGGCGGGAAACTCCGTGGATGGCGGGAAAAGGCTGCAGATGGCGGGCAAACGGCGGGAAACGACCCGAGATGGCGTCCGATGGCGGGAACCCTCTGGAATTGGTGGGAGACTCCTTTTTACGGTAAATGTGAACTTTTCTTCAGGCACGCAGTACCCGTCGGTTGCGGGCACGTAATCCTGCCGACTACGCCAAAGTTGACGCGCCCCTGGGCCTGCTGTGTCGTGCGGCATCGCGCGCACGGGGGCTTACCCGGAGCCGGATCAGATAGGGGTAGTAGTCTCGTGGCGGTGACCCGGTCCGTGCCCAGGGAGTCAAACTGAGTGGCAGTCTTTAGCAGTAGATGTTAGAATGTTCGACTACGCCACCCGTGGATTGCGGTCACGGGACCGCCGCTGCACGGCAGTCCGCTGAGGCCGGTGTTGTTTGTGCAGCTGAGAATGAGATGACTCCCCACGGGAGGAGTATGGCCTCAGGGCAGATCTGTTAGAGATGATGATGGGAGTGATGGTGCGGGTGTCCCAGTACTGAGGGTGCAGGTGTGACGGCAGGAACACAGAGGCGGGAAGTGCAGTTTCAAAAGCTTTACTCACAGTTCTTTACCAGGTCGCCCGTGCACAGTAGGACCACCCGAGTCGTGCTGCGTCCACCAGGTCAGGGACTCGGCCAACTCCCAGGCAGTTCCAGAGCGTGGTCCTGAGCTCCCCTCTTTTCCTTCCTACTGGCCGTCCCCACCAGGGATCCACCTTTGTCCAGCTCCCTCGGGCCTTCTGGTGGTGAAACCTTTCCCGGCTTCCCTGACCCTATACGTGGTATGCCTTCCTGGTGGATATGGCGAGGGGTCGCGCCAAAACTTGTCCACGACCTCCAGTTCCTGGCTGAGGATAATTGGCCTCCACCAGTTTGGGATCCGGTACCCTGTCTGCCAACCCTTCACCCGTTTTGGTTCTCTCATGGGATCTCAGGGTTCCCTCTATGCTTTCGTCTCTGGGCCTTTCTCTGCGTCTCTCTGCTTCAGGCCTGGCTCTGGAGCTGGGCCCAGACGGAGCCGCAGCTCCCTGTCAGCCCTCTCTGGCTGAGCTCCTCTCTGCACAGACTCTCCTCTGAACAGGACCCTGTCCTAAGATGGTGCCCACCTTATATACTCCCTCTGACACCCGAGCCCAGGTGACAAGCACCCAATGGGCTCCTTCCTATGCCCAGAGTCCCTCCCCTGTCTGCTCCTACACCACTGGGATGTTCCTCCCCCCCCCACTCCAGCCAGGGACAGAAGCTGTCGTACCTGCACATCTATCTGGTGGGAGTACCGTTGATCTGTCCCCCGGAAATGGGGTGAGTGTGGTGCATGCAGCTATCTGAGCTCAGTTCCACACTCCATCCTTACCCGGGAGTGGAATACCACACCTCTGGTCTGAGGTGCAATACCCCTGTAGCAACCGAGTCCTCAGGGTGCTACATTCCCCCCTGGTAAATCACAGCACGTCCTCGGGCTGGAAAAGAGCAAAGGCAAATTAAAACATACAAAAATTTTAAAGTGTACACTTGCATGTAAGACATTAACTGAAAACTCATCCCTTTATGGGAGGTACTCTTCTCTTTTAACTTTACGGGTATAAAACCTTACGAAAACATTATCAGAAAAGATCATTAACTCTCTTAGCATCATAAAAACTTTTTCATATTAAACATTCTTTATCTTCTGGCCACGGTGCAACTTGTGACCGGGTAAAGTGCAACAGTCACTAGTAGTAAAACAGTTCCTTACAAAACCAGTAGGGGGCGCCCGAAGAAGCGCAACTATTTACAGGGTATGGCCGCTCTCAGTCCTCGGCCAGTGGGGAATAAGGAAAATGGCTGCTCACAGTCCTCAGCCTGGTTAGGGATAGGGGCACACAGGAAACAGTTCCTTTAAACAGTTCCACACTAGTCCCAACGGGGACCACACTTCAATTAGCAGCATGTCAAGTACCCTTACGGGTAACTATATACAGTACTTTGTTTATGCTACTTCCCTTCAGTAGCGGTGTCCTCTCCTTGTCTCCTCCTGAGGGTAGTCTTCAGACCCGTCCGGGTCCTCTTGGCTTTCCTCATATTGTATCTCCTTCTCCGTCAACCGGTGCACGTGAAGGGCGTATGGTCCTTTGGCACACTGGTGCCGGGTGAAGGTGACCTCATCACCTGAGTAAAGGTCACATCCTCGGTGTCCCTCCGGCAGGTGGCTCTCGACATCCCTGCGGGTGACAAAGACGTCGCCGGGGGTTCGGTGATCCCGGATAAAGCCCCAGCCATGCTCCAGCTGGAACTTTATTACGGTCCCGGTGGCGCGGGGACCATGGGCCGTACGGGGGTTTCGTCGGGCTCGGCGTTTCTGCTCCGCGCTTTGGACCTGCAGCTGTCCCTCGCGGATCCGCCTCTCTCGCCGTTCTCTCCCGAAGACCTCTAACTGCTGACGGCAGCATTCCTCACGCCGGGCTGCGTCCGCCCGGGTCTCCTGGGTGAACCCCATTAGGTTTTCACCGGTGGGGTCCCATGCAAATTGGGCCTCCTCCAGCGGGAGCGGAACAATTTTGGCGGGTGCCGGAGCCGGGATCAGAGGCTCACACAGAGGCCATTCCTTCCGGAGTCGGGGGTTGACGTACTCCGGTGGCCAAACGAAAGGCAGCCCGTCCGGGCTAGTATGCTGTGCAAACAGATCTTCACCCAGGGGCAGCACTGTGGAAGTTGAGGGCACTGGAGAGGCAGCGGCGCCCGGGTTCACCAGGCCTTGCGACCAGGCCGGTGGCGCTGTGGAGGTAGAGGGCGCTGTGGAGACTGCGGCGCCCGGGGGTACTCGGCCCTGCGACCAGGCCGGGGGCACTTCCTCTTTTGCCGCGCTCAGGGTCAAGGGGCGTGGCGTAACAGAGGGCGCGACCGCGACTCCTGCCGCTTGAGGCCTAGTTGAAAGCAGCGGCGGTACAGCAACGGGCGCGGTGAGTGGAACTTCGGGCTCTGCGACGGGGAGCTGGGGCAGGCTTGCTGCTACTGGGCACTGGGTGATGACGTCCCCATTACCTGCTTCCATCCCTGCGGCTCCCTCCGCGGCGTCGTCTCCGGCCTTCGTTCCTCCTGCACCATCCTCAGGGGCAGACATGCTCCACGTTGCGGGTGGCGTCCTCTGCTGGCGGGTTCCAGCCTGCTGGACCATCTCCCTTCTCCACTCGGCCAGTGCTTCTTGCTGCACTCGGGCCATCTTCCGGGCCAGGGCTTCCAGCGCGGTCTGTGCACGCTCCCGATCTCTGGGGAGCTGTGCCAGGATCTCCACCAGGCCTTCTGGGGTGGCAGCCTGCAACAGGTTCCGGACCACAGGGTCAGTGCTGCTCGACTCTTCCTCCATCTCCGGGTGCGATCTGTCCAGACTCCTCCAGGCCGCACCCATCTTCTCTGTTTTGTTCTCTATCCGCCCCTCTTGAGGGTGGTCCCGGGGCAACTTGGTGACAGTCAGTTCCAGGGGCAGCCCCCTCACGCTGATGGACATCTCTATCATTGCAGTCTCTGCTGGTGGGGGCGGTTTCCGCATTTGGCGCCATTCTTGGACCTGGCCCACGATGGGAGGTGGCCTCTTGCCACCCTCTGGCACGCCCATAATGGAGTCCGCTCTGCCAGGGCGGGAAATTGTCTCAGATGGCGGGAATCGTCTCCTTATGGCGGGAAACTCCGTGGATGGCGGGAAAAGGCTGCAGATGGCGGGCAAACGGCGGGAAACGACCCGAGATGGCGTCCGATGGCGGGAACCCTCTGGAATTGGTGGGAGACTCCTTTTTACGGTAAATGTGAACTTTTCTTCAGGCACGCAGTACCCGTCGGTTGCGGGCACGTAATCCTGCCGACTACGCCAAAGTTGACGCGCCCCTGGGCCTGCTGTGTCGTGCGGCATCGCGCGCACGGGGGCTTACCCGGAGCCGGATCAGATAGGGGTAGTAGTCTCGTGGCGGTGACCCGGTCCGTGCCCAGGGAGTCAAACTGAGTGGCAGTCTTTAGCAGTAGATGTTAGAATGTTCGACTACGCCACCCGTGGATTGCGGTCACGGGACCGCCGCTGCACGGCAGTCCGCTGAGGCCGGTGTTGTTTGTGCAGCTGAGAATGAGATGACTCCCCACGGGAGGAGTATGGCCTCAGGGCAGATCTGTTAGAGATGATGATGGGAGTGATGGTGCGGGTGTCCCAGTACTGAGGGTGCAGGTGTGACGGCAGGAACACAGAGGCGGGAAGTGCAGTTTCAAAAGCTTTACTCACAGTTCTTTACCAGGTCGCCCGTGCACAGTAGGACCACCCGAGTCGTGCTGCGTCCACCAGGTCAGGGACTCGGCCAACTCCCAGGCAGTTCCAGAGCGTGGTCCTGAGCTCCCCTCTTTTCCTTCCTACTGGCCGTCCCCACCAGGGATCCACCTTTGTCCAGCTCCCTCGGGCCTTCTGGTGGTGAAACCTTTCCCGGCTTCCCTGACCCTATACGTGGTATGCCTTCCTGGTGGATATGGCGAGGGGTCGCGCCAAAACTTGTCCACGACCTCCAGTTCCTGGCTGAGGATAATTGGCCTCCACCAGTTTGGGATCCGGTACCCTGTCTGCCAACCCTTCACCCGTTTTGGTTCTCTCATGGGATCTCAGGGTTCCCTCTATGCTTTCGTCTCTGGGCCTTTCTCTGCGTCTCTCTGCTTCAGGCCTGGCTCTGGAGCTGGGCCCAGACGGAGCCGCAGCTCCCTGTCAGCCCTCTCTGGCTGAGCTCCTCTCTGCACAGACTCTCCTCTGAACAGGACCCTGTCCTAAGATGGTGCCCACCTTATATACTCCCTCTGACACCCGAGCCCAGGTGACAAGCACCCAATGGGCTCCTTCCTATGCCCAGAGTCCCTCCCCTGTCTGCTCCTACACCACTGGGATGTTCCTCCCCCCCCCACTCCAGCCAGGGACAGAAGCTGTCGTACCTGCACATCTATCTGGTGGGAGTACCGTTGATCTGTCCCCCGGAAATGGGGTGAGTGTGGTGCATGCAGCTATCTGAGCTCAGTTCCACACTCCATCCTTACCCGGGAGTGGAATACCACACCTCTGGTCTGAGGTGCAATACCCCTGTAGCAACCGAGTCCTCAGGGTGCTACATTCCCCCCTGGTAAATCACAGCACGTCCTCGGGCTGGAAAAGAGCAAAGGCAAATTAAAACATACAAAAATTTTAAAGTGTACAATTGCATGTAAGACATTAACTGAAAACTCATCCCTTTATGGGAGGTACTCTTCTCTTTTAACTTTACGGGTATAAAACCTTACGAAAACATTATCAGAAAAGATCATTAACTCTCTTAGCATCATAAAAACTTTTTCATATTAAACATTCTTTATCTTCTGGCCACGGTGCAACTTGTGACCGGGTAAAGTGCAACAGTCACTAGTAGTAAAACAGTTCCTTACAAAACCAGTAGGGGGCGCCCGAAGAAGCGCAACTATTTACAGGGTATGGCCGCTCTCAGTCCTCGGCCAGTGGGGAATAAGGAAAATGGCTGCTCACAGTCCTCAGCCTGGTTAGGGATAGGGGCACACAGGAAACAGTTCCTTTAAACAGTTCCACACTAGTCCCAACGGGGACCACACTTCAATTAGCAGCATGTCAAGTACCCTTACGGGTAACTATATACAGTACTTTGTTTATGCTACTTCCCTTCAGTAGCGGTGTCCTCTCCTTGTCTCCTCCTGAGGGTAGTCTTCAGACCCGTCCGGGTCCTCTTGGCTTTCCTCATATTGTATCTCCTTCTCCGTCAACCGGTGCACGTGAAGGGCGTATGGTCCTTTGGCACACTGGTGCCGGGTGAAGGTGACCTCATCACCTGAGTAAAGGTCACGTCCTCGGTGTCCCTCCGGCAGGTGGCTCTCGACATCCCTGCGGGTGACAAAGACGTCGCCGGGGGTTCGGTGATCCCGGATAAAGCCCCAGCCATGCTCCAGCTGGAACTTTATTACGGTCCCGGTGGCGCGGGGACCATGGGCCGTACGGGGGTTTCGTCGGGCTCGGCGTTTCTGCTCCGCGCTTTGGACCTGCAGCTGTCCCTCGCGGATCCGCCTCTCTCGCCGTTCTCTCCCGAAGACCTCTAACTGCTGACGGCAGCATTCCTCACGCCGGGCTGCGTCCGCCCGGGTCTCCTGGGTGAACCCCATTAGGTTTTCACCGGTGGGGTCCCATGCAAATTGGGCCTCCTCCAGCGGGAGCGGAACAATTTTGGCGGGTGCCGGAGCCGGGATCAGAGGCTCACACAGAGGCCATTCCTTCCGGAGTCGGGGGTTGACGTACTCCGGTGGCCAAACGAAAGGCAGCCCGTCCGGGCTAGTATGCTGTGCAAACAGATCTTCACCCAGGGGCAGCACTGTGGAAGTTGAGGGCACTGGAGAGGCAGCGGCGCCCGGGTTCACCAGGCCTTGCGACCAGGCCGGTGGCGCTGTGGAGGTAGAGGGCGCTGTGGAGACTGCGGCGCCTGGGGGTACTCGGCCCTGCGACCAGGCCGGGGGCACTTCCTCTTTTGCCGCGCTCAGGGTCAAGGGGCGTGGCGTAACAGAGGGCGCGACCGCGACTCCTGCCGCTTGAGGCCTAGTTGAAAGCAGCGGCGGTACAGCAACGGGCGCGGTGAGTGGAACTTCGGGCTCTGCGACGGGGAGCTGGGGCAGGCTTGCTGCTACTGGGCACTGGGTGATGACGTCCCCATTACCTGCTTCCATCCCTGCGGCTCCCTCCGCGGCGTCGTCTCCGGCCTTCGTTCCTCCTGCACCATCCTCAGGGGCAGACATGCTCCACGTTGCGGGTGGCGTCCTCTGCTGGCGGGTTCCAGCCTGCTGGACCATCTCCCTTCTCCACTCGGCCAGTGCTTCTTGCTGCACTCGGGCCATCTTCCGGGCCAGGGCTTCCAGCGCGGTCTGTGCACGCTCCCGATCTCTGGGGAGCTGTGCCAGGATCTCCACCAGGCCTTCTGGGGTGGCAGCCTGCAACAGGTTCCGGACCACAGGGTCAGTGCTGCTCGACTCTTCCTCCATCTCCGGGTGCGATCTGTCCAGACTCCTCCAGGCCGCACCCATCTTCTCTGTTTTGTTCTCTATCCGCCCCTCTTGAGGGTGGTCCCGGGGCAACTTGGTGACAGTCAGTTCCAGGGGCAGCCCCCTCACGCTGATGGACATCTCTATCATTGCAGTCTCTGCTGGTGGGGGCGGTTTCCGCATTTGGCGCCATTCTTGGACCTGGCCCACGATGGGAGGTGGCCTCTTGCCACCCTCTGGCACGCCCATAATGGAGTCCGCTCTGCCAGGGCGGGAAATTGTCTCAGATGGCGGGAATCGTCTCCTTATGGCGGGAAACTCCGTGGATGGCGGGAAAAGGCTGCAGATGGCGGGCAAACGGCGGGAAACGACCCGAGATGGCGTCCGATGGCGGGAACCCTCTGGAATTGGTGGGAGACTCCTTTTTACGGTAAATGTGAACTTTTCTTCAGGCACGCAGTACCCGTCGGTTGCGGGCACGTAATCCTGCCGACTACGCCAAAGTTGACGCGCCCCTGGGCCTGCTGTGTCGTGCGGCATCGCGCGCACGGGGGCTTACCCGGAGCCGGATCAGATAGGGGTAGTAGTCTCGTGGCGGTGACCCGGTCCGTGCCCAGGGAGTCAAACTGAGTGGCAGTCTTTAGCAGTAGATGTTAGAATGTTCGACTACGCCACCCGTGGATTGCGGTCACGGGACCGCCGCTGCACGGCAGTCCGCTGAGGCCGGTGTTGTTTGTGCAGCTGAGAATGAGATGACTCCCCACGGGAGGAGTATGGCCTCAGGGCAGATCTGTTAGAGATGATGATGGGAGTGATGGTGCGGGTGTCCCAGTACTGAGGGTGCAGGTGTGACGGCAGGAACACAGAGGCGGGAAGTGCAGTTTCAAAAGCTTTACTCACAGTTCTTTACCAGGTCGCCCGTGCACAGTAGGACCACCCGAGTCGTGCTGCGTCCACCAGGTCAGGGACTCGGCCAACTCCCAGGCAGTTCCAGAGCGTGGTCCTGAGCTCCCCTCTTTTCCTTCCTACTGGCCGTCCCCACCAGGGATCCACCTTTGTCCAGCTCCCTCGGGCCTTCTGGTGGTGAAACCTTTCCCGGCTTCCCTGACCCTATACGTGGTATGCCTTCCTGGTGGATATGGCGAGGGGTCGCGCCAAAACTTGTCCACGACCTCCGGTTCCTGGCTGAGGATAATTGGCCTCCACCAGTTTGGGATCCGGTACCCTGTCTGCCAACCCTTCACCCGTTTTGGTTCTCTCATGGGATCTCAGGGTTCCCTCTATGCTTTCGTCTCTGGGCCTTTCTCTGCGTCTCTCTGCTTCAGGCCTGGCTCTGGAGCTGGGCCCAGACGGAGCCGCAGCTCCCTGTCAGCCCTCTCTGGCTGAGCTCCTCTCTGCACAGACTCTCCTCTGAACAGGACCCTGTCCTAAGATGGTGCCCACCTTATATACTCCCTCTGACACCCGAGCCCAGGTGACAAGCACCCAATGGGCTCCTTCCTATGCCCAGAGTCCCTCCCCTGTCTGCTCCTACACCACTGGGATGTTCCTCCCCCCCCCCACTCCAGCCAGGGACAGAAGCTGTCGTACCTGCACACCTATCTGGTGGGAGTACCGTTGATCTGTCCCCCGGAAATGGGGTGAGTGTGGTGCATGCAGCTATCTGAGCTCAGTTCCACACTCCATCCTTACCCGGGAGTGGAATACCACACCTCTGGTCTGAGGTGCAATACCCCTGTAGCAACCGAGTCCTCAGGGTGCTACATAATATACCGATTACACATATTGTACATACATAATATAGAATGACTCTAAAAACATTAGGCTTTTTATTCTGTCATTTTGTAATAATCTTAAATTTCATTCGGCCTTCTATTGTCTATACAGAGCATGACAATTAGATTTGGAATTTAGTTTAATATATATATACTGTGACTAGATTAGGGAATTATCTCACAGGATCGCCATCTCCTGGGCTAGACAGCCACTTAAGGTACTCCAAGGCTCAGTTCACACCTGACAGTTTTGGTTCAACTGGCCGCAACCAGTTTCATTGGTGCAGTACAACTGCAAAACAAAGTACGAAGGATACAAAATAAACAATCAAAGTCCTGACTTACCAAAACTGGATTTAGTGCACAGCGACTAATCAAACAATTGCTTTACTCACATCAGTTTCCCTAGGAGCAGAGAGAGTCATTCTCTGGACTCTCACAGTTGGGATTTCGTTGCCATTGTTGTTGCATATTTTGTTGATTGAACCTACACCCTGACGAATACAATTAGGACTCCAAAACTTATCCAGAGTTGACAACTGTCCAGAAATTCCCGGGCACAATTCCCGTAAAAAGAGGGCACTTTTTTTTCCCCTGTCGTAAAAATATTTCATGTACCTGGAATTGTTTCAGTTTTTATGACTGTAATTATCATTATTTTACAGTGAATGCAGCTAATGTTTTCATATCAGAATTATGGGATGTAGATATATACTTATAATCTGAATGTTTAATTATGGTTTTCCAATGAGTTCGCAAAAAATGTTGGCTGTTCATGATTTTTTGATAAACTGCCCAGAAAAAAAGAAGTCTAGTGGGCAACCAAGGAATTATCAGCACCCACTTGGTCAATGACATGAGGTTTTCAATGGTCTTTCCCAATGTTAAGACTGAATCCGTACTGTAAAATGTGTTAGTTTGTAGGCGTCGTGCATTGTCTGTCGTGGCACAGGTGCTCCTCTCATTACTTTTCATCTTAGTACGTCAAGGAGATTTTTGTAAGGTCTCCTTATATCTCAGATTCATTAAAACTGTAAATAATTGTTCTGATCCTGGGATCAAGTCAAGAGAAAGGGGAAACTCTTCCTTCTATAGGATCCATCTAAGATCCATGTAGTCTTCCCTATCTTCATTCATTAGTTGTTTCTCTATCCTCATCCTTGTTCTCATTTTTTTGGTAGTAAAGTTGTCTTCAGAGGACCATCAACGAGAAGTAGGCAGAGAAGAAATAATAGGCTCTTACTGAGGATTGCCAGGAACCACTGTACATGGGGAGTTCTGGCACTGTCAGGTTGCTGTATGGAGCTTGCATTAGAAATAATGGAGAATTCACAAATTTGATTGAAATCAGGTACGATAAGTTGTTGAATAATGTAGCTCTTGAGAAGACAGCAAACAACCAAAAAGATTGCATCTGTGTTAAATTGTAATAAATGATAATGGAAGCTGAAGCTTTAAAGAAAATGAACATTTATTTGTAACATAAAGCTTATGATGTCTTATGAAGCACAAGCATTCATGTCTGGTCAGGTTCTTCATGATGTCTTTATGGCAGATAGGGTTGCCACCTAGCTGGTAATTTACTGGCACAGCCGGTATTTCTACTTAGAGATCGGTAAAGTAACAGCAAAAGCCGGTATTTTTGCATTATAAAGTAGTGTGTGGCAATAAAGTTGCTTCATACATGAATTAATGATTAATCCTATCCAGACCGTCCAGCTTTAATAATGTTAGCAGTGTCAGGATTAGGTCACGTGTGGAATTGGCACCAGGCATGATAATGGGCAAGACACCAGAGGGCCACAGACAGCAGACTATCAGCCTATACTTTGTGAGCCCCAATGAGGACAGAGATGATCACGTTTGTAAAGCGCTGTGGAATTAATGGCGCTATGTAAGTAAAAAATAAAAATACTACCCTGTGTAATCAAAAGCCATAAAGATTATTTCACATTGCGCCTTGGCAGTGTCCGCTCACGGTTTCTTCCCTGTGGCCTCCGCCAGGCCTTTATACATTGGTAAACATTTTTACTGCTTTATGGAAATCCCACAACCCACAGTGGTGAATGATAGGTTTGTTGTACTTTTTCCAATTTTTTTTTGCATAATTTGTTGAAAGATGCAGAAAAAAATCACACAAACCCAACATGTGTAAATCACTATTAGAATGGGTAATATTTTAGGGTAGAAACAGTGGCAACCCAATATGTGAAGCGACTAATTTGCCTTGACAATAAATAGTTCCCAGATTGAAACCATGCCACCCAAATCACACTCCCTTTTTAATCCTCATCCCATATTTTTGGGTAAAAAAAAGGTAGCAACAATAATGGTGTGTTTCTTTCTCTGTTCTGGTTTTGCGTACATTCCTTTGAAAACATTAGGATTCTCAGGCTAATCAGTCATTGTAGAGATAATGTTTTTAGGGGAAGGGAGTCTCCATTTCTTCATTTTTCTTCTGAGTACAAAGGAACAATCTATGTAGTCTTTCCAGTAGCCAATCATTAGGAGTTTCTGGATATTTTCTTTTGCTTCTTTGGAAATGTCATTCTCTCGAGTGGATCTTCAAAGGATTGTCAGTATTAACCAGCACCCAATATTATTTTTTTATACACATAGCTCTTGTCAGGTGCTACTATAGAGTACATCCCAGGCTTTCAGACTGTCCTATCTAGAGTGAAACCGCAGTGGTGGAGTAATTAAAGAATGTAATTGAATTCACTTAAAGGGTTTTGCCATTTTTTATTTTTTAATTTATTGCTGTAATAATAGGAGATCATATACTTTTTTTGATACACATGTATTTGAAACTCTGCTCACATATCTATGTACTAGTGTTGTAGCCTGTGTCTAAAAAATGGTTTAGCTTGTGGACCAGGACCAGAATTAAACTAAACATGGTGTCAGTCATGTGACCATCACACAGAGTCATTTGACCCTGGCATTTGAGTAATACAAGTCAGGTTTCTAGGTGGTAAATAGGGATGGGCAGACCCTTGGAAGTTTGGGTTCTGGTCCCCAACCCAAACTTTATTCCTTTATTCCCTCTGTCTCTCAGACTTCCCCCGGAACTCCAAACATTGCTACAGACTTCCGGAAAAAGTCCGTGTTTGGCATTTAGCACCCGACACTTACTGTCTGGTACAAACGCCAAACTTTTTAAGTTCCGGTTCGCTCATCTCTAGTGGTAAAGGGAGGTACCAAACTTATAAAGTAGATAATGAATAGCAGTATGCGCTAAAAATCACTGAATAAAATTCTTGAAGCCCACCTCTTTCTGATGAGGTTCAAGAAATGGTCGTGTTCCAGATAACAGTTCTTTGTCCAATACTGCGAGGACACGATGTAAAGGATGTCCTCGCTCTATGTTCGACACTCCACCAGCCGTATAGACATGGTGCCGGCCAGCCATGTCTGTTCTAATGCTGGCTTGAAAAAAATCTGTTTATGTGTGATGTCACCAAACTACGGGCTCTCTTTCCGTAATTATCCGGAACAGGACCATTTCTTGAACCTCGTCGGAAGGAGGTAGGCTTCAAGAATTTTATTCATCGATATTTGACGAATACTGCTATTCATTATCTACTGACATTAGTTTATCACGCACATGGGCAGTAAGTGCGTTGGTATGCAGCTTTAAATCGCTACATTGACAGGTAGCGCTAGTGCTTAGTCTTTGGTATTTTTTGTCAAAACTTATAAAGTAGTTCTATCAACAACAGAAACTTATCATCATTACATTTCAATCTGTGCAGAAGCAGGAGCACTTCTAAAGCCAGAAGGCACAATCTCTGCAAATAAATATCCTGGTTCCCTGGACCATAATTATACGCACAGAGAATATCGCGGCACTCCAAGATTGAAGACATTCATGTTTATTCACTCATAACGCTGTACAAGTTTATGTGCAGCAAAAACTAAAGTAGGAATTTATCACTACTGGTATTTCACATGCCAATCTTGAACCATTTGGCTCATTGACTATCCGCATTTGACTGTGCATCAGAAAGTGGCGTAGATTTCAGTTACAATGTATGCCAGGGTTCTTGGATACAATGTAGTAAATGTGCCATGCAATGGTTGAAAAATGACATGGTCAATGCAAAAGAAGGGGCAAAGAGTTGCAAAATGTATGTGTCACATTTTCCTACTTTTTGATGCCAGGAAACTGGTGTGAAGGGAATGATAAGTTCTAACTGTTGTGCTGCAATCTTCTCTATTTAGGCTGTCGCAGCCTTGCTGGGGCCGGGAAGTGGCTGAAAACAGCAGCTGTGAACAAGCCTATGCGGTTTTTTAATGGCTCCTTACATAATCATTTAATTTTGGTGGGAAAGAGTTGTATTCACCTGCAAAACCACCCGAAGAAACAGCTGTTTCCCTCCAAAAGTAGATAATTTTTTTTTTACGGAGCTGTTATAAGAACATTGCTGCTCAAGGCAGCTATGGTTTTTGCACTGAATGCAGCTACATGAAAAATTAGCCCTTATGTCTATAATTTACAATGACTTGATCTATTATCCTTCATATTCAGTTTTTTTGTGTTGTAGCAGTATGGGCACACAGGGTTTTCTGAGGTTTTTGAGAAGAAACTGAGTTAAAATTCTCTGCATCCTCCTCCAAAACTCAAAACTCCTCAAAAATGTGGAGGGTCTGCTTTGTTTCTGCTCCAAAAGCTCATCAAAAAGACTCTGTAAACACATAGCCTGAGTTTTTCGAGGTGTTTCTGGAGCAGAAACTGAGTGGAAACTTAATGGAAACTTTCCAAATCCTATGTGCACACCGAGTCTTTTTGCTGAGTTTTTGGAGCAGAATCTGAGCATAAACTTGGGGGAGGATTTGGACAGTTTTCGCTCAGTTTCTGCTTCAAAAACTCCTAGAAAAAAATCATTGTGCACATAGGCCACTGAGAAAGCTCAGCAAAAATACTCAGTGTGCAGAGACCCCAATAGTCATAAATCATGAAGATATAATATGAGATCAAGCAATAATAGTGAAATGTCGGGAAGACAAGATAAATCCAACCCTCTATGTTAATGTAATAGATGGATTCTAGTCAGTCTGTGATATCTAAGCAAAATGAGATCCATAAAAAAAAAAATCATTATTAGACTTTATGGCCTCGGATTAATCAAGGCTGGCTATTTTCTCACCAGTCTTGATGAGAAGCTTGTGTTGAAGTCAGATGTTCAAAAGTGAAGAAAGCGACAACAGCAACCAAGGCAGCAAAAAGTATCTTCTTTTTTATTAATATGTCACATAATTCAGTGAGACAGCAACATTTCAACCTTACAAGATAGTTAGGTCTTCATCAAGCCATGATAAAGACCTATCTATCTTGTAAGGTCGAAATGTTGCTGTCTCCCTGTATTATGTGAGGTACTAATAAAGAAGAAGATACTATTTTCTACTGTGGATTCTGTTGTCACTTTATTCACTTTTGGGTCTTATGGAGAATTGGGATCATCTTCTTTTGGGCATACTTGCAACCACTATCTACATATCAATTTATTTTTGTTGAGGTGTTGCCCTACACTTGCTATTTTTCTGGAGTCAGACGCTCTTCACTTCATGAACCAAGAGCAACTAACCAGTTGCCACTCCAGAAATCTTAGTCCAGTTCCTGACTGGAGGAGCATTTCTAGCATATGGAATTATACAGCTTGTCCTGAATTAAATGAGCTGTGGCATTACGCCCCCACCACGCCCCTGTCCTACCCCAGCTTTGGCCATATTGGCAGAGATGACAAAAACTAGTGTAGAAATCGTAAAAGTTGCAACATTTTTACACAACTACAAGTTGAGCAATAAATTTGCAACTTTTCAAAACAATTTGCACCAAATTTTTGGCAAAATTTCTTTGATGAATTGGGGCCTACTGTATATTTTAGACTTTAGAGTGAGATTGCCCCAAACTCTAATTGAGTAATAGACCTCAAATATCTAGCAGAAGATTGAAATTGACTTCAGAGCAAATCGCTAGTCTGAATTTTATGAGTTTAGAGAACCTGTTAAACCTTATGATAATGACATGTCCCAAGTGTGCAATGACATTAGCAAATATTAGAACCCAGTTCCAAATTGATGCACACTTGTTCTGCACAGATGGATACAATTTCCTTTCCAAATTTTAAACCAAGTGGCTTCATCCATTAAATACAGATTTGCCTTGAGTAAAGTGCACTCTTATCAATGAAGGCTTCAGAGACACAGCAACATTAATAAATTTCCTAAATATGTAAATTAGCAGAAATAGGTACCAATCTATTCCTTGTACCAAATCACTGACAATGATAGCTTAGAATTACTGGTATGTAATGAGGTCTAAGGAGTAGTGTTTCTCCTTGTACCTACCACCGCTTTTTATCTAACTTAATCTTAAATAGATTGTGCCACTTATGTCACCACTTTCCAGGATATTGCCACCTTTCTCCAGCAGTTGGTCTAGCAGTTGTACTTTCAATTACAGCCCTCTACCCACTAAGGCTATGTTCACATTTTTGCAGCATTTTTTGCGGCTTTTTTATGCAAATTTTGAACTGCGTTTTACAATACCAGCAATGTCTGTGAGATTTCAGAATTCTCATGCACACACATTGTTTTTTTTTTACTGACTGAATTGGAAAACTGCTGCGTTTTTGCAAAATGCCGCATGCCACTTTTACCGTTTTTTCACCTATAGGAAGCAATGGTTAGTGCAAAAAAGCAGCAAAAATGCAGGTATCAGGTTTTGCCGCGTTTTTGGTGCAAAAACCTGAGAAAGTTGAATCACTTTTTTTTATGCACTAAACTTATTATGCACAAACTTAAACTTATACACAAGGGACAAATGTACACTGACAAAACGCTGCAAAAAATGCAGCAAAAATGCAGTGAAAACGCAGAAAAAAATGCAGCAAAACCTCATCAAAACCCGCTTTTTGTAAGCAGCTTCTTTACTGCCAGGAGAGCAGGTTTTGCATGCAGAAAAAAACGCCGCAAAAACGTATCGTGTGAACATGACCAAAGAGGTACCTTACTCAGAGCACAATGTACAAGTACTGTAGCACAGTCAGCCTATGTGTAGAATAAGCTGGAGTCTTATCCAAGATAGGGTGTCCAGCCACTTCTTCTAGCTGAACTGAGTATGCATGTGTCAGTTGTAGCTGAGCTGAGTGTGAGTTGTGTCTTGTAGCTGAGCTGAGTGTGAGTTGTGTCTGTTCTAGCTGAGGTGAGTGTGAGTTGTGTCTGTTCTAGCTGAGGTGAGTGTGAGTTCTGTCTGTTTTAGCTGAGGTGAGTGTGAGTTATGTCTGTTGTAGCTGAGCTGAGTGAGTTCTGTCTGTTGTAGCTGAACTGAGTGTGAGTTGTGTCTGTTATAGCTGAGGTGAGTGCGAGTTGTGTCTGTTATAGCTGAGCTGAGTGTGAGTTGTGTCTGTTGTAGCTGAGGTGAGTGCGAGTTGTGTCTGTTATAGCTGATCTGAGTGTGAGTTGTGTCTGTTATAGCTGAGCTGAGTGTGAGTTGTGTCTGTTATAACTGAGCTGAGTGTGAGTTGTGTCTGTTATAACTCAGCTGAGTGAGAGTTCTGTCTGTTATAACTGAGTTGAGTGTTTAGCAAGGATATGAGAACAATGTGTAGATTTACCACAGTACAGTAATCATAGGTTCCCTTTAATATGTTGCTATAATTCTTTACAAATTGCACAGGCTGTTGTACACTTCTTTTAATCCAGCATAATGAACCAGACACATTTACCAAGGGGCAGTAAACAGTTTAGGAAGATATTAGGATGTATTATTACACCATGGTGTTGGTTTCCTGTGCAAAAATCCAGTGACAGGTTTCCTTTAATATTAAGCTGTAAAGTAGATGAAAAGCTGGCATTGCTACTAAATTGATGTAATTCCAACAGAACATAAAGCAGAGGAAAATAACTAGATAATGGAATAGAAATAGCCAGATGCAGTAATGCTAATAGTATAGTAACTCTAGAATAGTGAAAACCAGCGCAACCTGTGTCTATCAGTGCCATACCTGTTATGTGTGTTAGATGTTATATTGCAATTATCAATTTAAAAATTGTTTCTATCCCAACAAAACATGCAGCAATCAGGCTAAATAACAATGTGTCTAAAGTGCTTTGTGATTCTATAAGGCCAACTGTGATGGTGAGGGCCGGGGCACCATAGGGATTTTCCTGTTGATGTTTCTTTGATAACTGTTGGCAGGATAAGGACTAGAGATGCGTCATATGGAAGCTTTCCTTCATTGCTGAAAAGGGCATCCTGCATCCGATGAAGAATTTATACTCCCACAGCTCTTATGTGTGTATCAGTGCAGACAGCAGAATACTATCACCATATAGGATCTATCTATCTATCTATCCATATATATCTATCACATATCTATCTATACACATATATCTATCACATATCTATCTATCTATCTATCTATCTATCTATCTATCTATCTATCTATCTATCTATCTATCTATCTATCTATCTATCCATATATCTATCTATCTAAGCAAGAAAAAAAGTAGGAAACAGCACCAGCAATATAATTCAGGTGCAAAGCCTCCCAAGCAAACACCAGGCTCTGTATATAATCCAAAATACCTGAGAGAGTCTCACACCTAGAGCTGAAATGTTGCTAATATGGGCTATTAAAAACAATTTTTTTCACTTTTTCAAATGGTGTGCTGCCTCTATATTTTGGATTCTATCTATCTATCTATCTATCTATCTATCTATCTATCTATCTATCTATCTATCTATCTATCTATCTATCCATCTATCTATCTACAAGTGCTTCTCACTAAATTAGAATATTATCAAAAGTTAATTTATTTCAGTTCTTCAATACAAAAAGTGAAAATCATATATAGAGTCATTATAAACAGAGTGATCTATTTCAAGTGTTTATTTCTGTTAATGTTGATGATTCTGGCTTACAGTCAATGAAAACACAAAAGTCATTATCTCAGTAAATTAGAATACTTTATAACAGCCTGAAAAATGTTTTTAAAATCCGAAATGTTGGCCTACTGAAATGTATGTTCAGTAAATGCACTCAATACTTGGCTCCTTTTGCATCAATTACTGCATCAATGCAGTGTGGCATGGTGACGATCAGCCTGTGGCACTGCTGAGGTGTTATGGAAGCCCAGGTTGCTTTGATATCAGCCTTCAGCTCGTCTGCATTGTTGGGTCTGGTGTCTCTCATCTTCCTCTTGACAATACTCCATGGATTCTCTATGGGGTTAAGGTCAGGCTAGTTTGCTGGCCAATCAAGCACAGTGATACTGTTGTTTGTAAACCAGGTATTTTTGGCAGTGTGGACAGGTGCCAAGTCCTGCTGGTGAATGAAATTTCCATCTCCAAAAAGCTTGTCGGCAGAGGGAAGCATGAAGTGCTCTAAAATTTCCTAGTAGACGGCTGCGCTGACTTTGGTCTTGATAAAACACAGTGGATCTACACCAGCAGATGACATGGCTCCCCAAACCATCACTGATTGTGGAAACTTCACACTAGACCTCAAGCAGCTTGGATTATGTGCCTCTCCACTCTTCCTCCAGACTCTGGGACCTTGATTTCCAAATGAAATGCAAAATTTACTTTCATCTGAAAACAACACCTTGGACCACTGAGCATCAGTCCAGGTCTTTTTCTCCTTGGCCCAGGTAAGACGCTTCTGGTGTTGTCTATTGCTCATGAGTGGCTTGACACAAGGAATGCGATACTTGTAGCCCATATCCTGGATACGTCTGTGTGTGATGGCTCTTGAAGCAATGACTCCAGCAGCAGTCCACTTCTTGTGAATCTCCCCCCAATTTTTGAATGGTGTTAACAATCCTTTCAAGGCTGTGGTTATCCCGGTTGCTTGTGCACCTTTTTCTACCACACTTTTTCCTTCCACTCATCTTTCCATTAATATGCTTGGATGCAGCACTCTATGAACATTCAGCTTCTTTAGCAATGAACTTTTGTGGCTTACCCTCCTTGTGGAGTGTGTCAATGACTGCCTTCTGGACATCTGTCAAGTCAGCAGTCTTGCCCATGATTGTGGAGCCTACTGAAACAGACTAAGGGACCTTTTTTAAACGCTTAGGAAGACTTTGCAGGTGTTTTTTGTTAATTAATCAAATTTACTGAGATAATGACTTTTGTG
Organism: Phyllobates terribilis; assembly: GCF_046119375.1. NCBI lineage: Eukaryota > Metazoa > Chordata > Amphibia > Anura > Dendrobatidae > Phyllobates > Phyllobates terribilis. The sequence goes on from NW_027362771.1 coordinate 294,419,046, forward strand.
TTTTCATTGGCTGTAAGTCATAATCATCAACATTAACAGAAATAAACACTTGAAATAGATCACTCTGTTTGTAATGACTCTATATATTATGAGTTTTACTTTTTGTATTGAAGAACTGAAATAAATTAACTTTTTGATGATATTCTAATTTAGTGAGATGCACCTGTATGTATCCACCCCGTATCTATCTATCTTCTATACATCCATCCATCCATCATTACTTGATTTAATGGCAAATATTCAAAATTGCTATTTGCTGAAACTGAAAAGTGCTTTGGGAACTCACAATGTTTGGGACATCTTTGCATGTCTATATTCAGAATCCTAATATGAAGTCACTTAGCCAACAAAACATATTTCCCAGAATGCACTTCTTTTTAATTTACCATTTCTTTGGACTTTAGCTTTGTATGTGGCAGCTGCTATGGGTTTAAGAGTTAAATTACAGAACACGTGTTCAAGTAACATTTACTAGCTCAAGATTTAGAGATGTTATTGTCTTGGAAACAATGATTCACTGATGTATATTTTAGGAGGACATTGTTTAGTGTGTGTTTTGAATGCTTATTCCCCATGAGAGCCCATAATAGAAGAGAACAGAAAGTATAGGTAATTCATCACAGCATAGGCAATACTCACATGTATTCATACGTTTTATTTAAATGCTTAATTTTGTTAAAATCTTTTGTCATAATTTGTTAGGTTATACAATACTTAAATGAAGAATAATTATTTGTTAAAGGGGTTGTCTCATGAAGACAACTGCTGTGTATGTATATAGACCATGGACCCCCTCTTTGTGCATGAAAGGAGAGACAGTCCGGTATTGCTGGTTCCTATCTGACGAACTCAAAACACTTATGTATAAGGATACTCTTATGCAAAAAGGATGTCTTTGATAAGACAACTGTTTTAAATTAATGTCTGTCCTAATTATAGCAATAATTATGCAAAAATTCACACATTGTTATTTCTCAGTCATTTCTATGTGTGCATATATTTTTTCTCTGGTAGTTTAGTGATTTGTTCTTTACAATTATTCAATTATATTGTTATGAAAATCGGTTTAACATTCACTGACATCCTGCAAAACTCACAAGACATGGGCCAATTTGCATGTGATTGTGTGCTGGGGCCAACCTAAACTACAAGAGCTGCAGTGTAAAGCAGGACGTAGAGAAATAGAAAATGGATTTACGACTCCAATATACATGTACATCTCACTAAATTAGAATATCATCAAAAAGTTAATTTATTTCAGTTCTTCAATGCAAAAAGTGAAACTCATATATTATATAAAGTCATTACAAACAGAGTGATCTATTTCAAGTGTTTATTTCTGTTAATGTTGATGATTATGGCTTACAGCCAATGAAAACACAAAAGTCATTATCTCAGTAAATTAGAATACTTTATAACAACAGCTTGAAAAATGTTTTTAAAATGCGAAATGTTGGCCTACTGAAATGTATGGTCAGTAAATGCACTCAATACTTGGTCGGGGCTCCTTTTGCAGCAATTACTACATCAATGCAGCGTGGTATGGAGGCGATCAGCCTGTGGCACTGCTGAGGTGTTATGGAAGCCCAGGTTGCTTTGATAGCAGCCTTCAGCTCGTCTGCATTGTTGGGTCTGGTGTCTCTCATCTTCCTCTTGACAATACCCCATAGATTCTCTATGGGGTTAAGGTCAGGCGAGTTTGCTGGCCAATCAAGCCCAGTGATACTGTTGTTTTTAAACCAGGTATTTTTGGCAGTGTGGACAGGTGCCAAGTCCTGCTGGAGAATGAAATTTCCATCTCCAAAAAGCTTGTCGGCAGAGGGAAGCATGAAGTGCTCTAAAATTTCCTGGTAGACGGCTGCGCTGACTTTGGTCTTGATAAAACACAGTGGACCTACACCAGCAGATGACATGGCTCCCCAAACCATCACTGATTGTGGAAACTTCACACTAGATCTCAAGCAGCATGGATTGTGTGCCTCCACACTCTTCCTCCAGACTCTGGGACCTTGATTTCTAAATGAAATGCAAAATTTACTTTGCATTTACTTAGTGTGTCAATGACTGCCATCTGGACATCAGTCACGTCAGCAGTCTTCCCCATGATTGTGGAGCCTACTGAAACAGACTAAGGGACCCTTTTAAAGTGTAGGAAGCCTTTTCAGGTATTTTTTGTTAATTATTCTAATTTACTGAGATAATGACATGACTTTTGTGTTTTCATTGGCTGTAAGTCATAATCATCAACATTAACAGAAATAAACACTTGAAATGGATCACTCTGTTTGTAATGACTCTATATAATATGAGTTTCACTTTTTGTATTGAAGAACTGAAATAAATTAACTTTTTGATAATATTCTAATTTAGTGAGATACACCTGTTGTCTAATACAAACTATAGCATCACTACTTAATGGAGCTAAAGCTAAAAGGTAGACAAAATTAGGAACATTGAAGAAATAAAAATCAGTTTCAAAAATATCTTTGTAATGGATAATAAGCTAGTGTTCTCTGAGCAAGTAGCCGCGACCCATTTCTTCTTATTGTCTGCTCTGACACGATTCTGTAAAACAGGGAACATTCCCTAAGCCATGTTACTAGAAGAGGAATGAAGTGAAAGATTTATTTTATATATTGTTACAATGATATCATGAAATCACAAAGGACATTACACATGATTAAAAGATATAAAATTCAGGGAACCAGAAACATGTCATGATTGTAAACAGTAGTTATATAATTAATATACAGTAGATGTTAATCTATTGGGACACAAATAAGAATTTAGGGGCTCAAGGATAATAGTAGATTAGATTAATAAAGATGTAATAAAAATAAAAATTAATATGGGGCTGTGTTCATAATAAAGATTTTGCATCAGTCCAATAGTTAGAATAGATATTATTCATAAATATACAAACCCATTATGAGATTACATATTATAAACATTACATTTCAGCAATATTGCACTGACACAATAAGATTCAAAGATATGCCTGGTCCCCACACACCTTTGAAATGAGCGTTTCGCGTAAGCTTCATCAGAGGCTGAATTACAATGACAGGTAACACCTCTTACACAGCTAATCTCTTTACATTTATGTTATTTTTGCACAGGATTATTAGACACTTAAGTACAAAAGATAGGGTTGGGACCTAATTATTGTGGCTATGTACATGTGTTATTTCCTGAAACAATAGGAAATTAGAGTATATAAATGCCCCAGTGGCCAGTGTGAAAATTGAGTTGTATTTTTTATTTTTAATAGTAGAAGATGGAATACAGTGTGCCATGCTTCTGATCTGATCCGTACCTGCAGAGGTTCACCTCTGGGCACATTTTACTGTCTTTAGAGTTTGTTGTTCTTCCAACCACTTGGGACAGGCAACACTGAACAGTGCTGACATCTCATTCTATGTGAGTAGCAATCTACTGGAGTGATGAACCAATGTCCTTCAGTTTAATGACTTTATCCCTCTTAAGTTTGCGACAAGTAGCGATAATTGGCTCGTAAACAACCAGGAAATAATCCACAATCGTTCCTCAAGACTTGATCCAATTTTTGAGGTTTTATATGTCTAAAAAAATAGTTTTCAATCTAGCTTTTATGCCCCTCTCACATTCCACAAATTGGAGCTCGGCGCTTGAAAATGTGATCATTGACAGATCTTATTGACACCCTTTACTTTCTTGATTTGCAAATCGTTATGGCTTGTCCTTCTCAGTGTTGCAATTTTAATATTGAAGAGTACAAATCATACGTGAAAGTTTCAAACACCAATACAAACTGACCAAAGAAAAAGCTTTTAATCATTCAGACTTTGCCCAATTCAGAAATCTGGAATCATTTTAGAATTGTTTATAGAAGATAGAGATGTAATAGATGCTCTTTACTTCTTAGGGCTGTATCATTCTCATTCTGATCAATTTTAGCTTTTTATTATTGCGAAATAGAAGCCAGCAGCACTGATCCAGCCGTTGCAGGGAAATGTAGTACAATATGGCCGCTGTTCAAATTATTTGTCAACCATGTAATAGTTAGGCTACTGAAAGTGCATCAGAATTGTTGTCTATTTTAGCTTATAGCAGGGGTCCATGGGGGGTGGCATCCCATAATGTTCATATGCCTTACTGTAAATATATGAATGAATGAATATTTTAGGCAATGTTTTTGTTATGAAAATTTATTTTTAAAGGGAATTTGTCAGCAGGTTTTTGCTATGTTATATGATGATAGTGGAATGTAGCAGCTGAGACACAGATTTCAGCAATGTGTTACTTATTAGACTGTGTGCTGTTGTTTCCATACAATGAAGGTTTTATCTCCAGTAGATTATCACTATCTGGATCACAGTGAATGTGAGCCGTGGTCCGACCACGCCCCTTTCTCTGATAAGCAGCTCACTGTCAATAGACTATGTACATTGAAAGCTATGGTGTGGGCGGGTTAGCTCGCTGAGCTCTCCTGTATGCTACATATAAAAATTCTGATTCTGTCACAACTGCTGCACCCAGTAAACTAAGTGATACATCGTTGGAATCAGGGTCTCTTTTCCTACATTATGCTGCTCTCAGATGAGGTTGCAAAAACCTGCTGACAGATTCCCTTTAAGGATGTGTTTCTCGGTAGTTGCAAAGTTGAGACATATTTATCATTACCACATATCTGTGTAAAAGTGCCGAATAGTATAAATGAGACCAGTTGAACGGCTTCTGCTCCAGATAAAGTAGCTAGGTTTGGAATAAAAGTGTTTTGCTAATGATATTCTTGAAACATGACCCACAATATCAGCACAAGGAAGGTCTCTGTTCTTCGTTCTCCAGGTTCATGTTATTCCTGTAAAGTTAGTGATATGTGGTATAACTGATTTGTTTGAGAAGTGTAAAATGCTGTGGATCGGTTTTAGCACTTAATAAATAATAGACTGTATAGTAATAATATTCAACACTTTTACATGAAAGCAATTATCACCATCCCAGATAAAGTGAAGGCTGCTTGCTTATTTATAAACTCACATAAAATGTGTTTTCCATTTCATTTACTTTGCTGTGATCTAACCTCCCTGAAGACACATTTCAATAACAGACAGATGTTAAAGGCTTGTAGAGTTACAAAAATATGTATAGACTCTTGAATGCATGACCTTAACATCGTAGTACAGCGCTCTTCGTGGCACAATAAAACAGATTCAATTTCTCGCTGAAAGATAAAAGTGTACATTATAATATGATCTTTGACGTATGTGTCAAATACAGAGATAAGTGCACAGTTTTCTTATGGGCATTGGGTGTATTAAGCAAATTCTTATTGACTTTTGAGCTATGTATACACTCATGTAAAAGTTTGGGCACCCCTGGTCAAAACTACTGTTATTGTGAACAGTTAAGCAAGTTGAAGATGAAATGATCTCTAAAAGGGCTAAAGATAAAGATGACACATTTCCTTTGTATTTTAGGTAAAAAAAAATTGTAATTTTTTACATTGTAAAATATTACAGAAAGGAAAATGGGCCAATGCAAAAGATTGGGCACCCTTGGAGATTTGTGTGCTCAGATAACTTTGACCAAGGTTTCAGACCTTAAAGAAGTTGTCCTCTACTTTTACATTGATACCTCATATGTAGGAAAGGGCATCAATGTGTGATTGGCCTGTGTCCCTCACCCGGCACCCCCGCTGATCAGCTGTTATTGGTGGAGGCAGCTGCTGGCCGGAAGTGCCATCTACTTGTAGTGGCCACCGCAGGGAACTGCACATCTGCCTCCTATTCAATTCAATGGGAGGCGGATGTGTAGTACCCTGCGGCAGCCACTACAACTAGACAGCCAAGCGCCGCAAGTAAGCACCTCCGGCCGGCGGCCACCTCTGCCGACACCCACAACAGCAGATTGGCGGGGGTGCCGGGTGCGTGACCCCGGCCGATCAGACATTGTTGCCCTATCCTACGGATGGGACATCAATGTAAAAGTAGTGGACAACTTCTTTAATTAGCCTGTTAGGGTTATAAGCTTGTTGTTAGGCGTCGGTCTGGGGCTGGATTCAAAATGGGTCTAGGAACTTCTGTGGTCTCCCATTCTAGGCCAGCCAGGGCTGATACTGCTCAGCATTGTTGTCAGCCTCAACACCTAGCTGTTCCACAAGCCCTTCAGATTGTCTCCCAGGCATTTGTGCCTAGCAGTGTTAAGCATAGGCTGCAAAGGGAGACAGGGCTCGTGGAGTCTAAGTCCAGGATTCGCCGCACTGAGCATGTCTGTGACCTGGCGGATCATGATTGGTGGTTTGGCACCCACCTGACCCGGTGACCTGGCACCGCCTGATTGGTCACGGGTGTCGTCACCAATGGTGCGACAGTGGGGCAGGGCTTAATCTTTAAAAGGCCCGCCCACAAACATGGCGGTGCGCTCAGATCATTTGAGCTAGCTGTTTGTGGTGTGCACGCTGACTCCGGGCTCAAAGAGCCATAGTTTCCGCTAGGCAGGTTTAGCTTCATAGAGGCAGGTAGCTTCGCTTCGCTGACTGGCTCCGACCAGGGGGTTCGCCCTTACACCCCGAGCCGCCTGTGAGTTTAATAGAGCGGGTTTGCTCAGTCCGGTAGCACGCCGGCTGAGTGCTCGAATACCCGGCGGGAATAACCCGCAAGCTAGCGCCGTCTCTTATAACGTAGCACCTGTACCGAAGACAGGGCTACTGCTCATAGTCCGGTCACACGTCTCCCTGCGGTTTTTGGAGATTGTGTGAACCGCTTTAGCGCCAATCCCCATAGCGTAGCGCCTGTATCAAAGACAGGGCTACTGCTGTTCCCACGGACGCACGTCTCCCTGCGGTTCTTGGAGATTGTGCGTACCGTCTTACCCTTCCGTGTGCTTTAACACGAAGGGATAAGATTATTGTTAGGTGCGTCGCCGGTCGCTCTCTCCTCCGTGCAGTAAACGGAGATAGAGCGTACCGCTATACCCTGTCCGGTGTGAAGTTAACACGGAAGGGTTTATCATTTAGTTGTCGTTTGCCTTTCCACCCGGGAAGTGTTCGGCAGCAGTCCTCTAGGCTGCATCGCGGACCCCGGGGTCGGTTGCGTTCCATTAAATAAAGTTGTCTGCAACCGCTCCCCCTAACACTTGTTCACTCTCATCATTAGGGTTGTTACCAACATCTGGTGAGAATTAAGAGTTAATGGCACCTTTAGAAATAGATTTACTTAGAAAATTTGTGACATGTTCAATACTTATTTCACCCGCTGAATAATATGGGCTTCATCAGTCAGAGAAAGCTAATAGAGTGTCCCTTTGGGCTTTTCTGTCTGATATACTCAGCATATTGCAAACACTGCTTTATGATGATAAAAGGATAAAACAGCACTTTACTGATTGAAAGGTCCTGCCACAGACACCAGTGATTTGTTATGTAGCGAGCAGTGCAATTACAAATAATTTCCAATATGATATTTTGTATATTCTTCCTTCTTACGATGAAAGATTGGAGATTCCTTTTTTAAACATCATTTTCCATTTGCCAGTGATAGACACAGCAACTCTATATCATGAGTGGGAGTTGTGCTTGTAGTAACTTGCCAGATTGATACATGTGTCTTGCATATATCACAGCCCTGTTATGAGTACATTTCCGAGACTGTGGTGATATACATTCCAGTACACTGGCTTCACAGTATAACAATTTCAGCTTGACATTGATATTCTGATGTTTTTATGAACTTGTTGGGAGTTTCCCTTCTTTTATGGGCTGAAACTATAGACTTGTTCTTGACTTTATTCATAAACCCAACAAAACAAGTCAGTGGTTAAAAAGCTTTAGAAAAGCTAAATTCTAATTAGAAATAGTCTCCATAATATACCTTACAGTGCTTTTTTGTGGTTACAGCTGAATCATTAGTGAACGTAGGATGAACCTACAACGTATGAGGTTTTGATTTTCTTGCATTATGGCTATGAGTTGCACTGCGTTTTTCTTTGGTAAAGGTTACATGATGTTCAGAATCTTTCTTAAACTGGATATACACTTTAGATTAAAAAATGACCTTAATTTGCAGACATTAGAATACCCCTTTAAGTCAAACAATATTGGCAAATATATTCACTTGCTTGAGTCTGTACTTTGCCTCTGGTTCTAACAGTCATTATTATTATAAAAGGTTGTGAGTTGTGCCAGAAATATCTAAGATGTCTTAGACACAGATAAACCTCAAGGAAGTCTTTCAGCATTGACCTCTCATGTCATGGTCTCAGGGTTGTTTGTGAGGATATCTCATGTTTGTGTAGAGAATGTTCTAAAATTGCAGCAAACATAAATGTTCTTCAGTGTAAAAGACGTCATGTTATTTTGTAGCTCCAGTAATGGGTCTAATCTTTTGACGGAGTAGAATAGCTGATGTATGTGTGATGTGACTTATAGTGAACACAAGAAATAATGTATCAGTAAATACTTAAATAGTGATCAGATGACCTAATATGCATTAATTAGTTACTAATATTCCCCTTCATAAGGTCCCTGCAGAACTATACTGACTTTCAAGTTTCCCATTTTAGTATTAGAACTTGCTCCAGAGCTGAATCTTAATTTGGTTTTCTCAAGGTTGAAAATGATTCCCTATCCATACGATAGGTAATAACTTACTGATCTCTGGGGGTCCAACTGCCCAGTCCTTAAAGGGGTTGTCCACTACTAGGACAACTCCTTCTTGATCGAAATGATTGACCCCGATAAAATAAAAAAGCCTATACTCACCTCCCGTGCCGGCGCCGATACAGCAGTGTTGGCACTCGTGGTCCCGGGGCCCCTGTATGGTTGTTATGACACGTGATCCTGGCGCCCAATCAGCACTGCTGTCACTGTCCTCGCCTTCTGTCAAATTGAACATGGAGAGGAAGTCCGGGCTGCGGCTGATCTCTGACTTCCTCTTCATGTTCAATTCGTACAAAGGTGGGGACAGTGACAGCAGTGCTGATTGGGTGCCCGGATCACGTGTCATTCCACCGCACCAGAGTCCCGGGGAGAGCGAGTGCTGACACCGCTAGAACGCCGCCGGCACAAGAAGTGAGTACAGGCTTTTTTATTTTATCGGGGCCAAGCATGGGGTATGACAAGGAGTTGTCAAAGTAGTGGACAACTTCTTTAAGTAATCCCAAGAAAGCTGAGTGTAGCACTCAGCTCAACCTTCACTTTATTCAAACAGGACTCTGAAGAGCATCGCTCTTAAGATCACCGGAGGTTCCAGCAGCCTTACGATCAATAAGTAACCTTTCAATGTTAGTAAATGTTACTATGTCAGTGTTACATCACTGTCATGCCATATATCTATATATAACTGAGAATATTGTAAAATATAGCCATTCTTTCCCACTTTATCTACTCAAACTTTATCCGGTATTTTCAAATGATCACATTTTATTTCAGCTATTAAAAGTGTTACACCTTTTATACGTTCTCTATCACTAGATTATTTATAACCCACAATGCTGTTTGTGCTGAGGAAATCATCCAGCCCTTTTTTAAAAGCTGTTATAGTGTCGGCCATCACTACCTCTTGTGGTCGGGCATTCCACAGTCTGACTGCTCGGACTGTAAAGAACCCTTTCCTATTTAGACACTGGAATATACCTTACCTCCATGTGTAATGAATGTCCTTTGTAAGGTCTTTGGAAGGAATAAATCATTTGCCAGTGCTATGTATTTGCCGTACATACAGTATGTACACGTGTATACATATATACAATATAGTTCCTAACTATCAGGATGCCGGGAGGAAGTAGGGACCAAACCTTATTGTTGCGCACGCTGGAGGTCACTGGAGCGGAAGTCACAGTGACGCACCTGCGCACTAGAGCCTAGCAGTGTAAAATAGGGCCGAGAGAAAAAAAAATGTGGCTTACGTTATAGGCGCATTGCGCATGCGCGGGATTGCAGACCTAGACTGCACGTCACAGGGCCCTGAGACATGCAGGGGAGGGGGGGGATATATAAATTAAGTAGGTAGGTGGAGATTTCTTGGCGTTCCCCGGACGCCAAGCCTAGGAAGACGGATTTTATAAAAAGACATTTCAAAGCAAGCAGACCTCTATCATCTGTATAGAGGTGTGATAGGTCCCAGGGGGTGACAGATTCCCTTCAAGGAGAATATTGGTAATAGAGACTATATCAAGGACCTACGACTGTTATCTAGTGATTTCATGACTTAATGTGGTAAAGACTTAGAATGAACTGACTATAATTCCGCAAATTCCCATGCTCCAGGAAGAGAGAGAAGTTTATAGTGTAAAAGATTTAAAGAGGAAAAATTGTAAAAAAAATAAAAATAAATAAACACTTGTGGAAGCCACATTAGATATGTGTATTATTTCTGATCAGAAGATGTAAATTTCCAGTAACAGGTAGAATTTAATCCTGCCATCTCTGTAGATAGTATTAGTTGAATGCCAAGATCAAGCCTCTTTTTTTTCAATCATCTTTCTATCCCGAATCTAGAATAAAATTCATTTTACCTTTTGCAGATAAAGTCTAAATAAAAATGTCAGGGAATGGGTAGGTCTGATCATCCTTTGATTAATTGTGTCTACTATGCAAAATGCCAGCATCATAATAATGTTTAGAATCTGTTATTAGCTAGACGCAGATTAATATCTAAAGTCAGAAACACAGTAATTATTTTTTTTTTCTTTTTAAAGTTCATCTCTTTTGAAATTCTAATTACGAGTCACGTGCCAAGCGCTGTTAGATGTCTTCTCTAGGAGGAAATTTCATGCACAAATCAGTATTTTTCCAGCATCTATCCTGTGTCCACACAGATTGTGTTTGAAGTGTTTTCTTCAAAAGTCTGGGAAATATGCAAACCTATTCACTTCTTTATGACATGATATAAAGAACTATGTATAGATGAACTTCAGTAAGTTTTTCAAAGGACCAATTTTAAAGATGGAAATATAAAGAGTGTTGAAGCCGCCTAAGGCTGAAATGGGAAAGCAGTTTGGAGCAGACTGGGAGTATGCTAGTTATATATATAAAATAGAGCAGGTAATATTTGCTTTAGAGAAATGCTAAAACAACTAAGAAGTTAAAGTACAATATGCGAACAAACGAGTTCAACTTCTTTTGTAAAAATGTATTAATTTGTTTATTTTTGCGCTCTGGAGATCCAAAAATGACTGTTAAAATGAAGGTGCACCCATTGAATTCAGTGTTACATAATGCTTTATCAATTAACAATTATATAATATAAAAATATAACAATTTTGGAGCTTCATTTCCTATATATAGTGTTGTGCTGTACCTCTGTTATTCCTCTTTTACCAGCTGGGGCTATGACCCTCTCCAATGAGTGTTAACAGTATCAGACTGTAAAAGGGAAACAATCACCAGAAAATGACCTAAGTTTATATCTTTTCTGTGTTTCATGTATTTTTTTTAATGTCTGTTTTTTTTCATATCACAAACTTTGTTAAAAAAAAAAATAGTAATCTTGCAATTTTCACACTGGCCACTTGGGGTTTTTTAGGCTCATTTTTCCTGTCATTTCCAGAAGATTTTACAGCAAGGTTCCTTATCATCAGAGGCAGGATTCCAATGACAAGTAACGCCTCTATACACAGCTGACAACACAGGGTCCACCAATCACAATAGGTGATGTCACACCTGAACCTGTTCCCCTCCCTACACAATGAGATTTGGACAGGCTCATTAGATGCTTCATTATAAAAGATATGGTTGGGATCTCACTATTGTGGCTATGTACATGTGTTGTTTCCTGAAACAAAAAGAAGTTAAAGACTAAAAAAGCCTCAGTGGCCAATGTGAAAATTGCAAGAGTTCTGTTTTATTATGTTTTTATTGAGATATGTTTTATTTTAATCACAGATTGTGATATGGAAAAAAAGATGATTTACACAAAAGGTAATTTTCTGATGATAGCTTCCCTTCAAGGACACACCTTTTTGAAAAGGGCATTGTCACCACCCAATTGTCAATTTATCTCACTCATGGTTACATCAGTGTATACAATATTGGTTTGAATACAGAATATATTTATAGAGGGAGATTTATTTAGCTACTAATGTCAGGTTTTTGTTTTAAATACTAAAAATTGCTGTCCTTTGCCATTTTTTAAAAAGGTGTGCGTGGCATAGATGGGAAGCAAATGCTAAAGCGCAGAAATGGTATAATTTTTGCCAATAATTGGCATAAGTTATAGCGGGTAGCAGATGTGAAAAATTTAGTAAGATGTGTCTCACATCATACCATCTGCTCCAAACATGGTGGCCAGTTTGTCAAGTTATTATTAACAAATTCTGTGCGCAGCAAAATATATATATATATAAATAAATAAATATATACTTAGCACAAGATATACACCCACCAATAAAGAGCAGATTAATTTCTTCTTTTACCTAGTAATACATTTCATAAACCATCATTTCAGCCCAGTGCTACACACCAACATACAATTACAATAAACCACTTTAGAGCAGAAATAACATAGCTCAAGATGATGATCCCCTTAGACAGGAGGGGCCCTCCACACCTTAAATGTGCTATCATTTGTAGTTTCCAGAAAGCAATAATTACGTTGCGATGGTTAGGCTTATTCTCCTTCAGATTGGAATATTCTTGAGTAAACGATCATTTCCCCTCGAAGCGGTGGATGATTGACTGACTGAATGTCACTTTCATCTAGATAAGAAAGCTAACAGCCAAAGGTGACTTGGCAGAAAGAAGAAATGAATTCTATGTTTTGTAGACTGAAGAGCGCTCATGAACCCTGGATCTCACATCTGAGACGCGATGTGACTATTTCCTAGTGCACAGCAGAAATTCCAGTTGCTGCGCTTTCTCCAGGCTCCTCACAGGACCTGTTCTCTGGCAGTAAAGTCAACACAATCTTTATTGATATTGGCAGCGCTGCCAGTCTGCTAACAGTACACAAGCTTGTAACATTGCATTAATTGTCCTACTAAAGGAGTGGAACACATACATTTTAACTCGTAACATACGCTGCTTTGATTAGAAACTAATTAAAAGTGCAGTCCCTCGCAGGACTAATGTCTACTAATTGCACCTTTATATTCATTAATAACATGGCTTTCACTGACGAGTGGAGGTCTGCCGCCGCTGAAAGTAATTGGAATTGTACATAGTCACAAGATAGGATCAAGTGTATATCAAGTCATTCTAAAATAAAATCTGCATTAAAAAAAGCTTGTAAAGGTATTTAATGTGAGTGGGTTCCAGACAGTTTACAAGTACCAATTAAATGCCATTGCTAATATTATCTAACCTTGGGTGGTTACAACAAATGTCAGATTGCTTGCTGGAGCTATTAAGAATCGCGGCATTAAAAACGGAATATTGTGACTGATGGGAGTGTAAGTTGAGCACATATACACAGAGGTCATGTATCACTATTTTATCAGTAATTGACAATAGTATACAGTTGCAATTAAAATTTTTCAGCCCCCATTGCAAATTACATTTCACACTTTCTGCTGTCTGAATGAAGCCAATGAATCAAGAACAATTTTAATAATTCAACACGATTAATATAAACAAGTGGTTTCTCCAAATTTATCACAAAGTGTCACTTTTAATAACTGTGGCAGACTCAGGATTATTCTACTCCTTCATGACTAGTTCATTTAATACTAAGTAGAGCACTCTTTGCTGTTTTGATCTGCTGAAAATGTAATGCACATCAAGATACCAACTTCTGGTAGTTTTCCTGAGGAGTCTTAGTCCGTTCCTCATAGTCAGTGGCCTCCAGTTCACTTATAGTCTTAGATTTGCATGCTGCATCCACTTTTTTTCAAATTCCACCAAAGTTTTTCCATGGGATTCAAGTCAGGTGACTGTGAAGGCCACTCTAGAATCTTCCAGGTCTTCTCCAGAAACCAAGTCTTAGTGGACTTTGATATAGGCTTGGTATCATTGTCCTGTTGAAATGTCCAATGACATCCAAGCTTCAGCTTCCCTCACAGAATGCCTGACTTTTTCTCCTAGTATTCCTGATATTTGATTGAAACCATCTTGTCCTACACATGCTGCAGGTTTTCCATGCCAGAGGAAGAGACGCAACCCCAGCGCATCAGCCAGCCACCACCCTGCTTCACTGTAGGTATCACCGATCCACCATCATGCTACACTGTGTACATCACTAAGCCACCACCATGCTTCACTGTGGGCCTCACTGAGCCACCACCATGCTTCACTGTTGGCAGGGTGATCTTTTTATGGTACGCTTCATTCTTCCTCTTCGTGACATAATGCTAATCCATAGGCATGAAAAAATTAAGTTTCGTTTTGTCACTCCACAGAACAGAATCCCCAAACTTCTTTGGTTTATTTATATTAGAGTGGACTTTCCTTGTTGTTTTTTCAGTCAGTAGAGGTGTATGTCTTTTAGTTCAGGCATGGAAACCTTTAGTATTTGAATGTGCCTTACTATGTAGACTGAAACTTTAGTGTCTGCTGCTAGCAAATCTTACAGCAGGTCTTTTGCAGTCACCCAAGGGTTTGTGACCACCAGCCTTCTCAGGAATATTTCTGCCACATTCAGGTAGTGTAAACAGAGTTCCTTTAATTATGAACTATCTTGTCTTAACTTTTTAGCCACTATCTTGGCAATCCAAGACTATTAGTGAACTGGAAACCATTCCCCTTGAGGAATGGTCTAAGATTCTTCAGAAATGCTGCTAGAGCTGGTGTTTTTGTAGAAGGCCACAACAGCCAAAGGGTGGGCTACTAAATGAAGTTTGCATATTTGCTAATAACCCTAATTTGCAATAGGGGTTGAATTATTTTGATTGCAACTGTATACTTAAATATACTTTACACAATTCCAAGTTACATAGTAATACAGCATAACTTCTATCACTTCTATACTATCACACTTTCACACATCTGCATAACAATCAGTCATGTAGCTGATGTAAAGGATTGGTTATGGGGGTCTTTTATCTACCATGGACCAAATGATAGAATAAACAGAATACAGAACTGCAGTCAGATGACAGTTTAAGTGTTCTTATCAGAATAAGTAAATTGTTTTCTGTAAGCTTAGATATCTAACATTTACATATATTTTTTAATGATATTTGTGACCTAACGTTTAGAAGATTAGTGGGAGCCCAGGTCTTCAGACCCCCACTGATCCCTCACAAATCCGTTCTGCAGTGCGCTGCTCAACAGTCAGAAGTGTTGGGCTTTTGCTGAGCACACATACTGAGTAGTGTACAGACTCTGTAGAAAGTCTATCAACCTATACTCCAGTCTGTGTGCTGACTCATAGACATGGACCCAGACCTCACCGATCTTCTACATATGTTAGGTCATTTTCAATTACTCTTTACAGATGATGAAATTGGTTTGAGCTGGCTATTAACACCAACAGATATGTTGTAAGGATTAAATCTCATCTCATTTGTCCTGATTGTCCTAAGATGAAACCTTCTTATCCTCTATTATGGATTTGTCCCTCAGATACCATTCATAAACCATATATACACACTACAACTATTGTGTTTGGAAGACAAATTTCTAAACCTGTAAGATCAGTTTTCTAGCAGATTGTATGAATTGGCCATATACGCACCAATTTAGATTGATATTAGTTTGAATGAATAGAAATTTGACAGATATCTGTATGGGTAAAAGAATGTTTCAATTGACATGTCGTCATACAAAATTAGAGAATCCCAGAATTATTTCAGATGAATTTGATGCTGGCTAATAACAAGTGAACTTTAACAGTAACCATCATTTTATTTATTGATTATTCATAAATCAATATTAAACATGAAAATAAGCAACTTTATAATATGTTTTAGCAGAGAAATTAGCTTAATTCTTCTCCTGGACTGATCTTTTCCTCTCAGTTCATGGGTAAAATTTGTTTTCAGTGACGACAGATTATCACAAAACTGAGATAGGAGATGACAATTGGTGCTTTTAAACTTCTATGGAGGAGGGAGGAGCTAGAAGCAGACACACCTATTCTGCTACAAGTTCTCCTGAAATGACAGTTACAGTTCTCCATAGAACTTTATGAGCACCAACTGTCATCTCCTTTCTCAGTAATGGGAAAATCTGTGTTCACGGAATTGAGAATTTTTAAGACTAAATCATCAGACTAGGAAGAGAAAGAAGCAGATTTCTCAAGTCAGATATGTTACAAAGTTTCTTATTTTCACATGTACATTTGATTTATAGAAATTAATATATACATACGACAGTTTTAAACGAGTGCTTCCTCAGTGGGCAAAAGTAGACCCAGCTGAGTAATACTTGAGTGACCTAGTTATTTTGGCTGTTATGACCATACAGAAAGCCTGCTAAGGATTTTGGAAGAATAATTCTGGCACATCAGGTTCTTCTCTGATTTGCAACAATCACATTGTGGTCTGCATTATATATAAGGGACATTTATGTTACACCACTGGGACACATATATTCATATATACAGTTAAAACCAGAAGTTTACATACACTATATAAAAAGACACATATACATGTTTTCTCAATATCTGGCATGAAATCAGAATAAACCTTTCCCTTTTTAAGTCAGTTAGGATTACCGTCATTTTTAATATTTGGCAAATGCCAGAATAACGAGGGAGAGAGAATATTTTAAGGCATTTTTATTACTTACTGCAAAGTCAAATGTTTACATACATCTCATTAGTATTTGGTTCCATTGACCTTAAACTGAATGACTTGGGTCAAACGTTTGCGATATCCTTCCACAAGCTTCTCACAATAGTTGGTCGGAATTTGGGCCCAATCCTCCTGACAAAACTGGCGTAACTGATCCAGGTTTGTAGGTCGCCTTGCTCGCACCTGCCTTTTCAGCTTTGCACATACGTTTTCAATAGGATTGAGATCAGGGCTTTGTGACAGCCACTCCAAACATTGACTGTTATCCTTAAGCCACTTTGTTACCATTTTGGCAGTATGCTTCGGGTCATTGTCCATTTGAAAGACCCATTTCCGCACAAGCTTTAACTTCCTGGCTGATGTCTTGAGATGTTGCTTCAGTATTTCCACATAATCTTCTTTTCTCATGATGCCATCTATTTTGTGAAGAGCACCAGTCCCTCCTGCAGCAAAACAACCCCACAACATGATGCTGCCACCCTGTGTTTCACAGTTGGGATGGTGTTCTTAGGCTTCCAAGCTTCTCTATTTTTCCTCCAAACGTAACGATGGTCATTCCGCCCAAAAAGTTCAATTTTAGTTTCATCACACCACAGGACATGTTCCAAAAATGAAGGTCTTTGTTCCTGTGTGCATTTGCGAACATTAATCTGGCTTTTTTGTTTCTTTTGGAGTAATGGCTTCTTCCTGGCAGAGTGGCCTTTCAGCCCATGTTGGTACAGTACTCGTTTCACTGTGGTTATTGACACAATCTTACCAGCATCCACCATCATCTTCACAAGGTCTTTTGCTTTTGTCCTTGTCCTTGGGTTGATATGCACATGTCGGACCAAAGTATGTTCATCTCTGGGACACAGAACCCGTCTCCTTCCTGAGCGAAATGATGGCTGGACATTCCCATCTTGTTTGCACTTACGTATAATTGTTTGTACAGATGAACGAGGCACCTTCAGGCATCTTGAAATTATAGCCAAGGAAGAGCCAGACTTGTACAAGTCCACAATTCTCTTCCTGATATCTTGGCTGATTTCTTTAGACTTTCCCATGATGCTACGTAAAGAATCAGTGTGTCTCAGGTGTGCATTAAAATACATCCACAGGTGTGTCTCTAATTACCTCAGATGTTGGCAAAAAAACTCATGAGAAGCTTCCAAACACATGGCATCATCATATGGGCAGTCTAGAATTGTTTATAGGCTTAGTAATCTTAGTGTATGTAAAGTTTTGACTTTGCAGTAAGTAATAAAAATGCCTTAAAACATTCTCTCTCTCTCTCATTATTTTGGCATTTGACAAATATTAAAAATTATGGTAATCCTAATTGCCCTAAAACGGGAAAGGTTGATTCTGATTTCATATCAGATATTGAGAAAAACATGCATATGGGTCTTTTTATATAGAGTATGTAAAGCTCTGGTTTCAACTGTATGTGTATTATTGTTATGGAGTGTTGTGGGTCGTAGCATTTCATGTTTCAGACCTGTGGAGGAGCTTTTAAAGAGAAACGGTTGATACCGGAGAGCAGTGTGTCGCAGCGATCCGGATAATGAGCTTATTACCTACATCAATATTGGCTTGGTTTAGCGTCTCTGATATGCACACAGCTTTCAACCATGTAGTGCTCCGTCATATAATGATGTGTCCTTGTCAGAATACCAAGAGCTTTTCACAACTCCTTATATGATGCCACTTAACAATGTGTTGTATTTATATTTGTACCCCTGAGTTCAATTTAAGGTGATGGATAGGGTGCTGCTGAGTTAATCCACAAGCTCTCCGAGCAGCCACACTCTATCTGTCCTTGACGGCAAAGCGAGAGGAGAAATGCTTGCGTTACGAATAGCCCTATTGTATGAGCAGAATACATTCGCTTCAACTGAACATTTGATGTACTGACCGTGTATTCTAAAACTCCAGAGGGAACAGTAAATATTCGTTAGCACGCCATCCAGCTAATGTCTTGTAACTAACCAATGTGATGATCTATGTGCAGTGTACACTAGCGTATTGATGGCTTCCTGATACATTATAAAGATCTGGCTGTGTAGTCTGCAGCGCTGGTTTATAGTAAAGTCTGCTCGGGAAAGTACAGACTTAATAACCGGTATATTATAGGCTTGTTTACCCAGTTGTAACCAAACAGCGGAGATCCTATCAGTTGCTTACTGGAGGTTTTCTTGCAGATAAAGCTGAGAGATTATTTTGGATTTAAATCAGCAAAGTGTTGCTTCATCCTTCCATGCGCACTGTAGGGTGGAAATGTTTTATGATTGGATTGAGCAGTGTATTTACCGTCTTGTGAAATGACATGTAATATTCTGACCAGGAGGTGATTGGCATTACTGTCTGCCCACAGGGAATGCACAGACTCTTTATAATTACATGGATTATTATGATGATTAGTAGCGATACTCTTATTATTATTTAAACAATAGTAAGTTATGTTTCTTCATTTTAAAGTAGTTTATTAAAAAAAAAACACACCAAATGATCAATATGGTTATTTATCTCATTATACAAAGCTATTACTTCACTTAAAGTGGTTTTCACACGAACAGAAGTTGATTTTAATCAATAGATCTTGGAATAATAATAAGTTCCATAATTGAATGTATTTAAAAATAATGTTCCTGTGCTGAGATAATCTTATAAATGTGCCCCTGCTGTGTACTGTGTAATGGCTGTGTCTGACCGTGCAGGGATATGGTCTGATCATACCACATCTCCTGGGCAGCGGAGGAAGAAAGAGTATACAGACATTACAGCACGGGATCACAGCTGATTATTTCTTTGAAGTAAAACATTGTTTAAAAACAGTCAGGGAAATGTTTTACCTCACAAAAATAATCAGCTGTGATCCCGAGCTGTAATGTCTGTATACTCTTTTCCTTCCTCCCCTGCCCAGGAGCTGTGGTATGATCAGACCATGTTCTGTACACGTTGAGACACAGCCATTACACAGGAGAACATTTATAAGATTATCTCAGCACAGGAACATTTTATTTAAATACATTCAATTGAGGAAGTTATTATTAGGCTGTGTGCCCACGATGCATTTTTAATGCGTTTCTGCAGCGTTTTTGCAGCTGTGGAAACGCTGCAGAAACGCATTAAAAACGCATGGTAGAAGGCCTGCCATGTTCCCCAATGATAATCCGCATGTGCTGTGCACATGCTGCGTAAATTTCCGCTGCGGATTATCATTGCGGAAAAAAACGCAGCACTACCAATTATTTTGCGGAAGTGCTGCGTCTTCGCCGCCATTGACTTGCATTAGACCGCATGGATTACGCATCACTGTATATGTAGAGGCGTAATCCAAGCGTTCTAATGTGCGGATGGTACCCGGGTGTAGAGGAGAGGAGAGTCTCATCCACACCCAGGTACCATTAAAAAATCTGTAAATAAAAAATAAAATAAAAAATAAATGTATATTTTACCTTCTGGCGGCCCGCGCTGCGCTCCTCCGTGCTTCCCGGCACTTTGCAGTGGTTTGAAGGACTTGCGCTGACGTCAGAGTCATGTGACGGGTCACGCGACACTGACGTCGGCAGGACTTTCAATCCACCGCTGCCGGCAAGGGAGAACGGAGTGTAAGGACACCGGGGGCCATCGGAGGGTAAGTATATATTTATTTTTTTATTTTTACCACTCTCTCGGGTCAGA
This sequence comes from Phyllobates terribilis, assembly GCF_046119375.1. Taxonomy (NCBI): domain Eukaryota; kingdom Metazoa; phylum Chordata; class Amphibia; order Anura; family Dendrobatidae; genus Phyllobates; species Phyllobates terribilis. The sequence goes on from NW_027362771.1 coordinate 294,439,362, forward strand.
CTATATAAATCCATGCAGTTTGCATGGATTTGTATAGTGTGACCTAGTTGTCACAAGCACTTTCCAAGTGATGCTAATCGCTTGGAAAGTGCTTGTCAATCCGCATGCGGAAATGTCAGTGAATAACGCTCCATTTCCGCATGTCCCTGGCAGGAAAACGCATGTACAATCCGCATGTACAATCCGCATGTACAATCCGCATGCGTTTTTTTCTGCCAGGGAGATGCAGAAACGCTCAGCAAAAAATTCTGAGCATTTCTGCATCGTGGGCACATAGCCTTATTCCAAGATCTATTGATTAAAATCAACTTTCGTTCGTGGGAAAACCCCTTTAAGCTGACATTCTGAAGCATCATTGTAGCATCCCAGCACCTTTTAGATACTATGCAAAGAAAGGTGGGCACTCATCACTTTATTGCAGTTTCCATAAACAGGGAATGTGGAGGCAAATGTGGTTGACATCCTTTTCGCGTGAGAATCACGCTTCCTCTGATCCTCAAAGGTAGCATGAGTGCCCCATCTAACTTTGCATCGTATCTACAATTGGACACCGAGGAATTCCTTTGCTGCAAGTATATGAATGACTACCGCTTGATTGTGCAAGATGTGAATGGCATTCTTATTAAGTACTGCGCGTTTTATGAGGTGGTTCTTAGGCCAGGCTAGTTTCACATCATGTTTATCTTGTTTCCTGTGTGTCTCAGTTTGAATAAGAATGAAACGTATTCCAAAAGATTTGTTGCTCTAAACAGAGAATATAATGGGTGAAATGTAAGTCAGGTGGGTATCCATTTGACATTTTTTTGTGCATATTTCCATTTTGGATCTGTGTTTTTGTAGGATCAAAATAATGTAGACTGTTGTACTTTTTTATCCTTTAATAAATGTTTAGTTATCAAGGTGTCTATGATACATGTGTGTGAGCTCATGGAGCATAGCCTTTTACTGACATGCCTTAAAGGGAATCTGTCAGCAGGTTTTGTTATGTAATTTGAGGACAGCATGATGTAGGGGTTCTAACACTGAATTCAATGATGTGTCATTTATTAAGCTGTGTGCTGTTGCTGTTGTTTACTTACAATGAAGGTTTTATCACTAACACAGTATCACTAGCAGGTCTGATGTGCACTTGGCTGCTAGTCTGACTCCGCCCCCTCCTGTGATAAGCATCTCACTGTCAATAGACTATGCACATACAGTAAAAAACTAAGACAGAAACGTAATACCAAATACCCTGTAATAAATAAATAAACAGCAATAGTGCAGGAAAATAATATAGGGTACTTAGTTAACATAATTTTGATCAAAATAATGCAGAAGCCACCCCACCTCATCACAATGACCCTACCTGGGACAGTCCTAACTCTAATATTTAAAACCTTACCGTTTGTCAAGTGACATGCATGTGGATAAGGGCTAAGAGACTGAGCCCACCTAGTACACACACAGACAAGGGGAGCAAGATGAATAGACTTCCAGCTCAAGGAAACGGCAGGCCACACCTTTATATGCACTTGTGCACACTAAACTGAAAAAAACATGTCACTTGACAAACGGTAAGGTTTTAAATATTGTAGTTAGGACTTTCCAAAATAGGGTTACCGTGAGGAGGTAAGATGGCTTTTGCATTGTTTTGATCAAAATGATGTTAACTAAGTACCCTACACTGACATTCACACGATGTCTGAATGCATCCTAATCGTCATTGAGCTCTTCCTCAGGGCTGCGCTGTACTTAAGTGCTCTGACAACCTGCACTTTTAACCCTTTTATGAGCACTTTATTGGTGCTCTTATTTAGTGCCTCAGTATCACATTCTAGGTTTTTTTGGGATGGCATGAACAGTAAATTCTTCCTGTTACCGAATTCTCTACAGTAATAAACTGTACAATAGGCATGTACTGATAACAGCATTGAATGCAATGATCGGCATTGATTTTGTTCATAATGAAATTGCAGTGATATGTACAGGAAACGATACTATGCCTGATGAAGAGACCTGAGTAGTCTCGAAATCTTGCAATTTGTTACCATCTTTTCAGTTAGCCATATCAATCAATCACTGAGGACTCTCAATATTTTAAATTCAGTAAAATGGAATCTCATGAGCATCAGTAGAAATACTTTTATTGTCAAGCATATGCCTCTAACCTAGTGAACATATCGGACATGGGCATAGAATAACATTGGTCCGAGTGTGATCTGATGTTTTGTCGGATCGCACTCGGACCGAAAATATTCTCGTCTGCACCTGCCCAAATGATGACTAATGTTACTGTCACTTCATATCAGAAAGCATTATATATTGTACATAATATTATATGAATGAAGAACATAGTTAATTGTGTTTTTTTATCTAGGGACAACTTTTCCTATAATGAACTAAAAGAAAAAAAAAAGAGAAATGTCAGCAATGGAGACCAGGGTACCCGCAATACAAGTAAACCAAGACAAAACAAATCTACATATGGAAAAATCTAACAGTCCCAGCAATGGCAGCCGAGAATTGTTTGGATCAGGTGAGTTAATAAGGATATTAGTTTTGGAGTTATTCATTATTGTGCCAGATATTTACACTAATTGTTCAGAAACATGTTAACCCCTTCACAACGCGGCCAATTTCCGTTTTTTCCTCCCATTCAACATTGCTGTATATAGTAAAAATCACGTTCTCCTTTGAAGCCCAGCCACAGGCTGGGTTCAAAGGAGCTACGTAATAACAAGCATGGAGGTGTTCAACAGACCCCCAGCTGTCATAACAACTCATAGGTGACCCACAATCACATCACGGGTGCGCCGATGGGCGTATAGAATGACGTGCCCGCGTGCCGGCATGTGTTAATTGCTGCTGTCAGCGTTTGACAGCGGCGTTTAACAGGTTAATAATTGTGGGTGAAGTGGAGTGTTAGAGGCAAGTCCTGGCTGTAAGACACCGCCATCACCTGCTGAGTATGGGGCTATACTGTATGGAGGACTATGGGGAGTGCATTATACTATATGGAGGACTATGGGGAGTTCCTTATACTATATGGAGGACTATGGTGAGTGCATTATACTATATGGAGGACCATGGGGAGTGCTTTATACTATATGGAGAACTATGGGCTGTGCATTACACTATATGGAGAACTATGGGGAGTGCATTATACTATATGGAGGACTATGGGGAGTGCATTATACTGTATGAAGAACTATGGGGAGTGCATTATACTGTATGAAGAATTATGGGGAGTGCATTATACTGTATGAAGAATTATGGGGAGTGCATTATACTGTATGAAGGACTATGGGACGTGCATTATACTCTATGAAGGACTATGGGACGTGCATTATACCATATGGAGGACTATGGGGAGTGCATTATACCATATGGAGGACTATGGGACGTGCATTATACTATATGGAGGACTATGAGTAGTACATTATAGTGAATGAAAGACTATGGGGAGTGCATTATACTCTGTGAAAGACTATGTAGGGTCCATTATACCATATGGAGGACTATGGGGGATGCATTATATTATATGGAAGGCTATGCACATGGTGTGAAGGGGTTGAAAACATACTTTTTTTAGTGATAAAGTTGTAAAGTTGTGTCACAGGGACAATGGGTCCATATGTTTTGTTTGTTTTCTATTTTTTTTTTGCTTGTAAGAAGGACTTTTTACAGATTTTTTGGGGACTTTTTGTAATGTTTTTATTTTTTGGGATTGGGGCATCAATGATAACTCGATCTGAAGTAACGGCTACTTCCTCACTGCACTTGTTGCACTAATATGCCCATACCATGATTAGTGTCATGTAACCACCTAAGGAGGTGTTTCTTCCACATACGGGGCACAGTATTTAGACTGAGTACTGTATTTAGTGCTGTTAATGACAGGGAGCTAATCATGTCTCTCAGATACATTAGTTAATGGAGCTGTCATTGTGAGCTGCATTTATAGCTACCAATGTAGTCACGGTCAAAAGTGTAATATACTTCCAATACTAAAACGTTGAGTGAAAAAATACTATACAGTTATGGTCGCTAGGAGACATGAGCGGATCGATCCATGGAGGATCAAGTTTGAGTTGAATTTCCTGAAATCTGTGGTTTCACGCAAATTTGAACATTTTAAGATTTGATTCGCGGTTAGCAAAACCCACCCCCTCCAAAAAAAACATGCCCATCACCATTTCCCATACTACTCAAATATCAGAGAGCAGGCTAACGTAATTTTTCATTGCTGCATACACTTCCCCATAATGACCTGCAGTTTTGGCATCTTACGGATTATCATACCTTGTACAGTGATGGTCAGTACCTGGGCCATCACAGATCAGCGGTTCCCAGACCAGCGCAGGTTGTATAGCAGTCGTTTCCCATCTCCAGAGTCACTCTCTTCTGTAGTGTGTAAATTCTTATGGTCATCATAGTCCTTTCTCTCTTCTGTAGAGTGTAAGCTTTTACTGTCAGCTGGGTCCTTTATTTATCTTTTCTGTAGAGTGTAAGTTCTTATGGTCAGAGGGGTCATATCTCTCTTTCGCCTGTAAAGTGTAAGCTCTTATGGTCAGAGAGGTTTTCTCTCTCCTCTCACCATGTGTATTTTATGAACAATTGTAAACTAGTATTGAAATTCGCGCAGATTTATTCTTTGCAAATTTAAATTTTTAGGGATAATTTGGCAAAGTCAGCTAATTAGAATTTCAAAAGATCCACTTATTATAGATCCACTAGTCACTAAGTGTCTCCCTTATGAGCAATTTGTTGTCAATCTACAGTTACAGAAAAGCAGTATGAATTAGAAGTGAGAGCATGTCCTTACAACTGTCATGCTGCTCCTAGCTTTTACATAGACAGTGTTACAGGACATCCGCTCAGTCTCCAGAGCACACAGTAGGAACGCTTTTGGACTTTTTCCATGCTGGGATCTGTCTATGACTGTTTTTATCAGTCACTCATTCAATTTGTTCAATTGCCTGCCCATTTTTAGAGCAGATTAGCTGTCTTATTCTAACCTTCTCTCTTTCTCCTTGGCTTGTTTTCAATGTCATCTGTTTCCCTCACAATTATTCTACTTGTCTCCTTGCATTCCCCCACTCTTTATTTTAGCTTTTGTGCTTTGTACAGTTGAAAAGCTGGTTACAGCCATGCCTCTGTAAACCAGCTTTTCCACCATTTGCATTCATGGCTGTAACAACTGCACATTATATACAGCTCTGGCAAAAATTAAGAGACCACTGCAAAATTTTCATTTTCTCTGATTTTTCTTGTTATAGGTATATTTTTTAATAAAATGTACATTGTTGTTTTATTCTATAAACTACTGACAACATGTCTCCGAAATTCAAAGCTAAAAATTTTGTATTTATTTGCAGCAAATGATAAAGCGTCAAAATACTAAAAAAGAAACAGTGCTTTCAGACCTCAAATTACTCATGTTTTAACTCAGGAAGAGTTCAGAAATCAATATTTGGTGGACTCCTCAGTGTGTTGGTGGGTGGTAAAGAGCTGAAGGGTGTTTTGTGGCAACATCAGACCTGAGTGGGCTGGAACGTCCGGGCCCTAATCTTTGTTGTGGAAACAAGCTGGACTTTTGCTTTGTCTGATGTAAGACTGTGTTTTGTTTCTGCTGCCAGTGTGAATAAAACACTGAGCTTGGACTGAAAACCTGCATGTGCCTCTTTACTGCGTCCCTGCCATTGCCTACCAGAGCGAATGCCCGCAAAGCTAATATCCATCCACTAGCTCAGAGTGAACTGAAAAGTGGAGATAGAATATGCATAGAGGAAACTGGTGAAAAATAAGGGATACAAGTCATGCTATTTTATATAAATTTGGCAGTGATATAAAGATTACCAAATGAAGTGTCATTGTGCAGTGAATCATGGCAGAATAGTATACATTAGCAAAGTCACACTTGCTTCTGATTATATTAGATACTGCAGATTTGTACAGAAAATGTACATGTTAGCAGTAGAGATGAGCGTTGTTCTACTCGAACTGTTCGCCAATCTCAAATTCGAGCTGTTTTGGGCGGTGTTCGAGCCGGTCGGCGAACACGAACAATTTGAGAAAAATTCGGCTGTTCGAGGTTATGTTCGATAACTGTTCGTGCACCAAAATCATAACTGGATTTTTTCTCAGTAATGATGAAAATTAATGTTAATACGCAGTTTGAGTGTACAGCGGGGCGGGGGGAGGGGCAGGGGATGGATCTCTGCAGGAACAATGAAGATCTCCATTTTTTTTTCTCTTTCCCGCATTTGCAGTGGGGAGGTGCAATCTGTCAGCCTATCAGCAGCGCACACACGGAGCGAAGTGCTTTTTTTCACACAAGCAAGGGCATGTGTGATTGGCAGTGTATGTCACATGTCCTTGCCCTATAAGACCAAGCCATTTTCCCCGTCGCCACCATTTTCTCACTGCTGCAGCTGCGTGTTAGACGGCACCGCTGTTGCTGTGTGCGCTATACCTTGTTAATTTCAAGCCAATTTTCGCACAAATATACAGATAGCTTGGGAGTAGGGAATAGTTGTGATTGCAGTCCTTTTAAGGACTAGGTTACAGCATTTCCTACGACTTTTATCAGGCAGGTCTGTGCTCTTAAATAGATAGATTGTGGGAGTAAAGACTAATTGTAATTGGAGTCCTTTTCAGGACTAGGTTACATCAGTTCCTATCAGTTTTTGCCAGGCAGGTCTGTGCCAGTGCTGTGCAAGTTTTTTTCACAGCATTTGGCTGAATCTAGCAAAGCTAATCCTTTTTGGCCTATTGCAGAGTGTGTTAGTCAGTGGAGTAGCCTATCTGTGTTGCAAGATATACCACCTGTGTATAGAATACCAATTTTTTTACTGCACCTAGTGAAGTAAAATCTTTTGGGCATAGCATCATTCTATTAGTCCATCTATACTGACCTCCATCAGGTTGCAAACTGAATATAATTTTTTTCTGCATCTAGCTCTGAAAAAATATTTGGGCTTCTAGCAGTGTGTGGGACTTGGTCTATTAGTCCATCTATACTGACCTCCATCATGTTGCAAATTAAAAATAATTTTTTTCTTCATTTAGCTCTGAAAAAATATTTGGGCTTCTAGCAGTGTGTGGGACTTGTTCTATTAGTCCTTCTATACTGACCTCCAGCAGGTTGCAAATTGAATATAATTTTTTTCTGCATCTAGCTCTGAAAAAATATTTGGGCTTCTAGCGGTGTGTGGGACTTGGTCTATTAGTCCATCTATACTGACCTCCATCAGGTTGCAAATTAAAAATAATTTTTTTCTGCATCTAGCTCTGAAAAAATATTTGGGCTTCTAGCAGTGTGTGGGACTTGGTCTATTAGTCCATCTATACTGACCTCCATCAGGTTGCAAATTAAAAATAATTTTTTTCTGCATCTAGCTCTGAAAAAATATTTGGGCTTCTAGCAGTGTGTGGGACTTGGTCTATTAGTCCATCTATACTGACCTCCATCAGGTTGCAAATTAAAAATAATTTTTTTCTGCATCTAGCTCTGAAAAAATATTTGGGCTTCTAGCAGTGTGTGGGACTTGGTCTATTAGTCCATCTATACTGACCTCCATCAGGTTGCAAATTGAATAAAAAAATTTTCTGCATCTAGCTCTGAAAAAATATTTGGGCTTCTAGCGGTGTGTGGGACTTGGTCTATTAGTCCATCTATACTGACCTCCATCAGGTTGCAAATTAAAAATAATTTTTTTCTGCATCTAACCCAGCCAATAGTTTTGGCCTAATACCACAGTTTGGCCACTCAGCTCTGCTCGGTTACCATCCATTGTTTTTTTGTGCAAACAACTCCAGAGTTGTGAATTAGTTAACCACCAAAATGAGTGGAAAAAGGCCTGCTGCTGGTGGAAAGGGAAATAGGCGTGTTGGGAAGGGGAAAAAAGGTTGTGTCCGTGGGGTAGGTGCAGAAGAAAGACCATCTTCCAGCCAAACTAAAATGTCTACTTCTTTTAGCGGACAATGTGATAAGATCCCTTTCTTACGGCCACGCCAATCGCTACAAATTCCAGATGAGGCACAAAACCAGCAGGTGCTTCAACGGATATCAAGTGCTCCTTTAAGTGGGCTCTCCTCCACATCAACTTCAACATCACAAATACTCCAGTCCTCAAAGGTGTCACCCAAATCGCACTTGCTTCCTCACAGCTCCCAAATCTCCAGCTGCCCGTCTGAGTATGAGGTAGAACAGATGGTTGAGTCTGCAGAGCTGTTTACTCATACTATAGCCTGGGAATCAGAGGTCGACTCCAGCGCTTCTGTGAATCCAGACGAGGAAATGATCTGCACTGATGCCCAGAATCTTTATGAGTCGGATCCAGGACCAGACGCAGAAGGTTCTGACCATAATGTAGACCCTCATTCCCAAACTGTAACTCCTGTTGGTGGAGACAATGAGGAAGACGATGATAAGACTCAAATACCTGATTGGAGCGACAACTTTAGTTTTTTGTCAGGGCAGGAACAGGTTGGCTCTGAGGACGACGGGTGTGATAACGCACAGGGTGATGATGATGAGGTCGGAGATCCCACTTACTGTCAACCCACAGTCAGCCAAGAGATGAGGTCAGCAGAGGAGGTGGAGGAAGATGCTAGTGACGACGAGGTCAGGTTGCGCCTTCTGGACAGAGACGTAGTACTGGAAGCACGTCAACAACTGCATCCTCAAACACAACTCTGCCTCTCACCACAAGTCGTGGTGGCTCTTCAGGTCGCATGGGTGCTAAGCCTTGCATAGCCTGGGCATTTTTTCAGATCGATAAAGATGACCCAACTCGTGTTATCTGTAACATTTGTCAGCAAAAGCTAAGTAGAGGCCAAAAAATACATAGTTTGAGTACTTCATGCATGAACCGGCACATGGACATGAAGCATAAGTTGCAGTGGGAAGCTCAGTGTGCTACAATGCGGTCTAGCCGGCCGGGCCAACCACCGTCTGCCATATCTTGTGCATCCGCGGCCTCTTCATCCTTTGTGACTGGGGGGACAGCAGTCACACCTGTTTTGGGGCGCAGACCTGCCACCTCTTTACCCGCAACAGCCAGCGTGATTGGCAGGTCATCATTTTCTTTGGAGGTGGTAACACCAGCTGGTCTTGAGCGCTGTCCGACATCGATAGCACCACCTTTGGATCAAGGCAACCTAACATGTCCGCCTGCATCTTCCTCACAGACCGGCAGTTTGCCGGGGACACCCTTATCAACCCCGTCTAAGCACAATAGCCAGCCCTCGGTCCCTCAGATGTGGACAAGTAAAAGACCATTTCCTCCTAGCCATGAGAAAGCTAAGAGGTTGAATTTCACCATCTGCAAGCTCTTGGCTACAGAAATGCTGCCTTTCCGCCTGGTGGACACAGAGGATTTTCGAGACCTTATGTCCGTCGCAGTGCCCCAGTACCAGATGCCCAGTCGGCACTACTTCTCAAAGAAAGGTGTGCCTGCGCTCCACCAGCATGTCGCACACAACATCACCGCTTCTTTGAGAAACTCTGTGTGTGACAGGGTGCATTTCACCACAGACACTTGGACGAGTAGGCATGGACAGGGGCGTTACATGTCGCTGACTGGGCACTGGGTAACTATGGTGACAGCAGGACAAGGGGCTGCTGTCCAAGTCTTGCCGTCCCCACGAGTTGTGCGTCAATCCTCTTTATGTCATTTTTCCTCCACTGCTTCTGCCTCCTCAACCTCCTCTCGGTCTTCCACCTGCACCCAAAGCCTGTCTGGTCATGCCACAAGCTTTCTAACTGCGCAGAAGGGATCCTGCACACCTCCTTACTATGCTGGCAGTAGGGCTCAACGTCATCAGGCGGTTTTTACATTGAAATGTCTGGGAAATGTGAGTCACACAGCTGAGGAGTTGTGGTCAGCTCTGGAGAACCAATTTCATGAATGGTTGTCTCCACTGGACCTGAAACCAGGGAAGGCCGTGTGCGACAATGCTGCAAACCTGGGTGCGGCCCTTCGCCGGGGCAATGTCACACACGTGCCTTGTATGGCTCACGTGTTGAACCTGGTTGTCCAGCAATTTTTAGCCCACTATCCCAGACTAGATGGCCTTCTGCAGAGGGCACGGTCGCTGTGTGCTCACTTCCGCCGTTCGCATCCCGCAGCTCAGCGACTTACATCTCTACAGAAGTCGTTGGGCCTGCCACTTCACCGGCTAAAATGCGATGTGCCTACCCGGTGGAATTCAACTCTGCACATGTTGCAGCGACTGTGGCAGCACCGACAAGCCCTGGTGCAATACGTTCTGACGTATAGCCTGGGCCAACGAGATTCAGAGGTGGGGCAAATCACGCTGGAGGAGTGGTCTCAGATCAGGGACCTATGCACCCTTCTGCACAGTTTTGAAATGGCGACGAAGATGTTTAGTGCTGACGATGCCATTATCAGCATGACTATTCCGGTGATTTACATGCTGGAGCACATGTTAAACAGAATTCGGAGTCAGGTGGTGGCACAAGAGGAGGTGGAGGAAGTAGAGGAGGAGGAGTTGTATGCGGAAGGGCTAACATCTGCAAGGTCCAGACGGTCGGCAGCACCAGGGCGGCAGGCATGTGAGGGTGGGGGAGATGATTTTACCAGGGCGCATGGTAGCAGCCAAACTAGTGAGGAAGGTGCAGGAGCCCAGGAAGAAGTGGAGGACGAACTGATGGAAGACTCATCAGATGAGGGAGACCTTGATCACATTTCTGTTGTGCGAGGTTGGGGGGAGAGGACAGAGGAAGGAAGCATGATTGTTACCTCGCCACCAACACAACAGGGACTTGGTTCTCCTGGATGCGCAACACACATGAGTGCCTTCTTGCTGCACTACCTGCAACATGACCCTCGAATTGTGAGAATTAGAAATAATCCTGACTACTGGGTTGCCACACTGTTAGATCCCCGGTACAAAAGTAAATTTGCAGAAATTATTCCTGCCATAGAAAGGGATGCACGCATGCAGGAGTATCAGCAGAGACTGTTGCAGAATCTTACATGTGCTTTTCCACAAAATACCAGTGGTGCACGTAGTGAATCTCACAGTTCCAACTTGCCAACCGTGGGACCGTCAAGTGTTCAGCACTCAAACCGTAACAGAACCACAGTATCTGCTGGTAACATCAATTTTGCGGAATCATTTCACCACTTTTTTAGCCCATCCTTTGCAAGGCCACAGGAGACAAGAAGTCTGACACATAGTCAACGCCTAGAGACGATGGTACAGGAGTATCTCCAAGTAAACATTGAAGCCACGACTGTGTCACTGGACCCTTGCTCTTTTTGGGCTTCCAATCTGGATAAATGGCCGGAGCTAGCCACTTACGCCTTGGAGATCTTGTCATGCCCCGCAGCCAGCGTTCTGTCTGAACATGTGTTCAGCGCTGCTGGTGGTGTGCTGACAGATAAGCGCACGCGGCTCTCCACTGATAATGTAGACAGACTCACGTTCATAAAGATGAACAAATCATGGATCCGAAACGACTTTTCTACCCCTGTGTCATCCTGGGGAGAGTAAAAGCTTGATGATTGGTTAAAATCACCCTACCAACCGTTTTAAGCTTTCAAATTACTAATCATGTTTATCTGTATCTTGACTGGAAAATAATTTGGGCTTTGTAGCAGTGTGCAGCACTGATCCTATTAGGCCATCTATAATAAGCTTCACCAGATTTAAAATTAAAAATAATTTTTAGCTGCATCTAGCCCGGAAAATAATTTTGGGGCTCCGAGATGCGCAAGACACATAAGTGCCTTCTTGCTGCACTACCTGCAGCATGACCCTCATATTGTCAGAATTCGAAGTAATCATGACTACTGGGTTGCCACACTCTTAGATCCCCCAAACTTTTCGATCAACCTTTTCATTTTAATAAAGACCAAAAAAATGGTCATTTTTGAAATTATAAGCATTAGCAGGTTGTTAGAAACTGAAATCAAACAGTTTTCAACTCAAAACTTTATTCTAGGTGATGTTACATTTTCACATAGGACCCCTTGTTCGAAAGGAGCTTCTGAACTCTCTCGTCCATTGAATTTGTCAGGTTTTGGATGGTTTCTGCTTCAATTGTTTTGCATGAGGACAGAATACCCTCCCAGAGCTGTTGCTTAGATGTGAACTGCCTCCCGCCATCATAGACACTCCTTTTAATGATGCTCCAAAGGTTCTGAATGGGGTAGAGGTCAGGGGAGCATGGGGGTCACACCATAAGTTTGTCCCCTTTTATGCCCATATCAGCCAGAGATGCAGATGTTTTATGTGCAGCATGAGATGGTGCATTATCATGCAGAAAAATGATCTTGCTGTGAAATACACGGTTCTTTTTCTTGAACCATGGCAGGAAGTGCTGTTTGAGAAAATCCACATACATTATGGAGTTCATCTTTAGCGCCTTCAGGGATCCTAAAGGGGCCGACAATCTCTCTCCCCATGATTCCAGCCCAAAACATTACTCCACCTCCTCCTTGTTGGCGCTGTAGCCGTGTTTGCGTGGGGTGTCCATCAACCAGCCATCCTCCACTCCATTCATCTGGACCATCGAGCGCTGCACGGCACTCATCCGTGAACAAAACAGTTTTGAAATCAGTCTTCATGTAATGTTTGGCCCACTGGAGCCAGTTCTGCTTGTGTGAAGTGGATAGAGGAGGTCGACAGGATGGCGTATGCACAGCTGCAAACCTCTGAAGGACCCTGCATCTTGTTGTTCGGGGGACGTTGGAGGCACAAGCAGCTTCAAAAACTTGTCTGCTGCTATGACAAGGCTTTTTTGCCGCTGCTCTTTCAACCTGACGTAATTGCCTGTAGGAAAGAGTCCTCAATTTGCCCTTATCAGCACGCACACGTGTGTACTGTGAATCAGCTACATACTTCTTGATTGCCAAGACACTTCATCCTGATCATTGCACAATGTTGATTGTAGTCATGCCTTGACCTAAACACTCCACAATTTGTTGCTTCTCAGCAGCCGACACATCCTTTTTCTTTCCCATTTTGGCAGAAAATGTAGGCTGCTTAATAATGTGAGAGAGCCTTCTTAAGTAGTCTTGCCTTTCATTGGACACACCTGCCAAACTAATTAGCACAGGTGTCTGCAATTGCTTACAGTGATATAAAGAGCCCTGACACACATCACCATCAATGAGTTTAACTGACAAACAAACAAATTCTTCCCTTATCACTCCTAAACACTTTTTGCATAATAATTTGGAACGCGGTGTACATGTGCTTTTCCACAAAACACCAGTGGTTCACGTAGTGAATCTTACAGTTCTAACTTGCCAACCGTGGTCTGTATGGAATTGTTCAATAAAGGGCCCAAAATTAAGATAACATAGATGGGAGAGGTCTCTATGAATAGGAATTCCTAAGTATTTGATACCCTGTGAGGGCCAGGCAAAGGGAAAGTTGGACTGGATGGAATCCTATATGGATTTAGGGAGGGAGACATCGAGGGCCTCAGACTTCGCTGCATTGATTTTAAAATTTTACCATGTAACAAAGTGATCTATTTCAGCCATAACAGCAGGGATGGATATATGTGATTGAGTGATATATACTAGGACATCATCAGCAAATAGAGAGCACTTGTACTCGGTGCCTCCCACCTCAATCCACCTAATATTGGGGTTATGGCGAATTGATGAGAGCAGGTGCTCCGTCACTAGGATGTATAAGAGAGGGGACAGAGGACATCCCTGCCTTGTCCCATTGGTGATTGTGAAAGGTGATGAAAATGTTCTAACGCACCCCCTGGGCCTTGGGACACCCGGAGCCGGACCCTTTTTGGTGGATGCTGGTGGTTGTAGTCTTCGTGGCGGCGATCCGGTTCCGTGGCTCAGGGCGGTCAAACCAGTGGCGGAACTATTTATGTGGTTTTCATGTTTAAATGTCCGACTACGCCACCCGTGGATTGCGGTCAGAGTGAACCGCCGCTACAGGGCAGACCGCTAAGGCTGGTGTTGTGGGTGCAGCAGAGCGTAGCATAACTCCCCACGGGAGGAGTATAGCCTCAGGGCAGTGTATGCGGAGGATGGGGGTGATGGTGCAGGGCAGCAGCAGTAACGACACGGAGTCAGTGATGCAGTTCAGGGCCTTTACTCACAGTTCTTATTATCCAGACCACGTCTGCAGGTAACGGCTGCCCACGTCGTACTGTGCTCACCAGGTGAGGGGCTCAGACAACTCCCAGATAACTTTGGAGCGCTTCACAGGACCCCCTTTGTGTGTCCTTTGTCTGGCCTTTCTTACCAACACTTCTGTCCGGCTGCCTCGGGCCTCCTCTTGGTAAACTTGGCGCCAGTTTCCCTGACCCTATGTGGTGCCTTCCTAGCGGGTGGAGCAAGGGGCTGCGCCACATAAAATGTCAGAGCCTCCGGTTTCTAGCTGAGGGTCGTTTCCTGCCTCCACTAGTTCGGGGACCGGTCTCCCCCTTTGGCCTGACCCCTCCACGCAGGTGGATTCGGGCGTGCGGTGGCGACTCGCCCGTCCGCACCCCTGGGATCCCTTCATTCCTCGTTCCTGGAGCCTTCTCCGCTCCTCTTCCTTCCTTCTCCCTCTTGCAGGCCTGGGCCTCTGTTACTAGGCCCGCCTCCGGAGCAGAGCTCATGCAGAGCCCCTGCTCCCTGCCACTTCTGCTCAGACTTCTCTGCACTGAACTAAGATGGTGCCCACCTTTTATACTCCCTTCTCAATGCACCCAGGAACTGCTTCCTCCCTGCTCCTGCACTGCAGGGTTCCCCTTCCTCAGTGTTCCCTCCCCCCACTCCAGCCAGGGACAGGGACTGTCGTGCCCATCTCAGGGGCATATTGGTCGCCCTGCCCCACGGCAATGTGGTGTAATGCATGCAGGTGTCGGGTCCTGATCCACACTCCATCCTTATCTGAGAGTGAGATATCACACCTCTGGGTGAGGTGCAATACGTCTGTAGTAACCGAGCCCTCGGTGCTACAGTTCCATTTATCTTCAGCCTAGGTGACGTATTGTGATACAGGGCCGTGATTTTGGCTATAAAAGGGTCCCCTAGACCCCTACCCCAAGCTTTTTAAGAGAATCATATATGGCGTGCCAGGAGACTCTATGGAATGCTTTCTCAGCATCCAACGAGAGTATCTACTTACAAATTTTTAACTGCATCTAGCCCAGGAAATACTTTGTGCCTAGTAGCAGTGTCTGCTAGTCAGCGGATTATCCCGGCTGTTAAGCAAGCTACACCACCTGTAGTTTGGACACTTAATTTTTTCAAAGGAAATGCTTCGGGACCACGGGATACTTAGTGAAGAGCATCAGGAGGCACCCCAAGGCATAGGGGCTGGGACTGGCACTAGGATGCCTTGCGGTGGACTGCCGAGCTCGATCCTTATAAAAGCTTTTTAACTGCAGCAGCTTTAGTGGACGCTACTGGAGCTGGAATTACGCGGCTGCTGGCATGAGACGTGCCCTCCAATAGATCCTTGTAAATGGATTTAAAGTGTATTCATTCAAATTAGAGGGACAATTTAAATTAAAAAGCTTAGAGCTGCCTCCACCACAGGGGGGCTCTCTCGACCCACCAGCGGACAGGCACCAGTATTGGGAGAGGGGGGCTGGCCGTCAGGGTTCACCGCGGCTCTGGCACAAACCCGGCGACACGGAGGTGGCACGGGCAGGAGCGGACTGGCCGTCTCGGCTTCTCACTTTTTGGATTTTAGAAGGGCATGACATGCCTATATCTGTGTCTCCCCCTCCTTTTACTCCTCCACCTCTTTTCTTTTCGCATGACTATATGTACTTGTCACTTTTCCATGTGTTAGTTGTGTCTTCTGAGCAGTTTGTCAGCTTTTGGACACCTTTGAAGGTGTTTTCTATGTGTTTCTATGTGTTTTTGTTTGCCTGCCATTGGTTTTAACGGTGTTTGAAGGTGTTCGACGAACAGTTCGACGAACAGTTCGGCGAACACACGGGTGTTCGACGAACCGAACCGAACTCGAACACTACGGGGGTGGCTCAACACTAGTTAGCAGTTCCGTCTTTTTGTTTCCATTAGGACAGTGCGGTCTATCCAGCAAAAATAGGAAAAAGTAAAAAAAATTCCAGTCCACATAAGAATAATGTAATAATAAATCACACAGAGATAACATAGACATGTATTGTAATACTCTGTTCACATTACTGTAAAATAACTTATGGCAATTAATGATAGTTACTTGTATAACTGGTACATTTCATGTATCTATTTATTGTTCAGGAATGGTTTGAAGAACATGACATACAGTTTAAGGCCACGGCCCCACTATCAGTATTTCGTCAGTATTCGGTCAGTATTTTTTCTCAGGAGTGGGAGACAAAACCAGGTGAGGAACAATCAGAGAAAAGGTATAATAGAAACAAGTCACCAATTCTGCATTTATTACCACTCCTGGTTTTGGCTCTCACAAAAAATACTGACCAAATACTGATAGTGGGGCCGTGGCCAAAGGTGTTGACTTGGCTTCCAAATTCTCCAAACCTCAATCTGACTGACCATCTATAGCAGTGGTCCCCAACCTTTTTTGCACCAGGGACCGGCTTGAAGCAAGATCATTTTTCCATGGCCCAGCAAGGAGGGGGTGGGGTGGGCGGGGCTTTGGTCATATGGGGGCGGGGTAATGGAGGGATTTGGAGTTTAGTGCATACTTATCATATAGTGTAGACCAGGTCCCCGCCAGGAGCTATGCCAGGAGCCCCACATAATGTGCTGTGCCAGGAGCCGCATCACTGAGGCCCCATCACGCCCTGCAGCAGGACAGGGCAGCTGTCCTGACAGCTGCTGTTCAGCTGCATTTACTTCATCCCAGGGGCGGACACAGACTGTAGTGGGCCCCTGTGCAAGAAATTTTTGGGGGCCCCCCCCGCCCTTCATAAGGCAACAAAGTTATGTAAACATAACCCCCCCATGTGCATCTCTCACCCCCCCATGTGCAGCTCACCCCCGTGCATCTCTCATCCCCCTCCGTGCATCTCTCATCCCCCTCCGTGCATCTCTCATCCACCCCCCGTGCATCTCTCATCCCCTCCTTGCATCTCTCATCCCCCCCGTGCATCTCTCACCCCCCCGTGCATCTCTCATCCACCCCCCGTGCATCTCTCATCCCCCCCGTGCATCTCTCACCCCCCCGTGCATCTCTCATCCACCCCCCGTGCATCTCTCACCCCCCCGTGCATCTCTCACCCCCCCGTGCATCTCTCACCCCCCCGTGCATCTCATCCCCCCGTGCATCTCTCACCCCCCCGTGCATCTCATCCCCCATGTGCATCTCTCATCTCTCCCCTCCCCCCATGTGCATCTCTCATCTCTCCCCTCCCCCCATGTGCATCTCTCATCTCTCCCCTCCCCCCATGTGGATCTCTCATCTCTCCCCTCCCTCATGTGCATCTCTCATCTCTCCCCTCCCCCCCATGTGGATCTCTCATCTCTCCCCTCCCCCATGTGCATCTCTCATCTCTCCCCTCCCCCCCATGTGGATCTCTCATCTCTCCCCTCCCTCATGTGCATCTCTCATCTCTCCCCTCCCCCCATGTGCATCTCCCATTCCCCCCACTCCTAGTTAATTGTATTTAAAAAAAAATAAAACTTGTTATACTTACCCCCATGCGATCCCTGCAGAATCCTGGCGCTCGTCCAAATCGCTGACACCAGGTTCTCCTGACTTCCGGCCATGTGACGGCGCCGTCACATGACCGGAAGTCAGGGGAATCATGAAGGTGCTGCCGCAGCAGCGCAGCGCTAAGATGTCCCGGACCCGGCGCTTAGCATGCGGCCGGGGGCCCCATGAGGAGAGAGACGCACAAGAGGGGGGCTCCGAGGGGGCTCCTACCGGCCGGGCCCCATACTGGAGTCAGAGCAGTCATGCCCTGATGGCGGCCCTGCTGGAGGCTGGAGGGGCCCCCTCTCCCCGCGGACCGGCTGAAAAACCCCAACGGCTCGGTCCTGGTCCGCGGACCGGCGGTTGGGGACCTCTGATCTATAGGATGTTCTGGAAAACAAGTCAGATCCATACAGGTCCCAACTGACAGCATACAAGACTTAATAGTGTACCTCTCCGTATGTAGAAAAATGAGGATAACACAGAGGAGTGCACTGTATTAGGTTTTATAAATCTCTCATATTGATAAATCTGTTTTTATATATCAGCACAGGCCTCCTCATGTCTATGCGATACGATAAAGAGAGTCCAGTTCTCCCTCTCCGAGGCTCCCATATCCAGTTGTGGAACCGGCAGTGTAGAATATAATGTGAATTTACAGCGCTAGATAGAAAGCAGGACGCTCTATATCCCAGATGCATTGATATAGGCAGGCCTGTGCTGCCATGTAAAGTGAACCTGTCAGGTGATTCATGCTGCCCAAACAATGGGCAGCATATATCACCGCCTAGCTGCTTGATTGCATTCAGGTATATTATTCTCTGGAATGCCGCAGTGTTTCAAATATAATTTGTTGATCCATTGATGACCATTGGCCAGAGACCAGACTAGTCCAGTGGTGCCCCAGGCCGGCTCCTCCCAGCACTGCAGCAGGTGATTGACAGGTCTCTCCCTATACACACGAGAGGGAGACCTGTCAATTGCCTGGCAGGTTACCTTTAAAGCAGATTCGTCAGTGACCATGATAGACAATTTTCGTGCATACTCCTGCACTATAATCATTTTACCATGTAATTGTAGGAATACTAATGAATCTAACATCTTCCTGCCAGATATCTCATGACTCCTGAGAGGTGTTGTGGTGTCTGTACCTTAGGAATCAGCTGTTTTGGCAGGAATAGGGGAAGCAATATTAGACGGGTGGTTTTAGGTTCACATATTTTTTATTTTCATGAGCAGCCATTTTCTCATACCATTGTATATTTTTCACCAAACTTTTCATTTTTTCTCTAAATTAACCGTGAATAGGCCAAATATGCCACTGTGAAATATTGCTCCGATTAAGTTTTCTCTTTAAAATGAAAAATAGGGAAATAAATGCCATGCCACTTAATGATTACAATCTAATTTGTCAGCTTTAACTATTATCTAGTGAAGCATGGAAGTCCAGTTTATTCTGTATAGTACAATCTGAAATGTATTCCTCAAGGATCTGCTGAATGGCCTGCTAAAGATAATGAAACTTGGCAGCTACCAACTTAAGATAGGGTCTAATTGCTAACGCAGCAGATACATGCTGAGCAGAGACAAGCGTTAAAAAACTTTAAAGAATTTCCGGAAATATTTTTAGATACAGTGCTTACTCGATTGACATAATTAAACAGCAGGACCTTCAGATTTTCTATAACAATGTATTTGGCCATAATTATTTTTCTTATGGTTCTACGTCAGGATATGTGAAATATACAGTATTCTATAGTGTAAGTTCTTTGTTTCATATTTCTCTCCAATATGTTAATTTCTTATTTATATTCAGGATTATGTTTTGGACTTTAAGAAGAATAATTGTTTATTGATAAAAAAAATCATTTCCACATAACCCCTACATCAACTAACTAAATTTAGCTCCATTATCGGGATCATGGAGGCTGGTCCTGAGAGGTAGGACCTTGACCGATATGATGAATCCGTTTTTAAATAGTTCCCAATGAATCCTGATAGAGTCATTGACTTATAATGGGGTCCTCCGTCAAGTTTCCATT
Organism: Phyllobates terribilis; assembly: GCF_046119375.1. Lineage (NCBI taxonomy): Eukaryota > Metazoa > Chordata > Amphibia > Anura > Dendrobatidae > Phyllobates > Phyllobates terribilis. The sequence goes on from NW_027362771.1 coordinate 294,458,996, forward strand.
ATTTTGTTTAATGGAAGAAATAGTGTGACAGACTGCACTGTATTTGTTGTAAAGAAAAAAACAACAGCGACTTGGAATTCCGCACCAATGTGAACAGACCCTAATGTGGTATGATTATATCCACAACCACAAGTCCTCATTCAGACATTCATGGATCATGTATGTGTTCGGTCAGTTATTTTCATGGATAGAACATGTACTTATTAAAGTCTATGGAGCTGTTTACATGTATGTGGTTTTTATTTTGTGGATCATGTATCCCCCCCAAAAAATCACAAACATATGGTCATTTTATATCAGAGTCACGGATTAAATTACACATATAAGTCTACGGGTTTGTGAAAATCACAGACAGCACATGGATGGCATCAGTGTGTAACCAGCCTGCTGTCCGTAATTATGATTTTAATAATTAGATGTTTTGTAATTCATTTTTTTCTATATGAAAATCAGTGATGAAGCACCGATGGTAAAAACTGACAAAAGCTGATGAAACTTCCACCCAAAACACTGATGAAACTTGGACCTTTTTTTTCCATACGTGAAAAATCACTGATGTCTGAATGAGGCTTAAAAACTGCATTAAAGAAACCCTCCCATGAAGTTTTTTTTTCACTAAACATGTGTATGTTATTTACTATGTGTGTGTCAAATATGTGTTAATATACTCACCTACCGCCACCTTCTCTTGGATCCAGCACTGTTCTGCTCCTCTTCCCAGTGATATCACCGCTCTGCAGACTCTATGGATTACTCTGCACTATGCGTGACCCAGAAGTGGCTTATATAATGTAAATCTATGGAGCCTCTTTCTGACGCACCATAGACTTGCATGGTGGAAACCACTTCTGGGAAAGTGTGACTGTCTGCAGAGCGGTGATGTCACTGAGAAGATGAGAGGAGGAGCAGAACGGCGCTGGATACTGAAGAAGGTACATGAATATATTAACGTTTATTGAAAAAAAAACTTCATGGGAGGGCTTCTAAAACTTACAACACACATTTGTGGCTCAGATACTTCCAGCAATTCACAGTGAATGCACTGGGCAGTGATGCTACCGGGACTGGAGTTTTGCCTGAACCATCATCAGTGGGTATCAGCTACAGATTACAGCTGATATTCTGCTGCATGGTCATATTTTTAAAAGTTGCCAATCCCAGGAAATTATCACTTTAGTTGCATCAATGTGAAGTGACTGCAATGTCTAAGTGGTAAGACTGAGGAAGGAGAACAATCCCCCTCCAAACGATTGTGGAGCGCCAGTGGGTTGGTAATGAAAGCCCCCATCTGAGCCATTTATGTGAACCTATTAGGAACCGCCTGAAGCCTAATAGTCCTAATAGTTGGCCTTTGAGTGCAACACTGAAAAGGTAAATCTCCTGATATACAGAAATATTGCAATTTACTAGATAATCCAGAAGTCCAGAAAACAACATTTTTGTTTGTCAGTTACGTTCTCAAGAAAAGGTGGATGAACCCGGCCTAATAAATGACAGCCAATTGTTACTACTTACAGACATTTGTTAATGATTTATCTAGAGAAAAAGTTTATGAGAATAATAAATCAGCTAAGGTGAAGTGGAAACAAATCCAAGATTATTACGATAAGTCATAAGTGACAGAACTACGTAACCAAGGTTTTCTACGGGAATATGGATGGTCATTGACTTTTGCTGGGGGGATTGGTTTGGTGGTGATGTATTCAGTGTCTGCTGTTGTACCCACAAGTTTTCCCCCATTTGTCCATCCCATCCATTCTTGCACACTCTTTATTGAAAAGACTATTTGGATAATAATTTAAAGTAAAACACACATTAATATTATTCATGCTTATGTAAATTGTTGCCTTAGGAACATTAGCATTTCCCTACAAATATTTGCATAATTGTACTATTAATGACAGAACCTACACGAGTTCTCATCAGAAATGTATTGTAGTTATCACTTCATCATTACACAAAGGTAAAGTAATAGAACTGTTGTGGAAATCTCATTTATGCTGCATAATTGAAATATAATGGAGTTATTCCAGCACTGGAATTAGTCTTTGTAGAAACAATTATCTCTCAGATGCTTCTTCTAAGCCGCGTTAATGTACATTTATATCCCACCACAAATTGTATTATGTTATTACCACATGGAAATGGGATGAAGGATTGGATTTTTAATGAAACCAAATCTTCCATTTCAATTTGGATTTAATAAATATTAGATCACTGATTAGATCGTGTGTTAGTATCAAGGTAAATTGATCTCCGTTAACAGAAAATGATTTAAAAAAAACTGTTTTGTAATGCATTTCTTCAGTATACCAAAAGTATTCTAAAACCTATGTGTAGAGGTAATCTTATGTATAGCTGTTTTAAAGAGATTGTCCGGGTCTGTAACATTGATGGCTTATCCTTAGGATTGGTCATCAATGTCTGATCGGTGGGGGTGCAACATCCGGTACTCCTGCTAATCAGCTGTTCTCGCACAGCTCCTTCAACTATATAGTGGCCATGACTGGGTACTGTACATCCGCCCTATTCATAGCAATAGGGGGGGATGTGCAGTACCCAGCCATGGCCACTATTGAGTTGAAGGAGCCGTGCAGCTCTGTAACTGAGCAGTTCCGAGAACAGCTGATCGGTGGGAGAACCAGATGTTGCACCACCACCGATCAGACATTGATGAGCTATCCTAAGGATAAGCCATCAATATTACAGTCCATCTTTAAAAAAATGAATTATATGTTAAGTTAAATGCAAATAAGGAATATTTCTAGTGTTCAGAAGTTAATTTCCAATGTTCGAAAATTTACATTGCACAGATTGCCACATTTCCTGCCCTAATCATTAAGTCACAAGAGTTACAGGCATTCTTAGTACAATCCCAAAATTCTGTAAAAGAAAAAAAAAGGGAGGCGGCAAATGACATTTGTTATCTATTGATACAATATCAAAGAATATATCAATACTGTTTACGGAAATAGTGCTAATGGAATTTCTATAGGATTTATTTAAAAGAATGATAAAAAAATGATCTGATATTGTCCATGGAATGGACATGAATAGGACTGAGCTGACATCCGAGTGCAGTGTGATGTTTTCCATGCACTCATTGACTTGCATGGCCGAGTGCGATTCAAATATCGGATCTAACTCGGGCATGCTGCGATTTTTTCCTCGGACCGATTTTGTCTGAGGAAAAAGTCAGACGTGTACTCAGCCCCAAAGGATAACATTGGTCCAAGTGTGATCCGATGTTTTGTCGGATTGCACTCGGACCAAAAATACAGTCATATGCACGAAACCTTAGAGGGTCTGGTTTAGATTTCTCATGATACTATATAACTCCGTTGCTGGTGTTTAATAACTTGAGGAACAATAGAAAAAAAAAACCTAATGAATTAAACTCAAGAGATAGAAAATTCTCATGGATAATAGGTAATGCCTGTATACAGTCTATACAGATATTTCCTAATGATTACTCTATGTATAGGAGATATTCCCTTAATTGTGAAAATTCTGTCCATCTAACCAATAGCAATGATAGAGAGTTGGTTCAGGGTGACAATTTCTCTCTTAATTTCTGATGAGATGACAATATAGTCAGCTGGCAGTGGCACGTGAATCAATTTCCACACCACAGATGCCAACTATAATTCCAGTGTGGGTGAAGTTACATGAGGAATCTAATTGTCTCTTCTTCTCTTCTTTCCATAGATGATGGCTCCAGTGTTGAAGACACAGATTTCAGTTGGGATGACTATCTGGAGGAATCGGCATCTGTTGCTGCACCTCACACGTCTTTTAAACATGTATGTATTGCTGATGTCCGGGATTAGCAAAGCCCTGAACTAAATACCACGTGAGGAAAGCTCCGGCTAACACCTGGGATCTGGTGTCACATAGCAGATCAGACATCAAAGCCGTTAAGCTCATCTCAGAATGCAACTGTATCTTTGGTCAGACAAGTTTTTTTTCCAGATGCTTCATAGAATTTACACTTCCATGTGCAAAATTCTGTTGACTGTTTACTGCAGAGCTGTTACTTTGTGCCTATCAGTTACATCCTTCCTCCATTGACTTCAGTTATGAAGAAAGCGAATCTTAAAAGATAGATGATAAATGTCTGATTGCCAGGTTTATAGCTGGTAAGACCCCCACTAATTCAGGGAACAGTGGTCCTCTGTGTGAATGAAGTGTTAGTGAGCATGTGCAACTACTCGTCCTTTAACAATCTGTAACTCTTATAGACAGTTAAAGGGGTTTTCCACTACTGGGATTGCTATATTTCACCATGTAAAATAACAGCTTATACTCACCTCCGGTGCTGGCGCTATTCCAGTGGATAACCCCCTTTATGGCATTGATACATGCCCAGTAATGCTTCATTCAAGCAGTGGACTTTGGGACTCCGTTCTCCTAACCTTTATAGGTCCCAAGGGTTGGACCCTTATTGATCATACATGTATCTCATACCCTACTGATAGGTGATAGATTTTATGCAAATGCAAAAATATTTAGATTTGAGAGTCCTCAGTGGTTGATACCTTTTAATGGCTAACTGAAAAGATGGTAACAAGTTGCCACCTGTTACCATCTTTTCAGTTAGCCATTCAAAGGTATCAACCACTGAGGACTCTCAAATCTAAATATTTTTCTATCTACTGGCTAACACGGTACAAGATTATAGATTTTATGCGGAAAGATAAAAGACAAGAGGCGCTCCTTGTGTAACACCGTAGGCTACGGGTGTTGGTAAGATGGAGGGTTGGTCGCTCACCCATGTAGGCTGCTCACAGCATAACTCTATGAAAGAGTGATGTGTAATCGAAACATGACTGCTGCTCCAGCTGCCGTACTCACACCGATTGCATAGAGGACATGGACAATGAAGGAGAGAGGAGTGCGGCGTATCCTGGAATCACCTTTATCAGCAGTAGCCCGGGATCCACTACCCTCCTCTCTGATATTTATTTTATGGGACAGTTATTTTAAGAAAACCTGACAACGAACAGGAGGCAAGATGGACCAGGTCTTCAGAGGCTTCTCCCCTCCTGTTCCCCTTGAGTGACCGGTGTCTCTAAAGGGAGATACTTTCCACTCAAGGGCTATTAGCTGACAGCTTCCCTTTAAGGTTCTTTAATATTTGTTGCAGTATCCTATTGTACAGAAAAAAGGTCTCAATATGTAAACTAACCAAACATATTCCAAAGAGAGAGTTTTTTTGCCCTATGTCTGAACTATAGTAGTAATTCGAGTATATACATTGGAATACCTTTCAGACATACATGCTGCATGCAGTCGAAGCGTGTGATGTGAATATAGTCTTCCCGACATTTGCTATGCATATGAATCTAATTTATGGTTATTTCATTATTTCATATCCATTAAAAGAAAGAGCATAGGCTCTTTTTACTTTGCATTTCTGCTTTATTTTGGCTCGTGCCTGTGGAAATATTCCTGCGTAATGTCCCTAACATAGAGCCCTGATGAATACCCTACATCAGGGGTCCTCAAACTTTTTAAACAGGGGGCCAGTTCACTGTCCCTCAGACCATTGTAGGGCCGGAATAAAGTTTTTTTAAAAAAAACTATGAACAAATTCCTATGCACACTGCACATATCTTATTTTGAAGTAAAAAAAAACAATACAGGAACAAATACAATATTTAAAATGAAGAACAAGTCAAGTTAAATCAACCGGTATTTCAATAGGCAGGTAAATGTCCCCAATAGGCAGCATAGGTCCCAAATAGGCAGGTAAATATCCCCACTAGGCAGCATAGGTCCCCAATAGGCAGATAAATGTCCCCAATAGGCAGGTAAATGTCCCCAATAGGCAGCATAGGTCCCCAATAGGCAGGTAAATGTCCCCAATAGGCAGCATAGGTCCCCAATAGGCAGGTAAATGTCCCCAATAGGCAGCATAGGTCCTTAATGGGCAGGTAAATGTCCCCAATAGGCAGCATAGGTCCCCAATAGGCAGGTAGATGTCCCCAATAGGCAGGTAAATGTCCCCAATAGGCAGCATAGGTCCTCAATGGGGACGTAAATGTCTCCAATAGGCAGCATAGGTCCTCAATGGGCAGGTAAACGTCCCCAATAGGCAGCATAGGTCCTCAATAGGCAGACTGTTTCCCCCTTCTAATGCCCTATGCATGCTGTTCCCCCCTTATAATGCCCCATGCAGGCTGTTCCCCCCCTTATAACGCCCCATGCAGGCTGTTCCCCCCTTATAATGCCCCATGCTTTGCTGTTCCCCACTTATAATGCCCCATGCAGGATGTCACCCCCCATATAATGTCCCATGCAGGATGTCCCTTTCTCCCATCATATAATGACCCATGCAAGATATCACTCCCCTGTCTTTATAATGCCCCATGCAGGATGTCACCCCCTATATAATGCCTCATGAAGGATATCACTCCCCTGTCTTTATAATGCCCCATTCAGGATGTCACCCCCCCATGTAATGCCCCATGCTGGATGTAACCCCCAATATAATGCCCCATGCCAGATATCACTCCCCTGTCTTTATAATGCCCCATTCAGGATGTCTCCCCCCCATATAATGCCCCATGCTGGATGTCACCCACACATATAATGCCCCATGCGGCATGTCACCCCCCCGTATAATGCCCCATTCAGGATGTCACCCCCCCATATAATGCCCCATGCAGGATATCACTCCCCTGTCGTTATAATGCACCATGCAGGATATCACCCCCCTCTCTTTATAATGCCCCATGCAGCATGTCACTCCCCCATATAATGCCCCATGCAGGATGTCACCCCCCCATATTATGCCCCATGCAGGATGTCACCCCTAATATTATGCCCCATGCAGGATGTCACCCCTAATATTATGCCCCATGCCTCCATACATTAAAAAAAAAAAAATACTCACCTCACTTCTCACCTTCTGCTGCTGCTCGGGTCCGGACTCCAGCGTCACCGGCGTCTTCCCGCTCTCTGCGCTGCCTGTGACGGCTCAGGGGAGGGCGCGGTGGAAAGATGTCACCGCACCCTCTGACCTGAGACGTCACAGGGAGCGCACAGCAGGAAGACAGCGGATCTGCAGAGGCACGGGGAGAGGTAAGTATCCGGCTGCCGGAGGGAGCAGGCGCTGACACCGCTCTCTTCTGCCCACAGCCCGGCGGGTCGGATAAAAATCCTCCGCGGGCCGCATGTTGCCCGCGGGCCGTAGTGTGAGGACCCCTGCCCTACATGGTATACATCATGCATAGACCCATGTTAAAAAAACATGTAAAAAAGGTGGAATTTATATCTTTTTTGCAGCCACCCACTATTTAGCAAAGCACTCAGTGACTTCCTATGCAGCTTAAAAAAAATTGCCACATAAGCTAAACGTAGAGAACAAACATGGTTGGTATGAACAGAGCCTTAGACATACATGCTAAAACAAGACACTGCTCCCACATTTCATATGTACAAAGCGTTCTTAATGATATGGAGCGACTGACTGACTGTATTATTCTGTGGGGTTAGTAACAAGGACAAACTAATGTTTGTCTCAACACTACTTCATCTTACATGTGCAAATTCTATAATATTATTATTATTATTGGTATTATTATTATATTATGTCCAGTTTTATAAGATTTACTTTTATAAGTATAGGCTGGCTTTATTTCAGTCTTGTCAATGATGTTACTTTTTTTCCAGAAGAAAAATATACAAATTCTGATCCTAGTCCCGGGTCACTTTTACAGTCACATGATATCATATATCCATGTCCTTCATTGGCTTTGTGTGTTCCATGCGCGGACTATGTTTGCATACCATCGCTATTTTTACGCAGTGACCCGGGACTATGTTCTTAAGTGTCTTATTTTGTATGCTTAGTTGATATTAGCAGAATAAACCATTTAAAAGAGTACAATTAGAAGAAAAAAGGTTAATTTCCAGGTATGACTATACCCTTTATTGACCCTTTATTCCTATTTTATGTAACTTTTTAAAATTTTGGAAAATCTCTTTTACACCATTCAACTAGCATCAATTCACAAGAAACATTAAGTGACATTGTCATGTACTAAAGCTGATTAGAAATGGAAAAATAGCACCATGACTAGACAGTAGAGCATAAAATGATCTTTTTGTACAATGTCTTGTGGCTGAATACACTATTTGCTTTAACTAATGCTATTACTTTAGATATGCGTTCATAACTTAATTGTTTCATGTACTGTGGTATGATCCATCTCATTTCTTATCATTTCCAAGGTGGAAATTAGTCTTCAAAGCAGCTTCCAACCAGGAATGAAACTGGAAGTGGCCAATAAAAGTAAACCAGATACTTATTGGGTGGCTACTATCATTACAACATGTGGCCAGCTATTGCTCCTAAGATATTGTGGCTATGGAGAGGACAGAAGAGCCGACTTCTGGTGTGACGTCATGACAGCAGACTTACACCCTGTTGGTTGGTGTACCCAAAACAACAAAGTCCTAATGCCGCCAGATGGTAAGATATCTATCTATATAATATCTATCTATCTATCTATCTATCTATCTATCTATATAATATCTATCTATCTATCTATCTATCTATCTATCTATCTATCTATCTATCCCCCATATCTATCTATCTATCTATATAATAAATATCTATCTATCTATCTATCTATCTAATATCTATCTATCTATCTATCTATCTATCTATCTGTCTGTCTATCTGTCTATCCATCTATCTATCCATCCATCTATCTATCTGTCTATCTATCTATCCATCTATCTATCTATCTATCTATCTATCAATCTATCTGTCTATATATCTATCTATCTCTATCTATCTATCCATCTATCTATCTGTCTCATATCTATCTATCTATCTATCTATCTATCTATCTATTTATCTATATATCTAGCTCTATCTATCTATCTATCTCATATCTATCTATCTATCTATCTATCTATCTATATGTCTGTCTGTCTGTCTATCTGTCTGTCTATCTCATGTCTATCTATCTATCTATCTCGTGTCTATCTATCTTATATCTCTCTATCTGAAAATATTTCACGTATTAATATAAAAAATATTAAATTATTGTTTTTGAAATGTATTAAAGGGGTTGTCTGGTTGCAACATATTGATGACCCGTCCATAGGATAGGACATCAGTATCAGATCAAATCAAAGTGTTTACATCCTTCTGCTTCCAGAGCAATTAACAGCTGATCGGTGGGGGCGCCAGGTGTTGGACCCCATTGATCTGATTTTGCTGATCTATCCTATGAATGTTGTTGTCTGACAGCCCCTTTAACTGTATTATCTACAAAAGTCATGTAGTTAGTTGATATTAGGATACTGAAAACTTCTTAAAGTATTGTACACAAGGGTGCTGCACCCTTAGTCATATCGATAATATAAAAATGATTACGATGACTTTCTGCTGTGGTTTCATTAGGACGATGAATTCCCCTTTTATAGTTCTCTGGTGTCAAAGTTAAAATGTATCTGTATAAGAGCTTCTAAAAACATAGAGAAAAGGCATAAAAGTATAATTCACTGCATTCTTGGTGTGATAGTGATATTATTTTAGAATTATTCTCTGATGTATTTTAGGTTATGACTAAAACTTCATTAGGTTCTTATGTCTGACTTCATGAGTAGTTTTCATTTACTGTAAAAGAACAGGAAAATATTTATTTGTGCTCATATGTCACAGCTAACTGACAATCATTAGGCAACTCTTCTCATTCATTCATTCATTTAGTCTATGTTTGTACATATACATATATGTTCTGCTATAGGAACTACACTGTGTGCCGAATTATTAGGCAAGTTGTATTTTAGAGGATTATTTTTATTATTGATCAACAACTATGTTCTCAATCAACCCAAAAGACTCATAAATATCCAAGCTTGGAGTGTTTTTTTTTTAGATTTGGCCATCTTAGGAGAATATCTGTTTGTGCAGGTAACTATTACTGTGCAGAATTATTAGGCAACTTAATAAAAAACAAATATAATCCCATCTCACTTGTTTATTTTCACCAGGTAAACCAATATCAGTGCACAAAATTTAGAAAAACATTTCTGACATGCAAAAACAAAACCCCCAAAAATTAGTGATCAGTATAGCCACCTTTCTTTATGATGACACTCAACAGCCTTCCATCCATAGATTCTTTCAGTTGCTTGATCTGTTTTCGATCAACATTGCGTGCAGCAGCCACCACAGCCTCCCAGACACTGTTCCGAGAGGTGTACTGTCTTCCCTCCCTGTAGATCTCACATTTTATGATGGACTACAGGTTCTCTATGGGGTTCAGATCAGGTGAACAAGGGGGCCATGTCATTATTTTTTCTTCTTTTAGACCTTTACTGGCCAGCCACGCTGTGGAGTAGTTGGATGCATGTGATGGAGCATTGTCCTGCATGAAAATCATGTTTTTCTTGAACGATACCGACTTCTTCCTGTACCACTCCTTGAAGAAGTTGTCTTCCAGAAACTGGCAGTAGGTCTGGGAGTTGAGCTTCACTCCATCCTCAACCCGAAAAGGTCCCACAAGTTCATCTTTGATGATACCAGCCCATACCAGTACCCCATCTCCACCTTGCTGGCATCTGAGTCGGTGTAGAGCTCTCTGCCCTTTATTGGTCCAGCCTCTAGCCCATCCATCTGGCCCATCAAGAGTCACCCTCATTTCATCAGTCCATAAAACCTTTAAAAAATCAGTCTTAAGATATTTCTTGGCCCATTCTTAACGTTTTATCTTATGTTTCTTGTTCAAAGGTGGTCGTTTTTAAGCCTTCCTTACCTTGGCCATGTTCCTGAGTATCGCACACCTTGTGCTTTTTGCAGCTCTGATATATGGCAAAACTGGTGGCAAATGGCATCTTGGCAGCTTCACGCTTGATTTTCCTCAATTCATGGGCAGTTATTTTGCGCCTTTTTTGGCCAACACGCTTCTTGCGACCCTGTTGGCTATTTGCCATGAAACGCTTGATTGTTCGGTAATCACGCTTCAAAAGTTTGGAAATTTCAAGACTGCTGCATCCCTCTGCAAGACATCTCACAATTTTGGACTTTTCAGAGCCCGTCAAAACTCTCTTCTGACCCATTTTGCCAAAGGAAAGGAAGTTGCATAATAATTAAGCACACCTTATATAGGGTGTTGATGTCATTAGACAACACCCCTCCTCATTACAGAGATTTACTTAATTGGTAGTTGGCTCTCAAGCCTATGCAGCTTGGAGTAGGACAACATGTATAAAAAGTATCAAAGTGATCAAAATACGCATTAGCCTAATAATTCTGCACGCAGTGTAGTAGTCAAAGTGTGCCACAAATGTCTGTATGACTATATAAATATCATAGACAATAAACATGAAAATATATCGTACATCTTTGGCACCAAAGTAAGTTTGCTTTTTCTTCTTCTACAACCCCTGGCAAAAATTATGGAATCACTGGGCTCAGAGGATGTTCATTCAGTTGTTTAATGTTGTTGAAAAAAAGCAGATCACAGACATGGCACAAAACTAAAGTCATTTCAAATGGCAACTTTAGGGCTTTAAGAAACACTAAAAGAAATCAAGATAAAAAATGTGGTACTCAGTAAGGGTAATTTTTTTCAGACCAAGCAGAGGGAAAAAATTATGGAATCACTCAATTCTGAGGAAAAAATTGTGGAATCATAAAAAACAAACACACAAAAGAACACTCCAATACATCACTAGTATTTTGTTGCACCACTTCTGGCTTTAATAACAGCTTGTAGTCTCTGGGGCATGGACTTAATGAGTGACAAACAGTACTCTTCATCAATCTGGCTCCAACTTTCTCTGATTGCTGTTGCCAGATCAGCTTTGCAGGTTGGAGCCTTGTCATGGACTATTTTCTTCAACTTCCACCAAAGATTTTCAATTGGATTGGAATCCGGACTATTTGCAGGCCATGACATTGACCTTATGTGTCTTCTTTCAAGGAATGTTTTCACAGTTTTTGCTCTATGGCAGGATGTATTATCATCTTGAAAAATGATGTCATCATCCCCAAACATCCTTTCAATTGATGGGATAAGAAAACTGTCCAAAATATCAATGTAAACTTGTGCATTTATTGAAGATGTAATGACAGCTATCTCCCCAGTGCCTTTACCTGACATGCGGCCCCTATCATCAATGACTGTAGAAATTTGCATGTTCTCTTCATGCAGTCATCTTTATAAATCTCTTTGGAACAGCACTAAACAAAAGTTCAAGCATCATGACCTTGCCCAATGCAGATTCGCGATTCATCACTGAATATGACTTTCATCCAGTCATCCACAGTCCACGATTGCTTTTCCTTAGCCCATTGTTACCTTGTTTTTTTCTGTTTAGGTGTTAATGATGGCTTATGTTTAGGTTTTCTGTATGTAAATCCCATTTCCTTTAGGCGGTTTCTTATAGTTCAGTCACAGACATTGACTCCAGTTTCTTCCCATTCGTTCCTCATTTGTTTTGTTGTGCATTTCCTGTTTTGGAGACATATTGCTTTAAGTTTCCCGTCTTGACGCTTTGATGTCTTCCTTGGTCTACCAGTCTGTTTGCCTTTAACAACCTTACCATGTTGTTTGTATTTGGTCCAGATTTTAGACACAGCTGACTGTGAACAACCAACATCTTTTGCAACATTGCGTGATGATTTACCTTCTTTTAAGAGTTTGATAATCCTCTCCTTTGATTCAATTGACATCTCTCGTGTTGGAGCCATGATTCATGTCAGTTCACTTGGTGCAACAGCTCTCCAAGGTGTGATCACTCCTTTTTAGATGCTGACTAATGAGCAGATCTAATTTGATGCAGGTGTTAGTTTTGGAAATGAAAATTTACAGGGTGATTCCACAATTTTTTCCCACTGCTTGGTCTGAAAAAAATTACCCTTACCACATTTTTTATCTTGATTTCTTTTAGTGTTTCGTAAAGCCCTAAAGTTGCCTTTTGAAATGACTTTAGTTTTGTGCCATGTCTGTGATCTGCTTTTTTTCAACAACATTAAACAACTGAATGAACATTCTCCGAGCCCAGTGATTCCATAATTTTTGCCAGGGATTGTATATCTAATGGCTAAGGGGTTTTCCTCCTTCACAACTAGGAATCATTGGCAGAAGGCATTTGATTGGCGGAGCGGTCACACATACTCCATGTTGCTTTAGACTATGGGACTGATAGTAGAGTAGGAAGGGGGAGGGGATGACTCAGTGATCAGACAATTGTGTTCTATGCTGCAGATAGGTGACCAATGTTGATTTTCGTTAAACCCCTTTTCATAACTAGGGGAAATTTTGTGCAAAAAAATAAAGTGTAGGAAAAAAAATATATTTTTTTGTATATTTAATTATCTAATAACCCTATAATTAAAAAGATACATAAACTGCATATTCTTCTAGCGTACAATGCTACACTTACGTTTATGCTTAAAATGTATCTTTATGTAATCCAAAACTGTATGACAAAAATACACACTTTCACAAATGTTTGGCGCATAATAAAAGTTAGATTTCAAGGATAAGCTACTTTATGTTCTATGAACAAAAATGGTTTCAATTGAAAAAATATATGCATTGAAGGGACTATAATAAAGTCGTTACATTATTGACATCCCATTAAAATTGGCGACATCCACCAAGAAAAATCTAACATCACTGGTCATCTATTTCAACAATTGTTTTTGTAACTCCCATCTAATTTGAGGAGCTTCCAGGTGACCATCTATATACTTTTTCTGTTATATAGACTCCATAAATAGGGTCTGTGCATTTTGGAAATGAGTGTTAAAAATTCCAAACCCTGTGGATGGGTAGAGTTGTTAATAGGCTCATTGATTTTGTTCCCTTGTTAGATTACACGGCTTTAGGGGAATAATAGAGGTGGGTTCAGTGGTGGCACTCCCACCTATCACAGATTTTGGTATATCCTTTGGAAAGAAATAAAGCAATTCTAAAACAATGTTATCAAGGTGCTGCTTCTCCATTTGCAGATGCAGTTGTGCCTTATAAATATGTATAAGCTGTCAGGCTTCTTTTATGAAGAGGCTCTAAGTAAATCACAGAAAATACTAACACTTTATCTCACATAATCCAACCAGATTGTATGTTCTTCTAATACTAAATTAGAGACGTGTATATTAAAAATAGACAAATCTAGAGAAAGAGATTGGCATAGAAAATTAATTACAAAATTGTACAATAGTGAAATAAAGAAATTTAACTTGTAATTTCCTATGTGATGGTGGCATAACTGAAACCAATATGGAATAGAAATCCAGTTAAATGTTTTGTAGGGCTGGTTAAACATGGACCTGATTGCTTAGTCTAATGACTTAAGTTGACCATTTCACATATGCCTATCATGCAGTTCGTTAGGTTGGACCAGGTCTTCTGACTTGAGCTTGGCCCTTGAACTTGGATGATGTGATAAACTACCTAATATTGGAGCATTTTTCCAGTATTTTCTACTGCCAATGCAGATACATGGAGTCATTGTAATTGTTTAATTGTGTGATAACCTGATCACCACGTGACGAAAACCACAAACATTTTCGGCAAATGTTTGACATATAAATATAATCTTCTGCTCAGCCGATGAGATTACAACATGTAATTGATTCTTATGTAGTTGTGTTACCAACTATGCATTTCAGTTAGCCATATGCCTCTACAGGACTATACTATAGGCTGGGCCACCAGAAACAGAATTTTGTTTCCCGTGCGGTTTGTACAGGATAATGGATTAATAAAAAATGATGTAATTTTTCATTCCAGGAGATGCTGAATGTGGTTTCTGTCAGCTACTATGCAAACTACTGCCCATCGTATCATCTGCAGGAACAACTTATGCAGCATCACATATTCCAGACATGAGTTTCAATTTGAAGCTTCACTTTGGGCTCTTTCTAAAGATTAGATTCATAAACCCTACCCTTCAGTTAACCCCACAGAAAAAGGTTGTGACTGTGGAGGCCACAACTTTATGTTCTTCTGTGAATACCACGTAAATTAAGTAGAGGTATTTAACAATGTACAGTAAGTTGCTAAGACTGGCACATTGTGGCATCATCAATGCAGCGGTGGGACTGAAATATGATCATGGCTGCTGCATTCATGATAGATTGGAGAGGGGAGAATTTAGCAAGAGGAAGACCGATTAGTAGAGAGTTACAGTAGTAATGAATCAGAGAAACAGTAAGGCTGTGTGCCCACGATGCATTGCAGAAACGCTTAAAAAAGGCATGGTAGAAGGCCTGCCATGTTCCCCAATGATAATCCACATGTGCTGTGCACATGCTGCGGAAATTTCCGCTGCGGATTATCATTGCGGAAAAAAAAGCAGCACTACCAATTATTTTGCGGAAGCGCTGCCTTTTCGCCTCCATTGACTTTCATTGGAACGCATGGATTCCGCATCACTGCATCTGTACATGCGGAATCCAAACGTTTCAATGTGCGGATGGTACCCGGGTGTGGAGGAGAGGAGACTCTCCTCCGGACCCTGGTACCATAGAACCTGTAAAAAAAAGAATGAAATAAAATAAAAAATAAACATTATACTTACCTTCTGATGGCCCCCGGTGTGCTTGTCTTCACTTGTCTTCACTTGCCGGCAGCTCGCGGTGGACTGAAGGACCTGCCCTGACGTCTTAGTCATGTGACGGCAGGTCCTTCAGTGTACCGTGAGCTGCCGGCAAGCCAGGACGGAGCGACACCGGGGCCATCGGAAGGTAAGTATATATTTATTCTTTTATTTTTTACCATTCTTTCGGTCACACTATATAAATCCATGCCGTTTGCATGGATTTATATAGTCTGACCAAGTTGACAAGCACTTTCCAAGTGATGCTAAAATCGCTTGGAAAGCGCTTGTCAACCCGCATGCGGAAATGCATGTGAAGAACGATTCACATCCGCATGTCCCTGGCAGGAAAAATGCATGAACAATCCGCGTTTTTTTCTGCCAGGGAGATGCAGAAACGCTCAGGAAGAAATCCTGAGCATTTCTGCATCGTGGGCACATAGCCTAAGAGTGATTTTTGGACCATGAAGTAGATGTTGGTGAAGGTCATGCAAATTTTCTTTGTGGTAGTGCCTACAATACAGTGAACTAACAACCCCAGTTAGATTCAATCAGGGTTCATTAAACATGATGAATGTCCATACATCTACATAATGGCTGTCTGCAGTCATAACGTGTTCAGCCGAACCCTGGCGAAGTTGTCACATCAACATGAAGTTCTGCTCTGTGCACCTGCTGGGATCAATTTTGTGTCGATTTCCTCAGGTTTCTCATAATCCTTCTATAAATGTCCATAACAATGATGGGTGTCTGAACAAAAGGTTTCCTATATCTTTTTTCTTCTGATCATGGATACATCCTGTCTTTCGACACTTCAACACCAAATCAGGCATGCTGCTTTTTGCTGGAACACGAAGATATAAAAAGGTAAGTACGGAAGATATGGAAGATACGGTAATTGACCGGTACAACAATCC
This sequence comes from Phyllobates terribilis, assembly GCF_046119375.1. Taxonomy (NCBI): domain Eukaryota; kingdom Metazoa; phylum Chordata; class Amphibia; order Anura; family Dendrobatidae; genus Phyllobates; species Phyllobates terribilis. The sequence goes on from NW_027362771.1 coordinate 294,475,489, forward strand.
TGTGTTTCTGTGAATGTGCCTGTGCATTAAATACTGCATAATCGACATCCTCACTAGAGATGAGCGTTGTTCTACTCGAACTGTTCGCCAATCTCAAATTCGAGCTGCGGCGAACACGAACGATTTCAGAAAAATTCGGCTGTTCGAGGTTATGTTCGATAACTGTTCGTGCACCAAAATCATAACTGGATTTTTTCTCAGTAATGCTGAAAATTAATGTTAATACGCAGTTTGAGTGTACAGCGGGGTGGGGGGAGGGGCAGGGGATGGATCTCTGCAGGAATAATGAAGATCTCCATTTTTTTTTCTCTTTCCCGCATTTGTAGTGGGGAGGTGCAGTCTGTCAGCCTATCAGCAGCGCACACACGGAGCGAACTGCTGTTTTTCACACAAGCAAGGGCATGTGTCATTGGCAGTGTATGTCACATGTCCTTGCCCTATAAGACCAAGCCATTTTCCCCGTCGCCACCATTTTCTCACTGCTGCAGCTGCGTGTTAGACGGCACCGCTGTTGCTGTGTGCGCTATACCTTGTTAATTTCAAGCCAATTTTCGCACAAATCTACAGATAGCTTGGGAGTAGGGAATAGTTGTGATTGCAGTCCTTTTAAGGACTAGGTTACAGCATTTCCTACGACTTTTATCAGGCAGGTCTGTGCTCTTAAATAGATAGATTGTGGGAGTAAAGACTAATTGTAATTGCAGTCCTTTTCAGGACTAGGTTACATCAGTTCCTATCAGTTTTTGCCAGGCAGGTCTGTGCCAGTGCTGTGCAAGTTTTTTTCACAGCATTTGGCTGAATCTAGCAAAGCTAATCCCTTTTGGCCTATTGCAGAGTGTGGTAGTCAGTGGAGTAGCCTATCTGTGTTGCAAGATATACCACCTGTGTATAGAATACCAATTTTTTTACTGCACCTAGTGAAGTAAAATCTTTTGGGCATAGCATCATTCTATTAGTCCATCTATACTGACCTCCATCAGGTTGCAAATTGAATATAATTTTTTTCTGCATCTAGCTCTGAAAAAATATTTGGGCTTCTAGCAGTGTGTGGGACTTGTTCTATTAGTCCATCTATACTGACCTCCATCAGGTTGCAAACTGAATATAATTTTTTTCTGCATCTAGCTCTGAAAAAATATTTGGCCTTCTAGCAGTGTGTGGGACTTTCTCTATTAGGCCATCTATACTGACCTCCATCAGGTTGCAAATTAAAAATAATTTTTATCTGCATCTAGATCTGAAAAAATATTTGGCCTTCTAGCAGTGTGTGGGACTTTCTCTATTAGTCCATCTATACTGACCTCCATCAGGTTGCAAATTAAAAATAATTTTTATCTGCATCTACCTCTGAAAAAATATTTGGGCTTCTAGCTGTGTGTGGGACTTGTTCTATTAGTCCATCTATACTGACCTCCATCAGGTTGCAAACTGAATATAATTTTTTTCTGCATCTAGCTCTGAAAAAATATTTGGCCTTCTAGCAGTGTGTGGGACTTTCTCTATTAGTCCATCTATACTGACCTCCATCAGGTTGCAAACTGAATATATTTTTTTTCTACATCTACCTCTGAAAAAATATTGGGCTTCTAGCTGTGTGTGGGACTTGTTCTATTAATCCATCTATACAGACCTCCATCAGGTTGCAAACTGAATATATTTTTTTTCTGCATCTACCTCTGAAAAAATATTGGGCTTCTAGCTGTGTGTGGGACTTGTTCTATTAATCCATCTATACAGACCTCCATCAGGTTGCAAACTGAATATAATTTTTTTCTGCATCTAGCTCTGAAAAAATAGTTGGCCTTCTAGCAGTGTGTGGGACTTTCTCTATTAGTCCATCTATACTGACCTCCATCAGGTTGCAAATTAAAAATAATTTTTATCTGCATCTAGCTCTGAAAAAATATTTGGCCTTCTAGCAGTGTGTGGGACTTTATTAGTCCATCTATACTGACCTCCATCAGGTTGCAAATTAAAAATAATTTTTATCTGCATCTACCTCTGAAAAAATATTTGGGCTTCTAGCTGTGTGTGGGACTTGTTCAATTAGTCCATCTATACTGACCTCCATCAGGTTGCAAACTGAATATAATTTTTTGTCTGCATCTAGCTCTGAAAAAATATTTGGCCTTCTAGTAGTGTGTGGGACTTTCTCTATTAGTCCATCTATACTGACCTCCATCAGGTTGCAAATTAAAAATAATTTTTATCTGCATCTAGCTCTGAAAAAATATTTGGCCTTCTAGCAGTGTGTGGGACTTTCTCTATTAGTCCATCTATACTGACCTCCATCAGGTTGCAAATTAAAAATAATTTTTATCTGCATCTAGCTCTGAAAAAATATTTGGCCTTCTAGCAGTGTGTGGGACTTTCTCTATTAGTCCATCTATACTGACCTCCATCAGGTTGCAAATTAAAAATAATTTTTATCTGCATCTACCTCTGAAAAAATATTTGGGCTTCTAGCTGTGTGTGGGACTTGTTCTATTAGTCCACCTATACTGACCTCCATCAGGTTGCAAATTCAAAATAATTTTTTGTCTGCATCTAGCTCTGAAAAAATATTTGGCCTTCTAGCAGTGTGTGGGACTTTCTCTATTAGTCCATCTATACTGACCTCCATCAGGTTGCAAACTGAATATATTTTTTTCTGCATCTACCTCTGAAAAAATATTTGGGCTTCTAGCTGTGTGTGGGACTTGTTCTATTAGTCCATCTATACTGACCTCCATCAGGTTGCAAATCGAATATAATTTTTTTCTCCATCTAACCCAGCCAATAGTTTTGGCCTAATACCACAGTTTGGCCACTCAGCTCTGCTCGGTTCCCATCCATTGTTTTTTTGTGCAAACAACTCCAGAGTTGTGAATTAGTTAACCACCAAAATGAGTGGAAAAAGGCCTGCTGCTGGTGGAAAGGGGAATAGGCGTGTTGGGAAGGGGAAAAAAGGTTGTGTCCGTGGGGTAGGTGTTAAAGCAACAGTAACATCTGCAGAAGAAAGACCATCTTCCAGCCAAACTAAAATGTCTACTTCTTTTAGCGGACAATGTGATAAGATCCCTTTCTTACGGCCACGCCAATCGCTACAAATTCCAGATGAGGCACAAAAACAGCAGGTGCTTCAACGGATATCAAGTGCTCCTTTAAGTGGGCTTTCCTCCACATCAACTTCAACATCACAAATACTCCAGTCCTCAAAGGTGTCTCCCCAATCGCACTTGCTTCCTCACAGCTCCCAAATCTCCAGCTGCCTGTCTGAGTATGAGGTAGAACAGATGGTTGAGTCTGCAGAGCTGTTTACTCATACTATAGCCTGGGAATCAGAGGTCGACTCCAGCACTTCTGTGAATCCAGACGAGGAAATGATCTGCACTGATGCCCAGAATCTTTATGAGTCGGATCCAGAACCAGACGCAGAAGGTTCTGACCATAATGTAGACCCTCATTCCCAAACTGTAACTCCTGTTGGTGGAGACAATGAGGAAGACGATGATGAGACTCAAATACCTGATTGGAGCGACAACTTTAGTTTTTTGTCAGGGCAGGAACAGGTTGGCTCTGAGGACGACGGGTGTGATAACGCACAGGGTGATGATGATGAGGTTGGAGATCCCACTTACTGTCAACCCACAGTCAGCCAAGAGATGAGGTCAGCAGAGGAGGTGGAGGAAGATGCTAGTGACGACGAGGTCAGGTTGCGCCTTCCAGGACAGAGACGTAGTACTGGAAGCACGTCAACAACTGCATCCTCAAACACAACTCTGCCTCTCACCACAAGTCGTGGTGGCTCTTCAGGTCGCATGGGTGCTAAGCCTTGCATAGCCTGGGCATTTTTTCAGATCGATAAAGATGACCCAACTCGTGTTATCTGTAACATTTGTCAGCAAAAGCTAAGTAGAGGCCAAAAAATACATAGTTTGAGTACTTCATGCATGAACCGGCACATGGACATGAAGCATAAGTTGCAGTGGGAAGCTCAGTGTGCTACAATGCGGCCTAGCCGGCCGGGCCAACCACCGTCTGCCATATCTTGTGCATCCGCGACCTCTTCATCCTCTGTGACTGGGGGGACAGCAGTCACACCTGTTTTGGGGCGCAGACCTGCCACCTCTTTACCCGCAACAGCCAGCGTGATTGGCAGGTCATCATTTTCTTTGGAGGTGGTAACACCAGCTGGTGTTGAGCGCTGTCCGACATCGATAGCACCACCTTTGGATCAAGGCAACCTAACATGTCTGCCTGCATCTTCCTCACAGACTGGCAGTTTGCCGGGGACACCCTTATCAACCCCGTCTAAGCACAATAGCCAGCCCTCGGTCCCTCAGATGTGGACAAGTAAAAGACCATTTCCTCCTAGCCATGAGAAAGCTAAGAGGTTGAATTTCACCATCTGCAAGCTCTTAGCTACAGAAATGCTGCCTTTCCGCCTGGTGGACACAGAGGATTTTCGAGACCTTATGTCCGTCGCAGTGCCCCAGTACCAGATGCCCAGTGGGCACTACTTCTCAAAGAAAGGTGTGCCTGCGCTCCACCAGCATGTCGCACACAACATCACCGCTTCTTTGAGAAACTCTGTGTGTGACAGGGTGCATTTCACCACAGACACTTGGACGAGTAGGCATGGACAGGGGCGTTACATGTCGCTGACTGGGCACTGGGTAACTATGGTGACAGCAGGACAAGGGGCTGCTGTCCAAGTCTTGCCGTCCCCACGAGTTGTGCGTCAATCCTCTTTATGTCAAAGTTCCTCCACTGCTTCTGCCTCCTCAACCTCCTCTCGGTCTTCCACCTGCACCCAAAGCCTGTCTGGTCATGCCACAAGCTTTCTAACTGCGCAGAAGGGATCCTGCACACCTCCTTACTATGTTGGCAGTAGGGCTCAACGTCATCAGGCGGTTTTTACTTTGAAATGTCTGGGAAATGTGAGTCACACAGCTGAGGAGTTGTGGTCAGCTCTGGAGAACCAATTTCATGAATGGTTGTCTCCACTGGACCTGAAACCAGGGAAGGCCGTGTGCGACAATGCTGCAAACTTGGGTGCGGCCCTTCGCCGGGGCAATGTCACACACGTGCCTTGTATGGCTCACGTGTTGAACCTGGTTGTCCAGCAATTTTTAGCCCACTATCCCAGACTAGATGGCCTTCTGCAGAGGGCACGGTCGCTGTGTGCTCACTTCCGCCGTTCGCATCCCGCAGCTCAGCGACTTACATCTCTACAGAAGTCGTTGGGCCTGCCACTTCACCGGCTAAAATGCGATGTGCCTACCCGGTGGAATTCAACTCTGCACATGTTGCAGCGACTGTGGCAGCACCGACAAGCCCTGGTGCAATACGTTCTGACGTATAGCCTGGGCCAACGAGATCCAGAGGTGGGGCAAATCACGCTGGAGGAGTGGTCTCAGATCAGGGACCTATGCACCCTTCTGCACAGTTTTGAAATGGCGACGAAGATGTTTAGTGCTGACGATGCCATTATCAGCATGACTATTCCGGTGATTTACATGCTGGAGCACATGTTAAACAGAATTCGGAGTCAGGTGGTGGCACAAGAGGAGGTGGAGGAAGTAGAGGAGGAGGAGTTGTATGCGGAAGGGCTAACATCTGCAAGGTCCAGACGGTCGGCAGCACCAAGGCGGCAGGCATGTGAGGGTGGGGGAGATGGTTTTACCAGGGCGCATGGTAGCAGCCAAACTAGTGAGGAAGGTGCAGGAGCCCAGGAAGAAGTGGAGGACGAACTGATGGAAGACTCATCAGATGAGGGAGACCTTGATCACATTTCTGTTGTGCGAGGTTGGGGGGAGAGGACAGAGGAAGGAAGCATGATTGTTACCTCGCCACCAACACAACAGGGACTTGGTGCTCCTGGATGCGCAACACACATGAGTGCCTTCTTGCTGCACTACCTGCAACATGACCCTCGAATTGTGAGAATTAGAAATAATCCTGACTACTGGGTTGCCACACTGTTAGATCCCCGGTACAAAAGTAAATTTGCTGAAATTATTCCTGCCATAGAAAGGGATGCACGCATGCAGGAGTATCCGCAGAGACTGTTGCAGAATCTTACATGTGCTTTTCCACAAAACACCAGTGGTGCACGTAGTGAATCTCACAGTTCCAACTTGCCAACCGTGGGACCGTCAAGTGTTCAGCACTCAAACCGTAACAGAACCACAGTATCTGCTGGTAACATCAATTTTGCGGAATCATTTCACCACTTTTTTAGCCCATCCTTTGCAAGGCCACAGGAGACAAGAAGTCTGACACATAGTCAACGCCTAGAGACGATGGTACAGGAGTATCTCCAAGTAAACATTGAAGCCATGACTGTGTCACTGGACCCTTGCTCTTTTTGGGCTTCCAATCTGGATAAATGGCCGGAGCTAGCCACTTACGCCTTGGAGATCTTGTCATGCCCTGCAGCCAGCGTTCTGTCTGAACGTGTGTTCAGCGCTGCTGGTGGTGTGCTGACAGATAAGCGCACGCGGCTCTCCACTGATAATGTAGACAGACTCACGTTCATAAAGATGAACAAATCATGGATCCGAAACGACTTTTCTACCCCTGTGTCATCCTGGGGAGAGTAAAAGCTTGATGATTGGTTAAAATCACCCTACCAACCGTTTTAAGCTTTCAAATTACTAATCATGTTTATCTGTATCTTGGCTGGAAAATAATTTGGGCTTTGTAGCAGTGTGCAGCACTGATTCTATTAGGCCATCTATAATAAGCTCCACCAGATTTAAAATTACTAATTATGTTTATCTGTATCTTGGCTGGAAAATAATTTGGGCTTTGTAGCAGTGTGCAGCACTGATCCTATTAGGCCATCTATACTAAGCTCCACCAGATTTAAAATTAATAATAATTTTTAGCTGCATCTAGCCCGGAAAATAATTTTGGGGCTCCGAGATGCGCAAGACACATAAGTGCCTTCTTGCTGCACTACCTGCAACATGACCCTCATATTGTCAGAATTCGAAGTAATCATGACTACTGGGTTGCCACACTCTTAGATCCCCCAAACTTTTCGATCAACCTTTTCATTTTAATAAAGACCAAAAAAATGGTCATTTTTGAAATTATAAGCATTAGCAGGTTATTAGAAACTGAAATCAAACAGTTTTCAACTCAAAACTTTATTCTAGGTGATGTTACATTTTCACATAGGACCCCTTGTTCGAAAGGAGCTTCTGAACTCTCTCGTCCATTGAATTTGTCAGGTTTTGGATGGTTTCTGCTTCAATTGTTTTGCATGAGGACAGAATACCCTCCCAGAGGTGTTGCTTAGATGTGAACTGCCTCCCGCCATCATAGACACTCCTTTTGATGATGCTCCAGAGGTTCTGAATGGGGTAGAGGTCAGGGGAGCATGGGGGTCACACCATAAGTTTGTCCCCTTTTATGCCCATATCAGCCAGAGATGCAGATGTTTTATGTGCAGCATGAGATGGTGCATTATCATGCAAAAAAATGATCTTGCTGTGAAATACACGGTTCTTCTTCTTGAACCATGGCAGGAAGTGCTGTTTGAGAAAATCCACATACATTATGGAGTTCATCTTTAGCGCCTTCAGGGATCCTAAAGGGGCCGACAATCTCTCTCCCCATGATTCCAGCCCAAAACATTACTCCACCTCCTCCTTGTTGGCGCTGTAGCCGTGTTTGCGTGGGGTGTCCATCAACCAGCCATCCTCCACTCCATCCATCTGGACCATCGAGCGCTGCACGGCACTCATCCGTGAACAAAACAGTTTTGAAATCAGTCTTCATGTAATGTTTAGCCCACTGGAGCCGTTTCTGCTTGTGTGAAGTGGATAGAGGAGGTCGACAGGATGGCGTATGCACAGCTGCAAACCTCTGAAGGACCCTGCATCTTGTTGTTCGGGGGACGTTGGAGGCACCAGCAGCTTCAAAAACTTGTCTGCTGCTATGACAAGGCTTTTTTGCCGCTGCTCTTTTAACCTGACGTAATTGCCTGTAGGAAAGAGTCCTCAATTTGCCCTTATCAGCACGCACACGTGTGTACTGTGAATCAGCTACATACTTCTTGATTGCCAAGACACTTCATCCTGATCATCGCACAATGTTGATTGTAGTCATGCCTTGACCTAAACACTCCACAATTTGTTGCTTCTCAGCAGCCGACACATCCTTTTTCTTTCCCATTTTGGCAGAAAATGTAGGCTGCTTAATAATGTGAGACAGCCTTCTTAAGTAGTCTTGCCTTTCATTGGACACACCTGCCAAACTAATTAGCACAGGTGTCTGCAATTGCTTACAGTGATATAAAGAGCCCTGACACACATCACCATCAATGAGTTTAACTGACAAACAAACAAATTCTTCCCTTATCACTCCTAAACACTTTTTGCATAATAATTTGGAACACAGTGTACATGTGCTTTTCCACAAAACACCAGTGGTTCACGTAGTGAATCTTACAGTTCTAACTTGCCAACCGTGGTCTGTATGGAGTTGTTCAATAAAGGGCCCAAAATTAAGATAACATAGATGGGAGAGGTCTCTATGAATAGGAATTCCTAAGTATTTGATACCCTGTGAGGGCCAGGCAAAGGGAAAGTTGGACTGGATGGAATCCTATATGGATTTGGGGAGGGAGACATCGAGGGCCTCAGACTTCGCTGCATTGATTTTAAAATTTGACCATGTAACAAAGTGATCTATTTCAGCCATAACAGCATGGATGGATATATGTGATTGAGTGATATATACTAGGACATCATCAGCAAATAGAGAGCACTTGTACTCGGTGCCTCCCACCTCAATCCACCTAATATTGGGGTTATGGCGAATTGATGAGAGCAGGTGCTCCGTCACTAGGATGTATAAGAGAGGGGACAGAGGACATCACTGCCTTGTCCCATTGGTGATTGTGAAAGGTGATGAAAATGTTCTGATGCACCCCTTGGGCCTTGGGACACCCGTAGCCGGACCCTTTTTGGTGGATGCTGGTGGTTGTAGTCTTCGTGGCGGCGACCCGGTTCCGTGGCTCAGGCTGGTCAAACCAGTGGCGGAACTATTTATGTGGTTTTGATGTTTAAATTTCCGACTACGCCACCCGTGGATTGCGGTCAGAGTGAACCGCCGCTGCAGGGCAGACCGCTGAGGCTGGTGTTGTGGGTGCAGCAGAGCGTAGCATAACTCCCCACGGGAGGAGTATAGCCTCAGGGCAGTGTATGCGGAGGATGGGGGTGATGGTGCAGGGCAGCAGCAGTAACGACACGGAGTCAGTGATGCAGTCCAGGGCCTTTACTCACAGTTCTTATTATCCAGACCACGTCTGCAGGTAACGGCTGCCCACGTCGTACTGTGCTCACCAGGTGAGGGGCTCAGACAACTCCCAGATAACTTTGGAGCGCTTCACAGGACCCCCTTTGTGTGTCCTTTGTCTGGCCTTTCTTACCAACCCTTCTGTCCGGCTGCCTCGGGCCTCCTCTTGGTAAACTTGGCGCCAGTTTCCCTGACCCTATGTGGTGCCTTCCTAGCGGGTGTAGCGAGGGGCTGTGCCACATAAAATGTCAGAGCCTCCGGTTTCTAGCTGAGGGTCGTTTCCTGCCTCCACTAGTTTCGGGGACTGGTCTCCCCCTTTGGCCTGACCCCTCCACGCAGGTGGATTCGGGCGTGCGGTGGCGACTCGCCCGTCCGCACCCCTGGGATCCCTTCATTCCTCGTTCCTGGAGCCTTCTCCGCTCCTCTTCCTTCCTTCTCCCTCTTCCAGGCCTGGGCCTCTGTTACTAGGCCCGCCTCCGGAGCAGAGCTCATGCAGAGCCCCTGCTCCCTGCCACTTCTGCTCAGACTTCTCTGCACTGAACTAAGATGGTGCCCACCTTTTATACTCCCTTCTCAATGCACCCAGGAACTGCTTCCTCCCTGCTCCTGCACTACAGGGTTCCCCTTCCTCAGTGTTCCCTCCCCCCACTCCAGCCAGGGACAGGGACTGTCGTGCCCATCTCAGAGGCATATTGGTCGCCCTGCCCCACGGCAATGTGGTGTAATGCATGCAGGTGTCGGGTCCTGATCCACACTCCATCCTTACCTGAGAGTGAGATATCACACCTCTGGGTGAGGTGCAATACCTCTGTAGCAACCGAGCCCTCAGGGTGCTACAGTTCCATTTATCTTCAGCTTAGGTGACGTATTGTGATACAGGGCCGTGATTTTGGCTATAAAAGGGTCCCCTAGACCCCTACCCCAAGCTTTTTAAGAGAATCATATATGGCGTGCCAGGAGACTCTATGGAATGCTTTCTCAGCATCCAACGAGAGTATCTAATTACAAATTTTTAACTGCATCTAGCCCAGGAAATACTTTGTGCCTAGTAGCAGTGTCTGCTAGTCAGCGGATTATCCCGGCTGTTAAGCAAGCTACACCACCTGTAGTTTGGACACTTAATTTTTTCAAAGGAAATGCTTCGGGACCACGGGATACTCAGTGAAGAGCATCAGGAGGCACCCCAAGGCATAGGGGCTGGGACTGGCAGTAGGATGCCTTGCGGTGGACAGCCGAGCTCGATCCTTATAAAAGCTTTTTAACTGCAGCAGCTTTAGTGGACGCTACTGGAGCTGGAATTACGCGGCTGCTGGCATGAGACTTGCCCTCCAATAGATCCTTGTAAATGGATTTAAAGTGTATTCATTCAAATTAGAGAGACAATTTAAATTAAAAAGCTTAGAGCTGCCTCCACCACAGGGGGGCTCGCTCGACCCACCAGCGGACAGGCACCAGTATTGGGAGAGGGGGGCTGGCCGTCAGGGTTCACCGCGGCTCTGACACAAACCCGGCGACACGGAGGTGGCACGGGCAGGAGCGGACTGAACTTGTCGGCTTCTCACTTTTTGGATTTTAGAAGGGCATGACATGCCTATATTTGTGTCTCCCCCTCCTTTTACTCCTCCACCTCTTTCCTTTTTGCATGACTATATGTACTTGTCACTTTTCCATGTGTTAGTTGTGTCTTCTGAGCAGTTTGTCAGCTTTTGGACACCTTTGAAGGTGTTTTCTATGTGTTTCTATGTGTTTTTGTTTGCCTGCCATTGGTTTTAACGGTGTTCGAAGGTGTTCGACGAACAGTTCGACGAACAGTTCGGCGAACACACGGGTGTTCGACGAACCGAACCGAACTCGAACACTACGGGGGTGGCTCAACACTAATCCTCACACGCCACACTATTGCCTACCCTACAGAGCGGGATAAAAACTGTAGCTGGAATAGGGGTCATAGTCAAATCTGGGTCCTGGAGCCAAGAGAGACCAAAAGGTCCCTTTGGCCCATATGAAAAAAACAATACTTTTAAAGACTGTTGCTAGTTGGGGGGTCCTATTGGAAATTTTGCCTTGGGGCCCATGAGTTTTAAGTTACGCCATTGGTAAAGAAAATCACTGACTTGCTGGGACGGATGTGATGGACCTCATTTATTTATTACACAGCATTATCCTGTATGAACTACACAATGGGAATAGTCCATCCTGGCCCACCATTTTTAAAACATATATATATATATATATATATACATACTGAGGTTGAAATAAGTATTGAACACGTCACCAACTGTCTAAGTAAATATATTTCTAAAGGTACAATTGACACGAAATTCTCACCAGATGTTGGTAACAACCCTTACAATCCACAGAGGATCAAACCATAGATGTCCATAAATGAAGTTATGTGTAATAATGAAAAATGACACATGGAAAAAAGTATTAAACACATGAAGAAAGAGAGGTGCAAAAAGCCATGGAAAGTCATGACATCAGCTGAAATCTATCAGTAATTAGAAAGCAATCTTGCCACTTAGTGAACAATAATATCAGCTGGTTAAATTGATGGTCTATAGAAAGGTGTCTTATTACCAAGGTGTCACACAAGAAACATTTCATGATGGTAAAATCAGTGAGTTGTCTGACCTTCGCAGCCTTAGTCTGTGTGCCCACGATGCGTTTTTAATGCGTTTCTGCAGCGTTTTTGCAGCTGCGGAAACGCATTAAAAATGCATGGTAGAAGGGCAGCAATGTTCCCCAATGATAATCCGCATGTGCTTTGCACATGCTGCGGAAATTTCCACTGTGGATTATCATTGCGGAAAAAAACGCAGCACTACCAATTATTTTGCGGAGATGCTGCGTTTTCGCCGCCATTGACTTGCATTAGAACGCTCCAGATCCGCAAGACTGCATCTGTGCTTGCATTATTGACGCGTTCTAATGTGCGGATGGTACCCGGCTGTAGAGGAGAGGAGACTCTCCTCCACACCCAGGTACCATTAAAAGCTGTAAAAAAAAGAATAAAATAAAAAATAAATATATACTTACCTTCTGGCGGTCCGTGCTGCGCTCCTCTTGCTTCCCGGCACTTCGCGGTGGATTGAAGGACCTGCGCAGACGTCAGAGTCATGTGACGGGTCACGCGACGCTGACGTCGGCAGGTGTTTCAATCCATCACTGCCGGCAAGGGAGAACGGAGTGAGCAGGACACCGGGGGCCATCGGAGGGTAAGTATACATTTATTTTTTTATTTTTACCACTCCCTCGGGTCACACTATATAAATCCATGCAGTTTGCATGGATTTATATAGTGTGACCTAGTTGTCACAAGCACTTTCCAAGTGATGCTAATCGCTTGGAAAGCGCTTGTCAATCCGCATGCAGAAATGTGAGTGAATAACGCTCCATTTCCGCATGTCCCTGGCAGGAAAACGCATGTACAATCCGCATGTACAATCCGCATGTACAATCCGCATGCGTTTTTTTCTGCCAGGGAGATGCAGAAACGCTCAGGAAAAAATCCTTAGCATTTCTGCATCGTGGGCACATAGCCATATTGTTGTAAAACATACTGATGGCATTGGTTACAGAAGAATTTCTAAACTACTGAAGGTTCCAGTCAGAACAGTCTGAGCCATAATCTGGAAGTGGAAAGAACATTATTTCACCATAAACCGGCCACAACCAGGGGCTCCCAAGATTCCAGACAGAGGAGTGAAAAGAATTATCAGAAGAGTTGTTCATGAGCTAAGGACTTCATTTAGAGAGGTACAGAGAGGCATCCAATCAGTATTTACAATTACTACAAGTACACTACTACAAAAGTAATGCATTCAACCTCCATGGCCTGTATGCACTCTCACAGCGCAAGACTCCATTGCTGAACAAAAAGCATGTTCAAGCGCGTTTAAAGTTTGCTCAATAACATTTAGAGAAGCCTGTGAAATACTGGGAGAATACAGTCTGGTCAGCTGAGACCAAAATTGAACTCTTTGGATGCCATAATACACACCATGTTTGGAGGCCAAAAGGCACTGCATATCACCCCAAAACCACCATACCAACAATGAAGTTTGGAGGTGGGAACATCATGGTGTGGGGCTGTTTTTCAGCATACGGCACTGGCAAACTTCATTTAATTTTGAGGATGACTTGACAAATGTAACAAGACATTCTTGATAAAAATCTGTTGCCATCTACCAAGATGATGACGCTGAAACAAGAGTAGACATTTCAGAAAGACAATGATCCCAAATACACAGCCAAGGTAACTCAATTTGTTTCAGAGAAAGAAAATAAAGCTGCTAGAATGGCCCAGACATTCACCTGACCTGAATCCAATAGAAAATGTATGTAAGGAACTAAAGCTTAGAGTTCAAAGAACGATCCCACAGAACCTTCAGGATTTGAAGAGTGTTTGTGTGGAAGAATGGACCAAAATCACACCTGAGCAATGCATGTAACTAGTTTCTCCATACAGGAGGCATCTTGAAGCTGTCATCACCAACAAAGGCTTTTGTATGAAGTATTAAATACATTTCAGTAAGTGTGTTCAATACTTTTGTCCTATGTAATTTCTTATTATTAAAAGAGAAAAAAAGGTTTTGGTACAGTGTTAGCTAGCTGTAAAAAGATTGTTTGTTTGTTCTTAGTGGTAGAAACAAAATAATAATCTTGTAGTAATGATATCTTTTAATGGCTAACAAACATAAAATAAGTGATGTTACAAAGCAAGCTTTCGAGACTACTTAGGCTTCATCAGGTATATATACACAAAATGACCAGAGACATAATAAATGTACATTTAGAAAAACAAACCGAGCTCAGAGAATGAATCCTTCATTAGCTTAGATAAGTGGTGTGAAAGTTTTATTGTCCCAGACCTGATGCCCTCACTGTCTCTGGAACAGATTCCTCAGATTTTGTAGTAAATCATAAATCCTTGTGACAGATTTAGTCCTGTGTGGAAGGTATCAAAGACATATTTTTTTATTTTAAGACCCTTTGATGTTTTTGTGATTTGAAGTTTTTTTTTAATATAAAAACTTTCATATTGATTATGTTGTGTCTTGAACCACAGAAATGTTTAGCCAAAGGTTGATGGGTTTTTTGTCTGTAATTGTGTGGCAATGAGATCTTCTGTCCTGTTTCTCCAACATAGAGATCACCAGTAGCAGAAAGTTAAGTACACCATATTGGAAGAACCTTATAGTCCTGCTGTGCATTGTGGATATGTATCCGGTCTGTGGACATTACATGAGTGCAGGTTTTCCAATATTGCAAATTTAATTACCCAGAAGAGCATTGCAAGGCTTAAAAACCTCCTCTCATTGGCATGCCAGGCTTGGCATGTCTCTCTTCACAAGGAGAATTGTTGCCCCTTGATTTAGATACTTAGAATAAGTATACTTAGAATATGAATTTTCCAAGAAAAAATGGATGAAAATCCCTCAAACAAGAATTTAAAGCGGTTGTCCACTACTTTTACATTGATGCCCTATCCGTAAGCATCAATGTAAAAGTAGTGGACAACTTCTTTAAAGACTCTTGTCTGGCTATAAAAAGTGTTTACAAGCTGTGATACTTTCAAAAGGGGAGCTACTAGGTACTAACTATGCAGGGTGCCCAAACTTTTGCATCGTCCCATTTTCCTTTTTGTAATTTTTAAAATGTAAAAAATGACAATTTTTTTTGCCTAAAATACAAAGGAAATGTGTCATCTTTAACTTTAGGCTTTTTCGAGATAATTTCATCTTCGACTTACTTAATTGTTCACAATAACAGTAATTTTGACCAGGAGTGCCCAAACTTTTACATGCCACTGTATAGATAGATAGATAGATAGATAGATCTTTTTTTGTAACAAGGGTATCATAAAATCACAAGAGACATTAGACATGATTAAAAGATATAAAATTCAGAGAACCAGAATGTGTCATGATTGTAAGGGGTAGTTATAGAATTAACATAGATGTTAATCTATTGGTACACCATTCTTACATTGGTAAGAATTTAGGGGCTCAAGGATAACCTTTTGATTTGATCAGGTTGAATGCGAGAGGCATTAGTGCATTTTGTTATTGTAGCAAGAGTTAAATTTAAACCTTTGATCATAGAAGCAAAAACCTGTATCACTTTAAAAGTAAAAAAAACCCATAGTTTTAGCATGATCTAAAACTTACTACACCTTTTGCAACAATTCTTAAAGGACTTGGGAAATCTTTGTTGCTTTGCGATCAAGTCCATTCTTGCATTTTTCCTTCTGTTAAAACCATCAACATGAATTTTGTTTGTGACGACCCTAATCTCTTTACCTTCAAATTATGTCACATTCTGTTTAAATTCTTCCTAATGTTTATTGCTTTTTGTTAGAATTATATCAGTAAGCTTCAGATGAGTTTATGGCATCCTGCCCGCAGCTTTACACTATACTACTAAGCCGTTAGTAGTCACATAAAAAGATATGGAGTCTCACGCTTAACAAAAATACATTTTTTCATCACAATTTTAAACTTTATGCATGTTAAGAAAAAGACTAGAAGATTACAAGGTGGAGAAGTCCTTGATATTTGAAAAAAGCAGGATAATGGGATAAAAGTGAACTAAAGCATTCACATCAGCTGTATCCAATTCATCATGCCATGTCACCATTCATACAATTTATGAAATTAAACTAATGTAGAATATAATAAATCATATGGCAGCTCGAGTCATCAAGCCTTCCCTTCTTTAAAGCAAATGTTCTAGTAGTAAGTAACATAGTAAGGTTAGAGTAAGAGTAGTGTATGGCTCTGTTCTCTGAGAATATTGCCTGGTGTATACTGTATCTTTATAGAAGCACTCCTCCTCCCATGAAAGTTTTTATCCTCTGAATATATTGCAGCCATCATATTATATAGCACTGAGTACTTACAATTGCTCATTTTGCCTTTCTACCCAGCTAATTCTTCTCTTTTCTCTGATCTCTGTAGAAACAGGCTGTCTTTTCCCTGCATTTATCATTCCTCTCTTCAACTCATGACCCAGCTGCTTTGCTCCCCCCTACCAGGGACTTTTGCAGAGATGACTCATACTGGGAAAATTGACCTCCTGTTTCTTCATAGAGCTTAGAAGGCTTCAGCTAGTCTGTTTTTAATCACGTGATGTCATAGACCTAATGGGAAAAAATAATTATCTGGGTAAAAAGGCAAAATGAGCAATTGTAAGTGCACAGAGCTATATAATATGATGATTGCAATATATTAAGAGGATAAAAACGTTGATGGGAGGAGGAGTGCTTCTTTAACAGAAGGTTCTAACATATGCTACCATGTAGGCTTAGGGTAACATGTTGCCCATAGCCTCCCATGTTGAAAAAATGTATGCTACCTTGTATACTTATGTGTGGGATGCTTCTTTATAGAAAAGTACACTTGCTTGAGCTTTTACTCTTTGCATAATATATATGAAAAACAAATTGGACTTTGTTTATATGGGGAAACCTTGGTGACAGGTTCCCTTTATCTAACAAACAGAATTGTGTGTATTGTGCCATGAAAGGCATCATATCTCCAACCCATTCACTAATAATGTAGTTGTTCCATAAACAATATGCAATTTTCAGGTTCTCACACCCAATAAAGCTGGTTGTTAGTGTCTGACTCTGCCAAGAACGCACACAGTGGAGAAAGACACTTTCTTGGCATATTTTACTGGAGTACATATAGAGATAGGGTGACGTCTGTCCTGAATACTTTACATGTATCCTAATGTAAGAATGATAAATATTCCTAATAGTGCAGTGCAGATAGGAAAACATTTCTTAGAACAGTCTGCCATATTTAATAAGTACACCTATTAAAAAGAAAACTCAGGAATAGGACCAATTCACATTATAAATGTTATGAGCTTTAATAAATATCAATTTAAAGCAAAGAATAAAAGGAGTCCGCACAGAAAAGCATGGTGCACAGATCAGTTCCCCATTTATTAAACTGAAGTAAACAAGAATAGTACCAATGTATACTAAGGAAGCGGCTTGTGAGGTATGAAGGATGAAATGAATAACAGAAATAATAACAAATGGTGCCAAAGAGTCCAATATATCGTACAAAATAACAGCCTACCGAAGATGAGAGAGACCCAGAAAGTAAGGGAATAACAAAAGGCCCCCCACTAGACTTGTGTTTTGCACCACAGTGCTTTGTCTTATATTTGATAAGTAACTAAGAGAATCTGTTATGTAATCTAAGAGCTGCATTATCTAGGGGCTGAGAGCCTGATGCCAGCGATGTGTGACTTACTGGACTGCTTGGTGCAGTTTTGCTAGAATCCTTATTTGCTATGTTGTAGATGTAGCAGTGCTGAAATTGTTGAGTTGTGTATAACCCCACACACACCACTGATTGGCAGACTCCAGAATACTGTGTGCATTGTGAGCAAGCTGCCAGTCAGTGGTGGGGGCAGGGTTACACAGATCAGCTGGTCTGGCATGCACTACACCTGTAGTAACATAGTAACATAGTTTTTAAGGTTGAAGGAAGACTAAGTCCATCTAGTTCAACCCATAGCCTAACATGTTGATAACAGAGGAAAGCAAAAAAAACCCATGTGGCAAACACTAAGTTCCACATTGGGGAAAAAAATTCCTTCCTGACTCCATACGACAATCAGACTAGTTCCCTGGATCAACGCCCTATCAAGGAATCTAGTATTTATAACCTGTAATATTATACTTTTCAAGAAAGGCATCCATGCCCTTCTTAAATTTTAACAGTGAATCACTCATTACAACATCATACGGCAGAGAGTTCCATAGTCTCACTGCTCTTACAGTAAAGAATCCCCGTCTGTGATTATGATTAAACCTTCTTTCCTCCAGACGTAGAAGATGCCCCCTTGTCCCCGTCTCGGGCCTCAGAGTAAAAAGATCAGTAGAAAGGTCTTTGTACTGTCCCCTCATATACTTGTACATAGTAATAAGATCACCCCTAAGCCTTCTTTTTTCCACCGTAAATAACCCCAAGTGTAATAACCTGTCTTGGTATTGCAGACCCCCCAGTCCTCTAATAACCTTGGTCGCTCTTCTCTGCACCCGCTCTAGTTCAGCTATGTCTTTCTTATACACCGGAGACCAGAACTGTACACAGTATTCTAAGTGTGGTCGCACTAATAACTTGTATAGAGGTAAAATTATCTTCTCCTCATGAGCATCTATGCCTCTTTTAATGCATCCCATTATTTTATTTGCCTTTGCAGCAGCTGCCTGACACTGGCCACTAAACGTGAGCTTGTCGTCCACCAATACACCCAGGTCTTTTTCAGCTACAGTTTTGCCCAGTGTTTTACAATTAAGCATATAATTATACATTTTATTTCCTCTGCCCAAGTGCATTACCTTACATTTATCCCCATTAAAGCTTATTTGCCATTTATCAGCCCAAGCTTCTAGTTTACATAGATCCTCCTGTAATATAAAATTGTCCTCCTCTGTATTGATTACCCTGCAGAGTTTAGTGTCATCTGCAAATATTGAAATATTACTCTGTATGCCCCCTACAAGGTCATTAATAAATATGTTAAAAAGAAGGGGGCCCAATACTGACCCCTGTGGTACCCCACTGTTAACTGAGACCCAGTCTGAGTGTTTTCCATTAATAACCACCCTTTGTTTCCTATCACTGAGCCAATTCTTAACCCACATACATATATTTTCCCCTATCCCCATTGTTCTCATTTTATGTATCGACCTTTTGTGTGGAACCGTATCAAAAGCTTTTGAAAAGTCCATTTACACAACATCCACTGCATTTCCTTGGTCCAGTCCAGAACTTGCCTCCTCATAAAAACTGATCAGATTAGTTTGACAGGAACGGTCCCTCGTAAACCCATGTTGATATTGGGTGATGAGGTTATTCTTCTTCAGATACTCTATCATAGCATCTCTTAGGAAACCCTCCAGGATTTTACCCACAGTAGAGGTTAAGCTTACCGGCCTATAATTTCCAAGTTCAGTTTTTGTCCCCTTTTTGAATATTGGCACCACATTTGCTATACGCTAGTCATGTGGTACAGACCCTGTTATTATGGAATCTTTAAAGATTAAAAATAATGGTCTATCTATGACATTACTTAATTCCTGCAGTACTGTAGTGATAATCTCCTGCTCATAAAACACTGATTATATTGAAAAAACTAAAGATAAAAACATAATATGCAAATACCTAGCAGTAAATAAATAAATAAATAGCAATAGTGCATGAAAATAATATAGGGTGCTTAGGTAACATAATTTTGATTTAAAAAACATATAAGTATCACTTCAGGTTGACACTATTCGGGACGGTCTTAACCTCTAGTATTAAAACCTTACCATTTGTCAAGTGACGTATATGTGGATAAGGGCTGAGAAAGACTGAGATTCCGACGAATGGACACCCAGGCATGGGTAACCACATGAATGTAATGTCCAACTCAAAGAAAAAGAAGGCCACACCTCCTACAACACAACACACAGCCTAATAAGTGACACATCGCTGGAATCAGGGTCTCACTGCCCCTACATTATGCTGCTCTCAGATTAAATAGCAAAAACCTTCTGACAGATTCACTTTTGGGAGGATTTTATTTTAAGGCTCTTTTGTAACATCTTTTCTTATTCCAAAGTTTTATGTACAGTGCTATAGCTGATTATATGGGAAAAATATTTGTTGATTCATTTACAAAGGATTTTGTCTCTAAAGTAAAAATAATAAAAAATCTTTTCTAGTAAATCAAGGTTCAGTATCAGTGACCGATGAGCATCTTTCTTCTGTTGACCACCCTAATCCCCAAGTTTTTTTGGTGAAATACAATACAAATGTACAACACAATACAAGTGTACAAGTCTTCTGTGCTGCTGCATTTCTATTTGTATTGTATTTCTAGAGTAGAGGGGGATGTTGCTGCATTTCTACTTGTATTGTATTTCTAGAGTAGAGGGGGATGTTGCTGCATTTCTATTTGTATTGTATTTCTAGAGTAGAGGGGGATGTTGTTGCATTTGTATTTGTATTGGATTTCTAGAGTAGAGGGGGGATGCTGCTGCATTTCTATTTGTATTGGATTTCTAGAGTAGAGGGGGGATGCTGCTGCATTTCTATTTGTATTGGATTTCTAGAGTAGAGGGGGGATGCTGCTGCATTTCTATTTATATTGGATTTCTAGAGTAGAGGGGGGATGCTGCTGCATTTCTATTTGTATTGGATTTCTAGAGTAGAGGGGGATGCTGCTGCATTTCTATTTGTATTGGATTTCTAGAGTAGAGGGGAATGTTGCTGCATTTCTATTTATATTGGATTTCTAGAGTAGAGGTGGATGCTGCTGCATTTCTATTTGTATTGGATTTCTAGAGTAGAGGGGTATGCTGCTGCATTTCTATTTATATTGGATTTCTAGAGTAGAGGTGGATGCTGCTGCATTCACGTATATGTGTGTAAGTAAATCTTGACATGTTGCAGAAATGGAAATAAATTAAAAGCAGTGACTATATTTTAGTAACCATAAGAGGATAATTAGGATCATTTAGGACTCCTCTCCATGAGCCAAGACAGCGAACTATTCGGTATGAGTGGTCTCCATTCTCGTTGAATTTAGAGATCCATGTTTTACACCGAAAGCCATTTATTTGTATCACTATGACACTCACATACTAAAAGGGTCATCTCTTATGTAACTTGCATAATGCATTTATTTTAACCCCTTAATAACATCTGACGTACTAATACGCGTCTGTGCCCTGGGACTTAAGAGCCAGACCCGTATTAGTACGTCATCGCGATCGCGCGCGCACACAGGCTGTGCGGGCGCGATCGCCGCCGGGTGTCAGCTGATTGTCACAGCTGACACCCGGTACTATGTGCAGGGAGCGGTCCTGCACCGCTCCCAGCACATTAACCCCCGCGATGCCGCGATCGAAGTCGATCGCGGCATTGCGGGGGCAAGGGGAGGTGATCGGCGATACTCACTTCCTCTTCCGGCTTCCAGCGCAGTCTGCAAAGGCTTCCCGGGTGTTGCCATGACGACCCGATGTCGTCATGACAACATCCGGGTCACCAGAGAGCAGGAAGATTGCTTGGACATGCGCAGTGCATCTCCAAGCAATCTTCACACTGTGCACTTCTGACAGCCTTCATGGCATAGGGATGGTGCTCCATTCCTGTGCCATGCAGGCGATCAGAAAAAAAAAAGTGAAAGTCCCAGAGTGGGACAAAGTAATAAAGTGTATAAACTGTGTGAAAGTGGAAAAAAAAAAAAAAAATGTGCAAAAATATTATAAAAAAAAAAAAAAAATAATACACCAAAAATAAAAATATAATGTACCCATCAATAAATATTATTATAAAAAAAATTAAAAAAAAACAATAAAAGTACACATATTTGGTATCGCCGCGTCCGGAACAACCTGACCTATAAAACTGTCCCACTAGTTAACCCCTTCAGTGAACACAGTAAAAAAAAAAAAAAAAAACGAAGCAAAAAACAATGCTTTATCACCATACCGCCAAACAAAAAGTGGAATAACAAGCGATCAAAAAGACGCATATAAATAAAAATGATACCGCTGAAAACGTCATCTCGTCCCGCAAAAAACAAGCTGCCATACAGCTCCATCAGCCGAAAAATAAAAAAGTTATAGCTCTCAGAATAAAGCGATACTAAAAAATATTTTTTTCTATAAAATAGCTTTTATTGTGTATAAGCGCCAAAACATAGAAAAATGATACAAATGTGGTACCGCTGTAAACGTACTGACCCGAAGAATAAAGCTACCTCATCAATTTTACCACACGCGGAACAGAATAAAAAAAAAAATAAAAAAAAATTCCTGAATTGTTGGTTTTTGTTTATTCTGCCTCACAAAAATCGGAATAGAAAGCGATCAAAAAATGTCACGTGCCTGAAAATGGCACCAATAACAACGTCAAGTCATCCCGCAAAAAACGAGCCGTCACATGACTGTCTGCCAAAATCTGGAAAAATTATAGCTCTCAAAATATGGCGATGCAAAAACTAGATTTTACAAAAAATGCGTCTTAGTGTGTGACAGCTGTCAGTCATAAAAACCCCATATGATTCTGGCATTGCTGTAATCACACCGACCCGAAGAATAAAGTCGTCTAATCACTTATACCGCACAAGGAACGGCGTCAAAAATAAACTCTTGGGTTAGGATTGGGCTAGGGTTAGGGCTGGGTTTGGGGCTAGGGTTGTGCTGGGTCTAGGGTTGTGCTGGGGCTAGGGTTGTGCTGGGGCTAGGGTTGTGCTAGGGTTAGGGTTGTGCTAGGGCTAGGGTTGTGCTAGGGCTAGGGCTGGGGTTGGGATTTTTTTCAAAAGTAAGAAAAAAAGATGACGATATGGCGACTAGTGTTGAGAGCAAGTGCTCGCTACTTGAGTTTGCATCGGGTGCTCTGGTATGCATTGAGTATCGTGGGTATTCGAGTGACATGCTCGAGTCTCTGCCCCATATGCTTCGCGGCCAAAAAACTTTACGGGGATTGCCTGCCATGCACGAGCGATCCCCGCATGTTTTTTTTTGGGTGTCTAATAACCGGGAAACATGCGGAGCAGGGACTCGAGCATGTCACTCGAGCACACGCTGTACATGGTGCATACCTGAGTACCCGATGCAAACTCAAGTAGCGAGCACTTGCGCTCAAGAATAATGACAACTTATTCAATATGATGACCTAATGTAAACAAATTCTGTGCCGTACCTCTGGGTTCAAAATGTTCACTATACACCTTAATAAAATCCTTGAGGGGTATAGTTTCCAAAATGGGGACACTTGTGGGGGAGCTCCACTGTTTAGGCACATCACGGGCTCTCCAAACGCGACATGGTGTCCGCTAACAAATTGAATGGAAAATCGGCTCAAATTGTTAGCGGACGCCATGTTGCGTTTGGAGAGCCCCTGTGTGCCCAAACATTGGAGCTCCCCCACAAGTGACCCCATTTTGGAAACTAGACCCCCCAAGGCACCTATCTAGATGCATAGTGAGCACTTGGAATCCCCAGGTGCTTCACAAATTGATTCGTAAAAATGAAAAAGTGAAAAAAAAAACACTTTTTCATTTTTATGAATCAATTTGTGA
This sequence comes from Phyllobates terribilis, assembly GCF_046119375.1. Taxonomy (NCBI): domain Eukaryota; kingdom Metazoa; phylum Chordata; class Amphibia; order Anura; family Dendrobatidae; genus Phyllobates; species Phyllobates terribilis. The sequence continues at coordinate 294,498,886 of NW_027362771.1, forward strand.
AGCACCTGGGGTTCCAAGTGCTCACTATGAATCTAGATAGGTGCCTTGGGGGGTCTAGTTTCCAAAATGGGGTCACTTGTGGGGGAGCTCCAATGTTTGGGCACGCAGGAACTCTCTAAATGCAACATGGTATCCGCTAACAAATTGAATGGAAAATAGGCTCAAATTGTTAGCGGACACCACATTGCGTTTGGAGAGCCCCTCTGTGCCCAAACTTTGGAGCTCCCCCACAAGTGACCCCATTTTGGAAACTAGACCCCCCAAGGCACCTTTCTAGATGCATAGTGAGCACTTGGAACCCCCAGGTGCTTCACAAATTGATTCGTAATAATGAAAAAGTGAAAAAAAAAACACTTTTTCATTTTTATGAATCAATTTGTGAAGCACCTGGGGTTCCAAGTGCTCACTATGAATCTAGATAGGTGCCTTGGGGGGTCTAGTTTCCAAAATGGGGTCACTTGTGGGGGAGCTCCAATGTTTGGGCACACAGGGACTCTCCAAATGCAACATGATATCTGCTAACAAATTGTCGGCTCAAATTGTTAGCGGATACCATGTTGCATTTAGAGAGTCCCTGTGTGCCCAAACATTGGAGCTCCCCCACAAGTGACCCCATTTTGGAAACTAGACCCCCCAAGGCACCTATCTAGATGCATAGTGAGCACTTGGAACGCCTAGGTGCTTCACAAATTGATTCGTAAAAATGAAAAAGTGTTTTTTTTTTCACTTTTTCATTATTACGAATCAATTTGTGAAGCATCTGGGGGTTCCAAGTGCTCACTATGCATCTAGAAAGGTGCCTTGGGGGGGTCTAGTTTCCAAAATGGGGTCACTTGTGGGGGAGCTCCAAAGTTTGGGCACAGAGGGGCTCTCCAAACGCAATGTGGTGTCCGCTAACAATTTGAGACGATTTTCCATTCAATTTGTTAGCGGATACCATGTTGCATTTAGAGAGTCCCTGTGTGCCCAAACATTGGAGCTCCCCCACAAGTGACCCCATTTTGGAAACTAAACCCCCCAAGGCACCTATCTAGATGCATAGTGAGCAGTTGGAACCCCCAGGTGCTTCACAAATTGATTCGTAACAATGAAAAAGTGTTTTTTTTTTCACTTTTTCATTTTTACGAATCAATTTGTGAAGCACCTGGGGGTTGCAACTGCTCACTATGCATCTAGATAGGTGCCTTGGGGGGTCTAGTTTCCAAAATGGGGTCACTTGTGGGGGAGCTCCAATGTTTGGGCACACAGGGGCTCTCTAAATGCAACATGGTGTCCGCTAATTATTCAAGCAAATTTTACAATCAAAAAGTCAAATGGTGCTCCTTCCCTTCCGAGCCCTACAGTGCGCCCAAACAGTGTTTTTTCCCCAAATATTGGGTATCTGCGTGCCCAGGGGAAATTGCACAACAAATTTTGCGGTCCATTTTTTCTTGTTACCCCTGTGAAAATAAAAAAAATTGGGTCTAAAGTAACATTTTTGTGAAAAAAGTTAAATGTTCATTTTTTTCTTCCACATTCAAAAAATTCCTATGAAGCACCTGAAGGGTTAATAAAGTTCTTGAATGTGGTTTTGAGCACCTTGAGGGGTGCAGTTTTTAGAATGGTGTCACTTTGGGGTATTTTCTGTCATAAAGACCTCTCAAAGTGACTTCAAATGTGATGTGGTCCCTAAAAAAATGGTTTTGTAAATTTTGTTGGAAAAATGAGAAATCGCTGGTCAACTTTTAACCCTTATAGCTCCCTAACAAAAAAAAATTTTGGTTCAAAAATTGTGCTGATGTAAAGTAGACATGTGGGAAATGTTATTTATTAACTCTTTTGTGTGACATATGGCTCTGATTTCAGGGCTTAAAAATTCAAATTTTGAAAATTGCAAAATTTTCAAAATTTTCGCCAAATTTCCGTTTTTTTCACAAATAAACGCAAGTGATATCGAAGAAATTTTTCCACAATCATGAAGTACAATATGTCACGAAAAAACAGTCACAGAATCAGGGGGATCCGTTGAAGCGTTCCAGAGTAATTACCTCATAAAGTGACAGTGGTCAGAATTGTAAAAATTGGCCCGGTCATTAACGTGCAAACCACCCGCGGGGCTTAAGGGGTTAAATGAGTTCCTCATAAATCTATAACATACTTCATAAATGTTTTACAACTTGAGGGTAGAGAAAAGTCTGTAGACTAGGTCTAGCCATAGTAAGGGCCTGAAATTATTTATCTATTTTGGAATGATAGAGATATAAAGGAGCTTCTGTATTTTTTGGTTATTCAGGCATTATTGCATGTTAGACTTTAGTTTGGGAAAGGAAAATGTTATAGACAATATGATGGTACAGGTGATGGATACTTCAATGTTAGGAGCTGCATTTGGTTATAATTCTGACTTACATGATATTTATTTTGAACTTCTAGATCTGAATCACTTTTAGAACATACACATTTTCTATTTCTTGTATGAGGTTTTACAAACAGGGTGAAGAAATGCCTGTCAAGTGCCAAAACCTTACAGTGATTGCTGCACTAGAAGATAGTTATTGCTTTTTTGCCTGAGGGAAGAGCAGTTCTTAGTGAACGTTGAAGCCATCCTGTCATGTTATTGAAAAGTGATTTCATGTGCATTGCTGAGCCTCAGAGGGTTGACTTCGCTAAAGATAGATTGAAGAAAGGCAGAGCGGCTGAAGCTGTTGATTGTTGGCTACAGGCAATGATCTGCCATGGTAGCTGTGTGCTTTTAAATAAGGATTATATGGTTCTTGGATATGTGAAAAATATTCCATGGAATTAAAACATTTTTTAGAGGATAGCCCATCCAGTGCTTGTAACAGCTGCAATAATAGCTGGACTCCCAAAAAATGTCGAGGTGATTGATGTTCCTCCAAATGTTTGTTACCCTTGTGTTTATGGATCAGTCGTTTGGATTACCGCACCTGTCTACAGCACTGCTCAATGTAACAAAGGGGAAATATAAAATTAACAAAAAAGTCATCAAAATATAGTTTATTTGGCAAGTAAAACTGAATTAAAAAAACAAACTAGTTATGCTAGATTCCCATTTACGCTCAGTACTGCATCAGAATTTCATACCCGTGTATATAATAAGACTCAGGTGGTTCCTCTCATGGAGCCATTCAATATAATAGACAGTGACTGTGAATGACGACGTTCATCTTTTTAGGAGGACAAAAAGTGTAGTCTATCATGTGTACCCCTTAAAAAAAACAGACACTACCGAAACAGTGGACAAGCAGAGTCCAAAGTGACTTCTGCGTGCTAAATTATACTGACTAGCACCATAAGGGAGTGCACATGAATTCCTTTTTTAGGTAATTTTTAAGGAATTCTGTTAAAGTCCGCAACATAGAGCAATGTATAAATGTGAACATGGCCTTATACTATCTTGAGTTCAAATGGCTTTAGCAAGAGGCTTGGACCAGTACACCATAAGTGATTGATGGAGCTAGGGTGTGGAAAAACAAGAATGCAAGGAATTAATTGTAAATATTCAGTCTACAACCTTTGTAAACCAAAGAAATTATCGGAAGATTATGAAGTTATGGAAAAAGGAAATATGGGAAAACTGTAATAAATGTCTTTGGTTAAGATATGTGTAATTTATTTTTTAAATGCTTTTTTGCTAACTTGTGATGTTACTTAAGTTACCTATTTCCTTGATTGAGTTTTACATGCCTTGACCGTCATGATTGGTATAGAATCCATGAAAAAATCATCTGCGTGCATTTGTATAAAATATAGACGCAAACCATGGCACTGTATGGGCTAATAAAATGCTATGGTACCTTTGTATGAAACCATAATATGGATGATTTCTCAGTGTATAGTCCTCTCCTGTATCATTATTGCCATTTAGTGTGAGGATTTATTATCAATTCTTATAAAGGTTGTCCACTACTATAAATAATGCCCCCATCAATTTAAACTTTGGAATGAAGTATTTTTGTAATTACCTTTGTTATAAGTGAGTGGTGCTATCGCTGGCCGCTCACAGACATCACGTGACTATGGCTGCAGGCGGCTCTGACATCCGCTGATGTCACTTCAAATTCCGGGAACCCAGAGACGTGACCCAGTGACGCGCGCCCCCCTTATTGACTGGGCTGTGAGCACGCACTGGATGCTGGGCTGTGACGTGTGGTGAAACCCCACCCACAGTCCAGTCAATCAGGGGGGTGCGCGTCACTGGCACTTATAAAAACAGAAAGTAATTACAAAAAAACTTCTTTCCAAAGTTTAAATCGATGGGAACATTATTTATAGTAGTGGACAAGTCAAGGGTGTCTTCTTTATGATTACATTATTGTGTATGTAGATGCCATTGCGGGACCTCCTCCCTCTTCTGCTTTTATGTATTTGGTTATATTTTTTTTATATTTGCAGTGCCTATAGTTTCAATCATTTTAATATATCTGGTATTGTTAGTCCTGATAACATCAGATACCGGATTCTGGTTTTATCATGGGAGTTTCTTAGGAATAGAAACATACATGACATGGTTGTTTCACAATAACAATCTGAATCATGGGTTTTCTTTCCATACTGCACTTTTAGATGAATTTCTGTGGAATTGTATGACTCATATTAAAGAGAAAAAGAAACTAAAATCCCAAGTTATTCTTTGGAATTGTAATATTATGAGAAGTTTTTTTGGTCTGCAGGGAACATGTCTGGCAGTATGTTAGTCATATAGAAGTAATAGTATGATTGGCGTTGAGTCTCTAGGACTAAGTGTTGACGGAGAAGAAAGGTTATGGTCAAATTGAGATATACTGTTTACAAGCGTATTGTTGACGGTGGCAACTTTGAGTATTGAATTCCTCCTGGTAGAGAAATGATTGCCTGTGTCATAAAAGAATTCCGTTACAGCCCCTGGCAATGTGATATACGCCATAACTACATGTTTCTGAATTCTTAAAGACCATCATTAGATTTGTAGTTTCCACCAAGTACAGTACAAGAATGCTATCCGAATGCTATTCAAGCAGCAGTGACCCCACAGGTCTTCATTTCAGATACAATTAGTTCTGACTTCAAAAGCCTCGGTATTGTTTCGTGGTGTAAAGCCGCTGAAGGAGTGGAGTGGATCAGTGAATGAAAGCCTCACGTTAAATAGGTTTCTGGTGATCTAGAGCAGAGGATTCTCCCTGACATTATAGTTCAGCATTTGATGTGACCCTATGTCAATCTTAAGCATGAACTCCTACAATACTTTGTTTTAGTATCACACCTGTGTCTAATCCCCCCTATATAAAGAAATGTAAGAAGAAAGCATGTAGACAGAGGATGAAAGCTGTCAGTGTTATACTGTCTGCCTCCTGGAGATGCTGAACAGTAGAAAATAGCATTCTTTTTCTTATTACAATAAGACATAATACATGCAAAGGGATTTCTGAATTATCGCTTTAAGGGTACATTGATTCTAGCGTGTAAAAACACTGACACATTCTCATCCAGAAAAGGGCTATGATATTTTTCTCCGTGTACAGTCCATATACAATCGGTTATTTTACTCAGCAGGTATTAATCTTTGCGGTTTCCTATGTTACAGAATTGTAATGTATTCGTAAATATCAGACTCCATATTGATGGTCTGTATGACATGCAATTTTTTTCTCACACCTATCACAACATGTTGCGATTTTTTCCTCATGTCGAATTCAGCTGAGAACTGATACACAGATCTGCACTACCTCATTGAATAACATTGGTCCGAGTGCAATACCTTTTTTTTCGCATTGCACATGCTAATATAAGTGAGCCCTGAAAACTTTTTACTTACACCCCTTTTCTGTCTTCTAAAGATCCATATGTATACATTAAATGGAGGCTGTGATGGATGTCTGAACAGTGATATCTGTCACACGTATGCTATAATGGCATTTATCAAGTAACAAAATGAAAAGTGAATGAACAAAGCAGAAATCTACATCTAATCAATATTTGGTGTGACCCACCTTTGTCATCAAAACAGTATCAATCCTTCTCGGTATAGTCGCACACAGCTTTTGAAGGAACTCGGCGGGGAGGATGTTCCAAACACTTTGGAGAACTAACCACATATCTTCTGTGGATGTAGGCTTAAATAAATGCAGAACCAATCAAATGCCAAACTGGTGTTGCATGATGGATAAGTATCTGCCTGTATTACTCAATCTGTTCTGAGCCGATGGCACTGCTAGACAACTTCGATTTTAAATGAAGTAAGTTTGATGTGGCTTTTATCTATTACAGTAATTATTTTTGCCTGACCATTGCGTCTACGGTCCTCAACGGTGCTAATTTCGTGGTGTCCTTAAGTAAAGAAATAAAGGCAGATAGTTATCCATCACATAATACCATTAGGAAGCCATCTGATTGGTTCCAATTTTTTTTTCTGCCGCAGGACAATGACCCCAAACATACTGCCAATGTCATTAAGAACTGTATTCAGCATAAAGAAGAACAAGGAGTCCTAGAAAAGATGATATGACTCCCACACAATGTAATTATTGTCTGGGACTACATGAATAGACAGAAGGATTTACATAAGCTTTTATCCACTTAAGATCTGTGGTTAGTTCTCAAAGATGTTTAGGACAACCTACCTGATGATTCCTTTAATAACTGCATGCAAGCACACCTAGAAGAATTGATGCATTCATTCTGTGCTGAAGACAACGGATATTCATAACAGATATTGATTTAATTTAGATTTCTCTTCTGTTCATTTACTCCTCATTTTGTTTATTGATAAAAGAAAAACTATTAACATTTCTACATTTTAAAACATTCTTAAGTTGCAGAGTTTTTTCTACACCTTGCCTAAAACTTTTGCATAGTACTGTATGTCATGAGCATTTTCTGAAGTATATGTTAAATGGATGCCAGAACAGTCTATGGGTTATAGAAGCCAATACATGGCATTTGTTATAAGTATCCCATAGGGTGTAATGGCATCTGTTTAATGAATACATCATGGAAAGTTCAAGGTATTTGCATCTGACATGAGCCTGTGATGGATGCCGTACAGGGACATCTGTCTGACAGACAACTAAAAATAAATGTACACATTAAGATGTAGTTTATTTTTTACTGAATTCCATTAGATGGAAGTGTGTAGGCTGCTAAGCTATTATATAGACTTTTTATGGTATATTTAACTATATTGTCAAAACTGGCACCAAAATGACACTCTGCCTAGTAAATATGCCCCTATGGTAAGGTTTAATATGTATTTCAGGAGCTTTTCCATTAGTTCATACTAAATCTTCTTCATTTTACCATGTAACATTGTATTACAATAGAAGCAAAACAGACAAGAAATGTATCAAATCCACAATTGTAGCAGTTTTTCCCCTGGATCTCACATCTGTCATTGAAGGAAATGAAAACCACAATGAATCTATAGCAAAAACAACTCCATAATCTACATATAATACATGCAGACTTTGATGCAAACCTTTGGTGAAATTCGCAACTGATTTTTTTTGCAGACAAATGACCATCCCCTTGTAGCACTGTGGTTTAATCCCCCACTCTGCATTTCTGTAACATCAAATCTATCAGGAGGTTTTTGCTATGTAATCTGATTGCAGCATGATGAAGGGACAGAGACCCTGATTCCAGCGATGTATCTACTGAATTTTGCAGTTGTGATAGAATCACTGTTTTCTTTGCTGCAGAGCTCGGAATGCTGAGCTGTGTGTAACCCCGCCCACATCACTGATTGGACGTTTTCTATGTACACTGTATATTGACAGAAGGCTGCTAATCAGTGTTGGGGGAGTGGCTCAACTAAGAGGCACCAAGGCAGCTTGTCCTGTAGTAATAATCTCCTGCTGATAAAACACTGATTATATTGAAAGAGCAAAACAGCCCTGTAAGTGACACATTGCTGGAATCAGGGTCTCTGCCCCTATATCATGGTGCTCTTAGATTACATAGCAAAAAATTGCTGACAGATTCCCTTTAAGCTGTTATTCTTCTAAGGACATTCCTTCTTAGATGCTTCTTAGATGCTATCAATATCATTACAAAATTATTTCCTTCATTTTTTGTGAATTGATAACATTGCATAGTCATAGTTCTAGCATTCCTTAAGACTTAAGCATGCGATTGAAGCACTGAATAAAGGTGTTGATTGTTAGACATTAGTACCGAAGATCTTGAGGCTATAGCACAACTAGTTTTTCATAGACTAATATCCATGTGTCAATCAAAATAACCTTTTCACATATTTTTCTGTAGAAAACAGATATCCTCTGCTTCATCGGGATTGTCTGTAAGGAGATGTTAGTACATCCGTTGTCTGAATGGTATTTCTTATGGACTCTTTACACAGGGCTTGGTGGGGTTGATAATCGCTCGAACAATCTTTCAGTAGAACATTTAGTTCTAATCGTTATCCAGTGTAAACATGTGCCGAAATGAAATAATGAATGTTGCCTGTTTGGTATTGATCACATATTTTATGCTGATTGTTGGCATAAAAATTATTCTTTGTCAGCAGTAAATCCAGTTTGTAATGGAAGCATCATAAAAAGAGGAAAGACAAGTCACTGCTAGCACTTAAGGGGAAGCGATCATCAGAAAATGACCTATTGTTTATATCTGTGTTAAATATATATATACATATATATATATTATTTTAACTTTCTGTTATCAGCCATGTATAGAGGTGTTACTTGTCATTGCAATCCTCTCTCTGATAATATGGAGCCTTGCTATAAAAGTCCTGAAAGGACCGGAAGTATGAGTCTTAATTACTATTTATTTTAGCACATAAACCTGATTTAAACAATAGGTCATTTTCTGATGATGGCTTCTGTTTAAAACACAATTATTGTAATATATAAATGTAAGTCTTGCAAATCTGGCAGTCTGCTGTATCAGAGTTTGGTGCTTGTTACAGACAATTTCTTTAACTTTGTGAAAGCATTATTACTTTGACATTTGTTGGAATCCATAACTATTAGATTTTAAGTGATTTTTCTATTAATATGATATTTATTTTTTTTGCATACAAGAAAGACTGATCAATTTTGATCAGTGTTTTTTACCTGAACTTGATCCATTTTTTTGTCAGTTGTTACCATCTATGTGGTATCTTTTTTTATGTATGAAAACGTTTCTAAGCATCTCATACTTATTAGACAGTAATAAATGGACAGAACTAGGATGAAACATCTGTGTTTTATTATTTTTTTTCACTGACCCATTAACTTGAATGGCCGATTTTAACCTGCATATCGGATCAAAATTGAACATGAATATGTTTTTTGTTTTTGAGGACAATCAGACATGTGAACATGCCTATAGACTATACTAGATATATGGTATATCTGAAGAAAGGCAGAACACATACAGGAAACACAGATGTGTGAATGAGGCCTTAAATAGAGGTTACCTTCACAAATATTTTTTCAAAATAAAGTCCCAATTTTCTAGTTCCAACCTCCAGTCCATGTTCTAGTCTTATTGATTGTAAGTTGTCTTTGCGGTCTGTCAGTAAAGTGACTTAGCGTGTGACTTAACATGTATAACACATATGTATTAGAAAAAAAAACAGAACAAAAGATATTTGCAAAAAACACAACTGCACATCCGAAGACATTACAATGACACTTTATTAAATGCAAATGAAAGATGGTAGCAAAAAAGGAGACACAGATAATTCAAAACCGCACTGGTAAAATAGGAAAACATACAAGACCCAGTCAGGTATATCAGACAAACACGTATTTACATGATCCCTAAATAGGAAAGCTACCTGATACAGAATAAATAGATATTGTAAAACAAGTACAAATATACAGTATCAAAGCAAAGTACGGTAAAAGGAAAATCAAAATTTGAATAGTAAACCATCATATTCCTATAGGCATATATGTGAGCAAAATGCCTTAAAATGTATCGCCGTCATATTGGCTTCATCAGGGGCAATTCTCCATATTAAATACTAGATGGTGGCCCGATTCTAACGCATCGAGTATTCTAGAATATGTATGCGGCAGACCGGGCGCAATCAGCAGAACGTTGTTTAAATTTGGCGCCAAAATCGCTGATTGGTCGCGGCTGGCAACCGCGACTAATCAGCAAAACGGTGTTTAAATTTGGCGGCAATATCGGTGATTGGTCGCGGTCGGCCACCGCGACCAATCAGCAGAGCGGCGTTTAAATTTGCAGCCTATATCGCTGATTGGTCGCGGCCGGCCACCGCGACCAATCAGCAGAGCAGCATTTAGATTTGCCGCCCATCTCGCTGATTGGTCGCGGCCGGCCACCGCGACCAATCAGCATAGCGGCGTTTAAATGTGCCGCCCATCTCGCTGATTGGTCGCGGCCGGCCACCGCGACCAATGAGCAGTGCGGCGTTTAAATTTGCAGGCTATATCGCTGATTGGTCGCGGCCGGCGACCGTGACCAATCAGCAGAGCGGCGTTTAAATTTGCCGCCGATATCGCTGATTGGTCGCGGTGGCCGGCCGCGACCAATCAGCAGAGCGGCGTTTAAATTTGCCGCCGATATCGCTGATTGGTCGAGGTGGCCGGCCGCGACCAATCAGTGAGATGGGCGTCAAATTTAAACGCCGCTCTGCTGATTGGTCGCGGCCGGCCACCGCGACCAATTAGCTAGATGGCCGGCAAATTTAAACGCCGCTCTGCTGATTAATCGCGGCCGACCACCGCGAACAATGAGCGAGATGGGCGGCAAATTTAAACGCCGCTCTGCTGATTGGTCGCGGTGGCCGGCCGACCGCGACCAATGAGCGAGATGGGCGGCAAATTTAAACGCCGCTCTGCTGATTGGTCGCGGTGGCCGGCCGCAACCAATGAGCGAGATGGGCGGCAAATTTAAACGCCGCTCTGCTGACTGGTCGCAGTGGCCGGCCGCGACCAATGAGCGAGATGGGCGGCAAATTTAAACGCCGCTGTGCTGATTGGTCGCGGTGGCCGGCCGTGACCAATCAGCGAGATGGGCGGCAAATTTAAACGCCGCTCTGCTGATTAATCGCGGCCGGCCACCGCGACCAATCAGCGAGATGGGCGTCAAATTTAAACGCCGCTCTGCTGATTAATCGTGGCCGGCCGCGACCAATCAGCGAGATGGGCGGCAAATTTAAACGCCGCTCTGCTGATTAATCGTGGCCGGCCGCGACCAATCAGCTAGATGGCCGGCAAATTTAAACGCCGCTCTGCTGATTAATCGCGGCCGGCCACCGCGACCAATGAGCGAGATGGGCGGCAAATTTAAACCCCGCTCTGCTGATTGGTCGCGGTGGCCGGCCGATCGCGACCAATGAGCGAGATGGGCGGCAAATTTAAACACCGCTCTGCTGATTGGTCGCGGTGGCCGGCCGCAACCAATGAGCGAGATGGGCGGCAAATTTAAACGCCGCTCTGCTGATTGGTCGCAGTGGCCGGCCGCGACCAATGAGCGAGATGGGCGGCAAATTTAAACGCCGCTGTGCTGATTGGTCGCGGTGGCCGGCCGTGACCAATCAGCGAGATGGGCGGCAAATTTAAACGCCGCTCTGCTGATTAATCGCGGCCGGCCACCGCGACCAATCAGCGAGATGGGCGGCAAATTTAAACGCCGCTCTGCAGATTGGTCGCGGTGGCCGGCCGCGATTAATCAGCAGAGCGGCGTTTAAATTTGCCGCCCATCTCGCTGATTGGTCACGGCCGGCCACCGCGACCAATCAGCACAGCGGTGTTTAAATTTGCCAACCATCTCGCTCATTGGTCGCGGCCGGCCACCGCGACCAATCAGCAGAGCGGCGTTTAAATTTGACGCCCATCTCACTCATTGGTCGTGGCCGGCCACCGCGACCAATCAGCAGAGCGGCGTTTAAATTTGCCGCCCATCTCGCTTATTGGTCGCGGCCGGCCACCGCGACCAATCAGCCGAGCGGCGTTTAAATTTGCCACCCATCTCGCTCATTGGTCACGGTCGGCCGGCCACCGCAACCAATCAGCAGAGCGGCGTTTAAATTTGCCGCCCATCTCGCTGATTGGTCGCGGTGGCCGGCCGCGACCAATCAGCAGAGCGGCGTTTAAATTTGCCGCCCATCTCGCTGATTGGTCGCGGTCGGCCGGCCACGCGACCAATCAGCAGAGCGGTGTTTAAATTTGCCGCCCATCTCGCTGATTGGTCGCGGTGGCCGGCCGCTACCAATCAGCAGAGTGGCGTTTAAATTTGCCGCTCATCTCGCTGATTGGTCGCGGCCGGCCACCGCGACCAATCAGCGTCGTATTAGTGTGGGCCCGGGAGCGGCGCTGCTTGTGCGGCTCCGTATTAGCGAGGATCGGGGAGCGGCGCTGCCTGTGCGGCTCCTTCTGCTGCGAGAAGCCAGGAGATGAGCGGCTGCTCGCAGCAGAAGCATCCCGACCGGCGGCGCCGCTCCCCGGTCCTCCGTTCACACTTGCTGTCGGGAGATCAGCGGGCCAAGCCGCTGATCTTCCGACGTTAGCCGCATGGAGGTCAGAGGCGCCGGTCGGGGTAGTTGTGCTGCTAGCGCCGCTCATCTCCCCGCTGCATCGCCGCTGACCTCCGTCCGCCAGATGAGCCGCTAACGGCCGCCATCTTTTTTCAGAAATCCCACGGCGCTGATTGGCCGCTGCCGGACCAATGAGCGACGCGGGATTTCCAGGACAGACAGACTGATAGACAGACAGATAGACGGGATAAGACAATTATATAGTAGATTATACAATACACAGTTCTAATGAATAATCGTATGTATATTCAGTATAAGATCGGTTCATAATAGAATATTGTGTGCTACCTTGGTGTGCTCCAGTCCTCACCTGCTGACATCTATGCTGTGTGTCATCCATGCCAACCAGTTCTAACATTAGTAAATCTAATCCCGCTATTTTGGGCAAGAGCACTGTAGCTAATAAAGTACCTTTGCAATCTAATACCTTTAAGGTATGTTACCACTTGCTGTATTTGCTGAAGATTTTCCATAGTAGAAAAACAGCAGTGGTAGTTTTGTTGCTGAAAAGTTGTGGATTTTCTTTACATTTTTCCGCATTGAAAAAAATGCAATATGCACAATGTGTAAGATAGATTGACATTTTGTGGATGTCATACACCAGCGCTGGTCAGTCTTCATGCTGCGGATTTTCTCTGCAGTGTGTGAATGAGATTTCTGAAATTCCTTTGACAATGCTACTACTGTAATACTCTAATAATATAAAAAAAATACTGTATGCTGGGAAATTCCACAGCACTTACACAACATTGGAACATTCCCTTAGATGTGCAGTCCAGTCTTGATTTTTGCATATATCTTTCATATTTGTGCATCTTACACAGTAGACATGAAAAGGGATCTGAAAAGTGCCCCCTACTGTGCCGTGCAAAGCTGCTGCCTCATGGGTAAAGGTGTAACCCAAAGCCACTTTTATCAGTAAAGGGCGAAATTGGCTCAGGATTTTATAAAAAAGAATAAAAAGTGCTTAGATAATGTTTATTGGATTTTTATACTATGACAAGAGTTTGGGAGGTTTATTGATTTGTGGGAAACCTCAAATCTATGCATGTTCATTATGGAGATTAGTACAATGACATGTTTGGGTTATGCTTGTTTTGGTGTCTTAGTGCCAATGACTGCAATGAATAATTGGCTTTCCAATATGGAATTTTCTCTTTTTAGCAACATTAGGTGCCATTGTGTTCCAGCGCCAACAGCACTTCCACGTTTCAAATGCCTCAACCTCTGGTAAGTACTGCCACATAGGATGTCCTCAACCATTATCATCAATGTTACTTTGTTAGTAGATGCCCTAAAATTTAGTCTGTATATATATATATATGTATATACACGTACCCATTGAATAGACATTATACTCTTGCATAGATCCTTTACTGAAAGACTGGACAACTCTTAGATCATTATCTAGGTTACCCACCCAGTACAGTCATTAATATTTGACTTTATATTAGCATTAATCTGAGTTTCCTTTATATTTTACTGTTTACCACACTACATGCAATATGACTTAAGACCATCATACACATCAGATAGCTGTCAGCAGAACAACTATACAACCAACAGCTGTTTCTCCTGACTCCCTCCATATGCTTGAACACTCGGCTCTGCTGAGCAATCCTATGTTTTCTATGAGATAGCTAATGCCAGACACCTTTGTCAGTGGCTTATTTCCAAAACAACAGAGTCCGCCATAGCAATTCAACAGGCCGGAAACTTCAGTTGATGTCTGGGGAAGATATGAGAAGCACCCACATATATTAAACTGTTAGCCGATCTCGTCAGTGTCGGAGGGTTGGCCAATTTTAGTATAATGTGACGTTACTTGCGAGGGCGGCGCTGGTCTTTGCTCACTTGCTCTTTAATTACACTGTGCAATGACAGTGCGCTCTGTTCCCTGTTCGTCACTTCTGATCAGAGCCAGCGAGAGAGCGCATTGTCACTGTGCACTGAGAAGAAAAGTGCACAGTGGTAGAGATCTACTGAGCATCCATCAAAATTGAAAACTGATGCATGCTCAGTAGAGGAGAGACTAGCCCAGCTCCTGAAACACTAATGATGCTTTGTTTCAGCGAGGGGCCAGAGGCTGTGGTGATTCTATGAAGTTTTCCAGTCATAAAATATTGATGAACTAACCTTAGGATGGTCATCAGTATATCACCTCAGTGGTGGTCTGACACAGTGCACAGTGGCAGAGATCCACTGAGCATCCATCAAAACTGAAAATTGATGCATGCTCAGTAGAAAAAGGACTAGCCCAGCCCCTGAAACACTAATGATGCTTTGTTTCAGCGAGGGGCCAGAGGCTGTGGTGACACAGCCTCTGCCCCCTGATGATGCTTTGAGTATCCAAGCATGCAGTGGGATTCTCAAACGAAGCGTTCTCAGAGAGGAAGTAGTAGAAAAAAAAAGAATTAAAGCAGTTAGTGTAGTTAGGGATGGGTAGGAAATTTTTAATTAACATATATTAGAAAAAAGATTTGTTTATGACATTAATTAGACAGAGTTTTGGATGAAAATAAAATTTAGTTTCGGATCACTTTCAAGAACACTGAGTCTTAGTAAAGTATCATATTATATGACTTTCCATATTATTTGTTTTGTATGCACCAAGAAAGCA
Source organism: Phyllobates terribilis (assembly GCF_046119375.1). Lineage (NCBI taxonomy): Eukaryota > Metazoa > Chordata > Amphibia > Anura > Dendrobatidae > Phyllobates > Phyllobates terribilis. The sequence continues at coordinate 294,513,999 of NW_027362771.1, forward strand.
AAGTGTTAACGCATCATGGATTCAGGGAGTTTCTGGCATACCAATACCTTATCATTTAACTGGATTAACTAGATACTAGACTGAGCACCCACCCGTTCACACCTCATCAAAGCCTTTAATATTGTCATGGAGAAGACTCCCTTTATGTCTGCAGGGTAAAAGAGAAACTGGATTATTACTCTTTTATCTTCACAATTATAAAAACCCGACCCACCCATTCATTATATCTGATAATCCCGGCATTTCCTGAAGCCATTGTTTGCCTGATTTATTTATAGCTTTTTTGTTGCCTTTTTCCTAAAATAATAATTCTGTTGTAGGGTTGCAAGATAAATATAATTTGCATGACTAAATTACTGGAAATTTTGTGCAAACCTCTATCTCTGTTTAACTCTTCAAGGTATACATTCTTCTTTAAAGGGGAATTACTGAAAAAATAATCATGATATATCATAGGTACAGTGGATATAAAAAGTCTACACCCTTGGTACAATGACAGGTTTTTAGGGTTTTCTCATGTTAAAAAATCATACCAAGAAGATTCATTGCAGAACTTTTTCCACAGTACATGTAAGAAGATCACACTGGTAAAATTTGTGGTTTTTGGTTGTCAATGATTTTATGAAGTTTTCCAGTCATAAAATATTGATGAACTAACCTTAGGATGGTCATCAGTATCACCTCAGTGGTGGTCTGACACCCCGAATCCTCACCAATCAGCTGTTATAAGCAAGTTGTACCCAATTGAACAGAACTGCAAAGAACAGCTCCATTCAGTGTGTAGTGGCCTCTGCCAGGGCCTGCAGATGATCTGGATGGAAATATATTCAATGTAGTTGTAATGCAATTCCATTCTCTTGAATAAGAGCTGTTCTGCAGCATCTGGAAGCGACTGCTACACACTGAACGGAGTACCTATATTGCTGCTGGTATAGGTACCTCTTTGGGCTATTGCACACTATTTGTACGTTTTCTAATCCCTTTAATTGTGGGGCTTTTTTATCAGTGTTTTGTTTGTGTTTATAATAAAATATAACAACATACAGTACAGACCAAAAGTTTGGACACACCTCATTTAAAGATTTTTCTGTATTTTCATGACTTTGAAAATTGCACATTCACACTGATGGCATCCAAACTATTAATTAACACATGTGGAATTATATACTTAACAAAAAAGTGTGAAACAACTGAAAAATATGTCGTATAGTGTAGGTTCTTCAAAGTAGCCACCTTTTGCTTTGATGACTGCTTTGCACACTATTGGCATTCTCTTGATGAGCTTCAAGAGGAAGTCACCCGAAATGGTCTTCCAACAATCTTCAAGGAGTTCCCAGAGATGCTTATCACTTGTTGGCTCTTTTGCCTTCACTCTGCGGTCCAGCTCACCCCAAACCATCTCGATTGGGTTCAGGTCTGGTGACTGTGGAGGCCAGGTCATCTGGCGTAGCACCCCATCACTCTCCTTCTTGGTCATATAGTCCTTACACAGCCTGGAGGTGTGTTTGGGGTCATTGTCCTGTTGAAAAATAAATGATGGTCCAACTAAACGCAAACCGGATGGAATAGCATGCCGCTGCAAGATGCTGTGGTAGCCATGCTGGTTCAGTATGCCTTTAATTTTGAATAAATCCCTAACAGTGTCACCAGCAAAGCACACCTACACCATCACACCTCCTCCTCCATGCTTCACGGTGGGAACCAGGCATGTAGAGTCCATCCGTTCACCTTTTCTGCGTCGCACAAAGACACTGTGGTTGGAACCAAAGATCTCAAATTTGGACTCATCAGACCAAAGCACAGATTTCCACTGGTCTAATGTCCATTCCTTGTGTTCTTTAGCCCAAACAAGTCTCTTCTGCTTGTTGCCTGTCTTTAGCAATGGTTTCCTAGCAGCTATTTTACCATGAAGGCCTGCTGCACAAAGTCTTCTCTTAACAGTTGTTGAAGAGATGTGTCTGCTGCTAGAACTCTGTGTGGCATTGACCTGGTCTCTAATCTGAGCTGCTGTTAACCTGCGATTTCTGAGGCTGGTGACTCAAATAAACTTATCCTCAGAAGCAGAGGTGACTCTTGGTCTTCCTTTCCTGGGGCGGTCCTCATGTGAGCCAGTTTCTTTGTAGTGCTTGATGGTTTTTGCAACTGCACTTGGGGACACATTCAAAGTTTGCCCAATTTTTCGCACTGACTGACCTTCATTTCTTAAAGTAATGATGGCCACTCGTTTTTCTTTACTTAGCTGCTTTTTTCTTGCCATAATACAAATTCTAACAGTCTATTCAGTAGGACTATCAGCTGTGTATCCACCTGACTTCTGCACAACACAACTGATGGTCCCAACCCCATTTATAAGGCAAGAAATCCCACTTATTAAACCTGACAGGGCACACCTGTGAAGTGAAAACCATTTCCGGTGACTACCTCTTGAAGCTCATCAAGAGAATGCCAAGAGTGTGCAAAGCAGTCATCAAAGCAAAAGGTGGCTACTTTGAAGAACCTAGAATATAAGACATATTTTCAGTTGTTTCACACTTTTTTGTTAAGTATATAATTCCACATGTGTTAATTCATAGTTTTGATGCCTTCAGTGTGAATGTACAATTTTTAAAGTCATGAAAATACAGAAAAATCTTTAAATGAGAAGGTGTGTCCAAACTTTTGGTCTGTACGGTATATTATATAGTTGAATGTGCACTTTCCCTTTTATTGTGTAGCCCCTTCTCTGTTTTTTACATTACTTACTTTACACATTGAGTCGCATTCCCTATTATACTAATTGCTGTGCCCACTGTTTTTGATGGCACTAAATTAATACAATTCTCATATAACCCATTTAAACCACTTTGGCACTGCTTAGAAATTTCTATCACTTCCTGTTAATTAATTGCAACTACTTATGGGCCCGATGCTATATTGTATTTCCTCTGTTTTTGTAGAGTTTTTAGTGTTTTTCATCTTTTGGTTAATGCTATATTCATCTTTCCAATCGCTCCTTTTTCAAGTCTATTTTTTATGAGTTTGTCTGGTTTTTCTTCTGTTTCGATAGCTGCTGTGGGTGGTGTTTATGGTTTTCAGATTTTATTTTTTGCCTGATTCATCATTTCTTACTTTTTGAGAAATTGCTAAAGTTGTTACAAATGTACTCCAGTCTCCCCCAATGATTTAATTTGTGGCTGAAATTTTTGTTCAAATTTTGCACCATTTTAGTGAAATGCAGTTGCATTTAAAAAGTTGCAAAACAGTTCAACACAAAAATATAGAGGATTTTTTAATTTGCAAAAAATGAATGAACATGCCGTTCATTAATTTTTTGCAAATTAAAAAATCCTCTATATTTTTCTGTTGAACTGTTTTGCAACTTTTTAAATGCAAATGCATTTCACTAAAACGGTGCAAAATTTGAACAAAAATTTCAGCCACAAATTAAATTATTTTGAAGAATTTGGTAGAAAAAAAGAGCAATGAACACTAGAAAACAAAAAAATATAGGGACTTAAAAAATGCAAATGTGGACTAGAGGCCTACATGTTATACCTTCCATTTTTATTACATGATTAACGTGCGCACCAGAACAGCTCCCCACACACATTTCGTGGCTCACATGCACTGAGCATATGGTCTTTGACCTTCTGTTTTTCACTGTATAATACATAGTCCACTGTAATTTACTATATATAGGAATGGCCCCACTAGCGGACACAGACAGAAAAGGGCCCCTGTGCAATAACAGTATATGGGCCATTTTCAACCCAAGAGCTCCTAAAAATGCAAAACTGCATCTGCTTTGGACCCCTGTGCGGCCGCACAGATTGCACCAATGATATGTCCGCCCCTAAATGGCCCATATACTGAGACTTTCTTTGGAGATGTACATCAGGAAACATTCTTGTTATATACCTCCATAGATACAAACTTGAACCAAGTGAGTTTTTCACAAACATGTCATAAAATAACTCAAACAGGCCAAGTCTTGAGGATTTCATTAATGTCGCACCATTAGTTTCACCAAATTAAAGATTAGCAAAGCCGCAAGATTTGGTTGTTGGAGTTCCTTGAGGACATATTTGGGAAACACTCTTCTGTGCAAATGGACCTTCATATAAACAGTGCTCTTATAATGTTGCTACTTTTACTTTATCATGGTAGTCTCAAAAGTTTAGCAATAGGGTCAACTCCAGATTAATCTGCTCTCTGTAACCCTAAAGGATCCCCCAATTATATAAGTGAAAGGTGGACGTTGAATGATCGTTCATCGGTCAGATGGATGTTCATCTCTGGTAAAAAAAACGAACTGTACATTTTTCATCCTGTAAAAAACTGACAGCTTTTCTTCTATATGGTGTGTATATGGCAGGAATTCATTGGAAGACATCAACTTAACTGTACTCCTCGACATTAAAATTGCAGCATCAGGATGGAAAGTCATGGAATTAAGGAAATCACAGGATCATTAGACATGTTCATGATGTAAAAATTGTGACAAAATGGAAACATTTTCAAAACATCTTGATTTATTCAGTATGAAGTATGAGCGACATGTGCAGAAACAAATGCACTTACACATCTTGATTGCTATCAGTGAGGTTATTAATTGTCTGATGAATCTTCCGATACACTGAGTGCATGCAATTCATCAAGATCCACTGTAGGCAGCTCCCTTTGCAATTGCTGAGCAACGATGTCCCAGTTGTGCTCAATGGGATTGAAGTCCAGAGACACTGCAGGCCATGGTAGCACATTATTATTATTATTTATTTATATAGCGCCATTGATTCCATGGTGCTGTACATAAGAAGGGGTTACATACCAAATACAGATATCACTTACAGTAAACAAACTAACAATGATAGACTGGTACAGAGGGAAGAGGACCCTGTCCTTGTGGGCTTACATTCTACAGGAACAGGGAAGGAGACAGTAGGTTGGAGGGGTTGCAGTAGCTCCGGTGTTGTTGAGGTGGCAGCAAGCAAGATCATGGCAGGCTGTAGGCTTATTTGAAGAGATGAGTTTTCAGGTTCCATCTGAAGGATCCGGATGTGGTGGATAATCGGACGTGTTGAGACACAGAATTCCAGAGGATGAGGGATATTTGAGAGAAATCTTGGAGGCGATTGGGTGAGGAATGAATAAGTGTGCAGGAGAGAAGGAGGTCTTGGGAGGACCGGAGATAATGTAAGGGAGTATATCGGGAGATTAGTTCAGAGATGTACGGAGGAGAAAGGTTATGGATGGCTTTGTAGGTCAATGTTAGCAGTTTGAAATGGATACACTGGGCAATTGGGAGCTAGTGAAGGGATTTGCAAAGGGGGGTAGCAGAGGAGTAGCGAGGCAAGAGATGAACTAGTCACGCAGCAGAGTTAAGGATGGACTGGAGGGGTGTGAGAGTGTTAACAGGTAGGCCACAGAGGATGATGTTGCAGTAGTCGAGGCGGGAGATGATGAGGGCATGCACAAGCAGTTTAGTAGATTGAGGGTTGAGGAAAGGACGGATTCTGGAAATATTTTTGAGCTGGAGGCGACAGGATGTGGCAAGAGCTTGGATGTCTGGTTTGAAGGACAGGGTGGAGTCAAGGGTTACTCCGAGGTAGCCGATTGCCGGTACAGGGGAAAGTGTGATGTAATTTATTGTGATAGAAAGATTAGCTGGGGAAGATATGCGAGATGGGGGAAAGATGATGAGTTCAGTTTTGTCCACCTTGAGCTTGAGGAAGCGAGAGGAGAAGAAGGAGGATATGGCTGCTAGACATGCTGGAATTCTGGATAGCAGAGAGGTGACATCTGGGCCAGTGAGGTAGACCTGGGAGTCATCAGCGTACAGATGGTACTGGAAGCTGTGGGATTTTATGAGATGTTCCAGGCCAAGGGTATAGATTGAGAAGAGTAGGGGTTCCTAGGACAGAGCCTTGAGGGACTCCAACAGAGAGAGGGATGAGGACGTAGTGTGGGAGTGGGTGACGCTAAATGTGCGGTTAGAAAGGTATGAGGAGATCCAGGATAGGGCAAGGTTTTTGATGCCAAAGGAAGAGAGGATCTGTAGTAGGAAGCAGTGGTCAGCTGTGTCGAAGGCAGAGGACAGGTCAAGAAGAGGGAGTACAGAGAATTGTCTGTTAGCTTTGGCTGTAAGTCATTAGTAATTTTGGTAAGGACAGATTTGGTAGAATGGTGGGGGCGGAAGCCAGATTGTTGGTTGTTGAAGAGAGAGTTAGATGAGAAGTGAGAGGAAAGTTCAGCGTGAACGTGTTGCTCAAGGAGTTTGGAGGCAAATGGGAGCATTGATATGGGGCGGTAGCTGGACAAGGCGGTTGGGTCGAGGGATGGCTTTTTGAGGATGGGCGTGATTGTGGCATTTTTGAAGGCAGCGGGAAGGTACCAGAAGTTAGTGATAGGTTGAAGAGATGGGTTAGGAATGGGATGAGTGTGGGGGTGAGGATGGGGACGAGGTGGGATGGGATGGGGTCGAGTGCACAAGTGTTGAGATGTGATTTGGAGAGGAGACAAGTAAGGTCTCCTTCCGTGATGTTGGGAAGAAAGGTTATGGGGGAAGGGCAATGGTCTGGAAAACTAAGGGGTTGTGGTGGTTGGACAGTAAAGACTTGCCTTGCTTGGTCAATCTTGTTTTTGAAGTGTGTGCCAAACTCTTCAGCAGAGATGACGGAGGTCGGAGAGGGCAGTGGAGGGTGGAGGAGAGAGTTAAAAGTGTTGAATAACTGTTCGGGGTTGTAGGATAAGGAAGATATGAGGGTTGTGAAGTAGGCCTATTTAACAGAGGTGAGGGCTGATTTGAATGCAGTGAAGTCATCTTGCGAATATGTTTTTGTCCAATGCTGCTCCGCAACCCCACATTTAGGCCAGGCTGCTCACAAGTGCACAATCAACCTGCGGCCTGGCATCATGATGTTTAAAAATGGCTCCTGGGACACTTTGGAGAAATGGCCTGTACTTTTCCTTCATAATGTTGCAATTTCAATGTTGATGAGTTGAGGAGTGTATATACTGCAGTATGCAGGATAATGTATAAGGAATCAATCAATCGTAGGTTTGAGACCCCTAACTAATATATATTTTCAAAAATATAAAAAAATATCAAAGTTTAAATCACTCCACTTTTCCCAGTTTTAAAAATAAATAAGCTTGTTTGGAATTGTTGTGAACGTAGGAGAAGGTTAAATGCTGAAAATAAAAATAATTGAAACACCAGATTTGTGGATTTTCAGTTGCCACCTTTCTCCCAAAAATGCCATAAAAAGTACTGAATATGTTTTATGTCCCTCAAAATGCTATGAATAAAACATCAACTGTTGGGCAAAAAATTAAGCCCTTACACCATCCATAGAAAAATCAAAAAAGTTATAGGTCTAAGAAATTGGCAACACAAACACATTTTTGTATTTACAAAGTTCTGAATTTGTTTAGCGAAAAAATTAAAAAAAGACTTTATAAGTTTGGTATCGCCGTAATCCTACTGATCTGGAGAATCATATTGCCAGCTCATTTTTACCACACCATGAATTCTGTAAAAACAATGGCACAGTTGCATCTTTTTCACAATTTCAGCCCTATTTGGATCTTTTTTTCCCATTTTTTTCAGCGTATTATGTGGTAAAATGAATGGAGTCATTCAAGGTGATGTTCTTGTCACATTAGAATGAGGTCTAAAACTGTGGCTATCGGGGCTGTGTCAATCATAATTTCATTTATGTGTGCAGTGAATATATGCCATGCCATAGGTATATCTATAAAAGTTAAATGACAACCTCTGTGACAGCTATCTTCGTTGTCAATCACCATTCTTAAAAACGTATTACAGTATAGAGTGAGTTTTATTACAGTATTTTAACTATTTTTTTTCTTTACCAACAGAAATCGCCCTTTGATATTTATAGACTTGTGCTAGCAGAAGGTTATTTTCTCTAAAAATCTTTGTTCGTTGAGTAATTTCCTAGTAAACATCGACTTAACATTTTACAGACCATTCTTCCTTGTAATCTTGACCCAGTTATTGCATTCTGTATGTGACATGTTCTAGAGAAATATCTATTCTATGTTTACTGACCTAACTCATCTCCGGCTGTTGCTGGCTCATCATACTTTTCTATTTTGACAACCTTATAGAGTTCATATACACTCAGTAAAACAATAGCATACTATCAGGGGAGCTGTAGTCACTGCCAGACCTACAGAATTGTATTTTTCATATGGATATAGCAAATTCCTAGAAGAGTTGTACTGTTACCAAATTACTGTTAACAAAACTTATCTCTTAAAGGGGATCCGCCACCCCCACCCCCCAAAAAACAAACTAATTATATATGAATGTAGCTCTATCAAAACAAGTCCAGAAATACATTTAAATGGCCAGTCCATTCCTCTGTTACTGAGAAATCAGCGTTTGAATTGATATGCAAATGGCTAAGTTAGAACTGCAGTCAATGTCACTCCAGCTCTGTTCCCTGCCCAGCACCACCTCCTCCTGCTTGACTGACAACCTCTATGATGTGTGACTCCAGGTAAAGGAGTCGTCAGTCAAGAAAGAGGAGGAGGTGCTGGCTGGAGAATAGAGCTAGAGTGACAGGGGCTTCAGATCTACCATAGTTCTTCAGCCTCATTTGGATATGAATTTGAAGGCTATTTTCTCAGTAATAGTGCAATGTAGTGGCCATGTAAAGGGATTGCTGGTATTTTCTTTGAAAGAGCTACATTCACATATAAATAATGAGCTGTGAAATACTGCTGACAGATTCCCTTTAAACCCCTAATCGTTTAAATTAAAAAAAGGAATCATATATACTCTTATTAGATGAATATCACAAATAAGTTACAGTGTCTTCTTTATCGTCTTTCTCTTTGCCGCCAATATTTTTTTATTCTCATTTTATATGTAAGATAGTGGCGGCTTCCAAACAGAAGACAGCTGAAGAATGGTCAGGTCAGTTCTTTTAGTTGCTTCATGGTTTTTGAAGCCTGAAGCAGTTAAAAGAAGTTAGAAAAGATGGAACAGATGCACAGCAAGGTGTTTTGACATTACTGTGAATGTGTTCATTGACTGTAATATGATTGTCCAGGTCAGTACGATTATGACAATACCAAACTTGCATATATTTTTTATTTAAATAGTAAAACAAATTCAGAATCCTATGACAACCCAGCCATAGGATAGAGTCCACAGAAACGATCAGATGACAAGCATAGGGGCTCAGCTGGCCCCCGGCTTTCACAGCAACCCATTGGTTCCCCGTGATTGCTTCGCAGGGAACCCGATGGATGCCTAAACTAACATCTGGGCTGGATCGAGGCACTTAAATGTTGTTGATAACGGGATTTAAGAGGTTAACAGCAGCGATTGTCGGCCACATCAATAGCTGCTGTTATAGGCAGATGCCGGCCATATAATATAGCCTGCATCTGCCCTGTGTGGCGCTAGTTCTGCTTCTGAGCCCATTCCAAAGTCCCTGGCACGCTCCGTGACGGATATATCCATCATGGGGCATTAAGGTGTTTAAATTCATGCTGCAGATGTCATTTTGCATTTGACCCTTTGCAATGAACCATTTCTGTGATGAAATCCACAGAGGTCATAATCGCTACAAATATCTCTGCATACTATCTGCTGTGGGTTGCCCCAAATTTTCTTGTTGTAGTTTTTTTTTTATAAGGTACAAAAAAAGGAGCGATTCTTGTAGTAAAAAAAAGCCATGTTCTAGTATCATTATAGACTTTAATTACATTCTCAAAGACAAAATTACATGATGTTAGCAATAATAAAGCAGAACAGTATCGATGACTAATTTGACATAATTACTCAACTATAAACTGAAACTTTTTTTTAATTGTATCTTAAAAACCTGGTTGATATTTGTCACTTAATTTTCTCTGTACACCATGTTCTTTCTTTCAGCATGTTTTATTATAACTCTAACCATGTGTTTCTGGTTAGGCAAGGTTCTGAAATGGCTAATAAATGACTGGCATGAGACCTAATGTTAATTAGCTGTCTCAGCAGTCAGCAAATTATGCCTTTCCATCAATGTGAATAATCATGGTAATCAAACAAGATTAAATTAATACATAATACATTATTTTCAACCAGCTAATAGATTCTTTTTCATAAATATGAGCTAATGTATATTATTAGTTTAATCATTCAAATTATAATTTTATTTATGAGAAGAGCTATTAGGTCATGTTCACACGATGCAATTCTGCTGCGTTTTTTGTTGTGATTTTCCAAAGGAGCCGAAAACTATAGTTTTATTTTACCGAAAAATTGTGTCATAAACAAAGCACAATCACATTATGAGAACATAACCTTAAAGTTGCAACTATATCTTTTCTGCTCTGCCTATGAGCATTCTTAAAAACACTGAGAAAACACTCACAGAACGTTGGAAATAATTTTATTATTCATTTCTATGGAAAAACAACTCGCTGTTGATATGCTCAGGCTTTTGCTTGTCTTTGAATTGCTTCAGACTTTCCAAGATGCCTAGTTGGAGAAAAGAAAGTGCATGTCAGTTCTTCGAAGTGACTTATGAAGTAAAATGCACCAAACTATGCACTGTCCAATTAAAAGGCTACGAAAACGCTTCATGAAAAAAAAAGCCTTAAACACCTCTTCAAAACTGCTGCAAGAAGTGCAAAACTCCTCCAAAAACTCCCCAAAAAGGAGAGTTTCCTTAACCAATTTCACTAAGAAATTCATAGTTTTTGACCACAAGTAAAAATTCTCAGTGTGAACGGACTCTTAGGTCATTTTCACACATTCAGTATTTGTAAGCCAAAACCAGGAGTGGGTGAAAAATGCAGAAATAGTGATAAGGACAATCTGCAAGTAAAAAAAGATGTTTCGTTTTAAGTGCATTTTCGCACTGGAAAACGCATGTAATCCATTCATGACTTTATCAATAAAGTTTTATGAAAGCTGAGTTACTGGAAGTGTTCGATACAAATCAGTTTTATTTAAAACATGACATACCAAAAATAGACAAAAAAAATGCAGCGGAAAACGTGCGATAAAACACATGTAAAAAATATTCAAAAATAATGAAAAAAAATCAAGTAACCCAATTTAGCAAATCTTCCAGATTTTCTGCCGCATCAAAAACTCACCAAATACTCATTGTGGGAACTAAGCTTTAAGGATATGTGCAAACTGAGTTTTTTACAGAGTTTATTGTGGTAACTTAGCCCTACTATTCAGATAAAACAGCAGTCAACAGAGGTGGAGGAACGGCGACATATTATTACCCCTGAATGTGAAAGCTGAATTCAGACAACAGTGATTTCTGAACGGACTATCTCCTCATATGCGTATGTCCTCATAGGTACATATGAGGGCTTGGTCTATACTCACACCGTGATATACGGATGTCTGAGATCGGCCTAACAGTAGTATTAACTGGTGAAACATTTTGGTAGCAGTATAAAGGTTTCATAATTAATTCCAGCCTTCATTGATATCCTTGAGGGCTTCCTCTGGGTATTTTAGAGCCATTCCAATAATTTACTGAACTTGATTTTAACAGACATCTTATTTAAATGTAAGATGCAATTTGACACTGGTTTTCTTGTACCACTCTCCAGCATCTATAGCGCAGACAGTGCACCCTATAATAACTCTCGGGCAGTGGATAAGTATAGGATTCGCTCCAGGCCATCCATCTTTTATAGCTAAAGGCCAGTCAAATGTCAAAACCTCTTCAAGTATCTTGTTCTAACATGAATATTTTATTTCCGTTGTGGCTATTCTCTGACCCATTTCCATAATAACTTATAACTGTAAATATTCTCTAAAATGCAGTCCTGTGCTGTCCTAGACATGGAGATAGGCTGCATACTACAGGAGCACTTTGACCAATTACTGTGCATTGGTAGCAGTGTGAGGACATTTGTACTTATGTAACTGATTATCTTATTTTAGTAAATTCTTGCATTCCCCATGAACAATAATTCGGCAGAAGGTTACTGAGGTGTTGAGCCGTTCCTTTGCTATTTCTCCCAAAAATGAATGAATAAGTTGACCACTGGGTGTTAAAGGTCTTCTTGTCAAAGATGTGTGTCTAAAGCTGGCCATACAGATTAGATGGCTATCAGCCAAATGATGTTTCATTCGACAGCCATCTTGACCCACTTTGCCATACACAAGAGCGTTTTTTCGGCCAAGCGTCGGTCATATGTCCTCTATGAGAAAGCCACCGAATGACACGTAAGCCGGCAGCTTGTCTCCAGGAGAACAATGCGATAGACATCTCTCCAGACCATCATTTGGTCCACTCACTCATCCACAGTAGACCTTCTGCTGAACCCATCGATATCAGCAGGTTCAGCCTACATTAGTCTAATGTGTATGGAGGCCTTGATACTGTTAGCACTGTGTCTGTGCTGTGACACACTCCAGCTAATAATTTTCAGTTTATTTATACATTTCTAGGGGAATAACAGAGGAACGGCACAACCAAAAGTTCTGAGAAGATGCCCCAGAATTAGATTTCCATCAGTATTTGGTCATTGTGTCAGTTTTTACCATCCGAGTTTTATCAGTTTTTGGCTGGTGTCACACAAGGGTATGAAAAATCATCCAAGTTTCATCCATATTGTCAATCATGTGCCATCCATGTATCCATTTGACATCTGATTTTATACATTAACAGTGTAAAATGTACATGATCAGATAGAGTTTTCTATATTAATAATGGTAATGTATCCGCCAAAAAATCAGATGCTATATGGATGATCCATATGGGATCTTTTTTTGGGGTTTTTTTTTTTTTGGAACACCCATAGACCTGAATGAGTGAGACTCATCTGAGACTTTGAAGAGAATAGTGTAGGCAGCAATTTTTATAGACTCTCGGTCTGTGTGAAAAAATTGTCATCTGAACAGTCCTAATGAATTACATTGGTCAGTGTGCCATCTTATTATTACTCAACAGGACATGTCCATTTAATACCCTCATCTGAACGAGACCTTTCTCATAAGCAAAAGAAAAACTGTTGGAACTTTCTCCAGCTACTCCCATCAGTAAGTGAAAAACAGAGAACACACACATGGCACACCGATGGTATCCTGGTGCCATTCACTGACCCAGAGACTTGGTTTGGCGAGTTTGATCTGTGTCTTACAACAAAATCAGATGTCTCTGTGTTTGTCTGCAAAAATATACGGCCATATGAACAGTCCCATAGAATATAATGGGTACGAGTTCTATCCGTGAAAAACACTGAGAGAACACGTGTGTGAAAAACTGATGTCTGAATGAGCCTTTAGGCCTTTTTCAGACGTCAGTGATTTTTTTCATACACAACAAATGGTCCTAGTGTCTTGAGTGCTTTTGATCAGAGTTTCATCAGAGTTTAGTCAGTGTCAGTTTTTGCCAGCAGAGCTTGGTCAGAAATCCATCAGTTTTTCTCTGATGAAAAAAACATCTGATGGAAGTTTTTCAAACTTCTCATATCAAATAGTCAGTGTCATCCATAGACTCGCATTGGCGAGTTTCATCCAGACTCGTATCAAAATTGGATGTCTCTGTGATTTTGGACAGACCACTCATTCCACAGGAATACATGGACATGTGAACAGCTCCATAGACTATAATAGGTACAAGTTTTTTTGTGAAAACCATAGATAGAACTTTTACGAGAAAAAACTGATGTCTGGAGCTACATGGTGACTTCACCCGCGACATCAGTTACGCGACCAAGGTTTATTCGGTGTCGCTGCTACATTGCTACGCAATAGAAGTGAATGGGATCACATTGTGACCCCAAGGCTTCTGCGACTGCAACAAGCAAGTTGTAAGAAGAACAACCTTGTCAGATTTTTTTACAACTTGCTTATTGCAGGTGTATAACCCTAAGGGCCGCAATGTGACCTTATTCACTTGTATTGTGCAGCAAAGTAGCAGCGGCACTGGGCAAACCCTAGTCACACGACAGGTGTCGCGGCCAATGTCGGTGTGTAGCCCTAGCCTTATTGAAATCCTGCACATCCACCCACTTGGCACAAAGGGTCACATTTAATATACACTCTGCTGATTTTCTGGCTGAAAGTTCTGCGATTGTCCCATTCATAGGAAATAACCCCATTCCGATCTATGACATGGATTATCTGCAACGCAATCTGTACTGTATGAATTCATCCCTCGGACTTTCTTCCTAGATTGTTTTGCTTCTTTTTTTTTTAAGCAGCTTGTTTTTCTGGAAAAAAAAGCCTTTATAAAAAGCTGTGCTTAAAAGCACCCTAACAGAATTTGCAGGATTTGCTGAAGCTCATAAAGAGATCATAATGCAGGAATGACACCAACCGCTATGGACATAATATTGTTCAGTATCAGACAATCATGGCTGCCTTCATCGAAAAATAGCACCGCTACAAGTGAATAGTACAAAGCTGTAATACCACACACAACCTGTAGACAAGCATGGCACTGTTTTGAAAAGGAGTCAGTCAAATTTTTCTGACGCTAGAAAACCCCTTTAATACCAGTTAACACATTTCCTAATTCTTATGAGATTAGACTGATCAAATTGTGGGACAGTCCTACAGAAGAAGAAATAATTAGTAATAAATAATATAATTGAAATGTAACCGTGAGAAACCTGGGCAAGTGATTTCAGCCTGTAGCATGATATCTACTATGAGACTACACACAGCTTTTAGCAGTCATTTTTGGCATTTCTTAGCCCTGAAGGAGGAAGTGTCCTCAATGCTGTAAAAGGAAGAAATGCTTACAGTTTACCTCCACCGCTTTCAGGATGACTTGTCATGTGCATGTTTTTGCATATAAATGTATGTCTGCGGACTGCGTGCTTGCTTCCTGATCACATATAACGCCCTTTGTTCTTGAATGAATCATCACTAATCCGTCTGTAAGCTTTACACTTTATTAATGTCATGCAATTTGTATAAATCAAATAAGATGTTTAATGACATAGATCGGTCACATATTAACACTGCGGACTGCAGTGTAGTAACCTGGGGCCTGGTGAGAAATACCTCTCACCCTATACAATAATGCCAGGTCTTATCTGATAGTTCAGGGAGGTAACGTACGGGAATATGTTTGGTATATTGTTTTTTTTTGACAGTCCAGTCAAGACAGGTCAGTCTCAAGTCACTATCACTACATCTATGGACCCCGTACATGGCAAAATCCATTCATAGGACCCTTGCTGCTAGATAAGAGCCCTGTGAACTTCCTCCTATCTGCTGTCTCCTCTTTTAATTAGCCAGCCTGGCATGATGTCATCGTTGCGGGGTAACGCTCACATGACGTTATGCAAAAGAGGACGCGGGGATGTTGGCAGTAGGAAAAGTTTGCAGGTCTCCTGTCAGGCCAATGTAGTATACCGATGTGGCCACTCAACCAGGGTTGAATCACTCATCTCTAATGGGCTCCATATACAGTACAGACCAAAAGTTTGGACACACCTTCTCATTTAAATATTTTTTTGTATTTTCATGAGTATGAAAATTGTACATTCACGCTGAAGGCATCAAAACTATGAATTAACACATGTGGAATTATATACTTAACAAAAAAGTGTGAAACAACTGAAAATATGTCTTATATTCTAGGTTCTTCAAAGTAGCCACCTTTTGCTTTGATGACTGCTTTGCACACTCTTGGCATTCTCTTGATGAGCTTCAAGAGGTAGTCACCGGAAATGGTCTTCCAACAATCTTAAAGAAGTTCACAGAGATGCTTAGCACTTGTTGGCCCTTTTGCCTTCACTCTGCGGTCCAGCTCACACCAAACCATCTCGATTGGGTTCAGGTCTGGTGACTGTGGAGGCCAGGTCATCTGGCGTAGCACCCCGTCACTCTCCTTCTTGGTCAAATAGCCCTTACACAGCCTGGAGGTGTGTTTGGGGTCATTGTCCTGTTGAAAAATAAACGATGGTCCAACTAATCGCAAACCGGATGGAATAGCATGTCGCTGCAAGATGCTGTGGTAGCCATGCTGGTTCAGTATGCCTTCAATTTTGAATAAATCCCCAACAGTGTCACCAGCAAAGCACCCCCACACCATCACACCTCCTCCTCCATGCTTCACGGTGGGAACCAGGCATGTAGAGTCCATCCGTTCACCTTTTCTGTGTCGCACAACGATACGGTGGTTGGAACCAAAGATCTCAAATTTGGACTCATCAGACCAAAGCACAGATTTCCACTGTCCATTCCTTGTGTTCTTTAGCCCAAACAAGTCTCTTCTGCTTGTTGCCTGTCCTTAGCAGTGGTTTCCTAGCAGCTATTTTACCATGAAGGCCTGCTGCACAAAGTCTCCTCTCAACAGTTGTTGTAGAGATGTGTCTGCTGCTAGAACTCTGTGTGGCATTGACCAGGTCTCTAATCTGAGCTGCTGTTAACCTGCGATTTCTGAGGCTGGTGACTCGGATAAAGTTATCCTCAGAAGCAGAGGTGACTCTTGGTCTTCCTTTCCAGGAGGGGTCCTCATGTGAGCCAGTTTCTTTGTAGCGCTTGATGGTTTTTGCAACTGCACTTGGGGACACTTTCAAAGTTTGCCCAATTTTTCGGACTGACTGACCTTCATTTCTTAAAGTAATGATGGCCACTCGTTTTTCTTTACTTAGCTGCTTTTTTCTTGCCATAATACAAATTCTAACAGTCTATTCAGTAGGACTATCAGCTGTGTATCCATCTGACTTCTGCACAACACAACTGATGGTCCCAACCCCATTTATAAGGCAAGAAATCCCACTTATTAAACCTGACAGGGCACACCTATGAAGTGAAAACCATTTCCGGTGACTACCTCTTGAAGCTCATCAAGAGTATGCCAAGAGTGTGCAAAGCAGTCATCAAAGCAAAAGGTGGCTACTTTGAAGAACCTAGAATATAAGACATATTTTCAGTTGTTTCACACTTTTTTGTTAAGTATATAATTCCACATGTGTTAATTCATAGTTTTGATGTCTTCAGTGTGAATGTACAATTTTCAAAGTCATGAAAATACAGAAAAATCTTTAAATGAGAAGGTGTGTCCAAACTTTTGGTCTGTACTCTATTTATTTCTCTAAATTATCAAATGTCCATTACTTCTGTCTTACTGATTAGAGAGACTCACAAAAGCTCTATATAAAAGCACCTTTCCTCTGTAGAAGAGAGGAGAGTTTCTTCTTGCCTCAATGCTGTAGATGCTTATTCTCATCAGGGTATTTGACATCATGAGAATCAGTAAGGTTCTCCCTTTGTATTAACTTGTAAAACTAAAGTTGGATGCCACACACATTAGATAGAAGTAGGTCATGGTTGGACAACTGTCAATCACCTGGTGAACGAGTGACATTTTTGTCCACATTGGCCATTGCAGTCACTCAAACTGACCATACACTGACACTGGTGGATGGACGAATGATCTTATGGACAAATTGTTTACTCGCTACAGCTAAACAAAAATTATAAACCGACTGTTGTGCAGATGATGATATATTGAACATGACAATAATATAAAATATCTTTTTAATACTTTTAAATAACACTGAATAGAACTTTGTAGAGAACTTCGGACTTTTGAATATGTTCAGCCCAAATACAGTTTACTGCATAGTCCTTTGCCAAATTGTTTCATAGTTGACATTATCTGTGTTTAAACTCTGCCTTATCTGTTGTCCCAATTATCCCTGATAATACTGTAAAAGGTTCTGCAAGAGCTTCTGTTCTAGGATTTTTTAAGTTTTGTTTCCATCCATAATATTACTATAATATAAAACTATATATATATATATTACTATAAAATTGCTAAAATATAAATTCTTGAACATCTGGATTATGCTTGTATATAATGTAATGGGATAAGTATTATTATTATTTATTATTATAGCGCCATTTATTCCATGGCACTTTACATGTGAAAAAGGGGTATAATACAAGAACAATTACAATAATCTTGAACACAATGTGACAGCGACTGGTACAGGAGGAGCGAGGACCCTGCCCACGAGGGCTCACAATCTACAAGGGATGGGTGAGGATACAGTAGGTGAGGGTAGAGCTGGTCGTGCAGCGGTATGGTGGAGCGGTGGTTACTGCAGGTTGTAGGCTTGTCGGAAGAGGTGGGTCTTCAGGTTCCTTTTGAAGGTTTCCACGGTAGGCGAGAGTCTGATACGTTGTGGTAGAGAGTTCCAGAGTAGGGCGGAAGCACGGGAGAAATCGTGTATACAGTTGTGGGAGGAGGAGATAAGAGGGGAGTAGAGAAGGAGATCTTGTGAGGATCGGAGGTTGCGTGCGGGTATGTAACGGGAGACTAGGTCGGAGATATATGGAGGAGACAGGTTGTGAATGGCTTTGTATGTCATGGTTAGGGTTTTGAACTGGAGTCTCTGAGCAATGGGGAGCCAGTGAAGAGATTGACAGAGAGGAGAGGCTGGGGAATAGCAGGGGGACAGGTGGATTAGTCGGGCAGCAGAGTTTAGGATAGATTGGAGGGGTGCGAGAGTGTTAGAGGGGAGGCCACAGAGCAGGAGGTTGCCGTAATCAAGGCAGGAGATGATGAAGGCGTGCACTAGTGTTTTTGCAGATTCATGGTTGAGGAATGTGCGTATCCGGGAGATATTTTTGAGTTGGAGTCGGCAGGAACTGGAAAGGGCTTGGATATGTGGTTTGAAGGAGAGTTCAGAGTCCAAAGTCCAGAGTTACCCCAAGACAGCGAGCTTGAGGGACTGGGGAGAGTGGGCAGCCATTGACGTTGATAGATAGATCAGTTGGGGGGGTTGAATGAGATGGTGGAAAGATGATGAATTCTGTTTTGTCCATGTTAAGTTTTAGAAATCTGGCTAAGAAGAAGGATGAAATAGCAGACAGACATTGTGGGATTTTGGTTAGTAAGGAGGCGATATTGGGTCCAGAGAGGTAGAACTGTGTGTCATCAGCATAGAGGTGATAATGAAAGCCATGAGATTCTATGAGCTGTCCCAGGCCTATGGTGTAGATGGAGAAGAGCAGCGTTCCTAGAACTGAACCTTGGGGGACACCGACAGATAGGGGGTGAGATGAGGAGGTGGTGTGTGAGTGGGAGACACTGAATGTCCTGTCTGTTAGGTATGAGGAGATCCAGGATAGGGCCAAGTCTGTGATGCCGAGAGATGAGAGAGTCTGTAGTAAGAGGAAATGTTCCACTGTAAGTACAAGCTATTCACATATACACGTGCCACAATTTCTGTGAAATAATTCACAACCAATAGTCTCTAACAAAAATGAGGATAAACAGTATGTAGCTACTAATTGTAAATCCAATTTTGATTTATAGAACACAGATTGAATTGCTGTATTTTTTGTCTGATAGGTCATACTATTTAAAGGGGCAGTTTCAACTTCTTAAATGGGCAAAATTGAAAAGTTCTTATAAAAACAAGCAACTTTACAATTTCCACTTATGAAAAATCCTCTCTGATTTGTAGAACAGAGGAATTTTTAATTTTAAAGGTTATTGCTTGTTGCCTAGGTAACCAGCCACCACAGTAGGCTATCAGCGATGACTGGTCTCCTGGGCAAGGAGCACATCTTTGTATCTGGCAGGGTTCAGTGCCCCTGCATGCCTCCAATACTGCTGAGGGACAGGAGAGTCCACAGTGCGGGCCATCAACTCTGCCATGTCACTAGTCCAAACTGTCAATTATAAGGAGCGCACCATCCCCCGGCAAGCAGGAACCTGTGAAAGGGGGAGCTGTGCACTCCTGAAGAATGAAGATGTGACAACTCGTTTAAAGAACTGCATAAAAAGGAGCACATTTAGTGTTCATAAAAGGAACTTTATCTATACAAAACTGAACAATTCTCATAAGGGCACGTCAGCAATTTGTGCACTAGGATTTGTAACTTAGAACACAGCTCTTCAACCTATTACCTTTAAACTGTTGCAAAATTACAATATCCAACATGGACTGGTCTAAAATTACTGTATCTTTGGAAAGTACAGAAGATTAATAGTATATAGAAAGGCTGTACTATTTACATAGAATATTGTTCTTATGAATTGTTACACTAACTAGAGCAATTTCTTTTCAGGAATAAAAGAGAAATGCACAGACTGGGCCGAGTTCCTTATTCACGATCTGACTGGCTCCAGGACTGCTCCAGCAAAGCTTCTAGAAGGAGTATGTAATTTTCTTACATCGTATTATTATTGTAGTATATGTAATTGTTATTGTATGTGTGTATTATTGGACTATCCTCTTACATTGTATTATTATTGTAGTATATTGGAGTATGTAAGTATTATTGGAGTATATGCAATTATTATTGTATGTGTGTATTATTGGACTATTCTCTTACATTGCATTGTTATTGTATAAATTTGTTTTCTTATAGTGGGTTATTTTATTCCCTATTTCTTATCTCTAAATTGTAATTGAATATATTTTTGAGGATCAGTATCATTGTCACATAAACAACATACGGTATCCACAGGATAGTTTATAAATGTATTGTCACTGGGGTCCGCTTCTAAACATCACAATTGATCCACAGATCATTTAGGCCCAAAGACACCCTGTACAAATGATGCTTTAGTAAGCATGTACAATGCCTGCTATATTAATGTTTTCATTTAATTATTTTACTTGCTTATATAGCACCATCATATTCAAGTGCATTATCACCATTGTCCCCATTTGGGCTCACAATCTAAATTCCCTAGCAATATGTCTATGGAGTGCAGGAGGAAACCCACACAAACACAGGGAAGAAAATAAAAATGAGAAATTTTCCCATTTTCACCCTGGTTACTAGAGCTTTTTTATAGTCTATCTTCCTGTTGTTTCAGGAAACAACCCATGTACATTAGCCACAAAGAACAGACTCTGACCTTAGGTCTTTTATATAAGTGTCCATTGAGTATGTGCAAAGATCATTGTGAAGGGAGGGGGAGTGAGCAGAGGGGGCTATGACATCACCTATTGTGATTGATGGATCCTGTGCTATCAGCTGTATATAGAGGTGTTACCGGTCATAGTAACCCTTCATCTGATGCCTGCTGAAAACTGTTCTTGCAAGGACTGGAAGTAAGAGAGTAATATACTTCCAATGACCAAAGTGAAAATTGCAAGATAATATTTTTTTACATTTTTTTAAATAAAATCTTGATCTGGAAAAAATACATGTAATACAAAAATTTAATTTAAACACTAAGTTATTTTCTGACATTCCTATTTAAAGATGAACTAGAAAACCTTAATCAATGATAAAAGTAAAAGTAATAAAAACATCAAGTGTTTTTTTTTTATTACAGCCCTGGAGTGGTGCTACTAATCTAAGACCCCTGCTCTAGTCTCATACTTACCAGCCACCATCTTCATCTTTTATCTGCACCGCTCCAGCAGTTTGTGACCTGCCGGATCGATCCAGTGTTTGCTGGGTGAGTTGGAGGTCACAACTAGTGATGAGCGAGAGTGTTCTATTAGCCCTTTCGGTGAGCATGCTCGGATGCTCGCCGACTATCTTCGGTGTGTTCGAATGTTATGTTTGAGTCACTGTGTATGCATGATTTGGGACTGTTTGACAGCTTTAATATATGTGAGGAATGCCTTACAAACAGGCATTCCTCACATGTATTAAAAATGTCAATCAGTCGCAAATCATGCATACACAGTGACTCAAACATAACATTCGAACGCCGAAGATACTCAGTGAGCACCCGAGCATGCTCGTAAATCTCGAGTAATGAGCATGCTCGCTCATCACTAGTCACAACTCAATATAAGTCTATGAGAGCCAGAACGCGGCCAAAATGAGGCTCTCAGAAACTTGCATTGAGAGCTTGAGACCAATACATCTGATTTCCGATCAATCAGAAGTTGTGGTCACAAGATGGCAGCGCAGAATCGAAGTGGTACCGGGAACTGCTGGTAAGTATAATACTAGGTTCAGGGAACTTACATTAGTGCCACCATTCCAGCGCTAAAATAAAAAAAACAACAACGCTGGAGTGTTGCTTTAAAGGAAAGAAATACCTACTTCATTTATAGAAACTTAGTACTACAAGTTTTCATAAGGATGTACTTATACCTCTAGCATGGAGCAACACATCTTGTTGAAACCTGTCTTAAGACCAAATCTGATATAGATATAGATATTCTTAAATTAATAGTGTGTAAATGTTCTGATTGTTCAGGTGCATGGGAAATACGATCATTTAAAAAAGCTAAATTTCTAGTTTCCCTTTAATACATGAAATAGGTGTTGTAGTTAGACTAGTAGAAGATGCCAGACTTTCTTGTTTAGGGCATATGATGTTGAGCCACATCCGATATTATTATTGATATAGCTATTATATATGGCACTTACCCCATTGATAACTGCCAGCGATATTTTTCTTACCGTAGTGCCAAGTTTCACAAACTCTATGATGTCCCTGATGCCACTAGTGGACAGTAGTATTTACCGAGACCTCCAAACTGGTAGCTACATGCAGCTGTGGATCGCTGATAGGTCAAGCAAGAGACACAGTAACATTAGTGTAGGAATTATGCATCCTTGGATACCTTTTACTTTTTACAGAAGAGGGCCTTTCACCACATTTTTCATGTTGAACTGAAATATATAATTTCTTTTCTTTTATTTTGCCTTTCCGTAACAGCAATCAAAATATTGGCACATAATGGGTTAGCTTTAGTGTTATTAGATAGTTTTGACTGGGGGCACATAGTACTTCTTCCTGTATGAGTTGCTATGTGATAACACCAACTTGGGACGTAACAAAATATAACTCATTAAGTGCCAGTACTTTGTTTGCTAATATCTCTGCAATGAAGTGGTGAAGTAAAAAAAACAAAACTGTTTTATTTCGCTCTGCAGCCACTATTACATTGCATTTCCAGATCAACATGAACTCTATTGGAGGCAGCGATCCTAAAAGTCAATATCGACTCATTAATGAGTCTTGCAATATGACTTAGGATAAAAGCCAAACCAGAATTTGGCTTTTATCCTAAGTCATGTGACAAGGCTCGTTAGAGTCGATATTGACTCTTATGATTGCTGCTTCCTATAGGTGGCGCTAGAGTTCTAGTCCTCTTCCTCTCTGAAGAGACAATTTGCATATTTAATTTCCCAGAGCAGCATTGCATGGCCTATAGGCCTCTTTACACTGACATGCCAGGCCTGGCTTGTCACTCTCCACAATGAGAAACTTTACCCCTTAGAACCCAGCTCAACATGAAAAATTTGGTGAAAGGTGCTATTTCAGTCTATTTTTTCACTCTAAAGTAAACCTCACCCTAGGTGCGTAATACCACTACTACTATGGTGGTACACCCTTGGTTTTAATGAGAACCACAAGGCTGACTCACTAATTATACATTGCCCTTATAATTTGGGAGGGAAGTGATGAGATATCTTTTTGCTTATGAAGACATTTCTGAAACTCTAATTTTTCCCCGTTAGTGTAATCAGAGCTTCTCCATAGCCGTCCATGTATGAATCCAGCCAGCAGTCGATTGGTTGAGTGCTGCTTGTGTCAAGGGCAGCAGACCTGCTCAAACAGAGATGGAATATAAAAGATATATATAGAGAGAGTTAAAGGTTTAGTAATGCATTGGGTGGAGATAAACTTTAAGTTAAAAAAACAAACAAAAAAAACACCAAAAAACCCGAGCCTGGGAAATTCACCCAAGTTATTTATACAATGCAGAAATTCCCGACTTTAACGTAATTTCTAATCATACGACTTCTATGACTCCATAAATTGTGTTTACTCTTGAAATAGATCTTGTGTAATAAGATAATATAGTGCTTCATTAAAAGAGAATAAGGAAAACAGAGTTAGTTAAGAGCCGGTGTAACGAGCCGCAGGACGGGCGGTTGTCACGGAAACCAATTGCAGGATCTGTGAACTCTTCTAGAATTGGTTTTCAGGGTATGCTTGTAAAGTGTGTTAAAAGGGGTCATCAGAGCTCAATGAATGACTGTTATTAAAACTCTCGCCATACATTGCTGAATAGGTTTTAGTCTATTTCCACTGCATTATCCCCTTAACAAAGAGCTTTACATGCAGTTATTGTCAAAATGAATATCCACAGTCGTTAAAGGATATTTTTACTACACAAAGTGAAAACAATTCCACTCCATTGTATCAATATATATTGCTGATAAATGTCACACTAGAAGTAAGCAGGATCTCTAATCTAGCAACACATTACTTTATAGTTTATGATTCCTGTAGCTTTACTATTTCTACTTCATGCTCTTCACAATCTGGGAAACCAGCAAAAATATGTTTATGCGATGACACAAAGATGTCCAAACACATAAGATTGCTGTAGACTAGGGATGCCAAACTCAAACACACAGAGGGCCAAAATGAAAAACCTGGACAAAGTCGCGGGCCAACCAGTATACAGTATAATGGGCACCACACAGTCCTCCATACACAATAATAGGCCCTTCATAGTCATCCATACAGAATAATAGGACCCACATAGTCCTCCATACAGAATAATAGGCCCCACATAGTCCTCCATACTGTATAATGGTCCCACATAGCTTTCTATACAGAATAATGGCCCTACATAGTCCTCCAAACAGTATAATGGCTCCACATAGTCCTCCATACAGAATAATGGACCCCACATAGTCCTCCATACAGAATAATAGGCCTCCCATAGTCCTCCAAACGGTATAATGGCCCCACATAGCTTTCTATACAGAATAATGGCCCCACATAGTCTTCCAAACAGTATAATGGCCCCACATAGTCCTCCATACAGAATAATGGGCCCAACATAGCCCTCCATACAGAATAATAGGCCCCACATAGTCCTCCATATAGAATAATGGGCCCACATAGTCCTCCAAATAGTATAATGGCTCCACATAGTCCTCCATACAGAATAATGGCCCCACATAGTCTTCCAAACAGTATAATGGCCCCACATAGTCCTCCATACAGAATAATGGGCCCCACATAGCCCTCCATACAGAATAATAGACCCCACATGGTCCGCCATACAGAATAATGGGCCCCACATAGTCCTTCAAACAGTATAATGGCCCCATATAGCTTTCTATACAGAATAATGGGCCCCACATAGTCCTCCATACAGTATAATGGGCCCTTCATAGTCCTCCATACAGAATAATAGGACCCACATAGTCCTCCATACAGTATAATGGCCCCACATAGTCCTCCATACAGAATAATAGGCCCCACATAGTCCTCCATATAGAATAATGGGCCGCACATAGTCCTCCATACTGTATAATGGCCCCACATAGCTTTCTATACAGAATAATGGCCCCACATAGTCCTCCAAACAGTATAATGACTCCACATAGTCCTCCATACAGAATAATGGGCCCCACATAGTCCTCCATACAGAATAATAGGCCTCCTATAGTCCTCCAAACGGTATAATGGCCACACATAGCTTTCGATACAGAATAATGGCCCCACACAGTCTTCCAAACAGTATAATGGCCCCACATAGTCCTCGATACAGAATAATGGGCCCCACATAGTCCTCCATACTGTATAATGGCCCCACATAGCTTTCTATACAGAATAATGGCCCCACATAGTCCTCCAAATAGTATAATGGCTCCACATAGTCCTCCATACAGAATAATGGCCCCACATAGTCTTCCAAACAGTATAATGGCCCCACATAGTCCTCCATACAGAATAATGGGCCTTACGTAGCCCTCCATACAGAATAATAGGCCCTACATGGTCCGCCATACAGAATAATGGGCCCCACATAGTCCTTCAAACAGTATAATGGCCCCACATAGCTTTCTATACAGAATAATGGGCCCCACATAGTCCTCCATACAGTATAATGGGCCCCACATAGTCCTCCATAGAGAATAATGGCCCAACTTAGGAGTGGTCGTTCTGGTGTCACAGGCCAAATATAATCACCCCGTGGGCCAGAGATTGACCCATGTGCTGTAGACCTATAATGCTACCCCAATTCCCACAATAACCCACCAAAGATGCATATTATTTCAGTAGGTAAAATGATATAACCAGATACCTCTGCTTTTGCCTGCACAGAGACAGACCTTTCCAACCCTTGTTTCTCCTAAAATGGGACATTGGGGAATAGATGGGCTGTTCAGGTAAACAATAGATGTCAGCAGACACCTTAGATAAGTCTTGGCCAAACACTCATTCGGCTGACAGCTATCTATTTCAATTCCTCCATACACATGAACAATCAGCTTGGCCGAGCATTCAGTTAATCTGTGTTGAGAGAGCGCCGTAAGACTCATCCTACTGAACAAAACCACCCAATCCTTATCCAGTCCTCTTACTCTTCCCTGACAGATGAAGTAAAGGAGGTTCTGGAGGCCTTTATACACATTAGATGGTTGGCCGATTCCACCGGAATTAATGGGTTATCAAATGTGCTTTAGGGCCTTAGTGCTGACCAAAAATTACCTACCTTATGCAAAGTAAATATAACCTTTAGAATTTAAACTCTTAATAGTGGTGTGGGAGAATACAGCAGGTACATTCGTGAACATTATTGATTTTTCCAGTGAATTGGTTACTTTACATGCAAATGAGACAATAAAATGAATGTAGAAGAATGTAGTCCACAGCCTGTCTCTCAATTATACACATATATAATTTATTAATCTGTATATCAGGGGCAAACATACCATTAATACATATGCACGTGACCCCAAGAGGTAATGGGGCCCACGCCCACCTGCAAAGCATCCCATAAGGTGCATTATGATGAGCTTTTAGACTCCAAAGGGGCCACATACTGTTCTTGCACAGGGGCCCTTTCCCGTCTCTGTCCGCCACTGCAATATATTACAGTACTATTTTACCTATTTATTTGGAATTTTTATATTGAAACTGCAATTTCTTTCTCTTTGCAAAGCCTCTTCGTGGAAAAGCTCCTGTAGACCTCATTACAGTTGATTCACTCATAGAGCTACAAGACTCACAGAATCCATTCCAGTACTGGATAGTAAGTGTGTTAGAAAATGTCGGAGGAAGATTACGATTGCGCTACGTTGGCTTGGAAGAATCCGATTCTTGTGATCAGTGGTTGTTTTACTTGGACTGTAGACTTCGACCTGTTGGTTGGTGTCAAGAAAATCAGTGCAGAATGGAACCACCTTTAGGTAAGTCTTATCACATTGCTGTTGTGTTGTCATGGTGTAAAGGAAATGTCCACTGCATTACATGCATGGGTATAAATCTTTTCTGTAGGACCTGCATACACATATACATAAACCACTGCTTTCTGGTCTAGCCAATGACTATGTAGTCTCTAAAGTAAATCTAAAGCTATGAACACGCAAACTAGAGCAGAAAAAAGGTTGTCCAGTATAATAAATAACTGTGAATACCGATAGAATGCTTTATGTGATGTGGCTGTCATCTGTAATACGTGTAATTACATTTAGAGACTTGAATTAAGTAATATAAGATATTTACAGAAAATATTGGCCAAGTGGTTGTCTGGCCTTCGGGCTCAAGCATGCAGTCACTCTATGCTGCTATAGACTTGTGAATCCTCACAGTAATGCCATTCCAGTCGTGTGACCGCAAGTATGTGATTTGCATTCATGCGGTCACAGGCAAGTTCATTGACCGAGGTCAAACGTGTCTACTTAGAATATGGCCGGAAGCATGCAAATAGCATACATGTGATCACTTGACCGCCTGCTCATAGCGCTGGCATTGGAGAATCCTCATGGTGCACAATGCATAGACTGACGGCAGATTTGTACCCTAAGGCGGGACAACCCCTTTAAGTTGACCCTGTTTAAATGCATTAGGTATTATATGTGAATTTACATATTTAAAAGTTTGTATTCAAGTAGTATTGTTGTCCTAAATTATATGATTTTTCTTAAATAAATTCTCCATACCCAATAGTTTCCTACCATTGACCCAAAAAGAAAACACGTAAATTAGCTGATCTACTTTTTATGGTGTTAAGTTTGTTCCTATGTTTTGTCGGAAACCAGTGGTCTGCTACTAGTGGTTTAGGCCAGGAAACAGGTCATCTTTGTATATACTCATTCTGTTATACAGTGTATGGCTGAACATTTAGGCTCTAACTTGTTAGTAGGTTATCTAAGCAGTGGTCAAAGTTTGTAGATTTGCAACCAGTTGATTTCCTAGTAGTTCCTCTAAAATAGTCACGTGAAGTTGCTTTAACCATAATCTAGGGAAAAATGCTGGGCTGAATTTATCAATTGTAATGTTTGGGCCGATATTGAAATACCAAATATTCTTTACTTGTGGGAAATTGCAACATAAATTTAATCCTGGTGATATTATGTTGCATTTTACATAGATATTCGCTGTGATCAGACTCATCGCAGATTGGAAGACATCAGTAAAAATCTTTAAATATCTCACATTTGTTTTAAAGGGTTATATGTTGAGTTAAAATGAAACTCTAAAGTTTTTCTATATTTTCCTTAGCACTATAAAGGGAACCTGTCAGGGGATTCATGTTGCCTGAACCACAAGCAGTATTATTCAGTCACTTGCTTTGTTATTGCAGCCATGAATGTTTTATTCTGAAATGCTGCGGCGTCTCTGTGAAAACATACTTTGAAAAACTGGCCAGGGACTATGTGTCTTAGATGACTAGACCAAGGCAGGTCCCCGACAGCTTCTCTCCACCCAGTTTCCATTGGCTGACAGGTACCTTCCTATTTGTGTTGACTAGCCTTGGTCAACTGAGAAAGATAATCCCCAGTTGCCTTTTCAAGGTGTGTTGTCTCTTAAAAGCCACAACGTTTCGGAATAAAACAAACACGGCTGCAAAAACGTAGTCAATTTCTGAAACATGCTGCCTTTGGTTTGGGCAGCATGAATCTCATGACTAGTACCAGAATCTCATGACTATTACCTTTTAAAGACGCTGTTTTATCATGACATTATAGAAAGGGGTCCCCTGATTTTAGGACCCCTCTATTGACCAGAGAGGAGAGCTGCAAAAAGATTTAGAAATGTATGACTGGCTGCAGCTAATCGTCGGTGTTTCTAACTCTAGACCAGCAGCAGTCATCTAAATTGGGCAGTGACTGTAGACAAAATTAGAGGAACAAGAGTGCTCCCATGGGTAGTATTGCTGATGTATACTAACATAGCAGGATTGATATGTGTGCTATGTGCTCACTTTGTTAACATTGATCATAGCATTAACGAGACTGCTGCCATCTCCTTGTTGGATCATCAGAGGAATCATTCGTGCGTATGGAAACCAGGAAAAAAATGGAGTGTTTTTCAGTGTGGTCTCATGTAAAACATACGTCTATACTCTCATGAAGATCCTAGAACATGATCGAAAATGTGTTTGTTCATATAAACCCGAAAGGGGTTTTACCGTGGACAAAAGTTGATTTTATTCAATAGATCTTGAAATAATAATAAGTTCCACAATTGAATGTGTTTAAATAAAATGTTCCTGTGCTGAGATAATCTTATAAATGTGCCCCTGCTGTGTACTGTGTAATGGCTGTGTCTGACCGTACAGGGACATAGTCTGATCATACCACATCTCCTGGGTGAGGGGTAAAGTGAGAAAAAATATACAGACTTTACAGCAGGGGATCACAGCTGATTCTTTCTTTGAAGTAAAATATTGTTTAAAAACAGTCAGGGAAATGTTTTACCTCACAAAAAGAATCAGCAGCGCTCCCCTGCTGTAGTGTCTGTATACTCTTTTGCTTCCTCCCCTGCCCAGGAGCTGTGGCATGTCCAGACCATGTTCCTGCACGGTCAGACACATCCATTACACAGTACACAGCAGGGGCACATTTATAAGATTATCTCAGCACATGAACATTTTATTTAAACCATCCAATTGTGCAAGCTATTATTATTCCAAGATCTATTGATTAAAATCAACTTTTGTTTGTGAGAAAACCCCTTTAATAACAACACAATTGATTTTATCTTGGATGTTAATCTGACCAATAAAGCAGTGCGTTTTATCTGTTGAACAGAGGAAGACTTAATTTTACATGAGGCAGTGCTGACAATTTGTTTCACTGGTATCCATCTAAGTGGGCAGTCATTGTGAAACAACCCTTTCTGAAATAGTACATAGAAATGTGAATAAAGTAGCTAAAAACATATATGATCAAGTATGATCAATGTTAAACTAGCTCAGCACTCATTATCTTCAGTGTATTGCATGAGATTTATGTATTTGTAATCCTCTAGATCTTTGTCCGCTCAAGAGTATGTCTGAATGGAAAAGTGCTCTTGAAAAGTCTCTGGTAGATGCTGCAAGAAGTCCTCTCCCACTCGAAGTGTTCAAGGTAAGATATAGCTTGGGTTACCAGACTGCAATATGATTTTTTTGAAACATATATTGAAATGTTACACAAATATTTCCAATCTTTAGCTATTCTATTTAATGGGTTGAGGACATAAAGAAAGTTGCATTTTACTGTAATAAATGCACAACATAAAATGCTTCACTTCTCTTGGGCTCTTACTACAGTCTCACATACCCTGAACTCATAGAATTTGATATTGATATACGGGGCTAAATTTATTTTGCAGTGAATATAAATTCACATTAAAACACCATCAAAATACATTC
Source organism: Phyllobates terribilis (assembly GCF_046119375.1). Classification (NCBI taxonomy): domain Eukaryota; kingdom Metazoa; phylum Chordata; class Amphibia; order Anura; family Dendrobatidae; genus Phyllobates; species Phyllobates terribilis. The sequence goes on from NW_027362771.1 coordinate 294,544,548, forward strand.
AATGTAAATACTTTTATGCCTAAAAAAAAGACAAAAGTATTCTTGGAGTGATATCTTTATTGACTAACCTGAATTTTTTTCTGGTTAGTCAATAAAAGTTTCACTCCTAGAATGCTTTTGTCTTTTTGGGCATAAAAGTATTTACCTTGTTTTTTTGGCAAATATGGCACCACAATATATTTTTTAATTGTACGTCATCAAAATACATTTTTGTCTCTAATCTTAGCTGTTTCAAGGGGTTATCCATTACTGGAAAACCCCTTAACTACTAAAGGGCCCCACATAAAATTAAAAGACACATACTCACCTCCCAGACTTGTTACATTTTTGCAACGTCGGCATTGTGTTTCCTGGATGTCTTGCTGAAAGGCTGCAGTTGATACTATATACTAATAAGATGTTTTTCCTTTATGAAGGATCATGCTGACCTAAGGCCCCATTCATTCACTGCTGCGATGAAGGTGGAGGCCGTAGACCCAACTGAGCCTTCTCATATTCGTCCTGCAACCATCTCTAAGGTGAGTAACACTCCTGGTCAATAATGACTAAAGTAACTATAAGGAATCTGTATGATCTAAATCCAGCCTTGTTACTATAGAATGAACATAAGGACGTCTCAATATATACAAACAGTCTGAAATGTATAATGTAAATGTCATTTATTCATATACACTTCTGATGTTCCTGGAGGAAGCTGCTGCTAGCACTGCATTCACCATTTAAAGGGTTTATCCAAGACTATTTTTTAGTACTACCTAACTGCCTGTTGTGCCCAGTGATGATCTCTGCTAGCATAGAGTGCTCACAGACTGCTCCTGCCAGCAATTCAGCGGCTTCCCCTGATGTCACTTTGATAGCGCAGCAGCTTCTTTTCCGCTCTGCTCTGTTGATGGAGTGTGACTGCCGCCATCATGCTGATTGACAGCCGTCTTCCCATTGCCTAACAATCATGCTCCATCAACAGAGCAGGGCAAAAAAGAAGTTGCTGCTCTGTTGACGTTGAACAGCTGAATCGCTGGCAGGAGCGGTCAATTACCGCTCTATGTTGGCGCTAGGTAGAACAGGCGGGTAGTTAGAAACTACCTGCCTGCTGTTTTTAAGCCCATACTAAAAAAAAGCACTGAATAAACCCTATAAACATCACCCCCTAGTAGAATATATTAGCACTAGTGATGAGCAAGCATGCTCGTTTAACCCTTTAGCCGAGCATGCTCAGGTGCTTTCCGAGTATCTTCGGTGTGCTCGTATATTATGTTTGAATCAGTGCGTCTGCATGATTTATGACTGTTAGACAGCTTTAACACATGCAGGGATTGCCTGTTTGTTAGGGAATCCTCACATGTGTTAAAGCTGTCTAACAGCCATAAATCATGCAGACGCAGGAACTGGAACCTAATATACGAGCACGCCGAAGATACTCGGAGAGCACCTGAGCGTGCTTGGCTAAAGGGTTAAACGAGCACACTCGCTCATCACTAATTAGCACATATTGTCTTCATGAGTTGAAGAAATCACAATCTTTATTAAGAGAAAGCACTGGAATTATTTTTAAGTCTTTAGTATTGGAGGACTGGAATTAATAGTCTTTAATTAATGGAGAAGCTATTTGTTTACTGGGTTTTTACAACTCTGGATAATATGCACTGATATTACATTTTGCATTTTAAATCAGTGTAGACATTTATATGGTGCTCTATGCTGTGCTGCTACATGGTGATATTCTTATGTAGAAGAAATTCTTGTTATCCTATGGAGCATGGCACACATTTTGTAACTCATACAGAATCCTACAAAAGAAATCTGTATTAAATCTGCATGTGAGGTACACAGAGATCTTATGGCTGCTTACAACTGGGTGTTTTTATGGAGCCATATTAAAGGGGTATTCCCATCTCCAAGATCCTATCCTAATATCTAGTAGGTGTAATAATAATAATATTAGCAAATACCTCCAATTAGAAATGTAGTATAGTATTTCTGATTCGCTATCTCTCTTTCCTCATGTGCAGGCATCGCAGGACCTTAGGTATCTATGGTTACGACCACTAGCAGCTAGCTAACTAACTGTCACTTTATCAGTGGTCATAACCATGGATACCTAAGGTCCTGTATTGCCTGCACATGAGGAAAGAGACATAACAAATCAAAAATACTACATTTCTAATTGGAGGTATTTGCTAATATTATTATTATTACGCCTACTACATATTGGGATAGGATCTTGGAGATCGGAATACCCCTTTAAGGCTATATCCATGTGGCCTATTGTAAATGTAGTCCAGAAATAATTTTCTTCAATCCACCATTGTGCAATAATAGTATAAATATCAATAAAAAACAGCATCTTCTCAATCTTACAGCAGACAGTCTTGCCTACTTGTTAATTCATATTTTCTTTGTATGCTCATTAGATGTACAGTATATTCATCTTTTTATAGCTTTATTCCAATCACACAGACTACCCACTACTCAATTCATCTCTACTATTTTTATAGATCTTTTTCCCAACTATATAATTTGTTGAGATCTGTAAAAATGCTGGTCAACAATGATAAAGCAGGTAACACAACTGTCCACGTGAGCCTCATCTATTAATACAATCCATCTGGCTGTATATTGCAGGTTTTTAACAACGTATACTTCCTAGTAACTATTGATGATTTGAGACCTGAAACAAGAAATATGTCGATGCTTTGTCATGCTGATTCCCTGGGTCTCCTACCGATACAATGGTGTCTTATAAATGGGGTTAATCTCACACCTCCAAAAGGTCTGTAAAACAGTTATAAATGTCATACAAGCACTTAAAGGAAGTAGTCCACTTAATTGTATAGTGTCCCCTTCGATTTAAACCTTTTAAATAAGTATTTTTGTAAATACCTTATGTTGCGTATTTGCCTGTGAGCGGCGCTATCACTGCTTGATCAATCCCGATTATGTGACCCCCGGCTGCAGCCGTCACTGACATCCGCTGATGTCACCATCAATTTCCGGTCTCCCTTGCATCACGAAGGCATGACCCAGGTGCAGGCACCCCCCCTGTTTGACTGGACTGTGGGTGGGGTGAAATACCGCCCACGGCCCAGTCAATCAGGGGGAGTGCGTGCGACTGGGTCACGCCTCAGTGATGAAAGGGAGTCCGGAAGTTGACGTGACATCAGCGGCGACTGCAGCCGGAGGTCACATGATCGGGACTGAGCGAGCAGCGATAGCGCCGCTCACAGGCATATACGGCAACATAAGGTATTTACAAAAATACTTATTTAAAAGGTTTAAATCGATGGGCGCATTATACATTGTAGTGGACCACCTCTTTCAGGTTGAATTCCACAATGAGTAGTTGGTGTATTTTTGATGCTGAGTTTTTTCATTGCACAAAAAAGCTGCGTCTTAGGGTATGTGCACACTGTCAGGAATGGTAGCGCTTTGAATGCAGCATACTTGATGCTGCGTTCAAAGCGCTGCATGCAGGTGAATCCACATGTATTCATTGAACACATGTGGCTTCACCGCTTCCTATACATTACACTTGTAGAATTTCTCTTGCGGAGACCACCGTCTCCGCAAGAGAAATTGACATGATGTGGTCTGTGAAGACGCGTTACTTATCCATGTCCGCGGATGATCCACAGGAGAATGGGAACGCATAGTGGGCATGGGATTTCTACAAATCCATCCACTATGCTGTAACATCTGGACGCTGCGGATTGCATGCAGCGCAAGTGTGCTGCGTCCAATCCGCAGCGTTTACTGATCGTTTACACATACCCTTACAGTTCCAACTAAGTGGATGGGATTTATAGAAATCTCTTGCCCTTTGTTCTTTTTTATGCTGCATAAATTGACCATTTTTGAAATCGGCAGTACATATTGGATTTTCCACATAGAATTGAATGAGAAGTAAAAAAATGCATATGCACAGCGGAAATGCACTAAAAACGCATCTAATAAACACATGACAGTATCAATAACATTTTATCAAAGCTAAGAAATAGGAAGGTTCCAAAACAAAGCAGTTTTATTTAAAACATAACGCATCTAAAAGAGACAGAAAACAACAGAAAAAAAACACAATAAAAGCACACTAAAATAAAAAGCACAATGAAAAAATGCAAGTAACCTAAATTTAGCTAATTGGTGCAAAAATACTGCAAAAAAAATTGCAACATAAAAAGTCACTAATTACTGATCGTGGGAACGTAGCCTAAAGGAGTGGAAATCATTTATAAAAAAAATTAATTTACCCAAGTAGTAAATTGATTGTAAATTTATAATAAATACAAAATATAACGTAAAACTTTTGCAAGGTACAATCTAATAATGTGACGATCAGCATATGAAACTGGGAGATTTGATTATTATTGTGTTAAATGAATTTAACAGTGGTCTGGGCCATAATGTCACTCGTTACTTGTATGAGACTGCTGTTTACATGGGCAATCAATCCAAGAAATGGATGTTAGGAAAGATTTCTCCCCTTTATGTGAATACATTTGCATTCTTCTATCAGGAACTTTGCTTTGCCTTTCCCAGCATTGATATTGTAGGAAAACAATAGGTTGAATTCAATAGATTTATTTGCGTTTTCTATTTGTTTGCCATTATTGATTTTAATGATGTTTCCACTAGTTTTCATCCCGGTCATCAATTGTACAGAGAATTAACAGGAAAAACATTGTATTAATTATTAAATATGAATATTTGTAAACGCTCCAATGTGACATTCATTTCATAGCCTTCTGTCAAGGACGAATGCACCTGACCTGTATTATGTTGTAAGCATTTCCTCATATTTTGTGAAATCAGGTTATCCGGAGCAGGACTTTGACTGGGCGGATTACCAGAAGCAGTGTGGAGCGGAGGCAGCACCTCATACATGCTTCAGAAATGTAAGATGCCAACGTTCCTATTATTAATGATGTTTAATGTACTAACGTTACAAAGAGGGAAGCTTGTAAAAACAGACGTGGTTGGTTCAGGACATTAACTTTATGAGCACTGCTGGTTATAATCAATATGGCACTGATGACAATTTATGGTTCTGTTCTGAATTCCTCCTTTGAGTGGCATTGATGATCAAAGTCCTAATCGACATAACTCCTGCTAAGGCCAGTTTCACAAATCCATGAAATTCTGACCATTCTCGCAGTTAGTTTAGATAGGCAGACCCGGCAGTCGGACTAGGTCTCTCGAGCTAAGCTAACTGCAAGAACGGTCCGAGTTTCATGGATTTGTGAAACTGGCCTAAAACTACATTTTCTTGTTATTTATTTATAGTGCTTTACAGAACGAGATTCCTTTTTTCCTAAAAACAATACGACACTTGTCCATGGTCTGGTATTGAAACTCTTGGCTCCATTGAAACAAATGTATCTGAGCTAGGATACAGCACACAGCCTTCAGATAGGTGTGGTGTTGTTTTTGGAAAAAATAGCTGTGTTTTTCTAATCCTGTACAGTCCCTATAAATAAAAATAATTGAATTATTAATTATTTGATATTATGGATCCTTGTTTTCCAGAGGGTCAACTGCATTTTATAACAGCAACAATATAGCCTGTGTACATGACCTGTGGCACAAGCACAACATAGACGTTCTTATTTAGTAGCCTTAAAGGAAGATCTTCATTGTATGTAGATTTTCAAGCTGTTACATTGGAACTGTGACTAATGCTACTACCGTAGCAGGTCTTACCTGGTTTTTACCCTCTGTTGCTCACTCAAATCCTACACCGCAATCCACTAACCCATGAAAATCCTTCCATACAGTTTGTATGTCACGGGATGTCAGGGTTGACAGAGAGTCATATGGTGTCCGGCTGTAGAAGGTCGCTGCGTTTGGCCTTACAAACATCTCCCTGATCCTTTTATGATTCCTCTCTTTAGGACCCAGTGATGATACTCATGTTGCTTGGGGATTATACCTTTCCCTTTAGGACCCTGAGGTATCCTCACCTTTCTGCTGTTAATCAGCACTTCCTTGCTGTGTCCTTAAATACACTCAGATTGCTCAGAGAGTTGCTGGTGATAGTGTGTTATACCTATTCAGGCTTGGGATTCTAGTAATTGGCTAGAATTTCCTTGAAGTTCCTTCGTGGATTGTTGCCATGCTTTCTCTGGTGTCATCTTGGAGCTAAGTGTATTCCCCTGTTTGTTTCCCCTGTGTGTACTTTAGTTGGCAGTAGGACTGACTCAGTGCTCACCCCTCCCGCTCCTTACCTAGGGACTAGCCTTAGGGTCAGCTAGGGCCAGGTTTCCTGCTTGGCGATAGGTGCAGAACCAATTTAGGGTCTATAGGGGAGTCAGGGTTTGTTTTATAGATCTGTTTAGGGGTCTCTACTCTCCCTTTCCCTAGTTATAGGGCTCTCTCCTCTTTTCCCGTCGTTATGCGCTGGGTTCTCTCTATACCTTGCGTGACATTGTACATGGAAACTGGAATGGGTGATTGTAGGAGTCACTGTTATGTGCTACTGATGCCTACATGCCTGCTTCTTAGTTTGGGTATGGTCTGCTTCTCCAGGAAGAGATGGGAGATCCTTTCTCACCTACATTCAGAAAAAATTTCAAAAAGTTCCAATACTAATCGCTATGTCCTCACACTCCCAGATCAACAGGGGATTAACCAATTATGGGTGTTTATTTCAATAGGGAAGGGAAATAAGCACCCAACTAGACAGAACAGCCAATTAGGCAGGTCAAAATACAACACCAGCCAATATGGATGTCTTAAATTCCTTGATCTAGGGTAATATCACTGGCCATGGCCCTGGGAGTTAGTATCATCAAGTGCTTTTCTGGGCAGCAAGTCTGCAAAGATGTCATTTATTTTTCTACAATTTAATATAAAATAGTCTAGTAAATGATCTTGGTGAAAGAGATGGTAGAGGAAACATTCACTCAGATATATATGAATTAGCAAATCTCCCAAAACACAGGAATCAATTTTATAACCTATTACTGAGATGCAGAATTTCACCTGCCTATGTTCCCTTACAAGAATCTAAAGAATGCCCATTGTGTTGGAAGTTAGACTGGTTTTGTCACTGATAAAGAACAATATTATGAGGGACAATGAAATATTTGTACGACACATTATTTTACTTTTTAAAGTGTAAGCAAAGGAAATAACAGCCTGTACTGTAGATATGTGTTATGTCAGCAAATAATGCCATGTAGTAAAGCAGAATCATATTTTTGCCAAATTTATAATATGAATATAAAATTGCTTTCTGTATGGAAACTTATAGAAATGTTGCTGCAGTTGAGCAACTTCACATATGGTAATCATGTTAACCAACCTGATGCAAGACTGCTCAGAATTAAAGGTAGTAGCAAGTTCTGAAACCTTTAAAAAGGTTGTGCACTACTTTAACATTGACGACCTACCCTTAGGATAGGTCATCAATGCCTGATCGGTGGGGATGCGACACCTGGCACCCTGCCGATCAGTTGTTTTAGGTGCCAGTGGCATCCAGAACTGCTCCGTTACGGAGCTGCACCACCCACAGATACTGCACATCCTCCCCCTATTCAAATCAATAAAGGGGGATGTGTAGTACTCGACTGTGGCCACTATCAGTAGACGGAGCAGCTCCGTAACAGACCAGTTCAGCTGCTGTCGGCACCTAGAACAGCTGATCGGCGGGGTGCCGAGTGTCGCACCCCCACCGATCAGGCATTGAGGACCTATCCTAAAGATAGATCGTCAATGTTAAAGTAGTGGAAAATCTTTTTAAGTCTATTGTGTCAAGCTTGTCACCACCAAGAATGCTATGGTAAAGAAAATAAAAGGTATATTTTCAACTGCGAGAGATCTGTATCATTTTGGAAAAAGAGAACCTCTTATATAATTCTGTGTTCTTCTAGGCTTATTATATTTCCATAACTCCCTCAAAATTATGAAATATATTCTCAGTAAACTTCCTCATGCCATTCTATGGAACCTGTATTAAAACAGAATTCCACATACTCGTTAACTAGTTACAAGCATATACACCTATTGACTTTACATTGGTAATTACACATTAAATGTGATGACACAGGTCCATAAAGAAAAACATCTTAACATCTCTTGTGTCCATCTAAAAGAAACATTGAAGCTGGATAAATGATAGCCATAAGTGTGCAAAAATAGTGTTGGCATCCTTGAAATTGTTCCAGAAAATGAAGTATTTCTCCCAGAAAATTTTTGCAATTACACATGCTTTGTTATACACATGTTTATTTCCTTTGTGTGTATTGGAACAACACAAAAAACAGAGAAAAAGGGCAAATTAGACACAATTTGACACAAAACCCCAAAAATTGGCCAGTCAAAATTGTTGGCACCTTTCCAAAATTGTGGGTAAACAACTTTGTTTCAAGCATTTAATGCTCATTCAAACTAAACTGTGGCAAATAACAGGTATGGGCAATATGAAAATCACACATTAAACTGGATAAAAAGGGGAGAATATGACTCAATCTTTGATTCGTGTCTGTGTGCCACACTAAGCATGAAGAACAAAAAGAGGAGAAGTGAACTGTCTGATGACTTGAGAACCAAAATTGTTGAAAAATATCAACAATCTCATGGTTCCAAGTACATCTCCAGAGATCTTGATGTTCATTTGTTCATGGTGAGCAACATAATCAAGAAGTTTACAACCAATGGCACTGTAGCTAATGTTCCTTGACATGGATGCCAGAGAAAATTTGATGAAAGGTTGCAAGGCAAGATAGTCCAGATGGTGAATAGGCAGCCCCAATCAAAGTTCCAAAGAAATTTAAGCTGCCGTGCAGGCTCAGGGTGCATCAGTCTCAGCGCAAACTTTCTGTTGACATTTGAATGAAATGAAACGCCATGGCAGGTGACCCAAGACACAGAGACATAACAAAGCTAGACTGCAGTTTGCCAAAATGTACGTGAGTAAGCCAAAATCCTTCTGGGACAGCGTCTTGAAGACAGATGAGACCAAGATAGAGTTTTTTGGTAAAGCACATCATTCTACTGTCTACCGAAAACAAAATGAGGCCTACAAACAAAAGAACACAGTACCTACAGTCAAATATGATGGAGGTTTAAAGATGTTATGGGGGTTGCTTTGCAGCCTCTGGCACTGGTTGCCCTGACTGTGTGCAAGACATTATGAAATCTGAAGATTACCAAAGGATTTTGGGTCACAGTGTAGTACCCAGTGTAAGAAAGCTGGGTTTGATTCCTTGGTCATTGGTCTTCCAGCAGGACAATGACCCCAAACATACTTCAAGAAGGATGGATGGAAACAAAGCACGGGAGCGTTCTGAAGTTGCCAGCAATGAGTCTGGATATAAATACCTTTGAACCTCTGTGGAGAGATCTTAAAATTGCTGTTGGGAGAAGGCACCCTTCAAATATGAGAGACCTGGAGCAGTTTGAAAAAGAAGAGTGGTCCAAAATTCCAGTTGAGAGATGTAAGAAGCTTGCTGATGGTTATAGGAAGTGATTGATTGCAGTTATTTATTCCAAAGGGCGTGCAGCCAAATGTTAAGTTGAGGGTGCCAACAATTTTGTCTGGTCCATTTTGGGGGTTTTGTGTAAAATTATGTGCAATTTGCCTTTTTTTCTTTACTTGTTGTGTTGTTCCAATACACACAAAGAAAATTAACAGGTGTATAACAAAACATGTGTAATGGCAATAATTTTCTGGGCGAAATAGTTCATTTTCTGGAACAATTTCATGGGTGCCAACACTTTTGGCCATTACTGTATATTTTGGTATTGAGGAGTTGTTTTTATCTAAGCAACTCTGATATTCATGTCATCCAGGTTTTTTTTTTTTACCTGAGCTTTTAACAGCTCTAATAAATTTTTTTGCTATAATATTCAAATAATTTTTACCTTTTTTTGTGATACATGTGGCTTAAAACGGAGCTGTACTTTCAAGAGACAATAGTACAGGAGATAAGAAACTTTGTATCTTATCAGAAAAATCAGCTCCCTTCCCCATTTATGACAGACGGCTTACCCTTCCCCCTGCCTCCTGAACTTTTCATCCACTGTGGAAAAGCAGCTCAGGTCCATCTTGCTCAGAGGAGAAGAACTACTACAGTTGTCATATGACACAGACCATTATCCTCTATCGAGAAAGGAGAGGGAGGAGGATTGAGGTGCAAGAATGTGAGCAGGTAGAGGGAGTCAGAAAACAGTGCAGAGCTTTTGAACAAGTGTTTTATCTCATATCAAAGCTTGATTCAAATCAGCACAGCTGAGCTCTGCTGCATAATGTCCTCCATGTTGCTGCAGCTTGTTTCTGTGAGCTAAAAAGTGAATGAAGAGCAGTCATTCCCCTTTCTGCACTGTGCTGTCTATGGGATAAATCACTGCATCTATTCTCCTCCCCCAACCTACCAGTGGATTGCAATATACAGATAGATCACGCAGAGGAGAAAACTATTGCGCATGCAGCATAAGTCACATAATGGCCAGAAATTGTGTTATTCATCATTCACACACACAGGACACCTTATTTGGAAAAGTTTTTGAAAGCACAGTTAAGCTTAGTGCCCACGATGCAGAAATGAAGCAGAAATTTTACTGAGCATTTCTGCATCTCCTTGGCAGAAAAATGCATGTGGTTTTTACATGCGTTTTTGGCGCGTTTTTGCATGCGGAGTTTTTCCAATGCATTGTATAGGTAAATCCACATGCACAAACGCACAAGAATTGGTAATGTCCGGATTTTTTCTGCAAGTAAAATCCGTGCAGAAAAATCCTGACCATGTGCACACAACTTGCAGAATGTCATAGGAAGTCATGGGATAAGGTATGCAATGCATTTCTTGATCGTTTCTGCGCTGCAAATCCGCACCAAAAATGCACCAAAAGCGCGTCGTGGGCACACAGCTTTAAGCTTACATTTTTTAAGTAATTTTTACATTCCTTTTTTTTGCTGATATTGGGGGAAAATAAGAACATTATAGGAAATATGTCTCTATTTTTCACTCTTTTTTTTTTTCATGACCACAAAGGACTGCTGAAAAAAAATCATTTTAAATTGCGCTCCACTTTCTGTAGGAATTATTTTTTAATGTTGAGCAGATTTTTTTCTGATGGGTGCTGGGCTAAAAACAGTAATTCTGACTGGAAGTGACTCTTTTTTATTTTTTTTTATGTTTATTTATATTTTTTCTTGCTGTTTTAATTCATTTCATACTGTGCCCCTCATAAAGTGTGTCTTAACATATTTATACATTCTTTTCATTGCTGATTTTTTCCATAACTGGGGATGGTTTATTGACCCCAGCTACAAGTGAAATTCATCTTCCTGCATTCACAGCAGAGCAATCTGAGTCTAATAAGACTCAACAGCTTCTGCTCTCTCTCTACACCATGCAATCAAATCCGAATGAAGAAGCCCTGACAGCGTTTCTTATACTGTATACACAGCACTTGTTTAGTGGTTTATATGCAGTGATCAGGAAGGCAGAGATGGTAATAAACCATTTCTGCCTTCTCTATGAGGAGCCTGGCTGTTTCTGACAGCTGGCTCCTGGGCAAGCAGCCAGGTCTGCCTTGGCCTTTTTAAATGTCAGTGCAGAGTAAAGTGCGCACTGCCCAGATGTTTAAAGTCTATGGGAGGTCTAGAACTAGTTAAGATATTTGTTTTTTTTTTTCTTCTTGTTTTGTATAATAATGTATTTTTTCGTGTCTATTAAATGTTACACTTTTTAGCTCACCGTTCCATACACTAGAACTAACTGTTCACAATTCCCTTTCCTAGAAACTATTCTGCACAAATTGCAAAACTTTAAAATAATATTGATTTTATAAATTTGACAAAAGTCAGTTTTAACAGTCTATAACGCAGCAACCTGACAATTTGCACAGATGACAATTTTTATAGATTTTCCTAATGCATTGACTTGTACATAAAAGAACCATCTTTATTTTCTGTTCATCATAATAACATAACCTGCACACAATGAACCTTTATCACAAATATATGACTTTTTCTCAGTTATCTTGAGCAATTATTTCCAGTCTAATGATGACACATTGCTTATTCTGAATGTGAACATCCCCATGCCATTTTCCTATCTCACTATAACGTTTATGTTCTCATAAAGATTGTTGTGTCACCCCGTAAACGGTAGTTAATTTATTTAGTATTCCTATTGGCATAAATTACCTTGTGACTTTTTTCTAGCAAAAATGAGAAATGGATAATGTGACAATATTAGTGAACACTGTATGCCCTCTGTTCAATTGTTAAACCTTTATATATTTTTTTAGCAATTAGAGACAAAACTTACTTTTGTGCTTTCAACAGTTATAATTTTTAGATACAACTTATGCTACATGCAGGTCAATGAGTCTGTGGAAAACAAGCGTCCGCACTCGGATGACAGCCGAGTGCAGTGTAATTTTCACGGACTGACAAAATGGATTTTTTTTCCATTTTCTCCACATTTGAGAAAATCAGTTTGCACTCTGATCAGAGCATATATAGACCGATTTTCTCGGATGAGAGAAAATCGGTTGTGTGACCCTAGCCTAAGCCTCCATATTGAATAAGCACATTAATACACATCATCTAAACATACATCAGTTAAAAAAAGAAATTATATATGCATCATCAGCAATTTTTTTTCATTGACGAATCATATTTGGTATTCCCGATTGTTTTAATATATAGACTGTACCCTTTAGTGATCTTAATTTGTATTTCAGACCTCAAATTCTCGTGGGTTTACAAAAAACATGAAACTGGAGGCAGTCAACCCAAGTAATCCCTCTGAGATTTGTGTTGCATCTGTTACCAAAGTGAAAGGAAGATTACTTTGGATTCATCTTGAAGGTATCCAAGTTTCCAGTCATTTTGATTTATGCAAAGTATAATGTATGACAACTGTTGTAACAAAACAATTTTTTTTTTTAGATTTTGAGCCACATCTTTATTTGAATTATGAAAAAAAAAATAGAAGAAAACAAAAAACACAGTAGGGTCTTTTCTGGATAGAAAAAAGGATAACACTGTACAATTGTGCTCACCTGGTAGGATTGTGTGCACACAACCACTAATAAGGCTTAGGCTGCTGCAGACCCAGGAGGAGAAATCAGGCGCAACTGGAAAAGAATGGGTTAACATGCACTACCATCAATAATGATGAGAAGACCGGATTCCACAGATATGTGGCTTAGTAGTCAACGTATTTTGAAGTATACAACTTCTTCATCAGGACATACTTTTGATTTGTCCTGACGAAGAAGTTGTATACTTTGAAACGCATTGACTATAAAACCACATATCTGTGGAATCCGGTCTTATCATTAGTATTGATGGCAGCGCAGGTTAACCCATTCTTTTCCAGTTGCTCCTGACATCTTTATTTGAGGAATACTAGTTGGTAAATTTCATTTAGTGCCAATAATGAATGGCAAAAAAAGAACATTGTGGTTGCCTGCTAATAGATGTATCTTACTGCATATTGTCATATATTGAACTCAGAAATAACAGACTACGCCGTAGGCTTCTATTGTGTTGGCTATAGGGAGCCAGAACTTGTGCTGTACATCTATGTCTATGCAATGAATTTGAGTTACATATAAAAACAAACCTTTCAAGATATATTGAGAAATGTAAGGGTTTCTCATCAGAGATAACCGCTTTCAAAAAGCACCTGCTGCACCGATAAGCCGCGTGCTCGCTGGTAAACAGCTAATATTGTCAGCCGCAGCTGCTTCATGGAAGATGTAATATTACATGTCCTATAACACGAGAATTGCTCCAGTCCTCGTTCTTACACAGCGATTCTTTATTCTAGTTCAAGAAGAGGAGTGATGAGTATGGGATCACACTACATGATGTCCATATGAACTGGGATTTGTTTGTATTAGATAACCCCCTTAAATCACTGCATTATTTAAAGATTAAAAATGACAGGTTTTAAAGGGAGGGAAATTCACTTAACGGTCACTGTTGAGATACTGAAATTAATACTTATTTTTTACTTATGTATTTAAAGGGAACTTGTCATATAATATAATGCTATTAATCTTCAGATATGCGGTTAATCTACAGGTTAATAGCATTTTGGCAGTGAGAGCCCTGCTACCGAGAGGTAATGAACTTTATTCACTCTGGCAGCGTTCTGCTTCCAGTCATAGGGATGGCATCGACATGGGTTCAGTCATCGATCTGTGTATAGAGAACGGCAGCTGTAACTGTGTCCCCGTCACTGACTGACAGCTCGCTCAGCATTAGAGCCGGCTGTCAGTTGGTGCCGGGGGCGCGGTTACAGCCGCCACTCTCTATACACAGAGCGGTGACTCAACCCATGCCAGTGCCACCCCTATGACTGAAAGCAGAACGCCGCCTGGGGGGATAAAGTTTATTTCCTCCCGGCAGCGGGGCTCTCAGTGCTGCCACTGCATGATGTCAGATCTGTAGATTACCCCCATATCTGCAGGTTGATAGTTATTTTACATGATAGGTTCTCTTTAAATTAACTTACAGTTGTATTTTATTTGTTTTATGCAAAGCCTTGTGAAGCCTTTCTTTAGGTGGGGTTAGATAGCTTTTATATTTTAGGAAAAAACAAGTCAGTGGGAGGCCATGGGTTGCATTTTATTAGCTCATCTCTATGTATAGCCAAAAAAAAAACCAAGCTTCACATGAGTGTTTTGTGTCCTTTTATCGCTACTTGGAAACCAATCAGCTCATCTGGAAACTTAACCAAGCAAAATTGTATTATTTGTAATAATGTTTATCAGATACTGAATTTCCCAAGCCTCTCACATGGCCCAGTACTGAGCATCAACTTAATAGAGCTCGATCAGCGCATGATCGACATTACAGTTCTCTGAAAACAGCTTACTGCCGTAGGACCAGCAACAAATATGTGTGATACTGATCTCTATTGCTGACACATCCAACAAATTCAATTAGAAAGGAAAAGGATGTTGTGGTTTGAGCTTCTTGCACATTTCTTAGTGGTCCAACAAGCACCTGCATCTGCCACAAATCATAAAAAGGTCAAAACAGGAAGTTTTTTTTCTTTTTCAGTAATATTAAAGGAAAGCTAGTATTGGACATACTGTTAAATACTGACCTATATAGATATCTACCACTGCTTGTCACCACAACATTTAATATAGAATGATGAGAATAAGATGTCATTTTGGATAGAAGATGTTAGATACAATTCTTGATACTTGACAGGCATAGAACTGAGGCCAAAATAAATGTGCTACTAATTACGGTATGTTGTTCAGTTTTGTGATTTGCTTCTGCCGGGGTGTGATTGCTAAAGAGGTTGTCCACTACCTGCATAACTCCTTCTTAAATAGTGCCCCATAGCATATAAAGAAAAGCATCACCGGTGCGGTAGGTGTCTTATTTATTTTAAACTGGAGAATAAAGCATTTAAGTAGGGGTTGTTCAAGAAGTGGACAACCCCTTTAATCTTAAGTTGAGCACCCCTTTTGAACAAGCCACATGATTGCTTATTTTTCCCCTCTTTTGGCATAGTGTTTTGTAAGGCGTAAAACATCTTGAGAATTTCAGTATTACAGTGACGCGCCCCTGGGCCTTCTGTGTCGTGCGGCATCGCGCGCACGGGGGCTTACCCGGAGCCGGATCAGATGGGGGTAGTAGTCTCGTGGCGGTGACCCGGTCCGTGCCCAGGGAGTCAAACTAAGTGGCGAGTCTATTAGCAGTAGATGTTGGATGACTACGCCACCCGTTGAATGCAGCTTTGGAGCTGCCGCTGCAGGGCAGACCGCTGAGGCCGGTGGAAGGATGGTGCAGCGGGGATGGTATAACCCCCAACGGGAGGGGTATGGCCTCAGGGCAGCAGGTGTAGATGATGGGGGTTGTGATGGTGCAGCAAGGAGAGTCAGAAACGTATGGTGCAGTTTCAGGGTTTTTACTCACAGATGGTACTTCAGTCACTTCGGCCGGGAGTGACCACCCGAGCCGTACTGCGTTCACCAGGTGCGGGACTCGGCTAACCCCCAGGCAGTTCCGGAGCGTGGTCCTGAGCTCCCCTCTCTCTCTCTTTCTGCTGGCCGTCCCCACCAGGGATCCACCTTTGTCCGGCTCCCTCGGGCCTCTTGGTGGTTAAACCTTCTCTGGCTTTCCTGACCCTACTCGTGGTGTGCCTTCCTGGTGGATATGGTGAGGGTCGTGGCAAAACTTGACCACGACCTCCGGTTCCTGGCTGAGGATCATTAGCCTCCACCAGTTTGGGTTCCGGTACCCGTTTCCGCCAACCCTTCACCCGGTAACTTGTGGGATCTCAGGGTTCCCTCTGGCTCTGCGTCTCTGGGCCTTTCTTCCTCCTCTCTCTCCACTGCAGGCTTGGCCCTGGAGCTGGGCCCAGCCGGAGCCACAGCTCCCTGTCAGCCCTCCTGGCTGAGCTCCTCCGCTCTGCTTCTCCTCAGACTGACTGACTGACTGACTCACTCCCTGACTCACCCTGTCCTAAGATGGTGCCCACCATATATACTCCCTCTATGTGTGAGCCCAGGTGACTAGCACCCAATGGGCTCCTATCTCTATGCCCAGAGCCCCTCCCCTATCTGCCCCTACACTACTGGGATGTTCCACCCCCCCCTCCCACTCCAGCCAGGGACAGACACTGTCGTACCTGCACATTCACCTAGTGGGAGTACCATTGATCTGTCCCCCGGAAATGGGATGAGTGTAGTGCATGCAGCTAGCTGAGCTCAGTCCCACACTCCATCCTTACCCGGGAGTGGAATACCACACCTCTGGCTCGAGGTGCACTACCCCTGTAGCAGCCGAGTCCTCGGGGTGCTACAACAGTATCATACAATATTATCTAGTTGGCAGAATACTTGAGGAGATGTTTGGGCACTTGTCCTGCTTTTTCATTTTAATCTTTATCTCTAGTTTCCCTTGTTTATCACCCCTCTGTTGTATTTTAATAATTTCTTAGTTCTAGAAAAACCTAGGTCTTTTAAGTGAAACTTAAAGTGATAATGAAGTTGTCCTTAAAGTTACAATTAAGTTGGACTAAATTGTCCCTAAGCATTGTAAGGGTACTACACTTCACTTCTATTCTAGGATATATAGAATTCTAATGTGCATTCTCATGCACCAGTTACTATCATCTGAAGTATATTTATCGTACATGCAATTGTTATGAAGATTAGAATCCAGCATTCTAAAGAATAAACAAAATGTTGTAAAAATATTACACATACTATATGTGATTTACACTATAGTAGACTGTCCCATTAGATCCTTCCTCATTAATTATTTGTTAATTATAATATGTGTGAAACAGTAATGTTGGAGAACAGTACATGGTTTAGTTTCTTCTTTTAGTTTTTAAAAATATTTATAGCATTCAAATATTTACAGTATATGCAAAACTTAAAAGATTGTGAAAGAACTGGAAATGTCATGCATTCATTTTCATATAGTCATATGCAAAATATTTCTCTGGAGTTTAAAATTGGTCAATGTCAATTCGACAAACAGCATAAATCAATGGTATAAGTGAGTCTAAGAAATTTTGTAGTATATCTTATTAGAGAATTATGCTTATTTCTCCACTTATGAAACATTTCTTCTAATGCTTCTGCTTCCTGAACTCATCATTCACTTAGAAATACAGTTAAAATTAGTCTTGCTTAACCCCTCCACACATCCTGCTATAAGTACAAGGATGGTGTTATAGCACAGGAGCTGTTACATACAACTGGGCTCCCACTGCAACAGCTATATGCGATCCCAGCCGTTTAAGTTTACATGATGTTGTTACTGAGTGGATTTAAGGAATTTGACAGATGGAAAATGCTCCCTCTTTCAGCCCATCTGCACCCCCGCAGCGAGATTGTGGGGTGCCAATGGGTTGCTATGCCAGCCAGTGACCTAGCAATGGTCTTCATGTCCGCCATACATCACAGTTTAGCAGATATTGCTGGAGGTGGTTTCTTATAAGCTACTTGTCTGTCAAATGCTGATAGACTGGGATAATACACCATTACATAATGGTTTATTTTGAAAAAAAGAAAACAAAAGTCCTAAAAAACCCACATATGTTTGGTATCGCCTCATTTGTAACAATCCATGCTAGAAAACAAATTAATTATTTATCCTGGATGGTGAATGCTACAAAATAAAAATTGATATGTCAGGAATTATTTTGCTTTTATGCTGCTTCACAAAATTAAACAAGTGATCAAAAGTGTGCATGCACCCTAAAATGGTGCCAATAAGAATGATAGCTCAAAAAATTAACCTCATATAGCTTTGTAAGCAAAAGAATAAAAAGTTATAGCTTTTACGATATGATGACCCCCCCTCAAAAAACAAGATTTGTTGTAAAAAATTAATTTCTGCTGCAAAAGTAGTAAAATTTAAAAAATATATAAAAATTGGGTATCGCGATAATCGCATCAAACTACATAATAAAGGAATCATGTTATGTATACTGCATACCATAGTAAAAAGAACCAGGCATTCTCTTTAAAATTGCAAAGTATAGGTCTTTATTATTCCGTAGTCCAAAAATGTGATGCTTCAGTCAGATTAAGAACTTTCTCAAACATTGGATTGCAGGAGTTCATTACAATGTAGAAAAAAAGGCGCAGTGAATGGTGGTATAACTGCTCTGGTAAGAGGCACTGTCTCAAATATACTGCATAGTGGATGATGTAAAAAATATAAATAATACAATTCCAGATTTGTTTTTCATTCATCCTTGATACAAAAAGATTAAATAAAGGAAGATAAAAAAAAGTTATATGTAACCAAAAATTGTACAAGTGAAAACCACACTATATCCTGCAAAATAAGTCATAAAATAGCTCAATCTACAGAAAAAAATATAAAAGTTATAGTTAGAAAAATATGGCGACCAATCAAAAAAATTAAAAACATATAAAATATATACACATAGGTTTTTTATCATCATAATTTTATTGTTCCACCGAATAAAGATTTCATGTCAATTATCCCAAATGGTGAATGGTGTTTAAAAAAAATGTATACAGTACAGACCAAAAGTTTGGACACACCTTCTCATTTAAAGATTTTTCTGCATTTTCATGACTATGAGAATTGTACATTCAAAACTATGAATTAGCACATGTGGAATTATATACTTAACAAAAAAGTGTGAAACAACTGAAAATATGTCTTATATTCTAGGTTCTTCAAAGTAGCCACCTTTTGCTTTGATGACTGCTTTGCACACTCTTGGCATTCTCTTGATGAGCTTCAAGAGGTAGTCACCAGAAATGGTCTTCCAACAATCTTGAAGGAGTTCCCAGAGATGCTTAGCACTTGTTGGCCCTTTTGCCTTCACTCTGCGGTCCAGCTCACCCCAAACCATCTCGATTGGGTTCAGGTCTAGTGACTGTGGAGGCCTGGTCATCCGGCGTAGCACCCCATCACTCCCCTTCTTGGTCAAATAGCCCTTACACAGCCTGGAGGTGTGTTTGGGGTCATTGTCCTGTTGAAAAATAAATGATGGTCCAACTAAACGCAAACCGGATGGAATAGCATGCCACTGCATGATGCTGTGGTAGCTATGCTGGTTCAGTATGCCTTCAATTTTGAATAAATCCCCAACAGTGTCACCAACAAAGCACCCCTACACCATCACACCTCCTCCTCCATGCTTCACGGTGGGAACCAGGCATGTAGAGTCCATCCGTTCACCTTTTCTGCGTCGCACAAAGACACGGTGGTTGGAACCAAAGATCTCAAATTTGGACTCATCAGACCAAAGCACAGATTCCCACTGGTCTAATGTCCATTCCTTGTGTTCTTTAGCCCAAACAAGTCTCTTCTGCTTTTTGCCTGTCCTTAGCATTGGTTTCCTAGCAGCTATTTTACCATGAAGGCCTGCTGCACAAAGTCTCCTCTTAACAGTTGTTGAAGAGATGTGTCTGCTGCTAGAACTCTGTGTGGCATTGACCTGGTCTCTAATCTGAGCTGCTGTTAACCTGAGATTTCTAAGGCTGGTGACTCGGATAAACTTATCCTCGGAAGCAGAGGTGACTCTTGGTCTTCCTTTCCTGGGGCGGTCCTCATGTGAGCCAGTTTCTTTGTAGCGCTTTGTAACATACCTGGCGGCATTCTTGCATAGGGCACCATCTCCCACTATGCAAGATCGCAAACTTGATCATCAGTCCAGTCTGCTAGCCTGGCTTCTTTCCATGCTGTCTGTTTGCCTCTGTTCTGGCTGCTTAGGGCGGCGGCCCGGTCACTTCGTGTTTCTTGTAGCTGCTGTGGGCACACCCCTAATGTGTCCTCAGCCTATTGCTGTCAGTCACTGGATATTTAAACCAGCTTCACCTGGAAGCTGGTGCCTGAGCAACTCTATCATTCAGTGTGCTCCTTGACTCTGAATGTGCCAGGTCCTGTTCTGTTTCTCCTGCCTGTCCGCCTTCCTGGAGGCTGTATTTCCAGGCCAGTCTGAACACGCTCCTTGCCTGTTTGTTTCTGCCTCTAGGGGCCGTATACCCAGGCTCGTTCCTGTATTTCGCTGCAGTAACAGTTCCTGTCTGAACTGTCTCCTAACCTGTTACTTGTTTGGTCCCTATGTCCGTTTCCTTCCTTTTGCTGCAGTGTCTGAACCATCACTTGGCTTTACCTAGGCTCGTTCCTGTATTTCGTTGCAGTACAGTCCCTGTCTGAACTGTCTCCTAACCTGTTACCTGTTTTGTCTCTTTGTCCGTTTCCTCTCTTTTTCTGCAGAGTCTGAACCTGCACCTAACTCCTACTCATTGTCGCTGTACTTTTGTTTATGAGTTTGGAGTCCTCTCGCTACTTCTTTGCAAGTACCGTGTGTGTATCTGGTTCTGCCTTTCCCTTCCAGTCTGTTCCATGTGAACAGAGCCCTGTCCCCTCTGCTCTGTCTTTGCTCACCGCTTTGGCGGTTTATCTCTGCTCTGCCTTACTTACCGCTCTGGCGGTTTCTGCCCGCTCTGCTCAGCCTTGTCCACCGCACTTGCGGTTTCGCTCTGCTCAGCCTTGTCCACCGCGCCTGCGGTTTCGCTCTGCTCAGCCTTGTCCACCGCATCTGCGGTTTCGCTCTGCTCAGCCCTGTCCACCGCATCTGCGGTTTCGCTCTGCTCAGCCTTGTCCGAACCCGTCTCCTAGTCTGTACTGGACCCTACCCAGCCTGTGCTCTAATCTGCCTGTTCCTGTATTCCCCAGTGTGGGTCAACAGGTCCCTCTGCTCGGTTCCTCCCTGGTGCACAGGCGTCATTAGCCGTCGTGCGACCTTGGTCAGATCGGGTAGATACTTAGTTACGCCCCTCCAGGCACTCTCCGGTTCATGGTCCAGTGGGATCACTAAACACGCACACGCCAGTCAGTCCGGGCGTGTGCAAAACACGCTTGATGGTTTTTGCAACTGCACTTGGGGACACTTTCAAAGTTTTCCCAATTTTTCGCACTGACTGACCTTCATTTCTTAAAGTAATGATGGCCACTCGTTTTTCTTTACTTAGCTGCTTTTTTCTTGCCATAATACAAATTCTAACAGCTTATTCAGTAGGACTATCAACTGTGTATCCACCAGACTTCTGCACAACCCAACTGATGGTCCCAACCCCATTTATAAGACAAGAAATCCCACTTATTAAACCTGACAGGGCACACCTGTGAAGTGAAAACCATTTCCGGTGACTACTTCTTGAAGCTCATCAAGAGAATGCCAAGAGTGTGCAAAGCAGTCATCAAAGCAAAAGGTGGCTACTTTGAAGAACCTAGAATATAAGACATATTTTCAGTTGTTTCACACTTTTTTGTTAAGTATATAATTCCACATGTGTTAATTCATAGTTTTGATGCCTTCAGTGTGAATGTACAATTTTCATAGTCATGAAAATACAGAAAAATCTTTAAATGAGAAGGTGTGTCCAAACTTTTGGTCTGTACTATACATACATGTACAATTCAAAATTAGTGTTTTTTTCATTCATTCTTCCTCCCAAAAAATGTACGGTAATAAAAATATCAAAAATTCAGATATACACCACAATAGTAATGAAACAATGAAATTTACATCTTGCCATAAAAAATAGGCCCTTACACAATAAGAATATGACATCACAAAAGCTATTTTTTTTCAAACAGTGCATTTAAAGTGCAAAGTAATAAATTATTTATAAAATGATATATATTTGGTATTTACATAATCATGCTGACCCGCAGAAAAAAAGATAACTTCATTTGTGAAGCAAAGTAAAATTGAAAATGGAAAGAAAAACAATGGCAGAATTGCTGTTTTTTTCTTTCTTCCCATAAAGAATTAATAATAGTTAATAAGTTATATGTACCCCAACATGGTGCCACTGATAAACACACCTCATCCCGCTAAGACAAGCCCTGATACAATTACATTAAGGCCACGGCCCCACTATCAGTATTCGGTCAGTATTCGGTTAGTATTTTTTCTCAGGAGTGGGAGCCGAAACAAGTCACCAATTCTGTATTTATTACCCACTCCTGGTTTGGGCTCCCACTCCTGAGAAAAAATACTGACTGAATACTGATAGTGGGGCCGTGGCCTAAAGCTGTAACCCACTACTGAACAACCCCAAATTGATTGACCCAGGAAGGTGAAAAGAAAAAAGGAAAAGATACCTCCTAGACTTTCACTGCTCCTAAATGTGTTGCAGCCAATCAGAAGCCACTAAGCAAGTGCAGCGTCCACTTTTTATCTGAGCCAGAAGAACACTGTTTTTTTCACTTCCTTGAGCCCATTTATAAGAGAATTTCCAGTAGTAGACAACTTGTTTAAGGTAGAATCAACTATCAGCACACTGTGGGATCATGATATATGCTGCCTATTTAACCCCTTGCCTCCCCAGCCATTTTTCATTTTACGTTTGCATTTTTCCCTCCTGCTACATGCAAGAACCGTAGTATTTTTATTTTTTCACTGACATAGCAGTATGAGCGTTTTATTTTTTAATGTGATTATCTAATTTACCATACAATTTCATAAAGGAAAAACAATTCCAATTGGGATGAAATGGATTTTCCATGTCTGTACAATTACAGCAATACAAATCTTACTTAGACTTTTTTTTTTTTAAGTGGGAAAAAAAAATTCAGAAGTTTGAAAAAAAAAAATTTGGTTTGTTTTACCATTTTCCAAGATTCATAACTTCTTAATTTTTGTGTTGATAGAGCTGTATGAGAGCTTTTTTTTTACTGGATAGTCTGACTGTTTTATTGTCTCAACTTTAGGGTTCATGCAACGTTTATATCATTTTTTTGAGCCCATTAATAAGGGGAAAGAGCAGATAGGAACAGAGTAAGAGAGAAAAAAGCACTAAAGTAGTAGCCCCATCTCTATGATTCCCTCTAAGTGTTTTATCTTTCTTCAGTGCTGATTTATATTGCTCAGTACGACTATATAATGTCCTCGATGGCACTGCTGCTTCTGAATATGTGCTATGGAGAGACAGGAGAGTTGGAATTCCTCATATCTCTATCTACTGTGTATGGTCGCTATGGCCGACATTGTAGCAGCTGGTCTCCACCCACTAGCTCAGGGACAGCTGAAATTTAGAGTTTGCAAAGGCGAAAACTGGTGAAAATGAGAGATTCAAGTCATATACTAGCCCGAAATGGTGAAATTCCTCATGTGCAAAGACATGACTGCTCATTCTGAATAGTGATCAGAAATGACGCTTTACACTTTAACTAAACACTCGCATGTATATATTTTTATTAAAAGTATGTGCATGTAATGTAATGTGAGTGTATGAATGTACTCACCTACTGCTGCTTTCTCTGGTGTCCAGCACCGTTCTGCTTTTCTTCTGAGTGGCATTACCACAGTTGCATCTAGGCAGCTCACTCTATGCGTGAGTCGGAAGCCTCTTTTACATTGTAAACCTATGGAGCTTTGTTCTAACGCTCCACAGACTTAGATTGTAAAAGTCACTTCCGGGTCACGCAGAGCGCAGCATGACCTGGACAGTATGCACAGCAGTGACGTCACTGAGAAGAGGAGCAGAGTGATGCTGGACACCGGAGAGAGCAGCGGTTGTTTGTAGTGAAAGATGGCCATGTACATAGATAACTTTTTGGCGGAATTATAATTTGGTGTAACAAACCTACAGATATTGCTCTGTTAACATACAAATTATTTCAGGAAGGAAAAACAAAGACAGTAAAATCTAGCCAGATCTTTTCTTACCCAAGTGACAACTCTTGGCTGAAAGTCCCATTGATCTTACAATACCTACTGCCTACAGCCAATACTAAAGCAATCATTTCTTCATACATTTCAGGTCTCGTGAAGCCTGTTCCTGAGTACATAGTTGACGTGGAGTCCATGAATATTTTCCCTGTTGGATGGTGTGAAGCAAATTCATATCCACTTAACACACCGCAGAGAGCAGTAGGTAAGTACTTCCAGGTCTTGTATACTATATACTCAAGCACATATTTGCTCTCATAATGTATCACCCTGAGCTCAGAATAATCCAGGCTCTTATAAATAATATAATGAATAGTCTACAATTATATAAAATACTCCTAGCTAGTTTGTCATTTTTGTATATTGGAATCAAACAATACACTCAATTATACAATATAATATAGTGGAAACAAATTCACGGAGTTACTGGAAAACATCAGATTTGAAGCGTTTGATTTGAGAAAATGTCTGAAGTTTCATGAGGTATAAGTCACAAATCAATTTTCCATACTTAAGTACTTTCTTAATAGTAGTTTCACGGATGAGTTCCCTTCTCAGTGCAGAGGAGTTGATGATTAATGACATTCAAGTAGCACAGTCACACTGCTAAAATCACGGGTATAGCACAGGATCCAAATAATGGGAGTTGTGACATATTCCGCTTATAGGAGGGATAGTTTATCATCAACTCATTATAAAAGGATTGGAAGTCAACAAGAAGATGTGGGGCAATGTTAAAAGGAACCTGTCATGTTAAAAATGGTATTTTCTTTATAAGCAGAGTGTTATAGAGCTGGAGGAGCTGATCAGATTGATATACATATACATTTTTCAATAAAACTTTCATTTTCTCATTGAAATCCTGGTGTTTGTATGCATATCAGTCCAGGGATTGGCATTCTTCCCTGAATGACAGTGCATGCAGAGATAGCTGTCAATCATTGAGTGGGACTACCCACTGGACTCTTATATACACACAAACACCAACGATGTCAATGAATAAAATACAAGTTATATTGAATCATTTTCTAATAATCTATATATCATTCTGCTCAGCTTCTCCTTGTCTATATCATGCCATTCACAGATCAGACTGTATCCACAATGTGACAGGTTGCCTTTAAAGGGAATCTGTCACCAGGTTTTTGACCTCCTATCTTAGAAAATCATGATGTAGGGGCAAAGACCCTGATTCCAGCAATGTATCACTTACTGGTCTGCTTGCTGTAGTTTTGATAAAATCCCTGTTTTATCTGCTGCAAATCTACCAGTTCTCTGAATGTTGAGCTCTGTATAACCCCACCTACACCACTGATTGGCAGCTTTCTGCCTATGTACAGTGGGAAAGAGCTCAAGAATATGCTTGACTACCTGGCAGCAGGTTTACTAGTTCTGCAATGATAATCTCTTGCTGATAAAACACTTATTTTATCAAATCTACACTAATCAGCCCAGAAAATGATACATAGCTAGAATCAGGATCTCTTTCTCTACACTAAGCTGCTTTCAGATTAAGTGGCAAAGCCCTGGTGACAGATTCCCTTTGAAGGAAAGCTGAGTCACTGAATTCAACAATGTGTCACTTTTTTGGCTGTGTGCTGTTGTTTACTTACAATGAGGGTATTATCACTAGGAGATGCTGGACCACAGACTGCGTGAGCCCTGGTCCGACCCCGCCTCCTGTGATAAGCAGCTCACTGTGGGGGCAGGGTTAGCTTTCTCAGCTCTGCTTCATGCTACATCTAAAACTATGATTGTGTGACAACTGCTGCACCCAGTGAACTAAGTAATTCATCATTGGAATCAGACTCACTTGCCCTATATGATGCTACTGTCAGATTAAATAGCCAAATCCTGCCAACAGATTCCCTTTAAGGCACAACTCAGCACAATAGAAGCATAAAACTAGTGTGAAGATTACCAGGTACAATGGCAAAATGCATTTGAGGAAATAAGCTGTTACTAAAATGACAAAATGTGAGTAGTAAAGTTCCAGAAAGAAATAATAAAGCTGTATACGTTCTTTGGAGACCATTGAGTATGAGGTAGACAACAAATGTATCAGATGTCCTTTCCACTCCATACCTGAAAACATGTACAGTAAGTTTAAGAACCTCCAGGAGGAAGTAGAGGAATTCTACACTTACGGCATACCTCCTTGTGTAAATACTGTGCATTGTGCGCCCATACCCAATCTACTAGTCCTTGACAGGTGACTTGTTGAAGGGGTTTTCCCTTTCCGGAAGCTGCTTAAAATATTCTTGTATTTATATGGTGCCGTCAACCAATCCAGCTCTCTGCTTACTGGAATAGCACATTGTAACAATTAAAATTCAGTTTTGGTACAAACGAACAGTGTTTACATTATAGCAAAAGTAGCGACACCCGGACGTCTGGTGCACATAGCATTTTGCTGGTTTTATTCACCACCATGTGTGCAAGGCCAGGCAATGAGCCACTTTCAAGTTATATTGGGTATATGACAAGGGATCGATCCAATCCTGTCGGAATGAAAAGATACTATTAGGGGCAGTGCAGCCGATTTATGAAGGTGAAAGTAAAATTGTAGTAACCAATCACAGCACAACTTTCATTTTTGTTTGCCAATCTGTGCCAATGCTTACAAGATGCATTTAGTAGGAGCCTGGCCTATACAACTTTACAATTTATAGGAAACACAAAAGCAATAAACCTTGTGATACACTGGACTCTATGTACTCAGTTCAGTATGTCTTTAATATTATGTTCCATTCTGCGGATCCTAGTGTTTCCAGACGTTTCGTTCATTGAGGGGTATTCCTATCTCCAAGATCCTATCCCAATATGTAGTAAGTGTAATAATAATATTAGCAAATACCTCAAATTAGAAGTGTAATATAGTTCTTCTTATTTGCTATGTCTCTTTCCTCATGTGCAGGGCATTGCAGGACCTTAGGTATCCATGGTTACGACCACCCATATAGTGAGAGTTAGTTGCTAGTGGTCGTAACCATGGATACCTAAGCTACTGCAATGCCCTGCACATGGGATAAGTGACATAGAGAATTAGAAGAAATTTACTAGATTTCTAATTGGAGGTGTTTGCTAATATTAATATTATTACATCTATTACATATTGGGATAGGATCTTCGAGATAGGAATACCCCTCACTAAAGGAATACCTCTACAACTGTGTTTGTTTGCCTTTGACATCTGGAAATATGTAATCATGGATCATGCATCGTTGTGTAACAATCAGAACACCATAATGTGCCTGTCAATACCAATATAATCTGACCTACAAGGAAGGAGAATTAGATAAATTATAAATGGTTCTAAGAATTAGAATTATGCGCAGTATTATAAACAGTAGAAATACAGAACCACAATGCAAACTTTTCTTCTAACCTTCCTTCAAGCAAAGGTTTACATATCATAGACCCCATGTTATAGGGCCCATGAGAAAGGGGAGGCCCAGTCCATTCTAGTCTTATTCTCCTTTTCTACAATCTGTCTAAGGTTATGTTTTTATGTAGTAGAGATGAGTGAATATATTCGAGAGGAATTGAATTCTGCTGGAATTTTACAAAAATGCCCATTTGCAAAAACTCATTTTTTTGTAATTCTATTCCACTGGTTGTCATTTTTCAGGAAGTAGGCCATAAAAATGGTTAAAACATAAAAAAATCCATATACTCACCTCACTGCTCACCTCTACAGCCCCCCTGGTCCTCACTGTCACCCATCCAGTCTTCGCCACATCTTATGACAGCCGCTTGAAAGCGCGTGTAAGGTGATGGCGCACGTCGTGATTTTTTGTGCACTTATGCAGATCTCTCCTGGGTGGTCTCATCAGGGGATTTCAGTGCAAGCAGCAGATAGGTGACAATGAGGATCAGAGGGGTCGGAGAAGGGAGTGGTGAGGTGATTATAATGATTTATTTATTTATTTTACATCTTACATTTCTTAGGTTCCAAGAGACCCCAGAGCTTAATAAGGAACATTAAATTTGCAGAAATTAACTTCTCTGAAAATCGAATTTTCAGATAAAATCTGTGTGAACAATTAGAATTTTACCTGATCCGCTCATCTCTAATTTGTAACATTTTTGATGTTTTGTTTTCTGCACGAAAAGCTCAAAAACAGGAAAACCACAGTGCATAATCTGCATGTTTTTTATGCATTTTTTTAAAGTTTCAGATATGTCTTTTAGTGCATTTCCACTCCCAAAAACAGAAAGAAAAATAACACCAGCAACTCTATGTGTACTTATTTCCACAATCATATGAAAGTGACCATAACAGTGTCGTATAGTGAATAAGATTGTTGGCTGGGCACTTCTCTACAATATT
Source organism: Phyllobates terribilis (assembly GCF_046119375.1). Classification (NCBI taxonomy): domain Eukaryota; kingdom Metazoa; phylum Chordata; class Amphibia; order Anura; family Dendrobatidae; genus Phyllobates; species Phyllobates terribilis. The sequence continues at coordinate 294,573,045 of NW_027362771.1, forward strand.
TCTCCGTGATATTTCCATTGCATTGTTTTAATGTATCTATATGAAACCTTTGATCATGGAAGCTTTAGCACTAAGTAATATATTTGCTCTTTATAGCAAAGTTTAAGGCCAGAGTCACACTAGCGTATAGCATCCTATGCGATATGCTAATGACACTCGGCTCCTGCTCTGCTGCGAGTGTGAGCCAAGTGTCAGTGTTCTGTGCTCCGATCCTCTCACATCAGAGAATCGCAGCACAGGTGTGGAGGAGACGGAGGAAGTAATTTCTCCATCTTCTCCATTGCCGGCGTCCGCGGGAATCGCATTGCACTCAGGTGACAACCAAGTGCACTCTGATGTTTAACACGCACCTATAGACCTATATGGGTGCATGCAATCTGATTCTCGCAGTCATTCGCAGCATGCTACAAATGTTTTCACATGCCGAATTGGCATGACAAAAATAAACAGTGGGCCGAGTGCAATCTGATTTTTTGTCGGATTGCACTAGTCTGATATATTTGCAAGTGTGAGCGAGCCCTAATAATAATAGGATGGCAGTGGGGAAAACAGACACCAGGTCACCCCGAGTTAGTGTGATCATATGTACCAGCACCAGCATGGGGCACCATTTTTAATTCTGCAGCGAGGTTGTAGACACAAACAAAGGGGGATTTCTAAAGATCTCATATGACTAGTTAAACATAATTACTGATTGATTATAGTAGATGAGATTCCTGAAATGTGGCGTTTACATCATGTATAGCTTAAAGCATTTCTCCATAACAGTTTTGTAATACTTAGTGATGAGTGAGTGAGTATGTTCGGTTAACCCTTTCACCGAGTATACTCGGCGAAAGGGTTAACCGAACATACTCGCTCATCACTATAATACGTAGATGAGTGTAGGTGGTGGTAATAAATGTATGACATGCTGTCATTATTTATTACATATAGGTCAGCAGACAATGTGTTTATGAAGTTTTTATATTCATTAGCCTGTACTGTGTGGTTTATATTAGATGAAAATATCATTACTGCATCGCTAACCATTTAGAGGACTCGTTGGGACGTTATGTCTGTGACACCTGTTATACCCATCTTTCACCATGCTCCTTCCTTATAAATCCTGTTTCTGCATATGTTCTCTGCAACTAATTGCTGGCCCGCGAAAGGGACGAATCATTTTGTGTGAGAACTGTAACAAGAGTTCCACATTCCGCAATTCTCCCAATGTGTTTTGAACAGGACTTGAAACTTTAAACGGATCCAACACCCCGGTATAGATGATAATCCTGGTGTTAGATTCCCGGGCTTTAGAGTACAATGCATGAACAGTGGAAATGTGCAAAAGCTTTACAAATTGTGTATATTTCAAATATGACTTTTATTACTAAGCCATTAAATGTAAGTTAAACGGAGCATTAAGCAGATCTGAGATCTGGATCGCATGCTGAAATATAAATTACACAGCTCTCTGGCCACTTTAAGCATTTCCAATTACTCCTGTAAGAGGCAGTAATGCACCCAGATTTTCACCATAAACATTTGCAGCCTGGCAAGACCATATGATCTGAGCAACTGGGAGGCTGTCATTTTGGCAGGAGTTCTTGAAGCTGTTATGCAATTAGATCCAGTACTCAGTGCGCTCATTCAGTGATTCATAGAGAACATTACAGATCACAGGCTACGCAGTGAGCTTAGGTGTATGATTAACTGCGCACTCTTGCATTGCTGACCTCCACACAACTCAATTAGGATAATTGTTGATCGATTAAAATTAGATATAATAACATTTCTCGCTCCCTTAGGTATGAACAGAATTAGATATAAGCTAAGCAAAAGGTTGTTGTTTCTAATCCCGCTCAGCATTAGCAGTTAACCCTTATAAAAGATACAAATGTTACATAACTAGGTACCTAAATAGCAAGAAAGTTACTGTCATTAAAAATGATATTTTATGTACATAATGAAAGAACTACTGTACTCTACTGTGGAGTAAATGGTGTGCAGAGAATGGCTCATTAGGGAATAATATGAATAGCTGAGTTTATGAGATAGATAGAAGGGATTAGATAGGGATGGGCAGACCGGTGGAAGTCCGGGTTCTGGTACATGACCCGAACTTTTGAGAAAGTTTTGTTCGGGTACCAGAATAGTAGCCGAACTTCCACAAGAACCCAAATGCCGTTGAAAATAATGTATACCCGAACTGCTAAGAAAATTAAAATTTCTCTCTCACCTCCGTGCCACCACGGACTTACCTCGAACACTACAGCGGACTTCCGCAGAAAGTATGTGTTCGGCGTTCAGACCCAAACAGAGATGGACATTTCTGTTTGGGTTCGCCCATCTCTAGTCACAACTCTTTTTATGAAATAGATATACAAAGTCTACATCTATATTCTAAATTCTGCTCACAATAAACCTATAATTGCTGTCATGGGAAAAGATTTGAGAAGAGAAACACAACCACTAGTTGCTTTTATATAGTAACCATAATGCAACACTGAACACAAAGGGCACTAAGCTTGTATAATTAATAGAGAGGTAACACAAGTGTCAGGCACATGTAAGTGGCACTTTAGTCCCAAAAAGTAGCATGAAATATACAAATAAAACAAATCACACCATTATGTTGTTGCCTATGACCTTTAGTGAATCTATTACCAGTTTTTTGCCACTTAATCTCAGAGTAGCATCATGTAGAGACAGAGACCCCAATTTATCAAAGCTTTTATGTCCCAAAAGTGGTGTAAAAGCTTTGAAAAGTTGCAAAATTTTGCAATTTTTGGCGTTTTAACTATAATATCTCCCAGCTCTGCCGAAGTGGATGAAACTGGGGCAGGATGGGGGTGCATCAGGGGTGTGACACCATAGCTTGTCTAATTCTTGACCAAAACCAGTAACCAGTTCCTGACTGGTGTAATATTTCTTGCGTGGCGCACAGAGGTGCACGCCACTCGTCAGACGCCCCACCTCATGCATCTCATCATGAATCAGGAGCATATGACTCCACCATGCCCCATCTTCAAGACCAGCGATGAGGGGGCAACTTGTAGATTTTAAAAATCAACAGATTACCAGTAGAGGACTAGTAACCCAGTGCTGCCATGTAGTCCTCCATATTCATGAGCTCTGTATAACCTCACCCTCACTACCCTCAATAACTAATAGTTGGCTTGTTCTGTGCCAGAAATGTGCTCAACAATTTTGGTGCATGATGTCACAAATTAAGTCACACCCTTTTCCAATAAATCCCATCCCTTTCAACAGAGTCGACCCTCCTTGTTGCACAGGTTGTAAAAAGTGTCTAAGACGCCTAATAAATATGCTACAAGTAATGAAAGATAGTTTTTACTTGTACAAATTACTCCAGAATTTAGGCACATTTAGCTTGATCAATATGCCCCAGTGTCTCTATATACCCATTTGCAAAATAACTTTTGTCAATATGAACAGAGCCATTTTTTAAGCCATTGTGCTAAGATTTTAATTTTGTAATACATGTGTATAAGAAAGCAAAAACAGCTGGAGCTAAGGGCAACTCATACCAGAAAAAGAAAAATGTATATTGCAGTAAATCACTGTTGGAAAATAGAGATATTGTCAGAGACAGAAACCTTGGAGCACTGCCGCAGCCTTCTAAACCACCACTGGGACATCCATGACCTATATCTCTAAGCAAAGTGGTGAAAAATCAATGAATTCTGCCATTAGAATTCCACCTAAATGTGGATTTTGATTATATGGATAAATACATTTTATGTAGAAATAACTCAACAAAATTGCTGTTACTTTGCAGTTGCGCCAACTTCACGTACACAAGTGAGTATATGGATTTTGGAATATTATGTTAAAATGTTATCTTCTTTTTTCCTAGTGAAAAAGAAAAGAAAGATTGCTGTTGTTCAGCCAGAAAAACAGTAAGTAATATTCCTTTTATGAAAAATTATCAAAAATAAAGAAGCTTTAGAGAGTGTCCCCCTATGAACATTATACAAAAGGGATCTGACTTTTACACCGCTGTTCACATTCATTGAGGTCCCTATGTAATATTTTTTTACAAATAATTTCAAGATCTGATACACAATGCATGCTTCTAATGCAGGGGTGCATAAATGTTTTATAGTCCACTAGCCACATTGACAGACCGGGTGTACGGTACAATGCTTATTAAAGGGAATCCGTCACCGGGTTTTGGCCATGTAATCTGAGATGTCGGGACAGAGACTTTAATTCCAGCAATGTATCACTTAGTGGTCTACTTGCTGAGCACGCTGATTGATGCAGCAGCCAATTAGTGAGCTCGGTGGCTCTCAGCGATATTATTATATCCTGTATATAGGTAAGGAGTTTGGTTTATGGGAAAAGCCCTATAATGCTCCTTTCGAATGTGTATTGGGGCCTCCCAATTCTCCCCACCCCCCGATGATGTCAGGAAGAGAAGCATCAAGCTTATTGCATTTCAATGGCCACTCCATGCATTCTAATGAAAATTCACTTTCCCTACCGAAGACACATGGATGCACTGCCAAAAGGGGTGAGGGATGTTCGGAGAGACAGTAATCTAATATGTATGGTCATCATTTCTATAGTGTCATCCCAGACTAAATCAGATTATCATGAATTTACTTATTTAGAAAAGGCAACTAAGATCGTTGGTCCTTTTAATTACTGTGATTAATTATACTCTGTGTATAGAGGTATATATTTTTTGTCATTCTGCATCTTTTTTCGGACAAAAAGACTTGATACAACTTCTTATTACAATAGCTTTCCCTTATATTGTCACAGCTGACAATAAGAGAAAATGATTGGTGGCAAGTAAAATCCTTGTAGCTAAGTGTAATGTCAGTAAATGAGCAGTGGGGTTGATTAATGGAGCCGGTTTTCTGCTTTTTGCACTGCCAGGATGCAGGGTTTCTAGCATTGTGTTCAATAAGGGCTCTCTGGGTAGTTTCAACTGCAATAAAATATCCAAAGTAGACATTGTATAGCATATCCCCATTTACATCTCTAGTGTCTCTTTCATTAGTCTTGACATTAACATAAGGAATCCTATAAAACAGATTTCTGTCCATTACATGCAACATTAAAAAGCAAATATAACTTTTCAGGATGGAATTAGTGTTGTGTTGATGATTTTAATGCTGTTTTTATTGACGCTGTAAAACTAAAAAATTGAATTGAAATCCACAGAGACAATTCCCTGGCATTATTGCCTTTATTTAGTCAACTTGGCATGGTGTTGGTATCAGATAAGCCATAAAAGCTGTTTTACTAAATGCATCATTACTGTGTAAATTTATTGTTATGTCTCTGCGATTACACAGAGATTTTGTAAAGCAGGTATTGTGGTGTGCTTTTTACTTAGATGAGTCCTGCACAGTTTTATGGCATCATAGTTGTAATTATTGTAATTAAATTCTACTGTGTCTTCTTAAAATTGACTATACTCAAATAAGACACAGAACTTCATGAGTGCAGCTGCCGAATGTTGGCACAAAAGGCCTAACGACATAAAAACCTTCTGTTTTAATACCCTATCTGAGGCAGAGAGCCCACAAGTATAGCATTAGAATCACAACCTTTTATTGCTACTGTAAAGGTTTGTTTGTACCTATAGGGGTCCTGGGAGCAATGTGCATGGTGATTGAAATTCACACACACATGTGTACATATATGTGTATATATTGTAGCAATGCCAGGTAGACTAGGGTTAAATCCTAGGTCTGCAGGCTTTGATTAGTACACCTGGCTACCTCTGCATATAAACAAGCCAAGTGTTCATTTAAAGGAAACCTGTCTCCAGAAAAAATGCTATTAACCTGCAGCTATGGAGTTAATCTGCAGGTTAATAGCGTTATTAATGTGCCCGGCGCCTGCACTTAGCCAAATGCTGCGGGGAGAAAATGAACTTTATTCTCCCCGGCAGCATTCTGGTTTTAGTCACAGTGGTGTGGGGGTGGTACTTTTGTAAGTGCCCACAAGAGAGAGCAAGTTCTCTACCAGTTGTAGGGGCCCTATAAGATGGTGGAAAAAGTGGGAGAGATCAACTATAAAGTACACCAAGCAGGGAAAAGGTAGGCCTTTCCCATATATTATGGAAACCTACTAAAACCCTGGAAAAGAAGGGATCCGCTCAAAACCCCTTGTTGGTTGGCCCGGTCAGAAGCCAACCTTGCACGTGTTGAAATGGCAGGAACTTTGCCACGTACAAAAATCACCACAGACGAAAATTGGTACCCAAAAAATAGAGGTAGGTGCATGAGAGTTGCTAGGTCAATTTAAAGCCCTGTAGTCTCTGTGTGTTGGCAGATGGTGCCCAGCCGTCAGAGGGGTAGGGTATGCAGTAATGCCAGGTAGGCTAGGGTTAAATCCTAGCTCTGCAGGCTCTGATTAGTACACCTGGCTGGCTCTGCATATAAACAGGCTAGGTGTTCATTTAAGTCCGTCTGCTGTGGAGGCTGAGCAGACTGGAGGTGTCTTGATGTTGAAGAGAGAAACAAGCCAGAATCTTTTGAGAAGAGACTGCACGGGCTGTGTGCACCAAACTGAAAGTATTAGTGGTTGCTATGGATGATAGCAGTTTTTTTTGACCGAACTGGGGCTAGGTCAGTGATGTTTGAAGTAGTCAGGGTCTATTCTTTTTAGTTAGTGCCTGGACAAGGCTATGGATTTATGTTTATGATTTTGTCATTTTGGTGCTGTGCAACCTGTGTAAAACAATAAAACTGCTTGTGTTTGGACCAAAACTGCAGTATCTGTGTGAACGCTACATAAGGCCTAATTCCTTGAATCCCTAAAATATACAGTGAAGGAAATAATTATTTGATCCCTTGCTATTTTTGTAAGATTGCCCACTGACTAAGACATAAACAATCTATAATTTTAAGGGTAATTTTAACATTAAGAGATAAAATATCCCCCCAATAAATCAAGAAAATCACATTGTATAAATTAGATAAATTTATTTGCATTTTGCAGTGAGAAATAAGTATTTGATCCCTCTGGCAAACAACACTTAATACTTGGTGGCAAAACCCTGGTTGGCAAGCACAGCAGTCAGACATTTTTTGTATGATGTTAGTTGATGATGGGGCTTGCGCACGTCAGGAGGAATTTTAGTCCACTCCTCTTTGCTAATCATCTCTAAATCATTAAGATTTTGAGGCTGTCGCTTGGCAAATCGGAGCTTCAACTCCCTCATAAGTTTTCTATGGGATTAAGGTCTGGAGACTAGCTAGGCCTCTCCATGACTTTAATGTCCTTCTTTGTTGCCTTGGCTGTATGTTTTTTTTTTATTATTATTAATTTATATAGCGCCATTGATTCCATGGCGCTGTACATAAGGAGGGGTTACATACTAAATATAGATATCACTTACAGTACACAAACTAACAATGATAGAACGGTACGGAGGGAAGAGGATGTTGTGGTGGTCGGACTGTAAAGACTTGCCGTGTTTGGTCAATCTTGTTTTTGCAGTGTGTGGCAAACTCCTCAGCAGAGATGACGGAGGTTGGAGGGGGCAGTGGAGGGCGGAGAAGAGAGTTAAAAGTGTTGAATAGCTGTTTGGGGTTGTAGGATAGGGAGGATATGAGGGTTGTGAAGTAGGCCTGTTTAGCAGAGGTGAGTGCTGATTTGAATGCAAGTGTTGCTTGTTTGAATGCAGTGAAGTCATCTTGAGTATGTGTTTTCTTCCAACGCCGCTCCGCAACCCTGGATGCTTGTCGAAGCTGTTTAGTGAGGTTGTTGTGCCAGGGTTGCCTGTTGACTTGTCGCGCTCTGCCATGCACAAGAGGGGCGACCGAATCAATAGCTGATGCGAGAGTGGCATTGTAGAAAGCGGTGATGCTGTCTGTGTCATGGAGTGAGGATATGGATGTCAGTGGTAGAATAGAGTCAGAGAGTGTGTGATTGTCTAGATGTGCAAGGTTTCTGCGGGGGTGTGCTAGTTGCTGGACATGGGTGACAGGTGAGGAGGACAGGGATGAGAATGTGAGTGTAGTATCGGTGTCTCTGCCTCCTGACAGGCAGAGACGCCGTCCCCCTTACTGCCGTGCTCCTGGCCCGGCGTCTTCCGGCTCTCCTGCTGCTAACGGCGCACGCAGCTTCCTGGGCACTGTGCTTAGGACGCCGCGCGTGTTCCCTCCCTCTTAAAGGGGCCCCACGCGCCGTCCTAAGGAGTCCCCGGCCAATGGCCGGAGGACTTCTCATATAAAAGGCACCTTCTCCAAAATGGAGGTGCCCGTGCAAGGTTGTAGCTCTGTGTACTAACTCTGCTTCAGCCCTCAGGTCCCGCTGCTAATCTGACTACCAGTCCAGTCTGCCAGCCTGACTACCAGTCCATTCCGCCAGCCTGACTACCAGTCCAGTCCGCCAGCCTGACTACCAGTCCAGTCCGCCAGCCTGACTACCAGTCCAGTCCGCCAGCCTGACTACCAGTCCAGCCCGACAGTCTGCTTACAGCCCAGCCCACCAGTCTGTCTATGGGCTTGGCCAGTCCACTTATCCGGAGCCTTTACCTGCTACCTGTCTCCGCCAGCCAAGTACACTCACCAGCCCGACGGTCTGCCTACAGTCCAAACCCATCAGTCTGTCTATGGGCCGGAGAACGTACCAGTTACCTGCCGTGCCTACCAGCCAGCCTACCTGGAGGCTCCCGCCAGTTACCCGTGTTGTCTGCCAGTCCGTCTACCCGGATCACCCGTCAGCCTGCCTGCCGTGCTCATCTGCTGTACCGGTCAGTCCCTGCCTTCTGACCCGTGGGAGTCACCTGCTCTCATACAAGGACTGGTCCAGAGTAGCACCTGGTCCCTCTGCTCGGTCCTTCCCTGGTTCACGGAGTCGATTGAGCCGCCGTGCGACCTTCGTCAGTCCGAATTGATACCTAGTTACGCGCCTCTGGTCCCTCCTTGCACCGCAGCACAGAGGTTCCACCACCCGGATCCGTAACAGTGAGTAGATGGTGGGCAGATAGGGGTAGGGGGGAGGTTGTAAGGTTAGATAGGGAGCAGAGTCAGGTGAAGATGAGGTCTAGAATGTGTCCATCTGTGTGGGTGGCTGAGGAGGACCACTGAGTAAGTCCAAAGGATGAAGTAAGCGACAAGAGTTTGGATGCTGCTGACTGGTGAGTGTCAGTGGGGATGTTGAAATCGCCCATGATGATTGTGGGAATGTCAGCAGAGAGAAAGTAAAGAAGCCAGGTGGAGAATTGGTCAATAAAGGCAGTGATCGGGCCCAGGGGTCGGTATATGACAGCCACTTGGAGGTTGGAGGGAGAGTAAATGCGGACAGAGTGGACTTCAAAAGAAGGGAGAATAAAGGAGGGAAGAGGAGGAGTAGGGCTAAAGGTGCAGTTGTTAGAGAGGAGAAGACCCACTCCTCCACCATGTTTGTTTCCAGGGCGAGGAGTGTGGGTGAAGTGGAGGCCGCCGTAACACAGCGCAGCAGGGGAGGCAGTGGCAGAGGGTGTTAGCCATGTTTCTGTGATGCCCAGGAAGGAGAGATGACGAGAGGTAAAGAGGTCGTGGACAAAATGGAGCTTGTTGCAGACAGAGCGTGCATTCCACAGTGCTCCAGAGAGAGGGAGCAGCGGGGTGGGCGTCAGGGGGACTGGTTTTGCGTAAGAGAGGTTGGGGTAGTTTGCAGTTGGTTTGATGCGATAGGTGTGGGAATTGGTGGAGGATGCAAGCTGTGGGGGTCCAGGATTGGGAGATATGTCACCAGCAGTGAGGAGAAGCAGAGAGAGGGAGAGCAGGTGGGAGAAGGAGAGTGTCCGGTTTGTGTTTTGGGAGGATCGATCTGAGGTTGAGGAGCAAGTTTGTAGATGAGGTTAGGTGGGGAGGTAGGAGGGAAGGAGAGATGATGATTTGCTTAGAGGGTGCTGGGGTTTGGGGATAGCGAAGGAGAGTGAGGATTAGTGGGGCAAAAACAGTAAGAGCATATGTAAGCATGATGAAAGTGTAAGGGAGAATGAGAAAGAGAATCTAAGTACAAATAGTAGATAGTTATCCATACTTTCTGGTCACTTCTGGCCCATTTCTGGCATATTTCATTTTTGCCCCTTAAAAAGCAACCCTTTAAAAGCCAGACCCGTCTGTGCCAGACTAGGCTTGCTTGATGTTTTGGGTCATTGTCTCGCTGGAAAACCCAGCCACGACCCATTTTTAATGTCCTGGCGGAGGGAAGGAGGTTGTCACTCAGGATTTTACGGTACATGGCTCTGTCCATTCTCCCATTGATGCGGTGAAGTAGTCCTGTGACCTTAGCAGAGAAACACCCCCAAAACATAATGTTTCCACCTCCATGCTTGATAGTGGAGACGGTGTTCTTTTGATCATAGGCAGCATTTCTCTTCCTCCAAACACGACAAGTTGAGTTAATGTTAAAGAGCTCAATTTTTGTCTCATCTGACCACAGCACCTTCTCCCAATAACTCACAGAATCATCCAGGTGTTCATTGGCAAACTTCAGTCAGGCCTGCACATGTGTCTTCTTGAGCAGGGGCACCTTGCGGGCTCTGCAGGATTTTAAACCTTTAAGGCATAATGTGTTGCCAATGGTTTTCTTAGTGACTGTGGTCCCAGCTGCCTGGAGATCATTAACAAGTTCCCCCGTGTAGTTTTAGGCTGATCTCTCACCTTCATCATGATCAAGGATACCCCACGAGGTGAGATTTTGCATGATGCCCCAGATCGATGTCGATTAACAGTCATTTTGTATTTCTTCCATTTTCTTACTATTGCACCAACATTTGTCTCCTTCTCACCCAGCGTCTTACTTATTATTTTATAGCCAGCTTTGTGCAGGTCTATGATCTTGTCTCTGACATCCTTAGAAAGCTCTTTGGTCTTGCCCATGTTGTAGAGGTTAGAGTCTGACTGATTAATTGAGGCTGTGGACAGGAGTATTTTATACAGGTGACTATGTAAGACAGCTGTATTTAATGCAGGTAACGAGTTGATTAGGAGTGTCTAACTGGTCTGTAGGAGCCAGAACTCATAATGGTTTGTAGGGGATCAAATACTTATTTCTCACTGCAAAATACAAATAAATTCATATAATTTATACAATGTGATTTTCTTGATTTTTTGGGGGATATTGTATCTCTCAATGTTAAAATTAGCATGCCCTTAAAATTATAGACTGTTCATGTCTTTGTCAGTGGGCAAACTTACAAAAACAGCAATGGATCAAATATTTATTTCTTTCACTGTATACGTATATATATAGATAAATATATATATATATTTATCTATATATATATTTATATATATATACAGTACAGACCAAAAGTTTGGACACACCTTCTCATTTAATGATTTTTCTGTATTTTCATGACTTTGAAAATTGTACATTCACACTGAAGGCATCAAAACTATGAATTAACACATGTGGAATTATATACTTAACAAAAAAGTGTGAAACAACTGAAAATATGTCTTATATTCTAGGTTCTTCAAAGTAGCCACCTTTTGCTTTGATGACTGCTTTGCACACTCTTGGCATTCTCTTGATATATACTTACACACAGTGTAAGAGTAAGAATCCTTTAAAAAATAGAAATGTTAATAGTTTATTTTTATCAATTAACAATATGCAAAGTAAATGAACAAAACAAAAATCTAAATGAAATCAAAAGTTTTAGGCGGTGTAAGGTGGGTCGTGCAGTCGATGGGAGGTATGTGTCACAGGGATGGCTGGTCTCTGTGATGTAGCCCGGAGTGTTTCTCTAGTGCATGTAGCACTAAGAGGATCATTTGGTGCACCTGGGACCGGGTTACGGGTAGTTTAGAGAGATGGGCGGTTCCAGCTACCCACATACCTCACCTCTGGGTGTGGTTAACAGCTTATATAATGGAGGCTGTTGTTTGGCACATGGTCTGTGTTTGGAGGTAGAAGGCCTCCTATGTGTTGTCTCCTGACTGAGCTGTGTGCTGGATGCTTTCCAGCCTGTGTGACTACAGGTCCGGTTTACCAGAGACTTTGCTTAAAGGACTGTTTTCTTTCGCTTTTGCCTGGACTAAAGGCTGTTTGTTTGCATTTTGCTTTTGACGGTTTATGAAGCCAGTAAACCGCTATGGACATTTAAAGAAACATGCCCCCTGTTTGCCTCTCATCGCACCTGAGTGAATATAATCCCTACAGTGGGTATGCAAAAAAATGCTGCACAGTACTGTACATTATGAGTATTTACGTGCTTACTGGTCACACTCATTGCTGTGGGAGTATCAAGGACACCTAGGAGTGGACAAGGGCTACAGAAGATGCCAGATGTTGTCTGGAGGGCACTGCAATTCTTTGTTTTAGAACAGTAGATATAATGTCATACATGATCTAGGGTGAGGCCTATTTGTCAGACAGTGTATGTCAGGCTCATACTGGTTAATAAGAATTTTGCTAAACCCATGTTTGTGGTTTACATATCTTGTGATATTAATTTTTCAAGTATTAGTATTATTAGTATTAGTACTAGCAGGTGATTGTTAAGATACTATCTTGAAAATCCGCAAAGTAAAGGCTAAGTTTCTAGATAAAAACTGTAAAGGTGATGCAACCACTACCCATTATACTGCGGGTGAAATAAGTATTGAACATGTCGCCAATTATCTAAGTAAATATATTTCTAAGGATGCTATTGACATGACATTCTCACCAGATGTCGGTTATAGCCCATCCACTCCACACAGGCAAAGAAATCAAACCATAGATGTCCATGAATTAAGTAATGTGTAATAAAGAGATATTACACAAGGAAAAAGTATTGAACACATGAAGAAAGAGAGATGCAAAAAACCATGGAAAGTCATGACACCAGCTGAATTCTATCAGTAATTAGAAAGCAATCCTGTCACTTAGTAAAAAAATATTAGCTGGTTCAACTGATGGCCTATAAAAAGGTGTCTCATTAGCAAGGTGCCACACAATAAACATTATGATGGGTAAAACTAGTGAGCTGTCTCAAGACCTTCGCAACCTTATTGGACAAGAGAAGAGGCTTAAAAATTAGCAGCACTAACCACTGGTAGTTCAAAACGGCATCTTTATTGAGGGGACATGCAAACGATGTGGACCTAGGAAAGCAGAGACGAGCGACAGCTGTTTCGCATGAAACTCACTTCTTCCGGCTCAGAGAAAAAAAATAAAGCTGCCAGAATGGCCCAGCCAATCATCTGACCTGAATCCAATAAAAGATTTATGGAAGGAGCTAAAGCTCAGAGTTCATAGAAGGAGCTCACGGAACCTTCAGGATTTGAAGAGTTTTTGTGTGGAAGAATGGGCCAAAATCACACCTGAGCAATGCATGCGACTAGTTTCTCCATACATCTTGAAGCTGTCATCACCAACAAAGGCTTTTGTATGAAGTATTAAATAAATTTTAGTAAGTGTGTTCAATACTTTTTCCCTTTGTCATTTCTCAATGTTACACATAATTTATGGACATCTATGGTTTGATTGCTTTGCCTGTGTGGATTGGATGTGTTGTTACTGACATCTGGTGAGAATTTCTTGTCAGTAGCACCAGTGAAAAGGCTTCCTCTGGGTGTGTGTGATATAGTTTGCTGTAGAAGTTTCCCACTCAGGCCGCATAACCATATATGACACAGGAATTCAAGATGTAAAGCAATATCAGGAAGCGCTCAGTCCATTTTACAAAAATAAATTGAACTTTACAGTTAGAACTGGTGAAACCTATATACAGTAGGTAGAAGGTACAAATTTTGTTTTCACACCATCTTCTGTTTTAGACAGAGATACAGGCATATTGGTTTCATTTGGCGACACATCGCTTGTGCATAACATTTTATCAATACAGTATGCCTGACTTGAATATTACATTTTTCTACCTGTCCTTCACTAACCGCAGTCCACTTCCATGCAGTACCCATGCCCCTGCCTGGGAAGTCTAGTCTTCTTTCATTAACAGTTCCAAGTCTGGCCTACATGTTGTCTCTTAAGCCCCACTTCAACATCTATCTAGTGTCCCCTCAAATCCACGTATCTACCTTCCAGGCTCCTGGCCGTAACCACTGCTGCTGAGCTTCCATTCCTTGTCTGTTCCACTTCCCAGGATCCAGGATGTTCTGGTCATAATAAAATCCAAATTTCCCCTTTTATCTAGTACAGTTATAGGGCTTGTTACCTCTTTGCATTTACTCCGCGTATTCGACCTATTCAGTCACCATGCCTGTGACTGGTGTTACTCTCTTCACTTCTCTACTAACTGCTGACTCATTCTAATGTTAAGCATGTCATGGTGAGGAGACTTTTAAAGCTGCAATGCTCCTGTGGGAAATATGCAAATTGTCTCTTCAGAGAGGAAGAGGACCAGAACTCTAGTGCCACCTACAGAGAATAGCAATCTTAAAAGTCAATAGTGACCATTTTTAACGAGCCTTATCACATGACTTAGGATATAAGCCAGAACCAGTAACTCAGTTTGCAGACACTGTGTTTCGGGGGATTGCCCCTCATTAAAGGGTCACTATTGACTTTTAGGATTGCTACTTCCTGTAGGTGGCACTAGAGTTCTGGTCCTTATCCTCTCTGAAGAGACAATTTGCATGTTTCCCAGAGGAGCATTGCGGCTTTAAAAGTCTCCTCACCGTCACATGCTTAACATGTCGCTCTCCGCAAGGAGAAATGTTACCCCCTTAGATACGGTCTGACGCCTCTCACCCAGCCAAACCAGAACTCACACTTTGCACTGACAAGGGGCAGTACCCCGAAACACAGTGTTTGCAAATTGAGATTCTGGTTCTGGCTTATATCCTAAGTCATGTGATAAGATTCGTTAAAGGGTCACTATTGACTTTTAGGATTGCTACTTCCTGCAGGTGACTCTAGAGTTCTGGTCCTCTTCCCCTCTGAAGAGACAATTTGCACATCAGTATTTGTAAGCCAAAACCAGGAGTGGGTGATAAATACAGAAGTGGTGACGTGTTTCTATTATACTTTTCCTCTGATTGTTCCACTCCTGGTTTTGGCTTACAAATACTGATTCACCAAATACTGAACGTGTGAACGTGACTTAACCAGTAAGTAACTCTCATCTTACTCCCAAAAACTCCTGCCATCTGCAGGGCTATCTAATTGTATCTCTTTCCTTACCCTGTGCCTGCAAGGTTGCTTTCACATTCCCCAGTATAAGTGCATTAATCATACATTAAACAGTTGCATCAAACATTAGCATTCATGAATACCCACGTACAGCATATCATCATATCAAGAATCATAATAGTATTACCTTCAGGGAGTGTTTGCCATCTCCACACTCCTTTACGCCCAATAACCAGAATTGTACATAGTATATTGAACCGTACTAAACAATGGAAAAAAAGATAAAAACCATGAAGATATGTAGAACGTATTGATATTATACCCTTCTCAACATCGGAAGGATTAATCAGATTTACAACAGTGGTGCGTGGAAAAGACCAAGAGGTCCATAATTTAAATGCAATAGTTACTTTTATTGCATATGGGTGTCCTGATGAGGATAAGGCTCCTTGTTATGTTCCAGAAGAAAGCTATGATTGCCGAGCCATTAAACTTATGTTTGACTATTGATCTAAGCTAATGTAGCAGCTTCTTTCACTGTATTGCCTGGGAATGGTTGATCTTCATAGATGTATATTCTTTTCATCCTATATAATACTGCTTTACCTACACAGTGTACGCCGCAAGATTAAAAGCTTACAATAAAAAATATGTAACAAATAATTATTTTTGTTACTATTATTTTTAATGAGTAATAATATTACATATGTTTTATTAGATTACCATCCTCAGTGCCTGTGATGAAAATACCTCATGATCCTTGTCCGTTTCCTCAGAGTGACAGCTACTCAACAGGTACATTATGCTCCTTCTGGCTCCGAGCCTTAGTTATTTTGTGATGTTGACAGGTATTGATTTCTTCAACCACAGCACCACGCAGAAAGCTGTATTTCATTATGTTATTACATCCAAATTATTTATCTGTCACTTTATTTGTTTGCTATGAATGTATTTGTTGCTGGGTAATTGCCAAAGACAGCGAGATTCAATGCAAAGTAAAAGTAGAATGGAAAATAGTAATTAAGTCTTTCACACATTTTGAAACCTAAATAATTTATAATTATCTTTTGTTCTTCCATTTTAGTCAAAATTTAAATGTAAAAATATTTCGACAGGATCTTTACTAACTCTTTTATGAAAGGTGTTTTCAAGTATTACGTTAAAATATACCCATTATCATTATATATTAATGTCATAGACTATTATATTATACTTTATATATTAATTCTGATATGTTCTTAAAGGGAATGCATCATCTTGGAAATGCAGTGTAATGTTTGGCATCTTGTTATAGACCAGGAGGAGCTGAACAGTTAGATA
Organism: Phyllobates terribilis; assembly: GCF_046119375.1. Lineage (NCBI taxonomy): Eukaryota > Metazoa > Chordata > Amphibia > Anura > Dendrobatidae > Phyllobates > Phyllobates terribilis. The sequence goes on from NW_027362771.1 coordinate 294,589,413, forward strand.
TAACTTTGCGGGAAAGGATTCAGTGTAACTTGTGATTTTTTTTTGCTTAGGAACCAATGGAAAATACTGCTGCCCCCAACTGTACATCAATCATCGCTGCTTTTCAGGACCATATTTAAATAAAGGCAGGATAGCAGAACTACCTCAGTCAGTGGGTCCCGGGAAATGCGTGCTTGTTCTTAAAGAGGTATGTTCACCATTCATGATACCAAATTAATTAACTATCCTGATTATTTAAGTGTGCCAGGAGCATTAGTGTAGGTATGGGCACTTCTTAAAAATGTAATACAACTATTAAGCATCTTAAAGATTTCAAAAAAATATTCCTAAAGTTAAAGTGTAACCCATGACTTCCAGTTTATTATAGCTGCATTTATAATTAATGTACTGCAACTAGAACACAAACATGAGGTTTCTATATATTTGCCACCATTTTTGTACCCCACTACACTCTCTGGCATGTCACTTTGATTCCAACGCCGCAGTCAGACGTCCGTATAAGTTGGACTGAGATCGGAATGCAGTGCACGGACTAGCCGGTAGCTCTCCCAGCCAAAATGTGACAGCTGCATAGAAATGCATGAAGCTGTCACTCTCGGGTCGGGATAGCCGCCTGCCAGTCCATGCACTGCGTTCCAATCTTCGTCTGATTTATACGGCCGTCTGAAAGGAGCCTTAAATAGATAGATAAATAGGTAGATGGCATTAAGGGTGAGGCCACGCAGTCAGGTCAGATAAAAACATGAGGGTATTGAGGAAAGAGGAGCAATAGTATATGTCCTTAACATGTTCTTTCCCTTTAGAACTCACACCTGATTTTAGCTGCAAAACTGACCCAAAACTTGAATAAAACCAAATTTATAGACTCAACCTAAAACCTCTGACTGGTGAAATGAATAACATCTGTTAACACCATGTTTTGTGGGGTATTAATTGGAACCTACCAAAAGTGGTTAACGGGTGGACATCCGGTGAACTGTTCATAGGATCATGGGCAACCAAATCTCATTGATGGTAGTAGGGAGTGAAGCCTAGCCTTTCTGTTCCGATCCCATTGCACAGCTAATGGAAAACTTACTGCTGGCTGTGATAAAAGTGGCAGCAAACACTGTGCATTAAAACTGTCTTCTTCTGCGATTGTGTAGCCACAGAATGGTCAGAACCTGTCCGCCACAGAAAGCGTCTACAACAGACAGGAAGCAATCAGTCCACTGATGAATAGAAGAAGATGGCTAGTCTAATAAATCACATTTTTTTTTACATCATGTGAACAAGTGGGTGCATGTGTGTCAGATACCTGAGGAAGGGATAACACCGGGATGTACAAAGGAAGCCAGTCCAGCTGGAGCAGCATGGTGTTCTGGGCAGTCTTCTGCTCGGAAACCCTAAGTTCTGGCATTCATGTAAATGTTAGACATGTTTTACCTGCCTAAATATTGTTGCAGACTAAGTACATCGCTAAATGGCAATAGTATTCCATGATGAGAATGGCCTATTTCTGCAGGATTATTAAATAGCTTTGTCTGACTCTGTAATTTTTCTTTAAGGCATGGATGTGTTTATAACAAACTCGGTTATGCTCCCGTACGTTTGCCTGTCATCTTCTGTTACTGCTGTAGATTCAGAATAGGCCGCTGAAGAGGTGTGCACCAGCTCCAGAGCCAATTTCTAGCTGGCTAATTGTCAGCAGGACCACTAAAGCCTGTGATTGGCTACAGGGGTCAGATGACTACAAGAGCACGTCATCTGATGTTTCTCAAATCATGTGGAATTCTAGTTACCTAACCACTGCAGTCAATCAAGAGGATTTGTTGTCATCTGGATAGCGCATTGATCACTTTCAGAGCCTTTGGAGCAGTCTGCACTGGATTTGTAGGGGTAAGGCTGCGTGCCCACTATGCGTTTTTCAAGCGTTTTTGCCGCGGAATTTTCGCAGCGAAAACGCTTAAAAAACGCTTGGTAATACGTGCCCCATGGTCCCCAATGATAATCCGCATGTGTTGTGCACATGCTGCGGAAATGTCCGCTGTGGATTATCATTGCGGAAAAATACGCAGCATGTCCATTAATTTTGCAGACACACCAAGTAATAGTTAAAAAAAAAAGAATAAGAATGGTAAAAAAGAAAAAATAAAGATTATACTTACCTTCTGATGGCTCCCGGTCTCCATAGCGATGCGTCTGGTGTGTTGTATTGGTTGTGGTGGTGTGAGGACCTGCCATGACGTCATTTAGTCATGTGACAGGTCACGCAACCGCTGACGTCGGCGGTCGCGTGACCTGTCACATGACTCAGTGACGTCATCGCAGGTCCTTCACACCACCACAACCGATACAACACACAAGACGCATCGCTATGGAGACCGGGAGCCATCAGAAGGTAAGTATAATCTTTATTTTTTACCATTCTTATTCTTTTTTTTTTAACTATTACTTGGTCACACTATATAAATCCATGCCGGTTGCATGGATTTATATAGTGTGACCAAGTTGTCAAGAACTTTTCCAAGTGATGCTAAAATCGCTTGGAAAAGCGCTTGATAACCCGCATGCAGAAATGCATGTGAAGAATGCTTGACAAACGCTTCTACCTGGCCGGAAAAACGCATGTAAGATCCGCATGCGTTTTTCCTGCCAGGGAGAAGCGGAAAAAATATGCAGCATTTCTGCATCGTGGGTGTAGCGCCCCGAGGGTTCGGCCGCTACAGGGGTATTGCACCTCTTCCAGAGGTGTGATATTCCACTCCCGGGTAAGGATGGAGTGTGGACCAGGGCTCGTTTAGCTGCATGCATCACACACACCCCATTTCCGGGGGACAGCTCAACGGTGCTCCCATTAAGATAGTAATGCAGGCACGACATAATCTGTCCCTGCCTGGAGTGGGGAGGGGGGAGGAAAACCCAGTGATGTAGGAGCAGGAGGGGACGGTCTCTGGGCATAGGTAGGAGCCCATTGGTTGCAAGTCACCTGGGCTCATACACTAGAGGGAGGTATATAAGGTGGGCACCATCTTAGACAGACAGTCAGACAGTGGAGAGAGAGAAGGAGTTCAGCCAGAGAGGGCTGACAGGGAGCTGTGGCTCAGTCTGGGCCCAGCTCCACGAGGCAGGCCTGGAGTGGAGGCCAGAACCAGCAGAGAGGACAGATACAGAAAGGAACGGAAAGGAAAGGAAGAAAGGAACAGAACACCCAGAGAGGCCCAGAGACACGAGGGCAGAAGGAACCCCAAAGGCCCAGGAGATTGTGGGTGACGGGTTGGCAGAACAGGGTACCGGATCCCAAGTTGGTGGAGGCGACTAATCCTCAGCCAAGGACCGGCGGTCGTGATCACATCTTGGTGCGACCCCTCACTACACCTACTAGAAAGGCACACCACATAGGGTCAGGGAAGTGGACATCCAGCCTCCCAAGAGAAGACTCGAGGCAGGCGGACAAAAGTAGTGTCACTGGTGGGGCACGGCCAGAGCAAGGAATAGAAGGGAGTCCTGTGCCACACTCCGGAATTACTTGGGGGTTGACCGAGCCCCCTGCCTGGTGGACGCAGCACGGCTCGGGCAGTCATTGCCGGCGGAATGACTAAGGATATAAAGAACTGTGAGTAAAGAATTTGAACTGCAACTGGTGCTGGAACGCTCGCACCATCACTCCCACCATCAACTACACTGCCCTAGGGCTGTACTCTTCCCGTGGGGAGTCACACTACCTTAGCTGCATACACCATCAGCCCCAGCGGTCTGCCCTTGCAGCGGTGGTTCGCACTGACCGCAATCCACGGGTGGCGTAGTCGGACAATTAACCTAGAACCCCCACAAAATATCGCCATTGGCCTGACCACCCTGAGCCACGGGACCGGGTCACCGCCACGGAGACTACAACCCCCCAGAGACCTGGTTCCGGGTAATCCACTACACGTGTACGCTAGGCCCAGGGGGCTAGTCATGGGCACATAGCCAAACGAAATGTTCGTATGCCTCCATTTATTACGTTTATTATTTTAAAAACATCCATGCCTAAGGCTGCGTGCCCACTATGCGTTTTTCAAGCGTTTTTGCCGCAGAATTTCCACAGCGAAAACGCATGTGGTAATACGTGCCCCATGGTGCTCAATGATAATCCGCATGTGCTGTGCACATGCTGCGGAAAAATACGCCGCATGTCCATTAATTTTGGGGACACGCAGCGTAATTGCCGCCATTGACTTGCATTGAAACGCATATTATCTGTGTCAGCACATTTGCATATACGAATATTATGTGATTCTATGTGCGGATGGTACCGGGGTTTGGAGAAGAGGAGACTGTCCTCCAGACTCGGGTACCAAAGAACTTGTTAAAAAAAGAATTTAAAATAAAAAAGAAAGATTATACTTACCTTCTGACGACCCCCGGTGTTTTCTCCGCTCCGTCTGGTCTGTTATATGGGTCGCGGTGGTGTGAAAGGACCTGCCATTACATCATTTAGTCATGTGACAGGTAACGTGACCGCTGACGTCGGCGGTCGCGTGACCTGTCACATGACTAAATGACTTCATGGCAGGTCCTTCACACCACCGCGACCGATACAACAGACCGGACGCAGCGGAGAAAACACCGAGGCCATCAGAAGGTAAGTATAATCTTTATGTTTTATTTTTTACCATTTTTATTCTTTTTTTTTAACTATTACTTGGTCACACTATATAAATCCATGCCGGTTACATGGATTTATATAGTGTGACCAAGTTGTCAAGCACTTTTCCAAGTGATGCTAAATGCAGAAATGCATGCAAAAACGCTTCTACCTGGCAGGAAAAACGCATGTAAAATCTGCATGCGTTTTTTCTGCCAGGGAGAAGTGGAAAAAATATGCAGCATTTCTGCATCCTGGGCACTTAGCCTAAATAAAAAAAAATCAACATTGATTAGCTCCCTAAGTGCAGTCATCTTAAACAGAACAGTGAAAAGTGGTTGGTGGGGTGTAATTGACTGGAGAGTTTGGGCAACTCTCTTACACTATGTTTCCTGCCAGCAGTTTTAATTGAGGTGGCCCGATGGTTGCCCTGTATATATGAGCTGACATCATTTACCACAAACTGCAATGATGAAGAATGCTTTCTTCATTGTTATAATGGATTAAGCTTATAATCAGTAGACTGATGAATTGATTCTTCTCTGCTTATAAAAAGACTTTATGACCTCATTACAAAATGACCTAATTAAATACATATACAAGCTCTGAAACACCTACTTGTATTTCATATTGTATGGGGACGTAGTATTTGTGATAGCAGTCCTATTACTATTTATATAGGTGTGTCGATTTTTTTTCTTAAATACCATTTTTTCTTTTTCAAAACTAGAAGTTACTTACGGCTGTTTACTATAGTTTAGTCTTCAGTCTCTGTTTTTTAATATATGCACCTTTTCTTTTTCTGCATTATAATTGGGGTTAATGTGAAGAACAGCTTCAACTGTGAATCATTCAGAGTTTTATAAAAAAAAAATGTAGCTCTTGATTCTCGATGTTGTGATTACGAGCTTTGCTCATGAGCCAATTTTTTATGGTCAGGTTTAAATCCCCGGCTGGGAAAGTGCACAGGAAGAAATGCATGCCAGTACCCATTTTTTTCTTGTAACATCAAAAGATTCCACTTGGAATACAGCATTCCAAGTATCTTTTATACTTGTAGGTGTGAGATTGTTCTGTTGAGATTTTTTTTACTGTTAAATGTGATTTCGATAATCATTTTACAGCTACAGATTATATTTTTATGATTCTATACTGTAAAAAAGGGAACAATTTGTATATAGGCTCTTTTAATGAATAACAAATGTCATGGCAATACAATGGAATTTGGCTTCGATATTTTACAATTTAATCTTAAAGTTTTTGTGGGATTAGCCAAAGTTCAAATCTGCAAATAATTATATAGTTTTCATTTTAGACATTGGGTCCCGTATACTGGCTTCAAGGACGATAGTAACTATAGTTTAAGTAACCAGTCTCAAAAAACATTAATGTTTTACCAGCCTCTTTTATATTGATGACCTATTTTTAAGATGTCTTAATAAAAGGCGGGTGGGGTGTGACTTACGGCACCCCCACGATCAGCTATTATCTGCTTTGGTGGTGGCCAAATGAAAACAGTGTACTGAATGTAAAAGCATGTCTCTACCTTTACGTTTACTGTGTCACTTTGTCCTATACTGTCTTGCGTTTCTATGAGGAGGCAACCAATCAGTCGTGGTTTCAAGTAACAATCACCAGTAGAGTCATACATTTTACTTGGATGGTGGTGGTTGGCAGACTTGGACTGACCCACAGGGGAACAGGTGAATCACCCGGTGGGCCCCAAACCTGAGCAGTACTGGGGCCAAAACATTTTATTTACTATATACAGACAAAAGCAGCATCTCATCAATCATCCAACAAACTACCTAGCTTATTATTATATAGAGGCAGAGGTAAATTTGTGAAAGAGGTGTGGTAGATCGGCTCACTCGGCTATGTATTGAGGTATAAACAGAACACTGTCTCTTTAAATTTTCAGTTGATTTATTTGAGCAATATAATCCATTGTAAAGTTAATTAAAAGAAACACAGCCCATCCGGCCTAATGGCAGCCAAAATAAGAAAAGAGTCCAGCAAAGTTCTTGCACCGGCCAGGGTTCGGCCACTCCAGTTAGCAAAAACCACACGGTTCAGGGTTAGCAGGAACAAACACATGCTCCTCTCTCTGGAGCTGGCCTCCAGATACTGACCACCTCCTGAGTCAAAAGGCTGGCTTTTTATAGCCCCTAAACCACGCCCTGGAGTGGAGATAGGGTGGATAGCTTCCCTCCCAGCCCTTAGCTATCCACCTGTAAAGCATGGCCTTGTAACTCTGGCTATTAACCCTCTCTGCACCTAATGTGCAGGAGAAACCTCCATGTTTTACATCACTGAAGCAAAAAGTCTCAGAGACACGTATCTCCCCTCCAGTACTCAGCCAGTGACTTTGTCACAGAGGGTAATGTAATATGTAACTGTCAGGATTTCTGTTGCCTTCTACAGTTTGTCCACTAGTGTCCGCTATTGTTCACTTTGATAATTGTGCTGCGGTTTCACTCCTTACCACTGGAGGCTGCTGTTGTGTTCTGCAATTGCCCTTTACCAAGATGGCGGGTTCTGAATCTAAGGAATCCATCTTGTTTTCTGTTGGGCCTACTTAAAGCCACATGGACCGCTCACTCATTGCTTGAGTATTGTGTCTAGCTATTAGCCTAGTTTCAGTCTCCAGCTCCTGAGCATTCTTACCCAGACTGTTCTAAATTCATCTACGGATTGTTTCTTACAACTCCTTGCTAAGTTCAAGAACTTCTACTACCGCTTGCTGTTCCTGCTTGTGCTCCTTCGGCCACTGGTTTCCAGCAGTATTACGCCAGTATCATAACAGTAGCTGACTAGTGGGCATCCAGAGTCATTGCCACCCCAGTCTGACACTGGTGCTTGGCCTTACCCAGCCTTCCAGTTGGGCAGTATTATGTTAAAGGGACTTTCCTACTAAAACATAAACATTTAGAAATATATACTGTATTTTAAGTTGTCTTGTTCAGTTAAGATGTTAAAATTTTTATTCGGCTGTTATTCTCTGAAATATCTTTTTTTCTGGGAATGTTGAGTAACAACTATAATAAATGTCACTACTGCTTGCACATGTGTAGTCTTTTGGCTCTTCCAAACTCTTGAATGGCAAATCTGCCTAGAAATACATCTTACGCTTTCATTTTGCTGCATACTAGGCAGATTTGCCATCCAGAAGTCAGCAAGAGACAAGTGACACCCCTGTGGGAGCTATAATGGCTATATTGATCACCACCCAGGAGATGGCTGGATAGAATTTTTAATAACTTGGTATAAGAGGACAAGCAGGTGAATTTTGAGACTATATACTCTCTATTTCATTTTGGGCTGAATTGCATGTGTGGCTGCAGTTTGCTGTTTTCGTGCTTTTACTGCAGTTCATTGTACAGTTGCTTTATTAAGATGCTCATTTTATTCTAGACGCTGAAACAACAATAAAAATAAATTAGCAGATGCTTCTTAGCGAATAGTGACTGCCAATCTAAGTAGCATTCAGATGTAATTGGTTTAGATTCACTCACCCATGAATTGAATATACTACATTTGCTTTGGGAAATATTCGCAGTATGCCCTCTGAAATTTATGACCTAATTAGAGTCTTTTGTAGATTTAGTTTACATTTCCCCGCCAGCAGATCGGTCTACTAAAGTAGTGAACTCTAAGTAAGTTTCTCTATGGCACAGTCATGCTCAGTGGTGCAAATCAAAGAAAAGGATCTGGCAGCAAATTAATTACAGGCACTGCCAACCAAAGTTATGTGCAATGTATTAATTTGTAGCTTTTTATGGACTGTTTTCTGTAAAAATGTGTGGTAGCCTTCATCATCATTCAGTGTGCTGCTTCTAATATTGCAAGGTGACATTGTCTCACAGTTGTTTCAGAAAAGCCCCTCAAAATGTTAGGGATCTATCAGCAAAACCCTAAAAATTGACGGTTTGAACTGGTAATATCAGTAACTTGGGAAACACAATGTGCATGTACTATTGGCAAATCACAGGTACGATTTATGGTAGTCAGTATTCTATGAAGTGGTTACTACAGAAGCTCTATTGAAGCTGAAGGTCGCTATAACTGGCATCTGCAGGGAAAATACAAAGTGTTAAAAAGTGAATGCTCAAAGAGACTTTTTTATTACAAAAAAGCCTCTGATTTATCACTGCTACTGCTCTCTACTCTGCCTCATGTTTGGGGTCCTCTAATCAGGCATTTGAGGATCTTTTCAGTAGGCTAACCGTTTAAAAGCTCTTAAAGGGGTGGTCTGAAATTCAAATGAATTTTCATCCTCATCCCTATTTGATGGCATAATCTAAACTCTTTTCTAATATACTTGAGTTAAAAATTCCCTATCCTTCCCTAACTACACTGACTGCATTTGTTTTTTTTTTGTTTTTTTTTATGGCGCTTTGTTTGAGAATCCCAGTGCATGCTGGGATACTCAAATGAAATGTCATCAAGGGGCAGAGGCTGTGGTCACTAGGCTAGGGCTCTGCCCCCTCCATGAAATGAAGCATCATCAATAATGCTCATTTCAGGGGCTGGGCTAGTCCCAGTGCGATGTGCACAATGACAGAGTGCTCTCTGCTGCCGGCTCAGATCAGCAGTAATGAGCTAGCAACAGAATGCATTGTTAGAATACACCACGTGTAGGTATTCTGAAAAATCGCTCTGTTGCCGGCTCGTTACTGCTGATCTGAGCCGGCAGCAGAAATCACTCTGTCACTGTGAACAACACACTGGGACTAGCCCAGCCCCTGAAAAGAGCGTCACTGACGCTTCGTTTCAGGAAGGAGGCAGGGGATGTGGCAGTGACAGCATCCTCTGCCCCCTGATGATGCTTTGTTTGAGTAGTACAAGGATTCTCAAATGAAGCATCATAAAAAAGGAAGTAGAAAAAAAGAGAGAAAAGCTGTTAGATAGTGTAGTTAGGGAAGGAAAGGGAATTTTTAATTCAAGTATATTAAAAAATAGTTTAGATCATGGCATTAAATAGATAGGGGTGAGGATGAAAATTCATTTGGATTTCGGATCACCCCTTTAACCTTGGCTAGAATTAAGTGTGGAGTAAAACAGAAGAGAAAATGGTTAATATATCTACGCATGAAATCAAGTTTTTTTTGTTCCATATCATTAAATGTGCTCTGTTATATGGTACAACTGGCAGCAGTGCAGAAACTTACTTACTATATGTTTGCGGCAGGTCCTCAGCATGGTAATTAATGCTGCCTACAAACCTGGACGGGTCTTACGAGAGTTACAGTTAGTGGAAGACACATCATGGAATTTCCAGGAAGAAACACTCAAAGCCAAGTAAGTAATCCATTGCTAATACACACAGGTCATTATTCTTACTGGTGCTTTATCCTCGTGCCCTGTTATATAAATTCAGCAGCGCTGAGAAGAAATGAATTCCGGTTAAACAATGACAAGCAATCTACGAACATACCGGGCTCATGTATTAAATGCTAATTAATAGACTGCTGGAGCATAGCAGATACCAGGTTTTTCTGTTTTATGTAATATTCTTGTAGTCACAGATAACCCTTCAGCTAGAACGGCTGGAGAGCTTGATATTGTATGCTGCCAGGCAGATATTACTCTGGTATAAGATAACACGTTGATTAATACTAGAACTTTACATGTGATCTAAGTCAATACTGACAAGGTTGTTGATTCTAGGTTTTAAGTGAGTTCTGTAGAGTTGTGCTAACATACATTTAATACATCGCTACAGTGCTGTCTAATCTCCATTACAAAATGTACCCAGTATCTAGAATTTGGTACAGTGAATTTGGCATTTATCAGATAATAGTTACATGTCCTGCTATGATATTGATAATTGTTAATTGTAACTACCAGAAGTGCATTGTAGCTGCATTTACACTGCCTAACGTGGCCGTTAAATGACCGCATATAGGCTACATGCAAGCCGATCGGCAGTACTTTAATTGCCTGTTTTGAAAGGTCGACCGCACGACCATATGCACAGAGCAATCATTAATATGATCGTTCTGTGAACATACAGTATTAATATTCTCAGCAGCACATGTCCTTGAGTGGCTTGATCCTGACCAGCCAGTGTAAATGCAGTCTTAGGGAGCAGATTTTGGCCTTGAAACATCTGCCGATCGGCAATATGTAAGCCAATCAGTAGGGGTATAACTATTGTGGGTGCAGGGGTTGCAGTCACTCCCAGGCCTCAGAGCCTAGAAAGAGGCAGAAAGTTCCTTTATCCCATATGAGAATACAATACTAATAAAGACTTGTCATAGTTAGGGATTTTGTATTGGGCCCACAAGCTTCAAGTTACGCTACTACCGATCAACAATTGTTTATTAGTCTGTTTAGACAGGCCTACCGCATTTCCATATGCACAGAATGATTGCTAATATGATCGTTCTGTGCACTTAGAATATTATTGTTCTCTGCAGCCAGGCTTGGACTGGCCCACAGGAGAACAGGAGAATCCTCCGGTGGGCCCCTGTTCAAGAGTGGGCCACCACCCTCTTATATGAGCAGTACTTGGCACAATATACTTGAATCACTATGTACCGACAAAGGCAGCATCTTATTCATATAACAATCTATCCAGTTCACTGTTATATACATTTGTGATTGAGGATAGTGTCACATTTTCATATAGCTGAAAAGTGGGGCCCTGGAGTTGGTTACTGGTGGGTCCTTGGCACCCCAGTCTGACACAGTCTACAGCGCATATCCTGTTCATACAGGATGATGTGCTTCTGAGAACGATAACTTTTAAGCAAGTTTAAAAATATTTACACCAGTCGAACGTGTATTTTTCTTGTTTGTCAGGTGTCTAGCGGCTTTGTTTAGACTGGCCGATAATCGGTAAATGAGAATTCCTAAGAATGCTCATTCCCATTCCTGATAATCTGCCAGTGTAAATGCACCCATACTGTGACTAGATACATTTATTTTTTTACTTAGTGCCCGAGATTGTGCTCTCCAACTGTGTGCTATGAAAAATGTGAATAGTACCGCATACAAAACATACACTAGGATGCTGTTTATAGCAGCTCACTCAAAAAAAAAGAAAGGCTCCTAATAAAACTTTCCCCATCCATTCAAACCTAACAGGTAACAGTGAAGACTAGGAATCAGTAGCTTTCTCTTGCCAAAGCTTCTAGAGAGCCTGTAATGCTTCTGGCATCCACCTGAGATGCCACCTTAATGAAACCAGGGGCCCAGTCTAGATGGCTTCTCTTCCCAAAGGAAGAGAACTAGGGGTTTATCGCAGGTGAGCTGAACCATATTGCAACACATTCCCCCCCTAGACCAATTAGGAAGGAACTGCATCCAAGAGTCCTTATAATAAATAGTGAAAGTGTAAATACTGACCAGACCTTCCACTGGGAAATTTAAAAATTACCCATCTTAGCCAAAATACCCAAAATAATGAAAAATCAATGTGTGCAAATGTGCCATAAACCAGAGTTTAGGCACCCCATTGTCACGTCTGCACATCTGGCTTTCAAACTTAACCTCATTGCTTTGCTCCTGGGGGGTTCTGTCTCACCTGTTTGGAAGGCTATATCCAAAATAAGTACAGGATAAATACATATGTGAGATCAGAATAGCTACATATACTCTATGAGATCAGAATATTTACATATGTGAGACTGGAATTCATACATACAGAACTGTACAAAAGTTTTATGTAGGTATAAAAAAACTGCTGCAATATAAGAATTCTTTAAAAAAAAATACATGAATAATTTATTTTTAATTAATTCAATCAATTAATAAAATGCAAGGAGAATGAACAATCTATAAATCTAAATCAAATCAATATTTGTTGTGACCACTCTTTGCCTTCAAAACAGCATCAGTTCTTCTAGGTACACTTGCATATAGTCAGGGATTTTCTAGGATTATGTTCAGGTGTTTGAGTAACCAATTATACCCAAAAGGTAATAATCATCATCATATTCATATGTAGATAGAAAGTCAGTTATTAATTGAAATGGAAACTACTGTGTAGGAGCTTAAAACTATTTGAGGAACAGCAAAACTGCTACAAAGTTAAGGTTATGGAAGACCATTTTATGTCATAGGTCATACACCATAGCAAGCTTGAGCACAGCAACAAGACACAAGGTAGTTATGCTGCATAGGCAAAGTGTCTCATAGGCAAAGATTTCAAAGCACACTGTTTTTTCAAGATTTACTACTCAAGCTCTTTAGAAAAAGCACCAAGAAATGGGCAGTGTTAAAGACTGTTGATGCAGTGGTTGGCCAAGAAAGCTTAGTGCAGGAGATGATAGACACAACATGCTTACTTTTCTTTGAAACTGTAAGATGTCCAGCAGTGCCATCAGCTCAGAAGTAGCAGAAACTAGTGAAACCCAGCTAAACCCATTTACTGTTCAGAAAAGTATGGAAAAAAGTGGTCTTGTCTTTATGGAAGATTTGAAGCCAAAAAAATCATACCATTAACATGAAAATAAGGCCAAGCAATTCAACTATACTTGAAAACACAAGGTCTGGGGCGCAGAAAAATGGCAGCATGTGCTCTGGATTGATGAGTCAAAATTTTAAATATTTGTCTGTAATAGATGTAGTTCATTAAAAAAAATGCTATAGAGATGTACACTAATGAATGTCTGCAGGCAACAGTGAAGCATGGTGGAAGTTCCTTGCAGGTTTGAGGTTGCATTTCAGCAAATGGAGTTGGGAATTTAATAGAATCCTCAATGCTTAGAAATCCAGGCAGGTAGTTAACTATTTTGTAATACCACCAGGGAGACATCTGATTGGCTCCAAATTTATCTTGCAAAAGGACAACGACTCCAAACATACAGCCAATGTCATTAAGAACTATCTTCAGTGTAAAGAAGAACAAGGATTCCTGGAATTGATAATATGGCCACCACAAAGCCCTGATATCATCATCGAGTCTGTGTGGGATTACATGAAGAGGCCTAAGGATTTGCACAAGCCTACATCTACAGAAGATCTGAGATTAATTCGCCTTGATATCTGAACAAAATCACTGCAGATTTACTTCAGAAACTGTGTACAAGTGTACATAGAAGAATTTAAGCTGTTTTAAAGGCGAAGGGCGGTCACGCCAAATATTGATTTGATTTACATTTCTTTTTTGTTCATTCACTTTGCATTTTGTTAATAGTTCATTTTAATCAGTTAACACCTCTATCTTTGAAAGCATAGTTACTTTGAGACCAAAAAAAATACATACTGTATGTGAGACAAGAATAAATACATATGTGAGACCGGAATAAATAGATATATGAGAACAGAATAAATATGTGGGGTCAGAATAAATACTTAGGTGAAACCAGAATAATTAGATATTTGACACCAGAATAAATACATACATGAGACTTAGGCCTGATTCAGATGAGCGTAATACAGTTCCATGCACAGAGACTTAATGCATCTGTTTGCTTAGAATTGTGGACAATTTACATAGTAGGGAGCATTCACATTGTTTGCAGTGTACATATATGTCTCTCCGATTGATGCGCCTGAAGTCTTCTACTGTATAGATATACAGTGGCATATGTTGCCCATAGGCTCCCATATGTAAAAATAAAAAGTATATCACGTAGTATACTTTTTAACTGAATTTCCATCTATAGAAAAGCTTAATGTACTATTAAATTCTGTACACCAGAAAAATGTATACTGGCATATACCAGCTTGTCAGGCCACTCTTTTGGCTTCCAATGGGTGAATAACGGCATATGGATACGTTTGACTTATTCGCTGGTAATTTTTCAAACACAATGTAAATGCATACTGCCCTGATGACATCTTCAGGATATCATTTATTCATTTTTAAATGTTTAGATCAGCGATATCAAACTCAAATACACAGAGGGAAAAAATTAAAAACTTGGACAAAGTCGTGGGCCAACCTTGATATTTATTAAAAAAATGTCTGCAATTGAGAAAGTTTTTCTTTATCATCAAATATAACGATGAACCTTTTCATAAAGAAGCAAACTTAAAAGGGTGGTCTCACGAACAAAGTACATTTTAATTAATAGATCTTAATGACCCTACTGTACCCCCCTCAACACCCCTGGCAAGTATGGTGAACCCCAATACAGTATAATTTCCTAACTGTGATCCCCACACAGCCCTCCACACAGTATAATGGGCCTGACAGTCCTCCATACAGAATAACAGTCCCACATAGTCCTCCATACAGTATAATGGCCCCACATAATCTTCCATACAGAATAATGGCCACACATAGTCCTCCATACAGTATAATGGGCCCCACATAGTCCTCCATAAAGAATAATGGTCCCCACACAGTCCTCCATACAGAATAATAGTCCCACATAATCGTCTATACAGTATAATGTACCCCACATAGTCCTACATACAGTATAATGGGCCCCACCTAGTCATCCTTACAGAATAATGGGCCCTACATAGTCCTCCATACAGAATAATAGTCCCCACCTAATCGTCCATACAGTATAATGTACCCCACACAGTCCTCCATACAGAATAATGGTCCCCACATAGTCCTCCATACAGTATAATGGGCCCCACATACTTCTCCATATAGAATAATGGGTCCCACAGTCCTCCATACAGAATAATAGTCCCACATAGTCCTCCATACAGTATAATGGACCCCACATAGTCCTCCATACAGAATAATGGGCCCCACATACTTCTCCATATAGTATAATGGGTCCCACAGTCCTCCATACAGAATAATAGTCCCACATAGTCCTCCATACAGTAAAATGGACCCCACATACTCCTCCATATAATATAATGGGCCCCACATTTAAAAAAAATAAAAATAATACCTGTCCTCATTGCCCTGTTTCGGCAGCGAGCGATCTGAAGCTCTTCACCTTGAATTAATGCTGTCATTGCACCCGCTGCCCTGAGACGATGCCGGACGGCGTGTTGGGGGTCAGGGGCCAGATATAATCTCCCCCACAGGCCAGAGTTTGACATGTAGGGTTTAGATGGTTACTATATTTGATCCAGGCGAGCATTAAGAACATGGTAAAGGAGGGATGTGGTCATATCTAACTCAGTGTATGTACTTATTAAAATGAATTACACTGTATTACTTTATTTTATTTTTTATAAAGATTACTTTCATTGTTATTATTCACTATATATCATGTCTGCCATCGTCTCATCTTCTGGTAATAATAAATAGTGGGTTATATCTGAGAATGCATGGTAGACATTGCCAATAGATATGTTGCACTTTATTATTTATCGTAGATTGACAGAACTGTTCACGTCTTCTAATAGAATGAACAGGTCTTTGCAAATCTGTCTGTTCAGTTTGATGCTGGTAGATGGGAATACTGAAATGAAACAGGGGCATCCTGCCAAGTAATTTCCAAGCAGCTGCTGCCAGTTTTGATTCTCAAGTACGCCATTGACTTCCTGACTCCAGGAAATGACAATCAGATTTCTCACTGGATCAATAATGTGCTGAGTATGTTTCTTAGTATTTCGCCTTCAAGTGCTCCTACTCCAAAGGGCAGAGCGTTTGCTGAATAGGTCAAGGATCGGTGCATGTGGATGAATTACACAGTACAGATAACCTTGTTGTTCTGGATTTTTAATTTTCCCCAATTTAGTGTAATTCCCCCTATAGATATAAAGACACCACCTGCAAATGACATATGCTCGAGGACATGGGGAAGATGTGTGACAGGTTTTCTCCCCCTAATCTTTACTTTTGTTCTTGAAGCAGAACATATTTGGCTTAGATTTGTCAGAGAGGCTAATTAAACTAATTAACCATAAACTATTATTAATGAAACACTGCTGATTACTGCTAATAATGCCATTTCCTAACTGATGTTTCTGGCCAATATCTTTTAATAGGATTCCAGTATCTTATCTGTGATTACTAATCTCTAATCCTCTGCTTTTGCAATATCAGTTTACAATTGTCATGACTTAGCCGCGCTCAATGAGGCCACTTGAAACTGCGCCAGCCGTACATTTTATTACACATTTATTGAAAACAGCTCAGTTCATTAATGATATTTTATAGGATCCATTTTACGGTGCAGACGACAGTTTTTGACAGATTTATAGTATTTGCTGATTTTTATACATGCTTCCACAGATGACATAATGATGAATGTAGGCATGGTGTTCAGATAGCTGCGTTCACTTACAGTGCCCAGAATAAATAATTCCATGTGATTATGGAGAAAATGTTCCAAATATGTTATTTTAATCGTGTAATGCCTAATTGTAATATTTACAACTATATAAATGCTTCAACACATTTTAACATACAAGCCATGTAAGCAATAAAAATGCAGAAGGAAAATTCATTAAATATAGACTATAGTGTACGATTAAAGGGCCCCTGTTCTTGCCCATATGTCTCCTAAATGTATAAAACTAATCTTAGCAGTGTTTTTTATATGAAAACCTGATTAAAAGAATGGAGCTTTAAAAGAACTCTACATTTATTGCATGTAATGAAGTCATATCAGAAGGTAACATTTTAGAAGTTCTGTATCTAGGGCAGAAAACTGGGCAATTAGCCAGGGCGTCTGATCGTACCTAGTTGCGAGAGTGCTGGTGGGTTGAAAGCATGAGCACATATCAGCAGCTGACAGCATTACCAGTGAGCAACACAGCAGCTCCCTCCGCTAACTGATAAGGAAGCACTGGCAGCTGCAGTTCTTCCTTAATAAAAGGCACTATGCTTCCTTAATACTCCACCCCAGCATCACCTCTCAAAAGGAACTGTCTTACTTTTGCTTCTACCATATACCACATCTAGATAGTGTACATATACAGTTAGGTCCAGAAATATCGTCGTAATTTTCTTTCATAATTCTGCATGACACTGTTATTTAAAATGAGACAACTGAGATGCAATTGAAGTTTAGACTTTCAGGTTTAATTAATGGGGTTGAACAAAAATATCCTGTGAAACGTTTAGGAATTGCAACCATTTTTCTACAAAATCTCCTCATTTCAGGTTCTCAAAAGTATTTGGACAAATTAAGTTTACCATAAATAAAATGTTTGTTTTTAATACTTAAAGCGCACCTGTTAGCATGATTGTGCTCAGTAAACTACATACACTGTCAGGTGGGCAACATTTCACTGATTAATATGATACCTTGGTTGATGAAATCCGTGCTGTGGTTCTTGTGTAATCTTTACTTTCAGTTTGGAGATAATGATATGCTTGTGCTTCGGGGTGGCCTGTGGTGGGCGCTCTATCTGGTGCTCTGCTTACATATTCATCTGTATGCTCTTATGACCGCTCATTGTGCCTTCACTGTGCCTTCACTGACCTGCCTCCTATTTTACCTAGCCCCGCACTACTAGATGCATTATGTAAAACAGGAGGCAGGTCACTGTCAGATCAGTGAGCCATGATAAGAGCATACAGATGAATGCATAAGCAGAGCACCACATAGAGCGCCTCCCCCCAGGCCGCACCAAAGCATGAGCATATCTCCAAACTCACGAGCATTATATCTCCAAAGCACGAGAATTATCTCCAAACTCAAAGTAAATATTTCACAAGAACCACATCACGGATTTCATCAACCAAGGTATCATTTTAATCAGTGTAATGGCGCCCACCTGACAGTGTATGTAGTTTACTGAGCACAATCCTGCTGACAGGTGCACTTTAATATTTTCATAATACTTTAGTACTTTATAATTACATACTTAAATACTTTAATAATTGTCCAATTACTTTTGGTTTATTTAAAATGAGGCAGCTACATATTAAAGAGCTGTAATTCCTAAACCCTTACTCCAATTAGGCCATGTTCACACTCTCAGTATTTGGTCAGTATTTTACATCAGTATTTATAAGATAAATTCAGTTGTGGAACAATCAAAGGAGAAGCATAATAGAAACACGTCACAGTTTCTGCATTTTTCACCCATTCCAGGTTTTGGCTTACAAATAATGATGTAAAAACTGACCAGATACTGAACGTGTGCACGTGGCCCAAAGCTGTGAGTCTACACTTTAAGCCCATATTGATTATATAACTGAATATGTTTTGGTAAACAGCCAAAACGTGTGTGACTGTCCAAATACTATTGGACCCAACTGTATATACATTGCATATATTTATATACATAGGGCTGCTTCCAGGAAGTGAGTTATTGTGTGGCCAATCCAAATGTCACATAGCAATATCATATGAGTGAGCAGACAGAAGTAGGCTGGAGGCCTGGTAGGGTTAGCTCTCAAATTTGGGCCCTGACAAGGGTGAGACTCAGAGAAGTCTGGAAAGAATGCAGCAGCTGCATGAATACATGTTGTTGGTAGAATGGTTTGCTGCAACTTAGCCCTTTCGGAACATGTATGAAGAAATGTGAGACTATAGGGTATAATGTCACACACTACAGCCCAATGTCCTCACAGTTGTCAGAGCTATCTACTTTGTGATTGAGTAATGTGTGTGTGTTATTGTAGGAGCATGATGTGTTACTACTGTTTTATAGATGTGCTTGTGTGGGTGACACACATGTTGCGTGTACTGTGATTTTAAAGCATTGGACCTATATGCTTTTACTACCTGAGAAGGTGCCAAGCCAAGAGTCTGATGCTGATAAAGTTATGCCCTTTGTTCTCTGTTTAAAATTTATAAAGATTCATATGTGATATTTTAGTGTACGCATCCTTTTATACAGTCATCTTATATTGTTAGAAGATAGAATAAGAAGCTATTGTAGGAGGAAAGGAATGGTGTTTCTTAAAGGTGTGATTCTGGCACCAAGCGGGAAGAGTGAAGTGGATTCACTTGTGATGCCTGGAGAACCTTGGATTGACGTATGTAACAGTTAGGGTACGTGTACATTGGCCATTTTGTGAGATTAAACATTTACCAATAAACATTACAACATTGCAATAAAATACAATAAGAGGTGATCAAAACATCGTATCTACCCCAAAATGGTATCAGTAAAAACGGTAACTTAGGGCGCAAAAAATAAGCCTTCACCCCGTCCCATATCTTGAAAATTGAAAACGTTACAGGTCTCTGCGTCAGAAGCAAAAAAAAATTTTTAACAAATTTCTGAATTTTTTTTCACCACTTAAATAAAAAAAAAAAAACTGTACATGTTTGGTATCTGCTTAATTGTACTGACATGGAGAATCATATTGCCAGGTCGGTTTTACTGTATAGTGAACATTGTAAAATAAAAAGCCCAAAAAGCAATTGTAGATATTGCACTTTTTGGGGAATTTCAATGCACTTGGAATTTTTTCCCTGCTTTCCAGTGCATCACATGATAAAATGAATGGTGTCACTCAAAAGTACAAGTTGTCCCGCAAAAAAACTAACTTTCATGCTGTTATGTGGACAAAAAAATAAAAAAGTTATGGCTCTTGGAAGAAGGGGAGAAAAAAACAAATAAACAAAAAAACAGAAAATTACCCAGTCATGAAGAGGTTAAAAACCTGTTTAGATAGGCACCACATTTAATATGCGTGCAGAATGATTAGTTAGGCCACAGCCCCACTATCAGTATTTGGTCAGTATTCGGTCAGTATTTTTTCTTAGGAGTGGGAGACAAAACCAGAAGTGGGTGATAAATGCAGAATTGGTGACTTGTTTCTATTATACCTTTTCTCTGATTGTTCCTCACCTGGTTTTGGCTCCCACTCTGGAGAAAAAACACTGACCGAATACTGATAGTGGGGCCGTGGACTAAGGGCTCATGCAGGCTAATGTCCATGAAACTCAGTCCAAGTATGCTCTCATATATGCCGATGAGGCTGTTGTGCTCAGGTCAGGAGACACGCGGACAGTCTGTGAATTGCGGTCTGTGCTTGGTCCAAGTATCACGGAAGTCTGCATGAGCCCTAATAGATGTGCATAGGCTGCCATTGTTCTCAATAGCACAAGTCCTGTTTACACAAGACAATGTGCTGCTGAGAATGATGATCTTTTAAAGTTAATTTGTCAGTAAAACCAACCCTCCTAAGCCATCTATATGGGCAAGCAAGCCATAAAAGTATGAATAAATTGATACATTGATCTCTGTGATCCAATGTCTTAATCTAGAGAAAGCCATGTTTTTCTTATTATGGAGATGAGCTGTTAAGATCAGTGGCCAGAAATAGATCTCCCTGAGAATTTTCCTCCATAGCTTACTTTAAATGAAAGGGGGTGTTACTGGTGTGAGACATATAAAGACTGACAGTCTTCTCTCCTGATCTCATTACAAAGCTGTGTATGATACACAGTACAGCAGAACTGAACTTTGTCTCATTACAAACACACTTGCAGGTACATTTATCCACTTCTGCTGTCAGATCACCTGCAGAGCTGTGCCTGACTACAACTATCTTTTCTTTAGCTTTCGTCTTTCACAGGTAGTGTGGGGAAATAAGCAGTGTTGCAAAGCTGACAGCATCAGAGGAGAACTACAACTGTAGATGTGATTGTAATGAAACAATGTTCTACTGTACTGCACATCTCCCCACACTTGCTGTCTGTGAAATGGAAGCTGAAGAAGTGTTATTTGAAATCTTACACAGCTCTGCAGCAGAACTGATAGAACTATGAGAGGACAACTGCAGCTGTAGATGTGTTTGTAATGAGGTAAAAATCAGTTCTGCTGAGTATGATTATAACTGTAAGTCTTTACAGAAGGCAGATTCTCAGGGAGATCTATGTTTGGTCCATAGATAATAACAGCTAATTTGCATATTAAGAAACACATGAATCTCTCTGTAATAAGACATCTTATCGCAGATATCTAGGCATCATTTTATTCGGCTTCTTATGACCTGCGTGCCCATGTAAATGGCTTATGAGGGTTGATCCTACTGACAGATTCACTTTAAACAAACCGAAATATAATTTCACTCAACGAACATGTGTTTTGCTCATTTGTCAGGTTCTCAACACCCTGATTACACTGCATGTTTATAAACATTTAGGAATACTCGAGATCACTATAAATGTGCAGTATAAATGAACCCTTAGGTTTCAACTTCTCTATTATTTAAATTAATAAGTGAGAAAAAAATAGATGACTTGTCCACTGTATGGAAATGACCCTATTCATTGCAGGAGTCAAGTCTGAACTTCTGGGTTAAAAGAATCCCATCATGACCCTGGCAAATTCCAATAACCCTCAGTGTCATACAGAGCCAGAATTTTCCTGATAATTTGATTTACAGCAGTTATTCTCTCAAGTGTCCCTTATTATGCTCTGGGTTTTCTCCAGTGAGATGTAAAAAATAAAGAAATCACTTATACTCACATCACTACTCTCCTCTCCGGCCCTCTGCTACTCACCATCACCTGTCCGGACCTCACCCCATCTTCTGGTCACCTCCGCAAGTGTTGAATACCTGGGTTTCCTCAAGCTCGAACTTCTAGCTCTGGTGAGGCCTGTGATTGTTCTATGCAAGTGCTCATAAGGTGTAACATCACGTCATGCGCTGTGACCTTTTGAGTGCCGGGGCATGAGCCATCCCAGGCTTCAGAGCCGGAAGTCCCGGCAAAATGACAGGGAAGAAAGCTATAAAAGATCCACATTTTGGTGAAAGTGTATTTTTGTTATATTCAAGTAGAATTCAATTCCAATCAAATATATTCACTGATCTCTAACTTTGGCATTATATGTCTCAACTATGCTTTTACGTGTCAATTTGCTATTACAATAGTTTTCAAAACTTTAATGAATATTTCCCAGTATTTTATTTTCTTTGTATAAATTACTGTGGAAAACAATACAATAATTGTACTGTATAAAAGACAGATTTTTCATACAACCTATAATGAGTAGTGACTAAAAAAATAATTTTCCTCTAGTTTCACCATTTTTAACTGTAGCAGCATTTTACATTAAATGGGGCAATAAAAGATATCTGCACCTAAGATGTTCTTTATGTTATTATCCAGAAATATTATAGCTTGCAGGTATTGAAAGGGAAAGTGATTTATTTTTGTCAATGCAGTAGCGCATTGTTTGCAGAGTCTATATTTTATTATCTTTTTTTTTTACAGTTTTTTTATTGCTAAATCTAATTGTAAATGAAATAGAATCTCAGTCATTTTACGGAATTATACAGTGTACTGTAAGGAGCTTATCGTCTGGGCAGGGTTTATTCAGTAAATTCTAATATCCTAGCAACACTAAAGAGATCATTTACTAAACCCAGAAGTGGCCATTTCAGATAAATCTGGAGCTCACGTAATTGTGTTTAGATGGGCAAAAATATTTCAGACTAGAGACGGTAATATTTCACAGCGCTCAACTTAGGGTCTATTCTTTTATATCCAATAAATACAATTATAATGCTATGTTATCTATCTATCTATCTATCTATCTATCAATCTATTACCTGTTTTCAGTTTACCAAATTAACATTTTTTTGGTGAAAAAAATGTCAGTCTCCTACACTATGTGCACAATTATTAGCCAAGTGAGTATTTTGACCATATCATCATTTTTACGCAGATTTTCCAACTCCGGCGCTGTATAAACTTGACTGCTTATTGGTTGAAGCAGATCAGGTGATGTGTATTTGTGTAATGAGGGAGGGTGAGGCCTAAGGATATTAATGCCCTTTATCAAGGTGTGCAGAATTCGTAGGCAACTTATTTTCCTCTGGCAAAATAGGCCAAAAAAGAGATTTAACTGACTCTGAAAAGTCAAAAATTATTAAAAGTGTTTACAGAGGGATGCAGCACTCTTGAAATTGCATTGGGGCGTGATCACAGAATCATTAATTGTTTTGTTGCAAGTAGTCAACAGGGTTACAAAAGCCATGTTGAGAAAAAAGACGCACATTAATTTCCAAAGACTTGAGAAGAATCAAACTTGAAGGACCTGGACCTCTTTATCCTCAGAGCTGTCATATTCCACAGCTGCAACCTCACTGGAGTGCCCAGAAGAACAAGGTGTTCATTAATAAGAGATATGGAGAAGGTAAGGAAGACTGAAATCGGATACCACTGAACAAGACACAGAAGTTAAAATGTCAAGACTGGGGCAAGAAGTATCTGAAGAAATATTTTTCAAAGGTTTTATGAACTGATGAGATGAGAGTGACTCTTGACGGACCAGATGGATGGACCTCTGGCTGGATCAGTAAAGGTCACAAACCTCCACTTCAACTCCGTAGAATCCACTTCATCGTCATAAAGGTGTAAGTGGGGTACTGTTATGAGCTGGTATTATTAAAAATGAGCTAATTGGATCTTTTCAAGTTGAAGATGGACTCAAAATCAACTCCCAAACCTACTGCCAGTTATTAGAAAACACTTTCTTCAAGCAGTGGTACTGGAAAAAGTCTACATCTTTCAAGATAACCATGGATTTTATGCAGGAAAATGCTCCATCACATGCATCAAAGTCTTTACTGCTTAAAGATGAAAGAATAATGATACGACCCCTTCCTCACCTGACATAAACCCTGTTGAGAACTTGTGGGCCCTTCTTAAAGGAGAGATTTATGGTGAAGGAAAACAGTCCACCTCTCTGAACAGTGTCTGGGTGGATGTGGCTGCCTAAATAGTTGAATGTCAGCAGATGAAGAAACTGACAGACTACATGGATGGAAGGTATTGATAAGAAGGTTAGCTATATTGGTCACAGATATTTTATTTAAAATGTCATTAATGTATTTTTGTACATTTTGAGTTGTTTGGTTATTATTCTTACTTTAACAAATGATAATAAACAATTGAGATGTAATAGTTAACTTTTTTCTTTTAGTTGCCCAATAATTCTGCACACACAGATACTGTAGTTGTTCAATAACAAAATGAATCATCAGAATTATAAAATGCATAAAAATTGTGCACACAGTGTATGTAGGAAGGGACTTGATACTTATTTCCATTGATTTTCACTTAGCAATGATTGAGGTCGTAGAAATGATCAGATGTGCCATTGTTCATTCTGCCTCCCTCCAATGCATTTTACATTATTGTTGGCAATATATCCTCTCAGCCTGCTTAATACTCCTGCACCTAACAAGTGACATACATGTGCATCAAACTTGAGTAAAGGGTTAATTCTATTCCTCTCATATATTATGTTTCTATTTTATTTCTTTCTTTTAATGATTGCATGTATATTGACAATAGAGATGAGTAAATTGATTCACAGGATCCTGTTCCAGCAGCCAGTCAGCAAGCATTCTAAGGCTGCTGCATAGCAATGGCAGATAATCAAAAGAGGAGCACAAATGCCCGCAGGTAGGAGTTAATTTACAGGTTTCCATCCAGCGGTCATGAAATACTGCCCTGCCAATTGGACCAGGGTCCTGAGAATCGATTCACTCAAATCTATTTGAGAAGTCAACATTTTTTGTTAAATTTATGAGGACATGCTATTAAAGGGAATATGTCAACAGGTTTTTGCTACCTCATCTGAGAGCAGCATGATGTAGGGAAAGAGACCCTGATTTCAGCGATGTATCACTTAGTTTACTGGGTGCAGCTGATGTGACACAATCAGAGTTTTTAGATGTAGAATGCTCAGAAAGCTAACCCCACCCACACCACAGCTTTATGTGTACATTGTATATTGACAGCTAGCTGCTTATCAGAGGAGGGGGCATGGTTGGACCAGGTCTCATGTGGGCACCAGTCTGGGCAATGATAATCTCCTGCTGATAAAACACTCATTGTTTTGAAACATCAGCACACAGCCTAATATGTGACAAATCGCTGAAATCAGTGTCTTAGCCCCTATCTCATGCTGCCCTCA
Source organism: Phyllobates terribilis (assembly GCF_046119375.1). Classification (NCBI taxonomy): domain Eukaryota; kingdom Metazoa; phylum Chordata; class Amphibia; order Anura; family Dendrobatidae; genus Phyllobates; species Phyllobates terribilis. The sequence goes on from NW_027362771.1 coordinate 294,614,737, forward strand.
GATTGTATTGAAATAATCTGCAACAGATTCCTTTAACATATTCTAATGATACATCATTGGTATATCACCAATTGTTTCTGAAGATTTGGGCTTTTTTATAATAAACACAAGGCACAATGGTGCCAATAGTGTTAACCACAATTTAATGTCATTGTGCAGCTCAGTAGAAGTCAGGTGTCCTTTATATGTGAGTTTATTAAGTTTTTAATATGCAAATTGCATCTTCAGAGAAAAAGAGGACTTGAACTCTATAGTGCCACCTATTGGAAGCAGAAATCCTACAAGTCAGAACTGACCCTTTAACGAGTCGTGCAATATGACTTAGGATAAAAGCCAAATCAGAATCTCAATTTGCAGACACGGTGTTTCGGGCTGTTGGCCCTCATCAGTGCAAAGTATGAGAACTGATTTGGCTAGATGAGAGGCTCTGGACTCAGGTCTAAGGGGTAACGTTTCTCCTTGTGGAGAGTGACATACCGGCTCTGGCATGTCAAGGTAAGGAGGCTTATTCGCCGTGAAGTTTTTAATAACACTAAGAACCAAAACTGATCCTATCTAGACAGCCTTCTGGTCCATTTGAATCCTTGACAAAAAACAGCTAACACAATTCATCTCCTGGTCCAGAGCATTTTGCTGAGTTCCACAAAATCCACTTGTAGAGATAAGGAATGGTGGGTAGTGTAAAGCCATCTGCAGAGCAATAATCTGAAAGATTTTCAAGTTCAATAGCACAACAGGCAGAGAGAAAATCTATTAACTCGGAACTAGGTTAATGCAATATGAACACATGACTTGGGAATACAGAGAGAATATTTCATCTGATTAGCTAGAACTACTGAAGACAAACAAACACTCTCATGCCCAATTTCCTTTAGTTTTCACATAGTTTCTGTCTAAGTCTATAAAAGTATGCCATTATAGGAATTTTAAGGTACTATATTGGACAAACTGTTCAACTAGTATGAGCCATGCAATGTTTTCTCTGCTGTCGTGTTGATTTTGCATTAAATATGTCCCATTGTTACACTATACTAAAGTAACTGATTCATGGTAGGAAAATGTTTTCTATTGATTCCTGATGGTAAAAAGGTTACTAATTTCTATTTATTTATTATATTTGTTTATATAGCGCCAACATAACCCACATTTCTGTACTGTAAATATCATCACTCGCTTTGATCTCTAAATTCCAAATTAACCTATCAGTATGTTTTTGGTGCGTGGGATGAAACTGGAGTACTTTCAGGAAACCCAAGCAAACACGGGAGAACATACATACTAGATGCTGATGTTGCCTTTAGATGAAATGGAAATTGGGATTCTAGCCCTTTAAAACCACTGTGTCTCCTGATATATGTACATCACATAGGAGACATTGAGGCTGATGTATATACATCATATAGTGGACACTGTGACTGGTGTATATACATCACATAGGATACACTGAGGCTGATGTACTGTATATACATCACATAGGATACATTGAAGCTGATGTACTGTATATACACCACATAGGATACACTGAAGGTGATGTACTGTATATACATTACATAGGATACACTGAAGCAGATGTACTGTATATACATCACATAGGATACACTGAGGTTGATGTACTGTATATACATTACATAGGATACACTGAGGCTGATGTACTGTATATACATTACATAGGATACACTGAAGCTGATGTACTGTATATACATCACATAGGATACACTGAGGCTGATGTACTGTATATACATTACATAGGATACACTGAGGCTGACGTACTGTATATACATCACATAGGATACACTGAGGCTGATGTACTGTATATACATTACATAGGATACACTGAGGCTGATGTACTGTATATACATTACATAGGATACACTGAAGCTGATGTACTGTATATACATCACATAGGATACACTGAGGCTGATGTACTGTATATACATTACATAGGATACACTGAAGCTGATGTACTGTATATACATCACATAGGATACACTGAGGCTGATGTACTGTATATACATTACATAGGATACACTGAGGCTGATGTACTGTATATACATTACATAGGATACACTGAGGCTGATGTACTGTATATACATTACATAGGATACACTGAAGCTGATGTACTGTATATACATCACATAGGATACACTGAGGCTGATGTACTGTATATACATTACATAGGATACACTGAAGCTGATGTACTGTATATACATCACATAGGATACACTGAGGCTGATGTACTGTATATACATTACATAGGATACACTGAAGCTGATGTACTGTATATACATCACATAGGATACACTGAGGCTGATGTACTGTATATACATTACATAGGATACACTGAGGCTGATGTACTGTATATACATTACATAGGATACACTGAGGCTGATGTACTGTATATACATCACATAGGATACACTGAGGCTGATGTACTGTATATACATTACATAGGATACACTGAGGCTGATGTACTGTATATACATTACATAGGATACACTGAGGCTGATGTACTGTATATACATTACATAGGATACACTGAAGCTGATGTACTGTATATACATCACATAGGATACACTGAGGCTGATGTACTGTATATACATTACATAGGATACACTGAAGCTGATGTACTGTATATACATCACATAGGATACACTGAGGCTGATGTACTGTATATACATTACATAGGATACACTGAAACTGATGTACTGTATATACATCACATAGGATACATTGAAGCTGATGTACTGTATATACACCACATAGGATACACTGAGGCTGATGTATATATACCACTTAGGAGACACTGAGGCTGATGTATACGCATAACATAGAAGACACTGAGGCTGACATACATATACCACATGGCCCCATCTTGTTAACTCACCCAGAGCCTGGAGATGAAACACTGCACTCCATGATTCAGCCCACCTGGTGCCCACAGGAGTTTGTTTCTAATGCTGGCACTTAGTCTAGTATTGTGTACGCCGCTGCAGTGTACTGAATGCTGCATGTGTGCTCATGTGCACGCTGTGACGATGAAAAAAAATTAAAGGGCCTGCAGCCATAAAACCAGGGCTGGTGGCCCATTATGTGGCTGAGTGCTGCAGCCCACCAGAAATCTGCCTAATGGGGCACATGGCCAATCCAGGCCTGAATACAGGTGTGTAGCATGGGGAGGCCATAGGGCCAGTTGCCTAAGTCGCCACATTCTATGGGGGTTCCATATTTGACCGTCAAATGATACAAGACTCCACAGCACTAAGACACTTTTTCCTGGATGACAAAGCTCTTAGTATAATGAAGTAAGCTTTGTCATCTCAGTTGCTGCCTATGCAGAGCACAGCAGCGGATAACAAAATCATCTGATCTGCTGTGCTCTATGGAATCATGCTGCACTGTGATCTCTCTTAGTTCACTATCTCTCCCCCACTTGTAATTTTGTGACCTTCTGGTAGAGCTGTCCCGATTTTCAAAAAAATGTTCCCTGTAAAATAAAAAAAAACCTAAAAATTACTAGCAGTATAATAAATTTTACATGTACATACTTTTCTGACCCTAACAAGGGCCAATGGTTAGGTCTAGGTTAATACAATTGTATCATTCAAAATGTAATTAAAAAAATAGAAACAAAATATAACAATGTATCATTTTTTATTTTTTACATTTTAGGTGGGATTTCTGCAAAAAGCAGAAAAAAACTAGTGGATTAAACAGCAAACTATAATTACATCAGTATTTTCTTAAAATGTAACATATGTGCTTAGGGTATAAGGCCTCCAAAACTGGACTTGTGGAAGGGACTCGGGGGGAGTGCTAATGCTTTATAGGTTAGAAGGCACAAATACATGCCTTACCCCAGGTGGGCAGCACGCACTACACCGCTGAATAAATAGGAGCAGCAGATAGAGGGATTATAGATAAAAAATTAAAAAATCTATAAAATGTGATAAAATAAATTAACTTAAAGAAATATTCATGAAAAAAAATAGATGGAACTCACAGTGAGTTTTTTTATGAGGATTTTGGAGCAGATTCTGCAGCAAATGTACTTCAAAAATTGCTTTAAATAGCCTTTGAATAAGCATTCTATTACTTTCAGTTGATCCCAATTATCCTATAGTGGACATGGTGCCATGTTAGCCATGTGCATTGTCAAATCTTCAGGCATTACTGCTTGAAAAAAACAATCCAAATTTGATTACTGAATCAATTGAAGCAGAAAAAAACACTCAGAAAAAACAGAACAAAAAGTATGCCAAAAAATCCACATAAAAAGAATGATAATGAAGATGAATGGAACTGGCTGCCCAAGCTTGAACATATGTCTAATAATTACCAAACTATTGACAGTCAAGATGTCCAGCTTCTGTTTGTGCTCTCATATCAGTATGCTCAAACCTGTACAGTTATCAGTTCTAACAGGGGAAATACAACTTTGTCCTAACAGCGCTAAGTACTCCTGCTGTTTCTTCTCTGCATGGGAAGGAAAAACTGTGCGTAATGATTTCTGTTTAACTCTATGAACATCGAGAGGGGAGAAGGTGTGTTTTCCGAATGCAGTATGCCAGCTCTACTGACTTGTCCTTCTTTGTCAGGATCTTGTAAGCAATAAGTAAGACTCTTTAAATTAAAGGGAAATTTTACGAGTCATTGGAGTAAAAATCAATATAGCCTTTTATATTGTAGTTACTTATTGTAACAAAAAAAACCCCACAGAGGAACAGAACGAAAAAACACCGGAAGAACAGAAAAAGCAATGTGCAGTCATGATGACAACTTTAGTTCAGGAGAAACATTCAATGAAGTGACAAAAGTGAATAAGTCTCTGCATGGTGTATTAGAAGAACTGTATGCTTCAGGCTTTCTTGCAGTGCGTAGACTATTCATCTACTACACACTCTACACACTTCTCCTTTGAGGCTTTTGTTGCTGGGGCAGAGATGTGTCATTTATCAAAAAAGTCAGACCCACTTCCAGAGATTGAAATATATGTGTGGAACCCTCCTTAATGAGGATCAGCTTCATTAGGAAACCACATTAATATGGAATGGCTCCTGCAGTTGAGATGTAATTGGTTGCAGCTTCCTTCTTTCTTGTAAGGTTCCCTGTGAGAAATCGATATAGAGGAAGACTTGATGAAAGGGGTCTGGTAGCATAGCAATCTTCTTGGTTGCTGTCATGAGATTACCTTTAATATTATAAAAATGGAGTATGACATCATGTGTATTATTCTCTGTAATACTTGTAATACTTTAGGCTTAGGGAACCTAAGCCCTCTTCCGGTAATAAGATCCAATTGTGTTTTGTCAAGTAAAAGGGATGCAATATATCCAAATCTAATCTAAAATAAATTTAACATGTGTGGTCTTCTATATCTGCTAATTTTACTCTGATCAAAGACAAGTTGTCTTTAACAGTGTTTAGGGGTCAACAAGAGAATTATGGGCATTTTCTTATTCATTAGAGATGAGTGAATCTGCAGAGCATTTAGTTTGAGTAGAACTTCTTTACATTTCTCTATTTCATGTAAATTTGAACATTTTGGGTCCGCTCTCTCTTCTGTAGAGTGTAAGCTCTTATGATCAGCAGGTCCTCTCTCTCTCCTGTAGAGTGTAAGCTCTTATGTCAGTAGGGTCTTCTCTCTCTTCTGTAGAGTGTAAGCTGTTCTGGTCAGCCGGGTCCTCTCTCTCTTCTGTAGAGTGTAAGCTCTTCTGGTCAGCAGGGTCCTCTCTCTCTTCTGTAGAGTGTAAGCTCTTCTGGTCAGCAGGGTCCTCTCTTCTGTAGAGTGTAAGCTCTTATGATCAGTGGAGTCCTCTCTCACTCTTCTGTAGAGTGTAAGCTCTTATGATCAGTGGAGTCCTCTTTCACTCTTCTGTAGTGTGTAAGCTCTTATGATCAGTGGAGTCCTCTCTCACTCTTCTGTAGTGTGTAAGCTCTTATGATCAGTGTAGTCCTCTCTCTCTCTCTTCTGTAGAGTGTAAGCTCTTATGGTCAGCAGAGTCCTCTCTCACTCTTCTGTAGTGTGTAAATTCTTATGGTCAGCAGGGTCCTCTCTCTCTTCTGTAGAGTGTAAGCTCTTCTGGTCAGCAGGGTCCTCTCTCTCTTCTGTAGAGTGTAAGCTCTTATGATCAATGGAGTTCTCTCTCACTCTTCTGTAGTGTGTAAGCTCTTATGGTCAGCAGAGTCCTCTCTCACTCTTCTGTAGTGTGTAAATTCTTATGGTCAGCAGGGTCCTCTCTCTCTTCTGTAGAGTGTAAGCTCTTCTGGTCAGCAGGGTCCTCTCTTCTGTAGAGTGTAAGCTCTTATGATCAGTGGAGTCCTCTCTCACTCTTCTGTAGTGTGTAAGCTCTTATGGTCAGCAGAGTCCTCTCTCACTCTTCTGTAGAGTGTAAGCTCTTCTGGTCAGCAGGGTCCTCTCTCTCTTCTGTAGAGTGTAAGCTCTTCTGGTCAGCAGTGTCCTCTCTTCTGTAGAGTGTAAGCTCTTATGATCAGAGGAGTCCTCTCTCTCTCTTCTGTAGAGTGTAAGCTCTTATGATCAGTGGAGTCTTCTCTCTCTCTTCTGTAGAGTGTAAGCTCTTATGATCAGTGGAGTCTTCTCTCACTCTTCTGTAGAGTGTAAGCTCTTATGATCAGTGGAGTCTTCTCTCACTCTTCTGTAGAGTGTAAGCTCTTATGATCAGTGGAGTCTTCTCTCACTCTTCTGTAGAGTGTAAGCTCTTATGATCAGTGGAGTCTTCTCGCTCTCTTCTGTAGAGTGTAAGCTCTTATGATCAGCTGAATCCTATGTCTCTTTCTGTCTTTTGTAGTGTGCCAGATAATATTTGAGGTTGAGCACACATCTTATCGCTTTTGGGCATCTAAGTATTTATGTGAAAAAGACACTCATCATATAATTACTGTACAGTTCCTAGGATTTTTCTTAATATTATGGCTGCTTTTTCACATAAAACTCTTGATTTTAAATTAGAGCAAAAAATATATTTCTCAGCAAAAAGTTATTGATTGGAAATAAATCCTATATTAGGATTAGTCATAACAAACATACCCAGTGTTACAGAACCAATGTACTTTGTTATTACCTGTGTTGCCATATGTGATTTGTACAGCTGCCTGGTGATATGGGATATAATTGCCAATTACATGAAATCCCATCCATGTGAAAATGGTTCTCAAGAGAGCTGCAGGCAGGTGTGTATCTATGGAGAAAGTAATCTCAGCATTTCTTGTTTGTATCCCCTCCAGATACAAAGGGAAAACCTACAGGGCGACTGTGAAGATTGTCCGCACCTCCAACCAGGTTGCAGATTTTTGCCGCAAAGTGTGTGCGAAATTGGAATGTTGCCCCAATTTGTTTAGTTCATTGTTGGTCACTGACGCTTGTCCGGAAAACTGCTCCATACACACGAAAACCAAATACAGTGAGTATCCCGAGGTATTGTGCGTTCATGCAGCTCAACATGTAGAGAATAGCAACTTCAGCCCGTGGTTGGAAGGAATTTATCATCTCCAGCTGTATGACAGGTGCATTAGGACTACAAACAATTACAGACACAGGAAACTATTTATTTTTATTGCCCCTGGATTAAGAAGTAAATCTCCCTGGAAGCGAGCAGTCACAGAATTAGCACTATAATGATCTGTCTACGAACACTATCAGTGCACCAGCTCTTAATAGGTCTATGTAGGGGACGTATTCTGTACAATGGGTTACAATTAATGATGTGTTCCTCGCACATTCCACAGTAACATTATACTTTAGAATCAGAGTACAGCAAGTGGCATTATACTTAGTGTTCTCTCCTATGTCCACGGGAAGCAAATGTGCATTATTGCCAAATATATAACGCTCATTCACTTTTATTTATAATGGGAAAAAAAATTAAATAACTAATTTTTAACAGATCCCTGTTATTTCAGTTGGCTTGGAATAATCCATAAAATTTTTGTTTACAAACAGTAAATAAAACAAAATGAGATAATTATAAAATACAATCAGTGCTATGGATTTGAAAATGTTTGCAATCTATTTTTGCATTGCAAAAAGCAAATAAAAAACAATGGCAGACGTTAATCATATGTTTTGTGCCAGAATTTTGGTACATTTTGTGTTAGTTTTATACACATTTCTTAACATCATGTCCCATTTTGTACCAAGTCCGTCACTTTTATTTCGAACTGGTTCAAATGGGGTTCAGCTATTTTCATAGTTTTTTTCTAAATTTGGAACAAAATCACTCCAGTAGGGCTTGTGTCGGCAAAAGTGGAAAATCAATGCTATATACACTGCTCAAAAAAATAAAGGGAACACTCAAATAACACATCTTAGGTCGGAATGAATGAAATATTCTCATTGAATACTTTGCTCTGTACAAAGTTGAATGTGCTGACAACAAAATCACACAAAAATCATCAATGGAAATCAAATGTATTAACCAATGGAGGCCTGGATTTGGAGTCACCCCCAAAATTAAAGTAGAAAAACACACTATAGGCTGATCCAACTTTGATGTAATGTCCTTAAAACAAGTCAAAATGAGGCTTAGTATTGTGTGTGGCCTCCACGTGCCTGTACAACGGCTGGGCATGCTCCTGATAAGGTTGCGGATGGTCTCCTGTGGGATCTCCTCCCAGACCTGGACTAAAGCATCCGCCAACTCGTGGACAGTCTGTGGTGCAACGTGACATTGGTGGATGGAGCGAGACATGATGTCCCAGATGTGCTCAATCAAATTCAGGTCTGGGGCATGGGTGGGCCAGTCCATACCTTCAATGCCTTCATCTTGCAGGAACTGCTGACACACTCCAGCCAGATGAGGTCTGGCATTGTCCTGCATTAGGAAGAACCCATGGCCAACCGCACCAGCATATGGTCTCACAAGGGGTCTGATGATCTCATCTCGGTACCTAATGGCAGTCAGGCTACCTCTGGCGAGCACATGGAGGGCTGTGCGGCCCTCCAAAGCAATGCCATTCCACACCATTACTGACCCACTGACAAACCGGTCATGCTGAAGGATGTTGCAGACAGCAGATCGCTCTCCACGGCATCTCAAGACTCTGTCACGTCTGTCACATGTGCTCAGTGTGAATCTTCTTTCATCTGTGAAGAGCACAGGGTGCCAGTGGCGACTTTGCCAATCCTGGTGTTCTGTGGCAAATGCCAAGCATCCTGCATGGTGTTGGGCTGTGAGCACAACCCCCATCTGTGGACGTCAGGCCCTCATACCACCCTCATGGAGTCGGTTTCTAACCGTTTGTGCAGACACATGCACATTTGTGGCCTGCTGGAGGTCATTTTGCAGGGCTCTGACAGTGCTCCTCCTGCTCCTCCTTGCACAAAGGCGGAGGTAGCGGTCCTGCTGCTGGGTTGTTGCCCTCCTATGGCTCCCCTCCACGTCTCCTGGTGTACAGGCCTGTCTCCTGGTAGCGCCTCCAGCCTCTGGACACTACGCTGACAGACACAGCTAACCTTCTTGCCACAACTTGCATTGATGTGCCATCCTTCATGAGCTGCACTACCTGAGCAACTTCTGTGGGTTGTAGAGTCTGTCTCATGCTACCACGAGTGTGAAAGCACAACCAACATGCAAAAGTGACCAAAACATCAGCTAGAAAGCATTGGTACTGAGATGTGGTCTGTGGTCCCCACCTGCAGAACCACTCCTTTATTGAGGGTGTCTTGATAATTGCCAATAATTTCCATCTATTGTCTATTCCATTTGCACAACAGCATGAGAAATTGATTGTCAATCAGTGTTGCTTCCTAAGTGGACAGTTTGATTTCACAGAAGTTTGATTTACTTGCAGTTATATTCTGTTGTTTAAGTGTGCCCTTATTTTTTTAAGCAGTGTAGAAGTCTTACATCTATGGATAATCATGAATGATAATTGGAGATATGGATTTGAAAATTTTTGTAATCTATTTTTCTTTGCAAAAAAGCAAACGAAAAAATAATGGCAGGCATTTATCATGTTTTATGCCCGAATTTTGGTGCATTTTGTGTTATTTTTAGTTTTATACACATTTCTTAATATCGTGTCCTATTTTGCTCCAATTTTAATTTTTATTTTGAGCTACTCAAAACCAAGTTCGGAATTTTTATTTTGAGCTAGTGAAAATCAAGTCCGTAATTTTTATTTTGATCTAGTCAAAATTCAGAGGTTCTGGTATTTTCATAGTTTTTTGAAAATGTGGAACTAAAATGGTGCAAAATCACTCCAGTAGGGCGTGGCGGAAAAAGTGGAAAATTAATTCTAGATAGAAGTCTTACATCTAAACATTGTGAACCACTTTGATAAATGTTGCATAATTAATGACAATGTGGCCAGAAACTAAACTGATTTTAAAAAATACTCTCATGATAAATTCCCCCTATGTGGTAATGTAGGCTGAGGGCACATCCATATTTAATATTTGCATTATGTTTTGGATTAGTCCACACATTTTTATTTCTATACAACGAGTGCACTAATGAAAAAACATTGTACAAAAACATAAGGGTGGATGTACTCTAATGGATCGTGATCTTGGCTGTACTACAGTTTTGCCCATGTGCCATGTAGTGCCAATGACAGCATCAGATTCCTGGAAGATTTGGTAAGCATTTCTAAAGAAAGATTGTGAACGATTCTTCTGTTTGGGATGCACAGACCAGGTTCACAGGTAACAGTCTGGAACAGTTTAGAATACCGTTTACACTTTTTGGGGGCTAATGCAAGGTGTACATAATAATGAGCAAAAAGTATACATGAAGGAATACTGTTTGAACTAAGTGTAAAAAGGGCAGTATGTAGTTATTTTCTTTTCAAGTACTCACTATGATGAATTATTGCTATTTCTTACTGTAGCTTATTATGGAAAGCGGAAAAAGATTGCAAAGGCTGCTAGTGGTGAACATCCAGCAGACAATACCCAGACCAAACCAACAAGACGCAGAAAAAGGAGAAAATCAATTTTTGTACAAAAGAGCAGCCCGGTGGGCTCTGTTGAGGTATGGGAAATAAAGACGTCCAGATAATTAAATGCCCAATTTTATTTTTAAAAATATTTGTACAATATACTAGGTGTTTGATATATGAACAGTATAAACAGAGCATTTGAAATACTGATCAATTTATTTGATAAAGAGAAAATTGGAAATTTCCATTATTTTTTTGTCTTACAGGGTTTTTTTTAAGCATAGTTGCACTAATGTATTGTTATTGGAAATGGAAAACGGGTCTCTTGTGTCTTTAGTGTAAATTTATATTGTTTCATTTTTGCAGATATCTCTGTGCTCCACATACTTTGCTTTGGTGCAGCCGATGTCTGCTGATGAGTAGATTTACAGACATTTCTTTTTAGTTCCTAAAATTTAGATTATTATTGGCCAAGTTTAGTGTCTAAATGATCCTGCCATTTTTTAGTATTAATAGTAAACAAAAAAGTCACATAATTAATATAATTATCCTATTCATTAGTGCCTCACTTCTTTATAGAGGAATGTTTACATGAGGCGGGTACACTACAGATTTCTTGTTAGAATTTTGCAGGAATGAAATAGACAGTGAATTAAAGGACCAGCAAAGTGGATGAGATTTTACCAAAAATGATGTAATCTGTGCTGAAATTGTCCTGAGCTGTGTAACAGATTTTTCTCTTACAATTTATGTCTTGTTTATGCTCCTCTCCATCACTGACTGACAGCAGGTTCAGCATTAGAGTCGGCTGTCAGTCAGTGCCAGGGGTGTGGTTACAGCCGTCGCTCTCTATACACTGAGTGGTGACTGAAACCGTTCCGGGGCACCCCTGTGACTGGAAGCCGAATGCTGCGGGGGGAATAAAGTTCACTTCCTACCGGCAGTGGGGCTCTCAGTGCTGGCACCACACTGTATCAGAAAGTTATTAACCTGCAGATTAACCCCATATCTGCAGGTTAGTAGTGGTATTTTACATGACAGGTTCCCTTTTAGTGTATTGGTAATTTTTTTTCTAAAAAAACATCTAAACATGTTTTTTTTTTTTCAGTTTGTCATATTTCCTTTATTAACTAAATTTACAATGTCAATAGGAGAGTGCAGACGATGATGGCCTCGAAGATGATACAGGCAGTGAGGGAACAAGTTCTGAAGTACGTGATGATCACACTGACACCTCCTCTGTTGAAGTTCCCTCTGTCCGTCCAAGGAGAGCGGTAACGCTGAGAAATAGCATTGGTTCTGACAGACCACCTCTAGTGGAGAGGGCAAGAAGAGTCCGGAAAACACGTTCTCTTTCATATGCTGAAAAGGTCGATACCACAAGTGGGAAAGATGTAAGTATTTCTGTAAAAACACTCATTTTTTAAGAACAAAAGGAAACTCTTAGTTTTATGCAATTCCCTAGCATCAATAAAAAGTGTACTGTACATATATGAATAGGAATCTGGAGCTGTCCTTGAGTTCTGAGAATAATAATAATAATGTTTTTATTTATATAGCGCCAACATATTCTGCAGCGCTTTACAATTCAGACAATTTGCAGACATTATTGTCACTGTCCCCATTGGGGCTCACAATCTACATTCCCTATCAGTATGTCTTTGTAGTGTGGGAGGAAACCGGAGAACCCGGAGGAAACCCACACAAACAGCTAGAACATGCAAACTCCTTGTTGTCCTTGGTGGGATTTGAACCCAGGACCCCAAGGCTGCAATGCTAACCACTGAGCCACCGTGCTGTCCACGTGTAATGTTCTGCAACAGTAACATGTCTTGTCCTATAAACCAAGCTATAGGCATGCTTTTGAATACTGGGAATTAACAACATATTTTAGTCTTAAATTCAGCTGGGATTAATGATTGGTAATATCTGATTATTTTGTTCTTATAGGAAATAAAACAAGAGGAAGAAGAATGTTTGGTCCTTGAGAGTAACCCCTTGGAATGGACAGTAATGGATGTAGTGAAGTTTATTAAGTCTACAGATTGTGCTCCCTTATCTAAAATTTTTCAAGAACAGGTATGAATATTTTTTTTACATGTTATACAATGGTTTACAGAACAGTTAATTTACTTAATAACTTTTGAAGATTTAACATGTTTTTCTCTGGCTACTTTCTACAAATTTTAAAATTCACTAAAAATGGAACTTTGGGTCTTTAAAACAACTGCCCAATCAGATGCTCAGAAATTATACATAAGTCAGTACATACAAGGGAGGCTTGGGTGATATTTCTTTCTTCAGTTCTTGCTTATATTCTGCTTTTGTGACCTGTGACTTGAGCTTAGATATGGTGCTTACAGGGTATTTGAGATAGACTCAGACTCATGTCTTGCCTTTTGATTGGCTCAGGCTGCTGACCAGTCCCTCCCCCCTGCAGCTCTGCCTCGCATGATTGGTTACTATTAGGGTTGAGCAAGTCTGTTCTGTCCGAGTACGCTGGGGCCGAGCTCCGAGTATTTACAGCTGCTCGATGATAAGGTTAAATCGCTCCCGTGTGCATGATTTGTAACTGTTAGACAGCTTTATTACATGTAAGGAATGTGTAAGAAATAGACATTCCTCACATGTAATAAAACTGTCAAACAGTTGCAAATCATGCACACGGGAGCGATTAAAACACATCACCGAGCAGCTGTAAATACTCGGAGCTCGGCCCGAGCGTACTTGGCGAAAGGGTTAATAGAACATACTCGCTCAACACTAGTTACTATATAGAACAGCTTACTGAGAAACATCCAACAAGGGCAAAATAGTCTTAAAGAGGTTGGCCACTACTTTGTTATTGATGGCCTATAATTAAGATCAGTATCTATTCAGTGGGGGTGTGACAACCGGCACCCCTCACGATCAGCTGTTAACGGCAGCAGTTGAAAGTTTTCAGATGCTGCCAGAAAACAGCAGCTACATGCATTACGAGGTGGATCTGCAGTACCTGCCTGTGGCCACTATAGAAATGACGGAGCTGCAGTGTTCTGTCTGCATCCGAGAATGTCCGGCTGACAGGGTGGAGGGAGCTGGGGCAAGTGTCGTACCACCACCGATCAAATATTCATTGGCTATCCTAAAAATAGGAGATCAATATAAAAGTGGTGGCCAACTCTTTTAAGGTACACATAACTAAATCACCAGTGTGGAAAAGAAGATTATAAGGAAACTGATGCACTAATACTAAAGGGAATGCGTCTTCGTAACGGGTAGTACGAAGAGTCACTATAGGTGACGTCAGGTGACGTCATCTGCAATAAAGTTCAATATTGCTACAGATGAATGTCAGCAGGATACAAGCTGCCGTTTCTAGTAGAGTGTTTATACTCTTTATTTTGTAGAAACAGACTTGTATTTTATTCTGCGTTAACATAATACAGGCTACCAAAATCAGTATCCCTCCCAACGGGCAGCTGCCCGGAATCTCGATTTCCCTGCTACTGTAGCGGTGTCCAAAGAACACCGCAAGGCAGATTCAAGTATGGGACAGCAGACGAGAAGGCTGAAACAAAACTCCGGCTTTATTAAGTACAATGGAGTTATATGCCAGGAGATGAAAATAACAATATTTACAATCACGATATTATCAACATGAACATAGGAAGATATAGCTGGAGCAAGTCAGACAGTGCACAACAACTTTCACAAACTTCTCTGAGCTAATCCCCTATCTGGCTTTCCGCTAGTCAGGCCACACTGCTACAGCATCCTAGCTACAGCAAACTATGCTAAACCCTAATAGTTCACACTGAGGAGTCACTCACGGTTGCGCAGATTAGGCGCAGATGGCGGCCGCCGCTTGTTCCTGGGGTGAAAGAGCCGGATTAATTCAGTTGAGTCCTTTCCTTGTAAATGGGATCTCTTTCTTGCAGATGGCTGGCAAGCCTTGTTTCACTCTCAAAGAAATGGCTGACATGCTGTGTTGTGTGTTATCTCAAGTCCTCAATCTCCAGGGAAAACGTTCATGAAAAGGATAAATTTCACTTCTACTTGACACAGTCCCCAACAATAAAACTTGCTATAGTCCATAATCTTCTCTATCCATAGACTAACAGTGTCTTCTTTATAGTCTCTGTGATCAGAATCCTGCAGGAGTCTCTCCTTGTTACCTCAGACACACACGAGGAGTCTACTTCCTGGTTCTTCTCTCTCAGCACATACCAACCACAGTAGGGGGAGGCGGCTAGACCAAACACAAGACTCAGAGAGGAGCATGATGCCTTAAAGTCACAGTGTATTCAATGTCCAATAAAAGAGCCGATCCCCTACATGCCTCCCCACTTAAAGACAGCCGTCCTCAGCCTCGCTGTATAACTCTGAAAGAAATAAAGGCTTCATGCAGCGGTATACAACACAGGACCACTTTCATCACAATACATATGAGTGGACCAAATAAACTGATCAGCATTGTACCTTTCTGGTGGAATCCCTGCATTAGGCCTACTGGATCTCCGGAGATCTTGACTGTCCTCCATAGGCATAACAGCCTTGTGACTGTCCTCTTCAACTGAAGGTTCGGCTGGAGCCATGGTTTCCTCCTCTCCGCGAGCTGGCAAAGCATCCTTGTCGGGAATGTCAACTCCCACTGACTGGGGACCTTCTGTGAACTCAGGAATGGTCCACCAGTCTTCAACAAAGTCACTATTAGGAAAAAATGGTCTTGGTGAAGGAGCAGGAGGAGTAACTCTTGGGACAGGTGTTGGATTCTTGGAACAGCATGGTCGTAACATATTCCTATGTAGAGTTCTCCGACAAGACTCCTCATTTTCAGCTTGCACTTCGTACACTGGACCGTTGGGATACACTCTCTTGATCACTTTGTATGGTTGTACCTCCCAACGTCCGCTCAGCTTCCCTTTGGGGCGTTTTTCCTGCACCAGCTCTCGGTCTCCAGGCTGGAGTGGAACTTCCTGAATTGGCGGTTGAATGTATTGCACCTTCTCTTGTAGTTGCTGGCCTGCTAGCCGGCAGATTGTCTGAAGTCGTCGCCGATGCTCTTTCACCCAGGAGGTGGTAGATCATTTAAATAGATCCTCTGGCTGGGCCAGATTTAGCTCAATGATTTCTCGGCCGGCTCTACCAAACAGTAGCGTGTATGGGGTATAACCTGTGGTGGTGTGTACCCGATTTTTATAGGTCCAGACTAGTTCGGGTACATAGTCAGGTCAATGCTTCTTCTTGTCTTCTTCTAATGTCCTCAACATTTGAAGCAGAGTTGGATTAAAACACTCACAGGCCCCATTCCCTTGGGGGTGATATGGGGTTGTTTGGGACCTTTCAATGCTGTACAGTCGGTACAGTTCCTCCATCACTTTACCCTGAAAACACGCTCCTTGGTCTGAATGGATGCACTTCCGACACCCATAGACCTGGATGAAATCCTGACAGACGGCTCGCGCAGCAGACTCTGCCGTCTGGTCCCGAGTTGGGGTGACCACCGGAAACTTGGAGAAGTGGTCGGTCATTACCAGGCAGTACTGTGGGCCTCTAATCGATTGTCTAGGAGGTAATCTATCATCAACACTACAAGTGGCTCCTTGGTCCATATGGTCTGTATGGGTGCCCTCTGTTCTGTGCTTTTGGTGAGGTCACACATTCGACACTGTCGGCACACTTCTTCAACCGTCTCATCCAGACGGGGGCAATATACATAACGCTGCAGCCACTTGTAAGTTTTTCCTGGGCTGAAGTAAGCTCCAAACTCATGAGCTTCTTTGGCAATTTCTCGTGCCACTCTTCCAGGGACTACTACTTGCCATCTCACCTCTAAGTCAGCAGGCTATTGCCACTTGCGGTATAGAACGGCTTCTCGAACCTTCACTCTATCCCACTGGCGTATCACTGACTTTGTTTCGAGATCTAGGGCAGCTCTTTCTTCCTTGTCAGACCATTTTCATTGGACTACCCAGCTTTTCACTTGCTGCAACCCTGCATCCTCATCTTAGACCTGACCCCATTCTTCGTTAGTCTTTCCCAGTGACTTGGGTAGAGGTCGAGCTTCCCCCTTGACTGTGTGCCGCTACCGCGATGGGTGTGAATTTGCGGAAATCTGGGATCTCCTCTTCTAGGTGCTCATCACGGTCTTCTCCCGGAGTCTCGAAGATTACTCTTGACAATCCATCAGCGTTGGTATTCTCCGTGGCAGAGCAGTAGCGAATCGAGAAGTCAAATTTCATGAGACGGGCAACCCAACGCTGCTCCATGGCCCCCAGCTTGGCAGTGTCCAGATGGGCCAATGGGTTGTTATCCGTTCGCACTTGAATCTTGGCTCCCGTTAAGTACTCTGCGAATTTCTCCATCATGGCCCATACTAGGGCGAGGAGTTCCAGCGGAAGGAGCTGTAATTATGGGAGTTCCGCTCCGCATCCCTCAAGGACCTACTGGCATAGGCAATGACTCTTTCGTGCCCGTCATGAATCTGCGAGAGGACTGCTCCTAGTCCATGAAGACTGCCATCCGTGTATAAGAGAAGCGATCAGTCGAAGTCTGCGTAGGCCAAGATGGGGGCTGATGTGAGGGCGTCTTTCAGTGTATGGAAGGCCTCCTCCTGTTTCTGTTTCCAGGGTATGCCCTGGTTTCTTGGTCCCCCAACAGTCCCTCTCAGTAGGTCATGCAGCAGGCCCGCTATTTTTGCATAGTCTTTGATGAACCGTTGGTAGTACCTGGTCAATCCAAGGAAGGCTTTTAACTCCCGTAGGGTTCTAGGTGGCCATTGTTGTATTGCAGCAACTTTAGCTTGTGAAGGCAAGACTCCATCCTGAGACACCTTGTTGCCCAGGTACTCGATCTCTTTCTTGAAAAGATGACACTTTTTTGGCTTTATCTTCAGGCCATGGGCCCGCAATCGTCCGAGCACCTGCCCGAGTCTGTGTAGATGCTCCTGAAAAGTAGCAGAGTAAACAATAATATCATCCAGGTATATCAAAGTAGCTTCAAAGTTTAGGTCACCCAAATACTCCATCAACCGCTGGAACGTCCCCGGCACGTTGGATAATCCAAACGGCATCCTATGAAATTCAAACAGTCCCATGGGGAGTATGAACGCTGTCTTTGCCTTGTCCTTTTCTGCCACCGGTACTTGCCAGTATCCGATAGCCAAATCCAGTTTAGAGAAGTACTTTGCTTTTCCCAGGGCCGTCAAAGACTCTTCGATACGGGGCAGGGGGTATGAATCTCACACGGTGAACGTGTTCAACCGCCTGTAGTCCACGCAGAAACGAAGGGTCCCGTCCTTCTTCTTGACAGGCACAACTGGTGCTGCCCATGGACTCTGACTACTCTGCACTACTCCTGAATCCAACATCCGTTTCAGCAGGGACTTCACCTCTTGGTACAGCTTAGGGGGTATCTGTCGATATCTTTCTTGAATCGGAGGAGTCTCCCCCATCTGTATCTCATGAGTGATGGCGTCCGTGCAGCCAAAGTCATCAGCGTGACGGGCAAACGCGGCCTGATTGCTTCCACTGCTTGTGTTGCGGATCCGGGTGGTGGAACCTCTGTGCCGCAGTGCAAGGAGGGACCCAGAGGGGCGTAACTAAGTATCAGCTCAGACTGACCCTGGTCTTACGGCGGCTAACGACTCCGTGACCAGGGAGGGACTGAGCAGAGGGACCAGGTGCTACTCTGGGGACGACCTTGTAAGAGAGCAGGTGGCTCCCACGGGTCAGCAGGCTGGGACTGACCGGTATAGCGGATGGACACAACAGGCAGGCAGAAGTCTCTGGATAGTTGACAGGTGGTCACGGCATGTGACAGCAGGGCAGGTAGAAGTCTCTAGGTAACAGACAGGTGGTCACGGCAAGTGACAGCAGGAGCCTCCAGGTAGGCTACGGTAAGTGACGGCCAAGCAGGCTGAAGTCTCTAGGTTAGCAGGCGGGTGGTCACGGCAAGTGACAGCAGGAGCCTCCAGGTAGGCTATCAGGTAACAGGCAGGTAACAGGCGAGTGCTCCCAGGTGAGCGGGCTAGCAGGCACGGCAGGTAGCAGGCTGGTAACTGGCAGGTGCTTCCTGGTAAGCAGGCGGACTTGCCCATAGACAGACTGGCGGGTAGAACGGAAGGCAGACTGTCGGGCTGGAGAGTAGTCAGACTGGTGGACTGGAACAGTAGTCAGGCTGGCAACTGGACCTGAGGGCTGAAGCAGAGGTAAGTATGCTGTGCATCAACTTTTGCTCGGGCACCTCCATTTTGGAGGAGGTGCCTTATATATGGGAGGACCCTCGGCGGCTATTGGCCGGGGACTCCTTAGGACGACGCGCGCGGCCCCTTTAAGAGAGAGGGAGCGAGCGCCCTAAGCACAGTGCCCGGGAAGTTGCGCGCGCCGGCAGCAGCAGGAAGAGGAGTGCAGGAGGACGCCGCACGGGGAGCGGGGAGGTGAGAGGGACGGCGTCTCTGCCTGACCGGGGGCAGAGACGCCGATGCTACAGCTTGTATCTGATCCGAATTTAGGGCTTTCGCATCCACCCCCATCTGAGTCAGGAGGGCTCATTCCATTCTGGAGTCGGTGCCCCCTTCTCTTCGGCTGTGATTGCTAGAGTCAAGACTGCATCAGCTACTGGGGCCAGGGTCATTTCTCTTGGACTCAACACTTTGATGTAGGTATACCTGGGTCAGCTCCATTCTCGGTAGTAAATGGACTTCTTTCTGCCCCATATTCACGATGGGTACTCTCCCTTCTTGGACCACTGACAGGGTATGGACCACCAGGACATTCTGGTCTATTTCACCTAGGCCCACTGGTTCAATAGCCACCTCCATACCTTCAAGGTTGTGGAAAGTTACCACAGACAGTGGGAAAATGGTCTCCTGACCAGGAGGGAGGTTGAGGGACGCCCTTCCCGGCAATCGAATAATTCCCACAGACTGGTGTATCAGGACGCTCTCCTGAGTCCCACAAACGCGGATCAGCCGTTGAAGCGCTTTCTGAGTGGGCTTATGCGGGGTGGCTTGTTTCTAGTAGCTAGGCCCCGTTTAATGAACATATCTGTTCTAACGCCCGCAGAATATTCATACCAATTATCACTGGTACATCTTCTTTGAATGTTTCAGGGACCAGCTGGATACCTTTCCTTCCTACATCTTGTTCACATAACCGCACGTTCATCCCCCCGTGAGTAGGATTGGTTGCTGATTAGCCGCCGTCACCCGAATTAACGTCTCCCGCTCTGGCTTGGCCATCGCCTGGAAGTAGCGATTGAAGTATGACTCGGGCATAGTCATTACCTGCGATCCGGTATCCACCAAACAGTCCACTGGGATTCCTTTGAATTCAGCTCGCAGGATGGGACAGCCTGCAACCAGATATTCAGAATTGTGCTGGGTGGTTTGTCCTTCTACCCCCCTGCAGTACACCCCACTACTGCCGGTCCTGCACTACCCTGAACAGGGTCTCTTCATTACCTCCGCCCCCGACAGTTGTGAAGGCCTGAGTACACACCACTCCGGAGGCACTACTGTAGAGTCCCAGAATATATTGTTCTTGTAATATCCCGTCTACAGATCCCACGTATATCTCTTCCAGAAACTTCACCATCTCCTCTAAGGTGCTACGTGTGGTTTCCAGTTGCAAGAAAACATTTCTGCACGCCTCACCCTCCAGGGTGGCCAGAGCTATTTCAACTTGTAGTTCTGGGCTGACATTATAAATCTTGGCAGCGCACTGCAATCTGGTGACAAAGTCTATCAGGGGTATATTCTGGCCATCAAATGTGGGCAGAACACTAAACAACGTGCTCATAGGGAGGGCCCTTGCAGGGGTTCCGCCATTACCTGCGGTACTCACATTAGCCACATTGCTGTCAGCGTACCCTGCTC
Organism: Phyllobates terribilis; assembly: GCF_046119375.1. NCBI lineage: Eukaryota > Metazoa > Chordata > Amphibia > Anura > Dendrobatidae > Phyllobates > Phyllobates terribilis. The sequence goes on from NW_027362771.1 coordinate 294,635,495, forward strand.
ACAGCACCACTTGTAGCGCTGTCCAAAGAACACCGTATGGCAAGATTCAAGTTCGGCACAGCAGACGAGAAGACTGAAACAAAACTTTGGCTTTATTATATACAAAGGAATTATACTGTATGCTGGGAGATGAGGATAACAGTATTTACAATAACGATATTACCAACATGAACATAGGAAGATATGGCTGGAGCTAGTCACAAACTATGCTCCAGCTATGGCAATGAAAGCTTAGAACACACAGTGCACAACAAGTTTCACAAACTACTCTGAGCTAATCCCCTATCTGGCTTTCCTCTAGTTGGGCCACACTGCTACAGCATCCTAGCTACAGCAAACTACGCTAAACCCTAATAGTTCACGCTGAGGAGTCACTCACGGTTGCGCAGATCAGGCGCAGATCAGGTGCAGATGGCGGTAGAGGAATAATTTTTTAAAACACCGTATTTTTCGGACTATAAGACGCACTTTTTTCCTCCAAAATTTTGGAGCAAAGTGGGGGGTGCGTCTTATAGTCCGAATACTATATACATGGCTATGCGAGGTGGTGGGTGTGGGGGAGCGGCAGCGGGGGATCAGTGTGGCACAGGAGGCAGTAGCCGCCTGCTGCAGCCTACGCTGTGCCCGCTACTAAAGAGAATGAATATTCCCTGCTCCCCACGCCCATGGGCATGGAGAGCAATGAATATTCCTTTTTCTTAACAGTCGGCACACTGGAGCTGCAGCGCGGCTCCTGCTGCCGCTCTGCGGTCTGTGTGCCCGCTATTAAAGCTCATGAATATTCCCTACAACCCACTCCCATGGGTTGTAGAGAATATAAATGGTCTTTAATAGCAGGCACACTAACTGCAGAGCGGCAGCATGAGCCGCGCTGCGGTACAGTGTGCCGGCTATTGAACAGACTGAATGGTCACTGCAGTGACTATTCCAGCACAGCGTCTCACACTGTGTGAGGGCGCATGGCAGGGACGCCATGTTCTGCTCACACAGTGAGAATGTCAGCAGCAGAGCGGGACAACTCTGGAGGAGAGAGGAGGTGAGTATGATTGTTTATTTTTTTTTGTAGGCAGCATGTTGGGGGCTTAGAGTGTGCCATGCATACCAGAATGGGGTATCAAGGGGTGCCATGCATACCAGGATGGGGGCTCAGAGGGTGCCATGCATACCAGGATGGAGGCTCAAGGGGTGCCATGCATACCAGGATGGGGGCTCAAGGGGTGCCATGCATACCAGGATGGGGGCTCAAGGGGTGCCATACATACCAGGATGGGGGCTCAAGGGGTGCCATGCATACCAGGATGGGGGCTCAAGGGGTGCCATGCATACCAGGATGGAGGCTCAAGGGGTGCCATACATATCAGGATGTGGTATCAAGGGGTGCCATGCATACCAGGATGGGGGCTCAAGTGGTGCCATGCATACCAGGATGGGGGCTCAAGGGGTGCCATGCATACCAGGATGGGGGCTCAGAGGGTGCCATGCTTACCAGGATGGGGGTTCAGAGGGTGCCATGCATACCAGGATGGGGGCTCAAGGGGTGCCATGCATACCAGGATGGGGGATAAAGGGGTGCAATGCATACCAAGATGGGGAATCAAGGGGTGTCATGAATACCAAGATGGGGTATAAAGGGGTGCCATGCATACCAGGATGGTGGATAAAGGGGTGCCATGCATACCAGGATGGGGGATCAAGGGGTACCATGCATACCAGGATGGGATGGGGGCCACTTATACCAAGAAGGAGGGGCCATACATACCAGGAGGGAGGATATTAACAGAATTGGGGGACATTACCCCAATACCAGTGTCAGAAGCAGACCCCCTCCCCCATAACAGGGCATCATGACCACATTTTTTGCTTACATTTTTTTTTCCTATTTTCCTCCTTTAAAACCTATGTGCGTCTTATGGTCCGGTGCGTCTTATAGTCCGAAAAGTACGGTAACTTTATTATTAAGGAGCTTGAACTCTTTTAAAGTTAAATATACTTTCTTTTATATTACTATATTTTATATTTATAGTTTAATACTTACTGTACAGGAATTTAAGTATTACATCACTTAACAGCAGTAGTTTAGTTTTTTTTTTTTTACCAAGAGCTTCTTCACAATGTATCTACAATCATCTTCTTTGTATTGTTGGGCTGTTGTTATAACAGTACATCCGCTTATATAAAGTGTACTAAATATGACAATTTTGTGTATTTTTAGGACATTGATGGACAAGCATTCTTACTTCTGACTCTTCCCACAGTACAAGACTGTATGGAATTAAAACTAGGCCCGGCCATAAAGCTCTGCCACCAAATAGAGAGAGTCAAAGTGGCCTTCTATGCACAATTTGCCAACTGAACCCTCTGACATGTTTTTCTGTATCTAATCTAGACTCATTGTTAACGTAAAAAATGAGTTTTCAAGAAAAAAAAAAAGGAAAAAACACAGAAAAGATTTTTCCACATTTGTAAGCATATGTAAATATCGCTGCCATTTTTAATATAGCTAAGTCTAATCATAGCTATGAAATCCACAGGAATCCCAAACAAACAGAAGAAGGATTTTTGTCTTGTTTTTCTGATATAAAGGCATACTTTGGCATGTCTGATCTTTTAGCAAAACTAGTAATCTTCTTTCATATTGAAAGTGTGTGTTTGTTTATACCGTGATCTGTGGCTTAAGGGAAAGCTTTGATATAGTCGTTCACTTTCTATTGTTGCTTCTTGTCATTTTAATACCAATCTGGAGGAAATAAAGCCTTTCACTGCAGGAGAAGTCTGTCTTTCATTGCAGAGTAATAAATTGTAGGAGACTTCACTTGTCATTAGACTGCATTGAGCTGTAAAGTAAAGTCAGGCAAGCTAAGTGGATATAGTTATCTGATTTAATGATGCACTAACGTGAGGCAAATGATAAGGCCAAGGTGTAAACTGTCTTAATTGCTAATACTGCTACTGCTTACAGGTACAGTAGAAATGTATCAAAAATATCCTACTATCCCTATAACCAATCTGGGGTTATCCCTCTTAATTATTAAACAAGTGGGCAGCCCCAGATTGGTGATTTTCCTGAATATGATGTAGTAACTAAACCGCTCATAAGTGCCCTAATGTTCCCTGGAAGGACCTTACTTTCTAGCAAAATGATGGCCTGGTCTTGTGAGTTGTCAGATCCCGGCATGCAGAGCAGAATCCCACAATCTTCCACAGCTGCTCTCCTAGTCAAAGAGCAAGATCTCAACAGATCTCACTTTTTGTACTAAGTGCTGCCACTTTACTTAGCTGTTACCGAACGGGAACATCATTAAAGAGGTTACTGTTCGGTTACAGGTCAGTCACGTGCGTGGCAGCACTCAGTTAGTGCAAAGAGTCAGATCTTGCACTAAGGTTGAGCCATGGAAGGTTGTGGGAGTCTGCTCTGCATGCCCGGATCTCACAACTCGGAATTTTGGGCTCAACTCTTGCTAGAAGATCAGGCCCTATCAGAGGACATTAGGGAACTTATGTGCAGTTTTGTCCTACATGATATTTAGAAAAATCACCAATCTGGGGCTGTACATTCTTTTATTAAATAAATAGTAAGCCCCTGATTGGTCATAGGCATTCTATGAGGCTCTAGAACCGTGTTCCCCAACTCCAGTCTTCAAGGCCCACCAACAGGTCATGTTTTCAGGATTTCCTTAGTATTTCCCAGGTGATAATTCTATCAGCTGCACAGGCAATAATCCCATCACCTGTGCAATACTAAGGAAATCCTGAAAACATGACCTGTTGGTGGGCCTTGAGGACTGGAATTGGGGAACCCTGCTCTAGAACATCACTTCATTCTTAGTTTTTATGTTTTTTTTCTTTATGGCACCGCCATTAACTGTGTCAATTTAGTATCTGTTTTTCTCTAGTGACATATAACATCTACCAATTTTCACATATACGTGTTTAGTGCTATACAATTAAAAATGTGGTATTTCATTTTTTACTATTACTACAAATTCTGTCTTGAATATATTATGACACTTGGAACATATGGAGAAGAAAGGATTTCATTTTTCTTTATTTATGGGATAATCAGCAAAGATTGCAGTGATCACCAATCCCCACCATTGTCACAAAGCGTCTGCAGCATAAATCTGACACCTGCTGAAGATGGTGATGGCCAGAAATGTACAGTGAATGGATCCAAGGAGTTAATGTTTTCTGATTATCCACAGAACGAGTTTACTCTATTAAACCCAATACATCCCTTTACAGAGTATGCAGATACATGACAGACAATGGGAGTTGTACTGTGCTGTATTGGATAGGATGGATATATCCCATAGATGACCGAATTTGTGTTGACGAGTGTGGATATACACACGGGGTCTAAATTGTTGGGACCCCTCGTCTAATGAAAGAAAAACCCACAATAATCACAGAAATAAGATGAATCTGACAAAAGTAATAATCAATTAAAAATCTATGAACATGAACAAATAAAAGTCAGACATTGCTTTTCAACCATGTTTTCACAGAATTTAAAAAAAAATTAAACTCATGAAATAGGCCTGGACAGAAATGATGGTACTCTTACGTATGCTAGAGATGAACAGTGAGCTGTACTGTACATATATATCTAAATATAAATCATAGATAATTGAGAACAAATGGCATGTAGATGTATATACATAAGCTTAAAGGGGTTGTCCACTGAAAATACGTTATCAGCTATCCACATGATAGGATGTATTTTACAGATTATTGGGGTCCTATGATCAACACCAGTCAGCAGATTGGGGCCATGTATACCCTTATCCCAATTTTGAATGAAGCGCAGTGTGCATGCCCGTCTATCTCTCTATTCATTCTCTATGGGGCATATGCACTGGCAGCTCCATTCTAAATGCGATTAATAGAGATTAATGTGCCCCTTTCTGTCCCAGCGGTTGGACCCGTACTAATCTTTCAAGTGGTATTCCCATCTCCAAGATCCTATCCCAATGTAGTAGGTGTAATAATAATATTAGCAAATACCTCAAATTAGAAATGTAGTATAGTTCTTCTGATTCAATATGTCGCTTACCCATGTGCAGGGCATTGCAGTAGCTTAGGTATCCATGTTGTATGACAAATGATCATTCGGGTCTGGGTCACATTAGCCGGTCACCAGAAGAAAACAGCATTCAGGTGAGGCGAGTGCAGATGAACCAGATCCTGTCAGTTTAATTCTAATTGCGACTCACAATAGACTTTAATGTTATTATTTCATTAGGTCTATAACTAACTGTACAAGTAAAATGACTGCACTAAGATGCTCATATACTTCGCAGTTTCATTGACTACATTTCCAACTATTTCAGGTTGTAGCACAATCAGTTAGCAATCTCTATCTGGATACTAGTTCTTATGGCCGAAAATTGTGGCAAACTAATGTAGTTGAGCTGTTCTGTAGTACCCGACCGTTACACATTGTATGCCGCTTCGCATTGGTTTGCCTCCCTCCTCCAAAGCTTAAAACAACTAATCAGTGGGGGTGCATGGGGTCGGACCCTAAACTAAGGATAGGTCATCAAAATCTTGGGACTAGACAACCCCATTTAATGATCAGTCACTGCCGTTTACTTCTGCTGTTATAAATTGGGAATTGAACACTACCCAATCTATTTCGTTCACGAAAGGTAGATCTTTCCTTCAGGTTTGTGAGGCTCGCTGAACACAAACTCACATTTGTTTCTAATATAGAAAAGTTATGGAAAATGAGATCAATAGAACAATTGGTCTAATTCAGTTCTTCTCGTTAAGTAGCTACTAATTACATAAATGATCTTTTTCCTGTAAGCAGAGAACATACGAAGAAGTATATCAGAATTCCAGTAAAATCGCCTGCTTTCTAAACGTGCATGATTTATTTTAAATGTCATTTCCTGATAAAAAAAAGGATATTTTCATGACATTTCCAATCTAGGATGTCACACTGTTGGCTTCCTGTGCTCTTGAAGACTTTAGCTCGATCTATGATCATGTATTCCAGTAACTATACACATATGTAACAAAACCCTTTTAGAATACCCCTCGGTATTTCCACTGTGGTCATCAGATTGTTGTAATACAAAAAGGGAAAATTAGAAATACAAATTTGCAGAAAAAAAAATCTAATATTTGTATCCATCAATATGTTATTGATGTGAATAGCAGAAATAATTGGAATAGCTCTTCATGGGAGTTTTCTCACAAAAAAAGCCCTACTTTTATGAACTGGTGGGACATATGGATGTCATAGTGGACTATAAGCTAACAAATAGCAGCTCTTCCTATGGTAGACTTCAGATATTAATATTATATGGGTCAAATGCGTGGCCACAAGTAATGTTACGATATCAAGCTTCTCGGGGCATAATGAGCTATTTGCCAGGGGTGTGGGAAACCAACCCTAAAAGGGGTCTCTCTTTTAATGCAACCCTTTACGTTTGCTTGTGATTAAAACGCTGGGCTAGATTCCTGGAGTATAATGAATTAAAAAAAAACATTAAAAACAATTAAAAGGCTTTAAAATCTAATCTAAACAGCATTTTTCCACATCTGAAATAACAATGTTATATGGCTTACAAATTGTCTCAGCACTGTCAGTATGAACTCGCATTGAATTATTATTTGTCAAGAATTCCAGTTTCTAATAAATTCTATTTTGACAAATCTTTTTCGCTGTTTGTTTCTCAAACCATATTGAAATGTCAGTGTACTCAGCAATATTTTGTGCTTGATTAGCTTGGAAAGGTTAATATAGGATAATGGCATTCCGGATTTACATTTACGCTTCTGTTGGAAAGCCTATGGCAGGAATACTTATTTATTCATGACAACCTTTATGGGCATGGAGTTCAGTTGTGTGACCTGTCTAGTGCATCAGCAAATATACACCCATGTACTGTATATACTTGTATACTGATTTCTTTTGGAACATTCCAGCCTGTTTTCTTATGGTATTTGTGATAAAAATCAAAAATGTAAATTTCTGTTTTGCAGTACAGCTGACTATATTGTGAAATCGGGTTTGAAGAAATGTGAAAATGTATCTTATTCTTATTGTTTTACAAGTTTTAGGAGCACAACTCTCCAAATAATCATGAATGCTCATAAAATTCAAAACTGAACATACATTTAGAATAGCATACTGTTTTTCCATTACTGTAAGACACATTTTTAAGCTTAATCACGGTGATAGGTGAGGTTTATTTTAATTATATTGTCTCTCTTATATAAAAATCATAATTTGTGTAATTTCATTTTACAGTGGTATTCCCTCTCTGCTCACTTCCTTGTCGGGAGGTATGAGGGACAGAAGACATCATGTCTACTGATACCCCCCGGGATGCACTCGCGATCAGCAGGTATGATGCACCTCTTCTCGGATAGAATAGGTGCATGATACCTGACGATGGTGGACCCAGCAGGTTTCAGTAGATGTGACATCACCGGCCCTACACACCTCCCGATGCAGTAGAACCAGAATACTCCTTTGAATAAGATTAAACAACATGCCATTAGCCATTGTAATTATTTTTCTCAATAGTTCTACAAAAATGTAATGGGGAACATAGTCTTGTCTTCTTGCCCTAAAAGCTGTAGATTTCTAGCATATAGGCCCTGATTCATCATCACCGGCATTTTTCTTGCCAGTCTTTATGAGAGGGTAGGATGGAGTGTGAGGCGCCTTATTCATTAAGAGGTGCACACCTCTTAATGAATCAGGCAAGGCCTGAAGTGTTGTGTGCCTCGCCACAAATCTGACTCCAGTCAGAGACTGAAGAATTGTGCTGTAAGGAAAGACACCACTCATCGTGAATTTGACAAGTTGGGGTTGCCACACCCATCATGCTTCGTCCCACCCCAGCTCTGCCCACTTTGTTGGATCTGGGCAACAATGGATTAAAAAAAAAAGTTAGAACATTTTTTCACAGCCTAGCGTTGTTTGAAAATTTTACTGACTATTCAAATCATTTTACAACAGGTTTCTGGCATCAAATATTTAGGGTATGGCTGCATTATTCAGATTTTTGTCATGTATTCTCATACCAATAAATCTATAATCCTGTACAACATTTTTCACATTTATTGCCATGGAGGTATAAAACATGTCCATATTCTACCTTTAGAAATGACTCTTCCCTTTAGAAATTATTCCCCACGGATGCAAAGTTGCTAAATAAAGGTGCAAATAATGGGATTTCACAATTTTCATGCTAGTTGAAAATCATATATCTTTTGTATTTCTCCATCACAAATTTCAGCACAATTATTCTAGTGTATATAGAGGCCATACAGGGTAAATCACTATTTAGACTAATATTTGTCTTTCATCTTCCATATTTATTCACCAAAACAATAACAGGTTCCAGACTGTGGTTTTATGGTGAATAAGTATGGAAGGGGGGTAAAAGATTTGCCAAATACATTTTATGAGTATAACTAGAAGTCCCCCAAGAAGAGTGAAGATGATCCCCAACCATTTAGGGTTTGGGCAGATGGAAGAATTGAAGTATTACCATATTCCTTCTGCTTAGAAAATAACTCACATATCAGTGCTAAATAGCAGACACTCACCACCTTTATCCCATCCACAGAAAGGAACGGAACATCTACTGGATCTGCCTGGGCCCGTTCTGTCTCTGACCCCCAAAGCAGGTGCCCATGTGTTGTCTCTCTGTTCCTTGATTTGATAACATTTTTGGGATGACATTGAAGGTCTGAAAGCCTGGGTCCAACTGCTTAACTTTACCTGTATACTATTGTTGTAAAATCTCCTCCTTTGAGTTTATGAAATCAAATCTATTTTTTTTCTCACTTCTATTCTTTGCAGGAAATTTTCTTCTTTATTTTGTAATGACTTTTAGAATTTATGCTGTAAAACTTGTATCTGTTAAAGTGGTTTGAAGTCTTTTTCCATTTCCTCTTGAATTCTTTGTATAAACTCTTTGAGTCCAAGGTGTCTCCTTGGCTCCTCTAGAAAGAAATCCAATGCATTTAGAGTAGGAGACTATGGGGCTAAGTTAATAATGCATCCTTTGAAGAATTCTACCAATATTAATGAGACTTTTTTTGACTTTTGTTAATAGAAGAATTTCGACCTAGTTCCATGGTATTTTAAGGGGTACAGGCATGTAAAATATTTTAAGATATATCTACATGCACCTGATTGCATATATTTTTCTTTATTAAACCTATAATAACTAATGAATTGATGAGATCAGTAAGTGCCATTAAGGCTCTGTTCACATTGCGTTTGAACCCTGCATTTGCCATATACTCTAAAAAAAACTCACATCGTATACGTCAAAAGTATCCATATGGTTCTAGTTACCTTAGAGGTCAAAAGAGCATCCTTTTAGTCTCCATTAGGCTGATATCTCACTGTACACCTCTTTGTAATATTTAGTCGATTATGCTTTTTGCAGAAAACTTGGTAACGTATGCCACTGTATGCCTATTCTCCTGATGTTTACGTATGTTATAAGATCAGATATGATGTGAACAGGGCCTTATAAGGATCTGATGAGCTGTTTACATGATGGTATTGATGAATGCAGCCACCTGTCAGAGCTCGCTGTCAGTCCTAATTCAATGTAAAATGTGTTGTAATGAATTTAATATTTGCTTTTTGGCCAAGGGCATGCAGTTGTGTTTTTCTGTAATATGTATATACATTTTCCTTGTATATAAGTAAAATCTATTTACAGAGATTTATTTTAATTTGTATTAAAAGCCAAACCTTTCTACTTGAAAGACTTGTAAACCACCATGTTAATAAACTGCTATTAAAACACTTTCATGGTTTGCTTTTGTCTTACTGAACCGTTTAGAAGCTGATTCATGGTGACGTGATGACAATCCCTTTCAGACTGAATGTTGTGTTCAATATGAATCTACTTTATACATGAAATAAACTACACCAGTGCCCCTGTCACATGCATTTAAATTATTGATTCTTACCGCATTTGCCCAAGGCATTAATGTGAAAAGGACGTGAAAGGTTGTCTTGTAACATATCGGAGCTCCATAAAGACTAATAATTAGGACCCTGTACTCCATATGTCTGTTATTACCCAGCATTTTGTGGGCTCCTAAGACAGAATGTTATACTTTTCAAACATAGTGACTCCACCAATTTAGAAAAGGGAATAATACAATATTTCTTTTACTTTTTGGGACCATGCCACATTTTGTATTAAGTAGACAAGGGAAAGAGAATACTATTTGAATCCAGTGCACTTACACACGTTACCTCTTAATACTGCTTGTATTTACAAGCTCTTTGCGATTCTAAACGTGCCCAGGGTGGTAGCCATAGGCGAGTGTCATGTATCCGACACCCTGGCACGTTACAGAGAAACGAGTGTTGGGCGTGTGCATGTGCGACATCGTTCCTGCATCTGTTACCGCTACTGTCCATTCTGATGTACTTGGTGCAGTACCGCTCCCTTTAACCATTTCAATCAGGAAGCCTGACCACTTCTTACAAACAATGTCCATCTTATGCATGGCCAAACTGGTGAACAAGGGATAACAGGTTATGCATTCTCCATCTTCCACACAATACACCGGCTCCTTTCCCAGAGTTACAGTTTGCATTTTTGTCCCTGGCAACAGGTATAGCAAAGAAATGGGGAGAAGTTGGAATTGCCTGCATTTTCCTTGGGATAGGGTCATACGGTCCTGATGTGTTGGTATGACCCTGATACATTAAGTCCTTGCCTGAATTAGTCCCAGGGGCCGTTCGTAGAGACTTTGCTCCATGTTTCAGTACCCACTTTTGGGCACTCCCTTGTCCCAAGGTCCTCTTCTCGCTGGACAGTACGTTTCCTGGACTTATAAGTTTTCCTCTTGCTGGGGTCCCCACTTGCCTGTGATGTCTTGCCGCCTCTGTACCTAGTTCTTTTCCATGCTGAGCCTTTTAATTCCACCACTGGTAAACCTGTGCTCTCCCTTTCACCTCCTCTCCAACGCTGACTACTTACTTACTATATCGCTAAAACCTTCCCACTGGTTCTCCTATAGGACCGACTTTTCCCCCTCTCCCCACCAGGGGCCGGCCTCACAGTTAACACTGCAGGAACCTGATAGAACCAACGACCATAGGGATAAATACATTTTATATAATAAGCAGAAACACAACACATTATAAATTTTAGCACACACTTACCACTACGTCTACATGAGGGGTACAGTGTTTCCCGGAATTTCCCATTGCTGGGGTCCCCACTTGCCTGTGATGTCCTGCTGCCTCTGTAGCAAGTTCTTTTCCATGCTGAGCCTTGTAGTTCCACTACTGGTAAACGTGTGCTCTCCCTTTCACCTCCTCTCCAACACTGACTACTTACTTCCTATATCACTAAAACCTTCCCACTGGTTCTCCTACAGCAGGGTTCCCCAACTCCAGTCCTCAAGGCCCACCAACAGGCCATGATTTCAGGATTTCGTTAGTATTGCATCACCTGCACAGGCAATAATCCCATCACCTGTGTAATAGTAATGAAATCCTGAAAACATGACCTGTTGGTGGGCCTTGAGGACTGGAGTTGGGGAACCCTGTCCAACAGGGCCGACTTTCCCCCCTCCCTTCACCAGGGGTCGGCCTTGCAGTTAACACTGCAGGAACCTGACAGAAACAACGGCCATAGGGATAAATACATTTTATATTAATAAGCAGAAGCACGGGACATTATAAATTTTAGCACACACTTGCCACAGCATCTTTATGAGGGGTACAGGACTCCTAGTCCACCCTCTTACATGATTTTGCTTATTTAAGAACTTGGGAAAACTCTTTACAAGCAAAGTTAAGCAACTTTCTAAATAGTCTTCAATAACAATTTCCCACATTATGCTATTACAGAATGTCTATAAGTCCTAGGGATTCTAAAAAACACCAATGTTATAATACAAATATATAAAAGCTCCTGCTCTTGATTAAGAAGGCTCTCTGCTCCCCATCCCTTCTCTCAGTGTTAGGCTGTGTACCCACGATCTGGAGCCGTTGCGGGTTTGACGCTGCGTATTATGCCGTGTCAAACCCGCAGCGGCCAGCTGTTACAGCATAGTGGATGGGATTTGTAGAATTCCCAGGTCCACTATGTGTCTGCGGCACACCAGTGGAAACTGACATGTGTCATGTCAATTTCTCTTGTGGGTCCGCATGCGGTCTTTCCCCATAGACCTAACCTCTAAAAGGAAAGTCCGCATATGCAAAAAAAAAATGTCCGCCACTCATGTGCATGAAATGCACGGAAGCCGAAGGCATTGTGGGCGCATACCCTAAGGATAGGTTCACATGAACATCTAAAAAATCATTCAGTTTCATCCATAAAAGTGGGGTGATTTTAGCAGCAGCTATTAATCTTTCACACGACCATTTACAGTTTCCAATGTTACTGAATTGCAATGTATCTGTAAAAACCGGATGCAAGACTATCTGTCTGTATGGCATCCAAATTTTTTAAACAAGCATAGACTTGAATGGATGAGTCTCATCCGATTTACGGAAGAAACTAGTGCATGCTGCAATTTATTTGGTCACTGGAAAAAAATCGCTCATCTGCACTGCCCCATTGGATAACATCAGCACGATTGCTGTCCATTGTTTTCACGGACAGCACTCAGACCAAAATTACGGTCATGTGAACGAGTGCGGCAAACAGCAAGGCCGAAACTATGCCCAGCTGCAGGGGCCAACTATCGCAAGAAGCTCCTAAACATAGTAGAACATTAAACTAAGAAAAAAGACTGCTGAAGTTAGACAAGCTCTATGCAGTATATGATCACTGTTTGTTCTAAGGCCACCTATAGGCAGCTACCCTGTATGTCTGAAATATATAAAATAATGTAAAATGGAAACATTGCTATGTAGAACAGTATCATGCACTGCTCTGTCTAGGGAACAAACTGTGATGGGGTCACAGTTAACAGACGTCAGGTACAGAGATACTATAGGAATAGGTAGCCTGCAATACCAAGACAGGTTATCAAACTTGGGGTTATTCAGTATGAAAAAAAAAGTTCAGGGACAATCTTATTAAAATATATAAGTATATAAAGGGACAGTACTGATCTTTCTAATAATCTTTTTACACCTAGGCCTACAACGATGACAAGGAGGCATCCTCTATATGTAGAGGAAAGAAGGTTTAATCATAATCACAGACGTGGATTCTTTACTGTAAGAGCAGTGAGACTATGGAACTCTCTGCTGCATGATGTTGTAATGGTTGATTCATTAAAAAATTCAAGGTGGCCCAGGGTGCCTTTCCAGATAGATGCATTATTACGGGTTATGGGCACTGGATTCTATAATGGGACATTAATACAGGGAACTGGTCTGATTGTCATGTGTAGAGTAATTAACATCTGTCCCATGGGATTTTTTCATTCCTCTGGATCAACATCTTAGGTTATACTGTATGTTGAACTTGATGGTTATGTTTCTTCTTTCAACTTTAAAACTATTAAACTAATAATACATCATTAAACCAACCTCGTATTATGTAACTATGTATATTTTGATTGAATTACTGTAGGAAAATTCTTATGTTAATAATAGGTGTGACATAGAGAAATTATACATTTTAAATAACCCAAGTAAATATATACAGTGTGAATGGCTCCCAAATAATGAGTAAATTTGGATGGGTCTCTTACCTATGTAAAATTGCCTAGCACATTTAAATACAACTAGTAGGAAAAATTTTAAACAGCTTTTTAATTGCATATTTCAAATAATTATTAATTATACTATTAATATTAATCTTACTATTCATATGCTGTGCATATTCAGGTAAAATGTGTTTTTTTTTTGTTTTGGTGCTATCACCATCTTTCTATTAAAACTGACCATTTGTGTCCTTGTTTTACATCTTGTTCTAATATTTGGTCTACAATTAGCCAAAATATAGATGGAAAGAATGATTTTTAAGTCCTCAATATTTATATACAATGCAGAAGCATGGTCATGAGAACATCTCATTTATGCGGGTTCCTTAAATGTCCAAGAACCATACGCATTAATATGGAGTTGACAATTCCCCATTTGCTTCTACTGCGTCCTGGTAATGCTCTCCGTTTGGTATTGGCATATTATTTCATTTTTTGAAATTCAGTATATATATATTACATGTGTCTGGAAGTGCTTTGGGCTGTGACGGTGCACTTACAGCTCCTCTGCCTCATTCTGTATTCCCTGCCTAATGTCATTCTCCTCTGGCTGATTTACAGGTCATTGGCTTCGATACACAGCAGTAAATACAGTCTGAGGATGAGGAGCTGTAAGTGCTTCATCATGCCCCAATGCACTTGCAGACATACATCTGCAGAACTTCCAAACGCGATTTCGTGCTGATGTAGCACCGCTTTGGGATCATAAAAGGATCAGCTTGTTTATCTTTTAAAGGACTACACATTTATATTAATGCTCTGGCGGTGTAGAAGTTTTTTAGCAGGTTCTCTTTAATTCAAGGTTTTGAGCAGCTCATCAATATGGAGCTAAAATGCAAAAAAGTCTGCCTTTTTCCAGAAACAGTGGACTGGTATCCATCGACAGTGTCTGGTAATGCAACTCCAGCCTATTCAATTTAATGGGATATAAAATGAGGACAAGTAAAAAGGGAATATTCTACTCCGGTTTGCCTCCAAAATCACACCAAAATGGCACATTTGAAAGCACCCTGAAGCTATCATAAGTGGTTCTGGTATGATATTGTGTCCATGGATATCAGGCAACTTGGTGAAGGGTTGCGGATAAGGACAAATGATTTTCCTACAGGATGTACATAAGCGGCTAATGGTCTTGTTGTGTCAGCTTGTGTGGCCTACTGATTCCCAGTGTAGTATTTTTTGCTCTTAGACTTTTTAATATAACACAAGAACTCTGAAGTTGGCATCTCTGGCTGGACAGAATTCTAATTAGCTAACATCCTATGATCATGTCACATTGAAAATCTCTGCACTCTTCACTATGACCTTTTCTGTGACTCATGGTAGCTTATGGAAATTGCATGGCTGTACTTTTGATGTTAGGCACCTGTCGGTGAAGGGTGTGGACACTAATTAGAAGGGTTGTCCGTCGATACTACAGTTATGGCGTATGTGAACGGAATTTTACAATTTTTCTACTCTGGTCAATGGATTCAAAGACTGAGTATAAAATCACACTGGATAACGAGTGCTGACACATAAGAAGCAAAAAACAGCTACGGAATAAGATCTTCTCTTCCCTTCAGAACATTCTCCTTTATGGTGGGACAAATGGTTCTTTGAAAGCCTTGCAGCAGCTGTTTAATCACTAGTCTTCTAAGGAAAATTTCCTTTTTTTTTCATCTGATTTCCTCTTGACTATAAAGACTGCGTGCATATTTTTCGTCTTACAAGTATGTGTGGTGTCATATGACAGTGCCTGAATACTAAGCTATAGAAGCTATAAATTCACAGCCCTCAAAGGAGCATAATCACGGCTGTGGTAACAAGTTGTAGTGAGGTAAAGAGATGCTAGACAGTAACGAAGACCTTTCAAGATTCAAGGGTCAAGGTTCCTTGGGAGGGAACTTGTGCATATAGGTTTAGATAGAAAAGTACCTGTGTTCTACAATTGTAAAACATTTTTATTTGAAATAACGTATGAACAGATGGATGGATGTAGTGGAGCTGACTGTGACAAAGCGGAACTGAACTATCAATCCATACAACTGAGAAATGTATCACGATGTACAAAATAAATAACTCAGCACTGCTACAAATATAAAGACAGATGCAATCACGGTGCTAGAAAAAAGACGTAACTTATTTAAAATAGATTTATGTACATTTATTTATGATATTCTTATTTGGGGTTCAGCTGCTCTAAGGTTTTTATTATACGTTTCTTCTATTTTGTTTGAATCACAACCTGTCCAGTTCTGTCCTCTAACCAAGCAAATACTGCTGCACTATGAAATACCATAATGTGCAAACATTGAATATATGAAATTGGAACTGCATTACTGCTATAGAAAATATGTTAAAAAATGAAGGTACTTCATGAAGGTACAAGGTTTAGGGTCCCCACAACTGAGTATGCCTTGACAGGTCTGTTGGGCTCTCACAAATTGGCCAATTTGTGAGAGCCCAACAGACCCGTCAAGGCATACTCCTTTGTGGGGACCCTAAACCTTATATGCCTCTCTCAGGCTGAAAACCTACAATTTTAAGGACAGATAGGATCCAGCTCTTAGCCTGGGAAAGACATATAAGGTTTAGGGTCTCAACAAAGGGGTACACCTTTTCGGGGCTGTTGGGCTTTCACAAATTGGCCAATTTGTGCGCTAAGTACCTTCATTTTTTAACATATTACAGTACTCTATTATTTCCAACACTTCTTGTGCTTTATTTTATTTAAAAGTTGACAAACCTTATTAAATAGTACGCATAGTTATTCTTAGAATACACTATTAGCATTCGCAATTGGTAATTGTGTTGTAGTAACAATAATTGTACAGGATTGTGCACTTCAAGTCAGAATATGGTGGAAAAGGTGAGACTTTTACTATGGATTAGTTTATCATTTACACTACACTTCAAGTTACTTTCTCTCGTTAAACTGCGAGTTTGACTTTTATAGTCATTATTCAGTGTGAACAGATTCCTGTTTTCCAGAGTAATTTATAATCTAATACATGTTAGGCTTGTCACCATGCCAAAACATTCACTGGCCTTTTCTATATGCAGAACCAATCACTCCGGGGCTGACTTCACCCAGGCTTATATATATACGACAGTATAAACTCAGACTCAATGACTGCTTTAGAAGGTGTCATTAGCTTCCACCATATAAAAGCACATTAAATGGTGGTCGGCCATATGTATTGTTGTATTGCCACCACAGTTACCAGCTTTGAGATATTAGATCTTTTTTGTAGCTGTGAAAGTGTTTAGTTTTATATTGAATGTGAAACTTCACTGTGTCAACAAATGAGCTGTGACTTTATTTGTATTTTATAGAAGGAAGTATATAAGAGAAGACTGTTTAATGCCTTGACTATTCATAAGGACACTATTGTTAGTGGTGGGAAGTATATTCCTGGAAAGGAACTATTGGAGATCTTCTCCCTCTAGTGGATAAGAATATACTATATACCAAAGAAGGATCCTATGTGGAAAAACTATGAAAATGACTGCTGTTAATATTGGACAATTCTTACAATGACTGATTCAAAGTTTTCTCAAAAAATATATATATTTTAACTTAATGACTTAATTTAAAAACAACATGTTTATTATGTACATTTTTTGTTACTAAAATGTATTAAATTATATTTTGGTGTCATTATTGGTTTAGATTCATACATTGCCTGAGGCAAGCAATCACTGAGCATTTTTTTTCTTTCTTTCTTTTAGTGCTTTCAGAACATGAAAGCTACAATGCGATTGGATGGTGTGGGCAACATAGATTTTTTTTCACTTATAAATAATTATGCCAAGTGTAATATTTCTGTTGTCAAAAATGGACTAAAATATGCAGAATGTGGAGAAGCATGCCACTTTAAATCCCTTAACTACAAGGTGCTGTACGTGTATGGCGCTCATCGGAGAGAACAGGTGTATGGAGCGGGCTCAGGAGATGAGCCTGCACCATCCTTGTCTTCCTCTAACAACTGCAGATGTACTTGAGCTTCACCTGCTGCTCTTAACCTGATACTGTAAATGCAGCTGTCAACCTCTATTTGCAAATCACCCCCAACGCGACCAACGCCCCATTCATGATGTGATCGCGAGGTGTGGATAGGTTGCCAGGATAGCCAATGGTCTGCTGAAGACCCCCGTGCCTTTCATGATGGTGCTCTTATGAAGCCCAGTGTGCTGCTGGGCTTCATAATAGACCGCGAGTTTTACTATACACTAAAACATTGATGTATTACAGTATATAGTATAGGTTATCAGATGGTCATAGGTTCAAGTACCCTATAAAGCAGGAAAAAAAATGTTTTTAAAAAACATAAAAATTTAAAGCACACCCCTTTTCCCCATTAAAAAAAAAGAATAAAAAAAAATAAAAAATACACATTTATCATTGGAGTGTTAATAAAAGTCTGATATAGCAAAATATAATTATAATAATATATTAACCCCTTTACCTCCGAGGGTGGTTTGCACGTTAATGACCGGGCCAATTTTTACAATTCTGACCACTGTCACATTATGAGGTAATTACTCTGGAATGCTTCAACGGATCCCCCTGATTCTGAGATTGTTTTTTTAGTGACATATTGTAATTCATGATAGTGGTAAAATTTCTTCGATATCAATAGCGTTTATTTGTGAAAAAATCAAAAATTTGGTGAAAATTTTGAAAATTTCGCAATTTTCAAAATTTTTATTTGTATACCCTTAAATCAGAGAGATATGTTACACAAAATAGTTAATAAATAACATTTCCCAGATGTCTACTTTACATCAGCACAATTTTGGAACCAAAATTTTTTTTTAGTAGGGAGCTATAAGGGTTAAAAGTTGACCAGCGAGTTCTCATTTTTACAGCAAAATTTACAAAACCATTTTTTTTTAGAGACCACATCACATTTGACGTGACTTTGAAGGGCCTTTATGACAGAAAATACCCAAAAGTGACACCATTCTAAAAACTGCACCCCTCAAGATGCTCAAAACCACATTCTAGAAGTTTATTAACCCTTCAGGTGCTTCACAGTAATTTTTCGAATGTGGAAGAAAAAAATGAACATTTAACTTTTTTCACAAAAATGTTACTTTAGACCCAAATTTTTTTATTTTCGCAGGGGTAACAGGAAAAATGGACTCCATAATTTGTTGTTCAATTTCTCCTGAGCACGCAGATACCTATGTGAGGAAAAAACACTGTTTGGGCGCACGGCAGGGCTCGGAAGGAAAGGAGCACCATTTGACTTTTTGAATGTAAAATTTGCTTGAATAATGAGCGGACACCATGTTGTGTTTGGGAAGCCCATGATGTGCCTAAACAGTGGAAACCCCCCACAAGTGATCCCATTTTGGAAACTAGACCCCCCAGGGAACTTATCTAGATGTGTGGTGAGCACCCTGAACCCCCAGGTGCTTCACAGAAGTTTATAACATTGAACCGTAAAAATACAATTTTCACATTTTTTCAACAAAAATGTTTTTCAGCCTTCAATTTTGCGTTTTCATAAGGGTAGCAGGAGAAATTGCACCATGCAATTTGTTGTGCAATTTCTCCTGAGTAAGCCGATACCACATATGTGGGGAAAACCACTGTTTGGGTGCACGGCAGGGTTTGGAAGGGAAGGAGCGCCATTTGACTTTTTGAATGTAAAATTTGCTTGAATAATTAGCGGACGCCATGTTCCGTTTGGGGAGTCCCTGATGTGACTAAATAGTGGAAACCACCCACAGTGACTCCATTTTGGAAACTACACACCTCCAGAATTTTATCAAGGGGTATAGTGAACATTTTGAACCCAGAGGTACGACACAGAATTTGATAACATTAGGTCATCATATTGAATAAGTTGTCATTAGTCTTGAGTGCAAGTGCTCGCTATTTGAGTTTGCATCGGGTACTCGGGTATGCACCAAGTATCGCGGGAGCTCAAGTGATATGCTCGAGTCCCCGCCCCGCATGTTTCACGGTTATTAGACACCCAAAGGAAACCATGCGGGGATCGCTCGTGCATGGCAGGCAATCCCCGTGAGGTTTTTTTGGCTGTATAACCCTAGCCCAACCCTAACCCTAGCCCAACCCTAACCCTAGCCCAACCTAACCCTATCCCAACACTAACCCTAGCCCAACCCTAACCCTAGTCCAACCCTAACCCTAGCACAACCCTAACCCTAGCAGAACCCTAACCCTAGCACAACCCTAACCCTAGCATAACCCTAACCCTAGCACAACCCTAACCCTAGCACAACCCTAACCCTAGAGTTTATTTTTTACGCTGTCCCTCATGCGGTATAAGTGATTAGATGTCTTTATTCTTCAGGTCGGTGCAATTACAGCGATGCCAGATTCATATTGGGTTTTTATGATTGACAGCTGTCACACACTAAAAAAACATTTTTTTTGCAGACTAGCATTTTTTGCATTGCCATATTTTGAGAGCTATAATTTTTCCAGATTTAGGCCGACAGAGTCATGTGATGGCTTGTTTTTTGTGGGACAAGTTTACGTTTTTATTGGTACCATTTTCGGGCATGTGACCTTTTTTGATCGCTTTCTATTCTGATTTTTAGAAGTCAGAATAAACAAAAAACAACAATTCAGGAATTGTTTTTTTTTTTTTTTATGCCGTTCTGCGTGTGGTAAAATTGATAAGACGGCCTTATTCTTCAGGTCAATACGTTTACAGCGGTAAAGCATTTATATATTTTTTATATTTTGGCGCTTTTACACAATAAAAACTATTTTATAGAAAAAAGAATTGTTTTTGCATCGCTTTATTCTGATAGCTATAACTTTTTTATTTTTCGGCTGATAGAGCTGTATGGAGGCTTGTTTTTTGCAGGACAAGATGACGTTTTCAGCGGTACCATTTTTATTTACATTCGTCTTTTTGATTGCGTTTTATTACATTTTTAGTTTGGCGGTATGATGATAAAACATCGTTTTATGTTTTGTTTTTTTTTTACCGTGTTTACTAAAGGCATTAACTAGCAGGACAGTTTTATAGGTCAGGTCGTTTCAGATGCGGCGATACCAAATATGTGTACTTTTATTGGTTTATATTTTTTTTCATAAGATTATTTATTTATGGGTACAATATATATATATATATATTTGGATTATTTTTTTCATTTTTTTAAAATATTTTTACAATTTTTTTTTTCCACTTTCTGACATTTTTATGACTTTTGCACATTGTCCCACTATGGGACTTTCACTTTTTGCAGCCTGATCAGCTGTATAGCATAGAGAGCAGCAGTTCCCTATGCTATACAGCCTATCAGCGCTGCACTCAGGGAGAAGCTACTTTGGTCGCGCACTGCGCATGACCAAACCAACTTCCTGCCTCCTGGTGACCCGGATGTTGTCATGATGATATCGGGTCACCATGGCAACATCCGGGACCGGACTCAGACGCCGCGGGACGCAGACAGAGAAGGTAATTATAGCGCTTACCTCCTCTTGCCACCGGAATGCTGTGATCGATTTTGGGACCGCTCCCTGCACATAGTACCGGGTGTCAGCTGTAACAATCAGCTGACACCCTGCGGCAATCTTGCCCGCACCGCTTGTGTGCGGGCGAAATAGCTAAGGCGTACTAATATGTATCAGGCCCATAAGGCCCAGGGCACAGATACGTATTAGTGCGCCCTGTGCCAGAAAGGGGTTAATTAACCCCATCAGTAAAAACTATAAAAAGAAAAAAATTTAAATGCGAGAGAATCGGAGCACAGGTCACGGACACTCGGATCAAACTCTGACAGATGTGAAAAGCTAGTGAAGTGGGGAAACGGTTAAAGACTGTACAGTCATGGCCAAAAGTATTGAGAATGAGACAAATAGTAATTTTTCCAAAGTTAACTGCTTCATTTTTTGTAATGGCAATTTGCATATACTCCTGAATGTCAAAGAGTGATCAGCTTAACAGCAATTACTGTGCTTGCAAAGTCAATATTTGCCCAGAAAATGAACTTTAACCCCCGAAACACATTTCAACATCATTGCAGTCCTGCCTTAAAAGGAGCAGCTAACATCGTTTTAGTGATTGATCCATTAACACAGGTGTGGGTGTTGATGAGGACAGGGCTGGCGATCAATCAGTCATGATTAAGTAAGAATGACATCACTGGACACTTTAAAAGGAGGCTGGTTCTTGGTATCATTGTTTCTCTTCAGTTAACCATGGTTATCTCTAAAGAAACACGTGCAGCCATCATTGCACTGCACAAAAATGGCCTAACAGGGAAGAGTATCGCAGCTACAAAGATTGCACCTCAGTCAACAATCTATCGCATCATCAATAACTTCAAGGAGACAGCTTCCATTGTTGTCAAAAAGGCTCCAGGGCGCCCAAGAAAGACCAGCAAGCGCCAGGACCGTATCTTAAAACTGTTTCAGCTGCGGGATCGGACTACCAGCAGTGCTGAGCTTGCTCAGGAATGGCAGCAGGCTGGTGTGAGTGCTTCTGCACGCACTGTGAGGCGGAGACTCTTTGAGCAAGGGCTGGTTTCAAGGAGGGCAGCAAAGAAGCCACTTCTCTCCAGAAAAAACATCAGGGACCAACTGATATTCTGCAAAAGGTACAGGGAGTGGACTGCTGAGGACTGGGGCAAAGTCATTTTCTCTGATGAATCCCCTTTTCGATTGTTTGGGACATCTGGAAAACAGCTTATTCGGAGAAGAAGAGGTGAGCGCTACCACCAGTCTTGTCTCATGCCAACTGTAAAGCATCCTGAAACCATTCATGTGTGGGGTTGCTTCTCAGCCAAGGGAATCGGCTCACTCACAGTCTTGCTTAAAAACACAGCCATGAATAAAGAATGGTACCAGAATGTCCTCCAAGAGCAACTTCTCCCAACCGTCCAAGAGCAGTTTGGCGCCCAACAATGCCTTTTCCAGCATGATGGAGCACCTTGCCATAAAGCAAAGGTGATAACTAAATGGCTCATGGAACAAAACATAGAGATTTTGGGTCCATGGCCTGGAAACTCCCCAGATCTTAATCCCATTGAGAACTTGTCAAGAGACGGGTGGACAAACAAAAACCAACAAATTCTGGCAAAATGCAAGCATTGATTATGCAAGAATGGACAGCTATCAGTCTGGATTTGGTCCAAAAGTTGTTTGAGAGCATGCCAGGGAGAATTACAGAGGTCTTGAAGAAGAAGGGGCAACACTGCAAATATTGACTTGCTGCATTAACTCATTCTAACTGTCAATATAACCTATTGGTACTCATAATATGATTGCAATTATATTTCTGTAGGTGATATAAACATCAGACAAACACTAATAAAAACCAGAGGCCAGCAGATCATGTGAAAATATAATTTTGGTGTCATTCTCAAAACTTTTGGCCATGACTGTAGTCTGGCATGTGATGTTTTTGGCATAGAAAATTAATTATTGATCATGCAATATATGTATAGATTTAGCCAGTGACTGGTTGAAAAAAAGTAAACACAGTTGCTCATTGGCTTAGTGATGTTAAAGTAACCTCACCATAGGAACAGGTGATAACCCAGTAGTAACCAAAAACTGTCAGCAGGTTTTTGCTATTTAATCTGGGAGCAGCATGATGTAGGGAAAGAGACCTTGATGATTCCAGTGATGTGTCACTAGGCTGTGTGTTGCTTTTTTAATACAATCAGTGTTTTATCAGTAGGAGATTATCACTACAGGACTTTAGAGAACTGGTAGATCTGCAGCAGATGAAATAGTGAATGTATCAAAATGACAGCAAGCAGCCCAGTAAGTGGCACAGCGCAGGAATCAGGGATATGAGATGTTTATAAATCCCAACCACTTTGCTCGAGTGTAAGATGCTGTTTTATTTTTTTGCGCTGTAAAAATACGTAGTGTCAAAAACTCACCGAGAACTCATTGCAGGAACTTAACCTAATCGTGCTGTTCCAAGTAGAGGAATTGAAATTGCATAAAATCATATTAGCAACTGTCTCTTGAATGCGGCTTTTATAAAACAGTGAATAATACAGTGGGTCGTCATTGCACTCTCTACCTATTAATAAGCAGTAAAACCAAATGGTTTGCAGAACAATCAAAACACAAAAGTGGATTATGGTGTTTATTTGGCGAGACAAGCAGCACAGTTGGTGAAGCTTCCTTGGAACAAGATAAAACAATCTAGCAGCACACAGAGATAATGTGCTTCACACAGTCTTCATCACTCACAGGATCCTTGCGTCACTTTTGAGCTCTACTTCAGTCCTCGGCTTTTCCAGCTTCTCTATATGTGGCCTCCTGTTATACTTTAGTCCCTTCCTCCCATGATGTCACTGGTCCTGTCACATGCCGCTTTATCCTCACTAATAGAGTCACATAAGTGGACAGGGCCTGGCCTTCCATCTCCTGCTGCCTCCAATATTTAATCATCTAATTGGACAAAAACACACTCATGGAAGAACAACAACTAAGATAATGGTAATGCTAATTATCTGGTGTAATTACAGTGCAAGGACAAATATAGTTTTTTGTTTTAAATTCATGACAAATTGTCTTTTTCTTTCAACCATAATCATTTTATAATTCTAAATTGTTTCTCCTTTGATGACAAACTCAAATCTCAATCAATACTTTGCACTAAATAAAAATGCCCATATTTCTAGAATAAAAGAAAAGAAAGAAAATGAATATTCAGAGGAGCAGCAGGAATAAAATAAGCAAAAAAAAAAATTACTTTTTAACTGGTGACAGGTCCAAGAGGCTGGTGTGTTTGGATGGGATTGAGCTGGAAGACACTCTATATTATATTCATAATGATAAAATGGTAAGACACAAGTGGCGTCAAAAGAGATGCTTAAAGAAAAACACAGCCGGTGTTTTCCTGTAGCATCTTCTTCTTGCGAAAATAAGCGAGTACGCTAGTGTTTAAAGGGTGCTGTGTGCACATTCCCCAATAAGGAGAGACTTTTTTGGAAATCCTCTTAATGTTAAAGCATGACTCAAGCATTTATTTTATTTCAGCGCTGGAGTGGTGCTACTAATCTAAGTTCTAGTATTGTACTTACTAGATGCTGTCTTCAGCTCTTCTCAGTGCCGCTCCCATCCCGTGCCGCCATCTTATGATCACAACTTCTGACTGACCAGAAGTCTGAGGTAACAGACGCAAGCTTTCAATGTAAGTCTATGAGAGCCTCTATGCAGACCTTGTCATCATCACTGTCCCCATTGGGGCTCACAATCTAAATTCCCCATCAGTATGTCTTTGGAGTGTGGGAGGAAACTGGAGAACCCGGAGAAAACCCAACCAAACACGGGGAGAACATACACAATCCATAAAGATATTGTCTGAGGAATTGGACCCAGGGGACCAGAGCTGTAAGGCCACATTGCTGAGCTCCTCAAGAGGGGTCCTAACATTATTAATTTTATATTGCAGTGTATTTTAGCTTGATAGGCCAAGGGTTCACACATACAGCACTAGATAAGTGTAACATCCCTGGCGGCGTGCTTGCATGGTGCACCACCTCCCTCCATGCAAGACTGCAATCTTACCTGTCAGTCCATGCTGCACACTTTGTTTCAGTACCTGCTGTGTCCATGTCTCTTGTCTGATTGCTTAGCGCATCGGCACAGCTTTCTGCTTGTTTCTTATAGCTACTGTGTGCACAGTCCTAATGCATCCCCAGCCTATTGCTGTGAGTCACTGGATACTTAAACTCCCTCCACTAAGTAGGAGGTGCCTGAGCAACACTTTCATTCAGTTTGTCTTGGCAACTGAGTTGCCAGGTCCTGTCCTGACTCTATTCTGTTTCTGCCACCCTGGGGGCTAGGTACCCAGGGCCGCTACCTGTACTTGTGACTTCTAGTCAGCTTCTGCCACCCTGGGGGCTGAGTTCCCAGGCTCGTTCCTGTATCTTGTTCCTGGTTCAGGCCCTGTCTGAACAGTGTCCTAGTCCGTTACTTGTTTGTCTCTATGTCTGTATCTTCCCTTTTTCCTGCAGTATCTGAACCTGCACCTAGCTCCAACTCGTTGTCTCTGTACTTCTGTTTGTGAGTTTTGTGTCCACTCGCTACTTCATTGCAAGTACCTTGTGTGTATCAGGTTCTGCTAGTTCTGTTTCCCTGCCTCTGTATCTAGCTCCTGTTTCCAGCTATCTTCATGTGTTCTCAGTCTGTTCCATGTGAACAGAGCCCTGTCCCGTCTACCGCATCTGCGGTTTTTGCTTTGTTCTGCTTGCTCACCGCACCTGCGGTTTTGCTCTGCTTTGCTTGTTCACCGCATCTGCTGGTTTTGCTCTGCTTTGCTGGTTCACCGCATCTGCGGTTTGGCTCTGCTTTGCTTGTCCACCGCATCTGCGGTTTTTGCTTTGCTCTGCTTGCTCACCGCACCTGCGGTTTTGCTCTGCTTTGCTTGTTCACCGCATCTGCGGGTTTTGCTCTGCTTTGCTGGTTCACCGCATCTGCGGTTTGGCTCTGCTTTGCTTGTCCACCGCATCTGCGGTTTTGCTCTGCTTTGCTTGTTCACCGCATCTGCGGGTTTTGCTCTGCTTTGCTTGTTCACCGCATCTGCGGGTTTTGCTCAGCTTTGCTGGTTCACCGCATCTGCGGTTTTGCTCTGCTTTGCTTGTCCACCGCATCTGCGGTTTTGCTCTGCTTTGCTTATTCACCGCATCTGTGGGTTTGCTCTGCTTTGCCAGTTCACCGCATCTGCGGTTTTGCTCTGCTTTGCTTGTTCACCGCATCTCCGGGTTTTGCTCTGCTTTGCTAGTTCATCGCATCTGCGGTTTTGCTCTGATTTGCTTGTTCACTGCATCTGCGGGTTTTGCTCCGCTTTGCTTGTTCACAGCATCTGCGGGTTTTGCTTTGCTTTGCTTGTTCACCGCATCTGCGGTTTTGCTCTGCTTTGCTTGTTCACCGCATCTGCGGGTTTTGCTCTGCTTTGCTAGGTCACCGCATCTGCGGCTTTGCTCTGCTTTGCTTGTTCACCGCATCTGCAGTTTTGCTCTGCTTTGCTTGTTCACCGCATCTGCGGGTTTTGCTCTGCTTTGGTGGTTCACCGCATCTGCAGTTTTGCTCTGCTTTGCTTGTCCACCGCATCTGCGGTTTTGCTCTGCTTTGCTTGTTCACCGCATCTGCGGGTTTTGCTCTGCTTTGCCAGTTCACCGCATCTGCGGTTTTGCTCTGCTTTGCTTGTTCACCGCATCTGCGGGTTTTGCTCTGCTTTGCTTGTTCATCGCATCTGCGGTTTTGCTCTGATTTGCTTGTTCACCGCATCTGCTGGTTTTGCTCCGCTTTGCTTGTTCACAGCATCTGCGGGTTTTGCTTTGCTTTGCTTGTTCACCGCATCTGCGGTTTTGCTCTGCTCTGCTTGTTCACCGCATCTGCGGGTTTTGCTCTGCTTTGCTAGGTCACTGCATCTGTGGTTTTGCTCTGCTTTGCTTGTTCACCGCATCTGCGTTTTTGCTCTGCTTTGCTTGTTCACCGCATCTGCGGGTTTTGCTCTGCTTTGCTAGTTCACCGCATCTGCGGTTTTGCTCTGCTTTGCTTGTTCATCGCATCTGCGTTTTTTCTCTGCTTTGCTTGTTCACCGCATCTGCGGGTTTTGCTCCGCTTTGCTTGTTCACCACATCTGCGGGTTTTACTCTGCTTTGCTAGTTCACCGCATCTGCGGTTTTGCTCTGCTTTGCTTGTTCACCACATCTGCGGGTTTTGCTCTGCTTTGCTAGTTCACCGCATCTGCGGTTTTGCTCTGCTTTGCTTCTTCACCGCATCTGCGGGTTTTGCTCTGCTTTGCTTGTTCACCGCATCTGCGGGTTTTGCTCTGCTTTGCTAGGTCACCGCATCTGCGGTTTTGCTCTGCTTTGCTTGTTCACCGCATCTGCGGGTTTTGCTCTGCTTTGCTAGTTCACCGCATCTGCGGTTTTGCTCTGCTTTGCTTGTTCATCGCATCTGCGGTTTTTCTCTGCTTTGCTTGTTCACCGCATCTGCGGGTTTTGCTCCGCTTTGCTTGTTCACCACATCTGCGGGTTTTACTCTGCTTTGATAGTTCACCGCATCTGCGGTTTTGCTCTGCTTTGCTTGTTCACCACATCTGCGGGTTTTGCTCTGCTTTGCTAGTTCACCACATCTGCGGTTTTGCTCTGCTTTGCTTCTTCACCGCATCTGCGGGTTTTGCTCTGCTTTGCTTGTTCACCGCATCTGCGGGTTTTGCTCTGCTTTGCTAGGTCACCGCATCTGCGGTCTTGCTCTGCTTTGCTTGTTCACCGCATCTGCGGGTTTTGCTCTGCTTTGCTTGTTCATCGCATCTGCGGTTTTTCTCTGCTTTGCTTGTTCACCGCATCTGCGGGTTTTGCTCCGCTTTGCTTGTTCACCACATCTGCGGGTTTTACTCTGCTTTGCTAGTTCACCGCATCTGCGGTTTTGCTCTGCTTTGCTTGTTCACCACATCTGCGGGTTTTGCTCTGCTTTGCTAGTTCACCGCATCTGCGGTTTTGCTCTGCTTTGCTTCTTCACCGCATCTGCGGGTTTTGCTCTGCTTTGCTTGTTCACCGCATCTGCGGGTTTTGCTCTGCTTTGCTAGGTCACCGCATCTGCGGTTTTGCTCTGCTTTGCTTGTTCACCGCATCTGCGGTTTTGCTCTGCTTTGCTTGTTCACCGCATCTGCGGGTTTTGCTCTGCTTTGCTAGTTCACCGCACCTGCGGTTTTGCTCTGCTTTGCTTGTTCATCGCATCTGCGGTTTTTCTCTGCTTTGCTTGTTCACCACATCTGCGGGTTTTGCTCCGCTTTGCTTGTTCACCACATCTGCGGGTTTTACTCTGCTTTGCTAGTTCACCGCATCTGCGGTTTTGCTCTGCTTTGCTTGTTCACCACATCTGCGGGTTTTGCTCTGCTTTGCTAGTTCACCGCATCTGCGGTTTTGCTCTGCTTTGCTTGTTCACCGCATCTGCGAGTTTTGCTCTGCTTTGCTGGTTCACCGCATCTGCGGTTTTGCTCTGCTTTGCTTGTCCACCGCATCTGCGGTTTTGCTCTGCTTTGCTTGTTCACCGCATCTCCGGGTTTTGCTCTGCTTTGCTAGTTCATCGCATCTGCGGTTTTGCTCTGATTTGCTTGTTCACTGCATCTGCGGGTTTTGCTCCGCTTTGCTTGTTCACAGCATCTGCGGGTTTTGCTTTGCTTTGCTTGTTCACCGCATCTGCGGTTTTGCTCTGCTTTGCTTGTTCACCGCATCTGCGGGTTTTGCTCTGCTTTGCTAGGTCACCGCATCTGCGGCTTTGCTCTGCTTTGCTTGTTCACCGCATCTGCAGTTTTGCTCTGCTTTGCTTGTTCACCGCATCTGCGGGTTTTGCTCTGCTTTGGTGGTTCACCGCATCTGCAGTTTTGCTCTGCTTTGCTTGTCCACCGCATCTGCGGTTTTGCTCTGCTTTGCTTGTTCACCGCATCTGCGGGTTTTGCTCTGCTTTGCCAGTTCACCGCATCTGCGGTTTTGCTCTGCTTTGCTTGTTCACCGCATCTGCGGGTTTTGCTCTGCTTTGCTTGTTCATCGCATCTGCGGTTTTGCTCTGATTTGCTTGTTCACCGCATCTGCTGGTTTTGCTCCGCTTTGCTTGTTCACAGCATCTGCGGGTTTTGCTTTGCTTTGCTTGTTCACCGCATCTGCGGTTTTGCTCTGCTCTGCTTGTTCACCGCATCTGCGGGTTTTGCTCTGCTTTGCTAGGTCACTGCATCTGCGGTTTTGCTCTGCTTTGCTTGTTCACCGCATCTGCGTTTTTGCTCTGCTTTGCTTGTTCACCGCATCTGCGGGTTTTGCTCTGCTTTGCTAGTTCACCGCATCTGCGGTTTTGCTCTGCTTTGCTTGTTCATCGCATCTGCGTTTTTTCTCTGCTTTGCTTGTTCACCGCATCTGCGGGTTTTGCTCCGCTTTGCTTGTTCACCACATCTGCGGGTTTTACTCTGCTTTGCTAGTTCACCGCATCTGCGGTTTTGCTCTGCTTTGCTTGTTCACCACATCTGCGGGTTTTGCTCTGCTTTGCTAGTTCACCGCATCTGCGGTTTTGCTCTGCTTTGCTTCTTCACCGCATCTGCGGGTTTTGCTCTGCTTTGCTTGTTCACCGCATCTGCGGGTTTTGCTCTGCTTTGCTAGGTCACCGCATCTGCGGTTTTGCTCTGCTTTGCTTGTTCACCGCATCTGCGGGTTTTGCTCTGCTTTGCTAGTTCACCGCATCTGCGGTTTTGCTCTGCTTTGCTTGTTCATCGCATCTGCGGTTTTTCTCTGCTTTGCTTGTTCACCGCATCTGCGGGTTTTGCTCCGCTTTGCTTGTTCACCACATCTGCGGGTTTTACTCTGCTTTGCTAGTTCACCGCATCTGCGGTTTTGCTCTGCTTTGCTTGTTCACCACATCTGCGGGTTTTGCTCTGCTTTGCTAGTTCACCACATCTGCGGTTTTGCTCTGCTTTGCTTCTTCACCGCATCTGCGGGTTTTGCTCTGCTTTGCTTGTTCACCGCATCTGCGGGTTTTGCTCTGCTTTGCTAGGTCACCGCATCTGCGGTCTTGCTCTGCTTTGCTTGTTCACCGCATCTGCGGGTTTTGCTCTGCTTTGCTTGTTCATCGCATCTGCGGTTTTTCTCTGCTTTGCTTGTTCACCGCATCTGCGGGTTTTGCTCCGCTTTGCTTGTTCACCACATCTGCGGGTTTTACTCTGCTTTGCTAGTTCACCGCATCTGCGGTTTTGCTCTGCTTTGCTTGTTCACCACATCTGCGGGTTTTGCTCTGCTTTGCTAGTTCACCGCATCTGCGGTTTTGCTCTGCTTTGCTTCTTCACCGCATCTGCGGGTTTTGCTCTGCTTTGCTTGTTCACCGCATCTGCGGGTTTTGCTCTGCTTTGCTAGGTCACCGCATCTGCGGTTTTGCTCTGCTTTGCTTGTTCACCGCATCTGCGGTTTTGCTCTGCTTTGCTTGTTCACCGCATCTGCGGGTTTTGCTCTGCTTTGCTAGTTCACCGCATCTGCGGTTTTGCTCTGCTTTGCTTGTTCATCGCATCTGCGGTTTTTCTCTGCTTTGCTTGTTCACCACATCTGCGGGTTTTGCTCCGCTTTGCTTGTTCACCACATCTGCGGGTTTTACTCTGCTTTGCTAGTTCACCGCATCTGCGGTTTTGCTCTGCTTTGCTTGTTCACCACATCTGCGGGTTTTGCTCTGCTTTGCTTGTTCACCGCATCTGCAGTTTTGCTCTGCTTTGCTTGTTCACCGCATCTGCAGTTTTGCTCTGCTTTGCTTGTTCACTGCGTCTGCGGTTTTGCTCTGCTTTGCTTGTTCACCGCATCTGCGGATTTTGCTCCGCTCTGCTTGTCTACCGCACCTGCGGCTCTGTTCCTGTATCCCAGTCTGTACTGGTCTCTATCCTGCCTACGTTCCTGCTTGCCAGTACCCGCCTGTCTGCATGTCAGCTGTGCCTGCCCGTGCCCACCTGTCTGCATGCCAGCCGTGCCTGCCAGTGTCAACCTGTCTGCATACCAGCCGTGCCTGTCAATATCCACCTGTCTGCATACCAGCCGTGCCTGCCTGTACCCACCAGTCAATATGCCAGTTTAACCTGCCTGTTCCTGCATTCCCCGGTGTGGGTCAACAGCTGTGACCGGGGTCTGACCTGGAGTAGCACCTGGTCCCTCTGCTCGGTTCCTCCCTGGTTCACGGAGTTGACTGAGCCGCTGTGCGACCTTGGTCGGATCGGGTTGATACTTAGTTACACCACTCCAGGCACTCCTTGGTTCATGGTACAGTGGGATCACTAATCACGCTCACGCCAGTCAGTCCAGGCGCGAGCGTAACAATAAGTCTCATGAAAGCAAGTTTAAATATTCCCATGTTGCTGTTTACAACGCTCAGTATCAGTGAGAAAATGAAGTTTTATTTAGTCTCAGGAAGTGTCCGCTGGAAGTTGTTCCGGTGTGGAAGAGATTTTGCCAGTACACCCTCCCAAACCCCTCCCTTCTTGTCTTGATTGACAGGTTCAGTGTTCCCTTGCTTGACTCAGTAGTGGTCTGGTACATGCCCAGTATGTCACTGATGTAGATGATGTTGAGAGAGGTGTGAGAGTGTGAAATGTGATAACAGCAGGAGAGCACTAGGACCCTGTGACTTTTGCCTGGCTGGGCTCAGAGGAGGGGCAGTGCTAGAAACTGTGTATTCTAAGAGCGTCTGATGTGTAAGTCTAGACATGTTGTCTGTGAAAAGGAGCTGCAATAAGACACTGTCTTTACACTCTTCTGTGTGGAGTTTGTTTACCCTATCTCTGTTTAAGGACAAGTGCTGAGCTGGGGAGCTGTGCGGCTCTGTGGAGTTTTGTGGAAGTCCATGCTGAGTGGATTATAGACTTTGTGCTGGAGGAGTCACGTGTCGAGTGATGAAGGGACTGAAGAATCCATTTCTATGACTGAGCATGCGGTTGGTGTACTGGATAACAGTGAGAGACTTCGGGAGGAAAGAAGGTTTCTGGTGCCATTTCCACTGAGAGGATATTGACAAGCCTTTGTGAAGAGATCTTCCCAGATCTTAATCTGAGGCTACAGGACTAAAGTCACCGGCATGTGGGCTCGGCATCGGCCGACAAGACAAGGAATTTTTGCTGTTTTGTGAACTTTGTTTTTGTTTTGGCGCCAAAGTTTTCCGGGACTAGCTGCAGCCACCGTGATTCACAGGCCTGTGATAGACTGCATCTGAGGTTAACGGTACCATAACTTTAAGATATCCGGATATCCTGATAATAAGGGTATAAGAGCAATTGATATAGTTTCATGCATTATTATTGTTCATAGTGGTAGGATTGTATGCAGTGTGCCATCTCAGGGGGTCCCCATAGACCGCCCTCACTAGACTGACACAGTGTTTAGGTAAAATTGTTCCAGATCTCTAGAATAATTCACACAAGCTGGAAACCTTGAGATTGGCACATTGATTTCAGCTTTTGCTGATTGTGTGTATTTAGTAGGGATAGTGTCCCAGGCAGAACCTGAGACTGATTCATTCAATACTGAATTTTAGTCTAATCCTTGTTTTAGTAAAGAAAGTGTTGTGTATTTCTGTCTCTGTCTCAATTTGTGACTCACTGGATCTCTCTCGGACCTCCGGTCATTACATTTTTGGCGTAGTCGGCAGGATCCAGTGCTTGTCATGGACGGAGACGAGGGAAGAAATGACTCTGCCGCACCAGCAGCCCCCCCGCTGGTAGCGGAACCCCTGGCAGCCGCGACGACTGTGGGAGGATATGTGCCGGTAGGAGCTTTACGGGCGTAACATGCCGTTGCAGGATTGGGCTGAGAGGGTTCGGAGTGTGCTGCGGATGTGTAATCTGGCCCCCGCATTACGGGCAGAGTTGGCATTAAATGCACTAGAGGGCGACGCTAGGCGGATGGTGATGGTACGTCCAGAGTCAGAGAGGAGCACGTTAGAGAAAATCTTGGAGCTGTTAGAGGGGAGTTCAGGAGGCCGAGCTCGTGTGGCCCAGCTTCGTTCCTTGTTTTTCAATCGGCCCCAAAGGGAATGTGAGACTTTGATGCAGTACTCGAACACTTTACAGGAAACGTTGAATGAGGTGCAGCGACTAGACCCAGGGGCCATGGGGGCATTCCGAGAGGTAGACCGCCTACTCCAGGATCAATTCATAACGGGGTTAGCCAATAGACTCCTTCGAGACAAACTGATGGAGATGTCCTGAGCTACCCCGGAATTATCCTTCTGGCAGATTTATCGGGCCGCGGTGGAAAGGGAGGACGAGTCTACTCTGGTGGCCGAGGGGGCAGTGGACAGTGCACAGCTGGAGGGAGGTCTGGCGCCAGTTTCAGGAGTGGGTGGACTGGTAAACGTTGTACAGGCTCTGCGTGCCGAACTGAAGGAGTTAAAGCTGGAGGTGTCTAAACTCAGAGCTGGGTCGGTCCCTACTCCTACGGAAGGGCCACCCGCCCCGCCCTCTGGAATTGTGGTTCCACAGTCTGCCAGGTCGCTCCCCTCGAATGATCCAAGTTCTCGTCCACGAGGAGCAGTCACCTGCTGGAGGTGTGGGCGTCGGGGACACATCTCCTGGTACTGCCGGATGTCTGCAGCCCCGGAGCCTCCTTCGCCGGCGTTAAACTCCCAGCCGCTGCCATGAGAGGGCGAGCAGCAGCGGCCCACCCCCCACAAAGCCCTCAACGGGATAGAACAAGATTTGTTCGCATGCAGTCCAGTGCTGGAAGCAGAGTTTGAAGGGCGGAAGATGAGATGCTTGGTCGACACAGGATCCGAATGTACCATAATGCCCTTAGAGGTGTATGAAAGGCACTTCAGTCAACTCGTGGTTCCCGAGGACGGCCGAGTGATAAGGCTTACAGCTGCTAACAATGGCCAACTGACGGTGAAGGGGATTGTGTGGATGCAACTGAAAATGTTTGGTCAAGAGCTGGGTCAGAAAGGGATAGAGCTGGTGGACCACCCTCCCAGAAGAGGGATGGAGGTGACGCTCAGAATGAATGTTCTGCGAGATTTAAATCATCAGATGTATGCGAGGGAGGGACCCCGATACTGGGCAAGTGCTACCCACCATCGACCCACCCAGAGAATGTTACACCGTCTAATGCTGAGTTGCGATCTCCTGAAGAGTGCGGTCCCAGGGGGTCGGGTGGGCCTGGTCCGAGTGCCATCGCGGACCACGATCTCGCTAGCGCCCGGGCATGAAGAACTCTT
This sequence comes from Phyllobates terribilis, assembly GCF_046119375.1. Taxonomy (NCBI): domain Eukaryota; kingdom Metazoa; phylum Chordata; class Amphibia; order Anura; family Dendrobatidae; genus Phyllobates; species Phyllobates terribilis. The sequence continues at coordinate 294,669,837 of NW_027362771.1, forward strand.
AATGTTACCGGTGGGGGCTGCGCAGAGACTAAATGGGCTTGAAGTACTCATCGAGCAGCCCCAGAGAAGTCCTCGTTCGCCAAGGCGCATGTGGCCCGGTCTCTGGCGATTGTGAAGAATGGACGAGTGCCAGTCAGATGTATCAACGTTTTAGATGAGGCTGTAACAATTCTAGCTGGGACCATTCTGGCTGAACTGTTCGTGCCAGCAGGGAAGGTGCCTGATAAGACAGTGTTTGAGCTTCGTTCAGATGAACAGTCTTCCTGGACATTCGCGGTTGAAGTAGGCCAGCCTGAATCTCCTACTGAAGAATGGAATGGTCGTGTGATCATGGACCAGATGGGAGTGGTTCGGGAGAAACTGACCCCCGTGCAATTGGAGCAGCTGGAGAAGGTCTTGTGGGAACATCAAGAGACCTTTTCGCGACATGCGGAGGATTTCGGTTTTTCCCGGACGATTGAGCATGAGATTCCCACAGGGGATACTCCTCCTATTAGGGAACGTTATCGTCAAATCCCCCCAACACTCTATCAAGAGGTGAAGCGCATGGTGGCCAGTATGCTTGACAACCAAGTGATCCAGGAAAGCCAGAGCCCCTGGGCGGCCCCTGAGGTCTTGGTGCGGAAGAAGGATGGGACCCTTCGGTTTTGTGTGGACTATCGCAAATTGAATGCTCACACGGTGAGGGACGCATATCCATTACCTCGCATAGAAGAGTCTCTGTCGGCATTGGGTGGGGCCAAATATTTCTCGACGTTGGATTTAGCAAGTGGCTATTGGCAGGTACCAATGGCCGAAAACGATCGAGCCAAGACGGCGTTTGTCCTACCAATGGGGCTCTTTGAATTCAACCGGATGCCCTTCGGGCTCACTAACGCCCCGGGAACTTTTCAGCGCCTGATGGAACATTGCTTAGGTGATCTGAATTTTGAATCAGTCCTGATATACCTAGATGACATTGTGGTGTTCGGGGCCTCATTTGAAGACCATCTTGAGAAGTTACGTCAAGTTCTCCGGCGGCTCAGTTGTTATGGCCTAAAAATAAAACCAAAGAAGTGCCAACTGTTACAGAGTCAGGTTGAGTATCTAGGTCATGTGGTGACTCCGGACGGGGTTTTGCCCGCCACCAGTAAGGTCATGGTTGTGCAGGAGTGGCCACCCCCCCGTACTCTGCGAGAGGTTCGGGCCTTCTTAGGCTTAGCGGGGTACTATCGGCGATTTGTACCTAAGTTTTCACAAGTAGTTAGTCCCCTGAATGAGCTCTTAAGAGGGACGGCACAAGGCCCCCAAAATCGCCCCATCCCATGGGGACCCCAGCAACGAAAGGCATTTGAGGAGGTGAAGGCCGCCCTAACGAGTGCTCCGTTGTTAGCATTTGCCCAGTTCGATTCCCCTTTCCTGTTATATACCGATGGCAGTCTGCATGGGCTGGGGGCGGTACTAGCACAAGTGCAGGATGGTCAGGAGCGAGTAATCGCCTATGGCAGCAGGTCTTTGAGAGACACTGAACGCAACCCAGCTAACTGCAGTTCATTTCGCCTAGAGCTACTGGCCCTGGTGTGGGCGATGACGGAACGCTTTGCCGAGTATTTAACGGGAGCTGAGGTGCTGGTCATGACTGATAATAACCCTCTGGCTCATCTAGAAAACGCAAAGCTGGGAGCGTTGGAGTAGCGGTGGGTCGCTAGCCTTGCTAAGTTTAACTATCGAATTAAGTTTCGATCTGGGCGGGAAAACGGAAATGCGGATGCACTCTCAAGGGTGCCCCTTGGGTCCTCGGGGGAAAATGTTGATGACCAGCTGGAGGACACTGAAACCCCTGACTTGGGGCAGGTACCTATCTTCCGAAGTGTAGTACATTCAAGTGGGGTGGCGTCAGGGATGCCGTGTGTTCTGGGGAAAACACCCTCGGATTGGGCGAAGGACCAGAACGATTGCTCTGACATTGCACTAGTGTGCAGTTGGGTACAAAAAGGGGTCTGGCCGCGTGCAGGGGAAAAGGCCCAGCTGTCCGTGGAAGGAGTGAAACTACTGCAACAGTGGGATAAGTTGTGCGTGGAACAGGGCCTCTTGTACCGTAAGGTGTACCTGCCATCTGAGCTGCAGCACCGGTACCTGCTAGTAATTCCTATGGGGATGGGTCCGGTAGTCGCTCGCGAGGCGCATGAGAAGGGGGCCCACTTTGGGAGTGAAAAGACACTCCAGTGGCTACAGCGAGTCCTCTATTGTCCTGAATTGGGGGAAATGGTGACAGAGGCGTGTCAGCAGTGTCGAGTCTGTGGTCTCAGTAAGAGCCCTGAGCAGCGGGCGCCCACGCAATCTATTAAGACTTCCGCTCCTTTAGAGCTGCTCATGATTGACTATGTCCTGATAGGATACTCAACGTCTGGGTATTCCTATTGCTTGGTAATGACAGACCACTTCACCAAGTATGCTGTAGCAGTGCCGACAAGAGATCAGACGGCGGAGTCGGCGGCTGAAGCCGTGTGTCGATATTTCATTCAGGTGTTTGGGTGTCCACAAAGAATACACTCGGATCAAGGGGCATGTTTTCAGGGGGCACTGATGAAGGAGCTGTACCAGCTGTATGGTGTCAGACAGTCGAGAATGACACCTTACCATCCCCAAGGTAATGGAGCTTGTGAGCACTTTAATCGGACTCTGTTGCAGATGTTGAGGACGTTGGAGGGTAAACAACAGGTACGCTGGCCTGAGTATCTTCCTGAATTGATGTGGGTCTACAATAATAGAGTGCACAGCACTACTGGCTACTCACCACACATGTTGATGTTCGGGAGGCCAGGGCAGGACATTGAGGATTTGAGCATGCCAGATCCCTCCTCCAATCCCCCTCGGACCGCATCAGAATGGATTCGGGAACACCAGCGGCGATTGAGGGTGGTGTGTCAGGTGGTGGGTGATCGACTCAGTCAGGTGACCCATAGGAACACGCGCCCCGTGCAAACCGAGCCTTTCTCCCCGGGGGATAGAGTGTTGGTGAGAATCAAACGATGGTTCGGAAAACTCAGTGAACGGTGGGAGGCGACTCCGTGCCTGGTAAAAAAATAACTGAGCCCTGAGTTTCCAGTCTACGAGGTTGAACCGGTGGGGACAGGGGGACCATCCCGTAATCTTCATCGTAACATGCTACAACGGTGCTGGTTTAAAGATGCCGTCCCCATTTCCCCGGAACCACAGGCCATGTCCTGAGGGGTGGGCATCCCTAATACTCTCGAATTTGATGGTGGGTCTGTCTCCGCCCCTGCTTTCTTGCCCCCTGCGACCGATCTGTCCCCGTGTGGAGAGTATTTGAGAATGTGGTATGTCCTTTGGAGAATGGGGAATCAGGTCAGTTACCTGATCCGTATGATGTGGCACCGGGCGCCACACCTCAGGAGGGAGCAGCCTCATTGGCTCCCGTTGAAGAGACTTCTGCTCCCTCGGGAGCCGAGCCTGTTGGGGTGGGTCTCAAGAGAACTACTCGAGCTACGGCGGGTATACCTCCACAACGCTATGCACAAAACGACTTTGAGTGGGGAGGTGTGTCGAGGACGCCAACCTCTAGTGTGGTGGCATGTGAGAGTGTGAAATGTGATAACAGCAGGAGAGCACTAGGACCCTGTGACTTTTGCCTGGCTGGGCTCAGAGGAGGGGCAGTGCTAGAAACTGTGTGTATTCTAAGAGCGTCTGATGTGTAAGTATAGACAGGAAGTCTGTGAAAAGGAGCTGCAATAAGACCCTGTCTTTACACTCTTAGAAGTGGAGTTTGTTTACCCCTATCTCTGTTTAAGGACAAGTGCTGAGCTGGGGAAGCTGTGTGGCTCTGTGGAGTTTTGTGGAAGTCCATGCTGAGTGGATTATAGACTTTGTGCTGGAGGAGTCACGTGTCGAGTGATGAAGGGACTGAGGAATCCATTTCTGTGACTGAGCATGCGGTTGGTGTACTGGATAACAGTGAGAGACTTCGGGAGGAAAGAAGGTTTCTGGTGCCATTTCCACTGAGAGGATATTGACAAGACTTTGTGAAGAGATCTTCCCAGATCTTAATCTGAGGCTACAGGACTAAAGTCCCCGGCGTGTGGGCTCGGCATCAGCCGACAAGACAAGGAATTTTTGCTGTTTTGTGAACTTTGTTTTTGTTTTGGCGCCAAAGTTTTCCGGGACTAGATGCAGCCACCGTGATTCACAGGCCTGTGATAGACTGCATCTGAGGTTAACAGTACCATAACTTTAAGATATCCGGATATCCTGATAATAAGGGTATAAGAGCAATTGATATAGTTTCATGCATTATTATTGTTCATAGTGGTAGGATTGTATGCAGTGTGCCATCTCAGGGGGTCCTCATAGACCGCCCTCACAAGACTGACACAGTGTTTAGGTAAAATTGTTCCAGATCTCTAGAATAATTCACACAAGCTGGAAACCTTGAGATTGGCACATTGATTTCAGCTTTTGCTGATTGTGTGTATTTAGTAGGGATAGTGTCCCAGGCAGAACCTGAGACTGATTCATTCAATACTGAATTTTAGTCTAATCCCTGTTTTAGTAAAGAAAGTGTTGTGTATTTCTGTCTCTGTCTCAATTTGTGACTCACTGGATCTCTCTCGGACCTCCGGTCATTACAGAGGAACTGCGACTGCGCTGACTCCCAATGAGCAACGCACAGGAGCACGAAAACTGAGGAGGGACATAGGAGGGTGTAATGGCCAAACCTCAATACAATTCCTAAGCACACTTGTTGAAATGGAATACAATTTCTATTTCTCAATTATGCAACCACTATAAATAGCAAAACGGCATGTATAAAGCTTCTTTTCATGACACCTATCTATCTTGACCTATGCTGGCAGATTTCCTGTACAACTGATCTGTAATTATATGATGCTACCCAGTTTAAGGGCAGCATTATAAGGAGACATGTCCGCTATACTATTTGCCCAAATAGCACAAAATATTGTGCTGTATGTCTAAACCAGAATATGATATAGGAAAAAATAATGAGTCCACTGTAATCATGAGGAGATCTCTCACCAGTGGTGGATGGGCTGCTGTGAATGCATGCTGGTACAAGAGAAGGCTGAGGAGCATTCCCATTATAAACACAGCAGACAAACATTTAGTTTTGGTTAAAGGGAACCTGTCATGCAAAAAAGCTATTTACTTGCAGATATAGGGTTAACATGCAGGTAAATCGTGTTAAAATGCTGCCTGGCTGCCTAATTGAAAGCATGGCTACCAGAAGGAAATGAACCTATCTCCTCCCGGGAGCCGTTTGCTTTCAGTCATAGGGGTGTGCATGGAGCGCTTACAGTCATTGATCATTATCACTCTCCAGGACTTTAATGGACAGCTCACACTGCGAATATTAACCCTATATTCCCAGGTAAATAGCATTTTTACACATTAAAAAGTTTCCTTCCCTCTATGTAACTGGCACATAACATGAAGTATACATGGAAAAGATATAGTAAGAGATATTTGTGACATTTAACTCTTGAAAACATAAGATTTGAGTAGCATACATAAAGATGATATATCTTACAGATCTATCAGTGGTAACAACATAATGTGACACTGACTGTACAGTATGTTCTGTACCACTAAACTGAGCAATTCAGAAGGGAAATCTATGAAAGAGCAACCTAATGAAGACTCGGCCCTAATGGCCTCATGCACAATATGCTTGATTTTCCTAGCAGGCATTATCATTTACAGATTGTTCAGTTTGGAGAGAACAATGACTGTGTCTCTTATCCTGTAAATTACTCATCTACAAAAGTATTACAAAGATAGAACTCTATTTGTATTGCTTCAGAGCAAATCTCTGGCGTTCACTTCGTGTCTAAAGGAGTAGTGGACTGAGATTGCAGCATATTACAGAGAATACGATTTTCTTCTTGGACATATACCCCATCTTATCTCCTCTTTCACTTATTTTTCTCTCAGCGCTATTGTATTGGGAACAAGGTTCAGAATTAATAACAGAACAAAATGTAATGAAAAAGGTTCATATTTAGTGCTAATGTATTATTGTCTCTATATGGGGCCACATAGCAAATATCAGTATAGGGCTTTATGGAACAGGTTCAAACTTTATATGACAACCGGGCTTCCTATCATTGCATTGGTTTACAGCTAATCAAATCTGAAACCCCAATTTTCAGGAGGCCCAATGCAGAGGCATAGAAAGCACCTACGCACAGATTCCCACATGGGAACAACGTATCCCTACTACATAGTGTGCACAATTATTAGGCAAGTGAGCATTTTGACCATATCATCATTTTTATTTCAATTTTCCATCTCCAAGCTGCATAAACTTGATTGATTACTGGATGAAGCAGATCAGCGGGGAGCGGTTACAGCCGCTGTTCTCTGTACTCAGAGTGACTGAACCCGCGCAGTCACCGCCCCGTGACTGAAGCCGGAGAGCTGCCAGGGGGGAATAAAGTTTCTTTTTCTCCCCGCAGCGTTCAACTAAGTGACTGCGCATTTTTTTCTGGTGATAGATTCCCTTTAAACTTGGGAAAATCATACAAAAAAATGTGTTTCACATTGTGCTGTACCTGCTTTCTTACACTAAACAGCTGCAAAAACAGATAGCAATGTTTTTGCTGCTTTTTTTGCACTTGGTCATTGCTTTCTATTAGTGAAAAAAATGTTGCAAAAATGCTCCAAAAACACTGAAAGAATTAACATGCTGCAGTTTTCCAATTCAGTCAGGAAAAAAAACAAGCGTGTGCATGAGATTTCTGAAATCTCATAGATTTTGCTGGTACTGTAAAAAGAAGCTTTTAATTTGCATAAAATAACTCAGCAAAAAAACTCAATGTGTGAACATACAGTGCCTACAAGTAGTATTCAACCCCCTGCAGATTTAGCTGGTTGACACATGCGGAATTAACTTGTCATTGTGACATTTTTACTGTAGATCAGCCTGGAAGTGGGAAATGCACTGCAGCAAATTTTTTTTTTTTTTCTGTTTTTTTTTTTTTTTTTAAAAACGTTAAAAGTTAATTCAGCGTGTCATTTATTATTCAACCCCTCAAACCACAAGAATTCTGTTTGGTCCCCCTAAAGTATTAAGAAGTAGTTCAGGCACCAAGAATAATGAGCTTCACATGTGTGGATTAAAGATCTCTTTTGCCAGCCTTTTCTGACTATTTAAGACCCTCCCCAAACTTGTGAACAGCACTCAGACATGGTCAACATGGGAAAGACAAAGGAGCATTCCAAGGCCATCAGAGACAAGATCGTGGAGGGTGACAAGGCTGGCAAGGGGTACAAAACCCTTTCCAAGGAGTTGGGCCTACCTGTCTCCACTGTTGGGAGCATCATCATCCGTAAGTGGAAGGCTTATGGAACTACTGTTAGCCTTCCATGGCCTGGACAGCCTTTGAAAGTGTCCTCCCGTGCCGAGGCCAGGCTTGTCCGAAGAGTCAAGGCTAACCCAAGGACAACAAGGAAGGAGCTCCGGGAAGATCTCATGGCAGTGGGGACATTGGTTTCAGTCAATACCATAAGTAACGTACTCCACCGCAATGGTCTCCGTTCCAGACGAGCCCGTAAGGTACCTTTACTTTCAAAGCGTCATGTCAAGGCTCGTCTACAGTTTGCTCATGATCACTTGGAGGACTCTGAGACAGACTGGTTCAAGGTTCTATGGTCTGATGAGACCAAGATCGAGATCTTTGGTGCCAACCACACACGTGACGTTTGGAGACTGGATGGCACTGCATATGACCCCAAGAATACCATCCCTACAGTCAAGCATGGTGGTGGCAGCATCATGCTGTGGGGCTGTTTCTCAGCCAAGGGGCCTGGCCATCTGGTCCGCATCCATGGGAAGATGGATAGCACGGCCTACCTGGAGATTTTGGCCAAGAACCTCCGCTCCTCCATCAAGGATCTTAAGATGGATCGTAGTTTCATCTTTCAACAAGACAACGACCCAAAGCACACAGCCAAGAAAACCAAGGCCTGGTTCAAGAGGGAAAAAGTCAAGGTGTTGGAGTGGCCTAGTCAGTCTCCTGACCTTAACCCAATTGAAAACTTGTGGAAGGAGCTCAAGAATAAAGTCCACATGAGACACCCAAAGAACCTAGATAACTTGGAGAAGATCTGCATGGAGGAGTGGGCCAAGATAACTCCACAGACCTGTGCCGGCCTGATCAGGTCTTATAAAAGACGATTATTAGCTGTAATTGCAAACAAAGGTTATTCCACAAAATATTAAACATAGGGGTTGTATAATAATTGACCCACACTTTTATGTTTAAAATTTAATAAAATTCAACTGAGCAACATAACTTTTTGGTTTGTAAGATTTATGCTTCTGTTCATAAAACCTACTCTCGTTTGCAGTTTGAAGGCTCTAACTTATTTGCATCTTATCAAACCAGCTAAATCTGCAGGGGGATGAATACTACTTGTAGGCACTGTAGCTAATATTGAACGATCCCTTAGGCTGCGTGCCCACTAAGCGTTTTTCAAGCGTTTTTGCCGCAGAATTTCCATAGCGAAAATGCTTAAAAAACGCTTGGTAATACGTGCCCCATGGTCCCCAATGATAATCCTCATGTGCTGTGCACATGCTGGGAAATTTCCGCTGTGGATTATCATTGCGGAAAAATATGCAGCATGTCCATTAATTTTGCGGACACGCAGCGTAATTACCGCCATTAACTTGCATTGAAACGCTTAATATCCTCATGAGTACATGTGCACATATGGGTATTAAGCAATTCAATGTGCGGATGGTACCCGGGTCTGGAGAAGAGGAGACTCTCCTTCAGACCCAGGTACCATAGTACCTGTAAAAAAAAGAATTTAAAATAAAAAATAAACATTTTACTCACCTTCTGATGGCCCCCGGTTTCCTGTACGATGCGTCCGGACTCGTGTACGGCTCGCGATGGTGCAAAAGGACCTTCCGTGACGTCATTTAGTCATGTGACAGGTCACGCGACCGCTGACATTGGAGACTGGATGGCACTGCATACGACCCCAAGAATACCATCCCTACAGTCAAGCATGGTGGTGGCAGCATCATGCTGTGGGGCTGTTTCTCAGCCAAGGGGCCTGGCCATCTGGTCCGCATCCATGGGAAGATGGATAGCACGGCCTACCTGGAGATTTTGGCCAAGAACCTCCGCTCCTCCATCAAGGATCCTAAGATGGGTCGTAATTTCATCTTCCAACAAGACAACGACCCAAAGCACACAGCCAAGAAAACCAAGGCCTGGTTCAAGAGGGAAAAAGTCAAGGTGTTGGAGTGGCCTAGTCAGTCTCCTGACCTTAACCCAATTGAAAACTTGTGGAAGGAGCTCAAGAATAAAGTCCACATGAGACACCCAAAGAACCTAGATAACTTGGAGAAGATCTGCATGGAGGAGTGGGCCAAGATAACTCCACAGACCTGTGCCGGCCTGATCAGGTCTTATAAAAGACGATTATTAGCTGTAATTGCAAACAAGGGTTATTCCACAAAATATTAAACATAGGGGTTGTATAATAATTGACCCACACTTTTATGTTTAAAATTTAATAAAATTCAACTGAGCAACATAACTTTTTGGTTTGTAAGATTTATGCTTCTGTTCATAAAACCTACTCTCGTTTGCAGTTTGAAGGCTCTAACTTATTTGCATCTTATCAAACCAGCTAAATCTGCAGGGGGTTGAATACTACTTGTAGGCACTGTAGCTAATACTGAACGATCCCTTAGGCTGCGTGCCCACTATACCTGTAAAAAAAAGAATTTAAAATAAAAAATAAACATTTTACTCACCTTCTGATGGCCCCTGGTTTCCTGTACGATGCGTCCGGACTCGTGTACGGCTCGCGATGGTGCAAAAGGACCTTCCGTGACGTCATTTAGTCATGTGACAGGTCACGCGACCGCTGACGTTGGCGGTCGCGTGACCTGTCACATGACTAAATGACGTCACCTCAGGTCCTTTTAGACCATCGCGAGCCATACAAGAGACCGGACGCATCGTACAGGAGACCGGGGGCCATCAGAAGGTAAGTATAATGTTGATTTTTTACCATTTTTATTCTTTTTTTGAACTATTAACTTGGTCACACTATATAAATCCATGCCGGTTGCATGGATTTATATAGTGTGACCAAGTTATCAAGCACTTTTCCAAGTGATGCTAAAATCGCTTGGAAAAGCGCTTGATAACTCGCATGCGAAATCGCATGTGCAAAACGCTTGACAAACGCTTCTACCTGGCAGGAAAAACGCATGTAAAATCTGCATGCGTTTTTCCTGCCAGGGAGATGCGGAAAAAATCTGCAGCATTTCTGCATCGTGGGCACTAAGCCTTAATCTTGATTATATTGTGTAGTTGTGGACTTTTCTTTTTCACTAATGTGTTGCTTCATTGAGGCTCCGATTAATCATACATTTTGATGGTCTATTGTACTTTTTATTCACGTTTTTTTTACGTTTTATTTATATTCCAGATTACATTTCCAGGGCAGTTTCTATGGTGCTGTGACATATAGAACATAGTAGGAATCAGATTATACCATGCATAATACTTAATGCTAATAATAAAGAAGGCAAAGTTCACTCATCATCCAAATATTGTATATCTGTATGGCAAGTATTCTCTTTAACTACAGAACATGTATCAAGAAGTTGTCTGGTAAGCTACAAGCTAGACTTTACAAGAAGAGATCAAGTTTTCACAGATCAGAGTGACAGCCGTATTTGCAGAATTATGCAGTGGTAAATCTAAGGAGCGCGGTTGCCTAGTAACCCGATACGTCTATGTTGACTTAACAGCGTACTAACTCTATATATTCCTTTCTTAAAATTACCCGCAATGAAAAGGTCATCAACCAAAAGGAAAATCAGATTAAGTTAAACTATTAACTAGACAAATAGAGTGAAGGAACTCCTATGCGTCGGTTCCATACGATTAGATTACATATTGTTCTGTCAAATCAAGCATGAATCATTAATTTATTCCTGAAGCCGGCTGCTCGGGTTTCTGCTGAAAGATTAAAATTCAGTCCTCGGCAAACAGAAAAACAATTCTGGTAGCGCCTGTTGGGCTTGTAACACATTGTTTGTGGCGTGATGAATAAGGGAACGGCATATTTGCTTTAGTAGTTGCATTGTTTAACCTGTAAAGGTATGACACTCCGCATTGTCCAAAGTTTATTCTGTTTCGAAGTAGGAGACATTTAATAAATACTGTATCGGCAGGGTGAGCACGGGCCACAGATAAAGGCGGCCCGTGATGTAAATTATCCGTGTTTAAAAAAAGCAGGACTTGTAAAAATTAACCCTTTTTATGTCTGAAGATGAATAAAAATAATGAAAATATTACTAAAGTGGCTTTCTTTAATATGGCAGGTCATTCATGAACAGATCTCCAAGAGTTTCATTCTTTTATTATTGTAAAATTAATTTTTCATTCTTTAACCTAAATATATCAAACATTCTATGCTTATTAATTTCTTAATAGTGATGAGCAAGCATGCTTGGTTGCTCACCGAGTATCTTCGGCGTGCTCGAATGTTATGTTTTAGTCACTCCGTGTGCATGATTTGCGGCTGTTTGACAGCTTTAATATATGTGAGAAATGCTTGTTTGTTAGGCATTCCTCACATGTATTAAGGCTGTCAAACAGTCCCAAATCATGAGCACTGAGTGACTAAAACATAACATTCAAGCACGCCGAAAATACTCGGCGAGCACCCGAGCATGCTCGCCGAAAGGGTTAACAGAACACGCTCGCTCATCACTATTTCTTAACTGAATATGCTTTTCCGGCTGTCAGAACTTCCTTTTCTGATACATCTGTTAGTCACCTACGTCAGGGGCAGGGGGAGGTGGGGAGAGAACTCCTGTCATGAATACAGCTGACTAATAATTACACTGTTCAGCGACAAAAATGTAAATTGAACAAAAGTAGCTAATTCCTATAGATTTGATGCTGCTAAAAACTAAAATGACAGATAAAATTGAGAATTAGCGCCAGTTTTTATTTTACAAGTGTCAATCGTGGAGAATTGTAATGCAGTAAATGTATGGAAGCGAAGACATTTTTTCATATTAGGTTAAATTAGGTTGGCAATATCCAGGGAAGAGGAAGACTTCAGCCTGGTACAAAAAATGTACAAAATGAACTATTGGTTGATTTCAAGAAAATATTACTCCCTCCGCCACACATTCAACTGGGATGTAAAGAGTATGCAACATGAAAGTGAAGGTTTCAAGTCCAAAATTTCCTCTATTAAGTCATGCAAAGTTGAAAGAGGGTATCTTTGTTGGCTGGCCCCATAGATTAAGGAGCTTTACAAGGACATTTAGTTCAATGACGTACTTCAGGTTGTCGAGAAGGCAGCGTGGAATAGTTTTCACACCTTGCGATTTTCCATTCTTGCTCTTTCATTTTTTCCTCCCCTCCTACCCAGATCATAACTTTTATATTTTTCCGGCAATATAGCCTTATAATGGCTTGTTTGTAGGAGTTGTACTTTTGAATGTCATCATTTATTTTACCATATAGTGTATTGAAAAAACAGAAAAAAAATTACAAGAGCAATGAAATTGCAAAAAAAGTGCAATTCAACAATTGTTTTTTGGATTCTTTATTTACCATGTTCACTAAATGCTAAAACTGACCTAGCAATAGTATTCCTCAGGTCAGTACGAGTATGCAGATGTCAAACATGTAGAGGTTTGTTTTTTATTTAACCCTTCATCAGGCACTCCCAAGTTCAGGCGCCTGACAGGCACAGGTTAGAAAACCCCCTATAATATCTAATTATCTAAATTTATGGGCTCTAAAAGTAATCGGTGACCTTCATAGGGATGTATTAAAAGAGAGTACACAAAATCAGATGCAAAAAAAACATTTACTAACCATAAACATAACCAAAAAGTACCCAAATTTCACAACTACCTGCCAAATAGCCTCCAGTTTTCAGGACATAACTATTACTAAACATTAAAATTAGGAAAAAAAATAAATTGTAAGGCACTGAGATGCTACTGGAGTCATATTCACTCAGATTCAGATGTTAAATGTTCAGCAGAAGAAATACATTGACAGATCGCATTATCATAACATATCAGAGATTATTATTAAGTGTTCGGGCGCAATGTAACTGAGAGGCCATTTCTAAGAAAACCCTCTTATTTGTAAGAAAACTCTACTTATTTCTACAAAATATCCACAGACTTTGCATTATTGATTCATAAAACAAGCAAAATAAGCAATTGTGATGAAAAAAACATAGAAAGTATACAATGTTTTGATCGCCCGTTATTGAATTTTATTGCAATGTTGTGGCGGCCAAAAAAACATAATTCTGCAGTTTACCGATTGGATTTATTTTGTTTATATTTTGATAGATCGGGCATTTCTAAAGACAGCTATACCAAATGTGTATTTTTGATTTTTTTTTAATTGTTTTATTTTCAATGGGTCAAAATGGGGGACATTTGAACTTGTGTTTTTTTTTTTAATGTTTTTAAAAACTTATTTTATTTTAAATTTTTACTGCCTTCAATAGTCCCCTTAGGAGACTTGAAGCTGCGATCGTCTGATCGCTAGTGCTATACATAGCAGGGCTTCAACTCTGCCATGTGTAGCAGAAATCGCAATCTCCTATGAACGCCGGCCACGGGCAGACCCCCGGCTGTCATGACAACCCATCGGCACCCCGCGATCACGTGTTATTTTCCTGACTGCACATGTGACAAATTTAAAGTAAGGCTCTCTAGTCTGTCATCACAACGAGCCTGCACAGTATGCATAGGTGGCTTCTAACTTACTCTGCATTAGGGCGCACTCACACTGGCGAGTTGCAGCCAATGATTCTCTCATGCGAGAGAATCAGATGCTATATGCAAATGACTCTCTGCTCAAACTCTTCTGAGAGCATGAGCCAGTGTCATTTTACTGTGATTCGATTCTCTCGCATGCCAGGATCGGATCACAGGTGTGGAGAAGATGGAGAACAGAATTTTTCAATCTTCTCCATTCTGAGAGTCGGCGTATATTGGACTGCACTCGAATGACATCCGAGTGCAGACCAATGTTTTGCATGCACCCATAGACTTGTATGGGTGTGCGCAATCCAATATACACTGCCAATTGCAGCATGCATCGATGTTTTTTCTCAAGGTGACCCGGCATAAGAAAATAAACACTGGTCGGCACCGCTCCATAGTATAACATTGGGCCAAGTGATATCCGATGAAACATCGAATAACACTCGTCTGAGTTATACACTGGCTATTCGCCAGTGTGAACGAAGCCTGAGAGCGGCCTTGCTGCATTATTTAAACAGTGCAATCTGTCAAGCTGGCACTTGCCACATCTGTAATGACTGGGAAGGAACCAGTGTGGATCAAATGCTTTTTCGTTCTAGTGTTACTTTATTAAAAATGTAGCCACAGCAATTACATATTTTCTCTGGGTGCTTATTGCCTGTTATCCTTGGTTTAGTCTTTGTAGATTAACAGGTGTTTTAATTTATTCATTTGTCTGCCCAGTCACCTTTCGGGTGCTGCTATATATACTTTCCCCTTCCACGTATTTCCTGCTGGTGATATTCTCATTTGGATGTTCAGCCATACTGCCGTTGTTTATGCCAGTTAGCGAAAGACCAACTAGGGTTTATCTTTCTGCTGATGATGCTTTTCACCTTGCACCTATCTTCTGTTTTTTTGTTTAGGAAGAAGGCGGCATACTCTCTAGCAGTACATACCTTATTTTTCATTTTGTATTTCATAGTTTGTTTTAACTCACTCTAGGATATCTTTCTATCTCAGCACTCCTTCCCTTCTGTAGGGAAATTGCACTCTGCTCTGCCCTTCGGTTCCTTAGGAGGAACGTGAAGCGCTCAGTGTTTTTTCTGCCGCATTGGTCTGACCTGCCATAATTTAGTCGGTTGTTAGGGCTATTCCAGCCCACGTAGGAACCACTAGAGACTGAGGGATCAGAATCTTTAGTCTGTACAGGAATCGGCTGGGTCAGTTGCAGTTTTTTTTGTGTTTTAACTATTTTGTTAATGTTGTTACACAATCATAACAGAAACGAAGAATAAGTGAGAAGGTGCCACTCACCATTTCAGTAAAAACATCTTAGTCCTTTATTTCATACTAGATGGTGGCCCGATTCTAACGCATCGGGTATTCTAGAATATGTATGCGGCCGACCGGGCGTAATTAGCAGAGCGGTGTTTAAATTTGGCGCCAATAATGCTGATTGGTTGCGGCCGGCAGTCGCGACCAATCAGCAGAGCGGTATTTCAATTTGGCGCCAATAATGGTGATTGGTCATGGCCGCGACCAATCAGCAGAGCGGTGTTTAAATGTGGCGCCAATAATGCTGATTATTCGTGACCGGTAACCACGACCAATCAGCAGAGCGGTGTTTAAATTTGGCGGCAATATCGCTGATTGGTCGCGGCCGGCCACCGCGACCAATCAGTGAGGCGGTGTTTAAATTTGGCGCCAATATCGCTGATTGGTCACGGCCGGTGGTTGCGACTAATCAGCAGAGCGAGGTTTCAATTTGGCACCAATACTGCTGAATGGTCGCGGCCGGCAGCCGCGACCAATCAGCAGAGCGTTGTTTAAATTTGGCACCAATCTCACTGATTGGTCGCGTCTGGCGTCCGCGACCAATCAGCAGAGCGTTGTTTAAATTTGGTGCCAATCTTGCTGATTGGTCTCGGCTGGCGTCCGCGACCAATCAGCAGAGCCATGTTTAAATTTGGGGCCAATCTCGCTGATTGGTCGCGGCTGGCAACCGCGACCAATCAGCAGAGCGCTGTTTACATTTGGCGCCAATGTCGCTGATTGGTCGCTGCTGGAGTCCGCGACCAATCAGCAGAGCGTTGTTTAAATTTGGCGCCAATCTCGCTGATTGGGCGCGGCTGGCAGCTGTGACCAATCAGCAGAGCGATGTTTAAATTTGGCGCCAATCTCGCTGGTTGGTCGCGGCTGGCGTCCGCGACCAATCAGCAGAGCCATGTTTATATTTGGGGCCAATCTCGCTGATTGGTCACGGCTGCCAGTCGTGACCAATCAGCAGGGCGTTGTTTAAATTTTGCACCAAAATCGCTGATTGGTCGCGGCTGGCAGTCGTGACCAATCAGCAGAGCGTTGTTTAAATTTGGCGCCAATCTCGCTGATTGGTCGCGGCTGGCAACCGCGACCAATCAGCAGAGCGCTGTTTACATTTGGCGCCAATGTCGCTGATTAGTCACAG
This sequence comes from Phyllobates terribilis, assembly GCF_046119375.1. Classification (NCBI taxonomy): domain Eukaryota; kingdom Metazoa; phylum Chordata; class Amphibia; order Anura; family Dendrobatidae; genus Phyllobates; species Phyllobates terribilis. The sequence goes on from NW_027362771.1 coordinate 294,686,090, forward strand.
CTGGAGTCCGCGACCAATCAGCAGAGCGTTGTTTAAATTTGGCGCCAAGCTCGCTGATTAGTCGCGGCTGGCGTCCGCGACCAATCAGCACAGCGGTGTTTAAATTTTGCGCCAAGATCACTGATTGGTCGAGTGCGGAGACCGCGACCAATCAGCAAATCGTACTGGTGAGGACCGGGGAGCGGAATCGTATTGGTGAGGAACGGGGAGCGCCGCTGCCTGTGCAGCTACTTCCGCTGTGAGAAGCCGGGACATGAGCGACTGCTCGCAGCAGAAGTATCCCGACCCGCAGCACCGCTCCCCGGTCCTCCCTTGACACCCTAGCCGCATGGATGTCAGCGCCACTCCCTGTGCGGCTACTTCTGCTGCGAGAAGCCGGGACATGAGCGACTGCTCGCAGCAGAAGTATCCCGACCCGCAGCGCCGCTCCCCGGTCCTCCCTTGACACCCTAGCCGCTGATCTCCAGACAGTAGCCGCATGGTGTTACTAAGGCCCGGAGATTTGTGTTCAAAATCGCTGATTGGTCACCCATTTGGGCGGCACAGTTAAATATCGGCTGCGACCAATCACTGATCTTGGCGCCACATTTAAACACCGCTGTGCTGATTGGTCGCAGACCCTGCCTGCGACCAATCACCGATTTGAGCGCCACATTTAAATAGCTGCCGCGACCAATCACCGATCTTGGCGCAACATTTAAACACCGCTGTTCTGATTGGTCGCGGACGCTGCCCGCGACCAATCACCGATTTGTGCGCCACATTTAAATAGCGTCCGCGACCAATCAGCACAGCGGTGTTTAAATGTCTCTGCAAGATCGGTGATTGGTCGCGGCCGCTATTTAAATGTGGCGCACAAATCGGTGATTGGTTGCGGTCTTCGGTCTTGACCAATCACTGATGTTGCCGCAAAAGTTAAACACCGCTGTGCTGATTGGTCGCGGACGCTGCCCGCGACCAATCACCGATTTGGGCGCCACATTTAAACACTGCTGTGCTGATTGGTCACGGATGCTGCCCGCGACCAATCACCGATTTGGGCGCCACATTTAAATAGTGGCCGCGACCAATCACCGATCTTGCAGACACATTTAAACAACGCTGTGCTGATTGGTCGCGGACGCTATTTAAATGTGGCGCCCAAATCGGTGATTGGTCGCGGGCAGCGGCCGCGACCAATCAGCACAGCGGTGTTTAACTTTGGGGCCAAGATCAGTGATTGGTCGCGGCAAGAGATCGCGACCAATCAGCGAATCGTATTGATGAGGACCGGGGAGCGGCGCTGCCTGTGCGGCTACTTCCGCTGTGAGAACCCGGGACATGAGCGGGTGCTTGCAGCAGAAGTATCCCGACCCGCAGCGCCGCTCCCCGATCCTCCCTTGACACCCTAGCCGCATGGATGTCAGCGCCGCTGCCTGTGCGACTACTTCCGCTGCTAGAACCCGGGACATGAGCGGGCGCTCGCAGCAGAAGTATCCCGACCCGCAGCGCCGCTCCCCGGTCCTCCCTTGACACCCTAGCCGCATGGAGGTCAGCGGCGCCGGCGGTCGGGAGATGAGTGCCTCGCGCCGGTCATCTCCCGGCTGCATCGCAGCTGAGCTCCGTCCCACAGATGAGCCGCTAACGGCCGCCATTTTTTTTCAGAAATCCCGCGGCGCTGATTGGCCGCTGCCGGACCAATGAGCGACGCGGGATTTCCTGGACAGACAGACAGACAGAAAGACAGACAGAAAGACAGACAGACAGACAGACAGACGGGATAAGACGATTATATATAGATGTGGGACTTGGACACAGTGTGCAGGTTTTGGATTTTTCTCCCACTGCATTCCTCCAAAACCTGCACACTGTGTCCAAGTCTCACATATGAAATAAAAGACTAAGATGTTTTTACTGAAATGGTGAGTGGCACCTTCTCACTTATTCTTCGTTGCTGACATTGAACAATCTTGGGGCAAAGCACCCAGGACATTTCAAAATTATATCGGAAACTGGATAATAATTGGCTCTTGCTATATTCACTCCCTCAGTGGTGTAGTGCGGGTGTACTCTTTTTTTGTATACAATCATAATAGATACATGTTTTTCACTTTCCTATGCAAAAAAAAAGAAATGTGTGTTATTGATAGCTTATCAGTGCTCTAAACCAGACTAAAATAAAGGGTAGTAAAATGCAAAGACTTCTGGCAACCTTTTTAATCTGTTAAGGTCTGGTTGGGATAGAAGCGCATAAAAGGGAATACCGCAAGAGACATAACAAGAGGGTGAGAGTGAAGGTAGTGCTCACCTAGGGGAGTTGTGTGGGGACACAACACCTACAAGGGCCTTACAATCCACAGATGCAGCCCCGTGATTTGTTTTTATACCTTGAAAAAGGCGCTAATCTGGTGCTGAAATGCATTGATTGAATAAAATCCTTAATTTTATACCATCAATGATTCTTCATTCCCACAAGCGCAGCCCAGGTACCATTAGAGCCTACTGTAAGTCAGTGCCAGTGGTGCGGCTACTGCTGCCGCGTTCTATACACAGAGCGGTGACTGAATCCGTGCCGGTGCCTCCCCTGTGACTGAAACCCAAACGCTGTTAGGAGTAATAAAGTTCATTTCTTCCCAGCAGCCGGATTCAAAGTGTGGCAGGTTCAGAACACTATTTACCTGCAGATTAATCCCATATCTGCAAGTTACTAGCGTTTATTTCACCTGACATGTTCTCTTTAAGCTGATAATACATATTTAAATCACATTGGTTTAACTTTTTCTAGAGAGAGAAATAGGGAATATATGATATGATGTCATTTTGTTATACTTGGTCCGACTCCTAACCCATTAGAAATGTTAGGGTGTGCCAAAGCTAATAATATATTTTGCAGATGGCCATAGACTACTCTTATACAACCAAAGCTTATGTATTCATTCCTCTTTACTCTGTCAGAGTGCTGTCCAATTGGCCGACCCTAAAAACTTCAATGTCCACGTCAGCTTCCTCAAAGGCTTCAGAAACTTTGCAAAATTACAACGTGTTAATGTTATCTGGCCCAAGAACAAGACATTATAACAAGTGTGTCACCCAAACGTTAAAATGTTCCAATGTGAAGCACGCAGTAAAATACCGATATGTAAAATGTGATTTTCCATTGCAGTTATATAGTGAAATATTTCCTCATACCTCATACTGGAGGAAACACCTTCACCTATTTGGAGCAGTGTTTACTAGGATCAGGTCAAAAACCGGAGAAGTTCGGAGATCTGCACACTAGCAATACAAGTAAGGGCTAGTTCACACAGGCGAGTAGCAGCTGATGATTATCTCGTGAGAGAATCTGATGCTATGTGAAAATGACCCTCGACTCAATCTCTGCTGCGAGCGCGAGCCGAGTGTCATCTTACTGTGACCAGATTCTCTCGCCTGCGAGGATTGGATCACAGGAGCGGAGAAGATAGATGGAGAACTTAATTTCTCCATCTTCTCCATTCTGTGTGTAGTCCGAGTGCAGTCTGATGTTTTGCACGCACCCATAAACTTATATGGGTGCGTGCCGTCCGATATACGCTGTCAATTGCAGCATGCAGCAATTTTTTTTCTCATGCCGACTTGGCATAAGAAAATAAACACTAGTTGGCACTGCTCCATAGTATAACACTGGAGCGAGTGCTATCCAATGGAACATCGTCCGAGTTATATAGTGTGAGCGAGCCCTAAATGGGAAGGCTAAAAAGACACCCAGAAGACGATGAGGCCTTCTTTTTGAGCGTTTTGCTGGCAATTTTGCTTTGCTTGAAAAAATGCAAAAACTGCTAGGAATTCTATTTTTGGGAAGAATTTTGTTGCAGAAATTTTTGCAGCTGAAAATCATAGAATCATAGAATAGAATCATAGAATGGTAGAGTTGGAAGGGACCTCCTGGGTCATCTGGTCCAACCCCCTGCTCAAAGCAGGATTCACTAAATCATCTCAGACAGATGTCTGTCCAGCCTCTGTTTGAAGACGTCCATTGAAGGGGAACTCACCCCCTCTCGTGGCAGCCTGTTCCACTCATTAATCACCCTAACTGTCAAAAAGTTTTTTCTAATATCTAATCTGTGTCTCCTCCCATTTAGTTTCATCCCATTGCTTCTAGTCTTTCCTTGTGCAAATGAGAATAAAGATGATCCTTCTACAATGTGACAGCCCTTGATATATTTGTAGACAGCTATTAAGTCTCCTCTCAGTCTTCTTTTTTGCAAGCTAAACATTCCCAAATCCTGCAACCGTTCCTCATAGGACATGGTTTGCAGACCAGTCACCATTCTGGTCGCTCTTCTCTGAACTTGCTCCAGTTTGTCTATGTCTTTTTTAAAATGTGGTGCCCAAAACTGTACACAGTATTCCAGATGAGGTCTGACCAAAGAGGAGTAAAGACCGATAATGACTTCACGTGATCTAGACTGTATGCTTCTGTTAATACATCCCAGAATTGTATTTGCCTTTTTTGCTGCTGCATCACACTGTTGACTCATGTTCAGTCTATGATCTATTAGTATACCTAAGTCTTTTTCACATGTACTGTTGCTTAGCTCTATTCCTCCCATTCTGTATATGCTTTTTTCATTTTTATTGCCCAGATGTAGTACTTTGCATTTTTCCCTGTTAAAAACCATTCTGTTGGTTGCTGCCCACTGCTCCAGTTTATTTAGGTCTTTTTGAATCCTCTCTCTCTCTTCTCTAGTATTAGCTATCCCTCCTAGCTTTGTGTCATCAGCAAATTTAATCAGTTTACCCTCAATTCCTTCATCTAAATCATTGATAAAGATGTTGAACAATACAGGTCCCAGGACGGAGCCCTGTGGTACCCCACTTGAGACATTCATCCAGCTGGATGTGAAGCCATTTACAACCACCCTTTGAGTCCGATCACTAAGCCAGTTATGAATCCACCTAACAGTTGCCTGGTCCATTGCATACTTGGTCATTTTTTCAATAAGGATGGTGTGAGATACTTTGTCAAATGCTTTGCTGAAGTCAAGATATACTATATCAACAGCATTTCCCTGATCCACCCAGTCAGTGATTCTGTCATAGAAGAAAATTAAGTTAGTCTGACATGACTTGTTAGTTACAAACCCATGCTGACTCTGGTTAATCACTTCATTCTTATCCAGGTACTTACATACATGTTGTTTAATAATTTGTTCAAAGATCTTTCCTGGTATAGAAGTCAGACTCACCGGCCTATAGTTCCCTGGGTCCACCTTCTTCCCCTTTTTGAAGATAGGAACAACATTTGCTCTTCTCCAGTCTTCTGGGACTTCTCCTGTTCTCCAAGAATTTTCAAAGATTATGGAGAGTGGTTCTAAAATTTCTTCTACGATCTCCTTCAGTACTCTGGGGTGTAATTCATCTGGACCTGGAGACTTGAACTCATTTATGTTAGCTAAATATTCCCTCACAATCTTTCTGTTTACAGATAACTTGGATTCCTCTATTCCTTTAAAAGGACAGTGAAGATCAGTTGATGTTACATTTTCTTTCTGAGAGAAAACAGATGCAAAATAGGAATTAAAAAGTTCAGCCTTCTCAACATCCTCTCTTACCATTTCTCCATTTTCATCCTGTAAAAATCCTATAGCATCTTTGACTTTTCTTTTACTTTTGACATACCCCCAAAATCCTTTTTTATTGCTTTTGACATCTCTTGCAAGCCTTAATTCATTGTCAGCTTTAGCTAACCTGATACGTGCCCTACAGGATCTGCAGACTGCATTATAATCTTCTTTAGATATGCCTCCCTCTTTCCATTTAATAAACATTTCTTTCTTTCTTTTTAGCATGTGTTTAAGTTCTGTGTTCATCCATCCTGGTTTCCTTAAATGCTTCCCATTCTTCCTACTTTTCGGGATTGTTAACGATTGTGCTTTGAGAATCTCATTTTTAAAAATTTCCCATCCTTCCTGGACATTTTTGTCCTTAAGGACATCCAGCCATTGGATCCCTCCTATTCTCTTTCTGAGTCTCTTAAAATCTGCCTTTCTAAAATCTAACCTTGAAGTTTGAGTCTTCACATGTCTTCCTCCTCTAGTTATCCAAAATTCTATAATAGCATGATCGCTGCCTCCTAGGGTCCCAGCCACCTTTACCTCCTCAACCATTTCCTCCCTGTTTATAAGGATTAGATCCAAAGTAGCAGATCCCCTTGTTTTCTCCCCTACCTTTTGGAAGATAAAATTGTCAGCAAGAGAGGATAAGAAATCAAGTCCATTCATGTGAATGGGGTAGTTTCAAATGTATAGGATACTTACAGAACTTTCTGCAACAAAATCCACAGAAAATATTCAACATCTTAACATACCCCAAGACCTCATTCAGATGTCCATGTGCGAGCAAAATATCACAAACATATTGTTTATGATAGTAATGCATATCATTGTAATCCTGTCTCTATAGAATAGGAAGTATCATCCTAATATTGTGCTTCAATATAGGAAAATCATTAACATCTCTAAAATTCTTAAAAAATATGTTGAGCATATAAACAATAGACACATTTCTGATGAAATAATAATACTAATAATAATTTTTATTTTGATAGCGCCAACATATTCCGCAGCACTTTACAATTTTATCGGGGACTTATACAAACAATACAGAATATGCATATCTCATATCAAAAAGAGCGAGGGCCCTGCTCGCAAGCTTACAGTCTATGAAACATTACCTCCAAGTACTTACATTTACCTGTAAGTACAAATTTAGTTAAATATTAGTATAATAGTATGTAAAATAAACTCTTAAAGCATGCTTAAACTTTACAACATTTTTTATACATTGTATGTCTTTTGCATATCAGTGATGGTCTGGGTCCTAGAGATCCGAATCTATAGCTCAAAACACTGTTCTTAATGCACTTACTTCAAGAGGCAGAAGCTCAGAGCTATGTATGCTCAATAGAAAGATGAGGACATGCAATACAGAAAATCCATTTTAAAGTGTAGGTACAGTTTAAAGAGAACCTGTCAGTAGGATTTAACAATATAAAATAAAGTTATGACCATAATGGTGCTGTTATACTGATTAACCTGATATCATCAGGGCGGTACTGTGGGTAGAGTCATCTTCTGCTCCTCCACCCCATCACCAGTCTCCTGTGTTGCTATGACAGGAGTGACCTGCCTCCTTTTTAAAATTCCATGCTGCTGTCATTGGGGTGAAAGGTGCACATGCAATGTGATTCCACGGCAATCAACCTGCACATGCGCCGCCTCTGGCGCCATTTTATTGAAGATCTGAAGACCGGCCGTGGAATCACACTGCGCACACTGCCCACCCCAATGATGGCAGCAGCAGCGTGGAATTTCATAAAGGAATAATCAGTGACCTGTCATAGCAATACAGGAGGCTGGCGATGGGGCGGAGGAGTAGAAGAAGACCCTATCCCTGGTCCAGCCCGATGCACAGATATATCATTAGAAGAAAACTTTAGAGGGTGTTTAAACAAGAACTAGAGATCGTATTCCTTCACCAAAGGTATCAGTTTAATCAGTAGAACAGTGCCATTATGGCCATATCTTTACTTTATAGTGCTAAATCCTGCTGACAGGTTCTATTTAAGCTTGCCTTAGTGGCAGTTGCAGGTGACCAGCATGGTATCTTTTCTTTTCCAATAATTTTTATTAAATTTAGATTTAACAAAGGGAAGGGAATGATAAAGAGGGGAAGGAAAGGAAGGGGCCGGGAGGGGAGGTGAGAAATGTATTTACTTTTACATGGGACAAGGAAAAAGGAGGGGGGAGGGTAGGGAAAAAGGGAGAACAAATTAGAGATAAAAAAAAATAAAACTAAGTTTGAGAATTATCATTAGGTTTACACTATATATAATCAATATTTAAATTACCCACGAGAGTACCAATTGAAAAAAGAGAAGTATTCAAATAACAATGTCAAAGAAAAGAGAATCAAGGGAATTTTGAGGTCCAGCAGTTCCATTTTTTGTGATATTTAGGAAGATAGTTATTGATTAGGGCATATCTAGATTCTAATGAGCTATGGAGAGAGATTTTTTCAATGATGTCACAAAGTTTAGGAGGTTGAGAATCCTTCCAAAGGACGGCAATAGAATTCTTGGTTACGAGAAAGATGTGTATCAGAAGTTGTCTTTGAAAAGGTTCAACATTTTCTAAATTTAGAGAGAGGAGGGCCATTTGAGAAGTAATTGGGAAATTATTAATGAATAAATTTGTTATCAGCGAAAAAACCTGGCTCCAAAGTGACTTAATTTTGGGGCAGCTTCAAAAAATGTGAAAAAGTATGGCAGGTTGGCCGCAGTTTCTCCAACAAAGAGAGGAACCATCATTAGAAAAATGAGCGAGTCTAACAGGGGTGAGGTACCATCTGGATAAAATTTTGAAGAAAGACTCATGAAGGAGCATAGATAAATTTGAAGAACAAGAGTAATCTATTGCATTCTCCCATTGTTCAGGGGTGAATATTTTGTTTAGATCGGTTTCCCACTTGTGCCTGTAGGAAAGTTTGAAAAAAGAAGGGTCATTAAAAGTATTGTAAAGATATTGAGTGCTCCAGAAGACCTTGTGATCCCCATCATTAATTAGGTTACATGTAACCTCAGATAGAGGAGCTTTGTTAGATAAGATAGTGTTTATATTATCCTTCAGAGATGAATCATATAAAAAATCAGTCATAGAAAGATTATGTTTCTTTTTTAAATCTTTGAAGGGAGTAAAACTGGAGCCATTATAAATATGTTTTATTTTTTGGAAGCCAACTGAATTCCACGAAGGGCGTGAATGTTGATCAAGAATTAAATTGACAGACAGGAAGGAGAGGTTTTTGATTTGGTCTGATTTTTTATTTTTTTTTTTAGGTTTGGCCAATGTTTTCCAAGCGAAGATGGTAGCTTGTAGAATGGGATGGGTTGGTTCGTGAGACTTTGGATTAAGCTAATGTTTAAATAAAAGGTTTCTCAAGGGTTGGTAATTGTTATGAGCTAATTCTAGGTCTAGCCAAGCAGGAGTGAATTTAAGGTTACTTTGGTTAAGGTTACCCGTTACTTTGTTTAACAAAATTAGCGAGGTAGTATGCATGGAGGTTTGGTAGACTCAATCTACCATGAAGTTTGTGTTTATACAGAACCTTAGAAGCTACTTTAATTTTTTTATGATTCCAAATAAAGTCGTTTAGTAATTTCTGTAGCTTGGAGAGATAGAACATAGGAATGATATTGGGGAGAGTCCAAAAGATATAGAAGATTTTAGGGAGTATATAGGTTTGGACTACCATTACCCTACCTACCCAAGATAATTCAGAGGTGTTAAAGAGAGTAGGTCATTAGAAATAGTTTTAGAAATATTATCCATGTTTGTAGGAATAAGGGATTTAAAATTTTTAGTTAGGAAGATTCCCAGATACAGTATTTCCTTATTTTCCCAGTTGAAAGAGGATAAATTTCTGATGTCGTCAATGGTAGAGCTTTTTAGATTAAAGTGAAGAATTTGAGATTTGTCAGAATTGATTTTAAAGTGTGAGACTTCAGAAAAGGCTTTTAGAGTAATCAAAAGTTATTTTATAGAGGTAACGGTGTCAGTTAAGGAGAGAATCAAATCATCTGCAAAAAGTCCGATTTTGAAGTGACGAGTAGGAGTATGGATACCCTTGATAGCAGGGTTATTTCTTATAGATTGGGCTAAGGGTTTGAGAGCAAGGGCAAATAATAGAGGGGATAGGGGGCAACCCTGCCTAGTGCCGTTTGGTATCAACATGGTATCTTTTCAATTTGTGTTCATGTGGCGAATTTGAAGCTATGTATCAGAAAATCTGAGCTCTGACCTTTAAAAAGATATAGTAAGCAATTACTCAGCAGACACCTTAAATGTCAGCCTAAGAGATGAGTGGAGGATCAAGTTCGAGTCGAATTTCCTGAAATCCGAGGTTTCACGCGAATTCAAACATTTTTGAGATTCGATTTGATCCAGCACCATTTCTAGACTGCAGAAGCATCAGAGACTGGGCTAACATCATTTTGCATCGCTGCGTGGGTTCCCTATAATGCCCTGCAGCTATGGCTTCATACACATTTATCATATCTTGTATAGTGATGGTTAGCATCTGGCCCATCACAGATCACCAGTTCCTAGAGGAGCACAGTTTGTACTGCAGAGGTGTTTCCATCTCCAGAGTCACTGGGTAAATCTCCGTAGTGTAAGCTCTTATGGTCAGCGAGGTCCTCGCCCTCTGAATTGAATATTTGTGAAAAAATTCAGAGAAGTCGGCGAAGTCGAAATTCAATAGATCAGCTCATCTCTAGTGGTAATGAAACATTTTTTAACAAGCTTTATATTGCATTAATGTATTGTTAATAGAGCGCCAATAAAATTATCAAAATAAATTTGTTGGCAATATATTTTGCTGTTCCCTTTTTAGTAAACCACTTTAGTAAACCACTCAGATACCTTTACTTAGTATAAAAGCACAGCTAGATTTTCAAGGGCTTAAAAAAACATCATTTTAAATTATTTAATAGGACATATAGCAGACAATGACATACACTCACATTTTCCTTTCTTCAGACAATTTAGAAATAAACAGACCATTGGCATAGAGCAATACGTTCAATTGTTTTTATCTGCAGTTGGTACACAGTGTTCCACTCATTCATCCAAAAGGCCCTTCAAAGGGGCCGAGACTTTTTTTATTTAGTTATAGAAGCCAAACCAGTTGGTGCGACACAAAAGCAATTTAAATGTATATTACATTGTCTCCAGTTGTTTCAAAATAAAAGAGATAGGAAAAGTCTGAGCTGTCCTTATTCTCCAAGGACAAAGGAAAGCCCAAGATACATTTCTGAAAAATGTGTTTTACTGATTTCTTCTGTACTGCTTGTCCTTAACAGCAGGCAGTGGAGTTTCTGGAGTTTAATCTCCAAATCGACACAAACATGGGCAGCGTGTGACTATTGTACGGTAAAAGCCATATTTTCTGTTCTTTTCTTTCTGGGTTGCATTTGTAGTGCCAGTCTCGAAATACACTTCTATTCTGTGGGAATTTAAGCCATGTTTTGATTTATTTTTTTGTGAACATTAATTTTGGCAAGAGAGGTTTACTAAATTTTTGCATGTAATGTTTATCTATCTATCTATCTATCTATCTATCTATCTATCTATCTATCTATCTATCCATCTATCTAACATCTGTCTGATCTGATTATATAGATATCCGTTGAAGCAATACATATATTACATTATAATACATAATTACTTTCCTATGCAAATAATAAAAAAGATATGAATATCTGTGCTTATTTTCCGTCTCTGTTAAAGGGAATCTGTTTTGTGAAAAAATTATTATTGACCTGCAGATATGGGGTTAATCTGCAGGTTAATAGTGTTCTTATGCTGTGCAACTGCCATACTGAAGGAAAAAGCTGACGGCAGGAAATAAACTTTATGCCTTCCAGCAGCCTCCAGCTTTCAGCCCTAGAAGTGCGGCATCGGTCATTGCTCAGTACATAGTGAGTGGAGGCTGTAACCACGCCACAGCACTGACTGACAGCTGGATCTGGACTGAGGCACTTCTAAGCTGGCTGTCAGTCAATGCCGGGGTGTGGTCACAGCCTCCACTCACTATGCACTGAGCGATGACCCCGTCTCTATGAAGGCCCATGGCTGCCAAAAGGAATAAAGTTAATTTCTTTCCAGCAGCAGGGCTTTCAGTGTAACGGCCACAAGGCGTCAGAACGCTACTAACCTGCAGATTAATTCCATATCTGCAGGTTAATATCGTTTTTTCACATGACTGGTTCCCTTTAAGTTTGTAAAATTCAAAATCAGATTTGAGTAAAAATGGCTAAATTTCACAAATGAGAATATCTCAAAATTTTATTTTCAGAATTAATTTTTATATTACTTTAAATACTGTTGTCAACTTAAATTAAATGAATAAATTGTCATTGACTGCTCCAAAAACAAGGAAGTATAAAAAGGAGCACTTGGCGGTATTTGCAAATTATATTGAACACAACACACAAGTAGTAACAAGAAGTAGAATTGTATGTGATTAGGTGTTTCTATATACCCATTTAGCTTTCGGGGACCCATTGGATTACAGTTCAGTGCATTTCGTTTTGCAACAACATACAATTGATACAAAATGAAATAAAATCAAAGCTTTATAAAAACAAAATAAATATTTTGTGTCCTACATGTGAAAATATTCCAACACAGCCTTCTCAGCGTTCACACAATTTTTGACGTTGTGTCTATAGAGCTGAAATGTTCACAGCTAAGCTAACAGAAATGGATCATAAAAAGGTGATTAAACCATTAGGGTAACAGCTCTCTTGGCACGCTGCCTGTCCTGCTATAAACAGGTATGCCGTTCTAACACAGTGACTGCATGTCTGGCACTACGGTGAGTTATAGGCTGTGTGATGTTATTTCAAAGTGATGGGAGAGGTTCCTTCATTTCACCAGTTCATTTTCTGCTCATCAACCGGTAGCGGTAATTATTAACATTGCTCTTGTGTTCATCATGTTGGAAAGGGCAAGGGATAAGAAGAGTTTTTGTTTCATAGAATTAATTTTTAATTAATGTCTAAATATAAAACATAAACATAGGAGTTAGATTTACTTACAGATATATGCCAGAATTATGTCTAAAGGCTCATGCAGATGTAAGGAGAGGGACTAACTGCCAAGGTTTCCCTTTGAAGAATATGTGAATTGTTAATGTGTAATGTGAATAGTGATATGCATTGATGATGCTTATATGTGTAGTGATCTGTGTTGTTGATGGCGAGGCTGTATTCTGCCCAGCAACAGGTAGTTGACAGGGACAGTTAGTGTTAATGGTTGGGGCTAGCCCAGAGTGGGAAGGGCAAAGCTGAAGAGACTAGAGGAGATAGTTCCTGTCAGGAAGTCAGAAAGGACACAGAGTGCGTAGTGAGGGGACCTAAGGTTCAGTGTGAGCAGTGCCACGGTTTGTGGGTGTCCCCCAGTTGTGAGAAGAGACTAAGAAAAAGGTATTGCGTGATGAGGAGCAGAAACGAGGAAAGTGACTGAGAGACAGAGTGGATTAACAGAGACGAGTCTGGGAGAGGAAGCCTAGAAGTAAGGTACAGTGAAAGAATCACTGCATGCCCGAGTTTGATCAGATATTCACATCGCACTCAACCATTCAAGTCAGTGAGTGCGTGGAAAACACCAAACTGCACAGAGATTACATCTGAGTGCAGTCCGACCTCCACGGACTAACACAATGGAGAAGATGGAGAAATTTTTTCTCTTTATTCTCCTCATCCAAGAAAATCAGATCACATTATGCTTACACTCTAATCAGAGTTTGATCAAAGTGTGATTTGCATAATTGACCCCATTCTTTCAGATGAGAAAACATACGGTCGTCTGCAACAAGCATAAAACTGAGCCAAAATTCTGATGTACAGTACATGCCACGTGTTTCATTTATTTATGGTTTTAAACATTTTTTGCATTTTACTAGACATTTTAAAACAGTGTCCAGAAAAGGGGATGTGGTTCAGGGTGTTTGTAAACTACACGGAATTTTTATTGGTGTGCTCCATTTTTTTTTTTTTATTAAAATGTGGTCTAAAAGTAAAACAATTAATAGCTGGTGTAAATGTAGGTTAGAGAGTATAAAACAATGCATCAGATTTATCATTCAGCATTAGCCACTGTGATAAATGTGGTGCATTTTAAAATTGTCTACTCTAAAGGTTCGTTTACATGAGATGATAATAGTATAAAGCATGAACAATGCGATTGTAACTCACGACCAGCAAACAACATCAGACAAGTGTTTACACAGAACAAGAAGAGTAAATAGTGATTGTTATATCGTAATATTAAATATTGTGCTGTTTTAAATACATTAACTCAACTATTGTACAAACATTTTCAGTGATACTAAAAAAGAATATTTAATTTAATTAGCGATATTTGTTCAATATTTATTTATTCCCATCCTCTAACTGCTTCTGAACCTTATTTTCAAATTAGTTCAACTATTTCATGTATGATAAGCAAGCATTTTTGGACACATTGTTCAATCACTCAACCCATTCACATTACACAATTATCATGAATGATGAGTCATCACCATTAGAAACGGGCCTTAAAGGGGTTTTCTCACCAACAAAAGTTCATTTTAATCAATAGATCTTTGAATAATAATAAGTTCCACAATTGGATGTGTTTATATAAAATGTTCCTGTGCTGAAATAATCTTATAAATGTGCCCCTGCTGTGTACTGTGTAATGGCTGTGTCTGACCGTGTAGGAACATGGTCTGATCATACCACATCTTCTGGGCAGGGGAGGAAGCAAAAGAGTATACAGACAGGACAGCACGGAATCACAGCTGATTCTTTCTTTGAAATAAAACATTGTTTAAAAACAGTCAGGGAAATGTTTTACCTCACAAAAAGAATCATCTGTGATCCCCGGCTGTAATGTCTGTATACTCTTTTGCTTCTCCCCCTGCCCAGGAGATGTGATATGATCAGACTGTGTTCCGTGCAAGGTCAGACACAGCCATTACACAGTACACAGCAGGGGAACATTGATAAGATTATCTCAGCACAGGAACATTTTATTTAAACACATCCAATTGTGGAACTTATTATTATGCCAAGATCTATTGATTAAAATCAACTTTCGTTCATGGAAAACCCCTTTAAGTTTACACTGTCTGACAATAATACAGAATTAGTAAATTTGCCTTGTAATATTGGCCCAAAACCTTAATTTCTTTATTTCCACAAACAAGATATCTTGCTCCTCTGTTGTTTATATGCCAATGGATGGAGATGAGCAAATCGATCTGCAGAGGATCAAGTTAAAGTCAAGCTTCCTGAAATTCTCAGTTTCACTGAAATTTGAAGAATCTGCGATGATTCATGGTTCGCAGTTAAGAAGAAAATGCCCAGCACCTTTTCACACGTGCTGCTCTCTCAGTGAGAGGGCTAATAGTGTCAGGCATGGCAGTACGGGCTTCCCCATAATAGCCTGTAGCAATCCGATCATAGGGTGTAGCACAGCAGAATATAACATAGGGGCTGGCCAAAGAACGGCATTTTATGCTTGTACTGTGTAGGGATACAAGTGCACAGATCACACAGGATAGGGATAGATGTGATTGTGGTGCACTACTTCTGTGCTGATGTATCAGACTGAAAATGAGAGTTATATTCTCAGTGTGTGAATAGAAATCCAAGATTCAAGTGATATACAGTGAACTGTTGCTGCAGTCTCATCGTGACCATCAAGCAACACTGTGAATTAATACATCTGTGATATACAGAAGCAATGGCACATGTACACACGCCACCTGAGTACAGCGGCAAGTTGCGGCTTACTTGTGAAAAGTTACTCTACCTAGAGTTTCTGGTCCTATGTACGTCGACCATTTCTTTTTCTTCACCAAAAATATAAAAAGTCTTTTTATTTTGGAAAGCCTGTTTTAATTGTTTTCTCTAGACACCCTACACCGCACGGCCATACTGCTGTTGTTGCCATATATTTGTTACCGGACATGAACCTTCATGTAACAAGTTCATAACCTGTCACTTTAGGTTTCATTAACATACTTTTCATTTTGGTTGAACGTCTTTATTTAAAAAAAAAAAAAAAAGAAAAAAATGAGAGGTTAAGGTATTGAAAATGTTGACTAGTCGCATTTAACAATCATAGGTGCCACAGCAATACTTTTGGCTGTTGCTGAAAATTTCCATGCTTGTACTTATGTTGCGATCTCTTTATTTAGAGCTAAGCTTTTTTTGTCAAGGGTGGGAGAATTTTAAATCATAAATTGGTTAAGTTTGTTAAAAAGTTAGAAACAAATTAAACGTTATACTTTGGTCCAAAGTATATGCTGCTAAACCCAAACACGGCAAGGGCAATAGAAAGAAAATCTAATATCAGAATATGGTTGCTCTACCACCACCGGCAGTGCTAGCAGCAACCGTTCCAGCAGTAATAGTACCAAACGTAAGTCACATTTGGCAAATGTAAGTCCTTTGCAATCTATGCCAAGCCCATTAACGAAGAGGAAGGGGCATAATGAAGTAACACCATCAGCTGGAGTCAGCGTTCTGCTTAGTCCATCTCTTCTACTGCCATAACACTTAAAGTTGTCAGAGCAAAATTTCCAATCCATCAATGACACCTGTTTCTTCTATTCTGTCCAAAATCCCCTATCCCACAGGACCCTGGAGGTTAATGAACATACTATACCATAAAAAATTATTCCTGTTGATTTTTTGGAAGACATGAACAGTCAGCCTTGCCTTTGTTCTCGGAAGACATGTTACTGGAGGAGATGGACAACTTGATTCTAATGCCAATCTATGCTGCAGGCTCTGTCTGAGCCAAGGTGGTAGTAAATAAAAAATGGAAAGTTTGTGGTCCATATCAGCGCTGCCAGCTTGTGAAGAAACGTCGGATGGCAGAAATATTGTAAAATATCAGTTTCTTTTATTTTTCTATGTCTTTCAAAGTATAACCCACTTCTTCTTCAGGAAATAAAAAAAACATATATCTATATTGCAGGCTCTGTGTGAGCCAAGGTGGTAGGAACACTGTCCATTGTAGTAGCAATCTGAGCCAGGGTACACCTTGAAGTAGGAATCGGGGGGGTATAAATAGTACTGGCAATTTCACACATAGAGGCACCTATCTGCCGAATCATGGATGCAGATAATAATGAAGCTGTGCTGAACTAACCCTGCGACCTAAACATGGCTGATGAGGACTTAAGCTCATCAGAGGAGTGGGTTGCTGGCATTAGCGATACACAGTGCAGGTGGTGTGCATGAAAAACATGATCTGGGGCCAACTCAACTTTCCGGCGGTCAGCTCTGGATAAGCTAATGCCTTACATGCTGTTGGTGGAAGATTCTCTTCAATGCCAGAGAGGTCTGATCACGGTGGTGTTGAGTAGTTCATGTAAGCTTCTCATGTCTTTTCCATGTTGCCAGAGGACCGATCTATTGAATTCTGCAGGTTGTGCTGTTGGAAAATCAGCTGGGTACATCCTGGCACACATAAAATAGGAACTACATCATTCTGTCAGCACATGAAATATGCATCACCTGTTCATGTGGAGAAAGCAAACTGATCATCAAGATGAGAAAGGCTCATGCTGTTCTCCTTTCTGTACTCATGATCATCTTTCTGGTAAACAGTCTGTAGTAAAGTAGTGTCTAGTCTTTGTCATCAACCCCATCATCCTCATCACCTACTGCTTTCCAAGACATGATCCTTTACCTCCATTGCTTCATTAGTAGTGTTGAGCCACCCCCGTAGTGTTCGGGTTCGGTTCGGTTCGTCGAACACCGGGATGTTCGAGGAACTGTTCGTCGAACTGTTCGTCGAACACCTTAGAACACCGTCGAACACCGTTAAAACCAATGGCAGGCAAACAAAAACACATAGAAACACATAGAAAACACCTGCAAAGGTGTCCAAAAGCTGACAAACTGCTCAGAAGACACTCTCTTTAAAAAAGCCGGCCGGCAAATTCAGCAGCGGCATACACCGGTACCCGACAATTTAGACAAGAAGGAATAGAGCATCACACATAGATTAGATAGATAGAAACATGTCAGTCACACATATAATAAGTACAGTGACAGTGTTGCTTACTGTACTTGTCATTTAGTGTAAAGGATTTATTTAAAAAAATAATAGTGTTTTCATGCACCGTCTCTTTAAAAAAGCCGGCCGGCAATTCAGCAGCGGTACCCGACAATTTAGAACAGAAAGAATAGAGCATCACACATAGATTAGATAGATAGAAACATGTCAGTCAGATATATAATAAGTACAGTGATAGTGTTGGTTACTGTACTTGTCATTTAGTGTTAAAATAAAGCATTTATTAAAAAAAAAATTAGCTGGGGCAGATGTCTGAAGCCTGGGAAGGGGGTAATACCCATGGAGCTTCCCAGGCTACTAATATCAGCCCCCAGCTGAATACCTAGCCTTTACTAGCTATTAAATTGGGGGACCCCCCAAAAAATTTGACGTGGGGTACCCCCTATTTTAATAGCTAGCAAAGGCTAGGCAGACAGCTGGGGGCTGATATTAATAGCTCAGGAAGGGTGCCATGAATATTGGCCCCCTCCCAGGCTAGAAACACCAGCCGTCAGCCGCCCCAGAAATGGCGCATCCATTGGATGCGCCAATTCTGGCACTTAGCCTCGCTCTTCCCACTGCCCTGTAGCGGTGGCAGTGGGGTAATAGGGCTGGTGTTGATGTCAGCTTATAATGCCAGCTGACATCAAGCCCAGGTTAGTAATGGAGAGGCGTCTATAAGACACCCCCATTACTAACCCCATAGTGAAAGTTAAAAAAAACACAAACACCCAGAATAAAATCCTTTAATTGAAATAAACACACAATTCTTTATTGTTCTAAATTAAACCATACTTACCGTCACGCCCATTCCAGCTGAAGCCAATGATCTCCTGCAATAAAAATAAAATAATAAACCAACATCATCCTTACCTTTCGATGGTTCCCAGGACAGCTCCAGCTCTGCTACATCGAGATGACAGGCTGGACCGCAGCAGAACGCTGCCATCCAGCCTGTCAACCCGCAGACACTGAGAAGAGCAGGCTTGCTTGCGCTCCTCAGTGTCTCGCTGTGACGGCATCCAGATGAGCCGAGGTCATGTCCAATGAACTCGGCTCACCTCATGCACGTCACTGACAGCGTGGGAAAATTCTCCTGCACTCAGCGCTTCAGCGTGGGAGAATTCTCACGCTGAAGCGCTGAGTGCAGGAGAATTTTCCCACGCTGTCAGTGACGTGCATGAGGTGAGCTGAGATCATTGGACATGAACTCACCTCATGCACGTCACTGACAGCGTGGGAAAATTCTCACGCTGAAGCGCTGAGTGCAGGAGAATTCTCCCATGCTGTCAGTGACGTGCATGAGGTGAGTTCATGTCCAATGATCTCAGCTCACCTCATGCATGTCACTTACAGCGTGGGAGAATTCTTACGCTGAAGCGCTGAGTGCAGGAGAATTTTCCCACGCTGTCAGTGACGTGCATGAGGTGAGCTGAGATCATTGGACATGAGCTCACCTCATGCACGTCACTGACAGCGTGGGAGAATTCTCCTGCACTCAGTGCTTCAGCGTGAGAATTTTCCCACGCTGTCAGTGACGTGCATGAGGAGAGCCGAGTTCATTGGACATGACCTCGGCTCATCTGGATGCCGTCACAGCGAGACACTGAGGAGCGCAAGCAAGCCTGATCTTCTCAGTGTCTGCAGGATGACAGGCTGGATGGCAGCGTTCTGCTGCGGTCCAGCCTGTCATCTCGATGTAGCAGAGCTGAAGCTGTCGTGGGAACCATGGAAAGGTAAGGATGATGTTGATTTATTATTTTTCTTTTATTGCAGGAGATCGTTGGCTTCAGCTGGAATGGGCGTGATGGTAAGTATGGTTTAATTTAGAACAATAAAGAATTGTGTGTTTATTTCAATTAAAGGACTTTATTCTGGGTGTTGTGTTTTTTTTAAATACTTTACTAGAAATTCATGGCGGTCATGTGTAATACTGGCGTGACCCCATGAATTTTGGGCTTAGGGCCAGCTGATAATACCAAGCTGGCCCTAACCCCTTTATTACCCAGTTTGCCACCGCACCAGGGCCCTGGATGAGTTGGGTACAGCGCCAGAAGATGGCGCTTCTATGAACGCGCCATTTTCCGGGGTGGCTGCAGACTGCAATTTGCAGCGGGGGAGGGGGGGGGGCAGAAATCTTGGGCCTCCCTGCGCTGCAGATTTCAGCCCCCAGCTGCCTAGTTGTACCTGGCTGGACACAAAAATAGGGCGAAGCCCCACATAATTTTTTTTTAATGATTTCATGAAATTCATGAAATAATTAAGAAAAAAAGGCCTTCCCTATATTGTTGTGTCCGGCCAGGTACAAATAGGCAGCTGGTGGTTGGGGGCAGCCCGTTCCTGTCTGCTGTACCTGGCTGGACACAAATATAGTGCGAAGCCCCACTTCAATTTTTTTTAATTATTTCAGGAAATTCATGAAATAATTAAGAAAAAAAGGCCTTCCCTATATTGTTGTGTCCGGCCAGGTACAAATAGGCAGCTGGTGGTTGGGGGCAGCCCGTTCCTGCCTGCTGTACCTGGCTGGACACAAATATAGTGCTAGCCCCACTTCAATTTTTTTAAATTATTTCAGGAAATTCATGAAATAATTAAAAAAAAATTGACGTGGGGCTTCGCACTATATTTGTGTCCAGCCAGGTACAGCAGGCAGGAACGGGCTGTCCACAACCACCAGCTGCCTATTTGTACCTGGCCGGACACAACAATATAGGGAAGCCTTTTTTTTCTTAATTATTTCATGAAATAATTTAAAGAAAATTGACGTGGGGCTTCGCCCTATTTTTGTGTCCAGCCAGGTACAACTAGGCAGCTGGGGGCTGGAATCCGCAGCGCAGGGAGGCCCAAGCTTTCTGAGCCACCCTCGCTGCAAATTGCAGTCCGCAGCCACCCCGGAAAATGGCGCGTTCATAGAAGCGCCATCTTCTGGCGCTGTACCCAACTCATCCAGGGCCCTGGTGCGGTGGCTCACTGGGTAATAAAGGGGTTAGGGCCAGCTTGGCATTATCAGCTGGCCCTAAGCCCGAAATTCATGGGGTCACGCCAATATTAGACATGACCACCATGAATTTCTAGTAAAGTATTTAAAAAAAACACAACACCCAGAAAAAAGTCCTTTAATTGAAATAAACACACAATTCTTTATTGTTCTAAATTAAACCATACTTACCGTCACGCCCATTCCAGCTGAAGCCAACGATCTCCTGAAATAAAAGAAAAATAATAAAGCAACCTCATCCTTACCTTTCCATGGTTCCCATGACAGCTTCAGCTCTGCTACATCGAGATGACAGGCTGGACCGCAGCATAACTCTGCCATCCAGCCTGTCATCCCGCAGACACTGAGAAGCGCCGGCTTGCTTGCGCTCCACAGAGTCTCTCTGTGACGGCATCCAGATGAGCCGAGTTAATGTCCAATGAACTCGGCTCACTTCATGCACGTCACTGACAGCGTGGGAAAATTCTCCTGCACTCAGCGCTTCAGCGTGGGAGAATTCTCACGCTGAAGCGCTGAGTGCAGGAGAATTTTCCCACGCTGTCAGTGACGTGCATGAGGTGAGCTGAGTTCATTGGACATGAGCTCACCTCATGCACGTCACTGACAGCGTGGGAGATTTCTCCTGCACTCAGCGCTTCAGCGTGAGAATTTTCCCACGCTGTCAGTGACGTGCATGAGGTGAGCCGAGTTCATTGGACATGAACTCGGCTCATCTGGATGCCGTCACAGAGAGACGCTGAGGAGCGCAAGCAAGCCGGCGCTTCTCAGTGTCTGCGGGATGACAGGCTGGATGGCAGCTTTCTGCTGCGGTCCAGCCTGTCATCTCGATGTAGCAGAGCTGAAGCTGTCGTGGGAACCATGGAAAGGTAAGGATTATGTTGCTTTATTATTTTTCTTTTATTGCAGGAGATCGCTGGCTTCGGCTGGAATGGGCGTGATTGTAAGTATGGTTTAATTTAGAACAATAAAGAATTGTGTCTTTATTTCAATTAAAGGACTTTATTCTGGGTGTTTGTGTCTTTTTTTAACTTTGACTATGGGGTTAGTAATGGGGGTGTCTTATAGACGCCTCTCCATTACTAACCTGGGCTTGATGTCAGCTGGCATTATAAGCTGACATCAACCCCAGCCCTATTACCCCACTGCCACCGCTACAGGGCAGTGGGAAGAGCGAGGCTAAGTGCCAGAATTGGCGCATCCTATGGATGCGCCATTTCTGGGGCGGCTGACGGCTGGTGTTTCTAGCCTGGGAGGGGGCCAATATTCATGGCACCCTTCCTGGGCTATTAATATCAGCCCCCAGCTGTCTGCCTAGCCTTTGCTAGCTATTACAATAGGGGGACCCCACTTCATTTTTTTGGGGAGTCCCCCATTTTAATAGCTAGTAAAGGCTAGGTATTCAGCTGGGGGCTGATATTAGTAACCTGGGAAGCTCCATGGGTATTACCCCTTCCCAGGCTTCAAACATCTGCCCCAGCCGTCTGCTTAACCTCCGCTAGAGCCTAAAATTATGGGGAACCCCACGCCAATTTTTTTAAAAATAAATCCTTTATTTTAACACTAAATGACAAGTACAGTAATCAACACTGTCACTGTACTTCATATATATGTGACTGACATGTTTCTATCTATCTAATCTATGTGTGATTCTCTATTCCTTCTATTCTAAATTGTCGGGTACAGATGCTGAATTGCCGGCCGGCTTTTTTAAAGAGACGGTGCATGAAAACACTAATATTTTTTTTAATAAATCCTTTACACTAAATGGCAAGTACAGTAATCAACACTGTCACTGTACTTCTTATATATGTGACTGACATGTTTCTATCTATCTAATCTATGTGTGATTCTCTATTCTTTCTGTTCTAAATTGTCGGGTACCGGTGTTTGCCGCTGCTGAATTGCCGGCTTTTCATGTTTCACTGTGAGCACTGTTCCGATCGATTTGGGCAATCACTCTAATGCCGCAACCACCATGGCTGTGACATTACAGTGAGTGGCAGACAATCCCTGCATGATTGGTGCTCTAAATAGCGCCAGACATGCAGGACACGCTTTTGGTGCACGAACAGTTATCGAACATAACCTCGAACAGCCGAATTTTTTGCAAATCGTTCGGGTTCGTCGAACAACTCGAACACCGCCCAAAACAGCTCGAATTTGAGATTGGTGAACAGTTCTAGTCGAACACCGCTCATCTCTATTCATTAGTTCTCGTTTTGGGTGCCCAAGAAATATGAATTCAAGCATCCAATTACATGGAAATTGTATTCCCATGTGTCCAAGTTCACCACAATTGATGCTAGACTAATGCAAGATAGCCCAGATAGAGGATAAGCAGCCTCAATCGGGTTCCAAAGAAATTCAAGCTGTCCTGCAGGCTCAGGGTGCATCAATGTCAGCATGAACTATCTGTCAACATTTGAATGAAATGAAATGCTATGGCAGGAGTCCCAGGAGGACCCCACTGCTGACACACAGACATAAAAAAGGTAGTCTGCAGTTTTCCAAAATGTATATGAGAAAGCCAAAATCCTTTTGGGAAATTGTCTTGTGGACAGATGAGACCAAGATAGAGCTTTTTGGTAAAGCTCATCATTCTACTGTTTACCAAAAACGGAATGAGGCCTATAAAGAAAAGAATACAGTACCTACAGTGAAATATGGTGAAGGTTCAAAGATGATTTGGGTTGTTTTGCTGCCTCTGGCACTGGGTGCCTTGACTATGTGCAAGGCATAATGAAATCTGAAGATTACCAAAGGATTGGTCAGAAAGCTGGGTTTGAGTCCTAGGTCATGGATCTTCCAGCAGGACAATGACCCCAAACATACTTCAAGAAGCACCCAGGAATTGATGGAAACAAAGCACTGAGAGTTCTGACGTTGCCAGCAATGATTTCAGATCTAAATCTCATTGAACATCTGTGGAGAGATCTTAAAATTGCTGTTGGGAGGAGGCACCCTTCAAATATGAGAGACCTGGAGCAGTTTGCAAAAGAAGAGTGGTTCAAAATTCCAGTTGAGGGATATAAGCAGCTTGTTGATGGTTAGGAAGTGATTGATTGCAGTTATTTATTCCAAAGGGTGTGCAACCAAATATTAAATTGAGGGTGCCAACAATTTTGTCCGGCCTATTTTTTTTTTGTGAAATTACGTCCAATTTGCCTGTTTTTCCTCATTTTTTTGTGTTGTTCCAATACACACAAAGGAAATAAACGTGTATTTTCTGGAACAATTTCAATGGTGTCAACACTTTCGGCCATAACCATTGGTATATATATATGTTGTAAGGCAGCACTAGTCATCATAATGGGGGATACTCGCTGCACCGGGTAAATTAAGCACACGTGCAATGTCCTTCCGGTATTTCACAATACAGCCGTTTATTATTATCATAAACCGCAGTTCACAAAGTCCATCTTAGTTTATCACCGGCATGTTTACACACTTAACATCCGGGAGTCTCTCAAGTAGCAGACAGGCCCAAGTGGCCCAAGTAACAGCCTTCAGCAAGGTAATAAAATAGCAATGCCCATATCAATGTCCATATAACACAGTGTATTACCTTTGCCGGATTTAGCTGCTGCAGTCCATTAGGCTTGCCACCACTGTGGCTTTGCGGCTTCCCAGGTAGGGGTCTCCAGCCATCGTTCCCTCAAAGGCCACTGACATCCACACAGGATCCAGGCTTTGCCTTTCAGGACTTTTCACCAAGCCTCTGCCTTCCAAGGCCACTAGTATCCACACAGGATCCAGTCTCGACCTTTCAGGCTGCCAGGCTTCACTCAGCCTCACTAGGCCTCATGCCTCTCACAGAACACACCGAACACACCTGTCTCCCATCAAGCAGGGTTTATATATCCATCCCGTGCACACACACACACACACACAGACAGGACCTTGCTGATGTCACAGTCATGTGATCAGACAGACATTTTGTGCGCGCAGGACCTGTGATATGTCACAGTCATGTGACCAGTCACCTGAGGGGGAAGGTACATGGCCAGGTAAAACACATCCTGGACCATTACCGTAATGCCAGCAAGTTGCTGCATTACAATGTATATATATATATATATATATATATATATATATATATATATATGTATATATATATATATATATATATATACATATAGTGGGTACGGAAAGTATTCAGTCCCCTTAAAATTTTTCACTCTTTGTTTCATTGCAGCCATTTGGTAAATTCTAAAAAGTTCATTTTTTTTCTCATTAAAGTACACTCTAGGACTTGATTTGGAAATGCACACACCTGTCTATATACAGTAAGACCTCACAGCTCACAGTGCATGTCAGACCAAATGAAGAATCATGAGCTCAAAGGAACTGTCCAAGGAGCTCAGAGACAGAATTATGGCAAGGCACAGATCTGACCAAGGTTACAACAGAATTTCTGCATTACTCAAGGTTCCTAAAAGCACATTGGCCTCCATAATCCTTAAATGGAAGAAGTTTGGGACCACCAGAAGTCTTCCTAGACCTGGCCGTCCAGCCAAACTGAGCAATCGTGGGAGAAGAGCCTAGGTGAGAGAGGTAAAGAAGAACCCCAAGATCACTGTGGCTGAGCTCCAGAGATGCAGTAGGGAGATGGGAGAAAGTTCCATAAAGTCAACTATCACTGCAGCCCTCCACCAGTCAGCCCTTTATGGCAGAATGGCCTGACGGAAGCCTCTCCTCAGTGCAAGACATATGAAAGCCTGCATAGAGTTTGCTCAAAAACACATGAAGGACTCCCAGACTATGAGAAATAAAATTCTCTGGTCTGATGAGACAAAGATAGAACTTTTTGGTGATAATTCTAAGCGGTATGTGTGGAGAAAACCAGGCACTGCTCATCACCTGCCCAATACATTCCCAACAGTGAAACATGGTGGTGGCAGCATCATGCTATGGGGGTGTTTTTCAGCTGCAGTGACAGGATGACTGGTTGCAATTGAAGGAAACATGAATGCGGCCAAGTACAGAGATATCCTGGATGAAAACCTCTTCCAGAGTGCTCTGGACCTCAGACTTGGCCGAATTTTCACCTTCCAACAAAACAATTACCCTAAGCACACAGCTAAAATAACAAAGGAGTGGCTTCAGAACAATCTATGACCATTCTTGACAGGCCCAGCCAGAGCCCTGACCTAAACCCAATTGAGCATCTCTGGAGAGACCTGAAAATAGCTGTTCACCAACATTCACCATCCAACCTGACGGAACTGGAGAGGATCTGCAAGCAAGAATGGCAGAGGATCCCCAAATCCAGGCGTGAAAAACTTGTTGCATCATTCCCAAGAAGACTCATGGCTGTACTAGCTCAAAAGGGTGCTTCTACTCAATACTGAGCAAAGGGTCTGAATACTTATCAACATGTGACATTTCAGTTTTTCTTTTTAATTCTTTTTCTACATTTCTGTTTTTTTCAGTCAAGATGGGGTGCATCTGGGCGTGGGAAAAACTCAGGAACAGATCATACAGAGGTTCTATATATTGGTCATCCTGGACTATGCCACACACTATCCTGAAGCAATTCACCTGAGAAACTCCTCGGCACATAGTATAGCTTGTGAATTGCTCCACGTTTTTTCCTGGACAGGATTACCAAGGGAGATCCTGACCGAGCAAGTAACACCCTTTATGAGTAAAGTGATGAGGGAATTGTGTAAGGCCCTGCAAATCACTCAACTGAAGAAATCAGTATACCATCCTCAGACAGATGGCCTTGTGGAAAAGATCAATAAAACTCTGAAGAGTATACTGAGGAAGGCCATAGAAAAGGACGGTAGCGACTGGGACTGTCTCCTACCATATCTGTTGTTCTCTATCCGAGAGGTTCCGCAGGCCTCTACTTTGTTCTCGCCATTTGAACTTCTGTATGGCCAACATTTGCGGGGTCTGCTTGAAATAGCAAAGGAAACCTGGGAAGCCGAAGTCACACCCCACAGGAGTGTCATCGAGCACGTCACACAGATGCAGGAGAGGATTGGGAAGGTGATACCCATCGTAAAAGGACATCTACTCCAGGCACAAGAGGCTCAAGCTAGGGTCTACAACCAGTTAGCCAATTCAATCCTGGAGACCGATTCCTCGTACTAATTCCTACTGTGGAAAGTAAATTCTTGGCCAAGTGGCAAGGGCCTTATGAAGTGGTGGAAAAGCTAGGTGAAGTGAATTATAAGATTCATCAACTGAGAAGACATAAACCATACCAGATCTACCACGTCAATCTCATCAAGCCATGGAAAGATAGAGCCGGTCGAAACTCCATGTTTGCTGGTCAAGTCAGAAGCCAAGGTTGGAGGAGTCGCAATAGCGGAGACGCTGTCAAAGGCCCAAAAACAGCAGTGTCGGGAATTGCTGCAGAACAATGACCATTTCTTGGAACTGCCTGGGTGTACAAAGGTCATAGAACATGAGGTTCTGACGGAACCACAGGTGCGGTTGAACTTGAAGCCCTATTGAATTCCCGAGGCCCGACGACAGTTGATCTCCAAGGAAGCGAGTTGTATGTTGAAACGTTATTGAGGAATCCAAGAGCGGGTGGTTGAGCCCAATTTTCCTGCTTCCAAAACCCTATTGCGAGTGGAGATTCTGCAATGATTATAGGAAGTTGAATGAAGTCTCCAAATGTGACGCATTTCCGATGCCGCGTGTTGATGAGCTGATCCAGAGACTTGGACCGGCAAGGTACATAACCACCTTCGATTTAGTGAAGGGATAATGGCAAATCCCCATGTCACAGGGAACCAAGGAGAAAACTGCTTTTTCTATGCCTGACAGGGTGCTTCCAATATGTCCGGATGCCGTTTGGACGGCAAGGAGCCCCGGCCACCTTCCAGAGGGTCATGGACCGGATCCTCACATCCCATAAGAAATCCCATCTGCATACCTGGACGATATTGTAATCTTCAGCCCAGACTGGGGAAGTCATCTGGAAAAGGTCCAGGCAGTGTTTGATACGCTTAGGAAGGCAGGGTTTTCGATGAATCAAAAAAAATGTGCCATGGGAAAAGAAGAGGACAAATACCTGGTATATGTAGTAGGTAGAGGTTAAATCAAACCCCAAATCAGTAAAGTGAAGGCAATCCAAAACTGGCCAATACCAATCTCATAGAAGCAGGTTAGAGCCTTTCTAGGAATCGCGGGATACTACAGGAGATTCATCCCAAACTTTGCTGTGTATTTGCAGTATGTATGTATGTATATATATATATATGTATATATATATATATATATATACACAGTATGTATGTATATTATACATGTATACATATACAGTACAGACCAAAAGTTTGGACACACTTTCTCATTTAAAGATTTTTCTAGATTTTCTTGACTATGAAAATTGTACATTCACACTGAAGGCATCAAAACTATGAATTAACACATGTGGAATTATGTACTTAACAAAAAAGTGTGAAACAACTGAACATATGTCTTATATTCTAGGTTCTTCAAAGTAGCCACCTTTTGCTTTGATGACTGCTTTGCACATTCTTGGCATTCTCTTGTTGAGCTTCAAGAGGTAGTCACCGGAAATGGTTTTTACTTCACAGGTGTGCCCTGTCAGGTTTAATAAGTGGGATTTCTTGCCTTATAAATGGGGTTGAGACCATCAGTTGTGCTGTGCAGAAGTCTGGTGGATACACAGCTGATAGTCCTACTGAATAGACTGTTAGAATTTGTATTATGGCAAGAAAAAAGCAGCTAAGTAAAGAAAAATGAGTGGCCAACATTACTTTAAGAAATGAAGGTCAGTCAGTCCGAAAAATTGGGAAAACTTTGAAAGAGTCCCCAGGTGCAGTTGCAAAAAGCATCAAGCGCTACAAAGAAGCGGGCTCACATAAGGACTGCCCCAGGAAAGGAAGACCAAGAGTCACCTCTGCTTCTGAGGATAAGTTTATCCGAGTCACCGGCCTCAGAAATCGCGGGTTAACAGCAGCTCAGATTAGAGACCAGGTCAATGCCACACAGAGTTCTAGCAGCAGACACATCTCTTCAACAACTGTTAAGAGGAGACTTTGTGCAGCAGGCCTTCATGGTAAAATAGCTGCTAGGAAACCACTGCTAAGGACAGGCAACAAGCATAAGAGACTTGTTTGGGCTAAAGAACACAAGGAATGGACATAAGACCAGTGGAAATCTGTGCTTTGGTCTGATGAGTCCAAATTTGAGATCTTTGGTTCCATCCACCGTGTCTTTGTGCGACGCAGAAAAGGTGAACAGATGGACTCTACATGCCTGGTTCCCACCGTGAAGCATGGAGGAGAAGGTGTGATGGTGTGGGGGTGCTTTGCTGGTGACACTGTTGGGGATTTATTCCAAATTGAAGGCATACTGAACCAGCATGGCTACCACAGCATCTTGCAGCGGCATGCTATTCCATCCGGTTTGCGTTTAGTTGGACCATCATTTATTTTTCAACAGGACAATGACCCCAAACACACCTCCAGGCTGTGTAAGGGCTATTTGACCAAGAAGGAGAGTGATGGGGTGCTACGCCAGATAACCTGGCCTCCACAGTCACCTGACCGGAACCCAATTGAGATGGCTTGGGGTGAGCTGGACCGCAGAGTGAAGGCAAAAGGGTCAACAAGTGCTAAGCATCTCTGGGAACTCCTTCAAGATTGTTGGAAGACCATTTCCGGTGACTACCTCTTGAAGCTCATCAAGAGAATGCCAAGAGTGTGCAAAGCAGTCATCAAAGCAAAAGGTGGCTACTTTGAAGAACTTAGAATATAAGACATATTTTCAGTTGTTTCACACTTTTTTGTTAAGTATATAATTCCACATGTGTTAATTCATAGTTTTGATGCCTTCAGCATGAATGTACAATTTTCATAGTCATGAAAATACAGAAAAATCTTTAAATGAGAAGGTGTGTCCAAACTTTTGGTCTGTACTGTCTATCATGATATATATGTATATATATATATATATATACATCATGATGGACCAGATAATTTATCTGCTGATGCAAAAGCTAAGAAAATGGAGGGGACACCAAACACAATAGGGTTTTAACCATGGTAGGAAAATAGTGTTGAAAAAAGGAACTGCTCACCTTTTGGGGTTGTATTAACCTACAATGAAGGATTCAAGATGGATTAGCCGCTGCAGCAACCGGAGAGCGGGATTCCCATTGTAATGAACTAGTGGTGGGAGAATGAGTGTGGTAGTCCGCGTTGCCGATGTGGATGCCAAGAAACCAGGAAAAAACAATATGGGTTCATGCGGTTTATTTTCTTATTCACTAATCCTGAGGAGAACTCTGGTTCCCCTGAAGAGAACTCTGGTTCTCCTCAGGAAGAAGTTGGTCCAACTTCAAAACATGTAGAGAATTAGGCGGTAAACCGCATGAATCTATGTTGTTGTTTCCTGGTTTCTTGGCATCCATATCTTTAGCTCAGACTACCACCCTCATTCTCCCACTACTAGATGCAAAAACTGATGCACATCAGCAAATACAGTTGCATCAGCTGAACCGCCTTGTTCAGTCATACCAAGACTGTGACCTTTCTCAAGCAGATTCCCGGAGCCCTGATCCATAGACTTTTGGGTCAACAAATTGTACCAGTGGCAAGTCAAGTTTGTTATGGGTGTACTATCATGTCCAGCTCCAGTGTAATGATAGAGAGGGTGTCCAGCATGATCGATGAATTTGTCATACCAGAGCGGTCCAGGTTATCCACTAAAATTGTGAAAAACCTAATATTTGTCAAAAAGAATCAGACATGGATCTGTGCAAAATTTCATTTACCATCAGCTGATACCAATGATTAAATAGGCTGTAGCATCTGCTTGCCCTGCCCATTTACTGTCATCTACACTGTTCTGCTGCCACTCTGCCGTAAATTTCTTCCTGCCCATCATGTCATCAATACTGCAGTACTGCTGTCCAGGGGCGGACCTACCGCCCGTGCAGCCGGTTCATTGAACGGGGGCCCCCGAGGGAGAGGGGGCCCCTCCAGCAGGGCCGCCATCAGGGCATGACTGCCCTGACTCCAGCATGGGGCCCGGCCGGTCGGGGCCCCCTCGGAGCCTCGTTGGGGCCCCCCTCTTGTGCGTCTCCTCATGGGGCCCACCCACAGGACCCCCCACCGTCACATGACCGTAGATGTCCCTGCGCTCAGCATGGTTCCCCGGCCCCATGCTGAGCACAGGGACATCTCCGGTCATGTGACGGCGCCGGCACAATACTTACCCCTCCCCGTGCCTCAGCAGCGTCTTCCGCGTCCTCTGAGCGGTCACAGCGGGAAGACGCGGGCGATGCTGGAGTCCGGATCAGCATCAGGTAAGAAGTGAGGTGAGTATTTGATTTTTTTTTTTTCATGTATGGGGCCATGGGGCATTATATGGTGGGGAGAGAGTGGGTGTGACATCCTGCATGGGGCATTATATGGGGGGGTGACATCCTGCATGGGGCTTTATATGGCGGGAGAGGTGACATCCTGCATGGGGCATTATATGGGGGGGTGATATACTGCATGGGGCATTATATAAGGGGGGGTGACATCCTGCATGGGGCATTTTATGGGGGGGTGACATACTGCATGGGGCATTATAAGAGGGGAAGGGGGGAAGTGATGTCCTGCATGGGGCATTATAATGGAGGGGGTGTGACATCCTGCATGGGGCATTATAAGAGGGGGAGGGGGGAATTGACATCCTGCATGGGGCATTATATGGGGAGGGGGAGGGGGGAATTGACATCCTGCATGGGGGCATTATTTGGGGGTGGGGGGGTGTGACATCCTGCATGGGGCATTGTAAGAGGGGAAGGGAGGAAGTGACATCCTGCATGGTCATTATAAGGGAGGGGGTGTGACATCCTGCATGGGGGCATTATAAGGGAGGGGGGGTTACATCCTGCATGGGGCATTATAAGGGAGGGGGGGTGACATCCTGCATGGGGGCATTATACGGGGGTGGGGGGTGTGACATCCTGCATGGGGCATTATAAGAGGGGGAGGGGGGAATTGACATCCTGCATGGGGCATTATATGGGGGTGGGGGGGAGTGTGACATCCTGCATGGGGCATTATAAGAAGGGAAGGGGGAAGTGACATCCTGCATGGGGCATTATAAGAGGGGAAGGGGGGAAGTGACATCCTGCATGGGGCATTATAAGGGAGGGGGGGTGTGACATCCTGCATGGGGCATTATAAGGGAGTGGGTGTGTCATCCTGCATGGGGCATTATAAGAGGGGGGAATTGACATCCTGCATGGGGCATTATAAGGAGGGTGGGTGTGTGACATACTGCATGGGGCATTATAAGGAGGGGGGGTGTGTGACCTCCTGCAAGGGGCTTTGTAAGGGAGGGGGTAGTCTGACATACTGCATGGGGCATTGAAAAGGGGGGAAGTGACATCCTGCAAGGGGCATTATATGGGGGGGAGAGGTGACATCCTGCATGGGACATTTTATGGGGGGTAGAGGTGACATCCTGCATAGGGCATTAAAAGGGGGGTGTCATCCTGCATGGGGCATTATAAGGGGGGAGCAGCCTGCATGGAGCGTTACATGGGGGACAATATTCTGTATGGAGTGTTATATGGGGGTCAGTATTCTGTATGGAGCGTTATATGGGAGACAGTATTCTGTATGGAGCATTATATGGGGGTCAGTATTCTGTATGGAGCGTTATATGGGGGTCAGTATTGTTAGAACCTTGCTCTTAGGTTTTTTTTCCTTTGCTGGTCACATGACCTTGTTAGCCTATTTAATCCTGCTCCGCCCTTCTGGCTTTGCTGGACTTCATTGTATATCTACTTTCTAGCTAGCCTGTGCTCTGTGTCTTGCTCTGTTAGTTTGCTTGGTCTACTGACCTCTATGTTCTATATATTTTGTTTGTTCGTCTGTCTGCTACTATTTCTGTTAGGAGGTGTCCCATATTCCTCCCAGTCCTTAGTACTTGTAGGGATTCCTTCCCCACATCTATAGGTCTCCGTACAGACTAGCTTAGGACTTTAGCAGGTCTGATCGCAGGATCAGGTCCCCTGTTACATCGTAGGGATTAAGCTGAGTTCTATCGTAGGGACAGATCTCCTCTCTTTCCTTAGCTCTGGTAGCAGAACATAACAAGTATTCTGTATGGAGCGTTATATGGGGGTCAGTATTCTGTATGGAGCATTTTATGGGGGCCAGTATTCTGCATGCCGTGTTATATGGGGACCAGTATCCTGTATGGAGCGTTATATGGGGACCAGTATCCTGTATGGAGCATTATATGGGGACCAGTATCCTGTATGGAGCATTATAAGGGGGTCAGTATCCTGTATGGAGCATTATATGGTGCCCATAATACTGTATGGAGGACTATACTGTCCGGTCTGCACTGTGCGCTGTGAGGATTCACCAGTTTCTGAGCTATTGTAGAATTTACAATAGATATCGCTCATGTAATGGGGCATTATAAGGGGGGAACAGACTGCATGGAGCGTTATATGGGGGCCAATATTCTGTATGGAGCATTATATAGGGGTCAGTATTCTGTATGGAGCGTTATATGGGGGACAGTATTCTGTATGGAGCGTTATATGGGGGCCAGTATTCTATATGCAGTGTTATATGGGGACCAGTATCCTGTATGGAGCATTATATGGGGACAAGTATCCTGTATGGAGCGTTATATGGGGACCAGTATCCTGTATGGAGCATTATATGATGACCAGTATCCTGTATGGAGCATTATAAGGGGGTCAGTATCCTGTATGGAGCATTATATGGTGCCCATAATACTGTATGGAGGACTATACTGTCCGGTCTGCACTGTGCGCTGTGAGGATTCGCCGGTTTCTGAGCTATTGTAGAATTTACAATAGATATCACTCATGTAATGTAGTAAGTGAAATCCTTGGCCTTGTACTATATATATATTTCTCTGTGGTATCTGTGCATCATGAATCATGGTATGTGTTAAAGGGGCCACTGAAACTCTGTTGCCCAGGGCCCACAAAAACCTGGAGCCGGCCCTGGGGGTAAGTATAACAAGTTTTATTTTTTTTAAATACAATTAATTAACTAGGAGTGCGGGGAATCAGAGATGCACGGGGGGATGAGAGATGCACGGGGGGGGGGGCCCTTCATGCCCCCTATGAAGGGCAGGGGGGGCCCGAAAAAAAATTCTTGCACAGGGGCCCACTACAGTCTGTGTCCGCCCCTGCTGCTGCCGCTGGGGCTCCCATGGTTGTCCCTAAACTTCCAAGGATTTTTTTGGTCTGCCCTGTCCTATCTCTACTATGCTGCTCCTGCCACAGCCACCAGCCACTGGAAAGCTACATCAGCCACTGCAAAGCTACACCAGCCACAGACCTCTCAGCTGTCTACTGTATTTTATAGTGCTAGACAGTACTACTGATGGCAAATCAAGTTTGTTATGGGTGTACTATCATTTCCAGCTCCCCAGTAATGACAGAGAGGGTGTTCAGCATGACCGATGGATTTGTCATATCAGAACGGTCCAGGTTATCCACTAAAAGTGTGAAAAACCTAATATTTGTCAAAAAGAATCAGACATGGATCTGTGCAAAATTTCATTTACCATCAGCTGATACCAATGATTAAATAGACTGTAGCATCTGCTTGCCCTGTCCATTTACTGTCATCTACAATGTTCTGCTGCCACTCTGCCATAAATTTCTTCCTGCCCATCATGTCATCAATACTGCAGTACTGCTGCCACTGGGGCTCCCATGACTGTCCATAAACTTCCAAGGATTTTTTTGGTCTGTCCTGTCCTATCTCTACTATGCTGCTCCTGCCACAGCCACCAGCCACTGGAAAGCTATGCTAGCCACTGCAAAGCTACACCAGCCACAGACCTCTCAGCTGTCTACTGTATTTTATAGTGCTAGACAGTACTACTGATGCTGGGAAATGTACTCTCATGCTTTTGTACCCTCTAAAAATAAGCCTATTTTTTTATGACAACACGCCAGAACTTCTTCTTGTTCAAAGCAGTGCCACTGTTTTGTCTCCAGAAATAAGGAGATAATTTTTGGATATCTTGGTAAAAAGCCTTTGTAATTACCTAATGATTTTGTGATTAGCAAACCAGTTTCGGACAACAAAAATGGTATAGTTTTTTCACTTATGGTTGAGAGGTCATTACTTCTTTGCATTCAAAATAGTACAGTATATCTGTTTGGTCTCCCTATTAAAGGGATCATTTTTGGATGGCTTATGAAAAAGCTATTTCTTCTTCATTTAGCAAAGTGCAAAGCTCTTTTTACTCCTCAAACAGGAATAAGTGTTGCACCTAACCATGTGAAAATTCAACTTCTTCCATATGGACCACTTGTCTATAAACAACAGCAATGTATGCATCTGCCCCCTCAAAAAGGGATAATTTTTAGACCATTTATACAATTTAGGTAGCCTAAAAAGTCTGTTACTGCAGTATGTTGTTAAATACATGATTGATTACTTCTGCTTACCATCCGTTTTCTACTAGCCAGATAGGTGTAAGTCATTTGAAGATTAAAAAGGCTGCGTTTGCATCACAAACCTCAAAACGTTTTTCCAAGCAATATTTTCCACACAATTAGAGGTAAATCTAATGAATAAGAATTTCAAAAGATCAACTCATCTCTACTAATGGTTCATTTCAGCCCTATGTTCAATTACCT
The DNA here is from genome assembly GCF_046119375.1 of Phyllobates terribilis. NCBI lineage: Eukaryota > Metazoa > Chordata > Amphibia > Anura > Dendrobatidae > Phyllobates > Phyllobates terribilis. Next base: position 294,721,368 of record NW_027362771.1, read on the forward strand.
TACCAGCTACAGGTCACAATGGTATTTGATTTTAAGTCCTATACTTATGGTACAATTTGTAGGATGTCCAGCATCTCTCATTTTTCGTCTCTCGGAAAGATATTCCACCATTACCTGACTATAAGTCCACAACAGTCCAAAATTTTTAGACACTAGAAATCTTCTAAAGCAAAATTTTTTTCTCAATCAATAATAGACAACACTTTGGCCTCAAAAAGCTTTTTTTCAGGCTGAATAAATTGTCTATTGTGGTCTTAGAATGCCTTCCAAATTGTGATGTTAGACATGGTAAACTTTTGGCATACATCCATATCCTATTGTTTAAATTGAATTTTAGTGCATTGTTTCAAAGAAATCCATAGCACTTGTCATAGGCAGATTATAATGAGGGCAATCTGGGCTACCACCCAGGGCCTGGAGCTCTGGGGGAGGCCCATGGTCTAAAAATTAATTGCCCCCTATTAATATCTGCGCAGGGGCCGCCGCGGCCGCAGCTCGTTTAAATAATGCTGGGCCTGCACTGTCGCACGACATCTGGCATGATGTACCCAGCACACAGAGCACGGGCGCATCTGCTGATGCCACGCATACCATCTGATGAAGAGGAGCTTCTTGGTGTTGCCGGCTCTCACACACGCCAGAAGACTGAGGGACAAGCTGCTGCGCGGCTGTGCCTGCCTGGCTGGTCTCTCTCCTTAAGTCCCCTGCACATCAGTAGCTGCTGCCTGCACTGGGTCTGCCACTTAAGTATGTATAATGTGGTAGTAGGCAGGAGTGTTATGTATTTAAGGGCAGGGGACCATTGTAATTTTCAACATACAATATGAGCCCCCACATAGCCCTGTACATACATCATGAGTCCACACACAGCCCCTACATACAGTATGAGCCCTCACATAGCCCCGTACATACAACATGAGTCCCCACAGAGCCCCTTACATACAGTATGAGCCCCCACATAGCTTATAGCCTGTAAGCACGCCCTGACACTTTGACAGCTCCCGGTGCAGTGCATCATTGCATAGCCAGCTATATGACTAAAAGCCGGTTGTTCCTGGGATGAATAAACTCCATTTTTTTCCCCATGAGCTGCACTTTCAGTACAGCCATAGGGCACCTTTCTAACACTATTAACCAGCAGATTAACCCTACATCTGCAGGTTAGTATGAAAGGCCACTCTGCCAGGAACAAGCCATTACTCCATATGAAACATAAAAAAGCCAGATTAATGTCTGCAAATGCACACAGGAACAAAGATCTTAATTTTTGGAGACATGTCCTGTGGTCTGATTAAACTAGAATTGAACTTTTTGGACATAATGACCATCGTTATGTTTGGAGGAAAAAGGGAGAAGCTTGGAAGCCTAAGAACACCATCCCAACTGTGAAACACGGGGTTGACAGCATCATGTTATGGTTTTTTTTTGCTGCAGGAGGGACTGGTGCACTTCACAAAATAGATGGCATTACGAGAAAAGAAGATTACATGGCAATATTGAAACAACATCTCAAGACATCAGTCAGGAAGTTAAAGATTGGGCAGAAACATTAATTAAATTAAAGATTTGTCTTCCAAATGGAGAATGAACCGAAGCATACTACCAAAATGGTAACAAAGTGGCTTAAGGATAGCAAAGTCAATGTTTTAGAGTGGCCATCACAAAGCCCTGATCTCAATCCTATTGAAAATTTATGGGCAAAGCTGAAAAGGCAGGTGCCAGCAAGTCGACCTACAAACCTGGATCAGTTACACCAGTTGTGTCAAGAGAAATGGGCCCAAATTCCAACCAACTATTGTGAGAAGCTTGTGGAAGGATATCCCAAATGTTTGACCCAAGTCATTCAGTTTAAAGGCAATGGTACCAACCAAATACTAATGAAATGTATGTAAACTTTTGACTTTGCAGTAAGTAATAAAATTGTCTTAAAACATTTTCTCTCTCTCATTATTCTGGCATTTAGCAAATATTAAAAATTATGGTAATCCTAATTGACCTAAAACAGGAAAGGTTTATTCTGATTTCATGTCAGATATTGAGAAACACAAGCATATGGGTCTTTTTATATAGTGTATGTAAACTTCTGGTTTCAACTGTATTGGATGTTTTTGGCTGATGATGCAGCTTGTGCTTATCATTGGACAAAAAAATCCAACATGCCCAAATGTTTTTTTTTAACAATAACGAATGTTTGTCAGTGGGGCATCAGTAAAAAAACAAACAATGATTCATTTTCCCAAAGCAGCTGAAGATCGTTCTTTATGATTGAAATCGTTCATTTCACATGACTTTTAGGGTATGTGCACACGGTCTGTTTTTGGTGTGGTTTTTCTGCGCAGAAATGGACCAAAAACGCATTGTAATCCTTATCCCAGCATTTCCTATGGGAATCTGGAAGATCTGTGCACATGATCAGGAATTTTCCTGACAGGATTTCATGTGCGTTTAAATAAGCAGCATGTCAATTCTTTGTGCGTTTTTCCTATACAATGCAGGCAAAAACGCACAAAAAACGCATGAAAATGCAAAAAAAAAACGCATCAAAAACGTATGGAATTTCCTCAGGGTTTTTTATGCCAAGAGGTGCAGAACCTTGCAGAGAAACTGCTGAAATTTCTGCAAGCAAATACTGATCAGACGCACATAGCCTTAGTGTTCTTAATAGTTGGTCTGCAAGGTAAAAGAGATCAACAATATGCAAGTTATATAATCATGTAATAAATTTTCAACAATATGCTAGTTAGTCTACTTTATTCTGTGGCCTAGACACATTATCAAAATTACTCAGTATATGATCACTTGTGAGACATAAAGCAATTTTTTCCGCAGAAAGTACAGCTCATGCACATTGAAGAGCTACTGTATATACATGCTAGTTCTTCACCTTTAAATCATTACGTAAACCTGCACTACATTATAGGCCAATAACATTTTAAGTAGTGAGTTTTCAATAACCCAAAGCATACTTTAATTGTAGTCATCTTTATTATGGTTAATGAAAACCTACTGTAACGTTCTTAATCCCCAATAGTATATGCAGCAGACTGGTATATAGTACTTTAAAATGGCATTCAGTCTCATGCTGAGATTCGTAATATGGGAAGTCCTTGGATTAATGTATTTTAACTTATTAAAACGAAAGTATCAGAAACACTTTCATATAATTTGAGCTTCAAATATCGTAAATATATGGTATTATGTAGTGGAAATAATGATATTAAAGGGGTGGTCCGAAGTCCAAAGTAATTTTCCTCCTGAATTCCTAACTTTTTGGTGCGATAATCTAAACTATTTTCTAATATACATAAATTACAAATTCCCTATCTGTCCCTAACTAACTACACTATGTATATGCTTTTCTATTATTTTTTCACTTTCTTTTTGATAATGCTTCATTTTAGAATCTCAGTGGATGCTGGGATACTTAAACGAAGCATCATCAAAGGCTTAGGCTGTGGTCAGTGGTCTCTGCCCCATCCCTGAAACGAAGCATCATTAGTGATGTCCGTTTCAGGGGCTAGGGTAGTCCCAGCGCAACGTGCACTGAGCCATGTGCACAATGACAGCCTGCTCTCTGTTGCTGACTCAGATCAGCAGTATCAAGCCAGCAACAGAGCTGGTTGTCTGAATACCTGACTTGCAGAGACCAGTGGCATAACTTACGGGCTTGCGCTGGTCTCTGCACACCAGGTATTCTGACAACACGCTGTTTTGCCGGCACGTTATTGCGGATTGGAGCCAGCAACAGAGAGTGCACTGTGATTGTGCACATCACACAGGTCACATCATGGAGAGACTAGCCCAGCTCCTGAAATGAGGATCACTGATGTCACTTCGTTTCAGGAAGGAGGCAGGGGCTGTGGCAGTGACTGCCGCTTCTGCCCCCTGATGATGCTTTGTTTCAGTATCTCATCAAAAAGAAAGTGCAAAAAATAGAAAAGCAGTTATATAGTGTAGTTAGGGAAGGATAGGAAAGTTTGCATAATTCAATAGCACAAGAAAATACAGTGTAAGAATCTTTGACATGTATCTTGACAGAGAAATCTGCTAATTTCTCCTCTTACAAGTCATTTCTCCACCCCTCACCTCCCGGCTCCAAGAATTCATCATCCACTCAAAAAACCACTCAACTCCATCTTACTCTAGTCAAGACGGACTGCCAGCACAGTGAAGTGTCAGGTCACACAGCATATTAAAGTCTATGAAGGGGGGAGGAGGTGGATAAGTGTACAACAGCGGGAGAAAAAGAGAGCATTCTACAGTTTCATTTACCTTATCCCAGTGCAGGATTCACAGTTACACTGATCAGTACTAATATATATTGCATCATCCATACAGTTTTTGCTTATGTCTATATTTATCCTAAATATAACAGGGTTTTTTATTATATTTGGTGCAGCCTAGGTAGAATATCAATGACTCATAACCTGTGGCTCTTCAGCTATGGCTAAACTACAATATAGCATGCTAGGAATTTCAGAATAATTGTGGACCTCTGTCAAAAGCCGTATAAGCCCAAAGATATACTGCATATGCAAATATTATTGATATGCCGTATTTTTCAGATTATAAGAAAATGGGGGTGAAAATGTGGGTGCGTCTTATAATTCGAATTTATCTTACCAGCTGTGGTGGAGAGGGGTTCCAGGGTCGCTGCTGCAGGAAGCTTCTGGGGGCTGTTGAGGGAGTGGGGCGATGCTGCAGACCCCAAGCTGGTAGGAGGGGGTGTCCGGCGATGTGGGGTCTCCGCCGACATTTTTTGAAAGCTCAGAGCCCCTGCTCTTCCCATGCCTTTCAATCCGGTGGACTCAGGGAAAATGGCCGCTGTAGGCAGACTATGCGCAAATTGAGATCTTGGCACCGAGATCTCAATTGCACATGCGTCACCCCTGTGGCCATTTTCATGAGGTACACCGCTATGAAAAGCATGGAAAGTGCGGGGGCTCCGGGCTTTCACAAACTGTCAGCGGAGCCCCTGCACCACCGAACACCACCTCCTACCAGTCTGGGGCCTACAGCATAGCCCCACTTCTACCTCCACTGAACACCACCTCCTACCAGTATGGGGTCCGAAGCCTCTCCTGCCTCAGCCACAGCCAGCTTACTGGAGCAGCGACCCTGCCACCTGGGACCCTGCTCCACCGCCGCCACTCCCTCAGTTAAGCTACCGTAAAAGTGGATTATAAGACTCACCACCATTTTATTAAAACATTTTTTTCCTATTTCCTCCCCAAAATTCTTATAATCTGAAAAATATGGTAATCATTTAGTAAACTTCTTTTGAGGTACAATTTGGAAGCATGTCTTTTTTACTATTTATTTTTATATGCATATACTTAAAAAACCTTTGAATACCACTGTATTCTTTAATAAGTAAATTTAACAGCCATGTTGCAGAGTTATTAAAGGTTTGAATTTAAGTTTCCATTTAAATTGTCACTGTACTTTCAGATTACTTGATCTGATTTGATAGATATTGTGATAGTCAATCTGCAAATAATTACGGTATATTAAAAATTATATTGTCTTACCCCTAAAAGTCTCTTAAGTGTTGACCACTGGACATATTAGGTATGTGTGACATGCAGAAGTAGTGCTGTTGCTTCCAAAGCATCCAGCAACTGTTACAAATAACACAAGCACAGGAGACAGGAAGTGTTGTGCTTCAGAAGCATCCAGCAACTAGAGGGGTTAACACAGTCACAGGAGACAGTGAGTGTTTTAGCAGAGCCCCGGGGGACTGTGGGGAACTTGTTATTGTAATCTGGCTGAAGCCGAAGAGAAAGGTGGTGTGTTATCTGTATCTGACAAAAGGCAACTGAACAGGATTCAGATCAGGAGAGAAACTAAACACAGGTAAGATAAACTCCCTGAACTAACAGTGCAGAGTATTATCGGGCAGGAAGATAAGGACTGGAAGGAATTGAGTCACAGGCATCATCTCCTTCATCAAACCCTCCACCCCTCCATCTCCATGCAGGATAAAGAATGCTGTGTACTATTGTGTCCTTGTGAAGGAAAAGCATGTGGTTGTGTATGCATAGAATGCATAGAAGTGTGCTGCTAAGAAATCTAATCTATGCTGAATTATGCTACTGAAGAGACTGTAATACTATGCCTTGTGAAGAAACTACTGTGTTGTTACTGGAGCCGGTTGCTCAAGAAACTCAGACTGTACTGTAATGAAGATTGTTGCTGTATTATCCCTGAATTGTACTGCCCGTGATTCAGATTAAATTACACTGTTAAACTGTTGAAAAAGACTCTTGTCAGATGTGTCTGGTCAGCAATTTAATCTATCGTGTGCCTGAGAGAAGCTGCAGCCTATGTTGCCCTGAGTAACGGTTCCCCAGGATTCCAAAGAATTCATGAAACCCGTCTCGCCCTATCTGAACATAGAGTCGTGCATGTAACAGTGGTGGCAGGAATTAGCATGTAGAGGGAGAAGAGGAAAAGTGTCTGGAAAAACACAGCAGCACAGCACCTCAATTCAACTCTGCTACACCAGTTAAAGGGGACAATCCCTAAAGAAAACTCACTAGGAGCAATGGATGTGGAAATACAAATGGACAGAATTAGTGAGCTGCTTCTTCAGTTAACCTGTGAAGAATTGAGAACAGTAGCAGAACATATAAAGATGTCAGAAGAACAGATTTCTAAAGCACACAACTGCAGGAACTGTTAGCTACCATTAATGCAAAAATGGATGAGCTGGGGAAGAAAGAAGCTGAAGACGTCATGGGGACGTTCCTCCAGGAGCTAACACAGTTTCTAAGGTTGAAGTTTGAGGATGTAGGGGCAGCACCAATTACCAAAAGTGGGAATCTTCGTCCGCAGACAGAACTACAGGAATTGAATGAACAATTCAAAGCCCTGACTACAGCCCTGCAGGAATCGACCAAAACCTCTGAACGGGAGACAGACTCAGACAGAACTTTTACCCTGCTCGGGTTAGATAAATCAGGAAGACAGTCCTCTCTAACACCACAAATCACCATAAGGAAAGAATTCAAGATCCTGGGACAGATTGGAGAGTATGAACAGAAAGAGAAACTGTCTTATATGAACTTGTTGCACCAGATCGATTCAATGCAGGCTTACAGAAAGGCTACCAGCCAGATGAGATCGTTGAGGGGGTGGTGAAAGCTATCAGCCCAGGACTGAACCTCCCTAGTATGCTAGAAATGAAGAGTCAATTGACCTTGCAACAGCTGAAGATGATTTTAAAAGGGCACTATAAAGAAGAGAGTACTTCAGAACATAGTAACAGTAACATAGTTTTTAAAGCCGAATAAAGACTTGCGTCCATCAAGTTTGACCTATTAGTTCTGTAATTGCTAAAGTTGATCCAGAGGAGGGCAAAAACCTCAAATGATTTAGCCAATCTTCACCTGAGGAAAAATTCCCTCCCGACACTGAAACCAGCAGTCAGAATAAATCCCTGTATCAACCTACTATTTTATTTTATTTTTAAGTATACGCTGAAATCTGCCTGGTATCTAGAAATGCATCCAGTCCCCGCTTGAACTGGTGTAGTGAATCCGACATTACCGTCTCCTCAATCAGTGAATTCCATATTCTCACTGCTCTTACCGTAAAGAACCCCTTCCTATGCTGGTGCTGAAACCTTTTCTCTTCCAGTCTTAGTGAATGCCCTCTTGTTACCGTAATATCCCTCCTTTTGAACAAATCCCGGGCAAGATCTCTATACTGTCCCCTAACATATTTGTACACATTTATTATGTCCCCCCTCAACCTTCTCTTTTCCAGGCTTAATAGTCCTAGTTTTGCCAGCCTCTCTGGGTATTGCAGTCCCTCCATTCCCTTTATTAATTTTGTTGCCCTCCTTTGTACCTTTTCAAGCTCATTTATATCCTTTCTATATATTGGGGCCCATAACTGAGCACAGTATTCCAAGTGTGGTCTGACCAGTGCTTTGTACAGTGGAAGAACAATGTTCTCATCCTTTGCAGCTATACCTCTTCTGATACATCCCATTACCCTGTTTGCCCTTACAGCAGCGGCCTGACTTTGGGCACTCCAATTTAGTTTGCTATCAATCAAGATGCCCAAGTCCTTGTCCATCTCTGAATTCCCCAATGATTTCCCATTCAGTGAGTACTGGTGACTGCCATTTTTCCTTCCCATATGTATGACCTTACATTTCTCCTCATTAAACCTCATTTGCCATTTAATGCTCCACCTACCCAGCTTATCCAAATCCCTCTGTAGGTCTGCACTGTCCTCTTTTGTATTAATTGTTTTACATAACTTTGTGTCATCTGCAAATATTGATATTTTACTATTTATCCCGTTGACTATGTCGTTAATAAAGATATTAAATAACATTGGGCCTAGTACAGACCCCTGTGGTACCCCACTAGTGACGCTTACCCAATCTGAGTATATTCCATTTATAACCACCCTCTGCCTTCTATCCCTTAGCCAGTTAGCTACCCACTTGCAAACATTTTCCCCCAGCCCCATCATTTTCATTTTGTATACCAACCTATTATGTGGCACGCTATCGAACGCTTTTGAGAAGTCGAGATACACGACATCCACTGGTTCCCCCTGATCTACTCGAGAGCTAACCTCCTCGTAGAAGTCAATCAGGTTTGTTTGGCAGGAGCGATTCCTCATGAATCCATGTTGGTTCGGGGTTAAAAGATTATTAGCATCAAGATGCTGCGTAATCGCCTCTTTAATGAAGCTTTCAAAAATTTTGCCCACAACGGACATCAGACTCACCGGCCGATAGTTTCCGGCGTCACTTTTTGCTCCCTTTTTGAATATTGGCACTACATTCGCCTGTCGCCAATCAAGTGGTACAGACCCAGTCTCAACAGAGTCCTAAAATATAAGATATAACGGTCTGTCTATCACATTACTTAGTTCCCTTAGCACCCGTGGGTGTATACCATCAGGTCCTGGTGATTTGTTTATTTTAATGTTACTGAGGCGTTTCTGTACCCCAACTTGGGTTAGATTTGTCATACTTAGTGGAGGATTAAGCTTGTCACTTCTCATTTCGCCTGTTAGTTCTGTTTCCTTTGTGAAAGTTGTCGAAAAAAAATTATTTAATAGATTAGCTTTATCCTCATCTTTCTCTATGATTTTGCCTTCATCACTTTTTATCGGTCTAATTTTATCCGATTTAATCCTTTTACTATTTATATACGTAAAGAACAGTTTGGGATTTGATCTACTTTCCCTAGCAATACGTCTCTCTGTTTCCTCCTTCGCTATTTTTATTTGTTTTTTGCAGGTTCTCGTTTTTTCCTTGTAACACTTTAGTGCCTCCTTACTGTTTTCCTGTTTTAACCTCTTGAATGCCTCTTTTTTGCTTTTTAACGCCCCTTTTACGTTCTTGTTCAACCATATTGGTTTCCTCTTATTTCTGGCCCTTTTATTCCCATACGGTATATCTCTCTCGCCCTGAGTATTCAGAATTCTTTTGAAGGTTTCCCATTTACTATTCGTATTCCTTTGATTAAGAACTTTGTCCCAGTCAATAAGTTGGAGGTTTTCTATCAGCTGATCAAACTTCGCCCTCCTAAAGTTTAATGTTTTTGTTGTTCCCTTATTGATAACCCTACTGAAGGGCATTTTGAAATCGATAATATTATGATCGCTATTACCTAGGTGCCCCCCTATCTGTACCTCAGTTATTCTATCAGGCCTATTAGTCAATATTAAGTCCAACACGGCCTTCCCTCTCGTTGGTTCCTGCACTAGTTGGGAGAGATAATTATCCTTAATATTTGTCAAGAACCTTTTTCCTTTCTGAGATCTACAGGTTTCTGTTTCCCAGTCAATATCCGGGTAGTTGAAATCCCCCATTACAATCACTTCATTATGTTTTGCTACTTTGTCTATTTGTCCTAATAGCAGATTCTCATTCTCCTCTGTTATATTTGGTGGCTTATAGCAGATCCCCAGTAATATTTTATTATTATTTTTTGCCCCCTCTATCTCTACCCACATGGACTCGACCCCCTCTTCTCCCTCTCCTATATCTTCCCTTAGTCTGGGCTTTAGACATGACTTTACATATAAGCAGACTCCTCCGCCTTTCCCCTTTTTCCTGTCCCTTCTAAATAAACTATAATCTAATAAATTTACCGCCCAGTCGTAGCTATCGTCTAACCAAGTCTCTGTTATACCTACGATGTCATACCTCTCCTCCGATATAAGCGCCCGCAGCTCATCCTTCTTATTGGTCAGGCTTCTTGCGTTGGTCAGCATGCAGGATAAAACTTTGGGGCTATTTAGCATCCTATTCTTCTCTAACGATCTAACTGTACTATCCCCACCCCCCTCTCCACCCTCATTATATTCACTTCTCCCCTTCCCCCTTGCTTGCCTCACATCCCACCCCTTTCCTTGGTTCCCCCCCCATCTCTAGTTTAAATATTCCTCCAACCTATTAGCCATCTTCTTCCCCAGCACCGCTGCACCCTCCCCATTGAGGTGCAGCCCGTCCCTACGGTAGAGCCTGTAGCCGACTGCGAAGTCGGCCCAGTTCTCCATGAACCCAAACCCTTCTGCCTTGGACCAACTCTTTAGCCACTTATTCACCTCCCTAACTTCCCGTTGGTGCTCCTGTGTGGCTCGCGGGATTGGTAGTATTTCTGAGAAAACTACCTTGGAGGTCCTTGCCCTAAGCTTCCTACCTAGGTCCCTGAAATCATTTTTAAGGACCCACTCATCTACCACTCACTTTGTCATTGGTGCCGATGTGGACCATGACCGCTGGGTCTTCGCCAGCCCCACCCAGTAACCTGTCAACCCGATCCGCGATGTGCCGGACTCGAGTGCCAGGGAGGCAGCACACCGTTCGGTGATCCCGGTCTTTGTGACAGATTGCCCTGTCTGTCCCCCTAATAATAGAGTCACCCACTACCAGGACCTGTCTTGCCTGCCCTACACTTCCCCCCTCCCCCTCATTACTAGAGCATACACTCCCCCGGCGGTCAGAGGATCTGTCGTGCTCCAATAATGCTGGTTCTGAACCAGCCTTCCTATACTTCTTCCCTCTATCCCTCCTAACTGTTATCCAGCTCCCTGCCTGTTCAGCCTGCACTTCCCCTCTATGCTCCACCCCCAGTATTGACCCATTGAGTGTCTGCTCGGCGAGCAGCAAACTCCGTTCCATGTTGTCGATGCTCCTCAGTATCGCTATCTGAGCACTTAGATCCAGAATTTGGGCTTCCAAGTGCACGATATGCTCACATCTCTCGCAGCAGTATGGATCCTCGAGCGGTAGCTCACGGAATGCATACATTGCGCAAGATGTACACTGCACGGCTCCGGCCAACATGGACGTCATTCTAAATATGGGGATACAGTCAGTATATATATACAAGTACAAAACACAATTATTTATATATAGGTGTATGGACGGGGATCAATTAGGGATGTGCAAGTGTATCAATTAGATATCGGCGTGGGATCAGTTAAGTATGGACGGGGGATCAATTAAGTATCAATTAAGTATGGACGTGGAAATCAACTGAGTAGGTCAGGTGGATTAATTAAGTATGGACGGTGTGTCAATTAACTATGGACTGGGGATCAATAAATATGGACTGGGGAAATAATTAATTGTGGACTGGGGAATCAATCAATTAATTATGGACAGGGGGACAGGGGGTTAATTAAATATGGATGGGGATAAGGCAAATAAATAGGGACTGGGGGATCAGTAAAAGTGGACAGGGGGAATCTATTAAATATGTACAAATGAGATCAATTGATTATGGGCTGGGGGGGTCAATCAGTTAAATGTGGTCGGGTCGATCAATTTAATATGGACGGGGGGTGGTCGGGGGGATCAACTACATGAGGACGGGGGGTCAATTTAAATGTGGTCAGGGGGATCAGTTAAATATGGACGGGGGGTGATCAGGGGAATCAATTTAATTATGGACTGGGGGATCACTAAAGGTGGCCGGGGGAGTTGTACTAAATATGCATAGGGGGGAGATCGATCAAATATGGACAGGATTAATTTAAATTAGGCCGGGGGGGGGGCACTTAAATATAATACAATTACAATACAAATACAAATACAATACAGTACACACTCGGGTTCAGTAGGGCCGCTTATCGCGGCCTCCTGCCCCTCGCTCACCTCCTCTAGGGACGCTGCACGCTATCACAGCTATCACAGCGCGCTCGCCCCTCCGGTCGCCTCTTACCGGTCCTCCTGGTCACCACCACCTGGCACCCTCCGCCGGCCGGCGGCGCTGCACGCTATCACAGCGCTCTCTTGCGCTCGTCCCTCCGGTCGCCTCCTACCAGTCCTCCCGGTCCACTCGGTCACCTCCGCCTGGCTCCCTCGCCGGAGGGCCGCGAGCCGAGTCGAGAATTGTTCCATTAACCTCTCACAGAAAAATAATGAATCACCCCAAAGTTTCTTGTTCAGAGCAATTGAACTGAAGGATAGACTGTTCTTTGCATCCAGAGATGTAGAAGCGGAGGAGGAGTTTGATGCTGGACTAGTCCAGAAGAAGTTCTTGAGATCATTGGGAACAGGGTTAATCAGCAAAGACATCAAGTTGCAGCTGAAACAGTACCTAGAAGTCCTAATTGAAAAAATGAATGAGGCAACTAGTTTGGAGTCAGAGATCAAACAGAAGTTAAAGAAAGGCTCTGCTCCTAAAATCACCAAAATGAGTCAGCTGAAGTTGGAGACCCCCGGTGGCCAGTCCAAAGATCATCATGGAGACCCTCCAGTGCCACCTCCGAGAGGGAATCTTAAATCACCAACAAAAGAGAGGACCGCCAGCGCTGACTGGAAGGAAGTAGTAGGAGAACTACAAGCCGAGTTGATTGAGGTGAAAAAGTTGATTCGTTCCAGGCCAGAACCTGTATCCCTCAGACCCAGGAGTGGATTTGAAAACAGAAGATACCCGGCTTGTGAAGCGTGCCATTCATCAAATCAGAGTACGGTGTGTGTCTACTGTTCAAGATGTGGTGAGGAAGGACATTATGCATAGGAATGCCAATGGTCACGGTCGTTTGGGTTAAAAGACAGGAGGTTGCCAGTGCGGGGCGACTGGTAACCGCGACATGGAGGAGGCCCCAGAAGCAAATCCAAATCTCACCAACCCCCAGAACTGCGCATGAGGTAAAACGGCTGCATCAGTACTATCCCCAAATGTGTTCCCATCTACAACAGCTGCAAGAGAGTCAGGGGCATCAGTAACTTAATGCCCAGTGCAGAGGTCAATTGATGTACTCCTGGGAGGAGGATTCCTCGGTCAGTAAAGATAGCCTCATCAGCCTAATCAGTGAAAGATGCTTTATACAGTGCCAGCTAGATGGACTCCTTGTAAAAGCACTGTAGGACACAGGAGCCCAAGCGAGCCATTTAAATGAAGAATGGAGAAGGCGATACCTGCCACATATCTGCCTTCGGTGGCTAAAAGAACTCTTAGGACCAGTGGAACTCCACTGCAAAGCTGTCAACCAGACCGAAATCCCTTTCATAGACTGGGTGGAAGTGACTCTCCAACTCAGGGCCACGAAGAACAGCAACACCATTGAGCTTTTGGTACCTTTTCTCATGACCAGTGATCAGAACGTGGCAGAGGACCGTATCCTGGGTTATAATGTAATCAGTGAGGTCATCACGAAACACAAGTCAGGGGCACTGGTGGTCGATGCAATTGCCACATCACTTGCCATACCCAACGCCGTGGCGGAAAATGTGATTCATAGAGTAAAGAAAGCACAGAATACAATGAACCTAAAAGAAGTCAAGGTAGGCTGGCGCCCAACCATCATCCATGCAAACCAAATGGTGGGGGTGAAGTGTGGAGTCCGGGTAAAAGACTGTTAATGCCAGAAGACTCCTAAGAACTTTTGGAAGGCCTAGTTCAAGGCCAGACTGTGCTTACGATCCTTACTCGTGGGTTTGCTCGAGTGACAGTACCGGTGATGAATACTACAAAACACGAAATTAGACTGGATCCAAAGACTGTATTAGGTCACATTGAAACCGTTAAAATGGTATATCCAGCCAGTGTGAGACCCGCCCATGGGTCTACCGTGAATTCAGTCTCCCCACCAAGGAACAGGAGTTGCCCAGGGGAGGAAATTGCACGACCCACCTCAGGGTCCTGGGATCCCCCAGTATCCCTGGAACACTTGTGTGCTGAAGATATAGCAATAACAAAACAGATGCTGAGAGAAGAGTGCCATGCATTCTCTAAAGATGACTCTGATAAAAGCTGTGTCCTGTCATTGCAATTGAAAATCAATTTGAAAGACACGACCCCAGTAACTAGAAGTTACATGTCAGTGTCGAAACTATTACACCGTGAAGTGAAAGAGTATTTACAAGATCAAATCAACAGAGGTTGGGTCCAAAAGTCGAAGTCGTCTTATTCCTTTCCTATTGCTTGTGCTAGGAAGAAGGACGGTACATTGAGACTGTGATTACCGGGAACTAAACCGAAAGTCAGTACCTGATCGGCACCCGATACCAAAGATTATAGATATTGTCGGGACTTTGAATATTTTTGATTACATTTTGGCCATTTTTGCCCTTTTTCAAGATGGAATCTTTTGTCTCATGTGCCCCTTGTCTTCCTGCTTTATAACTCCACCCCAGCCTCTAGTCAGTGCTAGAGTATTCTGCCTGTGACCTGTTCCTGGTGGTTTCCTAGTTTCCTGCTTTCTCCTGCAAACCTGTGTGGATCTTCTGTTACCTGCTCTCAGAGATTCTGCAGCATTCACTTGTTACCAGCATTCCTCCTTCTCCTGGCTACTCGTGCTGCTTCATCTGAGCCTTAGTCCTCACCTGCATTTTGCTAACAAGTAAGCTGGTTTCTGCTCTGACTCACCTTCATTAGATAGTTGCAGAGCACGGGCCTGTGCTGCACTATCAAAGACTTCCTACCCAGGCCTCCCTGGATTATCTAATATATATTGTATGGACTTACTTGCATCTATATATATATTTGTGTATGGACTTGATAAAGACTTACTTGTTTTCTAGCATCCTCTAGTGTGAACTGTGCTTTACAGACTGCTCTGCTGATTACATTTCTCCCTGAGTGTTTATGGACTTTGAGTTTTCGTCTGCACTTGTTTGAAACACCGTGTGATTATAATATAAACTTTGACACCTATAAACTGTGTTCTGTAGTGTCTTTGTTCCATGCAAAGAGACTCCTGGGGTATCTGACGCGCCCCCTGGGCCGTGGGGTACTCGGTGCCGGGCCCGTCGTCGTTTGGGAAGATGTCACAGTGGCGGTGACCCGGTCCATGACCCTGGGCGGTCAATCAACAAGGGAATATTTACAGGGGATTTATGTACAAAGTTCGTGACGCCACCTGTGATATGCGGCTATGTGGAGCCGCCGCTGCGTAGCAGGTCCTCTGGAGCTGATGTCAGTGCAGCAAATCTGGTGTGGCTCTCCACAGGTAGAGCTTAGCTCCAGGGCAGTGTAGATGGGATAGGTTGTGCTGGGTGTTGTAGTGCGGGGGTGATGGTCCAGATAATAATCACAGAGACAGCGGGGTGCAGTCCCCAGGGTCTTTACTCATGGTTATTGCAGTCCAAGTTACAGGTACCAGTGTAACTTCCCTAGTCGTACTGCGCTTACTCAGGGAGGGGTTCAGTCCACCCTCAGGTATCTCCGGAGTACTTAATGGGACCCCCTTCTGTGTCCTTTCTCTGGCCGTCTCCCTGCACCTCATACCAAGTGTCCCAAACCGGTACCTGCGGGCCTTGTCGGGCGACGTCTGTTCCGTCCCCTGGGTCCTCTATAGCTACCTTCTTGGTGAGACTGATATGGACTGTTGGCTGCAGGACTTGAAATACTGCAGCCTCCGGTTTCTAGTTGAGACATAGAGTGCTCTGCTAGTTGAGGGACCAGTCCCCTTTGTGTGGCCTGACCCCTCCACCTCCTGGTAGATTCGGGCGTACGGGTGGCCTCCAGCACTGCCTGTACCCCTGGGGTCCCTTTCTCGTTCCTGGAGCCCTTCCCGCTCCTCTCCTTCTCCTTCAGTCCTGGGCCTCTCCTCAGGCCCTCTGCCTGAGCAGAGCTACTGCAGAGCCTCTGCTCCTTCCAATTCTCCTCCTCTGGCTGGCTTGTCTTTCTAAGATGGCTTCTCTATTTATACCATCCTTCCATGTGCTCCCCTTAGCTACTTTCTCCACCCACACCCACTACATAGCTCCTCCCACAGCTAGGGACCCGGGACTGTGCTCTCCCCTAGGAGCAATCTTGCCCTACCCCCTTTGCGGGTATGTGTTGGATGCAGGTGTTAGGGTCCCGAGCTGTACTCCTTCCTTATCTGAGAGTGATATATCACACCTCTGGGTGAGATGCAGTACCTCTGTGGTGACCGAACCCTCAGGGGCGCCACATATCCATTATAATTATTATAGATATGCTGGATAGCCTATCAGGAAGCACCTGGTTCTCTGTCCTCGATCAGGATAAAGCATACCATCAAGGGTTTGTTGAAGAGTCCAGTAGACCGTTGACAGCATTCATCACACCGTGGGGGTTATAGGAGTGGATCCCCATGCCGTTTTGGCTCAGTTCAGCTCCAGCAGAATTTCAGAGGAGCATGGAGACCTGTTTGGAAGGACTGAGGAACGGTATCTGCCAGCTGTACTTGGATGACAATGTGATACACAGCAAAACCTTCTGGGAGCATGCTGAACATGTGAGGACCGTATTACAGCAGTGTCAACAACACAGAGCTAAGTTGAACCCCAAAGAAGTGTGAACTATTCAAAAGGCAAGTCTGATTTCTAGAGAAAATTGTGTCCAGAGAAGGATATACCATGGACCCAGCAGAAGTCGCTTCGGTACTGGCCTTAAAAGACAAGCGGCCCTCTACTGTCGGGGAGTTGATGCAGATATTAAGAATCCTCTCCTACAATCGTACTTACGTTCGGAACTTCTCTAGGATTGCCGCCCCGCTATACCTTCTCTTGGGGGGACTTCAAAGTCAACAACACCCAAGGAGAAAAAGAAGAACGCGGGTAGGATAGGGCTTAATAGAAACAACGCCATTTCATCCCAACAGCCCATTTTCTGGACAGCAGACCACCAGGAGGTATTGGAAGAACTAGTAAACTACCTGGTAAAACCACCCATCTTGGGATATCCTGATTTCAACTTACCATTTGTTCTTCATTGTGATGTTTCTCAAGTATGACTGGGAGCTGACCTGTATCAGCATCAAGATGGAAAATTGAGAGTCATCGGTTACGGTTCTAGAACGTTGACAGACGCCGAGAAGAATTACCATCTACATTCTGGAAAATTGGAGTTCCTGGCATTGAAATGGGCTATCTGTGAACGATTTAGAGATTATCTCTACTACAGCAAAGAGTTTGAGGTATGCACTGACAACAATCCTTTGACCTATGTCCTCACTACAGTCAAACTGAATGCAATGGGTCAGAGATGGGTCGCTGAACTAGCTGACTTCAATTTCAGCATCAAGTACAGGCCAGAAAAATGCAATGCGGATGCTGACGGATTGTCGAGAATGGCACTAGAGCCTGAGGAGTTCATGCAAGAATGCTCGGAGGAAGTCAGTCTGGAAGCAATTGAGAGCACTACCGAAGCAGTGCAAGCTTATCAAGAGGAAGACACACCATTGTGGTGTCCGTTGACGGTAGAAACCACCATAAAAGCGAGAGAACAAGATCACCCCCTGTCCATTCAACAACTACCTAAAGAAAAAATCCATAGATCACAACGGGAAGATTAGATAATAGGTAGAATACTTATTTATGTGGACCAAAATCGGTTTCCAAGTAAACTTGAGTGAGATATTGAGTCACCAGCAGTATCTGTTTTAGTTAAAGAATGGACAAAGCTCTACCTCAGTGAAGACTGTATCCTGTATCGTAAAAGAAGACAAAACCGGCAGTTGGTACTACCCAGAGTATTCTGTCGGTTGGTCTTCAAAGAGCTCCATGAAAACATGGGACACCTGGGAGAGGAAAGGACAACCAACTTGATCTGTGAACGTTTCTTCTGGCCGTACATGCAGAGAGATATTGAGAGGTACGTGACCAGGGAGTGTGGGTGTCTGAAACATAAATGTCCCAACACATCAACCCGGGCACCTATGGGCAACATCCAAGCTACATATTCGTTTGAGATGGTCTCAATAGACTTTCTACTTCTTGACATGTGCAAGGGTGGTTACGAACACATATTGGTGGTGATGGACCATTTTACTTAACTTGCCCAAGCATATGCCACCACCAATAAAGCTGGTCGAACAGCGGCAGAGAAGATCTGCTCTTTGCCAAGCTAGGAAAGTACTGTAGAATTCAGAGATCCCACACAACGCCCTATCACCCAGAGGGTAATGGACAAGTGGAATGTTTTAACCAGACATTATTGTCGATGTTGCACACTTTAACACCTGACGAGAAGAAAGACTGGAAGAGTTCTCTGTCAAAAGGGGTACATGCCTATAACTGTACGAAGAGCGATGCAATGGGTTACTCACCCTTCTTCCTATTGTATGGATGATCGCCAATACTACCAATCGACATCATGTTCGATACTCCGGTGTCAGAGACTTACAGAATGCATCTGGAGTACGTTCGGAAATGGAAGGAAAGGATGGCAGAGGCATACAACATAGCATCCAAAGTGGTTACGCAAGGACAGAGCAAGAGTAAGGAGTACTATAATCGAAAATATTATGGAGCAGAATTGGCACCGGGAAGCCGGGTGCTAGTCAAGAACGTACATGAGAAAGATGGTCCAGGAAAACTTTGTTCGTACTGGCAAAACAAGGTGTATGTGGTCATAAAGAGGAAAGCCGATGACAGTCCAGTGTATGAAATCTGATTGGAAAGAGGGGACAAGTATGCCAGAATAGTGCATCAGAATTTATTACTACCTTTTGAATATCTCCCACCACAACAAGACTTCCCAGAAGCAGACCAACATCAACCGAGATCGACTAAGGGACCACCACAGACTGAAGCTCCGAAGGTGGATAGTGACCTTGAAAGTTCTGATGAGGAAGAGCACACTGTTGTATTTCTCGGACCGGCAAGGAGAGGGACGTACCATCCTCAAGAGAGTGAACTAAATCCCGAGGCTCCAGAGTTTGTACCAAGGAGTACAAAGGAAGTCCAATTTAGATCTGATGATCGAACACCAGTCACTGAAGAGACCAATCGACACTTAGGAGTAGCAGAATTACCAGACCAGGTGGAAACAGACCACTCAAGAGAAGTTCTGGAACTTACAGAGGCAGTTCCATGGTCACCTGAGGAAGTACGAGAAATGAGTGTGGCAGAAAAACTCCTGTAACTGAAGAACCCCTGGTATCTGAGGAACAACCCACCAGGAGGATGTCGACTCGAGAAGTGAGGAGGCCCGTGATGCTGACGCACAAGACACTTGGAGAACTGAGTCAAGTGCCAAGGACTGTTGACTGGAAACAGGTATCTCTGCCTGCGGACCAGGTAAGCCCACTTGAGTGGTATGCACCACCGAGAGACAGTATGGATAATGTTACCTGGTGGAAAGACTTGTTTTGGCCTAGTGAGAGAGAGCTGGTTTAAGATGTACGAAAAGCTCCAGCGGAAGAGATGCTGATTATTTGAATTGTGTTAATTGTGTATTTCTTACAGGAGTCCTACAAGAAAAAGGTCGTAAGAATAAGTTGTTATCAATGTTTATAAATGTTATACCAATTTGACAATAACAAATTTATATATATAGCTACTAAGCTTTCACCACTGTTTCAGAATTGGTCAGATTGACCAATTAAGATGAATGTCAAGGACAACATTCAAAAAGGAGGGAAGAGTGTGAGATGCAGAAGTAGTGCTAGTGTTGTTGCTTCCAAAGCATCCAGCAACTGTTACAAATAACACAAGCACAGGAGACAGGAAGTGTTTTGCTTCAGAAGCATCCAGCAACTAGAGGGGTTAACACAGTGACAGGAGACAGGGAGTGTTTTAGCAGAGCCCCAGGGGGATTGTGGGGAACTTGTTATTGTAGTCTGGCTGAAGCCGGAGAGAAAGGTGGTGTGTTATCTGTATCTGACAGAAGGCAAATGAACAGCATTCAGATCAGGAGAGAAACTAAACACAGGTCAGGTAAACTCCCTGAACTAACAGTGCAGAGTATTATTGGGCTGGAAGATAAGGACTGGAAGGAATTGTGTCACAGGTATCATCTTCCTCATCAAACCCTCCCCCCTCCATCTCCATGCAGGATAAAGAATGCTGTGTACTATTGTGTCCTTGTGAAGGAAAAGCCTGTGGTTGTGTACGTATAGAATGCATAGAAGTGTGCTGCTAAGAGATCTAATCTATGCTGAATTATGCTACTGAAGAGACTGTAATACTGTGCATTGTGAAGAAACTTCTGTATTGTTACTGAAGCCGGTTGCTCAAGAAACTCAGACTGTACTGTAATGAAGATTGTTGCTGTATTATCCCTGAATTGCACTGGCCGTGCTTCAGATTAAATTACACTGTTAAACTGTTGAAAAAGACTCTTGTCAGATGTGTCTGGTCCGCAATTGAATCTATCGTGTGCCTGAGAGAAGAAGCAGTTTATGGTCGCCGTCTCGCCCTATCTGAACATAGCGGCATGTGTGTAACATATGTTCAGATGTTATGGATTTTCCATCATGATCTTGAGACTGAAAACTAGCAAGGGAATACAGTACCAGAAAAGTAGATGAGATTTTTATAATCACTTCCATCAGTTGCAGAGGCACAGCTAGGGATTCAGCATAGGGGTGAAGTGAAATAAGTGTGAGAGACCCCTAACCAGGTAACCATGTTTACAACTACAGTGAGGCACCCTATTGCAGAGCCAGCGGTCAGTCAGTCTCAGCCGCTGCTCACTATGTATTGAGCGGTGGCTGAAGCTGCGCTGGCCGCACCCCTATGACTGAAAGCCTGTGGCTGCTGGGAGGAATAAAGCTCACCTCCTCCTCTGCAGGCACCAGGTAGCTTCAGAATGCTATTAAACACAGATTAACCCATGAGTGTACCCAGGATCAAAACTAGGGGGAGGCAGCCATGGTCACAGATACCGAAGAGAAATATATATATAGTACAATGCAAAGATTTCACTTCTTACATTACATGCGTGATATCTATTGTAAATTCCACAATAGCTCAGAAACTGGCAAATCGCTCCACACAGTATACTGGCCGCCATAAAATGCCCCATACAGGATACTGGTCCCCATATAACGCTACATACAGGATACTTGCCCCCATATAACGCTCCATACAGAATACTGGCCCCCATATAACGCTCCATACAGAATACTGGCCCCCATATAATGCTCCATACAGGATACTGGCCCCCATATAACGCTCCATACAGAATACTGGCCCCCATATAACGCTCCAGGCAGGATACTGGCCCCCATATAATGCTCCATGCCGGATACTGGCCCCCATATAATGCTCCATACAGAATACTGGCCCCCATATAACGCTCCATACAAAATACTGGCTCCCATATAACGCTCCATACAGGATACTGGCCCCCATATAATGCACCATACAGAATACTGGCCCCCATGAAATGCTCCATACAGAATACTGGCCACCATATAACGCTCCATACGGAATACTGGCCCCCATATAACACTCCATACAGGATACTGGCCCCCATATAACGCTCCATACAGGATACTGGCCCCCATATAACGCTCCATGCAGGATACTGGCCCCCATATAACGCTCCATGCCGGATACTGGCCGCCATATAACACTCCATACAGGATACTGGCCCCCATATAACGCTCCATGCAGGATACTGGCCCTCATATAACGCTCCATGCAGGATACTGGCCCCCATGTAACACTCCATACAGGATACTGGCCCCCATATAACGCTCCATGCAGGATACTGGCCCCAATATAACACTCCATACAGGATACTGGCCCCCATATAACGCTCCATGCAGGATACTGGCCCCCATATAACGCTCCATGCAGAATACTGACCCCCATATAATGTTCCATACAGAATACTGACCCCCATATAACGCTCCATACAGAATACTGGCCCCCATATAACGCTCCATGCAGAATTCGGGCCCCCATATAACGCTCCATACAGAATACTGGCCCCATATAACGCTCCATACAGAATACTGGCCACCATATAATGCTCCATGCAGAATACTGGCCCCTATATAACGCTCCATGCAGGCTGTTCCCCACACATAATGCCTCATGCAGGCTGTTCCCCCCCACATAATGCCCCATGCTGCCCCATGCAGGCTGTTCCCCCCCACATAATGCCCCATGCAGGATGTCACCCCCCCTTATAATGCCCCATGCAGGATGTCACCCCCCCTTATAATGCCTCATGCAGGATGTCACCCCCCCTTATAATGCCCCATGCAGGATGTCACTCCCCCCCCTTATAATGCCCCATGCAGGATGTCACACACCCCCACCTCACCCCCCTCCCTTATATGGCCACAGGCCTCCGTATAATAAAAAAAAAAGTCAAATACTCACCTCACATCTCACCTGCTGCCGCTGCTCCGGACTCCAGCGTCGCCGGCCTCATCTCGCTCTGCGATGTGACTGCTCAGGAGAAAGCGCGGTGTAAAGACGTCACCGCGCCCTCTGATCTGAGACGTCACAGTGCAGCAGCCGCGGAGGATGCAGCAGCTGCTGCGGAGGCACGGGGAGGGGTATGTATTGTGCCGGGTGCCGGGGCCCTGAGCAAGTGGGGGGGAGCGGGTGCTGACGGTGAGGGCCCCCCCCCACCTGCTCAGGGCCCCGGCAGTTGCCCGGGTGCACCGGGTGCTGACGCTGGCCCTGGTGTGCGGCTTGCGTGCCTGCTTCTAGGGGGGGGCGGCGGCCCCCCCCCTGCCCCACGGTGGGTACGCCCATGGATTAACCCCATATCTGCAGGTTAAGAGTGTTTTTTAACATGACAGGTTCTCTTTAAGAAAGGATGTGAGCAGGCAAAGGAAATCGGAGGCAAGATCAGCACTATTTTGTGCAGATCTGACACTGGTGACTTTCCTGCAGATACTTGCAGGTTTGCTGTAGAAAGTGTCCACAGGAAATCTGCACTATATATACATACGCATAGTCTAATATGTGCACAAAGCCGTTTTATCTTGTTGGGTATGAGGGCAGCAAGACCATTATTTTGTACAGGTTTTGTTAAAGACAGGTATGCTTTACAGGAAAAGTGACTATTCTGTTCATTCTTTGGACCTTGGACTCCGTAGACAAGGATGGGTTGAATTAGGCACATTGGAAGCATTATAAGATAGAAAGCAGTTCTGGGCATTTCCTTAATTCCTTTCATTTCTGAGTGATATCATATAACAACAAAGTGCTATAGGTAATGCGATATATAGACAGAGATTTCCTTAATGCTTAAACTGTTAACCATGAAGTTTTCTTCCTAACGCTCCTTTGAGTAAGTTCCATTCAAATAGGCGAATCAAATCTATCTTTCATATACAAGGAATCCCTTGTGTTTTCATCAACACATTAATGGCACACTATTGCACTTTGCTAAACATTTTCCTCCTGTCTCAGCAGGACAAGTTTTGAAGATTTAGATATTTTACTGAAATCTATTGAAAATCCTGAGTGTGGGCTGGATGCTGCTCATTTAAATCACTGCAGGATACTCAATTTTGGATTTAAATGCACTCTTCTTTCCAGAGCCAGTAGGGGACTTTTTAGAAAATGTATTTTCCATTATTCTCATACAAGAATAGCAGTTATCATGCAAATGTCTAATCCACTCTGGGCAGTCATAAAGCTTAAAGCTGTCCTATTTGTCATACAAAACAAAGGGTGTCTTGAATTATGAAATCTACAAGTGTGTTATTAATCATTATGCATTAGTCATTGTTATTTTCAACAGCAGCACTTATAAGGTTTGTATCTGTTTGCTCAAGTGAATGCCTACAGACTTTCAATGGCAACATTTTCAATTATATTTTTGCGGCATGTAAATGTTGGCAGATAACAGGCTTTATTTGACAGTACTAGAGAAGACCAATAAATAGCTTTGTGTGGATATGCAGTAACCCTTTTTATCTACAGTACATACTTCTGACTGTTTCTTATAACATCCCTTTCCTAGAAATTGAATCGTTCCAGTTACTACAATCTATCACCCAGCTGAATTCCATAAGTATTCATGAAATAGAAAGTCTGAAACTATTTGATCTAAATGCTGACAATGTACGGCAGGGGTCTCAAACACGCGGCCCGCGGGCCGCATGCGGCCCCTGAGGCTGCTTTATGCGGCCCGCAGGCACAGACCCCTTGACGATCCCGACCTGGTCCAGGAGGAGCCGCCGACAGCAGCGCTGAATTGCCACACAGAGACTGTTTCCCAGCACTGCATTTCCAATGCCAGCCGCTGGCCAATCAGAGGCCAGCAGCTGATATCTGCGTGTCGGCGCAGCGAGTATGACGTCATTGCCATATGCAGATGTCAGCTGCTGGCCTCTGATTGGCCGGCGGCTGATATTGGAAATGCAGTGCTGGGAAACAGTCTCTGTGCGGCAATTCAGCGCTGCTGTCGGCGGCTCCTCCTGGACCAGGTCGGGATCGTCAAGGGGTCGGACTCTGTGGTGCCTGCGGGCCACATCTGCAGGAAGGCCGCCGAGGGAACGGAGGACAGGTGAGAATCATCTTTTTTTTTTTCTATTTTATGTGTGTGAAGAACAACACAGGGGGCACATAGCCACAAGAGGGGACCTGGATGGGGCACATAGCCACAAGAGGGGACCTGGATGGGGCACATAGCCACAAGAGGGGACCTGGATGGGGCACATAGCCACAAGAGGGGACCTGGATGGGGCACATAGCCACAGGATGGGGACCTGGATGGGGCACATAGCCACAAGAGGGGACCTGGATGGGGCACATAGCCACAAGAGGGGACCTGGATGGGGCACATAGCCACAAGATGGGGACCTGGATGGGGCACATAGCCAAAAGATGGGGACCTGGATGGGGCACATAGCCAAAAGATGGGGACCTGGATGGGGCACAGAGCCAAAAGATGGGGACCTGGATGGGGCACATAGCCACAGGATGGGGACCTGGATGGGGCACATAGCCCCAAGATGGGGACCTGGATGAGGCACATTAGTACAAGATGGGCGCCAGGATGGGGAACGTTGCTACAGGATGGGGACCTGGATGGGGCACATAGCCACAGGATGGGGACCTGGATGGGGCACATTAGTACAAGATGGGGACTTGGATGGGGAACATTACTACAAGATGTTTTCCATTATTACTATATGATGCTAATTGTAAGACAATATTACTGTATGTGGCCAATTGGGGGAAATAAAATTGTATAAAAAATAAAATAAAGCATGAAAAAATATTGGGCACTAAAAATGCTGTTTTATATGTAAACTAAAGTAAACACAAAAAAGTGCACGTTTATTATCGCCACATCCATAACGACCCAAGCCATAAAAAAATAAACACGGCAAAAATGTTCAAAAGGTGTATACAAAAAAAATGGTATCACTAAAAATGTCACATTGAACAAAGAATGCGGCCCCCCAAATTCAAATTTTTTCCATGTGCGGCCCATATACCCAGCCGAGTTTGAGACCCCTGATGTACGGTGTGGTGCGATCAACTGCACCCACTATTTCATGTCTATTAGGGTCATGCATGGGATTTACAGCAGTCCTACCATTCCAGTGATTGTATGGAAGGTGCCAATTTTGCCCGCGAAGGTGTCATTAGAGGATCCGAGCCAGGACTAGTCTGGGGAAAGAGAGGTCCAGGAAGAAAATGAACGGTAGAATAAAATTACATTATAGAAAAATAAAAAAACTAGCATTGCACATAAAATACCATTTCAGAATAAAGGAATGATGATGCATTCCCTTATAGTAGTAGTTAGGCACCGTAGTAGTAGTATAGTAGTAGTTAATGGAGTATCCCCATCGCCAAGATCTTATCCCAATATTTGGTAGATGTAATAATAATAATAATATTAGCAAATGCCTCCAATTAGAAATATAGTATAGTTCTTCTGATTCGCTATGTCGTCTACCCCATGTAGGGCATTGCAGTAGCTTAGGTATCCATGGTTACGACCACTCATATAGTGACATTTAGTTAGCTGTTAGTAGTTGTAACCATGGATACCCAAGCTACTGCAATGCCCTACTTTGGGTAAGCGGCATCGCAAATTAGAAAAACTATGCTACATTTCTAATTGGAGATATTTACTAATATTTTTATTATACACCTACTACATGTTGGGATAGGATCTTGGAGATGAGAATATCCCTTTAAGGAGGGTTAGGGGACCAAACAAGTTGCCTACTTCTACGTCAGTTTCCATATTTTGAACATGTTCATGACATGAGTTGTTTCCTTATTTTTCAGATAAATATTTTCTTGTGTACTTGATCACATTGGAGGATCAATTATTATCACAAGCTGCCAACATATTTAGCAACTGCATATTAGCAACTAGGTGGCAATAATACCTACCCTTAGATTATAGATTGACCATTATAGTTGTGGGTATCAGTTACTTTAATTTCTATACATTCTTATACGCTTATTTGTTTGGATGCATTACAACTATGTTGTTTACTGTATGTCTGGCCATGTTTTGAAAAAAACAAAAAAACAAAAATCAACTTTATATTATCTGTCTAAAAAAAACACCATAGTATGCTTTCTAAACTTATGAAGAAATATATATAACAATGTACAACGGCGGGCATAGTTGAC
This sequence comes from Phyllobates terribilis, assembly GCF_046119375.1. Classification (NCBI taxonomy): domain Eukaryota; kingdom Metazoa; phylum Chordata; class Amphibia; order Anura; family Dendrobatidae; genus Phyllobates; species Phyllobates terribilis. Next base: position 294,748,126 of record NW_027362771.1, read on the forward strand.
TCATCATTGTTGACCATTACATCTCACCATTAGAGACTTGCCAAATTGAGCTGGGCAAAATTTTTGAAAGCTTCATTAAAGAGGCGATTACGGAGCATGTTGATGCTAATAATCTTTTAATCCTGAACCAACATGGATTCATGAGGAATCGCTCCTGCCAAACAAACCTGATTGACTTCTACGAGGAGGTTAGCTCTCGATTAGATCAGGGGGAACCAGTGGATGTCGTGTCTCTCGACTTCTCAAAAGCGTTCGATAGCGTGCCACATAATAGGTTGGTATACAAAATGAGAATGATGGGGCTGGGGGAAAATGTCTGCAAGTGGGTAGCTAACTGGCTAAAGGATAGAAGGCAGAGGGTGGTAATAAATGGAATATTCTCAGATTGGGTAAGCGTCACTAGTGGGGTACCACAGTGGTCTGTACTAGGCCCAATGTTATTTAATATCTTTAATAACGACATAGTCAACGGGATAAATAGTAAAATATCAATATTTGCAGATGACACAAAGTTATGTAAAACAATTAATACAAAAGAGGACAGTGCAGACCTACGGAGGGAGTTGGATAAGCTGGGTAGGTGGAGCATTAAATGGCAAATGAGGTTTAACGAGGAGAAATGTAAGGTCATACATATGGGAAGTAAAAATGGAAGTCACCAGTACTCACTGAATGGGAAATCATTGGGGAATTCAGAGATGGAGAAGGACTTGGGCATCTTGATTGATAGCAAACTAAATTGGAGTGCCCAAAGTCAGGCCGCTGCTGTAAGGGCAAACAGGGTAATGGGATGTATCAGAAGAGGTATAGCTGCAAAGGATGAGAACATTGTTCTTCCACTGTACAAAGCACTGGTCAGACCACACTTGGAATACTGTGCTCAGTTATGGGCCCCAATATATAGAAAGGATATAAATGAGCTTGAAAAGGTACAAAGGAGGGCAACAAAATTAATAAAGGGAATGGAGGGACTGCAATACCCAGAGAGGTTGGCAAAACTAGGACTATTCAGCCTGGAAACGAGAAGGTTGAGGGGGGACATAATAAATGTGTACAAATATGTTAGGGGACAGTATAGAGATCTTGCCCGGGATTTGTTCAAAAGGAGGGATATTACGGTAACAAGAGGGCATTCACTAAGACTGGAAGAGAAAAGGTTTCAGCACCAGCATAGGAAGGGGTTCTTTACGGTAAGAGCAGTGAGAATATGGAATTCACTGAGTGAGGAGACGGTAATGTCAGATTCACTACACCAGTTCAAGCGGGGACTGGATGCATTTCTAGATACCAGGCAGATTTCAGCATATACTTAAAAATAAAATAAAATAGTAGGTTGATACAGGGATTTATTCTGACTGCTGGTTTCAGAGTCGGGAGGGAATTTTTCCTCAGGTGAAGATTGGCTAAATCATTTGAGGTTTTTGCCCTCCTCTGGATCAACTTTAGCAATTACAGAACTAACAGGTCGAACTTGATGGACGCAAGTCTTTATTCGGCTTTACAAACTATGTATATATTGTGTATTTGATGTCTGTTTTATATTCATTTAGCTCATATTAAGGAGCATGTAGGTGATTAACTCCCCCCTCCCTTTTCAGAACACATACAAACTTACCGGTATTGAGCGTATATGTGTATGGCAAGTCAAGAGGAATAGCTGTGGGCTGAACAAGCGTACATCCAAGTGCTACTACATGTGTATCACAACCTTAATCTCTTCCCGACATGTGCCGTGCATGTACGGCATATGTTCAGCTCTCCTTTTGGTGCGGGCTCCAGTGTTGAGCCCGCACCTTTCCAGGGACATAACAGCTGATCTGATCAGCTGTAATGTGCCCCTAACAGCCACGGGTATAATCGTGGAAGGATGTCATAAGTCCCACCCATCGGTGCACATGTCATTGCCGGGAGGGTATGAGCGCCGCCCAGTAGTGATGATTGAGCACTAAAATGCTCGGGTACTCGTTGCTCGGGTCGAGCAAATTGGAATACTCGGGTGCTCGACCCGAGCAACGAGCCCAATGTAAGTCTTTGGGAAACTCGAGCATTTTTCAGGCGGCCCCCCCCGGCGGTTTGCAGAGGGCCTAAAAATTGCCCAAATCGATGGGAACAGTGCTCAAATTACATGGGAACAGCATGGGGAAGACCCCTGGAAGCATTTCTGACTCCCAGGTCACTGCTGTTAAGAACGTTGTCAGAGTATTACGCCACTTTTATGGACTCACAATAAAACATACAAAAACGAAACCAAAAAGGGAAATATGTTAAGGAACCTCCTTTCCAGGGTAATGACTTGTATAGAAGGCAAAATAAATAACCAAAACCAAAAATACTCCTCCACACCTTGGGCTATGTTCACACGTTGCGTTTTTGATGCATTTTTGCACTTTTGCATTGCTTTCAACCAAGACAAATACATTCACCAGGAAATGTCATTTTAACATTTTACAACCTTATTTGGCCATGTGGTATTTGACACATCATCAGACACATGCATACAGTGCTGAAAAGACATGGGAACAGCATGGGGAAGACCTCTGGAAGCTTCTCTGACTTCTAGGTCACTGCCTAAAAGGGTGCCCATCATAAGTGATCCTTGGCGCATGCGAAGATGCCTCCCGCCATGCACCTGTCGTTGCAGACTTGCAACAATCACCGTCCACGTCCTTGTCCCACTGCAGCGTTCAGTTGTCCCTACCTCATTCCTTGGAATGCAAGCGCAAGTATGCAGGCAGCCAGCCACCCACCCACCCACAGGCTGCAATACTATACTGCCAAATTTTTGACAGCTGCTTGCGCTTGAAATGTGGCCTATTAAGCTCATGGAGGCAGAAGCTTTTCACAACCTCATGCCGGCTGCGGCCGGGTGTCCATACTCGGTCCCCAGCCGTCACTATATTTCCCGGTATCGCCTCTGCCTTCCACAACATTACCCGTGCCCTCCCCAGTGCACTTACTGGGAAGGACCGCCTAACCACAAACACGTGGACAGGTAAATGTGGCCAGGGACGGTACGGAGCCTGTCCACAACTTTTTTTTGCTGACAGTTGTATTTAGCTCGGTGAAAGGACTGGCATAGAGGGAAACCCTATCTACCCTGCATGTCATTTCTCACAGGAAGTGCTGTAATGCAGCTTGTTGCAGAAGCAGTGGCAGCCCGTCCAACATCAACTCGCCCTTGTCGGTGGTGCTTTAACACACACACACACATCTTTCTTTGCGCATTTAATTTCTTGAATACAGAGTTGGACAATGGCCTGAGCTGTAATGCGGTTTGAGAAATAACATGCATAAGCATGGCCGATCCACATTAAAAAAGCAGCCATAGAGTGTCAGGAACCTTCCCCAACACTTTTCTTAGCAAGGACTGCTTTTCGGCAGGGTTGGACGGGCCCACCAGAGAACCGGAGACTCCTCCGGTGGGCCCTGGCTTCTCCTTCAGGAGAGTTCATAGTGCCGAGGTGAGGCCATGATGATGATAGAGGCCACCATCTGCTTAGTTTTCTGTTACTTGGAATGCAAGTGCAAGTATTCAGCAAGCCACCCACCCAACCATAGGCTGCAACACTAAACTGTCAGATTTCTGGCAGCTTTTTGCACTTGAAATATGGCCTTTTAAGCTTGTGGAGGCGGAAGCTTTTCTCAACCTCATGCCGGCGGCGGCCGGGTGTCCATACTCGGTCCCCAGCCGCCACTATATTTCTCGGTATCGCCTCCGCCTTCCACAAGCATTGGTCCCACAACATTACCCGTGCTCTCCCCAGTGCACTTACTGGGAAGGACCACCTAACCACAAACACGTGGACAGGTGAATGTGGCTAGGGACGGTACGGAGCCTGGCCGCAACTTTTTTTTGCTGACAGTTGTATTTAGCTCGGTGAAAGGACTGGCATAGAGGGAAAGCCTAAATACCCTGCATGTCATTTCCCACAGGAAGTCCTGTAATGCAGCTTGTTGCAGAAGCAATGGCAGCCCGTCCAACATCAGCTCGCCCTTGTCGGTGGTGCTTTGACACACACACACATCTTTCTTTGTGCATTTAATTTCTTGAATACAGAGACTTTCACCCATTCAAAATAAAACAATAAAAAATTCAAATCTACACTAGTGTTGAGCCACCCCCGTAGTGTTCGAGTTCGGTTCGGTTCGTCGAACACCCGTGTGTTCGCCGAACTGTTCGTCGAACTGTTCGTCGAACACCTTAGAACACCGTTAAAACCAATGGCAGGCAAACAAAAACACATAGAAACACATAGAAAACACCTTCAAAGGTGTCCAAAAGCTGACAAACTGCTCAGAAGACATAACTAACACATGGAAAAGTGACAAGTACATATAGTCATGCGAAAATAAAAGAGGTGGAGGAGTAAAAGGAGGGGGAGACACAGATATAGGCATGTCATGCCCTTCTAAAATCCAAAAAGTGAGAAGCCGACACGGCCAGTCCGCTCCTGCCCGTGCCACCTCCGTGTCGCCGGGTTTGTGCCAGAGACGCGGTGAACCCTGACGGCCAGCCCCCCTCTCCCAATACTGGTGTCTGTCCGCTGGTGGGTCGAGCGAGCCCCCCTGTGGTGGAGGCAGCTCTAAGCTTTTTAATTTAAATTGTCTCTCTAATTTGAATGAATACACTTTAAATCCATTTACAAGGATCTATTGGAGGGCAAGTCTCATGCCAGCAGCCGCGGTAATTCCAGCTCCAGTAGCGTCCACTAAAGCTGCTGCAGTTAAAAAGCTTTTATAAGGATCGAGCTCGGCTGTCCACCGCAAGGCATCCTACTGCCAGTCCCAGCCCCTATGCCTTGGGGTGCCTCCTGATGCTCTTCACTAAGTATCCCATGGTCCCGAAGCATTTCCTTTGAAAAAATTAAGTGTCTAAACTACAGGTGGTGCAGCTTGCTTAACAGCCGGGATAATCCGCTGACTAGCAGACACTGCTACTAGGCACAAAGTATTTCCTGGGCTAGATGCAGTTAAAAATTTGTAATTAGATACTCTCGTTGGATGCTGAGAAAGCATTCCATAGAGTCTCCTGGCACGCCATATATGATTCTCTTAAAAAGCTTGGGGTAGGGGTCTAGGGGACCCTTTTATAGCCAAAATCACGGCCCTGTATCGCAATACGTCACCTAGGCTGAAGATAAATGGAACTGTAGCACCCTGAGGGCTCGGTTGCTACAGACGTATTGCACCTCACCCAGAGGTGTGATATCTCACTCTCAGGTAAGGATGGAGTGTGGATCAGGACCCGACACCTGCATGCATTACACCACATTACCGTGGGGCAGGGCGACCAATATGCCCCTGAGATGGGCACGACAGTCCCTGTCCCTGGCTGGAGTGGGGGGAGGGAACACTGAGGAAGGGGAACCCTGTAGTGCAGGAGCAGGGAGGAAGCAGTTCCTGGGTGCATTGAGAAGTGAGTATAAAAGGTGGGCACCATCTTAGTTCAGTGCAGAGAAGTCTGAGCAGAAGTGGCAGGGAGCAGGGGCTCTGCATGAGCTCTGCTCCGGAGGCGGGCCTAGTAACAGAGGCCCAGGCCTGGAAGAGGGAGAAGGAAGGAAGAGGAGCGGAGAAGGCTCCAGGAACAAGGAAAGAAGGGATCCCAGGGGTGCGGACGGGCGAGTCGCCACCGCACGCCCGAATCCACCTGCGTGGAGGGGTCAGGCCAAAGGGGGAGACCGGTCCCCGAACTAGTGGAGGCAGGAAACGACCCTCAGCTAGAAACCGGAGGCTCTGACATTTTATGTGGCGCAGCCCCTCGCTACACCCGCTAGGAAGGCACCACATAGGGTCAGGGAAACTGGCGCCAAGTTTACCAAGAGGAGGCCCGAGGCAGCCGGACAGAAGTGTTGGTAAGAAAGGCCAGACAAAGGACACACAAAGGGGGTCCTGTGAAGTGCTCCAAAGTTATCTGGGAGTTGTCTGAGCCCCTCACCTGGTGAGCACAGTATGACGTGGGCAGCAGTTACCTGCAGACGTGGTCTGGATAATAAGAACTGTGAGTAAAGGCCCTGAACTGCATCACTGACTCCGTGTCGTTACTGCTGCTGCCCTGCACCATCACCCCCATCCTCCGCATACACTGCCCTGAGGCTATACTCCTCCCGTGGGGAGTTATGCTACGCTCTGCTGCACCCACAACACCAGCCTCAGCGGTCTGCCCTGTAGCGGCGGTTCACTCTGACCGCAATCCACGGGTGGCGTAGTCGGACATTTAAACATCAAAACCACATAAATAGTTCCGCCACTGGTTTGACCGCCCTGAGCCACGGAACCGGGTCGCCGCCACGAAGACTACAACCACCAGCATCCACCAAAAAGGGTCCGGCTCCGGGTGTCCCAAGGCCCAGGGGGTGCGTCAGAACATTTTCATCACCTTTCACAATCACCAATGGGACAAGGCAGTGATGTCCTCTGTCCCCTCTCTTATACATCCTAGTGACGGAGCACCTGCTCTCATCAATTCGCCATAACCCCAATATTAGGTGGATTGAGGTGGGAGGCACCGAGTACAAGTGCTCTCTATTTGCTGATGATGTCCTGGTATATATCACTCAATCACATATATCCATCCCTGCTGTTATGGCTGAAATAGATCACTTTGTTACATGGTAAAATTTTAAAATCAATGCAGCGAAGTCTGAGGCCCTCGATGTCTCCCTCCCCAAATCCATATAGGATTCCATACAGTCCAACTTTCCCTTTGCCTGGCCCTCACAGGGTATCAAATACTTAGGAATTCCTATTCATAGAGACCTCTCCCATCTATGTTATCTTAATTTTGGGCCCTTTATTGAACAACTCCATACAGACCACGGTTGGCAAGTTACAACTGTAAGATTCACTACGTGAACCACTGGTGTTTTGTGGAAAAGCACATGTACACTGCGTTCCAAATTATTATGCAAATAGTGTTTAGGAGTGATAAGGGAAGAATTTGTTTGTTTGTCAGTTAAACTCATTGATGGTGATGTGTGTCAGGGCTCTTTATATCACTGTAAGCAATTGCAGACACCTGTGCTAATTAGTTTGGCAGGTGTGTCCAATGAAAGGCAAGACTACTTAAGAAGGCTCTCTCACATTATTAAGCAGCCTACATTTTCTGCCAAAATGGGAAAGAAAAAGGATGTGTCGGCTGCTGAGAAGCAACAAATTGTGGAGTGTTTAGGTCAAGGCATGACTGCAATCAACATTGTGCGATGATCAGGATGAAGTGTCTTGGCAATCAAGAAGTATGTAGCTGATTCACAGTACACACGTGTGCGTGCTGATAAGGGCAAATTGAGGACTCTTTCCTACAGGCAATTACGTCAGGTTGAAAGAGCAGCGGCAAAAAAGCCTTGTCATAGCAGCAGACAAGTTTTTGAAGCTGCTTGTGCCTCCAATGTCCCCCGAACAACAAGATGCAGGGTCCTTCAGAGGTTTGCAGCTGTGCATGCGCCATCCTGTCGACCTCCTCTATCCACTTCACACAAGCAGAAACGGCTCCAGTGGGCCAAACATTACATGAAGACTGATTTCAAAACTGTTTTGTTCACGGATGAGTGCCGTGCAGCGCTCGATGGTCCAGATGGATGGAGTGGAGGATGGCTGGTTGATGGACACCCCACGCAAACAAGGCTACAGCGCCAACAAGGAGGAGGTGGAGTAATGTTTTGGGCTGGAATCATGGGGAGAGAGATTGTCGGCCCCTTTAGGATCCCTGAAGGCGCTAAAGATGAACTCCATAATGTATGTGGATTTTCTCAAACAGCACTTCCTGCCATGGTTCAAGAAGAAGAACCGTGTATTTCACAGCAAGATCATTTTTCTGCATGATAATGCACCATCTCATGCTGCACATAAAACATCTGCATCTCTGGCTGATATGGGCATAAAAGGGGACAAACTTATGGTGTGACCCCCATGCTCCCCTGACCTCTACCCCATTCAGAACCTTTGGAGCATCATTAAAAGGAGTGTCTATGATGGCGGGAGGCAGTTCACATCTAAGCAACAGCTCTGGGAGGATATTCTGTCCTCATGCAAAACAATTGAAGCAGAAACCATCCAAAACCTGACAAATTCAATGGAAGAGAGAGTTCAGAAGCTCCTTTCGAACAAGGGGTCCTATGTGAAAATGTAACATCAACTAGAATAAAGTTTTGAGTTGAAAACAGTTTGATTTCAGTTTCTAACAACCTGCTAATGCTTATAATTTCAAAAATGACCATTTTTTTGGTCTTTATTAAAATGAAAAGGTTGATCGAAAAGTTTGGGGGATCTAAGAGTGTGGCAACCCAGTAGTCATGATTACTTCGAATTCTGACAATATGAGGGTCATGCTGCAGGTAGTGCAGCAAGAAGGCACTTATATGCCTTGCGCATCTCGGAGCCCCAAAATTATTTTCCGGGCTAGATGCAGCTAAAAATTATTTTTAATTTTAAATCTGGTGAAGCTTTAGTATAGATGGCCTAATAGGATCAGTGCTGCACACTGCTACAAAGCCCAAATTATTTTCCAGTCAAGATATAGATAAACATGATTAGTAATTTGAAAGCTTAAAACGGTTGGTAGGGTGATTTTAACCAATCATCAAGCTTTTACTCTCCCCAGGATGACACAGGGGTAGAAAAGTCGTTTCGGATCCATGATTTGTTCATCTTTATGAACGTGAGTCTGTCTACATTATCAGTGGAGAGCCGCGTGCGCTTATCTGTCAGCACACCACCAGCAGCGCTGAACACACGTTCAGACAGAACGCTGGCTGCGGGGCATGACAAGATCTCCAAGGCGTAAGTGGCTAGCTCCGGCCATTTATCCAGATTGGAAGCCCAAAAAGAGCAAGGGTCCAGTGACACAGTCGTGGCTTCAATGTTTACTTGGAGATACTCCTGTACCATCGTCTCTAGGCGTTGACTATGTGTCAGACTTCTTGTCTCCTGTGGCCTTGCAAAGGATGGGCTAAAAAAGTGGTGAAATCATTCCGCAAAATTGATGTTACCAGCAGATACTGTGGTTCTGTTACGGTTTGAGTGCTGAACACTTCACGGTCCCACGGTTGGCAAGTTGGAACTGTGAGATTCACTACGTGCACCACTGGTATTTTGTGGAAAAGCACATGTAAGATTCTGCAACAGTCTCTGCTGATACTCCTGCATGCGTGCATCCCTTTCTATGGCAGGAATAATTTCTGCAAATTTACTTTTGTACCGGGGATCTAACAGTGTGGCAACCCAGTAGTCAGGATTATTTCTAATTCTCACAATTCGAGGGTCATGTTGCAGGTAGTGCAGCAAGAAGGCACTCATGTGTGTTGCGCATCCAGGAGCACCAAGTCCCTGTTGTGTTGGTGGCGAGGTAACAATCATGCTTCCTTCCTCTGTCCTCTCCCCCCAACCTCGCACAACAGAAATGTGATCAAGGTCTCCCTCAACTGATGAGTCTTCCATCAGTTCGTCCTCCACTTCTTCCTGGGCTCCTGCACCTTCCTCACTAGTTTGGCTGCTACCATGCGCCCTGGTAAAACCATCTCCCCCACCCTCACATGCCTGCCGCCTTGGTGCTGCCGACCGTCTGGACCTTGCAGATGTTAGCCCTTCCGCATACAACTCCTCCTCCTCTACTTCCTCCACCTCCTCTTGTGCCACCACCTGACTCCGAATTCTGTTTAACATGTGCTCCAGCATGTAAATCACCGGAATAGTCATGCTGATAATGGCATCGTCAGCACTAAACATCTTCGTCGCCATTTCAAAACTGTGCAGAAGGGTGCATAGGTCCCTGATCTGAGACCACTCCTCCAGCGTGATTTGCCCCACCTCTGAATCTCGTTGGCCCAGGCTATACGTCAGAACGTATTGCACCAGGGCTTGTCGGTGCTGCCACAGTCGCTGCAACATGTGCAGAGTTGAATTCCACCGGGTAGGCACATCGCATTTTAGCCGGTGAAGTGGCAGGCCCAACGACTTCTGTAGAGATGTAAGTCGCTGAGCTGCGGGATGCGAACGGCGGAAGTGAGCACACAGCGACCGTGCCCTCTGCAGAAGGCCATCTAGTCTGGGATAGTGGGCTAAAAATTGCTGGACAACCAGGTTCAACACGTGAGCCATACAAGGCACGTGTGTGACATTGCCCCGGCGAAGGGCCGCACCCAGGTTTGCAGCATTGTCGCACACGGCCTTCCCTGGTTTCAGGTCCAGTGGAGACAACCATTCATGAAATTGGTTCTCCAGAGCTGACCACAACTCCTCAGCTGTGTGACTCACATTTCCCAGACATTTCAATGTAAAAACCGCCCGATGACGTTGAGCCCTACTGCCAGCATAGTAAGGAGGTGTGCAGGATCCCTTCTGCGCAGTTAGAAAGCTTGTGGCATGACCAGACAGGCTTTGGGTGCAGGTGGAAGACCGAGAGGAGGTTGAGGAGGCAGAAGCAGTGGAGGAACTTTGACATAAAGAGGATTGACGCACAACTCGTGGGGACGGCAAGACTTGGACAGCAGCCCCTTGTCCTGCTGTCACCATAGTTACCCAGTGCCCAGTCAGCGACATGTAACGCCCCTGTCCATGCCTACTCGTCCAAGTGTCTGTGGTGAAATGCACCCTGTCACACACAGAGTTTCTCAAAGAAGCGGTGATGTTATGTGCGACATGCTGGTGGAGCGCAGGCACACCTTTCTTTGAGAAGTAGTGCCGACTGGGCATCTGGTACTGGGGCACTGCGACGGACATAAGGTCTCGAAAATCCTCTGTGTCCACCAGGCGGAAAGGCAGCATTTCTGTAGCCAAGAGCTTGCAGATGGTGAAATTCAACCTCTTAGCTTTCTCATGGCTAGGAGGAAATGGTCTTTTACTTGTCCACATCTGAGGGACCGAGGGCTGGCTATTATGCTTAGACGGGGTTGATAAGGGTGTCCCCGGCAAACTGCCGGTCTGTGAGGAAGATGCAGGCGGACATGTTAGGTTGCCTTGATCCAAAGGTGGTGCTATCGATGTCGGACAGCGCTCAACACCAGCTGGTGTTACCACCTCCAAAGAAAATGATGACCTGCCAATCACGCTGGCTGTTGCGGGTAAAGAGGTGGCAGGTCTGCGCCCCAAAACAGGTGTGACTGCTGTCCCCCCAGTCACAGAGGATGAAGAGGCCGCGGATGCACAAGATATGGCAGACGGTGGTTGGCCCGGCCGGCTAGGCCGCATTGTAGCACACTGAGCTTCCCACTGCAACTTATGCTTCATGTCCATGTGCCGGTTCATGCATGAAGTACTCAAACTATGTATTTTTTGGCCTCTACTTAGCTTTTGCTGACAAATGTTACAGATAACACGAGTTGGGTCATCTTTATCGATCTGAAAAAATGCCCAGGCTATGCAAGGCTTAGCACCCATGCGACCTGAAGAGCCACCACGACTTGTGGTGAGAGGCAGAGTTGTGTTTGAGGATGCAGTTGTTGACGTGCTTCCAGTACTACGTCTCTGTCCAGGAAGGCGCAACCTGACCTCGTCGTCACTAGCATCTTCCTCCACCTCCTCTGCTGACCTCATCTCTTGGCTGACTGTGGGTTGACAGTAAGTGGGATCTCCGACCTCATCATCATCACCCTGTGCGTTATCACACCCGTCGTCCTCAGAGCCAACCTGTTACTGCCCTGACAAAAAACTAAAGTTGTCGCTCCAATCAGGTATTTGAGTCTTATCATCGTCTTCCTCATTGTCTCCACCAACAGGAGTTACAGTTTGGGAATGAGGGTCTACATTATGGTCAGAACCTTCTGCGTCTGGTCCTGGATCCGACTCATAAAGATTCTGGGCATCAGTGCAGATCATTTCCTCGTCTGGATTCACAGAAGCGCTGGAGTCGACCTCTGATTCCCAGGCTATAGTATGAGTAAACAGCTCTGCAGACTCAACCATCTGTTCTACCTCATACTCAGACGGGCAGCTGGAGATTTGGGAGCTGTGAGGAAGCAAGTGCGATTTGGGTGACACCTTTGAGTACTGGAGTATTTGTGATGTTGAAGTTGATGTGGAGGAGAGCCCACTTAAAGGAGCACTTGATATCCGTTGAATCACCTGCTGTTTTTGTGCCTCATCTGGAATTTGTAGCGATTGGCGTGGCCGTAAGAAAGGGATCTTATCACATTGTCCGCTAAAAGAAGTAGACATTTTAGTTTGGCTGGAAGATGGTCTTTCTTCTGCAGATGTTACTGTTGCTTTAACACCTACCCCACGGACACAACCTTTTTTCCCCTTCCCAACACGCCTATTCCCCTTTCCACCAGCAGCAGGCCTTTTTCCACTCATTTTGGTGGTTAACTAATTCACAACTCTGGAGTTGTTTGCACAAAAAAACAATGGATGGTAACCGAGCAGAGCTGAGTGGCCAAACTGTGGTATTAGGCCAAAACTATTGGCTGGGTTAGATGCAGAAAAAAATTATTTTGAATTTGCAACCTGATGGAGGTCAGTATAGATGGATTAATAGAACAAGACCCACACACAGCTAGAAGCCCAATATTTTTTCAGAGGTAGATGCAGGAAAAAAATATATTCAGTTTGCAACCTGATGGAGGGCAGTATAGATGGACTAATACAACAAGTCCCACACACAGCTAGAAGCCCAAATATTTTTTCAGAGGTACTGTAGATGCAGATAAAAATTAGTTTTAATTGGCAACCTGATGGAGGTCAGTATAGATGGACTAATAGAGAAAGTCCGACACACTACTAGAAGGCCAAATATTTTTTCAGAGGTAGATGCAGAAAAAAATATATTCAGTTTGCAACCTGATGGAGGTCAGTATAGATGGACTAATAGAGAAAGTCCGACACACTACTAGAAGGCCAAATATTTTTTCAGAGCTAGATGCAGAAAAAAATTATATTCAGTTTGCAACCTGATGGAGGTCAGTATAGATGGATTAATAGAACAAGACCCACACACAGCTAGAAGCCCAATATTTTTTCAGAGGTAGATGCAGAAAAAAATATATTCAGTTTGCAACCTGATGGAGGTCAGTATAGATGGACTAATACAACAAGTCCCACACACAGCTAGAAGCCCAATATTTTTTCAGAGGTAGATGCAGAAAAAAATATATTCAGTTTGCAACCTGATGGAGGTCAGTATAGATGGACTAATACAACAAGTCCCACACACAGCTAGAAGCCCAAATATTTTTTCAGAGGTACTGTAGATGCAGATAAAAATTAGTTTTAATTTGCAACCTGATGGAGGTCAGTATAGATGGACTAATAGAGAAAGTCCGACACACTACTAGAAGGCCAAATATTTTTTCAGAGCTAGATGCAGAAAAAAATTATATTCAGTTTGCAACCTGATGGAGGTCAGTATAGATGGACTAATAGAGAAAGTCCGACACACTACTAGAAGGCCAAATATTTTTTCAGAGCTAGATGCAGAAAAAAATTATATTCAGTTTGCAACCTGATGGAGGTCAGTATAGATGGATTAATAGAACAAGACCCACACACAGCTAGAAGCCCAATATTTTTTCAGAGGTAGATGCAGAAAAAAATATATTCAGTTTGCAACCTGATGGAGGTCAGTATAGATGGACTAATACAACAAGTCCCACACACAGTTAGAAGCCCAATATTTTTTCAGAGGTAGATGCAGAAAAAAATATATTCAGTTTGCAACCTGATGGAGGTCAGTATAGATGGACTAATACAACAAGTCCCACACACAGCTAGAAGCCCAAATATTTTTTCAGAGGTACTGTAGATGCAGATAAAAATTAGTTTTAATTTGCAACCTGATGGAGGTCAGTATAGATGGACTAATAGAGAAAGTCCGACACACTACTAGAAGGCCAAATATTTTTTCAGAGCTAGATGCAGAAAAAAATTATATTCAGTTTGCAACCTGATGGAGGTCAGTATAGATGGACTAATACAACAAGTCCCACACACAGCTAGAAGCCCAATATTTTTTCAGAGGTAGATGCAGAAAAAAATATATTCAGTTTGCAACCTGATGGAGGTCAGTATAGATGGACTAATACAACAAGTCCCACACACAGCTAGAAGCCCAAATATTTTTTCAGAGGTACTGTAGATGCAGATAAAAATTAGTTTTAATTTGCAACCTGATGGAGGTCAGTATAGATGGACTAATAGAGAAAGTCTGACACACTACTAGAAGGCCAAATATTTTTTCAGAACTAGATGCAGAAAAAAATTATATTCAGTTTGCAACCTGATGGAGGTCAGTATAGATGGACTAATAGAGAAAGTCCGACACACAGCTAGAAGCCCAATATTTTTTCAGAGGTAGATGCAGGAAAAAAATATATTCAGTTTGCAACCTGATGGAGGTCAGTATAGATGGACTAATACAACAAGTCCCACACACAGGTAGAAGCCCAAATATTTTTTCAGAGGTACTGTAGATGCAGATAAAAATTAGTTTTAATTTGCAACCTGATGGAGGTCAGTATAGATGGACTAATAGAATGATGCTATGCCCAAAAGATTTTACTTCACTAGGTGCAGTAAAAAAATTGGTATTCTATACACAGGTGGTATATCTTGCAACACAGATAGGCTACTCCACTGACTAACACACTCTGCAATAGGCCAAAAAGGATTAGCTTTGCTAGATTCAGCCAAATGCTGTGAAAAAAACTTGCACAGCACTGGCACAGACCTGCCTGGCAAAAACTGATAGGAACTGATGTAACCTAGTCCTGAAAAGGACTCCAATTACAATTAGTCTTTACTCCCACAACCTATCTATTTAAGAGCACAGACCTCCCTGATAAAAGTCGTAGGAAATGCTGTAACCTAGTCCTTAAAAGGACTGCAATCACAACCATTCCCTACTCCCAAGCTATCTGTATATTTGTGCGAAAATTGGCTTGAAATTAACAAGGTATAGCGCACACAGCAACAGCGGTGCCGTCTAACACGCAGCTGCAGCAGTGAGAAAATGGTGGCGACGGGGAAAATGGCTTGGTCTTATAGGGCAAGGACACGTGACATACACTGCCAATGACACATGCCCTTGCTTGTGTGAAAAAAAGCACTTCGCTCCGTGTGTGCGCTGCTGATAGGCTGACAGATTGCACCTCCCCACTGCAAATGCGGGAAAGAGAAAAAAAAATGGAGATCTTCATTGTTCCTGCAGAGATCCATCCCCTGCCCCTCCCCCCACCCCGCTGTACACTCAAACTGCGTATTAACATTAATTTTCATCATTACTGAGAAAAAATCCAGTTATGATTTTGGTGTGACGCGCCCCCTGGGCCAGTGCTGTTTGGGGATTACCCGGAGCCGGATCTGATGGGGGTTGTAGTCTCCGAGTGGCGGCGACCCGGTCCGTGCCCAGGGTGTCAAACTCAGTGTGTGGCAGTCTTTACAGATGTTATTAGTTGTTCTTAGTGTCGACTACGCCACCCGTTGATTTGCGGTCAAAAGGCCGCCGCTGCAGCAGGGTCCGCTGAGGCTGGTGGTATATGTGCAGCTGTGGTAGTATAACCCCCAATGGGAGGGGTATAGCCTCAGGGGGTCAGGTGTAGAGGATGGTGGTAGTGGTGGTGCAGTGTGGATGGTAAGAAGACTCAGAGTCGGGCTGTGCAGTTCAGGGTTTTTACTTACTGCTGTTCTGTTGGTCACTCTGGCCTTGAGTGACTGCCCGAGCCGCACTGCGTCCACCAGGTCCTGGACTCGGCCAACCCCCAAGCAATTCTGGAGCGTGGTCCTGAGCTCCCTTTCTGACTGTCCTCTCTACTGGCCGTTCCCACCAGGGGTCCACTTATGTCCGGCTCCCTCGGGTCTCCTATTGGGTGAACCTTCTTTGGCTTCCCTGACCCTATGCTCGGTGTGCCTTCTTAGTGGACTTGGTGAGGGGCTGCTCCACATGTAATGTCGCAGCCTCCGGTTCTTAGTTGAGGGTTGTTTCTCTCCTCCACTAATTTGGGATCCGGTTCCCTTGCGTGCCAACCCTTCACCCTTCTGGTTGTATACTGGGTTCTTGGGGTTCCTTCTTCTCCCCCTCTGGGTCCTTCTCTTCTCCTCTCTCTCCTCTCTGCAGGCGCTCCTGGACTTCTCTCAGGACTGACTGACCCTCTACAGAAGACTGACCCTGATCTAAGATGGTGCCCACCTTATATACTCCCTCTATGTGTGAGCTCAGGTGACCAGCACCCAATGAGCTCCTAGCCTTACCCAAACTGCTCCCCCTATCTGCCCCTACACTACTGGGATGTTCCACCCCCCCTCCCACTCCAGCCAGGGACAGACACTGTCGTACCTGCACATATACTGGTGGGAGTACCGTCGGTCTGTCCCCCGGAAATGGGATGTATGTAGTGTATGCAGCTAACTGAGCTCAGTCCCACACTCCATCCTTACCCGGGAGTGGAATACCACACCTCTGGCTTGAGGTGCAATACCCCTGTAGCAGCCGAGTCCTCAGGGTGCTACAGGTGCACGAACAGTTATCGAACATAACCTCGAACAGCCGAATTTTTCTCAAATTGTTCGTGTTCGCCGAACGGCTCGAACACCGCCCAAAACAGCTCGAATTTGAGATTGGCGAACAGTTCGAGTAGAACAACGCTCATCTCTAATCTACACATATTTGGTGTCGCTGCATTCAGAATCGCCCAATGTATCAATGTATAAAAAGGATTAATCCAATCGGTAAATGGTGTAACAAGAAAAAAAATCAAAACGCCAGAATTATGTTTTTTTGGTCGCCGCAACTTTGCAATAAAGTGCAATAACGGGCGATGAAAACATCGTATCTACTCCAAAATGGTATCAATAAAAATGACACCCCGGAACGCAAGAAATAAACCCTCACTCGGCTACAGATCCCCAAAAATGGAGACGCTACAGGTCTCGGAAAATGGCGACTTTTTGTTTAACAAATTTGGATTTTTTGTTTCACTACTTAAACAAAAATACATGTTTGGTATCTGCAAACTCATAATGACCTGGGGAATCATAATGGCAGATCAGTTTTAGAATTTAGTGATCATGGTAAAAAAAAACTGTGGAATTGCACTTTTTTTGCAATTTCACTGCATTTGGAATTTTTTTTTCCATTTTCCAGTACACAATATGGTAAAACCAATGGTCTCATTCAAAAGTACAACTTGTCCCGCAAAAATAAGCCTTCATATGGCCATATTGATCAAAAAATAAAAAAGTTATGATGGCTCTGGGAAGAAAGGTAGCAAAAAATCGAAAGCGCAAAAACGGAAAATAACCCATGGGTGAAGGGGTTAGAAAGGGACTTTGCTAACATATTGTGCCATTTCTCTTTAATTTCTTCTGGAAATGTATAACGGAAAGCTTGCGGTTTAATATTGTTCACACTCAGTGTTCGTTATACAAAAAAACAAATATTAAAACAAATCTGAACTATATTTGTTCTGTATAATGAAAATTAGATTAGTCTTTACTAAATTCCCTCCATAATTATAACATTATGGATGTCTTTTAAATTATTTGTATTATTTCAAATGAGTTTTCCAGGTTAAAATAAAATATTGTGCTTTATTTCCACAAATAGGGCAACTCTCGTCCACGAACTGTGTCTGGTATTGCTGAACATCCCCATTCAAGTGAATGCCAGACACATTCCATGCAAGAGTGGCATTTCTAGGAAAAAAAGAAGCAGACACTGGCTAATTCCTTTCAGTGTTTAATCATTCATATTCTGATGGCATACTGTCATTTACAAATTTCTTAAAAGGTTATTCCCACAATCGCATTATTTTTCACATAGCAAAGTAAATGTATAGTATTCTTAATATACCGACTAAGCCCACCATATCATTTCTTTCTTGCACCTTGTCTGTTTTTTTGATCTCTATCTGTCCCTCTTTGCATCCAGCTTCAGATAGCAGAATGGGTGGTCCTTTTCTTATCTGCTAAAACTGGATTTCTCAGTAGCACTTGCTTGTTTTCAGTGCTGCAGAGTCCTTTCTCTCTCTCCTGTATGCTCCTGAATAGCCCCAATATGAGTTATCATCAAGCTCATTTAGGTGTAGAATTCACTTTATAATCCTGTGCACTCTCTGCTGACAGATTTTATCGTCTACCATCTGCATCATAATAGCTGCTTGTGTATTGCTAGCTGGTTTATAGCAGAGATCAACATTCCTGCACTTCTCAACAATGGAGCTTGTAACTACTAGGTAGTGCAGAAATGAGTTCTGTTTACTGCCTACTGCTGATCAGTTATGTAAAACATGAAATGCAGTTCTGTTGATGCATATAATAGAAGATTATCTTATGTCCTATGCATCAAGAGCAGCATTTGGAATTTCACATCTCTGGTTTGTCATTAGCAGGTAACAAACACAGCTCAATTCTTTTCAGCCATTATATATACAGCCCCATTCTGCAGTATATCATTCCCTATAATACAGACCCTTGCTGCATTATATGACTTCTTCCAGCTCTTTGATATACAGCCATATCCTGCAGTATATCACTCCTCTCTGCCCCTCTGTATGCAGCTCCATCCTGCAATGTAACACTCTTTTCAGACTCTTCTATATACAGCAATATACTGCAGTATATCATTCACTTCAATCACCTCTATATAAAGCCCCATCCTGCAGGATATCACTCATCACAGCCCCCTGTTTATAACCACATCCTGCAGTATATCTCTTCTTTCAATCCATCTATACACAACTCCATCCTGTAGTTTAATGTTCTCAGCCCCTCTAAATATTGCCCCATGCTGCAGCATATTTCTCTTTTTTGCACCTCTATACAAAGACTCATCCTACAGTATATCACTCTTCTCAGCCCCTATGCACAACCACATCCTGCAGTATATCACTTTGCTCAGAACCCTGCATACATCCCCACCCTGAAGCATATAACTCCTTTCAGTATTCTCTGTGCACAACCATATTTTGCAGTATATCTCTTCTTTTAGCTACTCTATATACATCCCTAACCAGCAACATATAACTCCCCTTAGCCCCTCTATATATAGTCCCATTCTGCAGTATACCTCTTCTTTCAGATTCGCTTCACACAGCCACATCCTGCAGTATATCACTTCTTTCAGCTTACTTAATACAGTCCTATCCTGTTGAATACTTCTCCTCTCAACTCCTTCTATATGCATCCCCATCCTGCAGTATATCTCTCCTCTCATCTCCCTTTATATAAAGGCCTATCTGAGGAGAAATATCACTCATCTCAGCCCTTCTATATACAGCCCCATCATGTAGTATGTCATTCCTTTCAGCTTACTATACACAGTCCCATCTTGCAGTATATGTCTCCTCTCAGTCCCTCTAAATAAAGCCTTATCCTGCAGTATATCTCTCCTCTCATCCTACTCAATACACAGACCTCACCATGCAGTAAATCTCTCTTTGTATACCTTTATATACAGCCCCCTCCTATAGTATATCTCTCTTTTCAGCCTGCTTTATACACAGCTCCATTTTTCAGTATATCACCCCTTTCAGCACCCCATACACAGCCCATTCTTCAGTAAATCACTCCTCTCAGCTCCTCTATATACACCCAGATCCTTCAGAACATCACTCCTGTCAGCCCCTCTATATATAACTCCATCCTGCATTACATTGTTCCTATTAGTTATCAGCACACAATCACCGCACAGCTTCTTGGTATGAGCTCTGAACTGTAATGAAAATGTAGCTTACTTCTAAACACATGCAAAAGCATGGCTATGCTGGTAGGAAGCTAGCTGTGCACATGATTTACCAGGAGCCCTGGAACTACGCCATGATGTTTCTAAACACAACTGGAGGGCAAATACAGCCTGAAGGAGCATCATTTGGGGGGTGACATGTGTGAATTGGGTCAGATTTAAAAAAAAACTGTCATCAAGATTTAGTATCTCAGACTAATGACATGTATGTAAAGGTGCTTTAATGCTGATTAAATACTTATTTTTGTTGTAGAAATCCATTTTGCTGTTTTAGAAAAATCCATAGTTGAAATTGTATGCTGACTTTCAAGTGCAGTGCCCCCTACAGTTCTCCTGCTTCTCTGCCTTTTCTCCAATTGCTGCCTTCCTCCTGTCTCTGGAAACTGAAACATGAGTGATTTGTCAGTCAGAGATATTAAGCAAGGAGTGTACGGGGAATAAGGAGGCAGAAGAGTTGTAAGTGCAGTGCCGACCCACAGCACTTGCAACTTATTAGCATACAATTTCAACTATGGATTTCACTAAAAAGTAGAAAAATGCATTTATGCAAGAAAGGTAAAGATTTAATCAGCATTAAAGCACCTTTACATACACACCATTAGTTTGTGGTATAAAATCAGGCTCCTTATATTGACATGTATTAATAAATATACTGTATCTATATATTATTATAAGAGTAAATTGTAATTTAGGGACTAAACATGTAAGGCCCTCATATATATTATATAAAAAATTCAGTCACCTGATCCTTTTGTTCAGTGGACAGATAAGCCAAGATGATACTGGCATCAGTGCTCACATACAGTGGGTACGGAAAGTATTCAGACCCCTTTACATTTTTCACTCTTTGTTTCATTGCAGCCATTTGGTAAAATCTAAAAAGTTCATTTTTTTCTCATTAAAGTACACTCTGCACCCCATCTTGACTGAAAAAAACAGAAATGTAGAAATTTTTGCGAATTTATTAAAAAAGAAAAACTGAAATATCACATATTTCACATGGATTTTAGGGCATTCATTTGTATATTGGGGGCGGCTAGGGCGCATGTGCGCAGAGAGGGGCGTCAGATAGGTTTGTCAAGGAGCGAGGAGGTAGTTAGGTGGCTGGGGATCCGAGGCTTGAGTTGGTGACAAGTGTTACCAGAATTTCATTGCTACGCTCGGTTGGATCGTTACCCAGAGGTTTTGGTGTTGCATGTCGGGGGTAACAACCTTGGTGTTCACACAAGCCCAGATTTGATCACGGATATACATCACGATGTGTTGCTCCTGTGGTTATGCAATTCATAATTGAAGATCAATTGGTCAGACATTGTACCTAGAAGGGTGTGCTGCCAGATCCACTGAAACAATTAATAAAATAAGAATTAAAGTAAATAGGCAAGTTGGAAATTTTATAGCAAGAAATGGAGTAGTTGTTAAGCATACCGATTTTGAGGCGGGGGAGGGAAATTTTTGGCGCAACGGTTGCGTGCATCTGAACCCAGTCGGTATTGACCTTTGGACCTTGAGGATTCAAGAGAGTGTGGAGCGGAAGCTTCTTTTGGTGGAGTGACTCGCATCATTGAGGAGTCAAGTGATGCTCACTGTGGCAGTGCAAAGGGGTTCTTGTTGGTGGAAAATTCAAGGTGGGGTCCCTGGGGAGTCAGTGGCATGCTGAAGATTTTCTGGTGACGGAGGTGCCCTTTGAGCTGGTAGTCATGGCTGGAGGAAATGCTAGAAGATTTAAAAATATTTTGGGTAGCGTCAGACCTTTTGGAGCTCCAAGAACCTCATTCAACCAAAAGTTATTATTATTGTTATGTTTGTTATAATAAAGGCCGACTTGGCCAATTTAATATCACAGAAAAGAAGCAGGTCTTGCCAACACGAGGTAAGATTACCAGTGCACAAGCAGAATGCAGCAGACCTGCTTGATTTAAAATTATGGGCGTCATTAATAGGCTGTAAGCTAGACACTGTGCATCACACCTATCTGTGTGACTGGCATCCTACGCAAGCCCCATCTGTGTGCAATTGTAATACTACACAGCCACTCACATATCTGACAATTCATGGAGGGGTTGGCTGTCGCATCAGTATTTTGCACCTATGCTTGCCCCCACCTTTATCAATGCATTCTGCTTGTCCATTGGTAATCTGACCTGGTGTTGGTAAGGCCTGCTTATTTTCTGTGATGTTTTTTGAATCCATGTCCTTTTCTGTGTGCTGTTTTGAATTTTAGAGTAGGGACTCGTAAGGTAATGAGGACCCTTGACGCAGGTTGCGAGCTTGCGTATTTTGGCCAAAATATCGACGAATACCTCATGTAATGTATTTATCTTATACATTATATTTCATCTTTTCTTGCACATTTTTCATTTTTTGCAGGATGCAGCCGGCCCTTTAGTCTTGGTTGGGTCTATTGGGGCGTCTGTCCTGTGGGGTGCACGTATATAGTGCTTGACAGCCTGCTTGATTTAAAATTATGGGCATCATTAATAGGCTGTAAGCCAGACACTGTGCATCACACCTATCTGTGTGACTGGTGTCCTATGCAAGCCCCATCTGTGTGCAATTGTAATACTACACAGCCACTCACATATCTGCCAATTCATGGAGGGGGTGGCTGTCGCATCAGTATTTTGCACCTGTGCTTGCCCCCACCTTTATCAATGGGGTCTGCTGCATCCTGCTGATGCATTGGTAATCTGACCTGGTGTTGGTAAGGCCTGCTTCTTTTCTGTGATGTTTTTTGAATTCATGTCCTTTTCTGTGTGCTTGACCAAATTAATCCAACACTCGGGTCTGTCTTTATTTCATGAGGGGTAAAGAATTGTTAAAGGAAAGAAATCATGAAGGAAGGACAGCATCTACACTACTCGAGTCAAGGATAAAATGGAGCCCCAGCAAATCTATGGGCAAAATGACACTTGACTCGACTTTGTAGGGACGACAAGAGGTTAAATGCTCTAAACGAAGCAAGGGAAGTGGGGTCAAAAGTTTAAGGAGGAGGTATTGAGGGGGTGGTTATTTTCAAATGTGTAGATACATATAAATAGGATGGGAGGGGATAATGGGCCTTCATCTGTAAGGAGGTACCACAGTAAAAGTTCCCGCCTGCCCTGGCTTTTCTCTTTGGTTAATCTGAAAAAGGGGCATAGTTAGGATTGTCATGGTGTCATTTCGGCTTGGCGGTGTGAAGGGGTTCTTGTAGTTGGTGGAAAATTGTGGTGAGAGGGTTGTGCATCAAATAGATGGCACCCTCCAATCTTGTTTGGGATTTGGAAATGGCCTGGGGTAATTTTTAAGACTCTTCAGGGTCGGATCCCTGGGGAGTCAGTGGCATGATGAAGGTTTCTGGTGACGGAGGTTCCCTTGAGTTGGTGGTTGCGGCTGGAGGTAATGCCGGAAGATTTAAAAATATTTTGGGTAACGTCAGGCCTTTTGGAGCGCCAAGAACCCTTTTCAACCAAAAGTTATTATTGTTATGTTTGTTATAATAAATGCCAACTTGGCCAATTTAATCCAACTCTCGGGTCTGTCTTTATTTCATGAGGGGTAAAGGATTGTTAAAGGAAAGAAGTCTTGGAGGAAGGACACCCTCTACAATACTCGAGCCATGTGTATGACCAGTCCTGACTAAATTCTGTCTGTCTATAAATTACTACCTGTTAGTAGTAACTATGAAGAATGTAAAGTATTGTACGTAATAAAGAGTTCACTCTCAGTCAGGGTGTTCTGTCATTTTCTACAAACATACTGTGGAGGAAATCTACAGACTACCATGATAACATTGCCTCATCTCTTGTAACTGTTATTATTCTCTCTTCATTTAATCTTACACTAATTATTCACATTGGAAAGAGTCATATACTGTAATACCCACTTTCCTAATTTCTTGCAACTTTTCTAATCTTGCTTTCATTAGAAACTGATATGCCTCAGCATTGTGTGTTGTCTCGCTAATGAGCAGTCTTTTATGTGGTTTTATGTATATTTTAACTCAATGCAATAGTTTGTATTACAGATTCTAATTAAATCCTATCACCATTCATAACATTGTTACAATTTATTACTGAAAAATTTCCTGACTGCATACCTATAGAAAAGGGTTAAGTGAGCCTTGTTCATTAGTCATTAGTGCTTCTCTTCAGAAACATAATTACCACATTTGGTTTTCAGCAGCATCTCATGTTAATTACAGCATTTCTTCAAGTGAAATTTCCCAAGGTCTTATAACAAACAGCAATAACTGTCATTTAATTCTCCCATCCTTCATTTCTGAGACATCTGCCCAAGGTCAATCTCCCTCGTCCATTAACATTTCCCCACCTGTATCTATTTGTGTCAGACACTCCCAAATTTTAAATGCGTTGTGGAAGATCTCTAGTACACCACCATCCCTCTCCATTAACATTTCCCCACCTCTTCTGTTTGTGTCCGACACGCCCAAATTTTTAATGCTTTTTCCACAATGCTTTGTGGAAGATCTCTGGTACGCCACATTATTGCTTGTATTTTATATTTCTATTTATTAGGAGACTCCAGCTCTGACTTACTATACATGTCAAGTAACAATTTGTTTTTTCCTATTTTTTTTATATTAAAATATTTGACCATAGTGAATGGAAACTAAACCCTATTCTGCACCAGGAAATTGTTGTACGAAGCAATGGAAGGAAACCAAATTCCAGACACGCACTGTATTTAAAAATTAACAACTTTGTATCATGTATATGTTTAAATTATATTGCATATTATTGAAAAAATTATGGAAATCTTGAAAAAATTGATGCAATTTACTGCTAACTGGCATATGACTTGCTTGCCTGAGTCATGTGGTATTCTTCATTATTAGAAGTAGGCAGCATTTAGACATTTGGATAAATTGATGAAGGTCTGAGAGTTTTAAACAACTTGCTCAACTGCAGAGTATGCCTTGCCACAATATCAGTTCTATATATACTGCTAATTATGTCATTAAGACACTGAATGATGAGGCCATGTAAAAAGCAAAGGATGTAGTCAATTGACTGATGGATGAAACCATTTAGGATATATGCACAAGTTTTTTGAGGAGTCTTTTGGAGTAGGTCTGCTCCAACAGATGCCTGAAAAATCAATAAAAAAAGACCCTTCCTATACATTTCTTTTTGCATGAAATATTTTATTGAGGGAAAAGAACATTACTGTAGGCAAGGTGACAAAGATATTATGATAATAACTTTTAAGCAGTTCTTCAATCCTGTGAAAAGTATGGACTATAGCAAGGATGAGAAATTATCAACCCACCTCAGTAGTGATTAAGGAGAAAAATACATGCCACCCAGTCTGGAACAATATGTCCTCCCTACTATTTGCATCATTAAAGAGGAGTGTGAAAATAAAGGGAGGGAAAGATGGTAAATATGGAAAATAAGAAAACAAGGTATGGTGGGAGAGTGGCGTGGGGGGGTGGGTGAACTGATATGTAGTTGTCATAACAAAAACTCAAAAAGCTCTAGAAGAGGTTGTGGGTCAGGCACCCATGAGGCTTGGGTATTCATCAGAGAATTTTGTCTAAAAGTATAGGATTCTTTTTAAAAGCAGAAGTTAGCTGCTAGATACAATATATCTCGTTACTTTGTGCAAACCAATTTGGGATGGAAAGAGAGGCAGTGGACTTCCAAAGAGCCAGAATACAGGCCTTACCTGCTGACGTAGTAAAGAGTGGCATTAGCTTTTTATGGGTATGTTGCTGTGATGGATGAGAAAGAGACTTGGGTTCTTTGGAAGACACCTTCGTGTAAGTTTGGAGGAAATCCTATGTACCTCTTCTCAAAAATGTGTCAGATGACTGCAGTACCAAAATATATGAAGGGATATATTTTCTTCAAGACTGTCAGAACCCGGTATCATCTGGTTAAGAGTTTATAATTTGTTTATTTGTACCTGGTAACTTGGTAAAACCTCCAAATGGAGTATACTATATGTGTTTTGGCCTTCTCTTCAGGTGTCCTCAACAGCTGAAGGTCCCTTTCCCATTTTGACAGGAAAGGAGGAAGCTAGTCATCAGAAGGCTCTACAAGCCATTGAAAATCTATGAGCATAAACATGGAACCAGGTCTCAAGATGAGCACAGAGATTTAAAGGTGGTGATAGGACATATGGAATGTGTTGAGGGATAAAGAGATTGTGGAAAGTGGGTCAATTACGAGGCTTGCAGAAAATTTAGGTTAGGCAAATCCGGAAGATATGTGATTGAGTTCTATACCTTAACTCTGCTGCCCGACTAGTTCATCTCTCTCTTCGCTACTCCTCTGCTACCCCCCTTTGCAAATCTCTTCACTGGCTCCCAATTGCCCAGCGTATCCAGTTCAAACTACTAACACTGACCTACAAAGCCATCCATAACCTTTCTCCTCCATACATCTCTGAACTAATCTGCCAATATATTCCCTCACATAATCTCCGGTCCTCCCAAGACCTCCTTCTCTCCTCCACACTTATTCGTTCCTCATCCAATCGCCTCTAAGACTTCTCCCGAATATCCCCCATCCTCTGGAATTCTGTGCCTCAACACGTCCGATTATCTGCCACATTCGGGTCCTTCAGATGGAACCTGAAAACCCATTTCATCAAGAAAGCTTACAACCTGCAATGACCACGCTGCCACCTCAACACCATTGGAGCTACTGCAACCCCTCCAACCTACTGTCTCCTTCCCCGTTCCTGTAGAATGTAAGCCCGCAAGGGCATGGCCCTCTTCCCCCTGTACCAGTCTATCATTGTTAGTTCACTTACTGTAAGTGATATCTGTATTTTGTATGTAACCACTTCTTATGTACAGCACCATGGAATCAATGGTGCAATATAAATAAGTAATAATAATACCAGATAGCCACTTTGTCCTGGGTAAGAAATGTCTGACTTGATTTTTCCACTGGTGTAGCTAAGTGTTAAATTTGACCCCAGAACCTTACAGTGGAACAGAAAGACTGACAAGTTTGGGGAAGAGCAGCAAATGGGTAAAAGTAAAGGATAGAAAATGCAAACGAAAAAGACAGCAAGCAAACTTTAATTTGGGCCCCATTGTGGGGTGAGAATCGATGTGTGGTAGTAAAGGAGTCTGAAGCCATGATAAATGAAATAGCACGGTAGAGGAAAGAGACTATTGAACACAGCTTTTTTTTTGTGAAGTACCTGCACCGGTCCACAATGTAATCACTGACAGCAGAATTTAAACACCATGGACATCCATTGAGGTGAATACTGGTCTCACTGCAATGCAAACACCAAAGCTTGCTTTACAAAATTCAGAATTTTTTGAAAATAATAAAAAAACTTAACATGTTCGATATCACCATATTCGTACTGACCTGTATAATTATGTTGTCAGGTCATTTTTACTGCACAATGAATGGTGGAAAGATAGAACCCCAAAAAACATGGCATTACTGCATTTTTTTCACTTTTTCACCACACGTGGAATTTTTTTTTCCATTTTCGCTTACTGTACATGGTAAAATGAATGGTGTCTTGCAAAACTACAACTTGTCCCCTGTGGGTTCAAAGGTTTAGTATATAGTATATAGTCCTGTCAGAAGTGGGTTTCTTGTATAAATGCAATCTGGGTTCCCCGTTTGAGGCCCGGAGATTTCAGCGCGTCAGCAATCTGAAGATGTGGCGAGGACCAGATGGGTGATGATGAGGAGCAGGAGAACAGGAGAGGTGAATGGTAAATTGAGTATAAAGATTTTCTTTATTTTTTACATCTTATGTTCATTATGCTCTGGGGTCTGGAGAGAGAGGTTAATAAAATTCTCTGCAAATCAAATTTCCATGGAAAAACTTGCGAACAAATGAATTTGAATTTCATATATGCACACAATGTTTTTTTCAGATGAATTACGATTGAAATCCTCCTGAAAAAAAAACATAAAAGTACTACAAAAAGTGAAATAAAAAAAGCAAATTGTTAAAAGTTTTTTTCTGCTGGTGTTTTGGTTAACCTTATATGTAGCATTTTTGGGCTTGCAGTCTTTAAGGCAGAAAACTTTTGTAAAATGCTCAAAAAGATACCTGGGCATCTTCCAGTCGTCTTTTTAGCCTTCCCATTAACTTCTATTGTATAGCCCAAAATGCCTCAATAATGCCGTTACGTCTTTTAAAAGCTTGGTCTCATTAAAAAGCCTGAATCCTGAAGGACAAGTCTTTGTGAGTATTTTTTTTCAGTATTTTTTTGAGAGTGGCCATTCAAAAAGTGCCATAAAAAGATGTAGTGTGTGAACATACCCCTTTGCTTCACTGAAGCAGCACCATTAAACCACTGGATGGTTTAAGTGGTAAGCTATTTCTTCATTTGTAACATTGCTTAGTGCTATGAATGAAACTATTTTTACTTTTGTTGGGGGATGGGGTGGGGTGCAAGTTTTATGGCAGGTTTATTTTATATTGTAAAAGGAAAAGCTTGCAATAAATTTGCTATGATAAAAAATCTAAATTGCCATATTTTGTATCTGTTAATGAGCCAGATACTCATATTATACACATTTTAATTATCTTATATAATATTATAATTTTAATGAGTGCTTCCTTTATGCACATTATACTTTTATAGTAAGTGTTTGGATGCTATTTTTAAAGAAATCGTAAAATTATGAATTCCTTTAAATTAATTATGTGTTATTATTTTTTATGTTTTTTTACATGTTAAAAAATCATTTGCTATATTCCCAGAAACAGAGTCACAGTTGTGCATGAACTTTATCTCATATTGCAGCTCATCCACTATTCAAGTGACTACATGACACATTACAAGAAAAGGAGTAACGCTTCCAGAAAAACTAAACAGACCCCGGATAATTCCTCTAAGGGCTTATTCACATTTTGCAGATTTTCTGCACATTTTCAGTCCAAATTTGGGGACATTAATTATCACTCAAATACTCCAAATAATTTCCATGCATAAATTGACCGCTGCTGTAGATTTTGAATACCACAGAATATCAATTCATTGTGTGGATTTTCTCTGTGGATTTCAGGTAAAATTTTTCGCAAAATTCACAACAGAATTTACATGCAATACATGTTAATTTTGCTATAGATCTGCACTATAATCTACTACAGAATCTGCACAGAACTTTTTTCTATTACATATAAAACCATCCTAAGGGCTTCCTATTCCATATTGGGATGCAGTGCAGTCACTGAAAATATACATTGCTTATCATTAATTACTACATTGGTCATTTTCATTTCTCCTCTCCTTTCTACCTTTATTTACCCTTTTTCGTTCCTGTTCCTAATCTTCTTTTTTTTCTTGGTTGGTTATCACCATATATTTGAGAGAGTTCGGTTGAGGCCTAATTTGTTCTGATATAACAAAAGGAATGTGATAATTCTGCAGTTATTTAAGGTAATGGTGGTGGGTGGTGTTGTAGAGGGTGGTGTTGTAGAGGGTGGCGGCGGCGTCGGAGTCCTGAGAAGAAGCTAGGTCGGAGAAAGGGAGGAGGGACTCGGAGAGTGAGTGGAAGTCGATGAGTTTGAGGTTTCTACGGGGGTGGGGGAGTGTGCGGGGAGGGGCGATCAGAGGGGGGGGGAAGGTCAGTAGGTTGTGGTCAGATAGGGGGAGAGGTGAGTTTTCAAGGTCAGAGAGGGAAAAGAGGCAGGTGAAGACAAGGTCCAGTGTGTGACCGTCGGTGTGTGTGGCGGATGAGGTCCATTGGGAGAGACTGAGGGAGGAGGTTAGGGATAGGAGTCTAGAGGCGGCGGTGAAGGGGGTGTCAACGGGGATATTGAAGTCACCCATGATGATGGTGGGGATGTCAGAGGAGAGGAGGTGGAGGGGCCAGGTTGTGAAGTGGTCAAAGAAAGAGGAGGGGGATCCTCGGGGACAGTAGATAACTGCCAGTTGGAGGTTGCAAGGGGAGAAGATGCGCACGGAATGTGCCTCGAAGGAGGGGAGGGGGTAGGAGGGGGGCGGCGTAATCGGGATGAAGGAGCACGTGTTGGCCAGGAGTAGGCCGACGCCTCCACCGCGGGTGTTGTTGGGGCGGGGGGGTGTGGGAAAATGTAAGTCCACCGTAGGAGAGGGCGGCCGGGGAGGTTGTGTCAGAGGGGGTGAGCCAGGTTTCCGTGATGCAGAGGAAGGAGAGTTTTTTGGAGATGAAGAGGTCGTGGACGTATGGAAGTTTATTGCAGACTGAGCGGGCGTTCCAGAGGGCGCCCGGAAGGGAGACTGGGGAAGCAGGGGCGGGAGGGATGGGTCTGAGGTTGTTGAGATTACGGGGGTTGGTTATATGTCGTGGGAGTGGGGGGGGTGGTGTGATGGGGTGGGCCAGGATTAGGGGAGATGTCACCCGCAATTAGGAGGAGCAGGGAGAGGGTGAGAAGGTGCGGGCAGGAGAGCTTGCGTGGTGGGCATGTTTGTTTGGAGATGGAGGGTTGAAAGTGGAGGAACAGTTCAGAGGAGAGGGAGAGGTGGGTAGGTAGGATGAAGGGAGAGATAAGCATTTCATTACTGGGAGGAGTGATGAGTGGGGGTAGTAGGAAGTGGAGAAGGATGGGAGTGAGGGTGAGAAGATGCGGGAACATTGCGGGGGTTAGTAGTGGGCGAGAGGTGACAGGGGTAGGAGGCAGCCCGGGAGCGATGTAGGTGGGGTGAGTCCTAGTGGGGGACAGGTGGCCGCATGTGAGGTGCTGCTGGGGGAGAGGATGCGATCAGGGATGGGGAGCAGTTCAGGGATGTGTTGCAGTCCAGGGGAGAGGTACAAACAGCCGGGGTATAGGTGAAGGTGAAGTAGCCGGGGGGAGATGCAGCAGCCGTGGACGAGGTGATGGAGCCTAGATGAGAGTGTGCGGCTGGGGATAGGATGATATGGCAGGGATGGGGTGATGCGGCAGGGATGAGATGAAGCAGCCGGAGATGAGGTGATGCAGCAGGGATGAGATGAGGCAGCCGGAGATGAGGTGATGTAGTAGAGGTGAGATGATGCAGTCAGAGATGAGGTGATGTAGCCGGGGTGAGGCGATGCAGCCGAGATGAGAGCAGGCAGCAGAGGGTGAAGTGAAGCAGCCGATGATGGGAAGATGCAGCCGAGGATGGGAAGATGCAACCAAGGATGGGATGATGCAGCCGAGGATGGGATGATGCAGCCGAGGGAGGGATGAGGATGCGGCAGAGGATGAGATGAGGCGGCCGAGGATGGCATGAGGCAGCCGAGGATGGGATGATGCACCCGAGGATGGGATGATGCAGCCGAGGATGGGATGATGCAGCCGAGTATTGGATGATGCAGCCGAGGATGAGATGATGCAGCCGAGGATGGGATGATGCAGCCGAGGATGGGTTGATGCAGCCGAGGATGGGATGGTGCAGCCGAGGATGGGATGATGCAGCCAAGGATGGGATGGTGCAGGTGATGCAGCCAAGGATAGGATGATGCAGCCGGGAGCAGGATGATGCAGCCAGGGGCAGGCAGCAGGGTGGGAGGCAGGATGAGAGGCAGCCAGCAGGGTCCGAGGCGGCCAGCAGGGTCCGAGGCGGCCAGTAGGGTCAGAGGCGGCCAGTAGGGTCAGAGGCAGCCAGTAGGGTCAGAGGCGGCCAGGAGGGTTAGAGGCGGCCAGGAGGGTCAGAGGCAGCCAGCAGGGTCAGAGGCGGCCAGCAGGGTCAGAGGCGGCCAGCAGGGTGAGAAGCAGCCAGAGGGGGTTCGTTGCGGCCAGGGGGCCGGGTGTGGTGGGGAGTCAGGTGCGGTCGGGTCCTGTGAAGCTGAGGGCCCAGTTCATTCAGGGGCACGTTGCAGATAAAGGCCTGAGCCTGCAGATGGGCCAGGTGTAGCTGAGGGCCCAGTGCGGTCAGGGGGCCCAGTGCGGTCGGGGGGCACGGTGCGGTCAGGGCCAGCTTAAGCAGGTGCAGCCAGGGGCCAGGTGTAGCTGGGGCCCAATATAGCCTGGGGTACGGTGCAGTCAGGGCCGGCATAGACAGGTGTGGCCGAGGGCCCGGTGCGGCCTGGGGTACGGACCAGACGGTCTTGGCTGCGGTGTGGGCAGCTGTGGGGCACCGGGTCGGGGCAGGCCAGTGTGGGGGTCCACTGCACAGTTTATAGGTTGGGAACTGCAGTGGGGCAGTGGGCTCCGCGCTAGGCCGGGGCCGATAGAGGTAGGGCACCAAAGGCGGCACCGCCAATTCCCGCACAGCCACGGCCCCGCACCACTGTGGAGGGTCCCAAGGGCAGCGCTGACCGCTCTACTTGGTCCTCAGCTGGGTATGCTGCGGTGGACCCCGTGGGAGCACCGATTGCCCTCCGCAGCCCACAGCTCTGTAGCACCGCGGGGGGCCAGGCACAGGTACGGGAGCCCAGGAGGGGGCAGGCCAGGCCACGGTCGGGCCTGCAGCAATGGCGGGGTGTGGAGGACGGGGACGGTGGCACCGCACTTACCGGTGGTCCAGGCGGTGAAGAGCCGCACGGAGGTCCGGGGCTGCTGCAGCGCGGATGAGCGCCGCAGCCTTTGTGGGACCGTGCCTGGAGCGCTGGAGGCGCCCGGGTGCCGGCGGTGTCGGGGACGCAGGCCCAGGTGAGGAGCCACAGGGCACGGCAGTCCAGGCGGTGAAGAGCCGCACGGAGGTCCGGGGCTGCAGCAGCGCGGATAAGCGCCGCAGCCTTTGTGGGACTGTGCCGGGAGCGCTGGAGGCGCCTGGGTGCCGGGGACTCAGGCCCAGGTGAGGAGCCGCAGGGCATGGCCACTGGCCGCACACGGACAGGCCGGCCAGAGGGTCTGGTGGGTGGCCCAGATGGTCGAAGGGTGCCCGGGGGTGGTGGTAGGTGAGGATGGTAGTGTGTAGGGAGGATGGGCGAGCTTGGATGCGGTAGATGGTGTCCAAGTGCCTGGAGCCTCCCTACGTGCGACCATCACTCCCGGCGGCCATTTTCCATTTTGAATAGTCAATCACTATTTTTATCATGTTCCTTGTATATGGCCTCATAGTCCATTTTATCTGTAGCAACTGGTAGACATTGGCATTTTTTTCTTTTGTGCAATTTAGTGGGAATACATTTACTGAGAGATTAAAAATGAATTATTGACAAAGTGATCACGGCTGTTGGGATTTTACATTGGTGTGTCAAGCAAAGGAAAAAGCAATCCTTATTTTCCAAGGTCGGAGCTTACACTTCTGGGACTACCAATAGGACATTTAAAGTCTATATACTGTTGATATGTCATAATTAATTAGGAATACATAAGTTTTCTTGACGACCTTGGGAGTTATCCAATCTATTGTGTGGCCCTCAGAGCGGAGAAGGTTGTGCACCTCGGCTATATAGGTATTATTTCTGGGTATCTTCCAACAACTAAATCATCTTTTTCTTTTTATTTATTTGTATAAATGTTCAATTAGTTCAGATTTTTTTTCACTGTTTTGCCTGCTCTTCATTGACCCATCATCATATTTTGAAAAGAAACAAAACAAAACATAGCCACCCACAGATAATGAATGCTTGTGATTGCTGCCACTTTATAATTATGTTTTATAAGGCAGAAAGAAATAACAGCATGACTATTGTTATATAAATTACTGGAATTTTAGCTTTCTTGTGTATTTCGGCTGAACTTTCTAAGATGTGATAGTGACCAGATAATAACTTTGGTTGTGCAACTATTGCAGAACTCTGGAGTCAAGTAAAGAGATGCGCAACAAATGCATCTATAGGATCAATAAGAAAGTGTTCAGTCACATTACATGTGACTCAATGAATCTATAAATCAAATAAATTGCATCGTCATAGAAATTTGACATGCTTTTGGTATTCTCTGATACAAGTTAATTCTCATAATTGTTACTTTTAAATTAGAAAAAGCCGGTATAACGGAGAAACGCGCGTCAGGGACTGAGTCCCGTGTTCTGATAGTATAGGTGGATAGGGAAATTTAATATACCAATGAATAACAGTGCAACATTTAAGCAATTTTGATTGAAGGTTCTCTGGCCAGCCTGTGATTCATATAGCACATGTGTAAAGATCAGGTGCTCTGTGGTCTTAGCGTGGTTAGCATTCGGGACGCAGTCCTATTTGTGCGGTACCTTAGAGACTGCAGAATTTAGTTTACTTATGATCATTGCAGTCCTGTACAGTGATCGATTGTCCTGTGGTCCTGGCACAATACAGCATGCTGATCCCGCTATCACATGTGTGAGCCACTCCGGAGATTTATGAGCAAGCACGTGCAGCCATCAGCCCGGCCATTCATGTGCGGTCGGGCGTACCGATTGCAAACTCAGGAGTAGGACTGGAGATGAATAGTGTGGCTAGGGAATACCATCCCCAGACCACTCTTTACACTACTAATCTGTCTCCTTGATCTGCACTAACACAAATCTAAGGCTTGTAGGTGTAAAACTGTCAAAGTATTTGCCGGCATTTGCGGAGCTCGGCACCTGGGAGAGGATAGTGAGCACAGTTATACATATAATAAAGCATGATCCATAGTTGATTATTACAGCAGGCAGTGTCAGACTATGTGAGCTGGATGTCGGGTGCAGAACATAGCTCACATTTATATGAGCAATCCATGCTAATTGTTTAATAGATAACTTATAATGAAATTTCATTGGGCCAATTCAGGTGCATAATTTAC
Source organism: Phyllobates terribilis (assembly GCF_046119375.1). NCBI lineage: Eukaryota > Metazoa > Chordata > Amphibia > Anura > Dendrobatidae > Phyllobates > Phyllobates terribilis. The sequence goes on from NW_027362771.1 coordinate 294,782,387, forward strand.
AGCCATAACCCAAAAAATAAGGGACTGGGTTAGGCATCTCAATTAATTATATAATTTTTCCACCTTACTACGGACCGGGTCTTTGTGGGTCACTATTTGATAGATGGTGACCCTGTATGCATTTATTAATGCACGTTTTGCACAAATTTATTATTCATTTTAATAGTAATTTTCAATAAATGTTATATTTTATATTCCATTCACATCTTTTCCTCTTTTCCCTTCCCAATCTATACTCGATATAATTATGGTGGTGCACACTAGTGAATGGCTGTCTAGTGAGATATTTCTATTTCTATACTTTTAAAATAACTTTTGGAGCCTGAGTGGTGTATGAAGAGCTTTGCAAAATGCAACAGTCATTCCATGCATTTGAAGTCATTGATCACAAGTGGTGGGATGACACAACTAATATTTTCCATGTAGCCCAAGTGTGCAGTTTAAGGAGTATTTTCTAGTGTTGAGCCACCCCCGTAGTGTTCGAGTTCGGTTCGTCGAACACCCGTGTGTTCGCTGAACTGTTCATCGAACTGTTCGTCGAACACCTTCGAACACCGTTAAAACCAATGGCAGGCAAACAAAAACACATAGAAACACATAGAAAACACCTTCAAAGGTGTCCAAAAGCTGACAAACTGCTCAGAAGACACAACTAACACATGGAAAAGTGACAAGTACATATAGTCATGCGAAAAGAAAAGAAGTGGAGGAGTAAAAGGAGGGGGAGACACAGATATAGGCATGTCATGCCCTTCTAAAATCCAAAAAGTGAGAAGCCGACACGGCCAGTCCGTTCCTGCCTGTGCCACCTCTGTGTCGCCGGGTTTGTGCCAGAGCCGCGGTGGACCCTGACGGCCAGCCCCCCTATCCCAATACTGGTGCCTGTCCGCCGGTGGGTCGAGGCCCCCCACGGTGGGGGGGGGGAGTAACATCTGCAGAAGAAAGACCATCTTCCAGCCAAACTAAGATGTCGACTTCTTTTCGTGGACAATGTGATACGATCCCATTCTTACGGACACGCCCATCGCTACAAATTCTAGATGAGGCACAAAAACAGCAGGTGCTTCAACGGATATCAAGTGCTCCTTCAAGTGGGCTCTCCATCACCTCAATTTCAACATCACAAATACTCCAGTCCTCCGAGGTGTCACCCCAATCCCACTTGCTTCCTCACAGCTCCCAAGTCTCCAGCTGCCCGTCTGAGTATGGGGTAACACAGATGGCTGAGTCTGCCCAGCTGTTTACTCATACTATAGCCTGGGAAACGGAGGTCTGCTCCAGAGCTTCTGTTAAACCAGATGAGGAAATGATCTGATCCGATACCCAGAATCTTTATAAGTTGGATCCAGGACCAGATGAAGAAGGTTCTGAGCATAATGTAGACCCTTGTTCCCAAACTGTAACTCCTGTTGGTGGAGACAATGATGAAGACGATGATGAGACTCAAATACCTGATTGGAGCGACAACTTGACTTTTCGGTCAGGGCAGGAAGAGGTTGGCTCTGAGGGCGACGGGTGTGATAACACACAGGGTGATGATGACGAGGTTGGAGATCCCACTTACTGTCAACCCACAGTCAGACAGTCGATGAGGTCAGCAGAGGAGGTGGAGGAGGATGTGACTAGCCCTGGGGATGGGGATGACTCGGTACCCGGGCATTTGCCTGGCCTTGGGGATGTCGCGGTGGTCGGCTCCCTGGCCCGTACCCTGGGGTCTCTCTTTAAAAGGGTGGATAATTGTTAATTTTATAAGAGTTCATGACGCCACCTGTGGTATCTGGTGACAAGCACCAGCGCTGCAGCAGTCCACTGAGGCCGGTGATAAGGCAGCTCGATGGTATAGCTCCCCACAGGTGGAGCTAGGTCTCAGGGCAGCGTATGCAGGGGGAATGCAGGACAGGCGAGACCCAGCTGGGTCAGAGCAAGAACGGGAACGGACACGGTAGTCACTTCAGTACCTTTTACTGGTGGAAATTCAGGCACATCCCGGAGCACTGTAGGGTGAAGGGTGCATATCAGGATCCTCCCCAATGAGCGGGTGTAGGGCCTCCTGTTTCTTGCCTCTGCGTAGTAAGTTTCTGACTTGCCTGGAGCTAGGCCTAACTTTGTCTCTGTCCTGCGCTGGCTGACCTTGTGGTAGGGCCTTCTCTTGGAGTTCACGCTCCCAGTATGCGGGGCCTAAGCGTCTCCTGGCTCTGTTACATATCAGCACCTTAGCGATCCTGGGACTTGTAGTTCTCCAGGGATTCCGGTTATGCCTTACTGGGTCATAGAGATACCGGTAAGCTCGGATCCTGTGTCCGGTAAATGCTTCGGGGTGAGCTGGTTAAGCTCCTCTGCCCCTTATGTACTAAATCGCCACTCGCCTTGGCCTACTCGGGCCCTCAATAGGCTATACACACTAACGGCAGCTTGCCGCGCTTCACTGATCTTACGGCACCGGCACACCTTAAGCTCTATCTGGGTTCCCTGAATCTAGCAAGCAGGAGCCTCGTGCTCCACTGCTGAACTATTAACTGCGTTCTCTAGACTAGACTGAGCTCCACTGCAGACTGACCTCTCTTAGGCTTCTCTACTGCAGGAACTCTTCAGAGGAACTGAACTGCCTAGCTCCACCTTCCCTATTTATATCCCTAACGGGCTCCCTCTGCTGGTCTGAGGTGGAAGGTGGAGATGTGTGAATGTTTATGGGGGCCTCTTGTGGAGGATTCCATCAATGCACTCTTGTAGGATCTGTGATACCAAGCGCAGCGGGGCATCACAGATGCTATTGACGACGAAGTTAGGTTGCGCCTTCCTGAACAGAGACGGAGTACTGGAAGCACGTCAACAACTGCATCCTCAACCACAACTCAGCCTCTGACCACAAGTCGTAGTGGCTCTTCAGGTCACATGGGCTCTAAGCCTTGCATAGCCTGGGCATTTATTCAGATCGATAAGGATGACCCAACTCGTGTTATCTGTAATATTTGTCAGCAAAAGCTAAGTAGAGGCCAAAAAATACATAGTTTGAGTACTTCATGCATGTACCGTCACATGGATATGAAGCATAAGTTGCAGTGGGAAGCTCACTGTGCTACAATGCGGCCTAGCCGGCTGGGCCAACCACCGTCTGCCCCATCCTGTGCATCCGCAGCCTTTTCATCCTCTGTGACTGGGGGGACAGCAGTCACACATGTTTTTGGACGCAGACCTGCCACCTCTTTACCCGCAACAGCCAGTCTGATTGGCAGGTCGTCAGTTCACTGGGAAGTGGAAACACCTGCTAGTGTTGAGCGCTCTCCGACATCGAGAGCACCACCTTTGGATCAAGGCAACCTAACATGTCCGCCTGCATCTTCCTCACAGACCGGCAGTTGCCGGGGACACCCTACTCAACACCGTCTAAGCACAACAGCCAGCCCTCGGTCCCTCAGATGTGGAAAAGTAAAAGACCATTTCCTCCTAGCCATGAGAAAGCTAAGAGGTTGAATTTCACCATCTGCAAGCTGTTGGCTACAGAAATGCTGCCTTTCCACCTGGAGGACACAGAGGATTTTCAAGACCTTATGTCCGTCACAGTGCCCCAGTACCAGATGCCCAGTCGGCACTACTTCTCAAAGAAAGGTGTCCCTGCGCTCCACTAGCATGTCGCACACAACATCACCGCTTCTTTGAGAAACTCTGTGTGTGACAGGGTGCACTTCACCACAGACACTTGGACGAGAAGGCATGGACAGGGGCGTTACATGTCGCTGACTGGGCACTGGGTAACTATGGTGACAGCAGGACAAGGGGCTGCTGTCCAAGTCTTACCGTCCCCACGAGTTGTGTGTTAATCCTCTTTATCTCAAACTTCCTCCACTGCTTCTGCCTCCTCAACCTCCTCTCGGTCCTCCACCTGCACCCAAAGCCTGTCTGGTAATGCCACCTGCTTTCTAACTGCGCAGAAGGAATCCTGCACACCTCCTTACTATGCTGGCAGCAGGGCTCAACGCATCAGTGTTTACTTTGAAATGTCTGGGAAATGTGAGTCACACAGCTGAGGAGTTTTGGTCAGCTCTGGAGACCCAGTTTCATGAAAGGTTGTCTCCACTGGACCTGCAACCAGGGAAGGCCATGTGCGACAATGCTGCAAACCTGGGTGCGGCACTTCGCCGGGGCAATGTCACACACGTGCCTTGTATGGCTCACGTGTTGAACCTGGTTGTCCAGCAATTTTTAGCCCACTATCCCGGACTAGATGGCCTTCTGCAGAGTGCACGGTCGCTGTGTGCTCACTTCCGCCGTTCACATCCCGCAGTTCAACGACTTACATCTCTACAGAAGTCGTTGCGCCTGCCAGTTCACCGGCTGAAATGCGATGTGCCGACACGGTGGAATTCAACTCTGCACATGTTGCAGCGACTGTGGCAGCACCGACAAGCCCTGGTGCAATACGTTCTGACGTATAGCCTGGGCCAACGAGATCCAGAGGTGGGGCAAATCACGCTGGAGGAGTGGTCTCAGATCAGGGACCTATGCACCCTTCTGCACAGTCTTGAAATGGCGACGAAGATGTTTAGTGCTGACGATGCCATTATCAGCATGACTATTACGGTGATTTACATGCTGGAGCACATGTTAAACAGAATTCGGAGTCAGGTGGTGGGACAAGAGGAGGTGGAGGAAGTAGAGGAGGAGTCGTATGCGGAAGGGATAACATCTCCAAGGTCCAGACGGTTGGCAGCACCAAGGCGGCAGGCATGGGAGGGTGGGGGAGAGGGATTAACCAGGGCGCATGAGGAAGGTGCAGGAGCCGAGGAAGAAGTGGAGGACGAACTGGCAATGGGCATGGAAGACTCATCAGATGAGGGAGACCTTGATCACATTTCTGTTGTGCGAGGTTGGAGGGAGAGGGCAGAGGAAGGAAGCATGATTCTTACCTCGCTACCAACACAACAAGGACTTGGTCCTTCTGGATGCGCAAGACACATGAGTGCCTTCTTGCTGCACTACCTGCAACATGACCCCCGGATTGTCAGAATTCGAAGTAATCCCGACTACTGGGTTGCCACACTCTTAGATCCCCGGTACAAAAGTATATTTGCCGAAATAATTCCTGCCATAAAAAGGTATTGACGAATGCAGGAGTATCTGTTGCAGAATCTTACATGTGCTTTTCCACAAAACACCAGTGGTGCACGTAGTGAATCTCACAGTTCTAACTTGCCAACGGTGGGACTGTCAAGTCTTCATCACTCAAACAGTAACAGTAACACAGTATCTGCTGGTAACAGCAATTTTGTGTAATCGTTTCACCACTTTTTTAGACCATCCTTTGCAAGGCCACAGGAGACAAGAAGTCTGACACATAGTCAATGCCTAGAGAGGATGGTACAGGAGAATCTCCAAGTGAACATCGAAGCCATGACTGTGTCACTGGACCCTTGCTCATTTTGGTATTCCAATCTTGAAAAATCGCCGGAGCTCGCCACTCACGCCTTGGAGATCTTGTCATGCCATGCAGCCAGCGTTCTCTCTGAACGTGTGTTCAGCGCTGCTGGTGGTGTGCTGACAGATAAGCGCACGCGGCTGTCCACTGAGAATGTAGACAGACTCACGTTCATAAAGATGATCAAATCATGGATTCGCAAGGACATTTCTACCCCTGTGTCATCCTTGGGAGACTAAAAGCTTGGGGATTTGGTAAAATCACCTCACCAACCGTTTTAAGCAACAGTGGGGCAATTGATGCCACTTAACCCTAGAGCGCATGACCATAAAAATCTACACTTTCACATACTTGGGGCCCTTTAGGCCCGTGTGCAAATAACATGGAATAACTCAAACTCAAATGACAAACAACTATATACATGAAGAATACCTAGAGTTTCAAAATTCTAACTAAAGCAATCTTGCAGAAAATAGAAAACAATTAACTGGGCGGGCCTGCAAGGCCAAGGTATGCGTTCTAGGGTTAAGTGGTGTCTGTGCCACAATTTTGGGAGTCCCCTTGCTGTGTCTTACGTGATGTTGGCATCGTCAATTCCAGGTGGGTTGGGTCGCACCCCCCCCTTTTAACTGTAAGAAACTACATACACTATGGCTTGGGGTAACACAGATGGTTGAGTCTGAAGAGCTGTTTACTCAGAGGTCTGCTCCAAATCTTCAGTGTCTGCTAGTCAGCGTAGAATTTTTAACTGCATCTAGCCTAGGCAATACTTTGGGCGTAGTAGCCCAGCTGCGAAGCAAGCTGCACCGCCTGTGTATCTAATAAGAATTTTTAAATTAATCTAGCCTAGGCAGACTGTGGGGACCCCCAACCAAACCCAGATGCTCAGCCCCCCTACCGCCCCCCTTTCATGGACAACCCAATAATGTAACTCTTACAACTGGATGGGTGAGGATCGGTCACAGCTTTATTAACTCTTTATACTCATTCCATTAGAAAGGCATTTTATTTCTAAAATAATTCAGCTTGTTGCAGCATGCCCTGGGTCCCCATTCCGGCAAGTTGGCCAACAAGTGTAACTCTCCAACATGTCCTTTCTATTTCCAGGCCACGGAGGATCCAGCGTACTCGTATGCAGGACTCTGACCCCCACCCATCACTCTTAACGCTTGTTCCACTCCGTCCTGGAGTCCTGACAGGAATATGTCCAGTCCAATATCTATTAAGTGAACACCGTCGGGCCGTATGAGGCCTGCTTTATCTCCTTCCAGTTGTCGGTGTCGTATCACTACACCGCCTCTGTCTCTTCTAAATTTTGCCATCCGAATATTTATTACCCGCCTTGTCCATTCGATGGCCGTGATGTCTCGCGCACCTTGCCATACCGCTATCGGCACAATCTCTGACCATACTATAGCTAATTTTGTGAAAAATTCTCTGAAGCGCTCAGTGTCTAGTTTCATTATTGCCATTAGTTATGCGCTCTTGTGATGACCTAGGTTGTTTCCCCCGGCCTGTATAACTAAGATGACCGGACCTCTTGCCTCTCTCCCTACCTTGATTACCTCCATTAGTACCTGTGGCCATAGCAGGCCTCTAATACCTCTCCAGTTGAAATATGTGTTATGAAACTCTAATTTCCTCCCGCCTGGGCGGACTTTCGCCCTTTTTTGTGCCCAATATATATACGAGTGGCCTATCACTCACACTGTTGGCTTAGCGTCACCTGTAAAAGAAACAAACCACGTTAGGATAACAAGTCCGGTCTTATGTATCTCGCCAAACACGTGGATCGCCATCTCCCTATCCTCTGAACTTCCGTTTCTGACAGTCCTGCTCTTGCTAGAAGCCCAATATTTTTTCAGAGGTAGATGCAGAAAAAAATATATACAGTTTGCAACCTGATGGAGGTCAGTATAGATGGACTAATACAAGTCCCACACACAGCTAGAAGCCCAATATTTTTTCAGAGCTAGATGCAGAAAAAAATTATATTCAATTTGCAACCTGATGGAGGTCAGTATAGATGGACTAATAGAATGATGCTATGCCCAAAAGATTTTACTTCACTAGGTGCAGTAAAAAAATTAGTATTCTATACACAGGTGGTATATTTTGCAACACAGATAGGCTACTCCACTGACTAACACACTCTGCAATAGGCCAAAAAGGATTAGCTTTGCTAGATTCAGCCAAATGCTGTGAAAAAAACTTGCACAGCACTGGCACAGACCTGCCTGGCAAAAACTGATAGGAACTGATGTAACCTAGTCCTGAAAAGGACTCCAATTACAATTAGTCTTTACTCCCACAACCTATCTATTTAAGAGCACAGACCTGCCTGATAAAAGTCATAGGAAATGCTGTAACCTAGTCCTTAAAAGGACTGCAATCACAACTATTCCCTACTCCCAAGCTATCTGTAGATTTGTGCGAAAATTGGCTTGAAATTAACAAGGTATAGCGCACACAGCAACAGCGGTGCCGTCTAACACACAGCTGCAGCAGTGAGAAAATGGTGGCGACGGGGAAAATGGCTTGGTCTTATAGGGCAAGGACATGTGACATACACTGCCAATGACACATGCCCTTGCTTGTGTGAAAAAAAGCACTTCGCTCCGTGTGTGCGCTGCTGATAGGCTGACAGATTGCACCTCCCCACTGTAAATGCGGGAAAGAGAAAAAAAAAATGGAGATCTTCATTGTTCCTGCAGAGATCCATCCCCTGCCCCTCCCCCCACCCCGCTGTACACTCAAACTGCGTATTAACATTAATTTTCATCATTACTGAGAAAAAATCCAGTTATGATTTTGGTGCACGAACAGTTATCGAACATAACCTCGAACAGCCGAATTTTTCTCAAATTGTTCGTGTTCGCCGAACGGCTCGAACACCGCCCAAAACAGCTCGAATTTGAGATTGGCGAACAGTTCGAGTAGAACAACGCTCATCTCTAGTATTTTCACAACAGACCCAATTCCTGGAGGTCTGAATGCTTGATCCCTCAATAATCCCAAGACCACGGCTCTGAACAGTCTTGCGTGAATGATTCTGTGGTTGATCATGCGCATTGTTGTTCTAATCATTTCTATGCAAGTGCTGAAGAGTGAAGACCAGCCCACCACAGCGCTCAGCTACCAATGGTGGTCCCATTAAGAATTACTATCAGCACTGCTACATTCACACTGGGCTCTTTAGATACCCGATTCTCTGAATAAATGGGGGTCCTAGCGGTGAGATCCTCAGAGATTGAAAAGTGTCCCCTATCCGTGTGATAGGGGATAACTTCCAAACTTGAGAATATCCCTTTAACCCCTTAACAACATTTGACGTACTAATACGCGTCTGTGCCCTGGGACTTAAGAGCCAGACCCGTATTAGTACATCATGGCGATCGCGCGCGCACACAGGCTGTGCGGGCGCGATCACTGCCGGGTGTCAGCTGATTGTCACAGCTGACACCCGGTACTATGTCCAGGGAGCGGTCCTGCACCGCTCCCAGCACATTAACCCCCGCGATGCTGCGATCAAAGTCGATCACAGCATTGCGGTGGCAAGGGGAGGTGATCGCAGATACTCACCTCCTCTTCCGGCTTCCAGCGCTGACTGCCGTGGCTTCCAGGATGTTGCCATGACGACCCAATGTCATCATGACAACATCCGGGTCACCAGACAGCAGGAAGATTTTTTGGACATGCGCAGTGCATCTCCAAACAATCTTCTCCCTGTCCAGCGCTGACAGCCTGCATGGCACAGGGATGGTGCTGCATTCCTGTGCTATGCAGGCGATCAGAGAAAAAAAAGTGAAAGTCCCACAGTGGGACAAAGTAATAAAATATAAAAACTATCAGAAAGTGAAAAAAAAAATAAAAAAAAATTGTAAAAATATAAAAAAAAAACAATAAAAGTACACATATTTGGTATTGCCGCGTCCAGAACAACCTGACCTATAAAACTGTCCCACTAGTTAACCCCTTCAGTGAACACGGTAAAAAAAATAAATAAAAAAACAAAGCAAAAAACAATGCTTTATCACCATACCGCCAAACAAAAAATGGAATAACACGCGATCAAAAAGACAAATATAAATAAAAATGTTACCGCTGAAAATGTCATCTCGTCCCGCAAAAAACAAGCTGCCATACTGCTCCATCAGCCGTAAAAATAAAAAAGTTATAGCTCTCAGAATAAAGCTATGCTAAAAAATATTTTTTTCTATAAAATTGCTTTTATTATGTAAAAGTGCAAAACATAGAAATACGATATAAATGTGGTACCGCTGTAAACGTACTGACCCGAAGAATAAAGCTGCCTTATCAATTTTACCACACGCGGAACAGAATTAAAAAAAAAAAAAAACAATTCCTGAATTGTTTGTTTTTGTTTATTCTGCCTCCCAAAATTCTGAATAGAAAGCGATCAAAAAAGGTCACGTGCCTGAAAATGGCACCAATAACAACGTCAACACATCCTGCAAAAAACAAGTCGTCAAATGACTGTCTGCCAAAATCTGCAAAAATTATAGCTCTCAAAATATGGCGATACAAAAACTAGATTTTACAAAAAATGCGTCTTTTAGTGTGTAACAGCTGTCAGTCATAAAAACCCCATATGATTCTGGTATCGCTGTAGTCTCACCAACCCGAAGAATAAGGTCGTCTAATCACTTATACCGCATGAGGAACGGCGTAAAAAATAAACTCTCAGGTTAGAGTTGTGCTAGGGTTAGGGTTGTGCTAGGGTTAGGGTTGTGCTACGGTTAGGGTTGTGCTACGGTTAGGGTTGTGTTAGGGTTAGTGCTGGGGTTGGGGTTGTGATGGGGTTGGGATTTTTTTCAAAAGTAAGAAAAAAAGATGACGATATGGCGACTAGTGTTGAGCGCAAGAGCTCGCTACTTGAGATTGCATCGGGTGTTCTGGTATGCATTGAGTATCGTGGGTATTTGAGTGACATGCTCGAGTCTCCGCCCCATATGCTTCACGGCCCAAAAAACTTTGCGGGGATTGCCTGCCATGCATGAGCGATCCCCGCATGTTTTTTTTTGGGTGTCTAATAACCGTGAAACATCCGAGCGGGGACTCGAGCATGTCACTCGAGCACACGCAGTACATGGTGCATACCTGAGTACCCGATGCAAACTCAAGTAGCGAGCACTTGCGCTCAAGACTAATGACAACTTATTCAATATGATGACCTAATGTTATCAAATTCTGTGTCGTACCTCTGGGTTCAAAATGTTCACTATACACCTTAATAAAATCCTTGAGGGGTATAGTTTCCAAAATGGGGTCACTTGTGGGGGAGCTCCACTGTTTAGGCACATCAGGGGCTCTCCAAACGCGACATGGTGTCCGCTAACAAATTGAATGGAAAATCGGCTCAAATTGTTAGCGGACGCCATGTTGCATTTGGAGATCCCCTGTGTGCCCAAACATTGGAGCTCCCCCACAAGTGACCCCATTTTGGAAACTAGACCCCCCAAGGCACCTATCTAGATGCATAGTGAGCACTTGGAACCCCTAGGTGCTTCACAAATTGATTCGTAAAAATGAAAAAATGAAAAAAAAAAAAACTTTTTCATTTTACGAATCAATTTGTGAAGCACCTGGGGGTTCCAAGTGCTCACTATGCATCTAGATAGTTGCATTCGGGGGTCTAGTTTCCAAAATGGGGTCACTTGTGGGGGAGCTCCAATGTTTGGGCACACAGGGGCTCTCCAAACGCAACATGGCATCCGCTAATTATTCAAGCAAATTTAACAATCAAAAAGTCAAATGGCGCTCCTTCCCTTCCGAGCCCTGCCGTGCGCCCAAACAGTGTTTTTTCCCCACATATGGGGTATCTGCGTGCCCAGGGGAAATTGCACAACAAATTTTGGGGTCCATTTTTTCTTGTTACCCCTGTGAAAATAAAAAAAATTGGGTCTAAAGTAATATTTTTGTGAAAAAAGTTAAATGTTCATTTTTTTCTTCCACATTCCAAAAATTCCTGTGAAGCACCTGAAGGGTTAATAAACTTATTGAATGTGGTTTTGAGCACCTTGAGGGGAGCAGTTTTTAGAATGGTGTCACTTTTGGGCATTTTCTGTCATAAAGACCTCTCAAAGTGACTTCAAATGTGATGTGGTCCCTAAAAAAATGGTTTTGTAAATTTTGTTGGAAAAATGAGAAATCGCTGGTCAACTTTTAACCCTTATAGCTCCCTAACAAAAAAAAATTTTGGTTCCAATATTGTGCTGATGTAAAGTAGACATGTGGGAATTGTTATTTATCAACTCTTTTGTGTGACATATCTCTCTGATTTAAGGGCATAAAAATTCAAATTTTGAAAATTGCAAAATTTTCTAAATTTTTGCCAAATTTCCATTTTTTTCACAAATAAACGTAAGTGATATTGAAGAAATTTTACTACAAACATGAAGTACAATATGTCACGAAAAAACAGTCTCAGAATCAGGGGGATCCGTTGAAGCGTTCCAGAGTAATTACCTCATAAAGTGACAGTGGTCAGAATTGTAAAAATTGGCCTGGTCATTAACGTGCAAACCACCCTCGGGGGTTAAGTGGTTAAGCTGTCTATATTCCTGCCCTTGTTATTAAATAGAATGCTAATGTCACAATAATGTTCCTGTGCAACAACAATTTCCAAAAGGGCAATATTGCTAAAAAGAGCGATCTGTTTTTAAAATGTATGTAAATTAAGAGTTCTCCTATTTGTCGTACACCATACATCTATTCATAGTGTGTACATATAATCATTTACAGTATGTTTTACAGATTAAAAGTATATGTATTGGATTTATGTGATATGCTTATAATGTTGCTGAGGAAATGAGATAACTGAGGAACAATTATCCAACAGAATAGTAAATATTTCACAGATACTGAGCAGAAAAGCAATTCTGTCAGGTTGAGAACATTTTGTGAACAGCAGACAGAGCAGCAGTTTCATGGTGAGCCATCTTTGTTCTCTCTGCTCCCTGATAACAGTGGCCATTACATTTACATCTGCTACATTTACATAAATCTACAAATTAGATTTCATTCAATTAATGCATTGTTTTACAGTAAATTTATTTTAATCTATTCAGTGATGTACAAGGCTGTAATGTGCCTAGAGCGCAGCTCATTTCAATTAGCTAATCAAGAAACGATATTTAAAAGAATATGATGTACAACATTAGTCAGTAATTGCCAATAAAAGAGAGCGGACTGACCTTTACAGCAAATAATGCTTTAACACAAACCTGTTTGCATTTAGCTTCTTGCTACTATAATAAATTATGCTTAATAGGGTAACACCAAATCAGGTACAACATGGAGGTCACATTTTTATTCCACTGATTATTTGCCTAATTGTTTTTTAAACCATAATCTTTATAGTATAATATGACTCTTGTTTCATGGAGTTAAGGGCCTGATGTACAAAAAAACGTCGTTCTGCTCTCCAGTCTTGATGAGCACTGCGCTGGAGTAAAATGCACAATATTTACAGTATTGATGAAAAAAATGACGTGGGCTCCTGCGTAATTTTCATAATCAGCAGAAGTAAAGCCGACCACTGGGGGCTGATATTACTAGCCACAGAAAGGATGTTTCCTGGCTATTAATTATAGCTCACAGCTGTTAGCTTAGTGTTTACTAGTTAGATTACAGGGGGACCCCAGAAAATGATTGATGTATGGTCCCCCTATAAAATCTAACCAGCAAAGGCTAAACAGACAGCTGTGAGCTGATATAGTCAGGGAAGGGGCCATGGATACTGGCCCCCTTCTAGGCTTATAATATCAGCCCTCAGCGGCCCCAGAAATGGCATAAGAATAAGATGCACCAATTCTGGCTCTTAGCCTCGCTCTTCCCACTTGCTCGGATGTGGTGGCAAGTAGGATAATAGGGTTGGGATTCATGTCAGGTTTGTATTGGCAGCTAACATGAAGTCCAGGTTAGTAATGGAGAGGCTTCTATAAGACACCCCCATTACTAACTCCATAGTAACATTTGTGAAATAAAAACACAGCGAGAAAAAAACTTTTTATTTGAAATAAAAAAACACACTTTTACTTTTTTATTTAAAAATAACAAACAGAGTTATACTCACCTAGCGCCCATTCCATTGAAGCCATCATCTCCTGTAAAAAAAACTGAAAATAATATACAACAAAAATACAAACTTAACGCCCATGCCATTGAAGCCCTGGTCTCCTGTAAAAAAAAAATCCAAAAATAAAAGACAACCATATCCCTTACCTGTCCGACGTGTTGCAATAATCCACAATGTCCCACGCAGATCTCACTTGTAGAACAGTCACATCAGCAGATGTGATTGGTCTACAGGACAACTGGCTACACACTGACACAGGAGTGTAATCGCTCCTGTGTCAGTGTATAGCGCTGAGCTGCCGTGGGAGAGGTCACTGGAGTTAATCAGCTGATGAGCTCTGGTGATCTCACTTACTGTGTGAGAATTTTCTTAAGCAGCAGCAGTGCAGTAAATGAGATTACCAGAGCTCATCAGCTGATGAACTCCAGTGACCTCTCTCACAACAGCTCAGCGCTATGCACTGCGAGAGCGATCATGCTCCTATCAGTGTATCACCGGCTGCTGGGTAGAACAGTCACATCTCTTGATGTCACTGTTTTACAAATGTTGCGATCGCCGTGGGACAATCTGGATTATGTGAATTACGGCAGACAGGTGAGGGATATGGTGGTTTATTCTTTTTGATTTTTTACAGGTGACATGGGCATCGGAGATTAGGTTTAGGTGGGTATAATGTGTTTATTTTTATTTCAATATTTATTAATTTTAACTTCTTTTTACTTTGAGCACAGGCACCCATAAGCGGTGCCTGCTCTTGCTGTTTACAGTGACAGCAGGCATCGGCTGAAGGGAGTAGTAGTCTCATTAGCCCACACCTGTGACCCACGGTAAGCTTTTACCGAGGGTCACAGTCACAGCTGTGGGATCACGTTGGCATCTGATGTTACCTCTCCTGTCATTTCAGCACCCTGCACAGGGGAACAGCGTGAACTGTACTGTTGATTCCGCGGCGCTGGTAGTGTGATCAAACATGTCCCTCCCACTCATTATACAGCACTACTATCCTAGCCAAAGTCCTCCTCGAGTTTCCATTAATGTTTTTGTTAGGTGTCCTAACAAATGATTAGTGGAAACTCGAGCATTTACTGAACGTTGGCAAATTTTTGCAGATTTTGAGGGAAATGCTCAGGGATCCAAACACGAATCCGAATGTGTAATGTTCGTGCCGACTTTGAGATTGGCGAACATTTACCGAACAAGTTAGCTCATCTCTCTATTCCTTACTAACCAGAATCCCACAATGTCTGTCCACTATTTCATGTTTCTTCTCTGCTAGATTTCTAAAACTTAACATTGATAAAACCGAATTCATCATCTTTCCACGATCTCATTCAACCCCCCCAACTGACCTATCCATCAAAGTCAATGGCTGCCAACTCTCCGCAGTCCCACAAGCTTGACTCTGATCTGTCCTTCAAACCTGAGATCCGAGCCCTTTCCACTTCCTGCCGATTCCAACTCAAAAATATCTCCCGAATCCACACATTCCTCAACCATGAATCTGCAAAAACACTAGTGCATGCCCTCATCATCTCCTGCCTCGACTACTACATCCTCATGCTCTGTGGCCTCCCTTCTAACACTCTCGCGTGCCTCCAATCTATCCTAAACTCTGCTGACGACTAATTCACTTGTCACCCCGCTATTCCCCGGCTTCTCCCCTCTGTCAATCCCTGCACTAGCTCCCCATTGCGGAGACTCCAGTTGAAAATCCTAACTTTAGTATACAAAGTCATCCAAAACCTGTCTCCTCCATACATCTGTGACCTAGTTTCCTGGTACTTACCTGCACGTAACCTCCGATCCTCACAATATCTCCTTCTCTACTCCCCTCTTATCTCCTCTTCCCACAATTGTATACAAGATTTCTCCCGTGCATTCCCCCTACTCTGGAACTCTCTACCCCAATATATCAGACTCTCGCATAACGTGTAAACCTTCAAAAGTAACCCGAAGACCTACTTCTTCCTACAAGTGTATGATATAATAATTTTTATTTCTATAGCGCCAACATATTCCGCAGCACTTTACATTATAGAGAAGACTTGTACAGACAATAAAAGACTTTACAGAATAACAATAATCACATAAATCAACAGATACCAGGAGGAGAGAGGGCCCTGCTCGCAAGCTTACAATCTATGAGGAAATAGGGTGAGACATGAAGGGTAGATGGTAACAATTGCTTGTATTGTACGGTCAACCAACAATGTAATAAATAGGGTAATTACTTAATGCTAAATGAACCAGTCACCAACAGTATGTGAACAAGTACAGACACAAAAGTCTATTAAGTACATGGGGGTGTGTGAATAGATGATATGAGGGTCCTGATTTGGAAGGAAATTTTGTATGTGGAGGGGAAAAAAAAGGGGGTAGTTAGAAAAGTGAGGTGAGGCAATAGGCCAGTCTAAAGAAATGTGTTTTTAGGGCACGCTTAAAACTGTGAGTATTGAGGATTAATCGAAGAGTCCCGGGTAGTGCATTCCAAAGAATTATTCAGATTATTGAGGATGTTAATCTTAGGTCATTAGCAGAACGGTGAGCACGGGTAGGGTGATAAACTGAGATGAGAGAGGAGATGTAGGGCGGTGCTGAAGCATGGAGCGCTTTGTGGGTGAGGGTGATGAGTTTATGTTGAACTTTATAGCGGATGGGTAACCAGTGCAATGACTGGCACAGTGTGGAGGCTTCGTTGTAGCGGTTGGCAAGGAACATGATCCTGGCTGCTGCATTTGGGACAGATTGGAGAGGGGAGAGTTTAGTAAGAGGGAGGCCAATTAGTAGAGAGTTGCAATAGTCCAGACGAGAATGAATCAGAGCGACAGTAAGAGTTTTTGCAGAGTCAAAGGTAAGAAAAGGTCAAATTCTAGAAATGTTATTGAGGTACAGATGACATGAGCAGGCGAGTGATTGGATCTGGGGAGAGAAGGAAAGATCTGAATCAAGTATGACCCCAAGACAGCGGGCTTGTTGCTGGGGAGTAATGGTGGAGCCACACACGGAGATGGCAATATTGGGCATAGGTAGGTTAATTGAGGGAGGAAACACAAGTTCAGTTTTTGACAGGTTCAGTTTCAGATAGAGGGAGGACATAATGTTAGAGACGGCAGAAAGACAATCACTGGTAGTTTGTAATAATTCAGAGGTGAGGTTAGGAGACGATGTGTATAATTGGGTGTCATCAGCCTAGAGATGGTACTGAAAACTAAATCTGCACAAGTTACAGTAACCGTAGCTCCCCCATACTGCTGCACGACCAGCTCTACCCTCACCTACTGTATCCTCACCCATCCCTTGTAGATTGTGCGCCCTCGCGAGCAGGGGCCTCTCTCCTCCTGTACCAGTCGGTGACTCAATTTTGTTCAAGATTAATGTACTTGTTGTTTGCTATGTATACCTCTTTTCACATGTAAAGTGCCATGGAATAAATGGTGCTATAATAATAAATAATAATAATTATGCTATTTGTACTCTGAGTCAAATGATGCCACGTTTCCTGGTGCCTGTCCCTAATTTAAGCTGTTTTGGAAGCTTTTGGACTCCCTTGAAGGTGTTGTCTATGCGTTTGGTTTTGCCTCCCATTGAATTCAATTAGATTAGGATATGTTTGATGAACTGTTCGGCGATCATCGGGACGTTCGCTGACTCGAACCCAACCGAATCTTGAAAGGTTCACTCATCTCTTGTCTGGAACAGAAAAACAACTTGATCTCAGCAAGTCAAACAGGCCAGGGAGGTCCTCATTAGTGATGAGCGAGCACTAAAATGCTCGGGTACTCGTTGTTCGAGTCGAGCAAATTGGAATGCTCAAGTGCTCGGTCCGAGTAATGAGCCCAATGTAAGTCTATGAGAAACTTTCTGGCGGCTCTCCCCAGTGGTCTGCAGAGGGCTTAAAAATTGCCCAAATCGATGGGAACAGTGCTCAAATGACATGTGAACAGCATGGGGAAGACCCCTGGAAGCATTTCTGACTCCCAGGTCAATGCTGTCAACAATGTTGTTAGAGGTATTGTGCTACATTTACCGACTCACAATAAAACATATAAAAACGAAACCAAAATGGATTTTCCTGGGAAATATGTTAAGGAACATCCTTTTCAGGGTAATGACTTGTATATAAGGCAAAATAAATATACAAAAACAAAAATGCTCCTCCACACCTTGGGCTATGTTCACACGTAGCGTTTTTGATGCGTTTTTGCACTTTTGCATTGCTTTCAACCAAGACAAAAGCATTCACCAGGAAATGTCATTTTAACATTTTACAACCTTATCTGGCGATGTGGTGTGTGACACATCATCAGACACATCCTGTTTCATTCATGATGGAGGGCCTCAAAAAGTCACAAAGCCTATTTTTATAGGGCCATCAGACGGCCCTTACTATTCTTAAAGAGCCATCAGCCAGCTATGCTTTGTTGTTCCCATTATTAACGAGTTTGTCTCCTATACTGTTATTGTGTATGCAGTGACTGCAAGTGCTGCCAAAAATTTGGACGCAACCCAATACCCCTTTGAAGAGACATAGAGGAGGGACTCAGTAAAAAAAATGTTCCTATTATAAAGGAGCAGGTCTCCTATAGTGGTAATGCCCATGCTGTGACTGCAAAAGCTGCCAAAATTTGGGAAAAAACCCACTAACAATTTAAAGACTAGGTGAGCTGGGCCACAGTAACGACATGTTCCCATTAGAAAGGAGAGGGTCTGCTATTCAGTTATAGGGTGTGCAGTAGAGATGAGCGTTGTTCTACTCGAACTGTTCGCCAATCTCAAATTCGAGCTGTTTTGGGCGGTGTTCGAGCCGTTCGGCGAACACGAACAATTTGAGAAAAATTCGGCTGTTCGAGGTTATGTTCGATAACTGTTCGTGCACCAAAATCATAACTGGATTTTTTCTCAGTAATGATGAAAATTAATGTTAATACGCAGTTTGAGTGTACAGCGGGGTGGGGGGAGGGGCAGGGGATGGATCTCTGCAGGAACAATGAAGATCTCCATTTTTTTTTTCTCTTTCCCGCATTTACAGTGGGGAGGTGCAATCTGTCAGCCTATCAGCAGCGCACACACGGAGCGAAGTGCTTTTTTTCACACAAGCAAGGGCATGTGTCATTGGCAGTGTATGTCACATGTCCTTGCCCTATAAGACCAAGCCATTTTCCCCGTCGCCACCATTTTCTCACTGCTGCAGCTGCGTGTTAGACGGCACCGCTGTTGCTGTGTGCGCTATACCTTGTTAATTTCAAGCCAATTTTCGCACAAATCTACAGATAGCTTGGGAGTAGGGAATAGTTGTAATTGCAGTCCTTTTAAGGACTAGGTTACAGCATTTCCTACGACTTTTATCAGGCAGGTCTGTGCTCTTAAATAGATAGATTGTGGGAGTAAAGACTAATTGTAATTGGAGTCCTTTTCAGGACTAGGTTACATCAGTTCCTATCAGTTTTTGCCAGGCAGGTCTGTGCCAGTGCTGTGCAAGTTTTTTTCACAGCATTTGGCTGAATCTAGCAAAGCTAATCCTTTTTGGCCTATTGCAGAGTGTGTTAGTCAGTGGAGTAGCCTATCTGTGTTGCAAGATATACCACCTGTGTATAGAATACCAATTTTTTTACTGCACCTAGTGAAGTAAAATCTTTTGGGCATAGCATCATTCTATTAGTCCATCTATACTGACCTCCATCAGGTTGCAAATTGAATATAATTTTTTTCTGCATCTAGCTCTGAAAAAATATTGGGCTTCTAGCTGTGTGTGGGACTTGTTGTATTAGTCCATCTATACTGACCTCCATCAGGTTGCAAACTGAATATATTTTTTTCTGCATCTACCTCTGAAAAAATATTGGGCTTCTAGCTGTGTGTGGGACTTGTTCTATTAATCCATCTATACAGACCTCCATCAGGTTGCAAACTGAATATATTTTTTTCTGCATCTACCTCTGAAAAAATATTGGGCTTCTAGCTGTGTGTGGGACTTGTTGTATTAGTCCATCTATACTGACCTCCATCAGGTTGCAAACTGAATATATTTTTTTCTGCATCTACCTCTGAAAAAATATTGGGCTTCTAACTGTGTGTGGGACTTGTTCTATTAATCCATCTATACAGACCTCCATCAGGTTGCAAACTGAATATATTTTTTTCTGCATCTACCTCTGAAAAAATATTGGTCTTCTAGCTGTGTGTGGGACTTGTTGTATTAGTCCATCTATACTGACCTCCATCAGGTTGCAAACTGAATATATTTTTTTCTGCATCTACCTCTGAAAAAATATTGGGCTTCTAGCTGTGTGTGGGACTTGTTCTATTAATCCATCTATACAGACGTCCATCAGGTTGCAAACTGAATATATTTTTTTCTGCATCTACCTCGGAAAAAATATGTGGCCTTCTAGCAGTGTGTGGGACTTTCTCTATTAGTCCATCTATACTGACCTCCATCAGGTTGCAAACTGAATATAATTTTTTTCTGCATCTAGCTCTGAAAAAATATTTGGCCTTCTAGCAGTGTGTGGGACTTTCTCTATTAGTCCATCTATACTGACCTCCATCAGGTTGCAAATTAAAAATAATTTTTATCTGCATCTTCAGTACCTCTGAAAAAATATTTGGTCTTCTAGCTGTGTGTGGGACTTGTTCTATTAGTCCATCTATACTGACCTCCATCAGGTTGCAAATTGAATATAATTTTTATCTGCATCTAGCTCTGAAAAAATATTTGGCCTTCTAGCAGTGTGTGGGACTTTCTCTATTAGTCCATCTATACTGACCTCCATCAGGTTGCAAATTGAATATCATTTTTATCTGCATCTAGCTCTGAAAAAATATTTGGCCTTCTAGCAGTGTGTAGGACTTTCTCTATTAGTCCATCTATACTGACCTCCATCAGGTTGCAAATTAAAAATAATTTTTATCTGCATCTACCTCTGAAAAAATATTTGGGCTTCTAGCTGTGTGCGGGACTTGTTCTATTACTCCATCTATACTGACCTCCATCAGGTTGCAAACTGAATATATTTTTTTCTGCATCTACCTCTGAAAAAATATTGGGCTTCTAGCTGTGTGTGGGACTTGTTGTATTAGTCCATCTATACTGACCTCCATCAGGTTGCAAATTAAAAATAATTTTTATCTGCATCTACAGTACCTCTGAAAAAATATTTGGGCTTCTAGCTGTGTGTGGGACTTGTTCTATTAGTCCATCTATACTGACCTCCATCAGGTTGCAAATTGAATATAATTTTTATCTGCATCTAGCTCTGAAAAAATATTTGGCCTTCTAGCAGTGTGTGGGACTTTCTCTATTAGTCCATCTATACTGACCTCCATCAGGTTGCAAATTAAAAATAATTTTTATCTGCATCTAGCTCTGAAAAAATATTTGGCCTTCTAGCAGTGTGTGGGACTTTCTCTATTAGTCCATCTATACTGACCTCCATCAGGTTGCAAATTAAAAATAATTTTTATCTGCATCTACAGTACCTCTGAAAAAATATTTGGGCTTCTAGCTGTGTGTGGGACTTGTTCTATTAGTCCATCTATACTGACCTCCATCAGGTTGCAAATTGAATATAATTTTTATCTGCATCTAGCTCTGAAAAAATATTTGGCCTTCTAGCAGTGTGTGGGACTTTCTCTATTAGTCCATCTATACTGACCTCCATCAGGTTGCAAATTGAATATAATTTTTATCTGCATCTAGCTGTGAAAAAATATTTGGCCTTCTAGCAGTGTGTGGGACTTTCTCTATTAGTCCATCTATACTGACCTCCATCAGGTTGCAAATTAAAAATAATTTTTATCTGCATCTACCTCTGAAAAAATATTTGGGCTTCTAGCTGTGTGTGGGACTTGTTCTATTAATCCATCTATACAGACCTCCATCAGGTTGCAAACTGAATATAATTTTTTTCTGCATCTAGCTCTGAAAAAATATTTGGCCTTCTAGCAGTGTGTGGGACTTGTTCTATTAGTCCACCTATACTGACCTCCATCAGGTTGCAAATTCAAAATAATTTTTTGTCTGCATCTAGCTCTGAAAAAATATTTGGCCTTCTAGCAGTGTGTGGGACTTTCTCTATTAGTCCATCTATACTGACCTCCATCAGGTTGCAAACTGAATATATTTTTTTTCTGCATCTACCTCTGAAAAAATATTGGGCTTGTAGCTGTGTGTGGGACTTGTTCTATTAATCCATCTATACAGACCTCCATCAGGTTGCAAACTGAATAAAAAATGTTTCTGCATCTACCTCTGAAAAAATATTTGGGCTTCTAGCTGTGTGTTGGACTTGTTCTATTAGTCCATCTATACTGACCTCCATCAGGTTGCAAATTGAATATAATTTTTTTCTGCATCTAACCCAGCCAATAGTTTTGGCCTAATACCACAGTTTGGCCACTCAGCTCTGCTCGGTTCCCATCCATTGTTTTTTTGTGCAAACAACTCCAGAGTTGTGAATTAGTTAACCACCAAAATGAGTGGAAAAAGGCCTGCTGCTGGTGGAAAGGGGAATAGGCGTGTTGGGAAGGGGAAAAAAGGTTGTGTCCGTGGGGTAGGTGTTAAAGCAACAGTAACATCTGCAGAAGAAAGACCATCTTCCAGCCAAACTAAAATGTCTACTTCTTTTAGCGGACAATGTGATAAGATCCCTTTCTTACGGCCACGCCAATCGCTACAAATTCCAGATGAGGCACAAAAACAGCAGGTGCTTCAACGGATATCAAGTGCTCCTTTAAGTGGGCTCTCCTCCACATCAACTTCAACATCACAAATACTCCAGTCCTCAAAGGTGTCACCCCAATCGCACTTGCTTCCTCACAGCTCCCAAATCTCCAGCTGCCCGTCTGAGTATGAGGTAGAACAGATGGTTGAGTCTGCAGAGCTGTTTACTCATACTATAGCCTGGGAATCAGAGGTCGACTCCAGCGCTTCTGTGAATCCAGACGAGGAAATGATCTGCACTGATGCCCAGAATCTTTATGAGTCGAATCCAGGACCAGACGCAGAAGGTTCTGACCATAATGTAGACCCTCATTCCCAAACTGTAACTCCTGTTGGTGGAGACAATGAGGAAGACGATGATGAGACTCAAATACCTGATTGGAGCGACAACTTTAGTTTTTTGTCAGGGCAGGAACAGGTTGGCTCTGAGGACGACGGGTGTAATAACGCACAGGGTGATGATGATGAGGTTGGAGATCCCACTTACTGTCAACCCACAGTCAGCCAAGAGATGAGGTCAGCAGAGGAGGTGGAGGAAGATGCTAGTGACGACGAGGTCAGGTTGCGCCTTCCTGGACAGAGACGTAGTACTGGAAGCACGTCAACAACTGCATCCTCAAACACAACTCTGCCTCTCACCACAAGTCGTGGTGGCTCTTCAGGTCGCATGGGTGCTAAGCCTTGCATAGCCTGGGCATTTTTTCAGATCGATAAAGATGACCCAACTCGTGTTATCTGTAACATTTGTCAGCAAAAGCTAAGTAGAGGCCAAAAAATACATAGTTTGAGTACTTCATGCATGAACCGGCACATGGACATGAAGCATAAGTTGCAGTGGGAAGCTCAGTGTGCTACAATGCGGCCTAGCCGGCCGGGCCAACCACCGTCTGCCATATCTTGTGCATCCGCGGCCTCTTCATCCTCTGTGACTGGGGGGACAGCAGTCACACCTGTTTTGGGGCGCAGACCTGCCACCTCTTTACCCGCAACAGCCAGCGTGATTGGCAGGTCATCATTTTCTTTGGAGGTGGTAACACCAGCTGGTGTTCAGCTCTGTCCGACATCGATAGCACCACCTTTGGATCAAGGCAACCTAACATGTCCGGCTGCATCTTCCTCACAAACCGGCAGTTTGCCGGGGACACCCTTCTCAACCCCATCTAAGCACAACATCCAGCCCTCGGTCCCTCAGATGTGGACAAGTAAAAGACCATTTCCTCCTAGCCATGAGAAAGCTAAGAGGTTGAATTTCACCATCTGCAAGCTCTTGGCTACAGAAATGCTGCCTTTCCGCCTGGTGGACACAGAGGATTTTCGAGACCTTATGTCCGTCGCAGTGCCCCAGTACCAGATGCCCAGTCGGCACTACTTCTCAAAGAAAGGTGTGCCTGCGCTCCACCAGCATGTCGCACACAACATCACCGCTTCTTTGAGAAACTCTGTGTGTGACAGGGTGCATTTCACCACAGACACTTGGACGAGTAGGCATGGACAGGGGCGTTACATGTCGCTGACTGGGCACTGGGTAACTATGGTGACAGCAGGACAAGGGGCTGCTGTCCAAGTCTTGCCGTCCCCACGAGTTGTGTGTCAATCCTCTTTATGTCAAAGTTCCTCCACTGCTTCTGCCTCCTCAACCTCCTCTCGGTCTTCCACCTGCACCCAAAGCCTGTCTGGTCATGCCACAAGCTTTCTAACTGCGCAGAAGGGATCCTGCACACCTCCTTACTATGCTGGCAGTAGGGCTCAACGTCATCAGGCGGTTTTTACATTGAAATGTCTGGGAAATGTGAGTCACACAGCTGAGGAGTTGTGGTCAGCTCTGGAGAACCAATTTCATGAATGGTTGTCTCCACTGGACCTGAAACCAGGGAAGGCCGTGTGCGACAATGCTGCAAACCTGGGTGCGGCCCTTCGCCGGGGCAATGTCACACACGTGCCTTGTATGGCTCACGTGTTGAACCTGGTTGTCCAGCAATTTTTAGCCCACTATCCCAGACTAGATGGCCTTCTGCAGAGGGCACGGTCGCTGTGTGCTCACTTCCGCCGTTTGCATCCCGCAGCTCAGCGACTTACATCTCTACAGAAGTCGTTGGGCCTGCCACTTCACCGGCTAAAATGCGATGTGCCTACCCGGTGGAATTCAACTCTGCACATGTTGCAGCGACTGTGGCAGCACCGACAAGCCCTGGTGCAATACGTTCTGACGTATAGCCTGGGCCAACGAGATCCAGAGGTGGGGCAAATCACGCTGGAGGAGTGGTCTCAGATCAGGGACCTATGCACCCTTCTGCACAGTTTTGAAACGGCGACGAGGATGTTTAGTGCTGACGATGCCATTATCAGCATGACTATTCCGGTGATTTACATGCTGGAGCACATGTTAAACAGAATTCGGAGTCAGGTGGTGGCACAAGAGGAGGTGGAGGAAGTAGAGGAGGAGGAGTTGTATGCGGAAGGGCTAACATCTGCAAGGTCCAGACGGTCGGCAGCACCAAGGCGGCAGGCATGTGAGGGTGGGGGAGATGGTTTTACCAGGGCGCATGGTAGCAGCCAAACTAGTGAGGAAGGTGCAGGAGCCCAGGAAGAAGTGGAGGACGAACTGATGGAAGACTCATCAGATGAGGGAGACCTTGATCACATTTCTGTTGTGCGAGGTTGGGGGGAGAGGACAGAGGAAGGAAGCATGATTGTTACCTCGCCACCGACACAACAGGGACTTGGTGCTCCTGGATGCGCAACACACATGAGTGCCTTCTTGCTGCACTACCTGCAACATGACCCTCGAATTGTGAGAATTAGAAATAATCCTGACTACTGGGTTGCCACACTGTTAGATCCCCGGTACAAAAGTAAATTTGCAGAAATTATTCCTGCCATAGAAAGGGATGCACGCATGCAGGAGTATCAGCAGAGACTGTTGCAGAATCTTACATGTGCTTTTCCACAAAATACCAGTGGTGCACGTAGTGAATCTCACAGTTCCAACTTGCCAACCGTGGGACCGTCAAGTGTTCAGCACTCAAACCGTAACAGAACCACAGTATCTGCTGGTAACATCAATTTTGCGGAATCATTTCACCACTTTTTTAGCCCATCCTTTGCAAGGCCACAGGAGACAAGAAGTCTGACACATAGTCAACGCCTAGAGACGATGGTACAGGAGTATCTCCAAGTAAACATTGAAGCCATGACTGTGTCACTGGACCCTTGCTCTTTTTGGGCTTCCAATCTGGATAAATGGCCGGAGCTAGCCACTTACGCCTTGGAGATCTTGTCATGCCCCGCAGCCAGCGTTCTGTCTGAACGTGTGTTCAGCGCTGCTGGTGGTGTGCTGACAGATAAGCACACGCGGCTCTCCACTGATAATGTAGACAGACTCACGTTCATAAAGATGAACAAATCATGGATCCGAAACGACTTTTCTACCCCTGTGTCATCCTGGGGAGA
This sequence comes from Phyllobates terribilis, assembly GCF_046119375.1. Taxonomy (NCBI): domain Eukaryota; kingdom Metazoa; phylum Chordata; class Amphibia; order Anura; family Dendrobatidae; genus Phyllobates; species Phyllobates terribilis. The sequence continues at coordinate 294,808,073 of NW_027362771.1, forward strand.
GTAAAAGCTTGATGATTGGTTAAAATCACCCTACCAACCATTTTAAGCTTTCAAATTACTAATCATGTTTATCTGTATCTTGGCTGGAAAATAATTTGGGCTTTGTAGCAGTGTGCAGCACTGATTCTATTAGGCCATCTATAATAAGCTCCACCAGATTTAAAATTACTAATCATGTTTATCTGTATCTTGACTGGAAAATAATTTGGGCTTTGTAGCAGTGTGCAGCACTGATCCTATTAGGCCATCTATACTAAAGCTTCACCAGATTTAAAATTAATAATAATTTTTAGCTGCATCTAGCCCGGAAAATAATTTTGGGGCTCAGAGATGCGCAAGACACATAAGTGCCTTCTTGCTGCACTACCTGCAGCATGACCCTCATATTGTCAGAATTCGAAGTAATCATGACTACTGGGTTGCCACACTCTTAGATCCCCCAAACTTTTCGATCAACCTTTTCATTTTAATAAAGACCAAAAAAATGGTCATTTTTGAAATTATAAGCATTAGCAGGTTGTTAGAAACTGAAATCAAACAGTTTTCAACTCAAAACTTTATTCTAGGTGATGTTACATTTTCACATAGGACCCCTTGTTCGAAAGGAGCTTCTGAACTCTCTCGTCCATTGAATTTGTCAGGTTTTGGATGGTTTCTGCTTCAATTGTTTTGCATGAGGACAGAATACCCTCCCAGAGCTGTTGCTTAGATGTGAACTGCCTCCCGCCATCATAGACACTCCTTTTAATGATGCTCCAAAGGTTCTGAATGGGGTAGAGGTCAGGGGAGCATGGGGGTCACATCATAAGTTTGTCCCCTTTTATGCCCATATCAGCCAGAGATGCAGATGTTTTATGTGCAGCATGAGATGGTGCATTATCATGCAAAAAAATGATCTTGCTGTGAAATACACGGTTCTTCTTCTTGAACCATGGCAGGAAGTGCTGTTTGAGAAAATCCACATACATTATAGAGTTCATCTTTAGCGCCTTCAGGGATCCTAAAGGGGCCGACAATCTCTCTCCCCATGATTCCAGCCCAAAACATCACTCCACCTCCTCCTTGTTGGCACTGTAGCCGTGTTTGCGTGGGGTGTCCATCAACCAGCCATCCTCCACTCCATCCATCTGGACCATCGAGCGCTGCACGGCACTCATCCGTGAATAAAACAGTTTTGAAATCAGTCTTCATGTAATGTTTGGCCTACTGGAGCCGTTTCTGCTTGTGTGAAGTGGATAGAGGAGGTCGACAGGATGGCGTATGCACAGCTGCAAACCTCTGAAGGACCCTGCATCTTGTTGTTCGGGGGACGTTGGAGGCACCAGCAGCTTCAAAAACTTGTCTGCTGCTATGACAAGGCTTTTTTTCCGCTGCTCTTTCAACCTGACGTAATTGCCTGTAGGAAAGAGTCCTCAATTTGCCCTTATCAGCACGCACACGTGTGTACTGTGAATCAGATACATACTTCTTGATTGCCAAGACACATCATCCTGATCATTGCACAATGTTGATTGTAGTCATGCCTTGACCTAAACACTCCACAATTTGTTGCTTCTCAGCAGCCGACACATCCTTTTTCTTTCCCATTTTGGCAGAAAATGTAGGCTGCTTAATAATGTGAGACAGCCTTCTTAAGTAGTCTTGCCTTTCATTGGACACACCTGCCAAACTAATTAGCACAGGTGTCTGCAATTGCTTACAGTGATATAAAGAGCCCTGACACACATCACCATCAATGAGTTTAACTGACAAACAAACAAATTCTTCCCTTATCACTCCTAAACACTTTTTGCATAATAATTTGGAACACAGTGTACATGTGCTTTTCCACAAAACACCAGTGGTTCACGTAGTGAATCTTACAGTTCTAACTTGCCAACCGTGGTCTGTATGGAGTTGTTCAATAAAGGGCCCAAAATTAAGATAACATAGATGGGAGAGGTCTTTATGAATAGGAATTCCTAAGTATTTGATACCCTGTGAGGGCCAGGCAAAGGGAAAGTTGGACTGGATGGAATCCTATATGGATTTGGGGAGGGAGACATCGAGGGCCTCAGACTTCGCTGCATTGATTTTAAAATTTGACCATGTAACAAAGTGATCTATTTCAGCCATAACAGCATGGATGGATATATGTGATTGAGTGATATATACTAGGACATCATCAGCAAATAGAGAGCACTTGTACTCGGTGCCTCCCACCTCAATCCACCTAATATTGGGGTTATGGCGAATTGATGAGAGCAGGTGCTCCGTCACTAGGATGTATAAGAGAGGGGACAGAGAACATCCCTGCCTTGTCCCATTGGTGATTGTGAAAGGTAATGAAAATGTTCTGACGCGCCCCCTGGGCCTTGGGACACCCGGAGCCGGACCTTTTTTGGTGGATGCTGGTGGTTGTAGTCTCCGTGGCGGCGACCCGGTTCCGTGGCTCAGGGCGGTCAAACCAGTGGCGGAACTATTTATGTGGTTTTGATGTTTAAATGTCCGACTACGCCACCCGTGGATTGCGGTCAGAGTGAACCGCCGCTCTAGGGCAGACCGCTGAGGCTGGTGTTGTGGGTGCAGCAGAGCGTAGCATAACTCCCCACGGGAGGAGTATAGCCTCAGGGCAGTGTATGCGGAGGATGGGGGTGATGGTGCAGGGCAGCAGCAGTAACGACACGGAGTCAGTGATGCAGTCCAGGGCCTTTACTCGCAGTTCTTATTATCCAGACCACGTCTGCAGGTAACGGCTGCCCACGTCGTACTGTGCTCACCAGGTGAGGGGCTCAGACAACTCCCAGATAACTTTGGAGCACTTCACAGGACCCCCTTTGTGTGTCCTTTGTCTGGCCTTTCTTACCAACCCTTCTGTCCGGCTGCCTCGGGCCTCCTCTTGGTAAACTTGGCGCCAGTTTCCCTGACCCTATGTGGTGCCTTCCTAGCGGGTGTAGCGAGGGGCTGCGCCACATAAAATGTCACAGCCTCCTGTTTCTAGCTGAGGGTCGTTTCCTGCCTCCACTAGTTTCGGGGACCGGTCTCCCCCTTTGGCCTGACCCCTCCACGCAGGTGGATTCGGGCGTGCGGTGGCGACTCGCCCGTCCGCACCCCTGGGATCCCTTCGTTCCTCGTTCCTGGAGCCTTCTCCGCTCCTCTTCCTTCCTTCTCCCTCTTCCAGGCCTGGGCCTCTGTTACTAGGCCCGCCTCCGGAGCAGAGCTCATGCAGAGCCCCTGCTCCCTGCCACTTCTGCTCAGACTTCTCTGCACTGAACTAAGATGGTGCCCACCTTTTATACTCCCTTCTCAATGCACCCAGGAACTGCTTCCTCCCTGCTCCTGCACTACAGGGTTCCCCTTCCTCAGTGTTCCCTCCCCCCACTCCAGCCAGGGACAGGGACTGTCGTGCCCATCTCAGGGGCATATTGGTCGCCCTGCCGCATGGCAATGTGGTGTAATGCATGCAGGTGTCGGGTCCTGATCCACACTACATCCTTACCTGAGAGTGAGATATCACACCTCTGGGTGAGGTGCAATACCTCTGTAGCAACCGTGCCCTCAGGGTGCTACAGTTCCATTTATCTTCAGCCTAGGTGACGTATTGCGATACAGGGCTGTGATTTTGGCTATAAAAGGGTCCCCTAGACCCCTACCCCAAGCTTTTTAAGAGAATAATATTTGGCGTGCCAGGAGACTCTATGGAATGCTTTCTCAGCATCCAACGAGAGTATCTAATTACAAATTTTTAACTGCATCTAGCCCAGGAAATACTTTGTAGCTAGTAGCAGTGTCTGCTAGTCAGCGGATTATCCCAGCTGTTAAGCAAGCTACACCACCTGTAGTTTGGACACTTAATTTTTTCAAAGGAAATGCTTCGGGACCACGGGATACTCAGTGAAGAGCATCAGGAGGCACCCCAAGGCATAGGGGCTGGGACTGGCAGTAGGATGCCTTGCGGTGGACAGCCGAGCTCGATCCTTATAAAAGCTTTTTAACTGCAGCAGCTTTAGTGGACGCTACTGGAGCTGGAATTACGCGGCTGCTGGCATGAGACTTGCCCTCCAATAGATCCTTGTAAATGGATTTAAAGTGTATTCATTCAAATTAGAGAGACAATTTAAATTAAAAAGCTTAGAGCTGCCTCCACCACAGGGGGGCTCGCTCGACCCACCAGCGGACAGGCACCAGTATTGGGAGAGGGGGGCTGGCCGTCAGGGTTCACCGCGGCTCTGGCACAAACCCGGCGACGCGGAGGTGGCACGGGCAGGAGCGGACTGAACGTGTCGGCTTCTCACTTTTTGGATTTTAGAAGGGCATGACATGCCTATATCTGTGTCTCCCCCTCCTTTTACTCCTCCACCTCTTTTCTTTTCGCATGACTATATGTACTTGTCACTTTTCCATGTGTTAGTTGTGTCTTCTGAGCAGTTTGTCAGCTTTTGGACACCTTTGAAGGTGTTTTCTATGTGTTTTTGTTTGCCTGCCATTGGTTTTAACGGTGTTCGAAGGTGTTCGACGAACAGTTCGGCGAACACACGGGTGTTCGACGAACCGAACCGAACTCGAACACTACGGGGGTGGCTCAACACTAGTATGCAGTGAGTCCAACGGCTGCCAAAATTTAGGAAAAACCCCACTAACAATTTAAAGACACATAGAGGTGTGCCTCAGTAACGACATATTCCCTCTAGAAAGGAGAGGGTCTCCCATACTGTTTGCCTATGCAGTGAAGCAACAGCTGCCAAAAATTTGGAGGAACTCCAATGCCCCTTGCAAGAGACGTAGAGGTTGGAGGGCCTCCTGAAAACAATGTTCCCATTATTAGGAAGTGTGTCTCCCATACTGTTTGCCTATGCAGTGAAGCAACGGCTGCCAAAAATTTGGAGGAACTCCAATTCCCCTTGCAAGAGACGTAGAGGTCGGAGGGCCTCCTGAAAACAATGTTCCCATTATTAGGAAGTGTGTCTCCCATACTGTTTGCCTATGCAGTGAAGCAACAGCTGCCAAAAATTCGGAGGAACTCCAATGTCCCTTGCAAGAGATGTAGATATGTTGATATGGTACATATGGATGTGATATGGTGGTGGAGGATGAGGATGCAGAGAAGGAGGAGGACAAAAGCAAATAGACAAAATCAGGAAGCATAGCATCATTCTATTAGTCCATCTATACTGACCTCCATCAGGTTGCAAATTGAATATAATTTTTTTCTGCATCTAGCTCTGAAAAAATATTGGGCTTCTAGCTGTGTGTGGGACTTGTTGTATTAGTCCATCTATACTGACCTCCATCAGGTTGCAAATTGAATATATTTTTTTCTGCATCTACCTCTGAAAAAATATTGGGCTTCTAGCTGTGTGTGGGACTTGTTCTATTAATCCATCTATACAGACCTCCATCAGGTTGCAAACTGAATATATTTTTTTCTGCATCTACCTCTGAAAAAATATTGGGCTTCTAGCTGTGTGTGGGACTTGTTGTATTAGTCCATCTATACTGACCTCCATCAGGTTGCAAACTGAATATATTTTTTTCTGCATCTACCTCTGAAAAAATATTGGGCTTCTAGCTGTGTGTGGGACTTGTTCTATTAATCCATCTATACAGACCTCCATCAGGTTGCAAACTGAATATATTTTTTTCTGCATCTACCTCTGAAAAAATATTGGGCTTCTAGCTGTGTGTGGGACTTGTTCTATTAATCCATCTATACAGACCTCCATCAGGTTGCAAACTGAATATATTTTTTTCTGCATCTACCTCTGAAAAAATATTGGGCTTCTAGCTGTGTGTGGGACTTGTTGTATTAGTCCATCTATACAGACCTCCATCAGGTTGCAAACTGAGTATATTTTTTTCTGCATCTACCTCTGAAAAAATATTGGGCTTCTAGCTGTGTGTGGGACTTGTTGTATTAGTCCATCTATACTGACCTCCATCAGGTTGCAAACTGAATATATTTTTTTCTGCATCTACCTCTGAAAAAATATTGGGCTTCTAGCTGTGTGTGGGACTTGTTCTATTAATCCATCTATACAGACCTCCATCAGGTTGCTAACTGAATATATTTTTTTCTGCATCTACCTCTGAAAAAATATGTGGCCTTCTAGCAGTGTGTGGGACTTTCTCTATTAGTCCATCTATACTGACCTCCATCAGGTTGCAAATTAAAAATAATTTTTATCTGCATCTACAGTACCTCTGAAAAAATATTTGGGCTTCTAGCTGTGTGTGGGACTTGTTCTATTAGTCCATCTATACTGACCTCCATCAGGTTGCAAATTGAATATAATTTTTATCTGCATCTAGCTCTGAAAAAATATTTGGCCTTCTAGCAGTGTGTGGGACTTTCTCTATTAGTCCATCTATACTGACCTCCATCAGGTTGCAAATTAAAAATAATTTTTATCTGCATCTAGCTCTGAAAAAATATTTGGCCTTCTAGCAGTGTGTGGGACTTTCTCTATTAGTCCATCTATACTGACCTCCATCAGGTTGCAAACTGAATATAATTTTTTTCTGCATCTAGCTCTGAAAAAATATTTGGCCTTCTAGCAGTGTGTGGGACTTTCTTTATTAGTCCATCTATACTGACCTCCATCAGGTTGCAAATTAAAAATAATTTTTATCTGCATCTACAGTACCTCTGAAAAAATATTTGGGCTTCTAGCTGTGTGTGGGACTTGTTCTATTAGTCCATCTATACTGACCTCCATCAGGTTGCAAATTGAATATAATTTTTATCTGCATCTAGCTCTGAAAAAATATTTGGCCTTCTAGCAGTGTGTGGGACTTTCTCTATTAGTCCATCTATACTGACCTCCATCAGGTTGCAAATTAAAAATAATTTTTATCTGCATCCAGCTCTGAAAAAATATTTGGCCTTCTAGCAGTGTGTGGGACTTTCTCTATTAGTCCATCTATACTGACCTCCATCAGGTTGCAAATTAAAAAATAATTTTTATCTGCATCTAGCTCTGAAAAAATATTTGGCCTTCTAGCAGTGTGTGGGACTTTCTCTATTAGTCCATCTATACTGACCTCCATCAGGTTGCAAACTGAATATAATTTTTTTCTGCATCTAGCTCTGAAAAAATATTTGGCCTTCTAGCAGTGTGTGGGACTTTCTCTATTAGTCCATCTATACTGACCTCCATCAGGTTGCAAATTAAAAATAATTTTTATCTGCACCTAGCTCTGAAAAAATATTTGGCCTTCTAGCAGTGTGTGGGACTTTCTCTATTAGTCCATCTATACTGACCTCCATCAGGTTGCAAATTAAAAATAATTTTTATCTGCATCTACAGTACCTCTGAAAAAATATTTGGGCTTCTAGCTGTGTGTGGGACTTGTTCTATTAGTCCATCTATACTGACCTCCATCAGGTTGCAAATTGAATATATTTTTTATCTGCATCTAGCTCTGAAAAAATATTTGGGCTTCTAGCAGTGTGTGGGACTTTCTCTATTAGTCCATCTATACTGACCTCCATCAGGTTGCAAATTGAATATAATTTTTTTCTGCATCTAACCCAGCCAATAGTTTTGGCCTAATACCACAGTTTGGCCACTCAGCTCTGCTCGGTTCCCATCCATTGTTTTTTTGTGCAAACAACTCCAGAGTTGTGAATTAGTTAACCACCAAAATGAGTGGAAAAAGGCCTGCTGCTGGTGGAAAGGGGAATAGGCGTGTTGGGAAGGGGAAAAAAGGTTGTGTCCGTGGGGTAGGTGTTAAAGCAACAGTAACATCTGCAGAAGAAAGACCATCTTCCAGCCAAACTAAAATGTCTACTTCTTTTAGCGGACAATGTGATAAGATCCCTTTCTTACGGCCACGCCAATCACTACAAATTCCAGATGAGGCACAAAAACAGCAGGTGCTTCAACGGATATCAAGTGCTCCTTTAAGTGGGCTCTCCTCCACATCAACTTCAACATCACAAATACTCCAGTCCTCAAAGGTGTCACCCCAATCGCACTTGCTTCCTCACAGCTCTCAAATCTCCAGCTGCCCGTCTGAGTATGAGGTAGAACAGATGGTTGAGTCTGCAGAGCTGTTTACTCATACTATAGCCTGGGAATCAGAGGTCGACTCCAGCGCTTCTGTGAATCCAGACGAGGAAATGATCTGCACTGATGACCAGAATCTTTATGAGTCGGATCCAGGACCAGACGCAGAAGGTTCTGACCATAATGTAGACCCTCATTCCCAAACTGTAACTCCTGTTGGTGGAGACAATGAGGAAGACGATGATAAGACTCAAATACCTGATTGGAGCGACAACTTTAGTTTTTTGTCAGGGCAGGAACAGGTTGGCTCTGAGGACGACGGGTGTGATAACGCACAGGGTGATGATGATGAGGTTGGAGATCCCACTTACTGTCAACCCACAGTCAGCCAAGAGATGAGGTCAGCAGAGGAGGTGGAGGAAGATGCTAGTGATGACGAGGTCAGGTTGCGCCTTCCTGGACAGAGACGTAGTACTGGAAGCACGTCAACAACTGCATCCTCAAACACAACTCTGCCTCTCACCACAAGTCGTGGTGGCTCTTCAGGTCGCATGGGTGCTAAGCCTTGCATAGCCTGGGCATTTTTTCAGATCGATAAAGATGACCCAACTCGTGTTATCTGTAACATTTGTCAGCAAAAGCTAAGTAGAGGCCAAAAAATACATAGTTTGAGTACTTCATGCATGAACCGGCACATGGACATGAAGCATAAGTTGCAGTGGGAAGATCAGTGTGCTACAATGCGGCCTAGCCGGCCGGGCCAACCACCGTCTGCCATATCTTGTGCATCCACGGCCTCTTCATCCTCTGTGACTGGGGGGACAGCAGTCACACCTGTTTTGGGGCGCAGACCTGCCACCTCTTTACCCGCAACAGCCAGCGTGATTGGCAGGTCATCATTTTCTTTGGAGGTGGTAACACCAGCTGGTGTTGAGCGCTGTCCGACATCGATAGCACCACCTTTGGATCAAGACAACCTAACATGTCCGCCTGCATCTTCCTCACAGACCGGCAGTTTGCCGGGGACACCCTTATCAACCCCGTCTAAGCACAATAGCCAGCCCTCGGTCCCTCAGATGTGGACAAGTAAAAGACCATTTCCTCCTAGCCATGAGAAAGCTAAGAGGTTGAATTTCACCATCTGCAAGCTCTTGGCTACAGAAATGCTGCCTTTCCACCTGGTGGACACAGAGGATTTTCGAGACCTTATGTCCGTCGCAGTGCCCCAGTACAAGATGCCCAGTCGGCACTACTTCTCAAAGAAAGGTGTGCCTGCGCTCCACCAGCATGTCGCACACAACATCACCGCTTCTTTGAGAAACTCTGTGTGTGACAGGGTGCATTTCACCACAGACACTTGGACGAGTAGGCATGGACAGGGGCGTTACATGTCGCTGACTGGGCACTGGGTAACTATGGTGACAGCAGGACAAGGGGCTGCTGTCCAAGTCTTGCCGTCCCCACGAGTTGTGCGTCAATCCTCTTTATGTCAAAGTTCCTCCACTGCTTCTGCCTCCTCAACCTCCTCTCGGTCTTCCATCTGCACCCAAAGCCTGTCTGGTCATGCCACCTGCTTTATAACTGCGCAGAAGGGATCCTGCACACCTCCTTACTATGCTGGCAGTAGGGCTCAACGTCATCAGGCGGTTTTTACATTGAAATGTCTGGGAAATGTGAGTCACACAGCTGAGGAGTTGTGGTCAGCTCTGGAGAACCAATTTCATGAATGGTTGTCTCCACTGGACCTGAAACCAGGGAAGGCCGTGTGCGACAATGCTGCAAACCTGGGTGCGGCCCTTCGCCGGGGCAATGTCACACACGTGCCTTGTATGGCTCACGTGTTGAACCTGGTTGTCCAGCAATTTTTAGCCCACTATCCCAGACTAGATGGCCTTCTGCAGAGGGCACGGTCGCTGTGTGCTCACTTCCGCCGTTTGCATCCCGCAGCTCAGCGACTTACATCTCTACAGAAGTCGTTGGGCCTGCAACTTCACCGGCTAAAATGCGATGTGCCTACCCGGTGGAATTCAACTCTGCACATGTTGCAGCGACTGTGGCAGCACCGACAAGCCCTGGTGCAATACGTTTTGACGTATAGCCTGGGCCAACGAGATCCAGAGGTGGGGCAAATCACGCTGGAGGAGTGGTCTCAGATCAGGGACCTATGCACCCTTCTGCACAGTTTTGAAATGGCGACGAAGATGTTTAGTGCTGACGATGCCATTATCAGCATGACTATTCCGGTGATTTACATGCTGGAGCACATGTGAAACAGAATTCGGAGTCAGGTGGTGGCACAAGAGGAGGTGGAGGAAGTAGAGGAGGAGGAGTTGTATGCGGAAGGGCTAACATCTGCAAGGTCCAGACGGTCGGCAGCACCAACGCGGCAGGCATGTGAGGGTGGGGGAGATGGTTTTACCAGGGCGCATGGTAGCAGCCAAACTAGTGAGGAAGGTGCAGGAGCCCAGGAAGAAGTGGAGGACGAACTGATGGAAGACTCATCAGATGAGGGAGACCTTGATCACATTTCTGTTGTGCGAGGTTGGGGGGAGAGGACAGAGGAAGGAAGCATGATTGTTACCTCGCCACCAACACAACAGGGACTTGGTGCTCCTGGATGCACAACACACATGAGTGCCTTCTTGCTGCACTACCTGCAACATGACCCTTGAATTGTGAGAATTAGAAATAATCCTGACTACTGGGTTGCCACACTGTTAGATCCCCGGTACAAAAGTAAATTTGCAGAAATTATTCCTGCCATAGAAAGGGATGCACGCATGCAGGAGTATCAGCAGAGACTGTTGCAGAATCTTACATGTGCTTTTCCACAAAATACCAGTGGTGCACGTAGTGAATCTCACAGTTCCAACTTGCCAACCGTGGGACCGTCAAGTGTTCAGCACTCAAACCGTAACAGAACCACAGTATCTGCTGGCAACATCAATTTTGCGGAATCATTTCACCACTTTTTTAGCCCATCCTTTGCAAGGCCACAGGAGACAAGAAGCCTGACACATAGTCAACGCCTAGAGACGATGGTACAGGAGTATCTCCAAGTAAACATTGAAGCCATGACTGTGTCACTGGACCCTTGCTCTTTTTGGGCTTCCAATCTGGATAAATGGCCGGAGCTAGCCACTTACGCCTTGGAGATCTTGTCATGCCCCGCAGCCAGCGTTCTGTCTGAACGTGTGTTCAGCGCTGCTGGTGGTGTGCTGACAGATAAGCGCACGCGGCTCTCCACTGATAATGTAGACAGACTCACGTTCATAAAGATGAACAAATCATGGATCCGAAATGACTTTTCTACCCCTGTGTCATCCTGGGGAGAGTAAAAGCTTGATGATTGGTTAAAATCACCCTACCAACCGTTTTAAGCTTTCAAATTACTAATCATGTTTATCTGTATCTTGGCTGGAAAATAATTTGGGCTTTGTAGCAGTGTGCAGCACTGATTCTATTAGGCCATCTATAATAAGCTCCACCAGATTTAAAATTACTAATCATGTTTATCTGTATCTTGACTGGAAAATAATTTGGGCTTTGTAGCAGTGTGCAGCACTGATCCTATTAGGCCATCTATACTAAAGCTTCACCAGATTTAAAATTAATAATAATTTTTAGCTGCATCTAGCCCGGAAAATGATTTTGGGGCTCCGAGATGCGCAAGACACATAAGTGCCTTCTTGCTGCACTACCTGCAGCATGACCCTCATATTGTCAGAATTCGAAGTAATCATGACCACTGGGTTGCCACACTCTTAGATCCCCCAAACTTTTCGATCAACCTTTTCATTTTAATAAAGACCAAAAAAATGGTCATTTTTGAAATTATAAGCATTAGCAGGTTGTTAGAAACTGAAATCAAACAGTTTTCAACTCAAAACTTTATTCTAGGTGATGTTACATTTTCACATAGGACCCCTTGTTCGAAAGGAGCTTCTGAGCTCTCTCGTCCATTGAATTTGTCAGGTTTTGGATGGTTTCTGCTTCAATTGTTTTGCATGAGGACAGAATACCCTCCCAGAGCTGTTGCTTAGATGTGAACTGCCTCCCGCCATCATAGACACTCCTTTTAATGATGCTCCAAAGGTTCTGAATGGGGTAGAGGTCAGGGGAGCATGGGGGTCACACCATAAGTTTGTCCCCTTTTATGCCCATATCAGCCAGAGATGCAGATGTTTTATGTGCAGCATGAGATGATGCATTATCATGCAAAAAAATGATCTTGCTGTGAAATACACGGTTCTTCTTCTTGAACCATGGCAGGAAGTGCTGTTTGAGAAAATCCACATACATTATGGAGTTCATCTTTAGCGCCTTCAGGGATCCTAAAGGGGCCGACAATCTCTCTCCCCATGATTCCAGCCCAAAACATTACTCCACCTCCTCCTTGTTGGCGCTGTAGCCGTGTTTGCGTGGGGTGTCCATCAACCAGCCATCCTCCACTCCATCCATCTGGACCATCGAGCGCTGCACGGCACTCATCCGTGAACAAAACAGTTTTGAAATCAGTCTTCATGTAATGTTTGGCCTACTGGAGCCGTTTCTGCTTGTGTGAAGTGGATAGAGGAGGTCGACAGGATGGCGTATGCACACCTGCAAACCTCTGAAGGACCCTGCATCTTGTTGTTCGGGGGACGTTGGAGGCACCAGCAGCTTCAAAAACTTGTCTGCTGCTATGACAAGGCTTTTTTGCCGCTGCTCTTTCAACCTGACGTAATTGCCTGTAGGAAAGAGTCCTCAATTTGCCCTTATCAGCACGCACACGTGTGTACTGTGAATCAGCTACATACTTCTAGATTGCCAAGACACTTCATCCTGATCATCGCACAATGTTGATTGTAGTCATGCCTTGACCTAAACACTCCACAATTTGTTGCTTCTCAGCAGCCGACACATCCTTTTTCTTTCCCATTTTGGCAGAAAATGTAGGCTGCTTAATAATGTGAGACAGCCTTCTTAAGTAGTCTTGCCTTTCATTGGACACACCTGCCAAACTAATTAGCACAGGTGTCTGCAATTGCTTACAGTGATATAAAGAGCCCTGACACACATCACCATCAATGAGTTTAACTGACAAACAAACAAATTCTTCCCTTATCACTCCTAAACACTTTTTGCATAATAATTTGGAACACAGTGTACATGTGCTTTTCCACAAAACACCAGTGGTTCACGTAGTGAATCTTACAGTTCTAACTTGCCAACCGTGGTCTGTATGGAGTTGTTCAATAAAGGGCCCAAAATTAAGATAACATAGATGGGAGAGGTCTCTATGAATAGGAATTCCTAAGTATTTGATACCCTGTGAGGGCCAGGCAAAGGGAAAGTTGGACTGGATGGAATCCTATATGGATTTGGGGAGGGAGACATCGAGGGCCTCAGACTTCGCTGCATTGATTTTAAAATTTGACCATGTAACAAAGTGATCTATTTCAGCCATAACAGCATGGATGGATATATGTGATTGAGTGATATATACTAGGACATCATCAGCAAATAGAGAGCACTTGTACTCGGTGCCTCCCACCTCAATCCACCTAATATTGGGGTTATGGCGAATTGATGAGAGCAGGTGCTCCGTCACTAGGATGTATAAGAGAGGGGACAGAGAACATCCCTGCCTTGTCCCATTGGTGATTGTGAAAGGTGATGAAAATGTTCTGACGCGCCCCCTGGGCCTTGGGACACCCGAAGCCGGACCCTTTTTGGTGGATGCTGGTGGTTGTAGTCTCCGTGGCGGCGACCCGGTTCCGTGGCTCAGGGCGGTCAAACCAGTAGCGGAACTATTTATGCGGTTTTGATGTTTAAATGTCCGACTACGCCACCCGTGGATTGCGGTCAGAGTGAACCGCCGCTCTAGGGCAGACCACTGAGGCTGGTGTTGTGGGTGCAGCAGAGCGTAGCATAACTCCCCACGGGAGGAGTATAGCCTCAGGGCAGTGTATGCGAAGGATGGGGGTGATGGTGCAGGGCAGCAGCAGTAACGACACGGAGTCAGTGATGCAGTCCAGGGCCTTTACTCACAGTTCTTATTATCCAGACCACGTCTGCAGGTAACGGCTGCCCACGTCGTACTGTGCTCACCAGGTGAGGGGCTCAGACAACTCCCAGATAACTTTGGAGCGCTTCACAGGACCCCCTTTGTGTGTCCTTTGTCTGGCCTTTCTTACCAACCCTTCTGTCCGGCTGCCTCGGGCCTCCTCTTGGTAAACTTGGCGCCAGTTTCCCTGACCCTATGTGGTGCCTTCCTATTGGGTGTAGCGAGGGGCTGCGCCACATAAAATGTCACAGCCTCCTGTTTCTAGCTGAGGGTCGTTTCCTGCCTCCACTAGTTTCGGGGACCGGTCTCCCCCTTTGGCCTGACCCCTCCACGCAGGTGGATTCGGGCGTGCGGTGGCGACTCGCCCGTCCGCACCCCTGGGATCCCTTCGTTCCTCATTCCTGCCTTCTCCGCTCCTCTTCCTTCCTTCTCCTTCTTCCAGGCCTGGGCCTCTGTTACTAGGCCCGCCTCCGGAGCAGAGCTCATGCAGAGCCCCTGCTCCCTGCCACTTCTGCTCAGACTTCTCTGCACTGAACTAAGATGGTGCCCACCTTTTATACTCCCTTCTCAATGCACCCAGGAACTGCTTCCTCCCTGCTCCTGCACTACAGGGTTCCCCTTCCTCAGTGTTCCCTCCCCCCACTCCAGCCAGGTACAGGGACTGTCGTGCCCATCTCAGGGGCATATTGGTCGCCCTGCCCCACGGCAATGTGGTGTAATGCATGCAGGTGTCGGGTCCTGATCCACACTACATCCTTACCTGAGAGTGAGATATCACACCTCTGGGTGAGGTGCAATACCTCTGTAGCAACCGAGCCCTCAGGGTGCTACAGTTCCATTTATCTTCAGACTAGGTGACGTATTGCGATACAGGGCCGTGATTTTGGCTATAAAAGGGTCCCCTAGACCCCTACCCCAAGCTTTTTAAGAGAATCATATATGGCGTGCCAGAAGACTCTATGGAATGCTTTCTCAGCATCCAACGAGAGTATCTAATTACAAATTTTTAACTGCATCTAGCCCAGGAAATACTTTGTGCCTAGTAGCAGTGTCTGCTAGTCAGCGGATTATCCCGGCTGTTAAGCAAGCTACACCACCTGTAGTTTGGACACTTAATTTTTTCAAAGGAAATGCTTCGGGACCACGGGATACTCAGTGAAGAGCATCAGGAGGCACCCCAAGGCATAGGGGCTGGGACTGGCAGTAGGATGCCTTGCGGTGGACAGCCGAGCTCGATCCTTATAAAAGCTTTTTAACTGCAGCAGCTTTAGTGGACGCTACTGGAGCTGGAATTACGCGGCTGCTGGCATGAGACTTGCCCTCCAATAGATCCTTGTAAATGGATTTAAAGTGTATTCATTCAAATTAGAGAGACAATTTAAATTAAAAAGCTTAGAGCTGCCTCCACCACAGGGGGCTCGCTCGACCCACCACGGGCAGGAGCGGACTGAACGTGTCGGCTTCTCACTTTTTGGATTTTAGAAGGGCATGACATGCCTATATCTGTGTCTCCCCCTCCTTTTACTCCTCCACCTCTTTTCTTTTCGCATGACTATATGTACTTGTCACTTTTCCATGTGTTAGTTGTGTCTTCTGAGCAGTTTGTCAGCTTTTGGACACCTTTGAAGGTGTTTTCTATGTGTTTCTATGTGTTTTTGTTTGCCTGCCATTGGTTTTAACGGTGTTCGAAGGTGTTCGACGAACAGTTCGGCGAACACACGGGTGTTCGACGAGCCGAACCGAACTCGAAAACTACGGGGGTGGCTCAACACTAGTTCTAACTGCAGAATAACGCCATTTGTGTTCCATATTTCAGTGATAAAAATCCAGAAATTTAAACTGAACTTGAAAAATATTGGCCTACTTTTCCATTCTGTTGCAGTGTGTCGGTCAAGCTATTCACACTAGGTGTCTGTGAAGGATATTATTAGCAATTTACAGGCCTGCTATTAAAAACCGTGGTTCTCTGTCAAGCATAACACCTATAAGAGTGTTCCAAAATCCGCCATTTCTTCCATTTTCATTTCGTTGCAGTGCGTCGGTCAAGCTATTCACACTAGGTCTCTGTATAGAATAGTATTAGTAAATTACGGGCCTTCTACTTAAAACATGGCTCTCTGTTAGACATAACACCTATAAGAGTGTTGCAAAATCAGCCATTTCTTCCATTTTCATTTTGCTGCAGTGTGTCGGTCAAGCTATTCACACTAGGTCTCTGTGTAGAATAGTATTAGTAAATTACAGACCTGCTATTTAAAACCGTGGTTCTCTGTCAGACATAACAGCTATAAGAGTGTTCCAAAATCAGCCATTTCTTCCATTTTCATTTCGTTGCACTGTGTCGGTCAAGCTATTCACACTAGGTCTCTGTATAGAATAGAATTAGTAAATTACAGGCCTGCTATTTAAAACTGTGGTTATCTGTCAGACAACACCTATAAGAGTGTTCCAAAATCAGCCATTTCTTCCATTTTCATTTTGTTGCAGTGTATTGGTCAAGCTATTCACACTAGGTCTCTGTGTAGAATAGTATTAGTAAATTACAGACCTGCTATTTAAAACCGTGGTTCTCTGTCAGACATAACATCTAGAAGAGTGTTACAAAATCAGTCATTTCTTCCATTTTCATTTCGTTGCAGTGTGTCGATCAAGCTATTAACACTAGGTGTCTGTGAAGAACAGTATTAGCAAATTACAGGCCTGCTATTTAAAACCGTGGTTCTCTGTCAGACATAACATCTACAAGAGTGTTGCAAAATCAGCCATTTCTTCCATTTTCATTTCGTTGCAGTGTGTCGGTCAAGCTATTCAGACTAGGTCTCTGTGTAGAATAGTATTAGAAAATTACAGGCCTGCTATTTAAAACCGTGGTTCTCTGTCAGACATAACACCTATAAGAGTGTTCCTAAATCAGCCATTTCTTCCATTTTCATTCTGTTGCAGTGTGTCGTCAAGCTATTCACACTAGGTGCCTGTGAGGGATAGTTTTTGCAAATTACAGGCCTGCTATTTAAAACCGTTGTTCTCTGTCAGACATAACACCTATTAGAGTGTTCCAAAATCAGCCATTTCTTCCATTTTCATTTCGTTGCAGTGTGTCGGTCAAGCTATTCACACTAGGTCTCTGTATAGAATAGTATTAGTAAATTTCAGGCCTGCTACTTAAAACTGTGGTTCTCTGTTCGACATAATACCTATAGGAGTGTTCCAAAATCAGCCATTTCTTCCATTTTCATTTCGTTGCAGTGTGTTGGTCAAGCTATTCACACTAGGTCTCTGTGTAGAATAGTATTAGTAAATTACAGACCTGCTATTTAAAACCGTGGTTCTCTGTCAGACATAACAGCTATAAGAGTGTTCCAAAATCAGCCATTTCTTCCATTTTCATTCAGTTGCAGTGTGTCGGTCAAGCTATTCACACTAGGTGTCTGTGAAGGATAGCATTAGCAAATTACGGACCAGCTATTTAAAACCATGGTTCTCTGTCAGACATAACACCTATAAGAGTGTTCCAAAATCAGCCATTTCTGCCATTTTCATTCAGTTGCAGTGTGTCGGTTAAGCTATTCACACTAGGTGTCTATAAAGTATGGTATTAGCAAATTACAGGCCTGCTATTTAAAATTGTGGTTCTCTGTCAGACGTATCAGATATAACTGCGTTCCAAAATCAGTCATTTCTCGTGAATGTGGAAAATATTGTCCTCCATTAAAAATGGGCAAGAGGCGTGCAGAGGCCGAGGACGTGGCCGTTGGCAAGCTGAAATTGTGCCACAACAAACACCCACACCTTCCTGTCCCAATTACTAGGGGATCGCGGAACACCACTATTGAACACAGAGCAGAGTCAAAAGGTTGATGGTTGGATAGCAGATAATGCTTCCAGTCATTTTGCCACCACCATCCTGTCTTCCACACGGTCAAGTCTCAGTAGCCATGAGTCTGGACCGCATATTCCTCACCCTGAACCTCCTTCCTCCCACCATGCCGAGTGCCCGGAGACAACTGATCCCACACTTGGACACTTTGAAGAGCTGTTCACTTTTCCATTTATAGATTCGGGCCTCTCGACTGGTCCACTTGAAGAGGGGCAAGAGGAGATTGCATGTAGCAATGCCCAAATATTTGGGCAGCCACGGTCATACGACGGTGGGAAAGTATCACAAGAGGTGAACAATGATGAGACACAATTGCCAGAAAGTCAGGAGGAGAACAAGGGTGCGGAAGTGGAAGACGAGGTGGTGGATGATATAGTAACTGACCCAACCTGGCAGGAGGACATGCAGAGCGAGGACAGCAGCACACAGGGGGAGGGAGGCAGAGCACCCCAACAGGCAGGAAGAAGCAGTGTGGTGGCCGCAGGTAGAAGGCGGGCAACCGTTCCCCGTAACACCAATACGACGGAAGTTGCCAGTACAACTGTTAGGTCTTCCCGAGTCTGGTTGTTTTTTAAAGACTCTGCCGATAACCCCAAAAAGGCAATTTGCACCACCTGCCAGGCCAGCATCATCAGGGGTAGCAAAACTACCAGCCTGACCACCAACAGCATGATAGGGCACATGGCAACAGTGTCTGCGGGTGACACCACTGCTTCTTCAGCTGTCGTGCGTGCAAGCCAATCCCCTGTCCATAATGCATGCGAAGATACCTCCTGCCCTGCACCTGTCGTTGAGCTCTCTCAACTAGCACCATCAGCAAGCACGTCCTTGTCCCAGCGCAGCATTCAGCTGCCCAAACCCTAGTCCTTGGAATGCAAACGCAAATATGCAGTCAACGCCCCACAGGCCACATTACTAAATTCCCACATTTCGCGACTGCTTGAGCTCGAAATGTTGCCTTTTAGGCTCATGGAGACAGAATCTTTCCGCAACCTGATGGCGGCGGCCGTCCCTCAGTACTCGGTCCCCAGCCGCCACTATTTCTCCCGGTGTGCCGTCCCCGCATTACACAAGCACGTGTCCCACAACATTAGCTGTGCCCTCAACAATGCAGTTACTGGGAAAGTCCACCTAACCATGGACGCATGGACAAGTGCTTGTGGGCAGGGATGGTACATCTCGCTGACAGCACACTGGGTTAACATAGTGGAAGCCGGGACCCAGTCGGACCTTGGGACGGAACACATCCTCTTGACTCTGAGGATTGTGGGCCATAGGTCAATCAGGGTTGCCCCCACAGTCTACAACTCCTGCACCTCATCCTTCTCAGCCTCCCCCTCCTCTTCAGTCTCCATCTCCGAATTGACCACATCAGTCACAAGATGGAAACACTGCAGCACTGCCTTAGCCAAGCGGCAACAGGCTGTACTGAAGCTAATATGCTTAGGTGACACTGCTGAACTTACAGCCAGGCATGGTCGTGTGTGACAATGGCCGGAACCTTTTAGCGGCTCTGAGGTGAGGCGAGTTTACACATTTCCCATGCCTGGCCAATATGCTTAACTTAGTGGTTCAGCGGTTTCTCAAAACCTACCCGGAGCTGCCGGATCTGCTTGTCAAAGTACGCCGCATGTGTTCCCATTTTAGAAAGTCAGCTACAGATTCCGCCACCCTTGCCGTGCTTCAGCAGCGTTTGCAGCTTCCAGCTCACCGACTGGTGTGTGATGTCCCCATGCGTTGGAACTCTACATTGCAGATGTTGGTAAGGATTTGTGAGCAGAAGAGGGCAGTTGTTGACTACCAGAATCAACGAGGCCGTCAGTATTCAGTTCAAACTCCACACATAAGACCTCAGTAGTGGACATAAATGTCAGACATCTGTACCATCCTGCAAAACTTTGAAGACTCCACCAAGATGGTGAGCGGCGATGACACCATAATTAGTGTTACCATCCCGCTTCTCTGTCTTCTGAAATGCTCTGTGCTCTCAATTAAAGAGGAGGCATTGCAGGCGGAGCACGGTGAGATGGAGCAAGGAACCATACAGGTTGATTACACACAGCCCAGCCGCATCTCATCCCAACGTGGATTGGGTGACAATGAGGAACCAGAGGAGGAGGAAGAACAGGAGCTAGTTTCCTACGCTATAAACGGTACTACCTGCACAACTGCCATACCATCTGTTCAGTGTGGATGGCCTGAGGACAGGGAGGAGGAGGAAGAGGAGGAGGATGAGGAGGAGAGCATGGTCAGTCATCCTCTTGGTGAGGACATGGAAGTCTTGCCTCTTTGCAGTCTGGCACACATGGCTGAGTTTATGTTGCGCTGCTTTTCCCGTGACCCTCGCATTGTCCAAATTTTGGGGGACAGTCATTAATGGTTGGTAACGCTTCTAGACCTACGATACAGGGAAAACTTTATGTCTCTTATTCCTTTGCAGAACAGGCCTAATAAAATGGGGCAGTACGAGAAGGCTAGGTTGTTCGTTGGACAACCAAGGAGTACAGCTGAAAGAGCCACAAATGCAATCCAGCAGAGGTAGGGTAACACTGTAAAAGTTCTGGGACAGTTTTCTCAGACCCTCCCATCGCACAGACCCAGAGGAAAATTTTCAGAAGATGGTGAGGGAGTACTATACCAACATCCTCCGTGATTCCTCTGTGCCTTATAATTATTGGGTATCCAAGCTGGACACGTGGCATGAACTGGCTCTCTACGCCTTGGAGGTCCTGGCCTGCTCTGCTGCTAGCGTTTTGTCAGAACGAGTTTTTAGTGCCGCTGGTGGAATTATAACATTTGTCTGTCAACTGAAAGTGCTGACAGGCTGACTTTTATAAAAATGAACATGGGCTGGATTGGGCCAGACTTCTCAACATCACCGAATGATAGCAGCGTAACATAAACTCAAATACAGTGTCTTTTTTTGGGGAGGTCTAACTCTATTCCCATGCACCTCTGTCTTCGCACCCAGACATGGGTTTACGCTTCCTAATTTTGTCTATTTGCTCTTGTCCTCCTCCTTCTCCTCATCCTCATCCTCCACCACCATATCACTGCCATATGTACCATATCAACATATCTACGTCTCTTGCAAGGGGCATTGCAGTTCCTCCAAATTTTTGGCAGCCGTTGCTTCACTGCATAGGCAAACACTATGGGAGACCCACTTCCTAATAATAGGAACATTGTTTTTAGGAGGCTCTCTGACCTCTATTTCTCTTGCAAGGGGCATTGGAGTTCCTCCAAATTTTTGGCAGCCGTTGCTTCACTGCATAGGCAAACAGTATGGGAGACCCACTCCCCCTAATAATGGGAACATTGTTTTTAGGAGGCCCTCTGACCTCTATGTCTCTTGCAAGGGGTATTGGAGTGCCTCCAAATTTTTGGCAGCCCTTGCAGTCACTGCATACGCAATAAAAGTATAGGAGAAAAACTCGTTAATAATGGGAACAACAAAGCATAGCCGGCTGATGGCTCTCTAACAATAGCGAGTGCCGACTGCTGGCCCTTTAAGAATAGTAAGGGCCGCCTGATGGCCCTATAAAAATAGGCTTTGTGACTTTCAGAGTCCCTGCATCATAAATGAAACAGGATGGTCTGATGATGTGTCACACACCACATGGCCAGATAAGGTTGTAAAATGTTAAAATGACATTTCCCGGTGAATGCATTTGTCTTAAAAAATAACATAAAAAAAAACAAAACACAGTAGGATCTTTCTTTAGTATAAAAACCAGAGTTGCCAATGTAACCTCAATGTAATCACATTGTTCAGCTCCTGCAGTTCGGCCTACATCGCCGAAAGACCACATCAGTCACAAGCTGAAAGCACAGCAGCACTGCCTTGGCCAGTGCTGCAGTGCTTAGGTGGCAAACCGCCCAGCTCTGCAGAGTTGTTGCAAGCTGTAACACAGTAGCCTGATCTGTGGCTATCACCGCTGAACATACAGAGAGGCATGTTTGTGTGTGACAATGGGCAGAACCTGGTGACGGAGAAATTACAGCAGGAGTAGATACGGTTTCGCAAAAGTTAGTCTTTTCACCGAGCTAAAAAATATAGCTGTGGTGAAATACAATTCATCGACAAGCTGTGGACTGGCTCCGTACCGTTCCTGGCCACATTCACTTGTTCACGTGTTTGCTTTAGAGGACTTCCTGGAAGAAATGACAGCTGAAGTAGATACAGCCTCCCAAGTCCTTTTACCAAGCTAAACAATATGGCTGTGGTGAAATACAACTCTCAGAAAAAAAAGCTGTGGACTGGCTCTGTACCGTCCCTGGCCACATTCAATTGACCACGTGTTTTATGGTTAGGCGGTCCTTCCCAGTAAGTGCACTGGGGAGGGCACGGATAATGTTGTGGGACCCGTGCTTGTGGAAGGCGGAGACAACACCGGGAGAAATAGTGGCTGCTGGGGACCAAGTATGGACACCGGGCTGCTGCCGCCATGAGGTTGTGGACAGCTTCCACCTCCACGAGCCTAAAAGGCCACATTTCAAGTGCAAGCAGCTGTCAAAAATTTGGAAGTATAGTATTGCAGCCTGTGGGTGTGTGGGTGTTTGGCTGCATACTTGCGCTTGCATTCCAAGGAATGGGGTAGGGACAACTGAACGCTGCGCTGGGACAAGGACATGGACGATGATTGTTGCAAGTCTGCAACGATAGGTGCATGGCGGTAGGCATCTTTGCTTGCGCCAAGGATCACTTATGATGGGCACACATTTAGGCAGTGACCGAGAAGTCAGAGATGCTTCCAGGGGTCTTCCCCATGCTGTTCCCATGTCTTTTCAGCACTGTATGCATGTGTCTGATGATGTGTCACACACCACATGGCCAGATAAGGTTGTAAAATGATAAAATAACATTTCCCAGTGAATTGCATTGCTTTCAATCTAGACAAATGCGAAGTGCAAAAACGCTACGTGTGAACATAGCCAAAGGTGTGGAGGAGCATTTTTGTTTTTGCTTATTTATTTTGCCTTATATACAAGTCATTACCCTGGAAAGGATGTTCTTTATCATATTTCTCAGGAAAATCCATTTTGTTTTTGTTTTTGCATGTTTTATTGTGTGTCCGTAAAATGGCGTAATACCTCTGACAACGTTGTTGACAGCAGTGAGTCAGAAATGCTTCCAGGGGTCTCCTCCATGCTGTTCCCATGTCATTTGAGCACTGTTCCCATCGATTTGGGCAGTTTTTAGGCCCTCTGTAGACCGCCAGGGGGAGCCGCCGGAAAAATTCTTCCCATAGGGTACATTGGGCTCGTTACTCGGACCGAGCACTCTAGCATTCCAATTTGCTCGACCCGAGCATCAAGTACCCGAGCATTTTAGTGCTCGCTCATCACTAGACTTGGTACCCTTGAAATTGTTCCAGAAAATTAAGTATTTCTCCAAGAAAATTATTGCAATTACACATGTTCTGTTATACACATGTTTGTTTCCTTTGTGTGTATTGGAACAACACAAAACAAAAGAAAAAAAAGGCAAATTGGACATAATTTCACACAACACCCCAAAAATGGGCAGGGCAAAATTGTTGGCACCTTTCCAAAATCATGTGTAAACAACTTTGCTTCAAGCATGTGATGTTCGTTCAAACTCTCCTGTGACAAGTAGGCATGAGCGAACATTTCAATGTTCGGTTCGGAAAAGTTCGCCGAACAAATTGATATACGCCAAATTTATTCGCCGAATTTTCATCAAACATTTCCGAATCCCATAGGAGTCAATGTGGTAACCCAAAATAATGCATATACAACACCTAGAAACGGGACCAAAAGCTGCTAAAACACATCAAATTAGATGTAGACACCAGGGAAGTGCCATCAATTGACCCAGAGTACAAATACTAGAATTATTATTACTGTGACAGTGACATTTATTCAATTGCGCTTTACATGTCAAAAGGGATCACCGACTGGTACAACAGGAGAGCGGACCTTGCCTGCGAGGGCGCACTGTTACGAACGTGGTTTGTGGAACCACTGTGCCACGAACCCCGGAGAGCCTGGAGGGGTGTGACTAAGCAAGCACCGGACTGTTCAGACATGTTCAACGAGAATGCTGGCTGCCAGGCATGATAAAACCTCCAAGGCGTGAGAGGCGAGCTCAGGCCATTCATCCATTTTTGAAGACCAAAATGTAAAAGGGTCCAAACCCTCCCTGATGGTATTGATATTGAATAGTGATGAGCGAGCATGCTCGCTACTGCTCGGTGCTCGCCCGGGCATCTCACTGCTCGAGATGCTCAGCGCTCACCAAGTATTTCCGGGGTTGCTCGGCGGGAGCTCGGGTCCCCTCCCTGCATGTTTGGCGCTCTTTAGAGCGCCAATCAACATGCAGGGATTGCCTGCCACTCACTTTAATGCCGTAGCCATGTTGGTTGTGGCATTACAGTGATTGGCTGGCCGCACAGCGTCATCAGGTCTATATCAGACCTGGCGCCGCCATGCTCGTCACAGTCACTCCAGAATCAGGCACAGTAGGGAGAGGTGCTGCTGCATCAGGGAGAGATTTGCTTCTGTATTAGGTAGTGTAGGGAGAAAAAACGTACATTACACATATCCATTTTAACAAACAGTCCTTTTGAGGACTAATCCATCTGCAGAGATATCAGGCAGGCAGTGTATATAGGCAGGCAGGCAGGATATATAGCAGACTGCAGTGCATATAGCACAAGAGTCCATTCCAATTCTGCCTTCTGCTGCTGTTAGATATTTCTATACAAAGGCCCAGGTCTCAGGGGCCAGGAATACTTTTTTTTGGATTTTAATCCTCATTATTTGCTTAAAAAGCAATCCAGAGAACACCGTTTTTCTGCGCCATTTGTTTGTTGGCACTGCAGAATACAGCCAGGTCCTTTCCATATTACAGCTCTAGAAATCCAGCTATTTAAAACTGTGTTTTCTCCGTCAAACGGATCACATATACGTTGTCAGAAAATACTGGAATTTCTGGCCTCCATTAAAAATTTCCTTTAGTGTGTCAGTGAAGCAATTCACACCAGTTTGCTGTTCAAACTACTTACCTACAGGCCAGGTATTTAAAACTCTGTTTTCTCTATCACACGGATCACATATACGTTGTCAGAAAATACTGCCATTTCTGGCCTCCATTAAAAATTTCCTTTAGTGTGTCAGTGAAGCAATTCACACCAGTTTGCTGTTCAAACTACTTACCTACAGGCCAGGTATTTAAAACTCTATTTTCTCCGTCACACAGATCACATACACATTGTCAGAAAATACTGCCATTTCTGGCCTCCATTAAAAATTTCTTTAGTGTGTCAGGGAAGCAATTCACACCAGTTTGCTGTTCAAACTACTTACATACAGGCCAGGTATTTAAAAGTCTGTTTTCTCCGTCACACGGATCACATATACGTTGTCAGAAAATACTGCCATTTCTGGCCTCCATTAAAAATTTCCTTTAGTGTGTCAGTGAAGCAATTTACACCAGTTTGCTGTTCAAACTACTTACCTACAGGCCAGGTATCTAAAACTCTGTTTTCTCCGTCACACGGATCACATACACGTTGTCAGAAAATAATGCCATTTCTGGCCTCCATTAAAAATTTATTTCAGTGTGTCAGGGAAGCAATTCACACCAGTTTGCTGATCAAACTACTTACCTACAGGTCAGGTATTTAAAATTCTATTTTTTCCGTCACATGGATCACATACACATTGTCAGAAAATACTGCCATTTCTGGCCTCCATTAAAAATTTCCTTTAGTGTGTCAGTGAAGCAATTCACACCAGTTTGCTGCTCAAACTACTTACCTACAGGCCAGGTATTTAAAACTCTGTTTTCTCCGTCACACGGATCACATATACGTTGTCAGAAAATACTGCCATTTCTGGCCTCTATTAAAAATTTCTTTCAGTGTGTGAGTGAAGCAATTCACACCAGTTTGCTGTTCAAACTACTTACCTACAGGCCAGGTATTTAAAAGTCTGTTTTCTCCGTCACATGGATCACATATACGTTGTCAGAAAATACTGCCATTTCTGGCCTCTATTAAAAATTTCTTTCATTGTATCAGTGAAGCAACTCACACCAGTTTGCTGTTCAAATTACTTACCTACAGGCCAGGTATTTAAAACTCTGTTTCTCCGTCACATGGATCACATATAAGTTCGCTCCAAACTCAGTCATTTGTAGTGAGCGTGGAATATACTGTCCTCCATTTAAAATGGGCAAGGCACGTGGCAAGGGACGGGGAACTGGATGTAATGGTGATGGTGCATGCGGAGGCAGAGGACAAGGCCATGGGAAGCTAAAATTGTACCACAACAATCACCCACATCTTCTCGCCTGACCTTCCTGTCCCAATTCCTCGGGGACCGCAGCACACCACTATTGAACCCTGAGCAGTGTCAGAAGGTTGTTGATTGGATAGCGGATAATGCTTCCTGTCACATAGCCACCACCACCACCACCACCCTGTCTTCCAAACAGTCAAGTCTCAGTAGTCTTGAGTCTGGACCGCATATTCCTCACCCTGATCCTCCTTCCTCCCACCATGCCGAGTGCCCAGAGACAACTGATCCCACACAGTAGTCACTCCGAAGAGCTGTTCACTTTTCCATTTATAGATTCGGGCCTCTCGCCCGGTCCACTTGAAGCGGGGCAAGAGGAGATCGCGTGTAGTGATGCCCAAATATTTGAGCAGCCACGGTCACACGAAGGTGACGGTGGGAAAGTGTCACAAGAGGTGGACGATGATGAGACACAATTGCCAGAAAGTTAGGAGGAGGACCAGGGTGCGGAAGTGGAAGATGCGGTGGTGGATGATATAGTAACTGACCCAACCTGGCAGGAGGACATGCAGAGCGAGGACAGCAGCACACAGGGGGAGGGAGGCAGAGCACCCCAACAGGCAGGAAGAAGCAGTGTGGTGGCCGCAGACAGAAGGCAGGCAACCGTTCCCCGTAACACCAACATGAAGGCAGTTGCCAGTACAACTGTTAGGTCTTCCTGAGTCTGGTTGTTTTTTAAAGACTCTGCCGATAACCCCAAAAAGGCCATTTGCACCACCTGCCAGGCCAGCATCAGCAGGGGTGGCAAAACAACCAGCCTGACCACCACCAGCATGATCAAGCACATGGCAGCAAAGCATCTGACTTTGTGGGCCAAACCTCAGGGTCCAGGAACAGTGTCTGCAGGTGGCTCTATTGCTTCTTCCGCTGTTGTGCATGCAAGCCAATCCCCTGTCCATGGTGCATGCGAAGATGCCTCCTGACCTGCACCTGTTGTTGCGCACTCTCAAGTAGCAGCATCAGGAAACACGTCCATGTCCTTATCCCAGTGCAGCGTTCAGTTGTCCATACCCCAGTACTTGGAACGCAAACGCAAATATACAGCCAACGCCCCACAGGCCACACTACTAAATTCTCACATTTCACGACTGCTTGCGCTCGAAATGTTGCCTTTTAGGCTCGTGGAGACGGAGCATTCCGCAACTTGATGGCGGCGGCCGTCCCTCGGTACTCGGTCCCCAGCCGCCACTATTTCTCCCGGTGTGTCATCCCCGCATTACACAAGCACGTGTACCAAAACATTAGCCATGCCCTCAACAACACAGTTACCGGGAAAGTCCACCTAACCATGGACACGTGGACAAGTGCTTGTGGGCAGGGACGGTACATCTTGCTGACGGCACACTGGGTTAACATAGTGGATGCCGGGACCCAGTCGGACCATGGGACGGAACACGTCCTCCCGACACCAAGGATTGCAGGCCCTAGGTCAATCAGGGTTGCCCCCCAAGGTCTACAGCTCCTGCACCTCATCCTCCTCAGCCTCCTCCTCCTCTTCAGCCTCCATCTCCGAAATGACCACATCAGTCACAAGCTGGAAGCACTTCAGCACTGCCTCGGCCAAGCGGCAACAGTCTGTGCTGAAGCTAATATGCTTACAGTGCTGGCCAAAAGTATTGGCACCCCTGCAATTCTGTCAGATAATGCTCAGTTTCTTCCTGAAAATGATTGCAATCACAAATTCTTTGGTCTTATTATCTTCATTTAATTTGCTTGCAAGGAAAAAACACAAAAGAGAATGAAGCAAAAATCAAATCATTGATCATTTCACACAAAACTCCAAAAAAGGGCTGGACAAAAGTATTGGCACCCTCAGCCTAATACTTGGTTGCACAACCTTTAGCCAAAATAACTGCGAACAACCGCTTCCGGTAACCATCAACGAGTTTCTTACAATGCTCTGCTGGTATTGTAGACCATTCTTCATTGGCAAACTGCTCCAGGTCCCTGATATTGGAAGGGTGCCTTCTCCAAACTGCCATTTTGAGATCTCTCCACAGGTGTTCTATGGGATTCAGGTCTGGACTCATTGCTGGCCACCTTAGAAGTCTCCAGTGCTTTCTCTCAAACCATTTTATAGTGCTTTTGGAAGTGTGTTTTGGGTCATTGTCCTGCTGGAAGACCCATGACCTCTGAGGGAGATCCAGCTTTCTCACACTGGGCCCTACATTATGCTGCAAAATTTGTTGGTAGTCTTCAGACTTCATAATGCCATGCACACGGTCAAGCAGTCCAGTGCTAGAGGCAGCAAAGCAACCCCAAAACATCAGGCAACCTCCGCCATGTTTGACTGTAGGGACCGTGTTCTTTTCTTTGAATGCCTCTTTTTTTTTTCCTGTACACTCTATGTTGATGCTTTTTCCCTAAAAGCTCTACTTTTGTCTTATCTGACCAGAGAACATTCTTCCAAAATGTTTTAGGCTTTCTCAGGTAAGTTTTGGCAAACTCTAGCCTGCCTTTTTTATGTCTCGTGGTAAGAAGTGGGGTCTTCCTGAGTATCCTACCATACAGTCCCTTTTCATTCAGACGCCGACGGATAGTACGGGTTGACACTGTTGTACCCTCGGACTGCAGGGCAGCTTGAACTTGTTTGGATGTTAGTCGAGGTTCTTTATCCACCATCCGCACAATCTTGCGTTGAAATCTCTAGTCAATTTTTCTTTTTCGTCCACATCTAGGGAGGTTAGCCACAGTGCCATGGGCTTGAAACTTCTTGATGACAATGCGCACGGAAGACACAGGAACATTCAGGTCTTTGGAGATGGACTTGTAGCCTTGAGATTGCTCATGCTTCCTCACAATTTGGTTTCTCAAGTCCTCAGACAGTTCTTTGGTCTTCTTTCTTTTCTCCATGCTCAATGTGGTACACACAAGGACACAGGGCAGAGGTTGAGTCAACTTTAATCCATGTTAACTGGCTGCAAGTGTGATTTAGTTATTTCCAACACCTGTTAGGTGCCACAGGTAAGTTACAGGTGCTGTTAATTACATGAATTAGAG
Source organism: Phyllobates terribilis (assembly GCF_046119375.1). Taxonomy (NCBI): domain Eukaryota; kingdom Metazoa; phylum Chordata; class Amphibia; order Anura; family Dendrobatidae; genus Phyllobates; species Phyllobates terribilis. Next base: position 294,837,312 of record NW_027362771.1, read on the forward strand.
AAGCATCACATGATTTTTCAAAGGGTGCCAATACTTTTGTCCACCCCCTTTTTTAGGTTTGGTGTGGAATTATATCCAATTTGGCTTTAGGACAATTCTTTTTCTGTTTTTTTCATTGAAGACAAAATAAATGAAGAGAATAATACCAAAGAATTTGTGATTGCAATCATTTTCAGGAAGAAACTGAGTATTACCTGACAGAATTGCAGGGGTGCCAATACTTTTGGCCAGCACTGTAGGTGACAAACCGCACAATGCTGAAGAGTGCTGGACAGCTCTGAAAGAGCAAGCAGATCTGTGGCTCACACCGCTGAACCTACAGCCAGGCATGGTCGTGTGTGACAATGGCCGGAATCTGGTGGCGGCTCTGAGGCAAGGCGAGCTCACACACGTACCATGCCTGGCCCATGTGTTAAAGTATGCCGCCTGTGTGCCCATTTTAGAAAGTCAGCTACAGCTTCCGCCGCCCTTGCCGTGTTTCAACAGCGTTTGCAGCTTCCGGCTCACAGACTGGTGTGTGATGTCCCCACGCGTTGGAACTCTCTACTGCAGATGTTGGGAAGGATTTGTGAGCAGAAGAGGGCAGTTGTTGGGTACCAGCATCAACAAGGCAGTCGGTATTCAGTTCAGACTCCACACATAAGACCTCAGGAGTGGACATGGATGTCAGACATATGTAGCATCCTCCAAAACTTTGAGGACTCCACCAAGATGGTGAGCGGCAATGAGGCCATAATTAGCGTTACCATCCCGCTTCTCTGTCTTCTGAAACGCTCTCTGCTCACAATCAAAGAGGATGCATTGCAGGCGGAGCACGATGAGATGGAGCAAGGAACCATACAGGGTGATTACACACAGACATAGCCTCATCTCATCCCACCGTGGATTGGGTGAAAATGAGGAAGAGGAGGAGGAGGAAGGACAGGAGCTAGTATCATGCACTATAGATGGTACTACCTGCACAGCTGTCATACTGTCTGTTCAGCATGGATGGCCAGAGGACAGAGAGGAGGAGGAGGAGAGCATGGTCAGTCATCCTCTTGGTGAGGACACGGAAGTCTTGCCTGTTAGTAGTCTGGCACACATGGCTGAGTTTATGTTACGCTGCCTTTTCCATGACCCTCGCGCTCTCAAAATTTTGGGTGACAGTCATTACTGGTTGGTGACACTTCTAGACCCACGCTACAAGGAGAACTTTATATCTCTTATTCCTGAGGTGGACAGGTCTACAAAAATGGGGCTGTACCAGAAGGCAGAACTACTAAAAAAATTCCCATCTGAAAACGCTGGCGGCAGAGGGCACACTTCGTTGGACAACCAAGGAGTACAGACGAGAGAGACACAACTTCAATCCAGCAGAGGCAGGGGAACACTGTCAAAGTTCTGTGAGAGTTTTCTCAGACCCTCCCATTGCACAGGCCCTGAGGCGCGGGGTACTCTCACAAGGAGTACAAAGTTTTGGAAGATGCTGAGGGAGTACCTTGCCGACTGTACCAATGTCCTCTGTGATTCCTCTGTGCCTTATAATTATTGGATATCCAAGCTGGATACATGGAATGAACTGGCTCTCTATGCCTTGGAGGTCCTGGCCTGCCCTGCCGCCAGCATTTTATCACAGCGGGTTTTTAGTGCCGCTGGTGGAATTATAACTGATAAGCGCATCCGCCTGTCAACTGAAAATGCTGACAGACTGACTCTTATAAAAATGAACAAGGGCTGGATTGGGCCAGACTTCTCAACACCACCGAATGATAGCAGCGTAACATAAACTCAAATCCAGTGTCTTTTCTTGGGAGGTGTATTCCCATGCACCTTTTCACACCCACACATGGGTATATGCTTCCTGATTTTGGCTATTTGCTCTTGTCCTCCTCCTTCTCCTCATCCTCCACCACCATATCACCAGGGTGAACATGGTCTGTGATGCAACACCCATATAATTTTTTTAAAGGGTGTTTATGATGCCTGTAAAAAAATTTTTTTATACAGTATGTTCATGTATACCCCCAGGGGTAAATGTTTGTCAGCCCATACACTGCATGGGCATTACAAGCATAGGAGGCCTGCTCCTTTCTATTGGGAACATTTTTTTATGAGGCCCTCTTCCAAGTCTCTTCCAAGGGGCATGGAACTGCCTCCAGATTTTTGGCAGCCATTCACTGCATAGGCTAACCCTATGGGAGACTCTCTCCTTTCTAATGGGAATTTGTCGTTACTGTGGCCCTGCTCTATGTGTCTTTAATTTCTTAGTGGGGGTTTTCTTAAATTTGGTCAGCCTTTGGACTCACTGCATACCCTATAACTGTATAGCAGACCCTCTTCTTTCTAATGGGAACATGTCGTACTTGTTACTATGGCCCTGCTCTATGTGTCTTTAATTTCTTAGTGGGGTTTTTCCTAAATTTGGTCAGCCGTTGGACTCACTGCATACCCTATAACTGTATAGCAGACTCTCTCCTTTCTAATGGGTATTTGTCGTTACTGTGGCCCTGCTCTATGTGTCTTTAATTTCTTAGTGGGGTTTTTCCTAAATTTGGTCAGCCGTTGGACTCACCGCATACCCTATAACTGTATAGCAGACTCTCTCCTTTCTAATGGGAACATGCCGCACTCATTACTGTAGCCCTGCTCTATGTGTCTTTCAGAGTCCCTCCATCATCAATGAAACAGGATGTGTCTGATGATGTGTCACACACCACATTGCCAGATAAGGTTGTAAAATGTTAGAATGACATTTCCCGGTGAATGCATTTGCCTTTAAAAATAACGTAAAAAAAAACAAACAGTTGGATCTTTCTTTAGTATAAAAACAGAGTCGCCAATGTAACCTCAATATAATCACATTGTTCAGCTCTTGGACCTCCTCCTCCATCTTCGAAATAACCAGTCACAAGCTGAAAGCATTGCAGCACTGCCTTGGCCAAGCGACAACAGGCTGTGCTGAAGATAACATGCTTAATGCTTAGGCGACAAACCGCCGAGCGCTGCAGAGTTGTTGAAAGCTGTCACACATCAGCTTGATCTGTGGCTCTCACCGCTGAACATACAGCCAGGCATGGTCATGTATGACAATGGGCGGATCCTGGTGATGGAGAAATGACAGCCGGAGTAGATACGGTTTCCCTCTATGCCAGTCCTTTCACCGAGCTAAAGAATATGGCTGTGGTGAAATACAACTCCCACTGAGAAGCTGTTTCAGATTGAAAAACATTGGGCCCACCAGAGGATTTGATTCTGAGGGCTCACCTTTCTCCCCCGCTCAAGAGCCCCATAGCAGCTGCAAAGTTAGCGCTATCATGAACTCTCCTGATGTAGAAGCCAGGGCACACCAGAGGATTCTCTGGTGGGACCCTCCAACCCTGCTGAGAAGCAGTCCTGGCTAAGAAAAGTGTGTGGGAAGGTTCCCCGACACTCTATGGCTCCTCTTTTACTGAGATGGAAACCCACGCAAACACGGGGAGAACATACAAAATCCTTGCAGATGTTGTCCTTGCTGGGATTTGAACCCAGGATCCCAGCGCTGTAAGGTTTCAGTGCTAACCACTGATATCTAACAGGCTGGAGAAACTTGCACCTACTGCCACTTTATCTTCAGCTCCTTTGTGAGAAACTAATGTATTTGGGCAGCCACTCAGTCTACCAAATAAAATTCCTGAGAAGGAAATTGGGGAAGGCTTCGCTACTGGTACTGGGGGCAGTGCTAATACCATGGCGTCGTACCATAGTTTACTGGAAATATTCCAGGCTGGTAGTAGGCAAGCAGATTCCCACAGAAAAGTACCAGCAGTAATGTTCAGGGACCCGCACTTGTAGAAGGCGGAGACAAAACCGGGAGAAACAGTGGCGGCTGGGGACTGAGTATGGACACGAGGCATGAGGTTGTAAAAAGCTTCCGCCTCCACAAGCCTAAAAGGCCACATTTCAAGTGAATGCAGCTTTAGAGGACTTCCTGGGAGAAATGACAGCTGGGTAGATATGGTTTCCCAAGTCCTTTCACCAAGCCAAAGAATATGGCTGTGGTGAAATACAACTCAGCAAAAAAAGGTGTGGACTGGCTCCGTACCGTCCCTGGCCACATTCACCTGTCCACGTGTTTGTGGTTAGGCGGTCCTTCCCAGTAAGTTCACGGGGGAGGTCACGGGTAATGTTGTGGGACCCATGCTTGTGGAAGGCGGACTCCACACCGGGAGAAACAGTGGCGGCTGGGGACCGAGTATGGACACCCGGCCACCGCCGGCATGAGGTTATGAAATGCTTCCACCTCCACGAACCTAAAAGGCCACATTTCAAGTGAAAGCAGCTTTAGAGGACTTCCTGGGAGAAATGACAGCTGGGTAGATATGGTTTCCCAAGTCCTTTCACCAAGCTAAAGAATATAGCTGTGGTGAAATACAACTCAGCAAAAAAAGCTGTGGACTGGCTCCGTACCGTCCCTGGCCACATTCACCTGTCCACGTGTTTGTGGTTAGGCGGTCCTTCCCAGTAAGTGCACCCGTGGTTGTGGAAGGTGGAGACGACACTGGGAGAAACAGTTGCGGCTAGGGACCGAGTATGGACACCCGGCCGCCGCCGGCATGAGGTTATGAAAAGCTTCCGCCTCCACAAGCCTAAAGGGCCACATTTCAAGTGCAAGCAGCTGTCAAAAATTTGGCAGTATAGTATTGCAGCCTGTGGGTGGGTGGCTGGCTGGCTGCATACTTGCGCTTGTATTCCAAGGAATGGGGTAGGGACAACTGAACGCTGCACTGGGACAAGGAGGTGGACGGTGATTGTTGCAAGTCTGCAATGACAGGTGCACGGCGGGAGGCATCTTCGCATGACTTTTAGGCAGTGACCTGGGAGTCAGAGATGCTTCCAGTGGTCTTCCCCATGCTGTTCCCATGTTTTTTCAGCACTGTATGCATGTGTCTGATAATGTGTCACACACCACATGGCCAGATAAGGTTGTAAAATGTTAAAATGAGATTTCCTGGTGAATGCATTTGTCTTGGTTGAAAGCAATGCAAAAGTGCAAAAATGCATAAAAAACGCTATGTGTGAACATAGCCCAAGGTGTAGAGGAGGAATTTTGTTTTTGGTTATTTATTTTGCCTTATATACAAATCATTACCCTGGAAAGGATGTTCCTTAACAAATTTCCCAGGAAAATCCATTTTGGTTTCGTTGTTGTATGTTTTATTGTGAGTCCGTAAAAGTGGCGTAATACTCTGACAACGTTGTTGACAGCAGTGATCTGGGAGTCAGAGATGCTTCCAGGGGTCTTCTCCATGCTGTTTCCATGTGATTTGAGCACTGTTCCCATCAATTTGGGCAATTTTTAGGCCCTCGGCAGACCGCTGGGGGGAGCCGCCTGAAAAATGCTCGAGTTTCCCGTAGACTTACATTGGGCTTGTTGCTTGGGTCGAGCACCCGAGTATTCCAATTTGCTCGACCCGAGCAATGAGTACCCGAGCATTTTAGTGCTCGCTCATCACTAATATTGAACTCTAGATACTCCTGCACCATCCTCTCCAGTCGTTCACCATGTGTCAGACTTGTACTCTGTTGTGCTGGTGCATGAGCTGGTGCAAAAAATGTGTGAAAGGACTCCCAGAAATTGCTTCTGCCACTTACCGTGCTGCGGCTGCTAATGTTTTGGCGTTAGCGAACTGACGTGCCAGAGGTTGAAAGACTACAGCTGCGATGCACACTGTGTGCCTCACTGTTATCTGGGGAAAACCTTTATTAAGGTTGCTTAAAAGCTTGTTTCGATACTCCAACATAAGCGGGTCCCTTTCCAGGGCAGGAAGCATCTGGCAAAATTGACTCTTATAATGTGGATCTAACAGAGTGGCAACCCAGTAGTCAGCACTATTTTGAATCCTAACTATACGGGGATCATGTTGCAGATAGTGCATCAAGAAGGCACTCATATGTCGGGCTCTTCCAGGAGGTCCTAAGCCAGGCTTTATTGTGGGCTTCGTAACACTGATGCTTGTTTCCTCAATCCCCTCCTGCCAACCACGTTCAAACGAGAGGGAATGATTATCCTCTTCATCCTCCGACAGCTGCTCGCTCATCACCTCTTCCTCCTCCATTAGTTCCTCGGCTCTTGCACCTTCACTAACAGTTTGCCTGGTATCACCAAACCCCCCGGATCGCTGTAATCCACCATCACTTGGCATCCATCTGTGTGACGACAGTCTTGAAATTTGAGACATTGGCATCCCTTCCGCATCCTCATCTTCTTCTGGGGCCACCACCTCCTGCCGCAGGTTATTCAAAGTTTGATCCAGCATGTATATGACCGGAATAGTGATGCTGATGACGGCATCGTCAGCGCTAACCAGTTTAGTAGCCATTTCAAAACCGTGCAGAAGGATGCAGAGGTCCTTAATCTATTCCCACTTCGCAAACGTGATATGCCCGAAGTCCGTACTGTGTTGCCCCAAGCTATATGTCATGACATACTGTATCAGAGCTCGTTGCCGCTGGCACAGTCCCTGCAACATGTGCAGAGTGGAATTCCACTGCGTCAGCACATAGCAGATCAACCTGTTAACTGACATGGACAAAGGCCTCTGTATCGATGCAAGTCGATGACATGAGGGGTGCGAACAGCGGAAGTGAGCACACAGCTTCCGTACTTTCTGAAGCAGCTCATCCAGACCAGGACAGTGGTAGAGAAATCGCTGTACCTCCAGGTTGAGGACGTGAGCTATGCAAGGCACATGTGTGAGCTTGCCTCGGCCTAGGGCCGCTAACAGGTTCACACCATTATCGCACATGGCCTTCCCGGGCTCTAGGTTCAGCGGAGACAGCCATTGCTCAAACTGAGCCTGGAGAGCTGTCCACAACTCTTCATCTGTATGACTGCGATCTCCAAAGCATATTAATTTGAAGACTGCCTGATTACGGTGAGTCCTAACTGCGCAGTACGGAGGCGGTGTGTATTCGCCCCGCACCCTTGGAAAGCATTTCTCGTTAAGGCAGAGGTTGAGTACGCAGGTGGAGGCCCTAGAGGAGGTGGAGGGCGCAAACGCAGCGGAGGAAGTGGGAAATACAGAGGTTTCTTCTGCAAGCCTTAGGGATTCCAAGATTTGTGGAGCAACCCCTTCCCCGCCTGCCCCCACAGCCACCAGAGTCACCCAGTGCCCAGTCAGTGAGATGTAACGCCCTTGGCCATGTATACTCGTCCAGGTGAAATGCACCCTGGCACACGTAGATTTAGACAAGGAACGGGTGATGTTGCCTGCGACATGCTGGTGTAGCACAGGCACAGCTTTCTTAGAGAAGTAATGGCGACTGGGCAACTGGTACTGGGGGACTGTGACGGCCATCAGTTTTCAGAAACCGTCTGTATCTATGGAAAGGTGGAAAGGCAGCATTTCCGTGGCCAAAAGATTGGAGATGGTGGAGTTCCACTTCTTAGCTTTGTCATGCATAGGATGAAACAATCTTTTACGTGACCACAACTGCAGGACCGAGGGCTGGCTAAGGTGCTGAGAGAGGGCGGAGTATGGTGAACCGGAAAAAACTGGTGGAGCGTGAGTGAGGTGCAGATGTTACGGTGGATTGAGAAACATGCGGTGTGCTCGGTGAAACAAACACAGCAGGCGTGTCCGCTTCCATTACAGCTGACGGGCTGTCACTCAGCCTGACTGGAGCGGGTATAGAAGCGGAGTTTCTGCGATGAGAGAAAAGTTCCAGAGAAATTCAAGTTGTCCTGTAGGCTCAGGGTGCATTAATGTCAGCACAAACTAGCTGTTGACATTTGAAAGAAATTAAACGCTAAGGCAGGAGACCCAGGAGGACTCTACTGCTGATACAGAGACACAATTAAGCTAAACTGCAGTTTGCCAAAATGTACGCGAGTAAGCCAAAATCCTTCTGGGAAAGTGCCTTGTGGACACATCAAACCAAGATAGAGCTTTTTGGTAAAGCACATTATTTTACTGTTTACCGAAAATAGAATGAGGCCAACAAAGAAAAGAACACAGTACCTACAGTCAAATATATTGGAGGTTCACAGATGTTTTGGGGCTGTTTTGCTGTCTCTTGCACTGGGTACCTTGACTGTATACAAGGCATCATGAAATCTGAAGATTAACAAAACATTTTGGGTTACAATGTAGTGCCCAGTGTCAGAAAGCTGGGGTTGCATCCTAGGTCATGGGTCTTCTGGGCAGGACAATGACCCCAAACATACACTGGCAACCAAAGTAGAGAAAGGGGATTTGTATAGCTCAACACGCTATAGAAATCACTTGGCACGGTTGTAAATCCTTCGGAGGGTGCCGATCCCGCTGGTGAAGCAGCCATGTGGAACGAAGAAGGAAGAGAGGGGAGTGAATTCCAGCACAGACCATCCAGATAGTAAAAGTAAGAATATCATATAAAAACAGTTAAAAGTATTAAGACTTACTAGTATCTCTTTTAGTTTGTGCAGAGTTCCACTCCACAGTCAGAATGTCTCCTGGCTGTCTCTGGTTTCTCGTCCATCAGTTACTTGTTTGCAGTTTTCAGTAATCTTGCTACCTGTCAGTGGTCTTCGGGATTTCACCTATTTGTCTATGGTTTCCATTAACCTTGCTACCAGTTATAAGTCTTCAGAACTTCACCTGTTTGTCTGTGGTTTCCAGTAACCTTGTGTTAGGCCGGTACACAGGAGAAGGGCTTTCTCGCGGCGTCCGGCCAGGCCCTTTCCTGCTGGTCAGTAATTGTCAGCATTTAGGTTCCGTTCTAGGGATGCTAAGTGTGGTTTCTGCGTTTCTGCTCATGTGCCACTAAGCCACGCCCCTTGTGGTCATGTGCCGCTACGCCACGCCCCTTGCAGTCATGTGCCACAAAGCCACTCCCCCTTGTGGCCGTGTCCCGCTAAGCCACACCCCTTGTGGTCATGTGCAGCTAAGCCACGCCCCCTACTGTCTGGTACAGCGTGGTTGGTTGTCCTGGGGGGCTGGGGCTGTCTCTAGTGTATTTAAGGGCTCCGTGGGCTCCGCCCCAGTGCCTAGTCTATCTCTTTCTAACCTGGGGTGAGACATCTGGCAGTAAATGCAGTGTGAGAGAGTCGTTGTCAAGGGTTCCTGCTGAAAGCTCCCTAGTCATCCTAACCATCAATTAGGGCTAGGGGAATGCTGTGAGCAGCACGCTCTACCGTGTCGGTTCCCCGGTTGGTGTCCACGCCACAGAGCCGTCCTTGCTACCGATCCAGTATTCCAGGTCTCCGCTATTGTATGTGTGGTCACACTGCCGCTTTTACACCCATGTGTTGGGCGCTTCAGAGATTCTCCTCCTCTTTAGGAACTTAGGTTCCAGGTCTTTCCTGGCCTGCAGCTATCTGCAGCTCTATACGCCGCCATCTAGTGCTCAGGCGTTTCATGCTGTCAAATCCTTCCTGCTCTGCACAGCGGTGTCTTGCAGTGCAGAAGTTTATTAGTTTCGTTTCTGGAGTGTTGTTAACTCCCAGCATTGTACCTTGTTTAGTTACTACTTGTGTGTGCACTTAACACACTAGTTCATTTCTTTCTCTGTGCTTAGCTGAACATTCCTCTGGTACTCAGCTGCTGCAGCTACTCTGCAGTCCGGTGGACCCCGACCTGTCCTTTAAGTTTTATTTTATTTTATTAAAGGACACGCCAGCGTAACACCTTGCTACCTGTCAGTGGAGGACTACTCCTCTCTGCCTGCAGCTTACATCGTTGTCAGACTTTTAGTTAACCTGGAGTCCAATCTTCTAGGACCTCAGCTGCATGTATGATGGTTTCCAGAATGTCTCCTAGCAGCCTGCGGCTTCCATGGTATTTGGACATTCTTATTACTCTGGAGTTTTGTTAGCTAACTGTCTGTGTCTCCATGACACTTCCTGTCTGCTTGTGGCTTCCAGTCCTTGAGTCTTCTTCAGTAACAATGCAATCTCTCTGAGGTCTTCAGTAACTTTGCAATCTGCCTGTGATTTCCTGGAAGTCTCTCATCTGCTTGCCTGTGGCCTCCTGGATGTCTCCCTCCAGCCACTGGTTTCCAGCATCCCACCTGCTTGTCTGCGGTCCCCGGGCTATTTCCTGCTTGCCTGTGGTTTCCAGCATCTGACCTGCTTGCCTGTTGTTTCCTGAATCTCTCCTGCCTGCCAGCGGTTCCAGCATCCCGCCTGCTTGCCTGTGGACTCCTGGATATCTTCCGCCTGCCAGAGGTTTTCAGAATCCCGCCTGCTTTCTTGTGGTCTCCTAGACACCTCCCACCTGCCAGCAGTTTCCAGCATCCCACATGCTTGTCTGTGGTCTCCAGGATGTCTCCCACCTGTCTGTGGTTTCCAGCATCCCGCTTGCTTGCCTGTGGTCTCCTGGATGTTTCCTGCTTGCCTGAAGTTCCCAGCATCCCACCTGCTTGACTGCGGTCTCCTGGACTTTATTAAGACTTTTAGTTTGCCTTCTACGTGTCCACCTGCATCAACCAGGATGTCTCCTGTCAGCTTGCAGTTTCCAGGACTTTAATAAAATGTTTAGTTTTCCTTCTATGTGTCCGCGCTGCTTGCCTGTGGTGTCCTGGACATCTCCCTCATGCCTGCGGTTTCTAGCATCCAATATTTCACCTGTCTATCTGCAGTTTCTAGTTCCTCAGCTGTCCGTGTTCCAGATCTTGGGTTAGCCATACCTCCCAACTCTTGAAGAATAGGAAGATGGAGAAGTGATACGCGGGAAATTTTGGTCACAGCCCTGACCACACCCCAATCCACGACCATTATTTTCTACCCCTGCAGAAGGAGTAATCAGAGGGGTGCTTGGCAGTAAGGGACATTCAGATGACACTCAAGACTGTAGGGCGTAGAACCAAATCCGGGACGGTCAGCTATATCTGGGACAGGTGGGACTAGAGATGAGCGAATTAATACACGGGACTCTGGTCCAGCATCCAGATCAGTGGTACCTGGTGGCTGGATGGGAGGCTGCGAATCTCCTATCATTCGGCGTCCCTGGCGTGGCTTTTGATTAGCCAGGGCTGGTGCGACATCATCTGTGAGTTCTGCTCATCTCTAGTCGAGACCTGTGAATTTATAGTTTGTTCATTCATTCACAGTCAGAGCCGCCAGAACTTTCTCATCTTTATGTATCTTCATTATATGACATCTGTTTTTTTGTGTCTGTAAGGCCGTTTTCACACATAGCGTAAATACTATGTTTTTTTGTGTTCTGCAGGTGTCTGCACCAAACTACGCAATAACAATATTCTCAGATTTTTGCTGCATTTTTATGCATTTTACCCTTATTTGATCAGTTTTTGGTGCAGATGTAAAGCTGCGTTTTTAATGTTTTTTTATAGTACAAAAAAAGTTTTGATTCTGCACTTTAAAAAGTATCTGCATCCTGCTATCCAGGAGGAAGTGGGGACCAAACCTCATTGTTGCGCACGCCGGAGGTCACTGGAGCGTAAGTCACAGTGACTCCCCGCACCTGTGCACTGGAGCAGACAAGTAAAATAGCGCAGGGAGAAAAAAAAGCACCTTCAGCTTTAGGCACATTGTGCATGCGCTGGATGCTAAGCTCTAGACTGCACGTCACAGGGCCCTGTGACGTGCAGGGGCGGGCAGAGGATGGGGTAATATTTAAATTAAGCATATAGGCGGGCATTTCTTGGCGTCCTCTGGACGCTAAGCCTAGAAAAGCGAATCGAATAAAAAGAGATTTCTCTGCAATCAGACCGTTTTAATATGGGCCATACAGGTAAGTATACTGTAGATTTACATTTCTATAACCTGCATGCCCATATTAGAGGTCTGATAACTCCAAAGGGGTGACAGATTCCCTTTAGTGCCCAACAGTTCTGTCTCATGAATGTTATACACATGCTGTGCTTGTGAATGCAGTGGAAAACCGCAACATTATTACAACGAGGGACGATTTGTAGCAGTTGTACTAGAGATTAGCTTCAAAATGCTGTAAAGCATACTTTTATCAGTAATAGTATCACAGTGGGAAGAGAACATTATCCTAAGTGGGTAAATAGATTCATGTAGCATTACTCTGGCTGGAGGTTACCGTAAAAAATTGAGTCTTTCACACCCCATGACATGTTCATAGGTTCTAATATTTCCTGCTTTCCCATTAGCGCTATCATATATCATGTACGTATTTAGTACACGCATTGCTAACACTTACATTACAATTACATTTCTATCCTGATTCCTACAGGAAACTCCCAAGACCCCTATTATCTTTGCTAGCATATGGTGGGAGACAGAGGGCATATAAAGATTACACAGATTTCAGGGATCTTCCGTATGGATAACAGACGTCAGCTGGATAATTTCTGCTTTAATGAAAATATGTAGAAGTTGTATAACCCCTTATAAAAATATTTTATTTAATTAGTAAAGTTCTAGTTTTATTTATATAGATTTTTGGGATTTTTAACTATTTGCATATTTTTTGTGGTTGAGGTACTATAGCTACCAAAGGTGCTTAAAACTGATGTTTAAGATCATTAAAACCTAAAAGACCCACACAGTGGCATAACATGATGTTAGCCTGCTCTCTGGGCTATAGAAATGTGGGAAATGGTGCCGGCAATATTTTTTTTTGTGAGCTGCAAATCAAATCTAAAAATGTTTGAATTTGCGTGAAACCATGAATTTCAGGAATTTTGACTTGAACTTGATCCTTCGGCAATCAATCCGCTCACCTCTCCTAATAACTAACTTCGTTCCTGATTGTAAATTATACTATACTGTAAAACTTTAAATAGTTTTCTGTTTAAAAAATAAATAGTGATAATAAATACATATTCTTGGTTTCTAATCTGTTTTTCTGACAGTAATTTTGTAAATAGGGCAATAGGCAGGAGATGTTCACTGATGTCTACAAGACAGTTTTCCAGGTATGTCCTGTTATCTGTGCAGAGGTTATTGTACAGAGAGGGGGGAGGAATTGAGCTATGACCATCACTTATTGTGAATGATCATCTATGTATTGCTTATACATAGGAGACATCTTACACTGTAATTCTGCCTACAATGATAATAAGATGATCTGTAAAAAACATAAAGTGCCCACCTGTTATTAGGTTCAGTGATCAGAGAGAAAAGTAAAAGTTTTAAGGATTTTCAAAGAACCTGGGTCATTGACTGTCTTTGTGGCCCTGGCGAACATGGAGTAAGGGGTGTTAAAACGTCTCCTTTTTGCTCTTGCTGATACTAAGTAAATGCACAAAGACGTGTTTAAACAGATTCCCGACCTAGCAATATCGCAATGTCTGTAATGTAGATCTAAACTGCTGATGGACCCCCTTTGTGTTAGGCTTTTTAACTTGAAGCATAAGCTATTTCTAAATGTAATTACGCAAAGCAGGGGATTGAGCAAGTCTATACAGTGACATTGTGGCGCCCCTGCGGGTCCAGTCGCCACAGAGGTACTGCATCTCAACCAGAGGTGTGGTATCTCACTCTCAGGTAAGGAGGAAGTACTGCCGGGGACTCACCCACCTGCATCCAACACTACACCATTCCAGACCAGCAGGAGGGGCAAGATGCATGCGTACAGTGCTGAGCCCTGTCCCTGGTTGGAAGGGGGGGGACCGAGAGAGGGGGAACCATATAGTGAGTGTGGGTGGAGGAAGTAGATCAGGGGAGCACCTTCAGAAGGAGTATAAGAAGGGAACCATCTTGTAGGAGACAGTTCAGTCTGAGGAGAGAGTCAGAGGAGAATGTTGGGAGCAGGAGCTCTGTAGGAGCTCTGCTCAGGAGGAGAGGAGGAAGGAGTGGGCCTAGACTGAGAGGCCCAGGAGGACAGACTGAGAGAGGATGGGAGCAGATGGAAGGCTCCAAGAGAAACAGAGGGGATCCCAGGGGCACGGCGAGTGCGGAAGCTACCCGTGCGCCCAAATCTACAAGGATGTGGAGGGATCAGGCTGCAGAGGGAACGGCCCCTAACTAGTGGAGAAGAATCAGGCTCAGCTAGAAAACCAGAGGCTACTGTACTTTCAGGGTGCAGCTGCCCACTACCACAATTATATCGCCGAAAAGGTGGCCGCATAGAATTCAGGGGACTGCACGTCGCCCGACAAGATCCGAGGTTGCTGGCTTGGAACACTGATTGTGAGGCGCAGGGCAAGAGGGTGAGAGCCAGTGCAGTGAGACGACCGGGAAAGGCACATAGAACGGGGTCAAGTTTAAGTACTCCTGAGGGACTTGAGAGTTGCTGAACCTCTTCCCTGGTGAACACAAGACGACGTGGGAGGTTGCACACTGGCCTTGGTAACCTGGAGTCTTGAACAACTGTGAGTAAACCTTGAAGACTAGACCCCACTGTGTCCTGGAATTATTGCTGTGCCATCACCAGCCCTGCACTACACAGCACCAACAACATCTACCTCATAACATCACTATTACCTGCCCTGGGGCTTAGCTCTGCCTGTGGAGAGCTCTACCAACTCTGCTGCATCACCATCAGCTCCAGAGGATCTGCACCACAGCGGCAGCCCCATATAGCCGCATACCACAGGTGGCGTCACGAACATTATCTATAAAAACTTTATTCCTTTTACTTCATTCCCCTTTAATTGACCACCCTGGGTCATGGACCGGGTCACTGCCACCATGACATCCCCCAGCATCGACCGGCCCGGCTACCGAGTACCCCACGGCCCAGGGGGCGCGTCAACATCAAGCCACATGATGATGTATTTTACCCGGCTTTACTTTTGGATGAGTAGAAAAGAAGTCATTATTCCAGACATGGAATCATGGAAGGAAAGGGGGACATAATACTGTCAATTTACACTCTCCATGATTTGAGATTAAGGTAACCCTGATATTAAGGAAAGCCAAAAGGCTTAAAGGGTTATCCAGGCCAAATTTGTTTTTCTATTGGGGCTAAGAACGTATTGACAGGACTACTAATAAGTTGCTAACTGCATGCTAACTACCTACCAGTTCTGCCTTGCGACGATATATTCCAGCTCGGAGTTGTCCTGGACAGCTCCTGCCGGCAACTCTCCCACTTCCGATGACATCACGTCAACAAGGCAGCTTCTTCTCTTCCATTCTGCTCAATGTCATGCTGATGCTGATGTCAAGCTTATTAAGATCATGCTCCCCGCTGCCTAAATGTCAATCAGAAGGACATTGGCCTCCTGTGATGCCTCGTCTAAAGTACAGACTGGAAGAGAAAGAACTGCTCTGTTGACGTGAGGTCAAAGGAAGCAGGAAAGTCTACACATGAGTAGGGCAGAACAGGCAAGTAGCTAGTAACTACCAACCAGTTAATTCTTAGCCCTATAGCAAAAAAAAATCCCAGATAAGCCTTTTATTAGTAAATTAATATAGAATATACATAACTATGTGTTGCTTAAATGAGTCAGTATAGTCGATTGGAAGGAATAACATTTACAGTAACAGTATATCTGGCTAATAGCAGTGATAGCTTGGCTAATCTCACAAACTTTTTCCCTTTATGAATAATATTAAAATATACTGAGAAAAACTGCTGTTAAAACTACAAGAGGGACTTAGTGTTATGCTATAAAAAGTATTTCTGCTGTTTCTCTAGTCCTTTTAAATTGACCGATTGCATTTAGATTGTAAGTGGCAATAAAAGGAGCACAGTATTTGTGAAACCCATTTTGTCTTATTAACTCACAGTAACTTGTCAACTGTTATTGCTGCAATCGCTGATCAACAAGACAATCTGCCAGCAAAATCCTGTGTAAAATTTCTTGTATATCTATATTCATGTGCTGGAGATGAAGACACATTATAAAAAATAGCCACTGCTGGTAATATTACGCAGTGTATGATGAAAAATCTTCAAAAAATATCCTCACTATTTTTATGTTCACTTTACTTTATTTTTTATAGACTTTCTTTTTAAGGAATTCATCAAAAAATCAAGTAGCTAATTCTGATAAATCTGATGGCTAATACATTGCATTTCCATTACATATTTATGTGTTACCAGGCTTGAGACTTATATTAGACCTAAGTGATAGGTTAACACTAGTTTGTTGACGATTTCCAAGCAACAAACTATTTTTTTTCTAGGATTTCATATAGTAAAGACAAGTTCATAGTGAAAAAAAGGAAAAGGCTAAAAATACTCATAAAAACGGTTTTGTTCATCGCTGATAACTGTATAGTCAACGTTAAAGGGAACTTGAAAATGGTAACTGATATGCGAACAAGGTGTTATAGAGCTGAGCAGATTAATAGAATATTTTTTTGTGGGAAAAAGTTCAGTCACACGTTTTATTCATGTATTTGTATACATATGAGTCCAGTGGGTGGTCCTAATCAGTGATTGACACTGTTTCCTGTATGAATCACTGGTAGGACCTCCCACTGGACTCATATACATACAAACACCATAAAATATAAGTTATACTGAATCTTTTCCCACAAACCAATATATCATTCTGCTCAACTTCTTCTTCTCTATACCATGCTGTCTGCAGATCAGACCGCAAGTATATTGTGACCGGTTCCCTTTAAAAAAAAGTTGTCCAATACTAAATTCTAGCTAATAAACATGATTGGGTACTGATCCGGACAAGCAGTTAGAGGACAGGAAAAATGTATTTAATAGCACATATAGAAATTTAAAGGTATTACCTTTTACATGTATATATATGATGTTTGAGAAAATTTTCAAATCTGACAACTTCTTTTATTTTAGTCTAAACATGAATATTTCATTTAGATTTTTTACAGTTTAAAATAGCAAAGGATTCTTTTTGCAGTTGTTTTTTTTTCTGCCCAATGGACTTGGAGGGTAACAAATACTTCATTAACCATATTTCTCACAATATCTCCCCCCTAAATTGTTATGAATGCATACCTATTTTCATTCTTTTAGCAGCGAAAGGCTGTCTGCAGGTTATTAATTAATTCATGCAAAAAAAATCTGAATTATAAAACAGCTGTAACGATGCAATTTAGTTTCTCAGGGTATGCAGCTTTCTGTCCTATTAAAATATTGAAGAGGTTTAAAAATATGCTGCTCTCACTCCATCCATTGTAGGAATTCAGAGCAGTGGGTAGATTATCTCAGTTGCCGCCTTAGTTAATTTTCCTCCTTTATTGACATGCAATTCATGTCCTGCAGAAGTTGTTTAAAGCATTGCTAAGAGGCCACGCATACCGATAGGGACAAGATTTTACATTTAAAAAATTCATTAAGCTTATTAGTGAAATAGTAACTCATAAGTATATGCTGAAATCTTACAAATCCTCTGGATACTAGGTCCTAGCAGATTTTTTTTTTTTACCATTTTACTAGTAATGAGAAAAGCCCAACATACATCTTTTTTTTTATTCATGTAGAAATTGAATTATTTCATTTAAAGGATTACTTTCATTTTTAAGGTCTCATTATTTAATTGGAAACAAAATAAAACAGAAAAAGTTACAGTCGGATGGAATAATTGTTTTGTACCTTTTAGGAGGATTGTTAAACATGGAAATATGTTGTATACAAAATTGCTCTATGATTAGTTCTCTGCCCGCCAGCATGGAAAAACAGCATATTACACATTCACTGCAGCTGTCTAGTTGAAGCAGCTGGATTGACACAAAAAAATCCTTTGGAATTATATTCTCTATGGATGGCATGGTTTAAAGCAAAGCTAATCAAACATAAATGTTTTGCCAGAGGCAATCTAAAGCATTACACATGTCAAGGCCACAAAATGCAATCTATGGCCACTAGAGTATACACCTAGCATTCAAGAAGTGGTAAGTGATTTAACAGGACCTTAATGAGGTTGAGATCCTCAGAGGTACTTGGTGTTTAAAAGCATCCGTATGGGTTATTAAGATGAAAATTAGGAAATAATAGGGCTCTAAAACTGTACATTTATTTTCTCTTCTAAATATCTTTGTGCAAATTGGGTTAAAAAGGTGTTTTATGGAAACTATATTATATTCTGATACATTTAGTGGCTGGAGATGCCGAGAAAATGCTCTTCAGTTGTAGCCTAAAATATATTATTTATCAAGCTGTTCAATGTAATCACTCTGTAATACAGCAGCTCTGTACAATCACCAAATGTGTTCACAGTGACATGTAAGAGGTAGAAGAAAAGACCTTGGCTGGGCAGTATGGAGGCTCGCACAAATGCTTTGCAACTTATGGAGCCCGCATCTTGTCCCCGTATTTATGTGGGTTATCTCCAGGTTCTCTGGTTTCCTCCCACAGTCAAAAAACATACTGATAGGAATTCAGATTGTCATCACTCCTTGTCCCCTTTGGTGCTCACAATGTCTGTAAAGCGCTGCAGAATATATTGGGACTAAAGAAGAAAGCATAATAAAATAAATAAATAACAAATAAGCTGAGGCCCATTTCCCACCACATTTTGGACAAACAATTGTTATATGAATACTGCCATTGACTTCAAGTGTTGAGAAATGTACATATTTTACCATTCATGGATTTTTTTTATATTTGTATATTTTCTATTATCCTATACATCATAAAAACGTGTACTTATTAGTGTTGAGCGAGCATGCTCGACACTGCTCGGTACTCGCCCGAGCATCTCACTACTCGGGATGTTCGGCGAGCACTGAGCATTTCCGGGTTACTCGGGCGGGAGCTCGGGTCTCCGCCCTGCATGTTTGGCGCTCTTTACAGAGCCAATGAGCATGCAGGGATTGCCAGCAAGTCACTGTAATGCCGCAGCCATGTTTTTTGTGGGCATTACAGTGATTGGCTGGCCGCACAGCGTCACCTCGAGTATTTAAAACCGGGCGCCACCATCTTGGACACAGTCGCCCGGGATCAAACAGTGTAGGGTCAGTGCTGCTGAGTTAGGGAGAGATATATAGTGCGAAATAGGTAGTGTAGAGTCTCTAAAGCCTGCCAAATCAAACAAACAGTCCTTCTCAGGACTAATATCCATCCCAGATATCAGGCAGGCAGGCAGGCTGTATAGGAGACGCAGTGGGGTTATACCAACAAACACTGCATTACAGTCCTGTGTGCTCCTGCTGGTCAAATTGCTAGACTTATCCCCTGGTCTCAGGGGCCAGGAAAAATCCTTTTTTTTTTCATCTAAGTCCTGTATTTTTTTTTCCCTCAGTCAGACTGTACAGATACGCGTCTTACTAACCTTTTGGTATTCCCCACCCCCCAAAAAAAAATTGAGTGTGTCTGTGACTGTTCAGACACCAATATATCTGTTTAAAAGATTCTGGTGTAGGCCAGATAACTAGAACTGTGGTTTTGCAGTTCCACGGTTCAAATCTCTGTATTATCCAGCTTTTGGCCGTTTTTCCGTAAAACAAAACAGTAATAGTGTCTCCCTGACTTTTCAGACACAAATATATCTGTTTAAAAGAGTCTGGTGTAGGCCAGAGAAATAGAACTGTGGTTTTCCTCTTCCACGGTTCTAATCTCCTTTATATTACCCTTTTTCCATTGATAGTGCGAGTGTAAACTATTTTACTTCATTTACAATGGGCAAGGCGCGTGGCAAGGGACGTGGAACTGGACGTTCTGGTGATGGTGCGTGTAGAGGACGGGGCCGTTGCCAAGGTGAAAATGTGCCACAACCAACAGCCACATCTTCTCGCTCCCACTTCTTGACCGAATTACTAGGGAAGCACACTACAACACAGTATTGCAAACTGATCAGTGTGAATAGGTTATTAATTGGATAGCAGATAATACTTCCAGTTACCTGGGCACAACCACCTCCGGTCTATCTTCCACACGGTCAACTTTTAGTAGCCGTGAGTCTCGACTGCATACTCCTCCTCACCCTGATGCTCTTTCCTTCCACCATGCCGAGTGTCATGAGACAGCAACTGATCCCACAGTTGGACACTCTGAAGAGCTGTTCACTGGTCCATTTCCATATTTGTGCCCCTCGCCTGCTCCGCTTGAAGTGCTGGAAGAGGAGATCCCATGTAGCGATGCCCAAATATTTGAACAGCCACGGCCACAGGAAGTCGACGCTGGCAATTTGTCACAAGAGGTGGACGATGATGAGACACAATTGCCACGAAGTGAGGAGGAGGATCGTGGTGCGCAAGTGGAAGAGGAGGAGGTGGTGGATGATCTAGTAACTGACCCAATGTGGCCAGAGGACACGCAGAGCGAGGCCAGCAGCACACAGGGGGAGGGAGGCAGAGTACCCCAACAGGTAGGAAGAAGCAGTGTGGTGGCCGCACACAGAAGGCGGGCAATAGCTCCCCGTAACACCAACATGAGGGACGTTGCCAGTACAACCGGTAGGTCTTTCAGAGTCTGGAATTTTTTTAAAAAGAATAACCTCGGCACTCAAATATGAAAGATGAATGTAGAATTTATTACAGTCCAAACAAAAACAGACGTTTCGGCCTAAATCTGCGGCCTTCATCAGTGTGGTCTAAAACCAAGAACAAGATAATAATCAAGTTACAAAGTACAAATATTGGGGTACAAATGATGAAGCATATTAAATAAAATAAAAGTAAAAATCAGTGTCATATATGGAATGCATTCAATACATATAGGAGAAAAGACTTCAGTAAAGGAGACCTACCAGAGTGTTTGGAGTCAGGTATGTAGGGAGAGTGGGCAAAATGCCTCTGGGAACATGTGTCAATCCTGTGAAAGTACACGGGTCATTAAGTCAAGTGCCAAATCCCCCAAGTATACTCAAGATCTGTCAGATAACCTTATTGGGGCATACCTGCTTGTCTGTAAGAGAGGTCCTGATGTCCAAACGCGGTGTCCACCGCTGGTTTTATGAGGTGACCATGTGTAGTGTCCATAGCGCTATTTATGTGCGCAAGGGGAGGGGGTAATTGGCTCATAGGCCAATAGCAAGTGTTGAGTGTTTGGCCAGAGGGTGGTGGAACGCAACGCTGCGTGTCAGGAAGGTAGAGTGCGCTCCGTTATACCGGATGTGACGTCACCGGATGTGACGCGCGTGAGACAGGAAGTCCTATGCGTTCCACAGTCCAGGAAGTGTATCCTCATTCATAGAGATATGCGTTCCACACAAGGAGGGGGCAGTTCCTGTCATAGTGATCATCAGTTCTCTTGTCACGTAGTTGGGAGTGCATGATAGTGAGCTAGGAGAGTGCGTCCAGGGCTGCAGAGTCCGTTCCTTTGTAGTGGTTGAGGGATTAGTCCGTAGAAGGTGTCCCACACAACATACAGTAGTATAGTTAGATATTTCATCTGTAATATAAAATCGATTATTAAGACCAATCATTACCCTAGGGTAATAACAACAACTTGCAATATTGACAATTAGCTTATAAATAAATTTCAGTTCAAGTAAATTTCATCATTTTGTATAAACTGCCCATAGAACCGGGCACTTGATCCACTCGGGGTGGGTCCCAATCAGATAAAGGAGATCAGATCATAGTCCCTATTGAGAACCCTGGGGGCAAGGGACTGTAGTTTGTGTATCCAGTATGCCTCCCTCTGTTTAAGGAGGCGTACACGGTCTCCGTGGTGGTAATACCTGTTCTAATACTTGGAATTTTAGTTGTGAGACCTGATGCCCTGCTGTGTTAAAATGGAACAGAATGGGTAATAATAAATTTTTACATCGGATGGTAGATTTATGCTTGGAAATTCTGTCCCTGATCGGTTGGGTGGTCTCACCGACGTATACCAGGCCGCAAGGGCATTTAATCAGATAGGCTACAAATGATGTGTCACAGGTGAAGAAATTTTGTATTTTGTATCTCTTCCCGGATTGTGGATGACTCGTAGAACATTATTGCATTGCCTGCATTGTAGGCAGGGGAATGTCCCTGTTCTGGTATTCTGTAGAAATATCTGTCTCGGACCTAGGCTTGCACTCCCTATGTCTGCGCATATTAAGGAGTCCCTTAGGTTGGATGGTAAGAACGGCATTTGGAAGGAAGAAATGTCTGGATAACCTGTACCTAGTATGTTCCAGTGTTTCCGTATTGCTTTGTGAAGTATGTATGCGCATGGGTGGAACGTATGTACAAAAGGAATACCATCCTTGGTGGGAGTGCGTTGGCCAATGGGCGCTATACGTTTCTGGTCAAGGACGGATGCGGGGTAACCCCTCTCCAGAAACTTATCTCTCATTTCCTGGAACCTCACCAGTTTGAGCTGTTCATTGGTTACTATTCTGTCCACTCTTTTGAATTGGGACTTGGGGATAGAACTCTTCATAGCTCTAGGGTGGTTGCTAGTAAAATGCAACAGGCTGTTGCGGTCAGTTGGCTTGGATAACAGGTCTGTAGACAGGGTGCCATGTTGGTCCTTCATTACCATGGTGTCAAGAAAGCTGACTTGATGAAAGTCATTGGTCATGGTGAAGTTAAGGCCGGGCCAAGCTGTATTTAAGCAAGAGAAAAATTCTACCAGGGAATCCTGTGGGCCAGCCCATATGCAAAAGATGTCGTCAATAAAAGATTTATTGGAGTGGACCTGGATGTCTGACATATGCACCATCCTGACAAACTTTGAGGAGTCCACCAAGATGGTGAGTGGCGATGATGCCATCATTAGCGTCAGCATCCCACTTGTCTGTCTTTTGCAACGCTCTCTGCAGAGAATTAAAGAGGAGGCATTGCAGCAAGAGTATGATGAGATGGATCAAGAAGCCGTAATGGGCGATTACACACAGCCCAGCCTCATCTCATCCCAACGTGCATTGGGGGACAATGAGGGAGAGGAGGAGGAGGAAGAACAGGAGCTGGTATCATGCGCTGTAGACGGTAGTACCTGTACAACTGTCATACCATCGGTTCAGCGTGGGTGGCCTGAGGACAGGGGGGAGGAGGAGGACGAGGAGGAGGAGAGCATGGTCAGTCGTCATCTTGGTGAGGACGCGGAAGTCTTGCCTGTTACCAGTCTGGCACGCATGGCTGATTTTATGTTACGCTGCCTTAACCATGTCCCTCGCGTTGTCAAAATGTTGGGTGACAGTCATTATTGGTTGGTGACACTTTTAGACCCTCGCTACAAGGAGAACTTTCACTGTCTTATTCCTGAGGTGGAGAGGTCTACAAAAATGTGGCAGTACCAGAAGGCCCTTGCTGCAGAACTGTTAAAAAAATTCCCATCTGAACACGCTAGCGGCAGAGGTCACAGCTCGTTGACCAACCAAGGCGTACAGGCAAGAGAGACGCAACTCCAATCCAGCAGAGGCAGGGGAACACGGTCAACATTCTGGGTCAGTTTCCTGAGACCTGCCCAGCTTACAGGCCCTGAGGCGCGGGGTACTCTCACAAGGACCTAGTGGGTGGAGACTAACGAGTATAATGTCTCCCATACACAGTATTTCACACTGTGTGACAGTAAAAAACATCCTGCTTCCCAATCTCTGTGTAGCACACCCTCAGAAGTAGCAGCAACTGCATGGAGTACAATATACTGCAATACTGAGCAGTATAGCTGAGCATCCAGAACGGATTAGATAAAAAATGTTAGAAAGCAGCAGTACCATCTCTATGTGTCTTTTTGCCTTTCTGTAACTTTGCAGCAGCACCCTGCTCCTTTCCCTCTATTATCCATAGATTTCTATCAGCATTATGTAACCTGAATACTCAAGTGAATGTTGGTCTCCTATCATAAAGGGAATCTGTCACCACATTTGAGCTAACTAAACTATTAATATGGGCATTCAGGTTATATACACCTGGAAAGTCCTACCTGTATGCTTCATATCAGATGCCTTGTTGTGGATAAATAATCTTTTATCACTTTATATAAATGACTTCCAGGCTATGA
The DNA here is from genome assembly GCF_046119375.1 of Phyllobates terribilis. Taxonomy (NCBI): domain Eukaryota; kingdom Metazoa; phylum Chordata; class Amphibia; order Anura; family Dendrobatidae; genus Phyllobates; species Phyllobates terribilis. The sequence continues at coordinate 294,860,993 of NW_027362771.1, forward strand.
GGCAGATATTGTCTGGAAGATAACTCTGCCTCCGCACATCATTACCCTATGTATCTGTAGCACCCTGAGGACTCGGCTGCTACAGGGGTATTACACCTCAAGCCAGAGGTGTGGTATTCTACTCCCGGGTAAGGATGGAGTGTGGAACTGAGCTAGTAGGCTGCATGCACTACATACATCCCATTTCCGGGGGACAGATCGACGGTACTCCCACCAGTTTATGTGCAGGTACGATAGTGTCTGTCCCTGGCTGGAGTGGGAGGGGGGTGGAACATCCCAGTAGTGTAGGGGCAGATAGGGGGAGCAGTCTGGGTAAGGCTAGGAGCTCATTGGGTGCTGGTCACCTGAGCTCACACATAGAGGGAGTATATAAGGTGGGCACCATCTTAGATCAGGGTCAGTCTTTTGTAGAGTCAGAGGAGCAGAGCAGAGAAGCTCAGCCAGAAGGGCTGACAGGGAGTTGTGGTTCCGGCTGGGCCCAGCTCCAAGGCCAAGACTGAGAGAGAGAGAGAGGAGTCAGAAGGACCCAGAGAGAAGGAGAAGGAACCCCAAGACCCCAGAATACAAACAGCAGGGTGAAGGGTTGGCACCCAGGGTACCGGATCCCAAGCTGGCAGAGGACAAAGCACACCTTAGCCAGAGACCGGAGGTCGTGGGCAGGATCTGCCACGACCCTCACTAAATCCACTCGGAAGGCATACCAAGTATAGGGTCAGGGAACCCAGAAGAGGTGTACCCACCAAGAGACCCGAGGGAGCCGGACATAGGTGGATCCCTGGTGAGAACGGCCAGAAGAGAGGGAAAGTCAGAAAGGGAGCTCAGGACCACGCTCCAGAATTACTTGGGGGTTGGCCGAGTCCAGGACCTGGTGGACGCAGCACGGCTCGGGTGGTCGCTTCAGGCCAGAGTGACCATAAGAACACCCGTAAGTAAATACCCCTGAACTGCACAGCCCGACTCTGAGTCTTCTTGCTGAATCATCCTGCACCTTCACAACCACCATCCTCTACATCTGACCCCCTGAGGCTATACCCCTCCCGTTGGGGGTTATACTATCACAGCTGCACACACACCACCAGCCTCAGCGGACCCTTCTGCAGCGGCGGCCTTTTGACCGCAAATCAACGGGTGGCGTAGTCGACATTAAGAACACCAATAACATCTGTAAAGACTGCCACACACTGAGTTTGACACCCTGGGCACGGACCGGGTCGCCGCCACTCGGAGACTACAACCCCCATCTGATCCGGCTCCGGGTAATCCCCAAACAGCACTGGCCCAGGGGGCGCGTCATATCAGCTCCCACAGCGTCACTCTGTCCTTGTGACATCGGGCACTCGTCTGGAAATCTCACACCTGATTATCCCATATCTTGTTGCTCCTCTTCAGTGTTCCGCCCTTATATGTGCATTAGCTCCACGTTCCTACTGCGCAGGCACTGGCGAGTCACTGGTACTTCCGTTCCCGGTGTTCTCCGGCATGCAGAAACCTGGCTCTACATGAGTATCAGTGACTCACCGCAGTAGGAACGTGATATATATATCTCAATAATTATATCAGCCTACATTGCCTAAATAAAACTCAAATACTGTATGCTATTCACATGTTACATGATATTATCATCATATAATATGCAGTGTCCACATATTACCCCACTTAAACCCCACACAATCATACTGTAATGTTCTCCCACAATCCTGCAGCTCATGTCCCAAATATTATTATCATAGACAACTAAATAAAATTATGTGGTTTTAGATTAAAATTTTTACCTAACTATCCTTTGCCATGCAATGTATTTTAAACCTATGCTTCTTGAATACTCAAAAGTATGCTGATGTCCATAGGGGAAGCTGATTTACAAGCTATAATACAAGCTATGATTAATTAGTACACCCAAATCCTTCTCAACTAGATGTATGGTATATGTCTGTATATACAGTAGTTGTAGATCAAAGTTATCTGAAACCACAGGATGTGTATTACTCCTTCTTTTAAGAAAATAATTAAATATAAATCTAGAAAATCTACAAGCTATTCCTAGCTTCTCAGGATTTCTGATTCCCCTTTTCTGGAGAGTTACAAAACATATCTATGATATCCAGAACTATGGTTTCCTTTATAGAAATAGTCAATTAATTAAAGGGGTTATTCAGTCTTAAACTACAAGTCTGCAGTCATTCTTTATGACTGCAGACTTGTGAATCCTCACATCACGCGTACTGAATACTGTGAGGATTCCCCGGTGCCAGCGACGAGAGCAGCGGTCATATGACTACAAGTATGCACTATGCATACTCCCGGCGACATTCCGATGAGACTTTTTCCAGCCTCAATTAATGCACTTGCATTGAGCGAGGCCACACACATCGGCGCCAGTACTGGAGAATCCTCACAGCGTGCAGTGTGTGCGGTGTGAGGATTCACAAGTCTGCAGTTATACTGCAGTTTATGTGACATATTATTTTAATACCTGCCAATAATGATGTCAACCATTATATATTGCAATATATTTGAGAAATTCACAATGTAATATATATGTCTATGTGAATATATATATATATATATATATATATATATATATATATATATATGCAGTACAGACCAAAAGTTTGGACACACCTTCTCATTTATAGATCTTTCTGTATTTTCATGACTTTGAAAATTGTACATTCACACTGAAGGCATCAAAACTATGAATTAACATGTGGAATTATATACTTAACAAAAAAGTGTGAAACAACTGAAAATATGTCTTATATTCTAGGTTCTTCAAAGTAGCCACCTTTTGCTTTGATGACTGCTTTGCACACTCTTGGCATTCTCTTGATGAGCTTCAAGAGGTAGTCACCAGAAATGGTTTTCACTTCACAGGTGTGCCCTGTCAGGTTTAATAAGTGGGATTTCTTGTCTTATAAATGGGGTTGGGACCATCAGTTGTGTTGTGCAGAAGTCAGGTGGATACACAGCTGATAGTCCTACTGAATAGACTGTTAGAATTTGTATTATGGCAAGAAAAAAGCAGCTAAGTAAAGAAAAACGAGTGGCCATCATTACTTTAAGAAATGAAGAAAAATTGGGCAAACTTTGAATGTGTCCCCAAGTGCAGTTGCAAAAACCATCAAGCGCTACAAAGAAACTGGCTCACATGAGGACCGCCCCAGGAAAGGAAGACCAAGAGTCACCTCTGCTTCTGAGGATAAGTTTATCCGAGTCACCAGCCTCAGAAATTGCAGGTTAACAGCAGCTCAGATTAGAGACCAGGTCAGTGCCACACAGAGTTCTAGCAGCAGACACATCTCTACAACAACTGTTAAGAGGAGACTTTGTGCAGCAGGCCTTCATGGTAAAATAGCTGCTAGGAAACCACTGCTAAGGACAGGCAACAAGCAGAAGAGACTTGTTTGGGCTAAAGAACACAAAGAATGGACATTAGACCAGTGGAAATCTGTGCTTTGGTCTGATGAGTCCAAATTTGAGATCTTTGGTTCCACCCACCATGTCTTTGTGCGACGGAGAAAAGGTGAACGGATGGACTCTACATGCCTGGTTCCCACCGTGAAGCATGGAGGAGGAGGTGTGATGGTGTTGGGGTGCTTTGCTGGTGACACTGTTGGGGATTTATTCAAAATTGAAGGCATACTGAACCAGCATGGCTACCACAGCATCTTGCAGCGGCATGCTATTCCATCCGGTTTGCGTTTAGTTGGACCATTATTTATTTTTCAACAGGACAATGACCACAATCACACCTCCAGGCTTTGCAAGGGCTATTTGACCAAGAAGGAGAGTGGTGGGGTGCTACGCCAGATGACCTGGCCTCCACAGTCACCAGACCTGAACCCAATCGAGATGGTTTGGGGTGAGCTGGACTGCAGAGTGAAGGCAAAAGGGCCAACAAGTGCTAAGCATCTCTGGGAACTCCTTCAAGATTGTTGGAAGACCATTTCCGGTGACTACCTCTTGAAGCTCATCAAGAGAATGCCAAGAGTGTGCAAAGCAGTCATCAAAGCAAAAGGTGGCTTCTTTGAAGAACCTAGAATATAAGACATATTTTCAGTTGTTTCACACTTTTTTGTTAAGTATATAATTCCACATGTGTTAATTCATAGTTTTGATGCCTTCAGTGTGAATGTACAATTTTCAAAGTCATGAAAATACAGAAAAATCTTTAAATGAGAAGGTGTGTCCAAACTTTTGGCCTGTACTGTATATACACTGTTGAAAAAAAAATAAAGGGAACACTTAAACAACACAATGTAACTCCAAGTCAATAACACTTATGTGAAATCCACCTGTCCAGTTATGAAACAACACTGATTGTGAATCAATTTCTCCTGCTGCTGTGCAAATGGAACAGACAACTGGTAGAAATAATAGGCAATTTGCAAGATACCCCTATAAAGGACTGATTCTGCAGGTGGTGACCACAGACCATTTCTCTGTTCTCATCCATTTTGGTTGTTGTTTTGGTCACTTTTTCATTTTGCTTTTGCTCTCACCCCTAGAGGTACAGTAGCATGAGGCGGTGTCTATAGTACAACCCACAGAAGTTGCTCAGGTAGGGCAGTTCATCCAGGATGGCACATCAGTGCAAGCTCTGGCAAGAAGGGTAGCTGTGTCTGTCAGAACTGTGTCCAGAGAATGGAGCAGATACCAGGAGATGTGGAGGGAGCCATAGGAGGGCAACAACCCAGCAGCAGGACCGTTACCTCCTCCTTTGTGCAAGGAGGAACAGGAGGAACACTGTCAGAACCCTGCAAAATGACCTCCAGCAGGCCACAAATGTGCATGTGTCTGCACAAACGGTTAGAAACCGACTCCATGAGGATGGTATGAGGGCCCAACGTCCACAGATGGGGGTTGTGCCGACAGCCCAACACCGTGCAGGACGCTTGGCATTTGCCACAGAACACCACGATTTGGCAAAGTCTCCACTGGCGCCTTGTGCTCTTCACAAATGAAAGCAGGTTCACACTGAGCACATGTGACAGACGTGACAGAGTCTGGAGATGCCATGGAGAGCGATCTGCTGGCTGCAACATCCTTCAGCATGACCGGTTTGGCAGTGGGTCAGTAATGGCATGGCGTGGCATTTCTTTGGAGGGCCGCACAGCTCTCCATGTGCTCGCCAGAGGTAGCCTGACTGCCATTAGGTACCGAGATGAGATCCTCAGACCCCTTGTGAGACCATATACTGGTGCAGTTGGCCCTGGGTTCCTCCTAATGCAGGACAATGCCGGACCTTATGTGGCTGGAGTGTGTCAGCAACTCCTGCAAGATGAAGGCATTGAAGCTATGGACTGACCCGCCCGTTCCCCAGACCTGAATCCGATTAAGCACATCTGGGACATCATGTCTCGCTCCATCCACCAACGTCACGTTTCACTACAGACTATCCAGGAGTTGGCAGATGCTTTAGTCCAGGTCTGGGAGGTGATCCCACAGGAGACCATCCACAACCTCATCAGGAGCATGCAAAGGCATTGTAGGGAAGTCAAACAGGCACGTGTAGGCCACACACAATACTGAGCCTCATTTTGACTTGCTTTAAGGACATTACATCAAAGTTGGATCAGCCTGTAGTGTGTTTTTCCACTTTAATTTTGGTCGTGACTGTAAATCCAGGCCTCCATTGGTTAATAAATTTGATTTCCATTGATGATTTTTGTGTGATTATGTTGTCAGCACATTCAACTTTGTACAGAACAAAGTATTCAATGAGAATATTTCATTCATTCAAATCTAGGATGTGTTATTTGAGTGTTCCCTTTATTTTTTTGAGCAGTGTATATATCTACATGGTGGGCCATTTATATGGATACACCTAAATTAAATGGGAATGGTTGGTGATATCAACTTCCTGTTTGTTGCACATTAGTATATGGGATGGGGGGGAACTTTTCCAGATGGGTGGTGACCATGGTGGCCATTTTGAAGTCTGCTATTTTGGATCCAACTTTATTTTTTTCAATAGGAAGAGGGTCATGTGATACATCAAACTTATTGAGAATTTCATAAGAAAAATAATGGTGTGCTTGGTTTTAACGTAACTTTAATCTTTCATGAGTTTTTTACAAGTTTATGACCACTTATAGAATGTGTTCAAAGTGCTGCCCATTGTGTTGGATTGTCAATGCAACCCTCTTCTCCCACTCTTGACACACTGATAGCAACACTGCAGAAGAAACGCTAGCACAGGCTTCCAGTATCCGTTGTTTCAGATGCTGTACATCTTGTATCTTGATGGTATGGTGTGGTATATGGGGTACAAAGATAGTGGGGCCATTCTTCATCAATGGAAACCTCAATGCCACTGGATATCTGAAATTGCTACATGATGATGTGTTGCCCTCTTTATGCACTGAAGATGGCACGTTCCCTGAGTTTTTCCAACAAGATGGTGCACCACCACATTATGGGTGTCAGGTCCGAGCATTCTTACATGAACAATTTCCTGGAAAGTGGATCGGTCGTCATGGGCCAGTTGAATGGCCACCAAGGTGTCCCAATCTGACCCCCTTAGACTTTTATCTTTGGGGTCATCTGAAGGCAATTGTCTATGCTGTGAAGATACGAGATGTGAAGATGAGTTTTTCCCCTCCCATATACTAATGTGCCACAAACAGGAAGTTGATATCACCAACCATTCCCATTTAATTTAGGTGTAGCCATATAAATGGCCCACCCTATATATATATATATATATATATATATATATATATATATATATATATGTACAGAGGGAGATATAGACATAGATATATATATATACAGTATATATATATATATATATATATATATATATATATATATATATATATTTGTACAATTCCACCCAGAATTATATGTACTTGCCAATCTGTAGTGCCCATTTATAGAACTCTAACACATGTTCCAAGAGCGAAGAAGGAAGCCAGTGATATTGACAGTGGACAGAAGATCACGCCCAAGTCAAATAATTGCAATAAGTGCCAGCAAACCACCCAATCAAAAATGGAAGATAAATAAAAACACCAAAAAAATTACAGCAGTTTGACAGAACATATCTTGTCTATAAAAGAGCATTTTTGCTATTATTATGCAAAGAACTTCTCCAAGAGGGATAAATAAGAACTGCAATAAGAATTCTTGAACCATAGAGAACTATATTCTGTCCCTCCTCCAATCCCTTGGTCCATTAACTTACTTGTGCAGAGCACTGATATCTACCAAGGGGCAGAAGTCACAAAGCTGTTTAGTATGCTAGCTGGGTAGATTAGCATTCTAATTAGACTGATTAGCATGAAATCCCCAGAGCAAGAAATCTACTCACTAGAGGTGTTTTTACAATATGAAGCCAATATTTGTTACATTTTTTGAAGGCTTATCATTTAAATCACTTGTATCAATATGATAAAATAGTTATGCACTGAATTGTGTGTGATTTACATAGAAAGTTCTGGGATTGAGATGAAAAGTTCTGAGTGTGATTTAAGATTTTACTTCTAGTTGAACTTTCTAATCATGTAACGTAAAAAATGTAGAAGCCGTGTTAGCATTATCCAGTACTTTACCTTCAAGATAATTCAATCACAAAATCAATATCCAAGTGTGTCACAAAATAAATATTGTGGCAGATTTTATGGGATCATTAACTATCTCTACATACACTTTATAACTCACATTTAGGATTATATTGATTACAGATTCCTTAGTCACAACTTGAAACTGCTAGCTTTATTGCCATTCTAAACTACACTAACAGTGTTCCAGTTTACTTAATAAACACTACAAATATAAATGGCAAAACTGATCAGAGAATATGAAATGTGTAAGATCTACAGCTCTTACAGGAGCTTGTGATAATTCTAATATCTCAGAATCATACACATACCTACAGCAGCGGTGAAATAAAATACGATATAGCACTTTTTTACTTTTTCATAGAGTGGTACGGGTGCAACTATAGGGAGAACAAAAGTTAATGATGCACCTGGTTCCTCAAGCTGATGGGGGAATGTAAAGAGACCCTCGATCCCTAATAAAGAGAACAGTCCTTGTTAAGCAGAGACCAGTCCTAAGTGGTGTACCGCTAATAGCAGACTAAGCGGCTGCTTGGGGCCTGTGAGTTGAGGGGCCCAGTGCCACCCCCCTACACACACACCTTTTTCAATTGTATTTGCATCCTGGATTAACTGATAGAACAGTGAACCATCATCTTCTTGCTCCATCCTTCGTCCTTTGTCTAAGCTCTGATGTCCCAATGCAGCTGGCGTGATGATGTTATTCTTGTTTTTTATTTAGATTTTTTATTTTATCACTGAATATGGGTCTGTCATTCTTTGTGGATGGTATACTGTGGGGTCATCATAAAGTTTGGAAACATTATGAATTTTGGGGAGTTTTGGGGCCAACAACTATATGTGGGGGAGTGTGGGGGCATCCAACTGTGTCTGGGGCTGTGGGGCAATCATACAGTGTGGAAAGGTGCTGTAAGGGCAATTATACTGTGTGTGGAGGGCTGTGAGGTAATTATACTGTGTCAAGGCCATTATATTGTGTGGGGGGGCCATTATACCATGCGGGGGCTAGTATACTGTGTGGAGGGCTGTGGGGGACATTATACTGTGTGTGGACCATTATATTGTTTTGAGAGCTGTGGGGCCATTATATTTTGTGGAGGGCTGTGGAGGACCATTATATTGTATAGGGGCCATCATACTATGTTTTGGTACTGTGGGGGGCATCATACTGTGTGTAGAATAATATACTGTGTTGAAGGCTGTGGGGGCCATTATACTGTGTTTGGGTCATTATACTTTGTAGAGGGCTGCGTGGGGTCCACTATACAAAGAGAGGGTTATTATACTATGCGGAGGACTGTGGGGTTTATTATATTGTATGGATGGACCATTTTACTGCGGAGAGGGCTGTGTAGAGCCATCACATTGTGTGGAGAGCTGTGTGGGGACATCATTCAATGTTGTGGGACTGTGATCATCATTATACTGTGTTGTGGAACTGTGTGGTCCATCATACAGTGCTGTGGTACAATGAAGGCCATTATCCTGTGTTGTGGAACTGTGTAGACCATTATACAGTGTTTTGGTACAACGATGGGGACAGAGGAGTCATTTACTGTGGGGGTATCATACTGTGTTTGGGGGGCATTTTTGCTCACATCATACTTTATGGGGGTTATGAAACAGGTAACGTAGTTGGTGAGAAAACTTTGTGGCTTCAGCAGGAGTAAAATCACTATGTAATTGCTGCACATAATTTGCCTTTCTTTGTCTTTAAAAGTTGGGAAATATGCTCTTCTGTAACTATGTGCTGTTACTCTGCCAATTTTTTTGTTTTTTTGACGGGAGGGGTGGAGCTCCAATTAGGACTTCTGTCCTAATGATTTCTATGTACGTCAATTCCAGCTCTATAAACATTTCAATTAATGGTGGTTAAGATTTGCATGTTTGCAGCTGGTGTGCACAATAATTTTTAGTCCAAGAGTCACATTGCCATACTGAACCAATCCCAAGGGCCGCGAAAATGTAAAGGGATACTTAACTAAGTACATCACCAAAACCACCATCAGTGCATTAATACGTCACCAGAACCATGTTTTGAGTATATGAGGAGGATTTGGAAAGATTCTGCTCGGTTTCCAAAAAATAAGTGTGAAAAGTACCCAACCCTAACGTACACTGAGTTTTTGGAGTAGAAACTTGCCAAATCCTCCTCATAATCTCAAAACTCTAAGTTTTGAGGATTTTTAAGTTTTAAGAGAGCCATGAAGCATGTTATGGATTGCTACAAATGTACAAGATAGGAACTACCATCCGCACATAAATGTAGCACCAGAAGCACCATCAGTAAATGAATTCAGCATCAGGACCACCATCAGCACATTAATGCAGTCCCAGACCTATTGTTAATACATGAATACAGTGCCAGAATCACCATCTCATCAGTACTTGAATCCAATGCCAGAACCACTGTCAGTACATGAATACAGTGTCAGAACAGCAATCAGTATATGAATGCAGCACCAGAACCACCGTCAGTACTTGAATCCAGTGCCATAACTGCCATTAGTACTTGAATGCAGCGCCAGAACCACCATCAATATATGAATACAGCATGAGAACCACCATCAGTACATGAATGCAGTGCCAGAAACATTGTCAATACATGTGTAATAAGAAGCAGTAAATTCCCTGGAGAAATCTTGCAGGATGTGTAACTGGGGAGGAAAGACTGCCATCTGCTGGCCAGGAGAAATCAAGCGGAACCAAGTTGTGCTGGATGATTTGAAGGGGGAGTAAATTCAGATGTCGGACCTGATCAGGTGACCAACAGGAGGGACTTCCTAGACCAAAAAAACCCTGCTTGTCAAACCACAGGGAGATTTGGCGCCAAGCAGGAGAACAGAGCAGACATGCTCTAGAGATGCCGAAAAGCCTAGTGTCACAGACTTCAGCGGGAGGCCCATGTCACTCAGGTGCCAGATACCGCCTGGCAAGATCATAACCCCCCCACAGAAGAACTCTGAGTTCTGCCTATGCTGGATAGGGTCAGGATCTGTGTCCTGCGCTGATTAAGCGTTCAAATGGCAACATTTTCTGTCAAGAGCTGAGGCCTGGTCCTCTTCGCCCCAAGCCTAAGAGACTACTGTCGATGGTCAAGCTGGGAAGGGCTGTGAGAAGATTGTGACAGGAGAGGCACACCTGCCATAGCGGAGGAACGTGAGTGAACAGGGTCATCACTTCCAGCTTTCATCCATGGTACTGGGGACAGTTGCGATTAGGACTTCAGGTTGGGAGGGGATCGTTTGGTGCATGGCAAGCTCAGCGGGACTTGCGGGACTACATCAGAGAGAGACTTGCGGCCTAGTGGGAAAACCCAGTGACCTCTGCTAGGGCCATATAGAAAGAGAGAGAGAGAACTCACGTATTAACGCCCACAACTGGGCGTACCCAGTCACTGGGTGTACATTTGTGAAAAGAACATGACCATTACTTAGTGAAAGACTTCCTTTGTTATTTCAAGTTTACTGATGATTTGCTTTGTTACTAACCATTTAAAGTCATTGTTGTAAATAAAGTGGTTATATCAATCCCTGACTTTCTGCTTCGTGGTATCTGTGCATTGCATTCTGGCACTTGTCTTACAAATGCAGTTCCAGAACCACCGTCAGTATATGAATGCAGTGCAAAAACCACCATCAGTACATGAATGTATCACTAGAACCACCATCAGCACATGAATACATTCCCAAGCTTAGTACAGTGATCAATTGCAATGCCAAGTCAGCCCCATACACAATTGTATTGCATGAACCTACAACTTTCAGTATGTTCTATCAATGAAAAGGAGATATTAGGAGTTGTTGTTACCAGCCATTACCAGCCATCATCAGACTGTGGACCAAGCAGGAACCATAGCACTGATGAGACATAGTCAGTATCACAAATAAACATATGCAACCAGGAATCCAAATACTTATAGTCAACACTTTCTCTGATTTAAAGAAGTTGTCCGGTACTTTTATTTAAATTGCCCAATCTATTCAGCATGTGGGCATAAATATATTTGGAAGTACCTTGTGTTGCTGATAATGCCTGTGAGCGGCGCTATCGGTGGCCACTCAAAGGCATCACGTGACCCCGCGCTGACGTCACGACAAGAGAGGCATGACTCAGCGCTGGGGTCCCCGTGATAGCTGCTGGGTTGTGGGCGGGGTTATTCCCCGCGTCACACACTCAGCATCCACCACGCACTTTCCCAATGAATGGGGAGAGGGAGAGCGTGCGGTGGATGTCGGGTGTGACGCAGGGGAATAGCCCCGCCCACAACCCAGCAGCCACCGGTGGAACGCGGAAGAAGGACCCTCGGCTGCAGCCTGGACTTGTCGTGATGTCAGCGGATGTCAGCGCTGGCTGCAGCTGGGGGTCACGTAGTGCCTGTGATCGGCCATTGATAGCGCCGCTCACAGGCATCATCTGCAACATAAGGTATTTACAAAGATACTTATGCCCACATGCTGAATACATTGGGCAAATTAAAAAAAGTACCGGACAACCCCTTTAAGTGATTCATATTCCTTTTGTCTCCATGTAGTACAGATGCCATGATGAGATTTCATGCACAGAGCTCATCTCTCCAGACTTCCATCTTCTTCATCTTCAGCAGCACATCCTGGCACGGTGCCCTTAAAAATAAAAGTATCATTATAATGCCCCATTAATAAAAAATATCTCCCATGCTAAGCCCCTGAATAAATAATTGTTTTTCTTTCTGCACAAAATATCCCCTAACTGCCCTTTTCTTCATAATATCCCCCTCTCATACACATCGCCCCTCTCAAAAATGTCCCCACACTCTCCCTCTCAAAAATGTCCCCTCACACTGTCCCTCTTCAAAATCCCCCCCCACAGTGTGCTTCCACAAAATGTTCCCCACAGTGCCCCTCAAAAATATCCCTCAACACTACCCTCTACATAAAGTACACTGCCTCTTGCTATAAAATGCCCCCTTTCACAATTGTCACCCCATTGCCCCATAATATGCCCTCATAGTAATACCAACCCTCTCCACCCCCCAGCCAAAAAACAGAACATTTAATCTGTTGCTCATCCATGGAGCATTAACTGTTGCCTGCCATCTCCGCTATCTCTGCAGTGCTGTGGACCCGGCACCAGTGTGATGAGGTCAGCAGTGTGATGACATCATCACTCCGTTGCACATCAGGGTAGGGGCTGACTTGTGCTCCTCCGCTCAAGTCCTGGCACTCAATTCTTCACAACTGTTCAAATGTATTCATCTGGCTTGCACTTAAACATACAGGCTGATGACCGGATCATACAGCTTTATATGAAAATCCCTATTTATTATAATTGCTAGACCTGAAATAACAAGCACTTTTCACCTATTGTGTCCCCCATTTTCTTGTAGATTGTAAGCTTGCGAGCAGGGACCTCACTCCTAATGAAACTGTTTAAGCTGTCTTAACTTGTATTGAATTTATTGTCTGTACATGACCCCGCTTAATTGTAAAGTGCTGCGGAATATGTTGGCGCTATATAAATAAAAATTACTATTCATGTCTGAAAGACATGAATCTACACTGCTCAAAAAAATAAAGGGAACACTTAAACAACAGAATTCAACTCCAAGTAACTCAAACTTCTGTGAAATCAAACTGTCCACTAGTGTTGAGCCACCCCTGTAGTGTTCGAGTTCGGTTCGGTTCGTCGAACACCTGTATGTTCGTCGAACTGTTCGTCGAACACCTTCGAACACCGTTAAAACCAATGGCAGGCAAACAAAAACACATAGAAACACATAGAAAACATCTTCAAAGGTGTCCAAAAGCTGACAAACTGCTCAGAAGACACAACTAACACATGGAAAAGTGACATATAGTCATGCGAAAAGAAAAGAGGTGGAGGAGTAAAAGGAGGGGGAGACACAGATATAGGCATGTCATGCCCTTCTAAAACCAAAAAAGTGCGAAGCCGACACGGCCAGTCCGTTCATGCCCGTGCGACCTCCGTGTCGCCGGGTTTGTGCCAGAGCCGCGGTGGACTCTGACGGCCAGCCCCCCTCTCCCAATACTGGTGCCAGTCCGCTGGTGGGTTGAGCGAGCCCCCCTGTGGTGGAGGCAGGTCTAATCTTTTTAATTTAAATTGTCTCTCTAATTTGAATGAGTACACTTTAAATCCTTTTACAAGGATCTATTGGAGGGCAAGTCTCATGTCAGCAGCCGCGTAATTCCAACTCCAGTTGCGTCCACTAAAGCTGCTGCAGTTAAAAAGCTTTTATAAGGATCGAGCTTGGAGGTCCACCGCAAGGCGTCCTACCGCCAGTCCCAGCCCCTGTGCCTTGGGGTGCCTCCCCGATGCTCTTCACTGAGTGTCCCGGGGGCCCGAACCATTTCCTTTGAAAAAATTAAGTGTCCAAACTACAGGTGGTGTAGCTTGCTTAACAGCTGGGATAATCCGCTGAATAGCAGACACTGCTACTAGCCACAAAGTATTTCCTGGGCTAGATGCAGTTAAAAATTTGTAATTAGATACTCTCGTTGGATGCTGAGAAAGCATTCCATAGAGTCTCCTGGCACGCCAAATATTATTCTCTTAAAAAGCTTGGGGTAGGGGTCTAGAGGACCCTTTTATAGCCAAAATCACGGCCCTGTATCGCAATACGTCACCTAGGCTGAAGATAAATGGAACAATTCATCACCTTTCATAATCACCAAAGGGACAAGGCAGGGATGTCCTATGTCCCCTCTCTTATACATCCTAGTGACGGAGCACCTGCTCTCATCAATTCGCCATAACCCAATATTAGGTGGATTGAGGTGGGAGGCACCGAGTACAAGTGCTGTGCATTTGCTGATGATGTCCTAGTATATATCACTCAATCACATATATCCATCCCTGCTGTTATGGCTGAAATAGATCACTTTGTTACATGGTCAAATTTTAAAATCAATGCAGCAAAGTCTGAGGCCCTCGATGTCTCCCTCCCCAAATCCATACAGGATTCCATCCAGTCCAACTTTCCCTTTGCTTGGCCCTCACAGGGTATCAAATACTTAGGAATTCGTATTCAAAGAGACCTCTCCTGTCTATGTTATCTTAATTTTGGGCCCTTTATTGAACAACTCCATACAGACCACGGTTGGCAAGTTAGAACTGTAAGATTCACTACGTAAACCACTGGTGTTTTGTGGAAAAGCACATGTACACTGTGTTCCAAATTATTATGCAAAAAGTATTTAGGAGTGATAAGGGAAGAATTTGTTTGTTTGTCAGTTAAACTCATTGATGGTGATGTGTGTCAGGGCTCTTTATATCACTGTAAGCAATTGCAGACACCTGTGCTAATTAGTTTGGCAGGTGTGTCCAATGAAAGGCAAGACTACTTAAGAAGGCTGTCCCACATTATTAAGCAGCCTACATTTTCTGCCAAAATGGGAAAGAAAAAGGATGTGTCGGCTGCTGAGAAGCAACAAATTGTGGAGTGTTTAGGTCAAGGCATGACTACAATCAACATTGCCAAGACACTTCATCCTGATCATCGTACAATCAAGAAGTATGTAGCTGATTCACAGTACACACATGTGCGTGCTGATATGGGAAAATTGAGGACTCTTTCCTACAGGCAATTACGTCAGGTTAAAAGAGCAGCGGCAAAAAAGCCTTGTCATAGCAGCAGACAAGTTTTTGAAGCTGCTGGTGCCTCCAACGTCCCCCGAACAACAAGATGCAGAGTCCTTCAGAGGTTTGCAGCTGTGCGCAAGCCATCCTGTCGACCTCCTCTATCCACTACACACAAGCAGAAACTGCTCCAGTGGGCCAAACAATACATGAATATTGACTTCAAAACTGTTTTGTTCACCGATGAGTGCCGTGCAACACTCGATGGTCCAGATGGATGGAGTGGAGGATGGCTGGATGATGGACACCCCATGCAAAGACGGCAACGGCGCCAACAAGGAGGAGGTGGAGTAATGTTTTGGGCTGGAATCATGGGGAGAGAGATTGTCGGCCCCTTTAGGATCACTGAAGGGGTAAAGATGATCTCCATAATGTATGTGGAGTTTCTCAAACAGCACTTCCTGCCATGGTTCAAGAAGAAGAACCGTGTATTCCGCAGGAAGATCATTTTCATGCATGATAGTGCACCGTCTCATGCTGCACATAACACATCTGCATCTCTGGCTGATATGGGCATAAAAGGGGACAAACTTATGGTGTGACCCCCATGCTCCCCTGACCTCAACCCCATTCAGAACCTCTGGAGCATCATCAAAAGGAGTGTCTATGATGGCGGGAGGCAGTTCACATCTAAGCAACAGCTCTGGGAGGGTATTCTGTCCTCATGCAAAACAATTGAAGCAGAAACCATCCAAAACCTGACAAATTCAATGGACGAGAGAGTTCAGAAGCTCCTTTCGAACAAGGTGTCCTATGTACAAATGTAACATCACCTAGAATAAAGTTTTGAGTTGAAAACTTTTTGATTTCAGTTTGTAATAACCTGCTAATGCTTATAATTTCAAAAATGACCATTTTTTTGTTCTTTATTAAAATGAAAAGGTTGATCGAAGAGTGTGGGGGATCTAAGAGTGTGGCAACCCAGTAGTCAGGATTATTTAGAATTCTGACAATCTGAGGGTCATGTTGCAGGTAGTGCATCAAGAAGGCACTCATGTGTCTTGCGCATCTAGGAGCCCCAAAATTATTTTCCGGGCTAGATGCAGCTAAAAATTATTATTAGTTTGAAAGCTGGTGGAGCTTAGTATAGATGACTTAATAGAATCA
The DNA here is from genome assembly GCF_046119375.1 of Phyllobates terribilis. Taxonomy (NCBI): domain Eukaryota; kingdom Metazoa; phylum Chordata; class Amphibia; order Anura; family Dendrobatidae; genus Phyllobates; species Phyllobates terribilis. The sequence goes on from NW_027362771.1 coordinate 294,877,303, forward strand.
GTACTGCAAACTGCTACAAGGCCCAAATTATTTTCCAGCCAAGATACAGATAAACATGATTAGTAATTTTAAATCTGGTGGAGTTTAGTATAGATGGCCTAATAGAATCAGTACTGCACACTGCTACAAGGCCCAAATTATTTTCCAGCCAAGATACAGATAAACATGATTAGTAATTTGAAAGCTTAAAACGGTTGGTGAGGTGATTTTAACAAATAATCAAGGTTTTACCCTCCCCAGGATGACACAGGGGTAGAAAAGTTATTTCGGATCCATGATTTGTTTATCTTTATGAACGTGAGTCTGTCTACATTATCAGTGGAGAGCCGCGTGCGCTTATCTGTCAGCACACCACCAGCAGCGCTGAACACACGTTCAGACAGAACGCTGGCTGCGGGGCATGACAAGATCTCCAAGGCGTAAGTGGCGAGCTCCGGCCATTTATCCAGATTGGAAGCCCAAAAAGAGCAAGGGTCCAGTGACACAGTCATGGCTTCAATGTTTACTTGGAGATACTCCTGTACCATCGTCTCTAGGCGCTGACTATGTGTCAGACTTCTTGTCTCCTGTGGCCTTGCAAAGGATGGGCTAAAAAAGTGGTGAAATGATTCCGCAAAATTGATGTTACCAGCAGATACTGTGTTTCTGTTACATTTTGAGTGCTGAACACTCGACGGTTCCACGGTTGGCAAGTTGGAACTGTGAGATTCACTACGTGCACCACTGGTGTTTTGTGGAAAAGCACATGTAAGATTCTGCAACAGTCTCTGCTGATACTCCTGCATGCGTGCATCTCTTTCTATGGCAGGAATAATTTCTGCAAATTTACTTTGGTACCGGGGATCTAACAGTGTGGCAACCCAGTAGTCAGGATTATTTCTAATTCTGACAATTCGAGGGTCATGTTGCAGGTAGTGCAGCAAGAAGGCACTCATGTGTCTTGCGCATCCAGGAGCACCAAGTCCCTGTTGTGTTGGTGGCGAGGTAACAATCATGCTTCCTTCCTCTGCCCTCTCTCCCCAACCTCGCACAACAGAAATGTGATCAAGGTCTCCCTCATCTGATGAGTCTTCCATCAGTTCGTCCTCGACTTCTTCCTGGGCTCCTGCACCTTCCTCACTAGTTTGGCTGCTACCATGCACGCTGGTAAAACCATCTCCCCCACCCTCACATGCCTGCAGCCTTGGTGCTGCCGACCGTCTGGACCTTGCAGATGTTAGCCCTTCCGCATACAACTCCTCCTCCTCTACTTCCTCCACCTCCTCTTGTGCCACCACCTGACTCCGAATTCTGTTTAACATGTGCTCCAGCATGTAAATCACCGGAATAGTCATGCTGATAATGGCATCGTCAGCACTAAACATCTTCGTCGCCATTTCAAAACTGTGCAGAAGGGTGCATAGGTCCCTGATCTGAGACCACTCCTCCAGCGTGATTTGCCCCACCTCTGGATCTCGTTGGCCCAGGCTATACGTCACAACGTATTGCACCAGGGCTTGTCGGTGCTGCCACAGTCGCTGCAACATGTGCAGAGTTGAATTCCACCGGGTAAGCACATCGCATTTTAGCAGGTGAAGTGGCAGGCCCAACGACTTCTGTAGAGATGTAAGTCGCTGAGCTGCGGGATGTGAATGGCGGAAGTGAGCACACAGCGACCGTGCCCTCTGCAGAAGGCCATCTAGTCCAGGATAGTGGGATAAAAATTGCTGGACAACCAGGTTCAACACGTGAGCCACACAAGGCACGTGTGTGACATTGCCCCGGCGAAGTGCCACACCCAAGTTTGCAGCATTGTCGCACACGGCCTTCCCTGGTTTCAGGTCCAGTGGAGACAACCATTCATGAAACTGGTTCTCCAGAGCTGACCACAACTCCTCAGCTGTGTGACTCACATTTCCCAGACATTTCAAAGTAAAAACTGCCTGATGACGTTGAGCCCTGCTGCCAGCATAGTAAGGAGGTGTGCAGGATCCCTTCTGCGCAGTTAGAAAGCTTGTGGCATGACCAGACAGGCTTTGGGTGCAGGTGGAGGACCGAGAGGAGGTTGAGGAGGCAGAAGCAGTGGAGGAACTTCGAGATAAAGAGGATTGGCGCACAACTCGTGGTGACGGCAAGACTTGGACAGCAGTCCCTTGTCCTGCTGTCACCATAGTTACCCAGTGCCCAGTCAGCGACATGTAACACCCCTGTCCATGCCTACTCGTCCAAGTGTCTGTGGTGAAATGCACCCTGTCACACACAGAGTTTCTCAATGAAGCGGTGATGTTGTGTGCGACATGCTGGTGGAGCTCAGGCACACCTTTCTTTGAGAAGTAGTGCCGACTGGGCATATGGTACTGGGGCACTTCGACGGACATAATGTCTCGAAAATCCTCTGTGTCCACCAGGCGGAAAGGCAGCATTTCTGTAGCCAAGAGCTTGCAGATGGTGAAATTCAACCTCTTAGCTTTCTCAGGGCTAGGATGAACTGGTCTTTTACTTGTCCACATCTGAGGGACCGAGGGCTGGATGTTGTGCTTAGACGGGGTTGAGAAGGGTGTCCCCGGCAAACTGCCGGTTTGTGAGGAAGATGCAGCCGGACATGTTAGGTTGCCTTGATCCAAAGGTGGTGCTATCGATGTCGGACAGCGCTGAACACCAGCTGGTGTTTCCACCTCCAAAGAAAATGATGACCTGCCAATCACGCTGGCTGTTGCGGGTAAAGAGGTGGCAGGTCTGCGTCCCAAAAAAGGTGTGACTGCTGTCCCCCCAGTCACAGAGGATGAAGAGGCCGCGGATGCACAAGATATGGCAGACGGTGGTTGGCCCGGCCGGCTAGGCCGCATTGTAGCACAGTGAGCTTCCCACTGCAACTTATGCTTCATATCCATGTGCCGGTTCATGCATGAAGTACTCAAACTATGTATTTTTTGTCCTCTACTTAGTTTTTGCTGACAAATCTTACAGATAACACGAGTTGGGTCATCTTTATCGATCTGAAAAAATGCCCAGGCTATGCAAGGCTTAACACCCATGCGACCTGAAGAGCCACCACGACTTGTGGTCAGAGGCAGAGTTGTGTTTGAGGATGCTGTTGTTGACGTGCTTCCAGTACTACGTCTCTGTCCAGGAAGGCGCAACCTGACCTCGTCGTCACTAGCATCCTCCTCCACCTCCTCTGCTGACCTCATCTCTTGGCTGACTGTGGGTTGACAGTAAGTGGGATCTCCAACCTCGTCATCATCACCCTGTGTGTTATCACACCCGTCGTCCTCAGAGCCAACCTCTTCCTGCCCTGACAGAAAACTAAAGTTGTCGCTCCAATCAGGTATTTGAGTCTAATCATCGTCTTCCTCATTGTCTCCACCAACAGGAGTTACAGTTTGGGAACGAGGGTCTACATTATGGTCAGAACATTCTGCGTCTGGTCCTGGATCCGACTCATAAAGATTCTGGGCATCAGTGCAGATCATTTCCTCGTCTGGATTCACAGAAGCTCTGGAGCCGACCTCTGATTCCCAGGCTATAGTATGAGTAAACAGCTCTGCAGACTCAACCATCTGTTCTACCCCATACTCAGACGGGCAGCTGGAGACTTGGGAGCTGTGAGGAAGCAAGTGCGATTGGGGTGACACCTCTGAGGACTGGAGTATTTGTGATGTTGAAGTTGAGGTGGAGGAGAGCCCACTTAAAGGAGCACTTGATATCCGTTGAAGCACCTGCTGTTTTTGTGCCTCATCTGGAATTTGTAGCGATTGGCGTGGCCGTGAGAAAGGGATCTTATCACATTGTCTGCTAAAAGAAGTAGACATCTTAGTTTTGCTGGAAGATGGTCTTTCTTCTGCAGATGTTACTGTTGCTTTAACACCTACCCCACGGACACAAGCTTTTTTTTCCCTTCCCAACATGCCTATTCCCCTTTCCACCAGCAGCAGGCCTTTTTCCACTCATTTTGGTGGTTAACTAATTGACAACTCTGGAGTTGTTTGCACAAAAAACAATGGATGGGAACTGAGCAGAGCTGAGTGGCCAAACTATGGTATTAGCCCAAAAGTATTGGCTGGGTTAGATGCAGAAAAAAATTTGATTGAATTTGCAACGTGATGGAGGTCAGTATAGATGGTCTAATAGAACAAGTCCCACACACTGCTACAAGCCAAAATATTTTTTCAGAGCTAGAGGCAGAAAAAAATTAGATTGAATTTGCAACCTGGTGGAGGTTAGTATAGATGGACTAATAGAACAAGTCCCACACACTGCTACAAGCCGAAATATTTTTTCAGAGCTAGATGCAGAAAAAAATGATATTGAATTTGCAACCTGGTGGAGGTTAGTATAGATGGACTAATAGAATGATGCTATGCCCAAAAGGTTTTACTTCACTAGGTGCAGTAAAAAAAATTGTATTCTATACACAGGTGGTGTAGCTTGCAACACCGATAGGCTACTCCACTGACTAACACACACTGCAATAGGCCAAAAAAGATTTGCTTTGCTAGATTTAGCCAAATGCTGTGAAAAAAAACTTGCACAGCACTGGCACAGACATGCCTGGCAAAAAGTGATAGGAACTGATCTAACTTAGTCCTGAAAATGACTGCAATTACAATTAGTCTTTACTCCCAACCTATCTATTTAAGAGCACAGACCTGCCTGATAAAAGTCATAGGAAATGCTGTAACCTAGTCCTTAAAAGGACTGCAATCACAACTATTCCCTACTCCCAAGCTATCTGTATATTTGTGCGAAAATTGGCTTGAAATTAACAAAGTATAGCGCACACAGCAACAGCGGTGCCGTCTAACACGCAGCTGCAGCAGTGAGAAAATGGTGGCGACGGGGAAAATGGCTGGGTCTTATAGGGCAAGGACATGTGACATACACTGCCAATGACACATGCACTTGCTTGTGTGAAAAAAAGCACTTCGCTCCATGTGTGCGCTGCTGATAGGCTGACAGATTGCACCTCCCCACTGTAAATGCGGGAAAGAGAAAAAAAATGGAGATCTTCATTATTTCTGCAGAGATCCATCCCCTGCCCCTCCCCCCGCCCCGCTGTACACTCAAACTGCGTATTGACATTAATTTTCAGCATTACTGAGAAAAAATCCAGTTATGATTTTGGTGCACGAACAGTTATCGAACATAACCTCGAACAGCCAAATTTTTTTCAAATCATTCGGGTTCGCCGAACGGCTCGAACACTGCCCAAAACAGCTCGAATTTGAGATTGGCGAACAGTTCGAGTCAAACACCGCTCATCTCTACTGTCCACTTAGGAAGAAACACTGATTGACAATCAATTTCACATGCTGTTGTGCAAATGGAATAGATAATAGATGGAAATTATTGGAAATTATCAAGACACCCTCAATAAAGAAGTGTTTCTGCAGGTGGGGACCACAGACCACATCTCAGTACCAATGCTTTCTGGCTGATGTTTTGGTCACTTTTGAATGTTGTTTGTGCTTTCACACTCGTGGTAGCATGAGACGGACTATACAACCCAAAGAATTTGCTCAGGTAGTGCAGCTCATCCAGAATGGCACATCAATGTGAGCTGTGGCAAGAAGGTTTGCTGTGTCTGTCAACGTAGTGTCCAGAGGCTGGAGGCGCTACCAGGAGACAGGCCAGTACACCAGGAGTTTGGAGGGGGCCGTAGGAGGGCAACAACCCAGCAGCAGGACCGCTACCTCCACCTTTGTGGAAAGAGGAACAGGAGGAGCACTGCCAGAGCCCTGCAAAATGACCTCCAGCAGGCCACAAAGGTGCATATGTCTGCACAAATGGTTAGAAACCGACTCCATGAGGGTGGTATGAGGGCCTGGCGTCCATAGATGGGGGTTGTGCTCACAGCCCAACACCTTTCAGGACGCTTTGCATTTTCCACAGAACACCAGGATTGGCAAAGTCGCCACTGGTGCCCTGTGCTCTTTACAGATGAAAGCAGGTTCACACTGAGCACATGTGACAGACGTGACAGAGTCTGGAGACGCTGTGGAGAGCGATCTGCTGCCTGCAACATCCTTCAGCATGACTGGTTTGGCAGTGGGTCAGTAATGGTGTGATGCGGCATTTCTTTGGAGGGCCGCACAGCCCTCCATGTGCTCGCCAGAGGTAGCCTGACTGCCATTAGGTACCGAGGTGAGATCCTCAGACGCCTTGTGAGACAATATGCTGGTGCGGTTGGCCCTGGGTTCCTCCTAATGCAGGACAATGCCAGACCTCATGTGGCTGGAGTGTGTCAGCAGTTGCTGCAAGATGAAGGCCTTGAAGCTATGGACTGACCCACCCGTTCCCCAGACCGGAATCCGATTGAGCACATCTGGGACATCATGTCTCGCTCCATCCACCAACATCACGTTGCACCACAGACTGTCCAGGAGTTGGCGGATGCTTTAGTCCAGGTCTGGGAGGAGATCCCACAGGAGACCATCCGCAATATCATCAGGAACATGCCCAGGCATTGTAGGGAGGTCATACAGGCACGTGGAGGCCACAAACAATACTGAGCCTCATTTTGACTTGTTTTAAGGTCATTACATCGAAGTTGGATCAGCCTGTAGTGTGTTTTTCCACTTTAATTTTGGGGGTGGCTCCAAATCCAGGCCTCCATTGGTTAATAAATTTGATTTCCATTGATGATTTTTGTGTGATTTTGTTTTCAGCACATTCAACTTTGTACAGAACAAAGTATTCAATGAGAATATTTCATTCATTCAGATCTAGGATGTGCTATTTGAGTGTTCCCTTTATTTTTTTGAGCAGTGTATTTGAATATACAGTACAGACCAAAAGTTTGGACACACCTTCTCATTTAAAGATTTTTCTGTATTTTCATGACTATGAAAATTGTACTTTCACACTGAAGGCATCAAAACTATGAATTAACACACGTGGAATTATATACTTAACAAAAAAGTGTGAAACAATTGAAAATATGTCTTATATTCTAGGTTCCTCAAAGTAGCCACCTTTTCCTTTGATGACTGCTTTGCACACTCTTGGCATTCTCTTAATGAGCTTCAAGAGGTAGTCACTAGTGTTGAGCGAGCACTAAAATGCTCGGGTGCTCGAAGCTCGGGCCGAGCTCACCGTGATACTCGGGTGCTCGACCCGAGCAACGAGCCCAATGTTAGTCTATGGGAGACCCGAGCATTTTTGCAGCGGCACCCCCGGCAGTCTGTAGAAAGCCTAAAAAGTGCCCAAAACGATAGTGACAGTGCTCAAATGATATGGGGACAGCATGGGGATCGCCCCAGGAAGCATTTATGACCCCCAGGTCACTGCTGTCAACAATGTGGTCAGAGGTATTAAGCCACTTTTACAGGCTCACAATAAAGCGTTCAAAAACTAAACTGAAACTGTTTTCCTGTGAAATAATTTAAGGAACATCCTTTCCAGGGTAAAGACTTGTGTATCAGGTAAAATAAATAGCCAAAACAAAAATACTCCTCCACGCCTTGGGCTATGTTCACAAGTAGCATTTTGTATGCGTTTTTGCACTTTTGTATTGCTTTCAACCGTGACAAATGCATTCACCGGGAAATGTCATTTTAACATTTTACAACCTTATCTGGCCATGTGCTCTGTGACACATGCATACAGTGCTGAAAAGACATGGGAGCAGCATGGGGAAGACCCCTGGAAGCATTTCTGACACCCAGGTCACTGCCTAAAAGTGTGCCCATCAGAAGTGATCCTTGCTGCATCAGAAGATGCAGACTTGCAACTATCCCCGTGCAAGTCCTTGTCCCAGGGCAGTGTTCAATTGTACCTCCCCATTCCTTGCAATGCAAGCGCAAATATGCAACCAACCACCCACCCACCCGCAGGCTGCAATACTATACTGCTAGCTTGCACTAGAGATGGGGCCTTTTAGTTTGGAGGAGGCCGAAGCTGGCCACTACCTCATGGGTGCGTTGGCGGCGAGGTCTCCATACTCAGTCCCCAGCCACCACTACTTGTCCCGGGAACCTTCCCCACACTTTTCTTAGCCTGGCCTGCTTTAGGGCAGCATTGGACGAGCCCACCAGACAACCAGAGACTCCTCCGTTGGGCCCTGGCTTCTCCATCAGGGGAGTTGAGAGTGCCAAGGTGAGGAGCTTGATGATGATGATAGAAGTTAGCATCTGCTTTGTTTTCTTGGAATGCAAGTCTAAGTGTGCAGCCTGCCACCCACCCACCCCCAGGCTGTAATACCATACATCTAGCTTGCACTGGAAATGGGGCCTTTTAGTTTGGAGGAGGCCGAAGCTGGCCACTACCTCATGGCTGCTTCAGCAGTGAGGTTTCCATTCTCAGTCCCCAGCCGCCACTATTTGTCCCGGTAACCTTCCCCACACTTTTCTTAGCCTGGCCTGCTTTAGGGCAGCATTAGACGAGCCCACCCGACAACCAGACTCATCCGGTGGGCCCTGGCTTCTCCATCAGGGGAGTTGAGAGTGCCAAGGTAAGGAGCATGATGATGATGATAGAAGTTAGCATCTGCTTTGTTTTCTTGGAATGCAAGCGTAAGTGTGCAGCCTGCCACCCACCCACACCCAGGCTGCAATACCATACTGCTAGCTTGCTTGCACTTGAAATGAGGCCTTTTAGGCTTGTGGAGGCAGATGCTGGCCACCATGTCATGGCTGCATCGGCGGCCTGGTATCCATACTCAGTCTCCAGCCGCCCGGCGGCCGGGTGTCCACACTCGGTCCCCAGCTGCCAGGGGGCGGCCGGGTGTCCATACTCGGTCCCCAGCCACCCCTATTTGTCCCGCAGCGCCTTATACACAAGCGCGCATACCAAAACATTACCTGTGCCCTTCCCAGTGCATTTAGTGGGAAGGACAGCCTATTCCGCTGTAGTGTGTGCACGCCAACCCCCTGTTCATGGCACATGCGAATATGCCTCCCGCCCTGCACCTGTCATTGCAGACTTGCAACTATCCCCATTCAAGTCCTTGTCCCAGGGCAGTGTTCAATTGTACCTCCCCCATTACTTGCAATGCAAGCGCAAGTATGCAGCCTGCCATCCACCCATCCCCAAAAACATACTGCTTGCTTGCTTGCACTTGAAATTGGGCCTTTTAGGCATGTGGAGGTGGAATCTGGCAACCACGTCATGGCTGCATCGGCGGCCTAGTATCCATACTCAGTCCCCAGCCGCCCGGCGGTCGGGTGTGCACGCTTGGTCCCCAGCCGCCAGGGGGCGGCCGGGTGTCCATACTCGGTCCCCAGCCACCCCGCGGCCGGGTGCCCACACACGGTTGCCTATGCATTGAAAAGCAAAAGCTGACTAAAATTAGGAGGAAATGCAATGCCCGTTGGAATAGTCGTGTAGGTTAGAGGTAATTAAAAACAACATTTCAATGCCCCTTGGAAGAGCTGTGGAGTTCAGAGTGGTTTAACAAGACGGTTTTAATGCCCCTTGGAAGAGACGTGGAGGTCACTGTAGCTTAACAAGACGGTTTTAATTCCCCTTGAAAGAGACGTGGAGTTCAGAGTGGTTTAACAAGACGGTTTTAATGCCCCTTGGAAGAGACGTGGAGGTCCCAGTGGAATAAAAAGACAATATCAATGCCCCTTGGAAGAGTGGTGGAGTTTACAGTGGAATAAAAAGACAATATCAATGCCTCTTGGAAGAGTGGTGGAGGTCGCAGTGGAATAAAAAGACAATATCAATGCCCCTTGGAAGAGTGGTGGAGGTCCCAGTGGAATAAAAAGACAATATCAATGACCCTTGGAAGAGACGTGGAGGTCACAGTAGCTTAACAAGACGATTTTAATGCCCCTTGGAAGAGACGTGGAGTTCAGAGTGGTTTAACAAGACGGTTTTAATGCCCCTTGGAAGAGACGTGGAGGTCACAGTAGCTTAACAAGATTGTTTTAATGCCCCTTGGAAGAGACGTGGAGGTCACAGTGGAATAAAAAGACAATATCAATGCCCCTTGGAAGAGACGTGGAGGTCCCAGTGGAATAAAAAGACAATATCAATGACCATTGGAAGAGACGTGGAGGTCACAGTAGCTTAACAAGACGATTTTAATGCCCCTTGGAAGAGACTTGGAGTTCAGAGTGGTTTAACAAGATGGCTTTAATGCCCCTTGGAAGAGACGTGGAGGTCACAGTAGCTTAACAAGATTGTTTTAATGCCCCTTGGAAGAGACGTGGAGGTCACAGTGGAATAAAAAGACAATATCAATGCCCCTTGGAAGAGACGTGGAGGTCCCAGTGGAATAAAAAGACAATATCAATGACCCTTGGAAGAGACATGGAGGTCACAGTAGCTTAACAAGACGATTTTAATGCCCCTTACAAGAGCCATGCAGTACAGCATATTAAAAACATTATTCCCATTAATGGGGAGTGGGTCTCCCATAGTCTTTGCCTATGCCTTCGAAGCAAAAGCTGCCAAAAATTAGGACGGAGGAACTTGCAATGCCCCTTACATGAGCCATGCAGTACAGCATATTAAAAACATTATTCCCATTATTGGGGAGTGGGTCTCCCATAGTCTTTGCCTATGCCTTCCAAGCAAAAGCTGCCAAAAATTAGGACAGAGGAACTTGCAAAGCCCCTTACAAGAGCCATGCAGTACAGCATATTAAAAACATTATTCCCATTATTGGGGAGTGGGTCTCCCATAGTCTTTGCCTATGCCTTCCAAGCAAAAGCTGCCAAAAATTAGGACATTAGGACAGAGGAACTTGCAATGCACCTTACAAGAGCCATGCAGTACAGCATATTAAAAACATTATTCCCATTATTGGGGAGTGGGTCTCCCATAGTCTTTGCCTATGCCTTCCAAGCAAAAGCTGCCAAAAATTAGGACGGAGGAACTTGCAATGCTGGCAACATGGACCACGGTCACCCTGGTGGTATAGTGGTGGTGGAGGCTGAGGATAAGGAGAAGAGCAAAAAACAGCCGAAATGAGGAAGCGTAAACCCATGTGTGGGTGTGAAGCGGTGCATGGGAATACACCTACCGAAATAACACAATGGATTTGACTTTATGTTACTCTGCTGTCATTTAGTGATGATGAGAAGTCTGGCCCAATCCAGCCCTTGTTCATTTTGATAACGGTCAGCTTGTCAGCATTGTCAGTTGACAGGTGAGTGCGTTTATCAGTTATAATTCCCCCGGCGGCACTAAAAACACGCTCCGATAACACGCTAGTGGCAGGGCAGGCCAGGACCTCCAAGGCGTACAGAATGAGTTCATTCCAAGTGTCCAGCTTGGATACCCAATAATCAAAAGGCACAGAGGAATCACGGAGGACGATGGTACGGTCGGAAATGTACTCCCTCACCATCTTTTGAAACTTTCCACTCCTTGTGAGAGTACCATGCGCCTCAGGGCCTGTAAGCTGGGCGGGTCTTAGAAAACTGTCCCAGAATGTTTACAGTGTTCCCCTGCCTCTGATGGATTGGAGTTGCGTCTCTCTCGCCTATACGCCTTGGTTGGGCAACGAACTGTGACCTCTGCCGTTAGCGTGTTCAGATGGGAATTTTTTTAACAGTTCTGCAGCAAGGGCCTTCTGGTACTGCCCCATTTTTGTAGACCTCTCCTCCTCAGGAATAAGAGAGTGAAAGTTCTCATGTAGTGAGGGTCTAAAAGTGTCACCAACCAGTAATGAATGTCACCCAACATTTTGACAACGCAAGGGTCATGGTTAAGGCAGCGTAACATAAAGTCAGCCATGCGTGCCAGACTGGTAACGGGCAAGACTTCCGTGTCCTCAGCAAGATGACGACTGACCATGCTCTCCTCCTCCTCCCCCCTGTCCTCAGGCCAACCATGATGAACCGATGGTATGACAGTTGTACAGGTACTACCGTCTACAGGTCATGATACCAGCTCCTGTTCTTCCTCCTCCTCCTCCTCCTGCACATTGGGATGAGATGAGGCTGGGCTGTGTGTAATTGCCCACTATGGCTTCTTGATCCATCTCATCATACTCTGGCTGCAATGCCTCCTCTTTAATTCTCTGCAGAGAGCGTTGCAAAAGACAGACAAGTGGCATGCTGACGCTAATGATGGCGTCATCGCCACTCACCATCTTGGTGGACTCCTCAAAGTTTGTCAGGATGGTACATATGTCAGACATCCAGGTCCACTCCTGAGGTCTTATGTGTGGAGTCTGACCTGAATATCGACGGCCTTGTTGCAGCTGGTACTCCACAACTGCTCTTTTCTGCTCACAAATCCTTTGCAACATGTGAAGGGTAGAGTTCCAACGTGTGGGGACATCACACACCAGTCGGTGTGCCGGAAGCTGAAAACGCTGCTGCAACACAGCAAGGGCGGTGGAAGCTGTAGCCGACTTTCGAAAATGAGCTGACAGGCGGCGTACTTTGACGAGCAGATCTGGCAACTCGGGATACGATTTAAGAAACCGCTGAACCACGAGGTTAAGCACATGACCCAGGCATGGTATGTGTGTGATCTCGCCTCGCCTCAGAGCCGCCACCAGGTTACGGATATTGTCACACACGACCATGCCTGGATGTAGGTTCAGCGGTCTCAGCCACAGATCTGCCTGCTCTTTCACAGCTGTCCACAACTCACAAGCAGTGTGAGGTTTCTCACCTAAGCTTATGAGTTTCAGCACAGCCTGTTGCCGCTTGGCGGAGGCAGTACTGCAGTGCTTCCAGCTTGCAACTGATGTGGTGATATCTGAGATGGAGGTTGAACATGAGGAGGAGGAGGATGCGCAGGAGCTGTACACTGTGGGGGCAACTCTGACTGACATAGGGCCCGCAATCCTCGGTGTGGGGAGGATGTGTTCGGTCCCAAGGTCCGACTGGGTCCCGGCTTCCACTATGTTTACCCAGTGTGCCATCAGGGAGATGTACTGTCCTTGGCCACAATCACTTGTCCACGTGTCCGTTGTCAGGTGGACTCTCCCAGTAACTGCATTGTTGAGGGCATGGCAGATGTTTTGGGACACGTGCTTGTGTAGTGCGGGGATGGCACACCGGGCAAAATAGTGTCAGCTGGGGACGAGTACCGAGGGACAGCCACAGCCATAAGGTTGTAGAATGATTCTGTCTCCACCAGCCTAAAAGGCAGCATTTCCAACGCAAGCAGTCGTGAAATGTGTGAATTTAGGACTGTGGCCTGTGGGGCGTTGGCTGCGAATTTGCGCTTTCGTTCAAAGGTCTGGGATATGGACAATTGAACGCTGCGGTGGGATGTGGACGTGGACGTTGATGCTGTTTCTTGAGAAACTGCCACAACAAGTGAAGACTGAGAGGAGGGGGCATCTTTACATGCAGTATGGACAGGGGATTGCCTTGCACACACAGCAGGGGGTTCTATTGCACGCACAACAGTGGAAGAAGCAGTGGTGACACCCGCTGACACTGGTCGTAGACCCTGGGGTTCGCCCCACAAAGTCGGGTGCTTTGCTGACATGTGCCTGATCATGCTGGTGGTGGTCAGGCTGGTAGTTTTGTCACCCCTGCTGATGCTGGCCTGGCAGGTCGTACAAATGGCCTTTTTGGGGTTATCAGCAATCTTTAAAAAAATTCCAGACTCTGGAAGACCTACCGGTTGTACTGGCAATGTCCCTCATGTTGGTGTTACGGGGAATGGTTGCCCGCCTTTTGTCTGCGGCCACCACACTGCTTCTTCCTGCCTGTTGGGGTACTCTGCCTCCCTCCCCCTGTGTGCTGCTGGCCTCTCTCTGCGTGTCCTCCTGCCACGTTGTGTCAGTTACTAGATCATCCACTTCCGCACCACGGTCCTCCTCCTCACTTCGTGGCAATTGTGTCTCGTCATCGTCCACCTCTTGTGACAAATTGCCAGCGTCGCCTTCCTGTGGCCATGGCTGTTCAAATATTTGGCCATCACTACATTAAATCTCCTCTTCCACCACTTCAAGAGGAGCAGGTGAGGGGCCCAAATATGGAAATGGACCAGTGAATAGCTCTTCAGAATGTCCAACTGTGGGATCAGTTGCTGTCTGACGACACTCGGCATGGTGGGAGGAAGGAGCATCAGGGTGAGGAGGAGTATGCGGTTGAGACTCACGGTTACTAAGACTTGACCGTGTGGAAGACAGACCAGAGGTGGTGGTGCCCAGGTGACTGGAAGTATTATCTGCTATCCAATTAATAACCTGTTCAAACTGATCAGTTCGCAATAGTGGTGTTGTTGTGTGCTTCCCCAGTAATTCGGTCAGGAACTGGGAGCGAGAAGATGTGGCTGTTGATTGTGGCACATTTTCACCTTGGCCACGGCCCCGTCCTCTACACGACCCATCACCAGAACGTCCAGCTCCACATCCCTTGTCACACGCCTTGCCCATTGTAAATGAAGTAAAATAGCTTACACTCACACTATCAACGGCAAAAGGGTAATAAAAATGATAATAGAACCGTGGAAGAGGAAAACCACAGTTCTATTTCTCTGGCCTACACCAGAATCTTTTAAACAGATATATTTGTGTCTGAACAGTCAGTGAGACACTGAAACTGTTTTTTTTTATGTAAAAAAGGCAAAAAGGTGGATTACACCCAGATTTGAACCGTGGAAGAGGAAAACCACAGTTCTAGTTCTCTGGCCTACGCCAGAATCTTTTAAACAGATATATTTGTGTCTGAACAGTCAGCGAGACACTCAAACTGTTTTTTTTTATGGAAAAATTGCAAAATGGTGGATTACACCCAGATTTGAACCGTGGAAGAGGAAAACCACAGTTCTAATTTCTTGGCGTATACCAGACTTTTTTAAATAGATATATTTGTGTCTGAACAGTCACCGACACACTCAAACTGTTTTTTTTTATGGAAAAATTGCAAAAAGGTGGATAATACAGAGATTTGAACCGTGGAACTGCAAAACCGCAGTACTAGTTATCTGGCCGAAACCAGACTCTTTTAAACAGATATATTTGTGACTGAACACTCACATACACACTAAATTTTTTTTGGGGGGTGGAAAAATACCAAAAGGTTAATAAGACGGGTATTTGTACAGTCTGACTGAGGAAAAAAAAAAGAAGAGGATTTAGATGAAAAAAAAAGGATTTTTCCTGGCCCCTGAGACCTGGGGCTAAGTTTAGCAATTTGAGCAGCAGCAGCAGCACATAGGACTGTAATGCAGTGTTTGTTGGTATAACCACTGCGTCTCCTATACAGCCTGCCTGCCTGCCTGATATCTGGGATGGATATTAGTCCTCAGAAGGACTGTTTGTTTGATTTTGCAGGCTTTAGAGACCCTACACTACCTATTTCGCAGTATAAATCTCTCCCTAGCTCAGCAGCATTCTCCCTACACTGTCTGTTCCGGAGCGACGGTGAAGAACCTAGAATATAAGACATATTTTCAGTTGTTTCAAACTTTTTTTGCTAAGTATATAATTCCACATGTGTTAATTCATAGTTTTGATGCCTTCAGTGTGAATGTACAATTTTCAAAGTCATGAAAATACAGAAAAATCTTTATATGAGAAGGTGTGTCCAAACTTTTGGTCTGTACTGTAGGATGAAAGGATTTGGTGTCTCCCGGACAGTTCTCTGCGGGCTACCAAAAATCCTTTTTTGCGGACCGTACCTTGTGCAGGCCTATATATAGGCATATTTATTTTTTTGCTGTATCCCTGTTTTTTTGTGTGCTTTTTTAAGTCATTAAATTAAATCAAAATGAAGAATTGCAGCATAACATAAAAAAGAACAAAAATATAATCACAGTTTTTATGTATGCAGATTTATTTTTTCACAAAACATAGTGGCACTTGGTTCTTAATAGAGCTTCCTCTTATCTATGTTCCAACTGCCCCAACTCCATATTTTCTATTTAGCACAAAAATGTGGGCATTAGGAATGTGGACCATATTACAACATGTCAATATACAGGTGCATCTCACTAAATTAGAATATCATCAAAAAGTTAATTTATTTCAGTTCTTCAATACAAAAGTGAAAACTCTTATATTATATAGAGTCATTACAAACAGAGTGATCACTGATTGTGGAAACTTCACACTAGACCTCTAGCAGCTTGGATTGTGTGCTTCTCCACTCTTCCTCCAGACTCTGGGACCTTGATTTCCAAATGAAAATTGTAACTCTGGGACCATGTGGAGTGTGTCAATGACTGCCTTCTGGACATCTGTACAGTCAGCAGTCTTCCCCATGATTGTAGAGCCTACTGAAACAGACTAAGGGACCTTTATAAATGCTTAGGAAGCCTTTGCAGGTGTTTTTTGTTAATTATTTTAATTTACTGAGATAAAGACTTTTGTGTTTTCATTGGCTGTAAGCCATAATCATCAACATTAACAGAAATAAACACTTGAAATAGATCACTCTGTTTGTAATGACTCTATATAATATATGAGTTTCACTTTTTGTATTGAAGAACTGAAACAAATTAACTTTTAGAGGATATTCTAATTTAGTGCGATGCACCTGTAGACCATGATCTTTAGTATATTTTCCTTCACATCTAACCTAAGTAATATCCACCAAGACAGTTAGAAGAAACTGAGGTTATGTACAGCTAATAGATACTGCCATGACGTTTCCTACCTTGGATCCCGCAGTAAGCATCTTTGTACTTTTCGTTACCGGTAATAACTCTGCCCAGGCAGCTTGACTGATCCTTCTGTGGGCCATTACTTTTGATTGGCCTTTCGAGCCTCCCCTAATTATGCTTTTGAATCCAATTTTATCTTTGCCCCTGTCTCTGTTCTACTGACATGGCTTTTAAAATGTAATCCCTTTGCTTCCCTGGTCAGCAGCTACTCTGCAGTTACAACCCATGGGCCCCTGCAGTGATGGTCAAATCTTTGTATAGGATTTATAGGGAGAAAATAGTGAACCAATAGATCCTGCTTAGCAGACCAAGTAAGCCAGGTCTTTCCTTGGAAGCCCAATTTGACTTGACCAAATTATTACGGGTACCAGGAAAAATTCCCTAGTTCTTAAATTATAGGATTGTCTTTGACAGTAGCCATAACTGGTGACATTACATTTTTAATATTCCCAGCTGCACAACCTAAATACTGATACTTCAGTAGTACAGAAATCAGCAGATACATCTTTCCTAATTTAATATTTTCTTGCTTAGCATCTAGTCTATAAATACGAAGTTGTATAAATGATAATTTCCTGTATAATAGTGACATAATAGCTTCTCTAGCTTGAAATGGTTCATTGGCATTTTTATAACCATACTCTGCTTATAAGAAAAGGAAGAAGTTTTGTACAAGTGAGTCCTTAATCCAAAAGGCTGTTTTAAGTGAAAAGAAAAAAAATCCAATTATGGAGCAAAAAAATGGAGGTTTCTTGTAAAGGGAAAGGAGTATTCCCCCATTTAAAAATCATATTTCATTATCTACATTTTACTTTCTGTACAAATGTGCACTATATTTGCCATTTTACATGACTGCTGAATGGAAAAAGATGTGCCTCAGTAATGTTTATTGTTCAGGCTTCATACTGTAGGGCTGACAAACGCTTTGCTATGCCCCCCTGACCCAATGCTAGGGCTGTTATTATTCTCTAAATGGATTAGGAGAGAACATAACCACCACAGAATAGAAAGAATATGTTTTATACATGAAAACTGGTTAAATGTGATGTATATTTATTTAAATAAACGCACTGTGCATATCGAGCGCCTCAGCCCTTCTACAGGGGTCTCGTATTTTCAAATTCTACAAATACTTGTGAAAACAAAGAGATTTTACAACAAAGACAGACAGGTTTAATACAGAGATAGCTCAATACTACTGAAATAATTGAACGGTTTGGAAAACATTTTGCTTGCATTAGATAAATGCTACGTAACATTATATAAATTTATGTGTTTATATGTATGTACACACACACACACACATATACAGTACAGACCAAAAGTTTGGACACCTTCTCATTTAAAGATTTTTCTGTATTTTCATGACTTTGAAAATTGTACATTCACACTGAAGGTATCAAAACTAAGAATTAACACATGGGGAATTATATACTTAACAAAAAAGCGTGAAACAACTGATAATATGTCTTATATTCTAGGTTCTTCAAAGTAGCCACTTTTTGCTTTGATGACTGCTTTGCACACTCTTGGCATTCTCTTGATGAGCTTCAAGAGGTAGTCACCGGAAATAGTCTTCCAACAATCTTGAAGGAGTTCCCAGAGATGCTTAGCACTTGTTGGCCCTTTTGCCTTCACTCTGCGGTCCAGCTCACCCCAAACCATCTCGATTGGGTTCAGGTCTGGTGACTGTGGAGGCCAGGTCATCTGGCGTAGCACCCCATCACTCTCCTTTTAGGTCAAATATCCCTTACACAGCCTGGAGGTGTGTTTGGGGTCATTGTCCTGTTGAAAAATAAATGATTTTCCAACTAAACGCAAACCGGATGGAATAGCATGCCGCTGCAAGATGCTGTGGAAGACATGCTGGTTCAGTATGCCTTTAATTTAGAATAAATCCCCAACAGTGTCACCAGCAAAGCACCCCCACACCATCACACCTCCTCCTCCATGCTTCACGGTGGGAACCAGGCATGTAGAGTCCATCCGTTTACCTTTTCTGCGTCGCACAAAGACACGGCGGTTGGAACCAAAGATCTCAAATTTGGACTCATCAGACCAAAGCACAGATTTCCACTGGTCTAATGTCCATTCCTTGTATTCTTTAGCCCAAACTTGTCTCTTCTGCTTGTTGCCTGTCCTTAGCAGTGGTTTCCTATCAGCTATTTTACCATGAAGGCCTGCTGCACAAAGTCTCCTCTTAACAGTTGTTGAAGAGATGTGTCTGTTGCTAGGACTCTGTGTAGCATTGACCTGGTCTCTAATCTGAGCTGCTGTTAACCTGTGATTTCTGAAGCTGGTGACTCGGATAAACTTATCCTCAGAAGCAGAGGTGACTCTTGGTCTTCCTTTCCTGGGGCGGTCCTCATATGAGCCAGTTTCTTTGTAGCGCTTGATGGTTTTTGCAACTGAGCTTGGGGACACTTTCAAAGTTTTCCCAATTTTTTGTACTGACTGACCTTCATTTCTTAAAGTAATGATGGCCACTCGTTTTTCTTTACTTAGCTGCTTTTTTCTTGCCATAATACAAATTCTAAAAAAATGGACTTTAATGAGCCCAAGAAGCAAAGTTTCGGTTCACAGAACCTTTTTCAAGCAGAGTTCAAATGCATAAGGTGCAATATATATAGTTACAAACAGAGATTCCATAATTACAATTAATTCATACAAAACCATGATTTCACAAGAAAAGTGCAAAAGTGCATGTCTCAAAATAACGTTCAAGTTACATACTTAGTGATAAATTTAGAAAATACATTATTATCATCAATATCATGATCCATAACTCTCTTAAAGTGACAAGTGCTTTGATTGATAATTATTAGTGTTGAGCGAGCACTAAAATGCACGGGTGCTCGAAGCTCGGGCCGAGCTCGCCGTGATACTCGGGTGCTCGACCCGAGCAACGAGCCCAATGTTAGTCTATGGGAGACTCGAGCATTTTTGCGGTGGCACCCCCGGCAGTCTTTTAAAAGCCTAACAAGTGCCCAAAACGATAGTGACAGTGCTCAAATGACATGGGGACAGCATGGGGATCGCCCCAGGAAGCATTTCTGACCCCCAGGTCACTGCTGTCAACAACGTGGTCAGAGGTATTAAGCCACTTTTACAGGCTCACAATAAAGCGTTCAAAAACAAAAGTGAAATTTTTTCCTGTGAAATATGTTAAGGAACATCCTTTCCAGGGTAAAGACTTGTGTATAAGTTAAAATAAATGACCAAAAACAAAAATACTCCTCCACACCTTCGGCTATGTTCACAAGTAGCATTTTTTATGCGTTTTTGCACTTTTGTATTGCTTTCAACTATGACAAATGCATTCACCGGGAAATGTCATTTTAACATTTTACAACCTTATCTGGCCATGTGCTGTGTGACACATGCATAAAGTGCTGAAAAGACATGGGAACAGCATGGGGAAGACCCCTGGAAGCATCTCTGACTCCCAGGTTACTGTCTAAAAGTGTGCCCATCATAAGTGATCCTTGCCGCATCAGAAGATGCTGACTTGCAACTATCCCCATGCAAGTTCTATTCCCAGGGCAGTGTTCAATTGTACCTCCCCCATTCCTTGCAATACAAGCGCAAGTATGCAGCCTGCCACCCACCCACCCCCAGGCAGCAATACCATACTGCTTGCTTGCTTGAACTTGAAATTGGGCCTTTTAGGCATGTGGAGGCGGAATCTGGCCACCACGTCATGGCTGTGTTGGCGGCCTGGAATCCATACTCAGTCCCCAGCCGCCCGGCGGCCGGGTGTCCATACTCAGTCCCCAGCCGCCCCGCGGCCGAGTGTCCACACGGTCCCCAGCCGCCTGGGGGCAGTCGGGTGTCCTTAAATGGTCCCCAGCCGCCCCCATTTCTCCTTGGAACATCCCCCCACACACTTTTCTTAGCCTGGCCTGCTTTAGGCAGCATTGGCGAGCGCAACAGAGAACCAGACTCCTCCGGTGGGCCCTGACTTCTCCATCGGTGGAGTTGAGAGTGCCAAGGTGAGGAGCATGATGATGATGACAGAAGTTAGCATCTGCTATGTTTTCTTTTAATGCAAGTGTAAGTGTGCAGCCTGCCACCCACCCACCCCAGACTGCAATTCATACTGCTAGCTTGCACTTGAAATGGGGCCTTTTAGTTTAGAGGAGGCCGAAGCTGGCCACTACCTCATGGCTGCTTCGGCAGCGAGGTATCCATACTCAGTCCCCAGCCGCCCCTATTTGTCCTGGTGTGCCTTATACATAAGATTAAGCGCGTATACCAAAACATTACCTGTGCCCTCCCCAGTGCATTTAGTGGGAAGGAGAGCCTATTCTGCTGTAGTGTGTGCATGCCAAACCCCTGTTCATGGTACATGCAAAGATGCCTCCCACCTTGCACCTGTCGTTGCAGACTTGCAACTATCCCCATTCAAGTCCTTGTCCCAGGGCAGTGTTCAATTGTACCTCTCCCATTCCTTGCAATGCAAGCGCAAGTATGCAGCCTGCCACCCACCCACCCCCAGGCTGCAATACCATACTGCTTGCTTGCTTGCACTTTAAATTGGGCCTTTTAGGCATGTGGAGGCGGAATCTGGCCACCACGCCATGGCTGTGTCGGCGGCCTGGTATCCATACTCAGTCCCCAGCCGCCTGGTGGCCGGGAGTCCCCGCTTGCTCCCCAGCCTCCAGGGGGTGGCCGGGTGTCCATACTCGGTCCCCAGCCACCCCTATTTGTACCGGTAACCTTTCCCACACTTTTCTTAGCCTGGCCTGCTTTAGGGAAGCATTGGACTATCAGACTCCTCCGGTGGGCCCTGGCTTCTCCATCAGGGGAGTTGAGAGTGCCAAGGTGAGGAGCATGATGAGGATGATAGAAGTTAGCATCTGCTTTGTTTTGTTGTAATGCAAGCGCATGTATGTAGTAGCGGCTAGGCCTGAGAAGGTCAGCGTTTTGGCGAATATCCTACCTCCTCCGAGGATTGCTGGATGTTTTCCTGCTACTATCCAAGTTCTATGACTCCCGTTAAAACAAAGCTTCAGGTGATAAATGATGGATGAGGTAGTGGCAAAGGAGAAAGAGCAGGAGGAACAGGGACCATTCACATCAATATCAGGCCAGTCAACCAGATATGTCTTGTAGGATATGTTTCTGTAACAAAAGGAGCGGTTCGGCTACACAGTTATAGGGAATACAGTGAGTGCAATGCCTACCAAAAATTTCGAGGCACTCCAATGCACCTTGGAAATGACATGGAGGTCAGAGGGCATTAACTAAACCTTTTTTTCCATTTATAGCAACTGGGTCTCCTGTGCACTGTTGGCCTAAGCAGTGAATGGAATGCTTTCCAAAAATTATGAGGTACTGCAATGCCCCTTACAAGAGCCATGTGTGGCACCCCAGGGGTCTGGTCACCACAGTAATAGAGATTACATCGGAGAGCAAGTGGGAGGTTTCCTGGTCAGGATCCCTTAAACATGCAACATCCTCCTGCCCCAGTCCTGGGAGGGGAGAATTCTGCCCTTATAAACTGGATCTGGGGTGGGGTTGAATGAGTCAGAGAACAGAGAACAGTCAGAGTCAGAGTGAGAGCAAGGGAAAGTAACAGCAAGGAGCTCTGTAGGAGCTAGGAGCTAAAGACGAAGGGCTGGAAGCTGAGCAGAGCTCGCCCTGGCAGAAGACAATAGGAACCGGACACAGGAGTCCGAAGCTGTGAGGACTTATATATCCAGAAGCAGAAACCAGCTGGCAGGGGATTTCAGGTCCTCTGGCCATAGAAGCCCGGAGGCTCAGTCACAAGCAATGGACCAGCACCGCCGTCGTGGAGCGGAGTCTAACAGAAGGCCCCAAGTCACCAGCCATACGGGTGAGCACTACACGGTACACTCAGGGACGTGGGCTACTTCTACCCGCTTACAGCAAGGTAGCCAGGAAGAGTGCCGACAGACGGGGAGGCCTACAACTCCACCTGGCCAGGGGAACTCCTGCTTGCTCACAGACTGACCAGGCCTCTTATGCTAGCCAGTACTCCCGGGAGGGTCTACCTTAAAATCATCAGTAAAGACCCTGAACTGCACTGCAAAGACTCTGAGTCATTCCTGCTACGCTCGTGCACCATCACCCCCATCATCCACACTCACTGCCCTGAGGCTATACTCCTCCCGAGGGGAGTTATCCCATTTTATGCTGCGCACACAACACCAGCCTCAGCGGTCTGCCTCGCAGCGGTGGTACTCCCTGACCGCAATCCACGGGTGGCGCAGTCGGACAATTAACCTCAAAACCTAAGAAAGATTGCCACTGGTTTGACCAGCCTGAGCCACGGGACCGGGTCACCGCCACGGAGACTACAGACCCCAGAGACTCGGCACCGGGTATCCCACACACGTGTACACACGGCCCAGGGGGCACGTCACATGCAGTACAGCATATTACAAACATAAGTCCCATTATTGGGGAGTGGGTGTCCCATAGTATTTGCTTATGCCTTGCAAGCAAAAGCTGCCAAAAATTAGGATGGAGCAACTTGCAATGCCCCTTACAAGAGCCATGCAGTACAGCATATTACAAACATAAGTCCCATTATTGGGGAGTGGGTCTCCCATAGTATTTGCTTATGCTTTCCCAGCAAAAGCTGCCAAAAATTAGGACGGAGCAACTTGCAATGCCCCTTACAAGAGCCATGCAGTACAGCATATTACAAACATAAGTCCCATTATTGGGGAGTGGGTCTCCCATAGTATTTGCTTATGCTTTCCCAGCAAAAGCTGCCAAAAATTAGGACGGAGCAACTTGCAATGCCCCTTACAAGAGCCATGCAGTACAGCATATTACAAACATAAGTCCCATTATTGGGGAGTGGGTCTCCCATAGTATTTGCTTATGCTTTCCCAGCAAAAGCTGCCAAAAATTAGGACGGAGCAACTTGCAATGCCCCTTACAAGAGCCATGCAGTACAGCATATTACAAACATAAGTCCCATTATTGGGGAGTGGGTGTCCCATGGTATTTGCTTATGCTTTCCCAGCAAAAGCTGCCAAAAATTAGGACAGAGGAACTTGCAATGCTGGCACCCTGGTGGTATAGTGGTGGTGGAGGCTGAGGATAAGGAGAAGAAGATTAAACAGCCGAAACGAGGAAGCGTATACCCATGTGTGGGTGTGAAGCGGTGCATGTGAATGCACCTCCCGAAATAACACAGTGGATTTGACTTTATGTTACTCTGCTGTCATTTGGCGGTGATGAGAAGTCTGGCCCAATCCAGCCCTTGTTCATTTTGATAAGGGTCAGCTTGTCAGCATTGTCAGTTGATAGGCGAGTGCGCTTATCAGTTATAATTCCCCCAACGGCACTAAAAACACGCTCCGATATCACGCTAGCGGCAGGGCAGGCCAGGACCTCCAAGGCGTACAGAGCGAGTTCATTCCAAGTGTCCAGCTTGGATACCCAATAATTAAAAGGCACAGAGGAATCACGGAGGACGCTAGTACGATCGGCAAGGTACTCCCTCACCATCTTTTGAAACTTTCCACTCCTTGTGAGAGTACCCCTCGCCTCAGGGCCTGTAAGCTGGGCGGGTGTCAGAAAACTGTCCCAGAACGTTGACAGTGTTCCCCTGCCTCTGCTGGATTGGAGTTGCATCTCTCTTGCCTGTACGCCTTGGTTGGGCAACGAACTGTGACCTCTGCCGCTAGCGTGTTCAGATGGGAATTTTTTTAAGAGTTCTGCAGCAAGGGCCTTCTGGTATTGCCCCATTTTTGTAGACCTCTCCACCTCAGGAATAAGAGAGTGAAAGTTCTCCTTGTAGCGGGGGTCTACAAGTGTCACCAACCAGTAATGACTGTCACCCAACATTTTGACAACGCGAGGGTCACGGTTAAGGCAGCGTAACATAAAGTCAGCCATGCGTGCCAGACTGGTAACGGGCAAGATTTCCGTGTCCTCACCAAGATGATGACTGACCATGCTCTCCTCCTCCCTCCTCCTCTTCCTCCTCCCCCTTGTCCTCAAGCCACCCACGCTGAACCGACGGTATGACACTTGTACAGGTACTACCGTCTACAACGCATGATAGCAGCTCCTGTTCTTCCTCCTCCTCCTCCTCCTCCTCTCCCTCATTGTCCCCCAATGCACGTTGGGATGAGATGAGGCTGGGCTGTGTGTAATCGCCCGCTACAGCTTCTTGATCCATCTCATCATACTCTGGCTGCAATGCCTCCTCTTTAATTCTCTGCAGAGAGCGTTGGAAAAGACAGACAAGTGGGATGCTGACACTAATGATGGCGTCATCGCCACTCAACATCTTGGTGGCCTCCTCAAAGTTTGTCAGGATGGTACATATGTCAGACATCCAGGTCCACTCTTGAGGTCTTATGTGTGGAGTCTGACCTGAATATCGACGGCCTTGTTGCAGCTGGTACTCCACAACTGCTCTCTTCTGCTCACAAATCCTTTGCAACATGTGGAGGGTAGAGTTCCAACATGTGGGGACATCACACACCAGTCGGTGTGCCGGAAACTGCAAACGCTGCTGCAACACAGCAAGGGCGGCGGAAGCTGTAGCCGACTTGCGAAAATGAGCAGACAGGTGGCGTACTTTCACGAGGAGATCTGGAAACTCGGGGTACGATTTAAGAAACCGCTGAACCACGAGGTTAAGCACATGAGCCAGGCATGGTACGTGTGTGATCTCAACTCGCCTCAGAGCCGCCACCAGGTTACGGCCATTGTCACACACGACCATGCCGGGATGTAGGTTCAGCGGTCTCAGCCACAGATCTGCCTGCTCTTTCACAGCTGTCCACAACTCACAAGCAGTGTGAGGTTTATCACCTAAGCTTATGAGTTTCAGCACAGCCTGTTGCCGCTTGGCGGAGGCAGTACTGCAATGCTTCCAGCTTGTAACTGATGTGGTGATATCTGAGATGGAGGCTGAACATGAGGATGAGGAGGAGGATGCGCAGGAGCTGTACACTGTGGGGGCAACTCTGACTGACATAGGGCCCGCAATCCTCGGTGTGGGGAGGATGTGTTCCGACCCAAGGTCCGACTGGGTCCCGGCTTCCACTATGTTTACCCAGTGTGCCGTCAGAGAGATGTACCATCCCTGGCCACAAGCACTTGTCCACGTGTCCGTTGTCAGGTGGACTCTCCCAGTAACTGTGTTGTTGAGGGCACGGCAGATGCTTTGGGACACGTGCTTGTGTAGTGCGGGGATGGCACACCGGGCAAAATAGTGTCGGCTGGGGACCGAGTCCCGAGGGACGGCCACCGCCATAAGATTGCGGAAGGATTCCGTCTCCACCAGCCTAAAAGGCAGCATTTCCAATGCAAGCAGTCGTGAAATGTGCGAATTTAGGACTGTGGCCTGTGGGGCGTTAGCTGCGAATTTCCGCTTTCATTCAAAGGTCTGGGATATGGACAATTGAACGCTGCGGTGGTATGTGGACATGGACGTTGATGCTGTTTCTTGAGAAACTGCCACAAGTGAAGACTGAGAGGAGGGGGCATCTTTACATGCAGTATGGACAGGGGATTGCCTTGCACACACAGCAGGGGGTTCTATTGCACGCACAACAGTGGAAGAAGCAGTGATGACACCCGCTGACACTGGTCGTGGACCCTGGGTTTCGCTCAACAAAGTCGGGTGCTTTGCTGCCATGTGCCTGATCATGCTGGTGGTGGTCAGGCTGGTAGTTTTGTCACCCCTGCTGATGCTGGCATGGCAGGTGGAACATATGGCCTTTTTGGGGTTATCAGCAGAGTCTTTAAAAAAATTCCAGACTCTGGAAGACCTACCGCTTGTACTGGCAACGTCCCTCGTGTTGGTGTTACGGGGAACGGTTGCCTGCCTTCTGTCTGCGGCCACCACACTGCTTCTTCCTGCCTGTTGGGGTACTCTGCCTCCCTCCCCCTGTGTGCTGCTGGCCTCACTCTGCATGTCCTCCTTCCACGTTGGGTCAGTTACTAGATCATCCACCACCTCCTCCTCTTCCACTTGCGCACCACGATCCTCCTCCTCACTTCCTGGCAATTGTGTCTCGTCATCGTCCACCTCTTGTGACAGATTGCCAACGTCGACTTCCTGTGGCCGTGGCTGTTCAAATATTTGGGCATCGCAACATGGGATCTCCTCTTCCACCACTTCATGCGTATCAGGCGAGGGGCCCAAATATGGAAATGGACCAGTGAACAGCTCTTCAGAGTGTCCAAGTGTGGGATCAGTTGCTGTCTGACGACACTCGGCATGGTGGGAGGAAGGAGCATCAGGGTGAGGAGGAGTATGCGGTCGAGACTCACGGCTACTAAGAGTTGACCATGTGGAAGACAGACCGGAGGTGGTGGTGCCCAGGTAACTGGAAGTATTGTCTGCTATCCAATTAATAACCTGTTCACACTGATCAGTTCTCAATACTGGTGTTGGTCTGTGCTTCCCTAGTAATTCGGTCAAGAAGTGGAAGCGAGAAGATGTGGCTGTTGGTTGTGGCACATTTTCACCTTGGCCACGGCCCCGTCCTCTGCACGAACCATCACCAGAACGTCCACTTCCACGTCCCTTGCCACGCGCCTTGCCCATTGTAAATGAAGTAAAATAGCTTACACTTGCACTATCAATGGAAAAAGGGTAATAAAGAGTAGATTAGAACCGTGGAAGAGGAAAACCACAGTTATTGTTTACTGGGGTATTCCACACTTTTTTAAATAGAGATATTTGCGGCTGAACAGTGAGCGACACACTCAAACTGCTTTTTTTTTAGATACCAAAGGCCCAAAACTGGATAGTACAGCGATTTGATCCGTGGAACTGCGAAACCACACTGGGATGTCGGGCCTACACAAGACTATTTTCAACAGATATATTTTTGTGCCACAACAGTCAGGAGACACTACTGTTTTTCTTTACGGAAAAAACTACCAAAACCTGAATAATAGAGATTTTTTACCATGGAACAGCAAAACCACAGTTATAATTTACTGGTGTATACCAGGCTTTTTAAAATATATATATATTTGCGGATGAACAGTGAGCGACACACTCAAACTGTTTTTTTTAGATACAAATGGCCCAAAAGTGGATAATTCAGAGGTTTGTATCGTGGAACTGAAAAACCACACTTGTATTTCTCGGGCCTACACCAGACTATTTTCAACAGATATATTTGTGTCTGAAAAGTCAGGGAGACACTATTTTTTTTTTTTTACAGCAAAAAATGCAAAAAGCAGGATAATAGAGATTTTTTACCGTGGAACAGCAAAAGCACACTTCTGTCAATCTGGCCTACACCAGACTATTTTCAACAGATATATTTGTGTCTGAAAAATCAGGGAGACACTATTATTATTTTTATACAGCAAAAAATGCCAAAAACAGGATAATAGAGATGTTTTACCATGGAACATCAAAACCACAGTAATAATTTACTGGTGTATACCAGGCTTTTTAAAATATATATATATTTGCGGCTGAACAGTGAGCGACACACTCAAACTGTTTTTTTTAGATACAAATGGCCCAAAAGTGGATAATACAGAGGTTTGTACCGTGGAACTGCAAAACCACACTTGTATTTCTCGGGCCTACACCAGACTATTTTGAACAGATATATTTGTGTCTGAAAAATCAGAGAGACACTATTTTTTTTTTTTTTACAGCAAAAAATGCAAAAAGCAGGATAATAGAGATTTTTTACCGTGGAACAGCAAAAGCACACTTCTGTCTCTCTGGCCTACACCAGACTATTTTCAACAGATATATTTGTGTCTGAAAAATCAGGGAGACACTATTATTATTTTTATACAGCAAAAAATGCCAAAAACAGGATAATAGAGATGTTTTACCGTGGAACATCAAAACCACAGTAATAATTTACTGGTGTATACCAGGCTTTTTAAAATATATATATATTTGCGGCTGAACAGTGAGCGACACACTCAAACTGTTTTTTTTAAATACAAATGGCCCAAAAGTGGATAATACAGAGGTTTGTACCGTGGAACTGCAAAACCACACTTGTATTTCTCGGGCCTACACCAGACTATTTTCAACAGATATATTTGTGTCTGAAAAATCAGGGAAACACTTTTTTTTTTTTTACAGCAAAAAATGCAAAAAGCAGGATAATAGAGATTTTTTACCGTGGAACAGCAAAAGCACACTTCTGTCTCTCTGGCCTACACCAGACTATTTTCAACAGATATATTTGTGTCTGAAAAATCAGGGAGACACTATTATTATTTTTATACAGCAAAAAATGCCAAAAACAGGATAATAGAGATGTTTTACCGTGGAACATCAAAACCACAGTAATAATTTACTGGTGTATACCAGGCTTTTTAAAATATATATATATTTGCGGCTGAACAGTGAGCGACACACTCAAACTGTTTTTTTTAGATACAAATGGCCCAAAAGTGGATAATACAGAGGTTTGTACCGTGGAACTGCAAAACCACACTTGTATTTCTCGGGCCTACACCAGACTATTTTCAACAGATATATTTGTGTCTGAAAAATCAGGGAGACACTATTTTTTTTTTTTACAGCAAAAAATGCAAAAAGCAGGATAATAGAGATTTTTTACCGTGGAACAGCAAAAGCACACTTCTGTCTCTCTGGCCTACACCAGACTATTTTCAACAGATATATTTGTGTCTGAAAAATCAGGGAGACACTATAATTATTTTTATATAGCAAAAAATGCCAAAAACAGGATAATAGACATGTTTTACCGTGGAACATCAAAACCACAGTAATAATTTACTGGTGTATACCAGGCTTTTTAAAATATATATATATTTGCGGCTGAACAGTGAGCGACACACTCAAACTGTTTTTTTTAGATACAAATGGCCCAAAAGTGGATAATACAGAGGTTTGTACCGTGGAACTGCAAAACCACACTTGTATTTCTCGGGCCTACACCAGACTATTTTCAACAGATATATTTGTGTCTGAAAAATCAGGGAGACACTATTTTTTTTTTTTTTACAGCAAAAAATGCGAAAAGCAGGATAATAGAGATTTTTTACCGTGGAACAGCAAAAGCACACTTCTGTCTCTCTGGCCTACACCAGACTATTTTCAACAGATATATTTGTGTCTGAAAAATCAGGGAGACACTATTATTATTTTTATACAGCAAAAAATGCCAAAAACAGGATAATAGACATGTTTTACCGTGGAACATCAAAACCACAGTAATAATTTACTGGTGTATACCAAGCTTTTTAAAATATATATATATTTGCGGCTGAACAGTGAGCGACACATTCAAACTGTTTTTTTTAGATACAAATGGCCCAAAAGTGGATAATACAGAGGTTTGTACCGTGGAACTGCAAAACCACACTTGTATATCTCGGGCCTACACCAGACTATTTTCAACAGATATATTTGTGTCTGAAAAATCAGGGAGACACTATTTTTTTTTTTACAGCATAAAATGCAAAAAGCAGGATAATAGAGATTTTTTACCGTGGAACAGCAAAAGCACACTTCTGTCAATCTGGCCTACACCAGACTATTTTCAACAGATATATTTGTGTCTGAAAAATCAGGAAGACCCTATTATTATTTTTATACAGCAAAAAATGCCAAAAACAGGATAATAGAGATGTTTTACCGTGGAACATCAAAACCACAGTAATAATTTACTGGTGTATACCAGGCTTTTTAAAATATATATATATTTGCGGCTGAACAGTGAGCGACACACTCAAACTGTTTTTTTTAGATGCAAATGGCCCAAAAGTGGATAATACATTGGTTTGTACCGTGGAACTGCAAAACCACACTTGTATTTCTCGGGCCTACACCAGACTATTTTCAACAGATATATTTGTGTCTGAAATAATCAGGGAGACACTATTTTTTTTTTTTTACAGCAAAAAATGCGAAAAGCAGGATAATAGAGATTTTTTACCGTGGAACAGCAAAAGCACACTTCTGTCTCTCTGGCCTACACCAGACTATTTTCAACAGATATATTTGTGTCTGAAAAATCAGGGAGACACTATTATTATTTTTATACAGCAAAAAATGCCAAAAACAGGATAATAGAGATGTTTTTCCGTGGAACATCAAAACCACAGTAATAATTTACTTGTGTATACCAGGATTTTTAAAATATATATATATATTTGCGGCTGAACAGTGAGCGACACACTCAAACTGTTTTTTTTAGATACAAATGGCCCAAAAGTGGATAATACAGAGGTTTGTACCGTGGAACTGCAAAACCACGCTTGTATTTCTCGGGCCTACACCAGACTATTTTCAACAGATATATTTGTGGCTGAAAAATCAGGGAGACACTATTTTTTTTTTTTTTACAGCAAAAAATGCAAAAAGCAGGATAATAGAGATTTTTTACCGTGGAACAGCAAAAGCACATTTCTGTCTCTCTGGCCTACACCAGACTATTTTCAACAGATATATTTGTGTCTGAAAAATCAGGGAGACACTATTATTATTTTTATACAGCAAAAAATGCCAAAAACAGGATAATAGACATGTTTTACCGTGGAACATCAAAACCACAGTAATAATTTACTGGTGTATACCAAGCTTTTTAAAATATATATATATTTGCGGCTGAAGAGTGAGCGACACATTCAAACTGTTTTTTTTAGATACAAATGGCCCAAAAGTGGATAATACAGAGGTTTGTACCGTGGAACTGCAAAACCACACTTGTATTTCTCGAGCTAACACCAGACTATTTTCAACAGATATATTTGTGTCTGAAAAATCAGGGAGACACTATTTTTTTTTTTACAGCATAAAATGCAAAAAGCAGGATAATAGAGATTTTTTACCGTGGAACAGCAAAAGCACACTTCTGTCTCTCTGGCCTACACCAGACTATTTTCAACAGATATATTTGTGTCTGAAAAATCAGGAAGACCCTATTATTATTTTTATACAGCAAAAAATGCCAAAAACAGGATAATAGAGATGTTTTACCGTGGAACATCAAAACCACAGTAATAATTTACTGGTGTATACCAGGCTTTTTAAAATATATATATATTTGCGGCTGAACAGTGAGCGACACACTCAAACTGTTTTTTTTAGATACAAATGGCCCAAAAGTGGATAATACAGAGGTTTGTACCGTGGAACTGCAAAACCACACTTGTATTTCTCGGGCCTACACCAGACTATTTTCAACAGATATATTTGTGTCTGAAAAATCAGGGAGACACTATTTTTTTTTGTTTTACAGCAAAAAATGCGAAAAGCAGGATAATAGAGATTTTTTACCGTGGAACAGCAAAAGCACACTTCTGTCTCTCTGGCCTACACCAGACTATTTTCAACAGATATATTTGTGTCTGAAAAATCAGGGAGACACTATTATTATTTTTATACAGCAAAAAATGCCAAAAACAGGATAATAGAGATGTTTTTCCGTGGAACATCAAAACCACAGTAATAATTTACTTGTGTATACCAGGATTTTTAAAATATATATATATTTGCGGCTGAACAGTGAGCGACACACTCAAACTGTTTTTTTTAGATACAAATGGCCCAAAAGTGGATAATACAGAGGTCTGTACCATGGAACTGCAAAACCACGCTTGTATTTCTCGGGCCTACACCAGACTATTTTCAACAGATATATTTGTGTCTGAAAAATCAGGGAGACACTATTTTTTTTTTTTTAGAGCAAAAAATGCAAAAAGCAGGATAATAGAGATTTTTTACCGTGGAACAGCAAAAGCACACTTCTGTCTCTCTGGCCTACACCAGACTATTTTCAACAGATATATTTGTGTCTGAAAAATCAGGGAGACACTATTATTATTTTTAAACAGCAAAAAATGCTAAAAACAGGATAATAGACATGATTTACCGTGGAACATCAAAACCACAGTAATAATTTACTGGTATATACCAGGCTTTTTAAAATATATATATATTTGCGGCTGAACAGTGAGCGACACACTCAAACTGTTTTTTTTAGATACAAATGGCCCAAAAGTGGATAATTCAGAGGTTTGTACCGTGGAACTGCAAAACCACACTTGTATTTCTCGGGCCTACACCAGACTATTTTCAACAGATATATTTGTGTCTGAAAATTCAGGGAGACACTATTTTTTTTTTTTTTACAGCAAAAAATGCAAAAAGCAGGATAATAGAGATTTTTTACCGTGGAACTGCAAAACCACACTTGTATTTCTCGGGCCTACACCAGACTATTTTCAACAGATATATTTGTGTCTGAAAAATCAGGGAGACACTATTTTTTTTTTTACAGCATAAAATGCAAAAAGCAGGATAATAGAGATTTTTTACCGTGGAACAGCAAAAGCACACTTCTGTCTCTCTGGCCTACACCAGACTATTTTCAACAGATATATTTGTGTCTGAAAAATCAGGGAGACCCTATTATTATTTTTATACAGCAAAAAATGCCAAAAACAGGATAATAGAGATGTTTTACCGTGGAACATCAAAACCACAGTAATAATTTACTGGTGTATACCAGGCTTTTTAAAATATATATATATTTGCGGCTGAACAGTGAGCGACACACTCAAACTGTTTTTTTTAGATACAAATGGCCCAAAAGTGGATAATACAGAGGTTTGTACCGTGGAACTGCAAAACCACACTTGTATTTCTCGGGCCTACACCAGACTATTTTCAACAGATATATTTGTGTCTGAAAAATCAGGGAGACACTATTTTTTTTTTTTTACAGCAAAAAATGCGAAAAGCAGGATAATAGAGATTTTTTACCGTGGAACAGCAAAAGCACACTTCTGTCTCTCTGGCCTACACCAGACTATTTTCAACAGATATATTTGTGTCTGAAAAATCAGGGAGACACTATTATTATTTTTATACAGCAAAAAATGCCAAAAACAGGATAATAGAGATGTTTTTCCGTGGAACATCAAAACCACAGTAATAATTTACTTGTGTATACCAGGATTTTTAAAATATATATATATTTGCGGCTGAACAGTGAGCGACACACTCAAACTGTTTTTTTTAGATACAAATGGCCCAAAAGTGGATAATACAGAGGTTTGTACCGTGGAACTGCAAAACCACGCTTGTATTTCTCGGGCCTACACCAGACTATTTTCAACAGATATATTTGTGTCTGAAAAATCAGGGAGACACTATTTTTTTTTTTTTTTACAGCAAAAAATGCAAAAAGCAGGATAATAGAGATTTTTTACCGTGGAACAGCAAAATCACACTTCTGTCTCTCTGGCCTACACCAGACTATTTTCAACAGATATATTTGTGTCTGAAAAATCAGGGAGACACTATTATTATTTTTAAACAGCAAAAAATGCTAAAAACAGGATAATAGACGTGCTTTACCGTGGAACATCAAAACCACAGTAATAATTTACTGGTATATACCAGGCTTTTTAAAATATATATATATTTGCGGCTGAACAGTGAGCGACACACTCAAACTGTTTTTTTTAGATACAAATGGCCCAAAAGTGGATAATTCAGAGGTTTGTACCGTGGAACTGCAAAACCACACTTGTATTTCTCGGGCCTACACCAGACTATTTTCAACAGATATATTTGTGTCTGAAAAATCAGGGAGACACTATTTTTTTTTTTTTTTACAGCAAAAAATGCAAAAAGCAGAATAATAGAGATTTTTTACCGTGGAACAGCAAAAGCACACTTCTGTCTCTCTGGCCTACACCAGACTATTTTCAACAGATATATTTGTGTCTGAAAAATCAGGGAGACACTATTATTATTTTTATACAGCAAAAAATGCCAAAAACAGGATAATAGAGATGTTTTACCGTGGAACATCAAAACCACAGTAATAATTTACTGGTGTATACCAGGCTTTTTAAAATATATATATATTTGCAGCTGAACAGTGAGCGACACACTCAAACTGTTTTTTTTAGATACAAATGGCCCAAAAGTGGATAATACAGAGGTTTTTATCGCGGAACTGCAAAACCACACTTGTATTTCTCGGGCCTACACCAGACTATTTTCAACAGATATATTTGTGTCTGAAAAATCAGGGAGACACTATTTTTTATTTTTTTTACAGCAAAAAATGCAAAAAGCAGGATAATAGAGATTTTTTACCGTGGAACAGCAAAAGCACACTTTTGTCTCTCTGGCCTACACCAGACTATTTTCAACAGATATATTTGTGTTTGAAAAATCAGGGAGACACTATTATTATTTTTATACAGCAAAAAATGCCAAAAACAGGATAATAGAGATATTTTACCGTGGAACATCAAAACCACAGTAATAATTTACTGGTGTATACCAGGCTTTTTAAAATATATATATATTTGCGGCTGAACAGTGAGCGACACACTCAAACTGTTTTTTTTAGATACAAATGGCGCAAAAGTGGATAATACAGAGGTTTGTACCGTGGAACTGCAAAACCACACTTGTATTTCTCGGGCCTACACCAGACTATTTTCAACAGATATATTTGTGTCTGAAAAATCAGGGAGACACTATTTTTTTTTTTTTTACAGCAAAAAATGCAAAAAGCAGGATAATAGAGATTTTTTACCGTGGAACAGCAAAAGCACACTTCTGTCTCTCTGGCCTACACCAGACTATTTTCAACAGATATATTTGTGTCTAAAAAATCAGGGAGACACTATTATTATTTTTATACAGCAAAAAATGCCAAAAACAGGATAATAGACATGTTTTACCGTGGAACATCAAAACCACAGTAATAATTTACTGGTGTATACCAGGCTTTTTAAAATATATATATATTTGCGGCTGAACAGTGAGCGACACACTCAAACTGTTTTTTTTAGATACAAATGGCCCAAAAGTGGATAATACAGAGGTTTGTACCGTGGAACTGCAAAACCACGCTTGTATTTCTCGGGCCTACACCAGACTATTTTCAACAGATATATTTGTGTCTGAAAAATCAGGGAGACACTATTTTTTTTTTTACAGCAAAAAATGCAAAAAGCAGGATAATAGAGATTTTTTACCGTGGAACAGCAAAAGCACACTTCTGTCTCTCTGGCCTACACCAGACTATTTTCAACAGATATATTTGTGTCTGAAAAATCAGGGAGACACTATTATTATTTTTATACAGCAAAAAATGCCAAAAACAGGATAATAGAGATGTTTTACCGTGGAACATCAAAACCACAGTAATAATTTACTGGTGTATACCAGGCTTTTTAAAATATATATATATTTGCGGCTGAACAGTGAGCGACACACTCAAACTGTTTTTTTTAGATGCAAATGGCCCAAAAGTGGATAATACATTGGTTTGTACCGTGGAACTGCAAAACCACACTTGTATTTCTCGGGCCTACACCAGACTATTTTCAAGAGATATATTTGTGTCTGAAAAATCAGGGAGACACTATTTTTTTTTTACAGCAAAAAATGCAAAAAGCAGGATAATAGAGATTTTTTACCGTGGAACAGCAAAAGCACACTTCTGTCTCTCTGGCCTACACCAGACTATTTTCAACAGATATATTTGTGTCTGAAAAATCAGGGAGACACTATTATTATTTTTATACAGCAAAAAATGCCAAAAACAGGATAATAGACATGTTTTACCGTGGAACATCAAAACCACAGTAATAATTTACTGGTGTATACCAGGCTTTTTAACATATATATATATTTGCGGCTGAACAGTGAGCGACACACTTAAACTGTTTTTTTTAGATACAAATGGCCCAAAAGTGGATAATACAGAGGTTTGTACTGTGGAACTGCAAAACCACACTTGCATTTCTCGGGCCTACACCAGACTATTTTCAACAGATATATTTGTGTCTGAAAAATCAGGGAGACACTATTTTTTTTTACAGCAAAAAATGCGAAAAGCAGGATAATAGAGATTTTTTACCGTGGAACAGCAAAAGCACACTTCTGTCTCTCTGGCCTACACCAGACTATTTTCAACAGATATATTTGTGTCTGAAAAATCAGGGAGACACTATTATTATTTTTATACAGCAAAAAATGCCAAAAACAGGATAATAGAGATGTTTTACCGTGGAACATCAAAACCACAGTAATAATTTACTGGTGTATACCAGGCTTTTTAAAATATATATATATTTGCGGCTGAACAGTGAGCGACACACTCAAACTGTTTTTTTTACATACAAATGGCCCAAAAGTGGATAATACAGAGGTTTGTATCGTGGAACTGCAAAACCACACTTGTATTTCTCGGGCCTACACCAGACTATTTTCAACAGATATATTTGTGTCTGAAAAATCAGGGAGACACTATTTTTTTTTTTTTACTGCAAAAAATGCAAAAAGCAGGATAATAGAGATTTTTTACCGTGGAACAGCAAAAGCACACTTCTGTCTCTCTGGCCTACACCAGACTATTTTCAACAGATATATTTGTGTCTGAAAAATCAGGGAGACACTATTATTATTTTTATACAGCAAAAAATGCCAAAAACAGGATAATAGAGATGTTTTACCGTGGAACATCAAAACCACAGTAATAATTTACTGGTGTATACCAGGCTTTTTAAAATATATATATATTTGCGGCTGAACAGTGAGCGACACACTCAAACTGTTTTTTTTTAGATACAATTGGCCCAAAAGTGGATAATACAGAGGTTTGTACCGTGGAACTGCAAAACCACGCTTGTATTTCTCGGGCTTACACTAGACTATTTTCAACAGATATATTTGTGTCTGAAAAATCTGGGAGACACTATTTTTTTTATTTTTACAGCAAAAAATGCAAAAAGCAGGATAATAGAGATTTTTTACCGTGGAACAGCAAAAGCACACTTCTGTCTCTCTGGCCTACACCAGACTATTTTCAACAGATATATTTGTGTCTGAAAAATCAGGGAGACACTATTATTATTTTTATACAGCAAAAAATGCTAAAAACAGGATAATAGACATGCTTTACCGTGGAACATCAAAACCACAGTAATAATTTACTGGTATATACCAGGCTTTTTAAAATATATATATATTTGCGGCTGAACAGTGAGCGACACACTCAAACTGTTTTTTTTAGATACAAATGGCCCAAAAGTGGATAATACAGAGGTTTGTACCGTGGAACTGTAAAACCACACTTGTATTTCTCGGGCCTACACCAGACTATTTTCAACAGATATATTTGTGTCTGAAAAATCAGGGAGACACTATTTTTTTTTTTTTTTACAGCAAAAAATGCAAAAAGCAGGATAATAGAGATTTTTTACCGTGGAACAGCAAAAGCACACTTCTGTCACTCTGGCATACACCAGACTATTTTCAACAGATATATTTGTGTCTGAAAAACCAGGGAGACACTATTATTATTTTTATAGAGCAAAAAATGCCAAAAACAGGATAATAGACATGTTTTACCGTGGAACATCAAAACCACAGTAATAATTTACTGGTGTATACCAGGCTTTTTAAAATATATATATATTTGCGGCTGAACAGTGAGCGACACATTCAAACTGTTTTTTTTAGATACAAATGGCCCAAAAGTGGATAATACAGAGGTTTGTACCGTGGAACTGCAAAACCACACTTGTATTTCTCGGGCCTACACCAGACTATTTTCAACAGATATATTTGTGTCTGAAAAATCAGGGAGACACTATTTTTTTTTTACAGCAAAAAATGCAAAAAGCAGGATAATAGAGATTTTTTACCGTGGAACAGCAAAAGCACACTTCTGTCTCTCTGGCCTACACCAGACTATTTTCAACAGATATATTTGTGTCTGAAAAATCAGGGAGACACTATTATTATTTTTATACAGCAAAAAATGCCAAAAACAGGATAATAGAGATGTTTTACCGTGGAACATCAAAACCACAGTAATAATTTACTGGTGTATACCAGGCTTTTTAAAATATATATATATTTGCGGCTGAACAGTGAGCGACACACTCAAACTGTTTTTTTTTAGATACAAATGGCCCAAAAGTGGATAATACAGAGGTTTGTACTGTGGAACTGCAAAACCACACTTGCATTTCTCGGGCCTACACCAGACTATTTTCAACAGATATATTTGTGTCTGAAAAATCAGGGAGACACTATTTTTTTTTACAGCAAAAAATGCGAAAAGCAGGATAATAGAGATTTTTTACCGTGGAACAGCAAAAGCACACTTCTGTCTCTCTGGCCTACACCAGACTATTTTCAACAGATATATTTGTGTCTGAAAAATCAGGGAGACACTATTATTATTTTTATACAGCAAAAAATGCCAAAAACAGGATAATAGAGATGTTTTACCGTGGAACATCAAAACCACAGTAATAATTTACTGGTGTATACCAGGCTTTTTAAAATATATATATATTTGCGGCTGAACAGTGAGCGACACACTCAAACTGTTTTTTTTTAGATACAAATGGCCCAAAAGTGGATAATACAGAGGTTTGTACTGTGGAACTGCAAAACCACACTTGCATTTCTCGGGCCTACACCAGACTATTTTCAACAGATATATTTGTGTCTGAAAAATCAGGGAGACACTATTTTTTTTTACTGCAAAAAATGCGAAAAGCAGGATAATAGAGATTTTTTACCGTGGAACAGCAAAAGCACACTTCTGTCTCTCTGGCCTACACCAGACTATTTTCAACAGATATATTTGTGTCTGAAAAACCAGGGAGATACTATTATTATTTTTATACAGCAAAAAATGCCAAAAACAGGATAATAGAGATGTTTTACCGTGGAACATCAAAACCACAGTAATAATTTACTGGTGTATACCAGGCTTTTTAAAATATATATATATTTGCGGCTGAACAGTGAGCGACACACTCAAACTTTTTTAGATACAAATGGCCCAAAAGTGGATAATACAGAGGTTTGTACCGTGGAACTGCAAAACCACACTTGTATTTCTCGGGCCTACACCAGACTATTTTCAACAGATATATTTGTGTCTGAAAAATCAGGGTGACACTATTTTTTTTTTTTACAGCAAAAAATGCAAAAAGCAGGATAATAGAGATTTTTTACCGTGGAACAGCAAAAGCACACTTCTGTCTCTCTGGCCTACACCAGACTATTTTCAACAGATATATTTGTTTCTGAAAAATCAGGGAGACACTATTATTATTTTTATACAGCAAAAAATGCCAAATACAGGATAATAGACATGTTTTACCGTGGAACATCAAAACCACAGTAATAATTTACTGGTGTATACCAGGCTTTTTAAAATATATATATATTGGCGGCTGAACAGTGAGCGACACACTCAAACTGTTTTTTTAGATACAAATGGCCCAAAAGTGGATAATACAGAGGTTTGTACCGTGGAACTGCAAAACCACACTTGTATTTCTCGGGCCTACACCAGACTATTTTCAACAGATATATTTGTGTCTGAAAAATCAGGGAGACACTATTTTTTTTTTTTACAGCAAAAAATGCAAAAAGCAGGATAATAGAGATTTTTTACCGTGGAACAGCAAAAGCACACTTCTGTCTCTCTGGCCTGCACCAGACTATTTTCAACAGATATATTTGTGTCTGAAAAATCAGGGAGACACTATTATTATTTTTATACAGCAAAAAATGCCAAAAACAGGATAATAGAGATGTTTTACCGTGGAACATCAAAACCACAGTAATAATTTACTGGTGTATACCAGGCTTTTTAACATATATATATATTTGCGGCTGAACAGTGAGCGACACACTCAAACTGTTTTTTTTAGATACAAATGGCCCAAAAGTGGATAATACAGAGGTTTGTACTGTGGAACTGCAAAACCACACTTGCATTTCTCGGGCCTACACCAGACTATTTTTAACAGATATATTTGTGTCTGAAAAATCAGGGAGACACTATTTTTTTTTACAGCAAAAAATGCGAAAAGCAGGATAATAGAGATTTTTTACCGTGGAACAGCAAAAGCACACTTCTGTCTCTCTGGCCTACACCAGACTATTTTCAACAGATATATTTGTGTCTGAAAAATCAGTTAGACACTATTATTATTTTTATACAGCAAAAAATGCCAAAAACAGGATAAAACAGATGTTTTACCGTGGAACATCAAAACCACAGTAATAATTTACTGGTGTATACCAGGATTTTTAAAATATATATATATTTGCGGCTGAACAGTGAGCGACACACTCAAACTGTTTTTTTTAGATACAAATGGCCCAAAAGTGGATAATAAAGAGGTCTGTACCGTGGAACTGCAAAACCACGCTTGTATTTCTCGGGCCTACACCAGACTATTTTCAACAGATATATTTGTGTCTGAAAAATCAGGGAGAAACTATTTTTTTTTTTTTTTACAGCAAAAAATGCAAAAAGCAGGATAATAGAGATTTTTTACCGTGGAACAGCAAAAGCACACTTCTGTCTCTCTGGCCTACACCAGACTATTTTCAACAGATATATTTGTGTCTGAAAAATCAGGGAGACACTATTATTATTTTTATACAGCAAAAAATGCTAAAAACAGGATAATAGACATGCTTTACCGTGGAACATCAAAACCACAGTAATAATTTACTGGTATATACCAGGCTTTTTAAAATATATATATATTTGCGGCTGAACAGTGAGCGACACACTCAAACTGTTTTTTTTAGATACAATTGGCCCAAAAGTGGATAATACAGAGGTTTGTACCGTGGAACTGCAAAACCACGCTTGTATTTCTCGGGCCTAGACTAGACTATTTTCAACAGATATATTTGTGTCTGAAAAATCTGGGAGACACTATTTTTTTATTTTTACAGCAAAAAATGCAAAAAGCAGGATAATAGAGATTTTTTACCGTGGAACAGCAAAAGCACACTTCTGTCTCTCTGGCCTACACCAGACTATTTTCAACAGATATATTTGTGTCTGAAAAATCAGGGAGACACTATTATTATTTTTATACAGCAAAAAATGCTAAAAACAGGATAATAGACATGCTTTACCGTGGAACATCAAAACCACAGTAATAATTTACTGGTATATACCAGGCTTTTTAAAATATATATATATTTGCGGCTGAACAGTGAGCGACACACTCAAACTGTTTTTTTTTAGATACAAATGGCCCAAAAGTGGATAATATAGAGGTTTGTACCGTGGAACTGCAAAACCACACTTGTATTTCTCGGGCCTACACCAGACTATTTTCAACAGATATATTTGTGTCTGAAAAATCAGGGAGACACTATTTTTTTTTTTTTTACAGCAAAAAATGCAAAAAGCAGGATAATAGAGATTTTTTACAGTGGAACAGCAAAAGCACACTTCTGTCTCTCTGGCCTACAACAGACTATTTTCAACAGATATATTTGTGTCTGAAAAATCAGGGAGACACTATTATTATTTTTATACAGCAAAAAATGCCAAAAACAGGATAATAGAGATGTTTTACCGTGGAACATCAAAACCACAGTAATAATTTACTGGTGTATACCAGGCTTTTTAAAATATATATATATTTGCGGCTGAACAGTGAGCGACACACTCAAACTTTTTTAGATACAAATGGCCCAAAAGTGGATAATACAGAGGTTTGTACCGTGGAACTGCAAAACCACACTTGTATTTCTCGGGCCTACACCAGACTATTTTCAACAGATATATTTGTGTCTGAAAAATCAGGGAGACACTATTTTTTTTTTTTACAGCAAAAAATGCAAAAAGCAGGATAATAGAGATTTTTTACCGTGGAACAGCAAAAGCACACTTCTGTCTCTCTGGCCTACACCAGACTATTTTCAACAGATATATTTGTTTCTGAAAAATCAGGGAGACACTATTATTATTTTTATACAGCAAAAAATGCCAAATACAGGATAATAGACATGTTTTACCGTGGAACATCAAAACCACAGTAATAATTTACTGGTGTATACCAGGCTTTTTAAAATATATATATATTTGCGGCTGAACAGTGAGCGACACACTCAAACTGTTTTTTTTTAGATACAAATGGCCCAAAAGTGGATAATACAGAGGTTTGTACTGTGGAACTGCAAAACCACACTTGCATTTCTCGGGCCTACACCAGACTATTTTCAACAGATATATTTGTGTCTGAAAAATCAGGGAGACACTATTTTTTTTTACAGCAAAAAATGCGAAAAGCAGGATAATAGAGATTTTTTACCGTGGAACAGCAAAAGCACACTTCTGTCTCTCTGGCCTACACCAGACTATTTTCAACAGATATATTTGTGTCTGAAAAATCAGGGAGACACTATTATTATTTTTATACAGCAAAAAATGCCAAAAACAGGATAATAGAGATGTTTTACCGTGGAACATCAAAACCACAGTAATAATTTACTGGTGTATACCAGGATTTTTAAAATATATATATATTTGCGGCTGAACAGTGAGCGACACACTCAAACTGTTTTTTTTAGATACAAATGGCCCAAAAGTGGATAATAAAGAGGTTTGTACCGTGGAACTGCAAAACCACGCTTGTATTTCTCGGGCCTACACCAGACTATTTTCAACAGATATATTTGTGTCTGAAAAATCAGGGAGACACTATTTTTTTTTTTTTTACAGCAAAAAATGCAAAAAGCAGGATAATAGAGATTTTTTACCGTGGAACAGCAAAAGCACACTTCTGTCTCTCTGGCCTACACCAGACTATTTTCAACAGATATATTTGTGTCTGAAAAATCAGGGAGACACTATTATTATTTTTATACAGCAAAAAATGCTAAAAACAGGATAATAGACATGCTTTACCGTGGAACATCAAAACCACAGTAATAATTTACTGGTATATACCAGGCTTTTTAAAATATATATATATTTGCGGCTGAACAGTGAGCGACACACTCAAACTGTTTTTTTTAGATACAAATGGCCCAAAAGTGGATAATACAGAGGTTTGTACTGTGGAACTGCAAAACCACACTTGCATTTCTCGGGCCTACACCAGACTATTTTCAACAGATATATTTGTGTCTGAAAAATCAGGGAGACACTATTTTTTTTTACTGCAAAAAATGCGAAAAGCAGGATAATAGAGATTTTTTACCGTGGAACAGCAAAAGCACACTTCTGTCTCTCTGGCCTACACCAGACTATTTTCAACAGATATATTTGTGTCTGAAAAATCAGGGAGACACTATTATTATTTTTATACAGCAAAAAATGCCAAAAACAGGATAATAGAGATGTTTTACCGTGGAACATCAAAACCACAGTAATAATTTACTGGTGTATACCAGGCTTTTTAAAATATATATATATTTGTGGCTGAACAGTGAGCGACACATTCAAACTGTTTTTTTTTAGATACAATTGGCCCAAAAGTGGATAATACAGAGGTTTGTACCGTGGAACTGCAAAACCACGCTTGTATTTCTCGGGCCTACACTAGACTATTTTCAACAGATATATTTGTGTCTGAAAAATCAGGGTGACACTATTTTTTTTTTTTACAGCAAAAAATGCAAAAAGCAGGATAATAGAGATTTTTTACCGTGGAACAGCAAAAGCACACTTCTGTCTCTCTGGCCTACACCAGACTATTTTCAACAGATATATTTGTTTCTGAAAAATCAGGGAGACACTATTATTATTTTTATACAGCAAAAAATGCCAAATACAGGATAATAGACATGTTTTACCGTGGAACATCAAAACCACAGTAATAATTTACTGGTGTATACCAGGCTTTTTAAAATATATATATATTGGCGGCTGAACAGTGAGCGACACACTCAAACTGTTTTTTTAGATACAAATGGCCCAAAAGTGGATAATACAGAGGTTTGTACCGTGGAACTGCAAAACCACACTTGTATTTCTCAGGCCTACACCAGACTATTTTCAACAGATATATTTGTGTCTGAAAAATCAGGGAGACACTATTTTTTTTTTTTACAGCAAAAAATGCAAAAAGCAGGATAATAGAGATTTTTTACCGTGGAACAGCAAAAGCACACTTCTGTCTCTCTGGCCTGCACCAGACTATTTTCAACAGATATATTTGTGTCTGAAAAATCAGGGAGACACTATTATTATTTTTATACAGCAAAAAATGCCAAAAACAGGATAATAGAGATGTTTTACCGTGGAACATCAAAACCACAGTAATAATTTACTGGTGTATACCAGGCTTTTTAACATATATATATATTTGCGGCTGAACAGTGAGCGACACACTCAAACTGTTTTTTTTAGATACAAATGGCCCAAAAGTGGATAATACAGAGGTTTGTACTGTGGAACTGCAAAACCACACTTGCATTTCTCGGGCCTACACCAGACTATTTTTAACAGATATATTTGTGTCTGAAAAATCAGGGAGACACTATTTTTTTTTACAGCAAAAAATGCGAAAAGCAGGATAATAGAGATTTTTTACCGTGGAACAGCAAAAGCACACTTCTGTCTCTCTGGCCTACACCAGACTATTTTCAACAG
This sequence comes from Phyllobates terribilis, assembly GCF_046119375.1. Taxonomy (NCBI): domain Eukaryota; kingdom Metazoa; phylum Chordata; class Amphibia; order Anura; family Dendrobatidae; genus Phyllobates; species Phyllobates terribilis. The sequence goes on from NW_027362771.1 coordinate 294,922,188, forward strand.
ATATATTTGTGTCTGAAAAATCAGTTAGACACTATTATTATTTTTATACAGCAAAAAATGCCAAAAACAGGATAAAACAGATGTTTTACCGTGGAACATCAAAACCACAGTAATAATTTACTGGTGTATACCAGGATTTTTAAAATATATATATATTTGCGGCTGAACAGTGAGCGACACACTCAAACTGTTTTTTTTAGATACAAATGGCCCAAAAGTGGATAATAAAGAGGTCTGTACCGTGGAACTGCAAAACCACGCTTGTATTTCTCGGGCCTACACCAGACTATTTTCAACAGATATATTTGTGTCTGAAAAATCAGGGAGAAACTATTTTTTTTTTTTTTTACAGCAAAAAATGCAAAAAGCAGGATAATAGAGATTTTTTACCGTGGAACAGCAAAAGCACACTTCTGTCTCTCTGGCCTACACCAGACTATTTTCAACAGATATATTTGTGTCTGAAAAATCAGGGAGACACTATTATTATTTTTATACAGCAAAAAATGCTAAAAACAGGATAATAGACATGCTTTACCGTGGAACATCAAAACCACAGTAATAATTTACTGGTATATACCAGGCTTTTTAAAATATATATATATTTGCGGCTGAACAGTGAGCGACACACTCAAACTGTTTTTTTTAGATACAATTGGCCCAAAAGTGGATAATACAGAGGTTTGTACCGTGGAACTGCAAAACCACGCTTGTATTTCTCGGGCCTAGACTAGACTATTTTCAACAGATATATTTGTGTCTGAAAAATCTGGGAGACACTATTTTTTTATTTTTACAGCAAAAAATGCAAAAAGCAGGATAATAGAGATTTTTTACCGTGGAACAGCAAAAGCACACTTCTGTCTCTCTGGCCTACACCAGACTATTTTCAACAGATATATTTGTGTCTGAAAAATCAGGGAGACACTATTATTATTTTTATACAGCAAAAAATGCTAAAAACAGGATAATAGACATGCTTTACCGTGGAACATCAAAACCACAGTAATAATTTACTGGTATATACCAGGCTTTTTAAAATATATATATATTTGCGGCTGAACAGTGAGCGACACACTCAAACTGTTTTTTTTAGATACAAATGGCCCAAAAGTGGATAATACAGAGGTTTGTACCGTGGAACTGCAAAACCACACTTGTATTTCTCGGGCCTACACCAGACTATTTTCAACAGATATATTTGTGTCTGAAAAATCAGGGAGACACTATTTTTTTTTTTTTTACAGCAAAAAATGCAAAAAGCAGGATAATAGAGATTTTTTACCGTGGAACAGCAAAAGCACACTTCTGTCTCTCTGGCCTACACCAGACTATTTTCAACAGATATATTTGTGTCTGAAAAACCAGGGAGATACTATTATTATTTTTATACAGCAAAAAATGCCAAAAACAGGATAATAGAGATGTTTTACCGTGGAACATCAAAACCACAGTAATAATTTACTGGTGTATACCAGGCTTTTTAAAATATATACATATTTGTGGCTGAACAGTGAGCGACACACTCAAACAGTTTTTTTTTAGATACAAATGGCCCAAAAGTGGATAATATAGAGGTTTGTACCGTGGAACTGCAAAACCACACTTGTATTTCTCGGGCCTACACCAGACTATTTTCAACAGATATATTTGTGTCTGAAAAATCAGGGAGACACTATTTTTTTTTTTTTTACAGCAAAAAATGCAAAAAGCAGGATAATAGAGATTTTTTACAGTGGAACAGCAAAAGCACACTTCTGTCTCTCTGGCCTACAACAGACTATTTTCAACAGATATATTTGTGTCTGAAAAATCAGGGAGACACTATTATTATTTTTATACAGCAAAAAATGCCAAAAACAGGATAATAGAGATGTTTTACCGTGGAACATCAAAACCACAGTAATAATTTACTGGTGTATACCAGGCTTTTTAAAATATATATATATTTGCGGCTGAACAGTGAGCGACACACTCAAACTTTTTTAGATACAAATGGCCCAAAAGTGGATAATACAGAGGTTTGTACCGTGGAACTGCAAAACCACACTTGTATTTCTCGGGCCTACACCAGACTATTTTCAACAGATATATTTGTGTCTGAAAAATCAGGGAGACACTATTTTTTTTTTTTACAGCAAAAAATGCAAAAAGCAGGATAATAGAGATTTTTTACCGTGGAACAGCAAAAGCACACTTCTGTCTCTCTGGCCTACACCAGACTATTTTCAACAGATATATTTGTTTCTGAAAAATCAGGGAGACACTATTATTATTTTTATACAGCAAAAAATGCCAAATACAGGATAATAGACATGTTTTACCGTGGAACATCAAAACCACAGTAATAATTTATTGGTGTATACCAGGCTTTTTAAAATATATATATATATTGGCGGCTGAACAGTGAGCGACACACTCAAACTGTTTTTTTTAGATACAAATGGCCCAAAAGTGGATAATACAGAGGTTTGTACCGTGGAACTGCAAAACCACACTTGTATTTCTCGGGCCTACACCAGACTATTTTCAACAGATATATTTGTGTCTGAAAAATCAGGGAGACACTATTTTTTTTTTTTACAGCAAAAAATGCAAAAAGCAGGATAATAGAGATTTTTTACCGTGGAACAGCAAAAGCACACTTCTGTCTCTCTGGCCTGCACCAGACTATTTTCAACAGATATATTTTTGTCTGAAAAATCAGGGAGACACTATTATTATTTTTATACAGCAAAAAATGCCAAAAACAGGATAATAGACATGTTTTACCGTGGAACATCAAAACCACAGTAATAATTTACTGGTGTATACCAGGCTTTTTAAAATATATATATATTTGCGGCTGAACAGTGAGCGACACACTCAAACTGTTTTTTTAGATGCAAATGGCCCAAAAGTGGATAATACATTGGTTTGTACCGTGGAACTGCAAAACCACACTTGTATTTCTCGGGACTACACCAGACTATTTTCAACAGATATATTTGTGTCTGAAAAATCAGGGAGACACTATTTTTTTTTTACAGCAAAAAATGCAAAAAGCAGGATAATAGAGATTTTTTACCGTGGAACAGCAAAAGCACACTTCTGTCTCTCTGGCCTACACCAGACTATTTTCAACAGATATATTTGTGTCTGAAAAATCAGGGAGACACTATTATTATTTTTATACAGCAAAAAATGCCAAAAACAGGATAATAGAGATGTTTTACCGTGGAACATCAAAACCACAGTAATAATTTACTGGTGTATACCAGGCTTTTTAACATATATATATATTTGCGGCTGAACAGTGAGCGACACACTCAAACTGTTTTTTTTAGATACAAATAGCCCAAAAGTGGATAATACAGAGGTTTGTACTGTGGAACTGCAAAACCACACTTGCATTTCTCGGGCCTACACCAGACTATTTTCAACAGATATATTTGTGTCTGAAAAATCAGGGAGACACTATTTTTTTTTACAGCAAAAAATGCGAAAAGCAGGATAATAGAGATTTTTTACCGTGGAACAGCAAAAGCACACTTCTGTCTCTCTGGCCTACACCAGACTATTTTCAACAGATATATTTGTGTCTGAAAAATCAGGGAGACACTATTATTATTTTTATACAGCAAAAAATGCCAAAAACAGGATAATAGAGATGTTTTACCGTGGAACATCAAAACCGCAGTAATAATTTACTGGTGTATACCAGGCTTTTTAAAATATATATATATTTGCGGCTGAACAGTGAGCGACACACTCAAACTGTTTTTTTTTAGATACAATTGGCCCAAAAGTGGATAATACAGAGGTTTGTACCGTGGAACTGCAAAACCACGCTTGTATTTCTCGGGCCTACACTAGACTATTTTCAACAGATATATTTGTGTCTGAAAAATCTGGGAGACACTATTTTTTTTATTTTTACAGCAAAAAATGCAAAAAGCAGGATAATAGAGATTTTTTACCGTGGAACAGCAAAAGCACACTTCTGTCTCTCTGGCCTACACCAGACTATTTTCAACAGATATATTTGTGTCTGAAAAATCAGGGAGACACTATTATTATTTTTATACAGCAAAAAATGCTAAAAACAGGATAATAGACATGCTTTACCGTGGAACATCAAAACCACAGTAATAATTTACTGGTATATACCAGGCTTTTTAAAATATATATATATTTGCGGCTGAACAGTGAGCGACACACTCAAACTGTTTTTTTTAGATACAAATGGCCCAAAAGTGGATAATACAGAGGTTTGTACCGTGGAACTGCAAAACCACACTTGTATTTCTCGGGCCTACACCAGACTATTTTCAACAGATATATTTGTGTCTGAAAAATCAGGGAGATACTATTATTATTTTTATACAGCAAAAAATGCCAAAAACAGGATAATAGAGATGTTTTACCGTGGAACATCAAAACCACAGTAATAATTTACTGGTGTATACCAGGCTTTTTAAAATATATATATATTTGTGGCTGAACAGTGAGCGACACACTCAAACAGTTTTTTTTTAGATACGAATGGCCCAAAAGTGGATAATACAGAGGTTTGTACCGTGGAACTGCAAAACCACACTTGTATTTCTCGGGCCTACACCAGACTATTTTCAACAGATATATTTGTGTCTGAAAAATCAGGGAGACACAATTTTTTTTTTTTTACAGCAAAAGATGCAAAAAGCAGGACAATAGAGATTTTTTACCGTGGAACAGCAAAAGCACACTTCTGTCTCTCTGGCCTACACCAGACTATTTTCAACAGATATATTTGTGTCTGAAAAATCAGGGAGACACTATTATTATTTTTATACAGCAAAAAATGCTAAAAACAGGATAATAGACATGCTTTACCGTGGAACATCAAAACCACAGTAATAATTTACTGGTATATACCAGGCTTTTTAAAATATATATATATTTGCGGCTGAACAGTGAGCGACACACTCAAACTGTTTTTTTTAGATACAATTGGCCCAAAAGTGGATAATACAGAGGTTTGTACCGTGGAACTGCAAAACCACGCTTGTATTTCTCGGGCCTAGACTAGACTATTTTCAACAGATATATTTGTGTCTGAAAAATCTGGGAGACACTATTTTTTTATTTTTACAGCAAAAAATGCAAAAAGCAGGATAATAGAGATTTTTTACCGTGGAACAGCAAAAGCACACTTCTGTCTCTCTGGCCTACACCAGACTATTTTCAACAGATATATTTGTGTCTGAAAAATCAGGGAGACACTATTATTATTTTTATACAGCAAAAAATGCTAAAAACAGGATAATAGACATGCTTTACCGTGGAACATCAAAACCACAGTAATAATTTACTGGTATATACCAGGCTTTTTAAAATATATATATATTTGCGGCTGAACAGTGAGCGACACACTCAAACTGTTTTTTTTAGATACAAATGGCCCAAAAGTGGATAATACAGAGGTTTGTACCGTGGAACTGCAAAACCACACTTGTATTTCTCGGGCCTACACCAGACTATTTTCAACAGATATATTTGTGTCTGAAAAATCAGGGAGACACTATTTTTTTTTTTTTTACAGCAAAAAATGCAAAAAGCAGGATAATAGAGATTTTTTACCGTGGAACAGCAAAAGCACACTTCTGTCTCTCTGGCCTACACCAGACTATTTTCAACAGATATATTTGTGTCTGAAAAACCAGGGAGATACTATTATTATTTTTATACAGCAAAAAATGCCAAAAACAGGATAATAGAGATGTTTTACCGTGGAACATCAAAACCACAGTAATAATTTACTGGTGTATACCAGGCTTTTTAAAATATATACATATTTGTGGCTGAACAGTGAGCGACACACTCAAACAGTTTTTTTTTAGATACAAATGGCCCAAAAGTGGATAATATAGAGGTTTGTACCGTGGAACTGCAAAACCACACTTGTATTTCTCGGGCCTACACCAGACTATTTTCAACAGATATATTTGTGTCTGAAAAATCAGGGAGACACTATTTTTTTTTTTTTTACAGCAAAAAATGCAAAAAGCAGGATAATAGAGATTTTTTACAGTGGAACAGCAAAAGCACACTTCTGTCTCTCTGGCCTACAACAGACTATTTTCAACAGATATATTTGTGTCTGAAAAATCAGGGAGACACTATTATTATTTTTATACAGCAAAAAATGCCAAAAACAGGATAATAGAGATGTTTTACCGTGGAACATCAAAACCACAGTAATAATTTACTGGTGTATACCAGGCTTTTTAAAATATATATATATTTGCGGCTGAACAGTGAGCGACACACTCAAACTTTTTTAGATACAAATGGCCCAAAAGTGGATAATACAGAGGTTTGTACCGTGGAACTGCAAAACCACACTTGTATTTCTCGGGCCTACACCAGACTATTTTCAACAGATATATTTGTGTCTGAAAAATCAGGGAGACACTATTTTTTTTTTTTACAGCAAAAAATGCAAAAAGCAGGATAATAGAGATTTTTTACCGTGGAACAGCAAAAGCACACTTCTGTCTCTCTGGCCTACACCAGACTATTTTCAACAGATATATTTGTTTCTGAAAAATCAGGGAGACACTATTATTATTTTTATACAGCAAAAAATGCCAAATACAGGATAATAGACATGTTTTACCGTGGAACATCAAAACCACAGTAATAATTTATTGGTGTATACCAGGCTTTTTAAAATATATATATATATTGGCGGCTGAACAGTGAGCGACACACTCAAACTGTTTTTTTTAGATACAAATGGCCCAAAAGTGGATAATACAGAGGTTTGTACCGTGGAACTGCAAAACCACACTTGTATTTCTCGGGCCTACACCAGACTATTTTCAACAGATATATTTGTGTCTGAAAAATCAGGGAGACACTATTTTTTTTTTTTACAGCAAAAAATGCAAAAAGCAGGATAATAGAGATTTTTTACCGTGGAACAGCAAAAGCACACTTCTGTCTCTCTGGCCTGCACCAGACTATTTTCAACAGATATATTTTTGTCTGAAAAATCAGGGAGACACTATTATTATTTTTATACAGCAAAAAATGCCAAAAACAGGATAATAGACATGTTTTACCGTGGAACATCAAAACCACAGTAATAATTTACTGGTGTATACCAGGCTTTTTAAAATATATATATATTTGCGGCTGAACAGTGAGCGACACACTCAAACTGTTTTTTTAGATGCAAATGGCCCAAAAGTGGATAATACATTGGTTTGTACCGTGGAACTGCAAAACCACACTTGTATTTCTCGGGACTACACCAGACTATTTTCAACAGATATATTTGTGTCTGAAAAATCAGGGAGACACTATTTTTTTTTTACAGCAAAAAATGCAAAAAGCAGGATAATAGAGATTTTTTACCGTGGAACAGCAAAAGCACACTTCTGTCTCTCTGGCCTACACCAGACTATTTTCAACAGATATATTTGTGTCTGAAAAATCAGGGAGACACTATTATTATTTTTATACAGCAAAAAATGCCAAAAACAGGATAATAGAGATGTTTTACCGTGGAACATCAAAACCACAGTAATAATTTACTGGTGTATACCAGGCTTTTTAACATATATATATATTTGCGGCTGAACAGTGAGCGACACACTCAAACTGTTTTTTTTAGATACAAATAGCCCAAAAGTGGATAATACAGAGGTTTGTACTGTGGAACTGCAAAACCACACTTGCATTTCTCGGGCCTACACCAGACTATTTTCAACAGATATATTTGTGTCTGAAAAATCAGGGAGACACTATTTTTTTTTACAGCAAAAAATGCGAAAAGCAGGATAATAGAGATTTTTTACCGTGGAACAGCAAAAGCACACTTCTGTCTCTCTGGCCTACACCAGACTATTTTCAACAGATATATTTGTGTCTGAAAAATCAGGGAGACACTATTATTATTTTTATACAGCAAAAAATGCCAAAAACAGGATAATAGAGATGTTTTACCGTGGAACATCAAAACCGCAGTAATAATTTACTGGTGTATACCAGGCTTTTTAAAATATATATATATTTGCGGCTGAACAGTGAGCGACACACTCAAACTGTTTTTTTTTAGATACAATTGGCCCAAAAGTGGATAATACAGAGGTTTGTACCGTGGAACTGCAAAACCACGCTTGTATTTCTCGGGCCTACACTAGACTATTTTCAACAGATATATTTGTGTCTGAAAAATCTGGGAGACACTATTTTTTTTATTTTTACAGCAAAAAATGCAAAAAGCAGGATAATAGAGATTTTTTACCGTGGAACAGCAAAAGCACACTTCTGTCTCTCTGGCCTACACCAGACTATTTTCAACAGATATATTTGTGTCTGAAAAATCAGGGAGACACTATTATTATTTTTATACAGCAAAAAATGCTAAAAACAGGATAATAGACATGCTTTACCGTGGAACATCAAAACCACAGTAATAATTTACTGGTATATACCAGGCTTTTTAAAATATATATATATTTGCGGCTGAACAGTGAGCGACACACTCAAACTGTTTTTTTTAGATACAAATGGCCCAAAAGTGGATAATACAGAGGTTTGTACCGTGGAACTGCAAAACCACACTTGTATTTCTCGGGCCTACACCAGACTATTTTCAACAGATATATTTGTGTCTGAAAAATCAGGGAGATACTATTATTATTTTTATACAGCAAAAAATGCCAAAAACAGGATAATAGAGATGTTTTACCGTGGAACATCAAAACCACAGTAATAATTTACTGGTGTATACCAGGCTTTTTAAAATATATATATATTTGTGGCTGAACAGTGAGCGACACACTCAAACAGTTTTTTTTTAGATACGAATGGCCCAAAAGTGGATAATACAGAGGTTTGTACCGTGGAACTGCAAAACCACACTTGTATTTCTCGGGCCTACACCAGACTATTTTCAACAGATATATTTGTGTCTGAAAAATCAGGGAGACACAATTTTTTTTTTTTTACAGCAAAAGATGCAAAAAGCAGGACAATAGAGATTTTTTACCGTGGAACAGCAAAAGCACACTTCTGTCTCTCTGGCCTACACCAGACTATTTTCAACAGATATATTTGTGTCTGAAAAACCAGGGAGATACTATTATTATTTTTATACAGCAAAAAATGCCAAAAACAGGATAATAGAGATGTTTTACCGTGGAACATCAAAACCACAGTAATAATTTACTGGTGTATACCAGGCTTTTTAAAATATATATATATTTGTGGCTGAACAGTGAGCGACACACTCAAACAGTTTTTTTTAGATACAAATGGCCCAAAAGTGGATAATACAGAGGTTTGTACCGTGGAACTGCAAAACCACACTTGTATTTCTCGGGCCTACACCAGACTATTTTCAACAGATATATTTGTGTCTGAAAAATCAGGGAGACACTATTTTTTTTTTTTTTTTACAGCAAAAAATGCAAAAAGCAGGATAATAGAGATTTTTTACAGTGGAACAGCAAAAGCACACTTCTGTCTCTCTGGCCTACAACAGACTATTTTCAACAGATATATTTGTGTCTGAAAAATCAGGGAGACACTATTATTATTTTTATACAGCAAAAAATGCCAAAAACAGGATAATAGACATGTTTTACCGTGGAATATCAAAACCACAGTAATAATTTACTGGTGTATACCAGGCTTTTTAAAATATATATATATTTGCGGCTGAACAGTGAGCGACACATTCAAACTGTTTTTTTTAGATACAAATGGCCCAAAAGAGGATAATACAGAGGTTTGTACCGTGGAACTGCAAAACCACACTTGTATTTCTCGGGCCTACACCAGACTATTTTCAACAGATATATTTGTGTCTGAAAAATCAGGGAGACACTATTTTTTTTTTTTTACAGCAAAAAATGCAAAAAAGCAGGATAATAGAGATTTTTTACCGTGGAATAGCAAAACCACACTTCTGTCTCTCTGGCCTACACCAGACTATTTTCAACAGATATATTTGTGTCTGAAAAATCAGGGAGACACTATTATTATTTTTATACAGCAAAAAATGCCAAAAACAGGATAATAGAGATGTTTTACCGTGGAACATCAAAACCACAGTAATAATTTACTGGTGTATACCAGGCTTTTTAAAATATATATATATATATTTGCGGCTGAACAGTGAGCGACACACTCAAACTGTTTTTTTTAGATACAAATGGCCCATAGAACTGCAAAACCACACTTCTCTCACTCTGGCCTACACCAGACTATTTTCAACAGATATATTTGTGTCTGAAAAATCAGGGAGACACTATTATTATTTTTATACAGCAAAAAATGCCAAAAACAGGATAATAGACATGTTTTACCGTGGAACATCAAAACCACAGTAATAATTTGCTGGTGTATACCAGGCTTTTTAAAGTATATATATATTTGCGGCTGAACAGTGAGCGACACACTCAAACTGTTTTTTTTACATACGAATGGCCCAAAAGTGGATAATACAGAGGTTTGTACCGTGGAACTGCAAAACCACACTTGTATTTCTCGGGCCTACACCAGACTACTTTCAACAGATATATTTGTGTCTGAAAAATCAGGGAGACACAATTTTTTTTTTTTTACAGCAAAAGATGCAAAAAGCAGGACAATAGAGATTTTTTACCGTGGAACAGCAAAAGCACACTTCTGTCTCTCTGGCCTACACCAGACTATTTTCAACAGATATATTTGTGTCTGAAAAATCAGGGAGACACTTATTATTTTTATACAGCAAAAAATGCCAAAAACAGGATAATAGAGATGTTTTACCGTGGAACATCAAAACCACAGTAATAATTTACTGGTGTATACCAGGCCTTTTAAAATATATATATATTTGCGGCTGAACAGTGAGCGACACACTCAAACTGTTTTTTTTAGATACAAATGGCCCATAGAACTGCAAAACCACACTTCTATTTCTCTGGCCTACACCAGACTATTTTCAACAGATATATTTGTATCTGAAAAATCAGGGAGACACTTATTATTTTTATACAGCAAAAAATGCCAAAAACAGGATAATAGAGATGTTTTACCGTGGAACATCAAAACCACAGTAATAATTTACTGGTATATACCAGGCTTTTTAAAATATATATATATTTGCGGCTAAACAGTGAGCGACACACTCAAACTGTTTTTTTTAGATACAAATGGCCCAAAAGTGGATAATACAGAGGTTTGTACCGTGGAACTGCAAAACCACACTTGTATTTCTCGGGCCTACACCAGACTATTTTCAACAGATATATTTGTGTCTGAAAAATCAGGGAGACACTATTTTTTTTTTTTTTTACAGCAAAAAATGCAAAAAGCAGGATAATAGAGATTTTTTACCGTGGAACAGCAAAAGCACACTTCTGTCTCTCTGGCCTACACCAGACTATTTTCAACAGATATATTTGTGTCTGAAAAACCAGGGAGATACTATTATTATTTTTATACAGCAAAAAATGCCAAAAACAGGATAATAGAGATGTTTTACCGTGGAACATCAAAACCACAGTAATAATTTACTGGTGTATACCAGGCTTTTTAAAATATATATATATTTGTGGCTGAACAGTGAGCGACACACTCAAACTGTTTTTTTTTAGATACAAATGGCCCAAAAGTGGATAATACAGAGGTTTGTACTGTGGAACTGCAAAACTACACTTGTATTTCTCGGGCCTACACCAGACTATTTTCAACAGATATATTTGTGTCTGAAAAATCAGGGAGACACTATTTTTTTTTTTTTTACAGCAAAAAATGCAAAAAGCAGGATAATAGAGATTTTTTACAGTGGAACAGCAAAAGCACACTTCTGTCTCTCTGGCCTACAACAGACTATTTTCAACAGATATATTTGTGTCTGAAAAATCAGGGAGACACTATTATTATTTTTATACAGCAAAAAATGCCAAAAACAGGATAATAGACATGTTTTACCGTGGAACATCAAAACCACAGTAATAATTTACTGGTGTATACCAGGCTTTTTAAAATATATATATATTTGCGGCTGAACAGTGAGCGACACATTCAAACTGTTTTTTTTAGATACAAATGGCCCAAAAGTGGATAATACAGAGGTTTGTACCGTGGAACTGCAAAACCACACTTGTATTTCTCGGGCCTACACCAGACTATTTTCAACAGATATATTTGTGTCTGAAAAATCAGGGAGACACTATTTTTTTTTTTTTACAGCAAAAAATGCAAAAAAGCAGGATAATAGAGATTTTTTACCGTGGAATAGCAAAACCACACTTCTGTCTCTCTGGCCTACACCAGACTATTTTCAACAGATATATTTGTGTCTGAAAAATCAGGGAGACACTATTATTATTTTTATACAGCAAAAAATGCCAAAAACAGGATAATAGAGATGTTTTACCGTGGAACATCAAAACCACAGTAATAATTTACTGGTGTATACCAGGCTTTTTAAAATATATATATATTTGCGGCTGAACAGTGAGCGACACACTCAAACTGTTTTTTTTAGATACAAATGGCCCATAGAACTGCAAAACCACACTTCTATTTCTCTGGCCTACACCAGACTATTTTCAACAGATATATTTGTGTCTGAAAAATCAGAGGCACACTTTTTTTTTTTGGGGGGGGGGGGCACCAAAAGGTTAATAAGATGGGTATTTGTACATTGTGAAGGAGGAAAAAAAAAGAGGATTTAGATTAAAAAAAAGGATTTTTCCTGGCCCCCGGGACCTGGAGCTAAGTCCAGCAATTTCAGCAACAGGAGCAGCACACAGGACTGTAATGCAGCGTTTGCTGGTATAACCACTTCGTCTCCTATACAGCCTGCCTGCCTGCCTGCCTGATATACCCGGGATGGATATTAGTCCTGAGAAGGACTGTTTGTTTGATCTGGCAGCCTTTACAGACCCTACACTAACTATTTTGCAGGATATATCTCTCCCTAAATCAGCAGCGCTGTCCCTACACTGTCTGATCCGGAGCGACTGTGTCCAAGATGGCGGCGCCCGGTTTTACTCGAGTTGACGCTGTGCGGCCAGCCAATCACTGCAATGCCCACAAACAACATGGCTGCGGCATTACAGTGACTGGCTGGCAATCCCTGCATTTTCATTGGCTCTGTAAAGAGCGCCAAACATGCAGGGCGGAGACGCGAGCTCCCGCCCGAGTAACCCGGAAATGCTCAGTGCTCGCCGAACATCCCGAGTAGTGTGATGCTCGGGCGAGTACCGAGCAGTGTCGAGCATGTTCGCTCAACATTAATAATTATTAGTGCCAGGTGTAAATTATAAATAATACATATGAGGGTGCGACTCACCCTGTTTATGCATGATTGCTGCAGGGTGAGTCGCACCCTCATATGTATTATTTATAATTTACATCTGGCACTAATAATTATCAATCAAAGCACTTGTCACTTTAAGAGAGTTATGGATCATGATATTGATGATAATAATGTATTTTCTAAATTTATCACTAAGTATGTAACTTGAACGTTATTCTGAGACATGCACTTTTGCACTTTTCTTGTGAAATCATGGTTTTGTATGAATTAATTGTAATTATGGAATCACTGTTTGTAACTATATATTTTGCACCTTATGCATTTGAACTCTGCTTGAAAAAGGTTCTGTGAACCAAAACTTTGCTTCTTGGGCTCATTAATGTCCATTTTTTTTCTAAAAAGTTATTTGGAGTGCTGCCTTTTGATATACCTTCTCTTATATATATATATATATATATATATATATATATATATATATGTATATACAGTACAGACCAAAAGTTTGGACACACCTTCTCATTTAAAGATTTTTCTGTATTTTCATGACTATGAAAATTGTACATTCACACTGAAGGCATCAAAACTATGAATTAACACATGTGGAATTATATACTTAACAAAAAATTGTGAAACAACAGAAAATATGTCTTATATTCTAGGTTATTCAAAGTAGTCACCTTTTGCTTTGATGACTGCTTTACACACTCTTGGCATTCTCTTGATGATCTTCAAGAGGTAGTAACCGGAAATGGTCTTCCAACAATCTTGAAGGAGTTCCCAGAGATGCTTAGCACTTGTTGGCCCTTTTGCCTTCACTCTGCGGTCCAGCTCACCCAAAACCATCTCGATTGGGTTCAGGTCTGGTGACTGTGGAGGCAGGTCATCCGGCGTAGCACCCCATCACTCTCCTTCTTGGTAAAATAGCCATTACACAGCCTGGAGGTGTGTTTGGGGTCATTGTCCTGTTGAAAAATAAATGATGGTCCAACTAAACGCAAACCGGATAGAATCGCATGCCGCTGCAAGATGCTGTGGTAGCCATGCTGGTTCAGTATGCCTTCAATTTTGAATAAATCCCCAACAGTGTCACCAGCAAAGCACCCCCACACCATCACACGTCCTCCTCCATGCTTCACAGTGGGAACCAGGCATGTAGAGTTCATCCGTTCACCTTTTCTGCATCGCACAAAGATACGGTGGTTGGAACCAAAGATCTCAAATTTGAACTCATCAGACCAAAGCACAGATTTCCACTGGTCTAATGTCCATTCCTTGTGTTCTTTAGCCCAAACAAGTCTCTTATGCTTGTTGCCTGTCCTTAGCAGTGGTTTCCTAGCAGCTATTTTACCATGAAGGCATGCTGCACAAAGTCTCCTCTTAACAGTTGTTGAAGAGATGTGTCTGCTGCTAGAACTCTGTGTGGCTTTGACCTGGTCTCTAATCTGAGCTGCTGTTAACCTGCAATTTCTGAGGCTGGTGACTCGGATAAACTTATCCTCAGAAGCAGAGGTGACTCTTGGTCTTCCTTTCCTGGGGCGGTCCTCATGTGAGCCAGTTTCTTTGTAGCGCTTGATGGTTTTTTTCAACTGCACTTGGGGACACTTTCAAAGTTTGCCCAATTTTTCGGACTGACTGACCTTCATTTATTAAGGTCATGATGGCCACTCGTTTTTCTTTACTTAGCTGCTTTTTTCTTGCCATAATACAAATTCTAACAGTCTATTCAGTAGGACTATCAGCTGTGTATCCACCAGACTTCTGCACAACACAACTGATGGTCCCAACCCCATTTATAAGGCAAGAAATCCCACTTATTAAACCTGACAGGGCACACCTGTGAAGTGAAAACCATTTCCGGTGACTACCTCTTGAAGCTCATCAAGAGAATGCCAAGAGTGTGCAAAGCAGTCATCAAAGCAAAAGGTGGCTACTTTGAAGAACCTAGAATATAAGACATATTTTCAGTTGTTTCACACTTTTTTGTTAGGTATATAATTCCACAAGTGTTAATTCATAGTTTTGATGCCTTCAGTGTGAATGTACAATTTTCATAGTCATGAAAGTCCAGAAAAATCTTTAAATGAGAAGGTGTGTCCAAACTTTTGGTCTGTACTGTATATATACACATACAAACCAGAGAAACCCAACCAGCACCTCCTAGTGTGAACTGGTGCCAGCTGCCATAACTATAAAATATATAAAAAGAATGCAGCAGCACTCCATATGGCCAAGATACATCTTAACAATGAAAATATTAGATCTAAACTGTTTTGCTCAGCAACAAG
This sequence comes from Phyllobates terribilis, assembly GCF_046119375.1. NCBI lineage: Eukaryota > Metazoa > Chordata > Amphibia > Anura > Dendrobatidae > Phyllobates > Phyllobates terribilis. Next base: position 294,937,764 of record NW_027362771.1, read on the forward strand.
TACTTACAAAAAACAAAGGTTTTTAGCACATAAATAGGTCAATTCATGTGTGCCCATCAACCACGGCAAGGTGACCTCCCCCTGATGGGTAACTACTCTGTCTTCCATGCCACTTTTGGGCTACAAGCCTACAACTAAACCGACAAACTGTGTGTGCCACACTAAGCAAGGAGAACAGAAAAAGGAGAAGAAAACTGTCTGAGAACTAAAATTGTTGAACAAGCTCAACAATCTAAAGATTACAAGTCCATCTCCAGAGATCTTGATGTTCCTTTGTCCACGGTAAGCAACATAATCAAGACGTTTGCAACCCATCGCACTGTATCTAATCTTTTTGGACATGGACAGCGGAGAAAAATTGATGAAAGGTTGCAACGCAGGACAGTCCGGATGGTGGATAAGCAGCTCCAATCAAGTTCCAAAGAAATTCAAGCTGTCCTGCAGGCTCAGAGTTCATCAGTATCAGTGCGAACTATCCGTCAACATTTGCATGAAATGAAACGCTATGACAGAAGACTCAGGAGGACCTCACTGTTGACACAAAGACATAAAAAGGCTAGACTGCAGTTTGCCAAAATATATGTGAGTAAGCCAAAATCCTTCTGGGAAAGCGTCTTGTGGACAGATGAGACCAAGATACAGTTTTTTGGTAAAGCACATCATTCTACTGCTTACCCAAACAGAATGAGGCCTACAAAGAAAAGAACACAGTACCTACAGTCAAATCTGGTGGAGGTTCAAAGATGTTTTGGGGTTATTTTGCTGCTTCTGGCACGGGGTGTCTTGACTCTATGCAAGGCATCATGAAATCTGAAGATTACCAATTTATTTTGGGTTCAAATGTAGTGCCCAGTGTCGGAAACCTGGGTCTGCGTTCCTAAGTCACAGGTCTTCAAGCAGGACAATGACCCCAAATATGCTTCAAGAAGCACCCAAAAATGGATGGAAACAAAGCGCTGGAGAGTTCTGAAGTGGCCAGCAATGAGTCCAGATCTAATGCAACCAAATATTCTGTGAGGGTGCCAAAAATGTTGTCCAGCACATTTTTTGAGTTTTGTGTGAAATTATGTCCAATTTGCCTTTTTTTCTCTCTTTTTGTGTTGTTCCAATACGCACAAAGGAAATAAACATCTGTATAACAAAACGTGTAATTGCAATAATTTTCTGGTTTCAGGTGTGATTTCATAGTAGACACATCCCTTTTGTTTGTCCTACTAACTTGCTTTCTTTTTCCTCTTTATAGTACAGTATATTCTAAGCTACTGTATTATTGTATAATTTATTGCTCACAATTATTCGTATGCATGTCTCTTTTCAACCTGTTCTTACAGGTGTCTCGGCTTCCCTTCCTCCTTCCCCTCTCCTTTCCTCAGCACCTATTAAAGTTGATTCCATCCCTATATCATTTCCTATCACCCCCTTTTTTTCTAATTCCATTTTCCTTAAGATACATGTTTTTAAATAATGTTCCTTGCGTGTATTGTACTCTCTTCCCTTAAAAAAGTTAAATACAAAATAGTTTGACAAAGGTGTGATTTTCATATTACCCACACCTGTTACTTGTCACAGGTGTGTTTGAATGAAGATCACATGCTTGAAACAAAGTTGTTTACCCACAATTTTGGAAAGGTGGAAACAATTTTGTTTTTGGGTTGTTGTGCGTAATGATGTCCAATTTCGTCTTTTCTCTGTTGTTTTGTGTTGTTCCAATACACACAAAGGAAATAAACATGTGTATAACAAAATTGCAATAATTTAACACTTTCGGTCATGACTATATATATATACACTGCTAAAAAAAATAAAGGGAACACTCAACACATCCTAGATCTGAATGAATGAAATATTCTCATTGAATACTTTGTTCTGTACAAAGTTGAATGTGCTGACAACAAAATCACACAAAAATCATCAATGGAAACCAAACTTATTAACCAATGGAGGCATGGATTTGTTGCCACACCCAAAATTAAAGTGGAAAAACACACTACAGGCTGATCCAACTTTGATGCAATGTCCTTAAAACAAGTCAAAATGAGGCTCAGTATTGTGTGTGGCCTCCACGTGCCTGTATGACCTCCCTACAATGCATGGGCATGCTCCTGATGAGGTTGCTGATGGTCTCCTGTGGGATCTCCTCCCAGACATGGACTAAAGCATCCGCCAACTCCTGGACAGTCTGTGGTGCAACGTGACGTTGGTGGATGGAGCGAGACATGATGTCCCAGATGTGCTCAATCGGATTCAGGTCTGGGGAATGGGCGGGTCAGTCCATAGCTTCAATGCCTTCATCTTGCAGGAACTGCTGACACAATCCAGCCACATGAGGTCTGGCATTGTCCTGCATTAGGAGGAACCAGAGGGCCAAAAGCACCAGCATATGGTCTCACAAGGGGTCTGAGGATCTCATCTCGGTACCTAATGGCAGTCAGGCTACCTCTGGCGAGCACATGGAGGGCTGTGCGGCCCTCCAAAGAAATGCCACCCCACACCATTACTGACCCACTGCCAAACCGATCATGCTGACGGATGTTGCAGGCAGTAGATCGCTCTCCATGGCGTCTCCAGACTCTGTCACGTCTGTCACATGTGCTCAGTGTGAACCTGCTTTCATCTGTGAAGAGCACAGGGCACCAGTGGTGACTTTGCCTATCCTGGTGTTCTGTGGCAAATGCCAAGCGTCCTGCACGGTGTTGGGCTGTGAGCACAACCCCCATCTGTATACTTCACCTAGCATTTCTGCTTGATTCTGTATTTTTCAGGGTTGGCTAATTGTGGTTAAACAAATTTGTAAACTTCATACTTATATAAAATGTAAATGGTAAATGAAGAAAAGCACTGACAATGGACATGGCAGTGAGAGAGAAGAAAAAACTAAAGCCAGGCAAAAAAATTTTAGCAGCACCACTGGCACTGCTAGCACCAGCCATCGCTGAAGTAATAGCATCAAATGAGGCTACCATTGGCCTCCTTTTCCTCTGGCAAGCATATGGGGAGAAAGTAGAGAGCATAATGAAATACACAACACATCACGCGTCTCAGTCTCAGTAAGATGGAGCGGGGGCGCCATATCGCCATCTTTAACTAGGGTGCCAACCTCCGCTGTCAGGAAGGAATAAGTATACTGGCTGGTATATCATAGGGTCTGTTTAGCCCTGTTTAGGGACTGAGTTTCCCAACAAAGAAACCTATTGAAGACATATCTGGTACTGTTTTTATATGCACTGTGTCACTTTTTGCACATTGTCACTTTTGTTTTGAGGACACTGTACATGATCTGAGTTTGGGTGCACCCTGAACAGTATTGGCTTGCAATAGCATTATGAGTAGTGATGAGCGAGTATGTTCTGTTAACCCTTTCACCGAGTATGCTCGGGCCGAGTACCGAGTAGTTACAGCTGCTCGGTGTTATGTTTGAATCACTCCAGTGTGCATGATTTGCGACTGTTTGACAACTTTAATACATGTGAGGAATGTGTAAGAAAAAGACATTCCTCACATGTATTAAAACTGTCAAACAGTCGCAAATCATGCACACGGGAGCGATTCAAACATAACACCGAGCAGCTGTAACTACGCGGTGCTCGTCGCCGAAAGGGTTAACAGAACATACTCGCTCATTATGAGATGAATATTCACGTAGACAAGGATCTAGAGATTGACAAATAGCTAATTAAGTGGATATGCTCCTAACTTCATCATTGATCTATTGGTATCCAGGGGGAGATACTCCTGATTTCATAATTTATTTAACGGAATCTAAGGGGATATATTCTTGAGTATGTATCTCATCTATTGCTATTTCTATTGGTAATCAGGTGACCCATCAGTGCTCTCTGTGTGTACACAGGTTTTGATATTTGGAGTGTCAGTCCATTTCAATTTTTTGTTCTCAATAAAGTTTATAATTTTAATTTTGAAGCTATATGTTAGCTAATTTGACTCCTCAAAAATCATTCTGATCTATGATGTATTTACAGTACTTAAATCTACAGGTGGGAATTTGACATGAGGACAGGGTGTTAAGTCCATTCCCATAATGAGACATCTGTGAGCCGAGTCAAGGACGATGCTGATGACTGGGGAAAAAAATCAAGGTGATGAAGAGGCGATGTCACCAGATGGAGATTGTGGTCGAATCGGCATTAAAGAATGGAGCCAACATGTGGCCCATAGATTTTGTGAGGGAAGAGCTGGTTTTGTGATCAGCTTGGGAGCAAGTGATGCCACAACTGATGTTGGTGTAGGAGGCTTTAATAGTGCCTGAAAGCTCTCTCTGGGGTTGGTGGTGTTGGCAATTCCTATGCGCAGAAATCTCACGAGAAGTATGATAACTTTCTACAATAAGTCCCCTTTGCTAGGTTCTATGCTGTTTACAGACAATGGCTTTTGCTGTAAAATGCAACTAAGAAAATGTCAGGAAAATCCTACAAGAGCAGCTAAACTTTATATGGGGTTAATGTGAATAATTTTTAATAATGGCAGCTGTGTACTGACTACTATTTAAAGTTTAAATGTGATTGGCTAATTCTGAACACAACTACTTCCGCAATTATAAGAGGGTGTTCACACTTATGCAACCACATTATTTTAGTTCTGTTATTTTTATTTTCCCGATCAATATGACTTCAGTTTATTTCTCAATGGATTTGTATAGATAATGGGTGATATTAAGGTTATGTGCACACGATGCAGAAATGCTCAGGATTTTTTCCTGAGCGTTTCTGCATCTCTCTGGCAGGAAAAAACGCATGCGGATTGTACATGCGGTTTCCTGCCAGGGACATGCGGAAATGAAGCGGTCTTCACTTTCATTTCCGCATGCGGGTTGACAAGCGCTTCCCAAGCGATTTTAGCATCACTTGGAAAGTGCTTGTCAACTTCACACTATATAAATCCATGCAACCGGCATGGATTTATATAGTGTGTGATGTCAAAAAATAAAAAATAAATCTATACGTTACCATCTGATGGCCCCCGGTGTCCTGCTTCATCGGTCCCGGCTGCCGGCAGTGAAGACTGTAGGACCTTCCGACGTCAGCGTCACGTGACCCGTCACATGACTCTGACGTCAGCGAAGGTCCTTGATTCAACCGCGAAGTGCCCGGGAAGCCGGCAGGACGCAGCGCGGGCCGTCAGAAGGTGAGAATATATATATTTTTTATTTTATTCTTTTTTTTTTAATGGTACCTGGGTCTGGATGAGAGTCCTCTCCTCCACACCCGGGTACCATCCGCACATTAGACCGCATGAAAAGCGCATCAGCATATACAGTGATGCGGATTCCATGCGGTCTAATGCAAGTCAATGGCGGCAAAAAAGCAGCGTTTCCGCAAAATTAATTGACATGCTGCGGATTTTTGACCGCAGCGTTTACGCTGCGGAAAAATCCGCATCATGGGCACAGCACATGCGGATTTCCATTGGGGAACATTGCTGCCCTTCTACCATGCGTTTTTCATGCGTTTCCGCAACTGCAAAAACGCCGCGGAAACGCATGAAAAACGCATCGTGTGAACTCAGCCTAAAGGTGAAAAAAGTTCTGAAATTATTTTCTTTTTTTTTTTTTTTTACATGCCAAAATCTTGCATTTTAACAGGGGTACACAAACTTTTTATATCCACTGTATATAGATATTACCACTAAGAACTCTAACATATATTGCCATGAAAATTTAATATGCAGTTCAGGGTAGAATAAACCGGTTATATCTCTCAGACTCAGTTAAGATTAAAGTACCTTGTCACCATATAGAACAGTGTCTGAACATGACAGCTGACATGACATGCCCCATTTGCTCTGTATAATTCAAGCAGCTCACAATGTATCTATTTGCAGATTAATAAGTCAATCAAACAAACATTTAGACAAATTTATTATGGTTACACTTATCTCGAAGGAAAATTGACTTATGATAGTAAGATGGCTATTATTTGAAAATAGAAAGCATTTTGTTATTGTCATATCTACCATATTTATTTAAATAATTGTGTTCTCCAGTATAATCTCGTATATGAATATATAAATGTAAAAAACAGCAGAAAAAATCAAGAGGTTCATTTATTCTTTTTATATTTATTTCTTTCTGTAGTTATTGTTTTGAGCTTTTGTTTGTAATGACTTTTTAATGGTGTTGATTTAGGTCGACTTAGAAGCAGCGGTTGAATGAGTTTTTACGTTTTAAGCATTCTGTGATGAATAACTCTAATGATTGAAAATTACAGTTTAGAAAGTTGTGTTATTTCAACTACGTAAATGTATGTATATAATGTACTCAACAATCATACATAAGTACAGTAAAAAAAATCCTATACAGGTATACAGATAATAATATTAACATTAATAATTAAAGAAGTTAGCCACTACTTTTTATGATTGCCCCAATCGATGGATCCTGTGCCCATAAGTGTTTTTCTAATTACATCCTGCTGTCCTTCCGCTCACAGGCATCATGTGACCCCCGGCTGCAGCCGGCTCTGACATCCGCTGATGTCACGTCAAGTGTTCCGGATGCAGCCGGGGGTGACTCACTGCTGCGTTTCACGGTGAGTGATGGACTGTGGGTGGGGTTACCCCCGCGTCACACCCTGCATCCACAGCGCGCTCTCCCTCTCCCCATTCATTGGGAAAGCGCGTGGTGGATGATGGGTGTGACATGCGGGGTAACCCCGCCCACAGCCCAGCATCCACTGCGGGGACCGCATCACTGATGTCATGCCTCACTTTACGTGACATCAGCGGCACGTCACATGATGCCTGTGAGCAGCCAGCGGTACTGCCGCTCACAGGCAAGAAGGACAGCAGGAGGTAATTAGAAAAACACTTAGGGGCACAGGGTCCATCGATTGGGGCAATTATAAAAAGTAGTGGCCAACTCCTTTAATATTACAATTCAAAAAAGGTTAAAATGAAAGATAAAACACTTACAGTACTAGCAACCAACTGCTGAGATCAGTAAACAAGGTGTGTTAAAAGATACCTATTATATTAATTCACCTTTGATATGTTTTACATACTTAAACATACTACTGATTTAGGATAAAAGCAAAAAGCACTGACAGGGGAAATACCCAGAAACACTGTCTGCAAATTGAGATTCTAGTTTGGCCTTTATCGTAAGTCATATGGCAAAGTTCGCGAAAGGGTTGATATTGACTTTTAGGAACGGAGGAGTAAGAGGGCGGAGTGAATTCCAGCACAAACCATCCAGATAGTTAAAAGTATGAACTTTATTAGGATATCATGTAAAAACAGTTAGAAGGAAACCTGACGCAATTCTGGCACCGAGTGTGCCCTTTATCGTAGGATATCTAACAAAGTTGCCTCTTAGGTACGACACAACTGCTGTTTACCCAATGCAATTAATGTCAAATGTTTAGTGATTGTTTCTCTACACATATATATACTAGTGCTATATCCTTTGTTAGATATCCTACGACTAAGGGCATACTCTTAAAGCCACCAAACGACCTACAAAGCCATCCATAACCTTTCTCCTTCGTACATCTCTGAACAAATCTCCCGATATATTCCCTCACGTAATCTCTGGTCCTCCCAAGACCTCCTTCTCTCCTCCACATTTATTCATTCCTCACGCATTCGCCTCTAAGATTTCTCCCGAATATCCCCCGTCCTATGGAATTCTATGCCTCAACATGTCCGATTATCCGCCACACTTGTATCCTTGAGACGGAACCTGAAAACCCATCTCTGCAAACAAGTTTACAGCTTGCCATGATCTTGTTTGCTGCCATCTCAACAACACCGGAGCTCCTGCAACCCCTCAACCTACTGTCTCCTTCCCCATTGTTGTAGTGTAAGCCCGCAAGGGTAGGGTCCTCTTCCCTCCGTACCAGTCTTTCATTGTTAGTTTGTTTACTTTAAATGATATCTGTATTTGGCATGTGATCCCTTCTTATGTACAGCACCATGGAATCAATGGCGCTATATAAATAAATAAATAATAATAATAATAAATAACTTGGTGCCAGAAACGCGTCAGGCTTCCTTTTAACTGTTTTTACATGATATCCTAATAAAGTTCACACTCTTAACTATCCGGATGGTCTGTGCTGGAATTCACTCCCCCCTCTTCCTCCTCTGTTCCATGTGGCTGCTTCACCAGCGGGGCTGGCACCCTGCTGAGGATTTACAACCCTGCAAAGTGATTTCTATGACTTGGTGAGCTATACAAACCCCCTTTCTCTATTGACTTTTAGGATTGCTGCTTCCAATTGGTGGAACTAGAGTTCTAGTCCTCTTCTTCTCTAAAGAGACAATTTGCATATTTAATTTCCCAGAATTGCATGCATGTCCTTTTAGTCTCTTCACTCTGACATGCCAGGCCTGGCTTGTCACTCACCACAAGGAGAAATGTTACCTCTTAGATCCTAGTCTTAAGCCTCTTACCTAGCCAAATTACATCTCATACTTTGCACTGATGAGGGGAAATACCCCGAAAAACCATGTCTGCAAATTGAGATTCCAGGCAGGCTGACGCACTGTGCATTTCAAGGACTCTGAAAGATAACAAGAAAGAGTGACGCTCCCATAGAATAGCATGTTCTCAATATAGGATAGGCAATCACCCCACTTTCAGGTGCCCTGCTCACTTTATTGAGTTGAGCAAAGGAAAAATCACAACTCTATACAGCACAGTGATAATCCTTAACTGTGACAGCTCATAATCAAAAAAGGGCAATTTGTGGAATTCCCATAGCAATTGTGAATAGTGTGGAGAAAAATGATGAGTAGATAGCACCACCGGCTGAAACTATAGAAGGCTTTCAACTTTCTTGCCAATTTCAAGCACATATTGCTCTCTTTGTCAGGTTATAATACAAACATCTGTCTCTATCACATATATAAGAGGTGCAAAACACAGAAGATGTCCGCCAATAATTAAGTAAAAAAACGTATTCATTGACGATTATCCAAGTTATAATAAAGAGCATTTCAAAGATCATAGATTCCATAATAAGAAGTATTATTCATGGAACTTATTTCTAAATGAATACGTAAAGAAATCATGCACTTTAAAAATAATCAAACTCTATGAATAACAACACTAAATTGTGTAATTTATTCATGAACTTTGTTTCTATGGAATTTCAACTATTTACCAAAGAAATAGTCCGGCGGAACTGAATGAAACATGGAATTTTAACATATTTTTATAGTTTAGGAGCATTCAGTTTTGATTTATATATTTGATTTACTTTTCTAGTTTGTATTATTAGTTTTCTTTCACAGATGGTACAGTTGTATAACACTGGCAATTTAAGATGTTAGGATCAAATACTTTGGAAAAACGTAATAAATTCATTCTCTTTGGTATTATAGGTTAGATGGGTAAAGTAATGCATATAAGGGAGTAGCTTGAGCTATTAAGAGTGTATAAATGTATGTTTTATTCTTTGAGATATGATATATTTAACCAATTATTTTATCTTTATATGCACTGACTGGTGTAAGGCAGCGCTCAACATCATGCTGGGGGACACTCGCTGCACTGGGTCAATTAAAGCACACCAGCCACGTTGTCCAGTATTTCACAATCCGGCAGATTATTACACTTCATAACTGCTTATAACCGAGTCCAACTCAATGGCTTGCCAACATATTACACATATAATGTCCAGGAGCCTTTCAAGTGGCAGACAGGCCCACTTGGCTCCAGTTACAGCCTTCAGCAAAGTCACTTATATCAACGTCCATATAACGCAGTGTTTTACCTTTCCCGGGTTTTAGCAGCTTCAGACTTGTTCTGCCACAGCTGTGGCTTTACGGCTTCCCAGATGGGGGTCTCCAGCCCTCGTACCTTCAAAGGCTACTGGTATGTTTTCACACCTAACATCCAGCCTCTGCCTTCCAGGACTCTTGCCTTCCAAGCCTCTTGCCCTCCAAAGCTACTGGCATCGCTTACACATAAGGATCCAGCCTCTGCCTTTCAGGCTTCACCAGGCTTCACTAGGTCTCACACTCTAACGGTGTCCCACACGGGAACAGGCCTCACACTCTAACGGTGTCCCACATGGGAACAGGCCTCACGCCTTTAACCCCTGTCTCAAAAGCACCAGGGTTTATATATTCTCCAGTGCACACACAGGACCTTTGCTGATGTTACAGTCATGTGATCAGACCTTCTGTGTGCACAGGACCTGTGCGATGTCACAGTCATGTGACCAGTCACCTGGGGGAGGTACATGGTCAGCCAAAACACACCCTGGACCATTACAGTAATGCCGCAAGCCGCTGCATTACATACCCCCTCTCTGTTCAAACTTGTGGGGTTGAACACATAATATACACAATCACCTCATAACCCACAGTTCACACAGCGACCATGTACTTGACAATTGCGCTGTTCAGCCCCTGGAACATTAGTCCACGACATTAGCCCATTCCTTAGGGACCTACCATCTGTCATTGTCACTGACTTCGTCAGGTCACCTTTCCGGGTCATAACCTTGTCAGACCTCCCCCGCTCCCAGCGGTCAGTCGTAACCTTTTCATACCTCCCCCGTTCCCAGCGGTCAATACAGCAGTGTGACTCACATGCCCTTGTATCTAAGGTCCGGTTAGACTCCGTACTGTCCCATACTCTATTGGGTCGTTTGTGTGGGCCTCTCAAACCTGAGTTACTGGAGGTCTCACTGCCTCTAAACCCACGCCCACTACTCTCAGGACATCTTGAAAGGTCCCTAACTTCAGCTGTTCTGTTATTTAGGGGGCCCTTTCTCTGTCTGGTCAGACAATTTCTAGACGGCTGACACCTTCTGATGCTCAGGCGATGCTGCCTTTCCACTTGCAGTCTAGCGAGATTCAACTGTTCTACCTCTCGCAGGTAGGTCACTCGGTACTCCATCAGCATGCATATATATGCAAGACTTTCTTCCGTTCCTACAGCGGAGAATGACACCATGCCGTCTTCATCTGGTATCCAGTCCTGACGATCACGTGGACTGCTTACTTTCATCACACCAGACTTCTTTACCATCATCTGCATGGCTCGGCCATTTCTCCCAATGAGCTTTCTTACCAGAGCCTGAGGCACCCGGAAGACCTCTTCATGCGGACTTTGAGCTTTTCTCATAAGCTCCAGTTGTCTAACGGCTTGTTCCGTCTTCAACCGGAGAAACTGCTTCTTGCGAATACATCGCCAGTGCATGTCACTTAGGATAGCCACCCTCTTCACTGTGACTTTGGTTGTGGACAAGACCAGAAGCTGTTTAGCTTCTGAGGTCGAGTACACCTTACAGGCTCCCACGGCCTTCTTAAACTCTTCATGCACGGACTCACTGGTGCATTCTTCTCTCAAATCCTTGGGTACATCTATGAGGCACTTGTACCGAGAGGTTTCTATCTCACCAGTGGTCTCCAAACGATCATCTAGCTCAGTGTATAAATGTATGTTTTATTCTTTGAGATATGATATATTTAACCAATTATTTTATCTTTATATGCACTGACTGGTGTAAGGCAGCGCTCAACATCATGCTGGGGGACACTCGCTGCACCGGGTCAATTAAAGCACACCAGCCACGTTGACAAGTATTTCACAATCCGGCAGTTTATTACAGTTCATAACTGCTTATAACCGAGTCCAACTCAATGACTCGCCAACATATTACACATATAATGTCCAGGAGCCTTTCAAGTGGCAGACAGGCCCACTTGGCTCCAGTTACAGCCTTCAGCAAAGTCACTTATATCAACGTCCAAATAACGCAGTGTTTTACCTTTGCCGGGTTTTAGCAGCTTCAGACTTGTTCTGCCACAGCTGTGGCTTTACGCCTTCCCAGATGGGGGTCGCCAGTCCTCGTACCTTCAAAGGCTACTGGTATGTTTTCACACCTAACATCCAGCCTCTGCCTTCCAGGACTCTTGCCTTCCAAGCCTCTTGCCCTCCAAGGCTACTGGCATCGCTTACACATAAGGATCCAGCCTCTGCCTTTCAGGCTTCATCAGGCTTCACTAGGCCTCACACTCTAACGGTGTCCCACACGGGAACAGGCCTCACACCTTTCACCCCTTTTTCAAAAGCACCAGGGTTTATATATCCTCCAGTGCACACACAGGACCTGTGCTGATGTCACAGTCATGTGATCAGACCTTCTGTGTGCACAGGACCTGTGCGATGTCACAGTCATGTGACCAGTCACCTGGGGGAGGTACATGGTCAGCCAAAACACACCCTGGACCATTACAGTAATGCCGCAAGCCGCTGCATTACACTGGCAAGATGTGGGTTAATACTCTCCTGCATATAAACTGTACACTGATCATGGCGCATATGCTGGAGAAAGGGGAACAGCCCCGAATCATCACAAGAGTGATCTCTTGCTGGATACACCCATGCCTCTGACTCTGCCAGTATCTCCGTGAAGTCCTTTGCAGCTACTTATAAAAAAGAGGTTTCTCAACCATAACATCTGAAAATTAAGTATTACCGTATTTCTGATGCTGTTGTATCATTATATTTGATGTATTTATGAAATAATGAAGAACATATGTCATTGAATTAGCACTGTCCTTTTGCATTTTTTCAATTCTAATTTATACATATGGGATTGGAGAGGATCCCTTGTTACAAGGCGTTTTGAAGCCGCAAACAAAACTACATAATCATTGCTGATTTTTCATTGAAGGAATAGCGGAAGCATGAAGTGGAGAGGGGCTACACAATAAGAAGCTTCATAGACTCAGGTAGACTAGGAATACATAAGCTGAAATTACTGAGAAAGGGAAAATTGCCAAAGATGTCCATGTTTATCTGCTGGACGGTCAGTATGGAACAAAATAAGCCATGACCTACAAGGTAAAACTTTGTATGTAGATAAAAAGGAGGGAAATGAAAAACAGGAACAGGGAGGTATGTTGCATAAAAGAAATTTCCGAATCAAGAGAAGCTTTGGTCTAAAACGCTCTTTCATTGGGTGAAAGGATTTTTTGGCCCACACAAAAGATAATCATTCTCAGCAGCACTTCGTTCTGTGTGAACAGGACTCTCACCGCTAAGTACAATGGCAACCTAAGGTCACATAACGATCTTTTATAAATCATTCATGTACTATGTACACAAGCTATTAAAGAACTGCCAAACGGCAAACATGTTGCTAGTCAGTAGATATATTAAACACTGCAGATCGCAAAGTGTAAATGGCCCCTAAGACACACTTTGATCAGAATTTTTTCAGGGAACCATTATCCAAGTGCTAACCTGAGTTGCACATAACACATTTGACACAAAGTTTCTTGTGAATATAATACTTCACTATCACACCTTGCTCAGTATTAGTAGCTTTTATTATGACTTCACCTATATGTGAATATTCTATTGATCTACAACTTTCAGAAAAACACAAAGATAAATTAAGGGAAGTGAAAAAAAATGAAAAGAACGCAGAATACATACAAACAGGGATGTTACATAGGCACTGCTGCTTGAGGCCCCATTCTAATCAGCATTACGCAGAAAATTGTTTCCAGAGACTCCATTTGATGTTTCCTGACTTCAAACTAGAAATGAGAAACAGTTGAAAACACTGGTATGACAGATATCAGAAAGTTCTTGGCTAAACAGAATGTAAATGCTTTCCAATTTATAGAAGAGTTTCCCATTTTCCTTGTAATCATGAGATTGTATGTTTAACTGTCCCTGAGACACTTAGAATAAAGGAAGCAATAAAATGGGAGTTTATAAAATGTATTATTAAGATACTGTGAGAGGAGTTTCGGTAATAAACCAAGTTGCTTAAATGTAAAAGTGCATGTGAACAGAGACATAGTTAAAATTTTGTGGACTATGGTGCAAAATTTCACCTTGGCCCCACACTCCTCTGGAACTCCCACCAAATAGGTGCATGGTACATCTGTAACGCTGCAACGCTGGGTGTCTGTCACCCATCATTGCAGATCAACATCTGTCTTAGAATTCCATCCTAAACTGATACTGCTGGGCCTTCTATAGCTACATAGTGTGTATGTTCTGAGGCTGACATCCAATATCTATATAACTAAATCATAGGTCATAATTGTAGATTGTGTTTGTAAATGCTGGCAAAAAAATTAACTTTAGTCATTTTTAATGTGGTAGTTCATCGTTTTTTTTACCTTTTGAAAAGTATAACCTGAACTTTTTTTATCTTCCCTTGCTAAAGTATACTTCTACGCCTCTGCCTCAGTTCTTGTTAAAAGGTTACAATATTGACATCTAGAGCACACTTAACAACTACAGCCAATAACTGGGCTCAGCAGCACTTAGGCCATTGATTTAATGCAGCGGTCACGTAGACTGTAAATTGCTGCAGCCTGTCAACGAAGACTGAGGCAATGCTGGAGAGGCAATGCTAGAGTGAAAGGTGGGTATAGCTGAGTTTATTATTTTCAACATCTAAACCCCATTAAAAAAATATTCTTGACAAACCATTTAACTTAAAAGCTTAATCCCTGACTAGGCCAATTTTTTTAATTCTGACCAGTGTCACTTTGAGGAAATAACTCTGGAATGCATCAATATATCCCAGTGATTCTGAGATAGTTTTTTGTGATATGTTGTATTTCATCTTAGTGGTACATTTAGGTAGATATAATTTGCGTTTATTTCTGAAAATATTGATAATTGTCTGGAATAGATAGCCATGTCATATTTGCACAGCCCCTGATGAGTAGAGATGAGCGGTGTTCGACTCGAACTGTTCGCCAATCTCAAATTCGAGCTGTTTTGGGCGGTGTTTGAGCCGTTCGGAGAACACGAACAATTTGAAAAAAATTCGGCTGTTCGAGGTTATGTTCGATAACTGTTCGTGCACCAAAATCATAACTGGATTTTCTCTCAGTAACGTTGAAAATTAATGTTAATACGCAGTTTGAGTATACAGCGGGGCGGGGGGAGGGGCAGGGGATGGATCTCTGCAGAAATAATGAAGATCTCCACTGCTGTTTTTACACAAGCAAGGGCATGTGTCATTGGCAGTGTATGTCACATGTCCTTGCCCTATAAGATCCAGCCATTTTCCCCGTCGCCACCATTTTTTCACTGCTGCAGCTGCGTGTTAGACGGCAACGCTGTTGCTGAGTGCGCTATACTTTGTTAATTTCAAGCCAATTTTCGCACAAATCTACAGATAGCTTGGGAGTAGGGAATAGTTGTGATTGCAGTCCTTTGAGGACTAGGTTACATCATTTCCTATGACTTTTATCAGGCAGGTCTGTGCTCTTAAATAGATAGGTTGGGAGTAAAGACTAATTGTAATTGCAGTCCTTTTCAGGGCTAGGTTACATCAGTTCCTATCACTTTTTGCCAGAAATCTGTGCCAGTGCTGTGAAAGTTTTTTTCACAGCATTTGGCTAAATCTAGCAAAGCAAATCATTTTTGGCCTCTTGCAGTGTGTGTTAGTCAGTGGAGTAGCCTATCTGTGTTGCAAGCTACACCACCTGTGTATAGAATACAAATTTTTTTACTGCACCTAGTGAAGTAAAACCTTTTAGGCATAGCATAATTCTACTAGTCCATCTATACTAACCTCCACCAGGTTGCAAATTCAATATAATTTTTATCTGCATCTAGCTCTGAAAAAATATTTCGGCTTGTAGCAGTGTGTGGGACTTGTTCAATTAGTCCATCTATACTAACCTCCACCAGGTTGCAAATTCAATATAATTTTTTTCTGCATCTAGCTCTGAAAAAATATTTCGGCTTGTAGCAGTGTGTGGGACTTGTTCTATTAGTACATCTATAATAACCTCCACCAGGTTGCAAATTCAATATAATTTTTATCTGCATCTAGCTCTGAAAAAATATTTCGGCTTGTAGCAGTGTGTGGGACTTGTTCAATTAGTCCATCTATACTAACCTACAACAGGTTGCAAATCCAATATAATTTTTTTCTGCATCTAGCTCTGAAAAAATATTTCGGCTTGTAGCAGTGTGTGGGACTTGTTCTATTAGTCCATCTATACTAACCTCCACCAGGTTGCAAATTCAATATCATTTGTTTCTGCATCTAGCTCTAAAAAAATATTTCGGCTTGTAGCAGTGTGTGGGACTTGTTCTATTAGTCCATCTATACTAACCTCCACCAGGTTGCAAATTCAATATAATTTTTTTCTGCATCTAGCTCTGAAAAAATATGTCGGCTTGTAGCAGTGTGTGGGACTTGTTCTATTAGTCCATCTATACTAACCTCTACCAGGTTGCAAATTCAATATAATTTTTTTCTGCATCTAGCTCTGAAAAAATATTTCGGCTTGAAGCAGTGTGTGGGACTTGTTCTATTAGTCCATCTATACTAAGATCCACCAGGTTGCAAATTCAATATAATTTTTATCTGCATCTAGCTCTGAAAAAATATTTCGGCTTGTAGCAGTGTGTGGGACATGTTCTATTAGTCCATCTACACTAACCTCCACCAGGTTGCAAATTCAATATAATTTTTATCTGCATCTAGCTCTGAAAAAATATTTCGGTTTGTAGCAGTGTGTGGGACTTGTTCTATTAGTCCATCTATACTAACCTCCACCAGGTTGCAAATTCAATATAATTTTTTTCTGTATCTAGCTCTGAAAAAATATTTCGGCTTGTAGCAGTGTGTGGGACTTGTTCTATTAGTCCATCTATACTAACCTCCACCAGGTTGCAAATTCAATATAATTTTTTTCTGCATCTAGCTCTGAAAAAATATTTCGTCTCGTAGCAGTGTGTGCGACTTGTTCTATTAGTCCATCTATACTAACCTCCATCAGGTTGCAAATTCAATATAATTTTTTTCTGCATCTAGCTCTGAAAAAATATTTCGGCTTGTAGCAGTGTGTGGGACATGTTCTATTAGTCCATCTATACTAACCTCCACCAGGTTGCAAATTCAATATAATTTTTATCTGCATCTAGCTCTGAAAAAATATTTTGGCTTGTAGCAGTGTGTGGGACTTGTTCTATTAGTCCATCTATACTAACCTCCACCAGGTTGCAAATTCAATATAATTTTTTTCTGTACCTAGCTCTGAAAAAATATTTCGGCATGTAGCAGTGTGTGGGACTAGTTCTATTAGTCCATCTATACTAACCTCCACCAGTTTGCAAATTCAATATAATTTTTTTCTGCATCTAGCTCTGAAAAAATATTTCGGCTTGTAGCAGTGTGTGGGACTTGTTCTATTAGTCCATCTATACTAACCTCCACCAGGTTGCAAATTCAATATAATTTTTTTCTGCATCTAGCTCTGAAAAAATATTTCAGGTTGTAGCAGTGTGTGGGACTTGTTCTATTAGTCCATCTATACTAACCTCCACCAGGTTGCAAATTCAATCTAATTTTTTTCTGCATCTAGCTCTGAAAAAATATTTCGGCTTGTAGCAGTGTGTGGGACTTGTTCTATTAGTCCATCTATACTAACCTCCACCAGGTTGCAAATTCAATATAATTTTTATCTGCATCTAGCTCTGAAAAAATATTTCAGTTTGTAGCAGTGTGTGGGACTTGTTCTAGTAGTCCATCTATACTAACCTCCACCAGGTTGCAAATTCAATATAATTTTTATCTGCATCTAGCTCTGAAAAAATATTTCGGCTTGTAGCAGTGTGTGGGACTTGTTCAATTAGTCCATCTATACTAACCTACAACAGGTTGCAAATCCAATATAATTTTTTTCTGCATCTAGCTCTGAAAAAATATTTCGGCTTGTAGCAGTGTGTGGGACTTGTTCTATTAGTCCATCTATACTAACCTCCACCAGGTTGCAAATTCAATATCATTTGTTTCTGCATCTAGCTCTAAAAAAATATTTCGGCTTGTAGCAGTGTGTGGGACTTGTTCTATTAGTCCATCTATACTAACCTCCACCAGGTTGCAAATTCAATATAATTTTTTTCTGCATCTAGCTCTGAAAAAATATGTCGGCTTGTAGCAGTGTGTGGGACTTGTTCTATTAGTCCATCTATACTAACCTCTACCAGGTTGCAAATTCAATATAATTTTTTTCTGCATCTAGCTCTGAAAAAATATTTCGGCTTGAAGCAGTGTGTGGGACTTGTTCTATTAGTCCATCTATACTAAGATCCACCAGGTTGCAAATTCAATATAATTTTTATCTGCATCTAGCTCTGAAAAAATATTTCGGCTTGTAGCAGTGTGTGGGACATGTTCTATTAGTCCATCTACACTAACCTCCACCAGGTTGCAAATTCAATATAATTTTTATCTGCATCTAGCTCTGAAAAAATATTTCGGTTTGTAGCAGTGTGTGGGACTTGTTCTATTAGTCCATCTATACTAACCTCCACCAGGTTGCAAATTCAATATAATTTTTTTCTGTATCTAGCTCTGAAAAAATATTTCGGCTTGTAGCAGTGTGTGGGACTTGTTCTATTAGTCCATCTATACTAACCTCCACCAGGTTGCAAATTCAATATAATTTTTTTCTGCATCTAGCTCTGAAAAAATATTTCGTCTCGTAGCAGTGTGTGCGACTTGTTCTATTAGTCCATCTATACTAACCTCCATCAGGTTGCAAATTCAATATAATTTTTTTCTGCATCTAGCTCTGAAAAAATATTTCGGCTTGTAGCAGTGTGTGGGACATGTTCTATTAGTCCATCTATACTAACCTCCACCAGGTTGCAAATTCAATATAATTTTTATCTGCATCTAGCTCTGAAAAAATATTTTGGCTTGTAGCAGTGTGTGGGACTTGTTCTATTAGTCCATCTATACTAACCTCCACCAGGTTGCAAATTCAATATAATTTTTTTCTGTACCTAGCTCTGAAAAAATATTTCGGCATGTAGCAGTGTGTGGGACTAGTTCTATTAGTCCATCTATACTAACCTCCACCAGTTTGCAAATTCAATATAATTTTTTTCTGCATCTAGCTCTGAAAAAATATTTCGGCTTGTAGCAGTGTGTGGGACTTGTTCTATTAGTCCATCTATACTAACCTCCACCAGGTTGCAAATTCAATATAATTTTTTTCTGCATCTAGCTCTGAAAAAATATTTCAGGTTGTAGCAGTGTGTGGGACTTGTTCTATTAGTCCATCTATACTAACCTCCACCAGGTTGCAAATTCAATCTAATTTTTTTCTGCATCTAGCTCTGAAAAAATATTTCGGCTTGTAGCAGTGTGTGGGACTTGTTCTATTAGTCCATCTATACTAACCTCCACCAGGTTGCAAATTCAATATAATTTTTATCTGCATCTAGCTCTGAAAAAATATTTCAGTTTGTAGCAGTGTGTGGGACTTGTTCTAGTAGTCCATCTATACTAACCTCCACCAGGTTGGAAATTCAATATAATTTTTTTCTGCATCTAGCTCTGAAAAAATATTTCAGCTTGTAGCAGTGTGTGGGACTTGTTCTATTAGTCCATCTATACTAACCTCCACCAGGTTGCAAATTCAATATAATTTTTTTCTGTATCTAGCTCTGAAAAAATATTTCGGCTTGTAGCAGTGTGTGGGACTTGTTCTATTAGTCCATCTATACTAACCTCCACCAGGTTGCAAATTCAATATAATTTTTTTCTGCATCTAGCTCTGAAAAAATATTTCGTCTCGTAGCAGTGTGTGCGACTTGTTCTATTAGTCCATCTATACTAACCTCCATCAGGTTGCAAATTCAATATAATTTTTTTCTGCATCTAGCTCTGAAAAAATATTTCGGCTTGTAGCAGTGTGTGGGACATGTTCTATTAGTCCATCTATACTAACCTCCACCAGGTTGCAAATTCAATATAATTTTTTTCTGCATCTAGCTCTGAAAAAATATTTTGGCTTGTAGCAGTGTGTGGAACTTGTTCTATTAGTCCATCTATACTAACCTCCACCAGGTTGCAAATTCAATATAATTTTTTTCTGTACCTAGCTCTGAAAAAATATTTCGGCATGTAGCAGTGTGTGGGACTAGTTCTATTAGTCCATCTATACTAACCTCCACCAGTTTGCAAATTCAATATAATTTTTTTCTGCATCTAGCTCTGAAAAAATATTTCGGCTTGTAGCAGTGTGTGGGACTTGTTCTATTAGTCCATCTATACTAACCTCCACCAGGTTGCAAATTCAATATAATTTTTTTCTGCATCTAGCTCTGAAAAAATATTTCAGGTTGTAGCAGTGTGTGGGACTTGTTCTATTAGTCCATCTATACTAACCTCCACCAGGTTGCAAATTCAATCTAATTTTTTTCTGCATCTAGCTCTGAAAAAATATTTCGGCTTGTAGCAGTGTGTGGGACTTGTTCTATTAGTCCATCTATACTAACCTCCACCCGGTTGCAAATTCAATATAATTTTTTTCTGCATCTAGCTCTGAAAAAATATTTCGGCTTGTAGCAGTGTGTGGGACTTGTTCTATTAGTCCATCTATACTAACCTCCACCAGGTTGCAAATTCAATATCATTTTTATCTGCATCTAGCTCTGAAAAAATATTTCGGCTTGTAGCAGTGTGTGGGACTAGATCTATTAGTCCATCTATACTAACCTCCACCAGGTTGCAAATTCAATATAATTTTTTTCTGCATCTAGCTCTGAAAAAATATTTCGGCTTGTAGCAGTGTGTAGGACTTGTTCTATTAGTCCATCTATACTAACCTCCACCAGGTTGCAAATTCAATATAATTTTTTTCTGCATCTAGCTCTGAAAAAATATTTCGGCTTGTAGCAGTGTGTAGGACTTGTTCTATTAGTCCATCTAAACTAACCTCCACCAGGTTGCAAATTCAATATAATTTTTTTCTGCATCTAGCTCTGAAAAAGTATTTCGGCTTTTAGCAGTGTGTGGGACTTGTTCTATTAGTCCATCTATACTAACCTCCACCAGGTTGCAAATTCAATATAATTTTTTTCTGCATCTAGCTCTGAAAAAATATTTCGGCTTGTAGCAGTGTGTGGGACTTGTTCTATTAGTCCATCTATACTAACCTCCATCAGGTTGCAAATTCAATATCATTTTTATCTGCATCTAGCTCTGAAAAAATATTTCGGCTTGTAGCAGTGTGTGGGACTAGTTCTATTAGTCTATCTATACTAACCTCCACCAGGTTGCAAATTCAATATAATTTTTTTCTGCATCTAGCTCTGAAAAAATATTTCGGCTTGCAGCAGTGTGTAGGACTTGTTCTATTAGTCCATCTATACTAACCTCCACCAGGTTGCAAATTCAATATAATTTTTTTCTGCATCTAGCTCTGAAAAAATATTTCGGCTTGTAGCAGTGTGTGGGACTTGTTCTATTAGTCCATCTATACTAACCTCCACCCGGTTGCAAATTCAATATAATTTTTTTCTGCATCTAGCTCTGAAAAAATATTTCGGCTTGTAGCAGTGTGTGGGACTTGTTCTATTAGTCCATCTATACTAACCTCCATCAGGTTGCAAATTCAATATCATTTTTATCTGCATCTAGCTCTGAAAAAATATTTCGGCTTGTAGCAGTGTGTGGGACTTGTTCTATTAGTCCATCTATACTAACCTCCACCAGGTTGCAAATTCAATATAATTTTTTTCTGCATCTAGCTCTGAAAAAATATTTCGGCTTGTAACAGTGTGTGGGACTTGTTGTATTAGTCCATCTATACTAACCTCCACCCGGTTGCAAATTCAATATAATTTTTTTCTGCATCTAGCTCTGAAAAAATATTTCGGCTTGTAGCAGTGTGTGGGACTTGTTCTATTAGTCCATCTATACTAACCTCCATCAGGTTGCAAATTCAATATCATTTTTATCTGCATCTAGCTCTGAAAAAATATTTCGGCTTGTAGCAGTGTGTGGGACTAGTTCTATTAGTCTATCTATACTAACCTCCACCAGGTTGCAAATTCAATATAATTTTTTTCTGCATCTAGCTCTGAAAAAATATTTCGGCTTGCAGCAGTGTGTAGGACTTGTTCTATTAGTCCATCTATACTAACCTCCACCAGGTTGCAAATTCAATATAATTTTTTTCTGCATCTAGCTCTGAAAAAATATTTCGGCTTGTAGCAGTGTGTGGGACTTGTTCTATTAGTCCATCTATACTAACCTCCACCTGGTTGCAAATTCAATATCATTTTTTTCTGCATCTAGCTCTGAAAAAGTATTTCGGCTTGTAGCAGTGTGTGGGACTTGTTCTATTAGTCCATCTATACTAACCTCCACCAGGTTGCAAATTCAATATAATTTTTATCTGCATCTAGCTCTGAAACAATATTTCGGCTTGTAGCAGTGTGTGGGACTTGTTCTATTAGTCCATCTATACTAACCTCCACCAGGTTGCAAATTGAATATAATTTTTTTCTGCATCTAGCTCTGAAAAAATATTTCGGCTTGTAGCAGTGTGTGGGACTTGTTCTATTAGTCTATCTATACTAACCTCCACCAGGTTGCAAATTCAATATAATTTTTATCTGCATCTAGCTCTGAAAAAATATTTCGGCTTGTAGCAGTGTATGGGACTTGTTCTATTAGTCCATCTATACTAACCTCCACCAGGTTGCAAATTCAATATAATTTTTTTCTGCATCTAGCTCTGAAAAAATATTTCGGCTTGTAGCAGTGTGTGGGACTTGTTCTATTAGTCCATCTATACTAACCTCCACCAGGTTGCAAATTCAATATAATTTTTTTCTGCATCTAGGTCTGAAAAAATATTTTGGCTTGTAGCAGTGTGTGGGACTTGTTCTATTAGTCCATCTATACTAAGCTCCAGCAGCTTGCAAATTCAATATAATTTTTATCAGCATCTAACCCAGCCAATACTTTTGGGCTGATACCACAGTTTGGCCACTCAGCTCTGCTCGGTTCCCATCCATTGTTTTTTGTGCAAACAACTCCAGAGTTGTCAATTAGTTAACCACCAAAATGAGTGGAAAAAGGCCTGCTGCTGGTGGAAAGGGGAAAAGGCATGTTGGGAAGGGAAAAAAAGGTTGTGTCTGTGGGGTAGGTGTTAAAGCAACAGTAACATCTGCAGAAGAAAGACCATCTTCCAGCCAAACTAAGATGTCTACTTCTTTTAGCGGACAATGTGATAAGATCCCTTTCTTACGGCCACGCCAATCGCTACAAATTCCAGATGAGGCACAAAAACAGCAGGTGCTTCAACGGATATCAAGTGCTCTTTTAAGTGGGCTCTCCTCCACCTCAACTTCAACATCACAAATACTCCAGTCCTCAGAGGTGTCACCCCAATCGCACTTGCTTCCTCACAGCTCCCAAGTTTTCATCTGCCCGTCTGAGTATGGGGTAGAACAGATGGTTGAGTCTGCAGAGCTGTTTACTCATACTATAGCCTGGGAATCAGAGGTCGGCTCCAGTGCTTCTGTGAATCCAGATGAGGAAATGATCTGCACTGATGCCCAGAATCTTTATGAGTCGGATCCAGGACCAGACGCAAAAGGTTCTGACCATAATGTAGACCCTCATTCCCAAACTGTAACTCCTGTTGGTGGAGACAATGAGGAAGACGATGATGAGACTCAAATACTTCATTGGAGCGACAACTTTAGTTTTCTGTCAGGGCAGGAAGAGGTTGGCTCTGAGGACGACGGGTGTGATAACACACAGGGCGATGATGACGAGGTTTGTAGATCCCACTTACTGTCAACCCACAGTCAGCCAAGAGATGAGGTCAGCAGAGGAGGTGGAGGAGGATGCTAGTGACGACGAGGTCAGGTTGCGCCTTCCTGGAGAGAGACGTAGTGCTGGAAGCACGTCAACAACTGCATCCTCAAACACAACTCTGCCTCTGACCACAAGTCGTGGTGGCTCTTCAGGTCGCATGGGTGCTAAGCCTTGCATAGCCTGGGCATTTTTTCAGATCGATAAGGATGACCCAACTCGTGTTATCTGTAACATTTGTCAGCAAAAGCTAAGTAGTGGCCAAAAAATACATAGTTTGAGTACTTCATGCATGAACCGGCACATGGATATGAAGCATAAGTTGCAGTGGGAAGCTCACTGTGCTACAATGCGGCCTAGCCGGCCGGGCCAACCACCGTCTGCCACATCTTGTGTATCCGCGGCCTCATCATCCTCTGTGACTGGGGGGACAGCAGTCACACCTGTTTTGGGACGCAGACCTGCCACCTCTTTACCCGCAACAGCCAGCGTGATTGGCAGGTCATCATTTTCTTTGGAGGTGGAAACACCAGCTGGTGTTCAGCGCTGTCCGACATCGATAGCACCACCTTTGGATCAAGGCAACCTAACATGTCCGTCTGCATCTTCCTCACAGACTGGCAGTTTGGCGGGGATACCCTTCTCAACCCTGTCTAAGCACAACAGCCAGCCCTCGGTCCCTCAGATGTGGACAAGTAAAAGACCATTTCCTCCTAGCCATGAGAAAGCTAAGAGGTTGAATTTCACCATCTGCAAGCTCTTGGCTACAGAAATGCTGCCTTTCTGCCTGGTGGACACAGAGGATTTTCGAGACCTTATGTCCGTCGCAGTGCCCCAGTACCAGATGCCCAGTCGGCACTACTTCTCAAAGAAAGGTGTGCCTGCGCTCCACCAGCATGTCGCACACAACATCACCGCTTCTTTGAGAAACTCTGTGTGTGACAGGGTGCATTTCATCACAGACACTTGGACGAGTAGGCATGGACAGGGGTGTTACATGTTGCTGACTGGGCACTGGGTAACTATGGTGACAGCAGGACAAGGGGCTGCTGTCCAAGTCTTGCCATCCCCATGAGTTGTGCGTCAATCCTCTTTATCTCGAAGTTCCTCCACTGCTTCCGCCTCCTCAACCTCCTCTCGGTCCTCCACCTGCACCCAAAGCCTGTCTGGTCATGCCACAAGCTTTCTAACTGTGCAGAAGGGATCCTGCACACCTCCTTACTATGCTGGCAGCAGGGCTCAACGTCTTCAGGCAGTTTTTATTTTGAAATGTCTGGGAAATGTGAGTCACACAGCTGAGGAGTTGTGGTCAGCTCTGGAGAACCAGTTTCATGAATGGTTGCCTCCACTAGACCTGAAACCAGGGAAGGCCGTGTGCGACAATGCTGCAAACCTGGCTGCGGCCCTTCGCCGGGGCATTGTCACACACGTGCCTTGTATGGCTCACGTGTTGAACCTGGTTGTCCAGCAATTTTTAGCCCACTATCCCGGACTAGATGGACTTCTGCAGAGGGCACGGTCGCTGTGTGCTCACTTCCGCCGTTTGCATCCCGCAGCTTAGCGACTTACATCTCTACAGAAGTCGTTGGGCCTGCCAATTCACCGGCTAAAATGCGATGTGCCTACCCGGTGGAATTCAACTCTGCACATGTTGCAGCGACTGTGGCAGCACCGACAAGCCCTGGTGCAATACGTTCTGACGTATAGCCTGGGCCAACGAGATCCAGAGGTGGGGCAAATCACGCTGGAGGAGTGGTCTCAGATCAGGGACCTATGCACCCTTCTGCAGTTTTGAAATGGCGACGAAGATGTTTAGTGCTGACGATGCCATTATCAGCATGACTATTCCGGTGATTTACATGCTGGAGCACATGTTAAACAGAATTCGGAGTCAGGTGGTGGCACAAGAGGAGGTGGAGGAAGTAGAGGAGGAGGAGTTGTATGCGGAAGGGCTAACATCTGCAAGGTCCAGACAGTCGGCAGCACCAAGGCGGCAGGCATGTGAGGGTGGGGAAGATGGTTTTACCAGGGTGCATGGTAGCAGCCAAACTAGTGAGGAAGGTGCAGGAGCCCAGGAAGAAGTGGAGGACGAACTGATGGAAGATTCATCAGATGAGGGAGACCTTGATCACATTTCTGTTGTGCGAGGTTGGGGGTAGAGGGCAGAGGAAGGAAGCATGATTGTTACCTCGCCACCAACACAACAGGGACTTGGTGCTCCTGGATGCGCAAAACACATGAATGCCTTCTTGCTGCACTACCTGCAACATGACCCTCGAATTGTGAGAATTAGAAATAATCCTGACTACTGGGTTGCCACACTCTTAGATCCCCGGTACAAAAGTAAATTTGCAGAAATTATTCCTGCCATAGAAAGAGATGCACGCATGCAGGAGTATCAGCAGAGACTGTTGCAGAATCTTACATGTGCTTTTCCACGAAACACTAGTGGTGCACGTAGTGAATCTCACAGTTCCAACTTGCCAACTGTGGGACCGTTGAGTGTTCAGCACTCAAAACGTAACAGAAACACAGTATCTGCTGGTAACATCAATTTTGCGGAATCATTTCACCACTTTTTTAGCCCATCCTTTGCAATGTCACAGGAGACAAGAAGTCTGACACATAGTCAACGCCTAGAGACGATGGTACAGGGGTATCTCCAAGTAAACATTGAAGCCATGACTGTGTCACTGGACCCTTGCTCTTTTTGGGCTTCCAATCTGGATAAATGGCCGGAGCTCGCCACTTACGCCTTGGAGATCTTGTCATGCCCCGCAGCCAGCGTTCTGTCTGAACGTATGTTCAGCGCTGCTGGTGGTGTGCTGACAGATAAGCGCACGCGGCTCTCCACTGATAATGTAGACAGACTCACGTTCATAAAGATGAACAAATCATGGATCCGAAAGGACTTTTCTACCCCTGTGTCATCCTGAGGAAAGTAAAAGCTTGATGATTTGTTAAAATCACCTCACCAACCGTTTTAAGCTTTCAAATTACTAACCATGTTTATCTGTATCTTGACTGGAAAATAATTTGGGCCTTGTAGCAGTGTGCAGTACTGATTCTATTAGGACATCTATTCTAAACTCCACCAGATTTAAAATTACTAATCATGTTTATCTGTATCTTGGCTGGAAAATAATTTGGGCCTTGTAGCAGTGTGCAGTACTGATTCTATTAGGCCAGGGGTCCTCAAACTTTTTAAACAGGGGGCCAGTTCACGGTCCCTCAGACCATTGGAGGGCCGGAATATAGTTTTTAAAAAAAACTATGAACAAATTACTATGCACACTGCACATATCTTATTTTGTAGTAAAATAAACAATACAGGAACAAATACAATATTTAAAATGAAGAACAAGTAAAGTTAAATCAACCGGTATTTCAATAGGTAGGTAACTGTACCCAATAGGCAGCATAAGTCCTCAATAGGCAGGTAAATGTCCCCAATAGGCAGCATCGGTCCTCAATAGGCAGGTAAATATCCCCAATAGGCAGGTAAATGTCCCCAATAGGTAGGTAAATATCCCCAATAGGCAGCATAGGTCCCCAATAGGCAGGTAAATGTACCCAATAGGCAGCATAGGTCCCCAATAGGCAGGTAAATGTCCCCAATAGGCAGGTAAATATCCCCAATAGGCAGCATAGGTCCTCAATGGGCAGGTAAATGTTCCCAATAGGCAGGCTGTTTCCCCCTTATAATGCCATATGCAGGCTGTTCCACCCCCGATAATGCCTCATGCAGGCTGTTCCCCCCTTATAATGCCCCATGCTGGATTCCACCCCCCATATAATGCACCATGCAGCATGTCACCCCCCCATATAATGCCCCATGCAGGATGTCACCCCCCCATATTATGCCCCATGCAGCATGTCACCCCCCCATATTATGCCCCATGCAGCATGTCATCCCCCCCATATTATGCCCCATTCAGGATGTCCCTTTCCCCCCTTATAATGCCCCATGCAGGATGTCCCCCCCCCCATATAATGCCCCATGCAGGATGTCATCCCCCATATAATGCCCCATGCAGGATGTCACCCCCCATATAATGCCCATGCAGGATGTCACCCCCCATATAATGCCCCATGCAGGATGTCACCCCCCATATAATGCCCCATGCAGGATATCACTCCCCTGTCTTTATAATGCCCCATGCAGCATGTCACCCCCCCATATAATGCCCCATGCAGCATGTCACCCCCCCATATAATGCCCCATGCAGCATGTCACCCCCACATATAATGCCCCATGCAGCATGTCACCCCCCATATAATGCCACATGCAGCATGTCACCCCCCCATATAATGCCACATGCAGCATGTCACCTCCCCATATAATGCCCCATGCAGCATGTCACCCCCCCATATAATGCCCCATGCAGGATGTCACCCCCCATATCATGCCCCATGCAGGATGTCACCCCCCCATATTATACCCCTTGCAGGATGTCACCCCCCCATATAATGACCTATGCCTCCATACATTAAAAAAAAAAAATCCAATACTCACCTCACTTCTCACTTGCTGCCGCTGCTCTACTCTGGTCTGGACTCCAGCGTCGCGGCGGCGTCGTCCCGCTCTGCGCTGCCTGTGACGGCACTCGGGAGGGCGCGGTGTAAAGACGTCACCGCGCCCTCTGACCTGAGATGTCACAGGAAGCGCAGAGCAGGAAGTCAGCGGATCTGCGGAGGCACGGGGAGAGGTAAGTATCCGCCTGCCGGGGCCCTGAGCAAGCGGGGGAGAAGGGCGGGCGCTGACAACGCTCTCCTCTCCTCCGCCCATAGCCCGGCGGGCCGGATAAAAGTCCTCCGCGGGCCGCATGTGGCCCGCGGGCCGTAGTTTGAGGACCCCTGTATTAGGCCATCTATACTAAACTCCACCAGATTTAAAATTACTAATCATGTTTATCTGTATCTTGGCTGGAAAATAATTTGGGCCTTGTAGCAGTTTGCAGTACTGATTCTATTAGGCCATCTATACTAAGCTCCCCCACTTTCAAATGAATAATAATTTTTAGCTGCATCTAGCCCGGAAAATAATTTTGGGGCTCCTAGATGCGCAAGACACATGAGTGCCTTCTTGCTGCACTTCCTGCAACATGACCCTCAGATTGTCAGAATTCAAAATAATCCTGACTACTGGGTTGCCACACTCTTAGATCCCCCACTCTCTTCGATCAACCTTTTCATTTTAATAAAGAACAAAAAAATGGTCATTTTTGAAATTATAAGCATTAGCAGGTTATTAGAAACTGAAATCAAACAGTTTTCAACTCAAAACTTTATTCTAGGTGATGTTACATTTGCACATAGAACCCCTTGTTCGAAAGGAGCTTCTGAACTCTCTCGTCCATTGAATTTGTCAGGTTTTGGATGGTTTCTGCTTCAATTGTTTTGCATGAGGACAGAATACCCTCCCAGAGCTGTTGCTTAGATGTGAACTGCCTCCTGCCATCATAGACACTCCTTTTGATGATGCTCCAGAGGTTCTCAATGGGTTTGAGGTCAGGGGAGCAAGGAGTCACACCATAAGTTTGTCCCCTTTTATGCCCATATCAGCCAGAGATGCAGATGTGTTATGTGCAGCATGAGACGGTGCATTATCATGCATGAAAATGATCTTGCTGCGGAATACACAGTTCTTCTTCTTGAACCATGGCAGGAAGTGCTGTTTGAGAAACTCCACATACATTATGGAGTTCATCTTTACCCCTTCAGGGATCCTAAAGAGGCCGACAATCTCTCAACCCATGATTCCAGCCCAAAACATTACCCCACCTCCTCCTTGTTGGCGCCGTAGCCGTGTTTGCATGGGGTGTCCATCAACCAGCCATCCTCCACTCCATCCATCTGGACCATCGAGCATTGCACGGCACTCATCGGTGAACAAAACAGTTTTGAAGTCAGTCTTCATGCATTGTTTGGCCCACTGGAGCCGCTTCTGCTTGTGTACAGTGGATAGAGGAGGTCGACAGGATGGCTTACGGACAGCTGCAAACCTCTGAAGGACCCTGCATCTTGTTGTTTGGGGGACGTTGGAGGCACCAGCAGCTTCAAAAACTTGTGTGCCGCTATGACAAGGCTTTTTTGCCGCTGCTCTTTTAACCTGACGTAATTGCCTGTAGGAAAGAGTACTCAATTTTCCCTTATCAGCATGCACACGTGTGTACTGTGAATCAGCTACATACTTCTTGATTGTGCAATGATCAGGATGAAGTGTCCTGGCAATGTTGATTGTAGTCATGCCTTGACCTAAACACTCCACAATTTGTTGCTTCTCAGCAGCCGACACATCCTTTTTCTTTCCCATTTTGGCAGAAAATGTAGGCTGCTTAATAATGTGGGACAGCCTTCTTAAGTAGTCTTGCCTTTCATTGGACATACCTGCCAAACTAATTAGCACAGGTGTCTGCAATTGCTTACAGTAATATAAAGAGCCCTGACACACTTCACCATCAATGAGTTTAACTGACAAGCAAAAAAATTCTTACCTTATCACTCCTAAACACTTTTTGCATAATAATTTGGAACACAGTGTACATGTGCTTTTCCACAAAACACCAGTGGTTCACGTAGTGAATCTTACAGTTCTAACTTGCCAACCGTGGTCTGTATGGAGTTGTTCAATAAAGGGCCCAAAATTAAGATAACATAGATGGGAGAGATCTCTATGAATACGAATTCCTAAGTATTTGATACCCTGTGAGGGCCAGGCAAGGGGAAAGTTGGACTGGATGGAATCCTGTATGGATTTGGGGAGGGAGACATCGAGGGCCTCAGACTTTGCTGCATTGATTTTAAAATTTGACCATGTAACAAAGTGATCTATTTCAGCCATAACAGCAGGGATGGATATATGTGATTGAGTGATTTATACTAGGACATCATCAGCAAATGCAGAGCACTTGTACTCGGTGCCTCCCACCTCAATCCACCTAATATTGGGGTTATGGCGAATTGATGAGAGCAGGTGCTCCGTCACTAGGATGTATAAGAGAGGGGACAGAGGACATCCCCTGCCTTGTCCCATTGGTGATTATGAAAGGTGATGAAAATGTTCCATTTATCTTCAGCCTAGGTGACGTATTGCGATACAGGGCCATGATTTTGGCGATAAAAGGGTCCCCTAGACCCTTACCCCAAGCTTTTAAGAGAATAATATATGGCATGCCAGGAGACTCTATGGAATGTTTTCTCAGCATCCAACGAGAGTATCTAATTACAAACTTTTAACTGCATCTAGCCCAGGAAATACTTTGTGCCTAGTAGCAGTGTCTGCTAGTCAGCGGATTGTCCCAGCTGTTAAGCAAGCTACACCACCTGTAGTTTGGACACTTAATTTTTTCAAAGGAAATGGTTTGGGCCCCCGGGACACTCAGTGAAGAGCATCGGGGAGGCACCCCAAGGCACAGGGGTTGGGACTGGCGGTAGGATGCCTTGCGGTGGACCGCCAAGCTCGATCCTTATAAAAGCTTTTTAACTGCAGCAGTTTTAGTGGACGCTACTGGAGCTGGAATTACGCGGCTGCTGGCATGAGACTTGCCCTCCAATAGATCCTTGTAAAAGGATTTAAAGTGTACTCATTCAAATTAGAGAGATAATTTAAATTAAAAAGAAAAAGATTAGACCTGCCTCCACCGCAGGGGGGCTCGCTCGACCCACCAGCGGACAGGCACCAGTATTGGGAGAGGGGGGATGGCCGTCAGGGTCCACCGTGGCTCTGGCACAAACCCGGCGACACGGAGGTCGCACGGGCAGGAACGGACTGGCCATGTCGGCTTCGCACTTTTTTGGTTTTAGAAGGGCATGACATGCCTATATCTGTGTCTCCCCCTCCTTTTACTCCTCCACCTCTTTTCTTTTCGCATGACTATATGTACTTGTCACTTTTCCAAGTGTTAGTTGTGTCTTCTGAGCAGTTTGTCAGCTTTTGGACACCTTTGAAGGTGTTTTCTATGTGTTTCTATGTGTTTTTGTTTGCCTGCCATTGGTTTTAACAGTGTTCGACGGTGTTCGACGAACAGTTCGACGAACAGTTCGGCGAACATATGGGTGTTCAATGAACCGAACTCGAACACTACGGGGGTGGCTCAACACTACTGATGAGCCTAAACAGTGGAAACCCCCCACAAGTTACCCAATTTTGGAAACTGCACCTCTCATGGAACTTATCTAAAGGTGTGATGATCACCTTGAACCCACATGTGTCACAGAATTTTATAACGTTGAGCAGGAAAAATGAAAAAATATATATTTTTCACGCAAAAATGTTACTTTAGCCTTTTCACAAGGGTAAGAGAAAACAATGGCCCCCAAAATATGTTGTGAGATTTCTCCACGGATACCCTATATGTGGTGGAAAACTATGGTTTGGACATACGGCAAGGCTCATAAGGAAGGAACACCAATTGAATTCTGGAGCGCAATTCTGTCTGGAACAGATTGCAGATGCCATGTCACAATTGAAGACCCCTTGACATGCTAAAACAGCAGACACCCCCACAAGTGACCCCCTTTTGGAAACTACACCTCTTGACGAATTTATCTAGTTATGTAGTGAGCATTTTTATCCCTCAAGTGATTCACAGATTTGTATAACATTGGGCGGAGTCAATGGAAAATGACCAATTTTTCCACTAAAATGTTGATTTAGCCCCAAGTTTTTAATATTGAAAAGGGATAATAGGAGAAAATGGACTTAACAATTTCTTACAAAATTTCTCTGAAGGAAAGGAGCACCATATTGAAGTTCAGATTTTGCTGGAACTGGTTGAGTTTGCCATGTCACATTGGCAGAGACCCTGAAGTGCCAGATCAGCCGAACCCCCATAAGTGAACCCATTTTACAAACTACACCTCTCAATGAATTCATATAGGGTTGCAGTGAGCATATTGACACCATTTGTGCCTCACAGAATTTTATGCTATTGGGAGGTGAAGAAAGAATTATTTCATTTTTACCATGAAAATATTGTTTTAGCTCCAAGTTTTTAATTTTTATAAGGGCTAATATTAACTAATGGACCTCACAGTTTGTTGTGCAATTTCTCCTGAGTACACCAATACCCTACATGTAATTGTAGTTCCACATGATCCAATGCAACCAACTCCAATGGCTTGTGAGTCACTATTGGGTGCAGCAGTGCTTTTTGGTCAGAACTTTCTCAAGGTACAAGCGGTATATTCACAGCACCATTTTACTATGTCATTTCTTATCCCGATCCAATAGAATCTCTTTTGGATGGTAGCCTCAGTTTTATGGCAACTAAAATGTTCAGATTGGTTATGGTAGACTTCTAAGCCAATGCTGGCATCTTGCCTTGGTACGACGATCTGGATTACTTGCTCATGGGTAGCTGGATCAATGGTTCTTCGAACCAGCAGTCCTTTTTCAGAGAATAGCCATTTCCACTATCTCAAAAGTCTATTCAACTCAAGGGTCCTGTAGTTGTAGCTGCCCTGGACTCTATGGCGACCGTTCCTTGTACTGAGGATGTCCTTTAGTGTATTCAGCACTCTATTCTCTTCTTGGATTTGGGTCCATTTGAATCTGTCAGTTTGCAACTGTTGCTCTTTCTGGTCAGATAAAGGCTGAAGATTTCGTCTTAACACACAGGCTATTTGCTTTACAGGCAGTTGGTGGAAATCTGGCATCGCTGCTTCTTTCCAATCATCACGTTCAGGCTCTTTACAAGTTGGAAGCTGGGACAGCGCATCAAAATTGGTGTAAGATTTTCCTGCTCTGAATTTGATAGTGAATTGGTAATTTGCCAGTCGTGATGCCCATCTCTGTTCTAGGGCTCCCACTCGGGCTGTGTTCAGGTGTTCCAATGGATTGTGGTCTGTGAAGGCTATAAAAGGAGTAGCCGCCAAGTAGTCTTTGAACTTCTCTGTTACTGCCAATACCAATGCAAGGTACTCAAGCTTGAAGGAACTATAGTTCTCTGGATTCCACTCTGTTAGTCTGAGGGAACGGCTCGCATAGGCAATTATCTTCTTCTTACCATCTTGAACTTGTGCAAGGACAGCAACTAGTCCTTTCTTGCTTGCATCGGTGTAAAGGTGAAAGAGACAGTTGTAGCCAGTGTAGGCCAGGATAGGAGCCTCTGTCAACATTTTCTTCAGTTGATTGAAGGAAACATCTAGTTCTTTAGTCCAGGTGAACAATTGACTCTTTCGTGTCTGATGTACAGAATGACATCTCAATAGTTATTGCAGGGGCGCAGCAATCTGGGTGAAATTTTTGATGAAGTGGCGGTAGTATCCTGCAAATCCCAAGAAACTTCTGACGTCTTGGACAGTAGTAGGGACAGGCCACTTCTGGACAATGGCAATCTTTTCAGGATCTGTGACCTATGCTTCAGCACTCACTATGTGACTTAGATACTGCACTCTGGTTTTCAACAGGTGGCAATTAGAGAGCTTGACTTTCAGGCCATAGCTAGTGAGAGTCTTGAAGACATCTGACAGGTGCTTAAGGTGTTCTTCATATGTTCTGGAAAACACGATCACATCATCCAGGTAAATCAGGACCATCTCAAAGTTCTTGTGACCTAGGCAGTATTACATTAGCCTTTGGAAAGTTCCTGGGGCATTGCACAGTCCAAATGGCATAAAATTGAATTCAAACAGACCCATAGGCGCTGTGAAGGCTGTTTTCTCTAGGTCTTCTGCGGCTACAGGTACTTGCCACTACCCACTGGTCAGGTCCAATGTTGAGAAGAATGCAGCAGACTTTAAGGCTGTGAAGGATTCCTCAATACGTGGCATGGGGTAGGCTTCTTTGTGGGTGACACCATTCAGCTTTCTATAGTCCACACATAAACAGATGTTCCCGTTTTTCTTCCTCACAAGGACAAGTAGTGCCGCCCAGGGACTGTCTCTGATAACATCTGTGCTTTTCATATCCTGGATTAAATTTTTCACTGGCTGGTACATTGTTGGAGCGATGGGCCGGTTTCTTTGCCAAATAGGTGGATGTGAACCAGTTGGGATGGTGTGCTAGATGACTTCCACTTTCCCAAAGTGCATGAGATTTTTACTGAAGGCTTGATGGTGTTCTTTCATGACCTTCAGAACTCCACTCCTGCACTCGTTTGGCGTGTTCTGATCTCCAACATGAATCTCTTTCCACCATGGGAGTTCAGGGGTTTTCATGGGACTAACCTCTGTCTGGGCACTTTGTTGACAGTTCAGCCCCTCTTGACTCAAGGTATCCTGAACAGGATACTCTTGACAGCTTGGCAACAGCGAGGTACTTTCCCCAAGTCACCTGTTGATCACTGAGATTCAGCAAACAAATAGGGACTCTCCATCTAGTTACCGTAGCTAGACTCCGGGCGGTCAGAACAGACTCTTCATCATTTAGCGGGATCAGTTCCACTAGGACATCATAGTCTTGACCTCGTGGACCTATTCATACTTTGAACCAAACTATAATCTCAGCACTTGCGGGCAAAAAGATAGGATGTCTACTCACCACCTGGGCCATAACGATGGTTCCATCTGGACCAGCAAGCTTTTGATGTCCATGCAGTAGGTGGATAGTCCCCTGGATCACTTCTCTTTCCGTGGATGGGACCAGAGTCAAGTAATGCTTCAGGGCATCCAGCATCTCTTGCAGGCAGTTTTGTAACACGTTCATACCCAGGACAACAGGAGGAAATCCATCATCCTGAACGTCAAAAACAATTAGGCCCTGTCTTGAAAGCTCCACTTGTTCGATTTTTATTGTGGATTACCAATAACCTTGCTTGGGAATGGCTTGTTCATTGTTGGTGACAACATTTATGGAGGTTTCTCAATGGTGCAGTAACTGGTCAGGATTCCAGTAGCATTTATAGTAGGAGGCTTGAATGGTGGTGACTTGTCAGCCAGTGTTGAGCAAAGCTGAGAAATGAATTCCATCGTATTTAATGGTGATTACTGGACAAAGGCCAATCTATTTAGGGGCCCATTTTGGATAATCTGGACCTAAGCGTTCCTCTCCCGAGGGTTGGTCCTCCCCCTCGGGGCACTCCTTCCCATTCCATGTGGCCACTTCTCAGGCACTTCCTGCAGATAGGTTTCCCTCGAGTGTCAAACTGATCTGTTGGCCGTCTACCTGGGTTGTCATAGCCACTTTCTCTGGAGCAGGGCCGGCTTCAGGTTTTTGTGGGCCCTGGGCGAAAGAGTCTCAGTAGGCCCCTTTAACACATACCACGATTCATGATGCACAGATACCGCAGAGAAATATATATATATAGTACAATGCTAAAGATTTCACTTCTTACATTACATGAGCGATATCTATTGTAAATTCTACAAAAGCTCAGAAACAGGTGAATCGCTCCATACAGAATACTGGCCCCCATATAACGCTTCATACAAGATACTGGCCCCCCCCATAAAATGCTCCATACAGGATACTGGCCCCATATAATGCTCCATACAGGATACTGGCCCCCATATAACGCTCCATACAGAATACTGGCCCCCATATAACGCTCCATGCTGGCTGTTTCCCCCACATAATGCCCCACGCTGGCTGTTGCCCCCATATAATGCCCGATGCAGGATGTCACCCCCCTTTTAATGCCCCATGCATTATGTCACCCCCCCTTATAATGCCCCATGCAGGATGTCACCCTCCCTTATATGCCACTTGCAGGATGTCACACACACCCCCTCTCCCTTATAATGCCCCATGCAGGATGTCACCCTCCATATATTGCCCCATGCAGGATGTCACCCCCCATTATATTGCCCCATGCAGGATGTCACCCCCCCTCCCTTATAATGCCCCATGCAGGATGTCACAACCCCCCTTATAATGCCCCATGCAGGATGTCAATTCCCCCCCAATATAATGCCCCATGCAGGATGTCACTCCCCCCTTATAATGCCCCATGCAGGATATCACTCCCCCCCTTATAATGCCCCATGCAGGATGTCACCCCCCCTTTTAATGTTCCATGCAGGATGTCATACACACCCCCCTTCTCTTATAATGCCCCATGCAGGATGTCACCCCTCCTTATAATGCCCCATGCAGGATGTCACCCCCTTATAATGCCCCATGCAGGATGTCACCCTCACTTATAATGTCACTTGCAGGATGTCACACCCCCCTCCCTTATAATGCCCCATGCAGGATGCCACCCCCCCTATATTGCCCCATGCAGGATGTCACCCCCCATTATATTGCCCCATGCAGGATGTCACCCCCCCTCCCTTATAATCCCCCATGCAGGATGTCACATCCCACCCTTATAATGCCCCATGCAGGATGTCACTTCCCCCCTCCATATAATGCCCCATGCAGGATGTCACTCCCCCCTTATAATGCCCCATGCAGGATGTCACTCCCCCCTTATAATGCCCCATGCAGGATGTCACTCCCCCCCTTTTAATGTTCCATGCAGGATGTCATGCACACTCCCCTCTCTTATAATGCCCCATGCAGGATGTCACCCCCCCTCCCTTTTAATGCCCCATGCAGGATGAAACCCCCTTATAATGCCCCATGCAGGATGTCACCCCCCTTATAATGCCCCATGCAGGATGTCACCCCCCTTGTGATGCCCCATGCAGGATGTCACCCCCTCTTTTAATGCCCCATGCAGGATGTCACACCCCCCTCCCTTGTAATGCCCCATGCAGGATGTCACTTCGCACTCCTTATAATGCCCCATGCAGGATGTCACTCCCCCCCTCCCTTTTAATGCCCCATACAGGATGTCACACACCCCCCCTTATAATTCCACATGCAGGATTTCACATACACCCCCCCTTATAATGCCCCATGCAGGATGTCACCCTCCCTTATAATGCCCCATGCAGGATGTCACCCCCCTCCCTTATAATGCCCCATGCAGGATGTCACATCCCACCCTTATAATGCCCCATGCAGGATGTCACTTCCCCCTCCATATAATGCCCCATGCAGGATGTCACTCCCCCCCTTATAATGCCCCATGCAGGATGTCACTCCCCCCTTATAATGCCCCATGCAGGATGTCACTCCCCCCCTTTTAATGTTCCATGCAGGATGTCATACACACCCCCCCTCTCTTATAATGCCCCATGCAGGATGTCACCCCCCCTCCCTTTTAATGCCCCATGCAGGATGTCACCCCCTTATAATGCCCCATGCAGGATGTCACCCCACTTATAATGCCCCATGCAGGATGTCACCCCCCTTGTAATGCCCCATGCAGAATGTCACCCCCTCTTTTAATGCCCCATGCAGGATGTCACACCCCCCTACCTTATAATGCCCCATGCAGGATGTCACTTCGCTCTCCTTATAATGCCCCATGCAGGATGTCACTCCCCCCCTCCC
This sequence comes from Phyllobates terribilis, assembly GCF_046119375.1. Taxonomy (NCBI): domain Eukaryota; kingdom Metazoa; phylum Chordata; class Amphibia; order Anura; family Dendrobatidae; genus Phyllobates; species Phyllobates terribilis. The sequence continues at coordinate 294,975,684 of NW_027362771.1, forward strand.
TTTTAATGCCCCATACAGGATGTCACACCCACCCTCCCTTATAATGCCCCATGCAGGATGTCACACACACACACCCCCACCATATAATGCCCCATACCAATGCCACCTTTTGCTTTGATGACTGCTTTGCACACTCTTGGCATTCTCTTGATGAGCTTCAAGAGGTAGTCACCGGAAATGGTCTTCCAACAATCTTGAAGGAGTTCCCAGAGATGCTTAGCACTTGTTGACCCTTTTGCCTTCACTCTGCGGTCCAGCTCACCCCAAACCATCTCGATTGGGTTCAGGTCTGGTGACTGTGGAGGCCAGGTCATCTGGTGTAGCACCCCATCACTCTCCTTCTTGGTCAAATAGCCCTTACACAGCCTGGAGGTGTGTTTGGGGTCATTGTCCTGTTGAAATATAAATGATGGTCCAACTAAGCGCAAACCGGATGGAATAGCATGCCGCTGCAAGATGCTGTGGTAGCCGTGCTGGTTCAGTATGCCTTCAATTTTGAATAAATCCCCAACAGTGTCACCAGCAAAGCACCCCCACACCATCACACCTCCTCCTCCATGCTTCACGGTGGGAACCAGGCATGTAGAGTCCATCCGTTCACCTTTTCTGCGTCGCACAAAGACATGGTGGTTGGAACCAAAGATCTCAAATTTGGACTCATCAGACCAAAGCAAAGATTTCCACTGGTCTAATGTCCATTCCTTGTATTCTTTAGTCCAAACAAGTCTCTTCTGCTTGTTGCCTGTCCTTAGCAGTGGTTTCCTAGCAGCTATTTTACCATGAAGGCCTGCTGCACAAAGTCTCCTCTTAACAGTTGTTGTAGAGATGTATCTGCGGCTAGAACTCTGTGTGGCATTGACTTGGTCTTTAATATGAGCTGCTGTTAACCTGTGATTTCTGAGGCTGGTGACTTGGATAAACTTATCCTCAGAAGCAGAGGTGACTCTTGGTCTTCATTTCCTGGGGCTGTCCTCATGTGAGCCAGTTTCTTTGTAGTGCTTGATGGTTTTTGCAACTGCACTTGGGGACACTTTCAAAGTTTTCCCATTTTTTTGGACTGACTGACCTTCATTTCTTAAAGTAGTGATGGCCACTAGTTTTTCTTTATTTAGCTGCTTTTTTCTTACCATAATACAAATTCTAACAGTCTGTTCAGTAGGACTATCAGCTGTGTATCCACCTGACTTCTGCACAACACAACTGATGGTCCCAACCCCATTTATAAGGCAAGAAATCCAACTTATTAAACCTGACAAGGGCACACCTGTGAAGTGAAAACCATTTCCGGTGACTACCTCTTGAAGCTCATCAAGAGAATACCAAGAGTGTGCAAAGCAGTCATCAAAGCAAAAGGTGGCTACTTTGAAGAACCTAGAATATAAGACATATTTTCAGTTGTTTCACACTTTTTTGTTAAGTATATAATTCCACATGTGTTAATTCATAGTTTTGATGCCTTCAGTGTGAATGTACAATTTTCAAAGTCATGAAAATACAGAAAAATCTTTAAATGAGGTGTGTCCAAACTTTTGGTCTGTACTGTATATACAGAGAGGCCAATGAGGCTATTGCTAAACTTTACTTGTTGCATACAAATATAGGTACAGTACAGACCACAAGTTTGGACACACCTTCTCATTTAAAGATTTTTCTGTATTTTCATGACTATGAAAATTGTACATTCACACTGAAGGCATCAAAACTATGAATTAACACATGTGGAATTATATACTTAACGAAAAAGTGTGAAACAACTGAAAATATGTCTTATATTCTAGGTTCTTCAAAGTAGCCACCTTTTGCTTTGATGACTGCTTTGCACACTCTTGGCATTCTCTTGATGAGCTTCAAGAGGTAGTCACCGGAAATGGTTTTCACTTCACAGGTGTGCTCTGTCAGGTTTAATAAGTGGGATTTCTTGCCTTATAAATGGGGTTGGGACCATCAGTTGTGTTGTGCGGAAGTCTGGTGGATACACAGCTGATAGTCCTACTGAATAGACTGTTAAAATTTGTATTATGGCAAGAAAAAAGCAGCTAAGTAAAGAAAAACGAGTGGCCATCATTACTTTAAGAAATGAAGGTCAGTCAGTCCGAAAAATTGGGAAAACTTTGAAAATGTCCCAAGTGCAGTTGCAGAAACCATCAAGCGCTACAAAGAAACTGGCTCACATGAGGACCTCACCAGGAAAGGAAGACCACGAGTCACCTCTGCTTCTGAGGATAAGTTTATTTGAGTCACCAGCCTAAGAAATTGCAGGTTAACAGCAGCTCAGATTAGAGACCAGATCAATGCCACACAGAGTTCTAGCAGCAGACACATCTCTTCAACAACTGTTAAGAGGAGACTTTGTGCAGCAGGCCTTCATGGTAAAATAGCTGCTAGGAAACCACTGCTAAGGACAGGCAACAAGCAGAAGAGACTTGTTTGGGCTAAAGAACACAAGGAATATACATTAGACCAGTGGAAATCTGTGCTTTGGTCTGATGAGTCCAAATTTGAGATCTTTGGTTCCAACCACCGTGACTTTGTGCGACGCAGAAAAGGTGAACGGATGGACTCTACATGCCTGGTTACCACCGTGAAGCATGGAGGAGGAGGTGTGATGGTGTGGGGGTGCTTTGCTGGTGACACTGTTGGGGATTTATTCAAAATTGAAGGCATACTGAACCAGCATGGCTACCACAGCATCTTGCAGCGGCATGCTATTCCATCCTGTTTGCGTTTAGTTGGACCATCATTTATTTTTCAACAGGACAATGACCCCAAACACACCTCCAGGCTGTGTAAGGGCTATTTGACCAAGTAGGAGAGTGATGGGGTGCTACGCCAGATGACCTGGCCTCCACAGTCACCAGACCTGAACCCAATCGAGATGGTTTGGGGTGAGCTGGACCGCAGAGTGAAGGCAAAAGGGCCAACAAGTGCTAAGCATCCCTGGGAACTCCTTCAAGATTGTTGGAAGACCAATTCCGGTGACTATCTCTTGAAGCTCATCAAGAGAATGCCAAGAGTGTGCAAAGCAGTCATCAAAGCAAAAGGTGGCTACTTTGAAGAACCTAGAATATAAGACATATTTTCAGTTGTTTCACACTTTTTTGTTAAGTATATAATTCCACATGTGTTAATTCATAGTTTTGATGCCTTCAGTGTGAATGTACAATTTTCATAGTAATGAAAATACAGAAAAATCTTTAAATGAGAAGGTGTGTCCAAAGTTTTGGTCTGTACTGTACATGCAGACAAAACGATGATTCTGCAGAAATTCAATTCCAATGCACCAAGCACAATTTCTTCCCAGTATAGTCATGTAGATATATAAATGGTGCAGTGATTCCTGAGTACTATCTTCTGCTTATATGCACAGCCTATCACACAGCTGACTGCAGCTGAGGCTGTGGTCTCTCATATACAGGAGGTCTGAGTTTCCATACCTGCTCCTTCAGCTCTCATAGGCAAAGACAACAACCACAAAATATCTCCTTTTCTCTGGGTGCTAAGCCCAGGACCTGGTCATGTGGTCTAACCATGTGACCTTATTGCCATATATTGAAAGCAAGGTTGAATTGTTAACTCTTAGCAATCTCCTGATAGCAGAACATAATATGTACATCACTTTATGCATATTTAAACCATTTCTATGTACTGGATCCTCATGTACCTTGTCTGCAAAGGGGAAATATATGAACATTGTGCAGGCATAATCAGGTAGCTGCTAACTCTGCTACATCTTAAAGGTACATACACAACAACTTTGGGGCATTAAACCCATAAGTCAAAAGTCACGAACCCCTATCCGATCATGATGTATGGGTATGTCAAAGGTCATGAAGGGGTTAAAAAGATCTGACAGACATAACTCATACACTGATCAGCCACCGTTAGTCCTATCCATGATTGGATTCAAGTATTAGGTTCAGATGGCACAGTTAGTTCATAGACCCTGTTGATCTAATGATAGTCTTTGTCATCAGATAGGGGGTTGAAACATGTACTTTTTTTGTGTCCATTGACTTAGTGATATAGCAGAATTGTGCACAGCACATCCAAATATTCTACTGGTGAATTATACATCTAGTGATCTGTGGCTTGGTTGTGAGCTGTCAAGTTGCCCATGAACTAGAGTCTTTTCTTCCACCCCAATTTATGTAAACTTTATGATACATTTTGTCATTTTAGTCTCCATTTCTGGTAATGCAATGGTGGTCAAGATTATTGGGATTCTTCTATGGTCCTACACTGTAACATTCCTAGTAACACAAAGCTGAAAAACCAACTTCTACCTTTCAGCTTATCTTACCAGAGGTGATAATGGAGATAATGGAAATCATCATGACCACCATAAAGTGACAAATGAACCTTTAGGTACTGTAGATAATGGGGCATGTAGACAAAAATGCTAACAAGATAACATTAGTGTGAAAGATTTATAGAAACACATTTAAGCATATAACAAATATATTAAAAGATAATGATGTATTTCCTCTTTGCTAGATTTTTCTATTGTGTAAAGATGATTGATTATCAGAATGAAGAGAGAAGAAAGCTGAAATTCATGTCCAGCATCTTTCAGATAATGCAATAAAAAGTAAATCTACTGGAAAAGGAAAGTCATCTTGTAATTTAGCAGTATAGATACCTGTATATCATATAACATGTAAAATCTAAAAATCATTTCAATGACACCACAAAAAAAGTTGTTCTTTGATTCTTAGAGCAGAAAAATAGAATTATTTAGATCTAGGTAGTGATATATTTAATAAAAAAAAATTACCCAAGCACTATATGTAAAGCAGGATTACAATTCTTTCAATTTTTTGGATAGTTTAGTCCCAAATTTAACAATTTACTTCTAAACTACAATATTTTGCTATAATTCCTGACATATATACATTCCTCAACATCAAAATTGCAACATCAAGAAGGATAAGTCGTGACATTATGCAAATTACAGGATTGATAGACATGCTAATGATATGCAAATAATGAAAAAAATGGAAACAATTTTCAAACATATCAATTTATTCAGAATTGAGTATGAGCGCCATGAGCAGAAATACACACACTTATATGCCCTGGCACACACAGTGAGGTTTTTAATGGTTGTTTGAAGAATATTTTGCCGCTTTGAAGACACTTGGGCACACAAATGATCAAGATTCTCTGCTTGCAGCTCCTATTGTAATTGCTGACCAATGTCTTAGATATGCCCAATGGGAGACATGTCCAAAGATGCTGCATGAGATAGTAGAACGTTTAGGCCACATAAGTTGCTTACAGTAGTAAGAACAACATTTGGCCTGACATTGTTTTGTTAAAAAACAGATCCTGAGCCTCTTTGGAGAAATGAATGTACAACTGGTTCCACCTCCAAATTAATGTAATACCAAACTGTCAGTGTGCCTGGAATGGTGCCTAAAGTGGTCCAACTACCTTACAATATACCACTCCATAACATAATCTCGAGAGTAGAACAAGTGTGAAGTTCTCTTGTGAAGGCCTCTTCCTGGCATAGCCCACTTGGTTTCCACACCAGACTAATATTGCGTCCAAGACAAAAGCTGGACTCATCACTGAAGAGAATAGACCTCCATTGCAACCTCTGCTACTCTATTCCAGCCTCTCCTGGCAATTTGCAGACTATGTGTGCAATGAAATGAAGAGGCCTTTACAAGGGAAGGTCACACTGGTCCTATTTGAGAAATGATGTTGTGTACACTAGCTGGACCTCTCCGGTGTGCTTAATAGCTTGGCATTACTTTGATATGGTGGTGGAACCAGTGGTACAGCCATTTCTCCAAAGTTTCCCAGGAGTAATTTCTTAACACAAAAATGCAAAATGAACTTCCAGCAGTGGATATTAATGATTTATATTTTAAAATGCATTCAACGTTGCAGAACTTTCCTCACCTCACTGATAGCGTGCCAAGACATGTAATTGCTCCTGGTGTATAGTCCAGTTTGACAGTGCTAATGATAATGCCCAGACAGACACCCATTAAAGGAGTATTCTTGAGTTGTCTCTTGTGCAGCTCAGAGCTATGCAAACTCCTTACTTCCTGGTTTCTATCAGGACAGACTCTCCTCCTTGAGTGACAGCTCTGGTGAAAAGTAGAACTGTAGTATTAGTAGAACTATAAAGCTCAGCTATAATATATTCAGATATCAGTAGTTTGTTCTGAAGTGTTCACTTATCACTGTATTTACATATAGAGATAACAGGGCATTTGAACAAGCACACAGCTCCAGACCTGAGAACAGAGATCTGTAATTTTGCAGACCTGTTCTAAAAGCTGTGGGCTGGTGATTTATAACTGCATCTTTTTAGAAGATGAAAAGGAGATGAGGGATGGGGACGGAAGGGAGCAGCTAACTGCTTTATAGAAATCAATGAACTGGAGAGAGCTGACTGGGATATTAAGAGTTAACCCATGTCCTGCAATGTAACTACGGTGCACTCTCAGTCAGTATCTAGAGGCCAAGTTCCATAGAAATGAGCTGTACACTATAAAAGATAAAAAGCAGCTATGGCAAGAAAATGGCAGAAGATATAAAAAGCTTGCTTATTTTCCCAATTGTGTAAATTATTAAAGCAATTTAAGAACTTGAGAATACCCTTTTTAATAATTTTGACATTGAGCAGTGACTGGGGGAACATATGGGTATATGTTTTTGACTCAGAAGACAAGTTTCAGCAATGCTATGACATCCCTATTGTATGATTGTATCTGCAACTGCCAGCTAAAAGCCAGATGTAGGAAACTTGAAAGACATGTGACTCCAAAGCCACTAGATGAAGAATTCTGATTGTACCTGAAACAAAGACTTAAAGGGGTATTCCCATCTCCAAGATCCTATCCCAATATGTAGTAGGTGTAATAATAATAATATTAGCAAATACTTACAATTAGAAATGTAGTATAGTATTTTTGATTTGTTATGTCTCTTTCCTCATGTGCAGGCATTGCAGGACCTTAGGTATCCATGGTTACGTCTGCTGATTAATTGACAGTTAGTTAGCTAGCTGCTAGTGGTCATAATCGTGGATACCTAAGGTCTTGTATTACCTGCACATGAGGAAAGAGACATAGCGAATCAAAAAAACTATACTACATTTCTAATTGGAGGTGTTTGCTTATATTATTATTATTATTACACCTACTACATATTGGGATAGGATCTTGGAAATGGGAATACCCCTTTAAATAAGAATTGTCAGGTTAAGCTATAGCATTCTTTATAGAACAAAAGTGATTCTTACCTGCTGAGCTCTGGGCCTATAAAAGTGTGTTATAGTAGACAACATGTTAGATCTCTGCCAGGAACATATCCCTGGAGAGGAGGTCTAGTAGTAGACGAAGCATGAATGTTTTCCATTCTCAGAAGAAATTCCTAGGTGTAAAAGGTAGACACTTAAAATTCAGTGAAGTCTTATAATTAATCTGGATTCACAGTAACACAAAAAGGTGTAAATTATTTTAGGACTGAATGTTAAGATGCACGGAAAAAAAAGAAACAGGGCACAGATTTTGGCAATTTAAAATATAATAACAGCAGAATGAACAAAATCTATAATAATGATTTGATGTGAAATTAATATACAATACATGTTATTACAGCAACATTAAACAACCACTATAGAAAAGAAAAGAAATGAAATATATATAGCACAGGTTGCACTAATGGTATTTCCTCCCCTGCTGCTCACAGGTGAGTGCTTTGTCTCCATTCTCCAGCAGCTGGTCTTGTTTGCTTATGCAGCAACCTGATGCACTTCTGTGATATCATCTACTCGGGTTATTTTACACCTTCCCGTCTGTGTATTGTAGTTGGAGTTGCTGCCGCTTCGCAACTCCTCTTCTACATTGCTGCTGTATAAGCTCTGTTAATCTGTATTATCACTGCAAACACATCTCTGCTGAATCAGATCAACTTTACTGACCAATCTCTCTGCACTGTACCACCACTGTGAACTCAGCTCTGCTGCATTGGTTTCACTACACTGTCCCACGACTGCTACACTGTACCAGAAATAAAACTCAGCTCTGCTGCACCAGTTCCATTCCACGGTGTCAGCTCTGGTACACCAGTACCACTACAGCAAAATCTGCTAAACTGCATCCAGATTTCACTGTTTAGGTGTCTTACAAGGTCTGCTACATCTTTGTCTCTACTACTCTAGAACTGCTAACATTACTACATCCAGGTTCCACTGCTCTAGTGCTATACCTATTCTGCTAAATCTTTACTGTGACAGTGTTTTACCTGTTTTGTTCTTACCCAAAATCAGATTACAGGATCACCAGTGAGTAGGAATGAGCACACCGGTGGAAATTCAAGTTCTGTTACCTGACCCAAACTTTAGTCCCGCACCGCTCCCGACACATTAACCCCAGAAATGCTGTGATTGAAGTCGATCGCAGCATTACGGGGGCAAGGGGGGAGGTAAGCGCTGATACTTACCACCTCTCCAGCGATGTCTGCGGCTGTTGTCATGATGTCCCGATGTCGTCATGACAACATCTGGGTCACCAGGAGGCAGGAAGTTACCTTGGTCATGCGCAGTGTGCGACCAAAGTAACTTCTCCCTGTGTGCAGCGTTGACAGGCTGGATGGCGTAGGGAGCTGCTGCTCTCTATGCTGTTCCATAGTGGGACAATGTGTAAAAGTAAAAAAAGTGTAGGAAAGTGGAAAAAAAATTGTAAAAATTGAAAAAAAAAATTGAAAAAAAATAATCCCCAAAAAATAAAAATATATTGTACCCATAATATTTATTTATTATAAAAAAAAACAATAAAAGTACACATATTTGGTATCGCCGTGTCCGGAACGACCTGACCTATAAAACTGTCTCACTAGTTAACCCCTTTAGTGAATACGGTAAAAAAAAATAAAAAAAATGAAGCAAAAAGCAATGCTTTATCATCATACTGCTAAACAAAAAATGGAATAAAACGCGATCAAAAAGATGAATGTAAACAAAAATGGTATCACTGGAAACGTCTCCTTGTCCCGCAAAAAGCAAGCCACTATACAGCTCCATCATCCAAAAAATAAAAAAGTTATAGCTCCCAGAATAAAGCGATAAAAAATATGCTTTTTTCCATAAAATAGTTTTTATTGTGTAAAAGCGCCAAAACATAAAAAAACGATATAAATGCAAGCGTACTGACCCGAAGAGTAAAGCTACCTTATCAATTTTACCACACGGGGAACGGCATAAAAAAAAAAAAAACAATTCCGGAATTGCTGGTTTTTGTTTATTCTGCCTCCCAAAAATCGGAATAGAAAGTGTTCAAAAAATATCACGTGCCCGAAAATGGTACCAATCAACTTGTCTCTCAAAAAACAAGCTCTTACATGACTCTGTTGGCCAAAATATGGAAAAATTATAGCTCTCAAAATATGGCGATGCAAAAACTAGTCTTTGGAAAAAAAAAAGCGTCTTTTAGTGTGTGACAGCTGTCAATCATAAAAACCTGATATGAATCTGGTATCTATGTAATCACACCAACCTGAAGAATATACACAACACATTTAGCGGGCACTGCTCAATGATAAACTGAAAAAATGCACAAAGGGGTGCTATAGTAAACCCACGCTAGGAATCAATTAGTATAAAGAAGAGAAAAGGGCGTAGAGCAAACAAAAGACCATGCACTCCCAGATATAATGCAAGATATCAAATTTTTTTTATTACTAATACATCAGCAACACACAAACAAACACATTTTTTTTTAAAAACACTTAAAACACATAACTTGTGTAGAAAATATTCAGATACAAGAGGTATGGGAAAATAACCCCAAAATACAGAGAACCTCTAAACTTTGTAGGCACTGTGAAAAAACGTCTATTAATTGAATCCAGACCTTAGGTATTGTTTTTTTATCTGGATTCAATTAATAGACATTTTTTCACAGTGCCTACAAAGTTTAGAGTTTCCCTGTATTTTTGGGTTATTTTCCCATACCTCTTGTATCTGAATATTTTCTACACAAGTTATGTGTTTTAAGTGTTTTTAAAAAAAATTTGTTTGTGTGTTACTGATTTATTATTAATAAATTTTTTTTGATATCTTGCATTATATCTGGGAATGCATGGTCTTTTGTTTGCCCTACGCCCTTTTCTCTTCTTTATACTAACCAACCTGAAGAATAAAGTCATCTAATCACTTATACCACACAAGGAATGGCGTAAAAAAATAAACTCCAGGGTTAGGGTTGTGCTAAGGTTAGGGTTGGGCTAGGGTTAGGGTTGGGCTAAGGTTAGGGTTGGGCTAGGGTTGGGGTTGTATTAGGGCTAGGGCTACGGTTGGGCTAGGGTTAGGGTTGGACTTGGGTTAGGGTTGGGGTTGTATTAGGGTTGGGGTTAGGGTTGGGATTTTTTCAAAAGTAAAGAAAAAAAAATGATGATGATATGATGACCAGTGTTGACCGCAAGTGCTTGCTACTTGAGTTTGCATCGGGTGCCCGGTTATGCACTGAGTATCGCGGGTGTTCGAGTGACATGCTCAAGTCTCTGCCCCATATACTTTGCGGGCAAAAAAACCGTTGCTGTGATCGCCTGCCATGTACGAGCGATCCCCGAATGTTTTTTTTGTGTGTCTAACAACCGTGAAACATGCAGGGCGGGGACTCGAATATGTCACTTGATCACCTGTAATACATGGTGCATACCCGAGTGCTTTTGATGCATTTTTGCACTTTGGCATTGCTTTCAACAATGAAAAATGCCTTCACCAGTAAATGTCATTTTAACATTTTACTACCATATCTGCCCATGTGGTATGTGAGACATGATCAGAAACATCCTGCTTCATTTATGAAGGAGAGACTCTGAAAGTCACAAAGCCTATTTTTATAGGGCCATCAGGCGACCCTTACTATTGTTAAAGGGCCAGCAGTCGGCCCTCACTATTGTTAGAGGGCCATCAGCTGGTTATGCTTTGCTGTTCCCATTATTAAGGAGCGGGTCTCCTATAGTGGTAATGCCTATGCAGTGACTGTAAGGCCTGGCCAAAATTTAGAAAAAACCCAATACACCTTTGAAGACACATAAAGGGCCTGATTTAAAAAAATAATTTCCTATTATTAAGGAGCGGGTCTCCTATACTGGTAGAGCATATGCAGTGACTGTAAGGCCTGCCAAAAATTTGTTAAAACCCCAATATACCTTTGAAGAGACATAAATGGAATGATTTAAAAAAATAATTTCACATTATTAAAGAGCGGGTCTCCTATAGTGGTAATGCCCATGCAGTGACTGTAAGGCCTGCCCAAAATTGAGAAAAACTCCAATACTCCTTTGAAGACACATAGAGGGCATGATTTAAAAAAATAATTTCCCATTATTAAAGAGCGGGTCTCCTATAGTGGTAATGCCCGTGCAGTGACTGTAAGGCCTGCCCAAAATTGAGAAAAACTCCAATACACCTTTGAAGACACATAAAGGGCCTGATTTAAAAGAATAATTATTAAAGAGCGGGTCTCCAATACTGTTATAGCATATGCAGCAACTGTAAGGGCTGCCAAAAATTAGGACGCACTCCAATACCCCTTTGAAGAGACAGAGACATAGAGGAGGGCCTCAGTAAAAAAAATGTTCCCATTATAAAGGAGCGGGTCTCCTATACTGTTATTGCGTATGTAATGACTGCAAGGGCTGCCAAAAAGTAGGACGCACTCAAATACCCCTTTAAAGAGACAGAGGAGGGCCTCAGTAAAAAAATTGTTACCATTGTTAATGAATGGGTCTCCAATACTGGTAATGCCCATGCACTAAGTTCATGGGCTGAAAAACATTTACCCCTGGGGAGTATACATGAACAGAACATATTGTATAACATACAGAATGATAGAAGTAGGCCTCTAAAAAAAATTCCTACAGGCATCGTAAACACCCTTACAAAAAAATGATGTGGGTGTTGCATCATGGTCACCCTGATGATATGGTGGTGGAGGATGAGGAGAAGGAGACGGACAACAAAAAATAGAAAAAATCAGGAAACGTATACCCATGTCTGGGTGTGAAGAGTTGCATGGAAATAGACCCCCCCAAAAAAAAGCCACTGGATTTGACTTTATGTTCCGCTGCTATCATCCGGTGGTGTTGAGAAGTCTGGCCCAATCTAGAGCCCTTGTTCATTTTTATAAGAGTCAGCCTGTCAGTATTTTCAGTTGACAGGCGGAATAGCCTATCAGTTATAATGTCCCCGGCGGCACTAAATACCTCTCTGACAAAACTCTAGCAGCAGGCCAGGCCAGGATCTCCAAAGCATAGAGAGACAGTTCTTGCCACGTGTCCAGCTTGGATTCCCAATGATTATAAGGCACAGAGGAATCATGGAGGATGTTGGTATGGTCGGCAAGGTAATACTTCAGCATCTTCTAAAACTTTTCCTTCCTTGTCAGAATACCCCACGCATCAGGGCTAGGCACTGGGAGGGTCTGAGTAAACAGTCCCATACCTTTGACAGTGTTCCCCTGCCTCTGCTGCATCGTATTTGTGTCTCCCTTGCCTGAACTCCTGTTGTCCAAGGAACTGTGACCTGTGCCGCCAGCATTTTCAGATGGAAATTTTTTTAATAATTCCTCAACAAGGGCCTTCTAGTACTGCAACATTTTACTAGACCTCTCCGCTGCAGGAAGGAGAGATAAAAAGTTCTCCTAGTAGCATGGGTCTAGAAGTGTGACCAACTAGTAATTACTGTCAGCCAAAATGCATACAATGGGAGGGTCACGGGAAAGGCAGAAGAACATAAAGTCAGCCATGTGTGCCAGACTGCCACCAGCCAAGTCTTCCCTGTCCTGAACAAAAGGATGACTGTCCAAGCTCTCCTCCTCCTCCTCATTCTCCCTTTCCTCAGGCCATCCACGCTGAACAGACGGTATGCATTTGGTGTGGGTAGTACCATCTGTAGCGCAGGAAACCAGCTCCTGTTCCTCCTCATCCTCCTCATTAGCACCCAATCCGCTGTGGGAAAAGATGAGGCTGGGCTGTGTGGCATCACCCTGTTTGGTTCCTTGTTCCATCTCATTGTGCTCCATCTGCAATGCCTCCTTTTAATTGTGAGCAGCAAGTGTTTCAGTAGACAGAGAAGCGGGATGGTGACGCTAATTATGGCATCATCGTTGCTCACCATCTTGGTGGAGTCCTCAAAGTTTTAAAGGACCATACAGATGTCTGACAACTATGCTCACTCCTCAGTTCTTATGTGTGGAGCTTGACCTGAATGCCGATCGGCAAGTTGAAGCTGGCACTCAACAACTGCCTTCTGCTGCTCACAAATTCTTCCCAACATCTGCAAGGTTGAGTTCCAACGCATGGTGACATCGCACACCAGTCGGTGAGCTGGAAGCTTCAAATGCTGCTGAAGCACGGCGAGGGTGGTGGAAGCTGTAGGTGACTTTCTGAAATGGGTACACATGCGGCGTACGTTGACAAGCAGCTCAGGCAGATCCGAGTAGGTTTTGAGAAACCGCTGAACAATTAGGTTGAGCACATGGGCCAGGCATGGTACGTGTGTGAGGTTGCCTAGCTTCAGAGTCGCCACCAGGTTCCTGCCATTGTCACACATAACCATGCCTGGCTGTAGGTTCAGCAGTGACAGCCACAGATCTGCCTGCTCTGTTACAGCTATCAACAACTCTTCAGAGGTGTGCAGTTTGTCCCCTAAGCATATTAGCTTCAGTAGTGCCTGTTGCCGCTTGGCCGAGGCAGTGCTGCAATGCTTACAGCTTGCGACTGATTTGGTCATTTCGGAGATGGAGGCTGAGAAGGAGGAGGTGCAGAAGCTGTAGAATGTGGGGGCAACTTTGATTGACTCAGGGCCCGCAATCCTCAGTGTCGGGAGGACGTGTTCCATCCCAAGATCCGACTGGGTCCTGGCTTCCACTATATTAACCCAGTGTACCGTTAGCGAGAAGTACCATCCCTGGCTACAAGCACTTGTCCACGTGTCCATGGTTAGGTTGACCTTCCCAGTAACTGCGTTGTTGAGGGCACGTCTAATGTTCTGGGACACATGCTTGTGTAATGCGGGGACTGCACACGGGGAGAAATAGTGGCAGCTGGGGACCGAGTACTGAGAGGTGGCTGCCACCATCAGGCTGCGGAAAGATTCCGTCTCCGTGAGCCTAAAAGGTAACATTTCAAGTGCAAGCATTCGAGAAATGTGTGAGTTTAGTAGGGTGGCCTGTGGGGGCATTGGCTGTGTATTTGCGCTTGCGTTCCAAGGACTGGGGTAGGGACAACTGAACTCGGCGTTGGGACAAGGACATGCACAGTGACGTTTGCAAGTGTGCAACGACAGGTGCAGGGCTGGAGGCATCTGCTCCATGGATGGGATTGGCTTGCATGCACAACAGCGGAACAAGCAGTGATGTCACCGGCAGACACTGTTTCTGGACCCTTGCGTTCGACCCACCTACACTGTGTTCCAAATTATTATGCAAATAATATTTTCTCAGATTTTCCCAAATTACCTATATGAATTGCAGTCATTGTAATTTTACAGTCAAATAACTATTAGAGTACAATTGAAAGGTTTTTGTACAAACTGCCTATGATAACAGTATATTTAAAAAAAAATAAAACACTCAAACTGCACTCAAAATGCATGTTCCAAATTATTATGCACAGCAGAGTTTTCAACCTTTTCATTTTAATAAAGAACAAAAAAATGGTCATTTTTGAAATTATAAGCATTAGCAGGTTATTACGAATTGAAATCAAACAGTTTTCAACTCAAAACTTTATTCTAGGTGATGTAACATTTGCACATAGGACCCCTTGTTCGAAAGGAGCTTCTGAACTCTCTCATTCATTGAATTTGTCAGGTTTTGGATGGTTTCTGCTTCAATTGTTTTGCATGAGGACAGAATACCCTCCCAGAGCTGTTGCTTAGATGTGAACTGCCTCCCGCCATCATAGACACTCCTTTTGATGATGCTCCAGAGGTTCTCAATGGGGTTGAGGTCAGGGGAACATGGGGGCCACACCATAAGTTTGTCCCCTTTTATGCCCACAGCAGCCAGAGATGCAGATGTGTTATGTGCAGCATGAGACGGGGCAGATGTTGCAAATGGCCTTTTTTGGGTTATCTGGACAGTCTTTAAAAAAGAACCAGACTCGCATGTCACCTTCCCAGGTTGGGTCAGTGACTTCATCATCCACCACCTCGTCTTCCACTTCCGCACCCTGGTCCTCCTCCTGACTTTCTGGCAATTGTGTCTCATCATCATCCACCTCTTGCAACAGTAATTGCACTTTCCCACCGTCACCTTCGTGTGACCGTGGCTACTAAAATATTTGGGCATCGCTACATGTGATCTCCTCTTGCCTTGCTTGAAGCGGGCTGGGCGAGGGGCCTGAATGTATAAATGGAAAAGTGAACAGCTCTTCTGATTTTGCAAGTGTGGGATCACTTGTCTCTGAGCACTTGGCATGGTGGGAGGAAGGAGGATCAGGGTGAGGAATATGTGGTTCAGTCTCACGGCTGCTGAGACTTGACCATGTGGAAGACAGGGTGGTGGTGGTGGTGGCAAAGTGACTGGAAGCATTATCTGCTATCCAACCAACAACCTTTTCACACTGCTCTGGCTTCAAGAGTGGTGTTCCGCAGACCCCGAGTAATCGGGACAGAAAGGTATTTCGACATGATGTGCGTGTTTGTTGTGCTCCCTCAGCAGGCACAGTTTCATCTTGCCCATGGCCTCGTCCTCTATGTGCACCATCACCATCACGTTCACTTCCTCGTCCTTTGCCACGCGCCTTTAAATAGAGTGGAATATTTGGCATGCTCCACAAAATGTCTGTATTATTACCACAGTAATATGCGATCACGTGTGACGAACACGGTTTTACGCTGTGGCCCCGTAGTATAGTATTGCTCAGCGACCAAGAGTGAATAGGTTAAAAAAACCACATATGGCTGACTTTAAATGGAGTGGAATATTTGGCACTCTCCAAAAAATGTCATCCATTCCATCCCTCTTAAAGGGGCCGCACGCGCCGTCCTAAAGAGTCCCCGGCCAATGGCTGGAGGACTTCCCCTTTATGAGGAACCTCCTCCAAAATGGAGGTGCCTGTGCAAGGTTGTTGTTTGTGTGCTAACACTTTCCTCCCGCTGCCTGTCAGTCATGCCCGCCAGTCTGTCTGTTAGTCCAGCCCGCCAGTCTGTCTAACAGTCCAGCCCGCCAGCCTGCCTACCTGGAGCACCTGCCAGTTACCTGGCGTGCCCGTCAGCCTGCCTACCCGGAGCACCTGCCAAGTAACCTGCTGTGCCCGCCAGCTTGCCTACCCAGAGCACCTGTCTGGCTATCAGCTGTACCTGCCTGCTTATCTACCCAGACCACCCACCAGCCTTCCTGCCGTGCTCATCCGCTGTACCTGTCAGCTCCTGTCATCTGACCCATGGGAGTCATATGCTCTCACACAAGTTCGGTCCCAGAGTGGCACCTGGTTCACCTACCCGGTCCCTTCCTGGTTCACGGAGTCGACTAAGCCACCGTGTGACCTGGGTTGGTCCGAGTAGGCACTTAGTCACGCCCCTCTGGTCCCTCCTTGCACCGAAGCACAGAGGTTCCACCACCTGGACCAGTAACAATTATTACCGCTGTAATATGGGATCACGTGTGATGATGGAAAAATGTATCTGCTTACACAAAAAAATCTGCCTGTATTCTGCTAACAAGCAAATGAAGCATAAAAATGGAGTACTGTATTGCTTTTTAAGCAAAGAATCAGGATTAAGAGCAAAAAAAATAGCCCTGATATGTAGAGCTATGGATATCTGTAACAGCAGCAGCAGACAGAACGTGCTCAGAATGTGCAATGGACCCTATTGTGTTGTATACACTGTCCACCAACCCAACCTAAGTCGTGCTATCACCAGTAAAATATGCAGCTGGTTTAGTCCTCAGAATAACTGTTAGTTTAGATGTGTATATATAGCTGTTGAATACCTTACTAAAACAACCACCAATTCTATGTCTTACTCAGCACCCTCCCTACTCTGCCTGTTCCTGGGGTACACTGTGATGAGCATAGGGTCACCAGGTCTTATATAGACTTGATGACGCTATGCGGCCAGCCAATCACTGTAATGCCACAACCAACATGGCTACAGCATTACATTGAGCGGCAGCCAATCCCTGAATGTTAATTGGCTCTCTAAAGAGCGCCAAACATGCAGGGAGGGGACCCGAGCTCCCGCCCGAGCATCCCGGAAATACTCGAGGAGCGCCGAGCTTTTCAAGCACAGTGATGCTTGGGCGAGTACTGAGTCGTGGCAAGCCCGCTCGCTCATCACTACTACTTACAAGAGTTTTGAGGATCCACCTCACCAAGTAAAACATAACACTAACATAGTAAAGGCTAAATGCATTTATGCCACATGGTAGCAATGGTAGCCACTACTTCCTGTTTGACTACCCATGTTTGTTAATCTTCCAGTGATTGCCCAAGAACTCTGTTAGTTTTTACACCATGTACCCAAGAGAAAAGTTAGCCCTGGGAACAAAAGCTTTTCCTGCATGGTGAGCTGATGCAGGCTTTCTTCATGTTTTTTTTTTTATATTGAAAGTTATCACCTGGAGTATCTGGAGAAAATCCACGCAAACACAGCAGAACATGCAAACTTAATGCATATAATGCCCATGGTCATAAAAAAGCCAGGATCCCAGAGTTTACAGAATATAAAATAATTTGTAGCACACATATAATAATTCAGTGCCAAAGATTTTGTGTATTATGTATTGTTCATAAAAACCCTAGAGGTAAATCATGACAGATGCAATAAGAACTACTGAAGATAAAGGAAGCAATGAAAAAGGTAAAATTTACATATAAAGTGGAAGAAGAGCAGAAAAAATAATAAACAATAAACTATGCTAGACATTCACTTAGAAAACTCTGTAGCGTTTGTTTGGATATCTTTGTTATCTTTTTGAAACAGTTGTTAGGGTTTGTTTAACAAGTGCAGAAAAATTGCCAATAACCAGCATTAATGGATGATATAGGGAGTCAATGTCTAGGTTGGGTTTTCTATGAACGTTTAAGGAAACCCGTCAGGTCTAATAACACTATTAAGTTTCAGATATAGGGTCAATCTGCAGGTTATTAGTGTTATGAAGGTGTGGCACATGGGAGAAAAGGAATTTTCAGTCATGCAGGCATGCCCAGAGCAATTACACTAACAGCTCATAGTACTGAGAGCGGCGGCTGTGAGCACACCTCGGCACTGACTGTCAGCCGGCTCTGCAGAGCATCAGTGCTCCATGAGCTGGCAGTCAGTGCTGGGTGTGTTACAGCTGTTGTTCTCGGTGCTGTGAGTGGTGACTGTAATTGTTGGAGAAATAAAGTTAATTTTCTCCCAGGTGCTGCACTTTCAGTACTGCAGATTAACCCTATGTCTGCAAGTTAAAAGCATTATCCGACCTGATATGTTCCCTTTAATGTGATCATTTGTACAATACACTTTGCATTATTGTTGGCAGTAGATTCCCTGGTTACATGGGATGTGGATGTACTATTCAACAATACGATTAGCAATAATCAAGTAAAATATTACCAGTTGCTCACTAAACTTATTTTCACAGGACAATAATTGGAAACAAATGTGCCTGTAATCAGTGGCGTTAGTAGAGTCCAATTAGCCCTGCTACAAAATTTGGATTTGGGCCCTCACTTGCATGTTGGTCAGATGTATAAGCCCTTGTAGTATTTTAGATCCTATAAAGCCATGCGTGTTCATTCATCATGTAATAATGTCCCCTGTCCTGGCTGTGTCCTGTAATAATCTCCCCCATTGTGGTCCACATCCTGTAAAAATGTCTCTCATTCTTGGCTCCTTACTGTGGTCTAACGTTCTCCATCCTATGCCCCTTCCTTCTATAGTACTCCCCATCCTGGGCCCCTTCCTTGTATAATGCTCTGATTCTGGTCCCTTTCCTTGAACAATATTCAGGTATAATGTCCTGCCACTCTTTTCCAACACATTAAAAAAATAAACGATTCCTCTTACCTTCCTCTGCTCCCACAACAAGGGGCGTCTCCTTCTGTAGCTGACGTCAATGAGCCAGCACAGGCAGTGCATGACTTCACAGCCATGCGCTGTTCGCAATGGGCACACCGACATCAGCTGCTGGACTCTGGATTGCAGCATGTATTGCAGTACAGGGACCTGGTAGGTCCCTGTGAAGCAATAAACTTCAGCTGAATTAGGCGCTTTCTTTGATGAGCCCCCCTCCTGCATTGGCCCGGTTGCGGTTGTACCCTCTACGACTGCGATCGTTTTAACCCTGCCTGCAAATATCTGGATGATCATTACCTTATGTAAAAGGCCATTTAATAAATATATATTTCTGGAAAAAGAAACCATAAAGTAAACAATGTTTCTGTTTGTTTTCACTCTCTCCCCTATCCTCCACTTTCTACTAACCCCCCTAATCCCTACACCTATGAAGGAATTGGTCATCTCCATCCTCCCCATCCATCTCACATCCTCCTCAAAAATATTCCTCAACATTCAATCCTGTGTCTCCAAACACAGAGAGCCACCTCATGCCCTGTCCTGCTCCCACCTGCTAACATTTTCCCTGCTTCTCCTCACTGCCAGCGATATCTCTCCAAATCCTGGTCCTCCTCACCACATCCCTACAGTCAGTTCAACCTCCTATCCACGATCTATTACAGACTCTCGCAACCTTTCTAACCTTATACCCATTCACCCAGCCCCCGCTCCCCCAGTCTCACTAACAGGAGCTCTATGGAATGCTCGTTCCATCTGCAACAAACGTTCCTACATTCATGATCTTTTCATTACTAACAAACTTTCCTTTCCAGGCATCACCAAAGCCTGGCTCTCCCCCTCTGACAGAACCTCTCCAGATGCTTTTTTGTAAAGTGGATTCCACCTTTCCCACCCCCACCGCCCCAGCGGCAAGCATGGCGGAGGAGTTGGTTTTCTCCAGTCATATAACTGCACCTTCATCCAAATCCCACTGCCGCCCTCCATTTCTCTCCCCTCTTTTGAGGTACACTGTGAGTGCATCTACTCCTCCTCTAACCGGCTGTCATTTACCGCCCCCAGGGCCAGCCACCACTTTCTTCGACCACTTCACCACCTGGCTCCTTCACTTCCTTTCCATTGACATTCCCACTAGCATCATTGGCAACTTCAACATCCCCATTGACACTTCCCACTCATCTGTCTCTATGCTTCTATCTCTCATTTCCTCCTTCGGCCTTGCTCAATGGTCTTCCGCAGCCACTCACAAAGATGGCCACACACTGGACCTCATCTTCACCTGTCTCTGTTCCTTATCTAACCTCTCTAACTCACCTCTCCCTCTTTCTGACCACAATCTACTAACATTCACTGCCCTCTCCTCTCCAGGTCCACAATCCCCACTTCACAAACTTGCATACCGTCGCAGAAATCTCAAACACCTTGATCTACACTCACTCTCTGAATCCCTTCTCCCTCTTACAGACATAAGTTCCTTACATGATGCAGATGTTGCTGCCTCTTTATATAACACAACAGCTGCAGCTCTTGATTCGGTTGCCCCCCTCACACATACCAAAGATCGCACACTCAATAGGCAACCCTGGCACACCAACCTGAATAAAGAACTGAGACAGGCTTCCAGGGTTGCTGAGTGGAGAAGGAAAAGGTCCCACTTCAATGAGCACTTCATCACATTTAAACAGTTCCTCACTATTTTCAAGTCCACACTTACTGCAGTAAAGCAAACTTACTTCTCATCTCTCATATCCTCACCGTCTCACAACCCTAAACAGCTTTTCAGCACTTTCAATTCTCTCCTCCATCCCCCAGCACCTCCTCCCTCTCCTCTCATCTCAGCTGAAGACTTAGTCTCATTCTTCAAGCAGAAAATTGACACCATCAGACAAAGCTTTTGCTTAAAGTCCCCACAGCCCCTTCTCATAACTACTCAATCCTACTCCTCTAAAACCAGCTTCTCCACCATTATGGAAGATCAAGTTTCCTCTTTACTCTCCAAATCACACCTAAACACCTGTGAACTTGACCCAATCCCGTCCCACCTCAAAACTACCTAAACAACGTGTCCATTTTGAACTGTCCTCCCGCCTCTCCTCCTGCTCCATCTTTGACCACTTACAATCTGGCTTCTGACAGCACTATTCCACTGAAACTGTTCTGATTAAAATCACCACTGACCTACTAACTGCCAAATCCAAGCGACACTAGTCTGTCCTCCTTCTCCTGGACCTGTCACCTGCCTTCGACATAGTGGACCATTCCCTCTTACTACAGACTCTCTCATCTCTTGGCATCACAGACTTGGCCCTATCTTGGATCTCCTCATACCTTACAGACCGGACATCCAGTGTTTCCCACTCACACACCATCTCCTCATCTCACCACCTTTGTGTTGGTGCCCCCAAAGGTTCAGTTCTAGGACCCCTTCTCTTCTCCATCTACACCTTTGGCCTGGGACAGCTCATAGAGTCTCACGGCTTTCAGTATCATCTTTAAGCTAATGACACACAGATCTACCTCTCTGGACCTGATATTACCTCCTTACTAACCAGAATCTCACAATGTCTGTCCGCTATTCCATCCTTCTTATCTGCTAGATTTCTAAAAGTTAACTTGGATAAAACTGAATTCATCATCTTTCCCCCATCTCATTCAACTCCCCCATCTGACCTGTCCATCAAAGTCAATAGCTGCCCACTCTCCCCAGTCCCTCAAGCTCGCTGCCTTGGTGTAACCTTTGATCTCTCCTTCAAACCACATTTCCAAGCCCTTTCCATTTCCTGCCGATTCCAACTCAAAAATATCTCCCGAATCCGCACATTCCTCAACTAAGAATCTGCAAATACACTAGTGCACGCCCTCATCATCTCACACCTCGACTACTGCAACCTCCTACTTTGTGGCCTCCCCTCTAACAGTCTTGTGCCCCTCCAATCTGTCCTAAACTCTGCTGTCTGACTAATCCACCTGTTCTCAAGCTATTCTCTGGCTTCTCCTTTCTGTCAATCCATTCACTGGCTCCCCATTGCCCAGAGATTCCAGTTCCAAACTCTAAACTTGGCATACAAAGCCATCCACAACCTGTCTCATCCAAACATCTGTGACCTAGTTTCCCGGAACTTACCTGCATGCAACCTCCAATCCTAACAAGATCTTCTTCTCTACTCCCCTCTTATATCCTCCTCTCACAGTCACATACAAGGTTACTCCTGTGCATCCCCCCTGCTCTGGAACACTCTACCCCAACACATCAGACTCTCACCTACCATGGAAACCTTCAAAAGGAACCCAAAGACCTACAGTACAGACCAAAAGTTTGGACACACCTTCTCATTTAAAGATTTTTCTGTATTTTCATGACTATGAAAACTGTACATTCACACTGAAGGCATCAAAACTATGAATTAACACATGTGGAATTATATACTTAACAAAAAAGTGTGAAACAACTGAAAATATGTCTTATATTCTAGGTTCTTCAAAATAGCCACCCTTTGCTTTGATGACTGCTTTGCACACTCTTGGCATTCTCTTGATGAGCTTCAAGAGGTAGTCACCGGAAATGGTCTTCCAACAATCTTGAAGGAGTTCCCAGAGATGCTTAGCACTTGTTGGCCCTTTTGCCTTCACTCTACGGTCCAGCTCACCCCAAACCATCTTGATTGAGTTCAGGTCTGGTGACTGTGGAGACCAGGTCATCTGGCGTAGCACCCCATCACTCTCCTTCTTGGTCAAATAATCCTTACACAGCCTGGAGGTGTGTTTGGGGTCATTGTCCTGTTGAAAAATAAATGATGGTCAAACTAAACGCAAACCGGATAGAATAGCATGCCGCTGCAAGATGCTGTGGTAGCCATGCTGGTTCAGTATGCCTTCAATTTGGAATAAATCCTCAACAGTGTCACCAGCAAAGCACCCCCACACCATCACACCTCCTCCTCCATGCTTCACGGTGGGAACCAGGCATGTAGAGTCCATCCGTTCACCTTTTCTGTGTTGCACAAAGACACGGTGGTTAGAACCAAAGATCTCAAATTTGGACTCATCAGACCAAAGCACAGATTTCCACTGGTCTAATGTCCATTCCTTGTGTTCTTTAGCCCAAACAAGTCTCTTCTGCTTGTTGCCTGTCCTTAGCAGTGGTTTCCTAGCAGCTATTTTACCATGAAGGCCTGCTGCCCAAAGTCTCTTCTTAACAGTTGTTGTAGAGATGTGTCTGCTGCTAGAACTCTGTGTGGCATTGACCTGGTCTCTAATCTGAGCTGCTGTTAACCTGCGATTTCTGAGGCTGGTGACTCGGATAAACTTATCCTCAGAAGCAGAGATGACTCTTGGTCTTCCTTTCCTGGGGCTGTCCTCATGTGAGCCAGTTTCTTTGTAGCGCTTGATGGTTTTTGCAACTGCACTTAGGGACACTTTCAAAGTTTGCCCAATTTTTCACACTGACTGACCTTCAAGTAATGATAGCCACTCGTTTTTCTTTACTTAGCTGCTTTGTCTTGCCATAATACAAATTCTAACAGTCTATTCAGTAGGACTATCAGCTGTGTATCCATCTGACTTCTGCACAACACAACTGAGGGTCCCAACCCCATTTATAAGGCAAGAAATCCCACTTATTAAACCTGACAGGGCACACCTGTGAAGTGAAAACAATTTCCGGTTACTACCTCCTGAAGCTCATCAAGAGAATGCCAAGAGTGTGCAAAGCAGTCATCAAAGCAAAAGGTGGCTACTTTGAAGAACCTAGAATATAAGACATATTTTCAGTTGTTTCACACTTTTTTGTTAAGTATATAATTCCACATGTGTTAATTCATAATTTTGATGCCTTCAGTGTGAATGTACAATTTTCATAGTCATGAAAATACAGAAAAATCTTTAAATGAGAAGGTGTGTCCAAACTTTTGGTCTGTACTGTACCTCTTCCGACAAGCTTACAACCTGCAGTAACAGTAGCTTCACCATACCGCTGCACGACCAGCTCTACCATCACCTACTGTATCCTCATCCATCCCTTGTAGATTGTGAACCATCATGGACAGGGTCCTTTCTCCTCCTGTATCAGTCACTAACTCATTTTTGTTCAAGATTATTGTAATTGTTTTTGATATGTGTGAGGGGCGCAGGGTGGTAGTTGTGGCAAGCGTCTTCTGTTCTCCTCCTACACCGTGGCACCCCACAAATAAAAGATAAAATCTTATCTGTCGTGTGGCGTGGGTGAAATGCATCATACTCACTGTTGTGCTGGAAGTCGACGGGTACCACGATCCTGGATCCAGATGCCTCCACACATTGAACGACAGACTCCTTGTCCATTTTTAACATATTAACTTTACTCAACAAGTTCACAGTTTCCATGGCAGTTACAGTACAGCATGTATCCATTTTGTCAACTTGTGCTCTCCCTTTCGTTTTCTACCCTTCTGGCTCCTGAGGTGCTCTTTCTGGCTCTACAGCTCTCATGCCTCCTGGCCCCCTCTTCTGTGTCGGTCTCCCATCTGGCTCCCCTTTATGGGAGATAAAAGAGCTAACCGTTTCTGTACCTGATTCGGGCCGCAGGCCTAAGATTTTCCAGGAGATACCGCTGAAAGAAGTTGCGGCAGTCCGCATGCTATATCTCGCTACCCCGAGCTTTCCGTACGTTTCCGGCCCTGTGGCCTAATCTGCCTTTCCTCTCAGTTGTTCCTCCTGCATAATCTTAAATGTTACAACTTACTTATCTATCTTCCTTTTCTCTCTACATCTGACTAACTGAAAAAAAAAACATTGTTCTTCACTGGCCCAAACCCCTCCCACTTAAAACTGGGGCAATCACCTACTGTCTCCTTTGATTGCTGGGCAAACTTCACCCATCACCACTTAAATGCAGTTACTACCCTCTAACAGCATGCAGTGAACTTCTTATGTCCTAAACTATGCCTTATATCTTATACGCTAATAGGCCCACCACTGCCTATCAGCCCTGTTTCTATCTATCACTAAATAAACCCTAAACTATATCCTATGCTTTCCCAATACACTATATATTTAAATCATTCATAACATTAATAATCAGAAAAACTTATATCCAAATATATACACAGTCTATATAAATATCCATTTTACTAAAGGAAAGCGCACTCGATTTATTAAGGAGGCATAAAGCGCATGAGTGGCCCCTGTCACACCCTTACATATGTATACCCCCTTTTTCACATGTAAAGCGCCATGGAATAAATGACGATATAATAAATAATAATAATAAAGTGCATTACATTACTTTGTATTATAAATAATAAAAGTTCAAGTATTCATTTACATGACATTGTTTTACAAAGAAAGAATATCATATATCACTGTGTAAAAGTTGTTGCGCTTCCATATCCACTGCTGTGGTTCTTATGTAGATTAATAAATCTTCAGTCTCTCCCAGAAGCAGCGGCTCAATTGGCAAAACCTATTTCTGCACCCCCATAGTTATGTGTATTTATCAAATGAGGTTAAAGAATAAGAATATATGACAGAATGTAACGTGTGCCCCAAGAAAATATGAAAACAAAATAAAACAAAAGTAAAAAGTCCTAAGAAGCATAACATACCTAAAATAAAGCTGTCTTCAACTTCGAAAACCTCCACACATAGATCAGGGGACATTCAGTTTGTTTTAAAATAAAAAAGTTCACTCAACAGTTCAAGTGCAACAAATTGTAACACGCAGTATCGGGCACAACACTCCTCATTTCTTGTTTCCATAGTACACAACAGTACATTTCCAGGATTTCTTTCTGTTTGAACTGGACTATTCCTATATTCACTGATCCTGTCAGCCCCAGGGATTCCCAGTCCAGGTCTGCAGTGCACCAGAGATCCGTTACCTTTCCTATGCATGGTTCCACATCAATGTTCCTCTGTATGGAAGGGTATGAGGTGCTTACCATAGCATCTGAATCAAGCCTTGTGCCCCGGTAGTTGCAGGAATGTCCACAGGGAATTTTTGTAAGGCCTTGTACCACCCAGAATAATATGTACTCAACCTTGCTATCAGCCCTAACTGCCCTTGAATTTGATCTTCTCACTCACAAACAAACTCAAACTCACTTCAAACAGAAAGCAGTCTCCTTTGACTGGCACTTTCCCCTCCCAATATGGGCAAGTCCTAAACATTAACACTTTCCTACGCTGTTGTCATCATCTAACTACAGTCACTATCTTACTGTATATCCTAATCCATAACCTTTGTCTTTCCATATATATGCTGCACTGTACACTGCCAACATTATACATTACTTATACACTATGCATATTAGCATATCACTATCTATATCATAATATATTCCAAAACCGCAGGACATAGTTTACTACTACACACCCTTACATGTATATGCATATATCCATGCATTTTTGTCAATGTT
The DNA here is from genome assembly GCF_046119375.1 of Phyllobates terribilis. Lineage (NCBI taxonomy): Eukaryota > Metazoa > Chordata > Amphibia > Anura > Dendrobatidae > Phyllobates > Phyllobates terribilis. Next base: position 295,002,111 of record NW_027362771.1, read on the forward strand.
TTACACATATTCAAACCTCAAAGTTCTGGTATAGTGTATTTCTATTTCAGAAGCATCCTCACACACCATTATTCCAACACTTATGGTGTTCACTTCCGCTATTATTTAACTGCGTACTCTTCATGAATCTGATTCTTTTTTTCCTTAAAGGGATTTTCCCACAAACAAAAGTTCATTTTAATAATAGTCTGTGCCTGACCGTGTACGGAACATACCACAGCTCCTGGGCAGGGGAGGAAGCAATAGACCATACAGATATTACAGCACGGGATCGCAGAGGATTCATTTTGTTGTCAGCTTTGTAATGTCACCTGACATTAAGCCCTCTGGTTACTAATGGAGAGGGATCTATAAGACCCCATTACTAACCCCATAGTTAGATTGTACTAAAGACACAGCAAGAATAAAGTCCTTTAAAGCGAACCTGTCATCAGGATTGTGCTAAGTAAGCTACACGTGTCACCGTGCAGTGTCACCGTTACACTACATGCAGTGTCACCGTTACACTGATCAAAATGATACATGGGTTGATGAAATCCATCCTGTGGTTGTTGTTTAATCTGTATTTGCAGTTTGGAGATAATTAGATTCTCGCGCTTTGGGGCTGCTCTGCTGGCTGCGTAAGAAAGTTCTCACTGCAGTGAGCGGTGCCGTGAGTGAGATCGCTGGGGTTCATCAGCTATTAACTCCAGTGAGCTTTTTCACGGTACTGCTACACACTGTAGGTGTCTCAATGTGAGCTGGCTGGCGTGGATAGCGGTCGCTTCACTGATGTGACAAGTATCCAAATCATCTGGATCTTCGTGCAGCGCTTTGACCTGCGGTAATGAACTTACCACCGATCAGAGCTGGTGTTTCTTGTGCTGTCACACAGATGACAGCATGGGAAACATCCGATGTTTGGGCTGCCGAACCCGAACTGGAAACCTGACATACAGTAAAAAGTCCGTATTCAGAATCTGTGCACGAACACTAGGTGTTCGGTACGGACCCCAAACTTTACCGCTTGGGTTCGCTCATCCCTACTTCCTACGTAATGACTTCCAATTATCAGATATTATTGCTCAGAGGAATACTAATCAAATACAACTAGGATCTCTGTTCATTTTCACTTAGTAATTATCTGAAAATAAATAAATATATATATATTTGCTACACAATATAGTCATATCATAATACGCAAACACAAAAACCAAAACCATCTGGAAGAGTTCCAAAGGGTAGAAAACATGTTTATAATGGCTTTATACAGCTGTCTTTAAGGTTTTTTTTGCATCTTTTTCCCGAGGATTATCATGTCATCTGTTTCACACCACAGAAATTGTTTTTATCATGTATATACTGTCTGACTGGTATCCTAACTGATAATGAGCAGAAACCATTAAATATTTCATTTACTTTCATTCTTAGCAGCACTAACATTATGCGAAATCTATTCAGGTTTTTAAAATCAAAACATCTTAATTCACATCTTCTTTAAGGGCATTCTCCGGGAACAGAAAAAAAAATTATAACTTAAGGAAATGTCATTATAAATACATTCTTAATTACTTTTAATTAGCAAGTAACAATAGTTTTGTCTATGGAGATAATCTCTATAGTACATTAAAATGGCTTTTCTTGTTACACTAACAGAAACCTGTCCTAGAATCTAACGTTTGTCCTGACATTCTAGAACAGGTTTCCGTCAGTGTAACAAGACAATGCCATTTTAATTCTATAGGGATTACCTCCCTAAACAAAATAATAGTTATTTGCTAATGACAAGTATTTATGAAAGTATGCTGACATTTACATTAGTTATTATTTTTCTGTTTATGGAGAACCCCTTTAAAATTATTGTATTAAAAGTTCCTAAAGGATATCTGTTTACCAACAACACATTTCATACTCTACAGAATTCTTGTTCACAACATGAATACAGCATTTATCTATTTAATAAACCTGTTTATATTTTAACACTTTGAGAGCTTGCATATTATTAGACTTTTTTTGGGTATTTGTGGGTTTGCCAGTACTCTTAGTTTGTTTGTATGCAAATGGTCTCCCTTATTTCTATTATAGTGAATACAGACAAATCATAAAACTATTTAATACACACAGTATTCAATCAGTCTAATGTAAGCACTATTCCAGCGTTTTGTTTTGTTTTTTATCCCTTTGTTAGGGATCACATATGTAAGTGTAATGTATATAGTCACATACTGACTGGTAGCCGTCTTCACGTGTTTTCAGCCTCGCTCTGGCACCAAGTGACTGCAGTTGTGACCGGCCAAATCATACAGTGGTTACTGTGTAAAGCAAAGGTCACGTTTTAAAATCTTCTCAATTTAAGTCTACTAGAGTTCCAAATGAAGCTCTGTTGCCTCGGCCTGAGTGTCACAGACTTGTATTGAGAAAAATTACTTCTGGAACACATACTGATTACGAAAGCCGTTATGTGGTGCTGGAGAGTCCAGATCAGGAGTGAAAAAAGGTAAAGACGCCAATCGGTGAGTATGCAACTACATGCATTACACTTAGAGTACAGACCAAAAGTTTGGACACACCTCATTTAAAGATTTTTCTGTATTTTCATGACTATTAAAATTGTACATTCACACTGAAGGCATCAAAACTATGAATTAACATATGTGGAATTATATACTTAACAAAAAAGTGTGAAACAACCGGAAAATATGTCTTATATTCTAGGTTCTTCAAAGTAGCCACCTTTTGCTTTGATGACTGCTTTGCACACTCTTGGCATTCTCTTGATGAGCTTCAATCTTTAAATGAGAATGTGTGTCCAAACTTTTGGTCTGTACTGTACATTCTTGATCCCTAACTTAAACTTTCTTGAAAAAACAATATCGATTAGAAAGGTCGATCATAATGATAGTATTATTCACACATAGTAATGGGGGCACAATTGGAGTAGTGTCCTGTATTAATGCAATTAAAGTTGATGTTTTTTCTTTTTAATTTATAATGTCACTATTTATATGAAACAATCCTGAACTATTGCAATTTTCATGCTGGCCACTGTGCTTTATTAAGGTAACCTTCCCAAGTAGACCTCTCGGAGATGGCTCTTTATTTTGTGCTGTGCACAGTAGTTGCAGGGTCTAATATCCTTTCAGTGTCATCAGAGCTGGATTACCATGAAAGGAAACACCTCTGTTATGAAGCTGGTCACAGATTTACACAGGATCCACTATATCCCAGGGCAGACCACAATTTTTTTTTGTTTTAGTTTTCTTATAAATTTCTCTTCTTGTAAAAGTATCTCTGAATCTACTATGCAGCTGCTCCATTATTACTGCATTGCTAAAGGGGTCGTTTACTGTAAAGCTTCACACAACATCTGGGTATTACGATCTGGGGAAATCTCTGAAAACTGCCCCTTCTCCCCAGAAAGATACCTATAAACGTACTTATGATTTCCAATGAATTCCATTAAATTCTTTTTTTTTCTTTTAACATGCAGTATTATTGAAAAATGTATTTGACTATACTGTTCAGTACACTATTACTTTTAGCCTGTTTGATCATTGTAAAGAATTGGATTTCCATATCAATCAATCGATCCAGGCGTGGGTACATTTGGTAGAAACAACTAAGCTCTATGAGAAAATCTATTATAAAAAGTAAATTGGAAAATAGGAGTTAAGATGGGATGACAAACAAATGTAAATTGTTATTCCATGTTGTAGGCCTATTTTTCCTTTTTTTTTCCTCCCTCTTTATCTATCTTTTCCATTTCACAATGGCAAGGGGGTCGATGGGTTGGTGGGTAGGAGCAAACGGCGGAGGAATGGAAGTGGATAATTGGAAAACCTGGAATAGTTAGTTTTTTTCTTCGATGTCTAACACGTAACTTCTGTTCAGACTAAACCTTTTTTCTAAAAGACATGATTCTTTTTGGTATAAATATGACTGATAAAATTCTGTAAGCACATGATATGCACTGTATATAGCAGGATATTTACTGACATATATATAAATTTAGTTCTCAGGGACATAACTAGAATAGGCCCTACAGCAAAATTATATTGAAACAGCAGCATTCGTAAAATAAAATACAGGTATAGATAATAGCCCCATATAACAACTAACCCACATAGTGGGCATAATTATAGATAACAGAAATCTACTAACTTGTTATTCCTTACAAGTTCCTACAAGAACCTAAGTGGGCCCACTAACCTCTGAGCCCCATAGCAACTGTTATGGCTGCTACAACTACAGTTATGCCCATTGTAGCCCCATTGTCATGAGTGTGTCAGATGTGACAGACAGTCGCTCTGCATCTGGCTGCAGAAGGTCACTGTGTTTGGCATTGCAGACGTCTTCCTAAATCCTTCTCACTTTTGGACCCAGTGGCAACTTCCCTCCTGCTCTGATTGACACACATGGTCTGGGTGTTTATAAACTTTCAGTCTGCTGCAGGGAGTCGCCGGTGATATTTTCATTTCCCCTTGTGAAGGCTTGGAGCTACAGCAGTCGGCTAGCTTCCTCTCTGGTGCCCTTGGAGGTCGTTTGGTGTTATCTCTCTGGTGCCTGCTCAAGATAAGTTTTCCCCCTTTATTTGTCTCCCTTGTTGTCTTTAGTTTATAGTGGGGACTGACCAATGCTCACCCCCTCCCTATCTAGGGCCTAGCTCTAGGGATATACAGAGCTTAGGTTTCCTGCTCGGCGATTGGTGTGGAACCAATATAGGGATGGTAGGGTAGGCAGGGTGTCATTAGATCTGACTGGGGGTGTCCACTCCCCCTTTCCCTAGTGTCTGGGATTCCTTCCCCTCATTCCTTTGTGTTGCACTTAGCCTTTCGCACACTGTGCCTGACACCCATCCTATAAAATTCTCTGCCATACTGGCCCATACATTGTAATAATGTCCCTTGTCCTGTCCTCCAACCTGTAATAATAATAATTCATCCTGGAACCTTTCCTGTAATAATGTCCCCAAGCCAGTAATAATTGGTCACCAAGATTTGAGGCCCTTTTAGCTATTAGTAATGGGCAGTCACCCACTATGTAACTGGTTTTAGAGTCAATCTTAAGAATTTTCTAATGGTCATTCAAAGTGCCTCTCACCTCCAGCCATTGGTTGTTAGTCTGTGATGAACCATAATTGTTGATCCCCGTTACGCCTTCTAGGCTGTAAGGGTGAGCTTTGGGACGGATCTTTGGCTTGCTGGTAAGCCTTAGAAAGGACCTTCTTAGGGTAACCGGATTTCTGAAGCGTCTAGTAAAACTGTGTGCCAAGTTTGAGAAATCATGTTGGTTGGTATAATTTCATCTTACCCATAAGAATTATCCAGTAGAAATGCCTCTTGAGATGAAAAGGATAAAAATTTAAAAAGTGAAGGAGGCTATTGGTAGCAGTTATATAGCAGAATATAGGTTGATAATGAAGCGGTTATCCTGGATGGAAAGCTTCAAATCCAGGAATATAGCTTTTGTGAGAGAAACGGAATGTGCAAGAAAGATGTTCAACAAATTTTGGTTAACATAAGTGATGAACTCAAGACATTCCTCCTGAGTACCACGCCACAGAAAAAAAACACATCATCAATAAATCAAAGCCATTTAAGGACACGATCTTGATATATAGATGAAGGACAGATGATGATTTCTTCCCACCATCCTAAAAAAAGGTTAGCATATGAAGGCGCAAATATCACCGCAAGAGCAACTGTGGATACATGGTGACAGAATATTCTGTCAAAGATAAAGTAGTATTGCTGTAATAAGAAATCCAACAGATTAATCAAGAATTAGTTGTGCATTCTGTCTGATCTATCTTGAAGATCCAAAAAATGAGTCACAGCTTTCATGCTATCGTTATGCGAGATGTTTGAGTATAATATTTCCACATCATAAGTTACTAAAATAAAATCTGTTGGCAATACCACATCCTGTATGCTTTGTATAAAGTGTATTGTGTCTTTGATAAATGATGGTAGACTCTTGATCAAGGCTTATAAAAAGTAGTCCACATATGAAGATGCTTTCTCACAGACACTTCCAATGCCTGAGATTATGAAATGACCAGGTGGCTTTGATATGTCCTTTAGGCAGCATATAGAACGTGGGAACAATTGGTTTGGCCACCCATAGAAACATTTTGTCTTTGGATGAAATAATACCATATGTTGAAGCAGAGTCAAGTAGTCCTAACTATTTTTGGAAAAGACCAACGTAGGATCAGAGGGTAGTTTATGATACAAACTTGTAATGTCAAGTTGTCAGTAAGCCTCCTCAAAATACATAAAAGTTGGTCATAAGACCACATTACCCACCTTGTCTGCCTTCTTAATTAGAAAGAATCTGTTGTGTGTTTGAGTTGCTAAAGGGCCCTTCTTTCACATGGATTGAGGTTTTCCCATGACAGGTATTGCATGGTAATTTTAAGATATTGGACTTCACCAATTCAAAAAACAGCTGAACAGATGGAACCAGATAAAAAGGCAGAGCGGTATTAGACTTATTTTGTGTAGGAAAATGCGTCCAAAGTGCTGCGGAATAATAATTCAAAAGGATCCTGTGGTTCACGATCCAGAAGTGAGACCACAATGTTCACTTGCTTGTATATGACACAAAGAATTAATTTCCTACAGAAGGCATAGAAAAAAATTCTTTCTCCATGCCTCTTAACCCCTTAACGACCTTAGGATTTTCCGTTTTTGTGTTTTTGTTTTTTGCTCCCCCTCTTCCCAGAGCAATAGCCTTTTTAATTTTGGCAATATGGCCATGTGAGGGTTTATTTTTTGCGAGACAAGTTGTACTTTTAAATGCCATCACTGCTTTTACCATATCGTGTACTGGAGAACGGGGAAAAATTCCAAGAGCGGTGAAATTGCAAAAAAAAAAAATGCAATTTAACTGTTGTTTTTCATTTTTTTTTACCACATTCACTAAATGCTAAAACTGACCTGCCATTATTATTCTCCAGGTCATTATGAGTTCGTAGGTGCCAAACATGTATAGGTTCTTTTTTATTTAGGTGGTGAAAAAAAAAATCCAAAGTTTGCTAAAAAAAAAAAAATGACGCCATTTTCCGAGACCCGTAGCGTCTCAATTTTTCGGGATCTGTTGCCAGGTGATGGCTTATTTTTTGCACACCGACATGATGTTTTTATTGATACCATTTTGGGGAAGATCCAATGTTTTGATCGCCCGCTATTGCATTTTATTGCAATGCTGCGGCGACCAAAAAAACGTAATTCTGGTGTTTAAAATTTTTTTTTCTCGTTACGCTGTTTACCAATCAGATTAATTATTTTTTTATATCGATAGATCGGGTGATTCTGAACGCAGCGATACCAAATATGTGTATGTGTTTTTTTTATTATTTTATTGTGAAAGGGGGGTGATTTAAAATTTTATATTTTTTTATTTTTTTATATTTTTAAAATGATTTTTTTACACTTTCTGCATGCTTCAATAGTCTCCATAGGAAACTAGAAGCAGCAGTTGCCAGATTGCCTCTGCTCCATACAATCGATGAGTAGATCGCTTGTATGCAGCAGAAATGCTCACTTGCTATGAGCGCTGGGTGGCGCTCATAGCAATCAGGACATGACAACCACAGGGGTCTGCTGTAGACCCCGGGTTGCCATGCCCACCTATTGGTGACCCGCGATCATGTGACAGGGTCACCGTTGGGCGGGGCTAATGCTGCACTTCCGGTGCGGCGATGTTAAATGCTGCTGTCAGAGATTGACAGTGGCATTTAACTGGTTAACAGCCACGGGTGGATCGCGATTACACCCTCGGCTGTTGCGGGCACATGTCAGCTGTAAGAATCTCCACACACAGTGGGGAAAAAAAGTATTTAGTCAGCCACCAATTTTGCAAGTTCTCCCACTTAAAAAGATGAGAGAGGACTGTAATTGACATCATAGGTAGACCTCAACTATGAGATACAAAATGAGAAAACAAATCCTGAAAATCTCATTGTCTGATTTGGACAGAATTTTTTTCAAATTTTGGTGGAAAATAAGTATTTGGTCACCTACAAAAGTTCATCTCAATGCTTTGTTATATATCCTTTGTTGGCAATGACAGAGTACAAATTTTTTCTGTAATTCTTCACAAGGTTGGCACACACTGTTGCTGGTATGTTGGCCCATTCCTCCATGCAGATCTCTTCTAATGCAGTGATGTTTTGGGGCTGTCGCTGGGCAACACGGACTTTCAACTCCATCCAAAGGTTTTCTATAGGGTTTAGATCTGGAGACTGGCTAGGCCACTCCAGGACCTTGAAATGCTTCCTTCGTTGCCCTAGCGGTGTGCTTGGGATCATTGTCATGCTGAAAGACCCAGCCACGTTTCATCTTCAATGCCGTTGCTGATGGAAGGAGGTTTGCACTCAAAATCTCACGATACATAGCCCCATTCCAATATAGAGTTCAATTTAAACTTATTATGCTAAACCCACAAAGCGCTCCATGCTTCAGTACCCCCCTACATCTCCTCCCTTGTCTCAGTCTACCACCCTACACGTGCCCTCCGTTCTGCCAGTGACTTAAAACTTAAATCCTCCATAATCCGAACTTCCCACTCCCGTCTCCAAGATTTCTCGCGTGCTGCGCCAATTCTTTGGAATGCATTACCCAGGACAGTTCGATTAATTCCCAATACCCACTGTTTCAAGCGGACCCTAAAAACCAATTTCTTTAGACTGGCGTATCGCCTTCACACACTATCTGTCCATCCCAGTTGTCCGTCCCAGTTTTCCCTCATATTAAAATCTTCTTCAATTTCAGGTTCATACCAACCATGCACATAATAGCCTCGGTCAGGACTGCACACATACTGGCAGGTGACCAGTCCATGTATTATTTATCCTATATAGTATATCAAGGCTGCATTATACAATATATGTACATTCTACCTTTTCTCCCCCATTTCCTCATAGACTGTAAGCTTGCGAGCAGGGCCCTCACTCCTTTCGATATGAGTTATGTTTATTCTGTATTGCTGTATAAGTCCCCCCTAAAATTTGTATAGTGCTGCGGAATATGTTGGCGCTATAAAAATAAAAATTATTATTATTATTCTTTCATGTACAACGACAGATCAGTCGTCCTGGTCCCTCGACAGAGAAACAGCCCCAAAGTATGATGTTGCCACCCCAATGCTTCACAGTAGATATGGTGTTCTTTGGATGCAACTCAGCATTCTTTCTCCTCCAAACACGACGAGTTGTGTTTCTACCAAACAGTTCTACTTTGGTTTCATCTGACCATATGACATTCTCCTAATACTCTTCTGGATCATCAAAATGCTCTCTAGCAAACTTCAGACGGGCCCGGACATGTAATGGCTTAAGCAGGGGGACAAGTCTGGCACTGCAGGATCTGAGTCCCTGGCGGCGTAATGTGTTACTGATGGTAGCCTGTGTAACGTTGGTCCCAGCTCTCTGGAGGTCATTCACTAGGTCCCCCCGTGTGGTTCTGGGATTTTTGCTCACCGTTCTTGAGATCATTTTGACCCCATGGGGTGAGATCTTGTGTGGAGCCCCAGATCGAGGGAGATTATCAGTAGTCTTGTATGTCTTCCATTTTCTAATTATTGCTCCCACAGTTGATTTCTTCACACCAAGCTGCTTGCCTATTGCAGATTCAGTCTTCCAAGCCTGGTGCAGGGCTACAATTTTGTTTCTGGTGTCCTTCGACAGCTCTTTGGTCTTCACCATAGTGGGGTTTGGAGTGTGACTGTTTGAGGTTGCGGACAGGTGTCTTTTATACTGATAACAAATTCAAACAGGTGCCAGTACTACAGGTAATGAGTGGAGGACAGAGGAGCCTCTTAAAGAAGAAGTTACAGGTCTGTGAGAGGCAGAAATCTTGCTTGTTTGTAGGTGACCAAATACTTATTTTCCACCAAAATTTGAAAACAATTTATTTCCAAATCAGGCAATGTGATTCTCAGGATTTGTTTTCTCATTTTGTCTCTCATAGTTGAGGTCTACCTAAGATGTCAATTACAGGCCTCTCATCTTTTTAAGTGGGAGAACTTGTACAATTGGTGGCTGACTAAATACTTTTTTTCCCCACTGTATATTTTATATATATATATATATATATATATGTATATATATACACACACACACACACACACACACATATATACATAATCATGGCCAAAAGTGTTGGCACCCTTGAAATTGATCCAGAAAATGAAGTACTTCTCCCAGAAAATTATTGCAATTACACGTTTTGTTGTACACATGTTTATTTCTTTTGTGTGTATTGGAACAACACAAATAAACAGAAGAAAGGGAAAATTGGACATAATTTCACACAAAACCCCAAAAATGGGCCGGACAAAATTGTTAGAATCCTCAACTTAATATTTGGTTGTACACTCTTTTGAATAAATAACTGCAATCAATTGCTTCCTATAACTATCAAAAAGCTTCTTACACCTCTCAACTGGAATTTTGGTCCACTCTTCTTCTGCAAACAGCTCCAGGTCTCTCATATTTGAAGGGTGCCTACTCCCAACAGCACTCTTTGCTTCCCTCCATTTCTGGGAGCTTCTTGAAGTATGTTTGGGGTCATTATCCTGCTGGAAGACCCATGACCTAGGACGCAAACCCAGATTTTGGACACTAGACACTATATTGAGACCCAAAATCCTTTGTTAATCTTCAGATTTCATGATGCCTTGAATATAGTCAAGGTACCCAGTGCCAGAGGCAGCAAAACAATCTCAAACATCTTTGAACCTCCACCATATTTGACTGTAGGTACTGTGTTATTTTCTTTGTAGGACTCATTGTGTTTTTGGTAAACAGTAGAATAATCTGCTTTACCAAAAAGCTCTATATTGGTCCCATCTGTCCACAAGAAGCTTTTCCCAGAAGAATTTTGGCTTACTCACAGTCTAACTTTTTTTAAGTCTCTCTCAGTAGTGGGGTCCTCCTGGGTCTCCTGCCATAGCATTTAATTTCTTTCAAATGTCGATGGACAGTTCGAGATGACAATGATGCACCCTAAGCCTGCATTACAGTTTGAATTTCTTTGGAACTTGATTGCGGCTGCTTATCCACCATCTGGACTATCCTGCGTTGCAACCTTTCATCAATTTTTTTCTGCCGTCCACATCCAGGGAGATTAGCTACAGTGCTATGGGATGTAAACTTCTGGATTATTTTATGCACCGTGGACAAAGGAACATCAAGATCTCTGGAGAAGGACTTGTAACCTCGAGATTGTTGATATTTTTCAACAATTTTGGATCTCAAGTCCTCAGACAGTTCTCTTCTCCGTGCTTAGTGTGGCCCACAAAGACACACAATGCAAAGATTGAGTCAATTTCTCCCCTTTTTATCTGGTTTTAGGTGTGATTTTCATATCACCCATACCTGTTACTTGCTACAGGTGAAACACATGCTTGCAACAAAGTTGTTTACCCACATTTTTGAAAAGGTGCCAACAATTTTGTCCAGTCTATTTATGGGGTTTTTTGCGAAATTATGTCCAATTTACCTTTTTTTTCTCTGCTTTTTTGTGTTGTTCGAATATACACAAAGGAAATAAAAGTGTATAATTGCAATAATTTCTGGGAGAAATACTTCATTTTCTGGAACACTTTGAAGGGTGCCAACACTTTCATCCATGATTGTATAATATTTATATATATATATATATATATATATACACATATATATGTGCGTATATATATATATATATATATATATATACTGCATATATACAGTATTTCTAGATACAGTATGTTTTGGAGAGTTCTTATATCATGTTAAACATCAGTACATAGATTATATTGGAAATCTACTAACAGTTTTAACATTTATTGGAAGGCAATGGAATATTTCCTGGAAATTATACTTCTTAAATCATTTTATCAATGTCTATTAGAAGTTTTACAAGAGAAATATGTTTTTAACTGACCCCAAAGTGCCACTGCCAACAAAATGAAGTATAATAGAAACTGGCAGTGGTTTATTATCTCAGGGATAATAGAGCATATTAAGGTGAAACAACTTAATGGATAGAGGTCATTTCACTTTTGGAACAGAACGGATTTAACTGTTTTGCAAAGTGGCAGTTAAACAGGCAATTTTATTTAATCTGTAAAAAAGTATAACCAGAAAAACTTTCTTTTCTGGTGCGGCATATGTCTATGAATATTTAGGTTCCAGTTTTGAGGGAAAGCATTACTAATTGAAAAAAATGCACATAAAAGCTATTGCCTCTTTTTTCATGTAGCTATTGAAACACAATTCATGTACTGCATATGCTACTTTTTGTCTAACAGCTAACTACACAGTTTTACACTATATAAAAGTTTCTAACAGAACATTGAAAAAAGAAAAAGGCTTCACCACTGACAATTTGAAAGAGGGGATGCTCGCCTCTAAGGACTCGATCCAACAGTCACCAACAGTCAACTCATATGGAGAGTTAAGGCCACGGCCCCACTATCAGTATTTGATTTGTATTCGGTCAGTATTTTTTCTCAGGAGTGGGAAACAAAACCAGGAGTGGGTGATAAATACAGAATTGGTGACTTGTTTCTATTTTACCTTTTCTCTGATTGTTCCTCACCTGGTTTTGGCTCCCACCCCTGAGAAAAAATACTGACCAAATACTGATAGTGAGGCCGTGGCCTTAGGCAGTATATCCAGTAAAATTAACCTTTTATTAACCCATGAGATGTTTCTGCTCCAATGAGCTTGAGAAAAGAAATTTGATATTTTTGTTTTTCAACTTTTTCCTTTTTACTTCTTTTCAGATTGGTTCCTATCCTATCCTATTTTTGGCTAAATAAAATGAAAAGAAAAAACAGAACCCTCTAATATTTAGGAAAACAAAGGAGACCTTCAGAAGGCCCCTTACATCTTTTATATACTTTCATTTCTTCTTCTCTCCCTTTCCCTCTTTTCATTTTAATTTCTTCTATTCTTCCTCCCCGTGTATCTTCTTTCTTTCATTCCCTCGTCCCTTTCTTTTTCTTCCAATTCCTCTTTTCTGTATTTACTCTCCTTCCATCCCTTTATTCCAACTCTGCCTCCCTTAGAAAAAAGCTGTAAACAAATTTGAAAATGTATACGATCACCTGCATGAATAATACCTGATGGGACAGATTTATTCAAACTGTCAAATTTTTAGACATTGTAAACCTAAATATAATGAAACATCAAATTTATCATAGTGCCTCATGCTGTTTGATAAATAACGGTAGGTATATATTTATACTGTCTAAGTTTGCACCACTTATAAAGATGACCTGAGGATATGTCATCAATATCTGACAGGAGGGGGTGCGCACCCGTAACCCTGCCGATCAGCTTTTTCTACTAGTTGTCAGTGGTGGCTGGATGTTCTCAGTTGCGGAGTAGAACTGTACAGCTCCATCAACTGCATAGTGACTGCGGCTGAGTACTGCATGGATCAATTAAAATCAGTATTAGACAGTTGTGCAGTACCCAGCTATGGCCACTATATAGATAATGGAGCTGTGCTGTACAGTTCTGCTACTATGCACATTCGGCCGTCTCTAGCAATGGGAACAGCTGATCGATGGGAGTGCCGGGTGTCACACCCCCACTGATCAGATATTGTTGTCCTATTCTAAAGATAGGTGACCAATATAAAAGTCTCGGACAACCCTTCAACTTACTTTATGTTAACAATATATAACAAATTTTGATACAATGTCAAGGTTTAGGCCACACCACCTTTCCTCTGGACCATACCACTTTCTCCAACAAATCAGAAAAAGCATTTAAAGGGAATGATGATGAGATGTGAGAGGGCAACATGTTTTAAAGTACAGGGATCTATCAAAATGTGATTTTCACAATACATGTTTTTTGTAGTGTTTCACAGCACAAACAAAAGAGATTTCTCAGCAACACACAGACCCAAATCACAAGGCAAGTAAATCAAATTACTTTTTCTATGAGTGCCTTGAAGCCTCTATCTTGGTTTTGAATCACTTGACTTCCATGTTCCACATAACTTTATAGCTTAACCCCTTTCCGACCTTGTCAGTAATAGTACTGGGCCTATAGGGCCAGCTACATATTATTACGAGCGATCTTTAATGCGGTCCTGCTACCAAAGTCGCGGTGATCGCATTAAATTTCCGGTGCCATCTTACCTCACTGTAGATGGCACCTCATCCCGGGGGGTGTTGCCGCCCCCCCGCTACCACGATCGCTGTGATTGGCTGTTCAATTCTGTTAAATGTTAATTATTTCCTTTCACGTTCAATTAATTCCTGTGAAGCATGTGAAGGGTTAATAAACTTCTTGAATGTGGTTTTGAGCACCTTGAGGGGTGCAGTTTTTAGAATGGTGTCACTTTTGGGTATTTTCTGTCATATAGACACCTCAAAGTCACTTCAAATGTGATGTGGTCCCTAAAAAAATGGTTTTGTAAATTTTGTTGTAAAAATGAGAAATTGCTAGTCAACTTTTAACCCTTATAGCTCCCTAATAAAAAAAAAATTTGGTTCCCAAAATGTGCTGATGTAAAGTAGACATGTGGGAAATGTTATTTATTAACTATTTTGTGTGACATATCTCTCTGATTTAAGGGCATAAAAATTAAAATTTTGAAAATTGCAAAATGTTCAAAATTTTCACCAAATTTCCGTTTTTTTTCACAAATAAATGCAAGTGATATCGAAGAAATTTTACCACTATCATGAAGTACAATATGTCACGAAAAAACACTCTCAGAATCAGTGGGATCCGTTGAAGCGTTCCAGAGTAATTACTTCATAAAGTGACAGTGGTCAGAATTGTAAAAATTGGCCCGGTCATTAACGTGCAAACCACCTTAGGGGGTAAAGGGGTTAAAGTTGTTTTTTTATAATTTGTGTGTAAGGGACCTAGGGTGGCTGTGATGACGAAGGGATGCTGTACTCCCTCACCCTGGCTCCCAAACAAATACAAGTGTCCCGATCCTTCTTTGTGGTGTGTACAATGCATGTCACTCACGTTTTGGTTGCAGGTCTCTGCTGACTCTGTTCCTTCCATCACGGGAACCGCCTCAGGCACATTAAGGCACTTACACTCCATTTTATAAAAATGAACTTTATTGGCCACTTTCAATTCAATACAGCAGAACACACAGGAGTGAGTAGTTACGTTTCCAGGATTACAGTTACTTGTACAGTACATGTTGTAGATGACGGTCCGTGGGTCCTAAGCTATCCCTTCCCTGAGTGGCCGCCTTGACCCTTGAGTTGCTTAAGACACTTGCAGCTTTATGAGGCTGTACGAGTCCCACTCAGTCTTCTCTGGACTAAACTCCGTCCGACTTTTCACCCCCCCCCACAGCCTGGGGAAATTATTGAGGAAGGCATCACTGCTACCTCTTCTGGACTGACGTCCCGGACACTGCGTGAAAGTCTGTGTCAGATTTGCAGACCGATGGATCTCTGCTGCTCAGCCGACCGTGCTGTTACTGTCTCATCTCTCCCTCAGACTCTAACTAACTAACTGACGGGAAAAAACGGTACTCTGACCTGGCCCAGGCTCTTCCCCCTTTTCACTGGACCAATCACCAATCCTCCTTCGGTTTCTGGAGGATTGGTGATTGGTGCCCACCACTGCACTGTACCCAATTCCTAATCTAATACTCTATCTATACCTAACCTATACTAACATGTCCGTCAATTGTCACATGCATGTTCATCAATATATATTCAACAGAGCATTTTATATTGTGCAGACAGAAGAGGAGAGGAACATGACCATTCGGTCACACTCTTACATGTGATTGTGAACTATTCAAAAGGGAAGAAACAACAGAAGGAAAGTTTGCTTGCCAACCTAAAGAAAGTGAATTAAGTGAATTGCAGAGAAAGAAAATTTAAGAACAGTTGCATCCTTCGTAGACATTTCAAAAATAATATGAGAAAGCAGTCAGACTTGCACAATAAAATAACAAGTAGGATGAGATGAAAATAAAAATGTGAAATGTTCCTGTTTTAGACCAAGCTGCTGTAATGAGACCATGTTGAAATTCTGAATAGTGTTTACAATGCAAAATTATTATATCACTGAGAAACAGAAAGGAAGAACAACTGAAGGCTCATGGAAAAAGATTGTAGAAGGCATCCATGTGTGACTGCTAAAGTATAACATGGGACTGAATGCGGGACCACTTGAACAATTTGGAGCTCTATGGTGGTAGTGCCATGGTCTACTAAATTACCAGGAGATACAGATCAGTCTTCTCAAAGCAACAACATTCCATGATGACACTTCATACTCAATGGCTGGAGCATTGCAATGTAATTGTGAGTTAAACAGCTGCTGTAGTTACAGATTGTGGTACCTTGGGCTCTCAGACAGAGAAGTTTTGTTTGAGGGAATCCTCATACAACTCCATAGTAGGGTAAGTTACAATCTTTCCTGAAAACAAAAGTCCTGTTTATCTATTTATTAGAGTTCAGAAATTTTTCCAAAACAACCTCTACTAGAAAAGATAAATCGAGTTTCCTGGCACCATGACGTTTTTGGCGGCATCTAAATTAGGCATGACCACCTAAACACCTAAACACCTAAACACATGCCTAAATTAGGCATGACCACCTAAACACACCACAAGCAAGGTGAATAAGCAAACACAAAAAGTGAGACAGTCATAGACAGCATAGCCATACACAACAATGAGTCAAGAACAATAAGTCATAGATCCGTATAAGTTTAAACATTATTATGGTAACCCATGGCAGCTCTGGAGGATAACATGCTGGGCCAGTCTAATATAGGGTAAAGCACAATATGGACATTGAGATGTGTTGCTGCCATCAATTTATAAAAGAGTATTTATTTTCTAATTAAAAGGAAAAATATCAAATTTTCAACTTCTGATCTGTGTTCTTTGTTCTGTTGTGAATAAAATATAGTGTGAGGCAATGAGGGGAATTATATGCGAGAGACTGTATGTATCCCCCAGAAATCGCATAGAAGCATATTGAACCCACTGGAGTGCAATCACAGACATACAGGTGCATCTCACAAAATTAGAATATCATCAAAAAGTTAATTTATTTCAGTTCAATACAAAAAGTGAACTCATATATTATATAGACTCATTACAAACAGAGTGATTTATTTCAAGTGTTTATTTCTGTTAATGTTGATGATTATGGATTACAGCCAATGAAAACACAAAAGTCATTATCTCAGTAAATTAGAATACTTTATAACAACAGCTTGAAAAATGTTTTTAAAATCCGAAACGTTTGCCTACTGAAATGTATGTTTAGTAAATGCACTCAATACTTGGTTGGGGCTCCTTTTGCATCAATTACTGCATCAATGTGGTGTGGCATGGAGGCGATCTGCCTGTGGCACTGCTGAGGTGTTATGGAAGCCCAAGTTGCTTTGATAGCAGCCTTCAGCTTGTCTGCATTGTTGGGTCTGGTATCTCTCATCTTCCTCTTGTCAATACCCTATAGATTCTCCATGGGGTTAAGGTCAGGAGTGTTTGCTGACCAATCAAGCACAGTGATACTGTTGTTTTTAAACCTGATATTGGTATTTTGACAGTGTGGACAGGTGCCAAGTCCTGCTGGAGAATGAAATTTCCATCTCCAAAAAGATTGTTGGCAGAGGGAAGCATGAAGTGCTCTAAAATTTCCTAGTAGACGGCTGCGCTGACTTTGGTCTTGATAAAACACACTAGACCTACACCAGCAGATGACATGGCTCCCCAAACCATCACTGATTATGGAAACTTCACACTAGACTTCACGCAGCTTGGATTGTGTGCCTTTCCACTCTTCCTCCAGACTCTGGGACCTTTATTTCCAAATGAAAATTGGATCTCTGGGACCTTGTGGAGTGTGTCAATGACTGCCTTCTGGACATCTGTCAAGTCAGCAGGCTTCCCCATGATTGTGGAGCCTACTGAAACAGACTAAGGGACCTTTTTAAATGCTTAGGAAGCCTTTGTAGATGTTTTTTGTTAATTATTTTAATTTACTGAGATAATGAATTTTGTGTTTTCATTGGCTGTATATATGAGTTTTACTTTTTGTATTGAAGAACTGAAATAAATTAACTTTTTGATGATATTCTAATTTTGTGAGATGCACCTGTAGCTGTGGTTGCAGTGCAGAATAAAAGTAAGTTTGGACTGGTTCAAGCTATTTGACCAAGGCAGATTTAGTAAAACCCAGCATGGGCTTCTTTTCTTAGAGTGGACTACAGGATAGCAGTGGGGCGGCCCACTCCCTCCAGCTCGGGTCTTGCATGTGGCTCATGGCCACAGAATCCTTTTAAAAACCTGCAGCAAAGGTTTGGGTGTGTAAGTGTTTTGTCTGCACACTGCAGAGCAGATGGCTCTGCACTACCAGCATGTATGAAGCAAACACAGAGCCAAGGAAAGCAAAACTCCTGATGTACCTCAGCGAGACACGGCGATGGACTACAGGATTGCAATGGGGTGGCCCACTCCTTCCAGCTCAGGTCTTGCATGTGGCTCATGGTCACAGATTTAGTGATGAGCGAGCACTAAAATGCTCGGGTACTCGTTGCTCGGGTGCTCGACCCGAGCAACGAGCCCGATGTAAATCTATGGGAAACTCGAGCATTTTTCAGGCGGCTCCCGCCCGGCGGTCTGCAGAGGGCCTAAAAATTACCCAAATCGATGGGAACAGTGCTCAAATGACATGGGAACAGCACGGGGAAGACCCCTGGAAGCATATCTGACTCTCAGATCACTGCTGTCAGCAACGTGATCAGAGTATTGTGCCACTTTTACGGACTCACAATAAAACATACAAAAACAAAACCAAAATGGATTTTCCTGGGAAAAATGTTAAGGAACATCCTTTCCAGGGTAATGACTTGTATATAAGGCAAAATAAATAACCAAAAACAAAAATACTCCTCCACACCTTGGGCTATGTTCCCACGTAGCGTTTTTGATGCGTTTTTGCACTTTTGCATTGCTTTCAACCAAGACAAATGCATTCAGCAGGAAATTTCATTTTAACATTTTACAACCTTATCTGGCCATGTGGTGTGTGACACATCATCAGACACATGCATACAGTGCTGAAAAGACATGGGAACAGCATGGGGAAGACCTCTGGAAGCATCTCTGACTCCCAGGTCACTGCTTAAAAGTGTGCCCATCATAAGTGATCCTTGGCGCATGCGAAGATGCCTCCCGCCATGCACCTGTCGTTGCAGACTTGCAACAATCACCGTCCACATCCGTGTCCCACTGCAGTGTTCAGTTGTTCCTACCCCATTCCTTGGAATGCAAGCGCAAGTATGCAGGCAGCCACCCACCCACAGGCTGCAATACTATACTGGAGAACCATAGACAGAAAAAATACCCAATAAAAATTAACTTTTAATAATTATCCTTAAAAATGTACTCTATAGTACAAGTGAGAAAAAACTACACATATATCTCAAAAACAGGATACCATGTAAGGAGAATATAATATGAAATTAGCAATTAATTCAGACAAACTTACCCTGGATAGCACCTAATAGGATTGCTCTCCCTACCTAACAGCGGAGTGTTTTTCACCCTAAGGTTCAGATGGAGTCCCCGCTCCTCGGAGGCTGTCCCTCTCCTTTCCCTAGGTATCCCTACACAGTCAAAAGATGCCACACACATACATATAAATGGACCAATTGTAGACTATTCATGTCATAATTGACATGCTCAATATAAAAAATTACAACAATACCATATCAGTGGGGAGTGGGCAAAAATAGATATAGTTGCACAAATAGAAGGTTTTTGATTTACAGTAGCCCACTAATATAAATAGATAGACATGTGTACCAGTAAGAGCAAGTCCGAAAAAAATATTAAGAATATTTTCATCCCCAATCAAACTAGGAATCAAACAATGCCATAAATGATATCAATTAGTTGGCCTTTAGTACAATGACTAAATGTAGTCAATCCACAATACAAAATTTCCCAAAGCTATAATAGCAATATTCCAGACATCAATATTGTAAGATTCCTCAGACTGGTGTAAAGTCATCCACAAATAAGGTTATAATTAATCCCTTTGTCCCAACACACTGGAATAGGTAAAAATGTGTACTAGTCAGACCAAATAAGAAATAGTAATACACTTATCTTAATCTCTAGTCCATCTGAGATTCACACAGTGCCTTGAGTGGTGTCCATTAGATGTCCTTTTTATATATACATAACTGAATATAGTCAATCCACAATTCAGAACTCCCCAAAATAGTAACAGCACTCCAGGCATCAATTTTCAAGGTCACTCAGACTGGTGTAAAATCATCAGCAGTAAAGTTATTCCTTGGGATTAGTCCCTTCGTTCCTACGCGTTTCACCCCCTCCTCAATGTGGGGCTCATCAGGGGACAAGAAATATTAGAGGAGATGAGCCATAATAGATGCCCGCATAATAGCTCCTTGTATACCGGAGTCCAACCGCATGTTCAATGGTGGGATTCATCCCTATATATCTGTGGAATGCCATGTGCCACGAGATTAATTTCACCTGTGATCAATCCCAGCGTTACCCTAACTACGAGACGCAAGCTTTAAGAAACTAGCGTACCACCGTGTTTAACATCACATCCGGTCCCAACGTAATACGTCATTTCCGATTGCGTAGCCCAGGGTATTAGCTAAGGGATCGTACGAAGAATGCGTAAGCAAAGTACGTATCCTCCCGCTTTTTACGTCACTTCCTGGAACCACCAGGTGGAGCGCAGACTGCATTTCACTATCTGCATGGAGGATACCGCTACTCTCAGTTCAACGGGAACATGCAAGAGACAATCACTACCACAAAACAATAGACCCGGAAAATCACAAGATGAGCTGAATATTCCACCATAATTAAAAAGATGTGCATCCATCCCCAAAGAAAAGGGGGGGGGAATAGGTTGCATATTATCCACTTATGTGTGAGTAACTAAGCCAGTATTACAGTCCACCAGTATGGTGAATACACACACCGGGACTATCTGTAGATATATAAAAAAGGCTGATCAGGATTTTTATCCGTAAGGCTAATTGAAACAACAGTAAGGCTATACAAAGCTAGAAAAGCTTAACTGTTCATTAATACCCCCGGGATTCAGAGATTCGAGCCAGAAAATCCATCTGGACTCCCGCTGCAGAATTCTTTTATCCCTGTCCCCCTGTCGCACTGAGGGACTCACCACTTCAATAGAACGAAATGTAATAGAATTTAAATCACCTCCATGGTGTGTATTGACGTGTTTCGCTAGAGGAGTATCTCGCTTGTTTCGGATGTCACCTAAGTGTTCACCAATACGTACTTTAAATTGTCTTCTGGTTTTTCCCACATAGTCTTTTGGGCAAGTGCACGTACATACATAGACGACACCTATTGTTTTACAATTAGCAAAATGTTTGTTCCTATAGGTGCGTCCAGTTACAGAGCTCACAAATGTATCTGAGATGGAGACATAACGACAATAAGTGCACTGTCCACATCTAAAAGTACCAGTAGACCTCCTATCCAGCCAGGTCCCCTCCTTCTTGGGGGGCACAAAGTGACTATGTACTAGGTGATCTTTGACAGATCTGCCTCTCCTAAAGGTGACAGGGATAGTCTGCAATCCATTTGGAAACATCCGGATCTGTCCTCAAGATACCCCAATATTTTCTCAGGATTGTCATAATCCTAGGATGTTGATCATCATATGATCCAATTAGCCTAGTACGGGAGGTCTGTTCGGGCCTGGAGTGAGACACCAGTAATTTAGATCTATCCTCTTTAAAGGCATGATTAAATGCTCTATTGATCACCCTTGTTGGATAGTCCCGATCAGAAAAACGGTCCTTAAGGTCCCTAGCCTTATGAAAATAGTCAGAGGTAGAGGAGCAATTTCTCCTTAATCTTAAGAACTGGCCTTTAGGGATCCCTTGTTTCAAAGGAACCGGATGATAACTATCCCATTTTAATAGGCTATTTGCTGCTGATGGTTTTCTAAAGATAGATGATCTCAATGAGCCAGATTCATCAATTGATATCATAACATCCAAAAAGGCAATCTTTTTACCTCCTATCTCATAAGTAAATTTAAGGCCCAAATCATTTTCATTGAGGCGCTGTATGAACCCAATGAAGGACTCCTCATCTCCAGTCCAGAGGACGAGGATGTCGTCAATGTATCGGCCCCAAAATTGAATGTGGGGGCCCCCGACGACATCCTCGTCCCCAAAGACTATGTTGTCCTCCCACCAGCCAAGGAGCAAATTAGCATAAGTGGGGGCACAGGGGCTCCCCATCGCTGTGCCCCTAAGCTGGTGGTAGAATCTCCCATGAAAAAGAAAAAAATTATGCGTAAGAACATAATCAAGCAACCGAAGAATGAATTCGGTGTGTGGGATCAAGTGGTTTCCTCTTGTTTTCAAAAAGGACTCCACTGCCATCAGACCAGCCGTATGGTGGATACTAGAATACAATGCCTCCACGTCTATGGAAACCAAAATAGTACCAGGATCAACTGTAATGTCATCCAATTTTGTTAATAAATCTGTTGTGTCTCTCAGATAGGATGGGAGAGCTGTAACAAAAGATCTAAGCATCTGATCAAGATAGATGCTTGAGTTTTGACTCAATGCATCCACACCTGAAACTATTGGCCTCCCTTTCAATGGTGGATAGCCCTCATGAACCTTAGGAATGGCATAAAAAGTTGCAATCACAGGAAATTTTGGAAGCAGAAAATTCAGTTCACTCAATGAAATCAGATTATTTTGTCTAGCTTGTTGCAGAATGTCAGATAAGGTCCTCATAAAAGCAGATGTAGGATCACCCTGTAATACCTGATATGTCATGGTATTTAAAAGAATATTCATACACATAGAGACATATTGATCACAATCTCGAAGCACTATGTTCCCTCCCTTATCGGAGGGTTTTATGATAAGGGAAGTGTCACCACTCAAATCCTGTAATGCTCTCCGTTCATCAAATGTAAAATTGGGGTTCACCCTATGTGCCCTCCGTGACTAACGACGAAAAAATATCTATACTACCAATATCTCCTACAGGTGGCATTTTACTACTTTTAGGTTTTAAATCCGAGAAAGGGCCCTCTCCCAATCCACGAGTGCCCTCGTTTTCAAGTTCAGCTAAGAGATGTACATCCTGGAGATCCTCCATTGAGATGCCCAATTGTAAACATTTATTTTTGTCATTGAGTGCAAAAAACTTTCTCCATCTCAACTTCCTCAAGAATAGGTGAATATCTTTAACCCACGAAAAAGGGTCAAAGCGAGTCGTTGGTACAAAGGACAGTCCTGTCCCTAAGACCCTTCGTTCAGTCTCTGTAAGAGTGTGTGAGGACAAATTTATCACATTCCTATCATTACCTGCATGTAATCGATGTGGTATTATCTTATTGGCTAACGATTGTAATTCACCATTCTTTCTCGCGAATGGTAGCGTGCTTCCCTGTTCTCTAAAAAAGAGGGAGTTGAAGTAGAGGATAATCCCATAGATGGTGATGTGGAGAAAGATGGACCCTGGCCTGAATAACCTCGATTTTGCCATCTTCTATCAAACCCTCTCCTTCCTTGCCCCCTAGATTTTTCTTTTTCATGGGAGATTCTACCACCAGCTTAGGGGCACAGCGATGGGGAGCCCCTGTGCCCCCACTTATGCTAATTTGCTCCTTGGCTGGTGGGAGGACAACATAGTCTTTGGGGACGAGGATGTCGTCGGGGGCCCCCACATTCAATTTTGGGGCCGATACATTGACGACATCCTCGTCCTCTGGACTGGAGATGAGGAGTCCTTCATTGGGTTCATACAGCGCCTCAATGAAAATGATTTGGGCCTTAAATTTACTTATGAGATAGGAGGTAAAAAGATTGCCTTTTTGGATGTTATGATATCAATTGATGAATCTGGCTCATTGAGATCATCTATCTTTAGAAAACCATCAGCAGCAAATAGCCTATTAAAATGGGATAGTTATCATCCGGTTCCTTTGAAACAAGGGATCCCTAATGGCCAGTTCTTAAGATTAAGGAGAAATTGCTCCTCTACCTCTGACTATTTTCATAAGGCTAGGGACCTTAAGGATCGTTTTTCTGATCGGGACTATCCAACAAGGGTGATCAATAGAGCATTTAATCATGCCTTTAAACAGGATAGATCTAAATTACTGGTGTCTCACTCCAGGCCCGAACAGACCTCCCTTACTAGGCTAATTGGAACATATGATGATCAACATCCTAGGATTATGACAATCCTGAGAAAATATTGGGGTATCTTGAGGACAGATCCGGATGTTTCCAAATGGATTGCAGACTATTCCTCTGTCACCTTTAGGAGAGGCAGATCTGTCAAAGATCACCTAGTACATAGTCACTTTGTGCCCCCCAAGAAGGAGGGGACCTGGTTGGATAGGAGGTCTACTGGTACTTTTAGATGTGGACAGTGCACTTATTGTCGTTATGTCTCCATCTCAGATACATTTGTGAGCTCTGTAACTGGACGCACCTATAGGAACAAACATTTTGCTAATTGTAAAACAATAGGTGTCGTCTATGTATGTACGTGCACTTGCCCAAAAGACTATGTGGGAAAAACCAGAAGACAATTTAAAGTACGTATTGGTGAACACTTAGGTGACATCCGAAACAAGCGAGATACTCCTCTAGCGAAACACGTCAATACACACCATGGAGGTGATTTAAATTCTATTACATTTCGTTCTATTGAAGTGGTGAGTCCCTCAGTGCGACAGGGGGACTGGGATAAAAGAATTCTGCAGCGGGAGTCCAGATGGATTTTCTGGCTCGAATCTCTGAATCCCGGGGGTATTAATGAACAGTTAAGCTTTTCTAGCTTTGTATAGCCTTACTGTTGTTTCAATTAGCCTTACGGATAAAAATCCTGATCAGCCTTTTTTATATATCTACAGATAGTCCCGGTGTGTGTATTCACCATACTGGTGGACTGTAATACTGGCTTAGTTACTCACACATAAGTGGATAATATGCTACCTATTCCCCCCCCCCTTTTCTTTGGGGATGGATGCACATCTTTTTAATTATGGTGGAATATTCAACTCATCTTGTGATTTTCCGGGTCTATTGTTTTGTGGTAGTGATTGTCTCTTGCATGTTCCCGTTGAACTGAGAGTAGCGGTATCCTCCATGCAGATAGTGAAACGCAGTCTGCGTTCCACCTGGTGGTTCCAGGAAGTGACGTAAAAAGCGGGAGGATACGTACTTTGCTTACGCATTCTTCGTACGATCCCTCAGCTAATACCCTGGGCTACGCAATCGGAAATGACGTATTACGTTGGGACCGGATGTGATGTTAAACACGGTGGTACGCTAGTTTCTTAAAGCTTGCGTCTCGTAGTCAGGGTAACGCTGGGATTGATCACAGGTGAAATTAATCTCGTGGCACATGGCATTCCACAGATATATAGGGATGAATCCCACCATTGAACATGCGGTTGGACTCCGGTATACAAGGAGCTATTATGCGGGCATCTATTATGGCTCATCTCCTCTAATATTTCTTGTCCCCTGATGAGCCCCACATTGAGGAGGGGGTGAAACGCGTAGGGACGAAGGGACTAATCCTAAGGAATAACTTTACTGCTGATGATTTTACACCAGTCTGAGGGACCTTGAAAATTGATGCCTGGAGTGCTGTTACTATTTTTGGGAGTTCTGAATTGTGGATTGACTATATTCAGTTATGTATATATAAAAAAGGACATCTAATGGACACCACTCAAGGCACTGTGTGAATCTCAGATGGACTAGAGATTAAGATAAGTGTATTACTATTTCTTATTTGGTCTGACTAGTACACATTTTTACCTATTCCAGTGCGTTGGGACAAAGGGATTAATTATAACCTTATTTGTGGATGACTTTACACCAGTCTGAGGAATCTTACAATATTGATGTCTGGAATATTGCTATTATAGCTTTGGGAAATTTTGTATTGTGGATTGACTACATTTAGTCATTGTACTAAAGGCCAACTAATTGATATCATTTATGGCATTGTTTGATTCCTAGTTTGATTGGGGATGAAAATATTCTTAATATTTTTTTCGGACTTGCTCTGACTGGTACACATGTCTTTCTATTTATATTAGTGGGCTACTGTAAATCAAAAACCTTCTATTTGTGCAACTATATCTATTTTTGCCCACTCCCCACTGATATGGTATTGTTGTAATTTTTTATATTGAGCATGTCAATTATGACATGAATAGTCTACAATTGGTCCATTTATATGTATGTGTGTGGCATCTTTTGACTGTGTAGGGATACCTAGGGAAAGGAGAGGGACAGCCTCCGAGGAGCGGGGACACCATCTGAACCTTAGGGTGAAAAACACTCCGCTGTTAGGTAGGGAGAGCAATCCTATTAGGTGCTATCCAGGGTAAGTTTGTCTGAATTAATTGCTAATTTCATATTATATTCTCCTTACATGGTATCCTGTTTTTGAGATATATGTGTAGTTTTTTCTCACTTGTACTATAGAGTACACTTTTAAGGATAATTATTAAAAGTTAATTTTTATTGGGTATTTTTTCTGTCTATGGTTCTCTGGTAAATATATATACCCTATTACCAATTTAGTTTGGTGAATATTTTTCTGATTTTTCTTGCAATACTATACTGCCAAATTTTTGACAGCTGCTTGCATTTGAAATGTGGCCTTTTAGGCTCGTGGAGGCGGAAGCTTTTCATAACCTCATGCTGGCGGCGGCCGGGTGTCCATAGTTGGTCCCCAACCACCACTATATTTTCCGGTATCGCCTCCGCCTTCCACAAGCATGGGTCCCACAACATTACCCGTGCGCTCCCCAATGCACTTACTGGGAAGGAGAGCCTAACCACAAACACGTGGACAGGTGAATGTGGCCAGGGACAGTACGGAGCCAGTCCACAACTTTTTTTGCTGAGAGTTGTATTTAGCTTGGTGAAAGGACTGGCGTAAAGGGAAACCGTATCTACCCTGCGTGGCATTTCTCCCAGGAAGTACTGTAATTGAGCTTGTTGCAGAAGCAATGGCAGCCCGTCCAACATCAACTCGCACTTGTCGGTGGTGCTTTGACACACACACATCTTTCTTTGCGCATTTAATGTCTTGAATACAGAGTTGGACAATGGCCTGATCTGTAATGCGTTTTGAGAAATAACATGCATAAGCCTTACCGATCCACATTAAAAAAGCAGCCATAGAGTGTCCGGGAACCTTCCCCCACACTTTTCTTAGCCAGGGCTGCTTTTCGGCAGGGTTGGACGGGCCCACCAGAGAACCGGAGACTCCTCCGGCGGGCCCTGGCTTCTCCTTCAGGAGAGTTCATAGTGTTGAGGTGAGGCCATGATGATGATAGAGGCCACCATCTGCTTAGTTTTCTGTTACTTGGAATGCAAGTGCAAGTATGCAGCCAGCCACCCACCCACAGGCCACAACACTAAACTGCCAAATTTCTGGGCAGCTCTTTGCACTTGAAATATGGCCTTTTAAGCTCATGGAGGCGGAAGTTTTACACAACCTCATGCCGGTGGCGGCTGGGTGTCCATAGTCGGTCCCCAGTCGCCACTATATTTTCCAGTATCGCCTCTGCCTTCCACAAGCACGGGTCCCACAACATTACCCGTGCCCTCCCCAGTGCACTTACTGGGAAGGACTGCCTAACCACAAACACGTGGACAGGTGAATGTGGCCAGGGATGGTACAGAGCCAGTTCACAACTGTTTTTGCTGAGAGTTGTAGTTAGCTTGGTGAAAGGACTGGCCTAGAGGGAAACCGTATCTACCTTGAGTGTCATTTCTCCCAGGAAGTCCTCTAAAGCTGCTTGCACTTGAAATGTAGCCTAAACATTACTGCTGGTCCTTTTCTGTGTGATATGAAAGAAATTTTTAATGGAGGCCAGAAATGGCAGTATTTTCTGACAACGTATATGTGAGCCGTGTGATAGAGAAAACAGAGTTTTAAATACCTGGCCTGTAGGTAAGTAGTTTGAACAGCAAACTGCTCTGAATTGCTTCCCTGAAACACTAAAGAAATTTTTAATGGAGGCCAGATATGGCAGTATTTTCTGACAACGTATATGTGATCCGTTTGATGGAGAAAACACAGTTTTAAATAGCTGGATTTCTAGCGCTGTAATATGGAAAGGACCTGGCAGTATTCTGCAGTGCCCAAAAGCAAATGGCCTAGAAAAACGGTGTTCTCTGGATTGCTTTTTAAGCAAATAATGAGGATTAAGATCCAAAGAAAAGTATTCCTGGCCCCTGAGACCTGGGCCTTTGTATAGAAATATCTAAGAGCAGCAGAAGGCAGAATTGGAATGGAGCCTCTTGTGCTATATGCTCTGCAGTCTGCTATATACACTGCCTGCCTATACACCCTGCCTGCCTGATATCTCTGTAGATGGATTAGTCCTCAGAAGGACTGTTTGTTAAGATGGATATGTGTAATGTACAGGTAGTATTTGATCACTATACTACCTAATACACAATCAAATCTGTCCCTGACGCAGCAGCAGCTCTCCCTACACTGTCTGATCCAGAGTGACTGTGACGAGCATGGCAGCGCCAGGTCTGATATAGACCTGATGACGCTGTGCGGCCAGCCAATCACTGTAATGCCCACAACCAACATGGCTACGGCATTACATCCCTGCATGTTCATTGGCTGTCTAAAGAGCACCAAACATGCAGGGAGGGAGCCGAGTTCCCGCCCGAGCAACCCGGAAATACTCGGCGAGCGCCGAGCATCTCGAGCAGTGAGATGTTCGGGCGAGCACCGAGCAGTAGTGAGCATGCTCGCTCATCACTACACAGATTCTTTTTAAAAACCTGCAGCAAAGGTTTGGGTGTGTCAGTGTTTTGTCTGCAAGCTGCAGAGCAGATGGCTCTGCACTACCAGCCTGTATGAAGCAAACACAGAGCCAAGGAAAGCAAAACTCCTGGTGCACCTCAGCGCGACACGGCGGTGCAGTCACCCACGGTAATGGGTTTGGAGACGGACTGTTTTATGACCAGGCAGAGGATACCGTTTACCTTTACTTTGTGAGTTTTTGGAAAATAAAGACATTTAAGTTGAACTTTACTGGGTGTGAACACTGCCGCACTACAATATGGTGGAGAATGCGGGCAGTGTGAACTGTGGCATACCCCAACACCAGCTGCATGTCTGTCATTAGGTCTGACACTCTGAAGCCCAGGCCCACTGATAACATGGAGGAAACCCTGAGACAGTTGGTCCTCACACAGCAACAACAACAACAGACGAATAACCTGTTGCTGCAGCAGATTGCAGCACAAGAGATGCCACCATCACCGACCCCGGAACGTCGTGAGGCTTGGGAAAAGGTCCATTCTGCATTGAGGAAGCTGAGTCTGGAGGACGATATGGAATCCTTCCTCACTGTCTAGGAGCTCACAGCGGAGCGGGAGAACCTGCCAGCCGACCAGTGGGCTGAAGTGGTGGCTCCATTCCTGATGGGCGACACGCAGAAGTTCTACTTTGACCTCAGTCGAGAGGATGCCCAGGACTATGGAAAGCTGAAAAGTGAGATCCTTGCCTGACTGAGGGTTAATACATATGTTAGAGCCCAACGGGTGTTTTCATTGACCTTTGTGGAGACTTACCCGCCAGGTCTCAGGCATATGACTTGCTGCAGCTAGTAAAAAGGTGGCTCTATCATGAGACCTGGACTCCAGGCCAGATGGTGGAGAGGTTGGTAGTCGACCGGCTGGTGAGAACTCTGCCAGCCGCTATACAGCGTTGGGTGGGGCAAGGGGACCCAGGCACTCTAGATTTGGTGGTTGGCCTGACTGATGGTACATGGCCGCATAGGACTTTATACGGGACTCTGCCCCAATGTGGCAGTTCCCTGGACCCTGCAAGCCCAGAAGCCAGGGAAAGGGTCACGCTCCTCTTCCGGGGACAGTCAGCACCGAGCCCATACGGAAGGGGTACCCCGGAGTGAGGGTGGCAGGAGACCTGTTTCCCCTAAACGGTCTCAAGGACTAATAGTGCCTCCGCTATTAGGTGCTGGCGATGCCAAGAGCCCTTACATGTGGCTGCTAACTGCCCTCTGACTGTAGAAACCATGGACTACGGGTCTACTTGCCAGGTGTCCATGTATGCCCAGACAGTCTGCACTGCGAATGCAGACATGACGCGCAGTGAACCCCAAGTGTGCCAGCATGTCAACGTCAATGGGTACCCGACGGAGGCCCTCTTGGACTCATGGAGCATGGTGACACTTGTCCATGTGTCGTTGGTTGCCGAGGACAGCCCCAATTGTCGAAAAGTCAGGGTTGTTCGCATATATGGGGACCTCCAAGAGTACCCAACAGCAGAGGCTACTTTTTCCACCCCGTGTGGAGATATGAAACATGTGGTGGGAGTGGTGAAGACACTTCCTTATGGGACTGTGTTGGGAAGAGACTTGCCCCTGTTCTGGTCCCTGTAGGAGAACAAAATTAATCCTCCCAGGATAAATGTCATTCCGGGTGCGGAACCTGAAGATCCCGAGTCAGGGATATCTGCCATAGGGGTCGTCAACCTAGGGACAGAGTGTAACCTCGATAGGTTTCCCCCAGAGGAGTTGGCAGGAGAGGTCGAGGAGACCCTGTCTATTCCAGAGCTGGAAGTGTCCCCTGGCATTTTTGAGACAGCTCAGCTCCAGGATCCCACTCTAGCCTGAGCACAAGAAAGGGTGGTAGAAATAAATGGGGTGCCTCAGCAACCAGGATGAATGGCTGTCGACCAAGAATTATTATATAGGGTTGATAAAATCCGGGATGAAGTAGTGGAACAGCTGGTAGTGGCCCAGTCGTACCATCGGGTGGTGTTAGAGATGGCCCACACACACCTGCTGGGTGGATACTTAAGGGTAAAGAAAACGCAAGAACATATTTTGCAGTGGTTCTTTTGGCCCAGGATTTATGCCGAGGTGCAGAGGTATTGTGAGTCATGTCCAGAGTGTCAACTTATCGCACCAACAGCAAATTACCGGAGTCCATTGGTACCTCTACCCATTATAGAGGTACCATTTGAGCGGATTCCGATGGATCTGTTGGGGTCTATAGTAAAATCCGCCCGTAGCCACCAACATATTTTGGTGATTGTAGATTATGCCACCCGTTACCCAGAGGCAATACCACTTTGCCACACTTCAGCAAAACTTATCGCCCGTGAGCTGTTTGCAATGTTCTGCTGCCTTGGGCTACCAAAGGAGATCCTTACAGATCAGGGGACTCCTTTTATGTCCAAGGTGACAAGGGAGCTATGTAAGCTGCTCCGGATTAAACAGTTGTGCACATAGGTGTAACACCCACAGACCGATGAGTTGGTGGAGAGATTTAATAAGACACTTAAATCTATGCTAAAAAAAGTGGTCTCCAAGGACGGGAGGGATTGGGACATGTTACTGCCCTATTTGATGTTCGCTGTCCGCGAGGTACCACAGGCTTCCACAGGCTTCTCAGGCTTTGAGCTATTGTACGGCAGGCATCATAAGGGGTTGCTGGACATAGCCAAGGAGACGTGGGAACAGGAGCCAACTCCACATAGAAGTGTAATTGAGCGCATGGCAAGCATGCAAGATTAGACAACGGCGGTCATGCCCTATGGGAAAGAGCGTCTAATGGATGCCAAGGTAGGGCAGAGTTGCACGTATAATAAAATAGCCACGGTCAGGTCCTTTAAAGAAGGGGATCGGATGTTAGTGCTAGTGCCCACAGCAGAGAGTAAACTCATGGCCCAGTGGCAAGGGCCATATAAAGTATGGGAAAAGGTGGGGGAGGTGAATTACAGAGTGTACCAGCCCGGAAAAAGAAAACCAGAACAACTCTATCATGTGAACCTGCTAAAAGCCTGGAAAGACCTGGAATGTTAGGTTACGGATGCCACTCTGGTCGTACCATCGGGGAACCCTCTGTCTCTGGCCAGGGACGCGGCCGGGTGTGAGGTTAAAATAAGTGATTCTCTCACTGAACAGCAGTGATGGGAGGCACGAAATCTGGTGCAGCAGAACACCGACGTATTCTCAGAACTTTCCGGCCGGACCTCAGTAATCCAACATGACATTGTCACCGAACCTCGGGTAAGGGTACGAATGAAACCATACCGTGTGCCAGAAGCCCAGAGGCAAGCCATCGTGGCTGAAGTAAAGCAAATGCTCCAGTTAGGAGTCATCGAGGAATCCAGGAGTGAGTGAGCTAGCCCCATTGTGCTGATTTCAAAGCCAGACGGGTCATTACGATTCTTTAATGACTTTCAAAAATTGAATGAGGTGACAAAATTTGACCTTTATCCAATGCCTCGGGTAGACGAGTTAATTGAGAGACTGGGGCAGGCCCAGTATTTCACCATGCTCGATCTTACCAAGGGTTACTGGCAGGTGCCACTGACAGAATCGGTGAAAGAAAAGACTGCCTTTATAACGCCAGAGGGTCTCTATCACTATGTTGTTTTGCCTTTTGGATTACATGGGGCTCCGGCCACCTTCCAGAAGTTGATGGACATAGTGTCAGAGTCTCATCAGAAGTATGCGTTAGCATATTTAGATGATATCATCATCTTTAGTACCGACTGGTATACCCACCTGTCCCAGGTACAAGAAATGCTGGATTCACTCAGAATCGCGGAATTAACAGTGAACCCAAAAAAATGTGCGATAGGACTCAAGGAAGCCTGGTACTAAGGTTACGCGATTGGCTGCGGGGTTATCAAACCCCAAATAAACTGGCCTTGGAGTACAAAACTGGTGAGTGCGTTCCTTGGCATCATTGGGTACTACCACCGGTTTATACCTAATTTTGTTGGGAGATTAGCACCCCTGACCAATCTTTTAAAGGATAAGAAGTCGGTTATGGTATGGTGGAACCCTCAAGCAGAGGAACCGTTCCAGTCTATGAAGTCGGCTTTGTGTGGACACCCGGTCCTCATCTGCTCCAACTTAAAAAAAAACTTTGTTGTACAAACGGATGCCTCAGAAGTAGGCCTAGGTGCAGTACTGTTGCAAGAGGTGAACGGAGATGAACATCCAGTCACCTACTTGAGCAGTAAACTTACTCCTGCAAAGAAAAATTATAGCATAGTGGAGAAGGAGTGCTTGGCTATTAAGTGGGCCTTGGAGTCCCTACGCTATTATTTGCTCGGGTGACAGTTTTCTTTGGTAACAGACGATTCGCCCCTCGTCTGGATGAGAAATGCAAAGGAGAGGAATGCTCGGGTCACCAGATGATTCCTGTCCCTACAAAATTTTAGCTTTTCGGTGGAACATCGGGCTGAGAAGTCGCAGGGAAATGCAGATGCCCTGTCACAGGCACCCTGTATGGTGACAAGTGTTCAACCCCACAAGTTTGAACAGAGGGGGGATATGTGAGGCAGTGAGGGGAATTATATGCGAGGGACGGTATGTATTCCCCAGAATGCGCATAGAAACATATTGAACCCACTGGAGTGCATTTCAATCACAGACATAGCTGTGCTTGCAGTGCACAATAAAAGTAAGTCAGGACAGGCAGATTTAGTAAAACCCCGCATGGGATTTTATTCTTGGAGTGGACTACAGGATGGCAGTGGGGCGGTCCACTCCCTCCAGCCCGGGTCTTGCATGTGGCTCATGGCTCATGGCCACAGATTCCTTTTAAAAACCTGCAGCAAAGGTTTGGGTATGTCAGTGTTTTGTCTGCAAGCTGCAGAACAGATGGCTCTGCACTACCAGCCTAGGTGAAGCAAACACAGAGCCAAGGAAAGCAAAACTCCTGGCGCACCTCAGCGCGACACAGCGGTGCAGTCGCCCACGGTAACAGGTTTGGGGACAGACTGTGTTACATCCCGATTGCGATCCGAAGGATACCGTTTACCTTTACTTTGTGAGTTTTTGGAAAATAAAGACATTTAAGTTGAACTTTACTGCGTCACGGCCTCATTACTGCACAGTGTGAACACTGCCACACTACAATAGCTATAAGTGATTTCCAAATCATTGCATTTTTTATTACATTTACACAGCTTCCCAACTTTTTTGGAATCAGAGTTGTACTTCTCCAGTCCATTATCGCAGTGTTTCAACTTTTCACATCCAATTGGCAGCAAAAACAAAACAAAACAAAGGGCCTGCTATGCCCTTTTGAGAATTTGTGACAGAGTCTCTAAAAATTCAGTGTTGATTCCCAGATAAAAAAATTACGGAACTTACATAGCATGGTGCAGAAGTCTTTGATTAAGAGAAAAATCGCAGTTCCGTCTGTCAGTATTGCTTGGCAAGTTCAATTTTGCTTGCACGATTATGGCCATTGGACAGATCTGGGCTAGGACATCAGGTGGGGAGGTGCCCGGTTGGTGTGTGAGAGGCTCAACGCGCTTTAATAGACTTCATCAGAAAGGCTTGCGGCCTAACCAGTGACCTTAGCTAGGGCAGGAATTGCAGAAAGAACTTACGTGGTAACTCCCATGAATGGGTGTTACCCTCCTTCTAAAGACAACATTAACGTTATATAGTGAAGAGCTTTCATTATTATTACAATTGTAACCTTATATGCTTCATTGTTGATTTGCATTGTTTAATATAATTCATTGTCTTATAACTACTGTAAATTATACCGTTCACTTACTGTTTCTGCCTAGTGTCCTCTGTGCGTTACATCCGGTCACCTTCATTAGCAATACATTGCCTTGTCTGCACTATGATTGTTTTTGGTGCTTGGCTCTGGATACAGAGTGGGTTCCTGTGGTTTTTCCAGAGATGCTTTAGTCAACAGGTCACAAGTGAAACTTTTCTTTTTGTTCAAGCAACTTGAAGGTGAGGATAAAAGACTGGTATTTGCATTTAGAGTAGAGA
The DNA here is from genome assembly GCF_046119375.1 of Phyllobates terribilis. Lineage (NCBI taxonomy): Eukaryota > Metazoa > Chordata > Amphibia > Anura > Dendrobatidae > Phyllobates > Phyllobates terribilis. The sequence goes on from NW_027362771.1 coordinate 295,036,944, forward strand.
TTGAGGGTTTTCATAGTTTTCATCAGGGTGTGTTAGATCACGATAGTAATGGGCCAATTTGTTTTTGCATTTTTGAAGGTTTACTTGATCCAGTAGAGCAGGCTCATGTTTTCTGTTCTGAAAAGTTGCTATTTTAGCTAGCTTTCTCATTAACTTTTTTTCGGCTTTCGAAACCAGGTAGCTAGTGAATCCAAGTAAGTAAGTGCTTTGTGGCTATTCATTTTCAGGACTTAATTAGAGCCAGGTGGTCTTGTTTAATCTTGCATTTTCGCTTTTTTTGAAGTTCAACCTTTATAGTATTCTTCTTGATAACTCATGAAGATGGGTTATCCTTGTTTGAATTTATCTTTTATTTCGCAGCTGCTTATAAGGTCTTTTAAAATTGCGGTTTGCATTCTTTTTGGATTAGTTCAGTGCAAAGTTACAAGGTGTGGTTTGGATTATGCGAGATGCATTATAAATTATTATTTATTTTTTTTACTTACATACCACCATCATATTTCGCACTTTACAGATATTATCATCACTGTCCCCATAGGGGCTCACAATCTAGATTCTCTATCAGTATGTCTTTGGAATGTGGGAAAGCCACGCAAACATGAGGAGAACATACAAACTCCTTGCAGATGTTGTTCTTGGTGGGATTCAAACCCAGGACCCCAGCACTGCAAAGCAACAGTGCTAACCACTGAGCCACCGTACTGCCCTACATGTGAGGCTATATCTGATTGATCAGTAATGGAGAACATGATTAATATTATGACACCTCCTGATGAAACCGCAGTCCAGTGGTTAAACGTGCGTCAAGGTTTCGGTGTATCTCACACATGAAACATGATATTTCAAGGTATTGCTGGGAGGTTGTATGTTTTGCTGCTATTTGTTTAATGTGCTATATTTTATAGACTACTCACTATATTTTATTATACAGTGGTGGCCAAAAGTATTGGCACCCCTGCAATTCTGTCAGATAATACTTAGTTTCTTCGTGAAAATGATTGCAATCACAAATTCTTTGGTATTATTATCTTCATTTAATTTGTCTTCAATGAAAAAACACAAAAAGAATTGTCCTAAAGCCAAATTGGATATAATTCCACACCAAACCTAAAAAAGTGGGTGGACAAAAGTATTGGCACTGTTTGAAAAATCATGTGATGCTTCTCTAATTCGTGTAATTAACAGCACCTGTAACTTACCTGTGGCACCTAACAGGTGTTGGTAATAACTAAATCACACTTGCAGCCAGTTAACATGGATTAAAGTTGACTCAACCTCTGTCCTTTGTCCTTGTGTGTACCACATTGAGCATGGAGAAAAGAAAGAAGACCAAAGAACTGTCTGAGGACTTGAGAAACCAATTTGTAAGGAAGCATGAGCAATCTCAAGGCTACAAGTCCATCTCCAAAGACCTGAATGTTCCTGTGTCTTCCGTGCGCAGTGTCATCAAGAAGTTTAAAGCCCATGGCACTGTGGCTAACCTCCCTAGATGTGGATGGAAAAGAAAAATTGACGAGAGATTTCAACGCAAGATTGTGCAGATGGTGGATAAAGAACCTACACTAACATCCAAACAAGTTCAAGCTGCCCTGCAGTCCGAGGGTACAACAGTGTCAACCCGTACTATCTGTCGGCGTTTGAATGAAAAGGGACTGTATGGTAGGATACCCAGGAAGACCCCACTTCTTACCCCGAGACATAAAAAAGCCAGGCTGGAGTTTGCCAAAACTTACCTGAGAAAGCCTAAAACGTTTTGGAAGAATGTTCTCTGGTCAGATGAGACAAAAGTAGAGCTTTTTGGGAAAAAGCATCACCATAGAGTGTACAGGAAAAAAAAGAGGCATTCAAAGAAAAGAACACGGTCCCTACAGTCAAACATGGCGGAGGTTCCCTGATGTTTTGGGGTTGCTTTGCTGCCTCTGGCACTGGACTGCTTGACCGTGTGCATGGCATTATGAAGTCTGAAGACTACCAACAAATTTTGCAGCATAATGTAGGGCCCAGTGAGAGAAAGCTGGGTCTCCCTCAGAGGTCATGGAGAGATCTCAAAATGGCAGTTTGGAGAAGGCACCCTTCAAATATCATGGACCTGGAGCAGTTTGCCAAAGAAGAATGGTCTACAATTCCAGCAGAGCATTGTAAGAAACTCGTTGATGGTTACCGGAAGCGGTTGTTCGCAGTTATTTTGGCTAAAGGTTGTGCAACCAATTATTAGACTGAGGGTGCCAATACTTTTGTCTGGCCTATTTTTGGAATTTTGTGTGAAATGATCAATGATTTGATTTTTGCTTCATTCTCTTTTGTGTTTTTTCCTTGCAAGCAAATTAAATGAAGATAATAATACCAAAGAATTTGTGATTGCAATCATTTTCAGGAAGAAACAGAATTGCAGGGGTGCCAATACTTTTGGCCACCACTGTAGCTTGCATTAGTTTTTTACTTTGCATTATTCATAGACATCCCTTTGATTTTTCATGTAACTACTTTCAGTTGTCATGTTTATAGTTATATATATGTATTATGTGTCATGCATGAACTTTATAAATGTCATTACTAGGCAGTTATTTCTCACTGTATGCATCTTAGTACTCTCATAGTTTTATATGTGAGATACCGGTCTACCGTATCAAAGGAGTTTTTTACCCCCTTTATTATTTGCATCACCTGGTGTTTTATATATATATATATATATATATATATATATATATATATATATATATATATATATACACATACACGTACAGTAAAGACCAAAAGTTTGGACACACCTTCTCATTTAAAGATTTTTCTGTAATTTCATGACTATGAAAATTGTACATTCACAATGAAGGCATCAAAACTATGAATTAACACATGTGGAATTATATACTTAACAAAAAAGTGTGAAACAACTGAAAATATGTCTTATATTCTAGGTTCTTCAAAGTAGCCACCTTTTGCTTTGATGACTGCTTTGCAAACTCTTGGCATTCTCTTGATGAGCTTCAAGAGGTAGTCACCGGAAATGGTCTTCCAACAATCTTGAAGGAGTTCCCAGAGATGCTTAGCACTTGTTGGCTCTTTTGCCTTCACTCTGCGGTTCAGCTCACCACAAACCATCTGTGGAGGCCAGGTCATCTGGCATAGCACCCCATCACTCTCCTTCTTGGTCAAATAGCCCTTACACAGCCTGGAGGTGTGTTTGGGGTCATTGTCCTGTTGAAAAATAAATGATGGTCCAACTAAACGCAAACCGGATGGAATAGCATGCCGCTGCAAGATGCTGTGGTAGCCATGCTGGTTCAGTATGCCTTCAATTTTGAATAAATCCCCAACAGTGTCACCAGCAAAGCACCCTCACACCATCACACCTCCTCCTCCATGCTTCACGGTGGGACCCAGGCATGTAGAGTCCATCCGTTCACCTTTTCTACGTCGTACAAAGACACGGTGGTTGGAACCAAAGATCTCAAATTTGGACTCATCAGACCAAAGCACAGATTTCTACTGGTCTAATGTCCATTCCTTGTGTTCTTTAGCCCAAACAAGTCTCTTGTGCTTGTTGCCTGTCCTTAGCAGTGGTTTCCTAGCAGCTATTTTACCATGAAGGCCTGCTGCACAAAGTCTCCTCTTAACAGTTGTTGTAGAGATGTGTCTGCTGCTAGAACTCTGTGTGGCATTGACCTGGTCTCTAATCTGAGCTGCTGTTAACCAGCGATTTCTGAGGCTGGTGACTCGGATAAACTTATCCTCAGAAGCAGAGGTGACTCTTGGTCTTCCTTTCCTGGGGCGGTGCTCATGTGAGCAAGTTTCTTTGTAGCGCTTGATGGTTTTTGCAACTGCACTTGGGGATACTTTCAAAGTTTGCCCAATTTTTCGGACTGACTGACCTTCATTTATTAAAGTAATCATGGCCACTCGTTTTTCTTTACTTAGCTGCTTTTTTCTTGCCATAATACAAATTCTAACAGTCTATTCAGTAGGACTATCAGCTGTGTATCCACCTGATTTCTGCACAACACAACTGATGGTCCCAACCCCATTCATAAGGCAAGAAATCCTACTTATTAAACCTGACAGGGCACACCTGTGAAGTGAAAACCATTTCCGGTGACTACCTCTTGAAGCTCATCAAGAGAATGCCAAAAGTGTGCAAAGCAGTCAACAAAGCAAAAGGTGGCTACTTTGAAGAACCTAGAATATGAGACATATTTTCAGTTGTTTCACACTTTTTTGTTAAGTCTATAATTCCACATGTGTTATTTCATAGGTTTGATGCCTTCAGTGTGAATGTACAATTTTCATAGTCAAGAAAATACAGAAAAATCTTTAAATGAGAAGGTGTGTCCAAACTTTTGGTCTGTACTGTATATATATATATATATATATATATATATATATACAGTTATATGAAAAAGTTTGGGCACCCCTATTAATCTTAAGCTTATTGTTTTATAAAAATTGGTGTTTTTGCAACAGCTATTTCAGTTTGATATAAGCAATAACTGTTGGACACAGTAATGTTTCTGCCTTGAAATGAGGTCTATTGTACTAACAGAAAATGTGCAATCTGCATTCAAACAAAATTTGACAGGTGCATAAGTATGGGCACCCTTCTCATTTTCTTGTTTTAAATACTCCTACCTACTTTTTACTGACTTACTAAAGCACTTTTTTTTTGTTTTGTAACCTCATTGAGCTTTGAACTTCATAGCCAGGTGTATGCAATCATGAGAAAAGCTACTTAAAGTGGCCACTTGCAAGTTGTTCTCCTGTTTGAATCTCCTCTGAAGAGTGGCATCATGGGCTCCTCAAAACAACTGTCAAATGATCTGAAAACAAAGATTATTCAACATAGTTGTTCAGGGGAAGGATACAAAAAGCTGTCTCAGAGATTTAACCTGAGCACCTCACTACTCCAGAAGTGCGGTAGTTTCTCTATTTTTGCATCAGAGATTTAACCTGTCAGTTTCCACTGTGAGGAACATAGTAAGGAAATGGAAGAACACAGGGACAGTTCTTGTTAAGGCCAGAAGTGGCAGGCCAAGAAAAACATCAGAAAGGCAGAGAAGAAGAATGGTGAGATCAGTCAAGGACAATCCTCAGACCACCTCCAGAGAGCTGCAGCATCAACTTGCTGCAGATGGTGTCACTGTGCATCGGTCAACTATACAATGCACTTTGCACAAGGAGAAGCTGTATGGGAGAGTGATGCGAAAGAAGCCGTTTCTGCAAGCACGCCACAAACAGAGTCGGCTGAGGTATGCAAAAGCACATTTGGAGAAGCCAATTTCTTTTTGGAAGAAGGTCCTGTGGACTGATGAAACCAAGATTGAGCTGTTTGGTCATACAAAAGGCGTTATGCATGGCGGCAAAAAAACACAGCATTCCAAGAAAAACACTTGCTACCCACAGTAAAATTTGGTGGAGGTTCCATCATGCTTTGGGGCTGTGTGGCCAATGCCAGCACCGGGAATCTTGTTAAAGTTGAGGGACGCATGGATTCCACTCAGTATCAGCAGATTTTTGACAATAATGTTCAAGAATCAGTGACAAAGTTGAAGTTACACAGGGGATGGATCTTTCAGCAAGACAATGATCCAAAACACCGCTCCAAATCTACTCAGGCATTCATGCAGAGGAACAATTACAATGTTCTGGAATGGCCATCCCAGTCCCCAAACCTGAATATCATTGAACATCTGTGGGATCATTTGAAGAGGGCTGTCCATGCTCGGCGACCATCAAACTTAACTGAACTGGAATTGTTTTGTAAAGAGGAATGGTCAAAAATACCTTCATCCAGGATCCAGGAAATCATTAAAAGCTACAGGAAGCGACTAGAGGCTGTTATTTTTGCAAATGGAGGATCTACTAAATATTAATGTCACTTTTCTGGTGAGGTGCCCATACTTATGCACCTGTCAAATTTTGTTTGAATGCAGATTGCTCATTTTCTGTTAGTACAATAAACCTCATTTCAAGGCAGAAACATTTGTGTGTCCAACAGTTATTACATATATCAAACTGAAATAGCTGTTGCAAAGACACCAATTTTTATAAAACATTAAGCTTAAGATTAATAGGGGTGCCCAAACTTTTTCATATAACTATATATATATATATATATATATATATATATATATATATACAGTACAGACCAAAAGTTTGGACACACCTTCTCATTTAAAGATTTTTCTGTATTTTCTTGACTATGAAAATTGTACATTCACACTGAAGGCATCATACCTATGAATTAACACATGTGGAATTATATACTTAACAAAAAAGTGTGAAACAACTGAAAATATGTCTCATATTCTAGGTTCTTCAAAGTAGCCACGTTTTGCTTTGATGACTGCTTTGCATACTCTTGGCATTCTCTTGATGAGCTTCAAGAGGTAGTCACCGGAAATGGTCTTCCAACAATCTTGAAGGAGTTCCCAGAGATGCTTAGCACTTGTTGGCCCTTTTGCCTTCACTTTGCGGTCCAGCTCACCCCAAACCATCTCGATTGGGTTCAGGTCTGGTGACTGTGGAGGCCATGTCATCTGGCGTAGCACCCCATCACTCTCCTTCTTGGTCAAATAGCCCTCACACAGCCTGAAGGTGTGTTTGGGGCCATTGTCCTGTTGAAAAATAAATGATGGTCCAACTAAACGCAAACCGGATGGAATAGCATGCCACTGCAAGATGCTGTGGTAGCCATGCTGGTTCAGTATGCCTTCAATTTTGAATAAATCCCCAACAGTGTCACCAGCAAAGCAACCCCACACTATCACACCTCCTCCTCCATGCTTCACGGTGGGAACCAGGCATGTAGAGTCCATCTCTTCACCTTTTCGGTGTCGCACAAAGACTCGGTGGTTGGAACCAAAGATCTCAAATTTGGACTCATCAGACCAAAGCACAGATTTCCTCTGGTCTAATGTCCATTGCTTGTGTTCTTTAGCCCAAACAAGTCTCTTCTGCTTGTTGCCTGTCCTTAGCAGTGGTTTCCTAGCAGCTATTTTACAATGAAGGCCTGCTGCACGAAGTCTCCTCTTAACAGTTATTGAAGAGATGTGTCTGCTGCTAGAACTCTGTGTGGCATTGACCTGGTCTCTAATCTGAGCAGCTGTTAACCTGCGATTTCTGAGGCTGGTGACTCGGATAAACTTATCCTCAGAAGCAGAGTTGACTCTTGTTCTTCCTTTCCTGGGGCGGTCCTCATGTGAGCCAGTTTCTTTGTAGCGCTTCATGGCTTTTGCAACTGCACTTGGGGACACTTTAAAGTTTTCCCAATTTTTTGGACTGACTGACCTTCATTTCTTAAAGTAATGATGGCCTCTCGTTTTTCTTTATTTAGCTGATTTTTTCTTGCCATAATACAAATTCTAACAGTCTATTCAGTAGGACTATCAGCTGTGTATCCACCTGACTTCTGCACAACACAACTGATGGTCCCAACCCCATTTATAAGGCAAGAAATTCCAATTTTTAAACCTGACAGGGCACATCTGTGAAGTGAAAACCATTTCCAGTGTCTACCTCTTGAAGCTCATCAAGAGAATGCCAAGAGTGTGCAAAGCAGTCATCAAAGCAAAAGGTGGCTACTTTGAAGAACCTAGAATATAATACATATTTTCAGTTGTTTCACACGTTTTTGTTAAGTCTATAATTCCACATGTGTTAATTCATAGTTTTGATGCCTTCAGTGTGAATGTACAATTTTCATAGTAATGAAAATACAGAAAAATCTGTAAATGAGAAGGTGTGTCCAAACTTTTGGTCTGTACTGTATATGTATATATATATATATATATATATATAAAACACCAGGTGATGCAAATATCCCTTCTTTATAAAAACAAAGCCTCCTCTAACCTTGTGCCAAAAAACAGTAGCCATGGGTTCTTTTAAGCCAGGGCTGGCATCACCACCCGGCGCACATAGGCAAATGCCAGGGCCCTGAGCAAGCAGGGGGTCCACTCGCTGTTAGGGACACCGGCATGCTATGGGGCCCATGAGTCGGGGGACCCATACCTCTTCCTGTTCTTCCGCTGCCCTGTCTCTTCAGCATCTTCTGACTCTGTGACGTCTCAGGACAGAGGGAGAGATGACATCACTACAGCGCAGCCTCTGCTGAGTAGTGCAGAAAGTCAGAAAGATGCTGAGGAGCCCGGAACAGCGGCCACCGGTCAGCGGAAACAAGGGGAGGTGAGTATTTGATTATTTATTTTATATGTATGGAGCATTATATTGTGCCCATTATGCTGTATGGAGCATTATATGGGGCCCATTATTCTGTATGGAGCATTATATGGGGCCCATTATTCTGTATGGAGCATTATATGGGCCCATTATGCTGTATGGAGTATTATATGGAGCCCATTCTGTATGGAGCATTATATGGGGCCCACTATTCTGTATGGAGCATTATATGGGGCCCATTCTGTATTGAGCATTATATGGGGCCCATTCTGTATGGAGCATTATATGGGGCCGATTCTGTATTGATTATTATATGGGGCAAGGGTCGGCCTGGGGTGTCTGGGGCCCACAGGCGGATTTGACTCTAGGGGCCCACCTACAGCAATATGCAAATATCTGTTATGTGCTATCCCTGTTATAGTGGAGCATTGACTGGCAGCTCTTGCACATCTACTGTGCACATACTATAACTGGGATGTACAATTACGGTAGTTTGCATTAAAGAGCTTCTTCGGTTAAAACAAGTTATCACCGATTCATGGGCTACACAGGATAGGTGATCACTTATTGATCATTTGGGTCCAAACATTGGAAACCACACCTATTGGAAGAATGGGGAAGTTTTATCCCTGACAGGACACTTATCACCATTTTAAAATGCAGCGACAGGTGGGACATCTGACCGCAGTCTCATTCGTTCTCTTGGGGGCTTCCAAAAAAGAGCTGCGCTCGCAGCTACTGAGGGAATGAATTGATCAGTGGTCGAGTCGCACATGAGCTCCAGTCTAATGGGGAGAAAAGCTCCACATTCTGCCGATCGGTGCAGGTCCCAGTAGTCAGACCCCCACCAATCAATAAGTTAACACTTATCCTGTGGAGAGGCAATTCCTTGTTTTCACCGGAGAACCCCTGTAAGTGCATCTCTGACGCTCTGGTCCAAGTATTTAATCTCTAAGGCCACAGCCTCACTATCAGTATTCGGTCAGTATTTTTTCTCAGGAGTGGGAGCCAAAACCAGGTGCGGAACAATCAGAGAAAAGGTATAATAGAAACAAGTCATCAATTCTGCATTTATCACCCACTCCTGGTTTTGGCTCCCACTCCTGAGGAAAAAATACTGACCAAATACTGATAGTGGGGCAGTGGCCATATGGAAAAAAATCTTTTCCTAGTTAATATCAGCAAGAACAAATGACCCCATACACAACATAATCCACTATACCAACACCAATAATACCACATACAAAAGAGACAAATATCGCCACACCATGACCAGACCACATATTACCACCACAAAGTGATCGAATAATACCACATACAAGGAACAAATACTGCCACACCATGACCAGATCACAAACTACCACCATATAGTGACCAAATAATACAATACTGATCATGAATACAAACCACAATACTAATAACACTGTCACTATACACATGAGCTCTGTATATAGTGTCAGTGTACAGGTAATACAATGATCAACGGTGACATTATACACAGGAGCTCTGCATATAGTGTACAGGTAATACAGTTATCACGGGTGACATTATACACAGGAGCTCTGTATATAGTGTATAGGTAATACACTGGTCACCAGTGACATACACTATATAGTATATTCAGAGCGCCTGTGTAAGTGTACATGTAATACACTGACTCACCAGTGATGTCTCTAGGTGAAGTTCTTCATCTTCGCTTTTCTTCTTCATCTGGCACAGTCTGCCATCACTTCTTCCAGTCAGGAATCATCTCTGCAGAAAATAACAGACAGTTATCAATAACTGATCTATTTTAGAGCACATTCCCACTTTTCCCCGGGCTTCTACACCACACCAGTTGAAGAAATAAAGCGACACAGTGGCACCGTGCACAGTAACAGGACCCTCCTTTTGTCCCCTCCCATGGAAAACAGTTTCCTAAAAAGTAAATTACATTACAGAAGTAATAATGTCCCTAATTGGACTCTAAAGTAATAATGTTCCCCACTTGCGACCATAAACTAATAAAGTTCCTCAATCTGGCCCCCAAACAGTAATTAAGTCCCTTGTCCAGCATGGCCCCCCATCTATCCATCCTGACACCCCCCATATATCCATCCTGGCCTCCATGTGTCCAGCCTGCCCCCCCATATATCCATCCTGGCCTCCATGTGTCCAGCCTGCCCCCACCCATATATCCATCCTAGCCCCCATGTGACTAACCTGCCCACCCCCATATATCCATCTTAGCCCCCCTCATATATCCATCCTGTCCCACATGTGTCCAGCCTGCCCCACCCCATATATCCATCCAAGCTCCCATGTGTCCAGCCTTCCCCCCATCACCCCCATGTATCCATCCAAGTCTCTATGTATCCAGCCTACCCCCCATCACCCCCATGTATCCATCCAGGTCACCATGTGTCTTGTCTGCCCCTCTCAACCCCATGTGTCCATCCATGTCCCCATGTGTCTAGCCTGCCCCCCCTCACCCCCATGTGTCCATCCATGTCCCCATGTGTCCAGCCTGCCCCTCCTCATCCCAATGTGTCCATCCAGGTCCTATTTGTGTCCAGCCTGTCCCCCCTCAAAACTATGTATCCATCCAGATCCCCATGTGTCCAGCCTGCCCCCCTCATCTCCATGTGTCCATCCAGGTCTCCATGTGTCCAGCCTGCCCCCCCTCACCCACACGTGTCCATCCAGGTCCCCATGTGTCCAGCCTGCCCCCTCACCCACATGTGTCCATCCAGGTCCCCATGTGTCCAGTGTTCCCCCCTCACCCCCATGTATCCATCCTAGGCCCCATGTGTTCAGCCTGCTCCCCCCTCACCCCCATGTATTCATCCTAGGCCCCTTGTGTCCAGCCTGCTCCCCCCTCACCCCCATGTATCCATCCAGGTCCCAATGTATCCATCCAGGTCCCCATGTATCCAACCTAACCCCCTCACCCCAATGTGTCCATCCAGGTACCCATGTGTCCAGCCTGCCCCCCCTCACCCCCATGTATCCATTCTAGGCCCCTTGTGTCCAACCTGCCCCCCCTCACCCCCATGTATCCATCCAGGTCCCCATGTGTCCACCCTGCCCCCTCTCACCCCCATGTATCCATCCTAGGCCCCATGTGTCCAGCCTGCTCCCCCCTCACCCCCATGTATCCATCCTAGGCCCCATATGTACAGCCGGCTCCCCCCTCACCCCCATGTATCCATCCAGGTCCACATGTGTCCAGCCTGCCCCCCCTCACCCCCATGTGTCCATCCATGTCCCCATGTGTCCAGCCTGCCCCCCTCACACCCATGTGTCCATCCAGGTCACCATGTATCCTGCCTGGCCCCTCACACCCATGTGTCCATCCAGGTCCCCATGTGTCCAACCTGTCCCCCATCACCCCCATGTATCCATCCAGGTCCCCATGTATCCAACCTGCCCCCTTCACCCCTATGTGTCCATCCAGGTCCTCATGTGTCCAGCCTGCCCCCCTCACCCCCATGTATTCATCCATGTCCCCATGTGTCCAGCCTGCCCCCCCTCACCCCCACTTATCCATCCTCAGCCCCATGTGTCCAGCCTGCTCCCCCTTCACCACCATGTATCCATCCTAGGCCCCATGTGTGCTGCATGCTCCCCCCTCAGCCCCATGTATCCACCCAGGTCCCCATGTGTCCAGCCTGCCCCCTCACATCCATGTGCCCATCCAGGTCACCATGTGTCCAGTCTGTCCCCCTGACCCCCATGTGTCCATACAGGTCCCCATGTGTCCAACCTGTCCCCCATCACCCCCATGTGTCCATCCAGGTCCCCATGTGTCCAACTTGTCCCCCATCACCCCCATGTGTCCATCCAGGTCCCCATATGTGCAACCTGCCCCCCTCACCCCAATATGTCCATCCATGTCCCCATGTGTCCAACCTGCCCCCCTCACCCCCATATGTTCATCCAGGTCCCATTTGTGTCCAGCCTGCCCCCTCACCTCCATGTATCAATCCAGGTCCCCATGTGTCCAACCTGCCCCCCATCACCCCCATGTATCCATCCAGGTCCCCATGTGTCCAACCTGCCCCCCTCACCCCCATGTGTCCATCCAGGTCCCCATGTGTCCAACCTGCCCCCCTCACCCCCATGTGTCCATCCAGGTCCCCATGTGTCCAACCTGCCCCCCTCACCCCCATGTATCCATCCAGGTCCCCATGTGTCCAATACCCACCTCATCCCCATGTGTCCATCCAGGTCCCCATGTGTCCAGCCTGCCCCCCTCACCCCCATGTGTCCATCCAGGTCCCTATGTGTCCAACCTGCCCCCCTGACCCCCATGTGTCCATCCAGGTCCCCATGTGTTCAGCCTGCCCCCCTTACCCCCATGTGTCAATCCAGGTCCCCATGTGTCCATCCTGCCCCCCCCCACCCCATGTGTCCATCCTAGGCCCTATGTGTCCAACCTGCCCCCCCCCCCCATATATGCATGATGGCCAATGCTTGGAACACTCACCCAGAAAAACGTGGATATTGCACTTGACTTGCAGTTGAAGCAGAGAGAGCTGTAGGCCTGCAGCCTTGTTTCCAGGGTGATGGTGAAAGAGCAGAGTGCAGGTCACCACATACTCAGCCCAGGAGCCAAGAGAGCAGGAGAGAAGATGGTGGTGCGCGGTGCTTGTGCGGTGTTACACACCCGGACGGGTGCCGATGTTACAAGGCCAATTCCAAGGGAGCAGGAGCTGGGACTGGCATATCATAAGCCAGCCGGGGAGCAGGGAGAGCAGAGCGCGACATCAGCGTGTCACCTGACACCACACCACCGGCATCCACAAGCGGGAAAGCAGAGCGCGGTGCATGTCAACATGTCATCCTGTCATGTGAGTATGCGCGTCACAAGCTTTAACCACTTAATAGTATGTGCGCCACACGCAACACTACATTTTCTTTGGCTGCACTTTTAAAGGCCCCCCGCTACCAATTCTCTCCCTCTCTCATCGGGGACCACCGGGAATTTTCCCACTATCCCACCAGGCCAGTCCGACCCTGTATGGGGCCCATTATTCTGTATGGAGTATTATATAATGCCCATTATGGTGGAGGACCACAAAGCAGGAAAAGGCTATAAGAAGATAGCAAAGTGTTTTCAAGTTGCCCTTTCCTTAGTTAAAGATGAAAATATATACACACGTGGTCAAAATTGTTGGTACCTCTCGTTTAATGAAAGAAAAACCCACAATGGTCACAGAAATAACTTGAATCTGACAAAAGTAATAATAAATTAAAAATCTATGAAAATGAACAAATGAAAGTCAGACATTGCTTTTCAACCCTGGTTCCACAGATTTAAAAAAAAAATTAAACTCATGAAATAGGCCTGGACAGAAATGATGGTACTCTTAACTTAATATTTTTTTGAAAAACCTTTTGAGGCAATCACTGCAATCAAACAATTACTGTAACTGTCAATGAGACTTCTGCACCTCTCGACAGGTATTTTGGCCCACTCCTCATGAGCAAACTGCTCCAGTTGTCTCGTGTTTGAAGGTTGCCTTTTCCAGATGGCATGTTTCAGCTTTTTCCAAAAATGCTCAATAGGATTTAGGTCAGGGCTCATAGAAGGCCACTTCAGAATAGTCCAATGTTTTCCTCTTAGCCATTCTTGCGTGTTTTTAGCTGTGTGTTTTGGGTCATTATCCTGTTGCAAGACGCATGACCTGCGACTGAGACCAAGCTTTCTGATACTGGGCAGCACATTTCTCTTTAGAATCCCTTGATAGTCTTGAGATTTCATTGTACCCTGCACAGATTCAAGACACCCTGTGCCAGATACAGCAAAGCAGCCCCAGAACATAACAGAACCTCCTCTATGTTTCACAGTAGGGACAGTGTTCTTTTCCTGATATGCTTCATTTTTCCGTCTGTGAACATAGAGCTGATGTGCCTTGCCAAAAACTTCCATTTTTGTCTCATCTGACCATAGGACATTCTCTCAGAAGCTTTGTGGCTTGTCAACATGTAGTTTGGCAAATTGCAGTCTGGCTTTTTTATGATTTTTTTTTTAACAGTGGTGTTCTCCTTGGTCATCTCCCATGAAGTTCACTTTGGATCAAACAACGACGGATGGTGCGATCTAACACCGATGTTCCTTGAGCTTGAAGTTCACTTTTAATCTATTTAGAAGTTTTCCTGGGCTCTTTTGTTACAATTCGTATTATCCGTCTCTTTGATTTTTCATCAATTTTCCTCCTGCGGTTACGTCCAGGAAGGTTGGCTGCAGTCCGATGGATCTTAAATTTCTGAATAATATGTGCAACTGTAGTGACAAGAACATCAAGCTGCTTGGAGATGGTCTTATAACCTTTACCTTTAACATGCTTGTCTATAATTTTCTTTCTAATCTCCTGAGACAACTCTTTCCTTTGCTTTCTCTGGTCCATGCTAAGTGTGGTACACAACATGTCACCAAACAGCACAGTGAGTATCTGTAGCCCTATATACAGGCCAACTGACTGATTACGAGATTGTAGACACCTGTGATGCTAATTAGTGGACACAACTTGATTTAACATGTTCCTTTTGTCACATTATTTTCAGGGGTACCATCATTTCTGTCCAGGCCTATTTCATGAGTTTCCTTTTTTTTTAATTCTGTGTAATCAGGGTTGAAAAGAAATGTCTGACTTTCATTTGTTAATTTTCATAGATTTTTAATTTATTATTACTTTAGTCAGATTCAAGTTATTTCTGTGACCATTGTGGGTTTTTCTTTCAATAAACAAGGGGTACCAACAATTTTGACCACGTGTGTATTTTTTTGCCTGAAATACAAAGGAAATGTGTCATCTTTAACTTTAGGCCTTTTAGAGATTATTTCATCTTCAACTTGCTTAACTATTCAGAATAACAGTAATTTTGACCAGGAGTGCCCAAACTTTAACATGCCACTGTATAATTTTTCTTAGTTCCATTTGGGGTACATACAATGCTTTAACCATTTTGCATTACATTTTTTAAGGAGGAGCAGTGATCAAAAAATTGCATTTCAGAAGTTTGGTTTTTTTTTCATCACAGTGCTTACAGTACTTTTACAGAGGGAACAACAAGGGAAAACTTTTTAGAAAGTTATTTAACTTTACATTTAGTAAACAAATCAATAAAAAAAATCTGGGCAAAGATGTACATAGACTTTAAAATAATTTACAAGCAATTACTTGATTATTTCTCTGCTTTATAATTCTTTATCCCACTTTTTCTTCTGTATTTCCCATTCATCATTATCCTCTTCCTCCCCCCATTCTTATCTTCTGTCCTATTCCTTACTCTCCTCCATTTTCTCCCCATCCCTTCCTTTTTCTCT
Organism: Phyllobates terribilis; assembly: GCF_046119375.1. Classification (NCBI taxonomy): domain Eukaryota; kingdom Metazoa; phylum Chordata; class Amphibia; order Anura; family Dendrobatidae; genus Phyllobates; species Phyllobates terribilis. Next base: position 295,052,428 of record NW_027362771.1, read on the forward strand.
TTTCTGCTCTTCTTTTCCACATCACCTTCCCTCTTTATTCTTTCTTTACCCCCTCTTTTCTCTGCATTCTTCTTGCATTTTTCCTCTGCTCTACATTTACCTGCATTTTCTTGCCTTTGAATTGGTATTATAACCAATTAAACTATACTTTGATTTAAATGCAGCTGTCAGAGATTGACAGCTATATTTAACTGATTACACAGCAATGATCCAAGCAAGCTCTGATTGTTTCTGTAAGAGGCAGATTCTGACTGTATAACACAGCCTTCAGTATGAAGCAGGTTCAGCTCCAGAGCCAGCACCCAACAAAGGATGTTCATGTACTGCTTTGGGAAGGTTTACCTCTGGCCTGCCATTAGCCCAGCCATGTATTTAAAATGCATGATTTTATAGTTTTTTACAGTGCCCCTGCTACTGAAATACATCTTTATGCACACCGTCATAGGCGAATTATAATGAGGACGATCTGGACTACCGCCTGGGGCCCGAGGCTCCGTGGGGCCCATGGCCAGATTGTCCTCATTATAATGTTTCCTGCAGGGCAGAGGCAGGGGGATCGCACTGTACCTACATCCTGTTAGACGCCGGCCAGTCACATCACAGGGAGGCTGACACGCCCCCTGCACTGCACTGGCTGTGTGTCCAAGACTGATGTCACACAGCGGCACCTGGAGCTGCATCATCCTGCCAGAGAGGAGCTCGTGCATTGGACCTCAGTGGATGGCGGTAAATGAGGTCTGGCCCAGGGCAGGATGTCTGGAGTGAGGTGGGGGCTGCAGGACGCTGCTCCTCTCCTGATAAGTGCACAGAGGATTCCATAGTGTCTGGTCAGTGGCCGCTCTGCTGGGGCTCTGTGTGATTTATTGCAGGACTCTGACCTTTGCTGCAGATTAGGTCACTCTGGGTCATCTCATCGGCTCCAGCATCACCAGATCTGCAGGAAAATTCAGAGTCCTGCAATAAATCACAGTGAGCCCCAGCAGAGCGACCATGGACATCAGCAGACAGGATCCTACACTGACTGATCAACCCTGGACCTACAGGACGTCACATATTATACTGCTCCATATATGATATGTGAGGCCCTGTGTGCAGGTCCAGATGTGATCAGTACAGTGTATATCCCTGTACAAAGAATGTCATATCCAGTATACAGATTACTGTATGGTATACTGTGGTACAGACGTCAGATAGGATATAACAATGTGTATAGTATATAACATCTGATGTCTGTACCACAGTATATCGTACTAGCTATTGAACTCGTTCTACACCTGGGTGGCAAGCTTTTTTCTTAGTACATTTACGGCGCCTTTTTTTTTTAATAATACTGTATGCAAATTTGCATACACAGTGTCTTCAATAAAATGGTGCCGGATAGCGTGTTATGCGCATGCACTGACACCGGCACCATTTCATTGAAATATTGTGCTACAAAATTAAAGGGATTCTTTCATCAGAAATAACGCTATTAACCTGCAGATATAACAGTTAATCTGCAGGTTAACAACATTATGCTGTCCAGCAGCTGAATGCAGCGGGGAGAAAATGAACTTTATTCTCCTCGCCAGCATTCTGTTTCAGTAATGGGGGCGGGACGGTGCAGGTTCGGTCACCACTGAGTATACAGAGCATCCCCTATAACCGCTCCCCCAGCACTGACTGATACTGGCTCTACATTGAGGCCGGCTGTCAGTCAGGGCCAGGGTTACATCAGCTGCTCTGTATTCTCAAAGCAATGACTGAACCGGCGCCGGACCAGATCCCATGACTGAAACCAAATGCTCCCCCATCCCGGTGTATGCTCCCCCATCCTGGTATATGCTCCTCCATCCAGGGCTCCCATCCTGGTATATGCTCCCCCCATCCTGGTATATGGTCCCTTTATCCAGGTCCCCCATCCAGGTACATGCTCCCCACCATCCTGGTATATGGTCCCCTTATCAGGGTCCCCCATCCTGGTCCATGCTCCCACATCCAGGTCCCCCATCCTGGTATATGCTCCCCTCATTCTGGTATATGGTCCCTTTATCCAGGTCCCCCATCCTGGTACATGCTTTCCACCATCCTGGTATATGGTCCCCTTATCCGGGTCCCCCATCCTGGTCCATGCTCCCACATTCAGATCCCCCATCCTGGTACATGCTCCTCCCCATCCTGGTATATGGTCCCCTTATCCAGGTCCCCCATCCTGGTCCATGCTCCCACATCCAGGTCTCCCATCCTGGTACATGCTCCTCCATCCTGGTATATGCTCCCCCATCCAGGTCTCCCATCCTGGTATATGCTCCCCCATCCTGCCTGTTCTGCTGTTCTTCCATCCATAAAAAAACAAAAAAACACTCCAACTCACCTTTTCCCCTCCCCCTTGCAGCGCGTCCTCGATCTCCGGATCTCCGGCGAGGCTGAAGGAGTGTGGCGCCAAAGTTCGTGCCTGGACATATTGCGATTAGTTATTTGCGTGACAGCATGGAAAATCAGGGATGTTCGTGGGCGGAGACGATTTTTTTGGCGCAAACAAGCCGCAACCCCGAATATGAACCCAAATTTGAAATGCCGAACAAATTCGCTCAACACTAAATGCGATCTCCGGATCCATTTTGTTGAAGACAAATTTGCACACAGTGTCTTCAACAAAATGGAGATCGAGGTATGTGTCCTAATGGCGCCGGAGATAGCAGTATGCAGTCAGCTCTTACGCATACCATGATCTCTGGCATCACAATCCTTTATCCTCGTCCTCCTGCCTCTCACCTGTAATGTCTGATGTGTTCTTCTGTCTCTGGCCAGACTGTGCAGGCACATTGCGTGCATAGTCTATAAAGGCTTCGAACAGACGGACACATCTCGGATTATATTATAGATACCAGTCATGTATTCTCATATAGTATAGATAGATTGTGGTCAAATTCGGGCGCCAGGAACTGGATAAAGACGACTGGAAGGATATTTAAAAGAAAACGAACCTCTTTATTCGACAATGTTATGCCCACTTTGTCGAATAAAGAGGTTCGTTTTCTTTTAAATATCCTTCCAGTCGTCTTTATCCAGTTCCTGGCGCCCGAATTTGACCACAATCTATCTATACTATTTCTGCATTCCCCGAGGGGATTTGTGGCTCGGAGCTGCAGGGAACTGTATGTGCTTTCTGGAACCAGGACCTTGATGACGTCACCATCACATGATTCATACCCAGTACCACCTGACTGGGTAGGGAGGAGAGCCAGGCGGAGGTGACCGAGCGGACCGGGAGGACCAGTAGGAGGCGACCGGAGGGACGAGCGCAAGAGAGCGCTGTGGCAGCGTGCAGTGCCGGCCAGCGGAGGGTGCCAGGTGGTGGTTACCAGGAGGTGATCAGGAGGACCGGTAAGAGGCGACCGGAGGGACAAGCGCGCTGTGATAGCGTGCAGCGTCCCTAGAGGAGGTGAGTGAGGGGCAGGAGGCCGCGATAAGCGGCCCTACTGAACCCAAGTGTGTACTGTACTGTATTGTATTTGTATCTGTATTGTAATTGTATTGTATTCCCTAGTCCATATTTAATTGATTACCCCCCCGTCCATATTTAAATTGATTCCCCTGAACACCCCCGTCCATATTTAACTGATCCCTCTGACCACATTAAATTGACCCCCCCGTCCTCATTTAATTGATCCCCGACCACCCCCCGTCCATATTAAAGTGATCCCCCTGACCACATTTAAATGATTGACCCCCCCAGCCCATAATTGATTGATCCCCCTTGTCCTATTTAATAGATTCCCCTTGTCCACTTTTACTCATCCCCAGTCCCTATCTATTTGCCTTATCCCCCACCATATTTAATTAACCCCTGTCCATAATTAATTGATTGATTCCCCAGACCACAATTAATTATTTCCCCAGTCCATATTTATTGATATTATTGATACTTATTGATCCCCAGTCCTTAGTTAATTGACCCACCGTCCATACCTATTTTTTTGCTTTACCCCCCATCCTATTTAATTAAACCCCCTGTCCATAATTAATTGATTGAATCCCTAGTCCACAATTAATTATTTCCCCAGTCCATACTTATTGATCCCAGTCCATAGTTAATTGACACACCGTCCACACTTAATTAATCCACCTGACCCACTCAGCTGATCCCCCGTCCATACTTAATTGATACTTAATTGATCCCCCGTCCATACTTAACTGATCCCGCGCCGATATCTAATCGATACACTTGCACATCCCTAATTGATCCCCGTCCATACACCTATATATAAATAATTGTGTTTTGTATAATAATTGTGTTTTGTACTTGTACATATATACTGACATATATACATATATACTGACTGTATCCCCATATTTAGAATGACGTCCATGTTGGCCGGAGCCGTGCAGTGTACATCTTGCGCAATGTATGCATTCCCTGAGCTACCGCTCAGGGATCCATACTGCTGCGAGAGATGTGAGCATATCTTGCACTTGGAAGCCCAAATCCTGGATCTAAGTGCTCAGATAGCGGTACTGAGGAGCATCGACAACATGGAACGGAGTTTGCTGCTCACCGAGCAGACACTCAATGGGTCAACACTGGGGGTGGAGCTTAGTGGGGAAGCGCAGGCTGAACAGGCAGGGAGCTGGGTAACGGTTAGAAGGGATAGAGGGAAGAAGTATAGGAAGGCTGGTTCAGAACCGGCATTATTGGAGCACGACAGATCCTCTGACCGCCGGGGGAGTGTATGCTCCAGTAATGAGGGGGAGGGGGGAAGTGTAGGGCAGTCTAGACAGGTCCTGGTAGTGGGTGACTCTATTATTAGGGGGACAGACAGGGCAATCTGTCACAAAGACCGGGATCGCCGAACGGTGTGCTGCCTCCCTGGCGCTCGAGTCCGGCACATCGCGGATCGGGTTGACAGGTTACTGGGTGGGGCTGGCGAAGAGCCAGCGGTCATGGTCCACATTGGCACCAATGACAAAGTGAGTGGTAGATGGAGGGTCCTTAAAAATGATTTCAGGGATCTAGGTAGGAAGCTTAGGGCAAGGACCTCCAAGGTAGTTTTCTCAGAAATACTACCAATCCCGCGAGCCACACAGGAGCGCCAACGGGAGGTTAGGGAGGTGAATAAGTGGCTAAAGAGTTGGTGCAAGGCAGAAGGGTTTGGGTTCATGGAGAACTGGGCCGACTTCGCTGTCAGCTACAGGCTCTACCGTAGGGACGGGCTGCACCTCAATGGGGAGGGTGCAGCGGTGCTGGGGAAGAAGATGGCTAATAGGTTGGAGGAGTTTTTAAACTAGAGACGGGGGGGGGAAACCAAGGAAATAGGTGGGATGTGAGGCAAGCAAGGGGGAAGGGGAGAAGTGAATATAATGAGGGTGGAGAGGGGGGTGGGGATAGTACAGTTAGATCGTTAGAGAAGAATAGGATGCTAAATAACCCCAAAGTTTTATCTTGCATGCTGACCAACGCAAGAAGCCTGACCAATAAGGCGGATGAGCTGCGGGCGCTTATATCGGAGGAGAGGTATGACATCGTAGGTATAACAGAGACTTGGCTAGACGATAGCTACGACTGGGCGGTAAATTTAACAGATTATAGTTTATTTAGAAGGGACCGGAAACAGGGGAAGGGCGGAGGAGTCTGCTTATATGTAAAGTCACGTCTAAAGCCCAGACTAAGGGAAGATATAGGAGAGGGAGAAGAGGGGGTCGAGTCCATGTGGGTAGAGATAGAGGGGGCAAAAAATAATAATAAAATATTACTGGGGGTCTGCTATAAGCCACCCAATATAACAGAGGAGAATGAGAAACTGCTATTAGGACAAATAGACAAAGTAGCAAAACATAATGAGGTGATTGTAATGGGGGATTTCAACTACCCGGATATTGACTGGGAAACAGAAACCTGTAGATCGCAGAAAGGAAAAAAGGTTCTTGACAAATATCAAGGATAATTATCTCTCCCAACTAGTGCAGGAACCAACGAGAGGGAAGGCAGTGTTGGACTTAATATTGACTAATAGGCCTGATAGAATAACTGAGGTACAGATAGGGGGGCACCTAGGTAATAGCGATCATAATATTATCAATTTCAAAATGCCCTTCAGTAGGGTTATCAATAAGGGAACAACTAAAACATTAAACTTTAGGAGGGCGAAGTTTGATCAGCTGAAAGAAAACCTTCAACTTATAGACTGGGACAAAGTTCTTAATCAAGGAAATACGAATAGTAAATGGGAAACCTTCAAAAGAATTCTGAATACTCAGTGCGAGAGGTATATACCGTATGGGAATAAAAGGGCCAGAAATAAGAGGAAACCAATATGGTTGAATAAGAACGTAAAAGGGGCGTTAAATAGCAAAAAAGAGGCATTCAAGAGATTAAAACAGGAAAACAGCAAGGAGGCACTAATGTGTTACAAGGAAAAAACGAGAACCTGCAAAAAACAAATAAAAATAGCAAAGGAGGAAACAGAGAGACGTATTGCTAGGGAAAGTAGATCAAATCCCAAACTGTTCTTTACGTATATAAATAGTAAAAGGATTAAATCGAATAATATTGGACCGATAAAAAGTGATGAAGGCAAAATCATAGAGAAAGATGAGGATAAAGCTAATCTATTAAATAAATTTTTTTCGTCAACTTTCACAAAGGAAAAAGAACTAACAGGCGAAATGAGAAGTGACAAGCTTAATCCTCCACTAAGTATGACAAATCTAACCCAAGCTGGGGTACAGAAACGCCTCAGTAACATTAAAATAAACAAATCACCAGGACCTGATGGCATACACCCACGGGTACTAAGGGAACTAAGTAATGTGATAGACAGACCGTTATATCTTATATTTAAGGACTCTGTTGAGACTGGGTCTGTACCACTTGATTGGCGACAGGCGAATGTAGTGCCAATATTCAAAAAGGGAGCAAAAAGTGACGCCGGAAACTATCGGCCGGTGAGTCTGACGTCCGTTGTGGGCAAAATTTTTGAAGGCTTTATTAATGAGGCAATCATGGAGCATCTTGACGCTAATAATCTATTAACCCCGAACCAACATGGATTCATGAGGAATCGCTCCTGCCAAACAAACCTGATTGACTTCTACGAGGAGGTTAGCTCTGAAGTAGATCAGGGGGAACCAGTGGATGTCGTGTATCTCGACTTCTCAAAAGCGTTCGATAGCGTGCCACATAATAGGTTGGTATACAAAATGAGAATGATGGGGCTGGGGGAAAATGTCTGCAAGTGGGTAGCTAACTGGCTTAAGGATAGAAGGCAGAGGGTGGTTATAAATGGAATATACTCAGATTGGGTAAGCGTCACTAGTGGGGTACCACAGGGGTCTGTACTAGGCCCAATGTTATTTAATATCTTTATTAACGACATAGTCAACGGGATAAATAGTAAAATATCAATATTTGCAGATGACACAAAGTTATGTAAAACAATTAATACAAAAGAGGATAGTGAAGACCTTCAGAGGGATTTGGATAAGCTGGGTAGGTGGAGCATTAAATGGCAAATGAGGTTTAACGAGGAGAAATGTAAGGTCATACATATGGGAAGGAAAAATGGAAGTCACCAGTACTCACTGAATGGGAAATCATTGGGGAATTCAGAGATGGAGAAGGACTTGGGCATCTTGATTGATAGCAAACTAAATTGGAGTGCCCAAAGTCAGGCCGCTGCTGTAAGGGCAAACAGGGTAATGGGATGTATCAGAAGAGGTATAGCTGCAAAGGATGAGAACATTGTTCTTCCACTGTACAAAGCACTGGTCAGACCACACTTGGAATACTGTGCTCAGTTATGGGCCCCAATATATAGAAAGGATATAAATGAGCTTGAAAAGGTACAAAGGAGGGCAACAAAATTAATAAAGGGAATGGAGGGACTGCAATACCCAGAGAGGTTGGCAAAACTAGGACTATTCAGCCTGGAAAAGAGAAGGTTGAGGGGGGACATAATAAATGTGTACAAATATGTTAGGGGACAGTATAGAGATCTTGCCCGGGATTTGTTCAAGAGGAGGGATATTACGGTAACAAGAGGGCACTCACTAAGACTGGAAGAGAAAAGGTTTCAGCACCAGCATAGGAAGGGGTTCTTTACGGTAAGAGCAGTGAGAATATGGAATTCACTGAGTGAGGAGACGGTAATGTCGGATTCACTACACCAGTTCAAGCGGGGACTGGATGCATTTCTAGATACCAGGCAGATTTCTGCATATACTTAAAAATAGAATAAAATAGTAGGTTGATACAGGGATTTATTCTGACTGCTGGTTTCAGAGTCGGGAGGGAATTTTTCCTCAGGTGAAGATTGGCTAAATCATTTGGGGTTTTTGCCCTCCTCTGGATCAACTTTAGCAACTACAGAACTTACAGGTCGAACTTGATGGACGCAAGTCTTTATTCGGCTTTACAAACTATGTACTATGTATGGCAGCAGACAGCGGTCATCAGAGGCCACGCACCATAAGCGGCAGCTACCACCTTGTATACCAGAGGCTTTCACACCTGGGTTGTGCGGTTTGCACAACCCCCCTAAGGTGAGCAGCCTACCATTATTTGCACAGCCAGTTCATTATCTATCAGGTTCACACAGGCACAGCGCTTCTCCCCCCACCCTTTCTTTGTTTTACATGTTTTCTCATATAGACTGTATAGGGCAGTACCTAGGGGAAGGGGAGAGGCAGGTGACCTGGGTACAGCCGTCAGGGGGGTGGCTTCGGGCCACCTCATGTAGTGGTCAGAGGTGTCAACCAGGCAGCTGCATTTTGCCACCCCCAGAGTGGAATTCGATCATTCTCTGAGCTGGCTGTGGAACCGACAGTCGATCAGAGAAGGGAGCCATGTACAGGCTCATATTGTATATAAGGAGCTATTTGGGGGCTCATACTGTATATATGAGGCTATTTTGGGGCTTATATTGTATATAAGGAGCTATGTGATGGGCTCATATTGTATATAGGAGGCTATGTGGGGGGCTTATACTGTATATAGGAGGTTACGTGGGGGGATGATACTGTATATAGGAGGCTATGTGGGGGGATGATACTGTATATAGGAGGCTATGTGGGGCTCATACTCTATATAGGGAGGCTATATGGGGCTCATACTGTATATAGGGAGGCTAAGTGGGGCTCATACTGTATATAGGAGGCTATGTTGGGGCTCATATTGTATATAAGGAGCTAAGTGAGGGGTTTATACTGCATATAGGAGGCTATGTTGGGGACTCATACTGTATATAGGAGGCTATGTGGGGGGAATGATACTGTATATAGGAGGCTATGTGGGGCTCATACTGTATATAGGGAGGCTATGTGGGGTTCATACTGTATATAGGGAGCTATGTGGGGGTCATACTGTATACAAAGAGCTATGCGGGGGCTCATACTGTATATAGGGAGGCTATGTGGGGCTCATACTGTATATAAAGAGCTATGTGGGGGGCTCATAATGTATATAGGGAGGTTATGGCGGCTCATACTGTATATTGGGAGTTATGCGGGGGCTCATACTGTATATAAGGAGCTATGCGGGGGCTCATTCTGTATATAGGAGGCTATTAGGGGCTCATACTGTATATAGGGAGCTATATGGGGCTCATACTGTATATAGGGAGCTATGCGGGGCTCATACTGTATATAGGAGGCTATTTGGGGGCTCAAACTGTATATAGGGAGCTAAGTGGGGCTCATACTGTATATAAGGAGCTATGTGGGGCTTATACTGTGCATAGGGAGTTATGTGGGGACTCATACTGTATCTAGGGGCTTTGTGGGGACTCACTGTATATAGGGTGATGTCAGCATAGTTCATTCTGCTCAAAATTAAATCATACAATTAATATAATTTTATTATTTTGTTAATATTAATATTGAGCAGAATTCATTTTAGCCTATTGGTTCGGCTTCCACAACAGTCATGGTCTCTCATGTGGCCCCTTTGGAATATTAATCTCCCACCCCTGCTCTGCTATATATAGTGCTATGTTATGTATAGGGTTGTACATAATGGAAAAAAAATTCCGCCATTTTCCGTCTATAGATGTGATCAGAACTTCTGTGTGTTACTCACATGATCTATCAAATGAAGATCATGTGACATGTCATGTGATACATGTGGTACCTGGGGGGGGGGGGCCACGCCTTCTAAACGGCCCGGGGCCCTGGCTACTCTTAATCCACCCCTGCACACCGTAAATGCTGCAGGCCTTCTTTTCTTCAAAACAAAGAGGTCTTGTGTGGATCAATCAATGGTCTTCAGGAAGCTTCCCTTTACTTTTCAAAAGAGGTGCTACAGCAGCTGAGTTATGTGCTTAAGGGATATTGCAGTAATATAGTATTTGTAGCTGTAAGTAAAATGCATAATTAAAAACATTTTGCTTTCATTGTGAAACCCAGTTTACAAACCTACAACTATTTCAGTTTTGGCCAGAAATCCTCTTTTCTGTTATCCACACAACAGACATTGCAGTTACTGCAGCTCTGAAGGAGAGTCGACCATTTTTCTTTATCCCACAAAGTTCTTATATTTCTCACAGTTTCTGATAAGTGAAATGTGGTTTTCGTTGCTATGGTGAATTAATCCATAGGAAGGATTTATATATAATCTCTAAAACTCGCCTGACTATAATAATGTAGGACAGTTGGTCCCTGCAGTGTATTTTATAAGTAAGTCTCTATCTTAGGAAAGTACATACAATTGTACAGAAAACCAGAACTCCTCTTCAATCATATTTATGTCAAAGAGTATGCTTTCCGACATTTCTATTATTTATATTGGATTGAAAGCATGTATATTTAGAATAATGACAAATGATGATCCCGTTTTATTATGTTGGGGAAAGCATGTACAGCAATTACCTATATTGTACAATGCCTTCAAAAGTCAACCATTTTGTTAGTACCAGAGAGCAGAACTGGAAAAATATTGGTAGACATTATGATGACCTCGCTTTTATTCTATGCTATGTAATACAGTTGCACTAAGCTAATTTTTCACATATACCAAGTGCATATTAGGAAGAACACAAAATAGAGAATTTTTTTCTGTACTTGCTGAAACCACCCATCATATTATTTCCATCTGTGGATATCAGTCTTGCTTCTTCTATTGATATACTAAAGGTGTGTGATATATACCTAGATAGATATGTAAAGGTATGATCAGGAACCACTGCGGCCCTGACGCTGCAGAATAGCCGCACCACTTCCGCCCTCATTATGCAAATGAGCTGCCGCGATTATTTTTTTTTTTCACATGTGGACTTTCCTCATTGATGCAAGTCTATGGGGAAAGTCCACATGTGGATCCACAAGAGAAATTGACATGCGCGGATCTGAAAGACGAGCAGAATGTCAGTTTCCACGGGTGATCCACAGGCTCAGATGCACGCATAGTATAGTGGACCTGGGATTTCTAGAAATAGCATCCACTATGCTGTAACATCTGGACGCTGTAGGTTCAACGCTGCATAAACACACAGCTTCAAACCCGCAGCGGCTCCTGATTGTGGGCACATACCCTAACTAGGCATCACTTTCTCTGGCACAGGAAAACGGATAATGTCTTCTGCACAAAAATTAGATTTTGGAAGGACCAGCCGACCATCTCATGTGTATGGGGTCTTCCAAATTTCCCCTAACAGCTGATGTGTTAAAGGAGCACTCCCATCAATGTTTTTATCCACTGCAATCATCATATTATATAGCTATGTGAACTTACTATTGCTCATTTTGCCTTTCTACCCAGTAATTCTTCTCTTTTCTCTGCTCTATGTAGACACAGGAAGTCTCTTGTCCCTGCATTTATCATTTCCCTCTTCAGCTCCTGACTCAGCTGCTCCCTCCTCCCACCTACCACAGAATTTTACAGTGACTCATGGGTCATACAGGGAAAATTGACCTCCTGTTTCTACATAGAGCTTAGAAGGATTCAGCTAGTCTGTTTTTAATCACTGTAATGTCACAGACCTAATGGAAAACATTAGCTGTGTAGAAGGGCAAAATTAGCAATTGTAAGTACACAGTGCTATATGATGACTGCAATATATTAAGAGGATAAACATTGTGGTGGGAATGCTTTTTTAACACACTCACTCTATACTACATACATATACACACAGAAATAAGAGGAAACATGGAAGGGCTTCTTTAATAAGACGCTGTCAATCCTACAATTTGCTTGCTATTTACTTATCACTAATGAGTACCATAGTGAGCTGCCAGAAAATGCATAGCATATTACTGCTAGATGTACAGGGAACAATGAGAACTCAATCAGTGACTGCTTGTAAAATGTATATTCTTCTAATGTGAATGCCATGGAAAACTAACCAATGAAACTCATTGAGTTATTGGACAGTTCTAGTTATAGCATTAGATATAATTATTATTGTTGTCTTTACATTATCTGTGGTTCTGCTATTTTACAGTATGTAATATCTATGTATTACTGCATGCTTCACCTGCTTGTCATACAGTTGTCAAGTATGAAAATGATTCTAAATGCTTCAGGAATGGAAGCAATTTGCATGCAAGACCTTGGAGATCAACCTTGTACAATGGAACAAATAATATATTAATATATAATGCATATTTGTGTATTGTGTGTAGGTGCTGCGTATTTCAAAATGCAAGGCTTTAATATACTTCTATCCTTACCGTGGAAGTATAATTCTATTATTGTGTGCTAGAGGCTATTTAAGTTATTTAACCAATATAGATAACACTTGTGCTTATTTCTTTAGGATAAGTTGAAGTTATTTTATTATCCGTCATAGAGTATAATAGAGAAAGAATTTTTAGGACATTCTCTCAGTACGGGCTCGCTCACAGTGGTGTATAACACGGCCGAGTGCTATCCGATGTTTTATAGCACTCTTCCCAATATTATACTATGATCTACGCTTATTTTCTCATGCCAGTTTTGCATGAGAAAACAATTGCAGCGTGCTGCGTGTGGCTCCAATATTTGGATCATATGAACCCTTACAAGTCTATGGGTGCCTGTGAAATAATTGACTGCACTCAGGTGCCATCCAAGTGCAGTCTGATTACAGCGGACACAGGCAATTGAGAAGATGGAAAAATTAGTTCTCTATCTTCTCCGCACCTGTGCTGCTATTCTTTCATCAGAGCGAATCGGATCACACTCAGATGACACTCGGCTCAAACTCTGACAGAGTTTGAGCTGAGTGTCATTAGCATAGTCTGCTCGATTCACTCGTAAGAGAGAATTTTCGGCAGTGTGAGCGAGCCCTTAGTGAGTATTTAAATCCCATGGTTCAATCCAGGGGTGAATGCAGAAAGAAGAGGCCCCTGTGAAAGAACAGTAAATGGGCCCTTTTCAGTGCAATTACTCATCATTATTCATAATTCCACCTGTTTGAAGGTAGATGGGTGTCCCTTACCTCTTAGGCCCCTGGTGGCTACACAGGTTGAACCAATGGTATGTCCACTCCTGAATCAAACATTTATGGCAGATCCTATTGTTATGCAATAAATACTGTGTATACATGGGGAAAAAACTCAAACTCAACTTGTGTTGTTATGTGTGGTTTCTTATTTTTGGTATGAATAAGCTGATATGATGCATGAACCTTTATCAAGGGCTCCATCAAGCTCAAAAGGAAAAAAAGTACCAGAAAAGAGACCACATGAAATTCAATTCTATGTGACTGCAGACTTGTGAACCTTCACATCGAGTGCAGTGAGCGCTGTGAGGATTCTCTGATGCCGGCGTCGGGAACGGTGGTCATGTTACCCTCAGTACACTATATGCATATTCTTGGCCACATTCCGACTAGACTTTTTCTGCACTCACTCAATTCACTTGCATTGAGCAAGGCCGTGTACATCTAGTCGGAATGGCCGGGAGTATGCATAGCACATAGTTGCGGTCACATGACCGACCGACATTTCCGGCACCAGAGGATCCTCGCAGCGCTCAGTAAGCGTGATGTGAAGATTCACAAGTCTGCAGTCACAAATGAGTGACTGCAGACTTGTAGTTTAAGACCGGCCACCCCTTTAATGTAGTTTGAATTATGGCAAATATATGGCTTCACATATTGTAGGGCAGCCTTTATATTGTTGCTTTGATTTTTTTCTTCACATGCCATTTTTTTTCTTTTTTTTCAATAGGATTACCTAAGTGTCTTTACTGAGGTGACTTCTGTAGAATTAGACAATTTCCATTTTTACTCTAGGTTGAGATATGATAGAATTACACAAAACAATACCGTTACAAATTACAAATTACTTCTACATTGTGCAATGAAACAGGAGCATGATTTCCAATCACCAGTCCCTTGATCACTGAGGACCCATGTAAAAGATAAGTAGGTCACTTGGCTGTTCATAAAAATTGCATCTAGGGGTCAAGACTTTCCTGGAACACCTTTTTTTTTGTTGAAAGATGAATAAAAAACTTTTACAATATATCAGTTTAACCCATTGTTTTTAGCCTCACTATTTTAGATTGAAAATAAAAAAAAACTTGGCTTACTTTTCCTTTTTTATATTTGGATTAAAAAAAACATTTTTAAAGCCAATTATTTAAAAGGTTATTGGGTTAAATAAAAAAAACCTCTCTTGTTCTTGTGATTAAACATAAGGAAGAAAAATAGAGTTTGTGCAGAACGAGGTAAAAACCTCTATGTTTATTTAATTTAGTTTAAAACCAGTATAAAAAGTAGTGATTAAAATACCAAAAGTAAGATATTTTCTTCTTGGCGTCTATCATTTATCTTGGACGCATTTGGTGGTCTGCAAGGAGTAGCAGCAGTCCAATAATGCTATGCTTGCTGAATTGCTAACAATGCATTGCACCTTTTATTCATCTGATCAGCCTTCATATCCCATACAGTATTACCTATGGGAATGCACATGTCTCTCTGATCTATTCTCAGTGAATACAGCTATAACAGGGGCATTTTGTATTAAGCTGTGCATCTATGTGTCCATCACTTGTCCTGGACAGATGTTTATCCCATGGGAGTGAACAATGAAAATCCCCATTGAATGATAGCAAGCAAAAATATTAAAAAACAAAATGAGCAATTGTTACAGAAAATTCAGAAAAATTTAATACTTTTCAGCATAAAAAATAAAACACTTATTTGCTTAAACTGGACTATGCCTTAAAAAATAATACCCCTATTTTACGGTAGCATGGTTGATTAACAAAGAAAAAGATACTTAAAGGGGTTGTCCACTACTAGGACAACCCATTCTTGGTTAAAATGTCAACACCGCGGGAATTGTGCCAGCACGGGAGGTGAGTATAGGCTTTATTAGGCTTTATTATTTAATGGGGACCAAGCAAGGGGCATGAACAGGGGTTCTCTAAGTAGTGGACGACTTCTTTAATACATGGTGGCATTTTAGAAACAGCATATATTAATAATATGTGTAATTTATTTACTTGAGCTCCAGTCTATAGAGGGATTCTTCTAATCTTCTGTCTTCAGGAGCACATCGCTGCATGGCTACCTGGCTGCTGAGGGCGTTTATCTCCTGTGTAATATTAAAAATCCCTGCTTTGTTGAGAACGGAGAAGCTTAATAAAAAGGTAAATTACAGAGTTGCTTATTTTAACAATTTTATCCATACAGAACATGGATCAACATCTTTAAATACTAGGCAAGCAGTATACTTCATGTTCTTATGTTGTTCTGCAACCTATTTCACAAACACGAGACGCTATTCTGTTGCATAAAGAATTACTGTAGCTACATTTAAAGTTTATTAAAGGCTGCCTGCCCACTATGCGTTTTTCAAGCGTTTTTGCCGCGGAATTTCTGCAGCGAAAACGCTTAAAAAATGCTTGGCAATACGTGCCCCATGATCCCCAATGTTAATCCGCATGTGCTGTGCACATGCCTCGGAAATTTTCGCTGCTTATTATCATTGCGGAAAAATCCGCAGCATGTCCATTATTTTTGCGGATACGCGGCGTAATTGCTGCCATTGACTTGCATTGAATCGCTTAATGTCCGCATGACTACATGTGCACATGCGGATATTAAGCAATTCAATGTGTGGATGGTACCCGGGTCTGGAGAAGAGGAGACTCTCCTCCAGACCCAGGTACCATAGTACCTGTTAAAAAAAATAATTTAAAATAAAAAATATACATTATACGCACCTTCTGATGGCCCCCGGTCTCCTGTATGATGCGTCCTGGCTCCCCGGCAGCTCGCGATGGTGTGAAAGGACCTTTCATGATGTCATTTAGTCATGTGACAGGTCACGCGACCGCTGACGTCGGCGGTCGCGTGACCTGTCACATGACTAAATGACGTCATGGAAGGTCATTTTACCCCACTGCGAGCCGTACAAGAGACCGGACGCACAAGAGAGAAGACCGAGGGCCTTCAGAAGGGGAGTATACACTGTGTGCAGAATTATTAGGCAAGTTGTATTTTAGAGGATTATTTTTATTATTGATCAACAACTATGTTCTCAATCAACCCAAAAGACTCATAAATATTCAAGCTTAATATTTTTGGAAGTTGGAGTGTTTTTTTTTTTAGATTTGGCTATCTTAGGAGGATATCTGTTTGTGCAGGTAACTATTACTGTGTGGAATTATTAGGCAACTTAATAAAAACCAAATATAATCCCATCTCACTTGTTTATTTTCACCAGGTAAACCAAAATCAGTGCACACAATTTAGAAATAAACATTTCTGACATGCAAAAACAAAAAACAAAAAATTAGTGATCATTATAGCCACCTTTCTTTATGATGACACTCAACAGCCTTCCATCCATAGATTCTGTCAGTTGCTTGATCTGTTTTCGATCAACATTGCGTGCAGCAGCCACCACAGCCTCCCAGACACTGTTCCAAGAGGTGTACTGTTTTCCCTCCCTGTAGATCTCACATTTTATGATGGACCACAGGTTCTCTATGGGGTTCAGATCAGGTGA
The DNA here is from genome assembly GCF_046119375.1 of Phyllobates terribilis. Lineage (NCBI taxonomy): Eukaryota > Metazoa > Chordata > Amphibia > Anura > Dendrobatidae > Phyllobates > Phyllobates terribilis. The sequence continues at coordinate 295,069,345 of NW_027362771.1, forward strand.
ACAAGGTGGCCATGTCATTATTTTTTGTTCTTTTAGACCTTTATTTGCCAGCCACGCTGTGGAGTAGTTGGATGCATGTGATGGAGAACATGAAGAAGTTGTCTTCCAGAAACTGGCAGTAGGTCTGGGTGTTGAGCTTCACTCCATCCTCAACCCGAAAAGGTCCCACAGGTTCATCTTTGATGATACCAGCCCATACCAGTACCCCACCTCCACCTTGCTGGCGTCTGAGTCGGAGTGGAGCTCTCTGTCCTTTATTGATCCAGCCTCTGGCCCATCCATCTGGCCCATCAAGAGTCACTCTCATTTCATCAGTCCATAAAACCTTTGAAAAATCAGTCTTAAGATATTTCTTGACCCATTCTTGACGTTTTATCTTATGTTTCTTGTTCAAAGGTGGTCCTTTTTCAGCCTTCCTTACCTTGGCCATGACCTGAGTATCGCACACCTTGTGCTTTTTGATACTCCAGTAATGTTGCAGCTCTGAAATATGGCAAAACTGGTGGCGAATGGCATCTTGGCAGCTTCACGCTTGATTTTCCTCAATTCATGGGCAGTTATTTTGCGCCTTTTTTTGGCCAACACGCTTCTTGCGACCCTGTTGGCTATTTGCCATGAAACGCTTGATTGTTCGGTGATCACGCTTCAAAAGTTTGGAAATATCAAGACTGCTGCATCCCTCTGCAAGACATCTCACAATTTTGGACTTTTCAGAGCCCGTCAAATCTCTCTTCTGACCCATTTTGCCAAAGGAAAGGAAGTTGCCTAATAATTAAGCACACCTTATATAGGGTGTTGATGTCATTAGTCAACACCCCTCCTCATTACAGAGATGCACATCACCAGATTTACTTAATTGGTAGTTGGCTCTCAAGCCTATGCAGCTTGGAGTAGGACAACATGTATAAAAGTATCAAAGTGATCAAAATATGCATTTGCCTAATAATTCTGCACGTGGTGTAATGTTTTTTTTTATTTTTTATCATATTTATTCTTTTTTTAACTATTAACTTGGTCACACTATATAAATCCATGCCGGTTGCATGGATTTATACAGTGTGACCAAGTTGTCAAGCACTTTTCCAAGTGATGCTAAAATCGCTTGGAAAAGCGCTTGATATCCCGAATGCAGAAATGCATGCAAAAAAACTTTACAAACGCTTCTACCTGGCCGGAAAAACGCTTGTAAAATCCGCATGCGTTTTTCCTGCCAGGGAGAAGCGGAAAAAATATGCAGCATTTCTGCATTGTGGGCACTTAGTCAAAGAATTACAGCTAAATAAAGGCGCTTTCTCTATGAAAAAGTACAAGTCCCATGTCTATATGATAATATCTTCTAGACAGAATTAGAAAACAGAATAAACAGATGAATAAATAAGCCAGAAAGAAGTCACAAGGTGCTTTCATCTTGCACAGAATACAAATGTGCAGAGTGCAGATACTGTGAAACAAGTTGACTCATAAAGTTACCAAACTTTTCCAGGCAAGTTACAACAAGTCAGAAGACTGAAGCCAGGGCTTTGTGGTTATATGCTGTATATGACAACATTTAGCTACATAATATATTGATAATGTAACTGTATGAGACCCACATCTATCTTTACAGTAACTTGCTGATATTTCACACAAAGGTAACATTTGTGTTTAGGAACAAATAAAGAAAAGTGTATGTTAGTCTTGGTTTCCATATATCACTAGTGTCTGGTCATTTGGTTTAAAGAGAAACTGTTATGTAAAAAAAAAACGCTATTATCTTTCAGATATGGGGTTAATATGCTGGTTGTGTTCAGAAGCTACCCAGTGCCGGCACTGGAAGCCCCCTTGCTAGGAGTAAATGTACTTTATACCTCCCAGCGGCCTTGGGCTTTCAGACATAGGGTTGGGCCGGCAGGGCTTCAGTCATTGCTTAGTGCATAGTGATTGACGGCTGTAACCAAGCCCGGCAGTGACTCACTGACTGACAGCCAGCTCGGGCATGTCAGTCAGTGCCTGGGGAGTGGTTACAGGAACAGCTCACTATGCACTAAGCGATAACTGAAGATGTGCCGGCCCAACCCTATGTCTGAAAGCTCGAGGCCGCCAAGAGGAATAAAGTTAATTTCCTAGTGGCATTGGGGCTTTCAGTGTGGGCACTGGGCAGCTTCAGATCACTATTAACCCCTTAAGCCCCAAGGGTGGTTTGCACGTTAATGACCAGGCCAATTTTTACAATTCTGACCACTGTCACTTTATGAGGTAATTACTCTGGAACGCTTCAACGGATCCCCCTGATTCTGAGACTGTTTTTTCGTGACATATTGTACTTCATGATTGTGGTAAAATTTCTTCGATATCACTTGCATTTATTTGTGAAAAAAATGGAAATTTGGTGAAAATTTTGAAAATTTAGCAATTTTCAAAATTTTTATTTTTATGCCCTTAAATCAGAGAGATATGTCACACAAAAGAGTTAATAAATAACATTTCCCACATGTCTACTTCACATCAGCACAATTTTGGAACCAAAATTTTTTTTTGTTAGGGAGCTATAAGGGTTAAAAGTTGACAAGCGATTTCTCATTTTTCCAACAAAATTTACAAAACCATTTTTTTAGGGACCACATCATATTTGAAGTCACTTTGAGAGGTCTTTATGACAGAAAATACCCAAAAGTGACACCATTCTAAAAACTGCACCCCTCAAGGTGCTCAAAACCACATTCAAGAACTTTATTAACCCTTCAGGTGCTTCACAGGAATTTTTTGAATGTGGAAGAAAAAAATGAACATTTAACGTTTTTCACAAAAATGTTACTTTAGATCCAATTTTTTTTATTTTCACAGGGGTAACAAGAAAAAATGGACCCCAAAGTTTGTTGTGCAATTTCCCCTGGGCACGCAGATACCCAATATTTGGGGAAAAAACACTGTTTGGGCGCACGGCAGGGCTCGGAAGGGAAGGAGCGCCATTTGACTTTTTGATTGTAAAATTTGCTTGAACAATTAGCGGACGCCATGTTGTGTTTGGAGTGCCCCTGTGTGCCCAAACATTGGAGCTCCCCCACAAGTGAACCCATTTTGGAAACTAGACCCCCCAAGGCACCTATCTAGGTGCATAGTGAGCACTTGGAACCCCCAGGTGCTTCACAAATTGATTCGTAAAGATGAAAAAGTGTTTTTTTTTCACTTTTTCATTTTTACGAATCAATTTGTTAAGCACCTAGGCGTTCCAAGTGCTCACTATGCATCTAGATAGGTGCCTAGGTGGGTCTAGTTTCCAAAATGGAGTCACTTGTGGGGGAGCTCCATTGTTTGGGCACACAGGGACTCTCCAAATGCAACATGGTATCACTAACAAATTGAATGGAAAATCGGCTCAAATTGTTAGCGGACACCATGTTGCGTTTGGAGAGCCCCTGTGTGCCCAAACATTGGAGCTCCCCCACAAGTGACCCCATTTTGGAAACTAGACCCCCTAAACGCACATTTTTGTCATGTTCTCGCATGTGTTCTTTTAATAATTTTTTTTTTCATTCATTAGAATGGGTGAAGAACGCTGAAAGAATTGACATGTTACAAATTTGAAACTGCTTCAAATCTTCAAGGAAAAAATGAGCAACATGTGCATGAGGTTTTAGAAATCTCATTCCCTTTGTAAAATGCTGCATGGCGAAAATGTGACGTGTGTACGTACCCTAAGACAGACATAACTAATGCTTAGTGTTATGCTGTTCCTCTCGCCCTGCCCTTTATTCTTTTTCTCTGAACTGGCTATCAAAGTGGTATAGGGATAGGGTGTACTGTGTTTAATCTGAACCATGCCCGGTCTCTGACGTAGGATGGACACAGCACTATCCTTATTAGCATTGTCCATCCAACAGCAAAGCACAGGAAGGACAAGGGAAGCATGGCTCAGATAGCACTCCCCATGCCACCCTGATGGAGAGAAAGCATACCGAGGAAAGAGAGACAGTTGCATCATAATGGAGCACATTATGTATTTTAACTACATACTGTATCAAAAATTTAAAGAGGACCTTTCACCAAATTTTTCATGCTGAACTGGACGCAGGATGTAATAGTGACTGCAAAGCAAAATAAAATATTTTTGCTTTTTTTTTTTTTAATATCGCCTCTACGTTGTGGCGATATTGCATTAAAAGTATTTCTCATCTAATGAGTTATCACCCACTTGGACTTAAAAAATAAAGTTATCAGAAGCAACTCATAGATGCTAATATCTCCGCAATGGAGAGGCAAAATAAAAATATATAAAGTTTTATTCCTCTCTGCAGCCACCATTACATCAAGTATATAGTTCAACATGAAAAAATGTTTAAAGGTCCTCTTTAATATGAAGGTGGAGTGTTGCTTTAAGGCCACATTCACACGTTCAGTATTTGGTCAGTATTTTCAGTCAGACAAAATTAGGTGATGAATCCAGAAGTGGTGACTTGTTTCTATTATACTTTCCCTCTGATTGTTCCTCTCCTGGTTTTATCTTACAAATACTGAGGTAAAATACTGACCAACGTGTGAACATGGCCTGAGGATGTTTTCCTGAAGACACAATTTAGCAGTTATGGATGCTGCACTGAGCGCTGAAATAAGTACCTCACTTAAAATTTGCTCTATTGTCTGCAGATATTTGATATTTCAATTACTAAAATATGCAAGAAAATGAAAGCTGTCATTCATTGTAAAATATTGAGCAAAATGTAAAGTTTTTTTTTTTTTCAAATGATAGGTACTACCGAATATATGTAGTAAATAAGTGGGGGTCCGAGTCTTGAGACCCTCACAGATCGGTAAGACTGCTACTCTGCAGCATGCTACCTGAATGTGCATACAGAGTGGTGTTCAGGCGCAATAGACAGTCTACCCACAGAGCGGAGTATTGAGCCCCCATTATTGTGCTTTAGGCTCAGTTCACACGATGCGTTTTTCATGCGTTTCCGCGGCGTTTTTGCAGTTGCGTAAACGCCGCGGAAACGCATGAAAAACGCATGGTAGAAGGGCAGCAATGTTCCCCAATGGAAATCCTCATGTGCTGTGCCCATGATGCGGATTTTTCCGCAGCGTAAACGCTGCGGTCAAAAATCCGCAGCATGTCAATTAATTTTGCGGAAACGCTGCTCTTTTGCCGCCATTGACTTGCATTAGACCGCATGGAATCCGCATCACTGTATATGTTGATGCGCTTTTCATGATGGTACCCGGGTGTGGATGAGAGGACTCGCATCCAGACCCAGGTACCATTAAAAAAAAAAGAATAAAATAAAAAATATATATTCTCACCTTCTGACGGCCCGCGCTGCGTCCTGCCGGCTTCCCGCGCACTTCGCGGTTGAATGAAGGACCTTCGCTGACGTCAGAGTCATGTGAAGGGTCACGTGACGCTGTCGTCGGAAGGTCCTACAGTCTTCACTGCCGGCAGCCGGGACCGATGAAGCAGGACACCGGGGGCCATCAGATGGTAACGTATAGATTTATTTTTTATTTTTTGACATTCACACACTATATAAATCCATGCCGGTTGCATGGATTTATATAGTGTGAAGTTGACAAGCACTTTCCAAGTGATGCTAAAATCGCTTGGGAAGCGCTTGTCAACCCGCATGCGGAAATGAAAGTGAAGACCGCTTCATTTCCGCATGTCCCTGGCAGGAAACCGCATGTACAATCCGCATGCGTTTTTTCCTGCCAGAGAGATGCAGAAACGCTCAGGAAAAAATCCTGAGCATTTCTGCATCGTGTGCACATACCCTTATGGTGCAATCCAAGGAAAAAGGACCTGAAATTTTCTTCTCCTTCATTTATTTTTCATTCATTTGGGGCATTTGCTAACAATATAGTTCCTCTAGTGTCGGGAGTCCTGCACATGTTCTCATCACCCAATATGAGACCAAGGTTGGACTACCCTCTCTACAGGGGTCATTTATGGCAGATACTTCCTTGCTCGTATGCAAGAGGAGAAAGACATAATAAAAAGGGAAAAGATGAACATGGAAGACTGATAAATAGGGAAAAAGAAAGAAGAATATTTATTGATAAGATCAATGCTTATGTCCTGTGAATGATTTCAGAAGGACGTTGATGACTTCTAATATCCTTATAACAATGTAAATTAAACAATAGCACATACTTTTCATAAATTTCATGAGCTGAATAGAATATCACCGACATTTTATTTCTTTACAATTTTTTCTAGCTACTAACATGAATTCTGTGGCATTATTGGGAAGCGATAGTCTCTATACACTGCTCTGATTACTTTTTTATGATGTCAGCACAGTCTCTAAAACTGAATGAGCAGGTTCAGAAATAGGATATCATCTAGTCTAAGGTCCGGTGAGGCTTTGCTCTGGATGTCATTCTATGTTAAAAAAATATGATTGAAACATCATCTGAAGAAAACTATAGAAAAGTTCCAGCCAAATATAGATTTCAAATTGTGGAGATGAAGCAAAAGATGATACATGCACTGGTATCTCTTGCCTTTCTTCAATCTATACATATATTTGGTATAATTGTACATTTGTCACCATTTTTTTAAACAAGTTCTAAAAGTATATATATTGAAAAGGTTGGAGGAGCTACATTTACATTTACCAATACACTAATGGTAAGGAAGATTTTTATGCATGCACCATCAACTTTGGTAAATGACAAAAATTGTATTATTCTCATTCTGTCAACCATTTTGTACATTAAGGGTAGGTGCAGACGAGTGTACATTCTCTGATCTGAGAGATTTGGGACAATCATGCTAATCACAAATGAGGAGAAGATGAAGAAAAACATTTCTCCATCTTCTCCATTCTGTCAGTCATTGGAAATTGGACTGCACTCAGATGTCATCCGAGTGCAGTCAGGTGTTTCAATGCACTCACTGATTTGCATGGTCGAGTGCGATCCGAATATTGGATCAAACTTAGACATGCTGTATTTTTCCTTGGACAGACTCTGTCTGAGGAAAAATCGGACACGTGCACGGCCCCATAGACTAACATTGGTCCGAGTGCGATCCAATGTTTTGCTGGTTTGCACTTGAACTAAAAATATGGTCGTCTGCAGGAACCCTTACACTGGACAATAATAATATATTATATAGTTAATATATTATAAATAAGGTTAACCATGTATGTAAATACTTTTTGGATAGCTTGAAGAATATTAGTTGGCTTTCCATGCACCTTAATATTCAGGTCAGTCATCAGTCAGAAAACAGTACACATGACTTAGAGTGTCCCTATGGGATTTACCACATATTTTTGTTTTGTCCCTTTTTATGAAATCTTAAATTGACTGGAAATGATGTAGCATTATCCGATGACAGCTATGTCTTGCTCCTAACTAGTAGTCGCTTGCCGCTATAAACATCCTTTATGAACTGCATACCGAATCTGGACACCCCTTTAACTTGCCGTAAACTCTGATGGATTTAATAATCCTTTAAGCTGTCAGAGGTACAGAAGTAGAAAGGCTCTGCTAACTGCAGTAACTATAGAAACTACCAAATGTGACACACATACATTTAGTATTCAACTCAATATAGAAATATATCAGTGGAAGAAGCGAGCATGTAAGCCTGGCAAAAGGGAAAATGAAGGCGGTCTGGAAAGAGATGTAATAAGGTACATTTTCTATGTGTTGTCTTCCTGTTTTACCATATGCACAGTATGAAATGTTCCGCTTTGACATCAAGCTTTGGAAAAGTGCAGGATAACATGACAAAAATGCTTTTTAAATCACACCTGGGAGATGAAGAGTTTACAAGCACATTGCAAAATAAAAAGCTCGGGACAAAAGGCTTCAGGTCTGAATGATGTTCTGTGCATCTAGCAAATGAACAATGGACATAGCGGAAAACAAAATAAAAAATAGTGCAAAAAATATATATGAGAAATAATTTGTGCATTAAAAAGAGAGGGGGAGGTTACAATTTCTGTGGGTATATGATAAATTCACAGTGACTGTCCAAAAAATTACTAATTATTTATTGGAGAAATTCTGGGAAAAATGAACCCCTTCAAAAGCAAGGATCCCCAAATACATGATGTAACCACATTGTGTGAAGGCTAACCAGCATTAAAGAGGTTGTCCACTACTTTATCACTGATGACCTATACTTAGAATAGGTCATCAATATCTGATTGATCGGGGTCCGACATCCGGCACCCCGCCGATCAGCTGCTCTCGGTGGCGGCGGCCGCCAACCAGAAATGCTCAATCACTGAGCTACTCCGTCTTCTGATAGTGGACACGGCTGGGTACTGTACATCCACCTCCTAGTGATATGAATCTAAATGTAATTCTATATTTATATAGTACAATCATATTCTAAAGTGAAGTTAGATTTAAAAACTGATTAATCAATAGATGTCAAAAAGATAAAAAATTATTAGTTATATCCAAATAACGTTTATGTTTTAAGGGATCAATCGTAGATACTAAGTTAGTGTGTGTAGCACAAGCGTCCCTGTGTGATCCCCATCCTCCTCTCCCCCGGCAGGGGCGCCGAGTTACCCACTGTCCTGGTCCTTGGCCCGTGCTTCCTCCTGCTGCTGCGGTCTCCCGGGGTCTGTGCACGTCTGGCAGATTCCCAGGCACTGTGCTTAGGGCACGCTCCCAGTCTCTTAAAGAGACAGCACGAACCATCCTAAAGTGTCACCAGCCAATGGCTGGGAGACTCTTATTATTTATGCCTGAGCAATGTGTTCTGTCAGTTTTCTGCACACTTGTTAGTTGTCAATTACCCTGTCATAGTATACCTGCCTGTTCCTGTAAGCACCAGCCTGTACCCACCAGCACCTGCCATGCTTTCCTGTAAATCAGCCGTACCTGCCGTGCTTTCCTGTTTACCAGCCGTAGCTGCCTACACCTGCTCTGCTTTCCTGTATACCAGTCGTGCCCGCCATCACCAATCGTGCCTTCCTGTATATCTGCCGTACCTGCCGTGCCCACCCATTCCTGGCCGTTCCTGCTTCCTACACCTTTGAGGGTCAGCTGCCGTGTTACCGATGTCTGTCCTGGAGTAGCACCTTGCGTCCATCTGGAGCCAAGTCTAACCACACCTTCAGGGGCTCTAGTGAAGAGTCAGGTGTTCGCCTAGTTACGTCCCTCCAGGCTCTCCTCGGTCCACTGCACAGTGGTTCCACTACAATGCTCATTAAAAAATGTAAATGTATAGGTGATAACATTATTGTTGCTGACAGGGTTATTCAATTCTTTATAATTGATGATCTATCCATAGGACAAGCCATCAATATTACACCAGAGGGGGTCTGAATTTTGGCACCATAACCAATCTGCTACTTGAAGAGTCGAATGTGGTAAATAATGACTAGGCATCAGTTTTCAAAAATTTCACATATATACAATTGTGCCTGATGTTAGATCAGAGCTAATGGCAAAATTAATGCAAAAAAATGTGTCAGTTGCTTTTTGTCTATTTACTCCCAGATGCTAATCTTAAGCAGAATCAGAACGTTCTATGAAATGTTGTCATCAAGAGATGATGGACAAGTGCGAAGGATCCACTTGCAAATAATACATCGCAGTATATGCATAATCCAAGTCACAATGAAAACTGCATCCTCATCACAAAATATAAAACAATGTACACGTTCTAGTTAAAATATTTCATTCTTCTATTGTTCTAACATTTTTTTTAATTACGGTAGATGATTTTTAAATACATTAAATATAATCTAAATATTATCTGCAGCAGACATTATCCAGATCATTTTTACCATACATGTAAACGTTGTAAAGATGTACAGGGTGTGTTCATGGAAAGTTTTTTAGAGATTTTCTATTTTATAGCCAATAAATCGCTAGCATGTCAATGCAGTGTAGGACGGTACCAGCTGTGAAAATCCATCTAACCTTCACTTTTACCTTTAGGCTATGTGCCCACGTTGCATTTATGAAGCAGAAAATTTCTGCTGCATAAATGCAAGTCCTCTCCCGGAAAAAACGCATGCGGAATTCCGCACGCGTTTATCGCGCATTTTTCGCGCGTTTATCACGCGTTTTCCACATGCGGAATTGCCTTGCGTTTTTTATGCATTGGACAAAGGCAATTCCGCTTGCGGAAACGCAAAATTAAATGACATGCTGCGGATTTTTGAACGCGGCATAAACGCTGCGGAAAAATCCGCAGCATGTGCATAGAACTTGCGGAATCCCATTGGGGACCATGGGGTGCGGATATACATGCGTTTTTCAAGCGTTTACGCTGCGGAAATTCCGCAGCATATACGCTTGAAAAATGCTACGTGGGCACACAGCCTTATTCCTTTACTAGGTGAAGAATGGTTTAAAATTACAAAGCTTCTCTGTAGAGGAAATATATATATATATATATATTTATATATATATCTATCTTTGTACCGTGTTAGCCAGTAAACAAAAATATTAAAATATTGAGAGTCCTCAGTGATTGATACCTTTTAATGACTAACTAAAAAGATGGTAACAAATTGCAAGCTTTCAAGACTACTCAGGTCTCTTCATCAGGCAGAGAATAAAACGGTGAACATGTAGTCTATGCCTGATGAAGAGACCTGCGGTTGAGCGGGCTTATCCATATGAGAGTGTATAGTTAGTAACATTTAATAAGAAAGGACATGGTTTCTGGTTTCATTAAATAAATGGTATTCTCTGTGTGATAAAAAATGTAACATTTTTCAATATGCATTAATTAATTCATCACAGTTTTCTAGATCTCTGCTTGCTTTCGTATATTCACGTGTAAAGGGAAGACTTAATTGTAAAGTGCTGAATATATTGGCATTATATGAATAAAATTATTATTATTACATGTAACAAATTTATAAGGAAAATTCTCGGAGACCTCCTGTTTCTTTGAATGGCGCTATCAGAAATATACTCCTATGCTGCACCAATTACCCAACTTAAATGCAGGGAGACATTTTTCTGTTACAGAAATTTCTGCATCATATCTTAAAATTGATTTTTATTTTACTTTCTGGAGATAAAAATCTGCCCTGGTCATGTGTCTGATACATAGGAGCATTACACCACTCGACATAGCTCAGACACATATACTGTATGTCCACATGTAGCACACATATTCCAGAGCACACTTTGCTGCAAATCTGCATGTTTCACTTATGAATTTTGTAGCAGATTTTGTTGTGCATTTCAAAGGATAAAATCCTCAGCTTTTCTGCAGCAGATTTCAAAATCTGCAGCAAACTTATATTTCAGGATTTTTTTTTGTCTACGATTGTATAGGGTATTGAGAACTGGTCCCCATGTAATGTACAGTAAATGCTTACTGTAAATGCAGTGCAGAATTTGCATCGCAAATCCACGACTGGTCTGGATCTCAAAATGGCCTGCCTAAAATGAGACTGAACTGAATGTTCATTACACAACCGTGAAAGATTTCTATCTACTGGAAGTAAACAAAATCTGTGAAAAAATATTGAAATAAGTAATTTATATGAAAAGTATACAAAAAAATGATAACCTTTCCCTTTATAGGCAATAACAATAATTTGATTAATTGTGAATGTTTTTTTATTTAGAAGTTCAGAAATTTATTTATATTGAGAAACATAATACATGAATTGCTGGCCATAAGCAACTGTGTCTTGACCACCATCCTTTACATATAGAGTTAGAGCAGAAATTAAATATTTAACAGAACATTATCTAAATTATTGTAAAAGGACTTGTTTAGCGGACTTGAGAGCAAACGTGTGCATTATCCATTTCAACACTGAAAAATCAAGAACATCATTTCTGAGGGAAACTAAAAATCAAGAAACACACCATGAGATAGCAACAGTGGCGTAACATGAAGCCTGTGGGTCCCTATGCAAAATCACGCAAAGAGCCCAAAGCAGATCTGTAATAATAATAGTAATAGTCTTTGCATATGAACCAGAGAGACCTTTTAGGCCCCCTAGACTCCAGGGCCCGGATGTGATTGCAATCTCTAAATATTAAAAGATTGACCATCACTTCCAAACAAAAAGACAAATGTGAATATGTGCAAGCTAAGAGAGCCACTTCCATATGTAACTAACACTCTGTAATGCTATAGTATGCAAACATAGAATATATGAAATTGGAATTGCATTACTGCTATACAAAATAAGTTAAAAATGAAGATACTTAGCACATAAATTGGCCAATTCACGTATGCCTAACAGCCAACGACAAAGCGACCTTCTTTGTTGGGAACCTAGCCTAATATAGAAGTGTCTCTCTTAGCTTGCACCTGTTCACGTTTGTCTTTTTGTTTTCTACATCTTGATGTAGAAAACTATAACTGCTTGTTCACAAGCAGCGTTTTTGCCATGTTTTTTTGCACATTTTTGTTGTGGAAAATATGCAACATTTTACAATACCAGAAAATGAAATGACATTTTCAAAATCTCACGCACATGCTCTCAATTATTTTATTGCGAAGTTGAACCATCAAAGTGTTTTTTCATAACCACAGCATGTCACTTCTTTCTGCGTTTCTGAAATGTTTTATACAAATTCAACATTTAAAAAGCAAATATATCTTACACAGCATTTTTCCTGCCAACACTCTGGTTTTTGTGGCAGAAAAATCTGCTACATATACTCAACGTGTGCCAATAGACTAATTTCACTACTAAGTTGACATGTTTATTGGCCTGTGCTGTGTTAAGTGTCATGTTACAGTTTTCTGCATCATGATATTTTTCGGTAATATGGTATAGTTATGTGCTAGCTTAAATAATGCTACATCTGTAATGCTAAGTCTTGGGTAAATGAATTTTCATAAGAAATGACTGTATGCATTTAATTTAGCAATGATATTTGTTATTTTCCTGCAAATTATTAAAAACAAGTGATGTGCAATATAAATAACATAATTACATGAATACTAAGAGGTTACACTGACCATATTACCTAGATTATATACCTTCTACTGTGCTTTCTTGATATTATAGCATTAGTCATGCTAATTAAACACTCTAATTTAATTTTCTTAACTGTTATAATTACACTTAACACCCTTGACTGGTTAATCATAACTAAACAATTTTTTCACTTTGCGGTACACATACTTGTGCACTTTCTAAATGCTTGTTACAGCTCAATTATACAGCAAGAAGTCATCTACATAATGCTGCTAGGTGTAGCAGCGCCATCTGCTGTTAGGTAAAGCTTAGTTCACATTACGGGTTTTTCAAACTGTTGAACATTCTTGGTTTTTCTATCATGATAAAAAAAATATGATTTCTTTCCTTTTGTCTACTTTTCAAAGTGTACTTTTTTTTTTTTTTTAGATTTGGATTTAGTAATACAGAAAAAAACAAGACAGTCTTCTTATGTGATGTTGAAAAGCAATACTGACGGAAACATGATACAGGCACCACTGTAAACTGGATACTATGCAGGAACTGATAGATAATTCTAAAAAAGATAGCCACGAATAAGACTTTATTAAGCTACAAACACTGCATTTCTCAAAAAAATAGTTTAATATGCCTTCAATGCTTTTCTAGAATTGTAAGATGCCAATTAGTTGCAGAACTGAATCTGTGATGTTTTGTTTCTTGTGCGGCACTGTCTGATGATGATAACACAATCTCCTGAGAAACATAAATTCAAGGTCAATAAAAAATTATAAGGAATTTATAAAGAATTCTCCTTTATGTTTCCCAAGAGATCAGGCATTCTCTGAAATTGTCCTTCTCAGGCTGGGTTCACATACATCCGTTACATTTGGTTCAGCCGGTTCCCAACTGATGCAAAATACATGAGTTGCCATCAGGCTACCCCCCCTCCCATTTATTCCTAGGTGCTGGTCTGGGACTGGATCAGAATGGTACATGAAAGGTTGTGACGAAGACACCGGACCGGCGCCTGCACCTGTCTGATACAATTAAACTGCAATGACATTATTCCCCTGTCATCAAACAATGGGATCAGTTCCTCCATCCATTGTCACACAGCATTTTATTTAAATGCCTTATGGAAACAATGATGCACAGCTGGATATATGGTACTGTACAAAAGTTTTTATCAGCAGTGATATAAATGCTGCAAGGTAAGAATGCTTTCAAAAATTAAAGTGTTGCTTATTTTTATCAATTAAAAAATGCAAAATGAATAAACAAAAGGGAAATCTAAATCAAATCAATATTTGGCGTTTCTCTAAATACCAGGACCCTACCAATGTGAATACCTCTCTAAGAGACATCAGTCTGCTTATGTGTGGGATAATAAGATCCTGCTGTAATTAAAATCGCCTGTGGCATAGAGGCGGAGTGCTCAGTCAAAGCTTATACATAGAAACAGAAAAAAACTGACCGGCACTTCCAAAACAAGAAATAGGTGTGAACAGGTGCTTACTAGGAGCAGCCATCTCCATATACAACTAACAAACAAAGTAGCATTCTGTAACGCTAAGTATGCAAACATGAAATATATGAAGTATGAATAGCATTGCTGCTGTGGAAAATAGAAATGAGTAATCTTACTGCAGAAATTGGCCAATTCACGTGTACCTGGTAGCCGCGATAAGGTGTTTCTCAAAATACCAGGACCCTATCAATGTGAATACTTTTCTAAGAGACATCCGTCTGCTTATGTGTGGGATAATAAGATCCTGCTGGAATTAAAATTGCCTGTGGCAGTCACATACATATGACTAAATTCCCTTATTAACCAGTTCTGTATAATATTTTACACTTACATCTATGTTTAAACAAAAAGTATTTATAAGCTTCGTTTTCTCTATGCTAATATATGCCTTTGACTAGTGGATGGGGCGTTACATTCCCCAGACTAGTCGGCCCTCTTTGCATGTTATCACATCCCAGTGGGCATGATAACATGATCTGAAGAGCCAGCGCCATCGTCAGCTCCCCACAAATCTCGCGCATGTGCACAGCTCTATTCTGCAGCGTCATTAAGCCTTTAAAGCTGAGTGTGCGCTTCCTGGCCTCAGAGGCGCACTGCGAATGACCGGAAGTGCAGAAGACGGCTCATGTACATCTTCACATACAAAAGTGGATGTTATAAATACTTTTTTTTAAACATGGATGGATTTAAGTGAATAACATAATAAAAGGCTGGCTAGGCAGGGAATTTAGTAATGCATAGGGAGTTGGAGGGCATGGGGGACCTGAAAAGTTCCAGTATACAGTATTTAGCAATGTTTTATAAACTTCTTTAACTTTATGGATGCTGAGTTTGACAAAGATGGATCCGTGATTTTCAGAAATTCACACTGGTAATACTGCGATAATGAATTTAGGCTTCCAAACTGAAGTTCGCTCTCTCCTTAGCCCTATTAAAGTCAGACACTATTATACTGAATATCTTCCTTATATACAGGTGGATAGGATGTTTTTTTATTGGTTATTTTCATATTATACTGAAACTGTCACATGGCAAATTGTCAGTATTTTCCCACACACCCGGTACATGCTCTCAATCTGTTTTTTCAAGTCTCACTTTTTGCTGTGGCCAACAGTATGTTAATAGAGGATTTAGTATTTGAAAATCCTTTAATACATTGTGTCCATCAATAGGTACAGAATCTATTTTGTATTCTGTTCATTAAAAGGATAAGCTATGGCAGCATGGTGGCTCAGTGGTTAACGCTGTTGCTTTGCAATGCTGGGGTCCTGGGTTCAAATCCCACTAAGGCCATGGCTTCACTGTCAGTATTTTTACTTGGGAGTAGGGGTCAAAACCAGGTGAGAAACAATCAGAAAAAAGGTATAATAGAAACAAGCCACCAATTCTGCATTTATCACCCACTCCTGGTTTTGGCTACCACTCCTGAGAAAAAATGTTGACCAAATACTGATAGTGGGGCCGAAGCCTAAGGACAACATCTGCAAGGAGTCTGTATCTTCTCCCCATGTTTATATGGGTTTCCTACAAGTACTCTGGTTTCCTCCCACACCCCAAAGACATACTGAGAGGGAATTTCGACTGTGATGATAAGGTCTGTAAAGCGCTGCAGAATATGATGGCATTATATAAGCATAGCACAATAAGTAAAGTGGGGGGATACTACATGTGTCTCCTGTACCTCTGTATTGGCACATAGGAACACCAACACTAGTAGCATTTGGCCAGTGCTACGGTTTTGACCAAGGGCTTTTCACAAGTTCTTCCTGTCATTGCTTCTTGCATCCTACACTGCTATGATGGGAAACTAATGATGGGATGGGAAGCAATAAGAAGTAGGGGATGTAGGGGTTATTTGCTGTGATGGCTGTACTTTTAAAGGTACAGCCATCACAGTAATACAGATGCATATTCCTTGCCAGTAGCATCTACAAATATGGATTATAGTATTTCACTTAATAAAAATATATCAAATATGGTAGTATGTAACATGTAAATAAGATATGTTTTATGCCTATTCTTTATGTGACATTTACTTTGTAATGTTGTACAGACTACACGTATAGTCTATTGTACTAACATAGGACTTCTATTCTTTTACAGGTGGTGAAGGCAACATGCTTTTGTAACCTTGAAAATATAGCAGTGTAATGTGCATATGTTTCAAACACTAGATGATTGTATGCAAGTCTTTATAACACCATTTATTTCTGTATAATAGTAATGTCATATGTGATAGGACAATTACTGCAGTTCGCCACCACTGGTGTTTGGTGAGATATTGGATGTCACATCCAGGTCTTGATGGCTAGCTATTGTAGGGGGGCATTGTTCACTGTAAGACTAAGTGCCCACGATGCAGAAAAGCTGCGGAGCATTTCTGCTTCTCCCTGGCAGGAAAAACGCATGCTGATTTTACATGCGTTTTTTTCTGCCAGGTAGAAGCGTTTGTGAAGCGTTTTGAACATGCAATTTCACATGCGGGTTGCCAATCACTTTTCCAAGCGATTTTAGCATCACTTGGAAAAGTGCTTGATAACGTGGTCACTAGTGTTGAGCGATACCTTCCGATATCGGGAAATATCGGATCGGATTGGATCGGACCGATACCGAAAAAGTATCGGATATCGCCGATTCTGATACCGGAAACCAATGCAAGTCAATGGGACAGAAATATCGGAATGAAAATAAACCCTTTCTTTCCTTGTAGGTTAATTCTACATGAAGGAAAACAACTAAGAATAATGTAGAATGTATTGGGGGAGGTGGGGGAGACAATAAAGGCATAGAGGTTTTGCCCAATCAAATGGAATAGCAGGAATTAATATTTTTTTTAAGACGTTCTGAGTTACGGAAATATTGACTATGTTAAGTATTTTTATATTTTGTCAGATATTTATGTTTCACTGCTTCCATGCTCTTCACCTTCTTTTTTACTTCTCCCACACTTTCTCCTTCATCATCCTCAGCATCTTTTTCATCCTCTTCTTCACCTTCTTCATCTTCTTCTTCTTCACCTTCTTCGTATTATTCTTTTTTTTTACATTCTTCATATTCTACTTCTTCATCTTCTTCATATTCTTCTTCTTCATTATATTCTTATTTGTGACAGGCATTCTTGTAGTTGTTATCTATAAAAGGGTGGACATTACACCTTTCGTTCTGCCCGTCACAAAAGATTTACAACAGGATTTGTCCGCGTTCAGTTTGGCCTGCAGCAGCAGGTCTTTTCCAGGGGCACCACGAGGAGGAACGGACTCACCCCCATCCACTGCTTAGTCATCCTCTGCTTATAATTTAGATATTATCTTTTGCTCTGATTTTTAGTCTTATGCTTAATGTTCTTCTGCTTTTTGTTCTGCAGCTTCTTGTATTTCTGCTTCTTGGTTTTCTGTCTCTTGTTCTTCTGTATCTTGGTGCTTGTCTTCTCTTCTTTGTCCTCTTGGTCAACTTCTTCAGGGTCATCTTCTTGGTCTTCTTCGGGGTGGTCTTCAGGGTCGTCGTCTTCGGGGGTCCTCGTCTTCGGGGTCCTCGTCTTCTTCGGGTTGGTCTTCTGGGTCCTCGTCTTCGGGGTCCTCGTCATCTTCGGGGTGGTCTTCAGGGTCCTCGTCTTCTTCGGGGTGGTCTTCAGGGTCCTCGTCTTCTTCGGGGTGGTCTTCAGGGTCCTCGTCTTCAGGGTCGTTGTCTTCGGGGTCCTCGTCTTCTTAGGGTTGGTCTTCAGGGTCCTCGTCTTCAGGGTCCTCGTCAGGGAGATCCAGAGTGATTACCAAGAACCATTTCAAAAAGCTTGAACTTGGAAATGTAGCAGAAGATACAAGAAAGCTGAGGAACTACCGAGAACCAGCTGACGGTACTGGAACCCGGATGGGTAGCAGAAGGTACAAGAGCCAATGGAACTGCCGAAGACCAGCTGACGGTACTGGAACTCGGTTACTAAGCAGGAGGTACCTGTGCCAGAAAGCACTACCAAGGACCAGCAGACGTTGGTGGAACTTGGATACCGAGAAGGAGGCACCTAATCCAAAGGCACTGCCGAGAACCAGCTGACGGTACTGGAACCCGGATGGGTAGCAGAAGGTACCCATGTAAAAAAAAGTTCAAGGCCGCGAGCCGGCCGCAGTTACCAAAACCCACAGTCCTACAGGGGGTGCTTGTCCTATTGGCACTATGGAACCAGCCTTCATTGCCAGATCCCGCAGCCCACATAGGAGTCACCTAAACTGCAGGCACCATAGAGTCGGCTAACCCAACCGCAACACAACAGGACAACGCATTGGAGGCAAAGTGACGTTGACACTACCCGGAAACAGCTGGCGTGCTGGAACCAGTCTGGGCAGGAGGGAGTACCCGTGCCAAAGTCACTGCCGAGAACCAGCTGACGGTACTGGAACCCGGATGGGTAGTAGAAGGTACAAGAGCAAATTGAACTACCGAGGACCAGCTGACGGTACTGGAACCCGGATGGGTAGCAGAAGGTACAAGAGCCAATGGAACTGCTGAAGACCAGCTGACGGTACTGGAACTCGGTTACTAAGCAGGAGGTACCTGTGCCAGAAAGCACTACCAAGAACCAGCAGACATTTGTGGAACTTGGATACCGAGAAGGAGGCACCTAATCCAAAGGCACTGCCGAGAACCAGCTGACGGTACTGGAACCCGGATGGGTAGTAGAAGGTACAAGAGCAAATGGAACTACCGAGAACCAGCTGGCGGTGCTGGAACCCAGGGTAAATACTAAAAACAGAGTGGAGCCAGAGGTGTAATTGGAGCAAGTTTTAAATCAGTAGTACAGTGGATGTGGACAAAGCAGGAGAATTTGCCGGACACACAGCAGGGGAAAAGCTGACGTTACTGAACCCCAATAACACTGGAGCAAGCGTTGACTGTGCAGACGGCACTTCTGAGCAGCAACTAGCGGTATTGGAGCCCAGGGTAAATACTAAAAACAGAGGAGCCAGAGGTGTATTTGGAGGAGGTTTTAAATCAGTAGTACAGTGGATGTGGACAGAGCAGGAGAAATTGCCGTCCGCACAGCAGGGGAACAGCTGATGTTACTGAACCCCAATAACACGGCAGCAAGTGTTGACTGTGCAGACGGCACTTCCGAGCGCCAACTGGCGGTGTTGGAGCTCAGGGATAATACTGAAAACAGAGGAGCCAGAGGTGTAATTGGAGCAACTTTAAAATCTGTAGTTGTGAGAATGTGGACAGAGCAGGAGAAATTGCCGTCCGCACAGCAGGGGAACAGCTGATGTTACTGAACCCCAATGACACGGCAGCAAGTGTTGACTGTGCAGACGGCACTTCCGAGCGCCAACTGGCGGTGTTGGAGCTCAGGGATAATACTGAAAACAGAGGAGTCAGAGGTGTAATTGGAGCAACTTTAAAATCTGTAGTAGTGAGAATGTGGACAGAGCAGGAGAAATTGCCGTCCGCACAGCAGGGGAACAGCTGACGTTACTGAACCCCAATGACACGGCAGCAAGTGTTGACTATGCAGACGGCACTTCCGAGCGCCAACTGGCGGTGTTGGAGCTCAGGGATAATACTGAAAACAGAGGAGCCAGAGGTGTAATTGGAGCAACTTTAAAATCTGTAGTAGTGAGAATGTGGACAGAGCAGGAGAAATTGCCGTCCGCACAGCAGGGGAACAGCTGACGTTACTGAACCCCAATAACATGGCTGCAAGTGTTGACTGTGCAGACGGCACTTCCGAGCGCCAACTGGCGATGTTGGAGCTCAGGGATTACAGTTCAGGTGGTAGAAACATGAACAGAACAGGAGACCTGGATACTTTTGCCAACAATTATTTATTCTGGAAGAGGACTGGCAAATTCATGAGAGATCCAGGCCTTGTTCATTTTGAGAAAAGTAAGCCGGTCAACGTTATCGGAGGATAGTCGCATGCGACGGTCTGTTAGTACACCACCTGCGGCACTAAAGACGCGTTCCGATAATACACTAGCAGCAGGGCAAGCTAGCACCTCCAATGCATACTGACTCTGGCCATGTATCTGGCTTACAGACCCAAAACTTGAAGGGAGAAGAGCCGTCTGGGAGTACACTAAGAGGGCAAGACATGTAGTCGGTCACCATCTGACGGAAACGTTGCCTCCTGCTGACTGGAGCCGTCTGTGATGGTGTAGACATTTGTGGCGGCGGGGACACAAAACTTTGCCACATTTCGGCCATACTGGTCTTGCCTTGTGCTGAGGCGCTGCTTCTGCTCCCTCTTTGGGCAGAGCTTCCTCCACTGCCTCGACGCACTGAGCTGCTTTGTAAAGCACTAGCAGCACTGCTCTCGGTTGGAATGGAGAACATGATGGAATGCACCAGTGCGTCTTGGTACTCCCGCATTTTACGCTCCCGGTTCAACGGTGTTATGAGGCTTTGTAAGTTGTCCCGGTAGCGAGGATCTAGGAGGGTGGACACCCAATAATCAGCCGTGTTGAGAATGTGGGCGATGCGGCGGTCGTTTCTCAGGCACTGCAGCATGAAATCAACCATGTGCTGCAGACGGCCAACTGGCCAAGAAACGCTGTCCCCTGCTTGAGGCGTGATCTCTGCCTGCTCTGCATCACCCCACCCTCGCTCTAGATACTGACTACTAGAGCATTGTGTACCTCCCTCCTCTGGACAGATGTCTTCCTCATCCATTGACTCCTCCTCATCCTCCTCACAAAGTGTCCCCTGCCTAGGCCTTTGTGAGGAACCACGTTGCGCAGACTGTAGAGAAGCAGATGGCATTTGTGACTCCTCATCCTCCACCTCTTCCAAAACCTCGTCCCTTAGTGCTTGCAGTGTTTTTTCAAGCAGGCAGATAAGGGGGATAGTCATGCTGACTAGTGCATCATCTGCACTCGACATCTGCGTGGAATAACCGAAGGCACGCAAAACGTGGCAAATATCCTTCATAGAGGCCCACTCAGTGGTGGTGAAGTGTGAACGGCGCGCACTGCGACTTGTTTGCGCCTGCTGCAGCTGGTACTCCATTACTGCTGCCTGCTGCTCACACAACCTCTCCAACATATGTAACGTTGAATTCCACCTGGTGGGTAGGTCACATATGATGCGATGTTCCGGAAGACGTAATCGGCGCTGCAGAGCTGCAATGCGTGATCTTGCATTGCTGGAACGCCACATGTGAGCGCACTCTATGCGGACCTTGTGAAGCAGTGCATCAAGATCCGGATAGTCCCTCAAAAAACTCTGCACGACCAAGTTGAGCACATGTGCCAGACATGGGATGTGAGTGAGGTTGCCTAGGCCCAGAGCTGCCACCAGATTTCGGCCATTGTCACACACTACCATGCCTGGTTGGAGATTCGCTGGCACAAACCACACGTCGCTCTGCTGCTTGATGGCATTCCAGAGCTCCTGCGCTGTGTGGCTTCGATTCCCCAAAGAAATTAATTTTAATATGGCCTGTTGACGTTTGGCCATGGCTGTGCTCATATTGGTCACCATAACAGGTAATCGTTCACGGGTCGATGTGGAGGTAGACCGTGACGGCTCCTGCAGCGCTGATTCAGAGGAACTGGAGTATGAGGAGGAGTCAATGTGTACAGACTGGATTCCTGCAATCCTTGGAGTTGGCAGAACACGTACAGCGCCACTCTCAAGATCTGTACCCGGCTCCACAACATTTACCCAATGGGCAGTGAGGGAAAGGTATCGTCCCTGTCCATGCTTACTGGTCCACGCATCGGTGGTCAGGTGGACCTTGCTACTGACGGCGTTTTGTAGCGCATGTTTAATTTTTCCCTCCACATGATGTTGCAGGGCAGGGACGGCTTGCCTGCTGAAATAAAATCGGCTGGGCACGTTGTATTGTGGGACTGCCAATGCCATAAAGTTACGGAATGTGTCAGTCTCCACCAGCCTGAATGATAGCATTTCAAGGGCCAGTAGTTTAGCAATGCCAGAATTCAGAGCCTGTGCTCGGGGGTGGTTTGCCGAGTATGGGCGCCTTTTCTCCCATGCCTGTGCTAACGATGGCTGTAGACTGGCCTGGGAGTGTGAGGATGACTGGGAAAGTGGTGCTGTGGGTGGAATTACACTGTGTCTCTGTACAACAGTGCCAGAGATTCTTCCATGGCGATCCTGTGAGGAAGCCGAACCAGCTGTGTGTGAGCTGGAGGAAGAGGCTACAACACGAGCTGAAGAGGTGGTAGGTGGTGCTGTAGGTTGGCCTAGGTCTTCAGTGTGTTTTTGTAACTCCACCACGTGCTTGGTCCGCACATGTTTCCACATATTTGTGGTATTGAGGTTGCTGACACTTTTCCCTCTTTTCACCTTCTGATTACACAGCTTGCATTTGACAAAGCAAATGTCATCTGCAACTGTGTCAAAAAAGGACCAGGCACTGCAAGTCTTGGGAGCGCCCGCTTTGGATTTTGGAAGAGCCATGCTCCTAATGGGTGCCGAGGTGGAGGCTACAGGCAACCAAGTCTGCCCCCTCCCTCTCCCTCCTTTTTGGGCTGTTCGGGGAATCTCTTCCTCAGAGCTGCTCCCACCACCTTCCTGTCCCTCACGCCATGATGGGTCAAGGACCTCATCATCTACACCACCCTCTTCAAACAACTGCTTCTCCTGGGTAGTCTCGACAGCACAGTACGCACCAGAAAGTGGCACCTGAGTCTCATCATCAGATGCGTACTGAGGTGTGCTGCTGACCATAGGCACTGGCCCACCCGCCTCTTCAGATTCAGAGAGACAAAACGGTTGCGCATCACTGCATACTACCTCTTCTTCAAATTCTCGAATTCTGCTTGGCTGGCCCCCTCTTTCCAAGCCAAGAGATTCAGAGAACAGAAGTAGAGATGGCTCCTGTCCAGGGCTCTCTGACTGCCTGGGCAATTTGGCAGGTGGTGAAGAGACAAATGGGTGCTCTTCAGTGCTCAGGACCTGAGAGGATCTGGAACTAATTGAAGTCGATGCGTTAGCTGCCATCCATCCGACAACGGCTTCAATTTGGTCCTCCCGCAGCAGTGGGGTACGGGTAGCTCCTACAAAGCTGCGCATAAAGGACTGTTCCCTGGTAAAACTGGGGGATGCTGAGTCACTGGTGCCCGCAGCAGGCACAGAATCCCCACGTCCTCTCCCTGCAGGCACAGAATCCTCACGTCCTCTTCCTGCAGAAACTCCACGCCCACGCCCACGACCACATGCCTTACTCCCTGCCTTCTTCATCTTGGTAGACTGATAAAGATAGGCAGAAAAGTACTAAGGGCTTAGTGTGCTTAATCCTGAACAGCTGCTAACAGGTATAAGAAACACTAATTTTATAAAGTGTGGACTAGACTTTAATATGAGCTAATGTAGCCTACACAACTGTAAAGTGGAGTGTTTGGTGAACTTTATTTAGGTTTTTTTTGTCACAAAAAGACACTGGATGTGCCTAAAGATGTAATAACGATAGTATCACAAACTTTTTGTAGCTATTACAATGTAGGAAGGTAACCTACAATGCAATAGATGAGGCTGCAAAAAATAGGCTAATACTAATCTGGCTGGGGCTGCAGGGCCCAATGATGCAGAAAGGCTCCTCTAACTACTCCTATATAGTGTGTTTGGAACCAATTTAGCTGAATACGGATGGAACCACCACACTAATAGGAGAAATCAGGAAAAATTATGAATTGGCAAAAAAGGACAATGTATGAGGCAGTGACACACACTGAGTGCACTACAACCAGACGTGGTTGAAGCACACACTACAGGGTGAGCTGCACTCACACACCAGACCTTGCAGACAGCGGTGAACAATACAGATGCAGAGCACTGTGCACTAGCGCTGCAAGACCAAAAAAATTTCTCTATCTACTCCTATATAGCGTGTTTGGAACCAATTTAGCTGAATACGGATGGAACCACCACACTAATAGGAGATATCAGGAAAAATTATGAATTGGCAAAAAAGGACAATGTATGAGGCAGTGACACACACTAAGTGCACTACAACCAGACGTGGTTGAAGCACACACTACAGGGTGAGCTGCACTCACACACCAGACCTTGCAGACAGCGGTGAACAGTACAGATGCAGAGCACTGTGCACTAGCGCTGCAAGACCAAAAAAATTTCTCTATCTACTCCTATATAGTGTGTTTGGAACAAATTTAGCTGAATACGGATGGAACCACCACACTAATAGGAGATATCAGGAAAAATTATGAATTGGCAAAAAAGGACAATGTATGAGGCAGTGACACACACTGAGTGCACTATAACCAGACGTGGCTGAAGCACACACTACAGGGTGAGCTGCACTCACACACACAGACCTTGCAGAAAGCGGTGAACAGCACAGAGAACTGTGCACTAGCACTGCAAGGCACAGCGATTTATAAAGTAGCTTGGGTAAAGCAGAATAGACCAAATAGGTAGCTAAAACTGTCCCTCAGAACAACAGCATCCTATCCCTAACTGAATTCACAGCAGAGTGAGCTCAAAATGGCGGCGGCGGCTTTTATAGTGCATCATGACATCATTTCAGCAGCCAATCACAGCCATGCCATTAGTTAAGATGCCTACATGCCTAACAGGATGTGCCCACACTTCTTAGGATCCTCATTGGCTGAATAAAATGAAAATGGCTCATTGCATTATGGGAACTTCCGATTCCGGTATACGATATTGCAAAAGTATCGGAATTAAGTATCGAATATCGGCCGATACCCGATATTTCAGTATCGGAATGCTCAACACTAGTGGTCACACAACATAAATCCATGCAACCGGCTTGGATTTATGTTGTGTGACCAAGTTACAATGCTGCAAATGCAGCATGAATAGTAAAAAAAAAGAATAAAAATGTTTAAAAATAAAAAAACATTATACTCACCTTCCGATGGCCCCCAGTCTCCTTCTCCGGTGCGTCCGATGTCTTCGGCGGCTCGCGGTGCTCTAAAAAGGACCTTCCATGACGTTATTTAGTCATGTGACAGGTCACGCAACCGCCGATGTCAGCAGTCGAACCGCCGATGTCACATGACTAAATGATGTCATGGAAGGTCCTTTTACACCATCACGAGCAGTCGAAGAGCCAGCAGCGCCGCCGGGAGCAGACAGGGGGCCATCAGAAGGTAAGTATATGTTTTTTATTATTTTAATTCTTTTTAACTACAGGTACTATGGTACCCAGGTCTGGAGGAGAGTCTGCTCTTCTCCAGACCCAGGTACCATACGCGCATTGAATCTCATAACATCCGCATGCATACTTGTATGCATGAGGATGTTATGCAGTTCAACGCAAGTCAATGGCGGCGATTTTGCCGCTATTCTGCAAAATTAATGGCAGTGCTGCGGATTTTTCCGCAATGATAATCCGCAGCGGAAATTTCCGCCGCATGTGCACAGCATGCGGATTATCATTGGGGAACATGGCAGACGACTTAACATGTGCTTTTAATGCGTTTTCGCGGCGGAAATGCCGCCTCGGAAATGCATTAAATCCACATTGTGGGCACGCAGCCTAACACTTTCACAGTCCAGGTTATCTCCTCCAGCATGGCTCACATCCCAGCTGATCACTGGCTGCACCAGAAAAGTTCTGGTTATGGCCACTTTAATTGATGGTGAATAATGTAAAAAGTTTAGATTTGAGAGATTTCAGTCCATGCATACTATACAATTATCAGAATTTAGATCAATGAGAGAACATCTCAGACAATATCTCTGGCCTTAAAAAGAGCTAGAGTTACCTCCTGTGCTGTAGGGTGGTTTGTGAATCTGTATGGTACAGGAAGTGGTTTCATGTACGTGGTTTAAAATGAGAACATTTCTTGTTTAACATCTTTATTATTTAGCCCAATCTCACATAGCATTCCCTACATTTACTGTACTTCAGCCTTTCATGTTCTAACTCTGTTCTAATATTCTCCGTACATTACATGTTAGTTCCTATACAATGTATGAATACAGATTACATGATCTTTAGTTATAAGCCACAACAATTTTATAGTAACCACATCTCACATTGCAGCAATATCTTGCATGGTAATGAAAGCATCTGTTTAACCCTTAAAGGGAATCTGTCAGCAGGATTTCACAGCCCGAACTATTTCTATGCGCATGTGTCACGGGTGTGTCAGAGGTGACAGACTGTCACCCTGCAGTTAGTTGCAGGAGATCTCTACATTTGGCATTACAGACATCTTCTTAGAGGCTGTCTATAGGACCCAGCGGCTACCTCCCTCTAGCTAATTAACTCCCTGGCCTGGATGTATAAATGCATGGTGTATTCTAGAGGGAGGTGCCGGCAATATTCATTATTCCTTGTGATGACTTAGAAAGAGCAGTACATTTTCCTCTCTGGAGCTTGAGGACGTGTTTGTGCATTTGTCTGGAGTCATCTAAAGCTAAGCACTTTTCCCCTGTTTGTCCTTGCTCATTGTCTATAGTGTTTAGTGGAGATCGACTAGTGCTCATCTCTTCCCTTTCCTAGCTTGAGCCAAACGCCAGGGTAAGATAGGGTGAGGTACGCGTGCGTCGATTGGTTAAGAGCCAATACAGGGACGTTAGGGGAGACAGGGTGACGCTAGATCAGCCTAAGAGGTCTCCACTTTACCCCCTTTCCTTCTACCCTTTGTGTTGCACTAAGTCTTTCCCACACCTTGCGTGACATTATCGCCGGTCGGGCACATTTTGAAAAGGAAAAAAAACAAAAAAAACTGACACTTTGTTTTTTTTCACTGTGCATTTTTGGGCGTGGACTTTTTTTTTTTTCCTTTCTCCCTTGGTATGGGCTCATGTGCGGAGCTCGCAGAACAGTTCCGTCGTCTGTCACTGGAGGTGAATGGACTCCACTGTGAGGTTTAGCAGCAGCATCAGCGGTTACAGCTTACCAATGTGGGGGTCTTTGCAGGCAGGCCTGTCCAGCCTGAAGCCAAGGTTGCCCTCCGGGACAGGTTTTCAGGAGGCAGGGACAAGTTTTTTGTATTTAAGGAGGCATGCAAATTGTATTGTAAACTTCATCCATACTCCTCCGAAAATGAGGAGCAACGGGTTGGTATTGTGATCTCTCTATTGCAGGGAGATCCTCAGTCATGAGCGTTTTCCTTACCACAGGACTGGGTTTGTCTCCAGTCTGTGGAGGGGTTTTTCGGGGCTTTGGCCCTCATCTATGATGACCCTGACCGTGTTGCCTTGGCTATGTCACCTTCATCAGGGGAATCGGTCAGTGGAGACGTACAGTTCGTAGATGAGCAACAGATTCCAAATTGAATGACTCAGCCCTTAGAAGTCAATTTTGTGAGGGGCTTACTGAAAGGTTGAAAGATGCCTTGGCAGTATATGAAACCCCTCAGTCCTTGGAAGCTGCCATGTCGTTGGCCATACATCTTGATAGATGCCTACGGGATAGAAGGGGGAGACCACCTTCTCTGGGGCCTTCTTATAGGGGTTGTGCACCTCTGCTGGGAGAGTGGTCTGGAGGTGAACCAGTACTGGGAGACGTAGAAGAACCCATGCAGTTAGGGGGTGTCTCTACATCATATATCTCCCCGGAGATTCGCAGGAAAAAAGGCGTATGTTTTTTTTATGGGAAAAAGGAACATTTTGTTGGGACCTGTCCTTCAATTCCTAAACAAAAGGAAACTCGATTAACTCTTGGTAGTCTGGAGTTGGATAAACAAGGGGTTCATTTGATGCCAACCTGCAGTTCCTGCTTTGTCCTGTCAGCAGAGGTGGTGCTAGAGAGCAAAATTGGGAAAATTTCTGTGTTTGCTGACAGTGGAGCCGGAGTCAACATGGTTGATGCTGAGTTTGTGAAAACTCATGGTTTTGCTTGCTGTGCTTTAGCTGAACCCATTTCCATCTTTGCCATTAACTCGGCACCACTTGCACAGAAAGCATTCACTCAGATTGTACATAATGTAAAACAGAGGGTGGGGTCAGTTCATTGTGAAATAATCCCTTGCTATGTCCTGGACAATCAATCTTCCCACACCTCACACCTATTGTTTTGGGTATTCCTTGGCTTGTTAAACAAAATCCCATGGTGGATTGGCAAATCGGGGAGATTACTGAATGGGGAGTTTACTGCCATGAGAACTGTTTAGATATTTCCCTTGCTACTGTCTCTATGGAAATATTACTTGCTTTTCTGTCTGGTTTTGAGAACGTTTTTTCTGAGAGGGGGTGTCAGGATTTGCCTCATCATGCTTATAACTATCCTATTAACTTGACACCCGGAGCTAAACTACCGAAGTCCAGACTGTATAACCTTTCTGGCCCTGAGAGACAAGCCATGAAGGATTTCATTGCGGAAAGTCTGGAAAAGGGACATATCAGACCCTCATCTTCGCCAGTGGCGGCAGGGTTCTTCTTTGTGAAAAAAAAAGATGGCAGTCTACGTCCCTGTTTAGATTTCCAGGAATTAAATCAAATAACCATCTGTGATCCATACCCTCTTCCTCTTATTCCTGATTTGTTCAACCAGGTTGTAGGAGCTAAGGTATTTTCCAAGTTGGATTTAAGAGGAGCCTACAATCTGGTTAGAATCAGAGAGGGGGACGAATGGAAAATAGCGTTTAATACCCCGGAAGGACATCTCGAGAGTCTTGTTATGCCTTTTGGTTTGACCAAATGCAAGTGCGGTATTCCAGCATTTCATAAATGATATTTTCCATCATTTGGTGGGGAGGTTTGTAGTGGTCTATCGGGACGATATTTTGGTTTACTCACCTGATTTTAAGACACATTGGGGGCATGTTAAGCAGGTTGTCCAGCTATTAAGGGATAACAATCTTTATGCCAAACTGGAAAAATGTGTTTTCGCTGTTCAGAAGGTGAAGTTTTTGGGGAACTTGTCGTCATCTTCAGGTTTTCGGATGGATCCGGAGAAGATCCGTGCAGTCCTTGATTGGGATCGTCCTGAGAACCTGAAGGCTCTACAACATTTTCCTGGCTTTACTAATTTTTACCGGAAATTCATCCAAAATTACTGTTATTGTGAAACCCCTTACTGACATGACTAAGAAAGGGTCGTCCCCTGGTAAATGGTGTCCATGCGCCTTCTTTTCTAAAAAATGGTCTTTGGCTGAGAGAAATTATGATGTGGGTAATAGGGAACTTTTGGTGATCAAATTGGCGTTCGTAGAATGGCGACATTGGTTGGAGGGGGCTGTCCATCTTATTACTGCTATTACTGACCATAAGAGCCTGTCATAACTCCAGTCAGCTAAACGTTTCAACCCTAGGCAAGCCAGATGGTCCCTGTTTTTACTAGGTTCAATTTTGTTGTCACTTTTCATCCAGGGGTCAAAAATGTCAATTCTGATGCTTTGTCCCGGAGCTTCCCTGGTGGTGGTGATCATGAGAACCCTGCCTCGATATTACAGAAGGGGTAGTCATTTCGGCACTGTTTTCTGAACTGGAGGGTGAGGTGTTGGAGGCTCAGGGGGACGCTCTGCCTCCTGCCCTTCAGGAAGGCTATTTGTACCATCTGATCTGCACCACAAAGTAATTAAGGAACATCATAACTCTGTGCTTGCTGGGCATCCAGGTGGTAAGGCAACCGCCGACCTCCTCTCTCGTCGTTTTTGGTGGCCGGGGTTGCATCGGGATGTGATTGAACACGTAGCTGCTTGTAGTATTTGCACATGTTCTAAGGTTTCGCATACCCATCCGTCTGGTACTTTTCTTCTGCTACCTATCCCTAGTAGGCCATGGACACACTTTTCCATGGATTTTATTACTGACCTACCGGTTTCTGCAGGCAAAATGGTGGTTTTGGTGATATTAGATAGGTTCAGTAAAATGGTTCATTTTGTTGCATTGCCTGGACTTTCAAAAGCTAAGACACTTGCTCAGGTGTTTGTGACATGCAGAAATAGTGATGTTGCAGAGTGCGATATGCAGAAGTAGTGCTGTTGCTTAAAAAGCATTCAGCAACTATTAGAAGTAACAAGCACAGGAGACAGAAAGTGTTGTGCTCCAGCAGCATCCAGCAACTAGAGGGATTAACACAGTCACAGGAGAAGGGGAGTGTTTTAGCAGAGCCCCAGGGGGATTGTGGGGAAGTTGTTTACTCTTTGGCTGGAGCCGAAGAGAAAGGTGGTGTGTGTGATCTGTATCTCACAGAAGTGCCCCTGCAAGTGAAAAGGATTCAAGTCAGGAGTGAAGCCAAGCACCGGTCAGGTAGAGTTCCTGAACTAGCAGTGCAGAGTATTGTCAGGCAGAAAGATATGGACTGGAAGAAATGGTGTCACAGGGATCATCTCCTTCAGCAAACCATCCCCCCTCCTCCATCTCACTGTGCTGTATAGAATGCTGTGTTCATTAATGTGCCTTTGCATTAGAACTGTGCTGTCCTGTACTACTAGGAAGACTGAACTGCTGTGCTGCTAAGGATAATGTACTGTTTGTCACTGGAGCCTGTTTCTCATAAGACTTAACTTGCTCTGGCTGTGCGGCTTCTTATTAAATGCTACTGTTCTACCGTTTATGAGGACTCTTGTCAAGTGTGTCTGGTCAGCAAGTGAAACAACCTATGGGTCTGTGCCTGAGGGTCAATACCCCTGTGTGCCTGAAAGAAGCTGCAGCATATGGTCTATGGTCGCACTAAGTAATAATTCCCCCAGGATGTCAAAGAATTCATGTAACCTGTCTTGCCCCTATCTGAACCTAGCGGCGTGCGTGTAACTTTGGTGGCCCGTACGGGGAATCCTGAGCAGCAATTAGTGTGTAGAGGGAGAAGAGGAAATGTGTCTGGAAAAATACTGCAGCACAGCACCTCAACTCAACTCTGCTACACCAGTTAAAGGGGACCAGCCCTAAAGAAAAACTCACTAGCAGCAATGGATGTGGAAATACAAATCGACAGAATTATTGAGCTGCTTCTGCAGTTAACCTGTGAAGAATTAAGAGCAGTAGCAGAACATATAAAGATGTCAGTAGAACAGATTTCCAAAGCACACAACCGCAGGCAACTGTTAGCTGGCATTATTGCAAAAATGGATGAGCTGGAGGAGAAAGAAACTGAAGACGTCATGGGGACATTCCTCCAGGAACTAATACAGTTTCTAACCAGGTTGAAATTGGAGGATGGAGGGGCGGCACCAATTACCAAAAGCGGGAATCTCCGTCCACAGACAGAACTACAGGAATTGAAAGAACAATGAAAGCCCTAACAGCCCTGCAGGAATTGACCAAAACCTCTGAATGAGTGATAGACTCAGACAGGACCTTTAACCTGCTCGGGTTACATAAATCAGGGAGACAGCCCTCTCCAACACCACAAATCACCATAAGGAAAGAATTCAAGATCCTGGGACAGATTGGAGAGTGTGAACAGAAAGAGAGACTGTCTCATCGGAACTTGCTGCACCAGATCGATGCAGGCTTACAGAAAGGCTACCAGCCAGATGAGATCGTTGAGGGGGTGGTGAAAGCGATCAGCCCCGGACTGAACCTCCGTAGTATGCTAGAAATGAAAAGTCAATTGACCTTGCAACAGCTGAAGATGATTTTAAAAAGGGCGCTATAAAGAAGAGAGTACTTCAGAATTGTTCCACCGACTTATTAACCTCTCACAGAAAAATAATGAATCACCCCAAAGTTTCTTGTTCAAAGCAAGTGAACTGAAGGATAGACTGTTTGTATCCAGAGATGTAGAAGTGGAAGAGAAGTTTGATGCTGAACTAGTCCAGAAGAAGTTCTTTAGATCATTGGGAATGGGGTTAATCAGCAAACAAGTTGCAGCTGAAACAGTACCTAGAAGATCCTGGCATTCTGGACAAAGTCCTAATTGAAAAACTGAATGAGGCAGCTATTTTGGTGTCAGAGAGCGAACAGAAGTTAAAGAAAGGCTCTGCTTCTAAAATCGCCAAAATGAGTCAGCTGAAGTTGGAGACCCCCAGTGGCCAGTCCGAAGATCATCATGGAGACCCTCCAGTGCCACCTCCGAGAGGGAGCCTTAAATCACCAACAAAAGAGAACTGCCAGCGCGGACTGGGAGAAAGTAATAGGAGAACTGCAAGCAGAGTTGATTGAGGTGAAAAAGTTGATTCATTCCAGGCCAGAACCTGTATCCCTCAGACCTAGGAGTGGTTTCCAAAACAGAAGATACCCGGCTTGTGAAGCGTGCCGTTCATCAAATCAGAGTACGGTGTGTGTCCACTGTCTAAGATGTGGTGAGGAAGGACATTATGCCAAGGAATGCCAATGGTCACGGTTGTTTGGGTTAAAAGACAGGAGGTTGCCAGTGCAGGACGACTGGTAACCACGACACGGAGGAGGCCCCAGAAGCAAATCCAAATCTCACTAAACCTCAGAACGGCGCATGAGGTAAAACGGCTGCATCAGTACTATCCTCAAGTGTGTTCCCATCTACAACAGCTGCTAGAGAGACAGGGGCATCAGTTACTTAATGTCCAGTGCGGACGTCAAACGATGTACTCCTGGGAGGAGGATTCCACGGTCAGTAAAGATATCCTCATCAGCCTAATCGGTGAAAGGTGCTTTATACAGTGGCAGCTAGACGGACTCCTAGTAAAAGCACTGTGGGACACAGGAGCCCAAACGGGCCTTTTAAATCAAGAATGGAGAAGGTGTTACCTGTCACACACTTGCCTTCGGTCACTAAAAGATCTCTTGGGACCAGTGAAACTCCACGGCAAAGCCGTCAACCAGACCAAGATCCCTTTCATAGGTTGGGTGGAAGTGACTTTCCACTCAGGGCCACGAAGAACAGCAACACCATCGAGCTTTTAGTACCTTTTCTTGTGACCAATGATCAGAACGTGGCAGAGGATCATATCCTGAGTTATAATGTAATCAGTGAGGTCATCACGAAAAACAAGGCAGGGGCGCTGGTGGTGGATGCAATCGCCACATCGCTCGCCATACCCAACGCCGTGGCGAAAAACGTGATTCATAGAGTAAAGAAAGCACAGAATACAATGGACCTAAAAGAAGTCAAGGTATACTTGTACCCAACCATCATCCCTGCAAACAAAATGGTGGGGGTGAGGTGTGGAGTCTGGGTAGAACTGGGAAGAAAAGTCCAGAAAAGACTGTTTGTGCTAAAGGACTCCTCAGAACTTCTGGAAGGCATAGTTCAAGGTGAGACTGCTTACGATTCCTACTGGTGGGTTTGCTCGAGTGACAGTACCGGTGATGAATACTACGAGACACAAAATTAGACTGAATCCAAAGACTGTGTTAGGTAACATCGAAACCGTTAAAACGGTATATCCAGCCAGTGTGAGACCCGCCAAGGGGTCTACCGTGAATTCAATCTCCCCACCATGGAACAGGAATTGCCCAGGGGAAGAAATTGCACAACCCAGCTCGGAGTCCTGGGATCCCCCAGTACCCCTGGAACACTTGTGTGCTGAAAATCGAGCCGTAGCAAAACAGATGCTGAGAGAAGAGTGTCATGCATTCTCCAAAGATGACTCTGATATAGGCTGTATCCCATCATTGTAGTTGAAAATCAATTTGAAAGACACGACCCCAGTAACTAGAAGTTACATGTCTGTGCAAAAACCATTACACTGTGAAGTGAAAGAGTATGTGCAAGACCTAATCAACAGGGTTTGGGTCCAAAAGTTGAAGTCGTCTTATTCCTCTCCTATTTTCGGTGTTAGGAAGAAGGACAATACGTTGAGACTCTGTTGTGATTACCGGGAACTAAACCAAAAGTCAGTACCTGATCGACACCAGATTCCAAAGATCCAAGATATGCTGGATAGCCTATCAGGAAACACCTGGTTCTCTGTCCTCGATCAGAGTAAGGCATACCACCAAGGGTTTGTCGAAGAGTCCAGTAGACCCTTGACAGCATTCATCACACTGGGGGTATTTTATGAGTGGATCCGCATACCGTTTTGGCTCAGTTCAGCTCCAGCAGAATTCCAGAGGAGCATGGAGACATGTTTAGAAGGATTGAGGGATGACATCTGACAGCCGTACTTGGATGACAACGTGGTACACAGCAAAACCTTCCGGGATCATGTTGAACACGTGAGGACCGTATTACAACGGTATCAACAACACAGAGTTAAGTTGACCCCAAAGAAGTGTGAACTGTTCAAAAGACAAGTCTGATCTCTAGGGAAAATTGTCTCCAGAGAAGGATATACCATGGACCTAGAAGAAATCGCTGTGGTACTGGGCTTAAAAGATAAGCGGCCCTCTACTGTCAGGGAGTTGAGGCAGATCTTGGGATTCCTCTCCTACTATCGTACTTACGTTCGGAACTTCTCCAGAATTGCCGTCCCACTATACCTCCTCTTGGGGGGGGGGGACGGGGACAACAGAGACAACAACACCCACGGAGAAAAAGAAGAACGCGGGTAGGACCGGGTTTAAAAGAAACAACGCCATTTCAACCCAACAGCCCATTCTCTGGACAGCAGACTACCAGGAGGTATTGGAAGAACTAGTAGACTAACTGTTAAAACCACCCATCTTGGGATATCCTGATTTCAATTTACCATTTGTTCTTCATTGTGATGCTTCTCAAGTTGGACTGGGAGCTGCCCTGTATCAGGTTCAAGATGGAAAAATGAGAGTCATCGGTTATGGTTCTAGAACATTGACAGACGCCGAGAAGAATTACCATCTACATTCTGCAAAATTGGAGTTCCTGGCATTGAAATGGGCTATGAACGATTTAGAGATTATCTCTACTACAGCAAAGAGTTTGAGGTATACACTGACAACAATCCTTTGACCCATGTCCTTACTACAGCCAAACTGAATGCAGCGGGTCAGAGATGGGTCGCTGAACTAGCTGACTTCAATTTCAGTATCAAGTACAGGCCAGGAAAATGCAATGCGGATGCTGACGGATTGTCGAGAATGTCACTAGAGCCTGAGGAGTTCATGCAAGAATGCTCGGAGGAAGTCAATTTGGAAGCAATTGAGAGCACTAACCAAGCACTACAAGCTTATCAGGAGGAAGACACACCATTGTGGTGTCCATTGACAGTGGAAACCACCATAACAGCAAGAGAACAAGATCACCCCCTGTCTATTCAACAATTACCAAAAGGAAAAATCTGTGGAGCACAACGGGAAGATCAGATACTTGGTAGAATACTACTTTATGTGGACCAAAATCGGTTTCCAAGTAAAAGGGAGAGAGACAATGAGTCACCAGCAGTATCTGTTTTAGTTAAAGAATGGACGAAGCTCTACCTCAATGAAGACGGTATCCTGTATCGTAAAGGAGGACAAAACCGGCAGTTGGTACTACCCAGAGTATTCCGTAGGTTGGTCCTCAAAGAACTCCATGAAAACATGGGACACCTGGGAGTGGAAAGTACAACAAACTTGATCCGTGAATGTTTCTTCTGGCCGTACATGCAGAGAGATATTGAGAGGTATGTGACCAGGGAGTGTGGGTGTCTGAAAGATAAACGTCCCAACACGTCAACCCGGGCACCTATGGGCAACATCCAAACTACATATGCGTTTGAGATGGTCTCAATAGACTTTCTACATCTCGAGATGTGCAAGGGTGGTTACGAATATATCTTGGTGGTGATGGACAATTTCATTCGATTTGCTCAAGAATATGCCACCACCAATAAATCAGGTCGAACAACGGCAGAGAAGATCTCCAATGATTTTGGTATGCGGTTACAACACGACCAAGGAAGAGAATTTGAGAACAATCTTTTTGCCAAGCTAGGAAAGTACTGTAGAATTCAGAGATCCCACACAACTCCCTATCACGCAGAGGGTAATTGACAAGTGGAACGCTTTAACCGGACATTATTGTCGATGTTGCGCACTTTAACAGCTGATGAGAAGAAAGACTGGAAGAGTTCCCTATCAAAAGTGGTACATGCCTATAACTGTACAAAGAGCAATGCAATGGGTTACTCACCCTTTTTCCTATTGCATGGACGATCGCCAAGACTGCCAATCGACATCATGTTCGATACTCCTGTGTCAGAGACTTACAGAACTTATCCGGAGTATGTTCGGAAGGAACGGATGGCAGAGGCATACAACATAGCGTCCAAAGTGGTTACGCAAGGACAGAGAAAGTGTAAGGAGTACTATGATCGAAAATG
This sequence comes from Phyllobates terribilis, assembly GCF_046119375.1. Classification (NCBI taxonomy): domain Eukaryota; kingdom Metazoa; phylum Chordata; class Amphibia; order Anura; family Dendrobatidae; genus Phyllobates; species Phyllobates terribilis. The sequence goes on from NW_027362771.1 coordinate 295,105,743, forward strand.
TTATGGAGCAGAATTGGCACCGAGAAACCAGGTGCTAGTCAAGAACGTATGCGAGAAAGGCGGTCCAGGAAAACTTTGTTCGTATTGGGAAGACAAGGTGTATGTGGTCGTAAGGAGAAAATCTGATGACAGCCCAGTGTATGAAATACTATTGGAAACGGGAGACAAGAAAATCAGAATAGTCTATCGGAATTTACTGCTACCCTGTGATTATCTCCCACCACAACAAGACTTCCCAGAAGTAGACAGACATCGTCCGAGATCGACTAAGTTACCACCACAGACTGAAGCTCCAGAGTTGGATAGTGACATTGAAAGTTCAGATGAAGAACAACCGTGCGGAAACAAGCAACTCAGGAGAAGTACAGGAACTTACAGAGGCAGCTCCAAGAGAATCTGAGGAAGCACAGGAAATGAGTGCGGCGGAAGAAACGTCTGACCGAAGAACCTGTGGTCTCTGAGGAACAACCCACCAGGAAGATGTCGACTGGAGAAGTGAGGAGGTCCGTGATGCTAATGTATGAAACACTTGGTGGACCGAGTCAAGTGCCAAGGACTATCTACTGGAAACAGGTATCTCTGCCTGCGGACCAGGTAAGCCCACTTGAGTGGTATTCACCACCGAGGGGCAGTATTGAAGATGTTGCCTGGTGGAAAGACTTGCTTTCATGCTTTGATTTTCCTTAAAAGACTTTGTAGAAACAAAGAACTGTTAAAGCATAGAGAGAGAGCTGGTTGAAGACGTACGAAAAGCTCCAGCTGACTAGATGCTGATTGTTTTGTGTTAATTGTTTATTTCTTACAGGCATTCTACAAGAAAAAGGTCGTAAGATTAGGTTGTTATCAATGTTTATGAATGTTATACCAATTTCACAATGCCAATTTGTATATAAAGTCAACCATTGTCTCAGAATTGGTCATTTTGCCCAATTAAGATGAATATCGAGGATGACATTCAAAAAGGAGGGAAGAGCGTGACATGCAGAAGTAGTGCTGCTGCAGAGTCTCCGTTCTCTCCGTGGTGCCGTCATGGGGGAAGGAGAAAGACGTAGTTACTAGTGTTGAGCCACCCCCGTAGTGTTCGAGTTCGGTTCGGTTCGTCGAACACCCGTGTGTTCGCCGAACTGTTCGTCGAACTGTTCGTCGAACACCTTCGAACACCGTTAAAACCAATGGCAGGCAAACAAAAACACATAGAAACACATAGAAAACACCTTCAAAGGTGTCCAAAAGCTGACAAACTGCTCAGAAGACACAACTAACACATGGAAAAGTGACAAGTACATATAGTCATGCGAAAAGAAAAGAGGTGGAGGAGTAAAAGGAGGGGGAGACACAGATATAGGCATGTCATGCCCTTCTAAAATCCAAAAAGTGAGAAGCCGAGACGGCCAGTCCGCTCCTGCCCGTGCCACCTCCGTGTCGCCGGGTTTGTGCCAGAGCCGCGGTGAACCCTGACGGCCAGCCCCCCTCTCCCAATACTGGTGCCTGTCCGCTGGTGGGTCGAGAGAGCCCCCCTGTGGTGGAGGCAGCTCTAAGCTTTTTAATTTAAATTGTCCCTCTAATTTGAATGAATACACTTTAAATCCATTTACAAGGATCTATTGGAGGGCAAGTCTCATGCCAGCAGCCGCGTAATTCCAGCTCCAGTAGCGTCCACTAAAGCTGCTGCAGTTAAAAAGCTTTTATAAGGATCGAGCTCGGCTGTCCACCGCAAGGCATCCTAGTGCCAGTCCCAGCCCCTATGCCTTGGGGTGCCTCCTGATGCTCTTCACTAAGTATCCCGTGGTCCCGAAGCATTTCCTTTGAAAAAATTAAGTGTCCAAACTACAGGTGGTGTAGCTTGCTTAACAGCCGGGATAATCCGCTGACTAGCAGACACTGCTACTAGGCACAAAGTATTTCCTGGGCTAGATGCAGTTAAAAATTTGTAAGTAGATACTCTCGTTGGATGCTGAGAAAGCATTCCATAGAGTCTCCTGGCACGCCATATATGATTCTCTTAAAAAGCTTGGGGTAGGGGTCTAGGGGACCCTTTTATAGCCAAAATCACGGCCCTGTATCACAATACGTCACCTAGGCTGAAGATAAATGGAACTGTAGCACCGAGGGCTCGGTTGCTACAGACGTATTGCACCTCACCCAGAGGTGTGATATCTCACTCTCAGATAAGGATGGAGTGTGGATCAGGACCCGACACCTGCATGCATTACACCACATTGCCGTGGGGCAGGGCGACCAATATGCCCCTGAGATGGGCACGACAGTCCCTGTCCCTGGCTGGAGTGGGGGGAGGGAACACTGAGGAAGGGGAACCCTGCAGTGCAGGAGCAGGGAGGAAGCAGTTCCTGGGTGCATTGAGAAGGGAGTATAAAAGGTGGGCACCATCTTAGTTCAGTGCAGAGAAGTCTGAGCAGAAGTGGCAGGGAGCAGGGGCTCTGCATGAGCTCTGCTCCGGAGGCGGGCCTAGTAACAGAGGCCCAGGCCTGCAAGAGGGAGAAGGAAGGAAGAGGAGCGGAGAAGGCTCCAGGAACGAGGAATGAAGGGATCCCAGGGGTGCGGACGGGCGAGTCGCCACCGCACGCCCGAATCCACCTGCGTGGAGGGGTCAGGCCAAAGGGGGAGACCGGTCCCTGAACTAGTGGAGGCAGGAAACGACCCTCAGCTAGAAACCGGAGGCTCTGACATTTTATGTGGCGCAGCCCCTTGCTCCACCCGCTAGGAAGGCACCACATAGGGTCAGGGAAACTGGCGCCAAGTTTACCAAGAGGAGGCCCGAGGCAGCCGGACAGAAGTGTTGGTAAGAAAGGCCAGACAAAGGACACACAAAGGGGGTCCTGTGAAGCGCTCCAAAGTTATCTGGGAGTTGTCTGAGCCCCTCACCTGGTGAGCACAGTACGACGTGGGCAGCCGTTACCTGCAGACGTGGTCTGGATAATAAGAACTGTGAGTAAAGGCCCTGAACTGCATCACTGACTCCGTGTCGTTACTGCTGCTGCCCTGCACCATCACCCCCATCCTCCGCATACACTGCCCTGAGGCTATACTCCTCCCGTGGGGAGTTACGCTACGCTCTGCTGCACCCACAACACCAGCCTTAGCGGTCTGCCCTGTAGCGGTGGTTCACTCTGACCGCAATCCACGGGTGGCGTAGTCGGACATTTAAACATCAAAACCACATAAATAGTTCCGCCACTGGTTTGACCGCCCTGAGCCACGGAACCGGATCGCCGCCACGAAGACTACAACCACCAGCATCCACCAAAAAGTGTCCGGCTCCGGGTGTCCCAAGGCCCAGGGGGTGCGTCAGAACATTTTCATCACCTTTCACAATCACCAATGGGACAAGGCAGGGATGTCCTCTGTCCCCTCTCTTATACATCCTAGTGACGGAGCACCTGCTCTCATCAATTCGCCATAACCCCAATATTAGGTGGATTGAGGTGGGAGGCACCGAGTACAAGTGCTCTCTATTTGCTGATGATGTCCTAGTATATATCACTCAATCACATATATCCATCCCTGCTGTTATGGCTGAAATAGATCACTTTGTTACATGCTAAAATTTTAAAATCAATGCAGCGAAGTCTGAGGCCCTCGATGTCTCCCTCCCTAAATCCATATAGGATTCCATCCAGTCCAACTTTCCCTTTGCCTGGCCCTCACAGGGTATCAAATACTTAGGAATTCCTATTCATAGAGACCTCTCCCATCTATGTTATCTTAATTTTGGGCCCTTTATTGAACAATTCCATACAGACCACGGTTGGCAAGTTAGAACTGTAAGATTCACTACGTGAACCACTGGTGTTTTGTGGAAAAGCACATGTACACCGCGTTCCAAATTATTATGCAAAAAGTGTTTAGGAGTGATAAGGGAAGAATTTGTTTGTTTGTCAGTTAAACTCATTGATGGTGATGTGTGTCAGGGCTCTTTATATCACTGTAAGCAATTGCAGACACCTGTGCTAATTAGTTTGGCAGGTGTGTCCAATGAAAGGCAAGACTACTTAAGAAGGCTCTCTCACATTATTAAGCAGCCTACATTTTCTGCCAAAATGGGAAAGAGAAAGGATGTGTCGGCTGCTGAGAAGCAACAAATTGTGGAGTGTTTAGGTCAAGGCATGACTACAATCAACATTGTGCGATGATCAGGATGAAGTGTCTTGGCAATCAAGAAGTATGTAGCTGATTCACAGTACACACGTGTGCGTGCTGATAAGGGCAAATTGAGGACTCTTTCCTACAGGCAATTACGTCAGGTTGAAACAGCAGCGGCAAAAAAGCCTTGTCATAGCAGCAGACAAGTTTTTGAAGCTGCTTGTGCCTCCAACGTCCCCCGAACAACAAGATGCAGGGTCCTTCAGAGGTTTGCAGCTGTGCATATGCCATCCTGTCGACCTCCTCTATCCACTTCACACAAGCAGAAACGGCTCCAGTGGGCCAAACATTACATGAAGACTGATTTCAAAACTGTTTTGTTCACGGATGAGTGCCGTGCAGCGCTCGATGGTCCAGATGAATGGAGTGGAGGATGGCTGGTTGATGGACACCCCACGCAAACACGGCTACAGCGCCAACAAGGAGGAGGTGGAGTAATGTTTTGGGCTGGAATCATGGGGAGAGAGATTGTCGGCCCCTTTAGGATCCCTGAAGGCGCTAAAGATGAACTCCATAATGTATGTGGATTTTCTCAAACAGCACTTCCTGCCATGGTTCAAGAAGAAGAACCGTGTATTTCACAGCAAGATCATTTTTCTGCATGATAATGCACCATCTCATGCTGCACATAAAACATCTGCATCTCTGGCTGATATGGGCATAAAAGGGGACAAACTTATGGTGTGACCCCCATGCTCCCCTGACCTCTACCCCATTCAGAACCTTTGGAGCATCATTAAAAGGAGTGTCTATGATGGCGGGAGGCAGTTCACATCTAAGCAACAGCTCTGGGAGGGTATTCTGTCCTCATGCAAAACAATTGAAGCAGAAACCATCCAAAACCTGACAAATTCAATGGACGAGAGAGTTCAGAAGCTCCTTTCGAACAAGGGGTCCTATGTGAAAATGTAACATCACCTAGAATAAAGTTTTGAGTTGAAAACTGTTTGATTTCAGTTTCTAACAACCTGCTAATGCTTATAATTTCAAAAATGACCATTTTTTTGGTCTTTATTAAAATGAAAAGGTTGATCGAAAAGTTTGGGGGATCTAAGAGTGTGGCAACCCAGTAGTCATGATTACTTCGAATTCTGACAATATGAGGGTCATGCTGCAGGTAGTGCAGCAAGAAGGCACTTATGTGTCTTGCGCATCTCGGAGCCCCAAAATTATTTTCCGGGCTAGATGCAGCTAAAAATTATTTTTAATTTTAAATCTGGTGAAGCTTATTATAGATGGCCTAATAGGATCAGTGCTGCACACTGCTACAAAGCCCAAATTATTTTCCAGTCAAGATACAGATAAACATGATTAGTAATTTGAAAGCTTAAAACGGTTGGTAGGGTGATTTTAACCAATCATCAAGCTTTTACTCTCCCCAGGATGACACAGGGGTAGAAAAGTCGTTTCGGATCCATGATTTGTTCATCTTTATGAACGTGAGTCTGTCTACATTATCAGTGGAGAGCCGCGTGCGCTTATCTGTCAGCACACCACCAGCAGCGCTGAACACACGTTCAGACAGAACGCTGGCTGCGGGGCATGACAAGATCTCCAAGGCGTAAGTGGCTAGCTCCGGCCATTTATCCAGATTGGAAGCCCAAAAAGAGCAAGGGTCCAGTGACACAGTCGTGGCTTCAATGTTTACTTGGAGATACTCCTGTACCATCGTCTCTAGGCGTTGACTATGTGTCAGACTTCTTGTCTCCTGTGGCCTTGCAAAGGATGGGCTAAAAAAGTGGTGAAATGATTCCGCAAAATTGATGTTACCAGCAGATACTGTGGTTCTGTTACGGTTTGAGTGCTGAACACTTGACGGTCCCACGGTTGGCAAGTTGGAACTGTGAGATTCACTACGTGCACCACTGGTATTTTGTGGAAAAGCACATGTAAGATTCTGCAACAGTCTCTGCTGATACTCCTGCATGCGTGCATCCCTTTCTATGGCAGGAATAATTTCTGCAAATTTACTTTTGTACCGGGGATCTAACAGTGTGGCAACCCAGTAGTCAGGATTATTTCTAATTCTCACAATTCGAGGGTCATGTTGCAGGTAGTGCAGCAAGAAGGCACTCATGTGTGTTGCGCATCCAGGAGCACCAAGTCCCTGTTGTGTTGGTGGCGAGGTAACAATCATGCTTCCTTCCTCTGTCCTCTCCCCCCAACCTCGCACAACAGAAATGTGATCAAGGTCTCCCTCATCTGATGAGTCTTCCATCAGTTCGTCCTCCACTTCTTCCTGGGCTCCTGCACCTTCCTCACTAGTTTGGCTGCTACCATGCGCCCTGGTAAAACCATCTCCCCCACCCTCACATGCCTGCCGCCTTGGTGCTGCCGACCGTCTGGACCTTGCAGATGTTAGCCCTTCCGCATACAACTCCTCCTCCTCTACTTCCTCCACCTCCTCTTGTGCCACCACCTGACTCCGAATTCTGTTTAACATGTGCTCCAGCATGTAAATCACCGGAATAGTCATGCTGATAATGGCATCGTCAGCACTAAACATCTTCGTCGCCATTTCAAAACTGTGCAGAAGGGTGCATAGGTTCCTGATCTGAGACCACTCCTCCAGCGTGATTTGCCCCACCTCTGAATCTCGTTGGCCCAGGCTATACGTCAGAACGTATTGCACCAGGGCTTGTCGGTGCTGCCACAGTCGCTGCAACATGTGCAGAGTTGAATTCCACCGGGTAGGCACATCGCATTTTAGCCGGTGAAGTGGCAGGCCCAACGACTTCTGTAGAGATGTAAGTCGCTGAGCTGCGGGATGCGAACAGCGGAAGTGAGCACACAGCGACCATGCCCTCTGCAGAAGGCCATCTAGTCTGGGATAGTGGGCTAAAAATTGCTGGACAACCAGGTTCAACACGTGAGCCATACAAGGCACGTGTGTGACATTGCCCCGGCGAAGGGCCGCACCCAGGTTTGCAGCATTGTCGCACACGGCCTTCCCTGGTTTCAGGTCCAGTGGAGACAACCATTCATGAAATTGGTTCTCCAGAGCTGACCACAACTCCTCAGCTGTGTGACTCACATTTCCCAGACATTTCAATGTAAAAACCGCCTGATGACGTTGAGCCCTACTGCCAGCATAGTAAGGAGGTGTGCAGGATCCCTTCTGCGCAGTTAGAAAGCTTGTGGCATGACCAGACAGGCTTTGGGTGCAGGTGGAAGACCGAGAGGAGGTTGAGGAGGCAGAAGCAGTGGAGGAACTTTGACATAAAGAGGATTGACGCACAACTCGTGGGGACGGCAAGACTTGGACAGCAGCCCCTTGTCCTGCTGTCACCATAGTTACCCAGTGCCCAGTCAGCGACATGTAACGCCCCTGTCCATGCCTACTCGTCCAAGTGTCTGTGGTGAAATGCACCCTGTCACACACAGAGTTTCTCAAAGAAGCGGTGATGTTGTGTGCGACATGCTGGTGGAGCGCAGGCACACCTTTCTTTGAGAAGTAGTGCCGACTGGGCATCTGGTACTGGGGCACTGCGACGGACATAAGGTCTCGAAAATCCTCTGTGTCCACCAGGCGGAAAGGCAGCATTTCTGTAGCCAAGAGCTTGCAGATGGTGAAATTCAACCTCTTAGCTTTCTCATGGCTAGGAGGAAATGGTCTTTTACTTGTCCACATCTGAGGGACCGAGGGCTGGCTATTGTGCTTAGACGGGGTTGATAAGGGTGTCCCCGGCAAACTGCCGGTCTGTGAGGAAGATGCAGGCGGACATGTTAGGTTGCCTTGATCCAAAGGTGGTGCTATCGATGTCGGACAGCGCTCAACACCAGCTGGTGTTACCACCTCCAAAGAAAATGATGACCTGCCAATCACGCTGGCTGTTGCGGGTAAAGAGGTGGCAGGTCTGCGCCCCAAAACAGGTGTGACTGCTGTCCCCCCAGTCACAGAGGATGAAGAGGCCGCGGATGCACAAGATATGGCAGACGGTGATTGGCCCGGCCGGCTAGGCCGCATTGTAGCACACTGAGCTTCCCACTGCAACTTATGCTTCATGTCCATGTGCCGGTTCATGCATGAAGTACTCAAACTATGTATTTTTTGGCCTCTACTTAGCTTTTGCTGACAAATGTTACAGATAACACGAGTTGGGTCATCTTTATCGATCTGAAAAAATGCCCAGGCTATGCAAGGCTTAGCACCCATGCGACCTGAAGAGCCACCACGACTTGTGGTGAGAGGCAGAGTTGTGTTTGAGGATGCAGTTGTTGACGTGCTTCCAGTACTACGTCTCTGTCCAGGAAGGCGCAACCTGACCTCGTCGTCACTAGCATCTTCCTCCACCTCCTCTGCTGACCTCATCTCTTGGCTGACTGTGGGTTGACAGTAAGTGGGATCTCCGACCTCATCATCATCACCCTGTGCGTTATCACACCCGTCGTCCTCAGAGCCAACCTGTTCCTGCCCTGACAAAAAACTAAAGTTGTCGCTCCAATCAGGTATTTGAGTCTTATCATCGTCTTCCTCATTGTCTCCACCAACAGGAGTTACAGTTTGGGAATGAGGGTCTACATTATGGTCAGAACCTTCTGCGTCTGGTCCTGGATCCGACTCATAAAGATTCTGGGCATCAGTGCAGATCATTTCCTCGTCTGGATTCACAGAAGCGCTGGAGTCGACCTCTGATTCCCAGGCTATAGTATGAGTAAACAGCTCTGCAGACTCAACCATCTGTTCTACCTCATACTCAGACGGGCAGCTGGAGATTTGGGAGCTGGGAGGAAGCAAGTGCGATTTGGGTGACACCTTTGAGGACTGGAGTATTTGTGATGTTGAAGTTGATGTGGAGGAGAGCCCACTTAAAGGAGCACTTGATATCCGTTGAAGCACCTGCTGTTTTTGTGCCTCATCTGGAATTTGTAGCGATTGGCGTGGCCGTAAGAAAGGGATCTTATCACATTGTCCGCTAAAAGAAGTAGACATTTTAGTTTGGCTGGAAGATGGTCTTTCTTCTGCACCTACCCCACGGACACAACCTTTTTTCCCCTTCCCAACACGCCTATTCCCCTTTCCACCAGCAGCAGGCCTTTTTCCACTCATTTTGGTGGTTAACTAATTCACAACTCTGGAGTTGTTTGCACAAAAAAACAATGGATGGTAACCGAGCAGAGCTGAGTGGCCAAACTGTGGTATTAGGCCAAAACTATTGGCTGGGCTAGATGCAGAAAAAAATTATTTTTAATTTGCAACCTGATGGAGGTCAGTATAGATGGACTAATAGAACAAGTCCCACACGCTGCTAGAAGCCCAAATATTTTTTCAGAGATAAATGAAGAAAAAAATTTTTTTTAATTTGCAACCTGATGGAGGTCAGTATAGATGGACTAATAGACCAAGTCCCACACACTGCTAGAAGCCCAAATATTTTTTCAGAGCTAGATGCAGAAAAAAATTATTTTTAATTTGCAACCTGATGGAGGTCAGTATAGATGGACTAATAGACCAAGTCCCACACACTGCTAGAAGCCCAAATATTTTTTCAGAGCTAGATGCAGAAAAAAATTATTTTTAATTTGCAACCTGATGGAGGTCAGTATAGATGGACTAATAGACCAAGTCCCACACACCGCTAGAAGCCCAAATATTTTTTCAGAGCTAGATGCAGAAATTTTTTTTATTCAATTTGCAACCTGATGGAGGTCAGTATAGATGGACTAATAGACCAAGTCCCACACACTGCTAGAAGCCCAAATATTTTTTCAGAGCTAGATGCAGAAAATTTTTTTATTCAATTTGCAACCTGATGGAGGTCAGTATAGATGGACTAATAGACCAAGTCCCACACACTGCTAGAAGCCCAAATATTTTTTCAGAGCTAGATGCAGAAAAAAATTATTTTTAATTTGCAACCTGATGGAGGTCAGTATAGATGGACTAATAGAACAAGTCCCACACGCTGCTAGAAGCCCAAATATTTTTTCAGAGATAAATGAAGAAAAAAATTATTTTTAATTTGCAACCTGATGGAGGTCAGTATAGATGGACTAATAGACCAAGTCCCACACACTGCTAGAAGCCCAAATATTTTTTCAGAGCTAGATGCAGAAAAAAAATATTTTTAATTTGCAACCTGATGGAGGTCAGTATAGATGGACTAATAGAACAAGTCCCACACGCTGCTAGAAGCCCAAATATTTTTTCAGAGATAAATGAAGAAAAAAATTATTTTTAATTTGCAACCTGATGGAGGTCAGTATAGAAGGACTAATAGACCAAGTCCCACACACTGCTAGAAGCCCAAATATTTTTTCAGAGCTAGATGCAGAAAAAAAATATTTTTAATTTGCAACCTGATGGAGGTCAGTATAGATGGACTAATAGACCAAGTCCCACACACTGCTAGAAGCCCAAATATTTTTTCAGAGCTAGATGCAGAAAAAAATTATTTTTAATTTGCAACCTGATGGAGGTCAGTATAGATGGACTAATAGAACAAGTCCCACACGCTGCTAGAAGCCCAAATATTTTTTCAGAGATAAATGAAGAAAAAAATTATTTTTAATTTGCAACCTGATGGAGGTCAGTATAGATGGACTAATAGACCAAGTCCCACACACTGCTAGAAGCCCAAATATTTTTTCAGAGTTAGATGCAGAAAAAAATTATTTTTAATTTGCAACCTGATGGAGGTCAGTATAGATGGACTAATAGACCAAGTCCCACACACTGCTAGAAGCCCAAATATTTTTTCAGAGCTAGATGCAGAAAAAAATTATTTTTAATTTGCAACCTGATGGAGGTCAGTATAGATGGACTAATAGACCAAGTCCCACACACCGCTAGAAGCCCAAATATTTTTTCAGAGCTAGATGCAGAAAATTTTTTTATTCAATTTGCAACCTGATGGAGGTCAGTATAGATGGACTAATAGACCAAGTCCCACACACTGCTAGAAGCCCAAATATTTTTTCAGAGCTAGATGCAGAAAATTTTTTTTATTCAATTTGCAACCTGATGGAGGTCAGTATAGATGGACTAATAGACCAAGTCCCACACACTGCTAGAAGCCCAAATATTTTTTCAGAGCTAGATGCAGAAAAAAATTATTTTTAATTTGCAACCTGATGGAGGTCAGTATAGATGGACTAATAGAACAAGTCCCACACGCTGCTAGAAGCCCAAATATTTTTTCAGAGATAAATGAAGAAAAAAATTATTTTTAATTTGCAACCTGATGGAGGTCAGTATAGATGGACTAATAGACCAAGTCCCACACACTGCTAGAAGCCCAAATATTTTTTCAGAGCTAGATGCAGAAAAAAAATATTTTTAATTTGCAACCTGATGGAGGTCAGTATAGATGGACTAATAGACCAAGTCCCACACACTGCTAGAAGCCCAAATATTTTTTCAGAGCTAGATGCAGAAAAAAAATATTTTTAATTTGCAACCTGATGGAGGTCAGTATAGATGGACTAATAGACCAAGTCCCACACACCGCTAGAAGCCCAAATATTTTTTCAGAGCTAGATGCAGAAATTTTTTTTATTCAATTTGCAACCTGATGGAGGTCAGTATAGATGGACTAATAGACCAAGTCCCACACACTGCTAGAAGCCCAAATATTTTTTCAGAGCTAGATGCAGAAAATTTTTTTATTCAATTTGCAACCTGATGGAGGTCAGTATAGATGGACTAATAGACCAAGTCCCACACACTGCTAGAAGCCCAAATATTTTTTCAGAGCTAGATGCAGAAAAAAATTATTTTTAATTTGCAACCTGATGGAGGTCAGTATAGATGGACTAATAGAACAAGTCCCACACGCTGCTAGAAGCCCAAATATTTTTTCAGAGATAAATGAAGAAAAAAATTATTTTTAATTTGCAACCTGATGGAGGTCAGTATAGATGGACTAATAGACCAAGTCCCACACACTGCTAGAAGCCCAAATATTTTTTCAGAGCTAGATGCAGAAAAAAATTATTTTTAATTTGCAACCTGATGGAGGTCAGTATAGATGGACTAATAGACCAAGTCCCACACACTGCTAGAAGCCCAAATATTTTTTCAGAGCTAGATGCAGAAAAAAATTATTTTTAATTTGCAACCTGATGGAGGTCAGTATAGATGGACTAATAGACCAAGTCCCACACACCGCTAGAAGCCCAAATATTTTTTCAGAGCTAGATGCAGAAAAAAATTATATTCAGTTTGCAACCTGATGGAGGTCAGTATAGATGGACTAATAGAATGATGCTATGCCCAAAAGATTTTACTTCACTAGGTGCAGTAAAAAAATTGGTAATCTATACACAGGTGGTATATCTTGCAACACAGATAGGCTACTCCACTGACTAACACACTCTGCAATAGGCCAAAAAGGATTAGCTTTGCTAGATTCAGCCAAATGCTGTGAAAAAAACTTGCACAGCACTGGCACAGACCTGCCTGGCAAAAACTGATAGGAACTGATGTAACCTAGTCCTGAAAAGGACTCCAATTACAATTAGTCTTTACTCCCACAATCTATCTATTTAAGAGCACAGACCTGCCTGATAAAAGTCGTAGGAAATGCTGTAACCTAGTCCTTAAAAGGACTGCAATCACAACTATTCCCTACTCCCAAGCTATCTGTATATTTGTGCGAAAATTGGCTTGAAATTAACAAGGTATAGCGCACACAGCAACAGCGGTGCCGTCTAACACGCAGCTGCAGCAGTGAGAAAATGGTGGCGACGGGGAAAATGGCTTGGTCTTATAGGGCAAGGACATGTGACATACACTGCCAATCACACATGCCCTTGCTTGTGTGAAAAAAAGCACTTCGCTCCGTGTGTGCGCTGCTGATAGGCTGACAGATTGCACCTCCCCACTGCAAATGCGGGAAAGAGAAAAAAAAATGGAGATCTTCATTGTTCCTGCAGAGATCCATCCCCTGCCCCTCCCCCCGCCCCGCTGTACACTCAAACTGCGTATTAACATTAATTTTCATCATTACTGAGAAAAAATCCAGTTATGATTTTGGTGCACGAACAGTTATCGAACATAACCTCGAACATCCGAATTTTTCTCAAATTGTTCGTGTTCGCCGACCGGCTCGAACACCGCCCAAAACAGCTCGAATTTGAGATTGGCGAACAGTTCGAGTAGAACAACGCTCATCTCTAGTAGTTACTTACCGGTAACGGGATTTCTCAGAGCCCATGACGGCACCCATACATTCCCTCCCTATACGTGTGGGTGCACACGCTTATTAGTTAATTATTGTAGCCACGTGGTGTGTCTAGCGAGGTCTTAAATTGTAAAATTGTGTGTTACTAACCTGGTGGTCCTCTCATGCTCTGTAAACAACTGATGCGGAAGATAGGTACCGCCCTTTTTATCTGTAGGTTTCCTGTCCTTGAAGGGCGGATCCCCTCTCTCCGTGGTGCAGTCATGGGCTCTGAGAAATCCTGTTACCGGTAAGTAACTACGTCTTTTCTCCACTCATGGTTATTGGTTGGGTGAAGCCATTTATTGTCAAACTACTGCGTTTTCTCTTTTTAAATCTTCCATATGTAAACTTTTGAGCACAACTGTACACTGCACGTCTCCCACTGCTTGAGTTCTATAAATGTAAAGTGAGCAGTGAAGGATTTCCTACTGTGAGTAGACCTGCTGTGTAATATACACCTGTGTTCAGTATAACTTACTGCTGCAAGTTCTTTACAAAACTTATCAACGCAAAGCACGGCAGACTGACGCAAATCTGGAAAAGCAGTTACGAGTAGTAACATCATCCATAGCACCTAACATCACAGTGGCTCCAAAGAGAAGCAGTTTCATCCATCACATTAGGGGTGAGTTAATTAAATGTTTAACCAAATTTAGCAAGATAATTTTCAAGTTGATGATTTTGTATGGCCCTCGAAGAATAGTAGAAATTTCCAAATGGCCCTTGGCAGAAAAAAGGTTCCCCACCCCTGCTCTAGAGGTTGCTCACACTGTGCTCATGCTATGTTGTTAATAGGCTTGGCCATCAATTATAGCATTGTGGGTACAGTACAGACCAAAAGTTTGGACACACCTTCTCATTTAAAGATTTTTCTGTATTTTCATGACTATAAAAATTGTACATTCACACTGAAGGCATCAAAACTATGAATTGACACATGTGGAAATATACTTAACAAAAAAGTGTGAAACAACTGAAAATATGTCTTATATTCTAGGTTCTTCAAAGTAGCCACCTTTTGCTTTGATGACTGCTTTGCACACTCTTGGCATTCTCTTGATGTGCTTCAAGAGGTAGTCACCAGAAATGGTTTTCACTTCACAGGTGTGCCCTGTCAGGTTTAATAAGTGGGATTTCTTGCCTTATAAATGGGGTTGGGACCATCAGTTGTGTTGTGCAGAAGTCTGGTGGATACACAGCTGATAGTCCTACTGAATAGACTGTTAGAATTTGTATTATGGCAAGAAAAAAGCAGCTAAGTAAAGAAAAACGAGTGGCCATCATTACTTTAGAAATGAAGGTCAGTCATTCCGAAAAATTGGGAAAACTTTGAAAATGTCCCCAAGTGCAGTTGCAAAAACCATCAAGCGCTACAAAGAAACTGGATCACATGGGGACTGCCCCAGGAAAGGAAGACCAAGAGTCACCTCTGCTTCTGAGGATAAGTTTATCCAAGTCACCAGCCTCAGAAATCGCAGGTTAACAGCAGCTCAGATTAGAGACCAGGTCAATGCCACACAGAGTTCTAGCAGTAGACACATCTCTTCAACAACTGTTAAGAGGAGACTTTGAGCAGCAGGCCTTCATGGTAAAATAGCTGCTAGGAAACCACTGCTAAGGACAGGCAACAAGCAGAAGAGACTTGTTTGGGATAAAGAACACAAGGAATGGACATTAGACCAGTGGAAATCTGTGCTTTGGTCTGATGAGTCCAAATTTGAGATCTTTAGTTCCAACCACGGTGTCTTTGTGCGACGCAGAAAAGGTGAACGGATGGACTCTACATGCCTAGTTCCCACCGTGAAGCATGGAGGAGGAGGTGTGATGGTGTGGGGGTGCTTTGCTGGTGACACTGTTTGGGATTTATTCAAAATTCAAGGCATACTGAACCAGCATGGCTACCACAGCATCTTGCAGCGGCATGCTATCCCATCCGATTTGCGTTTAGTTGGACCATCATTTATTTTTCAACAGGACAATGACCCCAAACACACATCCAGGCTGTGTAAGGGCTATTTGACCAAGAAGGAGAGTGATGGGGTGATACGCCTCCACAGTCACCAGACATGAACCCAATCGAGATGGTTTGGGGTGAGCTGGACTGCAGAGTAAAGGCAAAAGGGCCAACAAGTGCTAAGCATCTCTGGGAACTCCTTCAAGATTGTTGGAAGACCATTTCGGGTGACTACCTCTTGAAGCTCATCAAGAGAATGCCAAGAGTGTGCAAAGCAGTCATCAAAGCAAAAGGTGGCTACTTTGAAGAACCTAGAATATAAGAAATATTTTCAGTTGTTTCACACTTTTTTGTTAAGTATATAATTCCACATGTGTTAATTCATAGTTTTGATGCCTTCAGTGTGAATGTACAATTTTCATAGTCATGAAAATAAAGAAAAATCTTTAAATGAGAAGGTGTGTCCAAACTTTTGGTCTGTACTGTACATTGATAAATAGTTAATAAGGTGGGTTATTTACAAATATTGAATAACTCTCTTATGTGAATGGTTATGTTATCTACAAGTGCAGGGTCCTACAAAAAACAAGCCCTCATATATGGCCCTGTTGGAATAAAAAAAAGTTTTGGCTATCAGAATATGACGATGCAAAAGCAGCAAACATAGAAAAAAGCATATATAAATATAGTATCGCTGTAACCTCTAACTGATGACCGAAAGAATAAAGTTGTTTAGCACTTTTTCGTTTTTAAAAATACAAAAAAAAAAAAAAACTATTTATGAATTGATGGTCTTAGTTTAATCTGCTACCCTAAAATCGGGGGAAAAAAAATACGATAGAAAAATGTTAGTCCAAAATGGTACCAATAAAAACTTCAACTAATCCCACAAAAAAACAGCCCTCTCACAGCTTTTTTGGGGAAAAAGAAATGAAAAAATGATAGCTTTCAGAATGTGGCAATGAAAAAACAAATACATTTTGGTACAAAAGTGATTTTAGTGTGCAAAAATAGCAAAATATAAAATACTATATAAGGCTGTGTTCACACGATGCGTATTTCATGCGTTTCCGCGGCGTTTTTGCAGTTGCGTAAACGCCGCGGAAACGCATGAAAAACGCATGGTAGAAGGGCAGCAATGTTCCCCAATGGAAATCCGCATGTGCTGTGCCCATGATGCGGATTTTTCCGCAGCGTTAACGCTGCGGTCAAAAATCCGCAGCATGTCAATTAATTTTGCGGAAACGCGGCGATTTCGCCGCCATTGACTTGCATTAGAACGCGCCAATTCCGCAAGACAGCATTTGTACTTGCGTAATTGGTGCGTTCTAATGTGCGGATGGTACCCGGGTGTGGAGGAGAGGAGAGTCTCATCCACACCCAGGTACCATTAAAAAAGCTGTAAAAAGAAGAATAAAATAAAAAATAAATGTATTCTTACCATCTGTCGGCCCGCGCAGCGCTCCCGCTTGGTTCCCGGCACTTGCAGTGAGTTGTAGGACCTGCGGTGACGTCAGAGTCATGTGACGGGTCACGTGACGCTGACGTCGGCAGGTCTTTCAATTCAAAGTTGCCGGCAGCCGGGAGAACGGAGTGAGCAGGACAGCGCGGGCCATCGGAGGTAAGTATATACACTCTCTCGGTTCACACTGTATAAATCCATGCTGTTTGCATGGATTTATACAGTGTGACCTAGTTATCAAGCACTTTCCAGGTGATGCTAACATCGCCTGGAAAGCGCTTGTCAATCTGCATGCGGAAACGCATGTGAATCTGCATGTGGATCCGCATGTATTCTGCAGGAAAAACGCATGCACAATCTGCATGCGTTTTTTCTGCCAGGGAGATGCAGAAATGATGCAGAAATTTTCTGCTTCATTTCTGCATCGTGTGCACATACCCTAACCCTAGCATCATTGTAATTGTACTGATAAAAAACAAAGTCATATCATTTGAACCGCATGATGAATGGCGTAAATTCCTGTATATTTATTTAATGTTCCCCATCTTGGTGTACTGTCCCTGACAATCTGGCACCTTCCAGTAATATGCCCCCCCATCCTGTGCCCTTTCCTGGTATAATGTCCCAGCTCCTGGGCCTCTCCTATAATGTTTCCCATTCTTCCACTGTTCTCTAACACATGTAAAAAAACAAAAACAAACAACAATTCTTCTCACCTTCCCCTACTCCCATGATACGGTGTCCTTTTCTTTAGCTGACGCAGAGGCAGCTGACTTCAGCGTGCTTTCTATTGGCAACGTATGACATCACTACTCTGCGCCAATTGTGACAGGCACGCCAACATCAGCTGCCGGCCTGTGATTGGCAGCAGCGTGTATTGTCTTGCAGAGACCTGGCGGGTCTCTGCGCCGCAATACACTTCAGCTGAATGTGTGTCTTCGGAAGCTCATCCAGCTGAAATAGTCACTGGCGTCGGTGGGTCCCCCTCCCACACGTGCTAAGTCACACCCTCTGCAACCGCAATCATTATGCCCCTGCCAATAAAGACTTCAATTCATTCTTCACAAACAAGACCACACCCGGACCTGTTTGTCAATGGAAAAATATGGGTATTTCATGTCACTAGTAGCTCAAAGGCGCTGAAAAATCAGCATGGCTCCCAAAAACCCATCCAGTAAAATCCACACTAGGAAATGAAAACGGCCTCTTCTGAGTCCTGCAGCATGCCCAAACCACAGTTAACATTAAAATATATGGCATTGCTGCACAGGGGAGAGTATACTTATAAGTGGTTTCAGGGTTTAATTATTGATGACCTATCCACCTGATAGGTGAACAATATGAGAACAGTGTGCTTTTGACACCTACCACACCCACTGATCAGCTGAAAACTGCTCCAGCAGCAGACAGAACTAAGATGTAGAGGTGGAACAAAGTAGATCTGTATATTGCTTAGTGGACGCAGATGTGTACTATGCTTTACCTCCAATTGAAGTGAATTTACTGCAGTACCCAGCAGCGGTCACCAAGCAATGTATGCTGTATTCAGCCATTACATTGCTTAGTTTGGGCTGCTGAAGAAGCAAGTGTCATCTGATCAGTAGGGTGTTGGCTCCCCACCGATAATAATAATTGATGACCTATCTCAATATGAGAAGTCCTAGATGCACCCCATAAATTGTTAAGTAGGTAATGTCTCCCGAAGCACAAGCTGAGCACTCTGTGTTTGCTACTTAAAAAGCATATTTGCTATTTTCCCTCTGCAACAGCTATTTCATACTAATATCTGGGAAGCATCAGCGGGGTCAAAATTATTAATTCACCCATAGATGAATTCTCTAAGTGTAATTTGAAAATGGTGCCACTTTGAGGATTTCTGCTATTTCTGGCACTTTACTTTAGTGACTCTGCAAATAGTGTTCAAAAATTACTCCTGGAAACACTGCACCCCAAAAGCAATATAGTGCTCCTTCTCATCTGAGCCCTCCCATGTGTCCAAACTCCAGTGTATCACAATATCCCCAGTACTTGGGAAAAAAAAAATATACAGGGTGTTTTTTTTCTTATTAACCATGGTAAAGATGAAACGTTTTGATCTAAATCTACTTATTATTGTAACAAATAAAAGGTTTAATTTTCACACAGCCCAGTGGTAAAGAAATCAGTGAAACATCTGTGTAATAAAGATGCTCATCTCGCACAAATAGACAAATTCCCAGAGGGGTGTGATTTCTAAAATGAGGTCACTTTGTTTTTTACTGATGTTCTGACACTTCAAGGGCTGTGCAAGTGGTGTCTGTAAACTAGCTATCCAAAAGCCAGATAGCATTTCTTCATTTCCAAGCCCTGTTCAAATAGGAACTTTTGACTACATATGGGCTATTCCAGTGTTCAGGAGAAATCACTTTACAAATTGTTGCATTCATTTCCTTCTTTTAACCTTTGTGAAAAATGTGGGGCTTCAGTATCATTTTAGGGGCAAAAATCTTAATTTTAAAGTTTAATACATCGTGGACCTCACGGCTCACAGACTACAGCTATTCATCAGCACATGAAGCAACATCTGCTTATTTTGGAAAAGCAAGTAGGCCAGCAATCAGAGCAAGCCGCAAGTTCCTCCTCTTCCTTCTTGCGATGCTCATCTTTCGGTCAGCCAAGTCTCACCAGCAAGAAGTACCTGGATGGTGTCATCATCACCATGATCATTGTCATCCACCACTATTGTCATACTCTGAGTACACCTCGTGCTTATTCATTGCACCTGCAAATATCCATCCCTGATTGTGTGTCGAGGAAACAGGCGTTCACTCCTAGTCATCTCCTGGCTTACCAACTAAACTCTTACTTGGTTAATTTGCTGGTGGTGCCGCTGTACTACTGTTATGATTGTGTACACACTCATACACGGGTAATGGAGAAAAGAAAATACAACCACAGAGAGACACCACACCTATACCTAAATGGTCCCTGTACAGACGAGAAAGGCCCTAGCCACACAACTAAAAACACCATATCGGACCTAACTTGCTGAAAGGCCATCAAAGGGGTTTCTTGTACCTCCTAAGGAGCCAGAGGGGAGGCCGCAACATACTGAAAACAAGGGTAGAGGAAAGAATGAAGTAAGATACGAAAACTCAGGATAAGAAACTAAAACACATTCATATTGGGTGGTTAGGGGAAAAAAGGAGAACCAAAAGAAAAGGAACAAGTAACTTCCCAGAAACCTAACAGTGGTAAAATGAAAAGGTGCTGGAAAGGAAAGCAAAAACAGACTCACTGTTGGTGTACAACTGGAGTTTTACAGACAAGATAAATCCCTTAGCTGAAGAAATGGAACTCCTGAATACACATCCACTAAAAGGTATAACTAGCAAGAAAGTACAGTGAAGGGTGAGCATACAGTATAAAATCCCACCCAGAATGTGATAAGGCAAACCAAAATGGGAAAATGAGAAATAGCTGGAGAGGAGCAAACCAAGAAGGGAAAAACAAGTCAATAGAAACTATCAGCATTTGGACAGTGAAGAAAGGGCAATAGCTCAGCAGACAGAGAAACCAACCATGCAGCAACAGGTCATTGGATCAAGTCCCCAAACTAACTAAGCTAAACAGCCGGTCTTGATCGCACCTGACTTCAGTAAGGAGTTTGTGGTCCAGATGGACGCCTCATAGGTCAGGGTATGAGCAGTGTTGTCCCAAGAAGTGAACGGGGAGGAACATCCCATTGTTATGCACACGCCCGGGCTAAGCGGCGTGTGCGTGTGATTGGTAGTGATTCCACTGGACCGTGCCGGAGAGTGAATGCCTGGAGGGGCGTGACTAAGTATTCACCCGATCCGACCAGGGTCGCACGACGGCATACGACGCCAGTGCACCAAGGAGGAACCGAGCAGAGGGACCAGGTGCTACTCCAGGACAGACCCCGGACACGGCTGTTGACCCACACAGGGAAATACAGGAACAGGCTGGTAGGCTGGCACACAGACTGGAGGGTATAGGCAGGCACGACTGGTATGCAGGCAGGCGGGTATGCAGGCAGGGGGGTAAAGGCAAGCACAGCTAGAGTGCAGACAGGGAGGCACTAGCAGGTAGGAACACAGGCGGGATAGGACCCAGTACACACCGGGACTCAGGAACAATACAGGCAGAGGGTTACAGGCAAGCACAGCTAGAGTGCCGACAAGGCTGAGCAGGGAGGACAGGGCTCTGTACACACGGAACAGACAGGAAGGGAAAGACAGAGCCAGATACTCACACAGTACTTGCAGAGAAAACAAGCAGGAGTTAGGTACGAGTTCAGACTCTGCAGAAAAAGGAAGGGAACGGACATAGAGGCAAAACAGGTAAAGGACAGGAGAGTGTTCAGACTGGAACTGAGTGTACGGAGGAGACCGACACTGCAGCGGGATACAGGAGCGGGTCTGGGAATACGGCCCCCAGAGAGGCGGAACGAACAGGCAAGGAGCGTGTTCAGACAGGACAGACCAGAAACAGGAGCGGGTCTAGGAAATCGGCCACTAGAAGGCGGAACGAACAGGCAAGGAGCGTGTTCAGACAGGACAGACAAGAGAACACAGAAAGGACTCAGTTCAGACACGGGAACTAATACCGCAAAGCAGGAGACATACAGGACTTAGTTCAGACACGGGAACTAATACCGCAAAGCAGGAGACATACAGGACTCAGTTCAGACACGGGAACTGATACAAAAAGCAGGAGACATACAGGACTAAGTTCAGACACGGGAACTAATACCGCAAAGCAGGAGAAATACAGGACTTAGTTCAGACACGGGAACTAATACCGCAAAACAGGAGACATACAGGACTAAGTTCAGACAGGCCTGGAAATACAGCCTCCAGGAAAGGCAGACAAGGAAACAAAGACGGGACCTGGCACCTTCAGAGTGCAAGAACACACTGAAGGAAAACACTATGCTCAGGCAGGGATAGAAGGGAGCTGCTGAGCTATATACCAAGTGACAGACAGCAATAGGCTGAGGACGTACAAGGGGTGTGACCCACAGCAGGTACAAAAGGCAGGAAGTGATCGGGCGCCGCCCTTAAGCAGCAGAAACAGACACAAACAGACAGCATGGAGGGAAGCCAGAGAGACATTCTGGACAGGAGATCAAGTGCGCCCTCTTGCACAGTGGGAGATGGACCACCATGCAAGGACGCCGCCAGGTATGTTACAGTACCTCCCCCCTTACGCCCCCTCTTCTTCAGGCCTGCCAGAATCTTCCGCAGGGAATTCGAGGGCCAGTCATTCACTGGGTTAGAGGGGGACAGAGACTTAAGGGTAATCTCTGCTTCGAGGTACATCTTGTCAAGCTCACAGGAAGAAATAGACGGGTTATCAGGTACATAATGAGGAAAAGTCACTGTCTCTTTGTTATCTGGTGGTACCCCGGAGGATTCAGGAAACAACTGGAGGTCCTCCGCCGGGTCAGAAGAGTGCAGAGGCTCAGAGAAAACAACTGCTTCAGAGTACACTAGGTCGGACTCACTGGAGGAAGCAGGCGAGGTATCGGGTACCGAGTATAGGAAAGTCTCTGTCCATTCACCACCAGGTGGCACCCCGAAGGGTTCTGAAAACAACTGGAGGTCCTCCGCCTGGTCGGAGGGGTGTAGAGACTCGGGAGTAACCTCTGCTTCGGAGTACACTAGGTTGGACTCACTGGAGGAAGCAGGCGAGGTATCGGGTACCGAGTATAGGAAAGTCTCTGTCCATTCACCACCAGGTGGCACCCCGAAGGGTTCTGAAAACAACTGGAGGTCCTCCGCCTGGTCGGAGGGGTGTAGAGACTCGGGAGTAACCTCTGCTTCGGAGTACACTAGGTTGGACTCACTGGAGGAAGCAGGCGAGGTATCGGGTACCGAGTATAGGAAAGTCTCTGTCCATTCACCACCAGGTGGCACCCCGAAGGGTTCTGAACACAACTGGAGGTCCTCCGCCTGGTCGGAGGGGTGTAGAGACTCGGGAGTAACCTCTGCTTCGGAGTACACTAGGTTGGACTCACTGGAGGAAGCAGGCGAGGTATCGGGTACCGAGTATAGGAAAGTCTCTGTCCATTCACCACCAGGTGGCACCCCGAAGGGTTCTGAACACAACTGGAGGTCCTCCGCCTGGTCGGAGGGGTGTAGAGACTCGGGAGTAACTTCTGCTTCGGAGTACACAAGGTTGGACTCACTGGACGAAGCGAACGAGGTATCAGGTACAGAGTATAGGAGAGTCTCTGTCCTTTCGTTACCAGGTAGCACCCCGAAGGGTTCAGGAGACAACTGGAGATCCTCCGCCTGGTCGGAGGGGTGTAGAGACTCGGAGGTAACTACCACTTTGGGGTACCCATTGTCAGGCTCACAGGACGAAGCGGACAAAGTATTGAGTACCGGGTGTAGAGAAGTCTCTCTCCATTTGTCATCGAGTGGTATCCCGGAGGATTCAGGAGGCAACAGGGGATCCTCCGCCAGGTAGTAGAGGTGCACAGACTCAGAGGTAACCACAGCTTTGGAGCATCCTTGGACATGCACACCGGTTAAAGAGAGAGAAGCATCTGATGCCGGGTGCAGGAAGTTCTCCTGTGTGGAGTCTGGAAGGGCAGAAGTCTCTTCGGGCAGGAGAACTGGTGCACTACCCACGCACATTACCCATTGGGGTTTCTCCGGGATACAGGGAGATGAAGCTTCAGTAGGGACTTCAAGGTTGGGGTCAGGAGGTCTCAGGGAGGACAGACCCTGGCGTGATGGCTTGCCTCTACGTCTAGCACGTCTGGACTGCCTCTTGAGGTTGAGAGAAGTATTCCGGAAAGCGTAGTCACCCTGTGAGGATTCTGGGTGGGCAGTAGTCTCATTGGGCTGGAGGACTATTGCGCTACCCACACACATTACCCATCGGGGCTGCTGCGGGATATTGGGAGGTGAAGCTTCAGCAGGAGCCTCCGGGTTAGGATCATCGAAGACCATTAGAAAGGCCACCAGGAAGGCCATTAGGTCCCGGAGGATCGGATCCTGTGTTTCATATAGGGGGTTGATCCATTCCAAGGCATCACCCGCCAGGTAAGACATCATAAAGGCCACTTTAGCCCAATCGGAGGGAAAGTAGAGAGGGTAGGCCTTAAAGTGTAGCATGCATTGCTCCACAAATGCACGACACTGTCTTGGATCCCCATAGTAACGTGGCGGATCCGCAGGAACGAGAGCTGATAGATCCATCTGGACGGTGCGTAATTTCGCCTGGAACTCAGCTAAGAGAAAAAAAAATTATTTATGTATTTTAATGCATATATTCGCTGGAAAACTTCTCAGAGGGCGAAGGCCGTGGGGCTCAACGGGAACCATGGCCTGAGCATGCTGTTATGCACACGCCCGGGCTAAGCGGCGTGTGCGTGTGATTGGTAGTGATTCCACTGGACCGTGCCGGAGAGTGAATGCCTGGAGGGGCGTGACTAAGTATTCACCCGATCCGACCAGGGTCGCACGACGGCATACGACGCCAGTGCACCAAGGAGGAACCGAGCAGAGGGACCAGGTGCTACTCCAGGACAGACCCCGGACACGGCTGTTGACCCACACAGGGAAATACAGGAACAGGCTGGTAGGCTGGCACACAGACTGGAGGGTATAGGCAGGCATGACTGGTATGCAGGCAGGCGGGTATGCAGGCAGGGGGGTAAAGGCAAGCACAGCTAGAGTGCAGACAGGGAGGCACTAGCAGGTAGGAACACAGGCGGGATAGGACCCAGTACACACCGGGACTCAGGAACAATACAGGCAGAGGGTTACAGGCAAGCACAGCTAGAGTGCCGACAAGGCTGAGCAGGGAGGACAGGGCTCTGTACACACGGAACAGACAGGAAGGGAAAGACAGAGCCAGATACTCACACAGTACTTGCAGAGAAAACAAGCAGGAGTTAGGTACGAGTTCAGACTCTGCAGAAAAAGGAAGGGAACGGACATAGAGGCAAAACAGGTAAAGGACAGGAGAGTGTTCAGACTGGAACTGAGTGTACGGAGGAGACCGACACTGCAGCGGGATACAGGAGCGGGTCTGGGAATACGGCCCCCAGAGAGGCGGAACGAACAGGCAAGGAGCGTGTTCAGACAGGACAGACCAGAAACAGGAGCGGGTCTAGGAAATTGGCCACTAGAAGGCGGAACGAACAGGCAAGGAGCGTGTTCAGACAGGACAGACAAGAGAACACAGAAAGGACTCAGTTCAGACACGGGAACTAATACCGCAAAGCAGGAGACATACAGGACTTAGTTCAGACACGGGAACTAATACCGCAAAGCAGGAGACATACAGGACTCAGTTCAGACACGGGAACTGATACAAAAAGCAGGAGACATACAGGACTAAGTTCAGACACGGGAACTAATACCGCAAAGCAGGAGAAATACAGGACTTAGTTCAGACACGGGAACTAATACCGCAAAACAGGAGACATACAGGACTAAGTTCAGACAGGCCTGGAAATACAGCCTCCAGGAAAGGCAGACAAGGAAACAAAGACGGGACCTGGCACCTTCAGAGTGCAAGAACACACTGAAGGAAAACACTATGCTCAGGCAGGGATAGAAGGGAGCTGCTGAGCTATATACCAAGTGACAGACAGCAATAGGCTGAGGACGCACAAGGGGTGTGACCCACAGCAGGTACAAAAGGCAGGAAGTGATCGGGCGCCGCCCTTAAGCAGCAGAAACAGACACAAACAGACAGCATGGAGGGAAGCCAGAGAGACATTCTGGACAGGAGATCAAGTGCGCCCTCTTGCACAGTGGGAGATGGACCACCATGCAAGGACGCCGCCAGGTATGTTACACCCATCCTGCATCTAAGCAGAAAGCGCTGTAACCGTGAAAAAAAACTAAGCCATCATAGAAAAAAAAGAGTGCTTAGCCATCAAATGAGCAATTGACATGGGCAATGGATGAGGGAAAGGATGGGGAAGAATGCCCGAGTGACTAGTCCTAGTTTCTAGTGCTCCAGGACTTCAGTTTTCATGTTGAGCACAGGCATGAGAAACTACATGATCATGCAGACGCCCTGTTCAGACTTCCCTGTTTAGCGAGTGATGGTGGCAAAACCCCCGGCCTTGGGCAGAGGGGTGGATATGTGGCAAAGTCACTGGCAAATTACTGAAGGGGAGACATGTTTCACTGAGGCTATTAACTTCAGTGATTTGAAACCTAGAAGTTTTTCTCCAGCACACTATGTGCCAAGATGGGTTAATCAGCCATTTTTAATGGGCTAGGTTTTATGTGAACATCTGTAGAGGGAGGCTGTTCACCATATCGCCACCCGGGGGTGTGGTCTGGGATTTAAATAGCCAGCCTTTTGAATCATTAGGTGTTCAGTTTCTGGAGAGGCTAGCTCCTGAGAGGAGCTTGGGTTTGTGCTAATCTGAACTGATCTGAGTGGCCAGACTTAAGGACTATACTGTATATTTTTATTTTGCTTTACAGTTAAGCCAGAAGGGCCGTGTTTATTTTTATGAACTCTGGTTTATTAAAAGACAGAAAAAAACAATCAGAAATTTAAAGAGACAGTGTTCAGTGTCCACCTCCATTTGCAACAGACTAGGGGACCTTGGCGATTGCCAAATCTCCCCCCTCCTCCAATGCTGGCCTTGTAAGGAGTACAAAAACCTAAAGCAAAAAAAATAAAAATAAAAAAATGGGCCTGAGTATTAGTTGGTATGCATGCAACGTATAGGAGCATGTTCACACTGGCCATTAGACAGACAAAACCTAAGATAGAAACAAAATGAGCAAAAACCCTACTGCAAGTAACTAAAAATGAATAGTACATATAAATAACAAAGGGTACTTAGCAAACACTTTTTTGATAAAAAAAAAAAAAGAAATCGTAAAAGCAATGGTATTTTCCAGAAATTAATGTTCAGTGACTATTGCAGAGTAAAAATTACAATAATTGCAATTAATAACCTATCTCAATATTAGGTCATTGGGGTCCAACACTCCAGTAATCAGCTGAAAACGACTTCAGGAACAGCCAAAGCTAAGTGATGCATGGGTGGAACTTGCTTAACCCCTTCCCGACATGCGCCGTACATATACTGCTCTGCGGGAGCTGCGCTCCTGCAAGCAGCGAGCACATGCTGGTGTCAGCTCTATGTGAGAGCTGACATCCCGCAGCACAGCCCATGATCGGTGCTAGCACCGATCGCAGGCATTTAACCCCTGTGATGCCGCTGTCAATAGTGACAGCGACATCGCAGGGTATCGAAGAGGGAGTGGGCTTCCACTCTGCTTCCATCAGTACAACGCGATGCGATCGAATTGTACTTATGGTCTCCATGGTGATCCCTGGTCCCAATATGGCCTTCAGGAAGGTGGCCGTGTAAAAAAAACAAGCTCTATCAGCGGAAAAATAAAAAAGTTACAACTCTCAGAATAAAGCGATGCAAAAATAATTATTTTTTCTATAAAAATAGTTTTTATTGTGTAAAACCACAAAAGCATAAAAAAAGGGAATTAGTCCTACCGGTAATTGGGTTTCCAGGAGTCCAGCCTGATAGCACACCAAGAGGTAGTCCTTCATGTCCGACTAGGGGCAGGAACACACGAGAGGTTAAAGGCCCATCCCCACCCTCCATCGCCAGTGTTTTTCCCAAGTACCACACCAGGATGGATGCAACACAATTTTATTGAAACTACCGATACATGTTAAATCCTCACATGCTCTGGCAACTCAAAAAGGGGGAGGGAATATAAGGGTGCTGTCAGGCTGGACTCCTGGAAACCCAATTACCGGTAGGACTAATTCCCTTTTTCCAGGACGTCCCTCCTGACAGCACACCAGGAGAAATGCCAACTAAATGGTCCTAGGGAGGGACTACAGCTTGGAGTACTTTCCTCCCAAAGGCTGTCTGCTGATTGGACAACAAATTTAGTCTATAATGCTTACAAAATGTATTCAACCCTGACCAGGTGGCTGCATTACATATCTGCTCTGAGGATGCTCCTGCTCTCTCTGCCCACGAGGTAGATATGGATCTGGTGGAGTGGGCCCTTATGCCTTCTGGCACTAACATCCCCCTAGAAACATAAGCATGGGAAATGGCCGCTTTGATCCATCTGGCCAAAGTCAATTTTGATGCAGTCTTTCCTTTGTTCTTCCCCCAGAACTGGACAAACAAACTAGTCTTTCCTCCATTCTTTTGTGGAGTCTAGATAGTGGAGAACCGATCACCTGACATCCATCGAGTGGAAGCCCTGTCCTCCTGGGTTTCATGGCTGATTGCAGAAGGCGGGCAAAATGATCTCCCTATTCAGGTTGGAGTCCGACACCACCTTGGGTAAAAAAGAAGGATCTAGTCTAAGGATTAGGCGATCGTCCAAAACCTGCATATAAGGGAATACTACTGAGAGGGCTTGAATCTCCCCCAGTCGCCTGGCCGAAGTTATGGCCACCAAGAACACGGTTTTAATTTAGAGTGACCTGATACTAATATCCTGCAAGGGTTCAAAGGGGCTTTTACATAGGGCGTTTAGCACTAAATTTAAGTCCCACGGGGCCACCTTTTCCCTTATAAAGGGCCTTAATCTACCCACTGCTTTCGAGAATCTGGACACCCACGGATGTTTAGCCAAGGGATAGTCTAAGTATGAACTTAAGGCCGAAATCTGGACCCTAAGCATGCTGGGGCTTAGTCCCTTGTCATACCCTGCCTGGAGAAATTCTAAGACTTCTGGAACTGGTGGGGCCTGAATCTCTATTATTGCGTTCCCGTATACCGAACAGAATCTCTTCCATACCTTTGAATAAATGGCCGTTGTCACCGGTTTTTTACTTGCCTGAAGGGTCGTGATGGACCTCAAGATCAACCTTTCAGGATCCAGGCCGACAGCTGGAGCCACTCCACCGCAGGATGCTTCAGAGGTCCCTGTGACAGAAGGTCGTGTCGCAGCGGGAGAGGAAAGTGATCTTCTGCTGTCATCCGCATCAAGAGGGGGAACCAGCTTCTTTTTGGCCAGAAGGGGACCACTGCGATCACTGTGGCCCCGTCCTCCCGAATCTTCCGTAGCATCCTTGGTATTAAGGGTATGGGAGGGAAAGCGTAAGCTAGCGGCATATCCCAGGTCTGGGACAGCGGGTCGACCCCCGCTGGATTGTCCTCTGGGCACCTGGAAAAGAATTTTTGGGATTTCGCGTTCTTCCTTGAGGGAAAAAGGTCTATTGAAGGGGTCCCCCATTTCTTTATTAACTGAAGAAAGACTGCTTGGTGAAATTCCCACTCTGATGGGTCTATCCTTTCCCTGCTCAGGAAGTCTGCCACCTGATTTTGGGAGCCCCTGAGATGAAGAGCTGAGATGGAGGAAACCGTATTTTCTGCCCAAGCGAAAATTTCCTCTGCCATCGCCTGAAGTCATAATATGTCTTGGTCCTCCCTGATGTTGAAGGAAGGCTACCGTGGTGGAATTGTCCGAGAGAATCCTTACGTGTTTGCCTGCTAGTAGCGACTGACACCTCTGTGGGGACTCCCAGACTGCTCTTAGCTCTCTGTAGTTTGAGGACCGGTGTCTGATCTCCTGAGACCAAGCCCCTTGTATGCATCTGCCCTCTACATGGGCCCCCCAACCCCACTGGCTTGCGTCCGTGGTCACGGTAATATAAGGGGATTCTATCCACTGGACACCCCTTCCCAGATTTAAAGGGGATACCCACCAGGCTAGGGAGCCTTTTAAGTCTGGAGTTAAGGGCATCTTTTTGTCCAGGCCTGACTGACGTTTGTCCCAAGCGGAGCCGATTTCCTTCTGAAGAATTCTGGAATGTGCCTGACACCACTTTACACAGGGGATGCACGATGTCATGGTCCCCAGAACACTCATAGCTTCCCTGACCGTTACTTCCCTCTTTCTGCGAAACGAGCTGAATTTTTTTACTATGTCCCGAGCTTTCTTTTGAGGGAGTCTGGACCAGCCCCGGTGCGAATCTAATAGCACTCCCAAGAATATCTTCTGGTTGCTTGGAGCTAGGTCTGATTTTCCTAAATTTAGAACCCACCCCAAGTCTGACAATACTCGCATTACCCGACGCTGATGAAGAATTAACTGCGCGTCTGAATCTGCTACTAGAAGAAAGTAGTCTAGGTAGGGAATTATGACTATGCCCTCTCTCCTTAGATGGGAGACTACTTCCGTCACTATTTTGGTGAAAATACGGGGTGCCGATGACAGGCCAAACGGAAGACATTGGAACTGATAGTGGCTTATGCCACCTTTCCCTCTTGTTGCAAACCTGAGGTATCTCTGTCTTGAAGGGTGTATGGGAATATGGTAATATGCCTGCTTCAAATCCAAGGTACACATCACCGTGTCTTTGGGTACCAGAGGTATCACTGATTTTATTGACTCCATTTTGAACCTCTTGTACTTTACCCACTGGTTCAGGGGTCTGAGGTTTATAATTGTCCTGCACTCTCCCGATGTTTTTTTTATGGAGAACAGTCTGGAATAATGGCCCCTGTATCTCTCTGAACGAGGGACCGGTGTTATTGCTCCGTCCTGGAGGAGCTGCTTGATGTCTACTTCCAGCCTTCTGAGGGCTGCTGTTGAACTGGCTTCAGTGATCTGAAATTGTCGGGGGGGAAATTGAGAAAACTCGATCTTGTACCCGTGTTCTATAAGTTGTAAAATCCACTGATTTTGGGTTATTCTCTGCCAACTTCCTAGGAAATACTGCAGCCTTCCCCCCCTGGTCCGGCGTCATTGACGCGTCTGTCTCTGACTAGGCCCGGGCAAGTTCCTGCGGCCTCTACCACCCTTCGGGTAGCTCCATCTACCCTCTTTCCCTTTTCCTCTATAATTCTGGGACTGGGTGGGGCGGCTCCTTCGAAAGGAAAAGGGGCGTCTAGGTCGTCCCTCCAGAAACCCCACTTTACTATCGGCCGCCTTCTGCAGAATGCTGTCCAGTACAGGTCCAAAAACCTGTAGGCCAGAAAATGGGATAGCACAAAGTTTGTTTTTGGACTGCATATCACCTGTCCAAGACCTCAGCCAGAGTGCCCTATGGGCCAAATTCGACAGCGCATCATTCCTTGCCGCGAACCGGACAGATTCTGCTGACGCATCTGCCATGAAATTTACTGCCATCCTGACCATGTATAAAGCCTCGGCTATATCCTCCCTGGAACCACTCTGTCTCAGTTTGGCTTCCAGGTCCTCCCAACCATAAGCCTGCTGATCTGGCCACGGACGTGGCCGCAATATTGGTCTTGATGATTGCAGCTGAAGCTTTCTTAAGTAGACTGTCCACTTTTTTGCTCATCGGATCATTTAGACTCGCATCCTCAAAAGGGATTGTTGTCTTCTTGGAAACTCGGGCTACTGGTACGTCGATCTTTGGCACCTCTTCCCAGATTCTGGACTCTTCCGTTTCGAAGGGAACTAAACTAAACTCCCCCGGGATTGATAAACGCTTTTCCGCGTTTTTCCATTCCTCCAGAATCATGGATCTGATGTGCTTATTTCCTGGAAAACATCTACTTTTCCTTGCCTGTAGCCCACTGTAGCGTCGGCGTCCCTGCCTCCTGCTGGGCAGGAACGCTGTTCCCCTCACCTCTCCGCTCCGAGCCCGGCGCCCTCCTCCCGCTCTGCTGGCAGCGCGCGCTCCTTCCCGGCCACGGTGCTTGGGGCGTGCGCGCGCTCCCCTCCTCTTAAAGGGGCCGCGCGCGCCGTCCTAAGGAGTCCCCGGCCAATGGCCGGAGGACTTCACCATATATAAGGCACCTCCTCCAAAATGGAGGTGCCCGAGCAATGTTGTTGCACTGTTCACTACTCTGCTTCAGCCCTCAGGTCCCGTTTCCAGTTACCTGCCAGTTACCTGCCAGTTTCCTGCCAGTTTGCTGTCTGATTCCTGCCTGTTATCCGCTTACCTGCTTGCTAGCCTGAGGTCCGACGGTCTGCCTTCCGACACCTGTCAGTCTGTCTATGGACCAGCTTGCCCGCTCACCTGGGAGCGCTCACCTGCTACCTGTCTGCTAGCCTACCTGGAGGCTCCGCCGTCACGTGCTGTGACCACCTGCCAGTCCAGAGACTCTTGCCCGCTCACCTGGGAGCGCTCATCTGCTACCTGCCTGTTAGCCTACCTGGAGGCTCCGCCGTCACATGCTGTGACCACCTGCTTATCCAGAGACTCTCGCCTGCTCACCTGGGAGCACACATCTGCCATCTGCCTGCTAGCCTACCTGGAGGCTCAGCCGTCACAGGTCGTACCTACCCTTTACCCAGAGACTGTCCTGGTCACTTGCCGTGACCTCCTGCCCGTTTACCCAGAGACTGTCCCGGTCACTTGCCGTGACCTCCTGCCCGTTTACCCAGAGACTGTCCCGGTCACCTGCTGTGACTACCCGCCTGTCTTCCCTGGTCGCCACCCGCTTCCTTCCAAGGACCGCCCCCTTGTATAATTTGCTCAGAGGTTCCGCCTCCCAGACCCGTTACAGTTTGCTCGGACCATGGAACCCGGTGGCACCCAAGCTCCCTCGCTCTCGGACCTTTGTCATGAACTGTCCCGTCAGAGGTCCCAACAGGAGTCCATCCTGAGTCACCTGCGGAATGTCAATTCTCGCCTGGACACTCTGACTGCTCCACCAGCAACCTCCGCTAGTGTCATGACTCGCAACCCGGCAGCTCCGCTGCCCACCAATACCATGGTATCCTGCTCCGGACCCCGGCTTTCTGCACCTCCTCGCTTCGGAGGCGACTCCGCTCAGGCTCGGGGCTTCATAAACCAGTGCACCCTGCACTTTGAACTCCTGTCTCACCAGTTTAACTCCGACCGGGCCAAAGTAGCCTTCATCATGTCCCATCTCACGGGGGAGGCACTGGCTTGGCTAAATCCTCTATGGGAGAGAGGAGACCCCCTGGTGTCCGACTTGCCTGCCTTTCTCACGGCTTTCCGGAAAGTCTTTGACGAACCCGGACGGAAAACCTCATCCGCATCATCTCTGCTACGCCTCCGTCAGGGAAGTCTCACTGTGGGCCAATATGCCATACGGTTCTGTACCCTTGCCTCGGAGCTGGCCTGGGATAACGACGCTCTGGTATCTGTCTTCTGGGAGGGTCTGTCCGGCCGTATTAAAGATGAACTCGCCGGTCGGGACATTCCTACCACTCTCGATGACTTAATAACTCTTGCCACCCGGATTGACCTACGGTTCCAGGAGCGTGCCAAAGAGGTCACCCGTGAGAGGAGGTTTCCACGTCTAGCTCCTACCTTCCAGAAACCTGTCACTCCCTCCGTTTCTCCCCAGGTACACTCTCCTGAGCCTATGCAGGTCGACCAGTCCAAGATGGTCAAAACCCGTCAGGACTTACGCCGTGCCGAGGGGAGCTGCTTCTACTGTGGCAGCAAGGAGCACCGGATCCGTACCTGCCCGGAGAGGTCGGGAAACGCCTGTGTCTAGGTTCGCTCAGAGAGGTCGACCTAGACAAGAATAAATCCTCTCCATCTCTGCTGCTATCAGTCTCAATTATCTGCGGGGAGAACCGTTATTTCGAACTAGCCCAACTTGACTCTGGAGCAGCTGGGAATCTTATTTCACAGTCCCTGGTAGAAAAACACCGCATTCCCACCAAACCTCTGGCTGTACCCTTATCTGTCGCTGCCGTGGATGGGGGCCTCTTACCACGTCCCATCCAACTCATCACCGAATCCATTACTCTGCAGGTGGGAATGCTGCATTCTGAGAGCATCTCTTTTCATGTTCTGCCTGGACTCTCTCACGCCCTCTTACTAGGCCTACCTTGGCTCCAGAAACATGCACCCGTGCTTGACTGGAAGACCGGAGAAGTCCTTCGCTGGGGACAGGACTGCCATAAAACTTGTTTGGTTCCCGTTCATCCTGTCCGTCCTTCTCCTACCCCAACTAATCTACCTGGACTTCCGATTCCTTATTGGTCATTTGCTGATGTCTTTAATAAAAAGGAGGCAGAGACATTACCCCCTCATAGACCATACGACTGTCCTATCGACCTGCTACCCGGTACTACGCCTCCGCGTGGGCGTATTTACCCATTGTCCGCTGCTGAGACCCGGTCGATGTCCGAATATATTGAGGAGAATCTGGCCCGGGGATTCATCCGGAAATCTACCTCCCCGGCGGGAGCAGGCTTCTTTTTCGTTAAAAAGAAGGACGGCTCTCTCCGTCCCTGTATAGACTATAGAGGCCTTAACCAGATCACGGTGAAGAATAAGTACCCCCTTCCGCTCATTCCGGAATTATTTGATCGTCTGAGGGGGGCTAGAATCTTCACCAAACTGGACCTCCGTGGGGCGTACAACCTGGTCCGTATCCGTCAGGGGGATGAATGGAAGACTGCATTCAACACCCAGGACGGCCACTATGAATATCTGGTAATGCCCTTTGGTCTCTGTAACGCTCCTGCCGTCTTTCAAGAGTTGGTCAATGACCTCTTCCGGGACCTTCTCTACTCCTGCATAGTGGTGTACCTGGATGACATCTTGGTCTTCTCTCCGGATCTCCAGACTCACCGGAGGGATGTTCGTCAGGTCCTGCTCAGGCTCAGGCAGAATCACCTCTTCGCTAAATATGAGAAGTGCCTCTTTGAGCAGACCTCGCTTCCGTTTTTGGGCTACATTATTTCTCAGACCGGCCTCCGAATGGATCCAGAGAAACTGTCTGCCATCGAGAAATGGCCTCGACCGGAGGGGTTGAAGGCTATTCAGCGGTTCCTGGGCTTCGCCAACTACTACCGCCTCTTCATACCGCACTTCTCTTCCCGGACTGCCCCAATTTCCGCGCTCACCCGTAAGGGCACTAATCCCAGAGAGTGGCCGCCCGAAGCAGAGGAGGCCTTTCTTTCTTTAAAACAGGCCTTCTCTTCCGCCCCGGTGCTGCATCGCCCGGACGGCAACAAGCAGTTCTTCCTGGAAGTTGACGCCTCCTCCTCTGGAGCCGGTGCGGTACTTACCCAAAAATCGTCTTCCGGGAGAATGGTAACTTGTGGCTTCTTCTCCAAACTCTTCTCCTCTTCTGAGCGCAACTATTCCATAGGAGACCGAGAGTTATTGGCCATCAAGCTGGCATTGGAGGAGTGGCGTTACCTACTCGAGGGGGCTCTTCACCCGGTAATAATTTACACTGACCACAAGAACTTGGCTTACCTCCAGCATGCCCAGAGACTTAACCCGCGCCAAGCCCGGTGGTCCTTGTTTTTTGCTCGCTTTGATTTTGTTCTTCATTTTCGCCCGGCTGACAAAAACATCAAAGCGGACGCCTTGTCCCGATCCTTTCTGGTGTCTGACCTCGAGGAAGAACCTAAACATATCATCGATCCCGCCAGAGTAATGCAGGTGGCTCCCGTGAGTCTAAATCGTCTCCCTCCCGGTAAGACGTTCGTATCGGTACCTGATCGGGAGAAGATCCTACACTGGGGTCATTCGTCTAAACTAGCTGGCCACGCCGGTCAGAAAAAGACCCTCCAGCTTATTACCCGGCACTACTGGTGGCCTACCCTGCACAAGGACGTAATAGACTTTGTTTCTGCCTGTGTGTCCTGCGCCCGCAACAAAGTTCCGAGACACCTGCCAGCCGGTCGCCTCCTTCCGCTTCCTGTACCTGCTGCCCCCTGGCAGCATATAGCTATGGAATTCATAACTGATCTCCCCGTCTCTGCCGGTTGTACGGTCATTTGGGTGGTCGCTGACCGCTTTTCCAAGATGGCTCACTTTATTCCCCTGCCAGGCCTCCCGTCTGCACCCGAGCTGGCTAAAGACTTTATCCGCCACATCTTCCGTCTTCATGGCCTGCCCCTTCACATCGTGTCGGATCGTGGGGTACAGTTCACCTCACGTTTCTGGAGAGCCACTTGTAAATTGCTAGACGTCACCCTGGACTTCTCCTCCGCTTACCATCCACAGTCTAATGGTCAAGTGGAGCGGATCAATCAGATCCTGACCAGTTACCTCCGGCACTTCGTTAATGCCCACCATTCTGACTGGGTGGATCTCCTGCCATGGGCCGAATTCTCTTACAACAATCACGAGAGCGAATCTTCCTCCAAATCCCCGTTTTTTGTAGTCTTCGGTCAGCATCCTCGGATCCCATTTCCCGTCTCCACCTCGGTGGATAATCCGGCTGCGGAATCTCTTGTTAACAAATTTTCCTCCATGTGGGAGAGTACCCGGACCGCACTCCTTCAGTCGTCTGAGCGTATGAAAAGACATGCTGACAAAAAACGTCTGGATCCTCCTCAATTCCGTCCAGGGGATAAGGTCTGGCTCTCGTCCAAGTATGTCCGGCTCAAGATTTCTTCCTATAAGTTAGGGCCTCGGTTCATCGGTCCTCTGGAGATCATCAGTCAGATCAACCCGGTGGCCTATAAATTGAAACTCCCGGTCAACTTGCGGATCCCTAACTCCTTCCATGTATCTCTCCTCAAACCCGTGGTACTTAATTCTTTTTCCAAGTCTACAGGTACGCCTCCAGCTCCGGTTTCCGCTGAAAACGAGTTTGAGGTAGAGAACATTCTGGCCACAAAAAGGGCAAGAGGAAAGACCTTTTTTCTAGTAGATTGGAAGGGGTTTGGTCCTGAGGAGAGAACATGGGAGCCCCGGGAGAACATCCATGCCCCTCTCATCCTTGCTAAATTTCTGTCTGGCCTAAAAAAGGGGGGGCCTAAAGGGGGGGGTACTGTAGCGTCGGCATCCCTGCCTCCTGCTAGGCAGGGACGCTGTTCCCCTCACCTCTCCGCTCCGAGCCCGGCGCCCTCCTCCCGCTCTGCTGGCAGCGCGCGCTCCTTCCCGGCCACGGTGCTTAGGGCGCGCGCGCTCACCCCCTCTTAAAGGGGCCGCGCGCGCCGTCCTAAGGAGTCCCCGGCCAATGGCCGGAGGACTTCACCATATATAAGGCACCTCCTCCAAAATGGAGGTGCCCGAGCAATGTTGTTGCACTGTTCACTACTCTGCTTCAGCCCTCAGGTCCCGTTTCCAGTTACCTGCCAGTTACCTGCCAGTTTCCTGCCAGTTTGCTGTCTGATTCCTGCCTGTTATCCGCTTACCTGCTTGCTAGCCTGAGGTCCGACGGTCTGCCTTCCGACACCTGTCAGTCTGTCTATGGACCAGCTTGCCCGCTCAACTGGGAGCGCTCACCTGCTACCTGTCTGCTAGCCTACCTGGAGCCTCCGCCGTCACGTGCTGTGACCACCTGCCAGTCCAGAGACTCTTGCCC
Source organism: Phyllobates terribilis (assembly GCF_046119375.1). Lineage (NCBI taxonomy): Eukaryota > Metazoa > Chordata > Amphibia > Anura > Dendrobatidae > Phyllobates > Phyllobates terribilis. The sequence goes on from NW_027362771.1 coordinate 295,142,705, forward strand.
GCTCACCTGGGAGCACTCATCTGCTACCTGTCTGCTAGCCTACCTGTAGGCTCCGCCGTCACGTGCTGTGACCACCTGCCAGTCCAGAGACTCTTGCCCGCTCACCTGGGAGCGCTCATCTGCTACCTGCCTGTTAGCCTACCTGGAGGCTCTGCCGTCACGTGCTGTGACCACCTGCCAGTCCAGAGACTCTTGCCCGCTCACCTGGGAGTGCTCATCTGCTACCTGCCTGTTAGCCTACCTGGAGGCTCCGCCGTCACATGCTGTGACCACCTGCTTATCCAGAGACTCTCGCCTGCTCACCTGGGAGCGCTCATCTGCTACCTGCCTGTTAGCCTACCTGGAGGCTCTGCCGTCACGTGCTGTGACCACCTGCCAGTCCAGAGACTCTTGCCCGCTCACCTGGGAGCGCTCATCTGCTACCTGCCTGTTAGCCTACCTGGAGGCTCCACCGTCACATGCTGTGACCACCTGCTTATCCAGAGACTCTCGCCTGCTCACCTGGGAGCACACATCTGCCATCTGCCTGCTAGCCTACCTGGAGGCTCAGCCGTCACAGGTCGTACCTACCCTTTACCCAGAGACTGTCCCGGTCACTTGCCGTGACCTCCCGCCCGTTTACCCAGAGACTGTCCTGGTCACTTGCCGTGACCTCCTGCCCATTCACCCAGAGACTGCCCCGGTCACTTGCTGTGATCTCCTGCCCGTTTACCCAGAGACTGTCCCGGTCACTTGCCGTGACCTCCTGCCCGTTTACCCAGAGACTGTCCCGGTCACCTGCTGTGACTACCCGCCTGTCTTCCCTGGTCGCCACCCGCTTCCTTCCAAGGACCGCCCCCTTGTATAAGTTGCTCAGAGGTTCCGCCTCCCAGACCCGTTACACCCACTAAACATTTGATCCTGGATGGACTGAGCTACCTGCGGCTGTTCAATGTTCATAGTATTGAGTACCGCCTGTAATATCTCCTCTGTGTCAGCCGAGGAGAAGAGGTATCTTTTATTCTCCTCCCTCTGACCACAAGGTAAATCAAAATCCAGATCCTGGGACTGGTCTGATCCGTAGGCTCCCTCCTCTTCTTCCGAAGAGACTATACAATTCTGCCTGGGTTTTTTGCAGGGAGGTTCGCCTTTAGAGGCCTGTGCTGCTAAAAGGGTGGACACCGAAGACTGCACTTCCTCTTTAATCATAGCCTTTACTTCGGCTCTAAATGTGGCCTGCTCCTCCGCCATAACTTATGCTATACAGTCATTGCACAGCTGTTTGTTATATGTGTCCAGAAGCCTGGTATTACAAGTTGGGCATCGCCTACACCTCTTCTTAGTAACTGATCCCTTTGGTGTTACTTTATCCTATGGACAGTATCAGACAGGCAGTTTGTCAGGATAAATCACAATAGCTCAGCGACAAAAAGGGGCCCTATAGATGCTCACTTACGTGACCCAGGGAGATGGCCGTGGAATCCGTGGGCTATCTTCCATAGCTCACTATAGGTGCAGTGCCTAACCGACAGACACACATGGACAGATTTTACCTGTCTGCCGTCTTCGCCGCCATCTTCCTCAGGCTTCTCCTTCCTGCTGACCTCCTAACTTGAAGTGCGTTCCAGGGTGGAGCGCACGCCGCAGCACCGGAAGTGCGCCTGCCGGCAGAGGCAGCGCGCCCAGAGCCCTCCAAGGAGGGAAGCGGCGCCTTCCAGGAGCTCCGCTCCACTAGGCTGGCTGAGGGACCGGGACGGGTTTCAGCCGGCAGCCTGTCTTGACAGCGGGAGGAGACAGGTATGGCAACCCCTCCATCCCCTGGGCTGCTCCTATGCTTTCAGCGCTGCTGCGCCCTCTCATGTGCCTGTCCGACTAGGGACAGGAAAAACAATGGCGATGGAGGGTGGGGAGGGGCCTTTAACCTCTCGTGTGTTCCTGCCCCTAGTCGGACATGAAGGACTACCTCCTGGTGTGCTGTCAGGAGGGACGTCCTGGAAAAAGCTATATATATTTATTTGGTATCGCTGTAATCGTACTGACGCGAAGAATAAAGATTCCTTATCAATTTTACCACACATTTAACGGCATTAAAAAAAACTCAAAAAAACAATTCCTGAATTGCTGGTTTTTGTTCATTCTGCCTCCCAAAAATCAGAATAGAAAGCGATCAAAAAACGTCACATGCCCAAAAATGGTACCAATAAAAACTTCAACTTGTCCTGCAAAAAACAAGCCCTAACATGACTGTCAGCCGAAATAAGGAAAAATCAAAATATGATTACTACATGTATACAAAAACGTATTACAATAAACAGCGTATTTTTGTGTATGACAGCTGCCAATCATAAAACCCCGATATAGATCTGGTATCGCTATAACCTGATGAATAAGGTCTCCTAATCACTTATACTGTACGAGGAATGGTGTAAAAAAATAAAACCAATTATTCACCTGCTGTTATTTTGTTCATTCTGCCTCCCAAAGATCGCAGAAAGGCTCGGCACACGCTTTCTGTGTAAATCTCTGAAATACATGATTCAGATTGAACCCCCAGTGGAAGATTCCCTATAATGAGGCAAATAGAGGCACTGTGGACTCCGTCTGGCTTATGATTCGGCGGTGTCCATCTTTTTATTAGGCATGCATAAAAGTAATGTTAGCTACAGTTTTGTGCACCTGTGCAAAAAAAAAAAGACACTGCTGAACAGAGGCCAGACACAGTCCAGAATAACTCTGCTGCCTCATTATAGTGACAGGATCACTCTGGGGTTTCATTTGAATCATGTCGCTCAGAGATTTAGATGGAGACCCTGATATAAGTGCTCAGGGTAGAGCACAGGATAAATGTGATTCAAAATATTATGTAAAATGTTCCCAATAAAAGCTTCAACTCCATTCACAAAAAAGCAACACCTCACTTAGGTCCATCATCTGTTAACAGAAATATAGGGGTGCTTCCACTTTGCTGGTAGCACAAAGGCTCGGGAAAAGTGAAATGGCTCCTCGCCCTTTGAAAGAAATCCAGCGAATTATACGCTCCCAAATTCAAATGTCCCCCTCCCTTTTGAGCCTCACAGTGTGCCTAAACCACAGCTAGTGTCCACATGTTTGCAATTTCTGTAGCGATGAGAGCCCACCTAATTTACAGGTACGTGTCTGCAGAAGCACGAGAAGGGCACAACATACTGATCACTACAATGTACTGGGCACTACAATAGCAGTTTGCAATTTTCAATCAGCAACATCCACTGCTACTTGTTTCTGGAAAACACCCATGGAGTCAAAATCATCACTACACCAGTAGATAAATTGCCACAGGGGTATAATTCCCAAAATGGGGTCATTTGAGGGGAATTCTGCTCTTCCAGCACATAGGGGCTCTGTATATGAAGTCCACAGACTATTATAGGAAAATCTGTACTTCAGGAGACAAAAAGCGCTCCATCCCTCCTGAGTCTCACTGTGTATGGCTAAGCAGTACTGTACAACCACATATGTGGTATTTCGACATTTTGGTGGCATTTTTACCCATTTCCCAGTGTGAAAATGTAAATATTTGGGTGTGGGGCTAAAACAACATTTTGTTGGTAAAAATTGAAAAAAAATTTCACTGCCCAATGGAATAAAATGGGAGACACTTGTGGTGTCAATATGATCCCCTAGATTAATTCATTGAGAGGTATAGTTTGTAAAATGTCACTTATGGGGGTTCAGCTGATCTGGCACCTCAGGGGCTCTATCAATGTGACATGGCACCCTCAAACCAGTCCAGCAAAATATAAACACCAATATGGTGCTTATTCCCTTCTGAGCTTTGCACTATGTCTCAAAAGTAGTTTTCGACCACATATGGGGCATCTGCGTCCTGAGGAGAAATTGCACAACAAATTTTGGGGTCCATTTTCTCCTGTTACCCTTGTGAAAATGCAAAATTTGGGGCTAAAAAACAGTCTTGAATGAAAATTGTGATTTTATTTTTTTACATTTTCACGGCTCAATGTTCAAAACTTTTGTGAAGCACCTGGGGTTTCAAGGTGTTCACCACACATCTAGATAAGTTCCCTGGGGGGTCTAGTTTCCAAAAAGGTGTTACTTGTGGGTGGTTTCCACTGTTTAGGCACTTCAGGGGTTCTTCAAATGGGACATGGCGTCCGCTAATTATTCAAGCAAATTTTGCATTCAAAAAGTCAAATGATGCTCCTTCCAAGCCATGTTGTACTCCCAAACAGTAGTTTTCCTCCACATATTGAGTATCCGCATACTCTGGAGAAATTGATCAACAAATTGCATGGTGCAATTTCTTCTGTTATCCTTATGAAAATGCAAAAGTTGGGGATAAAATACATTTTTATGGGAAAAGTGATTTTTTTTTTTTTTTTGATTTTCACGGCTCAATATTGTAAACTTTTGTGAAACACCTGGGGGTTCAAGGTGCTCACTACACATATATACAAGTTTCCTGAGTGGTCTAGTTTCCACAATGGTGTCACTTGTGGGGGGTTTCCACTATTTAGGCAGATCAGCGGCTCTCCAAACGTGACATGACGTCCACTAATTATTAAAGCAAATTTTACATTCAAAAAGTCAAATAGCGCTCCTTCCCTTTCGAGCTCTGCCATGAGCCAAAACAGTGGTTTTCTCCCATATATTGGATAACGGTGTGCTCAGGAGAAATTGCACAACAAATTTTGGGGTCCACTTTCTCCTGTTACCCTTGTGAAAATGAAAAAATTGGGTTCAAATACATTTTTTGTGGAATAAAAAAAGAAGTTATGTTTATTTTTGTCTTACACATTCCAAAAATTCCTCTGAAGGACCTAAAGGGTTAATAAACTTCTTCAATGTGGTTTTGAGCAACCTTGAGGGGTGTAGTTTTTAGAATGGTGTCACTTTTGGGTATTTTCTGTCATTTAGACCCCTCAAAGTCACTTCAAATGTGATGTGGTCCCTAAAAAAAAAAATGGTTTTGTGAATTTTGTTCTAAAAATGAGAAATCGCTGGTCAACTTTTAACCATTATAACTTCCCTAACAAAAAAAATTATGTTTCCAAAATTGTGCTGTTGTAAAGTAGACATGTGGGAAATGTTATTTATTAATTAATTTGTGTGACATAACTCTGATTTAAGGGCATAAAAATAGAAAGTTTGAAAATTGCTACATTTTCAGTTTTCACCCAATTTCCGATTTTTTTCACAAATAAACGTAAGTGATATCGAAGAAATTTTACCACTACAATAAAGTACAATGTCATGAAAAAACAATCTCAGAATCACTGTGATTCGTTGAAGCGTTGCAGAGTTATTACCTCATGAAGTGACACTGGTCAGAATTAAAAAAATTGGCCTAATCAGGAAGGTGAACACAGGCTTTTGGGTGAAGGGGTTAATAATTACAGTATACATGCCTAGTATGTCAGATGTAAGGAATAAGTTAATGACCAGAGTGTAAAAAGTGTTTTTTTTTTACCTCTTACAAATGCAATTCAAAATTACTGCATGTTTGAAATGCACCATATATGCTTAAAATAAAAAAAGCAAAAGCTCTTTAATCACTATGGGAGAAAACACAAAGGAAGTAAAGCTTTAAAAACAGCTTTTTTTGTAAGTAAAGGTTTTACAGGTATCATGAGAAAAGTAACACTCACACAGATGTTCCTGTTTGACGAAACTGCATCTTCATATTTGCCATTACAATACGTAAACCATCATAATGAATACTATAAAAACTCAAATGTATTATTTTCTAATTTAACACAACATTTGTTGTAAGAGTGCAATATTGTTTAAAAATAGGATACAATTCATAGACTTGGAGACCTTCCTATTTTATAATGGAATGGCATAAAGCTACTATATGCAATCACTTTATCGTTCCCATAAAGAGTTTTTGGTGAATTTTTGATGCTGTGTATTTTCATTGTTTCAAAAACGCAATATTACAGTTCCAGGAAAGAGGATGGGATTCATAGAGATCTTATGCCCACTGTGTTTTTTTTTTGGGCATCATAAACTGACCTGCGATGCGTGTTTCAAATCTGCAACATGTAAATTTTTCTTGCCGATACTTTTGAGTTTTAGGAGCAGATTTTCCCCATAGAATTGCATTAGATGCGGGGGGGGGGAAGGTGCCGGTAAAAAAACACGTGGATTTAGGGGATTTCTGCTGCGGTAACACAATAAAAACACATGTAATCTGCACATGACTCCATCAATAAAGTTTTGTCAAAGCCAAATATTGGTATAAAAAACAAAGCAGTTTTATTTAAAGTATGAAATATCAAAAAGAGACAAAAACCGCAGCGTCACGATTAAACACGATTAAAAACTCATGTAAAAAGCACTGAAAAACAATGGAAAAAAAAACGCAATTAACTTAATTTGGCTAATAGAAGTGAAATGCTGCAGAAAATTTGCAACATCAAACATTCACCAAAAACTTTGTGTGAACGTAGCCACAATGAGTATTTGCGGAGTTTTTGCGGTTTCAGAATTTCTGCAGCATTTCTTCATCTAATTCATAAACTGAGAACCTGGCTTTTTTCATTGCCTTTTACATGCATTTTTATCACTTTGACGCTGTACTTTTTGTCTCTTTTTGGTGCATCATGCTTTGTTTTTGATACTTCCTAGTATTTCGCTTTGTCAAAACTTTATTGATATAGTCATGTGCAAAAAAAACGTGGTTTTAGTGCGTTTCCGCAGCAAAAACACATTAAAAGGGCATATGCATTTTTTATCTGCAGATTTTCTGTATCTGATGCGATTCTATAGGGAAAGTCTGGCAAAAAAAAAACTGAGAAATAAGAAATAATTGACAGTTTGTAGATTTGAAACACACACCACAGGTCAGTTTACGTTGAGTAAAAAAAAAAAAAGTACAGAGCAGATTCTAGAAATCCAATGCACTTTGCTAGAACTGTAAGACGCTGTGTTTTTCATGTAGCGAAAATATTCAGGGACAAAAGCAAAAAACTCATCCTGCGTGCACAGCCTAATGCCACGTTCAGTGTTTGGTCAGTATTTTACATCAGTATTTGTAAGCCAAAACCAGGAGTGGTAGAATCAGAGGAAAAGTATAATAGAAACACGTCACCACTTCTGCATTTTTCACCCACTTCCGATTTTGCCGTACAAATACTGAGGTAAAAAACTGACCAAATACTGAACATGTGAACATGGCCTAAGAGCTTATAGTGAATAGCTGAAAGCAGACACCTGAAAAACCATAAGAAACTGATACAAAACAACATATTATTAATTACAAATTTCAATATACAAAGCAAAACACCTGGTTGTTTTTTCTGATTGGCATAAATTTAATGGAAAAGAAGTAGTGAAGAATTTACCTAAAAATGTATTTGTAAAATATGCAGCGTCATGTAAATTTATGGTACCTGATGGCTAATTTAATTTTTTTATATATATACAGTACAGACCAAAAGTTTGGACACACCTTCTCATTTAAAGATTTTTCTGTATTTTCATGACTATGAAAATTGTACATTCACACTGAAGGCATCAAAACTATGAATTAACACATGTGGAATTATATACTTTACAAAAAAGTGTGAAGCAACTGAAAATATGTCTTATATTCTAGGTTCTTCAAAGTAGCCACCTTTTGCTTTGATGACTGCTTTGCACACTCTTGGCATTCTCTTGATGAGCTTCAAGAGGTAGTCACCGGAAATGGTTTTCACTTCACAGGTGTGCCCTGTCAGGTTTAATAAGTGGGATTTCTTGCCTTATAAATGGGGTTTGGGACCATCAGTTGTGTTGTGCAGAAGTCAGGTGGATACACAGCTGATAGTCCTACTGAATAGACTGTTAGAATTTGTATTATGGCAAGAAAAAAGCAGCTAAGTAAAGAAAAACTAGTGGCCATCATTACTTTAAGAAATGAAGGTCAGTCAGTCTGAAAAATTGGGCAAACTTTGAAAGTGTCCCCAAGTGCAGTTGCAAAAACCATCAAGCGCTACAAAGAAACTGGCTCACATGAGGACTGCCCCAGGAAAGGAAGACCAAGAGTCACCTCTGCTTCTGAGGATAAGTTTATCCGAGTCACCAGCCTCAGAAATCACAGGTTAACAGCAGCTCAGATTAGAGACCAGGTCAATGCCACACAGAGTTCTATCAGCAGACACATCTCTACAAAAACTGTTAAGAGGAGACTTTGTGCAGCAGGCCTTCATGGTAAAATAGCTGCTAGGAAACCACTGCTAAGGACAGGCAACAAACAGAAGAGACTTGTTTGGGCTAAAGAACACAAGGAATGGACATTAGACCAGTGGAAATCTGTGCTTTGGTCTGATGAGTCCAAATTTAAGATCTTTGGTTCCAACCACCGTGTCTTTGTGCGACGCAGAAAAGGTGAACGGATGGACTCTACATGCCTGGTTCCCACCGTGAAGCATGGAGGAGGAGGTGTGATGGTGTGGGGGTGCTTTGCTGGTGACACTGTTGGGGATTTATTCAAAATTGAAGGCATACTGAACCAGCATGGCTACCACAGCATCTTGCAGCGGCATGCTATTCCATCCAGTTTGCATTTAGTTGGACCATCATTTATTTTTCAACAGGACAATGACCCCAAACACACCTCCAGGCTGTGTAAGGGCTATTTGACCAAGGAGGAGAGTGATGGGGTGCTACGCCAGATGACCTGGCCTCCACAGTCACCAGACCTGAACCCAATCAAGATGGTTTGGGGTGAGCTGGACCGCAGAGTGAAGGCAAAAGGGCCAACAAGTGCTAAGCATCTCTGGGAACTCCTTCAAGATTGTTGGAAGACCATTTCCGGTAACTACCTCTTGAAGCTCATCAAGAGAATGCCAAGAGTGTGCAAAGCAGTCATCAAAGCAAAAGGTGGCTACTTTGAAGAACCTAGAATAGAAGACATATTTTCAGTTGTTTCACACTTTTTTGTTAAGTAAATAATTCCACATGTGTTAATTCATAGTTTTGATGCCTTCAGTGTGAATGTACAATGTTCAAAGTCATGAAAATACAGAAAAATCTTTAAATGAGAAGGTGTGTCCAAACTTCTTTACTAATATATATATTCTAAAAAAAAAAAAACAACCCCTAAAAACATTAATGTCTTTAGGCTGCGTGCCCACTATGCGTCTTTAAAGCATTTTTTGATGCGGAAATTTCCGCTGAGGATTATCATTGCGGAAAAATACACAGCATGTCCATTAATTTTGCGGACACGCAGCGTAATTGCCGCTATTGACTTGCATTGAATCACTTAATATCCGCATCACTACATGTGCACATGCGGATATTAAGCGATTCAATGTGCTGATGGTACCCAGGTCTGGAGAAGAGGAGACCCTCATTCAGACCCGGGTACCATGGTACCTGTTAAAAAAAGAATTTAAAATAAAAAATAAACATATACTCACCTTCCGATGTCCCCCGGTCTTTTCTCCGCTGCGTCCGGTCTCTTGTACGGCTCACGGTTGTGTGAAAGGACCTTCCATGACGTCATTTAGTCATATCACAGGTCACGCGACCGCTGACGTCGGCAGAGAAAAGAACAGGGGCCATCGGAAGGTTAGTATAATGGTTTTTTTTTTTGTTTTTTTTTTACTTTACCATATTTATTCTTTTTTTCAGCTATTAACTTGGTCACACTATATAAATCCATGCCGGTTGCATGGATTTATATAATGTGACCAAGTTGTCAAACACTTTCCAAGTGATGCTAAAATCGCTTGGAAAAGCGCTTGATAACCCGCATGCAGAAATGCATGCAAAAACACTTGACAAACGCTTCTACCTGGCAGGAAAAACGCATGTAAAATCCGCATGCGTTTTTCCTGCCAGGGAGAAGCGGAAAAAATCTGCAGCATTTCTGCATCGTGGCCACTTAGCCTTATAGGGCACATTCACATCACTGTATTTTCGGCCAGCGTTTTGTGTGAAAATAATATATCTCACAGACAGCACTCAGATCCGCCTGTTCACATGACAATTTTTTCACATGGACAGAATTTCCATGTTAATAAAATCACAGCATGCACTTTTCCATATTTCTGATCATCTGTATTGCATCCATTTTTTACGGATATGTTACAATTCTTAATATAGGAAACTGTATTTGGTCTATTAAATTGTATTAACTGCTGATGTATAAAATTGGATGCCATATGGATGACCATACAGGTGAAAAAAAAATTTTCCGGAGGAAATTTTTTTTTTTTTTTGACACTTGTGTTTAATTATCTTTGGGGCACATGCAGATGAGTGTATAAATGATCCATGTTATTCATGGGCTGTTCCTATGAACTATTTTTCTCTTGGTCCGATTGTCAGTGAGAAAAAAAAAATCGCAGCATGCATTACTTTCTTCCAATTCTCGGTTGAGAATCAGACATTTAAGTCTACGGGTACATAAAAAAAAAAACAGATTAAACAAAGGACATCTGAATGCCATCTGAAACGGTATTTGATCATGCACATGTTTTTATGTAATTGTATGAAAATGGATCACCCCAGGAGGGTCAGAAAACGAGTCAGTATCTGGTGTGTATCTGCACATATTAGAGTGACCCTTTATTGTTGCCAGCCTAAGGCACACCTGTGCAATAACCATGCAGTCTGATCAGCATCTGGATATGCCACATCTGTGAGATGTATGGTTTATCTCAGCAAAGGAGAAGAGCTCACTAACACAGATTTACACACATTTGTGAATATTCGAGAGAAAAAGGCCTTTTGTGTACGTAGAAAAAGTCTTAGATCTTTGACTTCAGCTCATGAAAAATGGGAACAAAAACAAAAGTGTTTCATTTATATTTTTGTTCAGTATGTATAACTTTAAGGCAAAACGCAAGCATTTTTTTTTCAGCACTGGAGTGGTGCTGCAAACCTAATCTCATAGCCGTACTCTTATACTTGCCCTCTGGCGTCTTCACCTTTTTTTCGGTGCAGTTCTGATCCCGCGCCATCATCTTGTGACCGCAACTTCTTAGTGGCCAGAAGTCAAAAGGTACGTCACAAGCTCTCAATGCAAGTCTATGAGAGCCAGAATGAGACCAAAACAAGGCTCTTATAGACTTGTATTGAGTTGTGACCTCCGGATCGCTCCATGAAATACTGGAGCAGCCGGCAGGTCACATTCTGAGGGAAACTGACAGGAACGTTGGTCATAACAAAACCAGGTGAGGAACAGTCAGAGGAAAAGTATAATAGAAACACGTCACTACTTCTGTATTTTTGACCCACTTCTGGTTTTGGCTTACAAATACTGATGTGTAATACTGACCAAATACTGATAGTGCGACGGTTTCCTAATACAGGGGGCAGGGGACTTCGATTTGAAGCACTGTCCCACTGGTAAAATAAAAATAAATGCTGGAATGATGCTTTAATACAAAAGAATAAGCAGTCATAGTAATAATAGAGACATGATAATCTAATACAGCGATCAATGCCTGGAATATGATTATAACACTGTCAATGTAAGGGTTTGAGAGTCCTCAGTGGTTGATACCTTTTAATGGCTAACCGAAAAGATGGTAAGAAACAGCGAGCTTTCCAGGCTACTCAGGTCTCTTCATCAGGCATAGTAGAGGAGACCTGAGTAGTTTGGAAAGCTGCTGTTTATAACCATATTTTCAGTTAGCCATTAAAAGATATCAACCATTGAGGACTCTCAAATCTAAATATTTTTCTATTTATTGGCTAACACGGTACAAAAATATATTTTTTTCCTGTATCAATGTAAGGGCTCATTCAGACATCAGTTTTTCACGTATGTGTTTTATCTGTGTTTTTCACAGATCGATCTCATACCTGTTATAATCTACAGGGTGCTCATTATGTCCATATATTTTTGTGAACCGCACCAAAATACAGAGATACTTATAAGTCTGAATTTGATCTGAGTACAGCTGAAACTCACAAATGTAAATTCTATGGGTCTGTGAAACAAATGCATGTGCTGACAGTGTTTCATTGAGTGATATGTAGATGTCTCAAGCTTCTCTAAGTTTTATTTTCCATATACGAGAAAAACTGATGAAACTCAATGGTAAAAATTGTCATTCTGACCAAACTGATGAAAATCTGATCACGACACTGATGAAACCTTATTCTTTTGCATATGTGAAAAATTACTGACGTCTGAATGAGTCTTAACAAAAAGAGGCCAAAGAACAATACTGACGAATAGTGATGCTAGTGCACCACACAGGCCTTGGAATTAAAACAACCCAATCACTAAATAACACAAAGCATGAAAAACAAAATATTTATCGAAAAAAATATCAAAAAGTGAAGAAATGTTATATAACAAGAAGAATTTAACACTTTATCTAAATAAAGGTTAAATTGTAATTTAATCTTTGCACAAGTTTGCCATTTCGGCTTTCCTTGTCACTTCGCATCTGCCCCTTCAGCCACAAATGAAGCAGCTATTCAGGCAGCTCTACACAACAGCCCTTTGTGTAGTCACAGTAGATAAGGCTGATTAAATGGACAAAACATCTGAGCAAACATGCTTGCTCAGGAGTAAATAAGCAAGGAGCGGAGTATGTTATGCAATGCTGCAGAAAGCAGAACTCCGCTGCCTTTTGCTACGGTTTCCATGGCAACTGTCCAAGTGCGCGCAGACCTGTGTCAATGAATATGCTCATTTACATGTTCGTTTCTACATGATTGCCAAGCTATTGACCTTTGATATTAGAGGAAAACATTTGGACTTGGGCTCTTATTTGTGGGGCTTTGTCAGGCTAGCACATGCGTGCGTTCTCACCCAGCGAGTAAAGGAATGCTCTCTATATTTATCCTGCCAATCTCTCTCACTTCAGCAAATATGTGCCGAGTTACATGAATATTAAAACTATTTTATCATTCCGAGGAGAACATCATACTTGTGTCGAAACTAGACATGAAATGATTACACCTCCTGGGGAATTACTGCAGAGTCTCTTCTATAAGGGAAAAGCAACTTTACGTCCCAATCCCCATCCTCCAATTAACATTGATATGATCTGCAAATCATTTCCCTGCTGCTATATACATTCCTACTGATCACATATTCTGCAGCGCAAGCAGCTTATTTTACAATACACATGGAAGTCATGTATGAAAGGTCATATAGAATTCTGCTGACTCTTCTGAAAAGTCTGGTGGTGAGCACAGGTTACACGTGTCTGTATACGCTCGGCCACCTAAGTCTGGTGTGGTGAGCACAGGTTACACGTGTCTGTATACACTCGGCCACCTAAGTCTGGTGTGGTGAGCACAGGTTACACGTGTCTGTATACACTCGGCCACCTAAGTCTGGTGTGGGGAGCACAGGTTACACGTGTCTGTATACACTCGGCCACCTAAGTCTGGCACGGTGAGCAGAGGTTACACGTGTCTGTATACACTCGGCCACCTAAGTCTGGCGCGGTGAGCAGAGGTTACACGTGTCTGTATACACTCTGCCACCTAAGTCTGGCACGGTGAGCACCGGTTACACGTGTCTGTATACACTCGGCCACCTAAGTCTGGCACGGTGAGCACAGGTTACATGTGTCTGTATATGTGGCACCCCAGGGGTCTGGTTTCCACAGTAATAGCAGTATTACGTCTGTGAGCAGGTGGGAGGTCTCCTGGGCAGGAATCCTAAGCATGCCACACCTCCTGCCCAGTCCTGGGAGGGGAAGAACTTCCCCTATATAAACTGGGGCTGAGGCAGGGTTAGAGAGAGGAGTTCCAGACAGAGACGGAGTCTGGTCTGGACACGCAGAAACAGGGACAGATAGACATCAGGAGCTCTGTAGGAGCCAAGGAGAAGCGCCAGGGGCTGGAGCTGTGCAGAGCTCGCCCTGGGAGAAGGTACTAAAACCGGACACAGGAGTCCGAGGCTGTGGGGACTAAGATATACCCAGCAGCAGAATCCATCCGGCAGGGGATTTCAGGTCCTCTGGCCATAAAAGCCCGGAGGCTCAGTCACAACGGAGGGACCAGCACCGCCATCCCAGAGCGGAGGCTAACAGGAGGCCCCAGGTCACCAGCCATACGGGTGAGCACCACACGATATACCCAGGGACGTGGGCTACTTGTAACCGCCGAAAGCAGGGTAGCCAGGAAGGGTACAGACTAACGGGAAGGCCTACAACTCCACCTGGCCAGGGGAACTCCGGCTTACTCGCAGACTAACCAGGCCCCAACTACTAGCCAGTACTCCCGGGGGAATTTGCCTTGTACCATCAGTAAAGGCCCTGAACTGTACCCTCGCGTTTCCGTGCTTCCTTGTCGCACCGTTAGTGCTGGGACATCCACACCATCACTCCCAACATCATCCACATCCGCTGCCCTGAGGCCATACCTCTCCCGTTGGAGGTTATATCAACATTGCTGCACACCTATACCACCGGCCTCAGCGGTCTGCCCTGCAGCGGCGGTTTCATAACCGCATTCAACGGGTGGCGTAGTCGGACACTAATACCATCATACCAATAACCGCCACTTAGTTTGACCACCCTGGGCGCGGACCGGGTCACCGCCACACGAAGACTACTACCCCCATCGGATCCGGCTCCGGGTATCCCCCGCGCGCACGCGCGCCGCACTACAGCACTGGCCCAGGGGGTGAGTCATATACACTCGGCCACCTAAGTCTGGCGTGGTGAGCAGAGGTTACACATGTCTGTATACACTCGGCCACCTAAGTCTGGCACGGTGAGCACAGGTTACACGTGTTTGTATACACTCGGCCACCTAAGTCTGGGGTGAGCACAGGTTACACGTGTCTGTATACACTTGGCCACCTACTAACCGGACTCACAATAGACATTTCTTGTAGCATTTTAGTGAGCCATTTGTTTCAGACCACCAAGAACAGATGTTGTTAGTTCCATTCTTAGGGCTTGTTCACATGGTGCATTTTTGTCACATTTCTCTGCAGAAAAAAGTAACGTTTTAGAGTAACAGCAAAGTGAATGAGATTTCTGAAATCCATGCACACACTGCTTAATTTTTCCTTGCAGATTTAAACCATCAAAGAGTTTTTTTCATATCTGCAGTATGTCAATTTTTAAGACAGAAACAAAATAAACCTATATCCTGCTATAAGTAAATAAGTAAAAGCAATAGTGCATATAATTAAATAGGGTACTTACTAAACACAGTTTTTGATTAAAAAAAAAAAAGCATAAAAGCCATCCCACCAGCGTCAAGGTGTACCCAAATTTGGGATGGTCCTAACCTCTAGTATTAAAACCTTACCATGTGTCAAAGTGATGTTAATGTGAATAAGGGCCGAGCAGGACAGTGTCCCAAACATGAGTACCCAGCAAAATGGGAAGCTATATAAGGCCATGGCCCCACTATCAGTATTTGGTCAGTATTATTTCTCAGGAGTGGGAGACAAAACCAGGAGTGGGTGATAAATACAGAATTGGTGACTTGTTTCTATTATACCTTTTCTCTGATTGTTCCTCACCTGGTTTTGGCTTCCACTCCTGAGAAAAAATACTGACCGAATACTGACCTAAACGTAATGTCCAGCTCAGAGAAAGGGAGGCCACACCCTTACCTGAACTGGAGTACAAGTTGGTATACATGCAAAATAGGAGCATGTTCACATTGGCCATAAAACAGACTAAACCTAAGACAGAAATAAAATGAACATATACCCTGCTGTAAGTAAATGAAAGCAATAGTGCATAGAAATAAATAGGGTACTTAGTAAAAAACACCATTTTTTATTTAAAAAAAGCATAAAAGCCATCCCACCAGCACCAAGGTGTACCTAAATTCGTGATGGTCCTAACCTAACCTCTAGTATTAAAACCTTACCATGTGTTAAGGTGAGCATCTCAATTTGTGCCGCATTTTTCATCCATTGAAATAATTAGAGAAAAAAGCAAATAAAAATACAAGCAAAATAAATGTAAAAAAAAGCACGTGTTTTACACCACGCTTTTTCCTGCCCTATAGGTATGGGCATACATTGAGTATTTGCCGCAAAAAACAAAATGTTGGCAGGAAAAACATTGCACACAAAAAGCATTTTTTAAAACGTTTTTGATGCATTTTTACTTGGGGTTGTTCACCCATTCATTTGAATGGCTAAACAGCACTGAAAAAACGCTGAAAGAATTGACATGCTACAGATTAGAAAACGCATTGATAGTTCAAATCTGTGAAGAAAAAACAAGCAGCATGTGCATGGGATTTCAGAAATCTCATTCACTTTGCTGTTACTATAAAACATTGCATTTTTTCTGTGGAAAATGTGAAAAAAAAAACCCCTAATAGTTGAAATCATAAAGCTGATGAGTTGAAAAACGCTGAAAAAATTGACCAACTACAAATTGGAAAAACATTTTGATGGTTCAAACCCGTAAAGAGAAAAAAAGTGCGTGTACATGAGATTTCCGATATCTTTCATTTTTCTGGTACTGTAAAACGCTGCATTTTTTCTCTGGAAAAAATACATTGAAAAAAACGCAAGGTATGAACAAGCCCTGCCAGTCACCATCAGAAAGTAGCTTACACATAACTTTAATGTAACAATGCGTGGTCTAATGATCTGCCCCTGGAAATTTTGGACGTTACAAATGTCCTTTCCAATCTTTAACATATGTATAACACGATTGCTTCTTTTCTCATTTTCTTAATCTTTTTCTTCTAATTTGCAAATAAATATTTAAAATGTTGGTAATTTGCATAATCATAAACATCACCATGTCTTATAGTATTCTATATGGAAACCACTTTTTGTAATCCATAGTAAGGCTATATAGTAATTAATGCTTCACATACTATAAAATTAATATATAAAATTGCAACAATGGCGCTGGTAGACTAGTCACTATAGCAGCTGCGAACTAGAGACAATTACCACTAATTGTCAAAATAGGGGTAAAAGCACTGATAGGTATTAGTTAATTCGCGCAAGTGTAGTGGAAGAAACTCAAGGCAAGTGAGTTAAAAAAGAATAGGTTTAATTTGATATTCGTTAAAAGATAATAATAATAACACAGAATAAAGTGATAAAAATGATCACTTGTAGCCGGCGTGTTTGTAGCGTAGTAAATGAACGAGTGAGCTCTGGGACGGAGAACCTATAGGTGGATAGGAAGGTCAAATTATTAAACCTAGCTAGAAGCGTTGGTGATATTACAGTAGGCTAGATATACAAACACATACCTGGTTCAGTGGCACGTATGGTAACAGGTGCGGTGGATAAGGAGCCCCTTGGCAACTCTATGCAAAAAAGTGAGCCAAGTGTGGATGAAAATACAAGAGGTTAATCAATATGATAAAGATCTGAAAGGACTATCAGAAGAGGCAAATACCTTTTATATGATTAATCACAGTACGGGAACAGTTTTATATATATACAGTATATGGCTTGCACAAACTGGCAGGACAGATGATTTGCATGTGGTTAGTTGTCCCGCATTAGAGTTCTTATCAGATCCAAGAGAAGAGTGAAGAGGTCCTGGAGGATCCTTCCTCAGATGGTAGAGGTTTAGGCTAAATAGGGATGACAGGAGTAGTTAATAGGGATATGTAATGGTTATACTAACTAAAAAGTGTATGTACCTATACACCATACCAATCATGTATGTCTAAAGATATTATAATGATTATCAGGTAGTACCAATGGAAAGTCCGGGGTACCCTGTGGGTAAATTAGGCAGGTGGTTGGCTTGTGTTATATCTGAAGGTAAGCCGATGCTGCTGGGGAAGTCCAAAAGTGTTGTTGGAGATTTCCAGGTGTACTCACATTTGCGGAGGAGAGGATTTTCTTGCCGCCGGAGCGAGTGCGGAGTCCCGGCCGGTGAGTGCCGCTACTCACGTGCTTCCGGGTTTGTGCGCACCATGCTCGATGGAAGCCTGCTAGGACCTGTGTGATGTGGCGGCACGTGACACACACGTGATCCGGGTGGTGCGATAACTGAATAGGGCTGAATCAGGACCGGTTCCAACGCGTTTCGGAAGCTTCTGCTTCCTTCCTCAGGGATGGTCCTATCCAGCTATGGGGTGCCTTTATATACCATACAACAATAAGAGGCACCTGTTTATCCATTAAAAGCAAATAGTTCAATTTCACTATTTAGTCCTCTTGGCTTAAGAGTGTCCAGCTTAAAGATCCATTGGCTTTCCGT
Source organism: Phyllobates terribilis (assembly GCF_046119375.1). Classification (NCBI taxonomy): domain Eukaryota; kingdom Metazoa; phylum Chordata; class Amphibia; order Anura; family Dendrobatidae; genus Phyllobates; species Phyllobates terribilis. Next base: position 295,160,806 of record NW_027362771.1, read on the forward strand.
TCGTGACATCATTTTAATAAAATCACCTGATCGCCAATGTTCTGGTACAACTTGAATACCTGTCACCTGGATCCCTTGAATGGATCCATTATGTTTCTCCAGAAAATGTTTGGAGAGTGGGTGGCCCGTGTATTTGTTTAATATTGCGTAAATGCTCGTTAATTCTAACGTTCATGAGACGTTTGGTTCGCCCCACGTACATTTTCTTACAAGGGCATTTTAAGCCATATATCACTCCTGTAGTTGTACAAGTCATAAAATCTAAAATAGGAAATGTCTCCTCTCCATGACTAACGGTTTTCTGTTTATGTGTATCTATTGTTTTACACATTTTGCATTTCTTACATGGAAAATAGCCTTTAATTTTTTGATTGAATGGAGTGAGAGGCTGGTTGCTTGATTGGCGATCCTTTACAGTAGGAGCTAGAATACTACCCAGATTTCGGGCTTTTTTAAAAATAAATTTTGGCCTACTAGACATCAGTTCGCCGATCACTTTATCGTCCTTTAGTATGTGCCAATGTTTTTCTACTATTTTTCTAATTAGAAAAAACCTGAAGGTCTGAACTGAAACGTAAGTAGATGTGCATGCAAAATGTAAATGCATGTTCACACAAGGCCATTAGACAGAGAGAAACCAAAGACAAGAAAAATACCCAAATAACTGAAAGTAAATGTATAAATGTATTTTTCTAATTAGATGCGTGTTTGAACAATATGGAGTAATAAAAGGAATATTCAAAGTATACATGTTACATTCAGATTTGGTATTAGCAGATTTATTCAGAAGCTTCTCTCGTGGTATAGCGGCCACCCTGTTCATGGTATTGTTCAGAAATTGTGCATCGTATCCCTTTTCTAGGAATTTTTTAGTGAGGTAATTTGCTTCCTGCTTGAAATCCTGGTCTTTTGAGCAGTTTCTATGTAGTCTTAGGTATTGGCTACAGGGTACATTTAAAAGCCAGTTCGGGAGATGACAGCTGTTAATTGAGATTTAACTATTAGCATCTGTAGGTTTACAAATTTAGTGTTGAGCGAGTATGTTCTGTTCAGAGTATGCTCGGGCCGAGCTCCGAGTATTTACAGCTGCTCCATGATATGTTTGAATCGCTCCCGTGTGCATGATTTGCAACTGTTTGACAGCTTTATTACATGTGAGGAATGTGTAAGAAATAGACATTCCTTACATGTACTAAAGCTGTCAAACAGTCGCAAATCATGCACATGGGAGCGATTCAAACATATCACCGAGCAGCTGTAACTACTCGGAGCTCGGCCCGAACATACTCGCCGAAAGGGTAAACAAGACATACTCGCTCAACACTATTTACAATATGTGCGAGTCTGAATATGTTTTTTTTCAATATAAATATTGAGGTCAAGGAAGCTGACTGATTTAGTGCTAATAGTAGAAGTGAAATTTAGGTAGAAGATATTATTGTTTATTTCCTGAAGGAATTCTTGTAGGGACAATTGGTCTCCTGACCAGATAAACAAGATGTCATCTATAAATCTACGCCATAGGACGAGGTTCGCGCGCAGAACGCCACCCGGGTGGATAGTGGTGGCCTCCCACTCACCCACATATAGGTTAGCGTAACTGGGCGCGAACCTGGTCCCCATGGCGGTCCCGAATTGCTGGGAGTAGTAGTCCTCCTCGTATAAAAAGTAATTATGGGTAAGAATGAAATGCATACATTCAGTGATGAATGTACTTTGTTCTAGAGGCATTTTTTGTTGAAGGAAGTGGTTGGAGGCTTCGCATCCTTTTTTATGTTGGATATTGGTATATAGGGAAGTTATATCCATGGTACCCAAGATATAGTGGTCCTGCCAGGAAATCTCACTTAATATCTGGATAACATGTTTACTGTCTTTTAGATGAGAGGGCAGTAAGGGTACTAAATCTTGAAGGTGGTGGTCTACAAGCCTAAAGAAGTTGGCTGTAAGGCACTGAATCCCAGAAATAATTGGTCTCCCCAGGGGGTTTGATAGATTTTTATGGATCTTTGGTAAATGGTAGAAAACAGCAATTCTGGGATTTTGGATATTGATATAATTGTATTCATCTTTATTCAGGAAACCTGCATTTAGTCCTTTTTCAGTCAGAGTTTTTAATTAATCTAGATAGATTTTAGTTGGATTGGAGGGAATGATTTGGTACGTGCGAGAGTCGCTGAGAAAAGGAGAAAGGGAGAGTGGAGATCTCGTCTCCCAAGATCTCAATCTGCTCATGCTCCGGCGGCCATTTTCCCAAATCCCACCGCAGGGCTATGTACGAGGGAGGGAACATCCGCTCACCACCGACTTCTTCTGAGGACGGGGCCCGCAGCATCGCCCCACTCCCGCCGCCACCACCGCCCAAGTCATCCTGAATCAACGACCCTTCTGATAGGATGGGGCCCGCAGCATTGCCCCACTTGTGCCGCCACCAACCTCCTGTATCAGGTAAAATACCGTGCCTTCGCATTATAAGACGCACCTCCTTTTTCCTCCCAAATTTGGGGGGGAAAAGTGCGTCTTATAATCTGAAAAATATGGTAAATTCATTTTCTCCCGGTAGCTGCACTTTCATTAACACAGTCAGGAAGCATTGTAACGCTCTTTACCTACAGATTAATCCTATATCTGCAGGAAAGTACTGTTTTCCGAGGTAACAAATTACCTTTGAAGGGAATCTGTCACAGGTTTTAGCTATCCCATCTAAGAGCAACATGATGTAGGGGTAGAGACACTGATGCAAGTAATACATGACTTACTTGGCAGCTTGCTGCAGTTTTGATACAATCACTGTTTTCTCTGGTGCAGATCTACCAGTTCTCTGAATGCTGAGCTCTGTATAATCCCCCACCTCCGATTGACAACTTTCTGTGTACACTGTGCATAGGCAGAAAGCTGATAGTGCTGGAGGCAGGGTTTTACAGTGCTCATGAATATGTGGACTACATGGATTTATTAGTCCTCTAGCGAAAATCCTCTAATGTTAAAATAGTGATTTTATAAAGACTTCAGCGAAGAGCTCAGTAAATTACACATTGCTGGAATCAGGGTCTCTGCCCCTAAATCATGTAAGTTCTCAGATTATGTGGCAAAAAGCTGATCACAGATTCCCTTTAGGAAAAGTTTAACACACTCGATTGTTGTACTATTCTTGTGTAGTAATAGATTCATTACACAGATTGTATATTTCTAATTAACTTTTTACTGGTTAGACTACGCAAGCTTTCATAACAGAGATATAAGAGAACATACAGTACAGAATTAGACAATAACCTACTTGTATACACAGTCATAGTAATTGCTGGGTGGTGTGCTATTGTTCATAAAGCTAACGCAAACTGGATGAGTAAGCTGTATACTGTACATGTTGTGTGTTGTACCAGCAATTTATTGAAAACATTGTCATATAAAACATTGTTTAAAGAGCTATGGCCTTTCGAACAGTTCTAATTTGATATTTTACAGAGGTGCAAATTGTTAGTTGTTTAGACTGTAGGTCTGAGGAATAGTGAGAAACGTAAAGTGAACATTTCAGATTAAAAATACAGTCCAATCTACAGGCATCATGTTATGGAAAGGAGAAGCTGGGCAGATTAATATAGAGATTTGTAGGAAAAGATTGAGAATAACTAGTTTTTTACTGTAAATCTTAGGGCATTCTGAACTTGTCAGTCAAGTGGGTGATCCTACTTAATGACTGACAGCCTCCTTGTATAAGTGTGGCATATAGAAATTTGTTGCTGAGTTGGACCACCCACAAATATATATCCATATGACCGTCCCGACTGGGTACACCTTGACGCTGTAGGATGGCTTTTACACTTTTTTTTAAAAATAAAAAACAGTGGTTACTAAGCACCCTATGTTATTTCTATGCACTATTGCTTTTTACTTACTTACAGCAGGGTATATGTTCATTTTGTTTCTGTCTTCGGTTTAGTCTGTTTAATGGCCAGCTTGAACATGCTCCTATACGTTGCACCCATACTTACTTATACTCCGGCTTATTTTTCTTGGTTTTTAATACAGAGATTTGTAGGAAAAGAAGCAGGGGCCACGCATGCCAGGATTGGGGGTGAGGGGGCCACGCATGCCAGGATTGGGGGTGAGGGAGCCACACATGCCAGGATTGGGGGGTGAGGGGACCACGCATACCAGGATTGGGGGCTGAGAAGGCCACGCATACCAGGATTGGGGGATGAGGAGGCCACGCATACCAGCATTGGGGGATGATGAGGCCACGCATGCCAGGATTGGGGCGTGAGAGGGCCACGCATGACAGGATTGGGGGGTGAGGGGGCCACGCATGACAGGATTGGGGGGTGAGGGGGCCATGCATGACAGAATTGGGGGTGAGGGGGGCCATGCATGCCAGGATTGGGGGGTGAGGGGGCCACGCATGCCAGGATTGGGGGTGAGGTGGCCACGCATGCCAGGATTGGGGGGTGAGGGGGCCACGCATGCCAGGATTGGGGGATGCGGGGGCCACGCATGCCAGGATTGGGGGTTGAGGGGGCCACGCATGCCAGGATTGGGGGATGAGGGGGGTCAAGCATGCCAGGATTTGGGGATGAGGGGGGTCACGCATGCCAGGATTGGGGGATGAGGGGGGCCACGCATACCAGGATGGGGAAATTTACCAGTAACTACTGCATTTCCCAGTAACTGCTGCATTTCCCACCCTAGGTTTATATTCGAGTCAATACGTTTTCCCATTTTTTTGTGGTAAAATTAGGGGCCTCGGCTTATACTCGGGAAGGCTTATTTAAAATATATGGTATTTTAAAATCAGTGAGTATGTGGTGCCCATAATACTGCAGGTCTGTGGGGTGCATTATACTATATGGGGGCTGCATTTTACCCTATGGGGTGTGTAATATACTGTATGAAGGACTATGGGGAGTGCATTATATTCTATGGAGGACCATGGGAAGTTCATTATACTATATGGAGGATTATGGGGGGCGCATTATACTATATGGAGGATTATGGGTGGCATATTATACTATATGGAAGGCTATGTGGGGCCATTATAATATTTTGAGGGCTATGTGTGGGGCCATTATACTGTATGAAAGCAATTATACGGTGTGAAGGATTGTGTTGGGTCTATCATACTGTATGGAGGGCTGTGTGGGAGTCACAGTTGGGGGATCATACTGTGATGTGGTCACCATATTTTGCCAGGGGAGTTGAAGTGGGGTACAATAGGGTCATTATACTGTGCATGTGGAGGCTAATGTGGAGGAATCCACTATGGGAGTATCATACTGTGTTTGGGGGTCACTTTTATTGGCATCATACTTTATGGGGGCAATAAAAGAAGAATCTAGGACTTCAGCAGGTGGAAAATTACTAAGTAAAGGCTGGAAAGTTGTGAGATCTGCTCTTCTGTGACACAGACAAATATTTATTTTTTGTGGGGGGGGCAATTATAGCTTCTGCTATGGGGCCCCACGATTTCTATGTATGCCCCTGATAGAGATATATATAGATATATATCTATATATATCTATGGCTGGCCAGTGTGAATTCACCTAGTGTGATTCATACAAGTGTGGCATTGGATTAATCCTGAATTGAACCTGAAGGGTACAGAAGGAAACAGGATACCCAGGCAAAGTAAACAATGTTTCTGTTTGTTTTTACTCTCTCCCCTATAGTCCTCCACTTTCTACTAACCCCCTAATCCCTACACCTAATAAGGAACTCTGCACCTCTCTCTCCATCCTCCCCATTCATCTCACCTCCTCCTCTGAAGTATTCCTCAATATTCACTCCTGTATCTCCAAACAGACAGCCACCTCACGGCCTCTCCTGCTTCCAACACTTTCCCTTCTCCTTCTGACTGATGTTGATATCTCTCCAAATCCTGGTCCTCTTCAGCACATCCCCACAGTCACTTCCGCCTCCTATCCACGATCTGTCACAAACTCTCGCAACCTTTCAAACCTTATACCCATCCGCCCAGCCCCCGCTACCTCAGTCCCACTAACAGGAGCTCTATGGAATGCTCGCTCCGTGTGCAACAAACTTTCCCACATCCATGATCTTTTCATTACTAACAAACTCTTCTTCCTCAGCATCACCAAAACCTGGCTCACCCCCTCTGACACAGCCTCCCCAGCTGCACTTTCGTACAGTGGATTCCATCTTTCTCACCCCCCCGCTCCAGTGGCTTGCATGGTGGAGGAGTAGGTTTTCTCCTGTCAGATAACTGCTCCTTCTCCCACATTCCACTGCCACCCTCGATTACTTTCCCCTCTTTTGAGGTGCACTGTGTGCGCATCTACTCCCACCTCTACCCTCCAACTTGCCGTCATTTACCGCCCCCACGACCAGCCACCACCTTTTTTTACCACTTCACCACCTGGCTGTTTCATTTCCTTTCCGCTGACATCCCCACTATCATTATGGGTGACTTCAACATCCCCATTGACACTTCCCACTCATCTGTCTCCAAACTTCTATCCCTCACTTCCTCCTTCAGCCTTGCGCAATGGTCTTCTGCCCCCACTCACAAAGATGGCCACTCACTGGACCTCATCTTCACCTGCCTCTGTTCCTTATCTAACCTCTCTAGCTCACCTCTCCCTCTTTCTGACCACAACCTACTCACATTTTCTTCCCTCTCCTCTCCAGGTCCACAATCCCCACTCCACAAAATTGCACACCCTCGCAGAAATCTCAAACACCTTGACCTACACTCACTCTCTGAATCTCTTTTCCTTCTCACAGGCATAAGTTCGTTACACGATGCAGATGCTGCTGCCACTTTATATAACACCACAACAGCTGCTGCTCTCAAGTTGGTCACCCCTCTCATACATACCACAGCTCGCTCACTCAACAGGCAACCCTGGCACACCAACCTGACTAAAGAACTGCGAAGGGCCCCCAGGGTTGCTGAGCGGAAATGGAAAAGGTCCCACTCCAACGTGCATTTCATCGCATTCAAACAGTCCCTCACTACCTTCCAGTAAGTCCACACTTACTGCAGCAAAACAAATCTACTTCTCGTCTCTCATATCCTCCCTGTCTCACAACCCTAAACAGCTATTCAACACTTTCAAGTCTCTCCTCCGTCCCCCAGCATCTCCTCCCTCTCCTCTCATCTCAGCCGAAGACTTTGCCTCATTCTTCAAGCAGAAGATTGATACCATCAGACAAAGCATTTGCCTAAAGTCCCCACAGCCCCTCCTCATATCTACGCAACCAAAACCAGCTTCTCTACCATTACGGATGATCAACTTTCCTCTTTACTCTCCAAATCACACCTCACCACTTGCGAACTTGACCCAATCCCATCCCACCTCATCCATAACCTCACCACCTGTCCCCCTGGGTGACACAGCTCTCTTTTCTGGCATCACGAACAGGATTTCGTGCCCGACGCTACCGGGTACTGTGTGCCATAATTGAACTGTGTTTGTACTGTGGTGAACATTGCCACCATTACCGCGTGGCTGCGTGGGAAGAAGAGGGGCATAACCACGGGAATCAGAGAGGCGTGACTGTAGGAAGCGCGCAAAGCTCAAGCCCCGCCTCGCGCTCTGACGCAGCACCAGGAATCGCCGGCTCCTGGAAGGAGACCGTCGTCTGCGGAGCTGTGGCCTACCCGAAAAAAAAAACAGGAGGTAGGCTACGGTTTACTAGGGGGGCGCAACCATGTCCGACGACCAGCAAGACGCCGGAGCACTGGATAACGCTCTCGATGCTCAACTTGCGCCCGGCGCTGCTCAGGCCGGAGCGGCAGCCCCACCAGCAGGGGTCGTGACTCCGTTAATACCCATGGCCCTGCCGTATATCCCTGGAGCAAAATGGCTTCCCCAGTATGACGCCAAACCAGACACCCCGTCTGGATTCAAAAGGAAAATATGCGGTGTACTGGATATGCACTCAATGACTGGTAAGCAGAGAGCCGCTGTTGTGCTGGGACAATTGACTGGTGCCACAGAGCGGGAAGCTGAAACCTGGCCAGCCACAGACCAGGAATCAGTATCCATTATCTTTAAGAGACTGCAAACTGTGTTTGAAAACCGCACTGAGACAGATCTCCAGATGAGGTTCTACCACTGTACCCAGAAACCTGAGGACAGTATCCGGGACTATGCCTGGTGCTTACAGGAAGCCCTGCGGGCCATGAAACAGGTTAGTCCAGCCAGCATACATGGTGAGGACAAAATGCTGACAGAACAGTTCATCCGGGGGTTGAGGTCTCAGGAGGAGAGCAGAACCGTACGGTGGTGGGCCTTAGATCATCCAAATGCCACCTTTGACGCCCTGAAGGACATAGTTATTAAGGATCTGCAGCCCCTGGAACCATCAGATACTGCTATCCAGCGTTACCAGGGTGGGGCCACCCCAGTGGCCGCAGCACCCATTGCTCCTTCATTAACGGCTGAAACAAAAATGCAAACAGTGCCCCCTAGCGAGCTGGACAGCCTGCGCTGTGAAGTGCGTCAGCTAAGTAAAACCCTGACCACTGTCCTGAGTGCCCTGCAGCTATAGGCGGACCCCGAACCGGAGGGAAGGATCCTACTCGCCGACAGTCCTGAGGATGTCCCCTGGATGAGGGGAAGAAGAAGGACAACGCCACCCCGTAGGAGGACAACGCCACCCCGTGGGAGGACCAACGACCAACGTTGCCCTCCGGGAGGATTCATCTGCTACCGTTGCCACAAGGCCGGCAACACTGCACGGAACTGTCCTTTAAACGGGCAAACCTTGGGGCCAAGGGCCGACACCCAGGAGTAAATCAACCAGGCCCATCAAGCTGGTACAACCGGTTTGTAGGAGGAAGGCCTTTCCTGTCCATCGTGCTGGACGGCATAGCAACACCTGCATTACTGGACACCGGCTCACAGGTAACCATCATACCTGATGTCCTCTACAAAAGGTACTGGTCCATAGATTAACTCCATCCTCCAGCCCCAAATTTCTCTGTGTATGCATCCAATGGCCTTCCTCTTAACTAGAGATGAGCGTTGTTCTACTCGAACTGTTCGCCAATCTCAAATTCGAGCTGTTTTGGGTGGTGTTCGAGCCGGTCGACGAACACGAACAATTTGAGAAAAATTCGGCTGTTCGAGGTTATGTTCGATAACTGTTCATGCACCAAAATCATAACTGGATTTTTTCTCAGTAATGATGAAAATTAATGTTAATACGCAGTTTGAGTGTACAGCGGGGCGGGGGGAGGGGCAGGGGATGGATCTCTGCAGGAACAATGAAGATCTCCATTTTTTTTTCTCTTTCCCGCATTTGCAGTGGGGAGGTGCAATCTGTCAGCCTATCAGCAGCGCACACACGGAGCGAAGTGCTTTTTTTCACACAAGCAAGGGCATGTGTGATTGGCAGTGTATGTCACATGTCCTTGCCCTATAAGACCAAGCCATTTTCCCCGTCGCCACCATTTTCTCACTGCTGCAGCTGCGTGTTAGACGGCACCGCTGTTGCTGTGTGCGCTATACCTTGTTAATTTCAAGCCAATTTTCGCACAAATATACAGATAGCTTGGGAGTAGGGAATAGTTGTGATTGCAGTCCTTTTAAGGACTAGGTTACAGCATTTCCTACGACTTTTATCAAGCAGGTCTGTGCTCTTAAATAGATAGATTGTGGGAGTAAAGACTAATTGTAATTGGAGTCCTTTTCAAGACTAGGTTACATCAGTTCCTATCAGTTTTTGCCAGGCAGGTCTGTGCCAGTGCTGTGCAAGTTTTTTTCACAGCATTTGGCTGAATCTAGCAAAGCTAATCCTTTTTGGCCTATTGCAGAGTGGGTTAGTCAGTGGAGTAGCCTATCTGTGTTGCAAGATATACCACCTGTGTATAGAATACCAATTTTTTTACTGCACCTAGTGAAGTAAAATCTTTTGGGCATAGCATCATTCTATTAGTCCATCTATACTGACCTCCATCAGGTTGCAAACTGAATATAATTTTTTTCTGCATCTAGCTCTGAAAAAATATTTGGGCTTCTAGCAGTGTGTGGGACTTGGTCTGTTAGTCCATCTATACTGACCTCCATCAGGTTGCAAATTAAAAATAATTTTTTTCTTCATTTAGCTCTGAAAAAATATTTGGGCTTCTAGCAGTGTGTGGGACTTGTTCTATTAGTCCTTCTATACTGACCTCCAGCAGGTTGCAAATTGAATATAATTTTTTTCTGCATCTAGCTCTGAAAAAATATTTGGGCTTCTAGCGGTGTGTGGGACTTGGTCTATTAGTCCATCTATACTGACCTCCATCAGGTTGCAAATTAAAAATAATTTTTTTCTGCATCTAGCTCTGAAAAAATATTTGGGCTTCTAGCAGTGTGTGGGACTTGGTCTATTAGTCCATCTATACTGACCTCCATCAGGTTGCAAATTAAAAATAATTTTTTTCTTCATTTATCTCTGAAAAAATATTTGGGCTTCTAGCAGCGTGTGGGACTTGTTCTATTAGTCCATCTATACTGACCTCCATCAGGTTGCAAATTAAAAATATTTTTTTTCTGCATCTAGCTCTGAAAAAATATTTGGGCTTCTAGCAGTGTGTGGGACTTGGTCTATTAGTCCATCTATACTGACCTCCATCAGGTTGCAAATTAAAAATAATTTTTTTCTGCATCTAGCTCTGAAAAAATATTTGGGCTTCTAGCAGTGTGTGGGACTTGGTCTATTAGTCCATCTATACTGACCTCCATCAGGTTGCAAATTGAATAAAAAAATTTTCTGCATCTAGCTCTGAAAAAATATTTGGGCTTCTAGCGGTGTGTGGGACTTGGTCTATTAGTCCATCTATACTGACCTCCATCAGGTTGCAAATTAAAAATAATTTTTTTCTGCATCTAGCTCTGAAAAAATATTTGGGCTTCTAGCAGTGTGTGGGACTTGGTCTATTAGTCCATCTATACTGACCTCCATCAGGTTGCAAATTAAAAATAATTTTTTTCTTCATTTAGCTCTGAAAAAATATTTGGGCTTCTAGCAGTGTGTGGGACTTGTTCTATTAGTCCTTCTATACTGACCTCCAGCAGGTTGCAAATTGAATATAATTTTTTTCTGCATCTAGCTCTGAAAAAATATTTGGGCTTCTAGCGGTGTGTGTCACTTGGTCTATTAGTCCATCTATACTGACCTCCATCAGGTTGCAAATTAAAAATATTTTTTTTCTGCATCTAGCTCTGAAAAAATATTTGGGCTTCTAGCAGTGTGTGGGACTTGGTCTATTAGTCCATCTATACTGACCTCCATCAGGTTGCAAATTAAAAATATTTTTTTTCTGCATCTAGCTCTGAAAAAATATTTGGGCTTCTAGCAGTGTGTGGGACTAGGTCTATTAGTCCATCTATACTGACCTCCATCAGGTTGCAAATTGAATAAAAAATTTTTCTGCATCTAGCTCTGAAAAAATATTTGGGCTTCTAGCGGTGTGTGGGACTTGGTCTATTAGTCCATCTATACTGACCTCCATCAGGTTGCAAATTAAAAATAATTTTTTTCTGCATCTAGCCCAGCCAATAGTTTTGGCCTAATACCACAGTTTGGCCACTCAGCTCTGCTCGGTTACCATCCATTGTTTTTTTGTGCAAACAACTCCAGAGTTGTGAATTAGTTAACCACCAAAATGAGTGGAAAAAGGCCTGCTGCTGGTGGAAAGGGGAATAGGCGTGTTGGGAAGGGGAAAAAAGGTTGTGTCCGTGGGGTAGGTGCAGAAGAAAGACCATCTTCCAGCCAAACTAAAATGTCTACTTCTTTTAGCGGACAATGTGATAAGATCCCTTTCTTACGGCCACGCCAATCGCTACAAATTCCAGATGAGGCACAAAAACAGCAGGTGCTTCAACGGATATCAAGTGCTCCTTTAAGTGGGCTCTCCTCCACATCAACTTCAACATCACAAATACTCCAGTCCTCAAAGGTGTCACCCAAATCGCACTTGCTTCCTCACAGCTCCCAAATCTCCAGCTGCCCGTCTGAGTATGAGGTAGAACAGATGGTTGAGTCTGCAGAGCTGTTTACTCATACTATAGCCTGGGAATCAGAGGTCGACTCCAGCGCTTCTGTGAATCCAGACGAGGAAATGATCTGCACTGATGCCCAGAATCTTTATGAGTCGGATCCAGGACCAGACGCAGAAGGTTCTGACCATAATGTAGACCCTCATTCCCAAACTGTAACTCCTGTTGGTGGAGACAATGAGGAAGACGATGATAAGACTCAAATACCTGATTGGAGCGACAACTTTAGTTTTTTGTCAGGGCAGGAACAGGTTGGCTCTGAGGACGACGGGTGTGATAACGCACAGGGTGATGATGATGAGGTCGGAGATCCCACTTGCTGTCAACCCACAGTCAGCCAAGAGATGAGGTCAGCAGAGGAGGTGGAGGAAGATGCTAGTGACGACGAGGTCAGGTTGCGCCTTCCTGGACAGAGACGTAGTACTGGAAGCACGTCAACAACTGCATCCTCAAACACAACTCTGCCTCTCACCACAAGTCGTGGTGGCTCTTCAGGTCGCATGGGTGCTAAGCCTTGCATAGCCTGGGCATTGTTTCAGATCGATAAAGATGACCCAACTCGTGTTATCTGTAACATTTGTCAGCAAAAGCTAAGTAGAGGCCAAAAAATACATAGTTTGAGTACTTCATGCATGAACCGGCACATGGACATGAAGCATAAGTTGCAGTGGGAAGCTCAGTGTGCTACAATGCGGCCTAGCCGGCCGGGCCAATCACCGTCTGCCATATCTTGTGCATCCGCGGCCTCTTCATCCTCTGTGACTGGGGGGACAGCAGTCACACCTGTTTTGGGGCGCAGACCTGCCACCTCTTTACCCGCAACAGCCAGCGTGATTGGCAGGTCATCATTTTCTTTGGAGGTGGTAACACCAGCTGGTGTTGAGCGCTGTCCGACATCGATAGCACCACCTTTGGATCAAGGCAACCTAACATGTCCGCCTGCATCTTCCTCACAGACCGGCAGTTTGCCGGGGACACCCTTATCAACCCCGTCTAAGCACAATAGCCAGCCCTCGGTCCCTCAGATGTGGACAAGTAAAAGACCATTTCCTCCTAGCCATGAGAAAGCTAAGAGGTTGAATTTCACCATCTGCAAGCTCTTGGCTACAGAAATGCTGCCTTTCCGCCTGGTGGACACAGAGGATTTTCGAGACCTTATGTCCGTCGCAGTGCCCCAGTACCAGATGCCCAGTCGGCACTACTTCTCAAAGAAAGGTGTGCCTGCGCTCCACCAGCATGTCGCACACAACATCACCGCTTCTTTGAGAAACTCTGTGTGTGACAGGGTGCATTTCACCACAGACACTTGGACGAGTAGGCATGGACAGGGGCGTTACATGTCGCTGACTGGGCACTGGGTAACTATGGTGACAGCAGGACAAGGGGCTGCTGTCCAAGTCTTGCCGTCCCCACGAGTTGTGCGTCAATCCTCTTTATGTCAAAGTTCCTCCACTGCTTCTGCCTCCTCAACCTCCTCTCGGTCTTCCACCTGCACCCAAAGCCTGTCTGGTCATGCCACAAGCTTTCTAACTGCGCAGAAGGGATCCTGCACACCTCCTTACTATGCTGGCAGTAGGGCTCAACGTCATCAGGCGGTTTTTACATTGAAATGTCTGGGAAATGTGAGTCACACAGCTGAGGAGTTGTGGTCAGCTCTGGAGAACCAATTTCATGAATGGTTGTCTCCACTGGACCTGAAACCAGGGAAGGCCGTGTGCGACAATGCTGCAAACCTGGGTGCGGCCCTTCGCCGGGGCAATGTCACACACGTGCCTTGTATGGCTCACGTGTTGAACCTGGTTGTCCAGCAATTTTTAGCCCACTATCCCAGACTAGATGGCCTTCTGCAGAGGGCACGGTCGCTGTGTGCTCACTTCCGCCGTTCGCATCCCGCAGCTCAGCGACTTACATCTCTACAGAAGTCGTTGGGCCTGCCACTTCACCGGCTAAAATGCTATGTGCCTACCCGGTGGAATTCAACTCTGCACATGTTGCAGCGACTGTGGCAGCACCGACAAGCCCTGGTGCAATACGTTCTGACGTATAGCCTGGGCCAACGAGATTCAGAGGTGGGGCAAATCACGCTGGAGGAGTGGTCTCAGATCAGGAACCTATGCACCCTTCTGCACAGTTTTGAAATGGCGACGAAGATGTTTAGTGCTGACGATGCCATTATCAGCATGACTATTCCGGTGATTTACATGCTGGAGCACATGTTAAACAGAATTCGGAGTCAGGTGGTGGCACAAGAGGAGGTGGAGGAAGTAGAGGAGGAGGAGTTGTATGCGGAAGGGCTAACATCTGCAAGGTCCAGACGGTCGGCAGCACCAAGGCGGCAGGCATGTGAGGGTGGGGGAGATGGTTTTACCAGGGCGCATGTTAGCAGCCAAACTAGTGAGGAAGGTGCAGGAGCCCAGGAAGAAGTGGAGGACGAACTGATGGAAGACTCATCAGATGAGGGAGACCTTGATCACATTTCTGTTGTGCGAGGTTGGGGGGAGAGGACAGAGGAAGGAAGCATGATTGTTACCTCGCCACCAACACAACAGGGACTTGGTGCTCCTGGATGCGCAACACACATGAGTGCCTTCTTGCTGCACTACCTGCAACATGACCCTCGAATTGTGAGAATTAGAAATAATCCTGACTACTGGGTTGCCACACTGTTAGATCCCCGGTACAAAAGTAAATTTGCAGAAATTATTCCTGCCATAGAAAGGGATGCACGCATGCAGGAGTATCAGCAGAGACTGTTGCAGAATCTTACATGTGCTTTTCCACAAAATACCAGTGGTGCACGTAGTGAATCTCACAGTTCCAACTTGCCAACCGTGGGACCGTCAAGTGTTCAGCACTCAAACCGTAACAGAACCACAGTATCTGCTGGTAACATCAATTTTGCGGAATCATTTCACCACTTTTTTAGCCCATCCTTTGCAAGGCCACAGGAGACAAGAAGTCTGACACATAGTCAACGCCTAGAGACGATGGTACAGGAGTATCTCCAAGTAAACATTAAAGCCACGACTGTGTCACTGGACCCTTGCTCTTTTTGGGCTTCCAATCTGGATAAATGGCCGGAGCTAGCCACTTACGCCTTGGAGATCTTGTCATGCCCCGCAGCCAGCGTTCTGTCTGAACGTGTGTTCAGCGCTGCTGGTGGTGTGCTGACAGATAAGCGCACGCGGCTCTCCACTGATAATGTAGACAGACTCACGTTCATAAAGATGAACAAATCATGGATCCGAAACGACTTTTCTACCCCTGTGTCATCCTGGGGAGAGTAAAAGCTTGATGATTGGTTAAAATCACCCTACCAACCGTTTTAAGCTTTCAAATTACTAATCATGTTTATCTGTATCTTGACTGGAAAATAATTTGGGCTTTGTAGCAGTGTGCAGCACTGATCCTATTAGGCCATCTATAATAAGCTTCACCAGATTTAAAATTAAAAATAATTTTTAGCTGCATCTAGCCCGGAAAATAATTTTGGGGCTCCGAGATGCGCAAGACACATAAGTGCCTTCTTGCTGCACTACCTGCAGCATGACCCTCATATTGTCAGAATTCGAAGTAATCATGACTACTGGGTTGCCACACTCTTAGATCCCCCAAACTTTTCGATCAACCTTTTCATTTTAATAAAGACCAAAAAAATGGTCATTTTTGAAATTATAAGCATTAGCAGGTTGTTAGAAACTGAAATCAAACAGTTTTCAACTCAAAACTTTATTCTAGGTGATGTTACATTTTCACATAGGACCCCTTGTTCGAAAGGAGCTTCTGAACTCTCTCGTCCATTGAATTTGTCAGGTTTTGGATGGTTTCTGCTTCAATTGTTTTGCATGAGGACAGAATACCCTCCCAGAGCTGTTTCTTAGATGTGAACTGCCTCCCGCCATCATAGACACTCCTTTTAATGATGCTCCAGGTTCTGAATGGGGTAGAGGTCAGGGGAGCATGGGGGTCACACCATAAGTTTGTCCCCTTTTATGCCCATATCAGCCAGAGATGCAGATGTTTTATGTGCAGCATGAGATGGTGCATTATCATGCAGAAAAATGATCTTGCTGTGAAATACACGGTTCTTCTTCTTGAACCATGGCAGGAAGTGCTGTTTGAGAAAATCCACATACATTATGGAGTTCATCTTTAGCGCCTTCAGGGATCCTAAAGGGGCCGACAATCTCTCTCCCCATGATTCCAGCCCAAAACATTACTCCACCTCCTCCTTGTTGGCGCTGTAGCCGTGTTTGCGTGGGGTGTCCATCAACCAGCCATCCTCCACTCCATTCATCTGGACCATCGAGCGCTGCACGGCACTCATCCGTGAACAAAACAGTTTTGAAATCAGTCTTCATGTAATGTTTGGCCCACTGGAGCCGTTTCTGCTTGTGTGAAGTGGATAGAGGAGGTCGACAGGATGGCATATGCACAGCTGCAAACCTCTGAAGGACCCTGCATCTTGTTGTTCGGGGGACGTTGGAGGCACAAGCAGCTTCAAAAACTTGTCTGCTGCTATGACAAGGCTTTTTTGCCGCTGCTGTTTCAACCTGACGTAATTGCCTGTAGGAAAGAGTCCTCAATTTGCCCTTATCAGCACGCACACGTGTGTACTGTGAATCAGCTACATACTTCTTGATTGCCAAGACACTTCATCCTGATCATCGCACAATGTTGATTGTAGTCATGCCTTGACCTAAACACTCCACAATTTGTTGCTTCTCAGCAGCCGACACATCCTTTTTCTTTCCCATTTTGGCAGAAAATGTAGGCTGCTTAATAATGTGAGAGAGCCTTCTTAAGTAGTCTTGCCTTTCATTGGACACACCTGCCAAACTAATTAGCACAGGTGTCTGCAATTGCTTACAGTGATATAAAGAGCCCTGACACACATCACCATCAATGAGTTTAACTGACAAACAAACAAATTCTTCCCTTATCACTCCTAAACACTTTTTGCATAATAATTTGGAACGCGGTGTACATGTGCTTTTCCACAAAACACCAGTGGTTCACGTAGTGAATCTTACAGTTCTAACTTGCCAACCGTGGTCTGTATGGAATTGTTCAATAAAGGGCCCAAAATTAAGATAACATAGATGGGAGAGGTCTCTATGAATAGGAATTCCTAAGTATTTGATACCCTGTGAGGGCCAGGCAAAGGGAAAGTTGGACTGGATGGAATCCTGTATGGATTTAGGGAGGGAGACATCGAGGGCCTCAGACTTCGCTGCATTGATTTTAAAATTTTACCATGTAACAAAGTGATCTATTTCAGCCATAACAGCAGGGATGGATATATGTGATTGAGTGATATATACAAGGACATCATCAGCAAATAGAGAGCACTTGTACTCGGTGCCTCCCACCTCAATCCACCTAATATTGGGGTTATGGCGAATTGATGAGAGCAGGTGCTCCGTCACTAGGATGTATAAGAGAGGGGACAGAGGACATCCCTGCCTTGTCCCATTGGTGATTGTGAAAGGTGATGAAAATGTTCTGACGCACCCCCTGGGCCTTGGGACACCCGGAGCCGGACACTTTTTGGTGGATGCTGGTGGTTGTAGTCTTCGTGGCGGCGATCCGGTTCCGTGGCTCAGGGCGGTCAAACCAGTGGCGGAACTATTTATGTGGTTTTGATGTTTAAATGTCCGACTACGCCACCCGTGGATTGCGGTCAGAGTGAACCGCCGCTACAGGGCAGACCGCTAAGGCTGGTGTTGTGGGTGCAGCAGAGCGTAGCATAACTCCCCACGGGAGGAGTATAGCCTCAGGGCAGTGTATGCGGAGGATGGGGGTGATGGTGCAGGGCAGCAGCAGTAACGACACGGAGTCAGTGATGCAGTTCAGGGCCTTTACTCACAGTTCTTATTATCCAGACCACGTCTGCAGGTAACGGCTGCCCACGTCGTACTGTGCTCACCAGGTGAGGGGCTCAGACAACTCCCAGATAACTTTGGAGCGCTTCACAGGACCCCCTTTGTGTGTCCTTTGTCTGGCCTTTCTTACCAACACTTCTGTCCGGCTGCCTCGGGCCTCCTCTTGGTAAACTTGGCGCCAGTTTCCCTGACCCTATGTGGTGCCTTCCTAGCGGGTGGTGCAAGGGGCTGCGCCACATAAAATGTCAGAGCCTCCGGTTTCTAGCTGAGGGTCGTTTCCTGCCTCCACTAGTTCGGGGACCGGTCTCCCCCTTTGGCCTGACCCCTCCACGCAGGTGGATTCGGGCGTGCGGTGGCGACTCGCCCGTCCGCACCCCTGGGATCCCTTCATTCCTCGTTCCTGGAGCCTTCTCCGCTCCTCTTCCTTCCTTCTCCCTCTTGCAGGCCTGGGCCTCTGTTACTAGGCCCGCCTCCGGAGCAGAGCTCATGCAGAGCCCCTGCTCCCTGCCACTTCTGCTCAGACTTCTCTGCACTGAACTAAGATGGTGCCCACCTTTTATACTCCCTTCTCAATGCACCCAGGAACTGCTTCCTCCCTGCTCCTGCACTGCAGGGTTCCCCTTCCTCAGTGTTCCCTCCCCCCACTCCAGCCAGGGACAGGGACTGTCGTGCCCATCTCAGGGGCATATTGGTCGCCCTGCCCCACGGCAATGTGGTGTAATGCATGCAGGTGTCGGGTCCTGATCCACACTCCATCCTTATCTGAGAGTGAGATATCACACCTCTGGGTGAGGTGCAATACGTCTGTAGCAACCGAGCCCTCGGTGCTACAGTTCCATTTATCTTCAGCCTAGGTGACGTATTGTGATACAGGGCCGTGATTTTGGCTATAAAAGGGTCCCCTAGACCCCTACCCCAAGCTTTTTAAGAGAATCATATATGGCGTGCCAGGAGACTCTATGGAATGCTTTCTCAGCATCCAACGAGAGTATCTACTTACAAATTTTTAACTGCATCTAGCCCAGGAAATACTTTGTGCCTAGTAGCAGTGTCTGCTAGTCAGCGGATTATCCCGGCTGTTAAGCAAGCTACACCACCTGTAGTTTGGACACTTAATTTTTTCAAAGGAAATGCTTCGGGACCACGGGATACTTAGTGAAGAGCATCAGGAGGCACCCCAAGGCATAGGGGCTGGGACTGGCACTAGGATGCCTTGCGGTGGACAGCCGAGCTCGATCCTTATAAAAGCTTTTTAACTGCAGCAGCTTTAGTGGACGCTACTGGAGCTGGAATTACGCGGCTGCTGGCATGAGACTTGCCCTCCAATAGATCCTTGTAAATGGATTTAAAGTGTATTCATTCAAATTAGAGGGACAATTTAAATTAAAAAGCTTAGAGCTGCCTCCACCACAGGGGGGCTCTCTCGACCCACCAGCGGACAGGCACCAGTATTGGGAGAGGGGGGCTGGCCGTCAGGGTTCACCGCGGCTCTGGCACAAACCCGGCGACACGGAGGTGGCACGGGCAGGAGCGGACTGGCCGTCTCGG
This sequence comes from Phyllobates terribilis, assembly GCF_046119375.1. Lineage (NCBI taxonomy): Eukaryota > Metazoa > Chordata > Amphibia > Anura > Dendrobatidae > Phyllobates > Phyllobates terribilis. The sequence goes on from NW_027362771.1 coordinate 295,180,247, forward strand.
CTTCTCACTTTTTGGATTTCAGAAGGGCATGACATGCCTATATCTGTGTCTCCCCCTCCTTTTACTCCTCCACCTCTTTTCTTTTCGCATGACTATATGTACTTGTCACTTTTCCATGTGTTAGTTGTGTCTTCTGAGCAGTTTGTCAGCTTTTGGACACCTTTGAAGGTGTTTTCTATGTGTTTCTATGTGTTTTTGTTTGCCTGCCATTGGTTTTAACGGTGTTCGAAGGTGTTCGACGAACAGTTCGGCGAACACACGGGTGTTCGACGAACCGAACCGAACTCGAACACTACGGGGGTGGCTCAACACTACTCTTAACCTAGTAGGGCTTAAGAACGTGACAGTCAAGGTGGGGAGAGTGGAACTAAAGGACCAAGGGCTGATTGTAGTGGAGTCTAACCCTGGTGATACAGACTTGTATATGATACTTGGTACAAATATTATTGTTAACTGTTTGGGAGAAGTGTTGTTCTTACTCCAACAGATGGCTGACACTGCCAAACCAGGGCAGAGGAAGGTGCTCCAGAAAGAAATTCGAGCCCTCCTGTACCAGCAACAGGTAAAACTAACAGGTGGTGAGATTGGTAACGTACGGGTGACAGACCCGATACCCATTGTGATTCCCCCGATGAGTGGAATGCTGATTTGGTGTAGGGCAGCAATAGGTCTCAAGGGACAGAACTACCAGGCAGTAGTGGAGCCCATTAGCTCAGAGCACAGACCTACACTCCTAACTGCTAGAGGGGTAGTTGATGTACGCAATGGAAGGGTACCTGTACGTCTCCTAAATTGTGGGGAGGAGAAAGTCAAATTGCCAAGGTATGCAACTGTTGCCAGATTGTATACTGTGAATAATGATGCCATACACACAGTGGAATCCTTGACCCCTCCAGATACAGTGGAGGACAATGACTCCGAAGCTCAACTGGAGGATTGGTGTCAACAGCTCCATGTTGGGACTGAAGCCACTCCTGTCCATCAAAAACACGGTGTTTACAGAGTGGTTCAGGAATATGAACAAGTGTTTAGTAAGCACCCACTTGATTTTGGAAGGGTTAAAGGGGTACAACACCACATACCCACTGGTAACCATCCACCCATTAAAGAGCGTTACAGACCCGTACCACCAGCACATTACCAAAAAGCCAAGGAAATGTTGCATGACATGAAAAAGGCAGGGGTAGTAAGGGATAGCTGTAGCTCCTGGTCAGCTCCCCTGGTCCTGGTCAGAAAGAAGGATGGTAGCATGAGGATGTGTGTAGATTCTAGACAAATTAATTGAATAATACATAAAGATGCATACCCTTTGCCCCGTATAGAGGAATCCCTGGCTGCATTAAAATATGCCAATTATTTCTCTACATTGGATCTCACTAGCGGGTACTGGCAAGTCTCTGTTGCTGAGGAAGACCGGGAGAAGACAGCCTTCACCACCCCGATGGGATTATGCAAGTTCAACAGCATGCCGTTTGGACTCTGCAACGCACCCGGAACGTTCCAGAGGTTGATGGAGTGTTGCTTGGGACACAGGAACTTTGAGACCGTGCTGCTGTACCTGGATGACGTTATCGTGTACTCGAGGACGTATGAAGACCATCTGAAGCACCTGGCGGAGGTATTTAAAGCATTGTCCAGGTATGGGATGAAACTAAAACCTTCTAAGTGCCACCTGCTCAAGCAGAAGGTTCAGTACCTGGGACACGTAGTCAGCTCCGAGGGAGTAGCACCAGACCCGGAGAAGGTCATTGCCATCCAGAAGTGGCCTGAACCGAGAAGCATCAAAGAAGTACAGCAATTCCTGGGACTGGTCGGGTACTACAGGAGGTTCATAAAGGACTATACCAAAAAGGTAGCACCTCTACAAGATCTCCTGGTAGGACAGTCCAAAAGAGGAAAAAGTCCCCCATTCCAGTGGGGCAAAGAGCAGACTGAGTCCTTTGCATCAATGAAGGAAGTCCTAACTGGTGAAGAAATCCTGGCTTATCCTGACTACAGCCAGCCTTTCCTGTTGTATACCGATGCCAGCAACGAAGGACTGGGAGCTGTGTTGTCCCAGAAACAAAACGACAGAGAGAAGGTAATTGCGTATGCCAGTAGGAAGCTTCGCCCTACTGAGAGGAACTCGGAGAATTACAGTTCCTTCAAGCTGGAGTTCCTGGCCTTGGTCTGGGCTATCACTGAAAGATTCAAGCATTACCTAGCCTCAACCAAATTCACAGCCGTTACCGACAATAATCCCTTGACACACCTGGAGACAGCCAGGTTGGGAGCTATGAAACAGCGTTGGGTGGCCAGACTGTCGAATTATCAGTGCACAATCAAGTACCGGGCAGGTCACAAGAATACCAATGCTGATGCCTTTTCAAGGATGCCCCACCAGTCAGACACCGAGAATGAAGTGGATGATCTGAAAGAAATTGAACTACCTGCTTTCCACAAAAATGGAATGGTCCACGAGCAGCATGCCTCCAGAAGATGTCATGGTAGGACGCCAAACCCTCTACCTCATCACAGCTGGAAGGAGACCCAGGACAGTGACCCGGTTGTCAGCCTCATCAAAAGACTGATAACCCAAGAAGGTTCTCATCTGGAGAAGAATGCTCCCCCCACAAGCTAAACACCTGTGGAATGAGAGAAGCCAGCTGTTCATCTACAGAGAGAAGCTGTGCAGAAGGTATGTCAACCCCAAGACCCATGAAATGGTGTGGCAGATTGTTGTACCTAGGACAGATATCCAGATGGTGTTAGAGGCCTACCACGACCAGGCAGGTCACTTTGGCTGGAAGAAGCTGGAAACCCTGCTGAAGGACCGGTTCTATTGGGTTGGAATGCGGAGTTCCATAGAAAGGCGGTGCCGGAATTGTGGACCCTGTAGCCTCAGAAGGAAAGACTACGGCAGCCAGAAAGTACCCTTGCTGTCCATCAAAACAACCCAACCCCTGGAGATTGTCGCTCTGGATCACGTCAAACTGTCACCCAGCAGATAAGGCTACTCCTATGCCCTGACCATGGTGGATCACTATTCCCGGTTCCTGGTGGTAGCCCCTGTCAAGGACCTAACAGCAGAAACTGCAGCAAGAACGTTCCAAGCCTACTTCTGCAGACCCCATGGATATCCGGAAAAGGTGCTCACAGATCAAGGCCCTGCTTTCGAGGCTGAGCTATTCAAGGAATTCTGCCACCTGTATGGATGCAAGAAGATCCAGACTACGCCAAATGATCAGCAAACCAACGGTATGTGCGAGAAAATGAACAACATCATTATAGACCTGTTGAAAACCCTACCTTTGGAAGAAAGGAACCAGTGGCCAGAAAAGCTACCTGACCTAGTGGACCTGTATAACCACATACCCGTGAGTTCTACTAATTGTACCCCAGCGTACCTTATGAAAGCAAGACCTGGAAAATTTCCCATGGACCTGGAGCTCAGAGTGGTAGAACCTGCTGCAGATACATCCACTGAAGACTTGGACACAAGTCAGCAAGAGCAGTACAGGAAGGTACAGGCCTGTGTCGAAGACAGTCAATAAGGTGAGGGAAAGACAGGAAGAGCAGTATAACAAACATGCACCAGCAGAACTCTTGGCACCTGGAGAGATAGTGCTGAAGCGGAAAAGAAGAGGTCACAAGCTCGATGACCAGTGGGAAAGAGAGCCCTACACTGTGTTAAACTTCAGATTTGACAACAGTAAAACCTGCCTGATTAGTAAGAATGGAGGTAAGACAACCGCAATAGTCTCAAGAGACCACCTGAAGGTGTTCCCAGGTCTACTGAAGACAATGGAGGAAGAAGTACCTCCTATAGCACCGGAAGAACCCAAGGAAGATGTGCTTCACACAGTTCTAGGAGATTTCCCTGCGGACTGGCCTCAACTTGATGGAGCAGTTATTATACCAGTAATACACTTCTATCAACCACAAGAAGAACCTGTGAGCGCCCTAGAGGAACCTGCTCAGAAACAGGAAAAGTCCCCAGTCAGAGGAGGATCACCCGTTGAGGCAGAGCCTGAAGGCCCAGTAATCAGTGCACTTGCCAGTCCCATAGAGAGATTGAGGCAGTTTTATAATTTACCAGCACGTACACATGATAGGTTAGCAGAGAGTGCATGCACAGACACCAGTATCACCCCAGTGCTACGAAGGTCCACACGCAGCACCCAAGGCCAAATCCCTGCCAGGTTTAGAGATTAAAATACAAAACGCCTAAAGTGTAAATAGTTACCCAGTTGGGTATTGCCTATTGTTTATTGTGTAAACTGAAATTAATTGTGCCTGTAGTTACCCGTCAGGGTACAGAGACTTGCAGGCTGAGGACTGTGAGCAGCCAAAAACTGTCTCTGTAAATAGTTGCACTCATCAAAAGTTCCCCCTTATTTGACCACTGAACAAAAACCCGTTTGGCGTGGCCGAAGATGTGGTCCAACACCTGGATCACTTATGCCCTGTAGCCATGCCCAGGGCCTATGTTGAGGGTTTTCAGGCGGGTCCCTCATGTTACTCATTTTGCACTTTCATCGGTGAAATGGACACCTGGTTACGGGACTTACTGTAACTTAATTATTGTTATTATAATTACTATTATTGTTGTAACCTGGTACAAAATACTTCAGTCCAGGAGTACTGAATTGTACTAGGGGGGAATGTGGCACCCTGCTGTTCACAGGTACCACAGGACCCAAAAGGGTGCATGGATGGACTTCTCCACAAAAGGCCCTCGTTACAAACAAACACCTCCACCTTTCCACCTCATACCACCAGACGGAGCCCGTTAGGGATATATATATGGAGGGTGGAGTCAGGTAGTTCAGTCTGAGTTAATTTAGTCAGAGAGTGTGCTGCCACTGAGAGCAGAGAAGACGCAGCACGTCTTCTGCTGTATTGAGGGCCCCGAGTGTGGCTGGAGGCAAGGAGGAGAGGAGAGGGGAGTTGAGGGGGCAGAGGAGCATCATAGGCTCACCACAAGACACGAACCGGACACCGGGTCTTCGCCTACAGGGTCCTTTATACCCAGTAGGGATCACCGGCAGACCAGGAGGACTACAAGTCCCTGGTCGACCTGAAGCTAAACCCATGACAGGACTAGGAACCATGAAGGCCCCAGCGTCCAGGGATAGTGGTTGCCAGAAAAAGGTCCTACTACCAAGCGACAGGTGAACGAACAGCACGACACAGAAGCTAGGCCCAGTTGCAGGCTGGCCAGGAGCTTAGAGAGAGGGAGACACGGACCAGGAGGCCTTATACCCGCTCACTGGGGAGAAGTCCTGAAGTGCACCCTTCCTACCGAGTACCCTGGACTGTACCTGACATCCGCACCAGTAAAGGTACTGAAGTGAATCTCCTGTCTCTGTCAGTTACTCCTGCTGCGCCATCTCTCCTGCACTGCAAGCCCCAGCATCACCACCATTTGCACCCACACTGCCCTGGAGGCCCGCTCCACTTGTGGGGAGCAAGAACATCCAAGCTGCCATCCCATCACCCCCAGAGATCTGCAGCAGTGCCGGTAACCATTACCGGAAACCACAGGTGGTGTCACGAGACAAACTGTATACTAAAATCCCATTTTAAAGAGAGACCCAGAGTACGGGCCCGGGAGCCGACTGCCGTGACCTCCTAAACAAGGTAAAAGGCCCGGGTACCGAGTCCCTATATTCCCCCTGGGTGACACATATTCACTGTCTCCCACTCACACACCTCCTCCTCATCTCACCCCCTATCTGTCGGTGTTCCCCAAGGCTCAGTTCTAGGACCCCTGCTATTCTCCATCTACACTTTCGGCCTGGGACAGCTCATACAGTCCCATGGCTTTCAGTATCACCTCTATGCTGATGACACACAGATCTACCTCTCTGGACCCGATATCTCCTCCCTGCTAACCAGAATCCCACAATGTCTGTCTGCTATTTCATCCTTCTTCTCTGACAGATTTCTAAAACTTAACATGGACAAAACTGAATTCATCATCTTTCCACCGTCTCACTCAACTTCCCCAACTGACCTATCCATCAAAGTCAATAGCTGCTCACTCTCCCCAGTCCCATAAGCTCGCTGCCTCAGGGTAACCCTGGACTCTAATCTCCTTCAAACCACATATCCAATCACTTTCCACTTCCTGCCGACTCCAACTCAAAAATATCTCCTGGATCCGCGCATTCCTCAACCATGAATCTGCAAAAATACTAGTGCACGACCTCATCATCTCCTGCCTCGAATACTGCAACCGCCTGCTCTGTAGCCTCCCTTCTAACACTCTTGCACCCCTCCAATCTATCCTAAACTCTGCCGCCCAACTAATCCACCTGTCCCCCCGCTATTCCCCGGCCTCTCCTCTCTGTCAATTTCTTCACTGTCTCCAGTTCAAAACCCTAACCACGGCATACAAAGGCATCCGCAACCTGTCTCCCCCATATATCTGTGACCTAGTCTCCTGATACTTACCTACACGCAACCTCCGATCCTCACAACATCTCCTTCTCTACTCCTCTCTCATCTCCTCTTCCCACAATCGTATACAAGATTTCTCCTGTGCATCCCCCCTACTCTGGAACTCTCTACCCCAAAACATCAGACTCTCGCCTACTGTGGAAACCTTCAAAAGGAACCTGAAGACACACCTCTTCCGACAAGCCTACAGCCTGCAGTAACCCGCGCTCCACCATACCGCTGCATGACCAGCTCTACCCTCACCTACTGTATCCTCACCCATCCCCTGTAGATTGTGAGCCCTCGTGGACAGAGTCCTTGCTCCTCCTGTACCAGTCGCCGACTTGTATTGTTCAAAATGTATTGTAATTGTTTGTGCTATGTATATCCCTTTCACATGTAAAGCGCCATGCAATAAATGGCGCTATAGTAATATATATATATATATATATATATATATAAATAGTGAGGGTTCAGCTCTGTGGTAGACGCTAGTTTATACACGGGGATTCAGTTCTTCAGTTTAAACAAACAGGCGGTTTATGAGATGTCCATAAACCATTCAGAATAACAAAATAAAACCGCGTCTTCCAGGTACAAAAGGTATAACCAAACAAAAACTGGAAATAACTAGTCCATATAACTCATGGGCTCAGCCGTTTAAATGTCAGTGCTTTTCTCTCAGACTCCAGCAGTATACTTATATCTATACTTAACTATTCAGCTTCTCATCCTCCATAAAATGCTGCCTGCACTGCAAAACAGACTGTATTCTCTTTAATACTGACACAGAATTAGGTTATGACTAGTGATGCGTGAGCACTAGTGATGAGCGAGTACGTTTTGTTAACCCTTTCGCGGAATATGCTCGGGCGAGCACCGAGTATTTACAGCTGCTCGATGTTATGTTTGAATCACTCACGTGTGCATGATTTGCAACTGTTTGACAGCTTTAATACATGTGAGGAATGTGTAAGAAATAGACATTGCTCACATGTATTAAAGCTATCAAACAGTTGCAAATCATGCACACGGGAGTGATTCAAACATAACACCAAGCAGCTGTAACTACTGGGTGCTTGCCCGAGCATACTTGGTGAAAGGGTTAACAAAACATACTCGCTCATCACTAGTGAGCACTAAAATGCTCGGGTGCTTGTTGCTCGGGTCGAGCAAATTGTAATGCCTGGGTGCTCGACCCGAGTAACGAGCCCAATGGGAAACTCTAGCATTTTTCCGGCGCCCCTCCCCCACCCCGGAGGTCTGGGGGGAGCCTAATAACTGGTCAAATCGATAAAAGCAGTGCTCAAATGACATGGGAACAGCATGGGGAAGACCCCTGAAAGAATCACTGACTCCCAGGTCACTGCTGTCAACAATGTTGTCAGAGTATTATGCCACTTTTATGAACTCACCATAAAACATACAAAAACAAAACCAAAATGGATTTTCCTGGAAAATAAATAACCAAAAAAAAAATTCTTCTCCACACTGGACTATGTTCCCACGTAGAGTTTTTGATGCATTTTTGCACTTTTGCATTTCTTTCAACAGTGAAAAATACATTCACCAGTAAATGTAATTTTAACATTTTACTACCTTATCTGGTCATTTGGTGTGTGAGACATGATCAGCCACATCCAGAATGAGCACTCATTTCCAGCTGATAATACATATAGCACCTGTCCCTATTTTAAAAGCAGCTAATAGCTTTATCAATAGGGAATAGATTTTTTTTTCAGCACTGTGTATAATAATCCCTGACTAGATGCTTGTAAGATGCTGTCCCAACTGCAATAGGTCACCCGTACACGAATCTCAGATAAGAGAGGTAATATAGTACAATGGAACATAGAATTTAACCGGCTCTGAAGAGGTTATTTTGGTATGTTGCACCACCAAACTGCGAAGGAACGCAAGCAACCCTGTCTGCTTTCATCAATTTCTAATTACAGATCACCATTCAAGATTATGAATCGGTCAACGAGTGCATGGAAGATGTCAATCAAGGCAACAATGAACAACACTCATCTCCAGTTGATGATACCTTGCACCTGTCCCTATTGTAAATGCAGCTAACAGCGGTATCAATAGGGAATAGAATAGATTTTCATTTTTTTTGCAGCAGTACGCAGTATAAGGCAATAATAACTGTCTGAATTGGTGTAATACGGTATCCATACAGCGATAGCTCACCCATAAACAAATTTCAAATAAGAGAGTTAATATTGTAGAATATTGAATTGATTTGAATTGGCCTTCCCATTATTAAGGAGTGGGTCTCCTATACTGTTATTGCATATATATTATAATACCCCCGGTGGCACTAAAACATCCAAGGTGTAAAGAGACAGTTCATGCCACCTGTTCAGCTTGGATACCCAATAGTTGTAAGGCACAGAGTAATCACGGAGGACACTGGTACATTCGCCAAAGTAATCCTTCAGTATGTTCCAAAACTTTTCCCTCCTTGTCAGAGTAACCCGCGCATCAGGGCCTGGGTGCTGGGAGGGTCTAAGAAAACTGTCCTAGACCTTTGACAGCGTTCCCCTGCCTCTGCTTTGTTTCACCCTTGCCCTGTACTCCTTGGTTGTCTAAGAAACTGCCAGCATTTTCAGATGGGATTTTTCTTTAATAATTCTTCAACAAGGGCCATCTGGTACTGCAACATACAACATAGGAGTGGGTCTCCTATACTGCTATTGCATATGATGCAAGTTCAAGGGCTGCTCAAAATTAGGACGCACCCCAATATCACTTTGAATAGACGTAGTGAAGGGCTTCAGTACTTTTTTTTCCCTTCTTAAGGAGCCTCCTATACTGTTATTGCGTATGCAGTGACTGCAAGGGCTGCCAAAAATTAGGATGCACTCCAATACCCCTTTGAAGAGACGTAGAGGAAGGCCCCATTAAAAAATTGTTCCCATTATTAAGGAGCTGGTCTCCTATACTGGTAATGCCCATAAATTAAGTGCATGGGCTGAAAAACATTTACCCCTGGGGGGTATACATGAACATACTATATAACAAGCAAAATCTTAGAGGCAGGCCTCTAAAAATTTTTCCTACGGACATCATAAACACCCTTAAAAAAATTATGTGGGTGTTGCATGATGGTCACCCTGTTGATATGGTGGTGGAGAAGGAGAAGGAGGAGGATAACATAAAATAGATAAAATCATGAAGCGTATACCCATGTCTGGGTGTAAAGAGGTGCATGGGAATAGACCCCCACCAAAAAAAACACTGGATTTGACTTTATGTTCCGCTGTTATCATCCTGTGGTGTCAAGAAGTCTGGCCCAATCCAGTCCTTGTCATTTTTATAAGAGTCAGCCTGTCAGCATTTTTAGTTCTGACAAAATGCTAGCAGCAGGGCAGGCCAGGACCTCCAAGGCGTAGAGAGCCAGTTCATGCCACATGTCCAGTTTGGATACCCAATAGTTATAAGGCACAGAGGAATCACAGAAGATGCTGATATGATTGGCAAGATACTCCTTCAGCATCTTCCAAAACTTTTCCCTCCTTGTCAGAGTACCCCACGCATCGGGGTCTGGGCACTGGGAGGGACTGAGAAAACTGTCCCAGACCTTTGACAGTGTTCCCCTGATTCTGCTGCATCTGGTTTGTGTCTCCCTCGCCTGTACTCCTTGGTCCTCCAACAAACTGTGACCTCTGCCGCCAGCATTTTCAGATGGGAATTTTTTAAATAATTCTTCAACAAGGGCCTTCTGGTACTGCAACATTTTATTAGACCTCTTTGCCATGGGAAGGAGAGATAGAAAGTTCTCCTTGTAGTGTGGGTCTAGAAGTGTGACCAACCAGTAATTATTGTTGGCCAAAATGCGTACAACGCGAGGGTCACGGGAAAAGCAGCGGAACATAAAGTCAGCCAGACTGCCAACAGCTAACAGCCAAGACTTCCGTGTTCTGACCAAGAGGACGACTGTCCATGCTCTAATCCTCCTCCTGGTCCTCCTCCTTGTTCTCTCTCTCCTCAGGCCATCCACGCTGAACTGATGGTATGAATGTTGTGTGGGTAGTACCGTCTGTAGTACAGGAAACCAGCTCCTGTTCCTCCTTCTCCTCCTCATTATCACACAATCAGCATTGAGATGAGGTTGGGCTGTGTAACATCACCCTGTATAGTTCCTTGCTCCATCTCATTGTGCTCTGCCTGCAATACCTCCTCTTTAATTGTGAGCAGCGAGCGTTTCAGTAGACAGAGAAGCAGAATGGTGACGCTAATTATGGCATCATCGCTGCTCACCATCTTGGTGGAGTCCTCAAAGTTTTGCAGGATGGCACAGATGTCATACATCCATGCTCACTCATCAGCTTTTATGTGAGGAGGCTGACCTGAACACCGATGGGCGTGTTGAAGCTGGTACTTAACAATTGCCCTCTGCTGCTCACAAATCCTTCCCAACATATGCAACGTTGAGTTCCAATGTGTGGGGACATCGCACACCAGTCGGTGAGCTGGAAGCTGAAAATGCTGCCGAAGAATGGCGTTGGTGGCAAAAGCTGTAATTGACTTTCTGAAATGGGCACACATGCGGCGCACTTTCACAAGCAGCTCAGGCAGATCGGGGTAGGTTTTGAGAAACCGCTGAACCACTAGGTTGAGAATATTGGCCAGGCATGGTACGTGTGCGAGGTTGCCAAGCCTCAGAGCCGTCACCAGGTTCCAGTCATTGTCGCACATGACCTTGCCTGGCTATAGGTTCAGCAGTGGCAGCCACCGATCTGCCTTCTCTGTTTCAGCTTTCAACAACTCTGCAGCGGTGTGCGGTTTGTCACCTAAGCATTTTAGCTTAAGATTAAGCACAGCCTGTTGCCGATTGGCCGAGGCAGTGCTTCCAGCTTCCGACTAATGTGGTCATTTCGGAGATGGTGGCTGAAGAGAAGGAGGACGAGGTGCAGGAGCAGTAGAATGTGGGGGCAACCCTGATGGACCCAGGGCCCGCAATCCTCGAAGTCAGGAGGATGTGTTCCATCCCAGGGTCCGACTGAGTCCCGGCTTCCACAATATTAACCCAGTGTGCCGTCAGTGAGATGTACCATCCTTGGCCACAAGCACTTGTCCATGTGTCCATGGTTAGGTGGACCTTCCCAGTAACTGCATTGGTGAGGGCACGGCTAATGTTCTGGGACACCTGCTTGTGTAAGGCGGGGACGGCACACCAGAAGAAATAGCAGTTGCTGGAGACCGAGTATCGAGAGACAGCCGCTGCCATGAGGTTGCGGAAAGCTTCCTTCTCCACGAGCCTAAAAGGCAACATTTCCATTGAAAGCAGTCGAGAAATGTGGCAGTTTAGTATTGTGGACTGTGGGTGGTTGGCTGCTTTTTTGCGCTTGCATTCGAAGGACTGGAACACAGTAGGTAGGATGTGGTGATATATTAAATAACCAAATTTTATTAACATAGCATACAATGCGTTTCAGCTCTTATGAGCCTTCTTCAGGTATTACATATGGTCCTATATGTAGTACCTGAGAAGGCTCATAAGAGCTGAAACGCGTTGCAAGCTATGTTAATAAAATTTGGTTATTTAATATATCACCGCATCCTACCTACTGTGTTCCGGGAGCGCAAACCACTTGGAAAATATGTGGTTTCCTATTGAAACACATCGACTGCTTTCACAAGTGCCCAGGATTGTGCTGAAAACCGTGAACAGGAGGAACTCACTAATAACCCACCCAGTGGAATTATTGACAAGTTTAGTATGACATCAAAAAGGTGAGTGCAACCAGCACTTATTTAATATATATTTGAATCTTGATACTGCACTTAGAATCTGCACTCTCTCCCCTCTCTCAGTTTTCTTATTTTATATTCAAAGGACTGGGGAAGAGACAACTGAATGCTGCGCTGGGACAAGGACGTTGACGTGATTGCTGATGGTGGTGGTTGCAAGTGTGCAATGACAGGTGCAGGGTGGGAGGCATCTTCACCTGCGCCATGAACAGGGGATTGGTGTGCACGCACAACAGCGGAACAGACACTGGTGTCACCCGCAGACACTGTTTCTGAATCCTGGTGTTTGGCCCTACTAGTCTATTGCTTTGTTGTCATGCCTGAGCATGCTGGTGGTGGTCATGCTGGTAATTTTGCTGCCCCTGCTGATGCTGGCATGGTAGATGTTGCAAATGGCCTTTTTGGGGTTAACTGGACAGTTGTTAAAAAGAGCCAGACTCTGGAAGACCTAACAGTTGGACTGGCAACTTCCCTCATGTTGGTGTTCTGGAGAACAGTTGCCTGCCTTGTATCTGTGGCCACCCCACTGCTTATTCCTGCCTGTTGTGGTGCTACGCCTCCCTCCCCCACTGCACTGCTGTCCTCGATATTCATGTCACCTTGCCAGGTTGGGTTAGTGACTTCATCGTCCACCTCTTGCGACAGTATTTGCACTTTCCCACCGTCGCCTTCATGTGACCGTGGCTGCTCAAATATTTGGGCATCGCTACATGCGATCTCCTCTTGCCCCACTTGAAGTGGACCGAGCAAGAGGCCCGAATCTTTAAATAGAAAACTTAACAGCTCTTTGGAGTGTCCAAGTGTGGGATCACTTGTCTCTGGGCACTTGGCATTGTTGGAGGAAGGAGGATCAGGGTGAGGAATATGTGGTCCAGACTCACGGCTATTAAGATTGGACCGTGGAGAAGACAGGGTGGTGGTGGTGGCAAACTGACTGCAAGCATTATCTGCTATCCAACCAACAACCTTTTCACACTTCTCTGACTTCAAGAGTGGTGTTTCGCAGCCCCCCAAAAAGTGGGACAGGAGGTAGGGTAACATGATGTGGGTGCTTGTTGTGCTCCTTCAGCAGGCACAATTTCAGCTTGCCCACAGCCTCGGCCATTGCGTGCACCATCACCATCACGTCCACTTCCTTATCCATTACCACATGCCTTGGTCATTTTAAATGGAGTAGAGTATTTGTCACGTTCACAAACATGTCAGGATTATTACCGCAGTAATATAGGATCGTGTCTGATGACCATGGTTTTAGGCAGTGGCCTTATAGATATGGTATTGGTCAGTGACCAAGTGTGAATAGGTCTAGACACACAACTGGCAGACTTTAAATGGAGTAAAATATTTGCCACGTTCCCAAAAATGGCAGGATTATTAACGCAGTAGTATAGGATCACGTCTGATGACCACAGTTTTAGGCAGTTGCATTATAGATATGGTATTGGTCAGTGACCAAGCGTGAATAGGTTTAAACATACAACTGGCAGACTTTAAATGGGGTAGAATATTTGTCACATTCACAAAAATGTCAGGATTATTACTGCAGTAATATAGAATCACGTCTGATGACCACGGTTTTAGCCAGTGGCCTTATAGATATGGTATTGGTAAGTGACCAAGTGGCCTTATAGATATGGTATTGGTCAGTGACCAAGTGTGAATAGGTTTAAACACACAACTGGAAGACTTTAAATGGAGTAGAATATTTGTCACGTTCCCAAAAATGTCTGTATTATTACTTCAGTAATATAGGATCACGTCAGATGATGGACAAGTTTCTCTGCTTCCACAATACAGAAATGCTATTAAAATCAACCAAATTTGGCTGTATGCTGCTAACACACAAAAGGAGCAGCAAAAATTGTGTATTATATTGCTTTTCACCAAAATAATCAGGATTAAAAGCAAAAAGATTATTAGCCCTGATATCTAGGGCTATGGATATGAGTAACAGCAGTAGAAAGAACGCGCAATGGACTCTATTTTGTTGTATACACTCTCCACAAACTCTGCCTGCCTAACTCCTGCTATCACCACGATTGATATGCATCAGAATTAGTCCTTAAAAGGACTGTTAGAGTACAGGGTGGGCCATTTATATGCATACACCTAAATTAAATGGGAATGGTTGGTGATATCAACTTCCTGTTTGTGGCACATTAGTATATGGGAGGGGGAAAACTTTTCCAGATGGGTGGTGACCATAGCCGCCATTTTGAAGTCGGCCATTTTGGATCCAAGTTTATTTTTTTCAATGGGAAGAGGCTCATGTGACACATCAAACTTATTGAGAATTTCATAAGGAAAACAATGGTGTGCTTGGTTTGAACGTAACTTTATTCTTTCATGAGTTTTTTACAAGTTTATGACAACTTATAAAATGTGTTCAAAGTGCTGCCCATTGTGTTGGCGAGTACCGAATAGTGGCGAGCACCGAATAGTGGGGAGCATGCTCGCTCATCACTAGTTTTGACCTATGAAATTATATTATTGTTGAAGTGGAAAAAGGCAACCAGAGTGAACACATAATACAGTACAGGATTGGATTCATCAGCCCTCTCAAAAAAATGAAGTAAAAAGTGATCCAAAGAGGACTTGTACCTAAAAATGGTAACAATGAAAAGTATAGCTTGTCAAACAAATAAACCATCCCTCTCACAAATCTATCTACAGAAAATATTGCAACAAAAAAAAGAGATTTTTTTTATGTACTTTTTTTTGTGTAAGGCTGTGTGCCCACTATGCGTTTGCTAAGCATTTCCGCAGCGGCAATTCTGCTGCAGAAATGCTTAAAAAACCCTTGGTAGAAGGTGTGCCATGTTCCCCAATGATAATCCGCATGTGCTGTGCACATGCTGTGGAAATTTCCGTTGCGGATTATCATTGCAGAAAAATCCGCAGCACTACCAATTATTTTGTGGAATTGCAGCGTTTTCGCCGCCATTGACTTGCATTTAATTGCATAATATCCGCATCACTACATATGCACATGCGGATATCATGCGGTTCAATGTGCGGATGGTACACGGGTTTGGAGAAGAGGAGACTCTCCTCCAGACGCAGGTACCATAGTACCTGTAAAAAAAAGAGAATTAAAATAAAAAATAAAGATTATACTTACCTTCTGATGGCCCCCAGTCTCCTTAGTTATGTGTCCTGGCTCGCCGGCAGTTTGCAATGGTCTGAAAGGACCTGCCATGATGTAATTTAGTCATGTGACAGGTCACGCGACCGCTGACGTCGGCGGTCGCATGACCCGTCACATGACTAAATGACTTCATGGCAGGTCCTTTTAGACCACCGCTAGACACCGGGGACACCAGACGGATCGGATAAGGACACCGGGGGCCATCAGAAGGTAAGTATAATTTTTATTTTTTATTTTTTACCATTCTTTTACAATCACACTATATAAATCCATGCCAGTTGCATGGATTTATATAGTGTGACCAAGTTGTCAAGCACTTTCCAAGTGATGCTAAAATCACTTGGAAAGCGCTTGACAACCCGCATGCGGAAATGCATGCAAGAACGCTTCACTTACGCTTGTCCCTGGCAGGAAAAACGCATGCAAAATCCGCATGCGTTATTTCTGCCAGGGAGATGCAGAAACGCTCAGGAAAAATCCGGAGCAATTCTGCATTGTGGGCAATTAGCCTAAAAGTAGTAAAACATAAACATGTACAAAAATTTGTCATTGCTATATAAAACTTTTCTAGAGTTACTGATTCTTTTGTTCATTCCAACTCCCAAAAAGTGTTATAACAAGTGATGAAAAAGTCATAACAGAAAGTGTTACTACCGAAAACTACATTCATGCAAAAAAATAACGTAACATTACATATGTGGATATTCACTATGCAACTACTGAATAACCTACCAATAAATGTGAATAACCATGAAGCAATAAAAAAGATTTCTTAATATAAAAGGCATAATTTTATTGATACATAAGGGTTAAAAACCCATAAAATAGTGGGGGCCATCCACAATGAAAGTTTACAATAAAATGTATAGAGAGTGGGTATTATTATAAATAACTACGTTATTTATAGACCTGGGGTCTCTTATCCTGTGTTATTCACTGTTTACATGACATGACTGCTTCTTTTGGTATCTGCTGAGGTTTTATTATACACCTATCCATTTGGAATATATATATATATATATATATATATATAAATGTATATATATATATATGTATAATGATCCTGCTGCTATATCTATATAGAGACCTATACATTTTTTTATGGAAGATAACATTTTTTTTATATCATGCCCACTCTCTATTTGTTTACTGTGAACTTTCATTGTGGATGGCCACCATAATTTTTTGTTTTTAGCCTTTTATGTATTAATAAAATGTATACTTTTTATATTAACAAATATTTTTGATGGGTTCCTCATATACAGGTGCATCTCACAAAATTTAAATATCATCAAAAAGTTAATTCATTTCAGTTCTTCAATCCAAAACGTGAAACTCATATTATATAGAATCATTACAAACAGAGTGATCTATTTCAAGTGTTTATTTCTGTTAATGTTGATGATTATGGATTACAGCCAATGAAAACACAAAAGTCATTATCTCAGTAAATTAGAATAATTAACAAAAAACATCTGCAGAGGCTTCCTAAGCATTTAAAAAGGTCCCTTAGTCTGTTTCAGTAGGCTCCACAATCATGGGGAAGACTTCTGACTTGACAGATGTCCAGAAGGCAGTCATTGACACACTCCACAAGGTCCCATAGTTACAATTTTTATCAGGAAATCAAGTTCCCAGAGTCTGGAGGAAGAGTGGAGAGGCACACAATCCAAGCTGCTTGAGGTCCAGTGTGACGTTTCCCCAATCAGTGATGGTTTGGGGAGCCATGTTATCTGCTGGTGTAGGCCCACTGTGCTTTATCAAGACAAAAGTCAGCGCAGCCGTCTACCAGGAAATTTTAAAGAACTTCATGCTTCCCTCTGCTGACACATTTTTTGGAGATGGAAATTTCATTCTCCAGCAGGACTTGGCACCTGTCCACACTGCCAAAAGTACCAATGCCTGGTTTAAAAACAGCAGTATCACTGTGCTTGATTGGCCAGCAAACTCACCTGACCTTAACCCCATAGAGAATCTATGGGGTATTGTAAAGAGGAAGATGAGAGACACCAGACCCAACAATGCAGACGAGCTGAAGATTGCTATCAAAGCAACCTGGGCTTCCATAACACCTCAGCAGTGCCACAGGCTAATCGCCTCCATGCCACGCCGCATTGATGCAGTAATTGATGCAAAAGGAGCCCCGACCAAGTATTGAGTGCATTTACTGAACATACATTTCAGTAGGCCAACATTTCGGATAGTGAAAACAATTTTCAAGCTGTTGTTTTAAAATATTCTAATTTACTGAGATACTGACTTTGGGTTTTCATTGGCTGTAAGCCTTAATCATCAACATTAACAGAAATAAACACTTTAAATAGGTCATTCTGTAATGACTCTATATAATATATGAGTGTCACTTTTTGTATTGAAGAACTGAAATAAATTAACTTTTTGATGATATTCTAATTCGGTGAAATGCACCTGTAGAATAGGTCTATTGATGGAAAGTTTTAAAATATATAGTTTTTAGAATGTAGCAAAACAAAAAAGCAATGTAACAGTCATAAAATGTAATAAAACTATATACATTTGGTAGCACAATTCTGCTGACCTAGTCCAGAAAATGATTCTCATACACTATTGGTGATTCTGTGCTGACTCAGTAAAACCCCCACAAGGTCCAAGGCAACAGATAATCCAAAACAGATTCCAAGGCACCACAGAGTAATATGGATAAAACATAGCCTTTATTCCATCCTTCAAATCGCATAGTGAGAAACAAATGAAGTAGACGAAGCAACACTTCGGCCAAATGGGCCTTTTTCAAGCCAGAGATACAATTGTGGCTGTAACGTTGCTTTGCCTACCTCATTTGTATCTCACTATGCGATTTGAAGGATGGAATTCAGGCAACATTTTATCCTTATTACTCTCTGGTGCCTTGGAAACTGTTTAAAATTAATTAGTGTACTGACCAGCAGAAAAAAAGTTCAAACTTCATTTGTGCAGCATGTGAATGGTGTAAAACGTAAAATATCAAAAACTCTTTTTCTCCTCACAAAGAGTTAATAAAAGTTAGGCAATAAGTTATATGGGGTAAATATAATGATTAATTCCACTCATTCCACAAAAACAAACATTCCCTCCTACTGCTACATCTTTGAAAAAATAGAAATATGAAAAAAGATTAAAAAAAACGTTTTTCCTAGAGGCCCAAAACGGGCATGTCCTTAAAGTGAATCTGTTCGCAGTATTTCACCAACTAAATAAACTATTTAAATGCGCATGTAGCTCTTCAAAAGACAAGTCCAGCAGTATCTTTACATGACCAGTCCGTTCCTCAGTTACTGAGAAATTAGCGTTTGAATTGATATACAAATGAGACTGAAGATCTGAAGCCTCTGTCACTCCAGCTCTATTCCCCACCCAGCGTTGCCTCCTCCTGCAGGATCTCCATGCAGGAATAAAGGTATTGTTGAACTTGCTACATGCTGTCACGCAAGGCGTGGGAAAGACTTAGTGCAACACAAAGGGAAGAGGGAAAGGGAACCCAGACTCTAGAGAAAGTGGGAAAGTGGAGACCTCCTAGGCTGATCTAGCATCAACCTGTCTCCCCTAACGTCCCTGTAATGGCTATTAACCAATCGCCGCACACGTATCTCACCCTATCTTTCCCTGGCGTTTGGCTCAAGCTAGGGAAGGGAGGAGATGAGCACTAGTTGATCTCCACTAAACACTATAGACAACGAGGAAGGACAAACAGGGGAAAAGTGCTTAGCTTTAGATGACTCCAGACAAATGCACAAACACGTCCTCAAGCTCCAGAGAGGAAAAGGTACTGATCTTGATAAGCCTTCACAAGGAATAATGAATATTGCCGGAACCTCCCTTTAGAACACACCAGGTATTTACACACCCAGGCCAGGGAGTTAATTAGCCAGATGGAGGTAGATGCTGGGTCCTAGAGACAGCCTCTAAGATGTCTGTAATTCCAAATGTAGAGATCTCTTGCAACCAACTGCAGGGCGACTGTCTGTCACCTCTGACACACCCGTGACAGTACCCCTCCCTCTACGAGTAGGCCTCCGGACACTCAGGACCAGGTTTCTCAGGATAAGAGGTGTGGAATGAGTGAACCAATCTGGGAGCGTTCAGCTCTGACGCTGAAACCCACATCGTCTCCTCTGGACCATAGCATTTCCAGTGCACCAAGTATTGTAGAGAACGACGTTGGAGATGAGAATCTACAATCCTCGAAATCTGGAACTCCAGATTACCATCAACCATTACTGGGGTCGGTGGTAGAGGCAAGGGCTCAAGAGGTTCCACATACAGTGCATTGTGAAAGTATTTGGCCCCCTTGAACTTTTTTACCTTTTGCCACATTTTTGGCTTCAAACATAAAGATTAGTGCTGAGCGAGCACTAAAATGCTCGGGTGCTCGAAGCTCAGGCCGAGCTCACCGTGATACTCGGGTGCTCGACACGAGCAACGAGCCCAATGTTAGTCTATGGGAGACCCGAGCATTTTTGCGGCGCACCCCCGGCAGTCTGTAGAAAGCCTAACAAGTGCCCAAAACGATAGTGACAGTGCTCAAATGACATGGGGACAGCATGGGAATCGCCCCAGGAAGCATTTCTGACCCCCAGGTCACTGCTGTCAACAATTTGGTCAGAGGTATTAAGCCACTTTTACGGGCTCACAATAAAACGTTCAAAAACGAAACTGAAACTGTTTTCCTGTGAAATATGTTAAGGAACATCCTTTCCAGGGTAAAGACTTATATATAAGATATAATAAATAGTGTTGAGCCACCCCCGTAGTGTTCGAGTTCGGTTCGGTTCGTCGAACACCCGTGTGTTCGCCGAACTGTTCGTCGAACTGTTCGTCGAACACCTTCGAACACCGTTAAAACCAATGGCAGGCAAACAAAAACACATAGAAACACATAGAAAACACCTTCAAAGGTGTCCAAAAGCTGACAAACTGCTCAGAAGACACAACTAACACATGGAAAAGTGACAAGTACATATAGTCATGCGAAAAGAAAAGAGGTGGAGGAGTAAAAGGAGGGGGAGACACAGATATAGGCATGTCATGCCCTTCTAAAATCCAAAAAGTGAGAAGCCGAGACGGCCAGTCCGCTCCTGCCCGTGCCACCTCCGTGTCGCCGGGTTTGTGCCAGAGCCGCGGTGAACCCTGACGGCCAGCCCCCCTCTCCCAATACTGGTGCCTGTCCGCTGGTGGGTCGAGAGAGCCCCCCTGTGGTGGAGGCAGCTCTAAGCTTTTTAATTTAAATTGTCCCTCTAATTTGAATGAATACACTTTAAATCCATTTACAAGGATCTATTGGAGGGCAAGTCTCATGCCAGCAGCCGCGTAATTCCAGCTCCAGTAGCGTCCACTAAAGCTGCTGCAGTTAAAAAGCTTTTATAAGGATCGAGCTCGGCTGTCCACCGCAAGGCATCCTAGTGCCAGTCCCAGCCCCTATGCCTTGGGGTGCCTCCTGATGCTCTTCACTAAGTATCCCGTGGTCCCGAAGCATTTCCTTTGAAAAAATTAAGTGTCCAAACTACAGGTGGTGTAGCTTGCTTAACAGCCGGGATAATCCGCTGACTAGCAGACACTGCTACTAGGCACAAAGTATTTCCTGGGCTAGATGCAGTTAAAAATTTGTAAGTAGATACTCTCGTTGGATGCTGAGAAAGCATTCCATAGAGTCTCCTGGCACGCCATATATGATTCTCTTAAAAAGCTTGGGGTAGGGGTCTAGGGGACCCTTTTATAGCCAAAATCACGGCCCTGTATCACAATACGTCACCTAGGCTGAAGATAAATGGAACTGTAGCACCGAGGGCTCGGTTGCTACAGACGTATTGCACCTCACCCAGAGGTGTGATATCTCACTCTCAGATAAGGATGGAGTGTGGATCAGGACCCGACACCTGCATGCATTACACCACATTGCCGTGGGGCAGGGCGACCAATATGCCCCTGAGATGGGCACGACAGTCCCTGTCCCTGGCTGGAGTGGGGGGAGGGAACACTGAGGAAGGGGAACCCTGCAGTGCAGGAGCAGGGAGGAAGCAGTTCCTGGGTGCATTGAGAAGGGAGTATAAAAGGTGGGCACCATCTTAGTTCAGTGCAGAGAAGTCTGAGCAGAAGTGGCAGGGAGCAGGGGCTCTGCATGAGCTCTGCTCCGGAGGCGGGCCTAGTAACAGAGGCCCAGGCCTGCAAGAGGGAGAAGGAAGGAAGAGGAGCGGAGAAGGCTCCAGGAACGAGGAATGAAGGGATCCCAGGGGTGCGGACGGGCGAGTCGCCACCGCACGCCCGAATCCACCTGCGTGGAGGGGTCAGGCCAAAGGGCGAGACCGGTCCCCGAACTAGTGGAGGCAGGAAACGACCCTCAGCTAGAAACCGGAGGCTCTGACATTTTATGTGGCGCAGCCCCTTGCTCCACCCGCTAGGAAGGCACCACATAGGGTCAGGGAAACTGGCGCCAAGTTTACCAAGAGGAGGCCCGAGGCAGCCGGACAGAAGTGTTGGTAAGAAAGGCCAGACAAAGGACACACAAAGGGGGTCCTGTGAAGCGCTCCAAAGTTATCTGGGAGTTGTCTGAGCCCCTCACCTGGTGAGCACAGTACGACGTGGGCAGCCGTTACCTGCAGACGTGGTCTGGATAATAAGAACTGTGAGTAAAGGCCCTGAACTGCATCACTGACTCCGTGTCGTTACTGCTGCTGCCCTGCACCATCACCCCCATCCTCCGCATACACTGCCCTGAGGCTATACTCCTCCCGTGGGGAGTTATGCTACGCTCTGCTGCACCCACAACACCAGCCTTAGCGGTCTGCCCTGTAGCGGCGGTTCACTCTGACCGCAATCCACGGGTGGCGTAGTCGGACATTTAAACATCAAAACCACATAAATAGTTCCGCCACTGGTTTGACCGCCCTGAGCCACGGAACCGGATCGCCGCCACGAAGACTACAACCACCAGCATCCACCAAAAAGTGTCCGGCTCCGGGTGTCCCAAGGCCCAGGGGGTGCGTCAGAACATTTTCATCACCTTTCACAATCACCAATGGGACAAGGCAGGGATGTCCTCTGTCCCCTCTCTTATACATCCTAGTGACGGAGCACCTGCTCTCCTCAATTCGCCATAACCCCAATATTAGGTGGATTGAGGTGGGAGGCACCGAGTACAAGTGCTCTCTATTTGCTGATGATGTCCTAGTATATATCACTCAATCACATATATCCATCCCTGCTGTTATGGCTGAAATAGATCACTTTGTTACATGGTAAAATTTTAAAATCAATGCAGCGAAGTCTGAGGCCCTCGATGTCTCCCTCCCTAAATCCATATAGGATTCCATCCAGTCCAACTTTCCCTTTGCCTGGCCCTCACAGGGTATCAAATACTTAGGAATTCCTATTCATAGAGACCTCTCCCATCTATGTTATCTTAATTTTGGGCCCTTTATTGAACAATTCCATACAGACCACGGTTGGCAAGTTAGAACTGTAAGATTCACTACGTGAACCACTGGTGTTTTGTGGAAAAGCACATGTACACCGCGTTCCAAATTATTATGCAAAAAGTGTTTAGGAGTGATAAGGGAAGAATTTGTTTGTTTGTCAGTTAAACTCATTGATGGTGATGTGTGTCAGGGCTCTTTATATCATTGTAAGCAATTGCAGACACCTGTGCTAATTAGTTTGGCAGGTGTGTCCAATGAAAGGCAAGACTACTTAAGAAGGCTCTCTCACATTATTAAGCAGCCTACATTTTCTGCCAAAATGGGAAAGAAAAAGGATGTGTCGGCTGCTGAGAAGCAACAAATTGTGGAGTGTTTAGGTCAAGGCATGACTACAATCAACATTGTGCGATGATCAGGATGAAGTGTCTTGGCAATCAAGAAGTATGTAGCTGATTCACAGTACACACGTGTGCGTGCTGATAAGGGCAAATTGAGGACTCTTTCCTACAGGCAATTACGTCAGGTTGAAACAGCAGCGGCAAAAAAGCCTTGTCATAGCAGCAGACAAGTTTTTGAAGCTGCTTGTGCCTCCAACGTCCCCCGAACAACAAGATGCAGGGTCCTTCAGAGGTTTGCAGCTGTGCATATGCCATCCTGTCGACCTCCTCTATCCACTTCACACAAGCAGAAACGGCTCCAGTGGGCCAAACATTACATGAAGACTGATTTCAAAACTGTTTTGTTCACGGATGAGTGCCGTGCAGCGCTCGATGGTCCAGATGAATGGAGTGGAGGATGGCTGGTTGATGGACACCCCACGCAAAGACGGCTACAGCGCCAACAAGGAGGAGGTGGAGTAATGTTTTGGGCTGGAATCATGGGGAGAGAGATTGTCGGCCCCTTTAGGATCCCTGAAGGCGCTAAAGATGAACTCCATAATGTATGTGGATTTTCTCAAACAGCACTTCCTGCCATGGTTCAAGAAGAAGAACCGTGTATTTCACAGCAAGATCATTTTTCTGCATGATAATGCACCATCTCATGCTGCACATAAAACATCTGCATCTCTGGCTGATATGGGCATAAAAGGGGACAAACTTATGGTGTGACCCCCATGCTCCCCTGACCTCTACCCCATTCAGAACCTTTGGAGCATCATTAAAAGGAGTGTCTATGATGGCGGGAGGCAGTTCACATCTAAGCAACAGCTCTGGGAGGGTATTCTGTCCTCATGCAAAACAATTGAAGCAGAAACCATCCAAAACCTGACAAATTCAATGGACGAGAGAGTTCAGAAGCTCCTTTCGAACAAGGGGTCCTATGTGAAAATGTAACATCACCTAGAATAAAGTTTTGAGTTGAAAACTGTTTGATTTCAGTTTCTAACAACCTGCTAATGCTTATAATTTCAAAAATGACCATTTTTTTGGTCTTTATTAAAATGAAAAGGTTGATCGAAAAGTTTGGGGGATCTAAGAGTGTGGCAACCCAGTAGTCATGATTACTTCGAATTCTGACAATATGAGGGTCATGCTGCAGGTAGTGCAGCAAGAAGGCACTTATGTGTCTTGCGCATCTCGGAGCCCCAAAATTATTTTCCGGGCTAGATGCAGCTAAAAATTATTTTTAATTTTAAATCTGGTGAAGCTTATTATAGATGGCCTAATAGGATCAGTGCTGCACACTGCTACAAAGCCCAAATTATTTTCCAGTCAAGATACAGATAAACATGATTAGTAATTTGAAAGCTTAAAACGGTTGGTAGGGTGATTTTAACCAATCATCAAGCTTTTACTCTCCCCAGGATGACACAGGGGTAGAAAAGTCGTTTCGGATCCATGATTTGTTCATCTTTATGAACGTGAGTCTGTCTACATTATCAGTGGAGAGCCGCGTGCGCTTATCTGTCAGCACACCACCAGCAGCGCTGAACACACGTTCAGACAGAACGCTGGCTGCGGGGCATGACAAGATCTCCAAGGCGTAAGTGGCTAGCTCCGGCCATTTATCCAGATTGGAAGCCCAAAAAGAGCAAGGGTCCAGTGACACAGTCGTGGCTTCAATGTTTACTTGGAGATACTCCTGTACCATCGTCTCTAGGCGTTGACTATGTGTCAGACTTCTTGTCTCCTGTGGCCTTGCAAAGGATGGGCTAAAAAAGTGGTGAAATGATTCCGCAAAATTGATGTTACCAGCAGATACTGTGGTTCTGTTACGGTTTGAGTGCTGAACACTTGACGGTCCCACGGTTGGCAAGTTGGAACTGTGAGATTCACTACGTGCACCACTGGTATTTTGTGGAAAAGCACATGTAAGATTCTGCAACAGTCTCTGCTGATACTCCTGCATGCGTGCATCCCTTTCTATAGCAGGAATAATTTCTGCAAATTTACTTTTGTACCGGGGATCTAACAGTGTGGCAACCCAGTAGTCAGGATTATTTCTAATTCTCACAATTCGAGGGTCATGTTGCAGGTAGTGCAGCAAGAAGGCACTCATGTGTGTTGCGCATCCAGGAGCACCAAGTCCCTGTTGTGTTGGTGGCGAGGTAACAATCATGCTTCCTTCCTCTGTCCTCTCCCCCCAACCTCGCACAACAGAAATGTGATCAAGGTCTCCCTCATCTGATGAGTCTTCCATCAGTTCGTCCTCCACTTCTTCCTGGGCTCCTGCACCTTCCTCACTAGTTTGGCTGCTACCATGCGCCCTGGTAAAACCATCTCCCCCACCCTCACATGCCTGCCGCCTTGGTGCTGCCGACCGTCTGGACCTTGCAGATGTTAGCCCTTCGGCATACAACTCCTCCTCCTCTACTTCCTCCACCTCCTCTTGTGCCACCACCTGACTCCGAATTCTGTTTAACATGTGCTCCAGCATGTAAATCATCGGAATAGTCATGCTGATAATGGCATCGTCAGCACTAAACATCTTCGTCGCCATTTCAAAACTGTGCAGAAGGGTGCATAGGTTCCTGATCTGAGACCACTCCTCCAGCGTGATTTGCCCCACCTCTGAATCTCGTTGGCCCAGGCTATACGTCAGAACGTATTGCACCAGGGTTTGTCGGTGCTGCCACAGTCGCTGCAACATGTGCAGAGTTGAATTCCACCGGGTAGGCACATCGCATTTTAGCCGGTGAAGTGGCAGGCCCAACGACTTCTGTAGAGATGTAAGTCGCTGAGCTGCGGGATGCGAACGGCGGAAGTGAGCACACAGCGACCATGCCCTCTGCAGAAGGCCATCTAGTCTGGGATAGTGGGCTAAAAATTGCTGGACAACCAGGTTCAACACGTGAGCCATACAAGGCACGTGTGTGACATTGCCCCGGCGAAGGGCCGCACCCAGGTTTTCAGCATTGTCGCACACGGCCTTCCCTGGTTTCAGGTCCAGTGGAGACAACCATTCATGAAATTGGTTCTCCAGAGCTGACCACAACTCCTCAGCTGTGTGACTCACATTTCCCAGACATTTCAATGTAAAAACCGCCTGATGACGTTGAGCCCTACTGCCAGCATAGTAAGGAGGTGTGCAGGATCCCTTCTGCGCAGTTAGAAAGCTTGTGGCATGACCAGACAGGCTTTGGGTGCAGGTGGAAGACCGAGAGGAGGTTGAGGAGGCAGAAGCAGTGGAGGAACTTTGACATAAAGAGGATTGACGCACAACTCGTGGGGACGGCAAGACTTGGACAGCAGCCCCTTGTCCTGCTGTCACCATAGTTACCCAGTGCCCAGTCAGCGACATGTAACGCCCCTGTCCATGCCTACTCGTCCAAGTGTCTGTGGTGAAATGCACCCTGTCACACACAGAGTTTCTCAAAGAAGCGGTGATGTTGTGTGCGACATGCTGGTGGAGCGCAGGCACACCTTTCTTTGAGAAGTAGTGCCGACTGGGCATCTGGTACTGGGGCACTGCGACGGACATAAGGTCTCGAAAATCCTCTGTGTCCACCAGGCGGAAAGGGAGCATTTCTGTAGCCAAGAGCTTGCAGATGGTGAAATTCAACCTCTTAGCTTTCTCATGGCTAGGAGGAAATGGTCTTTTACTTGTCCACATCTGAGGGACCGAGGGCTGGCTATTGTGCTTAGACGGGGTTGATAAGGGTGTCCCCGGCAAACTGCCGGTCTGTGAGGAAGATGCAGGCGGACATGTTAGGTTGCCTTGATCCAAAGGTGGTGCTATCGATGTCGGACAGCGCTCAACACCAGCTGGTGTTACCACCTCCAAAGAAAATGATGACCTGCCAATCACGCTGGCTGTTGCGGGTAAAGAGGTGGCAGGTCTGCGCCCCAAAACAGGTGTGACTGCTGTCCCCCCAGTCACAGAGGATGAAGAGGCCGCGGATGCACAAGATATGGCAGACGGTGATTGGCCCGGCCGGCTAGGCCGCATTGTAGCACACTGAGCTTCCCACTGCAACTTATGCTTCATGTCCATGTGCCGGTTCATGCATGAAGTACTCAAACTATGTATTTTTTGGCCTCTACTTAGCTTTTGCTGACAAATGTTACAGATAACACGAGTTGGGTCATCTTTATCGATCTGAAAAAATGCCCAGGCTATGCAAGGCTTAGCACCCATGCGACCTGAAGAGCCACCACGACTTGTGGTGAGAGGCAGAGTTGTGTTTGAGGATGCAGTTGTTGACGTGCTTCCAGTACTACGTCTCTGTCCAGGAAGGCGCAACCTGACCTCGTCGTCACTAGCATCTTCCTCCACCTCCTCTGCTGACCTCATCTCTTGGCTGACTGTGGGTTGACAGTAAGTGGGATCTCCGACCTCATCATCATCACCCTGTGCGTTATCACACCCGTCGTCCTCAGAGCCAACCTGTTCCTGCCCTGACAAAAAACTAAAGTTGTCGCTCCAATCAGGTATTTGAGTCTTATCATCGTCTTCCTCATTGTCTCCACCAACAGGAGTTACAGTTTGGGAATGAGGGTCTACATTATGGTCAGAACCTTCTGCGTCTGGTCCTGGATCCGACTCATAAAGATTCTGGGCATCAGTGCAGATCATTTCCTCGTCTGGATTCACAGAAGCGCTGGAGTCGACCTCTGATTCCCAGGCTATAGTATGAGTAAACAGCTCTGCAGACTCAACCATCTGTTCTACCTCATACTCAGACGGGCAGCTGGAGATTTGGGAGCTGTGAGGAAGCAAGTGCGATTTGGGTGACACCTTTGAGGACTGGAGTATTTGTGATGTTGAAGTTGATGTGGAGGAGAGCCCACTTAAAGGAGCACTTGATATCCGTTGAAGCACCTGCTGTTTTTGTGCCTCATCTGGAATTTGTAGCGATTGGCGTGGCCGTAAGAAAGGGATCTTATCACATTGTCCGCTAAAAGAAGTAGACATTTTAGTTTGGCTGGAAGATGGTCTTTCTTCTGCACCTACCCCACGGACACAACCTTTTTTCCCCTTCCCAACACGCCTATTCCCCTTTCCACCAGCAGCAGGCCTTTTTCCACTCATTTTGGTGGTTAACTAATTCACAACTCTGGAGTTGTTTGCACAAAAAAACAATGGATGGTAACCGAGCAGAGCTGAGTGGCCAAACTGTGGTATTAGGCCAAAACTATTGGCTGGGCTAGATGCAGAAAAAAAATATTTTTAATTTGCAACCTGATGGAGGTCAGTATAGATGGACTAATAGAACAAGTCCCACACGCTGCTAGAAGCCCAAATATTTTTTCAGAGATAAATGAAGAAAAAAATTATTTTTAATTTGCAACCTGATGGAGGTCAGTATAGATGGACTAATAGACCAAGTCCCACACACTGCTAGAAGCCCAAATATTTTTTCAGAGCTAGATGCAGAAAAAAAATATTTTTAATTTGCAACCTGATGGAGGTCAGTATAGATGGACTAATAGACCAAGTCCCACACACTGCTAGAAGCCCAAATATTTTTTCAGAGCTACATGCAGAAAAAAATTATTTTTAATTTGCAACCTGATGGAGGTCAGTATAGATGGACTAATAGAACAAGTCCCACACGCTGCTAGAAGCCCAAATATTTTTTCAGAGATAAATGAAGAAAAAAATTATTTTTAATTTGCAACCTGATGGAGGTCAGTATAGATGGACTAATAGACCAAGTCCCACACACTGCTAGAAGCCCAAATATTTTTTCAGAGCTAGATGCAGAAAAAAATTATTTTTAATTTGCAACCTGATGGAGGTCAGTATAGATGGACTAATAGACCAAGTCCCACACACTGCTAGAAGCCCAAATATTTTTTCAGAGCTAGATGCAGAAAAAAAATATTTTTAATTTGCAACCTGATGGAGGTCAGTATAGATGGACTAATAGACCAAGTCCCACACACCGCTAGAAGCCCAAATATTTTTTCAGAGCTAGATTCAAAAAAAAATTATTTTTAATTTGCAACCTGATGGAGGTCAGTACAGATGGACTAATAGACCAAGTCCCACACACCGCTAGAAGCCCAAATATTTTTTCAGAGCTAGATGCAGAAAAAAATTATTTTTAATTTGCAACCTGATGGAGGTCAGTATAGATGGACTAATAGACCAAGTCCCACACACTGCTAGAAGCCCAAATATTTTTTCAGAGCTAGATGCAGAAAAAAATTATTTTTAATTTGCAACCTGATGGAGGTCAGTATAGATGGACTAATAGACCAAGTCCCACACACTGCTAGAAGCCCAAATATTTTTTCAGAGCTACATGCAGAAAAAAATTATTTTTAATTTGCAACCTGATGGAGGTCAGTATAGATGGACTAATAGAACAAGTCCCACACGCTGCTAGAAGCCCAAATATTTTTTCAGAGATAAATGAAGAAAAAAAATATTTTTAATTTGCAACCTGATGGAGGTCAGTATAGATGGACTAATAGACCAAGTCCCACACACTGCTAGAAGCCTAAATATTTTTTCAGAGCTAGATACAGAAAAAAATTATTTTTAATTTGCAACCTGATGGAGGTCAGTATAGATGGACTAATAGACCAAGTCCCACACACTGCTAGAAGCCCAAATATTTTTTCAGAGCTAGATGCAGAAAAAAATTATTTTTAATTTGCAACCTGATGGAGGTCAGTATAGATGGACTAATAGACCAAGTCCCACACAACGCTAGAAGCCCAAATATTTTTTCAGAGCTAGATGCAGAAAAAAATTATATTCAGTTTGCAACCTGATGGAGGTCAGTATAGATGGACTAATAGAATGATGCTATGCCCAAAAGATTTTACTTCACTAGGTGCAGTTAAAAAAATTGGTATTCTATACACAGGTGGTATATCTTGCAACACAGATAGGCTACTCCACTGACTAACACACTCTGCAATAGGCCAAAAAGGATTAGCTTTGCTAGATTCAGCCAAATGCTGTGAAAAAAACTTGCACAGCACTGGCACAGACCTGCCTGGCAAAAACTGATAGGAACTGATGTAACCTAGTCCTGAAAAGGACTCCAATTACAATTAGTCTTTACTCCCACAATCTATCTATTTAAGAGCACAGACCTGCCTGATAAAAGTCGTAGGAAATGCTGTAACCTAGTCCTTAAAAGGACTGCAATCACAACTATTCCCTACTCCCAAGCTATCTGTATATTTGTGCGAAAATTGGCTTGAAATTAACAAGGTATAGCGCACACAGCAACAGCGGTGCCGTCTAACACGCAGCTGCAGCAGTGAGAAAATGGTGGCGACGGGGAAAATGGCTTGGTCTTATAGGGCAAGGACATGTGACATACACTGCCAATCACACATGCCCTTGCTTGTGTGAAAAAAAGCACTTCGCTCCGTGTGTGCGCTGCTGATAGGCTGACAGATTGCACCTCCCCACTGCAAATGCGGGAAAGAGAAAAAAAAATGGAGATCTTCATTGTTCCTGCAGAGATCCATCCCCTGCCCCTCCCCCCGCCCCGCTGTACACTCAAACTGCGTATTAACATTAATTTTCATCATTACTGAGAAAAAATCCAGTTATGATTTTGGTGCACGAACAGTTATCGAACATAACCTCGAACAGCCGAATTTTTCTCAAATTGTTCGTGTTCGCCGACCGGCTCGAACACCGCCCAAAACAGCTCGAATTTGAGATTGGCGAACAGTTCGAGTAGAACAACGCTCATCTCTAATAATAAATAACCAAAAACATAAATACTCCTCCACAACTTGGGCTAAGTTCACAAGTAGCATTTTTTAAGCGTTTTTGCACTTTTGTATTGCTTTGAACCGTGACAAATGTCATTTTAACATTTTACAACCTTATCTGGCCATGTGCTGTGTGACACATGCATACAGTGCTGAAAAGAAATGGGAACAGTATGGGGAAGACCCCTGGAAGCATCTCTGACACCCAGGTCACAGCCTAAAAGTGTGCCCATCAGAAGTGATCCTTGCCGCATCAGAAGATGCAGACTTGCAACTATCCCTGTGCAAGTCCTTGTCCCAGGGCAGTGTTCAATTGTACCTCCCCCATTCCTTGCAATGCAAGCGCAAGTATGCAGCCTGCCACCTACCCACCCCCAGGCTGCAATACCATACTGCTTGCTTGCACTTGAAATTGGGCCTGTTAGGCATGTGGAGGTGGAATCTGGCCACCACATCATGGCTGCGTCGGCGGCCTGGTACCCATACTCGGTCCCCAGCAGCCCCGTGGCCGGGTGCCCACACACGGTCCCCAGGCGCCTGGGGGCTGCCGGGTGTCCATAATTGGTCCACAGCCGCCCCTATTTGTCCCGGTGCGCCTTATACACAAGCGCGCATACCAAAACATTACCTGTGTCCTCCCCAGTGCATTTAGTAGGAAGGACAGCCTAACCACAAACACGTGGACAAGTGAATGTGGCCAGGGATGGTCCATCTCACTGACGCCTTCACACTGGGTGAATATTGTGGAAGCCGGGACACAGTTGGACACTGGGATGCAACACGTCCTCCAGACATAGAGGATTGTGGGTCCTGGGACAATCAGGCTTCAACACAAAGTTCAGAAGGTAGACAGCAGCAGTGGTCGGCCTCATGCACAACGAGTAAATTATTCATGATCATGAGGCCATCCATCTCCTTAGCTTTCTGTTCCTTGGAATGCAAGCGCATGTATGTAGTAGCGGCTAGGCCTGAGGTGGTCAGCGTTTTGGCGCATATCCTACCTCCTCCGAGGATTGCTGGATGTTTTCCTGCTACTGTTAGAACTCTCCTGTTAGGTTTTTTCTATTTTGCTGGTCACATGACCTTTTTTGCCTATTTAATCCTGCTCCGCCCTTCTGGCCATGCTGGACTTCATTGTATTTTCTACTCTTAAGCTAGCCAGGTGCTTTGTAACCTTTCTCAGTCAGTTTAGCTAGGTCTTTTGACCTCTATGTTCTATGTTGTTTGTTTGTCTTTTTACTGCTACAATTTCTGCTAGGAGGTGTCCATCTTTCTCCCAGTCCCTAGTTCTTGTAGGGATCCCTCCCTCACATCTATAGGTCTTCGTTCAGACTAGCTGAGGACTTTAGCGGGTCTGATCGCAGGATCAGGTTCCCCGTTACATCGTAGGGATCTAGCTTAGTTCTATTGTAGGGACAGATCTCCTGTCTTTCCTTAGTGCTTGTAGCCTATCTTAACAGTAAGTCCAGCCAAAAAATATCTCTAAGGAAAGACCTCCAGTTTCCATCATGGTGTCGGTTCAGGATTTGGCTCAACGCCTGCAGGGACTCTCTCTGGAGGTGGCCGAGCTCCAACAACACGTGAGTAGCTGTTCTGGAGCGCATTTTGTGGAGCCAAAGGTACGATTGCCTGATTTATTTTTTGGTGAACAACAAGATTTTTTTTCCTTTAAAAATGCTTGTTTATTGTATTTTCGTTTGAGACCCAGATCCTCTGGTGATGAATCACAGCGCATAGGGTTCATAATGTCACTTTTGCGCAAAGAACCTCAGGGATGGGCTTTTTCTCTCCAACCTAGTGATCCGTGCTTTAGATCACTGGATAGTTTTTTTTCTGCTTTGGGGTTGTTGTATGATGATCCTGATCGTGTCTCATCAGCTGAGACGGAATTGAGACTTTTGAGGCAGGGATCAGGTAATGTGGAAAATTATTGTACTCACTTCCGTCGGTGGTCTGCTCAGGTGGGGTGGAACGATTCAGCTCTGAAAAGTTTGTTTCTTGCTGAGCTAGTTGAAAGGGTTACGGATCTGCTTATTGCTTATCCTACACCTGGAGACTTGCAGGAGGCAATGCAATTAGCTATACGGGTGGACAGGAGACTGCGTGCAAGGGTTAATGAGAGTAAATCCTTTGCCATGTCAGCTTCTAGTCTTGAGAGGGTCTGTACTGACATTGGAGAGCCGATGGAGATTGGGGCGATGTCACCCCACTCTCAGGAAAAAGACCGCAGGTTTTCTGAAGGTTTGTGCTTTTATTGCGGAAAATCTGACCATTTCATTAAGAACTGTGTGCTTCGTATGAACAAAAAAAAAAAAAAAAAGGTCAGTTACGCCCGTATAGCCTGTTTAAACACTAAGGGGGTATTTCTTTCTGCTACTACTGCAGCTCAGGAAGAATTAATTGAATTTCGGGTATTTGTGGATTGTGATTCTACTCTGAATGTGATTGATGGGGGATTCTTGGAAAAACTTAAATTAAAACCCAAACCTTTGTCATCCCCTATTGCCGTGTTTTCTGTCGATGGCTCTCCCTTGAAATCTGTTACTCACAAGGTTTATGAATTTCCCCTCACTATTAATGGTATTCACCAAGAAAATTTGGATTTGGCAGTATTAAATAATTTGCCTTCTCCAGTAGTTTTGGGGTTACCCTGGTTAAAATTGCACAATCCTGTACTGGATTGGTCTACTAATGAAATTAAGTCCTGGAGCCCTAAGTGTTATGACAAGTGTTGTAATGGGCGCATTGCTGCTGTGGATAAAGGGGAATTACCTGTACCTATTCAGGATTTTTGAAAATTTTTTTCTGAGGAGGAGTCGCAAATTTTGCCTCCCCATAGAGACTATGATTGTACCATTGAATTTGTCCCTGGATCGACTCTTCCTAAAAGTCGTTTATTTAATCTTACTATTCCTGAGAGAAAGGCTTTGGAGTAATACATACAGACGAGCTTGGCCGCCGGTCATATCAGACCCTCTAAGTCACCTGTGGCTGTTGGATTTTTTTTTGTTAAAAAAAAGGACGGCGGTTTACGTCCTTGTCTGGACTTTCGCGAGATTAATAAAATTACTGTACGCAATCCCTACCCACTGCCATTGATTCCTGATTTGTTTAACCAGTTAGTGGGGGCCAAGTGGTTCTCTAAAATTGATCTCCTGGGGGCATACAATTTGTTGCGCATGAAGGAGGGTGATGAATGGAAGACTGCTTTTAACACTCCTGTGGGTCATTTTGAGAATCTGGTTATGCCTTTTGGTCTTACCAATGCACCAGCATTTTTTCAGAATCTTATTAATGACATCCTTAGACCTTTGATCGGCAAAAATGTGGTTGTGTACTTGGATGACATTTTAATTTATTCGCCTGATCTGGAGTCTCATAGGCGGAGCGTACGTGAGGTATTACAGTTATTAATTGACAATTTGCTTTTTGCTAAGCTAGAGAAATGTGAGTTCGCTGTACAGAGAATTAGTTTTTTGGGCTACATAATCTCTAGCGAGGGCTTTGAGATGGACCCGGTGAAAGTTCAAGCTGTGCAGGAATGGCCTAGGCCTATTGGTTTGAAATCGATACAGAGGTTTTTGGGTTTCGCCAATTATTACAGAAAATTCATTAAAATTTTTTCTATTATTGTTAAACCACTGACTGATCTCACCAGGAAAGGTGCTAATACGGTTCAGTGGACTACTGAGGCCATTGAAGCATTTGTGTTTCTAAAGGAGAGGTTCAGCTCTGCCCCCATCCTTATGCAGCCTGATGTGACTAAGCCATTTTGATTGAGGTTGATGCTTCTTCTGTGGGGGTCGATGCTGTGTTGTCTCAGGAAAACAAGGATGGAGTACATCCCTGTGCCTTTTTTTCAAAAAAATTTTCTGAGACTGAACTTAATTACGATATTGGTAATCGGGAATTGCTGGCTATTAAACTCGCATTTGAACACTGGCGTCATCTCTTGGAAGGTGCTGAATTTCCCATTCAGGTTTTCACTGATCATAAAAATCTGATCTATGTTGATGCTGCCAAGCGCTTGAATGCCCGTCAGGCTAGGTGCGCACTTTTTTTTTCGCGGTTTAATTTTTCCGTTACTTACATTCCCGGGTACCAAGAATGTTAAAGCTGATGCGTTGTCTCGCAGCTTTTCTCCCGTGGTCGGTGCTGAGGAGGAGGAGAGCATTTTACAAGAAGGTGTTGTGATTGCTGCATTGGACTCCGTTTTGGAAGATGAGATTCTTAAAGCACAGGAGAATGCCCCATCTAACACTCCCCATGGGAGGTTGTTTGTGCCTAGGACCTTTAGGAAAGATTTATTTGTTGAGTGTCATGAGTCTCGGTTGGCAGGTCATCCAGGAATTTCTGAGACCAAGAGACTTGTGGTTCGCAGTTTTTGGTGGCCTGAATGGCAGAAGGAAGTCATTTAGTGGGTGCGTCAATGTACTGTGTGTGCTAGATCTAAGTCTTCTCATGCTTCTGCTGCGGGGTTGCTTTTCCCTCTGGAGGTTCCTAGTGCACCTTGGACACATCTGGCTATGGACTTTATTACTGACCTTCCCTCCTCTGAGGATTTCACGGTCATCTGGGTGGTCGTGGACCGTTTTAGCAAGATGTGTCACTTGGTTCCCTTCATCAAACTGCCCTGCGCTAAGATACTCGCTAAGGCCTTTGTCAAGGAAATTGTCAGACTCCATGATGTTTCTACTGACATTGTTTCTGATAGGGGACCTCAGTTCGTTGCTCGTTTTTGGCGTGCCTTTTGTGACAGGTTGGGAGTTCATTTGTCGTTTTCATCTGGATATCATCCTGAGTCTAATGGCCAGACAGAAAGGAAGAATCAGGATGTTGAGCAGTTCTTGCGTTGTTTTGTGGCAGACAATCAAGAGGGGTGGTCTGAGTTTCTGCCACTTGCTGAATTTGCTCTTAACAACCATACATCCCCTTCTGCTGGGTGTTCGCCTTTTTTTTGTTGTTCTGGGAGACATCCGTCTTTTGGGTCATCCTCCAAATTGGTATCGGCTGTGCCTGAGGAGGAGAGTTTTTCCGGTGATTTGGAGAGAGTTTGGACGGATGTGCGTGGTAATCTTCAGGAGGCTAACAAAAAATTTAAGAGGTACTTTGACAGGAAACGTCAAGAGGTTTTGTTTACGGTTGGTGACATGGTTTGGTTGTCCTCTAAGAATCTGCGGTTGAGGATTCCTTCTAAAAAATTGGGTCCCAAGTTTGTAGGGCCCTTTAAGGTGCTTCAGGTAGTTAACCAATCTGCTGTTAGGTTGGAGGTTCCTACCTCCTGGAAGATTAATCCGGTGTTTCATGTTTCTCTATTGAAAAAAGCTGATGTATCAGATAGAGACGCCACTGCCACTGTTCCTCCGGTGGTGGAGGACGGGGAATATGAAATTCCCCGCATCCTTAATTCTAGACGGTATAGGGGGAGTTTGCAGTATCTCGTCGCTTGGAAGGGTTTCGGTCCCGAGGATAACTCATGGGTGAGGGCGGATGATGTTTCTGCTTCCAGACTTGTCAGAGCGTTTCACAAGAGGTTTCCTGATAAGCCTGGGCCTAGGGGATCCGGAGGATCCTCATAGAAGAGGGGGTACTGTTAGAACTCTCCTGTTAGGTTTTTTCTATTTTGCTGGTCACATGACCTTTTTTGCCTATTTAATCCTGCTCCGCCCTTCTGGCCATGCTGGACTTCATTGTATTTTCTACTCTTAAGCTAGCCAGGTGCTTCGTAACCTTTCTCAGTCAGTTTAGCTAGGTCTTTTGACCTCTATGTTCTATGTTGTTTGTTTGTCTTTTTACTGCTACAATTTCTGCTAGGAGGTGTCCATCTTTCTCCCAGTCCTTAGTTCTTGTAGGGATCCCTCCCTCACATCTATAGGTCTTCGTTCAGACTAGCTGAGGACTTTAGCGGGTCTGATCGCAGGATCAGGTTCCCCGTTACATCGTAGGGATCTAGCTTAGTTCTATTGTAGGGACAGATCTCCTGTCTTTCCTTAGTGCTTGTAGCCTATCATAACAGCTACTAGCCCAGTTCTATGACTCCCGTTAAAACAAAGCTTCAGGTGATGAATGATGGATGAGGTGGTGGCAAAGGAGAAAGAGCAGAAGGAACAGGGACCATTCACATCAATCTCAGGCCAGTCAACCACACATGTCTTGTAGGATATGTTTCTGTACCAAAAGGAGCGGTTCGGCTACACAGTAATAGGGCATACAGTGAGTGCAATGCCTTCCAAAAAATTTGAGGCCCTCCAATGCCCCTTGGAAGTGACATGGAGGTCAGAGGGCCTTAACTAAACCGTTTTTTTCCATTTATAGCAACTGGGTCTCCTGTACACTGTTGGCCTAAGCAGTGAATGGAAGGCTTTCCAAAAGTTTTGAGCAACTGCAATGCCCCTTGAAACAGATGTGGATTACAGCATACTAAAAACCTTCTACCCATTATTGGGGAGTGGGTCTCCCTTAGTGTTCGCCTATGCATTGAAAAGCAAAAGCTGATTAAAATTAGGAGGAAATGCAATGCCCGTTGGAAGAGTCGTGGAGGTTAGAGGTAATTAAAAACAACATTTCAATGCCCCTTGGAAGACCTGTGAAGTTCAGAGTGGTTTAACAAGACGGTTTTAATGCCCCTTGGAAGAGATGTGGAGGTCACAGTAGCTTAACAAGACGGTTTTAATGCCCCTTGGAAGAGACGTGGAGTTCAGAGTGGTTTAACAAGATGGTTTTAATGCCCCTTGGAAGAGTGGTGGAGGTCCCAGTGGAATAAGAAGACAATATCAATGCTCCTTGGAAGAGTGGTGGAGGTTACAGTGGAATAAAAAGACAATATCAATGCCCCTTGGAAGAGACGTGGAGGTCACAGTAGCTTAACAAGACAATTTTAATGCCCCTTGGAAGAGACGTGGAGTTCAGAGTGGTTTAACAAGACGATTTTAATGGCCCTTCGAAGAGACGTGGAGGTCACAGTAGCTTAACAAGACGGTTTTAATGCCCCTTGGAAGACTGGTGGAGGTTACAGTTGAATAAAAAGACAATATCAATGCCCCTTGGAAGAGAGGTGGAGGTTACAGTGGAATAAAAAGACAATATAAATACCCCTTGGAAGAGTGGTGGAGGTCCCAGTGGAATAAAAAGACAATATCAATGCCCCTTGGAAGAGACGTGGAGGTCACAGTAGCTTAACAAGACGATTTTAATGCCCCTTGGAAGAGACGTGGAGTTCAGAGTGGTTTAACAAGACGGTTATAATGCCCCTTGGAAGAGACGTGGAGGTCACAGTAGCTAAACAAGATGGTTTTAATGCCCTTTGGAAGACACGTGGAGTTCAGAGTGGTTTAATAACACAGTTTTACTGCCCCTTGGAAGAGAGGTGGAGGTCCCAGTGGAATAAAAAGACAATATCAATGCCCCTTGGAAGAGACGTGGAGGTCACAGTAGCTTAACTAGATTTTAATGCCCCTTGGAAGAGATGTGGAGTTCAGAGTGGTTTAACAAGACGGTTTTAATGCCCCTTGGAAGAGACGTGTAGGTCACAGTAGCTTAACAAGATGGTTTTAATGCTCCTTGGAAGAGATGTGGAGTTCAGAGTGGTTTAACAAAATGGTTTTAATGCCCCTTGGAGGAGACGTGTAGGTCCCAGTGGAATAAAAAGACAATATCAATGCCCCTTGGAAGAGTGGTGGAGGTCCCAGTGGAATAAAAAGACAATATCAATGCCCCTTGGAAGAGTGGTGGAGGTTACAGTGGAATAAAAAGACAATATCAATGCCCCTTGGAAGAGTGGTGGAGGTCCCAGTGGAATAAAAAGACAATATCAATGCCCCTTGGAAGAGTGGTGGAGGTCCCAGTGGAATAAAAAAACAATATCAATGACCCTTGGAAAAGACTTGGAGGTCACAGTAGCTTAACAAGACGATTTTAATGCACCTTGGAGGAGACGTGGAGTTCAGAGTGGTTTAACAAG
The DNA here is from genome assembly GCF_046119375.1 of Phyllobates terribilis. NCBI lineage: Eukaryota > Metazoa > Chordata > Amphibia > Anura > Dendrobatidae > Phyllobates > Phyllobates terribilis. The sequence continues at coordinate 295,219,100 of NW_027362771.1, forward strand.
ACGGTTTTAATGCCCCTTGGCAGAGACGTGGAGGTCAAAGTAGCTTAACAAGACGGTTTTAATGCCCCTTTGAAGAGACATGGAGGTCACAGTGGATTCAAAAGACAATATCAATGCCCCTTGGAAGAGACGTGGAGGTCCCAGTGGATTAAAAAGAGAATATTAATGACCCTTGGAAGAGACATGGAGGTCACAGTAGCTTAACAAGACGATTTTAATGCCCCTTACAAGAGACATGCAGTACAGCATATTAAAAACATTATTCCCATTATTGGGGAGTGGGTCTCCCATAGTTTTTGCCTATGCCTTCCAAGCAAAAGCTGCCAAAAATTAGGATGGAGGAACTTGCAATACTCCTTACAAGAGACATGCAGTACAGCATATTAAAAACATTATTTCCATTATTGGGGAGTGGGTCTCCAATAGTCTTTGTATGGCGCCCCTGAGGGTTCAGTCGCCACAGAGGAACTGCACCTCACCCAGAGGTGTGGCATCTCCTTCTCTCAGGTAAGGATGGAGTACGTCCCGGGACCCTAACACCTGCACTCAACGCTACAGTACTCCAGGCCGGCTGGAAGGGCAATATGCACTGATTTCTTCTGGCCCCGCCCCTGGCTGGAGTGGGGGGAACCAAAAGTGAGGGGGAACCATGTAGTGGGTGTGGGTGGAGGACGCAGACCAGGGGAGCACTTAAAGAAGATACATATATATATATGGGAAACCATCTTTTAGGGAGTCGTACGGAGGGAGAGAGAGTGAGAGGACGTGAGGAGCAGAGGCTCTTCAGGAGCTCTGCTCGGGAGGCAGGCTTGGCCTGTCATGCCCAAGACTGAGAGAGGAGTGGGAGCAAGGGAGGAAGGTTCCAGGAACAGAAGGGATCCCAGGGGGTACAGTGTGGGCAGGACGGCACCCGTATGCCTGAATCTGCCAGGCGGTAGAGGGATCAGGCCGCAAGAAGTGAACCGGTCCCTGGACTAGCCGAGTTACTTTAAGTCTCAGCTAGAAAACCGGAGGCTTCTGCACTTCCAAGGTGCAGTTGCCACAAACCGCACCTAAGCCGCCGAAAAGGGCACCAAGCAAGGTCCGGGAACTCCAAGTTTCTCTCAAGGTACCTGATTGGGACTTTGTGTGGTGGGGCGCAGGGCAGGAGGGAGAGACCCAGCGCGGGAAGTCAGCTAAGAAAGGAACATATAGAGAGGTGTCCCGTTAAGTGCTCTTGAGATACTTGAGGGAGTGCTGAAACCGACCGGTAAATGCAGCACGACGTGGGAGGCTGTCACTAGTGTTGAGCCACCCCCGTAGTGTTCGGGTTCGGTTCGGTTCGTCGAACACCAGGATGTTCGTGGAATTGTTCGTCAAACACCTTAGAACACTGTCAAACACCATCAAACACCGTTAAAGCCAATGGCAGGAAAATAAAAACACATAGAAAACACCTTCAAAGGTGTCCAAAAGCTGACAAACTGCTCAGAAGACACTCTCTTTAAAAAAGCCGGCCGGTAATTCAGCATCAGTACCCGACAATTTCTAACAGAAAGAATAGAGCATCACACATAGATTAGATAGATAGAAACATGTCAGTCACATATATAAGAAGTACAGTGACAGTGTTGGTTACTGTACTTGTCATTTAGTGTTAAAGGATTTATTTTAAAAAATAATAGTGTTTTCATGCACCGTCTCTTTAAAAAAGCCGGCTGGCAATTCAGCATCGGTACTCGACAATTTAGAACATAAAGATAGAGCATCACACATAGATTAGATAGATAGATAGAAACATGTCAGTCACATATATAATAAGTACAGTGACAGTGTTGGTTACTGCACTTGTCATTTAGTGTTAAAATAAAGGATTTATTAAAAAAAAAATTGGCGTGGAGTTCCCCGTAATTTTAGTCTCTAGCGGAGGTTAAGCAGATGGCTGGGGCAGATGTTTGAAGCCTGGGAAGGAGGTAATACCCACGGAGCTTCCCAGGCTACTAATATCAGCCCCCAGCTGAATACCTAGCCTTTACTAGCTGTTAAAATGGGGGACCCCCCAAAAAAAAATGATGTGGGGTCCCCCCTATTTTAATAGCTAGCAAAGGCTAGGCAGACAGCTGGGGGCTGATATTAATAGCCCCGTCTGCTTAACCTCCGCTAGAGACTAAAATTACGGGGAACTCCACGCCAATTTTTTTTTAAATAAATCCTTTATTTTAACACTAAATGACAAGTACAGTAACAAACACTGTCACTGTACTTATTATATATGTGACTGACATGTTTCTATCTATCTATCTAATCTATGTGTGATGCTCTATCTTTATGTTCTAAATTGTTGAGTACCGATGCTGAATTGCCGGCCGGCTTTTTTAAAGAGACGGTGCATGAAAACACTATTATTTTTTTAAATAAATCCTTTAACACTAAATGACAAGTACAGTAACCAACACTGTCACTGTACTTCTTATATATGTGACTGACATGTTTCTATCTATCTAATCTATGTGTGAAACTCTATTCTTTCTGTTCTAAATTGTCGGGTACCGGTATATGCCGCTGATCAATTGCCGGCTTTCCATGTTTCACTGTGAGCACTGTTTCCATCGATTTGGGCAACCACTGTAATGCCACAACCACCATGGCAGTGGCATTAACGTCTTAAAAAAATATTAATTCCTGCTATTCCATTTAATTGTATTGTAAGGGAGATAATGTAATGTCAGCGCTTGAGCAGGAGAATTCTCCCACGCTTGGATGGCATTCTGATGACAGGCTGGATCGCAGCTGAGCGCTGCCATCCAGCTTGTCATCCTTCAGAGACACTGCAGAGCGCAGACATTATGTGAACTTCCGATTCCGGTATTCAATATTGTAAAAGTATCGGAACTCAGTATCGTAACTCCGATACAGCGAATATATTTCAGTATCGGAATGCTCAACACTACTAATAAGTGATACTCCTTTGTCCACTGACCGCCCTGGGCCAGCCACCGTGATATACCCCCCAAACAGTACACCATGGCCCTCGGGGGTGAGTCACCGGCTTTTAGTTATTGGTCATGCATGTAGCGGCTAGTCACCCATCACAGCACCACTCACTTTACTGTGAGCAGTGGCTGTAAGCATGCCCCAGCACTTTGACTGACAGCCAGCTCTACACTGATGGACTGTAGAGCCGGATATCAGACAAAGTGCCGATGTGTGCTTCCAGCCACCACTCACAGTGTAGCGAGCGATAAATGAAACCGCCAACTGCATGGCTGAAAGCTGGTGATTCCTGGGAGAAATGAAATTCATTTTCTCCTGGGTTCCGCATTTTCAATACTGCGACCGGGCTCCTCCATAACACTAACAACCTGCATATAAACCCCACATCTGCAGGTCAATAGTGTTATCTGGCATGATAGGCTCCCTATAGATAGAGTTTTCTGAGGTGGCAAGTTCCCTTTAAGGCAAACCTCATCTTTCACACAAAACCTTTGGAAAAGAATGGTCTTGCTGCCCTCATCCCCCACAACAAGATAAAAATGCTATTGGTGCACAAGTTTAATATCTCCAGGAACTGTCCTAACTCTCATGCGCTGTTCTTTGTGATCCATTGTGTAAATTATTGCAATATTATTGCAAATCAGATCAAGTTGTGTAAACGTAGAATGACCATTTAAGCTTTCTTCCACAGAATAATATTTTACATTTATTCCACTCCACTGATTGTGAATAAGATACATGAATGCCTGTGGTGAAGAAGAATAATCAATAATTGCTTTATTGCAAGAGACTCTTAAAGAGAAAAAAAACTACTTGTCTAAACCTTTTTCTACAAAACAAAATAAATATTAATTTGGAAAGAAAAAAACCTCCAGGGAATAAAATGTATGGATAATTGTGAAAAGAGCATTTAAATAGATGAAAACAGTGGCAAACAGATGTATGTCAAAAGATGAGAGCGGAAACAGTAGACCTTTATTAAATTTCAGATAATAGCACAAATAATCTTTTCTTCTGCACAGCAATTTCTGAAACTTAATGAACCACTTAAAATGACTCACAAACACAGATTTTGTTGAGTAAGGAACTGTACATTGTGCGTTGCTCAATGTACCTTCACATGAAACATTAGGAGCACAGTGTTTACCCACTACTACAGTATAAAAGAACTCTGTTCAAGCTTTGACTAGCATTTATTTTTATTACTGACTTAAATGAGATACTCGTTTGAAAAGGCTGAATGTGATGTCCCTGTTCATGCTCTGGATGAGTCTTTAAAATTGCCGTCCTCTTTTAATCCATATACACATGTACTTTCAATAAAAATCTATTGATTTGAAATGCTGCTCTGTGCTCTCATTTGTTGTTTGATAAAATCGAAAAGGGCACTACATAAAAGTACTATAGCATATAAGAAAACATTTTTTTTCTGTTAGGGTATGTGCACATGTTAAGTATTTTGTGTGCAGAAATTTCTGCATCTTTTGGTAGGAAAACAAAGTCTCAAAAGCATGCATTTTTGCCTGAGTTTTTCATTGAATTCAATGGGTGAAAAATGCTACCAAAAACGCACTTGACATGCTGCAGAGTATTTTCTGCACCAAATCTGCAAGTCAAAAAAAAGCAACATGTGCATGACACTTAGGCTATGTTCCCACGTTTTGTTTTTTGCTGCAGATTTTTATGCAAATTTTCAGCTGCGTTTCGCAGTACCAGCAAAGTATGAGAAACCAGACTTCTCTGTTCACACACCATGTTTTTTTTTGCTGCGTATTTTGTGCCTTGGTTGGGTTTTTAGAAAGTAGAGCATGTCACTTATTTCAGCGTTTTTTTTTCAGCGGTTTTCCCCCATAGGAAGTAATGGGTGATAAAAAAAAGCTGAAAAAAAGCACTAAAAAACGCAGGTAAATTATTTCAGCGTTAACAGCATTTTTGATGGCAAAATAGAATGAGGCTCTTTTTTTTCACAGAACTTTATGAATATGCATAAATAGAGACTGAATGACAGTGAAAAAAACGCTGAAAAAACACATTAAAAATGCAGCAAAACCTGCAGTTTTGACGCAGCTGATTTCCTGACAGAGATCAGTTTTGCTGCAGATTTCTGGCTGAAAAAAAACACAACATGTGGGAACATAGCCTTAAGGTTTCTCGTTCACTTTGCTGGCATCAGGATTTGCTTCAGGTTTTGTTAACAAATCAAAGAGGAAAAAACGAGGCATGTATACTTGGCCTTGACCTTGTACTTTACAGTGGTGGCACCTGACAGACTTCTGGGATTAGATTTAGCTACCGGTTTCCAGTGCTGCTACAGTTATCTTCCTGCCCACATGACTTGAAAAAAGACTAACAAGCTGATACTCGTTCTGAGGCTCTATAGGCTTACATTGATGGATGTAGCAACACCCCAAAGAAGAATCCCTTTGTGAGCCAGAAGATTGAAGAGCAATCACATGGGACCAGAACAACTCTGAAACAGAGGACAAAAAGTAAGTAATTGAATGCACTTACACACCGTTGCATGTATAATTTAGGGGGATTATAAAATAAAAATTTTGATGAGACATCTTTAACAGATTACAGTACATTTACAAATAGTGATTGAAGCTAAGTGCCCACGATGCAGAAATGCTGATGATTTTTTCTGCTTCTCCCTGGCAGGAAAAATGCATGCGGATTTTATATGCATTTTTCCCGCTAGGTAGAAGCGTTTGTCAAGCGTTTTTGCATGCATTTCTGCATGCGGGTTATCAAGCGCTTTTCCAAGCGATTTTAGCATCACTTGGAAAAGTGCTTGACAACTTGGTCACACTATACAAATCCATGCAACCGGCATGGATTTATATAGTATGACCAAGTTAATAGTTAAAAAAAGAATAAAAATGGTAAGAAAAAAAAACAAAAACACATTATACTCACCTTCTGATGGCCCTGATGGTCTTCTCTCCGGGCCATCAGAAGGTGAGTATAATTTTTTTTTATTTTAAATTCTTTTTTTTTTACAGGTACTATGGTACCCGGGTCTGGATGAGAGTCTCCTCTTCTCCAGACCCGGGTACCATCCGCACATTGAATCGCTTAATATCGGCATGTGCACATGTAGTCATGCGGATATTAAGCGATTCAATGGCGGCAAAAACGCCGCGTTTCCGCAAAAATAATGGACATGCTGTGGATTTTTCCGCAATGATAATCTGCAGCGGAAATTTCCTCAGCATGTGCACATGCGGATTATCATTGGGGACCATGGGGCACATATTACAAAGTGTTTTTTAAGCGTTTTCGCTGTGGAATTCTGCAGGAAAAACGCTTGAAAAACGCATGGAAACTGTGAGGCTGCGTGCCCACTATCTGACCCAGACCACCATGACAACTACTTCCTGCAAAGACTCAAATGCAGAGTATACAACTCATTTGACTTCTCACATTTCCAGCACTGTATGCATCTGGTACAGACCTACACAAACTTCTCATGCTACTGACACCCCATTGATAATCATGCTGCTGCTGTACTCACTGAATAACCAAAGAAAAAGAGTGTGCCAGGAACAAAATAATATACAAATATATGTATTAAAAATATTTTCAACAATTTTGGTTCTCAAGTCCTCAGACAGTTCTCTTCTCCTCTTTCTGTTATCCATGCTTAATGTGGCACACGCAGACACACAATGCAAAGATTGAGTCAGTTTCTCCCCTTTTTATCTGGTTTCAGATTTTATTTTCATATTGCGCAAACCTGTTACTTGTCACAGGTGAGTTTGAACAAGCATCACATGCTTGAAACAAAGTTGTTTACCCACAATTTTGGAAAGGTGCCAACAATTTTGGCTGTGACATTTTGGGGGTTTTGTGTGAAATTATGTCCAATTTGCCATTTTTCTGTGTTGTTCCAATACACACAAATGAAATAAACATGTGCATAAAAAACATGTGTAATGGCAATAATTTTCTGTGAGAAATACTTCATTTTCTGCAACAATTTCAAGGATACCAACATTTTCGGCAATGACTGTAAAGGCAGCTGTGGGACATCATAGTGTGTATAGTGTGGCTAATGAGCATACATAGTGCGGATAGGGAGCAGTGAGATCATCATGCTACATAAAGGAGGGTTTTGGGGCCATCATACTGCATATAGAGGACTGTGCAGAAGGGTGGTGGGCCATCATTCTAGGCATAGTTTGGCTCTAGTGCCATCTTACTGTGTTTAGGAGGGCTATGGGGCAATGATACTGTGTATAGGGGGGCTATAGGGCCTTCAGCCTTATAGGCAGGCTTTGGGGCCATCTTAATCTGTATTATTGGGTTGTGGGGCCATAATACTGTGTATAGGAGGTGTGTGGGTGTCACAGCGGTAACCTGCATGACTCTTCAGTGCTGCTCCACTCACCATGCTGTTTCTCCTAGCTGAGGTATTTTTCCTGCTGCACACCTTTGCACTACATCTAAAGGATGGTGGTTCCATCTGGCCTTAGGGGATGTGGCCGGTCTCTGTAGGAATTTAACCCTGCTGTGTCCTGCAGATATCTGGCTCACCGGCCTATCCCAGGCTCTATATAATGCAATTCCTCCCACCAGCTGTTGCCCAAACGTTGGATCCTAGCCTGTTTGTTCAGTTAGTGTGTTTATTCTGCTTCCTGTTACTGACCAGCTTGCCTACCCGTCCTGTCTGACCTCTCCACTTCTGACCTCAGTTACATACCCTGACCTCAGATTGTCTGACCTTGTTGTTGTCTTTGCCCTCCTGTACCGCAAACCCATACCTCTGATCCTCTAGCCAGCTGCTGCAGTCCCGGGGACTATCCTGGAGTGGAACCTGGTGTTTACCAGCAGCTCAGTCTATCCTTACCACCAGAGGTTCTAGTGAAGACCTGCTAGACACCTTGTTACGATCCTCCATGGTAATGTGTATACAGGGGCTGTGGGACCTTCATACTCTATTATGGGGCTGTAGTGGCAATCGTAATGTGTATAGGTAGGCTGTGGAAAATCATACTGTGTATTTGGGGGTTGTGAGGGCATCATACTGTGTGTGGAGGGCTGTGGAGAGCATTACATTGTGGTAGGGATCATACTGTGAGGGATGGTGACTGGGGATATCATACTGTTGGGGGCTCTCAGTGGGGACAGGATATTGTGTGGGAGAACTGTAGAGATATTATACTGTGTTGAGGCTCTATACTTTGCTGGGGTCACTCTGGGCTCATTAAACTGTGCTTGTTGATGTACTCTGGGACAAATTGTGTGTAGGGAATTCACTGTTGGGGTATAATATTCTATGTTGGCAGGGGCATTTTTTGGGGCATCATAATTTATGGGAGCCAGGAAAGGGGCATCGTAGAAGGTGAAAAAACTTAAGGGTTCAAATAGGTGCACAATTCCTGTGTACACCCAACACTGTCTATAAAAGGTTGGCGGTAAGACCTGTGACTGCACATATGCGCCGTGACCCTGTCAAATATTTATTTTTGGAAGGGGGAGCCCAATTAGGACTTTTGCTATGGGGCCTCATGATTTCTTTGTAAACTCCTGTTGCCAGATCATCACTTCCAGAACTCTGTTATTCTTTACAATGAAAAAATTTAAAAAGTTCTTAATGACATTAACTGTTTGTTTGGGGTCGTTATCCTGTTGTAGAAAAAGTTTGGAGTCAATTAAACACTTTCTTGATGGTATTTATGATGGATAAGTATCTGCCTGTATTTCTCAGCAATGAGGACACTATTAATCCATTCCTAAACAAATCTCTGGCTCCATTTGCTAAAATGTAGCAACAAACGTGCAAGGAACCTTCACCAAGTTTCACAGTTCCTTGCAGACACTCATTTATTGTACCATGCTCCAGCCTGTCAGTGAAAAAACTGCCTTCTGTTACAGTCAAAAATTTTAAATTTTGACTTATCAGTTCAAAACACTTGTTGCCATTTTTTCTGCACACCAATTCCTGTTTTCATACATAGTTGAATTGCTGAGCCTTTTATCATTGTCAAATGTATTGCTTTTTGGATACTGTTAATCCATAAAACGACTTCTGGACAGAATTCTCTGAACAATAGATGGGTGTAACTGGACATATTCCAATTTCAAAGAAAAGTAGCATCTTTCATTTGATACACTTAAGTTTTCTTGGCTAACTTCTAGATCCATGGTCCACATCATTACTATTTTCTTGGAGCTTCTTCAAAAGAGCTTGAACAGTGCATAGTGGCACCCACATCTGCTTTAACCACTTCGCACCAGAGCCTGTTTTTGCCTTCGTGACCGGGCCAATTTTTTCAATTCTGACCACTGTCACTTTATGAAGTAATTACTCTGGAACGCTTCAACGGATTCCCCTGATTCTGAGATCGTTTTTTCATGACATATTGTACTTCAGGATAGTGGTAAAATTTCTTCGATATCACTTGCGTTTATTTGTGAAAAAATCGGAAATTTGGCAAAAATTTTGAAAATTTTGCAATTTTCAAACTTTGAATTTTCATGCCCTTAAATCAGAGAGATATGTCACACAAAATAGTTAATAAATAACATTTCCCACATGTCTACTTTACATCAGCACAATTTTGGAACCCAAATTTTTTTTCGTTAGGGAGCTATAAGGGTTAAAAGTTGACCAGCGATTTCTCATTTTTCCAACAAAATTTACAAAAACTTTTTTAGGGACCACATCATATTTGAAGTCACTTTGAGGGGTCTTTATGACAGAAAATACCCAAAAGTGACACCATTATAAAAACTGCACCCCTCAAGGTGCTCAAAACCACATTCAAGGACTTTATTAACCCTTCAGGTGCTTCACAGGAATTTTTGGAATGTGGAAGAAAAAAATTAACATTTAACTTTTTTCACAAAAATGTTAATTTAGACTCAATTTTTTTTATTTTCACAGGGGTAACAGGAAAAAATGGACCACAAAATTTTTTGTGCAATTTCTCTTGAGCACGCTGATACCCCATATGTGAGGGAAAACCACTGTTTGGGCGCACGGCAGGGTTCGGAAGGGAAGGAGCGCCATTTGACTTTTTGAATGTAAAATTTGTTTGAATAATTAGCGGACGCCATGTTGCATTTGGGGGGCCCCTAATGTGCCTAACAGTGGAAAGAGTGCAGGATAAATGTGAGCAGAGCCTTACTGCGATCTTTGGGAGACATAATAAACAAATCAGTAGCAGGTGAAGAATTGGTTTTATTTATTTTTTACGCCGTTCCTCGTGCAGTATAAGTGATGTGATTACTTTATTCTTCGGGTCGGTGCGATTACAGAGATACCAGATTTATATTGGGTTTTTATGACTGACAGCTGTCACACACTAAAAGACGCTTTTTTTTGCAAAATCTAGTTTTTGCATCGCCATATTTTGAGAGCTATAATTTTTCCATATTTCGGCCGACAGAGTCATGTGACGGCTTGTTTTTTGTGGGACGAGTTGAACTTTTTATTGGTACCTTTTTGGGGTACGTGACATTTTTTGATCGCTTTCTATTCCATTTTTTGGGAGGTAAAATTAACAAAAACAAACAATTCAGGAATTGTTTTTTGAGGGTTTTTTTTATGCCGTTCTGCGTGTGGTAAAAGTGATCAGGCAGCATTATTCTTTGGGTCAGTACGTTTACAGCGATACTACACTTACTGTATTTTTTTTTATGTTTTGGCGCTTTTACACAATAAAACAATTTTATAGAAAAAAATATTTTTTTTGCATTGCTTTATTCTGAGCGCTATAACTTTTTTATTTTTTGGCTGATGGAGCTGTATCGCAGCTTTTTTTTTGCGGAACAAGATGACGTTTTCAGCGGTACCATTTTTATTTCCATTTTGTTTTTGGATCGCATTTTTTTCCACTTTTTGTTTGGCAATATGAGGAAAAAGCATAGTTTTTTGCTCCGTTTTTTATTTATTTTTATTACGGTGTGCACAGAAGGAGTTAATTAGTGTGACAGTTTTATAGCTCAGGTTGTTTCGGATGCGGCCATACCAAATATGTGTACTTTTTTTATTTTTGCATAAATATACGGATTTATCGGTTTAATATTTTATTTATTTATTTTAATTTATTTTGTATTTTTTTTTTAACAGTTTCAAAACATTTTTTTTTACTTTTTTTTACATTTTTACTTAGTCCCTGAATGGGACAATAATTTTTATAATATATTTATTATAATATATGTCTATTATAATGTAATAGACATATATTACATTACATGAGATCTTCACACAGTCAGTGTGTCCTGCCAGGCTTCAGCTGCAGGCTGACGCTGGCAGTACACCATATATGGCAGAGCTGGAGGCGGTCATGTGACCTCCAGCTGCCATAGCAACCCAAGGTCCTTGAAGGTATCAGGGGTCTTCGGAGAGGTAAGTATACCACCCCCTCTCCTCCTGCTGTCTTCTATATGCCGCGATCACTATAGATCGCGACATATAGAAGACAGCAAAGGGTTAACATCACTGGGACCTGATCCAATCAGATCCCGATGATGTTCCCTGTCAGAGCTATCGCTCTGCACCGCTCTCATAGCGCTTGCAGGACCCTGGGGGTCCTGAGCGCTGCGAGACCACCCACCATTTTTAAACGTCCGCGCTGCATAGAGCCCAGGCAGCGCGGACGTTCATGTACAGTGGGCGGTCGGGAAGCAGTTAAAATCTTGGCCTGGGAGAAACCTTGCTGATGCAGCATAACTAACTTGTATCTCGTTGCTGTGCTCAGTCTTGCCATAGTGTATGACTTGACATGAAACTATCTTCCACAACCTCACTTTTGTTGCAAAGTTTAGATGCTCCTCAATCAGTTTTAAAGGGAATTTGACAGCAGGTTTTCATACCCCAAACTATTTATATTTATCAGATCCCAGGAGTTACCGTGGCCCTCACCATTTAACCCCTGTACAGGGATCTGGACTTACATATGAGCCCCTGGGCTAAGACCATAGAGTCAACTGCTGACTGGTGAAGCAATCTGAAGGCAAGAAGGATCACCATGCAGGTTAAATGCCAAGAGGTCACATCAAGGACAAAATCTGAAAGCAAGCTGATGTTCAAAATACAAGTCTAAGGTCAGAAAATGGTAGAAAATAGTAAGACAACACACAAGAAAGGACTAGAGCTACAAGCTAAGTAAGCAGAACGTAAAGGGAACCTGTCAATATCATTTGTCCTATCTAAAATGGCCCCGTTGCATTGTTAGTGATGCAATGTGCATCACTAACACACTTTTTTCATTAAAATCGGCACTTTTATCCTTTGTAAAAAGCATTTTGTATAGTTAGATTTTATCTGCTCGTTTAGTCATAGGGGTGTAATTCATGGTGTTTAATTAGGCTTGTCGACGCCCACACCATTTGAATATTTTTCACTGGGTTTGCCCCGACGTCACTATTTTTGTTGTTTAATTCCCAAGCTTGCGCAGTGTGTATTGTCCAGCCGCGGCTCCCCACGCATGCAAAGTGAAGCTGTGTGTAGTTCCACAGCTTCACTGAATGTGTGTGCAGGTCATAAGTCAGATGCTTAGTAAAAGGAAATCCAACTATGTGTCCCATGATCTGTCAATATATACACACCTTTTCTGAAAGGCCACAGAGGCTGCAACACCATTAAGCAAGAGACACTGCTAACCAAACAACATCATGAAGACCAAGGAGATCTCCACACAAGTCACGGACAAATTTGTTGAGAAGTCCAAGTCAGGGTTGGATTATTAAAAAAAAAATCCCAATCTCTGATGATCCCCCAGAGCACCATCAAATACATTATCAAATGGAAAGAACATGGTATCACAACAAACCTGCCAAGAGAGGGCCGCCCAGCAAAGCTCTCAGCCTGGGCAAGGAGGGCATTAATCAGAGAGGTAGCACAAAGACCAAAGGTAACCCTGAAGGAGCTGCAGAGTTCTCAATCAGAGACTGGAGTATCTGACCATACTACCACAATAAGCCGTACACTTCATAGAGGTGGCCTTTATGGAAGAGTGGGCAGAAAAAAGCCTTTACAGACACACAAAAATTGTAAGCCTCGTTTTGAGCTTGCCAAAAGACATGTGAGAGACTCCCCAAATGTATGGAGGAAGGTGCTGTGATCAGATGAGACCAAAATTTAACTTTTTGGCCACAAAGGCAAGCGCTATGTCTGGCCCCAAACTAACACAGCTCATCAACCCAAGAACACCATCCCCACAGTGAAACATGGTTGTGACAGCATCATGCTGTAGGGATGTTTTTCTGAAGCAGGGACAGAGAAAATGGTCCGAGTCAAAGGGAAGATAGATGATGCAAAATATAGGGATATTCTTGAGCAAAACCTCTTTCAGTCTGTCAGTAATTTAAGACTGGGACAGAGGTTCACCTTACAACAAGACAATGACTGAAAGCATACTGCTAAGTCAGTACTCGATTGGTGTAAGGGGAAATGTGCAAATGTTTTGGAGTGGCCTAGTCAAAGTCCAGACCTTAATCCAACTGAGAATTTGTGGTCAGACTTGAAGATTGCTGTTCACCGGAGGAAACCATGTGTAACTTAAAAGAGCTGGAGCAGTTTTGCCTTGAGGAATGGGCAAAAATCCCAGTTACAAGATGCAGAAAGCTCATAGAAACGTAACTAAAGCGACTTGCTGACTTTAGGGGGTGAATAGTTATAGACACTGAAGTTTTCAGTTATTTTGTCTTATTTGTATTTTGCTTCACAATAAAAAAAAACAAATGTTCAGAGTTGTAGGCATTTTATTTACATGAATTGATGCAAATACTCAAAAAAGCAGTGAAATTCCATGTTGTGATGTAGCAAAACATAAAAAAAATGCCTAGACACATAGCTCTGCTACATATGCACATACAGACACACACAGCTCTGCTACATACGCATATATAGACACACAGCTCTGCTACATATGCACTTATAGACATACAGAACTCTTACATGGACATATAGACATACACAACTCTGCTACAGGCCCATAGGCAAACACAGCTCTGTTACATGCCCATAGACATACACAGCTCCGTTACATGCCCATATAGACATACACATATAGACATATACAGCTCTGCTACATGCACATCATATTGACATACATATACTCACACACATACAGTACAGTATATACACACAATATACATTACCACATCCTGCAGTTCCTGATCGGCACCTATATGGAGGCTGCAGCAGCAGAGCATTTGCACATTTACAGGACCTTCCACTTGATTAACTCAAGCACCTTTCAAGTCATGTGATCAGTCACATGAGCTAGAAGTTCCTGGAATTACTTGTGCGGAAGGTCCTGCAGCTGCTCAGCTCCTGCAGCCTCTGTTCAGTACCGGTAGCTTCCTCTCCTGCTCTGTACCGATCACATAGATCAGTGTCAGACAGGAGGAGAGGGCAGCTCTCTCTGTGATCAGGAAGGACGCAGTGTTAGCGTTCTCCTCCATCACAGGAAGCTGCCTCCGGTCTATAAGATGCACACACTTTTTAACAAAATGTTAAAAAAAATGCGTCTTATAGTCCAAAAAATACAATAATTTCTCCATTGTCTATGATATCTGAGTGCAGTCCGATGTTTCACATGCACCCATAGATTTGTATAGGTGCACATGATCCAAATATCTGATGCACTCGCAGCATGCTGTTATTGTTTTCTTATGCTGAATCTGCATTAGAAAACAATCGCAGATCTGTACTGCCCCATAGTATAACATTGAGCCAAGTTCTATCCAATTAAAACATCGGATAGCTCTCGGACAATAGTCAGTAAACAGCTGCCATCATTTAAAGTGATTCTGATTAAATCCATATAACTCTTAGCTGTTCTAGTAGGTTTTTCCTGTCATTTTCTTAGTTTAATTTTACAGCAACAGTCTAGATCCGTAAGCAGGTTACGACATAGAAAAGGGATCTTATTCTTGAAAGTTATCAATCAGGAGAAGTAAATATAATTACTGATTATCAATCAGGGGAAGTAAATAATTTTCAAGGCAGTAGGTATGCCATGGAGCACCATGAAGATGGTCATCCAGAAGAGGCTTCAATTTAGTACAACTGGGACATTACCTAGAACTGGATGTTCCTAAAAAAAAATTGATGAAAAGACAAGAAGAAAATTGGTCTGGGAGGTTGCCAAAAAGCCTACAGCAATATTATTAGGAGTTGCAGGAATTTCTGGCAAGTACTGATTGTGTACTGCATTTGACAATAATCTCCCATATTCTTAATATATCTGGCCTGTAAAGTAGGGTGTCAAACTGGAAGCTTTGTTTTTACAAAGAAAAATATCAAAGCCCAGCAATGTTTTGCCAACACCTTCATCAAGTCTGCCAAAATAATGTGGGGAAAACGTTTTATGGTCTGATGAGAAACTGAACTTTTGGCCATTCCATAAATCCAAAAGGAAAAGCCAACACTACGCATCACCAAGAGAACACCATGTCTACAGTGCAGCATGATGAAGACGCCATTATGCTTTGGGTCTCTTTTTCAGCAGCTGATACTTGAGCTTTGGTCAAGGTTGAGGGAATCATGAACAGTTTCAAATATGAGTCTATTTTGCAACAAAACCTTCTGACCTCTGCTAAAAGATGAAGAGGAATTTCATCTTTTAGCATGAGAACAAGCCTAGGCATACCTCAAAATCAACAAAAGAATGGCTTTGGCAGAAGAAGGTCAAAGTTTTGGAATAGCTCAGCGAGAGCCCAGACCTGAATCCTATTGAAAATCTGTGGGTTGACCTAAAGAGGGCTGTGCGCAGGATATGCCCTTGCGATCTGACAAGAAGTGTGGGCAGAGATTGCCAATTCTAGATGAGCCATGCTGATAGACTTCTACTCACAAAGACTGAATCCTGTCATAAATTCAGAGGATACGTCAACAAGTTTAAGGATGTGCATATTAATGCAACCACATTATATATTTTTTTTATTTTTGCATTTGAAAGATTTCAGTTTGTTTTTCAATTGAAATGTATAGATTATAGGTAACTTTAAGGGTGGAAAAAGTTCTGAAATTATTCTTCTTTTTACTTAACTAAAAACAGTTATTTTAAGAGGTGTATGTAGACTTTTATATTCACTGTACGCTCTGCATTCATTACTTCATACATCACTCTTTGCACTCAATGGCAGCCTTGCTTGCATCACATATACAACACTTCACTGTATCTCTCGCGCAATGGTCTGAGCATACATATAAAGAAATGGTATAGTATAACACATTGCACAACATATGATAACATTAGCATTAGAGCAGTCCTGAACAATTTAACTTGTAGAGGTGGTGATAAATGAAGCAGCTGTTGAGGTTGTTCAGTTCATTTTCAACTCTGTTTCAACTTTTCAGAGAGTGCACCAAATAGTTCCCTTATACAGTATGCTATGTCTGGGTGCTATGGGAGCCATCATAATGTCTGGGGGTTATGGGGACATCATACTGTGGAAGGGTCACTGTGGAAGCATCATATTGTGTGTAGTGACTGAGGGAGCATCATATTGTGTTTGGAGACTGTGAGGGTATTATACTGTGTTGGGTGTCCCTGGGGTGTGAAGGGGAACTGTGGGGACATAATAATGTACAGTGGGGGTCACTGTGTGCCTCATAATGTGTATGGAGGAACTGTGGAGACATCTTACTGTGTGAGGGGCTCTGTGGAGGCATACCATACTTTATCGGGCCAATGTGGAGTCATCATGCTGTGGGGGGTCAACGTGCTGTATGGGGCATGTGGGGGCCATAATACTTCATGGGGGGCTAAAGGGATATCATATTGTGTTGGGATAATACTGCATGGAAGACTGTTGGGGGCATCATTCTGCCTGGGGAGATTTGAGGGCCAGTTTGACACTGTGTGGGTGACTGCGAGGGAAGTCATACTCTTTTGGGGAGATGTGGAGACCGGTTGGGGGGCTGTGAGGACATCATGCTATGTTAGAGGACTGTGGTGGCATCATACTATGTTGGGAGACTGCGATGGTATCATACTGAATTGGGGGATCACTATGGAAGCTCCAAAATGTGTGTGGAGAAACTGTGGGGACATCAACCTGTGTGTGGGGGCACTTGGGGGCATCATACTGTATTAGGAGCATTGTAGCAACATCATATTGTGTTTGAGGCATTGTGGCATCATACTTTGCCGGGTCACTGTGCGGTTATCATACTTTGCGTATGGTGAGCACAGTGGGGTAATTCACTGTAGAAGTATCATACTGTGTGAGTCATTTTTGTTGGCATCATGTTGCTATGGGGGTCATGAAAGGTGTATCATAATGTGTGAGAACTAGAGATGAGTGTACCCGAGCTGTAAAGATCGGGGTTCATACTGGGCACCTAGTGTCCTGTGCTGAACTCTGATCATGGACTTCTCACGGAAGTCTGTTTTAGTGTTTGGTGTTCAGATGCTGAATAAAACTTGTTGAAAGGCTGCAGCGCAGCCAATCAACAAGCTTTTCGGCTGTGGGCACTTCCGCAGCTATCACAACCATGCTTAATATTGGCATGGCTGTGATTGGCAGGTGCACCACAAGACCTGGCCTGTATAATCGCCGGATAACGAGTGGCTCCGACATTCTGCTCTGACTTGCATAGGGACAGGAAACGGCTCGAGTGAGGGACAGTGTTAGGATCTGTGGGTGTACTCTGAAAAACAGCCTCATTGGGTGTACTCTGCAAAACAGCCTCTGTGGGGGTACTCTGCAAAACAGCCTTTGTTGAGGTACTCTGAAAACAGCTTCATTGGGGGTACTCTGAAAACAGCCTCTGTGGGGGTGCTCTGCTTCCTTTGGCAGCCCCCTAGCCCTTACTACAACCATTTTACAACCCTTTTACAGCACCAAAGTTTGGATCCCCATTGACTTCTATGGAGCTCAGGTTCAAGTTCAGGCAGGATTCTGGTACCCTAACCGAACTTTGGAGTAAAGTTCAGTCGAACTTGACGAACCCAAACATCCACGGGTCCACTCATCCCTAGTGAGAACACTTGGGGCTTTAATAGGGGCACAATTACTGTGTACAGTAGGTACTGCAATACATGCCCCTCTTCCTGTCAGTAAAAGTTGGGTGGCTTGCCCTTGTGTGACTATGCCTATGTGCCGTGACCCAGCCTACTCTGCTGATTTTTTTTTGGGGGGGGGGGGGCGGGGACCCAATTAGGACTTTTCCTATGGGGCCCCCATGATTTATATGTACATCCCTGTGTGTAGGGGTTTGTATGGACAAGAGCTGATAAATTCAGGAAATATGTCTGGGAACCTGTAAGCCAGAGTGAGATAAGTGTACATGGTGGCTCAAAAGTAAGTATACAGTTGAATCAATTAAATTTATTACAACAGATCATATGGCTAAACATACACACTAACACACAACCAAAAATGTTTATTTGCATTATATTACAGTTAGTGTTGAGCGATACCTTCCGATATCGGGAAATATCGGATCGGATTGGATCGGACCGATACCCAAAAAGTATCGGATATCGCCGATTCCGATACCGGAAACCAATGCAAGTCAGTGGGACAGAAATATCGGAATGAAAATAAACCCTTTCTTTCCTTGTAGGTTAATTCTACATGAAGGAAAACAACTAAGAATAATGTAGAATGTATTGGGGGAGGTGGGGGAGACAATAAAGGCATAGAGGTTTAGCCCAATCAAATGGAATAGCAGGAATTAATATTTTTTTAAGACGTTCTGAGTTACGGAAATATTGACTATGTTAAGTATTTTTATATTTTGTCAGACATTTATGTTTCACTACTTCCATGCTCTTCACCTTCTTTTTTACTGCTCCCATACTTTCTCCTTCATCATCCTCAGCATCAGCATCTTTTTCATCAACTTCTTCTTCACCTTCGTCATCTTCTTCTTCTTCACCTTCTTCATATTATTCTTTTTTTTTACATTCTTCATATTCTTCTTATTCAACTATTATTCTTCTTCATATTCTACTTCTTCATCTTCTTCATATTCTTCTTCATCATATTCTTATTTGTGACAGGCATTCCTGTAGTTGCTATCTATAACAGTTTGAACATTACACCTTTCATTCTGCCCGTCACAAAAGATTTACAACAGGATTTGTCCGCGTTCAGTTTGGCCTGCAGCAGCAGGTCTTTTCCAGGGGCACCACAAGGAGGAACGGACTCACCCCCATACACTGCTTAGTCATCTTCTGCTTATAATTTAGATATTATCTTTTGCTCTGATTTTTAGTCTTATGCTTAATGTTCTTCCGCTTTTTGTTCTGCAGCTTCTTGTACTTCTGCTTCTTGGTTTTCTGTCTCTTGTTCTTCTGTATCTTGGTGGTTGTCTTCTCTTCTTTGTCCTCTTGGTCAACTTCTTCAGGGTCATCTTCTTGGTCTTCTTCGGGGTGGTCTTCGTCTTCGGGGTCCTCGTCATCAGGGTCGTCGTCTTCGGGGTCCTCGTCTTCGGGGTCCTCATCTTCTTCGGGGTGGTCTTCAGGGTCCTCGTCTTCTTCGGGGTGGTCTTCAGGGTCCTCGTCTTCAGGGTCGTCGTCTTCGGGGTCCTCGTCTTCTTCGGGTTGGTCTTCAGGGTCCTCGTCTTCAGGGTCCTCGTCAGGGAGATCCAGAGTGATTACCAAGAACCATTTCAAAAAGCTTGAACTTGGAAATGTAGCAGAAGGTACAAGAAGGCTGAGGAACTACCGAGGACCAGCTGACAGTACTGGAACCCGGATGGGTAGCAGAAGGTACAAGAGCCAATGGAACTACCAAAGACCATCTGACGGTACTGGAACTCGGTTACTAAGCCGGAGGTACCTGTGCCAGAAAGCACTACCAAGGACCAGCAGACGTTGGTGGAACTTGGATACCGAGAAGGAGGCACCTAATCCAAAGGCACTGCCGAGAACCAGCTGACGGTACTGGAACCCGGATGGGTAGCAGAAGGTACCCATGTAAAAAAAAGTTTCAAGGCCGCGAGCCGGCCGCAGTTACCAAAACCCACAGTCCTACAGGGGGTGCTTGTCCTATTGGCACTATGGAACCAGCCTTCATTGCCAGATCCCGCAGCCCACATAGGAGTCACCTAAACTGCAGGCACCATAGAGTCGGCTAACCCAACCGCAACACGACAGGACAACTCATTGGAGGCAAAGTGACGTTGACACTACGTGGAAACAGCTGGTGTGCTGGAACCAGGCTGGGCAGGAGGGAGTACTCGTGCCAAAGACACTGCTGGGAAACAGCTTGCGGTGCTGGAACCCAGGGTAAATACTAAAAACAGAGTGGAGCCAGAGGCGTAATTGGAGCAACTTTAAAATCTGTAGTAGTGTGAATGTGGACAAAGCAGAAGAATTTGCCGGACACACAGCTGGGGAACAGCTGACGTTACTGAACCCCAATAACACTGGCGCAAGCGTTGACTGTGCAGACGGCACTTCTGAGCAGCAACTAGCGGTATTGGAGCCCAGGGTAAATACTAAAAACAGAGGAGCCAGAGGTGTAATTGGAGCAAATTTTAAATCAGTAGTACAGTGGATGTGGACAAAGCAGGAGAATTTGCCGGACACACAGCTGGGGAACAGCTGACGTTACTGAACCCCAATAACACTGGAGCAAGCATTGACTGTGCAGACGGCACTTCTGAGCAGCAACTAGCGGTATTGGAGCCCAGGGTAAATACTAAAATCAGAGGAGCCAGAGGTGTAATTGAAGCAAGTTTTAAATCAGTAGTACAGTGGATGTGGACAAAGCAGGAGAATTTGCCCGACACACAGCTGGGGAACAGCTGACGTTACTGAACCCCAATAACACGGCAGCAAGTGTTGACTGTGCAGACGGCACTTCCGAGCGCCAACTGGTGGTGTTGGAGCTCAGGGATAATGCTGAAAACAGAGGAGCCAGAGGTGTAATTGGAGCAACTTTAAAATCTGTAGTAGTGAGAATGTGGACAGAGCAGGAGAAATTGCCATCCGCACAGCAGGGGAACAGCTGACGTTACTGAACCCCAATAACACGGCAGCAAGTGTTGACTGTGTACACGGCACTTCCGAGCACCAACTGGCAGTGTTGGAGCTCAGGGATAATACTGAAAACAGAGGAGCCAGAGGTGTAATTGGAGCAACTTTAAAATCCGTAGTAGTGAGAATGTGGACAGAGCAGGAGAAATTACCGTCCGCACAGCAGGGGAACAGCTGACGTTACTGAACCCCAATAACACGGCAGCAAGTGTTGACGGTGCAGACGGCACTTCCGAGCGCCAACTGGCGGTGTTGGAGCTCAGGGATAATACTGAAAACAGAGGAGCCAGAGGTGTAATTGGAGCAACTTTAAAATCTGTAGTAGTGAGAATGTGGACAGAGCAGGAGAAATTGCCGCCCGCACAGCAGGGGAACAGCTGACGTTACTGAACCCCAATAACGCGGCAGCAAGTGTTGACTGTGCAGACGGCACTTCCGAGCGCCAACTGGCGGTGTTGGAGCTCAGGGATAATACTGAAAACAGAGGAGCCAGAGGTGTAATTAGAGCAACTTTAAAATCTGTAGTAGTGAGAATGTGGACAGAGCAGGAGAAATTGCCGTCCGCACAGCAGGGGAACAGCTGACATTACTGAACCCCAATAACACGGCAGCAAGTGTTGACTGTGCAGACGGCACTTCCGAGCACCAACTGGCGGTGTTGGAGCTCAGGGATAATACTGAAAACAGAGGAGCCAGAGGTGTAATTGGAGCAACTTTAAAATCTGTAGTAGTGAGAATGTGGACAGAGCAGGAGAAATTGCCGTCCGCACAGCAGGGGAACAGCTGACATTACTGAACCCCAATAACACGGCAGCAAGTGTTGACTGTGCAGACGGCACTTCCGAGCGCCAACTGGCGGTGTTGGAGCTCAGGGATTACAGTTCAGGTGGTAGAAACATGAACACAACAGGAGACCTGGATACTGTTGCCAATCAATTATTTATTCTGGAAGAGGACTGGCAAATTCATGAGAGATCCAGGCCTTGTTCATTTTGAGAAAAGTAAGCCGGTCAACGTTATCGGAGGATAGTCGCATGCAACGGTCTGTTAGTACACCACCTGCGGCACTAAAGACGCGTTCCGATAATACACTAGCAGCCGGGCAAGCTAGCACCTCCAATGCATACTGACTAAGCTCTGGCCATGTATCCAGCTTACAGACCCAAAACTTGAAGGGAGAAGAGCCGTCTGGGAGTACAATAAGAGGGCAAGACATGTAGTCTGTCACCATCTGACGGAAACGTTGCCTCCTGCTGACTGGAGCCGTCTGTGATGGTGTAGACATTTGTGGCGGCGGGGACACAAAACTTTGCCACATTTCGGCCATACTGGTGTTGCCTTGTGCTGAGGCGCTGCTTCTGCTCCCTCTTTGTGCAGAGCTTCCTCCACTGCCTCGACGCACTGAGCTGCTTTGTAAAGCACTAGCAGCACTGCTCTCGGTTGGAATGGAGAACATGATGGAATGCACCAGTGCGTCTTGGTACTCCCGCATTTTACGCTCCCGGTTCAATGGTGTTATGAGACTTTGTAAGTTGTCCCTGTACCGAGGATCTAGGAGGGTGGACACCCAATAATCAGCCGTGTTGAGAATGTGGGCGATGCGGCGGTCGTTTCTCAGGCACTGCAGTATGAAATCAACCATGTGCTGCAGATTGCAAACTGGCCAAGAAACGCTGTCCCCTGCTTAAGGCGTGATCTCTGCCTGCTCTGCATCACCCCACCCTCGCTCTAGATACTGACTACTAGAGCAGTGTGTACCTCCCTCCTCTGGACAGATGTCTTCCTCATCCATTGACTCCTCCTCATCCTCCTCACAAAGTGTCCCCTGCCTAGGCCTTTGTGAGGAACCACGTTGCGCAGACTGTAGAGAAGCAGATGGCATTTGTGACTCCTCATCCTCCACCTCTTCCAAAACCTCGTCCCTTAGTGCTTGCAGTGTTTTTTCAAGCAGGCAGATAAGGGGGATAGTCATGCTGACTAGTGCATCATCTGCACTCGCCATCCGCGTGGAATAATCGAAGGCACGCAAAACGTGGCAAATGTCCTTCATAGAGGCCCACTCAGTGGTGGTGAAGTGTGAACAGCGCGCACTGCGACTTGCTTGCGCCTGCTGAAGCTGGTACTCCATTACTGCTGCCTGCTGCTCACACAACCTCTCCAACATATGTAACGTTGAATTCCACCTGGTGGGTAGGTCACATATGATGCGATGTTCCGGAAGACGTAATCGGCGCTGCAGAGCTGCAATGCGTGATCTTGCATTGCTGGAACGCCGCAAGTGAGCGCACTCTATGCGGACCTTATGAAGCAGTGCATCAAGATCCGGATAGTCCCTCAAAAAACTCTGCACGACCAAGTTGAGCACATGTGCCAGACATGGGATGTGAGTGAGGTTGCCTAGGCCCAGAGCTGCCACCAGATTTTGGCCATTGTCACACACTACCATGCCTGGCTGGTGATTCGCTGGCACAAACCACACGTCGCTCTGCTGCTTGATGGCATTCCAGAGCTCCTGCGCTGTGTGGCTTCGATTCCCCAAAGAAATTAATTTTAATACGGCCTGTTGACGTTTGGCCACGGCTGAGCTCATATCGGTCATCATAACAGGTAACCGTTCACGGGTCGATGTGGAGGTAGACCTTGACGGCTCCTGCAGCGCTGATTCAGAGGAACTGGAGTATGAGGAGGAGTCAATGTGTACAGACTGGATTCCTGCAACCCTTGGAGTTGGCAGAACACGTACAGCGCCACTCTCAAGATCTGTACCCGGCTCCACAATATTTACCCAATGGGCAGTGAGGGAAAGGTATCGTCCCTGTCCATGCTTACTGGTCCACGCATCGGTGGTCAGGTGGACCTTGCTACTGACGGCGTTTTGTAGCGCATGTTTAATTTTTACCTCCACATGATGTTGCTGGGCAGGGACGGCTTGCCTGCTTAAATAAAAGCGGCTGGGCACGTTGTATTGTGAAACTGCCAATGCCATAAAGTTACGGAAGGTGTCAGTCTCCACCAGCCTGAATGATAGCATTTCAAGGGCCAGTAGTTTAGCAATGCCAGCATTCAGAGCCTGTGCTCGGGGGTGGTTTGCAGAGTATGGGCGCCTTTTCTCCCATGCCTGTGCTAACGATGGCTGTAGACTGGCCTGGGAGTATGAGGATGACTGGGAAAGTGGTGCTGTGGGTGGAATTACACTGTGTCTCTGTACAACATTGCCAGAGATTCTTCCATGGCGATCCTGTGAGGAAGCCGAACCAGCTGTGTGTGAGCTGGAGGAAGAGGCTACAACACGAGCTGAAGAGGTGGTAGGTGGCGCTGTAGGTTGGCCTAGGTCTTCAGTGTGTTTTTGTAACTCCACCACGTGCTTGGTCCGCACATGTTTCCACATATTTGTGGTATTGAGGTTGCTGACACTTTTCCCTCTTTTCACCTTCTGATTACACAGCTTGCATTTGACAAAGCAAATGTCATCTGCAACTGTGTCAAAAAAGGACCAGGCACTGCAAGTCTTGGGAGCGCCCGCTTTGGATTTTGGAAGAGCCATGCTCCTAATGGGTGCCGAAGTGGAGGCTACAGGCAAACAAGTCTGCCCCCTCTCTCTCCCTCCTTTTTGGGCTGTTCGGGGAATCTCTTCCTCAGAGCTGCTCCCACCACCTTCCTGTCCCACACGCCATGATGGGTCAAGGACCTCATCATCTACACCACCCTCTTCAAACAACTGCTTCTCCTGGGTAGTCTCGACAGCCCAGTACGCACCAGAAAGTGGCACCTGAGTCTCATCATCAGATGCGTACTGAGGTGTGCTGCTGACCATAGGCACTGGCCCACCCGCCTCTTCAGATTCAGAGAGACAAAACGGTTGCGCATCACTGCATACTACCTCTTCTTCAAATTCTCGAATTCTGCTTGGCTGGCCCCCTCTTTCCAAGCAAAGAGATTCAGAGAACAGAAGTAGAGATGGCTCCTGTCCAGGGCTCTCTGACTGCCTGGGCAATTTGGCAGGTGGTGAAGAGACAGATGGGTGCTCTTCAGTGCTCAGGACCTGAGAGGATCTGGAACTAATAGAAGTCAATGCGTTAGCTGCCATCCATCCGACAACGGCTTCAATTTGGTCCTCCCGCAGCAGTGGGGTACGGCTAGCTCCTACAAAGCTGCGCATAAAGGACTGTTCCCTGGTAAAACTGGGGGATGCTGAGTCACTGGTGCCCGCAGCAGGCTCAGAATCCCCACATCCTCTCCCTGCAGGCACAGAATCCTCACGTCCTCTCCCTGCAGAAACTCCACGCCCACGCCCATGACCACGACCACGACCACATGCCTTACTCCCTGCCTTCTTCATCTTGGTAGACTGATAAAGATAGGCAGAAAAGTACTAAGGGCTTAGTGTGCTTATTCCTGAACAGCTACTAACAGGTATAAGAAACACTAATTTTATAAAGTGTGGACCAGACTTTAATATGAGCTAATGTGGCCTTCACAACGGTAAAGTGGAGTGTTTGGTGAACTTTATTTATTTTTTTTTTGTCACAAAAAGACACTGGATGTGCCCAAAGATGTAATACCGATAGTATCACAAACTTTTTGTAGCTATTACAATGTAGGAAGGTAACCTACAATGCAATAGATGAGGCTACAAAAAATAGGCTAATATTAATCTGGCTGGGGCTGCAGGGCACAATGCTGCAGAAAGGCTCCTCTAACTACTCCTATATAGTGTGTTTGGAACCAATTTAGCTGAATACGGATGGAACCACCACACTAATAGGAGATATCAGGAAAAATTATGAATTGGCAGAAAAGGACAATGTATGAGGCAGTGACACACACTGAGTGCACTACAACCAGACGTGGCTGAAGCACACACTACAGGGTGAGCTGCACTCACACACACAGACCTTGCAGACAGCGGTGAACAGTGCAGATGCAGAGCACTGTGCACTAGCGCTGCAAAACAAAAAAAATTTCTCTATCTACTCCTATATAGTGTGTTTGGAACCAATTTAGCTGAATACGGATGGAACCACCACACTAATAGGAGATATCAGGAAAAATTATGAATTGGCAAAAAAGGACAATGTATGAGGCAGTGACACACACTGAGTGCACTACAACCAGACGTGGCTGAAGCACACACTACAGGGTGAGCTGCACTCACACACACAGACCTTGCAGACAGCGGTGAACAGCACAGAGAACTGTGCACTAGCGCTGCAAGGCACAGTGATTTATAAAGTAGCTTGGGTAAAGCAGAATAGACCAAATAGGTAGCTAAAACTGTCCCTCAGAACAGCAGCATCCTATCCCTAACTGAATTCACAGCAGAGTGAGCTCAAAATGGCGGCGGCGGCTTTTATAGTGCATCATGACATCATTTCAGCAGCCAATCACAGCCATGCCATTAGTTAAGATGCCTACATGCCTAACAGGATGTGCCCACACTTCTTAGGATCCTCATTGGCTGAATAAAATGAAACTGGCTCATTGCATTATGGGAACTTCCGATTCCGGTATACGATATTACAAAAGTATCGGAATTAAGTATCGGAATTCCGATACCGCGAATATCGGCCGATACCCGATATTTCAGTATCGGAATGCTCAACACTAATTACAGTGTTTGTTTATAGCATCTACATTTCTTTAACACTGTTTAATCTTGTAAATGCTTGAAATTACTTCCATTAACTTTGCAACATTCTTATATCCTCTGACGTTACCGCTAGTCACTGAAGCTGCTCTTGTAGCAGCTCATTGTTTCATGGTTTGCAGCCTGGATGGTAGTATCATGTTACTGTTCAGGTTGTAAACCAAATATCGCAGAGATGGATTACGGCATGGGTCATTGTGGATTCTTGCCACTTCAGACAGGTGAGCGATTTTATTGTTTTTTTTTTGTTGTTGTTTTACAGGGGATAAGGGCTTTGATGGATTAGGTGTAAGGTGAGTATTTTTTACTATTATTTTCTGTCTTTTACAGGAAACCAGGCTTCAGAGGAATAGCTGTAATGTAATTATAATTTTTTTTTTCAAATAAATGTGTAAACAGTGTGGACTTTTATTTCAAATAAAGGAGTTTATTCGAACTCTATATTTACTTACAAACTTTTACTATGGGGTTTGTAATGGGGGCATCTTATAGATGCCTCTCCATTACTAACCCCTGGGCTTGATGTCAGCTGCCAATACAAGGCTGACATGAACTTCAACCCTATTACCTCACTTGCCACCACACCAGGGCAAGGGGGTTGAGCCAAGGCTAAGTGCCAGATTTTGTGTATCTTATGAATGCACCATTTCTGGGGCTGCTGAGGGCTGATGCAATTAGCCTTAAAGGGGGCCTATATCCATGGCCCCTTCCCTGGCTATTAATATCAGCCCACAGCTGTTTGTTTAGCCTTTGCTGGTTAGAATTTATAGGGGAACCCTACGTCAATTTTTTTCTTGGGTCCCCCTGTAATCTAGCCAGTAAGCGCTAATCAAAGAGCTTATTAATACCCAGGGAACATGTTGGCCTAATGGCCCCTTCCCTGACTAGTAATATCTGCTTCAGTGGTCGACTTTCCCTCTGCTGGTTATGAAAATGACGTGGAAGCCCAAGCCATATTTTTTACTTAATTCTTCATTTTACACTGGATGTACTCAGTGGAGGCTGAACACAACTCCCAGCATTGTCTCCTGCTCGAGCTGATATCAGCAGGAGCAGAGGACAAGGATGAGAGCTGCCTTCAGCAGCCAGCGCCTGGGATCAGCATGAATTGTAATGGTTTGCCAGGCACACAGATGTGTCACACGGACATACAGATACACGGATGTCACATACGGACATATGAATGGCATACGGACATGGACCGGTATTGGTTTTTCCTGTACAGGAATCACCAGTATGTGTGAAGGAGGCCTAAAGGTGAGTATAACTGTTTTTTTTATTTCATTCTTAATTGTACACTCAGTGTAGACAGTGAGGGCTGAATACAAATCTCAACGTTGTCCCCTGCTCGCGCTGATCTGAGTGCGAGCAGGGGACAATGATGAGAGTTTACTTCAGCAGCTGGCACTCGGGATCACCGCAAACTGTACTGCTAATTCCAAGGCACCTGTACGTGGCATGATGGTGACACATGGATGTCAACCATGTGTCATCAGTGTGCACGTGTGCAGCATGCATTTTGTGCACGCTGCGCAAAAAAACTGACATGTCTGCAGGCTTTTCACATGAACACACAATCTGTGTAAAAAACCTAATGTGCACACCACAATTGAATACAATGGGTGTGCGTATGTCCGTATTAATGGTCCTTAAAAAGTGGACCGCATAAGGACATACAAAATGGACGTATGAAGGGGTCCTTACTCCTGTTGTGATGTAGTAGCAGCTGGGGCCTATTTCATTGTTTGGCTGTTGCTTTTTACCATATGCCAAAGAGCTAAGTGCACATAAAAAAAAAAATTCAAAGACCTATTGAGCACATTTTTTTAACACAGTTAAATAGCGGCAAATAGCGAGAAGATGTTATAAATGCACTACATTTACTGAAGATTTGCCATGATGCAGTGAAAATAACAGAAAACTTTGGAAAAGTACAGTAAATAAATAGATGTCTACTTGAAGTTAAAGGGAACTCGTCATATAATTTATTTATACTAAACTACCCCTATTTATCAAACATTTGTATAGGGGATGAGTCATCCACACACAAAACAAAAAGAGTATTAAGGATATATTAAAATATTAAATTTTATTGAGATAAAATTAAAAACAGAAATAAAAATAAAAAACCCAGCTTCAGAAAAGTAGGGAGCAATCGCCAAAGTGTTCGATACAAAGACAGATAATTAAATCTACTTGCAAAATAATGACATAATATGCCAGTAACAAGTAAGCCCAAACTAGCAATGAGAAACCATATAGAAATTACATACGTCCCATTATGGCATAATACAACACGGCAAATGATAAGGCACGGCAATGCTCAGTGGGTACAAATTGAAAATTGAGTTCCAATGCTAAATAGAGGCGCTTTACCTGAGACAGGGCTATTAAAACGAACACAAGGGGCTCCCAACAACGCTCCGACGCGTGTTTCGTTCCTTCTTTATCAAGGAGCGTAGTAAGTGATGTGTATCGTGTGTTATATATATGTGTATGTGTGGGTATTTATAATAAGTAAACTTGTACAGCTGCGCTGCCGGACTTGCAGATGCACGTGGCGCGCATGCGTGATGACCACTTCCTATGGGCCTCACTTCCGTTCGCGGCGGGTGACACGCAGGCTCCAGGTTGCTATGCAACCTGCGTTCCAGGGGTCACATGATCCGCGTCAGGAAGGGGCGGAAGCTCTGTCAATCCTGTATGCGCGACCAAACTGCAATATTGGAGTAATTGTTGATGTGCCGATGGAAATAGTGAGTCAGAAGGCAGAGGGATATACAAAGGAAAGGAAAATATATGAATAAAACAATTATGAAAAATATAATGTGAAATATAATAAAATGAATAAATAATGGGGGGTGAATAGATGAAAATAAACAAATGCAATGAATAAAAATGTATATGAAAAAAATGTGAATAAATAAAAAATGAAAAATAAAAATATAAATGAAGGGAATAATGATGATGAAAATAAATATGAATGGGAATAAACATGATAATACAAATAAAAATGAAAATAATAATGGAAAATAAAAATGTAAAAGAAATTGAAAATAATGATGATGAATTTAAAAATGAAAAATCAAGATGGGACTAAAAAAGAAGTGAAAGAAGAGGATTGTGAAGTGCATGAATGTAATGAAGGAACTTAGGGACAACAATAAAAGGGAATGAGCAATGGTGAAACATGTGAACGATGTGCAGTGTTGCTGAATATAAGGGGCAAAGATGTGTACATTTGTGAATAATGAGAAAACAAAAATTAGTATTGCGAGAATGGAGAGATGAGAGTGTATATATGTTGTAATAAATATATGTGGACAAGCCTGTGTGAAATCACACTTATTAAAACATGCTGGAGCGATATACAGTGTTACAGAAGTATAAAGGACAAAATTGAGTACATATAATAAGTAATTGTGTAAAATTTATAATACATACATATAAAAATTAAATACAAATACAAATATTGTGAAGAGGGTTATACAATCCAAAATCTGAATATTGAATTAACATGCAAAGATTATTGATATAAAATAGATGATGAAAATCATAGAATAGACAAAAAGCATACACGAATTATATAATGATGATAAGTTCCCTCGAATAATATCGTCCAACAGTGAGCAAAAAGAAGAACTCCGCCAAGAGCAGGCCGCAACGAAACATACAATGATGACAAGTTCCCTCGAACAATATCGTCCAACAGTGAACAAGAAGAAGAACTCCGCCAAGAGCAGGCCGCACCAAGGACACACGGTAAGCCACGGCCATCTCACCGACACCACAGCACAACGAAACCAAGGGACAACCAGGCAGCGACGACATCCATAAGGCAAGGTAAGCAGAAAGCACAATCACTAGATATAAAAACAAATTAGTTAAAAACAAATACAAAAACACATTAAAATACACAAAGATACATGGTGAACAGTTAATATTGGAAAGTATTACAGAAAAGAACCAAATCCGAAATTCTCATTGAGACCGTAAGGTGCAATAGAATTTAGTCGGTAAATCCACCGGCTTTCAGTGCGTGATAAACATTTAAATAAATCACCCCCCCTACATCCCAGAGATATTTGATCAATAGCTTTCACCCGTAACGAGGAAGGATCCGAATTGTGAAAGTATTTGAAGTGTCTGGGGAGGGTTTTTAGATGTTCATCAACATCAGAGTCCTTAGTCTTTTCAATATCACGTACATGTTCCCGTATACGGATCCTAAGCTCCCTAGTGGTCATACCGACATAGATTTTTTGACATGCACACTCAGCCACATAAACCACCCCCTTTGAGGAGCAGGTAAGGAATTGCCTGATGGTGAATTTCCGTCCCTTACTTGAATCAAAAAATACCTTACTTCTTATGGCATTGCGGCAAGCCTTGCATTGCCCACAGGGACAAAATCCCTGAATCCGATCACTGAAAAGCGATAAATTGGTTGTCGCCAGTTTGTATTCACTGCGAACTAAATGGTCTTTCAGATTTTTTGACCTTTTCGCCGTGATACAGGGATTGTTGGATATG
This sequence comes from Phyllobates terribilis, assembly GCF_046119375.1. Classification (NCBI taxonomy): domain Eukaryota; kingdom Metazoa; phylum Chordata; class Amphibia; order Anura; family Dendrobatidae; genus Phyllobates; species Phyllobates terribilis. The sequence goes on from NW_027362771.1 coordinate 295,250,210, forward strand.
ATTTTATACAAAATTGGGTCAGTTTGCAAGACGTGCCAATGTTTTTGTATAATACCGGTGAATTGATGCCATTGACGATTATAGGGGGTTATTAATCTAACCTCACTTGAGCTGACGTTATCCTTATTCATATTTTTAGGGGACTGAACAGAATATAAGAGCTGGTTTCTGCTATTTTCCTTGGCTCGTTGGTAGCCACGTCGAATCTGTCTATGTCCATATCCTCGCTCTCTGAACCTAGTATATAGTTCAGAGGCCTGCTGTTCAAACAATTCATCAGATGAACAGATTCTTCTCGCCCTCAAATACTGTCCAATCGGAATACTCCGGACAGTAGAGGGGAGATGCGAAGAATCCGCTCTAAGTATTGAATTGGTAGACGTGGGCTTACGGAAGATATTGGTTTGGACTGTACCATCCCCCGACACCATGATATCAATATCTAAAAAGTTGACCCTACGCCCATAGGCATAGGTCAACCGGATATTGAGATCATTGTCGTTCAATTGGCCCATCAGTTCCTCCAGATCACCAATGCTCCCAACCCATACAAAAAGGATGTCGTCAATATATCTAGCCCAACTGAGGATCTTTTCACTGCCCGGTAGAGGAGAACACTGAAAGATCTCCCTTTCCCAGGCACCAAGGAACAAATTAGCATATGAGGGGGCACAAGCCGCCCCCATTGCTGTCCCTTGTGCCTGCAGGAATATTTCATCCCTAAAAATAAAACAATTATGTGTGAGAATGAATTCAAGCAATGTTAAGATTAACTCCACCACATCAACATCCAAATTGCTATTGCGCAGGAACCACGACACAGCCTTCAAACCATGCACATGCATAATGAAGGTATATAACGCCTCCACATCCGCAGTGACTAGAAGCATTTGGCTATCCAGTTGTAACTGGTCCAGTCTTTTCAAGGCCGCTGTGGTATCCTGCACAAAAGATGGGAGAGTGGCTACAATAGGCTTCAAATAGAAATCAACCACCCTGCAGACCATTTCACACAGGCCGCCATTTCCCGATACAATTGGGCGACCAGGAGGATCTACCAAATTTTTGTGTACCTTGGGAATGAGGTACAAAGTCGGCATACGGGGTTTTAATTTCTGTGTGAAGTCAAAAAATTTTTTTGGAATAGTACCATTATTGTATGCCCGTTCCAATATTTGCACCAATTGGAATTGAAAATCTCCAAGTGGATTATGCAAAAGTTTCACATAACACTTGTGGTCAGATAACAGTTTGTAGGCCTGCTTCTCGTAAAGATGATTAGGCCAGATAACTAGATTCCCTCCTTTATCTGCAGTTTTTAATACACAGTCATCCCACCCACCAACCTCTCGAATCACCTCCATGAATTGTTTATTCCCATAAAATTTTGGGCTATTGGCTCTCAATTTTTCAATATCCTTGGTGACTAATTTGACGAAAACATCAACCGCAGCACAAGTTTTAAAATTGGGAAATCTATTGGATTTGCCCATGAGATGGATGGGAAAATTACGAGTCGAATCACCATCATCATCATCAGCCAATGTTTCAAAAATGGCCAGTGCTGCTCTCTCCTCCTCTCTGGGCTTGATGTCAGCTGCCAATACAAGGCTGACATGAACTTCAACCCTATTACCTCACTTGCCACCACACCAGGGCAAGGGGGATGAGCCAAGGCTAAGTGCCAGATTTTGTGCATCTTATGGATGCACCATTTCTGGGGCTGCTGAGGGCTGATGCAATTAGCCTTAAAGGGGGCATATATCCATGGCCCCTTCCCTGGCTATTAATATCAGCCCACAGCTGTTTGTTTAGCCTTTGCTGGTTAGAATTTATAGGGGGACCCTACGTCAATTTTTTTCTGGGGTCCCCCTGTAATCTAGCCAGTAAACGCTAATCAAAGAGCTTATTAATACCCAGGGAACATGTTGGCCTAATGGCCCCTTCCCTGACTAGTAATATCTGCTTCAGTGGTCGACTTTCCCTCTGCTGGTTATGAAAATGACATGGAAGCCCAAGCCATATTTTTTACTTAATTCTTCATTTTACACTGGATGTACTCAGTGGGGGCTGAACACAACTCCCAGCATTGTCTCATGCTCGAGCTGATATCAGCAGGAGCAGAGGACAAGGATGAGAGCTGCCTTCAGCAGCCAGCGCCTGGGATCAGCATGAACTGTAATGGTTTGCCAGGCACACAGATGTGTCACACGGACATACAGATACACGGATGTCACATACGGACATATGAATGGCATACGGACATGGACCGGTATTGGTTTTTCCTGTACAGGAATCACCAGTATGTGTGAAGGAGGCCTAAAGGTGAGTATAACTGTTTTTTTTATTTCATTCTTAATTGTACACTCGGTGTAGACAGTGAGGGCTGAATACAAATCTCAACGTTGTCCCCTGCTCGCGCTGATCTGAGTGCGAGCAGGGGACAATGATGAGAGTTTACTTCAGCAGCTGGCACTCGGGATCACCGCAAACTGTACTGCTAATTCCAAGGCACCTGTACGTGGCATGATGGTGACACATGGATGTCAACCATGTGTCATCAGTGTGCACGTGTGCAGCACGCATTTTGTGCACGCTGCGCAAAAAAACTGACATGTCTGCAGGCTTTTCACATGAACACACAATCTGTGTAAAAAACCTGACGTGCACACCACAATTGAATACAATGGGTGTGCGTATGTCCGTATTAATGGTCCTTAAAAAGTGGACCGCATAAGGACATACAAAATGAACGTATGAAGGGGTCCTTACTCCTGTTGTGATGTAGTAGCAGCTGGGGCCTATTCCATTGTTTGGCTGTTGCTTTTTACCATATGCCAAAGAGCTAAGTGCACATAAAAAAAAAAATTCAAAGACCTATTGAGCACATTTTTTTAACACCGTTAAATAGCGGCAAATAGCGAGAAGATGTTATAAATGCACTACATTTACTGAAGATTTGCCATGATGCAGTGAAAATAACAGAAAACTTTGGAAAAGTACAGTAAATAAATAGATGTCTACTTGAAGTTAAAGGGAACACGTTATATCATTTATTTATACTAAACTACCCCTATTGCCATATATGTTATTAGACATGAATCTCTAACACATATTTCCAAAGCTAAATGTCTGTGTCTACAATTAAAAAACATGTTTAATGCTTACCTCCCTCCCTCGCTTGTAGTCATATGGGTGGTGCTGGATAATGCTACAGTCATGGTCCTCTGAACACTATTCACACCCACTTAATTTTGATAAATGGGATGGACAGTCCCAATGTCACATTGATGTCCTGGGAAATAATGCACCTACACGCGGCTAGCCAGCTCCCCTGGCATGTACAATGAAGCTAGGTGTATGTCCCCAACTTCATTTGTCATCTGGGCATGCTCTTGAAGACGCTGGTTGTCACAGGCTTTGAGCATGCAGTGAGCATGTGAGAGGGAGATGTTTAGACATTGTTTCAGTATCGGACTCCGGCCACAAGAGGTCTCTGTTGTCTCTGAAAGGGACTCTATGGTGGACTTGATGGTGTTTTAGTCAGTGAAAGCAGGAAGTAGACAGAGGAGGGAAATCGTGGTGCTGCATCCAAAAGCTCTGTGTGTGCAGTGTGCTGGGAGCTGAGCAGAACTTTGAGGAAAGGTGTAACTTTGCCCATGACTTCTACCAGAAAGGAAGAATTACTTTGGGGGGACGACTACGGTTGGATGCAGAGTTGGATTACCCCCAAGGCATCCACTGTGATGTGAATAGTCTTCTGCTGTCCTGTCAAACTGAAACTGTGCTCCTGTGACAAGCCCAGGATCCTCTCCTCAGTCTCCCAGCTAACTGGCCGATCGGACGATCCGACAGCCTCTTCAGAGATCAGTTAACGGCCAGTAAGTCCTGAGCTCAGGCCCCACCACAGGGATACCCGGTGGGAGCATGCATGCAGACTACAGAGAGAGTTTGGCGCCAAACATAGATTTTCAGTTAGAGACATTGTTTGGAAATAGGGCTGTGTGAACCTTAGCTAGATACTCCCCTCAGTGGGTGAGCTTGTGTATAGATACCATATCAGTATTGTAACCTTAGAGAATTGTTACGTTTGTGAATCTCTGCGCTGCACCACTGCAGGGGCTGCCTCTTGCACCCATCTGATTACATGTTGGTCTGGGTAACACTCGGTTACCGCATTAGGCAAAACCACTGGTTAGGCAAATTATAGTTTATATTGTAGTACATCCTGGTCCTTTCGGTTGTGCAGCACAGGGGTTCTAGCTGTCCCGAGCTAGGTATGTGTGAAGTTTATGTGTTCCTTTCTTGCGTTGCTGGGGCAACCCAGTTTCTGTTCCTAGTAAAAAATGTGGTTCCCTAACAAATTGTCTACTAGTATCCTTTGTCCACGGCCCGCTGTATTCTGAGAGAGACCTCCCCGGTACACTGTCTACAAGCACACGGGGCAGCGGTTGAAGCAGTGCAGAGGGAGTAATTTGCGCTCATAGCATACAGGAAGCTGATGACAATCAGAAGCTTCAGGAGAATGTACAGATGACAAATGAAGCTTGAAACATACACCCAGCTTCAATGCACATGCCTGGGGAACTGGCTATCAGTGTGAAGGCACAGGATTTCTACAGATATCAGCATGATGTTGGAGGTGTCCAGCCCATCAATAAAAATGATGAGGATGTGAATAGTTTCTCGAGGCCTTTGACTGAAGCCATATCCAGTACCACTCATATGACTGGAAGCCAGAGAGGTAAGAAATTATTAAAAGTAATTTTGTAATTGTAAACTCGGATGTTTAGCTTTATAAAGATGTATTAGGAATGTATGTCACACAACCTATAACGCAATGGGAGCTGCTTAGTAGGTAAAAATTACATGACTAATTCCCTTTAAAATGAGTCTATCTGCAAAAAATGAGAGTCCAAGCAAGGCACAGTACTTTGGATACTAATATAGATCTAATACAATATTTAATATGTACCCAAAATATTTGGCATAGCCAACTGCTTCAGTACACCCTCCCACCTTTTATACATGTACAGGATCTCCATCCCACTCTTCTTTGATTGACAGCACAGGCTCTTGTAAAGTCAACATGTATAATAGATGGGTAGGAAGATGCGCTAAAGCACTTGGTCTTGCTGAGGGTGAATCAAGCAACTCATTAGTATATTTTATAAAAAAGGAAACTGTAGGGCAAACATTGCAATAGTTTTAAACACAATAGGTACAATTTTTAGTAGAGCTATGTCTTCTACAAGGTGATGTGCTTAGTTTGGAAACTCATTTTGAGCTCACATACTCCTGTTAAATAACTGATTCTTATATACAGCCCGAATTATAGATCAGAACTGCATTCAATATTCTGAAGAGCATTTCAAACAGTCAACAAGCTTGATGTCAAACAAAATTCAAACAACTTAGCTGAGCTTCAATAATAAAATGCAAGAGTTACTGAATTTTTTCTTCATCATATTGCTGTACACTACCAGGTTATAATAATTAAACTTTCCAGAAAAAAACCTCTGCGCAGACATTGAGGTAGCTAGGAATGCTGGGAAATTTCATTTCTGATTGTCCTAAAATTAATACAGTTTTTAAATGGAACCAGTCACTATGAAAATACAGTCCAATCTGCAGATACCATGTGTGATAGAGTCACTGGTGTTATATGTGAGGGGAGGTATGTGTCATTCCGGCTGCTAGCTTGTGTGAACTGAACCTACAACTTTGTTCCAGCATGTTATATGTTGGGGATAATGCACCTGAAGGGTGTGGTTTTGTGTGAATGCCAAAGATGGGTGGGAAGTAGTGATGAGCGAGTATGTTCTGTTAACACTTTCAACGAGCATGCTTGGGCGAACACCGAGGATCTTCAGCATCTTGGTGTTATGTTTGAATCACTCCTGTGTGCATGATTTGTGACTGTTTGACAGCTTTAATACATGTGAGGAATGTCTGTTTCTTAGGAATTACTCACATTTATTAAAGCTGTCAAACAGTCGCAAATCATGCACATGGGAGTGATTCAAACATAACACCGAGCACGCTGAAGATACTAGGTGCTCGCCCAAGCATGCTCGCTCATCACTAGTGGGAAGTCATTCACCCTACCTCCTCTCAGGGTGTGGCTGAACAAGCTTAAATGCTCAGTAACTTTTTTTTTTCCTCTGGAGTGTGTGGTCTGGAGAGTGAAGTCTCCAGGCTGTGTTTGGTGAATCCAGAGAACAACACCAAAGGACTGGTGTTTGGGGACTTCACTGTGCTACCCAATGCGGGCAAAGCCTCACTTGCTAATGGACTCTGCTATACTTTATCTTTTGTTTTCCCATTAACCCAGTGAAAGCCTGTTTATTTTTGTGGAATGCTGCTGGAGTTTATGCCATACCATAAACCAGCAGGAAGTTAACCCGAACAGTTTGTCCTGTGTCTGCCTTTCTGAGAGCCGAGCAAGTCGCTTTACCACACTTGTTATAGAGCAGGAGGAGCTGAGCAGATTGATATACGGTTTTGAGAAAAAAGATTCCGTATAACCTGTGTTTTCATATCTTAAACTTCTGCTGTGTCTGGGATTTTGGGTCCAGTCCTATCAGTGACTGACAGCTTCCTCTGTACAAGTGTGCATACAAATTAGCTGTAAGTCACTGGTAGGACCACTCCCTGGACCTAAAATCTCAGAAAGACCAGAGGATTACATGATGATAGCACAGGTTATACTGAATCTTTTCTCACAAAACTATATATCAATCTGCTCAGCTCCTCTTGCTCTCTCACATGGTGCCTGCAGACTAAACTGCATTTTCATAGAGGCAGGTTCCCTTTAAGTGGTTCCCTTTAAGTATAAGGCATCAAACTTTATTTTAATATATAGCTTTTTATTTTAGTCATCTGTCATTGTTTCTGAATTCACCATTAAAGAAACAGTTGGACAGACAAAAGGTCTGTACAGAAATGTCAATAGCCAATATGTATTTCCTGTCTGTATGAGTAAAAGCACCATCATAAAAGAAACTTGTTTCACTTCTTGTAAAACCAGATTTTTTTTTTTGCTGTGCTAAGTAACATCTGGTAAAATAAAGCTGTCAGCCAGTCTTGTTCTGCCAGAGTTCATATTTGCATTCAATAGTAAAACAAATGCCTACAAGCCATAATAGTAACTGACATCTGATAATGCCCCTGGGAAGCATCCTCTTTATTTTCATGTGGTTAAATTGATGTTTTCTGTTCAGCTCTTAGATAATACATCATATTAAGAGTCTTTAGCTTGTGCACTTATGATTTCCATTGCCTGTAAGAAATATAGAACCAGTTGTCTGAGGGCAGGTGACCTCTTCCATTATATATAGAATCAGCCTCTTATTCCCTTTACGTGTGTAGTTTCTCAATGACTGGTAAAACATCACTGGTGTAATATTATTAAAATCATAGTAAATGGTACATTATATACAAGTATTGAAAGCCGAAAGGTAAGTTCAGAAGTTAATTTAGCAATTATTAATGGCAAATCTAAAGCAAATTACATGAAGATTTTACAGTAGATTATACTGGATTTCAGCGCATTTGGCACTTCATTGATGTACATGTGTCAGAAAGTTCAGAGCATAATATAGTTCACTAAAGAGGGATATTACAAATTGAGACATTTACACTTAGGCCACGTTCACACATTCAGTATTTGATCAGTATTTTACATCAGTGTTTGTAAGTCAAAATCAGGAGTGAAACAATCACAAGAAAAATATAATAGAAACACTTCACCACTTCTGTATTTTTCACCCACTCCTGGTTTTGACTTACAAATACTGATGGAAAATACTGGCCAAATACTGAACGTGTAAACGTGGCCTTACTCCAATGTACAGGGGATATGGGAGAAGGGAAGAGAAGCCAAAGAACATGCTTATGTAATTATCCAGACTTGTTTCTGAGAAAAGAGACCAGAAGACCAGATTTTGGCCCCAAAAATGAATTGAGAAACTTAGATGATAAACTTCCTTGAGCTCGGATGAGTCTTTGGAGAGTTTTTGATGTTGCAGATTTTCTTCAACATTTTTACACCAATTCACTAAATTAAGTTACTTGCATTTTTTCGTTGCGTTTTTGGGTGCGTTATTTACAGTACATATGTTTTTATCATGGTTTTTTTCTGCTACTGTTTTTGCCTCCTTTTGGTATATCATGTTTTAAATAAAACTGCTTTGGTTTGGCTATTTCTTGATAACCAGCTTCAATAAAACTTTATTGATAACATCATATGTTGATTACAAGCATTTTTCGGGCATTTCCGCTGCAGAAACTAGAAAATCGTATGTATTTTTTATCTGCACATTTTCCACATCTCATTCTCATTCAAGCCTATGGGGAAAATCCACAAGTAAAACCCATATTTACTTCAGGTACTGACCACATCGGTACAAGGTATTATAATCTGTGAGAAGTCATAGCTGCAGGGCATTATGGGAAAGACCGGGTGGTAATTCAAGATGATGTTAGCCACTCTCTTATGCTTCAACAGTGTGGAAAATGGGAAAATGGCGCTGGGGAAGTTGTTTTTTTAGCACAATGAATGGAATCTTAAAATGTTTAAATTCATGTGAAACTGGATTTCAGGAAATTTGACTCAAACTTGATCCTCTGCAGATTGATCCGCTCATATCTAACACCTAATAAACGCCGGGCAAAATTATTGGAATATCCTCTTATAGCCCCAATAACAACGTGTACTGTATATGCTATGAACTTCACGTATCAAAATTGACTCAGAGAAAAAAAAACAGACTTTATTGCCCGATGCGTCCACCTTTCATTTTTTTTCTCCTTAGTTTATAAAATGATGAAGTTTCATTGGCTTTATGGGCAACTACGTTCTCATAATACAATGTGCACATATTCTTCTGTATACACATACACAGTATTTGTTTGGTCCAATAATATCAATACTCTGGATTTTTTTGTAATTCGCTTCTGCTTGGATTCTGGAGAGACCCCAGAGCATAAAAAGGGACATTAAATTCACAGAGAAGTTAGTCAAATTTCCTGGGAAAAAAATTAGCAAACATGTGAAGTAAATTTAGCTTGATCCACTCATCTGTAATCTGTAGTAACCTACAGCATATTTAATAACACAAGACAATGATGTTTCATGATTGTTAAAAATAAAAAGTCCAAAAATTATCCCTTTTAGTTATTTGTGATCAAGCAGACTATTCGATAACATTGATTCAAACTCATTGTGTTGCAGTCAGAGGTAACATTATCGTGCTGAGATTGAAACTAGTGATGTGCCATATATTCTATGATTCCCTACACTTGCTGAATAATTCACTTGCCAGAGGCAAAGGATGACAATTGCAACCTGCACTTAGTAGTAATGCTGTTCAGGCGGCTGGTGCCAGTGGTGCTGGTGGTGGTGCTTCTGTTGTTGCCAGCAACTCCCCACATTCTTAGGCCAGGTATGTTTTTTTTTTCTTTTTACACAGTTCAGTACCATTGTCATTCTTTCTTTTACCATTACATTTTGAACAAAACAATAATTAATAGTGTTGTACGAGCGTGCTCGGCCAACCCTTTCACCGAGCACGCTCTGGTGCTGCCCAAGTATTTTCGGCGTGCTCGGCATCTATCCTCGAGCCACCGCAGCTGCATGTGTCTTGGGTTACTTAACATCCTGCAGCTTCTGTGGAATATATAAAACAATTGCCAATGACCGATAACAATTATCAAAAAACAAAACTTTGATTAATCAATTACCAGACAAAAAGGCAAACACACCGGTGACATAGCATGATACATTTTTTTACATTATTATTTTTTTATCCATACTGTAAGTCGAAAGCATTGTCTGAAGAAATAGCTTTGAGGAAATCCAGGAAAAAATGACTCTTCTGACCCCATGTGGTAGCTTTCTAATATTACATTTTCAGAGAGAAACATAATTTAGCCGTGTATTTAGATCTGATCATTTCAAATTAGTTTTTGAAGGATTTAAAGATACAGAAATTTCAATATTTTAATCTTCACTAGGTAAATATAGCTGTTTTCTCACACTTAGAAAATATATCATAGTCAATGGGGCAGATTCGCAGAACACATTAGAGCACACGTATTATAAAAGCAATGTGTTGACCATTTTCTGTTGAAAGTAGCACAAAATTGGTGCTTGTATATAGATTGAATGGCAATTGTCTTTTAAAGCTCTTGCACAAAAGGCTAATTGCATGCACAAAATACATTAATTTTATGTACAGGAAGTCTAACTTTCTGCTGTTGAAAATGCTAGAAGTTCTTAATTTATTTTGACTCACATTCAAAATCCTCCAAAATTTAATAAATGAGGGAAACATTGATAACCAGAAGCTTTATACATGTGTAATACTTACAAACCCACATTATTCATAAATAAAAAACCATGTAATACACTGATGGGTCAATGACATGTCTCTTCCGTGTCTGAACCCTCTCCTCCTGCCTTTATTGCTAGGTATTGGGTTACACAGCAGAGTCATGTCAGCAGGCTTTTGATATGTAAGGAAGGAAAAAAACAGCTACCACCAAGGGATTATATTATTAATAAAAAATATATACTTTATTGACATGTTAAAACATGGTTAAAAACATAAGAAACACTAGGCCTACACGATTCAAGCACAAAAAGCTCTTAGTTATGGCACAAATCAAACATATATGAAATCTTTAAATACTTAAACACGTGACCTGACATTATAGTGCTGCCATAATTAACCCCTTTACCCCCGAGCCTGTTTTTACCTTCATGACCAGGCCAAATTTTACAATTATGACCAGTGTCACTTTATTAGGTAGTAACTCTGAAACGCTTCAACGGATCCCACTGATTATGAGATTTTTTTTCGTGATATATAGTACTTTGTGGTAGTGGTAAAATTTGTTCAATACTACTTACGTTTATTTGTGGAAAAAAACAGAAATTTGGCAAAAATTGTGAAAATTTTGCAATTTTCGAACTTTTAAATTTTATGCCCTTAAATCTGAGTGCTATGTCACACAAAATAGTTAATAAATAACACTTCAACCTGTCTACTTTACATCAGCACCATTTTTGAAACATATAATTTTTTTTGTTAGGTAGTTAAAAGGGTTAAAAGTTGAACGATTTTAATTTTTCCAACAAAATTTACAAAACCATTTTTTTAGGGACCACATTACATTTAAAGTGACTTTGAGGAGTCTATATGACAGAAAATACCCAAAAGTGACACCACTCTAAAAACTGAACCCCTCAAGATACTCAAAACCACATTCAAGAAGTTTATTAACCCTTCAGATGCTTCACAGGAATTAATGGAATGTGGAAGGAAAAAATAAACAATTACTTTTTTTTCACCAAAATTGTATTTTAGACCTTAATTCTTTTATTATCACAAGGGTAACAGGAGAAAATTGACCCCATAATTTGTTGTGCAATTTCTTCTGAGCACGACGATACCCATATGTGGGGGAAAACTACTGTTTGGGTGCACGGCAGTGCTCGGAAGGGAAGTAGTGCCATTTGACTTTTTGAATGTAAAATTTTCTGTAATAATTAGTGGATACCATGTTACGTTTGGAGAGCTCCTCAAAGGATGATTTTGATCATCAGCCAGAAATATCCATTTATGTTTAGTCATTCTTAAAAAAGATTGGTCCACATTCAGAACATCTGTTCAATTGGTGTAGTGTAATATCCAATCTTCTAGTTGGTGGATTATGAATTAATTATCTTATAACACTCCATTCAATCTGGTATGGTATCTAGTGTCTTATCAATAGACCAAAAATGAAATCACTAAATGAGTTCTTATATAATCAACCAACAATATATAGATAGTGACAAATAGAGATTCCTGGATCATCACATATAAGCAGAAACTTCCATTCAGGGACTATTTGGGTAAGTAAGTATATTCATCTAGGGTTAAATCCTGCCCAGAATCTCTGAGATATACAGATGTACCTACTATCCGGTGGGGTCTGGGCAATATAATATCATTTGGTAATTTGGTATACTTCTTTGAAACCTGTCCCCTGATGAACCCCTCAAAACAGAGGGGGGAAATGAGTTGGAAATTGTGGGTGTAAATTATGGTCTATATGAGACTTAGAAGACATAAAAACGATAAGTAGCAAAATCTTTATTTGCACCAATTTATTAATATTTTTTTCTGGGCAAAAACACATCTGATAATCTGAATAGAGCAGGATTTAACCATAGATGAATATACACTGCTCAAAAAAATAAACACCTAAACAACAGAATATAACTCCAAGTAAATCAAACTTCTGTGAAATCAAACTGTCCTCTTAGGAAGCAACACTGATTGACAATCAATTTCTCATGCTGTTGTGCAAATGGAATAGACAATAGATGGAAATTATTGGCAATTATCAAGACACACTCAATATAGGAGTGGTTCTGCAGGTGGGGACCTAAGACCACATCTCAGTACCAATGCTTTCTGGCTGATGTTTTGGTCACTTTTGAATGTTGGTTGTGCTTTCACACTCATGGTAGCATGAGAAGGACTCTACAACCAACAGAATTTGCTCAGGTAGTGCAGCTCATCCAGGATGGCACATCAATGCGAGCTGTGGCAAGAAGGTTTGCTGTGTCTGTCAGCGTAGTGTCCAGAGGCTGGAGGCGCTACCAGGAGACAGGCCAGTACACCAGGAGATGTGGAGGGGGCTGTAGGAGGGCAACAACCCAGCAGCAGGACCGCTACCTCCACCTTTGTGCAAGGAGGAACAGGAGGAGCACTGCAAGAACCCTGAAAAATGACCTCCAGCAGGCCACAAATGTTCATGTGTCTGCACAAACAGTTAGAAATCGACTCCATGAGGGTGGTATGAGCCCAAGACGTCCACAGATGGGGGTTGTGCTCACAGCCAAAGACCGTGCAGGATGCTTGGCATTTGCCTCAGAACACCAGGATTGGCAAAGTCTCCACTGGTGCCCTGTGCTCTTCACAGATGAAAGCAGGTTCACACTGAGCACATGTGACAGACGTGACAGAGTCTGAAGAGGCCGTGGAGAGCGATCGGCTGCCTGCAACATCCTTCAGCATGACTGGTTTGGCAGTGGGTCAGAAATGGTGTGGGGTGGCATTTCTTTGGAGGGCCACACAGCCCTCCATGTGCTTACCAGAGGTAGCCTGACTGCCATTAGGTACCGAGATGAGATCCTCAGACCCCTTGTGAGACCATATGCTGGTGCGGTTGGCCCTGGGTTCCTCCTAATGCAGGACAATGCCAGACCTCATGTGGCTGGAGTGTGTCAGCAGTTCCAGCAAGATGAAAGCATTGAAGCTATGGACTGGCCCGTCCGTTCCCCAGACCTGAATCCGATTGAGCACATCTGGGACATCATGTCTCGCTCCATCCACCAACGTCACGTTGCACCACAGACTGTCCAGGAGTTGGCGGATGCTTTAGTCCATGTCTGGGAGGAGATACCACAGGAGACCATCCACAGCCTCATCAGGAGCATGCCCAGGCATTGTAGGGAAGTCATACAAGCAAGTGGAGGCCACACACAATACTGAGCCTTATTTTGACTTGTTTTAAGGACATTACATCAAAGTTGGATTTGTAGGGTATTTTTCCACTTTAATGTTGGGAGTGAATCCAAATCTAGGCCTCCATTGGTTAATAAATTTGATTTCCATTGATGATTTTTGCGTGACTTTGTTGTCAGCACATTCAACTTTGTACAGAACAAAGTATTCAATGAGAATATTTCATTCATTCAGATCTAGGATGTGTTACTTGAGTGTTCCCTTTATTTTTTTGAGCAGTGCATATACTTACCTTCGTAGTCCCTGAATGGGAGTTTCTGTTTCTGTTTAAACGCAATGATCCAGGAATGTGTATATAAACATATTTCTGGCTGATGCTCAAAATCATCCTTTGGGTGGTCTTTTTTGCAACGTGATTTTATATTTGTACTGTCTGCACTATTATTGTCCTATCATTTAATTTCACACACTTTTTATTTATGTTGTATATACTTATGGCATAATAGGGCCAGGGAGTGAAAGCCGACGAGGAGTGGGGGCACCGCATCACAATATTAGGGTGCCAACCTCCGCTGGAAGGCAGGGATAATGTAGGAGACCACGGTAGGGCAAGGCCCAGTATTTCTCCTTCTCTGTGACCCTAATTTTTCTGTGAAGCCCCTCCTTTTTACTTTAGTTTAAATAAAATGCTGCATATCGTAGGTGGGTCTGTGGGTCTTTTTTAGTTTATGATTTACGTTAATACTAGAGATGAGCGTTGTTCTACTCGAACTGTTCGCCAATCTCAAATTCGAGCTGTTTTGGGCGGTGTTCGAGCCGGACGGCGAACACGAACAATTTGAGAAAAATTCGGCTGTTCGAGGTTATGTTCGATAACTGTTCGTGCACCAAAATCATAACTGGATTTTTTCTCAGTAATGATGAAAATTAATGTTAATACGCAGTTTGAGTGTACAGCGGTGCGGGGGGAGGGGCAGGGGATGGATCTCTGCAGGAACAATGAAGATCTCCATTTTTTTTCTCTTTCCCGCATTTGCAGTGGGGAGGTGCAATCTGTCAGCCTATCAGCAGCGCACACACGGAGCGAAGTGCTTTTTTTCACACAAGCAAGGGCATGTGTGATTGGCAGTGTATGTCACATGTCCTTGCCCTATAAGACCAAGCCATTTTCCCCGTCGCCACCATTTTCTCACTGCTGCAGCTGCGTGTTAGACGGCACCGCTGTTGCTGTGTGCGCTATACCTTGTTAATTTCAAGCCAATTTTCGCACAAATATACAGATAGCTTGGGAGTAGGGAATAGTTGTGATTGCAGTCCTTTTAAGGACTAGGTTACAGCATTTCCTACGACTTTTATCAGGCAGGTCTGTGCTCTTAAATAGATAGATTGTGGGAGTAAAGACTAATTGTAATTGGAGTCCTTTTCAGGACTAGGTTACATCAGTTCCTATCAGTTTTTGCCAGGCAGGTCTGTGCCAGTGCTGTGCAAGTTTTTTTCACAGCATTTGGCTGAATCTAGCAAAGCTAATCCTTTTTGGCCTATTGCAGAGTGTGTTAGTCAGTGGAGTAGCCTATCTGTGTTGCAAGATATACCACCTGTGTATAGAATACCAATTTTTTTAACTGCACCTAGTGAAGTAAAATCTTTTGGGCATAGCATCATTCTATTAGTCCATCTATACTGACCTCCATCAGGTTGCAAACTGAATATAATTTTTTTCTGCATCTAGCTCTGAAAAAATATTTGGGCTTCTAGCGGTGTGTGGGACTTGGTCTATTAGTCCATCTATACTGACCTCCATCAGGTTGCAAATTAAAAATATTTTTTTTCTGCATCTAGCTCTGAAAAAATATTTGGGCTTCTAGCAGTGTGTGGGACTTGGTCTATTAGTCCATCTATACTGACCTCCATCAGGTTGCAAATTAAAAATAATTTTTTTCTTCATTTAGCTCTGAAAAAATATTTGGGCT
Source organism: Phyllobates terribilis (assembly GCF_046119375.1). NCBI lineage: Eukaryota > Metazoa > Chordata > Amphibia > Anura > Dendrobatidae > Phyllobates > Phyllobates terribilis. Next base: position 295,265,703 of record NW_027362771.1, read on the forward strand.
TCTAGCAGTGTGTGGGACTTGTTCTATTAGTCCTTCTATACTGACCTCCAGCATTGTGCAAATTGAATATAATTTTTTTCTGCATCTAGCTCTGAAAAAATATTTGGGCTTCTAGCAGTGTGTGGGACTTGGTCTATTAGTCCATCTATACTGACCTCCATCAGGTTGCAAATTAAAAATAATTTTTTTCTTCATTTAGCTCTGAAAAAATATTTGGGCTTCTAGCAGTGTGTGGGACTTGTTCTATTAGTCCTTCTATACTGACCTCCAGCAGGGTGCAAATTGAATATAATTTTTTTCTGCATCTAGCTCTGAAAAAATATTTGGGCTTCTAGCGGTGTGTGGGACTTGGTCTATTAGTCCATCTATACTGACCTCCATCAGGTTGCAAATTAAAAATATTTTTTTTCTGCATCTAGCTCTGAAAAAATATTTGGGCTTCTAGCAGTGTGTGGGACTTGGTCTATTAGTCCATCTATACTGACCTCCATCAGGTTGCAAATTAAAAATAATTTTTTTCTGCATCTAGCTCTGAAAAAATATTTGGGCTTCTAGCAGTGTGTGGGACTTGGTCTATTAGTCCATCTATACTGACCTCCATCAGGTTGCAAATTGAATAAAAAATTTTTCTGCATCTAGCTCTGAAAAAATATTTGGGCTTCTAGCGGTGTGTGGGACTTGGTCTATTAGTCCATCTATACTGACCTCCATCAGGTTGCAAATTAAAAATAATTTTTTTCTGCATCTAACCCAGCCAATAGTTTTGGCCTAATACCACAGTTTCGCCACTCAGCTCTGCTCGGTTACCATCCATTGTTTTTTTGTGCAAACAACTCCAGAGTTGTGAATTAGTTAACCACCAAAATGAGTGGAAAAAGGCCTGCTGCTGGTGGAAAGGGGAATAGGCGTGTTGGGAAGGGGAAAAAAGGTTGTGTCCGTGGGGTAGGTGCAGAAGAAAGACCATCTTCCAGCCAAACTAAAATGTCTACTTCTTTTAGCGGACAATGTGATAAGATCCCTTTCTTACGGCCACGCCAATCGCTACAAATTCCAGATGAGGCACAAAAACAGCAGGTGCTTCAACGATATCAAGTGCTCCTTTAAGTGGGCTCTCCTCCACATCAACTTCAACATCACAAATACTCCAGTCCTCAAAGGTGTCACCCAAATCGCACTTGCTTCCTCACAGCTCCCAAATCTCCAGCTGCCCGTCTGAGTATGAGGTAGAACAGATGGTTGAGTCTGCAGAGCTGTTTACTCATACTATAGCCTGGGAATCAGAGGTCGACTCCAGCGCTTCTGTGAATCCAGACGAGGAAATGATCTGCACTGATGCCCAGAATCTTTATGAGTCGGATCCAGGACCAGACGCAGAAGGTTCTGACCATAATGTAGACCCTCATTCCCAAACTGTAACTCCTGTTGGTGGAGACAATGAGGAAGACGATGATAAGACTCAAATACCTGATTGGAGCGACAACTTTAGTTTTTTGTCAGGGCAGGAACAGGTTGGCTCTGAGGACGACGGGTGTGATAACGCACAGGGTGATGATGATGAGGTCGGAGATCCCACTTACTGTCAACCCACAGTCAGCCAAGAGATGAGGTCAGCAGAGGAGGTGGAGGAAGATGCTAGTGACGACGAGGTCAGGTTGCGCCTTCCTGGACAGAGACGTAGTACTGGAAGCACGTCAACAACTGCATCCTCAAACACAACTCTGCCTCTCACCACAAGTCATGGTGGCTCTTCAGGTCGCATGGGTGCTAAGCCTTGCATAGCCTGGGCATTTTTTCAGATCGATAAAGATGACCCAACTCGTGTTATCTGTAACATTTGTCAGCAAAAGCTAAGTAGAGGCCAAAAAATACATAGTTTGAGTACTTCATGCATGAACCGGCACATGGAAATGAAGCATAAGTTGCAGTGGGAAGCTCAGTGTGCTACAATGCGGTCTAGCCGGCCGGGCCAACCACCGTCTGCCATATCTTGTGCATCCGCGGCCTCTTCATCCTCTGTGACTGGGGGGACAGCAGTCACACCTGTTTTGGGGCGCAGACCTGCCACCTCTTTACCCGCAACAGCCAGCGTGATTGGCAGGTCATCATTTTCTTTGGAGGTGGTAACACCAGCTGGTCTTGAGCGCTGTCCGACATCGATAGCACCACCTTTGGATCAAGGCAACCTAACATGTCCGCCTGCATCTTCCTCACAGACCGGCAGTTTGCCGGGGACACCCTTATCAACCCCGTCTAAGCACAATAGCCAGCCCTCGGTCCCTCAGATGTGGACAAGTAAAAGACCATTTCCTCCTAGCCATGAGAAAGCTAAGAGGTTGAATTTCACCATCTGCAAGCTCTTGGCTACAGAAATGCTGCCTTTCCGCCTGGTGGACACAGAGGATTTTCGAGACCTTATGTCCGTCGCAGTGCCCCAGTACCAGATGCCCAGTCGGCACTACTTCTCAAAGAAAGGTGTGCCTGCGCTCCACCAGCATGTCGCACACAACATCACCGCTTCTTTGAGAAACTCTGTGTGTGACAGGGTGCATTTCACCACAGACACTTGGACGAGTAGGCATGGACAGGGGCGTTACATGTCGCTGACTGGGCACTGGGTAACTATGGTGACAGCAGGACAAGGGGCTGCTGTCCAAGTCTTGCCGTCCCCACGAGTTGTGCGTCAATCCTCTTTATGTCATTTTTCCTCCACTGCTTCTGCCTCCTCAACCTCCTCTCGGTCTTCCACCTGCACCCAAAGCCTGTCTGGTCATGCCACAAGCTTTCTAACTGCGCAGAAGGGATCCTGCACACCTCCTTACTATGCTGGCAGTAGGGCTCAACGTCATCAGGCGGTTTTTACATTGAAATGTCTGGGAAATGTGAGTCACACAGCTGAGGAGTTGTGGTCAGCTCTGGAGAACCAATTTCATGAATGGTTGTCTCCACTGGACCTGAAACCAGGGAAGGCCGTGTGCGACAATGCTGCAAACCTGGGTGCGGCCCTTCGCCGGGGCAATGTCACACACGTGCCTTGTATGGCTCACGTGTTGAACCTGGTTGTCCAGCAATTTTTAGCCCACTATCCCAGACTAGATGGCCTTCTGCAGAGGGCACGGTCGCTGTGTGCTCACTTCCGCCGTTCGCATCCCGCAGCTCAGCGACTTACATCTCTACAGAAGTCGTTGGGCCTGCCACTTCACCGGCTAAAATGCGATGTGCCTACCCGGTGGAATTCAACTCTGCACATGTTGCAGCGACTGTGGCAGCACCGACAAGCCCTGGTGCAATACGTTCTGACGTATAGCCTGGGCCAACGAGATTCAGAGGTGGGGCAAATCACGCTGGAGGAGTGGTCTCAGATCAGGGACCTATGCACCCTTCTGCACAGTTTTGAAATGGCGACGAAGATGTTTAGTGCTGACGATGCCATTATCAGCATGACTATTCCGGTGATTTACATGCTGGAGCACATGTTAAACAGAATTCGGAGTCAGGTGGTGGCACAAGAGGAGGTGGAGGAAGTAGAGGAGGAGGAGTTGTATGCGGAAGGGCTAACATCTGCAAGGTCCAGACGGTCGGCAGCACCAAGGCGGCAGGCATGTGAGGGTGGGGGAGATGATTTTACCAGGGCGCATGGTAGCAGCCAAACTAGTGAGGAAGGTGCAGGAGCCCAGGAAGAAGTGGAGGACGAACTGATGGAAGACTCATCAGATGAGGGAGACCTTGATCACATTTCTGTTGTGCGAGGTTGGGGGGAGAGGACAGAGGAAGGAAGCATGATTGCTACCTCGCCACCAACACAACAGGGACTTGGTGCTCCTGGATGCGCAACACACATGAGTGCCTTCTTGCTGCACTACCTGCAACATGACCCTCGAATTGTGAGAATTAGAAATAATCCTGACTACTGGGTTGCCACACTGTTAGATCCCCGGTACAAAAGTAAATTTGCAGAAATTATTCCTGCCATAGAAAGGGATGCACGCATGCAGGAGTATCAGCAGAGACTGTTGCAGAATCTTACATGTGCTTTTCCACAAAATACCAGTGGTGCACGTAGTGAATCTCACAGTTCCAACTTGCCAACCGTGGGACCGTCAAGTGTTCAGCACTCAAACCGTAACAGAACCACAGTATCTGCTGGTAACATCAATTTTGCGGAATCATTTCACCACTTTTTTAGCCCATCCTTTGCAAGGCCACAGGAGACAAGAAGTCTGACACATAGTCAACGCCTAGAGACGATGGTACAGGAGTATCTCCAAGTAAACATTGAAGCCACGACTGTGTCACTGGACCCTTGCTCTTTTTGGGCTTCCAATCTGGATAAATGGCCGGAGCTAGCCACTTACGCCTTGGAGATCTTGTCATGCCCCGCAGCCAGCGTTCTGTCTGAACGTGTGTTCAGCGCTGCTGGTGGTGTGCTGACAGATAAGCGCATGCGGCTCTCCACTGATAATGTAGACAGTCTCACGTTCATAAAGATGAACAAATCATGGATCCGAAACGACTTTTCTATCCCTGTGTCATCCTGGGGAGAGTAAAAGCTTGATGATTGGTTAAAATCACCCTACCAACCGTTTTAAGCTTTCAAATTACTAATCATGTTTATCTGTATCTTGACTGGAAAATAATTTGGGCTTTGTAGCAGTGTGCAGCACTGATCCTATTAGGCCATCTATAATAAGCTTCACCAGATTTAAAATTAAAAATAATTTTTAGCTGCATCTAGCCCGGAAAATAATTTTGGGGCTCCGAGATGCGCAAGACACATAAGTGCCTTCTTGCTGCACTACCTGCAGCATGACCCTCATATTGTCAGAATTCGAAGTAATCATGACTACTGGGTTGCCACACTCTTAGATCCCCCAAACTTTTCGATCAACCTTTTCATTTTAATAAAGACCAAAAAAATGGTCATTTTTGAAATTATAAGCATTAGCAGGTTGTTAGAAACTGAAATCAAACAGTTTTCAACTCAAAACTTTATTCTAGGTGATGTTACATTTTCACATAGGACCCCTTGTTCGAAAGGAGCTTCTGAACTCTCTCGTCCATTGAATTTGTCAGGTTTTGGATGGTTTCTGCTTCAATTGTTTTGCATGAGGACAGAATACCCTCCCAGAGCTGTTGCTTAGATGTGAACTGCCTCCCGCCATCATAGACACTCCTTTTAATGATGCTCCAAAGGTTCTGAATGGGGTAGAGGTCAGGTGAGCATGGGGGTCACACCATAAGTTTGTCCCCTTTTATGCCCATATCAGCCAGAGTTGCAGATGTTTTATGTGCAGCATGAGATGGTGCATTATCATGCAGAAAAATGATCTTGCTGTGAAATACACGGTTCTTCTTCTTGAACCATGGCAGGAAGTGCTGTTTGAGAAAATCCACATACATTATGGAGTTCATCTTTAGCGCCTTCAGGGATCCTAAAGGGGCCGACAATCTCTCTCCCCATGATTCCAGCCCAAAACTTTACTCCACCTCCTCCTTGTTGGCGCTGTAGCCGTGTTTGCGTGGGGTGTCCATCAACCAGCCATCCTCCACTCCATTCATCTGGACCATCGAGCGCTGCACGGCACTCATCCGTGAACAAAACAGTTTTGAAATCAGTCTTCATGTAATGTTTGGCCCACTGGAGCCGTTTCTGCTTGTGTGAAGTGGATAGAGGAGGTCGACAGGATGGCATATGCACAGCTGCAAACCTCTGAAGGACCCTGCATCTTGTTGTTCGGGGGACGTTGGAGGCACAAGCAGCTTCAAAAACTTGTCTGCTGCTATGACAAGGTTTTTTTGCCGCTGCTCTTTCAACCTGACGTAATTGCCTGTAGGAAAGAGTCCTCAATTTGCCCTTATCAGCACGCACACGTGTGTACTGTGAATCAGCTACATACTTCTTGATTGCCAAGACACTTCATCCTGATCATCGCACAATGTTGATTGTAGTCATGCCTTGACCTAAACACTCCACAATTTGTTGCTTCTCAGCAGCCGACACATCCTTTTTCTTTCCCATTTTGGCAGAAAATGTAGGCTGCTTAATAATGTGAGAGAGCCTTCTTAAGTAGTCTTGCCTTTCATTGGACACACCTGCCAAACTAATTAGCACAGGTGTCTGCAATTGCTTACAGTGATATAAAGAGCCCTGACACACATCACCATCAATGAGTTTAACTGACAAACAAACAAATTCTTCCCTTTTCACTCCTAAACACATTTTGCATAATAATTTGGAACGCGGTGTACATGTGCTTTTCCACAAAACACCAGTGGTTCACGTAGTGAATCTTACAGTTCTAACTTGCCAACCGTGGTCTGTATGGAATTGTTCAATAAAGGGCCCAAAATTAAGATAACATAGATGGGAGAGGTCTCTATGAATAGGAATTCCTAAGTATTTGATACCCTGTGAGGGCCAGGCAAAGGGAAAGTTGGACTGGATGGAATCCTATATGGATTTAGGGAGGGAGACATCGAGGGCCTCAGACTTCGCTGCATTGATTTTAAAATTTTACCATGTAACAAAGTGATCTATTTCAGCCATAACAGCAGGGATGGATATATGTGATTGAGTGATATATACTAGGACATCATCAGCAAATAGAGAGCACTTGTACTCGGTGCCTCCCACCTCAATCCACCTAATATTGGGGTTATGGCGAATTGATGAGAGCAGGTGCTCCGTCACTAGGATGTATAAGAGAGGGGACAGAGGACATCCCTGCCTTGTCCCATTGGTGATTGTGAAAGGTGATGAAAATGTTCTGACGCACCCCCTGGGCCTTGGGACACCCGGAGCCGGACCCTTTTTGGTGGATGCTGGTGGTTGTAGTCTTCGTGGCGGCGATCCGGTTCCGTGGCTCAGGGCGGTCAAACCAGTGGCGGAATTATTTATGTGGTTTTGATGTTTAAATGTCCGACTACGCCACCCGTGGATTGCGGTCAGAGTGAACCGCCGCTACAGGGCAGACCGCTAAGGCTGGTGTTGTGGGTGCAGCAGAGCGTAGCATAACTCCCCACGGGAGGAGTATAGCCTCAGGGCAGTGTATGCGGAGGATGGGGGTGATGGTGCAGGGCAGCAGCAGTAACGACACGGAGTCAGTGATGCAGTTCAGGGCCTTTACTCACAGTTCTTATTATCCAGACCACGTCTGCAGGTAACGGCTGCCCACGTCGTACTGTGCTCACCAGGTGAGGGGCTCAGACAACTCCCAGATAACTTTGGAGCGCTTCACAGGACCCCCTTTGTGTGTCCTTTGTCTGGCCTTTCTTACCAACACTTCTGTCCGGCTGCCTCGGGCCTCCTCTTGGTAAACTTGGCGCCAGTTTCCCTGACCCTATGTGGTGCCTTCCTAGCGGGTGGAGCAAGGGGCTGCGCCACATAAAATGTCAGAGCCTCCGGTTTCTAGCTGAGGGTCGTTTCCTGCCTCCACTAGTTCGGGGACCGGTCTCCCCCTTTGGCCTGACCCCTCCACGCAGGTGGATTCGGGCGTGCGGTGGCGACTCGCCCGTCCGCACCCCTGGGATCCCTTCATTCCTCGTTCCTGGAGCCTTCTCCGCTCCTCTTCCTTCCTTCTCCCTCTTGCAGGCCTGGGCCTCTGTTACTAGGCCCGCCTCCGGAGCAGAGCTCATGCAGAGCCCCTGCTCCCTGCCACTTCTGCTCAGACTTCTCTGCACTGAACTAAGATGGTGCCCACCTTTTATACTCCCTTCTCAATGCACCCAGGAACTGCTTCCTCCCTGCTCCTGCACTGCAGGGTTCCCCTTCCTCAGTGTTCCCTCCCCCCACTCCAGCCAGGGACAGGGACTGTCGTGCCCATCTCAGGGGCATATTGGTCGCCCTGCCCCACGGCAATGTGGTGTAATGCATGCAGGTGTCGGGTCCTGATCCACACTCCATCCTTATCTGAGAGTGAGATATCACACCTCTGGGTGAGGTGCAATACGTCTGTAGCAACCGAGCCCTCGGTGCTACAGTTCCATTTATCTTCAGCCTAGGTGACGTATTGTGATACAGGGCCGTGATTTTGGCTATAAAAGGGTCCCCTAGACCCCTACCCCAAGCTTTTTAAGAGAATCATATATGGCGTGCCAGGAGACTCTATGGAATGCTTTCTCAGCATCCAACGAGAGTATCTACTTACAAATTTTTAACTGCATCTAGCCCAGGAAATACTTTGTGCCTAGTAGCAGTGTCTGCTAGTCAGCGGATTATCCCGGCTGTTAAGCAAGCTACACCACCTGTAGTTTGGACACTTAATTTTTTCAAAGGAAATGCTTCGGGACCACGGGATACTTAGTGAAGAGCATCAGGAGGCACCCCAAGGCATAGGGGCTGGGACTGGCACTAGGATGCCTTGCGGTGGACAGCCGAGCTCGATCCTTATAAAAGCTTTTTAACTGCAGCAGCTTTAGTGGACGCTACTGGAGCTGGAATTACGCGGCTGCTGGCATGAGACTTGCCCTCCAATAGATCCTTGTAAATGGATTTAAAGTGTATTCATTCAAATTAGAGGGACAATTTAAATTAAAAAGCTTAGAGCTGCCTCCACCACAGGGGGGCTCTCTCCACCCACCAGCGGACAGGCACCAGTATTGGGAGAGGGGGGCTGGCCGTCAGGGTTCACCGCGGCTCTGGCACAAACCCGGCGACACGGAGGTGGCACGGGCAGGAGCGGACTGGCCGTCTCGGCTTCTCACTTTTTGGATTTTAGAAGGGCATGACATGCCTATATCTGTGTCTCCCCCTCCTTTTACTCCTCCACCTCTTTTCTTTTCGCATGACTATATGTACTTGTCACTTTTCCATGTGTTAGTTGTGTCTTCTGAGCAGTTTGTCAGCTTTTGGACACCTTTGAAGGTGTTTTCTATGTGTTTCTATGTGTTTTTGTTTGCCTGCCATTGGTTTTAACGGTGTTCGAAGGTGTTCGACGAACAGTTCGACGAACAGTTCGGCGAACACACGGGTGTTCGACGAACCGAACCGAACTCGAACACTACGGGGGTGGCTCAACACTAGTTAATACCCAATAAGTGGAGGAAAACAACTGCTTGGGTGCAAGGCAGGGATTGTTAGGGACGGAGCGCCATTTCACTTATTGAATGTAACATTTGCTGGAATAATTGGTGGATGCCTGTCACAGGTGTGTCAGATGTGACAGACAGTCGCCCTGAAGTTGATTGCAGAAGATCCCTTCGTTTGGCATTACAGACACTTTTTTAAATCTGTCTCACTCTAGGACCCAGCGGCTACCTCCCTCCTGATCTAATTGACACCCAGGCCTGGGTGTTTAAATAATTTCTGTTTGCTACAGGAAGGTGCCGGTGATATTCACATGATCCCTTGTGAAGGCTTGGAGCAATTGCAGTCTGCTTACTTCCTCTCTGGTGCTAGGAGGACGTTTGGTGTAATCTCTCTGAAGTTAGTTCAAGCAAAGTTATTTTCCCCCGTGTTTGTCTCCCTTGTTGTCTTTAGTTATTAGTGGGGACTGACTAGTACTCATCCCCCCTTCCCTATACAGGGACAACCTCTAGGGAAATACGGGGCCTAGGTTTTCTGTGCGGAGATTGGTGAGGAACCAATATAGGGACGATAGGGGAGGCAGGGTGATATCAGATCAGCCTAGGAGGTCTCCACTCCCCCTTTCCCTAGTGTCTGGGCTCCTTTCCCCTCTTCCCTTCATGTTGCACTTAGTCTTTCCTATACCTTGCGTGACATTATCACCGGCCGTGCACTTTTAGGAAAAAAAACTGGCACTTGAGTTTATTTGTGTGTTTTTTTTTTCTTTCTGTGCGTGTTTTTTTTCCCTTTTGGTATGGTTTCAGTTGCAGAGCTCACATAGCAGCTGCGTTGTCTGTCTCTGGAGGTGACTGACCTCCGCTGTGAGGTTCAACAACAGCATCAGCGGCTACAGGTGGCTAATGTGGGGGCCTCTGCAGTTAGACCTGTCCAGCCTGAACCCAAGTTTGCCCCCCCCGGACAGGTTTTCAGGAGGTAAGGACACGTTTTTTGTGTTCAAGGAGGCCTACAAACTGTGCTTTAAACTTCGTCCTTACTCCTCTGGGAGTGAGAAGCAACGAGTGGGAATTGTGATGTCACTGCTGCAGGGAGATCCTCAATCCTGGGTGTTTTCTTTACCGCAGGATTGGGTTTGCCTTTTTGGGGCCCTGACCCTCATCTATGATGACCCTGACCGAGTCGCCTTGGCTGAATCTAGACTATGTCGCCTTCAGTAGGGGAATCAGTCAGTGGAGACGTAAAGCTCTGAATTCCGTAGATGGGCAACGTATTCAAATGTAGTGACTCAGCTCTTAGAAGCCAATTTTGTCAGGGCCTTACTGAAAGGTTGAAAGATGCTTTGGCAATGTATGAAACCCCAGAGTCCTTGGAGGTTTCCATGTCATTGGCTATACGTCTTGATAGACACCTTTGGGATAGGTGGGTGAGATCACCTTCTCCAGGGTCTTCTTGTCAGGGTTATGCACCTTTGAAGGGGTAGTGATCTAGCGGTGAACCAGTATTGAGGGCGGTAGAGGAACCCATGCAGTTACGGGGTGCCTCTGCATCATACATTTTTGCGGAGATTCGCAAGAAAAAAGGTGTATGGATTTTTGTGGGTAAAAGACCATTTTATTGGGGCCTGTACTTCGATTCTGTTATGTTCTGCAACTTAGAACTAAGGAATAGGAGGGAAAAGCTGTCCCTGCACTGAGACTCAGCTTTATCCTATGCTGGGGTGGGTGCCCTATTCCTTATGAATAGCCCCACCGAAACTCCTGCACTGAACTCAAACGAAGACCTGTAGGAAAGGGAAAGAGGTCCCTAAAAGATCTAAGGACTGGGAGCAAAAGCAGGAGACCTCCTAACAGAAAAGTTAGTTGCAGAAACAAAAATTAAAGGAAACAAAACTGGTGACACAAGAAGTCCCAGGATAACAATAGTCAAAAGCAAGAAGAACTAAACCAGGCTACTTAGCCAGTAGAGATGAGCGTTGTTCTACTCGAACTGTTCGCCAATCTCAAATTCGAGCTGTTTTGGGCGGTGTTCGAGCCGTTCGGCGAACACGAACGATTTGAGAAAAATTCGGCTGTTCGAGGTTATGTTCGATAACTGTTCGTGCACCAAAATCATAACTGGATTTTTTCTCAGTAATGATGAAAATTAATGTTAATACGCAGTTTGAGTGTACAGCGGGGTGGGGGAGGGGCAGGGGATGGATCTCTGCAGGAATAATGAAGATCTCCATTTTTTTTTCTCTTTCCCGCATTTACAGTGGGGAGGTGCAGTCTGTCAGCCTATCAGCAGCGCACACACGGAGCGAACTGCTGTTTTTCACACAAGCAAGGGCATGTGTCATTGGCAGTGTATGTCACATGTCCTTGCCCTATAAGACCAAGCCATTTTCCCCGTCGCCACCATTTTCTCACTGCTGCAGCTGCATGTTAGACGGCACCGCTGTTGCTGTGTGCGCTATACCTTGTTAATTTCAAGCCAATTTTCGCACAAATATACAGATAGCTTGGGAGTAGGGAATAGTTGTGATTGCAGTCCTTTTAAGGACTAGGTTACAGCATTTCCTACGACTTTTATCAGGCAGGTCTGTGCTCTTAAATAGATAGATTGTGGGAGTAAAGACTAATTGCAATTGCAGTCCTTTTCAGGACTAGGTTACATCAGTTCCTATCAGTTTTTGCCAGGCAGGTCTGTGCCAGTGCTGTGCAAGTTTTTTTCACAGCATTTGGCTGAATCTAGCAAAGCTAATCCTTTTTGGCCTATTGCAGAGTGTGTTAGTCAGTGGAGTAGCCTATCTGTGTTGCAAGATATACTACTTGTGTATAGAATACCAATTTTTTTCCTGCACCTAGAGAAGTAAAATCTTTTGGGCATAGCATCATTCTATTAGTCCATCTATACTGACCTCCATCAGGTTGCAAATTGAATATCATTTTTTTCTGCATCTAGCTCTGAAAAAATATTTGGGCTTCTAGCAGTGTGTGGGACTTGTTCTATTAGTCCATCTATACTAACCTCCATAAGGTTGCAAACTGAATATAATTTTTTTCTGCATCTAGCTCTGAAAAAATATTTGGCCTTCTAGCAGTGTGTGGGACTTTCTATATTAGTCCATCTATACTGACCTCCATCAGGTTGCAAATTAAAAATAATTTTTATCTGCATCTAACTCTGAAAAATATTTGGCCTTCTAGCAGTGTGTGGGACTTTCTCTATTAGTCCATCTATACTGACCTCCATCAGGTTGCAAATTAAAAATAATTTTTATCTGCATCTACCTCTGAAAAAATATTTGGGCTTCTAGCTGTGTGTGGGACTTGTTCTATTAGTCCATCTATACTGACCTCCATCAGGTTGCAAACTGAATATAATTTTTTTATGCATCTAGCTCTGAAAAAATATTTGGCCTTCTAGCAGTGTGTGGGACTTGTTCTATTAATCCATCTATACAGACCTCCATCAGGTTGCAAACTGAATATAATTTTTTTCTGCATCTAGCTCTGAAAAAATATTTGGCCTTCTAGCAGTGTGTGGGACTTTCTCTATTAGTCCATCTATACTGACCTCCATCAGGTTGCAAATTAAAAATAATTTTTATCTGCATCTAGCTCTGAAAAAATATTTGGACTTCTAGCAGTGTGTGGGACTTTCTCTATTAGTCCATCTATACTGACCTCCATCAGGTTGCAAATTAAAAATAATATTTATCTGCATCTACCTCTGAAAAAATATTTGGGCTTCTAGCTGTGTGTGGGACTTGTTCTATTAGTCCATCTATACTGACCTCCATCAGGTTGCAAACTGAATATAATTTTTTTCTGCATCTAGCTCTGAAAAAATATTTGGCCTTCTAGTAGTGTGTGGGACTTTCTCTATTAGTCCATCTATACTGACCTCCATCAGGTTGCAAATTAAAAATATTTTTTTATGCATCTAGCTCTGAAAAAATATTTGGCCTTCTAGCAGTGTGTGGGACTTTCTCTATTAGTCCATCTATACTGACCTCCATCAGGTTGCAAATTAAAAATAATTTTTATCTGCATCTACCTCTGAAAAAATATTTGGGCTTCTAGCTGTGTGTGGGACTTGTTCTATTAGTCCATCTATACTGACCTCCATCAGGTTGCAAACTGAATATAATTTTTTTCTGCATCTAGCTCTGAAAAAATATTTGGCCTTCTAGCAGTGTGTGGGACTTTCTCTATTAGTCCATCTATACTGACCTCCATCAGGTTGCAAATTAAAAATAATTTTTTTTCTGCATCTACCTCTGAAAAAATATTGGGCTTCTAGCTGTGTGTGGGACTTTCTCTATTAGTCCATCTATACTGACCTCCATCAGGTTGCAAATTAAAAATAATTTTTTTTCTGCATCTACCTCTGAAAAAATATTGGGCTTCTAGCTGTGTGTGGGACTTGTTCTATTAATCCATCTATACAGACCTCCATCAGGTTGCAAACTGAATATAATTTTTTTCTGCATCTACCTCTGAAAAAATATTTGGGCTTCTAGCTGTGTGTGGAACTTGTTCTATTAGTCCATCTATACTGACCTCCATCAGGTTGCAAACTGAATATAATTTTTTTCTGCATCTAGCTCTGAAAAAATATTTGGCCTTCTAGTAGTGTGTGGGACTTTCTCTATTAGTCCATCTATACTGACCTCCATCAGGTTGCAAATTAAAAATATTTTTTTTCTGCATCTAGCTCTGAAAAAATATTTGGCCTTCTAGCAGTGTGTGGGACTTTCTCTATTAGTCCATCTATACTGACCTCCATCAGGTTGCAAATTAAAAATAATTTTTATCTGCATCTAGCTCTGAAAAAATATTTGGCCTTCTAGCAGTGTGTGGGACTTTCTCTATTAGTCCATCTATACTGACCTCCATCAGGTTGCAAATTAAAAATAATCTTTATCTGCATCTACCTCTGAAAAAATAATTGGGCTTCTAGCTGTGTGTGGGACTTGTTCTATTAGTCCATCTATACTGACCTCCATCAGGTTGCAAACTGAATATAATTTTTTTCTGCATCTAGCTCTGAAAAAATATTTGGCCTTCTAGCAGTGTGTGACACTTTCTCTATTAGTCCATCTATACTGACCTCCATCAGGTTGCAAATTAAAAATAATTTTTTTTCTGCATCTACCTCTGAAAAAATATTGGGCTTCTAGCTGTGTGTGGGACTTGTTCTATTAATCCATCTATACAGACCTCCATAAGGTTGCAATCTGAATATAATTTTTTTCTGCATCTACCTCTGAAAAAATATTTGGGCTTCTAGCTGTGTGTGGGACTTGTTCTATTAGTCCATCTATACTGACCTCCATCAGGTTGCAAACTGAATATAATTTTTTTCTGCATCTAGCTCTGAAAAAATATTTGGCCTTCTAGTAGTGTGTGGGACTTTCTCTATTAGTCCATCTATACTGACCTCCATCAGGTTGCAAATTAAAAATAATTTTTATCTGCATCTAGCTCTGGAAAAATATTTGGCCTTCTAGCAGTGTGTGTGACTTTCTCTATTAGTCCATCTATACTGACCTCCATCAGGTTGCAAATTAAAAATAATTTTTATCTGCATCTACCTCTGAAAAAATATTTGGGCTTCTAGCTGTGTGTGGGACTTGTTCTATTAGTCCATCTATACTGACCTCCATCAGGTTGCAAACTGAATATAATTTATTTCTGCATCTAGCTCTGAAAAAATATTTGGCCTTCTAGCAGTGTGTGGGACTTTCTCTATTAGTCCATCTATACTGACCTCCATCAGGTTGCAAATTAAAAATAATTTTTATCTGCATCTAGCTCTGAAAAAATATTTGGCATTCTAGCAGTGTGTGGGACTTTCTCTATTAGTCCATCTATACTGACCTCCATCAGGTTGCAAATTAAAAATAATTTTTATCTGCATCTAGCTCTGAAAAAATATTTGGCCTTCTAGCAGTGTGTGGGACTTGTTCTATTAGTCCACCTATACTGACCTCCATCAGGTTGCAAATTCAAAATAATTTTTTGTCTGCATCTAGCTCTGAAAAAATATTTGGCCTTCTAGCAGTGTGTGGGACTTTCTCTATTAGTCCATCTATACTGACCTCCATCAGGTTGCAAACTGAATATATTTTTTTTCTGCATCTACCTCTGAAAAAATATTTGGGCTTCTAGCTGTGTGTGGGACTTGTTCTATTAGTCCATCTATACTGACCTCCATCAGGTTGCAAATCGAATATAATTTTTTTCTGCATCTAACCCAGCCAATAGTTTTGGCCTAATACAACAGTTTGGCCACTCAGCTCTGCTCGGTTCCCATCCATTGTTTTTTTGTGCAAACAACTCCAGAGTTGTGAATTAGTTAACCACCAAAATGAGTGGAAAAAGGCCTGCTGCTGGTGGAAAGGGGAATAGGCGTGTTGGGAAGGGGAAAAAAGGTTGTGTCCGTGGGGTAGGTGTTAAAGCAACAGTAACATCTGCAGAAGAAAGACCATCTTCCAGCCAAACTAAAATGTCTACTTCTTTTAGCGGACAATGTGATAAGATCCCTTTCTTACGGCCACGCCAATCGCTACAAATTCCAGATAAGGCACAAAAACAGCAGGTGCTTCAACGGATATCAAGTGCTCCTTTAAGTGGGCTCTCCTCCACATCAACTTCAACATCACAAATACTCCAGTCCTCAAAGGTGTCACCCCAATCGCACTTGCTTCCTCACAGCTCCCAAATCTCCAGCTGCCCGTCTGAGTATGAGGTAGAACAGATGGTTGAGTCTGCAAAGCTGTTTACTCATACTATAGCCTGGGAATCAGAGGTCGACTCCAGCGCTTCTGTGAATCCAGACGAGGAAATGATCTGCACTGATGCCCAGAATCTTTATGAGTCGGATCCAGGACCAGACGCAGAAAGTTCTGACCATAATGTAGACCCTCATTCCCAAACTATAACTCCTGTTGGTGGAGACAATGAGGAAGATGATCATGAGACTCAAATACCTGATTGGAGCGACAACTTTAGCTTTTTGTCAGGGCAGGAACAGGTTGGCTCTGAGGACGACGGGTGTGATAACGCACAGGGTGATGATGATGAGGTTGGAGATCCCACTTACTGTCAACCCACAGTCAGCCAAGAGATGAGGTCAGCAGAGGAGGTGGAGGAAGATGCTAGTGATGACGAGGTCAGGTTGCGCCTTCCTGGACAGAGACGTAGTACTGGAAGCACGTCAACAACTGCATCCTCAAACACAACTCTGCCTTTCACCACAAGTCGTGGTGGCTCTTCAGGTCGCATGTGTGCTAAGCCTTGCATAGCCTGGGCATTTTTTCAGATCGATAAAGATGACCCAACTCGTGTTATCTGTAACATTTGTCAGCAAAAGCTAAGTAGAGGCCAAAAAATACATAGTTTGAGTACTTCATGCATGAACCGGCACATGGACATGAAGCATAAGTTGCAGTGGGAAGCTCAGTGTGCTACAATGCGGCCTAGCCGGCCGGGCCAACCACCGTCTGCCATATCTTGTGCATCCGCGGCCTCTTCATCCTCTGTGACTGGGGGGACAGCAGTCACACCTGTTTTGGGGCGCAGACCTGCCACCTCTTTACCCGCAACAGCCAGCGTGATTGGCAGGCCATCATTTTCTTTGGAGGTGGTAACACCAGCTGGCGTTGAGCGCTGTCCGACATCGATAGCACCACCTTTGGATCAAGGCAACCTAACATGTCCGCCTGCATCTTCCTCACAGACCGGCAGTTTGCCGGGGACACCCTTATCAACCCCGTCTAAGCACAATAGCCAGCCCTCGGTCCCTCAGATGTGGACAAGTAAAAGACCATTTCCTCCTAGCCATGAGAAAGCTAAGAGGTTGAATTTCACCATCTGCAAGCTCTTGGCTACAGAAATGCTGCCTTTCCATCTGGTGGACACAGAGGATTTTCGAGACCTTATGTCCGTCGCAGTGCCCCAGTACCAGATGCCCAGTTGGCACTACTTCTCAAAGAAAGGTGTGCCTGCGCTCCACCAGCATGTCGCACACAACATCACCGCTTCTTTGAGAAACTCTGTGTGACAGGGTGCATTTCACCACAGACACTTGGAAGAGTAGGCATGGACAGGGGCGTTACATGTCGCTGACTGGGCACTGGGTAACTATGGTAACAGCAGGACAAGGGGCTGCTGTCCAAGTCTTGCCGTCCCCACGAGTTGTGCGTCAATCCTCTTTATGTCAAAGTTCCTCCACTGCTTCTGCCTCCTCAACCTCCTCTCGGTCTTCCACCTGCACCCAAAGCCTGTCTGGTCATGCCACAAGCTTTCTAACTGCGCAGAAGGGATCCTGCACACCTCCTTACTATGCTGGCAGTAGGGCTCAACGTCATCAGGCGGTTTTTACATTGAAATGTCTGGGAAATGTGAGTCACACAGCTGAGGAGTTGTGGTCAGCTCTGGAGAACCAATTTCATGAATGGTTGTCTCCACTGGACCTGAAACCAGGGAAGGCCGTGTGCGACAATGCTGCAAACCTGGGTGCGGCCCTTCGCCGGGGCAATGTCACACACGTGCCTTGTATGGCTCACGTGTTGAACCTGGTTGTCCAGCAATTTTTAGCCCACTATCCCAGACTAGATGGCCTTCTGCAGAGGGCACGGTCGCTGTGTGCTCACTTCCGCCGTTCGCATCCCGCAGCTCAGCGACTTACATCTCTACAGAAGTCGTTGGGCCTGCCACTTCACCGGCTAAAATGCGATGTGCCTACCCGGTGGAATTCAACTCTGCACATGTTGCAGCGACTGTGGCAGCACCGACAAGCCCTGGTGCAATATGTTCTGACGTATATAGCCTGGGTCAACGAGATCCAGAGGTGGGGCAAATCACGCTGGAGGAGTGGTCTCAGATCAGGGACCTATGCACCCTTCTGCACAGTTTTGAAATGGCGACCAAGATGTTTAGTGCTGACGATGCCATTATCAGCATGACTATTCTGGTGATTTATATGCTGGAGCACATGTTAAACAGAATTCGGAGTCAGGTGGTGGCACAAGAGGAGGTGGAGGAAGTAGAGGAGGAGGAGTTGTATGTGGAAGGGCTAACATCTGCAAGGTCCAGACGGTCGGCAGCACCAAGGCGGCAGGCATGTGAGGGTGGGGGAGATGGTTTTACCAGGGCACATGGTAGCAGCCAAACTAGTGAGGAAGGTGCAGGAGCCCAGGAAGAAGTGGAGGACGAACTGATGGAAGACTCATCAGATGAGGGAGACCTTGATCACATTTCTGTTGTGCGAGGTTCGGGGGAGAGGACAGAGGAAGGAAGCATGATTGTTACCTCGCCACCAACACAACAGGGACTTGGTGCTCCTGGATGCGCAACACACATGAGTGCCTTCTTGCTGCACTACCTGCAACATGACCCTCGAATTGTGAGAATTAGAAATAATCCTGACTACTGGGTTGCCACACTGATAGATCCCCGGTACAAAAGTAAATTTGCCGAAATTATTCCTGCCATAGAAAGGGATGCACGCATGCAGGAGTATCAGCAGAGACTGTTGCAGAATCTTACATGTGCTTTTCCACAAAACACCAGTGGTGCACGTAGTGAATCTCACAGTTCCAACTTGCCAACCGTGGGACCGTCAAGTGTTCAGCACTCAAACCGTAACAGAACCACAGTATCTGCTGGTAACATCAATTTTGTGGAATCATTTCACCACTTTTTTAGCCCATCCTTTGCAAGGCCACAGGAGACAAGAAGTCTGACACACAGTCAATGCCTAGAGACGATGGTACAGGAGTATCTCCAAGTAAACATTGAAGCCATGACTGTGTCACTGGACCCTTGCTCTTTTTGGGCTTCCAATCTGGATAAATGGCCGGAGCTAGCCACTTACGCCTTGGAGATCTTGTCATGCCCCGCAGCCAGCGTTCTGTCTGAACGTGTGTTCAGCGCTGCTGGTGGTGTGCTGACAGATAAGCGCACGTGGCTCTCCACTGATAATGTAGACAGACTCACGTTCATAAAGATGAACAAATCATGGATCCGAAACGACTTTTCTACCCCTGTGTCATCCTGGGGAGAGTAAAAGCTTGATGATTGGTTAAAATCACCCTACCAACCGTTTTAAGCTTTCAAATTACTAATCATGTTTATCTGTATCTTGGCTGGAAAATAATTTGGGCTTTGTAGCAGTGTGCAGCACTGATTCTATTAGGCCATCTATAATAAGCTCCACCAGATTTAAAATTACTAATCATGTTTATCTGTATCTTGGCTGGAAAATAATTTGGGCTTTGTAGCAGTGTGCAGCACTGATCCTATTAGGCCATCTATACTAAGCTCCACCAGATTTAAAATTAATAATAATTTTTAGCTGCATCTAGCCCGGAAAATAATTTTGGGGCTCCGAGATGCGCAAGACACATAAGTGCCTTCTTGCTGCACTACCTGCAACATGACCCTCATATTGTCAGAATTCGAAGTAATCATGACTACTGGGTTGCCACACTCTTAGATCCCCCAAACTTTTCGATCAACCTTTTTATTTTAATAAAGACCAAAAAAATTGTCATTTTTGAAATTATAAGCATTAGCAGGTTATTAGAAACTGAAATCAAACAGTTTTCAACTCAAAACTTTATTCTAGGTCGTGTTACATTTTCACATAGGACCCCTTGTTCGAAAGGAGCTTCTGAACTCTCTCGTTCATTGAATTTGTCAGGTTTTGGATGGTTTCTGCTTCAATTGTTTTGCATGAGGACAGAATACCCTCCCAGAGCTGTTGCTTAGATGTGAACTGCCTCCCGCCATCATAGACACTCCTTTTGATGATGCTCCAGAGGTTCTGAATGGGGTAGAGGTCAGGGGAGCATGGGGGTCACACCATAAGTTTGTCCCCTTTTATGCCCATATCAGCCAGAGATGCAGATGTTTTATGTGCAGCATGAGATGGTGCATTATCATGCAAAAAAATGATCTTGCTGTGAAATACACGGTTCTTCTTCTTGAACCATGGCAGGAAGTGCTGTTTGAGAAAATCCACATACATTATGGAGTTCATCTTTAGCGCCTTCAGGGATCCTAAAGGGGCCGACAATCTCTCTCCCCATGATTCCAGCCCAAAACATTACTCCACCTCCTCCTTGTTGGCGCTGTAGCCGTGTTTGCGTGGGGTGTCCATCAACCAGCCATCCTCCACTCCATCCATCTGGACCATCGAGCGCTGCACGGCACTCTTCTGTGAACAAAACAGTTTTGAAATCAGTCTTCATGTAATGTTTAGCCCACTGGAGCCGTTTCTGCTTGTGTGAAGTGGATAGAGGAGGTCGACAGGATGGCGTATGCACAGCTGCAAACCTCTGAAGGACCCTGCATCTTGTTGTTCGGGGGACGTTGGAGGCACCAGCAGCTTCAAAAACTTGTCTGCTGCTATGACAAGGCTTTTTTGCTGCTGCTCTTTTAACCTGACGTAATTGCCTGTAGGAAAGAGTCCTCAATTTGCCCTTATCAGCACGCACACGTGTGTACTGTGAATCAGCTACATACTTCTTGATTGCCAAGACACTTCATCCTGATCATCGCACAATGTTGATTGTAGTCATGCCTTGACCTAAACACTCCACAATTTGTTGCTTCTCAGCAGCCGACACATCCTTTTTCTTTCCCATTTTGGCAGAAAATGGAGGCTGCTTAATAATGTGAGACAGCCTTCTTAAGTAGTCTTGCCTTTCATTGGACACACCTGCCAAACTAATTAGCACAGGTGTCTGCAATTGCTTACAGTGATATAAAGAGCCCTGACACTCATCACCATCAATGAGTTTAACTGACAAACAAACAAATTCTTCCCTTATCACTCCTAAACACTTTTTGCATAATAATTTGGAACACAGTATACATGTGCTTTTCCACAAAACACCAGTGGTTCACGTAGTGAATCTTACAGTTCTAATCTGTATGGAGTTGTTCAATAAAGGGCCCAAAATTAAGATAACATAGATGGGAGAGGTCTCTATGAATAGGAATTCCTAAGTATTTGATACCCTGTGAGGGCCAGGCAAAGGGAAAGTTGGACTGGATGGAATCCTATATGGATATGGGGAGGGAGACATCGAGGGCCTCAGACTTCGCTGCATTGATTTTAAAATTTGACCATGTAACAAAGTGATCTATTTCAGCCATAACAGCATGGATGGATATATGTGATTGAGTGATATATACTAGGACATCATCAGCAAATAGAGAGCACTTGTACTCGGTGCCTCCCACCTCAATCCACCTAATATTGGGGTTATGGTGAATTGATGAGAGCAGGTGCTCCGTCACTAGGATGTATAAGAGAGGGGACAGAGGACATCCCTGCCTTGTCCCATTGGTGATTGTGAAAGGTGATGAAAATGTTATGATGCACCCCCTGGGCCTTGGGACACCCGGAGCCGGACCCTTTTTGGTGGATGCTGGTGGTTGTAGTCTTCGTGGCGGCGACCCAGTTCCAGTGGCGGAACTATTTATGTGGTTTTGATGTTTAAATGTCCGACTACGCCACCCGTGGATTGGGTCAGAGTGAACCGCCGCTGCAGGGCAGACCGCTGAGGCTGGTGTTGTGGGTGCAGCAGAGCGTAGCATAACTCCCCACGGGAGGAGTATAGCCTCAGGGCAGTGTATGCGGAGGATGGGGGTGATGGTGCAGGGCAGCAGCAGTAATGACACGGAGTCAGTGATGCAGTCCAGGGCCTTTACTCACAGTTCTTATTATCCAGACCACGTCTGCAGGTAACGGCTGCCCACGTCGTACTGTGCTCACCAGGTGAGGGGCTCAGACAACTCCCAGATAACTTTGGAGTGCTTCACAGGACCCCCTTTGTGTGTCCTTTGTTTGGCCTTTCTTACCAACCCTTCTGTCCGGCTGCCTCGGGCCTCCTCTTGGTAAACTTGGCGCCAGTTTCCCTGACCCTATGTGGTGCCTTCCTAGCGGGTGTAGCGAGGGGCTGCGCCACATAAAATGTCACAGCCTCCGGTTTCTAGCTGAGGGTCGTTTCCTGCCTCCACTAGTTTCGGGGACCGGTCTCCCCCTTTGGCCTGACCCCTCCACGCAGGTGGATTCGGGCGTGCGGTGGCGACTCGCCCGTCCGCACCCCTGGGATCCCTTCATTCCTCGTTCCTGGAGCCTTCTCTGCTCCTCTTCCTTCTTTCTCCCTCTTCCAGGCCTGGGCCTCTGTTACTAGGCCCGCCTCCGGAGCAGAGCTCATGCAGAGCCCCTGCTCCCTGCCACTTCTGCTCAGACTTCTCTGCACTGAACTAAGATGGTGCCCACCTTTTATACTCCCTTCTCAATGCACCCAGGAACTGCTTCCTCCCTGCTCCTGCACTACAGGGTTCCCCTTCCTCAGTGTTCCCTCCCCCCACTCCAGCCAGGGACAGGGACTGTCTTGCCCATCTCAGAGGCATATTGGTCGCCCTGCCCCACGGCAATGTGGTGTAATGCATGCAGGTGTCTGGTCCTGATCCACACTCCCTCCTTACCTGAGAGTGAGATATCACACCTCTGGGTGAGGTGCAATACCTCTGTAGCAACCGAGCCCTCAGGGTGCTACAGTTCCATTTATTTTCAGCCTAGGTGACGTATTGTGATACAGGGCCGTGATTTTGGCTATAAAAGGGTCCCCTAGACCCCTACCCCAAGCTTTTTAAGAGAATCATATATGGCGTGCCAGGAGACTCTATGGATTGCTTTCTCGGCATCCAACGAGAGTATCTAATTACAAATTTTTAACTGCATCTAGCCCAGGAAATACTTTGTGCCTAGTAGCAGTGTCTGCTAGTCAGCGGATTATCCCGGCTGTTAAGCAAGCCACACCACCTGTAGTTTGGACACTTAATTTTTTCAAAGGAAATGCTTCGGGACCACAGGATACTCAGTGAAGAGCATCAGGAGGCACCCCAAGGCATAGGGGCTGGGACTGGCAGTAGATTGCCTTGCGGTGGACAGCCGAGCTCGATCCTTATAAAAGCTTTTTAACTGCAGCAGCTTTAGTGGACGCTACTGGAGCTGGAATTATGCGGCTGCTGGCATGAGACTTGCCCTCCAATAGATCCTTGTAAATGGATTTAAAGTGTATTCATTCAAATTGAAGAGACAATTTAAATTAAAAAGCTTAGAGCTGCCTCCACCACAGGGGGGCTCGCTCGACCCACCAGCGGACAGGCACCAGTATTGGGAGAGGGGGGCTGGCCGTCAGGGTTCACCGCGGCTCTGGCACAAACCCGGCGTCACGGAGGTGGCACGGGCAGGAGCGGACTGAACGTGTCGGCTTCTCACTTTTTGGATTTTAGAAGGGCATGACATGCCTATATCTGTGTCTCCCCCTCCTTTTACTCCTCCACCTCTTTTCTTTTCGCATGACTATATGTACTTGTCACTTTTCCATGTGTTAGTTGTGTCTTCTGAGCAGTTTGTCAGCTGTTGGACACCTTTGAAGGTGTTTTCTATGTGTTTCTATGTGTTTTTGTTTGCCTGCCATTGGTTTTAACGGTGTTCGAAGGTGTTCGACGAACAGTTCGACGAACAGTTCGGCGAACACACGGGTGTTCGACGAACCGAACCGAACTCGAACACTACGGGGGTGGCTCAACACTATTAGCCAGAGCACGAGCGAAACAACACTGATGTCCAGCAGGGAATGGGGGCCAGGTGCTGGGTAATAAAGAGTGCAGAGATCACGTGACCAAGAAACCCAGCACCAGAGGAAAAGACTAGAAGCCAGCAAACCATAACAAGATGGCCAATAGTAAAACAACATAGATTCTAACAGTACCTCCCCTTTTACGAGGATCCTCTAGGCCGAGCCTTACCAGGAAATCTCCTGTGAAAAGCCTTCATTAGCCTTGAGGCCGAGACGTCCTCGGCCTTCACCCAGGAATTATCCTCGGGGCCGAAACCTCTCAAGGACACAAGATACTGTAATCTTCCTCTTTGCCACCTGGAATCCAAAATGTGAGAAATCTCAAATTCACCATCTTCATCAACAGGAGGAACAGTAGGCTTTGCCTGCTTATCATCTCAAAAACTGCTCGACATCCTGGTTCTTCTTTTCAGTCTGTCCATTGGACTCTGGATGATACCCCGACGAGAATGACAAACGAATTTTCAATCTGTCACAAAAAGCACGCCAAAAGAGAGCTACAAACTGTGGTCCTCTATCGGAAACAATGTCCGTGGGAACACCATGGAGCCTGACAGTCTCCTTCACAAAAGCCTTAGCAAGAGTCTTGGCGCAAGGTAACTTGTTGAACGGAACCAGATGACACATTTTACTAAACTGGTCCACAACAACCCAGATGACAGAAAAACCCTCCGGTAAAGGCAGATCGGTGATAAAATCCATGGCAAGGTGCATCCATGGTGAACTAGGAACTTCCAAGGGGCATAGTAACCCCACAGCAGGAGACTGAGAGGCCTTCGACCTCGCGCACACAGAACACTGATGCACTCACTTGATGACTTCCATTTGCCACCCTGGCCACCAGAAACTCCGATCAATAGACTTCCTATTTTCCGAAATCCCTGGGTGACCCGCCAATGGAGACTCATGACATTCAACAAACAACGCTCTACTCAAGGCTCTAGGTACAAACAATTTACCACACAGAGTGTTAGTTGGTGCCGCACTCTGAGCTCCTATGATGCTATTCTCCAACTCAGAATCAAATGTGGCCACCACCACCCCTCTCTTCAAAATACACTCCTCCCTCTCAGCATTCACCGCTGGAGAGAAACTACGAGACAAAGCATCAACCTTAACATTCTTTGTCCCTGGGACAAAGGTTACGGAAAAATTGAACCAGGCAATAAACAGCCTGACGGGCATTCAAACGTTTAGCTGCGTCCAGATGAATCAAATTCTTATGATCAGTGAAAACCTGTATAGGATGTCGAGCCCCCTCCAAAAAATGACACCAATGCTCGAACGCGAGTTTAATAGCCAACAACTCACGATTCCCAACATCATAGTTGAGCTCTGTCTCAGAAAATTTCTTTGAAAAGAAAGCACAGGGATGCACCCCATTCTCACCCTCCTGGGACAGAACTGCCCCTACGCCTATAGATGAGCCAACCACCTCAACCAAAAATGGATTGGTCTCATCCATCTGGATAAGAACAGGAGCAGAGCTGAACCTCTCCTTGAGATACTCAAAAGCTTCAATAGCCTCAGTGGACCATTGGACTATATTAGCACCCTTCTTGGTGAGATCAGTAATGGGTTTAGCGATGACAGAGAAATTCTTTTATGAATTTCCTGTAATAACTGGCAAACCCCAAAAACCTCTGTACGGACTTCAAACCCTCTGACCGATCAAGGGTCTCAGAATGTCATTGATAAAATTTTGAAAAAATGCAGGGGCTTTAGTAAGCCCAAAAGGCATCACCAAACACCCAAAATGTCCTTCCGGGGTGTTAAAAGCTGTCTTCCATTCATCTCCGTCCTTCACCCGCAGTAAATTATATGCCCCACAAAGGTCAATCTTAGAAAACCATTTAGCTCGGGTCAATTGGTTAAACAAATCTGGAATAAGTGGTAACTGGTAAGGATTGCGCACAGTGATCTTATTAATCTCCCGAAAATCCAGACATGGCCTAAGATCCCCATCCTTCTTTTTGACAAAAAAAGAACCCAACTGCCACAGGAGACTTAGAGGGTCTCATGTGACCTGCAGCTAAACTAGTCTGAAGGTACTCCTTCAAAGGCTCCCTCTCGGGAATTGTCAGATTAAACAACCGGCTCTTAGGGAATTTAGCATCAGGGACGAAGTCAATAGCGCAATCGTAATCTCTGAGGTGGTAAAGCTTTCGACTCCACCTCCGAAAAAACCCTCCAAAAATCCTGAATGGGTTCAAGTAACTCCCCCTTCTCAACAGCCGCAATGTGAACCGTACAACACTTACCATAACACCCCTGACCCCAGGATCTTATGGAACCAGAAGACCAGTCCAGCAAGTCAATCTGCTCCTGATGCTCCATATTTAAAGTAAGCGGAAACCCAGGGACCTTTTGAAAAATGTTCCCATGCTCCAGGGGAGTATTATCAATCGCCACCACAGGAAAAGGAGACGACAAAGGTTCAGAATCAAACTTATACTTATCAAGAAATTGTTTATCAATCAAATTAAGTGCAGAACCACAATCCACCATAACCTGAAACTCAATCAAACGACCCTGACAGGTGGTATTACCAGGAAAAAACACCCCAGCAGAACGAAAAAACGCAATGCGAACTGGAGTGTTATTTCTACTGACCATTTTTTTTCTTTCCTTAAGCGAACCTCACATTGCTTTAAAAAATGATCAGCCTTATCGCAATACAAGCAAAGTCCCTCAGAGAACCTCCTGTCCCTCTCCCTGGAACGGGATGACATTGCCCCGACCTGCATAGGTTCCCCAGTGTCAGCAGGAATATTGTGAGAAACAGAATCCAACAATACAGGAAATTTCTCATTCTGTCTAGCCCTCAACCTTCTATCCACATGGATAGCTAACTGCATAGCAACTTGCAGAGTATCAGGTGCAGGGAATGCAATGAGCAAATTTTTAACCCTTTCACTCAAGCCTGCCAGAAACTGAAACTTGAGTGCAGGGTCATTCCACCTGACCTCTGCTGACCATCGTCTGAACAGGGTGCAATAACTCTCAGCATCAAGAGAACCCTGTTTGAGACGTCTGAGCTCTGCCTCAGCTGATGTAACCCGATCATCGCACCATGGCATAAAAAAATGCTTCCACAGACCTCAGACAATGATCATCAGGAGACAAGAAAAACGCTCAGATTTGAGGTTCCTTACGCAATAGAGACATAATAATTCTTACACACTGTAGTTCACTACCAGAAGATCTAGGTCTGAGTCGAAAATACAACAAACAAGCATTTTTAAATGAAAAAAAAATCCTGTCGTTTCCCCGAGAAACACTCAGGTAATCCTACCTTAGGCTCTTCATAGCATTCTGCAGGGTATTTACTCACGTACTGCTGAAGATTGGCAACCTCCAGAGTCAGCCCTTTCCAGCGTTGCGCAAGCTCCTGGATGGTACACATGCTGAAAAGAAAATCCAGGAAGAGGAGAGGAGAAGAAGAAGAAAAAAAAACACCTTTTTTTTTTAAACGAGGCTGGACATACTGTTATGTTCTGCAACTTAGAACTAAGGAATAGGAGGGAAAAGCTGTCCCTGCACTGAGACTCAGCTTTACCCTATGCTTGGGTGGGTGCCCTATTCCTTATGAATAGCCCCACCGAAACTCCTGCACTGAACTCAAACAAAGACCTGTAGGAAAGGGAAAGGGGTCCCTAAAAGATCTAAGGACTGGGAGCAAATGCAGAAGACCTCCTAACAGAAAAGTTAGTTGCAGAAACGAAAATTAAAGGAAGCAAAACTGGTGGAACAAGAAGTCCGAGAATAACAATAGTCAAAAGCAAGAAGAACTAAAACAGGCTACTTAGCCAGAGCACAAGCGAAACAACACTGATGTCCAGCAGGGAATGGGGGCCAGGTGCTGGGTAATAAAGAGTGCAGAGATCACGTGACCAAGAAACCCAGCACCAGAAGAAAAGACTAGAAGCCAGCAAACCACAACAAGATTCCCGATAGTAAAACAACATAGATTCTAACAGATTTATAAGCAAAAGGAAACTTAATTAATCTTTGGTAGTCTGGAGTTGGATAAGCAAGGAGTGCATTTATCGCCAACCTGCAGTTTCCGGTTTGTCCTGACAGCAGAGGTGGTGCTAGAAAGCAAAACTGAGAAAATTTCTGTGTTTGTTGACAGTGGAGCTGGAGTCAGCATGGTTGATGCTGAGTTTGTGAGAGCTCGTGGTCTTTCTTGCTGTAGTTTAGATAAGCCTATTCCCATCTTCGCCATCAACTCAGTGCCAGTTGCACAGAAAGCACTAACTCAGATTGTACATAATGTAAAACTGAGGGTGGGGTCGGTTCATTATGAGATAATTCCTTGATATGTCCTGGACGGTCTCCACACCCCAGTTGTTTTGGGTCTTCCCTGGTTGGTGAAACATAATCCGTTGGTAGATTGGCAAGCCAGGGAGATTATTGAATGGGGAGATTACTGTCATGAGAACTGTTTAGATATTTCCCTTTCTACAGTCTCTATGGAAATCTTACCTGCTTTTCTGTCTGGTCTTGAGGACATTTTCTTTCTCAGAAGGGGTGTCAGGATTTGCCTCTTCATCGTGCATATGACTGTCCTATCAACCTGACCGTCGGAGCTAAACTACCAAAGTCCAGACTGTATAATCTTTCTGGCCCTGAGAGACAAGCCATGAAGGATTTCATTGCGGAATGTCTGGAGAAGGGACAGATCAGGCCCTCATCATTGCCCTTGGTGGCAGGGTTCTTCTTTGTGAAGAAAAAAGATGGTGACCTACGTCCGTGTTTAGATTTCCGGGAATTAAATCAAATTACCATCCGAGATCCATATCCTCTTCATCTGATTCCAGATTTGTTCAGCCAGGTTGTGGGAGCTAAGGTATTCTCCAAATAGAATTTAAGGGGAGAATACAATCTGGTTAGAATCAGAGAAGGGAAAGAATGGAAAACAGCATTCAATACCCCTGAAGGGCATTTAGAGAGTCTGGTTATGCCTTTTTGTTTGACCAATGCACCTGCGGTGTTTCTTCATTTCATAAATTATATTTTTCCATCATTTGGTGGGGAGGTTTGTGGTGGTCTATCTGGCCAATATTTTGGTTTACTCACCTGATTTTGAGACACATCAGGGGCATGTTAAACAGGTGCTCCAGATATTAAGGGATAACAAACTTTATGCCAAATTAGAGAAATGTGTTTTAACCGTTCAAGAGGTGCAGTTTTTGGGGTACTTGATGTCATCTTCGGGTTTTCGGATGGAAATGCAACCCCAATAGTGTTGAGCGAGCATGCTCGACACTGCTCGGTACTCGCCCGAGCATCTCACTACTCGGGATGTTCGGCGAGCACCAAGCATTTTCGGGTTACTTGGGCGGGAGCTCGCGTCACCGCCCTGCATTTTTGGTGCTCTTTACAAAGCCAAAGAACATGCAGGGAGTGCAGCCAGTCACTGTAATGCCGCAGCCATGTTGGTTGTGGGCATTACAGTGATTGGCTGGCCGCACAGCGTCACCTCGAGTATTTAAAACTGGGCGCCGCCATCTTGGACACAGTCGCTCTGGATCAGACAGTGTAGGGAGAGTGCTGCTGAGCTAGGGAGAGATTTATACTGCAAAATAGGTAGTGTAGGATCTCTAAAGCCTGCAAAATCAAACAAACAGTCCTTCTGAGGACTAATATCCATCCCTGATATCAGGCAGGCAGGCTGTATAGGAGACGCAGTGGTTATACCAACAAACACTGCATTACAGTCCTGTGTGCTGCCGCTGCTCAAATTGCTAGACTTAGCCCCAGGTCTCAGGGGCCAGAAATAATCCTTTTTTTTTCATCTAAATCCTCTTATTTTTTTTCTCAGTCAGACTGTACAAATACCCATCTTATTAACCTTTTGGTATCACCCCCCCCAAAAAAAAATTGAGTGTGTCTGTGAGTGTTCAGACACAAATATATCTGTTTAAAAGATTCTGGTGTAGGCCAGAGAACTAGAACTGTGGTTTTCCTCTTCTACGGTTCAAATCTCTTTTTATTACCCTTTTGCCATTGATAGTGCGAGTGTATTTTACTTCACTTACAATGGGTAAGGTGCGTGGCAAGGGATGTGGAACAGGACGTTCTGGTGATGGTGCGTGCAGAGGACGGGGCCGTGGCCAAGGCGAAAATGTGCCACAACCAACAGCCACATCTTCTCGCTCCCACTTCTTGACCGAATTACTATGGAAGCACACTACAACACCACTATTGCGAACTGATCAGTGTGAACAGGTTATTAATTAGATAGCAGATAATACTTCCAGTCACCTGGGCACCACCACCTCCGGTCTGTCATCCACACGGTCATGTCTTAGTAGCCGTGTGTCTCGACTGCATACTCCTCCTCACCCTGATGCTCCTTCCTCCAACCATGCCGAGTGTCATCAGACAGCAACTGATCCCACAGTTAGACACTCTGAAGAGCTGTTCACTGGTCCATTTCCATATTTGGGCCCCTCGCCTGCTCCGCTTGAAGTGGTGGAAGAGGAGATCCCATGTAGTGATGGCCAAATATTTGAACAGTCACGGCCACAGGAAGGCGACGCTAGCAATTTGTCACAAGAGGTTGACGATGACGAGACACAATTGCCACAAAGTGAAGAGGAGGACCGTCGTGCAGAAGTGGAAGATGAGGAGGTGGTGGATGATCTAGTAACTGACCCAACGTGGCAGGAGGACACGAAGAGCGAGGCCAGCAGCACACAGGGGGAGGGAGGCAGAGTACCCCAAGAGGCAGGAAGAAGTAGTGTGATGGCAACAGACAGAAGGCGGGCAACCGTTCTCTGTAACACCAACACGAGGGATGTTGCCAGTACAACCGGTAGGTCTTCCAGAGTCTAGAATTTTTTTAAAGACTCTGCTGATAACCCCAAAAAGGCCATTTGTTCCACTTGCCAGGCCAGCATCAGCAGGGGTGACAAAACTACCAGCCTGACCACCACCAGCATGATCAGGCACATGTCAGCAAAGCATCCGACTTTGTGGAGCGAAACCTAGTGTCCACGACCAGTGTCAGCGGGTGTCACCACTGCTTCTTCCTCTGTTGTGCACGCAATAGAACCCCCTGTTGTGCATGCAAGGCAATCCCCTGTCCATACTGCATGCAAAGATGCCCCCTCCTCTCAGTCTTCACTTGTTATGGCAGTTTCTCAAGAAACAGCATCAACATCCACGTCCACGTCCCATCGCAGCGTTTAATTGTCCATATCCCAGACCTTTGAACGAAAGCGCAAATTCGGAGCCAACGCCCCACAGGCCACAGTCCTAAATTCGCACATTTCACGACTAGTGTTGAGCCACCCCCGTAGTGTTCGAGTTCGGTTCGTCAAACACCCGTATGTTCGCCGAACTGTTGGTCTAACACCTTCGAACACCGTTAAAACCAATGGCAGGCAAACAAAAACACATAGGAACACATAGAAAACACATAGAAAACACTTCAAAGGTGTCCAAAAGCTGACAAACTGCTCAGAAGACACAACTACCACATGGAAAAGTGACAAGTACATATAGTCATGCGAAAAGAAAAGAGGTGGAGGAGTAAAAGGAGGGGGAGACACAGATATAGGCATGTCATGCCCTTCTAAAACCAAAAAAGTGCGAAGCCGACACGGCCAGTCCGTTCCTGCCCGTGCAACCTCCGTGTCGCCGGGTTTGTGCCAGAGCTGCGGTGGACCCTGACGGCCAGCCCCCCTCTCCCAATACTGGTGCCTGTCCGCTGGTGGGTCGAGCGAGCCCCCCTGCGGTGGAGGCAGATCTAAGCTTTTTAATTTAAATTGTCTCTGTAATTTGAATGTGTACACTTTAAATTCTTTTACAAGGATCTATTGGAGGGCAAGTCTGATGCCAGCAGCCGCGGGAATTCCAGCTCCAGTAGCGTCCACTAAAGCTGCTGCATTTAAAAAGCTTTTATAATGATCGAGCTTGGCAGTCCACCGCAAGGCGTCCTACTGCCAGTCCCAGCCCCTGTGCCTTGGGGTGCCTCCCGATGCTCTTCACTGAGTGTCCCGGGGGCCCGAAGCATTTCCTTTGAAAAAATTAAGTGTCCAAACTACAGGTGGTGTAGCTTGCTTAACAGCTGGGATAATCCGCTGACTAGCAGACACTGCTACTAGGCACAAAGTATTTCCTGGGCTAGATGCAGTTAAAAATTGGTAATTAGATACTATCGTTGGATGCTGAGAAAGCATTCCATAGAGTCTCCTGGCACGCCATATATTATTCTCTTAAAAAGCTTGGGG
Source organism: Phyllobates terribilis (assembly GCF_046119375.1). Classification (NCBI taxonomy): domain Eukaryota; kingdom Metazoa; phylum Chordata; class Amphibia; order Anura; family Dendrobatidae; genus Phyllobates; species Phyllobates terribilis. The sequence continues at coordinate 295,297,621 of NW_027362771.1, forward strand.
TAGGGGTCTAGGGGACCCTTTTATAGCCAAAATCACGGCCCTGTATCGCAATACGTCACCTAGGCTGAAGATAAATGGAACATTTTCATCACCTTTCATAATCACCAATGGGACAAGGCAGGGATGTCCTCTGTCCCCTCTCTTATACATCCTAGTGACGGAGCACCTGCTCTCATCAATTCGCCATAACCCTAATATTAGGTGGATTGAGGTGGGAGGCACCGAGTACAAGTGCTCTGCATTTGCTGATGATGTCCTAGTATATATCACTCAATCACATATATCCATCCCTGCTGTTATAGCTGAAATAGATCACTTTGTTACATAGTCAAATTTTAAAATCAATGCAGCGAAGTCTGATGCCCTCGATGTCTCCCTCCCCAAATCCATACAGGATTCCATCCAGTCCAACTTTCCCTTTGCCTGGCCCTCACAGGGTATCAAATACTTAGGAATTCCTATTCATAGAGACCTCTCCCATCTATGTTATCTTAATTTTGGGCCCTTTATTGAACAACTCCATACAGACCACGGTTGGCAAGTTAGAACTGTAAGATTCACTACGTGAACCACTGGTGTTTTGTGGAAAAGCACATGTACACTGTGTTCCAAATTATTATGCAAAAAGTGTTTAGGAGTGATAAGGTAAGAATTTTTTTGTTAGTCAGTAGTGTTGAGCGAACATGCTCGACATTGCTCAGTACTCGCCCGAGCATCACGCTACTCGGGATGTTCGGCGAGCACCGAGCATTTCCGGGTTACTCGGGCGGGAGCTCTGGTCTCCGCCCTGCATGTTTAGCGCTCTTTACAGAGCCAATGAACATGCAGAGATTGCCAGCCAGTCACTGTAATGCCGCAGCCATGTTGTTTGTGGGCATTACAGTGATTGGCTGGCCGCACAGCGTCACCTCGAGTATTTAAAACCGGGCGCCGCCATCTTGGACACAGTCGCTCCGGTTCAGACAGTGTAGGGACAGCGCTGCTGATTTAGGGAGAGATATATCCTGCAAAATAGTTAGTGTAGGGTCTGTAAAGGCTGCCAGATCAAACAAACAGTCCTTCTCAGGACTAATATCCATCCCAGGTATATCAGGCAGGCAGGCAGGCAGGCTGTATAGGAGACGCAGTGGTTATACCAGCAAACGCTGCATTACAGTCCTGTGTGCTGCTCCTGTTGCTGAAATTGCTGGACTTAGCTCCATGTCCCGGGGGCCAGGAAAAATCCTTTATTTTTATCTAAATCCTCTTTTTTTTTTCCTCCTTCACAATGTACAAATACCCATCTTATTAACCTTTTGGTGCCCCCCCCCCCCCCCAAAAAAAAAGTGTGCCTCTGATTTTTCAGATACAAATATATCTGTTGAAAATAGTCTGGTGTAGGCCAGAGAAATAGAAGTGTGGTTTTGCAGTTCTATGGGCCATTTGTATCTAAAAAAAACAGTTTGAGTGTGTCGCTCACTGTTCAGCCGCAAATATATATATATTTTAAAAAGCCTGGTATACACCAGTAAATTATTACTGCGGTTTTGATGTTCCACTGTAAAACATCTCTATTATCCTGTTTTTGGCATTTTTTGCTGTATAAAAATAATAAGTGTCTCCCTGATTTTTCAGACACAAATATATCTGTTGAAAATAGTCTGGTGTAGGCCAGAGAGACAGAAGTGTGCTTTTGCTGTTCCACGGTAAAAAATCTCTATTATCCTGCTTTTTGCATTTTTTGCTGTAAAAAAAAAAAAAATTGTGTCTCCCTGATTTTTCAGACACAAATATATCTGTTGAAAATAGTCTGGTGTAGGCCCGAGAAATACAAGTGTGGTTTTGCAGTTCCACGGTACAAACCTCTGTATTATCCACTTTTGGGCCATTTGTATCTAAAAAAAACAGTTTGAGTGTGTCGCTCACTGTTCAGCCGCAAATATATATATATTTTAAAAAGCCTGGTATACACCAGTAAATTATTACTGTGGTTTTGATGTTCCACGGTAAAACATCTCTATTATCCTGTTTTTGGCATTTTTTGCTGTATAAAAATAATAATAGTGTCTCCCTGATTTTTCAGACACAAATATATCTGTTGAAAATAGTCTGGTGTAGGCCAGAGAGACAGAAGTGTGCTTTTGCTGTTCCACGGTAAAAAATCTCTATTATCCTGCTTTTTGCATTTTTTGCTGTAAAAAAAAAAAAAATAGTGTCTCTCTGATTTTTCAGACACAAATATATCTGTTGAAAATAGTCTGGTGTAGGCCCAAGAAATACAAGTGTGGTTTTGCAGTTCCACGGTACAAACCTCTGTATTATCCACTTTTGGGCCATTTGTATCTAAAAAAAAACAGTTTGAGTGTGTCGCTCACTGTTCAGCCGCAAAAATATATATATTTTAAAAAGCCTGGTATACACCAGTAAATTATTACTGTGGTTTTGATGTTCCACGGTAAAACATCTCTATTATCCTGTTTTTGGCATTTTTTGCTGTATAAAAATAATAATAGTGTCTCCCTGATTTTTCAGACACAAATATATCTGTTGAAAATAGTCTGGTGTAGGCCAGAGAGACAGAAGTGTGCTTTTGCTGTTCCACGGTAAAAAATCTCTATTATCCTGCATTTTGCATTTTTTGCTGTAAAAAAAAAAAAAAATAGTGTCTCCCTAATTTTTCAGACACAAATATATCTGTTGAAAATAGTCTGGTGTAGGCCCGAGAAATACAAGTGTGGTTTTGCAGTTCCACGGTACAAACCTCTGTATTATCCACTTTTGGGCCATTTGTATCTAAAAAAAACAGTTTGAGTGTGTCGCTCACTGTTCAGCCGCAAATATATATATATTTTAAAAAGCCTGGTATACAGCAGTAAATTATTACTGTGGTTTTGATGTTCCACGGTAAAACATCTCTATTAGCCTGTTTTTGGCATTTTTTGCTGTATAAAAATAATAATAGTGTCTCCCTGATTTTTCAGACACAAATATATCTGTTGAAAATAGCCTGGTGTAGGCCAGAGAGACAGAAGTGTGCTTTTGCTGTTCCACGGTAAAAAATCTCTATTATCCTGCTTTTTGCATTTTTTGCTGTAAAAAAAAAAAAATAGTGTCTCCCTGATTTTTCAGACACAAATATATCTGTTGAAAATAGTCTGGTGTAGGCCCGATAAATACAAGTGTGGTTTTGCAGTTCCACGGTACAAACCTCTGTATTATCCACTTTTGGGCCATTTGTATCTAAAAAAAACAGTTTGAGTGTGTCGCTCATTGTTCAGCCGCAAATATATATATATTTTAAAAAGCCTGGTATACACCAGTAAATTATTACTGTGGTTTTGATGTTCCACTGTAAAACATCTCTATTATCCTGTTTTTGGCATTTTTTGCTGTATAAAAATAATAATAGTGTCTCCCTGATTTTTCAGACACAAATATATCTGTTGAAAATAGTCTGGTGTAGGCCAGAGAGACAGAAGTGTGCTTTTGCTGTTCCACGGTAAAAATTCTCTATTATCCTGCTTTTTGCATTTTTTGCTGTAAAAAAAAAAAAATAGTGTCTCCCTGATTTTTCAGACACAAATATATCTGTTGAAAATAGTCTGGTGTAGGCCCGAGAAATACAAGTGTGGTTTTGCAGTTCCACAGTACAAACCTCTGTATTATCCACTTTAGGGCCATTTGTATCTAAAAAAAACAGTTTGAGTGTGTCGCTCACTGTTCAGCCGCAAATATATATATATTTTAAAAAGCCTGGTATACACCAGTAAAATATTACTGTGGTTTTGATGTTCCACGGTAAAACATCTCTATTATCCTGTTTTTGGCATTTTTTGCTGTATAAAAATAATAATAGTGTCTCCCTGATTTTTCAGACACAAATATATCTGTTGAAACTAGTCTGGTGTAGGCCAGAGAGACAGAAGTGTGCTTTTGCTGTTACACGGTAAAAAATCTCTATCATCCTGCTTTTTGCATTTTTTGCTGTAAAAAAAAAAAAAAATAGTGTCTCTCTGATTTTTCAGACACAAATATATCTGTTGAAAATAGTCTGGTGTAGGCCCGAGAAATACAAGTGTGGTTTTGCAGTTCCACGGTACAAACCTCTGTATTATCCACTTTTGGGCCATTTGTATCTAAAAAAAACAGTTTGAGTGTGTCGCTCACTGTTTAGCCGCAAATATATATATATTTTAAAAAGCCTGGTATACACCAGTAAATTATAACTGTGGTTTTGCTGTTCCACGGTAAAAAATCTCTATTATTCAGGTTTTGGTAGTTTTTTCCGTAAAGAAAAACAGTAGTGTCTCCTGACACAAAATTTATCTGTTGAAAATAGTCTTGTGTAGGCCCAACATCCCAGTGTGGTTTCGCAGTTCCACGGGTCAAATAGCGGTGCTATCCAGTTTTGGGCCTTTGGTATCTAAAAAAAAAAGCAGTTTGAGTGTGTCGCTCACTGTTCAGCCGCAAATATCTCTATTTAAAAAAGTGTGGTATACCCCAGTAAACAATAACTGTGGTTTTCCTCTTCCACGGTTCTAATCTACTCTTTATTACCCTTTTTCCATTGATAGTGCAAGTGTAAGCTATTTTACTTCATTTACAATGGGCAAGGCGCGTGGCAAGGGACGTGGAAGTTGACGTTCTGGTGATGGTTCGTGCAGAGGACGGGGCCGTGGCCAAGGTGAAAATGTGCCACAACCAACAGCCACATCTTCTCGCTCCCACTTCTTGACCGAATTACTAGGGAAGCACAGAACAACACCAGTATTGAGAACTGATCAGTGTGAACAGGTTATTAATTGGATAGCAGACAATACTTCCAGTTACCTGGGCACCACCACCTCCGGTCTGTCTTCCACACGGTCAACTCTTAGTAGCCGTGAGTCTCGACCGCATACTCCTCCTCACCCTGATGCTCCTTCCTCCCACCATGCCGAGTGTCGTCAGACAGCAAGGGATCCCACACTTGGACACTCTGAAGAGCTGTTCACTGGTCCATTTCCATATTTGGGCCCCTCGCCTGATACGTTTGAAGTGGTGGAAGAGGAGATCCCATGTTGCGATGCCCAAATATTTGAACAGCCACGGCCACAGGAAGTCGACGTTGGCAATCTGTCACAAGAGGTGGACGATGACGAGACACAATTGCCAGAAACTGAGGAGGAGGATCGTGGTGCGCAAGTGGAAGAGGAGGAGGTGGTGGATGATCTAGTAACTGACCCAACGTGAAAGGAGGACATGCAGAGTGAGGCCAGCAGCACACAGGGGGAGGGAGGCAGAGTACCCCAACAGGCAGGAAGAAGCAGTGTGGTGGCCGCAGACAGAAGGCAGGCAACCGTTCCCCGTAACACCAAGACGAGGGACGTTGCCAGTACAAGCGGTAGGTCTTCCAGAGTCTGGAATTTTTTTAAAGACTCTGCTGATAACCCCAAAAAGGCCATATGTTCCACCTGCCATGCCAGCATCAGCAGGGGTGACAAAACTACCAGCCTGACCACCACCAGCATGATCAGGCACATGGCAGCAAAGCACCCGACTTTGTGGGGCGAAACCCAGGGTCCACGACCAGTGTCAGCGGGTGTCACCACTGCTTCTTCCACTGTTTTGCGCGCAATAGAACCCCCTGTTGTGTGTGCAAGGCAATCCCCTGTCCATATTGCATGTAAAGATGCCCCCTCCTCTCAGTCTTCACTTGTTATGGCAGTTTCTCAAGAAACAGCATCAACGTCCACGTCCACGTCCCACCGCAGCGTTCAATTGTACATATCCCAGACCTTTGAACGAAAGCGGAAATTCGCAGCTAACGCCCCACAGGCCACAGTCCTAAATTCACACATTTCACGACTGCTTGCATTGGAAATGCTGCCTTTTAGGCTGGTGGAGACGGAATCCTTCCGCAATCTTATGGCGGTGGCCGTCCCTCGGTACTCGGTCCCCAGCCGACACTATTTTGCCCGGTGTGCCATCCCCGCACTACACAAGAACGTGTCCCAAAGCATTTGCCGTGCCCTCAACAACGCAGTTACTGGGAGAGTCCACCTGACAATGGACACGTGGACAAGTGCTTGTGGCCAGGGACGGTACATCTCTCTGACGGCACACTGGGTAAACATAGTGGAAGCCGGGACCCAGTCGGACCTTGGGACGGAACACATCCTCACCACACCGAGGATTGCGGGCCCTATATCAGTCAGAGTTGCCCCCACAGTGTACAGCTCCTGCGCATCCTCCTCCTCCTCATCATGTTCAGCCTCCATCTCAGATATCACCACATCAGTTACAAGCTGGAAGCATTGCAGTACTACCTCCGCCAAGCGGCAACAGGCTATGCTGAAACTCATAAGCTTAGGTGATAAACCTCACACTGCTTGTGAGTTGTGGACAGCTGTGAAAGAGCAGGCAGATCTGTGGCTGAGACCGCTGAACCTACATCCCGGCATGGTCGTGTGTGACAATGGCCGTAACCTGGTGGGGGCTCTGAGGCGAGGTGAGATCACACACGAACCATGCCTGGCTCATGTGCTTAACCTCGTGGTTCAGCGGTTTCTTAAATCGTACCCCGAGTTGCCAGATCTGCTCGTGAAATTACGCCACCTGTCAGCTCATTTTCGCAAGTCGGCTTCAGCTTCCGCCGCCCTTGCTGTGTTGCAGCAGCGTTTGCAGCTTCCGGCACACCGACTGGTGTGTGATGTCCCCACACGTTGGAACTCTTCCTTCCACATGTTGCAAAGGATTTGTGAGCAGAAGAGAGCAGTTGTGGAGTACCAGCTGCAGCAAGGCCGTCGATATTCAGGTCAGACTCCACACATAAGACCTCAGGAGTGAACCTGGATGTCTGACATATGTACCATCCTGACAAACTTTGAGGAGGCCACCAAGATGGTGAGTGGCGATGACGCCATCATTAGTGTCAGCATCCCACTTGTCTGTCTTTTGCAACGCTCTCTGCAGAGAATTAAAGAGGAGGCATTGCAGCCAGAGTATGATGAGATGGATCAAGAAGCCGTAGCGGGCGATTACACACAGCCCAGCCTCATCTCATCCCAACGTGCATTGGGGGACATTGAGGGAGAAGAGGAGGAGGAGGAGGAGGAGGAGGAAGAACAGGAGCTGCTATCATGCGTTGTAGACGGTAGTACCTGTACAAGTGTCATACCGTCGGTTCAGCGTGGGTGGCCTGAGGACAGGGGGGAGGAGGAAGAGGTGGAGGAGGAGAGCATGGTCAGTCATCATCTTGGTGAGGACACGGAAATCTTGCCCGTTACCAGTCTGGCACGCATGGCTGACTTTATGTTACGCTGCCTTAACCGTGACCCTCGCGTTGTCAAAATGTTGGGTGACAGTCATTACTGGTTGGTGACACTTGTAGACCCCCGCTACAAGGAGAACTTTCACTCTCTTATTCCTGAGGTGGAGAGGTCTACAAAAATGGGGCAATACCAGAAGGCCCTTGCTTAAAAAAATTCCCATATGAACACGCTAGCGGCAGAGGTCACAGTCCGTTGCCCAACCAAGGTGTACAGGCGAGAGAGATGCAACTCCAATCCAGCAGAGGCAGGGGAACACTGTCAACGTTCTGGGACAGTTTTCTGACACCCGCCCAGCTTACAGGCCCTGAGGCGTGGGGCACTCTCACAAGGAGTGGAAAGTTTCAAAAGATGGTGAGGGAGTACCTTGCCAATCGTACCAGCGTCCTCCGTGATTCCTCTGTGCCTTTTAATTATTGGGTATCCAAGCTGGACACTTGGAATGAACTCGCTCTGTACACCTTGGAGGTCCTGGCCTGCCCTGCCGCTAGCATGTTATCGGAGCGTGTTTTTAGTGCCGCTGGGGGAATTATAACTGATAAGCGCACTCGCCTGTCAACTGACAATGCTGACAAGCTGACCCTTATCAAAATGAACAAGGGCTGGATTGGGCCAGACTTCTCATCACCACCAAATGACAGCAGAGTAACATAAAGTCAAATCCACTGTGTTATTTCGGGAGGTGTATTCACATGCACCGCTTCACACCCACACATGGGTATACGCTTCCTCGTTTCGGCTGTTTAATCTTCTTCTCTATGGGAGACCCACTCCCCAATAATGGGACTTATGTTTGTAATATGCTGTACTGCATGGCTCTTGTAAGGGGCATTGCAAGTTGCTCCGTCCTAATTTTTGGCAGCTTTTGCTGGGAAAGCATAAGCAAATACTATGGGAGACCCACTCCCCAATAATGGGACTTATGTTTGTAATATGCTGTACTGCATGGCTCTTGTAAGGGGCATTGCAAGTTGCTCCGTCCTAATTTTTGGCAGCTTTTGCTGGGAAAGCATAAGCAAATACTATGGGAGACCCACTCCCCAATAATGGGACTTATGTTTGTAATATGCTGTACTGCATGGCTCTTGTAAGGGGCATTGCAAGTTGCTCCGTCCTAATTTTTGGCTGCTTTTGCTGGGAAAGCATAAGCAAATATTATGGGAGACCCACTCCCCAATAATGGGACTTATGTTTGTAATATGCTGTACTGCATGGCTCTTGTAAGGGGCATTGCAAGTTGCTCCGTCCTAATTTTTGGCAGCTTTTGCTTGCAAGGCATAAGCAAATACTATGGGACACCCACTCCCCAATAATGGGACTTATGTTTGTAATATGCTGTGCTGCATGTGACGCGCCCCCTGGGCCATGTGTTCACGTGTGTGGGATACCCGGTGCCGGGTCTCTGGGGTCTGTAGTCTCCGTGGCGGTGACCCGGTTCCTTGGCTCAGGCTGGTCAAACCAGTGGCAATCTTTCTTAGGTTTTGAGGTAAATTGTCCGACTGCGCCACCCGTGGATTGCGGTCAGGGAGTACCACCGCTGCGAGGCAGACCGCTGAGGCTGGTGTTGTGTGCCCAGCATAAAATGGGATAACTCCCCTCGGGAGGAGTATAGCCTCAGGGCAGTGAGTGTGGATGATGGGGATGATGGTGCACGAGCGCAGCAGGAATGACTCAGAGTCTTTGCAGTGCAGTTCAGGGTCTTTACTGATGATTATAACGTAGACCCTCCCGGGAGTACTGGCTAGCATAAGTGGCCTGGTCAGTCTGTGAGCAAGCAGGAGTTCCCCTGGCCAGGTGGAGTTGTAGGCTCCCCGTCTGTCTGCACTCTTCCTGGCTACCTTGCTGTAAGCGGGTAGAAGTAGCCCACGACCCTGAGTGTACTGTGTAGTGCTCACCCGTATGGCTGGTGACTTGGGGCCTTCTGTTAGCCTCCGCTCCACGACGGCGGTGCTGGTCCCTTGCTTGTGACTGAGCCTCCGGGCTTCTATGGCCAGAGGACCTGAAATCCCCTGCTGGCTGGTTTCTGCTGCTGGATATATAAGTCCTCACAGCTTCGGACTCCTGTGTCCAGTTCCTATTGTCTTCTGCCAGGGCGAGCTCTGCTCAGCTTCCAGCCCCTCCTCTTTAGCTCCTAGCTCCTACAGAGCTCCTTGCTGTTACTTTCCCTTGCTCTCACTCTGACTCTGACTGTTCTCTGTTCTCTGACTCACTCAACCCCACCCCAGATCCAGTTTATAAGGGCAGAATTCTCCCCTCCCAGGACTGGGGCAGGAGGATGTTGCATGTTTAAGGGATCCTGACCAGGAAACCTCCCACTTGCTCTCCGACGTAATCTCTATTACTGTGGTGACTAGACCCCTGGGGTGCCACACATGGCTCTTGTAAGGGGCATTGCAGTACCTCATAATTTTTGGAAAGCATTCCATTCACTGCTTAGGCCAACAGTGCACAGGAGACCCAGTTGCTATAAATGGAAAAAAAGGTTTAGTTAACGCCCTCTGACCTCCATGTCATTTCCAAGGGGCATTGGAGTGCCTCGAAATTTTTGGTAGGCATTGCACTCACTGTATGCCCTATAACTGTGTAGCCGAACCTCTCCTTTTGTTACAGAAACATATCCTACAAGACATATCTGGTTGACTGGCCTGATATTGATGTGAATGTTCCCTGTTCCTCCTGCTCTTTCTCCTTTGCCACTACCTCATCCATCATTTATCACCTGAAGCTTTGTTTTAACGGGAGTCATAGAACTTGGATAGTAGCAGGAAAACATCCAGCAATCCTTGGAGGAGGTAGGATATGCGCCAAAACGCTGACCTCCTCAGGCCTAGCCGCTACTACATACATGCGCTTGCATTATAACAAAACAAAACAGATGCTAACTTCTATCATCCTCATCATGCTCCTCACCTTGGCACTCTCAACTCCCCTGATGGAGAAGCCAGGGCCCACCGGAGGAGTCTGATAGTCCGGTGGGCTCGGCCAATGCTGCCCTAAAGCAGGCCAGGCTAAGAAAAGTGTGGGAAAGGTTACCGGTACAAATAGGGGTTGCTGGGGACTGAGTATGGACACCCGGCCACCCCCTGGAGGCTGGGGAGCAAGCGGGGACACCCGGCCACCAGGCGGCTGGGGACTGAGTATGGATACCAGGCCGCCGACACAGCCATGGCATGGTGGCCAGATTCCGCCTCCACATGCCTAAAAGGCCCAATTTAAAGTGCAAGCAAGCAGTATGGTATTGCAGCCTGGGGGTGGGTGGGTGGCAGGCTGCATACTTGCGCTTGCATTGCAAGGAATGGGAGAGGTATAATTGAACACTGCCCTGGGACAAGGACTTGAATGGGGATAGTTGCAAGTCTGCAACGACAGGTGCAAGGTGGGAGGCATCTTCGCATGTACCATGAACAGGGGTTTGGCATGCACACACTACAGCGGAATAGGCTCTCCTTCCCACTAAATGCACTGGGGAGGGCACAGGTAATGTTTTGGTATACGCGCTTAATCTTATGTATAAGGCACACAAGGACAAATAGGGGCGGCTGGGGACTGAGTATGGATACCTCGCTGCCGAAGCAGCCATGAGGTAGTGGAATGCTTCGGCCTCCTCTAAACTAAAAGGCCCCATTTCAAGTGCAAGCTAGCAGTATGAATTGCAGTCTGGGGGTGGGTGGATGGCAGGCTGCACACTTACACTTGCATTAAAAGAAAACATAGCAGATGCTAACTTCTGTCATCATCATCATGCTCCTCACCTTGGCACTCTCAACTCCACCGATGGAGAAGTCAGGGCCCACCGGAGGAGTCTGGTTCTCTGTTGGGCTCGTCCAATGCTGCCTAAAGCAGGCCGGGCTAAGAAAAGTGTGTGGGGGGATGTTCCAAGGAGAAATGGGGGCGGCTGGGGACCGTTTATGGACACCCGACTGCCCCCAGGCGGCTTTGGACCGTGTGGACACTCGGCCACGGGGCGGCTGGGGACTGAGTATGGACACACGGCCGCCGGGTGGCTGGGGACTGAGTATGGATTCCAGGCCGCCAACACAGCCATGACGTGGTGGCCAGATTCCGCCTGCACATGCCTAAAAGGCCCAATTTCAAGTTCAAGCAAGCAAGCAGTATGGTATTGCAGCCTGGGGGTGGGTGTGTGGCAGGCTGCATACTTGCGCTTGTATTGCAAGGAATGGGGGAGGTACAATTGAACACTGCCCTGGGACTAGAACTTGCATGGGGATAGTTGCAAGTCTGCATCTTCTGATGCGGCAAGGATCACTTATGATGGGCACACTTTTAGACAGTGACCTGGGAGTCCGAGATGCTTCCAGGGGTCTTCCCCATGCTGTTCCCATGTCTTTTCAGCACTTTATGCATTTGTCACACAGCACATGGCCAGATAAGGTTGTAAAATGTTAAAATGACATTTCCCGGTGAATGCATTTGTCATAGTTGAAAGCAATACAAAAGTGCAAAAACGCATAAAAAATGCTACTTGTGAACATAGCCGAAGGTGTGGAGGAGTATTTTTGTTTTTGGTCATTTATTTTAACTTATACACAAGTCTTTTCCCTGGAAAGGATGTTCCTTAACATATTTCACAGGAAAAAAGTTTCACTTTCGTTTTATTGTGAGCCTGTAAAAGTGGCTTAATACCTCTGACCACGTTGTTGACAGCAGTGACCTGGGGGTCAGAAATGCTTACTGGGGCGATCCCTATGCTGTCCCCATGTCATTTGAGCACTGTCACTATCGTTTTGGGCACTTGTTAGGCTTTTAAAAGACTGCCGGGGGTGCCACCGCAAAAATGCTCGAGTCTCCCATAGACTAACATTGGGCTCGTTGCTCGGGTCGAGCCACGGAGTATCACGGCGAGCTCGGCTCCAGCTTGGAGCACCCGAGCATTTTAGTGGTTGCTCAACACTATTAGTCAGTTAAACTCATTGATGGTGATGTGTGTCAGGGCTCTTTATATCACTGTAAGCAATTGCAGACACCTGTGCTAATTAGTTTGGCAGGTGTGTCCAATGAATGGCAAGACTACTTAAGAAGGTTGTCCCACATTATTAAGCAGCCTACATTTTCTGCCAAAATGGGAAAGAAAAAGGATGTGTTGGCTGCTGAGAAGCAACAAATTGTGGAGTGTTTAGGTCATGGCATGACTACAATCAACATTGCCAAGACACTTCATCCTGATCATCGCACAATCAAGAAGTATGTAGCTGATTCACAGTACACACGTGTGCGTGCTGATAAGGGAAAATTGAGGACTCTTTTCTACAGGCAATTACGTCAGGTTAAAAGAGCAGTGGCAAAAAAAGCTGTGTCATAGCAGCAGACAAGTTTTTGAAGCTGATGGTGCCTCCAACGTCCCCCGAACAACAAGATGCAGGGTCCTTCAGAGGTTTGCAGCTGTGCGCAAGCCATCCTGTCAACCTCCTCTATCCACTGTACACTAGCAGAAACGGCTCCAGTGGGCCAAACAATACATGAAGACTGACTTCAAAACTGTTTTGTTCACCGATGAGTGCCGTGCAATGCTCGATGGTCCAGATGGATGGAGTGGAGGATGGCTGGTTGATGGACACCCTATGCAAACACGGCTATGGCGCCAACAAGGATTAGGTGGAGTAATGTTTTGGGCTGGAATCATGGGGAGAGAGATTGTCAGCCCCTTTAGGATCCCTGAAGGGGTAAAGATGAACTCCATAATGTGTGTGGAGTTTCTCAAACAGCACTTCCTGCCATGGTTCAAGAAGAAGAACCGTGCATTCCGCAGCAAGATCATTTTCATGCATGATAATGCACCGTCTCATGCTGCACATAACACATCTGCATCTCTGGCTGATATGGGCATAAAAGGGGACAAACTTATGGTGTGACCCCCATGCTCCCCTGACCTCAACCCCATTGAGAACCTCTGGAGCATCATCAAAAGGAGTGTCTATGATGGCGGGAGGCAGTTCACATCTAAGCAACAGCTCTGGGAGGGTATTCTGTCCTCATGCAAAACAATTGAAGCAGAAACCATCCAAAACCTGACAAATTCAATGGACGAGAGAGTTCAGAAGCTCCTTTCGAACAAGGGGTCCTATGTGCAAATGTAACATCACTTAGAATAAAGTTTTGAGTTGAAAACTGTTTGATTTCAGTTTCTAATAACCTGCTAATGCTTATAATTTCAAAAATGACCATTTTTTTGTTCTTTATTAAAATGAAAAGGTTGATCGAAGAGTGTGGGGGATCTAAGAGTGTGGCAACCCAGTAGTCAGGATTATTTCAAATTCTGACAATCTGAGGGTCATGTTGCAGGTAATGCAGCAAGAAGGCACTCATGTGTCTTGCGCATCTAGGAGCCCCAAAATTATTTTCTGGGCTAGATGCAGCTAAAAGCCATTTGGACATTTTTCCAGAGAACCTTGGGGATGTGAGCGAGGAACAAGGGGAGAGTTTTCATCAGGACATTAAAACAATGGAATAACGGTATCAAGGCTGGTGGGACTCACATATGATGGCTGATTATTGCTGGAGCTTGATGAGAGACAACCCAGAAGCTGTACATCACAGATCAACAAAGAAAAGAAAGTTCAATTAACTGCCATTTGTCATTCATCTGTGTGCCATATAAATGTGTTTCTATATTTTGTAGTTTAATTTTGTAAGTATATTCGATTTGCTGTACACAGACTTTGTAATTTTTGTTTTTCCTTGATTAAAAATATACAAAATGTAGTAACGAAAATCATGAGGTTTTTATCAAAAAACATTCGATAGGAGTAATTTCCATCAAAAATATCTTGAAATCCTGATGTGATAGCCAAAAACGGAGTTCGTATTAGTAATCAGCAGCCAAAATTGACTTAAAATATGTTTTAAAACCTTTTGACAGAAAAATTGCGTTGACCAGTGTAATTTTAAATCTGGTGGAGCTTAGTATAGATGGCCTAATAGAATCAGTACTGCAAACTGCTATAAGGCCCAAATTATTTTCCAGCCAAGATACAGATAAACATGATTAGTAATTTTAAATCTGGTGGAGTTTAGTATAGATGGCCTAATAGAATCAGTACTGCACACTGCTACAAGGCCAAAATTATTTTCCAGCCAAGATACAGATAAACATGATTAGTAATTTGAAAGCTTAAAACGGTTGGTGAGGTGATTTTAACAAATCATCAAGCTTTTACTCTCCCCAGGATGACACAGGGGTAGAAAAGTCCTTTCGGATCCATGATTTGTTCATCTTTATGAACGTGAGTCTGTCTACATTATCAGTGGAGAGCCGCGTGCACTTATCTGTCAGCACACCACCAGCAGCGCTGAACACACGTTCAGACAGAACGCTGGCTACGGGGCATGACAAGATCTCCAAGGCGTAAGTGGCGAGCTCCGGCCATTTATCCAGATTGGAAGGCCAAAAGGAGCAAGGGTCCAGTGACACAGTCATGGCTTCAATGTTTACTTGGAGATACTCCTGTACCATCGTCTCTAGGCGTTGACTATGTGTCAGACTTCTTGTCTCCTGTGGCCTTGCAAAGGATGGGCTAAAAATGTGGTGAAATGATTCCGCAAAATTGATGTTACCAGCAGATTCTGTGTTTCTTTTACGTTTTGAGTGCTGAACACTCGACTGTCCCACGGTTGGCAAGTTGGAACTGTGAGATTCACTACGTGCACCACTGGTGTTTTGTGGAAAAGCACACGTAATATTTTGCAACAGTCTCTGCTGATACTCCTGCATGCGTGCATCCCTTTCTATGGCAGGAATAATTTCTGCAAATTTACTTTTGTACCGGGGATCTAACAGTGTGGCAACCCAGTAGTCAGGATTATTTCTAATTCTCACAATTCGAGGGTCATGTTGCAGGTAGTGCAGCAAGAAGGCACTCATGTGTGTTGCGCATCCAGGAGCACCAAGTCCCTGTTGTGTTGGTGGCGAGGTAACAATCATGCTTCCTTCCTCTGCCCTCTCCCCCCAACCTCGCACAAAAGAAATGTGATCAAGGTCTCTCTCATCTGATGAGTCTTCCATCAGTTCGTCCTCCACTTCTTCCTGGGCTCCTGCACCTTCCTCACTAGTTTGGCTGCTACCATGCGCCCTGGTCAAACCATCTCCCCCACCCTCACATGCCTGCTGCCTTGGTGCTGCCGACCATCTGGACCTTGCAGATGTTAGCCCTTCCGCATACAACTCCTCCTCCTCTACTTCCTCCACCTCCTCTTGTGCCACCGCCTGACTCCGAATTCAGTTTAACATGTGCTCCAGCATGTAAATCACCGGAATAGTCATGCAGATAATGGCATCATCAGCAATAAACATCTTCGTCGCCATTTCAAAACTGTGCAGAAGGGAGCATAGGTCCCTGATCTGAGACCACTCCTTCAGCGTGATTTGCCCCACCTATGGATCTCGTTGGCTCAGGCTATACGTCAGGACATATTGCACCAGGGCTTGTCGGTGCTGCCACAGTTGCTGCAACATGTGCAGAGTTGAATTCCACCATGTAGGCACATCGCATTTTAGCCAGTGAAGTGGCAGGCCCAACGACTTCTGTAGAGATGTAAGTCGCTGAGCTGCGGGATGCGAACGGCGGAAGTGAGCACACAGCGACCGTGCCCTCTGCAGAAGGCCATCCAGTCCGGGATAGTGGGCTAAAAATTGCTGGACAACCAGGTTCAACACGTGAGCCATACAAGGCACGTGTGTGACATTGCCCCGGCGAAGGGCCGCACCGAGGTTTGCAGCATTGTCGCACACGGCCTTCCCTGGTTTCAGGTCCAGTGGAGACAACCATTCATGAAACTGGTTCTCCAGAGCTGACCACAACTCCCCAGCTGTGTGACTCACATTTCCCAGACATTTCAAAGTAAAAACCGCCTGATGACGTTGAGCCCTGCTGCCAGCATAGTAAGGAGGTGTGCAGGATCCCTTCTATGCAGTTAGCAAGCTTGTGGCATGACCGGACAGGCTTTGGGTGCAGGTGGAGGACCGAGAGCAGGTTGAGGAGGCAGAAGAAGTGGAGGAACTTCGAGATAAAGAGGATTGACGCACAACTCATGGGGATGGCAAGACTTGGACAGCAGCCCCTTATCCTTCTGTCACCATAGTTACCCAGTGCCCAGTCAGCGACATGTAATGCCCCTGTCCATGCCTACTCATCCAAGTGTCTGTGGAAATGCACCCTGTCACACCCAGAGTTTCTCAAAGAAGCGGTGATGTTGTGTGCGACATGCTGGTGGAGTGCAGGCACACCTTTCTTTGAGAAGTAGTGCCGACTGGGCATCTGGTACTGGGGCACTGCGACGGACATAAGGTCTCGAAAATCCTCTGTGTCCACCAGGCGGAAAGGCAGCATTTCTGTAGCCAAGAGCCTGCAGATGGTGAAATTCAACCTCTTAGCTTTCTCATGGCTAGCAGGAAATGGTCTTTTACTTGTCCACATCTGAGGGACCGAGGGCTGGCTGTTGTGCTTAGAAGGGGTTGAGAAGGGTGTCCCCGACAAACTGACAGTCTGTGAGGAAGATGCAGGCAGACATGTTAGGTTGTCTTGATCCAAAGGTGGTGCAATCGATGTCGGACAGCGCTCAACACCAGCTGGTGTTTCCACCTCCAAAGAAAATGATGACCTGCCAATCACGCTGGCTGCTGCGGGTAAAGAGGTGGCAGGTCTGCGTCCCAAAACAGGTGTGACTGCTGTCCTCCCAGTCACAGAGGATGAAGAGGCCGCGGATGCTCAAGATGTGGCAGACGGTGGTTGGCCCGGCCGGCTAGGCCGCATTGTAGCACAGTGAGCTTCCCACTGCAACTTATGCTTCATATCCATGTGCCGGTTCATGCATGAAGTACTCAAACTATGTATTTATTGGCCTCTACTTAGCTTTTGCTGACAAATGTTACAGATAACACGAGTTGGGTCATCTTTATCGATCTGAAAATATGCCCAGGCTATGCAAGGCTTAGCACCCATGCGACCTGAAGAGCCACCACGACTTGTGGTCAGAGGCAGAGTTGTGTTTGAGGATGCAGTTGTTGACGTGCTTCTAGTACTACGTCTGTCCAGGAAGGCGCAACCTGACCTCGTTGTCACTAGCATTCTCCTCCACCACCTCTGCTGACCTCATCTCTTGGCTGACTGTGGGTTGACAGTAGGTGGGATCTCCAAACTCGTCATCACCACCCTGTGTGTTATCACACCCGTCGTCCTCAGAGCCAACCTCTTCCTGCCCTGACAAAAAACTAAAGTTGTCACTCCAATCAGGTATTTGAGTCTCATCATCGTCTTCCTCATTATCTCCACCAATAGGAGTTACAGTTTTGGAGCGAGGGTCTACATTATGGTCAGAACCTTCTGCGTCTGTTCCTGGATCTGACTCATAAAGATTCTGGGCATCAGTGCAGATCATTTCCTTGTCTGGATTCACAGAAGCTCTGGAGCCGACCTCTGATTCCCAGGCTATAGTATGAGTAAACAGCTCTGGAGACTCAACCATCTGTTCTACCCCATACTCAGATGGGCAGCTGGAGACTTGGGAGCTGTGAGGAAGCAAGTGCGATTGGGGTGACACCTCTGAGGCCTGGAGTATTTGTGATGTTGAAGTTGAGGTGGAGGAGAGCCCACTTAAAGGAGCACTTGATATCAGTTGAAGCACCTGCTGTTTTTGTACCTCATCTGGAATTTGTAGCGATTGGCGTGGCCGTAAGAAAGAGATCTTATCACATTTTCCGCTAAAAGAAGTAGACATCTTAGTTTGGCTGGAAGATGGTCTTTCTTCTGCAGATGTTACTGTTGCTTTAACACCTACCCCACGGACACAACCTTTTTTCCCCTTCCCAACATGCCTATTCCCCTTACCACCAGCAGCAGGCCTTTTTCCACTCATTTTGGTGGTTAACTAATTCACAACTCTGGAGTTGTTTGCACAAAAAACAATGGATGGGAACCGAGCAGAGCTGAGTGGCCAAACTGTGGTATTAGCCCAAAAGTATTGGCTGGGTTAGATGCAGTAAAACAATTTTATTACATACATAGGTGGTGGAGGTTAGTATAGATGGACTAATAGAACAAGTCCCACACACTGCTACAAGCCCAAATTTTTTTTCAGAGCTAGATGCAGATAAAAATTATTTTTAATTTGCAACCTGGTGGAGGTTAGTATAGATGGACTAATAGAACAAGTTCCACACACTGCTACAAGCCCAAATTTTTTTGCAGAGCTAGATGCAGATAAAAATTATTTTTAATTTGCAACCTGGTGGAGGTTAGTATAGATGGACTAACAGAACAAGTCCCACACACTGCTACAAGCGCAAATTTTTTTTCAGAGCTAGATGCAGATAAAAATTATTTTTAATTTGCAACCTGGTGGAGATTAGTATAGATGGACTAATAGAACAAGTCCCACACACTGCTACAAGCCCAAATATTTTTTCAGAGCTGGATGCAGATAAAAATTATTTTTAATTTGCAACCTGGTGGAGGTTAGTATAGATGGACTAATAGAACAAGTCCCACACACTGCTACAAGCCCAAATTTTTTTTTAGCGCTAGATGCAGATAAAAATTATTTTTAATTTGCAATCTGCTGGAGGTTAGTATAGATGGACTAATAGAACAAGTCCCACACACTGCTACAAGCCCAAATATTTTTTCAGAGCTAGATGCAGATAAAAATTATTTTTAATTTGCAATCTGCTGGAGGTTAGTATAGATGGACTAATAGAACAAGTCCCACACACTGCTACAAGCCCAAATATTTTTTCAGAGCTAGATGCAGATAAAAATTATTTTTAATTTGCAACCTGGTGGAGGTTAGTATAGATGGACTAATAGAACAAGTCCCACACACAGCTACAAGCCCAAATTTTTTTCAGAGCTAGATGCAGATACAAATTATTTTTAATTTTCAACCTGGTGGAGATTAGTATAGATGGACTAATAGAACAAGTGCCACACACTGCTACAAGTCCAAATATTTTTTCAGAGCTAGATGCAGATAAAAATTATTTTTAATTTTCAACCTGGTGGAGGTTAGTATAGATGGACTAATAGAATGATGCTATGCCCAAAAGGTTTTACTTGGCTAGGTGCAGTAAAAAAAATTGTATTCTATACACAGGTGGTGTAGCTTTCAACACAGATAGGCTACTCCACTAACTAACACACACTGCAAGAGGCCAAAAAAGATTTGCTTAGCTAGATTCAGCCAAATGCTGTGAAAAAAACTTGCACAGCTCTGGCACAGACCTGCCTGGCAAAAAGTGATAGGAACTGATGTAATTTAGCCCTCAAAATGACTGCAATTACAATTAGTCCATACTCCAAACCTATCTATTTAAGAGCACAGACCTGCCTGATAAAAGTCGTAGGAAATGATGTAACCTAGTCCTCAAAAGGAATGCAATCTCAACTATTCCCTACTCCCAAGGTATCTGTAGATTTGTGCGAAAATTGGCTTGAAATGAACACTCAAAGTATATTGCATACAGCAACAGTGGTGCCGTCTAACACGCAGCTGCAGCAGTGAGAAAATGGTGGCTACGTGGAAAATGGCTTGTGCTTATAGGGCAAGGACATGTGACATACACTGTCAATGACACATGCCCTTGCTTGTGTGAAAAAAAGCAGTTCGCTCCGTGTGTGCGCTGCTGATAGGCTGACAGGTTGCACCTCCCCACTGTAAATGCGGGAAAGAGAAAAAAAAATGGAGATCTTCATTATTTATGCAGAGATCCATCCCCTGCCCCTCCCCCCACCTTGCTGTACACTCAAACTGCGTATTAACATTAATTTTCAGCATTACTGAGAAAAAATCCAGTTATGATTTTGGTGCACGAACAGTTATTGAACATAACCTCGAACAGCTGGATTTTTTTCAAATTGTTCGTGTTCGCCGAACGGCTCGTACAACGCCCAAAACAGCTCGAATTTGAGATTGGCGAACAGTTCGAGTCGAACACCGCTCATCTCTATTTGGAACTCTCTCATTGTTCTCGGAATGTTATTGTATGTTTTAAATAAGTCTGTAGAACTCTCCCATTGTTCTCGGAATTCTGCTGAAGTTTAAAAATGCTTTGGAACTCTTCCATTGTTCTCGGAGTTCTGCTGAAGTTTAAAAATGCTTTAGAACCCTTCCATTGTTCTAGGAAATCTGCTGAACTTTAAAAATGCTTTGGAACACTTCCATTGTTCTCGGAATTCTGCTGAAGTTTAAAAATAGTTTGTAGAACTCTCCCATTGTTCTCGGAATTCTGCTGAAGTTTAAATATGATTTGGAACTCTCCCATTATTCTTGGAATGTTATTTTTTTAAATAAGTCTGTACAACTCTCCCATTGTTCTTGGAATTCTGGCTGAAGTTTAAAAATGCTTTGGAACTCTTCCATTGTTCTCGGAATTCTGCTGTAGTTTAAAAATAGAATAAATAATTAGCGTGCACTCTTGTCATAAGAAGAGAGGTGCTGATGAAGAGACACGAGGTGTCCAATACATATATTAAATTATATCATCGCACACTCATGAATTCTGATGCAGTGTTCATTTATTAACATTTGGCATAATATCAAACCGATCAAACGTGATTTGCGACAGTGATTGGCGACAGAGACGTTTCGGCCTTATCCTGGCCTTATTCATTGAGTCGCACTACTAAAAGAGAGGAAATATGGTGTTAGGAGTAGGGATATAGGAAATCACATTGGTTAAACAGAAAGTCCATAATATACATTATTGAAGGACGAGAGGGGGGAAGGGGAGGAGGGGGGGGGAAGGAAATGAGGGGGAGAGGGGAGAGAGAGATAGAAGCAAAGGGAGGCAGAATAAAATCACAATTATACATATGTACATTATATACAGTGGAATCAGTGTAGTAGTGCGACTCAATGAATAAGGCCTGGATAAGGCCGAAACGTCTCTGTCGCCAATCACTGTCGCAAATCATGTTTGATCGGTTTGATATTATGCCAAATGTTAATAAATGAACACTGCATCAGAATTCATGAGTGTGCGATGATGTACTTTAAAAATACTCAGTAGAACTCTCCCATTTTTCTTGGAATCCTGCTGAAGTTTAAAAATGCTTTGGAACTCTCCCATTGTTTTCGGAATGTTATTGTTTTTTTAAAAAAATAGAAAGTGTTAGAAGGCGCTATCCGACTTGTGGCCTAGACCTGCAGCTGATACAGGCAGTGAACCAAAGAAGGCCATTTTATGGACCAATTTTATGACCAATTTTATGGATATACTATGGATATCTCTATGGACATTTTTACCTTCATTAAAGGTATTTCTATTTTTTATATATTTTTATATATTTTTATATTTTTTATCTTTATGGATTGGATGGTACCCTGGGGCAATTCATACTGTCCTCCATGCAATTTTGTATAATCCTTGCATAAAATATTAAAAACACGGATTTCTATAGGGAACATAGAGCTCTATGGGAACAATGGGGCGGTCTAACAACCAGAAGAGAAATAAAAACAAAAAAATCCTGTCAGGTGGCACTAATGAGGACTCAGTACTCACGTATTTAAGGATACACCCAGCACTGAAGGACCATCCCTGATGAAGGATTCAGAGCCAATCCGAAACGCGTAGGAAAGGTCCTCAGTGCCACCCGTACCCGAACCATCGCGAGACATGCGAATACCTATGTCACGCATACCACGTGACCGGACATCCCGCAGGTCCTCGCGAAAGGAAACAGGTACCGCTACACAGGGCGCCCGCCTCACTGGAGCCTCCGGCCGGGACTCCGTGAGCGTCAAGACGCCCACATAGCTGACCACCACTGTCCTCAGCTAACAGGGCAGCAACAACATAAACACTGACCACCGCAACTAAAGGTACGTGGCAGCAATTTCAGCAGTTACCCCTACTATAGGACTCTAGCTACACCTCACACTCCTGCACTCATATTTACCTGCCATTATCATCGTCTACGAAGCATACAGGAACAATCCCTCTCTGGTTCCTCCTGGTAACCCTCTCAACCAAATAGGATCTCGAGTGAAACCCTCTACTCCATCCTCTGCAGTAACGCAGTGTATCACCCACTCCAGACACCACTGGAAGGTGCCCATGTGAAACTATACCTGCCAATACTGCCTACGGAGCATATAGGAGCAAAACCCTCTATGGCTCCTCCTGGCAGCTACTGCAGCCACCAAGGAAATTAAGGGAGAGAGTCTCCACTCTTTCCTTGCAGTCACTTAGTGGTACATCCACCGCAGATACCACAAAAGGTGCCTCTGTTAGACCAAGCATCCCACCATACAAGGTAAATCCAATCAGGTAATCTAATCTATTGGACATAGCCACACCTGTCTATTGTGCTAAGGAATAATTACTTTCTATGTCACAGGAACACAGCAGCCACACAACTTTCTGTGCATCACCCACTCCAGACACCACTGGAAGGTGCCCATGTGAAACTGTACCTGCCAATACTGCCTACAGAGCATATAGGAGCAAAACCCTCTATGGCTCCTCCTGGCAGCTACTGCAGCCACGAAGGAAATTAAGGGAGAGAGTTTCCACTCTTTCCTTGCAGTCACTTAGTGGTACATCCACTGCAGATACCACAAAAGGTGCCTCTGTCAGACCAAGCGTCGCACCATACAAGGTAAATCTAATCAGGTAATCTAATCTATTGGACATAGTCACACCTGTCTATTGTCCTAAGAAATATTAACTTTCTATATCACAGAAAAACGGCAGCAACACAACCTTCTGGATAACAACATTGGTAATCCTGCCAGTATTCCCACCATCCCACTAAATCAGGTATGAGCTATAGTACCTAACCCAAGACCAGCACAGATACTCCATTTCTCATATTTTTTTTAAAAAAGTCTGTAAAACTCGCCCATTGTTCTCGGATTTTTGCTGAAGTTTAAAAATGCTTTGGAACTCTTCCATTGTTCTCGGATTTCTGCTGTAGTTTTAAAATACTTTGGAACTCTTTCATTGTTCTCAGAATTTTGCTGAAGTTTAAAAATGCATTGGAACTTTTCCATTGTTCTCGGAATTCTGCTGAAGTTTTAAGATGCTTTGGAACTCTTCCATTGTTCTCGGAATTCTGATGAAGTTTAAAAATGCTTCGGAACTCCTCCATTGTTCTCGGAATTCTGATGAAGTTTATCAAGGCTTTGGAACTCTCCCATTGTTCTCGGAATGTTATTGTTTTTGAAAAAAAGTCTTTAGAACTCTCCCATTGTTCTCGGAATTCTGATGAAGTTTAAAAATGCTTTGGAACTCTTCCATTGTTCTAAGAATTTTGCTGAAGTTTAAAAATGCTTTGGAACTATCATTGTTCTCGGAATGTTATTGTTTTTTTTTTAAATAAGTCTGTAGAACTCTCCCATTGTGCTCGGAATTCTGCTGAAGTTTAAAAATGCTTTGGAACTCTCCCATTGTTCTGGGTATTCTGGTGAACTTTTAAAATGCTTTGGTACTCTTCCATTGTTCTCGGAATTCTGCTGTAGTGTTAAAATGCTTTGGAACTCTTCCATTGTTTTTGGAAGTTTGCTAAAGTTTAAAATGCTTTTGAGCTCTTCCATTGTTCTCGGAATTCTGCTGAAGTTTAAAAATAGTTTGTAGAACTCTCCCATTGTTCTCTGAATTCTGCTGAAGTTTAAATATGCTTTGGAACTCTCCACTTGTTCTCGGAATGTTATTGTTTTTTTTAAAAAAAAGTCTGTAGAAGTCTCCCATTGTTCTCGGAATTCTGTTGAAGTTTAAAAATGCTTTGGAACTCTCCCATTGTTTTCGGAATGTTATTGTTTTTTTTATAGAAAGTCTGTTGAACTCTCCCATTGTTATCAGATATCTGCTGAAGTTTAAAAATGCTTTGAAACTCTTCCATTGTTTTCGGAATTCTGCTGAAGTTTAAAAATGCTTTGGAATTCTTCCATTGTTCTCGAAATTCTGCTGTAGTTTAAAAATCCTTTGGAACTTTTCCCTTGTTCTCGGAATTCTGCTGAAATTTAAAAATGTTTTGGAACTCTCCCATTGTTCTCAGAATGTTAGTGTTTTTTTTAAATAAGTCTGTAGAATGCTCCCAATGTTCTCGGAATTCTGCTGAAGTTTAAAAATAGTCTGTATACCTCTCCCATTGTTCTCGGAATTCTTCTGAAGTTTAAAAATGCTTTGTAACTTTTCCATTGTTCTCGGAATTCTGCAGAAGTTTAAAGATGCTTTGGAACTCTTTAATATTTCTCGGAATTTTGCTGAAGTTTAAAAATGTTTTGGAACTCTCCATTGTTCTCGGAATGTTATTGTTTTTTTAAAAAAATTCTGTAGAATTCTCCCATTGTTCTCGGAATTCTACTGAAGTTTAAAAATAGTCTTTAGAACTCTACCATTGTTCTCGGAATTCTGCTGAAGATTAAAAATGCTTTGGAACTCTCCCATTGTTCTCGGAATTCTGCTAAAGTTTAAAAATGCTTTGGAACACTTCCATTGTTCTCGGAATTCTGCTGAAGTTTAAAAATGCTTTGGAACTCTTCTATTGATCTCGGAATTCTGCTGAAGTTTAAAAATAGTCTGTAGAACTCTACCATTGTTCTCAGAATTCTGCTAAAGTTTAAAAATGCTTTTGAACTCTCCCATTGTTCTCGGAATGTTTTTATTTTTTTAAATCAGTCTGTAGAACTCTACCATTGTTCTCCGAATTCTGCTGAAGTTTAAAAATGCTTTGGAACTCTTCCATTGTTCTCAGAATTATCCTGAAGTTTAAAAATGCTTTGGAACTCTTCCATTGTTCTCGGAATTCTACTGAAGTTTAAAAATAGATAGTAGGACTCTCCTATTGTTTTCGCAATTCTGCTGAAGTTTAAATATGCTTTGGAACTCTCCCATTGTTCTCGGAATTTTGCTTTAGTTTAAAAATGCTTTGGAACTCACCCATTGTTCTCAGAATGTTATTGTTTTTTTAAATAAGTCTGTAGAACTCTTCCATTGTTCTTGGAATTCTGCAGAAGTTTAAAAATGCTTTGGAACTAGTGTTGAGCCACCCCCGTAGTGTTCGAGTTCGGTTCGGTTCGTCGAACACCCGTGTGTTCGCCGAACTGTTCGTCGAACTGTTCGTCGAACACCTTCGAACACCGTTAAAACCAATGGCAGGCAAACAAAAACACATAGAAACACATAGAAAACACCTTCAAAGGTGTCCAAAAGCTGACAAACTGCTCAGAAGACACAACTAACACATGGAAAAGTGACAAGTACATATAGTCATGCGAAAAGAAAAGAGGTGGAGGAGTAAAAGGAGGGGGAGACACAGATATAGGCATGTCATGCCCTTCTAAAATCCAAAAAGTGAGAAGCCGACACGGCCAGTCCGCTCCTGCCCGTGCCACCTCCGTGTCGCCGGGTTTGTGCCAGAGCCGCGGTGAACCCTGACGGCCAGCCCCCCTCTCCCAATACTGGTGCCTGTCCGCTGGTGGGTCGAGAGAGCCCCCCTGTGGTGGAGGCAGCTCTAAGCTTTTTAATTTAAATTGTCCCTCTAATTTGAATGAATACACTTTAAATCCATTTACAAGGATCTATTGGAGGGCAAGTCTCATGCCAGCAGCCGCGTAATTCCAGCTCCAGTAGCGTCCACTAAAGCTGCTGCAGTTAAAAAGCTTTTATAAGGATCGAGCTCGGCTGTCCACCGCAAGGCATCCTAGTGCCAGTCCCAGCCCCTATGCCTTGGGGTGCCTCCTGATGCTCTTCACTAAGTATCCCGTGGTCCCGAAGCATTTCCTTTGAAAAAATTAAGTGTCCAAACTACAGGTGGTGTAGCTTGCTTAACAGCCGGGATAATCCGCTGACTAGCAGACACTGCTACTAGGCACAAAGTATTTCCTGGGCTAGATGCAGTTAAAAATTTGTAAGTAGATACTCTCGTTGGATGCTGAGAAAGCATTCCATAGAGTCTCCTGGCACGCCATATATGATTCTCTTAAAAAGCTTGGGGTAGGGGTCTAGGGGACCCTTTTATAGCCAAAATCACGGCCCTGTATCACAATACGTCACCTAGGCTGAAGATAAATGGAACTGTAGCACCGAGGGCTCGGTTGCTACAGACGTATTGCACCTCACCCAGAGGTGTGATATCTCACTCTCAGATAAGGATGGAGTGTGGATCAGGACCCGACATCTGCATGCATTACACCACATTGCCGTGGGGCAGGGCGACCAATATGCCCCTGAGATGGGCACGACAGTCCCTGTCCCTGGCTGGAGTGGGGGGAGGGAACACTGAGGAAGGGGAACCCTGCAGTGCAGGAGCAGGGAGGAAGCAGTTCCTGGGTGCATTGAGAAGGGAGTATAAAAGGTGGGCACCATCTTAGTGCAGTGCAGAGAAGTCTGAGCAGAAGTGGCAGGGAGCAGGGGCTCTGCATGAGCTCTGCTCCGGAGGCGGGCCTAGTAACAGAGGCCCAGGCCTGCAAGAGGGAGAAGGAAGGAAGAGGAGCGGAGAAGGCTCCAGGAACGAGGAATGAAGGGATCCCAGGGGTGCGGACGGGCGAGTCGCCACCGCACGCCCGAATCCACCTGCGTGGAGGGGTCAGGCCAAAGGGGGAGACCGGTCCCCGAACTAGTGGAGGCAGGAAACGACCCTCAGCTAGAAACCGGAGGCTCTGACATTTTATGTGGCGCAGCCCCTTGCTCCACCCGCTAGGAAGGCACCACATAGGGTCAGGGAAACTGGCGCCAAGTTTACCAAGAGGAGGCCCGAGGCAGCCGGACAGAAGTGTTGGTAAGAAAGGCCAGACAAAGGACACACAAAGGGGGTCCTGTGAAGCGCTCCAAAGTTATCTGGGAGTTGTCTGAGCCCCTCACCTGGTGAGCACAGTACGACGTGGGCAGCCGTTACCTGCAGACGTGGTCTGGATAATAAGAACTGTGAGTAAAGGCCCTGAACTGCATCACTGACTCCGTGTCGTTACTGCTGCTGCCCTGCACCATCACCCCCATCCTCCGCATACACTGCCCTGAGGCTATACTCCTCCCGTGGGGAGTTATGCTACGCTCTGCTGCACCCACAACACCAGCCTTAGCGGTCTGCCCTGTAGCGGCGGTTCACTCTAACCGCAATCCACGGGTGGCGTAGTCGGACATTTAAACATCAAAACCACATAAATAGTTCCGCCACTGGTTTGACCGCCCTGAGCCACGGAACCGGATCGCCGCCACGAAGACTACAACCACCAGCATCCACCAAAAAGGGTCCGGCTCCGGGTGTCCCAAGGCCCAGGGGGTGCGTCAGAACATTTTCATCACCTTTCACAATCACCAATGGGACAAGGCAGGGATGTCCTCTGTCCCCTCTCTTATACATCCTAGTGACGGAGCACCTGCTCTCATCAATTCGCCATAACCCCAATATTAGGTGGATTGAGGTGGGAGGCACCGAGTACAAGTGCTCTCTATTTGCTGATGATGTCCTAGTATATATCACTCAATCACATATATCCATCCCTGCTGTTATGGCTGAAATAGATCACTTTGTTACATGGTAAAATTTTAAAATCAATGCAGCGAAGTCTGAGGCCCTCGATGTCTCCCTCCCTAAATCCATATAGGATTCCATCCAGTCCAACTTTCCCTTTGCCTGGCCCTCACAGGGTATCAAATACTTAGGAATTCCTATTCATAGAGACCTCTCCCATCTATGTTATCTTAATTTTGGGCCCTTTATTGAACAACTCCATACAGACCACGGTTGGCAAGTTAGAACTGTAAGATTCACTACGTGAACCACTGGTGTTTTGTGGAAAAGCACATGTACACCGCGTTCCAAATTATTATGCAAAAAGTGTTTAGGAGTGATAAGGGAAGAATTTGTTTGTTTGTCAGTTAAACTCATTGATGGTGATGTGTGTCAGGGCTCTTTATATCACTGTAAGCAATTGCAGACACCTGTGCTAATTAGTTTGGCAGGTGTGTCCAATGAAAGGCAAGACTACTTAAGAAGGCTCTCTCACATTATTAAGCAGCCTACATTTTCTGCCAAAATGGGAAAGAAAAAGGATGTGTCGGCTGCTGAGAAGCAACAAATTGTGGAGTGTTTAGGTCAAGGCATGACTACAATCAACATTGTGCGATGATCAGGATGAAGTGTCTTGGCAATCAAGAAGTATGTAGCTGATTCACAGTACACACGTGTGCGTGCTGATAAGGGCAAATTGAGGACTCTTTCCTACAGGCAATTACGTCAGGTTGAAAGAGCAGCGGCAAAAAAGCCTTGTCATAGCAGCAGACAAGTTTTTGAAGCTGCTTGTGCCTCCAACGTCCCCCGAACAACAAGATGCAGGGTCCTTCAGAGGTTTGCAGCTGTGCATACGCCATCCTGTCGACCTCCTCTATCCACTTCACACAAGCAGAAACGGCTCCAGTGGGCCAAACATTACATGAAGACTGATTTCAAAACTGTTTTGTTCACGGATGAGTGCCGTGCAGCGCTCGATGGTCCAGATGAATGGAGTGGAGGATGGCTGGTTGATGGACACCCCACGCAAACACGGCTACAGCGCCAACAAGGAGGAGGTGGAGTAATGTTTTGGGCTGGAATCATGGGGAGAGAGATTGTCGGCCCCTTTAGGATCCCTGAAGGCGCTAAAGATGAACTCCATAATGTATGTGGATTTTCTCAAACAGCACTTCCTGCCATGGTTCAAGAAGAAGAACCGTGTATTTCACAGCAAGATCATTTTTCTGCATGATAATGCACCATCTCATGCTGCACATAAAACATCTGCATCTCTGGCTGATATGGGCATAAAAGGGGACAAACTTATGGTGTGACCCCCATGCTCCCCTGACCTCTACCCCATTCAGAACCTTTGGAGCATCATTAAAAGGAGTGTCTATGATGGCGGGAGGCAGTTCACATCTAAGCAACAGCTCTGGGAGGGTATTCTGTCCTCATGCAAAACAATTGAAGCAGAAACCATCCAAAACCTGACAAATTCAATGGACGAGAGAGTTCAGAAGCTCCTTTCGAACAAGGGGTCCTATGTGAAAATGTAACATCACCTAGAATAAAGTTTTGAGTTGAAAACTGTTTGATTTCAGTTTCTAACAACCTGCTAATGCTTATAATTTCAAAAATGACCATTTTTTTGGTCTTTATTAAAATGAAAAGGTTGATCGAAAAGTTTGGGGGATCTAAGAGTGTGGCAACCCAGTAGTCATGATTACTTCGAATTCTGACAATATGAGGGTCATGCTGCAGGTAGTGCAGCAAGAAGGCACTTATGTGTCTTGCGCATCTCGGAGCCCCAAAATTATTTTCCAGGCTAGATGCAGCTAAAAATTATTTTTAATTTTAAATCTGGTGAAGCTTATTATAGATGGCCTAATAGGATCAGTGCTGCACACTGCTACAAAGCCCAAATTATTTTCCAGTCAAGATACAGATAAACATGATTAGTAATTTGAAAGCTTAAAACGGTTGGTAGGGTGATTTTAACCAATCATCAAGCTTTTACTCTCCCCAGGATGACACAGGGGTAGAAAAGTCGTTTCGGATCCATGATTTGTTCATCTTTATGAACGTGAGTCTGTCTACATTATCAGTGGAGAGCCGCGTGCGCTTATTTGTCAGCACACCACCAGCAGCGCTGAACACACGTTCAGACAGAACGCTGGCTGCGGGGCATGACAAGATCTCCAAGGCGTAAGTGGCTAGCTCCGGCCATTTATCCAGATTGGAAGCCCAAAAAGAGCAAGGGTCCAGTGACACAGTCGTGGCTTCAATGTTTACTTGGAGATACTCCTGTACCATCATCTCTAGGCGTTGACTATGTGTCAGACTTCTTGTCTCCTGTGGCCTTGCAAAGGATGAGCTAAAAAAGTGGTGAAATGATTCCGCAAAATTGATGTTATCAGCAGATACTGTGGTTCTGTTACGGTTTGAGTGCTGAACACTTGACGGTCCCACGGTTGGCAAGTTGGAACTGTGAGATTCACTACGTGCACCACTGGTATTTTGTGGAAAAGCACATGTAAGATTCTGCAACAGTCTCTGCTGATACTCCTGCATGCGTGCATCCCTTTCTATGGCAGGAATAATTTCTGCAAATTTACTTTTGTACCGGGGATCTAACAGTGTGGCAACCCAGTAGTCAGGATTATTTCTAATTCTCACAATTCGAGGGTCATGTTGCAGGTAGTGCAGCAAGAAGGCACTCATGTGTGTTGCGCATCCAGGAGCACCAAGTCCCTGTTGTGTTGGTGGCGAGGTAACAATCATGCTTCCTTCCTCTGTCCTCTCCCCCCAACCTCGCACAACAGAAATGTGATCAAGGTCTCCCTCATCTGATGAGTCTTCCATCAGTTCGTCCTCCACTTCTTCCTGGGCTCCTGCACCTTCCTCACTAGTTTGGCTGCTACCATGCGCCCTGGTAAAATCATCTCCCCCACCCTCACATGCCTGCCGCCTTGGTGCTGCCGACCGTCTGGACCTTGCAGATGTTAGCCTTTCCGCATACAACTCCTCCTCCTCTACTTCCTCCACCTCCTCTTGTGCCACCACCTGACTCCGAATTCTGTTTAACATGTGCTCCAGCATGTAAATCACCGGAATAGTCATGCTGATAATGGCATCGTCAGCACTAGACATCTTCGTCGCCATTTCAAAACTGTGCAGAAGGGTGCATAGGTCCCTGATCTGAGACCACTCCTCCAGCGTGATTTGCCCCACCTCTGAATCTCGTTGGCCCAGGCTATACGTCAGAACGTATTGCACCAGGGCTTGTCGGTGCTGCCACAGTCGCTGCAACATGTGCAGAGTTGAATTCCACCGGGTAGGCACATCGCATTTTAGCCGGTGAAGTGGCAGGCCCAACGACTTCTGTAGAGATGTAAGTCGCTGAGCTGCGGGATGCGAACGGCGGAAGTGAGCACACAGCGACCGTGCCCTCTGCAGAAGGCCATCTAGTCTGGGATAGTGGGCTAAAAATTGCTGGACAACCAGGTTCAACACGTGAGCCATACAAGGCACGTGTGTGACATTGCCCCGGCGAAGGGCCGCACCCAGGTTTGCAGCATTGTCGCACACGGACTTCCCTGGTTTCAGGTCCAGTGGAGACAACCATTCATGAAATTGGTTCTCCAGAGCTGACCACAACTCCTCAGCTGTGTGACTCACATTTCCCAGACATTTCAATGTAAAAACCGCCTGATGACGTTGAGCCCTACTGCCAGCATAGTAAGGAGGTGTGCAGGATCCCTTCTGCGCAGTTAAAAAGCTTGTGGCATGACCAGACAGGCTTTGGGTGCAGGTGGAAGACTGAGAGGAGGTTGAGGAGGCAGAAGCAGTGGAGGAACTTTGACATAAAGAGGATTGACGCACAACTCGTGGGGACGGCAAGACTTGGACAGCAGCCCCTTGTCCTGCTGTCACCATAGTTACCCAGTGCCCAGTCAGCGACATGTAACGCCCCTGTCCATGCCTACTCGTCCAAGTGTCTGTGGTGAAATGCACCCTGTCACACACAGAGTTTCTCAAAGAAGCGGTGATGTTGTGTGCGACATGCTGGTGGAGCGCAGGCACACCTTTCTTTGAGAAGTAGTGCCGACTGGGCATCTGGTACTGGGGCACTGCGACGGACATAAGGTCTCGAAAATCCTCTGTGTCCACCAGGCGGAAAGGCAGCATTTCTGTAGCCAAGAGCTTGCAGATGGTGAAATTCAACCTCTTAGCTTTCTCATGGCTAGGAGGAAATGGTCTTTTACTTGTCCACATCTGAGGGACCGAGGGCTGGCTATTGTGCTTAGACGGGGTTGATAAGGGTGTCCCCGGCAAACTGCCGGTCTGTGAGGAAGATGCAGGCGGACATGTTAGGTTGCCTTGATCCAAAGGTGGTGCTATCGATGTCGGACAGCGCTCAAGACCAGCTGGTGTTACCACCTCCAAAGAAAATGATGACCTGCCAATCACGCTGGCTGTTGCGGGTAAAGAGGTGGCAGGTCTGCGCCCCAAAACAGGTGTGACTGCTGTCCCCCCAGTCACAGAGGATGAAGAGGCCGCGGATGCACAAGATATGGCAGACGGTGGTTGGCCCGGCCGGCTAGGCCGCA
This sequence comes from Phyllobates terribilis, assembly GCF_046119375.1. Classification (NCBI taxonomy): domain Eukaryota; kingdom Metazoa; phylum Chordata; class Amphibia; order Anura; family Dendrobatidae; genus Phyllobates; species Phyllobates terribilis. Next base: position 295,329,973 of record NW_027362771.1, read on the forward strand.
TTGTAGCACACTGAGCTTCCCACTGCAACTTATGCTTCATGTCCATGTGCCGGTTCATGCATGAAGTACTCAAACTATGTATTTTTTGGCCTCTACTTAGCTTTTGCTGACAAATGTTACAGATAACACGAGTTGGGTCATCTTTATCGATCTGAAAAAATGCCCAGGCTATGCAAGGCTTAGCACCCATGCGACCTGAAGAGCCACCACGACTTGTGGTGAGAGGCAGAGTTGTGTTTGAGGATGCAGTTGTTGACGTGCTTCCAGTACTACGTCTCTGTCCAGGAAGGCGCAACCTGACCTCGTCGTCACTAGCATCTTCCTCCACCTCCTCTGCTGACCTCATCTCTTGGCTGACTGTGGGTTGACAGTAAGTGGGATCTCCGACCTCATCATCATCACCCTGTGCGTTATCACACCCGTCGTCCTCAGAGCCAACCTGTTCCTGCCCTGACAAAAAACTAAAGTTGTCGCTCCAATCAGGTATTTGAGTCTTATCATCGTCTTCCTCATTGTCTCCACCAACAGGAGTTACAGTTTGGGAATGAGGGTCTACATTATGGTCAGAACCTTCTGCGTCTGGTCCTGGATCCGACTCATAAAGTTTCTGGGCATCAGTGCAGATCATTTCCTCGTCTGGATTCACAGAAGCGCTGGAGTCGACCTCTGATTCCCAGGCTATAGTATGAGTAAACAGCTCTGCAGACTCAACCATCTGTTCTACCTCATACTCAGACGGGCAGCTGGAGATTTGGGAGCTGTGAGGAAGCAAGTGCGATTTGGGTGACACCTTTGAGGACTGGAGTATTTGTGATGTTGAAGTTGATGTGGAGGAGAGCCCACTTAAAGGAGCACTTGATATCCGTTGAAGCACCTGCTGTTTTTGTGCCTCATCTGGAATTTGTAGCGATTGGCGTGGCCGTAAGAAAGGGATCTTATCACATTGTCCGCTAAAAGAAGTAGACATTTTAGTTTGGCTGGAAGATGGTCTTTCTTCTGCACCTACCCCACGGACACAACCTTTTTTCCCCTTCCCAACACGCCTATTCCCCTTTCCACCAGCAGCAGGCCTTTTTCCACTCATTTTGGTGGTTAACTAATTCACAACTCTGGAGTTGTTTGCACAAAAAAACAATGGATGGTAACCGAGCAGAGCTGAGTGGCCAAACTGTGGTATTAGGCCAAAACTATTGGCTGGGTTAGATGCAGAAAAAAATTATTTTTAATTTGCAACCTGATGGAGGTCAGTATAGATGGACTAATAGACCAAGTCCCACACACCGCTAGAAGCCCAAATATTTTTTCAGAGCTAGATGCAGAAAATTTTTTTATTCAATTTGCAACCTGATGGAGGTCAGTATAGATGGACTAATAGACCAAGTCCCACACACTGCTAGAAGCCCAAATATTTTTTCAGAGCTAGATGCAGAAAAAAATTATATTCAATTTGCAACCTGCTGGAGGTCAGTATAGAAGGACTAATAGAACAAGTCCCACACACTGCTAGAAGCCCAAATATTTTTTCAGAGCTAAATGAAGAAAAAAATTATTTTTAATTTGCAACCTGATGGAGGTCAGTATAGATGGACTAATAGACCAAGTCCCACACACTGCTAGAAGCCCAAATATTTTTTCAGAGCTAGATGCAGAAAAAAATTATATTCAGTTTGCAACCTGATGGAGGTCAGTATAGATGGACTAATAGAATGATGCTATGCCCAAAAGATTTTACTTCACTAGGTGCAGTAAAAAAATTGGTATTCTATACACAGGTGGTATATCTTGCAACACAGATAGGCTACTCCACTGACTAACACACTCTGCAATAGGCCAAAAAGGATTAGCTTTGCTAGATTCAGCCAAATGCTGTGAAAAAAACTTGCACAGCACTGGCACAGACCTGCCTGGCAAAAACTGATAGGAACTGATGTAACCTAGTCCTGAAAAGGACTCCAATTACAATTAGTCTTTATTCCCACAATCTATCTATTTAAGAGCACAGACCTGCTTGATAAAAGTCGTAGGAAATGCTGTAACCTAGTCCTTAAAAGGACTGCAATCACAACTATTCCCTACTCCCAAGCTATCTGTATATTTGTGCGAAAATTGGCTTGAAATTAACAAGGTATAGCGCACACAGCAACAGCGGTGCCGTCTAACACGCAGCTGCAGCAGTGAGAAAATGGTGGCGACGGGGAAAATGGCTTGGTCTTATAGGGCAAGGACATGTGACATACACTGCCAATCACACATGCCCTTGCTTGTGTGAAAAAAAGCACTTCGCTCCGTGTGTGCGCTGCTGATAGGCTGACAGATTGCACCTCCCCACTGCAAATGCGGGAAAGAGAAAAAAAAATGGAGATCTTCATTGTTCCTGCAGAGATCCATCCCCTGCCCCTCCCCCCGCCCCGCTGTACACTCAAACTGCGTATTAACATTAATTTTCATCATTACTGAGAAAAAATCCAGTTATGATTTTGGTGCACGAACAGTTATCGAACATAACCTCGAACAGCCGAATTTTTCTCAAATTGTTCGTGTTCGCCGACCAGTTCGAACACCGCCCAAAACAGCTCGAATTTGAGATTGGCGAACAGTTCGAGTAGAACAACGCTCATCTCTATTTGGAACCCTTTCATTGTTCTCGGAATGTTATTGTTTGTTTAAAAAAATTCTGTAGAAATCTAGCTTTGATCTCGGAATTCTGCTGAAGTTTAAAAATGCTTTGGTACATTTCCATTGTTCTTGGAATTCTTCTGAAGTTTAAAAATAGCCTGTAGAACTCTCCCATTGTTCTCGGTATACTGCTGAAGTTTAAAAATGCTTTAGAACTCTTCCATTGGTCTCGGAATTCTGCTGAAGTTTTAAAATACTTTGGAACTCTCCCATTGTTCTCAGAATGTTATTGTTTTTTTAAATCAGTCTGTAGAACTCTACCTCTGTTCTCAGAATTCTGCTGAAGTTTAAACATGCTTTGGAACTCTCCCATTGTTCTCAGAATTCTGCTGAAGTTTAAAAATGCTTTGGAACTCTCCCATTGTTCTCGGAATGTTATTGTTTTTTTAAATCAGTCTGTAGAACTCTACCTCTGTTCTCAGAATTCTGCTGAAGTTTAAAAATGCTTTGGAACTCTTACATTGTTCTCGGAATTCTGCTGAAGTTTAAAAATGCTTTGGAACTCTCCCATTTTTCTCGGAATATTTTTGTTTTTTTAAATAAGTCTGTAGAATTCTACCATTGTTCTCTGAATTCTGCTGAAATTTAAAAATGCTTTGGAACTCTTCCATTGTTGTCGGAATTCTGCTGAAGTTTAAAATAGTCTATAGAACTCTACAATTGTTTTCAGAATTCTGCTGAAGTTTAAAAATGCTTTGGAACTCTTCCATTGTTCTCGGAATTCTGCTGAAGTTTAAAAATGCTTTGCAACTCGCCTATTGTTCTCAGAATATATATATTTTTTTAAAACAGCCTGTAGAACTCTCCTATTGTTCTCGAAATTCTGCTGAAGTTTAAAAATGCTTTGGAACCCTCCCATTGCTCTAGGAATTCTGCTAAAGTTTAAATATGTTTTGAAACTGTTCCATTGTTCTCGGAATTCTGCTGAAGTTTAAATACGCTTTGGAACTCTCCCATTGTACTTGGAATGTTATTGTTTTTTTTATCTAAGTCTGTAGAACTCTTCCATTGTTCTCGGAATTCTGCTGAAGTTTAAAAATGCTTTGGAACTCTTCTATTGTTCTCAGAATTCTGCTGAAGTTTAAAAATGCTTTCAAACTTCATTGTTCTCGGAATTCTGCTAAAGCTTAAAAATGCTTTGGAACTCTTCCATTGTTCTCGGAATTCTGCTGAAGTTTAAAAATAAATAGTAGGACTCTCCTATTGTTTTTGCAATTCTGCTGAAGTTTAAATATGATTTGGAACTCTCCCATTGTTCTCGGAATTTTGCTTTAGTTTTAAAATGCTTTGGAACTCTTCCATTGTTCTCGGAATTCTGCTGAAGTTTAAAAATGCTTTGGAACGCTCCCATTTTTCTCGGAATTCTGCTGAAGTTTAAAAATACTTTGGAACTCTCCCATTGTTCTCGGAATGTTGTTTTTTTAAATTAGTCTTTAGAACTCTACCATTGTTCACGGTATTCTGCTGAAGTTTAAAATGCTTTGGAACTCTCCCTGTTAAGAGGGCGTTTGTAGATAACTTTAAATGGAACCCAACCGACCCCGCGGTCCGCAATGCAGAATAATGGACTGTTGCTGAACACTTTCCGGGTGGAAAGGAAAAGCGACAACTAAACAGATAACCCGTCCGTGTTAACAGCACACCAGACCGGGTAAAGTGGTACGCTCTATCTCCGTTAACTGCACGGACCCGGGGAACAGCAGTAGTCCTGTCTTTGATACAGGCGCTACGCTATGGGGATTGACGCTAAAGCGGTTCACACAATCTCCAAGAACCGCAGGGAGACGTGTGACTGGACTAGGAGCAGTAGCCCTGTCTTCGGTACAGGCGCTACGCTATAGCAGTCAGTGCTAGTATGTGGGTGTGATACCCGCCGGGTATTCGTGCACTCAGCCGGCGTGCTACTGGACTGAGCAGACCCGCTCTATATGGCTACCTGCCTGCATAAAGCTCTGGCTCTTAGAGGAGCCCAAGAGTTTCAGCGTGCACACCACAAACAACCAGCTCAAATGATCTGAGCGCGTCGCCATCTTTGTGGGCGGGCCCTTTAAAGACTAAGCCATGCCCACTGACGCGCTATTGGTGACGAAACCCGTGAACCAAACAGGCGGTGCCAGGTCACCGGGTCAGGTGGGTGCCAACCCACCAATCATGAGCCGCCAGGTCACCGACATGCTCAGTGCGGCAAAACCTGGACTTAGATTCCACAAGCCCTGTCTCACTCTGCAACCCAGGCTTAACATTGCTAGGCACAACTACCTGCGAGACAAACAGGGCTCGCGAACCAGCTAGGCTTTGGGGCTGACGGCGATGCTGAGCAGCATCAGCCCCAGCTGGACTAAAATGGGAGACCACATAAGGTGCTGGACCCATTTTGAATCCAGCACCAGACCGACGCCTAACACTCCCATTGTTCTCGGAATGCTATTGTTTTTTTTAAATAAGTCTGTAGAACTCTCCCATTGTTCTTGGAATTCTGCTGAAGTTTAAAAATGCTTTGGAACTCTTCCATTGTTCTCAGAAATCTGCTGAAATTTAAAAATGCTTTGGAACTCTCCCATTGTTCTAGGAATGTTATTGCTTTTTTTAAAAAATGTCTGTAAAGCTCTCCCATTGTTCTCGGAATTCTGCTAAAGTTTAAAAATGCTTTGGAACTCTTCCATTGTTCTCGGAATTCTGCTGAAGTTTAAAAATGCTTTGGAACTCTTCCATTTTTCTCGGAATTTTGCTAAGTTTAAAAATGTTTTGGAACTCTTCCATTGTTATGGGAATTCCTCTGAAGTTTAAAAATGCTTTGGAGCTCTCCCATTGTTCTCGCAATGTTATTGTTTTTTTAAAAAAAGTCTGTAAAACTCTTCGATAGTTCTTTGAATTCTCCTGAAGTTTAAAAATGCTTTGGAACTCTTCCATTGTTCTCGGAATTCTGCTGAAGTTTAAAAAAGCTTTGGAACTCTCCCATTTTTCTCGGAATATTTTTGTTTTTTTAAATCAGCCTGTAGAACTCTCCCATTGTTCTCGGAATTCTGCTGAAGTTTAAAAATGCTTTGGAACTCTTACATTGTTCTTGGAATTCTGCTGAAGTTTAGAAATAGTCTGTAGAACTCTACCATTATTCTCAGAATTCTGCTGAACTTTCAAAATGATTTGGAACTCTTCCATTGTTCTCGGAATTCTGCTGAAGTTTAAAAATGCTTTGGATCTTTTCCATTATTCTCGGAATTCTGCTGAAGTTTAAAAATGCTTTGGAACTCTTCCATTGTTCTTGGAATTCTGCTGACGTTTAAAAATAGTTTGTAGAACTCTCCTATTGTTCTCGTAATTCTGCTGAAGTTTAAATATGCTTTGGAACTCTTCCATTGTTTTCGGAATTCTGCTGAAGTTTAAATATGCTTTGGAACTCTCCCATTGTTCTTGTAATGTTATTATTTTTTTTAAATAAGTCTGTAAAACTCTACCATTGTTCTCGGAATTCTGCTAAAGTTTAAGAATGCTTTGGAACTCTTCCATTGTTCTCGGAATTCTGCTGAAGTTTAAAAATGCTTTGGAACTCTCCCATTGTTTTCATAATTCTGCTGAAGTTTAAAAATGATTTGAAACTCTTCCATTGTTCTCGGAATTCTGCTGAAGTTTAAAAATACTTTGGAACCCTTCCATTGTTCTCGGAATTTTGTTGAAGTTTAAAAACAGTCTGTAGAACTCTACCATTGTTCTCGGAATTCTGCTGAAGTTTAAAAATGCTTTGGAACTCTTCCTTTTTTCTCGGAATTCTGATGAAGTTTAAAAATGCTTTGCTACTCTCCCATTGTTCTCGGAATATTTTGTTTTTTTTTTAAATCAGCCTGTAGAACTCTACCATTGTTCTCGGAATTCTGCTGAAGTTTAAAAATAGTCTGGATAACTCTACTATTGTTCTCAGAATTCTGCTGAAGTTTAAAAATGATTTGGAACTCTTCCATTGTTCTCGGAATTCTGCTGAAGTATAAAAATGCTTGTGAACTTTTCCATTGATCTCAGAATTCTGCTGAAGTTTAAAAATGCTTTGGAACTCTTCCATTGTTCTCGGAATTCTGCTGAAGTTTAAAAATAGTTTGTAGAACTCTCCTATTGTTCTCACAATTCTGCTGAAATTTAAATATGCTTTGGAACTCTTCCATTGTTCTCGGAATTCTGCTGAAGTTTAAATTTGCTTTGGAACTCTTACATAGTTCTCGGAAATCTGCTGAAGTTTAGAAATACAATTGGAGAATGAGGACTTACTTGATGAATTGAGAACCCTGTACAGCAAAAAAATCCACCTTTGGTGGAATAAAGCGTTTCTTGAACGCTATATCATTAGGGGATTGATCCCCAAGGGTCTACGAATCCAGGTGTTTCCAGCATATAATTTTGATGATGATGCATTAAAGACTCAATGGGAAAACCTGTCTTCTGTATCCTCCAAGGGTTTTATGGAGCTTCTGATCAAATCTAATGAGTCCTCTTTACAGATTATTGAGACAGAGATTAGTCATCTCCAGAACATGATATCTACTAAACTGACCCCTGAGGTATGGAATAAATTCAACACTGAGTTGGATTCTGACTTTATGAAGTGGGAAAAGGAAATAGTGGCTACCAAAAACAAAAAATACCAGAGGGACCTCTCTGATTTCAATCTCAAACGGGTCTATAAGTGGAGAGGACAAAAGGGCCTCAATAGACAAACACGTGGCAATCGGTGGAATTCAGTGTCATCATTATCCTCTATGGATGAAGAGACTTCCACAAACAATCAATCTAATGTTGGTGGCACTAAACCCATGAATGACAAACAGCATGGACAATTAAGGGGTAAAACCTAGTGTTGAGCCACCCCCGTAGTGTTCGAGTTCGGTTCGGTTCGTCGAACACCCTTGTGTTCGCCGAACTGTTCGTCGAACTGTTCGTCGAACACCTTCGAACACCGTTAAAACCAATGTCAGGCAAACAAAAACACATAGAAACACATAGAAAACACCTTCGAAGGTGTCCAAAAGCTGACAAACTGCTCAGAAGACATAACTAACACATGGAAAAGTGACAAGTACATATAGTCATGCGAAAAGAAAAGAGGTGGAGGAGTAAAAGGAGGGGGAGACACAGATATAGGCATGTCATGCCCTTCTAAAATCCAAAAAGTGAGAAGCCGACACAGCCAGTCCGTTCCTGCCCGTGCCACCTCCGTTTGTGCCAGAGCCGCGGTGAACCCTGACGGCCAGCCCCCCTCTCCCAATACTGGTGCCTGTCCGCTGGTGGGTCGAGCGAGCCCCCCTGTGGTGGAGGCAGCTCTAAGCTTTTTAATTTAAATTGTCTCTCTAATTTGAATGAATACACTTTAAATCCTTTTACAAGGATCTATTGGAGCATTTTACTTAGAGAGACAGAGTAATTACACATGCAGCAATTTTTATGAAAAAGTATAAATCCATTTATTTTACATATATGCTGACAAACAATTAAAAACAATTATTTAGCAGACAGTGAGCCATAGTAAATAATGAACCGATCAATTGGGGTGGTTTGCAGGTTTACAAATATATATCCTGAGTGGTATTAACATCAGTTAAATCACATTGCAGTAAACAGTTTAACACCAGTCTTTTTAGTAATCAGAAGGGCTTTATCTTCCCCTCTCCACGGGAGGTAGCAAACAGAGCAGAGAAAACACAAGTCACAGTTTAACAGCACACCATTATGTGTATATATATCTCAGTCTATGCCTCAGGTGCAATCATAAATACAGGCTGCAGACTATCAATGCTCATGTACCCAGTGCACAGTTACCCTGTGCTGAAATCTCAGACCCCAGTTAGTGTCACCTCACTGAATCAAGCAAGAATATCTCATTTTGTGGTGTTAGCAGTGTTGAATCATGCTATTACCAGTCAGGAAAGCTGTTAGAACCCACTTACCACATGACCCCTGGCCCCAATGCGCATTTCGCACTAGCTTCCTCAAGGGGGCGTGGCTACAGGCTCAGCCAATCACTCTTTTATGTCGGGCTAAGAGATCACGTGCTTCAATCTGTCCAATGCCGACTAGAAGGCGGCGCATGCATTCAGCCCCTCCTACCCTCCCCCCACCGTCCCTCGCTCCTCAACCACGCATATCTGGACATCAGGATTAAGTCACCTGCGTCCAGCATGGATACTGACAGCGATGGACTGTGGAGAGGGAGGGGGGCGCAAGGCACGCGCACCTAATCAGGAACAGGAGAGAGAGAGCACTGTAAACAAAGGTTAACCCTATAGAGTCTGTTTTGAGGCCGAGTGCCAGAGAATCAGATCTTAAAGGAGAACGCACAGAGAATCTCTATAAAACATTCCTCAATCTGCTTATTACATTTTCAAATATCAATGTGCAGACCGGCATGACATGAGTCTTGCAGAACCCAAAACCTTATAAATTAACCACTTTTTTAGTAAACTTCATTATTACATTACCTACTGGGCTTCTGCAAAACAATGTCTGCCAGTCTGCACTCACATAGTTCCTTCAAATAGGAGTCATGCAGACTTTATATGGGATTTCAGTTTCTTTAGTGCTCTGTCTTTCATATTCAACATGTGGAATCATCAGAATGAATTGACATTCGGCCTGAAAATAATAAGGGCAATTTGATTAGAGCCCGAATATACATAAAATGAGAGAATGTGCTCAGAGAAGACAAACAGGTTAAAAAATATTTTTTTTAAATAAAATGGTTTTGTTAAAAACCAAGGCAATTTTCATAAATTTCAATTGACCAAAGGGTGCTGTTGATGTGGAGTATTTTAGTAGAACATGGGCCCTAGAGGAAACTATTATAGAAAGGGAGAAAAGCTAAAAGCTTCATTCAAACCCATGGGGGCTCTAGTTCCCAGAACGTAGATCCATTTACATTCCCGTTGTGCTAAGATTTTTCTAATATCGCCCCCTCTAATACCCAACTGGACATGTTCTATACCTCTTACTTTCAAACTTTTGGGATTACTCCCATGTTCCAGTTTGAAGTGTCGTGGGATAGTTTTTAATTCTTCAATGTTATCCTGTGTCTTGGAGGCTATTATATCAAGCACGTGTTCACGGGTTCTGATTTTAAGTTGGCGTGTTGTTAAGCCTATATAAATTTTGTTGCAGTTACAGGTGGCGTAGTATATCACTTGTGACGTATTGCAGGTTATCCTCTGTCTAATAAAAAATTCCCTACTACCATCAGATGTTGAGAAAGTCTTTGTTCTTACGATGTTGCAACAGGCCACGCAGGCGCCGCATGGGTAACAGCCATTACTCGGTGGTCCTAAGTTAAACAGACTGCATTTTGCCGGAGTATAGTGACTCTTTACCAGGATATCTCTCAAATTTTTACTCCTCCTGGAGGTCATCTGTGGATTTTTAGACAACACTCCGGAAAAAGATGGTTCAGTCTGTAGAACTGGCCAATGTTTTTCCAGAACAGATCTCATGGTCTGCCATTCTGAGTTATACGTTGAAATAAATCTTATGGTGCCTCCCCTACCGGCGCCTACTTGGGTCGGCCGCAACAACGCATCACGTGACACCCCTTTTGCTCTTTTATAGCCGTGTTTTATTGTTCTTTTACTATACCCACGTTCTGAGAATCTCACCCTCAGATCCTCAGCCTGCCTCTCAAATCCCTCTTTAGTTGAGCAGATCCGCTTAATTCTCAGAAATTGACCAACTGGGATGGCTTTAACTGTTGAATATTGGTGACCTGACCCTGCATGCAGCAGGGAGTTGACCGCAGTCTCTTTTCTATAGACATCTGTTTGTATTTGTAATTTCTCATCCACTTCTATCAAAATGTCCAAGAATTCGATCTTCTCCCTGCTGCATTTATAGGTCAGTTTAATGTTGAATTCATTCATGTTGAGAGAGGTCATGAACTGCCGGAGCACATCCCCATCACCCTGCCAAATAAACAAAATGTCGTCTATATAACGAAGCCACATGGGGACGGATGACATCATCTGCGCGTCCTCGTCGCCAAAAATTGTTCTTTCCCAATAACCCATAAAAAGGTTTGCGTACGAGGGCGCGCAGGCCGCCCCCATTGCTGTGCCTCGCTTCTGCACATAGAACTGATCTTTAAAAACAAAAAAATTATGTGTGAGGATGTACTCCAGCAGCTCGACCACCAACTCGCATGTTCGACCATCCCAGTTGCTCATTCCGAGAAAAAAAAAAAAAGGATCTATTGGAGGGCAAGTCTCATGCCAGCAGCCGCGTAATTCCAGCTCCAGTAGCGTCCACTAAAGCTGCTGCAGTTAAAAAGCTTTTATAAGGATCAAGCTCGGCTGTCCACCGCAAGGCATCCTACTGCCAGTCCCAGCCCCTATGCCTTGGGGTGCCTCCTGATGCTCTTCACTGAGTATCCCGTGGTCCGAAGCATTTCCTTTGAAAAAATTAAGTGTCCAAACTACAGGTGGTGTAGCTTGCTTAACAGCCGGGATAATCCGCTGACTAGCGGACACTGCTACTAGGCACAAAGTATTTCCTGGGCTAGATGCAGTTAAAAATTTGTAATTAGATACTCTCGTTGGATGCTGAGAAAGCATTCCATAGAGTCTCCTGGCACACCATATATTATTCTCTTAAAAAGCTTGGGGCAGGGGTCTAGGGGACCCTTTTATAGCCAAAATCACGGCCCTGTATCGCAATGCGTCACCTAGGCTGAAGATAAATGGAACTGTAGCACCCCGAGGGCTCGGTTGCTGCAGAGGAATTGCACCTCACCCAGAGGTGTGATATCTCACTCTCAGGTAAGGATGGAGTGTGGATCAGGACCCCGACACCTACATGCATTACACCACATTGCTGTGGGGCAGGGCGACCAATATGCCCCTGAGATGGGCACGACAGTCCCTGTCCCTGGCTGGAGTGGGGGGAGGGAACACTGAGGAAGGGGAACCCTGTAGTGCAGGAGCAGGGAGGCAGCAGTTCCTGGGTGCATTGAGAAGGGAGTATAAAAGGTGGGCACCATCTTAGTTCAGTGCAGAGAAGTCTGAGCAGAAGTGACAGGGAGCAGGGGCTCTGCATGAGCTCTGCTCCAGAGGCGGGCCTAGTAACAGAGGCCCAGGCCTGGAAGAGGGAGAAGGAAGGAAGAGGAGCGGAGAAGGCTCCAGGAACGAGGAACGAAGGGATGCCAGGGGTGTGGACGGGCGAGTCGCCACCGCACGCCCGAATCCACCTGCGTGGAGGGGTCAGGCCAAAGGGGGAGACCGGTCCCCGAAACTAGTGGAGGCGGGAAATGACCCTCAGCTAGAAACCGGAGGCTGTAACATTTTATGTGGCGCAGCCCCTCGCTACACCCGCTAGGAGGGCAGCACATAGGGTCAGTGAAACTGGCGCCAAGTTTACCAAGAGGAGGCCCGAGGCAGCCGGACAGAAGGGTTGGTAAGAAAGGCCAGACAAAGGACACACAAAGGGGGTCCTGTGAAGCACTCCAAAGTTATCTGGGAGTTGTCTGAGCCCCTCACCTGGTGACCATAGTACGACTTGGGCAGCCGTTACCTGCAGAAGTGGTTTGGATAATAAGAACTGTGAGTAAAGGCCCTGGACTGCATCACTGACTCCGTGTCGTTACTGCTGCTGCCCTGCACCATCATCCCCATCCTCCGCATACACTGCCCTGAGGCTATACTCCTCCCGTGGGGAGTTATGCTACACTCCGCTGCACCCACAACACCAGCCTCAGCGGTCTGCCCTGCAGCGGCGGTTCACTCTGACCGCAATCCACGGGTGGCGTAGTCGGACATTTAAACATCAAAACCACATAAATAGTTCCGCCACTGCTTTGACCTCCCTGAGCCACGGAACCGGGTCGCCGCCACGGAGACTACAACCACCAGCATCCACCAAAAAGGGTCCGGCTCCGGATGTCCCAAGGCCCAGGGGGCACGTCAGAACATTTTTATCACCTTTCATAATCACCAATGGGACAAGGCAGGGATGTCCTCTGTCCCCTCTCTTATACATCCTAGTGACGGAGCACCTGCTCTCATCAATTCGCCATAACCCCAATATTAGGTGGATTGAGGTGGGAGGCACCGAGTTCAAGTGCTCTGCAATTGCTGATGATGTCAATCACATATATCCATCGGCAGGCTGTTAGGGCTGAAATAGATCACTTTGTTACATGGTCAAATTTTAAAATCAATACAGCGAAGTCTGAGGCCCTCGATGTCTCCCTCCCCAAATCCATACAGGATTCCATCCAGTCCAACTTTCCCTTTGCCTGGGCCTCACAGGGTATCAAATTCTTAGGAATTCCTATTCATAGAGACCTCTCCCGTCTATGTTATCTTAATTTTGGGCCCTTTATTGAACAACTCCATACAGACCACGGTTGGCAAGTTAGAACTGTAAGATTCACTACGTGAACCACTGGTGTTTTGTGGAAAAGCACATGTACACTGTGTTCCAAATTATTATGCAAAAAGTGTTTGGGAGTGATAAGGGAAGAATTTGTTTGTTTGTCAGTTAAACTCATTGATGGTGATGTGTGTCAGGGCTCTTTATATCACTGTAAGCAATTGCAGACACCTGTGCTAATTAGTTTGGCAGGTGTGTCCAATGAACGGCAAGACTACTTAAGAAGGCTGTCCCACATTATTAAGCAGCCTACATTTTCTGCCAAAATGGGAAAGAAAAAGGATGTGTCGGCTGCTGAGAAGCAACAAATTGTGGAGTGTTTAGGTCAAGGCATGACTACAATCAACATTGTGCGATGATCAGGATGAAGTGTCTTGGCAATCAAGAAGTATGTAGCTGATTCACAGTACACACGTGTGCGTGCTGATAAGGGCAAATTGAGGACTCTTTCCTACAGGCAATTACGTCAGGATAAAAGAGCAGCGGCAAAAAAGCCTTGTCATAGCAGCAGACAAGTTTTTGAAGCTGATGGTGCCTCCAACGTCCCCCGAACAACAAGATGCAGGGTCCTTCAGAGGTTTGCAGCTGTGCGTACGCCATCCTGTCGACCTCCTCTATCCACTGCACACAAGCAGAAACGGCTCCAGTGGGCCAAACATTACATGAAGACTGATTTGAAAACTGTTTTGTTCACGGATGAGTGCCGTGCAACGCTCGATGGTCCAGATGGATGGAGTGGAGGATGGCTGGTTGATGGACACCCCACGCAAACATGGCTACAGCGCCAACAAGGAGGAGGTGGAGTAATGTTTTGGGCTGGAATCATGGGGAGAGAGATTGTCAGCCCCTTTAGGATCCCTGAAGGGGTAAAGATGAACTCCATAATGTATGTGGAGTTTCTCAAACAGCACTTCCTGCCATGGTTCAAAAAGAAGAAACTTGTATTCCACAGCAAGATCATTTTCATGCATGATAATGCACCATCTCATGCTGCACATAGCACATCTGCATCTCTGGCTGATATGGGCATAAAAGGGGACAAACTTATGGTGTGACCCCCATGCTCCCCTGACCTCTACCCCATTCAGAACCTCTGGAGCATCATCAAAAGGAGTGTCTATGATGGCGGGAGGCAGTTCACATCTAAGCAACAGCTCTGGGAGGGTATTCTGTCCTCATGCAAAACAATTGAAACAGAAACAATCCAAAACCTGACAAATTTAATGGACGAGAAAGTTCTGAAGCAATGTGCAAATGTAACATCACCTAGAATAAAGTTTTGAGTTGAAAACTGTTTGATTTCAGTTTCTAATAACCTGCTAATGCTTATAATTTCAAAAATGACCATTTTTTTGGTGTTTATTAAAATGAAAAGGTTGATCGAAGACTGTGGGGGATCTAAGAGTGTGGCAACCCAGTAGTCAGGATTACTTCGAATTCTGACAATCTTAGGGTCATGTTGCAGGTAGTGCAGCAAGAAGGCACTTATGTGTCTTGCGCATCTCGGAGCCCCAAAATTATTTTCCGGGCTAGATGCAGCTAAAAATTATTATTAATTTTAAATCTGGTGGAGCTTAGTATAGATGGCCTAATAGAATCAGTACTGCACACTGCTACAAAGCCCAAATTATTTTCCAGCCAAGATACAGATAAACATGATTAGTAATTTTAAATCTGGTGGAGCTTAGCATAGATGGCCTAATAGAATCATTACTGCACACTGCTACAAAGCCCAAATAATTTTCCAGCCAAGATACAGATAAACATAATTAGTAATTTTAAATCTGGTGGAGCTTAGTATAGATTGCCTTATAGAATCATTACTGCACACTGCTACAAAGCCCAAATAATTTTACAGCCAAGATACAGATAAACATGATTAGTAATTTGAAAGCTTAAAACTGTTGGTGAGGTGATTTTAACCAATCATCAAGCTTTTACTCTCCCCAGGATGACACAGGGGTAGAAAAGTCGTTTCGGATCCATGATTTGTTCATCTTTATGAGCGTGAGTCTGTCTACATTATCAGTGGAGAGCCGCGTGTGCATATCTGTCAGCACACCACCAGCAGCGCTGAACACACGTTCAGACTGAACGCTGGCTGCGGGGCATGACAAGATCTCCAAGGCGTAAGTGGCGAGCTCCGGCCATTTATCCAGATTGGAAGCCCAAAAAGAGCAAGGGTCCAGTGACACAGTCATGGCTTCAATGTTTACTTGGAGATACTCCTGTACCATCGTCTCTAGGCGTTGACTATGTGTCAGACTTCTTGTCTCCTGTGGCCTTGCAAAGGATGAGCTAAAAAAGTGGTGAAATGATTCCGCAAAATTGATGTTATCAGCAGATACTGTGTTTCTGTTACGGTTTGAGTGCTGAACACTCGACGGTCCCACGGTTGGCAAGTTGGAACTGTGAGATTCACTACGTGCACCACTGGTGTTTTGTGGAAAAGCACATGTAAGATTCTGCAACAGTCTCTGCTGATACTCCTGCATGCGTGCATACCTTTCTATGGCAGGAATAATTTCTGCAAATTTACTTTTGTACCGGGGATCTAACAGTGTGGCAACCCAGTAGTCAGGATTATTTCTAATTCTCCCAATTCGAGGGTCATGTTGCAGGTAGTGCAGCAAGAAGGCACTCATGTGTCTTACGCATCCAGGAGCACCAAGTCCCTGTTGTGTTGGTGGCGAGGTAACAATCATGCTTCCTTCCTCTGTCCTCTCCCCCCAACCTCGCACAACAGAAATGTGATCAAGGTCTCCCTCATCTGATGAGTCTTCCATCAGTTCGTCCTCCACTTCTTCCTGGGCTCCTGCACCTTCCTCACTAGCTTGGCTGCTACCATGCGCCCTGGTAAAACCATGTCCCCCACCCTCACATGCCTGCCGCCTTGGTGCTGCCGACCGTCTGGACCTTGCAGATGTTAGCCCTTCCGCATACAACACCTCCTCCTCTACTTCCTCCACCTCCTCTTGTGCCACCACCTGACTCCGAATTCTGTTTAACATGTGCTCCAGCATGTAAATCACCGGAATAGTCATGCTGATAATGGCATCGTCAGCACTAAACATCTTCGTCGCCATTTCAAAACTGTGCAGAAGGGTGCATAGGTCCCTGATCTGAGACCACTCCTCCAGCGTGATTTGCCCCACCTCTGAATCTCGTTGGCCCAGGCTATACGTCAGAACGTATTGCACCAGGGCTTGTCGGTGCTGCCACAGTCGCTGCAACATGTGCAGAGTTGAATTCCACCGGGTAGGCACATCGCATTTTAGCCGGTGAAGTGGCAGGCCCAACGACTTCTGTAGAGATGTAAGTCGCTGAGCTGCGGGATGCGAACGGCGGAAGTGAGCACACAGCGACCGTGCCCTCTGCAGAAGGCCATCTAGTCTGGGATAGTGGGCTAAAAATTGCTGGACAACCAGGTTCAACACGTGAACCATACAAGTCACGTGTGTGACATTGCCCCGGTGAAGGGCCGCACCCAGGTTTGCAGCATTGTCGCACACGGCCTTCCCTGGTTTCAGGACCAGTGGAGACAACCATTCATGAAATTGGTTCTCCAGAGCTGACCACAACTCCTCAGTTGTGTGACTCACATTTCCCAGACATTTCAAAGTAAAAACCGCCTGATGACGTTGAGCCCTACTGCCAGCATAGTAAGGAGGTGTGCAGGATCCCTTCTGCGCAGTTAGAAAGCTTGTGGCATGACCAGACAGGCTTTGGGTGCAGGTGGAAGACTGAGAGGAGGTTGAGGAGGCAGAAGCAGTGGAGGAACTTTGACATAAAGAGGATTGACGCACAACTCGTGGGGACGGCAAGACTTGGACAGCAGCCCCTTGTCCTCCTGTCACCATAGTTACCCAGTGCCCAGTCAGCGACATGTAACGTCCCTGTCCATGCCTACTCGTCCAAGTGTCTGTGGTGAAATGCACCCTGTCACACAGAGTTTCTCAAAGAAGCGGTGATGTTGTGTGCGACATGCTGGTGGAGCGCAGGCACACCTTTCTTTGAGAAGTAGTGCCGACTGGGCATCTGGTACTGGGGCACTGCGACGGACATAAGGTCTCGAAAATCCTCTGTGTCCACCAGGCGGAAAGGCAGCATTTCTGTAGCCAAGAGCTTGCAGATGGTGAGATTCAACCTCTTAGCTTTGTCATGGCGAGGAGGAAATGGTCTTTTACTTGTCCACATCTGAGGGACTGAGGGCTGGCTGTTGTGCTTAGACGGGGTTGATAAGGGTGTCCCCGGCAAACTGCCGGTCTGTGAGGAAGATGAAGACGGACATGTTAGGTTGCCTTGATCCAAAGGTGGTGCTATCGATGTTGGACAGCGCTCAAGACCAGCTGGTGTTACCACCTCCAAAGAAAATGATGACCTGCCAATCATGCTGGCTGTTGCGGGTAAAGAGGTGGCAGGTCTGCGTCCCAAAACAGGTGTGACTGCTGTCCCCCCAGTCACAGAGGATGAAGAGGCCGCAGATGCACAAGATGAGGCAGACGGTGGTTGGCCCGGCCGGCTAGGCCGCATTGTAGCACAGTGAGCTTCCCACTGCAACTTATGCTTCATGTCCATGTGCCGGTTCATGCATGAA
The DNA here is from genome assembly GCF_046119375.1 of Phyllobates terribilis. Lineage (NCBI taxonomy): Eukaryota > Metazoa > Chordata > Amphibia > Anura > Dendrobatidae > Phyllobates > Phyllobates terribilis. Next base: position 295,347,638 of record NW_027362771.1, read on the forward strand.
GTACTCAAACTATGTATTTTTTGGCCTCTACTTAGCTTTTGTTGACAAATGTTACAGATAACACGAGTTGGGTCATCTTTATCGATCTGAAAAAATGCCCAGGCTATGCAAGGCTTAACACCCATGCGACCTGAAGAGCCACCACGACTTGTGGTCAGAGGCAGAGTTGTGTTTGAGGATGCAGCTGTTGACGTGCTTCCAGTACTAAGTCTCTGTCCAGGAAGGCGCAACCTGACCTCATCATCACTAGCATCCTCCTCCACCTCCTCTGCTGACCTCATCTCTTGGCTGACTGTGGGTTGACAGTAAGTGGGATCTCCAACCTCATCATCATCACCCTGTGTGTTATCACACCCGTCGTCCTCAGAGCCAACCTGTTCCTGCCCTGACAAAAATCTAAAGTTGTCACTCCAATCAGGTATTTGAGTCTCATCATCGTCTTCCTCATTGTCTCCACCAACAGGAGTTACAGTTTGGGAATGAGGGTCTACATTATGGTCAGAACCTTCTGCGTCTGGTCCTGGATCCGACTCATAAACATTCTGGGCATCAGTGCAGATCATTTCCTCGTCTGGATTCACAGAAGCGCTGGAGCCGACCTCTGATTCCCAGGCTATAGTATGAGTAAACAGCTCTGCAGACTCAACCATCTGTTCTACCTCATACTCAGACGGGCAGCTGGAGATTTGGGAACTGTGAGGAAGCAAGTGCGATTGGGGTGACAACTCTGAGGACTGGAGTATTTGTGATGTTGAAGTTGATGTGGAGGAGAGCCCACTTAAAGGAGCACTTGATATCCGTTGAAGCACCTGCTGTTTTTGTGCCTCATCTGGAATTTGTAGCGATTGGCGTGGCCGTAAGAAAGGGATCTTATCACATTGTCCGCTAAAAGAAGTAGACATTTTAGTTTTGCTGGAAGATGGTCTTTCTTCTGCAGATGTTACTGTTGCTTTAACACCTACTCCACGGACACAACCTTTTTTCCCCTTCCCAACACGCCTATTCCCCTTTCCACCAGCAGCAGGCCTTTTTCCACTCATTTTGGTGGTTAACTAATTCACAACTCTGGAGTTGTTTGCACAAAAAACAATGGATGGGAATTGAGCAGAGCTGAGTGGCCAAACTGTGGTATTAGGCCAAAACTATTGTCTGGGTTAGAGGCAGAAAAAAATTATATTCAGTTTGCAACATGATGGAGGTCAGTATAGATGGACTAATAGAACAAGTCCCACACACAGCTAGAAGGCCTAATATTTTTTCAGAGCTAGATGCAGAAAAAAATTATATTCAATTTGCAACCTGATGGAGGTTAGTATAGATGGACTAATAGAACAAGTCCAACACACTGCTATAAGCCCAAATATTTTTTCAGAGCTAGATGCAGAAAAAAATTATATTCAGTTTGCAACCTGATGGAGGTCAGTATAGATGGACTAATAGAACAAGTCCCACACACTGCTAGAAGCCCAAATATTTTTTCAGAGGTAGATGCAGAAAAAAATTATATTCAGTTTGCAGCCTGATGGAGGTCAGTATAGATGGACTAATAGAACAAGTCCCACACACTGCTAGAAGGCCAAATATTTTTTCAGAGCTAGATGCAGAAAAAAATTATATTCAGTTTGCAACCTGATGGAGGTCAGTATAGATGGACTAATAGAACAAGTCCCACACACTGCTAGAAGGCCAAATATTTTTTCAGAGCCAGATGCAGAAAAAAATTATATTCAATTTGAAACCTGATGGAGGTCAGTATAGAAGGACAAATAGAACAAGTTCCACACACTGCTAGAAGCCCAAATATTTATTCAGAGGTAGATGCAGAAAAAATTTATATTCAGTTTGCAACCTGATGGAGGTCAGTATAGATGGACTAATAGAACAAGTCCCACACACTGCTAGAAGGCCAAATATTTTTTCAGAGCTAGATGCAGAAAAATATTATATTCAATTTGCAACCTGATGGAGGTCAGTATAGATGGACTAATAGAACAAGTCCCACACACTGCTAGAAGGCCAAATATTTTTTCAGAGATAGATGCAGAAAAAAATTATATTCAATTTGCAACCTGATGGAGGTCAGTATAGATGGACAAATAGAACAAGTTCCAAACACTGCTAGAAGCCCAAATATTTTTTCAGAGGTAGATGCAGAAAAAAATTATATTCAGTTTGCAACCTGATGGAGGTCAGTATAGATGGACTAATAGAACAAGTCCCACACACTGCTAGAAGGCCAAATATTTTTTCAGAGCTAGATGCAGAAAAATATTATATTCAATTTGCAACCTGATGGAGGTCAGTATAGATGGACTAATAGAACAAGTCCCACACACTGCTAGAAGGCCAAATATTTTTTCAGAGCTAGATGCAGAAAAAAATTATATTCAATTTGCAACCTGATGGAGGTCAGTATAGATGGACTAATAGAACAAGTCCCACACACTGCTAGAAGCCCAAATATTTTTTCAGAGGTAGATGCAGAAAAAAATTATATTCAGTTTGCAACCTGATGAAGGTCAGTATAGATGGACAATTAGAACAAGTCCCACACACTGCTAGAAGGCCAAATATTTTTTCAGAGCTAGATGCAGAAAAAAGTTATATTCAATTTGCAACCTGATGGAGGTCAGTATAGATGGACTAATAGAACAAGTCCCACACACTGCTAGAAGCCCAAATATTTTTTCAGAGGTAGATGCAGAAAAAAATTATATTCAGTTTGCAACCTGATAGAGGTCAGCATAGATGGACTAATAGAACAAGTCCCACACACTGCTAGAAGGCCAAATATTTTTTCAGCGCTAGATGCAGAAAAATATTATATTCAATTTGCAACCTGATGGAGGTCAGTATAGATGGACTAATAGAACAAGTCCCACACACAGCTAGAAGCCCAAATATTTTTTCAGAGGTAGATGCAGAAAAAAATTATATTCAGTTTGCAACCTGATGGAGGTCAGTATAGATGGACTAATAGAACAAGTCCCACACACTACTAGAAGGCCAAATATTTTTTCAGAGCTAGATGCAGAAAAATATTATATTCAATTTGCAACCTGATGGAAGTCAGTATAGATGGACTAATAGAACAAGTCCCACACAAAGCTAGAAGCCCAAATATTTTTTCAGAAGTAGATGCAGAAAAAAAATATATTCAGTTTGCAACCTGATGGAGGTCAGTATAGATTGACTAATAGAACAAGTCCCACACACTGCTAGAAGGCCAAATATTTTTTCAGAGCTAGATGCAGAAAAATGTTATATTCAATTTGCAACCTGATAGAGGTCAGTATAGATGGACTAATAGAACAAGTCCCACACACTGCTAGAAGGCCACATATTTTTTCAGAGGTAGATGCAGAAAAAAATTATATTCAGTTTGCAACCTGATGGAGGTCAGTATAGATGGACTAATAGAACAAGTCCCACACACTGCTAGAAGGCCAAATATTTGTTCAGAGCTAGATGCAGAAAAAAATTATATTCAGTTTGCAACCTGATGGAGGTCAGTATAGATGGACTAATAGAACAAGTCCCACACACTGCTAGAAGGCCAAATATTTTTTCAGAGCTAGATGCAGAAAAATATTATATTCAATTTGCAACCTGATGGAGGTCAGTATAGATGGACTAATAGAACAGGTCCCACACACTGCTAGAAGGCCAAATATTTTTTCAGAGGTAGATGCAGAAAAAAATTATATTCAGTTTGCAACCTGATGGAGGTCAGTATAGATGGACTAATAGAACCAGTCCCACACACTGCTAGAAGGCCAAATATTTTTTCAGAGCTAGATACAGATAAAAATTATTTTGAATTTGCAACCTGATGGAGGTCAGTATAGATGGACTAATAGAACAAGTCCCACACACTGCTAGAAGGCCAAATATTTTTTCAGCGCTAGATGCAGAAAAAAATTATATTCAATTTGCAATGTGATGGAGGTCAGTATAGATGGACTAATAGAAAAAGTCCCTCACACAGCTAGAAGCCCAAATATTTTTTCAGAGGTAGATGCAGAAAAAAATTATATTCAGTTTGCAACCTGATGGAGGTCAGTATAGATGGACTAATAGAACAAGTCCCACACACAGCTAGAAGGCCAAATATTTTTTCAGAGCTAGATGCAGAAAAAGATTATATTCAATTTGCAACCTTATGGAGGTCAGTATAGATGGACTAATAGAATGATGCTATGCCCAAAAGGTTTTACTTCACTAGGTGCAGTAAAAAAATTGGTATTCTATACACAGGTAGTGTAGCTTGCAACACAGATAGGCTACTCCACTGACTAACACACTCTGCAATAGGCCAAAAAGGATTAGCTTTGCTAGATTTAGCCAAATGCTGTGAAAAAAACTTGCACAGCACAGGCACAGACCTGCCTGGCAAAAACTGATAGGAACTGATGTAACTTAGTCCTGAAAAGGACTGCAATTACAATTAGTCTTTACTCCCACAACCTATCTATTTAAGAGCACTGACCTGCCTGATAAAAGTCGTAGGAAATGCTGTAACCTAGTCCTTAAAAGGACTGCAATCACAACTATTCCCTATTTCCAAGCTATCTGTAGATTTGTGAGAAAATTGGCTTGAAATTAACAAGGTATAGCTCACACAGCAACAGCGGTGCCTTCTAACATGCAGCTGCAGCAGTGAGAAAATGGTGGCGACGGGGAAAATGGCTTGGTCTTATAGGGCAAGGACATGTGACATACACTGCCAATGACACATGCCCTTGCTTGTGTGAAAAAAAGCACTTCGCTCCGTGTGTGCGCTGCTGATAGGGTGACAGATTGCACCTCCCCACTGTAAATGCGGGAAAGAGAAAAAAGAAATGGAGATCTTCATTATTCCTGCAGAGATCCATCCCCTGCCCCTCCCCTCGCCCCGATGTACACTCAAACTGCGTATTAACATTAATTTTCATCATTACTGAGAAAAAATCCAGTTATGATTTTGGTGCACGAACAGTTATCGAACATAACCTCGAACAGCCGAATTTTTTTCAAATCGTTCGTGTTCGCCGAACGGCTCGAACACCGCCCAAAACAGCTCGAATTTGAGATTGGCGAACAGTTCGAGTCGAACAATGCTCATCTCTAGTAAAACCTATTCAAAACGTAAATTGACACCCCCCTACTCTCTGGAGAAAAAATCAAAATCAAACAAATTAGAGGTAATTAATTTGTCCACACACATTCTTTCTGACAGCCAGATAGAAGTACTTTCTTTGGGATTGACCTTTGTTCCGACTAACGGTTATAATTTCTTTACCGTATTGAAGGACTTACGGCTTTTCCTTAGAAAAGTAATTCTACCAAATTACATATAAAACCAACGCCCGACACGAACCTTGACACGACCCTGGAGAGAGAAGCCCTGTCGGCTCTGGAGGAGTTAGAGGGAGAAGGCACCTCCACCAACACAGGTACTTTCCCGTGTTCTGTCCTGGCCAGATCTTCCACATTTGCCCCCTTCTCCCTCTGCCCACAGGTGGAGATATTCAATAAATTGGTCAGTAGGGATTTTAGGGCCCTATCGGGAGGACCTAAATATCACAACCTCACGACTCAACAGAAAGAAGCTTTAAAAGAACTACAATCTTTTAAAGATGTAGTTTTTAAACCTGCGGACAAGGGGGGAAATGTTGTGATCTGGCCGGTCATGAAGTATGAAAAGGAAGCCTTCAAACTTCTTAGGGATCGTGCGTCTTATAGCACCCTACCTAATAATCCCATGACATCCTTCAGTGCCGACCTTTTTGATATCTTGGAGTGGGCATATGAACAGGGTATCATCCCTAAAAAAGTCTTTGATGGCCTTTGTACCAACCATCCAATAGTTCCCACGTTTTATCTGCTCCCCAAGGTCCACAAAAATTTGTTGGACCCACCGGGACGTCCCATTGTCTCTGGCATTGGAGGACTATGTGATCCTATTTGCAAATTTATTGAGCACTATCTGCATCCACTTGTGAAGACATTGCCCTCCTATGTCAGGGACACTGGAGACATCCTTGGTAAGATTGATGGCGTATATCTTGATCCGGGTAGTCTGTTGGTGGCTGTTGACGTCGAATCATTATATACCAGCATTGGTCACACAGATGGATTGCGTGCAGTGAGTTTTTTTCTTGAGACTAGCAGTCTGGATGTCTCTCTCCGTGCACTGGTCCTGGAACTATTGGAGTTTATACTCACTCACAACTTTTTTACATTTAAAGATAATTTTTTTCTTCAGAAACGCGGCACCGCGATGGGCGCGGCGTGTGCGCCATCTTACGCTAACCTCTTCCTCGACTTTTGGGAGAGGGAGGTTTTCGGTGATGGCGCGTGCGCCGCCTCCCATGCGAAGTGCTGGTACAGATACATAGATGACATTTTTATCATTTGGCAGGGTTCCGAGACTGAGCTTCATAATTTCATTACCTCTCTGAATAACAATGAAATGAACATCAGACTTACGTATACATGGGACTCTACCCACATAGACATTTTGGACATTGGTATTACTGTCCAGCAGGATGGCCTACTACAGACCGATGTATTTCGTAAGAAAACATCGATCAACGCACTTTTGCATGCAACATCAGCCCATACACCGGCTACTATTCGGGCCATTTCTGTTGGACAGTATCTCAGAGCCAAACGCATTTGCTCCACCGATATGGCGTTTGAGGCTCAGTCTCGGGACCTGAGCCAAAGATTTCAGGAACGGGGCTACAGTGCACGTAGCATTAAGAGAGGCTACAGACGTGCTAGGGGGACCCCACGTGATCTCCTTCTGACAAATATTGGTAGACCACACGAAAGAGATCCTCCATTAAGATTTATATCAACGTACAACAGCCACTGGCAGACTATTCGGGGGATTCTTGAGAAGCATTGGTCTATCCTAAAAACGGAACCGGTGCTTAGCAGGATCTTGCCTGACAGACCATTAATGACAGTTCGAAGGGGGAAAAGTTTAAAGGACTCATTAGTCAGGAGCCATTATGTCGCCCCCACGTCCACCCCATTTGGGATAACCAAATCGCGATGGGGATGTTATCCCTGTGGATCATGCATGGCCTGTCGTAACATTGTTAGGGCTAAATCTTTCTCTGCCAATCTGGGCAGGGAATTTAAAATTACTCATCACATCTCCTGCAGTTCCACACATGTTTTTTATATGGCCACCTGCCCATGCAATTTGAATTACATGGGACTTACGTACCGTGAATTCCGGGTTCGTGTTAGGGAACGCGTTAGGGATGTGGTGGCAGCAAGGGATGTCTTGGACGTATCAACACTTAAGACTGTCCCACGGCATTTCAGACTGCGCCATAATTGCGATCCTTCCCTCCTCAAGTTCATTGGCATTGATATGGTACATTTGGGCACTAGGGGAGGCAATCATAAACGCATTTTGGCGCAGCTGGAGTGCCGCTGGATTGCGGTACTGGATACAGTGACCCCTGGTGGTCTTAACGAATACAATAGTTTCTCTTCATTTTTGTAGGTTCTCTTCTCCTTTGTTTTTAAATGTGGATTTTTATTTTAGTGTTATTTTTTCCATTTCTCTTATTTTTCTTTGTCTCCTCTATTATCTCTCCATATCCAGGCACCATCAACTATACCTCCATATTATCTAGGATGTCTTTTGGACGCATATGGGATGGGCATTTATAGTGTTTATGAATATTCAACGTCATATAATAATTCCTAGGAGTCGACTCACTACTACTTACCATGTACCCTGCTCTTTGATAAAACGATTCCTCTGAATGGTGGCAATTGTGCAATTATTGGACTTCTATAGACTATGTATGTGCCTTTAATTTGGCAATGTATATATTGTTCTACATATTTGAACTTGCCTGTCTCCGTTTTTCTGTCTAAATATTGTAGCTACTACTGTGCTATGTATGGATAATATTGTTCCTGTTCCATTTATAATAATGCATATTCATTTGTACCCATCATTTAATATATATCTATGGTGATATTATTGTATTCTTGTAGTGCGAATGGGTTTCTTATTTTATCTGCACCTTGTTGGTGACAGTTATTATCCAACTTGCATTAGTGGGATTTTGCCCTTACTCTTGCCCCCATCCGTTATGGCCGCAGCTGAGCCGCGCATGCGCAGTGCCGTCCTCCTTTGGCCTCGTCCCGTCGGGCTTCCATACGTGGGAATTGTGGGTAGTGACGTTACCGCCGTAAGTCGCTGCCCGCGCTCCCCCGGGAAACTGGCCGGACGTGACGCGGTGCGGGGGGACGCTGTCACTCCGCATGCGCTGCACTCATCAGCGATGCATCCAGGAGGATATTTAAAGGTGCCCACCCTATCCACAACCACATCCCCCCGAGGAAGCCATGCAAAACGCGCATCGGGGCTGCAGTACGGAGACGTGGTTATCTCAGTCCCCATGGGTGAGTTTCATACTTCGAACTGTTTTTCTATTTTGGCCATTTTTTTTTCTCTTACTTGAGCCGTGGCCATCTTTCCCTTGCCATTAGATTTTGAGCTTGCACAAATGCCCTACAATGGTATACATTTTGTATATATTATTCCAATTGCTCCATGAATTACTTATCTTTTGATCGGATTATTGTACCTTGCTCCCGGGGGACCCACATATAGATCGCCGTATCTGCTGTTTGTGTATTTCCTACCCTGTATGACCTTTTCTATTATTGCTAAACATATATATTTTTTTATTTTTTCTACTTAATAAAAGTGTTTTTAAATATAACATTTTCTTGTTCTATATTTTGATTTGAGGGTGTTCCACTCCATTTTCTCTAGGTTCTATGAAGTTTAGAAATAGTCTGTAGAACTTTACCATTGTTCTCGGAATTCTGCTGAAGTTTAAAAATGCTTTGGAACTTTTCCAATGTTCTCGGAATTCTGCTGAAGTTTAAAAATGCTTAGGAACTCTTCCATTGTTCTCAGAATTCTGCTGAAGTTTAAAAATAGTTTGTAGAACTCTCCTATTGTTCTCGCAATTCTGCTGAAATTTAAATATGCTTTGGAACTCTCCCATTGTTCTTGTAATGTTATTGTTTTTTTTAAATAAGTCTGTAAAACTCTACCATTTCTCTCGGAATTCTGCAAAAGTTTAAAAATGCTTTGGAACTCTTCCATTGTTCTCGGAATTCTGCTGAAGTTTAAAAATGCTTTGGAACTCTCTCATTGTTTTCGTAATTCTGCTGAAGTTTAAAAATGCTTTGAAACTGTTCCATTGTTCTCAGAATTCTGCTGAAGTTTAAAAATACTTTTGAACCCATCCTTTGTTCTCGGAATTTTGCTGAAGTTTAAAAACAGTCTGTAGAACTCTACCATTGTTCACGGAATTCTGCTGAAGATTAAAAATGCTTTGGAACTCTTCCATTTTTCACGGAATTCTGATGAAGTTTAAAAATGCTTTGCTACTCTCCCATTGTTCTCGGAATATTTTTGTTTTTTAAAAATCAGCCTGTAGAACTCTCCCATTGTTCTCTGAATTCTGCTGAAGTTTAAAAATAGTCGGTAGAACTCTAGTATTGTTCTCAGAATTCTGCTGAAGTTTAAAAATGATTTGGAACTCTTCCATTGTTCTCGGAATTCTGCTTAAGTATAAAAATGCTTTGGAAATTTTCCATTGTTCTCGGAATTCTGATGAAGTTTAAAAATAGTTTGTAGAACTCTCCTATTGTTCCCACAATTCTGCTGAAATTTAAATATGCTTTGGAACTCTTACATTGTTCTCGGAATTCTGCTGACGCTTTAATATGCTTTGGAACTCTTACATTGTTCTCGGAATTCTGCTGAAGTTAAGAAATAGTCTGTAGAACTCTACCATTGTTCTCAGAATTCTGCTGAACTTTAAAAATGATTTGGAACTCTTCCATTGTTCTCGGAATTCTGCTGAAGTTTAAAAATGCTTTGGTACTTTTCCATTGTTCTCGCAATTCTGCTGAAGTTATAAAATGCTTTGCAACTCTTCCATTGTTCTCAGAATTCTGCTGAAGTTTAAAAATAGTTTGTAGAACTCGCCTATTGTTCTCGCAATTCTGCTGAAATTTAAATATGCTTTGGAACTCTCCCATTGTTCTCAGAATGTTATTGTTTTTTTTTAAATAAGTCTTTAGAATGCTTCCATTGTTCTCAGAATTCTGCTGAAGTTTAAAAATGCTTTGGAACTTTTCCATTGTTCTCAGAATTCTGCTGAAATTTAAAAATGATTTGGAACTCTCCCATTGTTCTCGGGATGTTATTGTTTTTTAAAAAAATGTCTGTAAAACTCTCCCATTGTTCTTGGAATTCTGCTGAAGTTTAAAAAGGCTTTGGAACTCTCCCATTGTTCTCGGAATGAAATTTTTTTTTTAAATAAGTCTGTAGAACTCTCCCATTGTTCTCGGAATTCTGCTGAAGCATAAAAATGCTTTGGAATTCTTCCATTGTTCTCGGAATTCTGATGAAGTATAAAAATGCTTTGGAACTTTTCATTGTTCTCAGATTTCTGCAGAAGTTTAAAAATGCTTTGGAACTCTTCCATTGTTCTCGGAATTCTGCTGAAGTTTACAAATAGTTTGAGGAAGTCTCCTTTTGCTCTCGCAATTCTGCTGTAATTTAAAAATGCTTTGGAACTCTTCCATTGTTCTCGGAATTCTGCTGAAGTTTAAGAATGCTTTGGAACCTTTCCATTGTTCTCGGAATTTTGCTGAAGTTTAAAAATAGTCTGTAGAACTCTACCATTGTTCTCAGAATTCTGTTGAAGTTTAAAAATGCTTTGGAACTCTTCCATTGTTCTCGGAATTCTTCTGAAGTGTAAAAATAGCCTGTAGAACTCTCCCATTGTTCTCGGTATCCTGCTGAAGTTTAAAAATGCTTTGGAACCCTTCCATTACTCTCGGAATTCTGCTGAAGTTTAAAAATGCTTTGGAACTCTCCCATTGTTCTCGGAATGTTATTGTTTCTTTTAAATAAGTCTGTAGATCTCGCCCTTTGTTCTTGGAATCATGCTGAAGTTTAAAAATGCTTTGGAACTCTTCCATTGTTCTCAGAATTCTGCAGAAATTTAAAAATGCTTTGGAACTCTCCCATTGTTCTCGGAATGTTATTGTTTTTTTAAAATATGTCTGTAAAACTCTCCCATTGTTCTCGGAATTCTGCTGAAGTTTAAAAAGGCTTTGGAACTCTCCCATTGTTCTTGGAATTAAATTGTTTTTTTTAAATAAGTCTGTAGAACTCTCCCATTGTTCTCAGAATTATGCTAAAGTTTAAAAATGCTTTGGAACTCTTCCATTGTTCTCAGAATTCTGCTGAAGTTTAAAAATGCTTTGGAATGCTTCCATTGTTCTCGGAATTCTGCTGAAGTTTAAAAATGTTTTGGAACTCTTCCATTGTTATCGGAATTCCTCTGAAGTTTAAAAATGCTTTGGAACTCTCCCATTGTTCTCGGAATGTTATTGCTTTTTGAAAAAAGTCTGTAAAACTCTCCGATTGTTCTTTGAATTCTGCTGAAGCTTAAAAATGCTTTGGTACATATCCAATGGTCTTGGAATTCTTCTGAAGTTTAAAAATAGCCTGTAGAACTATCCCATTGTTCTCGGTATTCTGCTGAAGATTAAAAATGCTTTGGAACTGTTCCATTGGTCTTGGAATTCTGCTGGAGTTTTAAAATGCTTTGGAACTCTCCCATTGTTCTCGGAATTCGGCTGAAGTTTAAAAATGCTTTGGAACTCTCTCATTTTTCTCCGGAATATTTTTGTTTTTTTAAATAAGTCTGTAGAACTCTACCATTGTTCTCTGAATTCTGCTGAAGTTTAAAAATGCTTTGGACCTCTTCCATTGTTCTCGGAATTCTGCTGAAGTTTAAAAATGCTTTGGAACTCTCCCATTTTTCTCGGAATATTTTTGTTTTTTTAAATCAGCCTGTAGAACTCTTCCATTGTTCTCGGAATTCTGCTGAAGTTTAGAAATATTCTGTAGAACTCTACCATTGTTCTCAGAATTCTGCTGAACTTTAAAAATGATTTGGAACTCTTCCATTGTTCTCGGAATTCTGCTGAAGTTTAAAAATGCATTGGAACTTTTCCATTGTTCTCAGAATTCTGCTGAAGTTTAAAAATGCTTTGGAACTCTTCCATTTTTCTCGGAATTCTGCTGAAGTTTAAAAATAATTTGTACAACTCTCCTATTCTCGAAATTCTGCTGAAATTTAAATATGCTTTGGAACTCTCCCATTGTTCTCAGAATGTTATTGTTTTTTTAAAATAAGTCTGTAGAACGCTTCCATTGTTCTCAGAATTCTGCTGAAATTTAAAAATGCTTTGGAGCTCTCCCATTGTTCTCGGAATGTTTTTGTTTTTTAAAAAATGTCTGTAAAACTCTCCCATTGTTCTCGGAATGCTGCTGAAGTTTAAAAAGGCTTTGGAAATCTCTCAATGTTCTCGGAATGAATTTTTTTTTTTAAAATGTCTGTAGAACTCTCCCATTGTTCTCAGTATTCTGCTGAAGTTTAAAAATGCTTTCGAACCCTTCCATTGTTCGTGGAATTTTGCTGAAGTTTAAAAATGTTTTGGAACTCTTCCAATGTTATCGGAATTCCTCTGAAGTTTAAAAATGCTTTGGAACTCTCCCATTGTTCTCGAAATGTTATTGTTTTTGTAAAAAAGTCTGTAAAACTCTCCGATTGTTCTTTGAATTCTGCTGAAGTTTAAAATTGCTCTGGTACATTTCCATTGTTCTTGGAATTCTTCTGAAGTTTAAAAATAGCCTGTAGAACTCTCCCATTGTTCTCGGAATTCTGCTGAAGTTTAAAAATGCTTTGGAACTCTCCCATTGTTCTCTTAATGTTATTGTTTTTTTAAATCCGTCTGTAGAACTCTACCTCTGTTCTCAGAATTCTGCTGAAGTTTAAAATTGCTTTGGAACTCTTACATTGTTCTCGGAATTCTGTTGAAGTTTAAAAATGCTTTGGAACTCTCCCATTTTTCTCCGGAATATTTTTGTTTTTTTAAATAAGTCTGTAGAACTCTACCATTGTTCACTGAATTCTGCTGAAGTTTAAAAATGCTTTGGAACTCTTCCATTGTTCTCGGAATTCTGCTGAAGTTTAAAAATGTTTTGGAACTCTCCCATTGTTCTCGGAATGTTATTGTTTTTGTAAAAAAGTCTGTAAAACTCTCTGATTGTTCTTTGAATTCTGCTGAAGTTTAAAAATGCTCTGGTACATTTCCATTGTTCTTGGAATTCTTCTGAAGTTTAAAAATAGCCTGTAGAACTCTCCCATTGTTCTCGGTATTCTGCTGAAGTTTAACAATGCTTTGGGACTCTTCCATTGGTCTCGGAATTCTGCTGAAGTTTTAAAATGCTTTGGAACTCTCCCATTGTTCTTGGAATGTTATTGTTTTTTTTTAAATCAGTCTGTAGGTCTCTTCCATTGTTCTCTGAATTCTTCTGAATTTTAAAAATGCTTTGGAACCCTTCCATTGTTCTTGGAATTTTGCTGAAGTTTAAAAATAGTCTGTAGAACTCTCCCATTGTTCTCGGAATTCTGCTGAAGTTTAAAAATGCTTTGTAACTCTTACATTGTTCTCGGAATTCTGCTGAAGTTTAAAATTGCTTTGCAACCCGCCCATTGTTCTCGGAATATTTTTGTTTTTTTTTAAATAAGCCTGTAGAACTCTCCCATTGTCCTCAGAATACTGCTGAAGTTTAAGAATAGTCTGTAGAACTCTCCTATTGTTCTCTGAATTCTGCTGAAATTTAAATATGCTTAGGGAATCTTCCATTGTTCTTGGAATTCTGTTAAAGGTTAAAAATGCTTTGGAACCCCTCCATTGTTCTCGGAATTTTGCTTAAGTTTAAAAATAGCCTGTAGAACTCTCCCATTGTTCTCGGTATTCTGCTGAAGTTTAAAAATGCTTTGGAACTCTTCCATTGGTCTCGGAATCCTGCTGGAGTTTTAAAATGCTTTGGAACTCTCCCATTGTTCTCGGAATGTTATTGTTTTTTAAATCAGTCTGTAGTACTCTACCTCTGTTCTCGGAATTCTGCTGAAGTTTAAAAATGCTTTGGAACTCTCCCATTGTTCTCGGAATTCTGCTGAAGTTTAAAAATGCTTTGGAACTCTCCCATTGTTCTCGGAATGTTATTGTTTTTTTAAATCAGTCTGTAGAACTTTACCTCTGTTCTTAGAATTCTGCTGAAGTTTAAAAAAGCTTTGGAACTCTTACATTGTTCTCGGAATTCTGCTGAAGTTAAAAAATGCTTTGGAACTCTCCCATTTTTCTCGAAATATATATATATTTTTAAATAAGTCTGTAGAACTCAACCATTGCTCTCTGAATTCTGCTGAAGTTTAACAATGCTTTGGAACTCTCCCATTGTTCTCGGAATTCTGCTGAAGTTTAAAAATGCTTTGGAACTCTCCCATTTTTCTCTGAATATTTTTGTTTTTTTAAATCAGCCTGTAGAATTCTCCCATTGTTCTCGGAATTCTGCTGAAGTTTAAAAATGCTTTGGAACTCTTCCATTGGTCTGGGAATTATGATGAAGTTTAAAAATACTTTGGAACTCTCCCATTGTTCTCGGAATGTTATTTTTTTTTAAATTAGTCTTTAGAACTCTACCATTGTTCTCAGAATTCTGCTGAAGTTTAAAAATAGTCTGTAGAACTCTCCTATTGTTCTCGGTATTCTGCTGAAGTTTAAAAATGAATTGGAACTCTTCCATTGTTATCAGAATTCTGCTGAAGTATAAAAATGCTTTGGAACATTTCCATTGTTCTCAGAAAGCTGCTGAAGTTTAAAAATGCTTTGGAACCCGTCCATTGTTCTCGGAATTCTGCTGAAGTTTAAAAATAGTTTGTAGAAGTCTCCTATTTCTCTCGCAATTCTGCTGAAATTTAAATATGCTTTGGAACTCTTCCATTGTTCTCGGAATTCTGCTGAAGTTTAAAAATGCTTTGGAACTCTTCCATTGTTCTCGGAATTCTGCTGAAGTTTAAAAATGCTTTGGAACTCTCCCATTTTTCTCTGAATATTTTTGTTTTTTTAAATCAGCCTGTAGAATTCTCCCATTGTTCTCGGAATTCTGCTGAAGTTTAAAAATGCTTTGGAACTCTTCCATTGGTCTGGGAATTATGATGAAGTTTAAAAATACTTTGGAACTCTCCCATTGTTCTCGGAATGTTATTTTTTTTTAAATTAGTCTTTAGAACTCTACCATTGTTCTCAGAATTCTGCTGAAGTTTAAAAATAGTCTGTAGAACTCTCCTATTGTTCTCGGTATTCTGCTGAAGTTTAAAAATGAATTGGAACTCTTCCATTGTTATCAGAATTCTGCTGAAGTATAAAAATGCTTTGGAACATTTCCATTGTTCTGAGAAAGCTGCTGAAGTTTAAAAATGCTTTGGAACTCTTCCATTGTTCTCAGAATTCTGCTGAAGTTTAAAAATAGTTTGTAGAAGTCTCCTATTTCTCTCGCAATTCTGCTGAAATTTAAATATGCTTTGGAACTCTTCCATTGTTCTCGGAATTCTGCTGAAGTTTAAAAATGCTTTGGAACTCTTCCATTGTTCTCCTAATTCTGCTGAAGTTTAAAAATGCTTTGGAACTCTTCCATTGTTCTCAGAATTCTGCTGAAGTTTAAAAATGCTTTGGAACTCTACCAATGTTCTCAGAATTCTTCTGAAGTTTAAAAATAGCCTGTAGAACTCTCCCATTGTTCTCGGTATTCTGCTGAAGTTTAAAAATGCTTTGCAACTCTTCCATTGGTCTCGGAATTCTGCTGAAGTTTAAAAATGCTTTGGAACTCTCCCATTGTTTTCGGAATGTTATTTTTTTTTTAAATTAGTCTATAGAGCTCTCCCATTGTTCTTGGAGTTCTGATGAAGTTTAAAAATGTTTTGGAACTCTTCCATTGCTCCAGAATACTGCTGAAATTTAAAAATGCTTTGGAATTCTCCCATTGTTCTCGGAATGTTATTGTTTTTTTAAAAAATGTCTGTAAAACTCTCCCATTGTTCTCGGAATTCTGCTGAAGTTTAAAAAGGCTTTGGAACTTTTCCATTGTTCTTGGAATTAAATTGTTTTTTTTTTAAATAAGTCTGTAGAACTCTCCCATTGTTCTCAGAATACTGCTAAAGTTTAAAAATGCTTTGGAACTCTTCCATTGTTCTAGGAATTCTGCTGAAGTTGAAAAATGTTTTGGAACTCTTCCATTGTTCTCGGAATTTTTCTGAAGTTTAAAAATGTTTTGGTACTCTTCCATTTTTACCGGAATTCCTCTGAAGTTTTAAAAATGCTTAGGAAGTCTCCCATTGTTCTCGGAATGTTATTGTTTTTTTAAAAAAATCTGTAAAACTCTTCGATTGTTCTTTGAATTCTGCTGAAGCTTAAAAATGCTTTGGTACATATCCATTGTTCTTTGAATTCTTCTGAAGTTTAAAAATAGCCTGTAAAACTCTCCCATTGTTCTCAATATTCTGCTGAAGTTTAAAAATGCTTTGGAACTCTTCCATTGGTCTCGGAATTCTGCTGGAGTTTTAAAATGCTTTGGAACTCTCCCAATGTTCTCGGAATGTTATTGTTTTTTTAAATCAGTCTGTAGAACTCTACCTCTGTTCTCAGAATTCTGCTGAAGATTAAAAATGCTTTGGAACTCTCCCATTGTTCTCGGATTTCTGCTGAAGTTTAAAAATGCTTTGGAACTCTCCCATTGTTCTCGGCATGTTATTGTTTTTGTAAAAAAGTCTGTAAAACTTTCCGATTGTTCTTTGAATTCTGCTGAAGTTTAAAAATGCTCTGGTACATTTCCATTGTTCTTGGAATTCTTCTGAAGTTTAAAAATAGCCTGTAGAACTCTCCCATTGTTCTCGGTATTCTGCTGAAGTTTAAAAATGCTTTGGAATTCTTCCATTGGTCTCGGAATTCTGCTGAAGTTTTAAAATGCTTTGGAACTCTCCCATTGTTCTCGGAATGTTATTGTTTTTTTTTAAATCAGTCTGTAGGTCTCTTCCATTGTTCTCTGAATTCTGCTGAATTTTAAAAATGCTTTGGAACCCTTCCGTTGTTCTTGGAATTTTGCTGAAGTTTAAAAATAGTCTTTAGAACTCTCCCATTGTTCTCGGAATTCTGCTGAAGTTTAAAAATGCTTTGTAACTCTTCCATTGTTCTCGGAATTCTGCTGAAGTTTAAAAATGCTTTGCAACTCTCCCAATGTTCTCGGAATATTTTTGTTTTTTTTAAATCAGCCTGTAGAACTATCCCATTGTTCTCGGAATTCTGCTGAAGTTTAAGAATAGTCTGTAGAACTCTCCTATTGTTCTCTGAATTCTGCTGAAACTTAAATATGCTTTGGAACTCTTCCATTGTTCTCGGAATCCTGCTAAAGGTTAAAAATGCTTTGGAACCCCTCCATTGTTCTCGGAATTTTGCTGAAGTTTAAAAATAGCCTGTAGAACTCTCCCATTGTTCTCGGTATTCTGCTGAAGTTTAAAAATGCTTTGGAACTCTTCCATTGGTCTCGGAATTCTGCTGGAGTTTTAAAATGCTTTGGAACTCTCCCATTGTTCTCGGAATGTTATTGTTTTTTAAATCAGTCTGTAGAACTCTACCTCTGTTCTCAGAATTCTGCTGAAGTTTAAAAATGCTTTGGAACTCTTCAATTGTTCTCGGAATTCTGCTGAAGTTTAAAAATGCTTTGGAACTCTCCCATTGTTCTCGGAATGTTATTGTTTTTTTAAATCAGTCTGTAGAACTCTACCTCTGTTCTCAAAATTCTGCTGAAGTTTAAAAAAGCTTTGGAACTCTTACATTGTTCTCGGAATTCTGCTGAAGTTAAAAAATGCTTTGGAACTCTCCCATTTTTCTCAAAATATATATATATTTTTAAATAAGTCTGTAGAACTCTACCATTGTTCTCTGAATTCTGCTGAAGTTTAAAAATGCTTTGGAACTCTTCCATTGTTCTCGGAATTCTGCTGAAGTTTAAAAATGCTTTGAAACTCTCCCATTTTTCTCTGAATATTTTTGTTTTTTTAAATCAGCCTGTAGAATTCTCCCATTGTTCTCGGAATTCTGCTGAAGTTTAAAAATGCTTTGGAACTCTTCCATTGGTCTCGGAATTCTGATGAAGTTTAAAAATATTTTGGAACTCTCCCATTGTTCTCGGAATGTTATTTTTTTTTAAATTAGTCTTTAGAACTCTACCATTGTTCTCGGATTTCTGCTGAAGTTTAAAAATAGTCTGTAGAACTCTCCTATTGTTCTCGGTATTCTGCTGAAGTTTAAAAATGAATTGGAACTCTTCCATTGTTAACAGAATTCTGCTGAAGTATAAAAATGCTTCGGAACTTTTCCATTGTTCTCAGAATTCTGCTGAAGTTTAAAAATGCTTTGGAACTCTTCCATTGTTCTCAGAATTCTGCTGAAGTTTAAAAATAGTTTGTAGAAGTCTCCTATTTCTCTCTCAATTCTGCTGAAATTTAAATATGCTTTGGAACTCTTCCATTGTTCTCGGAATTCTGTTGAAGTTTAAAAATGCTTTGGAACTCTTCCATTGTTCTCGGAATTCTACTGAAGTTTAAAAATAGTCTGTAGAACTCTACCATTTTTCTCAGAATTCTGCTGAAGTTTAAAAATGCTTTGGAACCCTTCCAATGTTCTCAGAATTCTGCTGAAGTTTAAAAATGCTTTGGAACTCTTCCATTGTTCTCAGAATTCTTCTGAAGTCTAAAAATAGCCTGTAGAACTCTCCCATTGTTCTCGGTATTCTGCTGAAGTTTAAAAATGCTTTGCAACTCTTCCATTGGTCTCGGAATTCTGCTGAAGTTTAAAAATGCTTTGGAACTCTCCCATTGTTTTCGGAATGTTATTTTTTTTTTAAATAAGTCTGTAGAGCTCTCCCATTGTTCTTGGAGTTCTGCTGAAGTTTAAAAATGTTTTGGAACTCTTCCATTGCTCCAGAAAACTGCTGAAATTTAAAAATGCTTTGGAACTCTCCCATTGTTCTCGGAATGTTATTGTTTTTTTAAAAAATGTCTGTAAAACTCTCCCATTGTTCTCGGAATTCTGCTGAAATTTAAATATGCTTTGGAACTCTCTCATTGTTCTCAGAATATTATTGTTTTTTTTAAATTAGTCTGTAGAATGCTTCCATTGTTCTCAGAATTCTGCTGAAATTTAAAAATGCTTTGGAATGCTTCTATTGTTCTTGGAATTTTGCTAAAGTTTAAAAATGTTTTGGAACTCTTCCATTGTTATCGGAATTCCTCTGAAGTTTAAAAATGCTTTGGAAGTTTCCTATTGTTCTCGGAATGTTATTGTTTTTGTAAAAAAGTCTGTAAAACTCTCTGATTGTTCTTCGAATTCTACTGAAGTTTAAAAATGCTCTGGTACATTTCCATTGTTCTTGGAATTCTTCCGAAGTTTAAAAATAGCTTGTAGAACTCTCCCATTGTTCTCGGTATTCTGCTGAAGTTTAAAAATGCTTTGGGACTCTTCCATTGGTCTCGGAATTCTGCTGAAGTTTTAAAATGCTTTGGAACTCTCCCATTGTTCTCGAAATGTTATTATTTTTTTTAAAATCAGTCTGTAGGTCTCTTCCATTGTTCCTCAGAATTCTGCTGAAGTTTAAAAATGGTTTGGAACCCTTCCATTGTTCTTGGAATTTTGCTGAAGTTTAAAAATAGTCTGTAGAACTCTCCCATTATTCTCAGAATGTTATTGTTTTTTTAAATCAGTCTGTAGAACTCTACCTCTGTTCTCAAAATTCTGCTGAAGTTTAAAAAAGCTTTGGAACTCTTACATTGTTCTCGGAATTCTGCTGAAGTTAAAAAATGCTTTGGAACTCTCCCATTTTTCTCAAAATATATATATATTTTTAAATAAGTCTGTAGAACTCTACCATTGTTCTCTGAATTCTGCTGAAGTTTAAAAATGCTTTGGAACTCTTCCATTGTTCTCGGAATTCTGCTGAAGTTTAAAAATGCTTTGAAACTCTCCCATTTTTCTCTGAATATTTTTGTTTTTTTAAATCAGACTGTAGAATTCTCCCATTGTTCTCGGTATTCTGCTGAAGTTTAAAAATGCTTTGGGACTCTTCCATTGGTCTCGGAATTCTGCTGAAGTTTTAAAATGCTTTGGAACTCTCCCATTGTTCTCGGAATGTTATTGTTTTTTTTTAAATCAGTCTGTAGGTCTCTTCCATTGTTCTCTGAATTCTGCTGAATTTTAAAAATGCTTTGGAACCCTTCCGTTGTTCTTGGAATTTTGCTGAAGTTTAAAAATAGTCTGTAGAACTCTCCCATTGTTCTCGGAATTCTGCTGAAGTTTAAAAATGCTTTGTAACTCTTCCATTGTTCTTGGAATTCTGCTGAAGTTTAAAAATGCTTTGCAACTCTCCCAATGTTCTCGGAATATTTTTGTTTTTTTTAAATCAGCCTGTAGAACTCTCCTATTGTTCTCTGAATTCTGCTGAAATTTAAATATGCTTTGGAACTCTTCCATTGTTCTCGGAATTCTGCTAAAGGTTAAAAATGCTTTGGAACCCCTCCATTGTTCTCGGAATTTTGCTGAAGTTTAAAAATAGCCTGTAGAACTCTCCCATTGTTCTCGGTATTCTGCTGAAGTTTAAAAATGCTTTGGAACTCTTCCATTGGTCTCGGAATTCTGCTGGAGTTTTAAAATGCTTTGGAACTCTCCCATTGTTCTCGGAATGTTATTGTTTTTTAAATCAGTCTGTAGAACTCTACCTCTGTTCTCAGAATTCTGCTGAAGTTTAAAAATGCTTTGGAACTCTTCAATTGTTCTCGGAATTCTGCTGAAATTTAAAAATGCTTTGGAACTCTCCCATTGTTCTCGGAATGTTATTGTTTTTTTAAATCAGTCTGTAGAACTCTACCTCTGTTCTCAAAATTCTGCTGAAGTTTAAAAAAGCTTTGGAACTCTTACATTGTTCTCGGAATTCTGCTGAAGTTAAAAAATGCTTTGGAACTCTCCCATTTTTCTCAAAATATATATATATTTTTAAATAAGTCTGTAGATCTCTACCATTGTTCTCTGAATTCTGCTGAAGTTTAAAAATGCTTTGGAACTCTTCCATTGTTCTCGGAATTCTGCTGAAGTTTAAAAATGCTTTGAAACTCTCCCATTTTTCTCTGAATATTTTTGTTTTTTTAAATCAGCCTGTAGAATTCTCCCATTGTTCTCGGAATTCTGCTGAAGTTTAAAAATGCTTTGAAACTCTCCCATTTTTCTCTGAATATTTTTGTTTTTTTAAATCAGCCTGTAGAATTCTCCCATTGTTCTCGGAATTCTGCTGAAGTTTAAAAATGCTTTGGAACTCTTCCATTGGTCTCGGAATTCTGATGAAGTTTAAAAATATTTTGGAACTCTCCCATTGTTCTCGGAATGTTATTTTTTTTTAAATTAGTCTTTAGAACTCTACCATTGTTCTCGGATTTCTGCTGAAGTTTAAAAATAGTCTGTAGAACTCTCCTATTGTTCTCGGTATTCTGCTGAAGTTTAAAAATGAATTGGAACTCTTCCATTGTTAACAGAATTCTGATGAAGTATAAAAATGCTTCGGAACTTTTCCATTGTTCTCAGAATTCTGCTGAAGTTTAAAAATGCTTTGGAACTCTTCCATTGTTAACAGAATTCTGCTGAAGTATAAAAATGCTTCGGAACTTTTCCATTGTTCTCGGAATTCTGCTGAAGTTTAAAAATAGTTTGTAGAAGTCTCCTATTTTTCTCTCAATTCTGCTGAAATTTAAATATGCTTTGGAACTCTTCCATTGTTCTCGGAATTCTGTTGAAGTTTAAAAATGCTTTGGAACTCTTCCATTGTTCTCGGAATTCTGCTGAAGATTAAAAATAGTCTGTAGAACTCTACCGTTTTTCTCAGAATTCTGCTGAAGTTTAAAAATGCTTTGGAACCCTTCCAATGTTCTCAGAATTCTGCTGAAGTTTAAAAATGCTTTGGAACTCTTCCATTGTTCTCAGAATTCTTCTGAAGTCTAAAAATAGCCTGTAGAACTCTCCCATCGTTCTCGGTATTCTGCTGAAGTTTAAAAATGCTTTGCAACTCTTCCATTCGTCTCGGAATTCTGCTGAAGTTTAAAAATGCTTTGGAACTCTCCCATTGTTTTCGGAATGTTATTTTTTTTTAAATAAGTCTGTAGAGCTCTCCCATTGTTCTTGGAGTTCTGCTGAAGTTTAAAAATGTTTTGGAACTCTTCCATTGCTCCAGAAAACTGCTGAAATTTAAAAATGCTTTGGAACTCTCCCATTGTTCTCGGAATGTTATTGTTTTTTTAAAAAATGTCTGTAAAAGTCTCCCATTGTTCTCGGAATTCTGCTGAAATTTAAATATGCTTTGGAACTCTCTCATTGTTCTCAGAATGTTATTGTTTTTTTTAAATTAGTCTGTAGAATGCTTCCATTGTTCTCAGAATTCTGCTGAAATTTAAAAATGCTTTGGAATGCTTCCATTGTTCTCGGAATTTTGCTAAAGTTTAAAAATGTTTTGGAACTCTTCCATTGTTATCGGAATTCCTCTGAAGTTTAAAAATGCTTTGGAAGTTTCCTATTGTTCTCGGAATGTTATTGTTTTTGTAAAAAAGTCTGTAAAACTCTCTGATTGTTCTTCGAATTCTACTGAAGTTTAAAAATGCTCTGGTACATTTCCATTGTTCTTGGAATTCTTCCGAAGTTTAAAAATAGCTTGTAGAACTCTCCCATTGTTCTCGGTATTCTGCTGAAGTTTAAAAGTGCTTTGGGACTCTTCCATTGGTCTCGGAATTCTGCTGAAGTTTTAAAATGCTTTGGAACTCTCCCATTGTTCTCGAAATGTTATTATTTTTTTTAAAATCAGTCTGTAGGTCTCTTCCATTGTTCCTCAGAATTCTGCTGAAGTTTAAAAATGGTTTGGAACCCTTCCATTGTTCTTGGAATTTTGCTGAAGTTTAAAAATAGTCTGTAGAACTCTCCCATTATTCTCGGAATGTTATTGTTTTTTTAAATCAGTCTGTAGAACTCTACCTCTGTTCACAAAATTCTGCTGAAGTTTAAAAAAGCTTTGGAACTCTTACATTGTTCTCGGAATTCTGCTGAAGTTAAAAAATGCTTTGGAACTCAACCATTTTTCTCAAAATATATATATATTTTTAAATAAGTCTGTAGAACTCTACCATTGTTCTCTGAATTCTGCTGAAGTTTAAAAATGCTTTGGAACTCTTCCATTGTTCTCGGAATTCTGCTGAAGTTTAAAAATGCTTTGAAACTCTCCCATTTTTCTCTGAATATTTTCGTTTTTTTAAATCAGCCTGTAGAATTCTCCCATTGTTCTCGGAATTCTGCTGAAGTTTAAAAATGCTTTGGAACTCTTCCATTGGTCTCGGAATTCTGATGAAGTTTAAAAATATTTTGGAACTCTCCCATTGTTCTCGGAATGTTATTTTTTTTTTAATTAGTCTTTAGAACTCTACCATTGTTCTCGGATTTCTGCTGAAGTTTAAAAATAGTCTGTAGAACTCTCCTATTGTTCTCGGTATTCTGCTGAAGTTTAAAAATGAATTGGAACTCTTCCATTGTTAACAGAATTCTGCTGAAGTATAAAAATGCTTCGGAACTTTTCCATTGTTCTCAGAATTCTGCTGAAGTTTAAAAATGCTTTGGAACTCTTCCATTGTTCTCAGAATTCTGCTGAAGTTTAAAAATAGTTTGTAGAAGTCTCCTATTTCTCTCTCAATTCTGCTGAAATTTAAATATGCTTTGAAACTCTTCCATTGTTCTCGGAATTCTGTTGAAGTTTAAAAATGCTTTGGAACTCTTCCATTGTTCTCGGAATTCTGCTGAAGTTTAAAAATAGTCTGTAGAACTCTACCATTTTTCTCAGAATTCTGCTGAAGTTTAAAAATGCTTTGGAACCCTTCCAATGTTCTCAGAATTCTGCTGAAGTTTAAAAATGCTTTGGAACTCTTCCATTGTTCTCAGAATTCTTCTGAAGTCTAAAAATAGCCTGTAGAACTCTCCCATTGTTCTCGGTATTCTGCTGAAGTTTAAAAATGCTTTGCAACTCTTCCATTGGTCTCGAAATTCTGCTGAAGTTTAAAAATGCTTTGGAACTCTCCCATTGTTTTCGGAATGTTATTTTTTTTTTAAATAAGTCTGTAGAGCTCTCCCATTGTTCTTGGAGTTCTGCTGAAGTTTAAAAATGTTTTGGAACTCTTCCATTGCTCCAGAAAACTGCTGAAATTTAAAAATGCTTTGGAACTCTCCCATTGTTCTCGGAATGTTATTGTTTTTTTAAAAAATGTCTGTAAAACTCTCCCATTGTTCTCGGAATTCTGCTGAAATTTAAATATGCTTTGGAACTCTCTCATTGTTCTCAGAATGTTATTGTTTTTTTTAAATTAGTCTGTAGAATGCTTCCATTGTTCTCAGAATTCTGCTGAAATTTAAAAATGCTTTGGAATGCTTCTATTGTTCTCGGAATTTTGCTAAAGTTTAAAAATGTTTTGGAACTCTTCCATTGTTATCGGAATTCCTCTGAAGTTTAAAAATGCTTTGGAAGTTTCCTATTGTTCTCGGAATGTTATTGTTTTTGTAAAAAAGTCTGTAAAACTCTCTGATTGTTCTTCAAATTCTACTGAAGTTTAAAAATGCTCTGGTACATTTCCATTGTTCTTGGAATTCTTCCGAAGTTTAAAAATAGCTTGTAGAACTCTCCCATTGTTCTCGGTATTCTGCTGAAGTTTAAAAATGGTTTGGAACCCTTCCATTGTTCTTGGAATTTTGCTGAAGTTTAAAAATAGTCTGTAGAACTCTCCCATTGTTCTCGGAATTCTGCTGATTTTTAAAAATGCTTTGGAACTCTTCCAATGTTCTCGGAATTCTGATGAAGTTTAAAAATGCTTTGCAACTCTCCCATTGTTCTCAGAATATTTTTGTTTTTTTTTTAAAACAGCCTGTAGAACCCTCCCATTGTTCTCGGAATTCTGCTGAAGTTTAAAAATAGTCTGTAGAACTCTACTATTGTTCTCAGAATTCTGCTGAAGTTTAAAAATGATTTGGAATTCTTCCATTGTTCTCGGAATTCTGCTGAAATATAAAAATGCTTTGGAACTTTTCCATTGTTCTCAGAATTCTGCTGAAGTTTAAAAATGCTTTGGAACTCTTCCAATGTTCTCGGAATTCTGCTGAAGTTTAAAATAGTTTGTAGAACTCTCCTATTGTTCTCTGAATTCTGCTGAAATTTAAATATGCTTTGGAACTCTTCAATTGTTCTCGGAATTCTGCTGAAGCTTAAAAATGCTTTGGAACCCTTCCATTGTTTTCGGAATTTTGCTGAAGTTTAAAAATAGTCTGTAGAACTCTACCATTGTTCTCGGAATTCTGCTGAAGTTTAAAAATGCTTTGGAACTCTTCCATTGTTCTCGGAATTCTTCTGAAGTTTAAAAATAGCCCGTAGAACTCTCCCATTGTTCTCGGTATTTTTCTGAAGTTTAAAAATGCTTTGGAACTCTTCCATTGGTCTCAGAATTCTAATGAAGTTTAAAAATACTTTGGATCTCTCCCATTGTTCTCGGAATGTTATTGTTTTTTTAACTTAGTCTTTAGAACTCTACCATTGTTCTCGGTATTCTGCTGAAGTTTAAAAATAGCCTGTAGAACTCTCCCATTGTTCTCGGTATTCTGCTGAAGTTTTAAAATGTTTCGGACCTCTTCCATTGTTATTGGAATTCCTCTGAAGTTTAAAAATGCTTTTGAACACTCCCATTGCTCTCAGAATGTTATTGTTTTTTTTAAATCAGCCTGTACAACTCTCCCATTGTTCTCGGAATTCTGCTTAAGTTTAAAAATAGTCTGTAGAACTCTACTATTGTTCTCGGAATTCTGCTGAAGTATAAAAATGCTTTCGAACTTTTCCATTGTTCTCAGAATTCTTCTGAAGTTTAAAAATGCTTTGGAACTCTTCCATTGTTCTCAGTATTCTGCTGAAGTTTAAAAATAGTTTGTAGAACTCTCCTATTGTTCTCTGAATTCTGTTGAAATTTAAATATGCTTTGGAACTCTACCATTTTTCTCAGAATTCTGCTGAAGTTTAAAAATGCTTTGGAACTCTTCCATTGTTCTCGGAATTCTTCTGAAGTTTTAAAATAGCCTGTAGAACTCTCCCATTGTTCTCGGTATTCTGCTGAAGTTTACAAATGCTTTGGAACTCTTCCATTGGTCTCAGAATTCTGCAGAAGTTTAAAAATACTTTGGAACTCTCAGATTGTGCTCGGAATGTTATTGTTTTTTTAAATTAGTCTTTAGAACTCTACCATTGTTCTCGGAATTCTGCTGAAGTTTAAAAATAGTCTGTAGAACTCTCCTATTGTTCTCGGTATTCTGATGAAGTTTAAAAATGAATAAGAACTCTTCCATTGTTATCAGAATTCTGCTGAAGTATAAAAATGCTTTGGAACTTTTCCAGTGTTCTCAGAATTCTGCTGAAGTTTAAAAATGCTTTGGAACTCTTCCATTGTTCTTGGAATTCTGCTAAAGTTTAAAAATAGTTTGTAGAAGTCTCCTATTTTTCTCACAATTCTGCTGAAATTTAAATATGCTTTGGAACTCTTCCATTGTTCTCGGAATTCTGCTGAAGTTTAAAAATGCTTTGGAACCCTTCCATTGTTCTCGGACTTTTGCTAAAGTTTAAAAATAGTCTGTAGATCTCTACCATTTTTCTCGGAATTCTGCTGAAGTTTAAAAATGCTTTGGAACTCTTCCAATGTTCTCAGAATTCTTCTGAAGTTTAAAAATAGCCTGTAGAACTCTCCCATTGTTCTCGGTATTCTGCTGAAGTTTAAAAATGCTTTGTAACTCTTCCATTGGTCTCGGAATTCTGGTGAAGTTTAAAAATGCTTTGGAACTCTTCCATTGGTCTCAGAATTCTGATGAAGTTTAAAAATACTTTGGAACTCTCCCATTGTTCTCGGAATGTTATTTTTTTTTAAATTAGTCTTTAGAATTCTACAATTGTTCTCGGAATTCTGCTGAAGTTTAAAAATAGTCTGTAGAACTCTCCTATTGTTCTCGGTATTCTTCTGAAGTTTAAAAATGAATTGGAACTCTTCCATTGTTATCAGAATTCTGCTGAAGTATAAAAATGCTTTGGAACTTTTCCATTGTTCTCAGAATTCTGCTGAAATGTAAAAATGCTTTGGAACTCTTCCATTGTTCTCGGAATTCTGCTGAAGTTTAAAAATAGTTTGTAGAAGTCTCCTATTTCTCTAGCAATTCTGCTGAAATTTAAATATGCTTTGGAACTCTTCCATTGTTCTCGGAATTCTGCTGAAGTTTAAAAATGCTTTGGAACTCTTCCATTGTTCTCGGAATTCTGCTGAAGTTTAAAAATAGTCTGTAGAACTCTACCATTTTTCTCAGAATTCTGCTGATGTTTAAAAATGCTTTGGAACTCTTCCAATGTTCTCAGAATTCTTCTGAAGTCTAAAAATAGCCTGTAGAACTCTCCCATTGTTCTTGGTATTCTGCTGAAGTTTAAAAATGCTTTGCAACTCTTCCATTGGTTTCGGAATTCTGCTGAAGTTTAAAAATGCTTTGGAACTCTCCCATTGTTTTTGGAATGTTATTTTTTTTTTAAATAAGTCTGTAGAGCTCTCCCATTGTTCTTGGAGTTCTGCTGAAGTTTAAAAATGCTTTGGAACTCTTCCATTGCTCCAGAATACTGCTGAAATTTAAAAATGCTTTGGAACTCTCCCATTGTTCTTGGAATGTTATTGTTTTTTTAAAAAATGTCTGTAAAACTCTCCCATTGTTCTCGGAATTCTGCTGAAGTTTAAAAAGGCTATGGAACTCTCCCATTGTTCTTGGAATTAAATTGTTTTTTTTAAATAAGTCTGTAGAACTCTCCCATTGTTCTCAGAATACTGCTAAAGTTTAAAAATGCTTTGGAACTCTTCCATTGTTCTCGGAATTCTGCTGAAGTTGAAAAATGATTTGGAACTCTTCCATTCTTCTGGGACTTTTTCTGAAGTTTAAAAATGTTTTGGAACTCTTCCATTTTTAGCGGAATTCCTCTGAAGTTTAAAAAAGCTTTGGAAGTCTCCCATTGTTCTCGGAATGTTATTGTTTTTTTAAAAAAATCTGTAAAACTCTCCGATTGCTCTTTGAATTCTGCTGAAGCTTAAAAATGCTTTGGTACATATCCATTGTTCTTTGAATTCTTCTGAAGTTTAAAAATAGCCTGTAAAACTCTCCCATTGTTCTCAGTATTCTGTTGAAGTTTAAAAATGTTTTGGAACTCTTCCATTGGTCTCGGAATTCTGCTGGAGTTTTAAAATGCTTTGGAACTCTCCCATTGTTCTCGGAATGTTTTTGTTTTTTAAATCAGTCTGTAGAACTCTACCTCTGTTCTCAGAATTCTGCTGAAGATTAAAAATGCTTTGGAACTCCCCCATTGTTCTCGGATTTCTGCTGAAGTTTAAAAATGCTTTGGAACTCTCCCATTGTTCTCGGAATGTTATTGTTTTTTTTAAATCAGTCTGTAGAACTCTACCTCTGTTCTCAGAATTCTGCTGAATTTTAAAAATGCTTTGGAGCTCTTACATTGTTCTCGGAATTCTGCTGAAGTTTAAAAATGCTTTGGAAATCGCCCATTTTTCTCAGAATATACATTTTTTTTTTAAATAACTCTGTAGAACTCTACCATTGTTCTCTGAATTCTGCTGAAGTTTAAAAATGGTTTGGAACTCTTCAATTGTTCTCGGAATTCTGCTGAAGTTTAAAAATGCTTTGAAACTCTCCCATTTTTCTTGGAATATTTTTGTTTTTTTAAATCAGCCTGTAGAACTCTCCCATCCCATTGTTCTTGGAATTCTGCTGAAGGTTAAAAATGCTTTGGAACTCTTACATTGTTCTCGGAATTCTGCTGAAGTTTAGAAATAGTCTGTAGAACTCTCCCATTGTTCTCAGAATTCTGCTGAACTTTAAAAATGATTTGGAACTCTTCCATTGTTCTCGGAATTCTGCTGAAGTTTAAAAATGCTTTGGAACATTTCCATTGTTCTCGGAATTCTGCTGAAGTTTAAAAATGCTTTGGAACTCTTCCATTGTTCTCGGAATTCTGCTGAAGTTTAAAAATAGTTTGTAGAACGCTACCTATTGTTCTCGCAATTCTGCTGAAATTTAAATATGCTTTGGAACTCTCTCATTATTCTCAGAATGTTATTGTTTTTTTTAAATTACTCTGTAGAATGCTTCCATTGTTCTCAGAATTCTGCTGAAATTTAAAAATGCTTTGGAATGCTTCTATTGTTCTCGGAATTTTGCTGAAGTTTAAAAATTGTTTTGGAACTCTTCCATTGTTATCGGAATTCCTCTGAAGTTTAAAAATGCTTTGGAACTTTCCTATTGTTCTCGGAATGTTATTGTTTTTGTAAAAAAGTCTGTAAAACTCTCTGATTGTTCTTAGAATTCTACTGAAGTTTAAAAATGCTCTGGTACATTTCCATTGTTCTTGGAATTCTTCTGAAGTTTAAAAATAGCTTGTAGAACTCTCCCATTAAACTCGGTATTCTGCTGAAGTTTAAAAATGCTTTGGGACTCTTCCACTGGTCTCGGAATTCTGCTGAAGTTTTAAAATGCTTTGGAACACTCCCATTGTTCTCGAAATGTTATTATTTTTTTTAAAATCAGTCTGTAGGTCTCTTCCATTGTTCTCAGAATTCGGCTGAAGTTTAAAAATGCTTTGGAACTCTTCCATTGTTCTCGGAATTCTTCTGAAGTTTAAAAATAGTCTGTAGAACTCTCCCATTGTTTTCGGTATTCTGCTGAAGTTTACAAATGCTTTGGAACTCTTCCATTGGTCTCAGAATTCTGCAGAAGTTTAAAAATACTTTGGAACTCTCAGATTGTGCTCGGAATGTTATTGTTTTTTTAAATTAGTCTTTAGAACTCTACCATTGTTCTCGGAATTCTGCTGAAGTTTAAAAATAGTCTGTAGAACTCTCCTATTGTTCTCGGTATTCTGATGAAGTTTAAAAATGAATAAGAACTCTTCCATTGTTATCAGAATTCTGCTGAAGTATAAAAATGCTTTGGAACTTTTCCATTCTTCTCAGAATTCTGCTGAAGTTTAAAAATGCTTTGGAACTCTTCCATTGTTCTTGGAATTCTGCTAAAGTTTAAAAATAGTTTGTAGAAGTCTCCTATTTTTCTCACAATTCTGCTGAAATTTAAATATGCTTTGGAACTCTTCCATTGTTCTCGGAATTCTGCTGAAGTTTTAAAATGCTTTGGAACCCTTCCATTGTTCTCAGACTTTTGCTAAAGTTTAAAAATAGTCTGTAGAACTCTACCATTTTTCTCGGAATTCTGCTGAAGTTTAAAAATGCTTTGGAACTCTTCCAATGTTCTCAGAATTCTTCTGAAGTTTAAAAATAGCCTGTAGAACTCTCCCATTGTTCTCGGTATTCTGCTGAAGTTTAAAAATGCTTTGTAACTCTTCCATTGGTCTCGGAATTCTGGTGAAGTTTAAAAATGCTTTGGAACTCTTCCATTGGTCTCGGAATTCTGATGAAGTTTAAAAATACTTTGGAACTCTCCCATTGTTCTCGGAATGTTATTTTTTTTTAAATTAGTCTTTAGAATTCTACGATTGTTCTCGGAATTCTGCTGAAGTTTAAAAATAGTCTGTAGAACTCTCCTATTGTTCTCGGTATTCTGCTGAAGTTTAAAAATGAATTGGACTTTTCATTGTTATCAGAATTCTGCTGAAGTATAAAAATGCTTTGGAACTTTTCCATTGTTCTCAGAATTCTGCTGAAATTTAAAAATGCTTTGGAACTCTTCCATTGTTCTCGGAATTCTGCTGAAGTTTAAAAATAGTTTGTAGAAGTCTCCTATTTCTCTAGCAATTCTGCTGAAATTTAAATATGCTTTGGAACCCTTCCATTGTTCTCGGAATTCTGCTGAAGTTTAAAAATGCTTTGGAACTCTTCCATTGTTCTCGGAATTCTGCTGAAGTTTAAAAATAGTCTGTAGAACTCTACCATTTTTCTCAGAATTCTGCTGACGTTTAAAAATGCTTTGGAACTCTTCCAATGTTCTCAGAATTCTTCTGAAGTCTAAAAATAGCCTGTAGAACTCTCCCATTGTTCTTGGTATTCTGCTGAAGTTTAAAAATGCTTTGCAACTCTTCCATTGGTTTCGGAATTCTGCTGAAGTTTAAAAATGCTTTGGAACTCTCCCATTGTTTTCGGAATGTTATTTTTTTTTTAAATAAGTCTGTAGAGCTCTCCCATTGTTCTTGGAGTTCTGCTGAAGTTTAAAAATGTTTTGGAACTCTTCCATTGCTCCAGAATACTGCTGAAATTTAAAAATGCTTTGGAACTCTCCCATTGTTCTCGGAATGTTATTGTTTTTTTAAAAAATGTCTGTAAAACTCTCCCATTGTTCTCGGAATTCTGCTGAAGTTTAAAAAGGCTTTGGAACTCTCCCATTGTTCTTGGAATTAAATTGTTTTTTTTAAATAAGTCTGTAGAACTCTCCCATTGTTCTCAGAATACTGCTAAAGTTTAAAAATGCTTTGGAACTCTTCCATTGTTCTCGGAATTCTGCTGAAGTTGAAAAATGATTTGGAACTCTTCCATTGTTCTCGGACTTTTTCTGAAGTTTAAAAATGTTTTGGAACTCTTCCATTTTTAGCGGAATTCCTCTGAAGTTTAAAAAAGCTTTGGAAGTCTCCCATTGTTCTCGGAATGTTATTGTTTTTTTAAAAAAATCTGTAAAACTCTCCGATTGCTCTTTGAATTCTGCTGAAGCTTAAAAATGCTTTGGTACATATCCATTGTTCTTTGAATTCTTCTGAAGTTTAAAAATAGCCTGTAAAACTCTCCCATTGTTCTCAGTATTCTGCTGAAGTTTAAAAATGCTTTGGAACTCTTCCATTGGTCTCGGAATTCTGCTGGAGTTTTAAAATGCTTTGGAACTCTCCCATTGTTCTCGGAATGTTTTTGTTTTTTTAAATCAGTCTGTAGAACTCTACCTCTGTTCTCAGAATTCTGATGAAGATTAAAAATGCTTTGGAACTCCCCCATTGTTCTCGGATTTCTGCTGAAGTTTAAAAATGCTTTGGAACTCTCCCATTGTTCTCGGAATGTTATTGTTATTTTTAAATCAGTCTGTAGAACTCTACCTCTGTTCTCAGAATTCTGCTGAATTTTAAAAATGCTTTGGAGCTCTTACATTGTTCTCGGAATTCTGCTGAAGTTTAAAAATGCTTTGGAACTCGCCCATTTTTCTCAGAATATATATTTTTTTTTTAAATAACTCTGTAGAACTCTACCATTGTTCTCTGAATTCTGCTGAAGTTTAAAAATGGTTTGGAACTCTTCAATTATTCTCGGAATTCTGCTGAAGTTTAAAAATGCTTTGAAACTCTCCCATTTTTCTTGGAATATTTTTGTTTTTTTAAATCAGCCTGTAGATCTCTCCCATCCCATTGTTCTTGGAATTCTGCTGAAGGTTAAAAATGCTTTGGAACTCTTACATTGCTCTCGGAATTCTGCTGAAGTTTAGAAATAGTCTGTAGAACTCTCCCATTGTTCTCAGAATTCTGCTGAACTTTAAAAATGCTTTGGAACTCTTCCATTGTTCTCGGAATTCTGCTGAAGTTTAAAAATGCTTTGGAACATTTCCATTGTTCTCGGAATTCTGCTGAAGTTTAAAAATGCTTTGGAACTCTTCCATTGTTCTCGGAATACTGCTGAAGTTTAAAAATAGTTTGTAGAACGCTACCTATTGTTCTCGCAATTCTGCTGAAATTTAAATATGCTTTGGAACTCTCTCATTGTTCTCAGAATGTTATTGTTTTTTTTAAATTAGTCTGTAGAATGCTTCCATTGTTCTCAAAATTCTGCTGAAATTTAAAAATGCTTTGGAATGCTTCTATTGTTCTCGGAATTTTGCTGAAGTTTAAAAATGTTTTGGAACTCTTCCATTGTTATCGGAATTCCTCTGAAGTTTAAAAATGCTTTGGAACTTTCCTATTGTTCTCGGAATGTTATTGTTTTTGTAAAAAAGTCTGTAAAACTCTCTGATTGTTCTTAGAATTCTACTGAAGTTTAAAAATGCTCTGGTACATTTCCATTGTTCTTGGAATTCTTCTGAAGTTTAAAAATAGCTTGTAGAACTCTCCCATTGTTCTCGGTATTCTGCTGAAGTTTAAAAATGCTTTGGGACTCTTCCACTGGTCTCGGAATTCTGCTGAAGTTTTAAAATGCTTTGGAACTCTCCCATTGTTCTCGAAATGTTATTATTTTTTTTAAAATCAGTCTGTAGGTCTCTTCCATTGTTCCCGGAATTCTGCTGAAGTTTAAAAATGGTTTGGAACCCTTCCATTGTTCTTGGAATTTTGCTGAAGTTTAAAAATAGTCTGTAGAACTCTCCCATTGTTCTCGGAATTCTGCTGAAGTTTAAAAATGCTTTGGAACTCTTCCAATGTTCTCAGAATTCTGATGAAGTTTAAAAATGCTTTGCAACTCTCCCATTGTTCTCGGAATATTTTTGTTTTTTTTTAAAACAGCCTGTAGAACTCTCCCATTGTTCTCGGAATTCTGCTGAAGTTTAAAAATAGTCTGTAGAACTCTACTATTGTTCTCAGAATTCTGCTGAAGTTTAGAAATGATTTGGAACTCTTCCATTGTTCTCGGAATTCTGCTGAAATATAAAAATGCTTTGGAACTTTTCCATTGTTCTCAGAATTCTGCTGAAGTTTAAAAATGCTTTGGAACTCTTCCAATGTTCTCGGAATTCTGCTGAAGTTTAAAATAGTTTGTAGAACTCTCCTATTGTTCTCTGAATTCTGCTGAAATTTAAATATGCTTTGGAACTCTTCCATTGTTCTCGGAATTCTGCTGAAGTTTAAAAATGCTTTGGAACCCTTCCATTGTTCTCGGAATTTTGCTGAAGTTTAAAAATAGTCTGTAGAACTCTACCATTGTTCTTGGAATTCTGCTGAAATTTAAAAATGCTTTGAAACTCTTCCATTGTTCTCAGAATTCTTCTGAAGTTTAAAAATAGCCTGTAGAACTCTCCCATTGTTCTCGGTATTCTTCTGAAGTTTAAAAATGCTTTGGAACTCTTCCATTGGTCTCGGAATTCTAATGAAGTTTAAAAATACTTTGGAACTCTCCCATTGTTCTCGGAATGTTATTGTTTTTTTAACTTAGTCTTTAGAACTCTACCATTGTTCTCGGTATTCTGCTGAAGTTTAAAAATAGCCTGTAGAACTCTCCCATTGTTCTCGGTATTCTGCTGAAGTTTTAAAATGTTTCGGACCTCTTCCATTGTTATCGGAATTCCTCTGAAGTTTAAAAATGTTTTTGAACACTCCCATTGCTCTCAGAATGTTATTTTTTTTTTAAATCAGCCTGTACAACTCTCCCATTGTTCTCGGAATTCTGCTTAAGTTTAGAAATAGTCTGTAGAACTCTACTATTGTTCTCGGAATTCTGCTGAAGTATAAAAATGCTTTCGAACTTTTCCATTGTTCTCAGAATTCTTCTGAAGTTTAAAAATGCTTTGGAACTCTTCCATTGTTCTCGGTATTCTGCTGAACTTTAAAAATAGTTTGTAGAACTCTCCTATTGTTCTCTGAATTCTGTTGAAATTTAAATATGCTTTGGAACTCTACCATTGTTCTCGGAATTCTGCTGAAGTTTAAAAATGCTTTGGAACTCTTCCATTGTTCTCGGAATTCTTCTTAAGTATAAAAATAGCCTGTAGAACTCTCCCATTGTTCTCGGTATTCTGCTGAAGTTTACAAATGCTTTGGAACTCTTCCATTGGTCTCAGAATTCTGCAGAAGTTTAAAAATACTTTGGAACACTCCCATTGTGCTCGGAATGTTATTGTTTTTTTAAATTAGTCTTTAGAACTCTACCATTGTTCTCGGAATTCTGCTGAAGTTTAAAAATAGTCTGTAGAACTCTCCTTTTGTTCTCGGTATTCTGCTGAAGTTTAAAAATGAATAAGAACTCTTCCATTGTTATCAGAATTCTGCTGAAGTATAAAAATGCTTTGGAACTTTTCGATTGTTCTCAGAATTCTACTGAAGTTCAAAAATGCTTTGGAACTCTTCCATTGTTCTCGGAATTCTGCTAAAGTTTAAAAATAGTTTGTAGAAGTCTCCTATTTTTCTCGCAATTCTGCTGAAATTTAAATATGCTTTGGAACTCTTCCATTGTTCTTTGAATTCTGCTGACGTTTAAAAATGCTTTGGAACCCTTCCATTGTTCTCGGAATTTTGCTAAAGTTTAAAAATAGTCTGTAGAACTGTACCATTTTTCTCGGAATTCTGCTGAAGTTTAAAAATGCTTTGGAACTCTTCCAATGTTCTCAGAATTCTTCTGACATTTAAAAATAGCCTGTAGAACTCTCCCATTGTTCTCGGTATTCTGCTGAAGTTTAAAAATGCTTTGTAACTCTTCCATTGGTCTCGGAATTCTGCTGAAGTTTAAAAATGCTTTGGAACTCTCCCATTGTTCTCGGAATGTTATTGTTTTTTTAACTTAGTCTTTAGAACTCTACCATTGTTCTCGGTATTCTGCTGAAGTTTAAAAATAGCCTGTAGAACTCTCCCATTGTTCTCGGTATTCTGCTGAAGTTTTAAAATGTTTCGGACCTCTTCCATTGTTATCGGAATTCCTCTGAAGTTTAAAAATGTTTTTGAACACTCCCATTGCTCTCAGAATGTTATTGTTTTTTTTAAATCAGCCTGTACAACTCTCCCATTGTTCTCGGAATTCTGCTTAAGTTTAGAAATAGTCTGTAGAACTCTACTATTGTTCTCGGAATTCTGCTGAAGTATAAAAATGCTTTCGAACTTTTCCATTGTTCTCAGAATTCTTCTGAAGTTTAAAAATGCTTTGGAACTCTTCCATTGTTCTCGGTATTCTGCTGAACTTTAAAAATAGTTTGTAGAACTCTCCTATTGTTCTCTGAATTCTGTTGAAATTTAAATATGCTTTGGAACTCTACCATTGTTCTCGGAATTCTGCTGAAGTTTAAAAATGCTTTGGAACTCTTCCATTGTTCTCGGAATTCTTCTTAAGTATAAAAATAGCCTGTAGAACTCTCCCATTGTTCTCGGTATTCTGCTGAAGTTTACAAATGCTTTGGAACTCTTCCATTGGTCTCAGAATTCTGCAGAAGTTTAAAAATACTTTGGAACTCTCCCATGGTGCTCGGAATGTTATTGTTTTTTTAAATTAGTCTTTAGAACTCTACCATTGTTCTCGGAATTCTGCTGAAGTTTAAAAATAGTCTGTAGAACTCTCCTTTTGTTCTCGGTATTCTGCTGAAGTTTAAAAATGAATAAGAACTCTTCCATTGTTATCAGAATTCTGCTGAAGTATAAAAATGCTTTGGAACTTTTCGATTGTTCTCAGAATTCTACTGAAGTTCAAAAATGCTTTGGAACTCTTCCATTGTTCTCGGAATTCTGCTAAAGTTTAAAAATAGTTTGTAGAAGTCTCCATTTTTCTCGCAATTCTGCTGAAATTTAAATATGCTTTGGAACTCTTCCATTGTTCTTTCAATTCTGCTGACGTTTAAAAATGCTTTGGAACCCTTCCATTGTTCTCGGAATTTTGCTAAAGTTTAAAAATAGTCTGTAGAACTGTACCATTTTTCTCGGAATTCTGCTGAAGTTTAAAAATGCTTTGGAACTCTTCCAATGTTCTCAGAATTCTTCTGACGTTTAAAAATAGCCTGTAGAACTCTCCCATTGTTCTCGGTATTCTGCTGAAGTTTAAAAATGCTTTGTAACTCTTCCATTGGTCTCGGAATTCTGCTGAAGTTTAAAAATGCTTTGGAACTCTCCCATTGTTCTCGGAATGTTATTGTTTTTTTAACTTAGTCTTTAGAACTCTACCATTGTTCTCGGTATTCTGCTGAAGTTTAAAAATAGCCTGTAGAACTCTCCCATTGTTCTCGGTATTCTGCTGAAGTTTTAAAATGTTTCGGACCTCTTCCATTGTTATCGGAATTCCTCTGAAGTTTAAAAATGTTTTTGAACACTCCCATTGCTCTCAGAATGTTATTGTTTTTTTAAATCAGCCTGTACAACTCTCCCATTGTTCTCGAAATTCTGCTTAAGTTTAAAAATAGTCTGTAGAACTCTACTATTGTTCTCGGAATTCTGCTGAAGTATAAAAATGATTTCGAACTTTTCCATTGTTCTCAGAATTCTTCTGAAGTTTAAAAATGCTTTGGAACTCTTCCATTGTTCTAGGTATTCTGCTGAACTTTAAAAATAGTTTGTAGAACTCTCCTATCGTTCTCTGAATTCTGTTGAAATTTAAATATGCTTTGGAACTCTAACATTGTTCTCGGAATTCTGCTGAAGTTTAAAAATGCTTTGGAACTCTTCCATTGTTCTCGGAATTCGTCTGAAGTATAAAAATAGCCTGTAGAACTCTCCCATTGTTCTCGGTATTCTGCTGAAGTTTACAAATGCTTTGGAACTCTTCCATTGGTCTCAGAATTCTGCAGAAGTTTAAAAATACTTTGGAACTCTCCCATTGTGCTCAGAATGTTATTGTTTTTTTAAATTAGTCTTTAGAACTCTACCATTGTTCTCGGAATTCTGCTGAAG
The DNA here is from genome assembly GCF_046119375.1 of Phyllobates terribilis. Taxonomy (NCBI): domain Eukaryota; kingdom Metazoa; phylum Chordata; class Amphibia; order Anura; family Dendrobatidae; genus Phyllobates; species Phyllobates terribilis. Next base: position 295,385,289 of record NW_027362771.1, read on the forward strand.
TTTAAAAATAGTCTGTAGAACTCTCCCATTGTTTTCGGAATGTTTTTTTTTTTAAATAAGTCTGTAGAGCTCTCCCATTGTTCTTGGAATTCTGCTGAAGTTTAAAAATGCATTGGAACTCTCCCATTGTTCTCGGAATGTTATTTTTTTTAAAAAAAATGTCTGTAAAACTCTCCGATTGTTCTCGGAATTCTGCTGAAGTTTAAAAAGGCTTTGGAACTCTCCCATTGTTCTTGGAATTAAATTGTTTTTTTAAATAAGTCTGTAGAACTGTCCCATTGTTCTCAGAATTCTGCTAAAGTTTAATAATGCTTTGGAACTCTTTCATTGTTCTCGGAATTCTGCTGAAGTTCAAAAATGTTTTGGAACTCTTCCATTGTTCTCGGAATTTTTCTGAAGTTTAAAAATGTTTTGGAACTCTTCCATTTTTAGCAGAATTCCTCTGAAGTTTAAAAATGCTTTGGAACTCTCCCATTGTTCTCGGAATGTTATTGTTTTTTTAAAAAAATCTGTAAAACTCTCCGATTCTTTGAATTCTGCTGAAGCTTAAAAATGCTTTGGTACATATCCCTTGTTCTTTGAATTCTTCTGAAGTTTAAAAATAGCCTGTAAAACTCTCCCATTGTTCTCGGTATTCTGCTGAAGTTTAAAAATGCCTTGGAACTCTGCCATTGTTCTCAGAATTCTGCTGAAATTTAAAAATGCTTTGGAACTCTTACATTGTTCTCGAAATTCTGCTGAAGTTTAAAAATCCTTTGGAACGCTCACATTTTTCTCAGAATTTTTTTTTTTTTAAAATAACTCTGTAGAACTCTACCATTGTTCTCTGAATTCTGCTGAAGTTTAAAAATGCTTTGGAACTCTTCAATTGTTCTCGGAATTCTGCTGAAGTTTAAAAATGCTTTGAAACTCTCCCATTTTTCTTGGAATATTTTTTGTTTTTTTAAATCAGCCTGTAGAACTCTCCCATTGTTCTTGGGATTCTGCTGAAGTTTAAAAATGCTTTGGAACTCTTACATTGTTCTCGGAATTCTGCTGAAGTTTAGAAATAGTCTGTAGAACTCTTCCATTGTACTCAGAATTCTGCTGAACCTTAAAAATGATTTGGAACTCTTCCATTGTTCTCGGAATTCTGCTGAAGTTTAAAAATGCTTTGGAACATTTCCATTGCTCTCGGTATTCGGCTGAAGTTTAAAAATGCTTTGGAACTCTTCCATTGTTCTCGGAATTCTGCTGAAGTTTAAAAATAGTTTGTAGAACTCTCCTATTGTTCTCGCAATTCTGCTGAAATTTAAATATGCTTTGGAACTCTCCCATTGTTCTCAGAATGTTATTGTTTTTTTTAAATAAGTCTGTAGAAAGCTTCCATTGTTCTCGGAATTTTGCTGAAGTTTAAAAATGTTTTGGAACTCTTCCATTGAATTCCTCTGAAGTTTAAAAATGCTTTGGGACTTTCCCATTGTTCTCGGAATGTTATTGTTTTTGTAAAAAAGTCTGTAAAACTCTCTGATTGTTCTTTGAATTCTACTGAAGTTTAAAAACGCTCTGGTACATTTCCCTTGTTCTTGGAATTCTTCTGAAGTTTAGAAATAGCTTGTAGAACTCTCCCATTGTTCTCGGTATTTTGCTGAAGTTTAAAAATGCTTTGGGACTCTTCTATTGGTCTCGGAATTCTGCTGAAGTTTTAAAATGCTTTGGAACTCTCGCATTGTTCTCGGAATGTTATTGTTTTTTTTAAAATCAGTCTGTAGGTCTCTTCCATTGTTCCCGGAATTCTACTGAAGTTTAAAAATGCTTTGGAACGCTTACATTGTTCTTGGAATTTTGCTGAAGTTTAAAAATAGTCTGTAGAACTCTCCTATTGTTCTCGGTATTCTGCTGAAGATTAAAAATGAATTGGAACTCTTCCATTGTTCTCGGAATTCTGCTGAAGTTTAAAAATGCTTTGGAACTCTCCCATTGTTCTCGGAATGTTATTGTTTTTTTAAATTAGTCTTTAGAACTCTACCATTGTTCTCGGTATTCTGTTGAATTTTAAAAATGCTTTGGAACTCTCCCATTGTTTTCGGAATGTTATTTTTTTTTAAATAAGTCTGTAGAGCTCTCCCATTGTTCTTGGAATTCTGCTGAAGTTTAAAAATGCTTTGGAACACTTCCATTGTTCCAAAATTCTGCTGAAATTTAAAAATGCATTGGAACTCTCCCATTGTTCTCGGAATGTTATTTTTTTTTAAAAAAATGTCTGTAAAACTCTCCGATTGTTCTCGGAATTCTGCTGAAGTTTAAAAAGGCTTTGGAACTCTCCCATTGTTCTTGGAATTAAATTGTTTTTTTAAATAAGTCTGTAGAACTGTCCCATTGTTCTCAGAATTCTGCTAAAGTTTAATAATGCTTTGGAACTCTTTCATTGTTCTCGGAATTCTGCTGAAGTTCAAAAATGTTTTGGAACTCTTCCATTGTTCTCGGAATTTTTCTGAAGTTTAAAAATGTTTTGGAACTCTTCCATTTTTAGCAGAATTCCTCTGAAGTTTAAAAATGCTTTGGAACTCTCCCATTGTTCTCGGAATGTTATTGTTTTTTTAAAAAAATCTGTAAAACTCTCCGATTCTTTGAATTCTGCTGAAGCTTAAAAATGCTTTGGTACATATCCCTTGTTCTTTGAATTCTTCTGAAGTTTAAAAATAGCCTGTAAAACTCTCCCATTGTTCTCGGTATTCTGCTGAAGTTTAAAAATGCTTTGGAACTCTTCCATTGGTCTCGTAATTCTGCAGGAGTTTTAAAATGATTTGGAACTCTCCCATTGTTCTCGGAATGTTATTGTTTTTTAAGTCAGTCTGTAGAACTCTACCTCTGTTCTCAGAATTCTGCTGAAGATTAAAAATGCTTTGGAACTCTGCCATTGTTCTCGGAATTCTGCTGAAGTTTAAAAATGCTTTGGAACTCTCCGATTGTTCTCGGAATGTTATTGTTTTTTTTAAATCAGTCTGTAGAACTCTACCTCTGTTCTCAGAATTCTGCTGAAATTTAAAAATGCTTTGGAACTCTTACATTGTTCTCGGAATTCTGCTGAAGTTTAAAAATCCTTTGGAACGCTCCCATTTTTCTCAGAATTTTTTTTTTTTTAAGATAACTCTGTAGAACTCTACCATTGTTCTCTGAATTCTGCTGAAGTTTAAAAATGCTTTGGAACTCTTCAATTGTTCTCGGAATTCTGCTGAAGTTTAAAAATGCTTTGAAACTCTCCCATTTTTCTTGGAATATTTTTGTTTCTTTAAATCAGCCTGTATAACTCTCCCATTGTTCTTGGGATTCTGCTGAAGTTTAAAAATGCTTTGGAACTCTTACATTGTTCTCGGAATTCTGCTGAAGTTTAGAAATAGTCTGTAGAATTCTTCCATTGTACTCAGAATGCTGCTGAACCTTAAAAATGATTTGGAACTCTTCCATTGTACTCGGAATTCTGCTGAAGTTTAAAAATGCTTTGGAACATTTCCATTGTTCTCGGTATTCGGCTGAAGTTTAAAAATGCTTTGGAACTCTTCCATTGTTCTCGGAATTCTGCTGAAGTTTAAAAATAGTTTGTAGAACTCTCCTATTGTTCTCGCAATTCTGTTGAAATTTAAATATGCTTTGGAACTCTCCCATTGTTCTCAGAATGGTATTGTTTTTTTTAAATAAGTCTGTAGAAAGCTTCCATTGTTCTCGGAATTTTGCTGAAGTTTAAAAATGTTTTGGAACTCTTCCATTGTTATCGGAATTCCTCTGAAGTTTAAAAATGCTTTGGGACTTTCCCATTGTTCTCGGAATGTTATTGTTTTTGTAAAAAAGTCTGTAAAACTCTCTGATTGTTCTTTGAATTCTACTGAAGTTTAAAAACGCTCTGGTACATTTCCCTTGTTCTTGGAATTCTTCTGAAGTTTAGAAATAGCTTGTAGAACTCTCCCATTGTTCTCGGTATTTTGCTGAAGTTTTAAAATGCTTTGGAACTCTCCCATTGTTCTCGGAATGTTATTGTTTTTTTTAAAATCAGTCTGTAGGTCTCTTCCATTGTTCCTGGAATTCTACTGAAGTTTAAAAATGCTTTGGAACGCTTACATTGTTCTTGGAATTTTGCTGAAGTTTAAAAATAGTCTGTAGAACTCTCCCATTGTTCTCGGAATTCTGCTGAAGTTTAAAAATGCTTTGGAACTCTTCCAATGTTCTCGGAATTCTGATGAAGTTTAAAAATGCTTTGCAACTCTCCCATTGTTCTCGGAATATTTTTGTTTTTTTAAATCAGCCTGTAGAACACTCCCATTGTTCTCGGAATTCTGCTGAAGTTTAAAATAGTCTGTAGAACTCTTCTATTGTTCTCAGAATTCTGCTGAAGTTTAAAAATGATTTGGAACTCTTCCATTGTTCTCGGAATTCTGCTGAGGTATAAAAATGCTTTGGAACTTTTCCATTGTTCTCAGAATTCTGCTGAAGTTTAAAAATGCTTTGGAACTCTTCCATTGTTCTCGGAAGTCTGCTGAAGTTTAAAAATAGTTTGTAGAACTCTCCTATTGTTCTCTGAATTCTGGTGAAATTTAAATATGCTTTGGAACTCTTCCATTGTTCTCGGAATTCTGCTGAAGTTTTAAAATGCTTTGGAACCCTTCCATTGTTCTCGGAATTCTGCTGAAGTTTAAAAATGCTTTGGAACCCATCCATTGTTCTTGGAATATTGCTGAAGTTTAAAAATAGTCTGTAGAACTTTCCCATTGTTCTCGGAATTCAGCTGAAGTTTAAAAATGCTTTGGGACTCTTCCATTGTTCTCGGAATTCTGCTGAAGTTTAAAATTGCTTTGCAACTCTCCCATTGTTCTCGGAATATTTTTGTTTTTTTTAAATCAACCTGTAGAACTCTCCCATTGTTCTAGGAATTCTGCTGAAGTTTTAAAATAGTTTGTAGAACTCCTCCATTGTTCTCGGAATTCTGCTGAAGTATAAAAATGCTTTTGAACTTTTCCATTATTCTCAGAATTCTGCTGAAGTTTAAAATTGCTTTGGAACTTTTCCATTGTTCTCGGAATTCTGCTGAAGTTTAAAAATGCTTTGGAACTCTCCCATTATTCTCGGAATGTTATTTTTTTTTAAATTAGTCTTTAGAACTCTACCATTGTTCTCGGTATTCTGTTGAAGTTTAAAAATGCTTTGGAACTCTCCCATTGTTTTCGGAATGTTATTTTTTTTTAAATAAGTCTGTAGAGCTCTCCCATTGTTCTTGGAATTCTGCTGAAGTTTAAAAATGCTTTGGAACACTTCCATTGTTCCAGAATTCTGCTGAAATTTAAAAATGCTTTGGAACTCTCCCATTGTTCTCGGAATGTTATTTTTTTTTTAAAAATGTCTGTAAAAGTCTCCGATTGTTCTCGGAATTCTTCTGAAGTTTAAAAAGGCTTTGGAACTCTCCCATTGTTCTTGGAATTAAATTGTTTTTTTTAAATAAGTCTGTAGAACTGTCCCATTGTTCTCAGAATTCTGCTAAAGTTTAATAATGCTTTGGAACTCTTCCATTGTTCTCGGAATTCTTCTGAAGTTCAAAAATGTTTTGGAACTCTTCCATTGTTCTCGGAATTTTTCTGAAGTTTAAAAATGTTTTGGAACTCTTCCATTTTTAGCGGAATTCCTGTGAAGTTTAAAAATGCTTTGGAACTCTCCCATTGTTCTCGGAATGTTATTGTTTTTGTAAAAAAAGTCTGAAAAACTCTCCGATTGTTCTTTGAATTCTGCTGAAGCTTAAAAATGCTTTGGTACATATCCCTTGTTCTTTGAATTCTTCTGAAGTTTAAAAATAGCCTGTAAAACTCTCCCATTGTTCTCGGTATGCTGCTGAAGTTTAAAAATGCTTTGGAACTCTTCCATTGGTCTTGGAATTCTGCAGGAGTTTAAAAATGCTTTGAAACTCTCCCATTTTTCTTGGAATATTTTTGTTTTTTTAAATCAGCCTGTAGAACTCTCCCATTGTTCTTGGGATTCTGCTGAAGTTTAAAAATGCTTTGGAACTCTTACATTGTTCTCGAAATTCTGCTGAAGTTTAGAAATAGTCTGTAGAACTCTCCCATTGTTCTCAGAATGTTATTGTATTTTTAAATAAGTCTGTAGAACGCTTCCATAGTTCTCAGAATTCTGCTGAAATTTAAAAATGCTTTGGAACACTTCTATTGTTCTCGGAATTTTGCTGACGTTTAAAAATGCTTTGGAACTCTTCCATTGGTCTCGGAATTCTGCAGGAGTTTTAAAATGATTTGGAACTCTCCCATTGTTCTCGGAATGTTACTGTTTTTTAAATCAGTCTGTAGAACTCTACCTCTGTTCTCAGAATTCTGCTGAAGATTAAAAATGCTTTGGAACTCTGCCATTGTTCTCGGAATTCTGCTGAAGTTTAAAAATGCTTTGGAACTCTCCCATTGTTCTCGGAGTGTTATTGTTTTTTTTAAATCAGTCTGTAGAACTCTACCTCTGTTCTCAGAATTCTGCTGAAATTTAAAAATGCTTTGGAACTCTTACATTGTTCTCGGAATTCTGCTGAAGTTTAAAAATTCTTTGGAACTCTCCCATTTTTCTCAGATTTTTTTTTTTTTAAATAACTCTGTAGAACTCTACCATTGTTCTCTGAATTCTGCTGAAGTTTAAAAATGCTTTGGAACTCTTCAATTGTTCTCGGAATTCTGCTGAAGTTTAAAAATGCTTTGAAACTCTCCCATTTTTCTTGGAATATTTTTGTTTTTTTAAATCAGCCTGTAGAACTCTCCCATTGTTCTTGGGATTCTGCTGAAGTTTAAAAATGCTTTAGAACTCTTACATTGTTCTCGGAATTCTGCTGAAGTTTAGAAATAGTCTGTAGAACTCTTCCATTGTACTCAGAATTCTGCTGAACCTTAAAAATGATTTGGAACTCTTCCATTGTTCTCGGAATTCTGCTGAAGTTTAAAAATGCTTTGGAACATTTCCATTGTTCTCGGAATTCTGCTGAAGTTTAAAAATAGTTTGTAGAACTCTCCTATTGTTCTCGCAATTCTGCTGAAATTTAAATATGCTTTGCAACTCTCTCATTGTTCTCAGAATGTTATTGTATTTTTAAATAAGTCTGTAGAATGCTTCCATAGTTCTCAGAATTCTGCTGAAATTTAAAAATGCTTTGGAACGCTTCTATTGTTCTCGGAATTTTGCTGACGTTTAAAAATGTTTTGGAACTCTTCCATTGTTATCGGAATGTTGTTTTTGTAAAAAAGTCTGTAAAACTCTATGATTGTTCTTTGAATTCTACTGAAGTTTAAAAACGCTCTGGTACATTTCCCTTGTTCTTGGAATTCTTCTGAAATAGCTTGTAGAACTCTCCCATTGTTCTCGGTATTTTGCTGAAGTTTAAAAATGCTTTGGGACTCTTCCATTGGTCTCGGAATTCTGCTGAAGTTTTAAAATGCTTTGGAGCTATCCCATTGTTCTCGGAATGTTATTGTTTTTTTTAAAATCAGTCTGTAGGTCTCTTCCATCGTTCCCGGAATTCTACTGAAGTTTAAAAATGCTTTGGAACCCTTCCATTGTTCTTGGAATTTTGCTGAAGTTTAAAAATAGTCTGTAGAACTCTCCCATTGTTCTCGGAATTCTGCTGAAGTTTAAAAATGCTTTGGAACTCTTCCAATGTTCTCGGAATTCTGATGAAGTTTAAAAATGCTTTTCAACTCTCCCATTGTTCTCGGAATATTTTTTTTTTTTAAATCAGCCTGTAGAACACTCCCATTGTTCTCGGAATTCTGCTGAAGTTTAAAATAGTCTGTAGAACTCTTCTATTGTTCTCAGAATTCTGCTGAAGTTTAAAAATGATTTGGAACTCTTCCATTGTTCTCGGAATTCTGCTGAGGTATAAAAATGCTTTGGAACTTTTCCATTGTTCTCAGAATTCTGCTGAAGTTTAAAAATGCTTTGGAACTCTTGCATTGTTCTCGGAAGTTTGCTGAAGTTTAAAAATAGTTTGTAGAACTCTCCTATTGTTCTCTGAATTCTGCTTTAATTTAAATATGCTTTGGAACTCTTCCATTGTTCTCGGAATTCTGCTGAAGTTTTAAAATGCTTTGGAACCCTTCCATTGTTCTTGGAATATTGCTGAAGTTTAAAAATAGTCTGTAGAACTTTCCCATTGTTCTCGGAATTCAGCTGAAGTTTAAAAATGCTTTGGGACTCTTCCATTGTTCTCGGAATTCTGATGAAGTTTAAAAATGCTTTGCAACTCTCCCATTGTTCTCGGAATATTTTTGTTTTTTTTAAATCAACCTGTAGAACTCTCCCATTGTTCTCGGAATTCTGCTTAAGTTTAAAAATAGTTTGTAGAACTCCTCCATTGTTCTCGGAATTCTGCTGAAGTATAAAAATGCTTTTGAACTTTTCCATTGTTCTCAGAATTCTGCTGAAGTTTAAAAATGCTTTGGAACTCTTTCATTTTTCTCAGAATTCTGCTGAAGTTTAAAAATAGTTTGTAGAACTCTCCTATTGTTCTCTGAATGCTGCTAAAATTTAAATATGCTTTTGAACTCTTCCATTGTTCTCGGAATTCTGCTGAAGTTTAAAAATGCTTTGGAACCCTTCCATTGTTATCGGAATTTTGCTGAAGTTTAAAAATAGTCTGTAGAACTCTACCATTGTTCTCGGAATTCTGCTGAAGTTTAAAAATGCTTTGGAACTCTTCCATTGTTCTCGGAATTCTTCTGAAGTTTAAAAATAGCCTGTAGAACTCTCCCATTGTTCTCGGAATTCTTCTGAAGTTTAAAAATGCTTTGGAACACTCCCATTGCTCTCGGAATGTTATTGTTTTTTTTAAATCAGCCTGTACAACTCTCCCATTGTTCTCGGAATTCTGCTTAAGTTTAAAAATAGTCTGTAGAACTCTACTATTCTCAGAATTCTGCTGAAGTTTAAAAATGATTTGGAACTCTTCCATTGTTCTCGGAATTCTGCTGAAGTATAAAAATGCTTTCGAACTTTTCCATTGTTCTCAGAATTCTTCTGAAGTTTATAAATGCTTTGGAACTCTTCCATTGTTCTCGGTATTCTGCTGAAGTTTAAAAATAGTTTGTAGAACTCTCCTATTCTCTGAATTCTGTTGAAATTTAAATATGCTTTGGAACTCTTCCATTGTTCTCGGAATTCTGCTGAAGTTTAAAAATGCTTTGTAACCCTTCTATTGTTCTCGGAATTTTGCTGAAGTTTAAAAATAGTCTGTAGAACTGTACCATTGTTCTCGGAATTCTGCTGAAGTTAAAAAATGCTTTGGAACTCTTCCATTGTTCTCGGAATTCTTCTGAAGTTTAAAAATAGCCTGTAGAACTCTTCCATTGTTCTTGGTATACTGCTGAAGTTTAAAAATGCTATGGAACTCTTCCATTGTTCTCGGAATTCTGCTGAAATTTAAAAAGGCTTTGGAACTCTTCCATTGTTTTCGGAATTCTGCTGAAGTTTAAAAATGCTTTGAAACTCATCCATTGTTCTCGGAATTCTGCTGAAGTTTAAAAATGCTTTGGAACTCTTCCATTGGACTAGGAATTCTGCTGAAGTTTAAAAATACTTTGAAAGTCTCCCATTGTCCTCGGAATGTTATTGCTTTTTTAAATTAGTCTTTAGAACTAGAGATGAGCATTGTTCTACTCGAACTGTTCTCCAATCTCAAATTCGAGCTGTTTTGGGCGGTGTTCGAGCCGTTCGGCGAACACGAACAATTTGAGAAAAATTCGGCTGTTCGAGGTTATGTTCGATACCTGTTCGTGCACCAAAATCATAACTGGATTTTTTCTCAGTAATGATGAAAATTAATGTTAATACGCAGTTTGAGTGTACAGCGGGGTGGGGGGAGGGGCAGGGGATGGATCTCTGCAGGAACAATGAAGATCTCCATTTTTTTTTCTCTTTCCCGCATTTGCAGTGGGGAGGTGCAATCTGTCAGCCTATCAGCAGCGCACACACGGAGCGAAGTGCTTTTTTTCACACAAGCAAGGGCATGTGTCATTGGCAGTGTATGTCACATGTCCTTGCCCTATAAGACCAAGCCATTTTCCCCGTCGCCACCATTTTCTCACTGCTGCAGCTGCGTGTTAGACGGCACCGCTGTTGCTGTGTGCGCTATACCTTGTTAATTTCAAGCCAATTTTCGCACAAATATACAGATAGCTTGGGAGTAGGGAATAGTTGTGATTGCAGTCCTTTTAAGGACTAGGTTACAGCATTTCCTACGACTTTTATCAGGGAGGTCTGTGCTCTTAAATAGATATATTGTGGGAGTAAAGACTAATTGTAATTGGAGTCCTTTTCAGGACTAGGTTACATCAGTTCCTATCAGTTTTTCCCAGGCAGGTCTGTGCCAGTGCTGTGCAAGTTTTTTTCACAGCATTTGGCTGAATCTAGCAAAGCTAATCCTTTTTGGCCTATTGCAGAGTGTGTTAGTCAGTGGAGTAGCCTATCTGTGTTGCAAGATATACCACCTGTGTATAGAATACCAATTTTTTTACTGCACCTAGTGAAGTAAAATCTTTTGGGCATAGCATCATTCTATTAGTCCATCTATACTGACCTCCATCAGGTTGCAAACTGAATATAATTTTTTTCTGCATCTAGCTCTGAAAAAATATTTGGCCTTCTAGCAGTGTGTCGGACTTTCTCTATTAGTCCATCTATACTGACCTCCATCAGGTTGCAAATTAAAAATAATTTTTATCTGCATCTACAGTACCTCTGAAAAAATATTTGGGCTTCTAGCTGTGTGTGGGACTTGTTGTATTAGTCCATCTATACTGACCTCCATCAGGTTGCAAACTGAATATATTTTTTTCTGCATCTACCTCTGAAAAAATATTGGGCTTCTAGCTGTGTGTGGGACTTGTTGTATTAGTCCATCTATACTGACCTCCATCAGGTTGCAAACTGAATATATTTTTTTCTGCATCTACCTCTGAAAAAATATTTGGGCTTCTAGCTGTGTGTGGGACTTGTTGTATTAGTCCATCTATACTGACCTCCATCAGGTTGCAAACTGAATATATTTTTTTCTGCATCTACCTCTCAAAAAATATTGGGCTTCTAGCTGTGTGTGGGACTTGTTGTATTAGTCCATCTTTACTGACCTCCATCAGGTTGCAAACTGAATATATTTTTTTCTGCATCTACCTCTGAAAAAATATTGGGCTTCTAGCTGTGTGTGGGACTTGTTGTATTAGTCCATCTATACTGACCTCCATCAGGTTGCAAACTGAATATATTTTTTTCTGCATCTACCTCTGAAAAAATATTGGGCTTCTAGCTGTGTGTGGGTCTTGTTCTATTAATCCATCTATACAGACCTCCATCAGGTTGCAAACTGAATATAATTTTTTTCTGCATCTAGCTCTGAAAAAATATTTGGCCTTCTAGCAGTGTGTGGGACTTTCTCTTTTAGTCCATCTATACTGACCTCCATCAGGTTGCAACCTGAATATAATTTTTTTCTGCATCTAGCTCTGAAAAAATATTTGGCCTTCTAGCAGTGTGTCGGACTTTCTCTATTAGTCCATCTATACTGACCTCCATCAGGTTGCAAATTAAAAATAATTTTTATCTGCATCTACAGTGCCTCTGAAAAAATATTTGGGCTTCTAGCTGTGTGTGGGACTTGTTGTATTAGTCCATCTATACTGACCTCCATCAGGTTGCAAACTGAATATATTTTTTTCTGCATCTACCTCTGAAAAAATATTGGGCTTCTAGCTGTGTGTGGGTCTTGTTCTATTAATCCATCTATACAGACCTCCATCAGGTTGCAAACTGGATATAATTTTTTTCTGCATCTAGTTCTGAAAAAATATTTGGCCTTCTAGCAGTGTGTGGGACTTGTTCTATTAGTCCACCTATACTGACCTCCATTAGGTTGCAAATTCAAAATAATTTTTTGTATGCATCTAGCTCTGAAAAAATATTGGGCTTCTAGCTGTGTGTGGGTCTTGTTCTATTAATCCATCTATGCAGACCTCCATCAGGTTGCAAACTGAATATAATTTTTTTCTGCATCTAGCTCTGAAAAAATATTTGGCCTTCTAGCAGTGTGTGGGACTTTCTCTGTTAGTCCATCTATACTGACCTCCATCAGGTTGCAAACTGAATATAATTTTTTTCTGCATCTAGCTCTGAAAAAATATTTAGCCTTCTAGCAATGTGTCGGACTTTCTCTATTAGTCCATCTATACTGACCTCCATCAGGTTGCAAATTAAAAATAATTTTTATCTGCATCTACAGTACCTCTGAAAAAACATATTATGCTTCTAGCTGTGTGTGGGACTTGTTGTATAAGTCCATCTATACTGACCTCCATCAGGTTGCAAACTGAATATATTTTTTTCTGCATCTACCTCTGAAAAAATATTGGGCTTCTAGCTGTGTGTGGGACTTGTTGTATTAGTCCATCTATACTGACCTCCATCAGGTTGCAAATTGAATATAATTTTTTTCTGCATCTAACCCAGCCAATAGTTTTGGCCTAATACCACAGTTTGGCCACTCAGCTCTGCTCGGTTACCATCCATTGTTTTTTTGTGCAAACAACTCCAGAGTTGTGAATTAGTTAACCACCAAAATGAGTGGAAAAAGGCCTGCTGCTGATGGAAAGGGGAATAGGCGTGTTGGGAAGGGGAAAAAAGGTTGTGTCCGTGGGGTAGGTCTTAAAGCAACAGTAACATCTGCAGAAGAAAGACCATCTTCCAGCCAAACTAAAATGTCTACTTCTTTTAGCGGACAATGTGATAAGATCCCTTTCTTACGGCCACGCCAATCGCTACAAATTCCAGATGAGGCCCAAAAACAGCAGGTGCTTCAACGGATATCAAGTGCTCCTTTAAGTGGGCTCTCCTCCACATCAACTTCAACATCACAAATACTCCAGTCCTCAAAGGTGTCACCCCAATCGCACTTGCTTCCTCACAGCTCCCAAATCTCCAGCTGCCCGTCTGAGTATGAGGTAGAACAGATGGTTGAGTCTGCAGAGCTGTTTACTCATACTATAGCCTGGGAATCAGAGGTCGACTCCAGCGCTTCTGTGATTCCAGACGAGGAAATGATCTGCACTGATGCCCAGAATCTTTATGAGTCGGATCCACGACCAGATGCAGAAGGTTCTGACCATAATGTAGACCCTCATTCCCAAACTGTAACTCCTGTTGGTGGAGACAATGAGGAAGACGATGATAAGACTCAAATACCTGATTGTAGCGACAACTTTAGTTTTTTGTCAGGGCAGGAACAGGTTGGCTCTGAGAACAACGGGTGTGATAACGCACAGGGTGATGATGATGAGGTTGGAGATCCCACTTACTGTCAACCCACAGTCAGCCAAGAGATGAGGTCAGCAGAGGAGGTGGAGGAAGATGCTAGTGACGACGAGGTCAGGTTGCGCCTTCCTGGACAGAGACGTAGTACTGCAAGCACGTCAACAACTGCATCCTCAAACACAACTCTGCCTCTCACCACAAGTCGTGGTGGCTCTTCAGGTCGCATGGGTGCTAAGCCTTGCATAGCCTGGGCATTTTTTCAGATCGATAAAGATGACCCAACTCGTGTTATCTGTAACATTTGTCAGCAAAAGCTAAGTAGAGGCCAAAAAATACATAGTTTGAGTACTTCATGCATGAACCGGCACATGGACATGAAGCATAAGTTGCAGTGGGAAGCTCAGTGTGCTACAATGCGGCCTAGCCGGCCGGGCCAACCACCGTCTGCCATATCTTGTGCATCCGCGGCCTCTTCATCCTCTGTGACTGGGGGGACAGCAGTCACACCTGTTTTGGGGCGCAGACCTGCCACCTCTTTACCCGCAACAGCCAGCGTGATTGGCAGGTCATCATTTTCTTTGGAGGTGGGAACACCAGCTGGTGTTGAGCGCTGTCCGACATCGATAGCACCACCTTTGGATCAAGGCAACCTAATATGTCCGCCTGCATCTTCCTCACAGACCGGCATTTTGCCGGGGACACCCTTATCAACCCCGTCTAAGCACAATAGCCAGCCCTCGGTCCCTCAGATGTGGACAAGTAAAAGACCATTTCCTCCTAGCCATGAGAAAGCTAAGAGGTTGAATTTCACCATCTGCAAGCTCTTGGCTACAGAAATGCTGCCTTTCCGCCTGGTGGACACAGAGGATTTTCGAAACCTTATGTCCGTCGCAGTGCCCCAGTACCAGATGCCCAGTCGGCACTACTTCTCAAAGAAAGGTGTGCCTGCGTTCCACCAGCATGTCGCACACAACATCACCGCTTCTTTGAGAAACTCTGTGTGTGACAGGGTGCATTTCACCACAGACACTTGGACGAGTAGGCATGGACAGGGGCGTTACATGTCGCTGACTGGGCACTGGGTAACTATGGTGACAGCAGGACAAGGGGCTGCTGTCCAAGTCTTGCCGTCCCCACGAGTTGTGCGTCAATCCTCTTTATGTCAAAGTTCCTCCACTGCTTCTGCCTCCTCAACCTCCTCTCGGTCTTCCACCTGCACCCAAAGCCTGTCTGGTCATGCCACAAGCTTTCTAACTGCGCAGAAGGGATCCTGCACACCTCCTTACTATGCTGGCAGTAGGGCTCAACGTCATCAGGCGGTTTTTACATTGAAATGTCTGGGAAATGTGAGTCACACAGCTGAGGAGTTGTGGTCAGCTCTGGAGAACCAATTTCATGAATGGTTGTCTCCACTGGACCTGAAACCAGGGAAGGCCGTGTGCGACAATGCTGCAAACCTGGGTGCGGCCCTTCGCCGGGGCAATGTCACACATGTGCCTTGTATGGCTCACGTGTTGAACCTGGTTGTCCAGCAATTTTTAGCCCACTATCCCAGACTAGATGGCCTTCTGCAGAGGGCACGGTCGCTGTGTGCTCACTTCCGCCGTTCGCATCCCGCAGCTCAGCGACTTACATCTCTACAGAAGTCGTTGGGCCTGCCACTTCACCGGCTAAAATGCGATGTGCCTACCCGGTGGAATTCAACTCTGCACATGTTGCAGCGACTGTGGCAGCACCGACAAGCCCTGGTGCAATACGTTCTGACATATAGCCTGGGCCAACGAGATTCAGAGGTGGGGCAAATCACGCTGGAGGAGTGGTCTCAGATCAGGGACCTATGCACCCTTCTGCACAGTTTTGAAATGGCGACGAAGATGTTTAGTGCTGACGATGCCATTATCAGCATGACTATTCCGGTGATTTACATGCTGGAGCACATGTTAAACAGAATTCGGAGTCAGGTGGTGGCACAAGAGGAGGTGGAGGAAGTAGAGGAGGAGGAGTTGTATGCGGAAGGGCTAACATCTGCAAGGTCCAGACGGTCGGCAGCACCAAGGCGGCAGGCATGTGAGGGTGGGGGAGATGGTTTTACCAGGGCGCATGGTAGCAGCCAAACTAGTGAGGAAGGTGCAGGAGCCCAGGAAGAAGTGGAGGACGAACTGATGGAAGACTCATCAGATGAGGGAGACCTTGATCACATTTCTGTTGTGCGAGGTTGGGGGGAGAGGACAGAGGAAGGAAGCATGATTGTTACCTCGCCACCAACACAACAGGGACTTGGTGCTCCTGGATGCACAACACACATGAGTGCCTTCTTGCTGCACTACCTGCAACATGACCCTCGAATTGTGAGAATTAGAAATAATCCTGACTACTGGGTTGCCACACTGTTAGATCCCCGGTACAAAAGTAAATTTGCAGAAATTATTGCTGCCATAGAAAGGGATGCACGCATGCAGTAGTATCAGCAGAGACTGTTGCAGAATCTTACATGTGCTTTTCCACAAAATACCAGTGGTGCACGTAGTGAATCTCACAGTTCCAACTTGCCAACCGTGGGACCGTCAAGTGTTCAGCACTCAAACCGTAACAGAACCACAGTATCTGCTGGTAACATCAATTTTGCGGAATCATTTCACCACTTTTTTAGCCCATCCTTTGCAAGGCCACAGGAGACAAGAAGTCTGACACATAGTCAACGCCTAGAGACGATGGTACAGGAGTATCTCCAAGTAAACATTGAAGTCACGACTGTGTCACTGGACCCTTGCTCTTTTTGGGCTTCCAATCTGGATAAATGGCCGGAGCTAGCCACTTACGCCTTGGAGATCTTGTCATGCCCCGCAGCCAGCGTTCTGTCTGAACGTGTGTTCAGCGCTGCTGGTGGGGTGCTGACAGATAAGCGCACGTGGCTCTCCACTGATAATGTAGACAGACTCACGTTCATAAAGATGAACAAATCATGGATCCGAAACGACTTTTCTACCCCTGTGTCATCCTGGGGAGAGTAAAAGCTTCATGATTGGTTAAAATCACCCTACCAACCGTATTAAGCACCCTTCTGCACAGTTTTGAAATGGCGACGAAGATGTTTAGTGCTGACGATGCCATTATCAGCATGACTATTCCGGTGATTTACATGCTGGAGCACATGTTAAACAGAATTCGGAGTCAGGTGGTGGCACAAGAGGAGGTGGAGGAAGTAGAGGAGGAGGAGTTGTATGCGGAAGGGCTAACATCTGCAAGGTCCAGACGGTCGGCAGCACCAAGGCGGCAGGCATGTGAGGGTGGGGGAGATGGTTTTACCAGGGCACATGGTAGCAGCCAAACTAGTGAGGAAGGTGCAGGAGCCCAGGAAGAAGTGGAGGACGAACTGATGGAGACCTTGATCACATTTCTGTTGTGTGAGGTTGGGGGGAGAGGACAGAGGAAGGAATACCTCATATGATATTTTTTGCACTTTTTTTTATCTGCCAGGGCACGGCCAGGCCCAGTAATGGTGACCTTGTAAGTGGGGGCTTCACAACTCTGCGATGCACGGATAGGGTGCCGGGCATCCCGCCTAGTCGAATAGTAGGGGCGTTTAATAGGATGCTGGCTAGGCACGGTGCCGTGAGTGTGTGAATTGCACCCTACTGCAAGTTTCATCTGTGTGCAGTTTTAGTGCTAAGCAGTCGCCCCTCCAGTGAGAGTGGGTGAGGGCGATTGTTCATCAGCATTCTGCACCTGTGTTACCTCCTTCTAACAAAAGGGGGCCGGCCGTGTCCTGGTGTGCGTTTTTTCTTGAAACCTTGGCTGGTGAGTACCATTGCCTTTTGCTATTTTCTAAAATTCTGTCTATTGCTGTGGCTATGCTGTCTGTTTTTAATATTAGAGTAGGGACTCGCAAAACCGTGAGGACCCTTGACGATGGGTTGCGAGCTTACGTATTTTGGCCAAAATATTAACGAATACCTCATATGATATTTTTTGCACTTTTTTTATCTGCCAGGGCACGGCCAGGCCCAGTAATGGTGACCTTGTAAGTGGGGGCTTCACAACTCTGCGATGCACGGATAGGGTGCCGGGCATCCCGCCTAGTTGAATAGTAGGGGCGTTTAATAGGATGCTGGCTAGGCACAGTGCCGTGAGTGTGTGAATTGCACCCTACTGCAAGTTTCATCTGTGTGCAGTTTTAGTGCTAAGCAGTCGCCCCTCCAGTGAGAGTGGGTGAGGGCGATTGTTCATCAGCATTCTGCACCTGTGTTACCTCCTTCTAACAAAAGGGGGCCGGCCGTGTCCTGGTGTGCATTTTTTCTTGAAACCTTGGCTGGTGAGTACCATTGCCTTTTGCTATTTTCTAAAATTCTGTCTATTGTTGTGGCTATGCTGTCTGTTTTTAATATTAGAGTAGGGACTCGCAAAACCGTGAGGACCCTTGACGATGGGTTGCGAGCTTACGTATTTTGGCCAAAATATTAACGAATACCTCATATGATATTTTTTGCACTTTTTTTATCTGCCAGGGCACGGCCAGGCCCAGTAATGGTGACCTTGTAAGTGGGGGCTTCACAACTCTGCGATGCACGGATAGGGTGCCGGGCATCCCGCCTAGTCGAATAGTAGGGGCGTTTAATAGGATGCTGGCTAGGCACGGTGCCGTGAGTGTGTGAATTGCACCCTACTGCAAGTTTCATCTGTGTGCAGTTTTAGTGCTAAGCAGTCGCCCCTCCAGTGAGAGTGGGTGAGGGCGATTGTTCATCAGCATTCTGCACCTGTGTTACCTCCTTCTAACAAAAGGGGGCCGGCCGTGTCCTGGTGTGCATTTTTTCTTGAAACCTTGGCTGGTGAGTACCATTGCCTTTTGCTATTTTCTAAAATTCTGTCTATTGTTGTGGCTATGCTGTCTGTTTTTAATATTAGAGTAGGGACTCGCAAAACCGTGAGGACCCTTGACGATGGGTTGCGAGCTTACGTATTTTGGCCAAAATATTAACGAATACATCATATGATATTTTTTGCACTTTTTTTTATCTGCCAGGGCACGGCCAGGCCCAGTAATGGTGACCTTGTAAGTGGGGGCTTCACAACTCTGCGATGCACGGATAGGGTGCCGGGCATCCCGCCTAGTCGAATAGTAGGGGCGTTTAATAGGATGCTGGCTAGGCACGGTGCCATGAGTGTGTGAATTGCACCCTACTGCAAGTTTCATCTGTGTGCAGTTTTAGTGCTAAGCAGTCGCCCCTCCAGTGAGAGTGGGTGAGGGCGATTGTTCATCAGCATTCTGCACCTGTGTTACCTCCAAACCAGGGGAGGAGTCCTGAGGAGATAATTTGCATATTCCCACTGCATTTTGGGGTAAGTGAAGAGTCTCCGCGAGCTCAAAGAACACTGGATTTTGGCTGTTGGAGCTGAAAAGAGGACATCGGTAAACCAGGGGAGGAGTCCTGAGGAGATACTTTGCATATTCCCACTGCATTTTGGGGTAGGTGAAGAGTCTCCGCGAGCTCAAAGTACACTGGATTTTGGCTGTTGGAGCTGGAAAGAGGACATCAGTAAACCGCGCGCCTACCGGCGCACGCATATTGAAGCTTTTTTCACTGTTTTCAGAACATTAACAGTAAGAACATGGAAGAGTCCAGGAGCCATTTGGTGAGCTGCATATCCTGCTACATGTTCACAGACTTGCCAGTGGAAAAGCCAAACTTCACATGCCAGAAATGCAAGCTTGTGTCCCTCTTGGAGGAAAAGTTGCGAAATCTAGAAGAGAGGTTAACTACCTTGAAAATCATTAAGGCAGGTGAAGAGTTCTTAGACAGAGCAGAATTATCTCTTCATGATTCAGAAAGAGAAGAAATTCGAACTTCACCTGACGAAACAGAGGAATGGAAGCATGTGACCCACAGAAGCAGGAGGATCGAGAGGCAGTCAGCACCCATACTGCTCAGGAACCAGTACCAGGCTCTCTCGCAGGAGAACCATGAAGAAATACAGCAAGATAAGACTTTGCCAGCAATGAATAACCTTGTAAGCCCTCAGAATCCTCCTGGATGGAGAAAGAAGAATGTTGTGAAGAAAAAACGGAGAGTGGTGGTCATGGGGGATTCCCTGTTAAGAGGAACAGAGGCCGCTATCTGCAGACCAGACATAACCTCAAGAGAAATGTGCTGTCTTCCTGGAGCAAAAATTAAAGATGTGTCTGACAGGATATCAAGACTCTTCAGACCTACAGATCACTACCCATTCCTGCTAATACATGTGGGGACAAATGACACCGCAAGAAAGGACCTGGAAACCATCTGCAGTGACTTTGAAGACTTAGGCAAGAAAGTGAAAGAATTGGGAGCGCAGGTGGTCTTCTCATCCATCCTCCCAGTGGATGGCCATGGAACAATGAGGTGGAATAAGATTCTACAGGTGAACAACTGGCTACGTCGATGGTGCCGTCAACAAGGATTTGGATTTCTGGATCACGGAATGAATTACCTATACGATGGACTACTTGCTAGAGATGGGGTGCACCTTACGAAGACTGGAAAACATGTAGTTTGGAAGTTGCCTTGCTACACTCATCAGGAGAGCTTTAAACTAGAACAATGTGGGAAGGGAAGCAAAAGGCCAGAAAAAGCCATACAGCTGACAAATACTATTGAGATCTCTGCTACTGGAAGTGGAAAGGAAGAACAAAGACAAAACAATTTAAATAATAAAAATATGGGAGGAAGAGAAACCAATCACAAACTAAAATGTTTTTATACAAATGCACAAAGCATGGGCAACAAACAAGGAGAATTGGAACTACTAATGCAGGAAAAGAAATATGATGTCATTGGAATCACTGAAACTTGGTGGGACGATACACATGATTGGAATAAAAGGCTAAAAGGATACAACTTATTTGCAAGAAACAGAATTGATAAACGAGGAGGAGGTGTCGCATTGTATGTTAGAAAAGCGTATATCTGCACAGAGATTGAAGCTTCAGAGACTGGGAGTTCTGTGGAAACTGTTTGGGTAAGAATACAAGGAGAGAACAACGGAAAGGACACCATTGTAGGCATTTACTACAGGCCACCTGGGCAAGCTGAAGATATGGATGAACTCTTTATGTATCAAATGACCAAGTTCTCCAAAAAATATGACGTAGTGGTCATGGGAGATTTCAACTATCCAGACATTTGTTGGGAATCTCTCTCAAGTAAAACTAACAGGTCAAGCAAATTCTTATCCTCTATTGCTGACAACTTTATCTTCCAAAAGGTAGGGGAGAAAACAAGGGGATCAGCTACTTTGGATCTAATCCTTATAAACAGGGAGGAAATGGTTGAGGAGGTAAAGGTGGCTGGGACCCTAGGAGGCAGCGATCATGCTATTATAGAATTTTGGATAACTAGAGGAGGAAGACATGTGAAGACTCAAACTTCAAGGTTAGATTTTAGAAAGGCAGATTTTAAGAGACTCAGAAAGAGAATAGGAGGGATCCAATGGCTGGATGTCCTTAAGGACAAAAATGTCCAGGAAGGATGGGAAATTTTTAAAAATGAGATTCTCAAAGCACAATCGTTAACAATCCCGAAAAGTAGGAAGAATGGGAAGCATTTAAGGAAACCAGGATGGATGAACACAGAACTTAAACACATGCTAAAAAGAAAGAAAGAAATGTTTATTAAATGGAAAGAGGGAGGCATATCTAAAGAAGATTATAATGCAGTCTGCAGATCCTGCAGGGCACGTATCAGGTTAGCTAAAGCTGACAATGAATTAAGGCTTGCAAGAGATGTCAAAAGCAATAAAAAAGGATTTTTGGGGTATGTCAAAAGTAAAAGAAAAGTCAAAGATGCTATAGGATTTTTACAGGATGAAAATGGAGAAATGGTAAGAGAGGATGTTGAGAAGGCCGAACTTTTTAATTCCTATTTTGCATCTGTTTTCTCTCAGAAAGAAAATGTAACATCAACTGATCTTCACTGTCCTTTTAAAGGAATAGAAGAATCCAAGTTATCTGTAAACAGAAAGATTGTGAAGGAATATTTAGCTAACATAAATGAGTTCAAGTCTCCAGGTCCAGATGAATTACACCCCAGAGTACTGAAGGAGATCGTAGAAGAAATTTTAGAACCACTCTCCATAATCTTTGAAAATTCTTGGAGAACAGGAGAAGTCCCAGAAGACTGGAGAAGAGCAAATGTTGTTCCTATCTTCAAAAAGGGGAAGAAGGTGGACCCAGGGAACTATAGGCCGGTGAGTCTGACTTCTATACCAGGAAAGATCTTTGAACAAATTATTAAACAACATGTATGTAAGTACCTGGATAAGAATGAAGTGATTAACCAGAGTCAGCATGGGTTTGTAACTAACAAGTCATGTCAGACTAACTTAATTTCCTTCTATGACAGAATCACTGACTGGGTGGATCAGGGAAATGCTGTAGATATAGTATATCTTGACTTCAGCAAAGCATTTGACAAAGTATCTCACACCATCCTTATTGAAAAAATGACCAAGTATGCAATGGACCAGGCAACTGTTAGGTGGATTCATAACTGGCTTAGTGATCGGACTCAAAGGGTGGTTGTAAATGGCTTCACATCCAGCTGGATGAATGTCTCAAGTGGGGTACCACAGGGCTCTGTCCTGGGACCTGTATTGTTCAACATCTTCATCAATGATTTAGATGAAGGAATTGAGGGTAAACTGATTAAATTTGCTGATGACACAAAGCTAGGAGGGATAGCTAATACTAGAGAAGAGAGAGAGAGGATTCAAAAAGACCTAAATAAACTGGAGCAGTGGGCAGCAACCAACAGAATGGTTTTTAACAGGGAAAAATGCAAAGTACTACATCTGGGCAATAAAAATGAAAAAAGCATATACAGAATGGGAGGAATAGAGCTAAGCAACAGTACATGTGAAAAAGACTTAGGTATACTAATAGATCATAGACTGAACATGAGTCAACAGTGTGATGCAGCAGCAAAAAAGGCAAATACAATTCTGGGATGTATTAACAGAACCATACAGTCTAGATCACGTGAAGTCATTATCGGTCTTTACTCCTCTTTGGTCAGACCTCATCTGGAATACTGTGTACAGTTTTGGGCACCACATTTTAAAAAAGACATCGACAAACTGGAGCAAGTTCAGAGAAGAGCGACCAGAATGGTGACTGGTCTGCAAACCATGTCCTATGAGGAACGGTTGCAGGATTTGGGAATGTTTAGCTTGCAAAAAAGAAGACTGAGAGGAGACTTAATAGCTGTCTACAAATATGTCAAGGGCTGTCACATTGTAGAAGGATCATCTTTATTCTCATTTTCACAAGGAAAGACTAGAAGCAATGGGATGAAACTAAATGGCAGGAGACACAGATTAGATATTAGAAAAAACTTTTTGACAGTTAGGGTGATTAATGAGTGGAACAGGCTGCCACGAGAGGTGGTGAGTTCCCCTTCAATGGACGTCTTCAAACAGAGGCTGGACAGACATCTGTCTGAGATGATTTAGTGAATCCTGCTTTGAGCAGGGGGTTGGACCAGATGACCCAGGAGGTCCCTTCCAACTCTACCATTCTATGATTCTATGATTCTATGATTCTATGATTCCTTCTGACAAAAGGGGGCCGGCCGTGTCCTGGTGTGCATTTTTTCTTGAAACCTTGGCTGGTGAGTACCATTGCCTTTTGCTATTTTCTAAAATTCTGTCTATTGTTGTGGCTATGCTGTCTGTTTTTAATATTAGAGTAGGGACTCGCAAAACCGTGAGGACCCTTGACGATGGGTTGCGAGCTTACGTATTTTGGCCAAAATATTAACGAATACCTCATATGATATTTTTTGCACTTTTTTTATCTGCCAGGGCACGGCCAGGCCCAGTAATGGTGACCTTGTAAGTGGGGGCTTCACAACTCTGCGATGCACGGATAGGGTGCCGGGCATCCCGCCTAGTCGAATAGTAGGGGCGTTTAATAGGATGCTGGCTAGGCACGGTGCCGTGAGTGTGTGAATTGCACCCTACTGCAAGTTTCATCTGTGTGCAGTTTTAGTGCTAAGCAGTCGCCCCTCCAGTGAGAGTGGGTGAGGGCGATTGTTCATCAGCATTCTGCACCTGTGTTACCTCCTTCTAACAAAAGGGGGCCGGCCGTGTCCTGGTGTGCATTTTTTCTTGAAACCTTGGCTGGTGAGTACCATTGCCTTTTGCTATTTTCTAAAATTCTGTCTATTATTGTGGCTATGCTGTCTGTTTTTAACTGTCCTATTGTTCTCGCAATTCTGCTGAAACTTAAATATGCTTTGGAACTCTCCCATTGTTCTTGGAATTTTGCTGAACTTTAAAAATCCTTTGGAACTCTACCCTTGTTCTCAGAATTCTGCGTAAGTTTAAAAAGAATCTGTAGAACTCTCCCATTGTTCTTGGAATTCTGCTAAAGTTTAAAAATGCTTTGGAACTCTTACATTGTTCTCGGAATTTTGCTGAAGTTTAAAAATGCTTTGGAACTCTCCCATTGTTCTCGGAATTCTACTGAAGTTTTAAAATGCTTTGGAACTCTCCCATTGTTCTCGGAATGTTATTGTTTTATTAAATCAGTCTGTAGATCTCTACCATTGTTCTCTGTATTCTGCTGAAGTTTAAAAATGCTTTGGAACTCTACCATTGTTCTCGGAATGTTATTGTTTTTTTAATAAGTCTGTAGAACTCTCCCATTGTTCTTGGAATTGTGCTGAAGTTTAAAAATGCTTTGGAACTCTTCCTTTGCTTTCAGAAATCTGCTTTATTTGAAAAACAGTCTGTAGAGCTCTCCCATTGTTTTCGGAATTCTGCTGAAGTTTAAAAATGCTTTGCAACTCTTCCATTGTTCTCGGAAATCTGATGAAGTATTAAAATGCTTTTATACTCTTCCATTGATCTCGGAATTCTGCTGAAGTTTAAAAATGCTGTGTAACTTTCCCATTGTTCTTGGAATTCGGCTGAAGTTTAAAAATGCTTTGGAACTCTTCCATTGTTCTCGGAATTCTGCTGAAGTTTAAAAATGTTATGGAACTCTTCCATTGTTCTCGGAATTCAGCTGAAGTTTAAAAATAGTCTTCCGAACTCTCCCATTGTTCTCAGATATTTGCTGAAGTTTAAATATGCTTTACAACTCTCACGTTTTTCTCAGAATTTTACTGTTTTTTATAAATAAATCCGTAGAACTCTCCCATTTTTCTTGGAATTCTGCTGAAGTTTAAAAATGCTTTGGAACTCTTCCATTGTTCTCAAAATTCTGCTGAAATTTAAAAATGCTTTGGAACTCTTCCTTTGTTTTCGGAATTCTGCTGAAGTTTAAAAATGCTTTGGAACTCTCCCATTTTTCTCGGAATATTTTTGTTTTTTTAAATCAGCCTGTAGAACTCTTCCATTGTTCTCGGAATTCTGCTGAAGTTTAAAAATGCTTTGGAACTCTTACATTGTTCTCGGAATTCTGCTGAAGTTTAGAAATATTCTGTAGAACTCTACCATTGTTCTCAGAATTCTGCTGAACTTTAAAAATGATTTGGAACTCTTCCATTGTTCTCGGAATTCTGCTGAAATTTAAAAATGCTTTGGAACTCTTGCAATGTTCTCGGAACTCTGCTGAAGTTTAAAAAAAGTTTGCAGAACTCTCCTATTGTTCTTGCAATTCTGCTGAAATTTAAATTTGCTTTGTAACTCTCCCATTGTTCTCAGAATGTTACTGTTTTTTTTAAATAAGTCTGTAGAACGCTTCCATTGTTCTCAGAATTCTGCTGAAGTTTAAAAATACTTTGGAACTCTTCCATTTTTCTCAGAATTCTGCTGAAATTTAAAAATGCTTTGGAACTCTCCCATTGTTCTCGGAATGTTATTGTTTTTTTAAAAAACTGTCTGTAAAACTCTCCCATTGTTCTCGGAATTCTGCTGAAGCTTAAAAAAGGTTGGAACTCTCCCATTGTTCTCGGAATGAAATAGTTTTTTTTAAATAAGTCTGTAGAACTCTCCCATTGTTCTCGGAATACTGCTGAAGTTTACAAATGTTTTGGAACTCTTCCATTGTTATCGGAATTCCTCTGAAGTTTAAAAATGCTTTGGAACACTCCCATTGTTCTCGGAATGTTATTGTTTTTTTTAAAAAGTCTGTAAAACTCTCCGATTGTTCTTTGAATTCTGATGAAGTTTAAAAATGCTCTGGTACATTTCCATTGTACTTGCAATATTTATGAAGTATAAAAATAGCCTGTAGAACTCCCCCATTGTTCTCGGTATTCTGCTGAAGTTTAAAAATGCTTTGGGACTCTTCCATTGGTCTCGGAATTCTGCTGAAGTTTTAAAATGCTTTGGAACTCTCCGATTGTTCTCGGAATGTTATTGTTTTTTTAAAAACAGTCAATAGGTCTTTTCCATTGTTCCCGGAATTCTGCTGAAGTTTAAAAATGCTTTGGAACCCTTCCATTGTTCTCGGAATTTTGCTGAAGTTTAAAAATGCTTTGGAACTCTTCCATTGTTCTCAGAATTCTGATGAAGTTTAAAAATGCTTTGCAACTCTTCCATTGTTCTCGGAATATTTTTGTTTTTTTTTAAATCAGCCTGTAGAACTCTGCCATTGCTCTCGGAATTCTGCTGAAGTTTAAAAATAGTCTGTAGAACTCTACTATTGTTCTCAGAATTCTGCTGAAGTTTAAAAATAGTCTGTAGAACTCTCCCATTGTTCTCAGAATTCTGCTGAAGTTTAAAAATGCTTTGGAACCCTTCCTTTGTTCTTGGAATTCTGCTGAGGTTTAAAAACGCTTTGGAATGCTTCCATTGTTCTCAGAATTCTGCTGAAGTTTAAAAATAGTCTGTAGAACTCTCCCATTGTTATTGAAAATCTGCTAAATTTTTAAAATGCTTATGAACATTTCCATTGATCCCGGAATTCTGCTGAAGTTTAAAAATTCTTTGGAACTCTCCCATTGTTCTTAGAATGTTACTGTTTTTTTACAAAATGTCTGTAAAGCTCTTCCATTGTTCTCGGAATTCTGCTGAAATTTAAAAAGGCTTTGGAACTCACCCATTGTTTTCATAATTCTTCTGAAGTTTAAAAATGCTTTGGAACTCTTCCATTGTACTCGTAATTCTGATGAAGTTTAAAAATGCTTTGGAACCCTCCATTGTTCTCGGAATTTTGCTGAAGTTTAAAAATAGTCTGTAGTACTTTACCATTGTTCTCGGAATTCTGCTGAAATTTAAAAATGCTTTGGAACTCTTCCATTGTTCTTGGAATTCTGATGAAGTTTAAAAATGCTTTGCAACTCTCCCATTGTTCTCGGAATATTTTTGTTTTTTTTAAATCAGCCTGTAGAACTCTCCCATTGTTCTCGGAATTCTGCTAAAGTTTAAAAATAGTCTGTTGAACTCTACTATTGTTCTCAGAATTCTGCAGAAGTTTAAAAATGTTTTGGAACTCTTCCATTGTTCTCGGAATTCTGCTGAAGTATAAAAATGCTTTGGAACTTTTCCATTGTTCTCCGAATTCTGCTGAAGTTTAAAAATGCTTTGGAACTCTTCCATTGTTCTCAGAATTCTTCTGAAGTTTAAAAATAGTTTGTAGAACTCTCCTATTGTTCTCGCAATTCTGCTGAAACTTAAATATCCTTTGGAACTCTTCCCTTGTTCTCAGAATTCTGTGTAAGTTTAAAAATAATCTGTAGAACTCTCCCATTGTTCTCGGAATTCTGCTAAAGTTTAAAAATGCTTTGGAACTCTTACATTGTTCTCGGAATTTTGCTGAAGTTTAAAAATGCTTTGGAACTCTCCCATTGTTCTCGGAATTCTACTGAAGTTTTAAAATGCTTTGGAACTCTCCCATTGTTCTCGGAATGTTATTGTTTTATTAAATCAGTCTGTAGATCTCTACCATTGTTCTCTGTATTCTGCTGAAGTTTAAAAATGCTTTAGAACTCTCCCATTGTTCTCGGAATGTTATTGTTTTTTTAATAAGTCTGTAGAACTCTCCCATTGTTCTTGGAATTGTGCTGAAGTTTAAAAATCCTTTGGAACTCTTCCTTTGCTTTCAGAAATCTACTTTATTTTAAAAATAGTCTGTAGAGCTCTCCCATTGTTTTCGGAATTCTGCTGAAGTTTAAAAATGCTTTTCAACTCTTCCATTGTTCTCGGAAATCTGATGAAGTATTAAAATGCTTTTATACTCTTCCATTGATCTCGGAATTCTGCTGAAGTTTAAAAATGCTGTGTAACTTTCCCATTGTTCTTGGAATTCTGCTGAAGTTTAAAAATGCTTTGAAACTCTTCCATTGTACTCGTAATTCTGCTGAAGTTTAAAAATGCTTTGGAACTCTTCCATTGTTCTCGGAATTCTTCTGAAGTTTAAAAATAGTTTGTAGTACTCTACCATTGTTCTCGGAATTCTGCTGAAATTTAAAAAGGCTTTGGCACTCTTCCATTGTTCTTGGAATTCTGATGAAGTTTAAAAATGCTTTGGAACTCTCCGATTGTTCTCGGAATATTTTTGTTTTATTTAAATCAGCCTATAGAACTCTCCCATTGTTCTCGGAATTCTGCTAAAGTTTAAAAATAGTCTGTAGAACTCTACTATTGTTCTCAGAATTCTGCTGAACTTTAAAAATGATTTGGAACTCTTCCATTGTTCTCGGAATTCTGCTGAAGTATAAAAATGCTTTGGAACTTTTCCATTGTTCTCAGAATTCTGCTGAAGTTTAAAAATTCTTTGGAACTCTTCCATTGTTCTCGGAATTCTTCTGAAGTTTAAAAATAGTTTGTAGAACTCTCCTATTGTTCTCGCAATTCTGCTGAAGCTTAAATATGCTTTGGAACTCTAGCATTGTTCTCGGAATTTTGCTGTAGTTTAAAAATCCTTTGGAACTCTTCCCTTATTCTCAGAATTCTGCGTAAGTTTAAAAAGAATCTGAAGTACTCTCCCATTGTTCTCGGAATTCTGCTAAAGTTTAAAAATGCTTTGGAACTCTTACATTGTTCTCGGAATTCTGATGAAGTTTAAAAATACTTTGGATCTCTTCCTTTGCTTTCAGAAATCTGCTTTATTTTAAAAATAGTCTGTAGAGCTCTCCCATTGTTTTCGGAATTCTGCTGAAGTTTAAAAATGCTTTGGAACTCTTCCATTGTTCTCGGAAATCTGCTGAAGTTTTAAAATGCTTTTATACTCTTCCATTGATCTCGGAATTCTGCTGAAGTTTAAAAATGCTGTGTAACTTTCAGATTGTTCTTGGAATTCTGCTGAAGTTTAAAAATGCTATGGAACTCTTCCATTGTTCTCGGAATTCAGCAGAAGTTTAAAAATAGTCTGCCGAACTCTCCCAATTTTTTCAGATATTTGCTGAAGTTTAAATATGCTTTACAACTCTCTGGTACATTTCCATTGTTCTTGGAATTTTTATGCAGTATAAAAATAGCCTGTAGAACTCTCCCATTGTTCTCGGTATTCTGCTGAAGTTTAAAAATGCTTTGGGACTCTTCCATTGGTCTCGGAATTCTGCTGAAGTTTTAAAATGCTTTGGAACTCTCCGATTGTTCTCGAAATGTTATTGTTTTTTTATAAACAGTCTGTAGGTCTTTTCCATTGTTCCCGGAATTCTGCTGAAGTTTAAAAATGCTTTGGAACCCTTCCACTGTTCTCGGAATTTTTCTGAAGTTTAAAAATGCTTTGAAACACTTCCATTGTTCTCGGAATTCTGATGAAGTTGAAAAATGCTGTGCAACTCTCCCATTGTTCTCGGAATATTTTTGTTTTTTTTAAATCAGCCTGTTGAACTCTCCCATTGTTCTCGGAATTCTGCTGAAGTTTAAAAATAGTCTGTAGAACTCTACTATTATTCTCAGAATTCTGCTGAAGTTTAAAAATAGTCTGTAGAACTCTCCCATTGTTCTCGGAATTCTGCTGAAGTTTAAAAAATGCTTTGGAACCCTTCCTTTGTTCTCGGAATTCTGCTGAAGTTTAAAAATGCTTTGGAATGCTTCCCTTGTTCTCGGAATTAGGCTGAAGTTTAAAAACAGTTTGTAGAACTCTCCCATTGTTCTTGAAAATCTGCTAAATTTTAAAAATGCTTAGGAACATTTCCATTGTTCCCGGAATTCTGCTGAAGTTTAAAAATTCTTTGGAATTCTCTTATTGTTCTTGGAATGTTATTGTTTTTTTAAAAAATGTCTGTAAAACTCTTCCATTGTTCTCGGAATTCTGCTGAAATTTAAAAAGGCTTTGGAACTCTTCCATTGTTCTCGGAAATCTGCTGAAGTTTTAAAATGCTTTTATACTCTTCCATTGATCTCGGAATTCTGCTGAAGTTTAAAAATAGTCTGTAGTACTCTACCATTGTTCTCGGAATTCTGCTGAAATTTAAAAAGGCTTTGGAACTCTTCCATTGTTCTTGGAATTCTGATGAAGTTTAAAAATGCTTTGGAACTCTCCGATTGTTCTCGGAATATTTTTGTTTTTTTTAAATCAGCCTATAGAACTCTCCCATTGTTCTCGGAATTCTGCTAAAGTTTAAAAATAGTCTGTAGAACTCTACTATTGTTCTCAGAATTCTGCTGAACTTTAAAAATGATTTGGAACTCTTCCATTGTTCTCGGAATTTTGCTGAAGTATAAAAATGCTTTGAAACTTTTCCATTGTTCTCAGAATTCTGCTGAAGTTTAAAAATGCTTTGGAACTCTTCCATTGTTCTCGGAATTCTTCTGAAGTTTAAAAATAGTTTGTAGAACTCTCCTATTGTTCTCGCAATTCTGCTGAAGCTTAAATATGCTTTGGAACTCTCCCATTGTTCTCGGAATTTTGCTGAAGTTTAAAAATCCTTTGGAACTCTTCCCTTGTTCTCAGAATTCTGCGTAAGTTTAAAAACAATATGTAGAACTCTCCCATTGTTCTCGGAATTCTGCTAAAGTTTAAAAATGCTTTTGAACTCTTACATTGTTCTCGGAATTCTACTGAAGTTTAAAAATGCTTTGGATCCCTTTGCTTTCAGAAATCTGCTTTATTTTAAAAATAGTCTGTAGAGCTCTCCCATTGTTTTCGGAATTCTGCTGAAGTTTAAAAGTGATTTGGAACTCTTCCATTGTTCTCAAAATTCTGCTGAAATTTAAAAATGCTTTGGAACTCTTCCTTTGTTTTCGGAATTCTGCTGAAGTTTAAAAATGCTTTGGAACTCTCCCATTTTTCTCGGAATATTTTTGTTTTTTTAAATCAGCCTGTAGAACTCTTCCATTGTTCTCGGAATTCTGCTGAAGTTTAAAAATGCTTTGGAACTCTTACATTGTTCTCGGAATTCTGCTGAAGTTTAGAAATATTCTGTAGAACTCTACCATTGTTCTCAGAATTCTGCTGAACTTTAAAAATGATTTGGAACTCTTCCATTGTTCTCGGAATTCTGCTGAAATTTAAAAATGCTTTGGAACTCTTGCAATGTTCTCGGAACTCTGCTGAAGTTTAAAAAAAGTTTGCAGAACTCTCCTATTGTTCTTGCAATTCTGCTGAAATTTAAATTTGCTTTGTAACTCTCCCATTGTTCTCAGAATGTTACTGTTTTTTTTAAATAAGTCTGTAGAACGCTTCCATTGTTCTCAGAATTCTGCTGAAGTTTAAAAATACTTTGGAACTCTTCCATTTTTCTCAGAATTCTGCTGAAATTTAAAAATGCTTTGGAACTCTCCCATTGTTCTCGGAATGTTATTGTTTTTTTAAAAAACTGTCTGTAAAACTCTCCCATTGTTCTCGGAATTCTGCTGAAGCTTAAAAAAGGTTGGAACTCTCCCATTGTTCTCGGAATGAAATAGTTTTTTTTAAATAAGTCTGTAAAACTCTCCCATTGTTCTCGGAATACTGCTGAAGTTTACAAATGTTTTGGAACTCTTCCATTGTTATCGGAATTCCTCTGAAGTTTAAAAATGCTTTGGAACACTCCCATTGTTCTCGGAATGTTATTGTTTTTTTTAAAAAGTCTGTAAAACTCTCCGATTGTTCTTTGAATTCTGATGAAGTTTAAAAATGCTCTGGTACATTTCCATTGTACTTGCAATATTTATGAAGTATAAAAATAGCCTGTAGAACTCCCCCATTGTTCTCGGTATTCTGCTGAAGTTTAAAAATGCTTTGGGACTCTTCCATTGGTCTCGGAATTCTGCTGAAGTTTTAAAATGCTTTGGAACTCTCCGATTGTTCTCGGAATGTTATTGTTTTTTTAAAAACAGTCAATAGGTCTTTTCCATTGTTCCCGGAATTCTGCTGAAGTTTAAAAATGCTTTGGAACCCTTCCATTGTTCTCGGAATTTTGCTGAAGTTTAAAAATGCTTTGGAACTCTTCCATTGTTCTCAGAATTCTGATGAAGTTTAAAAATGCTTTGCAACTCTTCCATTGTTCTCGGAATATTTTTGTTTTTTTTTAAATCAGCCTGTAGAACTCTGCCATTGCTCTCGGAATTCTGCTGAAGTTTAAAAATAGTCTGTAGAACTCTACTATTGTTCTCAGAATTCTGCTGAAGTTTAAAAATAGTCTGTAGAACTCTCCCATTGTTCTCAGAATTCTGCTGAAGTTTAAAAATGCTTTGGAACCCTTCCTTTGTTCTTGGAATTCTGCTGAGGTTTAAAAACGCTTTGGAATGCTTCCATTGTTCTCAGAATTCTGCTGAAGTTTAAAAATAGTCTGTAGAACTCTCCCATTGTTATTGAAAATCTGCTAAATTTTAAAATGCTTATGAACATTTCCATTGATCCCGGAATTCTGCTGAAGTTTAAAAATTCTTTGGAACTCTCCCATTGTTCTTAGAATGTTACTGTTTTTTTACAAAATGTCTGTAAAGCTCTTCCATTGTTCTCGGAATTCTGCTGAAATTTAAAAAGGCTTTGGAACTCACCCATTGTTTTCATAATTCTTCTGAAGTTTAAAAATGCTTTGGAACTCTTCCATTGTACTCGTAATTCTGATGAAGTTTAAAAATGCTTTGGAACCCTCCATTGTTCTCGGAATTTTGCTGAAGTTTAAAAATAGTCTGTAGTACTTTACCATTGTTCTCGGAATTCTGCTGAAATTTAAAAATGCTTTGGAACTCTTCCATTGTTCTTGGAATTCTGATGAAGTTTAAAAATGCTTTGCAACTCTCCCATTGTTCTCGGAATATTTTTGTTTTTTTTAAATCAGCCTGTAGAACTCTCCCATTGTTCTCGGAATTCTGCTAAAGTTTAAAAATAGTCTGTTGAACTCTACTATTGTTCTCAGAATTCTGCAGAAGTTTAAAAATGTTTTGGAACTCTTCCATTGTTCTCGGAATTCTGCTGAAGTATAAAAATGCTTTGGAACTTTTCCATTGTTCTCCGAATTCTGCTGAAGTTTAAAAATGCTTTGGAACTCTTCCATTGTTCTCAGAATTCTTCTGAAGTTTAAAAATAGTTTGTAGAACTCTCCTATTGTTCTCGCAATTCTGCTGAAACTTAAATATCCTTTGGAACTCTTCCCTTGTTCTCAGAATTCTGTGTAAGTTTAAAAATAATCTGTAGAACTCTCCCATTGTTCTCGGAATTCTGCTAAAGTTTAAAAATGCTTTGGAACTCTTACATTGTTCTCGGAATTTTGCTGAAGTTTAAAAATGCTTTGGAACTCTCCCATTGTTCTCGGAATTCTACTGAAGTTTTAAAATGCTTTGGAACTCTCCCATTGTTCTCGGAATGTTATTGTTTTATTAAATCAGTCTGTAGATCTCTACCATTGTTCTCTGTATTCTGCTGAAGTTTAAAAATGCTTTAGAACTCTCCCATTGTTCTCGGAATGTTATTGTTTTTTTAATAAGTCTGTAGAACTCTCCCATTGTTCTTGGAATTGTGCTGAAGTTTAAAAATCCTTTGGAACTCTTCCTTTGCTTTCAGAAATCTACTTTATTTTAAAAATAGTCTGTAGAGCTCTCCCATTGTTTTCGGAATTCTGCTGAAGTTTAAAAATGCTTTTCAACTCTTCCATTGTTCTCGGAAATCTGATGAAGTATTAAAATGCTTTTATACTCTTCCATTGATCTCGGAATTCTGCTGAAGTTTAAAAATGCTGTGTAACTTTCCCATTGTTCTTGGAATTCTGCTGAAGTTTAAAAATGCTTTGAAACTCTTCCATTGTACTCGTAATTCTGCTGAAGTTTAAAAATGCTTTGGAACTCTTCCATTGTTCTCGGAATTCTTCTGAAGTTTAAAAATAGTTTGTAGTACTCTACCATTGTTCTCGGAATTCTGCTGAAATTTAAAAAGGCTTTGGCACTCTTCCATTGTTCTTGGAATTCTGATGAAGTTTAAAAATGCTTTGGAACTCTCCGATTGTTCTCGGAATATTTTTGTTTTATTTAAATCAGCCTATAGAACTCTCCCATTGTTCTCGGAATTCTGCTAAAGTTTAAAAATAGTCTGTAGAACTCTACTATTGTTCTCAGAATTCTGCTGAACTTTAAAAATGATTTGGAACTCTTCCATTGTTCTCGGAATTCTGCTGAAGTATAAAAATGCTTTGGAACTTTTCCATTGTTCTCAGAATTCTGCTGAAGTTTAAAAATTCTTTGGAACTCTTCCATTGTTCTCGGAATTCTTCTGAAGTTTAAAAATAGTTTGTAGAACTCTCCTATTGTTCTCGCAATTCTGCTGAAGCTTAAATATGCTTTGGAACTCTAGCATTGTTCTCGGAATTTTGCTGTAGTTTAAAAATCCTTTGGAACTCTTCCCTTATTCTCAGAATTCTGCGTAAGTTTAAAAAGAATCTGAAGTACTCTCCCATTGTTCTCGGAATTCTGCTAAAGTTTAAAAATGCTTTGGAACTCTTACATTGTTCTCGGAATTCTGATGAAGTTTAAAAATACTTTGGATCTCTTCCTTTGCTTTCAGAAATCTGCTTTATTTTAAAAATAGTCTGTAGAGCTCTCCCATTGTTTTCGGAATTCTGCTGAAGTTTAAAAATGCTTTGGAACTCTTCCATTGTTCTCGGAAATCTGCTGAAGTTTTAAAATGCTTTTATACTCTTCCATTGATCTCGGAATTCTGCTGAAGTTTAAAAATGCTGTGTAACTTTCAGATTGTTCTTGGAATTCTGCTGAAGTTTAAAAATGCTATGGAACTCTTCCATTGTTCTCGGAATTCAGCAGAAGTTTAAAAATAGTCTGCCGAACTCTCCCAATTTTTTCAGATATTTGCTGAAGTTTAAATATGCTTTACAACTCTCTGGTACATTTCCATTGTTCTTGGAATTTTTATGCAGTATAAAAATAGCCTGTAGAACTCTCCCATTGTTCTCGGTATTCTGCTGAAGTTTAAAAATGCTTTGGGACTCTTCCATTGGTCTCGGAATTCTGCTGAAGTTTTAAAATGCTTTGGAACTCTCCGATTGTTCTCGAAATGTTATTGTTTTTTTATAAACAGTCTGTAGGTCTTTTCCATTGTTCCCGGAATTCTGCTGAAGTTTAAAAATGCTTTGGAACCCTTCCACTGTTCTCGGAATTTTTCTGAAGTTTAAAAATGCTTTGAAACACTTCCATTGTTCTCGGAATTCTGATGAAGTTGAAAAATGCTGTGCAACTCTCCCATTGTTCTCGGAATATTTTTGTTTTTTTTAAATCAGCCTGTTGAACTCTCCCATTGTTCTCGGAATTCTGCTGAAGTTTAAAAATAGTCTGTAGAACTCTACTATTATTCTCAGAATTCTGCTGAAGTTTAAAAATAGTCTGTAGAACTCTCCCATTGTTCTCGGAATTCTGCTGAAGTTTAAAAAATGCTTTGGAACCCTTCCTTTGTTCTCGGAATTCTGCTGAAGTTTAAAAATGCTTTGGAATGCTTCCCTTGTTCTCGGAATTAGGCTGAAGTTTAAAAACAGTTTGTAGAACTCTCCCATTGTTCTTGAAAATCTGCTAAATTTTAAAAATGCTTAGGAACATTTCCATTGTTCCCGGAATTCTGCTGAAGTTTAAAAATTCTTTGGAATTCTCTTATTGTTCTTGGAATGTTATTGTTTTTTTAAAAAATGTCTGTAAAACTCTTCCATTGTTCTCGGAATTCTGCTGAAATTTAAAAAGGCTTTGGAACTCTTCCATTGTTCTCGGAAATCTGCTGAAGTTTTAAAATGCTTTTATACTCTTCCATTGATCTCGGAATTCTGCTGAAGTTTAAAAATAGTCTGTAGTACTCTACCATTGTTCTCGGAATTCTGCTGAAATTTAAAAAGGCTTTGGAACTCTTCCATTGTTCTTGGAATTCTGATGAAGTTTAAAAATGCTTTGGAACTCTCCGATTGTTCTCGGAATATTTTTGTTTTTTTTAAATCAGCCTATAGAACTCTCCCATTGTTCTCGGAATTCTGCTAAAGTTTAAAAATAGTCTGTAGAACTCTACTATTGTTCTCAGAATTCTGCTGAACTTTAAAAATGATTTGGAACTCTTCCATTGTTCTCGGAATTTTGCTGAAGTATAAAAATGCTTTGAAACTTTTCCATTGTTCTCAGAATTCTGCTGAAGTTTAAAAATGCTTTGGAACTCTTCCATTGTTCTCGGAATTCTTCTGAAGTTTAAAAATAGTTTGTAGAACTCTCCTATTGTTCTCGCAATTCTGCTGAAGCTTAAATATGCTTTGGAACTCTCCCATTGTTCTCGGAATTTTGCTGAAGTTTAAAAATCCTTTGGAACTCTTCCCTTGTTCTCAGAATTCTGCGTAAGTTTAAAAACAATATGTAGAACTCTCCCATTGTTCTCGGAATTCTGCTAAAGTTTAAAAATGCTTTTGAACTCTTACATTGTTCTCGGAATTCTACTGAAGTTTAAAAATGCTTTGGATCCCTTTGCTTTCAGAAATCTGCTTTATTTTAAAAATAGTCTGTAGAGCTCTCCCATTGTTTTCGGAATTCTGCTGAAGTTTAAAAGTGATTTGGAACTCTTCCATTGATCTCGGAATTCTGCTGAAGTTTAAAAATGCTGTGTAACTTTCCCATTGTTCTTGGAATTCTGCTGAAGTTTAAAAATGCTTTGGAACTCTTCCATTGTTCTCGGAATTCTGCTGAAGTTTAAAAATGCTATGGAACTCTTGCATTGTTCTCGGAATTCAGCAGAAGTTTAAAAATAGTCTGCCGAACTCTCCCAATTTTTTCAGATATTTGCTGAAGTTTAAATATGCTTTACAACTCTCCCATTTTTCTCAGAATGTTACTGTTTTTTATAAATAAGTCCGTAGAACTCTCCCATTTTTCTTCCAATTCTGCTGAAGTTTAAAAATGCTTTGGAACTCTTCCATTGTTCTCAAAATTCTGCTGAAATTTAAAAATGCTTTGGAACTCTTCCATTGTTCTCGGAATTCTGCTGAAGTTTAAAAATGCTATGAAACTCTTCCATTGTTTTCAGAAATCTGCTTTAGTTTAAAAATAGTCTGTAGAACTCTCCCATTTTTCTCGGAATGTTATTGTTTTTTTAAAAAAAAGTCTGTAGAACTCTCCCATTGTTCTCAGATTTTTGCTGAAGTTTAAAATTGCTTTGGAACTCTTCCATTGTTCTCGGAATTCTGCTGAAGTTTTAAAATGCTTTGGAACTTTTCCATTGTTCTCGGAATTCTTCTGAAGTTTAAAAATAGTTTGTAGAACTCTCCCATTGTTCTCGGTATTCTGCTGAAGTATAAAAATGATTTGGAACTCTTCCATTGTTCTCAGAATTCTTCTGAAGTTTAAAAATAACCTGTAGAAGTCTCCCATTATTCTTGGAATTCTGCTGAAGTTTAAAAATGCTTTGGAACTCTTCCATTGGTCTCGGAATTCTGCTGAAGTTTAAAAATGCTTTGGACCTCTTCCATTGTTCTCGGAATTCTACTGAAGTTTGAAAATGCTTTGGAACTCTCCCATTGTTCTCGGAATGTTATTGTTTTTTTAAATCAGTCTGTTGAACTCTACCATTGTTCTCGGTATTCTGCTGAAGTTTAAAAATGCTTTGGAACTCTCCCATTGTTCTCGAAATGTTATTTTTTTTTTTAATAAGTCTGTAGCACTCTCCCATTGTTCTCGGAATTCTGCTGAAGTTTAAAAATGCTTTGGAACTCTCCCATTGTTCTCGGAATGTTATTGTTTTTTTAAATCAGTCTGTAGAACTCTACCATTGTTCTCGGTATTCTGCTGAAGTTTAAAAATGCTTTGGAACTCTCCCATTGTTCTCGAAATGTTTTTTTTTTTTTTAACAATTCTGTAGCACTCTCCCATTGTTCTTGGAATTCTGCTGAAGTTTAAAAATGCTTTGGAACTCTCCCATTGTTCTCGGAATGTTATTTTTTTTTTTAAATAAGTCTGTCGAACTCTCTCTGTTAGGCGGCGGGCGGTTGCTGGATCTGAATTGGGTTCAGAATCATCAGTGGATTTGGTGGTCTCCCATTCAAGTTCTGCCAGGTCTGATGTTGCACAGCACCGCCATCAGTCCCAACGCCTAGATAGTGCACCAGATGTGCAAGTTGTATCTCGGGTGTTTGTGCCTAGCACTATGAAGTATAGGTTGTGGAGGGAGTCAGGACTCCGGCAGCCTAAGTCCAAGATGCATCACACTGAGCATGCCCATGACATGGCGTACCGTGATTGGTGTTTCAGGAACCAGCTGATCCGGTGACCTGGTACCGCCTGATTGGTCACAGGTGATGTCACCAATGGTGCGACAGTGGGGCAGGGCTTAGTCTTTAAAAGGCCCGCCCACAAACATGGCGGCACGCTCAGATCATTGAGCATGATGCTGTTGTGTGGACGTCTGTGCTCCACGTGTAGTTTCTGCTAGGCAGGTTAGCTCCATAGAGGCAGGCTAGTGAAAGTAGGCAGGCAGCTACGCCTTGCAGTCTGGCTCTGTCTGAGGGGGTCGTCTTACACCCCGAGCAGCCTGCAGACTCCTGTGGCCCACGTGGAGACACACTCCTCTGTCCAGTAGCACGCCGGCAGAGGGCACGTACCCGTCGCCGTGAGTCACACGCATCTTAGCGCCAACTACTACTGCGTAGCGTCTGTATCAAAGACAGGGCTACTGCTTCTCCGGTCGCACGTCTCCCTGCGGTTCGTGGAGATTGTGCGAACCGCTGAAGCCCGCTCCGTGTGCTTTAACACGGAGTGGTTTATCAGTTAAGTAGGTGCTATCCCGGTCGCTCTTCTCCCGTGCAGTTAACGGAGATAGAGCGAACCGCTATACCCTTCCTGTGTGCAGTAACATGGAGGGGTTTAACATTTAAGTTTGTCGCTTTCCTTTCCACCCGGGAAGTGTTCGGCAGCAGTCTTCCAGGCTGCATTGTGGACCCCGGGGTTGGTTGCGTTCCATTTTATTAAAGTTGTTTGCAACTGCCCCCTTAACAGTATCTGAGCGCCAGGATCTTGCCGAACATGGCTGACAATGAGCAGCTGCAGCGCTATATACAGCAACTGGAGACCAGACTTGGGTCTCTGGAACAATCTGCCCCGGTTGCTGATACCACTGCAGTAGCTACCCAGGCGGCTTCTCTAGCAGCCAATATGATTAACTCGGCTGCCACCACTGCATGTGCTCCATTACTCCGCTTTGCCCTCCCAGAAAAATTATCTGGGGACAGTAAATTCTGCAGGGGTTTTATTAATTTATGCTCCATACACTTGGAGATGATGGAGGCATGATTTCCCTCCGAGAGAACCAAAGTGGGTTATGTCATCTCATTGCTCTCCCACAGGGCTCTGGAGTGGGCTACTCCACTGTGGGAGCGGAATGATCCGATCATGGCTAATGCAGGTCTTTTCCTTAGGACCTTAAAAAGTGTTTTCCTGGGGCCTCAGGTCACGCATGATACGGCTCTTAAGCTGCTTGCGTTGACCAGGGTTCGGCCACCGCCGGCCACTATGCCATTCAGTTCAGAACCTTTGCGGCTGAACTGGATTGGCCTGAGCGGTCGCTAATCCCGGTGTTTTGGAGGGGACTGGCTGGGCATATTAAAGATGCTCTTGCTACCAGGGAGTTTCCAACTAGTGTTGAGCCACCCCCGTAGTGTTCGAGTTCGGTTCGGTTCGTCAAACACCCGTATGTTTGCCAAACTGTTCGTCGAACTGTTCGACGAACACCTTCGAACACCGTTAAAACCAATGGCAGGCAAACAAAAACACATAGAAACACATAGAAAACACCTTCAAAAGTGTCCAAAAGCTGACAAACTGCTCAGAAGACACAACTAACACATGGAAAAGTGGCAAGTATATATAGTCATGCGAAAAGAAAAGAGGTGGAGGAGTAAAAGGAGGGGGAGACACAGATATAGGCATGTCATGCCCTTCTAAAATCAAAAAAGTGCGAAGCTGACACGGCCAGTCCGTTCCTGCCCGTGCGACCTCCGTGTCGCCGGGTTTGTGCCAGAGCCGCGGTGGACCCTGACGGCCAGCCCCCCTCTCCCAATACTAGTGCCTGTCTGCTGGTGGGTCAAGCCCCCCCGCGGTGGGGGGGGAGTAGCATCTGCAGAAGAAAGACCATCTTCCAGCCAAACTAAGATGTCTACTTCTTTTCGTGGACAATGTGATACGATCCCTTTCTTACGGACACGCCAATCGCTACAAATTCCAGATGAGGCACAAAAACAGCAGGTGCTTCAACGGATATCAAGTGCTCCTTCAAGTGGGCTCTCCTCCACCTCAACTTCAACATCACAAATACTCCAGTCCTCAGAGGTGTCACCCCAATCGCACTTGCTTCCTCACAGCGCCCAAGTCTCCAGCTGCCCATCTGAGTATGGGGTAACACAGATGGTTGAGTCTGCACAGCTGTTTACTCATACTATATCCTGGGAAATGGAGGTCTGCTCCAGAGCTTCTGTTAATCCAGACAAGGAAATGATCTGCACTGATGCCCAGAATCTTTATAAGTCAGATCCAGGACCAGATGAAAAAGGTTCTGAGCATAATGTAGACCCTCGTTTCCAAACTGTAACTCCTGTTGGTGGAGACAATGATGAAGATGATGATGAGACTCAAATACCTGATTGGAGCGACAACTTGACTTTTCGGTCAGGGCAGGAAGAGGTTGGCTCTGAGGACGACGGGTGTGAGAACACACAGGGTGATGATGATGAGGTTGGAGATCCCACTTACTGTCAACCCACAGTCAGCCAGTCGATGAGGTCAGCAGAGGAGGTGGAGGAGGATGTGACTAGCCCAGGGGATGGGGATGACTCAGTACCCGGGCCTTTGCCTGGCCTTGGGGATGTCGCGGTGGTTGGCTCCCAGGCCCGTACCCTGGGATCACTCTTTAAAGGGGTGGATAATTGTGAATTTTATAAGAGTTAGTGATGCCACCTGTGGTATCTGGTGAGAAGCACCAGCGCTGCAGCAGTCCACTGAGGCCGGTGATAAGGCAGCTCGATGGTATAGCTCCCCACAGGTGGAGCTAGGCCTCAGAAAAGCGTATGCAGGGGGAATGCAGGACAGGCGAGACCCAGCTGGGTCAGAGCAAGAACGGGAAAGGACACGGTAGTCACTTCAGTACCTTTTACTGGTGGAAATTCAGGCACATCCTGGAGCACTGTAGGGTGAAGGGTGCATATCAGGATCCTGCCCAATGAGCGGGTGTAGGGCCTCCTGTTTCTTGCCTCTGCATAGTAAGTTTCTGACCTGCCTGGAGCTAGGCCTAACTTTGTCTCTGTCCTGCGCTGGCTGACTTTATGGTAAGGCCTTGTCTTGGAGTTCACGCTCCCAGTATGCGGGGCCTAAGCGTCTCCTGGCTCTGTTACGTATCAGCACCTTAGCGATCCTGGGACTTGTAGTTCTCCAGGGATTGCGGTTATGCCTTACTGGGTCATAGAGATCAAGGTAAGCTCGGATCTGGTGTCCGGTAAATGCTTCGGGGTGAGCTGGTTAAGCTCCTCTGCCCCTTATGTACTAACTCTCCACTCGCCTTCGGCCTACTCGGGCCCTCACTAGGCTATACACACTAACGGCAGCTTGCCGTGCTTCACCGATCTTATGGCGCCGGCACACCTTAAGTTGTAACTGGGCTCCCTGAATCTAGCTAGCAGGAGCCTTGTGCTCCACTGCTGAACTATTAACTGAGTTCTCTAGACTAGACTGAGCTCCACTGCAGACTGACCTCTCTTAGGCTTCTCTACTGTAGGAACTCTTCAGAGGATCTGAACTGCCTAGCTCCACCTTCCCTATTTAT
Organism: Phyllobates terribilis; assembly: GCF_046119375.1. NCBI lineage: Eukaryota > Metazoa > Chordata > Amphibia > Anura > Dendrobatidae > Phyllobates > Phyllobates terribilis. Next base: position 295,426,723 of record NW_027362771.1, read on the forward strand.
ATCCCTAACGGGCTCCCTCTGCTGGTCTGAGATGGAAGGTGGAGATGTGTGAATGTTTATGGGGGCCTCTTGTGGAGGATTCCATCAATGCACTCTTCTAGGATCTGTGATACCAAGTGCAGCGGGGTGTCACAGATGCTATTGACGACGAGGTTAGGTTGCACCTTCCTGGACAGAGACAGAATACTGGAAGCACGTCAACAACTACATCCTCAACCACAACTCTGCCTCTGACCACAAGTCGTAGTGGCTCTTCAGGTCGCATGGGCTCTAAGCCTTGCATAGCCGGGGCATTTTTTCAGATCGATAAGGATGACCCAACTCGTGTTTAGAGATGAGCGTTGTTCGACTCGAACTGTTCGCCAATCTCAAATTCGAGCTGTTTTGGGCGGTGTTCGAGCCGTTCGGCGAACACGAACGATTTGAGAAAAATTCGGATGTTCGAGGTTATGTTCGATAACTGTTCGTCCACCAAAATCATAACTGGATTTTTTCTCAGTAATGATGAAAATTAATGTTAATATGCAGTTTGAGTGTACAGCGGGGCGGGGGGAGGGGCAGGGGATGGATCTCTGCAGGAATAATGAAGATCTCCATTTTTTTTTCTCTTTCCCGCATTTACAGTGGGGAGGTGCAATCTGTCAGCCTATCAGCAGCGCACACACGGAGCGAAGTGCTTTTTTTCACACAAGCAAGGGCATGTGTCATTGGCAGTGTATGTCACATGTCCTTGCCCTATAAGACCCAGCCATTTTCCCCGTCGCCACCATTTTCTCATTGCTGCAGCTGCGTGTTAGACGGCACCGCTGTTGCTGTGTGCGCTATACCTTGTTAATTTCAAGCCAATTTTCGCACAAATCTACAAATAGCTTGGGAGTAGGGAATAGTTGTGATTGCAGTCCTTTTAAGGACTAGGTTACAGCATTTCCTATGACTTTTATCAGGCTGGTCTGTGCTCTTAAATAGATAGGTTGTGGGAGTAAAGACTAATTGTAATTGCAGTCCTTTTCAGGACTAAGTTACATTAGTTCCTATCAGTTTTTGCCAGGCAGGTCTGTGCCAGTGCTGTGCAAGTTTTTTTCACAGCATTTGGCTGAACCTAGAAAAGCTAATCCTTTTTCGCCTATTGCAGAGTGTGTTAGTCAGTGGAGTAGCCTATCTGTGTTGCAAGATACACCACCTGTGTATAGAATACCAATTTTTTAACTGCACCTAGTGAAGTAAAACCTTTTGGGCATAGCATCATTCTATTAGTCCAGCTATACTGACCTCCATAAGGTTGCAAATTGAATATAATTTTTTTCTGCATCTAGCTCTGAAAAAATATTTGTCCTTCTAGCAGTGTGTGGGACTTGTTCTATTAGTCCATCTATACTGACCTCCATTAGGTTGCAAATTCAAAATAATTTTTTGTCTGCATCTAGCTCTGAAAAAATATTTGGGCTTCTAGCAGTGTGTGGGACTTGTTCTATTAGTCCATCTATACTGACCTCCATCAGGTTGCAAATTCAAAATAATTTTTTGTCTGCATCTAGCTCTGAAAAAATATTTGGGCTTCTAGCAGTGTGTGGGACTTGTTCTTTTAGTCCATCTATACTGACCTCCATCAGGTTGCAAATTCAAAATATTTTTTTGTCTGCATCTAGCTCTGAAAAAATATTTGGGCTTCTAGCAGTGTGTGGGACTTGTTCTATTAGTCCATCTATACTGACCTCCATCAGGTTGCAAATTAAAAATATTTTTTTGTCTGCATCTAGCTCTGAAAAAATATTTGGCCTTCTAGCAGTGTGTGGGACTTGTTCTATTAGTCCATATATACTGACCTCCATCAGGTTGCAAATTAAAAATAATTTTTATCTGCATCTAGCTCTGAAAAAATATTTGGCCTTCTAGCAGTGTGTGGGACTTGTTCTATTAGTCCAACTATACTGACCTCCATCAGGTTGCAAACTGAATATAATTTTTTTCTGCATCTACCTCTGAAAAAATATTTGGGCTTCTAGCAGTGTGTGGGACTTGTTTTATTAGTCCATCTATACTGACCTCCATCAGGTTGCAAACTGAATATAATTTTTTTCTGCATCTACCTCTGAAAAAATATTTGGGCTTCAAGCAGTGTCTGGGACTTGTTTTATTAGTCCATCTATAATGACCTCCATCAGGTTGCAAATTAAAAATAATTTTTATCTGCATCTAGCTCTGAAAAAATATTTGGCCCTCTAGCAGTGTGTGGGACTTGTTCTATTAGTCCATCTATACTGACCTCCATCAGGTTGCAAATTAAAAATATTTTTTTGTCTACATCTAGCTCTGAAAAAATATTTGGCCTTCTAGCAGTGTGTGGGACTTGTTCTTCTAGTCCATCTATACTGACCTCCATCAGGTTGCAAATTCAAAATAATTTTTTGTCTGCATCTAGCTCTGAAAAAATATTTGGCCTTCTAGCAGTGTGTGGGACTTGTTCTATTAGTCCATCTATACTGACCTCCATCAGGTTGCAAATTGAATATAATTTTTTTCTGCATCCAGCTCTGAAAAAATATTTGGGCTTCTAGCAGTGTGTGGGACTTGTTCTATTAGTCCATCTATACTGACCTCCATCAGGTTGCAAATTGAATATAATTTTTTTCTGCATCTAACCCAGCCAATAGTTTTGGCCTAATACCACAGTTTGGCCACTCAGCTCTGCTCCGTTCCCATCCATTGTTTTTTTTGTGCAAACAAAAAGGCTGCTGCTGGTGGAAAGGGGAATAGGCGTGTTGGGAAGGGGAAAAAAGGTTGTGTCCATGGGGTAGGTGTTAAAGCAACAGTAACATCTGCAGAAGAAAGACCATCTTCCAGCCAAACTAAAATGTCTACTTCTTTTAGTGAACAATGTGATAAGATCCCTTTCTTACGGCCACGCCAATCGCTACAAATTCCAGATGAGGCACAAAAACAGCAGGTGCTTCAACGGATATCAAGTGCTCCTTTAAGTGGGCTCTCCTCCACATCAACTTCAACATCACAAATACTCCAGTCCTCAAAGGTGTCACCCCAATCGCACTTGCTTCCTCACAGCGCCCAAGTCTCCAGCTGCCCATCTGAGTATGGGGTAACACAGATGGTTGAGTCTGCACAGCTGTTTACTCATACTATAGCCTGGGAAATGGAGGTTTGCTCCAGAGCTTCTGTTAATCCAGACAAGGAAATGATCTGCACTGATGCCCAGAATCTTTATAAGTCAGATCCAGGACCAGATGAAAAAGGTTCTGAGCATAATGTAGACCCTCGTTTCCAAACTGTAACTCCTGTTGGTGGAGACAATGATGAAGATGATGATGAGACTCAAATACCGAGGACGACGGGTGTGAGAACACACAGGGTGATGATGACGAGGTTGGAGATCCCACTTACTGTCAACCCACCGTCAGCCAGTCGATGAGGTCAGCAGAGGAGGTGGAGGAGGATGTGACTAGCCCAGGGGATGGGGATGACTCAGTACCCGGGCCTTTGCCTGGCCTTGGGGATGTCGCGGTGGTTGGCTCCCAGGCCCGTACCCTGGGGTCACTCTTTAAAGGGGTGGATAATTGTGAATTTTATAAGAGTTCATGACGCCACCTGTGGTATCTGGTGAGAAGCACCAGCGCTGCAGCAGTCCACTGAGGCCGATGATAAGGCAGCTCGATGGTATAGCTCCCCACAGGTGGAGCTAGGCCTCAGAAAAGCGTATGCAGGGGGAATGCAGGACAGGTGAGACCCAGCTGGGTCAGAGCAAGAACGGGAAAGGACACGGTAGTCACTTCAGTACCTTTTACTGGTGGAAATTCAGGCACATCCCGGAGCACTGTAGGGTGAAGGGTGCATATCAGGATCCTGCCCAATGAGCGGGTGTAGGGCCTCCTGTTTCTTGCCTCTGCGTAGTAAGTTTCTGACCTGCCTGGAGCTAGGCCTAACTTTGTCTCTGTCCTGCGCTGGCTGACTTTATGGTAAGGCCTTGTCTTGGAGTTCACGCTCCCAATATGCGGGGCCTAAGCGTCTCCTGGCTCTGTTACGTATCAGCACCTTAGCGATCCTGGGACTTGTAGTTCTCCAGGGATTCCGGTTATGCCTTACTGGGTCATAGAGATCAAGGTAAGCTTGGATCTGGTGTCCGGTAAATGCTTCGGGGTGAGCTGGTTAAGCTCCTCTGCCCCTTATGTACTAACTCTCCACTCGCCTTCGGCCTACTCGGGCCCTCACTAGGCTATACACACTAACGGCAGCTTGCCGTGCTTCACCGATCTTATGGCGCCGGCACACCTTAAGTTGTAACTGGGCTCCCTGAATCTAGCTAGCAGGAGCCTTGTGCTCCACTGCTGAACTATTAACTGAGTTCTCTAGACTAGACTGAGCTCCACTGCAGACTGACCTCTCTTAGGCTTCTCTACTGCAGGAACTCTTCAGAGGATCTGAACTGCCTAGCTCCACCTTCCCTATTTATATCCCTAACGGGCTCCCTCTGCTGGTCTGAGATGGAAGGTGGAGATGTGTGAATGTTTATGGGGGCCTCTTGTGGAGGATTCCATCAATGCACTCTTCTAGGATCTGTGATACCAAGTGCAGCGGGGTGTCACAGATGCTATTGATGACGAGGTTAGGTTGCGCCTTCCTGGACAGAGACAGAGTACTGGAAGCACGTCAACAACTACATCCTCAACCACAACTCTGCCTCTGACTACAAGTCGTAGTGGCTCTTCAGGTCGCATGGGCTCTAAGCCTTGCATAGCCGGGGCATTTTTTCATATCAATAAGGATGACCCAACTCGTGTTTAGAGATGAGCGTTGTTCGACTCGAACTGTTCGCCAATCTCAAATTCGAGCTGTTTTGGGCGGTGTTCGAGCCGTTCGGCGAACACGAACGATTTGAGAAAAATTCGGATGTTCGAGGTTATGTTCGATAACTGTTCGTCCACCAAAATCATAACTGGATTTTTTCTCAGTAATGATGAAAATTAATGTTAATACGCAGTTTGAGTGTACAGCGGGGCGGGGGGAGGGGCAGGGGATGGATCTCTGCAGGAATAATGAAGATCTCCATTTTTTTTTCTCTTTCCCGCATTTACAGTGGGGAGGTGCAATCTGTCAGCCTATCAGCAGCGCACACACGGAGCGAAGTGCTTTTTTTCACACAAGCAAGGGCATGTGTCATTGGCAGTGTATGTCACATGTCCTTGCCCTATAAGACCCAGCCATTTTCCCCGTCGCCACCATTTTCTCATTGCTGCAGCTGCGTGTTAGACGGCACCGCTGTTGCTGTGTGCGCTATACCTTGTTAATTTCAAGCCAATTTTCGCACAAATCTACAAATAGCTTGGGAGTAGGGAATAGTTGTGATTGCAGTCCTTTTAAGGACTAGGTTACAGCATTTCCTATGACTTTTATCAGGCTGGTCTGTGCTCTTAAATAGATAGGTTGTGGGAGTAAAGACTAATTGTAATTGCAGTCCTTTTCAGGACTAAGTTACATTAGTTCCTATCAGTTTTTGCCAGGCAGGTCTGTGCCAGTGCTGTGCAAGTTTTTTTCACAGCATTTGGCTGAACCTAGAAAAGCTAATCCTTTTTCGCCTATTGCAGAGTGTGTTAGTCAGTGGAGTAGCCTATCTGTGTTGCAAGATACACCACCTGTGTATAGAATACCAATTTTTTAACTGCACCTAGTGAAGTAAAACCTTTTGGGCATAGCATCATTCTATTAGTCCAGCTATACTGACTAGTGTTGAGCCACCCCCGTAGTGTTCGAGTTCGGTTCGGTTCGTCGAACACCCGTGTGTTCGCCGAACTGTTCGTCGAACACCTTCGAACACCATTAAAACCAATGGCAGGCAAACAAAAACACATAGAAACACATGGAAAACACCTTCAAAGGTGTCCAAAAGCTGACAAACTGCTCAGAAGACACAACTAACACATGGAAAAGTGACAAGTACATATAGTCATGCGAAAAGAAAAGAGGTGGAGGAGTAAAAGGAGGGGGAGACACAGATATAGGCATGTCATGCCCTTCTAAAATCCAAAAAGTGAGAAGCCGACACGTTCAGTCCGCTCCTGCCCGTGCCACCTCCGCGTCGCCGGGTTTGTGCCAGAGCCGCGGTGAACCCTGACGGCCAGCCCCCCTCTCCCAATACTGGTGCCTGTCCGCTGGTGGGTCGAGCGAGCCCCCCTGTGCTGGAGGCAGCTCTAAGCTTTTTAATTTAAATTGTCTCTCTAATTTGAATGAATACACTTTAAATCCATTTACAAGGATCTATTGGAGGGCAAGTCTCATGCCAGCAGCCGCGTAATTCCAGCTCCAGTAGCGTCCACTAAAGCTGCTGCAGTTAAAAAACTTTTATAAGGATCGAGCTCGGCTGTCCACCGCAAGGCATCCTACTGCCAGTCCCAGCCCCTATGCCTTGGGGTGCCTCCTGATGCTCTTCACTGAGTATCCCATGGTCCCGAAGCATTGCCTTTGAAAAAATTAAGTGTCCAAACTACAGGTGGTGTAGCTTGCTTAATAGCTGGGATAATCCGCTGACTAGCAGACACTGCTACTAGGCACAAAGTATTTCCTGGGCTAGATGCAGTTAAAAATTTGTAATTAGATACTCTCGTTGGATGCTGAGAAAGCATTCCATAGAGTCTCCTGGCACGCCATATATGATTCTCTTAAAAATCTTGGGGTAGGGGTCTAGGGGACCCTTTTATAGCCAAAATCACGGCCCTGTATCGCAATACGTCACCTAGGCTGAAGATAAATGGAACTGTAGCACCCTGAGGGCTCGGTTGCTACAGAGGTATTGCATCTCGCCCAGAGGTGTGATATCTCACTCTCAGGTAAGGATGTAGTGTGGATCAGGACCCGACACCTGCATGCATTACACCACATTGCCGTGGGGCAGGGCGACCAATATGCCCCTGAGATGGGCACGACAGTCCCTGTCCCTGGCTGGAGTGGGGGGAGGGAACACTGAGGAAGGGGAACCCTGTAGTGCAGGAGCAGGGAGGAAGCAGTTCCTGGGTGCATTGAGAAGGGAGTATAAAAGGTGGGCACCATCTTAGTTCAGTGCAGAGAAGTCTGAGCAGAAGTGGCAGGGAGCAGGGGCTCTGCATTAGCTCTGCTCCGGAGGCGGGCCTAGTAACAGAGGCCCAGGCCTGGAAGAGGGAGAAGGAAGGAAGAGGAGCGGAGAAGGCTCCAGGAACGAGGAACGAAGGGATCCCAGGGGTGCGGACGGGCGAGTCGCCACCGCACGCCTGAATCCACCTGCGTGGAGGGGTCAGGCCAAAGGGGGAGACCGGTCCCCGAAACTAGTGGAGGCAGGAAACGACCCTCAGCTAGAAACAGGAGGCTGTGACATTTTATGCGGCGCAGCCCCTCGCTACACCCGCTAGGAAGGCACCACATAGGGTCAGGGAAACTGGCGCCAAGTTTACCAAGAGGAGGCCCGAGGCAGCCGGACAGAAGGGTTGGTAAGAAAGGCCAGACAAAGGACACACAAAGGGGGTCCTGTGAAGCGCTCCAAAGTTATCTGGGAGTTGTCTGAGCCCCTCACCTGGTGAGCACAGTACGACGTGGGCAGCCGTTACCTGCAGACGTGGTCTGGATAATAAGAACTGTGAGTAAAGGCCCTGGACTGCATCACTGACTCCGTGTCATTACTGCTGCTGCCCTGCACCATCACCCCCATCCTCCGCATACACTGCCCTGAGGCTATACTCCTCCCGTGGGGAGTTATGCTACGCTCTGCTGCACCCACAACACCAGCCTCAGCGGTCTGCCCTGGAGCGGCGGTTCACTCTGACCGCAATCCACGGGTGGCGTAGTCGGACATTTAAACATCAAAACCACATAAATAGTTCCGCCACTGGTTTGACCGCCCTGAGCCACGGAACCGGGTCGCCGCCACGGAGACTACAACCACCAGCATCCACCAAAAAGGGTCCGGCTCTGGGTGTCCCAAGGCCCAGGGGGCGCGTCAGAACATTTTCATCACCTTTCACAATCACCAATGGGACAAGGCAGGGATGTTCTCTGTCCCCTCTCTTATACATCCTAGTGACGGAGCACCTGCTCTCATCAATTCGCCATAACCCCAATATTAGGTGGATTGAGGTGGGAGGCACCGAGTACAAGTGCTCTCTATTTGCTGATGATGTCCTAGTATATATCACTCAATCACATATATCCATCCATGCTGTTATGGCTGAAATAGATCACTTTGTTACATGGTCAAATTTTAAAATCAATGCAGCGAAGTCTGAGGCCCTCGATGTCTCCCTCCCCAAATCCATATAGGATTCCATCCAGTCCAACTTTCCCTTTGCCTGGCCCTCACAGGGTATCAAATACTTAGGAATTCCTATTCATAGAGACCTCTCCCATCTATGTTATCTTAATTTTGGGCCCTTTATTGAACAACTCCATACAGACCACGGTTGGCAAGTTAGAACTGTAAGATTCACTACGTGAACCACTGGTGTTTTGTGGAAAAGCACATGTACACTGTGTTCCAAATTATTATGCAAAAAGTGTTTAGGAGTGATAAGGGAAGAATTTGTTTGTTTGTCAGTTAAACTCATTGATGGTGATGTGTGTCAGGGCTCTTTATATCACTGTAAGCAATTGCAGACACCTGTGCTAATTAGTTTGGCAGGTGTGTCCAATGAAAGGCAAGACTACTTAAGAAGGCTGTCTCACATTATTTAGCAGCCTACATTTTCTGCCAAAATGGGAAAGAAAAAGGATGTGTCGGCTGCTGAGAAGCAACAAATTGTGGAGTGTTTAGGTCAAGGCATGACTACAATCAACATTGTGCGATGATCAGGATGAAGTGTCTTGGCAATCAAGAAGTATGTAGCTGATTCACAGTACACACGTGTGCGTGCTGATAAGGGCAAATTGAGGACTCTTTCCTACAGGCAATTACGTCAGGTTGAAAGAGCAGCGGCAAAAAAGCCTTGTCATAGCAGCAGACAAGTTTTTGAAGCTGCTGGTGCCTCCAATGTCCCCCGAACAACAAGATGCAGGGTCCTTCAGAGGTTTGCAGCTGTGCATACGCCATCCTGTCGACCTCCTCTATCCACTTCACACAAGCAGAAACGGCTCCAGTGGGCCAAACATTACATGAAGACTGATTTCAAAACTGTTTTGTTCACGGATGAGTGCCGTGCAGCGCTCGATGGTCCAGATGGATGGAGTGGAGGATGGCTGGTTGATGGACACCCCACGCAAACACGGCTACAGCGCCAACAAGGAGGAGGTGGAGTAATGTTTTGGGCTGGAATCATGGGGAGAGAGATTGTCGGCCCCTTTAGGATCCCTGAAGGCGCTAAAGATGAACTCCATAATGTATGTGGATTTTCTCAAATAGCACTTCCTGCCATGGTTCAAGAAGAAGAAACGTGTATTTCACAGCAAGATCATTTTTTTGCATGATAATGCACCATCTCATGCTGCACATAAAACATCTGCATCTCTGGCTGATATGGGCATAAAAGGGGACAAACTTATGGTGTGACCCCCATGCTCCCCTGACCTCTACCCCATTCAGAACCTTTGGAGCATCATTAAAAGGAGTGTCTATGATGGCGGGAGGCAGTTCACATCTAAGCAACAGCTCTGGGAGGGTATTCTGTCCTCATGCAAAACAATTGAAGCAGAAACCATCCAAAACCTGACAAATTCAATGGACGAGAGAGTTCAGAAGCTCCTTTCGAACAAGGGGTCCTATGTGAAAATGTAACATCACCTTGAATAAAGTTTTGAGTTGAAAACTGTTTGATTTCAGTTTCTAACAACCTGCTAATGCTTATAATTTCAAAAATGACCATTTTTTTGGTCTTTATTAAAATGAAAAGGTTGATCGAAAAGTTTGGGGGATCTAAGAGTGTGGCAACCCAGTAGTCATGATTAGTGTTGAGCCACCCCCGTAGTGTTCGGGTTCCGTTCGGTTCGTCGAACACCGGGATGTTCGAGGAACTGTTCGTCGAACTGTTCGTCGAACACCTTAGAACACCGTCGAACACCGTTAAAACCAATGGCAGGCAAACAAAAACACATAGAAACACATAGAAAACACCTGCAAAGGTGTCCAAAAGCTGACAAACTGCTCAGAAGACACTCTCTTTAAAAAAGCCGGCCGGCAAATTCAGCAGCGGCATACACCGGTACCCGACAATTTAGACAAGAAGGAATAGAGCATCACACATAGATTAGATAGATAGAAACATGTCAGTCACACATATAAGAAGCACAGTGACAGTGTTGGTTACTGCACTTGTCATTTAGTGTAAAGGATTTATTAAAAAAAATATTAGTGTTTTCATGCACTGTCTCTTTAAAAAAGCCGGCCGGCAATTCAGCATCTGTACCCGACAATTTAGAACAGAAAGAATAGAGCTTCACACATAGATTAGATAGATAGAAACATGTCAGTCACATATATAATAAGTACAGTGATAGTGTTGCTTACTGTACTTGTCATTTAGTGTAAAGGATTTATTTAAAAAAATAATAGTGTTTTCATGCACTGTCTCTTTAAAAAAGCCGGCCGGCAATTCAGCAGCGGTACCCGACAATTTAGAACAGAAAGATAGAGCATCACACATAGATTAGATAGATAGAAAACATGTCAGTCACATATATATGAAGTACAGTGATAGTGTTGGTTACTGTACTTGTCATTTAGTATTAAAATAAAGGATTTATTATTAAAAAAATTGGCGTGGGGTTCCCCTTAATTTTAGGCTCTAGCGGAGGTTAAGCAGACGGCTGGGGCAGATGTTTGAAGCCTGGGAAGGGGGTAATACCCACGGAGCTTCCCAGGCTACTAATATCAGCCCCCAGCTGAATACATAGCCTTTACTAGCTATTAAAATGGGGGACCCCCCAAAAAAAATGACGTGTGGTCCCCCTTAATTTAATAGCTAGCAAAGGCTAGACAGACAGCTGGGGGCTGATATTAATAGCCCAGGAAGGGAGCCATGAATATTGGCCCCCTCCCAGGCTAGAAACACCAGCCGTCAGCCGCCCCAGAAATGGCGCATTCATAGGATGCGCCAATTCTGGCACTTAGCCTCGCTCTTCCACTCTGCCCTGGTGCGGTGGCAGGGGGTAATAGGGTTGGGGTTGATGTCAGCTTATAATGCCAGCTGACATCAAGCCCAGGTTAGTAATGGAGAGGCGTCTATAAGACACCCCCATTACTAACCCCATAGTCAAAGTTAAAAAAAACACAAACACCCAGAATAAAGTCCTTTAATTGAAATAAAGACACAATCCTTTATTGTTCTAAATTAAACCATACTTACCGTCACGCCCATTCCAGCTGAAGCCAACGATCTCCTGCAATAAAAGAAAAATAATAAAGCAACCTCATCCTTACCTTTCCATGGTTCCCACGACAGCTTCAGCTCTGCTACATCGAGATGACAGGCTGGACCGCAGCAGAACGCTGCCATCCAGCCTGTCATCCCGCAGACACTGAGAAGCGCAGGCTTGCTTGCGCTGCTCAGCGTCTCTCTGTGACGACATCCAGATGAGCCGAGTTCATGTCCAATGAACTCGGCTCACCTCATGCACGTCACTGACAGCGTGGGAAAATTCTCACGCTGAAGCGCTGATTGCAGGAGAATTTTCCCACGCTGTCAGTGACGTGCAGGAGGTGAGCTGAGTTCATTGGACATGAGCTCACCTCATGCACATCACTGACAGCGTGGGAGAATTCTCCTGCACTCAGCACTTCAGCGTGAGAATTTTCCCACGCTGTCAGTGACGTGCATGAGGTGAGCCGAGTTCATTGGACATAACCTCGGCTCATCTGGATGCCGTCACAGCGAGACAGTGAGGAGCGCAAGCATGCCTGCGCTTCTCAGTGTCTGCGGGATGACAGACTGAATGGCAGCGTTCTGCTGCGGTCCAGCCAGTCATCTCGATGTAGCAGAGCTGAAGCTGTCGTGGGAACCATGGAAAGGTAAGGATGAGGTTGGTTTATTATTTTTCTTTTATTGCAGGAGATCGTTGGCTTCAGCTGGAATGGGTGTGATGGTAAGTATGGTTTAATTTAGAACAATAAAGAATTGTGTCTTTATTTCAATTAAAGGACTTTATTCTGGGTGTTGTGTTTTTTTTAAATACTTTACTAGAAATTCATGGCGGTCATGTCTAATACTGGCGTGACCCCATGAATTTTGGGCTTGGGGCCAGCTGATAATACCAAGCTGGCCCTAACCCCTTTATTACCCAGTGAGCCACCGCACCAGGGCCCTGGATGAGTTGGGTACAGCGCCAAAAGATGGCGCTTCTATGAACGCGCCATTTTCTGGGGTGGCTGCGGACTGCAATTTGTAGCGGGGGGGGGCCCAGAAAGCTTGGGCCTCCCTGCGCTGCAGATTCCAGCCCCCAGCTGCCTAGTTGTACCTGGCTGGACACAAAAATAGGGCGAAGCCCCACGTACTTTTTTTTTAATTATTTCATGAAATTCATGAAATAATTAAGAAAAAAAGGCCTTCCCTATATTGTTGTGTCCGGCCAGGTACAAATAGGCAGCTGGTGGATGGGGGCAGCCCGTTCCTGCCTGCTGTACCTGGCTGGACACAAATATAGTGCGAAGCCCCACTTCAATTTTTTTAAATAATTTCAGGAAATTCATGAAATAATTTAAAAAAAATTGACGTGGGGCTTCGCACTATATTTGTGTCCAGCCAGGTACAGCAGGCAGGAACGGGCTGCCCCCAACCACCAGCTGCCTATTTGTACCTGGCCGGACACAACAATATAGGGAAGCCCTTTTTTTCTTAATTATTTCATGAAATAATTTAAAGAAAATTGACGTGGGGCTTCGCCCTATTTTTGTGTCCAGCCAGGTACAACTAGGCAGCTGGGGGCTGGAATCCGCAGCGCAGGGAGGCCCAACTTTCTGGGCCACCCCCGCTGCAAATTGCAGTCCGCAGCCACCCCGGAAAATGGCGCGTTCATAGAAGCGCCATCTTCTGGCGCTGTACCCAACTCATCCAGGGCCCTGATGCGGTGGCTCACTGGGTAATAAAGGGGTTAGGGCCAGCTTGGCATTATCAGCTGGCCCTAAGCCCGAAATTCATGGGGTCACGCCAATATTAGACATGACCACCATGAATTTCTAGTAAAGTATTTAAAAAAAACACAACACCCAGAAAAAAGTCCTTTAATTGAAATAAACACACAATTCTTTATTGTTCTAAATTAAACCATACTTACCATCACGCCCATTCCAGCTGAAGCCAAGGATCTCCTGAAATAAAAGAAAAATAATAAAGCAACATCATCCTTACCTTTCCATGGTTCCCATGACAGCTTCAGCTCTGCTACATCGAGATGACAGGCTGGACCGCAGCAGAACTCTGCCATCCAGCCTCTCATCCCGCAGACACTGAGAAGCGCAGGCTTGCTTGCGCTCCACAGTGTCTCTCTGTGAGGGCATCCAGATGAGCCGAGTTAATGTCCAATGAACTCGGCTCACCTCATGCACGTCACTGACAGCGTGGGAAAATTCTCCTGCACTCAGCGCTTCAGCGTGGGAGAATTCTCACACTGAAGCACTGAGTGCAGGAGAATTCTCCCACGCTGTCAGTGACGTGCAGGAGGTGAGCTGAGTTCATTGGACATGAGCTCACCTTATGCACGTCACTGACAGCGTGGGAAAATTCTCCTGCACTCAGCGCTTCAGCGTGGGAGAATTCTCACGCTGAAGCGCTGAGTGCAGGAGAATTCTCCCACGCTGTCAGTGACGTGCAGGAGGTGAGCTGAGTTCATTTGACATGAGCTCACCTTATGCACGTCACTGACAGCGTGGGAGAATTCTCCTGCACTCACCGCTTCAGCGTGAGAATTTTCCCACGCTGTCAGTGACGTGCATGAGGTGAGCCGAGTTCATTGGACATGAACTCGGCTCATCTGGATGTCGTCACAGAGAGACGCTGAGCAGCGCAAGCAAGCCTGCGCTTCTCAGTGTCTGCGGGATGAGAGGCTGGATGGCAGCGTTCTGCTGCGGTCCAGCCTGTCATCTCGATGTAGCAGAGCTGAAGCTGTCGTGGGAACCATGGAAAGGTAAGGATGAGGTTGCTTTATTATTTTTCTTTTATTGCAGGAGATCGTTGGCTTCAGCTGGAATGGGCGTGACGGTAAGTATGGTTTAATTTAGAACAATAAAGGATTGTGTCTTTATTTCAATTAAAGGACTTTATTCTGGGTGTTTGTGTTTTTTTTAACTTTGACTATGGGGTTAGTAATGGGGGTGTCTTATAGACGCCTCTCCATTACTAACCTGGGCTTGATGTCAGCTGGCATTATAAGCTGACATCAACCCCAACCCTATTACCCCCTGCCACCGCACCAGGGCAGCGTGGAAGAGCGAGGCTAATTGCCAGAATTGGCGCATCCTATGAATGCGCCATTTCTGGGGCGGCTGACGGCTGGTGTTTCTAGCCTGGGAGGGGGCCAATATTCATGGCTCCCTTCCTGGGCTATTAATATCAGCCCCCAGCTGTCTGCCTAGCCTTTGCTAGCTATTAAATTAGGGGGGACCCCACGTCATTTTTTTTGGGGTGTCCCCCATTTTAATAGCTAGTAAAGGCTATGTATTCAGCTGGGGGCTGATATTAGTAGCCTGGGAAGCTCCGTGGGTATTACCCCCTTCCCAGGCTTCAAACATCTGCCCCAGCCGTCTGCTTAACCTCCGCTAGAGCCTAAAATTAAGGGGAACCCCACGCCAATTTTTTTAATAATAAATCCTTTATTTTAATACTAAATGACAAGTACAGTAACCAACACTATCACTGTACTTCATATATATGTGACTGACATGTTTCTATCTATCTAATCTATGTGTGAAGCTCTATTCTGTCTGTTATAAATTGTCGGGTACCGCTGCTGAATTGCCGGCCGGCTTTTTTAAAGAGACGGTGCATGAAAACACTATTATTTTTTTTGATAAATCCTTTACGCTAAATGACAAGTACAGTAAGCAACACTGTCACTGTACTTCGTATATATGTGGCTGACATGTTTCTATCTATCTAATCTATGTGTGAAGCTCTATTCTGTCTGTTATAAATTGTCGGGTACCGCTGCTGAATTGCCGGCCGGCTTTTTTAAAGAGACGGTGCATGAAAACACTATTATTTTTTTTGATAAATCCTTTACGCTAAATGACAAGTACAGTAAGCAGCACTTTCACTGTACTTCGTATATATGTGGCTGACATGTTTATATCTATCTAATCTATGTGTGAAGCTCTATTCTTTCGGTTCTAAATTGTTGGGTACCGGTGTATGCCGCTGCTGAATTGCCGGCTTTTCATGTTTCACTGTTGGCACTGTTCCCATCGATTTGGGCAATCACTGTAATGCCACAACCACCATGGCTGTGGCATTACAGTGAGTGGCAGACAATCCCTGCATGATTGGTGCTCTAAATAGCGCCAGACATGCAGGACACGCTTTTGGTGCACGAACAGTTATCGAACATAACCTCGAACAGCCGAATTTTTTGCAAATCGTTCGGGTTCGTCGAACAACTCGAACACCGCCCAAAACAGCTCGAATTTGAGATTGGCGAACAGTTCTAGTCGAACACCGCTCATCTCTAGTCATGATTACTTCGAATTCTGACAATATGAGGGTCATGCTGCAGGTAGTGCAGCAAGAAGGCACTTATGTGTCTTGCGCATCTCGGAGCCCCAAAATTATTTTCCGGGCTAGATGCAGCTAAAAATTATTATTAATTTTAAATCTGGTGAAGCTTTAGTATAGATGGCCTAATAGGATCAGTGCTGCACACTGCTACAAAGCCCAAATTATTTTCCAGTCAAGATACAGATAAACATGATTAGTAATTTTAAATCTGGTGGAGCTTATTATAGATGGCCTAATAGAATCAGTGCTGCACACTGCTACAAAGCCCAAATTATTTTCCAGCCAAGATACAGATAAACATGATTAGTAATTTGAAAGCTTAAAACGGTTGGTAGGGTGATTTTAACCAATCATCAAGCTTTTACTCTCCCCAGGATGACACAGGGGTAGAAAAGTCGTTTTGGATCCATGATTTGTTCATCTTTATGAACGTGAGTCTGTCTACATTATCAGTGGAGAGCCGCGTGCGCTTATCTGTCAGCACACCACCAGCAGCACTGAACACACGTTCAGACAGAACGCTGGCTGCGGGGCATGACAAGATCTCCAAGGCGTAAGTGGCTAGCTCCGGCCATTTATCCAGATTGGAAGCCCAAAAAGAGCAAGGGTCCAGTGACACAGTCATGGCTTCAATGTTTACTTGGAGATACTCCTGTACCATCGTCTCTAGGCGTTGACTATGTGTCAGACTTCTTGTCTCCTGTGGCCTTGCAAAGGATGGGCTAAAAAAGTGGTGAAATGATTCCGCAAAATTGATGTTACCAGCAGATACTGTGGTTCTGTTACGGTTTGAGTGCTGAACACTTGACGGTCCCACGGTTGGCAAGTTGGAACTGTGAGATTCACTACGTGCACCACTGGTATTTTGTGGAAAAGCACATGTAAGATTCTGCAACAGTCTCTGCTGATACTCCTGCATGCGTGCATCCCTTTCTATGGCAGGAATAATTTCTGCAAATTTACTTTTGTACCGGGGATCTAACAGTGTGGCAACCCAGTAGTCAGGATTATTTCTAATTCTCACAATTCGAGGGTCATGTTGCAGGTAGTGCAGCAAGAAGGCACTCATGTGTGTTGCGCATCCAGGAGCACCAAGTCCCTGTTGTGTTGGTGGCGAGGTAACAATCATGCTTCCTTCCTCTGTCCTCTCCCCCCAACCTCGCACAACAGAAATGTGATCAAGGTCTCCCTCATCTGATGAGTCTTCCATCAGTTCGTCCACCACTTCTTCCTGGGCTCCTGCACCTTCCTCACTAGTTTGGCTGCTACCATGCGCCCTGGTAAAACCATCTCCCCCACCCTCACATGCCTGCCGACTTGGTGCTGCCGACCGTCTGGACCTTGCAGATGTTAGCCCTTCCGCATACAACTCCTCCTCCTCTACTTCCTCCACCTACTCTTGTGCCACCACCTGACTCCGAATTCTGTTTAACATGTGCTCCAGCATGTAAATCACCGGAATAGTCATGCTGATAATGGCATCATCAGCACTAAACATCTTCGTTGCCATTTCAAAACAGTGCAGAAGGGTGCATAGGTCCCTGATCTGAGACCACTCCTCCAGCGTGATTTGCCCCACCTCTGGATCTCGTTGGCCCAGGCTATACGTCAGAACGTATTGCACCAGGGCTTGTCGGTGCTGCCACAGTCGCTGCAACATGTGCAGAGTTGAATTCCACCGGGTAGGCACATCGCATTTTAGCTGGTGAAGTGGCAGGCCCAACGACTTCTGTAGAGATGTAAGTCGCTGAGCTGCGGGATGCGAATGGCGGAAGTGAGCACACAGCGACCGTGCCCTCTGCAGAAGGCCATCTAGTCTGGGATAGTGGGCTAAAAATTGCTGGACAACCAGGTTCAACACGTGAGCCATACAAGGCACGTGTGTGACATTGCCCCGGCGAAGGGCCGCACCCAGGTTTGCAGCATTGTCGCACATGGCCTTCCCTGGTTTCAGGTCCAGTGGAGACAACCATTCATGAAATTGGTTCTCCAGAGCTGACCACAACTCCTCAGCTGTGTGACTCACATTTCCCAGACATTTCAATGTAAAAACCGCCTGATGACGTTGAGCCCTACTGCCAGCATAGTAAGGAGGTGTGCAGGATCCCTTTTGCGCAGTTAGTAAGCTTGTGGCATGACCAGACAGGCTTTGGGTGCAGGTGTAAGACCGAGAGGAGGTTGAGGAGGCAGAAGCAGTGGAGGAACTTTGACATAAAGAGGATTGACGCACAACTCGTGGGGACGGCAAGACTTGGACAGCAGCCCCCTGTCCTCCTGTCTCCATAGTTACCCAGTGCCCAGTCAGCGACATGTAACGCCCCTGTCTATGCCTACTCATCCAAGTGTCTGTGGTGAAATGCACCCTGTCACACACAGAGTTTCTCAAAGAAGCGGTGATGTTGTGTGCGACATGCTGGTGGAGCGCAGGCACACCTTTCTTTGAGAAGTAGTGCCGACTGGGCATCTGGTACTGGGGCACTGCGACGGACATAAGGTCTCGAAAATCCTCTGTGTCCACCAGGCGGAAAGGCAGCATTTCTGTAGCCAAGAGCTTGCAGATGGTGAAATTCAACCTCTTAGCTTTCTCATGGCTAGGAGGAAATGGTCTTTTACTTGTCCACATCTGAGGGACTGAGGGCTGGCTATTGTGCTTAGACGGGGTTGATAAGGGTGTCCCCGGCAAACTGACGGTCTGTGAGGAAGATGCAGGCGGACATGTTAGGTTGCCTTGATCCAAAGGTGGTGCTATCGATGTCGGACAACGCTCAACACCAGCTGGTGTTACCACCTCCAAAGAAAATGATGACCTGCCAATCACGCTGGCTGTTGCGGGTAAAGAGGTGGCAGGTCTGCGCCCCAAAACAGGTGTGACTGCTGTTCCCCCAGTCACAGAGGATGAAGAGGCCGCGGATGCACAAGATATGGCAGACGGTGGTTGGCCCGGCCGGCTAGGCCGCATTTTAGCACACTGAGCTTCCCACTGCAACTTATGCTTCATGTCCATGTGCCGGTTCATGCATGAAGTACTCAAACTATGTATTTTTTGGCCTCTACTTAGCTTTTGCTGACAAATTTTACAGATAACACGAGTTGGGTCATCTTTATCGATCTGAAAAAATGCCCAGGCTATGCAAGGCTTAGCACCCATGCGACCTGAAGAGCCACCACGACTTGTGGTGAGAGGCAGAGTTGTGTTTGAGGATGCAGTTGTTGACGTGCTTCCAGTACTACGTCTCTGTCCAGGAAGGCGCAACCTGACCTCGTCGTCACTAGCATCTTCCTCCACCTCCTCTGCTGACCTCATCTCTTGGCTGACTGTGGGTTGACAGTAAGTGGGATCTCCAACCTCATCATCATCACCCTGTGCGTTATCACACCCGTCGTCTTCAGAGCCAACCTGTTCCTGCCCTGACAAAAAACTAAAGTTGTCGCTCCAATCAGGTATTTGAGTCTTATCATCGTCTTCCTCATTGTCTCCACCAACAGGAGTTACAGTTTGGGAATGAGGGTCTACATTATGGTCAGAACCTTCTGCGTCTGGTCCTGGATCCGACTCATAAAGATTCTGGGCATCAGTGCAGATCATTTCCTCGTCTGGATTCACAGAAGTGCTGGAGTCGACCTCTGATTCCCAGGCTATAGTATGAGTAAACAGCTCTGCAGACTCAACCATCTGTTCTACCTCATACTCAGACGGGCAGCTGGAGATTTGGGAGCTGTGAGGAAGCAAGTGCAATTGGGGTGACACCTTTGAGGACTGGAGTATTTGTGATGTTGAAGTTGATGTGGAGGAGAGCCCACTTAAAGGAGCACTTGATATCCGTTGAAGCACCTGCTGTTTTTGTGCCTCATCTGGAATTTGTAGCGATTGGCGTGGCCGTAAGAAAGGGATCTTATCACATTGTCCGCTAAAAGAAGTAGACATTTTAGTTTGGCTGGAAGATGGTCTTTCTTCTGCAGATGTTACTGTTGCTTTAACACCTACCCCACGGACACAACCTTTTTTCCCCTTTCCAACACGCCTATTCCCCTTTCCACCAGCAGCAGGCCTTTTTCCACTCATTTTGGTGGTTAACTAATTCACAACTCTGGAGTTGTTTGCACAAAAAAACAATGGATGGGAACCGAGCAGAGCTGAGTGGCCAAACTGTGGTATTAGGCCAAAACTATTGGCTGGGTTAGATGCAGAAAAAAATTATATTCAATTTGCAACCTGATGGAGATCAGTATAGATGGACTAATAGAACAAGTCCCACACACAGCTAGAAGCCCAAATATTTTTTCAGAGCTAGATGCAGAAAATTTTTTTATTCAGTTTGCAACCTCATGGAGGTCTGTATAGATGGATTAATAGAACAAGTCCCACACACAGCTAGAAGCCCAAATATTTTTTCAGAGGTAGATGCAGATAAAAATTATTTTTAATTTGCAACCTGATGGAGGTCAGTATAGATGGACTTATAGAGAAAGTCCCACACACTGCTAGAAGGCCAAATATTTTTTCAGAGCTAGATGCAGATAAAAATTATTTTTAATTTGCAACCTGATGGAGGTCAGTATAGATGGACTAATAGAGAAAGTCCCACACACTGCTAGAAGGCCAAATATTTTTTCAGAGCTAGATGCAGATAAAAATTATGTTCAATTTGCAACCTGATGGAGGTCAGTATAGATGGACTAATAGAACAAGTCTCACACACAGCTAGAAGCCCAAAAAATTTTTCAGAGGTACTGTAGATGCAGATAAAAATTATTTTTAATTTGCAACCTGATGGAGGTCAGTATAGATGGACTAATACAACAAGTCCCACACACAGATAGAAGCCCAATATTTTTTCAGAGGTAGTTGCAGAAAAAAATATATTCTGTTTGCAACCTGATGGAGGTCAGTATAGATGGAGTAATAGAACAAGTCCCACACACAGCTAGAAGCCCAAATATTTTTTCAGAGGTAGATGCAGATAAAAATTATTTTTAATTTGCAACCTGATGGAGGTCAGTATAGATGGACTAATAGAGAAAGTCCCACACACTGCTAGAAGGCCAAATATTTTTTCAGAGCTAGATGCAGATAAAAATTATATTCAATTTGCAACCTGATGGAGGTCAGTATAGATGGACTAATAGAGAAAGTCCCACACACTGCTAGAAGGCCAAATATTTTTTCAGAGCTAGATGCAGATAAAAATTATATTCAATTTGCAACCTGATGGAGGTCAGTATAGATGGACTAATAGAACAAGTCCCACACACTGCTAGAAGCCCAAATATTTTTTCAGAGGTACTGTAGATGCAGATAAAAATTATTTTTAATTTGCAACCTGATGGAGGTCAGTATAGATGGAATAATAGAGAAAGTCCCACACACTGCTAGAAGGCCAAATATTTTTTCAGAGGTAAATGCAGAAAAAAATATATTCAGTTTGCAACCTGATGGAGGTCTGTATAGATGGATTAATAGAACAAGTCCCACACACAGCTAGAAGCCCAATATTTTTTCAGAGGTAGATGCAGAAAAAAATATATTCAGTTCGCAACCTGATGGAGGTCAGTATAGATGGACTAATACAACAAGTCTCACACACAGCTAGAAGCCCAATATTTTTTCAGAGGTAGATGCAGAAAAAAATATATTCAGTTTGCAACCTGATGGAGGTCTGTATAGATGGATTAATAGAACAAGTCCCACACACAGCTAGAAGCCTAATATTTTTTCAGAGGTAGATGCAGAAAAAAATATATTCAGTTTGCAACCTGATGGAGGTCAGTATAGATGGACTAATACAACAAGTCCCACACACAGCTAGAAGCCCAATATTTTTTCAGAGGTAGATGCAGAAAAAAATATATTCAGTTTGCAACCTGATGGAGGTCTGTATAGATGGATTAATAGAACAAGTCCCACACACAGCTAGAAGCCCAATATTTTTTCAGAGGTAGATGCAGAAAAAAATATATTCAGTTTGCAACCTGATGGAGGTCAGTATAGATGGACTAATACAACAAGTCCCACACACAGCTAGAAGCCCAATATTTTTTCAGAGCTAGATGCAGAAAAAAATTATATTCAATTTGCAACCTGATGGAGGTCAGCATAGATGGACTAATAGAATGATGCTATGCCCAAAAGATTTTACTTCACTAGGTGCAGTAAAAAAATTGGTATTCTATACACAGGTGGTATATCTTGCAACACAGATAGGCTACTCCACTGACTAACACACTCTGCAATAGGCCAAAAAGGATTAGCTTTGCTAGATTCAGCCAAATGCTGTGAAAAAAAGTTGCACAGCACTGGCACAGACCTGCCTGGCAAAAACTGATAGGAACTGATGTAACCTAGTCCTGAAAAGGACTCCAATTACAATTAGTCTTTACTCCCACAATCTATCTATTTAAGAGCGCAGACCTGCCTGATAAAAGTCGTAGGAAATGCTGTAACCTAGTCCTTAAAAGGACTGCAATCACAACTATTCCCTACTCCCAAGCTATCTGTAGATTTGTGCGAAAATTGGCTTGAAATTAACAAGGTATAGCGCACACAGCAACAGCGGTGCCGTCTAACACGCAGCTGCAGCAGTGAGAAAATTTGGCGACGGGGAAAATGGCTTGGTCTTATAGGGCAAGGACATGTGACATACACTGCCAATGACACATGCCCTTGCTTGTGTGAAAAAAAGCACTTCGCTCCGTGTGTGCGCTGCTGATAGGCTGACAGATTGCACCTCCCCACTGTAAATGTGGGAAAGAGAAAAAAAAATGGAGATTTTCATTGTTCCTGCAGAGATCCATCCCCTGCCCCTCCCCCCACCCCGCTGTACACTCAAACTGCGAATTAACATTAATTTTCATCATTACTGAGAAAAAATCCAGTTATGATTTTGGTGCACGAACAGTTATCGAACATAAACTCGAATAGCCGAATTTTTCTCAAATTGTTCGTGTTCGCCGAACGGCTCGAACACCGCCCAAAACATCTCGAATTTGAGATTGGCGAACAGTTCGAGTAGAACAACGCTCATCTCTAAT
The DNA here is from genome assembly GCF_046119375.1 of Phyllobates terribilis. NCBI lineage: Eukaryota > Metazoa > Chordata > Amphibia > Anura > Dendrobatidae > Phyllobates > Phyllobates terribilis. Next base: position 295,449,417 of record NW_027362771.1, read on the forward strand.
ACTGACCTCCATAAGGTTGCAAATTGAATATAATTTTTTTCTGCATCTAGCTCTGAAAAAATATTTGTCCTTCTAGCAGTGTGTGGGATATGTTCTACTAGTCCATCTATACTGACCTCCATCAGGTTGCAAATTCAAAATAATTTTTTGTCTGCATCTAGCTCTGAAAAAATATTTGGCCTTCTAGCAGTGTGTGGGACTTGTTCTATTAGTCCATCTATACTGACCTCCATCAGGTTGCAAACTGAATATAATTTTTTTCTGCATCTACCTCTGAAAAAATATTTGGGCTTCTAGCTGTGTGTGGGACTTGTTCTATTAGTCCCTCTATACTGACCTCCATCAGGTTGCAAATTGAATATAATTAATTTCTGCATCTAGCTCTGAAAAAATATTTGGGCTTCTAGCAGTGTGTGGGACTTTGTCTATTATTCCATCTATACTGACCTCCATCAGGTTGCAAATTGAATATAATATTTTTCTGCATCTAGCTCTGAAAAAATATTTGGCCTTCTAGCAGTGTGTGGGACTTGTTCTATTAGTCCATCTATACTGACCTCCATCAGGTTGCAAACTGAATATAATTTTTTTCTGCATCTACCTCTGAAAAAATATTTGGGCTTCTAGCTGTGTGTGGGACTTGTTCTATTAGTCCATCTATACTGACCTCCATCAGATTGCAAATTGAATATAATTTTTTTCTGCATCTAACCCAGCCAATAGTTTTGGCCTAATACCACAGTTTGGCCACTCAGCTCTGCTCAGTTCCCATCCATTGTTTTTTTGTGCAAACAAAAAGGCCTACTGCTGGTGGAAAGGGGAATAGGCGTGTTGGGAAGGGGAAAAAAGGTTGTGTCCATGGGGTAGGTGTTAAAGCAACAGTAACATCTGCAGAAGAAAGACCATCTTCCAGCCAAACTAAAATGTCTACTTCTTTTAGTGAACAATGTGATAAGATCCCTTTCTTACGGCCACGCCAATCGCTACAAATTTCAGATGAGGCACAAAAACAGCAGGTGCTTCAACGGATATATTCCTTTAAGTGGGCTCTCCTCCACATCAACTTCAACATCACAAATACTCCAGTCCTCAAAGGTGTCACCCCAATCGCACTTGCTTCCTCACAGCTCCCAAATCTCCAGCTGCCCGTCTGAGTATGAGGTAGAACAGATGGTTAAGTCTGCAGAGCTGTTTACTCATACTATTGCCTGGGAATCAGAGGTCGGCTCCAGCGCTTCTGTGAATCCAGACGACGAAATGATCTGCACTGATGCCCAGAATCTTTGAGTCAGATCTAGGACCAGACTCTGAAGGTTCTGACCATAATGTAGACCCTCATTCCCAAACTGTAACTCCTGTTGGTGGAGACAATGAGGAAGACAATGATGGAGACTCAAATACCTGATTGGAGCGACAACTTTAGTTTTTTGTCAGGGCAGGAACAGGTTGGCTCTGAGGACAACTGGTGTGATAACGCACAGGGTGATGATGATGAGGTTGGAGATCCCACTTACTGTCAACCCACAGTCAGCCAAGAGATGAGGTCAGCAGAGGAGGTGGAGGAGAATGCTAGTGACGACGAGGTCAGGTTGCGCCTTCCTGGACAGAGACGTAGTACTGGAAGCACGTCAACAACTGCATCCTCAAACACAACTCTGCCTCTCACCACAAGTCGTGGTGGCTCTTCAGGTCGCATGGGTGCTAAGCTTTGCATAGCCTGGGCATTTTTTCAGATCGATAAAGATGACCCAACTCGTGTTATCTGTAACATTTGTCAGCAAAAGTTAAATAGAGGCCACAAAATACATAGTTTGAGTACTTCATGCATGAACCGGCACATGGACATGAAGCATAAGTTGCAGTGGGAAGCTCACTGTGCTACAATGCGGCCTAGCCGGCCGGGCCAACCACCGTCTGCCATATCTTGTGCATCCGTGGCCTCTTCATCCTCTGTGACTGGGGAGACAGCAGTCACACCTGTTTTGGGGCGCAGACCTGCCACCTCTTTACCCGCAACAGCCAGCGTGATTGGCAGGTCATCATTTTCTTTGGAGGTGGTAACACCAGCTGGTGTTGAGCGCTGTCCGACATCGATAGCACCACCTTTGGATCAAGGCAACCTAAAATGTCCGCCTGCATCTTCCTCACAGACCGTCAGTTTGCCGGGGACACCCTTATCAACCCCGTCTAAGCACAATAGCCAGCCTTCGGTCCCTCAGATGTGGACAAGTAAAAGACCATTTCCTCCTAGCCATGAGAAAGCTAAGAGGTTGACTTACACCACCTGCAAGCTCTTGGTTACAGAAATGCTGCCTTTCCGCCTGGTGGACACAGAGGATTTTCGAGACCTTATGTCCGTCGCAGTGCCCCAGTACCAATTGCCCAGTCGGCACTACTTCTCAAAGAAAGGTGTGCCTGCGCTCCACCAGCATGTCGCACACAACATCACCGCTTCTTTGAGAAACTCTGTGTGTGACAGGGTGCATTTCACCACAGACACTTGGACGAGTAGGCATGGACAGGGGCGTTACATGTCGCTGACTGGGCACTGGGTAACTATGGTGACAGCAGGACAAGGGGCTGCTGTCCAAGTCTTGCCGTCCCCACGAGTTGTGCGTCAATCCTCTTTTTCTCAAAGTTCCTCCACTGCTTCTGCCTCTTCAACCTCCTCTCGGTCCTCCACCTGCACCCAAAGCCTGTCTGGTCATGCCACAAGCTTTCTAACTGCGCAGAAGGGATCCTGCCCACCTCCTTACTATGCTGGCAGTAGGGCTCAACGTCATCAGGTGGTTTTTACTTTGAAATGTCTGGGAAATGTGAGTCACACAGCTGAGGAGTTGTGGTCAGCTCTGGAGAACCAATTTCATGAATGGTTGTCTCCACTGGACCTGAAACCAGGGAAGGCCATGTGCGACAATGCTGCAAACCTGGGTGTCGTTGGGCCTGCCACTTCAACGGCTAAAATGTGATGTGCCTACCCGGTGGAATTCAACTCTGCACATGTTGCAGCGACTGTGGCAGCACCGACAAGCCCTGGTGCAGTACGTTCTGACGTATAGCCTGGGCCAATGAGATCCAGAGGTGGGGCAAATCACGCTGGAGGAGTGGTCTCAGATCAGGGACCTATGCACCCTTCTGCACAGTTTTGAAATGGCGACGAAGATGTTTAGTGCTGACGATGCCATTATCAGCATGACTATTCCGGTGATTTACATGCTGGAGCACATGTTAAACAGAATTCGGAGTCAGGTGGTGGCACAAGAGGAGGTGGAGGAAGTAGAGGAGGAGGAGTTGTATGCAGAAGGGCTAACATCTGCAAGGTCCAGACGGTCGGCAGCACCAAGGCGGCAGGCATGTGAGGGTGGGGGAGATGGTTTTACCAGGGCGCATGGTAGCAGCCCAAATAGTGAGGAAGGTGCAGGAGCCCAGGAAGAAGTGGAGGACGAACTGATGGAAGACTCATCAGATAAGGGAGACATTGATCACATTTCTGTTGTGCGAGGTTGGGGGGAGAGGACAGAGGAAGGAAGCATGATTGTTACCTCGCCACCAACACAACAGGGACTTGGTGCTCCTGGATGCGCAACACACATGAGTGCCTTCTTGCTGCACTACTTTCCACATGACCCTCGAATTGTGAGAATTAGAATTAATCCTGACTACTGGGTTGTGTAAGGCAGCGCTAGTCATCATACTGGGGGTAACTCGCTTCCCTGCGTCAATCAATGCACACGTGCAATGTCTTTACGTTTTTCTCACAATGTTGCAGTTTATTACATCATAAGCCACAGTTCACCGGGTCCAACTCCGTGGCACGCCGACACACATAAACACAATGTTCATGAGCCAAGTGGCACACGGGCCCACTTGCTCCAGGTTACAGCTTACGGCAAGGTAATAAAGTAGCAATGTTCATATCACAATGTCCATATAGCACTGGGTATTACCTTTGCCGAGTTTAGCTGTCTCAGTCCATTACGCTTGCCACCACCATGGCTTTGTGGCTTCCCAGGAAGGGATCTCTAGCCGTCTTTCCCTCAAAGGCCACTGACATCCACACAGGATCCAGGCTTTGCCTTTCAGGACTCCTCACCAAGCCGGCTCTCCCTCAAAGGCCACTGACATCCACACAGGATCCAGGCTCGACCTTTCAGGTACCAGGCTTCACTCCAAAGCCGCTGCCTTCCAAGGCCACTAGCATCCGCACAGGATCCAGTCTTTGCCTTACAGGCAGCCAGGCTTCACTCGGCCTCACTAGGCCTCTCACAAACGGTGTCCCACACACACGGAGCACAGGCCTCACGCCTCACACCGAACACACCTGTCTCAATTTGCCAGGGTTTATATATCCTGTGCACACACACACAAACCGACAGGACCTTGCTGATGTCACAGTCATGTGATCAGTCAGCTGTGTGTATAGGTCCTGTGCTGTCCCAGTCATGTGTACAGACCTTTACTGTGCATACAGAACCTGTGTGATGTCACAGTCATGTGACCAGTCAGTTAAAGGGGAAGGTATATGGTCAGGTAAAACACATCCTGAACCATTTACAGTAATGCTAGCAACCTGCTGCATTACAGTTGCCACACTGTTAGATCCCCGGCAGAAAAGTAAATTTGCAGAAATTATTCCTGCCATAGAAAGGGATGCATGCATGCAGGAGTATCTGCAGACGCTGTTACAGAATCTTACATGTGCTTTTCCACAAAACACCAGTGGTGCACGTAGTGAATCTCACAGTTCTAACTTGCAAACCGTGTGACTGTCTTCATCACTCAAACCGTAACAGAAACACAGTATCTGCTGGTAACAGCAATTTTGTGGAATCGTTTCACCACTTTTTTAGACCATACTTTGCAAGGCCACAGGAGACAAGAAGTCTGACACATAGTCAACGCCTAGAGAGGATGGTACAGGAGTATCTCCAAGTGAACATCGAAGCCATGACTGTGTCACTGGACCCTTGCTCATTTTGGGATTCCCATCTGGAAAAATGACCGGAGCTCGCCACTTACGCCTTGGAGATCTTGTCATGCCCTGCAGCCAGCGTTCTCTCTGAACGTGTGTTCAGCGCTGCTGGTGGTGTCCACTGAGAATATAGACAGACTCACGTTCATAAAGATGAACAAATCATGGATTCGTAAGGACTTTTCCACCCCTGTGTCATCCTGGGGAGACTAAAAGCTTGAGGATTTGGTAAAATCACCTCACCAACCGTTTTAAGCAACTGTGGGGCAATTGATGCCACTTAACCCTAGAACGCATGACCATAAAAATCTACACTTTCACATACCTGGGGCCTTTTAGGCCCGTGTGCAAATAACATGGAATAACTCAAAGTCAAATGACAAACAACTATATACATGAAGAATACCTAGAGTTTCAAAATTCTAACTAAAGTAATCTTGCAGAAAATAGAAAACAATTAACAGGGCGGGCCTGCGAGGCCCCAGGTATGCGTTCTAGGGTTAAGTGGTGTCTGTGCCACTATTTTGGGAAAAAATGGAGACTCTTTTTGGAGTCCCCTTGCTGTGTCTTACGTGACGTTGGCATCGTCAATTTCAGGTGGGTTGGGTCGCTCCCCCCCCCCCCGTTTAACTGTAAGAAACTACATTCACTATGGCTTGGATAACACAGATGGTTGAGTCTGAAGAGCTGTTTACTCAGAGGTCTTCTCCAAAGCTTCAGTGTCTGCTAGTCAGCGTAGAATTTTTAACTGTATCTAGCCTAGGCAATACTTTGGGCGTAGTAGCCCAGCTGCGAAGCAAGCTGCACCGCCTGTGTATCTAATAAGAATTTTTAAATGCATCTAGCCTAGGCAGACTGTGGGGACCCCCAACCAAACCCAGACGCTCAGCCCCCCTACCGCCCCCCTTTCCTTGACAATACAATAATGTAACTCTTACAACTGGATGGGTGAGGATCGGTCACAGCTTTATTAACTCTTTATACTCATTCCATTAGAAAGGCATTTTATTTCTAAAATAATTCAGCTTGTTGCAGCATGCCCTGGGTCTCCACTCTGGCAAGTTGGCCAACAAGTGTAACTCTCCAACATGTCCTTTCTATTTCCAGGCCATGGAGGATCCTGCGTACTCGTATGCAGGACTCTGACCCCCACCCATCACTCTTAACGCTTGTTCCACTCTGTCCTGGAGTCCTGACAGGAATATGTCCAGTCCAATATCCATTAAGTGAACACCGTCGGGCCGTATGAGGCCTGCTTTATCTCCTTCCAGTTGTCGGTGTCGTATCACTACACTGCCTCTGTCTCTTCTAAATTTTGCCATCCGAATATTTATTACCCGCTTTGTCCGTTCGATGGCCGTGATGTCTCGCGCACCTTGCCATACCGCTATCGGCACAATCTCTGACCATACTATAGTTAGTTTTGTGAAAAATTCTCTGAAGCGCTCAGTGTCTAGTTTCATTATTGCCATTAGTTATGCGCTCTTGTGATGACCTAGGTTGTTTCCCCCGGCCTATATAACTAAGATGACCAGACCTCTTGCCTCTCTCCCTACCTTGATTACCTCCATTAGTACCTGTGGCCATAGCAGGCCTCTAATACCTCTCCAGTTGAAATATGTGTTATGAAACTCTAATTTCCTCCCGCCTGGGTGGACTTTTGCCCTTTTTTCTGCCCAATATATATATGAGTGGCCTATCACCCACACTGTTGGCTTAGCGTCACCTGTAAAAGAAACAAACCACGTTAGGATAACAAGTCCGGTCTTATGTATCTCGCCAAACACGTGGATCGCCATCTCCCTATCCTCTGAACTTCCGTTTCTGACAGTCCTGCTCTTGCTGCTTCCGTGGCCGCACCTATGCGGAATGAGTGTGTCCCGTAATCTTTGGGGTGGTTCCCTGCCGATGTTATGCATTTATTAAATATAGCTTGGAACTGGTATCTTGATAATGGTGTTTCATCAATGTGTGATAGGAAGAAATTAATTTGTGATCTGATGGTTATATATGTTTTTACTATTGTTACACGACTCAGTGTACCGTTTGTGGGTTGTAGAAGTACCCAAGTGCCCCTCCCCCCTGGAACCGTTTTCGATTGGTGTATGCGTAGACGTATTGCATTATTGGCTATGACTACGTCCTGGTGTAATAGGCCTCCACTGGTGGTAATTTTTGATTGAGGGACTAATTCGCTTATGCATACCGCCCCGAAGAAGGCGATTACAAATGCATTAGACAGTAGTGTTGCTTCAATTTATGAGTGTCATGTTAATGGTGTTAGGGATATGATGTGAGAAATCAGTTTTAGTGACACGGGACGGGACGTCTACACTCCTGACTTGACTGACCCATTTTCCACCCTTTTATGGATTGTCTGATGATGAATCTTTGTCACATCTCCCCAATTCAGTAGTTGGAAGTGAAATGCTACTCCGGTCAGACACCGCTGCGCTGACGCCCCTGATATGCCCCTCTTCATTAGCTGGTGGAGAAATTCTATGGTGACTTGTGATCTGGCTTGTTCACATTGGTCAACCCATCTGCCTGCTACTAGTCGAGTCATAGAATCATAGAATCATAGAATGGTAGAGTTGGAAGGGACCTCCTGGGTCATCTGGTCCAACCCCCTGCTCAAAGCAGGATTCACTAAATCATCTCAGACAGATGTCTGTCCAGCCTCTGTTTGAAGACGTCCATTGAAGGGGAACTCACCACCTCTCGTGGCAGCCTGTTCCACTCATTAATCACCCTAACTGTCAAAAAGTTTTTTCTAATATCTAATCTGTGTCTCCTCCCATTTAGTTTCATCCCATTGCTTCTAGTCTTTCCTTGTGCAAATGAGAATAAAGATGATCCTTCTACAATGTGACAGCCCTTGACATATTTGTAGACAGCTATTAAGTCTCCTCTCAGTCTTCTTTTTTGCAAGCTAAACATTCCCAAATCCTGCAACCGTTCCTCATAGGACATGGTTTGCAGACCAGTCACCATTCTGGTCGCTCTTCTCTGAACTTGCTCCAGTTTGTCGATGTCTTTTTTAAAATGTGGTGCCCAAAACTGTACACAGTATTCCAGATGAGGTCTGACCAAAGAGGAGTAAAGACCGATAATGACTTCACGTGATCTAGACTGTATGCTTCTGTTAATACATCCCAGAATTGTATTTGCCTTTTTTGCTGCTGCATCACACTGTTGACTCATGTTCAGTCTATGATCTATTAGTATACCTAAGTCTTTTTCACATGTACTGTTGCTTAGCTCTATTCCTCCCATTCTGTATATGCTTTTTTCATTTTTATTGCCCAGATGTAGTACTTTGCATTTTTCCCTGTTAAAAACCATTCTGTTGGTTGCTGCCCACTGCTCCAGTTTATTTAGGTCTTTTTGAATCCTCTCTCTCTCTTCTCTAGTATTAGCTATCCCTCCTAGCTTTGTGTCATCAGCAAATTTAATCAGTTTACCCTCAATTCCTTCATCTAAATCATTGATAAAGATGTTGAACAATACAGGTCCCAGGACGGAGCCTTGTGGTACCCCACTTGAGACATTCATCCAGCTGGATGTGAAGCCATTTACAACCACCCTTTGAGTCCAATCACTAAGCCAGTTATGAATCCACCTAACAGTTGCCTGGTCCATTGCATACTTGGTCATTTTTTCAATAAGGATGGTGTGAGATACTTTGTCAAATGCTTTGCTGAAGTCAAGATATACTATATCTACAGCATTTCCCTGATCCACCCAGTCAGTGATTCTGTCATAGAAGGAAATTAAGTTAGTCTGACATGACTTGTTAGTTACAAACCCATGCTGACTCTGGTTAATCACTTCATTCTTATCCATGTACTTACATACATGTTGTTTAATAATTTGTTCAAAGATCTTTCCTGGTATAGAAGTCAGACTCACCGGCCTATAGTTCCCTGGGTCCACCTTCTTCCCCTTTTTGAAGATAGGAACAACATTTGCTCTTCTCCAGTCTTCTGGGACTTCTCCTGTTCTCCAAGAATTTTCAAAGATTATGGAGAGTGGTTCTAAAATTTCTTCTATGATCTCCTTCAGTACTCTGGGGTGTAATTCATCTGGACCTGGAGACTTGAACTCATTTATGTTAGCTAAATATTCCCTCACAATCTTTCTGTTTACAGATAACTTGGATTCCTCTATTCCTCTAAAAGGACAGTGAAGATCAGTTGATGTTACATTTTCTTTCTGAGAGAAAACAGATGCAAAATAGGAATTAAAAAGTTCGGCCTTCTCAACATCCTCTCTTACCATTTCTCCATTTTCATCCTGTAACAATCCTATAGCATCTTTGACTTTTCTTTTACTTTTGACATACCCCCAAAATCCTTTTTTATTGCTTTTGACATCTCTTGCAAGCCTTAATTCATTGTCAGCTTTAGCTAACCTGATACGTGCCCTGCAGGATCTGCAGACTGCATTATAATCTTCTTTAGATATGCCTCCCTCTTTCCATTTAATAAACATTTCTTTCTTTCTTTTTAGCATGTGTTTAAGTTCTGTGTTCATCCATCCTGGTTTCCTTAAATGCTTCCCATTCTTCCTACTTTTCGGGATTGTTAACGATTGTGCTTTGAGAATCTCATTTTTAAAAATTTCCCATCCTTCCTGGACATTTTTGTCCTTAAGGACATCCAGCCATTGGATCCCTCCTATTCTCTTTCTGAGTCTCTTAAAATCTGCCTTTCTAAAATCTAACCTTGAAGTTTGAGTCTTCACATGTCTTCCTCCTCTAGTTATCCAAAATTCTATAATAGCATGATCGCTGCCTCCTAGCGTCCCAGCCACCTTTACCTCCTCAACCATTTCCTCCCTGTTTATAAGGATTAGATACAAAGTAGCAGATCCCCTTGTTTTCTCCCCTACCTTTTGGAAGATAAAGTTGTCAGCAAGAGAGGATAAGAATTTGCTTGACCTGTTAGTTTTACTTGAGAGAGATTCCCAACAAATGTCTGGATAGTTGAAATCTCCCATGACCACTACGTCATATTTTTTGGAGAACTTGGTCATTTGATACATAAAGAGTTCATCCATATCTTCAGCTTGCCCAGGTGGCCTGTAGTAAATGCCTACAATGGTGTCCTTTCCGTTGTTCTCTCCTTGTATTCTTACCCAAACAGTTTCCACAGAACTCCCAGTCTCTGAAGCTTCAATCTCTGTGCAGATATACGCTTTTCTAACATACAATGCGACACCTCCTCCTCGTTTATCAAGTCTGTTTCTTGCAAATAAGTTGTATCCTTTTAGCCTTTTATTCCAATCATGTGTATCGTCCCACCAAGTTTCAGTGATTCCAATAACATCATATTCCTTTTCCTGCGTTAGTAGTTCCAATTCTCCTTGTTTGTTGCCCATGCTTTGTGCATTTGTATAAAAACATTTTAGTTTGTGATTGATTTCTCTTCCTCCCATATTTTTATTATTTAAATTGTTTTGTCTTTGTTCTTCCTTTCCACTTCCAGTAGCAGAGATCTCAATAGTATTTGTCAGCTGTATGGCTTTTTCTGGCCTTTTGCTTCCCTTCCCACATTGTTCTAGTTTAAAGCTCTCCTGATGAGTGTAGCAAGGCGACTTCCAAATACATGTTTTCCAGTCTTCGTAAGGTGCACCCCATCTCTAGCAAGTAGTCCATCGTATAGGTAATTCATTCCGTGATCCAGAAATCCAAATCCTTGTTGACGGCACCATCGACGTAGCCAGTTGTTCACCTGTAGAATCTTATTCCACCTCATTGTTCCATGGCCATCCACTGGGATGATGGATGAGAAGACCACCTGCGCTCCCAATTCTTTCACTTTCTTGCCTAAGTCTTCAAAGTCACTGAAGATGGTTTCCAGGTCCTTTCTTGCGGTGTCATTTGTCCCCACATGTATTAGCAGGAATGGGTAGTGATCTGTAGGTCTGAAGAGTCTTGATATCCTGTCAGACACATCTTTAATTTTTGCTCCAGGAAGACAGCACATTTCTCTTGAGGTTATGTCTGGTCTGCAGATAGCGGCCTCTGTTCCTCTTAACAGGGAATCCCCCATGACCACCACTCTCCGTTTTTTCTTCACAACATTCTTCTTTCTCCATCCAGGAGGATTCTGAGGGCTTACAAGGTTATTCATTGCTGGCAAAGTCTTATTTTGCTGTATTTCTTCATGGTTCTCCTGCGTGAGAGCCTGGTACTGGTTCCTGAGCAGTATGGGTGCTGACTGCCTCTCGATCCTCCTGCTTCTCTGGGTCACATGCTTCCATTCCTCTGTTTCGTCAGGTGCAGTTCGAATTTCTTCTCTTTCTGAATCATGAAGAGATAATTCTGCTCTGTCTAAGAACTCTTCACCTTCCTTAATGATTTTCAAGGTAGTTAACCTCTCTTCTAGATTTCGCAACTTTTCCTCCAACAGGGACACAAGCTTGCATTTCTGGCATGTGAAGTTTGGCTTTTCCACTAGCAAGTCTGTGAACATGTAGCAGGATATGCAGCTCACCAAATGGCTCCTGGATTCTTCCATGTTCTTACTGTTAATGTTCTGAAAACAGTGAAAAAAGCTTAAAAAAAAAAAAGCTTCAAAATGCGCGCGCCGGTAGGCGCGCGGTTTACCGATGTCCTCTTTTCAGCTCCAACAGCCAAAATCCAGTGTTCTTTGAGCTCGCGGAGACTCTTCACTTACCCCAAAATGCAGTGGGAATATGCAAATTATCTCCTCAGGACTCCTCCCCTGGTTTACCGATGTCCTCTTTTCAGCTCCAACAGCCAAAATCCAGTGTTCTTTGAGCTCGCGGAGACTCTTCACTTACCCCAAAATGCAGTGGGAATATGCAAATTATCTCCTCAGGACTCCTCCCCTGGTTTACCGATGTCCTCTTTTCAGCTCCAACAGCCAAAATCCAGTGTTCTTTGAGCTCGCGGAGACTCTTCACTTACCCCAAAATGCAGTGGGAATATGCAAATTATCTCCTCAGGACTCCTCCCCTGGTTTACCGATGTCCTCTTTTCAGCTCCAACAGCCAAAATCCAGTGTTCTTTGAGCTCACGGAGACTCTTCACTTACCCCAAAATGCAGTGGGAATATGCAAATTATCTCCTCAGGACTCCTCCCCTGGTTTACCGATGTCCTCTTTTCAGCTCCAACAGCCAAAATCCAGTGTTCTTTGAGCTCGCGGAGACTCTTCACTTACCCCAAAATGCAGTGGGAATATGCAAATTATCTCCTCAGGACTCCTCCCCTGGTTTACCGATGTCCTCTTTTCAGCTCCAACAGCCAAAATCCAGTGTTCTTTGAGCTCGCGGAGACTCTTCACTTACCCCAAAATGCAGTGGGAATATGCAAATTATCTCCTCAGGACTCCTCCCCTGGTTTACCGATGTCCTCTTTTCAGCTCCAACAGCCAAAATCCAGTGTTCTTTGAGCTCGCGGAGACTCTTCACTTACCCCAAAATGCAGTGGGAATATGCAAATTATCTCCTCAGGACTCCTCCCCTGGTTTACCGATGTCCTCTTTTCAGCTCCAACAGCCAAAATCCAGTGTTCTTTGAGCTCGCGGAGACTCTTCACTTACCCCAAAATGCAGTGGGAATATGCAAATTATCTCCTCAGGACTCCTCCCCTGGTTTACCGATGTCCTCTTTTCAGCTCCAACAGCCAAAATCCAGTGTTCTTTGAGCTCGCGGAGACTCTTCACTTACCCCAAAATGCAGTGGGAATATGCAAATTATCTCCTCAGGACTCCTCCCCTGGTTTACCGATGTCCTCTTTTCAGCTCCAACAGCCAAAATCCAGTGTTCTTTGAGCTCGCGGAGACTCTTCACTTACCCCAAAATGCAGTGGGAATATGCAAATTATCTCCTCAGGACTCCTCCCCTGGTTTACCGATGTCCTCTTTTCAGCTCCAACAGCCAAAATCCAGTGTTCTTTGAGCTCACGGAGACTCTTCACTTACCCCAAAATGCAGTGGGAATATGCAAATTATCTCCTCAGGACTCCTCCCCTGGTTTACCGATGTCCTCTTTTCAGCTCCAACAGCCAAAATCCAGTGTTCTTTGAGCTCGCGGAGACTCTTCACTTACCCCAAAATGCAGTGGGAATATGCAAATTATCTCCTCAGGACTCCTCCCCTGGTTTACCGATGTCCTCTTTTCAGCTCCAACAGCCAAAATCCAGTGTTCTTTGAGCTCGCGGAGACTCTTCACTTACCCCAAAATGCAGTGGGAATATGCAAATTATCTCCTCAGGACTCCTCCCCTGGTTTACCGATGTCCTCTTTTCAGCTCCAACAGCCAAAATCCAGTGTTCTTTGAGCTCGCGGAGACTCTTCACTTACCCCAAAATGCAGTGGGAATATGCAAATTATCTCCTCAGGACTCCTCCCCTGGTTTACCGATGTCCTCTTTTCAGCTCCAACAGCCAAAATCCAGTGTTCTTTGAGCTCACGGAGACTCTTCACTTACCCCAAAATGCAGTGGGAATATGCAAATTATCTCCTCAGGACTCCTCCCCTGGTTTACCGATGTCCTCTTTTCAGCTCCAACAGCCAAAATCCAGTGTTCTTTGAGCTCGCGGAGACTCTTCACTTACCCCAAAATGCAGTGGGAATATGCAAATTATCTCCTCAGGACTCCTCCCCTGGTTTACCGATGTCCTCTTTTCAGCTCCAACAGCCAAAATCCAGTGTTCTTTGAGCTCGCGGAGACTCTTCACTTACCCCAAAATGCAGTGGGAATATGCAAATTATCTCCTCAGGACTCCTCCCCTGGTTTACCGATGTCCTCTTTTCAGCTCCAACAGCCAAAATCCAGTGTTCTTTGAGCTCGCGGAGACTCTTCACTTACCCCAAAATGCAGTGGGAATATGCAAATTATCTCCTCAGGACTCCTCCCCTGGTTTACCGATGTCCTCTTTTCAGCTCCAACAGCCAAAATCCAGTGTTCTTTGAGCTCGCGGAGACTCTTCACTTACCCCAAAATGCAGTGGGAATATGCAAATTATCTCCTCAGGACTCCTCCCCTGGTTTACCGATGTCCTCTTTTCAGCTCCAACAGCCAAAATCCAGTGTTCTTTGAGCTCGCGGAGACTCTTCACTTACCCCAAAATGCAGTGGGAATATGCAAATTATCTCCTCAGGACTCCTCCCCTGGTTTACCGATGTCCTCTTTTCAGCTCCAACAGCCAAAATCCAGTGTTCTTTGAGCTCGCGGAGACTCTTCACTTACCCCAAAATGCAGTGGGAATATGCAAATTATCTCCTCAGGACTCCTCCCCTGGTTTACCGATGTCCTCTTTTCAGCTCCAACAGCCAAAATCCAGTGTTCTTTGAGCTCGCGGAGACTCTTCGCTTACCCCAAAATGCAGTGGGAATATGCAAATTATCTCCTCAGGACTCCTCCCCTGGTTTACCGATGTCCTCTTTTCAGCTCCAACAGCCAAAATCCAGTGTTCTTTGAGCTCGCGGAGACTCTTCACTTACCCCAAAATGCAGTGGGAATATGCAAATTATCTCCTCAGGACTCCTCCCCTGGTTTACCGATGTCCTCTTTTCAGCTCCAACAGCCAAAATCCAGTGTTCTTTGAGCTCGCGGAGACTCTTCACTTACCCCAAAATGCAGTGGGAATATGCAAATTATCTCCTCAGGACTCCTCCCCTGGTTTACCGATGTCCTCTTTTCAGCTCCAACAGCCAAAATCCAGTGTTCTTTGAGCTCGCGGAGACTCTTCACTTACCCCAAAATGCAGTGGGAATATGCAAATTATCTCCTCAGGACTCCTCCCCTGGTTTACCGATGTCCTCTTTTCAGCTCCAACAGCCAAAATCCAGTGTTCTTTGAGCTCGCGGAGACTCTTCACTTACCCCAAAATGCAGTGGGAATATGCAAATTATCTCCTCAGGACTCCTCCCCTGGTTTACCGATGTCCTCTTTTCAGCTCCAACAGCCAAAATCCAGTGTTCTTTGAGCTCGCGGAGACTCTTCACTTACCCCAAAATGCAGTGGGAATATGCAAATTATCTCCTCAGGACTCCTCCCCTGGTTTACCGATGTCCTCTTTTCAGCTCCAACAGCCAAAATCCAGTGTTCTTTGAGCTCGCGGAGACTCTTCACTTACCCCAAAATGCAGTGGGAATATGCAAATTATCTCCTCAGGACTCCTCCCCTGGTTTACCGATGTCCTCTTTTCAGCTCCAACAGCCAAAATCCAGTGTTCTTTGAGCTCGCGGAGACTCTTCGCTTACCCCAAAATGCAGTGGGAATATGCAAATTATCTCCTCAGGACTCCTCCCCTGGTTTACCGATGTCCTCTTTTCAGCTCCAACAGCCAAAATCCAGTGTTCTTTGAGCTCGCGGAGACTCTTCACTTACCCCAAAATGCAGTGGGAATATGCAAATTATCTCCTCAGGACTCCTCCCCTGGTTTACCGATGTCCTCTTTTCAGCTCCAACAGCCAAAATCCAGTGTTCTTTGAGCTCGCGGAGACTCTTCACTTACCCCAAAATGCAGTGGGAATATGCAAATTATCTCCTCAGGACTCCTCCCCTGGTTTACCGATGTCCTCTTTTCAGCTCCAACAGCCAAAATCCAGTGTTCTTTGAGCTCGCGGAGACTCTTCACTTACCCCAAAATGCAGTGGGAATATGCAAATTATCTCCTCAGGACTCCTCCCCTGGTTTACCGATGTCCTCTTTTCAGCTCCAACAGCCAAAATCCAGTGTTCTTTGAGCTCGCGGAGACTCTTCACTTACCCCAAAATGCAGTGGGAATATGCAAATTATCTCCTCAGGACTCCTCCCCTGGTTTACCGATGTCCTCTTTTCAGCTCCAACAGCCAAAATCCAGTGTTCTTTGAGCTCGCGGAGACTCTTCACTTACCCCAAAATGCAGTGGGAATATGCAAATTATCTCCTCAGGACTCCTCCCCTGGTTTACCGATGTCCTCTTTTCAGCTCCAACAGCCAAAATCCAGTGTTCTTTGAGCTCGCGGAGACTCTTCGCTTACCCCAAAATGCAGTGGGAATATGCAAATTATCTCCTCAGGACTCCTCCCCTGGTTTACCGATGTCCTCTTTTCAGCTCCAACAGCCAAAATCCAGTGTTCTTTGAGCTCGCGGAGACTCTTCACTTACCCCAAAATGCAGTGGGAATATGCAAATTATCTCCTCAGGACTCCTCCCCTGGTTTACCGATGTCCTCTTTTCAGCTCCAACAGCCAAAATCCAGTGTTCTTTGAGCTCGCGGAGACTCTTCACTTACCCCAAAATGCAGTGGGAATATGCAAATTATCTCCTCAGGACTCCTCCCCTGGTTTACCGATGTCCTCTTTTCAGCTCCAACAGCCAAAATCCAGTGTTCTTTGAGCTCGCGGAGACTCTTCACTTACCCCAAAATGCAGTGGGAATATGCAAATTATCTCCTCAGGACTCCTCCCCTGGTTTACCGATGTCCTCTTTTCAGCTCCAACAGCCAAAATCCAGTGTTCTTTGAGCTCGCGGAGACTCTTCACTTACCCCAAAATGCAGTGGGAATATGCAAATTATCTCCTCAGGACTCCTCCCCTGGTTTACCGATGTCCTCTTTTCAGCTCCAACAGCCAAAATCCAGTGTTCTTTGAGCTCGCGGAGACTCTTCACTTACCCCAAAATGCAGTGGGAATATGCAAATTATCTCCTCAGGACTCCTCCCCTGGTTTACCGATGTCCTCTTTTCAGCTCCAACAGCCAAAATCCAGTGTTCTTTGAGCTCGCGGAGACTCTTCACTTACCCCAAAATGCAGTGGGAATATGCAAATTATCTCCTCAGGACTCCTCCCCTGGTTTACCGATGTCCTCTTTTCAGCTCCAACAGCCAAAATCCAGTGTTCTTTGAGCTCGCGGAGACTCTTCGCTTACCCCAAAATGCAGTGGGAATATGCAAATTATCTCCTCAGGACTCCTCCCCTGGTTTACTGATGTCCTCTTTTCAGCTCCAACAGCCAAAATCCAGTGTTCTTTGAGCTCGCGGAGACTCTTCACTTACCCCAAAATGCAGTGGGAATATGCAAATTATCTCCTCAGGACTCCTCCCCTGGGAAGAGTCCACTCTTCCCATACCTTACCGTATGCTTGCCATCGACGGGGCAACTGATGCTCTGATTAATGGCATCAACTATTCGCCACTAGATACCATAGGGAGGGTGGGCAACTGTTGCCCGATGGGTGGGCGTTGGGGAAGAGCTCTGTGAAAATCTGCCAATTGAATAGTGATAAAGCGTTAGTAGCAGCTTTAGACCCCTCAGCATCGTGGCTAGTGCGGACCCATACTTTGTGTTTTAGGCGCAGGAATGCTAGCCGGCATAGTAGGCCTAGCACTGGGAGAGACGATGATACCATCTTATTAATGCAGTGCGCTAGGCTGTTGTTTTTTGTTATGAAGCGTATATTTTTGTTAGCAGGGCGCGCGCCCCATATTTCTATTGCTACCACTATTGGGAAGAAAAATTATTTTCAGGGCTAGATACAGCTAAAAATTATTATTAGTTTCAAAGCTGGTGGAGCTTCCTATAGATGGCCTAATACAATGAGTAAAACACACTGCTACAAGCAGAAATATTTTTTCAGAGCTAGATGTAGAAAAAAATTATATTGAATTTGCAACCAGATGGAGGTCAGTATAGATGGACTAATAGAACAAGTCCCACACACTGCTAGAAGCCTAAATATTTTTTCAGAGCTAGATGCAGAAAAAAATTATATTGAATTTGCAACCTGATGGAGGTTAGTATAGATGGACTGATAGAACAAGTCCCACACACTGCTAGAAGCCTAAATATTTTTTCAGAGCTAGATGCAGAAAACAATTATATTGAATTTGCAGCCTGATGGAGGTCAGCAGAGATGGACTAATAGAACAAGTCCCACACACTGCTAGAAGCTGAAATATTTTTTCAGAGCTAGATGCAGAAAAAAATATATTGAATTTGCAACCTGATGGAGGTTAGTATAGATGGACTAATAGAACAAGTCCCACACACTGCTAGCAGCCTAAATATTTTTTCAGAGCTAGATGCAGAAAAAAATAATATTGAATTTGCAACCTGATGGAGGTCAGTATAGATGGACTAATAGAACAAGTCCCACACACTGCTAGAAGCCTAAATATTTTTCCAGAGCTAGATGCAGAAAAAAATTATATTGAATTTGCAACCTGATGGAGGTTAGTATAGATGGATTAATAGAACAAGTTCCACACACTGCTAGAAGCCTAAATATTTGTTCAGAGCTAGATGCAGAAAAAAATGATATTGAATTTGCAACCTGATGGAGGTCAGTATAGATGGACTAATAGAACAAGTCCCACACACTGCTACAAGCTGTAATATTTTTTCAGAGCTAGATGCAGAAAAAAATTATATTGAATTTGCAACCTGATGGAGGTTAGTATAGATGGACTAATAGAACAAGTCCCACACACTGTTAGAAGCCTAAATATTTTTTCAGAGCTAGATGCAGAAAAAAATTATATTGAATTTGCAACCTGATGGAGGTCAGTATAGATGGACTAATAGAACAAGTCCCACACACTGCTACAAGCTGTAATATTTTTTCAGAACTAGATGCAGAAAAAAATTATATTGAATTTGCAACCTGATGGAGGTTAGTATAGATGGACTAATAGAACAAGTCCCACACACTGCTAGAAGCCTAAATATTTTTCCAGAGCTAGATGCAGAAAAAAATTATATTGAATTTACAACCTGATGGAGGTTAGTATAGATGGAGTAATAGAACAAGTTCCACACACTGCTAGAAGCCTAAATATTTTTTCAGAGCTAGATGCAGAAAAAAATGATATTGAATTTGCAACCTGATGGAGGTCAGTATAGATGGACTAATAGAACAAGTCCCACACACTGCTACAAGCTGTAATATTTTTTCAGAGCTAGATGCAGAAAAAAATTATATTGAATTGGCAACCTGATGGAGGTTAGTATAGATGGACTAATAGAACAAGTCCCACACACTGTTAGAAGCCTAAATATTTTTTCAGAGCTAGATGCAGAAAAAAATTATATTGAATTTGCAACCTGATGGGGGTCAGTATAGATGGACTAATAGAACAAGTCCCACACACTGCTACAAGCTGTAATATTTTTTCAGAGCTAGATGCAGAAAAAAATTATATTGAATTTGCAACCTGATGAGGGTTAGTATAGCTGGACTAATAGAACAAGTCCCACACACTGATAGAAGCCTAAATATTTTTTCAGAGCTAGATGCAGAAAAAAATTATATTGAATTTGCAACCTGATGGAGGTTAGTATAGATGGACTAATAGAACAAGTCCCACACACTGCTACAAGCCTAAATATTTTTTCAGAGCTAGATGCAGAAAAAAATTATATTGAATTTGCAACCTGATGGAGGTTAGTATAGATGGACTAATAGAACAAGTCCCACACACTGCTAGAAGCCTAAATGTGTTTTCAGAGCTAGATGCAGAAAAAATTTTTATTGAATTTGCAACCTGATGGAGGTTAGTATAGATGGACTAATAGAACAAGTCCCACACACTGCTACAAGCTGAAATATTTTTTCAGAGCTAGATGCAGAAAAAAATTATATTGAATTTGCAACCTGATGGAGGTCAGTATAGATGGACTAAGAGAACAAGTCCCACACACTGCTAGAAGCTGAAATATTTTTTCAGAGCTAGATGCAGAAAAAAAATATATTGAATTTGCAACCTGATGGAGGTCAGTATAGATGGACTAAGAGAACAAGTCCCACACACTGCTAGAAGCTGAAATATTTTTTCAGAGCTAGATGCAGAAAAAAAATATATTGAATTTGCAACCTGATGGAGGTTAGTATAGATGGACTAATAGAACAAGTCCTACACACTGCTAGAAGCCTAAATATTTTTTCATAGCTAGATGCAGAAAAAAATTATATTGAATTTGCAACCTGATGGAGGCCAGTATAGATGGACTAATAGAACAAGTCCCACACACTGCTACAAGCTGTAATATTTTTTCATAGCTAGATACAGAAAAAAATTATATTGAATTTGCAACCTGATGGAGGTTAGTATAGATGGACTAATAGAATGATGCTATGCCCAAATGGTTTTACTTCACTATGTGTAGTAAAAAAATGTGTATGCTATACACATTTGGTGTAGCTTGCAACACAGATAGGCTACTCCACTGACTAACACACTCTGCAATAGGCCAAAAAGGATTTGCTTTGCTAGATTTAGCCAAATGCTGTGAAAAAAACTTGCACAGCACTGGCACAGACATGCCTGGCAAAAAGTGATAGGAACTGATGTAACCTAGCCCTGAAAAGGACTTCAATTACAATTAGTCTTTACTAGAGATGAGCGTTGTTCTACTCGAACTGTTCGCCAATCTCAAATTCGAGCTGTTTTGGGCGGTGTTCGAGCCGTTCAGCGAACACGAACGATTTGAGAAAAATTCGGCTGTTCGAGTTTATGTTCGATAACTGTTCGTGCACCAAAATCATAACTGGATTTTTTCTCAGTAATGATGAAAATTAATGTTAATACGCAGTTTGAGTGTACAGCGGGGTGGGGGGAGGGGCAGGGGATGGATCTCTGCAGGAATAATGAAGAACTCCATTTTTTTTCTCTTTCCCGCATTTACAGTAGGGAGGTGCAATCTGTCAGCCTATCAGCAGCGCACACACGGAGCGAAGTGCTTTTTTTCACACAAGCAAGGGCATGTGTCATTGGCAGTGTATGTCACATGTCCTTGCCCTATAAGACCCAGCCATTTTCCCTGTCACCACCATTTTCTCACTGCTGCAGCTGCGTGTTAGACGGCACCGCTGTTGCTGTGTGCGCTATACCTTGTTAATTTCAAGCCAATTTTCGCACAAATCTACAGATAGCTTGGGAGTAGGGAATAGTTGTGATTGCAGTCCTTTTAAGGACTAGGTTACAGCATTTCCTACGACTTTTATCAGGCAGGTCTGTGCTCTTAAATAGATAGATTGTGGGAGTAAAGACTAATTGTAATTGCAGTCCTTTTCAGGACTAGGTTACATCAGTTCCTATCAGTTTTTGCCAGGCAGGTCTGTGCCAGTGCTGTGCAAGTTTTTTTCACAGCATTTGGCTGAATCTAGCAAAGCTAATCCTTTTTGGCCTATTGCAGAGTGTGTTAGTCAGTGGAGTAGCCTATCTGTGTTGCAAGACATACCACCTGTGTATAGAATACCAATTTTTTACTGCACCTAGTGAAGTAAAATCTTTTGGGCATAGCATCATTCTATTAGTCCATCTATACTGACCTCCATCAGGTTGCAAATTGAATATAATTTTTTTCTGCATCTAGCTCTGAAAAAATATTTGGGCTTCTAGCAGTGTGTGGGACTTGTTCTATTAGTCCATCTATACTGACCTCCATCAGGTTGCAAACTGAATATAATTTTTTTCTGCATCTAGCTGTGAAAAAATATTTGGCCTTCTAGCAGTGTGTGGGACTTTCTCTATTAGTCCATCTATACTGACCTCCATCAGGTTGCAAATTAAAAATAATTTATATCTGCATCTAGCTCTGAAAAAATATTTGGCCTTCTAGCAGTGTGTGGGACTTTCTCTATTAGTCCATCTATACTGACCTCCATCAGGTTGCAAACTAAAAATAATTTTTTGCCTGCATCTAGCTCTGAAAAAATATTTGGCCTTCTAGCAGTGTGTGGGACTTTCTCTATTAGTCCATCTATACTGACCTCCATCAGGCTGCAAATTAAAAATAATTTTTATCTGCATCTACCTCTGAAAAAATATTTGGCATTCTAGCAGTGTGTGGGACTTGTTCTATTAGTCCATCTATACTGACCTCCATCAGGTTGCAAATTGAATATCATTTTTTTCTGCATCTACTTCTGAAAAAATGTTTGGGCTTCTAGCAGTGTGTGGGACTTGGTCTATTAGTCCACCTATACTGATCTCCATCAGGTTGCAAATTAAAAATAATTTTTATCTGCATCTAGCTCTGAAAAAATATTTGGGCTTCTAGCTGTGTGTGGGACTTGTTCTATTAGTCCATCTATACTGACCTCCATCAGGTTGCAAACTGAATATAATTTTTTTCTGCATCTAGCTCTGAAAAAATATTTGGCCTTCTAGCAGTGTGTGGGGCTTTCTCTATTAGTCCATCTATACTGACCTCCATCAGGTTGCAAATTAAAAATAATTTATATCTGCATCTAGCTCTGAAAAAATATTTGGCCTTCTATCAGTGTGTGGGACTTTCTCTATTAGTCCATCTATACTGACCTCCATCAGGTTGCAAATTAAAAATAATTTTTATCTGCATCTACCTCTGAAAAAATATTTGACCTTCTAGCAGTGTGTAGGACTTGTTCTATTAGTCCATCTATACTGACCTCCATCAGGTTGCAAATTGAATATCATTTTTTTCTGCATCTACTTCTGAAAAAATGTTTGGGCTTCTAGCAGTGTGTGGGATTTGGTCTATTAGTCCATCTATACTGATCTCCATCAGGTTGCAAATTAAAAATAATTTTTATCTGCATCTAGCTCTGAAAAAATATTTGGCCTTCTAGCAGTGTGTGGGACTTGTTCTATTAGTCCATCTATACTGACCTCCATCAGGTTGCAAATTGAATATCATTTTTTTCTGCATCTACTTCTGAAAAAATGTTTGGGCTTCTAGCAGTGTGTGGGACTTGGTCTATTAGTCCATCTATACTGATCTCCATCAGGTTGCAAATTAAAAATAATTTTTTTCTGCATCCACCTCTGAAAAAAAATTTGGGCTTCCAACAGTGTGTGGGACTTGTTCTATTAGTCCATCTATACTGACCTCCATCAGGTTGCAAATTGAATATCATTTTTTTCTGCATCTACTTCTGAAAAAATGTTTGAGCTTCTAGCAGTGTGTGGGACTTGGTCTATTAGTCCATCTATACTGACCTCCATCAGGTTGCAAATTAAAAATAATTTTTATCTGCATCTAGCTCTGAAAAAATATTTGGGCTTCTAGCAGTGAGTGGGACTTGTTCTATTAGTCCATCTATACTGACCTCCATCAGGTTGCAAATTGAATATAATTTTTTTCTGCATCTAGCTCTGAAAAAATATTTGGGCTTCTAGCAGTGTGTGGGACTGGGTCTATTAGTTCATCTATACTGACCTCCATCAGGTTGCAAATTAAAAATAATTTTTATCTGCATCTAGCTCTGAAAAAATATTTGGGCTTCTAGCAGTGTGTGGGACTCATTGTATTAGGCCATCTATACCAAGCTCCACCAGCTTTGAAATTAATAATAATTTTTAGCTGCATCTAGCCCTGAAAATAATTTTTCCCAATAGTGGTAGCAATAGAAATATGGGGCGCGCGCCTGGCTAACAAAAATATACGCTTCATAACACAAAACACCAGCCTAGCGCACTGCATTAATAAGATGGCATCATCGTCTCTCCCAGTGCTAGGCCTACTACGCAGGCTAGCATTCCTGTGCCTAAAACACAATGTATGGGTCCGCGCTAGCCACTATGCTGAGGGGTATAAAGCTGCTGCTAACGCTTTATAACAATTCAATTGGCAGATTTTCACAGAGCTCTTCCACAACGCCCACCCATCGGGCAACAGTTGCCCACCCTCCCTATGGGATCTAGTGGCGAATAGTTGATGCCATTAATCAGAGCGTCAGTTGCCCCGTCAACGTGGCAAGCATACGGTAAGGCATGGGAAGAGTGGACACGACTAGTAGCAGGCAGACGGGTGTACCAATGTGAACAAGCCAGATCACAAATCACCATAGAAGGACATGTTGGAGAGTTACACTTGTTGGCCAACTTGCCGGAGTGGGGACCCAGGGCATGCTGCAACAAGCTGAATTATTTTAGAAATAAAATGCCTTTCTAATGGAATGAGTATAAAGAGTTAATAAAGCTGTGACCGATCCTCACCCATCCAGTTGTAAGAGTTACATTATTGTATTGTCCATGAAAGGGGGGCGGTAGGGGGGCTGAGCGTCTGGGTTTGGTTGGGGGTCCCCACAGTCTGCCTAGGCTAGATTCATTTAAAAATTCTTATTAGATACACAGGAGGTGCAGCTTGCTTCGCAGCTGGGCTACTACTCCCAATGTATTGCCTAGGCTAGATGCAGTTAAAAATTCTACGCTGACTAGCAGACACTGAAGATGTGGAGCAGACCTCTGAGTAAACAGCTCTTCAGACTCAACCATCTGTGTTACCCCAAGCCATAGTGTATGTAGTTTCTTACAGTTAAAAGGGGGGGGGGTGCGACCCAACCCACCTGGAATTGACGATGCCAACGTCACGTAAGACACAGCAAGGGGACTCCCAAAATTGTGGCACAGACACCACTTAACCCTAGAACGCATACCTGTGGCCTTGCAGGCCCGCCCAGTTAATTGTTTTCTATTTTCTGCAAGATTACTTTAGTTAGAATTTTGAAACTCTAGGTATTCTTCATGTATATAGTTGTTTGTCATTTGAGTTTGAGTTATTCCATGTTATTTGCACACGGGCCTAAAGGGCCCCAGGTATGTGAAAGTGTAGATTTTTATGGTCATGCGTTCTAGGGTTAAGTGGCATCAATTGCCCCAGTGTTGCTTAAAACGGTTGGTGAGGTGATTTTACCAAATCCCCAAGCTTTTAGTCTCCCAAGGATGACACAGGGGTAGAAATGTCCTCGCGAATCCATGATTTGTTCATCTTTATGAACGTGAGTCTGTCTACATTCTCAGTGGACAGCCGCGTGCGCTTATCTGTCAGCACACCACCAGCAGCGCTGAACACACGTTCAGAGAGAACGCTGGCTGCATGGCATGACAAGATCTCCAAGGCGTGAGTGGCGAGCTCCGGCGATTTTTCCAGATTGGAATACCAAAATGAGCAAGGGTCCAGTGACACAGTCATGGCTTCGATGTTCACTTGGAGATTCTCCTGTACCATCCTCTCTAGGCATTGACTATGTGTCAGACTTCTTGTCTCCTGTGGCCTTGCAAAGGATGGTCTAAAAAAGTGGTGAAACGATTCCACAAAATTGCTGTTACCAGCAGATACTGTGTTACTGTTACTGTTTGAGTGATGAAGACTCGACAGTCCCACCGTTGGCAAGTTAGAACTGTGAGATTCACTACGTGCACCACTGGTGTTTTGTGGAAAAGCACATGTAAGATTCTGCAACAGCGTCTGCAGATACTCCTGCATTCGTCAATACCTTTTTATGGCAGGAATTATTTCGGCAAATATACTTTTGTACCGGGGATCTAAGAGTGTGGCAACCCAGTAGTCGGGATTACTTCGAATTCTGACAATCCGGGGGTCATGTTGCAGGTAGTGCAGCAAGAAGGCACTCATGTGTCTTGCGCATCCAGAAGGACCAAGTCCTTGTTGTGTTGGTAGCGAGGTAAGAATCATGCTTCCTTCCTCTGCCTTCTCCCTCCAACCTCGCACAACAGAAATGTGATCAAGGTCTCCCTCATCTGATGAGTCTTCCATGCCCATCGCCAGTTCGTCCTCCACTTCTTCCTCAGCTCCTGCACCTTCCTCAACAGTTTGGCTGCTACCATGCGCCCTGGTTAATCCCTCTCCCCCACCCTCCCATGCCTGCCGCCTTGGTGCTGCCAACCGTCTGGACCTTGGAGATGTTATCCCTTCCGCATACGACTCCTCCTCTACTTCCTCCACCTCCTCTTGTCCCACCACCTGACTCTGAATGGCATCGTCGTCAGCACTAAACATCTTCGTCGCCATTTCAAAACTGTGCAGAAGGGTGTGTGGCGCCCCTGAGGGTTCAGTCGCCACAGAGTTACTGCATCTCACCCAGAGGTGTGGTATCTCACCCTCAGGTAAGGAAGGCGTATGGCTCGGGACCCTAACTCCTGCATCCAACACATACCCGCAGTGGGGGTAGGGCGAGATTGCTCCTAAGGGAGAGCACAGTCCCAGGTCCCTAGCTTGTTTGAGGGTCCTATGTAGTGGGTGCTTAGGGGAGCAGCTTAGGGGAGCACATGACAAGGAGAGTATAAATAGGAAGCCATCTTAGAAAGTGCAAGCCAGACAGAGGAGGAAAAGTGACAGGAGCAGAGACTAGGCATGAGCTCTGCTCCGGAGGCGGGCCTAGCCTGGGAGGCCCAGGACTGAAGGAGAGAAGAGAGGAGTGGGAGCTGGAAGGCTCCAGGAACCAAAGGGACCCTACGGCTACGGGCCGTGCAGAAGGCCACCCATACTCCCGCTGCTACCAGGAGGTAGAGGGGTCAGGCCAGATAAGGGGAACCGGTCCCACAACTAGCGGAGAAACAGCAAGGCTCAACTAGAAACCGGAGGCTGCTGCATTTCATGTACTGCAGGACAAAGTCCACACCAGTCTCACTAAGAAGGTAGCCACATAGGACCCAGGGGACGGAACACACGTCACCCGCCAAGGCCCGAGGATACCGGATAGAAGTGTCACTGGGTGTGAGGTGCAGGGAGAAGGCCAGAGAAAGGACACACAGAAGGGGGTCCT
This sequence comes from Phyllobates terribilis, assembly GCF_046119375.1. Lineage (NCBI taxonomy): Eukaryota > Metazoa > Chordata > Amphibia > Anura > Dendrobatidae > Phyllobates > Phyllobates terribilis. The sequence goes on from NW_027362771.1 coordinate 295,475,900, forward strand.
GCTAAGTACTCCGGAGCTATCTGGGGGTGGACTGAGCCCCTCACTGAGTATGCACAGCACGACGGGGGAGATTGCTCTGGTACCTCTAATCTGGACTACAACAACTGTGAGTAATATCTTGAGACGGCATCACACGGACTCTGTGTTCATTACTGACTCCCTGCACTACAACCACCATCATCCACCCACACTGCCCTGAAGCTACACTCTTCCTGTGGTGAGTAATAATACCGTTGCTGCAAAACCACCAGCTTCAGAGGACTGTTCCGCAGCGGCGGCCCCTTTGGCAGCACTCCACAGGTGGCGTAGTCAGACATTATAAAATCCATATATACAAATTACCCTTGGATTGACCGCCCTGAGTCACGGACTGGGTCACCGCCACAGTGACTACAACCCCCAGCATCTACCGGCCCGGCTCAGGGTACCCCATGGCCCAGGGGGCGCATCAACTTCATAGGTCCCTGATCTGAGACCACTTCTGCAGCGTGATTTGCCCCACCTCTGGATATCGTTGGCCCAGGCTATAAGTCAGAACGTATTGCACCAGGGCTTGTCGGTGCTGCCACAGTCGCTGCAACATGTGCAGAGTTGAATTCCACCGTGTTGGCACATCGCATTTCAGCCGGTGAACTGGCAGGCCCAACGACTTCTGTAGAGATGTAAGTCGTTGAACTGCGGGATGCGAACGGCGGAAGTGAGCACACAGCGACCGTGCCCTCTGCAGAAGGCCATCTAGTCCGGGATAGTGGGCTAAAAATTGCTGGACAACCAGGTTCAACACGTGAGCCATACAAGGCACGTGTGTGACATTGCCCCGGCGAAGTGCCGCACCCAGGTTTGCAGCATTGTCGCACATGGCCTTCCCTGGTTGCAGGTCCAGTGGAGACAACCTTTCATGAAACTGGGTCTCCAGAGCTGACCACAACTCCTCAGCTGTGTGACTCACATTTCCCAGACATTTCAAAGTAAACACTGATGCCGTTGAGCCCTGCTGCCTGCATAGTAAGGAGGTGTGCAGGATTCCTTCTGCGCAGTTAGAAAGCAGGTGGCATTACCAGACAGGCTTTGGGTGCAGGTGGAGGACCGAGAGGAGGTTGAGGAGGCAGAAGCAGTGGAGGAACTTCGAGATAAAGAGGATTGACGCACAACTCGTGGGGACGGTAAGACTTGGACAGCAGCCCCTTGTCCTGCTGTCACCATAGTTACCCAGTGCCCAGTCAGCGACATGTAACGCCCCTGTCCATGCCTTCTCGTCCAAGTGTCTGTGGTGAAGTGCACCCTGTCACACACAGAGTTTCTCAAAGAAGCGGTGATGTTGTGTGCGACATGCTAGTGGAGCGCAGGCACACCTTTCTTTGAGAAGTAGTGCCGACTGGGCATCTGGTACTGGGGCACTGTGACGGACATAAGGTCTTGAAAATCCTCTGTGTCCTCCAGGTTGAAAGGCAGCATTTCTGTAGCCAACAGCTTGCAGATGGTGAAATTCAACCTCTTAGCTTTCTCATGGCTAGGAGGAAATGGTCTTTTACTTTTCCACATCTGAGGGACCGAGGGCTGGCTGTTGTGCTTAGACGGTGTTGAGTAGGGTGTACCCGGCAAACTGTCGGTCTGTGAGGAAGATGCAGGCGGACATGTTAGGTTGCCTTGATCCAAAGGTGGTGCTCTCGATGTCGGAGAGCGCTCAACACTAGCAGGTGTTTCCACTTCACAATGAACTGACGACCTGCCAATCACACTGGCTGTTGCGGGTAAATAGGTGGCAGGTCTGCGTCCAAAAACATGTGTGACTGCTGTCCCCCCTGTCACAGAGGATGAAGAGGCTGCGGATGCACAAGATGGGGCAGACGGTGGTTGGCCCAGCCGGCTAGGCCGCATTGTAGCACAGTGAGCTTCCCACTGCAACTTATGCTTCATATCCATGTGACGGTACATGCATGAAGTACTCAAACTATGGATTTTTTGGCCTCTACTTAGCTTTTGCTGACAAATATTACAGATAACACGAGTTGGGTCATCCTTATCGATCTGAATAAATGCCCAGGCTATGCAAGGCTTAGAGCCCATGTGACCTGAAGAGCCACTACGACTTGTGGTCAGAGGCAGAGTTGTGGTTGAGGATGCAGTTGTTGACGTGCTTCCAGTACTCCGTCTCTGTTCAGGAAGGCGCAACCTAACCTCGTCGTCAATAGCATCTGTGATGCCCTGCTGCGCTTGGTATCACAGATTCTAGAAGAGTGCATTGATGGAATCCTCTACAAGAGGCCCCCATAAACATTCACACATCTCCACCTTCCACCTCAGACCAGCAGAGGGAGCCCATTAGGGATATAAATAGGGAAGGTGGAGCTAGGCAGTTCAGTTCCTCTGAAGAGTTCCTGCAGTAGAGAAGCCTAAGAGAGGTCAGTCTGCAGTGGAGCTCAGTCTAGTCTAGAGAACGCAGTTAATAGTTCAGCAGTGGAGCACGAGGCTCCTGCTTGCTAGATTCAGGGAGCCCAGATAGAGCTTAAGGTGTGCCGGTGCCGTAAGATCAGTGAAGCGCGGCAAGCTGCCGTTAGTGTGTATAGCCTAGTGAGGGCCCGAGTAGGCCGAAGGCGAGTGGCGAGTTAGTACATAAGGGGCAGAGGAGCTTAAACAGCTCACCCCGAAGCATTTACCGGACACAGGATTCGAGCTTACCGGTATCTCTATGACCCAGTAAGGCATAACCGGAATCCCTGGAGAACTACAAGTCCCAGGATCGCTAATGTGCTGATATGTAACAGAGCCAGGAGACGCTTAGGCCCCGCATACTGGGAGCGTGAACTCCAAGAGAAGGCCCTACCACAAGGTCAGCCAGCGCAGGACAGAGACAAAGTTAGGCCTAGCTCCAGGCAGGTCAGAAACTTACTACGCAGAGGCAAGAAACAGGAGGCCCTACACCTGCTCATTGGGGAGGATCCTGATATGCACCCTTCACCCTACAGTGCTCCGGGATGTGCCTGAATTTCCACCAGTAAAAGGTACTGAAGTGACTACCGTGTCCGTTCTCGTTCTTGCTCTGACCCAGCTGGGTCTCGCCTGTCCTGCATTCCCCCTGCATACGCTTTTCTGAGACCTAGGTCCACCTGTGGGGAGCTATACCATCGAGCTGCCTTATCACCGGCCTCAGTGGACTGCTGCAGCGCTGGTGCTTGTCACCAGATACCACAGGTGGCGTCATGAACTCTTATAAAATTAACAATTATCCACCCTTTTAAAGAGAGACCCCAGGGTACGGGCCAGGGAGCCGACCACCGCGACATCCCCAAGGCCAGGCAAATGCCCGGGTACCGAGTCATCCCCATCCCCAGGGCTAGTCACATCCTCCTCCACCTCCTCTGCTGACCTCATCGACTGGCTGACTGTGGGTTGACAGTAAGTGGGATCTCCAACCTCGTCATCATCACCCTGTGTGTTATCACACCCGTCATCCTCAGAGCCAACCTCTTCCTGCCCTGACCGAAAAGTCAAGTTGTCGCTCCAATCAGGTATTTGAGTCTCATCATCGTCTTCATCATTGTCTCCACCAACAGGAGTTACAGTTTGGGAACAAGGGTCTACATTATGCTCAGAACCTTCTTCATCTGGTCCGACTTATAAAGATTCTGGGCATCAGATCAGATCATTTCCTCATCTGGATTAACAGAAGCTCTGGAGCAGACCTCCGTTTCCCAGGCTATAGTATGAGTAAACAGCTGTGCAGACTCAACCACCTGTGCTACCCCATACTCAGACGGGCAGCTGGAGACTTGGGAGCTGTGAGGAAGCAAGTGCGATTGGGGTGACACCTCTGAGGACTGGAGTATTTGTGATGTTGAAATTGAGGTGATGGAGAGCCCACTTGAAGGAGCACTTGATATCCGTTGAAGCACCTGCTGTTTTTGTGCCTCATTTAGAATTTGTAGCGATGGGCGTGTCTGTAAGAATGGGATCGTATCACATTGTCCACGAAAAGAAGTCGACATCTTAGTTTGGCTGGAAGATGGTCTTTCTTCTGCAGATGTTACTCCCCCCCCACCGTGGGGGGCCTCGACCCACCGGCGGACAGGCACCAGTATTGGGATAGGGGGGCTGGCCGTCAGGGTCCACCACGGCTCTGGCACAAACCCGGCGACACAGAGGTGGCACGGGCAGGAACGGACTGGCCGTGTCGGCTTCTCACTTTTTGAATTTTAGAAGGGCATGACATGCCTATATCTGTGTCACCCCCTCCTTTTACTCCTCCACCTCTTTTCTTTTCGCATGACTATATGTACTTGTCACTTTTCCATGTGTTAGTTGTGTCTTCTGAGCAGTTTGTCAGCTTTTGGACACCTTTGAAGGTGTTTTCTATGTGTTTCTATGTGTTTTTGTTTGCCTGCCATTGGTTTTAACGGTGTTCGAAGGTGTTCGACGAACAGTTCGACGAACAGTTCGGCGAACACACGGGTGTTCAACGAACCGAACCGAACTCGAACACTACGGGGGTGGCTCAACATTAGTCTTTACTCCCAACCTATCTATTTAAGAGCACAGACCTGCCTGATAAAAGTCGTATGAAATGATGTAACCTAGTCCTTAAAAGGACTGCAATCACAACTCTTCCCTACTCCCAAGCTATCTGTAGATTTGTGCGAAAATTGGCTTGAAATTAACAAAGTATAGCGCACACAGCAACAGCAGTGCCGTCTAACACGCAGCTGCAGCAGTGAGAAAATGGTGGCGATGGGGAAAATGGCTGGGTCTTATAGGGCAAGGACGTGACATACACTGCCAATGACACATGCCCTTGCTTGTGTAAAAAAAAGCACTTCGCTCCGTGTGTGCGCTGCTGATAGGCTAACAAACTGCACCTCCCCACTGTAAATGCGGGAAAGATAAAAAAAAATGGAGATCTTCATTATTCCTGCAGGGATCCATCCCCTGCCCCTCCCCCCGCCCCACTGTACACTCAAACTGCGTATTAACATTAATTTTCAGCATTACTGAGAAAAAATCCAGTTATGATTTTGGTGCACGAACAGTTATCGAACATAACCTCGAACAGCCGAATTGTTTTCAAATCGTTCGTGTTCGCCCAACGGCTTGAACACCGCCCAAAACAGCTCGAATTTGAGATTGGCGAACAGTTTGAGTCGAACACCGCTCATCTCTATTTCCAACCTCTCTCCAAGAGTTAATCACTCTCGCTAACTGGATAGATCTGTGTCATTCAGAGCGCAAGTTAGAGCTGGAGGTTTCCAGACCTCGGTTTTGGTTGGCACTCTCTTTCTCTAGGCCTATCTCCAAACCCGTGGCTCCCGTTCTGGAGCCTGAGGCTATGTATATATCCCGGGCTGTGTCTAAACCCCCCCATTTCTGACCTGCACATCTCTTGGAGTACCCCGTTAATAAGGTTTCCAAGCGGTCGGTAAACGAGGGAATCTAAGCGCCGTTGGAGGGGGGGTGTTAGATTCTGGGATTTCTTCCTCCAGATTACTGTATGAGGTGACATTGTCCATCGGAGACACCATGATTACTGCCAAGGCGTGGGTGGATTCTGGAGCCGATGGCAATTTCTTGTCATCTATATTTGCCCAGAGGCATTCCATTCCTCTGGAGTTACTGCCAAGGGCAATGAACATCAGGGTGGTCAACAGTTCTCTGCTGGACACACAAATCACTCACCAGTCAGCCCCCCTCACCATGTCGCTTCCTCAGGGTCACCGGGAGGCTATCTCCTTCCTTATTATCCCCGGGGGATTAGATGAGGTGCTATTGGGTCTGACGTGGCTACGTCGCCACTCTCCACACATGGATTGGAGTACAGGGAGAATTTCTTCCTGGGGTAAGGATTGTGTGCCTCAATGTATTGTTACAGCTACCCGGGGGGAAGTCTCGGAACCGTCTCTTGACTTGTCCGCTCTACCTGAGCAATATCGGAGTTTCGCGGATGTCTTTTCCAAAAAGGCTGCTGAAACTCTGCCTCCCCACCAACAGTATGACTGCCCTATTGATTTGGTCCCCGGTGCGGAGCCACCTCGCGGTAGGGTTTACCCCCTGTCTGTACCTGAGACCCAGGCCATGTCTGACTATATCAAAGATAACTTGGCCCGGGGGTTTATCAGAAAATCGGTCTCTCCTGCGGGAGCGGGGTTTTTCTTCATCCAGAAGAGAGAGGGTGATTTACGTCCCTGCATAGATTATAGCGGACTAAATGCCTTCACCATGAAGAGTAAATACCCTCTACCCCTAATTTCTGAACTTTTTGACAGGTTGCGAGGGGCTAACATCTTCACTAAATTGGACCTGCGAGGGGCGTATAATCTTGTGTGAATCCGTGAAGGTGACGAGTGGAAAACTGCCTTTAATACTCGTGATGGTCATTACAAGTATCTCGTCATGCCCTTTGGATTATGCAATGCCCCGGCGGTTTTTCAAGATTTTGTCAATGATATCTTTCAGGATCTGCTGCTATCTTCCATGGTAGTCTATCTTGATGATATCCTTATTTTTTCCCCGGACCTCTCCACACACAGAGAGCATGTTCGCAGGGTTTTCAAATGTTTGTGAGCAAATTCTTCATATTGTAAGCTGGAAAAGTGTCAGTCTGAATGAGAGTCTATACTGTTCCTGGGCTACATCATATCCAGTAAGGGATTGGCTATGGATCCACAAAAGTTGGTAGCGGTACTGAACTGGCAGGAGCCTCATTCTCTTAAAGCGGTACAACGCTTCATGGGCTTTATTAATTACTACCGGCAGTTCGTACCACATTTTTCCGCACTGGTGGCTCCCTTAGCTGCTTTAACCCGGAAGGGTGCCAATCCCAAGATTTGGTCTAAGGAGACATCCGAGGCGTTCCGGGAGATTAAATCCTATTTCTCTAAAGCTCCTATTCTCCATCGCCCGGATGTGAATAAGCCATTCTTTCTGGAGGTCAATGCCTCATCTGTCGGAGCAGGAGCGGTTCTCTCTCAAAAGAATGAATAGGGTCGGTCAAGGCCATGTTTTTTCTTCTCGAAGACCTTCTCTCCAGCAGAGAAGAATTATACTATTGGTGACAAAGAATTACTGGCTATTAAGATGACTTTTTCGGAATGGAGGTACCTCTTGGAGGGAGCTAAACATCCTTTCATGTTTTTTTCCGATCATAAAAACCTTTCGTACCTACAGAGGGCACAGCGTCTTAACCCGAGGCAGGCCAGGTGGTCTCTTTTCTTTTCCCGATTCAATTTTTCCATTCATTTTTTAAAAGGGGAGAAGAATCCCCGGGCGGATGCATTGTCCCGGTCTGTGGATACGGCGGAGGACGAGGACGAGCCCAGGCTTATTGTTCCGCCAGAGTGTATGCGGACAGTGGCTCCAGTGTCCCTAAGCCAGGTTCCTCCCGGGAGGACGTTCGTTCCTCCTAATTTACAGAATAAAGTACTGTCCTGGGCACATGCCTCAAAGATCGGAGGTCATTTTGGGGTCAGACGTACCACGGAGCTTCTCCAACGGTTGTATTGGTGGCCTCGGTTGTCCCAGGACATTAAGGAATATGTACAAGCATGTGTCTCCTGTGCGAGAAATAAATTGTCCCGTCAGAGGCCAGCTGGTCTTCTTTATCTGTTACCCAAGGCGGATAGACCTTGAGAGCTGGAAGGGATGGATTTTATTGTTGAGCTACCTAAGTCCCGGGGAAACACGACAATATGGGTGGTGTCTGACCATTTCTCTAAGACGGTTCACCTGCTTCCTCTGCCTAAATATTTGGGCTTGTAGCAGTGTGTGGGACTTGTTCTATTAGTCCATCTATACTAACCTCCACCAGGTTCAAAATTAAAAATAATTATTATCTGCATCTAGTTCTGAAAAAATGTTTGGGCTTGTAGCAGTGTGTGGGACTTGTTCTATTAGTCCATCTATACTAACCTCCACCAGGTTGTAAATTAAAAATAATTTTTATCTTCATCTAGCTCTGAAAAAATATTTGGGCTTGTAGCAGTGTGTGGGACTTGTTCTATTAGTCCATCTATACTAACCTCCACCAGGTTGCATATTAAAAATATTTTTTATCTGCATCTAGCTCTGAAAAAATATTTGGGCTTGTAGCAGTGTGTGGGACTTGTTCTATTAGTCCATCTATACTAACCTCCACCAGGTTGCAAATTAAATATAATTTTTATCTGCATCTAGCTCGGAAAAAATATTTGAGCTTGTAGCAGTGTGTGGGACTTGTTCTTTTAGTCCATCTATACTAACCTCCACCAGGTTGCAAATTAAAAATAATTTTTATCTGCATCTAGCTCTGAAAAAATATTTGGGCTTGCAGCAGTGTGTGGGACTTGTTCTATTAGTCCATCTATACTAACCTCCACCAGGTTACAAATTAAAAATTATTTTTATCTTCATCTAGCTCTGAAAAAATATTTGGGCTTGTAGCAGTGTGTGGGACTTGTTCTATTAGTCCATCTATACTGACCTCCACCACCTGTGTATGTAATAAAATTGTTTTACTGCATCTAACCCAGCCAATACTTTTGGGCTAATACCACAGTTTGGCCACTCAGCTCTGCTCGGTTCCCATCCATTGTTTTTTGTGCAAACAACTCGAGGAAATGATCTGCACTGATGCCCAGAATCTTTATGAGTCGGATCCAGAAACAGACGCAGAAGGTTCTGACCATAATGTAGACCCTCATTCCAAAACTGTAACTCCTGTTGGTGGAGACAATGAGGAAGACGATGATGAGACTCAAATACCTGATTGGAGCGACAACTTGAGTTTTATGTCAGGGCAGGAAGAGGTTGGCTCTGAGGACGACGGGTGTGATAACACACAGGGTGAAGATGACGAGGTTGGAGATCCCACTTACTGTCAACTCACAGTCAGCCAGTCGATGAGGTCAGCAGAGGAGGTGGAGGAGGATGCTAGTAACGACAAGGTCAGGTTGCGTCTTCCTGGACAGAGACGTAGTACTGGAAGCACGTCAACAACTGCATCCTCAAACACAACTCTGCCTCTGACCACAAGTCGTGGTGGCTTTTCAGGTCGCATGGGTGCTAAGTAGTGTTGAGCGAACATGCTCGACACTGCTCGGTACTTGCCTGAGCATCACGCTACTCGGGATGTTTGGCGAGCACCGAGCATTTCCGGGTTACTCGGGCGGGAGCTCGGGTCTCCGCCCTGCATGTTTGGCGCTCTTTACAGAGCCAATGAACATGCAGGGATTGCCAGCCAGTCACTGTAATGCTGCAGCCATGTTGGTTGTGGGCATTACAGTGATTGGCTGGCCGCACAGCGTCACCTCGAGTATTTAAAATGGGGCGCCGCCATCTTGGACACAGTCGCTCCGGACTAGACAGTGTAGGGACAGCGCTGCTGATTTAGGGAGAGATATAAACTGCGAAATAGCTAGTGTAGGGTCTGTAAAGGCTGCCAGAACAAACAAACAGTCCATTTCAGGACTAATATCCATCCCAGATACCAGGCAGGCAGGCTGTATAGGAGACACAGTGGTTATACCAGCAAATGCTGCATTACAGTCCTGTGTGCTCCTGTTGCTGAAATTGCTGGACTTAGCACCAGGTGTCGGGGGCCAGGAAAAATCCTTTTTTTTTCATCTAAATCCTCCTTTTTTTCCTCCTTCACACTGTACAAATACCCGTCTTATTAACCTTTTGTTGTGTCCCCCCCCCCCCCAAAAAAAAGCGTGTCTCTGATTTTTCAGACACAAATATAACTGTTGAAAATAGTCTGGTGTAGGCTAGAGAAACAGAAGTGTTATTTTGCACTTCCACGGTTCAAACCTCTGTATAATCCATTTTGGGCCATTTGTATCTAAAAAAAAAAACAGTTTGAGTGTGTCGCTCACTGCTCAGCCGCAAATATCTCTATTTAAAAAAGTGTGGTATATCCCAGTAAACAATAACTGTGGTTTTGCCATCCCACGGTAAAAAATCTCTATTATTCAGCTTTTGGTAGTTTTTTCCGTAAAGAAAAACAGTAGTGTCTCCTGACTGTTGTGACACAAAAATATATCTGTTGAAAATAGTCTTGTGTAGGCCCGACATGCCAGTGAGGTTTTGCAGTTCCACGGGTCAAATCGCTGTACTATCCAGTTTTGGGCCTTTGGTATCTAAAAAAAAAAGCAGTTTGAGTGTGTCGCTCACTGTTCAGCCGCAAATATCTCTATTTAAAAAAGTGTGGTATATCCCAGTAAACAATAACTGTGGTTTTGCCATCCCACGGTAAAAAATCTCTATTATTCAGCTTTTGGTAGTTTTTTCCGTAAAGAAAAACAGTAGTGTCTCCTGACTGTTGTGACACAAAAATATATCTGTTGAAAATAGTCTTGTGTAGGCCCGACATCCCAGTGTAGTTTCGCAGTTTCACGGGTCAAATGGCTGTACTATCCAGTTTTGGGCCTTTGGTATTTTAAAAAAAAAGCAGTTTGAGTGTGTCGCTCACTGTTCAGCCGCAAATATCTCTATTTAAAAATTGTGGTATACCCCAGTAAACAATAACTGTGGTTTTGCCACCCCACAGTAAAAAATCTCTATTATTCAGCTTTTGGTAGTTTTTTCCGTAAAGAAAAACAGTAGTGTCTCCTGACTGTTGTGACACAAAAATATATCTGTTGAAAATAGTCTTGTGTAGGCCCGACATCCCAGTGTGGTTTTGCAGTTCCACGGGTCAAATCGCTGTACTATCCAGTTTTGGGCCTTTGGTATCTAAAAAAAAAGCAGTTTGAGTGTGTCGCTCACTGTTCAGCCGCAAATATCTCTATTTAAAAAAGTGTGGTATATCCCAGTAAACAATAACTGTGGTTTTGCCATCCCATGGTAAAAAAATCTCTATTATTCAGCTTTTGGTAGTTTTTTCCGTAAAGAAAAACAGTAGTGTCTCCTGACTGTTGTGACACAAAAATATATCTGTTGAAAATAGTCTTGTGTAGGCCCGACATCCCAGTGTGGTTTTGCAGTTCCACGGGTCAAATCGCTGTACTATCCAGTTTTGGGCCTTTGGTATCTAAAAAAAAAGCAGTTTGAGTGTGTCGCTCACTGTTCAGCCGCAAATATCTCTATTTAAAAAAGTGTGGTATATCCCAGTAAACAATAACTGTGGTTTTGCCATCCCATGGTAAAAAATCTCTATTATTCAGCTTTTGGTAGTTTTTTCCGTAAAGAAAAACAGTAGTGTCTCCTGACTGTTGTGACACAATAATATATCTGTTGAAAATAGTCTTGTGTAGGCCCGACATCCCAGTGTAGTTTCGCAGTTCCACGGGTCAAATCGCTGTACTATCCAGTTTTGGGCCTTTGGTATCTAAAAAAAAAAGCAGTTTGAGTGTGTCGCTCACTGTTCAGCCGCAAATATCTCTATTTAAAATTTGTGGTATACCCCAGTAAACAATAACTGTGGTTTTGCCACCCCACAGTAAAAAATCTCTATTATTCAGCTTTTGGTAGTTTTTTCCGTAAAGAAAAACAGTAGTGTCTCCTGACTGTTGTGACACAAAAATATATCTGTTGAAAATAGTCTTGTGTAGGCCCGACATCCCAGTGTGGTTTCGCAGTTCCACGGGTCAAATCGCTGTACTATCCAGTTTTGGGCCTTTGGTATCTAAAAAAAAGCAGTTTGAGTGTGTCGCTCACTGTTCAGCCGCAAATATCTCTATTTAAAAAAGTGTGGTATATCCCAGTAAACAATAACTGTGGTTTTGCCATCCCACGGTAAAAAATCTCTATTATTCAGCTTTTGGTAGTTTTTTCAGTAAAGAAAAACAGTAGTGTCTCCTGACTGTTGTGACACAAAAATATATCTGTTGAAAATAGTCTTGTGTAGGCCCGACATCCCATTGTAGTTTCGCAGTTCCACGGGTCAAATCGCTGTACTATCCAGTTTTGGGCCTTTGGTATCTAAAAAAAAAAGCAGTTTGAGTGTGTCGCTCACTGTTCAGCCGCAAATATCTCTATTTAAAAATTGTGGTATACCCCAGTAAACAATAACTGTGGTTTTGCCACCCCACAGTAAAAAATCTCTATTATTCAGCTTTTGGTAGTTTTTTCCGTAAAGAAAAACAGTAGTGTCTCCTGACTGTTGTGACACAAAAATATATCTGTTGAAAATAGTCTTGTGTAGGCCCGACATCCCAGTGTGGTTTCGCAGTTCCACGGGTCAAATCGCTGTACTATCCAGTTTTGGGCCTTTGGTATCTAAAAAAAAGCAGTTTGAGTGTGTCGCTCACTGTTCAGCCGCAAACATCTCTATTTAAAAAAGTGTGGTATACCCCAGTAAACAATAACTGTGGTTTTGCCATCCCATGGTAAAAATTCTCTATTATTCAGCTTTTGGTAGTTTTTTCCGTAAAGAAAAACAGTAGTGTCTCCTGACTGTTGTGACGCAAAAATATATCTGTTGAAAATAGTCTTGTGTAGGCCCAACATCCCAGTGTAGTTTCGCATTTCCACAGGTCAAATCGCTGTACCATCCAGTTTTGGGCCTTTGGTATCTAAAAAAAAAGCAGTTTGAGTGTGTCGCTCACTGTTCAGCCGCAAATATCTCTATTTAAAAAAGTGTGGTATACCCCAGTAAACAATAACTGTGGTTTTCCTCTTCCACGGTTCTAATCTACGCTTTATTACCCTTTTTCCATTGATAGTGCAAGTGTAAGCTATTTTACTTCATTTACAATGGGCAAGGCGCGTGGCAAGGGACGTGGAAGTGGACGTTCTGGTGATGGTTCGTGCAGAGGACGGGGCCGTGGCCAAGGTGAAAATGTGCCACAACCAACAGCCACATCTTCTCGCTCCCACTTCTTGACCGAATTACTAGGGAAGTACAGAACAACACCAGTATTGAGAACTGATCAGTGTGAACAGGTTATTAATTGGATAGCAGATAATACTTCCAGTTACCTGGGCACCACCACCTCCGGTCTGTCTTCCACAGGGTCAACTCTTAGTAGCCGTGAGTCTCGACCGCATACTCCTCCTCACCCTGATGCTCCTTCCTCCCACCATGCCGAGTGTCGTCAGACAGCAAGTGATCCCACACTTGGACACTCTGAAGAGCTGTTCACTGGTCCATTTCAATATTTGGGCCCCTCACCTGATACGCTTGAAGTGGTGGAAGAGGAGATCCCATGTTGCGATCCCCAAATATTTGAACAGCCACGGCCACAGGAAGTCGACGTTGGCAATCTGTCACAAGAGGTGGACGATGACGAGACACAATTGCCAGGAAGTGAGGAGAAGGATTGTGGTGCGCAAGTGGAAGAGGAGGAGGTGGTGGATGATCTAGTAACTGACCCAACGTGGAAGGAGGACATGCAGAGTGAGGCCAGCAGCACACAGGGAGAGGGAGGCAGAGTACCCCAACAGGCAGGAAGAAGCAGTGTGGTGGCCGCAGACAGAAGGCAGGCAACCGTTCCCTGTAACACCAACATGAGGGACGTTGCCAGTACAAGCGGTAGGTCTTCCAGAGTCTGGAATTTTTTTAAAGACTCTGCTGATAACCCCAAAAAAGCCATATGTTCCTCCTGCCATGCCAGCATCAGCAGGGGTGACAAAACTACCAGCCTGACCACCACCAGCATGATCAGGCACATGGCAGCAAAGCACCCGACTTTGTGGGGCGAAACCCAGGGTCCACGACCAGTGTCAGCGGGTGTCACCACTGCTTCTTCCACTGTTGTGCATGCAATAGAACCCCCTGTTGTGTGTGCAAGGCAATCCCCTGTCCATACTGCATGTAAAGATGCCCCCTCCTCTCAGTCTTCACTTGTTATGGCAGTTTCTCAAGAAACAGCATCAACGTCCACGTCCACGTCCCACTGCAGCGTTCAATTTTCCATATCCCAGACCTTTGAACGAAAGCGGAAATTCGCAGCTAATGCCCCACAGGCCACAGTCCTAAATTCGCACATTTCACGACTGCTTGCATTGGAAATGCTGCCTTTTAGGCTGGTGGAGACAGAATCCTTCCGCAATCTTATGGCGGTGGCCATCCCTCGGTACTCGGTCCCCAGCCGACACTATTTTGCCCGGTGTGCCATCCCCACACTACACAAGCACGTGTCCCAAAGCATCTGCCGTGCCCTCAACAACGCAGTTACTGGGAGAGTTCACCTGACAAAGGACACGTGGACAAATGCTTGTGGCCAGGGACGGTACATCTCTCTGACGGCACACTGGGTAAACATAGTGAAAGCCGGGACCCAGTCAGACCTTCGGACGGAACACATCCTCCCCACACCGAGGATTGCGGGCCCTATGTCAGTCAGAGTTGCCCCCACAGTGTACAGCTCCTGCGCATCCTCCTCCTCCTCATGTTCAGCCTCCATCTCAGATATCACCACATCAGTTACAAGCTGGAAGCATTGCAGTACTGCCTCCGCCAAGCGGCAACTGGCTGTGCTGAAACTCATAAGCTTAGGTGATAAACATCACACTGCTTGTGAGTAGAGATGAGCGTTGTTCTACTCGAACTGTTCGCCAATCTCAAATTCGAGCTGTTTTGGGCGGTGTTCGAGCCGTTCGGCGAACACGAACAATTTGAGAAAAATTCGGCTGTTCGAGGTTATGTTCGATAACTGTTCGTGCACCAAAATCATAACTGGATTTTTTCTCAGTAATGATGAAAATTAATGTTAATACGCAGTTTGAGTGTACAGCGGGGTGGGGGGAGGGGCAGGGGATGGATCTCTGCAGGAACAATGAAGATCTCCATTTTTTTTTCTCTTTCCCGCATTTGCAGTGGGGAGGTGCAATCTGTCAGCCTATCAGCAGCGCACACACGGAGCGAAGTGCTTTTTTTCACACAAGCAAGGGCATGTGTCATTGGCAGTGTATGTCACATGTCCTTGCCCTATAAGACCAAGCCATTTTCCCCGTCGCCACCATTTTCTCACTGCTGCAGCTGCGTGTTAGACGGCACCGCTGTTGCTGTGTGCGCTATACCTTGTTAATTTCAAGCCAATTTTCGCACAAATATACAGATAGCTTGGGAGTAGGGAATAGTTGTGATTGCAGTCCTTTTAAGGACTAGGTTACAGCATTTCCTACGACTTTTATCAGGGAGGTCTGTGCTCTTAAATAGATAGGTTGTGGGAGTAAAGACTAATTGTAATTGGAGTCCTTTTCAGGACTAGGTTACATGAGTTCCTATCAGTTTTTGCCAGGCAGGTCTGTGCCAGTGCTGTGCAAGTTTTTTTCACAGCATTTGGCTGAATCTAGCAAAGCTAATCCTTTTTGGCCTATTGCAGAGTGTGTTAGTCAGTGGAGTAGCCTATCTGTGTTGCAAGATATAACACCTGTGTATAGAATACCAATTTTTTTACTGCACCTAGTGAAGTAAAATCTTTTGGGCATAGCATCATTCTATTAGTCCATCTATACTGACCTCCATCAGGTTGCAAACTGAATATAATTTTTTTCTGCATCTAGCTCTGAAAAAATATTTGGGCTTCTAGCTGTGTGTGGGACTTGGTCTATTAGTCCATCTATACTGACCTCCATCAGGTTGCAAATTAAAAATAATTTTTTTCTTCATTCAGCTCTGAAAAAATATTTGGGCTTCTAGCAGTGTGTGGGACTTGTTCTATTAGTCCTTCTATACTGACCTCCAGCAGGTTGAAAATTGAATATAATTTTTTTCTGCATCTAGCTCTGAAAAAATAGTTGGGCTTCTAGCGGTGTGTGGGACTTGGTCTATTAGTCCATCTATACTGACCTCCATCAGGTTGCAAATTAAAAATAATTTTTTTCTGCATCTAGCTCTGAAAAAATATTTGGGCTTCTAGCAGTGTGTGGGACTTGGTCTATTAGTCCATCTATACTGACCTCCATCAGGTTGCAAATTAAAAATAATTTTTTTCTGCATCTAGCTCTGAAAAAATATTTGGGCTTCTAGCAGTGTGTGGGACTTGGTCTATTAGTCCATCTATACTGACCTCCATCAGGTTGCAAATTGAATATAATTTTTTTCTGCATCTAGCTCTGAAAAAATAGTTGGGCTTCTAGCGGTGTGTGGGACTTGGTCTATTAGTCCATCTATACTGACCTCCATCAGGTTGCAAATTAAAAATAATTTTTTTCTGCATCTAGCTCTGAAAAAATATTTGGGCTTCTAGCAGTGTGTGGGACTTGGTCTATTAGTCCATCTATACTGACCTCCATCAGGTTGCAAATTAAAAATAATTTTTATCTGCATCTACAGTACCTCTGAAAAAATATTTGGGCTTCTAGCAGTGTGTGGGACTATTTGTATTAGTCCATCTATACTGACCTCCATCAGGTTGCAAATTCAAAATAATTTTTTTCTGCATCTAACCCAGCCAATAGTTTTGGCCTAATACCACAGTTTGGCTACTCAGCTCTGCTCGGTTACCATCCATTGTTTTTTTGTGCAAACAACTCCAGAGTTGTGAATTAGTTAACCACCAAAATGAGTGGAAAAAGGCCTGCTGCTGGTGGAAAGGGGAATAGGCGTGTTGGGAAGGGGAAAAAAGGTTGTGTCCGTGGGGTAGGTGTTAAAGCAACAGTAACATCTGCAGAAGAAAGACCATCTTCCAGCCAAACTAAAATGTCTACTTCTTTTAGCGGACAATGTGATAAGATCCCTTTCTTACGGCCACGCCAATCGCTACAAATTCCAGATGAGGCACAAAAACAGCAGGTGCTTCAACGGATATCAAGTGCTCCTTTAAGTGGGCTCTCCTCCACATCAACTTCAACATCACAAATACTCCAGCCCTCAAAGGTGTCACCCAAATCGCACTTGCTTCCTCACAGCTCCCAAATCTCCAGCTGCCCGTCTGAGTATGAGGTAGAACAGATGGTTGAGTCTGCAGAGCTGTTTACTCATACTATAGCCTGGGAATCAGAGGTCGACTCCAGCGCTTGTGTGAATCCAGACGAGGAAATGATCTGCACTGATGCCCAGAATCTTTATGAGTCGGATCCAGGACCAGACGCAGAAGGTTCTGACCATAATGTAGACCCTCATTCCCAAACTGTAACTCCTGTTGGTGGAGACAATGAGGAAGACGATGATAAGACTCAAATACCTGATTGGAGCTACAACTTTAGTTTTTTGTCAGGGCAGGAACAGGTTGGCTCTGAGGACGACGGATGTGATAACGCACAGGGTGATGATGATGAGGTCGGAGATCCCACTTACTGTCAACCCACAGTCAGCCAAGAGATGAGGTCAGCAGAGGAGGTGGAGGAAGATGCTAGTGACGACGAGGTCAGGTTGCGCCTTCCTGGACAGAGACGTAGTACTGGAAGCACGTCAACAACTGCATCCTCAAACACAACTCTGCCTCTCACCACAAGTCGTGGTGGCTCTTCAGGTCGCATGGGTGCTAAGCCTTGCATAGCCTGGGCATTTTTTCAGATCGATAAAGATGACCCAACTCGTGTTATCTGTAACATTTGTCAGCAAAAGCTAAGTAGAGGCCAAAAAATACATAGTTTGAGTACTTCATGCTTGAACCGGCACATGGACATGAAGCATAAGTTGCAGTGGGAAGCTCAGTGTGCTACAATGCGGCCTAGCCGGCCGGGCCAATCAGCGTCTGCCATATCTTGTGCATCCGCGGCCTCTTCATCCTCTGTGACTGGGGGGACAGCAGTCACACCTGTTTTGGGGCGCAGACTTGCCACCTCTTTACCCGCAACAGCCAGCGTGATTGGCAGGTCATCATTTTCTTTGGAGGTGGTAACACCAGCTGGTGTTGAGCGCTGTCCGACATCGATAGCACCACCTTTGGATCAAGGCAACCTAACATGTCCGCCTGCATCTTCCTCACAGACCGTCAGTTTGCCGGGGACACCCTTATCAACCCCGTCTAAGCACAATAGCCAGCCCTCGGTCCCTCAGATGTGGACAAGTAAAAGACCATTTCCTCCTAGCCATGAGAAAGCTAAGAGGTTGAATTTCACCATCTGCAAGCTCTTGGCTACAGAAATGCTGCCTTTCCGCCTGGTGGACACAGAGTATTTTCGAGACCTTATGTCCGTCGCAGTGCCCCAGTACCAGATGCCCAGTCGGCACTACTTCTCAAAGAAAGGTGTGCCTGCGCTCCACCAGCATGTCGCACACAACATCACCGCTTCTTTGAGAAACTCTGTGTGTGACAGGGTGCATTTCACCACAGACACTTGGACGAGTAGGCATGGACAGGGGCGTTACATGTCGCTGACTGGGCACTGGGTAACTATGGTGACAGCAGGACAAGGGGCTGCTGTCCAAGTCTTGCCGTCCCCACGAGTTGTGCGTCAATCCTCTTTATGTCAAAGTTCCTCCACTGCTTCTGCCTCCTCAACCTCCTCTCGGTCTTCCACCTGCACCCAAAGCCTGTCTGGTCATGCCACAAGCTTTCTAACTGCGCAGAAGGGATCCTGCACACCTCCTTACTATGCTGGCAGTAGGGCTCAACGTCATCAGGCGGTTTTTACATTGAAATGTCTGGGAAATGTGAGTCACACAGCTGAGGAGTTGTGGTCAGCTCTGGAGAACCAATTTCATGAATGGTTGTCTCCACTGGTCCTGAAACCAGGGAAGGCCGTGTGCGACAATGCTGCAAACCTGGGTGCGGCCTTTCGCCGGGGCAATGTCACACACGTGCCTTGTATGGCTCACGTGTTGAACCTGGTTGTCCAGCAATTTTTAGCCCACTATCCCAGACTAGATGGCCTTCTGCAGAGGGCACGGTCGCTGTGTGCTCACTTCCGCCGTTCGCATCCCGCAGCTCAGCGACTTACATCTCTACAGAAGTCGTTGGGCCTGCCACTTCACCGGCTAAAATGCGATGTGCCTACCCGGTGGAATTCAACTCTGCACATGTTGCAGCGACTGTGGCAGCACCGACAAGCCCTGGTGCAATACGTTCTGACGTATAGCCTGGGCCAACGAGATTCAGAGGTGGGGCAAATCAGGCTGGAGGAGTGGTCTCAGATCAGGGACCTATGCACCCTTCTGCACAGTTTTGAAATGGCGACGAAGATGTTTAGTGCTGACGATGCCATTATCAGCATGACTATTCCGGTGATTTACATGCTGGAGCACATGTTAAACAGAATTCGGAGTCAGGTGGTGGCACAAGAGGAGGTGGAGGAAGTAGAGGAGGAGGAGTTGTATGCGGAAGGGCTAACATCTGCAAGGTCCAGACGGTCGGCAGCACCAAGGCGGCAGGCATGTGAGGGTGGGGGAGATGGTTTTACCAGGGCGCATGGTAGCAGCCAAACTAGTGAGGAAGGTGCAGGAGCCCAGGAAGAAGTGGAGGACGAACTGATGGAAGACTCATCAGATGAGGGAGACCTTGATCACATTTCTGTTGTGCGAGGTTGGGGGGAGAGGACAGAGGAAGGAAGCATGATTGTTACCTCGCCACCAACACAACAGGGACTTGGTGCTCCTGGATGCGCAACACACATGAGTGCCTTCTTGCTGCACTACCTGCAACATGACCCTCGAATTGTGAGAATTAGAAATAATCCTGACTACTGGGTTGCCACACTGTTAGATCCCCGGTACAAAAGTAAATTTGCAGAAATTATTCCTGCCATAGAAAGGGATGCACGCATGCAGGAGTATCAGCAGAGACTGTTGCAGAATCTTACATGTGCTTTTCCACAAAATACCAGTGTGCACGTAGTGAATCTCACAGTTCCAACTTGCCAACCGTGGGACCGTCAAGTGTTCAGCACTCAAACCGTAACAGAACCACAGTATCTGCTGGTAACATCAATTTTGCGGAATCATTTCACCACTTTTTTAGCCCATCCTTTGCAAGGCCACAGGAGACAAGAAGTCTGACACATAGTCAACGCCTAGAGACGATGGTACAGGAGTATCTCCAAGTAAACATTGAAGCCACGACTGTGTCACTGGACCCTTGCTCTTTTTGGGCTTCCAATCTGGATAAATGGCCGGAGCTAGCCACTTACGCCTTGGAGATCTTGTCATGCCCCGCAGCCAGCGTTCTGTCTGAACGTGTGTTCAGCGCTGCTGGTGGTGTGCTGACAGATAAGCGCACGCGGCTCTCCACTGATAATGTAGACAGACTCACGTTCATAAAGATGAACAAATCATGGATCCGAAACGACTTTTCTACCCCTGTGTCATCCTGGGGAGAGTAAAAGCTTGATGATTGGTTAAAATCACCCTACCAACCGTTTTAAGCTTTCAAATTACTAATCATGTTTATCTGTATCTTGACTGGAAAATAATTTGGGCTTTGTAGCAGTGTGCAGCACTGATCCTATTAGGCCATCTATACTAAAGCTTCACCAGATTTAAAATTAAAAATAATTTTTAGCTGCATCTAGCCCGGAAAATAATTTTGGGGCTCCGAGATGCACAAGGCACATAAGTGCCTTCTTGCTGCACTACCTGCAGCATGACCCTCATATTGTCAGAATTCGAAGTAATCATGACTACTGGGTTGCCACACTCTTAGATCCCCCAAACTTTTCGATCAACCTTTTCATTTTAATAAAGACCAAAAAAATGGTCATTTTTGAAATTATAAGCATTAGCAGGTTGTTAGAAACTGAAATCAAACAGTTTTCAACTCAAAACTTTATTCTAGGTGATGTTACATTTTCACATAGGACCCCTTGTTCGAAAGGAGCTTCTGAACTCTCTCGTCCATTGAATTTGTCAGGTTTTGGATGGTTTCTGCTTCAATTGTTTTGCATGAGGACAGAATACCCTCCCAGAGCTGTTGCTTAGATGTGAACTGCCTCCCGCCATCATAGACACTCCTTTTAATGATGCTCCAAAGGTTCTGAATGGGGTAGAGGTCAGGGGAGCATGGGGGTCACACCATAAGTTTGTCCCCTTTTATGCCCATATCAGCCAGAGATGCAGATGTTTTATGTGCAGCATGAGATGGTGCATTATCATGCAGAAAAATGATCTTGCTGTGAAATACACGTTTCTTCTTCTTGAACCATGGCAGGAAGTGCTATTTGAGAAAATCCACATACATTATGGAGTTCATCTTTAGCGCCTTCAGGGATCCTAAAGGGGCCGACAATCTCTCTCCCCATGATTCCAGCCCAAAACATTACTCCACCTCCTCCTTGTTGGCGCTGTAGCCGTGTTTGCGTGGGGTGTCCATCAACCAGCCATCCTCCACTCCATCCATCTGGACCATCGAGCGCTGCACGGCACTCATCCGTGAACAAAACAGTTTTGAAATCAGTCTTCATGTAATGTTTGGCCCACTGGAGCCGTTTCTGCTTGTGTGAAGTGGATAGAGGAGGTCGACAGGATGGCGTATGCACAGCTGCAAACCTCTGAAGGACCCTGCATCTTGTTGTTCGGGGGACGTTGGAGGCACAAGCAGCTTCAAAAACTTGTCTGCTGCTATGACAAGGCTTTTTTGCCGCTGCTCTTTCAACCTGACGTAATTGCCTGTAGGAAAGAGTCCTCAATTTGCCCTTATCAGCACGCACACGTGTGTACTGTGAATCAGCTACATACTTCTTGATTGCCAAGACACTTCATCCTGATCATCGCACAATGTTGATTGTAGTCATGCCTTGACCTAAACACTCCACAATTTGTTGCTTCTCAGCAGCCGGCACATCCTTTTTCTTTCCCATTTTGGCAGAAAATGTAGGCTGCTTAATAATGTGAGAGAGCCTTCTTAAGTAGTCTTGCCTTTCATTGGACACACCTGCCAAACTAATTAGCACAGGTGTCTGCAATTGCTTACAGTGATATAAAGAGCCCTGACACACATCACCATCAATGAGTTTAACTGACAAACAAACAAATTCTTCCCTTATCTCTCCTAAACACTTTTTGCATAATAATTTGGAACGCGGTGTACATGTGCTTTTCCACAAAACACCAGTGGTTCACGTAGTGAATCTTACAGTTCTAACTTGCCAACCGTGGTCTGTATGGAATTGTTCAATAAAGGGCCCAAAATTAAGATAACATAGATGGGAGAGGTCTCTATGAATAGGAGTTCCTAAGTATTTGATACCCTGTGAGGGCCAGGCAAAGGGAAAGTTGGACTGGATGGAATCCTATATGGATTTAGGGAGGGAGACATCGAGGGCCTCAGACTTCGCTGCATTGATTTTAAAATTTTACCATGTAACAAAGTGATCTATTTCAGCCATAACAGCAGGGATGGATATATGTGATTGAGTGATATATACTAGGACATCATCAGCAAATAGAGAGCACTTGTACTCGGTGCCTCCCACCTCAATCCACCTAATATTGGGGTTATGGCGAATTGATGAGAGCAGGTGCTCCGTCACTAGGATGTATAAGAGAGGGGACAGAGGACATCCCTGCCTTGTCCCATTGGTGATTGTGAAAGGTGATGAAAATGTTCTGACGCACCCCCTGGGCCTTGGGACACCCGGAGCCGGACCCTTTTTGGTGGATGCTGGTGGTTGTAGTCTTCGTGGCGGCGATCCGGTTCCGTGGCTCAGGGCGGTCAAACCAGTGGCGGAACTATTTATGTGGTTTTGATGTTTAAATGTCCGACTACGCCACCCGTGGATTGCGGTTAGAGTGAACCGCCGCTACAGGGCAGACCGCTAAGGCTGGTGTTGTGGGTGCAGCAGAGCGTAGCATAACTCCCCACGGGAGGAGTATAGCCTCAGGGCAGTGTATGCGGAGGATGGGGGTGATGGTGCAGGGCAGCAGCAGTAACGACACGGAGTCAGTGATGCAGTTCAGGGCCTTTACTCACAGTTCTTATTATCCAGACCACGTCTGCAGGTAACGGCTGCCCACGTCGTACTGTGCTCACCAGGTGAGGGGCTCAGACAACTCCCAGATAACTTTGGAGCGCTTCACAGGACCCCCTTTGTGTGTCCTTTGTCTGGCCTTTCTTACCAACACTTCTGTCCGGCTGCCTCGGGCCTCCTCTTGGTAAACTTGGCGCCAGTTTCCCTGACCCTATGTGGTGCCTTCCTAGCGGGTGGAGCAAGGGGCTGCGCCACATAAAATGTCAGAGCCTCCGGTTTCTAGCTGAGGGTCGTTTCCTGCCTCCACTAGTTCGGGGACCGGTCTCCCCCTTTGGCCTGACCCCTCCACGCAGGTGGATTCGGGCGTGCGGTGGCGACTCGCCCGTCCGCACCCCTGGGATCCCTTCATTCCTCGTTCCTGGAGCCTTCTCCGCTCCTCTTCCTTCCTTCTCCCTCTTGCAGGCCTGGGCCTCTGTTACTAGGCCCGCATCCGGAGCAGAGCTCATGCAGAGCCCCTGCTCCCTGCCACTTCTGCTCAGACTTCTCTGCACTGAACTAAGATGGTGCCCACCTTTTATACTCCCTTCTCAATGCACCCAGGAACTGCTTCCTCCCTGCTCCTGCACTACAGGGTTCCCCTTCCTCAGTGTTCCCTCCCCCCACTCCAGCCAGGGACAGGGACTGTCGTGCCCATCTCAGGGGCATATTGGTCGCCCTGCCCCACGGCAATGTGGTGTAATGCATGCAGGTGTCGGGTCCTGATCCACACTCCATCCTTATCTGAGAGTGAGATATCACACCTCTGGGTGAGGTGCAATACGTCTGTAGCAACCGAGCCCTCGGTGCTACAGTTCCATTTATCTTCAGCCTAGGTGACGTATTGTGATACAGGGCCGTGATTTTGGCTATAAAAGGGTCCCCTAGACCCCTACCCCAAGCTTTTTAAGAGAATCATATATGGCGTGCCAGGAGACTCTATGGAATGCTTTCTCAGCATCCAACGAGAGTATCTACTTACAAATTTTTAACTGCATCTAGCCCAGGAAATACTTTGTGCCTAGTAGCAGTGTCTGCTAGTCAGCGGATTATCCCAGCTGTTAAGCAAGCTACACCACCTGTAGTTTGGACACTTAATTTTTTCAAAGGAAATGCTTCGGGACCACGGGATACTTAGTGAAGAGCATCAGGAGGCACCCCAAGGCATAGGGGCTGGGACTGGCACTAGGATGCCTTGCGGTGGACAGCCGAGCTCGATCCTTATAAAAGCTTTTTAACTGCAGCAGCTTTAGTGGACGCTACTGGAGCTGGAATTACGCGGCTGCTGGCATGAGACTTGCCCTCCAATAGATCCTTGTAAATGGATTTAAAGTGTATTCATTCAAATTAGAGGGACAATTTAAATTAAAAAGCTTAGAGCTGCCTCCACCACAAGGGGGCTCTCTCGACCCACCAGCGGACAGGCACCAGTATTGGGAGAGGGGGGCTGGCCGTCAGGGTTCACCGCGGCTCTGGCACAAACCCGGCGACACGGAGGTGGCACGGGCAGGAGCGGACTGGCCGTCTCGGCTTCTCACTTTTTGGATTTTAGAAGGGCATGACATGCCTATATCTGTGTCTCCCCCTCCTTTTACTCCTCCACCTCTTTTCTTTTCGCATGACTATATGTACTTGTCACTTTTCCATGTGTTAGTTGTGTCTTCTGAGCAGTTTGTCAGCTTTTGGACACCTTTGAAGGTGTTTTCTATGTGTTTCTATGTGTTTTTGTTTGCCTGCCATTGGTTTTAACGGTGTTCGAAGATGTTCGACGAACAGTTCGACGAACAGTTCGGCGAACACACGGGTGTTCGACGAACCGAACCGAACTCGAACACTACGGGGGTGGCTCAACACTACTTGTGAGTTGTGGACAGCTGTGAAAGAGCAGGCAGATCTGTGGCTGAGACCGCTGAACCTACATCCCGGCATGGTCGTGTGTGACAATGGCCGTAACCTGGTGGCGGCTCTGAGGCGAGGTGAGATCACACACGTACCATGCCTTGCTCATGTGCTTAACCTCGTGGTTCAGCGGTTTCTTAAATCGTACCCCGAGTTGCCAGATCTGCTCGTGAAAGTACGCCGCCTGTCAGCTCATTTTCGCAAGTCGGCTACAGCTTCCGCCGCCCTGTGTTGCAGCAGCGTTTGCAGCTTTCGGCACACTGACTGGTGTGTGATGTCCCCACACGTTGGAACTCTACACTCCACATGTTGCAAAGGATTTGTGAGCAGAAGAGAGCAGTTGTGGAGTACCAGCTGCAACAAGGCCGTCGATATTCAGGTCAGACTCCACACATAAGACCTCAGGAGTGGACCTAGATGTCTGACATATGTACCATCCTGACAAACTTTGAGGAGGCCACCAAGATGGTGAGTGGCGATGACGCCATCATTAGTGTCAGCATCCCACTTGTCTGTCTTTTGCAACGCTCTCTGCAGAGAATTAAAGAGGAGGCATTGCAGCCAGAGTATAATGAGATGGATCAAGAAGCCGTAGCGGGCGATTACACACAGCCCAGCCTCATCTCATCCCAACGTGCATTGGGGGACAATGAGGGAGAGGAGGAGCAGGAGGAGGAGGAAGAACAGGAGCTGCTATCATGCGTTGTAGACGGTAGTACCTATAAAAGTGTCATACCGTCGGTTCAGCGTGGGTGGCCTGAGGACAGGGGGGAACAGGAAGAGGAGGAGGAGGAGGAGAGCATGGTCAGTCGTCATCTTCGTGAGGACATGGAAATCTTGCCCGTTACCAGTCTGGCACGCATGGCTGACTTTATGTAACGCTGCCTTAACTGTGACCCTCGCGTTGTCAAAATGTTGGGTGACAGTCATTACTGGTTGGTGACACTTGTAAACCCCCGCTACAAGGAGAACTTTCACTCTCTTATTCCTGAGGTGGAGAGGTCTACAAAAATGGGGCAATACCAGAAGGCCCTTGCTGCAGAACTCTTAAAAAAATTCCCATCTGAACACGCTAGCGGCAGAGGTCACAGTTCGTTGACCAACCAAGGCGTACAGGCGAGAGAGATGCAACTCCAGTCCAGCAGAGGCAGGGGAACACTGTCAACGTTCTGGGACAGTTTTCGGACACCCGCCCAGCTTACAGGCCCTGAGGCGCGGGGTACTCTCACAAGGAGTGGAAAGTTTCAAAAGATGGTGAGGGAGAACCTTGCCGATCGTACCAGCGTCCTCCGTGATTCCTCTGTGCCTTTTAATTATTGGGTATCCAAGCTGGACACTTGGAATGAACTCACTCTGTACGCCTTGGAGGTCCTGGCCTGCCCTGCCGCTAGCGTGTCATCGGAGCGTGTTTTTAGTGCCGCTGGGGGGAATTATAACTGATAAGCGCACTCGCCTGTCAACTGACAATACTGACAAGCTGACCCTTATCAAAATGAACAAGGGCTGGATTGGGCCAGACTTCTCATCACCACCAAATGACAGCAGAGTAACATAAAGTCAAATCCACTGTGTTATTTTGGGAGGTGTATTCACAAGCACCGCTTCACACCCACACATGGGTATACACTTACTCGTTTCGGCTGTTTAATCTTCTTCTCCTTATCCTCAGCCTCCACCACAACTATACCACCAGGGTGCCAGCATTGCAAGTTCCTCCGTCCTTATTTTTGGCAGCTTTTGCTTGCAAGGCATAAGCAAATGCTATGGGACACCCACTCCCCAATAATGGGACTTATGTTTGTAATATGCTGTACTGCATGGCTCTTGTAAGGGGCATTGCAAGTTGCTCCGTCCTAATTTTTGCCAGCTTTTGCTTGGAAAGCATAAGCAAATACTATGGGACACCCACTCCCCAATAATGGGACTTATGTTTGTAATATGCTGTACTGCATGGCTCTTGTAATGGGCATTGCAAGTTGCTCCGTCCTAATTTTTGCCAGCTTTTGCTGGGAAAGCATAAGCAAATACTATGGGACGCCCACTCCCCAATAATGGGACTTATGTTTGTAATATGCTGTACTGCATGGCTCTTGTAAGGGGCATTGCAAGTTGCTCCGTCCTAATTTTTGCCAGCTTTTGCTTGGAAAGCATAAGCAAATACTATGGGACACCCACTCCCCAATAATGGGACTTATGTTTGTAATATGCTGTACTGCATGGCTCTTGTAAGGGGCATTGCAAGTTGCTCCATCCTAATTTTTGGCAGCTTTTGCTGGGAAAGCATAAGCAAATACTATGGGACACCCACTCCCCAATAATGGGACTTATGTTTGTAATATGCTGTACTGCATGGCTCTTGTAAGGGGCATTGCAAGTTGCTCCGTCCTAATTTTTGGCAGCTTTTGCTGGGAAAGCATAAGCAAATACTATGGGACACCCACTCCCCAATAATGGGACTTATGTTTGTAATATGCTGTACTGCATGGCTCTTGTAAGGGGCATTGCAAGTTGCTCCGTCCTAATTTTTGGCAGCTTTTGCTGGGAAAGCATAAGCAAATACTATGGGACACCCACTCCCCAATAATGGGACTTATGTTTGTAATATGCTGTACTGCATGGCTCTTGTAAGGGGCATTGCAAGTTGCTCCATCCTAATTTTTGGCAGCTTTTGCTGGGAAAGCATAAGCAAATACCATGGGACACCCACTCCCCAATAATGGGACTTATGTTTGTAATATGCTGTACTGCATGGCTCTTGTAAGGGGCATTGCAAGTTGCTCCATCCTAATTTTTGGCAGCTTTTGCTTGGAAAGCATAAGCAAATACCATGGGACACCCACTCCCCAATAATGGGACTTATGTTTGTAATATGCTGTACTGCATGTGACGCGCCCCCTGGGCCGTGTGTACACGTGTGTGAGATACCCGGTGCCGGGTCTCTGGGGTCTGTAGTCTCCGTGGCGGTGACCCGGTCCCGTGGCTCAGGCCGGTCAAACCAGTGGCAGTCTTTCTTAGGTTTTGAGGTTAATTGTCCGACTGCGCCACCCGTGGATTGCGGTCAGGGAGTACCACCGCTGCGAGGCAGACCGCTGAGGCTGGTGTTGTGTGCACAGCATAGAATGGGATAACTCCCCTCGGGAGGAGTATAGTCTCAGGGCAGTGAGTGTGGATGATGGGGGTGATGGTGCACGAGCGCAGCAGGAATGACTCAGAGTCTTTGCAGTGCAGTTCAGGGTCTTTACTGATGATTATAAGGTAGACCCTCTGGGGAGTACTGGCTAGCATAAGAGGCCTGGTCAGTCTATGAGCAAGCAGGAGTTCTCCTGGCCAGGTGGAGTTGTAGGCCTCCCCGTCTGTCTGCACTCTTCCTGACTACCTTGCTGTAAACGGGTAGAAGTAGTGCACGTCCCTGAGTGTACCGTGTAGTGCTCACCCATATGGCTGGTGACTTGGGGCCTTCTGTTAGCCTCTGCTCCATGACGGCGGTGCTGGTCCCTTGCTTGTGACTGAGCCTCTGGGCTTCTATGGCCAGAGGACCTGAAATCCCCTGCCGGCTGGTTTCTGCTGCTGGATATATAAGTCCTCACAGCTTCGGACTTCTGTGTCCGGTTCCTATTGTCTTCTGCCAGGGCGAGCTCTGCTCAGCTTCCAGACCCTGGTCTTTAGCTCCTAGCTCCTAGCTCCTACAGAGCTCCTTGCTGTTACTTTCCCTTGCTCTCACTCTGACTTTGACTGTTCTCTGACTCACTCAACCCCGCCCCAGATCCAGTTTATAAGGGCAGAATTCTCCCCTCCCAGGACTGGGGCAGGAGAATGTTGCATGTTTAAGGGATCCTAACCAGGAAACCTCCCACTTGCTCTCCGACGTAATATCTCTATTACTGTGGTGACCAGACCCCTGGGGTGCCACACATGGCTCTTGTAAGGGGCATTGCAGTTCCTCATAATTTTTGGAAAGCCTTCCATTCACTGCTAAGGCCAACAGTGCACGGGAGACCCAGTTGCTATAAATGGAAAAAAAGGTTTAGTTAATGCCCTCTGACCTCCATGTCATTTCCAAGGGGCATTGGAGTGGCTCGAAATTTTTGGTAGGCATTGCACTCACTGTATGCCCTATAACTGTGTAGCCGAACTGCTCCTTTTGTTACAGAAACATATCCTACAAGACATATCTGGTTGACTGGCCTGATATTGATGTGAATGGTCCCTGTTCCTCCTGCTCTTTCTCCTTTGCCACTACCTCATCCATCATTTATCACCTGAAGCTTTGTTTTAACGGGAGTCATAGAACTTGGATAGTAGCAGGAAAACATCCAGCAATCCTCGGAGGAGGTAGGATATGCGCCAAAACTCTGACCACCTCAGGCCTAGCCGCTACTACATACATGCGCTTGCATTACAACAAAACAAAGCAGATGCTAACTTCTATCATCCTCATCATGCTCCTCACCTTGGCACTCTCAACTCCCCTGATGGAGAAGCCAGGGCCCACCGGAGGAGTCTGATAGTCCGGTGGGCTCGGCCAATGCTGCCCTAAAGCAGGCCAGGCTAAGAAAAGTGTGGGAAAGGTTACCGGGACAAATAGGGGTGGCTGGGGACCGAGTATGGACACCCGGCCACCCCCTGGAGGCTGGGGAGCAAGCGGGGACACCCGGCCACCAGGCGGCTGGGGACTGAGTATGGATACCAGGCCGCCGACACAGCCATGGCGTGGTGGCCAGATTCCGCCTCCACATGCCTAAAAGGCCCAATTTAAAGTGCAAGCAAGCAAGCAGTATGGTATTGCAGCCTGGGGGTGGGTGGGTGGCAGGCTGCATACTTGCGCTTGCATTGCAAGGAATGGGAGAGGTTCAATTGAACACTGCCCTGGGGCAAGTACTTGAATGGGGATAGTTGCAAGTCTGCAACGACAGGTGCAAGGTGGGAGGCATCTTCGCATGTACCATGAACAGGGGTTTGGCATGCACACACTACAGCGGAATAGGCTCTCCTTCCCACTAAATGCACTGGGGAGGGCACAGGTAATGTTTTGGTATACGCGCTTAATCTTATGTATAAGGCACACCAGGACAAATATGGGCGGCTGGGGACTGAGTATGGATACCTCGCTGCCGAAGCAGCCATGAGGTAGTGGCCAGCTTCGGCCTCCTCCAAACTAAAAGGCCCCATTTCAAGTGCAAGCTAGCAGTATGGAATTGCAGTCTGGGGGTGGGTGGGTAGCAGGCTGCACACTTACACTTGCATTAAAAGAAAACATAGCAGATGCTAACTTCTGTCATCATCATCATGCTCCTCACCTTGGCACTCTCAAATCCACCGATGGAGAAGTCAGGGCCCACCGGAGGAGTCTGGTTCTCTGGTGGAATCGTCCAATGCTGCCTAAAGCAGGCTGGGCTAAGAAAAGTGTGTGGGGGGATGTTCCAAGGAGAAATAGGGGCGGCTGGGGACCGTTTATGGACATCCGGCTGCCCCCAGTCGGCTGGGGACCATGTGTGGACACCCGGCAGCGGGGCGGCTGGGGACCGAGTATGGATTCCAGGCCGCCAACACAGCCATGACATGGTGGCCAGATTCCGCCTCCACATGTCTAAAAGGCCCAATTTCAAGTTCAAGCAAGCAAGGAGTATGGTATTGCAGCCTGGGGGTGGGTGGGTGGCAGTCTGCATACTTGAGCTTGTATTGCAAGGAATGGGGGAGGTACAATTGAACACCGCCCTGGGACTAGAACTTGCATGGGGATAGTTGCAAGTCTGCATCTTCTGATGCGGTAAGGATCACTTATGATGGGCACACTTTTAGACAGTGACCTGGGAGTCAGAGATGCTTCCAGGGGTCTTCCCCATGCTGTTCCCTTGTCTTTTCAGCACTTTATGCATGTGTCACACAGCACATGGCCAGATAAGGTTGTAAAATGTTAAAATGACATTTCACGGTGAATGCATTTGTCATAGTTGAAAGCAATACAAAAGTGCAAAAACGCATAAAAAATGCTACTTGTGAACATAGCCGAAGGTGTGGAGGAGTATTTTTGTTTTTGGTCATTTATTTTAACTTATACACAAGTCTTTACCCTGGAAAGGATGTTCCTTAACATATTTCACAGGAAAAAATTTCACTTTTGTTTTTGAACGCTTTATTGTGAGCCTGTAAAAGTGGCTTAATACCTCTGACCACGTTGTTGACAGCAGTGATCTGGGGGTCAGAAATGCTTCCTGGGGCAATCCCCATGCTGTCCCCATGTCATTTGAGCACTGTCACTATCGTTTTGGGCACTTGTTAGGCTTGCGGGGTGCCACCGCAAATATGCTCGAGTCTCCCATAGACTAACATTGGGCTCGTTGCTCGGGTCGAGCACCCGAGTATCACGGCGAGCACGGCCCGAGCTTCGAGCACCCGAGCATTTTAGTGCTCGCTCAACACTAGTGCTAAGCCTTGCATAGCCTGGGCATTTTTTCAGATCGATAAGGATGACCCAACTCATGTTATCTGTAACATTTGTCAGCAAAAGCTAAGTAGAGGCCAAAAAATACATAGTTTGAGTACTTCATGCATGACCCGGCACATGGATATGAAGCATAAGTTGCAGTGGGAAGCTCACTGTGCTACAATGCGGCCTAGCCGGCCGGGGCCAATCACCGTCTGCCACATCTTGTGCATCCGCAGCCTCTTCATCCTCTGTGACTGGGGGGACAGCAGTCACACCTGTTTTGGGACGCAGACCTGCCACCTCTTTACCCGCAACAGCCAGTGTGATTGGCAGGTCATCATTTTCTTTGGAGGTGGAAACACCAGCTGGTGTTGAGCGCTGTCCGACATCGATAGCACCACCTTTGGATCAAGGAAACCTAACATGTCCGCCTGCATCTTCTTCACAGACCGGCAGTTTTCCGGGGACACCCTTCTCAACCCCGTCTAAGCACAACAGCCAGCCCTCGGTCCCTCAGATGTGGACAAGTAAAAGACCATTTCCTCCTAGCCATGAGAAAGCTAAGAGGTTAAACTTCACCATCTGCAAGCTCTTGGCTACAGAAATGCTGTCTTTCCGCCTGGTGGACACAGAGGATTTTTGAGACCTTATGTCTGTCGCAGTGCCCCAGTACCAGATGCCCAGTTGGCACTACTTCTCAAATAAAGGTGTGCCTGCGCTCCACCAGCATGTTGCACACAACATCACCGCTTCTTTGAGAAACTCTGTGTGTGACAGGGTCCATTTCACCACAGACACTTGGACGAGTAGGCATGGACAGGGGCGTTACATGTCGCTGACTGGGCACTGGGTAACTATGGTGACAGCAGGACAAGGGGCTGCTGTCCAAATCTTGCCGTCCCCACGAGTTGTGCATCAATCCTCTTTATCTCGAAGTTCCTCCACTGCTTCTGCCTCCTCAACCTCCTCTCGGTCCTCCACCTGCACCCAAAGCCTGTCTGGTCATGCCACAAGCTTTCTAACTGCGCAGAAGGGATCCTGCCCACCTCCTTACTATGCTGGCAGCAGGGCTCAACGTCATCAGGCGGCTTTTACTTTGAAATGTCTGGAAAATGTGAGTCACACAGTTGAGGAGTTGTGGTCAGCTCTGGATAACCAGTTTCATGAATCTCATTTTACAATACACTTAGTCTCACGTATTCATGTTCGACAGTACTTTGATAATATATTTCCTTTGTGGTCATAATAGAATGCACTGTCTAACTGTTTAACTGCTTTATTGTTCAATGCTTATATTTATGACTTTTGCATCCTTTTTCCATAAAAGGGAAAGAAAAAAAGGAAAACAATTTTTTTTTTTTTTTTTTTTCAAAGATATTTTTTTATTTATTTATTTTTTTTAATGGGACTACATATACTAACTATATTTATACTCTAATGGTGTTTAAACAGTCATGCTCACCAGACATAAAGGATGCTTAGTGATTATTATGATCATTATTATGTGTTATACTGCTCCACGGCATAAAAGATCTTTTTGTTTTTGTTTCTGCATGTATCTCTCACTCATTTTGTTTTTCCACTAATTTTGTATTCCATTCTATCTCATGTCCAATTTTATGTAGTTTTTGTGCTTTTTTGCTGTAGTTAATTTTAGCTGCCAATAATGGGTTAATTCTCCTCTGGGCTGTGGTCCAACACCTGAAGCAATCACCAAGAAGTGTTTTTTAGTTAACTTCAGCTAGTAGGCTTAGTTCTCACATTATTCCATGAATAAGGTTTAGCCGAAACGCGTTGGAATGTGCTGTACCTAAGAGCCGCTATATTGCTCATTCTGTAACTCATCCTTGGCTTTTATAATTTGAAATTAAAAGTGAAGTTTTAACAAGACATATACAACCCTGGTCCTGCTGGAGACATCTTTGCTTGCTTTCTCAGTTTCATGAATGGTTGTCTCCACTGGACCTGAAGCCAGGGAAGGCTGTGTGCGACAATGCTGCAAACCTCCGTGCGGCCCTTCGCCGGGGCAATGTCACACACGTGCCTTGTATGGCTCACGTGTTGAACCTGGTTGTCCAGCAATTTTTAGCCCACTATCCCGGACTAGATGGCCTTCTGTAGAGGGCACGGTCGCTGTGTGCTAACTTCCGCCGTTCGCATCCCGCAGCTCAGCGACTTACATCTCTACAGAAGTCGTTGGGTCTGCCACTTCACCGGCTAAAGTGCGATGTACCTACCCGGTGGAATTCAACTCTGCACATGTTGCAGCGACTGTGGCAGCACCGACAAGCCCTGGTGCAATATGTCCTGACATATAGCCTGGGCCAACGAGATCCAGAGGTGGGGCAAATCAGGCTGGAGGAGTGGTCTCAGATCAGGGACCTATGCACCCTTCTGCACAGTTTTGAAATGGCGACGAAGATGTTTAGTGCTGACGATGCCATTATCAGCATGACTATTCCGGTGATTTACATGCTGGAGCACATGTTAAATAGAATTCTGAGTCAGGTGGTGGCACAAGAGGAGGTGGAGGAAGTAGAGGAGGAGGAGTTGTATGCGGAAGGGCTAACATCTGCAAGGTCCAGACGGTCGGCAGCACCAAGGCGGCAGGCATGTGAGGGTGGGGGAGATAGTTTTACCAGGGTGCATGGTAGCAGCCCAACTAGTGAGGAAGGTGCAGGAGCCCACGAAGAAGTGGAGGATGAACTGATGGAAGACTCATCAGATGAGAGAGACCTTGATCACATTTCTGTTGTGCGAGGTTGGGGGGAGAGGGCAGAGGAAGGAAGCATGATTGTTACCTCGCCACCAACACAACAGGGACTTGGTGCTCCTGGATGCGCAAGACACATGAGTGCCTTCTTGCTGCACTACCTGCAACATGACCCTCGAATTGGGAGAATTAGAAATAATCCTGACTACTGGGTTGCCACACTGTTAGATCCCCGGTACAAAAGTAAATTTGCAGAAATTATTCCTGCCATAGAAAGGTATGCACCCATGCAGGAGTATCAGCAGAGACTGTTGCAGAATCTTACATGTGCTTTTCCACAAAACACCAGTGGTGCACGTAGTGAATCTCACAGTTCCAACTTGCCAACCGTGGGACCGTCGAGTGTTCAGCACTCAAAACATAACAGAAACACAGTATCTGCTGGTAACATCAATTTTGCGGAATCATTTCACCACTTTTTTAGCCCATCCTTTGCAAGGCCACAGGAGACAAGAAGTCTGACACATAGTCAACGCCTAGAGACGATGGTACAGGAGTATCTCCAAGTAAACATTGAAGCCATGACTGTGTCACTGGACCCTTGCTCTTTTGGGCTTCCAATCTGGATAAATGGCCAGAGCTCGCCACTTGCGCCTTGGAGATCTTGTCATGCCCCGCAGCCAGCGTTCTGTCTGAACGTGTGTTCAGCGCTGCTGGTGGTGTGCTGACAGATAAGAAACGCGGCTCTCCACTGATAATGTAGACAGACTCACGTTCATAAAGATGAACAAATCATGGATCCGACAGGACTTTTGTACCCCTGTGTCATCCTGGGGAGAATAAAAGCTTGATGTTTTTTTAAAATCACCTCACCAACCGTTTTAAGCTTTCAAATATTAATCATGCTTATCTGTATCTTGGCAGGAAAATAATTTGGGCCTTGTAGCAGTGTGCAGTACTGATTCTATTAGGCCATCTATATTAAACTCCACCAGATTTAAAATTACTAATCATGTTTATCTGTATCTTGGCTGGAAAATAATTTGGGCCTTGTAGCAGTTTGCAGTACTGATTCTATTAGGCCATCCATACTAAACTCCACCAGATTTAAAATTACTAATCATGTTTATCTGTATCTTGGCTGGAAAATAATTTGGGCCTTGTAGCAGTTTGCAGTACTGATTTTATTAGGCCATCTATACTAAGCTCCACCAGATTTAAAAGTACACTGGTCAACGCAATTTTTCTGTCAAAAGGTTTTAAAACATATTTTAAGTCAATTTTGGATGCTGATTACTAATACGAACTCCGTTTTTGGCTATCACATCAGGATTCAAGATATTTTTGATGGAAATTACTCCTATCAAATGTTTTTTGATAAAAACCTCATGATTTTCGTTACTACATTTTGTATATTTTTAATCAAGGAATAACAAAAATTACAAAGTCTGTGTACAGCAAATCAAATATACTTACAAAATTAAACTACAAAATATAAAAACACATATATATGGCACACAGATGAATGGCAAATGGCAGTTATTTGAACTTTCTTTTCTTGGCTGATCTGTGATGTACAGCTTCAGGGTTGTCTCTCATCAAGCTCCAGCAATAGTCAGCCATCATATGTGAGTCCAACCGGCCTTGATACCGTTCTTCCATTGTTTTAATGTCCTGATGAAAACGCTCCCCTTGTTCTTCGCTCACATCCCCAAGGTTCTCTGGAAATAAGTCCAAAATGGCTGTGTAAATAGTGAATATTGATACTCATTCTATATCCAAGATTTTGCAGACTCATTAGTAGCTCCACAATCTCTTCATAGTTGTCTGCTTTCTTATTCCTTAGAAAATTCTGCACCACATTACAAAATGCATTCCAAGCTCTTTCTTCTGTCTCATTCATTGATGTGATAAAGTTTGGGTCTCTCATAAGTGTTCTTATTTGAGGTACATCAAATATTCCAGCCTTTTTCTTCTCTTCACTAAGACCAGGAAAAGTTGTACATATATAGTTAAAGCATTCTCCACTGTGATTGAGAGCTTTGATGGAACTGCTTCATCAATCCAAGTTTTATGTGCAAGGGAGGAAAGACAATGTTCTTCCTATCCACTAGAGGATCATGGATGACATTCTTATCGCCAGATGCCAAACTCTGTCGCTGAGGCCATTCAGTTTTCATGAAATGCTCTGCTGTAGCTCTACTGTCCCAGTAGCACAGAAAACAAGATTGTTTGAAAACTGTTTTTTTACTTTCTTATCATAACAAATGGGAATTATGCATGTTCAAAGAAAACAAAGATATTCTCACATTTATTGAGAGACTAAATGAAAACTAAATTTACCTTAGTGAACCGTAGAAACTGGCACTTTTCATACACTACTTATATTTTTCTTGGAATTATAGAAAATGGGCTATGTACCTATAGCGCAAAAACGTGATGTGATAGAGAAATTATAAGATCACATTAGAATTCAGCAACCTCAAATTAGTCTAAAACTGTTCTTAAAGTCCATGCCAGAATTTTTTTTTTCTTTTGTACACCAGTGTTATTAATAAAAATCATGTTTATCTGTATCTTGCCTGTAAAATAATTTTGTCCTTTTAGCAGTTTGCAGTACTGATTCTTTTAGGCCATCTATACTAAGCTCCACCAGCTTTCAAATTAATAATAATTTTTAGCTGCATCTAGCCCGGAAAATAATTTTGGGGCTCCTAGATGCGCAAGACACATGAGTGCCTTCTTGCTGCACTACCTGCAACATGACCCTCAGATTGTCAGAATTCGAAATAATCCTGACTACTGGGTTGCCACACTCTTAGATCCCCCACACTCTTCGATCAACCTTTTCATTTTAATAAAGAGCAAAAAAATGGTCATTTTTGAAATTATAAGCATTAGCAGGTTATTAGAAACTGAAATCAAACAGTTTTCGACTCAAAACTTTATTATAGGTGATGTTACATTTGCACATAGGACCCCTAGCTCGAAAGGAGCTTCTGAACTCTCTCGTCCATTGAATTTGTCAGGTTTTGGATGGTTTCTGCTTAAATTGTTTTGCATGAGGACAGAATACCCTCCCAGAGCTGTTGCTTAGATGTGAACTGCCTCTCGCCATCATAGACACTCCTTTTGATGATGCTCCAGAGGTTCTCAATGGGGTTGAGGTCAGGGGAGCATGGGGGTCACACCATAAGTTTGTCCCATTTTATGCCCATATCAGCCAGAGATGGAGATGTGTTATGTGCAGCATGAGACGGTGCATTATCATGCATGAAAATGATCTTGCTGCGGAATACACGGTCCTTCTTCTAGAACCATGGCAGGAAGTGCTGTTTGAGAAACTCCACATACATTATGGAGTTCATCTTTACCCCTTCAGGGATCCTAAAGGGGCTGACAATCTCTCTCCCCGTGATTCTAGCCCAAAACATTACTCCACCTCCTCCTTGTTGGCACCGTAGCCGTGTTTGCATGGGGTGTCCATCAACCAGCCATCCTCCACTCCATCCATCTGGACCATCAAGCATTGCACGGCACTCATCGGTGAACAAAACAGTTTTGAAGTCAGTCTTCATGTATTGTTTGGCCCACTGGAGCCGTTTCTGCTTGTGTTCAGTGGATAGAGGAGGTCGATAGGATGGCTTACGCACAGCTGCAAACCTCTGAAGGACCCTGCATCTCGTTGTTCGGTGGTGTTGGAGGCACCAGAAGCTTCAAAAACTTGTCTGCTGCTATGACAAGGCTTTTTTGCCGCTGCTCTTTTAACCTGACGTAATTGCCTGTAGGAAAGAGTCCTCAATTTTCCCTTATCAGCATGCCCTCGTGTGTACTGTGAATCAGCTACATACTTCTTGATTGTGCGATGATCAGGATGAAGTGTCTTGGCAATGTTGATTGTAGTCATGCCTTGACCTAAACACTCCACAATTTGTTGCTTCTCAGCAGCCGACACATCCTTTTTCTTTCCCATTTTGGCAGAAAATGTAGGCTGCTTAATAATGTGGGACAGCCTTCTTAAGTAGTCTTGCCTTTCATTTGACACACCTGCCAAACTAATTAGCACAGGTGTCTGCAATTGCTTATAGTGATATAAAGAGCCCTGACACACATCACCATCAATGAGTTTAACTGACAAACAAAAAAATTCTTACCTTATCACTCCTAAACACTTTTTGCATAATAATTTGGAACACAGTGCACATGTGCTTTTCCACAAAGCACCAGTGGTTCACGTAGTGAATCTTACAGTTCTAACTTGCCAACTGTGGTCAGTATGGACTTGTTCAATAAAGGGCCCAAAATTAAGATAACATAGATGGGAGGTTAGACCTCCTCTATCCACTTCACACAAGCAGAAACGGCTCCAGTGGGCCAAACATTACATGAAGACTGATTTCAAAACTGTTTTGTTCACGGATGAGTGCCGTGCAGCGCTCGATGGTCCAGATGGATGGAGTGGAGGATGGCTGGTTGATGGACACCCCACGCAAACACGGCTACAGCGCCAACCAGGAGGAAGTGGAGTAATGTTTTGGGCTGGAATCATGGGGAGAGAGATTGTCGGCCCCTTTAGGATCCCTGAAGGCGCTAAAGATGAACTCCATAATGTATGTGGATTTTCTCAAACAGCACTCCCTGCCATGGTTCAAGAAGAAGAACCGTGTATTTCACAGCAAGATCATTTTTTTGCATGATAATGCACCATCTCATGCTGCACATAAAACATCTGCATCTCTGGCTGATATGGGCATAAAAGGGGACAAACTTATGGTGTGACCCCCATGCTCCCCTGACCTCTACCCCATTCAGAACCTTTGGAGCATCATTAAAAGGAGTGTCTATGATGGCGGGAGGCAGTTCACATCTAAGCAACAGCTCTGGGAGGGTATTCTGTCCTCATGCAAAACAATTGAAGCAGAAACCATCCAAAACCTGACAAATTCAATGGACGAGAGAGTTCAGAAGAAGCTCCTTTCGAACAAGGGGTCCTATGTGAAAATGTAACATCACCTAGAATAAAGTTTTGAGTTGAAAACTGTTTGATTTCAGTTTCTAACAACCTGCTAATGCTTATAATTTCAAAAATGACCATTTTTTTGGTCTTTATTAAAATGAAAAGGTTGATCGAAAAGTTTGGGGGATCTAAGAGTGTGGCAACCCAGTAGTCATGATTACTTCGAATTCTGACAATATGAGGGTCATGCTGCAGGTAGTGCAGCAAGAAGGCACTTATGTGTCTTGCGCATCTCGGAGCCCCAAAATTATTTTCCGGGCTAGATGCAGCTAAAAATTATTATTAATTTTAAATCTGGTGAAGCTTTAGTATAGATGGCCTAATAGGATCAGTGCTGCACATTGCTACAAAGCCCAAATTATTTTCCAGTCAAGATACAGATAAACATGATTAGTAATTTTAAATCTCTTGGAGCTTATTATAGATGGCCTAATAGAATCAGTGCTGCACACTGCTACAAAGCCCAAATTATTTTCCAGCCAAGATACAGATAAACATGATTAGTAATTTGAAAGCTTAAAACGGTTGGTAGGGTGATTTTAACCAATCATCAAGCTTTTACTCTCCCCAGGATGACACAGGGGTAGAAAAGTCGTTTCGGATCCATGATTTGTTCATCTTTATGAACGTGAGTCTGTCTACATTATCAGTGGAGAGCCGCGTGCGCTTATCTGTCAGCACACCACCAGCAGCGCTGAACACACGTTCAGACAGAACGCTGGCTGCGGGGCATGACAAGATCTCCAAGGCATAAGTGGCTAGCTCCGGCCATTTATCCAGATTGGAAGCCCAAAAAGAGCAAGGGTCCAGTCACACAGTCATGGCTTCAATGTTTACTTGGAGATACTCCTGTACCATCGTCTCTAGGCGTTGACTATGTGTCAGACTTCTTGTCTCCTGTGGCCTTGCAAAGGATGGGCTAAAAAAGTGGTGAAATGATTCCGCAAAATTGATGTTACCAGCAGATACTGTGGTTCTGTTACGGTTTGAGTGAACACTTGATGGTCCCACGGTTGGCAAGTTGGAACTGTGAGATTCACTACGTGCACCACTGGTATTTTGTGGAAAAGCACATGTAAGATTCTGCAACAGTCTCTGCTGATACTCCTGCATGCGTGCATCCCTTTCTATGGCAGGAATAATTTCTGCAAATTTACTTTTGTACCGGGGATCTAACAGTGTGGCAACCCAGTAGTCAGGATTATTTCTAATTCTCACAATTCGAGGGTCATGTTGCAGGTAGTGCAGCAAGAAGGCACTCATGTGTGTTGCGCATCCAGGAGCACCAAGTCCCTGTTGTGTTGGTGGCGAGGTAACAATCATGCTTCTTTCCTCTGTCCTCTCCCCCCAACCTCGCACAACAGAAATGTGATCAAGGTCTCCCTTATCTCATGAGTCTTCCATCAGTTCGTCCTCCACTTCTTCCTGGGCTCCTGCACCTTCCTCACTAGTTGGGCTGCTACCATGCGCCCTGGTAAAACCATCTCCCCCACCCTCACATGCCTGCCGCCTTGGTGCTGCCGACCGTCTGGACCTTGCAGATGTTAGCCCTTACGCATACAACTCCTCCTCCTCTACTTCCTCCACCTCCTCTTGTGCCACCACCTGACTCCGAATTCTGTTTAACATGTGCTCCAGCATGTAAATCACCGGAATAGTCATGCTGATAATGGCATCGTCAGCACTAAACATCTTCGTTGCCATTTCAAAACTGTGCAGAAGGGTGCATAGGTCCCTGATCTGAGACCACTCCTCCAGCGTGATTTGCCCCACCTCTGGATCTCGTTGGAACAGGCTATACGTCAGAACGTATTGCACCAGGGCTTGTCGGTGCTGCCACAGTCGCTGCAACATGTGCAGAGTTGAATTCCACCGGGTAGGCACATCGCATTTTAGCCGGTGAAGTGGCAGGCCCAACGACTTCTGTAGAGATGTAAGTCGCTGAGCTGCGGGATGCGAACGGCGGAAGTGAGCACACAGCGACCGTGCCCTCTGCAGAAGGCCATCTAGTCTGG
Source organism: Phyllobates terribilis (assembly GCF_046119375.1). Lineage (NCBI taxonomy): Eukaryota > Metazoa > Chordata > Amphibia > Anura > Dendrobatidae > Phyllobates > Phyllobates terribilis. Next base: position 295,516,705 of record NW_027362771.1, read on the forward strand.
GATAGTGGGCTAAAAATTGCTGGACAACCAGGTTCAACACGTGAGCCATACAAGGCACGTGTGTGACATTGCCCCGGCGAAGGGCCGCACCCAGGTTTGCAGCATTGTCGCACACGGCCTTCCCTGGTTTCAGGTCCAGTGGAGACAGCCATTCATGAAATTGGTTCTCCAGAGCAGACCACAACTCCTCAGCTGTGTGACTCACATTTAACAGACATTTCAATGTAAAAACTGCCTGATGACGTTGAGCCCTACTGCCAGCATAGTAAGGAGGTGTGCAGGATCCCTTCTGCGCAGTTAGAAAGCTTGTGGCATGACCAGACAGGCTTTGGGTGCAGGTGGAAGACCGAGAGGAGGTTGAGGAGGCAGAAGCAGTGGAGGAACTTTGACATAATGAGGATTGATGCACAACTCGTGGGGACGGCAAGACTTGGACAGCAGCCCCTTGTCCTGCTGTCACCATAGTTACCCAGTGCCCAGTCAGCGACATGTAACGCCCCTGTCCATGCCTACTCGTCCAAGTGTCTGTGGTGAAATGCACCCTGTCACACACAGAGTTTCTCAAAGAAGCGGTGATGTTGTGTGCAACATGCTGGTGGAGCGCAGGCACACCTTTCTTTGAGAAGTAGTGCATCTGGTACTGGGGCACTGCGACGGACATAAGGTCTCGAAAATCCTCTGTGTCCACCAGGCGGAAAGGCAGCATTTCTGTAGCCAAGAGCTTGCAGATGGTGAAATTCAACCTCTTAGCTTTCTCATGGATAGGAGGAAATGGTCTTTTACTTGTCCACATCTGAGGGACCGAGGGCTGGCTATTGTGCTTAGACGAGGTTGATAAGGGTGTCCCCGGCAAACTGCCGGTCTGTGAGGAAGATGCAGGCGGACATGTTAGGTTGCCTTGATCCAAAGGTGGTGCTATCGATGTCGGACAGCGCTCAACACCAGCTGGTGTTACCACCTCCAAAGAAAATGATGACCTGCCAATCACGCTGGCTGTTGCGGGTAAAGAGGTGGCAGGTCTGCGCCCCAAAACAGGTGTGACTGCTGTCCCCCCAGTCACAGAGGATGAAGAGGCCGCGGATGCACAAGATATGGCAGACGGTGGTTGGCCCGGCCGGCTAGGCCGCATTGTAGCACACTGAGCTTCCCACTGCAACTTATGCTTCATGTCCATGTGCCGGTTCATGCATGAAGTACTCAAACTATGTATTTTTTGGCCTCTACTTAGCTTTTGCTGACAAATGTTACAGATAACACGAGTTGGGTCATCTTTATCGATCTGAAAAAATGCCCAGGCTATGCAAGGCTTAGCACCCATGCGACCTGAAGAGCCACCACGACTTGTGGTGAGAGGCAGAGTTGTGTTTGAGGATGCAGTTGTTGACGTGCTTCCAGTACTACGTCTCTGTCCAGGAAGGCGCAACCTGACCTCGTCGTCACTAGCATCTTCCTCCACCTCCTCTGCTGACCTCATCTCTTGGCTGACTGTGGGTTGACAGTAAGTGGGATCTCCAACCTCATCATCATCACCCTGTGCGTTATCACACCCGTCGTCCTCAGAGCCAACCTGTTCCTGCCCTGACAAAAAACTAAAGTTGTCGCTCCAATCAGGTATTTGAGTCTTATCATCGTCTTCCTCATTGTCTCCACCAACAGGAGTTACAGTTTGGGAATGAGGGTCTACATTATGGTCAGAACCTTCTGCGTCTGGTCCTGGATCCGACTCATAAAGATTCTGGGCATCAGTGCAGATCATTTCCTCGTCTGGATTCACAGAAGCGCTGGAGTCGACCTCTGATTCCCAGGCTATAGTATGAGTAAACAGCTCTGCAGACTCAACCATCTGTTCTACCTCATACTCAGACGGGCAGCTGGAGATTTGGGAGCTGTGAGGAAGCAAGTGCGATTGGGGTGACACCTTTGAGGACTGGAGTATTTGTGATGTTGAAGTTGATGTGGAGGAGAGCCCACTTAAAGGAGCACTTGATATCCGTTGAAGCACCTGCTGTTTTTGTGCCTCATCTGGAATTTGTAGCGATTGGCGTGGCCGTAAGAAAGGGATCTTTACACATTGTCCGCTAAAAGAAGTAGACATTTTAGTTTGGCTGGAAGATGGTCTTTCTTCTGCACATGTTACTGTTGCTTTAACACCTACCCCACGGACACAACCTTTTTTCCCCTTCCCAACACGCCTATTCCCCTTTCCACCAGCAGCAGGCCTTTTTCCACTCATTTTGGTGGTTAACTAATTCACAACTCTGGAGTTGTTTGCACAAAAAAACAATGGATGGGAACCGAGCAGAGCTGAGTGGCCAAACTGTGGTATTAGGCCAAAACTATTGGCTGGGTTAGATGCAGAAAAAAATTATATTCAATTTGCAACCTGATGGAGGTCAGTATAGATGGACTAATAGAACAAGTCCCACACACAGCTAGAAGCCCAAATATTTTTTCAGAGGTAGATGCAGAAAAATTTTTTATTCAGTTTGCAACCTGATGGAGGTCTGTATAGATGGATTAATAGAACAAGTCCCACACACAGCTACAAGCCCAATATTTTTTCAGAGGTAGATGCAGAAAAAAAATATATTCAGTTTGCAACCTGATGGAGGTCAATATAGATGGACTAATAGAGAAAGTCCCACACACTGCTAGAAGGCCAAATATTTTTTCAGAGCTAGATGCAGACAAAAAATTATTTTGAATTTGCAACCTGATGGAGGTCAGTATAGGTGGACGAATAGAACAAGTCCCACACACTGCTAGAAGGCCAAATATTTTTTCAGAGCTAGATGCAGAAAAAAATTATATTCAGTTTGCAACCTGATGGATGTCTGTATAGATGGATTAATAGAACAAGTCCCACACACAGCTAGAAGCCCAAATATTTTTTCAGAGGTAGATGCAGATAAAAATTATTTTTAATTTGCAACCTGATGGAGGTCAGTATAGATGGACTAATAGAGAAAGTCCCACACACTGCTAGAAGGCCAAATATTTTTTCAGAGCTAGATGCAGATAAAAATTATTTTTAATTTGCAACCTGATGGAGGTCAGTATAGATGGACTAATAGAGAAAGTCCCACACACTGCTAGAAGGCCAAATATTTTTTCAGAGCTAGATGCAGATAAAAATTATATTCAATTTGCAACCTGATGGAGGTCAGTATAGATGGACTAATAGAACAAGTCCCACACACAGCTAGAAGCCCAAATATTTTTTCAGAGGTACTGTAGATGCAGATAAAAATTATTTTTAATTTGCAACCTGATGGAGGTCAGTATAGATGGACTAATACAACAAGTCCCACACACAGCTAGAAGCCCAATATTTTTTCAGAGGTAGATGCAGAAAAAAATATATTCAGTTTGCAACCTGATGGAGGTCAGTATAGATGGAGTAATAGAACAAGTCCCACACACAGCTAGAAGCCCAAATATTTTTTCAGAGGCAGATGCAGATAAAAATTATTTTTAATTTGCAACCTGATGGAGGTCAGTATAGATGGACTAATAGAGAAAGTCCCACACACTGCTAGAAGGCCAAATATTTTTTCAGAGCTAGATGCAGAAAAAAATTATATTCAGTTTGCAACCTGATGGAGGTCAGTATAGATGGACTAATAGAGAAAGTCCCACACACTGCTAGAAGGCCACATATTTTTTCAGAGGTAGATGCAGAAAAAAATATATTCAGTTTGCAACCTGATGGAGGTCTGTATAGATGGATTAATAGAACAAGTCCCACACACAGCTAGAAGCCCAATATTTTTTCAGAGGTAGATGCAGAAAAAAATATATTCAGTTTGCAACCTGATGGAGGTCAGTATAGATGGACTAATACAACAAGTCCCACACACAGCTAGAAGCCCAATATTTTTTCAGAGGTAGATGCAGAAAAAAATATATTCAGTTTGCAACCTGATGGAGGTCTGTATAGATGGATTAATAGAACAAGTCCCACACACAGCTAGAAGCCCAATATTTTTTCAGAGGTAGATGCAGAAAAAAATATATTCAGTTTGTAACCTGATGGAGGTCAGTATAGATGGACTAATACAACAAGTCCCACACACAGCTAGAAGCCCAATATTTTTTCAGAGCTAGATGCAGAAAAAAATTATATTCAATTTGCAACCTGATGGAGGTCAGTATAGATGGACTAATAGAATGATGCTATGCCCAAAAGATTTTACTTCACTAGGTGCAGTAAAAAAATTGGTATTCTATACACAGGTGGTATATCTTGCAACACAGATAGGCTACTCCACTTACTAACACACTCTGCAATAGGCCAAAAAGGATTAACTTTGCTAGATTCAGCCAAATGCTGTGAAAAAAAGTTGCACAGCACTGGCACAGACCTGCCTGGCAAAAACTGATAGGAACTGATGTAACCTAGTGCTGAAAAGGACTCCAATTACAATTAGTCTTTACTCCCACAACCTATCTATTTAAGAGCACAGACCTGCCTGATAAAAGTCGTAGGAAATGCTGCAACCTAGTCCTTAAAAGGACTGCAATCACAACTATTCCCTACTCCCAAGCTATCTGTAGATTTGTGCGAAAATTGGCTTGAAATTAACAAGGTATAGCGCACACAGCAACAGCGGTGCCGTCTAACACGCAGCTGCAGCAGTGAGAAAATGGTGGCGACGGGTAAAATGGCTTGGTCTTATAGGGCAAGGACATGTGACATACACTGCCAATGACACATGCCCTTGCTTTTGTGAAAAAAAGCACTTCGCTCCGTGTGTACGCTGCTGATAGGCTGACAGATTGCACCTCCCCACTGTAAATGCGGGAAAGAGAAAAAAAAATGGAGATCTTCATTGTTCCTGCAGAGATCCATCCCCTGCCCCTCCCCCACCCCGCTGTACACTCAAACTGCGTATTAACATTAATTTTCATCATTACTGAGAAAAAATCCAGTTATGATTTTGGTGTACGAACAGTTATCGAACATAACCTTGAACAGCCGAATTTTTCTCAAATTGTTCGTGTTCGCCGAACGGCTCGAACACCGCCCAAAACAGCTCGAATTTGAGATTGGCGAACAGTTCGAGTAGAACAACGCTCATCTCTACTCCTGACTTCAGGGGGGATGATTTTGAGGTTCAGGCGATCGTGGGGTCCAAGATAGTCCGTGGGAAAAAACATTACCTCGTACACTGGAGGGGCCACAGATCTGAGGATTGTTCCTGGGAACCAGTGGATCACATGCATGCTCCCCTACACATTGAAGAATATGAGCATCAAGTGGAGGGGGAGGTTAGAGGGGGGTATAATGTTAGGCGCCAGGCGGTTGCTGGATCTGAAATGGGTTCAGAATCTTCAGTGGATTCGGTGGTCTCCCATTCAGGTTCAGCCAGGGCTGATGTTGCACAGCACCGCCGTCAGTCCCAACGCCTAGCTAGTGCACGAGATGTGCAAGTTGTATCTCGGGTGTTTGTGCCTAGCACTATGAAGTATAGGTTGCGGAGGGAGTCAGGACTCCGGCAGCCTAAGTCCAAGATGCATCACACTGAGCATGCCCGTGACATGGCGGCCCGTGATTGGTGGTTCAGGAACCAGCTGATCCGGTGACCTGGCACCACCTGATTGGTCACAGGTGACGTCACTAATGGTGTGACAGTGGGACAGGGCTTAGTCTTTAAAAGGCCAGCCCACAAACATGGCAGCGCACTCAGATCATTGAGCATGATGCTGTTGTGTGGACGTCTGTGCTCCACGTGTAGTTTCCGCTAGGCAGTTTAGCTCCATAGAGGCAGGCTAGTGAAAGTAGGCAGGTAGCTTCGCCTTGCAGTCTGTCTGAGGGGGTCGCCTTACACCCCAAGCAGCCTGCAGACTCCTGTGGACCATGTGGAAACACACTCCTCTGTCCGGTAGCACGCCGGCAGAGGGCACGTACCCGTCGGCGTGAGTCACACGCATCTTAGCACCAACTCGTATTGCGTAGAGCCTGCATCGAAGACAGGGCTACTGCTTCTCCCCCGGTTGCACGTCTCCCTGTGGTTCTTGGAGATTGTGCGAACCGCTGAAGCCAGCTCAGTGTGCTTTAACACGGAGTGGTTTATCAGTTAACTAGGTGCTATCCCGGTCGCTCTTCTCCCGTGCAGTTAACGGAGATAGAGCGAACCGCTATACCCTTCCTGTGTGCAGTAACATGGAGGGGTTTAACATTTAAGTTTGTCGCTCTCCTTTCCACCCGGGAAGTGTTCGGCAGCAGTACTACAGGCTGCATTGCGGACCCCAGGGTCGGTTGCGTTCCATTTTATTAAAGTTCTTTGCAACTGCCCCCTTAACACTCCCATTGTTCTTGGAATTCTGCTGAAGTTTAAAAATGCTTTGGAACTCTTCCATTGTTCTCGGAATTCTACTGAAGTATAAAAATAGTCTGTAGAACTCTCCCATTGTTCTTGGAATTCTGCTGAAGTTTAAAAATGCTTTGGAACTTTTCCATTGTTGTCGGAATTCTGCTGTAGTTTTAAAATGCTTTGGAACTCTTCCATTGTTCTCGGAATTCTGCTGAAGTTCAAAAATCCTTTGGAACTCTTCCATTATTCTTGGAATTCTGCTGAAGATTAAACATAGTCTGTAGAACTCTCCAATTGATCTCAGAATTCTGCTGAAGATTAAAAATGCTTTGGAACTCTTTAATTGTTCTCGGAATTCTGCTGAGGTTTAAAAATTCTTTGGAACTCTTCCATTTTTAGCTGAATTCTGCTGAATTTTAAAAATGCTTTGGAACTCTTCCATTGTTCTCGGAATTCTGCTGAAGTTTAAAAATGTTTTGGAACTCTCCCATTGTTCTCGGAATGTTATTGTATTTTTTAAATAAATATGTACAACTCTCCCATTGTTCTCAGAATTCTGTTGAAGTTTAGACATAGTCTGTTGAAATCTCCCATTGTCCTCGGTATTCTTCTAAAGTTTAAAAATGCTTTGGAACTCTTCCCTTGTTCTCGGAATTCTGTTGAAGTTTAAATATGCTTTGGAACTCTCCCATTGTTCTCGGAATTCTACTGAAGTTTAAAAATACTCTGCAGAACTCTCCCATTTTTCTTGGAATTCTGCTGAAGTTTAAAAATGCTTTGGAACTCTTCCATTGTTCTTGGAATTCTGCTGAAGTTTAAAAATACTCTGTTGAACTCTCCCATTTTCTTGGAATTCTGCTGAAGTTTAAAAAAGCTTTGGAACTCTTCCATTGTTCTCGGAATTCTGCTGAAGTTTAAAAATCCTTTGGATCTCTTCCATTGTTCTTGGAATTCTGCTGACATTTAAGCATAGTCTGTAGAACATTCCCATTGTTGTCGGAATTCTGCTGAAGTTTAAAAATGCTGTGTAACTCTTTCGTTGTTCTCGGAATTCTGCTGAAGTTTAAAAATAGTTTGTAGAACTTTCTCATTGTTTATGGAATTCTGCTGAAATTTAAAAATGCTTTGGAACTATTCCATAGTTTTCAGAATTCTGCTTTAATTTAAAAATAGTCTGTAGAGCTCTCCCATTGTTCTCGGAATTCTGCTGAAGTTTAAAAATGCTTTGGAACTCTCCCATTGTTCTCGGAATGTTATTATTTTTTTTAGAAAAAGTCTGTAGAACTCTCCCATTGTTCTCAGATTTCTTCTGAAGTTTAAAAATGCTTAGGAACTCTTCCATTGTTCTCGGAATTCTGCTGAAGTTTAAAAATTTGTAGAACTCTCCCATTGTTCTTGGAATTCTGCTGAAGTTTAAAAATGCTTTGGAACTCTTCCATTGTTCTCAGAAATCTGCTGAAGTTTTAAAATAGTTTGTAGAATTCTCCCATTGTTCTCGGAATTCTGCTGAAGTTTAAAAATGCTTTGGAACTCTTCCATTGTTTTCAGAAATCTGCTTTAGTTTAAAAATAGTCTGTAGAGCTCTCCCATTGTTTTCGGAATTCTGCTGATGTTTAAAAATGCTTTGGAACTCTCCCATTCTTCTCGGAATGTTATTGTCTTTTTTAAATAAACATGTACAACTCTCCCATTGTTCTCAGAATTCTGCTGAAGTTTAAAAATAGTCTGTAGAAATCTCCCATTGTTCTCGGAATTCTTCTAAAGTTTAAAAATGCTTTGGAACTCTTCCCTGTTCTCAGAATTCTGCTGAAGTTTAAAGATGCTTTGGAACTCTCCCATTGTTCTCGGATTTCTGCTGAAGTTTAAAAATAGTCTGTAGAACTCTCCCATTGTTTTCGGAATTCTGCTGAAGTTTAAAAATGCTTTGGAACTCTCCCATTGTTCTCGGAATGTTATTGTTTATTTTAGAAAAAGTCTGTAGAACTCTCCCATTGTTCTCAGATTTCTTCTGAAGTTTAAAAATGCTTCGGAACTCTTCTATTGTTCTCGCAATTCTACTGATGTTTTAAAATGCTTTGGAACTCTTCCATTGTTCTCGGAATTCTGCTGAAGTTTAAAAACAGTTTGTAGTACTCTCCCATTGTTCTTGGAATTCTGCTGAAGTTTAAAAATGCTTTGGAACTCTTCCATTGTTCTCAGAAATCTGCTGAAGTTTTAAAATAGTTTGTAGAAATCTCCCATTGTTCTCGGAATTCTGCTGAAGTTTAAAAATGCTTTGGAACTCATCCATTGTTTTCAGAAATCTGCTTTAGTTTAAAAATAGTCTGTAGAGCTCTCCCATTGTTTTCGGAATTCTTCTGATGTTTAAAAATGCTTTGGAACTCTCCCATTCTTCTCGGAATGTTATGTTTTTTTTTAAAAAAAAGTCTGTAGAACTCTCCCCTTGTTCTAGGAATTCTGCTAAAGTATAAAATGCTATGGAACTCTTCCATTGTTCTCGGAATTCTGCTTAAGTTTAAAAATGCTTTGGAACTCTTCCATTGTTCTCGGAATTCTGCTGAAGTTTAAAAATACTTTGGCACTCTTCCATTGTTCTCAGAGTTCTGCTGAAGTTTAAAAATGTTTTGGAACTCTCCCATTGTTCTCGGAATGTTATTGTCTTTTTTAAATAAATATGTACAACTCTCCCATTGTTCTCAGAATTCTGCTGAAGTTTAAAAATAGTCTGTAGAAATCTCCCATTGTTCTCGGAATTCTTCTAAAGTTTAAAAATGCTTTGGAACTCTTCCCTTGTTCTCAGAATTCTGCTGAAGTTTAAATATGCTTTGGAACTCTCCCATTGTTCTCGGAATTCTGCTGAAGTTTAAAAATAGTCTGTAGAACTCTCCCATTGTTTTCGGAATTCTGCTGATGTTTAAAAATGCTTTGGAACTCTCCCATTCTTCTCGGAATGTTATGGTTTTTTTTTAAAAAAGTCTGTAGAACTCTCCCATTGTTCTAGGAATTCTGCTAAAGTATAAAAATGCTATGGAACTCTTCCATTGTTCTCTGAAGTCTGCTTAAGTTTAAAAATGCTTTGGAAATCTCCCATTGTTCTCGGAATTCTTCTAACTTTTAAAAATGCTTTGGAACTCTTCCCTTGTTCTCGGAATTCTGCTGAATTTTAAATATGCTTTGGAACTCTCCCATTGTTCTCGGAATTCTGCTGAAGTTTAGAAGTACTCTGAAGAACACTCCCATTTTTCTTGGAATTCTGCTGAAGTTTAAAAATGCTTTGGAACTCTTCCATTGTTCTTGGAATTCTGCTGACGTTTAAACATAGTCTGCAGAACATTCCCATTGTTGTCGGAATTCTGCTGAAGTTTAAAAATGCTTTGGAACTGTTCCATTGTTAGCTGAATTCTGATGAAGTTTAAAAATAGTTTGTAGAACTTTCTCATTGTTTATGGAATTCTGCTGAAATTTAAAAATGCTTTGGAACTCTTCCATAGTTTTCAGAATTCTGCTTTAATTTAAAAATAGTCTGTAGAGCATTCCCATTGTTTTCGGAATTCTGCTGAAGTTTAAAAATGCTTTGAAACTCTCCCATTGTTCTCGGAAAGTTATTGTTCTTTTTAGAAAAAGTCTGTAGAACTCTCCCATTGTTCTCAGATTTCCGCTGAAGTTTAAAAATGCTTAGGAACTCTTCCATTGTTCTCGCAATTCTACTGAAGTTTTAAAATGCTTTGGAACTCTTCCATTTTTCTCGGAATTCTGCTGAAGTTTAAAAATAGTTTGTAGAACGCTCCCATTGTTCTTGGAATTCTGCTGAAGTTTAAAAATGCTTTGGAACTCTTCCATTGTTTTCAGAAATCTGATTTAGTTTAAGAATAGTCTGTAGAGCTCTCCCATTGTTTTCAGAATTCTGCTGATGTTTAAAAATGCTTTGGAACTCTCCCATTCTTCTCGGAAGGTTATTGTTTTTTTTAAAAAATGTCTGTAGAACTCTCCCATTGTTCTAGGAATTCTGCTAAAGTATAAAAATGCTATGGAACTCTTCCATCGTTCTCGGAATTCTGCTTATCTTTAAAAATGCTTTGGAACTCTTCCATTGTTCTCGGAATTCTGCTGAAGTTAAAAAATGTTTTGGAACTCTCCCATTGTTCTCGGAATGTTATTGACTTTTTTAAATAAATATGTGCAACTCTCCCATTGTTCTCAGAATTCTGCTGAAGTTTAAAAATAGTCTGTAGAAATCTCCCATTGTTCTCAGAATTCTTCTAAAGTTTAAAAATGCTTTGGAACCCTTCCCTTGTTCTCAGAATTCTGCTGAAGTTTAAATATGCTTTGGAACTCTCCCATTGTTCTCGGAATTCTGCTGAAGTTTAAAAATAGTCTGTAGAACTCTCCCATTTTTCTTGGAATTCTGCTGAAGTTTAAAAATGCTTTGGAACTCTTCCATTGTTCTCGGAATTCTTCTGAAGTTTAAAAATCCTTTGGATCTCTTCCATTGTTCTTGGAATTCTGCTGAAGTTTAAACATAGCCTGTAGAACATTCCCATTGTTGTCGGAATTCTGCTGAAGTTTAAAAATGCTTTGTAACTCTTTTGTTGTTCTCGGAATTCTGCTGAAGTTTAAAAATGCTTTGGAACTGTTCCATTGTTAGCTGAATTCTGCTGAAGTTTAAAAATAGTTTGTAAAAGTTTCTCATTGTTTATGGAATTCTGCTGAAATGTAAAAATGCTTTGGAACTCTTCCATAGTTTTCAGAATTCTTCTTTAATTTAAAAATAGTCTGTAGAGCTCTCCCATTGTTCTCGGAATTCTGCTGAAGTTTAAAAATGCTTTGGAACTCTCACATTGCTCTCGGAATGTTATTGTTTTTTTAGAAAAAGTCTGTAGAACTCTCCCATTGTTCTCAGATTTCTGCTGAAGTTTAAAAATGCTTAGGAACTCTTCCATTGTTCTCGGAATTCTACTGAAGTTTTAGAATGCTTTTGACCTCTTCCATTGTTCTTGGAATTCTGCTAAAGTTTAAAAATAGTTTGTAGAACTCTCCCATTATTCTTGTAATTCTGCTGAAGTTGAAAAATGCTTTCAAACTCTTCCATTGTTCTTGGAAATCTGCTGAAGTTTTAAAATGCTTTGATACTCTTCCGTTGATCTCGGAATTCTGCTGAAGTTTAAAAATGCTTTGGAACTCTACGATTGTTGTCGGAATTCTGCTGAAGTGTAAAAATGCTATGGCACTCTTCCATTGTTCTCGGAATTCTGCTGAAACTTAAATATGCTTTGGAACTCTCCCATTGTTCTCGGAATGTTATTGTTTTTTAAAAAAAAAAAGTCTGTAGAACTCTCCCATTGTTCTTGGAATTCTGCTGAAGTTTAAAAAAGCTTTGGAACTCTTCCATTGTTTTCAGAAATCTGCTTTAGTTTAAAAATAGTCTGTAGAGCTCTCCCATTGTTCTCGGAATTCTGTTGAAGTTTAAAAATGCTTTGAAACTCTCCCATTGTTCTCGGAATGTTATTTATTTATTTTTTTTAAAATGTCTGTAGCACTCTCCCATTGTTCTCAGATTTTTGCTGAAGTTTAAAAATGCTTTGGAACTCGTCCTTTGTACTCGGAATTCTGCTGAAGTTTTAAAATGCTTTGGAACACTTCCATTGTTCTCAGAATTCTGCTGAAGTTTAAAAATTGTTTTTAGAACTCTCTCATTGTTCTCGGAATTCTGTTGAAGTTTAAAAATGCATTGGAACTCTCCCATTGTTCTCGGAATTCTATTGAAGTTTAAAAATGCGTTGGAACTCTCCCATTGTTCTCGGAATGTTATTTTTTTTTTAAAAAATGTCTGTATAACTCTCCCATTGTTCTCAGATTTTTGCTGAAGTTTAAAAATGCTTTGGAACTCTTCCATTGTTCTCAGAATTCTGCTTTATAAATAAGTCTGTAGAACTCTCCCATTGTTCTTGGAATTCTGCTTTAGTTTTAAAATGCTTTGGAACTATTCCATTGATCTCGGAATTCTGCTGAAGTTTAAAAATAGTCTGTATAACTCTCCCATTGTTCTCAGAATTCTGCGGAAGTTTAAAAATGCTTTGGAACTCTTCTGTAATGCACACGCCCGGACTGACTGGTGTGTGCGTGTATATGTAGTGACTCCACTGGACCGTACCGGAGAGTGAATGCCTGGAGAGGCGTAACTAATTATCCACCCGATCCGACCAAGGTCACATGACGGCATACGACGCCAGTGCACCAAGGAGGAACCGAGCAGAGGGACCAGGTGCTACTCCAGGTCAGACCCCGAACACGGCTGTTGACCCACACTGGGGAATACAGGAAAAGGCAGGTTAGGCTGGCACACCGTCAGGTGGGTATAGGCAGACACGGCTGGTATGCCGATGGGTGGACGCTGGCAAGCACGACTGGTATGCAAACAGGGTGGTACTGGCAGGTACGGCCGGTATGCAGGCAGGAGGATGCTGGTAAGCACGACTGGTATGCAGGCAAGGAGCTACTGGCAGGTTGGAGCACAGAGTGGATAGGACCCAGTACAGACTGGGACTCACTCAGGAACAGAACTGCAGATGCGGTGGACAAACACAGCAGAGTGAGGCCGCTCAGAGCGGCGAGCAAGAGCAGAGCAAGACGAGACCGCATGGAGCGGTGAGCGAGTCTAGAGCAGGATGAGGCCGTCAGGAGCGGAGAGCAAGAGTGGAGCAGGATGAGACTGCCGGAGCAGTGAGCAGAGGGTCAGAGCAGAGCGAGACTTCCGGAGTAGTGAGTAAACGGTCAGAGCAGAGCGAGACTGCCGGAGCAGCGAGCAAAGGGTCAGAGCAGAGAGAGACTGGCGGAGCAGCGAGCAGAGCAGAGTGGAAACCGCAGGAGCAGTGAGCAAGGCAGAGAAGGCTAGAACCGCCAGAGCGGTGAGCAAGGCAGAGCAGGCTAGAACCGCCAGAGCGGTGAGCAAGGCAGAGCAGGCAAGAACCGCCGGAGCGGTGAGCAAGGCAGAGCAGGCAAGAACCGCCGGAGCGGTGAGCAAGGCAGAGCAGAGGGGACAGGGCTCTGTTCACACGGAACAGACAGGAAGGGGAAGGCAGAACCAATACACACAAGATACTAGCAATGAAGTAGCGAGTGGACACTAAACTCACAAATGGAAGTACAGCGACAATGAGTAGGAGTTAGGAGCAGGTTCAGACTCAGCAGAAAAAGGAAAGGTACGGACAAAGAAAAACAGGAAACAGGTAAGGAGACAGTTCAGACAGGAACTGTAACAGCAACAAAATACAGGAACGAGCCAAGGTAAAGCCAAGTGCTGGTTCAGACAAAGCAGGAGAAAGGGAAGGTACGCACATAGAGAGAAATAGAAAGCAGGTTAGGAGACAGTTCAGACAAGAACTGTATATCAACAAATACAGGAGCGAGTCTGGGTATGCGGCCCCCAGAGGGCAGGACGAACAGGCTAGGAGCGAGTTCAGACAAGCCTGGAAATACAGCCTCCAGGAAAGGCAGAAAGACAGCTGGCTAGAAAGCACAGACAGGACTCAGTTCAGACACGGGCACATCAGTGACAAGAAGCCAACTGACAGAACAAGATGCTCAGGCATGGATTCCAAGGAGGAGCTGGTATTGACAGACAGCAATAGGCTGAGGACACATTAGGGGTGTGTCAGCAGCAGCTACAAGAAACAGGAAGTTTGGCGGGCGTCGCCATAAGCAGCCAGAGCAGAGCAAAGCAGACAGTATGGAAAGAAGCCAGAGTGGCAGTCTGGACTGGAAATTAAGTGCGCGCTCTTGCACAGTGGGAGATGGACCACTATGCAAGGACGCCGTCAGGTATGTTACAGTACCCCCCCCTTACGCCCCCTCTTCTTCAGGCCTGCCAGAATCTTCCGCAGGGAATTTGAGGGCCAATCCCTCTCTTCAAGGAGATTACTTCTACTATCCACAGGAAGAGACAAAACTGGTCTCATCTGGGTAGCTAGGATGCTACCTCCTATCCAGCCATCCTCAGCACCACACGAACCGGGTGGAGTACCAGGAACAGCACACAAGGAAGTCTCTCTCCACTTATTATCAGGTAGCATCCCAGAGGGTTCAGGAGACAACTGGAAGTCCTCCGCTGGGTTGGAGGGCTGCAGAGACTCGGAGGTAACCTCTGCTTCGGGGTACATCTTGTCAAGCTCACAGGATGAAATGGGCGAGGTATCAGGTACAAGGTGTAGAAAAGTCACTGTCCCTTTGTTATCTGGTGGTACCCCGGAGGATTCAGGAAACAACTGGAGGTCCTCTGCCTGGTCGGAGGGGTTTAGAGTCTCGGGGGTAACCTCTGCTTCGGAGTACACTAGGTCGGACTCACTGGACGAAGCAGGCGAGGTATCAGGTGCAGAGTATAGGAAAGTCTCTGACCATTCGCTACCAGGTAGCACCCCGAAGGGTTCAGGAGACAACTGGAGGTCCTCCGCCTGGTCGGAGGGGTGTAGAGACTCGGGGGTAACTACCACTTTGAGGTACCCTTTGTCAAGCTCACAGGATGGAGCGGACGAAGTAATGGGTACCGGGTGTAGGGAAGTCTCTCTCCATTTGTCATCAAGTGGTATCCCGGAGGATTCAGGATGCAAAAGGGGGTCCTCCACCAGGTTGTAGAGGTGCACAGACTCGGAGGTAATCACTGCTTTGGAGTACCCTTGGACAGACTCATCGGTTATAGTGGGTGAAGTATCAGATACCGGGTGCAGGAAGTCCTCCTGTGTGGATTCTGGGTGGGCAGCAGTCACTTTGGGCAGGAGAACTGGTGCGCTACCCATGCACATTACCCGTCGGGGCTTCTCCGGGATACTGGGAAGTAAAGCTTCAGCAGGGACTTCAAGGTTGGGGTCAGGAGGTCTTTGTGAGGACAGACCCTGGTGTGACGGCTTGCCTCTACGCCTAGCACATCTGGACTGCCTCTTGAAGTTGGGAGAAGTATTCCGGAGAGTGTAGTCATCCTGTGTGGATTCTGGGTGGGCAGTAGTCTCTTCAGGCAGGAGGACTAGTGCGCTACCCACACACATTACCCATCGGGGCTGCTCCGGGATATAGGGAAGTGAAGCTTCAGCAGGGGCTTCCGGGTTAGGGTCATCGAAGACTATTAGAAAGGCCACCAGGAAGGCCTGCAGGTCCAGGACGATAGGATCCTGTGCTTCTCATAGGGGCGTGATCCATTTCAAGGCATCACCCGCTTGGTAAGATATCATGAATCCCACCTTAACCCGATCGGTGGGAAAATAAAGAGGGTAGAACTTGAAGTGTAGCATGCATTGCTCCACAAATGCACGACTCTGTCTTGGATCCCCATAGTACCGTGGTGGATCTGCAGGAATGAGTGCAGAAAGCTCCTTCTGGACGGGAGTGTAATTTGCCTGGAACTCAGCTAGTAGCGAAAAAAAAAAAAAAATTCTTCTAGATGCCCGTATTCGCTGGAAAACGTCTCAGAGAGCGAAGGCCATGGGTCTCAATGGGAACCATGGCCTGTGCATGCTGTAATGCACACGCCTGGACTCATTGGCGTGTGCGTGTATATGTAGTGATTCCACTGGACCGTTCCGGAGAGTGAATGCCTGGAGGGGCGTAACTAAGTATCCACCCGATCCGACCAAGGTCGCACGACGGCATACGATGCCAGTGCACCAAGGAGGAACCGAGCAGAGGGACCAGATACTACTCCAGGTCAGACCCCGGACACGGCTGTTGACCCACACCGGGGAATACAGGAACAGGCAGGTTAGGCTGGCACACCGACTGGTGGGTATAGGCAGATACGGCTGGTATGCAAACAGGGTGGTACTGGCAGGTACGGCCGGTATGCAGGCAGGAGGATGCTGGTAAGCATGACTGGTATGCAGGCAAGGAGGTACTGGCTGGTTGGAGCACAGAGTGGATAGGACCCGGTACAGACTGGGACTCAGGAACAGAACCGCAGATGCGGTGGACAAACACAGCAGAGTGAGGCCACTCAGAGTGCCGAGCAAGAGCAGAGCAAGACGAGACCACCTGGAGTGGTGAGCGAGA
Source organism: Phyllobates terribilis (assembly GCF_046119375.1). Lineage (NCBI taxonomy): Eukaryota > Metazoa > Chordata > Amphibia > Anura > Dendrobatidae > Phyllobates > Phyllobates terribilis. Next base: position 295,533,054 of record NW_027362771.1, read on the forward strand.
GTAGAGCAGGACGAGGCCGCCTGGAGCGGAGAGCAAGAGTGGAGCAGGATGAGACTGCCAGAGCACTGAGCAAAGGGTCAGAGCAGAGCGAGACTGCCGGAGCAGCGAGCAAAGGGTCAGAGCAGAGCGAGACTGCTGGAGCAGCGAGCAAAGCAAAGCAGAGTGGAAACCGCTGGAGTGGTGAGCAAGGCAGAGCAGGCTAGTACCGCCAGAGTGGTGAGCAAGGCAGAGCAGGCTAGAACCCCCGGAGCGGTGAGCAAGGCAGAGCAGGCTAGAATCGCCAGAGCGGTGAGAAAGGCAGAGCAGGCTAGAACCGCCGGAGCGGCGAGCAAGGCAGAGCAGTGGGGGCAGGGCTCTGTTCACACGGAACAGACAGGAAGGGGAAGGTAGAACCAATACACACAAGATACTAGCAATGAAGTGGCGAGTGGACACTAAACTCACAAATGGAAGTACAGCGTCAACGAGTAGGAGTTAAGAGCAGGTTCAGACTCAGCAGAGAAAGGAAAGGTACGGACATAAAGAAAAACAGGAAACAGGTAAGGAGACATTTCAGACAGGAACTGTAACAGCAGCAAAATACAGGAACGAGCCAAAGTAAAGCCAAGTGCTGGTTCAGACAAAACAGGAGAAAGGGAAGGTATGCACATAGAGAGAAACAGAAAGCAGGTTAGGAGACAATTCAGACAGGAACTGTATATCAACAAATACAGGAGCGAGCCTGGGTATGCGGCCCCCAGAGGGCAGAACTAACAGGCTAGGAGTGAGTTCAGACAAGCCTGGAAAAACAGCCTCCAGGAAAGGCAGAAAGACAGCTGGCTAGAAAGCACAGACAGGACTCAGTTCAGACACGGGAACTGATACCGCTAGGCAGGAAACATAGACAGGACCTGGCACATCAGTGACAAGAAGCCAACTGACAGAACAAGATGCTCAGGCATGGATTCCAAGGATGAGCTGGTATAAATACCAGGTGACAGACAGCAATAGGCTGAGGACGCATTAGGGGTGTGTCAGCAGCAGCTACAAGAAACAGGAAGTTCGGTGGGCATCGCCCTAAGCAGCCAGAGCAGAGCAAAGCAGACAGTATGGAAAGAAGCCAGAGTGGCAGTCTGGACTGGAAATCAAGTGCGCGCTCTTGCACAGTGGGAGATGGACCACTTTGCAAGGACGCCGCCAGGTATATTATATCTTCAATTGTTCTCGGAATTCTGCTGAAGTTTAAAAATGCTTTGGAACTCTTCCATTGTTCTCGGAATTCTGCTGAAGTTTAAAAGTCCTTTGGAATTTTTCCATTATTCTTGGAATTGTGCTGAAGTTTAAACATAGTCTGTAGTACTCTCCCATGGTTCTTGGAATTCTACTGAAGTTTAAAAATGCTTTGGAACTCTTCCATTGTTCTCGGAATTCTGCTGATGCTTAAAAATACTATTTAGAACTTTCTCATTGTTTATGGAATTCTGCCGAAATTTAAAAATGCTTTGGAACTCTTCCATAGTTTTCAGAATACTGCTTTCATTTAAAAATAGTCTGTAGAGCTCTCCCATTGTTCTTGGAATTCTGCTGAAGTTTAAAAAGGCTTTGGAACTCTCCCATTGTTCTCGGAATGTTATTGTTTTTTTAAAAAAAGTCTGTAGAACTCTCCCATTGTTCGCAGATTTCTGCTGAAGTTTAAAAATGCTTAGGAACTCTTCCATTGTTCTCGGAAATCTACTGAAGTTTTACAATGCTTTGGAACTCTTCCATTGTTCTCGGAATTCTGCTGAAATTTAAAAATCGTTTGTAGAACTCTCCCATTGTTCTCGGTATTCTGCTGAAGTTTAAATATGCTTTGGAACTGTCCCATTGTTCTCGGTTTTTTATTGTTTTTTTATAAATAAGTATGTAGAACTCTCCCATTGTTTTTGGAATTCTGCTGAAGTTTAAAAATGCTTTGAAACCCTTCCATTGTTCTCTGAATTCTGCTGAAGTTTAAAAATAGTTTGTCGAACTCTCCCATTGTTCTCGGTATTCTGCTGAAGTTTAAATATGCTTTGGAACTGTCCCATTGTTCTCGTTTTTTTATTGTTTTTTATAAATAAGTATGTAGAACTCTCCCATTGTTTTTGGAATTCTGCTGAAGTTTAAATATGCTTTGGAATTCTCCCATTGTTCCCGGAATGTTACTGTTTTTTTTTTAAATAAGCCTGTAGAACTCTCCTATTGTTCTTGGAATTCTGCTGAAGTTTAAAAATGCTTTGGAACTCTTCCATTGTTCTTGGAAATCTGCTGAAGTTTTAAAATGTTTGGAACTCTTCCATTGATCTCGGAATTCTGCTGAAGTTTAAAAATGCTTTGGAACTCTCCCATTGTTCTCGGAATTCTGCTGAAGTTTAAAAATGCTATGGCACTCTTTCATTGTTCTCGCAATTCTGCTGAAGTTTAAAAATAGTTTGTAGAGCTCTTTCATTGTTCTCGGTATTCTGCTGTAGTTCAAATATGCTTTGGAACTCTCCCATTGTAACCGGAATGATACTGTTTTTTTTAAATAAGTCTGTAGAACTCTTCCATTGTTCTTGGAATTCTGAAGTTTAAAAGTAGTTTGTAGAACTCTCCCATTGTTCTCGGAATGTTATTGGTTTTTTAAAAAAAAGTCTGTAGAACTCTCCCATTGTTCTCAGATTTTTGCTTCCATTGTTCTCGGAATTCTGATGAAGTTTTAAAATACTTTGGAACTCTTCAATTGTTCTCAGAATTCTGCTGAAGTTTAAATACGCTTTGGAACTGTCCCATTGTTCTCTAAATTTTGCTGACGTTTAAAAATGGTTTGTAGAGCTCTCCTATTGTTTTCACAATTCTGCTTTAGTTTTAAAATGATTGGGAACTCATCCATTGTTCTTGGAATTCTGCTGAAGTTTAAAAATAGTCTGTATAACTCTCCCATTGTTCTCAGAATTCTGCTGAAGTTTAAATATGCTTTGGAACTCTCCCATTGGTCTTGGAATGTTATTGTTTTTTTTTAAAAAAAAGTCTGTAGAACTCTCCCATTGTTCTTTGAATTCTGCTGAAGTTTAAAAATAGTCTGTAGAACTTTCCCATTTTTCATGGAATTCTGCTGAAGTTTAAATATGCTTTGGAACTCTCCCATTGTTCACGAAATGTTATTGTTTTTTTTTTAAAAGTCGGTAGAACTCTCCCATTGTTCTCGGATTTCTGCTGAAATTTAAAAATGCTTTGGAACTCTTCCATTGTTCTTGGAATTCTGCTGAAGTTTAAAAATGCTTTGGAACTCTTTCATTGTTCTCGGAATTCTGCTGAAGTTTAAATATGCTTTGGAACACTTCCATTGTTCTTGGAATTCTGCTGAAGTATAAAAATGCTATGGAACACTTCCATTGTTCTCGGAATTCTGCTGAAGTTTAAAAATAGTTTGTAGAACTCTCCCATTGTTCTCAGAATTCTGCTGAAGTTTAAATATGCTTTGGAACACTTCCATTGTTCTTGGAATTCTTCTGAAGATTTAAAATGCTTTGGAACTCTTCCATTGTTCTCGCAATTCTGCTGAAGATTAAGAATAGTTTGGAGAACTCTCCCATTGTTCTCAGAAATCTGCTGAATTTTAAAAATGCTTTGGAACTCTCTCATTGTTCTTGGAATTCTGCTGAAGTTTAAAAATGCTTTGGAACCATTCCATTGTTCTCGGAATTCTGCTGAAGTTTAAAAATGCTTTGGAACTCTTCTATTGTTCTCGGAAATCTGCTGAAGTATTAAAATGATTTGGAAATCTTCCATTGATCTCGGAATTCTGCTGAAGTTTAAAAATGCTTTGGAAATCTCCCAATGTTCTCGGAATTCTGCTGAAGTTTAAAAATGCTATGGAACTCTTCCATAGTTCTCGGAATTCTGCTGAAGTTTAAAAATAGTTTGCATAACACTTTCATTGTTCTCGGAATTCTTCTGAAGTTTAAATATGCTTTGAAACTCTCCCATTGTTCTCAGAATTTGGTTGAAATTTAAAAATAGTCTGTAGAACTCTCCCATTGTTCTTGGAATTCTGCTAAAGTTTAAAATTGCTTTGGAACTCTTCCATTGTTCTCTGAATTCTGCTGAAGTTTAAATATTTCTGGAACTCTCCCATTGGTCTTGGAATGTTATTGTTTTCTTTTAAATAAGTCTGAAGAACTCTCCCATTGTTCTTGGAATTCTGCTGAAGTTTAAAAATGCTTTGGCACTCTTCCACTGTTCTCGGAATTCTGCTGAAGTTTAAAAATAGTCTGTAGAACTCTCCCATTTTTCTTGGAATTCTGTTGAAGTTTAAAAATGCTTTGGAACTCTCCCATTGTTCTCGGAATGTTATTGTTTTTTGTAAAAAAATGTCTGTAAAACTCTCCCATTGTTCTCAGATTTTTGCTGAAGTTTAAAAATGCTTTGGAACTCTTCCATTGCTCTCGGAATTCTGCGGAAGTTTTAAAATGCTTTGGAACTCATCCATTGTTCTCGGAATTCTGCTGAAGTTTAAATATGCTTTGGAACTCTCCCATTTTTCTCGGAATGTTATTGCTAATTATAAATAAGTCTGTAGAAATCTCCTATTGTTCTTGGTATTCTGCTGAAGTTTAAAAATGCTTTGGAACTCATCCATTTTTCTCGGAAATCTGCTGAAGTTTTAAAATGCTTTGGAACTCTTCCATTGATCTTGGAATTCTGATGAAGTTTAAAAATATTTGGTAGACCTCTACCATTGTTCTCGGAATTCTGCTAAAGTTTATAAATGCTTTGGAACTCTTCCATTCTTCTCGGAATTCTGCTGAAGTTTAAATATGCTTTGGAACTCTCCCATTGTTCTTGAAATGTTATTGTTTTTTTTTTAATAAGTCTGTTGAACTCTCCCATTGTTCTCGGAATTCTGCTGATGTTTAAAAATGTTTTGGAACTCTTCCATTGTTCTCGAAATGTTATTAATTTTTTTTAAATAAATATGTAGAACTCTCCCAATGTTCTCAGAATTCGGTTGAAGTTTAAAAATAATCTGTAGAACTCTCCCATTGTTATCGGAATTCTGCTAAAGTTTACAATTGCGTTGGAACTCTTCCATTGCTCTCGGAATTCTGCTGAAGTTTAAATATGCTTTGGAACTCTTCCATTGTTCTCGGAATTCTGCTGAAGTTTGAAAATGCTATGGAACTTTTCCATTGTTCTCGGAATTCTGCTGAAGTTTAAAAATAGTTTGCAGATCTCTCCCATTGTTCTCAGAATTCTGCTGAAGTTTGAAAATGCTTTGGAACCCTTCCATTGTTCTCAGAATTCTGCTCATGTTTAAAAAATGCTTTGGAACCCCTCCATTGTACTCGGAATTCTGCTGAAGTTTAAAAATAGTCTGTAGAACTCTCCCATTATTCTCGGAATTCTGCTGAAGTTTAAATATGCTTTGGAACTCTCCCATTTTACTCTGAATGTTATTGTTATTTATAAATAAGTCTGAAGAACTTTTCAAGTTTAAAAATGCTTTGGAAATCATCCATTGTTCTCGGAAATCTGCTGAAGTTTTAAAATGCTTTGGAACACATCCCTTGATCTCGGAATTCTGCTGAAGTTTAAAAATAGTCTGTAGAACTCTACGATTGTTCTCGGAATTCTGCTAAAGTTTATAAATGCTTTGGAACTCTCCCATTGTTCTCGAAATGTTTTTTTTTTTTTTAATAAGTCTTTAGAACTCTCCCATTGTTCTCGGAATTCTGCTTCAGTTTAAAAATGCTTTGGAACTCTCCCATTGTTCTCAGAATGTTATTGTTTTTTTTAAAATCAGTCTGTAAGTCTCTTCCATTGTTCTCGGAACTCTGCTGAAGTTTAAAAAAGTTTTGGAATTCTTGAATTGTTCTCGAAATGTTATTATTTTTTTAAAATAAATATGTAGAACACTCCCATTGTTCTCAGAATTCGGTTGAAGTTTAAAAATAGTCTGTAGAACTCTACCATTGTTCTCGGAATTCTGCTAAAGTTTACAATTGCTTTGGAACTCTTCCATTGTTCTCGCAATTCTACTGAAGTTTAAAAATAGTCTGTAGAAATCTCCCATTTTTCTTAAAATTCTGCTGAAGTTTAAAAATGCTTTGGAACTCTCCCATTGTTCTCGGAATGTTATTGTTTTTTTAAAAAAAGTCGGTAGAACTCTCCCATTGTTCTTGGATTTCTGCTGAAGTTTTAAAATGCTTTGGAACTTTTCCATTGTTCTCAGATATCTGCTGTAGTTTTAAAATGCTTTGGAACTCTTCCATTGTTCTTGGTATCCTGCTAAAGTTTAAAAATGCTTTGGAACTCTTTCATTGTTCTCGGAATTCTGCTGAAGTTTAAAAATGCTTTGGAACTCTTCCATTCTTAGCTGAGTTCTGCTGAAGCTTAAAAATGCTTTGGAACTCTTCCATTGTTCTCGGAATTCTGCTAAAGTTTAAAAATGCTATGGAACTCTTCCATTGTTCTCGGAATTCTACTGAAGTTTAAAAATAGTTTGTAGAACTCTCACATTGTTCCCGGAATTCTGCTGAAGTTTGAAAATGCTTTGGAACCCTTGCATTGTTGTCAGAATTCTGCTGAAGTTTAAAAAATGCTTTAGAACCCCTCCATTTTTCTCGGAATTCTGCCGAAGCTTAAAAATAGTCTGTAGAACTCTTCCATTTTTCTCGGAATTCTGATGAAGTTTAAATATGCTTTGGAACTCTCCCATTTTACTCTGAATGTTATTGTTATTTTTAAATACGTCTGTAGAACTCTCCCATTGTTCTTGGTATTCTGCTGAAGTTTAAAAATGCTTTGGAACTCTTCCATTGTTCTTGAAAATCTGCTGAAGTTTCAAAATGCTTTGGAACACATTCATTGATCTCGGAATTCTGCTGACGTTTAAAAATAGTCTGTAGAACTCTAGCATTGTTCTCGGAATTCTGCTAAAGTTTAAAAATGCTTTGGAACTCTTCCATTGTTCTCGGAAATCTGTTGAAGTATTAAAATGATTTGGAACTCTCCCACTGATCTCGGAATTCTGCTGAAGTTTAAAAATGCTTTGGAATTCTCCCATTGTTCTTGGAATTCTGCTGAAGTTTAAAAATAGTTTGTATAACTCTTTCTTTGTTCTCGGAATTCTTCTGAAGTTTAAATATGCTTTGGAACTCTCCCATTGTTCTCGGCATGTTATTGTTTTTTTTTTAAAAGTCTGTAGAACTCTCCCATTGTTCTCAGAATTTGGTTGAAATTTAAAAATAGTCTGTAGAACTTTCCCTTTGTTCTCGGAATTCTGCTGAAGTTTAAAAATACTTTGGAACTCTTCCAATGTTCTCGGAATTCTGCTGAAGGTTAAATATGCTTTGGAACTCTCCCATTGGTCTTGCAATGTTATTGTTTTCTTTTAGGTAAGTCTGTAGAACTCTAGCATTGTTCTTGGAATTCTGCTGAAGTTTAAAAATGCTTTGGAACTCACCCATTGTTCTCGGAATGTTATTGTTTTTTTTAAAAAAAGTCTGTAGAACTCTCCCATTGTTCTCAGATTTTTGCTGAAATTTAAAAATGATTTGGAACTCTTCCATTGTTCTCTGGAATTCTGCAGAAGTTTTAAAATGCTTTGGAACTCTTCCATTGTTCTCAGAATTCTGCTGAAGTTTAAAAATAGTTTGTAGAACCCTCCCATTGTTCTCTGTATTCTGCTGAAGTTTAAATATGCTTTGGAACTCTCCGATTTTTCTTAGAATGTTATTGTTATTTATAAATAAGTCTGTAGAACTCTCCCATTGTTCTTGGTATTCTGCCGAAGTTTAAAAATGCTTTGGAACTCTTCCATTGTTCTCGGAAATCTGCTGAATATTTAAAATGCTTTGGAACTCTTCCATTGATCTCGGAATTCTGCTAAAATTTAAAAATAGTTTGTAGAACTCTCCCATTGTTCTTGGTATTCTGCTGAAGTTTAAATATGCTTTGGAACTCATCCATTGTTCTCGGAAATCTGCTGAATTTTAAAAATGCTTTGGAGCACTCCCATTGTTGTTGGAATTCTGCTGAAGTTTAAAAATGCTTTGGAACCCTTCCATTGTTTTTGGAATTCTGCTGAAGTTTAAAAAATGCTTTGGAACACCTCCATTGTTCTCGGAATTCTTCTGAAGCTTAAAAATAGTCGGTAGAACACTCCCATTATTCTCGGAATTCTGCTGAAGTTTAAAAATGCTTTGGAACTCTTCCATTGTTCTCAGAAATCTGCTGAAGTATTAAAATGATTTGGAACTCTTCCATTGATCTCGGAATTCTGCTGAAGTTTAAAAATGCATTAGAACTCTCCCATTTTTCTCGGAATTCTGCTGAAGTTTAAAAATAGTTTATAGAACTCTTTCATTGTTCTTGGCATTCTTCTGAAGTTTAAATATGCTTTGGAACTCTCCCATTGTTCTCGGAATGTTATTGTTTTTTTTAAAAAAGTCTGTAGTACTCTCCCATTGTTCATGGAATTCTGCTGAAGTTTAAAAATGCTTTGGAACTCTTCCATTGCTCTCAGAAATCTGCTTTAGTTTAAAATAGTCTGTACTGCTCTCCCATTGTTCTCAGAACTCTGCTGAAGTTTAAAAATTCTTTGGAACTCTTCCATTGTTCTCGGAATTCTGCTGAGATTTTAAAATGCTTTGGAACTCTTCCATTGGTCTCGGAATTCTGCTATAGTTTAAAAATGTTTTGGAGCTTTTCTATTGTTCTCGGAATTCTGCTGAAATTTAAAAATGCTTTGGAACTCTCCCATTGTTCTGAGAATGCTATTGTTTTTTTAAAACAACGTCTGTAAAACTCTCCCATTGTTCTCGGAATTCTGCTTAAGTTTAAAAATCCTTTGGAACTCTTCCATTGTTCTCGGAATTCTGCTGCAGTTTTAAAATGCTTTGGAACTCTTCCATTGTTCTCACAGTTCTGCTAAAGTTTAAAAATAGTTTGTAGAACTCTCCATTGTTCTCAGTATTCTGCTGAAGTTTAAATATGCTTTGGAGCTCACCAATTTTTCTCGGAATATCATTGTTTTTTATAAATAATTCTGGAGAACTCTCCCATTGTTCTTGGAATTCTGCTGAAGTTTAAAAATTCTTTGGTACTCTCTCATTGTTCTCGGAATGCTATTGCTTTTTTTTAAAAAGTCTGTAGAACTATCCCATTGTTCTTGTAATTCTGCTAAAGTTTAAAAATGCTTTGGAACTCTTCCATTGTTCTCGGAATTCTGCTGAAGTTTAAAAATGCTTTGGAACTCTTCCATTGTTCTCGGAATTCTGCTGAAGTTTAAAATTTCTTTGGAACTCTCCCATTGTTTTTGGAATGATATTGTTTTTTTAAATAAGTCTGTAAAAATCTCACATTGTTCTTGGAATTCTGCTGAAGTATAAAAATACATTGGAACTCTTCCATTGTTCTCGGAATTCTTCTGAAGTTTAAAAATAGCCTGTAAAACTCTCCCATTGTTCTCGGTATTCTCCTGAAGTATAAAAATGCTTTGTAACACTTACATTGTTCTCGGAAATATACTGAAGTAAAAAAATGCTTCGGAAGTCTTCCATTGTTCACCCAATTCTACTAAAGTTTTAAAATGCTTTGGAACTCTTCCATTGTTCTCGGAATCCTGCTGAAGTTTAAAAATAGTTTGTAGAACTCTCCCATTGTTCTTGGAATCCTGCTGAAGTTTAAAAATGCTTTGGAACTCTTCCATTGTTTTCAGAAATCTGCTTTAGTTTTAAAATAGTCTGTAGAGCTCTCCCATTGTTCTTGTAATTCTGTTGAAGTTTAAAAATGCATTGGAACTCTCCGATTGTTCTTGGAATTCTGCTGAAGATTAAAAATGCTTTGGAACCCTTCCATTGTGCTCAGAATTCTGCTGAAGCTTAAAAAATGCTTTGGAACTCCTCCATTGTTCTCGGAATTCTGCTGAAGTTTAAAAATGTTTTGGAGCTTTCACATTGTTCTTGGAATGCTATTGTTTTTTTTAAATAAATATGTAGAACTCCCCCAATGTTCTCAGAATTCTGTCGAAGTTTAAAAATAGTCTGTAGAACTCTCCCATTGTTCTCGGAATTCTGCTAAAGTTCAAAAACGCTTTCAAACTCTTCCATTCTTCTCGGAATTCTGCTGAAGTTTAAATATGCTTTGGAACTCTCCCATTGTTCTTGGAATGTTATTGTTTTTTAAATAAAAAGTCTGTAAAAGTCTCCCATTGTTCTCGGAATTCTGCTGAATTTTAAAAATGCTTTGCAACTCTCCCATTGTTCTCGGAATTCTTCTGAAGTTTAAAAATAGCCTCTAGAACTCTCCCATTGTTCTCGGTATTCTGCTGAAGTATAAAAATGCTTTAGAACTCATCCTTTGTTCTCGGCATTCTGCTGAAGTTTAAAATGCTTTGAAACTCTCCCATTGTTCTCGGAATTCTGCTAAATTTTAAAAATGCTATTGAACTCTTCCATTATTCTCGGAATTCTGCTGAAGTTTAAAAATAGTCTGTAGAACTCTCCCATTTTTCTTGGAATTCTGCTGAAGTTTAAAAATGCTTTGGAACTCTCCCATTGTTCTCAAAATGTTATTGTTTCTTTTAAAAAAGTCGGTAGATCTCTCCCACTGTTCTCGTTATTTTGCTGAAGTTTAAAAATGCTGTGGAACTCATCCATTGTTCTCGGAATTCTGCTGAAGTTTAAAATTGCTTTGGAACTCTTCCATTGTTCTCGGAATTCTACTGAAGTTTAAAAATGCTTTGAAACTCTCCCATTGTTCTCGGAATTCTGCTGGAGTTTAAAAATAGTCTGTAGAACTCTCCCAATTTTCTTGGAATTCTGCTGAAGTTTAAAAATGCTGTGGAACTCTCCCATTGTTCTCGGAAAGTTATTGTTTTTTTAAAAAAAGTCGGTAAAACTCTCCCATTGTTATCGGATTTCTGCTGAAGTTTAAAAATGCATTGAAACTCTTCCATTGTTCTTGGAATTCTACTGAAGTTTTAAAATGCTTTGGAATTCTCCCATTGTTCTCGGAATGTTACTGTTTTTTTTTAATAAGTTTGTAGAAATCTCCCATTGTTCTCGGAATTCTGCTGAAGTTTAAAAATGTTTTGGAACTCTCCCATTGTTCTCAGAATGTTATTGTATTTTTTAAAATAAACATGTAGAACTCTCCCATTGTTCTCAGAATTCTGTTGAAGTTTAAAAATAGTCTGTAGAACTCTCCCATTGTTCTCGGAATTCTGCTAAAGTTTAAAAATGCTTTGGAACTCTTCCATTGTTCTCGGAATTCTGCTGAAGTTTAAAAATGCTTTGGAACTCTCCCATTGTTCTCGGAATTCTGCTGAAATTTAAAAATGCTATGGAACTTGTCCATTGTTCTCGGAATTCTGCTGAAGTTTAAAAATAGTCTGTAGACCTCTCACATTTTTCTGGGAATTCTGCTGAAGTTTAAAAATGCTTTGGAACTCTCCCATTGTTCTCGGAAAGTTATTGTTTTTTTAATAAAAAGTCGGTAGAACTCTCCCATTGTTATCAGATTTCTGCTGAAGTTTAAAAATGCTTTGGAACTTTTCCATTGTTCTCGGAATTCTGCTGTAGTTTTAAAATGCTTTGGAACTCTTCCATTGTTGTTGAAATTCTGCTGAAGTTTAAACATAGTCTGTAGAACTCTCCCATTTTTCTCGGAATTCTGCTGAAGTTTAAAAATGCTTTGGAACTCTTCCATTGTTCTCGGAATTCTGCTGAAGTTTAATAATGCTTTGGAACTCTTCCATTGTTCTCGGAATTCTGCTGAAGTTTAAAAATGTTTTGGAACTCTCCTATTGTTCTCGGAATGGTAATGTTTTTTTTTAAATAAATATGTACAACTCTCCCATTGTTCTCAGAATTCTGTTGAAGTTTAAAAATAGTCTGTAGAACTCTCACATTGTTCTCAGAATTCTGTTGAAGTTTAAAAATAGTCTGTAGAACTCTCCCATTGTTCTCGGAATTCTGCTGAAGTTTAAATATGCTTTGGAACTCTCCCATTGTCCTTGGAATGTTATTGTTTTTTTTAAATAAGTCTGTAGAACTCTCCCTGTTAGGAGGGCGGTTGCAAACAACTCTATTTTAATGGAACGCAACCGACCCCGGGGTCCGCGATGCAGCCTGGAGGACTGCTGCCCAACACTTTCCAGGTGGAAAGGCAAGCGACAACTAAAATGTTAAACCCTTCCATGTTACTTCACACGGGAATGGGTAAAGCGGTATGCTCTATCTCCATTAACTGCATGGAGGGAGAGCGATAGGCGACGCATCTATCAACTATCTTAGCCCTTCGTGTTAATGCACACGGAAAGGGTAAGACGGTTCGCACAATCTCCAAGAACCGCAGGAAGACGTGCAACTGTGGGAGAAGCAGTAGCCCTGTCTTTGATACAGGCCCTACGCTATGGGGAATGGCGCTAAGGCGGTTCACACAATCTCCAAGAACCGCAGGGAGATGTGTGCCCGGACTAGGAGCAGTAGCACTGTCTTCGATACAGGCGCTACGCTAAGGAGAAGGCGCTAGTGTGTGGGAGTGATTTCCGCCAGGTACTCAAGCACTCAGCCGGCGGCTACCGGACTGGGCCGACCCGCTCAATATGGCTCTTAGAGGAGCTCTGGAGATATGCGTGCACAACCAAACAACTAGCTCAAATGATCTGAGCGCGTCACCATGTTTGTGAATGGGCCTTTTAAAAACTATGCCCTGCCCCACTGTCGCACCATTGGTGATGTCGCCTGTGACCAATCAGGCGGTGCCAGTTTGCTGGGTCAGCTGGTTCCTGAACCACCAATCACTGTGCGCCATGTCACGGGCATGCTCAGTGCGATGCATTTTACACTTATGCTGCAGTGGCCTAGTCACTCTCAGCAACCTGTGCTTCGTGTTGCTAGGCCCAGATACACGAGATACCACTTGTACCTCTCGTGAATTGGCTAGGCGTTGGGACCGACGGCGACGCTGTGCAGCATCAGCCCTGGCTGAACCAGAATGGGAGACCACAGAATCCACCTATGATTCAGAACCCATTTCTGATCCAGCAAGCGCTCAGCGCCTAACATTATCCTCCCTTCTAACCTCCCCCTCCACTTGATGCTCATATTCCTCAATGAGCAGGGGGGCATGAATGTGGTCCACAGGCTCCCAGGATCGATCCTCAGATCCATGACCTCTCCAGTGTACGAGGTAAAAAATTTTCCCCCGAACCATCTTAGACCCCACAATCGCCTGTGCCTCAAAATCATCACCCCTGGTGTCTGGAGCAGATTGGGGTTCCGAAAATGTGGTCAGATGAACCGGCTTGAGAAGCGACACATGAAATGTGTCGTAAATCCTCATGTGTCGAGGTAATTGTAACCGGTACACTATGGGGTTTATTTGGGCCAAGATTCAGAAAGGACCAATAAAATGGGGAGCAAACTTAGCGGATTCCCCGCGTACCCTGATGTTGCGAGCCGCGAGCCACACTCTGTCGCCCGGTGAGAATACGGGGGCTGGACGATGATGAGCGTCAGCCGACTCACTCATCCGATTCTTGGAAGCCAAAATAGCCTCCTGGGTAAGATGCCAAACCTCCCGCGCCTCCTGAGCCCAATCTCTGACCCCAGGTTCCACAGAGGAAACCGGCATAGGAACCGGGACTCGCGGATATTGGCCATTATTTAGGAGAGTCTGACCCATGGAATCCGCCACTGTGTTGTTTAAGGCAACCTCTGCCCAGGGAAGCAATATCGACCAGTCATTCTGGTTAGCTGAAACAAAATGGCACAAGTATGTCACCAGCGTCTGGTTAGTGCGTTCCACCAGACCATTGGTCTCTGGGTGATAAGCAGTGGAAAGATTTAGTTCAATGTCGAGCAAATTACACAATTCTCTCCAAAACCGGGAGGAAAACTGTGGTCCCCGGTCACAGACAATCCTATCAGGCATCCCGTGGAAATGGAAAATGTGACGAATGAACAATGATGCCAGAACCCGGGAGGAAGGGACCCTAGGAAGAGGGACCAGGTGAACCATCTTAGAGACATGGTCAGACACCACCCATATAGTCGTGTTTCCCCGTGACTTAGACAACTCCACAATAAAATCCATCCCAACCAGCTCCCAAGGTCTATCCGCCACAGATAACGGATGAAGAAGACCAACCGGCTTCTGACAGGATGGTTTATTTCTCGTACAGGAGACACATGCTTGGACATACTCCTTAACGTCCTGGGATAACCGAGGCCACCAATATGAGTGTTGGAGAAGCTCTGTGGTACGCTTGACCCCAAAATGACCTCCGATATTAGAGGCATGTGCCCAGGACAGTACCTTGTTCTGTAAATTTGGAGGAACAAACGTCCTCCCGGGAGGAACCTGGTTTAGAGACACTGGAGCCAGCGTCCGCATACACTCTGGCGGAACAATGAGCCTTGGCTCGTCCTCATCCTCAGCCATATCCATGGACCGGGACAGAGCGTCCGCCCGAGGGTTCTTCTCTCCTTTTAAGAAATGAATGGAGAAATTGAACCGAGAAAAGAAAAGAGACCACCTGGCCTGCCTCGGGTTAAGGCGCTGCGCCGTCTGTAGGTATAACAGATTTTTGTGATCGGAATATACTACGAACGGATGCTTAGCTCTCTCCAAGAGGTACCTCCATTCTGAAAAAGCCATTTTAATGGCCAGCAATTCTTTGTCACCAATAGTATAATTCCTCTCTGCTGGAGAGAAGGTCTTGGAGAAGAAAAAACATGGTCTTGTCCGACCCTGTTCATTCTTTTGTGAGAGAACCGCTCCTGCTCCGACAGAAGAGGCATCAACCTCCAGGAAGAATGGCTTGTCCACATCCGGGCGATGGAGAATGGGAGCTCTAGCAAAGTAGGATTTAATCTCCCGGAATGCCTCGGATGTCTCCTGAGACCAGTCCTTGGGATTGGCACCCTTTCGGGTTAAAGCAGCTAAGGGAGCCACCAGGGAGGAAAAATGTGGTATGAACTGCCGGTAGTAGTTAATAAAGCCCATGAAGCATTGTACTGCTTTAAGAGAATGGGGCTCATGCCAGTTCTGTACCACCACCAACTTTTGTGGATCCATAGCCAATCCCTTACTGGATATGATGTAGTCCAGGAACGGTAACGACTCTCGTTCAAATTGACACTTCTCCAGCTTACAGTACAAAGAATTTGCTCGCAATCACTCGAAAACCCTGCGAATATCCTCTCGGTGTGTGGAGAGGTCCGGGGAAAAAATAAGAATATCATCAAGATAGACTACCACGGAAGATAGCAGCAAATCCCGAAAGATATCGTTGACAAAATCTTGAAAAACCGCAGGGGCATTGCATAATCCGAAAGGCATGACGAGATACTCGTAATGGCCATCACGAGTGTTAAAGGCTGTTTTCCACTCGTCGCCCTCACGGATTCGCAACAGATTATATGCCCCTCGCAGGTCCAGTTAAGTGAAAATATGAGCCCCTTGCAACCTGTCAAATAGCTCAGAAATAAGGGGCAGAGGATATTTATTCTTGATGGTGATGGCATTTAATCCTCTGTAATCAATGCAGGGACGCAAATCACCCCCTTTTTTCTGAACGAAGAAAAACCCCGCTCCCGCAGGAAAGACCGATTTTCTGATAAACCCCCGAGCCAGATTCTCTTTGATATAATCAGACATGGCCTGGGTTTCGGGTACAGACAGAGGGTAGACCCTACCGCGAGGAGGCTCAGTACCGGGAACCAGGTCAATAGGGCAGTCATACGGTCGGTGGGGAGGTAAAGTCTCAGCAGCCTTTTTGGAAAAGACATCCGCAAAACTCCGGTATTGCACAGGCAGAGCGGACAAGTCGGGAGAAGGCTCAGAGACTGCTCCTCGGGCAGCTGTAACCATACACTGGGGCACACCATCTTTACCCTAGGAAGAAATTCTCCCAGTACACCAGTCAATGTGTGGAGAGTGATGGCGTAGCCAAGGAAGACCCAATAACACCTCATCTAATCCCCTGGGGATAATAAGGAAGGAGATAACCTACCGGTGACCCTGAGTAAACAACATGGTGAGTGGAACAGACTGGTGGGTAATTTGTGTATCCAGCAGAGAACCATTGACCACCCTGATGTTCATTGGCCTAGGCAGTAAGTCCATAGGAATGGCATGTTTCTGGGCAAATGCTGTGGACAAAAAGTTGCCATCAGCTCCAGAATCCACCCACGCCTTGGCTGTGACCACGGTTGTTCCACAGGACAACGTCACCTCATAAAGTAATTTGGAGGACGAGACCCCTGAATCTAACACACACCCTCCAATGGTGGTTAGACACTCTCGTTTCCCGACTGCTCGGAGACCTTATTAACGGGGTACTCCAGGGGATGTGTGAGTCGGGAATGAGGGGGCTTAGACTTAGTCCGGGATATGTCCATAACCTCAGGCTCCGGATTAGGAACCGCGGGTTTGGAGATAGGCCTAGAGAAAGCGGGTGCCAACCGAAACCAAGGTCTGGAAACCTCCAGCTCTAACTTGCGTTCTGCATGACGCAGATCAATTCGGTTAGCAAGTGTAATTAACTCCTCCAGAGAGGTTGGAATATCCCTGGTAGCTAGAGCATCTTTAATGTGCCCAGCCAGCCCCCTCCAAAACACCGGGTTCAGCGACCGTTCCGGCCAATCCAGTTCAGCCGTGAAGGTTCTGAACTGAATGGCATAGTGGCTGGCGGTGACCGAACCCTGGGTCAACGCAAGCAGCTTAAGAGCCATATCATGTGTGACCTGAGGCCCCAGAAAGATGCTTTTTATGGTTCTAAGAAAAAGACCTGCATTAGCTATGACCGGGTCATTCCGCTCCCACAGTGGAGTAGCCCACTCCAGAGCCCTGTGGGAGAGCACCGAGATAACATAACCCACTTTGGCTCTCTCGGAGGGAAATCGTGCCTCCATCATCTCCAAGTGAAAGGAGCATAAATTTATAAAACCCCTGCAAAATTTACTGTCCCCAAAAAATTTCTCCGGGAGAGCAAAGCAGGGTAATGGAGCACTTGCAGCGGTGGCAGCCGAGTTTATCATGTTGGCTGCTAGAGAAGCCGCCTGGATAGCTACTGCAGTGGTATCAGCAACCGGTACCGTTTGTTCCAGAGACCTGAGTCTGGTCTCCAGTTACTGTATATAACGCTGCAGCTGCTGGTTGTTGGCCATGATCGGCAAGCCCCTGGCGCTCAGATACTGTTAGGAGGGCGGTTGCAGACAACTTTATTTTAATGGAACGCAACCGACCCCGGGGTCCGCGATGCAGCCTGGAGGACTGCTGCCGAACACTTTCCAGGTGGATAGGCAAGCGACAACTAAAATGTTAAACCCTTCCGTGTTACTTCATACGGGAACAGGTAAAGTGGTACGCTCTATCTCCGTTAACTGCACGGAGGGAGAGCGACCGGCGATGCACCTATCAACTATCTTAGCCCTTCGTGTTAATGCACATGGAAAGGGTAAGACAGTTCGCACAATCTCCAAGAACCACAGGGAGACGTGCAACCATGGGAGAAGCAGTAGCCCTGTCTTTGATACAGGCGCTACGCTATGGGGAAAGGCGCTAAAGCGGTTCACACAATCTCCAAGAACCACAGGGAGATGTGTGACCGGACTAGGATCAGTAGCCCTGTCTTCGATACAGGCGCTACGCTAAGGAGAAGGCGCTAGTGTGCGGCAGTGATTTCCGCCAGGTACTCGAGCACTCAACCGGAGGCTACCGGACTAAGCCGACCCGCTCAATATGGCTCTTAGAGGAGCTCTGGAGATATGCGTGCACAACCGAACAACTAGCTCAAATGATCTGTGCGCGCTACCATGTTTGTGGGCAGGCCATTTAAAAACTAAGCCCTGCCCCACTGTTGCACCATTGGTGACGTCGCCTGTGACCAATCAGGCGGTGCCAGGTCACCGGGTCAGCTGGTTCCTGAACCACCAATCACGGTGCGCCAGGTTACGGGCATGCTCAGTGCGATGCATTTTACACTTAGGCTGCAGTGGCCTAGTCACTCTCCGCAACCTGTGCTTCATGTTGCTAGGCACAAATACACAAAATACCACTTGTACCTCTCGTGCATTGGCTATGCGTTGGGACAAATGGCGATGCTATGCAGCATCAGCTCTGGCTGAACCAGAATGGGAGACCACAGTATCGACTGATGATTCAGAACCCATTTCTGATCCAGCAAGTGCCCGGCGCCTAACACTCCCATTGTTCTTGGAATTCTGTTGAAGTTTAAAAATGCTTAGGTACTATCCCATTGTTCTTGGAAAGTTATTGATTTTTTTAAAAAAGTCTGTAAAACTCTCCCATTGTTCTCGGAATTATGCTGAAGTTTAAAAATGCTTTGGAACTCTTCCATTGTTCTCAGAATTCTTCTGAAGTTTAAAAATAGCCTCTAGTACTCTCCCATTGTTCTCTGTATTCTGCTGAAGTTTAAAATGCATTGGAACTCTTCCATTTTTATGGGATTTCTGCTGAAGTTTAAAAATGCTTTGGAACTTTTCCATTGTTCTCGGAATTCTGCTGTAGTTTTAAAATGCTTTGGAACTCTCCCATTGTTCTCGGAATTCTACAGAAGTTTTAAAATTCTTTGCAACTCTCCCATTGTTCTCGGAATGTTATTGTTTTCTTAAATAAGTCTGTAGAACTCTACCTTTGTTCTCGGTATCCTGCTGAAGTTTAAAAATGTTTTGGAACTCTCCAATTGTTCTCGGAATGTTATTGTTTTTTTTAATAAGTCTGTAGAACTCTCCCATTGTTCTTGGAATTCTGCTGAAGTTTAAAAATGCTTTGGAACGCTTTCATTGTTCTCAGAATGTTATTGTTTGATTTTAAATCAGTCTGTAATTCTCTTCCATTGTTCTCGGAATTCTCCTGAAATTTAAAAATGTTTTGGAACTCTCCCATTGTTCTCGGAATGTTATTGTTTTTTTTAAATAAATATGTAGAACTCTCCCATTGTTCTCAGAATACTGTTGAAGTTTAAAAATAGTCTGTAGAACTCTCCCATTGTTCTCGGAATTCTGCTGAAGTTTAAAAATGCTTTGGAACTCTTCCATTGTTCTCGGAATTCTGCTGAAGTTTAAAAATGCTTTGGAACACTCCCGTTGTTCTCGGAATTCTGCTGAAGTTTAAAAACGCTTTGGAACTCTTCCATTGTTCTCGGAATTCTGCTGAAGTTTAAAAATGCTTTGGAACACTCCCGTTGTTCTCGGAATTCTGCTGAAGTTTAAAAATGCTTTGGAACTCTCCCATTGTTCTCGGAATGTTATTGTTTTTTAAAAAAAAGTCGGTAGAACTCTCCCATTGTTATCGGATTTATGGTGAAGTTTAAAAATGCTTTGGAACTTTTCTATTGTTCTCGGAATTCTGCTGTAGTTTTAAAATGCTTTGCAGCTCTAACATTGTTCTCGGAATTCTGCTGAAGTTTAAAAATCCTTTGGTACACTTCCATTGTTCTTGGAATTCTGCTGAAGTTTAAACATAGTCTGTAGAGCTCTCCCATTGTTCTCGGAATTATGCTGAAGTTTAAAAATGCTTTGGAACTCTTTCATTGTTCTCGGAAATCTGCTGAAGTTTAAAAATGCTTTGGAACTCTTCCATTGTTAGCAGAATTCTGCTCTAGTTTAAAAATGCTTTGGAACTCTTCCATTGTTCTCGGAATTCTGCTGAAGTTTAAAAATGCTTTTGAACTCTTCCATTGTTCTCGGAATACTGCTGAAGTTTAAAAATAGTCTGTAGAACTCTCCCATTTTTCTTGGAATTCTGCTGAAGTTTAAAAATGCTTTGGAACTCTTCAATTGTTCTCTGAATTCTGCTGAAGTTTAAAAATCCTTTGGAACTCTTCCATTGTTCTTGGAATTCTGCTGAAGTTTAAACCTCTTCTGTAGAACTCTCCCATTGTTCTCGGAATTATGCTGAAATTTAAAAATCCTTTGGAACTCTTCCATTGCTCTCAGAATTCTGCTGAAGTTTAAAAATGCTTTGGAGCTCTTCCAATGATAGCTGAATTCTGTTGAAGTTTAAAAATAGTTTGTAGAACTTTCCAATTGTTCTTGGAATTCTGCTGAACTTTAGTAATGCTTTGGAACTCTTACATTGTTCTCGGAATACTGCTGAAGTTTAAAAATAGTCTGTAGACTTTTCCCAATTTTCTTGGAGTATTGCTGAAGTTTTAAAATGCTTTGGAACTCTTCCATTGTTCTCTGAATTCTGCTGAATTTAAAAATCCTTTGGAACTCTTCCATTGTTCTTGGAATTCTGCTGAAGTTTAAATATAGTCTGGAGAACTCTCCCATTGTTCTCTGAATTCTGCTGAATTTAGAAATCCTTTGGAAATCTTTCATTGCTCTCAGAATCCTGCTGAAGTTTAAAAATGCTTTGGAACTCTTCCATTCTTCTTGGAATTCTGCTGAAGTTTAAATATGCTTTGGAACTCTCCCAGTGTTATCAAAATGTTATTATTTTTTTTTAAATAAGTCTGTAGAACTCTCCCATTGTTCTCAGAATTCTGATGAAGTTTAAAAATGCTTTGGAACTCTTGCATTGTTCTCGGAATTCTGCTGTAGCTTAAAAATAGTCTGTAGAACTTTCCAAATGTACTAAGAATCCTGCTGATGTTTAAATATGCATTGGAACACTCCCCTTGTTCTCGGAATGCTATTGTTTTTTAAAAAAAAACTGTAGAATTCTCCCATTGTTCTCAGAATTCGTCTGAAGATTAAAAAGAGTCTGTAGAACTCTCCCATTTTTCTTGGAATTCTGCTGAAGTTTAAAAATGCTTTGGAACTCTTCAATTGTTCTCTGAATTCTGCTGAAGTTTAAAAATCATTTGGAACTCTTCCATTGTTCTTGGAATTCTGCTGAAGTTTAAACCTCTTCTGTAGAACTCTCCCATTGTTCTAGGAATTATGCTGAAATTTAAAAATCCTTTGGAACTCTTCCATTGCTCTCAGAATTCTGCTGAAGTTTAAAAATGCTTTGGAGCTTTTCCAATGATAGCTGAATTCTGTTGAAGTTTAAAAATAGTTTGTAGAACTTTCCAATTGTTCTTGGAATTCTGCTGAACTTTAGTAATGCTTTGGAACTCTTCCATTGTTCTCTGAATTCTGCTGAATTTAAAAATCCTTTGGAACTCTTCCATTGTTCTTGGAATTCTGCTGAAGTTTAAATATAGTCTGGAGAACTCTTCCATTGTTCTCGGAAATCTGCTGAAGTTTAAAAATCCTTTGGAACTCTATCATTGTTCTTGGAATTCTGCTGAAGTTTAAACATATTCTGTAGAACTCTCCAATTTTTCTCGGAATTCTGCTGAAGTTTAAAAATGCTTTGGAAATCTTTCATTGCTCTCAGAATCCTGCTGAAGTTTAAAAATGCTTTGGAACTCTTCCATTGATAGATTAATTATGCTGACATTTAAAACTAGTTTGTAGAACTTTCCAAATGTTCTTGGAATTCTGATGAAGTTTAAAATTGCTTTGGAACTCTCCCATTGTCCTCGGAATGTTATTGTTTTTTTGAAAAAAAAGTCTTTAGAACTCTCCCATTGTTCTCAGATTTCTGCTGAAGTTTAAAAATGCTTTGGAACTCTTCCATTGTTCTCAGAATTCTGCTGAAGTTTTAAAATGCTTTGGATCTCTTCCATTGTTCTCTGAATTCTGCTGAAGTTTAAAAATAGTTTGTAGAACTCTTCCATTTTTCTCGGTATTCTGCTGAAGTTTAAATTTGCTTTGGAACTCTCCCTTTGTTCTCGGAATGTTTTTTTTTAAAATCAGTCTGTAGAACTCTCCCATTGCTCTCGGTATTCTGCTGAAGTTTAAACATGCTTTGGAACTCTCCCATTGTTCTCGTAATTCTGCTGAAGTTTAAATATGCTTTGGAACTATCCAATTGATCTTGGAATGTTATTGTTTTTTTTAAATAAGTCTGTAGAACTCTCCCAATTTTCTTGGAGTACTGCTGAAGTTTTAAAATGCTTTGGAACTCTTCTATTGTTCTTGGAATTCTGCTGAAGTTTAAATATAGTCTGGAGAACTCTCCCATTGTTCTCAGAAATTTGCTGAAGTTTAAAAATCCTTTCCATCTCTATCATTGTTCTTGGAATTCTGCTGAAGTTTAAACATATTCTGTAGAACTCTCCAATTTTTCTCGGAATTCTGCTGAAGTTTAAAAGTGCTTTGGAACTCTTTCATTGCTCTCAGAATCCTGCTGAAGTTTAAAAATGCTTTGGAACTCTCCCATTGTCCTCGGAATGTTATTGTTTTTTTGAAAAAAAGTCTTTAGAACTCTCCCATTGTTCGCAGATTTCTGCTGAAGTTTAAAAATGCTTTGGAACTCTTCCATTGTTCTCGGAATTCTGCTGTAGTTTTAAAATGCTTTGGAACTCTTCCATTGTTCTCTGAATTCTGCTGAAGTTTAAAAATAGATTGTAGAACTCTCCCATTTTTCTCGGTATTCTGCTGAAGTTTAAATTTGCTTTGGAACTCTCCCATTGTCCTCGGAATGTTATTGTTTTTTTGAAAAAAAGTCTTTAGAACTCTCCCATTGTTCTTGGAATTCTGCTGAAGTTTAAAAATGGTTTGGAACTCTCATTGCTCTCAGAATTCGGCTGAAGTT
The DNA here is from genome assembly GCF_046119375.1 of Phyllobates terribilis. Classification (NCBI taxonomy): domain Eukaryota; kingdom Metazoa; phylum Chordata; class Amphibia; order Anura; family Dendrobatidae; genus Phyllobates; species Phyllobates terribilis. The sequence continues at coordinate 295,555,665 of NW_027362771.1, forward strand.
TAAAAATGCTTTGGAACTCTTCCATTGATAGCTGAATTCTGCTGAAGTTTAAAAATAGTTTGTAGACCTCTCCCATTGTTCTCAGAATTCTCCTAATGTTTAAAAGTGCTTTGGAACTCTTCCATTGTTCTCGGAATTCAGCTGAAGTTTAAAAGTGCTTTGGAACTCTCCCATTGTCCTCGGAATGTTATTGTTTTTTTGAAAAAAAGTCTTTAGAACTCTCCCATTTTTCTCAGATTTCTGCTGAAGTTTAAAAATGCTATGGAACTCTTCCATTGTTCTCAGAATTCTGCTGAAGTTTTAAAATGCTTTGGAACTCTTCCATTGTTCTCTGAATTCTGCTGAAGATTAAAAATAGTTTGTAGAACTTCCCCATTTTTCTCGGTATTCTGTTGAAGTTTAAATATGCTTTGGAACTCTCCCATTTTTATCGGAATGTTATTTTTTTTTATAAATTAGTCTGCAGAACTCTCCCATTGTTCTTGGAATTCTTATGAAGTTTGAAAATGCTTTGGAACTCTTCCATTGTAGAACTCTCCCATTGTTCTCGGAATTCTGCTAAAGTTTAAAAAAGCTTTGGAACTCTTCCATTGTTCTCGGAATCCTGCTGAAGTTTTAAAATGCTTTGGAACTCTCCCATTGTTCTCTGAATGTTTATTTTTAAATCAGTCTGTAGAACTCTACCATTGTTCTTGGTTTTCTGCTGAAGTTTAAAAATGCTTTGGAACTCTCCCATTGTTCTCAAAATGTTATTAGTTTTTTTTAATAAGTCTGTAGAACTCTCACATTGTTCTTGGAATTCTGCTGAAGTTTTAAAATGCTTTGGAACTCTTCCATTGTTCTTGGAATTCTGCTGAAGTTTTAAAATGCTTTGGAACTAGTGTTGAGCCACCCCCGTAGTGTTCGAGTTCGGTTCGGTTCGTCGAACACCCGTGTGTTCGCCGAACTGCTCGTCGAACTGTTCGTCGAACACCTTCGAACACCATTAAAACCAATGGCAGGCAAACAAAAACACATAGAAACACATAGAAAACACCTTCAAAGGTGTCCAAAAGCTGACAAACTGCTCAGAAGACACAACTAACACATGGAAAAGTGACAAGTACATATAGTCATGCGAAAAGAAAAGAGGTGGAGGAGTAAAAGTAGGGGGAGACACAGATATAGGCATGTCATGCCCTTCTAAAATCCAAAAAGTGAGAAGCCGACACGTTCAGTCCGCTCCTGCCCGTGCCACCTCCGTGTCGCCGGGTTTGTGCCAGAGCCGCGGTGAACCCTGACGGCCAGCCCCCCTCTCCCAATACTGGTGCCTGTCCGCTGGTGGGTCGAACGAGCAGCTCTAAGCTTTTTAATTTAAATTGTCTCTCTAATTTGAATGAATACACTTTAAATCCATTTACAAGGATCTATTGGAGGGCAAGTTTCATGCCAGCAGCTGCGTAATTCCAGCTCCAGTAGCGTCCACTAAAGCTGCTGCAGTTAAAAAGCTTTTATAAGGATCGAGCTCGGCTGTCCACCGCAAGGCATCCTACTGCCAGTCCCAGCCCCTATGCCTTGGGGTGCCTCCTGATGCTCTTCACTGAGTATCCCGTGGTCCCAAAGCATTTCCTTTGAAAAAATTAAGTGTCCAAACTACAGGTGGTGTAGCTTGCTTAACAGCCGGGATAATCCGCTGACTAGCAGACACTGCTACTAGGAACAAAGTATTTCCTGGGCTAGATGCAGTTAAAAATTTGTAATTAGATACTCTCATTGGATGCTGAGAAAGCATTCCATAGAGTCTCCTGGCACGCCATATATGATTCTCTTAAAAAGCTTGGGGTAGGGGTCTAGGGGACCCTTTATAGCCAAAATCATGGCCCTGTATCACAATACGTCACCTAGGCTGAAGATAAATGGAACTGTAGCACCCTGAGGGCTCGGTTGCTACAGAGGTATTGCACCTCACCCAGAGGTGTGATATCTCACTCTCAGGTAAGGATGGAGTGTGGATCAGGACCCGACACCTGCATGCATTACACCACATTGCCGTGGGGCAGGGCGACCAATATGCCTCTGAGATGGGCACGACAGTCCCTGTCCCTGGCTGGAGTGGGGGGAGGGAACACTGAGGAAGGGGAACCCTGTAGTGCAGGAGCAGGGAGGAAGCAGTTCCTGGGTGCATTGAGAAGGGAGTATAAAAGGTGGGCACCATCTTAGTTCAGTGCAGAGAAGTCTGAGCAGAAGTGGCAGGGAGCAGGGGCTCTGCATGAGCACTGCTCCGGAGGCGGGCCTAGTAACAGAGGCCCAGGCCTGGAAGAGGGAGAAGGAAGGAAGAGGAGCGGAGAAGGCTCCAGGAACGAGGTATGAAGGGATCCCAGGGGTGCGGACGGGCGAGTCGCCACCGCACACCCGAATCCACCTGCGAGGAGGGGTCAGGCCAAAGGGGGAGACCTGTCCCCGAAACTAGTGGAGGCAGGAAACGACCCTCAGCTAGAAACCTGAGGCTCTGACATTTTATGTGGCGCAGCCCCTCGCTACACCCGTTAGGAAGGCACCACATAGGGTCAGGGAAACTGGCACCAAGTTTACCAAGAGGAGGCCCGAGGCAGCCGGACAGAAGGGTTGGTAAGAAAGGCCAGACAAAGGACACACAAAGGGGGTCCTGTGAAGCGCTCCAAAGTTATCTGGGAGTTGTCTGAGCCCCTCACCTGGTGAGCACAGTACGACGTGGGCAGCCGTTACCTGCAGACGTGGTCTGGATAATAAGAACTGTGAGTAAAGGCCCTGGACTGCATCACTGACTCCGTGTCGTTACTGCTGCTGCCCTGCACCATCACCCCCATCCTCCGCATACACTGCCCTGAGGCTATACTCCTCCCGTGGGGAGTTATGCTATGCTCTGCTGCACCCACAACACCAGCCTCAGCGGTCTGCCCTGCAGCGGCGGTTCACTCTGACCGCAATCCACGGGTGGCGTAGTCGGACATTTAAACATCAAAACCACTTAAATAGTTCCGCCACTGGTTTGACCACCCTGAGCCACGGAACTGGGTCGCCGCCACGAAGACTACAACCACCAGCATCCACGAAAAAGGGTCCGGCTCCGGGTGTCCCAAGGCCCAGGGGGTGCATCATAACATTTTCATCACCTTTCACAATCACCAATGGGACAAGGCAGGGATGTCCTCTGTCACCTCTCTTATACATCCTAGTGACGGAGCACCTGCTCTCATCAATTCACCATAACCCCAATATTAGGTGGATTGAGTTGGGAGGCACCGAGTACAAGTGCTCTCTATTTGCTGATGATGTCCTAGTATATATCACTCAATCACATATATCCATCCATGCTGTTATGGCTGAAATAGATCACTTTGTTACATGGTCAAATTTTAAAATCAATGCAGCGAAGTCTGAGGCCCTCGATGTCTCCCTCCCCAAATCCATATAGGATTCCATGCAGTCCAACTTTCCCTTTGCCTGGCCCTCACAGGGTATCAAATACTTAGGAATTCCTATTCATAGAGACCTCTCCCATCTATGTTATCTTAATTTTGGGCCCTTTATTGAACAACTCCATACAGACCACGGTTGGCAAGTTAGAACTGTAAGATTCACTACGTGAACCACTGGTGTTTTGTGGAAAAGCACATGTACACTGTGTTCCAAATTATTATGCAAAAAGTGTTTAGGAGTGATAAGGGAAGAATTTGTTTGTTTGTCAGTTAAACTCATTGATGGTGATGTGTGTCAGGGCTCTTTATAACACTGTAAGCAATTGCAGACACCTGTGCTAATTAGTTTGGCAGGTGTGTCCAATGAAAGGCAAGACTACTTAAGAAGGCTGTCTCACATTATTAAGCAGCCTACATTTTCTGCCAAAATGGGAAAGAAAAAGGATGTGTCGGCTGCTGAGAAGCAACAAATTGTGGAGTGTTTAGGTCAACGCATGACTACAATCAACATTGTGCGATGATCAGGATGAAGTGTCTTGGCAATCAAGAAGAATGTAGCTGATTCACAGTACACACGTGTGCGTGCTGATAAGGGCAAATTGAGGACTCTTTCCTACAGGCAATTACGTCAGGTTAAAAGAGCAGCGGCAAAAAAGCCTTGTCATAGCAGCAGACAAGTTTTTGAAGCTGCTGGTGCCTCCAACGTCCCCCGAACAACAAGATGCAGGGTCCTTCAGAGGTTTGCAGCTGTGCATACGCCATCCTGTCGACCTCCTCTATCCACTTCACACAAGCAGAAACGGCTCCAGTGGGCCAAACATTACATGAAGACTGATTTCAAAACTGTTTTGTTCACGAATGAGTGCCATGCAGCGCTCGATGGTCCAGATGGATGGAGTGGAGGATGGCTGGTTGATGGACACCCCACGCAAACACGGCTACAGCGCCAACAAGGAGGAGGTGGAGTAATGTTTTGGGCTGGAATCATGGGGAGAGAGATTGTCGGCCCCTTTAGGATCCCTGAAGGCGCTAAAGATGAACTCCATAATGTATGTGGATTTTCTCAAACAGCACTTCCTGCCATGGTTCAAGAAGAAGAACCGTGTATTTCACAGCAAGATCATTTTTTTGCATGATAATGCACCATCTCATGCTGCACATAAAACATCTGCATCTCTGGCTGATATGGGCATAAAAGGGGACAAACTTATGGTGTGACCCCCATGCTCCCCTGACCTCTACCCCATTCAGAACCTCTGGAGCATCATCAAAAGGAGTATCTATGATGGCGGGAGGCAGTTCACATCTAAGCATCAGCTCTGGGAGGGTATTCTGTCCTCATGCAAAACAATTGAAGCAGAAACCATCCAAAACCTGACAAATTCAATGGACGAGAGAGTTCAGAAGCTCCTTTCGAACAAGGGGTCCTATGTGAAAATGTAACATCACCTAGAATAAAGTTTTGAGTTGAAAACTGTTTGATTTCAGTTTCTAATAACCTGCTAATGCTTATAATTTCAAAAATGACCATTTTTTTGGTCTTTATTAAAATGAAAAGGTTGATCGAAAAGTTTGGGGGATCTAAGAGTGTGGCAACCCAGTAGTCATGATTACTTCGAATTCTGACAATATGAGGGTCATGTTGCAGGTAGTGCAGCAAGAAGGCACTTATGTGTCTTGCGCATCTCGGAGACCCAAAATTATTTTCCGGGCTAGATGCAGCTAAAAATTATTATTAATTTTAAATCTGGTGGAGCTTAGTATAGATGGCCTAATAGGACCAGTGCTGCACACTGCTACAAAGCCCAAATTATTTTCCAGTCAAGATACAGATAAACATGATTAGTAATTTTAAATCTGGTGGAGCTTATTATAGATGGCCTAATAGAATCAGTGCTGCACACTGCTACAAAGCCCAAATTATTTTCCAGCCAAGATACAGATAAACATGATTAGTAATTTGAAAGCTTAAAACTGTTGGTAGGGTGATTTTAACCAATCATCAAGCTTTTACTCTCCCCAGGATGACACAGGGGTAGAAAAGTCATTTCGGATCCATGATTTGTTCATCTTTATGAACGTGAGTCTGTCTACATTATCAGTGGAGAGCCGCGTGCGCTTATCTGTCAGCACACCACCAGCAGTGCTGAACACACGTTCAGACAGAACGCTGGCTGCGGGGCATGACAACATCTCCAAGGCGTAAGTGGCTAGCTCCGGCCATTTATCCAGATTGGAAGCCCAAAAAGAGCAAGGGTCCAGTGACACAGTCATGGCTTCAATGTTTACTTGGAGATACTCCTGTACCATCGTCTCTAGGCGTTGACTATGTGTCAGACTTCTTGTCTCCTGTGGCCTTGCAAAGGATGGGCTAAAAAAGTGGTGAAATGATTCCGCAAAATTGATGTTACCAGCAGATACTGTGGTTCTCTTACGGTTTGAGTGCTGAACACTTGACGGTCCCACGGTTGGCAAGTTGGAACTGTGAGATTCACTACGTGCACCACTGGTGTTTTGTGGAAAAGCACATGTAAGATTCTGCAACAGTCTCTGCTGATACTCCTGCATGCGTGCATCCCTTTCTATGGCAGGAATAATTTCGGCAAATTTACTTTTGTACCGGGGGTCTAACAGTGTGGCAACCCAGTAGTCAGGATTATTTCTAATTCTCACAATTCGAGGGTCATGTTGCAGGTAGTGCAGCAAGAAGGCACTCATGTGTGTTGCGCATCCAGGAGCACCAAGTCCCTGTTGTGTTGGTGGCGAGGTAACAATCATGCTTCCTTCCTCTGTCCTCTCCCCCCAACCTCGCACAACAGAAATGTGATCAAGGTCTCCCTCATCTGATGAGTCTTCCATCAGTTCGTCCTCCACTTCTTCCTGGGCTCCTGCACCTTCCTCACTAGTTTGGCTGCTACCATGCGCCCTGGTAAAACCATCTCCCCCATCATCACATGCCTGCCGCCTTGGTGCTGCCGACCGTCTGGACCTTGCAGATGTTAGCCCTTCCGCATACAACTCCTCCTCCTCTACTTCCTCCACCTCCTCTTGTGCCACCACCTGACTCCGAATTCTGTTTAACATGTGCTCCAGCATGTAAATCACCGGTATAGTCATGCTGATAATGGCATCGTCAGCACTAAACATCTTCGTCGCCATTTCAAAACTGTGCAGAAGGGTGCATAGGTTCCTGATTTGAGACCACTCCTCCAGCGTGATTTGCCCCACCTCTGGATCTCGTTGGCCCAGGCTATACGTCAGAACATATTGCACCAGGGCTTGTCGGTGCTGCCACAGTCGCTGCAACATGTGCAGAGTTGAATTCCACCGGGTAGGCACATCGCATTTTAGCCGGTGAAGTGGCAGGCCCAACGACTTCTGTAGAGATGTAAGTCGCTGAGCTGCGGGATGCGAACGGCGGAAGTGAGCACACAGCGACCGTGCCCTCTGCAGAAGGCCATCTAGTCTGGGATAGTGGGCTAAAAATTGCTGGACAACCAGGTTCAACACGTGAGCCATACAAGGCACGTGTGTGACATTGCCCCGGCGAAGGGCCGCACCTAGGTTTGCAGCATTGTCGCACATGGTCTTCCCTGGTTTCAGGTCCAGTGGAGACAACCATTCATGAAATTGGTTCTCCAGAGCTAACCACAACTCCTCAGCTGTGTGACTCACATTTCCCAGACATTTCAAAGTAAAAACCGCCTGATGACGTTGAGCCCTACTACCAGCATAGTAAGGAGGTGTGCAGGATCCCTTCTGCGCAGTTAGAAAGGTTGTGGCATGACCAGACAGGCTTTGGGTGCAGGTGGAGGACCGAGAGGAGGTTGAGGAGGCAGAAGCAGTGGAGGAACTTTGACATAAAGAGGATTGACGCACAACTCGTGGGGACGGCAAGACTTGGACAGCAGCCCCTTGTCCTGCTGTCACAATAGTTACCCAGTGCCCAGTCAGCGACATGTAACGCCCCTGTCCATGCCTACTCGTCCAAGTGTCTGTGGTGAAATGCAGCCTGTCACACACAGAGTTTCTCAAAGAAGCGGTGATGTTGTGTGCGACATGCTGGTGGAGCGCAGGCACACCTTTCTTTGAGAAGTAGTGCCGACTGGGCATCTGGTACTGGGGCACTGCGACGGACATAAGGTCTCGAAAATCCTCTGTGTCCACCAGGCGGAAAGACAGCATTTCTGTAGCCAAGAGCTTGCAGATGGTGAAATTCAACCTCTTAGCTTTCTCATGGCTAGGAGGAAATGGTCTTTTACTTGTCCACATCTGAGGGACCGAGGGCTGGCTATTGTGCTTAGACGGGGTTGATAAGGGTGTCCCCGGCAAACTGCCAGTCTGTGAGGAAGATGCAGGCGGACATGTTAGGTTGCCTTGATCCAAAGGTGGTGCTATCGATGTCGGACAGCGCTCAACACCAGCTGGTGTTACCACCTCCAAAGAAAATGATGACCTGCCAATCACGCTGGCTGTTGCGGGTAAAGAGTTGGCAGGTCTGCGCCCCAAAACAGGTGTGACTGCTGTCCCCCCAGTCACAGAGGATGAAGAGGCCGCGGATGCACAAGATATGGCAGACGGTGGTTGGCCCGGCCGGCTAGGCCGCATTGTAGCACACTGAGCTTCCCACTGCAACTTATGCTTCATGTCCATGTGCCGGTTCATGCATGAAGTACTCAAACTATGTATTTTTTGGCCTCTACTTAGCTTTTGCTGACAAATGTTACAGATAACACGAGTTGGGTCATCTTTATCGATCTGAAAAAATGCCCAGGCTATGCAAGGCTTAGCACCCATGCGACCTGAAGAGCCACCACGACTTGTGGTGAGAGGCAGAGTTGTGTTTGAGGATGCAGTTGTTGACGTGCTTCCAGTACTACGTCTCTGTCCAGGAAGGCGCAACCTGACCTCGTCGTCACTAGCATCTTCCTCCACCTCCTCTGCTGACCTCATCTCTTGGCTGACTGTGGGTTGACAGTAAGTGGGATCTCCAACCTCATCATCATCACCCTGTGCGTTATCACACCCGTCGTCATCAGAGCCAACCTGTTCCTGCCCTGACAAAAAACTAAGGTTGTCGCTCCAATCAGGTATTTGAGTCTCCTCATCGTCTTCCTCACTGTCTCCACCAACAGGAGTTACAGTTTGGGAATGAGGGTCTACATTATGGTCAGAACCTTCTGCGTCTGGTCCTGGATCCGACTCATAAAGATTCTGGGCATCAGTGCAGATCATTTCCTCGTCTGGATTCACAGAAGCGCTGGAGTCGACCTCTGATTCCCAGGCTATAGTATGAGTAAACAGCTCTGCAGACTCAACCATCTGTTCTACCTCATACTCAGACGGGCAGCTGGAGATTTGGGAGCTGTGAGGAAGCAAGTGCGATTGGGGTGACACCTTTGAGGACTGGAGTATTTGTGATGTTGAAGTTGATGTGGAGGAGAGCCCACTTAAAGGAGCACTTGATATCCGTTGAAGCACCTGCTGTTTTTGTGCCTCATCTGGAATTTGTAGTGATTGGCGTGGCCGTAAGAAAGGGATCTTATCACATTGTTCGCTAAAAGAAGTAGACATTTTAGTTTGGCTGGAAGATGGTCTTTCTTCTGCAGATGTTACTGTTGCTTTAACACCTACCCCACGGACACAACCTTTTTTCCCCTTCCCAACACGCCTATTCCCCTTTCCACCAGCAGCAGGCCTTTTTCCACTCATTTTGGTGGTTAACTAATTCACAACTCTAGAGTTGTTTGCACAAAAAAACAATGGATGGGAACCGAGCAGAGCTGAGTGGCCAAACTGTGGTATTAGGCCAAAACTATTGGCTGGGTTAGATGCAGAAAAAAATTATATTAAATTTGCAACCTGATGGAGGTCAGTATAGATGGACTAATAGAACAAGTCCTACACACAGCTAGAAGGCCAAATATTTTTTCAGAGGTAGATGCAGAAAAAAAATATATTCAGTTTGCAACCTGATGGAGGTCAGTATAGATGGACTAATAGAACAAGTCCCACACACTGCTAGAAGGCCAAATATTTTTTCAGAGCTAGATGCAGACAAAAAATTATTTTTAATTTGCAACCTGATGGAGGTCAGTATAGATGGACTAATAGAGAAAGTCCCACACACTGCTAGAAGGCCAACTATTTTTTCAGAGCTAGATGCAGAAAAAAATTATATTCAGTTTGCAACCTGATGGAGGTCAGTATAGATGGACTAATAGAACAAGTCCCACACACAGCTAGAAGGCCAAATATTTTTTCAGAGCTAGATGCAGAAAAAAATTATATTCAGTTTGCAACCTGATGGAGGTCAGTATAGATGGACTAATAGAACAAGTCCCACAGACAGCTAGAAGCCCAAATATTTTTTCAGAGGTAGATGCAGAAAAAAATTATATTCAGTTTGCAACCTGATGGAGGTCTGTATAGATGGATTAATAGAACAAGTCCCACACACAGCTAGAAGCCCAATATTTTTTCAGAGGTAGATGCAGAAAAAAAATATATTCAGTTTGCAACCTGATGGAGGTCAGTATAGATGGACTAATAGAACAAGTCCCACACACAGCTAGAAGGCCAAATATTTTTTCAGAGGTAGATGCAGAAAAAATTATTTTTAATTTGCAGCATGATGGAGGTCAGTATAGATGGACTAATAGAGAAAGTCCCACACACTGCTTGAAGGCCAAATATTTTTTCAGAGCTAGATGCAGACAAAAAAATATTTTGAATTTGCAACCTGATGGAGGTCAGTATAGATGGACTAATAGAGAAAGTCCCACACACTGCTAGAAGGCCAAATATTTTTTCAGAGCTAGATGCAGACAAAAAATTATTTTTAGTTTGCAACCTGATGGAGGTCAGTATAGATGGACTAATAGAGAAAGTTCCACACACTGCTAAAAGGCCAAATATTTTTTCAGAGCTAGATGCAGAAAAAAATTATATTCAGTTTGCAACCTGATGGAGGTCAGTATAGATGGACTAATAGAACAAGTCCCTCACACAGCTAGAAGGCCAAATATTTTTTCAGAGGTAGATGCAGATAAAAATTATTTTTAATTTGCAGCCTGATGGAGGTCAGTATAGATGGACTAATAGAGAAAGTCCCACACACTGCTAGAAGGCCAAATATTTTTTCAGAGCTAGATGCAGACAAAAAATTATTTTGAATTTGCAACCTGATATAGGTCAGTATAGATGGACTAATAGAGAAAGTCCCACACACTGCTAGAAGGCCAAATATTTTTTCAGAGCTAGATGCAGACAAAAAATTATTTTTAATTTGCAACCTGATGGAGGTCAGTATAGATGGACTAATAGAGAAAGTCCCACACACTGCTAGAAGGCCAAATATTTTTTCAGAGCTAGATGCAGAAAAAAATTATATTCAGTTTGCAACCTGATGGAGGTCAGTATAGATGGACTAATAGAACAAGTCCCATACACAGCTAGAAGCCCAAATATTTTTTCAGAGGTAGATGCAGATAAAAATCATTTTTAATTTGCAACCTGATGGAGGTCAGTATTGATGGACTAATAGAGAAAGTCCCACACACTGCTAGAAGGCCAAATATTTTTTCAGAGCTAGATGCAGACAAAAAATTATTTTGAATTTGCAGCGTGATGGAGGTCAGTATAGATGGACTAATAGAACAAGTCCCACACACTGCTAGAAGGCCAAATATTTTTTCAGAGCTAGATCCAGAAAAAAATTATATTCAGTTTGCAACCTGATAAAGGTCAGTATAGATGGACTATTAGAACAAGTCCCACACACTGCTAGAAGCCCAAATATTTTTTCAGAGCTAGATACAGAAAAAAATTATATTCAATTTGCAACCTGATGGAGGTCAGTATAGATGGACTAATAGAATGATGCTATGCCCAAAAGATTTTACTTCACTAGGTGCAGTAAAAAATTTGGTATTCTATACACAGGTGGTATATCTTGCAACACAGATAGGCTACTCCACTGACTATCACACTCTGCAATAGGCCAAAAAGGATTAGCTTTGCTAGATTCAGCCAAATGCTGTGAAAAAAACTTGCACAGCACTGGCACAGACCTGCCTGGAAAAAACTGATAGGAACTGATGTAACCTAGTCCTGAAAAGGACTGCAATTACAATTAGTCTTTACTCCCACAATCTATCTATTTAAGAGCACAGACCTGCCTGATAAAAGTCGTAGGAAATGCTGTAACCTAGTCCTTATAAGGACTGCAATCACAACTATTCCCTACTCACAAGCTATCTGTAGACTTGTGCGAAAATTGGCTTGAAATTAACAAGGTATAGCGCACACAGCAACAGCGGTGCCGTCTAACACGCAGCTGCAGCAGTGAGAAAATGGTGGCGACGGGGAAAATGGCTTGGTCTTATAGGGCAAGGACATGTGACATACACTGCCAATGACACATGCCCTTGCTTGTGTGAAAAAAAGCACTTCGCTCCGTGTGTGCGCTGCTGACAGGCTGACAGATTGCACCTCCCCACTGTAAATGCGGGAAAGAGAAAAAAAATGGAGATCTTCATTATTCCTGCAGATATCCATCCCCTGCCCCTCCCCCCACCCTGCTGTACACTCAAACTGCGTATTAACATTAATTTTCATCATTACTGAGAAAAAATCCAGTTATGATTTTGGTGCACGAACAGTTATCGAACATAACCTCGAACAGCCGAATTTTTCTCAAATCGTTCGTGTTCGCCGAACGGCTCGAACACCGCCCAAAACAGCTCGAATTTGAGATTGGCGAACAGTTCGAGTCGAACAACGCTCATCTCTATTTGGAACTCTTCCATTGCTCTCGGAATTCTGCTGAAGTTTAAAAATAGTTTGTAGGACTCTCCTATTGTTTTTGCACTTCTGCTGAAGTTTACATATGCTTTGGAACTCTCCTATTGCTCTCGGAATATTGCTTTAGTTTAAAAATGCTTTGGAACACTCCCATTGTTCTCGGAATGTTATTTTTTTTTTTAAATAAGTCTGTAAAACTCTCCCATTTTTCTCGGAATTACGCTAAACTTTAAAAATGCTTTGGAACACTACTATTGCTCTCGTAATTCTGCTGAAGTTTAAAAATGTTTGGAACTCTTCCATTTTTCTCGGAATTCTGCTGAAGTTCAAAAATGCTTTGGAACTCTCCCATTGTTCTCAGAATTTAGCTTTAGTTTAAAAATGCTTTGAACTCTCCCATTGTTCTCGGAATGTTTTTTTTTTTTTTTTTAAAAAGTCTGTAAAACTCTCCCATTTTTCTCGGAATTCTGCTGAAGTTTAAAAATCCTTTGGAAGTCTTCCATTGTTCTCGGTATTCTGGTGAAGTTTAAAAATGCTTTGGAACTTTTCCATTGTTCTCGAAATTCTGCTGAAGTTTAAAAATGCTTTAGAAGTCTTCCATTGTACTCGGAATTCTGCTGAAGTTTAAAAATAGTCTGTAGAACATTACCATTGCTCTCAGAATTCTGCTGAAGTTTTAAAAAAGCTTTGGGACTCTTCCATTGTTCTCGGAATTCTGCTGAAATGTAATAATGCTTTGGACCTCTCCCATTGTTCTCGGAATGTTTTTTTTTTTTTTTTTTTTTTTAAAGTCTGTAAAACTCTCCCATTGTTCTCAGAATTCTGCTGAAGTTTAAAAATGCTTTGGAACTCTCCTATTGTTCTCAGAACCCTGCTGAAGTTCAAAAATGCTTTGGAACTCTTCCATTGTTCTCGGAATTCTGCTGAAGTTTAAAAATGCTTTGGAACACTCCCATTGTTCTCGGAATGTTATTGTTTTTTTATATAAGTCTGTAGAACTCTCCCATTGTTCTCGGAATACTGCTAAAGTTTAAAAATGCTTTGGAACTCTTCCTTTGTTCTCTGAATTCTGCGGAGGCTAAAAATGCTTTGGAACTCTTCCATTGTTCTCGGAATTCTGCTGAAGTTTAAAAATGCTTTGGAACTCTTCCATTGTTCTCGGAATTCTGCTGAAGTTTAAAAATGCTTTGGAACTCTCCTATTGTTCTCGGAATGTTATTGTTTTTTTTAAAAAAAAGTCTGTAAAGCTCTCCCATTGTTCTCGAATTCTGCTGAAGTTTAAAAATGCTTTGGAATTCTCCCATCGCTCTCGGAATGTTATTGTTTTTTTATGTAAGTCTGTAGAACTCTCCCATTGTTCTCGCAATTCTGCTGATGTTCAAAAATGCTTTGGAACTCTTCCATTGTTCTCGGAATTCTGCTGAAGTTTAAAAATAGTTTGTAGAACTCTCCAAATATTCTCGGAATTCTGATGAAGTTTAAATATGCTTTGGAACTCCCCCATTGTTATTGAAATGTTATTTTTTTTTTTTAAATAAGTCTGTAGAACACTCGCATTGTTCTCGGAATTCTGATGAAGTTTAAAAATGCTTTGGAACACTCACATTGATTTCGGAATTCTTATGAAGTTTAAAAATGCTTTGGAACTCTCCCATTGTTCCCGGAATTATTATTTTTTAAAATAAATCTATAGAACTTGCCAATGGTTCTCAGAATTCTGCTGTAGTTTAAAAACAGTCTGTAGAACTCTCCCATTGTTCTCGGAATTCTGATAAAGTTTAAAAATGCTTCGGAACTCTTACGCTGTTCTCGGAATTCTGCTGAAGTTTTAAAATGCTTTGGAACTCTTCCATTGCTTTCGGAATTCTGCGAAGCTTAAAAATGCGTTGGAACTCTCCCATTTTTCTTGGAATTCTGCTGAGGTTTAATAATGCTTTGGTACTCTCCTATTGTTCTCTTTATGTTATTGTTTATTTAAATCAGTCTGTAGAACTGTACCACTGTTCTCGGTATTCTGCTGATGTTTAAAAATGCTTTGGAACCCTTCCATTGTTCTCAAAATGTTACGTTGTTTTTTAGTAAGTCTGCAGTACTCTCCCATTGTTCTCAGAATTCTGCTGAAGTTTAAAAATGCTTTGGAACTCTTCTATTGTTCTCTGAATTCTGATGAAGTTTAAAAATGCTTTGGAACTTTTCCATTGTTCTCGGAATTCTGCTGAAGTTTAAAAAGGCTTTGGAACTTTTCCATTGTTCTCGAAATTCTGCTGAAGTTTAAAAATGCTTTGGAACTCTTCCATTGTTCTCGGAATTCTGATGAAGTTTAAAAATGCTTTGGAACTCTCCCATTGTTCTCTGAATTCTGCTGAAGTTTAAAAATGCTTTGGAACTCTCCCATTGTTCTTGGAATGTTATTGTTTTTTTTAAATAAGTCTGTAGAACTCTCCCATTGTTCTTGGAATTCTGCTGAAGTTTAAAAATATTTTGTAACTCTTCCATTGTTCTTGGAATTCTGCTGAAATTTAAACATAGTCTGGAGAACTCTCCCATTGTTCTCGGAAATCTGCTGAAGTTTAAAAATCCTTTGGAGCTCTACCATTGTTCTTGGAATTCTGCTGAAGTTTAAACATATTCTGTAGAACTCTCCAATATTTCTCGGAATTCTGCTGAAGTTTAAAAATGCTTTGGAACTCTTTCATTGCTCACAGATTTCTGCTGAAGTTTAAAAATGCTTTGGAACTCTTCCATTGATAGCTGAATTCTGCTGAAGTTCAAAAATAGTTTGTAGAACTTTCCAATTGTTCTTGGAATTCTGCTGAAGTTTAAAATGCTTTGGAGCTCTCCCATTGTCCTCGGAATGTTATTGTTTTTTTGAAAAAAAGTCTTTAGAACTCTCCCATTGTTCTCAGATTTCTGCTGAAGTTTAAAAATGCTTTGAAACTCTTCCATTGTTCTCAGAATTCTGCTGAAGTTTTGAAATGCTTTGGAACTCTTCCATTGTTCTCTGAATTCTGCTGAAGTTTAAAAATAGTTTGTAGAACTCTCCCATTTTTCTCGGTATTCTGCTGAAGTTTTAAATATGCTTTGGAACTCTCCCATTTTTATCGGAATGTTATTGTTTTTTATAAATTAGTCTGTAGAACTCTCCCATTGTTCTTGGAATTCTTATGAAGTTTAAAAATGCTTTGGAACTCTTCCATTGTAGAACTCTCCCATTGTTCTCGGAATTCTGCTAAAGTTTAAAAAAGCTTTGGAACTCTTCCATTGTTCTCGGAATCCTACTGAAGTTTTAAAATGCTTTGGAACTCTCCCATTGTTCTCGGAATGTTTTTTTTTAAATCAGTCTGTAGAACTCTACCATTGTTCTTGGTTTTCTGCTGAAGTTTAAAAATGCTTTGGAACTCTCCCATTGTTCTCAAAATGTTATTAGTTTTTTTTAATAAGTCTGTAGAACTCTCACATTGTTCTCGGAATTCTGCTGAAGTTTTAAAATGCTTTGGAAGTCTTTCATGGTTCTTGGAATTCTGCTGAAGTTCAAAAATGCTTTGGAACTCTCCCATTGTTCTCAGAATTTAGCTTTAGTTTAAAAATGCTTTGAACTCTCCCATTGCTCTCGTAATGTTATTGTTTTTTTAAATAAGTCTGTAGAACTCTCCCATTGTTCTCGGAATTATGCTAAACTTTAAAAATGCTTTGGAACTCTTCCATTGTTCTCGGAATTCTGCTGAAGTTTAAAAATAGTTTGTAGAACTCTCCAAATATTCTCGGAATTCTGCTGAAGTTTTAAAATGCTTTGGAACTCTCCCATTGTTCTCGGAATGTTTTTTTTTAAATCAGTCTGTAGAACTCTAAAATTGTTCTTGGTTTTCTGCTGAAGTTTAAAAATGCTTTGGAACTCTCCCATTGTTCTCAAAATGTTATTAGTTTTTTTTAATAAGTCTGTAGAACTCTCACATTGTTCTCGGAATTCTGCTGAAGTTTTAAAATGCTTTGGAACTCTTCCATTGTTCTTGGAATTCTGCTGAAGTTTTAAAATGCTTTGGAACTCTCCTATTGCTCTCGGAATATTGCTTTAGTTTAAAAATGCTTTGGAACACTCCCATTGTTCTCGGAATGTTATTTTTTTTTTAAATAAGTCTGTAGAACTCTCCCATTGTTCTCGGAATTATGCTAAACTTTAAAAATGCTTTGGAACACTTCTATTGCTCTCGGAATTCTGCTGAAGTTTAAAAATGTTTGGAACTCTTCCATTGTTCTCGGAATTCTGCTGAAGTTCAAAAATGCTTTGGAACACTCCCATTGTTCTCAGAATTTAGCTTTAGTTTAAAAATGCTTTGAACTTTCCCATTGCTCTCGGAATGTTTTTTTTTTTAAAAAAAGTCTGTAAAACTCTCCCATTGTTCTCGGAATTCTGCTGAAGTTTAAAAATCCTTTGGAAGTCTTCCATTGTTCTAGGTATTCTGGTGAAGTTTAAAAATGCTTTGGAACTTTTCCATTGTTCTCGGAATGTTATTGTTTTTTTAAACAATTCTGTAGAACTCTCCCATTTTTCTCGGAATACTGCTAAAGTTTAAAAATGCTTTGGAAGTCTTCCATTGTTCTCGGAATTCTGCTGAAATTTAAAAATGCTTTGGAACTCTTCCATTTCTTTGGAATCTGCTGTAGTTTAAAAATGATTTGGAACTCTCCCATTGTTCTTGGAATGTTTTTTTTTTTTAATAGTCTGTAAAACTCTCCCTTTGTTCTCGGAATTCTGCTGAAGTTTAAAAATGCTTTGGAACTTTTCCATTGTTCTCGAAATTCTGCTGAAGTTTAAAAATGCTTTAGAAGTCTTCCATTGTTCTCGGAATTCTGCTGAAGTTTAAAAATAGTCTGTAGAACACTACCATTGCTCTCAGAATTCTGCTGCAGTTTTAAAAAAGCATTGGGACTCTTCCATTGTTCTCGGATAGTGTTGAGCCACCCCGTAGTGTTCGGGTTCGGTTCGGTTCGTCGAACACCGGGATGTTCGAGGAACTGTTCGTCGAACTGTTCGTCGAACACCTTAGAACACCGTCGAACACCATTAAAACCAATGGCAGGCAAACAAAAACACATAGGAACACATAGAAAACACCTTCAAAGGTGTCCAAAAGCTGACAAACTGCTCAGAAGACGCTTTCTTTAAAAAAGCCGGCCGGCAATTCAGCAGCGGCATACACCGGTACCCGACAATTTAGACATGAAGGAATAGAGCATCACACATAGATTAGATAGATAGAAACATGTCAGTCACATATATATGAAGTACAGTGACAGTGTTGCTTACTGTACTTGTCATTTAGTGTAAAGGATTTATTAAAAAATATAATAGTGTTTTCGTGCACCGTCTCTTTAAAAAAGCCGGCCGGCAATTCAGCAGCGGTACCCGAAAATTTATAACAGACAGAATAGAGCTTCACACATAGATTAGACAGATAGAAACATGTCAGTCACATATATATGAAGTACTGTGACAGTGTTGCTTACTGTACTTGTCATTTACTGCAAAGGATTTATTAAAAAAAATAATAGTGTTTTCATGCACCGTCTCTTTAAAAAAGCCGGCTGGCAATTCAGCATCTGTACCCGACAATTTAGAATAGAAGGAATAGAGAATCACACATAGATTAGATAGATAGAAACATGTCAGCCACATATATACGAAGTACAGTGACAGTGTTGCTTACTGTACTTGTCATTTAGTGTAAAGGATTTATTAAAAAATATAATAGTGTTTTCGTGCACCGTCTCTTTAAAAAAGCCGGCCGGCAATTCAGCAGCGGTACCCGACAATTTATAACAGACAGAATAGAGCTTCACACATAGATTAGATAGATAGAAACATGTCAGTCACATATATAATAAGTACAGTGACAGTGTTGGTTACTGTACTTGTCATTTAGTATTAAAATAAAGGATTTATTATTAAAAAAAATTGGCGTGGGGTTCCCCGTAATTTTAGTCTCTAGCGGAGGTTAAGCAGACAGCTGGGGCAGATGTTTGAAGCCTGGGAAGGGGGTAATACCCACGGAGCTTCCCAGGCTACTAATATCAGCCCCCAGCTGAATACCTAGCCTTTACTAGCTATTAAAATGGAGGACCCCCCCAAAAAAATGACGTGGGGTCCCCCCTAATTTAATAGCTAGCAAAGGCTAGGCAGACAGCTGGGGGCTGATATTAATAGCCCAGGAAGGGAGCCATGAATATTGGCCCCCTCCCAGGCTAGAAACACCAGCCGTCAGCCGCCCCAGAAATGGCGCATCCATAGGATGCGCCAATTCTGGCACTTAGCCTCGCTCTTCCACGCTGCCCTGGTGCGGTGGCAGGGGGTAATAGGGTTGGGGTTGATGTCAGCTTATAATGCCAGCTGACATCAAGCCCAGGTTAGTAATGGAGAGGCGTCTATAAGACACCCCCATTACTAACCCCATAGTCAAAGTTAAAAAAAAAACACAAACACCCAGAATAAAGTCCTTTAATTGAAATAAAGACACAATTCTTTATTGTTCTAAATTAAACCATACTTACCATCACGCCCATTCCAGCTGAAGCCAACGATCTCCTGCAATAAAAGAAAAATAATAAAGCAACCTCATCCTTACCTTTCCATGGTTCCCACGACAGCTTCAGCTCTGCTACATCGAGATGACAGGCTGGACCGCAGCAGAAAGCTGCCATCCAGCCTGTCATCCCGCAGACACTGAGAAGCACAGGCATGCTTGCGCTCCTCAGTGTCTGACTGTGACGGCATCCAGATGAGCCGACAATGAACTCGGCTCACCTCATGTACGTCACTGACAGCGTGGGAAAATTCTCCTGCACTCAGCGCTTCAGCGTGAGAATTTTCCCACGCTGTCAGTGACGTGCATGAGGTGAGCCGAGTTCATTGGACATGACCTCGGCTCATCTGGATGCCGTCACAGCCAGACACTGAGTAGCGCAAGCATGCCTGCGCTTCTCAGTGTCTGCGGGATGACAGGCTGGATGGCAGCGTTCTGCTGCGGTCCAGCCTGTCATCTCGATGTAGCAGAGCTGAAGCTGTCGTGGGAGCCATGGAAAGGTAAGGATGATGTTGCTTTATTATTTTACTTTTATTGCAGGAGATCATTGGCTTCAGCTGGAATGGGCGTGGTGGTAAGTATGGTTTAATTTAGAACAATAAAGAATTGTGTGTTTATTTCAATTAAAGGACTTTTTTCTGGGTGTTTGTGTTTTTTTTAAATACTTTACTAGAAATTCATGGTGGTCATGTCTAATATTGCCGTGACCCCATGAATTTCGGGCTTAGGGCCAGCTGATAATGCCAAGCTGGCCTTAACCCCTTTATTACCCAGTGAGCCACCGCACCAGGGCCCTGGATGAGTTGGGTACAGCGCCAGAAGATGGCGCTTCTATGAACGCGCTATTTTCCGGGGCGGCTGCGGACTGCAATTTGCAGCGGGTGGGGCCCAGAAAGCTTGGGCCTCCCTGCGCTGCAGATTCCAGCCCCCAGCTGCCTAGTTGTACCTGGCTGGACACAAAAATAGGGCGAAGCTCCACGTATTTTTTTTTTAAATTCATGAAATTCATGGAATAATTAAGAAAAAAAGGGCTTCCCTATATTGTTGTGTCCGGCTAGGTACAAATAGGCAGCTGGTGGTTGGGAGCAGCCCGTTCCTGCCTGCTGTACCTGACTGGACACAAATATAGGGCGAAGCCCCACATCAATTTTTTTTTCATTATTTCATGAATTTCCTGAAATAATTTAAAAAAAATTGACGTGGGGCTTCGCCCTATATTTGTGTCCAGTCAGGTACAGCAGGCAGGAACGGGCTGCCCCCAACCACCAGCTGCCTATTTGTACCTGGCCAGACACAACAATATAGGGAAGCCCTTTTTTAAAAAAATTATTTCATGAAATAATTAAAAAAAAATTGACGTGGGGCTTCGCACTATATTTGTGTCCAGCCAGGTACAGCAGGCAGGGACGGGCTGCCCCCAACCACCAGCTGCCTATTTGTACCTGGTTGGACACAACAATATAGGGAAGCCCTTTTTTTCTTAATTATTCCATGAATTTCATGAAATAATTTAAAAAAAAAATGCGTGGGGCTTCGCCCTATTTTTGTGCCCAGCCAGGTACAACTAGGCAGCTGGGAGCTGGAATCCGCAGCGCAGGGAGGCCCAAGCTTTCTGGGCCCCACCTGCTGCAAATTGCAGTCCGCAGCCGCCCCAGAAAATGGCGCGTTCATAGAAGCGCCATCTTCTGGCGCTGTACCCAAATCATCCAGGGCCCTGGTGCGGTGGCTCACTGGGTAATAAAGGGGTTAAGGCCAGCTTGGCATTATCAGCTGGCCCTAAGCCCGAAATTCATGGGGTCACGCCAATATTAGACATGACCACCATGAATTTCTAGTAAAGTATTTAAAAAAACACAACACCCAGAATAAAGTCCTTTAATTGAAATAAACACACAATTCTTTATTGTTCTAAATTAAACCATACTTACTGTCACGCCCATTCCAGCTGAAGCCAACGATCTCCTGCAATGAAAGTAAAATAATAAAGCAACCTCATCCTTACCTTTCCAGGGTTCCCACGACAACTTCAGCTCTGCTACATCGAGATGACAGGCTGGACCGCAGCAGAACGCTGCCATCCAGCCTGTCATCCCGCGGACACTCAGAAGCGCAGGCATGCTTGCGCTCCTCAGTGTCTCGCTGTGACGGCATAAAGATGAGACAAGCTCATGTCCAATGAACTCGGCGCACCTCATGCACGTCACTGACAGCGTGGGAGAATTCTCCTGCACTCAGCACTTCAGCGTGAAAATTCTCCCACGCTGTAAGTGACGTACATGAGGTCAGCTGAGTTCATTGGACATGAATGAGCTCACCTCATGCACGTCACTGACAGCGTGGGAAAATTCTCACGCTGAAGCGCTGAGTGCAGGAGAATTTTCCCACGCTGTCAGTGACGTGCATGAGGTGAGCTCATTCATGTCCAATGATCTCAGCTCACCTCATGCACGTCACTGACAGCGTGGGAAAATTCTCCTGCACTCAGCGCTACAGCGTGAGAATTCTCCCACGCTGTCAGTGACGTGCATGAGGTGAGCTCATTCATGTCCAATGAACTCAGCTGACCTCATGCACGTCACTGACAGCGTGGGAGAATTCTCACGCTGAAGTGCTGAGTGCAGGAGAATTCTCCCACGCTGTCAGTGATGTGCATGAGGTGCGCCGAGTTCATTGGACATGAACTCGTCTCATCTTTATGCCGTCACAGCCAGACACTGCAGAGCGCAAGCATGCCTGCGCTTCTCAGTGTCTGCGGGATGACAGGCTGGATGGCAGCGTTCTGCTGCGGTCCAGCCTGTTATCTCGATGTAGCAGAGCTGAAGCTGTCGTGGGAACCATGGAAAGGTAAGGATGAGGTTGCTTTATTATTTTTCTTTTATTGTAGGAGATCGTTGGCTTCAGCTGGAATGGGCGTGACGGTAAGTATGGTTTAATTTAGAACAATAAAGGAATGTGTCTTTATTTCAATTAAAGGACTTTATTCTGGGTGTTTGTGTTTTCTTTTAACTTTGACTATGGGGTTAGTAATGGGGGTGTCTTATAGACGCCTCTCCATTACTAACCTGGGCTTGATGTCAGCTGGCATTATAAGCTGACATCAACCCCAACCCTATTACCCCCTGCCACCGCACCAGGGCAGCGTGGAAGAGCGAGGCTAAGTGCCAGAATTGGCGCATCCTATGGATGCGCCATTTCTGGGGCGGCTGACGGCTGGTGTTTCTAGCCTGGGAGGGGGCCAATATTCATGGCTCCCTTCCTGGGCTATTAATATCAGCCCCCAGCTGTCTGCCTAGCCTTTGCTAGCTATTAAATTAGGGGGGACCCCACGTCATTTTTTTGGGGGGGTCCTCCATTTTAATAGCTACTAAAGGCTAGGTATTCAGCTGGGGGCTGATATTAGTAGCCTGGGAAGCTCCGTGGGTATTACCCCCTTCCCAGGCTTCAAACATCTGCCCCAGCTGTCTGCTTAACCTCCGCTAGAGACTAAAATTACGGGGAACCCCACGCCAATTTTTTTTAATAATAAATCCTTTATTTTAATGCTAAATGACAAGTACAGTAACCAACACTGTCACTGTACTTATTATATATGTGACTGACATGTTTCTATCTATCTAATCTATGTGTGAAGCTCTATTCTGTCTGTTATAAATTGTCGGGTACCGCTGCTGAATTGCCGGCCGGCTTTTTTAAAGAGACGGTGCATGAAAACACTATTATTTTTTTTGATAAATCCTTTACGCTAAATGACAAGTACAGTAAGCAACACTGTCACTGTGCTTCTTATATGTGTGACTGACATGTTTCTATCTATCTAATCTATGTGTGAAGCTCTATTCTTTCGGTTCTAAATTGTCGGGTACCGGTGTATGCCGCTGCTGAATTGCCGGCTTTTCATGTTTCACTGTGAGCACTGTTCCCATCGATTTGGGCAATCACTGTAATGCCACAACCACCATGGCTGTGGCATTACAGTGAGTGGCAGACAATTCCTGCATGATTGGTGCTCTAAATAGCGCCAGACATGCAGGACACGCTTTTGGTGCACGAACAGTTATCGAACAAAACCTCGAACAGCCGAATTTTTTGCAAATCGTTCGGGTTCGTCGAACAACTCGAACACCGCCCAAAACAGATCGAATTTGAGATTGGCGAACAGTTCTAGTCGAACACCGCTCATCTCTATTCTCGGAATTCTGCTGAAATATAAAAATGCTTTGGCCCTTTCCCATTGATTTCGGAATGTTTTTTTTTTTTTTTTTTTTTAAAGTCTGTAAAACTCTCCCATTGTTCTCGGAATTCTGCTGAAGTTTAAAAATGCTTTGGAACTCTCCTATTGTTCTGAGAATCCTGCTGAAGTTCAAAAATGCTTTGGAACTCTTCCATTGTTCTCGGAATTCTGCTGAAGTTTAAAAATGCTTTGGAACACTCCCATTGTTCTCGGAATGTTATTGTTTTTTAAAATAAGTCTGTAGAACTCTCCCATTGTTCTCGTAATACTGCTAAAGTTTAAAAATGATTTGGAACTCTTCCATTGTTCTCTGAATTCTTCTGAAGTTTAAAAATGTTTTGGAACTCTTCCATTGTTCTCGGAATTCTGCTGAAGTTTAATAATGCTTTGGTAATCTCCTATTGTTCTCTTTATGTTATTGTTTATTTAAATCAGTCTGTAGAACTGTACCATTGTTCTCGGTATTCTGCTGAAGTTTAAAAATGCTTTGGAACTCTCCCATTGTTCTCAAAATGTTACGTTGTTTTTTAGTAAGTCTGCAGTACTCTCCCAATGTTCTCGGAATTCTGCTGATGTTTAGAAATAGTCTGTACAACTCTACCATTGTTCTCAGAATTCTGCTGAAGTTTAAAAATGCTTTGGAACTCTTCTATTGTTCATAGAATTCTGATGAAGTTTAAAAATGCTTTGGAACTTTTCCATTGCTCTCGGAATTCTGCTAAAGTTTAAAAAGGCTTTGGAACTTTTCCATTGTTCTCGGAATTCTGCTGAAGTTTAAAAATGCTTTGGAACTCTCCAATTGTTCTCTGAATTCTGCTGAAGTTTAAAAAAGCTTTGGAACTCTCCCTTTGTTCTTGGAATGTTACTGTTTTTTTTAAATAAGTCTGTAGAACTCTCCCAGAGTTCTTGGATTTCTGCTGAACTTTAAAAATGCTTTGGAACTCTTCCATTATTCTCTGAATTCTGCTGAAGTTTAAAAATATTTTGGAACTCTCCAATATTTCTTGGAATTCTGCTGAAGTTTAAAAATGCTTTGGAACTCTTTCATTGCTCTCAGAATTCTGCTGAAGTTTAAAAATGCTTTGGAACTCTTCCATTGATAGCTGAATTCTGCTGAAGTTTAAAAATAGTTTGTAGAATTTTCCAATTGTTCTTGGAATTCTGCAGAAGTTTAAAAATGCTTTGGAACTTTCCCATTGTACTCAGATTTCTGCTGAAGTTTAAAAATGCTTTGGAACTCTTCATTGTTCTCAGAATTCTGCTGAAGTTTTAAAATGCTTAGGAACTCTTCCATTGTTCTCTGAATTCTGCTAAAGTTTAAAAATAGTTTGTAGAACTCTCACATTTTTCTCGGTATTCTGCTGAAGTTTAAATATGCTTTGGAACTCTCCCATTTTTATCGGAATGTTATTGTTTTTTATAAATTAGTCTGCAGAATTCTCCCATTGTTCTTGGAATTCTTATGAAGTTTAAAAATGCTTTGGAACTCTTCCATTGTAGAACTCTCCCATTGTTCTCGGAATTCTGCTAAAGTTTAAAAAAGCTTTGGAACTCTTCCATTGTTCTCGGAATCCTGCTGAAGTTTTAAAATGCTTTGGAACTCTCCCATTGTTCTCGGAATGTTTTTTTTTAAATCAGTCTGTAGAACTCTACCAGTGTTCTTGGTTTTCTGCTGAAGTTTAAAAATGCTTTGGAACCCTCCCATTGTTCTCAAAATGTTATTAGTTTTTTTTAATAAGTCTGTAGAACTCTCACATTGTTCTCGGAATTCTGCTGAAGTTTTAAAATGCTTTGAAACTCTTCCATTGTTCTTGGAATTCTTCTAAAGTTTTAAAATGCTTTGGAACTCTTCCATTGCTCTCGGAATTCTGCTGAAGTTTAAAAATGGTTTGTAGAACTCTCCAAATGTTCTCGGAATTCTGATGAAGTTTAAATATGCTTTGGAACTCCCCCATTGTTATTGAAATGTTATTATTTTTTTAAATAAGTCTGTAGAACAAACACATTGTTCTCGGCATTCTGATGAAGTTTAAAAATGCTTTGGAACACTCACATTGATCTCGGAATTCTTATGAAGTTTAAAAATGCTTTGGAACTCTCCCATTGTTCCCGGAATTATTATTTTTTTTAAATAAATCTATAGAACTTGCCAATGGTTCTCAGAATTCTGCTGTAGTTTAAAAACAGTCTGTAGAACTTTCCCATTGTTCTCGGATTTCTGCTAAAGTTTAAAAAAGATTTGGAACTCTTCCATTGTTCTCGGAATCCTGCTGAAGTTTTAAAAAGCTTTGGAACTCTCCCATTGTTCTCGGAATGTTTTTTTTAAATCAGTCTGTAGAACTCTACCAGTGTTCTTGGTTTTCTGCTGAAGTTTAAAAATGCTTTGGAACTCTCCCATTGTTCTCAAAATGTTATTAGTTTTTTTTAATAAGTCTGTAGAACTCTCACATTGTTCTCGGAATTCTGCTGAAGTTTTAAAATGCTTTGGAACTCTTCCATTGTTCTTGGAATTCTTCTGAAGTTTTAAAATGCTTTGGAACTCTTCCATTGCTCTCGGAATTCTACTGTAGTTTAAAAATGGTTTGTAGGACTCTCCTATTGTTTTTGCAATTCTGCTGAAGTTTACATATGCTTTGGAAATCTTCTATTGCTCTCGGAATATTGCTTTAGTTTAAAAATGCTTTGGAACACTCCCATTGTTCTCAGAATGTTATTTTTTTTTAAATAAGTCTGTAGAACTCTCCCATTGTTCTCAGAATTATGCTAAACTTTAAAAATGCTTTGGAACTCTTCCATTGTTCTCGGAATTCTGCTGAAGTTTAAAAATCCTTTGGAAGTCTTCCATTGTTCTCGGTATTCTGGTGAAGTTTAAAAATGCTTTGGAACTTTTCCATTTTTTCGGAATCTGCTAAAGTTTAAAAATGATTTGGAACTCTCCCATTGTTCTTGGAATGTTTTTTTTTTTTTTTTTTAATAGTCTGTAAAACTCTCCCTTTGTTCTCGGAATTCTGCTGAAGTTTAAAAATGCTTTGGAACTTTTCCATTGTTCTTGAAATTCTGCTGAAGTTTAAAATGCTTTGGAAGTCTTCCATTGTTCTCGGAATTCTGCTGAAGTTTAAAAATAGTCTGTAGAACACTACCATTGCTCTCAGAATTCTGCTGAAGTTTTAAAAAAGCTTTGGGACTCTTCCATTGTTCTCAGAATTCTGCTGAAATGTAAAAATGCTTTGGACCACTCCCATTGTTCTCGGAATGTTTTTTTTTTTTTTTTTTAAAGTCTGTACAACTCTCCCATTGTTCTTGGAATTCTGTTGAAGTTTAAAATTGATTTGGAACTCTCCTATTGTTCTCGGAATCCTGGTGAAGTTCAAAAATGCTTTGGAACTCTTCCATTATTCTCGGAATTCTGCTAAAGTTTAAAAATGCTTTGGAACACTCCCATTGTTCTCGGAATGTTATTGTTTTTTTATATAAGTCTGTAGAACTCTCCGATTGTTCTCGGAATACCGCTAAAGTTTAAAAATGCTTTGGAACTCTTCCATTGTTCTCTGAATTCTGCTGAAGTTTAAAAATGCTATGGAACTCTTCCATTTTTCCCGGAATTCTGCTGAAGTTTAAAAATGCTTTGGAACTCTTCCATTGTTCTCGGAATTCTGCTGAAGTTTAAAAATGCTTTGGAACTCTCCTATTGTTCTCGAAATGTTTTTGTTTTTTTAAAAAAAAAGTCTGTAAAGCTCTCCCATTGTTCTCGGAATTCTGCTGAAGTTTAAAAATGCTTTGGAACTCTCCCATCATTCTGGGAATGTTATTGTTTTTTTATGTAAGTCTGTAGAACTCTCCCATTGTTCTCGAAATTCTGCTGATGTTTAAAAATGCTTTGGAACACTTCCATTGTTCTCGGAATTCTGCTGAAGTTTAAAACTAGTTTGTAGAACTCTCCAAATGTTCTCGAAATTCTGATGAAGTTTAAATATGCTTTGGAACTCCCCCATTGTTATTGAAATGTTATTATTTTTTTAAATAAGTCTGTAGAACAATCACATTGTTCTCGGCATTCTGATGAAGTTTAAAAATGCTTTGGAACACTCACATTGATCTCGGAATTCTTATGAAGTTTAAAAATGCTTTGGAACTCTCCCATTGTTCCCGGAATTATTATTTTTTTTAAATAAATTTATAGAACTTGCCAATGGTTCTCAGAATTCTGTTTGTAGTTTAAAAACAGTCTGTAGAACTCTCCCATTGTTCTCGGAATTCTGCTAAAGTTTAAAAAAGCTTCGGAACTCTTACATTGTTCTCGGAATTCTGCTGAAGTTTTAAAATGCTTTGGAACTCTCCCATTGTTCTCAAAATGTTATTAGTTTTTTTTAATAAGTCTGTAGAACTCTCACATTGTTCTCGGAATTCTGCTGAAGTTTTAAAATGCTTTGGAACACTTCCATTGTTCTTGGAATTCTTCTGAAGTTTTAAAATGCTTTGGAACCCTTCCATTGCTCTCGAAATTCTGCTGAAGTTTAAAAATGGTTTGTAGGACTCTCCTATTGTTTTTGCAATTCTGCTGAAGTTTACATATGCTTTGGAAATCTTCTATTGCTCTCAGAATATTGCTTTAGTTTAAAAATGCTTTGGAACACTCCCATTGTTCTCAGAATGTTATTTTTTTTTAAATAAGTCTGTAGAACTCTCCCATTGTTCTCGGAAATATGCTAAACTTTAAAAATGATTGGAACTCTTCCATTGTTCTCGGAATTCTGCTGAAGTTTAAAAATCCTTTGGAAGTTTTCCATTGTTCTCGGTATTCTGGTGAAGTTTAAAAATGCTTTGGAACTTTTCCATTTTTTCGGAATCTGCTAAAGTTTAAAAATGATTTGGAACTCTCCCATTGTTCTTGGAATGTTTTTTTTTTTTTTTTTTTAATAGTCTGTAAAACTCTCCCTTTGTTCTCGGAATTCTGCTGAAGTTTAAAAATGCTTTGGAACTTTTCCATTGTTCTCGAAATTCTGCTGAAGTTTAAAATGCTTTGGAAGTCTTCCATTGTTCTCGGAATTCTGCTGAAGTTTAAAAATAGTCTGTAGAACACTACCATTGCTCTCAGAATTCTGCTGAAGTTTCAAAAAAGCTTTGGGACTCTTCCATTGTTCTCAGAATTCTGCTGAAATGTAAAAATGCTTTGGACCTCTCCCATTGTTCTCGGAATTCTGCTGAAGTTTAAAATTGCTTTGGAACTCTCCTATTGTTCTCGAAATCCTGGTGAAGTTCAAAAATGCTTTGGAACTCTTCCATTGCTCTCGGAATTCTGCTAAAGTTTAAAAATGCTTTGGAACACTCCCATTGTTCTCGGAATGTTATTGTTTTTTTAAATAAGTCTGTAGAACTCTCCGATTGTTCTCGGAATACTGCTAAAGTTTAAAAATGCTTTGGAACTCTTCCATTGTTCTCTGAATTCTGCTGAAGTTTAAAAATGCTTTGGAACTCTTCCATTTTTCCCGGAATTCTGCTGAAGTTTAAAAATGCTTTGGAACTCTTCCATTGTTCTCGGAATTCTGCTGAAGTTTAAAAATGCTTTGGAACTCTCCTATTGTTCTCGAAATGTTATTGTATTTTTAAAAAAAAAAGTCTGTAAAGCTTTCCAATTGTTCTTGGAATTCTGCTGAAGTTTAAAACGGCTTTGGAACTCTCCCATCATTCTCGGAATGTCATTGTTTTTTTATGTAAGTCTGTAGAACTCTCCCATTGTTCTCGAAATTCTGCTGATGTTTAAAAATGCTTTGGAACTCTTCCATTGTTCTCGGAATTCTGCTGAAGTTTAAAACTAGTTTGTAGAACTTTCCAAATGTTCTCGAAATTCTGATGAAGTTTAAATATGCTTTGGAACTCCCCCATTGTTACTGAAATGTTATTATTTTTTTTAATAAGTCTGTAGAACAATCACATTGTTCTCGGCATTCTGATGAAGTTTAAAAATGCTTTGGAACACTCACATTGATCTCGGAATTCTTATGAAGTTTAAAAATGCTTTGGAACTCTCCCATTGTTCCCGGAATTATTATTTTTTTTAAATAAATCTATAGAACTTGCCAATGGTTCTCAGAATTCTGCTGTAGTTTAAAAACAGTCTGTAGAGCTCTCCCATTGTTCTCGGAATTCTGCTAAAGTTTAAAAAATCTTCGGAACTCTTACATTGTTCTCGGAATTCTGCTGAAGTTTTAAAATGCTTTGGAACTCTTCCATTGCTTTCGGGATTCTGCTGAAGTTTAAAAATGCTTTGGAACTCTCCCATTTTTCTTGGAATTCTGCTGAAGCTTAATAATGCTTTGGTACTCTCCTATTGTTCTCTTTATGTTATTGTTTATTTAAATCAGTCTGTAGAACTGTACAATTGTTCTCGGTATTCTGCTGAAGTTTAAAAATGCTTTGGAACTCTCCCATTGTTCTCAAAATGTTACATTGTTTTTTAGTAAGTCTGCAGTACTCTCCCATTGTTCTCGGAATTCTGCTGAAGTTTAAAAATGCTTTGGAACTCTCCCATCATTCTCGGAATGTTATTGTTTTTTAAAAATCAGTCTGTAGAACTCTCCCATTGTTCTCGGAATTCTGATGAAGTTAAAAATAGTCTGTACAACTCTACCATTGTTCTCAGAATTCTGCTTAAGTTTAAAAATGCTTTGGAACTCTTCTATTGTTCTCAGAATTCTGATGAAGTTTAAAAATGCCTTGGAACTTTTCCATTGTTCTCGGAATTCTGCTGAAGTTTAAAAATGCTTTGGAACTCTTCCATTGTTCTCGGAATTCTGCTGAAGTTTAAAAATGCTTTGGAACTCTTCCATTGTTCTCGGAATTCTGCTGAAGTTTAAAAATGCTTTGGAACTCTTCCATTGTTCCTGGAATTCTGCTGAAGTTTAAAAATAGTTTGTAGAACTTTCCAATTGTTCTTGGAATTCTGCTGAAGTTTAAAAATGCTTTGGAACTCTCCCATTGTCCTCGGAATGTTATTGTTTTTTTGAAAAAAAGTCTTTAGAACTCTCCCATTGTACTCAGATTTCTGCTGAAGTTTAAAAATGCTTAGGAACTCTTCCATTGTTCTCTGAATTCTGCTAAAGATTAAAAATAGTTTGTAGAACTCTCCCATTTTTCTCGGTATTCTGCTGAAGTTTAAATATGCTTTGGAACTCTCCCATTTTTATCGGAACGTTATTGTTTTTTATAAATTAGTCTGTAGAACTCTCCCATTGTTCTTGGTATTCTTATGAAGTTTAAAAATGCTTTGGAACTCTTCCATTGTAGAACTCTCCCATTGTTCTCGGAATTTTGCTAAAATTTAAAAAAGCTTTGGAACTCTTCCATTGTTCTCGGAATTCTGCTTAAGTTTTAAAATGCTTTGGAACTCTCCCATTGTTCTCGGAATGTTTTTTTTAAAATCAGTCTGTATAACTCTACCAGTGTTCTTGGTTTTCTGCTGAAGTTTAAAAATGCTTTGGAACTCTCCCATTGTTCTCAAAATGTTATTAGTTTTTTTTAATAAGTCTGTAGAACTCTCACATTGTTCTCGGAATACTGCTGAAGTTTTAAAATGCTTTGGAACTCTTCCATTGTTCTTGGAATTCTGCTGAAGTTTTAAAATGCTTTGGAACTTTTCCTTTGCTCTCGGAATTCTGCTGAAGTTTAAAAATGGTTTGTAGGACTCTCCTACTGTTTTTGCAATTCTGCTGAAGATTACATATGCTTTGGAACTCTCCTATTGCTCTCGGAATATTGCTTTAGTTTAAAAATGCTTTGGAACACTCCCATTGTTCTCAGAATGTTATTTTTTTTTTAAATAAGTCTGTAGAACTCTCCCATTGTTCTCGGAATTATGCTAAACTTTAAAAATGCTTTGGAACACTACTATTGCTCTCGGAATTCTGCTTAAGTTTAAAAATGTTTGGAACTCTTCCATTGTTCTCGGAATTCTGCTGAAGTTCAAAAATGCTTTGGAACTCTCCCATTGTTCTCAGAATTTAGCTTTAGTTTAAAAATGCTTTGAACTTTCCCATTGTTCTCGGAATGTTTTTTTTTTTTAAAAAGTCTGTAAAACTCTCACATTGTTCTCGGAATTCTGCTGAAGTTTAAAAATCCTTTGGAAGTCTTCCATTGTTCTCGCTATTCTGGTGAAGTTTAAAAATGCTTTGGAACTTTTCCATTTTTTCGGAATCTGCTAAAGTTTAAAAATGATTTGGAACTCACCCATTGTTCTTGGAATGTTTTTTTTTTTTTTTTTTTTTAAAGTCTGTAAAACTCTCCCTTAGTTCTCGGAATTCTGCTGAAGTTTAAAAATGCTTTGGAACTTTTCCATTGTTCTCGAAATTCTGCTGAAGTTTAAAAATGATTTGGAACTCTCCCATCATTCTCGGAAAGTTATTGTTTTTTAAAAATCAGTCTGTAGAACTCTCCCATTGTTCTCGGAATTCTGCTGAAGTTTAAAAATTCTTTAGAACTCTTCTATTGTTCTCAGAATTCTGATGAAGTTTAAAAATGCTTTGGAACTTTTCCATTGTTCTCGGAATTCTGCTGAAGTTTAAAAATGCTTTGGAACTTTCCATTGTTCTCGGAATTCTGCTGAAGTTTAAAAAAGCTTTGGAACTCTTCCATTGTTCTCGGAAATCTGATGAAGTTTAAAAATGCTTTGGAACTCTTCCATTGTTCCCGGAATTCTGCTGAAGTTTAAAAATGCTTTGGAACTCTTCCATTGTTCTCTGAATTCTGCTAAAGTTTAAAAATAGTTTGTAGAACTCTCCCATTTTTCTCGGTATTCTGCTGAAGTTTAAATATGCTTTGGAACTCTCCCATTTTTATCGGAATGTTATTGTTTTTTATAAATTAGTCTGTAGAACTCTCCCATTGTTCTTGGTATTCTTATGAAGTTTAAAAATGCTTTGGAACTTTTCCATTGCAGAACTCTCCCATTGTTCTCGGAATTCTGCTAAAGTTTAAAAAAGCTTTGGAACTCTTCCATTGTTCTCGGAATCCTGCTTAAGTTTTAAAATGCTTTGGAACTCTTCCATTGTTCTCAGAATGTTTTTTTTTTAAATCAGTCTGTAGAACTCTACCAGTGTTCTTGGTTTCCTGCTGAAGTTTAAAAATGCTTTGGAACTCTCCCATTGTTCTCAAAATGTTATTAGTTTTTTTTAATAAGTCTGTAGAACTCTCACATTGTTCTCGGAATTCTGATGAAGTTTTAAAATGCTTTTTAACACTTCCATTGCTCTTGGAATTCTGCTGAAGTTTTAAAATGCTTTGGAACTCTTCCTTTGCTCTCGGAATTCTGCTGAAGTTTAAAAATAGTTTGTAGGACTCTCCTATTGTTTTTGCAATTCTGCTGAAGTTTACATATGCTTTGGAACGCTCCTATTGCTCTCGGAATAGTGCTTTAGTTTAAAAATGCTTTGGAACACTCCCATTGTTCTCGGAATGTTATTTTTTTTTAAATAAGTCTGTAGAACTCTCCCAATGTTCTCGGAATTCTGCTGAAGTTTAAAAATGTTTGGAACTCTTCCATTGTTCTCGGAATTCTGCTGAAGTTCAAAAATGCTTTGGAACTCTCCCATTGTTCTCAGAATTTAGCTTTAGTTTAAAAATGCTTTGAACTCTCCCATTGTTCTCGGAATGTTTTTTTTTTTTTTAAAAAGTCTGTAAAACTCTCCCATTGTTCTCGGAATTCTGCTGAAGTTTAAAAATCCTTTGGAAGTCTTCCATTGTTCTCGGTATTCTGGTGAAGTTTAAAAATGCTTTGGAAATTTTCCATTTTTTCGGAATCTGCTAAAGTTTAAAAATGATTTGGAACTCTCCCATTGTTCTTGGAATGTTTTTTTTTTTTTTTTTTTTAATAGTCTGTAAAACTCTCCCTTTGTTCTCGGAATTCTGCTGAAGTTTAAAAATAGTCTGTACAACTCTCCCATTGTTCTCGGAATTCTGCTGAAGTTTAAAATTGCTTTGGAACTCTCCTATTGTTCTCGGAATCCTGGTGAAGTTCAAAAATGCTTTGGAACTCTTCCATTGTTCTCGGAATTCTGCTAAAGTTTAAAAATGCTTTGGAACACTCCCATTGTTCTCGGAATGTTATTGCTTTTTTAAATAAGTCTGTAGAACTCTCCGATTGTTCTCGGAATACTGCTAAAGTTTAAAAATGCTTTGGAACTCTTCCATTTTTCTCTGAATTCTGCTGAAGTTTAAAAATGCTTTGGAACGCTTCCATTTTTTCCGGAATTCTGCTGAAGTTTAAAAATGCTTTGGAACTATTCCATTGGTCTCGGAATTCTGCTGAAGTTTAAAAATGCTTTGGAACTCTCCTATTGTTCTCGGAATGTTATTGTTTTTTTTAAAAAAAAGTCTGTAAAGCTCTCCCATTGTTCTCGGAATTCTGCTGAAGTTTAAAAATGCTTTGGAACTCTCCCATCGCTCTCGGAATGTTATTGTTTTTTTATGTAAGTCTGTAGACCTCTCCCATTGTTCTCCCATTGTTATCGAAATTCTGCTGATGTTTAAAAATGCTTTGGAACTCTTCCATTGTTCTCGGAATTCTGCTGAAGTTTAAAACTAGTTTGTAGAACTCTCCAAATGTTCTCGAAATTCTGATGAAGTTTAAATATGCTTTGTATTGAAATGCATTGCTATTGAAATGTTATTATTTTTTTAAATAAGTCTGTAGAACAATCACATTGTTCTCGGCATTCTGATGAAGTTTAAAAATGCTTTGGAACACTCACATTGATCTCGGAATTCTTATGAAGTTTAAAAATGCTTTGGAACTATCCCATTGTTCTCTTTATGTTATTGTTTATTTAAATCAGTCTGTAGAACTGAACCCTTGTTCTCGGTATTCTGCTGAAGTTTAAAAATGCTTTCGAACTCTCCCATTGTTCTCAAAATGTTACATTGTTTTTTAGTAAGTCTGCAGTACTCTCCCATTGTTCTCGGAATTCTGCTGCAGTTTAAAAATGCTTTGGAACTCTCCCATCATTCTCGGAATTTTATTGTTTTTTAAAAATCAGTCTGTAGAACTCTCCCATTGTTCTCGGAATTTTGATGAAGTTAAAAATAGTCTGTACAACTCTACAAATGTTCTCAGAATTCTGCTGAAGTTTACAAATGCTTTGGAACTCTTCTATTGTTCTCAGAATTCTGATGAAGTTTAAAAATGCTTTGGAACTTTTCCATTGTTCTCGGAATTCTGCTGAAGTTTAAAAAGGCTTTGGAACTTTCCATTGTTCTCGGAATTCTGCTGAAGTTTAAAAAAGCTTTGGAACTCTTCCATTGTTCTCGGAATTCTGATGAAGTTTAAAAATGCTTTGGAACTCTTCCATTGTTCCCGGAATTCTGCTGAAGTTTAAAAATGCTTTGGAACTCTTCCATTTTTCTCGGAATTCTGCTGAAGTTTAAAAATGCTTTGGAACTCTCCTATTGTTCTCGGAATGTTATTGTTTTTTTTAAAAAAAAAGTCTGTAAAACTCTCCCATTGTTCTCGGAATTCTGCTGAAGTTTAAAAATGCTTTGGAACTCTCCCATTGTTCTCAAAATGTTACGTTGTTTTTTAGTAAGTCTGCAGTACTCTCCCATTGTTCTCGGAATTCTGCTGAAGTTTAAAAAGGCTTTGGAACTTTCCATTGTTCTCGGAATTCTGCTGAAGTTTAAAAATGCTTTGGAACTCTTCCATTGTTCTCGGAATTCTGATGAAGTTGAAAAATGCTTTGGAACTCTTCCATTGTTCCTGGAATTCTGCTGAAGTTTAAAAATGCTTTGGAACTCTTCCATTGTTCCCGGAATTCTGCTGAAGTTTAATAATGCTTTGGAACTCTTCCATTGTTCTCGGAATTCTGCTGAAGTTTAAAAATGCTTTGGAACTCTCCTATTGTTCTCGGAATGTTATTGTTTTTTTTAAAAAAAAGTCTGTAAAACTCTCCCATTGTTCTCGGAAATCTACTGAAGTTTAAAAATGCTTTGGAACTCTCCCATCGTTCTCGGAATGTTATTGTTTTTTTATGTAAGTCTGTAGAACTCTCCCATTGTTATCGAAATTCTGCTGATGTTTAAAAATGCTTTGGAACTCTACCATTGTTCTCGGAATTCTACTGAAGTTTAAAAATAGTTTGTAGAACTCTCCAAATGTTCTCAGAATTCTGATGAAGTTTAAACATGCTTTGGAACTCCCCCATTGTAATCGAAATGTTATTATTTTTTTTAAATAAGTCTGTAGAACACTCGCATTGTTCACGGAATTCTGATGAAGTTTAAAAATGCTTTGGAACACTCACATTGATCTCGGAATTCTTATGACGTTTAAAAATGCTTTGGAACTCTCCCATTGTTCCCGCAATTATTATTTTTTTTAAATAAATCTATAGTACTTGCGAATGGTTCTCAGAATTCTGATGTAGTTTAAAAACAGTCTGTAGAACTCTCCCATTGTTCTCGGAATTCTGATAAAGTTTAAAAATGATTTGGAACTCTTACATTGTTCTCTGAATTCTGCTGAAGTTTTAAAATGCTTTGGAACTCTTCCATTGCTTTTGGAATTCTGCTGAACTTTGAAAATGCTTTGTTACTCTCGTATTGTTCTCTTTAACTTATTGTTTTTTTAAATCAGTCTGTAGAACTGTACCATTGTTCTCGGTATTCTGCTAAAGTTTAAAAATGCTTTGGAACTCTTACATTGTTATCAAAAATGTTACGCTGTTTTTTGTAAGTCTGCAGTACTCTCCCATTGTTCTCGGAATTCCGCTGAAGTTTTAAAATGCTTTGGA
The DNA here is from genome assembly GCF_046119375.1 of Phyllobates terribilis. NCBI lineage: Eukaryota > Metazoa > Chordata > Amphibia > Anura > Dendrobatidae > Phyllobates > Phyllobates terribilis. The sequence goes on from NW_027362771.1 coordinate 295,591,492, forward strand.
ACTCTGCCACTGTTATCGGAATTCTGCTGAAGTTTAAAAATGCTTTGGAACTCATCCATTGTTCTTGGAATGCTGCTGAAATTTAAAAATGCTTTGGAACTCTCCCATCGTTCTCGTAATGATATTGTTTTTTAAAAATCAGTCTGTAGAACTCTCCCATTGTTCTCGGAATTCTGATAAAGTTAAAAATAGTCTGTACAACTCTACCATTGTTCTCAGAATTCTGCTGAAGTTTAAAAATGCTTTGGAACTCTTCTATTGTTCTCAGAATTCTGATGAAGTTTAAAAATGCTTTGGAACTTTTCCATTGTTCTCGGAATTCTGCTGAAGTTTAAAAAGGCTTTGGAACTTTCCATTGTTCTCGGAATTCTGCTGAAGTTTAAAAAAGCTTTGGAACTCTTCCATTGTTCCCGGAATTCTGCTGAAGTTTAAAAATAGTTTGTAGAACTTTCCAATTGTTCTTGGAATTCTGCTGAAGTTTAAAAATGCTTTGGAACTCTCCCATTGTCCTCGGAATGTTATTGTTTTTTTGAAAAAAAGTCTTTAGAACTCTGCCATTGTACTCAGATTTCTGCTGAAGTTTAAAGATGCTTAGGAACTCTTCCATTGTTCTCTGAATTCTGCTAAAGTTTAAAAATAGTTTGTAGAACTCTCCCATTTTTCTCGGTATTCTGCTGAAGTTTAAATATGCTTTGGAACTCTCCCATTTTTATCGGAATGTTATTGTTTTTTATAAATTAGTCTGTAGAACTCTCCCATTGTTCTTGGTATTCTTATGAAGTTTAAAAATGCTTTGGAACTCTTCCATTGTAGAACTCTCCCATTGTTCTCGGAATTCTGCTAAAGTTTAAAAAATCTTTGGAACTCTTCCATTGTTCTCGGAATCCTGCTTAAGTTTTAAAATGCTTTGGAACGCTTCCATTGTTCTCAGAATGTTTTTTTTAAAATCAGTCTGTAGAACTGTACAAGTGTTCTTGGTTTTCTGCTGAAGTTTAAAAATGCTTTGGAACTCTCCCATTGTTCTCAAAATGTTATTAGTTTTTTTTAATAAGTCTGTAGAACTCTCACATTGTTCTCGGAATTCTGCTGAAGTTTTAAAATGCTTTGGAACACTTCCATTGTTCTTGGAATTCTGCTGAAGTTTTAAAATGCTTTGGAACTCTTCCTTTGCTCTCGGAATTCTACTGAAGTTTAAAAATAGTTTGTAGGACTCTCCTATTGTTTTTGCAATTCTGCTGAAGTTTACATATGCTTTGGAACTCTCCTATTGCTCTCGGAATAGTGCTTTAGTTTAAAAATGCTTTGGAACACTCCCACTGTTCTAGGAATGTTAATTTTTTTTAAATAAGTCTGTAGAACTCTCCCATTGTTCTCGGAATTCTGCTGAAGTTTAAAAATGTTTGGAACTCTTCCATTGTTCTCGGAATTCTGCTGAAGTTCAAAAATGCTTTGGAACTCTCCCATTGTTCTCAGAATTTAGCTTTAGTTTAAAAATGCTTTGAACTCTCCCATTGTTCTCGGAATGTTTTTTTTTTTAAAAAAAAAGTCTGTAAAACTCTCCCATTGTTCTCGGAATTCTGCTGAAGTTTAAAAATGCTTTGGAACTTTTCCATTTTTTCGGAATCTGCTAAAGTTTAAAAATGATTTGGAACTCTCCCATTGTTCTTGGAATGTTTTTTTTTTTTTTTTTTTAATAGTCTGTAAAACTCTCCCTTTGTTCTCGGAATTCTGCTGAAGTTTAAAAATGCTTTGAAACTTTTCCATTGTTATCGAAATTCTGCTGAAGTTTAAAATGCTTTGGAAGTCTTCCATTGTTCTCGGAATTCTGCTGAAGTTTAAAAATAGTCTGTTAAACTCTCCCATTGTTCTCGGAATTCTGCTGAAGTTTAAAATTGCTTTGGAACTCTCCTATTGTTCTCGGAATCCTGGTGAAGTTCAAAAATTCTTTGGAACTCTTCCATTGTTCTCGGAATTCTGCTAAAGTTTAAAATTGCTTTGGAACACTCCCATTGTTCTCGGAATGTTATTGTTTTTTTAAATAAGTCTGTAGAACTCTCCGAATGTTCTCGGAATACTGCTAAAGTTTAAAAATGCTTTGGAACTCTTCCATTGTTCTCTGAATTCTGCTGAAGTTTAAAAATGCTTTGGAACTCTTCCATTTTTCCCGGAATTCTGCTGAAGTTTAAAAATGCTTTGGATCTCTTTCATTGTTCTCGGAATTCTGCTGAAGTATAAAAATGCTTTGGAACTCTCCTATTGTTCTCGGAATGTTATTGTTTTTTTTAAAAAAAAGTCTGTAAAGCTCTCCCATTGTTCTTGGAATTCTGGTGAAATTTAAAAATGCTTTGGAACTCTCCCATCGCTCTCGGAATGTTATTGTTTTTTTATGGAAGTCTGTAGACCTTTCCCATTGTTCTCGAAATTCTGCTGATGTTTAAAAATGCTTTGGAACTCTTCCATTGTTCTCAAAATTCTGCTGAAGTTTAAAACTAGTTTGTAGAACTCTCCAAATGTTCTCGGAATTCTGATGAAGTTTAAATATGCTTTGGAACTCCCCCATTGTTATTGAAATGTTATTATTTTTTTAAATAAGTCTGTAGAACGATCACATTGTTCTCGGCATTCTGCTCAAGTTTAAAAATGCTTTGGAACACTCACATTGATCTCGGAATTCTTATGAAGTTTAAAAATGCTTTGGAACTCTCCCATTGTTCCCGGAATTATTATTTTTTTTAAATAAATCTATAGAACTTGCCAATGGTTCTCAGAATTCTGCTGTAGTTTAAAAACAGTCTGTAGAACTCTCCCATTGTTCTCGGAATTATGATAAAGTTTATAAAAGCTTCGGAACTCTTACATTGTTCTCGGAATTCTGCTGAAGTTTAAAAATGCTTTGGAACTCTCCCATTTTTCTTGGAATTATGCTGAAGTTTAATAATGCTTTGGTACTCTCCTATTGTTCTCTTTATGTTATTGTTTATTTAGATCAGTCTGTAGAGCTGTACCATTGTTCTCGGTATTCTGCTGAAGTTTAAAAATGCTTTGGAACTCTCCCATTGTTCTCAAAATGTTACGTTGTTTTTTAGCAAGTCTGCAGTACTCTCCCATTGTTCTCGGAATTCTGCTGCAGTTTAAAAATGCTTTGGAACTCTCCCATCATTCTCGGAATGTTATTGTTTTTTAAAAATCAGTCTGTAGAACTCTCCCATTGTTCTCGGAATTCTGATGAAGTTAAAAATAGTCTGTACAACTCTACAAATGTTCTCAGAATTCTGCTGAAGTTTAAAAATACTTTGGAACTCTTCTATTGTTCTCAGAATTCTGATGAAGTTTAAAAATGCTTTGGAACTTTTCCATTGTTCTCGGAATTCTGCTGAAGTTTAAAAAGGCTTTGGAACTTTCCATTGTTCTCGGAATTCTGCTGAAGTTTAAAAAAGCTTTGGAACTCTTCCATTGTTCTCGGAATTCTGATGAAGTTTAAAAATGCTTTGGAACTCTTCATTTGTTCTCGGAATTCTGCTGAAGTTTAAAAATGCTTTGGAACTCTTCCATTGTTCTCGGAATTCTGCTGAAGTTTAAAAGTGCTTTGGAACTCTCCTATTGTTCTCGGAATGTTATTGTTTTTTTTAAAAAAAAGTCTGTAAAACTCTCCCATTGTTCTCGGAATTCTGCTGAAGTTTAAAAATGCTTTGGAACTCTCCCATTGTTCTCAAAATGTTACGTTGTTTTTTAGTAAGTATGCAGTACTGTCCCATTGTTCTCGGAATTCTGCTGAAGTTTAAAAATGCTTTGGAACTCTCCCATCATTCTCGGAATGTTATTGTTTTCTAAAAATCAGTCTGTAGAACTCTCCCATTATTCTCGGAATTCTGATGAAGTTAAAAATAGTCTGTACAACTCTACCATTGTTCTCAGAATTCTGCTGAAGTTTAAAAATGCTTTGGAACTCTTCTATTGTTCTCAGAATTCTGATGGAGTTTAAAAATGCTTTGGAACTTTTCCATTGTTCTCCGAATTCTGCTGAAGTTTAAAAATGCTTTGGAACTTTCCATTGTTCTCGGAATTCTGCTGAAGCTTAAAAATGCTTTGGAACTCTTCCATTGTTCTCGGAATTCTGATGAAGTTTAAAAATGCTTTGGAACTCTTCCATTGTTCCCAGAATTCTGCTGAAGTTTAAAAATGCTTTGGAACTCTTCCATTGTTCTCGGAATTCTGCTGAAGTTTAAAAATGCTTTGGAACTCTCCTATTGTTCTTGGAATGTTATTGTTTTTTTTAAAAAAAAGTCTGTAAAACTCTCCCATTGTTCTCGGAATTCTACTGAAGTTTAAAAATGCTTTGGAACTCTCCCATCGTTCTCGGAATGTTATTGTTTTTTTATGTAAGTCTGTAGAACTCTCCCATTGTTATCGAAATTCTGCTGATGTTTAAAAATGCTTTGGAACTCTTCCATTGTTCTCGGAATTCTACTGAAGTTTAAAAATAGTTTGTAGAACTCTCCAAATGTTCTCGGAATTCTGATGAAGTTTAAACATGCTTTGGAACTCCCCCATTGTTATCGAAATGTTATTATTTTTTTTAAATAAGTCTGTAGAACACTCGCATTGTTCTCGGAATTCTGATGAAGTTTAAAAATGCTTTGGAACACTCACATTGATCTCGGAATTCTTATGAAGTTTAAAAATGCTTTGGAACTCTCCCATTGTTCCCGCAATTATTATTCTTTTTAAATAAATCTATAGTACTTGCGAATGGTTCCAAGAATTCTGATGTAGTTTAAAAACAGTCTGTAGAACTCTCCCATTGTTCTCGGAATTCTGCTAAAGTTTAAAAATGATTTGGAACTTTTCCATTTTTTCGGAATCTGCTAAAGTTTAAAAATGATTTGGAACTCTCCCATTGTTCTTGGAATGTTTTTTTTTTTTTTTTTTTAATAGTCTGTAAAACTCTCCCTTTGTTCTCGGAATTCTGCTGAAGTTTAAAAATGCTTTGAAACTTTTCCATTGTTATCGAAATTCTGCTGAAGTTTAAAATGCTTTGGAAGTCTTCCATTGTTCTCGGAATTCTGCTGAAGTTTAAAAATAGTCTGTTAAACTCTCCCATTGTTCTCGGAATTCTGCTGAAGTTTAAAATTGCTTTGGAACTCTCCTATTGTTCTCGGAATCCTGGTGAAGTTCAAAAATTCTTTGGAACTCTTCCATTGTTCTCGGAATTCTGCTAAAGTTTAAAATTGCTTTGGAACACTCCCATTGTTCTCGGAATGTTATTGTTTTTTTAAATAAGTCTGTAGAACTCTCCGAATGTTCTCGGAATACTGCTAAAGTTTAAAAATGCTTTGGAACTCTTCCATTGTTCTCTGAATTCTGCTGAAGTTTAAAAATGCTTTGGAACTCTTCCATTTTTCCCGGAATTCTGCTGAAGTTTAAAAATGCTTTGGATCTCTTTCATTGTTCTCGGAATTCTGCTGAAGTATAAAAATGCTTTGGAACTCTCCTATTGTTCTCGGAATGTTATTGTTTTTTTTAAAAAAAAGTCTGTAAAGCTCTCCCATTGTTCTTGGAATTCTGGTGAAATTTAAAAATGCTTTGGAACTCTCCCATCGCTCTCGGAATGTTATTGTTTTTTTATGGAAGTCTGTAGACCTTTCCCATTGTTCTCGAAATTCTGCTGATGTTTAAAAATGCTTTGGAACTCTTCCATTGTTCTCAAAATTCTGCTGAAGTTTAAAACTAGTTTGTAGAACTCTCCAAATGTTCTCGGAATTCTGATGAAGTTTAAATATGCTTTGGAACTCCCCCATTGTTATTGAAATGTTATTATTTTTTTAAATAAGTCTGTAGAACGATCACATTGTTCTCGGCATTCTGCTCAAGTTTAAAAATGCTTTGGAACACTCACATTGATCTCGGAATTCTTATGAAGTTTAAAAATGCTTTGGAACTCTCCCATTGTTCCCGGAATTATTATTTTTTTTAAATAAATCTATAGAACTTGCCAATGGTTCTCAGAATTCTGCTGTAGTTTAAAAACAGTCTGTAGAACTCTCCCATTGTTCTCGGAATTATGATAAAGTTTATAAAAGCTTCGGAACTCTTACATTGTTCTCGGAATTCTGCTGAAGTTTAAAAATGCTTTGGAACTCTCCCATTTTTCTTGGAATTATGCTGAAGTTTAATAATGCTTTGGTACTCTCCTATTGTTCTCTTTATGTTATTGTTTATTTAGATCAGTCTGTAGAGCTGTACCATTGTTCTCGGTATTCTGCTGAAGTTTAAAAATGCTTTGGAACTCTCCCATTGTTCTCAAAATGTTACGTTGTTTTTTAGCAAGTCTGCAGTACTCTCCCATTGTTCTCGGAATTCTGCTGCAGTTTAAAAATGCTTTGGAACTCTCCCATCATTCTCGGAATGTTATTGTTTTTTAAAAATCAGTCTGTAGAACTCTCCCATTGTTCTCGGAATTCTGATGAAGTTAAAAATAGTCTGTACAACTCTACAAATGTTCTCAGAATTCTGCTGAAGTTTAAAAATACTTTGGAACTCTTCTATTGTTCTCAGAATTCTGATGAAGTTTAAAAATGCTTTGGAACTTTTCCATTGTTCTCGGAATTCTGCTGAAGTTTAAAAAGGCTTTGGAACTTTCCATTGTTCTCGGAATTCTGCTGAAGTTTAAAAAAGCTTTGGAACTCTTCCATTGTTCTCGGAATTCTGATGAAGTTTAAAAATGCTTTGGAACTCTTCATTTGTTCTCGGAATTCTGCTGAAGTTTAAAAATGCTTTGGAACTCTTCCATTGTTCTCGGAATTCTGCTGAAGTTTAAAAGTGCTTTGGAACTCTCCTATTGTTCTCGGAATGTTATTGTTTTTTTTAAAAAAAAGTCTGTAAAACTCTCCCATTGTTCTCGGAATTCTGCTGAAGTTTAAAAATGCTTTGGAACTCTCCCATTGTTCTCAAAATGTTACGTTGTTTTTTAGTAAGTATGCAGTACTGTCCCATTGTTCTCGGAATTCTGCTGAAGTTTAAAAATGCTTTGGAACTCTCCCATCATTCTCGGAATGTTATTGTTTTCTAAAAATCAGTCTGTAGAACTCTCCCATTATTCTCGGAATTCTGATGAAGTTAAAAATAGTCTGTACAACTCTACCATTGTTCTCAGAATTCTGCTGAAGTTTAAAAATGCTTTGGAACTCTTCTATTGTTCTCAGAATTCTGATGGAGTTTAAAAATGCTTTGGAACTTTTCCATTGTTCTCCGAATTCTGCTGAAGTTTAAAAATGCTTTGGAACTTTCCATTGTTCTCGGAATTCTGCTGAAGCTTAAAAATGCTTTGGAACTCTTCCATTGTTCTCGGAATTCTGATGAAGTTTAAAAATGCTTTGGAACTCTTCCATTGTTCCCAGAATTCTGCTGAAGTTTAAAAATGCTTTGGAACTCTTCCATTGTTCTCGGAATTCTGCTGAAGTTTAAAAATGCTTTGGAACTCTCCTATTGTTCTTGGAATGTTATTGTTTTTTTTAAAAAAAAGTCTGTAAAACTCTCCCATTGTTCTCGGAATTCTACTGAAGTTTAAAAATGCTTTGGAACTCTCCCATCGTTCTCGGAATGTTATTGTTTTTTTATGTAAGTCTGTAGAACTCTCCCATTGTTATCGAAATTCTGCTGATGTTTAAAAATGCTTTGGAACTCTTCCATTGTTCTCGGAATTCTACTGAAGTTTAAAAATAGTTTGTAGAACTCTCCAAATGTTCTCGGAATTCTGATGAAGTTTAAACATGCTTTGGAACTCCCCCATTGTTATCGAAATGTTATTATTTTTTTTAAATAAGTCTGTAGAACACTCGCATTGTTCTCGGAATTCTGATGAAGTTTAAAAATGCTTTGGAACACTCACATTGATCTCGGAATTCTTATGAAGTTTAAAAATGCTTTGGAACTCTCCCATTGTTCCCGCAATTATTATTCTTTTTAAATAAATCTATAGTACTTGCGAATGGTTCCAAGAATTCTGATGTAGTTTAAAAACAGTCTGTAGAACTCTCCCATTGTTCTCGGAATTCTGCTAAAGTTTAAAAATGATTTGGAACTCTTACGTTGTTCTCTGAATTCTGCTGAAGTTTTAAAATGCTTTGGAACTCTTCCATTGCTTTTGGAATTCTGCTGAACTTTAAAAATGCTTTGTTACTCTCGTATTGTTCTCTTTAACTTATTGTTTTTTTAAATCAGTCTGTAGAACTGTACCATTGTTCTCGGTATTCTGCTAAAGTTTAAAAATGCTTTGGAACTCTTACATTGTTCTCAAAAATGTTACGCTGTTTTTTGGAAGTCTGCAGTACTCTCCCATTGTTCTCGGAATTCTGCTGAAGTTTTAAAATGCTTTGGAACTCTGCCACTGTTATCGGAATTCTGCTGAAGTTTAAAAATGCTTTGGAACTCATCCATTGTTCTTGGAATGCTGCTGAAATTTAAAAATGCTTTGGAGCTCTCCCATCGTTCTCGTAATGATATTGTTTTTTAAAAATCAGTCTGTAGAACTCTCCCGTTGTTCTCTGAATTCTGATGAAGTTAACAATAGTCTATAGAACTCTAACATTATTCTCAGAATTCTGCTGAAGTTTAAAAATGCTTTGGAACTCTTCCATTGTTCTCAGAATTCTGATGAAGTTTAAAAATGCTTTGGAACTTATGCATTGTTCTCAGAATTCTGCTGAAGTTTAAAAGGGCTTTGGAACTTTTCCATTGTTCTCGGAATTCTGATGAAGTTTAAAAATGCTTTGGAACTCTTCCATTGTTCTCGGAAATCTGATGAAGTTTAAAAATGCTTTGGAACTCTCCCATTGTTCTCGGAATGTTATTCTTTTTTTAAAAAAAAGGCTGTAAAACTCTTCCTTTGTTCTCGGAATTCTGCTGAAGTTTAGAAATGCTTTGGAACTCTTCCATTGTTCTTGGAATGCTGCTGAAGTTTCAAAATGCTTTGGAACACTCCCATCGTTCTCGGAATGTTATTGTTTTTTAAAAATCAGTCTCTAGAACTCTCCCATTGTTCTCGGAATTCTGCTGAAGATTAAAAATGCTATGGAACTCTTCCATTGTTCTCGGAATTCTGATGAAGTTTAAAAATGCTTTGGAACTCTCCCATTGTTCTCGGAATGTTATTGTTTTTTTTTAAATAAGTCTGTAGAACTCTCCCATTGTTCTCGAAATTATGCTAAAGTTTAAAAATGCTTTGGAACTCTTCCATTGTTTTCGGAATTCGGCTGAAGTTTAAAAATGCTTTGGATCTCTTCCATTGTTTTCAGAGTTCGCTGAAATTTAAAAATGCTTTGGAACTCTCCCATTCTTCCCGGAATGTTATTCTTTTTTTTAAAAGAAGGCTGTAAAACTCTTCCATTGTTCTCGGAATTCTTCTGATTTTAAAAATAGCCTGTACAACTCTCCCATTGTGCTCGGTATTTTGCTGAAGATTAAAAATGCTTTGGAACTCTTCCATTGGTCTCAGGTATCTGCTGTAGTTTAAAAATGCTTTGGAACTCTTCCATTGTTCTCGGAATTCTGATGAAGTTTAAAAATGCTTTGGTACTCTCCCATTGTTCTCGGAATGTTATTGTTTTTTTTTAAATAAGTCTGTAGAACTCTCCCATTGTTCTCGAAATTATGCTAAAGTTTAAAAATGCTTTGGAACTCTTCCATTGTTCTCGGAATTCGGCTGAAGTTTAAAAATGCTTTGGATCTCTTCCATTGTTTTCAGAGTTCGCTGAAATTTAAAAATGCTTTGGAACACTCCCATTCTTCCCGGAATGTTATTCTTGTTTTTAAAAGAAGGCTGTAAAACTCTTCCATTGTTCTCGGAATTCTACTGAAGTTTAAAAATGCTTTGGAACTCTTCCATTGTTCTCAGAATTCTGCTGAAGTTTAAAAATGCTTTGGAACTCTTCCATTGTTCTTGGAATGCTGCTGAAGTTTAAAAATGCTTTGGAACACTCCCATCGTTCTCGGAATGTTATTGTTTTTTTAAAAATCAGTCTGTAGATCTCTCCCATTGTTCTTGGAAATCTGCTGAAGATTAAAAATGCTTTGGAACTCTTCCATTGTTCTCGGAATTCTGATGAAGTTAATAATAGTCTGTTGAAATTTACCTTTGTTCTCAGAATTCTGCTGGAGTTTAAAAAGGCTTTGGAACTTTTCCATTGTTCTAGGAATTCTGCTGAAGTTTAAAAATGCTTTGGAACTCTTCCATTGTTCTCAGAATTTTGCTGAAGTTAAAAAATAGTTTGTAGGACTCTCCTATTGTTTTTGCAATTCTGCTGAAGTTTAAATATGCTTTGGAACTCTCCCATTGTTCTCGGAATTCTGCTGAAGTTTAAAAATGCTTTGGATCTCTCCCATTGTTCTCGGAATGTTATTGTTTTTTTTTTTAAAAAAGTCTGTAAAACTCTCCCATTGTTCTCGGAATTCTGGTGAAGTTTAAAAATGCTTTGGAACTTTTCCATTGTTCTCGGAATTCTTCTGATTTTATAAATAGCCTGTACAACTCTCCCATTGTGCTCGTTATTTTGCTGAAGATTAAAAATGCTTTGGAACTCTTCCATTGGTCTCAGGTATCTGCTGTAGTTTAAAAATGCTTTGGAACTCTTCCATTGTTCTCGGAATTCTGATGAAGTTTAAAAATGCTTTGGTACTCTCCCATTGTTCTCGGAATGTTATTGTTTTTTTTTTAAATAAGTCTGTAGAACTCTCCCATTGTTCTCGAAATTATGCTAAAGTTTAAAAATGCTTTGGAACTCTTCCATTGTTCTCGGAATTCGGCTGAAGTTTAAAAATGTTTTGGATCTCTTCCATTGTTTTCAGAGTTCGCTGAAATTTAAAAATGTTTTGGAACACTCCCATTCTTCCCGGAATGTTGTTCTTTTTTTTAAAAGAAGGCTGTAAAACTCTTCCATTGTTCTCGGAATTATACTGAAGTTTAAAAATGCTTTGGAACTCTTCCATTGTTCTCAGAATTCTGCTGAAGTTTAAAAATGCTTTGGAACTCTTCCATTGTTCTTGGAATGCTGCTGAAGTTTAAAAATGCTTTGGAACACTCCCATCGTTCTCGGAATGTTATTGTTTTTTTAAAAATCAGTCTGTAGATCTCTCCCATTGTTCTCGGAAATCTGCTGAAGATTAAAAATGCTTTGGAACTCTTCCATTGTTCTCGGAATTCTGATGAAGTTAAAAATAGTCTGTTGAAATTTACCTTTGTTCTCAGAATTCTGCTGGAGTTTAAAAAGGCTTTGGAACTTTTCCATTGTTCTAGGAATTCTGCTGAAGTTTAAAAATGCTTTGGAACTCTTCCATTGTTCTCAGAATTCTGCTGAAGTTAAAAAATAGTTTGTTGGACTCTCCTATTGTTTTTGCAATTCTGCTGAAGTTTAAATATGCTTTGGAACTCTCCCATTGTTCTCGGAATTCTGCTGAAGTTTAAAAATGCTTTGGATCTCTCCCATTGTTCTCGGAATGTTATTGTTTTTTTTTTTTAAAAAGTCTGTAAAACTCTCCCATTGTTCTCGGAATTCTGCTGAAGTTTAAAAATGCTTTGGAACTTTTCCATTGTTCTCGGAATTCTTCTGATTTTATAAATAGCCTGTACAACTCTCCCATTGTGCTCGGTATTTTGCTGAAGATTAAAAATGCTTTGGAACTCTTCCATTGGTCTCAGGTATCTGCTGTAGTTTAAAAATGCTTTGGAACTCTTCCATTGTTCTTGGGATTCTACTGAAGTTTTAAAACACATTGGAACTCTACTATTGTTCTCGGAATGATATTGTATTTTTAAATCAATTTGTAGAACTTCAACATTGTTTTCGGTATTCTGCTGAAGTTTTAAAATGCTTTGCAACTCTCCCATTGTTCTCGGTATGTTATTTTTTTTATGTCTGTTGAACTCTCCCATTGTTCTCGGAATTCTGCTGAAGTGTAAAAATGCTTTGGAACTCTCCCATTGTTCTCGGAATGTTATTGTTTTTTTTAAATAAATCTGAAGAACTCTCCCATTGTTCTCAAAATTATGCTAAAGTTTAAAAATGCTTTGGAGCTCTTTCATTGTTATCGGAATTCGGCTGAAGTTTAAAAATCCTTTTATCTCTTCCCTTGTTCTCAGAGTTCGCTGAAATTTAAAAATGCTTTGGAACTCTCCCATTCTTCTCGGAATGTTATTCTTTTTTTAAAAAAAAGGCTGTAAAACTCTTCCATTGTTCTCGGAATTCTGCTGAAGTTTAGAGATGCTTTGGAACTCTTCCATTGTTCTTGGAATGCTGCTGAAGTTTCAAAATGCTTTGGAACTCTCCCATCGTTCTCGGAATGTTATTGTTTTTTTAAAAATCAGTCTCTAGAACTCTCCCATTGTTCTCGGAATTCTGCTGAAGAATAAAAATGCTATGGAACGCTTCCATTGTTCTAGGAATTCTGATGAAGTTAAAAATAGTCTGTAGAAATCTACCTTTGTTCTCAGAATTCTGCTGGAGTTTAAAAATGCTTTGGAACTCTTCCATTGTTCTCGGAATTCTGATGAAGTTTAAAAATGCTTTGGAACTCTCCCATTGTTCTCGGAATGTTATTGTTTTTTTTTAAATAAGTCTGTAGAACTCTCCCATTGTTCTCGAAATTATGCTAAAGTTTAAAAATGCTATGGAACTCTTCCATTGTTCTCGGAATTCGACTGAAGTTTAAAAATGCTTTGGATCTCTTCCATTGTTTTCAGAGTTCGCTGAAATTTAAAAATGCTTTGGAACTCTCCCATTCTTCCCGGAATGTTATTCTTTTTTTAAAAGAAGGCTGTAAAACTCTTCCATTGTTCTCGGAATTCAACTGAAGTTTAAAAATGCTTTGGAACTCTTCCATTGTTCTCGGAATTCTGCTGAAGTTTAAAAATACTTTGGAACTCTTCCATTGTTCTTGGAATGCTGGTGAAGTTTAAAAATGCTTTGGAACTCTCTCATCGTTCTCGGAATGTTATTGTTTTTTTTTTAATAAATCTGCAGAACTCTCCCATTGTTCTCAAAATTATGCTAAAGTTTAAAAATGCTTTGGAACTCTTTCATTGTTCTCGGAATTCGGCTGAAGTTTAAAAATGCTTTGGATCTCTTCCATTGTTCTCAGAGTTCGCTGAAATTTAAAAATGCTTTGGAACTCTCCCATTCTTCTCAGAATGTTATTCTTTTTTTAAAAAAAAGGCTGTAAAACTCTTCCATTGTTCTCGGAAATCTGCTGAAATTTAGAAATGCTTTGGAACTCTTCCATTGTTCTTGCAATGCTGCTGAAGTTTCAAAATGCTTTGGAACTCTCCCATCGTTCTCGGAATGTTATTGTTTTTTTAAGTAAGTCTGTAGAACTCTCCCATTGTTCTCGGAATTCTGCTAAAGTTTAAAAATGCTTTGGAACTCTTCCATTGTTCTCGGAATTCTGCTGAAGTGTAAATATGCTTTGAAACTCTTCCATTGTTCTCTGAATTCTGCTGAAGTTTAAAAATAATTTGTAGAACTCTACAAATGTTCTCGGAATTCTGCTGAAGTTTAAATATGCTTTGGACCTCCCCCATTGTTATCGAAATGTTATTATTTTTTTTAAATTAGTCTGTAGAATTCTCGCATTGTTCTCGGAATTCTAATGAAGTTTAAAAATGCTTTGGAACTCTCACATTGATCTCGGAATTCTTATGAAGTTTAAAAATGCTTAGGAGTTCTCACATTGTTCTCGGACTGTTATTGTTTTTTAAAAAAAGTCTGCAGAAATCTCCCATTGTTCTCGGAATTCTGCTGAAGATGAAAAATGCTTTGGAATGCTTCCATTGTTCTCGGAATTCTGCTGAAGTTTAAAAATGTTTTGGAACTCTTCCATTGTTCTCAGAATTCTGTTGAAGTTTAAAAATGCTTTGGAATACTTCCATTGCTCTCTGAATTTTGCTATAGTTTAAAAATAGTTTGTAGAGCTCTCCCCTTCATCTCGGAATTCTGCAGAAGTTTAAAAATGCTTTGGAACTCTCCCATTGTTCTCGGAATAATGCTGAAGTATAAAAATGCTTTGGAACTCTCCTATTGTTCTCGGAATGTTTTTGTTTTTTTCAAATCAGCCTGTAGAACTTTCCCATTGTTCTCAGAATTCTGTTGAAGTTTAAAAATGATTTGGAACTCTTCCATTGTTCTCGGAATACTGCTGAAGTTTAAAATTGCTTTGGAACTTTTCCATTGTTTTCGGAATTCTGATGAAGTTTCAAAATGCTTTGGAAGTCGTCCATTGTTCTCAGAATTCTGCTGAAGTTTAAAAATGGTTTGTAGAACTCTCCTATTGTTCTCGGAATTCTGCTGAATTTTAAATATGCTTTGGAACTCTCCCATTGTTCTCGGAATTTTGTTGAAGTTTAAAAATGCTTTGGAACTCTCCCATTTTTCTCGAAATGTTATTGTTTTTTTAAAATAAGTCTGTAGAACTCTCCCATTGTTCTCGAAGTTCTGCTAAAGTTTAAAAATGCTTTGGAACTCTTCCATTGTTCTTTAAATTCTGCTGAAGTTTAAGAATGGTCTGTAGAACACTCCCATTGTTCTTGAAAATCGGCTAAATTTTAAAAATGCTTTGGAACTTTTCCATTGTTCTCGGTATTCTGCTGAAGTTTAGAAATGCTTTGGGATACTTCCATTGTTCTTGGAATCCAGCTGAAGTCTAAAAATGCTTTGGAACTCTTCCATTGTTCTCAGAATTCTGCTGAAGTTTAATAATAGTCTGTAGAACTCTACCATTGTTCTCGGGTTTCTACTGAAGTTAAAAATGCTATGGAACTCTTCCATTGTTCTCGGAATTCTGCTGAAGTTTAAACATGCTTTGGAACACTTCCCTTGTTATCGGACATCTGCTGCAGTTTAAAAATGTTTTGGAACTCTCCCATTGTTCACGTAATGTTGTTGTTGTTTTTTTTAAACAAATATGTAGAACTCTCCCATTGTTCTAGGAATTCTGCTGAAGTTTAAAAAGGCTTTGGAACTCTTCCATTGTTCTCGGTATTCTGCTGAAGTTTAAAAATGCTTTGGAATGCTCCCATTGTTCTCGGAATACTGCTGAAGTTTAAAAATGCTTTGGAACTCTCCCATTGTTCTCGAAATGTTTTTGTTTTTTTAAATCAGCCTGTAGAACTCTCCCATTGTTCTCGGAATTCTGTTGAAGTTTAAAAATGCTTTGGAACTCTTCCATTGTTCTCGGAATTCTGCTGATGATTAAAAATAGTCTGTAGAACTCTGCCATTGTTCTCGGAATTCTGCTGAAGTTTAAAATGGTTTGTAGAACTCTCCTATTGTTCTCGGAATTCTGCTGAAGTTTAAATATGCTTTGGAACTCTCCCATTGTTCTCGGAATTTTGCTGAAGATTAAAAATGCTTTGGAACTCTCCCATTGTTCTCGGAATGTTATTGTTTTTTTTAAATAAGTCTGTAGAACTCTCCCATTGTTCTCGAAATTCTGCTGAAGTTTAAAAATGCTTTGGAACTCTTCCATTCTTCTCCAAATTCTGCTGAAGTTTAAAAATGGTCTGTAGAACACTCCCATTGTTCTTGAAAATCTGCTTAATATTGAAAATGCTTTGGAACTTTTCAATTGTTCTCGGTATTCTGCTGAAGTTTAAAAATGCTTTGGGACACTTCCATTGTTCTCGGAATTCAGCTGAAGTTTAAAAAAGCTTTGGAACTCCTCCATTGTTCTCGGAAATCTGCTGAAGTTTAAAAATGCTTTGGAACACTTCCGTTGTTATCGGACTTCTGCTCCAGTTTAAAAATGTTTTGGAACTCTCCCATTGTTCTCGGAATTCTGCTGAAGTTTAAAAAGGCTTTGGAACTCTTCCAATGTTCTCGGGATTCTGCTGAAATGTAAAAATGCTTTGGAACTCTCCCATTGTTCTCGGAATGTTATTGTATTTTTTTTATGTCTGTAGAACTCTCCCATTCTTCTCGGAATTTTGCTGAAGTTTAAAAATGCTTTGGAACTCTTACATTGTTCTCGGAATTCTACTGAAGTTTAAAAATGCTTTGCAACTCTTCCATTGTACTCGGAATTCTGCTGAAGTTTAAAAATGCTTTGTAACTCTCCCATTGTTCTCGGAATGTTACTGTGTTTTTTAAATAAGTCTGTACTACTCTCCCATTGTTCACGGAATTCTGCTGAAGTTTAAAAATGCTTTGGAACTCTTTATTTGTTCTCGGAATTCTGCTGAAGTTTAAAAATGCTTTGGAACACTTCCATTGTTATCGGAAATCTGCTGAAGTTTAAAAATAATCTGTAGAACTCTCCCATTGTTCTCGAAAATCTGCTGAATATTAAAATTGCTTTGGAACTTTTCCATTGTTCCTGGAATTCTTCTTAAGTTTAAAAATGCTTTGGAACTCTCCCATTGTTCTCGGAATTCTGCTGAAGTTTAAAAATGCTTTTGAACTCTTCCATTGTTCTTGGAATTCTGCTGAAGTTTAAAAATGCTTTGGGACACTTCCATTGTTCTCGGAATTCAGCTGAAGTTTAAAAAAGCTTTGGAACTCTTCCAATTTTCTCGGATTTCTGCTGAAGTTTAGAAATAGTCTGCAGAACTCTACCCTTGTTCTCGGGTTTCTACTGAAGTTTAAAAATGTTTTGGAACTCTCCCATTGTTCTCGGAATGTTATTGTTTTCTTTAAATAAATATGTAGAACTCTCCCATTGTTCTCGGTATTCTGCTGAAATTTAAAAATGCTTTGGAACTCTCCCATTGTTCTCGGAATGCTATTGTTTTTTTTTATGTCTGTAGAACTCTCCCATTGTTCTCGGAATGTTATTGTGTTTTTTAAATAAGTCGGTAGAACTCTCCCATTGTTCTCGGAATTCTGCTAAAGTTTAAAAATGCTTTGGAAGTCTTCCATTGTTCAAGGAATTCTGCTGAAGTTAAAAAATGCTTTGTAAGTCTTCATTTGTTCTCGGAATTCTGTTGAAGTTTTGAAAATGCTTTGGAACGCTTCCATTGTTATCGGAATTCTGCTAAAGTTTAAAAATAATCTGTAGAAGTCTCCCTTTGTTATCGAAAATCTGCTGAATTTTAAAAATGCTTTGGAACATTTCCATTGTTCCTGGAATTCTTCTGAAGTTTAAAAATGCTTTGGAACTCGTCCATTGTTCTCGGAATTCTGCTGAAGTTTAAAAATACTTTGGAACTCTTCCATTGTTCTCAGATATTTACTGAAGTTTAAAAATAGCCTGTAGAACGCTACCATTGTTCTCGGTATCTGCTGAAGTTTAAAAATGCTTTTGAACTCTTCCATTGGTTTTAGATATCTGCTGATGTTTAAAAATGCTTTGGAACTCTTCCATTGTTCTTGGAATTCTGCTGAAGTTTTAAAAAGTTTTGGAACTCTCCCATTGTTCTTTGAATGTTATTGTATTTTTAAATCAATATGTAGAACTTTACCATTGTTCTCGGTATTCTGCTGAAGTTTAATAATGCTTCGGACCTCTCTCATTTTTCTCGGAATGTTATTGGTATTTTTTGGGGTATGTAGTACTCTCCCACTGTTCTCGGAAATTTGCTGAAGTTTAAAAATGCTTTGGAACTCTCCCATTGTTCTTGATTGTTATTGAGTTTTTTTTGTGTATGAAGAACCCTTACATTGTTCTCGGAATTCTGCTGAAGTTTAAAAATAGTCTGTAGAACTCTACCATTGTTCTCGGGATTCTGCTGAAATTTAAAAATGCTTTGGAACTCTTCCATTGTTCTCGGAATTCTGCTGAAGTTTAAAAATGCTTTGGAATTCTTCCATTGTTCTCGGAATTCTGCTGAAGTTTACAAATGCTTTGGAACTCTCCCATTGTTCTCAGAATTCTGCTGAAGTTTAAAAATGCTTTGGAACTCTTCCATTGTTCTCGGAATTCTGCTGAAGTTTAAAAATGCTTTGGAACTCTTCCATTGTTCTCAGATATTTGCTGAAGTTTAAAAATAGACTGTAGAACTCTCCCATTGTTCTCGGTATTCTGCTGAAGTTTAAAAATGCTTTGGAACTCATCCATTGGTCTTAGATATCTGCTGAAGTTTAAAAATGCTTTGGAACTCTTACATTGTTCTTGGAATTCTACTGAAGTTTAAAAAGACTTTGGAACTCTTCCATTGTTCTCGGTATTGTGCTGAAGTTTTAAAATGCTTTGGAACTCTGCCATTGTTCTCTGAATACTGCTGATGTTTAAAAATGCTTTGGAACTCTCCCATTATTCTCAGAATGTTTTTGTTTTTCTTAAATCAGCCTGTAGAACTCTCCCATTGTTCTCTGAATTCTGTTGAAGTTTAAAAATGCTTTGGAACTCTTCCATTGTTCTCGGAATTCTGCTGAAGATTAAAAATAGTCTGTAGAACTCGACCATTGTTCTCAGAATTCTACTGAAGTTTAAAAATGATTTGGAACTTTTCCATTGTTCTCGGAATACTGCTGAAGTTTAAAAATGCTTTGGAACTTTTCCATTGGTCTCAGAATTCTGCTGAAGTTTAAAAATGGTTTGTAGAACTCATCTATTGTTCTCGGAATTCTGCTGAAGTTTAAAAATGCTTTGGAACTCTCCCATTGTTCTCGGAAAGTTATTGTTTTTTAAATAAGTCTGTAGAACTCTCCCATTGTTCTCGAAATTCTGCTGAAGTTTAAAAATGCTTTGGAACTCTTCCACTATTCTCAAAATTCTGCTGAAGTTTAAAAATGGTCTGTAGAACACTCCCATTATTCTCGAAAATCTGCTTAATTTTGAAAATGCTTTGGAACTTTTCCATTGTTCTCATTATTCTGCTAAAGTTTAAAAAGGCTTTGGAACGCTCCAATTGTTCTCGGAATACTGCTGAAGTTGAAAAATGCTTTGGAACTCTCCCATTGTTCTCGAAATGTTTTTGTTTTTTTTAAATCAGCCTGTAGAACTCTCCCATTGTTCTCAGAATTCTGTTGAAGTTTAAAAATGCTTTGGAACTCTTCCATTGTTCTCGGAATTCTGCTGATGATTAAAAATAGTCTGTAGAACTCTTCCATTGTTCTCGGAATTCTGCTGAAGTTTAAAAATGGTTTGTAGAACTCTCCTATTGTTCTCGGAATTCTGCTGAAGTTTAAATATGCTTTGGAACTCTCCCTTTGTTCTCGGAATTTTGCTGAAGTTTAAAAATGCTTTGGAACTCTCCCATTGTTCTCGGAATGTTATTGTTTTTTTTAAATTAGTCTGTAGAACTCTCCCATTGCTCTCGAAATTCTGCTGAAGTTTAAAAATGCTTTGGAACTCTTCCGTTCTTCTCCAAATTCTGCAGAAGTTTAAAAATGGTCTGTAGAGCACTCCCATCTGCTTAATATTGAAAATGCTTTGGAACTTTTCCATTGTTCTCGGTATTCTGCTGAGGTTTAAAAATGCTTTGGGACACTTCCATTGTTCTCGGAATTCAGCTGAAGTTTAAAAAAGCTTTGGAACTCCTCCAATGTTCTCAGATATCTGCTGACGTTTAGAAATAGTCTGTAGAACTCTACCCCTGTTCTCGGGTTTCTACTGTAGTTTAAAAATGCTTTGGAACTCTTCCATTGTTCTCAGAATTTTGCTGAAGTTTAAAAATGCTTTGGAACACTTCCGTTGTTATCGGACTTCTGCTCCAGTTTAAAAATGTTTTGGAACTCTCCCATTGTTCTCGAAATGTTATTTTTTTTTTTATGTCTGTAGAACTCTCCCATTGTTCTCGGTATTCTGCTGAAATGTAAAAATTCTTTGGAACTCTTCCATTGTTCTCGGAATTCTGATGAAGTTTAAAAATTCTTTGGATCTCTCCCATCGTTCTCGGAATGTTATTGTTTTTTAAGGTAAGTCTGTAGAACTCTCCGATTGTTCTCGAAATTCTGCTGATGTTTAAAAATGCTTTGGAACTCCCCCATTGTTATCGAAATGTTATTATTTTTTTTAAATAAGTCTGAAGAACACTCGCATTGTTCTCGGAATTCTGATGAAGTTTAAAAATGCTTTGGAACACTCACATTGATCTCGGAATTCTTATGAAGTATAAAAATGCTTTGGAACTCTCCCATTGTTCCGGCAATTATTATTTTTTTTAAATAAATCTATAGTACTAGCGAATGGTTCTCAGAATTCTGCTGTAGTTTAAAAACAGTCTGTAGAACTCTCCCATTGTTCTTGGAATTCTGCTAAAGTTTAAAAATGCTTTGGAACTCTTACATTGTTCTCTGAATTCTGCTGAAGTTTTAAAATGCTTTGGAACTCTTCCATTACTTTCGGAAGTCTGCTGAACTTTAGAAATGCTTTGGAACTCTCCCATTTTTCTTGGAATTCTGCTGAACTTTAAAAATGCTTTGTTACTCTCGTATTGTTCTCTTTAACTTATTGTTTTTTTAAATCAGTCTGTTGAACTGTACCATTGTTCTCGGTATTCTGCTAAAGTTTAAAAATGCTTTGGAACTCTTTCACTGTTCTCGGAATTCTGCTGAAGTTTAAAAATGCTTTGGAACTCATCCATTGTTCTTGCAATGATGCTGAAATTTAAAAATGCTTTGGAACTCTCCCATCATTATCGGAATGATATTGTTTTTTAAAAATCAGTCTGTAGAACTCTCCCATTGTTCTCGGAATACTGATGAAGTTAAAAATAGTCTATAGAACTCTACCATTGTTCTCAGAATTCTGCTGAAGTTTAAAAATGCTTTGGAACTTTTCCATTGTTCTCAGGATTCTGATAAAGTTTAAAAATGCTTTGGAACTTTTCCATTGTTCTCGGAATTCTGCTGAAGTTTAAAAGGGCTTTGGAACACTTCCATTGTTCTCGGAATTTTGCTGAAGTTTAAAAATAGTTAGTAGAACTCTCCCCTTCTTCTTGGAATTCTGCAGAAATTTTAAAATTCTTTGGAACTCTCCCATTTTTCTCGAAATGTTTTTTTTTTTTTCAATAAGTCTGTAGAACTCTCCCATTGTTCTTGGAATTCTGCTGAAGTTAAAAAATGCTTTGGACCTCTTCCATTGCTGATGGAATTCTGCTGAAGTTTAAAAATATTCTGTAGAACTCTACCATTGTTCTCGGAATTTTGCTGAAGTTTAAAAATGCTTTGGAGCTCTCCCATTTTTCTCGGAATGTTATTGTTTTTTTAAAATAAGTCTGTAGAACTCTCCCATTGTTCTCGAAATTCTGCTGAAGTTTAAAAATGCTTTAGAACTCTTCCATTGTTCTTTAAATTCTGCTGAAGTTTAAAAATGGTCTGTAGAACACTCCCATTGTTCTTGAAAATCGGCTAAATTTTAAAAATGCTTTGGAACTTTTTCATTGTTCTCAGTATTCTGCTGAAGTTTAAAAATGCTTTGGGACACTTCCATTGTTCTTGGAATTCAGCTGAAGTTTAAAAATGCTTTGGAACTCTTCCATTGTTCTCAGAATTCTGCTGAAGTTTAATAATAGTCTGTAGAACTCTACCATTGTTCTCGGGTTTCTACTGAAGTTTAAAAATGCTTTGGAACTCTTCCATTGTTCTCGGAAATCTGCTGAAGTTTAAAAATGCTTTGGAACATTTCCGTTGTTATCGGACATCTGCTGCAGTTTAAAAATATTTTGGAACTCTCCCATTGTTCTCGGAATGTTATTGGTTTTTTTAAATAAATATGCAGAACTCTCCCATTGTTCTCGGAATTCTGCTGAAGTTTAAAAAGGCTTTGGAGCTCTTCCATTGTTCTCGGTATTCTGCTGAAGTTTAAAAATGCTTTGGAATGCTCCCATTGTTCTCGGAATACTGCTGAAGTTTAAAAATGCTTTGGAACTCTCCCATTGTTCTCGAAATGTTTTAGTTTTTTTAAAATCAGCCTGTAGAACTCTCCCATTGTTCTCGGAATTCTGTTGAAGTTTAAAAATGCTTTGGAACTCTTCTATTGTTCTCGGAATTCTGCTGATGATTAAAAATAGTCTGTAGAACTCTTCCATTGTTCTCGGACTTCTGCTGAAGTTTAATTATGCTTTGGAACTCTCCCATTGTTCTCGAAATTTTGCTGAAGTTTAAAAATGCTTTGGAACTCTCCCATCGTTCTCGGAATGTTATTTTTTTTTATGTAAGTCTGTAGAATTTTCCGATTGTTCTCGGAATTTTGCTGAAGTTTAAAAATGCTTTGGAACTCTCCCATCGTTTTCGGAATGTTATTGTTTTTTTATGTAAGTCTGTAGAACTCTCCCATTGTTCTCGAAATTCTGCTGATGTTTAAAAATGCTTTGGAACTCTTCCATTGTTCTCGGAATTCTACTGAAGTTTAAAAATAGTTTGTAGAACTCTCCAAATGTTCTCGGAATTCTGATGAAGTTTCAATATGCTTTGGAACTCCTGAATTGTTATCAAAATGTTATTATTTTTTTTAAATAAATCTGTAGAACACTCGCATTGTTCTCGGAATTCTGATGAAGTTTAACAATGCTTTGGAACACTCACATTGATCTCGGAATTCGTATGAAGTTTAAAAATGCTTTGGAACTCTCCCATTGTTCCCGCAATTATTATTTTTTTTAAATAAATCTATAGTACTTGTGAATGGTTCTCAGAATTCTGCTGTAGTTTAGAGACAGTCTGTAAAACTCTCCCATTGTTCTCGGAATTCTGCTAAAGTTTAAAAATGCTTTGGAACTCTTACGTTGTTCTCTGAATTCTGCTGAAGTTTTAAAATGCTTTGGAACTCTTCCATTGCTTTCGGAATTCTGCTGAAGTTTAAAAATGCTTTGGAACTCTCCCATTTTTCTTGGAATTCTGCTGAACTTTAAAAATGCTTTGTTACGCTCTTATTGTTCTCTTTAACTTATTGTTTTTTTAAATCAGCCTGTAGAACTGTACCATTGTTCTCGGTATTCTGCTAAATTTTAAAAATGCTTTGGAACTCTCCCATTGTTCTCAAAATGTTACGCTGTTTTTTGTAAGTCAGCAGTACTCTCCCATTGTTCTCGGAATTCTGCTGAAGTTTTAAAATGCTTTGGAACTCTCCCATCATTCGCGGAATGATATTGCTTTTTAAAAATCAGTCTGTAGAACTCTCCCATTGTTCTCGGAATTCTGATGAAGTTAATAATAGTCTATAGAACTCTACCATTGTTCTCAGAATTCTGCTGAAGTTTAAAAATGCTTTGGAACTCTTCCATTGTTCTCAGCATTCTGATGAAGTTTAAAAATTCTTTGGAACTTTTCCATTGTTCTCAGAATTCTGCTGAAATTTAAAAGGGCCTTGGAACTTTTCCATTTTTCTCGGAATTCTGATGAAGTTTAAAAATGCTTTGGAACTCTTCCATTGTTATCGGAATTCTGATGAAGTTTAAAAATGCTTTGGAACTCTCCCATTGTTCTCGGAATGTTATTGTTTTTTTTTAAATAAGTCTGTAGAACTCGCCCATTGTTCTCGAAATTATGCTAAAGTTTAAAAATGCTTTGAAAGTCTTCCATTGTTCTCGGAATTCTGCTGAAGTTTAGAAATGCTTTGGATCTCTTCCATTGTTCTCAGAGTTCGCTGAAATTTAAAAATGCTTTGGAACTCTCCCATTCTTCTCGGAATGTTATTCTTTTTTAAAAAAAAGTCTGTAAAACTCTTACATTGTTCTTGGAATTCTACTGAAGTTTAAAAATGCTTTGGAACTCTTCCATTGTTCTTGGAATGCTGCTGAAGTTTAAAAATGCTTTGGAACTCTCCCATCGTTCTCAGAATGTTATTGTTTTTTAAAAATCAGTCTGTAGAACTCTACCATTGTTCTCGGAATTCTGCTGAAGATTAAAAATGCTTTGGCACTCTTCCATTGTTCTCGAAATTCTGATGAAGTTAAAAATAGTCTGTAGAAATCTACCTTTGTTCTCAGAATTCTGCTGGAGTTTAAAAATGCTTTGGAACTCTCCCATTGTTCTCGGAATTCTGCTGAAGTTTAAAAATGCTTTGGAACTTTTCCATTGTTCTCGGAATTCTTCTGATTTTAAAAATAGCCTGTACAACTCTCCCATTGTACTCGGTATTTTGCTGAAGACTAAAAAATGCTTTGGAACTCTTCCATTGGTCTCAGGTATCTGCTGTAGTTTAGAAATGCTTTGGAACTCTTCCAGTGTTCTTGGAATTCTACTGAAGTTTTAAAACACATTGGAACTCTCCTATTGTTCTCGGAATGATATTGTATTTTTAAATCAACTTGTAGAACTTTAACATTGTTTTCGGTATTCTGCTGAAGTTTAAAAATGCTTTGGAACTCTCCCATTGTTCTCGGTATGTTATTTTTTTTTATGTCTGTAGAACTCTCCCTTTGTTCTCGGAATTTTGCTGAAGTTTAAAAATGCTTTGGAACTCTCCCATTGTTCTCAGAATGTTATTGTTTTTTTAAGTAAGTCTGTAGAACTCTCCCATTGTTCTCGGAATTCTGCTAAAGTTTAAAAATGCTTTGGAATTCTTCCATTGTTCTCGGAAATCTGCTGAAGTGTAAAAATGCTTTCAAACTCTTCCATTGTTCTTGGAATTCTGCTGAAGTTTAAAAATAATTTGTAGAATTCTACAAATGTTCTCAGAATTCTGCTGAAGTTTAAATATGCTTTGGACCTCCCCCATTGTTATCGAAATGTTATTATTTTTTTTAAATAAGTCTGTAGAACTCTCGCATTGTTCTCGGAATTCTAATGAAGTTTAAAAATATAGTAACATAGTAACATAGTTTGTAAAGCCGAATAAAGACTTGCGTCCATCAAGTTCGACCTGTTAGTTCTGTAATTGCTAAAGTTGATCCAGAGGAGGGCAAAAACCCCAAATGATTTGGCCAATCTTCACCTGAGGAAAAATTCCCTCCCGACTCTGAAACCAGCAGTCAGAATAAATCCCTGTATCAACCTACTATTTTATTTTATTTTTAAGTATACGCTGAAATCTGCCTGGTATCTAGAAATGCATCCAGTCCCCGCTTGAACTGGTGTAGTGAATCCGACATTACCGTCTCCTCACTCAGTGAATTCCATATTCTCACTGCTCTTACAGTAAAGAACCCCTTCCTATGCTGGTGCTGAAACCTTTTCTCTTCCACTCTTAGTGAATGCCCTCTTGTTACCGTAATATTCCTCCTTTTGAACAAATCCCTGGCAAGGTCTCTATACTGTCCCCTAACATATTTGTACACATTTATTATGTCCCCCCTCAACCTTCTCTTTTCCAGGCTGAATAGTCCTAGTTTTGCCAACCTCTCTGGGTATTGCAGTCCCTCCATTCCCTTTATTAATTTTGTTGCCCTCCTTTGTACCTTTTCAAGCTCATTTATATCCTTTCTATATATTGGGGCCCATAACTGAGCACAGTATTCCAAGTGTGGTCTGACAAGTGCTTTGTACAGTGGAAGAACAATGTTCTCATCCTTTGCAGCTATACCTCTTCTGATACATCCCATTACCCTGTTTGCCCTTACAGCAGCGGCCTGACTTTGGGCACTCCAATTTAGTTTGCTATCAATCAAGATGCCCAAGTCCTTCTCCATCTCTGAATTCCCCAATGATTTCCCATTCAGTGAGTACTGGTGACATCCATTTTTCCTTCCCATATGTATGACCTTACATTTCTCCTCGTTAATAGAGATGAGCGTTGTTCGACTCGAACTGTTCGCCAATCTCAAATTCGAGCTGTTTTGGGCGGTGTTCGAGCCGTTCGGCGAACACGAACGATTTGAGAAAAATTCGGCTGTTCGAGGTTATGTTCGATAACTGTTCGTGCACCAAAATCATAACTGGATTTTTTCTCAGTAATGATGAAAATTAATGTTAATACTAGAGATGAGCGTTGTTCTACTCGAACTGTTCGCCAATCTCAAATTCGAGCTGTTTTGGGCGGTGTTCGAGCATTTCGGCGAACACGAACAATTTGAGAAAAATTCGGCTGTTCGAGGTTATGTTCGATAACTGTTCGTGCACCAAAATCATAACTGGATTTTTTCTCAGTAATGATGAAAATTAATGTTAATACGCAGTTTGAGTGTACAGCGGGGTGGGGGGAGGGGCAGGGGATGGATCTCTGCAGGAACAATGAAGATCTCCATTTTTTTTTTCTCTTTCCCGCATTTACAGTGGGGAGGTGCAATCTGTCAGCCTATCAGCAGCGCACACATGGAGCGAACTGCTGTTTTTCACACAAGCAAGGGCATGTGTCATTGGCAGTGTATGTCACATGTCCTTGCCCTATAAGACCAAGCCATTTTCCCCGTCGCCACCATTTTCTCACTGCTGCAGCTGCGTGTTAGACGGCACCGCTGTTGCTGTGTGCACTATACCTTGTTAATTTCAAGCCAATTTTCGCACAAATCTACAGATAGCTTGGGAGTAGGGAATAGTTGTGATTGCAGTCCTTTTAAGGACTAGGTTACAGCATTTCCTACGACTTTTATCAGGCAGGTCTGTGCTCTTAAATAGATAGATTGTGGGAGTAAATACTAATTGTAATTGGAGTCCTTTTCAGGACTAGGTTACATCAGTTCTTATCAGTTTTTGCCAGGCAGGTCTGTGCCAGTGCTGTGCAAGTTTTTTTCACAGCATTTGGCTGAATCTAGCAAAGCTAATCCTTTTTGGCCTATTGCAGAGTGTGTTAGTCAGTGGAGTAGCCTATCTGTGTTGCAAGATATACCACCTGTGTATAGAATACCAATTTTTTTACTGCACCTAGTGAAGTAAAATCTTTTGGGCATAGCATCATTCTATTAGTCCATCTATACTGACCTCCATCAGGTTGCAAATTGAATATAATTTTTTTCTGCATCTAGCTCTGAAAAAATATTGGGCTTCTAGCTGTGTGTGGGACTTGTTGTATTAGTCCATCTATACTGACCTCCATCAGGTTGCAAACTAAATATATTTTTTTCTGCATCTACCTCTGAAAAAATATTGGGCTTCTAGCTGTGTGTGGGACTTGTTGTATTAGTCCATCTATACTGACCTCCATCAGGTTGCAAACTGAATATATTTTTTTCTGCATCTACCTCTGAAAAAATATTGGGCTTCTAGCTGTGTGTGGGACTTGTTCTATTAATCCATCTATACAGACCTCCATCAGGTTGCAAACTGAATATATTTTTTTCTACATCTACCTCTGAAAAAATATTGGGCTTCTAGCTGTGTGTGGGACTTGTTGTATTAGTCCATCTATACTGACCTCCATCAGGTTGCAAACTGAATATATTTTTTTCTGCATCTACCTCTGAAAAAATATTGGGGTTCTAGCTGTGTGTGGGACTTGTTCTATTAATCCATCTATACAGACCTCCATCAGGTTGCAAACTGAATATATTTTTTTCTGCATCTACCTCTGAAAAAATATGTGGCCTTCTAGCAGTGTGTGGGACTTTCTCTATTAGTCCATCTATACTGACCTCCATCAGGTTGCAAACTGAATATAATTTTTTTCTGCATCTAGGTCTGAAAAAATATTTGGCCTTCTAGCAGTGTGTGGGACTTTCACTATTAGTCCATCTATACTGACCTCCATCAGGTTGCAAATTAAAAATAATTTTTATCTGCATCTACAGTACCTCTGAAAAAATATTTGGGCTTCTAGCTGTGTGTGGGACTTGTTCTATTAGTCCATCTATACTGACCTCCATCAGGTTGCAAATTGAATATAATTTTTATCTGCATCTAGCTTTGAAAAAAAATTTGGCCTTCTAGCAGTGTGTGGGACTTTCTCTATTAGTCCATCTATACTGACCTCCATCAGGTTGCAAATTGAATATAATTTTTATCTGCATCTAGCTCTGAAAAAATATTTGGCCTTCTAGCAGTGTGTGGGACTTTCTCTATTAGTCCATCTATACTGACCTCCATCAGGTTGCAAATTAAAAATAATTTTTATCTGCATCTACCTCTGAAAAAATATTTGGGCTTCTAGCTGTGTGTGGGACTTGTTCTATTACTCCATCTATACTGACCTCCATCAGGTTGCAAACTGAATATATTTTTTTCTGCATCTACCTCTGAAAATATATTGGGCTTCTAGCTGTGTGTGGGACTTGTTGTATTAGTCCATCTATACTGACCTCCATCAGGTTGCAAATTAAAAATAATTTTTATCTGCATCTACAGTACCTCTGAAAAAATATTTGGGCTTCTAGCTTTGTGTGGGACTTGTTCTATTAGTCCATCTATACTGACCTCCATCAGGTTGCAAATTGAATATAATTTTTATCTGCATCTAGCTCTGAAAAAATATATGGCCTTCTAGCAGTGTGTGGGACTTTCTCTATTAGTCCATCTATACTGACCTCCATCAGGTTGCAAATTAAAAATAATTTTTATCTGCATCTAGCTCTGAAAAAATATTTGGCCTTCTAGCAGTGTGTGGGACTTTCTCTATTAGTCCATCTATACTGACCTCCATCAGGTTGCAAATTAAAAATAATTTTTATCTGCATCTACAGTACCTCTGAAAAAATATTTGGGCTTCTAGCTGTGTGTGGTACTTTTTCTATTAGTCCATCTATACTGACCTCCATCAGGTTGCAAATTGAATATAATTTTTATCTGCATCTAGCTCTGAAAAAATATTTGGCCTTCTAGCAGTGTGTGGGACTTTCTCTATTAGTCCATCTATACTGACCTCCATCAGGTTGCAAATTAAAAATAATTTTTATCTGCATCTACCTCTGAAAAAATATTTGGCCTTCTAGCTGTGTGTGGGACTTGTTCTATTAATCCATCTATACAGACCTCCATCAGGTTGCAAACTGAATATAATTTTTTTCTGCATCTAGCTCTGAAAAAATATTTGGCCTTCTAGCAGTGTGTGGGACTTGTTCTATTAGTCCACCTATACTGACCTCCATCAGGTTGCAAATTCAAAATAATTTTTTGTCTGCATCTAGCTCTGAAAAAATATTTGGCCTTCCAGCAGTGTGTGGGACTTTCTCTATTAGTCCATCTATACTGACCTCCATCAGGTTGCAAACTGCATATATTTTTTTTCGGCATCTACCTCTGAAAAAATATTGGGCTTGTAGCTGTGTGTGGGACTTGTTCTATTAATCCATCTATACAGACCTCCAACAGGTTGCAAACTGAATAAAAAAATTTTTCTGCATCTACCTCTGAAAAAATATTTGGGCTTCTAGCTGTGTGTGGGACTTGTTCTATTAGTCCATCTATACTGACCTCCATCAGGTTGCAAATTGAATGTAATTTTTTTCTGCATCTAACCCAGCCAATAGTTTTGGCCTAATACCACAGTTTTGCCACTCAGCTCTGCTCGGTTCCCATCCATTGTTTTTTTGTGCAAACAACTCCAGAGTTGTGAATTAGTTAACCACCAAAATGAGTGGAAAAAGGCCTGCTGCTGATGGAAAGGGGAATAGGCGTGTTGGGAAGGGGAAAAAAGGTTGTGTCCATGGGGTAGGTGTTAAAGCAACAGTAACATCTGCAGAAGAAAGACCATCTTCCAGCCAAACTAAAATGTCTACTTCTTTTAGCGGACAATGTGATAAGATCCCTTTCTTACGGCCACGCCAATCGCTACAAGTTCCAGATGAGGCACAAAAACAGCAGGTGCTTCAACGGATATCAAGTGCTCCTTTAAGTGGGCTCTCCTCCACATCAACTTCAACATCACAAATACTCCAGTCCTCAAAGGTGTCACCCCAATCGCACTTGCTTCCTCACAGCTCCCAAATCTCCAGCTGCCCGTCTGAGTATGAGGTAGAACAGATGGTTGAGTCTGCAGAGCTGTTTACTCATACTATAGCCTGGGAATCAGAGGTCGACTCCAGCGCTTCCATGAATCCAGACGAGGAAATGATCTGCACTGATGCCCAGAATCTTTATGAGTCGGATCCAGGACCAGACGCAGAAGGTTCTGACCATAATGTAGACCCTCATTCCCAAACTGTAACTCCTGTTGGTGGAGACAATGAGGAAGACGATGATAAGACTCAAATACCTGATTGGAGCGACAACTTTAGTTTTTTGTCAGGGCAGGAACAGGTTGGCTCTGAGGACGACGGGTGTGATAACGCACAGGGTGATGATGATGAGGTTGGAGATCCCACTTACTGTCAACCCACAGTCAGCCAAGAGATGAGGTCAGCAGAGGAGGTGGAGGAAGATGCTAGTGACGACGAGGTCAGGTTGCGCCTTCCTGGACAGAGACTTAGTACTGGAAGCACGTCAACAACTGCATCCTCAAACACAACTCTGCCTCTCACCACAAGTCGTGGTGGCTCTTCAGGTCGCATGGGTGCTAAGCCTTGCATAGCCTGGGCATTTTTTCAGATCGATAAAGATGACCCAACTCGTGTTATCTGTAACATTTGTCAGCAAAAGCTAAGTAGAGGCCAAAAAATACATAGTTTGAGTACTTCATGCATGAACCGGCACATGGACATGAAGCATAAGTTGCAGTGGGAAGCTCAGTGTGCTACAATGCGGCCTAGCCGGCCGGGCCAACCACCGTCTGCCATATCTTGTGCATCCACGGCCTCTTCATCCTCTGTGACTGGGGGGACAGCAGTCACACCTGTTTTGGGGCGCAGACCTGCCAACTCTTTACCCGCAACAGCCAGCGTGATTAGCAGGTCATCATTTTCTTTGGAGGTGGTAACACCAGCTGGTGTTGAGCGCTGTCCGACATCGATACCTTTGGATCAAGGCAACCTAACATGTCCGCCTGCATCTTCCTCACAGACCGGCAGTTTGCCGGGGACACCCTTATCAACCCCGTCTAAGCACAATAGCCAGCCCTCGGTCCCTCAGATGTGGACAAGTAAAAGACCATTTCCTCCTAGCCATGAGAAAGCTAAGAGGTTGAATTTCACCATCTGCAAGCTCTTGGCTACAGAAATACTGCCTTTCCGCCTGGTGGACACAGAGGATTTTCGAGACCTTATGTCCGTCGCAGTGCCCCAGTACCAGATGCCCAGTCGGCACTACTTCTCAAAGAAAGGTGTGCCTGCGCTCCACCAGCATGTCGCACACAACATCACCGCTTCTTTGAGAAACTCTGTGTGTGACAGGGTGCATTTCACCACAGACACTTGGACGAGTAGGCATGGACAGGGGCGTTACATGTCGCTGACTGGGCACTGGGTAACTATGGTGACTGCAGGACAAGGGGCTGCTGTCCAAGTCTTGCCGTCCCCACGAGTTGTGCGTCAATCCTCTTTATGTCAAAGTTCCTCCACTGCTTCTGCCTACTCAACCTCCTCTCGGTCTTCCACCTGCACCCAAAGCCTGTCTGGTCATGCCACAAGCTTTCTAACTGCGCAGAACGGATCCTGCACACCTCCTTACTATGCTGGCAGTAGGGCTCAACGTCATCAGGCGGTTTTTACATTGAAATGTCTGGGAAATGTGAGTCACACAGCTGAGGAGTTGTGGTCAGCTCTGGAGAACCAATTTCATGAATGGTTGTCTCCACTGGACCTGAAACCAGGGAAGGCCGTGTGCGACAATGCTGCAAACCTGGGTGGGCCCTTCGCCGGGGCAATGTCACACACGTGCCTTGTATGGCTCACGTGTTGAACCTGGTTGTCCAGCAATTTTTAGCCCACTATCCCAGACTAGATGGCCTTCTGCAGAGGGCACGGTCGCTGTGTGCTCACTTCCGCCATTAGCATCCCGCAGCTCAGCGACTTACATCTCTACAGAAGTCGTTGAGACTGCCACTTCACCGGCTAAAATGCGATGTGCCTACCCGGTGGAATTCAACTCTGCACATGTTGCAGCGACTGTGGCAGCACCGACAAGCCCTGGTGCAATACGTTCTGACGTATAGCCTG
Source organism: Phyllobates terribilis (assembly GCF_046119375.1). NCBI lineage: Eukaryota > Metazoa > Chordata > Amphibia > Anura > Dendrobatidae > Phyllobates > Phyllobates terribilis. The sequence goes on from NW_027362771.1 coordinate 295,623,257, forward strand.
GGCCAACGAGATCCAGAGGTGGGGCAAATCACGCTGGAGGAGTGGTCTCAGATCAGGGACCTATGCACCCTTCTGCACAGTTTTGAAATGGTGACGAAGATGTTTAGTGCTGACGATGCCATTATCAGCATGACTATTCCGGTGATTCACATGCTGGAGCACATGTTAAACAGAATTCGGAGTCAGGTGGTGGCACAAGAGGAGGTGGAGGAAGTAGAGGAGGAGGAGTTGTATGCGGAAGGGCTAACATCTGCAAGGTCCAGACAGTCGGCAGCACCAAGGCGGCAGGCATGTGAGGGTGGGGGAGATGGTTTTACCAGGGCACATGGTAGCAGCCAAACTAGTGAGGAAGGTGCAGGAGCCCAGGAAGAAGTAGAGTACGAACTGATGGAAGACTCATCAGATGAGGGAGACCTTGATCACATTTCTGTTGTGCGAGGTTGGGGGGAGAGGACAGAGGAAGGAAGCATGATTGTTACCTCGCCACCAACACAACAGGGACTTGGTGCTCCTGGATGCGCAACACACATGAGTGCCTTCTTGCTGCACTACCTGCAACATGACCCTCGAATTGTGAGAATTAGAAATAATCCTGACTACTGGGTTGCCACACTGTTAGATCCCCGGTACAAAAGTAAATTTGCAGAAATTATTCCTGCCATAGAAAGGGATGCACGCATGCAGTAGTATCAGCAGAGACTGTTGCAGAATCTTACATGTGCTTTTCCACAAAATACCAGTGGTGCACGTAGTGAATCTCACAGTTCCAACTTGCCAACCGTGGGACCGTCAAGTGTTCAGCACTCAAGCCGTAACAGAACCACAGTATCTGCTGGTAACATCAATTTTGCGGAATCATTTCACCACTTTTTTAGCCCATCCTTTGCAAGGCCACAGGAGACAAGAAGTCTGACACATAGTCAACGCCTAGAGACGATGGTACAGGAGTATCTCCAAGTAAACATTGAAACCATGACTGTGTCACTGGACCCTTGCTCTTTTTGGGCTTCCAATCTGGATAAATGGCTGTAGCTAGCCACGTACGCCTTGGAGATCTTGTCACGCCCCGCAGCCAGCGTTCTGTCTGAACGTGTGTTCAGCGCTGCTGGTGGTGTGCTGACAGATAAGCGCACGTGGCTCTCCACTGATAATGTAGACAGACTCACGTTCATAAAGATGAACAAATCATGGATCCGAAACGACTTTTCTACCCCTGTGTCATCCTGGGGAGAGTAAAAGCTTGATGATTGGTTAAAATCACCCTACCAACCGTTTTAAGCTTTCAAATTACTAATCATGTTTATCTGTATCTTGGCTGGAAAATAATTTGGGCTTTGTAGCAGTGTGCAGCACTGATTCTATTAGGCCATCTATAATAAGCTCCACCAGATTTAAAATTACTAATCATGTTTATCTGTATCTTGACTGGAAAATAATTTGGGCTTTGTAGCAGTGTGCAGCACTGATCCTATTAGGCCATCTATACTAAAGCTTCACCAGATTTAAAATTAATAATAATTTTTAGCTGCATCTAGCCCGGAAAATAATTTTGGGGCTCCGAGATGCGCAAGACACATAAGTGCCTTCTTGCTGCACTACCTGCAGCATGACCCTCATATTGTCAGAATTCGAAGTAATCATGACTACTGGGTTGCCACACTCTTAGATCCCCCAAACTTTTCGATCAACCTTTTCATTTTAATAAAGACCAAAAAAATGGTCATTTTTTAAATTATAAGCATTAGCAGGTTGTTAGAACCGGAAATCAAACAGTTTTCAACTCAAAACTTTATTCTAGGTGATGTTACATTTTCACATAGGACCCCTTGTTCGAAAGGAGCTTCTGAACTCTCTCGTCCATTGAATTTGTCAGGTTTTGGATGGTTTCTGCTTCAATTGTTTTGCATGAGGACAGAATACCCTCCCAGAGCTGTTGCTTAGATGTGAACTGCCTCCCGCCATCATAGACACTCCTTTTGATGATGCTCCAGAGGTTCTGAATGGGGTAGAGGTCAGGGGAGCATGGGGGTCACACCATAAGTTTGTCCCCTTTTATGCCCATATCAGCCAGAGATGCAGATGTTTTATGTGCAGCATGAGATGGTGCATTATCATGCAAAAAAATGATCTTGCTGTGAAATACACGGTTCTTCTTCTTGAACCATGGCAGGAAGTGCTGTTTGAGAAAATCCACATACATTATGGAGTTCATCTTTAGCGCCTTCAGGGATCCTAAAGGGGCCGACAATCTCTCTCCCCATGATTCCAGCCCAAAACATTACTCCACCTCCTCCTTGTTGGTGCTGTAGCCGTGTTTGCGTGGGGTGTCCATCAACCAGTGTCCACTCCATCCATCTGGACCATCGAGCGCTGCACGGCACTCATCCGTGAACAAAACAGTTTTGAAATCAGTCTTCATGTAATGTTTGGCCCACTGGAGCCGTTTCTGCTTGTGTGAAGTGGATAGAGGAGGTCGACAGGATGGCGTATGCACAGCTGCAAACCTCTGAAGGACCCTGCATCTTGTTGTTCGGGGGACGTTGGAGGCACCAGCAGCTTCAAAAACTTGTCTGCTGCTATGACAAGGCTTTTTTGCCACTGCTCTTTTAACCTGACGTAATTGCCTGTAGGAAAGAGTCCTCAATTTGCCCTTATCAGCACGCACACATGTGTACTGTGAATCAGCTACATACTTCTTGATTGTCAAGATACTTCATCCTGATCATTGCACAATGTTGATTGTAGTCATGCCTTGACCTAAACACTCCACAATTTGTTGCTTCTCAGCAGCCGACACATCCTTTTTCTTTCCCATTTTGGCAGAAAATATAGGCTGCTTAATAATGTGAGACAGCCTTCTTAAGTAGTCTTGCCTTTCATTGGACACACCTGCCAAACTAATTAGCACAGGTGTCTGCAATTGCTTACAGTGATATAAAGAGCCCTGACACACATCACCATCAATGAGTTTAACTGACAAACAAATTCTTCCCTTATCACTCCTAAACACTTTTTGCATAATAATTTGGAACACAGTGTACATGTGCTTTTCCACAAAACACCAGTGGTTCACGTAGTGAATCTTACAGTTCTAACTTGCCAACCGTGGTCTGTATGGAGTTGTTCAATAAAGGGCCCAAAATTAAGATAACATAGATGGGAGAGGTCTCTATGAATAGGAATTCCTAAGTATTTGATACCCTGTGAGGGCCAGGCAAAGGGAAAGTTGGACTGGATGGAATCCTATATGGATTTGGGGAGGGAGACATCGAGGGCCTCAGACTTCGCTGCATTGATTTTAAAATTTGACCATGTAACAAAGTGATCTATTTCAGCCATAACAGCATGGATGGATATATGTGATTGAGTGATATATACTAGAACATCATCAGCAAATAGAGAGCACTTGTACTCGGTGCCTCCCACCTCAATCCACCTAATGTTGGGGTTATGGCGAATTGATGAGAGCAGGTGCTCCGTCACTAGGATGTATAAGAGAGGGGACAGAGGACATCCCTGCCTCTTCCCATTGGTGATTGTGAAAGGTGATGAAAAGGTTCTGATGCACCCCCTGGGCCTTGGGACACCCGGAGCCGGACCCTTTTTGGTGGATGCTGGTGGTTGTAGTCTTCGTGGTGGAGACCCGGTTCCGTGGCTCAGGGTGATCGAACCAGTGGCGGAACTATTTATGTGGTTTTGATGTTTAAATGTCCGACTACGCCACCCGTGGATTGCGGTCAGAGTGAACCGCCGCTGCAGGGCAGACCGCTGAGGCTGGTGTTGTGCGGTCAGAGTGAACCACGTCTGCAGGTAACGGCTGCCCACGTCGTACTGTGCTCACCAGGTGAGGGGCTCAGACAACTCCCAGATAACTTTGGAGCGCTTCACAGGACCACCTTTGTGTGTCCTTTGTCTGGCCTTTCTTACCAACCCTTCTGTCCGGCTGCCTCGGGCCTCCTCTTGGTAAACTTGGTGCCAGTTTCCCTGACCCTATGTGGTGCCTTCCTAACGGGTGTAGCGAGGGGCTGCGCCACATAAAATGTCACAGCCTCCGGTTTCTAGCTGAGGGTCGTTTCCTGCCTCCACTAGTTTCGGGGACAGGTCTCCCCCTTTGGCCTGACCCCTCCTCGCAGGTGGATTCGGGTGTGCGGTGGCGACTCGCCCGTCCGCACCCCTGGGATCCCTTCATACCTCGTTCCTGGAGCCTTCTCCGTTCCTCTTCCTTCCTTCTCCCTCTTCCAGGCCTGGGCCTCTGTTACTAGGCCCGCCTCCGGAGCAGTGCTCATGCAGAGCCCCTGCTCCCTGCCACTTCTGCTCAGACTTCTCTGCACTGAACTAAGATGGTGCCCACCTTTTATACTCCCTTCTCAATGCACCCAGGAACTGCTTCCTCCCTGCTCCTGCACTACAGGGTTCCCCTTCCTCAGTGTTCCCTCCCCCCACTCCAGGGACAGGGACTGTCGTGCCCATCTCAAAGGCATATTGGTCGCCCTGCCCCACGGCAATGTGGTGTAATGCATGCAGGTGTCGGGTCCTGATCCACACTCCATCCTTACCTGAGAGTGAGATATCACACCTCTGGGTGAGGTGCAATACCTCTGTAGCAACCGAGCCCTCAGGGTGCTACAGTTCCATTTATCTTCAGCCTAGGTGACGTATTGTGATACAGGGCCGTGATTTTGGCTATAAAAGGGTCCACTAGACCCCTACCCCAAGCTTTTTAAGAGAATCATATATGGCGTGCCAGGAGACTCTATGGAATGCTTTCTCAGCATCCAACGAGAGTATCTAATTACAAATTTTTAACTGCATCTAGCCCAGGAAATACTTTGTGCCTAGTAGCAGTGTCTGCTAGTCCACGGATTATCCCGGCTGTTAAGCAAGCTACACCACCTGTAGTTTGGACACTTAATTTTTTCAAAGGAAATGCTTCGGGACCACGGGATACTCAGTGAAGAGCATCAGGAGGCACCCCAAAGCATAGGGGCTGGGACTGGCAGTAGGATGCCTTGCGGTGGACAGCCGAGCTCGATCCTTATAAAAGCTTTTTAACTGCAGCAGCTTTAGTGGACGCTGCTGGAGCTGGAATTACGCGGCTGCTGGCATGAGATTTGCCCTCCAATAGATCCTTGTAAATGGATTTAAAGTGAATTCATTCAAATTAGAGAGACAATTTAAATTAAAAAGCTTAGAGCTGCCTCCACCACAGGGGGGCTCGCTCGACCCACCAGCGGACAGGCACCAGTATTGGGAGAGGGGGGCTGGCCGTCAGGGTTCACCGCGTCTCTGGCACAAACCCGGCGACACGGAGGTGGCACGGGCAGGAGCGGGCTGAACGTGTCGGCTTCTCACTTTTTGGATTTTAGAAGGGCATGACATGCCTATATCTGTGTCTCCCCCTCCTTTTACTCCTCCACCTCTTTTCTTTTCGCATGACTATATGTACTTGTCACTTTTCCATGTGTTAGTTGTGTCTTCTGAGCAGTTTGTCAGCTTTTGGACACCTTTGAAGGTGTTTTCTATGTGTTTCTATGTGTTTTTGTTTGCCTGCCATTGGTTTTAACGGTGTTCGAAGGTGTTCGACGAACAGTTCGGCGAACACACGGGTGTTCGACGAACCGAACCAAACTCGAACACTACGGGGGTGGCTCAACACTACTCGTTAAACCTCATTTGCCATTTAATGCTCCACATACCCAGCTTATCCAAATCCCTCTGTAGGTCTGCACTGTCCTCTTTTGTATTAATTGTTTTACATAACTTTGTGTCATCTGCAAATATTGATATTTTACTATTTATCCCGTTGACTATGTCGTTAATAAAGATATTAAATAACATTGGGCCTAGTACAGACCCCTGTGGTACCCCACTAGTGACGCTTACCCAATCTGAGTATATTCCATTTATAACCACCCTCTGCCTTCTATCCTTTAGCCAGTTAGCTACCCACTTGCAGACATTTTCCCCCAGCCCCATCATTCTCATTTTGTATAACAACCTATTATGTGGCACGCTATCGAACGCTTTTGAGAAGTCGAGATACACGACATCCACTGGTTCCCCCTGATCTACTCGAGAGCTAACCTCCTCGTAGAAGTCAATCAGGTTTGTTTGGCAGGAGCGATTCCTCATGAATCCATGTTGGTTCGGGATTAAAAGATTATTAGCATCAAGATGCTCCGTAATTGCCTCTTTAATGAAGCTTTCAAAAATTTTGCCAACAACGGACGTCAGACTCACCGGCCGATAGTTTCCGTGGTCACTTTTCGCTCCCTTTTTGAATATTGGCACTACATTCGCCTGTCGCCAATCAAGTGGCACAGACCCAGTCTCAACAGAGTCCTTAAATATAAGATATAACGGTCTGTCTATCACATTACTTAGTTCCCTTAGTACCCGTGGGTGTATGCCATCAGGTCCTGGTGATTTGTTTATTTTAATGTTACTGAGGCGTTTCTGTACCCCAGCTTGGGTTAGATTTGTCATACTTAGTGGAGGATTAAGCTTGTCACTTCTCATTTCTCCTGTTAGTTCGATTTCCTTTGTGAAAGTTGTCGAAAAAAAATTATTTAATAGATTAGCTTTATCCTCATCATTCTCTATGATTTTGCCTTCCTCACTTTTTATCGGTCCAATATTATCCGATTTAATCCTTTTACTATTTACATACGTAAAGAACAGTTTGGGATTTGATCTACTTTCCCTAGCAATATGTCTCTCTGTTTCCTCCTTCGCTATTTTTATTTGTTTTTTACAGGTTCTCGTTTTTTCCTTGTAACACATTAGTGCCTCCTTACTGTTTTCCTGTTTTAATCTCTTGAATGCCTCTTTTTTGCTATTTAACGCCCTTTTTACGTTCTTGTTCAACCATATTGGTTTCCTCTTATTTCTGGCCCTTTTATTCCCATACGGTATATACCTCTCGCACTGAGTATTCAGAATTCTTTTGAAGGTTTTCCATTTACTATTCATATTCCTTTGATTAAGAACTTTGTCCCAGTCAATAAGTTGAAGGCTTTCTTTCAGCTGATCAAACTTCGCCCTCCTAAAGCATAATGTTTTTGTTGTTCCCTTATTGATAACCCTACTGAAGGGCATTTTGAAGTCGATAATATTATGGTCGCTATTACCTAGGTGCCCCCGTATCTGTACCTCAGTTATTCTATCAGGCCTATTAGTCAATATTAAGTCCAACACGGCTTTCCCTCTCGTTGGTTCCTGCACTAGTTGGGAGAGATAATTATCCTTAATATTTGTCAAGAACCTTTTTCCTTTCTGAGATCTACAGGTTTCTGTTTCCCAGTCAATATCCGGGTAGTTGAAATCCCCCATTACAATCACTTCATTATGTTTTGCTACTTTGTCTATTTGTCCTAATAGCAGATTCTCATTCTCCTCTGTTATATTGGGTGGCTTATAGCAGACCCCTAGTAATATTTTATTATTATTTTTTGCCCCCTCTATCTCTACCCACATGGACTCGACCCCCTCTTCTCCCTCTTCTATATCTTCCCTTAGTCTGGGTTTTAGACATGACTTTACATATAAGCAGACTCTTCCGCCTTTCCCCTGTTTCCGGTCCCTTCTAAATAAACTATAATATAATAAATTTACCGCCCAGTCGTAGCTATCGTCTAGGAAAGTCTCTGTTACCCCTACGATGTCATACCTCTCCTCCGATATAAGCGCCCGCAGCTCATCCGCCTTATTGGTCAGGCTTCTTGCGTTGGTCAGCATGCAAGATAAAACTTTGGGGTTATTTAGCATCCTATTCTTCTCTAACGATCTAACTGTACTATCCCCATCCCCCTCTCCACCCTCATTATATTCACTTCTCCCCTTCCCCCTTGCTTGCCTCACATCCCACCTATTTCCTTGGTTTCCCCCCCGTCTCTAGTTTAAAAACTCCTCCAACCTATTAGCCATCTTCTTCCCCAGCACCGCTGCACCCTCCCCATTGAGGTGCAGCCCGTCCCCACGGTAGAGCCTGTAGCCGACCGCGAAGTCGGCCCAGTTCTCCATGAACCCAAACCCTTCTGCCTTGCACCAACTCTTTAGCCACTTATTCACCTCCCTAACCTCCATTTGGCGCTCCTGTGTGGCTCGCGGGATTGGTAGTATTTCTGAGAAAACTACCTTGGAGGTCCTTGCCCTAAGCTTCCTACCTAGGTCCCTGAAATCATTTTTAAGGACCCTCCATCTACCACTCACTTTGTCATTGGTGCCGATGTGGACCATGACCGCTGGGTCTTCTCCAGCCCCACCCAGTAACCTGTCAACCCGATCCGCGATGTGCCGGACTCGAGCGCCAAGGAGGCAGCACACCGTTCGGCGATCCCGGTCTTTGTGACAGATTGCCCTGTCTGTCCCCCTAATAATAGAGTCACCCACTACCAGAACTTGTCTTGCCTGCCCTACACTTCCCCCCTCCCCCTCATTACTGGAGCATACACTTCCCCGGCGGTCAGAGGATCTGTCGTGCTCCAATAATGCCGGTTCTGAACCAGCCTTCCTATACTTCTTCCCTCTATCCCTCCTAACTGTTATCCAACTCCCCGCCTGTTCAGCCTGCACTTCCCCTCTATGCTCCACCCCCAGTATTGACCCATTGAGTGTCTGCTCGGTGAGCAGCAAACTCCGTTCCATGTTGTCGATGCTCCTCAGTACCGCTATCTGAGCACTTAGATCCAGAATTTGGGCTTCCAAGTGCACGATATGCTCATATCTCTCGCAGCAGTATGGATCCTCGAGCGGGTGCTCACGGAATGCATACATTGCGCAAGATGTACACTGCACGGCTCCGGCCAACATGGACGTCATTCTAAATACGGGGATACAGTCAGTATATATATACAAGTACAAAACACAATTATTTATATATAGGTGTATGGACGGGGATCAATTAGGGATGTGCGAGTGTATCAATTAGATATCGGCGGGGGATCAGTTAAGTATGGACGGGGGATCAATTAAGTATCAAGTATGGACGGGGGAATCAGCTAAGTAGGTCAGGTGGATTAATTAAGTAAAAATTAAAGTAAAGAAAGAATGAAATACAGTCAGCAATTCAGTCCTAAGTCCTCCCTTCCAAACTCCCTGAATCCAAAGTCACTGAAAAACAAGTCACACACTTACTTTAGTTCGCACTTATGCTCCGGACACACGCAGCTCGTTCACACTCGCAAATTTCGTTCGCACTTTCGCTCTGTACACACGCAGCTCGTTCACACTCGCAAACTCGCACACTCGCAAACTAAGAGATTTAAAGAGTTTTTTTTTTTTTTTCCAGCAATGTACCCTTCACCTCAATGCACTTCCAATGCATTGGAACTCTCACATTGATCTCGGAATTCTTATGAAGTTTAAAAATGCTTAGGAGCTCTCCCATTGTTCTCGGATTGTTATTGTTTTTTTAAAAAAAGTCTGCAGAAATCTCCCATTGTTCTCGGAATTCTGCTGAAGATTAAAAATGCTTTGGAAAACTTCGATTGTTCTCGGAATTCTGCTGAAGTTTAAAAATGTTTTGGAACTCTTCCATTGTTCTCAGAATTCTGCTGAAGTTTAAAAATGCTTTGGAACTCATCCATTGCTCTTGGAATTCTGCTGAAGTTTAAAAATGCTTTGGAATACTTCCATCGTTCTCGGAATTTTGCTATAGTTTAAAAATAGTTTGTAGAACTCTCCCCTTCATCTCGGAATTCTGCAGAAGTTTTAAAATGCTTTGGAACTCTCCCATTTTTCTCGGAATGCTTTTTTTTTAAATAAATCTGTAGAACTCTCCCATTGTTCTCGAAATTATGCTAAAGTTTAAAAATGCTTTGAAACTCTTCCATTGTTCTCGGAATTCTGCTGAAGTTTAAAAATGCTTTGGATCTCTTCCATTTTTCTCAGAGTTCGCTGAAATTTAAAAATGCTTTGGAACTCTCCCATTCTTCTCGGAATGTTATTCTTTTTTAAAAAAAAAGTCTGTAAAACTCTTCCACTGTTCTCGGAATTCTACTGAAGTTTAAAAATGCTTTGGAACTCTTCCATTGTTCTTGGAATGCTGCTGAAGTTTAAAAATGCTTTCGAACTCTCTCATCGTTCTCGGAATGTTATGGTTTTTTAAAAATCAGTCTGTAGAACTCTCCCATAGTTCACGGAATTCTGCAGAAGATTAAAAATGCTTTGGAACTCTTCCATTGTTCTCGGAATTCTGATGAAGTTAAAAATAGTCTGTAGAAATCTACCTTTGTTCTCAGAATTCTGCTGGAGTTTAAAAATGCTTTGGAACTCTTCCATTGTTCTCGGAAATCTGATGAAGTTTGAAAATGCTTTGCAACTTTTCCATTGTTCTCGGAATTCTGATGAAGTTTAAAAAGGCTTTGGAACTCTTCCATTGTTCTCGGAATTCTGCAGAAGTTTAAAAATGCTTTGGAACTCTTCCATTGTTCTCAGAATTCTGCTGAAGTTAAAAAATAGTTTGTAGGACTCTCCTATTGTTTTTGCAATTCTGCTGAAGTCTAAATATGCTTTGGAACTCTTTCATTGTTCTCGGAATTCTGCTGAAGTTTAAAAATGCTTTGGAACTCTCCCATTGTTCTCAAATGTTATTGTTTTTTTTTTTTAAAAAGTCTGTAAAACTCTCCCATTGTTCTTGGAATTCTGCTGAAGTTTAAAAATGCTTTGGAACTTTTCCATTGTTCTCGGAATTCTTCTGATTTTAAAAATAGCCTGTACAACTCTCCCATTGTACTCGGTATTTTGCTGAAGATTAAAAATGCTTTGGAACTCTTCCATTGGTCTCAGGTATCTGCTGTAGTTTAAAAATGCTTTGGAACTCTTCCATTGTTCTTGGAATTCTACTGAAGTTTTAAAGCACATTGGAACTCTCCTATTGTTCTCAGAATGATATTGTATTTTTAAATCAACCTGTAGAACTTTAACATTGAATTCGGCATTCTGCTGAAGTTTAAAAATGCTTTGGAACTCTCCCATTGTTCTCGGTATGTTATTTTTTTTTATGTCTGTAGAACTCTCCCTTTGTTCTCGGAATTTTGCTGAAGTTTAAAAATGCTTTGGAACTCTCCCATCGTTCTCGGAATGTTATTGTTTTTTTTAAGTAAGTCTGTAGAACTCTCCCATTGTTCTCGGAATTCTGCTAAAGTTTAAAAATGCTTTGGAATTCTTCCATTGTTCTCGGATTTCTGCTGAAGTGTAAAAATGCTTTGAAACTCTTCCTTTGTTCTCGGAATTCTGCTGAAGTTTAAAAATAATTTGTAGAATTCTACAAATGTTCTCGGAATTCTGCTGAAGTTTAAATATGCTTTGAACCTCCCCCATTGTTATCGAAATGTTATTATTTTTTTTAAATAAGTCTGTAGAACTCTCGCATTGTTCTCGGAATTCTAATGAAGTTTAAAAATGCGTTGGAACTCGCTCATTGATCTAGGAATTCTTATGAAGTTTAAAAATGCTTAGGAGCTCTCCCATTGTTCTCGGATTGTTATTGTTTTTTAAAAAAAGTCTTCAGAAATCTCCCATTGTTCTCGGAATTCTGCTGAAGATTAAAAATGCTTTGGAAAGCTTCCATTGTTCTCGGAATTCTGCTGAAGTTTAAAAATGCTTTGGATTACTTCCATTGTTCTCGGAATTTTGCTATAGTTTAAAAACAGTTTGTAGAACTCTCCCCTTCATCTCGGAATTCTGCAGAAGTTTTAAAATGCTTTCGAACTCTCCCATTTTTCTCGGAATGTTTTTTTTTTTCAATAAGTCTGTAGAACTCTCCCATTGTTCTTGGAATTCGGCTGAAGTTAAAAAATGCTTTGGAACTCTTCCATTGTTCTCGGAATTCTGCTGAAGTTTAAAAATAGTCTGTCGAACTCTACCATTGTTCTCTGAATTCTGCTGAAGTTTAAAAATGCTTTGGAACTCTCCCATTGTTCTTGGTATACTGCTGAAGTATAAAAATGCTTTGGAACTCTCCTATTGTTCTCGAAATGTTTTTCTTTTTTTCAAATCATCCTGTAGAACTCTAAAATTGTTCTCAGTATTCTGTTGACGTTTAAAAATGCTTTGGAACTCTTCCATTGTTCTCGGAATTCTGCTGAAGATTAAAAATAGTCTGTAGAACTCTACCATTGTTCTCAGAATTCAACTAAAGTTTAAAATTGCTTTGGAACTTTTCCATTGTTTTTGAAATTCTGATGAAGTTTAAAAATCCTTTGGAAGTCGTCCATTGTTCTCGGAATTCTGCTGAAGTTTAAAAATGGTTTGTAGAACTCTCCTATTGTTCTGGGAATTCTGCTGAAGTTTAAATATGCTTTGAAACTCTCCCATTGTTCTCGGAATTTTGCAGAAGTTTAAAAATGCTTTGGATCTCTCCCATTTTTCTCGGAATGTTATTTTTTTTTAAAATAAGTCTGTAGAACTCTCCCATTGTTCTCGAAATTCTGCTGAAGTTTAAAAATGGTCTGTAGAACACTCCCATTGTTCTTGAAAATCGGCTAAATTTTAAAAATGCTTTGAAACTTTTCCATTGTTCTTGGTATTCTGCTGATGTTTAAAAATGCTTTGGGACGCTTCCATTGTTCTAGGAATTCAGCTGAAGTTTAAAAATGCTTTGGAACTCTTCCATTGTTCTCAGAATTCTGCTGAAGTTTAATAATAGTCTGTAGAACTCTACCATTGTTCTCGGGTTTCTACTGAAGTTTAAAAATGCTTTGGAAGTCTTCCATTGTTCTCGGAATTCTGCTGAAGTTTAAAAATGCTTTGGAACACTTCCGTTGCTATCGGACATCTGCTGCAGTTTAAAAATGTTTTGGAACTCTCCCATTGTTCTCGGAATGTTATTGTTTTTTTTAAATAAATATGTAGAAATCTCCCATTGTTCTCGGAATTCTGCTGAAGTTTAAAAAGGCTTGGGAACTCTTCCATTGTTCTTGGTATTCTGCTGAAGTTTAAAAATGCATTGGAACGCTCCCATTTTTCTCGGAATACTGCTGAAGTTTAAAAATGCTTTGGAACTCTCCCATTGTTCTCGAAATGTTTTTGTTTTTTTTTAAATCAGCCTGTAGAACTCTCCCATTGTTCTCGGAATTCGGTTGAAGTTTAAAAAGGCTTTGGAACTCTTCCATTGTTCTCGGTATTCTGCTGAAATTTAAAAATGCTTTGGAACTCTCCCATTGTTCTCGGAATGTTATTGTATTTTTTTTATGTCTGTAGAACTCTCCCATTGTTCTCGGAATTTTGCTGAAGTTTAAAAATGCTTTGGAACTCTTCCATTGTTCTCGGAATTCTGCTGAAGTTTAAAAATGCTTTGGAACTCTTCCATTGTACTCGTAATTCTGCTGAAGTTTAAAAATGCTTTGGAACTCTCCCATTGTTCTCGGAATGTTACTGTGTTTTTTAAATAAGTCTGTAGAACTCTCCCATTGTTCTCGGAATTCAGTTAAAGTTTAAAAATGCTTTGGAACTCTTCCATTGTTCACGAAATTCTGCTGAAGTTTAAAAATGCTTTGGAACACTTCATTTGTTCTCGGAATTCTGCTGAAGTTTAAAAATGCTTTGGAACACTTCCATTGTTATCGGAATACTGCTGAAGTTTAAAAATAATCTGTAGAACTCTCCCATTGTTCTCGAAAATCTGCTGAATATTAAAAATGCTTTGGAACTTTTCCATTGTTCCTGGAATTCTTCTGAAGTTTAAAAATGTTTTGGAATTCTCCCATTGTTCTCGGAATTCTGCTGAAGTTTAAAAATGCTTTGGAACTCTTCCATTGTTCTCGGAATTCTGCTGAAGTTTAAAAATGCTTTGGGACACTTCCATTGTTCTCGGAATTCAGCTGAATTTAAAAAAGCTTTGGAACTCTTCCAATGTTCTCGGATTTCTGCTGAAGTTTAGAAATAGTCTGTAGAACTCTACCCTTGTTCTCGGGTTTCTACTAAAGTTTAAAAATGCTTTGGAACTCTTCCATTGTTCTCGGAATTCTGCTGAAGTTTAAAAATGCTTTGGAACACTTCCGTTGTTATCTGACTTCTGCTCCAGTTTAAAAATGTTTTGAAACTCTCCCATTGTTCTCGGAATGTTGTTGTTTTTTTTATAAAAATATGTAGAACTCTCCCATTGTACTCAGAATTCTGCTGAAGTTTAAAAAGGCTTTGGAACTCTTCCATTGTTCTCGGTATTCTACTGAAATATAAAAATGCTTTGGAACTCTCCCATTGTTATCGGAATGTTATTGTGTTTTTTAAATAAGTCTTTAGAACTCTCCCATTGTTCTCGGAATTCTGCTAAAGTTTAAAAATGCTTTGGAACTCTTCCATCGTTCAGGGAATTCTGCTGAAGTTTAAAAATGCTTTGGAACTCTTCATTTGTTCTCGGAATTCTGCTGAAGTTTAAAAATGCTTTGGAACGCTTCCATTGTTATCGGAATTCTGCTGAAGTTTAAAAATAATCTTTAGAATTCTCCCATTGTTCTCGAAAATCTGCTGAATTTTAAAAATGCTTTGAAACTTTTCCTTTGTTCCTGGAATTCTCCTGAAGCTTAAAAATGCTTTGGAACTCTCCCATTGTTCTCGAAATGTTTTTGTTTTTTTTTAAATCAGCCTGTAGAACTCTCCCATTGTTCTCGGAATTCTGTTGAAGTTTAAAAATGCTTTGGAACTCTTCCATTGTTCTCGGAATTCTGCTGATGATTAAAAAATAGTCTGTAGAACCCTTCCATTGTTCTCGGAATTCTGCTGATTTTAAAAATGGTTTGTAGAACTCTCCTATTGCTCTCGGAATTCTGCTGAAGTTTAAATATGCTTTGGAACTCTCCCATTGTTCTCGGAATTTTGCTGAAGTTTAAAAATGCTTTGGAACTCTCCCATTGTTCTCGGAATGTTATTGTTTTTTTTAAGTCTGTAGAACTCTCCCATTGTTCTCGAAATTCTGCTGAAGTTTAAAAATGCTTTGGAACACTTCCATTCTTCTCCAAATTCTGCTGAAGTTTAGAAATGGTCTGTAGAACACTCCCATTGTTCTCGAAAATCTGCTTAATATTGAAAATGCTTTGGAACTTTTCCATTGTTCTCGGTATTCTGCTGAAGTTTAAAAATGCTTTGGGACACTTCCATTGTTCTCGGAATTCAGCTGAAGTTTAAAAAAGCTTTGGAACTCTTCCAATGTTCTCAGATTTCTGCTGAAGTTTAGAAATAGTCTGTAGAACTCTACCCTTGTTCTCGGGTTTCTACTGAGGTTTAAAAATGCTTTGGAACTCTTCCATTGTTCTCGGAATTCTGATGAAGTTTAAAAATGCTTTGGAACACTTCCGTTGCTATCGGACTTCTGCTCCAGTTTAAAAATGTTTTGGAACTCTCCCATTGTTCTCGAAATGTTATTGTTTTTTTTAAATAAATATGTAGAACTCTCCCATTGTTCTCGGAAATCTGCTGAAGTTTAAAAAGGCTTTGGAACTCTTCCAATGTTCTCGCTATTCTGCTGAAATTTAAAAATGCTTTGGAACTCTCCCATTGTTCTCGGAATTTTGCTGAAGTTTAAAAATGCTTTGGAACTCTTCCATTGTTCTCGGAATTCTGCTGAAGTTTAAAAATGCTTTGGAACTTTTCCATTGGTCAGGAAATTCTGCTGAAATTTAAAAATGCTTTGGAACTCTTCATTTGTACCCGGAATTCTGCTGAAGTTTAAAAATGCTTTGGAACACTTCCATTGTTATCGGAATTCTGCTGAAGTTTAAAAATAATCTGTAGAACTCTCCCATTGTTCTCGAAAATCTGCTGAATATTAAAAATGCTTTGGAACTTTTCCATTGTTCCTGGAATTCTTCTGAAGTTTAAAAATGCTTTGGAACTCTCCCATTGTTCTCGGAATTCTGCTGAAATTTAAAAATGCTTTGGGACACTTCCATTGTTCTCGGAATTCAGCTGAAGTTTAAAAATGCTTTGGAACTCTTCCATTGTTCTCGGATTTCTGCTGAAGTTTAGAAATAGTCTGTAGAACTCTACCCTTGTTCTCGGGTTTCTACTGAAGTTTAAAAATGCTTTGGAACTCTTCCATTGTTCTCGGAATTCTGCTGAAGTTTAAAAATGCTTTGGAACACTTCCGTTGCTTTCGGACTTCTGCTCCAGTTTAAAAATGTTTTGGAACTCTCCCACTGTTCTCGTAATGTTGTTTTTTTAAAATAAATATGTAGAACTCTCCCATTGTACTCGGAATTCTGCTGAAGTTTAAAAAGGCTTTGGATATCTTCCATTGTTCTCGGTATTCTACTGAATTTTAAAAATGCTTTGGAACTCTCCCATCGTTATCGGAATGTTATTGGGTTTTTTTTTATGTCTGTAGAACTCTCCACTTGTTCTCGGAATGTTATTGTGTTTTTTAAATAAGTTTTAGAACTCTCCCATTGTTCTCGGAATTCTGCTGAAGTTTAAAAATGCTTTGGAACTCTTCCATTGTCTCGGAATTCTGCTGAAGTTTAAAAATGCTTTGGAACTCTTCCAATGTTCTCGGATTTCTGCTGAAGTTTAGAAATAGTCTGTAGAACTCTACCCTTGTTCTCGGGTTTCTACTGAAGTTTAAAAATGCTTTGGAACTCTTCCATTGTTCTCGGAATTCTGCTGAAGTTTAAAAATGCTTTGGAACACTTCCGTTTTTATCGGACTTCTGCTCCAGTTTAAAAATGTTTTGGAACTCTCCCATTGTTCTCGGAATGTTGTTGTTTTTTTTAAATAAATATGTAGAACTCTCCCATTGTACTCGTAATTCTGCTGAAGTTTAGAAAGGCTTTGGATCTCTTCCACTGTTCTCGGTATACTACTGAAATTTAAAAATGCTTTGGAACTCTCCCATTGTTCTCGGAAATTTTGCTGAAGTTTAAAAATGCTTTGGAACTCTTCCATTGTTCTCGGAATTCTGCTGAAGTTTAAAAATGCTTTGGAACTTTCCCATTGTTCTCGGAGTATTACTTTGTTTTTTAAATAAGTCTGTAGAACTCTCCCATTGTTCTCGGAATTCTGCTAAAGTTTAAAAATGTTTTGGAACTCTTCCATTGTTCACGAAATTCTGCTGAAGTTTAAAAATGCTTTGGAACTCTTCATTTGCACCGGAATTCTGCTGAAGTTTAAAAATGCTTTGGAACACTTCCATTTTTATCGGAATTCTGCTGAAGTTTAAAAATAATCTGTAGAACTCTCCCATTGTTCTCGAAAATCTGCTGAATATTAAAAATGCTTTGGAAATTTTCCATTGTTCCTGGAATTCTTCTGAAGTTTAAAAATGCTTTGGAACTCTCCCATTGTTCTCGGAATTCTGCTGAAGTTTAAAAATGCTTTGGAACTCTTCCATTGTTCTTGGAATTCTGCTGAAATTTAAAAATGCTTTGGGACACTTCCATTGTTCTCGGAATTCAGCTGAAGTTTAAAAATGCTTTGGAACTCTTCCAATGTTCTCGGATTTCTGCTGAAGTTTAGAAATAGTCTGTAGAACTCTACCCTTGTTCTCGGGTTTCTACTGAAGTTTAAAAATGCTTTGGAACTCTTCCATTGTTCTCGGAATTCTGCTGAAGTTTAAAAATGCTTTGGAACACTTCCGTTGTTATCGGACTTCTGCTCCAGTTTAAAAATGTTTTGGAACTCTCCCATTGTTCTCGGAATGTTGTTGTTTTATTTAAATAAATATGTAGAACTCTCCCATTGTACTCAGAATTCTGCTGAAGTTTAAAAAGGCTTTGGATCTCTTCCATTGTTCTCGGTATTCTACTGAAATTTAAAAATGCTTTCGAACTCTCCCATTGTTATCGGAATGTTACTGTTTTTTTTTTATGTCTGTAGAACTCTCCCCTTGTTCTCGGAATGTTATTGTGTTTTTTAAATAAGTTTTAGAACTCTCCCATTGTTCTCGGAATTCTGCTGAAGTTTAAAAATGCTTTGGAACTCTTCCATTGTTCTCGGAATTCTGCTGAAGTTTAAAAATGCTTTGGGACACTTCCATTGTTCTCGGAATTCAGCTGAAGTTTAAAAATGCTTTGGAACTCTTCCAATGTTCTCGGATTTCTGCTGAAGTTTAGAAATAGTCTGTAGAACTCTACCCTTGTTCTCGGGTTTCTACTGAAGTTTAAAAATGCTTTGGAACTCTTCCATTGTTCTCGGAATTCTGCTGAAGTTTAAAAATGCTTGGGAACACTTCCATTGTTATCGGACTTCTGCTCCAGTTTAAAAATGTTTTGGAACTCTCCCACTGTTCTCGGAATGTTGTTGTTTTTTTTAAATAAATATGTAGAACTCTCCCATTGTACTCGGAATTCTGCTGAAGTTTAAAAAGGCTTTGGATCTCTTCCATTGTTCTCGGTATTCTACTGAAATTTAAAAATGCTTTGGAACTCTCCCATTGTTATCGGAATGTTATTGTTTTTTTTTTATGTCTGTAGAACTCTCCCCTTGTTCTCGGAATGTTATTGTGTTTTTTAAATAAGTCTTTAGAACTCTCCCATTGTTCTCGGAAATTCTGCTAAAGTTTAAAAATGCTTTGGAACTCTTCCATCGTTCACGGAATTCTGCTGAAGTTTAAAAATGCTTTGGAACTTTTCATTTGTTCTCGGAATTCTGCTGAAGTTTAAAAATGCTTTGGAACACTTCCGTTGTTATCGGACTTCTGCTCCAATTTAAAAATGTTTTGGAACTCTCCCATTGTTTTCGGAATGTTGTTTTTTTTATAAAAATATGTAGAACTCTCCCATTGTACTCGGAATTCTGCTGAAGTTTAAAAAGGCTTTGGAACTCTTCCATTGTTATGGGAATGTTATTGTGTTTTTTAAATAAGTCTTTAGAACTCTCTCATTGTTCTCGGAATTCTGCTAAAGTTTAAAAATGCTTTGGAACTCTTCCATCGTTCAGGGAATTCTGCTGAAGTTTAAAAATGCTTTGGAACTCTTAATTTGTTCTCGGAATTCTGCTGAAGTTTAAAAATGCTTTGGAACGCTTCCATTGTTATCGGAATTCTGCTGAAGTTTAAAAATAATCTTTAGAATTCTCCCATTGTTCTCGAAAATCTGCTGAATTTTAAAAATGCTTTGAAACTCTTCCTTTCTTCCTGGAATTCTTCTGAAGCTTAAAAATGCTTTGGAACTCTCCCATTGTTCTCGAAATGTTTTTGTTTTTTTTTAAATCAGCCTGTAGAACTCTCCCATTGTTCTCGGAATTCTGTTGCAGTTTAAAAATGCTTTGGAACTCTTCCATTGTTCTCGGAATTCTGCTGACGATTAAAAAATAGTCTGTAGAACCCTTCCATTGTTCTCGGAATTCTGCTGATTTTAAAAATGGTTTGTAGAACTCTTCTATTGTTCTCGGAATTCTGCTGAAGTTTAAATATGCTTTGGAACTCTCCCATTGTTCTCGGAATTTTGCTGAAGTTTAAAAATGCTTTGGAACTCTCCCATTGTTCTCGGAATGTTATTGTTTTTTTTAAGTCTGTAGAACTCTCCCATTGTTCTCGAAATTCTGCTGAAGTTTAAAAATGCTTTGGGACACTTCCATTGTTCTCAGAATTCAGCTGAAGTTTAAAAAAGCTTTGGAAATCTTCCAATGTTCTCAGATTTCTGCTGAAGTTTAGAAATAGTCTGTAGAACTCTACCCTTGTTCTCGGGTTTCTACTGAAGTTTAAAAATGCTTTGGAACTCTTCCATTGTTCTCGGAATTCTGATGAAGTTTAAAAATGCTTTGGAACACTTCCGTTGTTATCGGACTTCTGCTCCAGTTTAAAAATGTTTTGGAACTCTCCCATTGTTCTCGAAATGTTATTGTTTTTTTTAAATAAATATGTAGAGCTCTCCCATTGTTCTCAGAATTCTGCTGAAGTTTAAAAAGGCTTTGGAACTCTTCCAATGTTCTCACTGTTCTGCTGAAATTTAAAAATGCTTTGGAACTCTCCCATTGTTCTCGGAATTTTTCCTGAAGTTTAAAAATGCTTTGGAACTCTTCCATTGTTCTCGGAATTCTGCTGAAGTTTAAAAATGCTTTGGAACACTTCCGTTGTTATCGGACTTCTGCTCCAGTTTAAAAAGGTTTTGGAACTCTCCCATTGTTCTCGGAATGTTGTTGTTTTTTTTAAATAAATATGTAGAACTCTCCCATTGTACTCGGAATTCTGCTGAAGTTTAAAAAGGCTTTGGATCTCTTCCATTGTTCTCGGTATTCTACTGAAATTTAAAAATGCTTTGGAACTCTCCCATTGTTATCAGAATGTTATTGGTTTTTTTTTATGTCTGTAGAACTCTCCCCTTGTTCTCGGAATGTTATTGTGTTTTTTAAGTAAGTTTTAGAACTCTCCCATTGTTCTCGGAATTCTGCTGAAGTTTAAAAATGCTTTGGAACTCTTCCATCGTTCTCGGAATTCTGCTGAAGTTTAAAAATGCTTTGGGACACTTCCATTGTTCTCGGAATTCAGATGAAGTTTAAAAATGCTGTGGAACTCTTCCAATGTTCTCGGATTTCTGCTGAAGTTTAGAAATAGTCTGTAGAACTCTACCCTTGTTCTCGGGTTTCTACTGAAGTTTAGAAATGCTTTGGAACTCTTCCATTGTTCTCGGAATTCTGCTGAAGTTTAAAAATGCTTTGGAACACTTCCATTTTTATCGGACTTCTGCTCCAGTTTAAAAATGTTTTGGAACTCTCCCATTGTTCTCGGAATGTTGTTGTTTTTTTTAAATAAATATGTAGAACTCTCCCATTGTACTCGGAATTCTGCTGAAGTTTAAAAAGGCTTTGGATCTCTTCCATTGTTCTCGGTATTCTACTGAAATTTAAAAATGCTTTGGAACTCTCCCATTGTTATCAGAATGTTATTGGGGTTTTTTTATGTCTGTAGAACTCTCCCCTTGTTCTCGGAATGTTATTGTGTTTTTTAAGTAAGTTTTAGAACTCTCCCATTGTTCTCGGAATTCTGCTGAAGTTTAAAAATGCTTTGGAACTCTTCCATCGTTCTCGGAATTCTGCTGAAGTTTAAAAATGCTTTGGGACACTTCCATTGTTCTCGGAATTCAGCTGAAGTTTAAAAATGCTGTGGAACTCTTCCAATGTTCTCGGATTTCTGCTGAAGTTTAGAAATAGTCTGTAGAACTCTACCCTTGTTCTCGGGTTTCTACTGAAGTTTAGAAATGCTTTGGAACTCTTCCATTGTTCTCGGAATTCTGCTGAAGTTTAAAAATGCTTTGGAACACTTCCATTTTTATCGGACTTCTGCTCCAGTTTAAAAATGTTTTGGAACTCTCCCATTGTTCTCGGAATGTAGTTGTTTCTTTAAAATAAATATGTAGAACCCTCCAATTGTACACGGAATTCTGCTGAAGTTTAAAAAGGCTTTGGATCTCTTCCATTGTTCTCGGTATTCTACTGAAGTTTAAAAATGCTTTGGAACTCTCCCATTGTTATCGGAATGTTATTGTTTTTTTTTTATGTCTGTAGAACTCTCCCCTTGTTCTCGGAATGTTATTGTGTTTTTTAAATAAGTCTTTAGAACTCTCCCATTGTTCTCGGAATTCTGCTAAAGTTTAAAAATGCTTTGGAACTCTTCTATCGTTCACGGAATTCTGCTGAAGTTTAAAAATGCTTTGGAACTTTTCATTTGTTCTCGGAATTCTGCTGAAGTTTAAAAATGCTTTGGAACGCTTCCATTGTTATCGGAATTCTGCTGAAGTTTAAAAATAATCTTTAGAATTCTCCCATTGTTCTCAAAATCTGCTGAATTTTAAAAATGCTTTGAAACTTTTACTTTGCTCCTGGAATTCTTCTGAAGTTTAAAAATGCTTTGGAACTCTCCCATTGTTCTCGGAATTCTGCTGAAGTTTAAAAATGCTTTGGAACTCTTCCATTGTTCTCGGAATTCTGCTGAAGTTTAAAGATGCTTTGGAACTCTTCCATTGTTCTCAGAAATTTGCTGAAGTTTAAAAATAGCCTGTAGTACTCTCCCATTGTTCTCGGTATTCTGCTGAAGTTTAAAAATGCTTTGGAATTCTTCCATTGGTCTTAGATATCTTCTGATGTTTAAAAATGCTTTGGAACTCTTCCATTGTTCTTGGAATTCTGCTGAAGTTTTAAAAAGCTTTGGAACACTCCCATTGTTCTTGAAATTTTTTTGTATTTTTAAATCAATATGTAGAACTTTACCATTGTTCTCCGTATTCTGCTGAAGTTTAATAATGCTTCGGAGCTCTCCCATTTTTCTCGGAATGTTATTGGTATTTTTTTGGGTATGTAGTACTCTCCCATTGTTCTCGGAATTTTGATGAAGTTTAAAAATGCTTTGGAACTCTCCCATTGTTCTTGAATGTTAATGTTTTTTTTTGTGTATGTAGAACTCTTCCATTGTACTCGGAATTCTGCTGAAGTTTAAAAATAGTTTCTAGAACTCTACCATTGTTCTCGGAATTCTGCTGCATTTTAAAAATGCTTTGGAACTCTTCCATTGTTCTCGGAATTCTGCTGAAGTTTAAAAATGCTTTGGAAAACTTCCGTTGTTATCGGACTTCTGCTCCAGTTTAAAAATGTTTTGGAACTCTCTCATTGTTCTCGAAATGTTATTGTTTTTTTTAAATAAATATGTAGAACTCTCCCATTGTTCTCTGAATTCTGCTGAAGTTTAAAAATGCTTTCGAACTCTCCCATTGTACTCGGAATTCTGCTGAAGTTTAAAAATGCTTTGGAACTCTCCCATTGTTCTCGGAATGTTACTGTGTTTTTTAAATAAGTCTGTAGAACTCTCCCATTGTTCCCGGAATTTTGCTAAAGTTTATAAATGCTTTGGAACTCTTCCATTGTTCACGGAATTCTGCTGAAGTTTAAAAATGCTTTGGAACTCTTCATTTGTTCTCCGAATTCTGCTGAAGTTTAAAAATGCTTTGGAACACTTCCATTGTTATCGGAATTCTGCTGAAGTTTAAAAATAATCTGTAGAACTCTCCCATTGTTCGCGAATATCTGCTGAATATTAAAAATGCTTTGGAACTTTTCCATTGTTCCTGGAATTCTTCTGAAGTTTAAAAATGCTTTGGAACTTTCCCATTGTTCTTGGAATTCTGCTCAAGTTTAAAAATGCTTTGGAACTCTTCCATTTTTCTCGTAATTCTGCTGAAGTTTAAAAATGCTTTGGGGCACTTCCATTGTTCTCGGAATTCAGCTGAAGTTTAAAAAAGCTTTGGAAATCTTCCAATGTTCTCGGATTTCTGCTGAAGTTTAGAAATAGTCTGAAGAACTCTACCCTTGTTCTCGGGTTTCTACTAAAGTTTAAAAATGCTTTGGAACTCTTCCATTGTTCTCGGAATTCTGCTGAAGTTTAAAAATGCTTTGGAACACTTCCGTTGTTATCTGACTTCTGCTCCAGTTTAAAAATGTTTTGGAACTCTCCCATTTTTCGCGGAATGTTATTGTTTTTTTAAATAAATATGTAGAACTCTCACATTGTACTCGGAATTCTGCTAAATTTTAAAAATGCTTTGAAACTTTTCCTTTGTTCCTGGAATTCTTCTGAAGCTTAAAAATGCTTTGGAACTCTCCCATTGTTCTCGAAATGTTTTTGTTTTTTTTTAAATCAGCCTGTAGAACTCTCCCATTGTTCTCGGAATTCTGTTGAAGTTTAAAAATGCTTTGGAACTCTTCCATTGTTCTCGGAATTCTGCTGATGATTAAAAAATAGTCTGTAGAACCCTTCCACTGTTCTCGGAATTCTGCTGATTTTAAAAATGGTTTGTAGAACTCTCCTATTGTTCTCGGAATTCTGCTGAAGTTTAAATATGCTTTGGAACTCTCCCATTGTTCTCGGAATTTTGCTGAAGTTTAAAAATGCTTTGGAACTCTCCCATTGTTCTCGGAATGTTATTGTTTTTTTTAAGTCTGTAGAACTCTCCCATTGTTCTCGAAATTCTGCTGAAGTTTAAAAATGCTTTGGAACACTTCCATTCTTCTCCAAATTCTGCTGAAGTTTAAAAATGGTCTGTAGAACACTCCCATTGTTCTCGAAAATCTGCTTAATATTGAAAATGCTTTGTAACTTTTCCATTGTTCTCGGTATTCTGCTGAAGTTTAAAAATGCTTTGGGACACTTCCATTGTTCTCGGAATTCAGCTGAAGTTTAAAAAAGCTTTGGAAATCTTCCAATGTTCTCAGATTTCTGCTGAAGTTTAGAAATAGTCTGTAGAACTCTACCCTTGTTCTCGGGTTTCTACTGAAGTTTAAAAATGCTTTGGAACTCTTCCATTGTTCTCGGAATTCTGATGAAGTTTAAAAATGCTTTGGAACACTTCCGTTGTTATCGGACTTCTGCTCCAGTTTAAAAATGTTTTGGAACTCTCCCATTGTTCTCGAAATGTTATTGTTTTTTTTAAATAAATATGTAGAACTCTCCCATTGTTCTCAGAATTCTGCTGAAGTTTAAAAAGGCTTTGGAACTCTTCCAATGTTCTCACTGTTCTGCTGATATTTAAAAATGCTTTGGAACTCTCCCATTGTTCTCGGAATTTTTCCTGAAGTTTAAAAATGCTTTGGAACTCTTCCATTGTTCTCGGAATTCTGCTGAAGTTTAAAAATGCTTTGGAACACTTCCGTTGTTATCGGACTTCTGCTCCAGTTTAAAAATGTTTTGGAACTCTCCCATTGTTCTCGGAATGTTGTTGTTTTTTTTAAATAAATATGTAGAACTCTCCCATTGTACTCGGAATTCTGCTGAAGTTTAAAAAGGCTTTGGATCTCTTCCATTGTTCTCGGTATTCTACTGAAATTTAAAAATGCTTTGGAACTCTCCCATTGTTATCAGAATGTTATTGTTTTTTTTTATGTCTGTAGAACTCTCCCCTTGTTCTCGGAATGTTATTGTGTTTTTTAAGTAAGTTTTAGAACTCTCCCATTGTTCTCGGAATTCTGCTGAAGTTTAAAAATGCTTTGGAACTCTTCCATCGTTCTCGGAATTCTGCTGAAGTTTAAAAATGCTTTGGGACACTTCCATTGTTCTCGGAATTCAGCTGAAGTTTAAAAATGCTGTGGAACTCTTCCAATGTTCTCGGATTTCTGCTGAAGTTTAGAAATAGTCTGTAGAACTCTACCCTTGTTCTCGGGTTTCTACTGAAGTTTAGAAATGCTTTGGAACTCTTCCATTGTTCTCGGAATTCTGCTGAAGTTTAAAAATGCTTTGGAACACTTCCATTTTTATCGGACTTCTGCTCCAGTTTAAAAATGTTTTGGAACTCTCCCATTGTTCTCGGAATGTAGTTGTTTCTTTAAAATAAATATGTAGAACCCTCCAATTGTACTCGGAATTCTGCTGAAGTTTAAAAAGGCTTTGGATCTCTTCCATTGTTCTCGGTATTCTACTGAAGTTTAAAAATGCTTTGGAACTCTCCCATTGTTATCGGAATGTTATTGTTTTTTTTTTATGTCTGTAGAACTCTCCCCTTGTTCTCGGAATGTTATTGTGTTTTTTAAATAAGTCTTTAGAACTCTCCCATTGTTCTCGGAATTCTGCTAAAGTTTAAAAATGCTTTGGAACTCTTCTATCGTTCACGGAATTCTGCTGAAGTTTAAAAATGCTTTGGAACTTTTCATTTGTTCTCGGAATTCTGCTGAAGTTTAAAAATAATCTTTAGAATTCTCCCATTGTTCTCAAAATCTGCTGAATTTTAAAAATGCTTTGAAACTTTTACTTTGCTCCTGGAATTCTTCTGAAGTTTAAAAATGCTTTGGAACTCTCCCATTGTTCTCGGAATTCTGCTGAAGTTTAAAAATGCTTTGGAACTCTTCCATTGTTCTCGGAATTCTGCTGAAGTTTAAAGATGCTTTGGAACTCTTCCATTGTTCTCAGAAATTTGCTGAAGTTTAAAAATAGCCTGTAGTACTCTCCCATTGTTCTCGGTATTCTGCTGAAGTTTAAAAATGCTTTGGAATTCTTCCATTGGTCTTAGATATCTTCTGATGTTTAAAAATGCTTTGGAACTCTTCCATTGTTCTTGGAATTCTGCTGAAGTTTTAAAAAGCTTTGGAACACTCCCATTGTTCTTGAAATTTTTTTGTATTTTTAAATCAATATGTAGAACTTTACCATTGTTCTCCGTATTCTGCTGAAGTTTAATAATGCTTCGGAGCTCTCCCATTTTTCTCGGAATGTTATTGGTATTTTTTTGGGTATGTAGTACTCTCCCATTGTTCTCGGAATTTTGATGAAGTTTAAAAATGCTTTGGAACTCTCCCATTGTTCTTGAATGTTAATGTTTTTTTTGTGTATGTAGAACTCTTCCATTGTACTCGGAATTCTGCAGAAGTTTAAAAATAGTTTCTAGAACTCTACCATTGTTCTCGGAATTCTGCTGCATTTTAAAAATGCTTTGGAACTCTTCCATTGTTCTCGGAATTCTGCTGAAGTTTAAAAATGCTTTGGAAAACTTCCATTGTTATCGGACTTCTGCTCCAGTTTAAAAATGTTTTGGAACTCTCTCATTGTTCTCGAAATGTTATTGTTTTTTTTAAATAAATATGTAGAACTCTCCCATTGTTCTCGGAATTCTGCTGAAGTTTAAAAATGCTTTGGAACTCTCCCATTGTTCTCGGAATGTTACTGTGTTTTTTAAATAAGTCTGTAGAACTCTCCCATTGTTCCCGGAATTCTGCTAAAGTTTATAAATGCTTTGGAACTCTTCCATTGTTCACGGAATTCTGCTGAAGTTTAAAAATGCTTTGGAACTCTTCATTTGTTCTCCGAATTCTGCTGAAGTTTAAAAATGCTTTGGAACACTTCCATTGTTATCGGAATTCTGCTGAAGTTTAAAAATAATCTGTAGAACTCTCCCATTGTTCTCGAATATCTGCTGAATATTAAAAATGCTTTGGAACTTTTCCATTGTTCCTGGAATTCTTCTGAAGTTTAAAAATGCTTTGGAACTTTCCCATTGTTCTTGGAATTCTGCTCAAGTTTAAAAATGCTTTGGAACTCTTCCATTTTTCTCGTAATTCTGCTGAAGTTTAAAAATGCTTTGGGGCACTTCCATTGTTCTCGGAATTCAGCTGAAGTTTAAAAAAGCTTTGGAACTCTTCCAATGTTCTCGGATTTCTGCTGAAGTTTAGAAATAGTCTGAAGAACTCTACCCTTGTTCTCGGGTTTCTACTAAAGTTTAAAAATGCTTTGGAACTCTTCCATTGTTCTCGGAATTCTGCTGAAGTTTAAAAATGCTTTGGAACACTTCCGTTGTTATCTGACTTCTGCTCCAGTTTAAAAATGTTTTGGAACTCTCCCATTTTTCGCAGAATGTTATTGTTTTTTTAAATAAATATGTAGAACTCTCACATTGTACTCGGAATTCTGCTAAATTTTAAAAATGCTTTGAAACTTTTCCTTTGTTCCTGGAATTCTTCTGAAGCTTAAAAATGCTTTGGAACTCTCCCATTGTTCTCGAAATGTTTTTGTTTTTTTTTAAATCAGCCTGTAGAACTCTCCCATTGTTCTCGGAATTCTGTTGAAGTTTAAAAATGCTTTGGAACTCTTCCATTGTTCTCGGAATTCTGCTGATGATTAAAAAATAGTCTGTAGAACCCTTCCATTGTTCTCGGAATTCTGCTGATTTTAAAAATGGTTTGTAGAACTCTCCTATTGTTCTCGGAATTCTGCTGAAGTTTAAATATGCTTTGGAACTCTCCCATTGTTCTCGGAATTCTGCTGAAGTTTAAAAATGCTTTGGAACTCTTCCATTGTTCTCGGAATTCTGCTGAAGTTTAAAGATGCTTTGGAACTCTTCCATTGTTCTCAGAAATTTGCTGAAGTTTAAAAATAGCCTGTAGTACTCTCCCATTGTTCTCAGTATTCTGCTGAAGTTTAAAAATGCTTTGGAATTCTTCCATTGGTCTTAGATATCTTCTGATGTTTAAAAATGCTTTGGAACTCTTCCATTGTTCTTGGAATTCTGCTGAAGTTTTAAAAAGCTTTGGAACACTCCCATTGTTCTTGAAATTTTTTTGTATTTTTAAATCAATATGTAGAACTTTACCATTGTTCTCCGTATTCTGCTGAAGTTTAATAATGCTTCGGAGCTCTCCCATTTTTCTCGGAATGTTATTGGTATTTTTTTGGGTATGTAGTACTCTCCCATTGTTCTCGGAATTTTGATGAAGTTTAAAAATGCTTTGGAACTCTCCCATTGTTCTTGAATGTTAATGTTTTTTTTTGTGTATGTAGAACTCTTCCATTGTACTCGGAATTCTGATGAAGTTTAAAAATAGTTTCTAGAACTCTACCATTGTTCTCGGAATTCTGCTGCATTTTAAAAATGCTTTGGAACTCTTCCATTGTTCTCGGAATTCTGCTGAAGTTTAAAAATGCTTTGGAACTCTCTCATTGTTCTCGAAATGTTATTGTTTTTTTTAAATAAATATGTAGAACTCTCCCATTGTTCTCGGAATTCTGCTGAAGTTTAAAAATGCTTTCGAACTCTCCCATTGTACTCGGAATTCTGCTGAAGTTTAAAAATGCTTTGGAACTCTCCCATTGTTCTCGGAATGTTACTGTGTTTTTTAAATAAGTCTGTAGAACTCTCCCATTGTTCCCGGAATTCTGCTAAAGTTTATAAATGCTTTGGAACTCTTCCATTGTTCACGGAATTCTGCTGAAGTTTAAAAATGCTTTGGAACTCTTCATTTGTTCTCCGAATTCTGCTGAAGTTTAAAAATGCTTTGGAACACTTCCATTGTTATCGGAATTCTGCTGAAGTTTAAAAATAATCTGTAGAACTCTCCCATTGTTCGCGAATATCTGCTGAATATTAAAAATGCTTTGGAACTTTTCCATTGTTCCTGGAATTCTTCTGAAGTTTAAAAATGCTTTGGAACTTTCCCATTGTTCTTGGAATTCTGCTCAAGTTTAAAAATGCTTTGGAACTCTTCCATTTTTCTCGTAATTCTGCTGAAGTTTAAAAATGCTTTGGGGCACTTCCATTGTTCTCGGAATTCAGCTGAAGTTTAAAAAAGCTTTGGAAATCTTCCAATGTTCTCGGATTTCTGCTGAAGTTTAGAAATAGTCTGAAGAACTCTACCCTTGTTCTCGGGTTTCTACTAAAGTTTAAAAATGCTTTGGAACTCTTCCATTGTTCTCGGAATTCTGCTGAAGTTTAAAAATGCTTTGGAACACTTCCATTTTTATCGGACTTCTGCTCCAGTTTAAAAATGTTTTGGAACTCTCCCATTGTTCTCGGAATGTAGTTGTTTTTTTAAAATAAATATGTAGAACTCTCCCATTGTACTCGGAATTCTGCTGAAGTTTAAAAAGGCTTTGGATCTCTTCCATTGTTCTCGGTATTCTACTGAAATTTAAAAATGCTTTGGAACTCTCCCATTGTTCTCGGAATGTTATTGTTTTTTTTTATGTCTGTAGAACTCTCCCATTGTTCTCGGAATTTTGCTGAAGTTTAAAAATGCTTTGGAACTCTTCCATTGTTCTCGGAATTCTGCTGAAGTTTAAAAATTCTTTGAAACTCTCCCATTGTTCTCTGAATTCTGCTGAAGTTTAAAAATGCTTTGGAACTCTTCCATTGTTCTCTGAATTCTGCTGAAGTTTAAAAATGTTTTGGAACTCTTCCATTGTTGCCAGAATTCTGCTGAAGTTTAAAAATGCTTTGGAATGCTTCCATTGCTATCGGAATTCTGCTGAAGTTTAAAAATAATCTGTAGAAGTCTCCCATTGTTCTCGAAAATCTGCTGAATTTTAAAAATGCTTTGGAACTTTTCCATTGTTCCTGAAATTCTTCTGAAGTTTAAAAATGCTTTCGAACTCTCCCATTGTTCTCGAAATTCTACTGAAGTTTAAAAATGCTTTGGAACTCTTCCATTGTTCTCGGAATTCTGCTGAATTTAAAAATGCTTTGGAACTCTTCAATTGTTCTCAGAAATTTGCTGAAGTTTAAAAAAAGCCAGTGGAACTCTCCCATTGTTTTCGGTATTCTGCTGAAGTTTAAAAATGCTTTGGAACTCTTCCATTGGTCTTAGATATCTGCTGATGATTAAAAATGCTTTGGAACTCTCCCATTGTTCTTGGAATTCTGCTGAAGTTTTAAAAAGCTTCAGAACTCTTCCATTGTTCTTGGAATGTTATTGTATTTTTAAATCAGTATGTAGAACTTTACCATTGTTCTTGGTATTTTGCTGAAGTTTAAAAATGCCTCGGACCTTTCCCATTTTTCTCGGAATGTTATTGGGTTTTTTTTTGTGTATGTAGTACACTCCCATTGTTCTCGGAATTCTGCTGAAGTTTAAAAATAGTCTGTAGAGCTCTACCATTGTTCTCGGGATTCTGCTGAAGTTTAAAAATGATTTTTAACTCTTCCATTGTTCTCGGAATTCTGCTGAAGTTTAAAAATTCTATGGAACTCTTCCATTGTTCTTGGAATTCTGCTGAAGTTTACAAATGCTTTGGAACTCTCCCATTGTTCTCGGAATTCTGCTGAAGTTTAAAAATGCTTTGGAACTCTTCCATTGTTTTCGGAATTCTGCTGAAGTTTAAAAATGCTTTGGAACTCTTCCATTGTTCTCGGATATTTGCTGAAGTTTAAAAATAGCCTGTAGAACTCTCCCATTGTTCTCGGTATTCTCCTGAAGTTTGAAAATGCTTTGGAACTCATCCATTGGCCTTAGATATCTGCTGAAGTTTAAAAATGCTTTGGAACTCTTCCATTGTTCTTCGATTTCTACTGAAGTTTAAAAAGTCTTTGGAACTCTTCCATTGTTCTCGGTATTTTGCTGAAGTTTAAAAATGCTTTGGAACTCTCTCATTGTTTTCGGAATGTTTTTGTTTTTTTTAAATCAGCCTGTAGAATTCTCCCATTGATCTCGGAATTCTGTTGAAGTTTAAAAATGCTTTGGAACTCTTCCATTGTTCTCGGAATTCTGCTGAAGATTAAAAATAGTCTGTAGAACTCTACCATTGTTCTCAGAATTCTACTGAAGTTTAAAAATGATTTGGAACTTTTCCATTGTTCTCGGAATACTGCTGAAGTTTAATAATGCTTTGGAACTCTTCCATTGTTCTCGGATATTTGCTGAAGTTTAAAAATAGCCTGTAGAACTCTCCCATTGTTCTCGGTATTCTGCTGAAGTTTGAAAATGCTTTGGAACTCTTCCATTGTTCTTGGAATTCTACTGAAGTTTTAAAAAGCTTTAGAACTCTCCCAATTTTCTTGTAATGTTGTTGCATTTTTAAATCAATCTGTAGAACTTTACCATTGTTCTCGGAATTCTGCTGAAGTTTGAAAGTGCTTTGGACCTCTCCCATTGTTCTCGGAATGTTATTGATTTTTTTTTGTGTCTGTAGAACTCTCCCATTGTTCTCGGAATTTTGCTGAAGTTTAAAAATGCTTTGGAACTCTTCCATTGTTCTTGAATGTTATTGTTTTTTTTTTTAAATCAGTCTGTAGATCTCTTCCATTGTTCTCAGAATTCTGCTGAAGTTTAAAAATGCTTTGGAACTCTTCCACTGTTCTCGGAATTCTGCTAAAGTTTAAAAATAGTCTGTAGAACTCTACCATTGTTCTCAAAAATCTGCTGAATTTTAAAAATGCTTTGAAACTTTTCCTTTGTTCCTGGAATTCTTCTGAAGCTTATAAATGCTTTGGAACTCTCCCATTGCTCTCGAAATGTTTTTGTTTTTTTTTAAATCAGCCTGTAGAACTCTCCCATTGTTCTCGGAATTCTGTTGAAGTTTAAAAATGCTTTGGAACTCTTCCATTGTTCTCGGAATTCTGCTGATGATTAAAAAATAGTCTTTAGAACCCTTCCATTGTTCTCGGAATTCTGCTGAAGTTTAAAAATGGTTTGTAGAACTCTCCTATTGTTCTCGGAATTCTGCTGAAGTTTAAATATGCTTTGGAACACTCCCATTGTTCTCGGAATTTTGCTGAAGTTTAAAAATGCTTTGGAACTCTCCCATTGTTCTCGGAATGTTATTGTTTTTTTTAAATAAGTCTGTAGAACTCTCCCATTGTTCTCGAAATTCTGCTGAAGTTTAAAAATGCTTTGGAACACTTCCATTCTTCTCCAAATTCTGCTGAAGTTTAAAAATGTTCTGTAGAACACTCCCATTGTTCTTGAAAATCTGCTTAATATTGAAAATGCTTTGGAACTTTTCCATTGTTCTCGGTATTCTGCTGAAGTTTCAAAAAGCTTTGGAACTCTTCCAATGTTCTCAGATTTCTGCTGAAGTTTAGAAATAGTCTGTAGAACTCTACCCTTGTTCTCGGGTTTCTACTGAAGTTTAAAAATGCTTTGGAACTCTTCCATTGTTCTCGGAATTCTGATGAAGTTTAAAAATGCTTTGGAACACTTCCGTTGTTATCGGACTTCTGCTCCAGTTTAAAAATGTTTTGGAACTCTCCCATTGTTCTCGAAATGTTATTGTTTTTTTTAAATAAATATGTAGAACTCTCCCATTGTTCTCGGAATTCTGCTGAAGTTTAAAAAGGCTTTGGAACTCTTCCAATGTTGTCGCTATTCTGCTGAAATTTAAAAATGCTTTGGAACTCTCCCATTGTTCTCGGAATTTTGCTGAAGTTTAAAAATGCTTTGGAACTCTTCCATTGTTCTCGGAATTCTGCTGAAGTTTAAAAATGCTTTGGAACTTTCCCATTGTTCTCGGAGTGTTACTGTGTCTTTTAAATAAGTCTGTAGAACTCTCCCATTGTTCTCGGAATTCTGCTAAAGTTTAAAAATGCTTTGGAACTCTTCCATTGTTCACGAAATTCTGCTGAAGTTTAAAAATGCTTTGGAACTCTTCATTTGTACCCGGAATTCTGCTGAAGTTTAAAAATGCTTTGGAACACTTCCATTGTTATCGGAATTCTGCTGAAGTTTAAAAATAATCTGTAGAACTCTCCCATTTTTCTCGAAAATCTGCTGAATATTAAAAATGCTTTGGAACTTTTCCATTGTTCCTGGAATTCTTCTGAAGTTTAAAAATGCTTTGGATCTCTCCCATTGTTCTCGGAATTCTGCTGAAGTTTAAAAATGCTTTGGAACTCTTTCATTGTTCTCAGAATTCTGCTGAAATTTAAAAATGCTTTGGGACACTTCCATTGTTCTCGGAATTCAGCTGAAGTTTAAAAATGCTTTGGAACTCTTCCAATGTTCTCGGATTTCTGCTGAAGTTTAGATATAGTCTGTAGATCTCTACCCTTGTTCTCGGGTTTCTACTGAAGTTTAAAAATGCTTTGGAACTCTTCCATTGTTCTCGGAATTCTGCTGAAGTTTAAAAATGCTTTGGAACACTTCCGTTGTTATCGGACTTCTGCTCCAGTTTAAAAATGTTTTGGAACTCTCCCATTGTTCTCGGAATGTTGTTGTTTTTTTTAAATAAATATGTAGAACTCTCCCATTGTACTCGGAATTCTGCTGAAGTTTAAAAAGGCTTTGAATCTCTTCCATTGTTCTCGGTATTCTACTGAAATTTAAAAATGCTTTGGAACTCTCCCATTGTTATCGGAATGTTATTTATTTTTTTTATGTCTGTAGAACTCTCCCCTTGTTCTCGGAATGTTATTGTGTTTTTTAAATAAGTTTTAGAACTCTCCCATTGTTCTCGGAATTCTGCTGAAGTTTAAAAATGCTTTGGAACTCTTCCATTGTTCTCGGAAATCTGATGAAGTTTAAAAATGCTTTGGGACACTTCCATTGTTCTCGGAATTCAGCTGAAGTTTAAAAATGCTTTGGAACTCTTCCAATGTTCTCGGATTTCTGCTGAAGTTTAGAAATAGTCTGTAGAACTTTACCCTTGTTCTCGGGTTTCTACTGAAGTTTAAAAATGCTTTGGAACTCTTCCATTGTTCTCGGAATTCTGCTGAAGTTTAAAAATGCTTTGGAACACTTCCTTTTTTATTGGACTTCTGCTCCAGTTTAAAAATGTTTTGGAACTCTCCCATTGTTCTCGGAATGTTGTTGTTTTTTTTAAATAAATATGTAGAACTCTCCCATTGTACTCGGAATTCTGCTGAAGTTTAAAAAGGCTTTGGAACTCTCCCATTGTTATCGGAATTCTGTTAAAGTTTAAAAATGCTTTGGAACTCTTCCATCGTTCACGGAATTCTGCTGAAGTTTAAAAATGCTTTGGAACTTTTCATTTGTTCTCGCAATTCTGCTGAAGTTTAAAAATGCTTTGGAATGCTTCCATTGTTATCGGAATTCTGCTGAAGTTTAAAAATAATCTTTAGAATTCTCCCATTGTTCTCAAAAATCTGCTGAATTTTAAAAATGCTTTGAAACTTTTACTTTGTTCCTGGAATTCTTCTGAAGTTTAAAAATGCTTTGGAACTCTCCCATTGTTCTCGGAATTCTACTGAAGTTTAAAAATGCTTTGGAACTCTTCCATTGTTCTCGGAATTCTGCTGAAGTTTAAAAATGCTTTGGAACTCTTCCATTGTTCTCAGAAATTTGCTGAAGTTTAAAAATAGCCTGTAGTACTCTCCCGTTGTTCTCGGTATTCTGCTGAAGTTTAAAAATGCTTTGGAATTCTTCCATTGGTCTTAGATATCTGCTGATGTTTAAAAATGCTTTGGAACTCTTCCATTGTTCTTGGAATTCTGCTGAAGTTTTAAAAAGCTTTGGAACTCTCCCATTGTTCTTGGAATGTTATTGTATTTTTAAACCAATATGTAGAACTTTACCATTGTTCTCGGTATTCTGCTGAAGTTTAATAATGCTTCGGACCTCTCCCATTTTTCTCGGAATGTTATTGGTATTTTTTGGGGTATGTAGTACTCTCCCATTGTTCTCGGAATTTTGCTGAAGTTTAAAAATGCTTTGGAACTCTCCCATTGTTCTTGAATGTTATTGTTTTTTTTTGTGTATGTAGAACTCTTCCATTGTTCTCGGAATTCTTCTGAAGTTTAAAAATAGTTTGTAGTACTCTACCATTGTTCTCGGGATTCTGCTGAATTTTAAAAATGCTTTGGAACTCTCCCATTGTTCTCGGAATGTTATTGTTTTTTTAAATAAATATGTAGAACTCTCCCATTGTACTCGGAATTCTGCTGAAGTTTAAAAAGGCTTTGGAACTTTTCCATTGTTCTCGGTATTCTGCTGAAATTTAAAAATGCTTTGGAACTCTCCCATTGTACTCGGAATGTTAATGTTTTTTTTTATGTCTGTAGAACTCTCCCATTGTTCTCGGAATTTTGCTGAAGTTTAAAAATGCTTTGGAACTCTTCCATTGTTCTCGGAATTCTGATGAAGTTTAAAAATGCTTTGGAACTCTCCCATTGTTCTTGGAATGTTATTGTGTATTTTAAATAAGTCTGTAGAACTCTCCCATTGTTCTCGGAATTCTGCTAAAGTTTAAAAATGCTTTGGAACTCTTTCATTGTTCTCTGAATTCTGCTGAAGTTTAAAAATGTTTAGGAACTCTTCCATTGTTGCCGGAATTCTGCTGAAGTTTAAAAATGCTTTGGAACGCTTCCATTGTTATCGGAATTCTGCTGAAGTTTAAAAATAATCTGTAGAAGTCTCCCATTGTTCTCGAAAATCTGCTGAATTTTAAAAATGCTTTGGAACTTTTCCATTGTTCCTGAAATTCTTCTGAAGTTTAAAAATGCTTTCGAACTCTCCCATTGTTCTCGAAATTCTGCTGAAGTTTAAAAATGCTTTGGAACTCTTCCATTGTTCTCGGAATTCTGCTGAATTTAAAAATGCTTTGGAACTCTTCCATTGTCCTTGGAATTCTGCTGAAGTTTTAAAAAGCTTTGGAACTCTTCCATTGTTCTTGGAATGTTATTGTATTTTTAAATCAATATGTAGAACTTTACCATTGTTCTCGGTATTCTGCTGAAGTTTAAAAATGCTTCGGACCTTTCCTATTTTTCTCGGAATGTTATTGGCTTTTTTTTTGTGTATGGAGTACACTCCCATTGTTCTCGGAATTCTGCTGAAGTTTAAAAATAGTCTGTAGAGCTCTACCATTGTTCTCGGGATTCTGCTGAAGTTTAAAAAAGATTTTTATCTCTTCCATTGTTCTCGGAATTCTGCTGAAGTTTAAAAATGCTTTGGAACTCTTCCAATGTTCTCGGATTTCTGCTGAAGTTTAGATATAGTCTGTAGATCTCTACCCTTGTTCTCGGGTTTCTACTGAAGTTTAAAAATGCTTTGGAACTCTTCCATTGTTCTCGGAATTCTGCTGAAGTTTAAAAATGCTTTGGAACACTTCCGTTGTTATCGGACTTCTGCTCCAGTTTAAAAATGTTTTGGAACTCTCCCATTGTTCTCGGAATGTTGTTGTTTTTTTTAAATAAATATGTAGAACTCTCCCATTGTACTCGGAATTCTGCTGAAGTTTAAAAGGCTTTGGATCTCTTCCATTGTTCTCGGTATTCTACTGAAATTTAAAAATGCTTTGGAACTCTCCCATTGTTATCGGAATGTTATTTATTTTTTTTATGTCTGTAGAACTCCCCCCTTGTTCTCGGAATGTTATTGTGTTTTTTAAATAAGTTTTAGAACTCTCCCATTGTTCTCGGAATTCTGCTGAAGTTTAAAAATGCTTTGGAACTCTTCCATTGTTCTCGGAAATCTGATGAAGTTTAAAAATGCTTTGGGACACTTCCATTGTTCTCGGAATTCAGCTGAAGTTTAAAAATGCTTTGGAACTCTTCCAATGTTCTCGGATTTCTGCTGAAGTTTAGAAATAGTCTGTAGAACTTTACCCTTGTTCTCGGGTTTCTACTGAAGTTTAAAAATGCTTTGGAACTCTTCCATTGTTCTCGGAATTCTGCTGAAGTTTAAAAATGCTTTGGAACACTTCCTTTTTTATTGGACTTCTGCTCCAGTTTAAAAATGTTTTGGAACTCTCCCATTGTTCTCGGAATGTTGTTGTTTTTTTTAAATAAATATGTAGAACTCTCCCATTGTACTCGGAATTCTGCTGAAGTTTAAAAAGGCTTTGGAACTCTCCCATTGTTATCGGAATTCTGTTAAAGTTTAAAAATGCTTTGGAACTCTTCCATCGTTCACGGAATTCTGCTGAAGTTTAAAAATGCTTTGGAACTTTTCATTTGTTCTCGCAATTCTGCTGAAGTTTAAAAATGCTTTGGAATGCTTCCATTGTTATCGGAATTCTGCTGAAGTTTAAAAATAATCTTTAGAATTCTCCCATTGTTCTCAAAAATCTGCTGAATTTTAAAAATGCTTTGAAACTTTTACTTTGTTCCTGGAATTCTTCTGAAGTTTAAAAATGCTTTGGAACTCTCCCATTGTTCTCGGAATTCTACTGAAGTTTAAAAATGCTTTGGAACTCTTCCATTGTTCTCGGAATTCTGCTGAAGTTTAAAAATGCTTTGGAACTCTTCCATTGTTCTCAGAAATTTGCTGAAGTTTAAAAATAGCCTGTAGTACTCTCCCGTTGTTCTCGGTATTCTGCTGAAGTTTAAAAATGCTTTGGAATTCTTCCATTGGTCTTAGATATCTGCTGATGTTTAAAAATGCTTTGGAACTCTTCCATTGTTCTTGGAATTCTGCTGAAGTTTTAAAAAGCTTTGGAACTCTCCCATTGTTCTTGGAATGTTATTGTATTTTTAAACCAATATGTAGAACTTTACCATTGTTCTCGGTATTCTGCTGAAGTTTAATAATGCTTCGGACCTTTCCCATTTTTCTCGGAATGTTATTGGTATTTTTTGGGGTATGTAGTACTCTCCCATTGTTCTCGGAATTTTGCTGAAGTTTAAAAATGCTTTGGAACTCTCCCATTGTTCTTGAATGTTATTGTTTTTTTTTGTGTATGTAGAACTCTTCCATTGTTCTCGGAATTCTGCTGAAGTTTAAAAATAGTTTGTAGTACTCTACCATTGTTCTCGGGATTCTGCTGAATTTTAAAAATGCTTTGGAACTCTCCCATTGTTCTCGGAATGTTATTGTTTTTTTAAATAAATATGTAGAACTCTCCCATTGTACTCGGAATTCTGCTGAAGTTTAAAAAGGCTTTGGAACTTTTCCATTGTTCTCGGTATTCTGCTGAAATTTAAAAATGCTTTGGAACTCTCCCATTGTACTCGGAATGTTAATGTTTTTTTTTATGTCTGTAGAACTCTCCCATTGTTCTCGGAATTTTGCTGAAGTTTAAAAATGCTTTGGAACTCTTCCATTGTTCTCGGAATTCTGCTGAAGTTTAAAAATGCTTTGGAACTCTCCCATTGTTCTTGGAATGTTATTGTGTATTTTAAATAAGTCTGTAGAACTCTCCCATTGTTCTCGGAATTCTGCTAAAGTTTAAAAATGCTTTGGAACTCTTTCATTGTTCTCTGAATTCTGCTGAAGTTTAAAAATGTTTAGGAACTCTTCCATTGTTGCCGGAATTCTGCTGAAGTTTAAAAATGCTTTGGAACGCTTCCATTGTTATCGGAATTCTGCTGAAGTTTAAAAATAATCTGTAGAAGTCTCCCATTGTTCTCGAAAATCTGCTGAATTTTAAAAATGCTTTGGAACTTTTCCATTGTTCCTGAAATTCTTCTGAAGTTTAAAAATGCTTTCGAACTCTCCCATTGTTCTCGAAATTCTGCTGAAGTTTAAAAATGCTTTGGAACTCTTCCATTGTTCTCGGAATTCTGCTGAATTTAAAAATGCTTTGGAACTCTTCCATTGTCCTTGGAATTCTGCTGAAGTTTTAAAAAGCTTTGGAACTCTTCCATTGTTCTTGGAATGTTATTGTATTTTTAAATCAATATGTAGAACTTTACCATTGTTCTCGGTATTCTGCTGAAATTTAAAAATGCTTTGGAACTCTCCCATTGTACTCGGAATGTTAATGTTTTTTTTTATGTCTGTAGAACTCTCTCATTGTTCTCGGAATTTTGCTGAAGTTTAAAAATGCTTTGGAACTCTTCCATTGTTCTCGGAATTCTGCTGAAGTTTAAAAATGCTTTGGAACTCTCCCATTGTTCTTGGAATGTTATTGTGTATTTTAAATAAGTCTGTAGAACTCTCCCATTGTTCTCGGAATTCTGCTAAAGTTTAAAAATGCTTTGGAACTCTTTCATTGTTCTCTGAATTCTGCTGAAGTTTAAAAATGTTTAGGAACTCTTCCATTGTTGCCGGAATTCTGCTGAAGTTTAAAAATGCTTTGGAACGCTTCCATTGTTATCGGAATTCTGCTGAAGTTTAAAAATAATCTGTAGAAGTCTCCCATTGTTCTCGAAAATCTGCTGAATTTTAAAAATGCTTTGGAACTTTTCCATTGTTCCTGAAA
This sequence comes from Phyllobates terribilis, assembly GCF_046119375.1. Taxonomy (NCBI): domain Eukaryota; kingdom Metazoa; phylum Chordata; class Amphibia; order Anura; family Dendrobatidae; genus Phyllobates; species Phyllobates terribilis. The sequence continues at coordinate 295,662,471 of NW_027362771.1, forward strand.
TTCTTCTGAAGTTTAAAAATGCTTTCGAACTCTCCCATTGTTCTCGAAATTCTGCTGAAGTTTAAAAATGCTTTGGAACTCTTCCATTGTTCTCGGAATTCTGCTGAATTTAAAAATGCTTTGGAACTCTTCCATTGTCCTTGGAATTCTGCTGAAGTTTTAAAAAGCTTTGGAACTCTTCCATTGTTCTTGGAATGTTATTGTATTTTTAAATCAATATGTAGAACTTTACCATTGTTCTCGGTATTCTGCTGAATTTTAAAAATGCTTCGGACCTTTCCTATTTTTCTCGGAATGTTATTGGCTTTTTTTTTGTGTATGGAGTACACTCCCATTGTTCTCGGAATTCTGCTGAAGTTTAAAAATAGTCTGTAGAGCTCTACCATTGTTCTCGGGATTCTGCTGAAGTTTAAAAAAGATTTTTATCTCTTCCATTGTTCTCGGAATTCTGCTGAAGTTTAAAAATGCTTTGGAACTCTTCCATTGTTCTTGGAATTCTGCTGAAGTTTACAAATGCTTTGGAACTCTCCCATTGTTCTCGGAATTCTGCTGAAGTTTAAAAATGCTTTGGAACTCTTCCATTGTTTTCGGAATTCTGCTGAAGTTTAAAAATGCTTTGGAACTCTTCCATTGTTGTCGGATATTTGCTGAAGTTTAAAAATAGCCTGTAGAACTCTCCCATTGTTCTCTGTATTCTCCTGAAGTTTGAAAACGCTTTGGAACTCATCCATTGGTCTTAGATATCTGCTGAAGTTTAAAAATGCTTTGGAACTCTTCCATTGTTCTTCGAATTCTACTGAAGTTTAAAAAGTCTTTGGAACTCTTCCATTGTTCTCGGTATTCTGCTGAAGTTTAAAAATGCTTTGGAACTCTTTCATTGTTCTCGGACTTCTGCTGAAGTTTAAAAATGCTTTGGAACTCTTCCATTGTTCTTGGAATTCTGCTGAAGTTTACAAATGCTTTGTAACTTTCTCATTGTTCTCAGAATGTTATTGTTTTTTCTCAATAAGTGTGTAGAACTCTCCCATTGTTCTCGGAATTCTGCTAAAGTTTAAAAATGCTTTGGAACTCTTCAATTGTTCTCGGAATTCTGCTGAAGTTAAAAAAAATGCTTTGGAACTCTTCCTTTGTTCTCGGAATTCTGATGAAGTTTAAAAATGCTTTGTAACTTTTCCATTGTTACCGGAATTCTGCTGAAGTTTAAAAATGCTTTGGAACTCTCCCATTGTTCTCGGAATTCTGCTGATGTTTAAAAATGCTTTGGAACTCATCCATTGTTCTTGGAATTATGCTGAAGTTTAAAAATGCTTTGGAACACTTCCATTGTTCTCCTAATTTTGCTGAAGTTTAAAAATATTTAGTAGAACTCTCCCCTTCTTCTTGGAATTCTGCAGAAGTTTTAAAATTCTTTGGAACTCTCCCATTTTTCTCGAAATGTGTTTTTTTTTTTCAATAAGTCTGTAGAACTCTCCCATTGTTCTTGGAATTCTGCTGAAGTTTAAAAATGCTTTGGAACTCTCCCATTGTTCTCGGAATACTGCTGAAGTATAAAAATGCTTTGGAACTCTCCCATTGTTCTCGGAATGTTTTCATTTTTTTTAAATCAGCCTGTAGAACTCTCCAATTGTTCTCAGAATTCTGTTGAAGTTTGAAAATGCTTTGGAACTCTTACATTGTTCTTGGAATTCTGCTGAATATTAAAAATAGTCTGTAGAACTCTACCATTGTTCTCAGTATTCAACTGAAGTATAAAAATGATTTGGAACTCTTCCATTGTTCTCGGAATACTGCTGAAGTTTAAAATTGCTTTGTAACTTTTCCATTGTTTTCGGAATTCTGCTGAAGTTTAAATATGCTTTGGAACCCTACCATTGTTCTCGGAATTTTGCTGAAGTGTTAAAATGCTTTGGAACTCTCCCATTTTTCTCGGAATGTTATTGTTATTTAAAATAAGTCTGTAGAACTCTCCCATTGTTCTCAAAATTTTTCTGAAGATTAAAAATGCTTTGGAAATCTTCTATTGTTCTCGAAATTCTGAAGTTTTAAAATGGTCTGTAGAACACTCCTATTGTTCTCGAAAATCTGCTAAATTTTAAAAATGCTTTGGAACTTTTCCATTGTTCTTGGTATTCTGCTGAAGTTTAAAAATGCTTTGGGACACTTCCATTGTTCTCGGAATTCAGCTGAAGTTTAAAAATGCTTTGGAACTCTTCCATTGTTCTCGGAATTCTGCTGAAGTTTAAAAATAGTCTGTAGTACTCTACCCTTGTTCTTGGGTTTCTACTGAAGTTTAAAAATGCTTTGGAACTCTTCCATTGATCTCAGAATTCTGCTGAAGTTTAAAAATGCATTGGAACACTTCCGTTGTTATCGGACTTCTGCTGCAGTTTAAAACTGATTTGGAACTCTCCCATTGTTCTCAGAATGTTATTGTTTTTTTAAAATAAATATGTGCAACTCTTCCATTGTTCTCGGAATTCTGCTGAAGTTTAAAAAGGCTTTGGAACTCTTCCATTGTTCTCGGTATTCTGCTGAAGTTTAAAAATGTTTGGAACTCTCCCATTGTTCTCGGAATACTGCTGAAGTTTAAAAATGCTTTGAAACTCTCCCATTGTTCTTGGAATGTTTTTGTTTTTTTAAATAAGTCTTTAGAATTCTCCCATTGTTCTCGAAATTCTGCTGAAGTTTAAAAATGCTTTGGAAATATTCCATTGTTCTCGAAATTCTGCTGAAGTTAAAAAATGGTCTGTAGAACACTCCCATTGTTCTCGAAAATCTGCCAAATTTTAAAAATGCTTTGTAACTTTTCCATTGTTCTCGGTATTCTGCTGAAGTTTAAAAATGCTTTGGGACACTTCCAATGTTCTCGGAATTCAGCTGAAGTTTAAAAATGCTTTGGAACTCTTCCATTGTTCTCAGAATTCTGCTGAAGTTTAAAAAGTCTTTGGAACACTTCCGTTGTTATAGGACTTCTGCTGCAGTTCAAAGATGCTGTGAAACTCTACCATTGTTCTCGGAAAGTTATTGTTTTTTTTAAATAAATATGTAGAACTCTCCCATTGTTCACATAATTCTACGGAAGTTTAAAAAGGCTTTGGAAATCATCCATTGTTCTCGGTATTCTGCTGAAGTTTAAAAATGCTTTGGAACTCTCCCATTGTTCTCGGAATACTGCTGAAGTTTAAAAATGCTTTGGAACACTCCCATTGTTCTCAGAATGTTTTTGTTTTTTTAAATCAGCCTGTGGAACTCTCCCATTGTTCTCGGAATTCTTTTGAAGTTTAAAAATGCTTTGGAACTCGTCCATTGTTCTCGGAATTCTGCTGAAGTTTAAAAATGGTTTGTAGAACTCACCTATTGTTCTCGGAATTCTGCTGAAGATTAAAAATAGTCTGTAGAACTCTACCATTGTTCTCAGAATTCTACTGAAGTTTAAAAATGATTTGGAACTTTTCCATTGTTCTCAGAATTCTGCTGAAATTTAAAAATGATTTGTAACTTTTCCATTGTTCTCGGAATTCTGCTGAAGTTTAAAAATGCTTTGTAACTCGTCCATTATTCTCGGAATTCTGCTGAAGTTTAAAAATGGTTTGTAGAACTCACCTATTGTTCTCAGAATTCTGCTGAATTTTAAATATACTTTGGAACTCTCCCATTGTTCTCGGAATTCTGCTGAAGTTTAAAAACGCTTTGGAACTCTCCCATTGTTCTTGGAATGTTATTGTTTTTTTTTAAATAAGTCTGTAGAACTCTCCCATTGTTCTCGAAATTTTGCTGAAGTTTAAAAATGCTTTGGAACTCTTACATTATTCTCGAAATTCTGCTGAAATTTAAAAATGGTCTGTAGAACACTCCCATTGTTCTCGAAAATCTGCTTAATTTTGAAAATGCTTTGGAACTTTTCCATTGTTCTCGGTATTCTGCTTAAGTTTAAAAATGCTTTGGGACACTTCCATTGTTCTCGGAATTCAGCTGAAGTTTAAAAATGCTTTGGAACTCTTCCATTGTTCTCGGATTGTTGCTGAAATTTAAAAATAGTCTGTAAAACTCCACCCTTGTTCTAGGGTTTCTACTAAAGTTTAAAAATGCTTTGTAACTCTTCCATTTTTCTCGGAATTCTGCTGAAGCTTAAAAATGCTTTGGAACACTTCCGTTGTTATTGGACTTCTGCTCCAGTTTAAAAATGTTTTGGAACTATTCCATTGTTCTCGGAATGTTATTGTTTTTTAAATAAATATGTAAAAGTCTCCCATTGTTCTCGATATTCTGCTGAAGTTTAAAAATGCTTTGGGACACTTCCATTGTTCTCGGAATTCAGCTGAAGTTTAAAAATGCTTTGGAACTCTTCCATTGTTCTCGGATTTCTGCTGAAGTTTAAAAATAGTCTGTAGAACTCAACCCTTGTTCTTGGGTTTCTACTGAAGTTTAAAAATGCTTTGGAACTCTTCCTTTTTTCTTGGAATTCTGCTGAAGTTTAAAAATGCTTTGGAACACTTCCATTGTTATCGGACTTCTGCTCCAGTTTAAAAATGTTTTGGAACTATCCCATTGTTCTCGGAATGTTATTTTTTTTTAAATAAATATGTAGAAGACTCCCATTGTTCTCGGAATTCTGCTGAAGATTAAAAAGGCTTTGGAATTCTCCCATTGTTCTCGGTATTCTGCTGAAATTGAAAAATGCTTTGGAATTCTCCCATTGTTCTCGGAATGTTATTGTTTTTTTTTTATGTCTGTAGAACTCTCCCATTGTTCTCGAAATTTTGATGAAGTTTAAAAATGCTTTGGAAATGTTCCATTGTTCTCGGAATTCTGCTGAAGTTTATAAATGCTTTGGAGCTATTCCATTGTACGCGGAATTCTGCTGAAGTTTAAAAATAATTTGGAACTCTCCCATTGTTCTCGGCATGTTATTGTTTTTTTTCAATAAGTCTGTAGAACTCTCCCATTGTTCTCGGAATTCTGGTAAAGTTTAAAAATGCTTTGGAACTCTTCCATTGTTCTCAGAATTCTGCTGAAGTTTAAAAATGCTTTGGAATGCTTCCATTGTTATCGGAATTCTGCTGAAGTTTAAAAATAATCTGTAGAATTCTCTCATTGTTCTTGAAAATCTGATGAATTTTAAAAATGCTTTGGAACTTTTCCATTGTTCTTGGAGTTCTGCTGAAGTTTAAAAATGCTTTGGAACTCTCCCATTGTTCTTGGAATTCTGCTGAAGTTTAAAAATGCTTTGGAACTCTTCCATTGTTCTCGGATTTCTGCTGAAGTTTAAAAATAGTCAGTAGAACTCTACCCTTGTTATTGGGTTTCTACTGAAGTTTAAAAATGCTTTGGAACTCTTCCATTTTTCTCGGAATTCTGCTGAAGTTTAAAAATGCTTTGGAACACTTCCGTTGTTATCGGACTTCTGCTCCAGTTTAAAAATGTTTTGGAATTCTCCCATTGCTCTCGTAATGTTATTGGGTTTTTTTTATGTCTGTAGAACTCTCCCATTGTTCTTGGAATTTTGCTGAAGTTTAGAAATGCTTTGGAAATCTTCCATTGTTCTCGGAATTCTGCTGAAGTTTAAAAATTCTTTGGAACTCTTTCATTGTACGCAGAATTCTGCTGAAGTTTAAAAATAATTTGGAACTTTCCCATTGTTCTCGGCATGTTATTGTTTTTTTTTCAATAAGTCTGTAGAACTCTCCCATTGTTCTCGGAATTCTGGTAAAGTTTAAAAATGCTTTGGGAACTCTTCCATTGTTCACGGAATTCTGCTTACATTTAAAAATGCTTTGGAACACTTCCTTTGTTCTCAGAATTCTGCTGAAGTTTAAAAATAATCTGTAGAACTCTCCAATTGTTCTCGAAAATCTGATGAATTTTAAAAATGCTTTGGAACTTTTCTATTGTTCTTGGAATTCTGCTGAAGTTTAAAAATGCTTTGGTACTCTTCCATTGTTCTCGGATTTCTGCTGAAGTTTAAAAATGCTTTGGAACTCTTCCATTGTTCTCAGAATTCTGCTGAAATTTAAAAATGCTTTGGAACTCTTTCCTTTTTCTCGGAAATTTGCTGAAGTTTAATAATAGATTGTTGTACTCTCCCCTTGTTCTCGGAATTCTGCAGAAGTTTTAAAATGCTTTGGAACTCTCCCATTTTACTCGGAATGTTTTTTTTTTTTCAATAAGTCTGTAGAACTCTCCCATTGTTCTCGGAATTCTGCTGAAGTTAAAAAAATGCTTTGGAACTCTTCCATTGTTGCCGGAATTCTGCTGAAATATAAAAATAGTCTGTAAAACTCTACCATTGTTCTCAGAATTCTGTTGAAGTTTAAAAATGCTTTGGAACTCTCCCATTTTTTTTGGAATGTTTTTGTTTTTTTAAAATCAGCCTGTAGAACTCTCCCATTGTTCTCGGAAATCTGTTGAAGTTTAAAAATGCTTTGGAACACTTCCATTGTTCTCGGAATTCTGCTGAAGATTAAAAATAGTCTGTAGAACTCTATCATTGTTCTCAGAATTCTGATGAAGTTTAAAAATACTTTTGAACTCTTCCATTGTTCTCTGAATTCTGCTGAAGTTTGACAATGATTTGGAACTCTCCCATTGTTCTCAGAATGTTACTGTTTTTTTTCTAAAAAAGTCTGTAAAACACTCCCATTGTTCTTGGAATTCTGCTGAGTTTTAAAAATGCTTTGGAACTTTTCCATTGTTCTCGGAATTCTTCTGAAGCTTAAAAATAGCCTGTAGAACTCTCCCATTGTTCTCGGTATTCTGCTGAAGTTTAAAAATGCTTTGGAACTCTTCCATTGTTCTCAGATATCTGCTGAAGTTTAAAATTGCTTTGGAACTCTTCCATTGCTCTTGGAATTCTAATGAATTTTAAAATGCTTTGGAACTCTCCCATTGTTCTCGGAATGTTATTTTATTTTTAAATCAATCTGTAGAACTCTACCATTGTTCTCGGTATTCTGCTAAAGTTTAAAAATGCTTTGGAACTCTCCCATTGTTCTCAGAATATTATTGTCTTTTTTTAATGTCTGTAGAACTCTTCCATTGTTCTCGGAATCTTGCTGAAGTTTAAAAATGTTTTGGAACGCTCAAATTGTTCTCGGAATGTTATTCTTTTTTTTAAATAAATATGCAGAACTCTCCCATTGTTCTTGGAAATCTGCTGAAGTTTAAAATTGCTTTGGAACTCTTCCATTGTTCTCGGTATTCTGCTGAAGTTTAAAAATGCTTTGGTACTTTTCCATTGTTCTCGGAATTCTTCTGAAGTTTAAAAATAGCCTGTAGAACTCTCCCATTGTTCTCGGTATTCTGCTGAAGTTTAAAAATGCTTTGGAACTCTTCCATTGGTCTCAGATATCTGCTGAAGTTTAAAAATGTTTTGGAACTTTTCCATTGTTCTTGGAATTCTAATGAAGTTTTAAAAAGTTTTGGAATTCTCCATTGTTCTCGGAATGTTATTTTATTTTTAAATCAATCTGTAGAACTCTACCATTGTTCTCGGTATTCTGCTGAAGTTTTAAAATGCTTTGGAACTCTCCCATTGTTCTTAGAATATTATTGTCTTTTTTTTATGTCTGTAGGACTCTTCCATTGTTCTCGGAATCTTGCTGAAGTTTAAAAATGCTTTGGAACTCTCCCATTGTTCTCGGAATGTTATTGTTTTTTTTTAAATCATTCTGTAGATCTTTTTCATTGTTCTCAGAATTCTGCTGAAGTTTAAAATGTTTTGGAACGCTCCCATTGTTCTCGGAATGTTATTGTTTTTTTAAAATAAACATGTAGAACTTTCCCATTGTTCTTGGAAATCTGCTGAAGTTTAAAATTGCTTTGGAACTCTTCCATTGTTCTCGGTATTCTGCTGAAGTTTAAAAATGCTTTGGAACTCTCCCATTTTTCTCTGAATGCTTTTTTTTTCAATAAGTCTGAAGAACTCTCCGATTGTTCTCGGAATTCTGCTGAAGTTAAAAATATCTTTGGAACTTTTCCATTGTTGTCGGAATTCTGCTGAAGTTTAAAAATAGTCTGTAGAACTCTATCATTGTTCTCGGAATTCTGCTGAAGTTTAAAAATGCTTTGTTACTCTCCCTTTGTTCTCGGAATACTGTTGAAGTTTAAAAATGCTTTTGAACTCTCCCATTGTTCTCAGAATGTTTTTTTTTTTCAAATCAGCCTGTAGAACTCTCCCATTGTTCTCGGAATTCTGTTGAAGTTTACAAATGCTTTGCAACTCTTCCATTGTTCTCAGAATTCTGCTGAAGATTAAAAATAATCTGTAGAACTCTACCATTGTTCTCAGAATTCTACTAAAGTTTAAAAATGATTTGGAACTCTTCCATTGATCTCGGAATACTGCTGAAGTTTAAAAATGCTTTGGAACTTTTCCATTGTTCTCGGAATTCTGCTGAAGGTTAAAAACGCTTTGGAATGCGTCCATTGTTCTCGCAATTCTGCTGAAGTTTAAAAATTGTTTGTAGAACTCTCCTTTTGTTCTCAGAATTCTGCTGAAGTTTAAGTATGATTTGGAACTGTCCCATTGTTCTCGGAATTTTGCTGAAGTTTAAAAATGCTTTGGAACTCTCCCATTGTTCTCGGAATGTTAATGTTTTTTTTAAATAAGTCTGTAGAACTCTCCCATTGTTCTCAGAATTCTGCTGAAGTTTAAAAATGCTTTGGAACTCTTCCACTGTTCTCGGCATTCTGCTGAAGTTTAAAAATGCTTTGGAACTCTTCCATTGTTCTCGAAATTCTGCTGAAGTTTAAAAATGGTCTGTAGAACATTCCCATTATTCTCGAAAATTTGCAATAATTTAAAAATGCTTTAGAACTTTTCCATTGTTTTCGGTATTCAGCTGAAGTTTAAAAATGCTTTGGAACTCTTCCATTGTTATTGGAATTCTGCTGAAGTTTAAAAATAGTCTGTAGAACTCTACCCTTGTTCTCGGGTTTCTACTGAAGTTTAAAAATGCATTGGAAATCTTCCATTGTTCTCAGAATTCAGCTGAAGTTTAAAAATGCTTTGGAACTCTCCCATTGTTCTCGGAATGTTATTGTTTTTTTTATGTCTGTAGAACTCTTCCATTGTTCTCGGAATTCTGCTGAAGTTTAAAAATGCTTTGGAACTCTTCCATTGATCTCGGAATTCTGCTGAAGTTTAAAACTGCTTTGGAACTCTCCCATTGTTCTCGGAATGTTATTGTTTTTTTTCAATAAGTCTGTAGATCTCTCCCATTGTTCTCTGAATTCTGCTAAAGTTTAAAAATGGTTTGGAACTCTTCCATGGTTCTCGCAATTCTGCTGAAGTTTAAAAATGCTTTGAAAAGCTTCCATTGTTATCGGAATTCTGCAGAAGTTTAAAAATAATCTGTAGAACTCTCCCATTGCTCTCAAAAATCTGCTGAATTTTAAAAATGCTTTGAAACTTTTCCATTGTTCCCGTAATTCTGCTGGAGTTTAAAAATGCTTTGGAACTCTTCCAATGTTCTCGGAATTCTTCTGAAGTTTAAAAATGCTTTGGAACTCTTCCATTGTTCTCGGAATTCTGCTGAAGTTTAAGAATGCTTTGGAACTCTCCCATTGTACTCGGAATGTCATTGTTTTTTAAAAAAAAGTCTGTAAAACGCTCCCATTGTTCTCAGAATTCTTGTGAAGTTGGAAAATAGCCTGTAGATCTCTCCCATTGTTAATGGTATTCTGCTGAAGTTTAAAAAATGCTTTGGAACTCTTCCATTGGTCTCGGAATTCTGCTGTAGTTTAAAAATACTTTGGAACTCTTCCATTGTTCTCGGAATTCTACTGAAGATTTATAATGCTTTGGAACTCTCCTATTGCTCTGGGAATGTTATTTTTTTTTTTAAATCAGTCTGTAGAATTCTACCATTGTTCTCGTTATTCTGCTAAACTTTAAAAATGTTTTTGAACTCTTCCATTGTTCTCAAAATTCTGCTGAAGTTTAAAAATAGTCTATAGATCTCTCCAACTGTTCTCGGAATTCTTATGAAATTTAAAAATGCTTTGGAAATCTTCCATTGTTCTCGGAGTTCTGCTGAAATTTAAAAATGCTTTGGTACTCTTCCATTGTTTTCGAAATTCTGCTGAAGTTTAAAAATGCTTTGGAACCCTTCTATTGTTCTCGGAATTCTTCTAAAGTTTAAAAATAGCCTGTAGACTTCTCCCATTGTTCTCGTTATACTGCTGAAGTTTAAAAATGCTTTGGAAATCTTCCATTCGTCTCGGAATTCTGCTGAAGTTAAGAAATGCTGTGGAACTCATTCATTGTTCTCGGAATTCTTCTGAAGTTTAATAATGCTTTGGAACTCTCCCATTGTTCTCGTAATGTTATTGTTTTTTTTAAATAAATATGTAGAACTCTACCATTGTTCTCAAAATTCTGCTAAAGTTTAAAAATGTTTTGGAACTCTTCCATTGTTCTCGAAAATCTGCTGAAGTTTAAAAATAGTCTGTAGATCTCTACCATTGTTCTCGGAATTCTTATGAAATTTAAAAATGCTTTGGAACTCTTCCATTGTTCTCGGAGTTCTGCTGAAATTTAAAAATGCTTTGGTACTCTTCCATTGTTTTCGGAATTCTGCTGTAGTTTAAAAATGCTTTGGAACTCTTCCATTGCTCTCAGAATTCTTCTAAAGTTTAAAAATAGCCTGTAGACTTCTCCCATTGTTCTCTGTATACTGCTGAAGTTTAAAAAAGCTTTGGAAATCTTCCATTGGTCTCAGAATTCTGCTGAAGTTTAAAAATGCTTTGGAACTCTCCCATTGTTCTCGGAATGTTATTGTTTTTTTTTTAATAAGTCTGTAGATCTCTTCCATTGTTCTTGGAATTCTTCTGAAGTTTAAAATGTTTTGGAACTCTCCCATTGTTCTCGGAATGTTATTTTTTTTAAATAAATATCTAGAACTCTCCCATTGTTCTCGGAATTCTGCTGAAGTTTAAAAATGCTTTGGAACTTTTCCATTGTTCTCGGAATTCTGCTGAAGTTTAAAAATGCTTTGGTACTCTTCCATTGTTCTCGGAATTCTGCTGAAGTTTAAAATGATTTGGATCTCTTCTATTGTTCTCGGAATTCTGCTGCAATTTAAAAATGCTTTGGAACTCTACCATTGTTCTCGGAATGTTATTGATTTTTTTTTAAATAGTGTGTAAAACTCTCGCATTGTTCTCGGAATTCTGCTGAAGTTTAAAAATGCTTTGGAACTCTTCCATTGTTCTCGGAATTCTGCAGAATTTAAAAATGCTTCGGAACTCTTTCATTGATCTCAGAATTCTGCTGAAGTTTAAAAATGCTTAGGAACTTTCCCATTGTTCTCGGAATGCTATTGTTTTTTAAAAAAAAGTCTGTAAAACTCTCCCATTTTTTTCGTAATTCTGCTGAAGTTGAAAAATGATTTAAAGCGCTTCCATTGTTCTCGGAATTCTTCTGAAGTTTAAAAATAGCCTGTAGAACTCTCCCATTGTTCTCGGTATTCTGCTGATGTTTAAAAATGCTTTGAAACACTTCCATTGGTCTCTGAATTCTGCTGCAGTTTAAAAATGCTGTGTAACTCTTCCATTGCTCTCGGAAATCTACTGAAGTTTTAAAATGCTTTGTAACACTCCCATTGTTCTCGGAATGTTATTGTTTTTTTCTATCAGTCTGTAGAACACTACCTTTGTTCTCAGTATTCTGCTGAGGTTTAAAAATGCTTTGGAACTCTCCCATTGTTCTCGGAATGTTATTGTTTTTTTTAAATAAATATGTAGAACTCTCCCATTGTTCTTTGAATTCTACCTAAGTTTAGAAATACTTTGGAACTCTTCCATTGTTCTCGGAATTCTGCTGAAGTTTAAAAATAGTCTGTAGAACTCTCCCATTGTTATGGGAATTTTACTAAGGATTAAAAATGCTTTAGATCTCTTCCATTGTTCTCGGAAATCTGCTGAAGCTTAAAAATGCATTGGAATTTTCCATTGTTCTCGGAATTCAGCTGAAGTTTAAAAATGCTTTGGAACTCTTCCATTCTTCTCGGAATTCTGCTGAAGTTTAAAAATAGTTTGTAGGACTCTCCTATTGTTTTCGCAATTCTGCTGAACTTTAAATATGCTTTGGAACTCTCCCATTGTTCTTGGGATTTTGCTTTAGTTTAAAAATGCTTTGGAACTCTCCCATTGTTCTCGAAATGTTATTGTTTGTTTTAAATAAGTCTGTAGAACTCTCCCATAGTTCTCCGATTCTTGCTTAAGTTTAAAAATGCTTTGGAACTCTTCCATTTTTTTCGGAACACAACTTAAGTTTAAAAATACTTTGGAACTCTTTCACTGTTCTTCGAATTCTGCTGAAGTTAAAAATGCTTTGGAACTCTTCCTTTTTTCTCGGAATTCTGCTGAAGTTTAAAAATGCTTTGGAACTCTCCCATCGTTCTCGGAATGTTTTTTTTAAAAAAAAAAATAAGTCTGTAGAACTCTCCCATTGTTCTCGGAATTCTGCTATAGTTTAAAAGTGCTTTGGAACTCTTCTGTTGTTCTCGGTATTCTGCTGAAGTTTAAAAATGCTTTGAAACTCTTCCATTGTTCTCGGAATTCTGCTAAAGTTTAAAAGTACTTTGGAACTCTTCTGTTGTTCTCGGAATTCTGCTGCAATTTAAAATCGCTTTGGAACTCTACCATTGTTCTCGAAATGTTATTGTTTTTTTTTTAAATAGTCTGTAAAACTCTCGCATTGTTCTCGGAATTCTGCTGAAGTTTAAAAATGCATTGGAACTCTCCCATTGTTCTCGGAATGTTATTGTTTTTTTTAAATAAGTCTGTAGATTTCTCCCATTGTTCTCGGAATTTTGCTAAAGTTTAAAAATTCTTTGGTACTCTTCTATTGTTCTCGTAATTCTGCTGAAGTTTAAAAATGCTTTGGAACTCTTCCATTGTTCTCGGATTTCTGCTGAAGTTTAAAAATGCTTCGGAACTCTTTCATTGTTCTCAGAATTCTGCTGAAGTTTAAAAATGCTTTGGAACTCTCCCATTGTTCTCGGAATGTTATTGTTTTTTAAAAAGAAGTCTGTAAAACTCTCCCATTGTTTTTGGAATTCTGCTGAAATTTAAAAATGCTTTAAAAAGCTTCCATTGTTCTCATAATTCTTCTGAAGTTTAAAAATAGCCCGAAGAACTCTTCCATTGTTCTTGGTATTCTGCTGAAGTTCAAAAATGCTTTGGAACTCTTCCATTGGTCTCTGAATTCTGCTGCAGTTTAAAAATGCTTTGGAACTCTCCCATTGTTCTCGGAAGGTTATTCTTTTTTTAAATCAGTCTGTAGAACTCTACCATTGTTCTCGGTATTCTGCTGAAGTTTAAAAATGCTTTGGAACTCTCCCATAGTACTCGGAATGTTATTATTTTTTTTTTATAAATATGTAGAACTCTCCCATTGTTCTCTGAATTCTGCTTAAGTTTAAAAATGCTTTGGAACTCTTCCATTGTTCTCGGAATTCTGCTGAAGTTTAAAAATAGTCTGTAGAACTCTCCCATTGTTATCGTAATTCTACTAAAGTTTAAAAATGCTTTGGAACTCTTCCATTGTTCTCGGAATTCTGCTGAAGTTTAAATATAGTTTGTAGGACTCTCCTATTGTTTTCGCAATTCTGCTGAACTTTAAATATGCTTTGGAACTCTCCCATTGTTCTTGGGATTTTGCTTTAGCTTAAAAATGCTTTGGAACTCTCCCATTGTTCTCGGAATGTTATTGTTTTGTTTAAATAAGTCTGTAGAACCCTCCCATAGTTCTCGGAATCCTGCTTAAGTTTAAAAATGCTTTGGAACTCTTCCATTGTTTTCGGAACACAGCTTAAGTTTAAAAATGCTGTGGAACTCTTTCACTGTTCTCAGAATTCTGCTGAAGTTAAAAAATACTTTGGAACTCTTCCTTTGTTCTCAGAATTCTGCTGAAGTTTAAAAATGCTTTGGAAATCTCCCATTGTTCTCGGAATGTTTTTGTTTTTTTTTTAAAATAAGTCTGTAGTACTCTTCCATTGTTCTCGGAATTCGGCTAAAGTTTAAAAATGCTTTGGAACTCTTGTGTTGTTCTCGGTATTCTGCTGAAGTTTAAAAATGCTTTGGAACTCTCCCATTGTTCTCGGAATGTTATTGTTTTTTTAGAAAAATTCTGTAAAACTCTCCCATTGTTCTCGGAATTCTGCTGAAATTTAAAAATGCTTTGGAACTCTCCCCTTGTTCTCGCAATGTTATTGTCTTTTTTAAATAAGTCTGTAGATTTCTCCCATTGTTCTCGGAATTCTGCTAAAGTTTAAAAATGCTTTGGAACTCTTCCATTGCTCTCGGAATTCTGCTGAAGTTTAAAAAAGCTTTGGAACTCTTCTATTGGTCACGGTATTCTGCTGAAGTTTAAAAATGCTTTGGAACACTTCCATTGTTCTCGGAATTCTACTGAAGATTTAAAATGCTTTTGAACTCTCTGATTGTTTTGAGAATGTTATTGTTTTTTTTAAATTAGTCTGTAGAACTCTCCCATTGTTCTCGGAATTCTGCTGAAGTTTAAAAATGCTTGGAACACTTCCATTGTTCTCGGAATTCTTCTGAAGTTTAAAAATGCTTTGGAACACTTCTATTGTTCTCTGAATTCTGTGGAAATTTAAAAATGCTTTGGAACTCTACCATTGTTCTCGGAATCTTATTGTTTTTTTTTTAAAAAGTCTGTAAAACTCTCCTATTGTTCTCGGAATTCTTCTAAAGTTTAAAAATGCTTTGGAACTCTCCCCTTGTTCTCGCAATGTTATTGTTTTTTTTAAATAAGTCTGTAGATTTCTCCCATTGTTCTCGGAATTCTGCTAAAGTTTAAAAATGCTTTGGAACTCTTCCATTGCTCTCGGAATTCTGCTGAAGTTTAAAAATGCTTTGGAACTCTTAAATTGTTCTCGGAATATTGCTGAAGTTTAAAAATGCTTTGGAACTCTTCCATGGTTCTCGGAATGTTATTGGTTTTTAAAAAGTCTGTAAAACTCTCCCATTGGTCTTGGAATCTGCTGAAGTTTCAAAATGCTTTGGAACTCTTTCATTGTTTTCGGAATTCTTCTGAAGTTTAAAAGTAGCCTGTAGAACTCTCTCCTTGTTCTCGGTATTCTGCTGAAGTTTAAAAATGCTTTGGAACTCTTCTATTGGTCTCGGTATTCTGCTGAAGTTTAAAAATGCTTTGGAACACTTCCATTGTTCTCGGAATTCTACTGAAGATTTAAAATGCTTTTGAACTCTCCGATTGTTTTGGGAATGTTATTGTTTTTTTTAAATCAGTCTGTAGAATTCTCCCATTGTTCTCGGAATTCTGCTGAAGTTTAAAAATGCTTGGAACTCTTCCATTGTTCTCGGAATTCTTCTGAAGTTTAAAAATGCTTTGGAACACTTCTATTGTTCTCTGAATTCTGTGAAAATTTAAAAATGCTTTGGAACTCTACCATTGTTCTCGGAATGTTATTGTTTTTTTTAAAAAAGTCTGTAAAACTCTCCTATTGTTCTCGGAATTCTTCTAAAGTTTAAAAATGCTTTGGAACTCTCCCATTGTTCTCGGAATGTTATTCGTTTTTTTTAAATAAGTCTGTAGATTTCTCCCATTGTTCTCGGATTTCTGCTAAAGTTTAAACATGCTTTGTAACTTTACCATTGTTCTCTGAATTCTGCTGAAGTTTCAAAATGCTTTGTAACTTTACCATTGTTCTCAGAATTCTGCTGAAGTTTAAAAATGCTTTGGAACTCTCCCATTTTTCTAGAAATGTTATTGTTTTTTTTTAAAAGTCTGTAAAACTGTCCAATTGTTTTCGGAATTCTGCTGAAGTTTAAAAATGCTTTGGAACTCTTCCATTCTTCTCGGATTCTACTGATGTTTAAAAATAGTTTGTAGGACTCTCCTATTGTTTTCGCAATTCTGCTGAACTCTAAATATGCTTTGGAACTCTCCCATTGTTCTTGGGATTTTGCTTTAGTTCAAAAATGCTTTGGAACTCTCCCATAGTTCTCACAACGTTATTGTTTTGTTTAAATAAGTCTGTAGAACTCTCCCATTGTTCTCGGAATCCTGCTTAAGTTTAAAAATGCTTTGGAACTCTTTCACTGTTCTCGGAATTCTGCTGAAGTTAAAAAATGCTTTGGAACTCTTCCATTGTTCTCGGAATTCTGCTGAAGTTTAAAAATGCTTTGGAACTCTCCCATTGCTCACGGAATTTTATTCTTTTTTTTTAAAAATAAGTCTGTAGAACTCTCCCATTGTTCTCGGAATTATGCTGAAGTTAAAAAATGCTTTGGAACTCTTCTGTTGTTCTCGGTATTCTGCTGAAGTTTAAAAATGCTTTGGAACTCTTCCATTGTTCTCGGAATTCTGATGAAGTTTAAAATGCTTTGAAACTCTTCTACTGTTCTGGGAATTCTGCTGCAATTTAAAAACGCTTTGGAACTCTACCATTGTTTTCGGAATGTTAATGTTTTCTTTTTAAATAGTCTGTAAAACTCTCGCATTGTTCTCGGAATTCTGCTGAAGTTTAGAAATGCTTAGGAACTCTTCTATTGTTCTCGGAATGTAATTGTTTTTTTAAAATAAGTCTGTAGATTTCTCCCATTGTTCTCGGAATTCTGCTAAAGTTTAAAAATGCTTTGGAACTCTTCTATTGTTCTCGTAATTCTGCTGAAGTTTAAAAATGCTTGGGAACTCTTCCTTTGTTCTCGGAATTCTGCTGAAGTTTAAAAATACTTCGGAAATCTTTTATTGTTCTCAGAATTCTGCTGAAATTTAAAAATGCTTTGGAACTCTCCCATTGTTCTCGGAATGTTATTGTTTTTTAAAAAGAAGTCTGTAAAACTCTCCCTTTGTTTTCGGAATTCTGCTGAAGTTTAAAAATGTTTTGGAACGCTTCCATTGTTCTCGGAATTCTTCTGAAGTTTAAAAATAGCCTGTAGAAATCTCCCATTGTTCTCGGTATTCTGCTGAAGTTTAAAAATGCTTTGGAACTCTTCCAATGGTCTCTGAATTCTGCTGCAGTTTAAAAATGCTGTGCAACTCTTCCATTGTTCTCGGAATTCTACTGAAGTTTTAAAATGCTTTGGAACTCTCCCATTGTTGTCGGAATGTTATTGCTTTTTTTAAATTAATATGTAGAACTCTCCCATTGTTCTCGGAATTCTTCTGAAGTTTAAAAATAGTCTGTAGAACTCTCCCATTGTTATCGGAATTCTACTAAAGTTTAAAAATGCTTTGGATCTCTTCCATTGTTCTCGCAATTCTGCTGAAGTTTAAAAATGCATTGGAACTTTTCCATTGCTCTCGGAATTCTGCTGAAGTTTAAAAATGTTTTGGAACTCTTCCATTGCTCTCGGAATTCTGCTGAAGTTTAAAAATGCTTTGGAACTCTTCCATTCTTCTCGGAATTCTGCTGAAGTTTAAAAATAGTTTGTAGGATTCTCCTATTGTTTTCGCAATTCTGCTGAACTTTAAATATGCTTTGGAGCTCTCCCATTGTTCTTGGGATTTTACTTTAGTTTAAAAATGCTTTGGAACTCTCATATTGTTCTCGAAATGTTATTGTTTTGTTTAAATAAGTCTGTAGAACTCACCCATAGTTCTCGGAATCCTGCTTAAGTTTAAAAATGCTTTGGAACTCTTTCACTGTTCTCGGAATTCTGCTGAAGTTAAAAAATGCTTTGGAACTCTTCTATTGTTCTCGGAATTCTGCTGCAATTTAAAAACGCTTTGGAACTCTACCATTGTTCTCGGAATGTTATTGTTTTTTTTAAAATAGTCTGTAAAACTCTCGCTGTTAGGCATCAGTCTAGGGCTGGGTTCGAAATCGGCCCAGGACCTCCTGTGGTCTCCCATTCCAGGCCAACCAGGGCTGATACTGCTCAGCATTGTTGTCAGTCCCAACGCCTAGCTGTTCCACGAGCCCTGCAGATTGTCTCCCAAGCATTTGTGCCCAGCAGTGTTAAGCATAGGCTGCAGAGGGAGACAGGGCTCGTGGAGTCTAAGTCCAGGATTCGCCGCACTGAGCATGTCCGTGACCTGGCGGATCATGATTGGTGGGTTGGCACCCACCTGACTCGGTGACCTGGCACTCCCTGATTGGTTCACGGGTAACATCACCAATAGTGCGTCGCTGGGCAGGGCTCAGTCTTTAAAAGGCCCGCCCACAAACATGGCGGCGCGCTCAGATCATTTGAGCTAGCTGTTTGGTGTGCACGTTTACTCTGGGCTCAAAGAGCCATAGCTTTAGCTAGGCAGGCGGGGCTCAAAGAGCCATAGCTTTAGTAGGCAGGTAGTTTCGCCTTGCTGACTGGCTCTATCCCGAGGGTTCGCCTTACACCCCGAGCCGCCTGTGAGCTAAATTGAGCGGGTTTGCTCAGTCCGGTAGCACGCCGGCTGAGTGCTCGATAACCCGGCGGGAATCACCCACACGCTAGCGCCGTCTCCTATAGCGTAGCGCCTGTACCGAAGACAGGGCTACTGCTCATAGTCCGGTCACACATCTCCCTGCAGTTCTTGGAGATTGTGTGAACCGCTTTAGCGCCAATCCCCATAGCGTAGCGCCATTATCAAAGACAGGGCTACTGCTGTTCCCATGGACGCACGTCTCCCTGCGGTTCTTGGAGATTGTGCGTACCGTCTTACCCTTCCGTGTGCGTTAACACGAAGGGCTAAGATATTTGTTAGATGCGTCGCCGGTCGCTCTCTCCTCCGTGCAGTAAACGGAGATAGAGCGTACCGCTATACCCTGTCCGGTGTGTAGTTAACACGGAAGGGTTTATCTTTTAGTTGTCGTTTGCATTTCCACCCGGGAAGTGTTCGGCAGCAGTCCTCTAGGCTGCATCGCGGACCCCGGGATCGGTTGCGCTCCATTAAATAAAGTTGTCTGCAACTGCTCCCCCTAACAATCGCATTGTTCTCGGAATTCTGCTGAAGTTTAAAAATGCATTGGAACTCTCCCTTTGTTCTCGGAATGTTATTGTTTTTTTTAAATAAGTCTGTAGATTTCTCCCATTGTTCTCGGAATTCTGCTAAAGTTTAAAAATGCTTTGGAACTCTTCCATTGTTCTCGGAATTCTGCGGAAGTTTAAAAATGCTTTGGAACTCTTTCATTGTTCTCAGAATTCTGCTTAAGTTTAAAAATGCTTTGGAACTCTCCCATTGTTCTCGGAATGTTATTGTTTTTTAAAAAGAAGTCTGTAAAACTTTCCCATTGTTTTCGGAATTCTGCTGAAGTTTAAAAATGCTTTAAAAAGCTTCTATTGTTCTCAGAATTCTTCTGAAGTTTAAAAATAGCCTGTAGAACTCTCCCATTGTTCTCGGAATTCTGCTGAAGTTTAAAAATGCTTTGGAACTCTTCCATTGGTCTCGGATTTCAACTGAAGTTTAAAAATGCTTTGGAACTCTCCCATTGTTCTCGGAATGTTATTGGTTTTTTTTAAATAAATATGTAGAACTCTCCCATTGTTCTCTGAATTCTGCTTAAGTTTAAAAATGCTTTGGAACTCTTCCATTGTTCTCAGAATTCTGCTGAAGTTTAAAAATAGTCTGTAGAACTCTCCCATTGTTATCGGAATTCTACTAAAGTTTAAAAATGCTTTGGAACTCTTCCATTGTTCTCGGAATTCTGCTGAAGTTTAAATATAGTTTGTAGGACTCTCCTATTGTTTTTGCAATTCTGCTGAACTTAAATTATGCTTTGGAACTCTCCCATTGTTCTCGGAATTCTGCCTAAGTTTAAAAATGCTTTGGAACTCTTTCATTGTTTTCGGAATACTGCTTAAGTTTAAAAATGCTTTGGAACTCTTTCACTGTTCTCTGAATTCTGCTGAAGTTAAAAAATGCTTTAGAACTCTCCCATTGTTCTCGGAATGTTATTGATTTTTCAAAAAAAGTCTGTTAAACTATCCCATTGTTCTCGGAATTCTGCTGAAATTTAAAAATGCTTTGGAACTCTCCCCTTGTTCTCGCAATGTTATTGTTTTTTTTAAATAAGTCTGTAGATTTCTTCAATTGTTCTCGGAATTCTGCTAAAGTTTAAAAATGCTTTGGAACTCTTCCATTGCTCTTGGAATTCTGCTGAAGTTTAAAAAAGCTTTGGAACTCTTACATTGTTCTCGGAATACTGCTGAAGTTTAAAAATGCTTTGGAACTCTTCCATGGTTCTCGGATGTTATTGGTATTTATAAAAGTCTGTAAAACTCTCCCATTGGTCTTGGAATTCTGCTGAAGTTTCAAAATTCTTTGGAACTCTTTCATTGTTTTTGGAATTCTTCTGAGGTTTAAAGGTAGCCTGTAGAATGCTCTCCTTGTTCTCGGTTTTCTGATGAAGTTTAAAAATGCTTTGGAACTCTTCAATTGGTCTAGGAATTCTGCTGAAGTTTAAAAATGCTTTGGAAATCTTCCATTGTTCTCGGAATTCTACTGAAGATTTAAAATGCTTTTGAACTCTCCCATTGTTCTGGGAATGTTATTGTTTTTTTAAATCAGTCTGTAGAACTCTCCCATTGTTCTCGGAATTCTGCTGAAGTTTAAAAATGCTTGGAACTCTTCCATTGTTCTCAGAATTCTTCTGAAGTTTAAAAATGCTTTGGAACTATTCTATTGTTCTCGGAATTCTGCTAAAATTTAAAAAAGCTTTGAACACTCCCATTGTTCTAGGAATGTTATTATTTTTTTAAATCAGTCTGTAAAACTCTCCCATTGTTCTCGGAATTCTGCTAAAGTTTAAAAATGCTTTGGAACTCTCCCATTGTTCTCGGAATGTTATTCATTTTTTTTAATAAGTCTGTAGATTTCTCCCATTGTTCTGGAATTATGCTAAAGTTTAAAAATGCTTTGGAATTGTACCATTGTTCTGAGAATTCTGCTAAAGTTTAAAAATGCTTTGGAACTCTTCCATTGTTCTCGGAATTCTGCTGAAGTTTAAAAATGCTTTGTAACTTTACCATTGTTCTCAGAATTCTGCTGAAGTTTAAAAATGCTTTGGAACTCTCTCATTTTTCTAGAAATGTTATTGTTTGTTTTTTAAAAGTCTGTAAAACTGTCCCATCTGAAGTTTAAAATTAGCCTGTAGAACTCTCCCATTGTTCTCGGTATTCTGCTGAAGTTTAAAAATGCTTTGGAAATCTTCCATTGTTCTCGGAATTCTGCTGAAGTTTAAATATGCTTTGGAACACTTCCATTTTTCTCGGAATTCTACTGAAGTTTTAAAATGCATTGGAACTCTCCCATTGTTCTCGGAATGTTATTGTTTTTATAAATCAGTCTGTAGATCTCTTCCATTGTTCTCGGTATCCTGCTGGAGTTTAAAAATGCTTTGGAACTCTCCCCTTGTTCTCGGATTGTTATTGTTTTTTTTTATTAAGTCTGTAGAACTCTCCCATTGTTCTTGGAATTTTGCTGAAATTCAAAAAAGCTTTGGAACTCTCCCATTTTTCTCGGAATGTTATCGGCTTTTATTAAATCAGTCTATAGGTTTCATCCATTTTTCTCGGAATTCTGCTGAAGTTTAAAAATGTTTTTGAACTCTCCCTTTGTTCTCGGAATGTTATTGTTTTTTTTAAATAAATATGTAGAACTCTCCCATTGTTCTCAGAATTTTGTTGAAGTTTAAAAATAGTCTGGAGTACTCTCCCATTGTTCTCGGAATCCTGCTAAAGTTTAAAAATGCTTTGGAACTCTTCCATTGTTCGCGGAATTCTGCTGAAGTTTAAAATGCTTTGGAACTCACCCTTTTTTCTCAGAATTCTGCCGAAGTTTAAAAATGCTTTGGAATGCTTCCATTGTTCTCAGAATTCTGTTGAAGTTTAAAAATGCTTTGGAACTCTCCCATTGTTCAAGGAATTCTGCTGAAAAATAAAAATGCTTTGGAACACTTCCATTGTTCTCAGAATTCTGCTGAAGTTTAAAAATAGTCTTTAGAACTCTCCCATTTTTCTTGGAATCCTTCTGACGTTTAAAAATGCTTTGGAACTCTTCCATTGTTATCGGAATTCTGCTGAAAAATCAAAATGCTTTGGAAATTTTCCATTGGTCTCGGAATTCTGCTGCAGTTTTAAAATGCTTTGGAACTCTTCCATTTTTCTCGGAAATCTGCTGAAGTTTAAAAATCCTTTGGAACTCTTCCATTGTTCTTGGAATTCTGCTGAAGTTTAAACATAGTCTGTAGAACTCTCCCACTGTTCTTGGAATTTTGCTGAAGTTTAAAAATGCTTTGGAACACTTTCATTGCTCTTGGAATTCTGCTGAAGTTTAAAAATGCTTTGGAACTCTTCCATTGTTAGCTGAATTCTGCTGAAGTTTAAAAATGCTTGGGAACTCTTCCATTGTTCTCCGAATACTGATGAAGTTTAAAAATGCAATGGAACTCTTCCACTGTTCTCGGAATTCTTCTGTAGTTTAAAAATAATTTGTAGATCTCTCCCATTTTTCTCGGAATTCTCCTGAAGTTTAAATATGCTTTGGAACTCTCCCATTGTCCTCGGAATGTTATTGTTTTTTTTAAAAAAAAGTCTGTACAACTCTCCCATTGTTCTTGGATTTCTGCTGAAGTTTAAAAATAGTCTGTAGAACTTTACCATTGTTCTCTGGATTCTGCTGAACTTTAAAAATGCTTTGGAACTCTTCCATTGTTCTCAGAATTCTGCTGAAGTTTAAAAATGCTTTGAAACTCTCCCATTGTTCTCGGAATGTTATTGGGTTTTTTTAAAATAAGTCTGTAGAACTCTCCCATTGATCTCTGAATTCTCCTGAAGTTTAAATATAATTTGTAGAACTCTCCCATTGTTCTCGGAATTCTGCTGAAGTTCATATATGCTCTGGCACTCTCCCATTGTTCTCGGAATGTTATTGCTTTTTTTAAATAAGTCTGTAGATCTCTCCCATTGTTCTCGGAATTTTATTGTTTTTTTTAAAAAATTGTCTGTAGAACTCTCCCATTGTTCTCGGAATTCTGCTGAAGTCTAAAAATGCTTTGGAACTCTTCCATTGTTCTTGGAATTCTGGTGAAGTTTTAAAATCCTTTGGAACTCTTCCTTTGTTCTCGGAATTCTGCTGAAGTTTAAAAATGCTTTGGAACGCTTCCATTGTTATCGTAATTCTGCTGAAGTTTAAATAGTCTGTAGAACTCTCCCATTGTTCTCGGAATGTTATGTTTTTTTTAAATAAGTCTGTACAACTCTCGCATTCTTCTCGGTATTCTGCTGAAGTTAAAAAATGCTTTGGAAATCTTCCATTGTTGTTGGAATTCTGTTGAAGTTTAAAAATAGTCTGTAAAACTCTCCCATTGTTGTCAAAAAAGCTGCCAAATTATAAAAATGCTTTGAAACTCTCCCATTGTTCTCGGAATTCTGCTGAAGTTTTAAAGAGCTTTGGAACTGTTCCACTGTTCTCGGAATAATGCTGAAGTTTAAAAATGATTTGGAACTCTCCCATTGTTCTCTGAATGTCTTATTTTTTTAATTAAGACTGTAGAACTCTCCCCTTGTTTTTGGAATTTTTTTGAAGTTAAAAAATGCTTTGGAACTCTTCCATTGTTGTCGAAATTCTGCTCAAGTTTAAAAATAGTCTGTAGAACTCTACCATTGTTCTCAGAATTCTGATGAAGTTTAAAAATGCTTTGGTACTCTCCCATTGTTCTCGGAATGTGATTGTTTTTTCAAAAAAAGTCTGTAAAACTCTCCCATTGTTCTCGGAATTCTGATGAAGTTTAAGAATGCTTTAGAACTCTGCCATTTTTCTTGGAATTCTGCTGAAGTTTTAAAATGCTTTGTAACTCTCCCATTGTTCTCGGATTGTTATTGTTTTTTTTTAATACGTTTGTAGAACTCTCCCATTGTTCTCGGAATTCTGCTGAAGTTTAAAAATGCTTTTGAACTCTCCCATTGTTCTCGGAATGTTATTTTTTTTTTAATAAGTTTGTAGAACTGTCCCATTGTTCTCGGAATTCTGATGAAGTTTAAAAATGCTTTTGAACTCTCCCATTCTTCTCGGAATGTTATTGTTTTTTTTTAAATCAGTATGTAGAACTCTTCCATTGTTCTCAGAAATCTTCTGAAGTTTAAAAATGTTTTGGAACTCTCCCATTGTTCTCGGAATGTTATTGTTTTTTTTAAATAAATATGTGGAACTCTCACATTGCCCTCAGAATTCTGCTGAAGTTTAAAAATGCTTTGGAACTCTTCCATTGTTCTCGGAATTCTGCTGAAGTTTAAAAATGCTTTGGAACTCTTCCATTGTTCTCGGAACTCTGCTGAAGTTTAAAAATGCTTTTGGAATTCTTCCATTGCTCTCGGAATTCTGCTGAAGTTTAAAAATGCTTTGGAACACTTCCATTGTTCTCGGAATTTTACTGAAGCTTAAAAATATTTTCTAGAACTCTCCCCTTGTTCTCGGAATTCTGCTGAAGTTTAAAAATGCTTTGGAAATATCCCTTTGTTCTCGGAATGTTTTTTTTTTTTTAAATAAGTCTGTAGAACTCTCCCATTGTTCTCGGACTTCTGCTGAAGTTTAAAAATGTTTTGGAACTCTTCCATTGTTCTTCGAATTCTGCTGAAGTTTAAAAATCCTTTGCAACTCTTACATTGTTCTTGGAATTCTGCGGAAGTTTAAACATAGTCTGTAGAACTCTCCCATTGTTCTCGGAATTCTGCTGAAGTTTAAAAATGCCTTAGAACTCTTCCATTGTTCTCAGAATTCTGCTGTAGTTTAAAAATAATTTGTAGAACTCTCCAATTGTTCTCGCAATTCTGCTGAAGTTTAAAAATGCTTTGGAACTCTTCCATTGTTCTCGGAAATCTGCTGAAGTTTAAAAATGCTTTGGAACCCTTCCATTGTTTTTGGAATTCTGCTGAAGTTTAAAAATGCTTTGAAACTCTTCCATTGATCTCGGAATTGTGCTGAAGTTTAAGTATAATTTGTAGAACTCTCTCATTGTTCTCGGAATTCTGCTGAAGTTTATATATGCTCTGGCACTCTACCTTTGTTCTCGGTATGATATTGCTTTTTTTAAATAAGTCTGTAGATATCTCCCATTGCTCTTGGAATGTTATTGTTTTTTAAAAAAAGTCAGTAAAACTCTCCCATTGTTATCGGAATTCTGCTGAAGTTTAAAAATGCTTTGGAATTCTTCCTTTGTTCTCGGAATTCTGCTGGAGTTTAAAAATGCTTTGGAACTTTTTCTTTTTTCTTGGATTTCTGCTGAAGTTTAAAAATGCTTTGGAACGCTTCCATTGTTCTCGGAATTCTGCTGAAGTTTAAAAATAGTATGTTGAACGCTCCCATTGTTCTCGGAATTCTGCTGAATTTAAAAAATGCTTTGGAACTCTTCCATTGTTGTCGGAATTCTGCTGAACTTTAAAAATTGTCTGTAGAACTCTCCCATTGTCTCGGAATTCTGCTGAAGTTTAAAAATGCTTTAGAAATATCCCTTTGTTCTCGGAATGTTTTTTTTTTTTTTAAATAAGTCTGTAGAACTCTCCCATTGTTCTCGGAATGTTAGTGTTTTTTTAAAATCAGGATGTAGAACTCTTCCATTGTTTTCGGACTTCTGCTGAAGTTTAAAAATGTTTTAGAACTCTTCCATTGTTCTTCGAATTCTGCTGAATTTTAAAAATCCTTTGGAACTCTTACATTGTTCTTGGAATTCTGCAGAAGTTTAAACATAGTCTGTAGAACTCTCCCATTGTTCTTGGAATTCTGCTGAAGTTTAAAAATGCTTTGGAACGCTTCCATTGTTCTCAGAATTCTGCTGAAGTTTAAAAATAGTATGTTGAACTCTCACATTGTTCTCGGAATTCTGCTGAATTTAAAAAATGCTTTGGAACTCTTCCATTGTTGTCGGAATTCTGCTGAACTTTAAAAATTGTCTGTAGAACTCTACCATTGTCTCGGAATTCTGCTGAAGTTTAAAAATGCTTTGGAACTTTTCCATTGTTCTCGGAATTCTGCTAAGGTTTAAAAATGCATTGGAACTTGTCCTTTGTTCTCGGAATTCTGCTGAAGTTTAAAAATAGTCCGTAGAACTCTGCCATTGTTGTCGAAAATCTGCTAAATTATAAAAATGCTTTGAAACTTTTCCATTGTTCTCGCAATTCTGCTCAAGTTTTAAAATGCTTTGGAACTCTTCCTTTGTTCTTGGAATTCTGCTGAAGTTTAAAAATGCTTTGGAATTCTTCCATTGCTCTCGGAATTCTGTTGAAGTTTTAAAATGCTTTGGAACTCTCCCATTGTTCTCTGAATGTTTTGTTTTTTTAGCTAAGTCTGTAGAACTCTCCCATTGTTCTCGGAATTCTGCTGATGTTAGAAAATGCTTTGGAACTCTCCATTTCTTCTCGGAATGTTATTGCTTTTTTTAAATACGTCTTTAGAACTCTCCCATTGTTCTCGTAATTCTGCTGAAGTTTAAAAATGCTTTGGAACTCTTCCATTGTTCTCGGAATTCTAATGAAGTTTAAAAATAGTCTGTTGAACTCTCCCATTGTTCATGGAATTCTCCTGAAGTTTAAAAATGCTTTGGAACCCTTCCAATGTTCTCGGAATTCTTCTGAAGTTTAAAAATAGCCGATAGAATTCTGCCATTGTTCTCGGAATTCTGCTGAAGTTTAAAAATGCTTTTGAACTCTCCCATTGTTCTCGGAATATTATTGTTTTTTTTAATAAGTTTGTAGAACTCTCCCATTGTTCTCGGAATTTTGCTGAAGTTTAAAAATGCTTTTGAACTCTCCCATTGTTCTCGGAATGTTATTGTTTTTTTTTAAATCAGTATGTAGAACTCTTCCATTGTTCTCGGAATTCTCCTGAAGTTTAAAAATGTTTTGGAACTCTCCCATTGTTCTTGGAATGTTATTTTTTTTTTTAAATAATTTTGTGGAACTCTCCCATTGCTCTCAGAATTCTGCTGAAGTTTAAAAATGCTTTGGAACTCTTCAATTGTTCTCAGAATTGTGCTGAAGTTTAAAAATGCTTTGGAACTCTTTCTTTGCTCTCGGAATTCTGCTGTAGTTTAAAAATAGTTGGCAGAACTCTCCCATTGTTCTCGAAAATCTGCTAAATTTTAAAAATGCTTTGAAACTTTTCCATAGTGCTCAGAATTCTGTTGAAATTTAAAAATGCTTTGGAACACTTCCATTGTTCTCGGAATTCTGCTGAAGTTTAAAAATGCTTTGGAACTCTTTCATTGCTCTCGGAATTCTGCTGAAGTTTAAAAATGCTTTGGAACACTTCCATTGTTCGCAAAATTTTGCTGAAGCTTAAAAATAATTTCTAGAACTCTCCCCTTGTTCTCGGAATACTGCTGAAGTTTAAAAATGTTTTGGAAATCTCCCTTTGCTCTCGGAATGTTTTTTTTTTTTAAATAAGTCTGTAGAACTCTCCCATTGTTCTCGGAATGTTATTGTTTTTTTTTAAATCAGTACGTAGAACTCTTCCATTGTTCTCGGACTTCTGCTGAAGTTTAAAAATGTTTTGGAACTCTTCCATTGTTCTTCGAATTCTGCTGAAGCTTAAAAATCCTATGGAACTCTTACTTTGTTCATGGAATTCTGTTTAAGTTTAAACATTGTCTGTAGTACTCTCCCATTTTTCTTGGAATTCTGCTGAAGTTTAAAAATGCTTTGGAACTCTTTCATTGTTCTCGGAATTCTGCTGAAGTTTAAAAATGCTTTGGAACACTTCCATTGTTAGCTGAAATCTGCTGAAGTTTAAAAATGCTTTGGAACTCTTCCATTGTTCTCGGAATTCTGCTGTAGTTTAAAAATAATTTGTAGAACTCTCCCATTGTTCTTGCAATTCTGCTGAAGTTTAAATATGCTTTGGAACTCTCCCATTGTCCTCGGAATGTTATTGTTTTTTTTTAAAAAAAGTCTGTAGAACTCTCCCATTGTTCATGGAATTCTGATGAAGTTTAAAAATGCTTTGGAACTCTTCAATAGTTTTCAGAATTCTGCTTTAGTTTAAAAATAGTCTGTAGAGCTCTACCATTGTTCCTGGATTTCTGCTGAAGTTTAAAAATGCTTTGGAACTCTTCCATTGTTCTCGGAATTCCGCTGTAGTTTAAAAATGCTTTGGAACTCTTCCATTGTTCTCGGAATTCTGCTGTAGTTTAAAAATAATTTGTAGAACTCTCCCATTGTTCTTGCAATTCTGCTGAAGTTTAAATATGCTTTGGAACTCTCCCATTGTCCTCGGAATGTTATTGTTTTTTTTAAAAAAAAGTCTGTAGAACTCTCCCATTGTTCATGGAATTCTGATGAAGTTTAAAAATGCTTTGGAACTCTTCAATAGTTTTCAGAATTCTGCTTTAGTTTAAAAATAGTCTGTAGAGCTCTACCATTGTTCCTGGATTTCTGCTGAAGTTTAAAAATGCTTTGGAACTCTTCCATTGTTCTCGGAATTCCGCTGTAGTTTAAATATGCTTTGGAACTCTCCCATTGTCCTCGGAATGTTATTGTTTTTTTTTAAAAAAAAGTCTGTAGAACTCTCCCATTGTTCATGGAATTCTGATGAAGTTTAAAAATGCTTTGGAACTCTTCAATAGTTTTCAGAATTCTGCTTTAGTTTAAAAATAGTCTGTAGAGCTCTACCATTGTTCCTGGATTTCTGCTGAAGTTTAAAAATGCTTTGGAACTCTTCCATTGTTCTCGGAATTCTGCTGAAGTTTAAAAATGCTTTGGAACTCACCCATTGTTCTCGCAATGTTATTTTTTTTTTTAAATTAGTTGTAAAACTCTCCCATTGTTCTAGGAATTTTACTAAAGTTTAAAAATGCTTTGGAACTCTTTCGTTGTTCTCTGTATTCTGCTGAAGTTTAAAAATGCTTTGGAACTCTTCCATTGTTCTCGGAATTCTGCTGAAGTTTAAAAATGCGTTGAAACTCTTCCATTGATCTCGGAATTCTGCTGAAGTTTAAATATAATTTGTAAAACTCTCCCATTGTTCTCGGAATTATGCTGAAGTTTATATATGCTCTGGATCTCTCCCATTGATCTTGGCATGCTATTGCTTTTTTTAAATAAGTCTGTAGATATCTCCCATTGTTCTCGGAATGTTATTTTTTTTAAAAAAAAAGTCTGTAAAACTCTCCGATTGTTATTGGAATTCTGCTGAAGTTTAAAAATGCTTTGGAACTCTTTCTTTGATCTCTGAATTCTGCTGAAATTTAAAAATGCTTTGGAACTCTTCCATTGTTCTCAGAATTCTGCTGAAGTTTAAAAATGCTTTGGAACTCTCCCATTGATCTCAGAATGTTATTTTTTTTTTAAATAAGTCGTAAAACTCTCCCATTATTCTCGGAATTCTGCTAAAGTTTAAAAATGCTTTGGAACTCTTCCGTTGTTCTCTGTATTCTGCTGAATTTTAAAAATTCTTTGGAACTCTTCCATTGTTCTCGGAATTCTGCTGAAGTTTAAAAATGCTTTGAAACTCTTTCATTGATCTCAGAATTCTGCTGTAGTTTAAAAATAATTTGTAGAACTCTCCCATTGTTCTTGCAATTCTGCTGAAGTTTAAATATGCTTTGGAACTCTCCCATTGTCCTCGGAATGTTATTGTTTTTTTTAAAAAAAAAGTCTGTAGAACTCTCCCATTGTTCATGGAATTCTGATGAAGTTTAAAAATGCTTTGGAACTCTTCAATAGTTTTCAGAATTCTGCTTTAGTTTAAAAATAGTCTGTAGAGCTCTACCATTGTTCCTGGATTTCTGCTGAAGTTTAAAAATGCTTTGGAACTCTTCCATTGTTCTCGGAATTCCGCTGTAGTTTAAAAATGCTTTGGAACTCTTCCATTGTTCTCGGAATTCTGCTGAAGTTTAAAAATGCTTTGGAACTCACCCATTGTTCTCGCAATGTTATTTTTTTTTTTTTTAATTAGTTGTAAAACTCTCCCATTGTTCTAGGAATTTTGCTAAAGTTTAAAAATGCTTTGGAACTCTTTCGTTGTTCTCTGTATTCTGCTGAAGTTTAAAAATGCTTTGGAACTCTTCCATTGTTCTCGGAATTCTGCTGAAGTTTAAAAATGCTTTGAAACTCTTCCATTGATCTCGGAATTCTGCTGAAGTTTAAATATAATTTGTAAAACTCTCCCATTGTTCTCGGAATTATGCTGAAGTTTATATATGCTCTGGAGCTCTCCCATTGATCTCGGCATGCTATTGCTTTTTTGAAATAAGTCTGTAGATATCTCCCATTGTTCTCGGAATGTTATTGTTTTTTTTAAAAAGTCTGTAAAACTCTCCCATTGTTATTGGAATTCTGCTGAAGTTTAAAAATGCTTTGGAACTCTTTCTTTGATCTCTGAATTCTGCTGAAATTTAAAAATGCTTTGGAACTCTTCCATTGTTCTCAGAATTCTGCTGAAGTTTAAAAATGCTTTGGAACTCTCCCATTGATCTCAAAATGTTATTTTTTTTTAAATAAGTCGTAAAACTCTCCCATTATTCTCGGAATTCTGCTAAAGTTTAAAAATGCTTTGGAACTCTTCCGTTGTTCTCTGTATTCTGCTGAATTTTAAAAATGCTTTGGAACTCTTCCATTGTTCTCGGAATTCTGCTGAAGTTTAAAAATGCTTTGAAACTCTTTCATTGATCTCAGAATTCTGCTGAAGTTTAAATATAATTTGTAGAACTCTCCCATTGTTCTCGGAATTCTCCTGAGGTTAATATATGCTCTGGAACTCTCCCATTGTTCTCTGAATGTTATTGCTTTTTTTAAATAAGTCTGTAGATCTCTCCCATTGTTCTCGTAACGTTATAGTTTTTTAAAAAAAAGTCTGTAAAACTCTCCCATTGTTATTGGAATTCTGCTGAAGTTTAAAAATGCTTTGAAACTCTTTCATTGATCTCAGAATTCTGCTGAAGTTTAAAAACATTTTGGAACTCTCCCATTGTTCTCGGAATGTTATTTTTTTTTAAATAAATATGTAGAACCCTCCCATTGTTCTCAGAATTCTGCTGAAGTTTAAAAGTTGTCTGTAGAACTCTCCCATTGTTCTCAGAATTCTGCTGAAGTTAAAAAAAAATGCTTTGGAACCCTTCCATTGTTCTCAGAATTCTGCTGAAGTTTAAAAATTCTTTGGAATGCTTCCATTGTTCTCGGAATTCTGCTGAAGTTTAAAAATATTCTGTAGAACTCTCCCATTGTTCTCGGAATGTTTTTTTTTTTTAAATAAGTCTGTAGTACTCTCCCATTGTTCTCGGAATTCTGCTGAAGTTAAAAAATGCTTTGGAACTCATCCATTGCTGTCGGAATTCTGCTGAAGGTTAAAAATTGTCTGTAAAACTCTCCCATTGTTCTCGGAATTCTGCTGAAGTTTAAAAATGCTTTGGAACTCTTCCTTTGTTCTCGGAATTCTGCTGAAGTTTAAAAATAGTCCGTAGAACTCTCCCATTGTTGTCGAAAATCTGCTAAATTATAAAAATGCTTTGAAACTTTTCCATTGTTCTTGGAATTCTGCCGAAGTTTTAAAATGCTTTGAAACTCTTCCTTTGTTCTCAGAATTCTGCTGAAGTTTAAAAATACTTTGGAATTCTTCCATTGCTCTCAGAATTCTGCTGAAGTTTATATATGCTTTGGAACTCTCCCATTATTGTCTGAATGTTTGTTTCTTAATTAAGTATGTAGAACTCTCCCATTGTTCTCGGAATTCTGCTGAAGTTAAAAAATGCTTTGGAACTCTTCCATTGTTGTCGAAATTCTGTTGAAGTTTAAAAATAGTCTGTAGAACTCTACCATTGTTCTCGGAATTCTGCTGAAGTTTAAAAATGCTTTGGAACTCTCCATTTGTTCTCGGAATGTTATTGCTTTTTTTAAATAAGTCTGTAAAACTCTCCCATTTTTCTCGAAATTCTGCTGAAGTTTAAGTGTGCTTTGGAACTCTTCCATTGTTCTCAGAATTTTTCTGAAGTTTAAAAATAGCCTGTGGAACTCTCCCATTGTTCTCGGAATTCTGCTGTAGTTTAAAAATGCTTCGGAACTCTTCAATTGTTCTTGGAATTCTGCTGAAGTGTAAAAATGCTTTGGAACTCTTCCATTGTTCTCGGTTTTCTGCTGAAGTTTAAAAATGCTCTGGAACTCTTCCATTGTTCTTTGAATTCTGCTGAAGTTTAAAATTTCTTTGGAACTCTTCCGTTTTTTTGGAATTCTGCTGAAGCTTTAAAATGCTTTGGCACTCTTCCATTGTTCTCAGATTGTCATTGGTTTTTTGTAATAAGTTTGTAGAACTCTCCCATTGTTCTCGGAATTCTGCTGAAGTTTAAAAATGCTTTTGAACTCTCCCATTGTTCTCGGAATGTTATTAGTTTTTTTTAATAAGTTTTTAGAACTCTCCCATTGTTCTCGGAGTTCTGCTGAAGTTTAAAAATGCTTTGGAACTCTTCCATTGTTCTCGGAATTCTGCTGAAGTTTAAAAATGCTTTGGAACTCTTCCATTGTTCTCGGAATTCTGCTGAAGTTTAAAAATGCTTTGGAACTCTTTCTTTGTGTTAGAACTCTCCTGTTAGGTTTTTTCTATTTTGCTGGTCACATGACCTTTTTGCCTATTTAATCCTGCTCCGCCCTTCTGGCCATGCTGTACTGCATTGTAATTTCTACTCTTAAGCTAGCCAGGTGCTTTGTAACCTTTCTCAGTCAGTTTAGCTAGGTCTTTTGACCTTTATGTTCTATGTTGTGTGTTTGTCTTTTTACTGCTACAATTTCTGCTAGGAGGTGTCCATCTTTCTCCCAGTCCCTAGTTCTTGTGGGATCCCTCCCTCACATCTATAGGTCTTCTTTTAGACTAGCTGAGGACTTTAGCGGGTCTGATCGCAGGATCAGGTTCCCCGTTACATCGTAGAGATCTAGCTTAGTTCTATTGTAGGGACAGATCTCCTGTCTTTCCTTAGTGCTTGTAGCCTATCATAACAGTAAGTCCAGCCCAAAAATATCTCTAAGGAAAGACCTCCAGTTTCCATCATGGTGTCGGTTCAGGATTTGGCTCAACGCCTGCAGGGACTCTCTCTGGAGGTGGCCGAGCTCCAACAACACGTGAGTAGCTGTTCTGGAGCGCATTTTGTGGAGCCAAAGGTACGATTGCCTGATTTATTTTTTGGCGAACAACAAGATTTTTTTTCCTTTAAAAATGCTTGTTTATTGTATTTTTGTTTGAGACCCAGATCCTCTGGTGATTAATCACAGCGCATAGGGTTCATAATGTCACTTTTGCGCAAAGAACCTCAGGGATGGGCCTTTTCTTTCCAACCTAGTGATCCGTGCTTTAGATCAGTGGATAGTTTTTTTTCTGCTTTGGGGTTGTTGTATGATGATCCTGATCGTGTCTCATCAGCTGAGACAGAATTGAGACTTTTGAGACAGGGATCAGGTAATGTGGAAAATTATTGTACTCACTTCCGTCGGTGGTCTGCTCAGGTGGAGTGGAACGATTCAGCTCTGAAAAGTTTGTTTCTTGCTGGGCTAGGTGAAAGGGTTAAGGATCTGCCTATTGCTTATCCTACACCTGGAAACTTGCAGGAGGCAATGCAATTAGCTATACGGGTGGACAGGAGACTGCGTGCAAGGGTTAATGAGAGTAAATCCTTTGCCATGTCAGCTCCTAGTCTTGAGAGGGTCTGTACTGACATTGGAGAGCCGATGGAGATTGGGGCGATGTCACCCCGCTCTCAGGAAAAAGACCGCAGGTTTTCTGAAGGTTTGTGCTTTTATTGCGGAAAATCTGACCATTTCATTAAGAACTGTGTGCTTCGTATGAACAAAGAAAAAAAAAAAAAGGTCAGTTACGCCCGTATAGCCTGTTTAAACACTAAGGGGGCATTTATTTCTGCTACTACTGCAGCTCAGGAAGAATTAATTGAATTTCGGGTATTTGTGGATTGTGGTTCTACTCTGAATGTGATTGATGGGGGATTCTTGGAAAAACTTCAATTAAAACCCAAACCTTTATCATCCCCTATTGCCGTGGTTTCTGTCGATGGCTCTCCCTTGAAATGTGTTACTCACAAGGTTTATGAATTTCCCCTCACTATTAATGGTATTCACCAAGAAAATTTGGATTTGGTAGTATTAAAGAATTTGCCTTCTCCAGTAATTTTGGGGTTAACCTGGTTAAAATTGCACAATCCTGTACTTGATTGGTCTACTAATGAAATTAAGTCCTGGAGCCCGAAGTGTTATGACAAGTGTTGTAACGGGCGCATTGCTGCTGTGGATAAAGGGGAATTACCTGTACCTATTCAGGAGTTTTGGAGAGTTTTTTCTGAGGAGGAGTCGCAAATTTTGCCTCCCCATAGAGACAATGATTGTACCATTGAATTTGTCCCTGGAGCGACTCTTCCTAAAAGTCGTTTATTTAATCTTACTATTCCTGAGAGAAAGGCTTTGGAGGAATACATACAGACAAGCTTGGCCGCCGGTCATATCAGACCCTCTAAGTCACCTGTGGCTGTTGGATTTTTTTTTGTTAAAAAAAAGTACGGCGGTTTACGTCCTTGTCTGGACTTTCGCGAGATTAATAAAATTACTGTACGTAATCCCTACCCACTGCCATTGATTCCTGATTTGTTTAACCAGTTAGTGGGGGCCAAGTGGTTCTCTAAAATTGATCTCCGTGGGGCATACAATTTGTTGCGCATGAAGGAGGGTGATGAATGGAAGACTGCTTTTAACACTCCTGTGGGTCATTTTGAGAATCTGGTTATGCCTTTTGGTCTTACCAATGCACCAGCATTTTTTCAGAATCTTATTAATGACTTCCTTAGACCTTTGATCGGCAAAAATGTGGTTGTGTATTTGGATGACATTTTGATTTATTCGCCTGATCTCGAGTCTCATTGGTGGACCGTACGTGAGGTATTACAGTTATTAATTGACAATTCACTTTTTGCTAAGCTAGAGAAATGTGAGTTCGCTGTACAGAGAATTAGTTTTTTGGGCTACATTATCTCCAGCGAGGGCTTTGAGATGGACCCAGTGAAAGTTCAAGCTGTGCAGGAATGGCCAAGGCCTATTGGTTTGAAATCGATACAGAGGTTTTTGAGTTTCGCCAATTATTACAGAAAATGCATTAAAAAAATTTCTATTATTGTTAAACCACTGACCGATCTCACCAGGAAAGGTGCTAATACGGTTCAGTGGACTACTGAGGCCATTGAAGCATTTGTGTTTCTAAAGGAGAGGTTCAGCTCTGCCCCCATCCTTATGCAGCCTGATGTGACTAAGCCGTTTTTGGTTGAGGTTGATGCTTCTTCTGTGGGGGTCGGTGCGGTGTTGTCTCAGGAAAACAAGGATGGAGTACATCCCTGTGCTTTTTTTTCAAAAAAAATTTCTGAGACTGAACTTAATTACGATATTGGTAATCGGGAATTGCTGGCTATTAAACTCGCATTTGAACACTGGCATCATCTCTTGGAAGGTGCTGAATTTCCCATTCAGGTTTTCACTGATCATACAAATCTGATCTATCTTGATGCTGCCAAGCGCTTGAATGCCCGTCAGGCTAGGTGGGCACTTTTTTTTTTGCGGTTTAATTTTTCCGTTACTTACATCCCGGGTACCAAGAATGTTAAAGCTGATGCTTTGTCTCGCAGCTTTTCTCCCATGGTCGGTGCTGAGGAGGAGGAGAGCATTTTACAAGAAGGTGTTGTGATTGCTGCATTGGACTCCGTTTTGGAAGATGAGATTCTTAAAGCACAGGAGAATGCCCCATCTAACACTCCCCATGGGAGGTTGTTTGTGCCTAGGACCTTTAGGAGAGATTTGTTTGTTGAGTGTCATGAGTCTCGGTTGGCAGGTCATCCAGGAATTTCTGAGACCAAGAGACTTGTGGGTCGCAGTTTTTGGTGGCCTGGATGGCAGAAGGAAGTCATTAAGTGGGTGCGTCAATGTACTGTGTGTGCTAGATCTAAGTCTTCTCATACTCCTGCTGCGGGGTTGCTTTGCCCTCTGGAGGTTCCTAGTGCACCTTGGACCCATCTGGCTATGGACTTTATTACTGACCTTCCCTCCTCTGAGGGTTTCACGGTCATCTGGGTGGTCGTGGACCGTTTTAGCAAGATGTGTCACTTGGTTCCCTTCATCAAACTGCCCTGTGCTAAGACACTCGCTAAGGCCTTTGTCAAGGAAATTGTCAGACTCCATGGTGTTCCTACTGACATTGTTTCTGATAGGAAATCTCAGTTCATGGCTCGTTTTTGGCGTGCCTTATGTGACAGGTTGGGAGTTCATTTGTTGTTTTCATCTGGATATCATCCTAAGTCTAATGGCCAGACAGAAAGGAAAAATCAGGATGTTGAGCAGTTCTTGCGTTGTTTTGTGGCAGACAATCAAGAGGGGTGGTCTGAGTTTCTGCCGCTTGCTGAATTTGCTCTTAACAACCATACATTCTCTTCTGCTGGGTGTTCGCCTTTTTTTTGTTGTTCTGGGAGACATCCGTCTTTTGGGTCATTCTCCAAATTGGTATCGGCTGTGCCTGAGGAGGAGAGTTTTCCCGGTGATTTGGAGAGAGTTTGGATGGATGTGCATGGTAGTCTTCTGGAGGCTAACAAAAAATCTAAGAGGTACTTTGACAGGAAACGTCAAGAGGTTTTGTTTACGGTTGGTGACATGGTTTGGTTGTCCTCTAAGAATCTGCGGTTGAGGATTCCTTCTAAAAAATTGGGTCCCAAGTTTGTAGGGCCCTTTAAGGTGCTTCAGGTAGTTAACCAATCTGCTGTTAGGTTGGAGGTTCCTACCTCCTGGAAGATTATTCCGGTGTTTCATGTTTCTCTATTGAAAAAAGCTGATGTATCAGATAGAGATGCCACTGTTCCTCCGGTGGTGGAGGACGGGGAATATGAAATTTCCCGCATCCTTAATTCTTGACGGTATACGGGGAGTTTGCAGTATCTCGTCGCTTGGAAGGGTTTCGGTCCCGAGGATAGCTCATGGGTGAGGGCGGATGATGTTT
Source organism: Phyllobates terribilis (assembly GCF_046119375.1). Classification (NCBI taxonomy): domain Eukaryota; kingdom Metazoa; phylum Chordata; class Amphibia; order Anura; family Dendrobatidae; genus Phyllobates; species Phyllobates terribilis. Next base: position 295,699,390 of record NW_027362771.1, read on the forward strand.
CTGCTTCCAGACTTGTCAGAGCGTTTCACAAGACGTTTCCGGATAAGCCTGGGCCTAGGGGATCCGGAGGTTCCTCTTAGAAGAAGGGGTACTGTTAGAACTCTCCTGTTAGGTTTTTTCTATTTTGCTGGTCACATGACCTTTTTTCCTATTTAATCCTGCTCCGCCCATCTGGCCATGCTGGATTTCATTGTAATTCTACTCTTAAGCTAGCCAGGTGCTTTGTAACCTTTCTCAGTCAGTTTAGCTAGGTCTTTTGACCTTTATGTTCTATGTTGTGTGCTTGTCTTTTTACTGCTACAATTTCTGCTAGGAGGTGTCCATCTTTCTCCCAGTCCCTAGCTCTTGTAGGGATCCCTCCCTCACATCTATAGGTCTTCGTTCAGACTAGCTGAGGACTTTAGCGGGTCTGATCGCAGGATCAGGTTCCCCGTTACATCGTAGGGATCTAGCTTAGTTCTATTGTAGGGACAGATCTCCTGTCTTTCCTTAGTGCTTGTAGCCTATAATAACACTTTGTTCTCGGAATTCTGCTGAAGTTTAAAAATAGTCTGTAGAACTCTCCCATTGTTCTCAGAATGTTTTTTTCTTTTAAATAAGTCTGTAGTACTCTCCCATTGTTCTCGGAATTCTGCTGAAGTTAAAAAATGCTTTGGAACTCTTCCATTGTTGTTGGAATTCTGCTGAAGGTTAAAAATTGTCTGCATAACTCTCCCATTGTTCTCGGAATTCTGCTGAAGTTTAAAAATCCTTTGGAACTCTTCCATTGTTCTCGGAATTCTGCTGAAGTTTAAAAATGCTTTGGAACTCTTCCATTGTTCTCGGAATTCTGCTGAAGTTTAAAAATGCTTTGGAACTCTTCCATTGTTCTCGGAATTCTGCTGAAGTTTAAAAATGCTTTGGAACTCACCCATTGTTCTCGGAATGTTATTGTTTTTTTTAAATAAGTCTGTAAAACTCTCCCATTGTTCTCGGAATTCTGCTAAAGTTTAAAAATGCTTTGGAACTCTTCCGTTGTTCTCTGTATTCTGCTGAAGTTTAAAAATGCTTTGGAACTCTTCCATTGTTCTCGGAATTCTGCTGAAGTTTAAAAATGCTTTGAAACTCTTCCATTGATCTCAGAAGTCTGCTGAAGTTTAAATATAATTTGTAGAACTCTCCCATTGTTCTAGGAATTCTGCTGTAGTTTATATATACTCTGGAACTCTCCCATTGTTCTCTGTATGTTATTGCTTTTTTAAATAAGTCTGTAGATCTCTCCCATTGTTCTCGGAATGTTATTTTTTTTTTAAAAAAAGTCTGTAAAACTCTCCCATTGCTATTGGAATTCTGCTGAAGTTTAAAAATGTTTTGGAACTCTCCCATTGTTCTCGGAATATTATTGTTTTTTTTAGATAAATATGTAGAACCCTCCCATTGTTCTCAGAATTCTGCTGAAGAATAAAAATTGTCTTTAGAACTCTCCAATTGTTCTCAGAATTCTGCTGAAGTTTAAAAATGCTTTGGAACTCTTCCATTGTTCTCAGAATTCTGCTAAAGTTTAAAAATGCTTTGGAACACTTCCTTTGTTCTCGGAATTCTGCTGAAGTTTAAAAATGCTTTGGAATGCTTCCATTGTTCTCGGAATTCTGCTGAAGTTTAAAAATAGTCTGTAGAACTCTCCCATTGTTCTCGGAATGTTTTTTTTTTAAAATAACTCTGTAGTACTCTCCCATTCTTCGCAGAATTCTGCTGAAGTGAAAAAATGCTTTGGAACTCTTCCATTGCTGTCGGAATTCTGCTGAAGGTTAAAAATTGTCTGGATAACTCTCCCATTGTTCTCGGAATTCTGCTGAAGTTTAAAAATCCTTTGGAACTCTTCCATTGTTCTCGGAATTCTGCTGAAGTTTAAAAATGCTTTGGAACACTTCCATTGTTCTCGGAATTCTGCTGAAGTTTAAAAATGCTTTGGAACTCACCCATTGTTCTCGGAATGTTATTGGGTTTTTTTAAGTAAGTCTGTAAAACTCTCCAATTTTTCTCGGAATTCTGCTAAAGTTTAAAAATGCTTTGGAACTCTTCCGTTGTTCTCTGTATTTTGCTGAAATTTAAAAATGCTTTGGAACTCTTCCATTGTTCTCGGAATTCTGCTGAAGTTTAAAAATGCTTTGAAACTCTTTCATTGATCTCAGAATTCTGCTGAAGTTTAAATATAATTTGTAGAACTCTCCCATTGTTCTCGGAATTCTGCTGAAGTTTATATATGCTCTGGAACTCTCCCATTGTTCTCTGTATGTTATTGCTTTTTTTAAATAAGTCTGTAGATCTCTCCCATAGTTCTCGGAATGTTATTGTTTTTTTAAAAAAGTCGGTAAAACTCTCCCATTGTTATTGGAATTCTGCTGAAGTTTAAAAATGCTTTAGAACTATTCCATTGTTCTCGGAATTCTGCTGAAGTTTAAAAATGTTTTGGAACTTTCCCATTGTTCTCGGAATGTTATTGTTTTTTTTAAATAAATATGTAGAACCCTCCCATTGTTCTCAGAATTCTGCTGAAGTTTAAAAATAGTCTGTAGAACTCTCCCTTTGTTCTCAGAATTCTGCTGAAGTTTAAAAATGCTTTGGAACTCTTCCATTGTTCTCGGAATTCTGCTGATGTTTAAAAATGCTTTGGAACACTTCCTTTGTTCTTGGAATTCTGCTGAAGTTTAAAAATGCTTTGGAATGCTTCCATTGTTCTCGGAATTCTGCTGAAGTTTAAAAGTAGTCTGTAGAACTCTCCCATTGTTCTCGGAATGTTTTTTTTTTAAAAATAACTGTAGTACTCTCCCATTGTTCGCGGAATTCTGCTGAAGTTAAAAAATGCTTTGGAACTCTTCCATTGCTGTCGGAATTCTGCTGAAGGTTAAAAATTGTCTGGATAGCTCTCCCATTGTTCTCGGAATTCTGCTGAAGTTTAAAAATCCTTTGGAACTCTTCCATTCTTCTCGGAATTCTGCTGAAGTTTAAAATGGTTTGGAACTCTTCCTTTGTTCTCGGAATTCTGCTGAAGTTAAAAATAGTCTGTAGAACTCTCCCATTGTTGTCAAAAATCTGAAAAATTATAAAAATGATTTAAAACTTTTCCATTGTTCTCAGAATTCTGCTGAAGTTTATAAATGCTTTGGAACTCTCCCATTATTATCAGAATGTTTTGTTTTTTTATTTAAGTACGTACAACTCTCCCATTGTTCTTGGAATTCCGCTGAAGTTAAAAAATGCTTTGGAACTCTTCCATTGTTGTCAAAATTCTGCTGAAGTTTAAAAATAGTCTGTAGAACTTTACCATTGTTCTCGGAATTCTGCTGAAGTTTAAAAATGCTTTGGAACTCTCCATTTGTTCTCAGAATGTTATTGCTTTTTTAAATAAGTCTGTAGAACGCTCCCATTGTTCTCGGAATTCTGCTGAAGTTTAAAAATGCTTTGGAACTCTTCCATTGTTCTCAGAATTCTTCTGAAGTTTAAAAACAGCCTGTGGAACTCTCCCATTGTTCTCGGAATTCTGCTGTAGTTTAAAAATGCTCTGGAACTCTTCCATTGTTCTTGGAATTCTGCTGAAGTTTAAAAATTCTTTGGAACTCTTCCATTTTTTTGGGAATTCTGCTGAAGTTTTAAAATGCTTTGGCACTCTTCCATTGTTCTCGGATTGTTATTGTTTTTTTTTAATAAGTTTGTAGAACTCTCCCATTGCTCTCAGAATTCTGCTGAAGTTTAAAAATGCTTTTGAACTCTCCCATTGTTCTCGGAATGTTATTGTTTTTTTTAAATAAATATGTGGAACTCTCCCATTGCTCTCAGAATTCTGCTGAAGTTTAAAAATGCTTTGGAACTCTTCCATTGTTCTCGGAATTCTGATGTAGTTTAAAAATGCTTTGGAACTCTTCCATTGTTCTCGGAATTCTGCTGAAGTTTAAAAATGCTTTGGAACTCTCTCTTTGTTCTCGGAATTCTGCGGAAGTTTAAAAGTGCTTTGGAACACTTCCATTGTTCTTGGAATTCTGCTGAAGTTTAAAAATAGTCGGTAGAACTCTACCATTGTTCTCGAAAATCTGCTAAATTTTAAAAATGCTTTGAAACTTTTCAATACTTCTCGGAATTCTGATGAAATTTAAAAATGCTTTGGAACTCTTCCATTGTTCTTGGAATTCTGCTGAATTTTAAAAATGCTTTGGAACACTTCCATTATTCTCGGAATTTTGCTGAAGATTAAAAATAGTATCTAGAAATCTCCCCTTGTTCTCTGAGTTCTGATAAAGTTTAAAAATGATTTGGAAATCTCCCATTGTTCTCGGAATGATTTTTTTTTTTAAATCAGTATGAAGAAATCTTCCATTGTTCTCGGACTTCTGCTGAAGTTTAAAAATGTTTTGGAACTCTCCCATTGTTCTCGGATTGTTATTGTTTTTTTTAATAAGTTTCTAGAACTCTCCCATTGTTTTCGGAATTCTGCTGAAGTTTAAAAATGCTTTTGAACTCTTCCATTGCTCTCGGGATGTTATTTTTTTTTTTAATAAGTTTGTAGAACTCTCTCATTGTTCTCGGAATTCTGCTGAAGTTTAAAAATGCTTTTGAACTCTCCCATTGCTCTCGTGATGTTATTTTTTTTTTAATAAGTTTGTAGAACTCTCTCATTGTTCTCGGAATTCTGCTGAAGTTTAAAAATGTTTTGAAACTCTCCCATTGTTCTCGGAATGTTATTGTTTTTTTTAAATAAATATGTGGAACTCTCCCATTGCTATCAGAATTCTGCTGAAGTTTAAAAATGCTTTGGAACTCTTCCATTGTTCTCGGAATTCTGCTGAAGTTTAAAAATGCTTTGGAACTCTTCCATTGTTCTCTGAATTCTGCTGAAGTTTAAAAATGCTTTGGAACTCTTTCTTTGTTCTCGGAATTCTACTGAAGTTTAAAATTGCTTTGGAACACTTCCATTGTTCTCGGATTTCTGCTGAAGTTTAAAAATAGTCGGTAGAACTCTCCCATTGTTCTCGAAAATCTGCTAAATTTTAATAATGCTTTGAAACATTTCCATAGTTCTCGGAATTCTGCTGAAATTTAAATATGCTTTGGAACTCTTCCATTGTCCGCGGAATTCTGCTGTAGTTTAAAAATGCTTTGGAACTCATCCATTGCTCTCAGGATTTTGCTGAAGATTAAAAATAGTTTCTAGTACTCTCCCCTTGTTCTCGGAATTCTGCTAAAGTTTAAAAATGCTTTGGAAATCTTCCTTTGTTCTCGGAATGTTTTGTTTTTTTAAAATAAGTCTGTAGAACTCTCCCATTGTTCTCAGAATGTTATTGTATTTTTTAAAATCAGTATGTAGAACTCTTCCATTGTTCTCGGACTTCTACTGAAGTTTAAAAATGTTTTGGAACTCTCCCATTGTTCTCGGTATGTTAGTGTTTTTTTAAAAAAAATAAGTAGAACTCTCACATTGTTCTCGGAATTCTGCTAAAGTTTAAAAATGCTTTGTAACTCTTTCATTGTTCTCGGAATGCTGCTGAAGTTTAAAAATGCTTTGAAACTCTTCCATTTTTCTCAAAATTCTGCTGAAGTTTTAAAATGCTTTGGAACTCTTCCATTGTTCTCGGATTGTTATTGTTTTTTTTAATAAGTTTGTAGAACTCTCCCATTGTTCTTGGAATTCTTCTGAAGTTTAAAAATGCTTTTGGACTCTCCCATTGCTCTTGGAATGTTATTGTTTTTTTTAAATAAATAAGTAGAACTTTCACATTGTTCTCGGAATTCTGCCAAAGTTTAAAAATGCTTTGTAACTCTTCCATTGTTCTCGGAATTCTGCTAAATTTGAAAAATGCTTTGCAACTTTTCCATTGTTCTCAGAATTCTGCTGACGTTTAAAAATGCTTTGGAACTCTTCCATTGTTCTCTGAATTCTGCTGAAGTTTAAAATTGCTTTGGAACAATTCCTTCCATTGCTCTCGGAATTCTGTTGAAGTTTAAAAATGCTTTAGAACTCTCCTATTGTTCTCAGAATGTTTTGTCTTAGGGGGAGCGGTTGCAGACAACTTTATTTAATGGAACGCAACCGACCCCGGCGTCAGCGATGCAGCCTAGAGGTCTGCTGCCGAACACTTCCCGGGTGTAAAGGCAAACGACAACTAAAAGATAAACCCTTCCGTGTTAACTACACACCGGACAGGGTATAGCGGTACGCTCTATCTCCGTTTACTGCATGGAGGAGAGAGCGACCGGCGACGCACCTAACAAATATCTTAGCCCTTCGTGTTAACGCACACGGAAGGGTAAGACGGTACGCACAATCTCCAAGAACCACAGGGAGACGTGCGTCCGTGGGAACAGCAGTAGCCCTGTCTTTGATACAGGCACTACGCTATGGGGATTGGCGCTAAAGCGGTTCACACAATCTCCAAGAACCGCAGGGAGACGTGTGACTGGACTATGAGCAGTAGCCCTGTCTTCGGTACAGGCGCTACGCTATAGGAGATGGCGCTAGCGTTCGGGTGATTCCCGCCGGGTAATCGAGCACTCAGCTGGCGTGCTACCGGACTGAGCAAACCCGCTCAATTTAGCTCACAGGCGGCTCGGGGTGTAAGGCGAACCCTCTGGTTAGAGCCAGTCAGCGAGGCGAAGCTACCTGCCTACTAAAGCTATGGCTCTTTGAGCCCCACCTGCCTAGCTAAAGCTATGGCTCTTTGAGCCCGGCCTGCCTAACTAAAGCTATGGCTCTTTGAGCCCAGAGTAAGCGTGCACACCAAACAGCTAGCTCAAATGATCTGAGCGCGCCGCCATGTTTGTGGGCGGGCCTTTTAAAGACTAAGCCCTGCTCAGCGACGCGCTATTGGTGAAGTTACCCGTGAACCAATCAGGGAGTGCCAGGTCACCGAGTCAGGTGGGTGCCAACCCACCAATCATGATCCGCCAGGTCACGGACATGCTCAGTGCGGCAAATCCTGGACTTAGACTCCACGAGCCCTGTTTCCCTCTGCAGCCTATGCTTAACACTGCTGGGCACAAATGCCTGGGAGACAATCTGCAGGGCTCGTGGAACAGCTAGACGTTGGGATTGACAACAGTGCAGAGCAGTATCAGCCCCAGATGGCATGGAATGGGAGACAACAGAAGGTCCTGGACCCATTTCGATTCCAGCCCCAGACCGACTCCTAACAGTTTTGTTTTTTTAAAATAAGTCTGTAGAACTCTCCCATTGTTCTCGGAATTCTGCTGAAGTTAAAAAATGCTTTGGAACTCTTCCATTGTTCTTGGAATTCTGCTGAAGTTTAAAAATAGTCAATAGAACTCTCCCATTGTTGTCGAAAATCTGCTAAATTATAAAACTGCTTTGAAACTTTTCCATTGTTCTTGGAATTCTGCTGAAGTTTTAAAATGCTTTGGAACTCTTCCATTGCTCTCGGAATTCTGCTGAAGTTTAAAAATGCTTTGGAGCTCTCCCATTGCTCTCTGAATGTTTTGTTTTTTTTTAATTAAGTCTGTAGAACTCTCCCATTGTTCTCGGAATTCTGCTGAAGTTAAAAAATGCTTTGAAACTCATCCATTGCTGTCGAAACTCTGCTGAAGTTTAAAAATAGTCTGTAGAACTCTGCCATTGTACTCAGAATTCTGCTGAAGATTAAAAATGCTTTGCAACTCTCCATTTGTTCTCGGAATGTTATTGCTTTTTTTACATAAGTCGGTAAAACTCTCCCATTGTTCTCGGAATTCTGCTGAAGTTTAAAAATGCTTTGGAACTCTCTATTTGTTCTCGGATTGTTATTGTTTTTTTTTTCATAAGTTTGTAGAACTCTCCCATTGTTCTTGGAATTCTGCTGAAGTTTAAAAATGCTTTTGAACTCTCCCATTGCTCTTGGAATGTTATTGTTTTTTTTAATAAGTTTGTAGAACTCTCCCATTGTTCTCGGAATTCTGCTGAAGTTTAAAAATGTTTTGGATCTCTCCCATTGTTCTCTGAATGTTATTGTTTTTTTAAATAAATATGTAGAAATCTCCCATTGTTCTTGGAATTCTGCTGAAGTTTAAAAATGCTTTGGAACTCTTCCATTGTTCTCCGATTGCTATTGTTTTTTTAAAAAAAATTTGTAGAACTCTCACATTGTTCTCGGAATTCTGCTAAAGTTTAAAACTGCTTTGTAACTCTTCCATTGTTCTCGGAATTCTGCTGAAGTTTAAAAATGCTTTGAAACTCTTCCTTTGTTCTCGGAATTCTGCTGAAGTTTAAAAATGGTTTGGAACATTTCCATTGTTCTCAGAATTCTGCTGAAGTTTAAAAATAGTCTTTAGAACTCTCCCATTGTTATCTAAAATCTGCTATATTTTAAAAATGCTTTGGAGCTTTTCCACTGTTCTCGGAATTCTGCTGACGTTTAAAAATGCTTTGGAACTCTTCAATTGTTCTCGGAATTCTGCTGAAGTTTAAAAAATGCTTTTGATCTCTTCCATTGCTCTCGGAATTCTGTTGAAGATTAAAAATGCTTTGGAACTCTATCATTGTTCTCAGAATGTTTCTTTTTTTTAATTAAGTCTGTAGAACTCTCCTATTGTTCTCGGAATTCTGCTGAAGATAAAAAAATGCTTTGGAACTCTTCCATTGTTGTCAGAATTCTGCTGAAGATTAAAAATAGTCAGTAGAACTCTCCCATTGTTCTCGAACATCTGCTAAATTATAAAAAAGCTTTGAAACTTTTACATTGTTCTCGGAATTCTGCTGAAGTTTAAAAATGCTTTGGAACTCTTCCATTGTTCTCAGAATTCTGCTGAAGTTTTAAAATGCTTTGGAATTTTTCCATTGCTCTCAAAATTCTACTAAAGTTTAAGAATGCTTTTGAACTCTCCCATTGTTCTCGGAATGTTATTGTTTTTTTTTTAATCAGTTTGTAGAACTCTTCCATTGTTCTCGGAATTCTTCTGAAGTTTCAAAATGTTTTGGAACTCTCCCATTGTTCTCGGAATGTTATTGTTTTTTTTAAATAAATATGTAGAACTCTCCCATTGGTCTCAGAATTCTGCTGAAGTTTAAAAATGCTTTGGAACTCTTGCATTGTTCTCGGAATTCTGCTGAAGTTTAAAAATGCTTTGGAACTCTTCCATTGTTCTCGGAATTCTGCTGAAGTTTAAGAATACTTTGGAACCCTTCAATTGAACTCAGAATTCTGCTGAATTTTAAAAAAAGTCGGTAGAACTCTCCCATTGTTCTCGAAAATCTGCTAAATTTTAAAAATGCTTTGGTACTTTTCCATTGTTCTCAGAATTCTTTTGAAGTTTAAAAATACTTTGGAATTCTTCCATTGCTCTCGGAATTCTGCTGAAGTTTAAAAATGCTTTGTAACTCTCCCCTTGCTCTCAAAATTCTGCTGAAGTTTAAAAATGCTTTGGAACTCTCCCTTTGTTCTCGGAATGTTATTGTTTTTTTAAAAATCAGTATGTAGAACTCTTCCATTGTTCTCAGAATTCTGCTGAAGTTTAAAAATGTTTTGGAACTCTCCCATTGTTCTCGGTATTCTGCTGAAGTTTAAAAATGCTTTGGAACATTTCCATTGTTCTCAGAATTCTGCTGAAGTTTAAAAATGCTTTGGAACATTTCCATTGTTCTCAGAATTCTGCTGAAGTTTAAAAATAGTCTTTAGAACTCTCCCATTGTTATCGAAAATCTGCTATATTTTAAAAATGCTTTGGAGCTTTTCCACTGTTCTCGGAATTCTGCTGACGTTTAAAAATGCTTTGGAACTCTTCAATTGTTCTCGGAATTCTGCTGAAGTTTAAAAATGCTTTGGAACTCTTACATTGCTCTCGGAATTCTGTTAAAGATTACAAATGCTTTGGAACTCTACCATTGTTCTCAGAATGTTTTTTTTTTTTAAATAAGTCTGTAGAACTCTCCTATTGTTCTCGGAATTCTGCTGAAGTTAAAAAAATGCTTTGGAACTCTTCCATTGTTGTCAGAATTCTGCTGAAGACTAAAAATAGTCTGTAGAACTCTCCCATTGTTCTCGAACATCTGCTAAATTCTAAAAAAAGCTTTGAAACTTTTCCATTGTTCTCGGAATTCGGCTGAAGTTTAAAAATGCTTTGGAACGCTTCCATTGTTCTCAGAATTCTGCTGAAGTTTTAAAATGCTTTGGAATTTTTCCATTGCTCTCAAAATTCTACTAAAGTTTAAGAATGCTTTTGAACTCTCCCATTGTTCTCGGAATGTTATTGTTTTTTTTAAAATCAGTATGTAGAATTCTTCTGAAGTTTCAAAATGTTTTGGAACTCTCCCATTGTTCTCGGAATGTTATAGTTTTTTTAAAATAAATATGTAGAACTCTCCCATTGGTCTCAGAATTCTGCTGAAGTTTAAAAATGCTTTGGAACTCTTGCATTGTTCTCGGAATTCTGCTGAAGTTTAAAAATGCTTTGGAACTCTTCCATTGTTCTCGGAATTCTGCTGAAGTTTTAAAATGCTATGGAACTCTTCCTTTGTTCTCAGAATTCTGCTGAAGTTTAAGAATACTTTGGAACCCTTCAATTGTATTTAGAATTCTGCTGAATTTTTTAAAAAAAGTCAGTAGAACTCACCCATTGTTCTGGAAAATCTGCTAAATTTTAAAAATGCTTTGGTACTTTTCCATTGTTCTCAGAATTCTGCTGAAGTTTAAAAATGCATTGGAACTCTTCCATTCTTCTCGGAATTTTGCTGAAGTTTAAAAATACTTTCTAGAACTCTCCCCTTGTTCTCGAAATTCTGCTGAAGTTTAAAAATGCTTTGGAACTCTCCCTTTGTTCTCGGAATGTTTTTTTATTTTTAAATAAATCTGTATAACTTTAAACTTTGTTCTCAGAATGTTATTGCTTTTTTAAAAATCAGTATGTAGAACTCTTCCATTGTTCTCAGAATTCTGCTGAAGTTTAAAAATGTTTTGGAACTCTCCCATTGTTTTCGGAATGTCATTGTTTTTTTAAATTAAATATGTAGAACTCTCCCATTGTTCTCAGAATTCTTCTGATGTTTAAAAATGCTTTGGAACACTTCCATTGTTCTCCGAATGTTATCTTTTTTTAAAATAAATATGTAGAACTCTCCCATTGTTATTGGAATTCTGCTTGAAGTTTAAAAATGCTTTAGAACTATTCCACTGTTCTTGGAATTCTACTGAAGTTTAAAAATGTTTTGGAACTCTCCCATTGTTGTCAGAATGTCATTGTTTGTTTATTTAAAATAAATATGTAAAACTCTCCCATTGTTCTCAGAATTCTGCTGAAGTTTAAAAATGTTTTGAAACTCTCCCATTGTTCTCGGAATGTCATTGTTTTTTTAAATAAATATGAAGAACTCTCCCATTGTTCTCAGAGTTCTGCTGAAGTTTAAAAATGTTTTGGAACTCTGTCATTGTTCTCGGAATGTCATTGTTTTTTTTAAATAAATATGTAGAACTCTCCCATTGTTCTCGGAATACTGCTGAAGTTTAAAACTGCTTTGGAACTCTTCCTTTGTTTTCGGAATTCTGCGGAAGTTTAAAAATGCTTTGGAACATTTCCCTTGTTCTCGGAATTCTGCTGAAGTTTAAAAATAGTCTGTAGAACTCTACCATTGTTCTCTAAAAACTGCTAAATTTTAAAAATGCTTTGGAACTTTTCCATTGTTCTTGGAATTCTGCTGAAGTTTAAAAATGCTTTGTAACTCATCCATTGTTCGCGGAATTCTGCTGAAGTTTAAAAATGCTTTACAACTCTTCCATTATTCTCGGAATTCAGCTGAAGTTTAAAAATAGTCTGTAGAACTCTCCCTTTGTTCTCGGAATTCTGCTGAAGTTTAAAAATACTTTTGAACTCTCCCATTGTTCTCGGAAAGTTATTGTTTTTTTTTAAAATCAGTATGTAGAACTATTCCATTGTTCTCGGAATTCTTCTGAAGTTTAAAAATGTTTTGGAACTCTCCCATTTTTCTCAGAATGTTATTGTTTTTTTTTAAATAAATATGTAGAACTCTCCCATTGTTCTCAGAATTCTGCTGAAGTATAAAAATGCTTTGGAACTCTTCCATTGTTCTCGGCAATCTGCTGAAGTTCAGAAATGCTTTGGAACTCATCCATTGTTCTCGGAATTCTGCTCAAGTTTAAAAATGCTTTGGTACACTTCCATTGTTCTCGGAATTCTGCTCAAGTTTAAAAATAGTCGGTAGAACTCTCCCATTGTTCTCGAAAATCTGCTAAATTTTAAAAATGCTTTGAAACTTTTCCATTGTTCTCGGAATTCTGCTGAAGTTTAAAAATGCTTTGGAACTCTTCCATTGTTCTCGGAATTCTGCTGAAGTTGAAAAATGCTTTGGCACTCATCCATTGTTCTTGGAATTCTGCTGAAGTTTAAAAATGCTTTGGAACTCTTCCATTGTTCTCGGAATTCAGCTCAAGTTTTAAAATGCTTTGGAACACTTCCATTTTTCTCGGAATTCTGATGAAGTTTAAAAATAGTCGGTAGAACTCTCCCATTGTTCTCGAAAATCTGCTAAATTTTAAAAATGCTTTGGAACTTTTCCATTGTTCTCAGAATTCTGCTGAAGTTTAAAAATGTTTTGGAACTCTTCCATTGCTCTCGGAATTCTGCTGAAGTTTAAAAATGTTTTGGAACTCTTCCATTGTTCTCGGAATTTTGCTGAAGTTTAAAAGTAGTTTCTAGAACTCTCCCCTTGTTCTCGCAATTCTGCTGAAGTTTAAAAATGCTTTGGAGCTCTCCCTTTGTTCACGGAATCTTTTGTTTTTTTTAAATAAGTCTGTAGAACTCTCCCATTGTTGTCGAAATGTTCTTTTTTTTTTAAAATCAGCATGTAGAACTCTTCCATTGTTCTCGGAATTCTGCTGAAGTTTAAAAATAGTCTATAGAACTCTCCCCTTGTTCTCAAAAATCTGCTAACTTTTAAAAATCCTTTTGAACTTTTTGATTGTTCTCGGAATTCTGCTGAAGTTTAAAAATGCTTTGGAACTCTTCCATTGTTCTCGGAATTCTGCTGAAGTTTAAAAATAGTCTGAAGAACTCTCCCCTTGTTATCAAAAATCTGCTAAGTTTTAATAATGCTTTGGAACTTTTCCATTGTTCTCGGAATTCTGCTGAATTTCAAAAATGCTTTGGAGCTCTTCCATTGTTCTCGGAATTCTGCTGAATTTTAAAAATGCTTTGGAACTCTTAAATTGATCTCGGAATTCTGCTGAATTTTAAATATAATTTGTGGAACTCTCCCATTGTTCTCGGAAATCTGCTGAAGTTTATATATGCTCTGAAACTCTCCCAATGTTCTCGGAATGTTATTGCTTTTTTTAAATAAGTCTGTAGATCTCTCCCATTGTTCTCGGAATGTTATTGTTTTTTTTAAACAAGTCTGTAAAACTCTCCCATTGTTATCAGAATTCTGCTTGAAGTTTAAAAATGCTTTAGAACTATTCCATTATTCTCAGAATTCTACTGAAATTTAAAAATCAGACAATGTGAACTGAGGTCTAAGATGGCAGACATACAAGAAACAGAGGCATGTTCACACTAGCAAAAAAGAAGCAAGACAAAAATATATCTCATATCCTACCATAATTATATATAAATGTAAAGCAAAATTGCATAATAAATATAGGGTACTTAGTGAACTATTTTTGATCAAAAAAAGTATACAAGCCGTCCCACCAGCGGCAAGGTGACCCTAAATTGGGACGGTACCTATACTGCCTATATTAAAAACCTTACTGTATATCAAAGTTGAAGTAATGCATATAAAAGGGTAGACAAATAGGACCGGGTCCCAACTCCAGACCACCTAGGCCCGTGGTAAGCTACATATATACCAATCAGCTCAACAAAGGGCATGCCACACCCTTAAATTGCACAGAATGCAAACAAGTCAAAAAACCAGACAATGTGAACTGAGGTCTAAGATGGCAGACATACAAGAAACAGAGGCATGTTCACACTAGCAAAAAAGAAGCAAGACAAAAATATATCTCATACCCTACCATAATTATATATAAATGTAAAGCAAAATTGCATAATAAATATAGGGTACTTAGTGAACTATTTTTGATCAAAAAAAGTATACAAGCCGTCCCACCAGCGGCAAGGTGACCCTAAATTGGGACGGTACCTATACTGCCTATATTAAAAACCTTACTGTATATCAAAGTTGAAGTAATGCATATAAAAGGGTAGACAAATAGGACCGGGTCCCAACTCCAGACCACCTAGGCCCGTGGTAAGCTACATATATACCAATCAGCTCAACAAAGGGCATGCCACACCCTTAAATTGCACAGAATGCAAACAAGTCAAAAAACCAGACAATGTGAACTGAGGTCTAAGATGGCAGACATACAAGAAACAGAGGCATGTTCACACTAGCAAAAAAGAAGCAAGACAAAAATATATCTCATACCCTACCATAATTATATATAAATGTAAAGCAAAATTGCATAATAAATATAGGGTACTTAGTGAACTATTTTTGATCAAAAAAAGTATACAAGCCGTCCCACCAGCGGCAAGGTGACCCTAAATTGGGACGGTACCTATACTGCCTATATTAAAAACCTTACTGTATATCAAAGTTGAAGTAATGCATATAAAAGGGTAGACAAATAGGACCGGGTCCCAACTCCAGACCACCTAGGCCCGTGGTAAGCTACATATATACCAATCAGCTCAACAAAGGGCATGCCACACCCTTAAATTGCACAGAATGCAAACAAGTCAAAAAACCAGACAATGTGAACTGAGGTCTAAGATGGCAGACATACAAGAAACAGAGGCATGTTCACACTAGCAAAAAAGAAGCAAGACAAAAATATATCTCATACCCTACCATAATTATATATAAATGTAAAGCAAAATTGCATAATAAATATAGGGTACTTAGTGAACTATTTTTGATCAAAAAAAGTATACAAGCCGTCCCACCAGCGGCAAGGTGACCCTAAATTGGGACGGTACCTATACTGCCTATATTAAAAACCTTACTGTATATCAAAGTTGAAGTAATGCATATAAAAGGGTAGACAAATAGGACCGGGTCCCAACTCCAGACCACCTAGGCCCGTGGTAAGCTACATATATACCAATCAGCTCAACAAAGGGCATGCCACACCCTTAAATTGCACAGAATGCAAACAAGTCAAAAAACCAGACAATGTGAACTGAGGTCTAAGATGGCAGACATACAAGAAACAGAGGCATGTTCACACTAGCAAAAAAGAAGCAAGACAAAAATATATCTCATACCCTACCATAATTATATATAAATGTAAAGCAAAATTGCATAATAAATATAGGGTACTTAGTGAACTATTTTTGATCAAAAAAAGTATACAAGCCGTCCCACCAGCGGCAAGGTGACCCTAAATTGGGACGGTACCTATACTGCCTATATTAAAAACCTTACTGTATATCAAAGTTGAAGTAATGCATATAAAAGGGTAGACAAATAGGACCGGGTCCCAACTCCAGACCACCTAGGCCCGTGGTAAGCTACATATATACCAATCAGCTCAACAAAGGGCATGCCACACCCTTAAATTGCACAGAATGCAAACAAGTCAAAAAACCAGACAATGTGAACTGAGGTCTAAGATGGCAGACATACAAGAAACAGAGGCATGTTCACACTAGCAAAAAAGAAGCAAGACAAAAATATATCTCATACCCTACCATAATTATATATAAATGTAAAGCAAAATTGCATAATAAATACAGGGTACTTAGTGAACTATTTTTGATCAAAAAAAGTATACAAGCCGTCCCACCAGCGGCAAGGTGACCCTAAATTGGGACGGTACCTATACTGCCTATATTAAAAACCTTACTGTATATCAAAGTTGAAGTAATGCATATAAAAGGGTAGACAAATAGGACCGGGTCCCAACTCCAGACCACCTAGGCCCGTGGTAAGCTACATATATACCAATCAGCTCAACAAAGGGCATGCCACACCCTTAAATTGCACAGAATGCAAACAAGTCAAAAAACCAGACAATGTGAACTGAGGTCTAAGATGGCAGACATACAAGAAACAGAGGCATGTTCACACTAGCAAAAAAGAAGCAAGACAAAAATATATCTCATACCCTACCATAATTATATATAAATGTAAAGCAAAATTGCATAATAAATATAGGGTACTTAGTGAACTATTTTTGATCAAAAAAAGTATACAAGCCGTCCCACCAGCGGCAAGGTGACCCTAAATTGGGACGGTACCTATACTGCCTATATTAAAAACCTTACTGTATATCAAAGTTGAAGTAATGCATATAAAAGGGTAGACAAATAGGACCGGGTCCCAACTCCAGACCACCTAGGCCCGTGGTAAGCTACATATATACCAATCAGCTCAACAAAGGGCATGCCACACCCTTAAATTGCACAGAATGCAAACAAGTCAAAAAACCAGACAATGTGAACTGAGGTCTAAGATGGCAGACATACAAGAAACTTTAAAAATGTTTTGGAACTCTCCCATTGTTCTACGAATCTTATTGTTTTTTTTAAATAAATATGTAGAACCCTCCCATTGTTCTCAGAATTCTGCTGAAGTTGAAAAATGCTTTGAAACTCTTACATTGTTCTCGGAATTCTGCTGAAGTTTAAAAATGCTTTGGAATGCTTCCATTGGTCTCGGAATTCTTCTGAAGTTTAAAAATGCTTTGAAATTCTTCCATTGCTCTCGGAATTCTGCTGAAGTTTAAAAATAGCCTGTAGTACTCTCCCATTGTCTGTAGAACACTCACATTGTTCTCAGAATGCTTTTTTTTTAAAATAAGTCTGTAGAACTATCCCATTGTTCTCGGAATTCTGCTGAAGTTAAAAAATGCTTTTGAACTCTTCCATTGTTCTCGGAATTCTGCTGAAGTTTAAAAATTCTTTGGAACTCTTCCATTTTTCTTGGTATTCTGCTGAAGTTTAAAAATGCTTTGGAACCCTTCCATTGTTCTCGGAATGTTATTGTTTTTTTTTAATAAGTGTGTAGAACTCTCCCATTGTTCTCGGAATTCTGCTGTAGTTTAAAAATGCTTTTGAACTCTCCCATTGCTCTCGGAATGTTATTGTTTTTTGTAATAAGTTTGTAGAACTCTCCCATTGTTCTCGGAATTCTGCTGAAGTCTAAAAATGCTTTTGAACTCTCTCGGTTTTCTCCGAATGTTATTGTTTTTTTTTAAATCAGTATGTAGAACTCTTCCATTGTTCTCGGAATTCTTCCGAAGTTTAAAAATGTTTTGGAACTCTCCCATTGCTCTAGGAATGTTATTGGTTTTTTAAATAAATATGGGGAACTCTCCCATTGCTCTCAGAATTCTGCTGAAGTTTAAAAATGCTTTAGAACTCTTCCATTGCTCTCGGAATTCTGCTGAAGTTTAAAAATGCTTTGGAACTCTTCCATTGTAATCCGAATTCTGCTGAAGTTTAAAAATGCATTGGAACACTGTCTTTGTTCTCTGAGTTCTGCTGAAGTTTAAAAATACTTTGGAACATTTCCAATGTTCTCGGAATTCTGCTGAAGTTTAAAAATAGTCGGTAGAACTCTCCCATTGTTCTCGAAAATCTGCTAAATTTTAAAAATTCTTTGGAACTTTTCCATTGTTCTCGGAATTCTGCTGAAATTTAAAAATGCTTTGGCACTCATCCATTGCTCTTGGAATTCTGCTGAAGTTTAAAAATGCTTTGGAACTCTTCCATTGTTCTCGGAATTCAGCTCAAGTTTTAAAATGCTTTGGAACACTTCCATTGTTCTCGGAATTCTGATGAAGTTTAAAAATAGTCGGTAGAACTCTCCCATTGTTCTCGAAAATCTGCTAAATTTTAAAAATGCTTTGGAACTTTTCCATTGTTCTCAGAATTCTGCTGAAGTTTAAAAATGTTTTAGAACTCTTCCATTGCTCTCGGAATTCAGCTGAAGTTTAAAAATGTTTTGGAACACTTCCATTGTTCTCGGAATTTTGCTGAAGTTTAAAAGTAGTTTCTAGAACTCTCCCCTTGTTCTCGCAATTCTGCTGAAGTTTAAAAATGCTTTGGAGCTCTCCCTTTGTTCACGGAATCTTTTGTTTTTTTAAATAAGTCTGTAGAACTCTCCCATTGTTGTCGAAATGTTCTTTTTTTTTTAAAATCAGCATGTAGAACTCTTATATTGTTCTCGGAATTCTGCTGAAGTTTAAAAATAGTCTGTAGAACTCTCCCCTTGTTCTCAAAAATCTGCTAAGTTTTAATAATGCTTTGGAACTTTTCCATTGTTCTCGGAATTCTGCTGAATTTCAAAAATGCTTTGGAGCTCTTCCATTGTTCTCGGAATTCTGCTGAATTTTAAAAATGCTTTGGAACTCTTAAATTGATCTCGGAATTCTGCTGAATTTTAAATATAATTTGTGGAACTCTCCCATTGATCTCGGAAATCTGCTGAAGTTTATATATGCTCTGAAACTCTCCCAATGTTCTCGGAATGTTATTGCTTTTTTTAAATAAGTCTGTAGATCTCTCCCATTGTTCTCGGAATGTTATTGGTTTTTTTAAACAAGTCTGTAAAACTCTCCCATTGTTATCAGAATTCTGTTTGAAGTTTAAAAATGCTTTAGAACTATTCCATTGTTCTCAGAATTCTACTGAAATTTAAAAATGTTTTGGAACTCTCCCATTGTTCTAGGAATCTTATTGTTTTTTTTAAATAAATATGTAGAACCCTCCCATTGTTCTCAGAATTCTGCTGAAGTTGAAAAATGCTTTGAAACTCTTACATTGTTCTCGGAATTCTGCTGAAGTTTAAAAATGCTTTGGAATGCTTCCATTGGTCTCGGAATTCTTCTGAAGTTTAAAAATGCTTTGGAATTCTTCCATTGCTCTCGGAATTCTGCTGAAGTTTAAAAATAGCCTGTAGTACTCTCCCATTGTCTGTAGAACACTCACATTGTTCTCAGAATGCTTTTTTTTTTAAAATAAGTCTGTAGAACTATCCCATTGTTCTCGGAATTCTGCTGAAGTAAAAAATGCTTTTGAACTCTTCCATTGTTCTCGGAATTCTGCTGAAGTTTAAAAATTCTTTGGAATTCTTCCATTTTTCTTGGTATTCTGCTGAAGTTTAAAAATGCTTTGGAACCCTTCCATTGTTCTCGGAATGTTATTGTTTTTTTTTAATAAGTGTGTAGAACTCTCCCATTGTTCTCGGAATTCTGCTGTAGTTTAAAAATGCTTTTGAACTCTCCCATTGCTCTCGGAATGTTATTGTTTATTTGTAATAAGTTTGTAGAACTCTCCCATTGTTCTCGGAATTCTGCTGAAGTTTAAAAATGCTTTTGAACTCTCTCGGTTTTCTCCGAATGTTATTGTTTTTTTTAAAATCAGTATGTAGAACTCTTCCATTGTTCTCGGAATTCTTCTGAAGTTTAAAAATGTTTTGGAACTCTCCCATTGCTCTCGGAATGTTATTGGTTTTTTAAATAAATATGGGGAACTCTCCCATTGCTCTCAGAATTCTGCTGAAGTTTAAAAATGCTTTAGAACTCTTCCATTGCTCTCGGAATTCTGCTGAAGTTTAAAAATGCTTTGGAACTCTTCCATTGTTCTTCGAATTCTGCTGAAGTTTAAAAATGCATTGGAACTCTTTCTTTGTTCTCTGAATTCTGCTGAAGTTTAAAAATAGTCAGTAGAACTCTCCCATTGTTCTCAAAAATCTGCTAAATTTTAAAAATGATTTGAAACATTTCCATAGTTCTCGGAATTCTGCTGAAATTTAAAAATGCTTTGGAACTCTTCCATTGTTCTCGGAATTCTGCTGTAGTTTAAAAATGCTTTGGTACTCTTCCATTGCTATTGGAATTTGGCTGAAGTTTAAAAATAGTTTCTAGCACTCTCCCCTTGTTCTCGGAATTCTGCTGAAGATTAAAATTGCTTTGGAAATCTCCCTTTGTTCTCGGAATGTTTTTTTTTTTTAAATAAGTTTGTAGAACTCTCCCATTGTTCTCAGAATGTTATTGTTTTTTTTAAAATCAGTATGTAGAACTCTTCCATTGTTCTCAGAAATCTGTTGAAGTTTAAAAATGCTTTGGAACTCTTCCATTGTTCTCCGAATGCTATGTTTTTTTTTAAATAAATATGTAGAACTCTCCCATTGTTCTCGGAATTCTGCTAAAGTTTAAAAATACTTTGTAACATTTCCATTGTTCTCGGAATTCTGCTGAAGTTTAAAAATAGTCGGTAGAACTCTCCCATTGTTCTCGAAAATCTGCTAAATTTTAAAAATGCTTTGGAACTTTTCCATTGTTCTCGGAATTCTGCTGAAGTTTAAAAATGCTTTGGCACTCATCCATTGTTCTTGGAATTCTGCTGAAGTTTAAAAATGCTTTAGAACGATTCCATTGTTCTTGGAATTCTACTGAAATTTAAAAATGTTTTGGAACTCTCCCATTGTTCTAGGAATCTTATTGTTTTTTTTAAATAAATATGTAGAACCCTCCCATTGTTCTCAGAATTCTGCTGAAGTTGAAAAATGCTTTGGAACTCTTACATTGTTCTCGGAATTCTGCTGAAGTTTAAAAATGCTTTAGAATGCTTCCATTGGTCTCGGAATTCTGCTGAAATTTAAAAATAGTCTGTAGAACACTCACATTGTTCTCAGAATGCTTTTTTTTAAAAAATAAGTCTGTAGAACTATCCCATTGTTCTCAGAATTCTGCTGAAGTTAAAAAATGCTTTGAAACTTTTCCATTGTTCTCAAAATTCTGCTGAAATTTTAAAATGCTTTGGAACTCTTCCATTGTTCTCGGAATTCTTCTGAAGTTTAAAAATGCTTTGGCACTCATCCATTGTTCTTGGAATTCTGCTGAAGTTTAAAAATGCTTTGGAACTCTTCCTTTGTTCTCAGAATTCAGCTCAAGTTTCAAAAAGCTTTGGAACACTTCCATTGTTCTCGGAATTCTGATGAGGTTTAAAAATAGTCGGTAGAACTCTCCCATTGTTCTCAAAAATCTGCTAAATTTTAAAAATGCTTTGGAACTTTTCCATTGTTCTCAGAATTCTGCTGAAGTTTAAAAATGTTTTTGAACTCTTCCATTGCTCTCGGAATTCTGCTGAAGTTTAAAAATGCTTTGGAACTCTTCCATTGTTCTCGGAATTTTGCTGAAGTTTAAAAATAGTTTCTAGAACTCTCCCCTTGTTCTCGGAATTCTGCTGAAGTTTAAAAATGCTTTGGAGCTCTCCCTTTGTTCTCGGAATCTTTTGTTTTTTTTAAATAAGTCTGTAGAACTCTCCCATTGTTGTCGAAATGTTCTTATTTTTTTAAATCAGCATGTAGAACTCTTCCATTGTTCTGGGAATTCTGCTGAAGTTTAAAAATAGTCTATAGAACTCTCCCCTTGTTCTCAAAAATCTGCTAACTTTTAAAAATCCTTTTGAACTTTTTGATTGTTCTCAGAATTCTGCTGAAGTTTAAAAATGCTTTGGAACACTTCCATTGTTCTAGGAATTCTGCTGAAGTTTAAAAATAGTCTGTAGAACTCTCCCCTTGTTCTCAAAAATCTGCTAAGTTTTAATAATGCTTTGGAACTTTTCCATTGTTCTCGGAATTCTGCTGAATTTCAAAAATGCTTTGGAGCTCTTCCATTGTTCTCGGAATTCTGCTGAATTTTAAAAATGCTTTGGAACTCTTAAATTGATCTCGGAATTCTGCTGAATTTTAAATATAATTTGTGGAACTCTCCCATTGTTCTCGGAATTCTGCTGAAGTTTATATATGCTCTGAATCTCTCCCAATATTCTCGGAATGTTATTGCTTTTTTTAAATAAGTCTGTAGATCTCTCCCATTGTTCTCGGAATGTTATTGTTTCTTTTAAACAAGTCTGTAAAACTCTCCCATTGTTATCAGAATACTGCTTGAAGTTTAAAAATGCTTTAGAACTATTCCATTGTTCTCGGAATTCTACTGAAATTTAAAAATGTTTTGAACTCTCCCATTGTTCTAGGAATCTTATTGTTTTTTTAAATAAATATGTAGAAAAATGCTTTGGAACTCTTACATTGTTCTCGGAATTCTGCTGAAGTTTAAAAATGCTTTGGAATGCTTCCATTGGTCTCGGAATTCTTCTGAAGTTTAAAAATGCTTTGGAATTCTTCCATTGCTCTCAGAATTCTGCTGAAGTTTAAAAATAGTCTGTAGTACTCTCCCATTGTCTGTAGAACACTCACATTGTTCTCAGAATGCTTTTTTTTTTTTTTTTTAAATAAGTCTGTAGAACTATCCCATTGTTCTCGGTATTCTGCTGAAGTTAAAAAATGCTTTGAAACTTTTCCATTGTTCTCAGAATTCTGATGAAATTTTAAAATGCTTTGGAGCTCTTCCATTGTTCTCGGAATTCTTCTGAAGTTTAAAAATGCTTTGGAACTCTTCCATTGTTCTCAGAATTCTGCTGAAGTTTAAAAATGCTTTGGAACACTTCCTTTGTTCTCGGAATTCTGCTGAAGTTTAAAAATGCTTTGGAATGCTTCCATTGTTCTCGGAATTCTGCTGAAGTTTAAAAATAGTCTGTAGAACTCTCCCATTGTTCTCGGAATGTTTTTTTTTTAAAAATAACTCTGTAGTACTCTCCCATTGTTCGCGGAATTCTGCTGAAGTTAAAAAATGCTTTGGAACTCTTCCATTGCTGTCGGAATTCTGCTGAAGGTTAAAAATCCTTTGGAACACTTCCATTCTTCTCGGAATTCTGCTGAAGTTTAAAAATGCTTTGGAACTCTTCCTTTGTTCTTGGAATTCTGCTGAAGTTTAAAAATGCTTTGGAACTCTTCCTTTGTTCTCGGAATTCTGCTGAAGTTAAAAATAGTCTGTAGAACTCTCCCATTGTTGTCGAAAATCTGCAAAATTATAAAAATGATTTAAAACTTTTCCATTGTTCTCAGAATTCTGCTGAAGTTTATAAATGCTTTGGAACTCTCCCATTATTATCTGAATGTTTTGTTTTTTTATTTAAGTACGTACAACTCGCCCATTGTTCTCGGAATTCCGCTGAAGTTAAAAAATGCTTTGGAACTCTTCCATTGTTGTCGAAAATCTGCTGAAGTTTAAAAATAGTCTGTAGAACTTTACCATTGTTCTCGGAATTCTGCTGAAGTTTAAAAATGCTTTGGAACTCTCTATTTGTTCTCGGAATGTTATTGCTTTTTTAAATAAGTCTGTAGAACGCTCCCATTGTTCTCGGAATTCTGCTGAAGTTTAAAAATGCTTTGGAACTCTTCCATTGTTCTCAGAATTCTTCTGAAGTTTAAAAATAGCCTGTGGAACTCTCCCATTGTTCTCGGAATTCTGCTGTAGTTTTAAAATGCTCTGGAACTCTTCCATTGTTCTTGGAATTCTGCTGAAGTTTAAAAATTCTTTGCAACTCTTCCATTTTTTTGGGAATTCTGCTGAAGTTTTAAAATGCTTTGGCACTCTTCCATTGTTCTCGGATTGTTATTGTTTTTTTTTAATAAGTTTGTAGAACTCTCTCATTGTTCTCGGAATTCTGCTGAAGTTTAAAAATGCTTTTGAACTCTACCATTGTTCTCGGAATGTTATTGTTTTTTTTAAATAAATATGTGGAACTCTCCCATTGGTATCAGAATTCTGCTGAAGTTTAAAAATGCTTTGGAACTCTTCCATTGTTCTCAGAATTCTGATGAAGTTTAAAAATGCTTTGGAACTCTTCCATTGTTCTCGGAATTCTGCTGAAGTTTAAAAATGCTTTGGAACTCTCTCTTTGTTCTAGGAATTCTGCGGAAGTTTAAAAATGCTTTGGAACACTTCCATTGTTCTTGGAATTCTGCTGAAGTTTAAAAATAGTCGGTAGAACTCTACCATTGTTCTCGAAAATCTGCTAAATTTTAAAAATGCTTTGAAACTTTTCAATACTTCTCGGAATTCTGATGAAATTTAAAAATGCTTTTGAACTCTTCCATTGTTCTTGGAATTCTGCTTAAGTTTAAAAATGCTTTGGAACTCTTCCATTGCTCTTGGAATTCTGCTGAATTTTAAAAATGCTTTGGAACACTTCCATTGTTCTCGGAATTTTGCTGAAGATTAAAAATAGTTTCTAGAACTCTCCCCTTGTTCTCTGAGTTCTGATAAAGTTTAAAAATGATTTGGAAATCTCCCATTGTTCTCGGAATGTTTTTTTTTTTTTTAAATCAGTATGTAGAAATCTTCCATTGTTCTCGGACTTCTGCTGAAGTTTAAAAATGTTTTGGAACTCTCCCATTGTTCTCGGATTGTTATTGTTTTTTTTAATAAGTTTCTAGAACTCTCCCATTGTTCTCGGAATTCTGCTGAAGTTTAAAAATGCTTTTGAACTCTCCCATTGCTCTCGGGATGTTATTTTTTTTTTTAATAAGTTTGTAGAACTCTCTCATTGTTCTCGGAATTCTGCTGAAGTTTAAAAATGTTTTGAAACTCTCCCATTGTTCTCGGATTGTTATTGTTTTTTTTAATAAGTTTCTAGAACTCTCCCATTGTTCTCGGAATTCTGCTGAAGTTTAAAAATGCTTTTGAACTCTCCCATTGCTCTCGGGATGTTATTTTTTTTTTTAATAAGTTTGTAGAACTCTCTCATTGTTCTCGGAATTCTGCTGAAGTTTAAAAATGTTTTGAAACTCTCCCATTATTCTCGGAATGTTATTGTTTTTTTAAATAAATATGTGGAACTCTCCCATTGCTAGCAGAATTCTGCTGAAGTTCAAAAATGCTTTGGAACTCTTCCATTGTTCTCGGAATTCTGCTGAAGTTTAAAAATGCTTTGGAACTCTTCCATTGTTCTCTGAATTCTGCTGAAGTTTAAAAATGCTTTGGAACTCTTTCTTTGTTCTCGGAATTCTACTGAAGTTTAAAATTGCTTTGGAACACTTCCATTGTTCTCGGAATTCTGCTAAAGTTTAAAAATGCTTTGGAAATCTTCCTTTGTTCTCGGAATGTTTTGTTTTTTTAAAATAAGTCTGTAGAACTCTCCCATTGTTCTCGGAATGTTATTGTATTTTTTAAAATCAGTATGTAGAACTCTTCCATTGTTCTCGGACTTCTACTGAAGTTTAAAAATGTTTTGGAACTCTCCCATTGTTCTCGGAATGTTAGTGTTTTTTTTAAAAAAATAAGTAGAACTCTCACATTGTTCTCGGAATTCTGCTAAAGTTTAAAAATGCTTTGCAACTCTTCCATTGTTCTCGGAATGCTGCTGAAGTTTAAAAATGCTTTGAAACTCTTCCATTGTTCTCAGAATTCTGCTGAACTTTAAAAATGCTTTGGACCTCTCCCATTGCTCTCTGAATGTTTTGTTTTTTTCAATTAAGTCTGTAGAACTCTCCCATTGTTCTCGGAATTCTGCTGAAGTTAAAAAATGCTTTGAAACTCTTCCGTTGCTGTCGAAACTCTGCTGAAGTTTAACAATGATTTGGAACTCTCCATTTGTTCTCAGAATGTTATTGCTTTTTTTACATAAGTCTGTAGAACCCTCCCATTGTTCTCGGAATTCTGCTGAAGTTTAAAAATGCTTTGGAACTCTTCCATTGCTCTCGCTATTCTGCTGAAGTTTAAACATTTTTGGAACTCTTCCATTTTTCTCAAAATTCTGCTGAAGTTTTAAAATGCTTTGTAACTCTTCCATTGTTCTCGGATTGTTATTGTTTTTTTTAATAAGTTTGTAGGACTCTCCCATTGTTCTTGGAATTCTTCTGAAGTTTAAAAATGCTTTTGGACTCTCCCATTGCTCTTGGAATGTTATTGTTTTTTTTAAATAAATAAGTAGAACTCTCATATTGTTCTCGGAATTCTGCCAAAGTTTAAAAATGCTTTGTAACTCTTCCATTGTTCTCGGAATTCTGCTAAATTTGAAAAATGCTTTGGAACTTTTCCATTGTTCTCAGAATTCTGCTGACGTTTAAAAATGCTTTGGAACTCTTCCATTGTTCTCGGAATTCTGCTGAAGTTTAAAATTGCTTTGGAACACTTCCATTGCTCTCGGAATTCTGTTGAAGTTTAAAAATGCTTTAGAACTCTCCTATTGTTCTCAGAATGTTTTGTCTTAGGGGGAGCGGTTGCAGACAACTTTATTTAATGGAATGCAACCGACCCCGGCGTCAGCGATGCAGCCTAGAGGACTGCTGCCGAACACTTCCCGGGTGGAAAGGCAAACGACAACTAAAAGATAAACCCTTTCGTGTTAACTACACACCAGACAGGGTATAGCGGTACGCTCTATCTCCGTTTACTGCACGGAGGAGAGAGCGACCGGCGACGCACCTAACAAATATCTTAGCCCTTCGTGTTAACGCACACGGAAGGGTAAGACGGTACGCACAATCTCCAAGAACCGCAGGGAGACGTGCGTCCATGGGAACAGCAGTAGCCCTGTCTTTGATACAGGCACTACGCTATGGGGATTGGCGCTAAAGCGGTTCACACAATCTCCAAGAACCGCAGGGAGACGTGTGACTGGACTATGAGCAGTAGCCCTGTCTTCGGTACAGGCGCTACGCTATAGGAGATGGCGCTAGCGTTCGGGTGATTCCCGCTGGGTAATCGAGCACTCAGCTGGCGTGCTACCGGACTGAGCAAACCCGCTCAATTTAGCTCACAGGCGGCTGGGGTGTAAGGCAAACCCTCTGGTTAGAGCCAGTCAGCGAGGCGAAGCTACCTGCCTACTAAAGCTATGGCTCTTTGAGCCCGGCCTGCCTAGCTAAAGCTATGGCTCTTTGAGCCCAGAGTAAGCGTGCACACCAAACAGCTAGCTCAAATGATCTGAGCGCGCCGCCATGTTTGTGGGCGGGCCTTTTAAAGACTAAGCCCTGCTCAGCGACGCACTATTGGTGAAGTTACCCGTGAACCAATCAGGGAGTGCCAGGTCACCGAGTCAGGTGGGTGCCAACCCACCAATCATGATCCGCCAGGTCACGGACATGCTCAGTGCGGCGAATCCTGGACTTAGACTCCACGAGCCCTGTCTCCCTCTGCAGCCTATGCTTAACACTGCTGGGCACAAATGCCTGGTAGACAATCTGCAGGGCTCGTGGAACAGCTAGACGTTGGGATTGACAACAATGCTGAGCAGTATCAGCCCCAGCTGGCATGGAATGGGAGACAACAGAAGGTCCTGGACCCATTTCGAATCCAGCCCCAGACCGACTCCTAACAGTTTTGTTTTTTTAAAATAAGTCTGTAGAACTCTCCCATTGTTCTCGGAATTCTGCTGAAGTTTAAAAATAGTCAGTAGAACTCTCCCATTGTTGTCGAAAATCTGCTAAATTATAAAATTGCTTTGAAACTTTTCCATTGTTCTCGGAATTCTGCTGAAGTTTTAAAATGCTTTGGAACTCCTCCATTGTTCTCGGAATTCTGCTGAAGTTTAAAAATGCTTTGGAATTCTTCCATTGCTCTTGGAATTCTGCTGAAGTTTAAAAATGCTTTGGAGCTCTCCCATTGCTCTCTGAATGTTTTGTTTTTTTTAATTAAGTCTGTAGAACTCTCCCATTGTTCTCAGAATTCTGCTGAAGTTAAAAAATGCTTTGAAACTCATCCATTGCTGTCGAAACTCTGCTGAAGTTTAAAAATAGTCTGTAGAACTCTGCCATTGTACTCAGAATTCTGCTGAAGCTTAAAAATGCTTTGGAACTCTCCATTTGTTCTCGGAATGTTATTGCTTTTTTTACATAAGTCTGTAAAACTCTCCCATTGTTCTCGGAATTCTGCTGAAGTTTAAAAATGCATTGGAACTCTTCCATTGTTCTCGGAATTCTGCTGAAGTTTAAAAATTTTTGGAACTCTTCCATTTTTCTCGAAATTCTGCTGAAGCTTAAAAATGCTTTGGAACTCTCCATTTGTTCTCGGATTGTTATTGTTTTTTTTTCATAAGTTTGTAGAACTCTCCCATTGTTCTTGCAATTCTGCTGAAGTTTAAAAATGCTTTTGAACTCTCCCATTGCTCTTGGAATGTTATTGTTTTTTTTAATAAGTTTGTAGAACTCTCCCATTGTTCTCGGAATTCTGCTGAAGTTTAAAAATGTTTTGGATCTCTCCCATTGTTCTCTGAATGTTATTGTTTTTTTAAATAAATATGTAGAAATCTCCCATTGTTCTCGGAATTCTGCTGAAGTTTAAAAATGCTTTGGAACTCTTCCATTGTTCTCCGATTGCTATTGTTTTTTTAAAAAAAATATGTAGAACTCTCACATTGTTCTCGGAGTTCTGCTAAAGTTTAAAACTGCTTTGTAACTCTTCCATTGTTCTCGGAATTCTGCTGAAGTTTAAAAATGCTTTGAAACTCTTCCTTTGTTCTCGGAATTCTGCTGAAGTTTAAAAATGCTTTGGAACATTTCCATTGTTCTCAGACTTCTGTTGAAGTTTAAAAATAGTCTTTAGAACTCTCCCATTGTTATCGAAAATCTGCTATATTTTAAAAATGCTTTGGAGCGTTTCCACTGTTCTCGGAATTCTGCTGATGTTTAAAAATGCTTTGGAACTCTTCAATTGTTCTCAGAATTCTGCTGAAGTTTAAAAAATGCTTTGGAACTCTTCCATTGCTCTCGGAATTCTGTTGAAGATTAAAAATGCTTTGGAACTCTATCATTGTTCTCAGAATGTTTTTTTTTAAAAATAAGTCTGTAGAACTCTCCTATTGTTCTCGGAATTCTGCTGAAGATAAAAAAATGCTTTGGAACTCTTCCATTGTTGTCAGAATTCTGCTGAAGATTAAAAATAGTCAGTAGAACTCTCCCATTGTTCTCGAACATCTGCTAAATTATAAAAAAGCTTTGAAACTTTTCCATTGTTCTCGGAATTCTGCTGAAGTTTAAAAATGCTTTGGAACTCTTCCATTGTTCTCAGAATTCTGCTGAAGTTTTAAAATGCTTTGGAATTTTTCCATTGCTCTCAAAATTCTACTAAAGTTTAAGAATGCTTTTGAACTCTCCCAATGTTCTTGGAATGTTATTGTTTTTTTTAAAATCAGTATGTAGAACTCTTCCATTGTTCTCGGAATTCTTCTGAAGTTTCAAAATGTTTTGGAACTCTCCCATTGTTCTCGGAATGTTATTGTTTTTTTTAAATAAATATGTAGAACTCTCCCATTGGTCTCAGAATTCTGCTGAAGTTTAAAAATGCTTTGGAACTCTTGCATTGTTCTCGGAATTCTGCTGAAGTTTAAAAATGCTTTGGAACTCTTCCATTGTTCTCGGAATTCTGCTGAAGTTTAAAATGCTATGGAACTCTTCCTTTGTTCTCGGAATTCTGCTGAAGTTTAAGAATACTTTGGAACCCTTCAATTGAACTCAGAATTCTGCTGAATTTTAAAAAAAGTCGGTAGAACTCTCCCATTGTTCTTGAAAATCTGCTAAATTTTAAAAATGCTTTGGTACTTTTCCATTGTTCTCAGAATTCTTTTAAAGTTTAAAAATGCTCTGGAACTCTTCCATTGCTCTCGGAATTCTGCTGAAGTTTAAAAATGCATTGGAACTCTTCCATTCTTCTCGAAATTTTGCTGAAGTTTAAAAATGCTTTGGAACTCTCCGCTTGTTCTCGAAATTCTGCTGAAGTTTAAAAATGCTTTGGAACTCTCCCTTTGTTCTCGGAATGTTTTTTTTTTTTAAATAAATCTGTATAACTTTAAACTTTGTTCTCGGAATGTTATTGTTTTTTTAAAAATCAGTATGTAGAACTCTTCCATTGTTCTCAGAATTCTGCTGAAGTTTAAAAATGCTTTGGAACTCTTCCATTGTTCTCGGAATTCTGCTGAAGTTTAAAATTGCTTTGGAACACTTCCATTGCTCTCGGAATTCTGTTGAAGTTTAAAAATGCTTTAGAACTCTCCTATTGTTCTCAGAATGTTTTGTCTTAGGGGGAGCGGTTGCAGACAACTTTATTTAATGGAATGCAACCGACCCCGGCGTCAGCGATGCAGCCTAGAGGACTGCTGCCGAACACTTCCCGGGTGGAAAGGCAAACGACAACTAAAAGATAAACCCTTTCGTGTTAACTACACACCAGACAGGGTATAGCGGTACGCTCTATCTCCGTTTACTGCACGGAGGAGAGAGCGACCGGCGACGCACCTAACAAATATCTTAGCCCTTCGTGTTAACGCACACGGAAGGGTAAGACGGTACGCACAATCTCCAAGAACCGCAGGGAGACGTGCGTCCATGGGAACAGCAGTAGCCCTGTCTTTGATACAGGCACTACGCTATGGGGATTGGCGCTAAAGCGGTTCACACAATCTCCAAGAACCGCAGGGAGACGTGTGACTGGACTATGAGCAGTAGCCCTGTCTTCGGTACAGGCGCTACGCTATAGGAGATGGCGCTAGCGTTCGGGTGATTCCCGCTGGGTAATCGAGCACTCAGCTGGCGTGCTACCGGACTGAGCAAACCCGCTCAATTTAGCTCACAGGCGGCTGGGGTGTAAGGCAAACCCTCTGGTTAGAGCCAGTCAGCGAGGCGAAGCTACCTGCCTACTAAAGCTATGGCTCTTTGAGCCCGGCCTGCCTAGCTAAAGCTATGGCTCTTTGAGCCCAGAGTAAGCGTGCACACCAAACAGCTAGCTCAAATGATCTGAGCGCGCCGCCATGTTTGTGGGCGGGCCTTTTAAAGACTAAGCCCTGCTCAGCGACGCACTATTGGTGAAGTTACCCGTGAACCAATCAGGGAGTGCCAGGTCACCGAGTCAGGTGGGTGCCAACCCACCAATCATGATCCGCCAGGTCACGGACATGCTCAGTGCGGCGAATCCTGGACTTAGACTCCACGAGCCCTGTCTCCCTCTGCAGCCTATGCTTAACACTGCTGGGCACAAATGCCTGGTAGACAATCTGCAGGGCTCGTGGAACAGCTAGACGTTGGGATTGACAACAATGCTGAGCAGTATCAGCCCCAGCTGGCATGGAATGGGAGACAACAGAAGGTCCTGGACCCATTTCGAATCCAGCCCCAGACCGACTCCTAACAGTTTTGTTTTTTTAAAATAAGTCTGTAGAACTCTCCCATTGTTCTCGGAATTCTGCTGAAGTTTAAAAATAGTCAGTAGAACTCTCCCATTGTTGTCGAAAATCTGCTAAATTATAAAATTGCTTTGAAACTTTTCCATTGTTCTCGGAATTCTGCTGAAGTTTTAAAATGCTTTGGAACTCCTCCATTGTTCTCGGAATTCTGCTGAAGTTTAAAAATGCTTTGGAATTCTTCCATTGCTCTTGGAATTCTGCTGAAGTTTAAAAATGCTTTGGAGCTCTCCCATTGCTCTCTGAATGTTTTGTTTTTTTTAATTAAGTCTGTAGAACTCTCCCATTGTTCTCAGAATTCTGCTGAAGTTAAAAAATGCTTTGAAACTCATCCATTGCTGTCGAAACTCTGCTGAAGTTTAAAAATAGTCTGTAGAACTCTGCCATTGTACTCAGAATTCTGCTGAAGCTTAAAAATGCTTTGGAACTCTCCATTTGTTCTCGGAATGTTATTGCTTTTTTTACATAAGTCTGTAAAACTCTCCCATTGTTCTCGGAATTCTGCTGAAGTTTAAAAATGCATTGGAACTCTTCCATTGTTCTCGGAATTCTGCTGAAGTTTAAAAATTTTTGGAACTCTTCCATTTTTCTCGAAATTCTGCTGAAGCTTAAAAATGCTTTGGAACTCTCCATTTGTTCTCGGATTGTTATTGTTTTTTTTTCATAAGTTTGTAGAACTCTCCCATTGTTCTTGCAATTCTGCTGAAGTTTAAAAATGCTTTTGAACTCTCCCATTGCTCTTGGAATGTTATTGTTTTTTTTAATAAGTTTGTAGAACTCTCCCATTGTTCTCGGAATTCTGCTGAAGTTTAAAAATGTTTTGGATCTCTCCCATTGTTCTCTGAATGTTATTGTTTTTTTAAATAAATATGTAGAAATCTCCCATTGTTCTCGGAATTCTGCTGAAGTTTAAAAATGCTTTGGAACTCTTCCATTGTTCTCCGATTGCTATTGTTTTTTTAAAAAAAATATGTAGAACTCTCACATTGTTCTCGGAGTTCTGCTAAAGTTTAAAACTGCTTTGTAACTCTTCCATTGTTCTCGGAATTCTGCTGAAGTTTAAAAATGCTTTGAAACTCTTCCTTTGTTCTCGGAATTCTGCTGAAGTTTAAAAATGCTTTGGAACATTTCCATTGTTCTCAGACTTCTGTTGAAGTTTAAAAATAGTCTTTAGAACTCTCCCATTGTTATCGAAAATCTGCTATATTTTAAAAATGCTTTGGAGCGTTTCCACTGTTCTCGGAATTCTGCTGATGTTTAAAAATGCTTTGGAACTCTTCAATTGTTCTCAGAATTCTGCTGAAGTTTAAAAAATGCTTTGGAACTCTTCCATTGCTCTCGGAATTCTGTTGAAGATTAAAAATGCTTTGGAACTCTATCATTGTTCTCAGAATGTTTTTTTTTTAAAATAAGTCTGTAGAACTCTCCTATTGTTCTCGGAATTCTGCTGAAGATAAAAAAATGCTTTGGAACTCTTCCATTGTTGTCAGAATTCTGCTGAAGATTAAAAATAGTCAGTAGAACTCTCCCATTGTTCTCGAACATCTGCTAAATTATAAAAAAGCTTTGAAACTTTTCCATTGTTCTCGGAATTCTGCTGAAGTTTAAAAATGCTTTGGAACTCTTCCATTGTTCTCAGAATTCTGCTGAAGTTTTAAAATGCTTTGGAATTTTTCCATTGCTCTCAAAATTCTACTAAAGTTTAAGAATGCTTTTGAACTCTCCCAATGTTCTTGGAATGTTATTGTTTTTTTTTAAATCAGTATGTAGAACTCTTCCATTGTTCTCGGAATTCTTCTGAAGTTTCAAAATGTTTTGGAACTCTCCCATTGTTCTCGGAATGTTATTGTTTTTTTTAAATAAATATGTAGAACTCTCCCATTGGTCTCAGAATTCTGCTGAAGTTTAAAAATGCTTTGGAACTCTTGCATTGTTCTCGGAATTCTGCTGAAGTTTAAAAATGCTTTGGAACTCTTCCATTGTTCTCGGAATTCTGCTGAAGTTTAAAATGCTATGGAACTCTTCCTTTGTTCTCGGAATTCTGCTGAAGTTTAAGAATACTTTGGAACCCTTCAATTGAACTCAGAATTCTGCTGAATTTTAAAAAAAGTCGGTAGAACTCTCCCATTGTTCTTGAAAATCTGCTAAATTTTAAAAATGCTTTGGTACTTTTCCATTGTTCTCAGAATTCTTTTAAAGTTTAAAAATGCTCTGGAACTCTTCCATTGCTCTCGGAATTCTGCTGAAGTTTAAAAATGCATTGGAACTCTTCCATTCTTCTCGAAATTTTGCTGAAGTTTAAAAATGCTTTGGAACTCTCCGCTTGTTCTCGAAATTCTGCTGAAGTTTAAAAATGCTTTGGAACTCTCCCTTTGTTCTCGGAATGTTTTTTTTTTTTAAATAAATCTGTATAACTTTAAACTTTGTTCTCGGAATGTTATTGTTTTTTTAAAAATCAGTATGTAGAACTCTTCCATTGTTCTCAGAATTCTGCTGAAGTTTAAAAATGTTTTGGAACTCTCCCATTGTTCTCGGAATTCTGCTGAAGTTTAAAAATGCTTTGGAACATTTCCATTGTTCTCAGAATTCTGCTGAAGTTTAAAAATGCTTTGGAACATTTCCATTGTTCTCAGAATTCTGTTGAAGATCAAAAATGCGTTGGAACTCTACCATTGTTCTCAGAATGTTTTTTTTTTTAAAATAAGTCTGTAGAACTCTCCTATTTTTCTCGGAATTCTGCTGAAGTTAAAAAAAATGCTTTGGAACTCTTCCATTGTTGTCAGAATTCTGCTGAAGATTAAAAATAGTCTGTAGAACTCTCCCATTGTTCTCGAACATCTGCTAAATTAGAAAAAAAGCTTTGAAACTTTTCCATTGTTCTCAGAATTCTGCTGAAGTTTAAAAATGCTTTGCAACTCTTCCATTGTTCTCAGAATTCTGCTGAAGTTTTAAAATGCTTTGGAATTTTTCCATTGCTCTCAAAATTCTACTAAAGTTTAAGAATGCTTTTGAACTCTCCCATTGTTCTCGGAATGTTATTGTTTTTTTTTAAATCAGTATGTAGAATTCTTCTGAAGTTTCAAAATGTTTTGGAACTCTCCCATTGTTCTCGGAATGTTATTGCTTATTTTAAATAAATATGTAGAACTCTCCCATTGGTCTCAGAATTCTGCTGAAGTTTAAAAATGCTTTGGAACTCTTACATTGTTCTCGGAATTCTGCTGAAGTTTAAAAATGCTTTGGAACTCTTCCATTGCTCTCCGAATTCTGCTGAAGTTTCAAAATGCTATGGAACTCTTCCTTTGTTCTCGGAATTCTGCTGAAGTTTAAGAATACTTTGGAACCCTTCAATTGTATTTAGAATTCTGCTGAATTTTAAAAAAAAGTCGGTAGAACTCACCCATTGTTCTGGAAAATCTGCTAAATTTTAAAAATGCTTTGGTACTTTTCCATTGTTCTCAGAATTCTGCTGAAGTTTAAAAATGCTTTGGAACTCTTCCATTGCTCTCGGAATTCTGCTGAAGTTTAAAAATGCATTGGAACTCTTCCATTCTTCTCGGAATTTTGCTGAAGTTTAAAAATACTTTCTAGAACTCTCCCCTTGTTCTCGAAATTCTGCTGAAGTTTAAAAATGCTTTGGAACTCTCCCTTTGTTCTCGGAATGTTTTTTTTTTTTTAAATAAATCTGTATAACTTTAAACTTTGTTCTCAGAATGTTATTGTTTTTTTAAAAATCAGTATGTAGAACTCTTCCATTGTTCTCAGAATTCTGCTGAAGTTTAAAAATGTTTTGGAACTCTCCCATTGTTTTCGGAATGTCATTGTTTTTTTAAATTAAATATGTAGAACTCTCCCATTGTTCTCAGAATTCTTCTGATGTTTAAAAATGCTTTGGAACACTTCCATTGTTCTCCGAATGTTATCTTTTTTAAAATAAATATGTAGAACTCTCCCATTGTTATTGGAATTCTGCTTGAAGTTTAAAACTGCTTTAGAACTTTTCCATTGTTCTCGGAATTCTACTGAAGTTTAAAAATGTTTTGGAACTCTCCCATTGTTGTCGGAATGTCATTGTTTATTTAAAATAAATATGTAAAACTCTCCCATTATTCTCAGAATTCTGCTGAAGTTTAAAAATGTTTTGAAACTCTCCCATTGTTCTCGGAATGTCATTGTTTTTTTAAATAAATATGTAGAACTCTCCCATTGTTCTCAGAGGTCTGCCAAAGTTTAAAAATGTTTTGGAACTCTGTCATTGTTCTTGGAATGTCATTGTTTTTTTTAAATAAATATGTAGAACTCTCCCATTGTTCTCGGAATACTGCTGAAGTTTAGAAATGCTTTGGAACTCTTCCATTGTTCTCGGAATTCTGCTGAAGTTTAAAAATGCTTAGGAACTCTTCCTTTGTTTTTGGAATTCTGCGGAAGTTTAAAAATGCTTTGGAACATTTCCCTTGTTCTCGGAATTCTGCTGAAGTTTAAAAATAGTCTGTAGAACTCTACCATTGTTCTCGAAAAACTGCTAAATTTTAAAAATGCTTTGGAACTTTTCCATTGTTCTCGGAATTCTGCTGAAGTTTAAAAATGCTTTGTAACTCATCCATTGTTCGCGGAATTCTGCTGAAGTTTAAAAATGCTTTACAACTCTTCCATTATTCTCGGAATTCAGCTGAAGTTTAAAAATAGTCTGTAGAACTCTCCCTTTGTTCTCGGATTTCTGCTGAAGTTTAAAAATACTTTTGAACTCTCCCATTGTTCTCGGAATGTTATTGTTTTTTTTTAAATCAGTATGTAGAACTATTCCATTGTTCTCGGAATTCTTCTGAAGTTTAAAAATGTTTTGGAACTCTCCCATTTTTCTCAGAATGTTATTGTTTTTTTAAAATAAATATGTAGAACTCTCCCATTGTTCTCAGAATTCTGCTGAAGAATAAAAATGCTTTGGAACTCTTCCATTATTCTCGGCATTCTGCTGAAGTTTAAAAATGATTTGGAACTCATCCATTGTTCTCGGAATTCTGCTCAAGTTTAAAAATGCTTTGGAACACTTCCATTGTTCTCGGAATTCTGCTCAAGTTTAAAAATAGTCGGTAGAACTCTCCCATTGCTCTCGAAAATCTGCTAAATTTTAAAAATGCTTTGAAACTTTTCCATTGTTCTCGGAATTCTGCTGAAGTTTAAAAATGCTTTGGAACTCTTCCATTGTTCTCGAAATTCTGCTGAAGTTGAAAAATGCTTTGGCACTCATCCATTGTTCTTGGAATTCTGCTGAAGTTTAAAAATGCTTTGGAACTCTTCCTTTGTTCTCGGAATTCAGCTCAAGTTTTAAAATGCTTTGGAACACTTCCATTGTTCTCGGAATTCTGATGAAGTTTAAAAATAGTCGGTAGAACTCTCCCATTGTTCTCGAAAATCTGCTAAATTTTAAAAATGCTTTGGAACTTTTCCATTGTTCTCAGAATTCTGCTGAAGTTTAAAAATGTTTTTGAACTCTTCCATTGCTCTCGGAATTCTGCTGAAGTTTAAAAATGCTTTGGAACTCTTCCATTGTTCTCGGAATTTTGCTGAATTTAAAAGTAGTTTCTAGAACTCTCCCCTTGTTCTCGGAATTCTGCTGAAGTTTAAAAATGCTTTGGAGCTCTCCCTTTGTTCTCGGAATCTTTTGTTTTTTTTAAATAAGTCTGTAGAACTCTCCCATTGTTGTCGAAATGTTCTTTTTTTTTTTAAATCAGCATGTAGAACTCTTCCATTGTTCTCGGAATTCTGCTGAAGTTTAAAAATAGTCTATAGAACTCTCCCCTTGTTCTCAAAAATCTGCTAACTTTTAAAAATCCTTTTGAACTTTTTGATTGTTCTCAGAATTCTGCTGAAGTTTAAAAATGCTTTGGAACTCTTCCATTGTTCTCGGAATTCTGCTGAAGTTTAAAAATAGTCTGTAGAACTCTCCCCTTGTTCTCAAAAATCTGCTAAGTTTTAATAATGCTTTGGAACTTTTCCATTGTTCTCGGAATTCTGCTGAATTTCAAAAATGCTTTGGAGCTCTTCCATTGTTCTCGGAATTCTGCTGAATTTTAAAAATGCTTTGGAACTCTTAAATTGATCTCGGAATTCTGCTGAATTTTAAATCTAATTTGTGGAACTCTCCCATTGTTCTCGGAAATCTGCTGAAGTTTATATATGCTCTGAAACTCTCCCAATGTTCTCGGAATGTTATTGCTTTTTTTAAATAAGTCTGTAGATCTCTCCCATTGTTCTTGGAATGCTATTGTTTTTTTTAAACAAGTCTGTAAAACTCTCCCATTGTTATCAGAATTCTGCTTGAAGTTTAAAAATGCTTTAGAACTATTCCATTGTTCTCGGAATTCTACTGAAATTTAAAAATGCTTTGGAATGCTTCCATTGGTCTCGGAATACTTCTGAAGTTTAAAAATGCTTTGGAATTCTTCCATTGCTCTCGGAATTCTGCTGAAGTTTAAAAATAGCCTGTAGTACTCTCCCATTGTCTGTAGAACACTCACATTGTTCTCAGAATGCTTTTTTTTTTTTTAAATAAGTCTGTAGAACTATCCCATTGTTCTCGGAATTCTGCTGAAGTTAAAAAATGCTTTGAAACTTTTCCATTGTTCTCAGAATTCTGATGAAATTTTAAAATGCTTTGGAGCTCTTCCATTGTTCTTGGAATTCTTCTGAAGTTTAAAAATGCTTTGGAATTCTTCCATTGCTCTCGGAATTCTGCTGAAGTTTAAAAATGCTTTGGAACTCTCCCATTGTACTCTGAATGTTTTGTTTTTTTTAATTAAGTCTGTAGAACTCTCCCATTGTTCTCAGAATTCTGCTGAAGTTAAAAAATGCTTTGGAACTCTTCCATTGTTGTCGAAATTCTGCTGAAGTTTAAAAATGCTTTGGAACTCTTCCATTGTTCTCGGAATTCTGCTGAAGTTTAAAAATTCTTTGGAACTCTTCCATTTTTCTCGTTATTCTGCTGAAGTTTAAAAATGCTTTGGAACCCTTCCATTGTTTTCGGAATGTTATTGTTTTTTTTAATAAGTGTGTAGAACTCTCCCATTGTTCTCGGAATTCTGCTGAAGTTTAAAAATGCTTTTCAACTCTCCCATTGCTCTCGGAATGTTATTGTTTTTTTGTAATAAGTTTGTAGAACTTTCCCATTGTTCTCGGAATTCTGCTGAAGTTTAAAAATGCTTTTGAACTCTCTTGGTTTTCTCCGAATGTTATTGTTTTTTTTAAAATCAGTATGTAGAACTCTTCCATTGTTCTCGGAATTCTTCTGAAGTTTAAAAATGTTTTTCAACTCTCCCATTGTTCTCGGAATGTTATTGGTTTTTTAAATAAATATGGGGAACTCTCCCATTGCTCTCAGAATTCTGCTGAAGTTTAGAAATGCTTTGGAACTCTTCCATTGCTCTCGGAATTCTGCTGAAGTTTAAAAATGCTTTGGAACTCTTCCATTGTTCTCCGAATTCTGCTGAAGTTTAAAAATGCATTGGAACTCTTTCTTTGTTCTCTGAATTCTGCTGAAGTTTAAAAATAGTCGGTAGAACTCTCCCATTGTTCTCAAAAATCTGCTAAATTTTAAAAATGCTTTGAAACATTTCCATAGTTCTCGGAATTCTGCTGAAATTTAAAAATGCTTTGGAACTCTTCCATTGTTCTCGGAATTCTGCTGTAGTTTAAAAATGCTTTGGTACTCTTCCATTGCTATTGGAATTTGGCTGAAGTTTAAAAATAGTTTCTAGTACTCTCCCCTTGTTCTCGAAATTCTGCTGAAGATTAAAAATGCTTTGGAAATCTCCCTTTGTTCTCGGAATGTTTTTTTTTTTAAATAAGTTTGTAGAACTCTCCCATTGTTCTCAGAATGTTATTGTTTTTTTTAAAATCAGTATGTAGAACTCTTCCATTGTTCCCAGAATTCTGTTGAAGTTTAAAAATGCTTTGGAACTCTTCCATTGTTCTCCGAATGCTATGTTTTTTTTTAAATAAATATGTAGAACTCTCCCATTGTTCTCGGAATTCTGCTGAAGTTTAAAAATACTTTGGAACATTTCCATTGTTCTCGGAATTCTGCTGAAGTTTAAAAATAGTCAGTAGAACTCTCCCATTGTTCTCGAAAATCTGCTAAATTTTAAAAATGCTTTGGAACTTTTCCATTGTTCTCGGAATTCTGCTGAAGTTTAAAAATGCTTTGGTACTCTCCCATTGTTCTCGGAATGTGATTTTTTTTTAAAAAAAAAAGTCTGCAAAACTCTCCCATTGTTCTCGGAATTCTGCTAAAGTTTAAAACTGCTTTGGAACTCTTCCATTGTTCTCAGAATTCTTCTGAAGTTTAAAAATAGAATGTAGGGCTCTCCCATTGTTCTCGGAATTCTGCTGAAGTTTAAAAATGCTTTGGAATTCTACTATTGCTCTCGGAATTCTGCTGAAGTTTAAAAATGCATTGGAACTCTCCCATTGTTCTCGGAATTCTGCTGAAGTTTAAAAATAGAATGTAGGGCTCTCCCATTGTTCTCGGAATTCTTCTGAAGTTTAAAAATAGAATGTAGGACTCTCCCATTGTACTCGGAATTCTGCTGAAGTTTAAAAATTCTTTGGAACTCTTCCATTTTTATTGGAATTCTGTTGAAGTTTTAAAATGCTTTGGAACTCTCCCATTGTTGTCGAAATATTATTATTTTTTTTTAAATAAATTTGTAGAACACTCCCATTGTTTTTGGAATTCTGCTGAAGTTTTAAAATGTTTTTGAACTCTCCCTTTGTTCTCGGAATGTTATTGTTTTTTTTAAAATCAGTATGTTGAACTCTTCCCTTGTTCTCGGAATTCTTCTGAAGTTTAGAAATGTTTTGGAACTCTTCCATTGTTCTCGGAATT
The DNA here is from genome assembly GCF_046119375.1 of Phyllobates terribilis. Taxonomy (NCBI): domain Eukaryota; kingdom Metazoa; phylum Chordata; class Amphibia; order Anura; family Dendrobatidae; genus Phyllobates; species Phyllobates terribilis. Next base: position 295,739,276 of record NW_027362771.1, read on the forward strand.
CTGCTAAAGTTTAAAAATGCTTTGGAACTCTTCCTTTGTTCTCGGAATTCTGCTGAAGTTTAAAAATGCTTTGGAACATTTCCATTGTTCTCGGAATTCTGCTGAAGTTTAAAAATAGTCTGTAGAACTCTTCCATTGTTTTCGAAAATCTGCTAAATTTTAAAAATGCTTTGGAACTTTTCCATTGTTCTAGGAATTCTGCTGACATTTAAAAATGCTTTGGAACTCATCCTTTGTTCTCGGAATTCTGCTGAAGTTTAAAAATACTTTGGAACTCTTCCATTGCTCTCGGAATTCTTTTGAAGTTTAAAAATGCTTTGGAACTCTCCCATTGTTCTCAGAATGTTTTTTTTTTTAAATAAATCTGTAGAACGCTCCCATTGTTCTCGGAATTCTGCTGAAGTTAAAAAATGCTTTGGAACTCTTCTATTGTTGTCGGAATTCTGCTGAAGATTAAAAATAGTCTGTAGAACTCTCCCATTGTTCTCAAAAATCTGCTAAATTATAAAAATGCTTTGAAACGTTTCCATTGTTCTCGGAATTCTACTGAAGTTTAAAAATGCTCTGGAACTCTTCCATTGTTCTCAGAATTCTGCTGAAGTTTTAAAATGCTTTGGAATTTTTCCATTGCCCTCGGAATTCTGCTGAAGTTTAAAAATGCTTTGGAACTCTCCCATTGTTCTCGTAATGTTTTGTTTTTTTTAAATAAGTCTGTAGAACTCTCCCATTTTTCTCCGATTTCTGCTGAAGTTATAAAATGCTTTGGAACTCTTCCATTGTTGTTGAAATTCTGCTGAAGTTTAAAAATAGTCTGTAGAACTCTACCATTGTTCTCGGAATTCTACTGAAGTTTAGAAATGCTTTTCAACTCTCCATATGGTCTCGGAATGTTATCTCTTTTTTTAAATAAGTCTGTAGAACTCTCCCATTGTTCTCGGAATTCTGCTGAAGTTTAAAAATGCTTTGGAACTCTTCCATTGTTCTCGGAATTCTGCTGAAGTTTAAAAATGCTTTGGTACTCTCCCATTGTTCGCGGAATGTGATTTTTTAAAAAAAAAAAGTCTGTAAAACTCTCCCATCGTTCTCGGAATTCTGCTAAAGTTTAAAAATGCTTTGGAACTCTTCCATTGTTCTCAGAATTCTTCTGAAGTGTACAAATAGAATGTAGAACTCTCCCATTGTTCTCGGAATTCTGCTGAAGTTTAAAAATGCTTTGGAATTCTACTATTGTTCTCGGAATTCTGCTGAAGTTTAAAAATGCTTTTGAACTCTTCGATTGTTCTCGCTTTTCTGCTGAAGTTTAAGAATGCTTTGGAACTCTCCGATTGTTCTCGGAATTCTGCTGAAGTTTAAAAATTCTTTGGAACTCTCCTATTGTTGTCGAAATGTTATTGTTTTTTTTTAATAAATTTGTAGAACACTCCCATTGTTTTTGGAATTCTGCTGAAGTTTAAAAATGCTTTTGAACTCTCCCATTGTTCTCGGAAAGTTATTGTTTTTTTTTAATAAATTTGTAGAACTCTACCATTGTACTCGGAATTTTCCTGAAGATTAAAAATGTTTTTGAACTCTCCCATTGTTCTCGGAATGTTATTGTTTTTTTTTAAATCAGTATGTCGAACTCTTCCATTGTTCTTGGAATTCTTCTGAAGTTTAAAAATGTTTTGGAACTCTCCCATTGTTCTCGGAATTCTACTGTAGTTTAAAAATGCTTTTGAACTCTCCCATTGTTATCGAAATGTTATTGTTTTTTTGTAATAAGTTTGTAGAACTCTCCCATTGTTATCCGAATTCTGCTGAAGTTTAAAAATGCTTTTGAACTCTCTCGTTGTTCTCCGAATGTTATTGTTTTTTTTTTAAATCAGTATGTAGAACTCTTCCATTGTTCTTGGAATTCTTCTGGAGTTTAAAAATGTTTTGGAACTCTCCCATTGTTCTCGGAATGTTGTTGATTTTTTAAATTAATATGTGGAACTCTCCCATTGCTTTCAGAATTCTGCTGAAGTTTAAACATGCTTTGGAACTGTGCCATTGTTCTCAGAATTCTGCTGAAGTTTAAAAATGCTTTGGAACTCTTCCATTGTTCCCGGAATTCTGCTGTAGTTTAAAAATGCTTTGGTACACGTCGATTGCTCTCGGAATTTTGCTGAATTTTAAAAATTGTTTCTAGTACTCTCCACTTGTTCTCGGAATTCTGCTGAAGTTTAAAAATGCTTTGGAAATCTCCCTTTGTTCTCGGAATGTTGTTTTTTTTTTAAATAAGTCTGTAGAACTCTCCCATTGTTCTCAGAATGTTATTGTTTTTTTTAAATCAGTATGTAGAAACCTTCCATTGTTCTCAGAATTTGTTGAAGGTTAAAAATGCTTTGGAACTCTTCCATTGTTCTCCGAGTGCTAGGTTTTTCTTAAAATAAATATGTAGAACTCTCCCATTGTTCTCAGGATTCTGCTAAAGTTTAAAAATGCTTTGTAACTCTTTCATTGTTCTCGGAATTCTGCTGAAGTTTAAAAATGCTTTGGAATTTTTCCATTGTTATCGGAATTCTGCTGAAGTTTAAAAATGCATTGGAACTTTTCCTTTGTTCTCGGAATTCTGCTGAAGTTTTAAAATGCTTTGGAACATTTCCATTGTTCTCGGAATTCTGCTGCAGTTTAAAAATAGTCTGTAGAACTCTTCCATTGTTCTCGAAAATCTACTAAATTTTAAAAATACTTTTGGAACTTTTCCATTTTTCTCGGAATTCTGCTGACGTTTAAAAATGCTTTGGAACTCTTCCATTGTGCTCGGATTTCTGGGGAAGTTTAAAAATGCTTTGGAACTCTTCCATTGCTCTCGGAATTCTGTTGAAGTTTAAAAATGCTTTGGAACTTTCCCATTGTTCTCAGAATGTTTTTTTTATTTAAATAAGTCTGTAGAACTCTCCCATTGTTCTCGGAATTCTGCTGAAGTTAAAAAATGCTTTGGAACTCTTCCATTGTTGTTGGAATTCTGCTGAAGATTAAAAATAGTCTGTAGAACTCTCCCATTTTTCTCAAAAATCTGCTAAATTATAAAAATGCTTTGAAACTTTTCCATTGTTCTCGGAATTCTGCTGAAGTTTAAAAATGCTTTGGAACTATTCCATTGTTCTCAGAATTCTGCTGAAGTTTTAACATGCTTTGGAATTTTTCCATTGCTCTCGGAATTCTGCTGAAGTTTAAAAATGCTTTGGAACTCTCCCAATGTTCTCGGAATTCTGCTGAAGATATAAAATGCTTTGGAACTCTTCCATTGTTGTCGAAATTCTGCTGAAGTTTATAAAAAGGCTGTAGAAATCTACCATTGTTCTCGGAATTCTGCTGAAGGTATAAAATGCTTTGGAACTCTTCCATTGTTGTCGAAATTCTGCTGAAGTTTAAAAAAAGGCTGTAGAAATCTACCATTGTTCTCAGAATTCTGCTGAAGTTTAAAAATGCTTTGGAACTCTTCCATTGTTCTCGAAATTCTGCTGAACTTTAAAAATGCTTTGGCACTCTCCCATTGTTCTCGGAATGTGATTTTTTTTTTTTTTTTTAAAAGTCTGTAAAACTCTCTCATTGTTCTCGGAATTCTGCTAAAGTTTAAAAATGCTTTGGAACTCTTCCATTGTTCTCGGAATTCTGCTGAACTTTAAAAATGCTTTGAAACTCTTCCATTGTTCTCGGTTTTCTGCTGAAGTTTAAAAATGCTTTTGAACTCTCCCATTGTTCTCGGAATTCTGCTGAAGTTTAAAAATTCTTTGGAACTCTTCCATTTTTCTCAGAATTCTGCTGAAGTTTTAAAATGCTTTGGAACTCTCCCATTGTTCTCGGATTGTTATTGTTTTTTTTTAATACGTTTGTAGAACTCTCCCATTGTTTTCGGAATTCTGCTGAAGTTTAAAAATGCTTTTGAACTCTCCCATTGTTCTCGGAAAGTTATTGTTTTTTTTTTAAATAAATTTGTAAAACTCTCCCATTGTTCTCAGAATTCTGCTGAAGTTTTAAAATGCTTTTGAACTCTCCCACTGTTCTCGGAATTTTACTGTTTTTTTTTAAATCAGTATGTAGAACTCTTCCATTGTTCTCGGAATTCTTCTGAAGTTTAAAAATGCTTTGGAACTCTTCCATTGTTCTCAGAATATTATTGTTTTTTTTAAATAAATATGTAGAACTCTCCCATTGTTCTCAGATTTCGGCTGAAGTTTTAAAATGCTTTGGAACTCTCCCATTGTTCTCGGAATGTTATTGTTTTTTTTTAATAAGTTTGTAGAACTCTCCCATTGTTTTCGGAATTCTGCTGAAGTTTTAAAATACTTTGGAACTCTCCCATTGTTTTCGGAATGTTATTGTTTTTTTTTAAATCATTATGTAGAACTCTTTCATTGTTCTCAGAATTCTTCTGAAGTTTAAAAATGTTTTGGAACTCTCCCACTGTTCTCGGAATGTTATTGTTTTTAATTTTAAATAAATATGTAGAACTCTCCCATTGTTCACAGAATTCTTCTGAAATTTAAGAATGCTTTGGAACTCTTCCATTGTTCTCGGAATTCTGCTGAAGTTTAAAAATGCTTTGGAACTCTTCCATTGTTCTCGGAATTCTGCTGAAGTTTAAAAATGCTTTGGAACTCTTTCTTTGTTCTCGGAATTCTGCTGAAGTTTAAAAATAGTCAGTAGAACTCTCCCATTGTTCTCGAAAATCTGCTAAACTTTAAAAATGCTTTGGAACTTTTCCATTGTTCTCGCAATTCTGCTGAAGTTTAAAAATGCTTTGGAACTCTTCCATTGTTCTCAGAATTCTGCTGAAGTTTAAAAATGCTTTGGAACTCTTCCTTTTGTTCTCGGAATTCTGCTGAAGTTTAAAAATGCTTTGGAACACTTCCTTTGTTCTCGGAATTCTGTTGAAGTTTAAAAATGCTTTGGAACTCTTCCATTGTTCTCGGAATTCTGCTGAAGTTTAAAAATGCTTTGCAACTCTTCCATTGTTCTCGGAATTCTTCTGAAGTTTAAAAATTCTTTGGAACTCTTCCATTTTTCTCGGAATTCTGCTGAAGTTTTAAAATGCTTTGGAACTCTCCCATTGTTCTCGGATTGTTATTGTTTTTTTTTAATACGTTTGTAGAACTCTCCCATTGTTTTCGGAATTCTGCTGAAGTTTAAAAATGCTTTTGAACTCTCCCATTGTTCTCGGAAAGTTATTGGTTTTTTTTTAAATAAATTTGTAAAACTCTCCCATTGTTCTCAGAATTCTGCTGAAGTTTTAAAATGCTTTTGAACTCTCCCACTGTTCTCGGAATTTTATTGTTTTTTTTAAAATCAGTATGTAGAACTCTTCCATTGTTCTCGGAATTCTTCTGAAGTTTAAAAATGCTTTGAAACTCTTCCATTTTTCTCAGAATATTATTGTTTTTTTAAATAAATATGTAGAACTCTCCCATTGTTCTCAGATTTCTGCTGAAGTTTTAAAATGCTTTGGAACTCTCCCATTGTTCTCGGAATGTTTATTGTTTTTTTTTAATAAGTTTGTAGAACTCTCCCATTGTTTTCGGAATTCTGCTGAAGTTTTAAAATACTTTGGAACTCTCCCATTGTTTTCGGAATGTTATTGTTTTTTTTAAAATCATTATGTAGAACTCTTTCATTGTTCTCAGAATTCTTCTGAAGTTTAAAAATGTTTTGGAACTCTCCCACTGTTCTCGGAATGTTATTGTTTTTAATTTTAAATAAATATGTAGAACTCTCCCATTGTTCACAGAATTCTTCTGAAATTTAAGAATGCTTTGGAACTCTTCCATTGTTCTCGGAATTCTGCTGAAGTTTAAAAATGCTTTGGAACTCTTCCATTGTTCTCGGAATACAGCTGAAGTTTAAAAATGCTTTAGAACTCTTCCTTTGTTCTCGGAATTCTGCTGAAGTTTAAAAATAGTCGGTAGAACTCTCCCATTGTTCTCGAAAATCTGCTAAACTTTAAAAATGCTTTGGAACTTTTCCATTGTTCTCGCAATTCTGCTGAAGTTTAAAAATGCTTTGGAACTCTCACACTGTTCTCGGAATGTTATTGTTTTTAATTTTAAATAAATATGTAAAACTCTCCCATTGTTCACAGAATTCTTCTGAAATTTAAGAATGCTTTGGAACTCTTCCATTGTTCTCGGAATTCTGCTGAAGGTTAAAAATGCTTTGGAACTCTTCCATTGTTCTCGGAATTCTGCTGAAGTTTAAAAATGCTTTAGAACTCTTCCTTTGTTCTCGGAATTCTGCTGAAGTTTAAAAATAGTCGGTAGAACTCTCCCATTGTTCTCGAAAATCTGCTAAACTTTAAAAATGCTTTGGAACTTTTCCATTGTTCTCGCAATTCTGCTGAAGTTTAAAAATGCTTTGGAACTCTTCCATTGTTCTCAGAATTCCGCTGAAGTTTAAAAATAGTTTGTAGAACTTTACCATTGTTCTCGGAATTCTGCTGAAGTTTAAAACTGCTTTGGAACTTTCCTATTGTTCTCGGAATTTTTTTTTTTTTTAAATAAGTCTGTAGAACTCTCCCATTGTTCTCGGAATTCTGCTGAAGTTTAAAAATTCTTTGGAACTCTTCCATTTTTCTTGTAATTCTTCTGAAATTTAAAAATAGTCTGTCAAATTCTACCATTGTTCACGGAATTCTGCTGAAGTTTAAAAATAGTTTGCAGAACCCTCCCATTATTCTCACAGTTCTGCTGAAGTTTAAATATGCTTTGGAACTCTCCCATTGTTCTCGGAATTCTGCTCAAGTTTAAAAATGCTTTAGAACTCTTCCATTGTTTTCAGAATTCTGCTGAAGTTTAAAAATGCTTTGGAACTCTTTCATTGTTCTCGGAATTCTGCTCAAGTTTAAAAATGCTTTGGAACTCTCCCATTGTTCTTCAGAATACAGTCAGGTCCTTTCCATATTACAGCGCTAAAAATTCCGCTATTTAAAACTGTGGTTTTTCCGTCACATGGATCACATATAATTTCGCTGAAAATATTGCCATTTCTGGCCTCCATTCAAATTTTGTTTCAGTGTGTCAGTGAAGCTATTGACACCACTTTGCTCTTCAAAAGAGTTACCTACAGGCCAGTTATTTAAAACTGTGTTTTCTCCGTCACACGGATCACATATACGTTTTCAGAAAATACTGCCATTTCTGGCCACCTTTAAAAATTTGTTTCAGTGTGTCAGTGAAGCTATTGACCACACTTTGCTGTTTAAAATAGTTACCTACAGGCCAGCTATTTAAAAATGAGGTTTGTCTGTCACATGAATCACATATAAGTTCGCTCCAAATTCAGCCATTTGTAGTGAGCGTGGGAGATATTGTCCTCCATTTAAAATGGGCAAAGCACATGGCAAGGGATGGGGAACTGGACGTGATGGTGATGGTGCATGTAGAGGCCGAGGCCATGGGCAAGCTGAAGTTGTGCCACAACAAACACCCACATCTTCTCGCTCATCCTTTCTGTCCCAATTAATAGAGGACCACAGAACACCACTATTGAACACAGAGCAGTGTGAAAAGGTTATTGGTTGGATAGCAGATAATGCTTCCAGTCACTTAGCCACCACCACCACCACCCTGTCTTCCACACGGTCAAGTCTCAGTAGCCATGAGTCTGGACCACATATTCCTCACCCTGAACCTCCTTCCTCCCACCATGCCAAGTGCCCAGAGACAACTGATCCCACACTTGGACACTACGAAGAGCTGTTCACTTTTCCATTTATAGATTCGGGCCTCTCGCCTGGTCCACTTGAAACGGGGCAAGAGGAGATCACATGTAGCAATGCCCAAATATTTGAGCATGGTCACAAGAAGGCGACGGTGGGAAAGTGTCACAAGAGGTGGACGATGATGAGACACAATTGCCAGAAAGTCATCAGGAGGACCAGGATGCGGAAGTGGAAGACGAGGTGGTGGATGATATAGTAACTGACCCAACCTGGCAGGAGGACATGCAGAGCGAGGACAGCAGCACACAGGGGGAGGGAGGCAGAGCACCTCAACAGGCAGAAAGCAGCAGTGTGGTTGCCGCAGACAGAAGGCAGGCAACCGTTCCCGGGAACACCAACACGAAGGAAGTTGCCAGTACAACTGCTAGGTCTTCCCGACCTGTTAGGTCTGGTTGTTTTTTAAAGACTCTGCCGATAACCCCAAAAAGGCCATTTTCACCACCTGCCAGGCCAGCATCAGCAAGGGTGGCAAAACTACTAGCCTGACCACCACCAGCATGATCAGGCACATGGCAGCAAAGCACCCGACTTTGTGGGCCGAACCCCAGGGTCCAGGAACAGTGTCTGCGGGTGGCACCACTGCTTCTTCCGCTGTTGTGCATGCAAGCCAATCCCCTGTCCATGGTGCATGCGAAGATGCCTCCTGCCCTGCACCTGTTATTGCAGACTCTCAAGTAGCAGCATCAGGAAGCACATCCATGTCCTTGTCCCAGCGCAGCATTTAGTTGTCCATACCCCAGTCCTTGGAATGCAATTGCAATGACGCAGCCAATGCCCCACAGGCTACACTACTAAATTCACACATTTTGCGACTGCTTGCGCTCTAAATATTGCCTTTTAGGCTCGCTGAGACAGAAGCAATCCGCAACCTGATGGCGGCAGCCACTCTTCGGTACTGGCCGGGTCCCCAGCCGCCACTATTTCTCACGGTGTGCCGTCCCCGCATTACGCAAGCATGTGTCCCAAAACATTAGCCGTGCCCTCAAAAACGCAGTTACCGGGCAAGTCCACCTAACCACGGACACAAGGACAAGTGCTTGTGGGCAGGGATGGTACATCTCACTGATGGCACACTGGGTTAACATAGTGGAAGCCGGGACCCAGTCGGACTTTGGGATGGAACACATCCTCCCGACGCCAAGGATTGCAGGCTCTAGGTCAATCAGGGTTGCCCCCATAGTCTACCGCTCCTGCACCTCATCCTCCTCAGCCTCTTCCTCATCTTCAGCCTCCATCTCCGAAATGACCACATCAGTCACAACCTGGAAGCACTGCAGCACTGCCTCAGCCAAGCAACAACAGGTTGTGCTGAAGTTAATATGCTTAGGTGACAAACCGCACAATGCTGAAGAGTTGTGGACAGCTCTGAAAGAGCAGGCAGATCTGTGGCTCATACCGCTAAACCTACAGCCAGGCATGGTTGTGTGTGACAACGGCCGGAACCTGGTGGCGGCTCTAAGGCAAGGTTAGCTCACACACGTACCATGTCTGGCCCATGTGCTTAACCTCGTGGTTCAGCGGTTTCTCAAATCCTACCCGGAGCTGCCGGATCTGCTTGTAAAAGTACGCCGCCTGTGTGCTTATTTTAGAAAGTCACCTACAGCTTCTGCCGCTATTGCCATGTTTCAGCAGCGTTTGCAGCTTCTGGCTCACAGACTGGTGTGTGATGTCCCCACGCATTGGAACTCTACACTGCATATGTTGGGAAGGATTTGTGAACAGAAGAGGGCAGTTGTTGAGTACCAGCATCAGCAAGGCTGTCGGTATTCAGTTCAGACTCCACACATAAGACCTCAGGAGTGGACATGGATGTCAGACATATGTACCATCATCCAAAACTTTGAGGACTCCACCAAGATGGTGAGCGCGATGACGCTATAATTAGCATCACCATCCCGCTTCTCTGTCTTCGGAAATGCTCTCTGCTCACAATCAAAGAGGATGCATTGCAGGCGGAGCACGATGAGATGGAGCAAGGAACCATACGGGGTGATTACACACAGCCCAGCCTCATCTCATCCCAATGTGGATTAGGTGACAATGAGGAAGTGGATGAGGAGGAGGAAGAACAGGAGCTAGTTTCATGCACTATTGATGGTACTACCTGCACAACTGTCATACCGTCTGTTCAGCGTGGATGGCCTGAGAACAGAGAGGAGGAGGAGGAGAGCATGGTCTGTCGCAGTCTGGCACACATGCCTGAGTTCATGTTACGCTGCCTTTCCCATGAACCTCGTGTTCTCAAAATTTTGGGTGACAGGTATTACTGGTTGGTGACACTTCTAGACCCACGCGACAAGAAGCACTTTATATCTCTTAATCCTGAGGCGGACAGGTCTACAAAAATGGGGCTGTACCAGAAGGCCCTTGTTGCAGAACTATTAAAAAAATCTAATCTGAAAACTCTGGCGGCAGAGGTCACAGTTTGTTGGACAACCAAGGACTACATGCGAGAGAGACACAACTCCAATCCAGTAGAGGCAGGGGAACACGGTCAAAGTTCTGGGAGAATTTTCTCAGCCCCTCCCATCACACAGGCCCAGAGGCGCGGGGTACTCTCACAAGGAATGCAAAGTTTGGGAAGATGATGAGGTAGTACCTTGCCGACCGTACCAATGTCCTCCGTGATTCCTCTGTGCCTTATAATTATTGGGTATCCAAGCTGGATATGTGGAATGAACTGGCTCTCTACGCCTTGGAGGTCCTGGCCTGCCCTGCTGCTAGTGTTTTATCAGAGCGGGTTTTTAGTTCCGCTGGTGGAATTATAACTGATAAGCGCATCCGCCTGTCAACTGAAAATGCTGACAGGCTAAATCTTATAAAAATGAACAAGGGCTGGATTGGGCCAGACTTCTCAACACCACCGAATGATAGCAGCGTAACATAAACTCAAATCCAGTGTCTTTTTTTGGGAGGTGTATTCCCATGCACCTTTTTACACCCACACATGGGTATACGCTTCCTGATTTTGGATTTTTGCTCTTGCCTCCTCCTTCTCCTCATCCTCCACCACCATATCACCAGGGTGACCGTGGTCCGTGATGCAACACCCACATAATTTTTTTAAAGGGTATTTATGATGCCTGTAAAAAAAAAATTTTATACAGTATATTCATGTATACCCCCCAGGGGTAAATGTTTGTCAGCCCATACACTTAGTGCATGGGCATTACAAGTATAGGAGACCCGCTCTTTTCTAATGGGAACATTTTTTTATGAGGCTCTCCTCCACGTCTCTTCCAAGGGGAATTGGAGTGCCTCCTAAATTTTGGGCAGCCCTTGCATTCACTGCATAGGCAAACACAATGGGAAACCCACTTCCTAATAATGGGAACATTTTTTCATGAGGCCCTCCATGTCTCTTCCAAGGGGCATTGGAGTACCTCCAAATTTTTGGCAACCCTTGCATTCACTGCATAGGCAAACACAATGGGAAACCCACTTCCTAATAATGGGAACATTGTTTTCAGGAGGCCCTCTGACCTCCTTGTCTCTTCCAAGGGGCATTAGAGTGCCTCCAAATTTTTGGCAACCCTTGCATTCACTGCATAGGCAAACACAATGGAAACCCACTTCCTAATAATGGAAAAATTGTTTTCAGGATTCCCTCTGACCTCCTTGTCTCTTCCAAGGGTCATTGGAGTGCCTCCAAATGTTTGGCAACCCTTGCATTCACTGTATAGGCAAATACAATAGAGACCCACTTCCTAATAATTGGAACATTGTTTTCAGGAAGCCCTCTGACCTCCACGTCTCTTCCAAGGGGCATTGGAGTGCCTCCAAATTTTTGGCAACCCTTGCATTCACTGCACAGGCAAACACAATGGGAGACCCACTTCCTAATAATGGGAACATTTTTTTTCAGGAGGCCCTCCTCTACGTCTCTTCCAAGGGGCATTGGAGTAGGTCCAAATTTTTGGCAGCCCTTGCATTCACTGCATAGGAAAACAGTATGGGAGACCCACTTCCTAATATTGGGAACACTGTTTTCAGGAGGCCCTCCTCTAAGTATCTTCAAAGGGTTATTGGGGTGCGTCCAAATTTTCAAAGGGGTATTGGGGTGCGTCCAAATTTTGGGTAGACCTGCTACTCACTGTATACGCAATAACAGTATAGGAGACCCAATATTTAGTAATGGGAACAACAAAGCATAGTCAGCTGATGGCTCTCTAAGAACAGCAAGGGCCGACTGCTGGCCCTTTAAGAATAGTAAAGGCTGTCTGATGGCCCTATAAAATAGGCTTTGTGACTTCCAGAGTCCCTCCTTCATAAATGAAACAGGATGTGTCTGATCATGTCTCACACACCACATGGCCTGATAAGGTTGAAAAATGATAAAATGACAATTCCGGGTGAATGCATTTGTTGAAAACATTGTTGATAGCAGTGACCTGGGAGTCAGAAATGCTTCCAAGGGTCTTCCCCATGCTGTTCCCATGCCATTTGAGCACTGTTCCCATCGATTTGGGCAATTTTTAGGCCCTCTGCAGACCACTGGGGGGAGCCGCCTGACAAATGCTTGAGTTTCCCATAGACTTACATTGGGCTCATTGCTCAGGTCGAGCACCTGAGTATTCCAATGTGCTCGACCAGAGCAACGAGTACCCGAGCATTTTAGTGTTTGCCCATTACTAATAAGCAGTACTGTGCAGCCACATATGGGGTATTTCTAAATTCAGCAGAAATTGTGGGACAAATTTTGGTGCCATTTTTACACATTTTCCAATGTGAGAATGTAGAATCTTTGGTGGTAAATTGTTGTTATTTTTTCTTCACTGCCCAATGGTATAAAATTCTGTGGCACACTGTTATGGGGACGGTTGCAAACAAACTTTATTAGTATGGAAAGCAACCGACCCCGGGGTCCGCGATGCAGCCTGGTGGACTGCAGCCGAACACCTTCCGGGTGAGAAGGAAAACAACCAACTTAAATATAAACCCTTCCGTGTTACAGCACACAGGAATGGGTATAGCGGTTCGCTCTATTTCCGTTAACTGCACGGGATATGTGCGACCGGGGAAGTAGCTGTAGCCCTGTTAATTACACAGGAGCTACGCGGTAGGCTCTAGGGTGCGGGTGTGATACCCGCCGGGTATACGTGCTCTCAGCCGGCGTGCTACCGGACTGAGGAGGCTCGGTCCACGTGGCTCACAGGCGGTACCGGGAATATGGCGTCTGCAGACGGCTCTGGGCGTATGGCAACCCCCTTGCCAGAGCCAGACCGCTGGGCGAAGCTACCTGCCTATTTCCACTAACCTGCCTATTTCCACTAGACCTGCCTATTTCAACTACAGCTCACAGGGAGCTCAAGCGTACACACCACACCACCACTGCTCAAAGATCAGAGCACGCCACCATGTTTGTGGGCAGTAGAGATGAGCGTTGTTCTACTCGAACTGTTCGCCAATCTCAAATTCGAGCTGTTTTGGGCGGTGTTCGGCGAACACGAACAATTTGAGAAAAATTCGGCTGTTCGAGGTTATGTTCGATAACTGTTCGTGCACCAAAATCATAACTGGATTTTTTCTCAGTAATGATGAAAATTAATGTTAATACGCAGTTTGAGTGTACAGCGGGGTGGGGGGAGGGGCAGGGGATGGATCTCTGCAGGAACAATGAAGATCTCCATTTTTTTTTCTCTTTCCCGCATTTGCAGTGGGGAGGTGCAATCTGTCAGCCTATCAGCAGCGCACACACGGAGCGAAGTGCTTTTTTTCACACAAGCAAGGGCATGTGTCATTGGCAGTGTATGTCACATGTCCTTGCCCTATAAGACCAAGCCATTTTCCCGGTCGCCACCATTTTCTCACTGCTGCAGCTGCGTGTTAGACGGCACCGCTGTTGCTGTGTGCGCTATACCTTGTTAATTTCAAGCCAATTTTCCCACAAATCTACAGATAGCTTGGGAGTAGGGAATAGTTGTGATTGCAGTCCTTTTAAGGACTAGGTTACAGCATTTCCTACGACTTTTATCAGGCAGGTCTGTGCTCTTAAATAGATAGATTGTGGGAGTAAATACTAATTGTAATTGGAGTCCTTTTCAGGACTAGGTTACATCAGTTCCTATCAGTTTTTGCCAGGCAGGTCTGTGCCAGTGCTGTGCAAGTTTTTTTCACAGCATTTGGCTGAATCTAGCAAAGCTAATCCTTTTTGGCCTATTGCAGAGTGTGTTAGTCAGTGGAGTAGCCTATCTGTGTTGCAAGATATACCACCTGTGTATAGAATACCAATTTTTTTACTGCACCTAGTGAAGTAAAATCTTTTGGGCATAGCATCATTCTATTAGTCCATCTATACTGACCTCCATCAGGTTGCAAATTGAATATAATTTTTTTCTGCATCTACCTCTGAAAAAATATTTGGCCTTCTAGCTGTGTGTGGGACTTGTTCTATTAGTCCATCTATACTGACCTCCATAAGGTTGCAAACTGAATATAATTTTTTTCTGCATCTACCTCTGAAAAAATATTTGGCCTTCTAGCTGTGTGTGGGACTTGTTCTATTAGTCCATCTATACAGACCTCCATCAGGTTGCAAATTGAATATAATTTTTTTCTGCATCTAACCCAGCCAATAGTTTTGGCCTAATACCACAGTTTGGCCACTCAGCTCTGCTCGGTTCCCATCCATTGTTTTTTTGTGCAAACAACTCCAGAGTTGTGAATTAGTTAACCACCAAAATGAGTGGAAAAAGGCCTGCTGCTGGTGGAAAGGGGAATAGGCGTGTTGGGAAGGGGAAAAAAGGTTGTGTCCGTGGGGTAGGTGTTAAAGCAACAGTAACATCTGCAGAAGAAAGACCATCTTCCAGCCAAACTAAAATGTCTACTTCTTTTAGCGGACAATGTGATAAGATCCCTTTCTTACGGCCACGCCAATCGCTACAAATTCCAGATGAGGCACAAAAACAGCAGGTGCTTCAACGGATATCAAGTGCTCCTTTAAGTGGGCTCTCCTCCACATCAACTTCAACATCACAAATACTCCAGTCCTCAAAGGTGTAACCCCAATCGCACTTGCTTCCTCACAGCTCCCAAATCTCCAGCTGCCCGTCTGAGTATGAGGTAGAACAGATGGTTGAGTCTGCAGAGCTGTTTACTCATACTATAGCCTGGGAATCAGAGGTCGACTCCAGCGCTTCTGTGAATCCAGACGAGGAAATGATCTGCACTGATGCCCAGAATCTTTATGAGTCGGATCCAGGACCAGACGCAGAAGGTTCTGACCATAATGTAGACCCTCATTCCCAAACTGTAACTCCTGTTGGTGGAGACAATGAGGAAGACGATGATAAGACTCAAATACCTGATTGGAGCGACAACTTTAGTTTTTTGTCAGGGCAGGAACAGGTTGGCTCTGAGGACGACGGGTGTGATAACGCACAGGGTGATGATGATGAGGTTGGATTCCCACTTACTGTCAACCCACAGTCAGCCAAGAGATGAGGTCAGCAGAGGAGGTGGAGGAAGATGCTAGTGACGACGAGGTCAGGTTGCGCCTTCCTGGACAGAGACGTAGTACTGGAAGCACGTCAACAACTGCATCCTCAAACACAACTCTGCCTCTCACCACAAGTCGTGGTGGCTCTTCAGGTCGCATGGGTGCTAAGCCTTGCATAGCCTGGGCATTTTTTCAGATCGATAAAGATGACCCAACTCGTGTTATCTGTAACATTTGTCAGCAAAAGCTAAGTAGAGGCCAAAAAATACATAGTTTGAGTACTTCATGCATGAACCGGCACATGGACATGAAGCATAAGTTGCAGTGGGAAGCTCAGTGTGCTACAATGCGGCCTAGCCGGCCGGGCCAACCACCATCTGCCATATCTTGTGCATCCGCGGCCTCTTCATCCTCTGTGACTGGGGGGACAGCAGTCACACCTGTTTTGGGGCGCAGACCTGCCACCTCTTTACCCGCAACAGCCAGCGTGATTGGCAGGTCATCATTTTCTTTGGAGGTGGTAACACCAGCTGGTGTTGAGCGCTGTCCGACATCGATAGCACCACTTTTGGATCAAGGCAACCTAACATGTCCGCCTGCATCTTCCTCACAGACCGGCAGTTTGCCGGGGACACCCTTATCAACCCCGTCTAAGCACAATAGCCAGCCCTCGGTCCCTCAGATGTGGACAAGTAAAAGACCATTTCCTCCTAGCCATGAGAAAGCTAAGAGGTTGAATTTCACCATCTGCAAGCTCTTGGCTACAGAAATGCTGCCTTTCCGCCTGGTGGACACAGAGGATTTTCGAGACCTTATGTCCGTCGCAGTGCCCCAGTACCAGATGCCCAGTCGGCACTACTTCTCAAAGAAAGGTGTGCCTGCGCTCCACCAGCATGTCGCACACAACATCACCGCTTCTTTGAGAAACTCTGTGTGTGACAGGGTGCATTTCACCACAGACACTTGGACGAGTAGGCATGGACAGGGGCGTTACATGTCGCTGACTGGGCACTGGGTAACTATGGTGACAGCAGGACAAGGGGCTGCTGTCCAAGTCTTGCCGTCCCCACGAGTTGTGCGTCAATCCTCTTTATGTCAAAGTTCCTCCACTGCTTCTGCCTCCTCAACCTCCTCTCGGTCCTCCACCTGCACCCAAAGCCTGTCTGGTCATGCCACAAGCTTTCTAATTGCGCAGAAGGGATCCTGCACACCTCCTTACTATGCTGGCAGTAGGGCTCAACGTCATCAGGCGGTTTTTACATTGAAATGTCTGGGAAATGTGAGTCACACAGCTGAGGAGTTGTGGTCAGCTCTGGAGAACCAATTTCATGAATGGTTGTCTCCACTGGACCTGAAACCAGGGAAGGCCGTGTGCGACAATGCTGCAAACCTGGGTGCGACCCTTCGCCGGGGCAATGTCACACACGTGCCTTGTATGGCTCACGTGTTGAACCTGGTTGTCCAGCAATTTTTAGCCCACTATCCCAGACTAGATGGCCTTCTGCAGAGGGCACGGTCGCTGTGTGCTCACTTCCGCCGTTCGCATCCCGCAGCTCAGCGACTTACATCTCTACAGAAGTCGTTGGGCCTGCCACTTCACCGGCTAAAATGCGATGTGCCTACCCGGTGGAATTCAACTCTGCACATGTTGCAGCGACTGTGGCAGCACCGACAAGCCCTGGTGCAATACGTTCTGACGTATAGCCTGGGCCAACGAGATTCAGAGGTGGGGCAAATCACGCTGGAGGAGTGGTCTCAGATCAGGGACCTATGCACCCTTCTGCACAGTTTTGAAATGGCGACGAAGATGTTTAGTGCTGACGATGCCATTATCAGCATGACTATTCCGGTGATTTACATGCTGGAGCACATGTTAAACAGAATTCGGAGTCAGGTGGTGGCACAAGAGGAGGTGGAGGAAGTAGAGGAGGAGGAGTTGTATGCGGAAGGGCTAACATCTGCAAGGTCCAGACGGTCGGCAGCACCAAGGCGGCAGGCATGTGAGGGTGGGGGAGATGGTTTTACCAGGGCGCATGGTAGCAGCCAAACTAGTGAGGAAGGTGCAGGAGCCCAGGAAGAAGTGGAGGACGAACTGATGGAAGACTCATCAGATGAGGGAGACCTTGATCACATTTCTGTTGTGCGAGGTTGGGGGAGAGGACAGAGGAAGGAAGCATGATTGTTACCTCGCCACCAACACAACAGGGACTTGGTGCTCCTGGATGCGCAACACACATGAGTGCCTTCTTGCTGCACTACCTGCAACATGACCCTCGAATTGTGAGAATTAGAAATAATCCTGACTACTGGGTTGCCACACTGTTAGATCCCCGGTACAAAAGTAAATTTGCAGAAATTATTCCTGCCATAGAAAGGGATGCACGCATGCAGGAGTATCAGCAGAGACTGTTGCAGAATCTTACATGTGCTTTTCCACAAAATACCAGTGGTGCACGTAGTGAATCTCACAGTTCCAACTTGAAAACCGTGGGACCGTCAAGTGTTCAGCACTTAAACCGTAACAGAACCACAGTATCTGCTGGTAACATCAATTTTGCGGAATCATTTCACCACTTTTTTAGCCCATCCTTTGCAAGGCCACAGGAGACAAGAAGTCTGACACATAGTCAACGCCTAGAGACGATGGTACAGGAGTATCTCCAAGTAAACATTGAAGCCACGACTGTGTCACTGGACCCTTGCTCTTTTTGGGCTTCCAATCTGGATAAATGGCCGGAGCTAGCCACTTACGCCTTGGAGATCTTGTCATGCCCCGCAGCCAGCGTTCTGTCTGAACGTGTGTTCAGCGCTGCTGGTGGTGTGCTGACAGATAAGCGCACGCGGCTCTCCACTGATAATGTAGACAGACTCACGTTCATAAAGATGAACAAATCATGGATCCGAAACGACTTTTCTACCCCTGTGTCATCCTGGGGAGAGTAAAAGCTTGATGATTGGTTAAAATCACCCTACCAACCGTTTTAAGCTTTCAAATTACTAATCATGTTTATCTGTATCTTGGCTGGAAGATAATTTGGGCTTTGTAGCAGTGTGCAGCACTGATTCTATTAGGCCATCTATAATAAGCTCCACCAGATTTAAAATTACTAATCATGTTTATCTGTATCTTGACTGGAAAATAATTTGGGCTTTGTAGCAGTGTGCAGCACTGATCCTATTAGGCCATCTATACTAAAGCTTCACCAGATTTAAAATTAATAATAATTTTTAGCTGCATCTAGCCCGGAAAATAATTTTGGGGCTCCGAGATGCGCAAGACACATAAGTGCCTTCTTGCTGCACTACCTGCAGCATGACCCTCATATTGTCAGAATTCGAAGTAATCATGACTACTGGGTTGCCACACTCTTAGATCCCCCAAACTTTTCGATCAACCTTTTCATTTTAATAAAGACCAAAAAAATGGTCATTTTTGAAATTATAAGCATTAGCAGGTTGTTAGAAACTGAAATCAAACAGTTTTCAACTCAAAACTTTATTCTAGGTGATGTTACATTTTCACATAGGACCCCTTGTTCTAAAGGAGCTTCTGAACTCTCTCGTCCATTGAATTTGTCAGGTTTTGGATGGTTTCTGCTTCAATTGTTTTGCATGAGGACAGAATACCCTCCCAGAGCTGTTGCTTAGATGTGAACTGCCTCCCGCCATCATAGACACTCCTTTTAATGATGCTCCAAAGGTTCTGAATGGGGTAGAGGTCAGGGGAGCATGGGGGTCACACCATAAGTTTGTCCCCTTTTATGCCCATATCAGCCAGAGATGCAGATGTTTTATGTGCAGCATGAGATGGTGCATTATCATGCAGAAAAATGATCTTGCTGTGAAATACACGGTTCTTCTTCTTGAACCATGGCAGGAAGTGCTGTTTGAGAAAATCCACATACATTATGGAGTTCATCTTTAGCGCCTTCAGGGATCCTAAAGGGGCCGACAATCTCTCTCCCCATGATTCCAGCCCAAAACATTACTCCACCTCCTCCTTATTGGCGCTGTAGCCGTGTTTGCGTGGGGTGTCCATCAACCAGCCATCCTCCACTCCATCCATCTGGACCATCGAGCGCTGCACGGCACTCATCCGTGAACAAAACAGTTTTGAAATCAGTCTTCATGTAATGTTTGGCCCACTGGAGCCGTTTCTGCTTGTGTGAAGTGGATAGAGGAGGTCGACAGGATGGCGTATGCACAGCTGCAAACCTCTGAAGGACCCTGCATCTTGTTGTTCGGGGGACGTTGGAGGCACAAGCAGCTTCAAAAACTTGTCTGCTGCTATGACAAGGCTTTTTTGCCGCTGCTCTTTCAACCTGACGTAATTGCCTGTAGGAAAGAGTCCTCAATTTGCCCTTATCAGCACGCACACGTGTGTACTGTGAATCAGCTACATACTTCTTGATTGCCAAGACACTTCATCCTGATCATCGCACAATGTTGATTGTAGTCATGCCTTGACCTAAACACTCCACAATTTGTTGCTTCTCAGCAGCCGACACATCCTTTTTCTTTTCCATTTTGGCAGAAAATGTAGGCTGCTTAATAATGTGAGAGAGCCTTCTTAAGTAGTCTTGCCTTTCATTGGACACACCTGCCAAACTAATTAGCACAGGTGTCTGCAATTGCTTACAGTGATATAAAGAGCCCTGACACACATCACCATCAATGAGTTTAACTGACAAACAAACAAATTCTTCCCTTATCACTCCTAAACACTTTTTGCATAATAATTTGGAACGCAGTGTACATGTGCTTTTCCACAAAACACCAGTGGTTCACGTAGTGAATCTTACAGTTCTAACTTGCCAACCGTGGTCTGTATGGAGTTGTTCAATAAAGGGCCCAAAATTAAGATAACATAGATGGGAGAGGTCTCTATGAATAGGAATTCCTAAGTATTTGATACCCTGTGAGGGCCAGGCAAAGGGAAAGTTGGACTGGATGGAATCCTATATGGATTTGGGGAGGGAGACATCGAAGGCCTCAGACTTCGCTGCATTGATTTTAAAATTTGACCATGTAACAAAGTGATCTATTTCAGCCATAACAGCATGGATGGATATATGTGATTGAGTGATATATACTAGGACATCATCAGCAAATAGAGAGCACTTGTACTCGGTGCCTCCCACCTCAATCCATCTAATATTGGGGTTATGGCGAATTGATGAGAGCAGGTGCTCCGTCACTAGGATGTATAAGAGAGGGGACAGAGGACATCCCTGCCTTGTCCCATTGGTGATTGTGAAAGGTGATGAAAATGTTCTGACGCACCCCCTGGGCCTTGGGACACCCGGAGCCGGACCCTTTTTGGTGGATGCTGGTGGTTGTAGTCTTCGTGGCGGCGACCCGGTTCCGTGGCTCAGGGTGGTCAAACCAGTGGCGGAACTATTTATGTGGTTTTGATGTTTAAATGTCCGACTACGCCACCCGTGGATTGCGGTCAGAGTGAACCGCCGCTACAGGGCAGACCGCTGAGGCTGGTGTTGTGGGTGCAGCAGAGCGTAGCATAACTCCCCACGGGAGGAGTATAGCCTCAGGGCAGTGTATGCGGAGGATGGGGGTGATGGTGCAGGGCAGCAGCAGTAACGACACGGAGTCAGTGATGCAGTTCAGGGCCTTTACTCACAGTTCTTATTATCCAGACCACGTCTGCAGGTAACGGCTGCCCACGTCGTACTGTGCTCACCAGGTGAGGGGCTCAGACAACTCCCAGATAACTTTGGAGCGCTTCACAGGACCCCCTTTGTGTGTCCTTTGTCGGGCCTTTCTTACCAACACTTCTGTCCGGCTGCCTCGGGCCTCCTCTTGGTAAACTTTGCGCCAGTTTCCCTGACCCTATGTGGTGCCTTCCTAGCGGGTGTAGCGAGGGGCTGCGCCACATAAAATGTCAGAGCCTCCGGTTTCTAGCTGAGGGTCGTTTCCTGCCTCCACTAGTTCGGGGACCGGTCTCCCCCTTTGGCCTGACCCCTCCACGCAGGTGGATTCGGGCGTGCGGTGGCGACTCGCCCGTCCGCACCCCTGGGATCCCTTCATTCCTCGTTCCTGGAGCCTTCTCCGCTCCTCTTCCTTCCTTCTCCCTCTTGCAGGCCTGGGCCTCTGTTACTAGGCCCGCCTCCGTAGCAGAGCTCATGTAGAGCCCCTGCTCCCTGCCACTTCTGCTCAGACTTCTCTGCACTGAACTAAGATGGTGCCCACCTTTTATACTCCCTTCTCAATGCACCCAGGAACTGCTTCCTCCCTGCTCCTGCACTACAGGGTTCCCCTTCCTCAGTGTTCCCTCCCCCCACTCCAGCCAGGGACAGGGACTGTCGTGCCCATCTCAGGGGCATATTGGTCGCCCTGCCCCACGGCAATGTGGTGTAATGCATGCAGGTGTCGGGTCCTGATCCACACTCCATCCTTACCTGAGAGTGAGATATCACACCTCTGGGTGAGGTGCAATACGTCTGTAGCAACCGAGCCCTCAGGGTGCTACAGTTCCATTTATCTTCAGCCTAGGTGACGTATTGTGATACAGGGCCGTGATTTTGGCTATAAAAGGGTCCCCTAGACCCCTACCCCAAGCTTTTTAAGAGAATCATATATGGCGTGCCAGGAGACTCTATGGAATGCTTTCTCAGCATCCAACGAGAGTATCTACTTACAAATTTTTAACTGCATCTAGCCCAGGAAATACTTTGTGCCTAGTAGCAGTGTCTGCTAGTCAGCGGATTATCCCGGCTGTTAAGCAAGCTACACCACCTGTAGTTTGGACACTTAATTTTTTCAAAGGAAATGCTTCGGGACCACGGGATACTCAGTGAAGAGCATCAGGAGGCACCCCAAGGCATAGGGGCTGGGACTGGCAGTAGGATGCCTTGCGGTGGACAGCCGAGCTCGATCCTTATAAAAGCTTTTTAACTGCAGCAGCTTTAGTGGACGCTACTGGAGCTGGAATTACGCGGCTGCTGGCATGAGACTTGCCCTCCAATAGATCCTTGTAAATGGATTTAAAGTGTATTCATTCAAATTAGAGAGACAATTTAAATTAAAAAACATAGAGCTGCCTCCACCACAGGGGGGCTCGCTCGATCCACCAGCGGACAGGCACCAGTATTGGGAGAGGGGGGCTGGCCGTCAGGGTTCACCGCGGCTCTGGCACAAACCCGGCGACACGGAGGTGGCACGGGCAGGAGCGGACTGAACGTGTCGGCTTCTCACTTTTTGGATTTTAGAAGGGCATGACATGCCTATATCTGTGTCTCCCCCTCCTTTTACTCCTCCACCTCTTTTCTTTTCTCATGACTATATGTACTTGTCACTTTTCCATGTGTTAGTTGTGTCTTCTGAGCAGTTTGTCAGCTTTTGGACACCTTTGAAGGTGTTTTCTATGTGTTTCTATGTGTTTTTGTTTGCCTGCCATTGGTTTTAACGGTGTTCGAAGGTGTTCGACGAACAGTTCGACGAACAGTTCGGCGAACACACGGGTGTTCGACGAACCGAACTCGAACACTACGGGGGTGGCTCAACACTAGTGGGCAGGCCTTTTAAAGACTAAGCCCTGCCCACTGTCGCACCATTGGTGACGCCACCCGTGAACCAATCAGGCGGTGCCAGGTCACCGGATCAGCTGGTTGCCAAACCACCAATCACAGTCTGTCAGGTCACGGGCATGCTCAGTGCGGCGCTTCTCTTACTAGCAGCCTAGTCTCCCTCCGCAACCTGTGCTTCATGTTGCTAGGCACAAATACACGAGATACCACTTGTACATCTCGTGCATTGGCTAGGCGTTGGTACCGACAGCAATGCTGTGCAGCATCAGCCCTGGCTACACCAGAATGGGAGACCACAGAATTCACTCATGACTCTGAACCCATTTCTGATCCAGCAAGTGCTCAGCACCTAACATTATCCCCCCTTTTAACCTCCCCCTCCACTTGACGCTCATATTCCTCAATGAGCAGGGGGGCATGAATGTGGTCCGCTGGCTCCCAGGAGCGATCCTCAGATCCATGACCTCTCCAGTGTACGAGGTAAAAAAAATTTCCCCTGAACCATCTTAGACACCACAATCACCTGTACCTCAAAATCATCACCCCTGGAGTCTGGAGCAGGTTGGGGTTCCAAAAATTTTGTCATACGAACCGGCTTGAGGAGCGACACATGAAAGGTGTCGTGAATCCTCATGTGTTGAGGTAATTGTAACCGGTGCACTACAGGGTTTATTTGGGCCAGGATTGTGAAAGCACCATTAAAATGGGGAGCAAACTTAGCGGATTCCCCGCATACTCTGATGTTGAGAGCCGCGAGCCACACTCTGTCGCCCGGGGAGAATACGGGGGCTAGACGGCGATGAGTGTCAGCCGACTCTCTCATCCGATTCTTGGAAGCCAAAATAGCCTCCTGGGTATGATCCCAAACCTCCCGCGCCTCCAGAGCCCAATCTCTGACCCCAGATTCCACAGAGGAAACCGGCATAGGAACCGGGACTCGTGGATGTTGGCCATTATTTAGGAGAAACGGAGTCTGCCCCGTGGAATTCGCCACTGCGTTGTTTAAGGCAAACTTTGCCCAGGGGAGCAATATCGACCAGTCATTCTGGTTGGCCAAAACGAAATGGCGCAAGTATGTTACCAGCGTCTGGTTAGTGCGTTCCACCAGACCATTGGTCTCCGGGTGATAGGCAGTGGAAAGATTCAGTTCAATGCTGAGCAAATTACACAATTCTTTCCAAAACCGGGAGGAAAACTGTGGTCCCCGGTCACAGACAATCCTATCAAGCATTCCGTGGAGAAGGAAAATGTGACAAATGAATAGTGATGCCAAAACCCGGGAGGAAGGAACCCTAGGCAGAGGGACCAGGTGAACCATCTTAGAGAAATGGTCAGACACCACCCATATAGTCATGTTTCCCCGGGACTTAGGCAACTCAACAATAAAATCCATCCCAACCAGCTCCCAAGGTCTATCCGCCACGGGTAACGGATGAAGAAGACCAGCCGGCCTCTGACGGGACGATTTATTTCTCGCACAGGAGACACATGCTTGGACATATTCCTTAACGTCCTGGGATAACCGGGGCCACCAATACGACCGTTGGAGAAGCTCTGTGGTACGCTTGACCCCAAAATGACCTCCGATCTTAGAGGCATGTGCCCAGGACAATACCTCATTCTGTAAATTTGGAGGAACGAACGTCCTCCCGGGAGGAACCTGGTTTAGGGACACTGGAGCCACCGTCCGCATACACTCAGGCGGAACAATAAGCCTTGGCACGTCCTCGTCCTCAGCCGTATCCATAGACCGGGAGAAAGCGTCCGCCCGGGGGTTCTTTTCTCCTTTTAAAAAATGAATGGAAAAATTGAAACGGGAAAAGAAAGGAGACCACCTGGCCTGCCTCGGGTTAAGATGCTGCGCCGTCTGTAGGTACGAAAGGTTTTTATGATCGAAATATACCACGAAATGATGTTTAGCTCCCTCCAAGAGGTACCTCCATTCCGAAAAAGCCATCTTAATAGCAAGCAATTCTTTGTCACCAATCGTATAATTCTTCTCTGCTGGAGAGAAGGTCTTGGAGAAGAAAAAACATGGTCTTGTCCGACCCTGTTCATTCTTTTGTGAGAGAACCGCTCCTGCTCCGACAGAAGAGGCATCGACCTCCAGGAAGAATGGCTTGTCCACGTCTGGGCGATGGAGAATGGGAGCTCTAGAAAAGTAGAACTTAATCTCCCGGAACGCTTCGGATGTCTCCTGAGACCAGTTCTTGGGATTGGCACCCTTCCGGGTTAAAGCGGCTAAGTGAGCCACCAGGGTGGAAAAATGTGGTATGAACTGCCGGTAGTAGTTAATAAAGCCCATGAAGCATTGTACCGCTTTAAGGGAATGGGGCTCCTGCCAGTTCTGTACTGCCACCAACTTTTGTGGATCCATAGAAAAATAGCAAAGGAGGAAACAGAGAGACGTATTGCTAGGGAAAGTAGATCAAATCCCAAACTGTTCTTTACGTATATAAATAGTAAAAGGATTAAATCGAATAATATTGGACCGATAAAAAGTGATGAAGGCAAAATCATAGAGAAAGATGAGGATAAAGCTAATCTATTAAATACATTTTTTTCGTCAACTTTCACAAAGGAAAAAGAACTAACAGGCGAAATGAGAAGTGACAAGCTTAATCCTCCACTAAGTATGACAAATCTAACCCAAGCTGGGGTACAGAAACGCCTCAGTAACATTAAAATAAACAAATCACCAGGACCTGATGGCATACACCCACGGGTACTAAGGGAACTAAGTAATGTGATAGACAGACCGTTATATCTTATATTTAAGGACTCTGTTGAGACTGGGTCTGTACCACTTGATTGGCGACAGGCGAATGTAGTGCCAATATTCAAAAAGGGAGCAAAAAGTAACACCGGAAACTATCGGCCGGTGAGTCTGACGTCCGTTGTGGGCAAAATTTTTGAAGGCTTTATTAATGAGGCAATCATGGAGCATCTTGATGCTAATAATCTATTAACCCCGAACCAACATGGATTCATGAGGAATCGCTCCTGCCAAACAAACCTGATTGACTTCTACGAGGAGGTTAGCTCTCGAGTAGATCAGGGGGAACCAGTGGATGTCGTGTATCTCGACTTCTCAAAAGCGTTCGATAGCGTGCCACATAATAGGTTGGTATACAAAATGAGAATGATGGGGCTGGGGGAAAATGTCTGCAAGTGGGTAGCTAACTGGCTAAAGGATAGAAGGCAGAGGGTGGTTATAAATGGAATATACTCAGATTGGGTAAGCGTCACTAGTGGGGTACCACAGGGGTCTGTACTAGGCCCAATGTTATTTAATATCTTTATTAACGACATAGTCAACGGGATAAATAGTAAAATATCAATATTTGCAGATGACACAAAGTTATGTAAAACAATTAATACAAAAGAGGATAGTGAAGACCTACAGAGGGATTTGGATAAGCTGGGTAGGTGGAGCATTAAATGGCAAATGAGGTTTAACGAGGAGAAATGTAAGGTCATACATATGGGAAGGAAAAATGGAAGTCACCAGTACTCACTGAATGGGAAATCATTGGGGAATTCAGAGATGGAGAAGGACTTGGGCATCTTGATTGATAGCAAACTAAATTGGAGTGCCCAAAGTCAGACCGCTGCTGTAAGGGCAAACAGGGTAATGGGATGTATCAGAAGAGGTATAGCTGCAAAAGATGAGAACATTGTTCTTCCACTGTACAAAGCACTGGTCAGACCACACTTGGAATACTGTGCTCAGTTATGGGCCCCAATATATAGAAAGGATATAAATGAGCTTGAAAAGGTACAAAGGAGGGCAACAAAATTAATAAGGGGAATGGAGGGACTGCAATACCCAGAGAGGTTGGCAAAACTAGGACTATTCAGCCTAGAAAAGAGAAGGTTGAGGGGGGACATAATAAATGTGTACAAATATGTTAGGGGACAGTATAGAGACCTTGCCCGGGATTTGTTCAAAAGGAGGGATATTACGGTAACAAGAGGGCATTCACTAAGACTGGAAGAGAAAAGGTTTCAGCACCAGCATAGGAAGGGGTTCTTTACGGTAAGAGCAGTGAGAATATGGAATTCACTGAGTGAGGAGACGGTAATGTCGGATTCACTAAACCAGTTCAAGCGGGGACTGGATGCTTTTCTAGATACCAGGCAGATTTCTGCATATACTTAAAAATAAAATAAAATAGTAGGTTGATACAGGGATTTATTCTGACTGCTGGTTTCAGAGTCGGGAGGGAATTTTTCCTCAGGTGAAGATTGGCTAAATCATTTGGGGTTTTTGCCCTCCTCTGGATCAACTTTAGCAATTACAGAACTAACAGGTCGAACTTGATGGACGCAAGTCTTTATTCGGCTTTACTAACTATGTAACTATAGCCAATCCCTTACTGGATATGATGTAGCCCAGGAATGGCAACGGCTCTCGTTCAAACTGAAACTTCTCCAGCTTACAGTACAAAGAATTTTCTCACAATCGTTTGAAAACCCTGCGATCATCCTCTCGGTGTGTGGAGAGGTCCGGGGAAAAAATAAGAATATCATCAAGATAGACTACCACGGAAGATAGCAGCAAATGCCGAAAGATATCGTTGACAAAATCTTGAAAAACCGCAGGGGCATTGCATAACCCGAAAGGCATAACGAGACACTCGTAATGGCCATCACGAGTGTTAAAGGCTGTTTTACACTCATCGCCCACATGGATTCGCACCGCCCCTCGCAAGTCTAGTTTAGTGTGGATATGAGCCCCTCGCAACCTGTCAAATAGCTCAGAAATAAGGGGCAGAGGATATTTATTCTGGATGGTGATGGCATTTAGTCCTCCGTAATCAATGCAGGGATGCAAATCACCCCCTTTCTTCTGGACAAAGAAAAACCCCGCTCCCGCAGGGGAGACCGATTTTCTGATAAACCCCTGGGCCAGATTTTCTTTGATATAGTCAGACTTGGCCTGAGTTTCGGGTACAGACAGGGGATAGACGCTACGGCGAGGGGGCTCAGTACTGGGAACCAGGTCAATAGGGCAGTCATACGGTCGGTGCGGAGGTAAAGTCTCTGCAGCCTTTTTAGAAAAGACATCCGCAAAGCTCCGATATTGCACAGGCAGAGTGGACAAGTCGGAAGAAGGCTCTGAGTCTGCCCCCCGGGCAGCTGTAACCATACACTGGGGCACACAATCTTTACCCCAGGAAGAAATTCTCCCTGTACTCCAGTCAATGTGTGGAGAGTGACGGCATAGCCAAGGCAGACCCAATAGCACCTCATCTAATCCCCCGGGGATAATAAGGAAGGAGGTAACCTCCCGGTGCCCCTGAGGAAGTGACATGGTAAGGGGAACAGACTGGTGAGTGATTTGTGTGTCCAGCAGAGAACTGTTGACCACCCTGATGTTACATTTTCGGTGATGTAATTGTGACTGTGGCAACTACACCCTGAAAGTACAGGAGCCTCCGGCTTCTAGCTGAGCCTTGTAGTTCTCCACTAGTTAAGGGGCCGGTCCCCTCTGCGGCTTGATCCCTCCACATGCTGGTAGATTCGGGCATACGGGTGGCCTCCAGCACTTCCCATACCCCTAGAATCCACTCTTTCCTTCTGGAGCCTTCCTCCCGCTCCTCTCTCTCTCTCTCTTCAGACTTGGGCCTCACTGGCTAGTCATGCCTCTGGAGCAGAGCTCCTGCAGAGCTCCTGCTCCCCTCACTTTCCTCCTCTGACTGACTTGTCTGACTGAACTGTCTTTCTAAGATGGCTCCCCTTTTTATACAGCTACTGAAGTTCTCCCCTGATCTACGTCCTCCACCCACACCCACTACATGGTTCCCCCTCTCTTGGTTCCCCTCCACTCCAGCCAAGGGAAGGGGCTCAACAGAACCAGAGACATCTTGCCCCCCCCCTGCTGGCCTGGAGTGGTGTGTTGGATGCAGGTGTTAGGGTCCCGGGCAGTACTCCATCCTTACCTGAGAGTGAGATACCACACCTCTGGGTGAGATGCAGTACCTCTGTGGTGACTGAACCCGCAGGGGCGCCACACCTATATCCAGTATGAGACTGCACCTAACTCCCTATATACAGTATGGGCCGCACTGTTTTGTTTTGTACGCACACATGCAGTCACACAGGCAGTCAGACACCAGCAGGCATGCACACAGTTATACACATACAGTCACGCACATATGCACATGCAGTCACGTATACACATGCGGACTTGCACATATGCAGGTCGCAAAAATTTGCACACACACAAACATACAGACATATACATAAAAGCACATTTGATGACATACACAAAAATACATATAAACAGACATATCACACATACATAAACACAATCATATATGCACACACCCTGTGTCACATATGCACACGTCACTCACCTTCTCCCAGCTTGGCTCCCATTCAGCTCCTCTCTTGTGGTAAGCAGCAGTGCGGGGCGCACTGCGTGACGTCACTTTAGCAGACACGACTGTGCACAGGGTCGTGTCTGCTAGCTGTGACGCAGCCGGGCAAGCACACAAGCAAGTTCAAAGGTGCAGTGCTGGCCCTGCCGAAGAAGAAGCAGGTGGCCCTGCACAGCTGCTGGTGGAGCGGCCTGGAGCCCCCGGATCAGCCCATGCCTGCCTGTCAGGATGTGTACGCTGCATCGGTGGCCTACACAACATTATAATGAGGACAATCTGGCCATGGCCCCCCGGAGCCACGGGCCCCGGGAGGTAGCCCAGATTGCACTCATTATAATCCACCTATGGTTACCACTGTTTAGCCAAAACCATTTATTAGTACCCTGAAGGTATTCTTATTGTGAATATAGGGTTTTCACTTCATCTGAATGAACTGGTATTTTGTATATTTTTAGTTTAACTATACTAATGATTTTACGTTTTCATTGCTATTTTTATTGTTCAATGAAATTACCTTCATATATGTCAATGATGATCAAATATATGGTATGTGAAAAAAAATTAAAAATGCAGTGTCTATTCTTTTAACATGACTGTATGATGCCAGTAAGCCATACCCAGTTTATTCTGTTTTAAATGTGTCATTTCTCTAAAAATCATATGAGTTTGTTACAATAACAACTTATTGAGAGACAGCTACCGGTACTTGCGTACCTGCTTCTTAGAGACAGCAGAGAAGAGCAGTTAGGAGGACCTTCCAGGCTTCCAGGAAGGTTAAGGCTTTAACTAGAATAATTAAGCTTAGCTGTAAAATGTGGGTGGACAAAAACAGAACTCAATGTCAAATTTTCCATTTATGATATCACACACTAAATGTTTCCTACCTTTACTGTATTCATTTAAACAAAGCAAAAGAATCTTATAAACGTTGCTGTGTTTGTTGGACATTACACTGAATTAAATATCTCTTAAGGAAGACAGCTTATGAAACTGATGTGAAAAGTATACTGTCATTTTGAGAAATCACTGATTATATTTTAACACTTGATTGGCATGTATCTATTAAGTTTAAGATAATAAAGAAAGTATTAGTACAGAACCAGGAAAAATAATAGATGTTGACTACCAGCTGAAATGACCTAGTGGGCTCTTTTACATAGGAGTTTTTTGAAACATGTGCTGTCCGCTATGTTTATGAATAAATCACAGACCCATTACAATCAATGTGCTTTTTCATATGTCCTTATTTCGCGAATTGATTGCACGCAAAAATAAAAAACTGAGACAAGCTCTACTTTGCTCTGTCTTACTGAACAAACTCACTAATGCAAGTTAATAGCTCCATGAGCTAAAAAATGTGTAGCACACATATTTAATTCTTGAGCTGTCCATGTTTTACTGTTTATTGCTAGAGGTTAAGAAACACACGGACGTATGGGAATAAAAACTGATGTGTAAAAGCAGCATGTAACGTCTGATCGAGGCCACGGGTTCAAAAGGCTGTCTCGGACAGACTTGGCACAAGCTACTCTGTCTGGCAGACTCCTTAACCCCTATACAGGGATCTGGCAGTACAATAGTAGGAATCTGGTTTTACAATAGCGTTGATGTCTTCAACATTTGAAGACACCAACATAGGTTGGTATCTTCAAATGTTTATTAAACGCAATTTACTGTATATACAGATTTCGTCACTAATATTAGATTTTGAGAGTCCTCAGTGGTTTATAAATTTTAATGGCTATTGAAAAGATGGTAACAAATAGCAGCTTTCCAGACTACTCAGGTCTCTTCATCAGGTATAATGTACTACATTGTTTGGATGTCATTTTCAGCTGCGTTTTACAGTACCAGCAAAGTCTATGAGATTTCAGAAATCTCATGCACACAGCTTGAGATCCATTCTAGAAAGAGATCCATTCTTCCATATAGATCAAATGAAATCGGTTCCAGCATAGATCCATCAAAAGCAGAAGACTTAAATAACATTTGCATGTTGTAAAGTGTGCTTTTAAATGAAAAAGACTGACTGTCACTTCCAAAACAGAAAACTGGTATGTACAGGTGCTTACTAAGAGTAGCCATCTCCATATATAACTAACAAATAAAGCAGCACTCTGCAACGCTAAGTATGCGAACATGAAATATGAAATTTGAATTGCACTACTGCTCTAGAAAATAGAAATGATTGAAAAATCTTTGCGCATAAATTGGCCAGTTCATGTGTACCTGGTAACCACAGTAAGGCATTTTTCGTTATCAGGAACCTACCTGTGAATCCTCTCTTAGAGACTAAAGTCTACATGTGCATGGGAAGGTAAGATCCTGCTGTAATTAAAACCGCCTGTGGCTTAGAGGTGGAGTGCTCAATTAAAAGGCCTATGCATATAAACGAAAAAGACTGACCATCACTTCCAAAACAGAAAACTGGTGTGTACAGGTGCTTACTAAGAGTAGTCATCTACATATATAACTAACAAATAAAGTAGCACTCTGTAGCGCTAAGTATGCAAACATAAAATACATGAAATATGAATAGCATTACTGCTCTAGAAAATAGAAATAATTGAGAAATCTTAGCGCATAAATTGCAAATTCATGTGTACCTGGTAGCCACGGTAAGGCGTTTCTCGTTACCAGGAACCAACCAACCATTTTCTTGAGAAGTAATGCTATTCAAATTTCATATATTTCATGTTTGCATACTTAGCGTTACAGAGTGCTACTTTGTTAGTAAAGTGTGCTTTATCCTCTATTTTTCTCTATTTGGGGGCTTTTGGCTCATTGCTTGAGTAAGTATTGCACCCACAACATTGGGACTATGTTGCTATTTTTCTTTGTTAACATTTTTATATATACAGCCATGGCCGAAAGTGTTGGAACCCTTGAAATTCTTCCAGAAAATGAAGTATTTCTCCCAGAAAATGATTGCAATTACATGTTTTGTTATCAAGGTGTTTATTTTCTTTTCTGTCTATTTGAACAACACAAAAAAACAGAGAAAAAAGGACAAATTGGACATAATTTCACTCAAAAACCCAAAAATGGGCTGGACAAAATTGTTGGCACTGTCAACTTAATATTTGGTTGCACACCATTTGGAATAAATAACTGCAGTTAATTGATTCTTAGAACTATTAACGAGGTTCTTACCCCTCTCAACTGGAATTTTGGACCACTGTTTTTTGCAAGCTGCTCCAAATCTCTCATATTGGAAGATGCCTTCTTCCAACAGCAATTTTAAGATCTCTCCAAAGGTGTTCAATTGGATTTAGATCATGGTAACATAGTATATGCCAGTTCAGATCGCTCCAGCGTTTTGTTTCCATCCATTTCTGGGTGCTTCTTGAAGTATGTTTAGTGTCAGTGCCCTGCTGGAAGACCCATGACCTAGGATGCAAACCCAGGTTTCTGACACTGAGCACTACATTGCGACCCAAAATCCATTAGTAATTTTCAGTTGTCATGATGCCTTGCACAGTCAAGGCACCCAGTGCCAGAGGCAGCAAAACAAGCTCAAAATTATCTTTGAATCTCCACTATATTTGACTGTAGGTACTGTGTTTTTTTCTTTGTAGGCCTCATTCCGTTTTTTGGTAAACAGTGGAATGATGTGCTTTGTCTTGGTCCCATCTATCCACAAGACGCTTTCCCATAAGGATTTTGGCTTACTCACGCACATTTTGGCAAACTGCAGTCTAGCTTTTTTATGTTTATGTGTCAGCAGTGGGGTCCTTCACGTTCTCCTGCCATAGCGTTTCATGTCATTCAAATGTCGACGGATAGTTCGCCTTGACACTGATGCACCCTGAGCATGCTTGAATTTCTTTGGGACTTAGTTAGTGCTGCATATCCACCATGCGGACTGTCCTGCGTTGCAACCTTTCATCAATTTTTCCCTGCCTTCTAAGTCCAGGGAGATTAGCTGGAGTGCCATGGATTATAAACTTTTTGATTATGTTGCGCACTGTGGACAAAGAAACATCAAGTTCTCTGGAGATTGACTTATAATCTTGAGATTGTTGATTATTGTTCAACAATTTTGGTTCTCAAGTCCTCAGACATTTCTCTTCTACTCTTTCTGTTCTTCATGCTTAGTGTGGCACACAGACACACAATGCAAAGATTGAGTCAACGCCTCCCCTTTTTATCTTGGTTGAGGTGTGATTATCATATTGCCCACCTGTGTTACTTACCACAGGTGAATATGAATGAGCATAACATGATTGAAGCAAAGTTGTTTACCACAATTTTGGAAAGGTGTCAACAATTTTGTCCGAACCATTTTGGGCTTTTTTTGTGAAATTATGTCCAACCTTCAAGGGTGCCAACACTTTTGGCCATGACCGTATACAGATAGATACATAGATTCTTAGTGAGCTCTAATTTAATCTACACTGCTCAAAGAAATAACGGCAACACTCAAATAACATATCCTAGATCTGAATGAATTAAATATTCTCATTGAATACTTTGTTCTGTACAAAATTGAATGTGCTGACAACAAAATCACACAAAAATCATCAATGGAAATCAAATTTATTAACCAATGGAGTCCTGGATTTGGAGTCACCCCAAAATTAAAGTGGAAAAACACACTACAGGCTGATCCAACTTTGATGTAATGTCCTTAAAACAAGTCAAATGAGGCTCAGTTTTCTGTGTGGCCTCCACGTGCCTGAATGACCTCCCTACAATGCCTGGGCATGCTCCTGATGAGGTTGCGGATGGTCTCCTGTGGGACCTCCTCCCAGACCTGGACTAAAGCATCCACCAACTCCTGGACAGTCTGTGGTGCAACGTTGGTGGATGGAGCGAGACATGATGTCCCAGATGTGCTCAATCGGATTCAAGTCTGGGGATCGAGCGGGCCAGTCGATAGCTTCAATGTCTTCATCTTGCAGGAACTGCTGACACACTCCAGCCACATGAGGTCTGGCATTGTCCTGCATTAGGAGGAACCCAGGGCCAACCACACCAGCATATGATCTAACAAGGGGTCTGAGAATCTCATCTCAGTACCTAATGGCAGTCAGGCTACCTCTGGCAAGCACATGGAGGGCTGTGCACCCCTCCAAAGAAATGCCACCCCACACCATTACTGACCCATTGCCAAACCGGTCATGCTGAAGGATGTTGCAGGCAGCAGATCGCTCTCCATGGCGTCTCCAGACTCTGTCAAGTCTGTCACATGTGCTCAGTGTGAACCTGCTTTCATATGTGAAGAGCACAGGGCGCCAGTGGCGACTTTGCCAATCCTGGTGTTCTGTGGCAAATGCAAAGCATCCTGCACTGTGTTGGGCTGTGGGAACAACCCCAATCTGTGGATGTCGGGCCCTCATACCACCCTCATGGAGTCAGTGTCTAACCGTTTGCGCAGACACATGCACATTTGTGGCCTGCTGGAGGTCATTTTGCAGGTCTCTGGCAGTGCTCCTCCTGTTCCTCCTTGCATAAAGGCTGAGTTAGCGGTCCTGCTGCTGGGTTGTTGCCCTCCTACAGCCCCCTCCACATCTCCTGGTGTACTGGCCTGTCTCCTGGTAGCGCCTCCAGCCTTTGGACACTACGCTGACAGACACAGCAAACCTTCTTGCCACAGCTTGCATTGATGTGCCATCCTGGATGAGCTGCACTACCTAAGCAATTTCTGTGGGTTTTAGAGTCCGTCTCATGCTACCACGAGTGTGAAAGCACAACCAACATTCAAAAGTGACCAAAACATCAGACAGAAAGCATTGGTACTGAGATGTGGTCTGTGGTCCCCACCTTCAGAACCACTCCTTTATTGAGTGTGTCTTGATAATTGCCAATAATTTCCATCTATTGTCTATTCCATTTGCACAACAGCATGTGAAATTGATTGTCAATCAGTGTTGCTTCCTAAGTGGACAGTTTGATTTCACAGAAGTTTGATTTACTTGGAGTTATATTCTGTTGTTTAAGTGTTCGCTTTATTTTTTTGAGCAGTGTACTTTACTATATAGTAAAGACATATAGCAAGAGTGTGGAGCCTCTGATGTCCCTTTCTTCAGCACCCCAGCCAGATTCCAGGGGACCGCAGTGCTCAGGATGGAGATTGCAGTGCAAAACACTGGCCATTTAATTGCTTCTGACACAGCGAGCATGCGCACGCAGCATTCACTAATGAATGCTGCAGCACGTTCAATGAAGGATTACATCCTGATGCATCCGGAGTCAGTGCGCTCTTCACTCCAGTCCTACTGACATCAACAGTAGCGGAAGCCACAGTCCCTCCTGTGATGTATATGTCTTTGGCCTCACCTGTTATATATATAAGCATCCACAGCCCCTCCTGGTATGTATGCATCCCCAGCCCCTCTTGTGATGTATGTGCCCACAGCCCCTCCTGTGATGTTTGTGCCCACAGCCCCTCCTGTGATGTATGTGCCCACAGCCCCTCCTGTGATGTATGTGCCCACAGCCCCTCCTGTAATGTATGTGCCTTCAGCGTCTCCTGTGATGTATGTGCCCCCAGCATCTCCTGTGATGTATATTCCCCCAGCATCTCCTGTGATGTATATTCCCCCAGTGTCTCATGTGATGTAAGTGCCCACAGCATCTCCTGTGATGTAAGTGCCCTCAGTATCTCCTGTTATGTATGTGTCACCAGCCCCTCTTGTGATGTATGTGCCCACAGCCCCTCTTGTTATGTATGAATGACGCTCGCAGCCCTAACCCTGGGAAGATGGGGGATTACTCGGAGCCGGGTCCTGTGTTTTGGTGGGGTGCAGCCATGGCCCGGACCCGCTCCGTGCCCAGGGCCGTCACATTAAAAAGGGTGGTACGGGCTTATCAGGGTTGAGTGGTTGCTATCGACTACCCCTCCTGTGGTATCTGGTGAAGGCCACCAGCGCTGCTGCAGTCCTCTGAGGCGGGATGTTGTGGCAGCCGAAGTTGATACTACTCCCCACAGGCGGAGCAGGACATCAGGGCAGAGAGACAGGATGGAGGGAGTTGTAGTGTAGGAGGTCTGGTGCTGAGTAGTACGGTGCAGTGCAGAATAAAGAGTCCGGAGGTCATAGGGGTTGACTTCCAGGGTTTTTACTCACGGTGGAGAGTATAGCTGCAAGGCTTCTCCCTGCTCCTCGTGGAGTTCTGCGGTCACCAGGAATGGGGGTCCGACAACCTCCAAGCAATTCAAGTGTTCAATCAGGCCCCCGCACCAGAGTGTTCCTAGACTTCAGACCGGGTCCTTTCCTGTCTGTGTGTGTGTAGATAGGCCGGGCCTCCCTCTGGACTTCGCTCAGAAAAAGGGTACGGGTGGCAGCTCCGCTCCTTCCATTACCAGGTGGGATCCTCTGGGTCTACCGGGCTTCCCTGACCAGGACGTAGAGTAGCAAGGTCAGGTGTCGGGGGCCGGTACCCCTCTTGCAGCCGGAATCCCTCTGACTTGGCCAGAATAGCGAGGACAGGTGGCATATGCCACTCTGTCTGCATCCCCCTGGGATCCATTTGCGGTGGAGCTACACTCCTAAGCTCCGGGCCTTCTTGGTCATGGTCCTTGACCGGGTTGAGACATATGTTATCTGCAACCTGCCCCTCGACCCAAGGCCAGGGTACGAGGGCCGTGTCTCCATCCACTGCAGGTCCACACAGGATCCACGTTCAGGGAGGGAGATCACAATCAAAGAACCACGAGCCAAGATGGCTGTTTATTAAATATGAAATATTAAGTGTCACTAAAATGTGAGTCCTCGACCCTTACCCACTAATTGGTTCCCCCTATCTCTTGGTTCCCCAATCTCCCATTTTCCAGTAGGGGCGGCACTCTAGTGCCTACTAGCCCCCTCTGGTGGGAGAAGTGTGGTGTTGGATGTGGAGGTGGGGTCCTGACCATCGCACCGTTCTTACCTCAAAGGAGGAACACTACACCCCATTAAAGAGGTGCAGCATCCCTGTTG
The DNA here is from genome assembly GCF_046119375.1 of Phyllobates terribilis. Classification (NCBI taxonomy): domain Eukaryota; kingdom Metazoa; phylum Chordata; class Amphibia; order Anura; family Dendrobatidae; genus Phyllobates; species Phyllobates terribilis. The sequence goes on from NW_027362771.1 coordinate 295,776,307, forward strand.
CGGTCGAACCCTCAGGGGTGCCAGATATGTGCCCACAGCCCCTCTTGTTATGTATGTGCCCCCAGTGTCTCTTGTGATGCATGTGCCCTACAGCATCTCCTGTGATGTATGTGCCCCCGGCATCTCCTGTGATGTATGTGCCCCCAGCGTTTCCTGTGATGTATGTGCCCCCAGCGCCTCCTGTGATATATATGCCCCAGCGTATCCTAAGTGGTGTATATGCTCCAGTCCCAGCCTCTCCTGTGTAATGTGTATGCTGCAGCCCCAGTGTCTTCTATGTGATGTACAGTACAGACCAAAAGTTTGGACACACCTTCTCATTTAAAGATTTTTCTGTTATGTCTTGACTATGAAAATTGTACATTCACACTGAAGGCATCAAAACTATGAATTAACACATGTGGAATTATATACTTAACAAAAAAGTGTGAAACAGCTGAAAATATGTCTTATATTCTAGGTTCTTCAAAGTAGCCACCTTTTGCTTTGATGACTGCTTTGCGCACTCTTGGCATTCTCTTGATGAGCTTCAAGAGGTAGTCACCGGAAATGGTCTTCCAACAATCTTGAAAGAGTTCCCAGAGATGCTTAGCACTTATTGGCCCTTTTGCCTTCACTCTGCGGTCCAGCTCACCCCAAACCATCTCGATTGGGTTCAGGTCATCTGGCACAGCACCCCATCACTCTCCTTCTTGGTCAAATAGCCCTTACACAGCCTGGAGGTGTGTTTGGGGTCATTGTCCTGTTGAAAAATAAATGATGGGCCAACTAAACGCAAACCGGATGGAATAGCATGCCGCTGCAAGATGCTGTGGTAGCCATGCTGGTTCAGTATGCCTTCAATTTGGAATAAATCCCCAACAGTGTCACCAGCAAAGCACCCGCACACCATCACACCTCCTCCTCCATGCTTCACGGTGGGAACCAGGCATGTAGAGTCCATCCGTTCACCTTTTCTGCGTCGCACAAAGACACGGTGGTTAGAACCAAAGATCTCAAATTTGGACTCATCAGACCAAAGCACAGATTTCCACTGGTCTAATGTCCATTCCTTGTGTTCTTTAGCCCAAACAAGTCTCTTCTGCTTGTTGCCTGTCCTTAGCAGTGGTTTCCTAGCAGCTATTTTACCATGAAGGCCTGCTGCACAAAGTCTCCTATTAACAGTTGTTGAAGAGATGTGTCTGCTGATAGAACTCTGTGTGGCATTGACCTTGTCTCTAATCTGAGCTGCTGTTAGGCTGCGTTCACACATTGCGTATTTCCCTGCGTTTTTTTACGCGCGCGTATTTCCTGCTTTTTTTACCTGCGTTTTTTTATGCAGGTAAAAAAATCACCTCCATTCACACACTGCATTTTTTCCTGCGTTTTTTTACGGAGTTGCAGGAGAAAATGAAGTGTGAGGAGCATTGACACCTGTATGTAATGTAATGTATGTGTTTGTGTGTCCTGTCTGTGTCTATGTGTCATGTGTGTGAGTGTCCCCCTAGCAGTGTATGTACAGACAGCTTCTGGCTGCAGTACATACACTGCTTTAAAAGAAAAAAACTATGGATACTCACCTATCTGATGGATAGGAGAGGCGTCCGGTCCGGTCCCGTGGCTTCCAGCATCTGCCGTGAAGCGATCAGCTGACTGTCACGTGACCGGCTTGTAAATCAGCTGACCGGAAGCCGGTAAGCTACAGTTACCTGATCGCTTCACAGAAGATGCTGGAAGCCGCGGGACCGGACCGGATGGCTCTCCTATAGTATCCATAGTTTCTCCTGCGCCTCCATAGAAAAGCGCTGGAATTACGCAGTGTGTGAACACCGCTGCGTAATTCCATTGCTTATAAAGGACACAATAGGAGAAAGCGCAGGACGCTGCTGCGTAAAGAATTGACATGTCAATTCTTTACGCAGCTCGGCTTTCGCGCTGCGTAAAATCACTCTGTGTCTGAACGGCAAAGTGAATTTCCCGTTCACTTTGCTGGCAGACACAAGGCACATTGCGTATTTTGAAAAAGCGCGCGCAAAAAAGCGCACGAAAATACGCAATGTGTGAACGCAGCCTTAACCTGCAATTTCTGAGGCTGGTGACTCGGATAAACTTATCCTCAGAAGCAGAGGTGACTCTTGGTCTTCCTTTCCTGGGGCGATCCTCATGTGAGCCAGTTTCTTTGTAGCGCTTGATGGTTTTTGCAACTGCACTTGGGAACACTTTCAAAGTTTGCCCAATTTTTCGCACTGACTGACCTTCATTTCTTAAAGTAATGATGGCCACTCATTTTTCTTTACTTAGCTGCTTTTTTCTTGCCATAGTACAAATTCTTACAGTTTATTCAGTAGGACTATCAGCTGTGTATCCACCAGACTTCTGCACAACACAACTGATGGTCCTAACCCCATTTATAAGGCAAGAAATCCCACTTATTAAACCTAACAGGGCACACCTGTGAAGTGAAAACCATTTCCGGTGACTACCTCTTGAAGCTCATCAAGAGAATGCCAAGAATGTGCAAAGCAGTCATCAAAGCAAAAGGTGGCTACTTTGAAGAACTTAGAATATAAGACATATTTTCAGTTGTTTCACACTTTTTTGTTAAGTATATAATTCCACATGTGTTAATTCATAGTTTTGATGCCTTCAGTGTGAATGTACAATTTTCATAGTCATAAAAATACAGAAAAGTCTTTAAATGAGAAGGTGTGTCCAAACTTTTGGTCTGTACTGTATATACAGTGGTCTGTATCTCCTATGTCATGTTTATAGACCAGTCTCGGTGTCTCCTATGTGACGTATATAATGCAGACCCCCCCACTGCATGAGTTCTATAAATGTTACATGAGCAGTGATGAATTTCCCACTGTGAGGAGACATGTGGTATAATATAAATCTGTGTTCAGCACTTACTGCTGCAAGTTCTTTTCTAAAGTCATCGAAAAGAGTCGACTGCACTCCAGACTGACACAAATCTAGAAACGCAGTAGCAACAACATCCATACCACCTAACATCACAGCTGCACAAAAAGTAGTTCCAGCCGTCACATTAGAGGTGAGTTAATTAAATGTTTGACCAAATAAAGCAGAATAAATTTCAAATTGATAATTTTGTACTGCCCCCATATATTGGTATAAATATCCAAATGGACCCTGTCAGAAAAAAGGTTCCCCATATACATATACAATCAATATGCCATGGAGGCAGAAACATTTAGCACAAATGTAAGCAGAGATGACCACTCATCTAGTGTACAATAATAAAATTTTCATTATTTTAGATAAGAATTGTTCAACAAAAATTTTATATGTAGAGTTACATGTATGATCTGATATTTGTATTTGAGAATCTACTTCTTCACAAGGTCGAGATGATCTTGGCAATACCCACTTTAAGAGTGACTGTCACTGAACTAGTTAAGCAAGTTAGAGGAGTGTCTAGAAGTGGAGGTGGGATGGAGAAGCAGAGATCAGTAGAGCTGTTTTTGTGCCGTGATGCCATGTCATACAGGGCACAGACTACATCTCTTGCCTTCTGCTGCAGCTGTGTCAAGGTATTATACACTTTTTTATCTTCTTTAATAATAGGTTTTACCATTTCCTTACACTTTAACTCTGCAGGTTCTTTAATAATGTTTCTGATCACTTTTCTGTTTTTGGTGTAGCTATTTTCTGACAATCACAAACAAGTTATCTATATATAAGAGTTACTGTAGGTATGTTAATAGTAAACTACTGTTCTTGCCTTATGCACTTATATTGTATATCATTGATATGGTACTTTTATCGGTTCCAGAGTAAGAAATATAACATTTCCCTGGTTACATGTCTTATTGGTTAGAACAGAAACTATAATGTATCTGAATACTTAACATGTTTACAAATATACTGAGCACTTACATTACAGTCATTTCTGACAGGTGTGTGAATGGTATGGTTTTGAAAATTGATATTGGATTATATAAAGTAAGCATGTTTCTATGACTATGTAGATATCTTCTGGTCATTTTAACATTGAGCGTACATACTGTATGTAGCAATGCTGAACTACCACTGCTCTGTGACTTTTGAGTACTATTAGGCTATGTTCACACATCATGGTTTTTTCAGCTTTTTTTTATGTGTTTTTTTATGCAAATTTTCAGCTGCATTTTACAGTATCAGCAAAGTCTATGAGATTCCAGAAATCTTATACACTCATCTTGTTGTTTTTTTTGTTAGGATTTTGTACTTTGCATGTTTTTTTTTTGCAAAATAGAGCATGTCACTTCTTTCAGCGTTTTTTCACCTATTGGAAGTAATGGGTGGTGAAAATAACGCTGAAAAAAATACTGTAAAAATGCAGCAAAAACGCACCAAAAAGCAAGTAAAAAAAGCAAGAAAAATCCTGAACAACCTCCTGGCAAGAGATCAGGTTTTGCTGCAGAAAAAAAACGCTGAAAAAATCATGATGTGTGAACATAGCCTTATTATACGTGCCTCGTCTCTAAGAGTGTCTTGAAAGCTCCGAAAAAAGGAAACTGCATAAACCTCCCTAATAACACTGCTCTTTGAATATTTCTTGTGTGGAAAATCATGATGTTACATTATCGGACTCATCCCTGGCATCCAAACGTATATTTAGGGGGTGGAAATAATCTTCCTATCCACCTCCAAGTCACAGAGATACTCCCCTATATGCTGCTTCCTCTGTTGCAGCTATTTGCCCATCACCGTCTTTTCTCCCTGAAAAGAACTTCTGACAATTATGTAAATTATAACTGCAAAGGTGGTCTCACACTTAGCGTTCAAACCAGAATTCTTTTGTACCAAAAACTGAGAAAAGACCCTGGTATATATAGAATATCCCAAACGGCATTATTTATAAATACATCCAAAAACGAAGAAAATGCCAGGACTAAAGGTACAACAGAGTTCATAAGAAGATACATTTTAGTTAATAAAAACAAACAAACAAATACTACCATAAACAATCCAATATACAGGCAAATGATGCATATAAAGATGAGTGAGCAATTGGTGCAGCCCAATGATAGATAAATAGAATGATAAATTAATAATTTTAAGGTGCTATATAAATCTTGGGTTACATAGGAAATATATCAGCTATGCATAGTTAATACTGTACATACATGTATGCAAAGTAAGTATGTATTATACCTGTAAACTAACATAGGGGTGAAGCTATTGCAAAATGCGCATTGGGTTTGCTGATGAGTGAGCAAGTGACTCTTCCATTGTATGGTCATGAACTGTTTACATGCTGCTAACTGAGGGATTTCATATAATCATGCATTTACTTTATCTGTAACTATGTTGGTTTACAGGTATAATACATACATGTATGTATTTACTATGCTTAGCTGATAAATTCCCTAAGTAACCCAAGATTTATATAGCACCTTAAAATTATTAATTGATCAATCTATCATTGACCGACACACTGCAACGAAATGAAAATGGAAGAAATGTCTGATTTTGGAACAGTCTTATAGGTCAGAGGTCCCCAACCGCCGGTCCGCGGACCAGGACCGGGCCGTTGGGGTTTTTCAGCCGGTCCGCGGCGCTGCTGACCAGGGCCGGCGTCAGCACCCGGGCAAATGCCGGGGCTCTGAGCAGGCAGAGGGGCCCACTGGCGGTCGCGCACCCCGCTGGGCTATGGGCGGAGGAGAGCGGTGTCAGCGCCCGCCCTTCTCCGCCGCTTGCTCAGGGCCCCGGCAGCCCGATACTTACCTCTCCCCGTGCCTCCGCAGATCAGCTGTCTTCCTGCTCTGCGCTCCCTGTGACGTCTCAGGTCAGAGGGCGCGGTGACGTCTTTACACCGCGCCCTCCCCTGAGCCGTCACAGGGAGCGCTGAGCGGGAAGAAACGACAACGCTGGAGTTCGGAGCCGAGCAGCGAGCGGCGGGCAGCAGGTAGCAGGTGAGGAGAAGGGAGGTGAGTATTTGATTTTTTTTTTTAATGTATGGAGGCATGGGGCAGTATAAAGAGGGGAGGGGGGGCATCCTGCTTGGGGCATTATAAAGAGGAGGGGTGACAGCCTGCATGGGGCATTATAAGGTGGGGAACAGCCTGCATGGGGCATTATAAAGAGGGGGGGATTCCTGCTTGGGGCATTATAATGAGGAGGGGTGACAGCCTGCATGGGGCATTATAAGGTGGGGACCAGCCTGCATGGGGCATTATAAAGAGGGGGGGATTCCTGCTTGGGGCATTATAATGAGGAGGGGTGACAGCCTGCATGGGGCATTATAAGGTGGGGACCAGCCTGCATGGGGCATTATAAGGTGGGGAACAGCCTGCACGGGGCATTATAAAGAGAGGGGGGGACATCCTGCATGGGGCATTATAAAGAGGAGGGTTGACAGCCTGCATGGGGCAGTATAAAGAGGAGGGGTGACAGCCTGCATGGGGCAGTATAAAGAGGAGGGGTGACAGCCTGCATGGAGCATTATAAAGAGGAGGGGTGACAGCCTGCATGGGGCATTATAAAGAGGGGGGGTGACAGCCTGCATGGGGCAGTATAAAGAGGAGGGGTGACAGCCTGCATGGGGCAGTATAAAGAGGAGGGGTGACAGCCTGCATGGGGCATTATAAAGAGGGGGGGCAGCCTGTATGGGGCATTATGTGGGGGGTAACAGCCTGCATGGAGCATTAAAAGGGGGGGCCTGTATGGGGCATTATGTGGGGGGGAACAGCCTGCATGGAGCATTATAAGGGGGGGGCAGCCTGTATGGGGCATTATGTGGGGGTAACAGCCTGCATGGAGCATTAAAAGGGAGGGGCCTGTATGGGGCATTATGTGGGGGGTAACAGCCTGCATGGAGCATTATAAGGGGGGGGACAGCCTGTATGGGGCATTATGTGGGGGGTAACAGCCTGCATGCAGCATTATATGGGGACCGGTATCCTGTATGGAGCGTTATATGGGGGCCAGTATCCTGTATGGAGCGTTATATGGGGGCCAGTATTCTGTATGGAGCCTTATATGGGGGCCAGTATTCCGTATGGGGTCTTATATGGGGGCCAGTATTCCGTATGGGGCCTTATATGGGGGCAAGTATTCCGTATGGGGCCTTATATGGGGGCAAGTATTCCGTATGGGGCCTTATATGGGGGCAAGTATTCCTTATGGGGCCTTATATGGGGGCCAGTATTCCATATGAAGTGTTATATGGGGGCCAGTATTCCGTATGGGCGTTATATGGGGACCAGTATTCCGTATGGAGCCTTATATGGGGGCCACTATTCTGTGTGGAGCGATTCACCGGTTTCTGAGCTATTGTAGAATTTACAATAGATATCACTCATGAAGTGAAATCTTTGCATTGTACTATATATATATATTTCTCCGCCGTATCTCTGCATCATGAATCGTGGTATGTGTTAAAGGGGCCCACTGAGACTCTTTCGCCCGGGGCCCAGAAAAACCTGGAGCCGGCCCTGCCGCTGACAGCTAGCTCCGCGTCCCTGCGCCTGGTCAGAACTCGCTCTGTGTGGATTTATAATGTTTTCTGCCATAGCAGTGACAGCTCGCAGCTCGCGGCAGAGAACATTATGCAGGACGGGGTGGGGCGTCGGGCGGGTCTTAGTGACGCAGCCCTCCACAGCACAGCATGGTACCTGTTGTACGTCACGGGGCGGGTCTTAGTGACGCGGCCCTCCTGCACAGCATGGTGTGTTCCTGACGGGGTGGGGCGGCAGGCTCTCCTCACTGACACGCCCCCGGCAGAACATGTTATGTGGGACGTGCTGGGGCAGCAGACTGGCTTCAGTGACGCGGCTCCCGGTACCGGTGTTCAGTGTGTAGCGCTGCTAAGCAGCAGCGCTGTATACACTGACGCTCAATGTACAATGCTGCTACTTAGCAGCGCTGTACACCGAGGTCCCGCCAGCATCCTCCCCATACAGCTCCACCGCTCCATAACCCCACCCCCATATGACCAAAGCCCCGCCCCCACCCCCACCGGGCCATGGAAAACTGGTCTTGCTTAAAGCCGGTCCCTGGTGCAAAAAAGGTTGGGGACCTCTGTTATAGGTGATATGTAGTGTTGAGCGAGCACTAAAATGCTCGGGTGCTCGAAGCTCGGGCCGAGCTCACCGTGATGCAACGAGCCCAATGTTAGTCTATGGGAAACCCGAGCATTTTTGCGGCGGCACCCCCGGCAGTCTGTAGAAAGCCTAAAAAGTGCCCAAAACGATAGTGACAGTGCTGAAATGACAGGGAGACAGTATGGGCATCGCCCCAGGAAGCATTTCTGACCCCCAGGTCACTGCTGTCAACAACGTGGTCAGAGGCATTAAGCCACTTTTACGGGCACACAATAAAACGTTCAAAAACGAAACTGAAACTGCTTTCCTGTGAAATATGTTAAGGAACATCCTTTGCAATGTAAAGACTTGTGTATAAGGTAAAATAAATAACCAACAACAAAAATACTCCTCCACACCTTGGGCTATGTTCACAAGTAGCATTTTTCATGGGTTTTTGCACTTTTGTATTGCTTTCACCGGGAAATGTCATTTTAACATTTTACAACCTTATCTGGCCATATGCTGTGTGACACATGCATACAGTGCTGAAAAGACATAGGAACAGCATGGGGAAGACCCTTGGAAGCATCTCTGACTCGCAGGTCACTGCCTAAAAGTGTGCCCATCAGAAGTGATCCTTGTCGCATCAGAAGATGCAGACTTGCAACTATCCCCGTGCAAGTCCTTGTCCCAGGGCAGTGTTCAATTGTACCTCCCCCATTCCTTGCTATGCAAGCGCAAATATGCAGCCAACTACCCACCCACTGGCAGGCTGCAATAACATACTGCTAGCTTTCACTTGAAATGGGGCCTTTTAGTTTGGAGGAGGCCGAAGCTGGCCACTACCTCATGGCTGCTTCGGCAGCGAGGTATCCATACTCAGTCCCCAGCCACCCGGCAGCCGGGTGTCCACGCTCGGTCCCCAGCCGCCAGGGGGCAGCCGGGTGTCCATAACCGGTCCCCAGCCGCCCCTATTTCTCCTGTCACCTTCCCACACACTTTTCTTAGCCTGGCCTGCTTTAGGGCAGCATTGGACGAGCCCACCAGAGAACCAGACTCCTCCAGTGGGCCCTGGCTTCTCCATCAGGGGAGTTGAGAGTGCCAAGGTGAGGAACATGATGATGATGATAGAAGTTAGCATCTTCTTTGTTTTCTTTTAATGCAAGCGTAAGTGTGCAGCCTGCCACCCACCCACCCCCAGGCTGCAATGCCATACTGCTAGCTTGCACTTGAAATGGGGCCTTTTAGTTTGGAGTAGACCGAAGCTGGCCACTACCTCATGGCTGCTTCGGCGGCCTGGTATCCATACCCAGTCCCCAGCCGCCCGGCGGCCGGGTGTCCACACTCGGTCCCCAGCCGCCAGGGGGCGGCCGGGTGACCATACTCGGTCCCCAGCCGCCCCGCGGCCGGGTGTCCACACACGGTCCCCAGCCGCCTGGGGGCGGCCGGGTGTCCATAAATGGTCCCCAGCCGCCCCTATTTCTCCTTTCACCTTCCCACACACTTTTCTTAGCCTGGCCTGCTTTAGGGCAGCATTGGACGAGCCCACCAGAGAACCAGACTCCTCCGGTGGGCCCTGGCTTCTCCATCAGGGGAGTTGAGAGTGCCAAGGTGAGGAGCATGATGATGATGATAGAAGTTAGCATCTGCTTTGTTTTTTTGGAATGCAAGCGCATGTATGTAGTAACGACTAAGCCTGAGGTGGTCAGCGTTTTGGCGCATATCCTACCTCCTCCGAGGATTGCTGGATGTTTTCCTGCTACTATCCCAGTTCTATGACAGCCCGTTAAAACAAAGCTTCAGGTGATAAATAATGGATGAGGTGGTGGCAAAGGAGAAGGAGCAGGAGGAACAGGGACCATTCACATCAATATCAGGCCAGTCAACCACACATGTCTTGTAGGATATGTTTCTGCACCAAAAGGAGCGGTTCGGCTACACAGTTAAAAGGAATACAGTGAGTGCAATGCCTACCAAAAATTTAGAGGCACTCCAATGCCCCTTGGAAGTGACATGGAGGTCAGAGGGCCTTAACTAAACCGTTTTTTCCATTTATAGCAACTGGGTCTCCTGTGCACTGTTGGCCTAAGCAGTGAATGGAAGGCTTTCCAAAAATTATGAGGAACTGCAATGCCCCTTGAAACAGACGTGGATTACAGCGTACTAAAAACCTTCTACCCTTTATTAGGGAGTGGGTTTCCCTTAGTGTTCGCCTATGCATTGAAAAGCAAAAGCTGACTAAAATTAGGAGGAAATGCAATGCCCATTGGAAGCGTCGTGTAGGTCGCAATAGCTTAATAAGACGGTTTTAATGCCCCTTGGAAAAGTGGTGGAGGTCACAGTAGCTAAACAAGATGGTTTGAATGCCCCTTGGAAAAGTGGTGGAGGTCACAGTAGCTTCACAAGACGGTTTTAATGCCCCTCGGAAGAGACGTGGAGGTCGCAATAGCTTAACAAGACCATTTTAATGTCCCTTGGAAAAGTGGTGGAGGTCACAGTAGCTAAACAAGACTGTTTTAATGCCCCTTTCAAGAGCTATGCCATGCATATTACAAACACTATTCCCATTATTGGGGAGTGGGTCTCCCATAGTCTTTGCTTATGTCTTCCAAGCAAAATCTGCCAAAATTAGGACGGAGGAACTTGCAATGCCCCTTACAAGAGCCATGCAGTACAGCATATTACAAACATTATTCCCATTATTGGAGAGTGGGTCTCCCATAGTCTTTGCTTACGCCTTCCTAGCAAATGCTGCCAAAAATTAGGAAGAAATGCAATGCCCGTTCGAAGAGTCGTGGAGGTTAGAGTTAATGAAAACAACATTTCAATGCCCCTTGGAAGAGCTGTGGAGTTCAGAGTGGTTTAACAAGATGCTTTTAATGCCCGTCGGAAGAGACGTGGAGGTCCCAGTAGCTTAACAAGACAGTTTTAATGCCCCTCGGAAGAGACGTGGAGGTCGCAGTAGCTTAACAAGATGGTTTTAATGCCCCTTTGAAGAGACGTGGAGGTCCCAGTAGCTTAACAAGACGCTTTTAATGCCCCTCGGAAGAGACGTGGAGGTCGCAGTAGCTTAACAAGATGGTTTTAATGCCCCATGGAAAAGTGGTGGAGGTTGCAGTAGCTTAGCAAGACGGTTTTAATGCCGCTTACAAGAGCCATACAGTACAGCATCTTAAAAATATTATTCCCATTTTTGGGGAGTGGGACTCCCACAGTCTTTGCTTATGCCTTCCAAGCAAAGCTGACAAAAATAAGGACGGAGGAACTTTCAATAATGGCAACATGGACCACGGTCACCCTGGTGGTATAGTGGTGGTGGAGGCTGAGGATAAGGAGAAGAACATAAAACAGCCGAAATGAGGAAGCGTATACCCATGTGTGGGTGTGAAGAGGTGCATGTGAATACACCTCCCGAAAAAATACAGTGGATTTGACTTTATGTTACTCTGCTGTCATTTGGTGGTGATGAGAAGTCTGGCCCAATCCAGCCCTTTTTCATTTTGATAAGGGTCAGCTTGTCAGCATTGTCAGTTGACAGGCGAGTGCGCTTATCAGTTATAATTCCCCCAGCGGCACTAAAAACACGCTCCGATAACACGCTAGTGGCAGGGCAGGCCAGGACCTCCAAGGCATACAGTGGAAGTTCATTCCAAGTGTCCAGCTTGAATACCCAATAATTAAAAGGCACAGAGGAATCACGGAGGATGCTGGTATGGTCGGCAAGGTACTCCCTCACCATCTTTTGAAACTTTGCACTCCTTGTGAGAGTACCCCACGCCTCAGGGTCTGTCCGAAGGGAGGGTCTGAGAAAACTGTCCCAGAACGTTGACAGTGTTTCCCTGCCTCTGCTGGATTGGAGTTGCGTCTCTCTCGCCTGTACGCCTTGGTTGGGCAACTAACTGTGACCTCTGCCACTAGCGTGTTCAGATGGGAATTTTTTTAACAGTTCTGCAGCAAGGACCTTCTGGTACTGCCCCATTTTTGTAGACTTCTCCACCTCAGGAATAAGAGAGTGAAAGTTCTCCTTGTAGCGGGGGTCTAAAAGTGTCACCAACCAGTAATGACTGTCACCCAACATTTTGACAATGCGAGCGTCACGGTTAAGGCAGCGTAACGTAAAGTCAGCCATGCGTGCCAGACTGGTAATGGGCTAGACTTCCGTGTCCTCACCAAGATGACGACTGACCATGCTCTCCTCCTCCTCCTCCTCCCCCCTGTCCTCAGGCCACCCACGCTGAACCGACGGTATGACAGTTGTACAGGTACTACCGTCTACAGCGCATGATACAAGCTCCTGTTCTTCCTCCTCCTCCTCCTCCTCTCCCTCATTGTCCCCCAATGCACATTGGGATGAGAGCGTTGCAAAAGACAGACAAGTGGAATGCTGACACTAATGATGGCACCGCTCACCATCTTGGTGGACTCCTCAAAGTTTGTCAAGATAGTGAGCTGAATATTGACGGCCTTGTTGCAGCTGGTACTCCACAACTGGTCTCTTCTGCTCACAAATCCTTTGCAACATGTGGAGGGTAGAGTTCCAACGTGTGGGGACATCACACACCAGTCGGTGTGATGGAAGCTGCAAACGCTGCTGCAACACAGCAAGGGCGGCGGAAGCTGTAGCCGACTTGCAAAAATGAGCTGACAGGCGGCGTACTTTGACGAGCAGATCTGGCAACTCGGGGTACAACTTTAGAAACCGCTGAACCATGAGGTTAAGCACATGAGCCAGGCATGGTACGTGTGTGATCTCGCCTCGCCTCAGAGCCGCCACCAGGTTACAGCCATTGTCACACACGACCATGCCTGGATGTAGGTTCAGCGGTCTCAGCCACAGATCTGCCTGCTCTTTCACAGCTGTCCTCAACTCACAAGCAGTGTGAGGTTTCTCACCTAAGCTTATGAGTTTCAGCACAGCCTGTTGCCGCTTGGCGGAGGCAGTACTTCAGTGCTTCCAGCTTGTAACTGATGTGGTGATATCTGAGATGGAGGCTGAGCATGAGGAGGAGGAGGAGGAGGATGCGCAGGAGCTGTACACTGTGGGGGCAACTCTGACAGACATAGGGCCCGCAATCCTCGGTGTGGGGAGGATGTGTTCCATCCCAAGGTCCGACTGGGTCCCGGCTTCCACTATGTTTACCCAGTGTGCTGTCAGGGAGATGTACCGTCCCTGGCAGCAAGCACTTGTCCACGTGTCCGTTGTCAGGTGGACTCTCCCAGTAACTGCGTTGTTGATGGCACGGCAGATGTTTTGGGACACGTGCTTGTGTAGTGCGGGGATGGCACACCAGGCAAAATAGTGTCGGCTGGGGACCGAGTACCGAGGGACGGCCACCGCCATAAGGTTGCGAAAGGATTCCGTCTCCACCAGCCTAAAAGGCAGCATTTCCAACGCAAGCAGTCGTGAAATGTGTGAATTTAGGACTGTGGCCTGTGGGGCGTTAGCTGCGAATTTCCGCTTTCGTTCAAAGGTCTGGGATATGGACAATTGAACGCTGCGGTGGGACGTGGACGTGGACGTTGATGCTGTTTCTTGAGAAACTGCCATAACAAGTGAAGACTGAGAGGAGGGGGCATCTTTGCATGCAGTATGGACAGGGGATTGCCTTGCACACACAACAGGGGGTTCTATTGCACGCACAACAGTGGAAGAAGCAGTGGTGACACCCGCTGAAACTGGTCGTGGATCCTGGGGTTCACCCCACAAAGTCGGGTGCTTTGCTGCCATGTGCCTGATCATGCTGGTGGTGGTCAGGCTTGTAGTTTTGTCACCCCTGCTGATGCTGGCATGGCAGGTGGTACAAATGGCCTTTTTGGGGTTATCAGCAGAGTCTTTAAAAAAATTCCAGACTCTGGAAGACCTACAGGTTGTACTAGCAACGTCCCTCATGTTGGTGTTACGGGGAGCTGTTGCCTGCCTTCTGTGTGCGGCCACCACACTGCTTCTTCCTGCCTGTTGGGGTACTCTGCCTCCCTCACCCTGTGTGCTGCTGGCCTCGCTCTGCATGTCCTCCTGCCACGTTGGGTCAGTTACTAGATCATCCACCACCTCCTCCTATTCCACTTGCGCACCACGATCCTCCTCCTCACTTCCTGGCAATTGTGTCTCATCATCGTCCACCTCTTGTGACAAATTGCCAGCGTCGACTTCCTGTGGCCGTGGCTGTTCAAATATTTGGGCATCGCTACATGGGATCTCCTCTTCCACCACTTCAAGCGGAGCAGGCGAGGGGCACAAATATGGAAATGGACCAGTGAACAGCTCAGAGTGTCCAAGTGTTATAATTTACTGGTGTATACCAGGCTCTTTTAAACAGATATATTGGTGTCTGAACAATCAGGAGACACTATTACTGTTTTTCTTTACGGAAAAAATACCAAAAGCTGGATAATAGAAATTTTTTAACGTGGGACAGCAAAACCACAGTTATAATTTACTGGTGTATACCAGACTCTTTTAAACAGATATATTTGTGTCTGAACAATCAAGAGACACTCTTACTGTTTTTCTTTACGGCAAAAAAATGCCAAAAGCAGGATAATACAGAGATTTGACCCATGGAACTGCAAAACCACACTTCTGTTTCTCAGGCCTACACCAGACTATTTTAAACAGATATATTGGTGTCTGAACAATCGAGAGACATTATTACTGTTTTTCTTTACGGCAAAAAATGCCAAAAGCAGGATAATACAGAGATTTGACCCGGGGAACTGCAAAACCACAGTTCTATTTCTCGGGCCTACACCAGACTATTTAAACAGATATATTGGTGTCTGAACAATCAGGAGACACTATTACTGTTTTTTTTTATGGCAAAAAAATGCCAAAAGCCAGATAATACAGAAATTTGACCTGTGGAACTGCAAAACCACAGTCCTATTTCTTGGGCCTACACCAGACTATTTTCAACAGATATATTTGTGTCTGAACAATCAGGAGACACTATTACTGTTTTTCTTTACGGCAAAATATGGCAAAAGCAGGATAATAGAGATTTTTCACCGTGGAATGGCAAAACCACAGTTATAATTTACTGGTGTATACCAGACTTTTTTAAATAGATATATTTGCGGCTGAACAGTGAGCGACACACTCAAACTGTTTTTTTTTAGGTAAAAATGGCCCAAAAGTGGATAATACAGAGGTTTGAACCGTGGAACTGAAAAACCACACTTCTATTTCTCTGCCCTTCACCAGACTATTTTCAACAGATATATTTGTGTCTGAACAATCAGGAGACACTATTACTGTTTTTCTTTACGGCAACAAATGCCAAAAGCAGGATAATAGAGATTTTTCACCCTGGAACGGCAAAACCACAGTTATAATTTACTGGTGTATACCAGACTCTTTTACACAGATATTTTGTGTTTGAACAATCAGGAGACACTATTACTGTGTTTCTTTACGGAAAAAATACCAAAAGCTGGATAATAGAGATTTTTTACCGTAGGACAGCAAAACCACAGTTATAATTTAATGGTGTATACCAGACTCTTTTAAACAGATATATTTGTGTCTGAACAATCAGGAGACACTCTTACTGTTTTTCTTTACTGAAAAAATACCAAAAGCTGGATAATAGAGATTTTTTTACCATGGAACGGCAAAACCACAGTTATAATTTACTGGTGTATACCAGACTTTTTTAAATAGATAAATTTGCGGCTGAACAGTGAGCGACACACTCAAACTGTTGTTTTTTAGGTAAAAATGGCCCAAAAGTGGATAATACAGAGGTTTGAACCGTGGAACTGCAAAACCACACTTCTATTTCTCTGCCCTTCACCAGACTATTTGCAACAGATATATTTGTGTCTGAACAATCAGGAGACACTATTACTGTTTTTCTTTACGGCAACAAATGCCAAAAGCAGGATAATAGAGATTTTTCACCCTGGAACGGCAAAACCACAGTTATAATTTACTGGTGTATACCAGACTCTTTTACACAGATATATTTGTGTTTGAACAATCAGGAGACACTATTACTGTGTTTCTTTACTGAAAAAATACCAAAAGCTGGATAATAGAGATTTTTTACCATAGAACAGCAAAACCACAGTTATAATTTAATGGTGTATACCAGACTCTTTTAAACAGATATATTTGTGTCTGAACAATCAGGAGACACTCTTACTGTTTTTCTTTACTGAAAAAATACCAAAAGCTGGATAATAGAGATTTTTTTACCATGGAATGGCAAAACCACAGTTATAATTTACTGGTGTATACCAGACTTTTTTAAATAGATATATTTGCGGCTGAACAGTGAGCGACACACTCAAACTGTTGTTTTTTAGGTAAAAATGGCCCAAAAGTGGATAATACAGAGGTTTGAACCGTGGAACTGCAAAACCACACTTCTATTTCTCTGGCCTACACCAGACTATTTTCAACAAACATATTTGTGTCTGAACAATCAGGGAGACACTATTACAGGTTTTTTTTTACGGCAAAAAATGCCAAAAGCAGGATAATAGAGATTTTTTACCGTGGAATGGCAAAACCACACTTCTATTTCTCTGGCCTACACCAGACTCTTTTAAATAAATGTATTTGTGTCTGAGCTGTCACAGACACACTTTTTTTTTTTTGGGGGGGGGGGGACACCAAAAGTTTAATAAGATGGGTATTTGTACAGTGTAAAGGAAGAAAAAAAAAAGAGGATTTAGATGAAAAAAAAAGGATTTTTCCTGGCCCCCGAGACCTGGAGCTAAGTCCAGCAATTTCAGCAACTGGAGCACACAGGACTGTAATGCAGCGTTTGCTGGTATAACCACTGCGTCTCCTATACAGCCTGCCTGCCTGCCTGATATCTGGGATGGATATTAGTCCTGAGAAGGACTGTTTGTTAGATCTGGCAGCCTTTACAGACCCTACACTAACTATTTTGCATTATATATCTCTCCCTAAATCAGCAGCGCTGTCCCTACACTGTCTGATCCCAGCCGTCTGTGTCCAAGATGGCGGTGCCCGGTTTTAAATACTCAAGGTGACGCAGTGCGGCCAGAAAATCAATGTAATGCCCACAACCAACATGGCTGCGGCATTAAAGTAACTGGCTGGCAATCCCTGCATGTTCATTGGCTCTGTAAAGAGCGCCAAACATGCAGGGCGGAGACCCGAGCTCCCGCCCGAGTAACCCGGAAATGTTCGGTGCTCGCCGAACATCCCGAGTAGCGTGATGCTCGGGCGAGTACCGAGCAGTGTCGAGCATGTTCGCTCAACACTAGTGATATGTTTGACATAGAACCGCGGTTTTAAATAGCAGGCCTGTTATTTGCTAATACTATTCTTGACAGACACCTAGTGTGAACAGCTTGACCGACATACTGCAGCAAAATGAAAATGGAAGAAATGGTTGATTTTGGAACACTCTTAGAGGTGTTATGTCTGACATAGAACCGCGGTTTTAAAGAGCAGGCCTGTAATTTACTAATACTATTCTACACAGAGACCTAGTGTGAATAGCATGACCGACACACTGCAAGGGAATGAAAATGGAAGAAATGGCTGATTTTGGAACACTCTTATAGGTGTAATGTCTGACAGAGAACCACGGTTTTAAATAGCAGGCCTGTAATTAGCTAATACTATTTTTAGCAGACACCTAGTATGAATAGCTTCACCGACACACTGCAACGAAATGAAAATGGAAGAAATGTCTGATTTTGGAACACTCTTATAGGTGTTATGTCTGACAGAGAACCACGATTTTAAATAGCAGGCCTGTAATTAACTAATACTATTCTTCACAGACACCTAGTGTGAATAGTTTGACCGACACACTGCAACAGAATGGAAAAGGAGGCCAAATATTTCAACGTTCAGTTTAAATTTCTGGATTTTATCGCTGAAATATGGAACAGATCTGGCTTTATTCGGCAGTGAGAACAAGCAAATGGAGCAGAAAAATGGTGTACTCTGGATTGCTTTTTAAGCAAATAACCTTGATTAAGATCCAAAAAAAATTTCCCTGGCCCCTGATATCTGGGGCTATGCCTACAAATATCTGTAATTATTAGAGCAGCAGCAGACAAGACGTTCAATGGACCATCTTGTGCTGTATCATACACTGCAGTCTGCCACATACACTGCCTGCCTGCCTAGCACTGATTATATGCAGCTGGATTAGTCCTCAGAAGGACTGTTAGTTCAGATGGATATACACAGTATATATGTTGTGGAATACCTATATTAACTATAAAGAAGCAAATCTCTCCCTGACGCAGCAGCACCTCTCCCTACTCTGCCTGATTCCAGGGTACACTGTGACGAGCATAGCAGTGCCAGGTCTTATATACACCTGATGACGCTGTACGGCCAGTCAATCATTGTAATGCCCACAATCAACATGGCTACGGCATCACAGTGCGTGGCAGGCAATCCCTGCATGTTTATTGGCTCTCTAAAGAGAGCCAAACATGCAGGGAGGGGACCTGAGTTCCCGCCCAATGAACCCGATAATACTCGTCGACGACAGTGATGCTCGTGTGACGCCTCAAAGCCTCCTGTAAGCCCCTTTACAGGAGTCCTGTTATGGAGAGAAGGGATGCAGCCGTGGCCCGGACCTGCTCCGTGCCCAGGGCCGTCACATTTAAAAGGATGGTACGGGCTTATCCGGGTTGAGTGGCTGATTACGACTACGCCACCTGTGGCACCTGGTGAAGGCCACCAGCGCTGCTGCCGTCCGCTGAGGCATGGTGGTATGGCGGCCATCGTTGTTACTACTCCCCACAGGTGGAGCAGGGCCTTAGGGCGGAGAGACAAGAAGACGGGGGTAGTAGTCTAGAAAGTCTGCATAGTGCGGTGTGGGGCAGAATAAAGAGTCCGGAGGCCATAGGGGTGAACTTCCAAGGCTTTACTCACATGAGAGATGGCAGTAGGAAGGCGACTCCCTGCTCCTCGCGGAGTTCTGCGGTCACCAGGGACGGGGATCCGACAACCTCCGAGTAAGTCCAGTATTCGATCAGGACCCCGCACCAGAGTGTTCCGAGTCTCCCTCTGAACTCCTCTCAGAAAAAAGGCACGGGTGGCAGCTCGGCTCCTTCCGTTACCCGGTGGGATCCTCGGGGCCTACCGGGCTTTCCCGACCAGGACGTAGAGTAGCAAGGTCGGGTGTCGGGGGCCGTTACCCCTCTTGCAGCCGGACTCCCTCTGAATATATCAGGTTGGCGAGGACAGGTGGCGTACACCATTCCGTCCGCATCCTCCCTGGGATCCATTTGCGGTTGAGCTACACTCTAAAGCTCCAGTCCTTCTTGGTCATGGTCCTTGACCGGGCTGAGACACTCATTATCTGCAGCCTGCCCCTCGACCCAAGGCCAAGGTACGAGGGCTGTGTCTCCATCCGTTGCAGGCCCACACAGGATCCGCGTCCAGGGTAGGAGATCACAGTAGTTCAGTCAAAGATCCATCACAATACATCAAAAGGACCAAGGGACAAAAAAACAAAGACCAAGATGGCTGTTTATTAAATATGAATTATTAAGTGTCACAAAAATGTGAGTCCTCCACCCTCACCCACTAAATGGTTCCCCTAACTCTTGGTTCCCCAGTCTCCCTGTAACCAGGAGGGCAGCACCTAGTGCATTCTAGCCCCCTCTGGTGGAGAAATGTGGTGTTGGATGTGGAGGCGGAGTCCTGACCATCACACTGTTCTTACCTCAGAGGAGGAACACTACACTCCATTACAGAAGTGCAGCATCCCTGTGGCGGTCGAACCCTCAGGGGCGCCACACTCGGGCGAGTACCAAGCAGTGGCGAGCACGTTCGCTCATCACTAGTCAGGTATAATCACATACAGCTCTGCAGTGAGATCAAGAGAGCAGAGAGCAGCCATCACACATCACATTGGTAAAGCCTCCGTCATGTAAAATAATCTCTGGAGGCAGATTCTCATGCAGATCAGTGTTCGGCCCATGGTCCTGAACAGATCATTTAAATATAAAAAAACATGAATTTCTCTGAAATAAAACATTGCATTGTAGATATCAAAGTATCCTTTTAGGCTAAGTGCCCACGATGCAGAAATGCTGCTGATTTTTTCCGTTTCTCCCTGGCAGGAAACGGAAGCTGAATAAGGCTGCGTGCCCACTATGCGTTTTTCAAGAGTTTTTGTGGCAGAATTTCCGCAGCAAAAACGCTTAAAAAACACTTGGTAATACGTGCCCCATGGTCCCCAATGATAATCCGCATGTCATTTAGTCATGTGACAGGTCACGCGACCGCAGACGTCAGCGGTCGCGTGACCTGTCACATGACTAACTGATGTCAAGGAAGGTCCTTTTAGACCATCGCGAGCTGTACAAGAGACCGGACACATCGTACAGGAGACCTGGGGCCATCGGATGGTGAGTATAATGTTTATTTTTATTTTAAATTCTTTTTTTTACAGGTACTATGGTACCTGGGTCTGGATGAGAGTCTCCTCTTCTCCAGACCCGGGTACCATCCGCACATTGAATCGCTAAATATCCGCATGTGCACATGTAGTCATGCGGATATTAAGTGATTCAATGCAAATTAATGGCGGCAATTACGCTGCGCGTCCACAAAAATAATGGACATGCTGCACATTTTTCCGCAATGATAATCCGCAGCGGAAATTTCCGCAGCATGTGCACAGCACATGCGGATTATCATTGGGGACCATGGGGCACGTATTACCAAGTGTTTTTTAAGCGTTTTCGCTGCGGAAATTCTGCCACAAAAACTCTTGAAAAACACATAGTGGGCACGCAGCCTTATTCAGCTTCCTATGACCCACATGCCCATATAGACGACTTAAGAGGGTTGAATCTACTGACAGATTCCCTTTAAAGAAGCAAATTCTCAAAGTAGCAATAATCTAATTTAATATTATTGGAAACCTAGGGTACAGACTCGTGAAACAGCAGCCATGTTTGGCTGAAAAACACACCCACATGTAATAGCTATGACTGCAAGATTTTCCTGTTTTAGAAGAAAACTTATTCACCACTGCATGCCAGCATTTTGGCCACATGTGACTGTCACTACATAGGACTATACCCTTAGGAATATGATTTAACCCAGTCATGAGTTTGCAGGGCTGTGAGAATTCAATTTCCTCATCATTTCACTGTTGCTATGTCCATTAATATATTTAGTCTTAAGACTTAAGTGTTTTTCTATCAGGACATTTTGAGCTTTTACTTATTGATATATGCACTGGATTAAAACAAATAGCATTGTTTCTGCAACCAGAGTCAGTAAGATCCAATGGTGCAACATGGAAACGAGACCATTGTTTGACAAAGACATTTTTGGGGTTCAGGATCTATACTGTACATAGGGACGTGAATTATGTGTGCTTTTAACTCTGAACACATCAGTTTCTCAGCTTACCTATCTGAGTTACATGTACTATAACCATTTTATCTCTCCATCTGCACATGTAAGATGTGAGGGATCATTTCTTTACTTGCAAATATCTAATGAAAACCTTTTTGTTACTTTTATTTCTTAAATAGTTTTTTACGTCATGGAACAATCATAATAATGTCACAGTATAAGTACTGTAGATTAACATAGATTCCAAAAAAAATTGCTTATTCAATTTGATGCACTCATTAGCACTTCATCTGAGTTCATATCTCAGTGGACTCTTTAATTTTTCATTTATTCATTAAGAAACCTCTTTTACTTTAAGGAAAAAAGGAAATTGGGTAGGGGCATGATCAAAACCCTTAAAATATGTTTAAGGTTTAAATAAGGGAATAAGGAATAGGAAAATAAATACAAGAATAAGGTAGGCCAATCTGAATTTAGTTCGGGGGGAAGGGAGGATCATGGAGGAGAGATTAGAAAATTATTTTTTTTTGTATCAGTAGTAGAGGCTTGGAACAAACTTACTGCAAATGTGGAGTGATTTTCACAAAACTACAAGAAGCCCAGTAAATGAGACAGATGGAATCAAAGTTTAATCCTCTATTTTATGCCAATCTCAAATTGTGATATATAAACCTAAAGACAGAGTCCTTTTAAACATGCCTGATATAAACATATAGTACATCTGCCCTTACAGAAAAAAAACAAATAAAGTAATCTTAGACAATGTTGCCAATGTCTGCTGTCAATCTTTTATGTTTCTATATTAGCTTTTTATAATTGATAATTATTCTTTGGAAACTTGTGGCTGATAAAATGTGACTTTCAGTTTCTTTCCATGTTTCCAAACCTAGATATAAACTTTAGATTATTGTCACTTTTTATCACGCAGAAGAATTATACGGATCAAGACAGCTGATCTTTGTTGCTGGGTACAAGTGATATACATAGTACATCATAGTATATACATAGTATTTTATATCATAAGTCTAATTTAAAGTTTATAGTTTGTGAAAGAACATTAGGTTATTTATTTGTTACACTCAATAACAATACAACACAAATATAAAGGTGTATAGCAAACAACTGTTTAGAGCAATAATAGAGATAAAGGTAAAACAATGAAGCTTTATAGGAGAAATATGACACAAAGTGCCTAATATAAAGCCATACTAAGCCACATAAAAAATTCTAGAAAAGATAAAAAAACACAGCAAAATTATTGCATTTAACATTTAATTCTGACAATCAGCAAACGTTTGGCCTCATCAATTTTTACTGAATAAAACATCATAAAAATCCCTCCGCTCTCCCAGAAAATGCAGACTTTTCATGAAAAACTCTGTGAATATAGCCTAAAAGTGAAATGTATGCGTTATATACAGTATGTCTCAGAGATCCTTAATGACGTGCTAAAGACATAGATAGTGTTTAGTTAGTATGTGGCATCATTGCCCAATCAGTGGGCTCCAATAACTGTGATCCTCACTTTTTACTAGAAGCAGTGGTTGACAAATATGGTCAATATGCCACCATATACAGTCATATGAAAAAGTTTGGGCACCCCTATTAATCTTAAGCTTAATGTTTTATAAAAATTGGTGTTTTTGCAACAGCTATTTCAGTTTGATATATGTAATAACTGTTGGATACAGTAATGTTTCTGCCTTGAAATGAGGTTTATTGTACTAACAGAAAATGTGCAATCTGCATTCAAACAAAATTTGACAGGTGCATAAGTATGGGCACCTCACCAGAAAAGTGACATTAATATTTAGTAGATCCTCCTTTTGCAAAAATAACAGCCTCTAGTCGCTTCCTGTAGCTTTTAATGAGTTCCTGGATCCTGGATGAAGGTATTTTTGACCATTCCTCTTTACAAAACAATTCCAGTTCAGTTAAGTTTGATGGTCGCCGAGCATGGACAGCCTCTTCAAATGATCCCACAGATGTTCAATGATATTCAGGTCTGGGGACTGGGATGGCCATTCCAGAACATTGTAATTGTTCCTTTGCATGAATGCCTGAGTAGATTTGGAGCGGTGTTTTGGATCATTGTCTTGCTGAAAGATCCATCCACTGCGTAACTTCAACTTTATCACTGATTCTTGAACACTATTGCCAAGAATCTGCTGATACTGAGTGGAATCCATGCGTCCCTCAACTTTAACAAGATTCCCAGTGCCGGCATTGACCACACAGCCCCAAAGCATGATGGAACCTCCACCAAATTTTACTGTGGGTAGCAAGTGTTTTTCTTGGAATGCTGTGTTTTTTTGCCACCATGCATAACGCCTTTTTGTATGACCAAACAACTCAATCTTGGTTTCATCAGTCCACAGGACCTTCTTCCAAAAAGAAATAGGCTTCTTCAAATGTGCTTTTGCATACCTCAGCCGACTCTGTTTGTGCGTACTTGCAGAAACGGCTTCTTTCGCATCACTCTCCCATACAGCTTCTCCTTGTGCAAAGTGCGTTGTATAGTTGACCGATGCACAGTGACACCATCTGCAGCAAGTTGATGCTGCAGCTCTCTGGAGGTGGTCTGAGGATTGTCCTTGACTGATCTCACCATTCTTCTTCTCTGCCTTTCTGATGTTTTTCTTGTCCTGACACTTCTGGCCTTAACAAGAACTGTCCCTATGTTCTTCCATTTCCTTACTATGTTCCTCACAGTGGAAACTGACAGGTTAAATCTCTGAGACAGCTTTTTGTATCCTTCCCCTGAACAACTATGTTGAATAATCTTTGTTTTCAGATCATTTGACAGTTGTTTTGAGGAGCCCATGATGCCACTCTTCAGAGGAGATTCAAACAGGAGAACAACTTGCAAGTGGCCACTTTAAGTAGCTTTTCTCATGATTGCATACACCTGGCTATAAAGTTCAAAGCTCAATGAGGTTACAAAACCAAAAAAAGTGCTTTAGTAAGTCAGTAAAAAGTAGGCAGGAGTATTTAAAACAAGAAAATGATAAGGGTGCCCATACTTATGCACAGGTCAAATTTTGTTTGAATGCAGATTGCACATTTTCTGTTAGCACAATAAACCTCATTTCAAGGCAGAAACATTACTGTGTCCAACAGTTATTACATATATCAAACTGAAATAGCTGTTGCAAAAACACCAATTTTTATAAAACATTAAGCTTAAGATTAATAGGGGTGCCCAAACTTTTTCATATGACTGTATTCTGATAAAAGCTAAGTGGATCCAACAATAGGTACAGTGACAAACCTCCACCAACCAGACATGCAATCTTTGTCTTTAGCAAGACAACCTGAAATAATTCCTTGTCTGCAGCAGCATCAGGTCAGTGTAGTTTTTTTCCTTAAATGCAGGCAATATGTTGTTTTTTCACTTTAAAATATGACTATGACAACAAATAAGAAACTGCAAGGTTTGTTGAACATTAAAAAAATATTTTTGTATAGACATGGATTGTTTGAGTAGAAACATCTAATGATATGCTCTTTTTGTCACCTCACTGCTGCAGCCAATCACCGGCTGCAGCAGTGCTGTAAAAATTCAAACAGCGCTAACCACTTCCACACAGGCACAGACCTTTGGATGTTGCTTGCGCTGGATTTGCGAGGTCGCTGGAAGGTGAGTATGCTTCTGTTTGTTATTCTCAAACAATAAATGCCTAAAAAATATATTTTACTGTTGGACAATACCTTTTAATTAAATTGCATTTTTGTATTTCTAAGTGAATGATTAAAATTGATACATTGTTTAGAAAAAAAAAACATTTATTTATGCAGGACAATCACTTAGATCTAGCAGTCCTAGAACTTCCAATTTTCTTAGTTTGCTCTTTGGCTTTGCATATATTCACTATAAGGTTTATTTTGTTATTCACATGTGAACCGAGATTTCACAGCATTATTGTGGCGCTTTAACTACGCTAAGTCCTTATTCTGTTAATTATTAAACACATGTACACAATGGAAGTTTACAACAATAAGAAAGTTAGAAGATATTTAATCTGATAAGTCACACTGTGCACAGGTTCAATATAGTACATGGAAAATTTATATCCAGACTTCCCAAATTCTACTCACTAAATATTGCAAATCATTACTGGGATTTTCAGGCTCCACTGTCTGGCTGCAGCAAAGAATGTGTGAAAGGCAATTCAAAACTATCTGATTGTATACTTCCACATGTTATTCAGTAATAGTTTGGGATAATCAGTGCACTTTTTATTAAAACCCAGTATATACTTTAAGTCAGAAATGTAATATATTGAATTATCTGAAGTTTAGGCATTATGGTTCAGCTCTAGCATACTTTCCATTTCCAAAATTATGGCAGCCTAAATCAATCAGCGAATGTTATCACATTCCCAGATGTTAGTATCAGCCTTATAGGGAATCTGTAACCAGGTTTTTGCTATCTCATCTGAGCGCTGCATAATGTAGACAAAGAGACCCTGAATCCATTGATGTATCACTCAATTTACTGGGTGCAGTGGTTCTGACACAGAGTTTTCAGATTTAGCAATGCAGCAGAGCTGAGAAAGCTAACCCCGCCCTCACCAGGCATTCTGTGTACATAACTATAGACAGTGAGGTGCTTATCACAGAAGGGGGCGGCGTCGGACAAGTGCTCACATGCCAGGTTGTTACAGCAATGTTAATTATCAAGTGATAATGTAAGGAGGTAGACATATTTGTGGTGGGCCACTGGGGAGGCGCCAGATGTTGCAGAAGAGCCAGCTGGGGTGTGTAGCCTCACTGGCAGCAGATAATGATGTCACGGTAGCTGAAGATGGTCGCTGGACCCCTCAACGCTTCCCTCGTGTCCACAACAATTTCAAAAGCGGGAGATGGCACTTGTGGATGGTATAGGACCCCCCAGGGGCACTCCTGTAGCGGTGGTATCTGGGTGCAGGTTTTGGAGTGCCCGTGATGTTTGTGCAATCTCAAGCAGCCAGACACACAGGTGAACTTGTAAACATAACCATTTTACTGAAGGAGGTAACAGGGTACAGTCTCTCTTACAGGGAAAGTTCACAGTATATTGTGCATATGGAATTATGGTTTTCTCCTCATGACACAGGCATTGTTATTGTCCAGGGCGGCTGGAGCAGAGTTCTCTTCACTTGCTAGTACAGGAAATACTATGCACAGTCCAGGAAATATTAAACTGATGGAGGGACCTTCACAGATTGGCTCTGTGTGGAAAACACACTAAAGTGTGGATGTACTCACAGTTTTTATCCCGCCCTTCCCTCTTGCAGGGGGTAGGTTTAAACAAAGTCGGTGGCGTGGCAGCCACGTGGATCTGGTCCTGGCTAGAAGCAATCAGGATAACCAGAGAGCAGGAGAGTCCATGTACAGCTTTCTCTCTCCTGACTAGAAGACACTTCACTCTTTTTGTGAAGGAGATTATGTGAGGAAAAATTTCCCCTCAGCATAGACTGCCATTGAAAACACTTGTCTGAGAGAATAATGTCTCTCCTGAATCTTCCTGAGACAGCAGGAACCGCCCACAACTGGTTTGTACCAGCGTTCAGTCAGAGTGTGAGCCCTGAGCTGGGAGACTCCTTCCAGCCGTTGCTATGACTAACACTTGTTGTGAGGAGAATAATCATTACTTCATATACACGCACTGACCAGCAGATGGCAGGAAAGTACAATTTACAATGCAATGTATTATATCCCCTAATTCAGTGCACAAAACGGAACAAATTTAGTACCACACTACAACTGTCTCAATTAGCAGCAATAGAATGGGTACCGTGATGCCACATAGTGCCCTATCCCACATTGAAAACATCAGTGCTGTGTATAATGTAAAGTGTAATGTGTATAATGTCATGTGTTATTGTGAGGATGATGTGTAATGTGTATTGTGTTGTGATGCATTGTAGTATTCTGCCCAGAAATGGACAGTGAGTAGGGTAAGATAGAGTTAAGGGTTGAGACTAGCCCAAAGTGGGAGGGGCTAGTGCAGGGGACAGACAGTTTCCTGTTAGAAAGTCAGTTAAGGCCCAGCGAGTGACAGAGAGGGACCTAAGGTCCAGTGTGTGCAATGCCGCAGTTCGTGGGTGTCCCTTAGTCGAGAGAGGAGATCAAAGCAGAGGATAGCAAGATTCTGAATACGAGGAGAGAGAGAAAGAGCTGACTTAGTTACACAATGATTAAGGTGAGATGGGTCAGCGAACTGACCAGAGGAAAGTGAGATGGAACCTGGTACTGGACGGACCAGAACGTAGAATGAAGTTAGTGTCCCAGGCGCGAGTTCCTTAGGTGTCAACAAGCAACAAGCTAGTTTTGGCAATATTGGCATTATCCCTTTAAAAGAGAAAAGACGCAGAACCGCGGGAGGAAAAGATGACTTTCATGGACTGTAATGTGGTACTAGGCTGGTTTGGGCAGAAGCAAGTGAGACTAGTGGAGACTGGTACCAGAGAAGTGAAGGAAGTGAAGAGAATATGTATAGAGATGTTCTGTGATATTGAAACGAACGAGAAGAAATGTGCCCGCAACCTCATGTATATAGCTGTCATCAGACTTTTGTTCAGTAAAACTAAGTTTTCAAAGAACTGATGGTCTCCCTCCTTGTACTGTCAAACATCTGGTCCTCCTGGAAAACCAGAAACATCGGTTACATGCAGCCTGCATGGGCGTAACGCTCTCACAGCACAAGCCCACACACCCAGCCAGGACCCCCACTTTCATGTGTCACATATTTATGTGTTGATTGATTGTGGTTGTCCCGCCGTCTCAGTGATCCCCTAGCATTTGGCACCTTGCACTTTATATCCCTATATTTGTGATGTTTCATACTTGTTATTATGTAATTTCTACCTAATAAAATGATGCCTTTTATGCCATATTACTCATTTGTTCTTCTTTTTAAAAACATTAAATATGTGAGTAGGCAACTATCGGCCCGGGACTCGACAATCTTGTCTACATACCGTGGTCTGTTTAGCTTTATATGGTGGGCCATTGTTTGTTCAAATATAATGAACACAGTAGTCAAAAAATACTACAGTAGCTTGCGAAAGTATTAACCCCTCCCCCCTTTTTTTTTTAGGTTTTGCATCAGTTCATGTAAAGAGCATGCCTAGAATTGTGAACATTTGTTTTTCTTTTTTTATATTGTAAAGCAAACATCAAATAGGACCAAATAAATGAAAACATCATTGTGCATAACTATTCACCCCCTAAAGTCAGTACTTTGTAGAACCTCCTTTTGTGGCAATTACAGCTGCAAGTCGCTTTGGACAAATCTGTATGAGCTTTCCACATCTTGCCACTGGGATTTTTGCCCACTACTGTATTCCAGGCAAAACTGCTCCAGCTCTTTCAAGTTAGATGGTTTACTCTGGAGAACAGCAATCTTCAAGTCTGACCACAGATTCTCAATTGGATTAAGGTCTGGTCTTTGAGTAGACCACTCCAAAACATTTACAAGTTTCCCCTTAAACCACTCGAGTGTTGCTTTAGCAGTATGCTTTGCATTATTGTCGTGACGGAAGGTGAACCTTCATCCCAGTCTCAAGTCACTGACAGACTGAAGCAGGTTTTGCTCAACAATAATTCTGTTTTTTGCACCATCTTCCCTTCGAATTGGACCATTTTCTCTGTCCCTGCTGCTGAAAAACATCCAGACTGCATGATTCTGCCACCACCATGTTTCACTGTGGAGATGGTGTTCTTGGGATGATGAGCTGTGTTGGTTTGGCACCAGACATAGTATTTACCTTGGTGGCAAAAAAGTTAAATTTTGGTCTCATCAGACCACAGCATCTCCATACATTTGGGGAGCTTCCAACGTGTCTTTTGGCAAACTCAAAACGAGCCTTAAAATTTTTGTGTGTAATGAATTTTTTTGCCCACTCTTCCATAACGGTCATCTCTATAGAGTATACAGCTTACTGTGGTCGTATGGACAGATACTCCAGTCCTTGCTTGGGAACTCAGCAGCTCCTTCAGGGTTACCTTTGGTTTCTGTACTGCCTCCCTGATTAATGCCCTCCTTGCCAGGGCTGAGAGTATTGGTGGGCGATCCTCTCTTGGCAGGTTTGTTGTGGTACCATGTTCTTTCCATTTGATGATAATGGATTTGATGGTGCTCCAGGGTATCATCAGAGATTGGGATATTTTTTATAACCCAACCCTAACTTTGTACTTCTCAACAACTTTGTCCCTGACTTGTTTAGAGATCTCCTTGGTCTTCATGATGTTATTTGGTTAGTGGTGCCTCTTGCCAGGGCCGGCGTCAGCACCCGGCGCACCCGGGCAAGTGCCGGGGCCCTGAGCAGGCGGAGGGGCCCACTCACTGTCAGGGACCCCTGCGCTCTATGAGACCCGTGAGCGGTGCGGTGCCAGCGACCGCTCCCCCCCCCCCCCGCTTGCTCAGGGCCCCGGCACAATGCTACAATACTTACCTCTCCCCATGCCTCCGCAGCAGGTCCGGTCTCTTCCGCGGCTGCTGCACTGTGACGTCTAAGGTCAGAGGGCGCGGTGACGTCTTTATACAGCGCTCTCTCCTGAGCTGTCACAGCGCAGAGTGGGAACATGCTGGCAACGCTTGAGTCCGGAGCAGCGGCTGCAGATGAGAAGCGAGGTGAGTATTTGTTTTTTTGTTTTTTAATATATGGAGGCGTGGGGCATTATAATGAGGGGAGAGATGACATCCTGCATGGGGCATTATAAGAGGGGGTGACATCCTGCATGGGGCATTATAAGAGGGGGTGACATCCTGCATGGGGCATTATTAGAGGGGGTGACATCCTGCATGGGGCATTATAAGGGGGGGAGAGATGACATCCTGCATGGGGCATTATAAGAAGGGGTGACATCCTGCATGGGGCATTATAAGAGAGGGTGACATCCTGCATGGGGCATTATAAGAGGGGATGACATACTGCATGGGGTATTATAAGAGGGGGTGACATCCTGCATGGGGCATTAGATGCGGGGGGGAGAGGTGACATCCTGCATGGGGCATTATAAGAGGGGGTGACATCCTGCATGGGGCATTATATAGGGGGAGAGGTGACATCCTGCATGGGGCATTATAAGGGGTGACATCCTGCATAGGGTATTATAAGGGAGGGGAGAGGTGACATCCTGCATGGGGCATTATGTGGGGGGAACAGCCTGCATTTGGCATTATGTGGGGGAACAGACTGCATGGGGCATTATGTGGGGGGAATAGCCTACATGGGGCATTATTTTGGGGCCAGTATTCTGTATGGAGCATTATAAGGGGGCCAGTATCCAGTACAGAGAATCATATGGGGGCCAGTATCCAGCATGGAGCATTATTTTGGGGCCAGTATTCTGTATGGAGCATTATAAGTGGGCCAGTATCCTGTACAGAGCATCATATGGGGGTCAGTAACCTGTACAGAGCGTGATATGGGGGCCAGTATCCTGCATGGGGCATTATAAGGGGGCCAGTATCCTGTACTGAGCATAATATGGGGGCCAGCATCCTGCATGGAGAATTATTTGGGGGTCAGTATTCTGTATGGAGCATTATAAGGGGGCCGGTGTTCTGTACAGAGCGTAATATGGGAGTCAGTATCCTGCATGGAGCATTATTTGGGGGCCAGTATTCTGTATGGAGCATTATAAGGGGGCAAGTATCCTATACAGAGCGTAATATGGGGGCCAGTATCCTGTATGGAGCATTTTATGGGGGCCATTATTCTGTATGGAGCGATTCACCGGTTTCTGAGCTGTTGTGGAATTTACAATAGATATCGGTCATGTAATGTAAGAAGTGAAATCTTCGGCATTGTACTATATATATATTTCTCTGCTGTATCTGTGCATCATGAAGCGTGGTATGTGTTAAAGGGGCCCACAAAAACCTGGAGCCGGCCCTGCCTCTTGCTTAATGGTGTTGCAACCTCTGTGTTCTTTCAGAAAAGGTGTGCATATACTGATAGACCATATGACACTTAGATTGCACACTGGTGGACTTCCTTTCACAAAGCATGTGACTTATGAAGGTAATTGCTTGCACCACAAATTTTTAGGGGCTTCATAGCAAAAGGACTGAAAACATATGTACATGCCAATTTTTAGTTATTTGATCCCATAAATTAAATTTATGCTTATATTTTTCTTACTTCAGTTCACCAAATTAAGACTATTTAGTGCTGATGCATCACATACAAATTGGATTACAAAAATATTTAAACATAGGTTGTAATGTAACCAAATAGGTAAAAAGCCAAGGGGGTGAATACTTTCGCAAGCCACTGTACATTGGCTGCCCACTCTCCCCAGTCCCTCAAGCTCGCTGCCTTGGGATAATCCTGGACTCAGAACTCTCCATCAAACCACATATCCAAGCATTTTCCACTTCCTGCCGACTCCAACTCAAAAATATCTCCCGGATCCGCACATTCCTCAACCATGAATCTGCAAAAACACTAGTGCACGCCCTCATCATCTCCCGCCTCAACTACTGCAACCTCCTGCTCTGTGGCCTCCCTTAAAACACTTTCGCACCCCTCCAATCTATCTTAAACTCTGCTGCCCGACTAATCCACCTGTCCCCTCATTATTCCCCGACCTCTCCTCTTTGTCAATCTCTTCACTGGCTCCCCATTGCTCAGACCAGTTCAAAACCCTAACCATGGCATACAAAGCCATTCACAACCTGTCTCCTCCATATATCTCTGACCTAGTCTCCCGTTACATACCCGCACGCAACCTCCAATCCCCACAAGATCTCCTTCTCTACTCCCCTCTTATCTCCTCCTCCCACAATCGCATACAAGATTTCTCCCGTGCTTCCCCCCTACTCTGGAACTCTCTACCCCAACACATCAGACTCTCGTCGACCGTGGAAACCTTCAAAAGGAACCTGAAGACCCACCTCTTCCGACAAGCCTACAACCTGCAGTAACCACCGCTCCACCTTACCGCTGCACGACCAGCTCTACCCTCACCTACTGTATCCTCACCCATCCCTTGTAGGTTTGGCAAAAAAATCGCTTCTATCCATAATATAATGCACCTATCCTGATCACTATAATCCTCCCCAAAACACTTTTAACATGTAGTAATGTTGCTTCCTCAAAGGGTTATTTTACATACCTGTAGTTTTCTGCATTTCACACTAGTTCAATTCAACCAGAAATAGAGCCAGAACAAGCCATTTTGGTACCCATGACAGAGGTTTCAGAAATTCTTTGTTAAGTTTAGCTTGATAGTTGATATCAGATGGACAATTATCCAACCAAAAGACCTGTTTTGATTCCACCATGTTTGCTTTGCTGTGTAATGTCTGATTTGCTACTCAGAGAAATTGCCAACAACCCACAGTAGTGCCCTAGTCTAATGCCTACTCTGCTTTCTCTGTTATCCCCTGTTTAAACATGTCATGATCAGGACCCAGAAACCCCATCGATCTACATCATACGTAAGAGGGGATGAAATATACAACATATATACTTTAAATTATTATATTTCCAAATACTTTTGGCATTTTCCAAAATAGGACTTAGAGTATGTGTATACTTTTGCCCCGTTTTTCCTGCATGTTTTTGCCATGAAAAATGCATTTTACTATTATTTTTATGTAGTGTTTTTACTGCTAAGTGATGCATTTTGATGCAAAAATGTCTGCGGCAAATACTTAATATGTGTACTGTAAAGCGGCGGTGTTCACACCATGCAGTAACTGAGGCAGTGACCCAAGCAAGTCCAACATAAGCAGCTTTTATTCAGCAACTCACAGGTAAACAGAAAGTCTTCTGGTTCGCAGCCGGGTTAACATAGGTCCATAAACAACGGTCCATAAACAACGGTTGCTGTGGGCAATGGCCGCGCCGGGCCGCTTAGAGCCTGACGGGTGCAGAGCCCTCCCAGGTGGGGGTTCAGCTACACACAGGCCCGCCGAGCTTTCCTGCTATGCTCCTAGTAGGTCCCAACACTGAACAACACTAATCCTTAATGAAGGGTTTTTAAAGGACCTGTGGCAAGAGCCAGTGGAAAACCCGGGTTGGAGGGAGGAGGCCGCCCCACTGCCTTTCTGTAGCCTCCAAGAAATGAAGGCCCTGCCGGGTTTTACTAATCTGCCTTAGCTCGATAGCCTGACCAGGTCAATGCTCACCTTCATTCCTGCACTGCAGCCACAGGTGTGTCTGTGACTGCAATGCACTCCAATGAATTTAATAGGTCTTCTGTACAGTCCCTCGTATACGATCCCAATCACTGCCTCACAGCACATATCCTTTAACAACCTGCCATAGTTGTAATTAACACGCAGTAATGTTAAGTTACTTCTCCTGGTTAAACATGTTAATAATACTGTTTAGTTACTTGCATATTTTTCTATTGCTGATATAGGAGGTGACTCTCAGACTTCAATAAATTCCCTGTAAGCACTATAGCTAAGGTGTAGTCACAGTCACAGCCCTGTCCTAATAGCTAAGAAAACAGCCAAGCAGTAAGAAAATGTATTTTATTGAGATTTTATGTGATATACCAACACAATGTAGCAAGTATTTGTGAGGTGTAAAGGAAATGATACATGGTTTTCTAATTATTTTAAAATCTGAAAATTGTGACATGCATTTGTATTCATTCGACGATAATGTATGTAAAGCGCTGCGGAATATGTTAGTGCTATATAAAAATAAAGATTATTATTATTATTATTATTATTCTCTTGTAGTCTGATACCCCTAAATAAAATACTGAGTGACCAATTGCCTGCAGAAGTCACATAATTGATAAATTGAGTCCATCTGTGTGTAATTTATTCTCAGTATATCTACAGCTGTTCTGTGAAGGCCTTATAAATTTGTTTGACAACATTAGGTATCAAACGGCATCATGAAAACCAAGGAATACAATAGATAGATGAAGGATAAAGCTGAGGAGAAGAGTAAAGCAGGGTTAGGTTATAAAAAAAATATCCCAAGCTCTGAACATCTCATGCAGCCATGTTCAATTCATCATCCACAAATGGGAGGAGTATGGCTCAACTGCAAATCAACCAAAACGTGGCCGTCCATCTATGCTGACATCCCAAGCAAGGAGAGCAGTAATTAGAGAAGCAGCTAATAGGCTCATGGTCACTCTGGAGTAGCTGCAGAGAACCACAGCTTAGGCGGGAGAATCTGGCGATGGGACAACTATTAGTCGTATACTCCACAAATCTGGTCTTTATGGAAGAGTGGCAAGAAGAAAGCCATTTTTCAAAGCAAGCCATGAGAAGTCCCGTTTGCAGTTTGCAAAAAGTCATGTAGGGGACACAGCTAATATGGATGAAGGTGCTCTGGTCAGATGAGATCAAAGTAGAACTTTTTGTGCTAAATGCAAATGCTATGTATGGCAGAAAATTAACACTGCACATCACCCTGAAAACACCATCCCCAACGTCAAACATTGTGACGACAGCATCATTCTGTGGGGTAGCTTTACTTCAGCAGGGACAGGGAAGCTGGTCAGAGTTGATGGTAAGATGGTTGTAGCTAAATACAGGGCAATTCTGGAGGATAACCTGTAAGTGGCTGCAAAAGACTTGAGACTTGAGCTTAGCTTCACCTTTCATCATGACAACAACCCTAAACATACTACCAGAGCTACAATGGAGTGGTTTAGATCAAAGCATATTCATGCGTTTGTTTGAATGTCCCAGTCAAAGTCCAGACCTAAATCCCATTGAGAATCTGTGGCAAGACTTGAAAATTGCTGTTCACAGATGCTCTCCATCCAATCTTATGGAGCTAGATCTACAGTTGTACCCCAGCAGAATTTTTCCTTTCTTGGCCTTGTTTCAGAGAATATGATTGATAACAAAAAAACTTTTTCTCCACTCATGGTTATTGGATGGGTGAAGCCATTTATTGTCAAACTAGTATGTTTTCTGTTTTTAAATCTTAATGACAACCAAAAACATCCAAATGACCCTGATCAAAAGTTCACATACCCTAGTTCTTAATACCGTGTACTGCCCCCTCTAACATCAATGACAGCTTGAAATGTTTTCTGGTAGTTGTGGATAAGGTTCTTTATTTTCTCAGATGGTGATTTTGGCTTGATAACATACACAAAATTTGACACAAATGGGTTTGAATGGCTACTAAACGTAACATCCTCACCTGTGACCTGTTTGCTTGTAATCAGTGTGTGTGCATAAAAGCTGAGTGAGTTTCTGGGATCCAGACAGACTCTTGCATCTTTCATCCAGCCACTGACGTTTCTGGATTGTGAGTCATGAAGAAAGCAAAAGAATTGTCAACGGATCTACGGGAAAAGGTAGTTGAACTGTATAAAACAGGAAAGGGATACAAAAAAATATTCAAGGAATTGATAATGCCAGTCAGCAGCGTTCAAACTGTGATTAACAAATGGAAAATCAGAGGCTCTGTAAAAAACAAACCACGGTCAGGTAGACCAACAAAAATT
Source organism: Phyllobates terribilis (assembly GCF_046119375.1). Lineage (NCBI taxonomy): Eukaryota > Metazoa > Chordata > Amphibia > Anura > Dendrobatidae > Phyllobates > Phyllobates terribilis. Next base: position 295,812,073 of record NW_027362771.1, read on the forward strand.
TCGGCCACAACTGCCAAGAAAATTGTTCGGGAGGCAAAGAAAAACCCACAAATAACATCAGCTGAATTTCAGGACTCTCTGAAAACTAGCGGTGTGGCTGTTTCAACATGCACAATAAGGAGGCACTTGAAGAAAAATGGGCTGCATGGTCGAGTCGCCAGAAGAAAGCCTTTACTGCACAAATGCCACAAACTATCTCACCTACAATACGCCAAACAGCATAGAGACAAGCCTCAAAACTTCTGGAACAAGGTAATTTGGAGTGATGAGACCAAAATTTAACTTTTTGGCCACAACTATAAACGTTACATTTGGAGAGAGGTGAACAAGGCCTATGATGAAAGGAACACCATTCCTACAGTAAAGAATGGAGGTGGATCGCTGATGTTTTGGGGATGTGTGAGCTACAAAGGCACAGGAAACTTGGTAAAAGTTGAAGGAAAGATGAATGCAGCACGTTATCAGAAAATACTGGAGGCAAATTTGCACCCATCAGCCTGGAAGCTGCACATGGGACGTACTTGGACGTTCCAACATGACAACAATCCAAAACACAAGGCCAAGTTGACCTGTCATTGGCTACAGCAGAACAAAGTGAAGTTTCTGGAGTGGCCATCTCAGTCTCCTGACCTCAATATCATTGAGCCATTCTGGGGAGATCTCAAGCATGCAGTTCATGCTAGACAGCCCAGGAATTCACAGGAACTGGAGGCTTTTTGCCAACAAGAATGGGCAGCTTTACCATCTGAGAAAATAAAGAACCTCATCCACAACTACCACAAAACACTTCAAGCTGTCATTGATGTTAGAGGGGGCAATACACGTTTTTTGGAACTGGGGTATGTGAACTTTTGATCAGGGTCATTTGGATGTTTTTGGTTGTCATTAAGATTTAAAAAAGACAAAAATCACAGTAGTTTGACAATAAATGGCTTCACCCAACCAATAAACATGAGTGGAGAAAAAGTTTTTTTGTTATAATTCATATTCTCTGAAACAAGCCCAAGAAAGGAAAAATTCTGTCAGGGTATGTAAACTTTTGAGCACAACTGTATTTTGCAAAGAAGAATGAGGAAAAAATTTGCCTCAAGATGTGTAAAGCTGGTAGAGACAACCCCAAAAGACTTGCAGTAGTAATTGCAGTGAAAGGTGGTCCTGCAAAGTATTAACTCAGGGGGCTAGATACAAAGGCATGTCACAATTTTCAGAATTATATTTTTAAAATATTTTAAAAAACATGTATTATTTATTTTAGGCTTCACAAATACTTGCTATTTTGTGCTGTTATATCACATAAAATCCCAATTAAATCCATTTAAACTTGTGGGTCTAGCGTGACAAAATGTGGAAATGTTCACAGGATATGCATACTTTTTTAAGGCACAGTAAATAGCAGCAAGGCATCACTAATAGGTACTGATTTACATGGTGCTTGCAACGTAATGAAGGTTGAAAAATTAATTTTTTATATAACTGTGCAGACTGGATGGACCCTTTATTGTGTGGAGCTGGTAAGCTGTGTTGTCAGTTTTAAAGAATCACCTACATTACACTGGTGCTCGCCAGGAAATTGGGAGATAAAGAATAACATGGAATGAAATGGAAAGAATATTCCTAATATGATATATGCAAAGAAGATTTTAACAACAGGGTATATTATAAAAATATTGTTTAGTGGCATGTGAATTCAGCAGGATTTCCTGCATTGTTGTCTGCAAAATCGACGTCACACATTCTTTTTTGTTTTAGTTTTGTTTTCTTTCAAACTGCTCATTGTAAGTGTTAAACCACGGAACTTGCCTGAAACATTGTGCAGTATAAGTAGAATTAAGATTAGTAAAGCTCTTTATAGAAAATATTGACCTTGCAAAACTTAGAGGGCTTACCAGTAATTATGTTTAAAAAAAATACATTGAAATAAAAAACAAGAATAAGGCTATGTTCACACTAGCATTGTTCTGTAAAGTACAACAACCTAGTCTGAGAAATGGTGAATTGTCCTAGAAGTTGCCTAATTAATTTCCTTAGAATTGTATAAATCTTTATTACTAGGACTTTTTTGTAAGGATTATTTCTTTGATATGTGTGATAATAAATAAGGAAAAAGCCTTAGTGGTATAGAAAGAATTTAGATACAATATACTGTACATAGGCCTATGCTACCAATAACAACACTGTCCGAGGAACAAACTGTATTATACAAGATGCCAACAATGCCGCCACATAATGACGGCATATTATCACCAAATAGTGAACGAAAAATAGCAAGCTGTTACTGAATACTAATACCAATATTACTACTATACAGTGACCATACAGTGGTACCAGTTCTACTCAGGCATTCAGAAGACTTTATAGGTGAAAACTTTACAGTAACAGTAAACCCAGTGATCCACATGTGACATCTTCTCTGATTGGATTAATTTACTTTCCTTTTTCTCTTTTTTTCTTCTCTATTCAACCCTGACCACATAAAGACTTCTCCATGACTCGTCTTTGCAGAATTTAAGGCACATTATTGGCTTTTTGCTTTTTCTACACAAACTCACCAATAATACTTTAATTTTGTGCCCCACACAGTAATAGTTTCTCCTTTGCTCCTCACTAAGTGATAATTCTAATCTGAGTGCCTTACACAGTTATAGTGGTGCAGCTTTCACGGAATATGGCATAGCAGGGATCTAACAGCTTTCAGCTCTACCTTACTTTTGGACTAGATCTGACTTCTTCCCAATTGAACCCGATTGTATGTGATTGTAACTTCATTGACCATACATATCCTTTCAATGTGCATGCTAAGCTAAGTTGACCTTTGACAGATGCTTTATGATTCAAAAATGCATGTATTCACCACTTCCAATACACTCTGAATACAGGCCCTCTCATATACTTTTACAGCCAGAATATAGTTGTAAGAGACATGTAACCCCTATTTTTTGGGCATGTGGAGGTACTAGTAATTACTCATTAGAATACCTAATGCTATTTATCTAGCTTTTCTTCCCATAACCCCTGGCAAAAATTGGGAAATTTTCCACAGGTAGAGAATATTAACACAAGATTTTATAAATACACAGATCACAATTATCATACAAAACAAAGTTTGCAAAATAGCTGAACATTCTATCTATGTAATACATACCTAAAATGAATGACAGATAGTTTAATAATTTCTAGATGTTTTCCTGGATAAAGTAGAGAAAAAAAAGTATAAAATCAGGAAAATGTTGAAGAAAAATTATGAACTCACCCCATGATGTCTTAAAACATAAATTATTCTGTGCATAAAAAAAGTGCTTACATTCTTGACTGAACAGTTGTTTTTGGCTCATTGACAGAAAACACGGCCCCCAAAAAGATAAACAAAATGGGAAGATTCTAGAAGTAAAAATTAAAAAATGGGTAAATCACAGAATTCAAAGCATCAGAAGTAACTTTTTGGGTTGCAATAGAACCAGTGTCATGATGTGAACAGAGTGAGGCAAGAAACAAAAATAATTAAAGCATTTCAAACTACAAACTGCTTACATTATAAAATAAATCTATTGGGCCTTTTGCTTCACAATTGACTTTTTCATTTTTATGAATCAATTTGTGAAGCACCTGGGGTTCCAAGTGCTCACTATGCATCTAGATAGGTGCCTTGGGGGGTCTAGTTTCCAAAATGGGGTCACTTGTGGGGGAGCTCCAATGTTTGGGCACAGAGGGGCTCTCCAAACGCAATGTGGTGTCCGCTAACAATTTGAGCCGATTTTCCATTCAATTTGTTAGCGGATACCATGTTGCATTTAGAGAGTCCCTGTGTGCCCAAACATTGGAGCTCCCCCACAAGTGACCCCATTTTGGAAACTAGACCCCCCAAGGCACCTTTCTAGATGCATAGTGAGCACTTGGAACCCCAGGTGCTTCACAAATTGATTCATAAAAATGAAAAAGTGTTTTTTTTTTCACTTTTTCATTTTTACGAATCAATTTGTGAAGCACCTGGGGGTTCCAAGTGCTTACTATGCATCTAGATAGGTGCCTTGGGGGGTCTAGTTTCCAAAATAGGGTCACTTGTGGGGGAGCTCCAATGTTTGGGCACACAGGGGCTCTCCAAACGCAACATGGCGTCCGCTAACAATTTGAGCCGATTTTCCATTCAATTTGTTAGCGGACACCATGTCGCGTTTGGAGAGCCCGTGATGTGCCTAAACAGTGGAGCTCCCCCACAAGTGTCCCCATTTTGGAAGCTATAACCCTCAAGGATTTTATTAAGGTGTATAGTGAACATTTTGAACCCAGAGGTACGGCACAGAATTTGTTTACATTAGGTCATCATATTGAATAAGTTGTCATTATTCTTGAGCGCAAGTGCTCGCTACTTGAGTTTGCATCGGGTACTCAGGTATGCACCATGTACAGCGTGTGCTTGAGTGACATGCTCGAGTCCCTGCTCCGCATGTTTCACGGTTATTAGGCACCCAAAAAAAAACATGCGGGGATCGCTTGTGCATGGCAGGCAATCCCAGTAAAGTTTTTTGGCCGCGAAGCATATGGGGCAGAGACTCGAGCATGTCACTCAAATACCCACGATACTCAATGCATACCAGAGCACCCGATGCAAACTCAAGTAGCGAGCACTTGCTCTCAACACTAGTCACCATATCGTCATCTTTTTTTCTTACTTTTGAAAAAAATCCCAACCCCAGCCCTAGCCCTAGCACAACCCTAGCCCTAGCACAACCCTAGCCCCAGCACAACCCTAGCCCCAGCACAACCCTAGCCCCAAACCCAGCTCTAACCCTAGCCCAATCCTAACCCAAGAGTTTATTTTTGACGCCGTTCCTTGTGCGGTATAAGTGATTAGACGACTTTATTCTTTGGGTCGGTGTGATTACAGCAATGCCAGAATCATATGGGGTTTTTATGACTGACAGCTGTCACACACTAAAAGACGCATTTTTTGTAAAATCTAGTTTTTGCATCGCCATATTTTGAGAGCTATAATTTTTCCAGATTTTGGCAGACAGTCATGTGACGGCTCGTTTTTTGCGGGATGACTTGACGTTATTGGTGCCATTTTCAGGCACGTGACATTTTTTGATCGCTTTCTATTCCGATTTTTGGGAGGCAGAATAAACAAAAACCAACAATTCAGGAATTGTTTTATTTTTTTATTTTTTTTTTTTATTCTGTTCCGCGTGTGGTAAAATTGATGAGGTAGCTTTATTCTTCGGGTCAGTACGTTTACAGCGGTACCACATTTGTATAATTTTTCTATGTTTTGGCGCTTATACACAATAAAAGCTATTTTATAGAAAAAAATATTTTTTAGCATCGCTTTATTCTGAGAGCTGAAACTTTTTTATTTTTCGGCTGATGGAGTTGTATGGCGGCTTGTTTTTTGTGGGACGAGATGACGTTTTCAGCGGTATCATTTTTATTTATATGCGTCTTTTTGATCGCGTGTTATTCCACTTTTTGTTTGGCAGTATGGTGATAAAGCATTGTTTTTTGCTGCGTTTTTTTTTTTTTTTTTTACCGTGTTCACTGAAGGGGTTAACTAGTGGGACAGTTTTATAGGTCAGGCTGTTCCGGACGCGGCGATACCAAATATGTGTACTTTTATTGTTTTTTTTTTATTTTTTTTATAATAATATTTATTGATGGGTACATTATATTTTTATTTTTGGTGTATTATTTTTTTTATTTTTTTATAATATTTTTGCACATTTTTTTTTTTTTTTTACACTTTCAGACAGTTTGTACACCTTGTTACTTTGTCCCACTCTGGGACTTTCACTTTTTTTTTTCTGATCGCCTGCATGGCATAGCAATGGAGCACCATCCCTATGCCATGCAGGCTGTCAGAAGTGCACAGTGTTAAGATTGCTTGGAGATGCACTGCGCATGTCCAAGCAATCTTCCTGCTCTCTGGTGACCCGGATGTTGTCATGACGACATCGGGTCGTCATGGCAACACCCGGGAAGCCGCTGCAGTCTGCGCTGGAAGCCGGAAGAGGAGGTGAGTATCGCCGATCACCTCCCCTTGCCCCCGCAATGCCGCGATCGATTTCGATCGGCTTCGATCGCAGCATAGCGGGGGTTAATGTGATGGGAGCGGTGCAGGACCGCTCCCTGCACATAGTACCGGGTGTCAGCTGTGACAATCAGCTGACACCCGGCGGCGATCGCGCCCGCACAGCCTGTGTGCGCACGCGATCGCCATGACGTACTAATACGGGTCTGGCTCTTAAGTCCCAGGGCACAGACGCGTATTAGTACGTCAAATGTTATTAAGGGGTTAAAATATTAAAAGTCAATGTAAAGAGAGAGATTATGAGTCAAATTGTGTTCAGGCGCCTCTGGTACTGAATATTGTGAAATCTCAGCAGAAGGGCAGAGAGAGCTGTCAATCAAAATAAGCGGGTGCAGAATAAGTTAAAAATGTAAAAAAGTAAAGGATTATACAAAAAAGAGAGAGAACAGGGTGCAATGGGTGACTCAGTAATAAAATTTGTAGGGGGGTGTGGGAATGGCTACTAATCTTATGGAGTTGTGCACCTCTGCACAACCCCAGTGTAAAGCTCCACAAGCTCTGCTCTGTTGGTTGCTGTCATCTGCTTTCAGCGGCGTTCACAGATCCTGATCTCGCGATGGTGGGTCACGTGGTCAGGTTAGTTGCGCTTACCGCCAAAAAGGACGCCCAGCTTCACCACCACTCCCGGCAGCGTTCCGGAGGGGTTAGGGCAGTGCAGCTTGGAAACCAAGGTAGTGACTACTTATTTATCTTCATCCCACAGGTGGATGAACAGGTAAAAGGAGGCAGCTCTACCGCACCCCAAACAGGCGAAAAAAACAATCAGTGAATGTGAATAGCGGTATCAGAGCGCCAATAACAGGGCAAAAATTTAATTAAAATAACTGGTTTATTAACATACAACACGTTTCGGTGGACAAGGCCACCTTCATCAGGTGTGACAAGCAACAAACAAATGATCCTTATATACAACTAGAGGGTTAATATAGAGGTATCACTCTGTATTTAGCTCCGCCCCTCTGGAGCAATTGTGTACCTGGTCAAATGTATATAAGGATCATTTGTTTGTTGCTTGTCACACCTGATGAAGGTGGCCTTGTCCACCGAAACGTGTTGTGTGTTAATAAACCAGTTATTTTAATTAAATTTTTCCCTGTTATTGGCGCTCTGATACTGCTATTCACATTCACTGATTGAAGAAGGATTATACAGTCATTCTGACTTGGATTTTTAAACTACGTACACCAGGTATAATCAGGTCTAAGACATTTAATATTGTATGTAGCTTATATTGTGAAATCTGGAGACATATTCACTTTAAAGGGAGTCTGTCAGCAGGATTTCACCCCCAAACTATTTATATGCACATGTAGCTCTTGCAAAGACAAGTGGAACCAAACCTTTTTTAGACAGTGCATTTGAAATGATATGTAAATAAGGCCGAAATACTTTTGACAAGTGAAAATCTTATCAAGCCTCTGTCACTTCAGCTCTATTCCCCACCAAGCAATGCGTTCTCTTGCTTGACTGACAGCTTCTTTGCTTTGTAACTGCAAGCACAGAAGCAGGCAGTCAGGCAGAAGAAAGCAGCGCTGAGTGAGGAATAGAGCAGGACAGACAGAGGATTGGGAAGACCTTCCATGCACTGAAAGCACTTCAGCCTCATCTGCATATCGATTCAAATGCAAATTTCTCAGTAACTGAAGAACATACTGACTAAATAAATGTATTGCTTAACTTCTCTTTCCATGGTCCACATGTGCATATAAATAGTTTTGGGAGTCAACTCCTGCTGACACATTCCCTTTAACAGTTTTTACCTGCAGATTAACCCAATACACATAAGATAGATAAATAGATTACTCTCAATTCCCCCTTCCACAGGAGCCCCGGACTCCGCAGCGGCTTATCTCCCCGCTGAACAAAAGTATCGGGAGCTACAATTCCAATTGTTGGATCCTTTTCTCCCTCAACAGAAGGAGTTCAAATTAAGAGGCCACAAGCATACATTTAATCTTCAGCCAATCTCGACAAAATTGGAGAGTTAGGATGACTTTTATCCATTGCATGTGGGGGCCTTAACAGATAGATACTTCTGTACTAAGATTTCTGACTCACTCACCTTTCATGTTTATGTCTTTTATACATTTCAACAAAAAATTATGTATTCTATAAGGCTGTTTCCAGGAAAAAAAAATCAAAAGGCAACAAACAAAATTCATCCCTTTATTATTTATTTTAGGCTATGACCCCATTATCAGTATTTGGTCAGTATTTGTAAGCCAAAACAAGGAGTGGGTGATAAATGCAGAATTGGTGCACTTCTTTCTATTAGACATTTTCTCTGATTGATCCTCACCTGGTTTTGGCTTACAAATACTGAGGAAAATTACTGTCCAAATACTGACCAAATACTGATAGTGGGGCTGTAGCCAAAATCTATGGTTTACCCAAGTAATAAGGACAGAGAAGTGGCAAGAGTAATTTCTGCACTAGTGATGAGCGAACGTGCTCACCACTGCTCGGTACTCGCCCGAGCATCACTGTGCTCGACGAGCTCTGTGAATATTTCCGGGGTTGCTCGTGCGGGAACTCGGGTCCCCTCCCTGCATGTTTGGCGCTCTTTAGAGAGCCAATGAACATGCAGGGATTGCCTGCCATGCGCTGTAATTCCGTAGCCATGTTTGTTGTGGGCATTAAAGTGATTGGCTGGCCGCACAGCATCATCAGGTGTATATAAGACTGGGCGCTGCCATGCTCGTCACAGTCTACTCCGGAACCAGGCAGAGTAGGGAGAGCTGCTAGTGTGTCAGGTAGAGATTTGCTTCTTCATAGTTAGTATAGGTATTCCACAACATATATAGATATATCCAACTGAACTAACAGTCCTTCTGAGGACTAATCCAGCTGCATATATTCAGTGGTGATAGCAGGAGTTAGGCAGGCAGGCAGAGTATGTGGCAGACTGCAGTGCATGATACAGCACAAGAGGGTCCATTGAACGTCCTGTTAGTATAGGTATTCCACAACATATATATATATATCCATGTGAACTAACAGTCCTTCTGAGGACTAATCCAGCTGCATATATTCAGTGGAGATAGCAGGAATTAGGCAGGATTTTTATCTTAATCCTGGTTATTTGCTTAAAAAGCAATCCAGAGTATACCTTTTTCTGCTCCATTTGCTTTTTCTCAGTGCAAAATAAAGCCAGATCTGTTCCAGATCTGTTCAGCGATAAAAATCCAGAAATTTAAACTGAACGTAGAAAATATTGGCCTCCTTTTACAATTCTGTTGCAGTGTGTCAGTCAAGCTATTCACACTAGGTGTCTGTGAAGAATAGTATTAGCAAATTACAGGCCTGCTATTTAAAACCGTGCTTCTCTATCAGACATAATACCTATAAGAGTGTTCCAAAATCAGACATTTCTTCCATTTTCATTCCCTTGCAGTGTGTTGGTCTAGCTACTCACGCTAGGTGTCTGGGAAGGATAGTATTAGTAAATTACAAGCTTGCTATTTAAAACCGTGGTTATCTGCCAGAAATAACACCTATAAGAGTGTTCCAAAATCAGACATTTCTTCCATTTTCATTCCATTGCAGTGTGTCAGTCAAGCTATTCACACTAGGTGTCTGTGAAGAATAATATTAGCAAATTACAGGCCTACAATTTAAAATTGTGGTTCTCTGTCAGACGTATCATATATAACTGCGTTCGAAAATCAGCCATTTCTCGTGAACGTGGAAAATATTGTCCTGCATTAAAAATGGGCAAAGTGCATGGCAAGGGACGGGGAAGTGGACATGATGGTGATGATGCATACAGAGGCCGAAGACGTGGCCGTGGGCAAGCTGAAATTGTACCACAAAAAACACCCACATCTTGCCGCTTGACCTTCCTATCCCAATTACTAGGGGACTGCAGAACACCACTATTGAACATAGAGCAGTGTCAAAAGGTTATTGGTTGGATAGCAGATAATGCTTCCAGTCACTTAGCCACAACCACCACCACCCTGTCTTCCACACGGTCAAGTCTCAGTAGCCATGAGTCTGGACCACATATTCCTCACCCTGATCCTCCTTCCACTCACCATGCCGAGTGCTCGGAGACAACTGATCCCACACTTGGACACTCAGCATAGCTGTTCACTTTTCCATTCATAGATTCGGACCTTTCGCCCTGCCAGCTTCAAGCGAGTCAAGAGGAGAATGCGTGTAGCGATGCCCAAATATTGGAAAAGCCACGGTCACACAAAGGCGATGGTGGGAAAGTGCAATTACTGTCGCAAGAGGTGGATGATGATGATGAGACACAATTTCCAGAAAGTCAGGAGGAGGACCAGGGTGCGGAAGTGGAAGATGAGGTGGTGGATGATATAGTAACTGACTCAACCTGGCAGAGGGACCTACAGAGCAAGGACAGCAGCACACAGGGGGAGGGAGGCATAGCACTACAACAGGCGGGAAGAAGCAGTGTGGTTGCCGCAGACACAAGGCGGGAAAGCGTTCCTCGTAATGCCAACACGACGGAAGTTGCCAGTACAACTGTTAGGTCTTCCCGAGTCTGGTTATTTTTTAAAGACTCTTCAGATAACCCCAAAAAAGCCATTTGCACCACCTGCCAGTCCAGCATCAGCAGGGGTAGCAAAACTAGCAACCTGACCACCACCAACATTAGCAAAGCACCCGACTAAGTGGGCCGAACCCCAGGGTCCAGCAACAGTGTCTGCAGGTGACACCACTGCTTGTTCCACTGTTGTGCGTGCACGCCAATCCCCGGTCCATGGCGCATGCCAAGATGCTTCCCACCCTGCAACTGTTATTGCACACTCTCAACTAGCACCATCAGCAAGCACGTCCATGACTTTGGCCCTGCTCAGCGTCCACTTGTTCCTACCCCAGTCCTTGAAACACAAATGCAAATGCGCAGCCAACACCCCTCAGGCCACACTACTAAATTCAAACATTTCTCAAATGCTTGTGCTCGAAATGTTGCCTTTTAGGCTCATGGAGACGGAAGCTTTCTGCAACCTGATGGTGGCTATGCCTCGGTACTCGGTCCCGAGCCGCCACTATTTCTCCCGGTGTGCTGTCCCCGCATTATACGAGCATGTGTCCCACAACATTAGACGTGCCCTCAACAACGCAGTTACTGGGAAAGTCCACCTAACCACGGACACGTGGACAAGTGCTTGTGGGCAGGGACGGTACATCTCGCTGATGGCACACTGGGATAATATAGTGGAAGCCGGGACCCAGTCGGACCTTGGGACGGAACATGTCCTCCCGATGGCGAGGATTGTGGGCCCTGGGTCAGTCAGGGTTGCCCCCACATTCTACAGCTCCTGCACCTCCTCCTTCTCCTCTTCAGCCTCCATCTCCGAAATGACTACATCAGTTGCAAGCTGGAAGCACTGCAGCACTGCCTCGGCCAATCGGCAACAGGCTGTGCTGAAGCTAATATTCTTGGGTGACAAACCGCACAACACTGAAGAGTTGTGGACAGCTCTGAAAGAGCAGGCAGATCTGTGGCTGACACCACTGAACCTACAGCCATGTGACAATGGCCGGAACCTGGTAGCGACTCTGAGGCGAGCTCACACACGTACCATGCCTGGCCCATGTGCTTAACCTCGTGGTTCAGCGGTTTCTCAAAACCGACCTGGATCTGTCGGACCTGCTTGTCAAAGAACTCCGCTTGTGTGCCCATTTTAGATAGTCAGCTGCAGCTTCCTACACCCTTGGCGTGCTTCAGCAGCGTTTGCAGCTTCCAGCTCACCAACTGATCTGCGATGTCCTTACGCATTGGAACTCTACATTGCAGATGTTGGGAAGGATTTGTGAGCAGCAGAGGACAGTGCTGGACTACCAGCATCAACAAGGCTGTCGGTATTTAGGTCAGACTCCACACATAAAACATTAAGAGTGGACATGGATATCAGCCATTTGTACCATCCTCCAAAACTTTGAGGACTCCACCAAGATGGTGAGCGGCGATGACGTCATAATTAGCATCACCATCCCGCTTCTCTGTCTTCTGAAACGCTGTCTGTTCATAATTAAAGAGAATGCATTGCAGGCAGAGCACGATGAGATGCAGCAAGGAACCATACAGGGTAATTACACACAGCCCAGCCTCATCTCATCCCAACGTGGATTTGGTGATAATGAGGAAGAGGAGGAGGAGGAAGAACAGGAGCTAGTTTCCTGCGCTATAGATGGTACTACCTGCACAACTGTCATACCATCTGTTCAGCATGGATGGCCTGAGGACAGGGAGGAGGAGGAAGAGGATGAGGAGGAGAGCATGGACAGTCGTCCTCTTGGTGAGGATACGGAAGTGTTGCCTTTTTGCAGTCTGGCACACATAGCTGAGTTTATGTTACGCTGCCTTTGCCATGACCCTCGCGTTGTCCAAATTTTGGGTGACAGTCATTACTGGTTGGTGACACTTCAAGACCCACGCTACAAGGAGAACTTTCTGTCTCTTATTCCATTGCAGGACAGGCCAAATAAAATGGGGTAGTACGAGAAGGCCCTTGTTGTTGAATTATTTAAAAAGTAAAACACTGGCGGCAGAGGTCACAGTTCGTTGGACAACCATGGAGTACAGGCAAGAGAGCCACAAATGCAATCCAGCAGAGGCAGGGGACCACTGTCAAAGTTCTGGGACAGTTTTCTTAGACCCTCCCATTGCACAGGCCCTGAGGCGCAGGGTATTCTCCCAAGGAAGGAAAAGTTTCGGTAGATGGTGAGGGAGTACCTTGCCAACCGTACCAACATCCTCCCTGATTCCTCTGTGCCTTATAATTATTGGGTATCCAAGCTGGACACAGGGAATGAACTGGCTCTCTACGCCTTGGAGGTCCTGGCCAGCCCTGCGGCTAGCGTTTTGTCAAAGCGGGCTTTTAGTGCCGCTGGTGGAATTATAACCAATAGGTGCATCCATCCGCCTGTCAACTGAAAATGCTGACAGGCTGACTCTTATAAAAATGAACAAGGGCTGGATTGGGCCAGACTTCTCAACAGCACCAAATGATAGCAACGTAACATAAACTGAAATACAGTGTCTTCTTTTTGGGAGGGCTAACTCTTTTCCCATGCACCTCTGTCTTCAGACCCAAAGATGGGTATATGCTTCCTGATTTTGTAAATTTGCTATTGTCCTCCTTCTCCGCATCCCCCACCACCATATCACCACCAGATGTACCATATCAACATATCTACGTCTCTTGCAAGGGGCACTGGAGTTCCTCCAAATTTTTGGAACCCATTGCTTCACTGCATAGGCTAACAGTATGGGAGACACACTTCCTAATAATGGGAACATTTTTTTCAGGAGGCCCTCCGACCTCTATGTCTCTTGCAAGGGGCATTGGAGTTCCTCCAAATTTTTGGCAGCCGTTGCAGTCACTGCATATACAAAAACAGTATAGGAGACCCACTCGTTAATAATGGGAACAACAAAGCATAGCCGGCTGATGGCTCTCTAACAATAGTGAGGGCCGACTGCCGGCCCTTTATGAATAGTAAGCGCCGCCTGATTACCCTATAAAAATAGGCTTTGTGGCTTTCAGAGTCCCTCCTTCATAAATGAAACAGGATGTGTCTGATGATGTGTCACACACCACATGGCCAGATAAGGTTGTAAAATGTTAAAATTACATTTCCCCCTCCCGCCCTTCTCTCCCTCTGGACTCTTAGTACATACGCTGACAGATTTAACTAATTGGGGAAGGGGGTGTGGAACCGGGAGAAGATGAGGGGGAAAGCAAAAATGAAAATAATATAACAGGGGAGGGCTTATTAGAAATCTTATACACATGGTCGGGCAGAAGTGAAGCCCAGGAGAAAGGTTTTCCTAGTGAGCCGGGACGAAATGTCTCAGTTCATGCTAGGACAAATATTTTCTAATGTTTTGTATGTTTGTTGTTCAATTTTGTTACACAATGTTGAGAATTGTTTCAGTTTTTATAATCTAGTTGAATGTCATCATTGCCATCATTGTCTTATAAGTACCTTACCAGCTTTATTTAACCATAATATTTCTGAATATGTTTATTGTGTCCTGGAATGTTAAAGGTTTGAGATCTCCTCAAAAACGCATGAAATTCCTCAGACATCGAAAACGCTTAAAACCTGACATAGCCCTCCTTCAGGAGACAAACCTTCCTGAGGCAGATTAACCTCGGATGAAGAAATTATGGGTGGGCGGCATTTATCGTTCCTCTTTGGTGGATAGAAAGACTGGGGTTCTAATCCTTATTAATAAACACTTCTCACACCAGATTATCAGCCAGCAAACAGATAGTAAGGGTAGATTGGCTCACCAAACAATATCTACGCCTTGTGGAGTTTTATCCATTTATAATGTCTATGCACCTAATGTAGGGAATAAATCCTTTTTCAAACAGTTGGAAACTAGACTCTTACTCGACCCCAATTCCAATAAAATAGTAGGTGATGATTTCAATTCATTAGTATCGGTGCATGAAGACAGGAAAAATATTACAGGCATCATCCAATCAACAACTACACATAACAAGTGTCAGTTAGTCGACTCATGGAGGTTCCTTAATCCTATCAATTGAGCGCATACACATTTCTCACATGCCAATGATTCATGGTCTCAAACTGATTATATATTTGTCTCCCCCTCCCTGCTGGCCAAATTGATCTCTGTACACATCAATAACATTGCTATTTCGGACCATGTTCCAGTAATTTTGGAATTATCGAAGGTTTTCCCCCGACGCTCAGACTTTCTATGGAGATTCCCTGATTACTTTTGTAAAGATGACTCTTTCATCTTCGCTCTCAAATTATGGTGGCAAGAATTCATGTCGGACAACTCGGCACACCAAAATGACCCTATGTTACCCAAGTTGGCCAAGGCAGTGCTTAGGGGGAAAATTTTGGTGTATACATTTTCCCACAAAAAAAGGTTCTAAAAAAATATGGTGAACTCTCTACTGACTTAAAAGAAGCCTACACCAAATTTTTACTAGTCCCAACTACCATAAATAAAACCACTGGTCGCAAAAACAAGGGGAGTTCAAGCAATATGCAGACTTGAAGGATAAATTTCACCTATCTAAATCAGAAGATTATTTTTATAGATTTGGTAACAAATCAGGGCGGATTTTAGCTAATTTGGCTAGAAGGATGAGAAAACCACAGGGAATTTTCCAATTAAAGAGTGCCAACGGGGAAATTCACACCAACCCTAAAACAATAAATGAGATATTAGGTTCTTTCTACAAGGACCTTTACAAGAATCTAAAACAAACCCCTCCATCCTCAGTTACACTTTTAGATAGGGTCAAATTACCCATCTTTTCAGAGGAACAAAAATCTATATTAAACAAACCTATCTCTTTGTAAGAGGTCACAAGTACAATTAAGAAACTAAAAGCAAATGAAGCACCTGGTCCAGATGGATACACAAATGAATTTTTCTAATCTTAAAGGGAGGAAATTTCCCCATTATTGGAATCAATCTTCAACAAAATATCTCAAGGCGATCCCATTTTCCTTCTGCAAACATAGCATATATTAATAGTTACTAAAACAAGACAAAGACCCGTTATCCCCCAGCTCATGCAGACCAATCTCTCTCATCAATACCAACATTAAGATCATATCTAAAATAATGGCCGACAGACTGGCCTCCATTTTACCCCATCTCATATCTCTCACCCAAGCAGGCTTTGTAAGAGGACGCTCTGCCACGCTGAAACATTTTATGGGAGTGGAGCAACAAGACGCCCTTAGTAAATAAGGAAACACAAGCTGGCAAATTTTTTCTGAAATGAAAACAGTTTATTGTGAACTGTTGCTCATTAAATGAAAAAAAAGAAAATGGTGGAACACTTCACTTCTACAGCTTGGTACATTTCGGAGGATCTTAAAAATAGCCTGGGACCACTACGCTTAAATTAAAGAAGGGGATGAAAGAGCAGGGCAAATAAATCATTAGGTAAGGGTTTATAATATGAGTATAAATGGACTATTTTACCAAGATGGCTTCACTAAATTAGAATATCAGCTAGATTGTATGTCAGCTAAGTTGATATAAGTTACAAAGTTATATGGTTCTTAATGTTTGTATTGTTTTGTATTACCAGTCAATAATATGAAAAATGTCATTAAATACCTTGTCTCCGTACGGGTATCTGATTATCACTTTAATCTAGTTTGTTATGTTTATGAAAATACTAATAAAAATTATATATTTAAAAAAAAAATGACATTTCCCGGTGAATGGATGTCTTGGTTGAAAGCAATGCAGAAGTGCAAAAACGCATCAAAAACGCTACGTGTGAACATAGCCCAAGGTGTGGAGGAGCATTTTTGTCTTTGTATATTTATTTTGCCTTATATACAAATCATTGCCCTGGAAAGGATGTTCCTTAGCATATTTCCCAGGAAAATCAATTTTGGTTTTGTTTTTGTATGTTTTATTCTGAGTCCGTAAAAGTGGCGTAATTCCTCTCACAACATTGTTGACAGCAGTGACCTGGGAGTCAGAAATGCTTCCAGGGGTCTTCCCCATGCTGTTCGCATGGCATTTGAGCACTGTTCCCATCGATTTGGGCAATTTTTAGGCCCTCTGCAGACCACCGGGGGGAGCCGCTGCAAAAATTCTCAAGTTTCCCATAGACTTACATTGGGCTCGTTACTCGGACTGAGCACCCGAGTATTCCAGTTTGCTTGACTCGAACAACGAGTACCCGAGCATTTTAGTGCTCGCTCATCACTAATCTGCACTTATTATTTTGCTTCTGCATCTTCTAAGTGAAAACATTTGTTACACAGAGCAAAAGTACATGATCAATTACAGTACAATACATGGCAATAGGTTTTAAAAAATTAAAAAATGTAGTGTGGTTTTCAAGGTTTAATGTAAGGTTTCAAATCTTACTATCTTGCAATATTTGCATGGATTTCATGTTTTCCATTAAAAAGGGTTAAATTCATGGCAAATTTTCAGGAAAATCTGCAGTGGAAAAATGATGTCCCAACCATGGAGTAATCAGGGCTTCAAATAATACCATAACGTTCTTCTATTAGTCACTATACTATTGAGATATTCTATACCTAATATTATACAATCTAATACCGCCATAATACAGATTCCAATGCAGCATGTCAAATGCCATTTAGAGAGGTTTTTGGTTTTTCAATTCAGTCAGTAGTCAGACAGAAAAACTCTTCATACGCCTCAGTAGGACATGAAAGGAATAGTGAGCAAAGTCATCCAAACCCTACAATTTTGGTGCAGTCAACCAACTATCTGAAAATAGATGAAAAAATAAAATACTCTGCAACAAGTGTCTGTAAATCTGTAGTCATTCTGACAGAAGAGACCAACTGCATCTCAATGTGGTGATGCCATTACTGAAAGCACATCACCATGCCAGGCTGCAGTTGACCATTATTGTCAGATGACTTTTGGATGGAAGGTGTCATGGATTGGTGGGTATCGTAGGCACTGTAGCTGTGGGGTGAATGTATGAAGGTTTTTTTAACCATTGATCTCTGCAAGCTATATCAACTCACTAACACAAAATGAAGGAACAGCTGATAATACATATTTACTTTTATATTAGAATAAATAATCCATAAAAAAAATTTAGCCCAAAAATTTCAAGAGCACTTCCATATAAAGCATTATAAACCTATAAACGACTTGGAAGATTAGCGCCAGAATAATAAAACATAGAGCTTTTATTGACATATACTTAAAATACAACATAAAATACATAAAAAGTGGGAAGGAAACTAGAACAGAAAAGAACTACACAAGCCAGTTATAACATGATATATCCACCATAAAGAGCAAGTGCTCAAAAATCACAAAAATCACTGAGCTATAATTATGATGATTAAATATATCGAATTATAAGAATTGAGAAATGTATCAAAATCAAATCACATAAAGTGCCATTAGCTATAGTCCAAATCAGCTACCATTTAAATAAAGTGCAAATTAATAGTGCAAAGAAAATAAGCACCATCTTGAGGCCACAAATACTGCAAGTGCAGAAAAAAATCACATAAAATGCATATGGGCAACTGTGCAAACAAGCTACAATTATAAGGTGCAATTGATAGTGCAAGTAATGCAAGCACATTCTCAAGACCACAGATATTGCAAGTGCAAAATATTGCACTATAGGTAATGCCACTTTATGTGATTTGATTTTGATACATTTCTCAATTCTTATATTTTTTATATTTTTTTTTACATTTTTTTATAATTCTTTATATTTACTTTTATGTACGGCTGCATGCAGAGTTCCTATAGCGCGATATAATGGACCAGCAGACACTCTGTGTGCTGCCACTTGGTACTTCTACCAACATATTATTCCCTAAAAGTCATTCTTAAAATGCCTGCATTATTGAAATATATTAAGATTTGAGAGTCCTCAGTGGTTGATACCTTTTAATGGCTAACTGATAAGATGGTAACAAAGCTTTCAAGACTACTCTGGCCTCTTCATCAGGCATAGAATAACACAAAATATGAAGTATCACATATTTATACACAACAGCGCACAAGAATAATGCAGTAGATGAGACAAGTGACGTGAAGCAGAACTATGAGTATGGGAGGGGGAGAAAGAGTCGTGGCCATAAATATTGGAACAGCTTTCCCTCTCCTCTGCATTAGTTAGGAAAGCGCACGCTGGATGCTGGGCTATGACGTACAGTGAAACGATGCCCACAGCCCATCAATCAGGGGGTGTGCGTCACTGGATCACGCCTGGTTGCAGCCGGAACTTGATGTGACATCAGCTGATGTCAGCCAAGGCTGTAGCCGGGGTGACATGATGCCTAGTGAGTGGTCAGCGATAGTGCCACTCACAGGAAAGAATGACAACACAATGTAATTACAGAAACACTTTTTTCCACTCTTTAAACTGATGGAGGCATTATGCACAGTAGTGGACAACCTCTTTACGTACAGTACATTAGATGTGATGCAGCTGAAAGTACCTGGGATCTTGAAGTCCTGATGTGATTTGGGGATCTTTATCTTGTCCATGATCACTATAAATGGACAGGTTTTATACTTTTTCTGGTAGCAGGGAAAGGTTGCTATAACTGTTGGAGAGGACAGGGAGCTTCTGTCACTGATGCTTCTTAGATTTGGGGGCTGCCTAAAACACAGAAGTGGGTGGGCAGGAAATATGGATTGTAATCGGGCATGTCTTTGTAGAAAACTTTGTAGTTTCTGTGAAGCTCCCCTTAGGACCTCCAGATTTGGATTGTAGGTGACTACTAGAGGCACCAGATTGCTTTCTTGTTTAGTTTTGTAATGTAGGGGATGATTCCTTGATATTCTGATGGCTCTTGCAATCTGGTTTTCAGATGTTCTTGGATGGTAGGCCTGATTCAAAAATGTCTTTCTGAGGCCACCAAGGTGTTTGTCTCTAGCCATCAGGTTGGAACATATCCGATTGCATCTGATGGCTTGGCTGTAGACAACAGAGTTTTTTATGTGTTTTGGGTGAAAACTGTCCCATTTAAAGTATGTTAGACGGTCAATCGGTTTCTGGTACAGGGATGTCTCTATTTCATTGTTTTGTAGCTTAATGATGTGTCTAAAAAGTTAATTTAAGTACAGGAGTAGTTGATTGTTAGGTTGATGGTGGGATGAAATTGATTAAAGTGTTGACAGAACATCTTCAGCTGTTGCTCAAACTCTGTCCAGATGATTAAAATATTGTCAATGTAACGGTAGTACGCTAGAGGCCTGATGGGACATGAAGACCAAAAGTCACTTTCAAGCTTGGCCATGAAAAGATTTGTGTACTGTGGAGCCATTTTACTTCCCATTGCTGTACCAGTCTCCTATAGATATAAAGTACAGACCAAAAGTTTGGACACACTTTCTCATTTAAAGATTTTTCTGTATTTTCATGAATTTGAACATTGTACATTCACACTGAAGGCATCAAAACTATGAATTAACACATGTGGAATTATATATTTAACCAAAAAGTGTGAAACAACTGAAAATATGTCTTATATTCTCGGTTCTTCAAAGTAGCCACCTTTTGCTTTGATGACTGCTTTGCACACTCTTGGCATTCTCTTGATGAGCTTCAAGAGGTAGTCACCGTAAATGGTTTTCACTTCACAGGTGTGCCCTGTCAGGTTTAATAAGTGGGATTTCTTGCCTTATAAATGGGGTTGGGACCATCAGTTGTGTTGTGCAGAAGTAAGGTGGATACACAGCTGATAGTCCTACGGAATAGACTGTTAGAATTTGTATTATGGCAAGAAAAAATCAGCTGAGTAAAGAAAAACGAGTGGCCATCATTACTTTAAAAAATGAAGGTCAGTCAGTCTGAAAAATTGGGCAAACTTTGAATGTGTCCCCAAGTGCAGTTGCAAAACCATCAAGCGCTACAAAGAAACTGGCTCACATGAGGACCGCCCCAGGAAAGGAAAACCAAGAGTCACCTCTGCTTCTGAGGATAACTTTATCCGAGACTCCAGCCTCAGAAATCGCAGGTTAACAGCAGTTCAGATTAGAGACCAGGTCAATGCCACACAGAGTTCTAGCAGCAGACACATCTCTACAACAACTGTTAAGAGGAGACTTTGTGCAGCAGTCCTTCATGGTAAAATAGCTGCTAGGAAACCACTGCTAAGCACAGGCAACAAGCAGAAGAGACTTGTTTGGGCTAAAGAACACAAGGAATGGACATTAGACCAGTGGAAATCTGTGCTTTGGTCTGATGAGTCCAAATTTGAGATCTTTGGTTCCAACTACCGTGTCTTTGTGCGACGAAGAAAAGGTGAACGGATGGACTCTACATGCCTGGTTCCCACCGTGAAGCATGGTGGAGGAGGTGTGATGGTGTGGAGGTGCTTTGCTGGTGACACTGTTAGGGATTTATTCAAAATTGAAGGCATACTGAACCAGCATGGCTACCACAGCATCTTGCAGCGGCATGCTATTCCATCCGGTTCAACAGAACAATGACCCCAAACACAACTCCAGGCTGTGTAAGGGCAATTTGACCAAGAGGGAGAGTGATGGGGTGCTACGCCAGATGACCTGGCCTCCACAGTCACCAGACCTGAACCCAATTGAGATGGTTTGGGGTGAGCTGGACCGCAGAGTGAAGGCTAAAGGGCCAACAAGTGCTAAGCAACTCTGGGAACTCCTTCAAGATTGTTGGAAGATCATTTCCGGTGACTACCTCTTGAAGCTCATCAAGAGAATGCCAAGAGTGTGCAAAGCAGTAATCAAAGCAAAAGGTGGCTACTTTGAAGAACCTAGAATATAAGACATATTTTCAGTTGTTACACACTTTTTTGTTAAGTATATAATTCCACGTGTGTTATTTCATAGTTTTGATGCCTTCAGTGTGAATGTACAATTTTCAAAGTCATGAAAATACAAAAAAATCTTTAAATGAGAAGGTGTGTCCAAACTTTTGGTCTGTACTGTATGTTGTAATCAAATTCAAAATAATTGTGGGTGAGGACGAATTTTGTAAGTTTCACCACACAATCAGCATCACTACCAAAATTTTCCATGAAGACTTTGCAGGCATCTAATTCATCCTGGTGTGGGATATTAGAGTACAAAGATTCCACATCCATGGTGGCCAGGATGGTTCCTTCTGGTAGAGGACCTATTGCTGCTAGTTTATTCAATAGGTCCGTTGTGTCCTGAATGTAGCTAGGTGTATCCTTTACCAGGAGTTTAAGAATACCCTCTACCCATCCAAAAACTTGCTCAGTAAGGATGCCCACGCGTGAAATAATTGGTCTTCCTGGATTTCTAGATTTGTGGATTTTGAGAAGCTTATAGAATGTCTCTATCCCTGGACTCTCTGGTATCAGGTCATCGGCTCTTATGGATTCGTCAGGCAGACAAGATACCAACTTGTTTAGTTCCTTGTAGTAGTCCTGTGAAGGATCAGACTTCAATTTTTTGTAGTAGCGTGTGTCCATCAGTTGTCTGTTTTTTTCCTTCATGTAGTCTGATGTGTTCATCATCACTATTGCACCACCCTTGTCAGCAGATTTAATGATGATTTCTTTGTTAGTTTTCAAAGATTGTATGGCCTTTCTCTCCTGGATACTGATGTTGGATGCTTGTCCCCTGTTTGTGTCCATGATGGTGGATTTTACCAAATGTCTCAAGGAGTCTATATATTTATCCAAATGAGGGTTACGTCCAGGTGGAGGTGTCCAGTCTGACCTCTTCTTGGTTGTTAAGATCACTCTTACTTCAGTCCGGGTGGGTTCTGAATTTCATTATTGAAAGAATTTGAACATGATACACAGTATTCTTCTACTTGGTTTCCATATGTATTATTGTGAAAAAGAATCTTTATGCCTCCACAACATCAGAGGCACATCTAGATGCAAATGGGACCATAGCAGTCTATCAGCTCCATTTTACAAATCTAGTTTTTTATAGACTTGCTGTCATATACTAAAGTATACTGTACTACATCTAGTTTAGAAACAATAGGTAGTATTTTATTTTTTTCCCAATGTACCATAGTATGAATGAGGCAGCTTCACAGTTAGGTGTTTACATGTAAGAACCACTTAGGTATAGATAAAGGTTATAGTCTTTATTTAATGTTTTCTTTAGGCTATATTCAATTTACCCTATAGGAACTTAACAATTACATTTTTGGGAATCTCATGACAACAGTCTTTTCTAGGAAAAGTCTAGAATAGATAAAAAAAATTGTATAGCCGATAGAGTAAAACAGAAAATAGAGTAAAAGTAACAGGATCCTAATATAGTCAGTGTATGTCTGGGCATGTGTACTGAGATATATTCACCTGGAGATATTTTCTACTGAGTACCAGGAAATGAGCTAACCACAGTAGATATGACAAGCCACAGGAACTAAATGGTAACGAACTACTCTTCAAAGAACTATGCACTTGTGCATTGTTTTCATACCCTACTATCTACAATAAACTCATTTTCCATTTTCACATAAATTGTTTTTACCACAATTAACTTGATGACCTTTTTTATATATAACTGAGACTTTTAATACAACTACTGTAACAAGAAGGATTTATTAAAATATTAGCATTAAACTCCTGGATAGCCTGAGCCTAATACTCAGAATGCAGGTTATAAATGTGTCCACAACTTGAGATAAGCAAATGTTTTCAAATTCAAAATCATCAGCTTCATTAATTTTTTTTGAAAAAAAATCAATTCATGGTGAATCAATTTGTGAAACACAAGTACTGGAAAGTACTGCAAAGCCTCCAAATGCCCTGAAAATACATGTATAACCCTCTAAGGTACGCAAGGACTGTATTGAACCCCTTTCAAGCTCTTTATTACAAGCACAGCCTTATCCATACAAAAGTGACCCCAATATACACATCTATCGGTAAACAAATGGTAACTAATTTTAACCAACAGCCTTATTAATAACACAGTAACACATTTTTTTATACGGTGGCTCAGTTGTTAGCATAGTTGCTTTGCAGCACTGGAGTCCTGGGTTCAAATCCCACCAAGGAGAACGTCTACAAGGAGTTTGTATGTTTTCCCCATGTTTGTCTGGGTTCTCGGGTTTCCCACTCTCCAAAGACATACTTAATAGGTGGATTTAGATTGTGAGTCCCAGTGGGGACTGTGATGGTGATGCCTGTAAAGCGCTGTGGAATTAATGGCGCTATATAAGTGAGTAAAATAAATAAATGCAAAATTATCCCATTTTAGAGGCAGATGCCAGTGTTTTATACACAGAAGAGGCTATTGCTTCTTGACAAGTCCAAAAATAATCCCTTTGTTGAAAGTCACAACAGGTTTGTGGTTTTGAAAATGAAGAAGTTATAGCTTTTTAACAAAAACTTTCCTTATTCGGGTTCAGCAACAGCTTTGCTGTTAGAAAGAGATTAACCCCTTTAAAGCCCATGACGTACTAATACGCGTCTGTGCCCTGAGACTTAAGAGCCTGGCCCGTATTAGTACGTCATGGCGATCGCGCGCACACAGGCTGTGCGGGCGCGATCGCCGCCGGGTGTCAGCTGATTGTCACAGCTGACACCCGGTACTATGTGCAGGGAGCAGTCCCACACCGCTCCCGGCACATTATCCCCCGCAATGCTGCGATCGAAGTCGATCGCAGCATTGCGGTGGCTAAGGGGAGGTGATCGGAATACTCACCTCCTCTTCCGGCCTCCAGCGCTGTCTGCCGCGGCTTCCCGGGTGTTGCCATGATGACCCGATGTCGTCATGACAACATCCGGGTCACCAGACAGCAGGAAGATTTTTTGGTCATGCGGAGTGCATGACCAAACTATCTTCCTACTGTGCAGCGCTGACTGCCTGCATGGCACAGGGATGGTGCTACATCCCTATGCTATGCAGGCGATCAGAATAAAAAAAGTGAAAGTCCCATAGTGGGACAAAGTAAACAAATGAAAAAACTGTCAGAAAGTGAAAAAAAAAATTTAAAAAAATTGTAAAAATATAAAAAAATAAATAAAAAAAATAATCCACCAAAAATAAAAATATAATGTACCCATCAATAAGTTGTATTATGAAAAAAAAAATAAATAAATAAATAAAAGTACACATATTTGGTATCGCCGCGTTCGGAACGACCTGACCTATAAAACTGTCCCACTAGTAAATCCCTTCAGTGTACACGGTAAAAAAAATTAAAAAAAACGAATCAAAAAGTAATGCTTTATCATCATACCGCCAAACAAAAAATGGAATAGCATGCGATCAAAAAGACAAATCTAAATAAAAATGGTACTGCTGAAAACGTCATCTTGTCCCGCAAAAATCAAGCTGCCATACAACTCCATCATCCGAAAAATCAAAAACTTATAGCTCTCAGAATAAAGCGATGCAAAAAAATAATATTTTCTACAAAATAGCTTTTATTGTGTAAAAGAGCCGAAACATAGAAAAACTATATAAATGTGGTACCGCTGTAAACGTACTGACCCGAAGAATAAAGGTACCTTATCAATTTTACCACACGCGGAGTAGAATTAAAAAAAAAAAAAAAACAATTCCTGAATTGTTGGTTTTTGTTTATTCTGCCTCCCAAAAGCTGGAATAGAAAACGATCAAAAAATGTCATGTGCTGAAAATGGCACCAATAAAAACGTCAACTAATCCAGCAAAAAACAAGCCATCACATGACTCTGTCGGCCAAAATATGGAAAAATTATAGCTCTCAAAATATGGCGATGCAAAAACTAGATTTTGCAAAATATGTGTCTTTTAGTGTGTGTCCACACACGGTCCCCAGCCGCCTGGGGGCGGCCGGGTGTCCATAAATGGTCCCCAGCCACCCCTATTTCTCCTGTCACCTTCCCACACACTTTTCTTAGCCTGGCCTGCTTTAGGGCTGCATTGGACGAGCCCACCAGAGAACCAGACTCCTCCGGTGGGCCCTGGCTTCTCCATCAGGGGAGTTGAGAGTGCCAAGGTGAGTAGCATGATGATGATGATAGAAGTTAGCATCTGCTTTGTTTTCTTTTAATGCAAGCGTAAGTGTGCAGCCTGCCACCCACCCACCCAGAGGCTGCAATGCCATACTGCTAGCTTGCACTTTAAATGGGGCCATTTAGTTTGGAGGAGGTCGAAGCTGGCCACTACCTCATGGCTGCGTCAGCGGCGAGGTCTCCATACTCAGTCCCCAGCCGCCACTATTTGTCCCGGGAACCTTCCCCACACTTTTCTTAGCCTGGCCTGCTGTAGGGCAGCATTGGACGAGCCCACCAGACAACCAGAGACTCCTTCGGTGGGCCCTGGCTTCTCCCTCAGAGGAGTTGAGAGTGCCAAGGTGAGGAGCATGATGATGATGATAGAACTTAGCATCTGCTTTGTTTTCTTGGAATGCAAGCATAAGTGTGCAGCCTGCCACCCACCCACCCCCAGGCTGCAATGCCATACTGCTAGCTTGCACTTGAAATGGGGCCTTTTAGTTTGGAAGAGGTCGAAGCTGGCCACTACCTCATGGCTTCTTCAGCAGCGAGGTATCCATACTCGGTCCCCAGCCACCCCTATTTGTCCCGGTGCGCCTTATACATAAGATTAAGCGCGCATACCAAAACATTACCTGTGCCCTCCCCAGTGCATTTAGTGGGAAGGACAGCCTATTCCGCTGTAGTGTGTGCATGCCAAACCCCTGTTCATGGTACATGCGAAGATGCCTCCCACCCTGCACCTGTCGTTGCAGACTTGCAACTATCCCCGTTCAAGTCCTTGTCCCAGGGCAGTGTTCAATTGTACCTCTCCCATTCCTTGCAATGCAAGCGCAAGTATGCAGCCTGCCACCCACCCACCCCCAGGCTGCAATATCATACTGCTTGCTTGCTTGCACTTTAAATTGGGCTTTTTAGGCATGTGGAGGCGGAATCTGGCCACCACGTCATGGCTACGTTGGCAGCCTGGTATCCATACTCAGTCCCCAGCCGCACGGCGGCCGGGTGTCCGCACTCGGTCCCCAGCCGCCAGGGGGCGACCAGGTGTCCATATTCGGTCCCCAGCCGCCCCGCGGCCGGGTGTCCACACACGGTCCCCAGCCGCCTGGGGGCGGCCGGGTGTCCATAAACGGTCCCCAGCCGCCCCTATTTCTCCTGTCACCTTCCCACACACTTTTCTTAGCCTGGCCTGCTTTAGGGCAGCATTGGACGAGCCCACCAGAGAACCAGACTCCTCCGGTGGGCCCTGGCTTCTCCATCAGGGGAGTTGAGAGTGCAAAGGTGAGGAGCATGATGATGATGATAGAAGTTAGCATCTGCTTTGATTTCTTAGAATGCAAGCGCATGTATGTAGTAGCGGCTAGGCCTGAGGTGGTCAGCGTTTTGGCGCACATCCTACCTCCTCCGAGGATTGCAGGATGTTTTCCTGCTACTATCCCAGTTCTATGACTCTCGTGAAAAAACAAAGCTTCAGGTGATAAATGAT
The DNA here is from genome assembly GCF_046119375.1 of Phyllobates terribilis. Classification (NCBI taxonomy): domain Eukaryota; kingdom Metazoa; phylum Chordata; class Amphibia; order Anura; family Dendrobatidae; genus Phyllobates; species Phyllobates terribilis. Next base: position 295,839,054 of record NW_027362771.1, read on the forward strand.
GGATGAGGTGATGAGGTGGTGGCAAAGGAGAAAAAGCAGGAGGAACAGGGACCATTCACATCAATATCAGGCCAGTCAAACACATATGTCTTGTAGGATATGTTTCTGTAACAAAAGGAGCGGTTCGGCTACACAGTTATAGGGCATACAGTGAGGGCAATGCCTACCAAAAATTTTGAGGCACTCCAATGCCCCTTGGAAATGACATGGAGGTCAGAGGGCTTTAACTAAACCGTTTTTTCCATTTATAGCAACTGGGTCTCCTGTACACTGTTGGCCTAAGCAGTGAATGGAAGGCTTTCCAAAAATTATGAGGAACTGCAATGCCCCTTGAAACAGACGTGGATTACAGTGTACTAAAAACCTTCTACCCATTATTGGGGAGTGGGTCTCCCTTAGTTTTCGCCTTTGCATTGAAAAGCAAAAGCTGACTAAAATTAGGAGGAAATGCAATGCCCATTGGAAGAGTCGTGGAGGTTAGAGGTAATTAAAAGCAACATTTCAATGCCCCTTAGAAGAGCTGTGGAGTTCAGAGTGGTTTAAGAAGATGCTTTTAATGCCCCTTTGAAGAGACGTGGAGGTCACAGTAGCTTAACAAGACAGTTTTAATGACCCTTGGAAAAGTGGTGGAGGTCGCAGTAGCTTAACAAGACGGTTTTAATGCCCCTTGGAAAAGTGGTGGAGGTCGCAGTAGCTTAACAAGACGGTTTTAATGCCCCTTGGAAAAGTGGTGGAGGTCACAGTAGCTTAACAAGACGGTTTTAATGCCCCTCGGAAGAGACATGGAGGTCCCAGTAGCTTAACAAGACGGTTTGAATGCCCCTCGGAAAAGTGGTGGAGGTCGCAGTAGCTTAACAAGACGGTTTGAATGCCCCTTGGAAAAGTGGTGGAGGTCACAGCTTAACAAGACGATTTTAATGCCCCTTGGAAAAGTGGTGGAGGTCACAGTAGCTTAACAAGACGGTTTTAATGACCCTCGGAAGAGACGTGGAGGTCACAGTAGCTTAACAAGACGGTTTTAATGCCCCTTGGAAAAGTGGTGGAGTTCACATTAGCTTAACACGACGGTTTTAATGCCTCTCGAAAGAGACGTGGAGGTCACAGTAGCTTAACAAGACGGTTTTAATGCCCCTCGGAAGAGGCGTGGAGATCACAGTAGCTTAACAAGACGGTTTTAATGCCCCTTGGAAAAGTGGTGGAGGTCACAGTAGCTTAACAAGACGGTTTTAATGCCCCTCGAAAGAGACGTGGAGTTCACAGTAGCTTAACAAGACGGTTTTAATGCCCCTCGGAAGAGACGTGGAGGTCCCAGTAGCTTAACAAGACAGTTTTAATGCCCCTCGGAAGAGACGTGGAGGTCCCAGTAGCTTAACAAGACGGTTTTAATGCCCCTTACAAGAGCCATACAGTACAGCATCTTAAAAACATTATTCTCATTATTGGGGAGTGTGTCTCCCATAGTCTTTGCTTATGCCTTCCAAGCAAAAGCTGCCAAAAATTAGGACGGAGTAACTTGCAATGCCCCTTACAAGAGCCATGCAGTACAGCATATTACAAACATTATTCCCATTATTGGGGAGTGGGTCTCCCATAGTCTTTCCTTATGCCTTTCAAGCAAAAGCTGCCATAAATTAGGACGGAGGATCTTGCAATGCCCCTTACAAGAGTCATGCAGTACAGATTATTACAAACATTATTCCCATTATTGAGGAGTGGGTCTCCCATAGTCTTTGCTTATGTCTTCCAAGCAAAAGCTGCCAAAAAATTAGGAGGAAATGCAATGCCCGTTTGAAGAGTCGTGGAGGTTAGAGTTAATTAAAAACAACATTTCAATGCCCCTTGGAAGAGCTGTGGAGTTCAGAGTGGTTTAACAAGACGCTTTTAATGCCCCGCGGAAAAGACGTGGAGGTCCCAGTAGCTTAACAGGACGGTTTTAATGCCCCTTGGAAAAGTGGTGGAGGTCGCAGTAGCTTAACAAGACGGTTTTAATGCCCCTTGGAAAAGTGGTGGAGGTCAGAGTAGCTTAACAAGATGGTTTTAATGCCCCTCGGAAGAGACGTGGAGGTCACAGTAGCTTAACAAGACGGTTTTAATGCCCCTCGGAAGAGACGTGGAGGTCACAGTAGCTTAACAAGACGGTTTTAATGCCCCTTGGAAAAGTGGTGGAGGTCACAGTATCTTAACAAGACGGTTTTAATGCCCCTCAGAAGAGACGTGGAGGTCACAGTAGCTTAACCAGACGGTTTTAATGCCCCTCCGAAGAGACGTGGAGGTCCCAGTAGCTTAACAAGATGGTTTGAATGCCCCTCGGAAGAGTGGTGGAGGTCGCAGTAGCTTAACAAGACGGTTTTAATGCCCCTCGAAAGAGACGTGGAGGTCCCAGTAGCTTAACAAGACGGTTTTACTGCCCCTTGGAAAAGTGGTCGAGGTCGCAGTAGCTTAACAAGACGGTTTTAATGCCCCTTGGAAAAGTGGTGGAAGTCACAGTAGCTTAACAAGACGGTTTTAATGCCCCTTGGAAAAGTGGTGGAGGTCACAGTAGCTTAACAAGACGGTTTTAATGCTCCTCGGAAGAGACGTGGAGGTCACAGTAGATTAACAAGACGGTTTTAATGCCCCTTGAAAAAGTGGTGGAGGTCACAGTAGCTTAACCAGACGGTTTTAATGCCCCTCGAAAGAGACGTGGAGGTCACAGTAGCTTAACAAGACGGTTTTAATGCTCCTCGGAAGAGACGTGGAGGTCACAGTAGCTTAACAAGACGGTTTTAATGCCCCTTGAAAAAGTGGTGGAGGTCACAGTAGCTTAACCAGACGGTTTTAATGCCCCTCGAAAGAGACGTGGAGGTCACAGTAGCTTAACTAGACGGTTTTAATGCCCCTCGGAAGAGATGTGGAGGTTACAGTAGCTTAACAAGACGGTTTGAATGCCCCTCGGAAGAGTGGTGGAGGTCGCAGTAGCTTAACAAGACGGTTTTAATGCCCCTCGAAAGAGACGTGGAGGTCCCAGTAGCTTAACAAGACGGTTTGAATGCCCCTCGGAAAAGAGGTAAAGGTCACAGTAGCTTAACAAGACGGTTTGAATGCCCCTTACAAGAGCCATACAGTACAGCATCTTAAAAATATTATTCCCATTATTGGGGAGTGGGTCTCCCACAGTTTTTGCTTATGCCTTCCAAGCAAAAGCTGCCAAAAATTAGGACGGAGGAACTTTCAATAATGGCAACACGGACCACGGTCACCCTTGTGGTATAGTGGTGGTGGAGGCTGAGGATAAGGAGAAGAACATAAAACAGCCGAAATGAGGTAGCGTATACCCATGTGTGGGTGTGAAGCGGTGCATGGGAATACACCTCCCGAAATAACACAGTGGATTTGACTTGATGTTATTCTGCTGTCATTTGGTGGTGATGAGAAGTCTGGCCCAATCCAGCCCTTGTTCATTTTGATAAGGGTCAGCTTGTCAGCATTGTCAGTTGACAGGCGAGTGCGCTTATCAGTTATAATTCCCCCAGCGGCACTAAAAACACGCTCCGATAACACGCTAGCGGCAGGGCAGGCCAGGACCTCCAAGCGTACAGAACGAGTTCATTCCAATTGTCTAGCTTGGATACCCAATAATTAAAAGGCACAGAGGAATCACGGAGGACGCTGGTACGGTCGGCAAGGTACTCCCTCACCATCTTTTGAAACTTTCCACTCCTTGTGAGAGTACCCCACGCCTCAGGGCCTGTAAGCTGGGCGGGTCTCAGAAAACTGTCCCAGAATGTTGACAGTGTTTCCCTGCCTCTGCTGGATTGGAGTTGCGTCTCTCTCGCCTGTACGCCTTGGTTGGTCACTAAACTGTGACCTCTGCCGCTAGCGTGTTCAGATGGGAATTTTTTTAACAGTTCTGCAGCAAGGGCCTTCTGGTACTGCCCCATTTTCAACCTCAGGAATAAGAAAGTGAAAGTTCTCCTTGTAGCGGGGGTCTAAAAGTGTCACCAACCAGTAATGACTGTCACCCAACATTTTGACAACGCGAGGGTCACCGTTAAGGCAGCCTAACATAAAGTCAGCCATGCGTGCCAGACTGGTAATGGGCAAGACTTCCGTGTCCTCACCAAGATGACGACTGACCATGCTCTCCTCCTCCTCCCCCCTGTCCTCAGGCCACTCACGCTGAACCGTCGGTACGACAGTTGTACAGGTACTACCATCTATAGCGCATGATACAAGCTCCTGTTCTTCCTCCTCCTCCTCTCCCTCATTGTTCCCCAATGCACGTTGGGATGAGATGAGGCTGGGCTGTGTGTAATTGACCGCTATGGCTTCTTGATCCATCTCATCATACTCTGGCTGCAATGCCTCCTCTTTAAGTCTCTGCAGAGAGCGTTGCAAAAGACAGACAAGTGGAATGCTGATGCTAATGATGGCGTCATCGCCACTCACCATCTTGGTGGACTTCTCAAAGTTTGTCAAGATGGTACATATGTCAGACATCCAGGTCCACTCTGAGGTCTTATGTGTGGAGTCTGACCTGAATATTGACGGCCTTGTTGCAGCTGGTAGTCCACAACTGCTCTCTTCTGCTCACAAATCCTTTGCAACATGTGGAGGGTAGAGTTCCAGCGTGTGGGGACATCACACACCAGTCGGTGTGACGGAAGATGCAAACGCTGCTGCAACACAGCAAGGGCGGCGGAAGCTGTAGCTGACTTGCGAAAATGAGCTTTAAGGCGACGTACTTTGACGAGCAGATCTGGTAACTCGGGGTACGATTTAAAAAAACGCTGAACCACGAGGTTAAGCACATGAGCCAGGCATGATACGTGTGAGATCTCGCCTCGCCTCAGAGCCGCCACCAGGTTACGGCCATTGTCACACATGACCATGCCTGGATGTAGGTTCAGTGGTCTCAGTCACAGATCTGCCTGCTCTTTCACAGATGTCCACAACTCACAAGCAGTGTGAGGTTTCTCACCTAAGCTTATGAGTTTCAGCACAGCCAGTTGCCGCTTGGCGGAGACAGTACTGCAGTGCTTCCAGCTTGTAACTGATGTGGTGATATCTGAGATGGAGGCTGAACATGAGGAGGAGGAGGAGGATGATGCGCAGGAGCTGTACACTGTGGGGGCACCTCTGACTGACATAGGGCCCGCAATTCTCGATGTACCATCCCTGGTCACAAGCACTTGCCCACGTGTCCGTTGTCAGGTGGACTCTCCCAGTAACTGCGTTGTTGAGGGCACGGCAGATGTTTTGGGACACGTGCTTGTGTAGTGCGGGGATGTCACAGCGGGCAAAATAGTGTCGGCTGGGGACCGAGTACCGAGGGACGGCCACTGCCATAAGGTTGCGGAAGGATTCCATCTCCACCAGCCTAAAAGGCAGCATTTCCAATGCAAGCAGTCGTGAAATGTGCAAATTTAGGACTGTGGCCTGTGGGGCGTTAGCTGCAAATTCCCTCTTTCGTTCAAAGGTCTGGGATATGGACAATTGAACGCTGCGGTGGGACGTGGACGTGGACGTTGATGCTGTTTCTTGAGAAACTGCCATAACAAGTGAAGACTGAGAGGAGGGGGCATCTTTGCATGCAGTATGGACAGGGGATTGCCTTGCACACACAACAAGGGGTTCTATTGCACGCACAACAGCGGAAGAAGCAGTGGTGACACCCGCTGACACTGGTCGTGGACCCTGGGGTTCACCCCACGAAGTCGGGTGCTTTGCTGCCATGTGCCTGATCATGCTGGTGGTGGTCAGGCTCATAGTTTTGTCACCCCTGCTGATGCTGGCCTGGCAGGTGGTACAAATGACCTTTTTGGGGCTATCAGCAGAGTCTTTAAAAAGATTCCAGACTCTGGAAGACCTACAGGTTGTACTGGCAACGTCCCTCGTGTTGGTGTTACGGGGAGCTGTTACCTGCCTTCTGTGTGCGGCCACCACACTGCTTCTTCCTGCCTGTTGTGGTACTCTGCCTCCATCACCCTGTGTGCTGCTGGCCTCGCTCTGCATGTCCTCCTGCCACGTTGGGTCAGTTACTAGATCATCGACCACCTCCTCCTCTTCCACTTGCGCACCACGATCCTCCTCCTCACTCCCTGGCAATTGTGTCTCGTCATCGTCCACCTCTTGTGACAAATTGCCAGCGTCGACTTTCTGTGGCCGTGGCTGTTCAAATATTTGGGCATCGCTACATGGGATCTCCTCTTCCACCAGTTCAAGTGGAGCAGCTCTTCAGAGTGTCCAAGTATGGGATCAGTTGCTGTCTGACGACACTCAGCATGGTGGGAGGAAGGAGGATCAGGTTGTAGAGGAGTATGCGGTCGAGACTCACGGCTACTAAGATTTGACCGTGTGGAAGACATACCAGAGGTGGTGGTGCCCAGGTAACTGGAAGTATTATCTGCTGTCCAATTAATAACCTGTTCACACTGATCAGTTCGCAATACTGGTGTTGTTCTGTGCTTCCCTAGTAATTCGGTCAAGAAGTGGGCGCGAGAAGATGTGGCTGTTGGTTGTGGCACATTTTCACCTTGGCCACGGCCCCATCCTCTGCACGCACCATCACCAGAACATCCAGTTCCACGTCCCTTGCCACGTACCTTGCCCATTGTAAAGGAAGTAAAATAGCTTACACTCGCACTATCAATGGAAAAAGGGTAAGAAAAAGTAGATTAGAACCGTGGAAGAGGAAAACCACAGTTTTATTTCTCTGGCCTACACCCGACTCTTTTAAACAATCTGAACAATCAGGGAGAAACTATTATTGTTTTTCTTTACGGAAAAAATAACAAAAGCTGGATAATAGAGATTTTTTACCGTGGAACAGCAAAACCACAGTTATAATTTACTGGTGTATACCAGACTTTTTAAAATATATATGTGACGCCTCTTACTCAAAAAAGCCCTTTTGTTTACCCTGGGAGATGGGGGACTCGGATTCGGGTCCTGCGATGGAGAGATGGGGTGCAGCCGTGGCCCGGACCCGACCCGTGCTCAGGACTGTCACATTAAAAAAGGATGGTGTGGGCTTATCCGAGTTGAGTGGCTGATTTACGACTGCGCCACCTGTGGCACCTGGTGAAGGCCACCAGCGCCGCTGCAGTCCGCTGAGGCATGGTGTTACGGCGGCCAAAGTTCTTACTACTCCCCACAGGCGGAGCAAGGCCTCAGGGCAGAGGGACAGGATGGAGGAGGGTAGCAGTAGAGGAGAAAGGGCGCCGCATCCTGCGGTGTAGCGCAGAATAAACAGTCCGGAGGCCATAGAGGTGAACTTCCAAGGCTTTACTCACTTTAGAGATGGCAGAAGGAAGGCGACTCCCTGCTCCCCGCGGAGTCCTGCGGTCACCAGGGACGGGGGTCCGACAACCTCCGAGTAAGTCCAGCATTCAGTCGGGACCCTACACCAGAGTGTTCCTGAACTACAGACCGAATCCTTTCCTGTCCATGTGTGTGCGAATAGGCTGGGTCTCCCTCTGAGCTCCTTTCAGAACAAGGGCACGGGTGGCAGCTCCACTCCTTCCGATACCCGGTGGGATCCTCTCGGCCTACCTGGCTTTCCCGACCAGGACATAGAGAAGCAAGGTCGGGTGTCGGGGGCCGGTACCCCTCTTGCAGCCGGACTCCCTCTGAATATATCAGCATGGTGAGGACAGGCGGCGTACACCGCTCCGTCTGCATCCTGCCTGGGATCCATTTGCTGTGGAGCCACACTCTTAAGCTCCGGGCCTTCTTGGTCCTAGTCCTTGATCGGGTCGAGACATTCCTCATCTACAACCTGCCCCTTGTCCCAAGGCCGGGGTACGAGGGCTGTGTCCCCATCCGATGCAGGCCCACACAGGATCCGCGTTCAGGGTGGGAGATCACAGTGTCCTCAGCAATTGACAGCATAAAGACAGTCAAAGAGCTAGGCTAATGACCATCAAGACCAAAGATGGCTTTTTATTAAATATGAAATTTAAAATGTAACTAACTTGTAGGTCCTCCACCCTCACCCACTAACTGGTTCCCCTGTCTCCCTGTAACCAGGGGAGCAGCACCTAGTGCATACTAGCCCCCTCTGGTGGAGAAATGTGGTGTTGGATGCAAAGGCTGGGTCACGACTATCATACTGTTCTTACCTCAGAGGAGGAACACTACACTCCATTAGAGAAGTGCAGCATCCCTGTGGCGGTCGAACCCTCAGGGGTGCCACATATATATTTGCGGCTGAACAGTGAGCGACACACTCAAACTGTTTTTTTTGGATACAAATGGCCCAAAAGTGGATAATACAGAGGTTTGAAATGTGGAACTGCAAAACCACACTTCTGTTTCCCTGGCCTACACCAGACTATTTTCAACAGATATATTTGTGTCTGAAAAATCAGGGAGACACTATTCGGTTTTTTTTTTACGTTAAAAAATGCCAAAAGCAGGATAATAGAGATTTTTACCGTGGAACAGCAAAACCACAGTTATAATTTACTGGTGTATACCAGACTTTTTTAAATATATATATTTGCGGCTGAACAGTGAGCGACACACTCAAACTGGGTTTTTTTAGATACAAATGGCCCAAAAGTGGATAATACAGAGGTTTGAACCGTGGAACTACAAAACCACACTTCTTTTTCTCTGGCCTACTACACCTGACTATTTTCAACAGATATTTTTGTGTCTGAAAAATCAGGGAGACACTATTCATTTTTTTTTTACATTAAAAAATGCCTAAAGCAGGATAATAGAGATTTTTTACCGTGGAACAGCAAAACCACAGTTATAATTTACTGGTGTATACCAGACTTTTTTAAATATATATATATTTGCAGCTGAACAGTGAGCGACACACTCAAATTGTTTTTTTTTAGATACAAATGGCCCAAAAGTGGATAATACAGAGGTTTGAACCGTGGAACTGCAAAACCACACTTCTGTTTCTCTGGCGTACACCAGACTATTTTCAACAGATATATTTGTGTCTGAAAAATCAGAGAGACACTATTTTTTTTTTTTTTTGGGGGGGAGGAGGAGGGGGACACACCAAAAGGTTAATAAGACGGGTATTTGTACAGTGTGAAGGAGGATGAAAAAAAAAGGATTTTCCTGGCCCCCGAGACCTGAATCTAAGTCCAGCAATTTCAGCAACAGGAGCACACAGTACTGTAATGCAGCGTTTGCTGGTATAACCACTGCGTCTGCTATACAGCCTGCCTGCCTGCCTGATATCTGGGATGGATATTAGTCCTGAGAAGGACTGTTTGTTTGATCTGGCAGCCTTTACAGACCCTACACTAACTATTTCGCAGTATATATCTCTCCCTAAATCAGCAGCGCTGTCCCTACACTGTCTGATCCCAGCCGTCTGTGTCCAAGATGGCGGCGCCCGGTTTTAAATACTCGAGGTGACGCTGTGCGGCCAGCCAATCAATGTAATGCCCACAACCAACATGGCTGCGGCATTACAGTGACTGGCTGGCAATCCCTGCATGTTCATTGGCTCTGGAAAGAGCTCCAAACATGCAGGGCGGAGACCCGAGCTCCCGCCCGAGTAACCCGGAAATGCTCGGTGCTCACCGAACATCCCGAGTAGCGTGATTCTCGGGCGAGTACCGAGCAGTGTCGAGCATGTTCGCTCAACACTACTGTCAATCATAAAAACCCGATATGATTCTGGTATCTCTGTAGTCGCACCGACCCGAAGAATAAAGTCGTCTAATCACTTATACCGCACGAGGAACGGCGTAAAAAATAAACGCTAGGGCTGGGTTTGGGGTTAGTGTTGTGCTAATGTTAGGGTTGGGGTTAGGGTTGAGCTAGGGTAGGGTTAGGGTTGGGGTTAGGGTTATTTTTTTTTTCAAAAGTAAAAAAAAAAAAAAGATGATGATATGGCAACTAGAGTTGAACGCAAGTGCTCGCTACTTGAGTTTGCATCGGGTGCTCGGGTATGCATTGAGTATTGCGGGTGCTCGAGTCTCCGCCCCATATGCTTCACGGCCAAAAAAACCTCACGGGGATTGCCTGCCATGACGAGCAATCCACACATGTTTTTTTGGGGTGTCTAATAACCATGAAACATGCGGGCGGGGACTCGAGCATTTCACTTGAGCACCCGTGATACATGGTGCATACCTGAGTACCCGATGCAACCTCAAATAGTGAGCACTTGCGCTCAAGACTAATGACAACTTATTCAATATGATGACCTAATGTTATCAAATTATGTGTCGTACCTCTGGGTTCAAAATGTTAACTATACCCCTTGTTAAAATCCTTGAGGGGTGTAGTTTCCAAAATGGGGTCACTTGTGGGGGGTTTCCACTATTTAGGCACATCAGGGGCTCTCCAAATGCGACATGGTGTCCGCTCTCGATTCGAGCCGATTTTGCGTTCAAAAAAAAGTCACACAGTGCTCCTTCCCTTCTGAACTCTGCCGTGCGCCCAAACACTGTATTTTCCCCACATATGAGATATTGGCGTACTCAGGAGAAATTTCACAAAAGTTTTTGGGGTCCATTTTCTCCTCTTACCCTTGTGAAAATAAAAAAATGGGGCTAAAACATCATTTTTTTGTGGAAAAAGTTTGATTTTTTGATTTTCACGGCTCCATGTTATAAACTTCTGTAAAGGACTTGGGGGTTCAAGGTGCTCACCACACATCTAGATAAGTTCCCTGAGGGGTCTAGTTTCCAAAATGGTGTCACTTGTGGGGGGTTTCCACTGTTTAGGCACATCAGGGGCACATCCGCTAATTATTCAAGCAAATTTTACATTCAAAAAGTCAAATGGCGCTCCTTCCCTTCCGAACCCTGAAGTGCGCCCAAACAGTGTTTTTTCCCCACATATGGGGTATCTGCGTGCCCAGGGGAAATTGCACAACACATATTGGGGTCCATTTTTTCCTGTTACCCCTGCAAAAATAAAAAAATTGGGTCTAAAGTAACATTTTTGTGAAAAAAGTTAAATGTTAATTTTTTTCTTCCACATTCCAAAAATTCCTGTGAAGCACGTGAAGGGTTAATAACGTTCTTGAATGTGGTTTTGAGCACCTTGAGGGGTGCAGTTTTTAGAATGGTGTCATTTTTGGGTATTTTCTGTCATAAAGACCCCTGAAAGTGACTTTAAATATGATGTGGTCCCTAAAAAAATGGTTTTGTAAATTTTGTTGGAAAAATGAGAACTCGCTGGTCAACTTTTAACCCTTATAGCTCCCCAATAAAAAAAGATTTGGGTTCCAAAATTGTGCTGATGTAAAGTAGACATGTGGGAAATGTTATTTATTAACTATTTTGTGTGACATATCTCTCTGATTTAAGGGCATAAAAATTAAAATTTTGAAAATTGCAAAATTTTTAAAATTTTTGCCAAATTTCCATTTTTTTCACAAATAAACACAAGTGATATAGAAGAAATTTTACCACAATCATGAAGTGCAGTATGTCACAAAATAACAGTCTCAGAATCAGGGGGATCCGTTGAAGCGTTCCAGAGTAATTACCTCATAAAATGACAGTGGTCAGAATTGTAAAAATTGGCCTGGTCATTAACGTGCAAACCACCTTGGGTTGTAAAGGGGTTAAACACCAATGGCTTCTTAGAAGCCATGCAAAAGTAGCTCTTTTTGGAATCAGAAACAGGTTCAATGAAGAACAATGACTTTTTAACAAGCCATCCAAAAATGATTCTGTTTTTGTGAGCAGCAGGAGGTTTGCTGTGTGAAAAGTGAGGAAGTAATGGCTTTTTAAAAGAACATGCAAAAATTATCCCTTTTTGGGAGCAGTCTTGGGTATATTTACTCTGTGCAAGGTAGACTTTCCAGCAGCAGTAGATTACAGCTATAAAATACAATGTGCAGATAGGAGATGTGTGGCTGTCTATTGGCAGCAGCACCAACCGCACAGTATAGAATATGATGGGACAGTCATGGAGATGTTTATCTATGTAACGCCAGCATTGGGAGTCCTGGCAGTGGCAGAACACTATAGATAAAACATGATGAACAGGCAGGAGATGCCCGTCTGTATTGGTGCATCGCCATTGACAGCAGCAGAGCTGTATAAAACACAATGGACTGGCAGAAAGATGATACACCTGATCTAATCATTGGTATCAGCCATATGTGAATGAAAATAAGCTCTGATCCATGCCTGCTTAATTCTGACAAATATAAGGTTTTTTACACTTGCGGAGGACAATCTTGTCCCCTTGAAAGTGACAAAGCAATCTGAGGTGCTGAATACCCTTTCTAATAGTACACTGTAGGCTGGATAAGACAGCACATCCATATCAAACTAGGCCATTTTTTGCCCCTGGTACAATCTGCTGACCAAGAAGTCCATGGAGCTGGGTTTCAGGGTATCTGATAGAGAAACGACACAGTTTAGGTATGACAGAACCTGTCTGTTCAGGTAGTGCATGCCTGTTTGTTGATATGCCTCAGGTTGGCACATTGACAATTAAAACATCTAGTATGCATCATATATACTGTAATCGCTGCTGCTAGTTGTAACTGTAGTGCTGGCACAGGTGGGAATCGTTTGCTGTGCGTCAAACAAATTGGGGTCTCCTGGTCAGATATGTGATAAGCAGGTGTCTGCTCAGCAAAAGCTTCGACAAGCAGGGAACACAGCTTATCTTGGTAATGTGATAATTTTACCTTTGTTTAATGCTTATTATACACCTGTCTTCCTATAAGCATTCGAGCATACATCTTGCCAAAGATGCATGACCAAGGTTCCAAATAGTTCAATATCCAAACCTCATGCAATGTTTGGTCGTCATTGCCAGGGTTATTGTCAGCATCATCAACATTGTCATTTTCCGACTGACTGTCAGTGCGAGGGTTAACTGAATGTACCGCTCCACATCCAGCTGCTGATGTATTGGATTTGACTTTTGTACACAAAACAACTTAACGGTATGAACTTCTGTAATTACACAATATATAATTATTGATAATTTTTTTTTATTACACCTTATTAATGGGGTATACCACAATCAAATAAGTGACCCATATTGGTGATTCAAATCATTATATATAACTTCTGTTAATAATTAAGTAATATTGATGTATTTCTGCTCGAGGTAGTGACGTTATCTCTCTAAGAGCGGTTCTAAATGCCGGAAATGCATCAGAGATATACAACTAGGACAACACAAGTAACCTTTTAATGGAACCTAAATAAAGAAGTCTGTTTTATGTTTTATAAGTGGAAGAGCCGACATTCCTTCCCTATATTTTGCTTTAAATCCACACATGCATTAACATATACAAAAACAAATGCACATAAATTATTTCACTGCCAGTCCCAGCGGTTAAATTTTCGCTCGTCCCAATACAGGGCGGAGCGTCTTCCCCCTTATTTGTGTCCGCGCTTGACCAGTGATATCTATAGATGTGTCTGGCTGACTCATTTCAAGAGCTAAACCAACCTTCTTCTCCATCACGGCTAAAGCAGAGACAGAGATCAGTGCAGCCTTAGTTATTGAAATATGACAGACAGCAAGGCCCACAAGTGACATATCACTGGTCACGTGCCAACACAAAGCTAGGAAGGAAGCCTCTTTCTGTGTCAGGAATAAAATATATTAGTAAATTCACCTAATTAGAATTTGAAACAAATCTAGAGCACTTTTAATTTGGCTGGCCAACATTTTGAACCTCTCTTACTTGCAAAATTTTTCACCTCTCATTTCAAATTAGACTTGTTAGTAAAATTTACAAACATTTTGCTATTTGCAATAAACCGATGAAATACAAGCAATTTATATACAATAACACAATTAATATAATGACCGTCATTCGTTTCATATTTGCTGATCGTTGGTCGTTAGACAGACCATATTTAAAATGTGCACAGTGTTTTATAATAGATTGTTCAGTGTACAGTGGTGGCCAAAAGTATTGGCACCCCTGCAATTCTGTCAGATAATACTCAGTTTCTTCCTGAAAATGATTGCAATCACAAATTCTTTGGTATTATTATCTTCATTTAATTTGTCTTCAATGAAAAAACACAAAAAGAATTGTCCTAAAGCCAAATTGGATATAATTCCACACCAAACCTAAAAAATGGGGTGGACAAAAGTATTGGCACTGTTTGAAAAATCATGTGATGCTTCTCTAATTCGTGTAATTAACAGCACCTGTAACTTACCCGTGGCACCTAACAGGTGTTGGCAATAACTAAATCACACTTGCAGCCAGTTAACATGGATTAAAGTTGACTCAACCTCTGTCCTGTGTCCTTGTGTGTACCACATTGAGCATGGAGAAAAGAAAGAAGACCAAAGAACTGTCTGAGAACTTGAGAAACCAAATTGTGAGGAAGCATGAGCAATCTCAAGGCTACAAGTCCATCTCCAAAGACCTGAATGTTCCTGTGTCTTCCGTGCGCAGTGTCATCAAGAAGTTTAAAGCCCATGGCACTGTGGCTAACCTCCCTACATGTGGCCAGAAAAGAAAAATTGACGAGAGATTTCAACGCAAGATTGTGCGGATGGTGGATAAAGAACCTCGACTAACATCCAAACAAGTTCAAGCTGCCCTGCAGTCCGAGGGTACAACAGTGTCAACCCGTACTATCCGTCGGCGTCTGAATGAAAAGGGACAGTATGGTAGGATACCCAGGAAGACCCCACTTCTTACCCCGAGACATAAAAAAGCCAGGCTGGAGTTTCCGAAAAGTTACCTGAGAAAGCCTAAAACGTTTTGGAAGAATGTTCTCTGGTCAGATGAGACAAAAGTAGAGCTTTTTGGGAAAAAGCATCAACATAGAGTGTACAGGAAAAAAAAGAGGCATTCAAAGAAAAGAACACGGTCCCTACAGTCAAACATGGCGCAGGTTCCCTGATGTTTTGGGGTTGCTTTGCTGCCTCTGGCACTGGACTTCTTGACCGTGTGCATGGCATTATGAAGTCTGAAGACTACCAACAAATTTTGCAGCATAATGTAGGGCCCAGTGTGAGAAAGCTGGGTCTCCCTCAGAGGTCATGGGTCTTCCAGCAGGACAATGACCCAAAACACACTTCCAAAAGCACTATAAAATGGTTTGAGAGAAAGCACTGGAGACTTCTAAGGTGGCCAGCAATGAGTCCAGACCTGAATCCCATAGAACACCTGTGGAGAGATCTCAAAATGGCAGTTTGGAGAAGGCACCCTTCAAATATCAGGGACCTGGAGCAGTTTGCCAAAGAAGAATGGTCTACAATTCCAGCAGAGCATTGTAAGAAACTCATTGATGGTTACCGGAAGCAGTTGTTCGCAGTTATTTTGGCTAAAGGTTGTGCAACCAAGTATTAGGCTGAGGGTGCCAATACTTTTGTCTGGCCCATTTTTGGAGTTTTGTGTGAAATGATCAATGATTTGATTTTTGCTTCATTCTCTTTTGTGTTTTTTCCTTGCAAGCAAATTAAATGAAGATAATAATACCAAAGAATTTGTGATTGCAATCATTTTCAGGAAGAAACTGAGTATTATCTGACAGAATTGCAGGGGTGCCAATACTTTTGGCCACCACTGTACATAGGTACATAGGTTGCCATTGTTATTGGCAGCACATGTCCTGTTCTTGGCAGCACTTATCCTGGCTGCTGAGAATGATGATCTTTTATGTCAGTCAAAATATCAGTTCACCTAATGAATGAGATTTTTCCTCATTTGTCAGGTGATCCGCAGCCTGTATACACTGCATAGTTATTGAGAAACAAGTGTTCTCTTAGGCACCTTCGATCGCGATAATCGTGCAGTATAAATGCTCCTCTAGCCTACTTTTAATAGGTAATGGCTTCTCGTTCGTAATATTCTTGTCTTTGTGTGCTGAAACCACCTTCTTCAAAACTCAACAAAGATTTTCAAAAATGTTCCACTAAAGAGTTGTCAGGTGGCAACCAGCAGAATGTTTGTACGTTTTGCAAATAAACCTAGTTTACAACGGAGATTGAATCATTTTGATTAAAACTGTAGGGAAATATTACTTATATGGCTTGTTTTTCTTGGTTTAGTGTTTCTCAGTTTGCTTAGTTCACAGTAAAGATCTATAATTTTAGCAGAAACTTTCTTTACAAAAGTATAGGAAAGCACAATTTGCCAAACGGTAAAGTAAAGATTACAGGAAGATGAAGTTTCTTTCTGATTTCCTAGAAACCTTCTCGTTCAGTCAGAGGTGTATCCAGGTCTTCTAGCACCTGGGGCAAGAATTTAGTTTGGCGCCCCCTCCATTTCCCCAGCACATATGCGATTTGCACACTAAGGCCACGGCCCCACTATCAGTATTTGGTCAGTATTTTTTCTCAGAAGTGGGAGCCAAAACCAGGAGTGGGTGATAAATGCAGAATTGGTGACTTGTTTCTATTATACCTTTTCTCTGATTGTTCCTCACCTGGTTTTGGCTCCCACTCCTGAGAAAAAATACTGACTGAATATTGGATAGTGGGGCAGTGGCCTTAGTCACATGCCGACGAGCTGCTCTTCCTAATTCTCTCTGTGAGAAGCAGAAAGAAAAGCTAGTTGTCACGTGACCATATGAAAATTGCATTTGAGTGAAGTGGCCACAGGAAGTCACTTCCCGGTGCCTTTGCAATAGAACCCTGCGGCACAGTGTACGGAGAGACGGGGCCGGGGGGGAAACAAAGCGCGCTCTTTGTGAGCGGCGCTTTGCGCATGCCCGGGAAGTGAGGGAGACCAGTGCACGTCATAGGGCCCTGTGACATGCAGATGAGGGGGGAATATGGTAAATAAACACATAGGCGGTAAGAAGGTAGGAGGGGATTTCTTGGCGTCCAGGGAACGCCAAGCCTGTGCAAACCCGAGTTGATAAAAACACATTTCTCTGCAAGCAGACCTCTACTATGGGCCATACAGGTATGTATAGATTTACTTTTCTATAACCTGTATGCCCATAGTAGAGGTCTGATATTCTGAATTCTCACAACGCATGCACTGCGCACTTTTAGGATTCTCCCTTGCTGTGGCAAGAGTGGACGGTCATGTGAGCACAAGTATGAGATTTGTATACTTCTGGCCACATTCCGACTAGACGTTTCCGGCCTTGCTCAATTCATTTTCATTGAGTGAGGCCACACATGTCTAGTTGGCATGTGAACGCATTTATGTAAATTGCCGGCACCAGAGGATACTGACAGCGAGCAGTGCGCACTGTGACAATTCAGAAGTCTGCAGTCTCATAGTGTGACTGCAGACTCATCACAAACGAGGACAACACCTTTAATGCTTCTAACATAAATAAAAATATTAAAATGTCAGCATCACAGAAAACATTTACATCCATGTACATTATAGATGACGTCTCTGAAGTCGTTCTCTTTCTTTTCTTCCTCTTGTCCAGATGCCATGATGACTTTTCTCATCCACAGCTCGTCTCTGCAGACTTCCATCTTCTCCGGTCTCCTGCAGCACATCCCGACATGATGCCCTTAAAGATAGTAGTGTCATTATAATGCTCCTGAATTAAAATATCTGCCCTATGCTGAGCCCCAAAATAAATAATTGCCCCTCACTATATTCCCTACACAAAATATGACCCCCACACTGTCCCTCTTATGGTACATGACACAAAACATATGTACTGCAAGTGAAATTGTCATGATGCAGATTTTTTTGCACACAAAAATATTAAAGGGAATCTGTCACCCCCTGGGACATTTTTACCTATTAATATGGGTATATAGGTAATAGAATGGTTAAACAAATCATGCTGGTATGCTCATATCTGTGGTCTTGATGTGCAAAAATCATCTTTTATTCATGTATGCTAATGATTTCTTCTTTGCCTCCGATCTTAATCTGAATAGCACCCCACTCCCATCAGCATCACACTGCCCTGTGATGTGCATTTCTGGCCCTGGAATCCCACTCCTGCGCCCTTTAATTTTGCCATTATGCTTACTTTTTCCTCCTTTCTACGGGCATTGGCTTCATCTGAAGTAACATTGACTCGCCGGCGGTGCCTGTCTTTTTAGGCATGCATGAAAGCGTAGTCTGCCAAAGTCAGATACCACCATACAGAAGCCACACAGAGTCCAGAGTAACTCTGCTGGGGTTTCATCCGAATCACATGTTTTGTAGGTTTAAATGGAAACACTGACGTAAGCGCTTAGCATAAAGCACAGGATAAATGTAACCCAAAATGCTACCAATAAAGCCTTCTTCGCAACCCACAAAAAACAAATCCCCACTCAGGTTCGTCATCTCATCTGTTAACAGAAATATAGGGGGTGTCCACATTACTGGTAGCACAAATGCTCTGGAAAAGTGACGTTGCTCAAACCAAAAAAAGTCCAGGGATGCGCGTCTCCAGAAGCTCGAACAGGGAAAATGTATGGACACTACAACGTACTGGGCAATCAAATGACATATTTGCATTTTCACTTAGCAACATCCATTGCTAGCAAAATCATCCCTACACATGTAGATGAATTCCTAGAGGGGTGTAATATCCAAATTGGGGTGAATCGAGGGGGATTTTGCTCTCCTGGCACTTAAGGGCTCTGTATATGGAGTCCACAAAGTATTCTACAAAAATTTGTTCTCCAAAAGTCAAATAGCGCTCCTTCCATCCTAAGTCTTGCCGTGTGGCCAAACAGTACTGTACAGTCTCAAATGGGGTATTGCCACGTTCACAAGAAATTGTGTAACAAATTATGTGGTAATTTTTACCTATTTCTACTTGTGAAAATGTTATATCTGGGGCTAATACAACATTATAGTGCTAAAAATTCATTTTTTTTTCTTCACCCTCAATGATATAAAATTTTGTGAAACACATGTGGTGTCAACATGCTCACTGCTCCCCTAGATGATTTCATTAAGAGATGTAGTTTGTAAAATAGGGTCAATTATAGGGGGTTCTGCTGTCCTGACACCTCAGGGGTTCTGACAATGTGACATGGCACCCTGAAATTATTCCAGGCAAATCTGCACTCTGATATGGCGCTCCTTCCCTTCTGAGCTTTGCACTGCGCCTAAAAGAAAAGTTTTTGACCACAAATTGCACAGTAAATTGCATGGTCCATTTTGTCCTGTTACCTTTGTGAAAATGAAAAAGGCTCAAACATTTCTGGGGAAAAAAATTCATTTTTAATTTTCACGATCCAATGTTTTCAAATTCCGTGAAGCACCTGTGTGTTCAAGATTCACATCTCTATATAAATTCCTTGGGGGATATAGTTTCCAAAATGAGGTTTCCACTGTTTAGGCACATCAGCGGCTCTGTAAACGTGACATGGTGTCCTTTATCTATTCCAGACATCTTTGAACGCCAAAGGTTAAATGGTGCTCCTTCCCTTCTGAGCTATGCCATGTGCCCAAAAAGTAATTTTCCTTCACATATGGAGAATCATGTACTCAGGAGAAATTGCACAAAAAATTGTATGTTTAATTGTCTCCTGTTACCCTTGTGAAAATGAAAACTTTGCAGCTAAAGCAACATTTTTATGGGTAAAATGTATTTTTTCATTTTCATGGCTCAACGTTATAAAATTCTGTGCAGTTCCTGTAAGTTCAAGGTGCTCACCATACTTTTAAAGAGTTAATATACTGCTTGAATGTGGGTTTGAGCACCTTGAGGGGTGCAGTTTTTAAGATGGTGTCACTTTTGGATATTATATAGCCCATCAAAGTCACTTCAAATGTGATGTGGGCCTTAAAAAATTAGGCTTTATAAATTTTGTTGGAAAAATTGAAAATTGATCATTAACTTTTAACCCTTCTAACTTCCTAACAAAAAAATATGCTTCAAAAATTATGCTAATGTAAATCAGACATATAGGAAATGTTATTTATTAACTATTTTGTGTGATATGCAGTGGCTTGCAGAAATATTCACCCCCTTGGCATTTTTGTGTTTTGCTACCTCACAACCTGTAAAGAACGTGCCTACAACTGTGAACATTTGGTTTTCTTTTTGTTGGGAAGCAAACAACAAATAGGACAAAATAGCTGAAAACTGCAGTGTGCATAATTATTCATCCCACTAAAGTCAGTACTTTGAAAAGCCTCCTTTTGTGACAATTACAGCTGCAAGTCGCTTTGGATAAAGCCCCCGTCTCACATAGCGATCTCGCTAGCGAGATCGCTGCTGTGTCACGGTTTTGGTGACGCAACAGCGACCTCACCAGCGATGTCGCTATGTGTGACACTTTGCAGCGATCAGGCCCCTGCTGTGAGGTCGCTGATCGCTGCAAAGTGTCCTGGACCATTTTTTGGTCGTTGCCCTCCCGCTGGTCAGCACACATCGCTGTGTGTGACCAGCGGGAGCAGCGATCAGGCTGGTAACCATGATAAACATCGCGTTACTAGGGGCACACGCGCACCTAGTAACCCGTTGTTTATCATGGTTACCACTCTGCTACAGTGAGCGGGAGGTTACCGCTCACTTTAGCAGGCTGGTAACCATGGTAAACATGGGAAAGAAAAACAGCAGTCACCTATACATATTAAATGGGAAACCGTTGGGGAAATCAGACATGGAGAAGGACCTGGGCGTCTTGGTTAATAGCAAATTAAATTGGAGTGCCCAGTGTCAGGCAGCAGCTGCGAAGGCAAATAGAGTCATGGCATGCATCAGAAGAGGAATAGGGGCATATGATGAGAACATTGTTCTTCCTCTGTGTAAAGCACTGGTAAGGCCGCACTTAGAATATTGTGCACAGTTCTGGGCACCGGTGCTCAGGAAAGACATATTGGAGCTAGAGAGGGTACAAAGGAGGGTGACTAAGGTAATAAACGGAATGGAGGGACTAGAATACCCAGAGAGGTTGTCAAAATTAGGCCTATTTACGTTGGAAAAGAGAAGGCTTAGGGGAGACCTCATAAACATGTATAAATACATCAGGGGGCAGTACAGAGATCTCTCCCATGACCTGTTTATACCAAGGATGGTGACAAAGGCGAGGGGGCACACTATGCGTCTGGAGGAAAGGAGGTTCCTGCACCAGCATAGAAGGGGATTCTTTACGGTCAGAGCCATGAGACTCTGGAACTCTCTGGGAGAGGAAGTGGTGATGTCCAACTCACTTAATGAGTTCAAGAGAGGCCTGGACGCCTTTCTTGAGAACAATAAAATTACATTTTATGCTTAGGATAGTTAATTAATCCAGGGATTTAATCTGACTGCCAGATTGGTGTCGGGAAGTGAATTTTTCCTCAATGATGTAAATTGGCCTATACCGCATATTTTTTTTTTGCCTTCCCTGGATCAACGCTGCGGAATAGCTGCAGTGCACAAGAAATAGGCTGAACTGGATGGACGCTTGTCTTTTTTCGGCCTTATAAACTATATAACTATAGCGACGCAGCAACTATCCCTGACAGGTCGTATTGTTGTCGGGATCGTTGCAGCGTCGCTAAGTGTGACGGGGCCTTTAGTCTCTATGAGCTTTACACATCTTGCCACTAGGATTTTTGCCCATTCCTCAAGGAAAACTGCTCCAGCTCCTTTAACTTAGATGGTTTCTTCTGGTGAACAGCAATCTTCAAGTTTCAACACAGATTCTCAATTGGATTAAGATCTGGGCTTTGACTAGGCCATTCCAAAATATTTACACATTTCTCCTTAAACCACTCGAGTATTGCTTTAGCAATATGCTTGGGGTCATTGTCTTGTTGAAAGGTGAACCTCTGTTCCAGTCTCAAATCACTGACAGACTGAAACAAGTTTTGCTCAAGAATATCCCTGTATTTTGCAACATCCATCTTACCCTCGACTTGGACCATTTTCCTTGCCCCTGCTGCCGAAAAACATTCCCAATGCATGATGCTACCACCATCATGTTTCACTGTGGGGTTACTGTTCTTGGAGTGATGAGCTATGTTTTTGACATGGTGCTTACTTTGGTGGCCATAAAGTTAAATTTTGGTCTCATCTGACCACAGCACCTTCCTCCATATATTTGGAGTCTCCCACATGTCTTTTGGCCAACTCAAAATGAGCCTTACACTTTTTGTGTGTAAGTAAAGGCTTTTTGTCTGCTAACTCTTCCATAAAGGCCACATTTATGAAGTATACAGCTTATTGTGGTTGTATGGACAGATATTCCAGTCTCTGCTTGGGAACTCTGCAGCTCCTTCAGGGTTACCTTTGGTCTCTGTGCTGCCTCTCTAATTATTGCCCTCCTTGCCTGGCCTGAGAGTTTTGGTGGGCGACCCTCTTTTGACAGGTTGTTGTGGTACCGTGTTCTTTCCATTTGATGATAATGGATTTGATTGTACTCCTGGGAAATCATCAGAGACTGTGATATTTTTTTATAAGACAACCCCGACTTGCACCAGAAATTTTTAGGGGCTTCATAGCAAAAAGAGTGAAAACATATGCACATTCCAATTTTTAGTTATTTGATCCCATAAATTTAATTTATGCCTATATTTTTGTCACTTCACCAACTTAATACTATTTAGTGCTGATGCATCACACACAAACTAGATTACAAAAACATTTAAGCACAGGTTGTAATGTAACAAAATAGGCAAAAAGTCAAGGGAGTGAATACTTTTTGCAAACCACTGTAACTGTCTGATTTAACCCCTTTCTGACCTTGGACATATCCATACTTCCCTGTGGCCTGGTACTTACCGACCTGGGATATATGGAAATGGCCAGGCGATTCTGACAGCTGACACCCGGCACTCAGTGCCAGGAGCGGTGCCCACACCACTCCCGGCACATTAACCCCCTAAATGATGCGATCGCTGCGATCACAGCATTTAGCGAGCAGGCAGAGGGACAGACGCCGCTCTGCTTTTGGATCCGAGACCTCGCGGGGTCCCAAACGATGCCATGGTGACCCAATGTCGTCATGACGACATCTGGGTCACCAGGCAACAGCAAGGTAGTTAGATCATGCGCAGTGCATGATCTAACTAATTTGTGTCTGCAGGGCTGACAGCTATAAGCCATAGCATGTGATCCTACATTGTTATGCCTAATAACAATGATCAGACTGCAGAAAGTGAAGTCCTATAGTGGGACTAAGTAAAAAAAGTAAAAAAAAAAATAAATTAAAAAAGTTGTAAAAATATATTTAAAAAAATCACAAAATAATAAATATATATTTATATGTATATATATTTTTTACCCATAAATAAATATTATTATGAAAAAGAAATAAACAATAAAAGCTTTAGTGAACGCGGTGAAAAAAAAAAACAAGCCAAAAACTATGCTTTATCATCATACCGTCGAACAAAAAGTGAAATAAAACGCGATCAAAAAAAGAAATGTAAATAAAAATGTTACCGATGAAAACGTCATCTTGTCCCACAAAAAAACAGCCGCCGTACATCTCCATCAGCAGAAAATTAAAAAAGTTATAGCTTTCAAAATAAAGCTATGCAAAAGTAACTATTTTTTCTATAAATTAGTTTTTATTGTGTAAAAGTGCCAAAACATTAAAAAAAACTATGCAAATGTGTTATTGCTGTAATCGTACTGACCTGAAGAATAAAGCTGCCTTATCAATTTTACCATATGTGGAACGGCATAAAAAAAAAACAATTCCTGAATTGTTGGTTTTTGTTTATTCTGCCTCTCAAAAATCAGACTAGAAAGCGATCAAAAATTGTCATATGCCCAAAAATGGTACAAATTAAAACATCAACTCGTCCCGCAAAAAACAAACCCTTACATGACTTTGTCGGCCAAAATTTGGAAAAATTATAGCTCTAAAAAAAAGGGTCTTTAGTATGTGACAGTAGCTAAACATAAATACTTGCTATAAATCTGGTATCGTTGTAATCGCACCGACCCGAAGAATAAAGTAATCTAATCACTTATACCGCACGAGGAACGGCGTAAAAAATAAAACCAATTTTTCACCTGATGCTGATTTGTTCATTCTGCCTCCCAAAGATGGCAGTAAGGCTCAGCTCACATTTATCCTGCGCACTGCGCTGAGCGCTTACACCAGGATTTCCGTGTGAATCTCTGAAATACGTTATTCAAATGGAACGCCCGGAGGAAGATTTCCTATAATGAGGCCGATGGAGGCCTGTGATCCCACGGTGTCCATCTTTTTATTAGGCGCGCATAACAGTTTTGTGAACCTCTGAAAAAAAGGACACAGCTGAACAGAGGCCAGACGGAGTCCAGAGTAACTCTGTTGCCTCATTATAGTGAATGAATCCCTCGGTGTTTCATCTGAATTATGTCACTTGGAGATTTAAATGGAAACCCACTTTTCACTCAGCAACATCCACTGCTGCTTGTTTCTGGAAAACACCCATGTAGTTAAAATCCTCACCACACCTGTAGATAAATTCCCAAAGGTGTATAATTTCCAAAATGGGGTCACTTGTGGCGGGATTCTGCTCGTATAGCACTTAGGGTCTCTGTATATGGAGTCCGCAAACTATTCTAGGAAAATCTGCGCTCCAGGAGGCAAATAGCCCTCATTCCCCCCGGAGTCTCGCTGTGTGGCTAAGCAGGACTGTACAGCCACATAAGGGGTATTTCTACATTCAGCAGAAATTGTGTGACAAATTTTGGTGCCATTTTTACCCATTTCCCACTGTGAAAATGTAAAATCTGGGGCTAAAACAGAACTTTGGTGGTAAAAATGTAATTATTCTTTGTTCACCGCCCTATGGTGTAAAATTCTGTGAGGCACATGTGATGTCAACATGCTCACTGCACCCTAGATGAATTCATTTAGAGGTGTAGTTTGTAAAATGGGGTCTCTTATGGGGAGTTCTGCTTTTCTGGTATCTTAGGGGCTCTGCTAATGTGGCATGTCACCCTCAAACCAGTCCAGCAAAATATGAACTCCAATATGGCGCTTCTTCCTTTCTGCGCTTTACATTGTGCCTCAAAAGTATTTGTCCTTGTGAATATTAAAAAATTGGGGGCTAAAACAACATTTTTGTGGGAAAAATATTTTTTTTTCATTTTCACAGATCAACATTGTAAAGTTCTCTGAAGTACCTGTGGGTTCCAGGTGCTCAGCAACTCATCTATATAAATTCCTTGAAGGGTCTAGTTTCCAAAATGGGGTCACTTGAGGGGGTTTTATACTGTTTAGGAATATCAGGAGCCCTCCAAATGCGACATGACACCCGCAGACTATTCCATCAAAGTCTGCATTCCAAAAGCCACGCCTTATTTTCTGAGCTCTGCCGCGCACCCAAACAGTAGTTTCCCCCAACATATAGGGTATCTAGGTACTCAGGAGAAATTGCACAACAAATTTTGGGTTCCATTTTCTCCTGCTGAAAATAAAAAAAGGTGCTAAAAGAGCAATTTTTGTGAAAAATGTAAAATTTTTATTTTCACAGATCAATGTTATAAACTTCTGTGAAGCACCTGGGGGTTCAAGGTGCTCACCACACATCTAGATAAGTTCCCTGAGGGGTCTAGTTTCCAAAATGGTGTCACTTGTGGGGGGTTTCCACTGTTTAGGCACATCAGGGGCTCCCCAAATGCTACATGGCGTCCGCTAATTATTCCAGAAAATTTTGCATTCAAAAAGTCAAACGGTGCTCCTTCCCTTCCGAGCCCTGCCATGTGCTTAAACAGTGGTTTTCCCCCACATACGAGGTATTGGCATGCTCAGGAAAAATTGTACAACAAATTTTGGGATCCAATGTTTCCTGGTACCCTTGCAAAAATAAAAAAATTTGGCTCTAAAGTAAAATTTTTGTGAAAATAGTTAAATGTTCATTTCTTTCTTCCACATTATAAAAATTCCTGTGAAGCACCTGAAGGGTTAATAAACTTGTGGAATGTGGTTTTGAGAACCTTGAGGGGTGCAGTTTTTAGAATGGTGTCACTTTTGGGTATTTTCTGTCATATAGACCTCTCTATGTCACTTCAAATGTGATGTGGTGTCTAAAATAAAATGATTTTGTAAATTTTGTTGAAAAAATTAGAAATCGCTGGTCAACTTTTAACCCTTATAACATCCCAACAAAAAAAGATTAGTTTAAAAAATTGAGCTGCTGTAAAGTAGACATGAGGGAAATGTTATTTATTAACTATTTTGTGTGACATATCTCTCTGATTTAAAGTCATAAGAATACAAAGTTGGAAAATTGCTTAATTTTCAAAATTCTCGCCAAATTTCAGTTTTTTTCACAAATAAATGCAAGTCATATCAAAGAAATTTTATCACTATCATGAAGTACAATATGTCATGAAAAAACAGAGTCAGTGGGATCCATTGAAGCGTTCCAGAGTTATTACCTCATAAAGTGACACTGGTCAGAATTATAAAAATTGGCCTGGTCATTAACCTGCAAACAGCTTTGGGGTGTAAAGGGGCTAAGGGCAGAAAAATTCAAAGTTTGAAAATACAGACATTTTCATATTTTTTGTCACATTTTCAATATTTTCATAAATTAACACAAATGATATCAACCAAAATTTACCAAAAAAATTTAGTACAATGTGTCACAAAAAAACAGTCTCGGAATCACTGGGATATGTTGAAGCATTCCAGAGTTAATACTTCATTAAGTGACACATGTCATATTTTAAAAATCTTGGTCATTAACATAGAAAGTGGCTCAGTCCTTAAGGGGTTAAACAATAAGTTATTTTCTGATGATACCATTTGGAAATGACTGCTGTGCAGTGAGAGGGAGGAGAAGCTGTTTTATCTGCTGTCAGCTTTATAGGGGGTGTTACATTTCATTCAAATCCTCTTCTCTAATTATAATGAGATCATACCACTTGCATCTCCTTTCCTGGGAGTATTGTAAGTTCAGCCAAACAATCAGCAAAGCAATGCCCTCAAAATATACTATATATATAATAATTCTGGTTGCAAATTTGCACA
Source organism: Phyllobates terribilis (assembly GCF_046119375.1). NCBI lineage: Eukaryota > Metazoa > Chordata > Amphibia > Anura > Dendrobatidae > Phyllobates > Phyllobates terribilis. Next base: position 295,865,802 of record NW_027362771.1, read on the forward strand.
GCCTTGGAACACTTTGTGACCAATGTATTATCTCTCTCACTCTCTCTCTATTCATATATTCAAAACTTAAAACAGTTACACCAATTTTGTCAGGAGGATTGGGCTCAAATTCCGACCAACTATTGTGAGAAGCTTGTAGAAGGATATTCTAAATGTTTGACCCAAGTCATTCAATTTAAGGGCAATGGTACCAAATACCAAAATGTATGTAAATTTTTGACTTTACAGTAATAAAAATGACTTAAAACATTTTTCTCTCTCATTATTCTAGCATTTGGCAAATATTAAAAATTATAGTGATCCTAATTGACCTAAAACGGGAAAGGTTTATTCTGATTTCATGTCAGATATTGAGCAAAACATGCATATGTGTCTTTTTATATTGTGTATGTACAGTTCTGGTTTCAACTGTATGTAAACACAGCAGGTGAAATAAGTAATGAATTTATGTATAGAGAGAGATGAAAGATAGATCTATATAGATACAGTTATGGCCGAAAGTGTTGGCACCCTTGAAATTGTTCCGGAAAATGAAGTATTGAAGTATTTCTACAAAAATATTATTGCAACTATACGTTTTTTTATACACATGTTTATATCCTTTGTGTGTATTGGAACAACACAAAAAGAAACGAGACAAAAAGGCAAACTGAACATAATTTTACACTAAACCTCCAAAATGGGCAGGGCAAAATTGTTGGCACCTTTCCAAAATTGTGGTAAACAACTTTGTTTCAAGCATGTGATGCTCATTCACACTCACCTGTGGCAAGTAACAGTTGTGGGCAATATGATAATCACACCTGAAACCAGATAACAAGGGGAACCTGATTTCATCTTTACATTGTGTCTTTGTGTGCTACACTAAGCATGGAGAACAGAAAGAGAAGAGAACTGTCTGATGACTTGAAAACCCAAATTGTTGAACAATATCAACAATCTCAAAGTCACAAGTCCATCTCCAGAAATCTTGATGTTCCTTTGTCTATGGTGCGCAACATAGTCAAGAATTTTACAACCCATGGTAGTGTAGCTAATCTCCATGCACGTGGACAGCAGAGAAAAATTGATGAAGCGTTGCAACGCTAGATTGTCCTGATGGTGCATAAGCAACCTCAATCAAGCTCCAAAGAAATTCAAGCTGTCCTGCAAGCTCAGTGTCAGAGCGAACTATCCGTCGACATTTGAATGAAATGAAACAGTATGGCAGAAGACCCAGGAGGATCCCATTGCTGACATACACACATAAAAACTAGACTGCAGTTTGCCAAAATGTACATGAGTAAGTCAAAATCCTTCTGGGAAAGGGTCTTGTGGACAGATGAGACCAAGATAGAGCTTTTTGGTAAAGCACATCATTCTACTGTTTACCGAAAACAGAATAAGGCCTACAATGAAAAGAACACAGCACCTACAGTCAAATATGATGGAGATTCAAAAATGCTTTGGGGTTGTCTTGCTGCCCCTGGCACTGGATGTGTTGACTGTGTTCAAGACATCATGAATTCTGAAAATTACCAAAGGATTTTGGGTCGCAATGCAGTGCCCAGTGTCAGAATTCTGGGTTTGCATCCTAGGTCATGGGTCTTCCAGCAGGATAATGACCCCAAACATACTTCCAGAAGCACCCGGAAATTAATGGAAAATAAGCAATGGAAAGTTCTGAAGTGGCCAGCAATAAATTTGGATCTAAATCCCATTGAACACATGTGGAGAGATCTTACAATTGCTGTTTGGAGAAGGCACCCTTCAAATATGAGAGACCTGGAGCAGTTTGCAAAAGTAGAGGGTCCAAAATTCCAGTTAAGAGGTATAAGAAGCTTGTTGATGGTTATAGGAAGCGATTGATTGCAGTTAACCCTCCGTCACATACAATATCGGTTCTAACGAGTTCACATACAATGTGACTGTCAGGCGCAGGCTAGAAAAATACCTATAATATCTAATGTTTGCAATTTCAGTGCTCTAAAAGTGATCAGTGACCTTCATAGGGATGTAATAAAAGAGACTACACATAATCAGGTGCAAAAAAAAACCATTTACTTAACATAAAACTAATAACTCTGAAATACAAACATTTCAAAACTCCCGCCAAATAGTCCCCAGTTCGACTCTGTCAAAAAACTCTACAAAGAAAATTTAAGGAAACAAACTTAATTTTAAGGTACCTTAAGTACTATTAAACACATATTCAATCAGAATTAGATCCTGAAGTTTCCCCAGAAAAATTACACTTGCAGAGCAAAGAGCAAGAATTACACATCATTTTTGCATGTGTCAGGCAGATTGCATTATGACATTTGTGACATTCATAATTAGAAAGCCTTCTGATTCCGCTTTCCGTGGTGCAGGTGGTGCATCTTCTTCTTTTGGGAGGTAGTGCAGGTGGTGAATTTTCACTATCATGTTCTGGGCGGAATCTTTTGAGCTGAACTTGAAGGCGAGAGGGGATACCGATTGTTTTCATACTTCTCCTGCGTAGCTCTCCAAGCACTAGTTCATGGGCCAATTTTTTCAGATAGAATCGTCTACGGAGTGGTTCAAGTTTGTTTTCAAGGTGAATGACTTGTGAATTTATACCACCCAAATTCAACATAGCAAAAAATATGACCATTGGCCAGCGTTTGGTGTTTCTGCTGACGTTGAAAGTTGAGCACATCTGATCAGCTGTATCAACACCCCCTTTGGTTGCATTATAAAATGTAATTATCTCCGGGTTTTTTTGTGCCTCAGTCTCAGGATCAATGGCATCATCATCATGAAGTGTTGATAGAAGAAGTACAATTTTTTTTGCTTGTGGTACATAGGAAACCAAAACCTTTCCATTATGGAATGCAAACATACTGCTGTACTGTTGTCTCCCTTTCACACTTACAAACTGTGTAGGCAATTCTTTTTTATTTTTTCTTACAGTTCCGACATATGAAAGCTTCTGCATTTTCAGATAATCAATCAGATCACAATTTGAAAACCAATTGTCAGCTGTTATATTGCGACCCGATCCAAATAAGGGCTCAGCCAGTCTTTTTACAACATCACTGGGTTTGTTGCTGACACAGTAAGGACCTTCTGGTTGTTTTCCTGCATAAACTTCCAGGTTGTAAGTGTAGGTCTTACTGGCATCAACAAGGGCATACATTTTTATTCCATATTTGTTAGGCTTTGATGGAATATATTGACGAAAGGCACATTTACCACGAAAACCAGGGAGCATTTCGTCAATAGTGAGATTCTCCCCAGGGCAATAGCTTTTTTTACAGTTTTCAACAAATTTTTGGAATATATCACGAATTGGAGCAAGTCGGTCATGTGTTTTACGTTCGGTTCGGGTAGTTCTGTCGTCAAACCGAAGGCAACGAATTAGAAGCTTGAATCTGTTTATGGACATAACAAGGCCAAATTTTTCAACTCCATCCCCATCTTTACTCCAAAGTTCCTCCAAACTTTGTCTATTTTCCCTATAAGCTCCTGCAAGGTATAATAATCCAAAAAAAGCACGCAGTTCTATTTCATCTGTGGCCTTGATGGTTCTGTTGCAGATGAACTTGTCCTTTATAATGTCTATATATTGGTTGGTATATGTGACAATAGAGTCCAAAATGTCATCTGTGAATAAACTATTCCAGCATTCAACTGCAGTTTTTGCATTACTTGCAGTTCCCATAACTGCAGGAAGGTGAGTAATAATGTTTTGAGGTTCCCTACGTTTTTTCTGGAGTGGCTTCTTGTTCCATTGGGTTTTTTTATCTTTTCCCATATAATAAGATTCTACATCTTCATCCTCATTACTGTCACCATCTTGCTCTGTTTCAGAATCCACTTCACATACTTCCACCTCATCTTGAGAATCAATCTCACTTACCTCTCCTAAATCCTCATTCAGTGTGGGGTCTGCATCATCTAACAGCATGTTTGTTACTTCCTCAACATCAAGGTTTTTTGATAAATTGTACATTTTCCTCTCCATTTCAGCAGATAATCTGAAGCGAGAGAAGGAATATGTGTTAGGGAACTACTGTATATGCCTGAGCAGCGCACTATCTTTTTTAATCTGCCTTATTTCTATGAAATATCCTCATACTTTGTGCTATACATTCATAAAACAAGCTAAATAAACAATTGTGATGAATAAAAACATAAAATACCAACCTTATTGAGTGTGACATGTTCACATACAATGAGCCTGAGAGATTAGCGCAGTTATATCTGTCCTCCTGAAGCTCTGCAATCCAACTGTGGTATAAGGTTTCACAGAGCTGCTAGAGACAGGAGACTACCTGGAGGGAGGGGATTTCCTCACAATCTGGTGAGGAAGGAGAAATGAAAGTAAAAGAGATGTGCCTGTCAGGCCTATTGTATGTGACGGAGGGTTAGGTATTCCAAAGGGTGTGCAACCAAATATTAAGTTGAGGGTGCCAACAATTTTGTCTGGCCCATTTTTGGGATTGTGTGTGAAATTATGTCCAATTTACCTTTTTTTCTATGTTTTTTTTGTGTTGTTACAATACACACAAAGGAAATAAACATGTGTATAACAAAACATGTAATTGCAATAATTTTCTGGGAGAAATACTTCTTTTTCTGGAACAGTGTCAAGGGTGCCAACACTTTTGGCCATGATGTGTTCAATACTTATTTCACCTGCTGTACATAAATACTGTGTATATGTATATATATATATAGATGAAATGATCTCTAAAAGGGCTAAAGTTAAAGTTGACACATCTCCTTTGTATTTTACGCAAAAAAAATTGTAATTTTTATGTGTTAAAAATTACAAAAAGCAAAATGGGCCAATAGAAAATTTTAGGCACCCTTGGAGATTTGTGTGCTCAGATAACTTTGACTAAGTTCTCAGACCTTAAATAGCCTGTTAGGGTTATGGCTTCTTTACTATCATCGTTAGGAAAGGTCAAGTGATGCAAATTTCCCAGCTTTATAAAAACCCAGCCTCCTCTAACGTTGTGCCAAAAAACTGCAGCAATGGGTTCTTCTAAGAAGCTACCTAGCACTCTGAAAATAAAAATAGTGGAGGCCCACAAAGCAGGAGAAGGCTACAAGAAGACAGCAAAGCGTTTTCAAGTTGCCCTTTCCTCAGTTCAAGATGTAATTAAGAAATGGCAGTTAACAAGAACACTGGAGGTCAAGATAAGGTCTGAAAGACAAAGCAAAATTTTAGTGAAAGCTACTCATAGGATTGCTAGAGACGCAAATCAAAACCCCCCTTGACTGCAAAAGACCTTCAGAAAGATTTGGCAGACTCTCGAGTTGTGGTACATTGTTATACTGTTCAGAGACACCTGCAAAGCACCCCCACACCATCACACCTCCTCCTCCATGCTTCACGGTGGGAAACAGGCATGTAGAGTCCATCCGTTCACCTTTTCTGAGTCGCACAAAGACATGGTGGTTGGAACCAAAGATCTCAAATTTTGACTCATCAGACCAAAGCACAGATTTCCACTGGTCTAATGTCCATTCCTTGTGTTCTTTAGCCCAAACAAGTCTCTTCTGCTTGTTGCCTGACCTTAGCAGTGGTTTCCTAGCAGCTATTTTACCATGAAGGCCTGCTGCACAAAGTCTCCTCTTAACAGTTGTTGTAGAGATGTGTCTGCTGCTAGAACTCTGTGCGGCATTGACCTGGTCTCTAATCTGAGCTGCTGTTAACCTGCGATTTCTGAGGCTGGTGACTCGGATAAACATCCTCAGAAGCAGAGGTGACTCTTGGTCTTCCTTTCCTGGGGCGGTCCTCATGTGAGCCAGTTTCTTTGTAGCGCTTGATGGTTTTTGCAACTACACTTGGGGACACTTTCAAAGTTTTCCCAATTTTTCGGACTGACTGACCTTCATTTCTTAAAGTAATGATGGCCACTCATTTTTCTTTACTTAGCTGCTTTTTTCTTGCCATAATATAAATTCTAACAGTCTATTCAGTAGGACTATCAGCTGTGTATCCACCAGACTTCTGCACAACACAACTGATGGTCCCAACCCCATTTATAAGGCACGAAATCCCACTTATTAAACATGACAGGGCTCACCTGTGAAGTGAACACCATTTCCGGTGACTACCTCTTGAAGCTCATCAAGAGAATGCCAAGAGTGTGCAAAGCAGTCATCAAAGCAAAAGGTGGCTACTTTGAAGAACCTAGAATATAAGACATATTTTCAGTTGTTTCACACTTTTTTGTTAAGTATATAATTCCACATGTGTTAATTCATAGTTTTGATGCCTTCAGTGTGAATGTACAATTTTCATAGTCATGAAAATACAGAAAAAAATTTAAATGAGAAGGTGTGTGCAAACTTTTGGTCTGTACTGTATATATATACACACACACACCGTATAACAACGTGAAACCATAAACCCAACATTTAAAAGTGCTGTTTGCTTGACATAAAAGCTAGGTTTAAACAATATCTTGTTTTCAAACAATAGTTTCCTTTCATTATATTACAATAGTGAGTCAGTCACTGTCGGTGAGACACAGACATACACTCCTGACTTCCCTGCTAGCACTTGGCTTGTTTCTATAACCCGTGCATTACGCTTACTGTAGTTATGTTAGTGTCTTGTAATGTTGGAAATTGATAACAGCAGGTGCTGCTGACATTTGTAAGCGGCCAGATAAATCTGGAAAGTCAGAGCTGAAGTTAGTGCAGATGACACATTTGCCAACACATAGACCACTGTATCGCTTCCTGCTATACAGATCATACATTTACTACAAATGCTCATTTTGGGCTCTTCCTGATAGATAAGCAGCTGAAGGAAAGGAACGTGTCATTTATAAACAACTTTCATGTCTCACTGTTACACAGGAAAAGCTATGTCTCCGTTTCTACGAATAAGTTTGTCCAACTTTGAAGTCGGGCCATACACACCACCAAATGGAGATGCCATGCAGAGACCCTATTGTGCTGTAATAGTGAAAGAAGCTGTGGAGACAGGTATGTGTCTGCTTATATGTTCTTATGCTTATTCCCATACGTGATAAGTTATTGATCAGTGGGTGTCCAGATGCTGGGATGAGCAGAATGGGAATCTTTTATCACCACTGGGGCACTTTTTATCCGTTAGAATGTAATGGCAGTGTGCACACCCATCCATTGCTCCATTTATTTTTTATCGGGGTGCCAAAAAAAGTCAAGCACATAGCTCGGCAGACCCATAGGGAGTGAATGGTGTGGCAGTCGACCATGCCCACTGCCGCTGCATTCTAACGTGAATAAAAGTACCCGGTTCTGCCAACCAATGTAGGTCACAAAGGTTGGACCCCTACTGATCAATTAGTTAATACCTATCCCATGGTTAGGTGATAACTTGTTTTTACCAGAGAATCCATTTAAACGGAATCTGTCCTTAGGCTTTTGCTATCCCATCTGAGAATAGCATTATGTAGGGGCAGAGACCTTGATGCCAACAATGTGTCACTTACTTTATTACGTGCAAAAGTTTTGATGAAATCACTGTTTTATCTGCTGCAGATCTACAGTACTAATTCTCTGAAAGCTCAGCTATGTATAACCCCATCCACAACAATGATTGACAGCAATCTGTGTACACTGTGCATAGCCAGAAAATGTCAATAATGTGGGGAGGTGGGTTTATACAGGGCTCTTGAATATGGAGGACTAGATAGCTGCTAGTTTACTGGTCCTCTAGTGACAAACTCCTGCTGAGGAATCAGTGATTTTAACAAAACCACAGCAAGCCGCCCATTAGGTGACACACCACTTGAATCAGGTTCTCTGTCTCTACATTATGCTGCTCTCATATTAGGTAGAAAAAAATGGTGAAGATTCCTTTTAACTGCTCTTTGTCCTTTTAATATCTGAAGCCTCATGTGCAGGTATATTTGTTTCAAATGGAAATTGATAGATCCTGTTGGACCATTGTTTATTTATTGGAATTTATTTATTTGTTAGGTTTAATTATTGAAGACAATAAATAACTATCATAGAACTGTGGTTCATGCATGAAAATAATGATCACATTTTGCATACAGTTAAGCCCATAGGCGGATTATAATGAGGACGATCTGGGCTACCGCCCGGGGCCCCGAACCTCCAGGGGGCCCGGGGCTCCGGGGTGTCTATGGCCAGATTGTCCTCATTATTGTCCGGCAGACAGTGGCGGGGGGGCCCCCGGACCGCTCCCCCAGCAGCGGCGCACGGCCGATGCTTCTTCTTCGGCCGGGCCAGCACTGCAGCAGTTAACTTCCCTGTGCTGGCCCGGCCGCATCACTGCTAGGAGACTAGGAGACACGGCCCTGTGCGCGGCCGTGTCTCCTAGCTGTGACGTCACGCAGTGCGCACCCGGCAAGGAGCAGGACCACTGGAGCCGGGAGCAGGACCACTGGAGCCGAGTCGGGGGATGGTGAGTGTGTGTGTGTGTGTGTGTGCAGGCAGATATCATTGTGTGATGTCTGTTTATATGTATTTTTGCGTTTCAAATGTGTTTATGCGTGTATTTATATGTCTGTATATGTTTGTGTGCGTGCGTGACTGCGTGCTGCCTCCTGCTGAGTATAGATGGCGCCGTGCGGCCTCCTGCTGAGTATAGATGGCGCCGTGCGGCCTCCTGCTGTCTCGGGGGGGTTCCGTGCGGCCTCCCGCTGTGTTTAGATGGCGCCGTGCAGCCTCCGGCTGTGTATAGATGGCGCCATGCGGCCTCCTGCTGTGTATAGATGGCGCCGTGCGGCCTCCCGCTGTGTATAGGTGGCACCGTGCGGTCTCCTGCAGTGTATAGATGGCGCCGTGCGGCCTCCTGCTGTGTATAGATGGCGCCGTGCGGCCTCCCGCTGTGTATAGGTGGCGCCGTGCGGCCTCCCGCTGTGTATAGACGGCTACATGCGGCCTCCTGCTGTGTATAGATGGCGCCGTGCACCCTCCCGCTGTGTATAGATGGCGCCGTGCGGCCTCCCGCTGTGTATAGATGGCTACATGCGGCCTCCTGCTGTGTATAGATGGCTACGTGCGGCCTCCTGCTGTGTATAGATGGCTACGTGCGGCCTCCTGCTGTGTATAGATGGCTACGTGCGGCCTCCTGCTGTGTATAGATTGCTACGTGCGGCCTCCTGCTGTGTATAGATGGCTACGTGCGGCCTCCTGCTGTGTATAGATGGCTACGTGCGGCCTCCTGCTGTGTATAGATGGCTACGTGCGGCCTCCTGCTGTGTATAGATGGCTACGTGCGGCCTCCTGCTGTGTATAGATGGCTATGTGCGGCCTCCTGCTGTGTATAGATGGCTACGTGTGCTCAATATTGAGTCATACAATTAATGTAAGGCTATGTGCCCACGATGCAGAAATGCTCTGGATTTTTTTTGAGCGTTTCTGCATCTCCCGGGAAGAAAAAACGCATGCGGATTGTACATGCGGATTGTACATGCGTTTTTCCTGACAGGGACATGCGGATGTGAAGCGTTCTTCACATGCATTTCTGCATGTGGGTTGACAAGCGCTTTCCAAGCGATTTTAGCATCACTTGGAAAGTGCTTGACAACTTGGTCACACTATATAAATCCATGCAACCGGCATGGATTTATATAGTGTGACCGTAAAAGAATGGTAAAAAATAAATATATAATTACCTTCTGATGGCCTGCCGATGTCAGTGGTCGCGTGACCCGTCACATGACTAAATGACGTCACGGCAGGTCCTTTTCAGACCATCGCGAGCTACCAGCAAGCCAGAATGCATCGGATAAAGACAACGGGGGCCATCAGAAGGTAAGTATAATATTTATTTTTTATTTTATTATTTTTTTACAGGTTCTATGGTACCCGGGTCCGGAGGAGAGTCTCATCTTCTCCAAACTCGGGTACCATCAGCACATTGAAACGCATGGATTCTGCATGTACAGATGCTGTGATGCGGATTCCATGTGTTCCAATGCAAGTCAATGGCGGCGAAAGCGCCGCGCTTCCGCAAAATAATTGGTAGTGCTGCGGATTTTTCCGCAATGATAATCCGCAGCGGAAATTTCCGCAGCATGTGCATAGCACATGCGGATTATCATTGGGGAACATGGCAGACCTTCTACCAAGCGTTTTTAAGCGTTTCTGCAGCGGAATTGCCGCTGCGGAAATGCTTAAAAAACGCATAGTGGGCACACAGCCTAAAAAAAATTATTATAATTAATATTGTGCCAAATTAATTTCACGTGAACTATCACATGATCTATCACAGGGGCTCATGTGACATGTCACGTGATACATCAGGTGTGTGGGGGGGGGGGGCGCGCCTTCTAAACTGCCTGGGGCCCTTGCTACTCTTAATCCACCCCTAGTTAAGCACAATATGGAGTGATTTTTTTCGTCTATAGTTTATAGCTTGTTGCCAAGGTTATTGGCCACAACTGCAGTTTATGAAAGGTGGTCAGTTTCCTAGGCAAAGAGCACATGCTTGCACGTTCTTTGCTGTACAGCTTGCAAGCACTGCTCTGAAGCTAGCCAGATTTCTGGATCCAGCCAACTACCATGCCCCGGCCAATGCCGCAGAAGCAAAACTGCCTCTAAATAGAAGTGTACACCTTACAATTGCCCCGTTGTCATTTGCATTTCATGAATCTATATTCACTAACATATAACACCCAATACATCAAGACTGGCATTGTTCACAGGAGCCTTCATAAGGAGATGGGCTGGAGTCAGAAGCTCCTGATTCATAAAGAGGTGCACGCCTTCTCATAAATCAGGAGTGGTGTGCACCTCTGTGTGCGCCTTGCCCAAATTCTACTCCAGTTCCAGTAAAATTTATGATGAGCAGCGGTCACCAGGTCCAGGTTCGCCTGCTTTAACGGAGCTGTGAGAAAATTGCGTCAGAACGCCAAAAATCGCATAATTTTAGCACAGCTGATAGTTGCTCCAAAATGATGCGACGTTTCAAAGCTTTTTACTTCAGAATTCTGGTGTAAAAATGGGCCCATGGTATTTATATCTGTGATTGCATCAGTGAATATAAGAGAAAATCATACATGCATGCAATGTAGTATATACTAGATATAGTGCGATTAAGGATGTGGGGTGTACTCTGAATATATTGGGAATACTTCCTGCTCACCTTCGGTTTTTAGATGTTTTTCTTCTTCTTGTAATGTATAACCTATGAAATTAAACATTTCGCTCCTCCTTTCTCTTTGTCTGCAGCCTGTAAGCAGTAAATAGTTACACACTGCTTAACGGGGTTGTCCACTACTGGACAGCATTTTATTATTGGTCCCAGAGAGATGAAAAAAAAAAAATTGCTGGTAAAAACTCTAGTGCTTGAGTGTTTCTCCTCCATCTCACGGTCATTGATACTCACCTCCAGGACTGACAATCCTCTACCATAGGCCACGGCCCCACTATCAGTATTTGGTCATGAACATCATTAAACCTAACATGAATATATTAACCTTATATAAATTATAAGGGGTTAGAAAGGTAAAAATTAAAAAAAGTTTTTCTGTTAAATGGAAGCTATTATCAGAATAAGATTTTTGTTTAAATCAGTTTTTTTTTGTTAAATGTATTGTTTTTAGATGTTTGCAACATTTTTATTTTTGTATTATGATTAGGGTTGAGCGAGTATGTTCTGTCCGAGTATGCTCGGGCCGAGCTCCGAGTATTTACAGCTGCTCGGTGATATGTTTGAATCGCTCTCATGTGCAACTGTTTGACAGCTTTATTACATGTGAGGAATGTCTATTTCTTACACATTCCTCCCATGTAATAAAGCTGTCAAACAGTTGCAAATCATGCACACGAGAGCGATTCAAACATATCACCGAGCAGCTGTAAATACTCGGTGCTCGGCCCGAGCATACTCGGCAAAAGGGTTAATAGAACATACTCGCTCAACACTAATTATGATCTTTATTTAAAAAAAAATTGAAATCCTGCAATTTTCAAACTGGCCACCGGGGCTTTTTTAAACTAATACTCCCTGTCATTTCAGGATTAGCTTTAAGTAAGTCTCCTTATGATCAAAGGTAGGATTACAATGACAGGTACCACCTCTATACATAGCTGATAAAAATAGGTGATATCATAACTGACCCTGTTCCCCATCTGATCACAATTACCTTTACACGTGCTCATTATATGCATCAATACAAAGAATAAGATGAGAATTTGTGCACTGTACCAAATGCACATGTATTGTTTTCTGAAACAGGAAACATGACTCTAAAATAGTACCAGTGCTCAGTGTGAAAAATGCAAGATGCTGATTTTGTTTACTAATAAAGTGATATGTAAAATATAAAAAAAATGACAAAATTTAAAAAAAAACACCAAAACCTGATTTAAACAATAGGTCATTTTCTGATTATAGCTTTTTATGATGATTAAATATTTTAAGTTTGAACTTCCCAGATTCGATTAATTTTTCCCAAAAATTTGATTAGCAGCAAATCGGTTTGCCACAAATCACAATACTGCAAAGCCTCCAATGCCCTAAAAAAGGCATGTGAAACACTCAGAGGTCTCCTAGGATTGTACCTAACCCCTTTTATGCTGTTTAACACAAACAGAGCCTTAATAATATCAAGTGATCTCACCATAGAAATCGAGGGTTACCTAGTATATAAAAAATGTACACACCTTAAAATTGTCCTGTTTTCATTTGCATTATATAAATTTATATTTACTAGCATATCAAAACTGGCGTTGTTCATATCAGTCTTCATGATGAGATGTCCTGTAATAACTGACAGCCCATTTAATAACACAGTGCACTTTTTAATAGATCCAGTGACAGACTTAATTAAAAAAAAGTCCAAAAATTATCTTAATTACTCATTTGCGATCAGAAAGACCTTTTTTTCAGAACACTCAATCAGACTCAATCTGGTGGTGTTGCTGTCAGAGGTAACATCATCCTGCTGTGACTGAGACAATGTTGTGCCATATCTTCCATAACATCAGAGGCAAGGAAGACAATTATGGCCTGCGTTTTGGTAGTACTTATACATAGACAGCTGGTGCCAGTGGTGGTACTGTTTCCCATGTTCTTAGCTGTAGTATGATTTTTTTTTTTCATTTTACACCACTGCACCTATTGCCATTGGCACTTTATCTTTTACCATACATTTTATACAACACTATAAGCAACATTTGATAGTGTTTTCAACAATAATTGTTTACACCTTGCCAAAAGTAGATAAGAAATCCTAGGTAGGTGAGTACAGTACATGTACAGAAAGCAAAATTTAGCAGCAGACTGCAGTATAGGTACAGTATGGTGTATACCGTTGTCAGCTTGAACCAGTAGAGCAGGTGTGCAAAAGCAGACATTAATAGTTAAATGTATAAAAAATTTGATAAGTAAAAGTAAAACAAATGTGTAAAAAAAATTTATGCACACTTTGTGAGATAGATAGTCGGAAGGAAATATCTGGATTTTGGGGGGGGGGTTGTATTTTAAAAAAAACAATTATTCCACGCTCCACAAAAAGGATTGCACAAGAAATGCAAAAACCCAACACATTCACTTGTGACTAGCATGTACAATGTCTCTCTGACACTAATTTAAAGGGAATTTTTCAGTAGGATCCTAAGCCATCTATATGGGCATGCAGGTCACAGGAAGCTGAATAAAATGATTCCTTGATATCTATGATCCGACATCTTATTCCAGAGAAATCTCCATTTTTCTTATATGTAAATGAGCAGTTAAGATCTATGGGCCGGACATAGATCTCTCCAAGAATCTACATCTAGAGTTTATTTTAAAAAAAATCGGGCATTATCAGAAAGGGCTACTCTCTGCTCTCCTGATCTCACTCCAGAGATCTGCAGAGCTGTGTGTGATTATACCTGACACATCTGCAGGTATCCTCTCAGCTTCGGCTTCCATCTCACAGGCAACTAGTGTTGCAATACAGCAGAGCTGTGAGAGCTGCAGTTGCTAATGTGTTTTTAATGTGACAAACTTATGTTCTACTGTACTGTGTCAGTTACATGTCCCACAATGGTAACCCCTCCTTTTATTTAAAATAAGCTCTGGCCCAGATTTTCATGCAGATCAGGGTCTGGCCCATAGTCCTGAATAGCTCATTTACATGTAAGAAAAACGTGAATTTCTCTGGAAGACATCGAATTGCAGCTATCAAAGTATCACTTTATTCAGCTTCCTATGAACTACATGATCATATAGACAGCTTAGGTGGGTTGATCCTACTGAAAGATTACCTTTAAGGCTTTTTTTCTGTAAAAACTTTTGTGCTGGCTTACTGCTGCTTTTTAGTGCATTAGAAATAAAGAAAAAATGTGTAATTGTAATTCAAATGCAGCAAGATAGAAACCAGCTTCACTATATCACTGATCAATTATAATGAGTCTGGCACTGCTGCTGGCACCTCTTCTATCTAGTTCCCTCCCTTATCAATTAAATTTCTGTATTATTCACAGACCACTACACTTATCTTCCTTAATGCTACAGTTATACAATACATTACTGCCTGGAGTATTAATCCAATGTTCAGTACTTTCTCTTCCAATCTCTATTGCTGAGCTGTGAGCTCTAACGTTCTCTCACTGTCCTAAATCACTCTGAAATGGTTGCTGCATTCCCTGCTCTGGCTTTTATACAGGCTATGATAGTCCCTCCTGCTTGGGTATGCTATACCATGTGATATGATAAGTGCAGGCTATTTTGAGGAAGCCAGTGTGGTCACCCCTGAGGTCATAACATCCTTCTGTGACTGATGCAGTCTTCTACAATGTATAAAAAGTCAGCTTGCAGTCTTAAAGCAATTTGTGCAAATTGAATCACAATTTGTTTGAATTCACTGGGACCTGCAAATTTCATAAAATGCAACTCAAATTTCATTTTTATCAAAATGATTCACACATCTATAATTGCTTTTCTGTAAACCAGGGTTCTTCAATCTTATGTTCAATCTTATGGTGTCTCTGGGCCTCATTGGAAGATGAGTAGTTGTCTGGGGCCACACAACCACTTTTTTCACATTACCATGATGTCAGTAAAGGTCCTTTTTCCCTGCACTGATTATGTAGAACTGGCATTATCAGTGCAGTTTCTGTTTTTTTAAGATAGGCGGCCCAGCAATTAACCATTCCACCACATCAGACGCTTTGTAGGGTCTCACAAGGGAATGAGGGCCCTTAGCAACTAAATAGCCCCACCTCACTCCCAACAGAGGCCCGGCCTAGGCCCACCTGAGGATCCTCCAGTAAGCCAGTCCGACAGTGTGGAGTGAGGCTAGGGCAGCCTAGGAGCTAGGTCACTGACAACGGGTGGTGGGGCCTGTTTGCTTTTTGTGGCCTCGCCTGAAATTGTGTTTTTGCCTTTATTTCATGCTCCCAACCTCCAGGTAGCTTACAACTTATGAAGTCTTATGTGAAGACCTGGTATCTTCCGTGGGCGTAACGCTACTCAGACAACACAGGGTGAGGGTAAAACAGCGTGGCAATACTTTATTGAGCCACAAAGTTGACAATAAACACATAGAACAGTCCCAGCAAATGCCCAAGATGGTACAACATTACACAGTCTCAACCTTCTGCTGACCCGCCTGGGATAGAACAGCTGTGACTTTGGAGACTTCCAGGGCCAACTTCCTAAACCAGTGGCCCCCCGCTTCTGGTGGGCTCCAACAGAGAGGAGGTAGTGGCAAGCTTAGGAAGCTAGCAGTCCATCGAGGTACAAGGCCAGGAGACCCGAGGGTCCCAACCTGGCCTCTCCAAAAGTTTTCGTGGGGACAGGCGACCGGTGGGTCCCTCCTGGCAACTCCGAATGTCTCCATGGGTTCTAGGTGACCGGTGGGTCCCTCCTAGCAACCCCAGAACAACATATCCATGGTCACCAGGTGACTTCTTCGTCCTCTCCTGGATTCCACAAAATGTATCCATGTCTCTCTGATGGTTAATGGAGCAGATCCAAATCTCTCCAGTCAGGGCCGGTACCCTTAGGCTAGAATAATATAGAATTCAAATCTGTGTCTTTTTGGTAATGCCATGCAACCCATCTGCTGTCCTGGAGGATGTCTCTCATTCTCCTTCCAAAGTCTGTCTGATTCTGTCACAAGTCTCAATCTGTCTCTAGCACTACAGACATCCCTGTTTATATTTACATCTGTGTGAGGTCATCAGGCACAGGTAAGAGGTAAAGGTACAGTGCTCGAGTCTCCACAGCTCATCCCCCAAGATTGACTGGCAAACACCCTACAATGGTATTTAACACATCAAGCAAACATTCATTGTTCTAGCTAATCTATTTAAATAGTTGGTATCACAGGGACTCTTGTAAATACATATCATTGTTTCAGAATCAAAGAGCAGATAGCATTCAGGGTTATACAAATAATAGTCTGTGTTAATCAACTAAAGAAGAACACAGATTAAAGAGTCAACATAAAAATAAAGGTGTGCTGCTCTTGCCATCGGAAAGTATGTCTGGCATAATTAAGATTTTACTCTGTATCGTCACACCTTATTTCTTACTCCTGCCTCTTTCAGCTTGCTTCTCTTCTGCCTTCTCCTTCTTGACCTCTTACATTCATTTTCAGTCCTTTTTCTTTCACCATGCTTCATGCTCCACTTCCTCCATATTGCTCTCCTCCCGTTTCTTCCTCTGATTCCTTGCCCCTTTGTATAGACTGACAGACGGTAACAATTAGTTGTTTGTTCCACATCTCCACTCACTGCCATCAAGGACAGGGGCAGACATACCATTAGTGCAACCTGTACAGGCACCTAGGGGCTAAAGAGGCAAGGGGGCCCATTTCCCCCTCCACAGAAGGTGGAATTGTACATTATGATGAGCTATTAGACAACAAAGGGGCCCATGTACTGTTCTTGTAGAGGGGCCCTCTTGTGCTCCTGGTCTAGAAGTTCCTGTCGGCTCTCCTGATTCCTCCCACTGTGATTCAATTCAAGCTAATGAACTGAGGGAAGCACTAACAATGTAAGGTTGAAAAATTGATAATCGCTGCCTCACAAAGTAACTATGAGCATATGTAACATCTGATGTTGTCATTTCTACTCTCTGCAGTGTGCAGATAACACACTGGAAGCCGCATACTGCTTCATTAATACAAATTGCAGCACTTAGTCACAAAAAATCTCATAGCATTTTAAGTAAACTCACAATTTTGTGTTGAGCTGCATTCATGGCCATCCTTGATCGTACAGTATGTGGTCAGCGGGCCTCAGGATGGACACCCCTACCATAAACTGTTATATTTCTGGGTTTTATTCAAGATATCTTCTGCATTTTTATTACATAATATACTAAATAATAACACTTACTGTAGCTCAATTTTCTTTTTCAAGAGGAAAAATGAAAAGCCTCATTCTTTTCACAAATATCTACTTATGAAGAATAGAAGAAAAAAATTGCATTATAAACTTATGGGTAAACAACTCTGTTTCAAGCATGTGATGCTCATTCAAACTCACCTATGGCAAGTGACAGGTGTGGGCAGTATGAAAATCACACCTGAAACCAGATAAAAAGGGAATAAGTTGACTCAATCTTTGCATTGTGTGTCTGTGTGTGCCACACTAAGCATGGAGAATAGAAAGAGGAGAAGAGAACTGTTTGAGGACTAGAGAACCAAAATCGTTGAAAAATATCAGCAATTTCAAGATTACAAGTCCATCTCCAGATGTTCCTTTGTCCATGGTGCGCAACATAATCAAGAAGTTTACAGCCTATGGCACTGTAGCTAATCTCCCTGGATGTGGACGGCAAAGAAAAATTGATGAAGGGTTTCAACGCAGGATAATCCGGGTGGTGGATAAGTAGTCCCAATTAAGTTTCAAAGAAATTCAAGCTGTCCTGCAGACTCAGGGTGCATCAGTGTCAGCGCAAACTATTAGTCGACAGCTGAATTAAATGAAACGCTATGGCAGGAGACTCAGGAGGACCCCACTGCTATCACACAGACATAAAAAGGATAGATTGTAGTTTGTTTAAAATGTAAGTGAGTAGGCCAAAATCCTCCTGGGAAAGGGTCTTGGGGACATGTGAGACGAAGATAGGATTTTTTGGTAAAGCAAAAGGCGGCTCATCGAAAAGGGCAAAAAATTCAAAATACATCACAGAGAAGACACCAGCTTTACCAACACTAAATCAGATTACCAATTCACTAGCAGGATGCAGCAGACCGCCATGATAAAGGAAGGGACAGTACAGGGGCAAAATACTAATGCAAACAGCCACTCACAAACCTACCAATTCACAGAGGGGGTTGCTGTGTAGTATTAAAAATTCACACAGATGGGGTTTGCATAGAATGCCAGTCACACAGATACGTGTGATAAACAGTGTCTGGCTTACAGCTTATTGATGACGCCCATACTATTAGCTCAGGCGTTCTTGTCCAGCACTATATACAGGCACCCCACAAGACAGACACCCCAATTCACCCAACCAACACTAAAGGGCCTGATGCACCCTGCAAAATGGAAAAATATGTAATAAATAAGGTGAAAAATAATGTATAAGATAAATACATTACATGAGGTATTGGTTGATATTTTGGCCAAAATATGCAAGCTTGCAACCCATGTCAAGGGTCCTCATACTTGTGAGTCCTAACACTAAAACTAAAAACGGCTCACAGAAAAGGACAAAAAATTCAGGACTATCACCCCAAACATACTTCAAGAAGCACTCAGAAATGGATGGAAACAAAGCGTGGGAGAGTTCTGACCAACAATGAGTCTGGATCTAAATCCCTTTAAACACCTGTGGAGAGATCTTAACATTGCTGTTAGTAGAAGGCATCCTTCCAATATGAGAGACCTGGAGCAGTTTGCAAAAAAAGAATGGTCCAAAATTCCAGTTGAGATGTGTAAAAAGTTTGTTAGCAGTTATTTAGTGCTCTATTCATTGTGCAGCCACATAATTGCAACTGGCTGCCAAATACAGTCTTGTTTATCCACAAGCCATTACTTGTGTTTCCTGCCTGCTTGATCACTACACATATGTAGCACCCTGAGGATTCGGCTGCTACAGGGGTATTACACCTCAAGCCAGAGGTGTGGTATTCCACTCCCGGGTAAGGATGGAGTGTGGAACTGAGCTCAGTAGGCTGCATGCACTACATACATCCCATTTCCGGGGGACAGACCAATGGTACTCCCACTAGAGAAATGTGCAGGTACGACAGCATCTGTCACTGGCTGGAGTGGGAGGGGGGTGGAACATCCCAGTAGTGTAGGGGCAGATAGGGGGAGCAGTCTGGGTAATGCTAGGAGCTCATTGGGTGCTGGTCACCTGAGCTCACACATAGAGGGAGTATATAAGGTGGGAACCATCTTAGAACAGGGTCTTTTGTAGAGGTTTGGTCAGACAAGCAGAGCAGCTCAGCTAGCTCCAAGGCCAAGAGAGTGAGAGAGAGGAGAGAAGAAGGACCCAGAGGGGGAGAAGAGGGAACTCCAAGAACCCAAAATTAGACCAGAGGGTGAAGAGTTGGCACAAGGGTACCGGATCCCAAGCTGGTGGAGGGCACTAATCCTTAGCCAGAGACCGGAGGTCGTGGGCAGGATCTGCCACGACCACCCACTAAATCCACCCGGAAGGCAAACCAAGAATAGGGTCAGGGAACCCAGAGACAAGGGTTTTACCAACAAGAGGCCTGAGGGAGCCGGACTTAGGTGGATCCCTGGTGGGGAAGGCCAGAGAGAAGGACAAGTCAGAAAGGGAGCTCAGGAACACGCTCCAGAATCACCTGGGGGTTGGCCGAGTCCAGGACCTGGTGGACGCAGCACGGCTCGGGTGGTCACTCAAGGCCGGAGTGACCAACACAAAAGCAGTAAGTAAAAACCCTGAACTGCACAGCCCGACTCTGAGTTTCATTACCATCCTCACTGCACCACTACAACCACCACCCTCTACAACTGACCCCCTGAGGCTATACCCCTCCCGTTGGGGGTTATACTATCAGAAGCTGCACACACACCATCAGCCTCAGCGGACCCTGCTGCAGCGGCGGCCGTATTGACCGCAAATCAACGGGTGGCGTAGTCGACACTAAAGAACATCCAGTAACATCTGTAGGACTGCCACACACTGAGCTTGACACCCTGGGCACGGACCGGGTCACCGCCACTCGGAGACTACAACCCCCATCTGATCCGGCTCCGGGTAACCCCCCCAAACAACACTGGCCCAGGGGGCGCGTCACATACAGTACAGACCAAAAGTTTGGACACACCTTCTCCTTTAAAGATTTTTCTGTATTTTCTTGACTATGAAAATTGTACATTTACACTGAAGGCATCAAAACTATGAATTAACACATGTGGAATTATATACTTAACAAAAAAGTGTGAAACAACTGAAAATATGTCTTATATTCTAGGTTCTTCAAAGTAGCCACCTTTTGCTTTGATGACTGCTTTGCACACTCTTGGCATTCTCTTGATGAGCTTCAAGAGGTAGTCACCAGAAATGGTCTTCCAACAATCTTGAAGGAGTTCCCAGAGATGCTTAGCACTTGTTGGCCCTTTTGCCTTCACTCTGCGGTCCACCTCACCCCAAACCATCTGGATTGAGTTCAGGTCTGGTGACTGTGGAGGCCAGGTCATCTGGCGTAGCACCCCATCACTCTCCTTCTTGGTCAAATAGCAATTACACAGCCTGGAGGTGTGTTTGGGGTCATTGTCCTGTTGAAAAATAAATGATGGTCCAACTAAACGCAAACCGGATGGAATAGCATGCCGCTGCAAGAAGCTGTGGTAGCCATGCTGGTTCAGTGTGCCTTCAATTTTGAATACATCCCCAACAGTGTCACCAGCAAAGCACCCCCACACCATCACACCTCCTCCTCCATGCTTCACGGTGGGAACCAGGCATGTAGAGTCCATCCGTTCACCTTTTCTGCGTCGCACAAAGACACAGTGGTTGGAACCAAAGATCTCAAATTTGGACTTATTAGACCAAAGCACAGATTTCCACTGGTCTAATGTCCATTCCTTGTGTTCTTTAACCCAAACAAGTCTCTTCTGCTTGTTGCCTGTCCTTAGCAGTGGATTCCTAGCAGCTATTTTACCATGAAGGCCTGCTGCACAAAGTCTCCTCTTAACAGTTGTTGAAGAGACGTGTCTGCTGCTAGAACTCTGTGTGGCATTGACCTGGTCTCTAATCTGAGCTGCTGTTAACCTGCGATTTCTGAGGCTGGTGACTCGGATAAACTTATCCTCAGAAGCAGAGGTGACTCTTGGTCTTCCTTTCCTGGGGCGGTCCTCATGTGAGCCAGTTTCTTTGTAGCGCTTGATGGTTTCTGCCACTGCACTTGGGGACACTTTCAAAGTTTGCCCAATTTTTCGCACTGACTGACCTTCATTTCTTAAAGTAATGATGGCCACTCGTTTTTCTTTACTTAGCTGCTTTTTTCTTGCCATAATACAAATTCTAGCAGTCTATTCAGTAGGACTATCAGCTGTGTATCCACCAGACTTCTGCACAACACAACTGATGGTTCCAACCCCATTTATAAGGCAAGAAATCCCACTTATTAAACCTGACAGGCCACACCTGTGAAGTGAAAACCATTTCCGGTGACTACCTCTTGAAGCTCATCAAGAGAATGCCAAGAGTGTGCAAAGCAGCCATCAAAGCAAAAGGTGGCTACTTTGAATAACCTAGAATATAAGACATATTTTCAGTTGTTTCACACTTTTTTGTTAAGTATATAATTCCACATGTGTTAATTCATAGTTTTTATGCCTTCAGTGTGAATGTACAATTTTCATAGTCATGAAAATACAGAAAAATCTTTAAATGAGAAGGTGTGTCCAAACTTTTGGTCTGTACTGTATGTAGGAACTGAAAGTGAGTATGAGGCTCCTCCCTGATATGAGGTATTCCTATGACTGCATTATATATAGTACTAGTTTATAGAGCAGGGTAGAGACGACAGACCTAAAAAATCATGTTAAAACTGTTTTGTAAAGTAGGTGAAATCTGCAAACTGAGAATCATTCTTTTTATGTATCATCATTAGTGATGAGTGAACATGCTCGCCACTACTCGGTACTCGCCCAAGCATCACGGTGCTCGACAAGCTCGGCGCTTGGCGAGTATTTCTGGGTTGCTCGGGCGGGAATTGCATGTTTGATGCTCTTCAGAGCACCAGTGAACATGCAGGGATTTCTTGCCACGCACTGTAATGCAGTAGCCATGTTGGTTGTGGGCATTACAGTGATTGGCTGGCCGCACAGCATCATCAGGTCTATATAAGACCTGGTGCCACTATGCTTGTCGCAGTCTACCCTGGAAACAGGCAGAGTAGGCAGAGCTACTTCTGAGTCAGAGAGAGATTTCCTTGTTTATAGTTAGTATAGGTATTCCACAACATATACTGTATATATATATCCATCTGAATTAACAGTCCTTCTGAGGACTAATCCAGCTGCATATTTTCAGTGGTTAAGGTGATAGCAGGAGTTAGGTAAGCAGGCAGGGTATGTGACATGCTGCAGTGCATCATACAGCACAAGAGGGTCCATTTCATGTTCAATTTCTGACTGATCCTGCTGTGACAAATATTTGGAGACATAGCCCCAGGTAACAGGGGCCAGGGCTAATTTTTTTTTATCTTAATCCTGGTTATTTGCTTAACAAGCAATCCAGAGTACACCATTTTCTGCTCCATTTGCTTGTTAGCACTGTAGAATACAGCCAGATCTTTTCCATATTACAGCGATAAAAATCCAGAAATTTGAACTGAACGTGGAAAATATTGGCCTCCATTTCCATTTTGATGCAGTGTGTCAGTGAAGCTACTCACATGAGGTCTCTGTGAAGAATAGTATTAGTAAACTACAGGTCTGCTATTTAATACCGTGGTTCTCTGTCAGACGTATCACATATAACTGCGTTCCAAAATCAGCCATTTCTGGCTTCCATTTTCATCTTGTTGCAGTGTGTCGGTCAAGCTATTCACACTAGGTCTCTGTGAAAAATAGTATTAGTAAACTACAGGCCTGCTATTTAAAACTGCCTCAGCCAAGCGGCAACAGCCTGTGCTGAAGCTAATATGCCTAGGTAACAAACCACACAACGCTGAAAAGTTGTGGACAGATCTGAAAGAGCAGGCAGATCTGTGGCTGACACTGTTGACCCTACAGTCAGGCATGGTCGTGTGTGACAATGGCCAGAACCTGGTGGTGGCTCGGAGGCGAGGCGAGCTTACAGACATATCATGCCTGGCCCATAGGATTAACCTCGTGGTTCAGCGGTTTCTCAAAACTTACCCAGATCTGCCGGATCTGCTTGTCAAAGTACGCCGCATGTGTGCCCATTTTAGAAAGTTAGCCACAGCTTCCGCTGCCCTTGCCGTTCTTAAGCAGTGCAACATTTGCAGCTTCCAGCTCACTGACTGGTATGCGATGTCCCAACGCATTGGAACTCTACATTGCAGATGTTGGGAAGGATTTGTGAGCAGAAGAGGGCAGTTGTTGACTACCAGCATCAACAAGGCCATCGGTATTCAAGTCAGACTCCACACATAAGACCTCAGGAGTGGACATGGATGTCAGACATCCGTACCATCCTCCAAAACTTTGAGGAGTCCACCAAGAAGGTGAGCGGCGATGACAACATAATTAGCATCACCTTCCCGCTTCTCTGTCTTCTAAAACGCTCTCTGCTCACAATTAAAGAGGATGTCTGTTATGCTGGTGTACCAATTCACTTGGGGAAATAGGTAAAGCAAAAAAATTGCAACCGACCCTGCCAGTTCCTGTGCAGACTAGAGATCCTAACCCCGCAGTCCCTAGTGGATCCTGCTTGAGCTGAGATAGCCCTAACCATAGTCTACATCAATGGCAACTCGGACCTGTGCTATCTGAAAGGCCGACGAATGCTAAAGAACTGGAGGGCAGAGCAGAGTTAAATTACCTGCAAAAAATAAAGTGTGCTGAAAAAGGAAATCATCCCAGAGTGAGTAATATAAAGCATGAAATACAAAATAAAATATAAAGTATGTATAGTTAAATAATATGCCACCCTACATCCTAAAAAGTGGCAGAAGATACGTGCAGAGTGAAGAACAGAAACAGCAAAGAGATAAACCCTAGCTGGAATTTCACTGACTGGTTTTAAACTACATCAGAATGGCTGTATACCCAAATGAGACTATCACCAGCAGGAAATGCCAGCAGAGAGAAAGAATATAAAGCCGCACCCAAAAGGTGATAGGGCAGACAAATGAAAACACCTGTGTTATGCTAAACAGACTTCAGCCAGGATAACAGAGCCTAAACACCCAGAAAAAAAGGCTCAGCAGACAGAGAAGCCAACCATAAAACACAGGCTCATGGGTACGAACCCAGGAGCATAACAGTGTCTCATTACCAAGGTTTTACACAAGGTGTTACATAAGAAACATCTCATGATGGTTAAAACTAGTGAGCTGTCTCAAGACCTTGGCAACCTTATTGTTACAAAATGGCATTGGTGACAGAAGAATTTCTAAACTACTGAAGGTTCCACTAAGCACTGCTGGGGCCATAATCCAGAAGTGGAAAGAACTCCTTTCACCATAAACTGACCACAACCAGGTGTTCGCCGCAAGATTTCAGACAGAGAAGTGAAAATAATTATCAGAAGAGTTGTAAAAGAGCCAAGGACCACCTGTGGAGAGCTACAGAAACACCTGAAATCAGCAGGTACAATGGTTTCAAAGAAACAAGCTATGCACTCAACCTCCATGGCCTGTATGCACGATCACTACACAAGACTCTTTTGCTGAACAAAAAGCATGTTCAAGCGCGTTTAAAGTTTGCTCAACAACATTTAGACAAGTCTGTGAGATACTGGGAGAATATAGTCTAGTCAGATGAGACCATATTGAACTCTTTGGATGCCATAATACTCACCATGTTTGGAAGCCAAAAGGCACTGCATATAAGTTATATAACCCAAAAAAACACCATATCAACAGTGAAGTTTGGAGGTGGGAACATCATGGTGTGGGATTGTTTTTCAGTATACAGCACTGTCAAATTTCATATTATTGAGGGAAGGATAAATGGGTACAGAGATATTCTTGAAAAAAATATACTGCTATCCACCAGGATGATGAAGATGAAACAATGCTGGACATTTCATCAAAACAATGATCCCAAACACACAGCCAAAGGAACTCTCAATTGGCTTCAGAGAAAGAAAATAAAGCTACTAGAATGGCCCAGACAATCACCTGACTGAATTCAATAGAAAATTTATGGAGGAACTAAAGCTTAGAGTTAATGTTAACAGGTACGCGGATACAATACTGCAGACAATAAGACAATGAGGAGGCAAGGAACTTGAAACAACAACTATTTATTTGATGAAAACAATAGAAGGGGTGCCTTCGGCACAATATCAGGGATAGCACAAACAGTGAAAATGAAACAAGTAATGGTACAAGAAGAATACAGTAATTCAGATGAACAGGATATTGACACAATGCTTTTTACACACTATCGTTCTATTATTACCACTAAATAACTGCTATCATCAGTGATGTATTGGTCCTAATACCCCAACCTAAAGGGCATCACTGTCACTACTGGGCCCGTCACCGACATCACTCTCTAGGCAACGTGGTGTTCGCTTGCTGACACTCTGTTAAGCATTAACTGTGTGCGTCTTCTCACGGGACCATCAGGATTTTAAATATGTTTGTGTGGAAGAATGGGCCAAACTCACACCTGAGCAATGCATGCAACTAGTTTCTCCATACAGGAGGAATCTTGAAGCTGTCATCACCAACAAAGGCTTTTGTACAAAGCATTAATTAAATTTCAGTAAGCGTGTTCAATACTTGGTTTGAGTCCTTTGCCTGAGTGGATTGGATGGGTTGTTTCATGTCAATAGCAAATTTAGAAATATATTTACTTAGAAAATTGGTGACGTGTTCACTACTTATATCACCTGCTGTATATGTGCACATACTTGCCAGCTTTGTGAATAAGAATTTCTGCTTCTTAATAGAACTGGTCTTCTGAAAACATTTCTCCTTCACAGACAATCTATGTGACCTGGACTGTCATATTTGTGCTGCACTAGTTTTAGAGTTGAAAGCAGGAATGTATGTCTTTCAGTTTCAAAGAGATATCATACGACCATTTCCGTCACTGACCACTATGTTTCTGGGCCTCCACTTTTCACATTTCTTCTTCACACACATTAAAGGCCGGACATCATGAAATAGCACACAACAATCTCTTTGTAAAACTCAATCCCCAACAATTTCTTTATGCACTGATATTGCAGTTATTGGTAAAAAGGTAAGTGGTTTTGTTGCGTATCATCGGTAAACTGACATTTATGCTCATTCATTTGCATTTTGGCCAAGCATAATGTACTATTCTAAGCTTGATTCTTATCACTCATTCCAATATTATAAGGCCAATGTAATTGCAGATACCACTACATTAACATTTCTTTTCTGTGCAGAAAATGGGAAGATTTTTGTACAGAAGAAGCCAACTATGTTTCCACCTTGGGAGAGCACATTTGATGCTCACATTAACAAAGGAAGAGTTATGCATCTAATTGTGGAAGGAAGGCCTCCAGGGGTGGCATCAGAGACCACAATCGAACTGTTTTCTCTGGCTGAACGATGCAAAAAAAATAATGGCAAGATGGAGATATGGGTAAGACTCATTACAATTTCTTATTATTGGTGTTGTTCAATACTGGACAACTCTACGGTTTTCTTGACTGCGCAGCTTACAGTAAAAAAACCTGCATGCCTAACTTTCGAACCAGCATCGGTTCCTCTGATGTTGACGATGTGTCCACTGGCAGTCAAGTGACCGCTGAAGCCAAACAGCAGATACTGGGAGACATAGTGTCAAGTTAGGAGGAATGATACCAGATCATAAGTATGTAAGTTTTTTTTTTATTTTAGGCTTCTCATTCGAGCATCCTTTGCGAAAGTGAGCCAGTGCTGGTGAAACATGAGAGGGCTATTTTCCCCACCTGTATTGCTCAAATGGGGTAGTTGTGCTGGACAGACACAACTATGGAAAAGGTTCAACTGGAAACACCCAGGGCTGCTGCTCCAACCGCCTATTCCGATTGCCAAAGCAGGGAACCAATTAATATTCCAATGAAAAAATAAAAATGCGGTTTCTCCAGGCTCTACCGCAATGGAGGACAATTCCAGTTGGGGATAAAGATTTTTTATTTGGTTGGAAATTACGCATTTCAAGGATGATCAGTCGCCCTCATCAGGTATAAACCTGATGCATAAACCTGATGTATACTTGATGAACGGGACGGATCATCACCGAAACGCGTAGTTTACAGCCAAATAAAAAACCTTTATACACAACTGGATTGTCCTCCCAGCACCCAGAGGATCCACATTTTCCTTTAGAATATCATACTGAGTGAGGGACAATGGGAGCCATCATACTAAGTGAGAGGCTGTGGGGACCATTATACTGAATCAGGGCCTGAGGCTGCCATCATACTGAGTATGGAGCTATGGGGGCCATCATTTTTTTCAATACAGTAGAAACTATAAAAGCAAAACCCAAAAAACTTTTTTTTTTTTCAATTCTTCAGCAAAATATATGGTTAAATGAATTGTATCTTTCAAACATGCACCTCACATTGCAAAAATCAATCTCTCATGCAGCAATGTCAACAGATAAATATAAGTAAGAGTCAAGGAGGATTTGCACGGACTATAAGCTTGTGCTCAGAAGGAGAAGATATAATATATATAGAGTGTATACCTTCGGCACAATAAACTAAAAATTTTGATGCCAAAAAATAAGTTTATTGAGAGCGACCCAAAGGAACAAGAATTGCCAACATTTCGGCTAATGCCTTTATCAAGGTTATCTAAATATAAGAAACATACAGATATAGGGTCATAGTGTTACATATGAATAAGTGCATATAAATCAAAAACAAAGCTCATTGAGACATTGATAAGCGATTCAATAATCAATAAGAAGCAAATAAAGTAACATTACAGCTTAAACAAAGCAAAAAAACGAGGCACATAAGAGATCATCACAATCAGATAACCTGAGACCATAGGTAAAGTATCTACCTTCATAGAAAAAAGTAAACCCAGGTGAGTGACAAGATTCTTTGATGTGAGCATATATAAATGCCAATAACAGAAACATATGAGAAGAAAAAGCTTAGAAGAGTAGTAACATGCAGATGATTACCTTGACTGGTACTCGGTGCTCATGGCCCATGTGGTGCTGTTAATGTTAGAACCCTCCTGTTTGTTTTTTTCCATCTTGTGTTTTGCGGTCACGTGACCACCTGCCTTTTTATTCCAGCTCCGCCCTTCTGGCTGGGCTGGACTTCAGTGTTGTTTTGACTGTTTCTCTAGCCAGGTGCTTCGGTGCCTCATAAAAGAGGGGGTACTGTTAGAACCCTCCTGTTTGTTTTTTTCCATCTTGTGTTTTGCGGTCATGTGACCACCTGCCTTTATATTCCACCTCCGCCCTTTTGGCTGTGCTGGACTTCAGTGTTTGTCTCTCTAGCCAGGTGCTTCGGTGCCTTTCTCTGTCAGTTCGCTTGGTCCTTCTGGGACCTCTAGTACCTTTTTGTCAGTTTGTCTTTTTGTGTTCTGCAACAACTTCTCTGTTTCGGAGGTGTCCCATTTTTGTCCCAGCCCTTAGTTGTTTTAGGGACCCCTCCCTTTATGCTATAGGTCTTCGTTCAGACTAGCCAAGGACTAAGGCGGGTCTGTTCGCTAGGAACAGGCAGCCCGCTACATCATAGGGATTCAGCTTAGTCTTACTGTAGGGACAGCTTTCCCCTATCTTTCCTTAGTACATGTTGCAGATCATAACAGTTAATGCATGCGGTGCATGCCTGCATGTGAGGAAACAGTATTGCCATCCCCGTTAAATGCACATGTGAGGAGGCAGGGCAGAAGTACTTGTCATATCCGCTCTCTGTAAATGCGTTCCGTGTAAGGGAAATGACGTTACATTAAAGTGAAATAGAGGATTGGGTCCTATGCGGCAATGCGCATGCGCAATTTGCATTCCAGCAGAATCTCAGAGACGAAAGCACATGTAAATTGCCCAGAGCATAAGGGAGAAGAAAGACTAGGCATGTATGTATGGTGTGTACGTTCTATATATTGGTTATATGATATGAAGGAAAAGGAATAATTGTTAATAAATAAGAGAAGAGGGAGGAGCCTGTAGGCAAAGGGAGGGGGGAGGGAAGGAGAAGGTGAGAGCAGAGCAAGGGGAAGAAGGAGACAGTGTCCAGAGAAAACCAAAAAGAAGGTATAAAACAAATACCTCATGGATCCCTATGGTGCCTGTAATGAAAAAAATAAAAAGAAAGGAAATAAATGATAAAAATATACATACATTAGGTTACTAGTCTAGAATACAATATACTAGAATGTTAATAAAGCAATATATCCAGTCCATCTTAAATTATGTTGTATAATAAAGTGATATCATACAGTGATATATCATCGCAGATGCAAAAGTCTATACAGGCCCTCAGTATATGATATCATATTCATGATTAAGGCCATTTGGTTCCAATGTGTTAAGACGGAATATCCAAAAAGCTTCCCTTTCTTTTAATTTTAATATTCTATTACCACCCCGTCTGGGATGTGGTATTGTCTCTATTATTTGAAAGCGGAGTTGGGAAACATTATGTCCAGCTGACAAAAAATGGGCTGGAATGGGAAGAACCGTTCTTTTGCATCTTATGGTGGACTTATGTTGAGATATGCGGTCTAGGATATGTTGAGTAGTTTCACCGACATATCCGAGACCGCAAGGACATTTAATCATATAGACGGCAAAGGAGGAGTCACATGTATAAAATCCATGAATCGAGAATTTCTCACCAGTCCTAGGATGGGTAAAGTGGTCACCCTTGATGATGTTAGAGCACTGTGGACAGTGTAAACAAGGGAAAATAAATGCATAAAAGTGATCCGGAACCATTGGCCATTATTGGGCAGATCTTATCCAGATATTCCAGAATTTTTGTCACCCCCCCCTCATTTGTCACAAAAGGGCCCAGAATCTTAGGAACCGTGCATTTAATGGCGATGTCAATGCTGTTTCCTCACAAGCAGGAACGCACCGCATGCATTAACAGCACCACATGGGCCATGAGCACCGAGTACCAGTCAAGGTAATCATCCGCATGTTACTACTCTTCTAAGCTTTTTCTTCTCATATGTTTCTTTTTTTGCCATTTATATATGCTCACATCAAAGAATCTTGTCACTCACCTGGGTTTACTTTTTTCTATGAAGGTAGATACTTTACACATGGTCTCAGGTTATCTGATTGTGATGATATCTGATGTGCCTCGTTTTTTTGCTTTGTTTAACCCCTTAACAACCATGGGTCTTTCTGTTTTTGTGTTTTCATTTTTTGCTTCCCTTCTTCCTAGAGCCAGAACTTTTTTAATTTTAGTTCAATATGGCCATGTGAGGGCTTATTTTTTGCGGGACGAGTTGTACATTTAAACACCATCACTGGTTTTACCATATTGTGTGCTGGAAAACGGGAAAAAAATTCCAAGTGCGGTGAAATTGCAAAAAAAATGTAATTCCAAAGTTGTTTTTTGGGTCCTTTTTTTACCACGTTCACTGATTGCTAAAACTGACTGGCCATCATTATTCTCCAGGTCATTACGAGTTCGTAGACACCAAACATGTACAGGTTCTTTTTTATATAAGTGGTGAAAAAAAAATCCAAAGTTTGCTAAAACAACAACAAAAAAAAATGACGCCATTTTCCAAGACCCGTAGTGTCTCCATTTTTCGGGATCTGGGGCCGGGTGAGAGATTATTTTTTTGTGCGCCGGGCTGACGTTTTTATTGCAATGTTGCAGCGACCAAAAAAACATAAATCTGGCATTTAGAATTTTTTTCTCGTTACGCCGTTTACCTATCGGATTAATTCTTCTTTTATATTGATAGATCTGGCGATTCTGAACGCGGCGATACCAAATATGTGTATGTGGGTTTTTTTTTTAATTATTTTATTTTGAATGGGGCGAAAGGGGGGTGATTTAAATTTTTATATATTTTTTATTTTTTTAATATTTTTAAAAACATTTTTTTTACACTTACTGCCTGCTTCAATAGTCTCCATAGGAGACTAGAAGCAGCAGTTGTCTGATTGCTTTTACTGCATACAGGCGATGAGCAGATCGCTTGTATGCAGCAGAAATGCTCACTTGCTATGAGCGCCGACCACTAGGTGGCGCTCATAGCAATTGAGACATGACAACCACAGGCGTCTGCTGCAGACCCTGGGTTGTCATGCCCACCCATCGATGACCCGCGATCACGTGACGGGGTCACTGATGGGCGGGGCTTAGGACGCGCTTCCCGGAAGCGTGAGTTAAATGCCGCTGTCAGAGATTGACAGCGGCATTTAACATGTTAACAGCCGCGGGTGGATCGCGATTCCACCCGCGGCTGTTGCGGGCACATGTCAGCTGCAAGAATCAGCTGACATGTGCCCGGTTCAGTGCGGGATCAGCGCCAAAGCCCCCTCTGAACCGGCCTTTCCGACCAGGTGCGTACTATTACTGACCTGGTCGGAAAGGGGTTAAGCTGTAATGTTGCTTTATTTGCTTCTTATTGGTTATTGAATCGCTTATCAATGAGCTTTATTTTTGATTTATATGCACTTATTCATATGTAACACTATGACCCTATATCTGTATGTTTCTTATATTTAGATAACCTTGATAAAGGCATTAGCCGAAACGTTGGCAATTCTTGTTCCTTTGGGTCGCACTCAATAAACTTATTTTTTTGCATCAAAATTTTTTGTTTATTGTGCCGAAGGTATAGACTCTATAAACAGATAAATATAAGTTATGTCTACTGCATGAAGGAGAAGAAAAATGAAAGCGCAAAAATTAAAATCACTCGGTCTTAAAGGGGTGAATAACTTGACTTTAAGGCCAAGTTCCTAAATGCAAAAGCACTGTTTTTTTTCCAGTGTGCAGCAGATTTTCTGCATAAAAAATTTTGGCGGAAAAAAACTGTTTACACTGCTCGGGAACAAGGCCTAATAGATATAAACATACAAACACATCTCAGGTATATTACAGGAATTTTAGCTTTAGTTCGACTGAGTACTGCTTAATCAAATTATGTTATTATTATAATCATTTTGCAGGTTTAAATAAGACATTACGTTTATTAATCACCAGGTTATAAACAAGGGTATGATTTGAAATTACTGTTCCATTTAGTAATATTCTTTAAAGTGCCTTCCTCCTCCTTCACAGCAGCATACCACTGGCAATTCCAGAACATTATTTACTCCCATAATGGCTATTCAGTGGTTTGCAATCAGGAGTCTGAGATATGGAATCAGTAAATATACACTTTATTATATTATTATTTGCTTTCATTTGTTCTTATTTTTCTTTTTTCCTAGTTTATTTTATTCAGTTTGCAATTCCTTTCAAAAATTTGAATGAGATAATAATTGAAACGACTTTATTTTGAGGTGCTAAAAATACATTTTTTTTTCTTATGTGCAGATAGAACTTAAACCACATGGTAGAATGATAATGAATGCAAGGTATTTCCTGGAGCAATCAGGCAAGTACATTTTTTTTAAACCAATTTTTTCATAGCTTGTAAAAAAAAATGCTATAGAAAATCTTGAAATTCTCTTTCTATTCATTTCTATTATAAAACCACTTTGCTGGTGAAATGTTCAGTATTTTAAGCTGTTTTTTTTCTAAGTCAGATTTTAAAAAATGCATGTTGGAAAAAAATCAAAGTACATGACACTTCTTTGAAGCAGATCCTGATGGAAAACGTGTAAATCTGTCCAATCAAAAGGCTGCAAAAAGCTCTTTAGGAAACGAAAACTCCTCCAAAAACTCCTCAAAAAGGAGCGTTTTTCAAAGCAGTTTCCACCAGAAAACTCATTGTTTTTGTCCTCCTCCAGAAAACTGTTTATGCACATAGCTATAGGTATATACGGAATTCTGCTATTCCAATGACAATAATCAGTTAAAAGAAATTGGAGCTGGCCTTGTAATTGTAAGGACACAATTTACGTTGTTTTTATAAAATCATGTAATAAAATAGCCTTTTTGTGCGTTTTGCTAGATGGACAATATATTATCCTGTAGATTGCAGCATGCTTCTAACTATAGATTGGTAGGGGATAGCTCAAAGGCGTGATCTATCACTGTGTGTGCAGATCTGCATTGATTTCACAAACTGCTGGGTGTATTTATTTTTTTCTTGTAAAGTTCATCTGGAAACACTGTGTCACATAAAGACTACTGATGAGCGAGCGCTAAAATGCTCGGGTACTCGTTGCTCGGGTCGAGCAAATTGGATTACTCGGGTACTCGATCCGAGCAACGAGCCCAATGTAAGTCTATGGGAAACTCGAGCATTTTTCAGGCGGCTCCCCCCGGCAGTCTGCAGAGGGCCTAAAAATTGCCCAAATCGATGGGAACAGTGCTCAAATGACATGGTAACAGCATGGGGAAGACCCCTGGAAGCATCTCTGACTCCCAGATAACTGCTGTCAACAACGTGGTCAGAGTATTACGCCACTTTTACAAACTCACAATAAAACATACAAAAACGAAACCAAAATGAATTTTCCTGGGAAATATGTTAAGGAACATCCCTTCCAGGGTAATGACTTGTATATAAGGCAAAATAAATAACCAAAAGCAAAAATACTCCTCCACACCTTTGGCTATGTACACACGTAGCGTTTTTGATGCGCTTTTGAACTTTTGCATTGCTTTCAACCAAGACAAATGCATTCACCAGGAAATGTCATTTTAACATTTTACAACCTCATCTGGCCATGTGGTGTGTGACACATCATCAGACACATGCATACAGTGCTAAAAAAGACATGGGAACAGCATGAGGAAGACCTCTGGAAGCATCTATAACTCCCAGGTCACTGCCTAAAAGTGTGCCCATCATAAGTGATCCTTGGCACATGCGAATATGCCTCCCGCCATAAACCTGTCGTTGCAGACTTGCAACAATCACCGTCCACGTCCTTGTCCCACTGCAGCGTTCAGTTGTCCCTACCCCATTCCTTCGAATGCAAGCGCAAGTATGCAGGCAGCCACCCACCCACAGGCTGCAATACTATACTGCCAAACTTTTGACAGCTGCTTGCACTTGAAATGTGGCCTTTTAGGCTCGTGGAGGCGGAAGCTTTTCACAACCTCATGCCGGCGGCAGCCGGGTGTCCATACTCGGTCCCCAGCCGCCACTATATTTCCCGGTATCGCCTCCGCCTTCCACAAGCACGGGTCCCACAACATTACCTGTGCCCTCCCCAGTGCACTTACTGGGAAGGACCACCTAACCACAAACACGTGGACAGGTGAATGTGGCCAGGGACGGTACGGAGCCAGTCCACAACTTTTTTTGCTGACAGTTGTATTTAGCTCGGTGAAAGGACTGGCATAGAGGGAAACCGTATCTACCCTGCGTGTCATTTCTCCCAGAAAGTCCTGTAATTGAGCTTGTTGCAGAAGCAATGGCTGCCCGTCCAACATCAACTCGCACTTGTCGGTGGTGCTTTGACACACACATCTTTCTTTGCGCATTTAATTTCTTGAATACAGAGTTGGACAATGGCCTGATCTGTAATGCGTTTTGAGAAATAACATGCATAAGCATGGCCGATCCACATTAAAAAAGCAGCCATAGAGTGTCTAGGAACCTTCCCCCACACTTTTCTTAGCCAGGGCTGCTTTTCGGCAGGGTTGGAGAACCGGAGAACCGGAGACTCCTCCGGCGGACCCTGGCTTCTCCTTCAGGAGAGTTCATAGTGCCGAGGTGAGGCCATGATGATGATAGAGGTCACCATCTGCTTAGTTTTCTGTTACTTGGCATGCAAGTGCAAGCATGCAGCCAGCCACCCACCCACCCACAGGCCGCAACACTAAACTGCCAGATTTCTGGGCAACTCTTTGCACTTGAAATATGGCCTTTTAAGCTCGTGGAGGCGGAAGCTTTTCACAACCTCATGCCGGCGGTGGCCAGGTGTCGATACTCGGTCCCGAGCCGCCACTATATTTTGCAGTATCGCCTCCACCTTCCACAAGCACGGGTCCCACAACATTAACCGTGCCCTCCCCAGTGCACTTACTGGAAAGGACCGCCTAACCACAAACACGTGGACAGGTGAATGTGGCCAGGGACGGTACGGAGCCAGTCCACAACTTTTTTTGCTAAGAGATGTATTTAACTTGGTAAAAGGACTGGCATAAAGGGAAACCGTATCTACCCTGCATGTCATTTCTCCCAGGAAGTCCTCTAAAGCTGCTTGCACTTGAAATGTGGCCTGACCATTACTGCTGGTACTTTTCTGTGGGAATTTGCTTGCCTCCTACCAGCCTGGAATATTTCCAGCAAACTATGGTACTACGCCATGGTATTAGCACTGCCCCCAGTACCAGTAGCAAAGCCATCCCCAATTTCTTTCTCAGGAATTTTATTTGGCAGACTGAGTGGCAGCCCAAATACATTTTCTCACAAAGGAGCTGAAGATAGAGTGGCACTAGGTGCAAGTTTTTCCAGCCTGTTAGATATTAGAGGGTGAACGGCAGCACATTGGATCAGTGGTTAGCACTGAAGCCTTGCAGCGCTGGGATCCTGGGTTCAAATCCCAGCAAGGATAACATCTGCAAGGACTTTGTATGTTCTCCCCGTGTTTGCGTGTGTTTCCTCCTCAGTAAAAAAGCAGCCATAGAGTGTCCGGGAACCTTCCCACACACTTTTCTTAGCCAGGACTGCTTCTCGGCAGGGTTGGACGGTCCCACCAGAGAATCCTCTGGTGTGCCTTGGCTTCTACCTCAGGAGAGTTCATGATAGCGCTAACTTTGCAGCTGCTATGGGGCTCTTGAGCGGGGGAGAAAGGTTAGCCCTCAGAATCAAATACTCTGTTGGGCACAATGTTTTTCAACCTGCAACAGCTTCTCAGTGGGAGTTGTATTTCACCACAGCCATATTCTTTAGCTCGGTGAAAGGACTGGCATAGACGGAAACCGTATCTATCCCGGCTGTCATTTCTCCGTCACCAGGTTCCGCCCATTGTCACACACGACCATGCCTGGCTGTATGTTCAGCGGTGAGAGCCACAGATCAGGCTGCTGTGTTACAGCTTTCAACAACTCTACAGCGCTGGGCGATTTGTCAATTAAGCATTAAGCATGTTATCTTCAGCACAGCCTGTGGCCGCTTGGCCACGGCAGTGCTGCAGTGCTGTCAGCTTGTGACTGATGTGGTCATTTCGGAGATGGAGGAGGAGGTACATGAGCTGAACAATGTGATTACATTGAGGTTAAATTGGTGATGCTCTTTTTTATACTAAAGAAAGATCCTATTGTTTTGTTTTTTTTTTACGTTATTTTTTAAGACAAATGCATTCACCGGGAAATGTCATTTTAACATTTTACAACCATATCTGGCAATGTGGTGTGTGACACATCATCAGACACATCCTGTTTTATTTATGATGGAGGGACTCTGAAAGTCATAAAGCCTATTTTTATAGGGACATCAGATGGCCCTTACTATTCTTAAATGGCCAGCAGTCGGCCCTAGCTATTGTTAGAGAGCCATCAGCCGGCTATGCTTTGTTGTTCCCATTATTAACAAGTGGGTCTCCTATACCATTATTGCTTATCCAGTGACTGCAAGGGCTGCCAAAAATTTGGACGCAACCCAATACCCCATTGAAGAGACATAGAGTAGGTCTCAGTAAAAAAAATGGTCCCATTATAAAGGAGCGGGTCTCCTATAGTGGTAATGCCCATGCGGTGACTGCAAGGGCTGCCAAAATTTGGGAAAAACCCCACTAAGAATTTAAAGACACACGGAGCAGGGCCACAGTAACAAGGTACGACATGTTCCCATTAGAAAGGAGAGAGTCTGCAATACAGTTATAGGGTATGCAGTGAGTCCAACGGCTGACCAATTTTGGGAAAAACCCCACTAAGAATTTAAAGACACACGGAGCAGGGCCACAGTAACAAGGTACGACATGTTCCCATTTGAAAAGAGAGAGTCTGCTATACAGTTATAGGGTATGCAGTGAGTCCAACGGCTGACCAGTTTTAGGAAAAACCCCACTAAGAATTTAAAGACACACGGAGCAGGGCCACAGTAACAAGGTACGACATGTTCCCATTAGAAAGGAGAGAGTCTGCTATATGTTGCGCCCCCGGGGGCCTTATTGATTGGGGACAGTATATATATATATCACGGTGGCTGGCTCAGGGCGGACAGTGCACAAAAGGGGTAGCGATTACTAACAAAGTTCAGAGAAATTCGTGACGCCACCTGTGGTGTCTGATGAAGGTCACCAGCGCTGCAGCAGTCGTCTGAGGCAGGTGACAAGGCAGCTAAAGATGGTACAGCTCCCCACAGGTGGAGCGGGCCTCAGGGCAGTATAGATAGATAGATGGTGGGTGCGCTGAGCGTTGTTGTGCAGGTAGAGAATGCAGCAGGAGTAACGGACAGAGGCAGGGGATTTTGCTTCATTACCTTTACTGGTACAGCTGGTAGATACGGTCCAGGGTACTCTAGGTGAAGGGCGCACTTTTGGTCTTCTCCCCAGGGAGCAGGTATAAGGCCTACTGATCAGTGTCTGCCTCTGTGTAAGCTCCTGGCCAGCCTGCAACTGTGCCTAGCTTATGTGTCTTGCTTTTTCTACTCCACCTGTTGCTCTGAAGTAGGACCTCCGGTTGGTAACCACTTTCCCTGGACGTCGGGGCCTTCGTGGTTCCTGGTCCTGTATGTGTCTAGCTTCAGGTTTGCAGGGACTTGTAGTCCTCCTGGGATTCCGGTTATCCCTACTGGGTGTAAAGGGTCCCTGTAGGCTCGGACCCGGTGTCCGGTATATATACTGGGGTGAGCCTGGTATGCTCCTCTGCCCCCTTTTTGTCACTCATTCCTCTCGCATTCGGCCATGCTCGGGGCCCTCACTAGGCTTCAGTGCTGCTGGAGGCCTAGCTTGCCTCACACAGCAGCCTAAGTGCTGCTCTCACTCTGAGCACACTGTAAACTTTCTGTAGACTCCACAGCCTGGCTCCACCTTCCCTTTATATATCCCTATCAGGGCTCCCTCTGCTGCTATGAGGTGGAAGGTGGAGGTGTTTGCATGTAGTGAGGGCCTCTTGTGGAGAAATCCATCCATGCACAGCAGGGTGCCACATTCCCCCCTAGTAAAACTCAGTACTCCAGGACTGAAGCATTTTGTAAAACAAAGGTTACAACAATAATAATAACAACAAAAATAAGGTTACAGCAAGTCCCGTAACCTGGTGTCCTTTTCACCAAAAGTAGATAAGTAGCATGAGGGACCCGTCCGAAAACCCTCAACGTAGGCCCTGGGCATGGCTGCAGGGCATAAGTGATCCAGGGGATGGACCACGTCTTCGGCCACGCCAAACGGGTTTTTGTTCAGTGGTCATTTACAAGGCACTCCAGGGAGTGCAACTATTTACAGGACAGTTTTTGGGCTGCTCATAGTCCTCAGCCACAGAGTCTTTGTACCCTTACGAGTAACTAAATGCAATGCTAAGTGTCCATGTCACATAAATTTTTCATTCCAAACACATCAATAATTAAATACATGAAAATTTCACAATTATAACATACCCGAGGGGCTACTATTTATACTGTAGGCATTCCTATTTATTCACTAAACCTAACAGGGGCCTGGCCTTTGGTGCTACGTGTGGATCTACGTAGTACGGGAGTGTGGGTGGTTTCTGTGTTTGTTACCCTGTCAGTTCTATATGTGGGTAGGTTGTAATACTGCCTTAACCTCTCCATGGGACTGGCAAGTGTACCATTGGCTGGGCCTTCTTGCTCTGCTCCAACCGGGGATCCTTCTTCCGGGGATTCTTCTTGAGCAGGCTCTTCTGGAGCACTTATAAGTTCTTCTTGCTGTGGGGTGTCTTCTGGCTGTTGGAAGAAGGGGATCATAGGTATTATCACCCCTCCTCCTATTTGGGGCCAATCTGCCGGGAAATCTCCCAATTCAGTGTGGAGTACTTCTTCCTCAGGGGCTTTAGCAGACCTGGGCACAACTTCAGGTGGTCTCTTGATACCACTGCAGTTGTTCTTCCTCCGTCCTTGGTAATTAGACAGGTCTTCCTGATATCAAATCTTGACTTTAACACAGTGTAGGGTTCTCTCTCCCACTGGTCATGAAGTTTGTGGTTTCTCCTTTTCCTCTTTAACACCACTTCTCCTGGTGTGAAGGGCTCTGCGGGGGCACTTTTATCGTAGTGGGCTTCCTGCTTGTTTCTTACCCTATTCAGACTGTCTTCGACACAGGCTTGTACCCTCCTGTACTGTTCCTGTCTGGTCGTGTCCCAGTCCTCAGTGGACATATCTGCTTCGGGTTCTACTACACCAAGCTCCAGGTCCATGGGCAACTTTCCGGGTCTTGCTCGCATGAGATATGCTGGAGTACAATTGGTGGAACTCACAGGTATGTGGTTGTACAGATCTACCAGATCAGGTAGTAGGTCTGGCCACTGATTTCTCTCCTCTAGTGGTAAGGTTTTCAGCAGATCGATGACGATGTTATTCATCTTTTCACAGAGACCATTGGTTTGGGGGTGGTACGGTGTAGTCCGGATCTTTTTACACCCGTACAGATGACAGAACTCCTTGAACAATTCAGCTTCAAAGGCTGAGCCTTGATCTGTCAGCACCTGCTCCGGGTATCCATGGGGCCTGCAGAAGTACGCCTGAAACGTCTTTGCCGCAGTTTCTGCCGTCAGATCCTTGACGGGGGCTACCACCAGGAACTGGGAGTAATGATCCACCATGGTCAGGACATAGGAATATCCTGACCTGCTGGGTGACAGCTTGACATGATCCAGGGCCACGATCTCCAAGGGTCGAGTTGTCTTGATGGGTTGCAGGAGTGCCTTCTGGCTGCTGTAGTCTTTCCTTCTGAGGCTACAGGGTCCACAGTCTCGGCACCATCTCTCTATGGAGCTCCGCATTCCAACCCAGTAAAACCGACCTTTTAGCAGGGTTTCTAGCTTCTTCCAGCCTAAGTGCCCCCCTTGATCGTGGTAGGCCTCCAACACCATCTGGATGTTCGTCCTGGGCACTACAATCGGCCACACCATCTCATGGGTCCTCGGGTTGACGTACCTTCGGCACAGCTTCTCCCTATAGATGAACAGCCGGCTTCTCTCCTTCCACAATTGCTTGGCTTGTAGAGACGCTTCCTTCTCCAGGGAGGAACCTTCCTGGGTTATCAATTCTTTAATACGGCTAACAACTGGGTCGCTGTCCTTTGTCTCTTTCCAGCTGTGGTGAAGCAAAGGGTTTAGCATCTT
Organism: Phyllobates terribilis; assembly: GCF_046119375.1. Lineage (NCBI taxonomy): Eukaryota > Metazoa > Chordata > Amphibia > Anura > Dendrobatidae > Phyllobates > Phyllobates terribilis. The sequence goes on from NW_027362771.1 coordinate 295,906,126, forward strand.
ACCGCGATACCTCCTGGAGGCTCATTGCTCGTGGACCATTCCATTATGGTGGAAGGCAGGTAGCTCAATCTCTTCCAGGTCATCCACTTCTTCAGTGTCCGACTGGTGAGGCATCCTGGACAGGGCATCGGCGTTGGCGTTCTTGCGGCCCGCCAGGTACTTAATAGTGAATTGGTTGTTTGACAGCCGAGCCATCCATCGTTGTTCCATGGCTCCTAACTTGGCTGTTTCCAGACGAGTCAAAGGGTTATTATCTGTGTAGGTAGTGAACTTACTGGAGGCTAGGTAGGGCTTGAGCCGCTCAGTGATGGCCCAGACCAGGACCAGGAACTCCAACTTGAAGCTGCTATAGTTCTCTGGGTCCCTCTCGGTCGGGCGGAGCTTCCTGCTTGCATAGGCGATCACCTTCTCTCGGCCATTCTGCTTCTGACTCAGTACAGCTCCTAATCCTTCATTGCTGGCATCTGTGTACAGCAGGAACGGTTGGCTGTAGTCAGGGTAGGCCAGGATCTCTTCGCTGGTCAGGATCTCCTTCATCACCTCAAAGGATTCAGCTTGCTCCTTGCCCCACTGGAACAGGGGGTTTCTGCCTCTCCCGGACTGTCCTTCCAGGAGATCTTGCCTCCGGTAATACCAGACTAGTCCCAGGAACTGACGTACCTCCTTGAGGCTCTTCGGCTCCGGCCATTTCTGGATGGCAGTGACCTTCTCCGGGTCTGGTGCTACTCCCTCTGGACTGACGATGTGCCCCAGGTACTGTACCTTTCGCTTGAGCAGGTGGCACTTTGAGGGCTTCAGCTTCGTCCCATACCGGGACAGCAACTCAAATACCTCTGGCAGGTGCTTCAAGTGGTCCTCATACGTTCTGGAGTACACTATCATGTCATCCAGGTATAGTAGTACAATCTCGAAGTTGTGGTGTCCCAAGCCGCACTCCATCAATCTCTGGAACGTTCCGGGGGCGTTGCAGAGTCCAAACGGCATACTATTGAACTCGCAGAGTCCCATCGGGGTGGTGAAGGCCGTCTTCTCCCGATCCTCCTCAGCAACAGCTACTTGCCAGTATCCACTAGTGAGGTCAAGGGTGGAGAAGTAATTTGCAGACTTTAAGGCAGCCAGGGATTCCTCTATACGTGGTAAAGGGTAGGCATCTTTATGTGTAATGCGATTTACTTGTCTGTAATCTACACACATTCTCATGCTTCCGTCCTTTTTCCTGACTAGAACTAGGGGAGCAGCCCAGGGACTACAACTATCCCTTACTACCCCTGCCTTCTTCATGTCATGCAACATCTCCTTCGCCTTCTGGTAGTGTGCTGGTGGTATAGGCCTGTAACATTCTTTGATGGGTGGATGGTCACCTGTGGGTATATGGTGTTGTACCCCTTTAATCCTCCCAAAGTCAAGTGGGTGTTTACTGAATACCTGCTCGTATTCCTGAACCACCCGGTGTACACCCTGCTTCTGATGGTCAGGAGTGGTGTCTGTCCCAACATGGAGCTGTTGACACCAATCCTCCACCTGGGTTGCCGGGTCATTATCCTCCACTTCGTCTGGTGAGGTTAAGGAATCTGCCGTGTGTATGGAGTTGTTATTTACTGTGTACAGTTTGCCAACAGTGGCATAGCGTGGTAATCTAACCTCGTCCTCCCCATAGTTTAGGAGGCTTATGGGCACCCTCCCATTGCGTACATCCACTACCCCTCTGGCAGTCAAGAGTGTAGGTCTATGCTCCGAGCTAAGGGGCTCTACTACCGCCTGGTAGCTCCGTCCTTTGAGACCTATTGCTGCTCTACACCAAATCAGCATTTCACTCATTGGGGGAATCACAATGGGTATCGGGTCTGTCACCCGTACATTACCAATTTCACCACCTGATAGTTTTACCTGTTGCTGGTACATAAGGGCTCAGATCTCTTCCTGGAGCACCCTCCTCTGCCGTGGTCTGGCGGTGTCAGCCATCTGTTGGAGCAAGAACAACACTTCTCCCAAACAGTTACTAACAATATTTGTGCCATGTACCATATACAATTCTGTATCATCAGGATTAGTCTTTACTACAATTAGTCCCTGGTCCTTCAGTTCCACTCTTCCCACCTTTACTGCCACATCCTTAACCCCGACTAGGTTAAGGGGAAGGCCATTGGAGGCATATACGGAAAGGTTTGGAGCTGGCGGGCTCAGTTCATCTATGGAGCAAAACCTTTTGTAGAGGACATCAGGCATAATGGTTACCTGAGATCCTGTGTCCAGCAGGGCAGGTGTCGAGATGCCGTCCAGCACAATGGACAGGAAAGGTCTTCCTCCCACGTACCGGCGGTACCAGTTTGTTGGACCTGGTTGGTCTACTCCTGGGTGTCGGCCCTCGGCCCCAGGGTTTCCTCGTTTAAAGGACACCTCCGCGTGGTGTGGCCTGCTTTATGGCAGCGGTAACAGATGAAGTCTTCTGGAGGGTGGCGTTGGTCGTTGGTCCTCCCACGGGGTGGCGTTGTCCCCCCCCGGGGTGGTGTTGTCCTCCTACGGGTTGGCGTTGTCCTTCTTCTTCTTCTCATCTAGGGGACATCCTCAGGGCTGTCCGCTAGCAAGATCCTTCCTTCCGGCTCAGGCTCCATCTGTAGCTGCAGGGTGCTCATGACAGTGGCCAGGGTTTTACTTAGCTGGCGCACCTCAGAGCGTAGGCTGTCCAGCTCGCTAGGGGGCACTGTTTGCATCCTTGTTTCGGCGGTTAGTGAAGGAGCAGTGGGTGCTGCAGGCACTGGGGTGGCCTCACCCTGGTAACGCTGGATAGCAGTGTCTGCAGTTTCCAGGGGCTGCAGCCCCTTTATAGCTATGTTCTTAAGGGTGTCAAATGTGGCATCTGGATGGTCTAAGGCCCACCACCATACAGTTCTGCTCTCTTCTTGAGACTTTAACCCCCGGATGAACTTTCCGTCAGCATTTTATTTTCATCATGGATGCTGGCTGGACTAACATGTTTCAGGGACCTCAGGGCCTCCTGTAAGCACCAGGCATAGTCCCGGATACTGTCCTCAGGTTTTTGGACACAATGGTAGAACCTTATCCGGAGATCTATTTCAGTGCGGTTTTCAAACGCGGTTTGCAGTCTTTTAAAGATAGTGGACACTGATTCTTGGTCTGCGGCTGGCCAGGTTTCAATTTCTCGCTCAGCGGCACCAGTCAATTGTCCTAACACTACAGCGGCTCTCTGCTTACCAGTAACAGAATACATGTCCAGTACGCCGCATATCTTCCTCTTGAATCCGGACAGTGTGTCTGGTTTGCCGTTATACTGAGGGAACCACTTCGCTCCCGGGATATACAGCAGGGCCATAGGTATGACAGGGGTTACAGGCCCTGCTGGCGGAGCGGCTGCTTCAGCCTGCTCAGCGCTGAGCGCAAGTGAGACATCGGGGCCGTTAACCGGTATTCCGGCACTCTGCTGGGCTTCGGACATCGTTCCGCCCCCCCCTAGTGAACCGGAGCCTACCTTCTGAACTTTTCTTTTAGGTAGGCCGCAGCTCCGCGGATGACGGTCTTCTTTCAGGACCTTGCGTCGCTCGCTTCTGACGTGAGGGCGTCCTTCCGACTCCTTCCAGGACCTGACGCTTCCTGGTTCCTCGTCAGGGGCGGGGCGTGTCCTCGACTTCGCGCGCTTCCAGCAATTACGCCCCTCTTCTTCCCGCGCGGCGACCCAAAAATGGCGGATAATGGCGGGAAACAACAGCAATTGGCGGGAAAAATCTTCACCACGGTATGACTTACAGTCTTTTAAGGCGCACAGTACCCGGTGGCAACGGGCACGCAACGCTGTTCGTGACGCCAGTTGGGATGTCGCGCCCCCGGGGGCCTTACTGTTTTGGGACAGTATATATATATCACGGTGGCTGGCCCAGGGCGGAAAGTGCACAAAAGGGGTAGCGATTACTAACAAAGTTCAGAGAAATTCGTGACGCCACCTGTGGTGTCTGGTGAAGGTCACCAGCGCTGCAGCAGTCCTCTGAGGCAGGTGACTAGGCAACTAAAGATGGTACAGCTCCCCACAGGTGGAGTGGGCCTCAGGGCAGTGTTGATAGATAGATGGTGGGTGCGCTGGGCATTGTTGTGCAGGTAGAGAATGCAGCAGGAGTAACAGACAGAGACAGGGGGTTTTGCTTCGTTACCTTTACTGGTACAGCTGGTAGATATGGTCCAGGGTACTCTAGGTGAAGGGCGCACTTTTGGTCTTCTCCCCAGGGAGCGGGTATAAGGCCTACTGATCAGTGTCTGCCTCTGTGTAAGCTCCTGGCCAGCCTGCAACTGTGCCTGGCTTATGTGTCTTGCTTTTTCTACTCCACCTGTTGCTCTGAAGTAGGACCTCTGGTTGGTAACCACTTTCCCTGGACGTCGGGGCCTTCGTGGTTCCTGGTCCTGTATGTGTCTAGCTTCAGGTTTGCCAGGGACTTGTAGTCCTCCTGGGATTCCGGTTATCCCTACTGTGTGTAAAGGGTCCCTGTAGGCTCAAACCTGGTGTCCGGTATATATACTTGGGTGAGCCTGGTATGCTCCTCTGCCCCCTTTTTGTCACTCTTTCCTTCCTCTCGCCTTCGGCCACGCTTGGGGCCCTCACTAGGCTTCAGTGCTGCTGGAGGCCTAGCTTGCCTCACACAGCGGCCTAAGTGCTGCTCTCACTCTGTCTGAGCACACTGTAAACTTTCTGTAGACTCTACTGCCTAGCTCCACCTTCCCTTTATATATCCCTATCAGGGCTCACTCTGCTGGTATGAGGTGGAAGGTGGAGGAGTTTGCATGTAGTGAGGGCCTCTTGTGGAGAAATCCGTCCATGCACCCTTCTGGGTTGTGTGGCACCATGCGCAGCAGGGCGCCACATATACAGTTATGGGGTAAGCAGTGAGTCCAACGGCTGACCAATTTTAGGAAAAACCCCACTAAGAATTTAAAGACACACAGAGCAGGGCCACAGTAACAAGGTACGACATGTTCCCATTAGAAAGGAGAGGGTCTTGTGGCGCCCCTGCGGGTTCAGTCGCCACAGAGGTACTGTTATGATCTGCAACATGTACTAAGGAAAGATAGGGGAAAGCTGTCCCAACAGTAAGACTAAGCTGAATCTCTACGATGTAGCGGGCTGCCTGTTCCTAGCGAACAAACCCGCCTTAGTCCTCGACTAGTTTGAACGAAGACCTATAGCATAAGGGGAGAGGTCCCTAAAACAACTAAGGACTGGGACAAAAACGGAACACCTCCTAAACAGAGAATTTATTGCAGAACACAAAAAGACAAACTGACAAAAAGGTACTAGAGGTCCCAGAAGGACCAAGCGAACTGACAGAGAAAGGCACCGAAGCACCTGGCTAGAGAGACAGTCAAACACTGAAGTCCAGCACAGCCAAAAGGGCAGAGCTGGAATATAAAGGCAGATGGTCACGTGACTGCAAAACACAAGATGGAAAAAAACAGACAGGAGGGTTCTAACAGGTACTGCATCTCACTCAGAGGTGTAGTATATCACTCTCAGGTAAGGATAGAGTACTGCCCAGGACCCAAACACCTGCATCCAACACTACACTACTCCAGGTCAGCAGGAGGGGCAAGATGCACTGCTGCGCTATTGAGCCCTGACCCTGGCTGGAGTGGGGGGAACCAAGAGGCCCAGAACAGACTGAAGAGAGTAGAGGAGCAGGAAGGAAGGCTCCAGAACAGAAAGGATCCTAGGGGCACGGGCAGTGCGGATGCCACTCGTGCGCCCGAGTCTGCAGAAACGTGGAAGGATCAGGCCGCAGAGAGGGGACCGGCCCCTAAACTAGCAGAGTTCTTCAAGTCTCAACTAGGTAACCGGAGGGTGCAGCATTTCAGGTGCTGTAGCCAACAGCCACATCTAACTCACCAAAAAGGTGGCCATAGAGAACCCAGGGGATAGAGAAAACGTCGCCCGACAAGGTCTATGGTCACTGGCTTGGGACACTGGGTGTGAGGTGCAGGGAGACAGCCAGAAGGAACACACAGAACGGGGTCCCGCTAAGTACTCTGGAATTGCCTGAGGGTTCGCTGAACCCCTCCCTGAGTAAACACAGGACGGCGTGGGAAGTTACCCTGGCCCTGGTAACTTGGAGTCTAAAAATCGTGAGTAAAACCCTGAAGACTGCACCCCACTGTCTCTGCGAATTATTACTGCGCCATCATCCCCTGCACCACCCTGCACAAACTTAAACACCTACTTCATCTATAACATTCCTGCAACGCCCTGAAGATAAGCTCTACCTGTGGAGAGCTAAACCAACTCTGCTGCACTAACATCAGCTCCAGAGGACCTGCTCCGCAGCGCCGGCTCCCTTTTGCCATATACCACAGGTGGCGTCATGAACTTTATATAAAAACTATAAATCCCCTGTAAATAGATCCTTTTATTGACCGCCCTGGGTGACGGACCGGGTCACCGCCACTGTGACATCTCCCCTAGCAACGACCGACCCGGCTACCGAGTACCCCACGGCCCAGGGGGAGCGTCAGTCTGCTATACAGTTATAGGGTGTGCAGTGAGTCCAATGGCTGACCAATTTTAGGAAAAACCCCACTAAGAATTTAAAGACACAGTGCAGGGCCACAGTAACGACAAATTCCCATTAGAAAGGAGAGAGTCTCCCATAGTGTTGGCCTATGCAGTGAATGCAAGGGCTGCCAAAAATTTGGAGGCACTTCAATGACCCTTGTAAGAGACGTAGAGGAGGGCCTCATAAAAAAATGTTCCCATTAGAAAGGAGTGGGCCTCCTATACTTGTAATGCCCATGCACTAAGTCGGCCTCAAGAATAAGAGATATAAAGTTCTCCTTGTAGCGTGGGTCTAGAAGTGTCACCAACCAGTAATGACTGTCACCCAAAATTTTGAGAACGCGAGAGTCCTGGGAAAGGCAGCGTAACATAAACTCAGCCATGCGTGCCAGACTGGTAACAGGCAAGACTTCCGTGTCCTCACCAAGAGGATGACTGACCATGCTCTCCTCCTCCTCCTCCTCTCTCTCCTCTGGCCATCCACGCTGAACAGACGGTGTGACAGTTGTGCAGGTAGTACCATCTATAGTGCAAGAAACTAGCTCCTGTCCTTCCTCCTCCTCTTCCTCATTGTCACCCAATCCACGTTGGGATGAGATGAGGCTTGGCTGTGTGTAATCACCCTGTATGGTTCCTTGCTCCATCTCATCGTGCTCCGCCTGCAATGCATCCTCTTTGATTGTGAGTGTTTCAGAAGACAGAGAAGCGGGATGGTGACACTAATTATGGCATCATCGCTGCTCACCATCTTGGTGGAGTCCTCAAAGTTTTGGAGGATGGTACATATGTCTGACATTCATGTCCACTCCTGAGGTCTTATGTGTGGAGTCTGAACTGAATACCGATGACTTTGTTGATGCTGGTACTCAACAACTGCCCTCTTGTGCTCACAAATCCTTCCCAACATCTGCAGTGTAGAGTTCCAAAGCGTGGGGACATCACACACCAGTCTGTGTACCGGAAGCTGCAAACGCTGCTGAAATACTGCAAGGGCAGCGGAAGCTGTAGCTGACTTTCTAAAATGGGCACACAGGCGGCGTACTTTAACAAGCAGATCCGGCAGCTCCGGGTAGGATTTGAGAAACCGCTGAACCACGAGGTTAAGCACATGGGCCAGGCATGGTGCGTGTGTGAGCTCGCCTCGCCTCAGAGCCGCCACCAGGTTCCGACCATTGTCACACATGACCATGCCTGGCAGTAGGTTCTGCGGTGTGAGCCACAGATCTGCCTGCTCTTTCAGAACTGTCCACAACTCTTCAGCATTGTGCGGCTTTTCACAAAAGCATATTAGCTTCAGCACAGCCTGTTGCCGCTTGGCCGAGGCAGTGCTGCAGTGCTTCCAGCTTGTGCCTGATGTGGTCATTTCGGACATGGAGGTTGAAGAGGAGGAGAAGGCTGAGGAGGATGAGGTGCAGGAGCTGTAGACCGTGGGGGCAACCCTGATTAACCTAGGGCCCGAAATCCTTGGCGTCGGGAGGACGTGTTCCGTCACAAGGTCCGACTGGGTCCCGGCTTCCACTGTGTTAACCCAGTGTGCCGTCAGCGAGATGTACCGTCCCTGCCCACAATCACTTGTCCAGGTGTCCGTGGTTAGGTGGACATTACCTGTAACTGTGTTTTTGAGAGCACAGCTAATGTTTTGGGACACGTGCTTGTGTAATGCGAGGACGGCACATCGGCAGAAATAGTGGTGGCTGGGGACCGAGTACTGAGGGACGGCCGCCGCCATCAGGTTGCGGAATGCTTCCGTCTCCACAAGCCTAAAAGGCAACATTTCGAGCGCAAGCAGTCGTGAAATGTAAGAATTTAGTAGTGTGGCCTGTGGGGCGTTGGCTGCATATTTGCGCTTGCGTTCCAAGGACTGGGGTATGGACAACTGAACGCTGCGCTGGGAAAAAGACATGGACGTGCTTCCTGATGCTGCTACTAGAGAGTGTGCAATGACAGATGCAGGGTAGGAGGCATCTTCGCATGCACCATGGACAGATATTGGCTTGCATGCACAACAGCGGAAGAAGCAATGGTGCCACCCGCAGACTCTGTTCCTGGACCCTGGGGTTTGGCCCACAAAGTCGGGTGCTTTGCTGCCATGTGCCTGATCATGCTGGTGGTGGTCAGGCTGGTCGTTTTGCCACCCTTGCTGATGCTGGCCTGGCAGGTGGTGCAAATGGCCTTTTTGGGATTATTGGCAGAGTCTTTAAAAAACAACCAGACTCGGGAAGACCTAACAGTTTTACTGGCAACTTCCTTCGTGTTGGTGTTACAGGTAACGGTTGCCTGCCTTTTTTCTGCGGCCACCACACTGCTTCTTCCTGCCTGTTGGGGTGCTCTGCCTCCCTCCCCCTGTGTGCTGCTGTCCTCGCTCTGCATGTCCTCCTGCCAGGTTGGGTTAGTTACTATATCATCCACCACCTCGTCTTCCACTTCCGCACCCTGGTCCTCCTCCTGACTTTCTGGCAATTGTGTCTCATCATCGTCCACCTCTTGTGACACTTTCCCACCGTCGCCTTTGTGTGACCGTGGCTTTTGCAATATTTGGGCATCGCTACACGCGTTCTCCTCTTGACTCGCTTGAAGCTGGCCGGGCGAGAGGTCCGAATCTATGAATGGAAAAGTGAACAGCTATTCTGAGTGTCCAAGTGTGGGATCAGTTGTCTCCGAGCACTTGGCATGGTGAATGGAAGGAGGATCAGGGCGAGGAATATGTGGTCCAGACTCATGGCTACCAAGACTTGACCGTGTGGAAGACAGGGTGGTGGTGGTGGCTAAGTGACTAGAAGCATTATCCGCTATCCAACCAACAACATTTTGACACTGCTGTGGGTTCAATAGTGGCGTGCTGTGGTCCTCTAGAAATTGGGACAGGAAGGTCAGGCGAGAAGATGTGGGTGTTTGTTGTGGCACAATTTCGGCTTGCCCACGGCCTTGTCCTCGGTGTCTGCATGCACCATTACCATCACGTCCTGTTCCCCGTCCCTTGCCACGTGCCTTGCCCATTTTAAATGGAGGACAGTATCTTCCACGCTCACTACAAATGACTGAGTTTGGAGCGAACTTATATGTGATCCGTGTGATGGAGACAACAGAGTTTTAAATACCTGGCCTGTAGGTAAGTAGATTGAACAGCAAACTGCGGTGAATTGCTTCACTGACACACTAAAGGAAATTTTTAATGGAGGCCAGAAATGGCAGTATTTTCTGACAACGTATATGTGATCCGTTTAACGGAGAAAACACACTTCTAAATAGCTGGATTTCTAGCGCTCTAATATGGAAAGGACCTGGCTGTATTCTGCAGTGCCAACAAGCAAATGGCGCAGAAAAAACGGTGTTCTCTGGATTGCTTTTTAAATAAATAATGAGGATTAAGATCCAAAGAAAAGTATTCCTGGCCCCTGAGACATGGGCCTTTGTATAGAAATATCTAACAGCAGCAGAAGGCAGAATTGGAATGGAGCCTCTTGTGCTATATGCACTGCAGTCTGCTATATACACTGCCTGCCTATACACCCTGCCTGCCTGATATCTCTGCAGATGGATTAGTCCTCAGAAGGACTGTTTGTTAAGATGGATATGTGTAATGTACGGTTTTTCTCCGTACACTACCTAATACACAAGCAAATCTGTCCCTGACGCAGCAGCACCTCTTCCTACACAAGCAAATGGTGCAGAAAAACGGTGTTCTCTGGATTGCTTTTTAAGCAAATAATGAGGATTAAGATACAAAGAAAAGTATTCCTGGCCCCTGAGACCTGGGCCTTTGTATAGAAATATCTAACAGCAGCAGAAGGCAGAATTGGAATGAAGCCTCTTGTGCTATATGCACTGCAGTCTGCTATATACATTGCCTGCCTATACACCCTGCCTGCCTGATATCTCTGTAGACGGATTAGTCCTCAGAAGGACTGTTTGTTAAGATGGATATGTGTAATGTACGGTTTTTCTCCCTACACTACCTAAAACACAATCAAATCTCTCCCTAATGCAGCAGCAGCTCTCCCTACACTGTCTGATCCAGAGTGACTGTGACGAGCATGGCGGCGCCTGGTCTGATATAGACCTGATGACGCTGTGCGGCCAGCCAATCACTGTAATGCGCACAACCAACATGGCTACGGCATTACAGTGCATGGCAGGCAATCCCTGCATGTTCATTGGTTCTCTAAAGAGCGCCAAACATTCAGGGAGGGGACCCGAGTTCCCGCCCGAGCAACCCAGAAATACTCGGCGAGCGCCGAGCATCTCGAGCAGTGAGGTGCTCGGGCGAGCACCGAGCAGTAGCGAGCATGCTCGCTCATCACTAATAAAGACCAATAGAATAGAGTCCATGGAGGTAATAGTTTTCCCCTTTAGTTATCTATACTGCTGAATGGATGAGGACTTGGCAGCAGTGATCTATACCTATTGCTGTATTCTTCATTTATTCTAAATATTCAGCTTAACTCCAACAATAACACAAGTATGCAAAATTTTGGTTTATGAAAATTGTTTCAAATCCAATGAATAATTCTTATGTTTTCTTATGCCCTGATTTAAAAAATATTTCTATTTTTAACCATCCCATGTGGATTTTGCACAAAACGAGCATGAAATTACATACAAGTAAGATGAACAAGAAAAATCTGTATTGCAACCAAAAATGTACACAATATTATATGCAGTTGTGCTCAAAAGTTTACATACCCGACAGAATTTTTGCTTTCTTGGCCTTGTTTCAGAGAATATGAATGATAACAAAAAAACTTCTTCTCCACTCATGGTTATTGGTTGGGTGAAGCCATTTATTGTCAAACTCCTGTGTTTTTTCTTTTTAAATCTTAATGACAACCTAAAACATCCAAATGACCCTGATCAAAAGTTCACATACTCTGGTGATTTTGGCTTGATAACATGCACAGAACTTGACTCAAATGAGTTTGAATGGCTACTAAAGGTAACATCATCACCTGTGACCTGTTTGCTTGTAATCAGTGTGTGCATAAAAGCTGAGTGAGTTTCTGGGATCCAGACAGACTCTTGCATCTTTCATCCAGCCACTGATGTTTCTGCATTGTGAGTCATGGGGAAAGCAAAAGTATTGTCAAATCGTCATGACGTGATCATCATATTTATTTAATTCAATAGCACTTTACAGACATCATCATCACTGTCCCCATTGGGGCTCACAATCTAGATTCCCTATCAGTATGTCTTTGGAGTGTGGGAGGAAACCAGAGGAAATCCACTCAAACACTGAGAAAACAAACAGATGCCTGTTAGGGCTCATGCAGACGACCGTATTTTCGATCCCAGTGCGATCCAACAAAACAATGAATCGCACTCGGACCAATGTTATTCTATGTCAGATTTTTTCCTCAGACAAAACCTGATATCCAAGTGCGGTACAATTTTCCCGGACTGATAGAATGGAAAAAGACGGAGACATTTTTTTTTCTATCTTCTCCTCATCTTAGAAAATTGGATCACACTGTGATCACACTCTGATTACAGTGTGATTAGCTTAATCGGACCAATTTTCTCAGATGAGACCCTAGTGTGACCCTAGCCTTAGGTTGGGAAATAAAGATAAAGCAACAGATTTTTGCTCTTTCCTTTTTATGTCTCTAAAGCGACATTGTGCTAAATAGTTTTTCAGGTTCATATTGGTCCTAAAAGTTCTATGTTTTTTTTTGTGTTTTTTTTTTTAATAACTCTGGATAAAATGGTATATTGGTAATGGTGATAAAATTGTAAATATTTGGCTAATTTTTAGTCAGAATATTTCTTATTTGATTATGTGCCCTATTATAAGTGGTTATAAAATTACATTTGTCCATATTTAGCAGCATATTCTTTTCTTTTTTCTCTTCTCACTTTTTTTCTCTGCATACTGTTAGTTTGAGAAAACGATTTGGAGTTCTTATAAGCATCAACTAAAAGGTCCTTGGGATAATTTTTTTCTCAAAATCTTTTTTGTTATTATGTATGGTTGAGAATGAAAATTCTCTTCTCTCATCCAGTTTACTATATGATCTGCCAAGAATCTAATTCTCAGTTAACAACCATAGATGAGTGGATCTTTTAAAGTTCAAATTCAACAAATTTTCCCCAAAAATTAGATTCTTAGCAAATAAATTTGCAGTTAATTACAATGCTGCAAATCCACTAACTCCCAGATTATACAAGCATAGCACTAAGTCTACTAGGACTGTGTTGAACCCCTTTTCAGTTGTTTAATGCAAACACAGCCTTAATAATGTGCAAGTAACCTCAACCTATGTGGCTAATGGAAAAACAGATTTTTTTTTCGATCCTTCCGAATAGAATCACAAAATGTTCAAATTCTCGGGAACCTATAAATTTGAGGAAATTAAACTCTAAGTCGATCTGCAGTGGATCGATTCACTCATCTTTATTTTCAACCAATGTGGCCATGATTCATGTTGCCACCTTTACCCAAATGGCTGTCACAATGGAACAAAAAATTGACAGTATCTTTCTAAGTAAGGTTTCATTCAGACGTCCGTTTTTTATGTACGAGAAAATGGACCAATTATTTTGATCAGACTATGATCTGAGTGTGGTGTGAGTGGAGAAAAAAGAGTTTCTTCACATTCTCCTATGTGACGGTCCGTGAAAATCTTTAGAAAAAAATATTTTTTCACAGAGCAATAGACTTGGATTGCTGATTTTCATCTGACCCTCGGATCAAAATGGGCCATGTCTCCATGGTTTTCTGCGGACCGCGAAAAATCACAGACGTGAATGGCCCAATAGACTATCAAAGTATGAGTAATATTCAAGAAAACCAAGCACGTACACGAATATCGAAAATCTGAATGAGGCCTAAAAGAGATATGCTTACCAAACTCAGCTTCCTAATCTCAATTTTTTGATCAATATTTAATACTTTTTGTCACCTAAAAATTTTTACACACATTTTTTCATGCAAAAAAAATGAATCATTTTGCAATAACAAGTAGATTCATGATATGTCTAAAATCACATTCACAGAATGCATTTTTATTGGCTTTTGAACTGTGGCACATTTTTTAACAAAATGCAGCATTTCAATTTCTTCAAATTTTCCTCTTGTTTTTCCCCAATGAGATCAAAATGACTTAGCCCTAAAATAAAAAAGCATAAAAAAAATGCTTCACAATGCACCAAAAGGCCATGTTCACACATGCAGTATTTGGTCGGTATTTTATAGCATCCTGGATTACAAACAGAAGGAAGATAACAACAGAAAACCTCTTGTGGTCACATACAACCCCCACATGAGCTTCTTAAGGAAGATTGGTGCTGATCGTTAATCCATATTCCAAAGAGACCACAGACTGAAAGAAATATTCCTGAAACTACCACTTTTGTTCTACATCCTTGTCAGAAGTGTCCTCATCACCATCAGAGATGGGCACATTCCCCTCTGTAACAAGAAAAAATGCAAGACTTGTACCCACATATTACCAACAAATACAGTCCGCATACCCAACACCAATCAGGACTATAAGATCATGAATTTCTTCTCATGTACATCCACCAATGTGGTGTACACGATACTATGTACAAGATACCCTGGTGGAACCTATATTGGGGAAATTAAGCAAAAACTACACACAAGGATGAATTTACACAGACACACAATTAAGAATAATAATAATAAGAGTAATCTTTATTTTTATATAGCGCTAACATATTCCGCAGCGCTTTACATACATTATCACTGCTGTCGCCATCGGGGCTCACAATCTAAATTCCCTATCTTTGGAGTGTGGGAGGAAACCAGAGAACCCAGAGGAAACCCATGCAAACACAGGGAGAACATACAAACTCCTTGCAGATGTTGTCCTGGGATTTGAACCCAGGACCCCAGTGCTGCAAGACAGTTCTTAACACTGAGCCACTGGACAATGGTTGAACTGTGAACTGAACACGCCTATGGGAAAACATTTCTCAGGACCTGGACACAGTATGACTGATTTAAAATTCTTTAGACTGAAAGTGACACACCACCTCTGGCATGTCAAGGTAAGGAGGATTATTTGCTGTGCAATGCTCCTCTGGGAAATTTAATATGCAAATTGCCTCTTCATAGAGAAGAAACAGCCCAAAACACCGTGTCTGCAAATTGAGATTCTGATTTGGCTATTATCCTAAGTCATATTGCACGACTCGTTAAAGGGTCGATTGTGATTTGTAGGATTGCTGCTATGGAGTTCAAGTACTCTTTTTCTCTGAAGAGGCAATTTGCTTATTAAATTTCCCAGAGGAGCATTGCATGGCGAATAAGCCTCCTTACCTTGACGTGCCAGAGCCAGGATGTCACTCTCCACAAGGAGAAACGTTACCCCTTAGACCTCAGTCCAGAGCCTCTCACCTAGCCAAATCATTTCTTATACTTTGCACTGATGAGGGCCAACAGCCCGAAACACTGTGTCTGCAAATTGAGATTCGGATTTGGCTATTATCCTAAGTCATATTGCACGACTCGTTAAAGGGTCGATTGTGACTTGTAGGATTGCTGCTTCCAATAGGTGACGCTATAGAGTTCAAGTCCTCTTTTTCTCCGAAGAGGCAATTTGCATAAGACTGAAAGGTAATTTTAAGGATGAAATAAAGAGGAAAATCTGGAAATTCTAACTGATAAGGATGTTCAACTCTTTGACAACTCTTTGACAATGGGACTCAATTTAACACCGGATTTATGACTCACTAAATGGACACAATTCACACCTCCGCCAGACTAACTCCGGATCAATAAGCCATCATTCTCACTAACTCTCCATTTCTAACAAAAAACTAAATTTGATTTCCTTGGCTTATCTTTAGGAAGCATCACCCCATCCACCCTATGCACAAATGTCCTGTTGTAGCATCTCTTAAATGTTGTGCTCTTGTCTCTGTAATTCATTTGTAAACCTGCCTGAAGAAGGACCTTGGTGCTCTGAAAGCTTGAAAATATAATTCTTCTGGTTAGCTAATAAAGGTAGTATCACTCCTAGAATACTTTTGTCATTTTTGGGCATAAAAGTATTTACGTCGACATCAGTATTTATAAGCCAAAACCAGGAGTGGAAAAATCAGAGGAAAAGTATAATAGAAACACATCATCACTTCTGTATTGTTCACCCACTACTGGTTTTGGCTTACAAATACTAAACGTGTGATCATGGCCAAAATGTGTCTAACCAACATTGTGATTTTGTGACAGAAAAAGATAGTAAAGATGCAAATTTATGCAACCACATCTGGAGACAAAGAGTCGGTGGACAGAGAGGCCCAACACATATGGCCACACTCAGCGGCTTTGTCAGGAGCTATCAGATTGTAGGCAAAGCTGTGTTTTATATGTAAAGTAAGCAAGTAATAAGTAAAACCTGAAATGGAAGCGTAGGAGGATATAGCATAAAAGGCACATTGTAGTAGTCGCCATACCACTTATTACCTGTGCATAATTCCTCAGGATAGAGGACCTGGTATATCAGGGAATACGTGATAAATTATTATAGAGCATGCACATATAAACAGAGAAACGGGTAGTCAAGGAGACCACATAGGAGACACGTATTAAATAACCACAATATGTCATAATGGGCACAATGAGTAAGACACAATATAGTATGACAAAATAAAATGAAAGAGATGACTCAGTAGTTAGGAATGGATATAAAGCTCACACGCTATTAAGTGTCGAGTTCACACATGAATATGGTGAGTACTGTGGTCACAAGTAAATACAACAATTGCTTTATGAATTACTGTGAAATTGTTACAATGTATAAGTGCAGATAAGGAAAAAAACAGCAGCACAAGTCTCTATCTTACGCTGATATTGCACGCCTCTCCATGAATCTAGAGAGTCTAACGAGTGGCGTGCACCTCCATGAGCTACGCCAGAAATCTTACTCCAGTCAAGGACTGGAGTGAGATTTCTAGCGTACAGAACGCCACAGCTCATTATGAATTCGACGAGCTGTGACGTCAAGCCCCCGCCTTGCCCCTGTTTCCTCCCCTGCCTTGCCCCTGTTCTGCTCTTAGAAACTCTCATGAAAATGCTATAAGTCACAACATTTTAAGAGTTGTGCCAAAATTTTGCAACCTCTCAAAGCTTTTATGCTACTTTTTTATGTAAAAGCTTTGATGAATTGAGGCCTATGAGTTGAACCAAGTCTCCAAATTAGTCCATGCACTGGTGTTTGCTTATTTGCTGTAACCCCTTTAAGCCTCTATAACTAATGAGAGGGGTAATTAGTGATACAGGTACTATAAGCCAGGCAATCCAAAAAAGCTTCAAATAAACATGGCCATATAGCATTCAAAAATATACACAGAATAATCGTTATTTACTTTTTTATATATATATATATATATATATATATATATATATATATATATATATATATACATACACACTGCTCAAAAAAATAAAGGGAACACTTAAACAACAGAATATAACTCCAAGTTAATCAAACTTCTGTGAATTCAAACTGTCCTCTTAGGAAGCAACACTGATTGACAATTAATTTCACATGCTGTTGAGCAAATTGAATAGACAATAGATGGAAATTATTGGCAATTATCAAGACACACTCAATAGAGGAGTGGTTCTGCAGGTGGGGACAGCAGACCACATCTCAGTACCAATGCTTTCTGGCTGATGTTTTGGTCACTTTTGAGTGTTGGTTGTGCTTTCACACTCGTGGTAGCATAAGATGGACTCTACAACCCACAGAAGTTGCTCAGGTAGTGCAGCTCAACCAGGATGGCACATCAATGCGAGCTGTGGCAAGAAGGTTTGCTGTGTCTGTCAGCGTAGTGTCCAGAGGCTGGAGGCGCTACCAGGAGACAGGCCAGTACACCAGGAGACGTGGAGGGGGCCGTAGGAGGGCAACAACCCAGCAGCAGGACCGCTACCTCTGCTTTTGTGCAAGGAGAAACAGGAGGAGCACTGCCATAGCCCTGCAAAATGACCTCCAGCAGGTCACAAATGTGCATGTGTCTGCACAAACGGTTAGAATCCGACTCCATGAGGTTGGTATAAGGGCCCAATGTCCACAGATGGGGGTCGTGCTCACAGCCCAATACCGTGCAAGACGCCTGGCATTTGCCACAGAACACCAGGATTGGCAAAGTCGCCACTGGCGCCCTGTGCTCTTCACAGATGAAAGCAGGTTCACACTGAGCACATGTGACAGACGAGACAGAGTCTGGAGATGCCGTGGAGAGCGATCTGCTGCCTGCAGCATCCTTCAGCATGACCGATTTGGCAGTGGGTCAGTAATGGTGTGGGGTGGCATTTCTTTGGAGGGCCGCACAGCCCTCCATGTGCTCTCCAGAGGTAGCCTGACTGCCATTAGGTACCAAGATGAGATCCTCAGACCCCTTGTGAGACCATATGCTGGTGCGGTTGGCCCTGGGTTCCTCCTAATGCAGGACAATGCCAGACCTCATGTGGCTGGAGTGTGTCAGCAGTTCCTGCAAGATGAAGGCATTGAAGCTATGGACTGGCCTGCCCGTTCCCCAGACCTGAATCCGATTGAGCACATATGGGACATCATGTCTCACTCCATCTGTGAGAGTGTGAACTGTGATAGCAGCTGGAGAGCATTAGGAACCTGTGAGTTTTGCCTGACTGAGCTCAGAGCAGGGGCAGATCAGGAGACCCTGTGTGTTCGGAGGGTGTCTGCTTTGTGAGACGCTGGACGGTGAGTCTGAGGAGAATTGTGAGGACTGAACTGCAACAATACTCTCTTTCTACAAGTTTTCCTGTGGGGGTTGTTAACCCCTGGCCCTGGTGAAGCTGTGTCCCTGCTTAAGAAAGAGTGCTGAGCTGGGGAAAGCTGTGTGGCTCTTTGGAGTTTTGTGGATGTCCATGCTGAGTATACTAGAGACTTTGTGCTGAACGAGCCAAGTGTCGAGTCAGAGGCAAAGAGACTGAGGATATCATCTCTGTGACGGAGCGCGTGGTCGGTGGTCTGGAAAACAGTGAGTGACTGCGAGAGGAGAGATGGGGTCCGGTGCCATTCACATTGAGAGGATACTGACAAGCCTGGTGAAGAGTTCTTCCCAGACCTTAATCTGAGGCTACAGGACTAAAGTCCCCGGCCTGTGAGCTCGGCATCGGCCGACAAGATAAGGAACCTTTGCTGTTTTTGTGAACATTGCTTTTATTTGGCGCCAACGTTTTCCGGGACTAGCTGCAGCCACCGCGATTCACAGGCCTGTGATAGACCACATCTGAGGTTAACGGTACCGTAACTGTAAGATACCCGGGTATCCCTATACTAGGGGTATAAAAGCAATTGGTATAGTTTCATGCATTGTTATTGTTAATAGTGGTAGGATTCTACTCAGTGTGCCATCTCAGGGGTCCCTTTAGAACACCCACACTAGACTGACACAGTGTTTAGGTAAAATTGTTCCAGATCTTTAGTATAATTCACATAAACTGGAAACCTTGAGATTGACACATTGATTTCAGCTTTTGCTGATTGTGTGTAGTTAGTAGAGACAGAGTCCCAGGTAGAACCTGAGACTAATTCATGCAATACTGAATTTTAGTCTACTCCCTGTTTTAGTAAAGAAAGTGTTGTTTATTTCTGTCTCTGTCTCAGTTTGTGACTCACTGGATCTCTCTCGGACCTCCGGTCATTACACCATCCACCAATGTCACGTTGCACCACAGACTGTCCAGGAGTTGGCGGATGCTTTAGTCCAGGTCTGGGAGGAGATCCCACAGGAGACCATCCGCAACCTCATCAGGAGCATTCCCAGGCGTTGTAGGGAGGTCATATCAGCACGTGGAGGCCACACACAATACTGAGCCTCATTTTGACTTGTTTTAAGGACATTACATCAAAGTTGGATCAGCCTGTAGTGTGTTTTTCCACTTTAATTTTGGGGTGACTCCAAATCCAGGCCTCCATTGGTTAATAAATTTGATTTCCATTGATGATTTTTGTGTGATTTTGTTGTCAGCACATTCAACTTTGTACAGAACAAAGTATTCAATGTGAATATTTCATTCATTCAGATCTAGGATGTGTTATTTGAGTGTTCCCTTTATTTTTTTTGAGCAGTGTATATACACATATGTATATATATATATATATATATATATATATATATATATATATATATATATATACAGTGCATCAATAGTTCACATGAAACTAAGCAACTTGTCATGTATCTTATCAAAGAAATCTCATTCGTTCTCCTCACGGACTGATCATTTATTCTCAATATTCTCAATTCACAGGCAAAATCTGTGTTAAGTTCATACAGACTTTCCCATTAATGAGATAGGAGATGGCAGCTGATGCTCGTAAAGTTCTATGGAGATGGAAGGGAAAGGAGGACAGAGGATCTAGGAGCACACACAGACATTCTCCTTCAAGATCTCCTGAAACGACAATTACATTTTAAAGGGATTATCTGAGATTTTTGTATGTTTTTCTTATGGGGCTAAGAACTTTCAGGCAGGTATTTGCTAACTACCTGACTGTTCTGCCCGGTGCCGATCTCTGTTGGGAATCTGCAGTTTCCGGTGACATCACGTCAACAGAGCAGCTTCTTCTCTTCTGCTTTGCAATGTTGATGGGGTGTTTCTGGCGATATCATGCTGATTGGCAGCCAGCTCCCTGCTGCCTAACTGCATGTAGCCGGCTGTCAATTAGCATGATGTCTACAGTGACACTCCATCGACATAACAGAGTGGAAGAGGAAGAGCTGTTTAGTTAAAGTAAGGTTAATTGAAGCAGCAGAATCGCAGAAGTGGTCCATGACTGCTCTGAGCCAGCAGAGACCGGCGCCATGTAGACCAGGCAGCTAGTTAGCAACTAGCTAGTATAAAAAAAACTAGCTCCATAAGAAAATAATGCAAATGTCAAGGATACCCCTTTAACCATATGGCAGTCACATATACAATGTCACTTAATGTTCTGGTAGATCATTTAATACAGCATTCAGAAAAGGTTGGTAGGTTGTAGGATTTCTGGACAATCTGAAATCCTACTCTGAGCTACTGGGTGGAAACTTGCTGCTTTGATGTCTATTATACAAACCACACACAGTAATGAGGGAATGCTGCTGTCCTGTCTCTGTGTAGCACAGAAGCAGAAGAAGCAAGAACATTTTATAGCAGTAACAAGCAGTGTATCCATGAATCCAGCACTGAGTTGTGATAAACACTCACTAAAAAGCTGCAGCATACGTCTGTGTGTGTATGTTCCTCTATTTTCCACTTCTCTCAATCTGCTCATCTTACCTCATGACACGTTATTGGGTAAATATGCCACTGCAAGTACAAAAAGCCCAAGGGGTCTTTTGCATAGGTCGTATCAACTAGAACAAGACCTATGAACAAGATTCTCCCCAAACCAGGGCTGTATTTAGTGCTCATACTTCCCTAGGCACTTTGATTTTTAATGCACCCTACTGGTAAGTCAGCCTAAAGCCTCATTTAGTTTTTTGCATACAAACAAAACATTTTTATAAGTGTGCTGGATCCGATTTTCATCTATTTGTCTCCTGGCATCAGTTTTTTTCTTGTAAGCAAGAAAAGAAAAGATCTCCAGGCTTCTCCTACCCATTAAACAGTATAAAAAAAGACTGCACTTGGGTGACCAGAGCAGAGTGTCAAGGTAGAGCGACAGGGAAGAGTGACCAGGGCAGAGTGTCAAGGCAGAGTGTCAAGGCAGAGTGTCAGGGCAGAGTGTCAGGGCAGAGCGACAGGGAAGAGTGACCAGAACAGTGTCAGAGTAGAGCGACAGGGAAGAGTGACCAGAACAGTGTGTCTGGGCAGAGTGTCAGGACAGAGTGTCAGAGAAGAGCGACAGGGAAGAGTGACCAGAACAGTGTCAGGGCAGAGTGTCAGAGCAGAGCGACAGGGAAGAGAGACCAGAACAGTGTGTCTGGGCAGAGTGTCAGGACAGAGTGTCAGAGAAGAGCGACAGGGAAGAGAGACCAGAACAATGTCAGGGCAGAGTGTCAGAGCAGAGCAATAGGGAAGAGAGACCAGAACAGTGTGTCTGGGCAGAGTGTCAGGACAGAGTGTCAGAGAAGAGCGACAGGGAAGAGTGACCAGAACAGTGTCAGAGCAGAGTGTCAGAGCAGAGCGACATGGAAGAGTGACCAGAACAGTGTGTCTGGGCAGAGTGTCAGGACAGAGTGTCAGAGAAGAGCGACAGGGAAGAGTGACCAGAACAGTGTCAGAGCAGAGTGTCAGAGCAGAGCGACATGGAAGAGTGACCAGAACAGTGTGTCAGGGCAGAGTGTCAGAGCAGAGCGACAGGGAAGAGTGACCAGAACAGTGTGTCAGGGCAGAGTGTCAGGGCAGAGCGACAGGGAAGAGTGACCAGAACAGTGTGTCAGGGCAGAGTGTCAGGGCAGAGTGTCAGGGCAGAGCAACAGGGCAGAGTGACCAGAACTGTGTGTCAGGGCAGAGTGTCAGTGCAGAGTGTCAGTGCAGAGCGACAGGGAAGAGTGACCAGAACAGTGTGTCAGGGCAGAGTGTCAGGGCAGAGTGTCAGGGCAGAGTGTCAAGGCAGAGCATCAGGGCAGAGTGTCAGGGCAGAGTGTCAGGGCAGAGTGTCAAGGCAGAGTGTCAAGGCAGAGTGTCAGGGCAGAGTGTTAGGGAACAGCGACAGGGAAGAGTGACCAGAACTGTGTGTCAGGGCAGAGTGTCAGGGCAGAGTGTCAGGGCAGAGTGTCAGGGTCGAGTGTCAGGGCAGAGTGTCAGGGCAGAGTATCAAGGCAGGGTGTCAGAGCAGAGCGACAGGGAAGATTGACCAGGCCAGTTGACAGGGCATATTTACAGTAATACAAAAATAGGGAAAGCACTTCTTCTGTAAATCTGTGGATCTTGTTTCAATACCAGATAGTGCACTGCTCACCTGGGGTGGTTGTGTGTAGCAGTCACAACACTGGAGAGGGCATTTGAGCCCACTAGGCTTGGCTGCAGCTCCTAACGCTGGTTCCCAGGCATCTGCCGGACCTGGAATGAACATTTGAGAATCAGAAAAAACTTGCAGGATATTCTGGCGCTGCCAGTGGATGTGCACAGTCAGGTAGATGAAGAGTTTTTTTTGTTGTATTACGCGTTTCGGAGTTGATCCAACTTCTTCCTCAGATACATTAAAAAATCCTTCTCTTTTTATTTTTTTCTCATTTGTTTTTATTTGTATCTACATGTTAATATAACTCCTATATACGATATTAATATTTCTTTGGTTATGTATTAAGTTAACGAATTGCTGTTAAATTAATTTATTGTTGCTTATCATATGTGATGCTAATTGTAACATCATCACTGACCATTTCAAAGGTCAGAGGTGATACCCTGTTTAAATGTATCTGAGGAAGTATCAGCTCCGAAACATGTAATATAATGAATAAAAAAAAAACTCTTCATCTACTTGACTTTGGACATCCTTCATCCACTGTCAACACCTGGAATATACCGCAAGTTTTTTCTGGTTCTCAAAAGGGCAGAGTGACAGGGACGAGTACCAGGGCCGAGAGACCAGGGAAGAGTGTCAGGGCAGAGTGACAGGGAAGAGTGACCAGAGCAGAGTGACAGGGAAGAGTGACCAGAACAGAGTGACAGGGGAGAGTGACCAGAGCAGAGTGACAGGGGAGAGTGACCAGAGCAGAGTGACAGGGGAGAGTGACCAGAACAGAGTGACAGGGGAGAGTAACCAGAGCAGAGTGACAGGGGAGAGTGACCAGAGCAGAGTGACAGGGGAGAGTGACCAGAGCAGAGTGACAGGGGAGAGTGACCAGAGCAGAGTGACAGGGGAGAGTGACCAGAGCAGAGTGACAGGGAAGAGTGACCAGAGCAGAGTGACAGGGAAGAGTGACCAGAGCAGAGTGTCAGGGAAGAGTGACTAGAGCAGAGTGTCAGGGAAGAGTGACCAAAGCAGAGTGTCAGGGAAGAATGACCAGAGCAGAGTGACTGGGAAGAATGACCAGAGCAGAGTGACTGGGAAGAATGATTAGAGCAGAGTGACAGGGAAGAATGACCAGAGTAGAGTGACAGGGAAGAATGACTAGAGCAGAGTGACAGGGAAGAATGACCAGAGCAGAGTGACAGGGAAGAATGGTAGCCCCCCCATACCCCAATAAAAGGGGGGTCTCATGGGAACATGGACACTGGATTGTATTAGGTTTTATCAGCATATGGTTTTCAATACAGTTTAATAATCGCCTGTGTATGGCTTTTTGGTATCAAACGTTATGCTGTGGTCTCTGGTATCCACGAGCAGGTTCTAACCAGTTTGAGCCAGTTATTCTTGGCGCTCTTTTGTGACCTCCTGATTGGTTGTTTTAAGAAAGTGTGGGAATTTCAAATGTATAAATATAACAGCGTGTCTGGGGTTCCCTCATGATCCTGTCAAAAGAGCGAAGACCCTTCCCTACCTCCCTTGGTATCAATAATAGTTTTGTATGTCGTGCTGTTTATTTGTGGGAAAATCGCCCAGTTACTGGGTGGATTGGATTAAAGTGTTGGTAATTTTATTGAGTTTTATTGGTTAATAAATTATTCAATTTATTTAATCTATTTAGTTACCCTAAATAAACATCACGGCCATTTTCTTCCAGCTGGTGTTATGTGTCATTATTTCAGGTTATTTACGCAAAGTGTGTTCTATGTTACCATGACCAGAGCAGAGTGACAGGGAAGAGTGACCAGAGCAGAGTGTCAGGGAAGAGTGACCAGAGCAGAGTGACCGGGAAGAGTGACCAGAGCAGAGTGACAGGGGAGAGTGACCAGAGCAGAGTAACAGGGAAGAATGATTAGGGAAGAGTGACCAGAGCAGAGTGACAAGGAAGAATGACCAGAGCAGAGTGACAGGAAAGAGTGACCAGAGCAGAGTGACAGGGTAGAATGACCAGAGCAGAGTGACAGGAAAGAGTGACCAGAGCAGAGAGTCAGGGAAGAGTGACCAGAGCAGAGTGTCAGGGAAGAGTGGCCAGAGCAGAGTAACAGGGAAGAGTGACCAGAGCAGAGTAACAGGGAAGAGTGAGCAGAGCAGAGTGACAGGGAAGAGTGACCAGAACAGAGTGACAGGGAAGAATGACCAGATCAGAGTGACAGGGAAGAATGACCAGAGCAGAGCGACAGGGAAGAATAACTAGAGCAGAGTGACAGGGAAGAATGACTAGAGCAGAGTGACAGGGAAGAGTGACCAGAGCAGAGTGACAGGGAAGAGTGACCAGAGCAGAGTGACAGTGAAGAATGACCAGAGCAGAGTGACAGGGAAGAGTGACCAGAGCAGAGTGACAGGGAAGAGTGACCAGAGCAGAGTGACCGGGAAGAATGACTAGAGCAGAATGACCGGGAAGAATGACCAGAGCAGAGTGACAGGGAAGAATGGTAGCCCCCCCCCCCTATGCCCCAATAAAATGGGGGTCTCATGGGAACATGGACACTGGATTGTGTTAGGTTTTATCAGTATATGGTTTTCAATACAGTTTAATAATCGCCTGTGTATGGCTTTTTGGGGTCAAACGTTATGCTGTGGTCTCTGGTATCCACGAGCAGGTTCTAACCAGTTTGAGCCAGTTATTCTTGGCTCTCTTTTGTGACCTCCTGATTGGTTGTTTTAAGAAAGTGTGGGAATTTCAAATGTATAAATAGAACAGCGTGTCTGGGGTCCCCACATTATCCTGTCAAAAAAGCGAAGACCCCACCCTCCCTCCCTTGGTATCAATAAAAGTTTTGTATGTCGTGCTGTTTATTTGTGGGAAAATCGCCCAGTTACTGGGTGGATGGGATTAAAGTGTTGCTAATTTTATTGAGTTTTATTGGTTAATAAATTATTCAATTTATTTAATTGATTTAGTTACCCTAAATAAACATCACAGCAATTTTCTTCCAGCTGGTGTTATGTGTCATTATTTCAGGTTATTTACACAAAATGTGTTTTATGGTACCATGACCAGAGCAGAGTGACTGGGAAGAATGATTAGAGCAGAGTGTCAGGGAAGAGTGACCAGAGCAGAGTGACAGGGTAGAATGACCAGAGCAGAGTGACAGGGTAGAATGACCAGAGCAGAGTGACAGGGAAGAATGACCAGAGTAGAGTGACAGGGAAGAATGACTAGAGCAGAGTGACAGGGAAGAATGACCAGAGCAGAGTGACAGGGAAGAATGGTAGCCCCCCCCATACCCCAATAAAAGGGGGGTCTCATGGGAACATGGACACTGGATTGTATTAGGTTTTATCAGCATATGGTTTTCAATACAGTTTAATAATCGCCTGTGTATGGCTTTTTGGTATCAAACGTTATGCTGTGGTCTCTGGTATCCACGAGCAGGTTCTAACCAGTTTGAGCCAGTTATTCTTGGCGCTCTTTTGTGACCTCCTGATTGGTTGTTTTAAGAAAGTGTGGGAATTTCAAATGTATAAATATAACAGCGTGTCTGGGGTTCCCTCATGATCCTGTCAAAAGAGCGAAGACCCTTCCCTACCTCCCTTGGTATCAATAATAGTTTTGTATGTCGTGCTGTTTATTTGTGGGAAAATCGCCCAGTTACTGGGTGGATTGGATTAAAGTGTTGGTAATTTTATTGAGTTTTATTGGTTAATAAATTATTCAATTTATTTAATCTATTTAGTTACCCTAAATAAACATCACGGCCATTTTCTTCCAGCTGGTGTTATGTGTCATTATTTCAGGTTATTTACGCAAAGTGTGTTCTATGTTACCATGACCAGAGCAGAGTGACAGGGAAGAGTGACCAGAGCAGAGTGTCAGGGAAGAGTGACCAGAGCAGAGTGACCGGGAAGAGTGACCAGAGCAGAGTGACAGGGGAGAGTGACCAGAGCAGAGTAACAGGGAAGAATGATTAGGGAAGAGTGACCAGAGCAGAGTGACAAGGAAGAATGACCAGAGCAGAGTGACAGGAAAGAGTGACCAGAGCAGAGTGACAGGGTAGAATGACCAGAGCAGAGTGACAGGAAAGAGTGACCAGAGCAGAGAGTCAGGGAAGAGTGACCAGAGCAGAGTGTCAGGGAAGAGTGGCCAGAGCAGAGTGTCAGGGAAGAGTGACCAGAGCAGAGTGTCAGAGAAGAGTGACCAGAGCAGAGTGACAGGGAAGAGTGACCAGAGCAGAGTAACAGGGAAGAGTGACCAGAGCAGAGTGACAGGGAAGAGTGACCAGAGCAGAGTGACAGGGAAGAGTGACCAGAGCAGAGTGACCGGGAAGAATGACTAGAGCAGAGTGACCGGGAAGAATGACCAGAGCAGAGTGACAGGGAAGAATGGTAGCCCCCCCCCCCTATGCCCCAATAAAATGGGGGTCTCATGGGAACATGGACACTGGATTGTGTTAGGTTTTATCAGTATATGGTTTTCAATACAGTTTAATAATCGCCTGTGTATGGCTTTTTGGGGTCAAAGGTTATGCTGTGGTCTCTGGTGTCCACGAGCAGGTTCTAACCAGTTTGAGCCAGTTATTCTTGGCTCTCTTTTGTGACCTCCTGATTGGTTGTTTTAAGAAAGTGTGGGAATTTCAAATGTATAAATAGAACAGCGTGTCTGGGGTCCCCACATTATCCTGTCAAAAAAGCGAAGACCCCACCCTCCCTCCCTTGGTATCAATAAAAGTTTTGTATGTCGTGCTGTTTATTTGTGGGAAAATCGCCCAGTTACTGGGTGGATGGGATTAAAGTGTTGCTAATTTTATTGAGTTTTATTGGTTAATAAATTATTCAATTTATTTAATTGATTTAGTTACCCTAAATAAACATCACAGCAATTTTCTTCCAGCTGGTGTTATGTGTCATTATTTCAGGTTATTTACACAAAATGTGTTTTATGGTACCATGACCAGAGCAGAGTGTCATGGAAGAGTGACCAGAGCAGAGTGTCAGGGAAGAGTGACCAGAGCAGAGTGACAGGGTAGAATGACCAGAGCAGAGTGACAGGGTAGAATGACCAGAGCAGAGTGACCGGGAAGAATGACTAAAGCAGAGTGACCGGGAAGAATAACTAAAGCAGAGTGACAGGGAAGAGTGACCAGAACAGAGTGACAGGGAAGAATGACCAGAACAGAGTGACAGGGAAGAGTACCAGAGTAGAGTGACCAGGAAGAATGACCAGAGCAGAGTGACAGGGAAGAATGACCAGAGCAGAGTGACAGGGAAGAGTGACCAGAGCAGAGTGACAGGGAAGAGTGACCAGAGCAGAGTGACAGGGAAGAGTGACCAGAGCAGAGTGACAGGGAAGAGTGACCAGAGGAGAGTGACAGAGAAGAATGACCAGAGCAGAATGTCAGGGAAGAATGACCACAGCAGATTGACAGGGAAGAATGACCAGAGCAGAGTGACCAGAGCAGAGTGACAGGGAAGAATGACCGGAGCAGAGTGACAGGGAAGAGTGACCAGAGCAGAGTGACAGGGAAGAGTGACCAGAACAGAGTGACAGGGAAGAGTGACCAGAACAGAGTGACAGGGAAGAGTGACCAGAACAGAGTGACAGGGAAGAGTACCAGAGCAGAGTGACCGGGAAGAATGACCAGAGCAGAGTGACAGGGAAGAATGACTAGAGCAGAGTGACAGGGAAGAGTGACCAGGGCAGAGTGACAGGGAAGAGTGACCAGGGCAGAGTGACAGGGAAGAGTGACCAGGGCAGAGTGAGAGGGAAGAATGACTAGAGCAGAGTGAGAGGGAAGAATGACCAGAGCAGAGTGAGAGGGAAGAATGACCAGTGCAGAGTGAGAGGGAAGAATGACCAGAGCAGAGTGACAGGGAAGAATGACTAGAGCAGAGTGACAGGGAAGAATGACCAGAGCAGAGTGACTGGGAAGAATGACTAGAGCAGAGTGACAGGGAAGAATGACTAGAGCAGAGTGATAGGGAAGAGTGACCAGAGCAGAGTGACAAGGAAGAGTGACCAGAGCAGAGTGACAGGGAAGAATGACCAGAGCAGAGTGACAGGGAAGAGTGACCAGAGCAGAGTGACAGGGAAGAATGACCAGAGCAGGGTCCAGTGTGGATCAATCTGAGAGCGCATGGGGTGGAGCTAACTGCAGCGCTGCCAGCCTGTAGAAGAAGATCAGGTTAGTAGCGCTCCAGACCGCACCGTGCACTGCACTGAGTGCAGGATTTCAGCTCAGATGGAGAACAGGCATGTGTGCAGTGTGCCGCTCTGTCTCTACATCAGAGAGCCACTGCTGCCTTCTGCTTAATGGCAGAAGCGGCCGTGGCTCCGGGTGGGCCCCTCCATGTGACGGGGTCCAGGGCGATGGCCCCCTGTGTCCCTCCAGTAGATATGCTACTGCCTCCACCTCATAAGAAAAACAACAGAATGACTTACAATTCTGGAGGAAGACGAAGAGGGAAGTTTAACACTATATGTTTGTCTCAGAAACCACCTAGCACCACATCCCATCAGCTCCGATTATATGTAATTAGATAACCCATTGCTTAGAAAAAAATGGGTGACCAAAAAAAAATAAAAACGTTCATGAAAGGACTGAATTGTGGCAGCATTATATTGTATTACCACTAATGGAATGCCATACGAATGTAAGAAAAGTATCTATTTTATTTTTAATTTTTTCATGTTGTTTTCTTTCTACAGATCCAAAAAGCCATTATGATCCAGACTCAGAAAGCCAATTTGCCTTACATCAGCGTCGTGGAGCCATTAAACAGGCCAAGGTTCATAACATCAAGTGTCATGAGTTTATAGCTACTTTCTTCCCACAGCCAACGTTTTGCTCCGTTTGTCATGAATTTGTATGGTAAATTCAATAATTATTGCTTCTTAACACATTTATAGTACGTTTAGTTATAATTTGGTTTGTGTATATCAGACTTTTATATTGTATTCTAGTTTGCAAAAATAGGGCCCAATTCAATAAGACTGGCGTAGTGGAGTGAGATGTGCCTAATTCAGTAATAGAAAGGCAAAAAGCGACAGGAGCGCAATGTAAGGACACCTGAGATTAAATGAAAAGTAATTGGGGGCCAAAAGGCCAATCACCCCGATGGTTGCGCACCCTTGCACAACTGCGGTGAAAGCCTGAATGCCGTGTTGTCTGGCTGGAGATGCAAAGGAGTCCAGCCGGTTGATGTGCCGCTCCCCAAACACTTCTTGGTTTGTCACGTGAGTTATCATGTGATGCAGGTCCTTGACGACGTGCAGGCAGGTCTTTGCAACAGCGGTGAATGGAAATGTCACTTAGCTCCTCCAAAATAGTAAGTGATATTAAACAAAACCCAAAGCAGCTCCACCAGCAGTCCCAAAGGGACAAACAATAGAAAGAAATGCGAATATGCCAGTGATCTTAAGCGCTAGGGTGATGGATGGGGATAAAAAATCGCTGAATAAGACAGGGGTAAATGGTCAATTGAGACCTTTTATTAGAAATCTGATGAAGACGGACTGCGTGCTGTCGAAATGCGTTGTGGATTATACAAGGATTTCTAATAAAAGGTCTCAATTGACCATTTACCCCTGTCTTATTCAGTGGTTTTTTATTCCCATCCATCACCCTAGCGCTTAAGATCACTGGCATATTCGCATTTCTTTCTAATTCAGTAATAGGCGCACACCACTTAATAAATTAGACGCATCGTACACATGGCATGCGCCTCCACCAGAAATGCTACGAGTACATTCCTAGCGAAATTTGCTCCAGTAAAGTAGAGTACATTTTGAGGAATTTGATGGGTGGGCTTTGCCATACTGTCCCGCCATAGCCACCCTCATTTTCGCAAAGCAGAAAAACGCCAAAAGTTTTGTAATTTTTGCACAAATTCGACATTCAGAAAAATGTTGTGACATTTCAAGGTGTTTGAAGCCAGCATGTGAACCATGATGAAACAGGCCACAAAATGTAGCATATGATCTGTTGTTTTTTCTACTCTTACCCTGATTCATCACTGCCTTTACGCCTGTTTTTATCTAGTTTTGCTGAGACCCCCAGCAATCCTGAGAACAGGGAAATCAGGCTCTGCAGAGTCCTGTATTGAATGAAGTGGAAGTGCACATGCTCGTCTATGGTACTGCCAGAACTAACCAATTGTTGTGGTTATCTTTCTGCGGCAGTGCCATAGACAATGCATGGAGCAAAGGTTGAGCATCTGCATCTCCACTCTATTCAATACAGAGTCTTGTAAAGCAAGCTTCATGGATTCCAGAGCGTCGTTCGTGGCATTGTTTGGGGTCACAACATTTGTTGGATGGGCCAGTTCTCCTCCTTGAGTTATAATTCAGGCCATCGCTATGCCTGTGGCATGGCACGCCAATGCTGTTATATGATGGCGCCTTGACTCTGCAGCATTAGTAGTGCATTAGAAGTGCAGTGGGATTGGAGAGAGGTAGCTAGAATTAGGAGCTAAGTATGTGACGCGCCCAGGGGATGGGGGCAACTCGGCGCCCGGGCCTTGTTGCCTGACCTCGGGGGATGTCGCAGTGGTCGACTCCCGGGCCCGTACCCTGGGGTCACTCTTTAAAGAAAGGGGGAAAATTATATGGGATAGGGAATGTTTGTGACGCCACCCGTGGTGTCTGGTGAGGATCACCAGCGCTGCGACTGTCCTGTGAGGCCGGTGTTCAGGCAGCTTAGTTGGTGCGGCTCATCACAGGTGGAGCGGGGCCTCAGGGCAGCGTAGGAAAAGGGATGCAGGACAGAGGGGACCCCACCGGGTCAGAGGAAGGATAGAAGAATAGGCACGCACACCGGAGTTCACTTCAGTACCTTTACTGGTGGTGTTTTCAGGCATGATCCAGGGCACTGTAGGGTGAAGGGTGCATATCAGGACTCTCCCCAGTGAGCGGGTGTGGGGCCTCCTGTTTCTTGCCTTTTCCTGATAAGTTTCCAATCTGCCTGGAGCTAGGCCTAACTTGGTCTCTGTCTTGCACCTGCTGACCTGGTGGTAGGGCCTTCTGTTGGAGATCACACTCCCCGGTCTCTTGGGCCTCCGTGTCTCCTGACCCTGGTATAACAGTCAGCTTTTGGTGTTCCTGGGACATATAGTTCTCCAGGGGTTCCGGTTATTCCTGCTGGGGATATAGGCCCCTGTAGGCGCGGACCCGGTGTCCGGTAAATGGTTGTGGGGTGAGCTGGTTAAGCTCCTCTGCCCCCTATGTAGCTCGCTTACTCCACTCACCCTCGGCCACGCTCGGGGCCCTCAATAAGCTTCACACTGGCAGTAGGCCTCGCTACTCTTCACCGCTCTTATGGCGTCGGCACGCCTTAGGCTCACTAACCTGAGATCCCTGAGTCTGGGCTGGACTGACAACCTCTCTGGCTGCAGCAGACTGACTGTAGACTCCAGACTGAACTGCCTAGCTCCACCTTCCCTTTATATATCCCTAACGGGCTCCATCTGCTGGTCTGAGGTGGAAGGTGGAGGTGTGTGAATGCTATGAGGGCCTCTTGTGGAGAAATCCGTCCATGCACCCCTCTGGGATCTGTGGCACCAATGTGCAGCAGGGCTCCACATTCCCCCCTAGCAAAGCTCAGTACTCCCGGACTGAAGTAATTGTTATAACAGGTAACGATAATAACTCTTCCCTTTATGGGAGGCACTTTGCTTGAATGTTGCATATAAAACATTATAAATAATAAATAGATATGTGCAATACAATAAGCAACCTCAAATTTCAAGTCTCCTCTGGTGAGGTCCCCTAACAGGGTGTCCATCTCACGGGTTAAAGTACTTGGTAGCTTGAGGGACCTGTCCAAAGCAAACCCTCAACGTAGGCCCTGGGGTGGCTGCAGGGCATGGCGATCCTGAGTTGGACCTCCGCTTGTGCCACACCAGACAGGTTTTTGTTCTGAGGTCACCTGAAGGGGCACTCCAGGGAGTGCAATTATTTACAAGAAGCAGTTTTTGGGCTGCACACAGTCCTCAGCCACAAAGGTCTTTATGTACCCTTACGGGTAACTAGAGGCAACAAGGGAAGTGTCCATATCACTTAAATTGTCCATTGAAAGCAAAACACAAAGTAATAAATACATATACAGGAAAATACACAAGACAATACCCCAGGGGCGACTATCTACACTGTCAGAGTTTCCTTCTCTATTCTCTGTATCTGACAGGGGTCTGACCTCGTGTGCTACGTGTCGACCTACGTGGTACTGGGATGCGTGAGGCACTAGTATTTACATTACCTCCCATTCTGTCAGTTCTAAGTGTTGGGGGACTGCAGGGTTGCCTTAACCTCTCTGCGGGACTGGCAAGTAAACCATTGGCTGGGACTTCTTGCTCTGCTCCAACCGGGGATCCCTCTACCGGGGATTCTTCTTGAGCAGGCTCTTCTGAAGCACTTACAGATTCTACTTGCTGTGGAGGGTCTTCTGGCTGTTGAAAGAAGTGGATCACAGGTATTATTACTGCTCCTCCTAGTTGAGGCCAATCTGCCGGGAAATCTCCTAAGTCAGTATGGAGTACTGCTTCTTTAGGCTCCTCCGGTACGGTGAGAGGCACTTCTTCTTGGGGCTTTAGCAGGTCTGGACACAACTTCAGATGGTCTCTAGATACCGTTGCAGTCGTTATTCCTCCGTCTTTGCTAATCAAACAGGTCTTTTTGTTATCAAATCTTGAATTTAACACAGTGTAGGGTTCTCTCTCCCACTGGTCATCAAGTTTGTGGTTTCTCCTTTTCCTCTTTAACACCACTTCTCCTGGTGTGAAGGGTTCTGCGGGCGCACTTTTATTGTAGTGGGCTGCCTGCTTGTCCCTTACCCGAGTGAGACTGTCTTCGACACAGGCCTGTACCCTTCTGTACTGCTCCTGTCTGGTCGTGTCCCAGTCCTCAGTAGACATATCTGCTTCTGGTTCTACTACACCAAGCTCCAGGTCCATGGGCAACTTCCCGGGTCTTGCTCGCATGAGATATGCTGGAGTACAATTGGTGGAACTCACATGTATGTGGTTGTACAGATCTACCAGGTCAGGTGGTAGGTCTGGCCACTGATTTCTCTCCTCTAGTGGTAAGGTCTTCAGCAGGTCGATGACGATGTTATTCATCTTTTCACAGAGACCATTGGTTTGGGGGTGGTACGGTGTAGTCCGGATCTTTTTACACCCGTACAGATGGCAGAACTCTTTGAACAGTTCGGCTTCAAAGGCTGGGCCTTGATCCGTCAGCACCTGCTCCGGGTATCCATGGGGCCTGCAGAAGTATGCCTGAAACGTTCTCGCTGCTGTCTCTGCCGTCAGATCCTTGACGGGGACGACCACCAGGAACCGGGAGTAGTGATCCACCATGGTCAGGGCATATGAATATCCTGACCTGCTGTGTGACAGCTTGACATGATCCAGGGCCACGATCTCCAAGGGACGAGTCGTCTTTATGGGTTGCAGGGGTGCCTTCTGGCTGCTGTAGTCTTTTCTTCTGAGGCTACAGGGTCCACAATTCCGGCACCACCTCTCAATGGAACTGCGCATTCCTACCCAATAAAACCGACACTTCAACAGGGTTTCTAGCTTCTTCCAGACAAAGTGCCCCACCTGATCATGGTAGGCTTCCAACACCATCTGGATGTCTGTCTTGGGCATCACTATCGGCCATACCATCTCATGGGTTTTGGGGTTGACGTACCTCCGGCACAGCTTCTCTCTATAGATGAACAGCCGGCTCTTCTCATTCCACAGCTGCTTGGCTTGTAGAGACTCGTCTTTCTCCAGGGAGGAACCTTCTTGGATTATCAGCTCTTTGATATGGCTGACAACCGGGTCGCTGTCCTGGGTCTCCTTCCAGCTGTGGTGAGGCAGGGGGTTTAACGTCTTACAACGAGCCTCCTGGAGGCTCGTTGCTCGTGGACCATTCCATTCCAATGAAAGGCAGGTAGTTCGATCTCCTCCAGGTCATCCACTTCTTCTTCAGTACCCGACTGGTGAGGCACCCTGGACAGGGCATCAGCGTTGGCGTTCTTGCGGCCCGCTCAGTACTCAATAGTGAATTGGTAGTTTGACAGCCGAGCCATCCATCGTTGTTCCATGGCTCCTAACTTGACTGTTTCCAGATGAGTCAAGGGGTTATTATCAGTGAAGGCAGTGAAATTACTGGAGGCTAGGTAGTGCTTGAACCGCTCGGTGATGGCCCAGACCAGGGCCAGGAACTCCAACTTGAAGCTGCTATAGTTCTCTGGGTTCCTCTCGGTCGGACGGAGCTTCCTGCTTGCATAGGTGATCACCTTTTCTCAGCCATTCTGCTTCTGACTCAGTACAGCTCCTAATCCTTCGTTGCTGGCATCAGTGTACAGCAGGAACAGTTGGCTGTAGTCAGGGTAGGCTAGGATCTCTTCGCTGGTCAGGATCTCCTTCATCACCTTAAAGGATTCAGCTTGCTCCTTACCCCACTGGAACGGGGGATTTCTGCCTCTGGGGGACTGTCCTACCAGGAGGTCTTGCAGAGGTGCCGCTTTCTTGGTATAGTCCTTCACAAACCTCCGGTAATACCTGACTAGTCCCAGGAACTGACGTACCTCCTTGAGGCTCTTCGGCTCCGGCCATTTCTGGATGGCAGTGACCTTCTCCGGTTTCTGGTGTCACTCCCTCTGGACTAACGATGTGCCCCAGGTACTGTACCTTTCGCTTGAGCAGGTGGCACTTTGAGGGCTTCAGCTTCATCCCATACCGGGACAGCGACTCAAATACCTCCGCCAGGTGCTTCAAGTGGTCCTCATACATTTTGGAGTACACTATCACGTCGTCCAGGTATAGTAGTATAGTCTCGAAGTTGCGGTGTCCCAGGCAGCACTCCATCAATCTCTGGAACGTTCCGGGGGCGTTGCAGAGTCCAAACGGCATACTATTGAACTCACAGAGTCCCATCGGGGTGGTGAACGCCGTCTTCTCCCGATCCTCCTCAGCAACAGCTACTTGCCAGTACCCACTAGTGAGGTCAAGGGTGGAGAAGTAATTTGCAGACTTTAAGGCAGCCAGGGATTCCTCTATACGTGGTAAAGGGTATGCATCTTTATGTGTAATGCGATTTACTTGTCTGTAATCTACACACATTCTCATGCTTCCATCCTTTTCCCTGACTAGAACTAGGGGAGCTGCCCAGGGACTGCAACTATCCCTTACTACCCCTGCCTTCTTCATGTCGTGCAACATCTCTTTCGCTTTCTGGTAGTGTGCTGGTGGTATAGGCCTGTAACGTTTTTTGATGGGTGGATGGTCATCCATGGGGATATGGTGTTGAACCCCCTTAATCCTCCCAAAGTCAAGTGAGTGCTTACTGAATACCTGCGCGTATTCCTGAACCACCCGGTGTACACCCTGCTTCTGATGGGCAGGAGTGGTGTCTGTCCCAACATGGAGCTGTTGACACCAATCCTCCACCTGGGTTGCCGGGTCATTATCCTCCACTTCGTCTGGTGAGGTTAAGGACTCCGCCGTGTGTATGTAGTTGTTATTTACTGTGTGCAGTTTGGCAACAGTGGCATAGCGTGGTAATCTAACCTCGTCCTCCCCATAGTTTAGGAGGCGGACGGGCACCCTCTCATTGCATACATCCACTACCCCTCTGGCAGTTAAGAGTGTAGGTCTATGCTCTGAACTAAGGGGCTCTACTACCGCCTGGTAGCTCCGTCCTTTGAGACCTATTGCTGCTCTACACCAAATCACCATTTCACTCATCGGGGGAATCACAATGGGTACCGGGTCTGTCACCCGTACATTACCAATTTCACCGCCTGTTAGCTTTACCTGTTGCTGGTGCATAAGACCTCGGATCTATTTCTGCAGCGCCCTTCTCTGCCCTGGTCTGGCAGTGTCAACTATCTGTTGGAGCAAGAAGAACACTTCTCCCAAACAGTTACTAACAATATTTGTGCCAAGTACCATATACAAGTCTTTATCATCAGGATTAGTCTCTACTACAATTAGTCTCTGGTCCTTCAGTTCCACTCTCCCCACCTTTACTGCCACATCCTTAACCCCGACTAGGTTAAGGGGGAGGCTGTTTGAGGCATACACGGAGAGATTGGGATCTGGCGGGTGAAGTTCGTCTATGGACCAGAGCCTTTTGTAGAGGACATCAGGCATGATGGTTACCTGAGATCCTGTGTCCAGCAGAGCAGGTGTCGTGATGCCATCCAGCATGATGGATAGGAAAGGTCTTCCTCCCATGAACCTGCGGTACCAGTTTGATGGGCCTGAGGGGTCTACTCCTGTGTGTCGGCCCTCGGCCCCATGGTTTGCTCGTTTAAAGGACAGCTCTGGACGGCGTGACCTGTCTTGTGGCAGCGGAGGCAGGCAGGGTCCCTCGGCGGGCGGCGTTGGTCGCTGGTCCTCCCAGGGGGTGGCGTTGTCCTCCTCCTCCTTCTCATCCAGGGGACATCCTCAGGGCTGTCGGCTAGCAGGATCCTTCCTTCCTCCTCGGGCTCCGTCCGCAGCTGCAGGGCACTCAATACAGTGGTCAGGGTTTTGCTCAACTGACGCACTTCAGAGCGCAGGCTGTCCAGCTCACTAGGGGACGTTGCTGGAACCTTGGCTTCAGCAGCCACCGGGGAAAAGGTGGACGCTGCAGGCACTGGGGTGGCCCCACCCTGTTAACATTGGATAGCAGTTGTTTCCAGGGGCTGCAGTCCTTTTATAGCCATGTCCTTAAGGGTGTCAAAGGTGGCATCTGGATGATCCAGGGACCACCAACGCACAGTCCTGCAATCCTCTTGAGACCTCAGTCCCCAGATAAACTGTTCCTTCAGCATTTTATTTTCATCATTGATGCTGGTTGGACTAACCTGTTTCAGAGCTCGCAGGGCCCCTTGTAAATGCCAGGCATAGTCCCGAACACTGTCCTCCGGTTGCTGAGAGCAGTTGTAGAACGTCATCCAGAGGTCTGTCTCGGTACGATTCTCAAAGACAGTCTGTAACTTTTTAAAGATTGCGGACACTGACTCCTGGTCTGCGGCCGACCAGGTTTCTACTTCTCGCTCCGCAGCACCAGTCAATTGTCCCAATACAATAGCGGCTCTTTGCTTGCCTGTCATAGAGTACATGTCCAGTATACCGCATATTTTCCTTTTGAATCCAGACAGGGTATCTGGTTTGCCGCTGTACTGGAGGAGCCACTTCGCTCCAGGGATGTACGGTAGGGCCATGGGTATGACAGGGGTAACAAGCCCTGCTGGTGGAGCGGCTGCTCCGGCCTGCTCGGCGCGGAGTGCGGGTTGATCATCAGGGCGGTTAACCGGTACTCCGGCGTTGTGCTGTTCATCGGACATTCCGGCGCCCCCCTAGCGAACCGTGGCCTACCTTCTTTTCTTTTCTTCCAGTAGGCCGCAGCTCCGCAGGTGATGGTCTTCCTTCAGGACCTTGCGTCGCTTGCGTCCTACGTCAGAGCGCTTACTGGGACTCCTTCCAGGACCTGGCGCTTCCTGGTTTGACATCGAGGCGTGGGGCGTGTCTGGGGCTTTGCGCGCTTCAGCAGGTACACCTCTCAGTTTCCCACGGTTACGCCCTTCTTCCCGCTCGGCGGCACAACAATGGCGGCAATCTTCGCCACAGTTAAATACACAGTTCTGATTAAAGGCGCACAGTACCCGTGGCAACGGGCACAACACTCTGTCGTTGCAGCGGGCACGGAATCCTGTTCGTGACGCCAGGAAGAGATGACGCGCCCAGGGGATGGGGACGACTCGGCGCCCGGGCCTTGTTGTTGCCTGACCTCGGGGGATGTCGCGGTGGTCGGCTCCCGGGCCCGTACCCTGGGGTCACTCTTTAAAGAAAGGGGGAAAATTATAGGGAATGTTTGTGACGCCACCCGTGGTGTCTGGTGAGGATCACCAGCGCTGCGACAGTCCTCTGAGGCCGGTGTTCAGGCAGCTTAGTTGGTGCGGCTCCCCACAGATGGAGCGTGGCCTCAGGGCAGCGTAGGAAAAGGGATGCAGGACAAAGGGGACCCAGCCGGGTCAGAGGAAGGATAGAAGAATAGGCACGCACACCGGAGTTCACTTCAGTACCTTTACTGGTGGTGTTTTCAGGCACGATCCAGGGCACTGTAGGGTGAAGGGTGCATATCAGGACTCTCCCCAGTGAGCGGGTGTGGGGCCTCCTGTTTCTTGCCTTTTCCTGATAAGTTTCTGACCTGCCTGGAGCTAGGCCTAACTTGGTCTCTGTCTTGCACCTGCTGACCTGGTGGTAGGGCCTTCTGTTGGAGATCACACTCCCCGGTCTCTTGGGCCTCCGTGACTCCTGACCCTGGTATAAGAGTCAGCTTTTTGTGTTCCTGGGACATATAGTTCTCCAGGGGTTCCGGTTATTCCTGCTTAGGATATAGGCCCCTGTAGGCGTGGACCCGGTGTCCGGTAAATGGTTGTGGGGTGAGCTGGTTAAGCTCCTCTGTCCCCTATGTAGCTCGTTTACTCCACTCGGCCACGCTCGGGGCCCTCACTAGGCTTCACACTGGCAGTAGGCCTCGCTACTCTTCACCGCTCTTATGGCGTCGGCACGCCTTAGGCTCACTAACCTGAGCTCCCTGAGTCTGGGCTGGACTGACAACCTCTCTGGCTGCAGCAGACTGACTGTAGACTCCAGACTGAACTGCCTAGCTCCACCTTCCCTTTATATATCCCTAACGGGCTCCCTCTGCTGGTCTGAGGTGGAAGATGGAGGTGTGTGAATGCTATGAGGGCCTCTTGTGGAGAAATCCGTCCATGCACCCCTCTGGGATCTGTGGCACCAATGCGCAGCAGGGCGCCATATATGCTTTCGCAATCCCCTCTGGCCTCAGTGTCTCTTTTGGCAATGACCAGTAACAATAAAAGACAAAAGAAGTTTTATCTTGAGAACAGGGTCAAATTTTAAAAACTAAATTGTCTAGTTGCAATCACTATCCAAATATACCTATATAAGAAGATGGGAATAACCCTTTAAGAGGCACTACTCAGTATCTGAGCAACTCAAACCCTGGCCCGTACCTATGGCCTGTGACATGCGGGCCCAGTCGGGTGCAGCAGGGCTTGAAGGAAAGTAGGTACCAGTTCCTTGGATAATGGGTAATGCTGGCTCTTACTTTGTATGACACAATTGTTATCGACACACTTATTAGTGTACGAAGCCTTTTTCTTGTTATTTTATGGGCATTTAAATTTAGTTGACTTCTGCCTTACACAAGAGTTATGTTTTCTGTAATGAATATTATGTATCATAGGCTCTAATATCATACTAATGGCCAGAGGGATTGGCTGAATCATAGCTTAGATGATGAATTTTGCAAAGATTGAATGGAATTACATTAATTAATATATATCATTCATTGCATATTATGAAACTTAAACTGTAAAAAAAACATTATTGATATTTGTTCTCCATTTTGTAATATTTGTTTAGGGGCCTCAACAAGCAAGGATACCAATGCAGACGTAAGTATTTTAGATCTTATTTTAATGCTCTGGAAACCTGTTGATAATGGTCTACAATATTTATTTTTTCCATTCTTCATTTTTTACGTTTAGAATGCAATGCAGCTATTCACAAGAAATGTATTGACAAAGTCATAGCAAAGTGCACAGGATCTGCGATCAACAGCAACGAAACAGTGGTATGTTTGATATCGATATTTCATTTTGTGTAATTCCTTTATTACAT
This sequence comes from Phyllobates terribilis, assembly GCF_046119375.1. Taxonomy (NCBI): domain Eukaryota; kingdom Metazoa; phylum Chordata; class Amphibia; order Anura; family Dendrobatidae; genus Phyllobates; species Phyllobates terribilis. Next base: position 295,946,227 of record NW_027362771.1, read on the forward strand.
ACTTTATGTAGAAAAATATGTCAATCAAAGTGACGGTGAGTGATTACAGTCACCATTTCCAGTATAGTGAGCGTTGACTGTAACCGTTCCTTACACGATCCCCATGGCTGAAAGCATCAGCTCATGCGAGGGTATAAGTTAATTTCATCCCAGTAGCCATGCTTTCAGTAAGTCAGCTAACAAGCATTTTAATGCTATTTACCTGCAGCTTAACCCTATATATGCAGGTAAATAGAGATTTTGCATGACAGGTTCCCTTTAAGGATTTGATTTGTGTTTATTTTGCCTTTTATGCCCTTTCGATATTGTTCCTCCCTCACTGGTATTCAGATATACCACCTAGGAAAATATAGATTTCAAGTCGGTTTTCTCCAGTAAAGAAATTATAAATGATGTTATTGGTAGATGATAAGTCATTTTTCAATACCTTTCTGCTTGCACTACACTGCTGATTCTCACATGACCACTTCAGAAAACCTTCAAGTCTCCTCCACTTCAAAAGTGTTTGAAGTCTAGTCCCTATACCCTTGAGACGCACTTTGTACCTTCCATCTACACTTCATAGGCTTAGGTTCATGTAACAAAAATTATCAAATACAGAATAACAAATGTAAGCAAGGCACACTTGGTAGTCCTCCTTCTCATGATGAGGACTTTTGAATCTTTTGCTTATGGAATGGGTTTGTAAAGTGATATGACTTTGATGCTTCATTTTTTCTGACATTGTCACTCTTAACAGTCAGTTATAAGTAGGTAGAAAATGTGTGACTCACTTTAGTAAGTGATCAACAAATGTGCAGTCGGTGTCATATTGGGTTATTTTCGAAGGAACATACTCTTTTCAAGTCCTGGCCTAAAGGTGGTTTCACACATAGCGGTGCATTTTTTGTGGTTTCGTCTTTGAATTTGTGCTTTTTACAATTCTGGTGTTTTTATACAAAATCAGAATGCTCTAGTTATGTACTGTTTTACTCACATAGGTTTGTGTATTTGAAAATGCATGTAAAAAAAGCCATTAAAAAAAAAAGAAAGCAAGAAATTGATTTTGTTTTTACAAGATAAAATTAATGTAGAAAAGTTGGAACAAAGTTTCTTGGCAGGAACGATGCTGCGTCAAAAACACAGGTTTTGGTGCGTTGTTTGGTTGTGTTTTTAGGATCCCAAAGTTGAGCTTTGCGTCCACCACAGAAGCATGAACACAGGTCACCAATGCATGACATATATGAAACCATATTAACCAAAATTTCAAATGTAACAGTGGGGGGAGGTGAATTGTTCAGGAATAGTTTACCTAAGACACTGGCAGTGTATTGAGTTTGTAGGACACTATTTATTTTCTCACTATGAGCCAATGAGTTGCTCAGGAATTGTTCAATTTCACACATCCATGGGCCACAGGTATTGTTCAATCACACACCTAGCTCAGCCAATGTTTACATTGTACACATCATTAATTTAATTAAACTGTCATAATCCAAACTGCCATCTCAGGTGACCAAGACAAGATGGTAAAATCACAAAACTAAATGAGTTTCACATACTGCTGTACTTGCTTTTTTACTAAAAATGCAGCAAAACAGTGGTTCTTCACCCCCCATTACTTTCAATGGGTGAAAAACGCTGAAAAAATGCAGAAATAAACGCTGAAAGAAGTGGCATGCTCTATTGTGCAAAAAAACATGCAAAGCACAAAATACTGATGACACAAAAACCAATGTGTGTGCATGAGATTTCGGAAATCTTACAGACTTTGCTGGTACTGTAAAACGCAGCTAAAAATTAGCATAAAAAAACGCTGAAAAAGCGCCTAGTGTGAACATGGCCTTAAGGAGAAAGTATTATGATACTACCAAATACTAATATGTGATTGATAGGGATCCGACCACTAGACACACACTGGTCAATAGCTAGAACATTAAGGGCAGCGCGGTGGGTCAGTGGTTAGCGCTGGAGTCCTGGGTTCAAATCCCACCCAGGACAACATCTACAACGAGTTTGTATGTTCTCCACGTGTTTGCATGGGTTTCCTCCCACACTCCAAAGACATACTATTAAGGTTCCTTGGTGGTGTAGAGTAGTGAAGGGGTTAGAATCAGAATTCCAACTGGCCTAGGGTAGGAGAATGGTTAAAAGGGCACTGTATTTTCAACAAACTTTGCATAAATCAATAGTATAAGCAAACAAAACAAACAAAATAAATTATCAGTTGGGTTAGGGGCATTTGACCCCTGAGTAGATATTTAGGGCTGCCCAGCCATCTGATGCTTTACTGGCTCAGTACATTAGGTGTCCATATGTCCATACACCAAGTTGTGCATGTTTGCTGAAGACATGTCTCGTCACACTACCTGCAAGAGAAAAGCGCTTGTGGGCCTGGAGATGTCATTGTGACTTTCTGGCTGTGACATAAATCAGATCAATGAAGTAGTCACATTATTGAGCGCTGTGTGTGCCATCTGGTTGTGTACGCTGGCAACTGAGTTTAACTGGATTACTATGTGGCAAAGTGACGCAGCAGGCCTGTGGATCTTGAAATGGGGGAATTGATTGATTTTTGCAAGCTTCCTGGGAGTCGTTAACTTGGGGACTGGGTATGACAATTGATTCTTGAAAATGGCGTAACAGGATAATATGTGTTTATATAACAATATGTGGAAAGATGTCACAATAACAACTTTACATGCGTCATTCATGCCTGTAAATGCAATTTTACACTTTAAAATTAGGGTCCTGCGTATATGTACACATGAAACTAAATGCAGAGCCGAATATGAGAGCGGAGTAAGTCGGTCTGTCACACTAGATTCAGGATTCATGTGTCCTAACGGATTTATTAGCTTCAGTGCTGCAGTGGGCTGACGGCTGGTGGAGGATATATTGGGTGGTCACTCGCTCTCTACAGCACTGCTGCTAATCTATTAGGAGACAGGGCACAGTGTGCAGCTTCATGGGAGGGAACACTGACTATTAACTTTATCAGTTATCATTGTGCTGCTTCCCTCTGTGCTGCTTTTACTGTGTTTTGTATAGCTAATACTGTACATTTTATATTTCTACTGGTTTTCTTAGGTATGGTGATTTTGGTGCTTGTTTACATGAGTGGAACAGAAATATGATCATTCTGCCCATAACTTTTTATTTTTCCGTCGATATAGCCGTGAGAGGGCTTGTTTTTTTGCAGGACAATGTGCACTTTTCAATAACACCATCCATTTTATCATGTGATGTACTGGAAAGCAAGAATAAAATTCCAAGGCGAAATAGCAAAAAAAGAGCAATTCTCGTTTATTATATACAGCGTTCGTTTTACTGTGACAATAGTTTGGCAATATGATGCTCCAAGTCAGTACAATTACGGAGATACCAAACACACATAGTTTTTGTTTTATTAAAGGGGTTGTCCACTACTATTGAAAATAGCCCGATATATTTTTATGATGAAAAGAAGCTTCTTTGTAAAAACCTTCCTCTGCTGTTTCTACCTGTGAGCGGCGCTATCACTGGCTGCTCACAGGCTGCACGTGACCCCCCGCTGATGTCACGTCAAGTGAGGTATGACTCAGTACTGGGGTCCCTGTGGTGGCTGCTGGGTCGTGGGCGGGGTTACCCTCCGCGTCACTCCCTGCATTCACTGCACGCTTTCCCAATGAATGGGGAGAGGGAGAACACACGGTGGATGCCAGGTGTGATGCGCGGGGCAACCCCACCCACAACCCATCAGCCACCGTGGAACGCAGAAGAGAGACCCCCGGCTGCATCCGGAACCATGATGTGACATCAGCGGATGTCAAAGCCGGCTGCAGCCGAGGGGTCACGTGATGCCTGTGAGCGGCCAGGGATAGTGCCGTTCACAGGCAAAAACAGCAGAGGGAGGTATTTACAAAAAACTTCTTTTCATCATAAAAATACATTGGGCTATTTTCAATAGTAGTGGACAATCCCTTTAAGTGGTGAAAAAAATGTCAGAAATTTGTAAAAAAAAAAAAAAACACAAAAATTTGTTTGTGACGCTATTTTCCGAGACCCATAACGTTTTAAATTTTCGGGATATGGAGCTATGTGAGGGCTTGTTTTTTTGTGCTGGAGCCGATGTTTTTTTTATATCATTTTAGGGTAGCTACTATTGATGAGCGAGCGTGCTCGTTTAACCCTTTAACCGAGCATGTTCGGGTGCTTACCGAGTATCTTCTGCGTGCTCGTATATTATGTCCCTGCGTCTGCATCTTTGTTCGACATCTTTGTTTTTTTGTTTTGGTGTCATATAGTAGCAGCATTGTTGTTTCTAAGATCAGAAGGAGTGCTCACACCCCCAATGCCATTTCATTCATCCTCCACAAACACGCTATATATCATTGCTCACACAGGTCATAAAAATTCAAAAATGGGATAAACTCTAGTGGAATAGCATGTCTGCTTTATTAAAGAGCCCATGAAATAGCAAAGCTGTAGCTACTATTCTTCTAGCTCAGCATTGTGTTGTTCCTCTGTTATTTTTCATGTAAGTGTATCTGTTTATCTGTACCCAGTCTGCCTCCATCAGTATCTAATGTGGGGGAACACCCATTCACAGGGGAAATAGTAAAACCCAGCTGTCAATTTATTCTTATGTTTCCAAGAGGCTTGACAGAGGAAAATATAATTTTTGTATTACTTTCTCCCAAAAAATCATGAAGCATGTCCAATTTTTATCTGTGTCACTAATGAAAATCATTCATAAAATTCTAAGGGTGAACTTTTCCACAATTTTTCAAGTTACACCCCAAACGTAAATGTATTTTCTTGGGATTTTATGTGATATACCAACACAAAGTAGCAAGTATTTGTGAAGTGTAAGGCCACAGCCCCGCTATCAGTATTTGGTCAGTATTCAGTCAGTATTTTTTCTCAAGAGTAGGAGCCAAAACGAGGTGAGGAACAATCAGAGAAAAGGTATAATAGAAACAAGTGCACCAATTCTGTATTTATCACCCACTCCTGGTGTTGTCTCCCACTCCTGAGAAAAAATACTGACTGAATATTGACCAAATAGTGATAGTGGGGCCGTGACCTTAAGGAAAAAATACATGGTGACGTGTAGTTGTATTCAGCCCCCTGTAATCTGATACCCCTAAATAAAATCCTGAGTGATCAATTGCCTCCAGAAGTCACTTTGAGTTCACTTGTGTGTAATTTATTCTCAGTATAGCTACAGCTGTTCTATGAAGGCCTCAGAGGTTTGTTTGAGAACATTAGAGATCAAATAACATAATGAAAACCAAGGAACACACCAGACAGGTCAGGGATAAAGTTGTGGAGAAGAGTAAAGCAGGGTTAGGTTATACAATAATAAAAGGACTGAACATTTCACCGAGCTTCAATCCACCATCCAAACAGAGGTTCAATCAACCATCCAAATGCACATCACAATTTTCAGAATTATATTTTTAAAATATTTAGAAAACCATGTATCATTTCCTTTACACTTCACAAATACTTACTACTTTGGCTTGGTATATCACATAAAATCCCAATAAAATACATTTAAGTTTGTGGGTGTAATATGTAAAAATGTTTAAAAGTTCCCAGGGTATGAATACTTTTTCAAGGCACTGTACGTTAAAAATATTTAAAGAATACCTGGAAAGAGACCCATTGCACTGCTGTCACATCAATGAACATATCCCGCAAGCACCTTCCGTGCATATAATACATCACATTTTACCTGCATATCACAATGATAATAATGACTGTAATGAATGCCGAACTCCCAGAATATTATATCTAAGCTTCAGAACCTCTATCATGTCTTTTTGTAAAATGTCATATTCCAGTACTCAGTAGATTCCAATGACCTATCTTTTCACAGCTCCACAAGGAGAGATTTAAGATAGACATGCCACACAGATTTAAAGTATACAATTATAAAAGTCCAACCTTCTGTGAACACTGCGGGACTCTTCTGTGGGGTCTGGCAAAGCAAGGATTAAAGTGTGCAGGTAAGTCTAGGAGTCTTCTTATCGACAGCAGTATAGATGAGCAGTGATTCTATCTATAGCTCTAACGCTATTTTATACTGTCTGAGAAATGCGACTGTGGTTTCAGCTGTTCTGAAAGTTTTATTGGCAATTCAAGAATAAATTACTAACACTATCAGATAGTATCTACTGCTTATTCCCATCATTAGACACTGTATAGATTTACCACGACGGTGTATATAAAGCTTTAACTTTCTAAAGTGATAGCAGTTTCTTTTTACTATGTACTTTACATGGAATTAAATTAAATGTATAATGTACACGCAACAGTCATAATACAAAAAAATCTACAATATGGTTTTGTAAACCCCCATTCACTTCTATTTTATTGTACTTGCATCTAAATTACGACATGTGTAAGGTGCCCATAGATGCTACTTGGCTCGACATGCAAGTTTTAGTAGGACAAGCCTTTGCTCCTGCAAGAGATACGTTATTGTTAGAGGCGTCTGACAGAGACTCATTCCCTATTCATTTTTAGGAACGCATTATTAGACTGTCTTATTTCCAACACTGAAAATATAACCCACACAGAGCACGGAGGTCTGCCCACTGGGACCCCCGTGGACGGCATTCTGGAATGCAGCTGTGGAATGGAGCATTCATACTACCATTTCATTAATTATCTATGGCACTGCCAGAGAAACCGAGTGCTGCACTCTGATATCTCTGGCAGTCTCATGGACAATGAATGGAGCAGTGGCGCGCACGCTTGGGCACCACTCCATTCTGAAAGGCCATTTCATTGCACATTCTATTGCTTATGGAGGTCCAAGCAACAGGACTTCTGACGATCATAAAGTTATCGTATAGCTTAAGTTTCGTTGTTTGGAACAACCTTTTAATAAGTATGCCTAAAACAGTTATTAAATTGGTGAAAATTGTCATGTGGCAATAGATTTTTTGTAAATACTATTGATTTATTTGAGAAGTGATATGATAATCATTGTTTTTCATCTTTTTTTTATAAAGAATGTGGTATGAATGTTCATCACAAGTGTGAAAATAAAGTAGCAAACCTATGTGGGGTTAATCAGAAGTTGATGGCAGAAGCGCTGGCAATGATTGAGAGCACACAGCAGGTAATTAGCGATCATGCCTGGGAGTTGTATGTCTCTCCCATAGCATTTACATTCTCATGTAGTGAAATGAAATGTACACTGATATACTGTAGTGTCTATTTTATACTTATTATTTATATACTCTATTTTCATCATTGATCTACATACTACATTTCCGTCTCTCTAATTTCATTAGGCCAAATATGATCTAAACCAAACGGTACATTATAATCTATAGCCTGACTTTTTACACAAAAACAAGAATACTTCCCAGAAGAGGGAAGGAGAAACATCCACAAGGAAAGTTTAGTTTCCGCTAGTTAGCGTTACCAAAGGAAAAAATAATGGCTTCTAAACCAGTGTGAACGGAATGTGAAAAGCTTCAGATTCCCATTTATTGTAATTTCTCACTTTCTAAAACTGAAACTGATTTCATCCCATGTATAACAAATTACATAAGCAGTGTTCACACTAGTGTCATGTCTTCCATTTATAATGCAGGCTAAATCACACATTTCATTAATTACACAGTCTTTGATATGTCTGATTAGATACCTGGTTTAAAGGATATGTATATAATTAGTTGTAAAATATGGAAATAAGAACCAAATAAAATCCCAATAGAAAATGGAAAGAAAATAATCACCACTTGTATCCCATTGTGGATATCTGTTCGATTTCATTGGTGGTGCTTTGAAGAAGGAGAATCGTTATAGTACGTTGTACATTTCTTAAGCATTTAAAGAGAACCTGTCACCAGGTTTTCCCATATAACAGGGCCAACACCTGTGAGTCCAATGTGACAGCATTCTGCAATGCTGTATATATGTTCACAATGCACACTGCATAACACAAAAAAATAGCTTTTATGATACCTTATGATAATGTTAGTTTGTGAGCCAATCAATTCAGCACTCTTGGGATCTTCTTTACAAATCTGGGTTGCCTTTACAATCATATAAAGGGAATCTGTCACCAGGTTTTTGCTACCCCATCTGAGAACAGAATGATGTAGGAGCAAAGACCCTGATTGATAGCTTTCTGTGTACACTGTGCATAGGCAGACAGCTGCAAATCAGTGGTGAGGGCGAAGTTTTACGTAGGTCATGAATATGGAAGATTAATTGGCAGCCGATTTACTCTAGTGATAATCTCCTGCTTATAAAACATGGATTTTACTAAAACTATAGCAAGCATCCTGGTAAGTGACACATCACAAGAATCAGAGTATGTCTTTTTTATCTCAGATTAGATGGCAAAGACCTGGTGAGAGATTCCCTTTAAAGAGAGGTTGCTTAATTATAAATATTTGGTGTTGTGCTTTTGTTCCGATTTTAGGGTAGGCGACAGAGAGAATCTGAACATATCTACAGAGAGGGGCCTATTGAAGTTGGTGACAGGAGCACATTTCAAGATCACGCTGTAGTAATATCTGTGAAGAAAGGTACAAAGCATGATGATGTACAAGCCACATACAGTGTGATTAGCAATGTGATTGACTTCTTCCATTATGTTTGTATTGGAATGAAATGTGCACTGATACAGTGTCTATTTTATACTTATTATTTATATACTCTATTTTTATTATTGACCTACGTACCACATTTTCTTATCTTTAAATCTGTATATACCAGAGTCTCAAGGCATTTCTTGGGAGTCACCAGTAGAAGAGCCAAAATATGCAGAGAACACAGTTGGGCCGGAACTGAGGATAGAAGAGCCATGCAGTCACATTAAAGTGACATTTGATGACTTTGTATTGCATAAAATGCTTGGAAAGGGAAGCTTTGGAAAGGTAACACTTCATAGATCACTAATCCTCTATAGTTGATGGGGAGGCGAGGTTGTGAGTTTTATAATAATGGCATGTCCTTAGCAAAGTTTATCAATTTTATTAGTGGGGGTCTGACCCCCATCAGCAGAAGGAAGGGGATGCAGCTCTTCAAATATCCAGTTTAAAATTATTACTTGGGTAGCAGTGTTTCCTTCTTCAGTCTCTGAGTTTCTATAGTTATTTTAAATACCATCTTGTTCTGGAATATCAATATTTATATTGTAAATTATATTAAAGAAGCACTGGCAAGAAAGTTTTTATCCTCTTAATATATTGCAGTCATCATGTTATATACAGTGGCATGTAAAAGTTTGGGCACCCCTGGTCAAAATTACTGTTGTTGCGAACAGTTAAGCAAGTTGAAGAAATGATCTCTAAAAGGTCTAAAGTTAAAGATGACACATTTTGTTTGTATTTTAGGCTTAAAAATTTATATATACTTTCATATTTTACATTTTAAAATTTACAAAAAGGAAAATGGGCCGATGCAAAAGTTTGGACAACCTGCATGGCTAGTATCTAGTAGCACCCCCTTTTGAAAGTATCACAGCTTGTAAATGCTTCAGCTTTTTTACAGATTGTGTCATGTTTGCATCAAGAAGTTGTTGAAATTTCATTGAATCCATTCCTCCCTCTACCCGTGAAATGTTCCCCCGTGCCATTGGCTGCAACACAACCCCAAGGCACGAATGATCCACCCCCATGCTTAATGGTTGGCAAGATGTTCTTTTCCTAAAATTCTGTGCCCTTTTTTCTCCACACATACCTTTGACCATTGTGGCCAAAGAGTTCTATGTTAACCTCATCGGTCCGCAGGACTTGTTTCCAAAATGTATCAGACTTGTTTAGATGTTCTTTTGCATACTTCTGACTCTGAATTTTATAGTGAGGACGCAGGAGAGGTTTCTTCTATTTATTCTTCCACAAAGGCCAAATTTATACAGGTGTCTGCAGGTGTCTCCGAACAGTAGAACAATGTACCACAACTCCAGAGTCTGCTAAATCTTTCTGAAGGTCTTTTGAAGTCAAGCGGGGGTACTGATTTGACTCTAGCAATCTTAAAAGCAGTTCTCACTGAAATTTTGCAAGGTCTTACAGACTTTATCTTGACCTTCACTGTTCCTGTTAATTGCCATTTCTTAATTACATTTCGAAATGAGGAAAGGGCAACTTGAAAACGCTTTGCTATCTTCTTATAGCCTTTTCCTACTTTGTGAGCCTCCACCATTTTCATTTTCAGAGTGCTAGGCAGCTGCTTAGAAGAATCCATGGCTTTAGTTTTTTGGCACAAGGTTAGAGGAGGCTTGGTTTTATAAAGCTGGGAAATTTGCTTCATCTGGCTTTTCCTAATGATTATAGTGAACAAGCCATAACCCTAACAGGCTAATTAAGGTCTGAAATCTTTATCAAAGTTAAGTGAGCACACAAATCTCCATGGGTGCCCAAACTTTTGCTTCGGTCCATTTTCATTTTTTTGTCATTTTTAAAATGTAAACAATGACAATATATTTTTTCTGCCTAAAATACAAAGGAAATGTGTCATCTTTAACTTTAGGCCTTTTAGAGATAATTTCCTCTTCAACTTGCCTAACCGTTCACAATAGTAATTTTGACCAGGGGTGCCCAAACTTTTATATGCCGCTGTAGCACTGTGTATTTACAATTGGTCATTTTGCCCTTCTACCTAGTTAATTCTTCACTTTTCCATTAGGTCTATGATATCACGTGATTAAAAAACAGACTAGCTGAATCCGTCTAAGCACTATGTAGAGACAGGAAATCACTTTTTCCAGCATGAATCATCATTAGAACTACAATTCTACATCACTGTAACGTCCCTGGCAGAGGGAGGAGCGAAGCAACTGGGTCAGGAGTTGAAGAGGGGGTGGAGCTGGGCTGACAGGGACTTTGCAGTGATGTAGAATTTTAGTTATAGTTCTGACTCATGCAGAGAAAATAGACTTCTTTTTTTCTACCCAGAGCTTAGAAGGATTCAGCTGGTCAGTTTTTAATCACGTGATGTCATAGACCTAACTGAAAAGAGAAGAATTAGCTGGGTAGAAAGGCAAAATGAGCAATTGTAAGTAAACAGTGCTATGTAATATGATGACTGCAATATATTAAGAGGATAAAAACTTTTATGGGAGGAGTGCTTCTTTAATATTACAGTAAGAATCATATTGGCTACTAAGAGAATAAAATAAAGAGACTGATGCCTTACAAACAATATGCACTGACTTTAAAAGTTTCAATGGATTTATTAAAGTAGCACGATATCGGTATTCTGTAGTACTTCAGGCAACAAATCAAGGCAAATTTCAATAGAACATTTTTTTTTTATTTTCTCCTTTTCCTTTGCATTAAATAGCTCTAAGTATATGCATTCTTTTATGATACGCATCTGAGGAAAAAATTGCATGTGTGTTCAACAGATGTATCAGCTAGTCCCAAGGGATCATAGGCCATATTAATACAGGGAAAGGAAGAGTAAGATACCTTGAAGTATGGATAAAGTATTGATCACAAGCAACCTTCTTGGCAAAGCAGATCCAGCACATGAAAAAACAGTATTAAGAAATAATAATAATAAGAAGAAGATATTCAAGCCGATACTAAACATATGTTATCTTAATCTTTACCAAAAAGAAGAATTCGGAAGGATTTCAGTTGCCTCTTTTCCGTAAACTGGCACAGCACGCACAAGTCATATTATTGTAGGGTTAGGCTAGAAGTAATTTGCTTTGTTTTAAATGGGTTAGTGAAATGAATCCTCTTATTTCTGTATATCTTCAATTTCTCTAGGTTTTCCTCACAGAACTGAAGCAGACTAACCAGTTCTTTGCAATGAAAGTTTTGAAGAAAGATGTAGTTCTCATGGATGATGATGTTGAATGCACAATGGTAGAGAAAAGAGTCCTTTCTCTTGCATGGGAACACCCTTTCCTGACACACCTGTACTGTACATTTCAGACAAAGGTACCAGCACTTTAATAATCCAGTATGACAAGGTTCTTCTTTGTCAATGTCACCTGTTTACATCATCCTCTTAAAAGACACAGAAATTAACGTAATGTTTTGGTCAAGTGAGGCAAAAATAGAGTTTATTATCTGAGGTCTCCGTATTCAGTTCCCATCTTTATGGTACATCTTCTATTACTTTCCTACACGCTACACCAGTATACTTATTATGTAGATTTATTAAATGTAGTAATGCACAAAGCACTAAAGTGTACTGTGATGTTAGATGTAGGGGGATACTCTTTTAAAAATAAAAATTACATATGGATCCGTAGTTGTTTCACCAAATATATATTTTTAGGAGTCCATAGTTACAGAATTTCTACCCATCAAGTAGACTTATTTTACATATGATTTTATTGACTGTTCTGAAAAACAAATAAGCAGAAATTCGTAAGTTTTCCATAACTAAACTAAAATCCTCACTTTCATCTATACAGAGCTGGATTCGCTTGGCACAAGAGTGGTCAGATTTTATGTTCCTCAATGCTCCCATATTTCACTTCATCCCCAATAGGCTATTGAAACATATATGCATCACTAGAATAAGTAATTGCAATCAAACACAATAATTATTTAATAGTAGTTATAGAGCATTGCTCTGTAAAAATAACTTTAAAGGGAATCTGTCAGTAGGATCAGCCCTCCTAAACCGTCTATATGGGCATGTAGGTCATAGGAAGCTGAATAAAATGATACCTTGAAATCTGCGATCCGCCATTTGTAGTGAGCGTGGAAGATATTGTCCTACATTTAAAATGGGCAAGGTACATGGCAAGGGACAGGGAACTGGACGTGATGGTGATGGTGCCTGCAGAGGCCAAGCCGTGGGCAAGCTGAAACTGTGCCACAACAAACACCCACATCTTCTCGCTCGACCTTCCTGTCCCAATTAATAGGGTACTGCAGAACACCACTATTGAACACAGAGCAGTGTGAAAAGGTTATTGGTTGGATAGTAGATAATGCTTCCAGTCACTTAGCCACAACCACCACCACCCTGTCTTCCACACGGTCAAGTCTCAGTAGCCGTGAGTCTGGACCACATATTCCTCACCCTGAACCTCCTTCCTCCCACCATGCCGAGTGCCCAGAGACAACTGATCCAACACTTGGACACTCCGAAGAGCTGTTGACTTTTCAATTTATAGATTCGGGCCTCTTGCCCGGTTCACTTGAAGTTGGGCAAGAGGAGATCGCATTTAGCGATTCCCACATTCACACAAAGGCGACGGTGGGAAAGTATCACAAGAGGTGGATGATGATGAGACACAATTGCCTGAAAGTCAGGAGGAGGACCAGGGTGCGGAAGTGGAAGATGAGGTGGTGGATGATATAGTAACTGACCCAACCTGGCAGGAGGACATGCAGAGCAAGGAGAGCAGGACACAGGGGAAGGGAGGCAGAGCACCCCAACAGGCAGGAAGAAGCAGTGTGGTGGCCGCAGACAGAAGGCAGGCAACCATTCCCCGTAACACCAACACGAAGGAAGCTGCCAGTACAACTGTTAGGTCTTCCCGAGTCTGGTTGTTTTTTAAAAACTCTGTCGATAACCCCAAAAAGGCCATTTGCACCACTTGCCAGGCCAGCATCAGCAGGGGTGGCAAAACTACCAGCCTGACCACCACCAGCACGATCAGGCACATGGCAGCAAAGCACTCGACGTTGTGGGCCGAAACCCAGGGTCCAGGAACAGTGTCTACGGGTGGCACCACTGCTTCTTCCGCTGTTGTGCATGCAAGCCAATCCCCTGTCCTTGGCGCATGCGAAGATGTCTCCTGCCCTGCACCTGTCGCTGCACACTCTTAAGTAGCAGCATCAGGAAGCACGTCCACGTCCTTTTCCCAGCGCAGCGTTCAGTTGTCCATATCCCAGTCCTTTGAACGCAAGTGCAAATACGCAGCCAACGCCCCACAGGCCACACTACTAAATTCCCACATTTTGCGACTGCTTGCACTCGAAATGTTGCTTTTTAGGCTCGTGGAGATGGAAGCAATCCGCAACCTGATGGCGGCGGCCGTCCCTCGGTACTCGGTCCCCAGCCGCCACTATTTCTCCCGGTGTGCGGTCCCCGCATTACACAAGCACGCGTCCCAAAACATTAGCCATGCCCTCAACAATGCAGTTACCGGGAAAGTCCACCTAACAACGGACACGTGGACAAGTGCTTGTGGGCAGGGACGGTACATCTCTCTGATGGCACACTGGGTTAACATAGTGGAAGCCGGGACCTAGTCGGACCTTGGGACGGAACACATCCTCCCAATGCCAAGGATTGTGGGCCCTAGGTCAGTCAAGGTTGCCCGCACAGTCTACAGCTCCTGCACCTCATCCTCCTCAGCCTCCTCCTCCTCTTCAGCCTCCATCTCCGAAATGACCACATCAGTCACAAGCTGGAAGCACTGCAGCACTGCCTCGACCAAGCGGCAGCAGGCTGTGCTGAAGCTAGTATGCTTAGGTGACAAACCGCACAATGCTGAAGAGTTGTGGACAGCTCCGAAAGAGCAGGCAGATCTGCGGCTCACACCGCTGAACCTACAGCCAGGCATTGTCGTGTGTAACAACAGCCGGAACCTGGTGGCAGCTCTGAGGTGAGGCGAGCTCACACACATACCATGCTTGGCCCATGTGCTTAACCTCGTGGTTCAACGATTTCTCATATCCTACCCGGAGCTGCCGGATCTGCTTGTTAAAGTATGCCGCCTGTGTGCCCATTTTAGAAAGTCACCTACAGCTTCCGTTGCCCTTGCCATGTTCCAGCAGAGTTTGCAGCTTCTGGCTCACAGACTGGTGTATAATGTCCCCACGCGTTGTAACTCTACACTGCAGATGTTGGGAAGGATTTGTGAGCAGAAGAGGGCAGTTGTTGACTACCAGCATCAACAAGACCGTCGGTATTCAGTTCAGACTCCACACATAAGACCTCAGGAGTGGACATGGATGTCAGACGTATGTACCATCCTCCAAAACTTTGAGGACTCCACCAAGATGGTGAGCGGCGATGATGCCATAATTAGCGTCACCATCCCGCTTCTCTGTCTTCTGAAATGCTCTCTGCTCACAAAGAGGTTGGTGACACTTCTAGACCCACGCTACAAGGAGAACTTTATATCTCTTATTCCTGAGGCGGACAGGTCTTCAAAAATGGGGCAGTACCAGAAGGCTCTTGTTGCAGAACTATTAAAAAATTCCAATCTGAAAACGCTGGCGGCAGAGGTCACAGTTCGTTGGACAACCAAGGACTACAGGCGAGAGAGACACAACTCCAATCTAGCAGGAGCAGGGGAACACGGTCAAAGTTCTGGGAGAATTTTCTCAGCTCCTCCCATCGCACAGGCCCTGAAGCGCGTGGTACTCTCACAAGGAGTGCAAAGTTTGGGAAGATGCTGAGGTAGTGCCTTGCCGACCATACCAACGTCCTCCGTGATTCCGCTGTGCCTTATAATTATTGGGTATCCAAGCTGGATACGTGGAATGAACTGGCTCTCTACGCCTTGGAGGTCCTGGCCTGCCCTTATAACTGATAAGCGCTTCCACCTGTCAACTGAAAATGCTGACAGGCTGACTCTTATAAAAATGAACCAGAGCTGGATTGGGCCAGACTTCTCAACACCACCGAATGATAGCAACATAACATAAACTCAAATCTAGTGTCTTTTATTGGGAGGAGTATTCCCATGCACCTTTTCACACCCACACATGAGTATACGCTTCCTGATTTAGGCTATTTGCTCTTGTCCTCCTCCTTCTCCTCATCCTCATCCTCCACCACCATATCACCAGGGTGACCGTGGTCCGTGATGCAACACCCACATAATTTTTTAAAGGGTGTTTATAATGCCCGTAAAAAAAAATTATACAGTATGTTCATGTATACCCCCCAGGGGTAAATGTTTGTCAGCCCATATACTTAGTGCATGGGCATTACAAGTATAGGAGACCCGCTCCTTTCTAATGGGAACATTTTTTTATGAGGCCCTCCACAACTCTTCCAAGGGGCATTGGAGTGCCTCCAAATTTTTGGCAACCCTTGCATTCACTGCATAGGCAAACACAATGGGAAACCCACTTCCTAATAATGGGAACATTGTTTTCAGGAGGCCCTCTGACCTCCACATATTTTCCAAGGGGCATTGGAGTGCCTCCAAATTTTTGGCAACTCTTGCATTCACTGCATAGGCCAACACTAGAGGAGACCCACTTCCTAATAATGGGAACCTTTTTTCAGGAGGCCCTCTGTGTTATGTTCTGCAACTAAGAACTAAGGAATAGGATCGAACATCTGTCCCTGCATTGAGACTCCGCTAAAATCCTATGCTGGGATGGGTGCCCTATTCCTTGTGAATAGCCCCACCAACGATCCTGCACTGAACTCAAACGAAGACCTGAAGGAAGGGGAAAGGGTATCCCTAAAAGATCTAAGGACTGGGAGCAAAAACAGGTGACCTCCTAAAGAAAAGTTAGTTGCAGAAGCGAAGATTAAAGGAAACAAAACTGGTAGAACAAGAAGTCCCAGGATATCAATTGTCCTAAGCACAAAGAACTAACAAGGCAACTTAGCCAGAGCACAAGCATAACAACACTGATTATAACAGTACCTCCCCTTTTACGAGGATCCTCCGGATCCTCTAGGCCGAGCCTTACCAGGAAATCTCCTCTGAAAAGCCTTAATTAGCCTTGAGGCCGAGACGTCCTCGGCCTTCACCCAGGAATTATCCTCGGGGCCAAAACCTCTCCAGGACACAAGATACTGTAATCTCTCTCTATGCCACCTGGAATCCAAAATGCGAGAAATCTCAAATTCACCGTCCTCATCAACAGGGGGGACAGTAGACTTCACCTGCTTATCAGGCGTGTCTGCCTTCTTAAGTAACGACACATGAAACACAGAATTAATCCTCCAGGACGAGGGAATGCCCAACCTCACCGCTGCCGAGTTGACAATCTGAACCACTTTAAAAGGACCCACAAATTTAGGCCCCAGTTTTTTAGAAGGAATTTTCAAACGACGATTCCTAGAGGACAACCAAACCATGTTCCCAACAGCAAACAAGGACTCCTTTCTTTTTTTGTCAAAATTTCTTTTTGATCTCCTGTTAGCCTCTTTAAGATTCAGGCATACACTGGTCCAAACCCTCTCCAAATCACCAGAAAAATTGTCCTCATCCGGCACAGCAGCCCCAACTTTGGAAAATGGACCAAAAGATGGATACCTGCCAGTACAACAAAAAAAAGGAGAACACCCAGCCGAGGAAGAAGTATGATTATTAGGGGCAAACTCCGCAAGTGGTAGAAATTCTGACCACATTTCCTGATTATCTGCCCCAAAATATCTCAAAAACTGCTCAACATCCTAGTTCTTCCTTTCAGTCTGTCCATTGGACTCTGGATGATACCCCGATGAGAATGACAAATGAATTTTCAATCTGTCACAAAAAGCTCGCCAAAAGCGAGCCACAAACTGTGGTCCTCTATCGGAAACAATGTCCGTGGGAATACCATGGAGCCTGACAATCTCCTTCACAAAAGCCTTAGCAAGGGTCTTGGCGCAAGGTAACTTGTTAAACGGAACCAGATGACTAAACCGGTCCACAACAACCCAGACGACAGAAAAACCCTCCAATACAGGCAGATCGGTGATAAAATCCATGGCAAGGTGCGTCCATGGCGAACTAGAAACTTCCCAGGGGCACAACAACCCTGCAGCCGGAGCGTGAGAGGCCTTCGATCTGGCGCACACAGAACACTGACGCACCCACTTGATGACTTCTCTTTGCCACCCAGGCCACCAGAAACTCCGATCGATAGACTTCCTAGTTTCCGAAATCCCTGGGTGACCCGCCAACCGATACTCATGACATTCAACAAGCAACGCTCTCCTCAAGGCTCTGGGCACAAACAATTTACCACACGGAGTGTTAGTTAGTGCCGCACTCTGAACTCCTAGGATGCTATTCTCCAACTCTGAATCCAATGCGGCCACCACCACCCCTCTCTGCAAAATACACTCCTCCCTCTCAGCATTCACAGCTGGAGAGAAACTACGAGACAAGGCATCAGCCTTAACATTCTTTGTCCCTGGGACAAAGGTTACGGAAAAATTGAACCGGGCAAAAAACAGTGCCCACCTAGCCTGACAGGCATTCAAACATTTAGCTGTGTCCAGATAAATCAAATTCTTATGATCAGTGAAAACCTGTATAGGATGTCGAGCCCCCTCCAAAAAATGTCGCCAATGCTCGAAAGCGAGTTTAATAGCCAACAACTCACGATTCCCAACATCATAGTTGAGCTCTCTCTCAGAAAATTTTTTTGAAAAGAAAGCACAGGGATGCACCCCATCCTCTCCCTCCTGGGACAGAACTGCCCCTACGCCTATAGATGAGTCTTCCACCTCAAACAAAAATGGCTTGGTCTCATCCGTCTGAATAAGAACAAGAGTAGAGCTGAACCTCTCCTTGAGATACTCAAAAGCTTCAATAGCCTAAGTGAACCATTGGACTGTATTAGCACCCTTCTTGGTGAGATCAGTAATGGGTTTAGCGATGACAGAGAAATTCTTTATGAATTTCCTGTAATAATTGGCAAACCCCAAAAACCTCTGTACGGACTTCAAACCTTCTGGCCTCGGCCACTCCAGCACAGCCTGAACTTTCACCAGGTCCATCTCAAAACCATCACAAGGGACAAAGTAACCCAAAAAACAAATTTTATGGACAGCAACCTGACACTTCTCCAATTTAGCAAAGAGTGTGTTTTCTCTCAGTATCTGAAGAACTTCGTGGACTCTCTGCCAATGAGACTCAAGATCCGATGAATAAATCAAAATGTCATCCAGATAAACAACAACACTCCTACCGATCAAGGGTCTCAGAATGTCATTGATGAAATTTTTTAAAAATGCAGGGGCGTTAGTAAGCCCAAAAGGCATCACTAAACACTCAAAATGACCTTCCAGGGTGTTAAAAGCTGTCTTCAATTCATCTCCATCCTTCACCTGCAGCAAATTATATGCCCCACGAAGGTCAATCTTAGAAAACCATTTAGCTCCGGTCAATTGGTTAAACAAATCCGGAATAAGTAATAATGGGTAAGGATTGCGTACAGTGATCTTATTAATCTCCTGATTATCCAGACATGGCCTAAGACCCCGATCCTTCTTTTTGACAAAAAAGAACCCAACCGCCACAGGAGATTTAGAGGGTCTTATGTGACTTGCAGCTAAACTAGTCTGAAGGTATTCCTTCAAAGCCTCCCTCTTGGGAATTGTCAGATTAAATAACCGACTCTTTGGGAGCTTAGCATCAGGGACGAACTCAATAGCGCAATCGTAATCTCTATGAGGTGGTAAAGCTTTCGACTCCACCTCCGAAAAAACCCTCCAAAAATCCTTAATGGGTTCAGGTAACTCCCCCTTCACAACAGCCGCAATGTGAACATTACAACACTTACCATAACACCCCTGACACCCAGGATCTTATGGAACCAAACGACCAGTCCGGCTAAGGATTATGCACTTTTAACTAGAGCAACCCCAGGACGACCGGGGAAGGCAATTTAGCAAGTACAAATTAGTCAATCTACTCCTGATGTTCCATATTCATAGAAAGGGGAAACCCAGTGACCTTTCTAAGAATGCTTCCATGCTCCAGGGGAGTATTGTCAATCGCCACCACAGGAAAAGGAGACGACAAAGGTTCAGAACCGAACTTATACTTTTCAAGAAATTGTTGCTCAATCAAATTAAGTGCAGAACCACAATCCACCATTGCCTGAAACTCAATCGAACGACCCTGACAGGTGGTATTACCAGGAAAAAACACCCCAGCAGAATGTAAAAACGCAATGCGAACAGGAGTGTTATTTCCACTGACAATTTTTTTTTCTTTCCTTAAGCGAACCTCGCATTGCTTTAAAAAATTATCAGCCTTACCGCAACACAAGCAAAGTGACTCAGAGAACCTCCTGTCCCTCTCCTTGGAACGGGATGACATTGCCCCCACCTGCATAGGTTCCCCAGTGACGGCAGGATTATTTTGAGAAACAGAATCCAGCAATATAGGGAAACTTCTCCTCATTCTGTCTGGCCCTCAACCTTCTATCCACACGGATAACTAACTGCATGGCAACTTGCAAAGTATCAGGTGCAGGGAATGCAATGAGCAAATCTTTAACCCTTTCACTCAATCCTGACAGAAACTGAAACTTGAGTGCAGGGTCATTCCACCTGACCTCTGCAGACCATCGTCTGAACAGGATGCAATAACTCTCAGCATCAAGAGAACCCTGTTTGAGATGACTGAGCTCTGCCTCGGCTGATGTAACCCGATCAGTATCATCATACAGCAAACCCATGGCATCAAAAAATGCCTCCACAGACCTCAAACAATGACCATCAGGAGACAAGGAAAACGCCCTGATTTGTGGTTCTTTACGCAATAGAGACATAATAATCCCTACACGCTATAGTTCACTACCAGAAGATCTAGGTCTGAGCCGAAAATACAACAAACAAGCATTTTTAAATGAAAAAAATCCTGTCGTTTCCCCGAGAAACACTCAGGTAATCCTACCTTAGGTTTTTCATAGTGTTCTGCAGGGTATTTACTCACGTACTGAAGACCGGCAACATCCCGAGTCAACCCTTGCAAGCGTTGAGCAAGCTCCTGGATGGTACTCCTACTGAAGAAAACCCAGAAAGAGGAGAGGAGAAAAAAAAAAAACTTATTTATTTATTTTTTTAAAATGGGGCTGGACATACTGTTATGTTCTGCAACTAAGAACTAAGGAATAGGAGGGAAAAGCTGTCCCTGCACTGAGACTCCGCTAAAACCCTACACTGGGGTGGGTGCCCTATTCCTTGTGAGTAGCCCCACCAACGATCCTGCACTGAACTCAAGGACTGGGAGCAAAAACAGGTGACCTCCTAAAGAAAAGTTAGTTGCAGAAATGAAGATTAAAGGAAACAAAACTGGTGGAACAAGAAGTCCCAGGATATCAATTGTCCTAAACACAGAGAACTAACAAGGCACCTTAGCCAGAGCACAAGCATAACAACACTGATTCTAACACTCTGACCTCCACGTCTCTTCCAAGAGGCATTGGAGTGCCTTCAAATTTTTGGAAACCTTTGCATTCACTGCATAGGCAAACACAATGGGAAACCCACTCCCTAATAATGGGAACATTGTTTTCAGGTGGCCCTCTGACTGCCACGTCTGTACCAAGGGGCATTGGAGTGCCTCCAAATTTTTGGCAACCCTTGCATTCACTGCATGGGCAAATGACTCGCCCCCTGGGCCGTGGGGCACTCAGATCCGGGCAATAGGGGAACGATGGGAGTAGTAGTGGCAACCCGGTTCCGTGGCTCAGGGTGGTCAGGCCAGTGGTAGTCCGTTATGTGCTGATGTTTATGTCTGACTACGCCACCCGTGGATTGCGGTTATTAGGAACCGCCGCTACATGCAGACCGCTGGGGCTGATGAGGTGTGCAGCTAGGGTAGTGTGACTCCCCACGGGAAGAGTGCGGCCCCAGGGCAGTATAATGGATGTTGGGAGTGATGGTAGTGGGAGTCCCAGTGCTGATAGTGCTGGAGGAGCAAGGAGCACACAGACAACAGGTTGCAGTCCGGGGTCTTTACTAGAACAGGTAAATTGACCCACAAACAGTCCCGGCTAGGAGGGGACCTGGATGTCTGAGAGCAACGGGGAAATTGGCCCTGGTCAGGGAGAGGGTGTAGGCCTACCGTGCTTTCTGCGCTCCCTCTGGCTATCTCCTCCTTATAGGGTAACAGCCCACGTTTCCGAGCTCTCCGTGTATTCTCGCCTGTATGACCTGCGACGTGGGTTCCTTTCCGCTCCCAGCCTTGTACTGCTTTACTGGTCCCTTCGGTTGTGGCAGGGCCTCCAGGCTTCTTAGGCCAAGGAATATACAGTCCCTTGCGAACTGGTTATCTGCTGGAGAATGTGGAATCCTCCCAGCCTCAGACACCAAAGTCTGGTAAAGTAAGTCTTTTATCTGTCAAGACAGGCTCACTTCGCCTCTTGTCTCTGGCTTGTGGCTCTCCTCCTGCCACACTTCCTCTTAGGTGCAATACAAAACTGTCTGTCCCTGCTCTGCTCTGGGACAAGTCTCAGTCCTGAGACAGGCCTTCAAGTTCTCTCTAACCCTGCCCCCAGCACCAGCTTTTATAGGGGCAGCCTGCTCCCCCTACTGGCCTGAGACAGGAGGTACTGCATGCTAATGTTCCCCTGACTAGAGAACCTCCCCCTTGCTCTCAGACACAGCTTTATTACATTTTGTGGCATCCAGGCCAGGGTGACACATTCCCCCCTAGTGAAATTTAGTACTCCGGGACTAAACAATAAACAAAGACAATATGCATACCATAAAACATTAACAGACAGACGACGCACAGATTGAGTTCTTAAGGTCACAGTGTGGCCTGTGACCGGGTGTCCATATCACCAGCACAACGGGGAGCCTTAACCAGGTGGGGGTCTGTCCTACCCCAAGTCCTTTACAGTCTTAGTTCATTCCTTGGTTAGGCTCCAAACGCAGTCCATACAAGGTCCCGGTTATAAAAAGTCCATAACCTTTGAGTCCTTACGGTAGCTGCAAGAAACTGAAACACAGAATTACCAAACATGCATGTAACTTGGCAAACAATTTCAACATTTGGCAACAGGGTTATTTACAATCTTAGTACACTCTATATTTTCCAGCGAGCGGGTATCTGCCCCTTTGTGCTCCTGGTTAATCTACGTAGCCCACTGTCTGGTGGTGGACCAACCTGGCTTTCCCCACTAGCGTTAGGGGTACAGCTACCAGCTGGGTGTACAGGTAGGGCAGGCAGCTGTCTGCGGGTCCTTTGGCTTACCGCAGGCATGGCAGGCTCACTGTCAGCAGAGGGTTGACTCTCCTGGGCTGCTGGTACAGGCTCTTCTGCCTCTGGAACTGCTTGCTCCTCTTCACCTTCCGGATCTGGTGCAGGTTGTTGCGCAGTTGGTTGCAGGAAATGCAGGACAGGTACCACTATGGCATCATTTATGCGAGTCCAGGACTGAGGGAACTCTCCGAGAACGGTGCTGATCATTTCTTCCTTGTCCTCTGCGGGTTCAAGGTCACTCTGATCCTCTTCTGCACTACGGAGTTGCTCGGGGCACCTTTTGAGGTGGTCTCTGGAGACGGTACTAGTGGTTTCTCCTCCGTCCTTGGTGATCACGCACACCTTCGGGTTGTCGTGATCAGACTGCAGTACAGTGTAGGGTTCCCTTTCCCACGGGTCGTCCAACTTATGTAGCCTTCTCTTCTGCTTCAGGACCTGCTCACCAGGTTCTAGGGGACCAGCAGGGGCGTGTTGGTTGAAGAGTCTTTCTTGCCTTTCTCTCACCTGGGCCAGGCTCTTCTCCACACTCTCCTGTACCTTCTTGTACTGCAGTTGCCTTTCCGTATCCCAGTCCGCATCCGGGGAGGTATCCTCAGGTGTTAGGACTCCCATCTCCAGGTCTACGGGCAGCTTACCTGGTCTGGCTCGCATCAGGTAAGCCGGGGTGCAGTTTGTAGCATTCACCGGGATATGATTGTATAAGTCTATCAGATCCGGCAGTTTTTCTGGCCACAGGCTGCGTTCCTCCAGGGGCAACGTCTTTAGGAGATCAATGACTATATTGTTCATCTTCTCACACATCCCGTTGGTTTGGGGGTGGTAAGGCGTTGTACGAATTTTCTTACAGCCATAGAGGTTGCAGAACTCCTGGAAGATTTCAGCCTCGAACGCTGGACCCTGGTCTGTCAGGACCTGTTCCGGATACCCGTGTGGATGGCAGAAATATTGCTGGAAGGCTCTGGCCGCTGTTTGGGCTGTCAAGTCCTTTACCGGGACCACCACTAGAAAACGGGAATAGTGGTCCACGATTGTCAGGGCATAGATGTATCCACACCGGCTTGGAGCCAATTTGACATGGTCCAGAGCTACCAGCTCAAGAGGCTGCGTGGTGACGATGGGCCTCAAGGGTGTCTTCTGGCTGGTGCGGTCCTTCCTCCTCAGGTGACAAGGGCCACAGTCTCTGCACCACTTTTCTACAGCTCCTCTCATGCCGACCCAAAAGAACCTTCCTCTTAGCAGGAACTCCAGTTTCTTCCAACCGAAGTGTCCCGCTCTGTCATGGTAAGCCCCCAGGACCATGGCTGCATCCCGTCTTGGGACCACGACTTGCCAGGTCAGCTCGTGCGTCCGGTGGTTGACAATCCTTCTGCACAATTTGCCTTCGTAGAGGAACAGCTTGCTCTTCTCTTTCCATAGCTGCTTGGCTTTCTCTGGAGCATCCGGATCTATGCGGGCGTCTTCCTGGGTCAGCAGATCTTTCACCAGGCGGATGGCAGGATCACTATCTTGGGTCTCGGCCCAGCTGTGGTGAGGTAGGGGATTGATCATCACGGTTGTTAGATCCTCCTCTTTCACTCAGTGGGAGTATTGAGCGGCTCCATACCGGTGAAAAGCAGGGAGTTCTACCTCCTCCAGCTCTTCTGGGTCTTCGTCACCTTCAGGTAAGTGAGGCATCCTTGACAGGGCGTCTGCGTTGGCATTGGTTTTGCCGGCCCGGTACTTGATCACGAAATCATAGTTGGAGAGACGGGCCATCCACCGCTGTTCTAGGGCACCCAGTCTTGCATTGTCCAGGTGTGTCAACGGGTTGTTGTCCGTGTACACGGTGAACTTTGCGGAGGCCAGGTAATGCTTGAAGCGTTCCGTCACAACCCACACCACTGCCAAGAATTCTAGCTTGAAGGAGCTGCAATGCTCCGGGTTCCTCTCGGTGGGCCTCAGCTTCCGACTGGCGTACGCGATCACCCGTTCTCTGCCCTGTTGGTTTTGGGACAGTATGGCTCCCAGTCCCACATTACTGGATAAAAGGCTGGCCATAGTCAGGGTAGGCCAGGATCTCATCCCCCGTGAGGGCCATCTTTAGCTGGCCGAAGGACTCCTCTTCCGGTTTATCCCACTTGAAGGGTGTCTTTTGACTCCTGGACTTAGACTGTCCGATCAGAAGGTCCTGCATAGGAGCTGCCATCTTAGTGAACCCGGGGATGACCCTTCGGTAGTAGCCTTCCAACCCGAGAA
Organism: Phyllobates terribilis; assembly: GCF_046119375.1. NCBI lineage: Eukaryota > Metazoa > Chordata > Amphibia > Anura > Dendrobatidae > Phyllobates > Phyllobates terribilis. The sequence continues at coordinate 295,971,278 of NW_027362771.1, forward strand.
ACTGTCTCACCTCTTTGATGTTCGAGGGGCTTGGCCAGCTCTTGATTGCCGTGACTTGTCAGGGTCGGGGGCCACTCCTTCCGCGCTTACCCCGTGCCCTAGGTACTGGACCTTTGGTTTCAGCAGGTGACACTTCGATGGTTTCACCTTCAGGCCATAGCCTGCCAGGGCTTCGAACACCTCGGCCAGGTGCTTTAGATGGTCCTCGTAGGTCTTCGAATAGACGATCACATCGTCCAGGTAAAGGAGGACCGTCTCGAAGTTTCGGTGCCCTAGACAGCATTCCATCAGCCGCTGGAAGGTCCCTGGTGCGTTGCAGAGCCCGAAAGGCATACAGTTGAACTCGCTCAGTCCCATCGGGGTGGTGAAGGCGATCTTCTCCTCGTCAGCCTCTGCCACAGGAACCTGCCAGTACACGCTAGTAAGGTCCAAAGTAGAAAAGAAGTTAGCTGATTTTAGTGCGGCTAAAGACTCCTCTATTCTAGGCAGCGGATATGCGTCTTTGTGGGTGATACGGTTGATTTGTCTATAGTCTACGCACATTCTCATGGTGCCGTCTTTCTTTTTCACCAGAACCAAGGGGGCTGCCCAGGGGCTACAGCTATCTCTAATGACCACAGCTTCTTTCATTTCTCTTAGCATGCCCTTTGCGTTCTGATAATGTGCAGGGGGTACAGGTCGGTGTCTTTCTTTTATCGGTGGGTGGCTCCCTGTGGGGATGTGGTGTTCTATCCCTTTTACTCTGCCGAAATCTAGAGGGTGCTTACTAAAGACTCTCTCGTACTCCTGTACCACCCGGTAGACTCCTTGTTTTTGGTGCAGGGGAGTGGAGTCAGCACCCACGTGGAGTTTCTGGCACCAGTCCTCCTTTTGTTTCTGGGAGCCATTACCCTCCGCCTGGGGAGATGGAAGCAAGGGTTCCACGGCCCTAATAGCTTTGTGTTCGACAACAAACAGTTTGGCGAGTGTAGCGTACCTGGGTAAGTGTACTTCCCTCTCCCCAATGTTGAGGATGCGGACGGGCACCCTCCCATGACGGACATCAACCACCCCCCGGGCTGTCAAAATGGTGGGCCTGCTGTCTGAGTACACGGGTTCTACCATGGCTTGGTAGTCTCTACCTCTCAACCCGATTGCAGTCCGACACCAGATCATCATTTCACTTTTGGGAGGCATGGAAATGGGGAATGGGTCACTCAGTCTTACGCTACCGATCTCACCACCAGACAGTTCTACCTGCTGCCGTCTCATCAGGGCTTTTATCTCCTTGTTGAGGACTCTCTGTTGGCTGGAACTAGCATTCACTGCCACCTGTTGTAGAATTACAATTACCTCTGAAAGACAATTTTCAATTACGTTAGTACCCACAGTTATTTTAGGGTGACTTTCACGACGGTCAATGTCCACAATAATCACTCCCTGTGCCAGTAGTTCAACTTTACCAATTTTAATGGTCATCTCCTTGAACCCCATCTGCGGCATGGGTAAGCCATTACTGGCGATGATGCTCAAGTTACTGTCTGGATACCGTGTGATATCAGCATCAGTCCAATACTGCTTAAAAAGTACATAAGGGATAGTGGTTACTTGTGACCCAGTATCCAGCAAGACGCTCATGGGGATACCGTCCAGCACCACGGGTAAAACCGGGCGCCCCCCAACGTACTTATCACGCCAATTATAAGGGCCTGGTGATCTTATGCCTGGGGGTTGGCCCTCTGCCCCAGGTTGGACCCGTTTAAATTACAGTACCTGGAAATGTGTCCGGGCTGGCTGCATCGGCGGCAAATGGGCTGTCCATCCTCTGCATAGCGGTCTGTGGGCCTCCCTCGGAACGACGGGATCCTCCTCTGTTGACGCCACGGGGCATCCTCCGGACTTGAAGCCAACTCGATGGGTCTTGACGGGTCCACTTGTAACGCCTGGACGGTCCTGGTCAATGCCGCGACCCTCCTGGTCAGCTCCTGGACTTGGTGGTGCAGGTCTTTCGACGGGGCTTGGTTCAGGGCCTGTGCATCAGCCCCCACGGGGTCCATAGAGGAGGGCGCCGCCTCCTGGTGGTAGGTGAGAGCAGGGCGCCGGGGGTTTATAGCGCCACTGGTTGCAGGTTCACGGAGCACCCTTATGGCCCTGTCCTTAAATTGGGCAAAGGTCAGGTCGGGGTTCTGAAAGAACATGAGGCGCAGCTGAGCCCTGTGGGCGCTGGACAGCAGACCTTCTATGAATTGTTCTGTTAGCAGTTTATCCGTTTCCTGCACACTGCCAGGGTCAGTTTGTTGAATAGCCCTCAAGGCTTCCTGCAGATTTAGGGCATAGTCTCTGATGCTGTCCTGTGCCCGCTGCTTACATCCATAGAACCTCATTTTAATCTCAGCGGAGGTACGTGTGTCAAAGGTACCCCGCAGCTGGGCCAGAATACCCTTCACAGTCCTTTTCTCCTCAGTGGGCCATGATTTTACCTCCCTTTGGGCTGCGCCAGTTAACTGCCCTGTTAGTATGCTGACCTTCTGTTCCTCTGTCAGGGGGTAAACCTGGAACAAACTGTACAGCCTTTCCTTAAAGTCAGTTAGGGCATGGGGCTTCCCTGAGTATTTGGGCAGCCAGGCCGCTCCAGGGATGTAGGGCAGGGAAAAGGGCTTCACCGCTGCTGCAGCTGCGTTGGTGGTAGTGGGGGCCTCTGTGTCCGACATCTCCCTCCCCCCTAGTTAAGCGTGGCCTACCTTCCGACGATCCTCTTCTGTAGGCCGCGGCTCCGCTGCTGCTGCTATGGACGAGGACCTGGCGTCGCGTCCTGATGACGTCAGCGCCGCTCTCTCTCCCTTCCAGGACCTTGCGCAGCGTCGGTGTGTGGGGCGGAGCTTCGGGTCTCGCGCGCTTTCGGCGTCCACGCCCCTCTTCTTCCCGCGCGGCGTCCTGAAGATGGCGTCCGATGGCGGGAAGCAGCTGCGGATGGCGGGAAGACGGCAGAAGACGGCGGGAAACGGTCCAAGATGGCGTCTGATGGCGGGAATCGGCTCCGGATGGCAGGAAACGACTCCGGATGGTGGGAAACTTCGCCACAGGTAAGTTACAAAAGTCTCTTTCAGGCACGCAGTACCCGGTGGTTGCGGGCACGAAATCCTGCCGACTACGCCAAAGCTGACTCGCCCCCTGGGCCGTGGGGCACTCAGATCCGGGCAATAGGAGAACGATGGGAGTAGTAGTGGCAACCCGGTTCCGTGGCTCAGGGTGGTCAGGCCAGTGGTAGTCCGTTATGTGCTGATGTTTATGTCCGACTACGCCACCCGTGGATTGCGGTTATTAGGAACCGCCGCTGCATGCAGACCGCTGGGGCTGATGAGGTGTGCAGCTAGGGTAGTGTGACTCCCCACGGGAAGAGTGCGGCCCCAGGGCAGTATAATGGATGTTGGGAGTGATGGTAGTGGGAGTCCCAGTGCTGATAGTGCTGGAGGAGCAAGGAGCACACAGACAACAGGTTGCAGTCCAGGGTCTTTAATAGAACAGGTAAATTGACCCACAAACAGTCCCGGCTAGGAGGGGACCTGGATGTCTGAGAGCAACGGGGAAATTGGCCCTGGTCAGGGTGAGGGTGTAGGCCTACCATGCTTTCTGCGCTCCCTCTGGCTATCTCCTCCTTATAGGGTAACAGCCCACGTTTCCGAGCTCTCCGTGTATTCTCGCCTGTATGACCTGCGACGTGGGTTCCTTTCCGCTCCCAGCCTTGTACGGCTTTACTGGTCCCTTCGGTTGTGGCAGGGCCTCCAGGCTTCTTAGGCCAAGGAATATACAGTCCCTTGCGAACTGGTTATCTGCTGGAGAATGTGGAATCCTCCCAGCCTCAGACACCAAAGTCTGGTAAAGTAAGTCTTTTATCTGCCAAGACAGGCTCACTTCGCCTCTTGTCTCTGGCTTGTGGCTCTCCTCCTGCCACACTTCCTCTTAGGTGCAATACAAAACTGTCTGTCCCTGCTCTGCTCTGGGACAAGTCTCAGTCCTGAGACAGGCCTTCAAGTTCTCTCTAACCCTGCCCCCAGCACCAGCTTTTATAGGGGCAGCCTGCTCCCCCTACTGGTCTGAGACAGGAGGTACTGCATGCTAATGTTCCCCTGACTAGAGAACCTCCCCCTTGCTCTCAGACACAGCTTTATTACATTTTGTGGCATCCAGGCCAGGGTGACACACAAACACAATGGGAGACCCTTTTCCTAATAATGGGAACATTTTTTTTCAGGAGGCCCTCCTCTATGTGTCTTCCAAGGGGCATTGGAGTAGGTCCAAATTTTTGGCAGCCCTTGCATTCACTGCATAGGCAAACAGTATGGGAGACCCACTTCCTAATAATGGGAACATTGTTTTCAGGATGCCCTCCTCTAAGTCTCTTCAAAGGGGTATTGGGGTGCGTCCAAATTTTCAAAGACCTGCCACTCACTGCTTATGCAATAACAGTATAGGAGACCCACTCTTTAGTAATGGGAATAACAAAGCATAGCCGGCTGATGGCTCTCTAAGAATACCGAGGGCCGACTGCTGGCCCTTTAAGAATAGTAAAGGCCGCCTGATGGCCCTATAAAAGTAGGCTTTATGACTTTCAGAGTCCCTCCTTCATAAATGAAACAGGATGTGTCTGATCATGTCTCACACACCATATGGCCAGATAAGGTTGTAAAATGTTAAAATGACATTTCCCGGTGAATGGATTTGTCACGGTTGAAAGCAATGCAAAAGTGCAAAAATGCATCAAAAACACTAGGCATTACCATAGCCCAAGGTGTGGAGGAGTATTTTTGTTTTTGGTTATTTATTTTGCTCCATATACAAGTCATTACCCTGGAAAGGATGTTCCTTAACATTTTTCTCAGGAAAATCCATTTTGGTTTTGTTTTAGTATGTTTTATTGTGAGTCCGTAAAAGTGGCGTAATACCTCTGATAACATTGTTGACAGCAGTGACCTGGGAGTCCAGGGGTCTTCCCCATGCTGTTCCCATGCCATTTGAGCACTGTTCCCATCGATTTGGCCAATTTTTAGGCCCTCTGCAGACCGCTGTGGGAAGCCGCCTGAAAAATGCTCGAGTTTCCCGTAGACTTACATTGGGCTCGTTGCTTGGGTCGAGCACCCGAGTATTCCAATGTGCTCAACCCAAACAACGAACACTCGAGCATTTTAGTGCTCGCCCATCACTAGTGCTGACCCTTTCACTGCTAGCATCTGTACTCCAACTGAGTATGTTCTGATAACATAGTTATAAAGTGATTTACAAAGCTTCATAACATTATATGCTGGTCAATATCATTAAAAAATTTACGTTTAGTTATTCTTTAAGAATATGGGAACTAGTATTCCTAGTTTGCTTCTCGTCAATAGACAAAGGGTTCACTCATAGATATACCATTGCACCTACTACAGATACTTTATATTGTATATTGGTAACTAGGAAAATGTTTTCTAGTTAAATGCCTGTCTTTTTAATGCAGATATATATTCTGTCACCTCTGCCACCTTTCCATGGCTCCTTTCTGGCTTTTCTCCCTACATATCCATGGTACAGTAAGTGCTGTGTACATACATGACATACAGCTTAAGAAGAATCACTTTGATAGAACCAAGGAGTCTAAAAAACATTCCTTGAGAGCAGATTTTAGAGCATTGCGTTCTAGTGCCAAAGTGTTCTTAATACCTACCATCCTATAAATGTAACTTCTGTATCTGTGTTAATATATTGATCTGTATAAAGACTTACGGTAATAAACAGATGTAAAACTCAAGCTAATGACTTAAGAGTTAGAACTAAGAAGGGGAAGACTGATGTTAAATTGATTGGAAACTATTTAATGACTTCACATGTAAAGCGCCATGGAATAAATGGCACTATAATAAATAATAAATAATAATAATGGCTGCTTTAATAAGGTCAGTAAGGATTTATTTTTCTTTTGAGATGCAGTCGCTCATATAGTTTTTGCTTTACTTTTCCCTGAATCACACAGTTAGGTCTGTGTGATTCATGTAACTATGTAGTAGCAATAACAATTTTTAATAAATTAGCACACACTGATCATGGGTTTATCCTCAGACTGATATATCAGCATTAATCTCAAGACTGTAATTATAGATGTTATTTCATTTGTGGCCAATGTTTGCAGTGAAATACTGAATTACACTATAAAATTGTCATTGTCAGTATACAAGTAGAAAAGATGGCAATTTGTTATCATTTTTAACAACTCCAAAAAAAAATGACTAGCTGTCACTCAGTCTGTTCATTTTTATGTGGATTCAGAAAGATCTTTGGCTCCCTCTAGCGTAAGCTTTCCTGCATTCATTGGCAGGTGATGCCTAATGCCTGTCTGTAAACTGACAGATATTATTAACTCTGTCAGTCCTGTGAATGCCCCTGTTAGAGCTTTTGTGTGGATTGTGCAAGTAAAATAAGAAGAAAGGAGTTGGTTGTTACCAGCAGTTTTTGTAACAAGAACTATACTACTTTCTTTCACAAATACTCAATAATCAGTTTAGCCTTATACGGAACTTATACGGAACATAGGGACATCAGTTTATTTATGAGTAGTCTCTGTGTCAATGGACCCCCATGTCACATCTAGTGGGGATCCATAAATTGGAGCTAAACCACATAAGATAAATTAGAACCTTCAGGATGTCTAAATGTTTGTAACATATTCTAAAATTACCTGTCAATTATAATTTCCAAGACTGCTGAATTTTCAACTTTACGCATCTGACACCAACCATGACTTTAATTGTTAGACATAACCTATCACATATACAGTACAGACCAAAAGTTTGGACACACCTTCTCATTTAAAGATTTTTCTGTATTTTCATGACTATGAAAATTGTACATTCACACTGAAGGCATCAAAACTATGAATTAACACATGTGGAATTATATACTTAACAAAAAACTGTGAAACAACTGAAAATATGTCTTATATTCTAGGTTCTTCAAAGTAGCCACCTTTTGCTTTAATGACTGCTTTGCACACTCTTGACATTCTCTTGATGAGCTTCAAGAGGTAGTCACCGGAAATGGTCTTCCAACAATCTTGAAGGAGTTCCCAGAGATGCTTAGCACTCGTTGGCCCTTTTGCCTTTACTCTGCAGTCCAGCTCACCCCAAACCATCTCGATTGGGTTCAGGTCTGGTGACTGTGGAGGCCAGGTCATCTGGCGTAGCACCCCATCACTCTCCTTCTTGGTCAAATAGCCCTTACACAGCCTGGAGGTGTGTTTGGGGTCATTGTCCTGTTAAAAAATAAATGATGGTCCAACTAAACGCAAACCGGATGGAATAGCATGCCGCTGCAAGATGCTGTGGTAGCCATGCTGGTTCAGTATGCCTTCAATTTTGAATAAATCCCCAACAGTGTCACCAGCAAAGCACCCCCACACTATCACACCTCCACCTCCATGCTTCACGGTGGGAACCAGGCATGTAGAGTCCATCCGTTCACCTTTTCTGCGTCGCACAAAGACACGGTGGTTGGAACCAAAGATCTCAAATTTGGACTCATCAGACCAAAGCACAGATTTCCACTTGTCTAATGTCCATTCCTTGTTTTCTTTAGCCCAAACTTGTCTCTTCTGCTTGTTGCCTGTCCTTAGCAGTGGTTTCCTAGCAGCTATTTTACCATGAAGGCCTGCTGCACAAAGTCTCCTCTTAACAGTTGTTGTAGAGATGTGTCTGCTGCTAGAACTCTGTGTGGCATTGACCTGGTCTCTAATCTGAGCTGCTGTTAATTTGAGATTTCTAAGGCTGGTGACTCGGATAAACTTATCCTCAGAAGCGGAGGTGACTCTTGGTCTTCCTTTCCTGGGGCGGTCCTCACGTGAGCCAGTTTTTTTATAGCGCTTGATGGTTTTTGCAACTGCACTTGGGGACACATTCAAAGTTTGACCAATTTTTCGGACTGACTGACCTTCATTTTTTAAAATAATGATGGCCACTCGTTTTTCTTTACTTAGCTGCTTTTTTCTTGCCATAATACAAATTCTAACAGTCTATTCAGTAGGACTATCAGCTGTGATAGTTATGTTTAGTTTTTCTCCATAGAATTGCATTAGATGCAAAAAATTTGAAGGTAGGAGCTGAGTTTATATGTCACTGACTTGATTTATGATGAGCTCATAGGACTGGTGACATGGCAGAAACACTCACTCCTGTGATAAAACAAGAAAACGTGTTAACTCAGGCAGGGAAATGTGTTACCTCAGAAAGCAGCAGCTGTGAGCCCTTGCTGTTTTGTCTGTATGCTCACTTACCATAAGTAACTTACCCCTCGTCATGGCCAGGATCTTGTGTTATGTATAGGCATGAACTGGAGCAGCTCCGCATGGTAGGACACAACCATTACACAGTACATAACAGGGACACATTTATAAGATTATCTCAGCACAGTAACATTTTTTAACACATCCAATTGTGTAACTTATTATTCCAATATATCTATTAACTAAAATGAACTTTGTAAGTGGTACAACCCCTTTAAAGTAGTTGAAGTGTTTGTGTCACGTTTGGAAATGATCACCTATCCATAAAATAACTACCAAGGGGATATCTTCTCTGACCACTGGAATCTCCACATATCCCGAGAATGTTCTCTGAAGAAGCATGCTTGACCTCTACTTCATTCACACAGGACTCCTTATTGGGGACAAGGGAAGCTTCCGAAGCACTGTGCTGGGTTGTGGTGAAGGCAGAGGAACTAACTGAGGCAGAATTGTGTGAGTGTAGTAAGTAAAGAAAGAATGTGAATGAAGATTTACCGTGTGTTAAGAGAAAACATCCATGAAGATTTGCACCCACTATCCACTGTACATACTACTCCTCCTGTTATAGTTCCATTGATTTTTAAGTGGTGGTCTCCCTCATTGAACTTTATAACATCTGGTCCTGGCCAGCCTAAGTCACCAGCACCTTACTGCCTACAAGGGCGAAGCGCCCCGTAGTTAAAGTCCACGCACCCAGCCAGGACTTCCATTTTCATGTAGCAGTCCGGGGTGTGAAACACAAGTACCTTGTCCACGGGTACCGCCCTGCACCATGTTACAGAGCCCCATTCTCTGGATCAGTGGTGGTCCCAGTGCTCAATTTCCCAGCGATTCAGAAGGTATGCCCTAACTTATGGATAGGAGATAACTTCCGAACTTTAAGCTTAGGTGAGTACATTACTTTATTACTTCAGATATCAATTGGTACCTGCAACCATTTTAAGTTTATGATTTTATTGCTTGTTAAAGATGTCCTAGTACATATTATGCTTCAACCTGACCATAAGATAAAAATGCCCTTATAGCATAAAGTACAATCTATAAAATATTTCTCCTGAGTGCACAGATAAATGATGACTATAGATGATGTTACAGTACTAAGGATATCAGTGTTTCCTGAGCACACAATGTGCTCTGTACAGCTCACGTTTAATAGAATGATGTCTTTCTTCACTTTAGAATACACCCGCAGAAACCCATTTCTTAGTCTTGGGAAACCATAAGGCAAAGGCTGCATAAATCACCGTGCACTTTGTGCTTCATTTAACAGCCAATTACTGCTCTGTCCTTTTACCTTAAAACACAATTCAATCAAAGATGGTGTTTAAAAGTCAAATGGAAAACGCAGAGAATAGAGCGAGGTGCAGACAGTGTAAAGATTTTTCTGCCACCTTTTAATTCTAGTTTCATGCTGGCTCAGAATTGATTTCTGGATGTCTGACCTTTTTCCCAGCTTGATGGTCACTCAGCACATGAAAGGCTTTCAAGAGAAGAGAGATTCCGCCAGTCAATAGGGCTTTTATACTTTGAAGAGTGGGACCATGTCTACCATGTAGCATCACACATAGGCATATTTGTGATGAGAGCAGCTGGAATACCTAGCATGAGAATGTGGAAAACTTTAGAAATATGTATATCTTAAACAACTTCAGATGATATTTTTAGACATGAAAACATCTGACGATGGATTAAACTTTTTTGCAGTACAAAATCGTGTAAATCCAATATAGTTTGTTTGCGTAAATTAAAAATATACCATGTCATCAAATACTCCACTATACAAATTAGTCCATTAGGTTTGCAGCTCATACTGAATCATTTACTAATATATTGCTATACGAATTAGTGTTTGGTTTCTTTTGTTCTTTATTCAGTTTTTGAAACATCATATTTATAAAATGTATAAAAGACACACAAATAACATCTTTATTTTACTTCTACAAACTTCCCACCCACCCCAACCTGGATCAGCGGAAATAAATAGTAGCAATATTAGTAATAATAATAATAATATTATTAAATTGGAGGCAAGTCTCCCCAGTTCCCTCTTTCAACTATTCACCTTTATCCCAATTTTTTCCCCAATTTTACCTATTTCTCTGCACCAAATTTGCTCACAACCCATTAATTCATTCATCAGATTTTCCCATTCCTTTGTCATTGGTACCATCTCTGAAGACCAAACTTGTAAAAATAACTTCAAAATCAGCTACTTTTGATTTCTTAGAGCCATCCCGATCCAATGAACACCCCAAGATCTCACTGATAATATCATAGGGAGGAGAAAAATCTAATTTTCTATAGTCTGGAATGCCTCATACCAAAACTGCTAATGATGGCCAGATGATGTGAGAGAAGTCTGCCTCCAAAACAGAGCATCTTGGACAGCTCCGTTATTAGGAGTTATTCTATTTAACAACCTTGGATAATAATATAGTTTGAGCCAAATATTAGATTGCACCAATCTGAGAGCAGCATAAAGTAGAGACAGAGACCCTGATTCGGCTCGAGGAAAAAATCGGACATGTGCACGGGCACTATAGAATAACATTGGTCCAAGTGCGATCTGATGTTTTGTCAGATCGCACTGGGACCAAAGCTACGGTCGTCTGCACGAGGCCTTACAATAGGCTTTCAGTGTTAGATTGGTGAAGGTCTGATTTACAGAACCTGCAGCGGTCATCACAATGAAAAGATCTATGGTCCTTCTTAGTTTACAAATGCCCGGTGGCTTCTTTGTATGAGTAGCCCTTCCTGATACTACAGGTTGTCCCATTGAGTTGAATAATGAACTATAGATGCTCGTTAACCAGAAATTAACCCTAAAAAAGAAGTATAAAGAAAAGATATGATTTATTTTCCTTTATTTAAACCCAGTTTCACCTGTAAAAAAAACATGCAAAAACAACACCAAAACCTAGCTGTGTGAACAAGGCTTTGGATTTAGTTGCTGTGTTGCTGCAAATTAATATTTTAATGTTTACAGATATTTTTTTATGATGATTTTTGTAAAAATGAACTGTTCATGCCAGATTTGTTGAAGACAAATGATCCAGTTAATCAGTCTGGCTACCATGACATGAATATTATCTCTCGACAGATACGTAGTGAATCATAATCGGCTAATTAAGCAGCCGTAGCTGTATTTAGGAATATTCGGTGATTGAGGCATGTGCAGTTTTCAGTTTTTTGGTGTCTTCTCTTTGTCACCATCCCCGTACTTTGCAATAACCTCATCTCAGGGCTTTTGCCTTGCGGTGATGTAAGTTTTGCCAGGAAGATGACTCATCAGTCAGCGCATTTATACCACAGTCATAACTGCACCCAGGTGACTAATGTTGTGACTTCTGCCTGTTCTAGTAATGACATAGGAGGCCACAGGGCAAGGCCGTGAATAGTTTGATTACAAATTGATGAAAAATTGTTATGAATGTAGATCACATTGTAGAGGTTTGGTTTTATCCCTTCATACACACAATTTATTTACATCAGTGTTTCTTGGACAGGAGAACCTATTTTTTGTCATGGAATATCTCAACGGAGGAGACCTCATGTTCCACATACAAAGCTGCCACAAATTTGATCTTGCCAGAGCTACGTATGTTTCCTTTATATTTTTTTCTAAAATGTCTTTATAAATGTTTCTAAAAGTACTGTTTGCCAAATCTATTACATACAAATGCTTAACTAATACTTATGGGTAATCCATAGGAAATGTCGTAGATGTTGTTTCAGTGAGGTACCTCAAATCCTTGTAGATTGTGAGCCCTCGCGGGCAGGGTCCTCGCTCCTCCTGTACCAGTCGCTGTCACATTGTGTTCAAGATTATTGTAATTGTTCTTGTATCATACCCCTTTTTCACATGTAAAGCGCTATGGAATAAATGGCGCTATAATAATAAATAATAATAATAAAAATCCCACCTATCCAGTCTGTTCTAAGAATGGTGGCCAAAAGTGGCACTTAGGGTATGTTTACACTGGGCATTTTTACATCATATTTTTGTGTATAAATAACGTAGCTGTAGGCAAAAAAGCTGCTTATATTCCGTGTGTTTTTCATGTTTTTTTAATTCATTTTTAGTTGCTGTAACTTTTAGTCGCTGCAACTGTTGACATGCTGTGTTTTGGCAAAAACACTGCACCAAATATGCGCAAAAAATAAAAGCAGCAAGTGAGTGAGATTTCCGAAATCTTATTGATTTTGCTGGTACTGGAAAAGCTGCATAATTTATGCACCAAATCCGCCACGTGAAATATGCAGCAAAACCGCTGCAATTACACCATGTGGGGACATACCCTTAATGGAAAGCAGAATCAAGATGTGGCCCTCAAATATACTTGTTTTGCTCCTCTCTGTAACTCTCTTAGGCGTTCTTCACATATACATGTCTCCTTTAAGTGTAGCATCCGTTTTTACACGTACCGGAGGCATGTATCCACACGTACCCATTATAAACTATGGGTTTGCGCACATATCCGTGTTTTCACACAGAGAGTGTATCCTTGTGACCCACACGTAGACATGTCACTATTTTTCTGGCCACACAGATAAAAGGGCCAATACAACTCAGTGGGTCTGTGTAGATATGTACAGCACACGGATGATACATACTGGAATAGTATAAAGAATATAAATTACAGATTTGTATGTGTTAAGATGTGGAAAGATAATAGATAGATAGATAGATAGATAGATAATCAAAAAAGATAGAGGCAGAACTCCAAAAGATCAATTATATCGTGCTTTTCTTGACCCATGTCAAAGTGGCAACATTTCGTCCCTAGTGAGGGACTTTTTCAAGGCTTGAAAAAGTCCATCACTAGGGACGTAACGTTGCCACTTTGACATGGGTCAAAAAAAGCACGATATATTTGATTATTCAAGGTTTTGGTTGTACCTGGGAGGCCCTGTACCTATTTTTCCATTTTGCTAGTGCTGCACCTTTATTCTTTTGCTTAGATAGATAGATAGATAGATAGATAGATAGATAGATAGATAGATAGATATCCGTGAGATATATAATTTCTGCCTTGCATGTGTAGCACAATGTACATCTTTTAACCTAATAAATAATTAAATGAAAAAATATGTAGGGTCCACTCCATTTTTGGTAACCAGCAAAGGTAAAACAGACAGCTGAGAGCTGATATTATCAGGCTGGAAAGGACCCTGGTGATTGGGCCCTTCCCAGCCTGAAAATAGCAGCCCGCTGCTGCCCCAGAAGTGGAGCATCACATGAGATGCTCCAATTCTGGCGCTTTACATTTGATTTTCCCAATGCCCTGGGGTGTTGGCAATCGGGGTAATGGGGCTCGGGGTTGATGTCAGCTGTAAATTGACCAAAAACACAGCTGACATAAAGCCCTGGTGCTAGTAATGGTGAGGTGTCTATCAGACACCCTCATTACTAACCCAGGAAAAAAAACGAATAACTCACAGAAAATGCGTTATTTAAATAAACACTCTTCAACACTTTCCCCTTTCCCTGGTTCACCTCTTTATTAAAAAAATAAAAGAAATTCCTATGCAGGTCTGACTTAGTCCAGCGAATCCGATGTAGTCCAGTGAATGGAAATCAGAAAAGAACATGCACACAAAACACACAGAAATAAAACACTTTCTCTTGTTCACCACTTTATTAAAAGAAAAAGTTCCCACTCAGGTCCAATGTAGTCCAAGCAAATCCAGCGAAGTCCATCGACTTCCGAGCGCTTTGTGACCCGGTAACTGTAAAAACTGGTAACGTTACTGATGTCACCACTTTTCAGAGTCGCCAGGTCTTGCGCAGTGCTACGTGATCCGGAAGTGGCTGTTGGCAAAGCCTCAGAACGAGGCTCGATAGGCTTTGTACTAAGGATTCGATGGACTTCACTGGATTCTCTGGACTACGTCGGACCTGTGTGGGATTTTTTTTATAAAGTTGTGAACTAGGGAAAGTGTCCGGGAGTGTTTATCAGCTCTCAGCTGTCTTCTTTACCTTTGCCGGTAACAAAAAATGGGGGGACACCACATAATTGTTTTTCATTTGTTTATTTATTTATAAGGTTAAAAGATGTACAGAAAGCTACACATGCAAGGCACAATTTATGTATCTCATGGATATCTATTTACCTATCTATATCTTTGCACATCTTTAACACATAAAAATCTGTCATTTCTATTCTGAATTCTATTCTGTTATGTGTCACACGGACAACATATGGATGGTACACACGTACACACGGATGCTTCACACATACACATGGAAGGCAAACAGAAAACCACACAGATAGTGAAAACGGACCGTCTCACACGTAAATTTTTTTAAGCGGACGTGTGAAGGGCGCCTTAGAGATAGGAATAAACTGAGCTTTATACATGTACAACAACCCTTCCTTTCAAGTCTGCAGCCACCTCTGCTTGTTAAACAGGGGTCAATTGACTCACTATCTCTGCCCATCACACCTATGGCTAGATGTAAATGGCCATAGATTCAGTCATCCGAGTTAATCAGGCTGATAATGCAAATGGAACTCTGATGAAACTCTGATCAGAGTGTGATCAGAGTATCAGCATAGTGTGATCTGATTCTTTTGTATGAGGAGAAGAAAAAAAATGTTTTTCCATCTTTTCCATTCTGTGAGTGCACGGAAATCGGACTGAACTCAGATGTCATCCAAGTGCAGTCCGATAGTTTCTACGGACACATTGATTTGCATGGCCGAGTGCAATCGGAATATGTAATCAAACTTGGGCATGCAGTGATTTTTTCCTTGAACAGACTCTGTCCATGGAAAAAATCTGACTTGCGCATGGCCCCATAGCAAAACATTGGTCCGAGTGTGAGCCAATGCTTTGTCAGATTGCACTCGGACCGATATACAGTCGTCTGCATGAGCCCTATCAGACATTGATGACATATCATGTGGATATCCCACAAATAACAGAGATGGAAATAGCTGGACGAAGGCTTAGTTTTACCAAACGTAATTTTTAATGGCATTATTTAGCTTACTATACAATGAGTTAAAAAATGGAATATAAATTGTGGAGTGGAATGAAAAAAATGCTATTCCACCATTGTTTTTTGCGTTTTATTTTAACAGTATTCACTATGCAATAAAAATAAAAGGTAACTCTATTCTACAGGACAGCAGGATTATGGCAATATCAAATTAATACATTTTTATATGCTTTCCTATTTTTATAAAAATTTGGTTTGCGTCACCATTAGTGTTGAGCATTCCGATACTGAAATATCGGGTATCGACCGATATTCGCGGTATCGGAATTCCGATACTTAATTCCGATACTTTTACAATATCGAATACCGGAATCGGAAGTTCCCATAATGCCTGCACTCTGCAGTGTCTCTGAAGGATGACAAGCTGGATGGCAGCGCTCAGCTGAGATCCAGCCTGTCATCAGAATGCCATCCCAGCGTGGGAGAATTCTCCTGATCGTTTAAAAGCCGGCGGGCGGTAAAAAGCCGCCGGCTTTTAAACAATCACACAGCCCCATACTGCTTCCCCGCAGCCTCCCACCCCGATCCTCCGCTCCCCTCGCCACCTCCCATCCCGATCATAAGTTAGGACCGGGCGGGGAGCGCAGCACCAAGGAGCGGGGAGCGAAGGACCCGGGCGGGGAAGCCGGCAGTGAAAAGACTTCACCGCCGGCTTTCCCATTCTGTGCTGCGCTTTCCCGCTGGTTATTTCAAATGAACAGCTGAGGTATCAGGTGATGCTGATCAGCTGTTCATTTGAAGTAGCTGCGGTGCCCTCAGAGGGTTCATGTGAGTTCATGCTTGACTGCATTGCATGAACTCACATGAACTTTCCCACGGTCGCACTGGTCAGCCTCACCTCCCAGACGATCAGCCCGTCATGATTGGTGTGTGTGGGTGTCTGTGCGTGTGTCTGCGAGTGTGTGCGGGGTGTCTGTGCGTGTGTCTGCGAGTGTGTGCGGGGTGTCTGTGCGATGTCTGCGGGTGTGTGCGATGTCTGCGGGTGTGTGCGGTGTCTGTGCGATGTCTGCGGTGTCTGTACGATGTCTGCGCGATGTCTGCGAGTGTGTGCGGTGTCTGTGCGATGTCTGCGGGTGTGTGCGGTGTCTGTGCGATGTCTGCGAGTGTGTGCGGTGTCTGTGCGATGTCTGCGGGTGTGTGCGTGCAGGCAGACATAGGCCGATGTGACACTACTACTCCCATCGGCCTATGTCTGTCCCCCGTCCATTCGTGCCAGCAGGATCAGCTCGATGGGAGCAGTAGTTCCCATCAGCCTGATCCTGCTATTTAAATTGCCCTACTGTGTCCCCAATAAATTTTAAATACATGTCATTGGTGGCCAGTGGTTGCCTACAATAAATTAGTTCATACATTACCTGTCCCCGCTGATCGCCACCTAAAATAAAGTAAAAAATAAAAAACTACACCTATACTCACCTAGACACCTAATTCCCCGAAGCCATCGATCTCCTGTAATAAAATATAAAATAATAAACCACAACCTTATCCTTACCCCTCCGTAGTAGTCCACGAGTGTCCCACGATGATCTCCAGTTTAGAGCAGCCACATAGAATGTGACCACTCTGAACCGCTGCCGCCGCTAGAATGATGGGGCCGTAAAGCAGCCCCGTCATTGCATAAGCGGGTTCGCCGGAGTTCAGGCAGCGCTGCTCCGGTTAGCTCCTTTACGGCCCTGCTGTATCGTGAGAAATTCCCACGGTACAGCACTGCTGTAAAGGAGGTCTCCGGAGCTGCGCTGACTGAATGCACTCCGGTGACCTCAGTAAGTGGCTCCCGCTGCCGGGAGCGGACGTGTTCCCGGCAGTGTGAGCTTACAGCAGCCATGCACAGCTGTCACCATCTCCAGATGTGACAGCTGTGCATGGGAGATCAGCGCAGGAACGTGGACAGATAACTATTTTTTTTAGTAAACTAAGAATTAAATAAAATGGTGTGTTTTATTTCAAATAAATTATTTTTTTCTGGGTGTAGTGTGTTTTTTCTTTTTAACACTTTGTAGGTTAGTAATGGGGGTGTCTTATAGACGCCCATCATTACTAACCTGGGCTTCATGGCAGCTGGTGCTGACATGAACCCCAACCCTATTACCCCCTGCCGCCGCACCAGGGCAGCGTGGAAGAGCGAGGCTAAGTGCCAGAGTTGGCGCATCCTATGGATGCGCCATTTCTGGGGCGGCTGACGGCTGGTGTTTCTAGCCAGGGAGGGGGCCAATATTCATGGCACCCTTCCTGGGCTATTAATATCAGCCCCCAGATGTCTGCCTAGCCTTTGCTAGCTATTAAATAGGGGGTACCCCACGTCATTGTTTGGGGGGGGTCCCCCATTTTAATAGCTAGTAAAGGCTAGGTATTCAGCTGGGGGCTGATATTAGTAGTCTGAGAAGCTCCGTGGGTATTACCCACTTCCCAGGCTTCAAACATCTGCCCCAGCCGTCTGCTTAACCTCCGCT
The DNA here is from genome assembly GCF_046119375.1 of Phyllobates terribilis. Taxonomy (NCBI): domain Eukaryota; kingdom Metazoa; phylum Chordata; class Amphibia; order Anura; family Dendrobatidae; genus Phyllobates; species Phyllobates terribilis. Next base: position 295,989,021 of record NW_027362771.1, read on the forward strand.
AGAGCCTAAAATTATGGGGGATCCCACCCCAATTTTATTTTAAATAAATCCTTTATTTTAACACTAAATGACATTTGAGGAGTTAATAAAGATGCAGTCCCTAAATTATTATTTATTTTTTAATTAATTTTTCCCAAAAATTTTGACGTGGGCTTTGCCATATTTTTGTATGCCAGCCAGGTACAGCATCCAGCTTCTATGAACGCGCCATTTTCCGGGGTGGCTGCGGACTGCAATTTGCACCGGGGGGGGGCAGAAAGCTTGGGCCTCCCTGCGCTGCAGATTCCATCCTCCAGCTGCCTAGTTGTACCTGGCTGGACACACAAATAGGGAGAAGCCCCACGTATTTTTTTTTTTAATTATTTCATGAAATTCATGAAATAATGAAAAAAAAATTGATGTGGGGCTTCGCCCTATATTTGTGTCCAGCCAGGTACAGCAGGCAGGAAAGGGCTGCGCCCAACCACCAGCTGCCTATTTGTACCTGGCCGGACACAATAATATAGGGAAGCCCTTTTTTTAAAAAATTATTTCATGAAATAATTTAAAAAAAATTGACGTGGGGCTTCGCACTATATTTGTGTCCAGCCAGGTACAGCAGGCAGGAACGGGCTGCCCCCAACCACCAGCTGCCTATTTGTACCTGGCCGGACAGCGTGGGAAAATTCGCCTGTACTCAGCGCTTCAGCGTGAGAATTTTCCCACGCTGTCAGTGACGTGAATGAGGTGAGGTCATGTCCAATGAACTCAGCTCACCTCATGCACGTCACTGACAGCGTGGGAAAATTCTCACGCTGAAGCGCTGAGTGCAGGAGAATTCTCCCACGCTGTCAGTGACGTGCATGAGGTGAGCTGAGTTTATTGGACATGAACTCGGCTCATCTGGTTGCCGTCACAGAGAGACACTGAGGAGCGCAAGCATGCCTGCGCTTCTCAGTGTCTGCGGGATGACAGGCTGGATGGCAGCGTTCTGCTGTGGTCCAGCCTGTCATCTCGATGTAGCAGAGCTGAAGCTGTCGTGGGAACCATGGAAAGGTAAGGATGAGGTTGCTTTATTATTTTTCTTTTATTGCAGCAGATCGTTGGTTTCAGCTGGAATGGGCGTGATGGTAAGTAGAGTTTAATTTAGAACAATAAAGAATTGTGTGTTTATTTCAATTAAAGGACTTTATTCTGGGTGTTTGTGTTTTTTTTCTAACTTTGACTATGGGGTTAGTAATGGGGGTGTCTTATAGACGCCTCTCCATTACTAACCTGGGCTTGATGTCAGCTGGCATTATAAGCTGACATCAACCCCAACCCTATTACCCCACTGCCACCGCTACAGGGCAGTGGGAAGAGCGAGGCTAAGTGCCAGAATTGGCGCATTCCTATGGATGCGCCATTTCTGGGGCGGCTGACGGCTGGTGTTTCTAGCCTGGGAGGGGGCCAATATTCATGGCACCCTTCCTGGGCTATTAATATCAGCCCCCAGCTGTCTGCCTAGCCTTTGCTAGCTATTAAATTAGGGGGTCCCCACGTCATTTTTTTGAGGGGGTCCCCCATTTTAATAGCTAGTAAAGGCTAGGTATTCAGCTGGGGGCTGATATTAGTAGCCTGGGAAGCTCCGTGGGTATTACCCCCTTCCCAGGCTTCAAACATCTGCCCCAGCCATCTGCTTAACCTCCGCTAGAGCCTAAAATTAAGGGGAACCCCACGCCAATTTTTTTTTAAATAAATCCTTTATTTTAACACTAAATGACAAGTACAGTAATCAACACTGTCACTGTACTTCATATATATGTGACTGACATGTTTCTATCTATCTAATCTATGTATGATTCTCTATTCCTTCTATTCTAAATTGTCAGGTACAGATGCTGAATTGCCGGCCGGCTTTTTTAAAGAGACGGTGCATGAAAACACTATTATATTTTTAAATAAATCCTTTACACTAAATGACAAGTACAGTAAGCAACACTGTCACTGTACTTCATATATATATGTGACTGACATGTTTCTATCTATCTAGTCTATGTGTGAAGCTCTATTCTGTCTGTTATAAATTGTCGGGTACCGCTGCTGAATTGCCGGCCGGCTTTTTTTAAAGAGACAGTGCATGAAAACACAATTATTTTTTTAAATAAATCCTTTACACTAAATGACAAGTACAGTAAGCAACACTGTCACTGTACTTCATATATATGTGACTGACATGTTTCTATCTATCTAATCTATGTGTGAAGCTCTATTCTTTCTGTTGTAAATTGTCGGGTACCGGTGTATGCCGCTGATGAATTGCCGGCTTTTCGCGTAATACATTCTACATTATTCTTAGTTGTTTTACTTCATGTAGAATTAACCTACAAGGAAAGAAAGGGTTTATTTTCATTCCGATATTTGTGTCCCATTGACTTGCATTGGTTTCCGGTATCGGAATCGGCGATATCCAATACTTTTTGGGTATCGGTCCGATCCAATCCGATACGATATTTCCTGATATCGGAAGGTATCGCTCAACACTAGTCACCATATTCTGAGCCCCATAACTTACATATTTTTCAATTGATAGGGCTTTGTGAGGGATATTTTGCTTTGTTCTTTTGTGAGGCGAGCTGTAGTTTTTATTGGCGTATTTGAAATACAGACACTTTGTTTTTGTTTTTTAATTTCATTTTTTAAGGAGGAATCAAGGTGACTGAAAAAACAGTAACTCTGGCATTTCAATGTTTTTTACAGAACTTGCCATGCAGAATAGATGCAGGATAAACAAACGCAGCAATGCTGTTTATGGTTTAGATTTTTTATGTAATAAATGAGAAAAGGGATATAATTGAGATGTTTAAGTTTTGTTTTATTTTTATCTCCATTCTAAAAAATACAAGTTGATATAAACACAGCCAGAATCCCACACTCATACTCGACATGTGACACACATATACATCACATTTTGGGACAAATTTAAAGTATAACTATCATTAATCTTGTTTTATATACACTGCTCAAAAAAATAAAGGGAACACTCAAATAACACATCCTAGATCTGAATGAATTAAATATTCTCATTGAATACTTTGTTCTGTACAAGGTTGAATTTGCTGGCAACAAAATCACACAAAAATCATCAATGGAAATCAAATTTATTCACCCCCAAAATTAACAAGGAAAAACACACTACAGGCTGATCCAACTTTGATGTAATGTCCTTAAAACAAGTCAAAATGAGTCTCAGTATTGTGTGTGGCCTCCACGTGCCTGTATGACCTCCCTACAATGCCTGGGTATGCTCTTGATTAGGTTGCAGATGGTCTCCTGTGGGATCTCCTCCCAGACCTGGACTAAAGCATCCGCCAACTCCTGGACAGTCTGTGGTTCAACGTGACGTTGGTGGATGGAGCGAGACATGATGTCCCAGATGTGCTCAATCGGATTCAGGTCTGGGGAACGGGCAGGCCAGTCCATAGCTTCAATGCCTTCATCTTGCAGGAACTGCTGACACACTCCAGCCACATGAGGTCTGGCATTGTCCTGCATTAGGAGGAACCCAGGGCCAACCGCACCAGCATATGGTCTCACAAGGGGTCTGAGGATCTCATCTCGGTACCTAATAGCAGTCAGGCTACCTCTGGTGAGCACATGGAGGGCTGTGCGACCCTCCAAAGAAATGCTACCCCACACCATTACTGACCCACAGCCAAACCAGTTATGCTGAAGGATGTTGCAGGCAGCAGATCGCTCTCCACGGTATCCCCAGACTCTGTCACGTCTGTCACATGTGCTCAGTGTGAACCTGCTTTCATCTGTAAAGAGCACAGGGCGCCAGTGGCGACTTTGCCAATCCTGGTGTTCTGTGGCAAATGCCAGGCATCTTGCACAGTGTTGGGCTGTGAGCCCAACCCACATCTGTGGACGTCGGCCCCTCATTCCACCCTCATGGAGTCAGTTTCTAATCGTTTGTGCAGACACATGCACATTTGTGGCCTGCTGGAGGTCATTTTGCAGGGCTCTGGCAGTGCTCCTCCTGTTCCTCCTTGCACGAAGGCGGAGGTAGTTGTCCTGCTGCTGGGTTGTTGCCCTCCTACGACCCCTCCACGTCTCCTGGTGTACTGGCCTGTCTCCTGGTAGCGCCTACAGCCTCTGTACACTACGCTGACAGACACAGCAAACCTTCTTGCCACAGCTCGCATTGATGTGCCATCCTGGATGAGCTGAACTACCTGAGCAACGTCTGTGGGTTGTAGAGTCCGTCTCATGCTACCACGAGTGTGAAAGCACAACCAACATTCAAAAGTGACCAAAACATCAGCCAGAAAGCATTGGTACTGAGATGTGGTCTGTGGTCCCCACCTGCAGAACCACTCCTTTATTGAGTGTGTCTTGATAATTGCCAATAATTTACATCTATTGTCTATTCCATTTGCACAACAGCATGTGAAAATTGATTGTCAATCAGTGTTGCTTCCTAAGTGGACAGTTTGATTTCACAGAAGTTTGATTTACTTGGAGTTATATTCTGTTGTTTAAGTGTTCCCTTTATTTTTTTGATCAGTGTATATTGCAGACAATTCAAATAGCATCTGATTGATGGGGTCTGAGTGTCGAGACTCCCATCAATTGAACAAAATACAACTTTGAAGTGCCCAGCTCTTGTATACAACACGTACACATAATGATATAGAAGCTCAATAATAAATCTATGGGTCTGTACACTCCATCTCATAGATAGACCCATAGATTTACCCCATTGAGCCAGCATACTGCTCTATGCGCACTGCATACAAGAACTGCTCTCTTCAGAGTGTTGTTTTGTGCGATTGGTGAGGGTCTTGGGACCGACATCCCTACCGATTGACAGCTATTTGTAGTGTCTATAATATAAAAAAAATCTTTAATGACAGTTATACTTCAAATAAGTATTACATATATGAACCAAATATATAAAAGGATTATTCCCATATTCATACATTGGCATTTTCGAATAGTGCTTGTAAATACAATTCTAAAAATGTTATGCTATTCTTGAGGTATTAACTTGTTTCTTTTCAGATCATTGCAATAGAGACAGACCCCCACTGCTAGACATCAGAACATTCAAAGTGCTTACAAGCTCTTTTCTATTGAGGTTGTAAGCAATGTTTTGAAACTGACTAGAATCGATCACTTCCTAATCCCTGCCAGCTTTACCACAGCAAGCTAAATAACAGCAGTAGTTGGAGTCCTAGGCAACAACCTGTTAACAAAAGAAAAGTGTTACTATCTCAAGAATGGCTGCAAATTTGAATAAGCAGTAAATTGATTGTTTTTACAAGCAATATCGGACAATATTCATCTATGAAGATGGGTACAACTTTTAATATATTGGGTCCACTTATGTACAGAGGTATGGTTTGTGGCTTAACCATTGGCATACCATATTTCCACAACTGCTTAGTGCCACCTGTATGTAGAAAGCAGTAAATTATAGCTTGGTATATGTCATTTTACTGTGGTATCATCTATTCAACTTAACATTTCCTCAATTTTTTTGTAGTTTCTATGCTGCTGAAATTGTATGTGGTCTCCAGTTCCTCCATTCAAAAGGAGTAGTATACAGGTAATAGCCGGGTTATTTATTGCACTGCTGTTTTGAATCCATTGATATACAGTTTATACAAAGGCATAGTGTTTCATGCAAATATGACATGTATTAGAAACATCAGTATGGCTTCAAGATACAAATAAAAATGGTCTTTTCTATTCTGTGTCTGCATAGGTCACATTATTAGTTTATCATTTTTGCTTCTTAATACATCTGGACTATAAGACTGAATGATGGTACATTTATTGTATAAGCAGAACACAAGATGATACAGAACTCTGTCAAGGTAGAAACCATTGAATCTCATAATGATGTGTTTCATCTAAAAAAAAAAACAGAATGTTTAGTGCAAGGATCTCTTTTCTGAGAAGTGTAGATCATTTTACCTGATAAAGTTTCTTTTTTCCCACTTTAATTCTCTGGTAAAACAAATACTTAACACTCCTTTTTTAATCTATGTATACAATGTCATCAAAGAATGGAAGCCGTTTTATATTGCAACTGAATTGCTTACTGATAATTAAAAGGTCGGTCATAGACTAAAATTGGCCATAAGACGTGTTGATAAAGATGATTTGGGTGTGGATTTTACTAACAGTTTCTTGTCTATAGTACTTGATAGCAGTTGTCAATGAGAAAGAAGGATCAGAAGGTTTGGATTTTAGCTTGTCCAGTCATATCTTCTCCTTGGAGTTGTATGGTTCTTAACTGGTTTGTCCACTACTACGACAACCCATTCTTGAACTAAATGTTTGGCTCCAGTAAAATAAAAAAAAACTTTAATCACCTCCTGCGCCAGCGCCATTCCAGCTTTGTCGGCACTCGCTGTCCCGGGACTCTGGTGTGGTGGAAAGACACATGGTGCCGGCGTCACTGTGCCCTTTTTCGGACGTTTTGAACATGAAGAGGAAGTCCGTGCTGCAGCTGATCTCTGACATCCTCTTCATGTTCAATTCGTACAAAGGCGGGGACAATATCGCCAGTGCTGATTGATCGCCGGGCACCACGTGTCATTCCACCGCTTCAAAGCCCCGGCAAGTGCCGACACCGCTGGAACAGCACTGGCACCGGAGGTGAGTATAAGCTTTTTTATTTTATCGGGGCCAAACATTTAGTTCAAGAACGGGTTGTCCTAGTAGTGGACAGCCCCTTTAATAAAGGAACACCATATAACATTGAATACCATGAGGCATTATGTCTTCCGTTTATGGTATAACTCATTGCTTGTTCTATACGACTTTATATAGCCTCACATTTCTTTGTCATATTTCAGGGACCTGAAGTTAGATAATGTACTCTTGGATATGGAAGGACATATAAAGATAGCTGACTTTGGAATGTGTAAGGAGAATATGTTTGGAGATGCCAAAACAAGTACCTTCTGTGGGACTCCTGATTATATTGCTCCAGAGGCATGTATTTCTTTCTATAATTCTTTCATTTCTTTTTATGTTTCCTTTGAATTTAGAGATAAGTACATCCTTAACCCCTTCACAATATTTGTCATACCTTTACGTCATGTTCCCGACCGATGTCGTATAGGTAAGTCATGGCGATTGTGCATGGCACAGGAGCTGTGCCAGTGTGATTGCCGCCAGGAGATTGGCTTACGTGATAGCCGAGCCCCGGCTGTCACAACCAGCAGTGATGCCCACAACACCCCCGGCTTTTTAGCCCCATAAATGCCACGATCGGTTTAGATTACCATATTTAGGAGGAGGAGGGGGCTCCCTCTCCCTTCCGATTAACACCTGCGAGGGCCTGATAGCCGTCATGGCAACCCAAGGTGGTCATGATGACCACTGGGTCTTCCAGTGTGGCGCCCCTGAGGGTTCAGTCGCCACAGGGGTACTGCACCTCAGATAGAGGTGTGGTATCTCCTCATTCAGGTAAGGATGGAGCATCACTCAGGACCCCACTTCACACTCAACACTACACCACTCCTGTCCTGTAGGGGGCCTAAATGCACCAGAGTGCTGCCCCGGCCCGGGATAGAGGAGATGGGGGGAACCAAAGATAGGGGGAACCAAGTAGTGGGTGAAGGTGGAGGAAACACTTACAGGAAGCACTTATAGAATCTATATAAATCATGGCCATCTTTAGTTCAAGGTCTTTGATTGTGGTCTTCTGTCGGGGTCCAGCAAGAGTCTGTAGCTGGCTGAAGATTCACGGTCGTCGCTCTCTGGCCTTGAGACGAGGAGCGGGCCAGAGTTAACCTGTGTCTCTGCCCGGTCAGGGTCCTGTTCTAAGAAGGCCTTGGAGGGGAGCAGAGGAGATAGGCTCCACAGGCAAAAGGATCCCAGGGGGATACGGACGGAGCGGAGTCGCCACCTGTATTCTTCATTCTGGCTTAGCCAGAGAGATTCCTGCTGCAAGAGGGGTGACCGGCCCCCGATATCTGACTGTGTACTTCATGTCACTGTTGGAAAAGCCCGGCAGCTTAGTGGATCCCAGGGAGGAACACAAGCGGGAGGAGAGAAAAAGGAGAGGTACACACCAGCGGGGTCTTGACAGGTGCTCCTGATCTACCTGGGAAGTGCTGAACCCCCTACCCGGTGGCCGCAGTACGCCGTGTGTAACAGAGAGAAGCTTTGCGGCTCAAAGTACATCTAAAGTGAGTAAAGACACGGATGACTTCATTCACCGCCTCCGCTTGTTTATTCCTGCGCGGCACTGCACCCACCATACCTCCATACAGCTCACCAAACACTGCCCTGAGGCCTACTCTGCCTGTGGGGAGTAGTACCAACCAAGCTGCCAGAACACCAGCCTCAGAGGACTGTTGCAGCGCTGGTGGCCTTCACCAGAAACCACAGGTGGCATACTCAAACAACCACTCATCCCAAAATGCCCATTTTTCAGGTGACAGCCCTGGGCACGGAACGGGCCAAGGCCACGACTGCATCCCCGAGACATCTGCAAAGGCCCGGCTCCGAGTACCCCACTGCTCAGGGAGGGCGAGTCATCCTAACTGGCGTAGTCGGCAGGATTGCGTGCCCGCAGCAACGGAAAACGATAATCCCCATTGCAGCCGGGTACTGTGCACCTTTTCACAAAAGACTGTTGTTACACACTCAATGTGGCACCCGCCCAAGAAGAACGGACCCCATTATGTGCAAAAACAACAGCAACCTAAGACCTCCCATCATGGGCCTGGTCCCCAATGGCGCCAAAAGTGCCGACAACCCCCTCCAGCAGAGACAGTCCACATAGTAGTGTCCGTCAAGACGGATGGGACGTCCCAAGGAGTGCCCGTCAGCCAGCCACCCTGGAGCCGCCCCAAAAGAAGGAGGAGAAACAGACCGCACCTAGCAGCAGAGATGGACGCAGCCAAGGAGAAGCTCTCCGTCGCTGGCCCACCAGCTGCTACCTCCCTCACTATGGAGGGAATCCACTTGACCGCGGAGGAGGCAGAGTTCCTCCGCGGTGAAACGCAGGATCTGACCCGGAGGGTCGAAGAGGCCCAACGACTGGCCACCACAGAATGGAGGGAGGAGGTGCTGCGAAAGATCAAGGCCCGCCGCCAGAGCTCAACGCGCCTGACCATAGAGGCCCCAGCCCAGGCGAAGGAAGTCCAGGAGGCCCTGTACAGCCCAAGAGCAGGTAAGGCTGAAACCCCCATCCCGGGCGCGGGACGCACCAAAGCCCTCCTAGATCTCCTGCCGTCACCCCTATCCCCAGGCGCCATCGTATGGGAGCAATTCCTGGCTCCGGAGGCCGAGACCCGAGCCACCGCCACTGCCGGAGACCTGCTATGCCTCCCGACTCCTGATCCGGAGAACCCTGCACTTACCTGGGTGTACAACTGCCCCAACCCGGACTGGTCCGCACTAACAGAGGGCCCGCAGCAACCCCTGTTATTGCCGCTGCCCGCACCTCCAGTCACCTGCCCGGCGGCCGAAGAGTTTGCCTGGGACAACCGGGGGGGCGACCTGATAGGCTTCCCCCGGGAGACCCAGTCCGAAGCGCGGAGGCGGGAGGAGACTTGCTGAAAGGAGCTCCTCCAGTTCGAGAAGGAGCGGCGAGAGAGGAGGATCCACTGTGAGCGCTTGGAGGTGCGCGCCAAGGCTGCCAAGTCACAAGCTCATCAGGCGGAGGCCACCCGTCCAAGTCCCTGGGAAGAAGGCCTTATCGTGCGCTTCCACCAGGAGGCAGGATGGGGCTTCATCCGTAGCCCACAGTTTAACCGGGACGTTTTCGTCAACCGGCGGGACGTCGAGCCGCGGCTGGAGCAGGGCCACCCTGGCCGGAACCTCTACCTGGGCGATCTGGTATCTTACACCCGCCACCACGGGGAGCGTGGGTGGTATGCCATGGATGTCCACAGGGTATTCAAGGAGGATGCCCCCACTCACCTAGTTACAGAGGACCGGTCAGGCTCCGTTGGAAAGGATGAGCCATTTCCCCGGTGGGGATACCGCTGTTGAGCAGCCCCGGGAGATGTGTCTCCCTGTTGTGTAAACAGTTATTTGTTTTAATGTTCCTTTTGTACCCGGATTCAGTTGAGACAAACATTTGTCCCTGCAGACGCTGAGCATGAGACAGACTAACTCTGCATATAGTTTGCACCTATTTAGGTGCCCCCTATTGGCTTTATGCAAAACCACCTCTACCTCAGACCTCAGAAGTAAAACCTGTCTGGTGTGGCATTACTGGAGGTCCAACTCAGGATCTCGATGCCCTGCAGCCACCCCAGGGCCTACGTTGAGGGTTTGGGACAGGTCCCTCATGCTGCTGAACTAGCACTTTCTACAGTATTTTCTACCGTATTTTCTACATGCATAATGTCTCATTAATGTTTTATATATTTATACTATATATATATACTGCAACGTTAAAAGTGTCCAAACCACCCATAAAAGGAAGATTGTTTTATTGTTTACAAAATATTTAAAATTTGAATGTCTGTACCAATTCTTTGCTCTATTGCAGCCCGCGGACGTGCTGTGTTTCACCGGGGGGGAATGTGGTGCCCCTGAGGGTTCAGTCGCCACAGGGGTACTGCACCTCAGATAGAGGTGTGGTATCTCCTCTTTCAGGTAAGGATGGAGCATCACTCAGGACCCCACTTCACACTCAACACTACACCACTCCTGTCCTGTAGGGGGCCTAAATGCACCAGGGTGCTGCCCCGGCCCGGGATAGAGGAGATGGGGGGAACCAAAGATAGGGGGAACCAAGTAGTGGGTGAAGGTGGAGGAAACACTTACAGGAAGCACTTATAGAATCTATATAAATCATGGCCATCTTTAGTTCAAGGTCTTTGATTGTGGTCTTCTGTCGGGGTCCAGCAAGAGTCTGTAGCTGGCTGAAGATTCACGGTCCTCGCTCTCTGGCCTTGAGATGAGGAGCGGGCCAGAGCTAACCTGTGTCTCTGCCCGGTCAGGGTCCTGTTCTAAGAAGGCCTTGGAGGGGAGCAGAGGAGATAGGCTCCACAGGCAAAAGGTTCCCAGGGGGATACGGACGGAGCGGAGTCGCCACCTGTATTCTTCACTCTGGCTTAGCCAGAGGGATTCCTGCTGCAAGAGGGGTGACCGGCCCCTGATATCTGACTGTGTACTTCACATCACTGTTGGAAAAGCCCGGCGGCTTAGTGGATCCCAGGGAGGAACACAAGCGGGAGGAGAGAAAAAGGAGAGGTACCCACCAGCGGGGTCTTGACAGGTGCTCCTGATCTACCTGGGAAGTGCTGAACCCCCTACCCGGTGGCCGCAGTACGCCGTGTGTAGCAGAGAGAAGCTTTGCAGCTGAAAGTACATCTAAAGTGAGTAAAGACCCGGATGACTTCATTCACCGCCTCCGCTTGTTTATTCCTGCGCGGCCCTGCACCCACCATACCTCCATACAGCTCACCAAACACTGCCCTGAGGCCTACTCTGCCTGTGGGGAGTAGTACCAACCAAGCTGTCAGAACACCAGCCTCAGAGGACTGTTGCAGCGCTGGTGGCCTTAACCAGAAACCACAGGTGGCGTAGTCGAACAACCACTCATCCCAAAAAGCCCATTTTTCAGGTGACAGCCCTGGGCACGGAACGGGCCAAGGCCACGACTCCATCCCCGAGACATCTGCAAAGGCCCGGCTCCGAGTACCCCACTGCTTAGGGAGGGCGAGTCACCAGCAACGGTGGCATGCTTAGACCATATCAGGAGCATGGACTAAGAGGCTTCTGTCAGTGTAATACTGACATGTTTAATGAATTGCAATGCTAGTACATTGCAGTGCAATATACAGTGGTGGCCAAAAGTATTGGCACCCCTGCAATTCTGTCAGATAATACTCAGTTTCTTCCTGAAAATGATTGCAATCACAAATTCTTTGGTATTATTATCTTCATTTAATTTGTCTTCAATGAAAAAACACAAAAAGAATTGTCCTAAAGCCAAATTGGATATAATTCCACACCAAACCTAAAGAAGGGAGTGGACAAAAGTATTGGCACTGTTTGAAAAATCATGTGATGCTTCTCTAATTCGTGTAATTAACAGCACCTGTAACTTACCTGTGGCACCTAACAGGTGTTGGCAATAACTAAATCACACTTGTTGCCAGTTAACATGGATTAAAGTTGACTCAACCTCTGTCCTGTGTCCTTGTGTGTACCACATTGAGCATGGAGAAAAGAAAGAAGACCAAAGAACTGTCTGAGGAATTCAGAAACCAAATTGTGAGGAAGCATGAGCAATCTCAAGGCTACAAGTCCATCTCCAAAGACCTGAATGTTCCTGTGTCTTCCGTGCGCAGTGTCATCAAGAAGTTTAGAGCCCATGGCACTGTGTCTAACCTCCCTAGATGTGGACGGAAAAGAAAAATTGATGAGAAATTTCAGCGCAAGATTGTGCGGATGGTGGATAAAGAACCTCGACTAACATCCAAACAAGTTCAAGCTGCCCTGCAGTCCGAGGGTACAACAGTGTCAACCCGTACTATCTGTCGGCGTCTGAATGAAAAGGGACTGTATGGTCGGATACCCAGGAAGACCCCACTTCTTACCCCGAGACATAAAAAAGCCAGGCTGGAGTTTGCCAAAACTTACCTGAGAAAGCCTAAAACTTTTTGGAAGAATGTTCTCTGGTCAGATGAGACAAAAGTAGAGCTTTTTGGGAAAAAGCATCAACATAGAGTGTATAGGAAATAAAAGAGGCATTCAAAGAAAAGAACACGCTCCCTACAGTCAAACATGGCGGAGGTTCCCTGATGTTTTGGGGTTGCTTTGCTGCCTCTGGCACTGGACTGCTTGACCGTGTGCATGGCATTATGAAGTCTGAAGACTACCAACAAATTTTGCAGCGTAATGTAGGGCCCAGTGTGAGAAAGCTGGGTCTCCCTCATAGGTCATGGGTCTTCCAGCAGGACAATGACCCAAAACACACTTCCAAAAGCACTATAAAATGGTTTGAGAGAAAGCACTGGAGACTTCTAAGGTGGCCAGCAATGAGTCCAGACCTGAATCCCATAGAAAACCTGTGGAGAGATCTCAAAATGGCAGTTTGGAGAAGGCACCCTTCAAATATCAGGGACCTGGCGCAGTTTGCCAAAGAAGAATGGTCTACAATTCCAGCAGAGCATTGTAAGAAACTCATTGAGGGTTACCGGAAGCGGTTGTTCGCAGTTATTTTGGCTAAAGGTTGTGCAACCAAGTATTAGACTGAGGGTGCCAATACTTTTGTCTGGCCCATTTTTGGAGTTTTGTGTGAAATGATCAATGATTTGATTTTTGCTTCATTCTCTTTTGTGTTTTTTCCTTGCAAGCAAATTAAATGAAGATAATAAGACCAAAGAATTTGTGATTGCAATCATTTTCAGGAAGAAACTGAGAATTATCTGACAGAATTGCAGGGGTGCCAATACTTTTGGCCACCACTGTACCAGGGATCAGAATAATGAAAGTTAAAGTCCCAAAGAGGGACTAAGTAAAGAAGTAAAAAAAAATTTTAACATATTTGTAAAAAAATCATAAAATAATTAAAAAATGAAAAAAATATTATACCCATAATTACGCAAGTTAAGTAAAAAAAAAATATGCACATATTTGGTATCGCCACTTCTGGAACAACCTGATCTATAAAACTGTCACACTAGTTAACTCTTTCAGTAAACACTGTAAAAAATAAAATTAAAAATGTGGAAAAAACCTATGCTTTTTCACCATACTGCCGAACAAAAAGTGGAATAAAATGCGATCAAAAAGTCGAATGGAAATGAAGATGGTATTACTGAAAATGTCATCTTTTACCCGCAAAAATCAAGCTGCTGTACAGCTCCGACAGAGGAGAAATAAAGAAGCTATAACTCTCAGAATACAGCGATGCAAAAACAATTCTTTTTTCTATAAAATAGATTTTATTGTGTAAAAGCGGCAAAAAATATATATATAAATGTGGTATCGCTGTAATCGTACTGACCCGACAAATAAAGCTGCCTTATCAATTTTACCACACAGTGAAAGGCATAAAAAAGAAAAAAATAATAATTCCAGAATAGATTTAGATGAAAATCCCAATGCACAGGATAAACGTGATCCAAAATGTTATGTAAAATGTACCCAATAAAAGCTTCAATTCAATCCACAAAAAAAGCAATTACTCACTCAGGTCCATCATTTTTAAATCCAAATATAGGGGGCTATATTATATACGTTATATATATATTATATATGTTATAAATACATTCTATATATTACATACGTTACTGGTAGCACAAAGGCTCTGGCACTATGGCTCCTCGCACCCCCCAAAAGAAATCCAGTGAATCTCTGGAAGAGCTCTATGGCTCCTCGCCCCCCAAAAGAAATCTAATGTACGAGCACTACAATGTACAGGCACTGCAATGTATGAGCACTACAATGTACGGGCACTACAATGTACAGGCACTACAATGTATGAGCACTACAATGCCAGATTTGTAATTTTCACTCAGCAACATCCACTGCTGCTTGTTTCTGGGAAACATCCATGGAGTCAAAATCATCACTACACCTGTAGATAAATTCCCAGAGGGGTGTAATTTACAAAATGGGGTCACTTGACAGGATGGATTCCACTCTTCTAGCAATTATGGGCTCTGTATATGGAGTCTGCATACTATTCTAGGAAAACCTGCGCTCCTGGAGTCAAATAGAACTGCGTCCCTCCCGTGTCTCGCGGTGTGGCTAAGCAGTACTGCACAGCCACAAATGGGGTACTACCACGTTCAACAAAAAATTGTGTGACAAATTTTGGCACCATTTTACTAAAACAAAATTTTTGTGGTAGAAACATAATTATTTTTTCTTCACTGCCCAATGATATAACTTTCTGTGACATACCGGCGGTGTCAATATGATCACTGCACTCCTAGATGAATTCATTGAGAGGTGTAGTTGATAGCCTACATTTAAATGGGTAGGTAGGATACTCTATATGGAGATGGCTGCTCTTAGTATGCACCTGTACACACCTGTTTTCACACCTGTTTTCTGTTTGGAAGTGATGATCAGTCTTTTGTTAATTGTATGCATAGGCTCTCTGACTGACCATTCCACCTATCAGCCTCTGGTGGTTTTAATCACCACAGGATGCTACCGACCCATTGAAATGTAGGTTAGCAGCCCAGAAGAGGAATCACCTTAGGTTAAGTCCCAGCAAAGAGAATCGCCTTATCATGACTGCTGGGTATACATGAATTGGCCAATTTATGCTCTAAGTATTCTTGTTTTTTCGTATTTTCTAGAGCAATAATGCAGTTAAAATCTCATATATTTAATGTTTGCATGCTATAGCGCGACTTTCCTATGATTATATAATAACCAGCTTTTTTTCTGCCTTGTGTTGTAGATTTTGCTGGGACAGAAATACAGCTACTCAGTTGATTGGTGGTCATTTGGAGTGTTGGTGTATGAAATGTTAATTGGCCAATCTCCATTCCGTGGTATGGATGAAGAACAGTTATTTCAGTCTATAAGAATGGATGACCCGTTGTATCCGCGTTTTATCAGTAAAGAGGCAAAAGATATACTGGTTATGGTAAGATAATGTTCAGAATGGTATAGCTATTTTTCTCACACAACAGATTTTATGTATCTTTCTTTATCTATTAATACTCTGTTAGTGGTTATGGATGTGAGGACAGGAATTTATATTTAACCCCTCATCATTACTCTTGCTCAAAAAGTCATTTGTTTCACTGATAAGCTTTTCTAAAATCTCTGAAATGTTGATTCTGATGAAGAAATAGCAAATTTTGAATATTATTCGACAATATCAACTTCCAATCAAATGCAAAAGTTGTGATTTCTCAGATCACAAGCTGCTTAGAAGTAATCCACGGTCAACTCCAGCTCTTCTTTTCCTATGCATTTAAAGGGAATCTGTTAGCAAGATTTTGCTATTTAATGTGAGAGCTGCATGATGTAGTAACCTTGATTCCAGTGATGTGTCACTTACTTGGCTGCTTGTTGACATTTCAAGAAAATCAATGTTTTATCATCAGGAGATTATCACTAGAGGACTAGTTGTCTCGTGCCATGTAGTCCTCCTTTTTTGTATTTATGAATAACCTTGCCCTTACCACTGATTAGCAGCTTTGTACCAATGGACATTGTACACAGAAGACTGCCAATCTGTGGTGTGAGCGGGTTTATACAGGGAAATGATAGATCATTTCAGAGAAGTGATACAGCGGGGAAAAAATGTATTTAGTCAGCCACCAATTTTGCAAGTTCTCCCACTTAAAAAGATGAGACAGGCCTGTAATTGACATCAAAGGTAGACCTCAACTATGAGAGACAAAATGAGAAAACAAATCCTGAAAATCACATTGTCTGATTTGGAAAGAAATTTTTTTCAAATTTTGGTGAAAAATAAGTATTTGGTCAATTACAAAAGTTCATCTCAATACTTTGTTATATATCCTTTGTTGGCAATGACAGAGGTCAAACGTTTTCTGTAAGTCTTCACAAGGTTGGCACACACTGTTGCTGGTATGTTGGCCCATTCCTCCATGCAGATCTCCTCTAGAGCAGTGATGTTTTGGGGCTGTCTGGAGACTGGCTAGGCTACTCCGGGACCTTGAAATGCTTCTTACGAAGCCACTCCTTCGTTGCCCTGGTGGTGTGCTTGGGATAATTGTCATGCTGAAAGACCCAGCCACTTTTCATCTTCAATGCCCTTGCTGATGGAAGGAGGTTTGCACTCAAAATCTCACGATACATGGCCCCATTCATTCTTTCATCTACACGTATCAGTCGTCCTGGTCCCTTGGTAGAGAAATGGCCCCAAAGCATGATATTGCCACCACCATGCTTCACAGTAGGTATGGTGTTCTTTGGATGCAACTCAGCATTCTTTCTCCTCCAAACACGCCAAGTTGTGTTTCTACCAAACAGTACTACTTTGGTTTCATATGACCATATGACATTCTCCCAATACTCTTCTAGATGTTCCAAATGCTCTCTAGCAAACATCAGACAGGCCCGGACATGTAATGGCTTAAGCAGGGGGATACGTCTGGCACTGCAGGATCTGAGTCCCTTGCAGCATAGTGTGTTACTGATGGTAGCCTGTGTAACGTTGGTCCCAGCTCTCTGCAGGTCATTCAAAAGGTCCCCCCGTGTGGTTCTGGGATTTTTGCTCACTGTTCCTGAGATCATTTTGACCCCACGGGATGAGATCTTGTGTGGAGCCCCAGATCAAGGGAGATTATCAGTAGTCTTGTATGTCTTCCCCTTTCTAATTATTGCTCCCACAGTTGATTTCTTCACCTCAAGCTGCTTGCCTATCATGGATTCAGTCTTCCCAGCCTGGTGCAGGGCTACAATTTTGTTACTGGTGTCCTTTGACAGCTCTTTGGTCTTCACCATAGTGGAGTTTGGAGTATGACTGTTTGAGGTTGTGGACAGGTGTCTTTTATACTGATAACAAGTTTAACCCCTTTAAAGCCCATGACGTACTAATACGCGTCAGTGCCCTGGGCTTTAAGAGCCTGATCCGTATTAGTACGTCATCGCGATCGCGCGCGCACACAGGCAGTGCGGGCGCGATCGCAGCTGGGTGTCACCATGTTGCGTTTGGAGAGCCCCTGTGTGCCTAAACATTGGAGCTCCCCCACAAGTGACCCCATTTTGGAAACTAGACCACCCAAGGCACCTATCTAGATGCATAGTGAGCACTTGGAACCCCCAGGTGCTTCACAAATTGATTCGTAAAAATGAAAAAGTGTTTTTTTTTCCACTTTTTCATTTTTATGAACCAATTTGTGAAGCACCTGGGGGATCCAAGTGCTCACTATGCATCTAGATAGGTGCCTTGGGGGTCTAGTTTCCAAAATGGGGTCACTTGTGGGGGGTTTCCACTGTTTAGGCACATCAGGGGCTCTCCAAACGCAACATGGCGTCCGCTAATTATTCAAGCAAATTTTACAATCAAAAAGTCATATGGCGCTCCTTCCCTTCCGAGCCCTGCCGTGCGCCCAAACAGTGATTTTTCCCCACATATAGGGTATTTGCGTGCCCAGGGGAAATTGCACTACAAATTTTGGGGTCCATTTTTTCCTGTTACCCCTGCGAAAATAAAAAAAATTGGGTCTAAAGTAACATTTTTGTGAAAAAAGTTAAATGTTCATTTTTTTCTTCCACATTCCAAAAATTCCTGTGAAGCACCTGAAGGGTTAATAAAGTTCTTGAATGTAGTTTTGAGCACATTGAGGGGTGCAGTTTTTAGAATGGTGTCACTTTTGGGTATTTTCTGTCATAGAGACCTCTCAAAGTGACTTCAAATGTGATGGGGTCCCTAAAAAAATGGTTTTGTAAATTTTGTTGGAAAAATGAGAAATCGCTGGTCAACTTTTAACCCTTATAGCTCCCTAACAAAAAAAATGTTGGTTCCAAAATTGTGCTGATGTAAAGTAGACATGTGGGAAATGTTATTTATTAACTTTTTTGTGTGACATATCTCTCTGATTTAAGGACATAAAAATTCAAATTTTGAAAATTGCTAAATTTTCAAAATTTTCACCAAATTTCCGTTTTTTTCACAAATAAACGCAAGTGATATCGAAGAAATTTTACCAATTTTACAATATGTCACGAAAAAACTCTCAAAATCAGGGGGATCCGTTGAAGCGTTCCAGAGTAATTACCTCACAATGTGACAGTGGTCAGAATTGTAAAAATTGGCCTGGTCATTAACGTGCAAACCACCCTCGGGGGTAAAGGGGTTAAACAGGTGCCAGTACTATAGGTAATGAGTGGAGGACAGAGGAGCCTCTTAAAGAAGAAGTTACAGGTCTGTGAGAGACAGAAATCTTGCTTGTTTGTAATTGACCAAATACTTATTTTCCACCAAAATTTGAAAAAAAATTCTTTCCAAATCAGACAATGTGATTTTCCGGATTTCTTTTCTCATTTTATGTCTCATAGTTGAGGTCTACCTATAATGTCAATTACAGGCCTCTCTCATCTTTTTAAGTGGGAGAACTTGCACAATTGGTGGCTGACTAAATACTTTTTTCCCCTCTGTAGATCTACAGCAGACAAAACAGTGATTTTATCAAAATGACAGCAAACAGCTCAGTAAGCGATACATCACTGAAATCAGGTCTCTATCTCTACATCATGCTGTAGTCTAACCACATAAAGGGGCTAAGTTTTATCATTTGAACCCTACAAATTCTGGAGCGTTTTAGAAAGTTCAGTACTAATCTTACAGTGCAAGAACCCTGAGTGAGATCGTATTTGAATAGTTAATTGTGCTTAGAATTGTTTCATGATGGGAAATAATACTTTAATTATTATAATTATTATTTATTTATATAGCACCATTGATTCCATGATACTGTACATTAGAAGCGGTTACATTATTCTTTAATATTCACACATATCGATGCTATCTCAGTGCTGGAACTTAAAGAAAAGATTCTATTTCTGATGAGTTGTCCTCATGATTTTTTGACTCTTCCTTCATCACAGGCTTCTCATAGACCATTTTGAGAAGTCATAGTATACTGTTATCTCATTTATACTCCAGCACTAGAAAATGTGTTAACTAAATGCTTCATTTTTGGAATTCCAAGGCTTTGGTTAGCTCTTGCAAGTAGATTCGGTCATTTAGTAGTCCCTTTCAGAAAAGGCAAGGACCTTTATATGGTAGTCAGTAACTTCTGATTTGCCAGTGATGGACATAGATCAATAAACATGAATATGAAATGTGCATTGAATCACAGATGTAGTACAATGAAGAAGTGGCTTATCAGCATTGACAACTAAAGCAATACAAATATGCAAAAATATTCTAAAAGTAATAATAAATTAAAAATCTATGAAAATGAACAAATGAAAGTCAGACATTGCTTTTCAACCCTGCTTCCACATAATGTTTTAAAAAATTAAACTCATGAAATAGGCCTGGATAGAAATGATGGTACTCTAAACTTAATATTTTGTTGAACAACCTTTTGAAGCAATCACTGCAATCAAACGATTCCTGTAACTGTCAATGAGACTTCTGCACCTCTCGACAGGTATTTTGGCCCACTCCTCATGAGCAAACTGCTCCAGTTGTCTCGTGTTTGAAGGTTGCCTTTTCCAGACGGCATGTTTCAGCTCTTTCCAAAGATGCTCAATAGGATTTAGGTCAGGGCTCATAGAAGGCCACTTCATAATAGTCCGATGTTTTCCTCTTAGCCATTCTTGGGTGTTTTTAGCTGTGTGTTTTGGGTCATTATCCTGTTGCAAGACCCATGACCTGCAACTGAGACCAAGCTTTCTGTCACTGGGCAGTGCATTTCTCTCTATAATCCCTTGATAGTCTTGAGATTTCATTGTACCCTGCACAGATTCAAGACACCCTGTGTCAGATGCAGCAAAGCAGCCCCAGAACATAACAGAGCCTCCTCCATGTTTCACAGTATGGACAGTGTTCTTTTCTTGATATGCTTCATTTTTCCGTCTGTGAACATAGAGCTGATGTGCCTTGCCAAAAACTTTCTTTTTGTGTCTCATCTGTCCATAGGACTTTCTACCAGAAGCTTTGTGGCTTGTCAACATGTAGTTTGACAAATTCCAGTCTGGCTTTTTTATGATTTTTTTTCAACAATGGTGTTCTCCTTGGTCATCTCCCATGAAGTCCACTTTGGATCAAACAACGATGGATGGTGCAATCTGACACTGATGTTCCTTGAGCTTGAAGTTCACCTTTAATCTCTTTACAAGTTATCCTGGGCTCTTTTGTTACCATTCGTATTATCCATCTCTTAGATTTGTCATCAATTTTCCTCCTGCGGCCACGTCCAGGGAGGTTGGCTACAGTCCCATGTATCTTAAATTTCTGAATAATATGTGCAACTGTAGTCACAGGAACATCAAGCTGCTTGGAGATGGTCTTATAACCTTTACCTTTAACATGCTTGTCTATAATTTACTTTCTAATCTCCTGAGACAACTCTTTCTTTTGCTTCCTCTGGTCCATGTTGAGTGTGGTACACACCATGTCACCAAACAGCACATTGAGTATCTGTAGCCCTATATACAGGCCCACTGACTGATTACAAGATTGTAGACACCTGTGATGCTAATAAGTGGACACAACTTGATTTAACAAGTCCCTTTTGTCACATTATTTTCAGGGGTACCATCATTTCTATCCAGGCCTATTTCATGAGTTTAATTTTTTTTAATTCTGTGGAAGCAGGGTTGAAAAGCAATTGACTGACTTTCATTTGTTCATTTTCATAGATTTGTATTTTATTATTACTTTAGTCAGATTCAAGTTATTTCTGTGACTGTTGTGGGTTTTTCTTTCATTAAACGAGGGGTACCAACAATTTTGAAGTGTGTAGGTATTCAACAGGTGAAGGACATTGCACAATTAACCTAGACCTCATTTTAATATATTTTAAAGTGAATATCTGACAATGATTCTGTGCAAATTACTTCTATGCCACGTTGTAAGAAAACAGATCCACAAAAGATAGGCAGGCTCTGCTGAGATTTATATTATTGCATCATAAGTCAAATATCAGGAAATGAAGCCCTGCACATAATCAATACATCCTCTTATATATGAAAAAATACAGAATAAACTGTTTACTTTTTAGCACCAGACATGGAAGAATTCATTTATAATACAGACACTACCTTATTTTGTATGAAATAGTAATAGTGCCCTGCTACAGTGGTGGCCAAAAGTATTAGCACCCCTGCAATTCTGTCAGATAATACTCAGTTTCTTCCTGAAAATGATTGCAATCACAAATTCTTTGGTAATATTATCTTCATTTAATTTGTCTTCAATGAAAAAACACAAAAATAATTGTCCTAAAGCCAAATTGGATATACTTCCACACCAAACCTAAAAAAGGGGGTGGACAAAAGTATTGGCACTGTTTGAAAAATCATATGATGCTTCTCTAATTCGTGTAATTAACAGCACCTGTAACTTACCTGTGGCACCTAACAGGTGTTGGCAATAACTAAATCACACTTGCAGCCAGTTAACATGGATTAACGTTGACTCAACCTCTGTCCTGTGTCCTTGTGTGTACCACATTGAGCATGGAGAAAAGAAAGAAGACCAAAGAACTGTCTGAGGACTTGAGAAACCAAATTGTGAGGAAGCATGAGCAATCTCAAGGCTACAAGTCCATCTCCAAAGACCCGAATGTTCCTGTGTCTTCCGTGCGCAGTGTCATCAAGAAGTTTAAAGCCCATGGCACTGTGGCTAACCTCCCTAGATGCGGACGGAAAAGAAAAATTGACGAGAGATTTCAACGCAAGATTGTGCGGATGGTGGATAAAGAACCTCGACTAACATCCAAACAAGTTCAAGCTGCCCTGCAGTCCGAGGGTACAACAGTGTCAACCCGTACTATCCATCGGCGTCTGAATGAAAAGGGACTGTATGGTAGGATACCCAGGAAGACCCCACTTCTTACCCCGAGACATATAAAAAAGCCAGGCTGGAGTTTGCCAAAACTTACCTGAGAAAGCCTAAAACGTTTTGGAAGAATGTTCTCTGGTCAGATGAGACAAAAGTAGAGTTTTTTGGGAAAAAGCATCAACATAGAGTGTACAGGAAAAAAAAAGAGGCATTCAAAGAAAAGAACACGGTCCCTACAGTCAAACATGGCAGAGGTTCCCTGATGTTTTGGGGTTGCTTTGCTGCCTCTGGCACTGGACTGCTTGACCGTGTGCATGGCATTATGAAGTCTGAAGACTACCAACAAATTTTGCAGCATAATGTAGGGCCCAGTGTGAGAAAGCTGGGTCTCCCTCAGAGGTCATGGGTCTTCCAGCAGGACAATGACCCAAAACACACTTCCAAAAGCACTATAAAATGGTTTGAGAGAAAGCACTGGAGACTTCTAAGGTGGCCAGCAATAAGTCCAGACCTGAATCCCATAGAACACCTGTGGAGAGATCTCAAAATGGCAGTTTGGAGAAGGCACCCTTCAAATATCAGGGACCTGGAGCAGTTTGCCAAAGAAGAATGGTCTACAATTCCAGCAGAGCATTGTAAGAAACTCATTGATGGTTACCGGAAGCGGTTGTTCGCAGTTATTTTGGCTAAAGGTTGTGCAACCAAGTATTAGGCTGAGGGTGCCAATACTTTTGTCTGGCCCATTTTTGGAGTTTTGTGTGAAATGATGCATGATTTGATTTTTGCTTCATTCTCTTTTGTGTTTTTTCCTTGCAAGCAAATTAAATGAAGATAATAATACCAAATAATTTGTGATTGCAATCATTTTCAGGAAGAAACTGAGTATTATCTGACAGAATTGCAGGGGTGCCAATACTTTTGGCCACCACTGTATTTTTGCTGCCTGGTATGCTCCTTAAACCCTTGGACATCCTTTCTTTTGATGAGTGGAAGGACAAGGCAAGTTATTACTACCACTTTACAAAGCATTAGTGCGACCTCAATTTGAATATACAGTTCCGTTCTGGACACAAGTTCATGGAAAGGATGTCCTGGAGTTAGAAAAAGGTCCAAAGAAGAGCCATAAAACTGATAAATGGCATTGAGGATCTTATTTATGAGAAAAGATTAAAAGAATGAAAATAATTTAGTCTTCAGAATAAGCATCTAACGGGGTACATGACTAACTTGTACAAGTCAATAAATGGTCCATACAAAAAATGGTCACTACTTTCACCTGGTGAAAGACAAGTTCAATCTCCATAGGTGGTAAAGCTTCTTTACCATGAAAACTAATAAACTGTGGGACAACCTGCTCCAGGAACTGGTCAGAGCGGGAACTATGTATGGAAAGGCTTATATGCTTTCTTAGAACAGAATAAAATAAATACAGATGCTTCTCACTAATTTAGAATATCATCAAAAAGTTAATTTATTTCAGTTCTTCAATACAAAAAGTGAAACTCATATTATATAGAGTCATTACAAACAGAGTGATCTATTTCAAGATAGAATGATCACAAAGATCATTATCTCAGTAAATTAGAATAATTAACAAACAACAAAACACCTGCAAAGGCTTCCTACGCGTTTAAAAAGATCCCTTAGTCTGTTTCAGTAGGCTCCACAATCATAGGGAAGACTGCTGACTTGATAGATGTTCAGAAGGCAGTCATTGACACACACCACAAGAAGGGTAAGCCACAAAAGGTCATTGCTAAAGAAGCTGCCTGTTTACAGAGTGCTATATCCAAGCATATTAATGGAAAGTTGAGTGGAAGGAAAAAGTGTGGTAGAAAAAGGTGCACAAGGAACCGGAATAACTGCTGTCTTGAAAGGATTGCTAAGAAAGGGCCATTCAAAAATTTGGGGGAGATTCACAAGAAGTGGACTGCTGCTGGAGTCATTGCTTCAGGAGCCACCACACACAGACATATCCAGGACATGGGCTACAAGTGTCGTATTCCTTGTGCCAAGCCACTCATGACCAATAGACAACAGCAGAAGCGTCTTACCTGGGCCAAGGAGAAAAAGACCTGGACTGATGCTCAGTGGCCCAAGGTGTTGTTTTCAGATGAAAGTAAATTTTGTATTTCATTTGGAAATCAAGGTCCCAGAGTCTGGAGGAAGAGTGGAGAGGCCACAATCCAAGCTGCTTGAGGTTTAGTGTGAAGTTTCCACAATCAGTGATGGTTTGGGGAGTCATGTCATCTGCTGGTGTAGGTCCACTGTGTTTTATCAAAACCAAAGTCAGCACAGCCATCTACCAGGAAATTTTAGAGCACTTCATGCTTCCCTCTGCCGACAAGCTTTTTGGAGATGGAAATTTCATTCACCAGCAGGACTTGGCACCTGTCCACACTGCCAAAAGTACAAATACCTGGTTTAAAAGCAACAATATCACTGTGCTTGATTGGCCAGCAAACTCGCCTGACCTTAACCCCATAGAGAATCCATGGGGTATTGTCAAGAGGAAGATGAGAGACACCAGACCCAACAATGCAGACGAGCTGAAGGCTGCTATCAAAGCAACCTGGGCTTCCATAACACCTCAGCAGCGCCACAGGCTGATCGCCTCCATGCCACGCCGCATTGATGCAGTAATTGATGCAAAAGGAGCCCGGACCAAGTATTGAGTGCATTTACTGAACATACATTTCCATAGGTCAACATTTCGGATTTTAAAAACATTTTTCAAGCTGTTGTTATAAAGTATTCTAATTTACTGAGATAATGACTTTTGTGTTTTCATTGGCTGTAAGCCAGAATCATCAACATTAACAGAAATAAACACTTGAAATAGATCACTCTGTTTGTAATGACTCTATATGATATATGAGTTTCACTTTTTGTATTGAAGAACTGAAATAAATTAACTTTTTGATGATATTCTAATTTAGTGAGAAGCACCTATATGTAAATGTAAAAAATAGTTGTTCTGAATGTTGAATCAGTTGATCAACACTCAGGATCAGGAGGGAAAAACTTTCTCCTTAGGACAGACTGGATTATGCATTAGGAATGAACCATAATCCCATTCTTTTATCATTTACCAACCCTCGATTGAACATGATGGGCATGTGTCTTTTTTCAGCCATGCTATGAAAAGATTCCTTGAGGTGCATCAGACTTTGCATATTGCAGTTGTGACCTGATATAACAGTGACTTTGTTGCTTTACAATCCTGCAGAGGGATGATATCTGCTTGTGTGCTACCAAGATTACTACAAAAGTGCCTTCAAGATATGAAACAGACCCTCTTACTCCTACATGAGACAGTTCATTTAGTTACAAGAAAGATGAGAATTGGAAAATGCATTAATTTAGCAGAACATATTGCCTTTGAAACCACTGAAATGCATATTAGTCCTGACAGGATGATAATTAATTGACAGAGAATATATTCCATGCAGCTCCAGGCAGCTAATTAAAAGCCACTATTCATTTACTATACTAAGAAGGATAGAAAATAATAGGGTTTAGGCAGCGAATATCTGACTCGAGTATGTCTGTGACATCTAAGCAGCCTTTTCCTCCAGCTTGCTGTTCAGAAATGCAAAATACACTTTTGAGGTGAGATATAAATGTTTCCTTTTGACAAACTATAAAACAGAATATAATACAATGGTAATCCGCTACCTGGCACTTACTGAAATATTTATTAGCTCATGCACATTAGTGAAGCCTATATTTTAGACTTAAATTAAAGTTCTATGAGTATTATATATAAATACATGAAACTTTGGACATTATTACATTAAGAAAAAGTGCATCTTATTCACATCCAGGAGCCTGTAGCCCACCCTTTTCTTATTTTCAGGAGTTTTTCTAGTGATCAGAAACATTTGCAGTCATCAAAACAGTTGTCTGGGTTAAAACAGTCAATTGACAGGAAGAAGGGGAATGTTGTTATGCGCTTTTCAGAGGGACCCAGCAAGACTGGCACCAAACCAGCAAAGGCGCAGCCACAGATGCACTTGGCACAAGCTGCCCAGCTAGGTGAGCCTTTGAGGGCTGGGAATACTCTTCACCCAGATTCCAGAAAATGGAAGGGGGACTTTGCCAGGGCCCTTCTCATGTCCACTGTCGCCGGACACCTGGTGTCTGGTGACGCCGTCAGTGCCTAGTCAAGAACCAGGTGAGTACTTCTGCAAGAACCCCAGGAAGTGAAACCAGAAGAGAAAATTAGAAAAAAAACGGAAAAGATAGCAACACTAATGCTAGCACCACTCACCACCAAGAACATAGGAACTGCAATAAACAGTAAGGCTATGTGCCCACTATGCATTTTTTAAGCGTTTCCGCAGCGGCAATTCCGCCTCAAAAACGCTTAAAAAACGCTTGGTAGAAGGTCTGCAATGTTCCCCAATGATAATTCGCATGAATCGAATCGAGCCGTTTTTGCCGCGATTGACTTGCATTGCATCGCTTAATATCCGCATGACTACATGTGCACATGCGGATATTAAGCGATTCAATGTGC
Source organism: Phyllobates terribilis (assembly GCF_046119375.1). Lineage (NCBI taxonomy): Eukaryota > Metazoa > Chordata > Amphibia > Anura > Dendrobatidae > Phyllobates > Phyllobates terribilis. The sequence continues at coordinate 296,015,951 of NW_027362771.1, forward strand.
GGATGGTACCCGGGTCTGGAGAAGAGGAGACTCTCATCCAGACCCGGGTACCATAGTACCTGTAAAAAAAATGAATTTAAAATAAAAAAAAACATTATACTCACCTTCTGATGGCCCCCAGTCTCCGGTACGGTGCATCCAGGCTCCCCGGTGGCTCACGATGGTGTAAAAGGACCTTCCATGACGTCATTTAGTCATGTGACAGGTCATGCGACCGCTGACGTCGGCTTTCGCGTGACCTGTCACATGACTAAATGAAGTCATGGAAGGTCCTTTTACGCCACCACGAGCCACCGGGGAGACCGGAGAAGGCGATCGGGGGCCATCGGAACGTGAGTATACTGTTTTTTTTATTTTTTACCATTTTATTCTTTTTTTTAACTATTAACTTGGTCACACTATATAAATCTATGCCGGTTGCATGGATTTATATAGTATGACCAAGTTGTCAAGCACTTTTCCAAGTGATGCTAAAATCGCTTGGAAAAGCGCTTGACAACCCGCATGCAAAAACGCTTCACAAACGCTTCTACATGGCAGGAAAAATGCATGTAAAATCTGCATGCGTTTTTCCTGCCCGGGAGATGCAGAAACTCTCAGGAAAAATCCGGAGCATTTCTGCATCGTGGGCACTTAGCCTAAAGGACTGAGCAGGCAGCAGGATTACATAGGAGCACTGGGGTCCTGGGTTCAAATCCCCGTGTTTGCGTGGGTTTCCTCCGGGTTCTCCAGTTTCCTCCCACACTCCAAAGACATACTGATAGGGAATTTAGACTGTGAGCCCCAATGGGGACAGTGATGATGAGAATGTATGTAAAGCGCTGCGGAATATGTTGGCTCTATATAAAAATAAAGATTATTATTAATAAAGATTATTATTAAATAGCCCTCCTAATGATCAGGTGTTGATTACCTCCCAATCATCCTCAGACAGACACTCCCTGCTAGTTTGAACAGCAGAATGGACAACATCCCACTGTTACGAATCATGGTTCTGTGCTCCCACCTGATAATAGTGCTGGTCCGGTGTGGTGCCTCTCCCGTTGCAAGCGCCACCATTGTCCTGACTCGGGAGACAGAGTTACCATACGTGCAGGGAAATTGTCCCAATCTTGTGGAGCGTCAAGTTCTGGTGTTGTGGGATGTGTGAGGACACGAGATGCCATGTTCCTCACTGATTTCTCTGCCCAGGGAATATGGGACGCTTTCTTCTCTGGTTGCCAAGCTACACAGGATGATGTTTCTCATTTTCTCTTTGGGTTACACTTTCTGGAGTTCCTGCAGAGGTAATCACCTGGTCCTAGACTGGTCACCAGCCGCGTCCCCAGACTCCAGCTGTTCGGCGACAGAGGGCCTAGGAAGGGCTCTGCCAAAGTTCCCCTTCAATTTAATGGGAGTTGGGTGAAGAGTATTCCCGATCCTCAAGGGCTCGCCTAGGTGGGAAGCTTGTGCCAAGTGTGTCTGTGGTTGCGCCTTTACTGGTTTGGTGCCAGTCATTTTGGGTCCCTCTTTGAAGTGCATAACACCAACCACTGCATAGTGCCAGACACTGCAGTACCCTGATTTGCCTGGCAACCGGAGAAATCAGTGAGAGACATGGCGTCCCGCGTCCTCTCACATCCTACAACACCAGAACGCGATGCTCCATAAGATTGGGACAGTCTCCTTGCACGCATAGTAGCTCCGGCTCCAGGGTCAGGACAATGCCGGCGCCTGTGACCGGAGTAGCATAGCACCGGACCTGCTCTATTCTCAGGGAGTACAGAACCACGATGCAACCTAACACATGCAATTGCAGTGTGTGTGTGTTTATGTGTGTGCTTGTGCATGCACGTGTGTATGCAAGTATGTGTGCATGTGTGTGTTCAGCTGTCCCTAAATTGTTTCACTAGGGAAAATAGTGTCATAAATAAGACAGATTTGTTCATTAACAGCCACTATCTTAAAGGGGTCGTCCTTTTTTTAGAAAACTTTGTCATATGCTCCTGATAAGCTTAGTGATTGGCTGCAACGCTGTCAAGACTATGTCACCGCTGCAGCCAAACAACAACAGAGACCGGAGCAGTGACAGAAAGCCAGAGTTGGACCCAGGGAGAGTAAGAAGTACTCAGCTTGTTTTTTAATAACTATTGCAGCATATGGAAAAAGTTTTCTAAAAGAGGACAAACCCTTTAAGTTAGAATACTGATTGAACAGTATTCAAAATGTATTTAGTCAGTATTACCTGTGAATACTATAGCCATACACATATTATCTTATTTCCAATGTTCAGCTCTTTGTCAGAGAACCAGAAAGAAGACTTGGAATCAAAGGCAACATTCGTCAGCACTGCTTCTTCCAACTGATAGACTGGGAAAGACTGGAAAAGAGGGGAATTGAGCCGCCATTTAAACCTAAAGTGGTAATGAAGAGACTGCTTATACCTGAATGTATAAATCATTTTATCCTGTAACTCACGAGATGCGGTCAATATAATCGTACCAGTAATGATAATGTATAGTCATCGGTAACTTTTTTCTTCCTCATTTTTAATAACCTTTATTTAGAATCAATAGATAGCATTTAAGTGTAATGTGGCATCAGAAAATGACTTATCTTTTTAAATAATTTTTTTTTCATTAATTTTCTGTATAACAATCTATATAAAAAAATGAACGTTTTCGATTTTCAGACTGGTCAATAAGCCTAATTTTAGTCTTACACTTTGTGTTCTTTACAGAAGGCTTTCAGAATTCTCATTATCATCACAGACAGGATTACAATGAAAGGAAACACCTTTTAAGACATCAGATAACACAGAATCCATTTACAACATCATCCTATATCACCCCCCCCACCCGCCCCCTCCAGTAAAATTGTTAAACACATAACTCACTCATACAGGGATAACGGGAATAATAAACCCTACAACACAGAGAAGCAACACCCACACCCTACTGGTCCCTGTACAGACTAGGCAATCCTTAGCGACACAACTAAAAAAACCCTCTCTGACCTGGCTCCCTAAAAGGCCATCTTGGGTTTCTCGCATCTCATGAGGAGCCAGAGGGGAGACCACTGTGCACAGCTGACCAGGAGAGAGAAATTCTGAAGAGGGGTACGTGGACCCAGGGAGAGGAAACTTAAAGCCCGTGCACAAAGGGCAAATAAGGAGAACTATGGAGAATAATAAATGAAACAAGAATATTCTCCCACCAACCTACCTGAGGAGAAAGGAAAGGTGCTGTGAAGGCAGACAAACACACATCAGAAATACAAATGGTGTTTGCCAAGCAGGCAAAATCCCTGCGCAGAAGAGCAAGAACTCCTTAGCACTAATCCACTTTGAAGTATAGGCAGCAAGGATGTGTAGTGAAGGGAGAATACCTATAGCCCAACCCAGAATTTGATACGGTAACCAAAATGGGACAGTGGGAAACAACTGAAATTAAGACACCCAGAAAGGAAAGTAAAGGCAATAGGAACCATCAGCATTATACCAAGGAAGTAAAGGGCAATAGCTCAGCAGATAAGAGAACCAACGACAGAGCAAGAGGTCATCGGATTGAATCCCAAAACCGAGCCATGACAACAATGACCTGTGTGTTAATCAGACTAAGCACATTACATACTTCAATACAACCAAGTAGGGTATGAGTCAGTCTATTACTGCTAATGTCTATGTGGCTTTTCTGGAAGAAAAATAAATGAGTGCAGATCTAGGCCTGGTGGCTAAGTGTGGAAATTGCAAGATTCAGGAATTTTTAACAAAATGTAAAAAACATACACATTTACTATAAAAACCTAATTTAAACAATTGGTAATTTTCTGATGTCACATTCCCTTTAAAGGATAAACAATAAAATCATTTCCTTACAATGTTTTCTTCTCACCCTAGAAATCAGCAAATGATTGCAGCAACTTTGACAAAGAATTTTTAAACGAGAAAGCAAAAATATCAAGTACAGACCGGACACTGATTAACAGCATGGACCAGAATATGTTCAATAACTTTTCGTTTGTGAATCCAAAAATGGAGTCACTTGTCTGTTAAGATGATGTCTTTATTGTCCCCCCCCCAAAAAAACAGATTTCACATGAATTTGCATAAAAACATTTCTGGCCTGCAAATTATGAACTGACAATGCCTATATTCTATTATCATCATCAGTTCACCATTGGTGGAAAGACACTGTATCACATAACATTATTATCAGCCTCTGATAAGAAATCCCAATATATATGTGAAAGACTAGTAGACAAGTATTAAGAAGTATCAGAAAGGATGCTGTATTTATTGTATGCTGATGAAACGGGGAAATTTCAGAGTTCGACTTTGAACATTGAAGGGATGCAGATGTGTAAATAGTGTAGTTAGAAATATGCTATTTCTAAATTTCATCGTTAATGTAAATATATTTGTAAATTATTAGATGATGCTAGCTCACTGCTGACATATGATTTCTAATACCTTAGCATATAATTACCAATGTAAGTAGCAGTAAATGTCTTAAAATGTGTAATATTTTAGAATAGCTGTCCAATATGTACATTGAAATATTTGAAATGTATTTTCCTCTTGTAGTTTATATTGATGCATACAATATAGAAATGGCTGAAAGTGTTGGCTCCCTTGAAATTGTTCCAAATAATGAAGTATTTCTCCCAAAAAATTATTGAAATTACATATTTCTTTTCCTTTCCAACACAAAAAAAAAACAGAGAAAAAGCGGCAAATTGGACATCATTTCACACAAAACCCTCAAAAATGGGCCAGACAAAATTGTTGGCGCCTTTCCAAAATTTTGGGTCAACAACTGTCCACATGAGCATGTGATGCTCATTCAAACTCACCTGTGGCAAATAACAGGTGGACAATATGAAAAATCAAACCTGAAACCAGATAAAAGGGGAGAAATTGACTCAATCTTTGCATTATGTGTCTGTGTGTGCCCCATTAAGCATGGAGAACAGACAAAGGAGAACTGTCTGAGGACTTGAGAACCAAAATTGTTGAAAAATATCAGCAATCTCAAGGTTACAAGTCCATCTCCAGATATCATGATGTTCCTTTGTCCATGGTGCGCAACATAATCAAGAACTTTACAACCCATGGCACTGTAGCTAATCTCCGTGGATGGCAGAGAAATATTGATGAAAGGTTGCAACACAGGATAGTCCGGATGGTGGATAAGCATCCCCAATCAAGTTCCAAAGAAATTCAAGCTGTCTTGCAGGCGCAGGGTGAATCAGTGCTAGCGCAAATTATCAATCAACATTTGAATGAAATGAAACTCTATGGCTGGAGATCCAGAAGGACCAAGCTGCTGACACAGAGACATAAAAAATCTGGACTGCAGACTGCCAAAATATATGTGAGTAAGCCAAAATCCTTTTTGGGCAAGCGTCTTGTGGACAGATGAGACCAAGATATAGCTTTTTGATAAACCACATTATTCTACTGTTTACCAAAAACGGAATCAATGCCTACAGTCAAATATGGTGGATGTTCGAAGATGTTTTGGGGTTGTCTTGCTGCCTCTTGCACTGGGTGCCTTGACTGTGCGTAAGGCATCATGAAATCTGAAGATTACCAACGGAGTTTGGGTCGCAATGTAGTGCCCAGTGCCAGAGAGCTGGGTTTGCGTCTTAGGTCATAGGTCTTCCAGCAGCACAATGACACCAAACATACTTCAAGAAACTCCCAGAAATGGATGGAAACAAAGTGCTGGAGAGCTCTGAAGTGACCAGCAATGAGTCTGGATCTAAATCCAATTGAACAGCTGTGGAGAGATCTTAAAATTACTGTTGGGAGAAGGCACCCTTCAAATATAAGAGACCTTGAGCAGTTTCCAAAAGAAGAGTAGCCCAAAATTCCAGTTGAGAGGCATAAGAAGCTTGTTGATGGTTATAGGAAGTGATTGATTACAGTTATTTATTCCAAAGGGTGTGCAATCAAATATTAGGTTGAGGGTGCCCACAATTTTGTCCAGCCCATTTTGGGGGTTTTGTGTGAAATGATGTCCAATTTGCCTTGTTTTTTTTTCTGTTGTTCCAATGCACATGTGTATAAGAAAACTTGTGTAATTGAAATCATTTTCTGGGAGAAATACTTCATTTTTTTTAACAATTTCAAGGGTGCCAACACTTTCGGCCATGACTGTATATAGCACATTAACTGTTCAGATAATGAAAGACAAGAGTCGTAGATCAAACAATCTATATCATCGCCGAATCCCCGCTTTGCAGCTACAATGCAATAAACTATAACTAAGTTATACCAACTGGAGCACTTGAATTATTTGCTACACAAAACATTTGTAAAACAAGTGCAATCCTAAAGGGGTTGTCAGTTCACAAGATATTGATGACCAAGCCCTAGCATAGGTCAATAATATCAGATCAGCAGCTGATTTTCTCTCCGGTCTTGATGAGGGGGCATGTAGGAGTCAGATGCTCCCGATTCATTAAGATGCACACACCTTCGTGCACCACACTAAAGGTCTTACTCCAGTCCCTATATTAAAAAGGGAAAAAAGAAACATGTTCACACCTACAGTATATAGAGATACTAAATATTTATTACGAATAGGATAACAAAATACTGGACAACCATTAAAAGGAAAGTCTTTTATATATACCCTTACGGGTAACTAAATACAATAGAAAAGTGTCCATGTCACCTAAATTGTCCATCAGCAAGGCAAAACACAACAATAAATGAATAGATGAAAATTTTACAATAATAACATACCCATGGGCAACTATTTATACTGTAGGTTTTTCTGTTCATTCACTAAACCTAACAGGGGCCTGGCCTTTGGTGTTACGTGTTGATCTGCGTAGTTCGGGAGTGTGGATGGTATCTGTGTTTGACACCCTGTCAGTTCTATGTGTGGGTAGGTTGTAAAACTGCCTTAACCACTCCATGGGACTGGCAAGCGTACCATTGGCTGGGCCTTCTTGCTCTGCTCCAACCGGGGATCCTTCTTCTGGGGATTCTTCTTGAGCAGGCTCTTCTGGAGCACTTACAGGTTCTTCTTGCTGTGGAGGGTCTTCTGGCTGTTGGAAGAAGGGGATCACAGGTATTATCACTGCTCCTCCTATTTGGGGCCAATATGCCGGGAAATTTCCTAATTCTGTATGTATTACTGCTTCTTTAGGCTCCTCCGGTACGGTGAGAGGTGCGTCCTCCTGGGGCTTTAGCAGACCTGGACACAACTTCAGATGGTCTCTTGATACCATTGCAGTCGTTCTTCCTCTGTCCTTGGTAATTAGACAGGTCTTCCTGCTATCAAATCTTGACTTTAACACAGTGTAGGGTTCTCTCTCCCACTGGTCATCAAGTTTGTGGTTTCTCCTTTTCCACTTTAACACCACTTCTCCTGGTGTGAAGGGTTCTGCGGGGGCACTTCTATTGTAGTGGGCTTCCTGCTTGTCCCTTGCCCGAGTGAGACTGTCTTCAACATAGGCCTGTACTCTTCTGTACTGCTCCTGTCTGGTCATGTCCCAGTCCTCAGTGGACATATCTGCTTCTGGTTCTACTACACCAAGCTCCAGGTCCATGGGCAACTTCCCGGGTCTTGCTCACATTAGATATGCTGGAGTACAATTAGTGGAACTCACAGGTATGTGGCCGTACAGATCTACCAGGTCAGGTAGTAGGTCTGGCCACTGATTTCTCTCCTCTAATGGTAAGGTCTTCAGCAGGTCGATGACGATGTTCTTTATCTTTTCACAGAGACCGTTGGTTTGGGGGTGGTACGGTGTAGTCCAGATCATTTTACACCCGTACAAATGACAGAACTCCTTGAACAATTCGGCTTCAAAGGCTGAGCCTTGATCTGTCAGCACCTGCTCCAGGTATCCATGGGGCCTGCAGAAGTATGCCTGAAACGTCTTCGCCACAGTTTCTGCCGTCACATCCTTGACGGGGCTACCACCAGGAACCGGGAGTAGTGAGCCACCATGGTCAGGGCATAGGAATATCCTGACCTGCTGGGTGACAGCTTGACATGATCCAGGGCCACGATCTCCAAGGGTCGAGTTGTCTTTATGGGTTGCAGGGGTGCCTTCTGGCTGCTGTAGTCTTTCCTTCTGAGGCCACAGGGTCCACAGTCTCGGCACCATCTCTCTATGGAGCTCCGCATTCCAACCCAGTAAAACCGACCTTTTAGCAGGGTTTCTAACTTCTTCCAGCCAAAGTGCCCGGCTTGATCGTGGTAGGCCTCCAACACCATCTGGATGTCCGTCCTGGGCAATACAATGTGCCACACCAACTCATGGGTCCTCGGGTTGACGTACCTTCGGCACAGCTTCTCCCTATAGATGAACAGCCGGCTTCTCGCACCCCTCAGTTGCTTGGCTTGTGGAGACGCTTCCTTCTCCAGGGAGGAACCTTCCTGAGTTATCAGTTCCTTGATACGGCTGACAACCAGGTCGCTGTCCTGGGTCTCCTTCTAGCTGTGGTGAGGCAAAGGGTTTAGTGTCTTACCGCGATGCCTCCTGGAGGCTCGTTGTTCGTGGACCATTCCATTACGGTGGAAGGCAGGTAGCTCAATCTCTTCCAGGTCATCCACTTCTTCTTCAGTGTCCGACTGGTGAGGCATCCTGGACAGGGCATCGGCATTGGCATTCTTGCGGCCTGCCCGGTATTCAATAGTGAACTGGTAGTTTGACAGCCGAAGCCATCCATCGTTGTTCCATGGCTCCTAACTTGGCTGTTTCCAGATGAGTCAAGGGGTTATTATCTGTGTAGGCAGTGAACTTACTTGAGGCTAGGTAGTGTTTGAACCGCTCGGTGATGGCCCAGACCAGGGCCAGGAACTCCAACTTGAAGCTGCTATAGTTCTCTGGGTTCCTCTCGGTCGGGCAGAGCTTCCTGCTTGCATAGGCGATCACCTTCTCTTGGCCATTCCGCTTCTGACTTAACACAGCTCCTAATCCCTCATTGCTGGCATCTGTGTACAGCAGGAACGGTTGCCTGTAGTCAGGGTAGGCTAGGATCTCTTCGCCAGTCAGGATCCCCTTCATCACCTCAAAGGATTCAGCTTGCTCCTTACTCCACTGGAATGGGGGGTTTCTGCCTCTCCCAGACTGTCCTACCAGGAGATCTTGCAAAGGCGCCGCTTTCTTGGCATAGTCCTTCACAAACCTCCGGTAATACCCGACTAGTCCCAGGAACTGACGTACCTCCTTGAGGCTCTTCGGCTCCGGCCATTTCTGGATGGCAGTGACCTTCTCCGGGTCTGGTGCTACTCCCTCTGGACTAACGATGTGCCCCAGGTACTGTACCTTTCGCTTGAGCAGGTGGCACTTTGAGGGCTGCAGCTTCATTCCATACCGGGACAGCGACTCAAATACCTCTGCCAGGTGCTTCAAGTGGTCCTCATACGTTTTGGAGTACACTATCACATCGTCCAGGTATAGTAGTACAGTCTCAAAGTTGCGGTGTCCCAGGCAGCACTCCATCAACCTCTGGAACGTTCTGGGGGCGTTGCAGAGTCCGAACAGCATACTGTTGAACTCGCAAAGTCCCATCGGGGTGGTGAAGGCCGTCTTCTCCCGATCCTCCTCAGCAACAGCTACTTGCCAGTACCCACTAGTAAGGTCAAGGGTGGAGAAGTAATTTGCAGATTTTAAGGCAGCCAGGGATTCCTATGCGTGGTAAAGGGTATGCATCTTTATGTGTAATGCGATTTACTTGTCTGTAATCTACACACATTCTCATGCTTCCATCCTTTTTCCTGACTAGAACTAGGGGAGCTGCCCAGGGACTACAACTATCCCTTACTACCCCTGCCTTCTTCATGTCGTGCAACATCTCTTTCGCCTTCTGGTAGTGTGCTGGTGGTATAGGCCTGTAACGTTCTTTGATGGGTGGATGGTCATCTGTGGGTATATGGTGTTGTACCCCTTTAATCCTCCCAAAGTCAAGTGGGTGTTTACTGAATACCTGCTCGTATTCCTGAACCACCCGGTGTACACTCTGCTTCTGATGGGCAGGAGTGGTGTCTGTCCCAACATGGAGCTGTTGACACCAATCCTCCATCTGGGTTCCCAGGTCATTATTCTCCACTTCGTCTGGTGAGGTTAAGGACTCTGCCATGTGTATGGAGTTGTTATCTACTGTGTACAGTTTGGCAACAGTGGCGTAACGTGGTAATCTAATCTCGTCCTCCCCGTAGTTCAGAAGACGGACGGGCACCCTCCCATTGCGTACATCCACTACCCCTCTGGCAGTTAAGAGTGTAGGTCTATGCTCTGAGCTAAGGGGCTCTACTACCGCCTGGTAGCTCTGTCCTTTGAGACCTATTGCTGCTCTACACCAAATCAGCATTTCACTCATTGGGGAAATCACAATAGGTATCGGGTCTGTCACCCGTACATTACCGATTTCACCACCTGTTAGCTTTACCTGTTGCTGGTACATAAGGGCTCGGATCTCTTTCTGGAGCACCCTCCTCTGCCCTGGTCTGGCGGTGTCAGCCATCTGTTGGAGCAAGAACAACACTTCTCCCAAGCAGTTACTAACAATATTTGTGCCAAGTACCATATACAAGTCTGTATCATCAGGATTAGTCTCTACTACAATTAGTCCCTGGTCCTTCAGTTCCACTCTTCCCACCTTTACTGCCACATCCTTAACCCCGACTAGGTTAAGGGGAAGGCCATTGGAGGCATACACGGAAAGGTTTGGAGCTGGCGGGCTCAGTTCGTCTATGGACAAGAACCTTTTGTAGAGGACATCAGGCATAATGGTTACCTGAGATCCTGTGTCCAGCAGGGCAGGGGTCGCGATGCCGTCCAGCACAATGGACAGGAAAGGTCTTCCTCCCACGAACCGGCGGTACCAGTTTGTTGGGCCTGGTTGGTCTACTCCTGGGTGTCGGCCCCCAGCCCCAGGGTTTCCTCGTTTAAAGGACACCTCCGCGTGGTGTGGCCTGCTTTATGGCAGCGGTAGCAGATGAAGTCCTCTGGAGGGCGGCGTTGGTCGTTGGTCCTCCCACGGGGCGGCGTTGCCCACCTCCGGGGTGGTGTTGTCCTCCTACGGGGTGGCGTTGTCCTCCTTCTTCTTCTCATCCAGGGGACATCCTCTGGGCTGTCGGCTAGCAAGATCCTTCCTTCCGGCTCAGGCTCCGTCTGTAGCTGCAGGGTGCTCATGACAGTGGTCAGGGTTTTACTTAGCTGGCGCACCTCAGAGCGTAGGCTGTCCAGCTCGCTAGGGGGCACTGTTTGCATCCTTGTTTCGGCCGTTAATGAAGGAGCGGTGGGTGCTGCAGGCACGGGGGTGGCCCCACCCTGGTAACGCTGGATAGCAGTGTCTGTTGTTTCCAGGGGCTGCAGGCCCTTTATAGCCATGTCCTTAAGGCTGTCAAAGGTGGCATCTGGATGGTCTAAGGCCCACCACCGTACAGTTCTGCTCTCCTCCTGGGACTTTAACCCCCGGATGAACTGTTCCATCAGCATTTTATTTTCATCATGGATGCTGGCTGGACTAACCTGTTTCAGGGATCGCAGGGCCTCCTGTGAGCGCCAGGCATAGTCCCGGATATTGTCCTCAGGTCTCTGGACACAATGGTAGAACCTCATCCGGAGATCTGTTTCAGTGCGGTTTTCAAACGCTGCTTGCAGTCTTTTAAAGATGGTGGACACTGATTCCTGGTCTGCGGCTGGCCAGGTTTCAACTTCTCGCTCAGCGGCACCAGTCAATTGTCCTAACACTACAGCGGCTCTCTGCTTGCCAGTCATAGAGTACATGTCCAGTATGCCGCATATTTTCCTCTTGAATCCGGACAGGGTGTCCGGTTTGCCGTTATACTGGGGGAACCACTTCGCTCCCGGGATATACGGCGGGGCCATAGGTATGACAGGGGTTACAGGCCCTGCTAGTGGAGCGGCCGCTTCAGCCTGCTCAGCACCGATCGCTAGTGGGACATCGGGGCCGTTAACCGGTATTCCGGTGCTCTGCTGGGCTTCGGACATTGTTGCGCCCCCCCTAGTGAACCGGAGCCTACCTTCTGAACTTTTCTTTTAGGTAGGCCGCAGCTCCGCGGGCGACGGTCTTCTTTCAGGACCTTGCGTCGCTCGCTTCTGACGTCAGGGCGTCCTCTGGCTCCTTCCAGGACCTGACGCTTCCTGGTTCGACGTCAGGGGTGGGGCGTGTCCTCGACTTCGCGCGCTTCCAGTGGTTACGCCCCTGCGCGGCGACCCGAAAATGGCGGATAATGGCGGGAAACAGCGGCAATTGGCAGGAAAAACTTCACCACAGTAAGATTTACAGTCTTTCAAGGCGCACAGTACCCGGTGGCAATGGGCACGCAATCCTGTTCGTGATGCCAGTTGGGATGCCGCGCCCCCGGGGGCCTTACTGTTTGGGGACAGTATATATATATCACGGTGGCTGGCCCGGGGCGGACAGTGCACAAAGGGGTGTCAATTATTAATAAAAGTTCAGAGAAATTCGTGATCCCACCTGTGGTGTCTGGTGAGGGTCACCAGAGCTGCAGCAGTCCACTGAGGCAGGTGTCAAGGCAGCTAAAGATGGTACAGCTCCCCAGGGAGCGGGTATAAGGCCTCCTGATCCGTGTCTGCCTCTGTGTCAGCTCCTGGCCAGCCTGCAACTGTGCCTAGCTTATGTGTCTTGCTTTTTCTACTCCACCTGTTGCTCTTACGTAGGACCTCCGGTTGGTAACCACTTTACCTGGACGTCGGGGCCTTCGTGGTACCTGGTCCTGTATGTGTCTAGCTTCAGGTTTGCCAGGGACTTATAGTCCTCCTGGGATTCCGGTTATCCATACTGGGTGTAAAGGGTCCCTGTAGGCTCAGACCCGGTGTCCGGTATATATACTGGGGTGAGCCTGGTATGCTCCTCTGCCCCCTTAGTTCCACTCTGCTTTGCTCCTCGCCGTCGTCCACGCTCGGGGCCCTCACTAGGCTTCAGGGCTGCTGGAGGCCTAGCTTGCCTCACACAGCAGCCTGCGTGCTGCTCTCACTCTGAGCACGCTGCACTGTAACACTAATCACTAACTAGACTGAAGATGACAGAGCTGCCTGGCTCCACCTTCCCATTATATATCCCTATCAGGGCTCCCTCTGCTGGTATGAGGTGGAAGGTGGAGGTGTTTGCATGTAGTGAGGGCCTCTTGAGGAGAAATCCATCCATGCACCCTTCTGGGTTCTGTGGCACTATGCGGAGCAGGGCGCCACACTTGCAATGAGGAAAGGCTTCCGTTGGGCCACTCTGCCATAAAGGCCTGACTGGTGGATGGCTGCAGTGATAGTTGACTTTGTGGAACTTTCTCCCCTCTCCCTACTGCATCTCTGGAGCTCAGCCACAGTGATATTGGGGTTCTTCCTTACCTCTCTCACCAAGGCTTTTCTCCCATGATTGCTCAGTTTGGCTGGATGGCCAGGTCTAGGAAGACTTCTGGTGGTCCCAAACTTCTTCTATTTAAGGATTATGGAGGCCACTGTGCTCTTAGGAACCTTGAGTAATGCAGAAATTATTTTTTAACCTTGGCTAGATCTGTGCCTTGCCACATTTCTGTCTCTGAGCTCCTTGGACAGTTCCTTTGAGCTCATGATTCTCCTTTGGTCTGACATGCACTGTGAGCTGTGAGGTCTTATATAGACAGGTGTGTGCTTTTCTAAATCAAGTCCTATCAGTTTAATTAAACACAGCTGGACTCCAATGAAGGAGTAGAACCAGCTCAAGGAGGATCACAAGGAAATGGACAGCATGTGATTTAAATATGAGTGTTTGAGCAAAGGGTCTGAATACTTATGACTACAGTGGTGGCCAAAAGTATTGGCACCCCTGCAATTCTGTCAGATAATACTCAGTTTCTTCCAGAAAATGATTGCAATCACAAATTCTTTGGTCTTATTATCTTCATTTAATTTGCTTGCAAGGAAAAAACACAAAAGAGAATTAAGCAAAAATCAAATCATTGATCATTTCACACAAAACTCCAAAAATGGGCCAGACAAAAGTATTGGCACCCTCAGCCTAATACTTGGTTGCACAACCTTTAGCCAAAATAACTGCGAACAACCGCTTCCGGTAACTATCAATGAGTTTCTTACAATGCTCTGCTGGAATTGTAGACCATTCTTCTTTGGCAAACTGCTCCAGGTCCCTGATATTTGAAGGGTGCCTTCTCCAAACTGCCATTTTGAGATCTCTCCACAGGTGTTCTATGGGATTCAGGTCGGGACTCATTGCTGGCCACCTTAGAAGTCTCCAGTGCTTTCTCTCAAACCATTTTATAGTGCTTTTGGAAGTGTGTTTTGGGTCATTGTCCTGCTGGAAGACCCATGACCTCTGAGGGAGACCCAGCTTTCTCACACTGGGCCCTACATTATGCTGCAAAATTTGTTGGTAGTCTTCAGACTTCATAATGCCATGCACACGGTCAAGAAGTCCAGTGCCAGAGGCAGCAAAGCAACCCAAAAACATCAGGGAACCTCCGCCATGTTTGACTGTAGGGACCGTGTTCTTTTCTTTGAATGCCTCTTTTTTTTTCCTGTACACTCTATGTTGATGCTTTTTCCCAAAAAGCTCTACTTTTGTCTCATCTGACCAGAGAACATTCTTCCAAAACGTTTTAGGCTTTCTCAGGTAAGTTTTGGCAAACTCCAGCCTGGCTTTTTTATGTCTCGGGGTAAGAAGTGGGGTCTTCCTGGGTATCCTACCATACAGTCCCTTTTCATTCAGACGCCGACGGATAGTACGGGTTGACACTGTTGTACCCTCGGACTGCAGGGCAGCTTGAACTTGTTTGGATGTTAGTCGAGGTTCTTTATCCACCATCCGCACAATCTTGCATTGAAATCTCTCGTCAATTTTTCTTTTCCGTCCACATCTAGGGAGGTTAGCCACAGTGCCATGGGCTTTAAACTTCTTGATGACACTGCGCACGGAAGACACAGGAACATTCAGGTCTTTGGAGATGGACTTGTAGCCTTGAGATTGCTCATGCTTCCTCACAATTTGGTTTCTGAATTCCTCAGACAGTTCTTTGGTCTTCTTTCTTTTCTCCATGCTCAATGTGGTACACACAAGGACACAGGACAGAGGTTGAGTCAACTTTAATCCATGTTAACTGGCTGCAAGTGTGATTTAGTTATTGCCAACACCTGTTAGGTGCCACAGGTAAGTTACAGGTGCTGTTAATTACACGAATTAGAGAAGCATCACATGATTTTTCAAACAGTGCCAATACTTTTGTCCACCCCCTTTTTTAGGTTTGGTGTGGAATTATATCCAATTTGGCTTTAGGACAATTCTTTTTGTGTTTTTTCATTGAAGACAAATTAAATGAAGATAATAATACCAAAGAATTTGTGATTGCAATCATTTTCAGGAAGAAACTGAGTATTATCTGACAGAATTGCAGGGGTGCCAATACTTTTGGCCACCACTGTATGTGATATTTCAGTTTTTCTTTTTTAATAAATTTGCAAAAATTTCTACATTTCTGTTTTTTTCAGTCAAGATGGGGTGCAGAGTATACTTTATTGAGAAAAAAAAATGAACTTTTTAGAATTTACCAAATGGCTGCAATGAAACAAAGAGTGAAAAATTTAAAGGGGTCTGAATACTTTCCGTACCCACTGTATATAGCTGCGGCAATTGACCACATTCTTGTTTTTGGGGGGGTGAAAAAATTTACTATATTGTTAACCATAGAGTATTACGTGCTTTGTGGTACATTACGTTCTATATAGCACTCCAAAAAAGAGTTTACATTTTTTTCTGAATTTAATTAGTCATTCATAGAGTATTACATGCTTTTTGGTACATTATGGTGGTATATAACACTCCAAAAAAGCATTGAAAAGTTTTTCTGAATTTAATTAGTCATCCTTAGAGTATTATGTGCTTTGTGGTACATTATGGTGGTATAAAACACTCCAAAAAAGAGTTAAAAAAAAATTCTGAATTCAATTAGTCATCCACAGAGTATTACATGTTTTGTGGTATATTACGGTGGTATAGAACACTCCAAAAAAGCATTGAAAATTATTTCTGGATTCAATTAGTCATCCATAGAGTATTACGTGCCTACTTATATATTTTTCCTGGCTTTGCACTTTATGAGTACATCAACTACACTTTCAAAATATTTTAATGAGGCCTGCAAGTTGTTGCCTTCAAGGGTCTATGGATAACTGTATTACCCTCCTTATCATTTTGTACTGCCTTTGCTCTTTGTGCAAAGACTTTATGAGTGTAGAAGTACATCAACTACACTTTCAAAATATTTTAATGAAGCCTGCCAGTTGGTGCCTCGAAGGGTGTATAGATGACCCTGCTTGTAATTTTTGGCAGGCTTTGCACTGTGCGCAGAACTTTTCTACGTGTAGAAGTACCACAACTACACTTTGTTAACATAAGGTGGCTGATAATCGAGAATGAGTATTGCTAAAAAAGCTAATTTCCTGATTTTTTTCCCTCCTAAATAGGATGCCAATCACTCGATGAACGAAGTAAATGTTCACCAAGTGACAGGTTGCTTAAGAATCATCATTCTTGGCAGCACAACATCCTGCTGAGAACAGTGATATTTTATGTGCATAGAATGATTGTGTCGATGATTGTTCTGTGCTTGAGTTAATGCGAAACGACTCACAGGACCCCGTCCATTGACCATGTCAGTAATCTGTGAGCCGTCAGTAATCTGAGATCCTGCAGATTAGCAACTCGCAACAATGACATCATGACCAGGACAGCTAATGAAAACAAGATCCACTGGTGCCAGGATGTAGGAGACGGTTCTCAGGCCGTCCAGTGTCCACAGATAACTGACATGACCGATAGATATACTGGGTCATGTAAATGTATTTACACCAACTCTATTGAGAGCGCATGGAAGTGCGATGGTCGGCCTATCTGAAAAGCCAAATAAATAAATACCGATCGACTTCAATGTAGTCGAATCGGCATGAGAAAAAAAATGCACATCTGCTGCCCAGCATCATAGTATAAGACTGGTCCGAGTGCTAGCCCATAGAAAAACAGCACTCTTACAAGTTATATGCTCATGTGAGCAAGCCCTAAATCTGATAACTTCTAATGTTCTTGCATTGCAAATTGAAACCTACTACGACTGCGACACAGAGCTACAAATGTTTCCAAATGTTCTGGATTTTCTTTTCTTTTTTATTACAGGAAAATAAAGGAGACGATACAAAGTTATATTTTTAATATTGTGCTTTTTATTAAATCCTTATTTACAATACTTATATACTTGAGGTTCTTAGTGCACATTTTGATCAAATTGTGCAAGCCCATGTGCCAACGACGAGGTGACCTCATCAGATGGGGCCCTACACTAACAGACTAACCTATTTATTGTGTTTATACTATTCTTATTATCATCACAATCTATTCATTACTATTACAATATTATTATACTTATTATTACTTTTGTACTATGAGATCCCTAGAATTAAAGTTGTTGATCCAGAAGAAGGCAAAAAAACCTGGACACGTTAAGACCATTTGTATCAAGGGGAAAATTCCTTCTTGAACCTGGGAAAAAGCGATCAGTCCTAAAACCCTGGATCAAATCTGCTGATGCCTAATAATGTACTATGCTGTTATTATACTATTTCTGATGATAAACTATAAGAATTTATACTATTATATTATTACTATCATTATTTAAAAAAAATACTATTTATATTATTTTTTTAACTTCCTCTTACTAAAATTATGACTATTATTACTAATATTTCTATTATTTCTCTATTTACTATTAATTACATTCTTTTCCTAATGCTATTGATCCAGAAGAAGGCACATTCAGCCAATTCAGGCCACGGGGGAAAATTCCTTCTTGACCCCAAGAAGAGGCGATCAGTCCTAGAACTCCTAATACCTATTAATTATATATTAATTATTATAATCATTACCCTAAATACTGTTGTTGTTTTATTATTATTACTATCATCACTATTATGTTAGTAATATTCTACTCTTAATATTTTATTCTAGATATTTTTAAATTATTGAAATGTTATTATTACTATTATTACTTTTATTTGCATTGATATTTTACTAAAACTACTGTATAAATTAGATCCCTATTCCTAAAGCTGTTGATCCAGAAGAAGGCAAATTGGTGTCGCAGGGGGAAAAATTCCTTCATGACTCCAGGAAAAAGCAATTATCCCGAGAACCCTGGATCAAATCTCCCCTAATGTCTGTTAAAAATGTAATAAATATTATTAATGTTTTATTTTTAATATCATAGTATAATTTATTTATTACTTTGCTAGTGAAATTCTTATTGTATTATTATCACTAGTATTGCACTTTATGCTATATTTTTTTACTATTCCACTGGTGCTAATTCTCCAATAACCTTATTAATACCTAGGTCATTATTCCTGAAGCTGTTGATCCAGAAGAAGTCAAAAAACCCTGGACACATTCAGCCAATTGGTGTCATAGGGGGAAAATTCCATCTTGACCCTTGGAAAAGGTGATCAGTCCTAGAACCCTGGATCAAACCTGCTGATGTTATTTTTATGTCTCTACCATTATTATACAATTAATGTAATAGTTATTGCTCGTATTATAATATTACATACTAAATTACTGCTCCTAATATTATAAAAGTCTTTATAATGTTTTTACTAAGTTTTAAAGCCTTGTAATCTAATAATTACTACTTTATGTCTATTCTTTTTATTATTATTAGATTTGAAGCTGTTGATGTTACTACAGCTGGAATGCTGATTGCATACAGTTCATCAGCATCTCATTGGTTTGAGAAGGATGGTCCAGATGATGTTCCTCCTTCCTCTGAGGTTGGTGTTGATGTACTGGAGGATGGACTGCTGGCAGATCTTCAGTCTTCGTGCCAGCTGGTTCTGAACTCTTCTGGTTCAGTTGCTCTTCTTTTGCACAATTTCTCCTTTCTCTTCTGAAGCCTTCTCATCATCTTCATCTTCTTTCCCCTTGGTGTCTTCTGCCTCTTCGTCTTCCAGCTCTTTCACCTCCTGATACTTCATTGCCACTTTGGACATCTTCATCGCCTCTTCTTTTGGCTTCTCTAGCGTCATTGATGTCGGCTCAGGTTTTTCTTCATCCAAAGGAAAAGGTAAATATTTCTTCTGAGCTTCACGGTTGGTCGGCATGAGGCGCTAAGAAAAGAAGAGATTCAGTCAATTGTCTATTGAGATTTTCCTTCACATCTTAGGACAGAACATGGACGAGATAATATGCAGTATGATCAGGGAAATGATCCATCTTGAAAATCGGGGATGGGAGGAATATGGTACAATAGATGAGAAGTAGTTGTTCTCTTCCTTCCTTTGTGCTGGGACAATCTGGAAATAAAACACAAGCAGATAATGGGATCAATAATAAAATGTCCAGAGGCATCAAATTCTTAAAATTACCAGGAAATTACTTTAACCCAACATTAACGTGACCTGATCAATTTTGAATTATTCCAAGCATAGAAAAGCATACAATCTACAATTGAAACTATTTTCTGACTTTCTGCTCAAACTACATTGTGTTGAAATTCTGGGCTGGATTAATAGAAATTCTTGATTTTCAAATCCTGGAATAAAGGAATGGTAATTTATTTTCAGATTAACTGGTAATTCTTTTTATTTAAAATATAATCTCACGTGAAAAGCTTCCAGATCCGAAGACACATTCCTGGCGGAGGTAAATGTCCTAAAGAAAACAGAATCTGGTGAGTGTTCACTTATCGCTCATCAGGGATGAAGAATAGAATAAGGGGTCCGGTTATAATGAAGCTGCTGACCACCTGAGATCTGCGGCCCGCTGCCATCCTGTATATATCCTCTTCTGTAGAATCCATAAGAAAAGCTGTGAATCCAGAAAATATTTAGTCACAGATCTGATAAAGACACAAACACTGCAGCTTTCCACACATATTCATAGTGAACGTCCACCCAGGTATTGGACCCCCATTACACTCATACACGGCAATATGACCACATGGAGTAAAGTCTTTACTGGGTGTTTGTAGAGTCTCCTGGAACTCCACATGTAACTACACGGTGCACTGGATTGTACTGTTGCCCTGTAAATAAAGATATATGGCATACATGTATTTATATACAGTACAGACCAAAAGTTTGGACACACCTTCTCATTTAAAGATTTTTCTCTGTTTTCATGACTTTGAAAATTGTACATTCACACTGAAGGCATCAAAACTATGAATTAACACATGTGGAATTATATACTTAACAAAAAAGTGTGAAACAACTGAAAATATGTCTTATATTCTAGGTTCTGCAAAGTAGCCACCTTTAGCTTTCATGACTGCTTTGCACACTCTTGGCATTCTCTTGATGAGCTTCAAGAGGTAGTCACCAGAAATGGTCTTCCAATAATCTTGAAGGAGTTCCCAGAGATGCTTAGCACTTGTTGGCCCTTTTGCCTTCACTTTGCGGTCCAGCTCACCCCAAACCATCTCGATTGGGTTCAGGTCTGGTGACTGTGGAGGCCAGGTCATCTGGCGTAGCACCCCATCACTCTCCTTTTTGGTCAAATAGCCCTTACACAGCCTGAAGGTGTGCTTGGGGTCATTGTCCTGTTGAAAAATAAATGATGGTCCAACTAAAAGCAAACCGGATGGAATAGCATAGAGCTGCAAGATGCTGTGGTAGCCATGCTGGTTCAGTATGCCTTCAATTTTGAATAAGTCCCCAACAGTGTCATCAGCAAAGCACCCCCACACCATCACACCTCCTCCTCCATGCTTCACGGTGGGAACCAGGCATGGAGAGTCCATCGGTTCACCTTTTCTGCGTCGCACAAAGACACGGTGGTTGGAACAAAAGATCTCAAATTTGGACTCATCAGACTAAAGCACAGATTTCCACTGGTATAATGTCCATTCCTTGTGTTCGTTAGCCCAAACAAGTCTCTTCTGCTTGCTGCCTGTCCTTTCAGTGGTTTCCTAGCAGCTATTTTACCATGAAGGCCTGCTGCACAAAGTCTCCTCTTAACAGTTGTTGTAGAGATGTGTCTCCTGCTAGAACTATGTGTGGCATTGACCTGGTCTCTAATCTGAGCTGCTGTTAACCTGCGATTTCTTAGGCTGGTGACTCGGATAAACTTATCCTCAGAAGCAGAGGTGACTCTTGGTCTTTCTTTTTTGGGGTGGTCCTCATGTGAGCCAGTTTCTTTGTAGCGTTTGATGGTTTTTGCAACTGCACTTGGGGACACATTCAAAGTTTGCCCAATTTTTCGGACTGACTGACCTTCATTTCTTAAAGTAATGATGGCCACTCGTCTTTCTTTACTTAGCTTCTTTTTTCTTGCTATATTACAAATTCTAACAGTCTATTCAGTAGGACAATCAGCTGTGTATCCACCTGACTTCTGCACAACACAACTGATGGTCCCAACCCCATTTATAAGGCAAGAAATCCCACTTATTAAACCTGACAGGGCACACCTGTGAAGTGAAAACCATTTCCGGTGACTACCTCTTGAAGCTCATCAAGAGAATGTCAAGAGTGTGCAAAGCAGTCATCAAAGCAAAAGGTGGCTACTTTGAAGAACCTAGAATATAAGACATATTTTCAGTTGTTTCACACATTTTTGTTAAGTATATAATTCCACATATGATAATTCATAGTTTTTATGCCTTCAGTGTGAATGTACAATTTTCAAAGTCATGAAAATACAGAAAAATCTATAAATGAGAAGGTGTGTCCAAACTTTTGGTCTGTACTGTATGTACAGTGGGTACGGAAAGTATTCAGACCCCTTTAAATTTTTCACTCTTTGTTTCATTGCAGCCATTTGGTAAATTCTAAAAAGTTCATTTTTTTTTCTCATTAAAGTACACTCTGCACCCCATCTTGACTGAAAAAAACAGAAATGTAGAAATGTTTGCAAATTTATTAAAAAAGAAAAACTGAAATATCACATGGTCATAAGTATTCAGACCCTTTGCTCAGTATTGAGTAGAAGCACACTTTTGAGCTAGTACAGCCATGAGTCTTCTTGGGAATGATGCAACAAGATTTTCACACCTGGATTTGGGGATTCTCTGCAATTCTTCCTTGCAGATCCTCTCCAGTTCCGTCAGGTTGGATGGTGAACGTTGGTGCACAGCCATTTCCAGGTCTCTCCAGAGATGATCAATTGGGTTTAGGTTAGGGCTCTGGCTAGGCCAGTCAAGAATGGTCACAGAGTTGTTCTGAAGCCACTCCTTTGTTATTTTAGCTGTGTGCTTAGGGTCATTGTCTTGTTGGAAGGTGAACCTTTGGCCAAGTCTAAGGTCCAGAGCACTCTGGAAGAGGTTTTCATCCAGGATATCTCTGTACTTTGCCGCATTCATGTTTCCTTCAATTGCAACCAGTCGTCCTGTCCCCGTAGCTGAAAAACACCCCCATAGCATGATTCTGCCACCACCATGTTTCACTGTTGGGATTGTATTGGGCAGGTGATGAGCAGTGCCTAGTTTTCTCCACACATACCGCTTAGAATTATCACCAAAAAGTTCTATTTTCGTCTCATCCGACCGGAGAATCTTATTTCTCATAGTCTGGGAGTCCTTCATGTGTTTTTGAGCAAACTCTATGCAGGTTTTCATATTGCACTGAGGAAAGGCTTCCGTCGGGCCACTCTGCCATAAAGGCCCGACTGGTGGAGGGCTGCAGTGATAGTTGACTCTGTGGAACTTTCTCCCATCTCCCTACTGCATCTCTGGAGCTCAGCCACAGTGATCTTAGGGTTCTTCTTTACCTCTCTCCCAAGGCTCTTCTCCCACAATTGCTCAGTTTGGCTGGATGGCCAGGTCTAGGAAGACTTCTGGTGGTCCCAAACGTCTTCCATTTAAGTATTATGGAGGCCACTGTGCTCTTAGGAACCTTGAGTAATGCAGAAATTCTTTTGTAACCTTGGCCAGATCTGTACCTTGCCACAATTCTGTCTCTGAGCTCCTTGGACAGTTCCTTTGAGCTCATGATTCTCATTTGGTCTGACATGCACTGTGAGCTGTGAGGTCTTATATAGACAGGTGTGTGCCTTTCCAAATCAAGTCCTGTCAGTTTAATTAAACACAGCTCGACTTCAATGAAGGAGTAGAACCATCTCAAGGAGGATCACAAGGAAATGGACAGCATGTGACTTAAATATGAGTGTCTGAGCAAAGGGTCTGAATACTTATGACCATGTGATATTTCAGTTTTTCTTTTTTAATAAATTTACAAAAATTTCTACATTTCTGTATTTGTTTCAGTCAAGATGGGGTGCAGAGTGTACTTTAATGAGAAAAAAAATGAACTTTTTAGAATTTACCAAATGGCTGCAATGAAACAAAAAAAAATTTAAAGGGGTCTGAATACTTTCCGTCCCCTCTGTATATAAAGCCTAACCCCCCATTAACAGTGCCAGAACACTAATCCCATTGACTATGGATGTAAAAAATGTCCCTCATTAAATAATACCTGTCCTGTGTAACCTAATAATACATTTTTGCTTCCCTGCGGCCACTAGGGGGAGTGCAGTGCACAAGTAGGTAAATGTTATGCTGATAGCTCCCCCTAGTGGCAAGTGACAACAGCCTTTGAGGCTGATTTGCCTTCTCTGCCCACTGCTCTCTCCTATTTTGAGTTGAGGTGAAATGATAAAATCATCAGCGGATTCCAGATAACATGAATGAAGCGTCAGGGAGATGAGATAAATCAGTGTCAGTTTCATCAGATGATGGGATGGGAGCACTCACAGACATCCATCTTCACTAGTCACTGTCCTGGAACAAAATGAAGATGATTGACAGTTTGCTTTTTTTCAAATTCAAATGCAGCGATCCTATTGGCTGTTAACCAGTGTCATAGCACACAAAATTTAAAGGGAGAGGAAGCTCTTATTTCTCTGAAGTGTATTTAATATAATAATAATTATTATTTTTATTTATATGGGTCCAACATATTCCACAGCACTTTACAATTAAGTAGGGACATGTACAGACAATAAAAACATTACAATGTAACATATTTCAGCGGTTACTGGAGGAGTGAGGGCCCTGCTCTCAAGCTATTTCATATATGCTATAATTCTGCTTATAATTTGAAGCTGTGGAGATAATCTGTGGGCACAGCTTTACTTTTCCATACAGAGGAATTGAAATGTCATTATCAATATCATATCACATTATATTCTACATATTATTAAAGAATCAATGTGTCATGAAGGAGTTAATTATAAATTATATTATTTTCAATAACTTCTTCCTGAACAGGTTATTTTTCTAAACTTTAAATCTTTTTATCACACAACAGATAGTATATTTCTTTATTACACAGGATCATTAGTGTCATTTTAGTTAATGAATATTTTATTTTTCTCTGTCCTTTAACCCCTCTACAGCCCATGACGTATTAATACGCGTCTGTGCCCTGGGCTTTAAGAGCCTGACCCGTATTAATATGTCATCGCGCGCGCACACAGGCTGTGCGGGCGCGATCGCCGCCGGGTGTCAGCTGATTGTCACAGCTGACACCCGGTACTATGTGCAGGGAGCGGTCCCGCACCGCTCCCGGCACATTAACCCCTGCAATGCTGCGATCGAAGTCGATCGCAGCATTGCGGTGGCAAGGGGAAGTGATCGCAATACTCACCTCCTCTTCCGGCCTCCTGCGCTGTCTGCCACGGCTTCCCGGGCGTTGCCATGACGACCCGATGTCGTCATGACAACATCCGGGTCACCAGGCAGCAGGAACATTGTTTGGTCATGCGCAGTGCACGACCAAACAATCTTCTCACTGTGCAGCGCTGACTGCCTGCATGGCACAGGGATGGTGCTCCATCCCTATGCTATGCAGGTGATCAGAATTAAAAAAGTGAAAGTCCCAGAGTGGGACAAAGTAAAAAAGTGTAAAAACTGTCAGAAAGTGAAAAAAAAGAAAAAAAAAATTGTAAAAATATAAAAATAAAAAATAAAAAAAATAATCCACCAAAAATAAAAATATAATGTACCCATCAATAAATATTATTATGAAAAAAAAGCAAACAAATAATAAAGGTACACATATTTGGTATCGACGTGTCCGGAACGACCTGACCTATAAAACTGTCCCACTAGTTAACCCCTTCAGTGAACACGGTAAAAAAAAAGAAGCAAAAAACAATGCTTTATCATCATACTGCCAAACAAAAAATGGAATACCACGCAATGAAAAAGACGAATATAAATAAAAATGGTACCGCTGAAAACGTCATCTTGTCCTGCAAAAAACAAGCCGCCATACAGCTCCATCATTTCAAAAGTCAAAAAGTTATAGCTCTCAGAATAAAGCGATGCAAAAAAATATTTTTTTCTATAAAATAGCTTTTATTGTGTAAAAGCGCCAAAACATAGAAAAACTATATAAATGTGGTACCGCTGTAAACATACTGACCCAAAGAATAAAGCTGCCTTATCAATTTTACCACACGCGGAGCAGAATAAAAAAAAATAAAAAAATAAACAATTTCTGAATTGTTGGTTTTTGTTTATTCTGCCTCCCAAAAATCGGAATAGAAACCAATCAAAATATGTCACGTGCCTGAAAATGGCACCAATAAAAATGTCAACTCATCCCGCAAAAAACAAGCCATCACATGACTCTGTCTGCCAAAATATGGAAAAATTATAGCTCTCAAATATGCCGATGCAAAAACTAGATTTTACAAAAAAATTCATCTTTTAGTGTGTGACAGCTGTCAATCATGAAAACCCCATATGATTCTGGTATCTCTGTAGTCGCACCAACCCGAAGAATAAAGTCGTCTAATCACTTATACCGCACGAGGAACGGCGTAAAAAATAAACTCTCGGGTTAGGGTTGTGCTAGGGTTAGGGTTGTGCTAGGGCTAGGGTTAGGGCTGGGGTTGGGGTTAGGGCTGGGGTTAGGGTTGTGATGGGGTTGGGATTTTTTTCAAAAGTAAGAAAAAAAGATAACAATATGGCGACTAGTGTTGAGGGCAAGTGCTCGCTACATGAGTTTGCATCGGGTGCTCTGGTATGCATTGAATATCATGGGTATTTGAGTGACATGCTCGAGTCTCCGCCCCATATGCTTCGCGGCCAAAAAAACTTTGTGGGGATTGCCTGCCATGCACAAGCGATCCCCGCTTGTTTTTTTTGGGGTGTCTAATAACCATGAAACATGCGGAGCAGGGACTCGAGCATGTCACTCAAGCACACACAGTACATGGTGCATACCTGAGTACCCGATGCAAACTCAAGTAGCGAGCACTTGCGCTCAAGACTAATGACAACTTATTCAATATGATAACCTAATGTTATCAAATTCTGTGTCGTACCTCTGGGTTCAAAATGTTCACTATACCCCTTGATAAAATCCTTGAGGGGTCTAGTTTCCAAAATGGGGTCACTTGTGGGGGGTTTCCACTGTTTAGGCACACAGGGGCTCTCCAAACGCGACATGGTGTCCGCTAACAAATTGAATGTAAAATCGGCTCAAATTGTTAGCAGACAACATGTTGCGTTTGGAGAGCCCCTGTGTGCCTAAACATTGGAGCTCCCCCACAAGTGACCCCATTTTGGAAACTAGACCCCCCAAGGCACCTATCTAGATGCACAGTGAGCACTTGGAACCCCAAGGTGCTTCACAAATTGATTTGTAAAAATGAAAAAGTGGGAAAAAAAATACTTTTTAATTTTTAAGAATCAATTTGTGAAGCACCTGGGGGTTCCAAGTGCTCACTATGCATCTAGATAGGTGCCTTGGGTGGTCTAGTTTCCAAAATAGGGTCATTTGTGGGGGAGCTCCAATGTTTAGACACCCAGGGGCTCTCCAAACACAACATGGTTCCAATTTGTTAGCAGACACCATGTCGCGTTTGGAGAGTCTCTGTGTGCCCAAACATTGGAGCTCCCCCATAAGTGACCCAATTTTGGAAACTAGACCCCCCAAGGCACCTATCTAGATGCATAGTGAGCACTTGGAACCCCCAGGTGCTTCACAAATTGATTCTTAAAAACAAAAAAGTGGGAAAAAAATACTTTTTCATTTTTAAGAATCAATTTGTGAAGCACCTGGGGGTTCCAAGTGCTCACTATGCAACTAGATAGGTGCCTTGGGGGGTCTAGTTTCCAAAATGGGGTCACTTGTGGGGGAGCACCAATGTTTAGACACACAGGTGCTCTCCAAACACGACATGGTTCCAATTTGTTAGCGGACACCATGTCGCGTTTGGAGAGCCCCTATGTGCCTAAACATTGGAGCTCCCCCACAAGTGACCCCATTTTGGAAACTAGACCCCCTAAGGCACCTATCTAGATGCATAGTGAGCACTTGGAACCCCCAGGTGCTTCACAAATTGATTCGTAAAAATGAAAAAGTGGAAAAGAAACACTTTTTTATTTTTATGGTTTAATTTGTGAAGCACCTGGGGGTTCCAAGTGCTCACTATGCATCTAGATAGGTGCCTTGGGGTGTCTAGTTTCCAAAATGGGGTCACTTATGGGGGAGCTCCAATGTTTAGACACACAGGGGCTCTCCAAACGCGACATGGTTCCAATTTGTTAGCAGACAACATGTCGCATTTGGAGAGCCCCTGTGTGCCTAAACATTGGAGCTCCCCCATAAGTGACCTAATTTTGGAAACTAGACCCCCCAAGGCACCTATCTAGATGCATAGTGAGCACTTGGAACCCCCAGGTGCTTCACAAATTGATTCGCAATAATGAAAAAGTGGAAAAGAAAACACTTTTTTATTTTTACGGATTAATTTGTGAAGCACCTGGGGGTTCCAAGTGCTCACTATGCATCTAGATAGGTGCCTTGGGGGGTCTAGTTTCCAAAATGGGGTCACTTGTGGGGGAGCTCCAATGTTTAGGCACACAGGGGCTCTCCAAACGCAACATGGTGTCCGCTAACAATTTGAGCCGATTTTCCATTCAATTTGTTAGCGGACACCATGTCGCATTTGGAGAGCCCCTGTGTGCCTAAACATTGGAGCTCCCCCACAAGTGACCCTATTTTGGAAACTAGACCCCCCAAGGCACCTATCTAGTTGCATAGTGAGCACTTGCAGCCCCTAGGTGCTTCACAAATTAATCCGTAAAAATAAAAAAGTGGGGTTTTTTTCCACTTTTTCATTTTTACGAATCAATTTGTGAAGCACCTGGGGGTTCCAAGTGCTCAATATGCATCTAGATAGGTGCCTTGGGGGGTCTAGTTTCTAAAATGGGGTCACTTGTGGGGGAGCTCCAATGTTTAGGTCCACAGGGGCTCTCCAAACACAACATGGTGTCCGCTAACAATTTGAGCCGATTTTCCATTCAATTTGTTAGCGGACACCATGTCGCATTTGGAGAGCCCCTGTGTGCCTAAACATTGGAGCTCCCCTACAAGTGACCCCATTTTGGAAACTAGACCCCCAAAGGCACCTATCTAGATGCATAGTGAGCACTTGGAACCCCCAGGTGCTTCACAAATTGATTCGTAAAAATGAAAAAGTGGGAAAAAAAAAACTTTTTCATTTTCACGGATTAATTTATGAAGCACGTGGGGGTTCAAAATTCTCACCACCCATCTAGATAAGTTCCCAGGGGGGTCTAGTTTCCAAAATGGGGTCACTTGTGGGGGGTTTCCACTGTTTAGGCACATCAGGGTCTCTCCAAACGCAACATGGCGTCCGTTAATTATGCAAGCAAATTTTACAATCGAAAATTCAAATGGCGCTCCTTCCATTCCGAGCCCTGCCGTGCGCCCAAACAGTGGTTTTTCCCCACATATGGGGTATCTGCGTGCCCAGGGGAAATTGCACAACAAATTTTGGGGTCCATTTTTTCCTGTTACCCCTGCGAAAATAAAAAAAATTGGGTCTAAAGTAACATTTTTGTGAAAAAAGTTAAATGTTAATTTTTTTTCTTCCACATTCCAAAAATTCCTGTGAAGCACCTGAAGGGTTAATAAAGTTCTTGAATGTGGTTCTGAGCACCTTGAGGGGTGCAGTTTTTAGAATGGTGTCACTTTTGGGTATTTTCTGTCATAAAGACCTCTCAAAGTGACTTCAAATGTGATGTGGTCCCTAGAAAAATGGTTTTGTAAATTTTGTTGGAAAAATGAGAAATCGCTGGTCAACTTTTAACCCTTATAGCTCCATAACAAAAAAAATGTTGGTTCCAAAATTGTGCTGATGTAAAGTAAACATGTGGGAAATGTTATTTATTAACTATTTTGTGTGACATATCTCTCTGATTTAAGGGCATAAAAATTCAAATTTTGAAAATTGCTAAATTTTCAAAATTTTTCGCCAAATTTCCGTTTTTTTCACAAATAAACGCAAG
This sequence comes from Phyllobates terribilis, assembly GCF_046119375.1. NCBI lineage: Eukaryota > Metazoa > Chordata > Amphibia > Anura > Dendrobatidae > Phyllobates > Phyllobates terribilis. The sequence continues at coordinate 296,045,248 of NW_027362771.1, forward strand.
TGATATCGAAGAAATTTTACCACAATCATGAAGTACAATATGTCACGAAAAAATAGTCTCAGAATCAGGGGGATCCATTGAAGCGTTCCAGAGTAATTACCTCATAAAGTGACAGTGGTTAGAATTGTAAAAATTGGCCTGGTCATTAAGGTGCAAACCACCCTCGGGGGTAAAGGGGTTAATGTAAGATACAGTATACTGTGCTGAGTGGAAATGTATTATTGTGACCACTAGATGGCTCTGGTGGAACAAAGATTGTATAGCACATTACTACCAGGGAGTACTGGGCTGTGTGGTATTTGGAAAAAAAAACTGACAAATGTTTTATTGGGAAACCCTGATAAAATTTACAAAAATATGTAAATATTGTGATAAGCTGCAATTCCTGCTGTAACGTGTAAAGGAATACACTACTACTATACTATGTGTCCACATATGTGTTTTCTAGATCAGAATAGCGCATGCTGCAATTATTCTGTTAGTCCATGTGGAACGTCGCAAACACATACGGTTCACTAACCCTGAATAAAGTCGTCTGAGGGTACATGAACAGGTTGTGGATTTGATGCGGATTTACCGCTGTGTACCTGTAGCATTTCCGCAACAAAATCCGCATGTGTTACATGCTAATTATGTTGAGAATTTGAGCTTATGCATTGCAAAAGTGACATAGCTCCCAACCGTCCCAAGTTCGGCAGGACTGACTCACTTTGAGGGCTCAGTCCCCCGTCACGTCACATCTCAGCTGTGTTAAACACGGCAGAAAAATCTTAGCATTTATGCTACATATGAAAACAGTCTAAATGTCCAAGCAAAGTGGATATGATTTCATGAAAACTCCGCTCTCGGAACATCTAAAGACGCTATTACACTGTGCAGTTTTGGTACATTTTTTCTTAATAGACTTCTATGTGGAGCCTGTAAAAAAAACAGGCTCAACACATGTGGAAAAAAAATGTTGTTGCCTTTTTAAATGCAGAATCAAAGTTTAAAAAAAACCATTAAAAACGTGGCTTCACATCTGCACTAAAGGGCATTAAATAAGGGGGAAAATGCATGAAAGAAACACAGCAAACGTAATAATCAGAGAATATTGTTGTTGCATCGTGTGGTGTGGACACATGCAGAAAACATGCAGGAAAAAAAGCGTTTGAAAAAAACGCAGCATTTAAGCTAATTGTGAATATGGCCTCAGAGTTAAATTTTTACTACATTTTTTATGGCGGAAACTCTAATTGGGCCCCCCCCCAAATAAATAAATAAATATTTGTGTCACAGAAGAGCAGATCTCACAACTTTCCAGCCTTTACATAGTAAATTTCCTCCAGCTAAAGTCCTAGATCCCTCTTTCATTTCCCCATAAAGTATGATGCCAACAAAAGTGCCCCCCAAACACAGTATGATACCCCCATGGTGCATTCCTCCACATTAGCCTCCACATGCACAGTATAATGACCCTACAATACCCCACTTCAACTCCCAAGGCAAAGTATGGTGACACCAGCACAGTATGATCCCCCAACTGTGACCCCCACAGAGCCCTCCATACACTATAATGGGCTTACATACAGTATAATGGCCTGCACTAGCCCTCCAAACAATATAATGGCCCCCCACATAGCCCTCAAAATATTATAATGGACCCACATAGCCTTCCATATAGTATAATACGCCACTGATAATCCTCCATATAGTAGAATGCGCCCCCCATAATCCTCCATATAGTATAATGAACTTCCCATGGTCCTCAATAGAATATAATTCACTCCCCACAGTCCTCCATACAGTATATTACACACCCCATAGGGTAAAATGCAGCCCCCATATAGTATAATGCACCCCACAGTCCTGCAGTATTATGGGCACCACGTACTCACTGATTTTTAAAATACTGTATATTTTAAATAAGCCGACCCAAGTATAAGCCGAGGCCCCTAATTTTGCTACAAAAAAAATGGAAAAACGTATTGACTCGAGTGTAAGCCTAGGGTGGGAAATGCAGCAGCTAATAGTAAATTTCCCAATTCTGGTACATATGGCACCCCTCATCCCCCAATCCTGGTATGTGTGGCCTCCTCAATCCCCCAATCCTGGTATGTGTGGCCTCCTCAATCCCCCAATCCTGGTATGCTTGCTTATTGTATTTTCGTTTGAGACCTAAGTCCTCTGGGGATGAATCCCAGCGCGTAGGGTTCATAATGTCACTTTTGCGCAAAGAGCCTCAGGAGTGGGCCTTTTCTTTGCAACCTAGTGATTCATGCTTCAGATCAGTGGATAGTTTTTTTTCTGCTTTGGGACTATTATATGATGATCCTGACCGTGTCGCATCAGCTGAGACTGAGTTGAGACGTCTAAAACAAGGATCGGGTAATGTGGAAAAATATTGTACACATTTTCGTCGTTGGTCCACTCAAACAGGGTGGAACGATTCTGCTCTGAAAAGTCTATTTCTTGCTGGGCTCAGTGAAAGGGTTAAAGACCTGCTAATTGCTTATCCTACACCTGAGGATTTGCAACAGGCTATGCAATTAGCTATACGGGTGGATAGAAGACTGCGTGCTAGGGTTAATGAGAGCAAATCCTCTGCTATGTCAGTTTCTGGTTATGATAATGTGTGTACTAACAGTGGTGAACCGATGGAGATTGGATCGGTGGCACCTCGCTCTCAAGAAAAAGACCGTCGTTTTTCGCAAGGCTTGTGCTTCTATTGCGGAAAATCTGGTCATTTGATTAAAGGCTGTGAGCTTCGGATGAAGAAAGAAAAAAAAATGGTCAGTCACGCCCGTATTGCCTGTTTAAATTCCAAGGGTATATTTTTAGCTGCTTCCACGATTGCTCAGGAAAAATTAATGGAATTTCGGGTGTTTGTTGATTGCGGGTCTACACTGAATGTAATTGATGGGGGATTCGTGGAAAAACTCAATTTAAAACCTGAACCTTTATCATCCCCCATTGCTGTGGTTTCTGTGGATGGCTCCCCTTTGAAGAATATTACTCTCAAGGTCAGTGAATTTCCTCTCACTATTAATGGTGTTCACCATGAGAAATTGGATTTGGTAGTGTTGAATAACTTGCCTTCTCCAGTAATATTGGGTTTGCCCTGGTTAAAATTTCACAATCCTGTACTGGATTGGTCTACCAGTGAAATTAAATCCTGGAGCCATAAATGTTATGACAAGTGTTGTAATGGGCGTATTGCAGCTTTGGATAGGGGAGAATTGCCTGTTCCTATTCAGGATTTTTGGAGAGTTTTTTCTGAGAAGGAATCGCAGGTTTTGCCTCCCCATAGAGACTATGATTGTTCTATTGAATTTGTCCCTGGAGCGACTCTTCCTAAAAGTCGTTTATTTAACCTTACTATTCCTGAGAGGAAGGCTTTGGAGGAATACATACAGACAAGTTTGGCCGCCGGTCACATTAGGCCCTCTAAGTCTCCTGTGGCGGTTGGATTTTTTTTTGTAAAAAAAAAGGACGGCGGTTTACGTCCTTGTCTGGATTTTCGTGAGATTAACAAAATTACGGTACGCAATCCTTACCCACTGCCATTGATTCCTGATCTGTTTAACCAGTTATTGGGGGCCAAGTGGTTCTCTAAAATTGACCTTAAGGGGGCATACAATCTGTTGCGCATGAAGGAGGGTGATGAATGGAAGACTGCTTTTAACACTCCTGTGGGTCATTTTGAGAATCTGGTTATGCCTTTTGGTCTTACTAATGCTCCTGCATTTTTTCAGAATCTGATTAATGACATCCTTAGACCTTTGATCGGTAAAAATGTGGTTGTGTATTTGGATGACATTTTGATTTATTCGCCAGATCTGGAGTCTCATTGGCGGAGCGTGCGTGAGGTATTACAGTTATTAATGGACAATTCGCTTTTTGCTAAGCTGGAGAAATGTGAGTTCGCTGTACAGAGAATTAGTTTTTTGGGCTACATTATCTCCAGCAAAGGTTTTGAGATGGATCCGGTTAAGGTTCAGGCTGTGCAGGAATGGCCTAGGCCTATTGGTTTGAAATCGATACAGAGGTTTTTGGGTTTCGCCAATTACTACAGAAAATTCATAAAAAATTTTTCTAGTATTGTCAAACCTCTGACTGATCTCACCAGGAAAGGTGCTGATGCGGTTCAGTGGTCTTCTGAGGCCATCGAAGCTTTTGTGTATCTCAAGGAGAGGTTCACCTCTGCTCCCATCCTTATGCAGCCTGATGTTACTAGGCCGTTTTTGGTTGAGGTTGATGCTTCCGCTGTGGGGGTTGGCGCAGTATTGTCTCAGGATAACGGGGATGGATTACATCCCTGTGCCTTTTTTTCAAAAAAATTTTCGGAGACTGAACTGAATTACGATATTGGTAATCGGGAATTATTGGCTATTAAACTCGCATTTGAACACTGGCGCCACTTCTTGGAAGGTGCGGAATTTCCCGTTCAGGTTCTTACGGATCATAAAAATCTGATATATCTTGATGCTGCCAAGCGCCTGAATGCCCGTCAGGCTAGGTGGGCACTGTTTTTCTCGCGGTTTAATTTCTCCGTTACTTACATCCCTGGTACTAAGAATGTTAAGGCGGATGCCTTGTCTCGCAGTTTTTCTCCCATAGTCGGTGCTGAGAAAGAGGAAAACATTTTACAAGAAAGTGTTGTGATAGCTGCTTTAGACTCCGTTTTGGAAGATGAGATTCTTAAAGCTCAGGAGAATGCCCCATCTAACACTCCTCATGGGAGGTTGTTTGTGCCTGGGACCTTTAGGAGAGATTTGTTTGTTGAGTGTCACGAATCTCGGTTGGCAGGTCATCCCGGAATCTCTGAGACCAAGAGACTGGTGGGTCGCAGTTTTTGGTGGCCTGGATGGCAGAAGGAAGTCATTAAGTGGGTGCGCCAATGTACTATATGTGCTAGATCTAAGTCCTCACATACTCCTGCTGCGGGGTTGCTTTGTCCTTTGGAGGTCCCCAGTGCTCCTTGGACACATTTGGCTATGGACTTTATAACTGACCTTCCCCCCTCTGAGGGTTTTACTGTCATCTGGGTGGTCGTGGACCGTTTTAGCAAGATGTGTCACTTGGTTCCCTTCGTCAAACTGCCCTGCGCTAAAACTCTCGCTAAGGCCTTTGTCAAGGAAATTGTCAGACTTCATGGCGTTCCTACTGACATTGTTTCTGATAGGGGTCCTCAGTTCGTGGCTCGTTTTTGGCGTGCCTTTTGTGACAGGTTGGGAATTCATTTGTCGTTTTCGTCCGGATATCATCCTGAATCTAATGGCCAGACAGAAAGGAAAAACCAGGATGTTGAGCAGTTCTTGCGTTGTTTTGTGGCAGACAATCAAGAGGGGTGGTCTGAGTTTCTGCCACTTGCCGAATTTGCTCTGAACAATCATACATCTTCTTCTGCTGGTTGTTCGCCTTTTTTTTGTTGTTCTGGGAGACATCCGTCGTTTGGGTCGTTCTCCAAGTTGGGATCTGCCGTGCCTGAGAAGGAGAATTTTTCCGGTGATTTGGAAAGAGTTTGGACGGATGTGCGTGGTAATCTTCAGGAGGCCAACAGAAAATCTAAAGACTACTTTGATAGGAAACGACAGGAGGTTTTGTTCGCTGTTGGTGACATGGTTTGGTTGTCCTCTAGGAATCTGCGGTTGAGGATTCCTTCTAAGAAATTGGGTCCCAAGTTTGTAGGGCCCTTTAAGGTGCTTCAGGTTGTCAACCAATCTGCTGTTAGGTTGGAGGTTCCTACCTCCTGGAGAATTAATCCGGTCTTTCATGTCTCTCTGTTAAAAAAAGCTGTTGTGTCGGATGGTGACGCCTCTGCCTCTGTTCCTCCGGTGGTGGAGGACGGGGAATATGAAATTTCTCGCATCCTTGACTCTAGACGGTATAGAGGTAGTTTGCAGTATCTTGTGGCCTGGAAAGGTTTCGGACCCGAGGATAACTCTTGGGTGAGGTCAGATGATGTTTCCGCGTCCAGACTTATCAGAGCGTTTCACAGGAGATTTCCTGATAAGCCTGGTCCTAGGGGATCCGGAGGATCCTCTTAGAAGGGGGGGTACTGTTAGAACCTTGCTGTTAGGTTTTTTTTCCTTTGCTGGTCACATGACCTTGTTGGCCTATTTAATCCTGCTCCGCCCTTCTGGCTTTGCTGGACTTCATTGTATATCTACTTTCTAGCTAGCCTGTGCGCTGTATCTAACTCTGTTAGTTTGCTTGGTCTACGGACCTCTATGTTCTATCTATTTTGTTTGTTCGTCTGTCTGCTACTATTTCTGTTAGGAGGTGTCCCATATTCCTCCCAGTCCTTAGTACTTGTAGGGATTCCCTCCCCACATCTATAGGTCTTCGTACAGACTAGATTAGGACTTTAGCAGGTCTGATCGCAGGATCAGGTTCCCTGTTACATCGTAGGGATTCAGCTGAGTCTTATAGTAGGGACAGATCTCCTCTCTTTCCTTAGCTTTGGTAGCAGAACATAACAGTATCTATTCTATTGACAAACATTGGTAGTGGTATTTGTAGTACTTATTAGTATTAATAAACTTTAGAATGGTGCAAAATGACAAACTATGAAATGCTGACTTTATCCTATGTCACATCAATCATCAGAGAGCTCTAAGCTGTGTTTTGAACTGATGGAGGGTCATGAAATGGTTTTCATAATAGAGCAGCTGCACAAAAGCCTAAAATTACATTGTGCAACACCAAGCATCAGCTGAAATGGTATAAAGTGTGGTGCACTGCTGTGCAAACGCATTCCCTTTAAATGAATCGCACTTCATCATCTGGCCATATAAAATGATCAATATAAAATGTAACCTGCTATATTTGGTGAAACATTAAATTAACTCTTGCCTAATGTGATGGCTGTAGCGGCTTCTCTTTGGTGCGGCTGTGATGTTAGGTGGTGTGGATGATGTTGCTACTCTCGGCTGTTTTTGCAGGTTTGCGTCGGTCTGGAGCACAGTCGACTCTTTGCTATGATAAGTTTTTAAAAGAACTCGCAGCAGTAAGTTGTTCCAAACAGAGATGCATATTTCAAGGTATGTCTCCTCAAGGTGGGAAATTCATCACTGCTCATATAACGTTTATAGAACTTAAAGGAGTTGTCCACTTCTCAATCTGAATGTTTGTCCCGTTGAAGTAAAAACACCTATACTCACCTCCGGTGCCGGCGTCGTCTCAACGGTGTTGACACTCGCTCTCCTGGAGCTCACGCGAGGTTATGTCACAGGAGCCTTTCGCCCATTCAGCGCTGGTGTCACTGTCCCGCCTTCAGACAAATAAATTATCAAGAGGAAGTGAACAGCAGCCGCAGCCCTGACTTCCTCTTGATTACTTATTTGTCTGAAGGTGAGGACAGTGAAGCCAAAAAACATATTGGACTGCAAAGACCCCATATGCTGTCCTTGCACAGGGGCCTCTATCTGCGTCCTCTCCTGATTTATGGTGATTTATAGTTTTATCAACTATAATTTTCAATGCAGTTGGATGAAAGATATACCAATGTATAATTCCAGCCAAAGATGACAAACGGGTACTCTTTTGGTTGGGTCTAGCCAGCAGAACTATGCAGATGTTATATGTACAGTACCATCAAGAATAATTCCCAAAATACAATATGGTGTGCAGAGAGAATTAAGCTGTTACTGTATAATCCAAGTCAGTTCATTATTAAACCATGTATTTTCAGCGAAAATTAAAAGCAAAGCCACAAAAAGATTTATTGAAATTCCTCCCAAAATTCATAAATTAACACAGCAAAAAAGGGCTGCAGTGTGTATGACGCGCCCCCTGGGGCCATTGGGTACTCGGTAGCCGGGCCGGTCGATGCTGGGGATGTCACAGTGGCAGTGACCCGGTCCATGGCCCCGGGCAGTCAAATAATTAAAGGAAAAGTAAAAGGGGAATAAAGTTTTTAGAGATAAAGTTTGTGACGCCACCTGTGGTATGTGGCTATATGGGGCTGCCGCTGCGGTGCAGATCCACTGAAGCTGATGGTGACGCAGCAGAGTTGGTTCAGCTCTCCACAGGCAGAGCTAAGCTCCAGGGCAGTATATGAAGAATTGTGGAGGTAGATGTTGTTGGTGCAGTGTAGTGCAGGTGATGGCACAGCAATTATTCAAGGACACAGTGGGGTGCAATATTCAGGTTTTACTCACAGTTGTTAAGTTCCTCAGGTTACAGTTGTAGCACCCCGAGGGCTCGGCTGCTACAGGGGTATTGCACCTCAAACCAGAGGTGTGGTATTCCACTCCCGGGTAAGGATGGAGTGTGGGACTGAGCTCAGTAAGCTGCATGCACTACATTCACCCCATTTCCGGGGGACAGATCAATGGTACTCCCACTAGGTGAATGTGCAGGTACGACAGTGTCTGTCCCTGGCTGGAGTGGGGAGGGGGGTGGAACATCCCAGTAGTGTAGGGGCAGATAGGGGTGGGGCTCTGGGCATAGAGGTAGGAGCCCATTGGGTGCTAGTCACCTGGGCTCACACATAGAGGGAGTATATAAGGTGGGCACCATCTAGAGACAGGGTCAGTCAGTTCAGAGAGTCAGTGAGTTCAGAGAGGAGCTCAGCCAGGAGGGCTGACAGGGAGCTGTGGCTCCGGCTGGGCCCAGCTCCAGGGCCAGGCCTGTAGTGGAGAGGAGGAGGAAGAAAGGCCCGGAGACGCAGGACAAGAGGGAACCCTGAGATCCCAGAAGAGACCAAAAAGGGTGAAGGGTTGGCAGAGAAGGGTACCGGATCCCAAGCTGGTGGAGGCAAACCATCCTTAGCCAGGAACCGGAGGTCGTGGACAAGTTTTGGCGCGACCCCTCGCCATATCCACCGGGAAGGCACGCCACATAGGGTCAGGAAAACCGGAGAGAGGTTTTGCCCCATAAGGCCCGAGGAAGCTGGACATAGGTGGGTCCCTGGTGAGGACGGACTGTAGGAAGGACGAGAAGGGAGCTCAGGACCACGCTCTGGACTTGCCTGGGGGTTGGCCGAGTCCCGCACCTGGTGGACGCTGTTAGAACCTTGCTGTTAGGTTTTTTTTCCTTTGCTGGTCACATGACCTTGTTGGCCTATTTAGTCCTGCTCCGCCCTTCTGGCTTTGCTGGACTTCATTGTATATCTACTTTCTAGCTAGCCTGTGCTCTGTATCTAACTCTGTTAGTTTGCTTGGTCTACGGACCTCTATGTTCTATCTATTTTGTTTGTTCGTCTGTCTGCTACTATTTCTGTTAGGAGGTGTCCCATATTCCTCCCAGTCCTTAGTACTTGTAGGGATTCCCTCCCCACATCTATAGGTCTTCGTACAGACTAGATTAGGACTTTAGCAGGTCTGATCGCAGGATCAGGTTCCCTGTTACATCGTAGGGATTCAGCTGAGTCTCATAGTAGGGACAGATCTCCTCTCTTTCCTTAGCTTTGGTAGCAGAACATAACAGTAAGTCCAGCCAGCAAATTCTCTAAGGAAAGATTTTTCTGTTCCATCATGGTGTCGGTTCAGGATTTGGCTCATCGCCTGCAGGGACTCTCTCTGGAGGTGGCCGAGCTCCGTCAGCACGTGAGTAACTGTCCTGGAGCACATTTCTTGGAGCCTAAGGTATGTTTGCCGGATTTGTTTTTTGGTGAACACCGAGAATTTTTTTCATTTAAAAATGCTTGTTTATTGTATTTTCGTTTGAGACCTAAGTCCTCTGGGGATGAATCCCAGCGCGTAGGGTTCATAATGTCATTTTTGCGCAAAGAGCCTCAGGAGTGGGCCTTTTCTTTGCAACCTAGTGATTCATGCTTCAGATCAGTGGATAGTTTTTTTTCTGCTTTGGGACTATTATATGATGATCCTGACCGTGTCGCATCAGCTGAGACTGAGTTGAGACGTCTAAAACAAGGATCGGGTAATGTGGAAAAATATTGTACACATTTTCGTCGTTGGTCCACTCAAACAGGGTGGAACGATTCTGCTCTGAAAAGTCTATTTCTTGCTGGGCTCAGTGAAAGGGTTAAAGACCTGCTAATTGCTTATCCTACACCTGAAGATTTGCAACAGGCTATGCAATTAGCTATACGGGTGGATAGAAGACTGCGTGCTAGGGTTAATGAGAGCAAATCCTCTGCTATGTCAGTTTCTGGTTATGATAATGTGTGTACTAACAGTGGTGAACCGATGGAGATTGGATCGGTGGCACCTCGCTCTCAAGAAAAAGACCGTCGTTTTTCGCAAGGCTTGTGTTTCTACTGCGGAAAATCTGGTCATTTGATTAAAGGCTGTGAGCTTCGTATGAAGAAAGAAAAAAAAATGGTCAGTCACGCCCGTATTGCCTGTTTAAATTCCAAGGGTATATTTTTAGCTGCTTCCACGATTGCTCAGGAAAAATTAATGGAATTTCGGGTGTTTGTTGATTGCGGGTCTACACTGAATGTAATTGATGGGGGATTCGTGGAAAAACTCAATTTAAAACCTGAACCTTTGTCATCCCCCATTGCTGTGGTTTCTGTGGATGGCTCCCCTTTGAAGAATATTACTCTCAAGGTCAGTGAATTTCCTCTCACTATTAATGGTGTTCACCATGAGAAATTGGATTTGGTAGTGTTGAATAACTTGCCTTCTCCAGTAATATTGGGTTTGCCCTGGTTAAAATTTCACAATCCTGTACTGGATTGGTCTACCAGTGAAATTAAATCCTGGAGCCATAAATGTTATGACAAGTGTTGTAACGGGCGTATTGCAGCTTTGGATAGGGGAGAATTGCCTGTTCCTATTCAGGATTTTTGGAAAGAGTTTGGACGGATGTGCGTGGTAATCTTCAGGAGGCCAACAGAAAATCTAAAGACTACTTTGATAGGAAACGACAGGAGGTTTTGTTCGCTGTTGGTGACATGGTTTGGTTGTTCTCTAGGAATCTGCGGTTGAGGATTCCTTCTAAGAAATTGGGTCCCAAGTTTGTAGGGCCCTTTAAGGTGCTTCAGGTTGTCAACCAATCTGCTGTTAGGTTGGAGGTTCCTACCTCCTGGAGAATTAATCCGGTCTTTCATGTCTCTCTGTTAAAAAAAGCTGTTGTGTCGGATGGTGACGCCTCTGCCTCTGTTCCTCCGGTGGTGGAGGACGGGGAATATGAAATTTCTCGCATCCTTGACTCTAGACGGTATAGAGGTAGTTTGCAGTATCTTGTGGCCTGGAAAGGTTTCGGACCCGAGGATAACTCTTGGGTGAGGTCAGATGATGTTTCCGCGTCCAGACTTATCAGAGCGTTTCACAGGAGATTTCCTGATAAGCCTGGTCCTAGGGGATCCGGAGGATCCTCTTAGAAGGGGGGGTACTGTTAGAACCTTGCTGTTAGGTTTTTTTTCCTTTGCTGGTCACATGACCTTGTTGGCCTATTTAGTCCTGCTCCGCCCTTCTGGCTTTGCTGGACTTCATTGTATATCTACTTTCTAGCTAGCCTGTGCTCTGTATCTAACTCTGTTAGTTTGCTTGGTCTACGGACCTCTATGTTCTATCTATTTTGTTTGTTCGTCTGTCTGCTACTATTTCTGTTAGGAGGTGTCCCATATTCCTCCCAGTCCTTAGTACTTGTAGGGATTCCCTCCCCACATCTATAGGTCTTCGTACAGACTAGATTAGGACTTTAGCAGGTCTGATCGCAGGATCAGGTTCCCTGTTACATCGTAGGGATTCAGCTGAGTCTCATAGTAGGGACAGATCTCCTCTCTTTCCTTAGCTTTGGTAGCAGAACATAACAGACGCAGCACGACTCGGGTGGTCACTCAAGGCCGGAGTGACCGGAGCAACACCTGTGAGTAAAAACCCTGAAACTGCATCCCACGTCTCTGTGCCTCCTTACCGCACCATCACTACCACCATCATCTCTACACTATCTGCCCTGAGGCCGTACCCCTCCCGTTGGGGGTTAGACCATCTACGCTGCACAACTATAACACCGGCCTCAGCGGACTGTCCTGCAGCGGCGGCCCTAAAGCCGCATTCAACGGGTGGCGTAGTCGTCCAACATCTACTGCTACTACTCAGCCACTCAGTTTGACTCCCTGGGCACGGACCGGGTCACCGCCACGAGACTACTACCCCCATCTGATCCGGATCCGGGTAAGCTCCCCCGTGCGCGCGATGCCGCGCGAAGCAGCAGGCCCAGGGGCGCGTCAACTTTGGCGTAGTCGGCAGGATTACGTGCCCGCAACCACCGGGTACTGCGTGCCTGAAGAAAAGTTCACATTTACCGTAAGAAGAAGTCTCCCGCCAATTCCAGAGGGTCCCCGTCATCGAACGCCATCTCGGGTCGTTTCCCGCCGTTTGCCCGCCATCTGCAGCCTTTTCCCGCCATCCACGGAGTTTCCCGCCATTAGGAGATGATTCCCACCATCTGAGACGATTTCCCGCCCTGGCAGAGCGGACGCCATTATGGGCGTGCCAGAGGGTGGCAAGAGACGACCTCCCATCGTGGGCCTGGTCCCAGAAGAGCGCCAAAAGCGAGGACCGCCCCCACCAGCAGAGACTGCAATGATAGAGATGTCCATCAGAGCGAGGGGTCTGCCCCTGGAACTGACAATCACCAAGTGGCCTCGGGACCACCCTCAGTATGGGCGGATCCAGAACAAAAGAGAGAGGATGGGGGCAGCCTGGAGGAGTCTGGAGAGATCGCACCCGGAGATGGAGGGAGAGTCAGGCAGCACCGACCCTGTGGTCAGGAGCCTGTTGCAGGCCGCCACCCCAGAAGGCCTGGTGGAGATCCTGGCACAGCTTCCCAAAGATCGGGAGCATGCACAGACCGCACTGGAGGGCTTGGCTCGGAAGATGGCCCGAGTGCAGCAAGAAGTGCTGGCCGAATGGAGCAGAGAAATGGCCCTGCAGGCTGGAACCCGCCAGCAAAGAACGCCACCCGGGACGAGGAGCCTGTCTGCCTCTGAGGATAGAGCAGGAGGGACGAAGGCCGGAGACGACGCCGTGGAAGGAGCTGAAGAGACGGAGGCAGGTAAAGGGGTCGTCACCACACCAAGCCTAGTAGCAGTAAGCCTGCCCCAGCTCCCCGTCGCAGAGCCCGAAATCCCACCGACCGTGCCCGTTACTGCACCGCCACCGCTCCAAACTAGGCCTCAAGCGGCCGGAGCCGCGGCCGTGCCCCCTGTGACGTCACGCGCCCCAATCCAGAGCGCGGCCAAGCAGGAAACGCCACCGGCCTGGTCGCAAGATCGAGTACCCCCGGGCGCCGCAGTTCCAACAGCGCCCTCTACCTCCACTAAGCCATCGGCCTGGTCGCAAGATCGAGTACCCCCGGGCGCCGCAGTCTCCACAGCGCCCTTCACCTTCAGGGTGCCGCCGGCCTGGTCGCAAGGCCTGGTGAATCCGGGCGCCGCTGCCACCACCGCGCCCTCGACCTCCAAAGTGCTACCCTTGGGTGAAGACTTGTTCGCCCAGCATACTTGCCCGGATGGGCAGCCCTTTGTGTGGCCTCCGGAGTACACCACTCCCCGACTCCGGAAGGAATGGCCTCTGTGTGAGCCCCTGATTCCGGCTCCGGCGCCCGCCAAGATCACCCCACTCCCGTTGGAGGAGGCGCAGTTCGCATGGGACCCCACTGGAGAAAACCTCATCGGGTTCACCCAAGAGACCCGGGCGGCCGCAGCCCAGCGTGCGGAGTGCTGCCGGCAACAACTGGAGGTCTTCGACAGGGAACGGCGAGAGAGGCGGGTCCGCGAGGAGCGGCTGCAAGTCCAGAGTGCGGAGCAGAAGCGCCGGACCCGGCGAAACCCCCGTGCAGCCCACGGTCCCCGCGCCATCGGGACCGTAATCAAGTTCCAACTGGAGCACGGTTGGGGCTTTATCAGGGATCACAGAACCCCCGGCGACGTCTTTGTTACCCGCAGGGATGTCGAGTCCAATCTGCCGGAGGGACACCGAGGACGTGACCTTTACCCGGGTGACGAGGTCACCTTCACCCGGCATCAGTGTGCTAAGGGACCATATGCTCTTCATGTGCACCGGTTGACCGAGGAAGAGCTACGGTATGAAGAAGAACAAGAGGACCCGGACGGGTCTGAAGACTACCCGCGAGAAGGAGCAGGAGGACGCCGTTACTGAAGTACGGTAAAGTGGAACTGTAAATAGTTACCCGTTAGGGTACAAGGGCTGCTGCTAATTAAAGTATGGTCCCCGTTGGGACTAGTGAACTGTTACCCGTGTGTGTCCCCATCCCTAACCAGGCTGAGGACTGTGAGCAGCCATTTTCCCTATTCCCCACTGGCCGAGGACTGAGAGCGGCCATATTATGTAAATAGTTGCGCTTCCTAAAGCGCCCCCTTTTTGGTTTTATAAAGAACTGTTTTTTCTTTTCTACCAGTGACTGTTGCACTTTACCCGGTCACAAGTTGCACCGTGGCCGGAGGAACAAGAATGCTTTATATGGAAAAGTTTTACCTGTAATGTTATATCTTCTGATGATGTTTTACATGTTAGTGTATATTTTAAAAGTTTGTATGTTTTGGTATGTTTTATTCTTTTCCAGCCCGAGGACGTGCTGTGATTTACCAGGGGGGAATGTAGCACCCCGAGGGCTCGGCTGCTACAGGGGTATTGCACCTCAAACCAGAGGTGTGGTATTCCACTCCCGGGTAAGGATGGAGTGTGGGACTGAGCTCAGTAAGCTGCATGCACTACATGCACCCCATTTCCGGGGGACAGATCAATGGTACTCCCACTAGGTGAATGTGCAGGTACGACAGTGTCTGTCCCTGGCTGGAGTGGGGAGGGGGGTGGAACATCCCAGTAGTGTAGGGGCAGATAGGGGTGGGGCTCTGGGCATAGAGGTAGGAGCCCATTGGGTGCTAGTCACCTGGGCTCACACATAGAGGGAGTATATAAGGTGGGCACCATCTAGAGACAGGGTCAGTCAGTTCAGAGAGTCAGTGAGTTCAGAGAGGAGCTCAGCCAGGAGGGCTGACAGGGAGCTGTGGCTCCGGCTGGGCCCAGCTCCAGGGCCAGGCCTGTAGTGGAGAGGAGGAGGAAGAAAGGCCCGGAGACGCAGGACAAGAGGGAACCCTGAGATCCCAGAAGAGACCAAAAAGGGTGAAGGGTTGGCAGAAAAGGGTACCGGATCCCAAGCTGGTGGAGGCAAACCATCCTTAGCCAGGAACCGGAGGTCGTGGACAAGTTTTGGCACGACCCCTCGCCATATCCACCGGGAAGGCACGCCACAAAGGGTCAGGAAAACCGGAGAGAGGTTTTGCCCCATAAGGCCCGAGGAAGCTGGACATAGGTGGGTCCCTGGTGAGGACGGCCTGTAGGAAGGACGAGAAGGGAGCTCAGGACCACGCTCTGGACTTGCCTGGGGGTTGGCCGAGTCCCGCACCTGGTTGACGCAGCACGACTCGGGTGGTCACTCAAGGCCGGAGTGACCGGAGCAACACCTGTGAGTAAAAACCCTGAAACTGCATCCCACGTCTCTGTGCCTCCTTACCGCACCATCACTACCACCATCATCTCTACACTATCTGCCCTGAGGCCGTACCCCTCCCATTGGGGGTTAGACCATCTACGCTGCACAACTATAACACCGGCCTCAGCGGACTGTCCTGCAGCAGCGGCCCTAAAGCCGCATTCAACGGGTGGCGTAGTCGTCCAACATCTACTGCTACTACTCAGCCACTCAGTTTGACTCCCTGGGCACGGACCGGGTCACCGCCACGAGACTACTACCCCCATCTGATCCGGATCCGGGTAAGCTCCCCCGTGCGCGCGATGCCGCGCGAAGCAGCAGGCCCAGGGGCGCGTCACAGTCACCTGTGTGCAACTGCCCACGTCGTCCTGTGTCCTCCGGGGTAGTGATCCAGCAAACTCTCAGGAGCACTTGGACGTTCTATGTACCTTTCCAGGTCGTCTCACTGCGCTGGCTCTCACCCTACTGCCTAAACCTCACAATCAGTGTCCCAAGCCAGTGGCCTCGGGCCTTGTCGGGCGACCTGCAGTACCCTTGACCCTATGTGGTCACCTTTTCAGTGATGTAATTGTGGGTTTTGGCTGCAACACCTTGAAAATGCTGCAGCCTCCGGTTGGCTAGCTGAGCCTAGTTGTTCTCCACTAGTTTGGGGCCGGTCCCCTTCTGCGGCCTGATCCCTCCACGTTAGTGTGAATTCAGGCGCACGGGTGGCTTCCTGCACTCGCCGTGCCCCTGGGATCCCTTCTGTCTCTGGAGCCTTTCCCTCTGCTCCCGTCTTCTCTCACTCTCCTCCTGGGCCTCTCTCACCAGGCCCAACTCCTCTCTCTCCTTCTTTGCTCTCCTGAGCAGAGCTCCTCCTGAACTCCCACTCCCAACTGAACTCCTCTCGGAACTGAACTGACCCCTTCTAGATGGTTCCCCTTCTTCTTATACTCCTACCCTCTGTGCTCCACTGATCTACTTCCTCCACCCACCTTCTCTACCTAGTTCCACCCTCCAGCTAGGGACCAGGGACTGTGCTCTCCCTTAGGAGCAATCTCACCCTTCCCTCCTGAAGTGGAGTATATTGGATATGGGTGTGTGGGTCCCGGGTAGTACTCCGTCCTTACCTGAGAGTGGAGTACCACACCTCTGGGTGAGATGCAGGACCTCTGTGGCAACTGGACCCGCAGGGACGCCACATTTACCTGCCAGGTCACAGAACTAATGCACTACCAGGGTGCAACACAGGTGCAAAATACCACTTACAACCTACCAGTTCATGGAGGGGACGATTGCGCAGTATTAAAATTGCATACAAAAAAGGCCCAGTGTCTGGCTCAGAGCCTATTAGTGTCGCCCATACTATTAGATTAGGTGGGCTGCCCAGCTATATAAGTGCACCCCACTAGGACAGACTCACTGCATGTTATATTTATATTCAGGGTGCAGCCAGGCCCATTAATGTTGGCCTTGTAAATTGGGGTGTCTGCCCTGGTGGGGTGTACTTATATAGTGCTGGGCAGCCCACCTAATTTAATAACATGGGCGTCACTAATAGGCTGTAAACCAGACACTGTGCACTATGTGTGTGATCAGCGGCTTATACAAGGCTTTTTTTGTGTGCAATTTTAATAAAATACATTTTATGTTTCTGAATTTTATGTTTCTGAATTTAGGAAAAGTTCCAACATGTTGACATAGCATCTGTTATAAACAGAAGCCATGACACCACTGTGACCACAGCTTAAAAAGAGCCTGTCATTAGATTCATGCTGCCCGAAGCCCGGGCAACATAAAGCAGAGCCTGGCTGTGCTATTCCAGGTATGTTCTACTGTGAAACACTGTAACATTTCAGGGAAAACATAGTTTGAATAGGTGACAATAAGAAGAGACCTGACTAGTCAAATGATATCCCCGGACGGCAGCCTTCTATTTGATTAACAGGTTTTTCCCTATGTGCATGCTGCCATGTTTCGGAGTAAAACATACCTGGCTGAAATTGCCCAGCCAGCCTCAGATTCATGATGCCCATGGTTTGGGTAGCATGAATTTAATGACAGGTTCCCTTTAAGAAAGACCCAAATAAAATTTCTACTCTGAATTTATTTGTTTTTTTTTAATATTACCAAATATTAATACATAAAATTTGTGCTTTGGGGTACCACAAATGTCACACCACCACCAGACATAAAATCCAATAGTAGAGCCTTAATTTAGGAGGAATTCCTATTGTATTTAGATTATAAGTCTGGTGGTGTTGTGACTTTTGTGGTATCCTAAAGCACAGATTTCATGTAGTGGTAGACATTATTTTCTTAGCGGCTTACAGGTGTCCGTTTTATCTGGATACATGGGTAAACCTTACTTGTCGAGGCGCCAGAGTATTTCTACCCTTACAAAATATTGTTTTTCAACACATACTAATAAACTAACAGAAATAGACATAAATCTACTACCACTACTGTGACAGTTCATATTTCCACATTACATATCACAGTTACCCCCTGTGAGTAATACACAATAGATATCCATGTACGGCATCTATTTTTGTCTTTATTAGTTTTGCTTAGGGTCTAGTCCTAGAATAGAAACATATTGATTCCTGCACACTGGAAAGTGATTCAGACCAGCTCATCAGATCATTGCCGATGTCACGCGATACAAACTGGGTCATACAAATCAGGGCATGTAAATCCCGTCACTGCCAGCACAGGCTCTGGAAAATGTCTTTCTTGCATAAGAAGTTAAAAAACATAAGCGGCATGCAGCACACAATGTTCTAATCTACCTGCAGTACATCTGATTACATGTATTATACATTCATTTCACCACCATTGTTGTTCTCCATGCTGATTCATGGGCTACATATGTACTTTTATGTATGCACTGTAGATAATGAGCCCCAGCCTTCCTGCCGACAAATAACCCCTTTACAGCCTGTGACGTATTAGTATGCACAGGCTGTAATCCCCCGGTTCAGTGAGGGCTCCGGCGGTGATCCCGCACTGAACCGAGCAATTGTCAGCGGATTATTACAGCTGACATGTGCCCGCAACAGCCGCGGGTGGAATCGCGAACCGCCCGCGGCTGTTAACATGTTAAATGCCGCTGTCAATCTCCGACAGCGGCATTTAACCCGCGCTTCCGGGAAGCGCGTCCTAAGCCCCGCCCATCGGCGACCCCCGTAACGTGATCGCGGGTCACCGATGGGTGGGCATGACAACCCAGCGTCTGCAGCAGATGCCTGCGGTTGTCATGAGCTGGTCGCTATGAGCGCCACCTAGTGGTCGGCGCTCATAGCACAGGACCATTTCTGCTGCATACAGGGGATCTGCTGATCCCCTGTATGTAGCAGAGGTGATCGGACAGTTGCTGCTTCTAGTCTCCTATGGAGACTATAGAAGCATGCAAAAAGTGAAAAAAAATGTTTTTAAAAATATAAAAAAAATAAAAAAAATATAAAAGTTTGAATCACCCCCCTTTCGCCCCATTCAAAATAAAATATAAAAAAAAAACCTACATAGACATATTTGGTATCGCCGCGTTCAGAATCGCCCGATCTATCAATATAAAAAAATAATTAATCCGAATGGTAAACGGCGTAACGAGAAAAAAATTCTAAACGCCAGAATTACGTTTTTTGGTCGCCGCAAAATTGCAATACCGGGCGAACAAAACATCAGATTTACCCCAAAATGGTATCAATAAAAACGTCAGCCCGGCGCGCAAAAAATAAGCCCTCACCCAGCCCCAGATCCCAAAAAATGGAGACGCTACAGGTCTTAGAAAATGGCGCTATTTTTTTTTTTTTTTACCAAATTTTTGGAATTTTTTTTCACCACTTAAATAAAAAAGAACCTATACATGTTTGGTGTCTACGAACTCATAATGACCTGGAGAATAATGATGGCAGGTCAGTTTTAGCATTCAGTGAACGTGGTAAAAAAATAAATAAAAAACAACTGTGGTATTGCACTTTTTTGGCAATTTCACCGCACTTGGAATTTTTTTTTCCCCCGGCAGTCTGTAGACAGCCTAAAAAGTGCCCAAAACGATAGTGACAGTGCTCAAATGACATTGGGACAGCATGGGGATCGCCCCTGGAAGCATTTCTGACCCCCAGGTCACTGCTGTCAACAACGTGGTCAGAGGTATTAAGCCACTTTTACAGGCTCACAATAAAACGTTCAAAAACGAAAGTGAAAGTGCTTTCCTGTGAAATATGTTAACCCCTTAACGACCATGGGTCTTTTTGTTTTAGTGTTTTCCTTTTTTGCTCCCCTTCTTCCCAGAGCCAGAACTTTTTAAATTTTCGTTCAATATGGCCATGTGAGGGCTTATTTTTTGCGGGACAAGTTGTACTTTTAAACACCATCACTGGTTTTACCATATCGTGTGCTGGAAAATGGGAAAAAAATTCCAACTGCAGTGAAACTGCAAAAAAAATGCAATTCCACAGTTGTTTTTTGGGTCCTTTTTTTACCACGTTCACAGATTGCTAAAACTGACCTGCCATCATTATTTTCCAGGTCGTTACGAGTTCACAGACACCAAACATGTATAGGTTCTTTATTATTTAAGTGGTGAAAAAAAAATCCAAAGCTTGCTAAAAAAAACAAAAAAAAATTACGCCATTTTCCGAGACCCTTAGCTTCTCCATTTTTCGGGATCTGGGGCCAGGTGAGGGCTTATTTTTTGCGTGCCGGGCTGACGTTTTTATTGATACCATTTTGGGGCAGATCCGATGTTTTGATCGCCCGTTATTGCATTTTATTGCAAAGTTGTAGCGACCAAGAAAACTTAATTCTGGCGTTTAAAATTTTTTTCTTGTTATGCCGTTTACTGATTGTATTAATTCTTCTTTTATATTGATAGATCGGGCGATTCTGAACGCAGCGATACCAAATATGTGTATGTGTTTTTTTTTTTATATATATATATTTCATTTTGAATGGGGCGAAAGGGGGGTGACTTAAACTTTTATATATTTTTTATTTTTTTTATTTTTTTAAAAACTTTTTTTTACACTTTCTGCTTGCTTCTATAGTCTCCAGAGGAGACTAGAAGCAGCAGTTGTCTGATTGCTTCTACTGCATACAAGCGATGAGCAGATCGCTTGTATGCAGGAGAAATGCTCACTTGCTATGAGCGCTGACCACTAGGTGGCGCTCATAGCAATTGAGACATGACAACCACAGGCGTCTGCTGCAGACCTTGAGTTGTCATGCCCACCCATTGGTGACCCGCGATCATGTGACGGGGTCACTGATGGGCAGGGCTTAGGACTCCCGGAAGCGCGAGTTAAATGCCACTGTCAGAGATTTAACATATTAACAGCCGCGGGTGGATTGCGATTCCAATAATCAGCTGACATGTGCTCGCTTCAGTGCGGGCTCACCGCCGGAGCCCCCGCTGAACCGGCCTTCCCGACCTGGTGCGTACTATTACTGACCAGGTCGGAAAGGGGTTAAGGAACATCCTTTCCAGGGTAAAGACTTGTGTATAAGGTAAAATAAATAACCAATAACAAAAATACTCCTCCACACCTTGGGCTATGTTCACAAGTAGCATTTTTCATGCGTTTTTGCACGTTTGTATTGCTTTCAACCATGACAAATGCATTCACCGGGAAATGTCATTTTAACATTTTACAACGTTATTTGGCCATGTGCTGTGTGACACATGCATACAGTGCTAAAAAGACATGGGAACAGCATGGGGAAGACCCCTGGAAGCATCTCTGACACCCAGGTCACTGCCTAAAAGTGTGCCCATCAGAAGTGATCCTTGCCGCATCAGAAGATGCAGACTTGCAACTATCCCCGTGCAAGTCCTTGTCCCAGGGCAGTGTTCAATTGTACCTCCCCCATAACTTGCAATACAAGCGCAAGTATGCAACCTGCCACCCACCCACCCCCCAGGCTGCAATACCATACTGCTAGCTTGCTTGCACTTGAAATTGGGCCTTTTAGGCATGTGGAGGTGGAATCTGGCCACCACGTCATGGCTGCGTCGGTAGCCTGGTATTCATACTCAGTCCCCAGCCACCCGGCGGCCGGGTGTCCACGCTTGGTCCCCAGTCGCCAGGGGGCGGCCGGGTGTCCATACTCAGTCCCCAGCCACCCCGCGGCCGGGTGCCCACACACAGTCCCCAGCCGCGTGGGGGTGGCCGGGTGTCCATAAACGGTCCCCAGCCGCCCCTATTTGTCCCGGTGCGCCTTATACACAAGCGCGCATACCAAAACATTACCTGTGCCCTCCCCAGTGCATTTAGTGGGAAGGACAGCCTAACCACAAACACGTGGACAAGTGAATGTGGCCAGGAATGGTCCATCTCACTGACGCCTTCACACTGGGTTAATATTGTGGAAGCCGGGACACAGTTGGACACTGGGATGCAACACGTCCTCCAGACATAGAGGATTGTGGGTCCTGGGTCAATCAGGCTTCAACACAAAGTTCAGAAGGTAGACAGCAGCAGTGGTCGGCCTCCTACACAACGAGTAAATTATTCATGATCATGAGGCCATCCACCTCCTTAGCTTTCTGTTCCTTGGAATGCAAGCGCATGTATATAGTAGCAGCTAGGCCTGAGGTGGTCAGCGTTTTGGCGCATATTCTACCTCCTTTGAGGATTGCTGGATGTTTTCCTGCTACTATCCCAGTTCTATGACTCCCGTTAAAACAAAGCTTCAGGTGATGAATGATGGATGAGGTGGTGGCAAAGGAGAAAGAGCAGGAGGAACAGGGACCATTCACATCAATATCAGGCCAGCCAACCACACATGTCTTGTAGGATATGTTTCCGTACCAAAAGGAGCGGTTCAGCTACACAGTTATAAGGCATACAGTGAATGCAATGCCTACCAAAAATTTCGAGGCACTCCAATGCCCCTTGGAAGTGACATGGAGGTCAGAGGGCCTTAACTAAACCGTTTTTTCCATTTATAGCAACTGGGTCTCCTGTACACTGTTGGCCTAAGCAGGGAATGGAAGGCTTTCCAAAAATTATTAGGCACTGCAATGCCCCTTGAAACAGACGTGGATTACAGCGTATTAAAAACCTTCTACCCATTATTGGGGAGTGGGTCTCCCTTAGTGTTCGCCTATGCATTGAAAAGCAAAAGCTGACAAAAATTAGAAGGAAATGCAATGCCCGTTGCAAGAGTCGTGGAGGTTAGAGGTAATTAAAAACAACATGTCAATGCCCCTTGGAAGAGCTGTCGAGTTCAGAGTGGTTTAACAAGACGGTTTTAATGCCCCTTAGAAGAGACGTGGAGTTCAGAGTGGTTTAACAAGACAGTTTTAATGCCCCTTGGAAGAGATGTGGAGGTCACAGTAGCTTAACAAGATGGTTTTAATGCCCCTTGGAAGAGACGTGGAGTTCAGAGTGGTTTAACAAGACAGTTTTAATGCCCCTTGGAAGAGTGGTGGAGGTTACAGTGGAATAAAAAGACAATATCAATGCCCCGTGGAAGAGACGTTGAGGTCACAGTAGCTTAACAAGACGGTTTTAATGCCCCTTGGAAGAGTGGTGGAGGTCGCAGTGGAATAAAAAGACAATATCAATGCCCCTTGGAAGAGTGGTGGAGGTTACAGTGGAATAAAAAGACAATATCAACGCCCTGTGGAAGAGACGTGGAGGTCACAGTAGCTTAACAAGACGCTTTTAATGCCCCTTGGAAGAGTGGTGGAGGTCGCAGTGGAATAAAAAGACAATATTAACGACCCTTGGAAGAGACGTGGAGGTCACAGTAGCTTAACAAGACGATTTTAATGCCCCTTACAAGAGCCATGCAGTACAGCATATTAAAAACATTATTCCCATTATTGGAGAGTGGGTCTCCCATAGTCTTTGCCTATGCCTTCCAAGCAAAAGCTGCCAAAAATTAGGAAGGGGGAACTTGCAATGTCCCTTACAAGAGCCATGCAGTACAGCATATTAAAAACATTATTCCCATTATTGGGGAGTGGGTCTCCCGTAGTCTTTGCCTATGCCTTCCAAGCAAAAGCTGCCAAAAATTAGGACAGAGGAACTTGCAATGCTGGCAACATGGACCATGGTCACCCTGGTGGTATAGTGGTCGTGGAGGCTGAGGATAAGGAGAAGAGCAAAAAACAGCCGAAATGAGGAAGCGTATACCCATGTGTGGGTGTGAAGCGATGCATGGGAATACACCTCCCGAAATAACACAGTGGATTTGACTTTATGTTAATCTGCTGTCATTTGGTGGTGATGAGAAGTCTGGCCCAATCCAGCCCTTGTTCATTTTGATAAGGGTCAGCTTGTCAGCATTGTCAGTTGACAGGCGAGTGCGCTTATCAGTTATAATTCCCCCAGCGGCACTAAAAACACACTCCGATAACACGCTAGCGGCAGGGCAGGCCAGGACCTCCAAGGCATACAGAGTGAGTTCATTCCAAGTGTCCAGCTTGGATACCCAATAATTAAAAGGCACAGAGGAATCACGGAGGACGCTGGTACTCCCTCACCATCTTTTGAAACTTTCCACTCCTTGTGAGAGTACCCTGCGCCTCAGGGCCTGTAAGCTGGGCAGGTCTCAGAAAACTGTCCTAGAACATTGACAGTGTTCCCCTGCCTCTGCTGGATTGGAGTTGCGTCTCTCTCGCCTGTACGCCTTAGTTGGGCAGCGAACTGTGACCTCTGCCGCTACCGTGTTCAGATGGGAATTTTTTTAATAGTTCTGCAGCAAGGGCCTTCTGGTACTGCCCCATTTTTGTATACCTCTCCAACTCAGGAATAAGAGAGTGAAAGTTCTCCTTGTAGAGGGGGTCTAAAAGTGTCATCAACCAGTAATGACTGTCACCCAACATTTTGACAATGCGAGGGTCACGGTTAAGGCAGCGTAACATAAAGTCAGCCATGGGTGCCAGACTGGTAACGGGCAAGACTTCCGTGTCCTCACCAAGATGACGACTGATAGTGTTGAGCGATCACTAAAATGCTCGGGTGCTCGAAGCTCGGGCCGAGCTTACCGTGATACTCGGGTTCTCGACCCGAGCAACGAGCCCAATGTTAGTCTATGAGAGACCCGAGCATTTTTGCGGCAGCACCCCCGGCACTCTGTAGAAAGCCTAAAAAGTGCCCAAAACGATAGTGACAGTGCTCAAAAGACATGGGGGCAGCATGGGGATCACCCCTGGAAGCATTTCTGACCCCCAAGTCACTGCTGTCAACAACGTGGTCAGAGGTATTAAGCCACTTTTGCGGGCTCACAATAAAACGTTCAAAAACGAAACTGAAACGGTTTTCCTGTGAAATATGTTAAGGAATTTCCTTTCCAGGGTAAAAACTTGTGTATAAGGTAAAATAAATAACCAAAAGCAAAAATACTCCTCCACACCTTGGGCTATGTTCACAAGTAGCATTTTTCATGCGTTTTTGCACTTTTGTATTGCTTTCAACCGTGACAAATGCGTTCACCGGGAAATGTCATTTTAACATTTTACAACCTTATCTGGCCATGTGCTGTGTGACACATGCATACAGTGCTGAAAAGACAAGGGATCAGCATGGGGAAGACCCCTGGAAGCATCTCTGACCCCCAGGTCACTGTCTAAAAGTGTGCCCATCAGAAGTGATCCTTGCCGCATCAGAAGATGCAGACTTGCAACTATCCCCGTGCAAGTCCTTGTCCCAGGGCAGTGTTCAATTGTACCTCCCCCATTCCTTGCAACGCAAGCGAAAATATGCAGCCAACCACCCACCCACCCGCAGGCTGCAATACCATACTGCTAGCTTTCACTTGAAATGGGGCCTTTTAGTTTGGAGGAGGCCGAAGCTGGCCACTACCTCATGGCCGCTTCGGCAGCGAGGTATCCATACTCTGTCCCCAGCCGCCCGGCGGCCGGGTGTCCACGCTCGGTCCCCAGCCGCCAGGTGGCGGCCAGGTGTCCATACTCGGTCCCCAGCCGCACTGATTTCTCCTGTCACCTTCCCCCCACTTTTCTTAGCCTGGCCTGCTTTAGGGCAGCATTGGACGAGCCCACCAGAGAACCAGACTCCTCCGGTGGGCCCTGGCTTCTCCATCAGGGGAGTTGAGAGTGCCAAGGTGAGGAGCATGATGATGATGATAGAAGTTAGCATCTGCTTTGTTTTCTTGGAATGCAAGCGCCTGTATGTAGTAGCGGCTAGGCCTGAGGTGGTCCGCGTTTTGGCGCATATCCTACCTCCTCCGAGGATTGCTGGATGTTTTCCTGCTACTATCCCAGTTCTATGACTCCCGTTAAAACAAAGCTTCAGGTGATAAATGATGGATGAGGTGGTGACAAAGGAGAAAGAGCAGGAAGAACAGGGACCATTCACATCAATATCAGGCCAGTCAACCAGATATGTCTTGTAGGATATGTTTCTGTAACAAAAGGAGCGGTTCGGCTACACAGTTATAGGGCATACAGTGAGTGCAATGCCTACCAAAAATTTCGAGCCACTCCAATGCCCCCTTGGAAATGACATGGAGGTCAGAGGGCGTTAACTAAACCTTTTTTTCGATTTATAGCAACTGGGTCTCCCGTGCACTGTTGGCCTAAGCAGTGAATGGAAGGCTTTCCAAAAATTATGAGGAACTGCAATGCCCCTTACAAGAGCCATGTGTGGCACCCCAGGGGTCTGGTCACCACAGTAATAGAGATATTACATCGGAGAGCAAGTGGGAGGTTTCCTGGTCAGGATCCCTTCAATATGCAACATCCTCCTGCCCCAGTCCTGGGAGGGGAGAATTCTGTCCTTATAAACTGGATCTGGGGCGGGGTTGAGTGAGTCAGAGAACAGTCAGAGTCACAGTGAGAGCAAGGGAAAGTAACAGCAAGGAACTCTGTAAGAGCTAGGAGCTAAAGACCAAGGGCTGGAAGCTGAGCAGAGCTCGCCCTGGCAGAAGACAATAGGAACCGGACACAGGAGTCCGAAGCTGTGAGGACTTATATATCCAGCAGCAGAAACCAGCCGGCAGGGAATTTCAGGTCCTCTGGCCATAGAAGCCCGGAGGCTCAGTCACAAGCAAGGGACCAGCACCGCCGTCGTGGAGCGGAGGCTAACAGAAGGCCCCAAGTCACCAGCCATACGGGTGAGCACTACACGGTACACTCAGGGACGTGGGCTACTTCTACCCGCTTACAGCAAGGTAGCCAGGAAGAGTGCAGACAGACGGGGAGGCCTACAACTCCACCTGGCCAGGGGAACTCCTGCTTGCTCACAGACTGACCAGGCCTCTTATGCTAGCCAGTACTCTCGGGAGGGTCTACCTTATAATCATCAGTAAAGACCCTGAACTGCACTGCAAAGACTCTGAGTCGTTCCTGCTGCGCTCGTGCACCATCACCCCCATCATCCACACTCACTGCCCTGAGGCTATACTCCTCCCAAGGGGAGTTATCCCATTCTATGCTGCGCACACAACACCAGCCTCAGCAGTCTGCCTCGCAGCGGTGGTACTCCCTGACCGCAATCCACGGATGGCGCAGTCGGACAATTAACCTCAAAACCTAAGAAAGACTGCCACTGGTTTGACCAGCCTGAGCCACGGGACCGGGTCACCGCCACGGAGACTACAGACCCCAGAGACCCGGCACCGGGTATCCCACACACGTGTACACACGGCCCAGGGGGCTCGTCACATGCAGTACAGCATATTACAAACATAAGTCCCATTATTGGGGAGTGGGAGTCCCATAGTATTTGCTTATGCTTTCCCAGCAAAAGCTGCCAAAAATTAGGACGGAGCAACTTGCAATGACCCTTACAAGAGCCATGCAGTACAGCATATTACAAACATAAGTCCCATTATTGGGGAGTGGGTGTCCCATAGTATTTGCTTATGCCTTGCAAGCAAAAGCTGCCAAAAATTAGGACGGAGCAACTTGCAATGCCCCTTACAAGAGCCATGCAGTACAGCATATTACAAACATAAGTCCCATTATTGGGGAGTGGGTCTCCCATAATATTTGCTTATGCTTTGCCAGCAAAAGCTGCCAAAAATTAGGATGGAGCAACTTGCAATGCCCCTTACAAGAGCCATGCAGTACAGCATATTACAAACATAAGTCCCATTATTGGGGAGTGGGTGTCCCATAGTATTTGCTTATGCCTTGCAAGCAAAAGCTGCCAAAAATTAGGACGGAGCAACTTGCAATGCCCCTTACAAGAGCCATGCAGTACAGCATATTACAAACATAAGTCCCATTATTGGGGAGTGGGTCTCCCATAGTATTTGCTTATGCTTTCCCAGCAAAAGCTGCCAAAAATTAGGACGGAGCAACTTGCAATGACCCTTACAAGAGCCATGCAGTACAGCATATTACAAACATAAGTCCCATTATTTGGGAGTGGGTGTCCCATAGTATTTGCTTATGCCTTGCAAGCAAAAGCTGCCAAAAATTAGGACGGAGCAACTTGCAATGCCCCTTACAAGAGCCATGCAGTACAGCATATTACAAACATAAGTCCCATTATTGGGGAGTGGGTCTCCCATAGTATTTGCTTATGCTTTCCCAGCAAAAGCTGCCAAAAATTAGGACGGAGCAACTTGCAATGCCCCTTACAAGAGCCATGCAGTACAGCATATTACAAACATAAGTCCCATTATTGGGGAGTGGGTGTCCCATAGTATTTGCCTATGCCTTGCAAGCAAAAGCTGCCAAAAATTAGGACGGAGCAACTTGCAATGCCCCTTACAAGAGCCATGCAGTACAGCATATTACAAACATAAGTCCCATTATTGGGGAGTGGGTCTCCCATAGTATTTGCTTATGCCTTGCAAGCAAAAGCTGCCAAAAATTAGGACGGAGCAACTTGCAATGCCCCTTACAAGAGCCATGCAGTACAGCATATTACAAACATAAGTCCCATTATTGGGGAGTGGGTCTCCCATAGTATTTGCTTATGCTTTCCCAGCAAAAGCTGCCAAAAATTAGGACAGAGAAACTTGCAATGCCCCTTACAAGAGCCATGCAGTACAGCATATTACAAACATAAGTCCCATTATTGGGGAGTGGGTGTCCCAAGGTATTTGCTTATGCTTTCCCAGCAAAAGCTGCCAAAAATTAGGACGGAGCAACTTGCAATGCCCCTTACAAGAGCCATGCAGTACAGCATATTACAAACATAAGTCCCATTATTGGGGAGTGGGTCTCCCATAGTATTTGCTTATGCTTTCCCAGCAAAAGCTGCCAAAAATTAGGACAGAGAAACTTGCAATGCCCCTTACAAGAGCCATGCAGTACAGCATATTACAAACATAAGTCCCATTATTGGGGAGTGGGTGTCCCAAGGTATTTGCTTATGCTTTCCCAGCAAAAGCTGCCAAAAATTAGGATGGAGCAACTTGCAATGCCCCTTACAAGAGCCATGCAGTACAGCATATTACAAACATAAGTCCCATTATTGGGGAGTGGGTCTCCCATAGTATTTGCTTATGCTTTCCCAGCAAAAGCTGCCAAAAATTAGGACGGAGGAACTTGCAATGCTGGCACCCTGGTGGTATAGTGGTGGTGGAGGCTGAGGATAAGGAGAAGAAGATTAAACAGCCGAAACAAGGAAGCGTATACCCATGTGTGGGTGTGAAGCGGTGCATGTGAATACACCTCCCGAAATAACACAGTGGATTTGACTTTATGTTACTCTGCTGTCATTTGGTGGTGATGAGAAGTCTGGCCCAATCCAGCCCTTGTTCATTTTGATAAGGGTAAGCTTGTCAGCATTGTCAGTTGACAGGCGAGTGCGCTTATCAGTTATAATTCCCCCAGCGGCACTAAAAACACGCTCCGATAGCACGCTAGTGGCAGGGCAGGCCAGGACCTCCAAGGCGTACAGAGCGAGTTCATTCCAAGAGTCCAGCTTGGATACCCAATAATTAAAAGGCACAGAGGAATCACGGAGGACGCTGGTACGATCGGCAAGGTACTCCCTCACCATCTTTTGAAACTTTCCACTCCTTGTGAGAGTACCCCGCGCCTCAGGGCCTGTAAGCTGGGCGGGTGTCAGAAAACTGTCCCAGAACATTGACAGTGTTCCCCTGCCTCTGCTGGATTGAAGTTGCATCTCTCTCGCCTGTACGCCTTGGTTGGGCAACGAACTGTGACCTCTGCCGCTAGCGTGTTCAGATGGGAATTTTTTTAAGAGTTCTGCAGCAAGGGCCTTCTGGTATTGCCCCATTTTTGTAGACCTCTCCACCTCAGGAATAAGAGAGTGAAAGTTCTCCTTGTAGCGGGGGTCTACAAGTGTCACCAACCAGTAATGACTGTCACCCAACATTTTGACAACGCGAGGGTCACGGTTAAGGCAGCGTAACATAAAGTCAGCCATGCGTGCCAGACCGCTAACGGGCAAGATTTCCGTTTCCTCACCAAGATAACGACTGACCATGCTCTCCTCCTCCTCCTCCTCTTCCTCCTCCCCCCTGTCCTCAGGCCACCCACGCTGAACCGACGGTATGACACTTGTACAGGTACTACCGTCTACAACGCATGATAGCAGCTCCTGTTCTTCCTCCTCCTCCTCCTCCTCTCCCTCATTGTCCCCCAATGCACGTTGGGATGAGATGAGGCTGGGCTGTGTGTAATCGCCCGCTACGGCTTCTTGATCCATCTCATCATACTCTGGCTGCAATGCCTCCTCTTTACTTCTCTGCAGAGAGCGTTGCAAAAGACAGACAAGTGGGATGCTGACACTAATGATGGCGTCATCGCCACTCACCATCTTGGTGGCCTCCTCAAAGTTTGTCAGGATGGTACATATGTCAGACATCCAGGTCCACTCCTGAGGTCTTATGTCTGACCTGAATATCGACGGCCTTGTTGCAGCTGGTACTCCACAACTGCTCTCTTCTGCTCATAAATCCTTTGCAACATGTGGAGGGTAGAGTTCCAACGTGTGGGGACATCACACACCAGTCGGTGTGCCGGAAGCTGCAAACGCTGCTGCAACACAGCAAGGGCGGCGGAAGCTGTAGCCGACTTGCGAAAATGAGCTGACAGGCGGCGTACTTTCACGAGCAGATCTGGCAACTCGGGGTACGATTTAAGAAACCGCTGAACCACGAGGTTAAGCACATGAGCCAGGCATGGTACGTGTGTGATCTCACCTCGCCTCAGAGCCGCCACCAGGTTACGGCCATTGTCACACACGACCATGCCGGGATGTAGGTTCAGCGGTCTCAGCCACAGATCTGCCTGCTCTTTCACAGCTGTCCACAACTCACAAGCAGTGTGCGGTTTATCACCTAAGCTTATGAGTTTCAGTACAGCCTGTTGCCGCTTGGCGGAGGCAGTACTGCAATGCTTCCAGCTTGTAACTGATGTGGTGATATCTGAGATGGAGGCTGAACATGAGGAGGAGGAGGAGGAGGAGGATGCGCAGGAGCTGTACACTGTGGGGGCAACTCTGACTGACATAGGGCCCGCAATCCTCGGTGTGGGGAGGATGTGTTCCGTCCCAAGGTCCGACTGGGTCCCGGCTTCCACTATGTTTACCCAGTGTGCCATCAGAGAGATGTACCGTCCCTGGCCACAAGCACTTGTCCACGTGTCCGTTGTCAGGTGGACTCTCCCAGTAACTGCGTTGTTGAGGGCACGGCAGATGCTTTGGGACACGTGCTTGTGTAGTGCGGGGATGGCACACCGGGCAAAATAGTGTCGGCTGGGGACCGAGTACCGAGGGACGGCCACCGCCATAAGATTGCGGAAGGATTCCGTCTCCACCAGCCTAAAAGGCAGCATTTCCAATGCAAGCAGTCGTGAAATGTGCGAATTTAGAACTGTGGCCTGTGGGGCGTTAGCTGCGAATTTCCGCTTTCGTTCAAAGGTCTGGGATATGGACAATTGAACGCTGCAGTGGGACGTGGACGTGGACGTTGATGCTGTTTCTTGAGAAACTGCCATAACAAGTGAAGACTGAGAGGAGGGGGCATCTTTACATGCAGTATGGACAGGGGATTGCCTTGCACACACAACAGGGGGTTCTATTGCACGCACAACAGTGGAAGAAGCAGTGGTGACACCCGCTGACACTGGTCGTGGACCCTGGGTTTCGCCCCACAAAGTCGGGTGCTTTGCTGCCATGTGCCTGATCATGCTGGTGGTGGTCAGGCTGGTAGTTTTGTCACCCCTGCTGATGCTGGCATGGCAGGTGGAACATATGGCCTTTTTGGGGTTATCAGCAGAGTCTTTAAAAAAATTCCAGACTCTGGAAGACCTACCGCTTGTACTGGCAACATCCCTCGTGTTGGTGTTACGGGGAACGGTTGCCTGCCTTCTGTCTGCGGCCACCACACTGCTTCTTCCTGCCTGTTGGGGTACTCTGCCTCCCTCCCCCTGTGTGCTGCTGGCCTCACTCTGCATGTCCTCCTTCCACGTTGGGTCCGTTACTAGATCATCCACCACCTCCTCCTCTTCCACTTGCGCACCACGATCCTCCTCCTCACTTCCTGGCAATTGTGTCTCGTCATCGTCCACCTCTTGTGACAGATTGCCAACGTCGACTTCCTGTGGCCGTGGCTGTTCAAATATTTGGGCATTGCAGCATGGGATCTCCTCTTCCACCACTTCAAGCGTATCAGGCGAGGGGCCCAAATATGGAAATGGACCAGTGAACAGCTCTTCAGAGTGTCCAAGTGTGGGATCACTTGCTGTCTGACGACACTCGGCATGGTGGGAGGAAGGAGCATCAGGGTGAGGAGGAGTATGCGGTCGAGACTCACGGCTACTAAGAGTTGACCGTGTGGAAGACAGACCGGAGGTGGTGGTGCCCAGGTAACTGGAAGTATTGTCTGCTATCCAATTAATAACCTGTTCACACTGATCAGTTCTCAATACTGGTGTTGTTCTGTGCTTCCCTAGTAATTCGGTCAAGAAGTGGGAGCGAGAAGATGTGGCTGTTGGTTGTGGCACATTTTCACCTTGGCCACGGCCCCTTCCTCTGCACGAACCATCACCAGAACGTCCACTTCCACGTCCCTTGCCACGCGCCTTGCCCATTGTAAATGAAATAGCTTACACTTGCACTATCGATGGAAAAAGGGTAATAAAGAGTAGATTAGAACCGTGGAAGAGGAAAACCACAGTTATTGTTTACTGGGGTATACCACACTTTTTTAAATAGAGATATTTGCGGCTGAACAGTGAGCGACACACTCAAACTGCTTTTTTTTAGATACCAAAGGCCCAAAACTGGATAGTACAGCGATTTGACCCGTGGAACTGCGAAACCACACTGGGATGTCAGGCCTACACAAGACTATTTTCAACAGATATATTTTTGTGTCACAACAGTCAGGAGACACTACTGTTTTTCTTTGCGGAAAAAACTACCAAAACCTGAATAATAGAGATTTTTTACCGTGGAACAGCAAAACCACAGTTATAATTTACTGGTGTATACCAGGCTTTTTAAAATATATATATATTTGCGGCTGAACAGTGAGCGACACAGTCAAACTGTTTTTTTTAGATACAAATGGCCCAAAAGTGGATAATACAGAGGCTTGTACCGTGGAACTGCAAAACCACACTTGTATTTCTCGGGCCTACACCAGACTATTTTCAACAGATATATTTGTGTCTGAAAAATCAGGGAGACACTATTTTTTTTTTTTTTTACAGCAAAAAATGCAAAAAGCAGGACAATAGAGATTTTTTACCGTGGAACAGCAAAAGCACACTTCTGTCTCTCTGACCTACACCAGACTATTTTCAACAGATATATTTGTGTCTGAAAAATCAGGGAGACACTATTATTATTTTTATACAGCAAAAAATGGCAAAAACAGAATAATAGAGATGTTTTACTGTGGAACATCAAAACCACAGTAATAATTTACTGGTGTATACCAGGCTTTTTAAAATATATATATATTTGCGGCTGAACAGTGAGCGACACACTCAAACTGTTTTTTTTAGATACAAATGGCCCAAAAGTGGATAATACAGAGGTTTGTACCGTGGAACTGCAAAACCACACTTGTATTTCTCGGGCCTACACCAGACTATTTTCAACAGATATATTTGTGTCTGAAAAATCAGGGAGACACTATATATTTTTTTTTACAGCAAAAAATGCAAAAAGCAGGATAATAGAGATTTTTTACCGTGGAACAGCAAAAGCACACTTCTGTCTCTCTGGCCTACACCAGACTATTTTCAACAGATATATTTGTGTCTGAAAAATCAGGGAGACACTATTATTATTTTTATACAGCAAAAAATGCCAAAAACAGGATAATAGAGATGTTTTACCGTGGAACATCAAAACCACAGTAATAATTTACTGGTGTATACCAGGCTTTTTAAAATATATATATATTTGCGGCTGAACAGTGAGCGACACACTCAAACTGTTTTTTTTAGATACAAATGGCCCAAAAGTGGATAATACAGAGGTTTGTACCGTGGAACAGCAAAAGCACACTTCTGTCTCTCTGGCCTACACCAGACTATTTTCAACAGATATATTTGTGTCTGAAAAATCAGAGAGACACTATTATTATTTTTATACAGCAAAAAATGCCAAAAACAGGATAATAGAGATGTTTTACCGTGGAACATCAAAACCACAGTAATAATTTACTGGTGTATACCAGGCTTTTTAAAATATATATATATTTGCGGCTGAACAATGAGCGACACACTCAAACTGTTTTTTTTAGATACAAATGGCCCAAAAGTGGATAATACAGAGGTTTGTACCATGGAACTGCAAAACCACACTTGTATTTCTCGGGCCTACACCAGACTATTTTCAACAGATATATTTGTGCCTGAAAAATCAGGGAGACACTATATATTTTTTTTTTACAGCAAAAAATGCAAAAAGCAGGATAATAGAGATTTTTTACAGTGGAACAGCAAAAGCACACTTCTGTCTCTCTGGCCTACACCAGACTATTTTCAACAGATATATTTGTGTCTGAAAAATCAGGGAGACACTATTATTATTTTTATACAGCAAAAAATGCCAAAAACAGGATAATAGAGATGTTTTACCGTGGAACATCAAAACCACAGTAATAATTTACTGGTGTATACCAGGCTTTTTAAAATATATATATATTTGCGGCTGAACAGTGAGCGACACACTCAAACTGTTTTTTTTAGATACAAATGGCCCATAGAACTGCAAAACCACACTTCTATTTCTCTGGCCTACACCAGACTATTTTCAACAGATATATTTGTGTCTGAAAAATCAGAGGCCCACTTTTTTTTGGGGGGGGGGGGGGGCACCAAAAGGTTAATAAGATGGGTATTTGTACATTGTGAAGGAGGAAAAAAAAAGAGGATTTAGATAAAAAAAAAGGATTTTTCCTGGCCCCCGGGACCTGGAGCTAAGTCCAGCAATTTCAGCAACAGGAGCAGCACACAGGACTTTAATGCAGCGTTTGCTGGTATAACCACAGCATCTCCTATACAGCCTGCCTGCCTGATATACCTGGGATGGATATTAGTCCTGAGAAGGACTGTTTGTTTGATCTGGCAGCCTTTACAGACCCTACACTAACTATTTTGCAGGATATATCTCTCCCTAAATCAGCAGCGCTGTCCCTACACTGTCTGATCTGGAGCGACTGTGTCCAAGATGGTGGCGCCCGGTTTTAAATACTCGAGGTGACGCTGTGCGGCCAGCCAATCACTGTAATGCCCACAAACAACATGGCTGCGGCATTACAGTGACTGGCTGGCAATCCCTGCATGTTCATTGGCTCTGTAAAGAGCGCCAAACATGCAGGGCGGAGACCCGAGCTCCCGCCCGAGTAACCCGGAAATGCTCGGTGCTCGTCGAACATCCCGAGTAGCGTGATGCTCGGGCGAGTACCGAGCAGTGTCGAGCATGTTCGCTCAACACTAATCATAACCAACAACACATCGGTATGAATGAGTGCAAACTTTTCAGAACCACAAATGCCCCAATGAGCAAAATTTATATAGAAATTATTCAAAAATACTTCGCTTAACATTGAAATGGTGAATTGAGGAATCCTATGAAAACCTAAAATAGTATTGAAGAGGAATGTTTAAAAGGAAGAATTTTTTATAAAGTCGTTTTCTTATTAAATTCAATGCAAAAATTCCTGAAAGATTCTCTGGAAATATTTAATTTTAATGAGTTCCCCTGAAACAGAAAGCAAGGTACGTGTATTCTGTCACATCACCATAAGAGAGCTCACTGAGAACATGGAGTAGAGCTCAGTCTGGCCAGTGTTTCTGAAGAAAGCCAGTAGGAGAATGTTAAAGCTTGGCTACACAACAGACAGTCAGCTTTATGGGTGCCAGGGGCTCAATATGTATGTCATTTACAGATGTGGTTTCAACTCTGCATTACCATAGTTTTTTTATGAGGAAATTTGACATATTTGACATTTTTAGATTAAAAATGACAAATAAAACTTTTACTACTACTTAGACATCCTTTTTGTAGAACAAATAGATGTTGTACACCTATTTTTATGCTTCTAGGAACACATTTGAAATCTTTTTGCAAGTTAAAAATTAAGCAATTTTGCGACGAGTCTCGATTAAAATGAACCCGTCAGTACTGGAGACATAGGGTATGTTCACACAATGATTTTTCAGGTGGGCAAAAATGCTTCAAGAAATGCTGGCATTTTTATTTAATTTGAACCATTTTGTTAACGTTTCCTGGAGCATTTTCCTATAATATGTTCACACTGAGTGTTTGAGGCTTTCAAACACCACAAAATGTTTTCTGCAGCAGGACAATGACATCAAACATACAGCCAATATCATTAAGTGTAATCATCAGTTTAAAGAATAAAAAGGAGACCTGGAAGTGATGATGTGGCTCCTAGAGAGCCCTGATGTCAACATCATCAAGTGTGCCTGGAATTATATGAAGAGACAAAAGGATCTGCGCAAACCTACATCCACAGACGATCTATGGTTAGTTCCCCAACATGTTTGGAACAAACTTTCTGCCAAATTCCCTCAAAAACGGTGTACAATTGTCATAGGCGGATTATAATGAGGGCAATATGGGCTACCGCCCGGGGCCCTGAGGCTCCAGAGGGCCCATGAATTGCTCCCATTATAATGCGCATTTTTTTCGGTCACCGCCGCGCTGGCCGAAGGTTTAGATGATCACCGCTGCGGGCCCGCAGCTGTAGGCGGTTTGAATCATACTGTGTCGCCCCGCCCTGCCAGTACCACATGACGCTCCCATCTGGCCGCCGCGGCTGTATATTCACTAGCACGGGCGTGCAGTTTAAATGCTGTTGGTACCACCCTGCCTGACGTCATGTGGCAGAGCGGTCCCAACATCATTTAAATTTCCCGCCGGCGCTAGTGCATATACAGGGCTGCATGATGCAGCCAGTGTGTCTGTGAGTGGCTGCTTTGAACTTTGGGACCGCCCTGCCACATGACGTCAAGCGGGAGGCCGCACGGCGCCATCTATACACAGCGGGAGGCCGCACGTAGCCATCTATACACAGCGGGAGGAGGCCGCACGTAGCCATCTATACACAGCGGGAGGCCACACGTAGCCATCTATACATAGCGGGAGGCCGCACGGCGCCATCTATACACAGCGGGAGGCCACACGGCGCCCCCCCAGAGACAGCAGGAGGGCGCACGGCACCATCTATACTCAGCAGGAGGCTGCACGCAGTCACGCACACACACAAACATGTACAGACATACACATACATACATGCATAAACACATTTGAAACACAAAAATACATATAAACAGACATCACACAATTATGTCTGCCTGCACACACACACACACACACTCACTCAATCACACGCACACACACACACTCACTCTCACTCACTTTCACACACTCTCACACACTCACCATCCCCCGGCTCGGCTCCAGTCCTCCTGCTCCTCTCCTCTCCAGTCCTCCTGCTCCTCTCCGATGCAGGCTGCAGCAGTGCAGGTCGGGCGCGCACTGCGTGACGTCACAGCTAGGAGACACGGCCACGCACAGGGCCGTGTCTCCTAGCTGTGACACGGCCGGGCCAGCACAGGGAAGTTAACTGCTGCAGTGCAGGCCCGTCCGAAGAAGAAGTAGCGGCCGTGCGCTGCTGCTGGGGGAGCGGTCCAGGGGCCCCCGGCCACTGTCTGCCTGTATGTCACGCCCCTGTGTATGCTGGGCCATGCCTGACGTCATGTGGCAGGGCGGTCCCAGCATCATTCAAACTGCCCGTCCCGGTGGATCTGCAGCTGGCAGGAAGGGAGCGGCTGCGTGATGCAGCGTGTCTGTGAGTGGCTGCTTTGAACTTTTGCGACAAATCTTTCTTTCCTTTTTAAGTATGTGTTTCTGTTTGGATATTCTCCTACACTAAATATGGTATTTTTTGAGGGCGTGTATGTTTTCGTTTTTTTCCCATGTTTGTCCTTATTGGTTGGCAGCAGGCTGGCAGTGCTATTTAAAGGCAGGAGGTTTCGGTGAGCCACACCCTGAGGAAGAAGGACTGTGTCCTTCGAAAAGCGTCAGTCTTTTTTGTGGCCCCCTGTACATCTCATACTTTGGGCTGTGACGTCACAGTGCCACGCACCCACCAGCTCTCTGCTCACGCGGCCAAGCTTCCGGCTGGAGCACGCCACGTTTGTACCAGCGCTATAGAGTGGGTAAGAGGCACGTTTTCGGGAGGACGCTCCCGCTTTACCCCGCTGGCTCATCAGTACAGACCCAGCTGGACGTATGGTAACAGCGCGCATCAACTGCTGAACTATTGTGCTCGGTCTGGCTGGCCGAGGACTTCCACACCACAACCAACAGCTGATGGCTGTGATCCTGCAAAGCCTGCCTAATCAACACACCTTTCTACGGAAGTAGTCAATATTTCTCAGAGTAAGTGCTGCCACTTTTCCCTCTCTGTTTCTTTCTCATAGAGCTATTGTTGATTATAGCTAGGATCAATGTGTGTATCCTCACTGAGGGGGCAGTTAGAAGTAGGATATCCATTTGGATTGCACTTTCTGATCGCCGCCGGGTGTCAGCTGATTAAACTTTTTGTTGGATTCCCTGGACTACGTCAGATTAGGTGGACTATGTCTGACCTGCATGAGATTTTTTCTTTTTTTCAAATAAAGTGGTGAATGAGGGAAAGTGTGGGGAAGTGTTTATTTCAATAAAGTATTTGTTTGTGTGTTTTTCCTTTTTATTACTGGGTTCGTAATGATAGACTCCTCTCCATCACTAACTCCAGGGCTCGATACCAGCTGACATTACACAGCTGACATCAACCCCAAAAAATATTACCCCGATTGCTACAGCACCAGGGCAAGTGGGAAGAGCCGGGTAAAGGACCAGAGTTGGCACATTTCATGGGGCAGCTGTGTGCTAGTATTTTTCTAATGTGGCCACTGCTCCTGGAGATTTTTTAAAGCCTCCGTCACACAGATTTTGTCAAGTTTAGCCACAGCACTACTATTGCACAACAATGCCCTTTTTGCACCAAATATTAGGCACTTTGAACTATTCCTATTGGGAATCTTATTAGTGCTAATCACTGAAGAAGGCTTTTTTCTAACACATATAGAGAGAGGAATGAAATCGGGAGAGCAGGAGCAGATAAACTGCAGGCAGATATATGGTCAGGTGGCCAACTGGCTTTCTGTTGGGAACTGCATATGTATGTAGATGATGGCAGGGAGGGACCGTTATAAGTGGTTTATATTGTGAATAAGTGTTTTAGGTATTGGTAGAAAAAGAGGTATCAGAGGATAAACAAATTAATGATGGCCCATCCAATATTTTTTGGAACCAAGAATGATGGGGCATATAACAACATTTTCTGCCTCTAGTCTCAAAAGTATTGCTATGGAATCTATTATCTGAGTCCCTTTTTTCAACTATCCCAATATTTTATGCATTAAATATTTAAATGCAATAAAAAAATGCTGTGAAAAAATGACTTTCAATGAAGACCATGTGACTGTTTCTCTTCTGTTTGTAGAACACCAGTCACGCTGTGCACCTAACTGGTAATAAGTGTCCCTGCACAATGGGTTCAAGTGTTGGCACCTGACATATTCAAATATTTGCACATTGCCTAGTATTCCCCACATTTTGCATCTGGTCCTAAAACATTATGAAATACAGTGTTGCAATTAAGATTGTGTAATTTTCATAGCACGAGTCTGTTTATATACTTCTGAGACAACAGTCCTCTGTTATATATATGATGAACTATTTTGATTATTTCTAACATAATATATTAATGTATAGCACAATATTTAATATTATATTATTCTAAAAAAAAGTCTTTAATTTTATTTGGCAAATTATACAGTAATTCTCAGCTTTGCCCTTAGGCTAATAACCAAATAGATGAAAAAAGAGAGAAAAAGAGAACCGACCATAGAGTCCCAGATGTCAAATATGGTGAATAATAGTATATTTATTGATAACAGGTGACAACAACGAATAACAGATTACCTACATCAATTAAAATAACTTAAAAACATCTAAAAACAGGGGCGCGTATCCGGATGGTGTACAATTCATGTGAGAAATGGATGTAAGAAAAAAACGAATAATGAATAATATACTAGTGTATAAAAATATAATATATGAAAATAAGTAAAAAATATAATGAATAGATTAATAGCCAACTATAAAGAAGATGCACAAAATGGACAATAATTGTAAATAATCAATATGCAGACATAAAATTGAAAACATAAGTAAAAGTGCCAGTGCACACTTTCTTATCACTTATTCACTCACACTTTTATTATCATTCCTCACATTTTACATTATCATTTTTTGTTTTTGTTTATACACAATTTTCATTTTTAATTTGATGTCCATATTTTATTTTTCTTTTGTTCACTTGCACACGTCACTTTTACTTAATTCTTGCACTTTCATCTACTTTTCACATACACATTATTTCATACATATTTACATACACATATTCTCACAATAATTAATAATATATATATAATTTTTTTTTTTTTTTTTTTTTACACTTTTTTATTACTTATTCACTCGCACATTTTTTATTACCATTCTTCACATTATTATATTATCATTTTTTGTCTTTGTTTACACACTTTGTTATTCACTTTTCCTCACATATCATATTCCTCTACACACTATATTTATTATCACCATTGTTTATTCACTTTCTCTGTATACATCTATATACTCTTGTTATATTCATCTAATTATTTTTATTCTCATTTATTTATTTATTTATTTATTTTTTCTGTTCACATTGTATTTTTAAATGTGCATGTGTTTATATCAGTTTGTATATTCATTTTATATTATATTTTCATATATATATATATATATATGCACATATTCACTTTGTAGTTTTGACTGATATAACTTATTCACTGAATTCATTCTTTCTCCTCTCATGTACACTTCGGTATTATCTATATATATATCTCTTTATACTTGTCACTTTACATAGTTGGCATATATCTTCCGTTCCTTTTATCACGTAATCTCCCCCTTATATGGGAGGTGAACGCATTGTTGCCATGTTGCCTTGGATACCCGCAGCCGCCGCGTCCACATGTGATCTATACATTTGCTGATCTCGTGACGTGGCGGTCGTGACTGCCCACGGTTGCCATGGCGTCACATGCGTGACTCCACGCCTCCCTTCATCACCTTGGAGTTGGCGGCACGCGGGCATGCCTCTGTGTCTTGGACGGTCTCCACGCTGACCGCGTCCCTAGATGCCCTGCGGTTCCGGGTCACGGTTCCCACGTGGTCCCGTGACCGCGGGTCACATGACGCGGTTGCCGTGGAGATGTGCGGACGCTGTGGCTTGCATCGCGTCATACCACGCCCCCTCCTTGTTGATTGGTTCATTACCACACGCCCCCGATATGATTGGCTTTCTGTTTCTTCTTATACTTCCTTTTTGCCTGTTATCTCCACCCCCTGACGAAGGCGCTTGCCGAAACGCGCGTCGGGGTGGACGCGGTCCAGCTTGTGGTATTATTCTATCGCTACTTGTAAATTACTTTCATTCATGTGATATATGCCAACTATGATATGATATACATACAGTCTAGATGTACATTGGATCAGCTCTGATGATCCTTCTTTACAATTGACTATGAATTGATCTTATTGCCCCCTTTTTTTCTCCCTGTAAACATTGGTAGGCACATATTATTATATTTATATACAGATATCTGGATTTAGCATGTGTCCTCATATTATACGTTATACAATTTTAGGGTTAGGATTGATAATATTTAAATGCACTGGCACTTTTACTTATGTTTTCAATTTTATGTCTGCATATTGATTATTTACAATTATTGTCCATTTTGTGCATCTTCTTTATAGTTGGCTATTAATCTATTCATTATATTTTTTACTTATTTTCATATATTATATTTTTATACACTAGTATATTATTCATTATTCGTTTTTTTCTTACATCCATTTCTCACATGAATTGTACACCATCCGGATACGCGCCCCTGTTTTTAGATGTTTTTAAGTTATTTTAATTGATGTAGGTAATCTGTTATTCGTTGTTGTCACCTGTTATCAATAAATATACTATTATTCACCATATTTGACATCTGGGACTCTATGGTCGGTTCTCTTTTTCTCTCTTTTTTCATCCATTGATTTTTCCGATTGTCCCCTTTCGCCTATACTGGTCCTCCTATTTCGGCTGGTCTTTAACTTTATACACTCTAGGCATAATATATTTTACTTATTACCGCCGGATTTATATTTCTTTTTTGTTTTTTCTTGTATTGTTCTAATAACCAAATAGGAAGATACCAGTATTATAAATGGCACATGTTAGATGGAGACTTTGTTCCAGATTTTGCTTTGAGGACAAGGAGCTCCTGGTTCACAATAGAAAATGTTAGGTTTATTACACTATTAGAAAATATAAATTACACAAGATTTATATTGGCAATTACATAATAGAAACAAGCAAAAAAAATACTCCAGAACCACCAGCAGTTGTGTCTACATAGCTAAATACCCTGCCTATCAGTCCCTTTATTGTATTACACGCATACACAGATCTTTAGAAAAAGAATTTCTAAAGTCCTTTTGTAAGGAGGCAAGACATTGGGGAACCAGAACAGCGAGGAGGCATGGTGGAGGGGAGGAGTTTGATAAGGACTCCCATACAGTGTTTTCAGGGAAACCAGCTCAGGAGAAAAACAGCGCGTGCGCAAGTTCTGTGGTGATTCTGACGCTGAGGACAGAAATGGGAGGATCGACAGCAGCGTCCAGAGCTCCTCTCAGGAAGAAAAGTGTGTGTATCCGCCCAGCCCAGACATCGACGGTCAAGCCCCGAAGATCCGACCAACGCCAGTCAAGGTTCCCAGCCCAGATGTCGACGGTCAAGCCCCGAAGATCCGAGCAGCGCCAGTAAAGGTTCCTCACTCGGGTGATGTCAGGCGACAGGACAGGAGCAGGTTGCGGCAGCATGGTTCTCAGACGTGTGTGCCAGCGACAGGATGCTGCAGAAGCTCCAGAAGGTGCCAGATGGGAGATTCGCGGTTGGGCAGGCAACCAGGAAGGATCCGCGAGATGGGTCGTTACTAGGGTTGAGCGAGTATGTTCTGTCCGAGTATGCTCGGGCCGGGCTCCGAGTATTTTCAGCTGCTCGGTGATAAGGTTAAATCGATCCTGTGTGCATGATTTGCGACTGTTTGACAGCTTTATTACATGTGAGGAATGTGTAAGAAATAGACATTCCTCCCATGTAATAAAGCTGTCAAACAGTTGCAAATCATGCACACGGGAGCGATTTAACCTTATCACCGAGCAGCTATAAATACTCGGAGCTCGGCCCGAGCATACTCGGCAAAAGGGTTAATAGAACATACTCGCTCAACACTAGTCGTTACCTCTGACAGGATCATATGGTACTGGGCACGGATAGAGGGAAAGACAGTAGTCAGACAGCGACTAGCAGATGCCAGAGCGACATTGCAAAAGTGGATAGAGAGTGACGGGGAAACGAGCAATGAGTTGTGATAGGAACAGAGTATTGCCAAGGCTTTAAAAGACTGCCCCTTGCCTGGGATAGTTAATGACAATCTAGTTCCCCTTCCCTCCAGTAGATCATTTTAAACTACCAGCCCCTGAATTCTAGCGTATTCTGATAATTTATTCTGTTATGTGATGTAATGCTTATTTTACTGTCAAACATTGTAAAGAAATTGTTGCAGATCTTGGGTCAATGGGAACAACTTGTCATGAAGAATGGTCCTCTGCCTCGGGAATTGGACGTCACCTGGCAAGTGGTGATCTCTGAAAAGATGGTGGTGAGTCTGGCAAACGAAGCTCACGAACAGGGGGCCCATTTTGGCACTGAAAATACTTTCCGATGTCCGCAACGATTAGTGTACTGGCCTTAGCTATGCCAGTGTGTGGAAGAAGTCTGTCAAAGGTGCCGTCAGTG
Source organism: Phyllobates terribilis (assembly GCF_046119375.1). NCBI lineage: Eukaryota > Metazoa > Chordata > Amphibia > Anura > Dendrobatidae > Phyllobates > Phyllobates terribilis. The sequence goes on from NW_027362771.1 coordinate 296,089,042, forward strand.
TGAGTTAACCAAGCCTCCAGAACAAAGGGCACCAGTCCAAACTATAAAGACGTCTGCCCCGTTGGAAGTATTGATGGTGGTAATGACCAACCACTTCACAAAGTTCGCTGTGGTCACTCCGACCCGAGATCAGATGGCAGAAATGACGGCCAAAGCAATTTGCCGAGATTTCATCCATGTGTATGGGTATCTGAACAGAATTAATTCAGATCAAGGAGCCTGCTTGCAAGGGTAGATTATGGAGGAATTGCACCATCTCTATGGTATAGGCAAATCCCAGACCACACCATACCACCCACAGGGAAATGGAGCTTGCAAACACTTCAATAGAACTATGTTACACATGCTACGGACACTGGAATATGAACAGAAAATGAGGTGGCCTGAGTTTGTCTCTGAGCTGGTGTATAACAATCGGGTTCATGCAACCACTGGATACACACCCTACACATTGCTGTTTGGGCAAGGTAGTTGAGAAATTACCAAATTAGGACTAGAGTTAGAGGATGAACATCCGGGTAGTCACCCAACTACCTAGGTTCGGGGCCATCATCATTGACTTCAAATGATGAGACACTTGGTGGAACAGAAACTTAAGGAGATAGAATACTCCATCAGAAGTGCGACACAGGAAGTTCCCCTTTGGGCAGGAGAGTGGGTGTTAATACGAACCAAGCGACCCAGGAATAAGTTAGATTACCGGTGGGAGGAAGTGCCCTATCGAATTGTGAGGAGAGTCCACCCAAATAGCCCAGTTTATGAAGTTCGACAGGAAGCTGAAGAAAGTCCCCCAACACGAGTGTTGCACAGAAATATGCTTTGCCGGACGGTTAGATAATATTTTTGCTGGAACGTGTGGTGGCAGAACTCTGCACCACTATGAGAGATCACTCACCACTGTGAGGAATCTCTTTCGGCATTTTTATGCACTTTTGCACTTTTTATGCACGGAGTCACTTATTTTCTATAAAATGCCTAACATACTCCCCTTTCTCCAAAAGTAAAAAGAAACGCGTCGGGAGGGTTTTTATGGGACTAAGTTGAATGTATACTTGGATACTGTCCTTCTAAGGACAGGAGCCATTACAGGGGCACGACAGGGTAGAATAGTCCAGGAAAGAGAACTTATGAACATGGTCAACTATCCCTGAGAAATGCATACCAGCGAAATGGGTGAGATCCACACATTTTCCTTCATTGTTATTTTTGAGCTCTTGTTTATGATTATATATTATCTAACCGTCTAGACATTATGACGCGCCCCCTGGGCCGTGTGTGTGTGGGGATACCCGGAACCGGGCCTATTGTGGACGCTGGGTGTTGTAGTGTCCGTGGCGGCGACCCAGTCCGTGCCCAGGGCGGTCAAACCAAATGGCAGTCTATAAGCTAAATGTCCGACTACGCCACCCGTGGATTGCGGTCAGAGTGAACCGCCACTGCAGGGCAGACCGCTGAGGCTGGTGTTGTGGGTGCAGCAGAGGATAGTATAATTCCCCACGGGAGTAGTATAGCCTCAGGGCAGCAAGTGTGGAAGTTGGGGATGATTCTGTAATGCAGTCCAGGATATTTACTCACAGTTCTTTATCCACGTTACTACAGCTGGTCATAACGTCCCACGTCGCACTGTGCTCACCAGGTGAGGGGCTCGGCCTACTCCCAGATAACTTTGGAGCGTTTCACAGGACCCCCTTGGTGTGTCCTTTCTCTGGCCTGTCATACCCCGCCAGTGACCTCACTTCTGTCCGGCTGCCTCGGGCCTTTTCTGGTAAACCTTGGCGCCAGTTTCCCTGACCCTATATGGTGCCTTCCTAGCGGGTGTAGCGAGGGGCTGCGCCACGTGAAATGTCACAGCCTCCGGTTTCTAGCTGAGGGTAGTTCCCCGCCTCCACTAGTTTCGGGGACCGGTCTCCCCCTTTGGCCTGACCCATCTATGCAGGTAGATTCGGGCATGCGGTGGCGACTCGCCGGTCCACACCCCTGGGGTCCCTTCGTTCCTTGTTCCTGGAGCCTCCTCCGCTCCTTTTCCTTCCTTCTGCCTCCTCCAGGCCCCGGCCTCTCTCTTAGGCCTGCCTGCGGAGCAGAGCCCATGCAGAGCCTCTGCTCCCACCTCCTGCTCCCTCTTCTCTCTCTCTGTACTCAACTTCTCCTTTTCAGTGCTGGCTGGGCCTCACAGGCTAGGCCCGCCTCCGGAGCAGAGCTCCACAGAGGCTCTGCTCTGTCACTTCTTCTCCCAGACTGAACACTGTTCTAAGATGGTGCCCACCTTTTATACCTCCCTCTAGGTGCACCCAGGAACTGCCCTCTCCCTCCTATGCACTACAGGGTTCCCCCTTCCTCGGTGTTCCCTCCCCGTACTCCGGCCAGGGACAGGGACTGTCGTGCTCTACTTGGAGCATATCGGTCGCCCTGTCCCTCGGAAATGTGGAGTAATGCATGCAGGTGTCGGGGTCCTGATCCACACTCCATCCTTACCTGGAAGTGAGATATCGCACATCTGGATGAGATGCAATACCTCTGTAGCAACCGAGCCCTCAGGGTGCTACAATTACATGTGAAGAGATATGACATTTATAGATATGAGTTTATTATGCCTGTTATATATAGCTCTTAAATGTCCCGAGGTTACTAGGGTCATTTTGGTTAAGTTTTTTGGGGTTTATGGCAATTGAGGCCAATATTTTATGGTTCTTTCCCTCACTTCATTGATACTCTGAAGCGGGGTGTATGGGTGCTGGCTTCAGAGAGACACACTAGGCATGATCGGAAGTCTTCTGCACTTCCTATCATGTGCAGTGCTCCTCTCTGAAGCCGGCACACATACACCCGGCTTCAGAGTATCAATCCAGTGAGGGAAAGAAGCCATGCACATGTGCGAGGTATGTATAGCGCTTGCGATGACGCCGGAGCTTGTAAGTCATGTTATCACGCCCACAGGGCGATTGCTTGATTTGAGTACATAAGAAGTCTGAACTGTAATGTATAAACTGTAAACTCTGACCATTATGTCAATTAGGTCAATTGTTAAAGTTTATTTTTTAAATGAGTGGTCTAGATATCTTATGCGAAGGATAAGACATAGAAATTTCTTGCGTTCTTTTGTTCTTATGTGTTTAATTGGTATTAGCTTGTAAAAACCAGGCCAAGAGAAATATCATTGTTACAGCTGTAAATCTGTGTAAAGCAGTAACTGCCATCAAGTCGGGCACTGATGAAGAAGCTAATAGACAATAATTCTGAATTACCAGCTTCCTGGCAGAGGTAGAAGTGTGCTTACAGCAAATGCTGCCAAGTGATTCATCAGCAGAAGCTTTAAGGGAGAGTGAAAGTGAGAATCATATATCTGCTGAATTGTAGTTTGCTAACAGGCATGCAGGAAACGGTAAAATTAAAGGGAACCTGTCAGGAGATTCATCCTACCTGAACCCTAGGCAGCATGAATCAGACTCTGGCTGTGTTATTACAGCCATGTATGTTTTACTTTGAACCATCAAATGGGAACTATGAATCTCAGATGACTAGTCCGGGCATGTATCAGCAGCTTCTTCCGCTCCCATAATTAACAGGTCTGTCCCTAAGGACTCATTCGGACGACTGTATTTTGGTCCAAGTGCTGTCCGTGAAAAAAATGGATAGCACTCAGACCAATTTTAGTCAATGTAGCAATGCAGATGAGAGATTTTTTTTTTCCTGACCGAATCTGCATGTGAAAAAAATTGCAGAATGCACTAGTTTCTTCTGAAGACTCATCCATTCATGTTTATGGGAGCGTAAAAAAATGGGATGCCTTATAGAGCCATGATATTGCATCTGATTTTTTCGGATACATTGCAATTCTGTAAATGGTCTTGTAAATGATTAATAGCTGCTGCTGTAAAAAGAAAAATTGTATATGCACTGCACACTGATAGAAAGTGAAAAAAAAAATTGTCCCACTTTACTTGTTCCAATTATTTTTATTGATTTCTTAACATTTTTAACTAAACAAACAAAAATACACACCCTAAAGTCTGGGAAGAGAGGAAAGAAAATATGTAGGGTGGAAGGAAAGTAAAAAAAAAATTAATGGGGAAGGGTAAAGAGGGGGAAGGGAGGGAAAAAATCCCTATTAATACAGGGACAGAGACAAGCGCATGTTACATATAGGTAACCTTTACTTGTATGATATATTATGCGAGGTATTTAGTAGTACATATTGTAACTTATTTAAAGAATATAAAGCTAAAAAGACAAAAAGATAGGTTAGTATGGCACAATAGGCATTGTTTGACCAGTTGCTATAAGTAGTCTTGTCAAGGTCAGGAAGATTCCTCCACCCTGTGGGGGAAACGTTTGGTTCAAGGATTTCAAAAGTGAAGTCTTGAAGTGGACTTTCATTGTTGATCAATGTATAAATCGCCCTTCTATGAGCATATTGGAGTAAGTTCCTTATGTAGAGCTCAACTATTAGTACAGTTATATCCATTGGTGTAAAGTTTGGTTTATATGTGACGCGCCCCCTGGGCCATGTTCAAGGGATACCCGGAGCCGGATCTGTATGGGGGTAGTAGTCCTTGTGGCGGTGACCCGGTCCGTGCCCAGGGTGTCAAACTAAGTGTGTGGCAGTCTTTGTAGATGTTGTTTAAGTGTCGACTACGCCACCCGTTGAGTGCGGCTTTGAAGCCGCCGCTGCAGAGCAGTCCGCTGAGGCCGGTGGTATATGTGCAGCAGTGATGGTATAACCCCCAACGGGAGGGGTATGGCCTCAGGGCAGCAGGTGTGGATGATGGGAGTTGTGATGATGCAGGAAGGAGAGGCAGAGTCAGGAGATGCAGTTTCAGGGTTTTTACTCACTGATGTTGCTTTAGTCACTCTGGCCTTGAGTGACCACCCGAGCCGTGCTGCGTCCACCAGGTCCTGGACTCGGCCAACCCCCAGGCAGTTCCGGAGCGTGGTCCTGAGCTTCCCTCTCACTCTCTTTCTCCTGGCCGTCCCCACCAGGGATCCACCTCTGTCCAGCTCCCTCGGGCCTCTTAGTGGTTGAACCTTCTTTGGCTTCCCTGGCCCTACTCGTGGTGTGCCTTCCTGGTGGATATGGTGAGGGTCGTGGCAAAACTTGTCCACGACCTCCGGTTCCTGGTTAAGGGTTACTTCTGCCTCCGCCAGCTTGGGATCCGGTGCCCTCTTCTGCCAACCCTTCACCCTTTCTGGTCTGATTCTGGGATCTTAGGGTTCCCTCTGTCTCTGCTTCTCTGGGCCTTTCTTCCTCCTCTCTCTCTTCACTGCAGGCTTTGCTCTGGAGCTGGGCCCAGCCGGAGCCACAGCTCCCTGTCAGCCCTCCTGGCTGAGCTCCTCTGCTCTGCTCCTCCTCTCTCTGACTAAAGACCCTATTCTAAGATGGTGCCCACCTTATATACTCCCTCTATGTGTGAACCCAGGTGACCAGCACCCAATGGGCTCCTAGGTTTACCCAGAGTACTCCCCCTATCTGCCCCTACACTACTGGGATGTTCCACCCCCCTCTCACTCCAGCCAGGGACAGACGCTGTCGTACCTGCACATATACTGGTGGGAGTACCGTTGTTCTGTCCCCCGGAAATGGGATGTATGTAGTGCATGCAGCCTACTAAGCTCAGTTCCACACTCCATCCTTACCCGGGAGTGGAATACCACACCTCTGGGTCGAGGTGCAATACCCCTGTAGCAGCCGAGTCCTCAGGGTGCTACATATGCGAACATTGTTTTAGTCAGTAGTAAGTAATTTTAATGTAGGGATTGTTGTAATCCAGTTATGAGAAAGAAGAGTCCTAGGGTTGCACATTTAGCTGATGTAGACGATCCGGTCCTCCTTCTGGGGACTTTTCTGGTTGAAACTGAACAATTTTTTTATACACTCATGTGAACCTACCCTAAGGCTATTTGCCCACGATGCAGAAATGCTGCATATTTTTTCCGTTTCTCCCTGGCAGGAAAAACGCATGCGGATTTTACATGCGTTTTTCCCGCCAGGTAGAAGCGTTTGTCAGGTGTTTTTGCGTGCATTTCTGCATGCGGGTTATCAAGCGCTTTTCCAAGTGATTTTAGCATCACTTGGAAAAGTGCTTGACAACTTGGTCACACTATATAAATCCATGCAACCGGCATGGATTTATATAGTGTGACCAAGTAACAGTTAAAAAAAAGTAAAAGAATGGTGAAAAATAAAAAATAAAGATTATACTTACCTTCCAATGGCCCCCGGTCTCCTTCTCCGCTCCGTCCGGTCTCCCCGGTGTCTCGCGGTGGTGTGAAGTACCTGCGATGACGTCATTGAGTCATGTGACAGGTCACGCGACCGCCGACGTCAGCGGTCGCGTGACCTGTCACATGACTCAATGACGTCATGTCAGGTCCTCACACCACCGCGAGCCGCCCAACACACCGCACGCATCGCTATGGAGACCGGAGGCCATCGGAAGGTAAGTATAATCTTTATTTTTTATTTTAAATTCTTTTTTTTACAGTTTCTATGGTACCCAGGTCTGGATGAGAGTCTCCTCTCCTCCAGACCTGGGTACCATCCGCACATTGAACCGTGTGATATCCGCATGTGCAGATGTAGTCATGCGGATATTATGCGTTTCAATGCAAGTCAATGGCGGCGATTACGCTGCGTGTCCGCAAAGTGATGCTATCGCCTGGAAAGTGCTTGTCAGTCCACATGCGGAAACGCATGCGATAACTCATGTGAATCCGCATGTATTCTGCAGGAAAAACGCATGCACATTCTGCATGCGTTTTTTCTGCCAGGGAGATGCAGAAACGCTGCAGAAATTTTCTGCTTCATTTCTGCATCGTGGGCACATAGCCAAAGAGTGCATAGAAGCCAGCAGGGATTTGCGTGGGACTAGTTATACAAGATAGTCTCCTACTGTCACTGTGCACATTATGAGAATTTATTTATTTTACTCACTTATATAGCACCATTAATTCCACAGTGCTTTACAGTGCTGTATATCATCACTGTCCCGATTGGGGCTCAAAATCTAAACTCCATATCAGTATGTATTTGGTGTGTGGGAGGAAGCTGGAGTACCCAGAGGAAACCCTCACATACAAAGTCCTTGTAGATATTGTCCTTGGTTGGATTTGAACCAAGGACCCCAGGTCTGCAAAGCTATAGTACTAACCACTGGTTGCGGCATGTGAGTAGTATGTATACGTGCCAAGAAAGGAAAAATTCTGCCTGGGCATGTAAACTTTTGAGCACAACTGTATATGTAAATGTGCGTGTGTTTACGTGAGTGGATACCTGCCGGATGGGGGACCGAAACACAAGACCTGCATAGGGGCCCTTCAGTGTCAGTGTCCTCCCCTGTATATTATGAATGTGGTATTGCAGTTTATGTAAGACCTGATGTAAATCAATCTATTAAGAACCGATTTAAATGATTTTACTATTTGTGTTTGTTGGCCTACCTTACCAATTTTTTCCACACATTTATAACAGCCATACAACTACATCCATGAATATTTCTTTTGAATATTTATTGAAGCATTTTAGAAGAGTTCTTCTTGAACCATTTTTTGCAGCCTTCTGATGTGACATTGCTTTGTTTGGAGCATTGACCATCAGCGGAAATAAAATCGTTCAACACACTGAACATTTGAACAGCAAAGTGTTTTTAAAATGAAAATGAAAGAGTCTATCACACATTTTTCATGTATTTTTGGAGTGGGCACACTAAAAAAATCCTCAAAAAACTTCCATGTGCACATAGCCTTCCAGGGTCCTCCTGTATCCTTCTGCACTTGAAAAGAAAGCATACTGATCTTGCGTTATTACTGCTCCATACAACTTCTAATTGTACAAAGCCACATTAGTACAATAATAGCAGTCTGTAAGTACCTTCTGTCACCTTGTTGTGTATGAGTCCGATTTCATGTAAAAGATTTTTGGCAAATTCCATATTATTATTCTGACATGTTCCATCAGATGCCAAATTATACATGTGTTCTTCTCCAGAATCATTGCTTCCTCGGAGGAATACAAAGACATACAAATATAGCGACAGTTAAAGTGACGATCACTTTGTACATTTTCATACTATTCTGTATTCTTGGAAAAATTACAGTAGGATGTTGTCTTTATATACAATTTTTTAGTTAATTTTAATTCCTCTTTTTATTACTAAAATATTGGGCAAATTAGGCCATGGCCCTAAATCAAGAAAGAAGAAAATCTTGATGCTTGTTGGATCAAAACCTGGAAAATAAATGAGTCACATTCAGGGGCGGGCTGGGCCGGAGGTAGAGGGGCAAATGCCCGCCGGGTTGGTCCCCCTAGCACCTGTTTCGGGCCGCCCGACCATCTTTTGCTTTACAAGCCGTGTGCCGGCCCTGTACATATAAACTTGTACAAGTGCTGGCCGGATCCCTGTGTGTATTGCAGAAAAACCCGCATGCACACTGTGTGGGTTTGTCTGCACAACTGAGCGCGCCTGGCAGGAGAGGAGTTTGAAAGCACAAAGCAGCCTGGAAAGGATCAGCACAGGCCAAGGCGAGGCAGGAGGTCTCTGATGTTCCCACAGTGACAGCACCACGCTCACCTCCTGGTATGGTCACAGCTTCTGCTCTGTCTGCACTTGCGCTGTGGTATTGTCTGATCTATTGCAACAGCTTGGACCTTCACACTCACACAGATTGGGTCGCACTGTCAGTGGGAAGCATCGGCAGGAATAAATCACAGTGATGGTCAGATAAAGAATGCAGGCAGTGTATACAGCACCCTGCATTATCTAATCCTGAGCCTACAGGACATCACATAGTATATATATGTGAGGTCCTGTAGGCTGAGGATCAGTCAGTGCATATAACACTGTATACCTGTGCACAGTATAACACATCCAGTGTACACATTGTTATATACCATCTGAGGTCTGTATCCACAGTTCATCATATGCTAATCGGTATACTAGCTTTGCTGTACTGTGTGCACAGACATCAGATGGTTCATGGTGTAACTAGAACCAGCATGTTGGTCAGAGCTATGGGCCCCTGTAATAATGTTCTCTGTCCTGGCCCTATACTTTAATAATGTCCCCTGTCCTGTAATAATGTCCCCGTCCTGGGCCCTGTATGTAATAATGTCCCCATCCTGTAATAATGTCCCCGTCCTGGGCCCTGTATGTAATAATGTCCCTGTTCCTGTAATAATGTCCCCGTCCTGGGCCCTGTATGTAGTAATGTCCCATGTCCTGTTATAATGTCCCCGTCCTGGGCTCTTTATGTAATAATGTCCCATGTTCTGTAATAATGTCCCCATTCTGGGCCCTGTATGTAATATTGTCCCCGTCCTGGGCCCTGTATATAATAATATCCCGTCCTGGGCCCTGTATGTAATAATGTCCCCGTCCTGTAATAATGTCCCTGTCCTGGGCCCTGTATGTAATAATGTCTCATGTCCTGTAATAATGTCCCCGTCCTGGGCCCTGTATGTAATAATGTCCCATGTCCTGTAATAATTTCGCCGTCCTGGGGCCTGTGTTTATAATGTCCCTGTCCTGGGCCCTGTATATAATAATATCCTGTCCTGGGCCCTGTATGTAATAATGTCCCCGTCCTGAGCCCTGTATGTAATAATGTCCCATGTCCTGTAATAATGTCCCCGTCCTTGGCCCTGTATGTAATAATGTCCCATGTCCTGTAATAATGTCCCCGTCCTGGGCCCTGTATGTAATAATGTCCCATGTCCTGTAATAATGTCCCCGTCCTGGGCCCTGTATGTAATAATGTCCCATGTCCTGTAATAATGTCCCCGTCCTGGGGCCTGTATGTAATAATGTCCCCGTCCTGGGCCCTGTATATAATAATATCCCGTCCTGGGCCCTGTATGTAATAATGTCCCCGTCCTGGGCCCTGTATGTATTAATGTTCCATGTCCTGTAATAATGTCCCCGTCCTGGGGCCTGTATGTAATAATGTCCCCGTCCTGGGCCCTGTATGTAATAATGTCCCTGTCCTGGGCCCTGTATGTAATAATGTTCCATGTCCTGTAATAATGTCCCCGTCCTGGGCCCTGTATGTAATAATGTCTCATGTCCTGTAATAATGTCCCCGTCCTGGGCCCTGTATGTAATAATGTCCCATGTCCTGTAATAATGTCCCCGTCCTGGACCCTGTATGTAATAATGTCCCATGTCCTGTAATAATGTCCCCGTCCTGGGCCCTGTATGTAATAATGTCCCATGTCCTGTAATAATGTCCCTGTCCTGGGGCCTGTATGTAATAATGTCCCTGTCCTGGGCCCTGTATATAATAATATCCCGTCCTGGGCCCTGTATGTAATAATGTCCCCGTCCTGGGCCCTGTATGTTATAATGTTCCATGTCCTGTAATAATGTCCCCGTCCTGGGGCCTGTATGTAATAATGTCCCCGTCCTGGGCCCTGTATATAATAATATCCCGTCCTGGGCCCTGTATATAATAATGTCCCCGTCCTGGGCCCTGTATGTAATAATGTTCCATGTCCTGTAATAATGTCCCCGTCCTGGGCCCTGTATGTAATAATGTCCCATGTCCTGTAATAATGTCCTTGTCCTGTGCCCTGTATGTAATAATGTCCCATGTCCTGTAATAATGTCCCCGTCCTGGGCCCTGTATGTAATAATGTCCCATGACCTGTAATAATGTCCCCGTCCTGGGCCCTGTATGTAATAATGTCCCATGTTCTGTAATAATGTCCCCGTCCTGGGCCCTGTATGTAATAATGTCCCATGTCCTGTAATAATGTCCACGTCCTGGGGCCTGTATGTAATAATGTCCCCGTCCTGGGCCCTGTATATAATAATATCCCGTCCTGGGCCCTGTATGTAATAATGTCCCCGTCCTGGGCCCTGTATGTAATAATGTTCCATGTCCTGTAATAATATCTCCGTCCTGTAATAATGTCCTCATCCTGGCATTTTCCTCAAGCACATTTAAACACAAAAAAATAAACAATTCCTCTTACCGTTCCTCGCTCCCGCGGTGATCAGTGTCTTCTTTCTTCTGCATAACTGGTGCAGGGGGGCAAGCAGCATATGGAAGTGACATCATTAGCTATACACAACAAGCGTGCCGACGTCAGCTGCTGCTTCTGATAGACCAGCAATCACAAGGGCGCATTCTGCTGCAGACTAGGCAGGCGTCAGCATGCCCCCTAACTCCATGGGCCGGGCGTGGTTGCACCCTCTGCGACCACTATCGTTTATGACCCTTCAGATATTATATACAGGATAATATACGGCCAGTATAATATTTGATGTTCTGTAGTCACAGCACAGCATACAGATGAGCAAATCTATTCGCAGGACCCTGGTTCAGCAGCCACATCAGTAGTTCGTGGCCACCAGACGGGGACCCTGCAGACCTTCTCCTACCTGCCAGCATCTCCTCATTTTTGCAGTGTGACACATCCATGACATCGGAACCAAGCTACAAATGAAAGGAAAAGCCAAGTATGTCAGCAAGTAGGAGGAGGGTCGCAGGGCTCCCGTTCAGCAGCCACAGAATAATGACCTTACCAGGGTCTACCAGGGTCCTGTGAATTAATTCACTCTTCTCTATGTAGCAGTCATGTATTCTCCTGTATACTGTATGTGACATGTTATGTGTACTATGTGCACAGACATTAGATATTATATACAGGATAATATGTGACTTGTATAATATCTGATGTTTGTAGTCATATTATATCACATACCAGTCACATATTGTCCCATTTTGCTGTATATATATACAAGGTAATATGTGACTGATATATATCCTATATGATGACCTTTTTTCATTGCTGTGGAGTACAAGTGTATATTGGAGATGAGGGAGTATGTTTGAAATAAAAAAAAAAAAACACAAAAAGGTATTCAGAGGTACAATAAGTATGTAGTACCCTATGTGTGACCGCCTTTACTTCAGGTATATGCCGTTTTTACATTGCTGTGCATTATGTTATTTTTTTTTTTGCTGCACTATTTCAGGGGGATTCCACCTGAAAAATATGTCATGTGCATATACCCTAAGGCAATGGTCACATGCAGCATTTTTTTTATACAGTATCAGCTAAACTTATGAGACTTCAGAAATCTTATTGACATGCTTGTTTTGTTTTTTTCCTGACTTAATTTGAGAACTGCAGCATTTTGTAAATCTGCAGCATGTCAATTCTTGCCGCATTTTTTTCACCTATAGAAAGCAATGAGAAAGTTAGAAAACACTCCAAAAAACACAACAGCGTTTTTTAAGTGTTTTGGTGAATAAAACTAACTTTATTAAACATGTACTGTAGACAAAGCACACATGTAATCCGCACTCATAAAGGCTGAAAAACGGGCATTTTTACTGCTAAGAGAGCAGGTTTTGGTTTTAGAAAAAAAAAACACTGCATGTGAACATAGCCTACGCTTGGTTTTGGTACCATATCTGTGTAGTAGACTTGGTTCTTTTTGTAGTTCTAGTACCATTTCTGTGTATATCTTTAGTGAAGTTGTTTCTGTATAGTGTCTGATAAACAATAAGGATGGGCCACTGCTGTGTGCTTGCCCCCCAGGCCAAAATTTGCCAGCCAGCCCCTGGTCACATTGCAACTGCTGGAGTGTGATCAAGACAAAGCCAGATATGGTTTGTGACCTGTTTATAAAATATAACTGGATGGCAATCATGTGAAGAAACATCATGTGAGTGTAATGGCTTCATTTCAGATAAATAAAGCTTGCAATGAAATACACCTGATCAAACTGCAAATAAAGCCAATATCAAAGAAAACAAAACTGAACCATTTGGCATCCTATTACCAGCTCACCTGATTTCTTTCAATTCATGTGATGCATTATACTGTGTCTGTACAGATATTTAATCCACAGAAGTAATTACACCATAATTGCTAACACTCATATCATATATAGAATTCTGTACCTCAATGAGGACAAGTATTATATCAGAGAGAGAAATGAGCTTTATTAGTCAGTTTATATAAGTTATAGTAAGAAATAGAAATAAAATATCAATAGCAAAATGAACTTTATAACATAATACACGCTTAATAGTACATTGTAAGTATCAATGTAAAGATTTGCTCTCACTTTGTGAACACATTTCGAATATACGTCAACAAAACTCACATTGCAGACCCTAAAATCCTTCATAGAGCCAGCGTATGTCAGGAACAGGCACCTGCATACCTTGTGTTTTACTGGAGAATACTGAAAATAAATAATCATCACTTATTTGTACGGTATTTCTGTACTATGGCATAGGTCAGAGGTTCTTAGTTGAGACATACTTTGGGGAATCAAGAAGACATACCATTGAGATATACATGAATAGGAAAGCAAGAAGAAAACTTGTGAAGGAAATATATAATGGTAGAGGAAATGTATAACAGCAGTAGATTATTTAGTTGACAAAGGGACAAACTGGATTTATCAATATTGCAAGAAAAAATACACCACGTGGCCAGATAAGGTAGTAAAATGTTAAAATTACATTTAACGGTTTTATTTCCCCCTCTACTATGTCATCTACTGTAGTCATAGGCGACAGGGAAATACGGTGAGAGATGGCCTGGCTATTAAGAGGTGGAGGAGGCGGGTTTTTTTTCATTTCTTCTTAATTGTGCCTGTGACGACACAGCTTCTAATCTTAATCAGCCAGACGTCTAGATTTGCTAAGCCAGGAGAAATACACTATTATCTTTGTGTTGACTTTTGATTGTATGTGTTTCTTTGGTGGGTCAAGAAGGACAGACTAGTATTAACTCTGAATGTTTACTTCTATTGGTCTGTGAACAATGATGTTTGTTACAATGCTAATTGCATATTGTACTAAGACAGCTAGTTGTTGATTTACAAGAGCAGGGGGATACCAACTAAGCAAATTGATTAAATACTCAAACAATGAAACCTGAGCCCTGCATCTTTCCCCCTGACTTGTGAATGATGACCTTAGTCACATATGTAAAAATAAAAAGGGATTTCTATCCTGCTGCAAGAGAATGAAAGAATCAGAGAGACTATTCAGAACAGATGTTTGGTAGCATGGCTCAATCCAGAGAGACACAGACTTGGATTCTACAGGATTCCAGCCTAAGGGTACACGACCCTGGCTGGAAGGATACAGATCTGCTCCATTGACCATCAGAGAACCCATTCGGAGAAGCTAGATTGGGACCAGCCGGTCATCTGGCCCCATGGAAAATCTCGGAGAAGCCAGGGTGGAACCCTCGGGTCTCCTGGCCTTGTACCTCAATGGACTGTCAGCTTCCTAAGCTTGCCGCTACCTCCTCTCTGTGGGAGCCTTCCAAAAGCGGGGGGCCACTGGTTGAGGTAATTGGCCCTGGAAGTCCAAAAGTCGCAGCTGCTTTATTCCCAGTGGGCCAGTGGAAGGGTGAGACTGTGTAATTTTGCACCATCTTGGGTACTTGCTGTGACTGTTCTACAGTATATGTTTATTGTCTGTTTGGTGGTTCAATAAAATATGGCCACACTGTTTTTCCCTTCGCCCTGTGTTGTCTGAGTAGTACTATGCCCACGGAAAAACCCGAGTCTTCACAGTGCCTTATATATAAGTCAGTATACAGGAAAGAATGTTTGCTACCTTTTTTTAGCGGAATACTCTGACAACATTGTTCCCGTCAGCGACCTGGGAGTCATAGATGCAACCAGGCGTCTTCCCCATGCTGTTCCCATTACATTTGAGTGCTGTTTCCATCCATTTCCTGCCCCCCAGCCCTTCTGTTAGGGTTTTCCGGAAAAATGTTCGAGTTTCCCATTGACTTCCATTATGCTCATCACTCGAGATGAGCCCGTCCGAGCATCCGATCTGCTCGATTCGAGTACCGAGCACTTGAGCATTTTAGTGCTCGATCATCACTAATACTCACCTAATAACCTGATCCTGGAAAGTCTGCCAGCACAGTCAGCATCTCGGCACAGCCGGAGTGATGCTGTGATGTCATCTGTGCCGGGACTCTGACATTCTGTGTATGCTCCCGCCATTCTGCGCCAGGACTCTTGACATTCTGTGTATGCTCCCGCCACAGCCTTAAAGCGACTTGTGCCCTATAGAATAGAGCGTAATCGAGCAGGGAGACCATAAATCTCTACTCTAAGACAGAGTTTAACTCTATCGGTGTGCTGTGCCTGTTGATTCAGTTAAGAATGGCAGACGCTCTTGATGGGTCTCACCAAGTGGGCCCAGGGTTATCATAACCTCTGCCTCCTGGAAGCTACACTATTGTGTATAATTAAAGGAATGCGTATGACAATTTTAGAAAGAGTCAATAAATTAGGGGAACCCTCCTATACCCTACAAAGTACATTATAACTTCCTCTGTGGGAACTAGCTTTCAACAAGACAAATATTTATTCAAACTTTTACATGGTTGCCTCAAAGTCCTTTAACTGTATATTCAGCAAAGTCCAAGATATCATGCCACATATTTTATGCACAAAAATCTCCAAAACTTTATATACACAAATTTTTAGTGTTATCCCATCACAGACCAATTCTTTAATCTGATCTCCAATCAACTGATTTTACCAGGGTAAGTTTCTACTGTAGTATTATATGGTGGCATCAGATGAATGGCTTGAATCTGCCAGAGCCACAGCTGCGGCTGTTTAGTTGCTTTCCAAAGTGGCTTAGGCGAGATGCATATATGCTCTAATAGGGTATTTGCAGTTTGGTCTTTCTAATGTGGTAGCACATTTGAAGTTAGTAATAAACAGACCACATTCTGGATCCTTCCTAACTAGACATATATCTAGTATATCTACTTTAGTTACTCCAATTTATACTAGCCATAGCATTAAAACCACCTACCATATATACTCGAGTATGAGCCGACCCGAGTATAAGCCGAGGTACCTAATTTTACCGCAAAAAAACTGGGAAAACATATTGACTCGAGAATAAGCCTAGGGTGGGAAATGCAGCAGCTACTGGTAAATTTCCCCATCCTGGTACGCATTGCTCCCTCATCCCTAATCCTGGTATGCATGGCCCCTTCATCCCCTATCCTGGTACGTATGGCCTACTCATTCCAATCCTGGTATGTATGACCCCCTCATCTCCAATCCTGGCATGTATGACCCCCTCATTTCCAATCCTGGTAAGTATGGCCCCCTCATCCCCAATCTTGGTATGCATGGCCCCCTCATCCCCAAATCCTAGTATGCATGGCCTCCTCATCCCCCAATCCTACACTGCTCAAAAAATAAAGGGAACACTCAAATAACACATCCTAGATCTGAATGAATTAAATATTCTCATTGAATACTTTGTTCTGCACAAAGTTGAATATGCTGACAACAAAATCACGCAAAAATCATCAATGGAAATCAAATTTATTAACCAATGGAGGCCTGGATTTGGAGTCACCCCCAATATTAAAGTGGAAAAACACACTACAGGCTGATCCAACTTTGATGTAATGTCCTTAAAACAAGTCAAAATGAGGCTCAGTATTGTGTGTGGCTTCCACGTGCCTGTATGACCTCCCTACAATGCCTAGGCATGCTCCTGAGGAGGTTGCGGATGGTCTCCTGTGGAATCTCCTCCCAGACCTGGACTAAAGCATCCGCCAACTCATGGACAGTCTGTGGTGCAACGTGACATTGGTGGATGGAGCGAGACATGATGTCCCAGATGTGCTCAATCTGATTCAGGTCTGGGGAACGGGCGGGCCAGTACATAGCTTCAATGCCTTCATCTTGCAGGAACTACTGACACACTCCAGCCACATGAGGTCTGGCATTGTCCTGCATTAGGAGGAACCCAGGGCCAACTGCACCAGCATATGGTCTCACAAGGGGTCTGAGGATCTCATCTCGGTACCTAATGGCAGTCAGGCTACCTCTGGCGAGCACATGGAGGGCTGTGCGGCCCTCCAAAGAAATGCCATCCCACACCATTACTGACCCACTGCCAAACCGGTCATGCTGAAGGATGTTGCAGGCAGCAGATCGCTCTCCACGGCGTCTCCAGACTCTGTCACGTCTGTCACATGTGCTCACTGTGAACCTGCTTTCATCTGTGAAGAGCACAGGGCGCCAGTGGTGACTTTGCCAATCCTGGTGTTCTGTGGCAAATGCCAAGCATCCTGCACGGTGTTGGGCTGTGAGAACAACCCCCATCTGTGGACGTTGGGCCCTCATACCACCCTCATGGAGTTGGTTTCTAACCGTTTGTGCAGACACATGCACATTTGTGGCCTGCTGGAGGTCATTTTGCAGGGCTCTGGCAGTGCTCCTCCTGTTCCTCCTTGCACAAAGGCGGAGGTAGCGGTCCTGCTGCTGGGTTGTTGCCCTCCTACGGCCCCCTCCACATCTCCTGGTGTACTGGCCTGTCTTCTAGTAGCGCCTCCACCCTCTGGACAGTACGCTGACAGACACAGCAAACCTTCTTGCCACAGCTCGCATTGATGTGCCATCCTGGATGAGCTGCACTAGCTGAGCAACTTCTGTGGGTTGTAGAGTCCGTCTAATGCTATCACGAGTGTGAAAGCACAACCAACATTCAAAAGTGACCAAAACATCAGCCAGAAAGCATTGATACTGAGATGTGGTCTGTGGTCCCCACCGGCAGAACCACTCCTTTATTGAGGGTGTCTTGATAATTGCCAATAATTTCCATCTATTGTCTATTCCATTTGCACAACAGCATGTGAAATTGATTGTCAATCAGTGTTGCTTCCTAAGTGGACAGTTTGATTTCACAGAAGTCTGATTTACTTGGAGTTATATTCTTTTGTTTAAGTGTTCCCTTTATTTTTTTGAGCAGTGTAGTGTGCATGGCCTCCTCATCCCCCAATCCTGGTATGCATGGCACCTCTCATCTCCCAATCCTGGTATGTATGGCCCCTCATTCCCAAATCCTGGTATGCATGGCCTTCTCATTCCCCAATCCTGGTATGTATGGCCTCCTCATTCCCCAATCCTGGTATGTATGGCCCCTTCATCCCCTAATCCTGGTATGCATGGCCTCCTCCTCCCCCAATCCTGGTATGTATGGCACCCTTCATCCCCCAAACCTGGTATGCATGGCCCCCTCATTCCCCAATCCTGGTATGCATGGCCTCCTCATCTCCCAATCCTGGTATGTATGGCCCCTTCATCCTCCAATCCTGGTATGCATGGCCCCCTCATTCCCCAATCCTGGTATGTATGGCACCCCTCATCCCCCAATCCTGGTATGTATGGCCCCATAACTGCACATATAAAAAAATAAACACTTATACTCAACTTCCTTCCTTACCTCTGCTCCAGCGCTGCGTCCTGTTCTGCTGCAGCAGCTCATGTCAGCATCTGAGCAGCGCATGACATCACTGCCATGCACTTTCAGACGCTGATGTGAGCTGCTGGCATATTCACTCTTCTCCACACCCAGACTATGGGCGTGGAGAAGAGTTAATATGCATTCTCTTTAATAGCGGGCACTGTCAGCAGGAGCCACAGCTCAGCGCTCCTCTGTGTCCGCTACTAAAGAGAATGAATATTCACTCTTCTCCATGCCCATGAGAGTGGAGAAGAGGGAATATTCATTTCCCTTTAGCAGCGGGCACACGTGGTAGCAGCAGCAGCCGGCAACTGCGTGTGCCCCACTCCTCTGCGGCCACAACCCCCTCCACACTATCCACCAACAGAATTTCTATATACTCAAGTATATACCCGAGTATAAGCTGAGGGGGGCTTTTTCAGCACAAAAAATGTGCTGAAAAAATCGGCTTATACTCGAGTATATACAGTACTTAAAGAAGCACTCCCATCAAAGTTTTTATCCTCTTATATATTGCAATCATCATATTATACAGCACTGTGTACTTACACATGCTCATTTTGCTCTTCATCCCATATAATTCTTCTCTTTTCTACTTTTCCATTAGGTCTATTATATCACGTGATTAAAAACTGACTAGCTGGTCCTTCCAAGCTCTATGTAGAAACAGGAGGTCAATTTTCCCTCCACAAGTTATGAGTCACTGCAAAAGTCTATGGCAGGGGGGAGGAGCGGAGCAGCTGTGTCAGGAGTTGAAGGGGGGAATGATAAAAAGCAGCGACAAGAGACTTCCTGTTTCTACATAGAGCTGAGAAAGGGACAAGAAATTGCAGGTTAGATAAATAAATGACAACGATTCTCCTATATATTACAGTGTTAATCATAGACAGCACACGGGTTACACAATGATGGCATCTTGGTGCTGTCTGTGATTTTCACGGACCCATAGACTTCTATAGGTGATTTTGATCCTTGACTCCAATCAACAACGGAGATGTCTTCGTGATTTTTTTTGTGGATGCACTGAAAAACAAACATGCACATCGGAGCAGCTCGGTAGCAACAGTGGGTAGCACTGTTGCTTTGCAGCAGTGGAGTCCTGGGTTCAAATCCCATCAAGGACAACATCTGCAAGGAGTTTGTGTGGGTTTCCTCCCGGTTCTCCAGTTTCCTCCCATACTCCAAAGACATACTGATAGGGAATTTAGAATGTAGGCCCCAATGGGGACAGCAATAATAATAATGTATGTAAAGCACTGCAGAATATGAAAGTGCTATGTAAGCAATGCATAATAAATAAATAGCACCATAGACTATAAAGGGTATGTGTTTTATCTGAGAAAAACTAATAGAACACATATGCGTAAAATGGATGTCTGAATGAGGCCTTATAGGCTTGTAGACATATATCACTTAAAATCCCATTGAATTATGGCTTCCCAATGTGTCCGTAAAAAATGGCTTACCATAATTTTAAATAAGTTGTCCAAAATAAATAAATAAAAATCAAGTTGGCAACCCTGGATTGAGATCCAGATATTTTGGAGGCAAATCAACACCGCAAACTCTTTGTCGTGCTCATTACTTCATTACTCCAGGCAGTCGATTGTTATCTTTTCTTCAAAACTTTTGCAGTGAACAACACTAGATGATTCTCGCTGTTGTTCAGTAGCATGCTCATTCCTCAATAGGTGGGCATTGTGTAGCATAATAAATGTGCATCACTGTATGTAGATTTTGTATGATCTTCTAGCTTTTTAAGGCACTTTGATGGTAAACTGAAGTGTCTTCATGTTTCTGTGTATGGGATATAGATTGCAACCATCACTAAATGGGAATGTGCTGCATATCCCTTGTTATTAATAATGCATATTGTTACATGATGTAATACTCTTTCACTATTTATTTTCTTAACGGAAGAATTTGGAAAATTCTAGCAGAAAATAACTAGTCGTACTTACAAATTATCATAGCAGATTATACAGGATGATTCACTCGCTACTTTACCAGGAAAAAAAATTGCTGTAACTTCTAAAAGAGGCGGTTGACCGTACTGAAAATTCAACTATATATAATTTGGTTCATGAGAAGTGATAGTGTAATGAACCTCAGCAACGAGAAACATCCTCTTGCCGAGTAGTCTTGCCGACTTGTC
The DNA here is from genome assembly GCF_046119375.1 of Phyllobates terribilis. NCBI lineage: Eukaryota > Metazoa > Chordata > Amphibia > Anura > Dendrobatidae > Phyllobates > Phyllobates terribilis. The sequence goes on from NW_027362771.1 coordinate 296,109,464, forward strand.
GCCCCACTGATTGTCTCCACTACGAGATAGACTTGCTGCACGCCTTTCTGCGCCTCGGTAGTTTATGTGTGGCGCTTGCATTTCACTCCTGCTGAATTCCTTTATCATTTGCTAACAATGCACAGATACAGTTTGGAGGAGCGTGTTTTCATTGTGAAAGCTTATTGGAAAACTGATTCCTTAAAGAGATGCCAAAGTGAGTTTCTAAAAAAGTTTGGAGGTTGAACTCCATTGTCCATGTATTCTGTCATTTGTGAATAAACCGGAACGTAGAGGAATATTACTCTACTAGATGGTGGCCCGATTCTAACGCATCGGGTATTCTAGAATAGGTATGCGGCCGACCGGGCGCAATCAGCAGAGCGGTGTTTAAATTTGGCGCCAAAATCGCTGATTGGTCGAGGCCGGCAACCGCGACCAATCAGCAAAGCGGTGTTAACATTTGGCGCCTATATCGCAGATTGGTCACAGCCGGCGGTCGCGACTAATCAGCAGAGCGGGGTTTAAATTTGGCGCCAATAATGCTGAATGGTCGCGGCCAGCGAACGCGACCAATCAGCAGAGCGGGGTTTAAATTTGGCGGCAATAATGCTGATTGTTTGCGGCCGGCGGTCGCGACCAATCAGCAGAGCGGTATTTAAATTTGGCGCCAATAATGGTGACTGGTCACGGCCGCGACCAATCAGCAGAGCGATGTTTAAATTTGTCGCCAATAATGCTGGTTATTCGTGACCGGTAACCGTGACCAATGAGCAGAGCGGTGTTTCAATATGGCGCCAATATCGCTGATTGGTCGCGTCCGGCCACCGCGACCAATCAGCGAAGCGGTGTTTAAATTTGGCGCCAATATCACTGATTGGTCACGGCCGGTGTTTGCGACTAATCAGCAGAGCGGGGTTTAAATTTTGCGCCGATACTGCTGATTGTTCGCGGCCGGCGACCGCGACCAATCAGCAGAGCAGTGTTTCAAATTGGCACCAAAATCGCTGATTGGTCGAGGCCTGCCACCGTGACCAATCAGCAGAGCGTTGTTTAAATTTGGCGCCAATCTCGCTGATTGGTCGCGTCTGCCGTGCGCGACCAATCAGCAGGTTGTTTTTTAAATTTGGCGCCAATCTCGCTGATTGGTCGCGTCTGGCGTCTGCGACCAATCAGCAGAGTGTTGTTTAAATTTGGCATCAATCTCGCTGATTGGTCGCGGCAGGCGTCCGCGACCAATCAGCAGAGCGTTGTTTAAATTTTGCGCCAAAATTGCTGATTGGTCGCGGCTGGCGGTCACGACCAATCAGCAGAGCGGTGTTTCAATTTGCCACCAAAATCGCTGATTGGTCTGGGCCGGCCACTGCGACCAATCAGCAGAGTGGGGTTTAAATTTGCCGCCCATATCGATGATTGGTCGCGGCCGGCGGCCGCAACCAATCAGCGTCGTATTAGTGAGGACCGGGGAGCGGCGCTGCCTGTGCGGGTACTTCCGCTGCAAGCAGCTGGGAGATGAGCGGCTGCTCGCAGCAGAAGCATCCCGACCGGCGGCGCCGCTCCTCGGTCCTCCGTTCACACTTGCCGTCGGGAGATCAGAGCGTTGTTTAAATTAGGCGCCAATCTCGCTGATTGGTCGCGGTCGGCTGGCGGCCGCAACCAATCAGCAGAGCGTTGTTTACATTTGGTGCCAATCTCGCTGATTGGTCGCGGCTGGCAACCGCGACCAATCAGCAAAGCGCTGTTTAAATTTGGCGCCAATCTCGCTGATTGGTCGCGGCTGGAGTCCGCAACTAATCAGCAGAGCGTTGTTTAAATTTGGCGCCAATCTTGCTGATTGGTCGCGTCTGGCATCCGCGACCAATCAGCAGAGCATTGTTTAAATTTGACGCCAAGCTCGCTGATTGGTCACAGCCTGCGTCCGTGACCAATCAGCACAGCAGTGTTTAAATGTGGCGCCAAAATCGCTGATTGGTCGCGGGTAGCGGCCGCGACCAATCAGCACAGCGGTGTTTAACTTTAGCACCAAGATCACTGATTGGTCGGGTGCGGAGACCGCGACCAATCAGCGAATCGTATTGGTGAGGACCGGGGAGCGCCGCTGCGCCGCTTCCCGGTCCTCCCTTGACACCCTAGCCGCTGATCTCCCGACAGTAGCCGCATGGTGTTACTAAGGTCCTGACATTTGTGTTCAAAATCGCTGATTGGTCGTGGGCGCTGCCCACGACCAATCACTGATTTGGGTGCCACATTTAAATATCGGCCGTGACCAATCACCGATCTTGCAGACACATTTAAACACCGCTGTGCTGATTGGTCGCAGACGCTGCCCGCGACCAATCACCGATTTGGGCGCCACATTTAAATAGCGTCCGCGACCAATCAGCACAGCGGTGTTTAAATGTGTCTGCAAGATCGGTGATTGGTCGCGTTCGCTATTTAAATGTGGCGCCCAAATCGGTGATCGGTCGCGGGCAGCGTCCGCGACCAATCAGCACAGCAGTGTTTAAATGTGGCGCCCAAATCGGTGATTGGTCGCGGGCAGCGTCTGCGACCAAACAGCACAGCGGTGTTTAACTTTTGCAGCAAGATCAGTGATTGGTCGCGGCCAAAGATCGTGACCAATCACCGATTTGTGCGCCACATTTAAATAGCGGCCGCGACCAATCAGCACAGCGGTGTTTAAATGTGTCTGCAAGATCGGTAATTGGTCGCATCCGCTATTTAAATGTGGCACCCAAATCGGTGATTGGTCGCAGGCAGCGTCCGCGACCAATCAGCACAGCAGTGTTTAAATGTGGCGCCCAAATCGGTGATTGGTCGCGGGCAGCATCCGCGACCAATCAGCACAGCGGTGTTTAACTTTTGCGGCAAGATCAGTGATTGGTCGCGGCCGAAGATCGCGACCAATCACCGATTTGTGCGCCACATTTAAATAACGGCCGCGACCAATCAGCACAGCGGTGTTTAAATGTGTCTGCAAGATCGGTGATTGGTCGCGTCCGCTATTTAAATGTGGCGCCCAAATCGGTGATTGGTTGCGGGTAGCGTCCGCGACCAATCAGCACAGCAGTGTTTAAATGTGGCGCCCAAATCGGTGATTGGTGGCGGGCAGCATCCGCGACCAATCATCACAGCAGTGTTTAACTTTTGGTCCAAGATCAGTAATTGGTCGCGGCGAGAGATCGCGACCAATCATCGAATCGTATTGCTGAGGACCGGGGAGCGGCGCTGCCTGTGCGGCTACTTCCGCTGCGAGAACCCGGGACATAAGCGGGTGCTCGCAGCAGAAGTATCCCGACCCGCAGAGCCGCTCCCCGGTCCTCCCTTGTCACCCTAGCCGTATGGATGTCAGCACCGCTGCCTGTGCGGCTACTTCCGCTGCGAGAACCCGGGACATGAGCGGGCGCTCGCAGCAGAAGTATCCCGCCCCGCAGCGCCGCTCCCCGGTCCTCCCTTGTCACCCTAGCCGCATGGAGGTCAGCGTCGCCATCGGTCGGGAGATGAGCGCCTCGCGCCGGTCATCTCCCGCCTGCATCGTCGCTGAGCTCCGTCCCACAGATGAGCCGCTAACGGCCGCCATCTTTTTTCAGAAATCCCGCGGCGCTGATTGGCCGCTGCCGGACCAATGAGCGATGCGGGATTTCCTGGACACACAGACAGACAGACAGACAGACGGGATAAGACGATTATATATATAGATAGGCACAATGGAGGACGTCCGAAATTGTCTGAGGAAACAATTCAATACGTGAAACAATGACTTCTGGCATCTCCACGAATCGTTGCATACGCTTTTCCAGGAGACAGGCAAGTCATATTCCACATGTCAGCGAGTGGCCAAGAAAGGTCGTGTTCGCCCGTACAAAGTCACTGTCGTTCAGGAATTGAAAGGGCCAGGTCAAGAGAAAAGTATTTGTTATTGCCGGATTTTTTCCTTTGGAGCCATTTGAAAGGTCGGGTGTACAGTAACAAGTCACAAATATTACAGGCACTTCAAGAGAACATACAGCGAGAAATTCAGGCTATGACCCCAGACGTCCTGCGGATTACATTCAACAATATGTAATGGAATGGTGGACATTTTCAACACCTGCTTTAAAACATCATTTTCTAATGAACCAAGGTATGTACAGTCCGAATTTCAGTACGATAGATCATCTGTTTTAGAAGTTAAAGCAATTTTTCTGGGTAACATAGTGAGTGAATCACCCTGAACAGCATGGTGGCTCAGTGGTTAGCACTGAAGCCTTGCAGCACTGGGGTCCTTACTTCAAAACCCACCAAGGACAACATATGCAAGAGGTTTGTATGTTCTCCTCATGTTTGTGTGGGTTTCCTCTGGGTTCTCTGGTTTTCTCCCACACTCCAACTGATAGGAAATCTAGATTGTGAGCCCCAATAGGGACAGTGTCGAGAATGTCTGTAAAGCGCTGTGGAATTAATGGCGCTATATAGGTGAGTAAAATAAATACATAAAAAAAACTAACCCAGATTAAAAAAAAAAAAAGTTAAACCAACCTCTCAATGTGCTGTGAGGACAAAGCAAGAACTTTCTGCTAGTTTCATGATCTGTATGGCTTAAAAGGAAAGCTGGCATGAATAGCTAGCATTCCACACATGACACCAGGTTATTACACATATCAGTCAGCTGTGGCATTGTCACCCTCAAATGAGGGCTAATATGTTACCATACACATTGCTGATATGACACAGAGGGTTCGCTCACACTTGCGTATTAAAAATAGGTCCCATTCTCATCCAAAAAATGCATTTTTAACATCATTTTTTACATACTGTAATTCTCTATGAAACTTAAAGCTAGATTACAAACTAATAAATCAAGCTTATATAGATAGAAAGATAGATAGATTATATAGATAGAAAGATATTCGATAGATAGATAGATAGATAGATAGATAGATAGATAGATAGATAGACTGAGTTACGGCCGAAAGCGTTGACACACTTGAAATTGTTCCAAAAAATGAAGTATTTCTCCCATAGACTTATTGCAATTAAACATGTGTATAACAAAACATGTGTATTTCATTTGTGTGTATTGGAACAACACAAAAAAGAGAAAAAATAAGACAAATTGGACATAATTTCACAAATCCCAAAAATGGGCAAAATTGTTATCACCCTCAACTTAATATTTTGTTGCAGACCCTTTGGAATAAATAACTGCAATCAATCATTTCTAATAATGATCAACAAGCTTCTTACACCTCTCAATTGGAATTGTGGATCAGTTAGGAGAAATACTTGGAACAATTTCAAAGGTGCCAATATTTTTGGCCATGACTGTAGATAGATAGATAGATAGATAGATAGATATAGACATCATGCAGATATATAATTTCACAGCCCCCCCCCTACATATTATAAAATGGCACCCTTTAATGTCTTTCATGTGGTGTTTTTTGGCCAGCTTTTTAGGCTTGTTTAACTGAATAAATAAATAAATGGGAAAAAAATGACATGGGGTCCCCCCTATTTTATGAAACCGGCAAAGGTAAAGCAGACAGCTGAGAGCTGATATTATCAGGCTGGGAAGGTCCTTGGTTATTGGGCGCTTCCCAGCCTAAAACTACCAGCCCTCAGCCGCCCCAGAATTGGAGCATAACATGAGATGTTCCAAGTTTGGCGCTTGGCCTTCGCTCTTTCCCATTGCTCTGGTGTGTTGGCAATCGGGTTAATGGTAATTGGGGTTGATGTCAGCGGTGTATTGTCCAAAAATACAGCTGACATCAATCCCTGGTGTTAGTAATGGAGAGGTGTCTATCAGACACCCCCATTACTAAACCAGTACTAAAAACAAAAAAACACCCACCAAAATACTTTATTAAAAAAACACTCTCCGACTCTTTCCTGGTTTCCTGGTTCACCAATTTATTTAAAAACAAAACATACAGGTCTCGCATAGTCCAGGGAATCCGACGTAGTCCACAAATGGAAACCTGAAAAACATAAAATGCACCAACGCACCAGGGCAATCAGGAAGAGCGAAGGCCAATCGCCAGACTTGGAGCATCTCATGTGATAGTCCACTTCTGGGGTGTGTGAGGACAGGTATTTTTACGCTGAGAAAGGCCCAATAACCAGGGACCTTCCTAGCCTGATAATATCAGCTCTCAGCTGTCTGCTTTACCTTTGTTGGTTTCATAAAATAGGGGGAACCTCATATTGCTTTTTTCATTTATTTAATTATTATGTTAAACAAGCCTAAAAAGCTGAACAATAAACTCCACATGAAAGACAGTAAAGGGTGCCATTTCATAATATATGAAATTATACTTTAGTGTTCAAAATAATAGCAGTGTGTTCAAAAACATGAGTTAAGCACAAAATCTTTATACTAGTTTTTATTTCCATGTATTGGGAACACTGCACACTGTTTTCTAATTCAAAACATGAAAAGAAATGTATAGAATTTTTAACTATTTTACAGAAAATAACAAAAAACGAACATTGGGCTATACTAAAAAAATAGCAATGTCTGCATTTGTCTTTACAAACTCACAATATGTACTCTTTTTTTTGAGGATATAGCATTCCTGTGAATCACTAACCTAATATTTAGTTGTGTACACTTTTTTAGAACTGCTTCACATCTATGTTGCATAGAGTCAACCAATTTCTGGCACCTGTCAACTGTTATTCCAGCCCAGGATGCTTTGACTACATCCTACAATTTTTTGGCATTTGTTGGCTTTGCCTCAGAAACTGCATTTTTATGTCACCCCACAAGTGTTCTATTGCATTAAGGTCCCGGGATTGGGCTGGCCACTACATAACCTCATTTTGTTGGACTTGAACCAAGATTTTGTTGGTTTACTAGTGTGTTTAGGGTCGTTGTCTTGTTGAAACACCCATTTCAAGGGAATATCCTCTTCAGCATAAGCTAACATGACCTCTTCAAGTATTTTAATATATGCAAACTGCTCCATGATCCCTGGTATGCAGTAAATAGGTCCGGCACCATAGTAAGAGAAACATGCACATATCATGGTGCTTACACCACCATGCTTCACTGCCTTCAGAGTGTATTGTGGCTTGAATGCAGAGTTTGGGGGTCGTCTGACAAACTGTCTGTGGCCCTTGGACCCAGAAAGAACAATTTTACTTTCATAAGTCCACAAAATGTTTCTCCATTTCTCTTTAGGCCAGTTGATGTGTTATTTGGCAAATTGTATCTGCTTCAGTACATGTCTTTTTTAACAGTGGGACTTTGCGGGGACTTCTTGCTAAGAGATTAGCTTCACACAGTCGTCTTCTACCTGTCACAGTACTCACAGGTAACATGAGACTGTCTTTTATCATCCTGGAGCTGATCATTGGCTGAGCCTTTGCCATTCTGGCTATTCTTCGATCCATTTGAATGGTAGCCTACCATTTTTTTCCACGTCTCACTGGTTTTGCTTTCCATTTTATAGCATTGGAGATCATTTTAGCTGAACAGCCTATCATTGTCTGCACTTCTTTATAAGTTTTACCCTCTCCAATCAAGTTTTTAATCAAAGTACGCTGTTCTTCTGAACAATGTCTCGAATGACCCATATTTCTCAGGCTTTCAAGGAGAAATGCATATACAACATGTGCTGGCTTCACCCTTAAATAAGGGCCACCTGATTCACACCTATTTCTGCACAGATTGATTGACCTATTAAACTCCACACTGCTATTATTTTGAACACACCCCCTTTCAATTAATTATTCAAATACACAGACTCAAAAACATGCAGATCATGAATGCTGAGTTGTTGGTTTTCTTAGAATCGACTGCACCAACTGGTAAATTGTTTGAAATGTGGTAATATAATTTATACTAAAAACAGTGATTAATCTGGTTAGCCATACTGGACTGCTATTCTTTTGAACACTACTGTATATCTGCAGGATATCTATCTACTAAAAGAATGGAGTCAGCACACTAATTTGCAAAGGTGAAAAAAGTGCTATTTAATAGCCCATAATGGTGACGTTTGGGTTCTGACTGAGAACCTTTCTCAACCCATTATGGGCTATTTAATAGCACTTTTTTGACCTTTGCAAACTATTGTGCTGCCTCCATTATTTTATTATATTGAAGACCTGGTTTTTACCTAGGATGCACAGCACCCTGGTCACCTGCTGGTGCTGCTTCTATATTCTCTTTCTTGCTATCTATTATATACAGTATCTAATATCCTTGTATCATCTATATATTTATATAATTTTTATTTTTTATTTTCTTGGTTGCCAGAAGGGTTCTGGCTGTGAACTTCGAGTGCTTGACTGATGCAATTTCCTGGTTCCTTTGAGATGTGAGCGTAAAAATCGGACACCATACGGATGGTCCGTGTGCTGTCCGTTTTTTTTCTCGCATCCATAGACTTGCATTGGTGAGTCTCGTCCGATATTGTTATTGCCGGATTTTTTCCTTTGGAGCCATTTGAAAGGTCGGGTGTACAGTAACAAGCCACAAATATTACAAGCACTTCAAGAGAACATACAGCGAGAAATTCAGGCTATGACCCCAGATGTCCTGCGGAATACATTCAACAATATGGAATGGAATGGTGGACATTTTCAACACCTGCATTAAAACATCAGTTTCTCATGAACCAAGGTATGTACAGTCCAAATTTCAGTACGATAGATTGTCTGTTTTACAAGTTTAAGCAATTTTTCTGGGTAATGTAGTGAGCGAATCACCCTGAACAGCACGGAGGCTCAGTGGTTAGCACTGCAGCCTTGCAGCACTAGGGTCCTGAGTTCAAATCCCACCAAGGACAACATCTGCAAGGAGTTTGTATGTTCTCCCTGTGTTTGCGTGGCTTTCCTCCCGGTTCTCCGGCTTCCTCCCACATTCCAAAGACATGCTGATAGGGAATCTAGATTATGAGCCCCAATAGGGACAGTGTCGAGAATGTCTGTAAAGCGCTGTGGAATGGTGCTATATAAGTGAGTAAAATAAATAAATAAAACTAACCCAGATTTTAAAAAAAAAAAAGTTAAACCAACCTCTCAATGTGCTGTGAGGACAAAGCAAGAACTTTCTGCAAGTTTCATCATCTGTATGACTAAAAAGGAAAGCTGGCATGAATAGCTAGCATTCCACACATGACACCAGGTTATTACACATATCAGTCAGCTGTGGCATTGTCACCCTCAAATGAGGGCTAATATGTTACCATACACATTGCTGACATGACACAGAGGGTTCGCTCACACTTGCATATTAAAAATAGGTCCCATTGTCATCCAAAAAAAAAATCACACCGTTTTTGACCAACCTCACATTGTGCAAAAATTGTGACTTTTTTCACTAGACTTTTCACACTAGACGTTAAACAATTAATTTCTGTAGCAAAAACTTTAATGAAGCCATGTCTTGTCCTAAGTCTTGTTGATTTTTATGTGGAAAAGTTACATATCTTACCGGCGTTTTGGCTTAGTTTTGTGCCGAACCACTATACAGCTTTCTCCTAAGTCCATCCATATACTTCCTGCCATATAGAGCATTTTACATAGTAACATAGTTTTTAAAGTTGAAGGAAGACTAAGTCCATCTAGTTCAACCCATAGCCTAACATGTTGATTCAGAGGACCAACACAGTGGCATAACTAGAGTCCAGTGAGCCCCGATGCAAAATTTGGAACTGGCTCCCACCTGCATGCTGGTTGTATGTATGGGTCCTTGTAGCATTCTAAATCCTAGAAAAACATGCGTTTTCACCCCCATGGAATAATTTCTCCCATCCTGGCTCCTTTCTGTAATAATCTCTCCCATGCTGGCCCCTTCCTATAATAATATCCCCCATCATGGGCCACTTCCAGTAAAAATACCCCACTTCCTGGGCCCCATGCTATAACAATGTCCTCCATCCTGGGCTCCATTCTATAACAATGTCCCCCATCCTGAGCACCCTCCTGGTATAATGTCACCCATTCTGGTACAATCCCTCCATCCTGACTCCTCCTTGTATAATGTCCCTCATCCTGAGCCCCTTCTTGGTATAATGCCCCTCATCCTGGGCATCTTCCTGATATAATGCCCCTCAACCTTGGCCCCTTCCACTCTTTTCCAGAACATTTAAAAAATAAACAAACGATTATTCTTACCTTTCCCTGCTACCAAGATGTGTGGCGTCCTCCTTCATAGCCAACGCAGAAGCCAGCAGCTGACTTTGGTGTCATATGGTGCCCACCACAGACAAGCAGTCATCAGCTGCCAACCTCTGAATGGCTAGCAGCGTGTATTGCAGTGCAGGGAGCTGGTGGGTCTATGTGCCACAATACATTTCAGCTGAATGTGCTTCCGAGGACACAAATTGGCGCTAGCTTCAGCGGGTCCCCCTCCTGCATGGGCCCGAACGCAGTCGCACCCTCTGAGACCACAATCATTATGCCCCTGGCCATACATATAAAGAGATTTTAATGCCATATATATAGTTATTCTTCCCTAGAATAAGTACTTTACAAATTTCCCACAAGGGTTTTACTTACCATCTACAAATTTACAGTCACCATGTCAAGTTAGAAGATGTATAAGGGCAGATTCACACAGAATATCTTAGTTTGGTATTTTTACTCTGTGCTTTGTTATTTATGTTGTTAATCCTTGCAATGTATGAAAAAAAATTACATTTTGGTGTTACCATTCTTCTAGGTGTCCCCACACAAAGTCCAAGCAGAACAAGCAACACAAAGTAAAGTGATCAAAAGAATCTCAGTAGCGCCATCTAATGAGATAAAAGTAATATCTTGCAGGTTTAAATAATAGCACTGGTACTATTACACTGGAAATGTGGTATTAGATGGCATTGAATATAGATCCCTCAAATCCTTAAAGAAGCACTCCCAAGAATTTTTTTATTCGCTAAACCTACCTAAATATGTGTGTCCAATCCTCTTCTCACTCATATGACTGAAATTCCAACTCGCCAGATTAGACAGGGGAATGTTTGAGCCCCAAGTTGCTTTTATAATGTACAGTGAGAGGCCTGTAAAAGTTTGGGCACCCCTGGTAAAAATTACTGTTATTGTGAACAGTTAAAGCGCACCTGTCACCAGGATTGTGCTCAGTAAACTACATACACTGTCAGGTGGGCGACATTACACTGATTAAAATAACACCTTGGTTGATTGAATCCATCCTGTGGTTCTCGTGTAATCTTTACTTTCAGTGTTGAGATAATGATACGCTCGTGCCTGGGGCAGCCTGCGGGGGGGGGACTCTATCTGGTGCTCTGCTTACATATTCATCTGTATGCTCTTATGACAGCTCACTGTGCCTTCACTGACCTGCCTCCTATTTTACCTAGCCCTGCTCTACTAGATGCATTATGTAAAATAGAAGAATACACAAGAACAACAGCACGGATTTCATCAACCAAGGTATCATTTTAATCAGTGTAATGTCGCCCACCTGACAGTGTATGTAGTGTACTGAGCACAATCCTGCTGACAGGTGCGCTTTAAGCAAGTTGAAGATGAAATGACCTCTAAAAGGCCTAAAGTTAAAGATGATGCAAATTTCCCAGCTTTATTAAAAAAAAAACAGCCTTCTATAACCTTGTGCCAAAAAACAGCAACCATGTGTTCTTCTAAGCAGCTGCCTAGCACTCTGAAAATGAAAATGGTGGAGGTCCACAAAGCAGGAGAAGGCTATAAGAAGATAGCAAAGCATTTTCATGTTGCACTTTCCTCAGTTTGAAATGTAATTTAGAAATGGCAGTTAACAGGAACAGTGGGGGTCAAGATAAGATCTGGAAGACCAAGCAAAATGTCAGTGAGAGCTGCTCATAGGATTTCTTGAGAGTAGTGGTGAGCGAGCATGCTCATTACTCGAGATTTACGAGCATGCTCGGGTGTGTTCCGAGTATCTTCGGCGTGCTCGGGTGTTATGTTTGAGTTACTCTGTGTGCATGATTTGCGAGTGTTTGACAGCTTTAATACATGTGAGGAATGTCTGTTTCTTAGACATTCATCACATGTATTAAAGCTATCAAACAGTCGCAAATCATGCACACAGAGTGACTCAAACATAACATTCGAGCACGATGAAGACACCTGGGCATGCTCGCCAAAAGGGTTAACAGAACATGCTCGCTCATCACTATTAGAGAGGCAAATGCAGAACCTTTGCTTGATTGCAAAAGACCTTCAGAAAGTTTTAGCAGACTCTGGAGTTGTGGTACATTGTTCTACTGTTCAAAGATACCTGCACAAATATGGCCTTCATGGAAGAGTCATCAGAAGAAAACCTCTCCTGTGTCCTCACCATCAGAAGTATGCAAAGGAACATCTAAACTAGACTGATGAATTTTGGAAACAAGTCCTGTGGAACGATGAGGTTAAAATAGAACTCTTTGGCCACAATGGTCAAAGGTATGTGTGGAGACAAAAAGGCACAGAATTTCAGGAAAAGAACATCTCGCCAACCATTAAGCATGGGGGTGGATCAATCATGCTTTGGGGTTGTGTTGCAGCCAATGGCACAGGGAACATTTCACAGGTAGAGGGAAGAATGAATTCAATGAAATTTCAACAAATTCTTGATGCAAACATAACATCATCGGTAAAAAAAAGCTGAAGTTGAAAAGAGGATGGTTTCTACAATAGACAACCATAAAAGGCACAAGCTGGCTGAAGGTTTTACAATGGCCCTCACAGTCCCCTGATCTGAACATCATTGAAAATATGTGGCTAGACCTCAAGATAGCAGTGCATGAAAGACAACCCAGAAATCTCACAGATCTGGAAGAATTTTCCAAGGAAGAATGGATGAAAATCCCTCAAAGAAGAATTAAAAGACTCTTGTCTGGCTACAAAAAGCGTTTACAAGCTGCAACACTTCACTTTCAAAAGGGGGTATTACAAGGTACTAACAATGCAGGGTGCCCAAACTATTGCATTTGCCCATTTTCCTTTCTGTAATTTTTAATGTAATGTAATTATATATATATATATATATATATATATATATATATTGCCTAAAATACAAAGGAAATGTGTCATCTTTAACTTTAGGCCTTTTAGAGATCAATTCATCTTCAACTTGCTTAACTGTTCACAATAACAGTAATTTTGACAAGGGTTGCCCAAACTTTTATATATCACTGTAAGTTTATGATGCCTTGTTTTGACACTCCATAGACTTACATGGTAAAGGCGCAGTCAGGTGGCCGTATAAAAAGGCAGAGTGCTACCCGATGTTTTATCGGATAGCGCTTGGACCAATGATATACCATGTGGCAGTGCAGATTTGCAATTTTTTTCTCATGCCGATTCGGGTGTATCCGATGATCGTATCACGCGCACTCATCCAAGTCTATGGGTGCGTATGAAACTTCAGACTGCACTCAGATGTCATCCAGTGGCGCTGGAAACTGGGGAAGATGGCGATTGGTATGTATTTGATTGTACTTGCACTACACAACACAAGGATTGAGACAAAAAAATTCTAGGGAGTGCTTCTTTAAATTGAATCCAATTACATCCACCTTTAATCTGTAAATCAAGAATTGAATCAAGCTGTCTTTTATTGTCCACGGAGGGGGGTCATTTCTTTGCATGCCATCTACAATCAGAAAAACATCCCAAATATCACTGTGAGCCACGTGCCACTCATCGCCCTTCTTGCCTAACTGACTGTGGGTTATTGTGGGCATTAAGCGTTGTGCACCAAAAAGGTTCACAATTACAACAACCACATAGCATTCAGTAGTTTTGGTAGCTGTATCACGGTGCAGTAACATAAGTATTTGCTGCTATGTAAAATCAGCAAATAAATTAATATGAACAAAGTAAGAAATATATCCTTTGCAATGAGACATACTAACAGATATTGTATGGGAGGCACAGGCTGTGTGACAGCTTTAATCTAACCTGTGCACACTGACAAATGTTTTCAGGATCCTCTTACATCAGTTTATAAATCTGCCATTTTATATTGAAACCGGCTCACATCATTGTCCCCAACATACTACTCATGTGATTGTTTCTACTTATGAATCATAGCAACATCTCTGCACAACAGGCTTCTTGTCTCACATGCTGGGCATTTATGATGGTAGATTACAGATTCACTTCCTTTCTCTGTGTTTTCCTGGATAATCCCCAGACTTGAAAAAATGTGACTGATGTTATTTGCCAGACATCAATCAGTGTAGAATAAAAATAGAAGAGTCGGTGCAGCTGGAGCACAGGTTTCCCTGCAGTATATGCAGGTGACATCAGCGCAGGACGTCTCAGTACATGCTCCATGTCACATCCGCACATACCACACACACTGACTACCGCTATGCAAACACACCAGCTTTCACTATGCACGCTGAAATGATGATGATACTACTCCCATAAGAACTGGCTTTCATATTACTGTAGAATTTAATTATGTAAGTATTTTGGTATTATTTAAGACAAGCAATGACGCATCCGGTTGTGTCACGTATCTGCTATCCCCAAACCTATGACAATGTGAGGTCTGTATAATGTCTATTGGTGAAGCAAGTATAATAAAAGTGTTTACAAAGCAAGTTACATTTTATACGACATTTAACTACGGCAAGTATATTAGGACTTTATAACTATGCTACTATCTAGATACAAATGAAAATTGTCTCTTCAGAGAGGAGGAGGAATTGAACTCTAGTGCCACCTATTGGAAGTAGCAATAGGTGGCGTTAGAGTTCAAGTCCTCTTCCTCTCTGAAGAGGCAATTTGCATATTTTATTTCTCAAAGGAGCATGCATGGCGTATAAGTCTCCTCACTCTGACGTGCCAGGCCTGGCTTGTCACTCTCCACAAGGAGAAATGTTACCCCTTAGATCCCTATCTATTGTAGATACATATCATACAGTACTCTAAAACTTCTATTGTGTAGAAGTATGAAAAGAGTGGACGTTTGGCAAAGTACTGAAAAGGGCAAGCTTGAAAAGCGAATCAAAAAATATATATATGGTATACATTTTTATTTATAATAGTGAAAGGCAAATGTTATTGACATATTTACATCCCTTTTAACAATATACTTTTTGGTTTTAAAACAAATACATTCAATCAACTGTATGGACAAAGTAAGTGTGAACATAGTCCTTGACTCCATGTGAAAATTAGTTATTTTGCTGAGTGAAAGAAACTATCTGACAAGTACCACCTAGGAGAGGTAGCTACCCTACACGTCAATGTCCAACCCTTTATTGAGCCATGTATCCTGACCATGGATAAATGCTAAGCCAGGACCTCAAGTACAGACAGCCTGTTTTTGGGTGCTTACCCCTCTTCAATGTAAAGTTGAGTCTGGCCAGATGACTACGACACCCTTGAGGCAACGTGGGATAAGTAGTGGTTCTCCTAAAAGGGAATCCATTCTCAGAATATTACCTAGTTTTTGTGTTCCGTGTATTTTTTCTTTAAGTTTAGGCGATTGTTTTCAATATCACAATCTTTATTAAAATAACTAAATTAATTTTCTGCCAATTTTCACAATGGCCATTGTGACTATTTTAGACTCAAACTTCCTGTCCTTTCAGAAAGAGTTTACAGAAGTTTCCTTATCATCAGAGGCAGGATTACAATGACAGGTAACAGCCCTATACATACAGTACAGACCAAAAGTTTGGACACACCTTCTCATTTAAAGATTTCTCTGTATTTTCATGACTATGAAAATTGTACATTCACACTGAAGGCACCAAAACTATGAATTAACACATTTGGAATTATATACTTAACAAAAAAGTGTGAAACAACTGAAAATATGTCTTATATTCTAGGTTCTTCAAAGTAGCCACCTTTTGCTTTGATGACTGCTTTGCACACTCTTGGCATTCTCTTGATGAGCTTCAAGAGGTAGTCACCGGAAATGATTTTCACTTTACAGGTGTGCCCTGTCAGGTTTAATAAGTGGGATTTCTTGCCTTATAAATGGGGTTGGGACCATCAGTTGTGTTGTGCAGAAGTCAGGTGGATACACAACTGACAGTCCTACTGAATAGACAGTTAGAATTTGTATTATGGCAAGAAAAAAGCAGCTAAGTAAAGAAAAACGAGTGGCCATCATTACTTTAAGAAATGAAGGTCAGTCAGTCCGAAAAATTGGGCAAACTTTGAAAGTGTCCCCAAGTGCAGTTGCAAAAACCATCAAGCGCTACAAAGAAACTGGCTCACATGAGGACCGCCCCAGGAAAGGAAGACCAAGAGTCACCTCTGCTTCTGAGGATAAGTTTATCCGAGTCACCAGCCTCAGAAATCGCAGGTTAACAGCAGCTCAGATTAGAGACCAGGTCAATGCCACACAGAGTTCTAGCAGCAGACACATCTCTATAACAACTGTTAAGAGGAGACTTTGTGCAGCAGGCCTTCATGGTAAAATAGCTGCTAGGAAACCACTGCTAAGGACAGGCAACAAGCAGAAGAGACTTATTTGGGCTAAAGAACACAAGGAATGGACATTAGACCAGTGGAAATCTGTGCTTTGGTCTGATGAGTCCAAATTTGAGATCTTTGGTTCCAACCACCGTGTCTTTGTGCGACGCAGAAAAGGTGAACGGATGGACTCTGCATGCCTGGTTCCCACCGTGAATCATGGAGGAGGAGGTGTGATGGTGTGGGGGTGCTTTGCTGGTGACACTGTTGGGGATTTATTCAAAATTGAAGGCATACTGAAGCAGCATGGCTACCACAGCATCTTGCAGCAGTATGCTATTCCATCCGGTTTGCGTTTAGTTGGACCATCATTTATTTTTCAACAGGGCAATGACCCCAAACACACCTCCAGGCTGTGTAAGGGCTATTTGACCAAGGAGGAGAGTGATGGGGTGCTACGCCAGATGACCTGGCCTCCACAGTCACCAGATCTGAACCCAATTGAGATGGTTTGGGGTGAGCTGGACCGCAGAGTGAAGGCAAAAGGGCCAACAAGTTCTAAGCATCTCTGGGACCTCCTTCAAGATTGTTGGAAGACCATTTCCGATGACTACCTCTTGAAGGTCATCAAGAGAATGCGAAGAGTGTGCAAAGCAGTCTTCACAGCAAAAGGTGGCTATTTTGAAGAACCTAGAATATAAGACATATTTTCAGTTGTTTCACACTTTTTTGTTAAGTATATAATTCCACATGTGTTAATTCATAGTTTTGATGCCTTCAGTGTGAATGTACAATTTTCATAGTCACGAAAATACAGAAAAATCTATAAATGAGAAGGTGTGTCCAAACTTTTGGTCTGTACTGTAGCTGAAAACACAGAATCCACATTTACAATAGGTGATGTCTCAGTTGATCCTGCTCCCCCTCCCTTCACAATGACCTTTGCACCCTCTCATTAGATGCCTTAAAACAAAAGATAGGGTCTGAATCGGTCCATTGCTGCTGATGTACAATTCCTGAAACAGCACAAAGTTAGGCTGTGTGTCCACTATGCGTTTTTTAAGCGTTTTTCGCAGCGGCAATTCCACTGCAGAAACACTTAAAAAACGCTTGGTAGAAGGTCTGCCATGTCTCCCAATGATAATCCTCATGTGCTGTGCACATGCTATGGAAATTTCCGCTGCGGATTATCATTGCGGAAAAATCCGCAGCACTACCAATTATTTTGCGGAATAACAGCGTTTTCTCCGCCATTGACTTGCATTGGACCACACGATATCCGCATTACTGCATCTGCAGATGTGGATACCATGCGTTTCAATGTGCGGATGGCACCCGGGTTTGGAGAAGATGAGACTCTCCTCCGGACCCGGGTACCATAGTACCTGTAAAAAAAAGAATAAAATAAAGAATATACATTATACTTACCTTCTGATGGCCCCGGTGTTCTTAGCGATGCATCCTGGCTCTCCGGCAGCTCGCGATGCTCTAAAAAGGACCTGCCATGACGTCATTTAGTCATGTGACGGGTCACACGACCGCTGACGTCGGCGGTCGCGTGACCCGTCACATGACTAAATGACGTCATGGCAGGTCCTTTTAGTCCACCGTGAGCTACCGGCAAGCCAAGACGCATCGAATAAAGGCACCGGGGGCCATCAGAAGGTAAGTATAATATTTATTTTTTATTTTTGACCATTCTTTACGGTCACTCTATATAAAATCCATGCCGTTTGCATGGATTTATATAGTGTGACCAAGTTGTCAAGCACTTTCCAAGTGATGCTAAAATCTCTTGGAAAGCGCTTGTCAACCCGCATGCGGAAATGCATGTGAAGAACGCTTCACTTCCGCTTGTCCCTGGCAGGAAAACGCATGTACAATCCGCATGTACAATCCACATGTACAATCCGCATGTGTTTTTTCTGCCAGGGAGATGCAGAAACGCTCAGGAAAAATCCGGAGCATTTCTGCATCGTGGGCACAGAGTCTAAAAAAGCCCCAGTGGCCAGTGTGAAAATTGCAAGATTACTAATTTTGTTTTAGAAAAAAAGATCATGATATATATAGACTCAATAAGCAGATATATAGACCTGCTGCGTATAGAGTCTTACAGCAATCCACCATCAGAAAATAGTATGCACACTCTGTGTAACACTATGTAAAATCAGATGGACACAGTCATTTTTTATGGCCGCTGTATTTAGGATCCTTTATAATATGTTTGTGCCAGACAACTCACTTGAGTTTTTTTTAGATACAGTTATAGGAATATTTCCCAGAATTGTATCTTTGGCTGCATTTCACTTGAATCTTCTATCTGTTCAAATGTCAAGTGTATAGGGAACAGCAGATTATTGTACTATTAGGCTATGTGCCCACGATGCAGAAATGTTCAGGATTTTTTCCTGAGCGTTTCTGCATCTCCCTGGCAGAAAAAAACGCATGCGGATTGTACATGAGGATTGTACATGCGGATTGTACATGCGGATTGTACATGCGTTTTCCTGCCAGGGACATGCGGATGTGAAGCGTTCTTCACTTGCATTTCCGCATGCGGGTTGACAAGCGCTTTCTAAGCGATTTTAGCATCACTTGGAAAGTGCTTGACAACTTGGTCACACTATATACCATGCAACCAGCATGGATTTATATAGTGTGAACAAGAGAATGTCAAAAAATAAAAAAATAAATGTATACTTACCCTCCGATGGCCCGCGCTGTCTTGCCTCACCGTCCCGGCTGCCGGCAGCGGTAGAGTGAAGGCCCTGCTGACGTCAGCGTCGCGTGACCCATCACATGACTCTGACGTCAGCGCAGGTTCTTTATTCCATCACGAAGTGCCGGGAAGCAAGGAGGAGCGCAGCACGGGCCTCCAGAAGGTAAGTATATATTTATTTTTTATTTTATTCTTTTTTTTACAGCTTTTTTAATGGTACCTGGGTGTGGATGAGACTCTCCTCTCCTCTACACCCGGGTACCATCCGCACTTTAGAACGAGCCAATTACGCAAGTACAGATGCAGTCTTGCGGAATTGGCGCGTTCTAATGCAAGTCAATGGCGGCGAAAACGCAGCACTTCCGCAAAGTAATTGGTAGTGCTGCGTTTTTTTCCGCAATGATAATCCGCAGCGGAAATTTCCGCAGCATGTGCACAGCACATGCGGATTATCATTGGGGGACTTGGCAGGCCTTCTACCATGCGTTTTTTAAGCGTTTCTGCATTTTTGCCGCTGCGGAAACGCTTAAAAAACGCATCGTGGGCACACAGCCTTAGGCTTTGTTCACACATTATGGATTTTTTCAGCGTTTTTTTATGCAAATTTTGAGCTGCGTTTTACAGTACCAGCAAAGTCTATGAGATTTCAGAAATCTCATGCACACATCATGGTTTTTTTTTGTTCAGGATTTTGTGCTTTACATGTTTTTATGAAAAATAGAGCATGTCACTTCTTTCAGCGTGTTTTTAGCGTCTTTTCACCCATCGGAAGTAATAGGTGGTGAAAAAAATGCTGAAAAAAAGCACCAAAAACCCAGGTGTCAAGTTTTCAGCGTTTATACAGCGTTTTTTGTGCATAAACTAGAATGAGGTTTTTTTTTTCACTGAGCTTTATGTACTGTACATGCATAACAGAGACAAAAGTACAGTGAAAAAAATTGCTGAAAAAACGCACCAAAAAAAAGCAACAAAAATTCTGAACAATCTCTTGGCAAGAGATCAGCTTTTGCTGCAGAAAATGAACGCAGAAAAAACCTTGATGTGTGAACATAGCCTTACAGTTTCCAGTGTTTGGCAGTAAACTGCAACTCACACAGTAACGATTGATGAAACACATCATTTCTCAACCATTTATGTTTCAACTGCTTTGCAAAATAATGTTGCACAATTCATGAGGAATATGTCAGACACAAGATTCCTTATCTCAGCTCTTTGCTATTGTACAGGGTGTGCCATTTATATGGATACACCTAAATTAAATGGGAAAGGTTGTTGATATCAACTTCCTGTTTGTGGCACATTAGTATATGGGAGGGGGGAAACTTTTCCAGATGGGTGGTGACCATGGTGGCCATTTTGAAGTCGGATATTTTGGATCCAACTTTATTTTTTTCAATGGGAAGAGGGTCATGTGACACATCAAACTTATTGAGAATTTCATAAGGAAAACAATGGTGTGCTTGGTTTTAACGTAACTTTATTCTTTCATGAGTTTTTTACAAGTTTATGACCACTTAAAAAATGTGTTCAAAGTGCTGCCCATTGTGTTGGATTGTCAATGCAACCCTCTTCTCCCACTCTTGGCACACTGATAGCAACACCGCAGAAGAAATGCTAGCACAGGCTTCCAGTATCCGTTGTTTCAGATGCTGCACATCTCGTATCTTCACAGCATAAACAATTGCCTTCAGATGACCCCAAAGATAAAAGTCTAAGGGGGTCAGATCGGGAGACCTTGGTGGCCATGAAATTGCTACATAAGACGCATCCCCCACTTTCCTCCAAAATTTTGGAGGAAAAAAGTGCTTCTTATAGTCCAAAAATATTATACTTTTACTATATGCCCGCTGCCTCGGGGTAACCCTGGACTCTAACCTCTCCTTTAAACCACATATCCAAGCCTTTTCCACTTCCTGAAAATTCCAACTTAAAAATATCTCCTGGATCCACACATTCCTTCAAAAGGAACCTGAAGACCCACCTCTTCCGACAAGCCTACAACCTGCAGATCCACCAGAAAAAAACATACCTGGCTGCAATTGTGCAGCTAAGCAATGATTTATGCTGCTTGTGGTTTAGGTAGCATGAATCATGACATTTGACGTAAGACATAATTTGACATAATCGGGAAGAGGTCCCTGCAGATTGACATAAACTTACGTAATTGTGATTATGCAGGCAGAGCAGGGAGGCACGATCTCCCTGCACTGCCGCACGGCCGCTATGGGGCCTGTGTGTCGGGGTGGCTGGGGTTACATTCACTATTAGGCTGCACCACCATATTTGTAAACAGGATTACCTGGTTAGGGGCCCACTCAGAAGTTCGCCCCCCTCTGAACCAAACCCTTAGCCATGCCATGGCAGCACATCTTCCCAATCTTATCACCAAAATAGTTGTCAAAAGCACATCTTCCCGATCGCATCACTAAAATCACTGTCGACAGCACATTTTCCTGATCACATTACCAAAATAGATGTCGGCAGCAAATATTCCCGATCACATCACCAAAATAGTTGTCGGCAGCACAGCTTCCCAATCACACCACCAAAATAGTTGACGGTGGCACATTTTCTCTCTGTAAAAGGGGATATTGTGACAACATTATAGAAACTGTTTAGGGAACAAACATTTAGGACCCCATCATTGTTGAAATTAAGGAATCTGCGAGCTGGTTTAGTGATGTGCCCTTCACAGCCCTTCACAGCACAGTGGTACTCCTGGTCCTGGATGCCAGCTGTGGAAGAAACTGCAGCACAGATTTTTTTCATTTCGGACTACAAGCTCAGCTGTTTTCCCTCTTTACACCCAGCATTATTTAGCAAAGGCTTTTCGTGTAGATGTACAGCAAACAAGGACCTCTGTAGATAGGTAAACCAAAGTGACATATGGCTTCAGAAGGAATAACATCATCTATAATTCAGCCCAGCTGCACTCTCATAGAGGTGCTGTTAATTGCCATAAGCCTGTTTGCCCAGTCACACACTGTAGCCCTCCTCCTCTTAGAGGACTAGAACTGAGGTAATGTTTAGTTAGTGCGAACCTGACTGCAGTCACATAGGCACTTTCCCCAGAAGAAAAAAATAGAATCCCCACTGGCCACAGGCTGCCAGCTGAACGTCTGTATTTGTTGGCAATGTCTATCTGAACACTAGTGATCTTATTTTTATGACAGCTTAGTCATATTTACCCTTGCCTCGATGGAATCTATATTATGCTTCTTGATCGCTAACATCTCTTGAAACTAAAGTCACTTTCTGGATTTTATTCATTTTGAAACTCTCATATGATCACAAAGTGTGGTGGTCTATAGTCAAATAAAAGGGTCACATGGACCCGGTTTGCTCACCCCCACCCCATCTGAGGTGGACAGGTTTCTGAGCTCTCCTCCTTGTGATGTCAAGGTTTTGATGACCCACTTGACTAATCTGATGAGTAGAAATTCAGGAAGCCCATAAAATTGGCCTGACAGACATAATAGGGTTACGAGATGACCTTGTCACGAGATGACTTGTCCGATTTTAAGTCAGTTGCATGCATAGATGAAACTACCATAGCCCATGTAATCAGAATACTTTGATATTTACAGGGAACCAGAAAATTATTGCTTTAGGATTACATCATATTCATTGGTGTGTGCTCTTATCTATATGTCTTGCATTTTTGAAGCAAGGGACTTGAAGTGGTAGAATATTTTTAATCAAGGGAGATAGGCCCTATTCACACTCTGCATCTTTGGTACAAGATAATTCTGCTGGACAATGATGTACCTAGGACAGTGGTTCTTAACCGGGGTTCTATCGAACCCTAGGGGTTCGGTGAGTTGGTCTCAGGGGTTCGGCGGAGGTCAAGACACACCCGACTCATTAAGTAAATTTGTGATGACACGCCCCGCTTGGCCATCACTTGCTGCAGATGATCACGTTACATTAATTGGCCAATCAGTGCTGCGGGGAATTTAGTGTGCTCAGTAGTCACCGTGTGACTGTCGTAGTCGTACGTTGTGTGGTTTCTTTCTTAATATTTTAATCCATACTAACTATGTCGAGCAAAAAAAGAAAGTGGTCGGACGAATATGTACAACATGGATTCACATGTATCACGGAACGTGATGGGAGTCAGCGTCCTATCTGCATGATTTGCAATGCCAAGTTGAGCAACTCTAGTCTCGCACCGGCAAAACAGAAGGAACACTTCTTGAAGCTGCATGGAGATGGGGAATACAAGAACACAACGCTTGCTGAATTCAAGGTGAAAAGAGCCAGATTCGATGAAAGGGCCACTCTGCCTGCTCTTAGATTTGTACCCGTGAACAACCCGATCCTCACCGCATTGTACGAAGTTGCTTACCTGATCGCAAAGCAGGGCAAGCCGCACACCATCGGCCTAAGGTAAATTATCCCAAATTCCTCTTTCAAATGACACCATCAGTGACAGAATAGAGTGCATGAGTAAAGACATCTTGGCTCAAGTAGTCGCAGATCTAATTTCAAGTCCGGCAAAATTCAGCCTTCAACTCGACGAGACCACAGACGTTTCTAATCTAAGCCAGCTTGCTGTTTTCGTGCGCTATGTGAAAGACAACATGATAAAAGAAGAGTTTTTATTTTGTAAGCCTCTTACAACAACAACTAAAGCCCCCGTCTCACATAGCGAGATCGCTAGCGAGATCGCTGCTGAGTCAAGGTTTTGGTGACGCAACAGCGACCTCACCAGCGATGTCGCTATGTGTGACACTTTGCAGCGATCAGGCCCCTGCTGTGAGGTCGCTGATCGCTGCAGAATGTCCTGGACCTTTTTTTGGTCGTTGCCCTCCCGCTGGTCAGCACACATCGCTGTGTGTGACCAGCAGGAGCAGCGATCAGGCTGGTAACCATGATAAACAGCGGGTTACTAGGGGCGCACGCGCACTTAGTAACCCGCTGTTTATCATGGTTACCACTCTGCTACGGTGAGCGGTAACCTCCCGCTCACCATAGCAGAGTGGTAACCATGATAAACAGCGGGTTACTAGGTGCGCGTGTGCCCCTAGTAACCCGCTGTTTATCATGGTTACCAGCCTGCTCCTGCTTCAGCAGGCTGGTAACCAGGAGCAGGGCATCGTGGAAAGATTCTTTCCACGATGTCGCTGCTCCCCTGATCGTTGGTGAGCCTGCCTGTTTGACAGCTCACCAGCGACCACATAGCGACGCAACGATCCCTGACAGGTCGTATCGTTGTCGGGATCGCTGCAGCGTCGCTAAGTGTGACGGGGCCTTAAGGCAGCCAATGTGAAGAAGCTTGTGGATGACTTCCTCAGAGACAACAATCTTTCATGGGATATGGTTTCTGCAGTTTGTACGGACGGAGCTCCAGTCATGCTAGGAAGAAAGTCTGGTTTTGGTGCGCTAGTAAAAGCCGATGCACCACACATCATTGTTACGCATTGTATTCTGCACAGTCATGAGTTGGCAACAAAAACCTTGCCTCCAAAAATGGCAGAAGTATTAAAAACTGTAGTGGAATTTGTGAACTATGTGCGAAATAGTGCTCTGAGGCACCGCATCTTCAGTGAGCTGTGTAAAGAAATAGGCTCTGAATTCGAGGTACTACTGTACCATTCTAATGTTCGGTGGTTATCCCGGGGACAGGTGCTGAATCGTGTTTTTGCCATGCGTGTGGAATTAGCCCTGTTTTTGCAAGAGCACCAACATTGTCATGCAGATTGCTTCAAAAATCCTGAGTTCATTCTCATTTTAGCGTACATGGCTGATATATTTTCAGCTCTAAATCATCTCAATCAGCAGATGCAGGGTGGTGGAGTCAACATCATGGAAGCAGAAGAAAACCTGAAGGCTTTTAAAAAAAAACTACCATTATGGAAACGACGAACAGAGAACAATAACTTTGCAAACTTTCTCCTTCTGGACAACTGTGTAAGGAAGATCAAAGATATGTCTGGAATCGGAGACATTTCTGTATCCATGGAACTGAAGCAAACAATTGCCACGCACTTAGATGAGCTTGCAAAGTCTCTCGACGGATATTTCCCTACAAGAGAGTCATATCCAGCATGGATGAAACTGCCGTTCATGTTTGCTGTTGAGACAGCAGATGTCAATTATGAATACCTCGACGAAATCATTGAAATTCAGCAGAGCCAGGTTCAACAGCAACACTTCAGAACAACAACACGCTCAACGTTTTGGTGTCGACAGTTGGAAAAGTACCCAATTATTGCTAAGAAAGCCCTGGAATTTTTTATACCATTTGTTACAACATATCTCTGCGAACAATCCTTTTCGAGGATGCTGGACATAAAAACAAAGAAAAGGAACAGACTTTGCTGTGAAAATGACATGAGACTAGCACTTGCCAAGGTGAAGCCACGCATATCTGAACTGGTCTCTCAAAAACAACAGCAGAAGTCACACTGATTTGCAAGTATGTAATTTGTTGTAAGTTCATGCACTGTGTTGGTTTTGTTCTTTGATCAAGGTGATGTTCATGCACGGTTCATTTTGTGTACCAGTAAAAAAACATACACCTATGTCTTGAATTTGGAAAAAAATCATATTTGATTTATCACTAAAGAAGGGTTCGGTGAATGTGCATTTGAAACTGGTGGGTTCGGTACCTCAAACAAGGTTAAGAACCACTGACCTAGGAGAAGTAGCTGGGGCATGTGTCCGGGTGTGGTTAGCAGGCAGAAAAAATGGGCCACTGAGGGGACAGTTTGGGTCTCAACAGAATATCGCTGCTGCAGGCGCAGCAGTAATAAGCAGTTTTGTTCATCTGCTGGTGGCGCTCACTGTGTCAGGTGGCTGCAGCAGTAATCATTACAAAAGGCAAAGAGCCTTCCCTTCTTCTCATTGTCCTGTATAGCACGGAGTTGCTCCTGTGATGGAAGATGCCATGAGAGCGTGTAAAGCCTCCCTCATAACAGAGCAGAGCTCATACCAAGAAGCAGCAGCAATGCATGTGTATACAAGTAACTAAGAAGCATTATTCTGCAGAATGGAGCTTTATATACAGTACAGACCAAAAGTTTGGACACACTTTCTCATTTAAAGATTTTTCTGTATTGTCATGACTTTGAAAATTGTACATTCACACTGAAGACATCAAAACTATGAATTAACACATGTGGAATTATATACTTAACAAAAAAGTGTTAAACAACTGAAAATATGTCTTCAAAGTAGCTACCTTTAGCTTTGATGACTGCTTTGCACACTCTTGATGAGCTTCAAGAGGTAGTCACCGGAAATGGTTTTCACTTCACAGGTGTGCCCTGTCAGGTTTAATAAGTGGGATTTCTTGCCTTATAAATGGGGTTGGGACCATCAGTTGTGTTGTGCAGAAGTCAGGTGGATACACAGCTGATAGTCCTACTGAATAGACTGTTAGAATTTGTATTATGGCAAGAAAAAAGCAGCTAAGTTAAGAAAAACGAGTGGCCATCATTACTTTAAGAAATGAAGGTCAGTCAGTCCGAAAAATTGGGCAAACTTTGAATGTGTCCCCAAGTGCAGTTGCAAAAACCATCAAGCGCTACAAAGAAAGTGGTTCACATGAGGACCGCCCCAGGAAAGGAAGACCAAGAGTCACCTCTGCTTCTGAGGATAAGTTTATCCGAGTCACCAGCCTCAGAAATCGCGGGTTAACAGCAGCTCAGATTAGAGACCAGGTCAATGCCACACAGAGTTCTAGCAGCAGACACATCTCTTCAACAACCGTTAAGAGGAGACTTTGTGCAGCAGGCCTTCATGGTAAAATAGCTGCTAGGAAACCACTGCTAAGGACAGGCAACAAGCTGAAGAGACTTGTTTGGGCTAAAGAGCACAAGGAATGGACATTAGACCAGTGGAAATCTGTGCTTTGGTCTGATGAGTCCAAATTTGAGATCTTTGGTTCCAACCACCGTGTCTTTCTGCGACGCAGAAAAGGTGAACGGATGGACTCTACATGCCTGGTTCCCACCGTGAAGCTTGGAGGAGTGCTTTGTGGGTGACACTGTTCGGGATTTATTCAAAGATGAAGACATACTGAACCAGCATTGCTACCACAGCATCTTGCAGCGGCATGCTATTCCATCCGGTTTGCGTTTAGTTGGACCATCATTTATTTTTTAACAGGACAATGACCCCAAACACACCTCCAGGCTGTGTAAGGGCTATTTGACCAAGAAGGAGAGTGATGGGGAGCTATGCCAGATGACCTGGCCTCCACAGTCACCAGACCTGAACCCAATCGAGATGGTTTGGGATGAGCTGAACCGCAGAGTGAAGGCAAAAGGGCCAACAAGTTCTAAGTATCTCTGGGAACTCCTTCAAGATTGTTGGAAGACCATTTCCGGTGACTACCTCTTGAAGCTCATCAAGAGAATGCGAAGAGTGTACAAAGCAGTCATCAAAGCAAAAGGTGGCTACTTTGAAGAACCTAGAATATAAGACATATTTTCAGTTGTTTAACACTTTTTTGATAAGTATATAATTCCACATGTGTTAATTCATAGTTTTGATGCCTTCAGTGTGAATGTACAATTTACAAAGTCATGAAAATACAGAAAAATCTTTAAATGAGGTGTGTCCAAACTTTTGGTCTGTACTGTAGATGTGATGAGTCATCTGCAGTATGTGGCTCTACATAGAGGGGATAAAAGGAGTAATATATTGTAGGATTGGCCTATATATAAAGAAGCCTGAGAGGTGGGTACTTCAGGTGTGGGCTATGTATAGAGAGAGCTGAGAGGAGCGATGTACTGCAGGATGGGACTGCATATAGTGGGGGTGAGAAAATTGATGTTCTGCAGGATGAGGCTGTATGTAGAGAAGCTAAAATGAATGACATACTGCAGGAGGAGGCTGTATTTAGAGGAGCCTGAGCAGAGTGATGTTTTGCAGGATGGTGTTGTACATTGAGGGACTAAGGTGAGTAATATTCTACAGGAGGGGGCTGTATATACAACCCCTGGCAAAAATTATGGAATCACCGGGCTCAGAGGATGTTCATTCAGTTGTATAATGTTGTTGAAAAAAAGCAGATCACAGACATGGCACAAAACTAAAATCATTTCAAATGGCAACTTTAGGGCTTTAAGAAACACTAAAAGAAATCAAGATAAAAAATGTGGTACTCAGTAATGGTAATTTTTTTTTAGACCAAGCAGAGGGAAAAAATTCTGAAATCACTCAATTCTGAGGAAAAAATTATGGAATCATGAAAAACAAACACACAAAAGAACACTCCAATACATCACTAGTATTTTGTTGCCCCACCTCTGGCTTTAATAACAGCTTGCAGTCTCTGAGGCATGGACTTAATGAGTGACAAACAGTACTCTTCATCAATCTGGCTCCAACTTTCTCTGATTGCTGTTGCCAGATCAGCTTTACAGGTTGGAGCCTTGTCATGGACCATTTTCTTCAACTTCCACCAAAGATTTTCAATTGGTTTGAGATCTGGACTATTTGCAGGCCATGACATTGACCTTATGTGTCTTCTTTCAAGGAATGTTTTCACCGTTTTTGCTCTATGGCAGGATGCATTATCATCTTGAAAAATAATGTCATCATCCCCAAACATCCTTTCAATTGATGGGATAAGAAAACTGTCCAAAATATCAATGTAAACTTGGGCATTTATTGAAGATGTAATGACAGCTATCTCCCCAGTGCCTTTACCTGACATGCAGCCCCATACCATCAATGACTGTGGAAATTTGCATGTTCTCTTCATGCAGTCATCTTTATAAATCTCATTGGAACGCACCAAACAAAAGTTCCAGCATCATCACCTTGCGAAATGCAGATTCGCGATTCATCACTGAATATGACTTTCATCCACAGTCCACGATTGCTTTTCCTTAGCTCATTGTAACCTTGTTTTTTTCTGTTTAGGTGTTAATGATGGCTTATGTTTAGCTTTTCTGTATGTAAATCCCATTTCCTTTAGGTGGTTTCTTACAGTTCGGTCACAGACATTGACTCCAGTTTCCTCCCATTCGTTCCTCATTTGTTTTGTTGTGCATTTCCTGTTTTGGAGACATATTGCTTTAAGTTTCCGGTCTTGACGCTTTGATGCCTTCCTTGGTCTACCAGTATGTTTGCCTTTAACAACCTTCCCATGTTGTTTGCATTTGGTCCAGATTTTAGACACAGCTGACTGTGAACAACCAAAATCTTTTACAACATTGCGTGATGATTTACCTTCTTTTAAGAGTTTAATAATCCTCTCCTTTGTTTCCATTAACATCTCTCGTGTTGGAGCCATGATTCATGTCAGTCCACTTGGTGCAACAGCTCTCCAAGATGTGATCACTCCTTTTTAGATGCAGACTAACAAGCAGATCTAATTTGATGCAGGTGTTAGTTTTGGAAATGAAAATTTACAGGGCGATTCCATATTTTTTTCCTCTGCTTGGTCTGAAAAAAAATTACCCTTACTTAGTACCACATTTTTTTATCTGATTTCTTTTAGTGTTTCTTAAAGCCCTAAAGTTGCCATTTGAAATGACTTTAGTTTTGTGCCATGTCTGTGATCTGCTTTTTTTCCAACAATATTAAACAACTGAATGAACATCCTCCGAGCCCAGTGATTCCATAAATTTTGCCAGAGGTTGTAGGAGGAAGAGATGAGTGATTTTCTCTAGGCTGGTATGTATTCAGGGGCTGAGAGGAGCGATGTACTGCAAGATGTGGCTATCTATATGGGGGGCTGAGAGGAGAGATAGTGTAGGATGGAGCTGTATATAGAGGAGGCTGAGAAGAGTGGTGTTCTACAGGATGGGGCACCATTTAGAGGGGCTGGGAGAAGTGATGTATTGCAGGATGGGGTAGTTTATGTTCGAACTGAGTGGAGTGATGTTCTGTAAGATGGGGTTGTACTTAGAGGGACTAAAAAATAATGTACTGCAGGATGGTGCTGTATATAGAGGGGCTGAAAGGCATAATGTATCACAGAAGGGGGTGTATATATAGAGGGCTTTTTTTTGGAACATGGAGGACACTAAAAAGGGAGGAGTGTGATGTTTTTACATGGGACTGTGTTGGAGTATGCTGAAAGGGTGATTCTTTATACATGGTCAGGTTGGATGGTAAGTTGGAGTGGAGTGAAAGAGGGAAGTGATGTTATTTACATAGGACTGTATGTTGTACAGTGCTAACTGGGAGGTGAATGAGGTCTTAACATGGAACTATGTGCTGAAAGTAACTAAAGGGAGGCGAGTGATGTTATTTACATGGGATTGTATGTTGTAGGGGGCTGAAGTGATATAACGATTTACATGGAACTGTATGAGGTTATTTAGATGGGATTGTATGTTGAAGGTGGCCAAAGAAAGAGGAGAGGGATATTCTACAGAATGGTGGGTATGAAGTTATGAACTTAGGGCTACTAGTGAAGAAGTGATTTTTTTTTTTCTCCTAACTGTTCCTTATATTAGTGGAATTCTGATTCTCTTCTTCACTAAGCAACTGCAAATTCAACTAATTGTCTCACACAGAGTTTTATGTGTGGACTGCAACTCACTTTCTCAGTGTAATCTTAGGAGATCTTCTCGGAGTCTCATAATATTGCATTGAGAAAATGAACTTCTAGTCCACATAGAAGACTTTGTTTTCCCGCATAATGAGACTAAATAAGGTCTGAGAGGGTTGATGTACTGCAAGATAGGACTGTATATAGAGGCAATAAAAGAAGTGATGTTTTCCAGGAGGAGGCTGTATATAGAGGAACTGAGAGGAGTCATGTACTGCAGAAGGGATCACTGTATATAGAGGGGCTCATAGAAATGATGTTCTGCAGGACATTCTTAGTGTAAGCTTATGAGATACTCTATGTAAATCTCATAGTATTGCAGCAACTCCATTCTACTCTTTCCTGTAGTTAGATAGTTATAATCAAGTTGCTGTATGGAAGATATCATTATCCACACTACTGTGTGCCGAGAACATGAACCTTTATACAGCAAATCTATTCTAGTTATTCCCATAGTGTCACAGCTAATGTTTTTTACAATATGGAGGACCTTCTTATACATATTATGGTTGGCATAGAAGTGTTTAACTTTCACTAAGCAAGTCCATTCAAATCATTTCTGTAATGAGGCAGCTAAAATGGTGTTATTGCATGCGTGGGTGACACACACACACACACACTACTGGGTGCACAGAGATCATGAATCTCTATACAAGAACTCCATTCTAGTCGTTGCTGTAGTGAGACAACTAGAATGGAGTCACTGTATAGAGGACCTAGTCATAGACAATATGGTCTGAATAGAAATCATGACCTTTTGTACAGGAACTCCACTAAAGTGATTCTTGTGGTGAGATATCTAGAATGGGGTTGCTGTATGGAGGACTTCCTTTTGACACTACTGGATGCACAGAAATCATGAGCCTCCATACAGCAACTCTATTCCATTCATTCCTGTAGTGAGAACACAAGAATGGAGTTGCTGAATGGAGTTTCATCGAGGCAGTTACACAACATTGTAGCTTCAATTAGTCATGAAACAAATGGGTCAGATTTATCATTTGCGGTATGGGCAGGTGTTACAGATTAATTAATTTGGCGAAACAATAGAGCTCTGTGTGTTGGGCTATGGTGGACAAGTTGTTTGGTAGGAGGCTAAAAGCAAAGGGAGTAAAAGGAAAGGCCTGAAGAAGTGACCAAAAAGCACATAAAAAAAAAAAAAAAACAGCAGCAGCTGCTTGCATAATTGGTAATGATCAATTAAACCTTAGATTTTGCAGAACCCATGTGTTCCCCATAAAACGGATTGTGATTGCTGAACAAATTTGCAGGTGAAATAGTTGTGCACTCAAAACAAAACAATCAAAAATTAAATAAAATAAGGTTGTGGCCACACCAGAAAATGGCAACTTTATCTGGTCTATGTATTAAAGGGAACCGGTCATTTTAAAAAAATAAATAAATAAAAAAAAACACCCCTCTATTAACCTGCACATTAACCCGATATCTGCAAGTTAATCGCGTTCTGAAGCTGCCTAGGGCTTGAACTGAGCCCCGCTGCAGGGAGGAAATGAATAGAGCAGCAGCCTCTGGCTTTTAGTCATCGGGGGTGTGGCAAGAACCGCTACAGTCACCTCTCAGTGCATGCCCAGCACTGACTGACAGCCGGGTCTAATGCAATTTTTCTGGCATAGAAAACAAGGTCCACATTTTAGCTAAGGGTGGATGGCAAGTTACAGAACTCGAGAATTGAGATTTTTAAGTTGTTTTGCAGCGCTGGGGTCCTGGGTTCAAATCCCACCAAGGACGACATCTGCAAGGAGTCTATGTTCTCTCAGTGTTTGGGTGGGTTTCCTCCGAGTTCTCTGGTTTCCTCCCACACTCCAAAGACATACTGATAGGGAATGTAGATTGTGAGCCCCAATAGGGACAGTGCCAATAATGTCTCTAAAGAGCTGTGGAATATGATGGTGCTATATAAGCGAGTAAAATAAATAATGATAGTATAAACATAAACCACATATAAAATATATGTTCTATAAGGGTTTAAATTTTATTGGTCCAGCAACTGCAAAATATACAAAATATCTGAAAGGCATATCAACTGGCATAGCTTCTCTTAGGCAATCAGATCAGACAAATGCACACAAGTACAATTAACATGTAACAAATATAATGGAAACATAAGCTGAACTTCCAACATTAAATAAATAAATAGAATACTAAAACATATTAAAAATTACAAAAATTCTAATAAAAAAAAAAAAGGAAAAGTATAATGTTGGTCTTTTGTAATGTTAAACTTCTACAGGTTCCAAGTTAACACGTTCGAAAGAGGCAACAACCAGAACATACAACTAGTTATTCACAGTAAAGAGCACCCAGACACAGCGAGAATCAACACAATGTTACACCTCCTGTTAGGGTCTTAAGAAATTATTTAGTTTACTGTGCTGGCAAGACAATACAATGCCATTAGTCATTACATGTCCATTGTAGCCTTGCTGTACACTTAAAAGAAAGTTGGACTCATAGATCACCGAATTGTGTGCTGCAGATGTAAGCAAGATCTTTAACGTTAACTCAATCCTTGTGTATACACATGCGCTATACAGCGGCCGATAGTAACGGTTTAAAGTGTCTCATTTTCTTACATTTCTAGAAAACTGCAGAATTTAAAGCAACTTTTTTTATATTTTGTAAAAAAAAAAAAAATTAACAGGACATTTTCCAATCAAATACAAATTACTCACACAAAAAACACAATCAAATGCAGGTCTGCGGGTCCACGACAGTTAGCTGTAGCCTATTATACTACACTTTTCTATGGGATTATTATGTCATTTTACTGTGCAGCCCATATAATCAGTCCCAGTGCAACAGTCATGGTGTCTCATGGCGATTCACATCAGCATGTGAGCACCACTTGACTCTTGGTTTCCAGGTGTCAGACACAACTTAATAAAACACAATCTTCCATCCGTTTCTTCCTTTATCAGTCCATACCCTCTGAGCATCATCCGAGCCACACAACCCTGTCAAACATTAAAGTGCAAATATGCATCTTTGAGATAAAGTGGAACCGTACAAAAATAGAATCCCCCCCTAACCTTATTTTTATCATTTTGCTCCTCGGGATTAAAAAAATAAATTAAAAAAAAAAAAAAGCCGAATGATATGGCCATTCCCTGTGCCATTCATAAAGTCTGTGCACGCGTTGGAGAAAATGAAGGTGTTAGTGGAAGCAGCTCCAGAAAATTCAAGTTGTAGAAAGCAGTTAAGAAATACTGTTCTACTAGCAGCTTTTGGGGAGAGAAAAAGGGGGCTCTATTCTTTTTACCAGAGAGTATGGTGGTAGTCACACTGTGGCATATGGAGGCCATGCGATATATGGCTCACATAGCTGGCCAGATCAGCCTATGCACCAACACAGTAAGTTGGGATAGGGATGCAAGAGCAGAGACTGTCAACTTCTGCATAATGTAAGATGTCACATCTGAAGATTTGCAAGTTAAAGGTTAAACCTCATCGTCAACGAGATTTAACTGTGATCTTGTAGGTGTAGCATTCCCAAAGTAGACAATCAATAGCTGCACCGTATACCACAGAGTGAGTGTCAAGCAGAATACATAAGGGAGAGATGGAAAGTATACGCAATATCTCAAAGTTTCAGGGCGTAGTACTTTGTAGCATCCGCAAGCAGATGGGGAAGGCAGAGTATCATCTACCTTATTTCTCGGCCTTTCTTTAAAGTAGTTTGGTTAAAATCTAAACCAATATCAAACTTAAAAAAAAAAAAAAAAAAAAAAATCAACCAAACAATGTATGTAAAATCAAAACAAAATTCGAAAAAAAATATATATATACACAAGTAAAACATAACAGAAGATAAGACTTGGCGGCGTACAAGCAGTTACAGCTGTGCACCCCACAAACTGAAATGATCCGGAGGCTCCTTGCTCAAATCTTGGTTGGAAAAGAAAAGAACAAAACAAAACAAAACCCTTTGGTGTTTCTCTGCGTTTCCAGTGGGATTTAATGCGTTCTGACATAAGCAGCTGCAGGCTCTAGCACGCGAGTCCAAAGACAAGACGTTCGCAGATAAACGTCAGTAATGGAGCACAGAACGCAGAAAATGACAAGATGATCACTTGTTGACTTGGCAGCTCTTGAATTGCCCATGAAACTCTGGATCACTCATGCCCTGCAAAGAAGAGATAATAATGGCGTCAATACACGTTCGCCTTGTGTCATGCGGCAGAATGGAAACGTTACAGCACACAAAGCATCAGGAAAAACAGAGAAAAACAAAACATTAAGGATGGTGCACTTACAACCATGTGAAATATAGTACATCAGACTCATGATGCTTAAAAGGGAATCTGTCAGCAGGTTTTTGTCAGGTAATCAGAGCAGCATGATGTAGGGGCAGAGTCCCTGATTCCAGAGATATGCAACTTAACTGGGATGCTTGCTGCCATTTTTCATTTTTTTTATTTAATCAAGTTTCCTCTGCTGCAGATTTAGCAGTTCTCTGAATGCTGAGCTCTGTATAACCCCTTCCACACCACTGAAATCTACCAATCAGTGGTGGAGGGCAGAGGGACTACATGAGACAACTATTCCTCTAGTAATAAACTCCTGCTGTTAAAACATGGATTTAATTGAAACTACAACATGCAATCTAGTAATTGAAACATGAATCAGGGTCTCTTCCTCTACATCATACTGCTCTCAGATTACAGAGCAAAAACCTGCTGATAAAGTATCTAGAAGTTAAAGGGAATCTATCTGGAAAGGACATGTAATATGGACGGCAACAAACAGTCATTGTAAATGAAAAGAAACATAATATACATGCAAAGCTTTTCAACTTCTGAAAGTAAATTGGTAACCAGTGTATTGCTACTCCATCAGAGGGCAGCATAGTGTGACACAGAGACCCGATTCCAGCAATATATCACTTACTGAGCTGCATGCTGTTTTGTTAAGATACCTGTTTTATCGGCTACTGATCTACCAGCATTCTGAATGCTGAACTGTGGATAACCACGCCTATACCACTGACCGCTTTCTGTGCACACTGTGCATAGGCAGAAAGCTGCCAATCAGCAGTAGGGGCAAAGTTAGAGAGATCATGAAAATGGAAAACTACTTGGCAGCAGGTTTATTGGCTCCTCTAGTAAATTTATCAAAACTACAGAAAGCAGCCCAGTGATACATTGCTAGAATCAGGTTCTCTGTCTCTACATTTTGCTACACTTCGATACAAAAACTTGGTGACAAATTTCATTTAAAAAAGTGTTTACAAGACAATTCATATTTATGATACTGCATCTTTTATTGTACATGTTCACAGAGAATTCTGAATGTTATAATTTCTCATAACATCCAAAGGTGAATGACAAAGCACAGTGATGACATGAGTCTGCGCACCATATGTGTGCATTTATTATGGGAACACCAAGCATGCCAGTCATGAATGGAGAGGATTTAACAAGGATGCAAAACGCATACTTCTGGGTGTGAATGATAGGTCATCCACTACCACGAGAAGAACATTATAGAGAGTTCACTTTACATGAGAAGAGTGGCCAGCATGCTCTCAGCCAATTACCTTCTAAATAACAATAAGGTAGTCAATGTGACCGAATGACAAACTGAGAGCCTTCAAAGTGAGGGGAAGAGAATGGAGATTAATCTCAGTGGGTGTCTACCCATCCATAAAGGATGACTGTATGGTGTGCGAACTAACTATTGGGCACAGGGATTCTGAAATGAGCAACAAGTAAATAAGGAAAGTCTTCCACAGATACACAACGGACAGTAAAAAGGTCAATGAGATTCAATGCAGCAAGGAGCACACAAGCAGGATATGCATCTCATCTTTCTAAGCGGGTTAGGTAGAGTTCTTGCACTTGAAAAGGTGTTAATAAATGGCAGAGAAGAACGGAGATGAAAGTAAAAAGTGAATACTTACAGGCAAGCCTTGCCAAGTAAAGGCTGTAAAGGAGAAAAAGGGACCAAAGTAAGAAGAGATCAGAAGTTAGAATTAAAAGCAAGCAGAGAGAAAGCGAAGATGTAAAGTTTCCCAATTTCTAAAAGTACATTATAACTACTTTGATCCTCAGACTATAAAGAGCAAGAATTGTAAGGTTAGACGGACATGATCAGGGGCAAACACTAACCTGCGGAGCTTGTACTGCAGATGGCTCCTGAGATGTGCAGCCTGACAGAGCAGAGCCCAAATCCTCAAAGCTGTTGATCCGCGCTTTCTTGGTTGGTTCAGGACTTGCAAGAGGTGTGACACTATTGCGTCTCATCAGTGGAGTAGGGCCTTTCTTACAATCCTGTGAAGAGGCACATATAATGGTTACCGAAAAGTGATCTTCAGATTATAGTATACATTGTGCTTAATCAGTTGCTGCAATCATTTCTAAAAAGCGGCAATATAACCGCTCACCTCTGGTCTGTCCACATGGGTGTTTACAGCATCTACACTGAAAGTGACCGTCTCAACCCGGCAGCCTAAAAAACAAAAGTTGTCAAATTAGATCCACAACTACAACTTATATATATTCTATTACATGAAAAACTAAAGAACATTGCAGTAAAGGGGCCTCAGTTTTACCAAAATCTTCTTGTACTAGTTCCGGAGCAACTTTACATTGGGTTTTATAGTACTTTTGTTCATACAACGCAGCGCACTCTTCCCCAGTCTTCTACATACACAGAACTACACAATGAGACACTTACCATATGCATAGGGAGTCAATTTAAGCATTGAATGCAGTGGACACTTGAGATATGGCATTTCATCTAGAAAAAAAATAAAAAATTACAGATAATGCGTAAATAATGCAGCATGAGTAATACCAACAGTATATAGGGAATATAGCATGCCGAATGTCATCATACCTGCAGATTTATCCAGAAAATAGGACAGGAGGCATCTCATAATGGCCTGATGGCAAATAACTAGGACATTCCCTTGTCTCTCCAGCTCCATGATTACAGGTTCCAGACGCTGCACTAGATCCTGGTAAGACTACAGCAAACAGAAAAATAAACCATTAAATTACACAATGGGAAACATGCAATATTCTGTGTTTGTTACCTACATTAATACCCCAGCTATAATGTGCACGGAGTAAGAACCGGAAGAACTCACCTCTCCCGATGGGTAGCGATAGTGGTATTTATCCTGAGCACGTAAGGCATATTCTTCTGGAAACTGTTCTTTGATCTCTTCATAGGTCTTCTCTTCACACACGCCCTGGTCGATCAAAGGATAATCAGCATTATAGCAGGTGGCCATATACATTAGACAAAGGTACACTGATGATTAACAACGGCTGAATGAACAGTTGCCCATCATGTTGCTGACACTGTACATGTATTAGTCAGTACTGCTTGTTACAGTAGATTAAACTAGTCATGTGTTCAATAAAATCAGGTGAAGGAAAAAAAAATAAATCTGCAAGAAAGTTCTTAAAAATGTATGCAAGTATGTAGTTACTGCTAAATTTCACCAAAAGTTTTGGGTTAAAGCATACATATTAGCCAAGCTGATCAAAATGTACGGCCATCTTAAAAGGGAAATCTGTCGCCAGATTTTTGCCACCCAATTTGACAGCAGCATACCGTAGAGAACCAGATTCTAGTGATGTCACTTACTGGGCTGCTTGCTGTAGTATTGATTAAAAAGAAGAAAAACACACACACACACACACACACACACACACACACACACACACACACACACACACACACACACACACACCTTTATCCAGCAGGAGATTCCCACTAGAAGACTAGTAAAACTGATGTCCTATAGCCCTCCATATTTGTGAGCTTTGTATAACCCCACCACTAAATGACTGTTTTCTGCCTATGCACAGTGTACAACAAAAGCTGTCAAACAGTAGCGTGGGTGAGGTTATACAGAACTTAGGATTCAGAGAACTGGTAGAGCTGCAGCAGATAAAACAGTGATTTTATGAAAACTGCAGCACAAAGTAAAGCAAGTGAAAAATCTGGAATCAGGGTCTCTGCCCCTACATCATGTTGCTCACAGATGAGTAGTGAAAACCTGGTGACCGATTCCATTTAAGCTTTGATACTCTACATTTAAAGAGATGGAACCATGGTA
This sequence comes from Phyllobates terribilis, assembly GCF_046119375.1. Classification (NCBI taxonomy): domain Eukaryota; kingdom Metazoa; phylum Chordata; class Amphibia; order Anura; family Dendrobatidae; genus Phyllobates; species Phyllobates terribilis. Next base: position 296,148,128 of record NW_027362771.1, read on the forward strand.
CATATTCCAGAAGTCACTTTATGACATACATGTTTTAATAAAAACAAAAAGACACCATATACAATAATGCCATGAGTAACTTACAGCATCAAGCTCATTTAAAGCCTTCCACTGCTCATAGGGTACTTTCAGGGCTTCACCCGTCTGAATAGTTCTCTTCAGCTGACTAGTCCACACTTTCAGCTCCTTTAGGTTCTGGTCTGCAATATATTTCTTCAGGGCAATGGAAAACTAGGAGATGAAAGAATAAAAGCAGGGTTAACGGGTCGGTGTGGTAATCATATTTCAAGGGCTTCTCCACCTCGGATTTTTAATTTAAATACATGTATTCTGGACCAAAATCTCTTTTTCCAACCTGGTTTATTTAATTAAAATGTTGCACAGTTTGGCTTTTACAGGCTCTTTTTTTCTATACTTTCAAGTTTGATGTGGTGAAAAAAGAAAAAGAGGAGTTAAACTGTCCCATTGGGCTCACAACCAGCTCACTGATGGGTTCTTCATTAGCCCATTCTGCAGCCAGAAATAGCCAATACAACAAAGGCTATAGAAGTCAAAAAGTGCACATTTTTTTTAATGAAGCCCAATTGGAAAAATGATAAAATGTATGAAGCTATATATACAGCCATGCTTCATCACACATAAGACTATGGATCGTTTAGCGTTAAAATTACCTTTTTCCCCCGTTGTGATAAACCAGAATCGCCACCAATTTTTCCCTGGACATTGCACTCGCTTTCCCCAGCTCTACACAAGTATATACAGCGGGGCTGGACATGGATATTCATTAGATAGTACACGATCTTGCTTTGGATGTGATCCGATACTTTATTCACCAAAAATCTTCGGCCGACATCAATGACAATGATCATAGAGAGGTCTCTGTGGGGAAGAGACGGAGGACATATACATTATAATGAAATATTACATTTCTTGAATTAATAAGACTAAATAGCCAATTTATGAAAGTGTCGGCATTTCAAAGACGTTATGACTTCATTGTGGATTAGTCCAGTCATGTATAATGACTAGAAATAGCTCATGTATAAAGTAATGGTAATAAATGCCTGGGCAGGACCCAAAAGTTACCTGTCATGACAGTCCGGATCCAGGGGCTCGTACATGTTCTTGTAGCAGTTGATCCTCTTCATGAAGTCGTCCAGTGCTTGTTTTGATGAACACCCTTTGTAGTCCGGGCTGGATAATTTCACTTCCTGCAACGACATTGCATTTATTAGGAAATGTTGGCTGGCACATATCTGATCGGAGCGGATTTCATTAGTCGCACTCACCATAACATTGCTGGCAACAACTGATGGATCATCACATATAGATTCAATAAAGAACACCTAGGAAAAAAAATAAATAAATGCTTTAGCAATATATAAATCACAGTTTCAAAAAGCTGACCGACCATAACAATTATTTATTGATGCTGCCAAGTAGTAATTGAAAATCATTGGCAAAGTGTTTATACTGTATATTTATACAGGGTATTCACAAATGAAAGCTAATGCGCCATCCACAACTACAGATTACCGCTAAGGAATAGACCGGCTACTTCAGTTCATTGCGCCTGAACATTAGATGTTCTTCATCAGGACGCTGCTCTTGTGACAACTAACCTTGAAGTCGTTTTCTTTGGCAAAATCGCTAATCATTGATCTTCTCTCTCTTGTTGTATTTGTAGCATCAAAAACCTACAGAGACATAAGCGGTCATGTTTATCCTCAAGTATCCAGAGTTACCAATCGCTAAACCTTATAACATAACGGAGACTTACAGCGATCTGTCCACCTTCTTCCGTTAAGTAAGACTTCACGTCTGTTAAAGCAGCTAAGGCACATTGTCTGTGGGGACAAAATAGAAATAACATGTAACATTCTGTCTTTACTGAATACAGATTTTACCCAGGAATTGAGAATTTTGAGACGAAATGATCAGTCCTGACATTGAAAGAAGCAGATTTCTCTGATAGATAAGAGCCCTTGTAATATATCTTATGTGCACTACTGTTTTTAATTTTTATTTCATAAATCAACAATTACTCTAACTATAAAAGTGCTTTACTAACCACAAACAATGGATTGTACCAATATGATGAACGTAATAGACCAACCTTCTGACTTTCATGGCTTCCTGGTTGTCTGCACGGAAGAAGTCAAAGGAGCTGAAGTCTTTAACAACTTCTCGCCTGTACTCCCCAACATTAAACACTGAAAGAGAAGAACGTTGGAGTCTGCAATGAAAGTTTATCCTGGAAAAAGCTCTGCATTATAAAGAAGCCAATTCTTGTATGGGTAAAAGCTGTAGAGCATTTGTACATGGACTAGACCGAGCAGCTGATGGTTATAAAGTTGTGGCTAACGAAGAACAGGCCTATAAATATTATAAGGAGATCACAGTAACCTGGAAAAGCAAACCCGCCCACTTATGTATGGTCCAAAGGCTTTAAAAGAACAATAAAATAGCTTTACCTTTTGTAGGAACTCCACTCCAGTTGAGGTATCGAGTCAGTTTTTTGGAAATATAGGTCTTTCCGCGAGCAGGCAAGCCCACCATTACAATCACAGTAGGAGAGTTAGCAAGATGGGGTCCACCTACTGAAGAAGAATATGGAGAATAAACAATTAAAGATTCCAACATATTCGAGAATTATTTTCAGCACTAAACTGAGGTCTGATATTCATCTAGTAGGACCATGAACTGTGCCTCTTACAGGAATAAGCCGACTAATCTCCCTGCAGGATATAAAGGAAATGGGAGAACTATTGACACAGCTATTGGGCTAGATAATTGCTTTATCCCAGACAGCACATACCGCCTATTATGTGCCAGGAACTTGGCACTGGGCAACATTCCTAACACACATTGGAAAACGCACATGCGAGGGACTACCGGGAGCAATGAGCTGCAGGGAAACCCTCTGCGCTTATGGGTCATTGCCTTCTTAGGGTACCTGATAATGGATTTGTATTAAGCAAAGAGATATGATTACTGTTTCTTTAAATCAGATGGGACAGTCATCAACAAATGTTTGTCAAATCACCATTTCCATTCAGTTGTGGGTACAGTGGGGTCTGTTAATTCAGAACAATTAGCTACAAAGTCATTTGGAGTTCCTTAAGCCTTTCTTGGATGGCTATTGGCTGAACGATTATTTGGCTGGCAGCTATGTGGCCCTGCACTTCTGTACATAGGATCCCTTGCACTATCAAGCACTCCTTTTGTCACTATTAGATAGCTGCTGCCAGACTCCTCAGATGGTGGCTTACCTCAGGGAGAACAAAGGGACTGGCAGTCCAACATCCTTATGTCCCAACAATCATCTGATGTGACCCTTTCAGCGCCCAAGGCACATTTACAACAGGTGTAGATTGTAAATGTCCAGGACCTACATGACATCACGACATAATATTGCCTTCCCCAAACTTCCCATGTAAAACTAGACAAAAACCTAATCTTGGGTCTTCACAACCAAGACCACCACAAAACTAGATTCTACTAAAAAGAGCTCAGCATTTCTGAAAACACAGTGGAGCAGACTCACATTTCTTAAGGCTGATCATTTCCATTATAGTAGTAGAAGCAGTGTGCAGAAATGAGCGCTGAAGCTTGGAATCAAAGCCTCAAGTACAGTAGGTCATCCAATATGCGTCATTAGCACGTAATCCGATAATAAGATACAGAATGTTACACCCCACCTCTGTACATCAGGAGTGAGAGTACAGGGAAGATTATTCAGATACCAAAGGACTAACAGATTAAGGCAAAACCAATTCAAAGGGAATGGTGGAAAAAAAAATATTATATATAATTTATTTTTATTTTTTTTCATTCAAAACAGACAGTCTTGAATAAATTATGTACATGCTGTAAAACTAATAATGACAGTTTTTGCTCCCAAGGACCACTATAATTCTGCTAACAGTGATGACCAGTCGTTAGCATTCAGCAAGGAGACACCATCTGCTGACTCATGGCCTATTTGCTTACAGACTTCCTACGCCACGATCCTCTGCCCCAAGGGGTACATCTGTCCCTGGTCTCATCACTCTGGACTGATTTCCTACCAGACATATTTACATCTCCTTCACACCTTTGCTATATACTGTAATCACTTCCGATGCAATGATCGAGAAGAACCAAATAGAACGGGACAGATAGGGTTTCTGCTGTGTTCCTGAGGATCACTACCGTTACATGTAAACTCCTTTCTAGGATTAATTACTAGAGCCGAGCAGGACTCCGGCTCAACATCATGTGTGCGTCACAGCAACCATGACGTCGCACAAGGTACTAATCAGAAGACGAGCCAGGAATGCCGGCAAGTAGGAGGCAGTTCGTAGGGCTATGGTCCAGTGGCCATGGACTACTGACATTACTGCTAGACCAGGGTCCTGTAAATCTTTTTTGCTCCACACTATCAAGTACCCAAGATTTTTGATAATCTGGACCTCATTAAATTCCACCAAAACTGGAATAAAAAAATATATAATAATAATTAAAGACCAATAGACAATATGAGAGTCCTCAGTTTCCTCCCACACTCCAAAGACATAGTGATAGGGAATTTAGATTGTGAGCCCCAATGGGGACAGTGCCAATAATGTCTCTAAAGTGCTGTGGAATTAATGGCGTTATATAAGCGAGTAAAGTAAATATACTCATTTAATTACGTATTGACATATGTGTTAGGACATGTTAAAATGGGATTCTCCCTAGTAAAACCAGTGGCAGTAGAATGACTGGCCAACACCTCCAGCCTCCTCTGCTTGTCAAACAGAAAGTGCATGCATCAAACAGAACAAGCTGGCACGCTCCGTCACGAGACCAGCGGAGGGGTGGAAAGAGGAGAAATCTCTGACACAGCAGTTTAGACAGGTAGCTGTGCAGGCTGGGATAGCCAGGGTTAATGGAGCATGAAGACAACAGACGTCACTCCATATGGCTGTGAATCCGGACTAGCAGTCGTCATTTATAGAAAGGGACAGTTAGGAAGCTTATGGCTATATAGTAAAGTTAAAACCCAAAATTGTTCAGACTAAAGCCAGAGATCCAGTCTAACTGGAAAGTTATTCCGATAGATGATTTCTAATCTGAAATAACCCGCTGCAGAGGGCACAAAGTAGTCTTCTTTTAGCGCTATAATCCGGCCGTCTACCTGCCTGATCCATCATTATTCAGCTGCACGTGGTGCAGGATTAGTAATGTCTCGCCACGTCAAGGCTGTCACAAAGCTGCAGACCAGCATTTATGGAGGAGCGAAACAGTCACTATTCATTCTCCATCAGTCGTTTCTCGCAATTTGCTACCAGCTTTTTGGTTTTTTTTTTCAGTCTGGCAAATAAATTTTTCTCATTGATTTTTCTATGTCCAAATTATTCAGGTCCCCTGTGCATCTGGTCAATAAATTCTCCCATTTTTACTCATAGTGTGACAACTATACAGACCATAGATGTGATGGGTGAGGAAATTCATTCCATGCATGGCTGGCCAGAGCACTACTAGTGATCCAAAGTCACTCTGATCCCTCCATACGGCAGGTGATAGTGACCGGATACAAGAGCTACAGACATCACAACTCAAAGTGATAGATGTCATAATCAAATGACTATGTGCACTGACCGGCCAAAAGAAGAGTCTCCTCACTGTGAAGAGCGTGGAAACAAATGTCATACAGTGCCTAAATCCCACTACTAGATCCCCCACCACCAGCCCCTCCAATAGATTGGGAGAAGTATATTAGCAGCACGGGTGACTAGAGGAAACCGGAGGAGAAAAATAAAAAGACATATTTGCATACACAAAGCAGCTCCTATTCCTGTCCATTCTCTCCCCGCAGTGATGCTGAAGCCGGACACTGCACATCCACACAGATTAACCATCCAATACAGGGCCAGAAATACGGGGGATGCATGGGGGGGGTGGTCACACAACTTCTTTTGACCCACATGAGAAGACATACTATTAAGGTCTGGAGATTTGTCTTTCAAATCCGCACCTATTACCTCCTGATATATATCTCCAGGTGTGAATCGACTGGCGCACCCCATCCCATCAGCCATGACAGTGATCTGCGGCCGCTGGACAGGTGAAGGAGCACCACCTCTTACCTGCTGATGTCCGCGGCCCCTCTATTGGCCAGTCTGGCATTATGTCATTGTTGCAGCATGTGACAGTGCACTAGGCTGGCCAATCAAAACAAGAGCCGCGGAGGCCGCCAGGTATGAGCCGCTACTCGCTCACCTGTCCAGCGGCCACAGATCACGGTCATGGCTGATGGAATGGGATGTGCAGATAGATAATCTATCTCTATGTACACACACACATACTAAAGCCTCTGCCGTGGATGCCATGATGACTACAATGGAAGCCTTAGGAGTGCTGGGATGGGAGTCCCCGAGTCACCAGCTGAGTGATGCTCACAGCCCCTCCCCCGCACCAGGAGCCCCATGTACCAAATCAGTCCCCCTGATGCCCGGACACCAGGTGGCGCTGCACTGTGGATGACGCCAACGGCAGGGAATCCCCCCGATGCCGGTGATCACCCCAGGACTAGCTGTAATCCTCACCCGGGAGCACCTACCATTCATGGGCACCGCGGGCACCTCCTCCTTGGGCAGCCAGATCTTCTTGATCCTGTTCTGCATAAGCTCCATAGGCATGGCGGCGGCGGCGGCGGCTACAGGTGCCAGTCAGATACTCGGTCTTCACGTGGTCGCGGGGTGCTCGCCTAGGTAATCCAGCAGTGCTCGCGCACCTAGCGGGCAGCCATGGCACAGGTGATCCTGCGTGTACAAGTGTCCGGTGTCTCCGGGCTGAGTGCACAGTGCTGGCAGCGCAGATCCTTCTCTACCGCTTCTCCTCTCGCATCTGAGAGAATCCCACACTGCAGAGCAGAAAACCCCGGCCGGCAAAAGAGGCAACGTGACACCCGTGACGTCACCGCCAGCGCCCCTCCCTCCGACGTCACCACAAGCTTCCCACCTGCTTCTCTGTGCTGCCACCTAGCGCTCACACAGCCCAACTACCGGCAGAAAGCTGTGCCGCAACCTGCACGTACTGTTTAACCCCTGACACGCTGGATCTTCTATGGAAATAAACTAGAATCGTTATTAGTGTTGTAGTTTATAAGTGCTATTGATAAGATTTATCAGAAGCAGCAATCACCTGTGCCCAGCAGTATCCATTACATTACAACACTTTATTACCACACAGCCCTAATGACCAGACATCCTGCTCATCGGCATAACCAGAGTCCTAATACAGCGCAGTATATACGTGGTCTTCAGACTGGAGGGGTCCTGTGAGCGGTAAACAATGCCCCACCCGCATTAATACCAGCACTGACTAGTGGATGTTCCCCCGGAGATCACGCGTGTTCTCTACTATCCCTGCTCCATCCTGAGCGACCCACGTCCAGCCCTGCTGGAGATACATGGGATAGCCCACCATGGTACAGAGGTCTCTGCTGTGTGGGATCACCTTCTCTAGTGGATTATTAATGCACAGACTATATATATATATTCTGTGCACATATCTCTCATGTTCATGGTGCATGCATATTGTGTATATACTGCGCATATATATATATATATATATATATATATATATATATATATATATATACACACGGACGGGTCCACACAAAAAGGACCCGTTGCATGAGTGATATATGGACCCTAAGCAATCCAATGGCCGATCATAATGCAAAATTACACTTGATTTGGGAGTGGAAATGGCCACCTCACCTCTTGCGACCCTGTGTATGTATATATATAAATAAACTGTGCACATCTCTCATCTACAGCATGCATTATATATATATATATATATATATATATATATATATATATATATATATATACTGTGCATGTATCTCCCATGTACAGAGTGCATGCATACTGTATATGTGTATATATATGTGTATATTTGCATGGTGCATACATACGGTATATATATGTATATGCATATTCTCTGCATGCGTACTGTATATATGTGGGTATATATATATATATATATCATGTATATTCTGTGCACGTATCTCCCATGTACATGGGGCATGCGTACTGTATATATGTATATGTATATATATGCATATTCTCTGCACGCGTACTGTATATATGTGTATGTATATATATATGCATAGTCTCTGCACGCGTACTGTATATATGTGTATGTATATATATGCATATTCTCTGCACGCGTACAGTATATATGTGTATGTATATATATGCCTATTCTCTGCACGCGTACTGTATATATGTGTATGTATATATATGCATATTCTCTGCACGCGTACTGTATATATGTGTATGTATATATATGCATAGTCTCTGCAAGCGTACTGTATGTATGTGTATGTATATATATGCCTATTCTCTGCACGCGTACTGTATATATGTGTATGTATATATATGCCTATTCTCTGCACCCGTACTGTATATATGTGTATGTATATATATGCATAGTCTCTGCACGCGTACTGTATATATGTGTATGTATATATATGCATAGTCTCTGCAAGCGTACTGTATGTATGTGTATGTATATATATGCCTATTCTCTGCACGCGTACAGTATATATGTGTATGTATATATATGCATATTCTCTGCACGCGTACTGTATATATGTGTATGTATATATATGCATAGTCTCTGCAAGCGTACTGTATGTATGTGTATGTATATATATGCCTATTCTCTGCACGCGTACAGTATATATGTGTATGTATATATATGCCTATTCTCTGCACGTGTACTGTATATATGTGTATGTATATATATGCCTATTCTCTGCACGCGTACTGTATATATGTGTATATATATGCATAGTCTCTGCACGCGTACTGTATATATGTGTATGTATATATATGCATATTCTCTGCACGCGTACTGTATATATGTGTATGTATATATATGCCTATTCTCTGCATGCGTACTGTATATATGTGTATGTATATATATGCCTATTCTCTGCACGCGTACTGTATATATGTGTATGTATATATATGCATATTCTCTGCACGCGTACTGTATATATGTGAATATATATGCATAGTCTCTGCACGCGTACTGTATATATGTGAATATATATGCATAGTCTCTGCACGTGTACAGTATATATGTGTATGTATATATATGCATAGTCTCTGCACGCGTACTGTATATATGTGTATGTATATATATGCATATTCTCTGCACGCGTACTGTATATATGTGTATGTATATATATGCATATTCTCTGCACGCGTACTGTATGTATGTATATATATGCATATTCTCTGCATGCGTACAGTATATATGTGTATGTATATATATGCATAGTCTCTGCAAGCGTACTGTATATATGTGTATGTATATATATGCATAGTCTCTGCACGCGTACTGTATGTATGTGTATGTATATATATGCATATTCTCTGCATGCGTACTGTATATATGTGTATGTATATATATGCATATTCTCTGCACGCGTACTGTATATATGTGTATGTATATATATGCATATTCTCTGCACGCGTACTGTATATATGTGTATATATATGCATAGTCTCTGCATGCGTACTGTATATATGTGTATGTATATATATGCATATTCTCTGCACGCGTACAGTATATATGTGTATGTATATATATGCATAGTCTCTGCACGCGTACTGTATATATGTGTATGTATATATATGCATATTCTCTGCACGCGTACTGTATATATGTGTATGTATATATATGCATATTCTCTGCACGCGTACTGTATGTATGTATATATATGCATATTCTCTGCACGCGTACAGTATATATGTGTATGTATATATATGCATAGTCTCTGCAAGCGTACTGTATATATGTGTATGTATATATATGCCTATTCTCTGCACGCGTTATGTATATATGTGTATGTATATATATGCATAGTCTCTGCACGCGTACTGTATATATGTGTATGTATATATATGCCTATTCTCTGCACGCGTACTGTATATATGTGTATGTATATATATGCATAGTCTCTGCACGCGTACTGTATATATGTGTATGTATATATATGCATAGTCTCTGCACGCGTACAGTATATATGTGTATGTATATATATGCATAGTCTCTGCAAGCGTACTGTATATATGTGTGTGTATATATATGCCTATTCTCTGCACGCGTACTGTATATATGTGTATGTATATATATGCATATTCTCTGCACGCGTACTGTATGTATGTGTATGTATATATATGCCTATTCTCTGCACGCGTACAGTATATATGTGTATGTATATATATGCCTATTCTCTGCACGCGTACAGTATATATGTGTATGTATATATATGCATAGTCTCTGCAAGCGTACTGTATATATGTGTGTGTATATATATGCATAGTCTCTGCAAGCGTACTGTATATATGTGTATGTATATATATGCCTATTCTCTGCACGTGTACTGTATATATGTGTATGTATATATATGCCTAGTCTCTGCACGCGTACTGTATATATGTGTATGTATATATATGCATATTCTCTGCACGCGTACAGTATATATGTGTATGTATATATATGCCTATTCTCTGCACGCGTACTGTATATATGTGTATGTATATATATGCCTATTCTCTGCACGCGTACAGTATATATGTGTATGTATATATATGCCTATTCTCTGCACGCGTACTGTATATATGTGTATGTATATATATGCCTATTCTCTGCACGCGTACTGTATATATGTGTATGTATATATATGCATATTCTCTGCACGCGTACTGTATATATGTGTATGTATATATATGCATAGTCTCTGCAAGCGTACTGTATGTATGTGTATGTATATATATGCCTATTCTCTGCACGCGTACAGTATATATGTGTATGTGTATATATGCCTATTCTCTGCACGTGTACTGTATATATGTGTATGTATATATATGCCTATTCTCTGCACGCGTACAGTATATATGTGTATGTATATATATGCCTATTCTCTGCACGTGTACTGTATATATGTGTATGTATATATATGCCTATTCTCTGCACGCGTACTGTATATATGTGTATGTATATATATGCCTATTCTCTGCACGCGTACAGTATATATGTGTATGTATATATATGCATATTCTCTGCACGCGTACTGTATATATGTGTATGTATATATATGCATAGTCTCTGCAAGCGTACTGTATATATATATATGCATATTCTCTGCACGCGTACTGTATATATGTGTATGTATATATATGCATATTCTCTGCACGCGTACAGTATATATGTGTATGTATATATATGCATAGTCTCTGCACGCGTACTGTATATATGTGTATGTATATATATGCCTATTCTCTGCACACGTACAGTATATATGTGTATGTATATATATATGCATAGTCTCTGCACGCGTACTGTATATATGTGTATGTATATATATGCATATTCTCTGCACGCGTACTGTATATATGTGTATGTATATATATGCATAGTCTCTGCACGCGTACTGTATATATGTGTATGTATATATATGCATATTCTCTGCACGCATACTGTATATATGTGTATGTATATATATGCATATTCTCTGCACGCGTACTGTATATATGTGTATATATATGCATAGTCTCTGCACGCGTACTGTATATATGTGTATGTATATATATGCATATTCTCTGCACGCGTACTGTATATATGTGTATGTATATATATGCATAGTCTCTGTAAGCGTACTGTATATATGTGTGTTTATATATATGCATATTCTCTGCACGCGTACTGTATATATGTGTATGTATATATATGCATATTCTCTGCACGCGTACAGTATATATGTGTATGTATATATATGCATAGTCTCTGCACGCGTACTGTATATATGTGTATGTATATATATGCATAGTCTCTGCACGCGTACTGTATATATGTGTATGTATATATATGCATATTCTCTGCACGCATACGGTATATATGTGTATGTATATATATGCATATTCTCTGCACGCGTACTGTATATATGTGTATATATATGCATAGTCTCTGCACGCGTACTGTATATATGTGTATGTATATATATGCATATTCTCTGCACGCGTACTGTATATATGTGTATGTATATATATGCATAGTCTCTGTAAGCGTACTGTATATATGTGTGTTTATATATATGCATATTCTCTGCACGCGTACTGTATATATGTGTATGTATATATATGCATAGTCTCTGCAAGCGTACTGTATGTATGTGTATGTATATATATGCCTATTCTCGGCACGCGTACTGTATATATGTGTATGTATATATATGCATATTCTCTGCACGCGTACTGTATATATGTGAATATATATGCATAGTCTCTGCACGTGTACTGTATATATGTGTATGTATATATATGCATATTCTCTGCACGCGTACAGTATATATGTGTATGTATATATATGCATAGTCTCTGCACGCGTACTGTATATATGTGTATGTATATATATGCATATTCTCTGCACGCGTACTGTATATATGTGTATGTATATATATGCATATTCTCTGCACGCGTACTGTATGTATGTATATATATGCATATTCTCTGCAAGCGTACTGTATATATGTGTATGTATATATATGCATAGTCTCTGCACGCGTACTGTATGTATGTGTATGTATATATATGCATATTCTCTGCATGCGTACTGTATATATGTGTATGTATATATATGCATATTCTCTGCACGCGTACTGTATATGTGTATGTATATATATGCATATTCTCTGCACGCGTACTGTATATATGTGTATATATATGCATAGTCTCTGCATGCGTACTGTATATATGTGTATGTATATATATGCATATTCTCTGCACGCGTACAGTATATATGTGTATGTATATATATGCATAGTCTCTGCACGCGTACTGTATATATGTGTATGTATATATATGCATATTCTCTGCACGCGTACTGTATATATGTGTATGTATATATATGCATATTCTCTGCACGCGTACTGTATGTATGTATATATATGCATATTCTCTGCACGCGTACAGTATATATGTGTATGTATATATATGCATAGTCTCTGCAAGCGTACTGTATATATGTGTATGTATATATATGCCTATTCTCTGCACGCGTTATGTATATATGTGTATGTATATATATGCATAGTCTCTGCACGCGTACTGTATATATGTGTATGTATATATATGCCTATTCTCTGCACGCGTACTGTATATATGTGTATGTATATATATGCATAGTCTCTGCACGCGTACTGTATATATGTGTATGTATATATATGCATAGTCTCTGCACGCGTACAGTATATATGTGTATGTATATATATGCATAGTCTCTGCAAGCGTACTGTATATATGTGTGTGTATATATATGCCTATTCTCTGCACGCGTACTGTATATATGTGTATGTATATATATGCATATTCTCTGCACGCGTACTGTATGTATGTGTATGTATATATATGCCTATTCTCTGCACGCGTACAGTATATATGTGTATGTATATGCATAGTCTCTGCAAGTGTACTGTATATATGTGTATGTATATATATGCCTAGTCTCTGCACGCGTACTGTATATATGTGTATGTATATATATGCATATTCTCTGCACGCGTACAGTATATATGTGTATGTATATATATGCCTATTCTCTGCACGCGTACTGTATATATGTGTATGTATATATATGCCTATTCTCTGCACGCGTACAGTATATATGTGTATGTATATATATGCCTATTCTCTGCACGCGTACTGTATATATGTGTATGTATATATATGCCTATTCTCTGCACGCGTACTGTATATATGTGTATGTATATATATGCCTATTCTCTGCATGCGTACTGTATATATGTGTATGTATATATATGCATATTCTCTGCAAGCGTACTGTATATATGTGTGTGTATATATATGCCTATTCTCTGCACACGTACTGTATATATGTGTGTGTATATATATGCATATTCTCTGCACGCATACAGTATATATGTGTATGTATATATATGCATATTTTCTGCACGCGTACTGTATATATGTGTATATATATGCATAGTCTCTGCACGCGTACTGTATATATGTGTATGTATATATATGCATATTCTCTGCACGCGTACTGTATATATGTGTATGTATATATATGCATAGTCTCTGCACGCGTACTGTATATATGTGTATGTATATATATGCATATTCTCTGCACGCGTACAGTATATATGTATATATATGCATAGTCTCTGCATGCGTACTGTATATGTGTATGTATATATATGCATATTCTCTGCACGCGTACTGTATATATGTGTATGTATATATATGCATAGTCTCTGCAAGCGTACTGTATATATGTGTATGTATATATATGCATATTCTCTGCACGCGTACTGTATATATGTGTATGTATATATATGCATAGTCTCTGCAAGCGTACTGTATATATGTGTATGTATATATATGCATATTCTCTGCACGCGTACTGTATGTATGTGTATGTATATATATGCATATTCTCTGCACGCGTACTGTATATATGTGTATGTATATATATGCATATTCTCTGCACGCGTACTGTATATATGTGTATGTATATATATGCATATTCTCTGCACGCGTACTGTATATATGTGTATATATATGCATAGTCTCTGCATGCGTACTGTATATATGTGTATGTATATATATGCATATTCTCTGCACGCGTACAGTATATATGTGTATGTATATATATGCATAGTCTCTACACGCGTACTGTATATATGTGTATGTATATATATGCATATTCTCTGCACGCATACTGTATGTATGTATATATATGCATATTCTCTGCACGCGTACAGTATATATGTGTATGTATATATATGCATAGTCTCTACACGCGTACTGTATATATGTGTATGTATATATATGCATATTCTCTGCACGCGTACTGTATGTATGTATATATATGCATATTCTCTGCACGCGTACAGTATATATGTGTATGTATATATATGCATAGTCTCTGCAAGCGTACTGTATATATGTGTATGTATATATATGCATAGTCTCTGCACGCGTACTGTATATATGTGTATGTATATATATGCATAGTCTCTGCACGCGTACTGTATATATGTGTATGTATATATATGCATAGTCTCTGCACGCGTACTGTATATATGTGTATGTATATATATGCCTATTCTCTGCACGCGTACTGTATATATGTGTATGTATATATATGCATAGTCTCTGCACGCGTACTGTATATATGTGTATGTATATATATGCATAGTCTCTGCACGCGTACAGTATATATGTGTATGTATATATATGCATAGTCTCTGCAAGCGTACTGTATATATGTGTGTGTATATATATGCCTATTCTCTGCACGCGTACTGTATATATGTGTATGTATATATATGCATATTCTCTGCACGCGTACTGTATGTATGTGTATGTATATATATGCCTATTCTCTGCACGCGTACAGTATATATGTGTATGTATATATATGCATAGTCTCTGCAAGCGTACTGTATATATGTGTATGTATATATATGCCTATTCTCTGCAAGCGTACTGTATATATGTGTATGTATATATATGCATAGTCTCTGCACGCGTACTGTATATATGTGTATGTATATATATGCCTATTCTCTGCAAGCGTACTGTATATATGTGTATGTATATATATGCATAGTCTCTGCACGCGTACTGTATATATGTGTATGTATATATATGCCTATTCTCTGCACGCGTACTGTATATATGTGTATGTATATATATGCATATTCTCTGCACGCGTACAGTATATATCTGTATGTATATATATGCCTATTCTCTGCACGCGTACTGTATATATGTGTATGTATATATATATGCATAGTCTCTGCACGCGTACTGTATATATGTGTATGTATATATATGCCTATTCTCTGCACGCGTACTGTATATATGTGTATGTATATATATGCCTATTCTCTGCACGCGTACTGTATATATGTGTATGTATATATATGCCTATTCTCTGCACGCGTACTGTATATATGTGTATGTATATATATGCCTATTCTCTGCATGCGTACTGTATATATGTGTATGTATATATATGCATATTCTCTGCAAGCGTACTGTATATATGTGTGTGTATATATATGCCTATTCTCTGCACACGTACTGTATATGTGTGTGTATATATATGCATATTCTCTGCACGCATACAGTATATATGTGTATGTATATATATGCATATTTTCTGCACGCGTACTGTATATATGTGTATATATATGCATAGTCTCTGCACGCGTACTGTATATATGTGTATGTATATATATGCATATTCTCTGCACGCGTACTGTATATATGTGTATGTATATATATGCATAGTCTCTGCACGCGTACTGTATATATGTGTATGTATATATATGCATATTCTCTGCACGCGTACAGTATATATGTGTATGTATATATATGCATAGTCTCTGAACGCGTACTGTATATATGTGTATGTATATATATGCATAGTCTCTGCACGCTTACAGTATATATGTGTATGTACTGTATATATATGCATATTCTCTGCACACGTACTGTATATATGTGTATGTATATATATGCATATTCTCTGCACGCTTACAGTATATATGTGTATGTACTGTATATATATGCATATTCTCTGCACGCGTACTGTATATATGTGTATGTATATATATGCATATTCTCTGCACGCGTACTGTATATATATGCCTATTCTCTGCACGCGTACTGTATATATGTGTATGTATGTATATATATGCATAGTCTCTGCACGCGTACAGTATATATGTGTATGTATATATATGCATATTCTCTGCATGCGTACTGTATATATGTGTATGTATATATATGCATAGTCTCTGCACGCGTACTGTATATATGTGTATGTATATATATGCAGTGTCTCTGCACGCTTACAGTATATATGTGTATGTACTGTATATATATGCATATTCTCTGCACACGTACTGTATATATGTGTATGTATATATATATGCATATTCTCTGCACGCGTACTGTATATATGTGTATGTATATATATGCCTATTCTCTGCACGCGTACAGTATATATGTGTATGTATATATATGCCTATTCTCTGCATGCGTACTGTATATATGTGTATGTATATATATGCATATTCTCTGCACGCGTACTGTGTATATGTGTATGTATATATATATGCATAGTCTCTGCAAGCGTACTGTATGTATGTGTATGTATATATATGCCTATTCTCTGCACGTGTACTGTATATATGTGTATGTATATGTATGCATAGTCTCTGCACGCGTACTGTATATATGTGTATGTATATATATATGCATATTCTCTGCACGCATACAGTATATATGTGTATGTATATATATGCATATTCTCTGCACGCGTACTGTATATATGTGTATATATATGCATATTCTCTGCACGCGTACAGTATATATGTGTATGTATATATATGCATATTCTCTGCACGCGTACTGTATATATGTGTATATATATGCAGTCTCTGCACGCGTACTGTATATATGTGTATGTATATATATGCAAATTCTCTGCACGCGTACAGTATATATGTGTATGTACTGTATATATATGCATATTCTCTGCACGCGTACTGTATATATGTGTATGTATATATATGCATATTCTCTGCACGCGTACTGTATATATGTGTATATATATGCATAGTCTCTGCACGCGTACTGTATATATGTGTATGTATATATATGCATATTCTCTGCACGCGTACAGCATATATGTGTATGTACTGTATATATATGCATATTCTCTGCACGCGTACTGTATATATGTGTATGTATATATATGCATATTCTCTGCACGCGTACTGTATATATGTGTGTGTATATATATGCCTATTCTCTGCACACGTACAGTATATATGTGTATGTATATATATGCATAGTCTCTGCACGCATACTGTATATATGTGTATGTATATATGCATATTCTCTGCACGCATACAGTATATATGTGTATGTATATATATGCATATTCTCTGCACGCGTACAGTATATATGTGTATGTATATATATGCATATTCTCTGCATGCGTACTGTATATATGTGTATGTATATATATGCATATTCTCTGCACGCGTACAGTATATATGTGTATGTACTGTATATATATGCATATTCTCTGCACGCGTACTGTATATATGTGTATGTATATATATGCATATTCTCTGCACGCGTACTGTATATATGTGTATGTATATATATGCATAGTCTCTGCACGCGTACTGTATATATATGCATAGTCTCTGCACGTGTACTGCATATATGTGTATGTATATATATGCATATTCTCTGCACGCATACAGTATATATGTGTATGTATATATATGCATATTCTCTGCACGCGTACTGTATATATGTGTATATATATGCATAGTCTCTGCACGCGTACTGTATATATGTGTATGTATATATATATGTATATTCTCTGCACGCGTACTGTATATATGTGTATGTATATATATGCATATTCTCTGCACGCGTACTGTATATATGTGTGTGTATATATATGCCTATTCTCTGCACACGTACAGTATATATGTGTATGTATATATATGCATAGTCTCTGCACGCGTACTGTATATATGTGTATGTATATATATGCATATTCTCTGCACGCGTACAGTATATATGTGTATGTATATATATGCATAGTCTCTGCACGCGTACTGTATATATGTGTATGTATATATATGCATAGTCTCTGCACGCGTACTGTATATATGTGTATGTATATATATATATGCATAGTCTCTGCACGCGTACTGTATATATGTGTATGTATATATATGCCTATTCTCTGCACGCGTACTGTATATATGTGTATGTATATATATGCCTATTCTCTGCACGCTTACAGTATATATGTGTATGTACTGTATATATATGCATATTCTCTGCACGCGTACAGTATATATGTGTATGTATATATATGCCTATTCTCTGCACGCGTACTGTATATATGTGTGTGTATATATATGCATAGTCTCTGCACGCGTACTGTATATATGTGTATGTATATATATGCCTATTCTCTGCACGCGTACTGTATATATGTGTATGTATATATATGCCTATTCTCTGCACGCGTACTGTATATATGTGTATGTATATATATGCCTATTCTCTGCACGCGTACAGTATATATGTATATATATGCCTATTCTCTGCACGCGTACTGTATATATATCTTCTGTATAGTCTGTGCACTATCCTCCATGTACATGCTCCATACACACTGTACACCCCTGCTGTTCTCCATTCTATACAGTGATCAGCATTATAAAGGAGAGTTGCAGTGAGCAGTAATGTGCAGGATGGGGGGTTTGGGCAGCAGGAGGGGGTCGGGGCTGCCCTGCTCTCTGCCTCCTGCACGTCCCTCACGTTCCCCTCAGCTCTCGGCCCACCGCCCCCTCTCACGCTGCAGCCCGAGCCCCTCAGCCCCCTGCCCTCACTCACAGCATGGCTGAGGACAGAGGTGCACAGACATCCACGGAGCCCCCAGTCTCACACACGATTCTGCCCTAGTACAATCTCACTAGTAGCTGTAGAACTCCCCACTCCCACCCGTGACGCGCTGCACAGACATGGAAACACTTTCCTCCACAGACAATGACGTCTCTTCTATACAATGTGGGACTACAGCTCTGCCGGATTTCGGAGGGAAATCAATGACAGTTTCTTTCACAGCCCAGGGCAGCGGTGAAAGCGTTAATCTAATTAGTGACATGGTGGTCCTGCTCCTTGGCTGGGTTTATTCTAAATTGCACAATTAGTAAATGCCCCCATTGTTTCTCCAGAAACGTAATTCTGTAAGTTTCACACATGATCTATAGGTGACGTATGAAGATGTTTAGGTGATTGAAGTACAGCACACGTACATTATTATGTAATGCCGCTATGTGTATACAGAACTGGAAGTAACGTTACTTATGTGACCAGGGACTAATCAGAGTCCGTCTAGTTTCATTTAACCCCTTAGTGACAGCAAATTTTGGCCTGTCATGTCTCCAAAACTATTAACCTGCAGATATGGAGTTAATCTCCAGGTTAACAGTGTTCTAAAGCTGCACAATGCCCACACTGCCAGGAGGAAATGGACTTTATTCCTCCCTGCAGCCTTCAGCTTTCAGTCATAGAGGTGTGCTGGCGCGGCCTCAATCACCTGTCAGTGCATAATGAGTCGCAGCTCTAACCGCACCGCTGCACTGACTGACAGCCGGCTCTGCCCTGATGCACTGCAGAGATGGCTGTCAGTCAGTCAGTGCCCAGGCATGTTTACAGCCGTCACTCACTGTATACTGAGTGGTGACTGAAGCCGCTTAGGCCGCGCCTCTATGTCTGAAAGCTGGCGGCTGCTGGGAGGAATAAAGTTCATTTCCTCCTGGTAGTTGCGCTTTCAGTGCGGTGTTTTCTGTTATTTGTCTGTTTTTTTAATTAAACAAAAAGTGCTACATACAACACCAGTCATGTTGTATAACCATGGAGCAGTCATGTTTTACTTTATGCAGTACAACCCTCTTAGTCTAAGTCAGAGGTCTCAAACACGCAGCCCACGGGGCACATGCGGCCCCTGAGGCTGGTCCAGGAGGAGCCGCCAACAGCAGCGCTGCATTGCCGCGCACTGCGTGCAGAGGCAGTCTCCCAGCACAGCATTACCAATGCCAGCCGCCGGCCAATCAGTGGCCAGCAGCTTACATTTGCGTGCTGGCGCAGCGGCGTATGACGTCACTGTCATGCGCAGATATCAGCTGCTGGCCTCTGATTGGCCGGCGGCTGGCATTTGTAATGCTGTACTTGGAGACTGTCTCTGCGCGCAGTGCGCAGCAATGCAGCGCTGCTGTCGAAGGCTCCTCCTGGACCAGGTCGGGATCGTCAAAGGGTCTGACTCTGTGGTGCCTGCGTGCCACATGTGCAGAAAGGATGCAGAGGGAACGGAGGACAGGTGAGAATAATCTTTTTTTTTTTCTCTTTTATGTGTGTGAAGAACAGCACAATAGGGGACATAGCCACAACATGGGGACCTGGATGGGGGACATAGCCACAACATGGGAACCTGGATGGGGGACATAGCCACAACATGGGAACCTGGATGGGGGACATAGCCGTAACATGGGGACCTGGATGGAGGACATAGCCACAGCATGGAGACATTGATGGGGACATAGCCACAGCAGGGGGACATCAATGGGGACATAGCCACAGCATGGGGACATCAATGGGGACATAGCCACAACATGGGGACATCGATGGGGACATCGATGAGGACATAGCCACAGCATGGGGACATAGCCACAGCATGGGGACATCGATGGGGACATAGCCCAGCATGGGGACATTGATGGGGACATAGCCACAGCATGGGGATATCGATGGGGACATAGCCACAGCATGGGGACATTGATGGGGACATAGCCACAGCATGGGGACATCGATGGTGACATAGCCACAGCATGGGGACATCGATGAGGACATAGCCACAGCATGGGGACATAGCCACAGCATGGGGACATCGATAGGGACATAGCCACAGCATGGGGACATTGATGGGGACATAGCCACAATATGGGGACCTGGATGGGGACATAGCCACAATATGGGGACCTGGATGGGGACATAGCCACAATATGGGGACCTGGATGGGGGACATTACTACAAGATGGGAACATTACTCCATGATGGGGACCATGATGGGGCATTACTCCAAGATGGGGACCAATATGGTCACATTACTACAAGATGGGGACCGGGATGGGGCACATTACTACAAGATGAGGACCAGGATGGGGCACATTACTACAAGATGAGGACCAGGATGGGGCACATTACTACAAGATGAGGACCAGGATGGGGCACATTACATTATTACAAGATGAGGACCAGGATGGGGCACATTACTACAAGGTGCGGACCAGGATGGGGCACATTACTACAAGATGAGGACCAGGATGGGGCACATTACATTATTACAAGATGAGGACCAGGATGGGGCACATTACTACAAGGTGTGGACCAGGATGGGGCACATTACTACAAGATGAGGACCAGGATGGGGCATATTACTACAGGATGGGGCACATTACTACAAGATGAGGACCAGAATGGGGCATATTACTACAAGATGGGGAACAGGATGGGGCACATTACTACAAGATGGGGACCAGAATGGGGCACATTACTACAAAATTAGGACCAGGATGGGACACATTACTACAAAATGGGGACCAGGATGGGGCACATTACTACAAGATTAGGACCAGGATGGGGCATATTGCTACAAGATGAGGACCAGGATGGGGCACATTACTAGAAAATGAGGACCAGGATGGAGAACATTACTGCAAGATGTTTGCCAGAATTACTATATGGTGCTAATTGTAAGACAATATTAATGTATGTGGCCAATTGGGGGAAACAAAATTGTAAAAGTTAAAAAAAAAAAGAAAAATAAAGCATGAAAAATATTTTGGCACTAAAAATGCAGTTTTATATACAGGGTGGGCCATTTATATGGATACACCTAAATTAAATGGGAATAGTTGGTGATATCAACTTCCTGTTTGTGGCACATTAGTATATAGGAGGGGGAAAACTTTTCCAGATGGGTGGTGACCATGGTGGCCATTTTGAAGTTGGCCATTTTGGATCCAACTTTTTTTTTTTCAATGGGAAGTGGGTCATGTGACACATCAAACCTATTGAGAATTTCATAAGAAAAACAATGGTGTGCTTGGTTTTAACGTAACTTTATTCTTTCATGAGTTTTTTACAAGTTTATGACCACTTATAAAATGTGTTCAAAGTGCTGCCCATTGTGTTGGATTGTCAATGCAACCCTCTTCTCCCACTCTTGACACACTGAAAGCAACACCGCAGAAGAAATGCTAGCACAGGCTTTCAGTATTCGTTGTTTCAGATGCTGCATATGTCATATCTTCACAGCATAGACAATTACCTTCAGATGACCCCCAAAGATAAAAGTCTAAGGGGGTCAGATCGGGAGACCTTGGTGGCCATTCAACTGGCCCACAACGACCAATCCACTTTCCAGGAAACTGTTCATGTAGGAATGCTCGGACCTGACACCCATAATGTGGTGGTGCACCATCTTATTGGAAAAACTCAGGGAACGTGCCATCTTCAGTGCATAAAGAGGGCAACACATCATCATGTAGCAATTTCAGATATCCAGTGGCATTGAGGTTTCCATTGATGAAGAATGGCCCCACTATCTTTGTACCCCATACACCATACCATCAAGATATGAGATGTGCAGCATCTGAAACAACGGATACTGGAAGCCTGTGCTAGCATTTCTTCTGCAGTGTTGCTATCAGTGTGCCAAGAGTGGGAGAAGAGGGTTGCATTGACAATCCAACACAATGGGCAGCACTTTGAACACATTTTATAAGTGGTCATAAACTTGTAAAAAACTCATGAAAGAATAAGGTTATGTTAAAATCAAGAACACCATTGTTTTCCTTATGAAATTCTCAATAAGTTTGATGTGTCACATGACACTCTTCCCATTGAAAAAAATAAAGTTGGATCCAAAATGGCTGACTTCAAAATGCCCCCATGGTCACCACCCATCTGGAAAAGTTTTCCTCCTCCCATATACTAATGTGCCACAAACAGGAAGTTAATATCACCCACCATTCCCATTTTATTTAGGTGTATCCATATAAATGGCCCACCCTGTATATACTAAAGTAAACACAAAAAAGTGCATGTTTATTATCGCCACATCCCTTATGACCCAAGCTATAAAAAAAAATAAAATAAACACAGCAAAAATGTTCAAAAGGTGTATACAAAAAAAATGGTATCACTAAAAATGTCGCTTTGACCTGCAAAGAATGTGGCCCCCTAAATTAACATTTTTTCCACATGCGACCCATATACCCAGCCGAGTTTGAGACCCCTGGTCTAAGTATTAGAAATTGTCAATCTAACTTATTCATCTCCCATTGTTATTGTAGCACCAACAGGATTCTGCCATACACATAAGGGCTCACGCAGATGTGTGCGGACCTCGGTCCGATCACGAGCCACAATGCACGGACTGGCCACAGGTCTCCCAACCGGAGAATGACAGCCTCATAGAAGTATATGAAGCTATCATACTCCGGCCTGGAGACCCGCAGATGTGTACATTGCGGTACGTGATCAGACTGAGATCCATGGATATCTGCATGAGCCCTAAGTCTAAAGCCAGCCACCCCGACAATATCAGACAGGTGCTTTATTCACTCACAGAAACATTTCATAGTACATAAGCCTGTGAATATGTTCTGTGTTATGTTGTAGAAGCCTGGGTATGTGGGGAAACATACCCGGGCATTGGCGTATCATGCCAGCTCCAGTGCAGCCAGGACTCGGGCACTGCTAGCCACTGTGCAAAACCCACTGATCACTGCTGGATTGTCTTGTAATCTAATCTAACATTACACAAGATAAAGCTTAGTGGCATTATGTATCTAAGTATTATCCGGACCGTCGCCTGGTTGGAATACAATTGTTCTCTGACATTATGCTAGATATCATGTTCTCCTTAGAACAAATTAGATCTACACCGACTGGTGGGCATGTTCTTCTGTATCACTGGGCTCCTCAGACACCAGGGCACAGACGCGACTGCTACCAGTGCACCTTCTAAAGCTGTGCCCCTTGTATTTATAGTAGCTTGTAAATATTACTATGTACAGAGATGCAATTTAACCTGGTAGAAATTACTATACATAGAGCTGCCAGGTTATTCCCGTAAACACGATTATGCCTCCATTTTAGATACTTGCACTCTGAAGCCCTCCAGACACTTTAGATAGCTCTCAGCCAAACCAATCTTTTGGCCTACTGTAATCTCACTTAACTTTCTCATGCAGAGGAGCGTTCGTTCTCCAAAAAGTCTCTCTGTTCTCTATGAGAGAGCCGCTGCCAGATATCTCTGGAGACAGCTTACTCTTAGGGCAAGTGCAGACGGCGGTAGATTCTCTCATCCGGGAGCATAGGGATGATTATGCAAATCACACTCTGATCAAAGTATAATCACGGTGTGATCCAATTCTCTCAGTTGAGGTGAAGATGGAAAAAAACATTTCTCCACCTTCTCCATTGTGTCAGTCCGTGAAAATCGGACTGCATTCAGATGTTATCTGAGTGCAGTCTGATGTTTTCCATGCACTCATTGACTTGCATGGTTGAGTGCGATCTAAATATCGGATCAAACTTGGGCATGCAGCAATTTTTTTCTCGGACAGACTCTGTCCAAGGAAATAATCAGACATGTGCACGGCCCCATAGAATAACATTGGTCCGAGTGTGATCTGATGTTTTGCGGCTCGCACTCGGATCAATAATATGGTTGTCTGCACGAGCCCTTAGGAAACAAAAGGATCTGCAGTCCAAATCTGGACACGTTGGATCCTTATGTGAGCCCAACAACATCTGTCAGGGAGAGTCAGGGGCCCCTTTATACAGTACAGACCAAAAGTTTGGACACACCTCATTTAAAGATTTTTCTGTATTTTCATGACTTTGAAAATTGTACATTCACACTGAAGGCATCAAAACTATGAATTAACACATGTGGAATTATATACTTAACAAAAAAGTGTGAAACAACTGAAAATATGTCTTATATTCTAGGTTCTTCAAAGTAGCCACCTTTGGCTTTGATGACTGCTTTGCACACTCTTGGCATTCTCTTGATGAGCTTCAAGAGGTAGTCACCGGAAATGGTCTTCCAACAATCTTGAAGGAGTTCCCAGAGATGCTTAGCACTTGTTGGCCCTTTTGCCTTCACACTGCGGTCCAGCTCACTCCAAACCATCTCGATTGGGTTCAGGTCTGGTGACTGTGGAGGCCAGGTCATCTGGCGTAGCACCCCATCACTCTCCTTCTTGGTCAAATAGCCCTTACACAGCCTGGAGGTGTGTTTGGGGTCATTGTACTGTTGAAAAATAAATGATGGTCCAACTAAACGCAAACCGAATGGAATAGCATGCCGCGCGCTTTCCCAATGAATGAGGAGAGGGAGAGAACGCGGTGAATGTTGGGTGTGACGCGCGGGGTAACCCCACCCACAGCCCATCACTCACCGTGGAGCGCAGCACTGAGTCACGCCCGGCTGCATCCGGAACTTGACGTGACATCAGCGGATGTCAGAGCCAGCTACAGCCGGGGGTCACGTGATACCTGTGAGCGGCCAGCAATAGCGCCGCTCACAGGCAAGAAGGACAACCAAAGGTATTTACAAAAACACTTATGGGCACAGGGTGAATACATCGGGGAAAGAATAAAAAGTACTGGACAACTTCTTTAATATATGTCGCTTATTTTTCAATATGAAAACGGGTCCCATGGACCCCACGCGACTGATAGTTTAAGTATTTGGCGTGACTAATAAATGGAGCAGTGAGCACATGTCACCTCCACTCTATTCATCATCTATAGGAGTGGTGGATGCAGATGCAGTGGCATTTTTTTTTAGCTCTCCATAGAAGAGGGAAGCACAGATTGACTCCATAATTTAATGCAGAGAGGGCCTGAGTTTCTATGAAATAACATTCACTTTTCCTGACCCGATATAGCAGATTTTTAGAACAAAAGAATGCAAGGGTAAATACCGTAAATAAGGCAGTATTCACACTACAAGGGAATATGGCCTAAAGGTTTGATGAGTTTCAGAACCCCCTTCACAACAGGTATCATGGAAGACCATCAGTCCGACTTCAAATATATAATAATTAGCTATCGGAGCAATATTACTGGTACAGAAGGCATATACAATCATTTTTGACTGCTGATTTCCCTAATTGACTGTGCGTCCAAGCCAACCTTGTGTAAAGTATTGGAAAATTAGCAAAGAGTCCCTGGAAACGGAGGAAATGACCCATGAATAAGTTCTTACTGGTGGCAATGTAAGGTCTAACCATAAGGTTACATCCGTAGGGATTATTTCAATGTGTCATAAATCAATGGTGCAAGCAAATGAGCCCTAATGCAGTCAGTGGTTTCCACTTCAGTGTGTACATAACCATTAGTGTATATATACAGGTTTTGTGATTTTTTTTACTGTAATTTAGAGCTAAAGTTTCCATTTCACTATTTCTTTGTGCACCTTTGTATATTTGTTATCTCGTTAACAGTCTTATAGTTTGGCTGTTCCTAAACAGAAGATATTTTGAAGTTTCCAGATCAGTTTGGTCAGTACAAATATAAAAGCTTTTAAGAGTATCTAAGGGTTTTTATGGAAAACACAGACTTCATTGTCTTTACCTTTCAACTCCTTTAGTTTTATGTGATAAAATCGAAATCCTTAAATGTTACTTAACTGGCAGATTATTGGATAGTCTAGTTGTGTCACACTCTTAGGTGGTTCATGGACCCACTGTGCCACGGGGCAGGGCTTGCCTAGGAGGGGCGTAGATAAGCAGTTACCTGGTGTTCCCTGGAGCTCCTGATGGTGGAGTCAGGCTTGAGCTGCATGTAGCCGCCAGGTAACACTCCTAGGTAGTCCCCGGTACCGCAGCTGCCGACTTCAGGAGTCGGGTTCGCTGAACACACAGGAGAGGAGTCACTGACAGGCAGGATTTGGAGACTGATAGTCCGGACAACGTGGGATTTGGAAATAGGTTCTCGTTCAGACCCATGGGTCTCGGGAAACAGTTCAGGTACCACCAGAGCGGCTTCAGGGCCACGTATACACTACACAGGACTACAGGGAAGATACAGGATAAGGAAATAACTATAATAGACTGAGGGCAGGGGACATGGCAACATACAGTTGCACACATACTGCCACTAATGAAATTATAGGGGTTGCTCAGGCACCTCCCTATTGGGGAGGGTGCCTTTTATACAAGATGTCTCACAGCTATTGGCTGGGGGCATCTCTGCAGATGCGTGCGCTGCCTCTTTAAGAGCAGGGGAGCACTTGCGCACTAGGCGCTCCTCTGGAAGCCTGTGCGGCGTGCACAGGAGAAGGAGGCAGAGGAACACGAGGATGCTGCCATGGCTGGGGTGGTGCGTATGGAGAGAGAAGGGGAACCCTGCGGGGGTGCCGGTAATGGGTGTTACAAGGTGAATATGCTGCATTCCCTGTAACCATATTTATTGGTAACATATAATAAGAAAAAGTACAAAAATGGCAGTTCAGGCAGTCCAGAATATAGCGGAGCAACATCAAGAAGTATAGGAAAGTCCACCAGTCCTTTGCAACAAATTAAAACACTATAATCCTGATTCATGAAGGTGTTTAAGTTAGAAATATGGAATAAAACACCTTGAAAAGTCACATTTTGTGGCAACTCTGGGTTGGGCGGGGTGTAGCTAAGGCCGCCCATCTAATTCTTCAAAATTCATGCCACACAAGACAGACATTCACCATTGGATAAGGATATCTATATTTCTTACTCATAAGTATAAAAACAACAAGAAATGTACACAGAATATAACAACTTTATGGCCACTGTGTCATGGGTGTCTTATCTGTTAAAGGGAATGTGTCACTAGGTTTTTGCTACCAAATCTGGGAGCCGCATATTGTAGAGACAGCGATGTGTCACTTACTCGTCTGCTTAGTGAACTTTTTATAAAATCATTTTTCGCTGCCAACCACACCCCAACAACTGATTGTCAGCTTTCTGCCTATGCACAGTATACACAGAAAGCTACCAATCAGTGGTGTGGGTGGGGTTATACAGAGCTCAGCATTTTGAGAACTGCTAGATCTACAGCAGATAAAACAGTTTTTAATCAAAACTGCCTAACCCAGTAAAGTAAGTGATTCAGTGCTGGAATCAGGGTCTCTTTCTTGCTGCTCCCACTTGCTGCTCTTAGATGTGGTAGCAAAAACCTGGTGACAGATTTCCTTTAATTTATGTATTCAGTGTGATAACTCTATAAAATAAAACAGCCAGACAAATTACACTGCAAATACCAAGTTTCTGATATACACTGCTCAAAAAAAATAAAGGGAACACTTAAACAACAGAATATAACTCCAAGTAAATCAAATTTCTGTGAAATCTACCTGTCCAGTTATGAAGCAACACTGATTGTGAATCAATTTCTCCTGCTGTTGTGCAAATGGAACAGACAACTGGTAGAAATGATAGGCAATTAGCAAGATACACCCTATAAAGGAGTGGTTCTGCAGGTGGTGACAACAGACCATTTCTCTGTTCTCATCCTTTTTGACTGTTGTTTTGGTCACTTTTTCATTTTGCCATTGCTCTCACCCCTAGAGGTACAGTAGCATGAGGCGGTGTCTACAGTACAACCCACAGAAGTTGCTCAGGTAGTGCAGTTCATCCAGGACGGCACATTAGTGCGAGCTGTGGCAAGAAGGGTAGCTGTGTCTGTCAGCACAGTGTCCAGAGCATGGAGCAGATACCAGGAGATGTGGAGGGAGTCATAGGAGGGCAACAACCCAGCAGCAGGACCGCTACCTCCGCCTTTGTGCAAGGAGGAAGAGGAGGAGCACTGCCAGAGCCCTGCAAAATGACCTCCAGCAGGCCACAAATGTGCATGTGTCTGCACAAACGGTTAGAAACCGACTCCAGGAGGGTGGTATGAGGGCCCGACGTCCACAGATGGGGGTTGTGCTCACAGCCCAACACCGTGCAGGATGCTTGGCATTTGCCACAGAACACCAGGATTGGCAAAGTCGCCACTGGCGCCCTGTGCTCTTCACAGATGAAAGCAGGTTCACACTGAGTACATGTGACAGACGTGACAGAGTCTGGGGACACCGTGGAGAGCGATCTGCTGCCTGCAACATTCTTCAGCATGACCGGTTTGGCAGTGAGTCAGTAATGGTGTGGGGTGGCATTTCTTTGGAGGGCCGCACAGCCCTCCATGTGCTCGCCAGAGGTAGCCTGACTGCCATTAGGTACCGAGATGAGATCCTCAGACCCCTTGTGATACCATATGCTGGTGCGGTTGTCCCTGGGTTCCTCCTAATGCAGGACAATGCCAGACCTCATGTGGCTGGAGTGTGTCAGCAGTTCTTGCAAGATGAAGGTATTGAAGCTATGGACAGGCCCGCCCGTTCCCCAGACCTGAATCCGATTGAGCACATCTGGGACATCATGTCTCGCTCCATCCACCAACGTCACGACGTTGCACTCCAGACTGTCCAGGAGTTGGCGGATGCTTTAGTCCAGGTCTGGGAGGAGATCCCACAGGAGACCATCCGCAACCTGATCAGGAGCATGCCCAGGTGTTGTAGGGAGATCATACAGGCACGTGGAGGCAACACACAATACTGAGCCTCATTTTCACATGGTTTAAGGACATTACCTCAAAGTTTGATCAGCCTGTAGTGTGTTTTTCCACTGTAATTTTGGGGGGGACTCCAAATCCAGGCCTCCATTGGTTAATAAATTTGATATCCATTGATGATTTTTGTGTGATTTTGTTGTCAGCACATTCAACTTTGTACAGAACAAAGTATTCAATGAGAATATTTCATTCATTCAGATCTAGAATGTGTTATTTGAGTGTTCCCTTTATTTTTTTGAGCAGTGTATTTTACACTCTTTCATTCTACTTTATCATTTGCAGAAGAAATTAGTTATCAAAGTGTCTTAAATAAGTATGATTATTATTAAAGATGAATCCGCAAGTACGTTTACAGTTAATTAACTGTGGCACACAACAACATTTAATATCCCCTTTCAGGGCCGGCGTCAGCACCCGGCGCACCCGGGCAAATGCCGGGGCCCTGAGCAGGCAGAGGAGCCCACTGGCGGTCGCGCACCCCGCTGGGCTATGGGCGGAGGAGAGCGGTGTCAGCGCCCGCCCTTCTCCGCCGCTTGCTCAGGGCCCCGGCAGCTGGATACTTACCTCTCCCCGTGCCTCCGCAGATCCGCTGTCTTCCTGCTCTGCGCTCCGTGACGTCTCAGGTCAGAGGGCGCGGTGACGCATTTACACCGCGCCCTCCCCTGAGCCGTCACAGGGAGCGCTGAGCGGGAAGACGCCGACAACGCTGGTGTCCGGACCCGGGCAGCGAGCAGCGGGCAGCAGGTGAGGAGAAGGGAGGTGAGTATTTGATTTTTTTTTTTTTTAATGTATGGAGGCATGGGGCAGTATAAAGAGAAGGGGGGGGGACATCCTGCATGGGGCATTATAAAGAGGGGGGGGTGACATCCTGCATGGGGCATTATAAGGTGGGGAACAGCCTGCATGGGGCATTATAAAGGGGGGGGCAGCCTGCATAGTGCATTATAAGGGGGGGGGGCAGTCTGTATGGGGCATTATGTGGGGGGTAACAGCCTGCATGGAGCATTAAAAGGGGGGGGCCTGTATGGGGCATTATGTGGGGGGTAACAGCCTGCATGGAGCATTGTAAGGGGGGGACAGCCTGTATGGGGCATTATGTGGGGGGTAACAGCCTGCATGCAGCATTATATGGGGGCCAGTATCCTGTATGGAGCGTTATAAGGGGACCGGTATCCTGTATGGAGCGTTATAAGGGGACCGGTATCCTGTATGGAGCGTTATATGGGGGCCGGTATCCTGTATGGAGTTTTATAAGGGGACCAGTATCCTATATCGAGCGTTATATGGGGGCCAGTATCCTGTATGGAGCTTTATAAGGGGACCAGTATCCTGTATGGAGCGTTATATGGGGGCCAGTATTCTGTTTGGAGCCTTATATGGGGGCCAGTATTCCGTATGGAGCCTTATATGGAGGCCAGTATTCCGTATGGAGCCTTATATGGGGGCCAGTATTCCGCATGGGGCCTTATATGGGGGCCAGTATTCCGTATGGAGCCTTATATGGGGGCCAGTATTCCGTATGGAGCCTTATATGGGGGCCAGTATTCCATATGGAGCCTTATATGGGGGCCAGTATTCCGTATGGAGCCTTATATGGGGGCCAGTATTCCGTATGGGGCCTTATATGGGGGCCAGTATTCCGTATGGGGCCTTATATGGGGGCCAGTATTCCGTATGGAGCCTTATATGGGGGCCAGTATTCCGTATGGAGCCTTATATGGGGGCCAGTATTCCGTATGGAGCCTTATATGGGGGCCAGTATTCTGTATGGAGCGTTATATGGGGGCCAGTATTCCGTATGGGGCCTTATATGGGGGCCAGTATTCCGTATGGGGCCTTATATGGGGACCAGTATTCCGTATGGAGCCTTATATGGGGGCCAGTATTCCGTATGGAGCCTTATATGGGGGCCAGTATTCCGTATGGAGCCTTATATGGGGGCCAGTATTCCGTATGGAGCCTTATATGGGGGCCAGTATTCTGTATGGAGCGTTATATGGGGGCCAGTATTCTGTGTGGAGCGATTCACCGGTTTCTGAGCTATTGTGGAATTTACAATAGATATCACTCATGTAATGTAAGAAGTGAAATCTTTGCATTGTACTATATATATATATATATATATATATATATATATATATATTTCTCCGCCGTATCTCTGCGTGGTATGTGTTAAAGGGGCCCACTGAGACTCTTTCGCCCGGGGCCCAGAAAAACCTGGAGCCGGCCCTGTCCCCTTTACACAGGGGGACTGCACTCCTGATGAACTATAGGCTGTTCAGTATGCAATAGGCTGCCACGTTGAGCTGCCGAGAACGATTATTGTGTTTTACTTGTTTGTCAGGTGATTGGCAGCCTGTTTACACTGAAAGATTATCCTGAATGCGAACCTGTAGTCAGTATTTGGCTTGGATGGCATGGGGAGTTTGCTCATGCCACCACATTGCATATGGATTCTAAAATGCGTTTAGTGAGTACAAGTTCTAATAGACATTGGAGGTTGAGGCGGCTCTTCTCTATGGCTAAAAGTTACACTGAATAGGTTTCCCTATTGTTTTACTTCCTGCTAGTGAAGCCATTATTCCTCTCCACCATGTCACATTGATAGGTGTCAAGGAAACTAATGTAAATGGGAAGGATGTTCACACTAGTTGCCTACTTGTTCTCCATGGCCCCGATTCATCATAGTCTTTTCATCTTTCTAGTTCTAGTAGTTATTACTTATTCAATATTGAATTTGCTTAACTTTACTTGGTTTTGTATGGTTTTTCTTAACAATATAGGCCTAGTTTTCCTTATCAGAGAAGTTTTAGCCTCATTAATCATTTGTGACTTTTTGAAATTTCGTTACTTTTTTGCGCAATTGTTCTCCAGTTACCTACCACAATACAAAATCTGTCTAATGTTTTTTTGGTGCTACATTTTAAAGGATAATGTGACTTTTTGCTCTAAAAGGGCACAAAAAGGTAAAAGACAATAAAAGAGCATCCTTGATTTTGCACAATATTCATCAACTGGTGTGCGCTTTTTTGAAGAATTTGGCGCGAAATACGGCAACGAATACCAGAAAACAAAAAAAATAAAAAACGCTTAAAAAAAGAGCTCATTACACAGATATTTAGAAATCGAAGTTAACTGCTGTCCCACTTACATTTTAGGTTATTTAGCTGAGTACAGCTTAAACTGTGTCTCAAGTTCACTGAAGGACACAGATAATTTTTAAGCTGCATTCACCAGGAGTAATCATGAGCACTGGGATCGTTAGTGCAATCCTTTGCTTGCATATAGTTTCAATATTATCGGCAGCACATTCCTGTTTACATGGGGAGATGTGCTGGAGACAAATGGTGATTTTAAAGTCTCCACAAAAAATGCAGTCAAATGACAACTAGCATTTTCTCATTTCTGATTTGATTGGCAGACATGTATGAACAGGCCAATGGTCTGAAAATAACATTTGTCTGACCGATGATCGGCCACTGTAAATGGGCCTGTCCTTTCTACACAACATGACAATCTGCACACACACAGATCACAATTACCAGAAAAAAGGAGAGTTAAGGCCCAGTCACACTAAGCGACGCTACAGCGATCCCGACAACGATACGACCTGTCAGGGATCTTTGCTGCGTCGCTATGTGGTCGCTGGTGAGATGTCAAACAGTCAGATCTTCCCAACGACGCAGCAACGATGCGGCGACCCGTAACGATCTGTATAATGATGCACGCCTATGTGTTTCTGTGTCTGAGTCGTCAACAAGGTCGTTGGTAAGGTGTCAAACACACCGATGCATGCTACCCAGCGGGGCCTCAACGATCAAAGAAATGTCAAGACCATTCCGACACGACCAGCGATCTCACAGCAGGGGCCTGGTCGCTGCTAAGTGTCAAACGTAGCGAGATCGCTACTGAGGTCGCTGTTGCGTCACAAAACTTGTGACTCAGCAGCGATCTCGCTTAGTGTGATGGGGGCTTTAGTCAACATTTCCTTGGCAACTAATTAATTATCTTCCAAGCAAATGCAATTGAGACACAAAAGAAACAGAGACTGAGATTTTAACATTGGCTTGGCACCTTGGACATTCATCCTGGATGGTGGAAAGAAAATCTAACACTGAATTTCACCATGTTTGTTTGTACTAATTACAAATTGGAGACGTTCAGTAGGAATTGGGGAAAGCATACAATCAATTAGTAATCGGTCAGTAAATATTGTTTTTAATTTGCATAGATGATGAGATGATGTCTTTTATTATTAATATCTGGTTGAATCCAGTGATATCTTGTCATTAATGGCTGTGTTTAATACCATGTAGCTCCCGAGGTGAAGCAAACCTAAGGTGCATTTACACTGCCCAATAATCAAATTTTGAATTATTATGCCCTTAAATCAGAGAGATAAAATAGTTAATAATAATAGTTAATAGGTCCTTCAATGTGTACCACCGACCCCCCTATGGATTTTTAACGGATGAAAAAACAGAGGATTTTTTAGACCAATGAGTGCTCTCTTGTTTTCCTCCATATTGTTACTTTTCCAAGAATAGTTTACGGACTCCATATACAGGGACCCTAAGTACTAGAAGAGCAGAATCCCCCCTCAAGTGACCCCACATTGTAAATTATTCCCCTTTGGGAATTTATGTACAGTTGTGATGAGGATTTTTAACTACATAGGTGTTTTCCAGAAACAAGCAGCAGCAGATGTTGCTGAGTGAAAATTGCAAACTGCTGTTGTAGTGATCAGTATGTTGTAGTGACCAGTACGTTATGCCCAGCTCGTGCTTCTGGAGGCATGCACATATATTAGGCAGGCTCTCATCACTACAGAAATGCCAAACATGAGGATGCTAACTGCGGTTTAAGCACCCTGTGGGGCTCAGAAGGGAGGGGGAATTTGGATTTGGGAGCACAGAATTTGCTGAATTTCTTTTCCGGAGCCTTTGTGCTACCAATAACGTGGAAGCCCCCTATATTTCCATTAATAGATGACGGATCTGAGTGGGGACTTGTTTTTTTGTGGATTGAGTCTAAGCTTTTATTGTGATCCAAAATGCTATGTAAAATGTTCCTATTTATCCTGTGCTCTACGCTGAAAACTGATATTGGGGTTTCCACTTAAATCTATGAGTGACGTAATTCAGATGAAACCCTCGAGGGATCCATTCACTATAATGAGGCAGTAGAGTTACTCTGGACTCCGTTTGGCCTCTGTTCAGCGGCGTCCATTTTTTCAGAGGTGCACAAAACTGTGGCCGACGGTGCTTTCATGCATGCCTAAAAAGACGGACACCACGGAATCATATGCCAGACGAAGTTTTTTACGCCATTCCTCGTGCGGTATAAGTGATTAGGTGACTTTATTCTTCAGGTCGGTGCGATTACAGCGATACCAGATTTACATTGGGTTTTTATGTTTGGCTGCTGTCACACACTAAAAGACGCCTTTGTTTTTGTTGCAAAAACAGTTTTTTGCATCGTCATATTTTGATATTTTGAGAGTTATAATTTTTCAATATTTCTGCCGACAGAGTCATGTGAGGTCTTATTTTTTACGGGACGGGTTGACGTTTTTATTGGTACCATTTTCGGGCACATGACATTTTTGATCGCTTTCTTTTCTGATTTTTGGGAGACACAATAAACAAAAACCAACAATTCAGGAATTGTTTTTTGGTAATTATTTATGCCATTCTGCGTGTGGTAAAATTGATAAGGCAGCTTTATTCTTCTGGTCGGTACAATTACGGCGATACCACTTGTATATAGTATTTATGTTTTGGTGATTTTACACAATAAAAACTATTTTGTAGAAAAAAATGTTGCATCGCTTTATTCTGATAGCTATAACTTTTTTATTTTTCGGCTAATGGAGCTGTATGGCAGCTTGTTTTTTGCGGGACAAGATGATGTTTTCAGAGGTACCATTTTTATTTACATTCGTCTTTTTGATCGCGTTTTATTCCACTTTTTGTTTGGCGGCATGATGCTACAGTTTATTTTTTTTCTTGTTTTTTTTACGGTGTTCGCTAAAGGGGTTAACTAGTGGGACAGTTTTATAGGTTGGGTTGTTTCGGAAGCAGCGATACCAAATATGTGTACTTTTATTGTGTATTTTTTATTTTCATAATAATATTTATTTAAGGGTACAATATATTTTTTAATTTTTTTTTATTATTTTGTGATTTTTAAAAAATATATTTTTACAACTTTTTTACTTTGTTTCACTTTCTGCAGTTTGATCGCAGTTATAAGGTATAACAGTGCAAGATCACTGCTATACCTTATAACCTGTCAGCCCTGCAGATTCAAGTTGGTTAGATCATGCACTTTGCATGATCTAACTAACTTGCTAGTGCCTAGTAACCCGGATGTCGTCATGACGACATTGGGTCACCATGGCAATGATCGGGACCCCGCGATGATGTCGTGGGGTCTCCGATCCAAGACCAGAGGGGCTTCTGTCCCTCTGCTCGCTCACTAAATGCTGCAATCGCAGCATTTAGGGGGTTAAAGTGCCAGGAGCTGTGCTGGCACCCGGCAGCTGACACCCGGCCAGAATCTGTGCGTGCAAAATCACCGAGACGTATCCATACGTCTCTGATCAATAAATACCAGGCCACAGGGATGTATGGATATGTCTAATGTCAGAAAGGGGTTAATAAAAAAGGTATCCACTGAGGACCCTCAATATTTTAAATATTTTTCTATCTACTGGCTAACACGGTACAGAGATATAATTTTCCTGTAATAAATGAAAGTGTACCTAAAGTGCAGAAGAATAATGTACAAACTCCATGTTTCTTAAGATACAAAGTACTACAGTGTAGCAGTCCAGCCCATCTCGGCCATAGTGTCACCTATATGACCTCACAAACCGGCACCTTTAAAAGGATCATTTACTCTCAGTTAAGATCTGATATTAACTCTAGAGATCAAGGCGTACCCTGAGATTGAACTTTATTTTTTCTGTACCTGAAGTCCGTGTGCTCGTAGCCAAGCTTGAAATCAAATAGAACAGGGCTGGGAAAGAACACGCAGTACAGTACCTCTAGAAGTGATTTATACTTATAAAACACCTTAACAAAATAAGACAACGTGTTGTCCAGGAACTCAGTTCAGGAAACTTAGTGAATTGTTAAATGCAATTGAACAAAACACTTTAAAAATCAGAAATCTAAATAACCCTAGATAAATCCATATTTAGATTACAGCAGTGGCATTGGACTGGTTTTTTAGTCTCTGTGCCCACGATGCAGAAATGCTCCGGATTTTTCCTGAGCGTTTCTGCATCTCCCTGGCAGAAAAAACGCATGCGGATTGTACCTGCGGATTGTAGATGCGTTTTTTCTCCCAGGCACAAGCCTTTGTCAAGCGTTTTGCACATGCGATTTCACATGCAGGTTGTAAAGCGCTTTTCCAAGCGATTTTAGCATCACTTGGAAAGTGCTTGACAACATGGTCACACTATGTAAATCCATGCAGCCGGCATGGATTTATATAGTGTGACCAACTTAATAGTTAAAAAAAGAATAAAAATGGTAAAAAAAAAAAAAAAACATTATACTTACCTTCTGATGGCCCCCGGTCTCCTTCTCTGGTGCGTCTGGTGTCTTGGGCAGCTTGCAGTGGTGTAAAAGGACCTTCCATGACATCATTTAGTCATGTGACCTGTCACATGACTAAATGACGTCACCTCAGGTCCTTTTACACCATCGCGAGCCGCCGGAGAGCCAGGATGCACCGGATAAAAGACAGGGGGCCATCAGAAGGTAAGTATATGTTTATTTTTTATTTTAAATTGTTTTTTTTTTACAGGTACTACGGTACCTGGGTCTGAAGGAGAGTCTCCTTGGAGCAGAGGTAACTTTCTCGCTGCAAGGGCTCGCTCACACGAGTGTAAAACTTGGATGAGAGCAATCAGATTTTTTAGTGGATAGCACAGCAACCCGTGTTATTTAATGGGGCAGTGCAGATGGCCGATTTTTTTCACTGACAGAATTTGGCTGAGAAAAAAATCTCAGCATGCTGTGATTTCACTCTGTATTCGGCTGAGCGCAAAAAAAAAATCGGATGTCACACGGACTATCAGTACGCATACATTGCAATTCTGTAAGATTAGAAACTGTAAATGGTCCTGTAAAAGATTAATAGCTGCTGAGTAAAACAAATGGACTGTATAAAGACAACACATGGATGACGAGTGAGAAAAAAATTGTTCCACACTCCTGGATCAGAATGGGATCGCTGTTTTTTATACACTAGTGTGACCCCAGCCTAAGGCCACGTTCACACGTTGTTCCGTATTTTACATCAGTATTTTACATCAGTATGTGTAAGATAAATCCAGGAGTGGGTGATAAATACAGAAGTGGTGACTTGTTTCTATTATACTTTTCTACTGATTGTTCCTCACCTGGTTTTGGCTTATAAATACTGAGGTAAAATACTGATCAAATACTGAATGTGTGAACGTGACCTTAGTCAATGAAACTCAGAACAAATCTAGAGAGCCTCATTTTGAGTTCCATAGACATATAATGAGAACATTCAAAAAGTAACCTCTGCTCCACACAGCCGACATTGTGCAGGTGACAAATCTGGACACATGAAGCCGGAGTGGACCAGAGTGCTGGTGAAAACTGCAGAAGAAGGTGATCAGGGAGTAGGCTACTGCGCTTAATACACAGACACACATGAATACTAACAAAGGGGGAAATTTTAAAAAATCACTGGAGTGGTTCTTTAAATCAGGGTTCCCCAACTCCAGTCTTCAAGGCCCACCAACAGGTCATGGTGTGTGACTCATAGCCACTCCTGCATGATCTGCATAGAGAAAACTATGGCTACTGATAAATACTTAAACAAGTTGTCCACTACTTTTTCATTGATGCCCTATCCATAGTATAGGGCATCAATGTTTGCTTGGCCGGGGTCCCGCACCCGGCACTCCCACCGAACAGCTGTTATCGGGCCGGCGGAGGCTCCCGGCCGGAAGTACTTACTTGCGGAGCTTGGCAGTCCAGCTGTAGTGGCCGCCGTGGGGTACTGCACATCCGTGTTATAAAAATGTTATTTAAGGTGGCACAACCCCTTTAAATATTTATCAGTAGTCACTGTTTTCTCTATGCAGATCATGCAGGAGTGGCTATGAGTCACACACCTCCATCAGATCTATCAGATAAAATACATAAATAATTAAATATATGTAATCAAATTGCGATGAATATGTCTCTTGCACAGTAATACCCTGGTGAGGTATATTTCTGTTTTAGCATTTCCTTCTTATTATGCCTGTCATATTTTATTGTATGTATACTTAATAAAGTTTATTGGATTTTATATATGGCTATATAAAGCCTAGTTTCTTATGTAGGTTATATTTAAGTCCCTATAGGAGAGCCCTTCATTTTTTGGTCTATTGATAGGTTGTCTATATAAATACATTATTGTAAATTCTTTAGCTCAACTCAGATTTCGGAACTAGGCGAGTCCCTGCAAAGCTGATGCTAAAAACAAGCTGATCACACAAGGGGGTTTCACATAATTTAATAGCGCTGACAGTTCCTAAAAAAAACCCTAACCACCAGGAATTGTCAACAAAGTCAGTGGTGTCATGTGTTACTTAGATGACAGGGGTCAAGGATTACAATTGTGATACCTCAACATCCGGTAGCCATAAAGTGGCCAACAACTGTATACACTGTGTGCAGAATTATTAGGTAAATGAGTATTTTGATCACATGATACTTTTTATACATGTTGTCCTACTCCAAGCTGCATAGGCTTGAAAGCCAACTACCAATTAAGTAAATCTGGTGATGTGCATCTCTGTAATGAGGAGGGGTGTTGACTAATGACATCAACACCCTATATAAGGTGTGCTTAATTATTAGGCAACTTCCTTTCCTTTGGCAAAATGGGTCAGAAGAGAGATTTGACGGACTCTGAAAAGTCCAAAATTGTGAGATGTCTTGCAGAGGGATGCAGCAGTCTTGAAATTTCCAAACTTTTGAAGCGTGATCACCGAACAATCAAGCGTTTCATGGCAAATAGCCAACAGGGTCGCAAGAAGTGTGTTGGCCAAAAAAGACCCAAAATAACTGCCCATGAATTGAGGAAAATCAAACCAGTTTTGCCATATTTCAGATCTGCAACGTTACTGGAGTATCCAAAAGCACAAGGTGTGCGATACTCAGGGACATGGTCAAGGTAAAGAAGGCTGAAAAACGACCACCTTTGAAAAAGAAACATAAGATAAAACGTCAAGAATGGACCAAGAAATATCTTAAGACTGATTTTTCAAAGGTTTTATGGACTGATGAAATGAGAGTGACTCTTGATGGGCCAGATGGATGGGCCAGAGGCTGGATCAGTAAAGGACAGAGAGCTCCACTCCGGCTCAGACGCCAGCAAGGTGGAGGTGGGGTACTGGTTTGGGCTGGTATCATCAAAGATGAACTTGTGGGACCTTTTCGGGTTGAGGATGGAGTGAAGCTCAACTCCCAGACCTAATGTTTCTGGAAGACAACTTCTTCAAGCAGTGGTACAGGAAGAAGTCGGTATCGTTCAAGAAAAACATGATTTTCATGCAGGACAATGCTCCATCACATGCATCCAACAACTCCACAGCGTGGCTGGCCAGTAAAGGTCTAAAAGAAGAAAAAATAATGACATGGCCCCCTTGTTCACCTGATCTGAACCCCATAGAGAACCTGTGGTCCATCATAAAATGTGAGATCTACAGGGAGGGAAAACAATACACCTCTCAGAACCTCACTAATTGTTTTTGTTTTTGCATGTCAGAAATGTTTATTTCTAAATTTTGTGCACTGATATTGGTTTACCTGGTGAAAATAAACAAGTGAGATGGGATTATATTTGGTTTTTATTAAGTTGCCTAATAATTCTGCACAGTAATAGTTACCTGCATAAACAGATATCCTCCTAAGATAGCCAAATCTAAAAAAAACCACTCCAACTTCCAAAAATATTAAGCTTGGATATTTATGAGTCTTTTGGGTTGACTGAGAACATAGATGTTGATCAATAATAAAAATAATCCTCTAAAATACAACTTTCCTAATAATTCTGCACACAGTGTAGACTGACTACAAGAGAACAATTAGATTGTCCAACCAAATGGCAAATAAAATAGTCTATGAAGTCTACAGGAAAGCAAATGATGGTAGAAAAAAGTTTATTTCCCACCTATATTATTTAGGATCTAATATTATTTTTGTACACAGGACTAAACAGTAATATTTTGATTATATATATTAGAACATCCGCATGAGAGGTATAGCAGAAAATGTAACTATAAGACAGGGGCACGACTATTGTGGGTGCGGGGATTGAAGCACCCTAGCCCAAGAACTTAGGAGCGCTCAAAATGTCCTGTGATAATTGGGGTCTCTGTTGGAGATTTTGCGTTG
This sequence comes from Phyllobates terribilis, assembly GCF_046119375.1. Lineage (NCBI taxonomy): Eukaryota > Metazoa > Chordata > Amphibia > Anura > Dendrobatidae > Phyllobates > Phyllobates terribilis. The sequence goes on from NW_027362771.1 coordinate 296,189,910, forward strand.
GATCCATGAGTTTCAAGTTACACAACTGCTGTATGATATATCTACATTGATTCATGTCAGGAAAATTATGTCTTCAGACATGAGAAGGCAACTTCAGAAAGGCTCAATATGAGTAGAAAAGGAAACATGTATAAGCAGCAGCAATGTGGGGTCTGTAAAAGATGTCACTGTTACCCAAGCCTCCCGAGTCCAGTGCCACATAGCCATAAGTGATAATAATGCCGTGTGGCTAGGTCATCATCAGTACATCATCAGATTGACAGGGGTGAAAAGGAAATTGCTACCTGAAATGTTTTAGACAAGTTAAAAGGGTTTTCCATCATCAAAAAACAAATTGCATACTTTTACTTATGACAAAGCTCTCTGTGCCTCCTTATAATAATAATTACTCACCCTCCCTGGGTCCAGAACTGGTTCTCTGTCTCTGCTCTGTGTATTAGCTGCAGTGATGAGGTCATGACTACAGTGGACATCACCACTGCAGCCAATCACTGAGCTCAGCAGCTTGTGCCTACTAAATCAGCAAAGCCACTGAGCTCAGTGATTTTGCAGCAAAGGTGATGTGTGCTGGTGAAGGACCCAGGAGGTTGAGTACTATCTGAGTTTCTTTTTTCACAAGTATGTAATCATTTGGGCACCAGTTTTTTAAAAGTAGTGATAAACACAATGTAATGTTATATGCCAAGCAGAGAGATTCATTAATGTACTCACTTGAAAGGAAAACACCTAACTTATTGGTTCATTTTGAAAAATACAAAATAACACAACACCCACAAATCCAGACAGGACATGGATATTTGGAATCCTTCTGGTGGGATTGAGGCCTTATACACACAACAGCACTGGCGGCACCTATTGTTCTAACATGGCACTCTTTGTGCATCCTAATGCAGCCATTTTCAATGCAATGACACAAGGCATAACATGGGCCCATAGATTTCAATTAATGCCATATTACAACACAATTAGCAATAAAACCATGTGCATTATACCTAAAGATGACATCCAGTGGTGTCCGTAAATGGGAACTGTACTTTCAACATACTTTGTATATGTCTGTAGTACAAGCCAATATAAGAAACTTTGTAATATACAGTACAGACCAAAAGTTTGGACACACCTTCTCATTTAAAGATTTTTCTGTATTTTCATGACTATGAAAATTGTACATTCACACTGAAGGCATCAAAACTATGAATTAACACATGTGGAATTACACTGTGTTCCAAATTATTATGCAAATAATATTTTCTCAGATTTTCCCAAATTACCTATATTAATTGCAGTCATTGTAATTTTCGAGTCAAATAACTATTAGAGTACAATTGAAAGGTGTTTGTACAAACTGCCTATGATAACAGTATATTTAAAAAAAAATAAAAGACTCAAACTGCATTCAAAATGCATGTTCCAAATTATTATGCACAGCAGAGTTTTCAACCTTTTCATTTTAATAAAGAACAAAAAAATGGTCATTTTTGAAATTATAAGCATTAGCAGGTTATTACAAACTGAAATCAAACAGTTTTCAACTCAAAACTTTATTCTAGGTGATGTTACATTTGCACATAGGACCCCTTGTTCGAAAGGAGCTTCTGAACTCTCTCGTCCATTGAATTTGTCAGGTTTTGGATGGTTTCTGCTTTAATTGTTTTGCATGAGGACAGAATACCATCCCAGAGCTGTTGCTTAGATGTGAACTGCCTCCCGCCATCATAGACTCTCCTTTTGATGATGCTCCAGAGGTTCTCAATGGGGTTGAGGTCAGGGGAGCATGGGTGCCACACCATAAGTTTGTCCCCTTTTATGCCCATAGCAGCCAGAGATGCAGATGTGTTATGTGCAGCATGAGATGGGGCATTATCATACAAAAACCTTTCAATTGTACTCTAATAGTTATTTGACTGGAAAATTACAATGACTGCAATTCATATAGGTAATATAGGTAATTTGGGAAAATCTGAGAAAATATTATTTGCATAATAATTTGGAACACAGTGTATATACTTAACAAAAAAGTGTGAAACAACTGAAAATATGTCTTATATTCTAGGTTCTTCAAAGTAGCCACCTTTTGCTTTGACGACTGCTTTGCACACTCTTTTCATTCTCTTTTATGGTCAGGGATAATATTTATAATATTCACACACAGGACATCTTATTCTGAAGAATTGTTTGCAAGAAAAGTTACCATTTAAAGGGGTTGTCCACTTTCTCTTGTTAGTGCAGTTTTCCTCAAAAACTTGACCAGCACTTCTTTCCATACAATGGCTGATGGTGGAGGAAATTGTGACCAGACCTGTCCATCAGCCTACTCCAATTGTAAAACACCTCACATGGGGTTTGTGAGGAAATCTGAACTAACTGTACTAAGAGAAGAGGTCATCCCCTTTAAACATCATATGTCAGTGCTTAATTAAACCAAATTTGAAGATTAACCAATAACCAAAAATATAAATAAATCAAACTTTATTAGATATTTAAAAAAAGGCACAGTGAGTTGACACTATAGGCGATACACACAGGATGCCCCCTGAGGAAGGCTACAAGCCGAAAAACGTGTAGGGACGGGACCTGGCGCCATACCAGCAGGAAGAGATGAATACAGTAACATGGTCTTGCAATTTACTTGCCTATAGGGCATTATATTATTGATTGTATTTCATATAGCTATTAGCATGTGCCTTCGAGATATACCTTTATCTGTGACTATATTCTTGTCTCCTCCTACTGTGTGTGTCGCCTATAGTGTCAACTCACTGTGCCTTTTTTTAAATATCTAATAAAGTTTGATTTATATTTTTGGCAATTGGTTAATCTTCAAATTTGGTTTATTTCTATGTTTCCACATAATAGCCTATTTATTGCCTGTTACTTGGTGCCCACTATTTGTATGTTAGCACATAATTTTCTTGTCTGGCTGACAATAGGTTTTATATGTCAGTGCTTACCTGACTTTTTTCATCAATAAAGTCTACTTGGCTGCTTTCGATATGTTCAATATGGCCAAAACTATGATAGGTGATGAACTGATCATAATATGACATTACCTAGCATTATTTTAAGCCTATGTGATAATACACTAGTGTGTGCAAGTGTCCCACAGACCGGACATTATACATCTGTTAGTACATCTTTCCCTCTGGGTTTAGTTTCCTCACCAATTTTAAGATTTCTGTTTGCTGTCAGCAGATGAGGACATTATTTCTTCCATAGACTGGACAGCAGACGAGACCTAATGGCCAGCGTTTACTACAATCAGTGGTATACCCGGGCGGACATATCATTGGTGCAACGCACAGGGGCCCAAGAGGTAAGGGGGGCCCATTTCTACCGCCAAAGCAGGTGCAATTTTGCATTTTTAGGAGCTCTTGGCTGTAAAGGGCCTATATATTGTTCTTGCACAGGGGCATCTTCTGTCAGTGTCCACCAGTGCCATAAGGGATGCGGAGGTTGCAGTTGCACCTATGCACAAGAGTCTGGGGATGGACAAAAGGTATTTTTGGCCTGTTTGAGTGGATCAATACTGTCAAAGACAAGTGACAGATGGGGGTAAGGCTGGACTGTTTCATCTGGCAACTCTATCAAATACCGGGTCGGCCACAATTCCCCAGAAAACCTTTCACGGAATGCAGGTCCACAATCTGCAGATACTGATGACAACTGTGGAAAAGATGAGAGTCATCAGTTCCCTGCTCTCCGCCTTTCTCACGCAGGCTAACAGCTTGCCAGAGAACAGTACCATGAATGGGACAACAGGAGGCACGACGACATCACTTCATCGCACTGCTTGTGCTGGCCAGAGACAGCAGTCTAGCGGGAGTGAGGTGAGGTGAATATAAGGTTACATTATTTTCTTTGACAGGCACAATGGGCATTCAGAGTCTTCTCTAGGGGTGTGTGCCTTAACCCGTCCCCTCCAGATGCTGCCACTCACAGCTAAGAAGCCTCTGAGACTAATAGATCAGCTGCTGAGCTGTAATGGTCAGTGTCTAGGAGGGTGGGATGAAAGTGCATGCCCCTGAGAAGACTCTGAAGAAACGCCCAATGGCACTATAAGCAGAGATTTCACATAGTGCGCTCAAGAAGCAACAAATATGAATATCTCTGCAATGGAGTGACTCAAAATGGCAAAAAATGTCAAAATCCAGGGGGCTCAGAGATTTTTACAAGGTGTTTAACTCAATTCTTTTGAACAAGTAGCAGGTCCTCTTTAATTATGATCAATATGATAACATTGTTCCGTCAGTTTGTGACGGTATTATTTACCTTTCTATGGCAGTACTATTGGTGATATTGGTCTTTATTTCCTCCAATATCAGAGACACTTGTATTTGGAAGTGGCTGTTGCGGGCAGCATGTGCCTGTGTGCTTTCAAATGCCAGGGCTGAATTTCAGCCGGAGTCTGGTCTTGGGTGGTGGCACTGTTGGATGTTTTACATTCGGGCCAAGGAGCTTAAAATACGCCCCTGGCTACAGTGAATACAATTCTCTTTGAGTTACACAATCTGCACTTGAAGTGTACTCACAATTTTATAGAAAAACAGTTGTGCAGGCTTCTACACAATAATCATTTATCTACAGTATATCACTCAATAGCGGCATGCGCTCCATGCTATCTCCTATATTTCCTGCAGCCCTGTACAATATGATGTGATTGCACACTGCTGGAGGCTTGTGATGCCGAAGTATTCAGCTTACAGAGGATTGCCCAGGCCACATACAATTGGAACAAACTCCCATTATCTAGTCTTCAGACACTGAATGTAAACAATAAGCATTCCCACACTGTTCACAGACACTAAACAAAGGTCAGAAAAAATGGGGAATTGAAACACGAAGTATGTTAGAGTCTTGCATAAAACTAGAAACCCACGAGTGTCACAAAATCCATAAATCATAATTTGTATTAGTGGGGAAAAAGTATATATGTCCATTTTAAATGTGAAGTACTTTGCAAAATGAATCTCTATTGTAATTAGAGGGGAAGGAAAGTTAGCATGAGGCCTCGTTCAGACATCCGTTTTTCACAGAGTGTACTATCTTTGTTTTTCACAGGTAGAACACATTCCCATTATAGTCTATGTGACTGTTCTTCGTGTTCTAGCCGAGTTTACGCAAAAAAAACCCAAAAAAGCTTAAATGAGACATGGTCATTTTTGATCCGAGTTACGGATTAAACTCATCCATAGAAGTCTATGGGTCCTTGAAAAACGCAAACAGAACATGCACGCCATGTTGCATCTGTTTGCTAGGAGAAGCTTGAGAAATGCCAATTATTTTTTTTAATTTTGCATATGAGAAAAACTAAAGAAATATTGATGGTAAAACTGATGCATTGACCACACACTGATGAAAATCTGATCCAGCAAAATCAGTCAGCTTTTTCATGTATGAAATAAAAACTGAAATCTAAATGAAGCCACAGGCTATGTTCATATAGCATTTTAGCCTACGGTCAGTGGCTCTGTTGGGGCTTAATAGTAAATGCATCCTTCTTCAACATTTCACTCATCATTATTTACAATGCAGCTAGGGGACAACAGTTTCTATTAGAATATCATCCACCTTGTATGGATGACTCCAGGAAATGTACATTTGGTATTTACAAATACTAAGGATAGCAGACAATCAATACTTTCTCCATCCGAATTACACAACAGTTCTTAGAACGGATCTTTAAACATCTTTGACTTCTTCGGATTGGTCTGCAGACTGGCTCTCATCCACAAGGATCATAATATTTATGTTCTCTCTTTATAAGCAGCACAAACTTAGCATCCCGCTTACAATTCCAGGAATGTTCTATTCAATGACTCTGGGTAAGATGAAAACATGTTTTCTCTCTAGCGTGTGGCATCCTGAACTTGTTTTGACTCATTGAGCTGTTATGAAAGTTCTTACTTGTAACTGTAGCCTTAGTTGTGCAGTGCACGTGGAAGCAGCGCTCCCATACATAGGGTGTCCATGCACAGTGCACGGGGAATAACAGCTGTTCTCCCGCCTTGGGTGCTGAACTTGGGAATAACATTGCCTGCACTCTGCAGACTGAATACACATTCTCATATACAGTGCAGACCAAAAGTTTGGACACACCTTCTCATTTAAAGATTTTTCTGTATTTTCATGACTATGTAAATTGTACATTCACACTGAAGGCATCAAAACTATGAATTAACACATGTGGAATTATATACTTAACAAAAAAGTGTGAAACAACTGAAAATATGTCTTATATTCTAGGTTCTTCAAATTAGCCACCTTGGAAATGGAAATGGTCTTCCAACAATCTTGAAGGAGTTCCCAGAGATGCTTAGCACTTGTTGGCCCTTTGGCCTTCACGCTGCGGTCCAGCTCACCCCAAACCATCTCGATTGGGTTCAGGTCTGGTGACTGTGGAGCCAGGTCATCTGGCGTAGCACCCCATCACTCTCCTTCTTGGTCAAATAGCCCTTACACAGCCTGGAGGTGTCTTTGGGGTCATTGTACTGTTGAAAAATAAATGATGGTCCAACTAAACGCAAACCAGATGGAATAGCATGCCACTTCAAGATGCTGTGGTAGCCATGCTGGTTCAGTATGCCTTCAATTTTGAATAAATCCCCAACAGTGTCACCAGCAAAGCACCCCACACCATCACACCTCCTCCTCCATTCTTCACGGTGGGAACCAGGCATGTAGAGTCCATCCGTTCACCTTTTCTGCGTCACACAAAGACACGGTGGTTGGAACCAAAGATCTCAAATTTGGACTCATCAGACCAAAGCACAGATTTCCACTGGTCTAATGTCCATTCCTTGTGTTCTTTAGCCCAAACAAGTCTCTTCTGCTTGTTGCCTGTCCTTAGTAGTGGTTTCCTAGCAGCTATTTTACCATGAAGGCCTGCTGCACAAAGTCCCCTCTTAACAGTTGTTGTAGAGATGTGTCTGCTGCTAGAACTCTGTGTGGCATTGACCTGGTCTCTAATCTGAGCTGCTGTTAACCTGTGATTTCTGAGGCTGGTGACTCGGATAAACTTATCCTCAGAAGCAGAGGTGACTCTTGGTCTTCCTTTCCTGGAGCGGTCCTCATGTGAGCCAGTTTCTTTGTAGCTCTTAATGGTTTTTGCAACTGAACTTGGGGACACTTTCAAAGTTTTCCCAATTTTTTGGACTGACTGACCTTCATTTCTTAAAGTAATGATGGCCACTCATTTTTCTTTACTTAGCTGCTTTTTTCTTGCCATAATACAAATTCTAACAGTCTATTCAGTAGGATTATCAGCTGTGTATCCACCTGACTTCTGCGCAACACAACTGATGGTCCCAACCCCATTTATAAGGCAAGAAATCCCACTTATTAAACCTGACAGGGCACACCTGTGAAGTGGAAAACCATTTCCGGTGACTACCTCTTGAAGCTCATCAAGAGAATGCCAAGAGTGTGCAAAGCAGTCATCAAAGCAAAAGGTGGCTACTTTGAAGAACCTAGAATATAAGACATATTTTCAGTTGTTTCACACTTTTTTTGTTAAGTATATAATTCCACATGCGTTAATTCATAGTTTTGATGCCTTCAGTGTGAATGTACAATTTTCAAAGTCATGAAAATACAGAAAAATCTTTAAATGAGGTGTGTCCAAACTTTTGGTCTGTACTGTATATACTCTGAATAACTCACTGATAGCATTATGTACAATGGCGTTCACACCAGGCCTAGCAGAAGCAACCAGCCTTTTACAAATATGTTCTACATTATAAGATAGTACATTCCTCAACACTGACATTGCAACACAAAGAAAGAAAAGTCGTGGAATTATGCAAATCCTAGGATCAATATACATGTTAATGATATGCAAATGATGAAAAAAAGTTTTAAAAACATTTCAATTTATTCAGTTTTGACTATCAGCGCCTTAGCATGCTGTCAATGAGATTATTAAAAAAGTTGTCCACTACTCAGACAACCACTCCTAAATCACTATATTTCCCCCATGTAAAATAATAACAGCTATACTCACCTCAGGTGCGGGAGCTATTGCAGCAAGGTCGGCGCCTGCTTTCCTGAGGCTCACATGACATTGTTATGTCACGCAAGCCCTGCAGTCAATCAGCGGCCATCACACTCACCTCCTTTGGACATAACTGGTATCCGGGAGAAGTTAGCAGTAGCAGCTCTCACTATTTTTTGGTATCAGTTTCATCCAAAGGAAAACCAACAGCTTATCATTGTAAGGGCCCTGCCGTACCAAAAACAATATATTTCCTACAGCTCATTGTGTGAGGATTAAAGGGAACCTGTCACCAAAAGAGACCCTGATTCCAGCAATGTATCACTTAATTTACTGGGTGCAGCAGTTATGACACAATCAGGGTTCTCAGATGCAGCAAGTAGCAGAGCTCGGAAACCTAACCCCACACACACCAGGCTCTGTATGTATATTGTCTATAGACAGTGAGCTGCTTATCAAAGGAGAGGGTGAAGCAGGACCAGTGCTCACATGCCATGTAGTCCACCAGTGATAATCTCCTGGTGATAAAACCTTAAAGGGACTCTGTCAACACAGAATGACTGTTTAAATAAGTCCCACCGCTCCGTGCTTCACAGCGGGGCCAATCATTTAAATATACCTTCCCACCTGCTTGTTTTCCCCTCAATCTCCACCCACCTCCTCTTTGATTGACAGCACTGGCTTCATAGAGCCAGAGAAGGGTGGAGATAAAAAGAAAACAAGTAGGTGGAAAGTGTATCTAAGTGATTGGCCACTCTGTGAAGCACCAAGCGCCTGTACTTGGTTTGAACAGTCATTCTGTGCTGACAGAGTCACTTTAAATGTATGGAAACAACGTACAGCCTAATAAGTGACACATCACTGGAATCTGCGTCTCAGCCTGTCACTCTGGTGAGTGTGGACCCACTGTGCCACGGGGCCAAGCTTACCCTGGAGGGGTGTAACTAAGCGGCTACTTGGTTTTCACTAGAACCTCTGATGGTGAGGTTAGGCTTGTGCTGCAGGTAGCCGCCAGGTACCACTCCAGGGAAGTCCCTGGTACTGCAACATCTGACCCCAAAGGGGCAGGGATGCAGTAATGAACTCGGAGAGTCAAGCAGGCCAGGATTTAGTACTCAGGATGAATGGTTGGTGGACGGCTGATAAACTGAACGGATAATGAAACAGGTTCAGACAGGGCAGGTTCAGGAAAACAGGACAGACTCAGGTATAGGGTCACAGGTACTATTTGACACTGGATTGAAAAAAGGTAAAGGCTCGGAGCAGGCTTGGCTCCAGGTTTTTCTGGGCCCCGGGCGAAAGAGTCTCAGTGGGCCCCTTTATCACATACCATGATTCATGATGCACAGATACAGCAGAGAAAAAAAAAATATATATATATATATATATATATATATATATATATATATATATATATATATATATACAGTACAGACCAAAAGTTTGGAGACACCTTCTCATCTAAAGATTTTTCTGTATTTTCATGACTCTTGAAGCTCATCAAGAGAATGCCAAGAGTGTGCAAAGCAGTCATCAAAGTAAAAGGTGGCTACTTTGAAGAACCTAGAATATAAGACATATTTTCAGTTGTTTCACACTTTTTTGTTAAGTATATAATTCCACATGTGTTAATTCATAGTTCTGATGCCTTCAGTGTGAATGTACAATTTTCAAAGTCATGAAAATACAGAAAAATCTTTAAATGAGAAGGTGTGTCCAAACTTTTGGTCTGTACTGTATATATATATATATATATATATATATATATATATATATATATATATATTACAATGCAAAGATTTCACTTCTTACATTACATGAGATATATCTGTTGTAAATTCCACAATAACTCAGAAACCGGAGAATTGCTCCACACGGTATACTGGCCCCCATAAAATGCTCCATACAAAATACTGGCCCCCATATAACGCTCCATACGGAATACTGGCCCCCATATAACGCTCCATACGGAATACTGGCCCCCATATAACGCTCCATACGGAATACTGGCCCCCATATAACGCTCCATACGGAATACTGGCCCCCATATAACGCTCCATGCAGAATACTGGCCCCCATAAAACGCTCCGTACAGGATAGTGGCCCCCATATAACGCTCCTTACAGGATACTGGTCCCCTTATAACGCGTCATACAGGATACTGGCCCCTATATAATGCTCTATGCAGGCTGTTCCCCCCACATAATGCCCTATGCAGGCTGTTCCCTTCTTATAATGCCCCATGCAGGCTGTTCCCCCCCTTATAATGCCCCATGCTGGATGTCACCCCCCCATATAATGCCCCATGCAGGATGTCACCCCCCATATAATGCCCCATGCAGGATGTCACTCCCCTCCCATATAATGCCCCATGCAGGATATCACTTTTCCCTCCCATATAATGCCCCATGCCGGGTGTCACCCCCCATATAATGCCCCATGCAGTCTGTCACCCCCATATAATGCCCCATGCAAGATGTCACCCCTCATATAATGCATCACCGCGCCCTCTGACCTGAGACATCACAGGGAGCGCACAGTAGGAAGACAGCGGATCTGCGGAGGCACGTGGAGAGATAAGTATCCGGCTGCCGGGGCCTTGAGCAAGCGGAGGAGGGTGGGCGCTGGCACCACTCTCCTCCGCCCACAGCCCGGCGGGGTGCCCGACAGGCAGGTCGTGTTCAGGATCAGTTTCAAACTGGTTGGATACAGGGAACTAACAACTAAGTAGCAAGCAAGAACTAACAATGCACTAAAGTTACTCAGTTACTACAGGGGAAGGTGCCTTAAATACTTAGCGCCTCCCAGCTATTGGTTGGGGACACATCAGGAGTGCGCATGCTACCCCTTTAAGAAGCGGGGAGAATGAGCGCACCCTAAGCGCACTGCCAGGAGACCTGCACAGCATACACAGGCCCTGGGACATGGAAGCTGTGGTGGGAGCCGGAGCAGAGGACGCAGATGACTGGTCAAGACGGTGAACATGTCGGCGTCTCTGCGGGGAGGAGGGAGAGGTGTTACAGTACCCTTACGCTTTCTCTTTTTCAAGCCCATAAGGATCCACCGGAAAAAAAGGTATTACCCCTCATGTTGTTCATGTCCAGGATGCTCACCACTTCAAAGATATCCTCAGAGCTGACTGGCTCTGGAAGAAGTTAGGCACGCGTAACGAGGCTGTAAGCTTCAATTTGTAAAATACAGCATTGGTCTGCTTGGGGACCTCAAAGGGACCGACAAAGCGAGGACCCAACCTATAAGATGAATTCTTTAGACGTTTCTTGAGTAACTTTGGTGTCCCTCCAGTTCTTGGAGAAATCTTCAGTGAGAGCATCAGCTGCAGGAATGCCAGAAGCAGCTAGCACTGGAAGAGGAATACCAGGCAGGAGACCATAAACAATGAAGAACAGTGATTATGCAGAGGCTTCACTTACAAGATTATTAGGAGAACTTATACCAAGGCAAAAGCTTGACCCAAATGTGTTGAATAAAGCTCTCAGCGAGCTCGGGAGCAGACTGAAGGCAATGTAATGGAATAGAGTGAGCCATCTTTGAGAAATGATCGACCACCACCCAGTTGATGGAGCATCCAGAGGACACAAAGAGGTCCGTAATAAAGTCCACTACGATGTGCTGCCAGCAAGCTTAAGGAATGGAAAGTGGTAAAAGTTGCCCAGATGGAAGTTGCTTAGGAGTCTTGTTTCACGCATAGGCAGGACAGGCAGAAACAAGTTCCAGAATATCCTTTCACAAAGTTTGCCATCAATAATGACACAAGATAAGTTGACATGTCTTTATCAGGCAACTTTGAAGAGTGCCCCCACAGCAGAACTCGCTTCCTATCAGATTCCACAAAAGTCTTCCCGAGGGGAACCTGAGACGAATTCACCAGAGCCACAGTAACCATCTTGGAGGGTTCCATGATATGTTGGGGCTCCTCCTCTTGGTCGATGGGTAGAAATGTCTGGTCTTGACTTGATCGTAGTAGTCCTGAAGGAGAAGTTTGTATACTTCGAAACGCGTTGACTAATAAATCACTTATACTCGGATTGGAATCCCTCATTCTTCCTACACAGCAGAGCAGCATTAACCCATCTGTTTCTCGATTACCTGCACTATCATCCCCATGTGGGTATGCAGCAGCCTAAGCGTTATCAGTGGTTGTGTGTACACAACCCGACCAGGTGAGCATCATTATGCAATTTCTTAACATTGCTACCCAGATAAGACCCTGCGCTTTGTGTTTTTTCAGTCCTTCTTGTAATTTGATTAGCAAATTCTTGAAAGACAGTTGGGGCATTACTGAACCCAAATGGCAAAACACGGTACTCATAGTGACCATCTCGGGTGTTAAAAGCGGTTTTCCACTCATCTCCTGGAATAACTCCGAGAGAGGAGGGGTATTGGCGTCAGTAGGGTCTATGGCCTGAGCAAACTGTCACACTGGTGGATGTAGACAAGAACTAACAATGCACTAAAGTTGCTCAGGCACCTCCCTACAGGGGAAGGTGCCTTAAATACAGAGTGCCTCCCAGCTATTGGTTGGAACACATCAGGAGTGCGCACACTATCTTTAAGAAGCAGGGAGCGCGCGCCTCAAGCGAGCTGCTAGGAGACCTGCGCAGCGTGCGTAGGCCCTGGGACATGGAAGCCATGCCAGGAGCCGGAGCAGAGGACACAGCTGAGTGGTTGAGGCGGTGAGCATGTCAGTGTTCCTGCCAGGAAGAGGTAGAGGAACCATGCAGGATGCCAGCGTTACACAGCCCCAACATCATGCACTTCTCATATTACATAGCAAAAACCTGCTGACAGATTCCCTTTAACACAGTTTATCTGAAGATTCCACCAAGTCTTTGACAACATAATTCAGAGCAGTATATGCTGTCATTACAATTGCCTAGCATTGATGAAAAACTGAAAAAACATATCTTTCATTTTCTTAAGGGGGGGGGGTGCAATTTATTTTCAAGAGCAAGAATCTACTGGAAGAAGCTGCTGAAAAAAAATGTGTGGCTACTAGCAGCTTCAGCAGCATAGCAGTTGATCGCCAGGCGTTTCAGTTGACAGTGACTGCCAGAAGGTTCTTATTTAAAAGAAGGGGTGATTTACACATGAAGTGAAAGCACTTTCATTTTCTTTAAGTAGGTATTATGGAGCCTTTGTCTATTTATTTAGGGGTTTGTTAAAGCGCACATGTCAGCAGGATTGTGCTCAGTAAACTATATACACTGTCATATGGGCGCCATTACACTGATTAAGGCACAGAGAGCTGTCATAAGAGCATACAGATGAATATGTAAGCAGAGCACCAGATAGAGCGCCCCCCACAGGCCGCCCCGAAGCACGAGCATATCATTACCTCCAAACTGAAAGTAAAGATTACACAAGAACCACAGGACGGACTTCATCAAATAAGGTATTATGTTACTCAGTGTAATGGCGCCCACCTGACAGTGTATGTGGTTTACTGAGAACAATCCTGCTGAAGGTGCGCTTTAAGCTGCTTCCAACATAGACTTTTTTTTAGAATGTAGCAACATTGTACATTTATAATAGACAAAGGGAAAAGAGAAAAACATTTTGACACATGGGCGTACCCAGGATCAAAACTAAGGGGGGGGGGGCAAGCCATGGTCGTTCAGGTTGTAAAATTTTAAAACGAAAAAGGTGCAACGCTGGAAACAGATAAGACACCGGAGGGTATAAAATGGAGCAGGAGAATTACATTTAGAGCACCAATCCAGGTAATCACATATAGAGGCCTCCCCGTAGTGTAATTACATATAGCCTAGAATAATGACGCCGACACTCGGGGTATAGGATAATGACACCGACATTGGGGGTACAGGATGACACCGACACTGGAGGTACTACAGGATAATGACACCAACACTTGGGGTACTGATTAATGGCGCTGACACTCAGGGTACGGATTAATGGTGCTGACACTCGGGGTACAGGATAATGGCGCTGACACTCGGGGTACGGATTAATGGCACTGACACTCGGGGTACAGGATAATGACACTGACACTGGGGGTACAGGATGACACCGACACTGGGGGTACAGGATAATGACACCAACACTCGGGGTACGGATTAATGGCGCTGACACTCGGGGTACGAATTAATGACGCTGACACTCAGGGTACAGGATAATGACACCGACACTGGGGGTACAGGATAATGACACTAACACTCGGGGTACAGGATAATGACACTAACACTCGGGGTACGGGTTAATGGCGCTGACACTCGGGGTATGGATTAATGGTGCTGACACTCGGGTATGGATTAATGGCGCTGACACTCGGGGTACAGGATAATGGCGCTGACACTAGGGGTACGGATTAATGGCGCTGACACTCGGGGTACAGGATAATGACACAGACACTGGGGGTACAGGATGACACCGACACTGGGGGTACAGGATAATGGCGCCGTCATTGGGGGTACAGGATAAAGACGCCGACACTCGGGGTGCAGGATAATGGCGCCGACACTGGGGGTACAGGATAATGGCGCTGACACTCGGGGTACGGGATAATGGCGCTGACACTCGGGGTGCGGGATAATGACGCTGACCCTCAGGGTGCGGGATAATGGCGCTGACACTCGGGGTACGGGATTTTATTTATATTTTATTTATATATATAATAGTGATATTGCTATAATAATTAACGTCCCCCCAGCTGGCCCAGCATTAACCACCTGTCCTTTCTCCTGGTCCGGTTCCTACTCCCAAGGCCCAGGCCCCATGCCCTTCCAAATTTCAATAATTACACAGTGAGTGAGTGTATTGTGTAATTTACACTGGCTGGCTGCCACAGTCACTGGCAGCTGGCCCACAGTAACAGGACAAGAGCTCCGGTGGGATTCTCAGAGACAGGAAACAGGGGAGGCAGGCAGCGTGCTACGTCAGCGTGCCTCAGGAGTCAGGACCCTGATCAGGTGACATGCGGCATTACGGCGTGCTGTGTCACTCAGCGTGCGTTAAAGGTAATCCAGGCCGGACCCCATGCAGTGACACTGCGCAGTTCCGGCCGCCAGGTGCAGAGCAGAGCAGTCACCTGCGGCCGGCCGCAGAGGGAACTTTCGCTGGCCGCGACCGCCGGTGATCTAAGTGTGTGTGCGGTGTGCAGGGGTGGATTAAGAGTAGCAAGGGCCCCGGGCAGTTTAGAAGGCGCGGCCCCCCCACACACACACACACCTGATGTATCACATGTCACATGATCCGCTGTGATAGATCATGTGATAGTTCACGTGAAATTAATTTGGTACAATATCAATTATAATAATTTTTTTTAGGCTGTGTGTTCACTATGCATTTTTTAAGCGTTTCCGCAGCGGCAATTCCGCTGCAGAAACGCTTAAAAAACGCTTGGTAGAAGGTCTGCCATGTTCCCCAATGATAATCCGCATGTGCTGTGCACATGCTGCGGAAATTTCCGCTGCGGATTATCATTGCGGAAAAATCCGCAGCATTACCAATTATTTTGCGGAAGCGCTGCGTTTTCACCGCCATTGACTTGCATTGGAACGCATGGAATCCGCATCACTGCATCTGTACATGCGGATTCCATACGTTTCAATGTGCGGATGGTACCCAGGTTTGGAGAAGATGAGACTCTCCTCCGGACCCGGGTACCATAGAACCTGTAAAAAAAGAATAAAATAAAAAATAAATATTATACTTACCTTCTGATAGTCTTTATCCGATGCGTCCTGGCTTGCCGGCAGCTCACGATGGTCTGAAAAGGACCTGCCGTGACGTAATTTAGTCATGTGACGGGTCACGTGACCACTGACGTCGGAAGGCCATCAGAAGGTAAGTATATATTTATTTGTTACCATTCTTTTATGGTCACACTATATAAATCCATGCTGGTTGCATGGATTTATATAGTGTGACCAAGTTGTCAAGCACTTTCCAAGTGATGCTAAAATCGCTTGGAAAGCGCTTGTCAACCCGCATGCAGAAATGCATGTGAAGAACGCTTAATTTCCGCTTGTCCCTGGCAGGAAAAACGCATGTACAATCCGCATGCGTTTTTTCTGCCAGGGAGATGCAGAAACGCTCAGGAAAAATCCGAAGCATTTCCGCATCGTGGGCACATAGCCTTACATTAATTGTATGACTCAATATTAAGCACACGTAGCCATCTATACACAGCAGGAGAGCACACGCAGCCATCTATACACAGCAGGAGTCCGCATGGTGCCATCTATACACAGCGGGAGGCCGCACGGCGCCATCTATACACAGCAGGAGGCCGCACGGCGCCATCTATACACAGCGGGAGGCCGCACGTAGCCATCTATACACAGCGGGAAGCCGCACGGTGCCATCAATATACAGCAGGAGGCCGCACGTAGCCATCTATAGACAGCAGGAGGCTGCACGTAGCCATCTATACACAGCAGGAGGCCACACGTAGCCATCAACACAGCGGGAGGCCGCACGTAGCCATCTATACAGAGCGGGAGGCCGCACGGCGCCATCTATACACAGAGGGAGGCCGCACGTAGCCATCTATACACAGCGGGAGGCCGCACGTAGCCATCTATACACAGCGGGAGGCCGCACGGTGCCATCAATACACAGCAGGAGGC
The DNA here is from genome assembly GCF_046119375.1 of Phyllobates terribilis. NCBI lineage: Eukaryota > Metazoa > Chordata > Amphibia > Anura > Dendrobatidae > Phyllobates > Phyllobates terribilis. The sequence continues at coordinate 296,206,509 of NW_027362771.1, forward strand.
CGCACGTAGCCATCTACACTGTGTTCCAAATTATTATGCAAATAATATTTTCTCAGATTTTCCCAAATTACCTATATGAATTGCAGTCATTGTAATTTTCCAGTCAAATAACTATTAGAGTACAATTGAAAGTTATTTTTACAAACTGCCTATGATAACAGTATATTTAAAAAAAAAAATAAAACACTCAAACTGCACTCAAAATGCATGTTCCAAATTATTATGCACAGCAGAGTTTTCAACCTTTTCATTTTAATAAAGAACAAAAAAATGGTCATTTTTGAAATTATAAGCATTAGCAGGTTATTACAAACTGAAATCAAACAGTTTTCAACTCAAAACTTTATTCTAGGTGATGTTACATTTGCACATAGGACCCCTTGTTCGAAAGGAGCTTCTGAACTCTCTCGTCCATTGAATTTGTCAGGTTTTGGATGGTTTCTGCTTCAATTGTTTTGCATGAGGACAGAATACCATCCCAGAGCTGTTGCTTAGATGTGAACTGCCTCCCGCCATCATAGACACTCCTTTTGATGATGCTCCAGAGGTTCTCAATGGGGTTGAGGTCAGGGGAGCATGGGGGTCACACCATAAGTTTGTCCCCTTTTATGCCCATAGCAGCCAGAGATGCAGATGTGTTATGTGCAGCATGAGACGGTGCATTATCATGCATGAAAATGATCTTGCTGCGGAATGCACGGTTTTTCTTCTTGAACCATGGCAGGAAGTGCTGTTTGAGAAACTCAACATACATTATGGAGTTCATCTTTACCCCTTCAGGGATCCTAAAGGGGCCGACAATCTCTCTCCCCATGATTCCAGCCCAAAACATTACTCCACCTCCTCCTTGTTGGCGCTGTAGCCGTGTTTGCGTGGGGTGTCCATCAACCAGCCATCCTCCACTCCATCCATCTGGACCATCGAGCGTTGCACGGCACTCATCCGTGAACAAAACAGTTTTGAAGTCAGTCTTCATGTATTGTTTGGCCCACAGGAGCCGTTTCTGCTTGTGTGCAGTGGACAGAGGAGGTCGACAGGATGGCTTACGCACAGCTGCAAAGCTCTGAAGGACCCTGCATCTTGTTGTTCGGGGGACGTTGGAGGCACCAGCAGCTTCAAAAACTTGTCTGCTGCTATGACAAGGCTTTTTTGCCGCTGCTCTTTTAACCTGACGTAATTGCCTGTAGGAAAGAGTCCTCAATTCTCCCTTATCAGCACGCACACGTGTGTACTGTGAATCAGCTACATACTTCTTAATCTGGCCCTGCCCCAAATACGAAAAAGAAGCCTTGAGACAATTACGGGACTGTAACACTTACTCTAAATTACCATCTAATCCTACTGCCTCCTTCTCCTCCACTCTCCAGGGCATTCTAGCCCGGGCCTGTGAGAAAAATATCATTGACATAAAAACGGTGGAGGCACTGACTGTGCGTTTCCCCCGTACCGCTACATTTTATCTTCTTCCCAAGATCCACAAGGACCCCCTCTGCTCCCCGGGACGTCCGATCGTGTCTGGTATTGGTGGTCTGGTGGGCCCTATCTGTACTTACATTGACAACCATCTTCGCCCACTGGTAGAGACTTTACCCTCCTAAATCAAAGACACATCGGAGGTCCTAAGACGGGTCGATGGGGTCCTTGTGGACAAGCAGACCCTCCTAGTCACGGCGGATGTAGAAAGTCTATATACCTGCATCCAACACCAGCTCGGCCTGGAGGCTGTGCGCCTCTTCCTCCGGGGGTCCGACCTGGACGGCCCCTCTGGTGATTTTTTGCTCGAGCTCCTGCACTTTGTCCTGCATCACAATTATTTCCTTTTTAAGGATACAGTTTATCTGCAGAAGCGCGGCACGGCCATGGGTGCGGCCTGTGCGCCCTCATACGCCAACCTCTTCCTGGGTGCCTGGGAGAGAGAGATTTTTGGCGATGGGGGCGTCCAGGGTAGTGACCTGGCCGTGACGTGGCTGAGATATATAGATGACATCTTTTTGATGTGGCAGGGCTCAGTGCGGGAGCTCGAGGCATTTATGAGCAGACTGAACCAGAATGAATGGGGGATCAAGCTTACATATACCTATCATCAGTCCAAAATGTCCTTTCTGGACATTAATTTGGAAATTGATGAAGAGGGCTGTATACAGACAAATATTTTTCGTAAATCTACAGCTACAAATTCCCTCATTCATGCTTCCTCTGCTCATTCTACTTCTACCATTGGTGCCGTCCCGGTCGGACAATTCCTGAGGATGAGACGTATATGTTCGTCTGATTCTCAATTTGAGATTCAGTCGGCGGATCTCATCCGACGCTTCCAGGACCACGGATACAGCAACAGATGCATCCGCTGTGGCTATAGAAGGGCAAGGGGTACTCCCCGCAACCAATTGTTATATTCAACAGCTTCTGCTGGGAAGAAAGACACGGGAAGGATCCGCTACATCTCCACCTTTAATCATGAGTGGGGGGAGATGCGGGTGATCCTTTCCAAGCATTGGGGTATTCTTGGTGCGGAGCCCTCCCTACGGGAATATGTGGGGGACTATCCACCCATGACACCCAGGAAAGCCAACAACCTGGGTGACATGTTGACACGGAGTCATTATGTTCCCCCACCTACCAACCCTTTTGGGTCCCGAGGACCAAGGATTGGCTTTTTTCCTTGCGGCCACTGTCTGGCATGCGCCAATGCCGTGCGCTCTGTCTCCTTTTCCTCATCCGACGGCTCTCGTGAATACCAAATTCGTAATTATATATCCTGTGGTTCAACCCATGTGATTTATTACGCAACCTGTGCCTGTAATCTAATTTACATCGGTTTGACCACGAGAGAGCTAAGAGTGAGGATACGGGAGCACGTGCGCGACATTGGCGCGGCCAGAACGGTGGCCGACCCACGTGAGCTAAAAACTATCCCACGTCACTTTCAACGCAAACATAACTGCGATCCAAAATCTTTGAAGGTGCGTGGAATTGATATTTTACACCTTGGCTCCCGTGGAGGTGAGTGGACAAAGGTTCTTGGTCAAAAGGAAGTAAAATGGATCGTATGTTTGAACACCATGTCTCCTCGAGGCCTTAATGAGGCACTTAGTTTTGCCCCCTTCCTGTGACATGGGCCTCGTCTGCTTTATCGCTCTCCGCCTTAGATGTTATATAACCAATTTTGGCCTTTTTGGCTATTTTTGTTTCTAATATTTATCTTATTTTTAATATTTGTTTTTTACCTTTTAATCATTATTTTTCTTTCTTTTCTTGGCTCCTTTTTTCTTTGGTCCATATATAGCATGAGAACGGAACCATATCCTATTTTATGCGCTGACCAACATCACTGGATTTAATGAGACCGGCCCTGCATACAGTATACATGGACATCTCCATACATTTCATGTTATACTGTCATGACTTGTATTATTGTCCATTTAGTCTCATGTATATAATGCATTTCAGGACTAATGATTGCTTGATCCTTTGTTATTCTTCTTGGATGCCGGCCTCTGCTATTGGCCATTATGTTGCTAGGTGACATATGAAAAGGTGCGCATGCGCTTTGGGCACGCTGCTCTCGGCCCGGGCATGGCCGTCTTTCTCCTGGCCGCGCACTTCCGGTTCACATACCATGTGTTTCCGGCGTGCGCGTTACCAGGTGACGGATTCTGCCCGCACCGACAGTTTCCGGCGCCTAGCGCATGCGCCGACGAGCATCGGTCACTTATTCACTTCCGGTCACGTGACTAGTATCGCGGTCACGTGACCGTGTGAAAAGACTTTAAAAAGGTCCTTGTTCTTTACAAGTTTATGCCTCTTGAGAAAGCCCATAATATCGGGGCGAAACGCGCGTCGAGGCTCTCTTTTGGTCACTTGGTGCCTTGAGTTTATCCTGTTCCTGGTCTGCCTGTCCCTTTCTTCTGCTGGCCCTCCCTTATTTGTGACTGGTAAGCGGTATTTGAATTTTTCTCGACATTTGATGCATACCTGCACACTTGTGCGGATACTCTTTACTTATGGTATATTTTATATGCTCTCTGCTTACCACTCCCCTTTTTTGGGTTTTTTTTTGCCACATATACTCTCTACATATGTTACCATGTACTGTATTTTGTAATTTGTTATTTACTCTGTGTCGCCACTATTGTGGCTTTTTTACTATTTTGTATCTAATAAAGCTATCCTGGTTTTATGCCTATATAAACTCTGTTTCTCCTGTTATATTCATACTTCTTGATTGTGCGATGATCACGATGAAGTGTCTTGGCAATGTTGATATTAGTCATGCCTTGACCTAAACACTCCACAATTTGTTGCTTCTCAGCAGCCGACACATCCTTTTTCTTTCCCATTTTGGCAGAAAATGTAGGCTGCTTAATAATGTGGGACAGCCTTCTTAAGTAGTCTTGCCTTTCATTGGACACACCTGCCAAACTAATTAGCACAGGTGTCTGCAATTGCTTACAGTGATATAAAGAGCCCTGACACACATCACCATCAATGAGTTTAACGGACAAACAAAAAAATTCTTACCTTATCACTCCTAAACACTTTTTGCATAATATTTTGGAATAGACAGCAGGAGGCCGCACGTAGCCATCTATACACAGCAGGAGGCCACACGTAGCCATTAATACACAGCAGGAGGCCGCAGGTAGCCATCTATACACAGCGGGAGGCCGCACGGTACCATCAATACATAGCGGGAGGCCGCACGGTGCCATCAGTACACAGCAGGAGGCCGCACGTAGCCATCTATACACAGCGGTAGGCCACACGTAGCCATCTATACACAGCAGGAGGCCGAACGTAGCCATCTATACACAGCGGGAGGCCGCACGTAGCCATCTATACACAGCAGGAGGCCGCACGTAGCCATCTATACACAGCAGGAGGCCGCACATAGTCATCTATGCACAGTGGGAGGCCGCACGTAGCCATCTATACACAGCGGAAGGCCACACGGCGCCCCCCCCAGAGACAGCGGGAGGCCGCACGCAGTCACGCACACACAAACATATACAGACATATACATACACGCATAAACACATTTGAAACACAAAAATACATATAAACAGACATCACACAATGATACCTGCCTGCACACACACACACTTACTCAATCACACACACACACACTCACACACACACTCTGACACACTCTCACACACCATCACCATCCCCCGGCTCCAGTCCTCCTGCCCCTCTCTGGTGCAGCAGTGCAGGCCGGGCGCGCACTGCGTGATGTCACAGCTAGGAGACACAGCCGCGCCCAGGGCCGTGTCTCCTAGCAATGACGCGGCCGGGCCAGCACAGGGAAGTTAACAGCTGCAGTGCTGGCCCGGCCGAAGAAGAAGTAGCGGCCGTGTGCCGCTGCTGGGGGAGCGGTCCGGGGGGCTCCCCGCCACTGTCTGCCGGTATGTGCCGTGGCGCCGCACATATAATGAGGGCAATCTGGCCATAGAAACCCCGGAGCCTCGGGCGGTAGCCCAGATTGCCCTCATTATAATCCGCCTATGGCGGCGTGCGTCCCTGCTTCTAGGGGGCGGGCAGCTGCCCCCCCCTGCCCCACGGTGGGTACGCCCATGTTTTGACATAATATTCATTACAACTTTAGAGTACATTTAAAGGGAATCTGTCACCAGGTTTTTGCTACCTCATCTGAGAGCAACATGATGTAGGCAAAGAGACCCTGGATCCAGCAATGTATCACTTAGTTTACTGGGTGCAGCCAATCAGAGTTTTTAGATTTAACAATGCAGCAGAGCTGAGACAGATAACCCCACCCACACGACAGCAAATCCTGCCCACACCACAGCTGATCCTGCCCACACCATGCTCTCTGTGTACATAGTCTATAGACAGTGAGCTGCATATCACAGGAAAGGGCGGAGTCGATTTGCAAGCACACATCAGCTAGTCACAGCAATGATAATCACCAGGTGATAAAACTTTCAGTGTAAATAAACAACAGCACACAGCCTGACATGTGACATCATTTAGTTCTGTGTTTTAACCCCTACAGCATGCTGTCCTCAGATTACATAGCAAAAACCTGCTGACAGACTCCTTTTAATGCTCATTTACACTGACGAGCAAGAAGGTAACAATATTTTGAACTTTTGAATTTCAGGCTCCATATCTCACAATCTACTACTGCTTCGAACGTGAGACTACCATCATTTTATAGAAAATCATCTTGACTATCTGATACATAAATTTGACTTGCAACTATTTAGCATATGATTAGTTATGCAGGTTCTTGTCATGTTACTGTATTTTTACTGTTTTGCTCCTTAAAATCTAAATTTTAATTGTTATTATTTTGTAAATCCACCTTTGGCTTTCAACACTGCCTGAATCCTTCTGGGCATGCTCTCTACCAGATTCAAGTATGTCTCTACCGAAATCTGACCCCGGGTCTCTTTTATATGTTCCCAAAGTTAGTGCAAACTGGTCGACTCACTTGGGTATATATTCAGCTTTTTCTTTAACTTTACCACACAAGTGTTCAATTGGATTGAAGTCTGGGTACTGTGGAGGCCAATCCAGCACCTTCACTGCCATTGAACCATTTCTTCGCCAATCTTGATGTAAGCTTCGGGCCGTTATCCTGCTGGAACACTATGTCATCCTTTTCATACCCATGGTGCTCGAGTGTACGAAGTAGCTCGTCTTGTAGGATACTCACATATCTCCCAGCATTGAGACCACCATCGATCCTGATCAAGTATCCAATGCCTTTGGCTATGAAACTTTCGTCTCCTCACTCCAAATCACCAGTTTCCAATCTTTTACTGTTCACTTCTCGTACTTTTTTGCTCGAGCCGACGCGCCTTATGACGATATTGAAGTCAAAGCTTCTTCACCTTTTTTCAGGCCACCATTCCAGACTTGAGTATTGTGCGTCTGGATGTCTGTGATCTCACTATTACGAAGCATACGAGCCGCCTCCACTGCCGTGTTTGTTGCACCAGAACTGATAGATCTTGTGATGAGCCGACTTGTTGACTCCGATATTTTGCCTGGACATCCACCTTCTTGGCTTTTGAATGGATGGACGGACTTCATTTCATATTCTTCCAATTGTCCTGGCACTCTCATGATGCAGTTTGGCAATTTTCTAGGGTGAGAGACTGCTATCAATGAGCTGGATAACGCTGTTTCTCTTTTCTTGGGAAATCTTCTTCATGGCTGCTCCTCCATTCAAACCAGTGGCCTTTTGTTTGGGAATCAACCTAATAACACAAGGAGTTATTAGGGAATGTGAGAACAGGTTGTATTTTGTAGTATACAGGAAGAAAAAGATTTTTCCACCACCAGGAGCAAAACAGTAACAATACAGTGACATGACAAAAATCTGCATAACTACTCATATGCTAAATAGTTGTAAGCCAAATTTATGTATGAGATAACCAAGATGATTGTCTATAAAATGATGGTAGTCTCTCGTTAAAAGCAGTAGTGGATGGTGAGATACGGAGCCTGAAACTCAAAAGCTCAAAACATTGTTACCCTTTTGCTCATCACTCATTGGTGTATGTATTATTCTGTAGGGCCTCAGAATAAGAGGCCCCTTAGTCAGGTTATTGTTTTAACCCCATGACATGAACTCTAGTAAGATGCTGCATAAAATAATTAATTAGTCACGTCTGAGGATATTTGGGCTTTGCCAATGTATAATTTGTGCACTTTAAACCAATTGGCAACCATTGGCCTCCAGAGCAGGAGCTAGTCTTTGTAGCAGCTGTTTGCTTTGGCTAATAGAGGGGTGTCTAGAGTGGTTTACTGCCTTCCATAATGTCCATATCCCCTAACAAGTCATATGGAAAGTGCAACAACCATTTTACTGCTGACATGGGTAAACTGCCTCCACGTAACAGCTGATCTGGTGGCCAAAAGCACTTCCCTCCGCAAACAGCTGAGATGCAATGTGGGAGCCACAATATAGGAAATACCCCATGGAGCAATAAGTGGAAATAACATCATATTCTGCATTCATACACTGTACCTTGTGTCTGTCTCACATGTTGTGTATGGGTATAAAAAGCAAAAGGATTGTTGCTTACATCAGACTAAGGGTATATTTTTACAGCATTTTTTTGGTGTAAAAGAAACTGTGATTTACAGTACCAGCAAAAGCGATGAGATTTCAGAAATCTCACACAGATGTAGCTTTTTTTTCCTGACTGAATGAGTTTGAGCACTACAGCGTTTTTGAAAATGCCAATTCTTTTAGAATTTTTACTGCATTTTTGCAGCATTTTTTACGCATTGAAAGTAATGAGAAATGCTAAAAAACCCACAACATAACATTTGTGCAGCGTTTTTGGTGAATAAAATTAACTTTATTAACATGTACCATAGGCAAATTACACATGTAATCCGCCTGAAAAAGCACCAAAAATCTGCAGCAAATACGCAGCAATTTGATGCATTTTTTCATGCAGCAGTTTTACTGCCAAGACTGTGGGACTGCTGCTTCCAATAGGTGGCGAAATAGAGTTCAAGTCCTCTTTTTCTCGGAAGAGGCAATTTCTCAGAGGAGCATTGTACGGCGAATAAGCCTCCTTACCTTGATATGCCAGAGCCTGTATGTCACTCTCCACAAGGAGAAAAGTTACCCCTTAGACCTCAGTCCAGAGCCTCTCATCTAGCCAAATCAGCTCTCATACTTTGCACTGATGAGGGCCAACAGCCCGAAACACTGTGTCTGCAAATTGAGATTCTGATTTGGCTATTATCCTAGTAATATATCCTATCCTATTATTTTAAGTCATATTGCACGACTCGTTAAAGGGTTAATTGTGACTTGTAGGATTGCTGCTTCCAATAGGTGGCGCTATAGAGTTCAAGTCCTCTTTTTCTCTGAAGAGACAATTTGCATATTAAACTGCTAAGACTGAAGAGATTTGGCTGCAGAAAACAGCATGAGAACGTGCCCCAGGTATAATTTATAACACCAGCTTAGTTTTTGCTGTCAACATGAAACCCATGAATCATGGCAAGTTCCGCTTCTGCACCTCGTGGTGTTCACATGCACAGTAAATGTAATAGCTTGTGCCTAGTCCAGCAAATATCTTAGCTCTAGTTTCATCTGTCTAGGAAAATATTGATTTAACAAAAAGGCTTGGGCACTGCGTAGATCAGTGCTTGAGAACCATGAAATCAGATAAAAGATGATTAAAAGTTCTTATCCATTTGATATGAATGCCTATAAACTGCATTCTACTTGCAGCAGGAGCAATTGAATAATAAAGCAGTAAGAGAAAGGGTGTTTAAAGTCAATCTGCCAGCAGGGTTTCACCACCTCAAATTATTTATATGTGCATGTAGCCCTTCCAAAGACAAGTCCAGCAAAACCTTTACCCAAACAGTCCATTCCTCACTTATTGCGTTTGAATGGATATGCAAATGAGGATGAAGATCTGAAGCCTCTGCCACTCCAGCTCTATTACCTGCCCGGCGCCGCCTCCTCCTTCTTAAAGTGAATCTGTCAGCAGGTTTTTGCTATGTAATCTAAAGACAGCATGCTGTGAGGGTTAAAACACAGATTTCAGCAATGCCTCTCTTATCAAGCTCCGTTTTGTTTACTTGCAATTATTGTTTTAGCACGAGGAACTTATCATTGCTCAGACACATAAGAGTTGTCTCTTGCCCATGACTCCGCCTCCTTCTGTGATAAGCAGCTCACTGTCTATAACCATTGTATATACAGAGCCAGGTGTGGGCGGGGTTAGCTTTCTCAGCTCTGCTTTATGCTGCATCTAAAAATGCTGGCTATGTCAGAAGTGCTGCACCCAGTACACTAAGTGATACATCATTGAATTCAGGGTCTATTTGCCTACAGCATGCTGCTCTCAGATGAGGAAGCAAAAACCTTCTGACAGATTCCCTTTAACTGACGGCTCCTTTGCTTGAAGTTACACAGTATAAAGGCTGTGTTATGCTGGCGTGTCCTTTAATAAAATAAAATAAAACTTAAAGGACATGTCGGGGTCCACCGGACTGCAGAGGAGCTGCAGCAGCTGAGTACCAGAGGAATGTTCAGCTAAGCACAGAGAAAGAAATGAACTAGTGTGTTAAGTGCACACACAAGTAGTAACTAAACAAGGTACAAAGCTGGGAGTTAACAACACTCCAGAAACGAAACTAATAAACTTCTGCACTGCAAGACACCGCTGTGCAGAGCAGGAAGGATTTGGCAGCATGAAACGCCTGAGCACTAGATGGCGGCGTATAGAGCTGCAGATAGCTACAGGCCAGGAACGGCCTGGAACCTAATTTCCTAAAGAGGGGGAGGATCTCTGCAGCACCCAACACATGGGTGTAAAAGCGGCAGTGTGACCACACATACAATGGCGGTTAGAAAGAGATAGACTAGGCACCGGGCGGAGCCCACAGAGCCCTTAAATACACTAGAGACAGCCCCAGCCCCCCCAGGACAACCAACCACGCCGTATCAGACAGCAGGAGACGTGGCTTAGCGACACATGACCACAATGGGGCGTGGCTTAGCGAGACACGACCAGTGAGGGGGCGTGGCTTAGCGGCACATGAACACAGGGGGCGTGGCATAGCGGCACATGACGCGGGGCTTAGTGGCACATGTACGCAAGGGGCGTGGCTTAGCAGCCCATGAGCAGAAATGCAGAAACCACACTTAGAATCCCTAGAACGGAACCTAAATGCTGACAATTACTGACCAGCAGGAAAGGGCCCAGCCGGACGCCGCGAGAAAGCCCTTCTCCTGCGTACCGGCCTAACAGGCTGTCAGTCAAGCAAAAGCAACAATGGGTGGGGAATAAAAGGTGACAAAGGCTTCAGATATACCATAGTCCTTCAAACTCATTTGCATATCAATTCAAACGCTGATTTCTCATTGATGGAGCAAAGGTATTGCTGGATTTGTCTTTGTATCAACGAAACGGTGTGGAAGGTGAAAGGTGTCTAAATGTCCGCACTCCTCCGCATACAATGATAATCCAGTGTCCGATGGATAGATGTAAATATTTTATGAAAGCCACATTCAAACGCGTTTCGCGGACATTCTAATACTGCCCTCCCACTTCCGAGGCGCAACACTGTGCAGCATTCCCTTGATGTGATGCACCTTGCGCTGAATTTGCATTGCTGGATTTCTTCTTTTAGGTCACTTACATTTGTAATGTCTGTCCCATACGACGAGTTACACTAGGGAAGTCTGTATACCAGCTACTCACTGAGGAAGCGGACAGGACGTCCGCGAAACGCGTTTGAATGTGGCTTTTATCCAATAAAATTCTTACATCTATCCATCAGACACTGGATTACCATTGTATGCGGAGGAGCGCGGACATTTAGACACCTTTCATCTTCTACATCGTTTTGTTGATACATTTTGGAACCCTGCCAGGGTTGGTGCTATCTGCGTTATCTCTTATATGTGTTGTGCATCATCACAACATGACAAGGTGAGAGTCCTTTCCATTATTTAACTATTGTTCCACTGGGTAACGGCACCATTTGCGCTCCTATCTTATTTTATTTTATGGACTTGTCTTTGAAAGAGCTACATGCACATATAAATAGTTTTGATGTAAAATCCTGTTTACAGATTGCCTTTAAATTCACTACTACTGTATTGCATTACAAAAATCAGCCCCAGAGTATGGGTTGCTCTGTATGTTCAGAAAGATCACACTCCTTACCTTTCACTTCCAAATAATACCAATAGGAAATTTATAATTAAGTGACAAAAGTTTAGGAGTTACCCATAGCTATTTCTACACTAATTTTGCTGTCTCTACACTTAAGTGCTTATCAGTCTAAATACTTTAATAAAAAACAATTATCTGATTGCATTCACTTTTTCTGCAAGTGAAATTATAATTTTCGAAAATTTTCCACAAATAAGAGTTAATTAATAAAAAATGCATTTTAAAAAATATGAAACTGCTCAATTAGACACAATGTTATGCAATGTAAAAACATTCAGAATATATTTGTGATTAGCTGAGACCATAATGAATAGAAATTACTTCTCAGGCTATGGGCGACAGCTGACACCATGTACAAAATATCTCTTCCGGCTGTAGTGCACAGCACCAACATAAGCAACTGCAAGGAATGTCCGCAGTTACATAAGAGATGACATTTCCTCTCTGCTACGTCAGCGGAGGGTGAGAAACAGCTGATGTGACCCTGGTGGGAACAACATTACTAATATGTTCTTATGGAGGCTAGCATTTATTTGAATACAATGGTCTCAATTATCTTAACTAGTAACGTTACATCTTTTTTGTATCATTAAAAATCATACAATTATCACTTTCACAAGGTATCAGCTTTACAGTCTAACTTATGCTGTGTTATAGAAAAATAATCTATTACTACCTGCTTAATGCATTACTTTTTCTAAAAATGAATCCTTTAATATGAAAACAGATCCATTACCAGATTTTGCAAAACAAATGCCTGCATTAGTAAATAGATCTCTTAGGACTGACCTGATGAGGCTGGTGTACTTACTGTGAAAACACATATTAGAATGGCTACATAATATTGATAATAAAATGAGCATTTTATGAGTCAAGCTAAAGAGTTAAAGAGCTCATGAGTCCAACAGTATTTATCACCTTCACAGTGTGCACAATTATTAGGTGAGTATTTTGACTATATCATCATTTTTATGCATACTTTACTCAAGCTGCATACACTTGAATGCTTATTGGATGCAGCAGATGCACCTAAGGATATCAACACCATTTATCAAGATGTGCAGAATTATTAGCTTGTTTTCCTCAGGCAAAAAGGGCCAAAAAAGAGATTTAACTGACTATAAAAAGTCAATACTTATTACAAGACTTACAGAGGGATGCAGCACTCTTGAAATTGTGGAGATATTGCAACGTGATCACAGAATCATGAAAAGTTTTGCGGCAAACAGTCAACAGGGTCGCAAAAAACGTGTTGAGAAAAAAGACTGCCAAAAATTTAAAAAGAATCAAACGTGAAGTGACCAGGAAACTATTATCGTACTGTGCTGCCATATTCCAGAACTGCAACCTCCCTGGAGCGCCCAGAAGTACAAGGTGTTCAGTGCTCAGAGACATGGCCAAGGTAAGAGAGGCTGAAACCCGACCACCACTGAGCAAGACAAAATGTCAGGACAGGGCCAAGAATTATCCAAAGACAGATTTTTCAAAAGTTTTATGGACTGATGAGATGAGAGTGACTCTTGATGGACCAGATGGATGGGCCTTTGGCTGGATCAGTAACGGGCACAGATCTCCACTGCGACTCAGATGCCAGCAAGGTGGAGGTGAGATACTGCTATGGGCTGGTATTATTAAAGAGGAGCTAGTTGCACCCTTTTAGGTTGAAGATGGACTCAAACTCAACTCCCAAACCTACTGCCAGTTTTAGAAGACAACTACTTCAAGCAGTGGTACAAGAAAAAGTCTACATCTTTGAAGAAAATCATGATTTTTATTCAGGTCAATCAATGCTCCATTGCATGCATCAAAGTCTTCATTACTTGACTAGCCCGTAAAGGCCATGAAGATGAAGGAATAATGACATTGCCCCTTTCTCACCTGGCCTAAACCCTATTGAGAACTTGTGGTTCCTTCTTAAACAGTAGATTAAGGCTATGTTCACACATGGTTTTTTTTACATCACAAATCTGCAGCAAAACTGATTTCTGGCAGGAAATCAGCTGCGTCAAAAAGGCAGGTGTTGCTGCGCTTTTTGATGCGTTTTTTGTGCGTTTTTTTTACTGTCCTTCTGTCTCTATTTATGTATATACATAAAATTCTGTGAAAAAAATAAACCCCATTCTATTTTGCCATCAAAAACGCTGATGCAAATTTTGGTGCGTTTTTTTCACCACCCATCACTTCCTAAGGGTGAAAAAACGCTGAAAGAAGTGACATGCTCTATTTTCCAAAAACCCAACCAAGGCACAAAATACGCAACAACAAAAAAAACATGATGTGTGAACAGAGAATTCTGGCTTCTCATTGACATTGCTGGTACTGCAAAACACAGCTGAAAATTTGCATAAAAATCTGCAGCAAAAAAACTCTGAAAAATCCAACATGTGTAAACATAGCCTTAAGGTGAAGGAAACAGTACACCTCTCTGAACAGTGTCTGGGAGGCTGCGGTTGGTGCTGCCCAAAAAGTTGATCGTCAACAGATTAAGATACTGACAGACTCCATGGATGGAAGGCTTATGTCTGTTATTGAAAAGAAGGGCAGCTATATTGGTCACTGATATATTTTTTAGAAATAACAGAAATGTATTTTTGTACATTTTGAGCTGTTTGGTTCTTATACTTAATTTAACAAATGGAAAAAAAACAATTAAGATGGGAAAATGTAGGGTTTTCTTTTGGTTGCATAATAATTCTGCACACACAGATATTCCGTAAGGAAGACAAAATCTCACTTTTCCTTCCTTAAATATTCCGCTTTCAGACTGACAGCACTGTAGTTATCCAATAATAAAATTAATCTTCAAAAATACAAATTGCCTAATAATTGTGCACACAGACTGACTGACAGCTGCAGCTTGTCCTGAGCAGAGTGAGATCTCAGCTGCAGGAAGGAGAGGGACATTGAAGAGCTGTCAATCAGGCCAGCAGTTTAAACTAACAATAAAGACTCATTCAGATGGTAGTAATTGGTCAGTGTTTCAGTTTTTATCATCAGTGTTTCATCGGTGATTTTCACATGTGAAAAAATGGCTGCAACTATTAACAGTTGATTGAGTTTTCTGAATTTCTTAAAAATTTCTGCGAGGTAGAGAAATGTGCAAAGTAAATAAAGAATATATTCCTTGCAGTTAAATTCCCCTGCCATTCCAGAGCTGCTACTTAGTTCATCTCCGCTAGTCATAGGTTACTGCAGTGATGATGTGTCATCTACCAGAGATCAACGCTGCAGCCAATCACTAGCAACTATATTTATATCAGGAGACTTCGTTCTTAAGTGGGCAATATGGGTGCATGCTGAACGGTACAAACATTTTGTGGGCACGATTACTGATTGAGGGCAATAGGTGCTGTGCAGAGCATAGTGTGGTGACGTCACTGAGAAGAGGAGCGGAACGGCTCAGGATACCAGAGAAGATGTTGGTAGGGGAAATTTTAACACACACACTACATATAAGATATACACTACACATAAAAAAAAAATAATCCGAGTGCTTCTTTAAAGGATAGCAGCAGGATGACACTTTTTGGACATGAGGATGGGATTGGGGAGGTTCTAGTGGGAAATTGAGGAGGAGGAGAATGGAAAGTGAGGAATACTCTAAGGTGTCTGGGCAGCAAATTTTGCAAAGTCATGGCTGGAAGAAGCATCAGGGAGGTCAGAAGATGAGTAGATAGAATGTCTACAATGAGAGAAGATGTCACCTGAGAGTCACTGTCTGCTACTCTTGTGTATTTGTGATGAGTGCTATATTCTCCAGGCAGTCTGCAGTACTGAATTTAATGTAAGATGAAAAAAACAAGGGACAGAGCCTTAAATCCATAGCGACCTGATAACAAACACATCTATTTCCATAATCCTGCAACAACTTGGGTCTAGGTAGATCTCAAGACCCCACCAGGTTATAACAGAAAATCTGCATCTCTTTAAGGTGGTCTATCTTGTTTCAACTTGGGTTTTTGAGTTCAACTCTGCAGGTAGAATACACCTTACAAAATATGCTGTGGTGCTGGAACACCCTATGATTAGCTCTAATTTGTTCTACAGCCATAAAATATTGTATACGCTATTATTTTCTTGGCCGCTTCTTAGTAAAGTCATATGTTAGGGTAAAGGAAACCACGTTTCACAGAGAGGGCTATTTTTAAGAAGTTGTTTAGATTCAGTATTACATTCCAGTTAACTCCAAAAATAGTATTCATTCCAGCGTGTCCATGCAAGTCCGCCAGCTGTTACTGTTCATGGCTAAAAAGATCTTTGAAAGATGAATTTCCTGGAAATGTAGATCTTTTTCACACACTAATCTGACCAAGGAGTCAACAAAACTACACTTGAAAACAGATTGCAAGGATTCCAAATTTTGCATGGAGTTCAATGGAAGCAAAATTCTAATATAAGTGTCATGGTCACATTAACTTTTTTCCTGCACACTCCCCAACATGTAAAGTACAGGGATGTCAGACAAACAGGAGCGATGTCTGCACCATCAGCAGCGTGTGTTGGCTATAATATACTGCTGACGTCGTCTGCAATGGCTGGGATTGTACATAACACTGATCTGGACTGTTTAGCCCCTTACAGGGAACCATCACCAGGTTTTCCCTACATAATCTATATCCCAAACCTTTCAGCTATGGTTAAATGCACTCCTGCAACATCTTCATAAGAGCTCGGATGTCCTAAGAAAATACATTTTACAATTTTCCAGTGGCCCCATCTGGACAGATGGTCGTCACTGGGCCATGCTTGGTATCTCTGACGTCACAATCGTCATCTCTCCTGCCTTGATTAACATGGCTGACATCTTATACGTCATCCACACTGTTTAACATAGTGGGGAATAGCAGATGCGTAGGTGCAATAGACTCTGCAGACGATGTCAACCACATCAATCATAGAAGGAAGATGGCGACTGCGAGGACAGAGGAGACGGCAAACACAGTCTGGAGACTCCCGCTGGACCGGATGGTGCAGATTAGCACACAACGAAGGACAATTATAAAAATTATTTTCTTAGGCGCAGGGGAGCAGCTGGGCTCTTATGAAGATCTTGCGGGAGTGCTTTAAAATGTGAATGAAAGATGGTAGTTGTAGTTCATGTAGGGAAAACCTTTTGACAGATTCCCTTATAATGCCACAGTAAATATTAACCTCCTCATCAATTTATATGCAGAAGCTATTTTCAGGAAGGCTGGATGAATCAGCAACAATCTAAAATACGCACGATACGCACTGTACGCACTGTTTGGAGTACAATAAGTTCCAGTAACTGTAAGCGAGGCTGCTGAGCGGAGCAGGGGCTGCATTTAAGTGCATAGTTAACATAATATCATAGTTTAACATAAGAGCATTGCTTGGTGTTTGACTTAATTGTTTTCCATTGCTTTCTGTTTTTATCTGTATTGTTTATCCCCATTTAATATGTGATCATGGACAATGCTACCAAGTGTGCGTCTTGTGTGATGTATGCATGCCTTGAACAACTGTTTGAGGGTGAATATGTCTGTGCTTGATGTCAGCGAGTTACATGTTTGGAAGCCCAGGTACTGGATCTAAATGTGCAGCTAGCAACACTCAGGAGCACTGCAAACCTGGAGAGGAGTTTAGAGCTCACTGAGAATGCACTGGCTAGGGCCAGTGATATGGAGGATTGTGGAGGTGGGGAAGGTCAGGACCCAGAAGCAGGTACTTGGGTAACAGAAGAAGGGGGAAGGGGAAAAGTGTCAGGGAGCCTAGTCCTGATCTGGCACAAAAAGTATTGAGGTGCGAATCTTTGCACAAGATATGAAGTATCAGAAAGTTTAAATTGATACCTGAGAAGGAAGTAAAATAAATTATAGGTTTATGCACTCTCAAATAGACTGATACCCTTATAACTGTCCTAGCTATCATAGATATGCATTAACAGCATAATGACCTATAGTAGAATCGATGTTTAGACAGACTTAGTAGTAGGTCCAGTGTCCCTCCACCCCAACGCGTGTTTCGTTGCACTTCCTCAGGGGGCGTGGACACGGATACAAATCGTAAGGTTTCTGTGTCTCACGGATCTGTGTCTTAGTAATAAATATGAACATACTTTGAATAAAAAAAAACTTCCAGGGGTCTTTTGTTGGCTTTGGAACAAATGCATCTATTCAGAGGTAAAAAAAATGGATGAGAAACTAGGATTAGGGTTGAGCGAGTATGTTCTGTCCGAGTATGCTCGGGCCGAGCTCCGAGTATTTACAGCTGCTCGGTGATAAGGTTAAATCGCTGCCGTGTGCATGATTTGCAACTGTTTGACAGCTTTATTACATGGGAGGAATGTGTAAGAAATAGACATTCCTCCCATGTAATAAAGCTGTCAAACAGTTGCAAATCATGCACACGGGAGCGATTAAAACACATCACCGAGCAGCTATAAATACTCAGAGCTCGGCCCGAGCATACTCGGCGAAAGGGTTAATAGAACATACTCGCTCAACACTAACTAGGATACAAGTAGAATGCTACATGGATGAAACTAGGATGACACCCGAGAAAAAAAAACATTAGGTTCTCACGAATTGTAAAATTCACAGACATGTGAATGTAGCCTAAGAGAAATATAGGGCATTCCTCACTTTTACTTCCTTGTCAGGTATCAATTTAAACTTTCTAATACACTATATCTTGTGAAAAAATTTGCTCACAATACTTTTTGTGCAACATAGTAATAAAAAAAAGAAGAATTCCTTCTCCACATTGCTCCACAGGAATAGCCACTAAAAGCAGCATTAAGCTATTAGGCCTCAGACCACAGCAATACGGATGCATTTTACCATCTGTATTAGGGTCATATGACCTGGCTTGATTGCTAGTTTACAAACCAGAGATAACAGCATCATAGATCTTAGAAAAAGTGCAGCAGTAGCTCACCATGAATTGAACTTAATGCACAGCAATGTCAAAACGACATTGCTATGCACATGTTCCAACCAATGTTACTTCTTTAACCGTTTCAGAGTTAACCTAAACCTAAAGCGTTTAAAAGAAGTGACATGCCTGACTTGACAGTGTAGAGTAAAAGACGCCGTCGCGGAGCAACTGCAAGAATGCCGGCAAAATTGCTTCAGGAAAAAGAACGCTGGCAGTTTCCAGAAGCAGATTTGCCTGGGAAAACTTGGCTGACGCCCAAGCCCTTAAAGGGAATCTGTCACCCCCTGGGAGATATCAGACCTCTACTATGGGCATACAGGTTATAGAAAAGTAAATCTATACATACCTGTATGGCCCATAGTTTGATTGCAGCAAAAGTGTTTTCATAAACTCAGTTTTGCACAGGCTTAGCGTCCCCCGTACGCCAAGAAATCCCCGCCTATATGCTTAGTTACCATATCCTCCCCTCCCCTGTACATCACAGGGCCTTGACGTGCACTGTACTCCCTGACTTCCCGGGCATGCGCAAAGCGCTGCTCACATAGAGCGCACTTTGCTTCCTCCCAGCTTTGGAGTGAAATCAAAGCTAACATAGTACAGCAATAGTGAAGTTTGTCTCATTACAAAAACATTTGCATCGGCAGTTCACTCAAAGTGCTTCAGCTTCCTCACAGGCAGCCAGTATGGGGAAGAGCAGTACAACAGAGCTGACAGCAAGGTGAGAAGACAACTGCAAACATGTTTGTTGAGTTAGTAATGAGAAAAAGGTAAACTCTGCTGTACTGTCAAAGTTATAATCAGGCACAGCTCTGCAGCAGAGATAGTAGCACTATGAGAGGACAATTGCTGCTGCAAATGTTTGTAATGAGACAAAGTTCACTTCTGTTGTCCTTTGTTACTTATGCTGTACTGTGTTACCTGTGCTGTACTGTGTTATCTCTGCTGTATTGTGTTATCTCTGCTGTACTGTGTTAACTCTAACCTCACACCAGAGCTGTGTGTGATTATGAGAACAAAGTGTCGGTCATTACTTTGTTCCAGAAACCAACTATAGACCGATGTTCACAGCAAACTGAAAGGAATTAAAGGGAACCTGTCATGTAAAATGACGCTATTAACCTGCAGATATGGGGTTAATCTGCAGGTTAATAGCATTCTAACACAGTGCGGCTGCCGCACTGAGAGCACCGCTGCCAGGAAGAAATTAACTTCATTCCTCCAGGCTCTTTTAGTCACAAGTGTGGCACCGGCATGGTTTCAGTCACGCACCCCGGCACTGGCTGACAGCTGGCCCTAATGCTGAGTCAGCTGTCAGTCAGTGCTGGAGGTGTGATTACAGTCACCGCTGTCTATGCAGAGGGCGGTTGCAGAAACTGTGCCGACACCAACCCTGTGACTAAGCGAGCCTGGGGGAATAAAGTTAATTTCCTCCCCGCAGCGGGGCGGTCAGTGTGGCGGCTGCATGGTGTCAGAACGCTGTTAACCTGCAGATTAAAGGGAATCAATGTTTCAGCAGGTTTTTGTTATGTAATCTGAGGATAGCATGAAGTACGGTTAAAACGCATAATTCGACAAGGTGTCACTTATCAGTGAAGGTTTTATCACTAGGAGATTATCATTACCAGGTCTGATGTGCACTCAACTGCTAGTCCGACTCCACTCCTTCCTTTGATAAGCAGCTCACTATCAATAGACTATATACATACAGAGTCTGGTGTGGGCGGTGTTAGCTTTCTCAGCTCTGCTGCAAACTGCATCTAAAACTCTGATTGTGGCAGAACCGCCGCATCCAATAAACTAAGTGATATATCGGTGGATTTGTTTTTTTTTTGCCTGCATCATGCTGTTCTTAGATGATGTAGCAAAAACCCGGTAACAGATTCTCTTTAATCCCATATCTATAGGTTAATAATGTTATTTTACATGACAGGTTCTCTTTAAGTATTAGAAATAAGTTCATTTAAAATTGGCTTCAAATTGTAGCTACAATAAGAATGTTGGTTATTGTGCTTAATACTGTGTATTTCTGGAAACACTATAGAAAATGGACAGAGTGTCTGTAAAAACATTTAGTTCTAACAAAGTATAACTGTCATTATAAACGTTTATATATATATATATAATTTACACTGCAAATAGCGGCTGATTCCCTCAAATCACTGGTCTGAAGAGTAAAATGAAGTGTGCAGCGCACGCACAACATGCTGTATGGGATCAATAATAAGCTTATGATTAGGTTTACACAGAGATTTTTGACGTGGATTTTAAAGTATATCCACTTCAAAATCCACAAAAAAATACTTTAAATATTCTTAGACTATGCTTTTGAAGCAGATCCACTTCAAAATCCACGTAACATAAAACTCTGTGTGAACCTAGCCTATGGGTTCATACTGTACTCATCACAGAGCAGTGTACAGACACATAGACTCACTACTGAGACCGCACACCCCTCTGTAGGCGCACTACATACAAGAGCAGAGCACTTCAGAATGGTCTCATAACCCAGATCCCCACCAACTGGGAGCTGTTGGACTGTCTCTTATTTATTAAAAAAAAATTATATGATACTTACATTCAAATTCATTTTCCTATAATGTTTTGCAATGGTGACAACTAGAGGCCAAAAACAGGTAGTACAAAAATGAAAAATGATGGCCTGCATACAAATCAGTGATATCTGCTTTACAACTAAAGGGCATGTCTGACCACTTAAAAAAAGAAAAAAAAAACTCAAAGAAAGCTGAAAAATAAGAGTTAGCTAAATTGGATTAGGAGAAGAGCAATATGTACACCTTTTTCCCAGAGAGCATTACTTGGCCTATATAGTTCCCTTCTCCCTTTTTGCGTTCTCCACAGAAAGAAACGTTACGTTACCCCTATATATCCATCAAACCCTTCTCACCCAGCCAACCAGTTTATTTTAAGAACCTAGAATGTGCTCTCTGAGTACTCAAAAAATCTCAGCAACAGCACACAAAAATGTGCCCAAGAATGCGATCTATTGCAGTCTACTCTAAAAGCAGAAGGGCCATCAATGAATCTTTATCCATCTCTTCTGGTTAGGTCAAAGCAAGAGTCAGAGATCAGTGGCCTCCCCTCACCAAAGCTTGTGGAGAGCCCGTCTTGCTCCCAGCATCCATCTGAGCTGCCATCCCAGTGGAATTGAGAGCTTAGTCTATATCGGCTCCCCTGCTGGAGCAAGACAACCAGGGATTTGGAGGGGATAGCGGAACCTGATGGCCACACACTCCCTCCTTCCAACCTGTTCAGAGGGAGTATTCTGAGAAGTCCTTATGACGAGTAAACACCATGAAAAGTGGTCACACAATGAAATTCAGCCAGGAAATTAAAAATTATTTTGTGTACACAGAAGGCTCGGAATACAAATGTGCGCTAAAAAAATAAAAGTGAAACGCATGAAAATGTTCCAACACTCAAGTGGTACGTTTGGGCACCCCAGGATCACCTGTACCTTGGGCTCTAAAACCATTTGGCATATGACGTCGATCCTGAAATGAGGGAAGGGAGAGCTGGGTCAACTGGGTAACTATGTAAGCCACCCAGCGTAAAACCTGAAACTTCACCCCCACTGTGACCACCTAGTGTGTATTAGCATATCCACCCTACATCAGTGGGTCAGGGCAAACTCCACGAATCACCTAATCTTGAGAAGGGAGAGTAAGTCCGTTCCAGACTGCCATAGATTGATCTGCAGCCTTGTCTAAGACTTTCAATTTGGATAGCTTGGACATGGATGAAAAAGAGACGTCATGCCCCTCTTCTTCCCCTGTCTCTTTCATGTTCATGTCTTTCAGTACAGCTTCAGGACTGTGATTTCCCCACCCTACTACCTCCTTCCTGCTCCTCATCCCTTATCACAGTGTGAATGCTTAATTGTCTAACTTGTTAAAGTGTGCAGTCTGTGAGGAAAGCTGCACTAACAAGAACAGGAAGAGAACCTGACATAACTACAGTACCTTGAAAAAGTATTAATACCCCATGAACTTTTCCACATGTTTTCATGGTACACCCACAAAGTTAAATGTATTTTATTGGGATTTTATGTAATAAACCAGCACAAAGTATAAATATTTTTGAAGTGTAAAGGAATTGATAAATGGCTTTCTAAATATTTAAAAAATATAAATAAGAAAATTGTGACATTTGAATTAGCCCCCCCCCCCACACTTCCCCCAGGTCAATACTTTGTAGGACCACCTTTCGCTTCAATTTCTGCTGTAAAGTCTTTTTAGGTATGTCTCTACCAGTTTTGCACATCTAGAGGCTGAAATGTTTGTCCATTCTTCTTTGCAAACTACCTCTAGCTCAGTGAGATTGGATGGAGAGTACCTATGAATAGAAATTGTCAAGTCTTGCCACAGATTCTCAATGGCAATTAGGTCTGGACTTATTCTGGAACATTTACACATGAATATGCTATGATCTAAATCATTCCATTGTAGCTCTGGCGGTATGTTTATAGTCATTGTCCTGCTGGAAGGTAAACCTATGTACCAGTCTCAAGTCTTTTCAAGCCTGTAACAATTTTTCCTCCAGGATTGTCCTGTATTTAGCTCCATCCAGCTTCCCATCAATTCTAACCAGCTTCCCTTTCCCTGCTGAAGAAAAGCATCCCCACAGCTGTCACCACCATGTTTGACAGCGGGGATGGTGTTTTCAGGGTGATGTGCAGTGTTAATTTTCCACCACACAAAGCATTTTACATTTAGCCCAAAAAGTTCTACTTTGGTCTCATCTGACCAGAGCACCTTTTCCACATGCTATCCGTGTCCCCTGCAAGATTTTTTGCAAACTTGAAACATGACCTTTTGTGGCTTGCTTTCAAAAATGGCTTTCTTCTTGCCACTTTTCCATAAAGGCCAGATTTGTGAAGTATACGACTAATAGTTGTCCTGTGGATAGATTCTCCCACCCGAGTTGTGGATCTCCTGCAGCTTCTCCAGAGTGACCATAGGAATCTTGGCTGCTTGTCTAAATAGTGCTCTCCTTGCTTGGGAAATAGTTTAGGTGGACATCCATGCCATGGTAGGTTTGTAGTTGTGCCATACTCCTTCCATTTTTTTGGATGATGGATTGAAAAGTGCTCCATAAGATGTTCAGAGTTTGGACTATCTTTTTATAACCTAACCCTGCTTTACTCTTCTCCACAACTTTATCCCTGACCTGTCTGGTGTGGTCCTTGGTTTTCATGATGCTGTTTGATCTCTAATGTTCTCAAACAAACCTCTGAGGCTTTCACAGAAAGGCTGTAGTTATACTGAGAATAAATTACACAAAGGAGGACTCCATTTACTAATTATGTGAGTTCTGGGGGCAATTGGTCACTCGGGATTTTATTTAGAGGTATCAGACAACAGGGGGCTGAATACAAATGCACGTCACAATTTTCAGATGTATATATTTTTAGATAATTAGATAACCCAACACATCTATTGAAGTAAAGGTAAAGTGGCCAACCAATATTGTTGGGGTATGATGACATTTGCCTTAGTCTTAATTTACAATGATAAGGAGAGGCAAATAAGGGGAAAAAACAGATTTGTACAATCTGTAAAGAATTTGGCATGGTTCATATCCTGGACTGCTGTAGGGACATAAGATTTCCTTTATGTAGATGAACCTTTTATTGAAAGGAAATGAGACTGTTAAATAATGTATGAAAGCATTGCTGACATATTACCTCATTACTTCTATTTCTCTTGTCTTTAACCTAGACAGGGAGTGGTAAGAGATGGCCTCTGCATCACATCAGAGTATTGCAGCGTGCTTTCATGGACTGAAGTGTATTGCTTAGTGTTGCATGTCTAGGTGTCTCATTTTCAGTAAAGAATTTTTCCTATCTCTGCCTTCTATGACTAGAACGGGAATAACTGCTTCTATGTCCCAGCCATCAAAGGCTACAAAGATCCTGAGAGTTAGGCCACGTTCACATGTTCAGTATTTGGTCAGTATTTTACATCCGAATTTGTATGGGTGCTTTCACATTGAGCTTTTCTGCAGGTTTGCGGGTCCCGTTGGGGTTGCGTCCAAATCCCCACCCCAGCAAAACAGGATTCAAGTGTATGCTCAGACGGGCCACAGACTATAATGGTGCCGACAGAGCGAACATGCGCTCTGACATGCATCATTTTTGGGTGTATACGCCTACTGCAGGTGGATACGCAGGAGCAGTATACTACATCTGAGGGTCCGCCTCCAGTAGACGTATACGCATGAAAATGGTGCATGTTCGCTCTGTCGGCACCATTATAGTCTATGGCCCTGTCGGCACATACGCCCGAATCTCATTTTGCTGGGGGTGTCTTCGGACATAAGCTTTGACTGAGCCACTGAACGGCTGCCTGAACGCAGAGGACCCTAAAACTTTTCCTCTGATTGTTCCACTCCTGGCGTTGGCTTACAAATACTGAGGTAAAATTCTGGCCAAATACTGAACATGTGAACATGGCCTTACAGAAAGAGTTGTTCTTCTGAGCTCTTTTCCTAATTCCCATTCATGTCTATGCGGGTTGTGCAATCAGTGAATCGCAGCTGCATTCGTCTAATTTGTAACCCTCTGGTGGTGGCTGGGACGTAGAAGCAGTTATTCCTGTCTGGACCCTGAAAGGCAAAAGATGAAGATAACCATTTGACACAGAAAGAGAGTGATGTAAAGGACATAACTTGGGTTTCTCCATAAACGCTTTGCTGCAATAAAACTCACGCTTGTCATAAACAAACCATAGGTTGTAACACATCATAAGGGTGTCCGCCCCTGTGACACCTCAGTTTATTCATTGTTTCATTTTCTTAATGTAATCACATTTCTAGGAATGTCTGCCACAAATGTTAGTAAAGGGCTGACATCACTCTGGTGTCCCTCCATACTGTTACATCATCCAATCAGCTCACACAATATCAGATAGTGTAAGCACACGACCTATTGGCAAGAACAATGGTAACCTCAAGCACGTCCAGGAGGAATAACGGAGGAACAGTTGTTATTCACTGGAAAATGCAAGTAATTAATTCCTAAAACAGAAAACAGAGTGATCAGGTGTGACCAGATCCTCACACATACCAAGAGCGACCAGAAGCTGGTACACATCAAAAGCGTCAAGATCTTCGCACACATCAGGAGCGACCAGATCCTCGCACCCATCAGTAGCGACCAGATCCTTCGCACACATCAGGAGCGACCAGATCCTCGCACACATCAGGAGCGACCAGATCCTCGCACACATCAGGAGAGACCAGATCCTCGCACACATCAGGAGCGACCAGATCCTCGCACACATCAGGAGCGACCAGATCCTCGCACACATCAGGAGCGATCACATCGTCACACACATCAGGAGCGACCAGATCCTCGCACACATCATCAGCGACCAGATCCTCGTACACATAAGGAGTGACCAGATCCCCGCACACATCAGGAGCGACCAGATCCTCACACACATCAGGAGCAACCAGATCCCCGCACACATAAAGAGTGACCAGATCCTCGCACTCATAGGGAGCGACCAGATCTTTGCACACATCAGGAGCGACCAGATCCCTGCACACATCAGAAGTGAAAAGATCTTCGCACACATAAGGAGCGACCAGATTCTCAAACACATCAGGAGCAACCAGATCTTCACACACATCAGGAGCGACCAGATCTTCACACACATCAGGAGCGACCAGATCCAAGCACACATAAGGAGCGACCAGATCCTCGCACACATCAGGAGCGATCACATCGTCACACACATCAGGAGCGACCAGATCCTCGCACACATCATCAGCGACCAGTTCCTCGTACACATAAGGAGTGACCAGATCCCCGCACACATCAGGAGCGTCCAGACCTCGCACACATCAGGAGCGACCAAATCCTCGCACTCATAAGGAGCGACCAGATCTCTGCACACATCAGGAGCGACCAGATCCCTGCACACATCAGAAGTGAAAAGATCTTCGCACACATAAGGAGCGACCAGATTCTCAAACACATCAGGAGCAACCAGATCTTCACACACATCAGGAGCGACCAGATCTTCACACACATCATCAGCGACCAGATCCTCGTACACATAAGGAGTGACCAGATCCCCGCACACATCAGGAGCGACCAGATCCCCGCACACATCAGGAGCGACCAGACCTCGCACACATCAGGAGCGACCAGACCTCGCACACATCAGGAGCGACCAGATCCCCGCACACATCAGCAGCGACCAGATCCTCGTACACATCAGGAGGGACCGGATCCTCACACACATCAGGAGCAACCAGATCTTCACACACACATCAGGAGTGACCAGATCTTCACACACATCAGGAGCGACCAGATCCCCGCACACATCAGGAACGACCAGATCCTCGCCCACATCAGGAGCGACCAGATCCTCACCCACATGAGAAGCGATAGGATCTTCGCACACATCAGGAGCGACCAGATTCTCGCACACATCAGGAGTGACCAGATTCTCGCACACATCAGGAGCGACCGGATCCTCGCACACATCAGGAGCGACCAGATTTGCGCACACATCAGGAACGACCAAATCCTCACACACATCAGGAGTGACCAGATCCCCGCACACATCAGGAGTGACCAGATCCCCGCACACATCAGGAGGGACCACATCCTCGCACACATCAAGAGTGACTAGATCCCCGCACACATCAGGAGTGACCAGATTCTCGCACACATAAGGAGCGACCAGATCCTCGCACACATAAGGAGAAACCAGATCCTCCAACACATTAGGAGCAACCAGATCTTCGCACACATCAGGAGGGACCAGATCCCCGCACACATCAGAAGGGACCAGATCCCCGCACACATCAGAAGGGACCAGATCCCTGCACACATAAGGTGCAACCAGATCCCCGCACACATCAGGAGCAACCAGATCCTCGCACACATTAGGAGCAACCAGATCCTCGCACACATCAGGAGCGACCAGATCCTCGCACACATCAGGAGCGACCAGATCCTCACCCATATCAGAAGTGACCAGATCTTCGCACACATAAGGAGCGACCAGATCCTCGCACACATAAGGAGTGACAAGATCCTCGCACACATCAGGAGTGACCAGATCCTCGCACACATCAGAAGCGACCTGATCTTCACACACATCAGGAGAGACCACATCCCTGCACACATCAGGAGCGACCAGATAATCGCACACATAAGGAGCGACCAGATCCTCGCACACATCAGGAGCGACCAGATCCTCGCACACATCAGGAGCGACCAGATCTTCGCACACATCAGGAGCGACCAGATCCCCGCACACATCAGGAACGACCAGATCCTCGCCCACATCAGGAACGACCAGATCCTCGCCCACATCAGGAGCGACCAGATCCTCGCACACATCAGGAGTGACCAGATCCTCACCCACATGAGAAGCGATCGGATCTTCGCACACATCAGGAGCGACCGGATCCTCGCACACATCAGGAGCGACCAGATTTGCGCACACATCAGGAACGACCAAATCCTCACACACATCAGGAGTGACCAGATCCCCGCACACATCAGGAGTGACCAGATCCCCGCACACATCAGGAGGGACCACATCCTCGCACACATCAAGAGTGACTAGATCCCCGCACACATCATGAGTGACCAGATTCTCGCACACATAAGGAGCGACCAGATCCTCGCACACATAAGGAGAAACCAGATCCTCCAACACATTAGGAGCAACCAGATCTTCGCACACATCAGGAGGGACCAGATCCCCGCACACATCAGAAGGGACCAGATCCCCGCACACATCAGAAGGGACCAGATCCCTGCACACATAAGGTGCAACCAGATCCCCGCACACATCAGGAGCAACCAGATCCTCGCACACATTAGGAGCAACCAGATCCTCGCACACATCAGGAGCGACCAGAACCTTGCACACATCAGGAGCGACCAGATCCTCACCCATATCAGAAGTGACCAGATCTTCGCACACATCAGGAGCGACCAGATCCTCGCACACATAAGGAGTGACAAGATCCTCGCACACATCAGGAGTGACCAGATCCTCGCACACATCAGAAGCGACCAGATCTCTGCACACATCAGGAGCGACCAGATCCCTGCAAACATCAGAAGTGAAAAGATCTTCGCACACATAAGGAGCGACCAGATTCTCAAACACATCAGGAGCAACCAGATCTTCACACACATCAGGAGCGACCAGATCTTCACACACATCAGGAGCGACCAGATCCAAGCACACATAAGGAGCGACCAGATCCAAGCATACATCAGGAGCGACCAGATCCTCGCCCACATCAGGAGCGACCAGATCCTCGCACACATCAGGAGAGACCAGATCTTCGCACACATCAGCAGCGACCAGATCCTCATACACATAAGGAGTGACCAGATCCCCGCACACATCAGGAGGGACCGGATCCTCACACACACATCAGGAGCGACCAGATTTGCGCACACATCAGGAACGACCAAATCCTCACACACATCAGGAGTGACCAGATCCCCGCACACATCAGGAGTGACCAGATCCCCGCACACATCAGGAGGGACCACATCCTCGCACACATCAAGAGTGACTAGATCCCCGCACACATCAGGAGTGACCAGATTCTCCAACACATTAGGAGCAACCAGATCTTCGCACACATCAGGAGGGACCAGATCCCCGCACACATCAGAAGGGACCAGATCCCCGCACACATCAGAAGGGACCAGATCCCTGCACACATAAGGTGCAACCAGATCCCCGCACACATCAGGAGCAACCAGATCCTCGCACACATTAGGAGCAACCAGATCCTCGCACACATCAGGAGCGACCAGAACCTTGCACACATCAGGAGCGACCAGATCCTCACCCATATCAGAAGTGACCAGATCTTCGCACACATAAGGAGCGACCAGATCCTCGCACACATAAGGAGTGACAAGATCCTCGCACACATCAGGAGTGACCAGATCCTCGCACACATCAGAAGCGACCAGATCTCTGCACAAATCAGGAGCGACCAGATCCCTGCACACATCAGAAGTGAAAAGATCTTCGCACACATAAGGAGCGACCAGATTCTCAAACACATCAGGAGCAACCAGATCTTCACACACATCAGGAGCGACCAGATCTTCACACACATCAGGAGCGACCAGATCCAAGCACACATAAGGAGCGACCAGATCCAAGCATACATCAGGAGCGACCAGATCCTCGCCCACATCAGGAGCGACCAGATCCTCGCACACATCAGGAGAGACCAGATCTTCGCACACATCAGCAGCGACCAGATCCTCGTACACATAAGGAGTGACCAGATCCCCGCACACATCAGGAGGGACCGGATCCTCACACACATCAGGAGGGACCGGATCCTCACACACACATCAGGAGCGACCAGATCTTCACACACATCAGGAGCGACCAGATCCCCGCACACATCAGGAACGACCAGATCCTCGCCCACATCAGGAGCGACCAGATCCTCGCACACATCAGGAGTGACCAGATCCTCACCCACATGAGAAGCGATCGGATCTTCGCACACATCAGGAGCGACCAGATTCTCGCACACATCAGGAGTGACCAGATTCTCGCACACATCAGGAGCGACCGGATCCTCGCACACATCAGAAGCGACCAGATTTGCGCACACATCAGGAACGGCCAAATCCTCACACACATCAGGAGTGACCAGATCCCCGCACACATCAGGAGTGACCAGATCCCCGCACACATCAGGAGGGACCACATCCTCGCACACATCAAGAGTGACTAGATCCCCGCACACATCAGGAGTGACCAGATCCTTGCACACATAAGGAGAAACCAGATCCTCCAACACATTAGGAGCAACCAGATCTTCGCACACATCAGGAGGGACCAGATCCCCGCACACATCAGAAGGGACCAGATCCCCGCACACATCAGAAGGGACCAGATCCCCGCACACATCAGAAGGGACCAGATCCCTGCACACATAAGGTGCAACCAGATCCTCGCACACATTAGGAGCAACCAGATCCTCGCACACATCAGGAGCGACCAGATTCTTGCACACATAAGGAGTGACCAGAACCTTGCACACATCAGGAGCGACCAGATCCTCACCCATATCAGAAGTGACCAGATCTTCGCACACATAAGGAGCGACCAGATCCTCGCACACATAAGGAGTGACAAGATCCTCGCACACATCAGGAGTGACCAGATCCTCGCACACATCAGAAGCGACCTGATCTTCACACACATCAGGAGAGACCACATCCCTGCACACATCAGGAGCGACCAGATCCTCGCACACATAAGGAGCGACCAGATCCTCGCACACATCAGGAGCGACCAGATCCTCGCACACATCAGAAGCGACCTGATCCTCGTACACATAAGGAGTGACCAGATCCCCGCACACATCAGGAGCGACCAGACCTCGCACACATCAGGAGCGACCAAATCCCCGCACATATAAAGAGTGACCAGATCCTCGCACTCATAAGGAGCGACCAGATCTCTGCACACATCAGGAGCGACCAGATCCCTGCACACATCAGAAGTGAAAAGATCTTCGCACACATAAGGAGCGACCAGATTCTCAAACACATCAGGAGCAACCAGATCTTCACACACATCAGGAGCGACCAGATCTTCACACACATCAGGAGCGACCAGATCCAAGCACACATAAGGAGCGACCAGATCCCCGCACACATCAGGAGTGACCAGATTCTCGCACACATAAGGAGCGACCAGATCCTCGCACACATAAGGAGAAACCAGATCCTCCAACACATTAGGAGCAACCAGATCTTCGCACACATCAGGAGGGACCAGATCCCCGCACACATCAGGAGGGACCAGATCCCCGCACACATCAGAAGGGATCAGATCCCTGCACACATTAGGAGCAACCAGATCCTCGCACACATCAGGAGCAACCAGATCCTCGCACACATCAGGAGCGACCAGAACCTTGCACACATCAGGAGCGACCAGATCCTCACCCATATCAGAAGTGACCAGATCTTCGCACACATAAGGAGCGACCAGATCCTCGCACACATAAGGAGTGACAAGATCCTCGCACACATCAGGAGTGACCAGATCCTCGCACACATCAGAAGCGACCTGATCTTCACACACATCAGGAGAGACCACATCCCTGCACACATCAGGAGCGACCAGATAATCGCACACATAAGGAGCGACCAGATCCTCGCACACATCAGGAGCGACCAGATCCTCGCACACATCAGGAGCGACCAGATCTTCGCACACATCAGGAGCGACCAGATCCCCGCACACATCAGGAACGACCAGATCCTCGCCCACATCAGGAGCGACCAGATCCTCGCACACATCAGGAGTGACCAGATCCTCACCCACATGAGAAGCGATCGGATCTTCGCACACATCAGGAGCGACCGGATCCTCGCACACATCAGGAGCGACCAGATTTGCGCACACATCAGGAACGACCAAATCCTCACACACATCAGGAGTGACCAGATCCCCGCACACATCAGGAGTGACCAGATCCCCGCACACATCAGGAGGGACCACATCCTCGCACACATCAAGAGTGATTAGATCCCCGCACACATCAGGAGTGACCAGATTCTCGCACACATAAGGAGCGACCAGATCCTCGCACACATAAGGAGAAACCAGATCCTCCAACACATAAGGAGCAACCAGATCTTCGCACACATCAGGAGGGACCAGATCCCCGCACACATCAGAAGGGACCAGATCCCCGCACACATCAGAAGGGACCAGATCCCCGCACACATCAGGAGTGACCAGATCCTCACCCACATGAGAAGCGATCGGATCTTCGCACACATCAGGAGCGACCAGATTCTCGCACACATCAGGAGTGACCAGATTCTCGCACACATCAGGAGCGACCGGATCCTCGCACACATCAGAAGCGACCAGATTTGCGCACACATCAGGAACGGCCAAATCCTCACACACATCAGGAGTGACCAGATCCCCGCACACATCAGGAGTGACCAGATCCCCGCACACATCAGGAGGGACCACATCCTCGCACACATCAAGAGTGACTAGATCCCCGCACACATCAGGAGTGATCAGATCCTTGCACACATAAGGAGAAACCAGATCCTCCAACACATTAGGAGCAACCAGATCTTCGCACACATCAGGAGGGACCAGATCCCCGCACACATCAGAAGGGACCAGATCCCCGCACACATCAGAAGGGACCAGATCCCCGCACACATCAGAAGGGACCAGATCCCTGCACACATAAGGTGCAACCAGATCCCCGCACACATCAGGAGCAACCAGATCCTCGCACACATTAGGAGCAACCAGATCCTCGCACACATCAGGAGCGACCAGATTCTTGCACACATAAGGAGTGACCAGAACCTTGCACACATCAGGAGCGACCAGATCCTCACCCATATCAGAAGTGACCAGATCTTCGCACACATAAGGAGCGACCAGATCCTCGCACACATAAGGAGTGACAAGATCCTCGCACACATCAGGAGTGACCAGATCCTCGCACACATCAGAAGCGACCTGATCTTCACACACATCAGGAGAGACAACATCCCTGCACACATCAGGAGCGACCAGATCCTCGCACACATCAGGAGCGACCAGATCCTCGCACACATCAGGAGCGATCACATCGTCACACACATCAGGAGCGACCAGATCCTCGCACACATCAGAAGCGACCTGATCTTCACACACATCAGGAGAGACCACATCCCTGCACACATCAGGAGCGACCAGATCCTCGCACACATAAGGAGCGACCAGATCCTCGCACACATCAGGAGCGATCACATCGTCACACGCATCAGGAGTGACCAGATCCTCGCACACATCAGAAGCGACCTGATCTTCACACACATCAGGAGAGACCACATCCCTGCACACATCAGGAGCGACCAGATAATCGCACACATAAGAAGCATTTACTGCTTCTGAACAACATAGCTAAAAATCACAAAAATGAAGCCTGGCACAGCCAAACTATGAGGCTTATCATCAAACATTGCCCATATACAGTGTAAGAGACTCCAGCATAATATTCAGAGTTCAGGAAATATCTGAATAGCCTGAATTAAGTATAATGTTTATTTCTATTAAAGTTCCGCTTCCTATGGTGCAATTTTGCATAAATGCAATAAAGGACACAAATCCCATCTTAGCACAGCTGTGCCCTAGTGATTCCTCACACTGCATGTATGGGGGCTATGCTGTGTGCACCCCTTCCAAGCAGCAGTACCACTCCCTCTCAGCCATGACATCTGCACCGCCCAGTGAAGGGTGGGCACCCCCTCTTGTGTTCTTACCTCTGGGATTAGCCATAGTTGAGGTCAGAGGTCAGGATGTAGCCTTACAGATAGCCACTGATGGAGGAAGTCTGCAGCAGGCTGGACAGGAGGAATCTCTGAGAATTCAGGAAATGGACAAATATGGGCAATCTACCCTCACACGTCACTTCAAGGAAGCAGCTCAGCCAGACACAAGGAAGTGTAGACTTTGTACTGTAGTTACACATCAGTAGCAGAATTACTAGGGATGCACCTTGTGGGGGATGTAATAGGAAATGGTGCGACAGGGGCTGTAAATCCTACTGGGAACAGAGATTGCAATACTTGGGTGTCTGTGTGCTGTGCATCCTGCTCCCTTACATTTTATCCTGACTCCACTAATAGTGGAAATGCCTATTTATTCACTGGATTCAGGATCTTACATAAGGGATGTCTTCTGTTATAGGGTAAATCCACAAGACTTGTACACAGCAAAATCCACAGCGCACAATGACACTAAATTGTGTGTTTTTTGTTGCAGAAAAGTTCGACAGGGAAAATCCATAAACGGCAAATACGTAGCACGTCAATTTTCCTGGCTGATTCTTTTACCAGCGGCTGGGTGCCAATGTGAGTCGACCGCAGTGCTGACTGAGTGCCACAGCCCTTTCATTCCATCCTAGACATATGCCACCACTTCATGAGATGGGAAAACATAGTATCTTATTCTAAATCATGTGTTGCCATTAATAGAGCTATTACCAAAATGTTTACAGTGTTCCCAAAAAAAGAGAAGTGCGCCTGCGCAGGAGAGCGATTGCAGGACACTGTGTGGATGACGTGGGGCGCGTAATCCACGTGAAGCAGAGAATGAGGACGGCGTTTACGACCAGAGAGGAGGTGGTGGATCAAGACCAGAGATGCCCACCAGACCGGACCACACAATAATGAGGCATTATCAAAGACTAGATGGTGGCCCGATTCTAACGCATCGGGTATTCTAGAATATGTATGCGGCCGACCGGGCGCAATCAGTAGAACGTTGTTTAAATTTGCCGCCAAAATCGCTGATTGCTTGCGGCGGGCAACCGCGACCAAGCAGCAAAACGGTGTTTAAATTTGGCGGCAATATCGTGATTGGTTGCGGCCGCCACCCGCGACCAATCAGTGAACTGTGTTAGTGAGGACCGGAGAGCTTGTTTAAATTTGACTATAAAATCGCTGATTAGTCGCGACCAATCAGCAGAGCGTTGTTTAAATTTGGCGCCAATCTCGCTGATTGGTCGCGGTCGGCTGGCGGCCGCGACCAATCAGCAGAGCGTTGTTTACATTTGGCGCCAATCTCGCTGATTGGTCGCGGTCGGCTGGCGGCCGCGACTAATCAGCAGAGCGGTTTAAATTTTGCGCCAATCTCGCTGATTGGTTGCGGGCGTCGACCGCGACCAATCAGCGTCGTATTAGTGAGGACCGGGGAGCGGCGCTGCTTGTGCGGCTCCTTCTGCTGCGAGAAGCCGGGAGATGAGCGGCTACTCGCAGCAGAAGCATCCCGACCGGCGGCGCCGCTCCCCGGTCCTCCGTTCACACTTGCCCTCCGGAGATCAGCGGGCCAAGCCGCTGATCTCCCGATGTTAGCCGCATGGAGGTGAGCGGCGCCACCTGTCGGGGTACTTGTGCTGCCAGCATCGGGGAGATGAGCGCCTCGCGCCAGTCATCTCCACGCTGCATCGCCGCTGACCTCCGTCCTGCAGATGAGCCGCTAACGGCCGCAATCTTTTTCTGAAAGCCCGCGTCGCTGATTGGCCGCAGACGGACCAATGAGCGATGCGGGATTTCCTGGACAGACAGACAGACGGGATAAGACTATTATATAGATATTTTTGGGGCCATGCAGTGGGGGTTGGAGACTCGTATACATTTTCTTAAAATACTGTAAAAGAGGCGGTAAAGGTGGTGGCAATACTTTATATTGGGATGACCCGGCGACAGGTTCCCTTTAATACAAGTTAATACATATTTTACACAACATATTGTAGTCAGCTAAAATAAAAATCAATGTGAAATAACCCCATGCCGTCATGCACAGGAGTTGTAAATGCTAAAACTGGTGTAAATCAATTTTTCATTGGCAAAGTCCCCATCAAGATAAATTTGTCATGGAGGTACATATTGTTTTCTGATTCTAGATCAGTAACAAGACGTAAGGAAGATCTATTCTACAACAGGGACGTGAACGCAATGTTCTCTCGTTATTTATAGTTAGAGAAACACCTCTGGGAACGAGCAGATTCTCAGGAAATTAATGGCAGAGGAGTACGGCTAATGACTTCCAGCGCTGAAGAGATCACACCTAGGAGCTGTGCGCTATTAATGTGACTTCACTATGCTGTTACCAGATGAACGCTGGGTACACGCTATCAACTAGTGTGCGGAAAGAGTCAGGTCTAAACACAACGTGACCCAAAAATGGCGGATTTGCCTATTCATTGTTGCTTAAATGGTACAGGTATTTTTAGCGGCGCTGTACACAGATTGCCATCACTCACTTTTGGTGCATATACTTACGTCTTTTTCAGGCAGATTCCACCTCGAGCCGCCAAAAAATTGCTCAATAAACTTTAAAAACAATGAATATATGCACAGCAGTGTCAAAACAACTTGCTGTTCTTCTGTTCCATCTTCTGTATCTTATTTTTAACAGCTCCAGTGTTCAAAAGCCATGAAGCTGCTAAAAGAAGGGACCGGTCCATTCTCCAGGCAGCTTCGGCTTGAAAGCTACCACTATTTTACGTTGAACATTTTTAAAAAAAAAATCAGCGTCAAAGACAACTGAAGAGACTTCAGATGAGCACAGGGCAATCAGTAATAGATAGTTCAGTGCATATACGCTGTCATTGTTCTCGGCAGCATACACAGGACGGATGTGCTGCCAAGAATGATGATCTTTAAGACAAACTAAAAGATCATTTCACCAAATGAACATTTTGCGCATTCGTTAGGTGATCAGCAGCTGAATGCCCCTTTACTCTCCAATACCGTGAACTAAGTTTAAAGAGGATGGCAACTCCTTTTTTTGATGGTTTATTTTTAGGCTGTTCAGAACCCCTGACGAAAATCTGCCCCTAGTGCCAGCTAGAGGTACTGTGTTTTTATTTTGCTGTACATGAAGATAATAAAGGCAGTGTTAAAGGGTCTGACAACTACTTTTTTATTGATGGCCCATCCTTAGCCTAGGCCAGGGGTTGGGACTCTCAGGCCCAAGGGCCATTTACAGCCCACAATGACCTTTTCTCCAGCCCCTGGGCAGATTCCTGGGGACCATAGTGCTTGGGCCAGCAGCTGTTTTGATGGCCACCTGCCGCCTTTTAAAATTCTTCTTGCTCTGAGCTCACGCACGCAGTGTTCACTATTAAACGTTGAGACGCATGCAGTGAAAGATTATATCCTGATACCAGTGCCAGGACATACTTTGTGGGCGGAGTTAGTGCACAGTTTGTACGGCCCCTGGAGGATGACTTAAATATCCAAATGGTCCTTGGCCAGAAAGAAGTTTCCTCACCCCATGGCTGTCAATATCTGATCGATGGGGGTGCGACATTCGGAACAATCAGCTATTACTGGCACTAGCCAGAAGCTCTCAGATGCTGCTAGAAAACAGCAGCTCCATCAAAACTATAGTGGCCGCAACCAGGAACTGGGGTACTGTAGATCTACACCCTATTCATTTGAATGGGGTTGGATCTACAGTACCCGGTAAGAAATGACGCAGCTACCGTGTTCCAACAAGATCCGAGAACTTCCAGCCATGATCTGCAGAACGGGGTACTTTTTATCCCCTCCATTAGATGGAGTAGCAGTGCACCTGCCGCCCCATTCATTCTCAATGGGGCTGTTGCATAAAGCTGAACGCATTGCTAATAAAACTTCATAATCTTTTAAATGTGGAAACATTTAGCTTTCATTTCAATGGAGCCGAATTACGTACTTCATTGTAGAAATAACCATTTGAGTCTTTACAACATAAATCTTCATTAGAATAAAGCATGTTTGTACAAAGCGCTTAATTCCACTTTGTAATCGACTTCAATTTGTAGATTAAAGGGATTGTTACTATTCCCAGATTGAGCCAAAGTCCAGCATCTATTTCAATAGTTGTCAGATTTGACAAAATTAACAATTAAAGGTGAAGGATACCTGTTCTTACAGTAGTTTACACTACGATCAATAAAAAGCCCCAGCTTGATTAAACACAAGGACAAATAAGGGAATACCAAATCCATTTGTGTGCCAGGCGATTATTCACAGCTTCTGAATATTTCATTACCTTATGTCCTCACTACTGATTCATAAATGGATGAAGTTGTGTTATTCATTATGCTCTTGTACAAACGAATTGCGACCAGATTGATTGGGACACATTGACGTTGCAGCATGCACTTTGTAGACAATTGAACATGCGACACCGCTCTCAACCCAAATATCATAATAGGAATAAAAATGGAAAGTCAAAGCGCAGTGACAGGACTGCATGGCCATTATTGGAGAGTGAATGTTAAAGCTTACACAAGTAACAAGTTTTTTGCTGTGCCGCTTGGTCGATCATTGATGGATGGATGATGATATAACAGGCAGAGCATCATAAGCTGCCAGAGGAGGTTTGCATAGTTGAGTTAGCAGAGTTTTGGCAACTTATGCACTACGCTACTCAGAACTTGGTGACCCTGCTCTAACATCATATGGTCTGCCACGTCATGGCCGAGGAGCCACTTTCCAATAATCGCACTCACAATTGATCGTGGAATACTCAGGAGGGAAGAAATTTCACAAATTGACTAGTTGAGTCCTATTACAGAACCACGCTGAAATTCAGTGAGCTCTATAGAATCAACCATTTTTTTCACAATTATTTGTAAAGGCAGAATGAATAACGAGGGGCCGGATTATATACACCGGATACGATTAAGAAATGGGCCCCAATACGTTATCTTCATGTAGTATATATTGATTATTTTAGGATCATCTCATTTGATAAAACTTTCAGAGAATTTAGTTAGAATTGGATGCTTGTACGAATAAGCACATTAAATAACCAGAATACTTTATTATTCATTTCCACATTTGTTGATGTTATTTTTCTAGAATTGTCCTTTGTGTTGCATAATTCCCTTTGTACTTTGTGTAAAATACTAACTTTTTTGGGATTATTGAGGCCAAAGGTTCAATGAAGTGAGAACTTTATTTAGAAAATGAAAAATATAAAACAAAAATGTTTTATACACAACTTAAGTATCTAAACATTGCTACAAATCTAAAACCCTTGGCACAAGGCGCTATTATACTGGGAGCAATGCTAGATTTTAATTTTTCTTTCCTATAATAGATAATGGTCACAGAGCAGATCTAAGACGTAAAGGTGACATTAAAAAAATATCTTGTACAGTGATATCATCCATAAATACTCTTTTTTGGATGAAAAAAATTCAAGATCAGTTGGACAAAACAAACGGATTAAAACTGCAGAAAAACAAACAGTTTAGAGGAAAATCTTGCAATATCTTGACAAAAATCACATAACTGGATTAAAAGGTGAGCGAGAACAGTACAAAGAGACAAGATTGGTGCAGTTTTAAAAGGTTCTTTATACTATAAAAACAAGAAAAAAACCT
Source organism: Phyllobates terribilis (assembly GCF_046119375.1). NCBI lineage: Eukaryota > Metazoa > Chordata > Amphibia > Anura > Dendrobatidae > Phyllobates > Phyllobates terribilis. The sequence goes on from NW_027362771.1 coordinate 296,246,054, forward strand.
CATCACAATAAACGTGATAAATTTACATCAAATTAGATGACATACATGGTCCACAGCACTCTGAGGAGACTGCTCCCCTCAAAGTATAGGACTACAGTCAGAATTATTCTCCAAGGTCCAAAGTTCTGAATTTGTCCAGGTTGTAGAAGCAGGCCTTCACTATTCGACCTCCAAAATATCTTCCGTTGAGGTCCACCACAGCTGGAGAAAAAGAAAAAATCTTCATTTATCAGAACAGACTGCATCTCATGTACAATAAAGACCTCCAAGACACATTAAGTGACAGTCAGCAGAAGCCCCCCGATATCAGCAGATTGGTCTGACAATGTGTACGAGAGCCTCAACTCTTCCCCAACAAATGGAGGTCCGGAGATAGAGGTTTAAATTCACACTGCCCAACCATTATGACACACTTGCTCTGTTGTCTGGCAGCAGCTTTCTTCGACCTGTTCAGTGAAAATATATGAATGATCAGCCAAGCCGAACATTCATGTGTACATGTGTCTGGTGAGATTATCAAACAACTATTAAGATAAAGTATTAAAGAAATGCAAGCCTAAAATAAAAAGTTTAGCAAATGTTCAAGTAAGAAAAAGTTCAGGTTAGTCATCTCTATCTGGTCATCTCCTTCTGCCTGCATTTATCCTAGGATCCTCTGTGGTTCTATGCTACAACACTATTATCATCTTCATCAGACAATGTGTCTTATACAATTAAAGGGGTTGTCCAGGATTTTAAGACCAGAACTCACTTTTCAAATACCCCAATATTCAATCGCTGCTTCTCCAATGATGGCCACCAGCTATTTTTGCGCCGACACTATACATGACCGATGATGACAAGCGAGGGATTTCAAAGACGAGTTATTGTTATTTTTATTATGCCAGCTTTTGGGAAAATCTCTTAAAATAGCAGGAAAAGCCTTCTTGTCACGTGACAGTGGCAATTTATCATGACCATAAAGTATCACAACACTATGGATGCCATGGAAAAGGGAATACATGTAGAATGCTTAGCTAGCTCACCAGATCCACTAATATGCTTTCAGAGGGAACGCAAACATTTTACACGACTGATCGCACACTCTGGGTGGATAGAAGTGAGCTCGTGTGGGAATGACATCAGTGGAAATGTACACACTATTGTGTCCGTCACAAAAACTAGCGAAGGTAACCCTTTTAGAGAGCTCCATTAGCAGCACGTCTACATGGGATATACGCCCATCATATGAGAACTGCTCCCGTTCTATACCCTATTATTCTGGTACAGACTTTAGCTTGTAATTTTCAAGCCAAATCCAGACACTATTCTATTCGAAGCATGAAAAGTGATCAAAATTCCTCATGATTGCTCTTACATCTCCTGTTCCCAAGCAATGCAATTCTAATTGTTCTCATCTCCAATAACACTCCGAATGTCTAACGATAAGAATGTGTGAAATTAACATAGTGATCAAATAACGCTGCAGAGTGTAAAGGCATCAAAACAACCCCAGGACCATTTACGCAACTTGTAAAATATATAAAATAAAGCCACGCAATGAGTAAATGTCTGCTGGAATTAGTAATGTAATAAGCTTTATATTTACATTTATATCGTCCTCCTAATAGTTAGATCACCATAGGGCTACACTGACCTATAATAAGTAGATAAAAACCATGGGGGCAAGTCTTGTTGACAGAATGACATTAGGCAAGAAAATGCTAAGGAAAAAGTACAGTAAAAAGTAGTGCTAAAGAGCAGTTGTACATATAATCAATATTCAGTACAACAATATTGCAGTATACAGCAAAAATCATGGTTTCCTTTGATCATATTTACATGTTTATTTATAGGAATTTACAAAGTGAGGAGTAAAGGGCATTGAATCTGGATTTAAACTTGTTAAAGAAAAAGTGGCACTCACCACCCATTAAAAGCTTAACGAAAGTTAAAGCATGGATACAGGAGAAATTGAACACATAATGGACGACAGCTGTTTCGCGCCTCCCTGCGCTTCAATGGAACCCGTTAAAGAGCAAGAATGCACGAAATGGCAGTCATCTATTATGTGTTCGATTTCTCCTGCATCCATGTTTTAACTTTCGTTGAATAAAAAAAAAAAAAACTTTTAAAGGGATGGCAAGTGCCACTTTTTTTCTCTTTCACAAGTTTAATTGACTTGATTTGCTGCAGCACCCAAGATCACTATTGTCTGGTGGTAAAATACATCTATAAGTAACTGGACATTGAGGTGTATACATGATATATGGTGCACGAACCTCTGCCATTTCCCCAGTTTTGAATCAGGAATTAATAGACGGGCGTTTATTTTCCTGCCATTTAATTTTATAGACAATACGTTTAGATGCCCGAGCATGTTGTGGTTGAACCACAGTAACTACTAATTTTTGTACTTTGCCTCTACTTGCTGTGGTTACAAGCTGCAAGAACAGGTGCAGAAGGTCAATAAGCATAATATGCAAGCAGCAACACTGGCACTCTTCGGGTAACACATGGCAGCTGGGCATGTGCAACCAAACTCCACCCATCACATTGGCAAATTTCTGCAAGAATTTGTTTCACAATTGTGCATACATTGGCCCCTTTGCGGGTGGGTAGTATTTTTGCTACACCGTCAGTTGCAGAGTGTGGCTGCACCCTTAGGCCTGTTTCCGATATCCACTTAAGAGGTAAAAAGTAGCCTCCATAGCTGGCTTGGCAATTACTTGAGCCTCTTTCCAGTGTACCTTTTATAGCGGACTCCACTCGCTCAAATTCCAAAAATATCCTCACTGCCTCTTCGTCTGGAGTACCGGGGATCTAATAAAAAGAAAAACATTATGACCGTTAGCTTGTGAAGTCACTGTTATACACATATTATGTCTTTGCGAGTCTGGCCATTTTCTGTACAGCAATAAGAATAGCGTTACTGATACCAATAAGATTAAGTAAAAACCACTTTCATCTGCTTCATTGTGAGGTTTCAAAATCATACAAAAAAATGCACACTTCACTTGTTACCCGAACCCCATAAGAATTCTGAAGGGCATTGCAGTAGATTAGGTATCCTTGGTTACGACCACTCATATAGCAACAGCTAGTTGTTAATGATTGTAACAATGGATACCTAAGCTTCTGCAATGCCCTGCACATGGGGTAAGCGACATAGCGAATCAGAAGAACTATACTATATTTCTAATTGTACGTAATTGCTAATATTATTACACATTAGGCTAGGATCTTGGAAATGGAATACCCCTTTAAAGGAGAAAATTGCATAAAAAGAGCAAATTAATGTAAATTGCTGAGAAATTTTCGCAACGTGTTTACTTTTAGAACACGGGTAAGGAGGTATTAAGGTTTTTTGATTTTATAGTCCAGGATTTGTCAAAAGAGAGAACCAGTCAGCGAAAGGGTTGGGTACAAAAAATATAAAGAAAGGGGTTTCCAGTATTAGAAAAACATGGCTGTTGAGCCCCAATAATTAAGAGGATCAATCAGTTCTCCTGCCATATATGTTCTAGTAAAAATTATATTTCACATATCAAATTCTGGTTGTGCAAAACTGTGCCTTGTGTTGTTCCTCTATACATTTCTAGGAGGAATAACAAATAAATTGACAAGTGGGCGCTTTCAGTGAACGAGGGGTGATCCCTTCACACTTTGGTAATATCCAATCAGTGTTGACCGTGCCAGATTGCAGCAAATGGTAACAAGTAGTAGTTAAAGGGGTATTCCCATCTCCAAGATCCTATCCCAATAAATAATATTAGCAAATACATCCAATCATAAATGTAGTGTGGTTTTTCTGATTTGCTATGTCTCTTTCCTCATGTGCAGGCATTGCAGGACCTTGGGTATCCATGGTTAGGGCCACTAGCAGCTAGCTAACTGTTACTATATCAGTGGTCATAACCATGGATACCCAAGGTCCTGCAATGCCTGCACATGAGGAAAGAGACATAGCAAATCATAAAAACTACACTACATTTATAATTGGAGGTATTTGCTAATATTATTATTACACTTACTACATATTGGGATAAGATCTTGGAGATGGGAATACCCCTCTAAGTGATTTTTACATTTCAAGGAGGTATAACAGAGGAACGACACAATACAGTTTAAAGTAAAGATGCTCCAGCAACTTTTTTCATGAGGATTATTAATATTTCCTAAAATAGACAAAACAAGAGTGCACACATGTTAGGAGTGGAGCAGTTTCTGGAAGAAAGCAGCCACGTTTTGCTAATCTTACATAGCCTCTTTACCAGTAGTTTACTAGAATACGACCAGCTGTAATTATGAATATGAACAGAATCATGTAAAGGATAATGGACTGTTAACATCTATATAGTGGACCTATTGAGAAGGATTCTTCAATAATACATAAATCATTGTTCTTACCTCAAAAATGACACATTTTGCAACTTTGCCATATTTCTCACATTCTTCTTTTGTTTCGGCCTCCAGATCTTCATCCACCTCCCCTGAACCCACCATATTCTGCAAAAGAGTTAGTGTAAGAGTTAAGATTGTACCCCAATGTCCTCACAATCTGCAGATCAGGGCTGTGGAGTCGGAGTCAGTATAAAATGGACTGACTCCTAAAATATATAATAAATTGCAGTAGTACAATGCAGGATGTGTTGTAAATGTTTTCATAAGAATTTGGGAAAGATATGAAATGTCCTATAAATGTCTGTTCTGTTCCTGATCTAAGGATCTCGGCTTTTAGTTGAGATGAATCTGTGCTGCACTTTATGTACATGCTCAGTAGTGAGGCAGGGCTGTGGAGTCTGGAGTCAGGGAAATTGAGAAGTTGCAGGTTTGGCTTACCGACTCCACAGCCCTGCTGCGGATAGGGGCATGTACATCCACACGAGGATTTTTAGGTTATTTGCAGCTTTTCTTACATGCATAGACTTCTTATCAGCATAAGGAATACTAATAGTCTTACCCGTAATAAAACCACTTTGGTAGGACACTTTAGTATTTCTGTCAGAGGGTTTGGATCAGCCTTTTTAGATGCATCAACTGCAAGATAATGATTGAACAGGTTAGGTGAGCCCAGCACAAGACAGAAAATGTAACGTCACAATCTGTCTGCTCTCTCATGTGATAGTCTGTCCCCTACACGTATGTATAAGTATATACAAGATACATACATACATACACACATTTATTGTGGTAAAGCGACTTGCTCAGCTCTCCGGAGGCAGACACAGGACACACGAGTTGGGTAAACTTCCTGCGGGTTTATTGTGCGGCATAAACTCCAGCAGCGTCCCATAAAAATAAACAGTCCCTCTCGGAGTTAACGGAGTCCTCTAGCTAGCAAGGCCTTTGAAGGCTGCAGATAGTCCTGTGAAGGTTCAGCAACACCAGTCCTCCGGTTTTGCTCTCTGGCATCAGCCACACACAGCTTGGAGACTTCAATCTCCAGACACACTCCACCCAGGAAAACAAACTGACTGAACATTTAAACCCTGTTCAGTCACACCCTGAAGTGGAGGTATGGGGAATGACTTCCCTCATATCTCTAAGTCTTTCCCATAAAACTACACCCTTTAAAAGAGAACCTCCAGCATATAACATGCTGGCAAAAATTTAGTAGGTCTTAATTCACACAGGAGAGCATCCTGAGTGACATATACCTCCCCTCGCATATAATACCAGTGACTCTGTCACAATATACACACACAAACATATATACACTGCTCAAAAAAATAAAGGGAACACTTAAACAACAGAATATAACTCCAAGTAAATCAAACTGTCCACTTAGGAAGCAACACTGATTGACAATCAATGTCACATGCTGTTGTGCAAATGGAATAGGCAATAGATGGAAATTATTGGCAATTATCAAGACACCCGCAATAAAGGAGTGGATCTGCAGGTGGGGATCACAGACCACATCTCAGTACCAATGCTTTCTGGCTGATGTTTTGGTCACTTTTGAATGTTGGTTGTGCTTTCACACTCGTGATAGCATGAGACGGACTCTACAACCCACAGAAGTTGCTCAGTAGCACAGCTTATCCAGGATGGCACATCAATGCGAGCTGTGGCAAGAAGGTTTGCCGTGTCTGTCAACGTAGTGTCCAGAGGCTGGAGGCGCTACCAGGAGACAGGCCAGTACACCAGGAGACGTGTAGGGGGCCGAAGGAGGGCAACAACCCAGCAGCAGGAAAGCTACCTCTGCCTTTGTGCAAGGAGGAACAGGAGGAGCACTGCCAGAGCCCTGCAAAATGACCTCCAGCAGGCAGGCCACAAATGTGCATATGTCTGCACAAACCGTTAGAAACCGACTCCATGAGGGTGGTATGAGAGCCCGACATCCACAGATAGGGGTTGTGCTCACAGCTCAACACCATGCAGGACGCTTGGCATTTGCCACAGAACACCAAGATTGGCAAAGTCGCCACTGGCGCCCTGTGCTCTTCACAGATGAAAGCAGGTTCACACTGAGCACATGTGACAGACGTGACAGAGTCTGGAGATGCCGTGGAGAGCGATCTGCTGCCTGCAACATCCTTCAGCATGACCGGTTTGGCAGTGGGTCAGTAATGGTGTGGGGTGGCATTTCTTTGGAGGGCCACACAGCCCTGCATGTGCTCGCCAGATGTAGCCTGACTGCCATTAGGTAACGAGAGGAGATCCTCAGACCCCTTGTGAGACCATATGCTGGTGCGGTTGGCCCTGGGTTCCTCCTAATGCAGGACAATGCCAGACCTCATGTGGCTGGAGTGTGTCAGCAGTTCCTGCAAGATGAAGGCATTGAAGCTATGGACTGGCTGTCCGTTCCCCAGACCTGAATCTGATTGAGCACATCTGGGACATCACGTCTCGCTCCATCCACCAACGTCACGTTGCACCACAGAATGTCCAGGAGTTGGCGGATGCTTTAGTCCAGGTCTGGGAGGAGATCCCAGGAGACCATCCGCAACCTCATCAGGAGCATGCCCAGGCGTTGTAGGGAGGTCATACAGGCAAGTGGAGGCAACACACAATACTGAACTTCATTTTGACTTGTTTTAAGGACATTACATCAAAGTTGGATCAGCCTGTAGTGTGTTTTTCCACTTTAATTTTGGGGGCGACTCCAAATCCAGGCCTCCATTGGTTAATAAATTTGATTTCCATTGATGATTTTTGTGTGATTTTGTTGTCAGCACATTCAACTTTGTACAGAACAAAGTATTCAATGAGAATATTTCTTTCATTCAGATCTAGGATGTTATTTGAGTGTTCCCTTTATTTTTTTAAGCAGTGTATATATTCTGGGCAGAGACAGAATAAAACATCTGCCGTTACATGTGAGAGGAAGGAGAACGAGCGTGAAGGACTGTGGTGACGGAGATAGCGGTATGCGGAATCACTCACCGCATACCACTATCTCCGGCACCATTAAGCCACATACCTCGCTCTCCGGTGAGTCTGGAGGAGGAGTGTGGCACCAGAGTTCAAGCATGCGCACAGCGCGATCTCCGGCGCCATTTTGTTGAAGACAAATTTGCAAATTTTGTCTTCAACAAAATGGCACTGGAGATCGAGCAATGAGCAGGCGCAAACTCGGGCGCCACACTCCTCCTCCAGACACTCCGGAGAGCGAGGGTGACAGGAAAAGGTGAGTAGGTGTGTTTTTTTTTTTTGTATGGATGGGGGCAGCACAAATACCAGGATGGGGGCAGCACATGACAGGATGGGGGGAGCAGGATGGGGAGGTGCACATGACAGGATGGGGGAACAAGATAAGGGCAGCACATACAGTGGGTACGCAAAGTATTCAGACCCCTTCAAATTTTTCACTCTTTCGTTGCAGCCATTTGGTAAATTCTAAAAAGTTCATTTTTTCTCATTAAAGTACACTCTGCAACCCATCTTGTCTGAAAAAAAAGATGTAGAAGTTTTTGCAAATGTATTAAAAAAGAAAAACACCAAGGTTACTTACCGGTAGCCGGTTTTTCCTGAGCCCATGACAGCACACCTTGAGAGAGAGGATCCGCCCCACCAAGGACAGGAAACCGTCTGAAATAAAAGGGCGGTACCTCTCCCTCGCTTCAGTTGTTTACAGAGCATTGAGAGGACCTCCCTAAACAGGTTAGGCACATAACCAACACCACAATATACATATACACACCACCCCAAACAGTGCACACCAGGGTGTGAGAAACATAGAAAAAATAAGGGGGGGAAAGTACGGGTGCTGTCATAGGCTCAGGAAAAACCGGCTACCGGTAAGTAACCTTGGTGTTTTCCCCTCCCCCATGACAGCACACCTTGAGAGAATTTTGGAGAATTTATGAGCACCCTAGGGAGGGACCACCGCCTGAAGTACCCTTCTCCCAAAGGTGAGATCAGAAGAGGATAGATCCAACCGATAGTGCTTAAAGAAGGTGGATGGTGTAGACCAAGTAGCAGCCCTACATATCTGCTCGATCGAGACGTCTGCTCTCTCTGCCCAGGAGGTTGCAACGGCTCTGGTGGAATGAGCCCTCACATTGTCCGGGGCTGGAACCCCTGTGGACGTATAGGCTAAGCAAATGGCCTCCCTAAGCCACCTAGAGATGGTACCCTTGGACACCCCGTGACCTTTCCTACACCCTTGAAAGGCCAGGAACAGAGAACAGTCTTTCCTCCACAGACTAGTCATGTGAATGTACTGTAGCAGGGACCTCCTAACATCTAGGCTATGGAACCTGACTTCCCCTGGGTTCTTGGGATTGCTGCAGAACGAGGGTAGCACAATCTCCTGACTACGGTGAAATCTAGATACCACCTTGGGAAGGTATGCTGGATCTGGCCGCAAGGTGACCCTATCCTCAAAGATTTGTGTGTAAGGAGGATTAACCGAAAGGGCCTGCAGATCACCCACCCTACGGGCTGACGTTAAGGCCACTAGGAGGATGGTCTTAAGGGTGAGAATTTTTGGAGAAACCTTGTGTAGAGGTTCAAATGGTTCACTAGTAAGAGCGTTCAAGACTAAGTTCAGGTCCCAAGGAGGAACACCCAAGGATCTAACCGGTCCTGCTCTGGCACAGGACTTGATAAACCTCGAGATCCACCTATTCCCAGCCAGATTACAATTGTAGAGTGCTCCCAAAGCTGAAACTTGAACCTTAAGGGTCCCTGTAGCTAGACCCAGGTCCCGCCCCTTTTGCAGAAATTCCAGGATCCCTCTGATCGGAGGTTTGCTCGATAGCGGGATATCTATAAACTCTAGGAATTTACCCCAAACCCTGCTATAAATCTTAGTTGTAATTGGTTTTCTGCTCCCCAATAAAGTAGAAACTAAGCCTGGTGAAAACCCCTTGCTACTCAATAGCGACCTCTCAAATTCCATGCCGAAAGATGGAACCCCCTGGCCTGGGCATGGAATACTGGTCCCTGCATGAGAAGGTCCGGCCTCTCTGGTAGAATCCAGGGATCTGACACCGAAATTAGCCGAAGCAGAGAGAACCAAGGCCCCACTACTGGAATCATCACTAATGGCGGAAAGGCATAGGCCTTCCTGAACCCCCAAGGAATCTGGAGGGCATCTACGGCATGGGGATTTTCTGCCGGATTTAGGGAGAAAAATCTCTGCACCTTTCTGTTTGCCCTTGTGGCGAACAGGTCTATGTCTGGCTGCCCCCATAACTGGACAATCTGATGGAAGACCTCCGGGTTCAACCCCCACTCCCCCTGTCTTAGGGTATGGCGGCTTAGAAAATCTGCTTTCACGTTTTCTATCCCCTTTATGTGAAGGGCGCTGAGGGATAGGAGGTTTCGCTCTGCTAGACCAAGGATCCTGTCTGCCACCACCATCAGAGGGCGTGACCTTGTCCCTCCTTGGTGATTCACATAGGCTACTGCTGTCCGGTTGTCGGACCTGACCTGGACATGGTGATTTTGGATGTGAGGGAGGAAGGCCCTGAGGGATCTTTCTACGGCCCAAAGCTCCTTTAAGTTTGAGGATGCTCCCCCCTCGTGGTAAGCCCAGTGACCCTGTATTGCGAGTTCTGCCAGATGACCCCCCCCATCCGGAACTGCTTGCGTCGGTCGTAATTACCCGATCTACTGGTCTGGACCATTGAACGCCTGCGGTTAGATTTCCCCTGACTGTCCACCACGAAAGGGAATCTACTACTTGTGGGGAGAGAGAGAGCCTGCCTTCTAAATGCCCGTTGCAGGACCTCTGTGCTGACAGGACCTCCCACTGAAGCCGCCTCATATGCCCCTGGGCCCACATTACTGCTGGGAGACAGGCCGTCATAGAACCCAGGAGGGACATTGCCTCTCTCAGAGACATCTCTGGAGCTTTAATGGCCTTCGAGACTAATGCAATCAACCTGCAGATTTTGTCCTCTGGGAGGAAGCAGGTTTGGCGACGAGAGTCTAGGATTAGACCCAGAAAGGTCTGAGTCCTGGAGGGGGTTAGTCTTGATTTTTGGAAATTTACTAACCACCCCAGCTGATGCAACACTTCCGTGACCACTAGGAGCTGACTGGAGCAGTGGGCTTCTGTTTTCCCTATTATAAAGAAGTCGTCTAAATATGGCACGATCACTACATTCTTGATCCGTAGGAAGGCTGTCACTTCTGCTATTAGTTTCGTAAATATTCTCGGGGCAATGGAGAGGCCAAAGGGTAGGGCAGCAAACTGAAAATGCCTCAGCTTCCCCTGAATAAACAGGGCTACTCTCAGATACTTCTGATACTCCGGATGGATTGGGACGTGATAATATGCGTCCTTCAAGTCTATTACAGCCATAAAGCAGTTGCGATGTAAGAGCTTCACTGCCGAGCTTACTGACTCCATCTTGAAAGTCTGGTTTTCTACTACTTGGTTCAGACTCCTGAGGTTGATGATGGTCCTTAAGGACCCGTTTGTTTTTTTTATCATGAATAGTGGGGAATAGAACCCCCTCCCTCTCTGTGTTGCTGGTACTTCGAGAAGGACCTGCTTTCCTACTAACTCTAACACTTCTGTTTCCAGGGCTATTTGTTCTTCCTGGACCTTTCGTAGGGGGGTAACCACAAAGGTCCGCCAGGGGGTCTGGCTGAACCGGATCTTCAGGCCCCCACTGATAATTTTCAGAATCCAGGGGTTTGCTGTTATCGCATCCCAAGCTGGAAGAAAGTGGGAAAGCCTTCCACCCACTTCCAGCCTGGCGTCATTGGGAGGATCTCTTCGAACTCGAGGATGGTCCTCCAAACATGTAGCCCGATTCTTTTTTGGACTTGGCTTCCCATTTCTTTTTGTCTCCCGGAGGACGACCCCGGTTAAATTTTCTCCTCCGAAAACTAAATCTTCTTGGTTCCCCCGAAAATCCCGGGAACCCTTTGGTTTTATCGCCTGCTTTTTCCAACAGGTCTTCTAACTTTTGGCCAAACAGGAGTCTACCATCACATGGGAGGGAGCACAGTTTCTGTTTCGAAGGTAGGTCGCCTGGGCAACCTTTGAGCCACAAGGCCCGCCTGGCTGCGTTGGATAGTCCCGCTGCCCTAGCTGACAGTCTAACCGAGTCAGCTGAAGAGTCGGCCAGGAAGGCCGATGCTGTTTGTATTAGAGGTAGCTCTGCAAGTATTGCCTGTCTGGAGACCTTTTTATCTTTAAGCTGGTCTTCCAGCTGTTGGAGCCACACCATCAAGGACCTCGCCACACAGGTGCTAGCCACCGCTGGTTTTAGGCCACCTGCCGCCGCCTCCCACGTGTGGCGCAGGAAGGAGTCAGCTCTTTTATCCAGGGCATCTTTTAGGACGCCAGAGTCCTCCAAGGGCAGGGAAGATCTTTTCGATGACCTTGCCACAGTCCCGTCCACCTTGGGGATCTTATCCCAAGGTTCCGCATCCTTCTCTTCGAAGGGGTACCTTCTTTTGGAGAAGGAGGGTAAAGCCCCTGATCTCTCAGGTCTCCTCCACTCCCGGTCAATGAGGCCCTGAATCTTACTGTTAACCGGAAATGAGCGTCTCTTCTTCTCTCCCAAGCCCGCAAACATGATGTCCTCCTGGGATTTAGATGCTCTCTCTTCCTCCAGACCCATGGTTGATCTTACTGCCCTAACCAGTCTGTCTGTATTCTCAATGGGGAAGCAGGGTCTACCGCCCCCCGATGAGGAAGAGGACGATGAATCCCACTGCTCCTCGGACTGGGAGGAATCAGAGACGGGGGAAACCTCTCTACGGGGCCTTTTCTTCCCTCTAAGGAACCCTTTCAGGGACCCCTGAACTTCTGCATGTACTATGGACTTTAAATCTGCAGCAAAATCCCGGGAATTCTCAGCTATGGTTTTGGTCACACAGCCCTGGCAAAGTGGTTTCTGCCACTCTACTGAGAGAGAAGCTTGGCAAAGGGCACACATTCTACGCTTTTGCTTGGCACTACTCTTCTTAGGCTCCTAAAAAAAGGAAGCACATAAGAGACTTCCCGTTATTAACCAGTGACATTCACGAAGCTCACTCACCCTCGGAGGTCACAAACGGGTACCGGATTCGGAGGCTGTCGCGGAACCGATGATTCCATTCTGGATGGTCCCGAGGCACTCGAAGCCTTACTCCTGCGGCTGCCACTACGATTACTCGAGCGGCTGTCTGTAAACGATGCATCCCTCTGCTTTTTCTGTTGCTGAGGTGGGGGGATAAGCTGCTGCTGCTCCTGGCTATCTGGATCAGCCATGTCTCAGAAGCGCACCACGCTTCCAGGATAGCTCCCCCCCTTAAATATAGGGCTATCCAGCCTCCTCCGGTCTGTGGGCCCTCCCCCTTCCTCAGGCCGGAGCTCCGTTGAAAAAAAAAAAAAATAAAAAACCGGCCTGGGACGCTCCGATGGGCGCCGCCATCTTGGATCGGCGCCGCCTCCTGACGTCACCCAGCGCGCCGCTCCCAGCGTGCCCTGCGCCGTGACGTCAGGCGCGTCACACCCGGAAGCGTTTCACACTGCAGGGGGAGGACGGCGCCGCGGTCTCCGGGAGGACAGAGCCTGCCTCACCGTGTGCGCCCCGCTCGGCGCAGAGACCCCCCCAGGGGAAGCTGCGGACGGCGCTTCTGGGATACTGAACCCGGTGCACAGGCCAGTGCCCGCTCTTCCACACCGGGACAGCTCCAGGCAAGTCTTCTTTCTTCCAGACAGGTTCCCCATCAAGGACAGGAAACCAACTGAAGCGAGGGAGAGGTACCGCCCTTTTATTTCAGACGGTTTCCTGTCCTTGGTGGGGCGGATCCTCTCTCTCAAGGTGTGCTGTCATGGGGGAGGGGAAAACTGAAATATCACATGGTCATAAGTATTCAGACCCTTTTCTCAGTATTGAGTAGAAGCATCCATTTGAGCCATGAGTCTTCTTGGGAATGATGCAATAAGTTTTTTCACACATGGATTTGGGGATCCTCTGCCATTCTTCCTTGCAGATACTCTCCAGTTCCGTCAGGTTGGATGGTGAACAGCCATTTTTCAGGTCTCTCCAGAGATGCTCAATATAGGTCACGGCTCTGGCTGGGCCAGTCAAGAATGGTCAAAGTTGTTCTGAAGCCACTTCTTTGTTATTTTAACTGTGTGCTTAGGGTCATTGTCTTGTTGGAAGGTGAACCTTTGGCCAATTTCTGAGGTCCAGAGCACTCTGGAAGAGGTTTTCCTCCAGTATCTCTCTGTACTTGGCTGCATTCATGTTTCCTTCAATTGCAACCACTCGTCCTGTCCCTGCAGCTGAAAAAACCCCATAGCATGATGCTGCCACCATGTTTCACTGTTGGGATTGTATTGGGCAGGTGATTAGCAATGCCTGGTTTTCTCCACACATACCGCTTAGAATTATCACCAAAAAGTTCTATCTTCGTCTCATCAGACCAGAGAATCTTATTTCTCATAGTCTGGGAGTCCTTCATGTGTTTTTGAGCAAACTCTATGCGGGCTTTCATATGTCTTGCACTGAGGAGAGGCTTCCGTCGGGCCACTCCGCCATAAAGGTCCGACTGGTGGAGGGCTGCAGTGACTTTGTGGAACTTTCTCCCATCTGCCTACTGCATCTCTGGAGCTCAGCCACAGCGATCTTGGGGTTCTTCTTTACCTCGCTCACCAAGGCTCTTCTCCCATGATTGCTCAGTTTGGCTGGACGGCCAGGTCTACGAAGTCTTCTGGTGGTCCCAAACTTCTTCCATTTAAAGGATTATGGAGGCCACTGTGCTCTTAAGAACCCTGAGTAATGCAGAAATTATTTTGTAACCTTGGCCAGATCTGTGCCTTGTCACAATTCTGTCTCTGAGCTCCTTGGGCAGTTCCTTTGAGCTCATGATTCTCATTTGGTCTGACATGCACTGTGAGGTCTTATATATACAGGTGTGTGCCTTTCCAAATCAAGTCCTATCAGTTTAATTAAACACAGCTGGACTCCAATAAAGGATTAGAACCATCTCAAGGAGGATCACAAGGAATTTGACAGCATGTGACTTAAATATGAGTGTCTGAGCAAAGGGTTTGAATACTTATGACCATGTGATATTTCAGTTTTTCTTTTACAAAAATTTCTACATTTCTTTTTTTTTTTTTCGTAAAGATGGGGTGCAGAGTGTACTTTAATGAGAAAAAAAATGAACATTTCAGAATTTACCAAATGGCTGCAATGAGACAGAGTGAAAAATGTAAAGGGGTCTGAATACTTTCTGTACCCACTGTAACAGGATGGGGGAAGCACATACCAGGATGGGAGACCATATACCAATAAAAATGATCACCACCCGGGGGTAGAATGTGTTCAATAGCTAGTATATATACATACATACATACACACACCGTATTTTTCGGATTATAAGACGCAATCGCCCCCCCCTTCCCCCTAAATTTGGGAGGAAAAAGGGGGTGTGTCTTATAATGCTAAGGTACGGTATTTTACCTGGGGGGGTGCCGTCGGATCGGGGGTCACAGATACAGGAGGTTGGCGGCGGCTGCGGTGGGAGCGAGACGATGCTGCTGCCCTGTCCTCAGAAGAAGTCGGTTGTGAGCGGAGGTTCTCTATCCCGTACATAGCCCTGCGGTTTGCTTCGGCAAAATGGCTTCCGGAGAATGCGCAGCTCGAGATCTCCCGAGATCTCAATCTGCACTTGCTCTGGCAGCCATTTTGCCGAAGCAAACCGCAGGGCTATGGCTACGGAATAGGGAGCCTCCGACTTCTGAGGACGGGGGGGTCGCAAAATCGCCCCGTTCCCGCCGCCACCACCACCGTCTTGAATCAGCAACCCTTCTTCTGAGGACGGGGCCCGCAGCATTGCCCAACTCCTGCCGCAGCAGCTTCCAATCTCATTTGTGTGTGACCCTGGCTCCTGTGACCCCCGCTGCCCACCAGGTAAAAAGGATTATAAAAGGTGCAGGTGCACCATTTTATTTACAAAAAAAAAAAAAACATTTCTTCCTATTTTGCACCCCAATATTTGGTGTGCGTCTTATAATCCGCAAAATACGATAGAATATATATAACTTTTTTTGAGAGGGAGATATATATAAACATACAGGGTGGTCCAAAAGTAGCTGGACAGAAAGTGTAATAGAATGTCCCTGTGCTGAGATAATCTTATAAATGTGCTCCTGCTGTGTACTGTGTAATGGCTGTGTCTGACCGTGCAGGGATATGGTCTGATCATACCACAGCTCCTGGGCAGGGGAGGAAGCAAAAGAGTATACAGACACTACAGCCGGGGATCACAGCTGATTATTTCTTTGAAGAAAAAACATTGTTTAAAAACAGTCAGGGAAATGTTTTACCACACAAAAAGAATCAGCTGTGATTCCCCTGCTGTAATATCTGCATACTCTTGCTCGCCCCCCCCCCCCTTCGAGATATATATACACACATACACACACACAGTACAGACCAATAGTTTGGACACACCTTTTTCTGTATTTTCATGACTATGAAAATTGTACATTCACACTGAAGGCATCAAAACTATGAATTAACACATGTGGAATTATATACTTAACAAAAAAGTGTGAAACAACTGAAAATATGTCTTATATTCTAGGTTCTTCAAAGTAGCCACCTTTGGCTTTGATGACTGCTTTGCACACTCTTGGCATTCTCTTGATGAGCTTCAAGTGGTAGTCATAATCATCAACATTAACAGAAATAACACTTGAAATAGATCACTCTGTTTGTAATGACTCTATATAATATATGAGTTTTACTTTTTGTATTGAAGAACTGAAATAAATTAACTTTTTGATGATATTCTAATTTAGTGAGATGCACCTGTATATAAATGATTGACCCCACCATGAAGCACTGAGCACCTGTACTTGGTTTGAACAGTCATTTTGTGTTATAAAACTTTATGTAGATTTGAAGGTATGATCTGAACACTTGGTTTCTATACACAACTCAGCCTGGCATGTGACAATCCACACTCTGGGTGAACTGATCTCTAATAAGGACAAGGCTAGGCTTGTTACTCTAATGGGAAGGAACAGATGAAAACTACTACTAATCCAAATAGCCATCTTTTCTCGCTTAACCTTCTCAATAGCGGAATAGTTATGAATCTCTTTAGAAGGGCATCAGAAAAATTAACAACTTACCTTTATCAGCCAAATCACCAATAATGATTTTGCCTCCTCTTTTGCTGGTTTTCTCTACAGATAAGGCTGTACTTAGCCCCTGCTCATGTTTTCCCAGACCCTGTCCTTCCCGGAAGCCATATTTCTGCATGATTTTATGAGCCACAGTTCCACTAGAAAGAAAAATGTTAAGAGGAGGAGATTGAGTAAAACCCATGCTGCTGGTTTTCAGGTCCAGCCTTGGGGCCACATGTGGCCTGCGATACCCTTCTATGCGGCTCTTAACCGTCTGCATAGTGTCTGGACACATGTATTTTCCATGTCATGGAGAAAAACAGTGGTGTTTAGCACTGTAAGGACAGGTAATTATGAGTTATGTGTTCTGTGGTCAACTCTGTGGCAGCCATATTTTGGCAGGAGTCCCAACTCCGGTAGCACAGAAAGAAGCAGATAAGATGAAGAAGGTGTTATACATGAGTGAGGCTATATTCATTGTAGTTTATGGGAGAAAGGGAACACTTGAATGTTTCAGTGTCTGGCTCATGCTACAACGTAGGGATGAATGTATAGCTTCTTCCTTTTTGGACTGTAAGCTCCTGAAAAGGGCACCTCGACCTTCCTGATAGGTGGGAGCCCTAAAAATGGAAAAAGTACCTATATTTATGGAACATGATTTCAATAGGTCGATATGACAATGTGGCCCTCGGACCCAAAAAGGTGGTGCACCCCTGGTTTACCTAGACCAACTTCAATAAAAACCCATCGCAGCCTAATTCTTCAGGTCCGATTTCAATAGTTAAATAGCCCTATTGGCACACGTATCTGTTATGACTCACTAGACACCTCAGACTTTAGGTATAAATTAACAAAAAAAAAAAGCTTACCCCATGTTTGCAATGAATGAATTGCTGGGCCCAGATGGTGACCGCGGTCTTTCCGGCTCATCATATATAGGAGGTGGAATGGCTGCTTTAGGTATAGGTGGACGGGGCCTTGGTTCATCATCATAGGATGGCACAATGGCTGAAAAGAGATCAGAAAAATGACACTAACACTCAAAAGACAATGAATTTATATATGAAAACTCTTCACTTCTACATTTTGCCAATGATCATTAGTCACTGGTATTACTGTGCTCCCTGTATAAATATTATATTCAATGCTCGATGAGGATATTATGGTTAATGGCAATGACCAGCCATGACTTTTGTATGCCTTTAATAGATTGCTTCGTAACTCTGATACTTCTTATACAAATGGAGAGCTATGGAGGCTTTTAATTACGTAGAAATGTGGATTTTTCTAGGCTGTTTGTTTTGTGCAGATAGAGGTGTGGCTTCATGATGTAAGAAAATTGGCGGTAAAAGTTGACCTTTCACCAGTTTAGCATGCTAATCTGGCCACATCATGGAATAGTCACTGTAGAGCTGAATAAAGTACGTCTCAATTTCTCATCTCCATTACAGAAATATTACCTGATAAAGTTTAGATTCTAATTTCCACTTCCACCAAGGGGGCGTTAGCAGAGATTCTTCTCTGTGGGTGTTTACATTTCCCATTTAAGACATTGAACAATCATGAGTAGGGAGCGTGTATTATATATATATATATTTTTTTTTTGTAAAAAAAAGGAAATTCCCCCCAAAAAAGTCAGACTCTGCTTTATTTGTGTGAGACCTAATGAAACCCAGAGGAGGGGAGTGGAGCAGAGCTGTGGGTCAGTCATTACAAACACCTCTGTAGCTCTCCTGGGAGGAAGAGCGGGTGGGGCATAGTCAGCGTGGGAGGAGGGGCGAGTTGAGAGCTGCAGATGCAGAGGAGTTTGCATTAATACACAGCTCTTCTCTACTCCCATTCCCCCACATTGACTGCCATGAGATGATAACTGCAAGAAGATTTAGTAATGACACAGCCTGCTCTACTCCCAAACCCCACTTGTAATCACAGTAGATGTTGGCAGTCAGATCAGTGAGGACAGCAGGACTGGGTGTCATTATGCCTAACACAGATGAAGCCAGGTCCGAACTTCTATGGGGACGTGTTCATTTTTCCTGCTGCATGATAATGCCGCTGTGTATTCTCAGAATGATGACTGAACCAGGGTCGCCCCCGTGACTGAAACCAGGAAGCTGCGGGACAATAAACTTAATTTTCTCCCTGTAGCATTCAGCTAAGTATAGGCGCCAGGCACGTTATTAATGCTATTAACCCAATATCTGCCGGTAAATAGCGTTTTTACTGATGACAGGTTCCCTTTAATTACATTTCCAAAGCTGTATCAATGGCACCATCTTGTGGTGAAATGTAATCATAGCAACACTTACATTCTCGGTCCTTTTCTACAAGTGATGTAGGTGGTGCAATAGCTGCTCCTCCCATGACTGTAAAGATAAAGAGACATACATTTTGGCACTCAAAATACATATAATGCATTACAGAATGGCTGAAATATGAATAGTTAAGATGTGATTAGGCACTGAAACTAGTACTACAAGAAGCCCATTTGCTGCAGGTAGCAGTTTAGGCACTATTTACACACACACACACACCCCCCTTAGAGTTTTTCACAATTCCTGACATGTAATCATGGCACACTTTTTTTCTCTTAGGTCAGTTCGGATCACTACAGTTCAAGAATATGAAATGTCAGAATATTACAGGATTTATTTCAGCTTTTCTTTCTTTAATCATATTCCCAGTGTATCAGAAGTTTACATATATGTGGTTAGTATTTGCGAGCATTGTCTAGTGTAATTGAATCAGGTTAATAGGCCTTCTTGGTCATACAGACATTTTCAGTTCTGCCCATAACCTTTCTATGGGGGTTAAAGAGGGTGTTCGGTCTTCTGATTTAAGTCAGCAGTCACTCTATATGACTGCAGACATCTGAATACTTACAGGGCGCACACCGCATGCTGTCAGGATTCTCCGGTATAGATGCCAAGAGCAGGTGGTCACATGACCAATAAGGGATTTGCAAACTTCCAGCCACATTCCACCTAGACGTGCACTGCACATCCTTACTCAATTCACTTGTATTCACATACAGTGACTGCAGACTTTTAGCAGAAGACCAAACAATCCCTTTAAAGAAGTTGTCCACTACCTTTACTTTGTTGCCCCATCCGTAGTATAGGGCATCAATGTCTGATCGGCCGGGGTCCCGCACCCGGCACTCCCTCCGATCAGCTGTTATCGGCAGCCGGAAGAGCTTACTTGTGGAGCTTAGCCGTCTAGCTGTAGTGACCGCCACGGGGTACTGCACATCCGCCTCCTATTCAATGGGAGGCGGTTGTGCAGTACCTCGCGGCGGCCACTACAACTAGACGGCTAAGCTTCACAAGTACCCCCGACCGGCGGCCGTCGCCAGCACCTATAGCAGCTGATAGGTGGGGGTACTGGATGCGGGACCTCGGCCGATCAAACATTGATAACCTAGCTGTAGACTAGGGCATCAATGTAAAAGAAGTGGACAATTTCTTTAAGCACAGGGCTGTGTGATTCCACTTTTTTACCTTCACTTTGTAAGCATGTTCGTAGTCACTGTCCATCTAGAACAGAGGTCCCCAACCGCCGGTCCGCGGACCAGGACCGGGCCGTTGGGGTTTTTCAGCCGGTCCGCGGGGAGAGGGGGCCCCTCCAGCCTCCAGCAGGGCCGCCATCAGGGCATGACTGCCCTGACTCCAGTATGGGGCCCGGCCGGTAGGAGCCCCCTCGGAGCCCCCCTCTTGTGCGTCTCTCTCCTCATGGGGCCCCCGGCCCCATGCTAAGCGCCGGGTCCGGGACATCTTAGCGCTGCGCTGCTGCGGCAGCACCTTCATGATTCCCCTGACTTCCGGTCATGTGACGGCGCCGTCACATGGCCGGAAGTCAGGAGAACCTGGTGTCAGCGATTTGGACGAGCGCCAGGATTCTGCAGGGATCGCATGGGGGTAAGTATAACAAGTTTTATTTTTTTTTTTAAATACAATTAACTAGGAGTGGGGGGAATGGGAGATGCACATGGGGGGGAGGGGAGAGATGAGAGATGCACATGGGGGGGGAGGGGAGAGATGCACATGGGGGGGGAAGGGAGAGATGCACATGGGGGGGGAAGGGAGAGATGCACGGGGGGGGGGAAGGGAGAGATGCACGGGGGGGGGGGGGAAGGGAGAGATGCACGGGGGGGGGGGATGAGAGATGCACGGGGGGGGGGGATGAGAGATGCACGGGGGGGGATGAGAGATGCACGGGGGGGGATGAGAGATGCACGGGGGGGATGAGAGATGCACGGGGGGGATGAGAGATGCACGGGGGGGATGAGAGATGCACGGGGGGGATGAGAGATGCACGGGGGGGATGAGAGATGCACGGGGGGGATGAGAGATGCACGGGGGGGATGAGAGATGCACGGGGGGGATGAGAGATGCACGGGGGGGATGAGAGATGCACGGGGGGGATGAGAGATGCACGGGGGGGATGAGAGATGCACGGGGGGGATGAGAGATGCACGGGGGGGATGAGAGATGCACGGGGGGGATGAGAGATGCACGGGGGGGATGAGAGATGCACGGGGGGGATGAGAGATGCACGGGGGGGATGAGAGATGCACGGGGGGGATGAGAGATGCACGGGGGGGATGAGAGATGCACGGGGGGATGAGAGATGCACGGGGGGGATGAGAGATGCACGGGGGGGATGAGAGATGCACGGGGGGGATGAGAGATGCACGGGGGGGATGAGAGATGCACGGGGGGATTGAGAGATGCACGGGGGGGATGAGAGATGCACGGGGGGATGAGAGATGCACGGGGGGGATGAGAGATGCACGTGGGGGGGATGAGAGATGCACGTGGGGGGGATGAGAGATGCACGTGGGGGGGATGAGAGATGCACGTGGGGGGGATGAGAGATGCACGTGGGGGGGATGAGAGATGCACGTGGGGGGGATGAGAGATGCACGTGGGGGGGATGAGAGATGCACGTGGGGGGGATGAGAGATGCACGTGGGGGGGATGAGAGATGCACGTGGGGGGGATGAGAGATGCACGTGGGGGGGATGAGAGATGCACGTGGGGGGGATGAGAGATGCACGTGGGGGGGATGAGAGATGCACGTGGGGGGGATGAGAGATGCACGTGGGGGGGATGAGAGATGCACGTGGGGGGGATGAGAGATGCACGTGGGGGGGATGAGAGATGCACGTGGGGGGGATGAGAGATGCACGTGGGGGGGATGAGAGATGCACGTGGGGGGGATGAGAGATGCACGTGGGGGGGATGAGAGATGCACGTGGGGGGGATGAGAGATGCACGTGGGGGGGATGAGAGATGCACGTGGGGGGGATGAGAGATGCACGTGGGGGGGATGAGAGATGCACGTGGGGGGGATGAGAGATGCACGTGGGGGGGATGAGAGATGCACGTGGGGGGGATGAGAGATGCACGTGGGGGGGATGAGAGATGCACGTGGGGGGGATGAGAGATGCACGGAGGGGGGTGAGAGATGCACGGAGGGGGGTGAGAGATGCACATGGGGGGGTGAGAGATGCACATGGGGGGGTGAGAGATGCACATGGGGGGGTGAGAGATGCACATGGGGGGGTGAGAGATGCACATGGGGGGGTGAGAGATGCACATGGGGGGGTGAGAGATGCACATGGGGGGGTGAGAGATGCACATGGGGGGGTGAGAGATGCACATGGGGGGGTGAGAGATGCACATGGGGGGGTGAGAGATGCACATGGGGGGGTGAGAGATGCACATGGGGGGGTGAGAGATGCACATGGGGGGGTGAGAGATGCACATGGGGGGGTGAGAGATGCACATGGGGGGGTGAGAGATGCACATGGGGGGGTGAGAGATGCACATGGGGGGGTGAGAGATGCACATGGGGGGGTGAGAGATGCACATGGGGGGGTGAGAGATGCACATGGGGGGGTGAGAGATGCACATGGGGGGGTGAGAGATGCACATGGGGGGGTGAGAGATGCACATGGGGGGGTGAGAGATGCACATGGGGGGGTGAGAGATGCACATGGGGGGGTGAGAGATGCACATGGGGGGGTGAGAGATGCACATGGGGGGGTGAGAGATGCACATGGGGGGGTGAGAGATGCACATGGGGGGGTGAGAGATGCACATGGGGGGGTGAGAGATGCACATGGGGGGGTGAGAGATGCACATGGGGGGGTGAGAGATGCACATGGGGGGGTGAGAGATGCACATGGGGGGGTGAGAGATGCACATGGGGGGGTGAGAGATGCACATGGGGGGGTGAGAGATGCACATGGGGGGGTGAGAGATGCACATGGGGGGGTGAGAGATGCACATGGGGGGGTGAGAGATGCACATGGGGGGGTGAGAGATGCACATGGGGGGGTGAGAGATGCACATGGGGGGGTGAGAGATGCACATGGGGGGGTGAGAGATGCACATGGGGGGGTGAGAGATGCACATGGGGGGGTGAGAGATGCACATGGGGGGGTGAGAGATGCACATGGGGGGGTGAGAGATGCACATGGGGGGGTGAGAGATGCACATGGGGGGGTGAGAGATGCACATGGGGGGGTGAGAGATGCACATGGGGGGGTGAGAGATGCACATGGGGGGGTGAGAGATGCACATGGGGGGGTGAGAGATGCACATGGGGGGGTGAGAGATGCACATGGGGGGGTGAGAGATGCACATGGGGGGGTGAGAGATGCACATGGGGGGGTGAGAGATGCACATGGGGGGGTGAGAGATGCACATGGGGGGGTGAGAGATGCACATGGGGGGGTGAGAGATGCACATGGGGGGGTGAGAGATGCACATGGGGGGGTGAGAGATGCACATGGGGGGGTGAGAGATGCACATGGGGGGGTGAGAGATGCACATGGGGGGGTGAGAGATGCACATGGGGGGGTGAGAGATGCACATGGGGGGGTGAGAGATGCACATGGGGGGGTGAGAGATGCACATGGGGGGGTGAGAGATGCACATGGGGGGGTGAGAGATGCACATGGGGGGGTGAGAGATGCACATGGGGGGGTGAGAGATGCACATGGGGGGGTGAGAGATGCACATGGGGGGGGTGAGAGATGCACATGGGGGGTGAGAGATGCACATGGGGGGGTGAGAGATGCACATGGGGGGGTGAGAGATGCACATGGGGGGGTGAGAGATGCACATGGGGGGGCTATGTTTACATAACTTTGTTGCCTTATAAAGGGCGGGGGGGGCCCCCAAAAATTTCTTGCACAGGGGCCCACTACAGTCTGTGTCCGCCCCTGGGATGAAGTAAATGCAGCTGAACAGCAGCTGTCAGGACAGCTGCCCTGTCCTGCTGCAGGGCGTGATGGGGCCTCAGTGATGCGGCTCCTGGCACAGCACATTATGTGGGGCTCCTGGCGGGGACCTGGTCTACACTATATGATAAGTATGCACTAAACTCCAAATCCCTCCATTACCCCGCCCCCATATGACCAAAGCCCCGCCCACCCCACCCCCTCCTTGCTGGGCCATGGAAAAATGATCTTGCTTCAAGCCGGTCCCTGGTGCAAAAAAGGTTGGGGACCACTGATCTAGAAGACCCATTAACATCAAAGTGTTAACTTCTTTGCTGATGTCTTGAGATGTTGCCTCAATATCTCTGCATCATTTTTCTTCTTCATAATGCCAACTATTCTGTTAATTGCATTAGTTTCTAATGCAGCTAAACAAATCATCACCCTATCCCCCAAACTTAATATTGCCATCCTCGTGATTCACAGTTGTGGGGATTCATCAGACCAGATGACATTTCAGCAAAAAGATTTGTCCCCATGTGCAGTTGCATACTGTAACCTGGCTAATGTACAGGGAAGACATCCTAAACAACTTGCTAAAACTAGAGCTTGTTAACCTGGAGTATAAAGGAGAGGAAACAAAAGAACTTTAATTTCTTAAAACTAAGTGTATGTAAACTTATGACTTCAACTGCATATTAAGTTCCGCTAATGGGAGGGGAATACAGAAATCAGCCAATACCAGCGGTGTCTCCAAAATTAAAATGCTTTCAGCTATTCTGCAATCACTTTCAGATTTTATTCACTTGCATACTACAGATAAGTTGACTAAATTGTTTTGAAGAAAGTTTTCCTTCACCCACAAAGTAACAACTAAGCGATTTTCAAGAGATTTCCAGGCGACTTTCATGTTCTTGAGAAGAAATAAATTTAAAATTGCTCAGAAATTCCATAAAGTAGCGAATTAAAAAAAGAAACTGCCTGGAACGACTTTAAATATGACCTGTCAATAGTGACCAGTTGTTGCTCATACTGTATTCTCGTTGCTCCAGATTATTCCTTTTTTTTTTATTCAAATCTGCCATTCAGTGCCAGAGAAACTTTTTTTTTTATTTTTTTATTTTATTTTAATGGTCTTTACAAGGGGTCATTGCTCACAGGGTAATAATACAGAGCAGCCAAAAGAGAAGCCCCCATATAATCCTTTCAGCCATGCTCCCTTGTAAAGAACAAAAAATGAGCACTAAATAAAAAGCCTCTTTTCATCTTTGGAACCACATGGCAGATTAAAAAAAAAAAATAAATATGGAATACTCAGGAAAGTAGTGGGAATAAAATATGAGAGAAAACTGGCTACACTTGACCTGGTAACAGGTCCTTTTTAAGAAATTTCCAAGTGACTCTATGGATTCCAATGGATATTAAAGGGTTTCCCACAAATAAAGTGAAGTTTAAAGTTGATTTTAATAAATAGATCTTGGAATAATAAGAAGTGCCACTGTGTAATGGCCGTGTCTGACCGTGCAGGGACATGATTAGATCATACTACATCTTCTGGGCAGGGGAGGAAGCAAAAGAGTATACAGACATTACAGCCGGGGATAACAGCGGATTCTTTTTGTGATATAAAGCATTTCTCCGCTTGTTTTTAAACCATGTTTTACTTCAAAGAAAGAATTATTTTGCGATGCCCAGCTGTAATGTCTGTATACTCTTTTGCTTCCTCCCCTGCCCAGGAGATGTGGTATGATCAGACCATGTTCCTGTACGGTTAGACACAGCCATTACACAGTACACAGCAGGGGCACATTTATAAGATTATCTCAGCACAGGAAAACATTTTTTTAAAACGTATTCAATTGTGGAAGTTATTATTATACCAAGATCTATTGATTAAAATAAACTTTGTTCGTGGGAAAACCCCTTTAAGCTCCGAGCAATATTTTGCAGCAGAAAGTTTACGTGCAGTCTTAGCCTAATTCGCACAATTCTAAAGTACTTTGAAACCACAGACAGAGGCCATTCATTTCTCCTTACCAACATTGCTGATACAGTCTATACAGTCGTATAGCCTCTCAGGAATATCTGCCTTTGAATTACAAACCTAGGCCTAGAATGAGGCAGCAGCTCATGTCATGTATCCAAATTATACAGATTAGCTAAACCGGTGTCTACATTAATGCCACAAGTAAACAGTTAATCTCTTAATCCTTATCTCAGTGGTGGCCTTCAGCGTTCACTCATGTCATTCATTTAGTCCACTCCATTCAGAAAAATGTGAGCATTAGACTGTATGCCCACGATGCGTTGAAGCGCTTCCGCAGCAGCAAAAACGCTGCAGAAACGCTTCAAAAACGCATGGTAGAAGGCCTGCCATGTCCCCCAATGATAATCCGCATGTGCTCTGCACATGCTGCGGAAATTTCCGCTGCGGATTATCATTGCTGAAAAAAACGCAGCACTACCAATTATTTTGCGGAAGTGCTGCGGTTTCACCGCCATTGACTTGCATTAGAACACATGTAATTCCGCTTCACTAGATAAGGACATGCGGAATGCATGCGTTCCAATGCGCGGATGGTACCCGGGTGTGGAGGAGAGGAGACTCTCCTCTGGACCCGGGTACCATAGAACCTGTGAAAAAAAAGAATAAAATAAAAAATAAATATTATATTTACCTTCTGGCGGCCCCCTTGTCTGTGCTTGCCGGCAGCTAGCGATGGACTGAAGGACCTGCGCTGACGTCATAGTCATGTGACGGGTCACGCGACGCTGACGTCGGCAGGTCCTTCAGTGTACAGCTGCCGGCAGCCTGGACGGAGGGAAACAAGACACCGGGGGCCATCAGATGGTAAGTATATATTTATTTTTAGTTTTTTTACCATTCTTTCGGTCACAGTATATAAATCCATGCCGGTTGCATGGATTTATATAGTGTGAACAAGTTGTCAAGCACTTTCCAAGTGATGCTAAAAATCGCTCGGAAAGCGCTTGATAACCCGCATGCGGAAATGCAAGTGAAGAACGCTTCACATCCGCTTGTCCCTGGCAGGAAAAACGCATGTACAATCCGCATGTACAATCCGCATGCGTTTTTTTCTGCCAGGGAGATGCAGAAACGCTCAGGAAAAATCCGGAGCATTTCTGCATCGTGGGCACATAGCCTTAGTTAAATTTGGTTTGGGGTCAAACCCATGACCATATAGCTGATCTGGATTATCAATATAAAATTATTCATATTTTATAATAAATGGGGTGTTCTACAATAGTTTGCATTGATAACAACTGACCCCTTTTACGACGTTCCCTATCAAAGTCTTCCTCTTCGTCAGATTCAGGATCAGGTCTACGGGAAAACCCACTGGCTTCATGTCGGTCTTTTCTTCGTCTAAAACAAACCATTTTTTATAAATAATTATATAATTATTTTATTTTTTTTCTCATTCTGAAAGTACATATACAGTATATCACAAAAGTGAGTACACCCCTCATTTTTGTAAATATTTAATTGTATTTTTTCATGGGACAACACTGAAGATGTGACAATTTGATACAATGTAGACAGTGTACAGCTTGTATAATAGTGTAAATATAGTGTGCCCTCTAAATAATTCAACACACAGCCATTAATGTCTAAACGGCTGGCAACAAAAGTGAGTACACCCCTAAGTGAAAATGGCCAAATTGTGCCCAATTAGCCCTTTTACCTCCCTGATGTCATGTGACTCAGTGTTACAAGGTCTCAGGTGTGCATGGGGAGCAGGTATGTTAAACTTGGTGTTATTGCTCTCACATTCTCATGCTGGTCACTGGAAGTTCATCATGGCAAAGAACTCTCTGAGGATCTGAGAAAAAGAATTGTTGCTGTACATAAAGATGGTCTAAGCTATAAGAAGATTGCCAACAACATGAAACTGAGCTGCAGGATGGCAGGCAAGACCATACAGCGGTATAACAAGACAGGTTCCACTCAGAGCTGGCCACGCTATGGTCGACCAAAGGGGTTGAGTGCACGTTCTCAGCATCATATCCAGAGGTTGTCTGTTCAAAATAGAAGTATGAGTGCTGCCAGCATTGCTACAGGAGGATACAGGGGTGGGGGTTCAGCCTGTTAGTGCTCAGACCATACACATTGCTGCAGAGGTTACAGGGGTGTGGGGTCAGCTCATCAGAGCTCAGACCATACACCTCATACTGCAGACCAATTCGATGCTAAGCTGTCGCCCCAGAAGGAAGCCTCTTCTAAAGAAGATGCACAAGAAAGCTCACAAACACTTTGCTGAAGACAAGCAAACTAATGACATGGATTACCGGAACCATGTCCTGTGGTCTGATAAGACCAAGATAAACTTATATGGTTCAGATGGTTTCAAGAGTGTGTGGTGACAACCAGGTAAGGAGTACAAAGACAAGTGTGTCTTGCCTACAGTCAAGCATGGTGGTGGGAGTGTCATGGTTTGGGGCTGCATGAGTGCTGCCAGCTATGGGGAGCTACAGTTCATTGAGGGAACCAGGAATGACAACATGTACTGTGACATACTGAAGCAGAGCATGATCCGCTCCCTTCAGAAACTGGGACGCAGGGCAGTAGTCCAACATAATGACCACAAACATCTCCAAGATGACCACTGCCTTGCTAAAGAAAGTAAGTGAGTGTAAAGATGCTGGACTGGCAAAGCATGTCTGCAGACCTAAACCCTATTGCGCATCTGAAGGACAATCTCAAATGGAAGGTGGAGAAGAGCAAGGTCTCTAACATCCACCAGCTCCGTGATGTCGTCATGGAGGAGTGGAAGAGGAGTCCAGTGGCAACCTGTGAAGCTCTAGTGATCTCTCTGCCCAAGAGAGTTAAGGCAGTGCATGAAAATAATGGTGGCCACAAAAAATATTCACATTTTGGGCACAATTAATTTGGCCATTTTCACTTAGGGGTGTGCTCACTTTTGTTGCCAGCAGTTTAGACATTAATGGCTGTGTGTTGAGTTATTTAGAAAGAATACCAAATTTACACTGTAATACAAGCTGTACACTAACTACTTTACATTGTATCAAACTGTCACATCTTCAGTGTTGTCACATGAAAAGATATAATAAAATATTACAAATATGTGAGGGGCATACTCACTTTTGTGATATACTGTACATATGAAACCAGCCAATCCACAGCAATAAACTTATTCACCCATCAAAAGTAAGGATTGAGAGGCATTGCTCGCAAGAGCTTACAATCCAAATAAAAGGGCTCTGTACTCTAGTGCAGCCAGACTTTCTGCAAAATTTGAGAAAAACACCAAATGGTAGAATAGGAATCAAATAAGGGAATATGATATGCATTGTTAAAGAGGTTTCTAGTGCACACTTAAAACAATTTGAGATGTTAGGAATAGTCCAAGGTAGCACATTGTAGAGAACTTGTGCAGCACACGATAAAACATGGGGGCAGAATAAGGTGACATAAGACTAGAATTAAGTAGATCAAGTAAAAACAAAAAAACATAATTGAAAATGACCCGACATTAGGCATGTTACAAGTTATGGCAGTGTAACAGACAGAAATGGAGAAATTCAGTTTATGTAGGTCAGTTTTAGGGCTCACTAACCCCATTGTACAAATCGGACAAGTGCTATCCAATTTTGTTTACTGGATAGCGTTCGGATCAATGTTATTCAATGGGGCACGGTTGATGGCCTTTTCACTGACAGACTGTCTGTGAGACCACGGCCCCACCATTAGTATTTTTTCTCATGAGTGGTAGCCAAAACCAGGTGAGGAACAATCAGAGAAAAGGTATAATAGAAACAAGTCACCAATTCTGCATTTATCACCCACTCCTGGTTTTGGCTCCCACTCCTGAGAAAAAATACTGACTGAATACTGATAGTGTGGCTGTGGCCTGAAAAATAATTGCAGCATGCTGAAATTTCACTCCGGAATCGGATGGCAGTCACATTAAAGCGTCAGATTTTTATGGATACATTGCAATTCTGTAAGATGAGAAACGGTAAATGGTCTGGTCAATGATTAATAGCTGCTGAGTAAAAAAAATGGATTGTATGCGGACAACACATGGATGACAAAGTGAGAAAAAAAAAATCGTCACTTTTCTGGATGAGAAATCAGACAGATTTTTTTATATGCTCGTGTGAACCCAGCCTAGTAGGGAGTTCATGATGTCAGAGAGCAGAAGCTAAATTATGGGAAAAGGTATTTATCAGTTTGAGACATCGGCATAGAGTGGAGTAGCCAGAGAGGCAAGAAGGAAACCAAGTAGATAGAAAGGTTCTAGTGTAATCCACTCCAATCATAAGAACATCATGTAGAGAGTCATCCATAAGGGCACGTACACATTGTGCATTTTGTGAGTTTTTTTACATCAGCCAAAACCAGGAGTGGTGATAAATGCAAAAGTGGTGAGGTGTTTCTATTATACTTTTCCTCTGATTGTTCTTCACCTGGTTTTGGCTTACACATACTGAGGTAAAAAAAAAAAAACTCCCCAAATAATGTGTGCACATGGCCTAAACCAGAGAAACATACTAAAGAACATCATAAAAAAGATTCACAAAATACATAATTGAGAACATATTTCCCATGCATATATGGTGGCTTTCTGGGCTACGGTGGTCAGAGCTAGTGTCAATTGTAACAGTGTACTCCTTAGGTCAGATGGTGAAAAGGAGAAAATGGGCCTCTGTTACCCCACTATCTCCCACTGCAATACAATTGAGAGGTGCCGATGAGTTGTCATGGAAGCCGAGGACCTACTGAAGGGCCACGCATCCAATATTTTTACACTCCAATAGGCCGGACTAATTAGACACTACAGTACAGAAGTATTGCCGTGCAATGAACCCACAACTGCATGTTCTCCTAGGGGGACTAAAAGCAGAAAAGGGTCAAAAACATTTGTTCATTTGTAAAAAAAACAAAAAAAAAACAACCCAAATATATTAAACTATATACAAATCTATATATATTTTTAGTATGTATATTATACACACATACGTACATTACAGAAGTATGATATTAGTGTTACATTTAGTGTTAAAAGTGTTACATTTCTAGAAGCAGTAAAGCCTATAAGAAAACAAACAAAAAAAACAAACAAACACATATAAACTTGTTATTGCTGTTATCAAAATGATCCCCAGAATAAAAACATGTCGTTTTTACTGCACGACTAAAAAAAAAAGAAAATCCCAAGCAACATTAGGGACCTGAGCGCTTTCCAGCCTCCAACCCACAAAGAATTTTACATTGTTAAATGGCGGCATTTCTCTAGCACTGCTGTAGACTGTACCCACATTAATCAGAGGATAAATGAGCTGACGGCGTATTCTGCTGGCCATCAGAACGTACATGCCCTGGAAAGATTAAATAGTATTACATTAAATCTGTTTCACTGCTGAGCAGATTACATGCTGTTTTAGTAATAACTACGCATAATACAAAAGCTTCATAGACTAGATGTCCCACAGAATATTAAATGCAATAGTGTTCATAGCTGGATTATTATTTAAAGTGATCCGGTCAGCAGAAAAAAACAAACAAAACAAACAAACACACCACTCAGATATGGGGTTAGTCTGCAGGTTAATAGCTTTAGTAACCTGCCCAGCACCATCACAACACCAAGGTTACTTACCGGTAGCCGGTTTTTCCTGAACCCATGACAGCACACCTTGAGAGAGGGATCCGCCCCACCAAGGACAGGAAACAGTCTGAAATAAAAGGGCAGTACCTCTCCCTCGCTTCAGTGGGATTACAGAGCATTGAGAGGACCTCCAGAAAAGGTTAGACACACAACCAACACCTACAACATACATAGAAAGAGACGGGGGGGGAACTACAGGTGCTGTCATGGGTTCAGGAAAAACCGGCTACCGGTAAGTAACCTTGGTGTTTTCCCCTCACCCATGACAGCACACCTTGAGAGAATTTTGGAGAATATGAGCACCCTAGGGAGGGACCACCGCCTGAAGTACCCTTCTCCCAAAGGTGAGATCAGAGGAGGATAGATTCAACCTATAGTGCTTGTAGAAGGTGGATGGTGCAGACCAAGTAGCAGCTTTACATATCTGGTCAATTGAGACGTCTGCTCTCTCTGCCCAGGAGGGTGCGACAGCTCTGGTGGAATGAGCTTTAATTCCGTCCGGTGCCGGAACACCTGTAGATATGCAAGCTAGACAAATGGCCTTACTAAGCCACCTAGAACTAGTTCCCTTTGACACGTGACCTTTCCTACTCCCCTGAAAGGCCAGAAACAAGGAGCGGTCCTTCCTCCACTGACTAGTCATGTCTATGTACTGTAGTAAAGTCCTTCTAACAACTAGATAGTGGAATCTAACCTCCCCGGGGTTTTTTGGATTACTGCAGAATGAGGGAAGCACAATCTCTTGATTACAGTGGAATCTGGAAACTACTTTCGGAAGGTATGCTGGATCTGTACGAAGGACAACCGAGTCATCATGAATTTGGGATCAACAGAAAGGGCCTGCAGGTCACTCACCCTACGGGCCGATGTTAGGGCCACCAGGAGAATGGTTTTGAGGGTGATGAACTTTGGAGAGATAACCTGCAGGGGTTCAAATCTGTCGCCAGAGAGTGCATTTAAAACCAAATTCAAGTCCCAGGGAGGGACTCTGAGAGCCCAAATTGGCTTAGCTCTGGAACAGAATTTAATGAATCTAGAGACCCACATGTTCCCCGCCAGGTTGCAATTATAGAGCACCCCTAGGGCAGACACCTGAACTTTAAGTGTTCCCGTAGCTAACCCCAGGTCACGTCCCTTCTGTAAAAACTCTAGGACATCTTTAATTGGAGGTTTATCCGACAACGGGGAGTCTATAAAATCCAGGAATTTTCCCCAGATTCTGGTATAAATCTTAGTTGTTATGGGCTTCCTACTACCCAATAGGGTGGAAACTAGGCCTGGTGAAAACCCCCTATTGCTCAGTAACAACCTCTCAAATGCCAAGCCGCCAGATGGAAACCTTTGGCTTGTGCATGGAACATCGGCCCCTGGATGAGAAGGTCCGGCCTGTCCGGCAGAACCCAGGGATCCGAGACCGACATTAGGCGAAGCAGGGAGAACCAGGGTCTTTTTGGCCAAAAGGGGGCTATTAGAATTATCCTTGCCCCCTCCTCCCGAATTTTCCTCACAACTGCCAGGATCATTACTATCGGTGGAAAAGCGTAGGCCTTCCTGAACTTCCAGGGTATGTGGAGAGCGCCTACAGCATAGGGATTCTCTGTTGGATCTAGTGAACAGAATCTCTCCACCTTCCTGTTCGCCCTGGTGGCGAACAAATCTATGTCCAGCGATCCCCATAGCTGGATAATCTGTTGGAAGACTATCGGGTTTAGAGCCCACTCTCCCTGTTTTAAAGTGTGGCGACTGAGGAAATCGGCTTTTGAATTTTCTACCCCCCGGATGTAAAGAGCACTGAGGGATGGGAGATGCTGCTCTGCTAGTTGCAGGATTCTGTTTGCCACTACCATCAGGGAGCGTGAGCTTGTTCCTCCCTGGTGATTTAAAAAAGCTACTGTCGTCCGATTGTCGGACCTGATCTGGACATGGCGACCCTGTATGTGGTGAAGGAAGCCCATCAAGGATTTCTCCACTGCCAAAAGTTCTTTTAGGTTCGATGATGTCCCTATCTCGGGACGTAGCCAGAGAACCTGAACCAAGAGATCTGCTAGATGACCCCCCCAGCCGGAGCCACCTGCATCTGTTGTAATTGAATGGTCGACTGGTCTGGACCACTGCAAGCCTGAGGTCAGATTTTCCCTGTTTGTCCACCATGAGAGGGAGTCTACCATCTCCAAGGACAGAGATAGTCTTTTTTCTAAATGTCCGTTGAAGGATTTTTGCGCTGACAGGACCTCCCACTGAAGAAGCTTCATATGACCTTGGGCCCATTTGACTGCCGGGAGACAGGACGCCAAGGAGCCCAGTAGGGACATTGCTCCTCTCAGGGACATGACTGGAGACTTTATGGCCCTTGAGACCAGGCTGATTATTTTGCAAACCTTGTCTTCCGGAAGTAAGCAGGGTTGGAGTTGGGAATTTAGGGTCAAGCCCAGAAAGATCGGAGTCCTTGAGGGGGATGGTTTTGATTTTTGAATATTTATCAACCATCCTAGCTGATGGAAGGCTGTCCTGACCTCTAAAAGTTGAGAGGAACAGTGGTCCTCCGATTTCCCTATTACCAGAAAGTCGTCCAGGTAGGGAACGATCACCACGTTTTTGATTCGGAGAAAAGCTGTCACCTCCGCTATAACCTTTGTAAACACTCTCGGTGCTATCGAGAGACCAAAAGGTAGGGCAGTAAACTGGAAATGTCTCGATTCCCCTTGGATGAATAGGGCTACCCTTAGGTACTTCAGGTAGTCTGGATGGATTGGGATGTGATAATAGCCATCTTTTAAGTCGATAACTGCCATGAAACAATTGTGGTGTAGGAGTTTTACTGCCGAGTTCACTGATTCCATTTTGAAAGTCTGGTTCTCTATCAGCTGATTTAGACTTTTGAGGTTGATAATGGTCCTTAAGGACCCATTTGTTTTTTTTAATCACAAATAGGGGGGAATAAAATCCCCTTCCCCATTGAGAACCCGGAACTTCGTGAAGGACCCGCTTGTTGACTAAATCTAGCACCTCCGACTCTAGGGCTATCTGCTCCTCCCTGTACTTCCTCCTAGAGGTGATCATGAAGGTTCGGTGGGGGACTTGACTGAAGCGTATCTTTGGGCCATTCTTTATGATACTCAACACCCAGGGATTTAAAGTAATGGCTTCCCAAGCTGGGATAAAATGGGAAAGCCTTCCCCCGACCTCTAGCCCTGCGTCATTGGGGAGATTTTTTGGTACTGGAGGATGGCCCCCCAAACATGTAACCAGAGTCTTTTTTAGATCTGGGCTCCCATCTTTTCCTTTCTCCCGGAGGGCGACCCCGGTTAAGTCTTTTCCTCCGAAAGTAGGACCTTTTTGTGTCCCCCGTGAAACCTCTCTTCCTGTCGCCAGCCTTCTCCAAAAGCTCATCCAGTTTTTGGCCAAACAAGAGTTTACCATCACAAGGAAGGGAACAAAGTTTATGTTTAGACTGCAGGTCTCCTGGGCAACCCTTGAGCCACAGGGCTCGTCTGGCAGTGTTAGATAAGTTAGCAGACCTGGCAGCGAGTTTAACCGAATCCGCTGAGGAGTCGGCAAGGAAAGCGGACGCTGCCTGTAGTAAAGGTAGATTGGAGAAGATTTTATCTCTGGATATCTTTTTATCCTTGAGCTGGTCTTCTAGTTGTTGAAGCCACACCATGAGTGACCTAGCGACACAAGTGCCTGCTACCGCTGGTTTTAGGCCCCCAGCCGCCGCTTCCCAGGTGTGTGACAGAGGAAGGAATCTGCCTTCTTATCTAGAGCATCCTTTAGACTGTCCAAATCTTCCAGGGGTAGGGACGATTTTTTGGATGATCGGGCGACAGACCCGTCAACCTTAGGAATTTTATCCCAGGACCCAGAGACACTATCCTCAAAGGGGTACCTTCTTTTAGAGCAGAGGTCCCCAACCGCCGGTCCGCGGACCAGGACCGGGCCGTTGGGGTTTTTCAGCCGGTCCGCGGGGAGAGGGGGCCCCTCCAGCCTCCAGCAGGGCCGCCATCAGGGCATGACTGCCCTGACTCCAGTATGGGGCCCGGCCGGTAGGAGCCCCCTCGGAGCCCCCCTCTTGTGCGTCTCTCTCCTCATGGGGCCCCCGGCCGCATGCTAAGCGCCGGGTCCGGGACATCTTAGCGCTGCGCTGCTGCGGCAGCACCTTCATGATTCCCCTGACTTCCGGTCATGTGACGGCGCCGTCACATGGCCGGAAGTCAGGAGAACCTGGTGTCAGCGATTTGGACGAGCGCCAGGATTCTGCAGGGATCGCATGGGGGTAAGTATAACAAGTTTTATTTTTTTTTAAATACAATTAACTAGGAGTGGGGGGAATGGGAGATGCACATGGGAGGGAGGGGAGAGATGAGAGATGCACGGGGGGTGGATGAGAGATGTACGGGGGGTGGATGAGAGATGCACGGGGGGGGGGATGAGAGATGCACGGGGGGGGGATGAGAGATGCACGGGGGGGATGAGAGATGCACGGGGGGGGGATGAGAGATGCACGGGGGGGGGATGAGAGATGCACGGGGGGGGGATGAGAGATGCACGGGGGGGGGGATGAGAGATGCACGGGGGGGGGGGATGAGAGATGCACGGGGGGGGGGGATGAGAGATGCACGGGGGGGGGGGATGAGAGATGCACGGGGGGGGGGGGATGAGAGATGCACGGGGGGGGGATGAGAGATGCACGGGGGGGGGGGGGATGAGAGATGCACGGGGGGGGGGGGATGAGAGATGCACGGGGGGGGGGATGAGAGATGCACGGGGGGGGGGATGAGAGATGCACGGAGGGGGATGAGAGATGCACGGGGGTGAGCTGCACATGGGGGGGGTGAGAGATGCACATGGGGGGGGTTATGTTTACATAACTTTGTTGCCTTATGAAGGGCGGGGGGGGGCCCCCAAAAATTTCTTGCACAGGGGTCCACTACAGTCTGTGTCCGCCCCTGGGATGAAGTAAATGCAGCTGAACAGCAGCTGTCAGGACAGCTGCCCTGTCCTGCTGCAGGGCGTGATGGGGCCTCAGTGATGCGGCTCCTGGCACAGCACATTATGTGGGGCTCCTGGCGGGGACCTGGTCTACACTATATGATAAGTATGCACTAAACTCCAAATCCCTCCATTACCCCGCCCCCATATGACCAAAGCCCCGCCCACCCCACCCCCTCCTTGCTGGGCCATGGAAAAATGATCTTGCTTCAAGCCGGTCCCTGGTGCAAAAAAGGTTGGGGACCACTGTTTTAGAGGATGAGGGCAACACTCCAGATTTCTCAGGCTTCCTCCATTCCCGGTCTATAAGGGTCTGAATTTTAGGATTCACTGGAAAGGAGAGTCTTTTTTTCCTCCAGGCCTGCGAACATAATGTCTTCCAGGGACCTGGCTGCCTTCTCCTCCCTCAACCCCATGGTAGATCTGACTGCCTTGTCCGTATCCTCAATAGGAAAACAGGGCCTACCACTGTCTGATGAAGAGGAGGATGATGAATCACTGAGGCATGGATCCTCTGACTGGGAGGATGAATCATAGTCGGAGGAGATATCCTTATGGGATCTCTTTTTCCCCTTAAGTAAGCCTTTTAGGGAATCTTGAACCTCTGTACGGATTACGGACCTCAAATTAGAAGCAAAATCCGGGGTGCGCTCCGCTATGGTTTGGTTAATACAGCTAGCACAAAGCTGTTTCTGCCAATCTATGGAAAGGGGGACTTGACATAAGGCGCAAACCCAGTGCTTCTGTTTGGCGCTACTTTTCTTAGGTTCCTAAGGAATCAAATACATAATAACTTTCCATTACAATTAAGTGACATTCACGAAGATCACTCACCCCTGAAGTCACAAAAGGGTACCGGATTTGGAGGCTGTGGCGGGACATAAGATGAATCCCTTCCGGATGGCCCTGAAGCGTCCGACACCTTACTTCTGCTGCCGCTACAGTTGCTGGAGCAGCTGTCCACGTGAGACGACTGCTTCTTCCGCTGGCGTTGTTGAGATGGAGGGGTCAGCTGCTGTTGTTCCTGGCTGTCCTGGTCTGCCATAGCTGCTATACCACAAGCATGAGTATAGGCAGCGTTTGACAAGGACAACTCCCCCCACCTTAAATAGGGCACATCCGGAACCTCCTCTGGATCAGGTGTCCCCCCCCCCTCCTGACACCCGCCGGCCGAGGTTTCAAAAGCCGGTCGGCAAGCGCTTACAGGGCGCCGCCATGACGGATCCGGGTGCCGCCCCCTGACGTCATCGGGCACGCCTCTCCCAGCGTGCACCGTGACGTCAGGCGATCACACCCGGAAGATGCCGTTCCCGGCGTGCGGCCAGCCAGGAGCCTGCGGCAGGGAGAGGACAGCGCAGCGGTCTGCGGGGAGCCGGAGCCCTCCTCACCGCCTGCGCACGCTCGGACACAGCTCCAGGGAACTGCGGACGGCGCTTCTGGAACCCGGTGCGCAGGCTGGTGCCCGCTCTTCCACACCGGAACAGGCCCAGATAAGTATGGACATCTTCTTTTCAGACAGGTTCCCATCAAGGACAGGAAACCAACTGAAGCAAGGGAGAGGTACCGCCCTTTTATTTCAGACGGTTTCCTGTCCTTGGTGGGGCGGATCCCTCTCTCAAGGTGTGCTGTCATGGGTGAGGGGAAAAGATGAACTTTATTTCCCCTGCAGTGTTCTGGTTTCAGTCACAAGAGCGACACCGGAGCGGGTTCACTCACTGCTCTGAGTATACACAGTGTTCCAAATTATTATGCAAATAATATTTTCTCAGATTTTCCCAAATTACCTATATGAATTGCAGTCATTGTAATTTTCCAGTCAAATAACTATTAGAGTACAATTGAAAGGTTTTTGTACAAACTGCCTATGATAACAGTATATTTTTAAAAAAATAAAAACTCAAACTGCACTCAAAATGCATGTTCCAAATTATTATGCACAGCAGAGTTTTCAACCTTTTCATTTTAATAAAGAACAAAAAATGGTCATTTTGAAATTATAAGCATTAGCAGGTTATTACAAACTGAAATCAAACAGTTTTCAACTCAAAACTTTATTCTAGGTGATGTTACATTTGCACATAGGACCCCTTGTTCGAAAGGAGCTTCTGAACTCTCTCGTCCATTGAATTTGTCAGGTTTTGGATGGTTTCTGCTTCAATTGTTTTGCATGAGGACAGAATACCCTCCCAGAGCTGTTGCTTAGATGTGAACTGCCTCCCACCATCATAGACACTCCTTTTGATGATGCTCCAGAGGTTCTCAATGGGGTTGAGGTCAGGGGAGCATGGGTGCCACACCATAAGTTTGTCCCCTTTTATGCGAATAGCAGCCAGAGATGCAGATGTGTTATGTGCAGCATGAGACGGGGCATTATCATGCATGAAATGATCTCGATGGTCCAGATGGATGGAGTGGAGGATTGCTGGTTGATGGACACCCCATGCAAACACGGCTACGGCGCTAACAAGGAGGAGGTGGAGTAATGTTTTGGGCTGGAATCATGGGGAGAGAGATTGTCGGCCCTTTTAGGATCACTGAAGGGGTAAAGATGAACTCCCTAATGTATGTTGAGTTTCTCAAACAGCACTTCCTTCCATGGTTCAAGAAGAAGAACCGTGCATTCCCCAGCAAGATCATTTTCATGCATGATAATGCCCCATCTCATGCTGCACATAACACATCTGCATCTCTGGCTGCTATGGGCATAAAAGGGGACAAACTTATGGTGTGGCCCCCATGCTCCCCTGACCTCAACCCCATTGAGAACCTCTGGAGCATCATCAAAAGGAGTGTCTATGATGGCGGGAGGCAGTTCACATCTAAGCAACAGCTCTGGGAGGGTATTCTGTCCTCATGCAAAACAATTGAAGAAGAAACCATCCTAAACCTGACAAATTCAATGGACGAGAGAGTTCAGAAGCTCCTTTCGGACAAGGGGTCCTATGTGCAAATGTAACATCACCTAGAATAAAGTTTTGAGTTGAAAACTGTTGGATTTCAGTCTGTAATAACCTGCTAATGCTTATAATTTCAAAAATGACCATTTTTTGTTCTTTATTAAAATGAAAAGGTTGAAAACTCTGCTGTGCATAATAATTTGGAACATGCATTTTGAGTGCAGTTTGAGTTTTTATTTTTTTAAAAATATACTGTTATCATAGGCAGTTTGTACAAAAACCTTTCAATTGTACTCTGTTATTTGACTGGAAAATTACAATGACTGCAATTCATATAGGTAATTTGGGAAAATCTGAGAAAATATTACTTGCATAATAATTTGGAACACAGTGTAGAGAGCAGCAGCTGTAACCGCACCCCCAGTCCTAATGCAGAGACAGTGTCAGTCAGGGCCCGGTTACAACCGCCGCTCTCTGTACTCCGAGTGGTGACTGTACCATTTTCTCCCCGCAGCGTTCATTCAATGAGAAGATCTAAATCTGCTGGAATTGCGATCCACCAGTGGCTGTTAAAATGTTAAATGCCGCTGTCAATCTCCGACAGCAGTATTTAACGTGTGCTTACCGGAAGCACATCACAAAACCCCACCCATCAGCGCTCCTGTCACATGATCGCGGAGCGCCAACGGGTTCGCATGACAGCCGGAGGTCTGCAGAAGCTTGTCATTGCAGATCACCTATGAACACGGGCCCGTGGCCGCAGTTCATAGGAGATGATGATTTCTGCTACACAGAGTTAAAGCCCTGCTTTTGTAGCACAAGCAGCTTCAAGTCTTTTAACGTGGACTATTGAAGCAAGCAAAAAAAAAAAAAATATATAGAAAGTTCAAATCACTCCCTTTTTCAAAATAATCCTTAAAAAAAAAATTATACAAGTTTGGTATCGCTACGTTCAGAAATGTCCAAACTATCAAAATATAAACCAAATTAATCCGATCAGTAAACGGCATAAGTAAAAAAAAAAAAAAAAAAAAAAAAAAAGCCAGAATTACGTTTTTTTAGTTGCCGCAATATTGGGAGATCAAAACATCGTATCTACCCCCAAAATGATATGAATAAAAACATCAGCTCAGCGCTTAAAAGATAAGCCCTCACCTGGCCCCAGATCCCGAAAAAAGGAATGGAGACGCTAAGGGTCTGGGAATTTTTTTTTTTTTTTTTTTCAAACAAACTTTGCATTTATTTTTCACCACTTAAATAAAAAAAAGAACCTAAACATGTTTGGTATCTGCAGACTCATAATGACCTGGAGAATCATAATGGCAGGTCAGTTTTACCATACAGTGAACATGGCAAAAAAAAAAAACAATTGTGAAACTGCACTTTTTTTTGCAATTTCACCGCACTTGGAATTGGATTTTTTTCCCCCATTTTCCAGTACACTCTATGGTAAAACCAATGGTGCCGTTCAAAAGTACAACTCATCCTGCAAAAAACAAGCCCTCATACGGCCATATTGACTAAAAAATAAAAAAAAGGTATGGCTCTGGAAAGAGGAGTAAAAAACGAAAGCGCAAAAACGGAAAAAGTCCGTGGCGTGAAGGGGTTAAAGGCAGGGACACGACATAGGATGTAAGTTTACGTCATATGTCATGAATGGGTTAAAATAATGTGTATTTCATGAATTTTGCACAAAATCACAAATACTCTTTATTTTTTGTCTTTAACACTTTTTTGCTAATTTTTAGAGCAAAAATTTGTATAGTCTCGAAAATCGCAATCATACGCAATTTTTCTGGGCAGGGGGGCAGACAGGAGTACATCTGCACAAACAATTTGCTACTTTCTAAAAAGCTGCAGTTGAGGAATCAGCCAAAAACTTCTGGAAACCGCAAACCCTGTCCACAAAGACAAACTATATATTTTCTGTGTTTGTGCAGTTTCCTCACACAATTCAAAATTATAATGATGGGATAATTGGCTTCTTACAAAAATATAGTCCTTGGGTGCATGGATTTGAGATAGGAAAAAAATGGGTTGTGTGCCTCACTGGGTATAAGGACTAATGCAAGTAATGTCAATACTTGTATAGGACTGTGGAGTGGAGTGTGGAAAATACATGAGGAATAACTAAATATTCCATTTATCATAGGACAGCATGGCGGCTCAGTGGTTAGCACTGCAGCTTTGCAGCCCTGGTATCTTAAATTCCCCCAAGGACAACATCTGCAAGGAGTCTGTATGTTCTCCCTGTGTTTGCATGGGTTTCCTCTGGGTTCTCTCACATTCCAAAGATACACTGATAGAAGACTTAGATTGTGAGCCCCAATGGGGACAGTGATGATGTCTGTAAAGTGCTGTGGAATTAATGGAGCTATATAAACAAGTAAAATAAATAAAACTATAAATGAAAAGAATGCCAATCTGAGCAGAGGAGGCATCTGGAGACAAAAGGAGGGCACCAGGTAGGGTGATTATGAGAAGCGTACAGTCACTTTTCAGTCCTAGGGTGGACGATGGTTTTGAATTACTTATTCACTTACTTTTCTCGTTCTTCAATTTCTTTCTGCCTTTCCATCTCGCGCTGACGTTGCCGTTCCTCTCGTTGACGTTTAACCACTTTTTCAAATTCATTAGGGTACATGGGATCATACTCATCAGCTAATGGAACCAAGGCATCTCCTGTAGAAAAGCCACCAGGTACAGGGTCCTGTGGCCGTAAGGTACAATGCAAGCATAGGATAAAACAAAGGCAAGACAGACATATTCCTAAATATGCATGAGATGATGGACTAATCTCAAGAAATTACCACCACCTAAGGGCTCTATAGAAATCTATACTAAAATATATTTACGGAATCAAAAACTACAGCTACTGATGGAAATACAACAATAGTACACGGTTACTTCTAAAAGTCTTCTGTGGCCATACCTAAAATGGATCTGTCATCTCAATTTGTTTCCTTATATAACAGCAGCACATTACACATAATACAGGGACAGGAGCTTTCTTTTAAAAACCCCAAACCACTAAAAATAATTGTGCTGTCTGGCTAATAGGAGCGATGAAAGAATACAGCGAGTTGATACTTCTGAGTCTTTTGTAAGCACTAGGGTAGCACTTCATCTCAGCAATGATTGACTAGATGCTGTATATCAATGTATACATGGCAGCCCAGAATTGTGAGGAAAACTGGCAGTAAACTAGATTTTGTTCTCCCCAATATTTTTTTGTGACATTTTGGTTAATAGCAGAATGGACCTGGACCTGTAATATGTTGCCCTAAAATGAGGAAATACAATATGTAGTGAATTAAGAGCCGAAGAGCAATAATACCTTCATGCCAGCAGCCACGTGAGGTGGGGTATCAATAATCTGCCGATCATCTGTACCGCCTCGTTTGAGATCAATTACAGGAGCAAGAACTGTGCTCTGCTTTGTCCTCTGAGTCTGTAATAAAACAACAAATCACAATTGTTAGAGCAAAAGCAAATCACTACTATGGCACTATAACACATTAATGAAGCCGGTGCAAATACCCTGTAAGCACAAAGTGTATATTAAAAAAATAAATAAATCTGTTCCACTCCTGATTTTGGCTTACAAATACTGACCACATACTGAACGTGTGAACGTGGCCTTAGTCTACTGAGAGTGCGCATGTGTTTGAGAGGAGAAAAAAGATACTTAACTAAAACTCGTTAGCAGCTTTTTGATCTCCAATCCACCACCACCACCACCAGCTGAGTGTGCCCTAACTGTGTATTGTAAAGGTGCCCTCATCAGCAGGGGCTAGATTGTTCCTCTCCCGCATGATATATTCTAGTTACCCGTTATCAGTAGAGGAGGGGAGACTTTAAGGAGGAAAGTCAGACTAACATACCATAATCCCATGCAATCTGGTTTGGGGTGACGCAGCATGTCCTCAGGAATGTCAATCAAGCTAAATGGACTTTCTCCTTGCTCTCAGCTGAGCTCAATGTTCATGAATATGGGGAAGTTGGGAAAGATAGCTGGCTACTGAGCCCCATGTTTGGGAGACGCCTATCCAAAGTACACCATCAGTAAGTAGGTGGGGGTTAAATGTCGAAAATTTAAGCCCCGCTCTTTAAAAGGGTTATTTCTAAGAGCGTAAATTATTCCCTATCTGTAGGATATGGAGATTAACTTACTGATCACTGGAGGTCCCACCCACAATGAATAGAGTAGAGGATGAGCATGCGCACCTCCGCTCCATTCAAAGTGGGGCTCTTTATCCTGATCCCAGAATCCCATTCTTGGGAATGCAGAGTGTCCAAGATCAGATAAGAGATAAACACCTTGGGAATAACTCTTTAAAGACTTTCTGCAGCCCCCAAGTGATGTCAGTCTGTGCACGCCATGAATCCTTTCCCCCTTTGCACACATATTACCGATGTGAGCCCACCAATGCCCCCTATCCTTACCTTTGCCTGTGTCAGAGCAGCCTTTTTAACCTGCAGCTGTGACTGCAAAAGCTTGAAGTTCTTCGACCATCCTTCTGTTTTTGAATCGCTTGTCTCCACGCCCAGATCATCGTATAAAGACATTCTTCCCACCTGCCACTTTTCAAGAGAAGATACAATTATAGGAAGAACAATTAAACCTGGGGATGCTTAAATTATTTAGCCCAGTCATTGGCCACAATTTGGAAAACATACAGGGGCATAATTTTAAGGGGTTACAACAATGTATACCAAGTAAGGCCACAGCCCCACTATCAGTATTTGGTCAGTATTTTTCACATTTTTGTAACCCAAAACCAGGTGAGGCATAATCAGAGAAAAGGTATAATAGAAACAAGTCACCAATTCTGCATTTATCACCCACTCCTGGTTTTGGCTCCCACTCCTGGTAAAAAATACTGACCAAGTAGTGATAGTGGGGCCGTGACCTAAGGCTATGTGCACATGGTCAGTACTGTCAGCGTTTTGAACGCAGTATACTTTATGCTGTGTCCAAAGTGCTGCATGCAGGTGAATCCACATGTATTCATCGAACCATGCAGATTCACAGCAATCAATGCACTGTAGTGATCTAATTTCTCTCGTGGATACTAGCGCCTCCGCAAGAGAAATTGACA
Organism: Phyllobates terribilis; assembly: GCF_046119375.1. Classification (NCBI taxonomy): domain Eukaryota; kingdom Metazoa; phylum Chordata; class Amphibia; order Anura; family Dendrobatidae; genus Phyllobates; species Phyllobates terribilis. The sequence goes on from NW_027362771.1 coordinate 296,290,453, forward strand.
TGCTGCGGTCTGTAAAGACGCGCCACATGTCAGTGTCTGCAGGTGCACGGAGACGCATAGTGAGCATGGGATTTCTACAAATCCATCCACTATGATGTAACATCTGACTGCTGCAGATTGTACACAGCGCAAGCGTGCAGCGTCCAATCCTCAGCAATTACTGATCGTGTGCACGTACACTGAGAAAAATACGTTTGTTAAAAGGATTGTCCACTACCATGACAGCTGCAGCCAATAAGCAGTTGTTAATCATCTTCCGCTCAACAATATTCTATCAGAGTGGACACCAAGAACAACGGCAGTGTAAGCTTTTCCTCTTTTAATATCTTTATTTTACTTGTTCATATAGCACCATTTATTTCACAGGGGTTTACATATATTATTATTGCTGTCCCCATTGGAGCTCACATTCTACATTCCCTATCTGTATGTCTTTGGAGTGTGGGAGGAAACCCATGCAAATACGGGGAGAACATAAAACTCCTTGCAGATCTATCAGAGGAAGGCAAAACAACTCTATGGTGCAGTCACTCACATTGAGGGAGAGGAGGAAGGAGAGCTCTTCAGAACACAGTGCACTCTTTGGCCATGTAAGGTCTATTATGGTCACAGTCGCTGTATAGCTACAGATTTTTTTCCAGGATGCATCTCTAAAAAGCTGAATTGTAATTTCCGGCAGATTTTCATTGTGCCTGATCCACACTAAAAATTTGCTGCAAACAAGCCACGTGTGAGAATAGCCTTGGAAACAGTCATAGACCTGTGTCTGGAAGAAAAGGGGTTGTCTTATTTCCTCTATATAAAGACCCCCATGTTTACTCAGATTAGAAATCCACAAACACAAGTATTTAAATGGCCGATGGCAATTTCACATATCTTCAAAATGTACGGCAAGTGACAACTTTCCCCAGGAATAAACAACCGGTGACTTCTGGGTCATCTGATGTTTGGGCCAGTTTTTAAGGGTTGGGTGCAGCAGTGCCCCTCTCCTCAGGCTGCGGACTTCCTGTTTGATTAACCGTTTGGACTAGCAGCATTGGTTAAGTGCTGGTCTGATCTGTGCACGCTTTGATACTGCTATATGAGACAGATGCGCCTCTGCAGCACCGGACGAGCACGGTGGCACTGAAGCTGCCTGGGATTGGGGACTAACCGCATGCTACAGCAATCTTGGCCAGTGCAGTGGTTACAAGGTGTGAGAGCTTGCAGACACTGTGCATGTTTGGTCACCGCTGCTAGACAGCATCAGCCGCTGGTCCCTTAAAGGGGTTGTCCGGTCTTAAACTACAAGTCTACAGTTACTCTGAGTGCAGACTTGTGAATCCTCACGTCACGCACGCTGTTAAAATTCTCCAGTGCTGGTGGTCATATGACCACAAGTATGCTATATGCGTATTCCTGGCCACATTACGACTAGACTGTTTCTCACTACACTTGCATTGAGGGAGGTCACACCCGTCTAGGTGGAATGCGCAGATTGTATACTAGCAGTCCCAGGACCACCGGTCAGAGAATCCTTACAGTGCACGTGATGTGAGGATTCACAAGTCTGCAGTCACATAGAGTAACTGCAGACTAGTAACTTAAGACCGGACCACCCCTTTAAGCAAAGAGGAGAAAACTAATTAATCAAGTGAATGGGACCTAATATTAACAAATAGTAAACTGTAAAGTTGCTTGTTTTACAGTCACTCTCCAATTCTCCCCATAGATAATAATATTCCAATACATTGTGCTGAGGAGCCTCCAGTGTGGTGATGGCTGCACCCTGCTATAGGCTCCTGCTGATGCTCCTAGCTCTCCCCAGACACTACATGGCGGGTCTCCAAGGCTTCCTAGCCCTGAGCCCCCCAGCACATGAGGAGGAGTATGCAGGCTGTGAGCTCCGACACTCAGCGACCAGCAGCCATCACTAGAAAGAGGTAGTAACGTTAGAGAACTAGAGATTCCACTGCGGCGTGTAAAACATGAGAGGACAAGAAAGCGCTGCGGTTATGTCACAGCCGTGTGACCAGCAGCCACCAGACCATGCGCCGAATACAGACTGACATGAGCAGCAGCACGTCAGCCCGGGAAGATGGGAAGAAGCTTATAAAGCAAATGATCCCCCCTCCCCGAGCAATACTCACCTACTACCCGTAGGAAAGCTCCATAAACACCCGGTGCTGGTTAGAAGGGGCGGGACTTGAGTATGTGTATTACATGCGACACTACAGCGACTTGCGTTACGGTTGTCCACCAACGAGGCTTGGAACGCAACATCAGGCGCATCTTACGTCCTGGTACGACGTGATGACGTTACAATGCGTGGTATTAAGTGAGGGCAGGAAGTATCCGGCAGCCATTAATAACTCAGGCACAGTGGAGGCATTTAGTCTTCTGCGGTGTTGTCCTTAGTATGGTCATGTACTTTAGTCACTAAGCTTAGGGGTCATTAGAAAACTGTAAGCAGCAGGATGTAAGGTCAGAGCGGAGAGGAATGGCGCAGTGGTGTGTATAGTGGCGGATATATAGTATTGGTCTGTGGAGCTGTCACTGCGCCTAGTTTATGTATAGAAGCCCTACAATAGAGACATAATGATGCACTGACCTTTCCAGGAGGCCCTGAGAGCGCGCACACCTCCTGCAATAGAGTTGTGGCCACTTTCTATTTACTGTGCCTTAAAAAGTATTCATACCCCATGAAGTTTTCCTCATTTTTAATCATTACACCAATAAACGTAATGTATTTTACCTGATAGACCAACCAATAAGTAACAAGTATTTGTGAAGTGTAACGGAAATGATACATTGTTTTCTTTTCTAATTTTTTATTTTTTTTTAAATGGTAATGGTGGCTCAGTGGTTAGCACTTCAGCCTTACAACACTGGGGTCCTGGGTTCAAATCCCACCAAGGACAACATCTGCAAGGAGTTTGTATGTTCTCCCCATGTTTGTGGGTTTCCTCCAGGTTCTCCGGTTCCCTCCCACACTCCAAAGACATGCTGATATGGAATTTATACTGTGAGCCCCAATGGGGGCAGTGATGATATTGTCTGTGAAGCGCTGTGGAATTAATGGTGCTATACAAGTGAGTAAAATAAATATGCATTTGGACTCAGCCCCCCTGGGTCAATGCTGTGTAAGACCACAATTTAATGTAATTACTGCTGCAAGTCTTTTGGGGTACATCTCTCCCAGCGTTGTTCATCAAGAGGCTGAGATTTTTGCCTATTGTTTGCACACTAGTTCTAGCTCAGTGAGATTGGATGGAGAGCATCTGTAAACAGCAATTTTCAAGTCTTGCCACAGATTCTCAATGAGATTTACATTTGGACTTTGACTGTGCCATTCACACACATGAATATGCTTTGATCGAAACCATCCATTATAGCTCTGGCAGTATGTTTAGGGTCGTTGTCCTGGTGGAAGATGAATCTATGCTCCAGTCTCAAGTCTTTTGCAGCTTCTAACCAGTTTTCCTCCAGGATTGTCCTGTATTTAGCTCCATCCATGTTCCCATCAACTCTGACCAGCTTCCTTGTCCCTGCTGAAGAAAAGCATCCCCACAACATGATGCTGCCACCACCATGTTTGTTGGTGGGGATGGTGTTTTGGGCGTGATGTGCAGTGTTAATTTTCTGCTAAACAAAGCAGCCCAAAATGTTCTAGTTTGTACTTATCTGACCAGAGCACCTTTTTACACGTGCCAGCTGTGTCCCCTACATGAATTTTTGCAATTAGACTTATGGCTTGTTTTTAAAAATGACTTTCATCTTGACACTCTTCCATAAAGACCAGATTTGTGGAGTATACAACTATGGCCACTGTCCCACTATCAGTATTTGGTCAGTATTTTTTGTCAGGAGTGGGAGCCAAAACTAGGAGTAGGTGATAAATGTAGAATTGGTGACTTGTTTCTATTAGACCTTTTCTCTGATTGTTCCTCACCTGGTTTTGGCTCTCACTCCTCAGAAAAAATACTGACCAAATACTGATAGTAAGGCCGTAGCCTAATCGTTGTCCTATGAACAGATACTCCCACCTGTGGATCTCTGCTGCTTCTCCAGAGTGACCATGGACCTCTTGGCTGCTTCTCTAATTAGAGCTCTCCTTGCTTGGGATGTCAATTTAGGGGGACAACCATGTCTTGGTAGGTTTGCAGTTGTGCCATACTCTTGGATGATGGGTTGAACAGTGCTCTGTGAGATGTTCAGAGCTTCGGCTATTTTTTTATAACCTAACCCTGCTTTACTCTTCTCCACAACTTTATCCCTGACCTGTCTGGTGTGTTCCTTGGGTTTCATGATGCTATTTGATCTCTGATGTTCTCAAACAAACCTCTGATACTTTCACAGAACAGCTGTAGTTATACTGAGAATAAATGCGACACAGGAGGACTCAATTTACCAATTATGTGACTTCTGGAGGCAGTTGGTCACTCAGGATTTTATTTAGGAGTATCAGACTACAGGGGGCTGAATACAAATGCACCTCACAATTTTCAGATTTATATTTTTAAAATAATTAGAAAACCATGTATTATTTTCTTTACACTTCACAAATACTTGCTACTTTATGTTGGTATATCACATAAAATCCCAATAAAATGCATTTAAGTTTGTGGGTTGTAACGTGAAAAAATGTAGAAAAGTTCACGTAGTATGAATACTTTTTCAAGGTACTGTACTTGTATGGGACTTATGAAGAAAAATTGACAAACTTTATTGTGTGCTCAGAGTGTATCATGGGACAGCTAATTTTTTTAATATCAATACATCATGATAAATATTTTATAATGATTTAGCCATTAATTTTTTTACCGCATCAGTGATAGACATGATGGTGGAATTTGTTCAGTTGCTTAATAAAACCTCAAGCTAAGGCCATTGTCCAAAACCTCTAAGGAATCTAAAATAACCCTGCAGTTATTGGTATGACCACTAGGTGGTAATGCATATTCAGAATATTACAAGCTTCCTCCTTCAACCCGCTTGCGACATGTGATGTACATGTTTGATATATTGGTGCCGTTGTATAGAGCGAGCCTAGGAGCTGTGGTGTACAGCTGGAACCTGCCTCTAACGAGCGATCAGAGCTGCCTTCTATGTCAGAGGTTTAACTATTTAACATAGAAGTGATATTGGGGAACTGTTACGGTGCCGATGTGTTGCCATGGCAGCAGGAAACTTACTGAAGGCCTCCATTTTGATACTCCTTAATAGAGATGAGCGGTGTTCGACTAGAACTGTTCGCCAATCTCAAATTCGAGCTGTTTTGGGCGGTGTTCGAGTTGTTCGACGAACCCGAACGATTTGCAAAAAATTCGGCTGTTCGAGGTTATGTTCGATAACTGTTCGTGCACCAAAAGCGTGTCCTGCATGTCTGGCGCTATTTAGAGCACCAATCATGCAGGGATTGTCTGCCACTCACTGTAATGCCACAGCCATGGTGGTTGTGGCATTACAGTGATTGCCCAAATCGATGGGAACAGTGCCAACAGTGAAACATAAAAAGCCGGCAATTCATCAGCGGCATACACCGGTACCCGACAATTTAGAACCGAAAGAATAGAGCTTCACACATAGATTAGATAGATAGAAACATGTCAGTCACACATATAAGAAGCACAGTGACAGTGTTGCTTACTGTACTTGTCATTTAGTGTAAAGGATTTATCAAAAAAAATAATAGTGTTTTCATGCACCATCTCTTTAAAAAAGCCGGCCGGCAATTCAGCAGCGGTACCCGACAATTTATAACAGACAGAATAGAGCTTCACACATAGATTAGATAGATAGAAACATGTCAGTCACATATATATGAAGTACAGTGACAGTGTTGCTTACTGTACTTGTCATTTAGTGTAAAGGATTTATCAAAAAAAATAATAGTGTTTTCATGCACCGTCTCTTTAAAAAAGCCGGCCGGCAATTCAGCAGCGGTACCCGACAATTTATAACAGACAGAATAGAGCTTCACACATAGATTAAATAGATAGAAACATGTCAGTCACATATATATGAAGTACAGTGACAGTGTTGATTACTGTACTTGTCATTTAGTGTAAAGGATTTATTAAAAAAAATAATAGTGTTTTCATGCACCGTCTCTTTAAAAAAGCCAGCCGGCAATTCAGCATCTGTACCCAACAATTTAGAATAGAAGGAATAGAGAATCACACATAGATTATGTAGATAGAAACATGTCAGTCACATATATATGAAGTACAGTGACAGTGTTGCTTACTGTACTTGTCATTTAGTATAAAGGATTTATTAAAAAAAATAATAGTGTTTTCATGCACTGTCTCTTTAAAAAAGCCGGCCGGCAATTCAGCATCTGTACCCGACAATTTAGAATAGAAGGAATAGAGAATCACACATAGATTAGATAGATAGAAACAGGTCAGTCACATATATATGAAGTACAGTGACAGTGTTGCTTACTGTACTTGTCATTTAGTGTAAAGGATTTATTAAAAAAAAATAATAGTGTTTTCATGCACCGTCTCTTTAAAAAAGCCGGCCGGCAATTCAGCATCTGTACCCGACAATTTAGAATAGAAGGAATAGAGAATCACACATAGATTAGATAGATAGAAACATGTCAGTCACATATATATGAAGTACAGTGGCAGTGTTGATTACTGTACTTGTCATTTAGTGTTAAAATAAAGGATTTATTTAAAAAAAAATTGGCGTGGGGATCCCCATAATTTTAGGCTCTAGCGGAGGTTAACCAGACGGCTGGGGCAGATGTTTGAAGCCTGGGAAGGAGGTAATACCCACGGAGCTTCCCAGGCTACTAATATCAGCCCCCAGCGGAATACCTAGCCTTTACTAGCTATTAAAATGGGGGACCCCCCCAAAAAAATGACGTGGGGTCCCCCCTATTTTAATAGCTAGCAAAGGCTAGGCAGACAGCTGGGGGCTGATATTAATAGCCCAGGAAGGGTGCCATGAATATTGGCCCCCTCCCAGGCTAGAAACCAGCCGTCAGCCGCCCCAAAAATGGCGCATCCTTAGGATGCGCCAATTCTGGCACTTAGCCTCGCTCTTCCCACTGCCCTGTAGCGGTGGCAGTGGGGTAATAGGGTTGGGGTTGATGTCAGCTTATAATGCCAGCTGACATCAAGCCAAGGTTAGTAATGGAGAGGCGTCTACAAGACACCCCCATTACTAACCCCATAGTCAAAGTTAAAAGAAAACACAAACACCCAGAATAAAGTCCTTTAATTGAAATAAAGACACATTCCTTTATTGTTCTAAATTAAACCATACTTACCGTCACGCCCATTCCAGCTGAAGCCAACGATCTCCTGCAATAAAAGAAAAATAATAAAGCAACCTCATCCTTACCTTTCCATGGTTCCCACGACAGCTTCAGCTCTGCTACATCGAGATAACAGGCTGGACCGCAGCAGAACGCTGCCATCCAGCCTGTCATCCCGCAGACACTGAGAAGCGCAGGCATGCTTGCGCTCTGCAGTGTCTGGCTGTGACGGCATCCAGATGAGCCGAGGTCGTGTCCAATGAACTCGGCGCACCTCATGCACGTCACTGACAGCGTGGGAGAATTCTCCTGCACTCAGCACTTCAGCGTGAGAATTCTCCCACGCTGTCAGTGACGTACATGAGGTCAGCTGAGTTCATTGGACATGAATGAGCTCACCTCATGCACGTCACTGACAGCGTGGGAGAATTCTCACGCTGTAGCGCTGAGTGCAGGAGAATTTTCCCATGCTGTCAGTGACGTGCATGAGGTGAGCTGAAATCATTGGACATGAATGAGCTCACCTCATGCACGTCACTGACAGCGTGGGAAAATTCTCCTGCACTCAGCGCTTCAGCGTGAGAATTTTCCCACGCTGTCAGTGACGTGCATGAGGTGAGCTCATTCATGTCCAATGAACTCAGCTGACCTCATGTACGTCACTGACAGCGTGGGAGAATTTTCACGCTGAAGTGCTGAGTGCAGGAGAATTCTCCCACGCTGTCAGTGACGTGCATGAGGTGCGCCGAGTTCATTGGACATGACCTCGGCTCATCTGGATGCCGTCACAGCCAGACACTGAGTAGCGCAAGCAAGCCTGCGCTTCTCAGTGTCTGCGGGATGACAGGCTGGATGGCAGCGTTCTGCTGCGGTCCAGCCTGTCATCTCGATGTAGCAGAGCTGAAGCTGTCGTGGGAGCCATGGAAAGGTAAGGATGATGTTGCTTTATTATTTTACTTTTATTGCAGGAGATCATTGGCTTCAGCTGGAATGGGCGTGATGGTAAGTATGGTTTAATTTAGAACAATAAAGAATTGTGTGTTTATTTCAATTAAATGACTTTTTTCTGGGTGTTGTGTTTTTTTTAAATACTTTACTAGAAATTCATGGTGGTCATGTCTAATATTGGCGTGACCCCATGAATTTCGGGCTTAGGGCCAGCTGATAATGCCAAGCTGGCCTTAACCCCTTTATTACCCAGTGAGCCACCGCACCAGGGCCCTGGATGAGTTGGGTACAGCGCCAGAAGATGGCGCTTCTATGAACGCGCCATTTTCTGGGGCGGCTGCGGACTGCAATTTGCAGCGGGTGGGGCCCAGAAAGCTTGGGCCTCCCTGCGCTGCGGATTCCAGCTCCCACCTGCCTAGTTGTACCCGGCTGGGCACAAAAATAGGGCGAAGCCCCACGCATTTTTTTTTTAAATTATTTCATGAAATTCATGGAATAATTAAGAAAAAAAGGGCTTCCCTATATTGTTGTGTCCAACCAGGTACAAATAGGCAGCTGGTGGTTGGGGGCAGCCCGTCCCTGCCTGCTGTACCTGGCTGGACACAAATATAGTGCGAAGCCCCACGTCAATTTTTTTTTAATTATTGACGTGGGGCTTGCTTGCGCTACTCAGTGTCTGGCTGTGACGGCATCCAGATGAGCCGAGGTCATGTCCAATGAACTCGGCGCACCTCATGCACGTCACTGACAGCGTGGGAAAATTCTCACGCTGAAGCGCTGAGTGCAGGAGAATTTTCCCACGCTGTCAGTGACGTGCATGAGGTGAGCCGAGTTCATTGTCGGCTCATCTGGATGCCGTCACAGTCAGACACTGAGGAGCGCAAGCATGCCTGCGCTTCTCAGTGTCTGCGGGATGACAGGCTGGATGGCAGCGTTCTGCAGGTCCAGCCTGTCATCTCGATGTAGCAGAGCTGAAGCTGTCCTGGGAACCATGGAAAGGTAAGGATGAGGTTGCTTTATTATTTTTCTTTTATTGCAGGAGATCGTTGGCTTCAGCTGGAATGGGCGTGATGGTAAGTATGGTTTAATTTAGAACAATAAAGAATTGTGTCTTTATTTCAATTAAAGGACTTTATTCTGGGTGTTTGTGTTTTTTTTTTAACTTTGACTATGGGGTTAGTAATGGGGGTGTCTTATAGACGCCTCTCCATTACTAACCTGGGCTTGATGTCAGCTGGCATTATAAGCTGACATCAACCCCAACCCTATTACCCCCTGCCACCGCACCAGGGCAGCGTGGAAGAGCGAGGCTAAGTGCCAGAATTTTCTGGGGCGGCTGACGGCTGGTGTTTCTAGCCTGGGAGGGGGCCAATATTCATGGCTCCCTTCCTGGGCTATTAATATCAGCCCCCAGCTGTCTGCCTAGCCTTTGCTAGCTATTAAATTAGGGGGGACCCCACGTCATTTTTTGGGGGGGGTCCTCCATTTTAATAGCTAGTAAAGGCTAGGTATTCAGCTGGGGGCTGATATTAGTAGCCTGGGAAGCTCCGTGGGTATTACCCCCTTCCCAGGCTTCAAACATCTGCCCCAGCTGTCTGCTTAACCTCCGCTAGAGACTAAAATTACGGGGAACCCCACGCCAATTTTTTTTAATAATAAATCCTTTATTTTAATACTAAATGACAAGTACAGTAACCAACACTATCACTGTACTTATTATATATGTGACTGACATGTTTCTATCTATCTAATCTATGTGTGAAGCTCTATTCTGTCTGTTATAAATTGTCGGGTACAGATGCTGAATTGCCGGCCGGCTTTTTTAAAGAGACGGTGCATGAAAACACTATTATTTTTTTTGATAAATCCTTTACACTAAATGACAATTACAGTAAGCAACACTGTCACTGTACTTCATATATATGTGGCTGACATGTTTCTATCTATCTAATCTATGTGTGATTCTCTATTCCTTCTATTCTAAATTGTCGGGTACAGATGCTGAATTGCCAGCCGGCTTTTTTAAAGAGACGGTGCATGAAAACACTATTATTTTTTTTAATAAATCCTTTGCAGTAAATGACAAGTACAGTAAGCAACACTGTCACAGTACTTCATATATATGTGACTGACATGTTTCTATCTATCTAATCTATGTGTGAAGCTCTATTCTGTCTGTTATAAATTGTCGGGTACCGCTGCTGAATTGCCGGCCGGCTTTTTTAAAGAGACGGTGCACGAAAACACTATTATATTTTTTAATAAATCCTTTACACTAAATGACAAGTACAGTAAGCAACACTGTCACTGTACTTCATATATATGTGACTGACATGTTTCTATCTATCTAATCTATGTGTGATGCTCTATTCCTTCATGTCTAAATTGTCGGGTACCGGTGTATGCCGCTGCTGAATTGCCGGCCGGCTTTTTTAAAGAGAGCGTCTTCTGAGCAGTTTGTCAGCTTTTGGACACCTTTGAAGGTGTTTTCTATGTGTTCCTATGTGTTTTTGTTTGCCTGCCATTGGTTTTAACGGTGTTCGACGGTGTTCTAAGGTGTTCGACGAACAGTTCGACGAACAGTTCCTCGAACATCCCGGTGTTCGACGAACCGAACCGAACCCGAACACTACGGGGGTGGCTCAACACTACTCCTTAACCCCTTATCACTGAATGGAACGCAGCTGAGACTGAGACATGCAGGCCTGATCCTACCTCTGATACATAGCTGACCCTGACAGTAACTGATGCTGATTGCATCAATTTAACCCCTTAAATGCCGCTGTCAAGCCTGCACGATAAGATCATGGGGTGCTGATTGGTTACAATGGCCTTGTGAAAGTCCCCATGCCTGTCATGTAAGATCTTTGAAGACTGATCTTACATGGTCATTTTTACAGCACAATGGACTCTGTAAAAACAAAACTCAGAAAACAATGGTGGAATTCCTTTTTTTTTTCTTTACATTAGTAAATCACCTCTTTCACATTACACTGCAATACTATTGTACTGCAATGTGTTGCACAGGCGATCTATAGACCCCAAGAGATCAAGAGGCGATCAAGGTTCAGGTCCCCTAAATAGACTAATTAAAAAGGAAAATAAACATTTTTTTTATATATAAAATATTTTGAAAAATATGTATCCATTTAAATGACCCCCTTTCCCCAAATGTAAATGGCAAAATACGAAAAATAACATATTTGGTATTGCTGCTTGTGAAATCGTCCAAACTAATTAAATAGAAAAATATTTACTCAATGCAGTGAATGCTGAACCAGGATAAATAGAAAGTAGCTATTGAACCCGCTCTACGCCCGGGTGGTGAGCATTTTTATTGGTGTATGGTCTCCCATCTTGTTACGTGCTGCCCCCATCTTATGTGCTGCCCCATCGTGTTATGTGCTGTCCCCATCCTGCGCCCCCATCCTGTTATGTGCTGCCCCCAACCTGGTATTTGTGCTGCCCCCATCCTGGTATTTGTGCCAATCCTGTTCCCCCATCCTGTTATGTGCTGCCCCCATCCTATCTTGGTATGAATGGCACCCCTTATCCCTATCCTGGTATGCATGGTACCCCTCATCCCTATCCTGGTATGTATGGCACCCCTCATCCCCAATCCTGGTATGCATGGCACCCCTCATCCCCAATCCTGGTATGCATGGCACCCCTCATCCCCAATCCTGGTATGCATGGCACCCCTCATCCCCAATCCTGGTATGCATGGCACCCCTCATCCCCAATCCTGGTATGCATGGCACCCCTCATTCCTAATCCTGGTATGCATGGCACCTCTCATTCCCAATCCTGGTATGCATGGCACCCCTTATCCCAATCCTGGTATGCATGGCACCCTCATCCCCAATCCTGGTATGCATGGCATCCCTCATCCCAATTCTGGTATGCATGGTACCCCATCCCTCATCCTGGTATGCATGGCTCCCTCATCCCCAATCCTGGTATGTATGGCCCCCTCAGCCATATCTTCGTATGCATGGTACCCCCTCATCCCTATCCTGGAATGCATTGCACCCCTCATCCTTATCCTGGTATGCATGGTACCCCCTCATCCGTATCCTGGTATGCCTGGTACCCCCTCATCCCTATCTTGGTATGTATGGCACCCCCCATCCCTCATCCTGGTATGCATGGTACCCCATCCCTCATCCTGGTATGCATGGTGCCCCCTCATCTGTATCCTGCTCTGCATGGTGGCCCCTCATCCCTATCCTGGTATGCATGGTACCCCATCCCACATCCTGGTATGCATGGCACCCCCTCATCCCTATCCTGGTATGCATGGTACCCTATCCCTCATCTCTATCACGCTGCACATGCACAAAAAATAAACACTTATACTCACCTTTCTTCTCTGTGCTCCAGTGCTGCGTCCCTTTCTGCAGGAGGCCGGGGGAGGAGTGTGGTGCCGGAGTATGCGAGTGCCCATACCGCGCTGTCCTGCGCCATTTTGCTGAAGACACACTGTAAATGTGTCTTCAGTAAAATGGCGCCGGATAGCGCTATGCACATGCGCCGATTCCGACTCCGCACTCGTCCCCTGGCCTCCGGACCGAACAGAGGCGCCGCAGCAACACTCCTCCCGCTCAGGTAAGTATGTAAGTATGGATCTGGAGATCGTGGTATGTGTTCAGTGCCTACTAGTGATGAGCGAGCATGCTCGTTGCTCGAGATTTACGAGCATGCTCGGGCGAGCACCTATTATCTTCAGCGTGCTTGGGCGTTAAGTTTTCGTCGCTCCATGAACATGATTTGCGACTGTTTGACAGCTTTATTACATGTGAAGAATGCTGGAAGCACAGGCATTCCTCACATGTATTAAAGCTGTCAGTCGCAAATCATGTTCATGGAGCGACGAAAACTTAACGCCAGCGCACGCTGAAGATAATAGGTGCTTGCCCGAGCATGTTCGTAAATCTCGAGCAACGAGCAAGCTCGATCATCACTAGTGCCTACGCATACCGCGATCTCTGGCGGAATAAACTCCTCTTACCTGTAACGGCTCGATGCGTTGTTCTGTCTGGAGCCAGACTGCGCAGGCGTGTCGCACTTGCACAGTCTATAAAGGCTTCAGACAGAGGGATGCATCTATTATTATATTATAGATGTCAGAATTGTCATTTTTGAGTTGCCACAATAGCCTATAAAAAGTAAACGTGTGCACACCAAAATGGTATCAGTGAAAATGACCCGCTCCCTGGGCCGTGGGGTACTTGGTGCCGGGCCAGTCGTTGCTAGGGGTGATGTCACAGTGGCGGTGACCTGGTCCGTGATCCAGGTCGGTCAGTAAAAAAGGGAATTTTATAGTTTCATGTATGCAATTCGTGACGCCACCTGTGGTGGTGGACCCTGCGGTGCTGCTGAGCCTCCGGGCGTCTGGTGGGGCCAGGAGACCTGCAGTCTCCTGCCCTCTGGTTTCTGCTGCTGGGCCTTCGGTGCCCCACAACCTTGGACTCCGGTGTCTGGTTCTTCCGTGCTCCTATCCTCAGGGGTGAACTGCCGTGCAGCTCCACTCCCTAGGTCTTTCCTCTTCGACGTCCTGACTTCAACTCCTGTCTGCTGTCCTCACACTAACTAACCCCGCCTCCAGATCCAGTTGCTAGGGGGAGGAGCTCCCCTTGCTGGTCTGGAGCCAGGAATGTGTTGCATGTTAGTATACCTGACTAGGGGACTCCTGCTTGCTTCCAGGCATGGCATCACCTCTTGTGAGGGAGGCAATGCCACTGTGGCAACCGGACTCCTCGGGTGCCACAAAAACATCCTTCCAAAGTTATACAGCTCACAGTATACTGTGGGGTGACTGCTCTGTCCACAGCAACAGTGTTCAGCTCCTCTGACTTAGGAACTTGATGGAGGAGCCGGCAACAGTCTGTCCTCTGTATATACATACATGGGGAAGGGGTCGGCATCTATGTGTGCTTTGTACTTATATACAAGGGGGAGGTTCTAACAACTATCTGTGCTCTTTATATACTTACATAAGGGAGGAGCCGGCAACTGTCTGTACATTTGGCTTAGTACGGTGATCAGTTGCAATTTGAGGTGAGCCTTATGAACTATAGCTTCCACACCGTCTACATTTATAAACGATGGCCCCCATACCATCCGCCCTTATGAACTATGACCTCCACACTCTCCTTCTTATGAACTATAACCTCCACACCATATACTCTTACAAACTTTAGCCTCCGCACCATCCACCCTTATGAACTATGGCCTCCACACAACCCCCTTATGATCTATAACTTCTCCACTGTTCATCATTATGAAGCATAAGCGTCCACATTGTCTGCATTTATGAATGATAGCCTCCACACCATCTGCTCTTATGAACTATAGCCCCCACACCATCCACCTCTATGAACTGTGGCTGCCGCATCATCTCCCTTTATGTATTTTAACCCCCACACTGTCTGTCCTTAGCAGCAGTAACCTCCACTGTCCACCCTTATCACCTATAACCTCCTCACTGTCCAATTTATGACCTATGCCCTTCCCAGTGACCCTTATGAACTATAACGCCATTACCCCTTGTGAGCTATAACCTCCACTCCGTCCCCTCTTATGAACTCTAACCACCATACTGCCCCCATTTCATGCTTTCCCCTCTACTCTGTTTCACTACATGCTGTGTCTATCTCAACACTGCCCCTTATGCTGTCTCCTCTCCTCTACTGTAGTCTGTTCCTATCGTCACTGTGTCCTTTCAATACTACATTCCCTTTATACTGTTCCTTCTCTATACTTTGCCTCCTTTCTTTACCGCCACCTGTCTTTACTGTGCGTCCTCTCTATACTGCTCCCTCACTGTACTGACACTATGCTGTGCCCCCTCTATTTACTGCCCCCTATCTATACTATATCCCCTTTATACTGTGCTACCTGTCTATACTCTGCCATTTCTTTATACTGCCCTGTCCATACCATGCTCCTTCTATATTCTGTGCCCCATCTCTATTGCCTCCTCCCTATATTATCCCCCACTACCCCTATATTTACTGTCCCTCTTCTCTATACTACCCACTGTTTATACTGTCTCTCCTCTATATACTGTCCCTTTTACTGCCTCTCTCTATTCTATGGCCCTTCTCTATACTTTTCCAGCTTTATACTGTCTTCACACATTGCCCCTCTCTATACTATGTCTCCTCTGTATTCTGCCACTCTCTATAAATTGCTCCCTCTCTAAACTGCCACCTGCGTATACTATGCCCCCTCTCTATACTGCCCTATCTATATTGTGTTGTACCCGCTCTATGCTGCGCCTGTCTATACTATACCTCCTTTCTATATTGTCCACTCTCTACACTATGCTACCTTTCTATAGCATGCTCCTTCTCTGTACTGCTTTCTGTCTATACTGTGATCCCTCTCTTTACAGCCCCTCTCTATATTGTCCCCCACAATGCCTCTCTCTATACTGTCCATTGTTAAAAAACAGGAGGGAGAGAGGCAGCTCACCGGAAGCAGCTCTAAGTATACAGAGCGGCTGCTGTAACAGCGCTCCCCGCCCTAACTGACACTCGCTTTGCATTGAGGATCAGCTGTCAGTCAGGGCCGGGGGAGCGGTTATAGCCGCTGCTCTCTATATTCAGAGCGGTGACTGAACTAGTGCTGGCATCTCTCCCGTGATTGAAACTGGAACGCTGAAGGGAAGAATAAAGTTAATTTTCTCCCCTCAGCGTTAGGCAGTGCAGGCGCCGGCCAGTACTGATCCCAATAAAAAAAACTTTGAAGACGCTTATAAAAAAGACTTACTATTTTAAACAGCATATAAGATGCTCAACAACAGACTTACAGTTTACAGCGCCTCTGTGCTTTAAAACACGTACAGTGGCATGTAAAAGTTTGGGCACTCCTGGTCAAAATTACTGTTATTATGACAGTTAAGCAAGTTGAAGATGAAATGATCTCTAAAAGGGCTAAAGTTAAAGATGACACATTTTCCTTGTAATTTAGGCAAATTTATAATATATATATATATATATATATAGTATATTGTAATTTTTGAAATTTTAAAAATTTCAAAAAGGAAAATGTGGCGATGAGTTTGCATGGTTAGTACCGTAATAGCACCCCCTTTTGAAAGTATCACAGCTTGTAAACCCCTTTTGTAGCCAGACAAGAGTCTTTCAATTCTTGTTTGAGGAATTTTCATCCATTCTTCCTTGGAAAATTCTTCCATTTCTGTAAGATTCTTGGGTCGCCTTGCATTCACTGCTGTTTTGAGGTATAGCCACAGATTTTCAATGATGTTCAGATCAGGGGACTGTGAGGGCCATTGCAAAACTTTCAGCTTGAGCCTTTTGAGGTTGTTTATTTTGGATTTTGGTGAGTGTTTAGGATCATTATCCATTTGTAGAAGCCATACTCTTTTCAACTTCAGTTTTTTTACAGACGGTGTTATGTTTGCATCATGAATTTCTTGAAATTTCACTCAATCCATTCTTACCTCTAACTGTGAAATGTTCCCTGTGCCATAGGCTGCAGCACAACCCCGAAGCATGATTTTTTTGTATCCCTTTCTTGTGTTATACAGTTCAACTACCTTTTCCCTTAGATCTGTTGACAATTCTTTGGCTTTCTCCATGACTCACAATCCAGAAACCTCAGTGGCTGGATGAAAGATGCAAGAGTTTGTCTGAATCCCAGAAACTTACTCAGCTTTTATGCACACACACTGATTACAAGCAGATAGGTCACAGGTGAGGATGTTACCTTTAGTAGCCATTCAAACCAATTTGTGTCATTCTGTACATGTTATCAGGCCAAAATCACCAGGGTATGCAAACTTTTGATCAGGGTCATTTGGATGTTTTTTGTTGTCATTAAGATTTAAAGAGAGAAAACACAGTAGTTTGACAATAAATGGCTTCACCCAACCAATGACCATGAGTGGAGAAAAAGTTTTTTTGTTAGCATTCATATGACCACATCCTATGACGAGAGCAATGACTGGAGAAGGACATCATGGTCAGAAGATACTATTAAGATAATGGCGGAGAAGACCCTGGTGAACCTATCTAGGCATGTACAAGATCAATCTTCCTACAGATCGTTCGCCAATCAAGTCACCAGCCATAGCTCGAAATGAAGCCAAAGACTGTTAAATTTAAAAAAAAAGAAAACGATTATAAATAATGTTATATTCAAATTTTACTTCTGGTGAAAGACACAATCATAGTGTTTTATCTTTATATTTTGATGTGTGAGCATAGTAACCTCACCCTCATGGTGTTAGTATCCTGTGAATAAAACATTATTGTGCTCACCACATTTGTAGACCACATGCTATATGACTCACTTTTGTTATGAGAAGAGCCATTATATTTTTTATATCTATATTTTATTGCAGCCAAAAAAAGCAAAATACAAGAACACATCCTACAGTTTTTAAATGTAATAGACCATCTCATACCATACATCGCATTGTACCATGAACCTTTTGAACCTCGTGAACCTTTTGCATGTGAACAATCAGCTTTTGAAAACTACCAATATTACTGTGCATCAGTGGTATAGGTCATAGCATTAGTAGAACTTCATGCTAAGGTCAATACTAGAGATGGATGGATCGATCCTATGCCAATCGACCTTGATTCGAATTTCCTGAAATTCACAGGTCCTGGCAAATTCAAAGTTTGTGATTCAATTTACCAGAATCGCAAAACATTTAAAAAATGTCTGGCGCCATTTCAAACAGTGGAGAAGAATGTATCAGTCAGAGATCAGGCTTATAAAGCTAGGCTTGGTCGTGCGGGCATCACCAAAATGCTTTGCAGCTCTCACATAAGTGTTCATTCAGATGTCAGTGATACTTCATCAGTGTTTGTATGCCAAAACCAAGAGTGCAACATGTAAAGAAAAACTATAATTGAAAGATTGACACCTGTTCTGTGTCTTAGAGACACTTTTGGTTTTGGCATGCAAATACTGATGAAAAATCACTGATTATCTGAATGAGTCCTTAGTCTGTGACAAATAATCCAAAGATTCTAGTGATAAGCAGATGCTGCACTTGCAGAGTCAGTGTGATTGAACCTATTTATCTGTACAGCCCCTTCTAAGGCTATGTGCCCACGTTGCGGAACTGAAGCATATTTTTTACGCTTCTCCCTGGCGGGAAAATCGCATGCGGATTTTACATGCGTTTTTCCCGCCAGGTAGAAGCGTTTGTGAGGCGTCTTTGCAGCGTCTTTGCATGCATTTCCGCATGCGGGTTATCAAGCACTTATCCAAGTGATTTAAGCATCACTTGGAAAAGTGCTTGACAACTTGTTCACACTATATAAATCCATGCAACCGGCATGGATTTATATAGTGTGACCAAGTAATAGTTTAAAAAAAGAATCAGAATGGTAAAAACTAAAAAAATAAAGTTTATACTCACCTTCTGATGCATTCTCTGCCCCGTCCGGAGTCTTGAGCTGCTCACGCTGTTGTGTGCAGGACCTGCGGTGACGTCATTGAGTCATGTGATGGGTCACATGACTCAATGACGTGGCAGGTCCTTCACACAACAGCGCGACGGAGGGAAAACATCAGAAGATAAGTATAAACTTTATTTTATTCTTTTTTTTACAGGTTCTTTGGTACCCAGGTCTGGATGAGAGTCTCCTCTTCTCCAGACTTGGGTACCATCCGCACATTGATTCCGCATGCGGAAACGCAAAATTAATGAACATGCTGCGGATTTTTGACCGCAGCATACACGCTGCGGAAAAATCCGCAGCATGGGCATTGACATTGCGGAATGCCATTGGGGACCATAGGGTGCAGATATACATGCGTTTTACAAGCGTTTACGCTGCGGAAATTCCGCAGCATATATGCTTGTAATACGCAACGTGGGCACGCAGCCCACTTATTTATTATTATTCCTGATGCATTGCAAACAAGGGTGGCAGTTTGATACTCCTGTGTCCTAATTTTATTACTTAACAAAAATACTGAAACCAAGTCTTGTATGTCAGAGAATGTCGGCTTCCTGGCTTCTGAGATGGATATGCCATAAGGTATATTTTTCTTTTGTTTCTCTTTATAATTAAAAAAAAAAGACAAAAGAAAAATACAGATGTTTAAATGCAACTGTCTACTTCACAAAATGTGTGTTGTTAAAAAAAAAAAAAAAAAAAAAATATTTTTTTTTTGCAAATTTTTTAATAGTCTATTTGTTACACCAATACACGCCACCTGAATACAGTGGCCTGTTGTAATTTAAGTGTTTGCTTTTGTGATGTAAACTTACTTAGATTTTCTTGTAGGAAAATTATTTTCCATGTTGACAGAGAACCAATCTATTGCATTGTGCCAGTTCTGGTGTTGGAAAATCAGACGGGTGCATAGTAGCACACATTTACTAGGAACTACGTCTCTACATCAGCACATAAAATAGCATCACCTGTCTGCTCATGTAGGGAAAGCAAACTGACCAAAAAGGTGAGAAATGCCCAAGCTGTCCTCCTTGTGGTCACCTTTCTGGTAACAAGTCCACACCACAAATTGTGCCTTTTCGTTGTCATCCGCC
Source organism: Phyllobates terribilis (assembly GCF_046119375.1). Taxonomy (NCBI): domain Eukaryota; kingdom Metazoa; phylum Chordata; class Amphibia; order Anura; family Dendrobatidae; genus Phyllobates; species Phyllobates terribilis. Next base: position 296,310,201 of record NW_027362771.1, read on the forward strand.
CCATCGTCATTCCCATCTTCTGCTTTCTGTATTCGTCTTCCTCTCCCTCCATTGCATCATCAGTTCTCAATTATTGTCATCAAGAAACAAGCATTCAATCATCTGTTTGTGTGGAAAATTAACTCCCCCATGTCGAAGTTCACCACAATCAATGCCAACCACTGGATTGTACTGCCTTTTGCAAAAGAATTGGACGCGCTCAGCATCAATCATAGATATCTAGCTGCCATTATTTATTGAAAAAAGACACCTCTGCCAGATCTGGCACAAAATCGAAACATTTTTATTAAAAATTTTGTGAATTTAAAGATTTTTAGAGCAGGGTTTAAAATGCAAATGTTTTTCAAAACAAAATGCATCGTAATGCATCAAATGTTCTCTGTCTCAGCTTCTTTATAATTTTTTGTGAAATTTAAATTTGTTTGTGTCTGCATCTGTGGTGAATTCCGCACGTAGGACCCTGTGCAGGTTTGAGTCCCTGCACATGGATGTCCAAAAGGGGCAAAAATTGATAAAAAAAAAGTTTTGGTTCGATTTTAAGTCTGTGCTTCACTATTATTGTGGCCATATATAAGAATTTTTTAGGGGGCATCTACTGGGGTGACATTCCCCTGTAGGACATTGCACGTTCCCCTGTAGGATCGGGTCCCCGTACATAGCAGGGCATGAAGTGGAAAATTATTGTAACTCAGCAAGCAAAAATACTTGGTATTCTGTCAGTGCAATTTCTTTAACTGAATTGTCAATTGTTAGCTAAATTGTTAATGACTTTTTGAGGTCATGTAAACTTCCCCAGTAAAACACTGTGAAGGATTGGGCCACTGACCAGACACTCGCAATCCATGTTACATGCAGCAGGATGTCAAGGAGGAGGAGAAACAGCCGCTGGTGTGAATGTACAAGGATATACAATAGAGGTGGCACAGACAGGGGGAGGAGCTGGCAGTCCTTGTGAAAATGGTAACAATGACAACACTGTCCATGATGACCAAACCTCACACAGTAAGTGCAGAAAGGGAACCAGCGGTACCTTCAGTCATGCTGGCGAGCATGGCAAGCTGTATGCTGGAATGTTTGTGGAATGACAGTTGTGTCTTTATCATGAAGCAAATGGATAACTATTAGATAGCTACAGTATGTGTTTATACTTTTGCTATAAAAATTTGATTATTTTTTTTTCAACTGCTTCCAAAGGTCTGAAAGGGAATCCAAGTTTGGCTTATTGCCAAGATAAGTGGCATAGTCAAAGCCCAGACCTTAATCCACTTGGGAATCTGTGGCCAGACTTGAAGATTGCTGTTCACCAGAGGAAACCATCTAACTTGAAGAAGCTGTAGCAGTTTTGCCCTGAGGAATAGGCAAATATCACACTGGCAAGATGTGGAAAGCTCATAGAGACTTATTCAAAGTGACTTGCGGCTGCAATTGACGAAAAAGGAGGCTCTACAAAATACTGACTTTAGGGGGTGAATAGTTATGCACGCTGAAGTTTTCAGTAATTTTGTTCTTTTTGTTATTTGCTTCACAATAAAAAACAACAACAAATGTTCACAGTTGTAGGCGTGTTCTTTACATGAACTGATGCAAACCCTAAAAAAAAAACTTGTGAAATTCCAGGTTGTGAGGTAGCAAAACACAAAAAAATGCCAAGAGAGGTGAATACTTTTTCAAGCCACTGTGCATACTATACTGCTGCTGCAGGGCTGTCATTGCTGACCCTACACTTGTTTGACCTGTCATATGGTTGTCCATGTGGCCTTACCGATAGATGCTGTCAAGGAGGACACGGGGGGGTCACACAGATCCCACCGCTGCCACCAGTTGCCATGGATAATAAAAGCAGGAGGAGTCACGCAGTTCCCACCGTCGTCACCAGTTTGTCAGGGAGATATAACTCTGCTGCCTCCAATTGTCAGGACAATTACACAATTGACTGACGAGTGATGGACGAGGCTGTGGCTGCTTTCAATACTAGGCCAATTATTGGGAAACGCGTGTGAGCATATGATATATACACATCTAATTCCAGCTCATGGAATATATATATATATATATATATATATATATATATATATATATACAGACCAAAAGTTTGGACACACCTTCTCATTTAAAGATTTTTCTGTATTTTCATGACTATGAAAATTGTACATTCACACTGAAGGCTTCAAAACTATCAAAGCTTTAATTAGTTTATTTTAGAACTTTGTCCAGCAAATGTTTAGACCAGGGGTGGTTTTAGAAAAAGACGTCTGCTTTTTCCAAGAAACAGTTAATTTATTAACTATTTAAAGCGGTATTCCCATCTCCAAATCCTATCCCAGTGTGTAATAGGAGTTACAATAATATTAGCAAATACCTCCAATTAGAAATGTAGTATAGTTCTCCTGATAACCTATGTCACTTACCTCATGTGCAGGGCATTGCAGGACCTCAGGTATTCATGGCTATGACCACTAGCAACTAGCTAACTAACTTTCACTATATGAATGGTCATAACCATGGATACCTAAACAACTGCAATGGCCTGCACATGGGGTAAGCAACATAGATGATAAGAAGAACTATACTACATTTCTAATTGGAGGAATTTGCTAATATTATTATTAATATACAGTACAGACCAAAAGTTTGGACACTCCTCATTTAAAGATTTTTCTGTATTTTCATGACTATGAAAATTGTACATTCACACTGAAGGCATCAAAACTATGAATTAACACATGTGGAATTATATACTTAACAAAAAAGTGTGAAACAACTGAAAATATGTCTTATATTCTAGATTCTTCAAAGTAGCCACCTTTGGCTTTGATGACTGCTTTGCACACTCTTGGCATTCTCTTGATGAGCTTCAAGAGGTAGTCACCGGAATCTTGAATGAGTTCCCAGATATGCTTAGCACTTGTTGGCCCTTTTGCCTTCACTCAGCGGTCCAGCTCACCCCAAACCATCTCGATTGGGTTCAGGTCTGGTGACTGTGGAGGCCAGGTCATCTGGCTTAGCATCCCATCACTCTCCTTCTTGGTCAGATTGCCCTTACACAGCCTGGAGGTGTGTTTGGGGTCATTGTCCTGTTGAAAAATAAATGATGGTCCAACTAAACGCAAACCGGATGGAATAGCATGCCGCTGCAAGATGCTGTGGTAGCCATGCTGGTTCAGTATGCCTTCAATTTTGAATAAATCCCCAACAGTGTCACCAGCAAAGCACCCCCACACCATCACACCTCCTCCTCCATGCTTCACGGTGGGAACCAGGCATGTAGAGTCCATTCGTTCACCTTTTCTGCGTCGCACAAAGACACGGTGGTTGGAACCAAAGATCTCAAATTTGGACTCATCAGACCAAAGCACAGATTTCCACTGGTCTAATGTCCATTCCTTGTGTTCTTTAGCCCAAACAAGTCTCTTCTGCTTGTTGCCTGTCCTTAGCAGTGGTTTCCTAGCAGCTATTTTACTATGAAGGCCTGCTGCACAAAGTCTCCTCTTAACAGTTGTTGTAGAGATGTGTCTGCTGCTAGAACTCTGTGTGGCATTGACCTGGTCTCTAATCTGAGCTGCTGTTAACCTGCGATTTCTGAGGCTGGTGACTCGGATAAACTTATCCTCAGAAGCAGAGGTGACTCTTGGTCCTCCTTTCCTGGGGCGGTCCTCATGTGAGCCAGTTTCTTTGTAGCGATTGATGGTTTTTGCAACTGCACTTGGGGACACTTTCAAAGTTTGCCCAATTTTTCGGACTGACTGACCTTCATTTCTTAAAGTGATGATAGCCACTCGTTTTTCTTTACTTAGCTGCTTTTTTCTTGCCATAATACAAATTCTAACAGTCTATTCAGTAGGACTATCAGCTGTGTATCCACCTGACTTCTGCACAACACAACTGATTGTCCCAGCCCCATTTATAAGGCAAGAAATCCCACTTATTAAACCTGACTGGGCACACCTGTGAAGTGAAAACCATTTCCGGTGACTACTTCTTGAAGCTCATCAAGAGAATGCCAAGAGTGTGCAAAGCAGTCATCAAAGCAAAAGGTGGCTACTTTGAAGAACCTAGAATATAAGACATATTTTCAGTTGTTTCACACTTTTTTGTTAAGTATATAATTCCACATGTGTTAACACTTAATGTTCCCTGATGTATACCTTTGACAAAAGACTTGTTTTGCATGTCCTTGCCATTGCAGACCATTAAAAATATACCACACAGTTTTTTGAACTCTATCCCTCTGTATAGGACAACTTAATGACTTACATGGCATCACAATTTGATATAATTAGTGGAATTAATGCATTCTTTGATCATTATGTGAAGAGATCTTTGATTAGAAACTTGGGGATTACTTTTTGATAACATCCACAATTACTCTGGTAGTGTATGTACTTCGTAAAAGCCACAAAAAAATAGGTAGACTGATAGTTTTGGACTAAGGTCTATTATTGATCAGATTGAAATCTCTTTAGCTCATTCCTTAACCACTTCGCACCAGAGCCTGTTTTTGCCTTCATGACCGGGCCAATTTTTTCAATTCTGACCACTGTCACTTTATGAAGTAATTACTCTGGAACGCTTCAACGTATTCCCCTGATTCTGAGATTGTTTTTTCATGATATATTGTACTTCATGATTGTGGTAAAATTTCTTCGATATCACTTGCGTTTATTTGTGAAAAAATCGGAAATTTGGTGAAAATTTTGAAAATTTTGCAATTTTCAAACTTTGAATTTTCATGCCCTTAAATCAGAGAGATATGTCACACAAAATAGTTAATAAATAACATTTCCCACATGTCTACTTTACATCAGCACAATTTTGGAACCAAATTTTTTTTTGTTAGGGAGCTATAAGGGTTAAAAGTTGACCAGCGATTTCTCATTTTTCCAACAAAATTTACAAAAACATTTTTTAGGGACCACATCATATTTGAAGTCACTTTGAGGGGTCTTTATGACAGAAAATACCCAAAAGTGACACCATTCTAAAAACTGCACCCCTCAAGGTGCTCAAAACCACATTCAAGAACTTTATTAACCCTTCAGGTGCTTCACAGGAATTTTTGGAATGTGGAAGAAAAAAATTAACATTTAACTTTTTTCACAAAAATGTTACTTTAGACCCAATTTTTTTTATTTTCACAGGGGTAACGGCAGGGTTCGGAAGAGAAAGGAGCGCTATGTTGGCTGGGATAGGTGGCAGACACCATGTCACATTTGAAGAGTCGCTGACATGCCGAAACAGCAGAAACCCCCACAAGTGACCCCATTTTGTAAACTACACCTCTCAAGGAATTCATCTAGTGAGTATTTTTTAATTTTTCAATTTATACCATTGGGCAGTGAAAAAAGCATAATTATATTTTTACCACAAAAAAATGTTTTACATTTTCACACAGGGCAATGGGTAAAAATGGTGCTGAAATGTGTCACACAATTTCTTCTAAAAGTGGCAATACCCCATATGTGGCTGTATCGTACCGCTCAGCCATACGGCGAGATCTGGGGGGGGACGGAGTGCTATTTGACAATTGGTGAACAAATTATTGTAGAATAGGCATTTGGATTTGGGAGCACAAAATTTTCTGAATTCCTTTTGGGGGGCAAGGGCGATTTCGCTTTTCCACAGCCTTTCTGCTACCAGTAACTTGGAAGTCCCTTATATTTTTAACATGATGGACCTGAGTGGGGACTAGCTTTTTTTGAGGACTGAGTTGAAGCTTTTATTGGGAACATTTTATGTAACATTTATCCGGCGCTCTAGGCTGAGCACTTACATCGGGGTTTCCATCTAAATTTCCAAGTGATGTAATTCAGATGAAACCCCTGCAGGATCCATTCACTATAATGAGGCAGCAGAGTTACTCTGGACTCCGTCTGGCCTCTGTTTAGCTGTGTCCTTTTTTTTCAGAAGTGCACAAAACTGTGGCCAACCGCACTTTTATGCACGCCTAAAACAAATGACACCATGGGATCCCAGGCTAGACGGCGTCCACAGTGGCCTATATCTGCCTCTTTACAGGGAATCTTCCGTCATGGGTTCCGGCTGAATCACATATTTCAGAGATTTACACGGAAACTCTGGTGTAAGCGCTTAACGCAGAGCGCAGGATAAATGTGAGCAGAGCCTTACTGCGATCTTTGGGAGACATAATAAACAAATCAGTAGCAGGTGAAGAATTGGTTTTATTTATTTTTTACGCCGTTCCTAGTGTGATACAACTGATTAGATTACTTTATTCTTCGGGTTGGTGCAATTACAGAGATACCAGATTTATATTGGGTTTTTATGACTGACAGCTGTCATGCACTAAAAGACGATTTTTTTTGCAAAATTTAGTTTTTGCATCACCATATTTTGAGAGCTATAATTTTTCCATATTTCGGCCGACAGAGTCATGTGATGGCTTGTTTTTTGTGGGACGAGTTGACATTTTTATTGGTACCATTTTTGGGTACGCGACATTTTTTGATCGCTTTCTATTCCGTTTTTTGGAAGGTAAAATTAACAAAAACCAACAATTCAGGAATTGTTTTTTGATTTTTTTTTTATGCCGTTCTGCGTGTGGTAAAAGTGATCAGGCAGCGGTATTCTTCGGGTCAGTACGTTTACAGCGATACTACACTTACTGTATTTTTTTTATGTTTTGTCGCTTTTACACAATAAAACAATTTTATAGAAAAAAATATTTTTATTGCATTGCTTTATTCTGAGCGCTATAACTTTTTTATTTTTCGGCTGATGGAGCTGTATGGCGGCTTTTTTTTTGCGGAACAAGATGACGTTTTCAGCGGTACCATTTTTATTTCTATTTTGCTTTTTGATCGCATTTTTTTCCACTTTTTGTTTGGCGATATGATGAAAAAGCATATTTTTTTGCTCCGTTTTTTATTTATTTTTATTACGGTGTGCACAGAAGGAGTTAATTAGTGTGACAGTTTTATAGCTCGGGTTGTTTCGGACCCGGCGATACCAAATATGTGTACTTTTTTTTAGTTTTGTAAAAATATACGGATTTATTGGTTTAATATTTTATTTATTTTTTTTTTTTATTTTGTGATTTTTTTTTTAACAGTTTAAAAACTTTTTTTTTACTTTTTTTTACATTTTTACTTAGTCCCTGTATGGGACATTAATTTTTATTTTTCTGATCACTGATCTCATGTAATGTAATAGACATGTATTACATTACATGAGATCTTCTCTGACTGTTTCACAGTCAGAGTCTCCTGCCTGGCTTCAGCTGCAGGCTGAGCCAGGCAGGACACCATATATGGCAGATCTGGAGGCGGTCATGTGACCTCCAGCTGCCATAGCAACCCCAGGTCCTGGAAGGTATCAGGGGTCGTCGGAGAGGTAAGTAAGACGACCCCCTATCCTCTGTCTATCTTCTATATGCCGCGATCACTATATATCGCGGCATATAGAACATAGCAAAGGGTTAACATCACTGGGACCTGATCCAATCAGGTCCCGATGATGTCCCCTGTCAGAGCTAACGCTCTGCACCGGAATCGCAGCGCTTGCAGGACCCTGGGGGTCCTGAGCGCTGCGAGACCACCCACCGTTTTTAAACGTCGGCGCTGCACAGAGCCCAGCAAGCGCCGACGTTTATCTACAGTGGGCGGTCGGGAACCGATTAATCAAATTTCCTTAATTTGACCTTTCTACTTTAAAAATCTGACCATTCTTATTTTTTATCTGTTAATATGGTATCATTATACACCCACCCTCAATATGTTTGAAAGTAGCCAGTGGGGTGCTTACCAGCACTGAACCCTGTGAATCTGCACTTTGACCTTACCTCCCAACTTTTGAAGAACACAGTGGGAGAAATTATGCAGCGTGACAGGGAATTTACCCAAATCCAGGACTGTCCACTGGCTCCATGACAGTTGGGACTAGAGATGAGCGGATCGATTCATGGGACTCCGGTCCAGCATTCAGGTCACTGGAACTTGACGGCTGGACGGGAGGCCTCGAATCTATTACTTTCCGGTGTCTCTGGTTCGGCTTTTGATTAGGGTGGCGCGACATCATCTGTGCGTCCTGCTCATCTCTAGTTGCGACCTGTGGATTTATTTTTTGTTCATTCATTCATAGTCGTAGCAGCCAGAACTTTCTCATCTTTATGTAGCTTTACTATATGATATCTGGCTTTTTTGTGTCTGTAGAACTGTGTTCACACATAGCATAAATACTGTGTTTTTTGTTTTCTTCAAGTGTCCTCACCAAACTACACAATAACAATCTTCTCTGGTTATTGCATCTTTGCTGTATTTTTTATGCCTTTTTCCCCTTGATGTTTTTTTTTGATTCTTCACTCAATAAAGTAACTGGAGTTTTTTCATGTGTTTTTTTTAGGCTACACATAAAAGCCTCTAGAGAAAAAAAATCACCAAAACCGCTCAGTTCAGCAGCGTCTTGAGTTAAGCACATCAGAATTTCTGTGCAAAATAAGCAGCATTTACACTACATGTGAACACAGTCTAAATGTCCAAGCAAAGTGGATGTGATTTCATGAAAGCTCTGCCCTCCATGCATCTAAAGTTGCTGCTCAACTGTGCTGTTTTGGTGCATTTCTTCTCTGTAGGCTTCTATGTGGAGCCTGAAAAAAACGCAAGGGAAGAAAAAAAACACTGTTGCATTTTTAAGTGCAGAATCAAAGCTTCTCTGTAGTAGTAAAAAAGATTTAAAAATTGAGATTCACATCTGCTCCAAAAACGTTGAATATGGGGGAAAACGCATAAAAGAAACACAGCAAACATGCAATAATCAGAGGAAATTGTTATTGTGTTGTGTGGTGCAGACACTTGCAGAAAAAAACGTAGTAGAAAAACCACAGCATTTACACTACATATGAACATGGCTTCAGTGTTACATTTTTATTACTTTTAATAGGTTTCATTAGAGAAAATATCAATGGCGCCATTTAGTGATACCCGTAAATAATCTTGTCGCTGTGTTATGAGGGTTGTTGCGATTAAAGGGACATCAAATATGTCCATGTTATTTGCTGATTTGTGATGTTTATTATTTAAAAAAGCATTAAAAATTAAATTATTGTAAGTGTTTTCATTATTTTTTAGTAATTGATGGTAAGAAAAAAATCTCTTTTTGGCCTTGTGTACACGTTGCATTTTTGCCACGTTTTTTTCTGCGCATATTTGTTAACAAAACCTGAAATAAAACCAGATGCCAGCAAAGTGAATAAGAAACCTGAAGAGACATTCACACGTTGCATTTTTTTGACTTGCAGATTTGGTGCAGAAAAAAATCTGCAGTATGTCAATTCTCTGTGCATTTTTGCCTGCGTTTTTCACCCACTGATTGAAGTCAGTTAAAAACACTAAAAAAACACAGGTTTAAAAAAAAGATTGTCGATTGTCTTCTTTTTTGCTAAAAAAAAAAAATGCTGGAAGAGAGAGAGATCGTCAATGTAAAATTAGTAGGCAACCTCTTTAAAGAGGTCAGCCACTTTCTCCTGTTAGTGCAGTTTTCCTCACAAACTGACAGGCAATCCTGTCCACAACATGGCTGGTGGTGGAGGAGCCTGTGACCAGGCCGGTTCATCAGGCTCCTCCAATTGTAAACACCCTCACATGGGAAAGCTGCTTTTCTGTCGGAGGAGGCTGATGAACAAGTCTGGTCACTTGTTCCTACATCAGCAGCCATTATATGGACAGAAGTGCTGGTCAGTTTGTGATTAAAGCTGCACTAAATGAAGAGTCTCCATCCAATTAAAGGATTATTCTTAATTTAAAGTTCCATCTTGTTGTTTTTTTATGGTTAAACAAGATAAAAAAATCCCAAGACACATTTTTTAAGTAATGTAATTGCATGCATGTCAATTCCGAATTATATATAGATTATCAGAATTGTAAGTAACAGTTGTGATACTCAGTATATATTGATCGTTTCCCAACCAAGGTCATATCTCATAAGCCCTTGCATGGTGGTAACTCAGTAGCCAAGGTACAATTTTCATCCAGAAACGTATGATTTTTTTCTCACTTGTCATCCGTGTGCTGTCCGTATGCAATCAGGTTTTTTTATTCAGCAGCTATTAATCATTAACAAGACCATTTCCTCTTTCCTATGGTACAGAACTGTAATGTATCTGTAAAAATCAAATGCCTTACTGTTGCTCTGTAGAGCAACCAATGTTTTTCTCGCACCATCCAATTTTGGAGTGAAATCTCGGCACACTACAATTTTTTTTCCTAGACTTGTAATGGTGATCAGGACAGTACTAGTCTTCCGTGCCCTGGCCTCCTACAGAAAAATTGCCCTTTGCTTTGGTATATGTGTGTGGACTAGTTACCATAAAGGACACCTCCCAGCTCTGGTCTGCCATGCCTTGCACGGCTCTGGTTCCCTCCAACCCCACGATAGGGAGACCACACCAGTCCATAAAAACAAAGTCTTTATTACTAACAGTTTGTCTTGCACACATTAAACAGCAGGAGATGCAGATGTTGTTTTCTTTGGTACAATACAGTGGCATTTTTCCAATAAATATTTTCAGTGGTACAGTTGGTGCAGTGCAGATCAAGTCGGAGACCTTCATCCATTCTATGCAAAGTGCCACTGTAAGCTGTACTTGTCTCAGAGACCACTATCGTTTAGCCCCGTTCTCGGGAACCACATATCGATGTGCCTCTGACTGTACCTTACTGAGTGTGCCCCAAGCCTTGCTGACTGTCCTTCTTGGATCCACAGCTTCCAAGGCCTAACCGACTCTTGTCCATTCCCCTGAGACTCTTAAGGGGTCCAATAAAGTTCCTGGCTATACTTTACCTCTCAACTTGCCTGCTGAACAGATTTCCGCTGCCATCGATGGGTTTCTCTTAAATGCTTTTCTCACTGCTTTCTACGGTCTTTGACACACCACACACACCCAGTGATGGTCACCTATTTTCTGAGGTGTGAGCAAGCCCTTAAAATGATATCTGGATCACTGCTGTTTCTGAGACTCAGGACGAGATACAGCCTGTTAAAATGCATCCCTTCCCCCATCTGACTTTAGCTTGTGTAAAAGGGGAAAGGGCAGAGGAGGAGCTGACAGGCTGAAGACTTAGTAGAAAGTTCTATACTGTGTGATCCCCCTCCTTTTGTAGTGCAAATTTGCCTGGAATTGATTTTAGATGCCATTATCAGAGTCTTTGAGTGTCAATGCAGCAAAAACTAACATAAGCTCCCGTCTCACATAGCGAGATCGCTAGCAAGATCGCTAGCAAGATCGCAGCTGTGTCACGGTTTTGGTGACGCAACAGCGACCTCACCAGCGATGTCGCTATGTGTGACACTTTGCAGCGATCAGGCCCCTGCTGTGAGGTCGCTGATCGCTGCAGAATGTCCTGGACCCTTTTTTGGTCGTTGCCCTCCCTCTGGTCAGCACACATCTCTGTGTGTGACCAGCGGGAGCAGCGATCAGGCTGGTAACCATGATAAACATCGGGTTACTAGGGGCACACGCGCTCCTAGTAACCTGCTGTTTGTCATGGTTACGAGCCTGCTAAAGTGAGCGGTAACCTCCCGCTCACCGTAGCAGAGTGGTAACCATGATAAAAATAGGCTTCAGCAGGCTGGTAACCAGGAGCAGGACATCGTGGAAAGATTCTTTCCACGATGTCGCCACTCCCCTGATCGTTGGTGAACCTGCCTGTTTTTAAGCTCACCAGTGACCACATAGCGACGCAGCAACGATCCCTGACAGGTCGTATCGTTGTCGGGATCACTGCAGCGTCGCTAAGTGTGACGGGGCCTATACAGTGTCATGTAAAAGTTTGGGCAACCCTGGTCAAAATTACTATTAATTTGAACAGTTAAGCAAGTTGATGAAATGATCTCTAAAAGGCCTAAAGGTTAAAATAGAACTCTTTGACCACAATGATAAAGGTACAGTGAAGAGCAAAAGGGTAACAATGTTTTGAACTTTTGACTTTCAGGCTCTGTATCTCACCATCCACTACTGTTTTTAATGTGAGTCTACTATCATTTTATAGGCCTTCATCTTGGCTAACTCATACATAAATTTGGCTTACAACTGTTTAGCATATGATTAGTTATGCAGATTCTTGTCATGTCACTGCATTGTTACTTTTTTGCTCCTGATGATGGAAAATGTTTTTCTTCCTCTATACTACAAAATGCAACCTGCTCTCACATTCCCTTATAGCTCAGTGTGTTATTAGGTTGATTCCCTAGGGAAAGGTCACTGGTTTGAATCAATGAGCAACCATAAAAAAGATTTCCCAAGAAAAGATAAACAAAAGAATTTAAATAATAGTCACAGCAGAATGAACAGAATATAAAGAAGACACAGACACAATGAATAAAGTTCATTCAATTTTATTCTTTTCTATTATCAAATTTAGTTTAATTTTATCATCCAGAGCCATTTATAGGATTTACTGCATAAAAAGGATGTGAACCAGAGGAAGGCAAAACAACCCCATGTGTGGGGGAAAAATTCCTTCCTGACCCCAAGTAATGACGATCGGCTAATCCCTGGTTCACTGCAGTGTCAGCTCTGGATGCAGCCCTGTCACACCTTTACATGGACTATGTTATACGTATCTAATATATGTATATGTTATCTTTATATCTAGGCTATTTAAAGCTTATGTCTAACTAAGGGTGCACTTGCACTAGTCGATTATTGGGAAATAAAGTTTCTTATATTTCTATGCTTATCCTTTTTTCCAGTACTTATCCTTTTTTTACCAAAACTAATCCTTCTTTATCAAAATATATCCTTCTCTATCTATACTTTTCCTTTTTTACTTATATTTATCCTTTCTTAACCTTTTTAAACTATATTTATCCTTTTTTTACTTATACTTACCCTTAACCTTTTTTTTACCTATACTTATCCTTACTTACATATTCTTATCTTTTTTTATTGAATGAATATTAAATATACTTTTTTTTTAGCAGTTCTTATCTTCTTTTACCTATACTTGCATTTTCTTACCTATATTTATCCTTTCCTACCTATACTTATCTTTTTTTATTTTGTTTAAGGCTGGGTGCCCACGTAGCGTTTTACAAGCGTTTATGCTGCGGAATTTCCGCAGCATAAACGCTTGGGAAACGCTTGGTAATCCGCCCTCTATGGTCTCCAATGACAAGCCGCACTTTTAATGCCCATGTTGCGGATTTTTCCGCAGCGTTTATGCTGCGTTCAAAAATCCGCAGCATGTCCATTAATTTTGCGGAAGCGCGGCGTAATTGCCGCCATTGACTTGCATTGGACCGCGTGACATCCGCATCACTGCATTTGCACATTCGGATATCACACGGTTCAATGTGCGGATGGTACCCAAGTCTGGAGAAGAGGAGACTCTCATCCAGACCTGGGTACCATAGAAACTGTAAAAAAAAAAATTTAAATAAAAAATAAAGTTTATACTCACCTTCTGATGTCTTCCCGGTGTTTTGTCTGCTACGTCCGGTGTCTTGCAATGTTCGTGTTGATGTGAAGGACCTGCCATGACGTCACTGAGTCATGTGACCCATCACATGGCTCAATGACGTCACCGCAGGTCCTTCACACCCCCGCAAGCAGTGCAAGACACCGGACGGAGCAGACAAAACACCGGGAAGACATCAGAAGGTGAGTATAAACTTTATTTTTTTTATTTTTCACCATTCTTATTCTTTTTTTTAACTAACTTGGTCACACTACTATAAATCCATGCCGGTTGCATGGATTTATATAGTGTGAACAAGTTGTCAAGCACTTTTCCAAGTGATGCTAAAATCGCTTGGAAAAGCGCTTGATAACCCGCATGCAGAAATGCATGCAAAGACGCTTCACAAACGCTTCTACCTGGTGGGAAAACCGCATTTAAAATCCGCATGCGTTTTTCCTGCCAGGGAGAAGCGTAAAAAATATGCAAAATTTCTGCATCGTGGGCACTTAGCCTAATTTAAATATATTGATCTTTTCTTACCTATTCCTATCCTTTTTTCCTTAATTGTTTTCTTTCTTACATATATTTACTTATCCTTATCCTTTCTTACCTATATTTACATATAATTATACTTTCTTACCTATATTTACCTACACTTATACTTTTTTTTACTATAATTATCCTTTTTTAACTATACTCATCATTTCTTACCTATACTTATCTATATTTACCTATGCTTATACTTATTTACCCAAATTTATCCTTTTGTACCTATATTTAATTTTACTTATCTTTTGTTCCCTATATTTACCTATACTTATCCTTTCTTACCTATTCTTTACTTTTTTGTCTATACTTTCTTCTTACCTATACTTTTACTTTCTTACTTATACTTACCTATGTTTATATGTTTATTCTATTCCTACCTATTCTTACTTATGCTTATCGTTTTTTTACCTATACTTATCCTCTCTTTCCTATATTTACCTATACCTATTACTTATAGTTATCAATGTGTAGGTCCGTGATGATGTTGGACTTCCAATCTTCTAGTAATCCTTCTCTTCATGGTCTTCTGGAAGATCAGGTACACAGCTTGCTCTGATATTATTGAGCTGGTGTCTTGTTGAGGGTTTTCTAGTTGACAAATGAAAACCCTCTGAACATGGCCTGGTCCTCTGGTGTTATAGATAACGCAGCCTCTGCCGCTTGGATCTTGTCAAGCTTAAAAGCACGGAACCTGGGTTTAGGCTTAGTTGGCTAAAGAAAAAGATGCAGAAAAAAGTCATGGTAAACTTGGTGACTAATAAAAACAGTCTTGTCTTGAAGTATTGAAAAAAAAAAGCTCAATATTAAAGGAACGTTTTCAAATGTAAATATAATACCATAGTGAAAAAAATCAGACATGCGCCGTCAATAAATTAAATTGTCCAACCAGCCCAATCGTTTATAATAGAAATGTAAAGATTAACGCCATCCAAATTATTTTCCAACCCTGACATTAAACATAATGTATCACAGAGCCAAAAGCGTAGAAGATTATGGGAGAGTATCTTATTCAGATTCATGTGACAGTTCTCTACATTTACTTACTACAGGGATGTATGGTGGGACCATCCTAAGGGCTTCCACTGAGACCCAATTGATTCGCTGGAAGAAGGGGTGTTCTCGAATGTTACCATTGACTCCTAATCGCTGGACAGGATCTTCCTGGAGGAGCTGTTCAATGATGTCTTTGGCGCCGGAGGAAGAATCATCAAAGAGTGAGGGATGGTAGTTACACTCACTGGTCAGCATTTCGTTTAAGATGACTCCAAACGAGTACCAGTCTACTCCGGCGTTATACTCCTCCTTGTCCAGGATCTGCCATAGAGAAGCATTATTAGTAGTGCTACCTCTTGTATGTCACCGTACTCATTTGTCACTCATATTTTTGTGTGATTCTATAGTAAATGACAGTAAGTCTTACTACGTAATCAAGAGACAAAATGGATCTTTCATAATTATGCTCCATAAATTAAATTAATAAAGGATATTAAAAATCAGAATGAATGTAATATATATGATTGTGACGGCGCACACAATGCTCAGCTCAGTGTTTCTGGCTCAGACTTTAACCCCTTCACCCCGGGCGATTTTTAGTTTTTCCTCCCCTTCTTACAAGAGCCATAACTTTTTTATTATTCCATCCACATAATCACATGAGGGCTTGTGTATTGCAGGACGAGTTGTACTTTTGAATGACATCATTCATTTTATCCCGTGTTGCACTTGAAAGTTGTAAAAAATTCCAAGGATTTTGAAATTGCAAAAAAAGTGCAAATTCACAATTTCTTTTTTTTATTTATCTTGTTCATTATACTGTAAATCTGACCTGGGAATATGATTATCCAGGTCAGTACAATTACGCAGATACCAAACATGTGATGACATTTTTATTGAGACAATTTTGAGGTAGATACAATGTTTTGATCACCTCTTATTGCATTTTATTACAATGTTGGGCGGCCAAAAAAACATAATTCTGGTGTTTCGATTTTTTTTTTCATTACGCCGTTTACGGATCACATTAATTTATTTTATATTTTGAGTGATCGAACTTTTACAAACACAGCAATACGAGATATGTGTATTTTTTTTTTTTTTAATTGTTTTATTTTTAATGGGCAAAAGGGGGGTGATTTGAACATTTCTGTATTTTTTAGTTCCCTTATATTTTTAAAAACATTTTTTTTTACTTTTTTACTGTGTTTATTTGTCCCCTGAGGGGAATTGAAACTGTGACTGTCTGATCGCTGATGCACTGCTGTGTATAGCTAAAATCACAATCTCCTATGAATGGCAGCTAAACACTGGCTTTCACAGGAGTACTGTCATGACAAGGACAGAGGTCTTCAGTAGACCCCCGAATGTCATGGTAACCCATCAGCGCCCTGTAATCATGTCACTGGTGTGCCGATGAATGTGTGGAAAAACGCACCCCCTGCCAGCGCGTATTAAATGTCACTGTCAAAGATTGACAGTGAGATTTATCAGGTTAATGGCTGCAGTCGGAGTAGTGTTACACCCGCAGCTGTTAAAAGCCTGTGATGGCTGATTAAATCAGCCATCATCCGCATGAGAAGATGTTGGCTTGGCGTGCAACACCGCATCAAAGGCAGGGACATGACATATGACCGACATGTCATGAAGGGGTTAAGTAGCTGTCTGTGACATTATGGCTGATAGTATTGAGGTGATGCGGGCCTTGTCTAATATACACAGAGCAACTTAGTCCAATATACTTGATACTTCAGATACTTGTTATCTAATAAATGTAATACATGCAAATAAAATAATATATTTTCCTGTATCATTATTACACATTCTATTGCCAGTTTAGGACATCTATGTTCCTGATAACTCTACATTACACCTGGTCGGTCTTAGTTCACTATCCATGTAGACATGCGGGATAGGAGTAATAGGAGACTTCCCATTTGGTGATTCTGGGGTTTATAGCAGTGAAGCACCCAGAGATCACACATTTTTCACCTGTTCTGGGGATGGGTGATATATTGAGGTCATCAATATAAGATTGGTGGGTGCCAACACCCGTCAGTCCCACTGATTAGCTGTTATCACCTTCGCTGGTGGTTGGATATAACCAATAAACAGACGTGCGATGTTCTGCTCTGATTACATCACGTTGCTGCCAGAGATAAGAACAGCTAATCAGTGGGATCAGACCCGCATTGATTTTATATTAATAAACTAGCCTAAATAAAGCTCATCAATGTGAAAGTATCCAAAAAACCTTTTAAACGCAAAAAATAAAAGCATTCTATTCTCACCTCAGGAGCCATGTAACCCACGGTCCCAGCGAAACTGGTGGCTGTCCGGTCTCCATGCATGTTCTCGAGTGCAAGACCGTAATCCGTGATCTTAATGTGGCCCGTATCAGTCACCAGGATGTTCTCGGGCTTTAGGTCTCTGTAAGAAAAAGAAAAGTAACGTGAGTATAAAGTAAGTGTTCTTCTTATATCTGTGGTCAAATGATGACATGTGAATGAACATATTTTCTCTTACTGCTCTACTTTCCTCTGAAATAACTCTTTTATTATATGCCCTAACTGTACCACTGTAGGGATCACAGTATTACATGTGACGGCTGCTCAGCTGCAGCTTCCTGACAGTGATACTAGATAGGACTACTAGACACCAGGTACAAGGCATGAGTATGCAGGTCACCAGGGTGGAGGGACTGAGTGCAGCTAAGCTTTAAGGCCTCGTGCACATGATCATATTTTTGGTAAGAGTGTGATCTGACAAAACATCGGATAGCATTCGGACCAATATTATTCTATGGACCCGTGTACATGTCTGATTTTTTCCTCGGACCGATCACAGCATGCCCGAGTTGGATAAAATCATCGGAACACACTCGGCCATGCAAGTCAATGAGTCCATGGAAAACATTGGACTGCACTCGGATGATTTCCACGGACTGACAGAATGGAGAATATGGAGACAACATTTTTTCTAATGAGAAGATGGAAAAAAAATATCACACTATGATCAAATTCTGTTCAGAGTTTAATCAAAGTGTGATTTGCATAATCGTCCGGATTCTCTTAGATGACAGAATATACTCTGGTGTGAATCAGCCTAACACTGACTAAATTACCTGTGGATGACGCCCTTAGAATGGAGGAACTGGATCCCACACACCAGTTCGGCAGCATAGAATCTGACAAAGAGAAAATGAATAAGAATCAGTTCCCATAGATAGTAAACTTGGTGAATTCATATTAGTCAATAGGAGCATTATTCTATATTATTCCTCTCATTAGACAATTTTCTATCATTGCGCTAAGCATTTTCATTTCAGTTACAGTAAGCAACAATCAGAGTAACAAAACCCAATAGTAATAAATCCGACAAGAGGTCAAAGGTTAAAAACAAAGACCTTTATTACAAAAAATGTTTGGGGTACATAGTGGCAAAGAAAAAAGAGAGCGCACACACGTATATCTTAATTATATCAAATAATAATGGGAGGGTATATAGATAATAATAATACCAGGGCTGGATTAGACACCAAATAACCTCATGCATGCAAATGGTATCCTACGTCAATAGGGATATAATCCTGTGAAAGAGTTAAGCCAGTATAGGCATCCCCAGGTAATACCTATTAAGTATGCATGTGTGTATCAAAAAGATATAAAATACCCAAATGGGTTGGTTGACAGATAACAATAATGTTATATTGGATCCATTCATACCTGGTAGTGTAGAGACCTACTCCTCAGTGTGGCGCCCACCCCGACGCGCTTTTCGGTGCGTCCTGATGAAGGACGCACCGAAACGCGCATCGGGGTGGGCGCCACACTGAGGAATAGGTCTCTACACTACCAGGTATGAATGGATCCAATATAACATTATTGCTATCTGTCAACCAACCCATTTGGGTATTTTATATCTTTTTGATACACACATGCATACTTAATAGGTATTACCTGGGGATGCCTATACTGGCTTAACTCTTTCACAGGATTATATCCATATTGACCTAGGATACCATTTGCATACTTGAGGTTATTTGGTGTCTAATCCAGCCCTGGTATTATTATTATTATCTATATACCCTCCCATTATTATTTGATATAATTAAGATATACGTGTGTGCGCTCTCTTTTTTCTTTGCCACTATGTACCCCAAAATTTTTTTGTAGCAAAGGTCTTTGTTTTTAACCTTTGACCTCTTGTCGGATTTATTACTATTGGGTTTTGTTATTGTCTTCCGATTGGTCTACCAATTTAAGTAGCAGATATACATTTATTCTATTATGTTGATCTATTGGATCAGTAAGAATATACATAAATATAAATGTATATTATCTGCTTGTCCTTTGCAACGGTTTTCTAACAATCAGAGTAACTCTGAGTTCCTAAAGAGACTGTTATAAAGTATTTCTACATTCAGAAAGAGAGAGAATCAAAGGACCTGACATGTCAGGAGTGGAAGTAACACTGTGACCTACAGTATCTCACTACCCTTTTATATACAACGTAGCTTGGAGGTTTTTTTTAAAGGGGTTATCTGGTCTCAGAAGAAAAGTCTGCAGTTACTCTGTGTGACTTCCGAATTGTGACGGTGTAAAAAGCGCACACTGTCAATATTGCAGTCTCGAGAATACATGTATGAAAATTACATACTTACGATTATATGCCGACTATACTCCTGCAGGTCTCTCAATTCACTCCTATTGAGAGACCCAGGTAAAGTATGTAAAGTGTACACGTGATCACAGGATCGCCCACCTGAATGGGGTATGGGCATTGCACGCAGTCACAATTTGGCACTCTGCTGTCATGTAAAATGACTGCTGACTTTTCTTCTGAGACTGGACAATTCCTTTAACACATTACCTGGCACTGGTGATGTCAAGCGGCCCCCTCCTGTGTAGAAGTTGGTAAAAGTCCCCGCAGCTCATGTATTCCATACCAAGAAAAACATTCATCTGTAACATGGAACATTTGCATTTATTATACAGTAAAGATATATACACATTTCCGTACTTGAAGGGGTTTTCCATCCAAGAACTTTAAAGCACATTGCTAATATATGCAGTCATTCAATAAAAAGGTGGTTTAACTGCTGTGAAACCTATAATTATAAACAATTCTATAAAATATATTAATAAATTTAGAAATTCTTGTTTCAGCCAATGTTTCGTAATTATTTTTCTTTTAATTATAGACATAGGCCCAGATTCGACACTTGCATTTTTTCATCACTTTCCTTTTTGGTCTTGTTTTATTTGTTGCTGTTTTTGGTTCCAAATTCTTCAAAATGGGGCACACAATTCAAGACATCGGTGCAAAGTCAGAAATGGTCTTTTTCTGCAACTTTTTGGCCCCAAAAATCAGACATTTTCAAATTGGCCAAAAGATATTGGCAAAAAAATTGGCATACTCAAAAAATCCCACCAAATTAGACTGGAATGAAGATCGCGTCATATTTGCGACTTTTAAAAAAAATCAGAATTGATGAATCAGGTAAAAACATCTGGAATCACTAAACTCTGCCCACAAAGTGAAAAAAAGCAGGCAAGCTCATATAAAATAATGAATTGGGTGCAAACAAAAAACGGCGCAAAACACACAAAGCCAGACAAAAAACAGACTTAAAAGCAATGATGAATCAAGTCCATAATGTTATCTCTCTGTTTTGTATAGGGCTGCTATTCAGTAGCTGTTTTCTGTGCATCCCACTTCCCAAAAAGTGGAATAAAAGATAGTTATAAAGTCCTGTATGCTCCCAAATAATATCAACGTAAAGTGCAGGCTATGCAGAAAAAAACAGCTACCGTAAAGGGTTAGGAAAAAGACTTTTCTTCCAGAAAAAAGTGATGCTGCCCATGAGCTGTGCCTGGCATTTTGGCTCAGCCACACTCAAGACTATACAAAGCCATTTTGTTCTGAACATTAATACCTCTATATCACCTCTGTACCCTCTATATCACCTCTGTACCCTCTATATCACCTCTGTACCCTCTATATCCTCTCTGTACCCTTTATATCCCCTCTGTACCCTCTATATCCTCTCTGTACCCTCTATATCACCTCTGTACCCTCTATATCACCTCTGTACCCTCTATATCCTCTCTGTACCCTCTATATCACCTCTGTACCCTCTATATCACCTCTGTATCCTCTCTGTACCCTCTATATCACCTCTGTACCCTCTATATCCTCTCTGTACCCTCTATATCACCTCTGAACCCTCTATATCACCTCTGTACCCTCTATATCACCTCTGGAAAATTTGTCCCTGACAGAGGTATTGTCCATTGAGCAGTGAAACTTGTAGTGCATGTAGTGACATTTGTTAAAGGGGTTTTCCACTCTTATGATGTACTTATCCTTAGAATAGGTCATTAATATCACATTGGTTGGTCTGATCAACTGTTACCATCTCCTCCAAAAGCTGTATGTAAACAGTGTTCGGAGCAAACAAGGTTTAGTGGTCGCTTCTGGTACTGCAGGACGGCTCCTATTCAGGCGAATAGGTCATCAACATTAAAGAAGTGGCAAAACCTTTTAGCACTAAGTAGTCACAATTCTACCTTGGTCTGGAATGCGAAGTCTGCGTGGACCAGGAAGGGGCTTCCAGATGCCAGCTGAAGAACTCGCCTCTCCACCATCACATCCAGCCTATCACCTCCGGCTAGTAGGGCTCTTTTGCTGATGATCTTGACAGCAAATTCTTGGCGGGTTAAAGTATCTTCCGCCATCAGGACCTTTCCAAAGCTTCCGAAGCCAAGCACATGGTGGAATAATAATCTCTCCTTGATGGAATGAGAGATTGTGCTGGAGCTGGATGGCCGAACACCACTGCATCCTATCAGGGGAGAAAAATGGCAAATATAAATCTATAATTCAATAAATCTAACATTTACAGGACATTATTCAGACTGAGGAAATCTATGTAAAGCTTGTACTTCATTTTATAAATTATGTTAATGGATTTTATTAATAAGTAACTTAGAATTCATGTAATCAACATTACATAGTTTTGTCTGTTAACCCCTTAACAACATCTGATGTACTAATACGCGTCTGTGCCCTGGGACTTAAGAGCCAGACCCGTATTAGTACGTCATGGGGATCGCGCGCGCACACAGGCTGTGCGGGCACGATCGCCGCCGGATGTCAGCTGATTGTCACAGCTGACACCCGATACTATGTGCAGGGAGCGGTCCTTCACCGCTCCCAGCACATTAACCCCCGCGATGCTGCGATCGAAGTCGATCGCAACGTTGCGGGGGCAAGGGGAGGTGATCGCAGATACTCACCTCCTCTTCCGGCTTCCAGCGCTGTCTGCAAAGGCTTCTCGGGTGTTGCCATGACGACCCGATGTCGTCATGACAACATCCGGGTCACCAGACAGCAGGAAGATTGTTTGGACATGCGCAGTGCATCTCCAAACATGGTGCTGCATTCCTGTGCCATGCAGGCGATCAGAGAAAAAAAAGTGAAAGTCCCATAGTGGGACAAAGTAATAAACTATATAAGCTTCCAGAAAGTGAAAAAAAAAAAAAAAAATTTGCAAAAATATAAAAAAAAACTAAAAAAATAATCCACCAAAAATAAAAATATAATGTACCCATCAATAAATATTATTATAAAAAAAACAAAAAAAAACAATAAAAGTACACATATTTGGTATCGACGCGTCCGGAACAACCTGACCTATAAAACTGTCCCACTAGTTAACCCCTTCAGTGAACACGGTAAAAAAAAAAAAAACGAAGCAAAAAACAATGCTTTATCACCATACCGCCAAACAAAAAAATGGAATAACACGCGATCAAAAAGACAAATATAAAAAAAAAAGGTACCGCTGAAAACGTCATCTCGTCCCGCAAAAAACAAGCCAACATACAGCTCCATCAGACGAAAAATAAAAAAGTTATAGCTCTCAGAATAAAGCGATGCTAAAAAATATTTTTTTCTATAAAATTGCTTTTATTATGTAAAACTGCAAAACATAGAAAAACAATATAAATGTGGTACCGCTGTAAACGTACTGACCCGAAGAATAAAGCTACCTTATCAATTTTACCACACGCGGAACAGAATAAAAAAAAAAAAAAAAAAACAATTCCTGAATTGTTGGTTTTTGTTTATTCTGCCTCCCAAAAATCGGAATAGAAAGCGATCAAAAAATGTCACGTGCCTGAAAATGGCACCAATAACAACGTCAAGTCATCCCGCAAAAAACGAGCCGTCACATGACTGTCTGCCAAAATCTGGAAAAATTATAGCTCTCAAAATATGGCGATGCAAAAACTAGATTTTACAAAAAATGCGTCTTTTAGTGTGTGACAGCTGTCAGTCATAAAAACCCCATATGATTCTGGTATTGCTGGAATCACACTGACCCGAAGAATAAAGTCGTCTAATCACTTATACCGCACATGGAACGGCGTCAAAAATAAACTCTTGGGTTAGGATTGGGCTAGGGTTAGGGCTGGGTTTGGGGTTAGGGTTGTGCTAGGGTTAGGGTTGTGCTAGGGCTAGGGTTGTGCTAGGGTTAGGGTTGTGCTACGCTTAGGGTTGTGCTAGGGTTAGGGCTGGGGTTGGGGTTAGGGTTGGGGTTAGGGTTGTGATGGGGTTGTGATTTTTTTCAAACGTAAGAAAAAAAGATGACGATATGGCGACTAGTGTTGAGCGCAAGTGCTCGCTACTTGAGTTTGAATTGGGTGCTCTGGTATGCATTGAGTATCGTGGGTATTTGAGTGACATGCTCGAGTCTCTGCCCCATATGCTTCGCGGCCAAAAAAACTTTACGGGGATTGCCTGCCATCCACGAGCGATCCCCGCATGTTTTTTTTTGTATGTCTAATAACCGTGAAACATGTGGAGCAGGGACTTGAGCATGTCACTCGAGCACACGCTGTACATGGTGCATACCTGAGTACCCGATGCAAACTCAAGTAGCGAGCACTTGCGCTCAAGACTAATGACAACTTATTCAATATGATGACCTAATGTAAACAAATTCTGTGTCGTACCTCTGGGTTCAAAATGTTCACTATACACCTTAATAAAATCCTTGAGGGGTATAGTTTCCAAAATGGGGTCACTTGTGGGGGAGCTCCACTGTTTAGGCACATCACGGGCTCTCCAAACGCGACATGGTGTCCGCTAACAAATTGAATGGAAAATCGTCTCAAATTGTTAGCGGACGCCATGTTGCATTTGGAGAGCCCCTGCGTGCCCAAACATTGGAGCTCCCCCACAAGTGACCCCATTTTGGAAACTAGACCCCCCAAGGCACCTATCTAGATGCATAGTGAGCACTTGGAACCCCAGGTGCTTCACAAATCGATTCATAAAAATGAAAAAGTGTTTTTTTTTTCACTTTTTCATTTTTATGAATCAATTTGTGAAGCACCTGGGGGTTCCAAGTGCTCACTATGCATCTAGATAGGTGCCTTGGGGGGTCTAGTTTCCAAAATGGGGTCACTTGTGGGGGAGCTCCAATGTTTGGGCACACAGGGGCTTTCCAATCGCAACATGGTGTCCGCTAACAATTTAAGCCGACAATTTGTTAGCGGATATCATGTTGCATTTGGAGAGTCCCTGGGGGGACATTTTCGTATTTTAATATTCTTGTTATTGCTAATTTGCCCTGTAACTGAGACTGGTATATTAACCCCAGTTACAGGAGAATTTCAGCCTCCTGCCTGCATGGGAAAGCTGACTTGATCTCCTAAGACCCAGCAGCCCCTGCTCCTGCCCCACAGCTAGCGATCACATGTTTCCTGGATCTGGACAAGGCAGCATGGTCGGTGCTTCTTAATCTCTTAATCTGTAGACACAAGTGCTGGTTTAGCACTGAGTTTACAGCCATGGAGATGGTACATATGGTAATAAGCCATGTTTTACCCTCTGTCTGGGAAGTCCGGCTGTGTATGACAGCCTGCTCCCCACCTCACAGGTTCATGATCTTGTGCGAGCTGCTTACAATCCACTGACGTTTTAGAACGTCAGTGCAGATTAATGAGTGGACTGCCCAGAAATATATTATCTATGTGTCATCCAGGAGCATAGCTCCCAACTTCTGAAGAAGAGAAAGAGGGCTGAAGCATTCGGCCACACCCCAATCCCGCCCATTTACCATGTTGTTCTTGTCCAGCGGGAGGAGATGTCAGAGGGGCGGTGGTAGTGAAAGAAATTCAGCAGACGCCTGTCCGCTCTATCCGGGACCGTTGGGACTAGGGTCTAGCGGATCGATTCACAGGACTGTGGTACAGCGTCCAGGTCAGGGCTACTTGGTGGCTGGATGGGAGGCCGTGGACCTCTTACCTTCCGGCGTCCTTGTTGTGGCTTTTGATCACCCAGGGCTGGTGCAACATCATCTGTGCATACTGATACTCTCTATTTGGGACCTGTGTATTTATTCTTTGTTCAATCACAGTCTGAGCCACCAGAACTTTCTCATCTTTCTGTAGCTTCACTATACGACATCTGTATACCTCCCAACTCTTAAGGAAGGGAAAGGGCGATAAAGTTTGCGGTGCGCAGAGCCCGCTGCTGTACTTTTCAGCCACGCCGCCAATAGTTAGCAAGTACCTGCCTGTAAATTCTTCACCCCTTAAGAAAACAATCCCAAAGTCCCGGATAACAACTTTAATTGCCCCAATTAACCAACAGCACATTATTCTTACTTGTCGCCTTAAAAGAGAATGGATCTGTCAAAGTCAGTCAGGTGACCATGTGATTACATGGTCTAAATAGGAGCATGGGCTGATGTTTCTAATCTCTTCATATCACTGACCAAGAAAAACAAACGTCCCCAGCAGCAGCAACGTCTGTGTGCTCCGTCCTGCTTGCTCTGAGTCCCGTGTGGGACCCTGAGGGGCAGACACAGGTTTATCACCACTTGTCTCACAGGGCTCTGTAGTGGCTGCTGATTCTAGTTACTTCGCTCACAGGAGGACACAAGCGCTGTATGTGGCCGCTCTCTGCATGATAGCTAACTGCTCATGTGTGAGCCTATGAGGTTCATAGGTAGGAACAGAGGACAGGGTGGGGCGTAGTCAGAAATCAGGGGGGTTGTGACCTGAAGCCAGGGGGTGTGTGACCTGAAGCCAGAGGGGGAGTGGCGGCTACTTTTCACTGCAGTGCGGACAGTAGCTCCCGCCCAGGTGTGCAGGGAAGAATCTCAAAATCGGGACTGTCCCGCTGTATCCGGGACAGCTGGGAGCTATGCCAGAAGCAATGGCATACCGCTATTGGTGACAGGCTGCGCCACTACTATGGGGCCTGTGAGACTTGGGGCCCACACTGGGCCCTCCCTGCACTGGGCCCCGCCTCCGCCCATCAGCACCTGCACTGCCCGGCCACCCGCACAGAATGATGGGGGTGGAAGCTTCAGCTGACGCTCCCTCCTCCATCATCATTGCTCATACTGACGGCGGGAGGGGGGGGGCTAGTGCGAGCAATGATGATGGACAATCAGCTGATGCTTCGATGTCCGACGCTTCACACGGTACGATGAGGATACTGGAGCATTGGGTGCAACCGAGAGAGGTGAATACTGTATTTATTTTTTTTAAATCAGTGACTGTTGACCATAATACTGTATGGGGGTTGCATTATATAGCGTGGAGGACCATGGGGGTGCATTATATTTTATGCAGGACTGGTGGGGTGCATTATATTTTATGCAGGACCATGGGGAATGCATTATATTGTATGGAGGATCATGGGGGGTGCATTATATTGTATGGAGGACCATGTAGAGAGAATTTTATTATATGGAGGACCATGGAGAGAGCATTTTATTATATATAGAACCACGGTGAGAGCATTTTATTATCTGGAGGACCATGGAGGTGCATTAGATTCTATGGAGGACCACGGCGAGTGCACTGTATTTTATGGATATCCATGGGGAGTGCGTGCACTATATTTTATGGAGGACCATGGGGAGTGCATAATACTATATGGAGGATTATGGGGGGTGCATTATACTATATGAAGGCTATGTGGGGTAAATTATACTGTATGCAAGCAATTATACAGTGTGAAGGTTTGTGTGGGGTCCGTTATACTGTTTGCAGGGCTAGTGTACTCCATTATACTGTATGTAGGTCTAATATAGTGCATGGAGAGCTGTGTGGGGGTCACAGTTGGGGGATCATACTGTGTTGGGGTCTCCATACTTTGCCTTGGGAGTTGAGGTGGGGTACAATAGAGTCATTATACTGTGCATGTGGAGGAATTCACCATGGGGGTATCATATTGTGTTTGGGGTCACTTTTGTTTGCATAAAACTTTATAGGGGCAATGAAAGAGGAATCTAGGACTTCAGCAGGAGGAAAATTACTATGTAGAGGCTGGAAGGTTGTGAGATATGCTCTTCTGTTATATCTACACATTCCCCCTTCATTATATGGAATTGGGTCATGTGATCTTCTGTCTGACAACTATTCCAGTACATGCACTAATGTGTTGACAGGAAGTCAGTCTCTGATGTCATGTGATCTGTAAGATGACCTCATCACCTATCAAATCCCTCCTGTCAGCTCAGACTCTTCCCCTCACCACCCATCTTCAGCCTCCTTGTCGCTCTGTACATCCTCCCATTCAGCTAAAGAAATCTTTGAAGACTTGTCTAAAAGAAATCATGTCTTTGCTGCCATAGCAGCCAATCACAGAGCAGCTTTCATTTATTTTATATAGTTGAGCAGTGGCATAGTAGGAGAGACCGACTGAAGCCACATTACGTAAAGAATCATCAGAGGTGTAGCTAGGGGGTTAGCTCAGGGGACACAAAACATCTGAGTGGGCCCCTAACCAGGTAACTGTGGGTACAACTATAGTGGTGAACCCTGATTGTGGGTATATAGGATCCTCAGGAGATGAACCCTCTGAAAATGAATCTCTACACAAAGACCAGCACTGATATTATCACCATAAGGTGACCATATAGTGGTAGATACCATTGCTGCAGAACATACAAGTAATCACAATACAGTTATATATAGTAACTTACAGCTGATGTTCTTTCTGATGGAGTCATTCATTTTCCCATCTTTTCCATCTGGCCCAGACCAACATGACGACTTCTCGAGCCAGGTCTCGTCTGCCAAGATTACAACAAAAACACATTTGACTTCTCACATTTCCTGACCCGTCCCCATCTATCCCCAACCTGCACAAACACCTCATCCTGCTGATACCCCTATACTGAGCCTCTGCTGTCAAATGTGTCCCTATTACTGCACCTACTGTGTGGTACAAAAACAGAGCTCATCTTAGTGCCCCACATAGTAATCCCACCACTGTGCCCTTTGGAAATTAATAATGCCTTCTTTGTGCCCTCTAGATGGTAAAATTGCTGCCTTGAAAATATTAATGCCCTGAGCAAATGCCCTAGAAAAGTGTCCACAGTTTTCCCCTTTGATAGTTAAAATACTCTGAGTGCCCCTATAAAATAATGCTTCAATAATGTCCACATGACATTTAATAATGTCCACTGGGTCCCCCAATATACAGCTCCTCTGTATACAGTATAGTGGACCCATAGCTCCCTTATACAGAATATAATGCCCTACAGATTCCCTATACACGGTATGGTGGGCCCACAGCTCCCATATACACAGAACCACCATCAGTACATTAATGCAGCACCTTTTTTTTTTTTACCACTTTTGGTAAATGAATGCAGTGCCAGAACCAGTAGATGAATACAGCACTAGAACCACATTTTCCTCCTCTGCATACTGCCCACAAGATACTGTGCCTTCACATTAACATCCCTAATATACAATAAAAGTCCCTATAAGTTTTACCTCTATAAGGTGCTTACCTTTCCCACTTCGGCAACAGGGTGATAGCGGCAGCAAGGTGACGGCCACAGTAGGGTGGCAGTGGCAGAAAGGTGACCGCCACAGCAGGGTGAAGACCCCTGATTAGTTATGGATTGGTAGATTTTTACATGATCAGAACCATGGTCAGTACATGAATCCATTATCAGATGCACTGTCAGTGAATACAACTTCTCCATACTGTGCCCCCACTTTTCCATATTGTCCTGAAAGCTCTCACCTCTCCATACCGTCCCCTCATGCTTCCATCTCTACATACTGTGCCCACACTTCTCTATATTGTCCCAAAAGCTATCACCTCTCCATGCTATCCCGCCACACTCCCGTCTCTACATACTGTTCCCCCACTTCCCCATACTGTGCCCTCACTTCTCCATATTGTTCCCCACGTTCTCAGCTCGCCATACTGTCCCCCCCATGCTCCCATCTCTACTTACTGTTCCACTACTTCTCCATACAATCCTCTCACACTCCCACTTCTACATATGGACCCACACACTTACATTTCTCCGTTCTGTACCCCCATTTCTCCATATTGTCCCCTAAACTCCCATCTCTCTATACTGTCTGCCTGCTTCTTCATATTGTGCACCACTTCTCCATACTGTCCCCCCGCGCTCACATTTCTCCATACGGTCCCCCCACCTCTCCATAATATCACCCACTTCTACATATAGTCCCCCACACCTCCATATGGTCCCCCCACTCCTGCATACAATCCCACCACACTCCCTCTTCTTCATATGGCCCTCAGACGCTCCCAATTCTCCATCCTGTTCCCCCATACCCATATTGTCACCTACACTCCACCTCAACATACTGTCACCCCACTTGTTCAGGTTGAACATCCATTTCTCCATATGGACCCCCACCTCTCTATAATGTCCCCCACTTCTCCAAATGGTCCCCCCACTCCTCCATATTGTTCCCATGCTTCCTTCTCTCCTTACTTTCCCAACACTTTTCTATATGGTCCACCCCCTTGCTGCTACCTCTCACAATTTTCCCCACTGGCCCATAACATGCAAGCACAAGCGTCCTTTGCCGCTCTGTGGCTCAGTGATCGCAGCAGAGTGATGAGGTCAGCTGTGTGTGACCTCTTCACTCTACTGCACATCGGGGCGGGGAGATGATAAGAGCTCCCCTATGTCCCCTCGCTGTACTGTTGCTCAGATGTATTCACGTCTAAGAGAGGTGAATACAGCTGAGCACACGGAGTAGGGAACCAACGGCGAGTTGCTTGCTGTGCCGCCCTGGCTTATGTATATCGGAGAGCTGTGGTGGGCCCCCCCCTGAGCATGGGGCCTGGGGCGACTGCACCCTCTGCCCCCCCCCCGATAGCTACGCTACTGGGCATCATCAAACCTGTCTATGGGTCTGTGCACACATTAAGTATTTGGTGCAGAAATTTCTGCACCATTTCTGTATCTTTTGCCAGGAATAATGCAGCGGCAAAAACACAAGCTTTTGCTGAGTTTTTTTACTTGTATTTTTGGTGTTGATTTTTCCCCACTCATTAGTATGGATGAAATCTGCAGGAAAAACGCTGAAAGAATTGATATGCTGCAGATTTATCCCCTTCACGACATGCGCCGTACATGTACGGTGCAAGTCGGAAGCAGGTGTATGAAGCCTGCTCATGCCTGGCAGATGATGGCTGTGTATAACAATCACGGGTGGGGCACTGCTCTGACTGTGATTGTTAACCTGTTAAATGCCGCTGTCAATCTCTGACAGCGGCATTTAACACGTGGCGACATGCATGCCTGTCATTCCCTCCGCCCATCAGCATGCCTGTGACATTATCGCGGGTGGCCGATGGGTTGTCATTATTGCCGGGAGTCAGCTAATGACCTTCGTACCTGTCATTACGGAGCTCCTTTGAAACCCTGCCTGTAGCCGAGCTGTATATAGCACAACCAATCGGACAATCACATCTTCAAGTCCCCTAAGAGGGCTAAAAATAATAGTGAAAAGTAAAAAAAAATACTTTGAAAAAAAAATAAAAAAAAACTTAAAACATAACCTTTATTAAAGTTAATTAAAATTGTAGGGATCAATGTAGCGATCAATGCACGCACTGTTTCCAGCACCATCTTATTGAAGTAATATACTACAGCATCAACATAGCAGTGCGCCAGCATTGGTTGTACGGATAATGGCGATTGGTGGTGCATGCGAACTGCTCTGTTGACGTTGTAGTACATTACTTCAATGAAATGGCGCCAGAGTCAGCCCTTGCGCATACCGTGCTGTCTGGTGCCATTTTATTTAGGACCCTATATATGCGAATTCGCAGACACAGAATCTTGAAAAAAAATGGCGCTGGATAGCGTGGTATGCGCACACGCTGAGTCCGGCGTCATTTTATGAAAGTATTGAACTGCAAAATTAAATTATCACAAGAAATAATACTGTTAACCTGCAGATATGCTGTCATTCTGCAGGTTAATAGTGTTATTCTGCTGCCCGGCGACTGAATGCAGAGAGTTCAGTCATTGCTCTAAGAATACAGAGCGTCCGCTGTAGCTGCACCCCCAGCCCTGACTGACACTCTCTCTGTATTAGGGATGGATGGATGGGTTCCCCAGCCTGGTATATGCTCCCCCCCTCCTACCTGCGCTGCTGCTCTATCCATCCATCCATACTGCTCATTCATCCATCCATTAATGCTGCTCATCCAGCCATCCATGCTGCTCATCCAGCCATCCATGCTGCTCATCCATCCATCCATGCTGCTCATCCATCCATTCATACTGCTCATCCATCTATCCATGCTGCTCATCAATCCATTCATGCTGCTCATCAATCCATTCATGCTGTTCATCCATCCATGCTGCTCATCCATCCGTGCTGCTCATTCATCCGTCCATGCTGCTCATCCATCCATGCTGCTCATTCATTCATTCATGCTGCTCATCCATCCATCTATGCTGATCCATCCATCCATGCTTCCATCCATCCATGCTGCTCATCTATCCATCCTTGCTGCTCATCCATTCATGCTGCTCATCCATCCATCGATCCATGCTGCTCATCCATCCGTGCTGCTCATTCATCCATCCATGCTGCTCATCCATCCATCCATGCTGCTCATCCATCCATCCATGCTGCTCATCCATCCATCCAACCATGCTGCACATCCATCCATCCATTCTTTTCATATATCCATCCATGCTGCTCATCCATCCATCCATTTTTGCATAAATCCATCCATGCTGCTCATCCATCCGTGCTGCTCATCCATCCTTGCTTCTCATCTATCCATCCATGCTGCTCATCCATCCATCCATGCTGCTCATCAATCCATTCATGCTGCTCATCAATTCATTCTGCTCATCCATCCATCCACGCTGCTCACCAATTCATGCTGCTCATCCATCCATCTATGCTGCTCATCCATTCATCCATGCTGCTCATCCATTCATCCATGCTGCTCATCTTTTCATCCATGCTGCTCATACAGCCATCCAGGCTGCTCATCCATCCATCCATGCTGCTCATCCTTTCATCCATGCTGCTCATCCAGCCATCCATGCTGCTCATCCATCCATGCTGCTCATCTATCCATGCATCCATCCATCAATGCTGCTCATGTATCCATCCATTCTGCTCATCCATCCATCCATTCATGCTGCTTATCCATCCATCCATGCTGCTCAGCCATCCATTCATGCTGCTCATCCATTCACCCATCCGTGCTGCTCATCCATCCATCCATGCATCCATTCATCGATCCATGCTGCTCATCCATCCATCCATGCTGCTCATTCATCCATCCATGCTGCTCATTCATCCATCCATGCTGCTCATTCATCCATCCATGTTGCTCATTCATCCATCCATGCTGCTCATTCATCCATCCATGCTGCTCATCCATTCATCCATGCTGCTCATCCAACCATCCATGCTGCTCATCCATCCATCCATGCTTCCATCCCTGCTGCTCATCCATGCTTCCATCCATGCTGCTCATCCATCCATCCATCCATGCTGCTCATTCATCCATCCATGCTGCTCATGCATGTATCCAAGCTGCTCATCCATCCATCCATCAATCCATGCTGCTCATCCATCCATCCATCCATCCATCCTGGTCATACATCCATCCATCAATCCATCCATCCATGCTGCTCATCCATCCATCCATGCTGCTCATCCGTTCATCCATCAATCCATGCTGCTCACCCATCCAGTCATGCTTCTCATCCATCCATCCATCCATGCATCCATCCATCCATGTTGCTCATCCATCCATCCTTGCTGCTCATCCATCCATGCTGCTCATCTATCCATGCATCCATCCATGCTGCTCATCCATCCACATATGCTGCTCATCCATCCATCCATCCATCCATTCATGCATCCATCCATCCATCCATGCTGTTCATCTATCCTTCCATGCTGCTCATCCATACATCCATCCATACTGCTCATCCATTCATGCTTCTCATCCATCCATGCTTCTCATCCATCCATGCTGCTCATCCATCCATGCATTCAACCATGCTGCTCATCCATCCATTCTGCTTATCCATTTTTCTCATCCATTCATCCATTCTGCTCATCCATTCTGGTCATCCATCCATGCTGTTCATCCACCCATCCATGCTGCTCATCCATCCATTCATGCTGCTCATACATCCATGCTGCTTATTCATCCATGCTGCTCATCCATCCATGCTGCTCATTCAACCATCCATGCTGCTCATCCATCCATGCTGTTCATCCATCCATACATGTTACTCATCCATCCATCCATGCTGCTCATCCATCCAGGTGCTCATCCATCCATCCATGCTTTTTATCCATCCATGCTGCTCACCCATCCGTCCATGCTTTTTATCCATTCATGCTGCTCATTCATCCATCCATTCTGTTCATCCATCCATTCATGCTGCTTATCCATCCATCCATGCTGCTCAGCCATCCATTCATGCTGCTCATCCATTCACCCATCCATGCTGCTCATCCTTCCATCCATGCATCCATCCATTCATCCATCCATGCTGCTCATCCATCCATCCATGCATCCATCCATTCATCCATCCATGCTGCTCATCCATTCATCCATGCTGCTCATCCGTTCATCCATGCTGCTCATCCGTTCATCCATGCTGCTCATCCGTTCATCCATGCTGCTCATCCAGCCATCCAGGCTGCTCATCCTTTCATCCATGCTGCTCATCCTTTCATCCATGCTGCTCATCTATCCATGCATCCATCCATCAATGCTGCTCATGTATCCATCCATGCTACTCATCCATCCATGCTGCTCATTCATCCATCCATGTTGCTCATTCATCCATCCATGCTGCTCATTCATTCATCCATGCTGCTCATTCATTCATCCATGCTGCTCATTCATCCATCCATGCTGCTCATCCATTCATCCATGCTGCTCATCTATTTATCCATGCTGCTCATCCAAACTCATCCAAACTTCCATGCTGCTTATCCATCCATCCATGCTTCCATCCATGCTGCTCATTCATGCTTTCATCCATGCTGCTCATCCATCCATCCATCCATGCTGCTCATTCATCCATCCATCAATCCATGCTGCTCATCCATCCATGCATTCAACCATGCTGCTCATCCATCCATTCTGCTTATCCATTCTTCTCATCCATTCATCCATTCTGCTCATCCATTCTGCTCATCCATCCATGCTGTTCATCCACCCATCCATGCTGCTCATCCATCCATCCATGCTGCTCATCCATCAATGCTGCTTATCCATACATGCTGCTCATCCATCCATGCATTCATCCATCCATGCTGCTTATCCATGCTGCTCATCCATCCATGCTGTTCATCCATCCATACATGCTGCTCATCCATCCATAAATGCTGCTCATCCATCCATACATGCTGCTCATCCATCCATACATGCTGCTCATCCATCCATCCATGCTGCTCATCCATCCATCCATGCTTTTTATCCATCCATGCTGCTCATCCATCCATGCTGCTGATCCATCCATCCATGCTACCATCCATACATGCTGCTCATCCATCCATCCTTGCTGCTCATCCATTCATGCTGCTCATCCATCCATCGATCCATGCTGCTCATCCATCCGTGCTGCTCATTCATCCATCCATGCTGCTCATCCATCCATCCATGCTGCTCATCCATCCATGCTGCTCATCCATCCATCCATGCTGCTCACCCATCCATGCTGCTCATTCATCTATCCAGGCTGCTCATCCATCCATGCTACTCATCCATCCATCCATGCTGCTCATCCATCCATCCAACCATGCTGCTCATCCATCCATCCATTCTTTTCATATATCCATCCATGCTGCTCATCCATCCATCCATTTTTTCATATATCCATCCATGCTGCTCATCCATCCATCCATTTTTTCATATATCCATCCGTGCTGCTCATCCATCAATTCTTCAGATCTATCCATCCATGCTGCTCATCCATCCATCCATGCTGCTCATCAATCCATTCATGCTGCTCATCCATCCATCCATGCTGCTCATCCATCCATCCATCCATGCTGCTCATTCATCCATCCATGCTGCTCATGCATGTATCCAAGCTGCTCATCCATCCATCCATCAATCCATGCTGCTCATCCATCCATCCATGCTGTTCATACATCCATCCATCAATCAATCCATCCATCCATGCTGCTCATCCATCCATCCATGCGGCTCATCCGTTCATCCATCAATCCATGCTGCTCATCCATCCATTCATGCTGCTCACCCATCCATTCATGCTTCTCATCCATCCATGCATCCATCCATCCATGTTGCTCATCCATCCATCCTTGCTCCTCATCCATCAATTCTGCTCATCTATCCATGCATCCATCCGTGCTGCTCATCCATCCATCTATGCTGCTCATCTATCCATCCATCCATCCATCCATCCATTCATGCATCCATCCATGCATCCATGCTGTTCATCCATCCATCCATGCTGCTCATCCATACATCCATCCATACTGCTCATCCATTCATGCTTCTCATCCATCCATGCTTCTCATCCATCCATGCTGCTCATCCATCCATGCTGCTCATCCATCCATGCATTCAACCATGCTGCTCATCCATCCATTCTACCTATCCATTCTTCTCATCCATTCATCCATTCTGCTCATCCATTCTGCTCATCCATCCATGCTGTTCATCCACCCATCCA
Source organism: Phyllobates terribilis (assembly GCF_046119375.1). Lineage (NCBI taxonomy): Eukaryota > Metazoa > Chordata > Amphibia > Anura > Dendrobatidae > Phyllobates > Phyllobates terribilis. The sequence goes on from NW_027362771.1 coordinate 296,346,177, forward strand.
TGCTGCTCATCCATCCATGCTGCTTATTCATCCATGCTGCTCATCCATCCATCCATCCATGCATTCATTCATCCATGCTGCTTATCCATGCTGCTCATCCATCCATGCTGCTCATCCATCCATACATGTTGCTCATCTATCCATCCATGCTGCTCATCCATCCATCCATGCTGCTCATCCATCCATCCATGCTTTTTATCCGTCCATGCTGCTCATCCGTGCTGCTGATCCATCCATCCATGCTTCCATCCATCCGTGCTGCTCATCCATCCATCCTTGCTGCTCATCCACTCATGCTGCTCATCCATCCATCGATCCATACTGCTCATACATCCGTGCTGCTCATTCATCCATCCATGCTGCTCATCCATCCATCCATCCATGCTGCTCATCCATCTATCCAGGCTGCTCATCCATCCATGCTGCTCATCCATCCATCCATGCTGCTCATCCATCCATCCAACCATGCTGCTCATCCATCCCCATCCATTCTTTACATATATCCATCCATGCTGCTCATCCATCCATCCATTTTTTTCATATATCCATCCATGCTGCTTATCCATCCATCCGTGCTGCTCATCCACCCATGCTTCTCATCTATCCATCCATGCTGCTCATCCATCCATCCATGCTGCTCATCCATCCATCCCTGCTGCTCATCCGTCCGTGCTGCTCATCCATCCATTCATCCATCCATGCTGCTCATCCATCCATTCATGCTGCTCATCCATCCATCCATGCTGCTCATCTATCCATTCATGCTGCTCATCCATCCATGCTGCTCATCCATCCGTGCTGCTCATTCATCCGTCCATGTTGCTCATCCATCCATACTGCTCATTCATTCATTCATGCTGCTCATCCATCCATCTATGCTGATCCATCCATCCATGCTTCCATCCATCCATGCTGCTCATCCATCCATCCTTGCTGCTCATCCATTCATGCTGCTCATCCATCCATCGATCCATGCTGCTCATCCATCCATGCTGCTCATTCATCCATCCATGCTGCTCATCCATCCATGCTGCCCATCTATCCATGCATCCATCCATGCTGCTCATCCATCCATCTATGCTGCTCATCCATCCATCCATCCATGCATCCATCCATCTATCCATGCTGTTCATCCATCCATCCATGCTGCTCATCGATCCATCCATGCTGCTCATCCATCCATCCATCCATGCTGCTCATCCATCCGTGCTGCTCATTCATCCATCCATGCTGCTCATCCATCCATGCTGCCCATCTATCCATGGATCCATCCATGCTGCTCATCCATCCATCTATGCTGCTCATCCATCCATCCATCCATGCATCCATCCATCTATCCATGCTGTTCAACCATCCATCCATGCTGCTCATCCATCCATCCATGCTGCTCATCTATCCATGCTGCTCATCCATCCATCCATACTGCTCATCCATCCATGCTGCTCATCCATCCATGCTGCTCATCCATCCATGCATTTATCCATCCATGCATTCAGCCATTCTGCTCATCCTTTCATCCATTCTGCTCATCCATTCATCCATTCTGCTCATCCATCCATGCTGTTCATCCACCCATGCTGTTCATCCACCCATGCTACTTTTCCATCCATGCTGCTCATCCATCCATGCATTCATCCATCCATGCTGCTTATTAATGCTGCTCATCCATCCATGCTGCTCATCCATCCATCCATGCTGCTCATCCATCCTTCCATGCTGTTCATCCATCCGTTCATGCTGCTCATCCATCCATGCATGCTGCTCATCCATCCATCCATGCTGCTCATCCATGCATCCATGCTGCTCATCCTTCCATGCTTTTTATCCATCCATGCTGCTCATCCATCCGTGCTGCTGATCCATCCATCCATGCTTCCATCCATCCATGCTGCTCATCCATTCATGCTGCTCATTCATCCATCGATCCATGCTGCTCATCCATCCATGCTGTTCATTCATCCATCCATGCTGCTCATCCATCCATGCTGCTCATCCATCCATTCATTCTTTTCATATATCCATCCATGCTGCTCATCCATCCATCCATGCTGCTCATCCATCCATGCTGCTCATCCATCCATCCATTCATTCTTTTCATATATCCATCCATGCTGCTCATCCATCCATCCATGCTGCTCATCCATTCATGCTGCTCATCCATCCATCCATCCATGCTGCTCATCCATTGATCCATGCTGTTCATCCTTTCATCCATGCTGCTCATCCAGCCATCCAGGCTGCTCATCCAGCCATCCATGCTGCTCATCCATCCATCCATCAATCCATGCTGCTCATCCATCCATTCATCCATGCTGCTCATCCATCCATCAATCCATGCTGCTCATACATCCATTCATGCTGCTCACCCATCCATTCATGCTTCTCATCCATCCATCCATCCATGCTTCTCATACATCCATCCATCAATCCATGCTGTTCATCCATCCATCCATGCTGCTCATCCATCCATCCATGCTGCTCATCCGTTCATCCATCAATCCATGCTGCTCATCCATCCATTCATACTGCTCATCCATCCATCCATGCTGCTCATCCATCCATCCATCAATCCATGCTGCTCATCCATCCATTCATCCATGCTGCTCATCCATCCATCAATCCATGCTGCTCATCCATCCATTCATGCTGCTCATCCATCCATTCATGCTTCTCATCCATCCATCCATCCATGCATCCATCCATCCATCCATGCTGTTCATCCATCCATCCATGCTGCTCATCCATCCATCCATACTGCTCATCCATCCATGCTGCCCATCCATCCATGCTGCTCATCCATCCATGCATTCATCCATCCATGCATTCAACCATGCAGCTCATCCATCCTTGCTGCTCATCCATCCATGCTGCTCATCTATCCATGCATCCATCCATGCTGCTCATCAATCCATTTATGCTGCTCATCCATCCATGCATCCATCCATCCATCCATGCTGTTCATCCATCCATCCATACTGCTCATCCATCCATGCTGCCCATCCATCCATGCTGCTCATCCATCCATGCATTCATCCATCCATGCATTCAACCATGCAGCTCATCCATCCATTCTGCTCATCCATTCATCCATTCTGCTCATCCATCCATGCTGTTCATCCACCCATGCTGTTCATCCACCCATGCTATTTTTCCATCCATGCTGCTCATCCATCCATGCATTCATCCATCCATGCTGCTTATTAATGCTGCTCATCCATCCATGCTGCTCATCCATCCATGCTGCTCATCCATCCTTCCATGCTGTTCATCCATCCATACATGCTGCTCATCCATCCATGCATGCTGCTCATCCATCCATGCTGCTCATCCATCCATCCATGCTGCTCATCCTTCCATGCTTTTTATCCATCCATGCTGCTCATCCATCCGTGCTGCTGATCCATCCATCCATGCTTCCATCCATCCATGCTGCTCATCCATTCATGCTGCTCATTCATCCATCGATCCATGCTGCTCATCCATCCGTGCTGCTCATTCATCCATCCGTGCTGCTCATTCATCCATCCGTGCTGCTCATTCATCCATCCGTGCTGCTCATTCATCCATCCGTGCTGCTCATCCATCCATCCATGCTGCTCATCCATCCATCCATGCTGCTCATCCATCCATCCATCCATCCATTCTTTTCATATATCCATCCATGCTGCTCATCCATCCATCCATGCTGCTCATCCATTCATGCTGCTCATCCATCCATCCATGCTGCTCATCCATCCATCCATCCATTCTTTTCATATATCCATCCATGCTGCTCATCCATCCATCCATGCTGCTCATCCATTCATGCTGCTCATCCATCCATCCATCCATGCTGCTCATCCATTCATCCATGCTGTTCATCCTTTCATCCAGGCTGCTCATCCAGCCATCCATGCTGCTCATCCAGCCATCCAAGCTGCTCATCCATCCATACTGCTCATTTATCCATGCATCCATCCATCCATGCTGCTCATGTATCTATCCATGCTACTCATCCATCCTTTCATGCTGCTCATTCATCCATCCATTCTGCTCATCCATTAATTCATGCTACTTATCCATCCATCCATGCTGCTCAGCCATCCATTCATGCATCCATCCATTCATCCATCCATGCTGCTCATCCATTCATCCATGTTGCTCATTCATCCATCCATGCTGCTCATTCATCCATCCATGCTGCTCATTCATCCATCCATGCTGCTCATCCATTCATCCATGCTGCTCATCCATTCATCCATGCTGCTAATCGATCTATCCATGCTGCTCATCCATCCATTCATGCTGCTCATCCATCCATCCATGCTTCCATCCATGCTGCTCATCCATGCTTCCATCCATGCTGCTCATCCATCCATCCATCCATGCTGCTCATTCATCCATCCATGCTGCTCATGCATCTATCCAAGCTGCTCATCCATCCATCCATCAATCCGTGCTGCTCATTCATACATACATCAATGCTGCTCATCCATCCATCCATCAATCCATGCTGTTCATCCATCCATCCATGCTGCTCATCCATCCATCCATGCTGCTCATCCGTTCATCCATCTATCCATGCTGCTCATCCATCCATTCATCCATGCTTCTCATCCATCCATCAATCCATGCTGCTCATCCATCCATTCATGCTGCTCACCCATCCTTTCATGCTTCTCATCCATCCATCCATCCATGCATCCATCCATCCATGTTGCTCATCCATCCATCCTTGCTGCTCATCCATCCATACTGCTCATCTATCCATGCATCCATCCATGCTGCTCATCCATCCATCTATGCTGCTCATGCATCCATCCATCCATGCATCCATCCATCCATCCTGTTCATCCATCCATCCATGCTGCTCATCCATCCATGCATTCATCCATCCATGCTGCTTATTAATGCTGCCCATCCATCTATGCTGCTCATCCATCCTTCCATGCTGTTCATCCATCCATACATGCTGCTCATCCATCCATGCATGCTGCTCATCCATCCATCCATGCTGCTCATCCATCCATTCATGCTGCTCATCCATCCATTCATGCTTCTCATCCATCCATGCATCCATCCATCCTTGCTGCTCATCCATCCATGCTGCTCATCTATCCATGCATCCATCCATGCTGCTCATCCATCCATCTATGCTGCTCATCCATCCATCCATTCATGCATCCAATCATCCATCCATCCATGCTGTTCATTCTTCCATCCATGCTGCTCATCCATCCATACTGCTCATCCATCCAGGCTGCTCATCCATCCATGCTGCTCATCCATCCATGCTGCTCATCCATCCATACATTCAACCATGCAGCTCATCCATCCATTCTGCTCATCCATTCTGCTCATCCATTCATCCATTCTGCTCATCCATTCTGCTCATCCATCCATTCTGTTCATCCACCCATGCTGTTCATCCACCCATGCTACTTTTCCATCCATGCTGCTCATCCATCCATGCATTCATCCATCCATGCTGCTTATTAATGCTGCTCATCCATCCATGCTGTACATCCATCCATACATGCTGCTAATCCATCCATGCATGCTGCTCATCCATCCATGCTGCTCATCCATCCATCCATGCTTCCATCCATCCATGCTGCTCATCCTTTCATCGATCCATGCTGCTCATCCATCCATGCTGCTCATTCATCCATCCATGCTGCTCATCCATCCATCCATCCATTCTTTTCATATATCCATCCATGCTGCTCATCCATCCATCCATGCTGCTCATCCATTCATGCTGCTCATCCATCCATCCATCCATGCTGCTCATCAATGCTGTTCATCCTTTCATCCAGGCTGCTCATCCAGCCATCCATGCTGCTCATCCAGCCATCCAAGCTGCTCATCCATCCATGCTGCTCATTTATCCATCCATGCTACTCATCCATCCATTCATGCTGCTCATTCATCCATCCATTCTGCTCATCCATCCATTCATGCTGCTTATCCATCCATCCATGCTGCTCAGCCATCCATCCATGCTGCTCATCCATTCACCCATCCATGCTGCTCATCCATCCATACATCCATACATTCATCCATCCATGCTGCTCATCCATTCATCCATGTTGCTCATTCTTCCATCCATGCTGCTCATTCATCCATCCATGCTGCTCATTCATCCATCCATGCTGCTCATTCATCCATCCATGCTGCTCATCCATTCATCCATGCTGCTCATCCATTCATCCATGCTGCTCATCCATCTATCCATGCTGCTCATCCATCCATTCAAGCTGCTCATCCATCCATCCATGCTTCCATCCATGCTTCCATCCATGCTGCTCATCCATGCTTCCATCCATGCTGCTCATCCATGCATCCATCCATGCTGCTCATTCATCCATCCATGCTGCTCATGCATCTATCCAAGCTGCTCATCCATCCATCCATCAATCCGTGCTGCTCATTCATACATCCATCCATGCTGCTCATACATCCATCCATCAATCCATGCTGTTCATCCATCCATCCATCCATGCTGCTCATGCATCCATCCATGCTGCTCATCTGTTCATCCATCAATCAATGCTGCTCATCCATCCATCCATACTGCTCATCCATCCATCCATGCTGCTCATCCATCCATTCATCCATGCTGCTCATCCATCCATTCATCCATGCTGCTCATCCATCCATTCAAGCTGCTCATCCATCCATCCATGCTTCCATCCATGCTGCTCATCCATGCTTCCATCCATGCTGCTCATCCATCCATCCATCCATGCTGCTCATTCATCCATCCATACTGCTCATCCATCCATCCATGCTGCTCATCCATCCATCCATCAATCCATGCTGCTCATCCATCCATTCATCCATGCTGCTCATCCATCCATCAATCCATGCTGCTGATCCATCCATTCATGCTGCTCACCCATCCATTCATGCTTCTCATCCATCCATCCATCCATGCATCCATCCATCCATGTTGCTCATCCATCCATCCTTGCTGCTCATCCATCCATGCTGCTCATCCATCCATCTATGCTGCTCATGCATCCATCCATCCATGCATCCATCCATCCATCCATGCTGTTCATCCATCCATCCATGCTGCTCATCCATCCTTGCATTCATCCATCCATGCTGCTTATTAATGCTGCCCATCCATCCATGCTGCTCATCCATCCATCCATGCTGCTCATTCTTCCATCCATGCTGCTCATTCATCCATCCATGCTGCTCATCCATTCATCCATGCTGCTCATCCATTCATCCATGCTGCTCATCCATCTATCCATGCTGCTCATCCATCTATTCATGCTGCTCATCCATCCATGTATGCTTCCATCCATGCTGCTCATCCATGCTTCCATCCATGCTGCTCATCCATCCATCCATCCATGCTGCTCATTCATCCATCCATGCTGCTCATGTATCTATCCAAGCTGCTCATCCATCCATCCATCAATCCATGCTGCTCATCCATCCATCCATCCATGCTGCTCATACATACATCCATCAATCCATGCTGTTCATCCATCCATCCATGCTGCTCATCCATCCATGCTGCTCATCCGTTCATCCATCAATCCATGCTGCTCATCCATCCATTCATACTGCTCATCCATCCATCCATGCTGCTCATCCATCCATCCATCAATCCATGCTACTCATCCATCCATTCATCCATGCTGCTCATCCATCCATCAATCCATGCTGCTCATCCATCAATCCATGCTGCTCATCCATCCATTCATGCTGCTCATCCATCCATTCATGCTTCTCATCCATCCATCCATCCATGCATCCATCCATCCATGTTGCTCATCCATCCATCCTTGCTGCTCATCCATCCATGCTGCTCATCTATCCATGCATCCATCCATGCTGCTCATCCATCCATCTATGCTGCTCATCCATCCATCCATCCATGCATCCATCCATCCATCCATCCATGCTGTTCATCCATCCATCCATGCTGCTCATCCATCCATACTGCTCATCCATCCATGCTGCTCATCCATCCATGCTGCTCATCCATCCATGCATTCATCCATCCATGCATTCAACCATGCAGCTCATCCATCCATTCTGCTCATCCATTCTGCTCATCCATTCTGCTCATCCATCCATGCTGTTCATCCACCCATGCTGTTCATCCACCCATGCTACTTTTCCATCCATGCTGCTCATCCATCCATGCATTCATCCATCCATGCTGCTTATTAATGCTGCTCATCCATCCATGCTGCTCATCCATCCATCCATGCTGCTCATCCATCCTTCCATGCTGTTCATCCATCCATACATGCTGCTCATCCATCCATGCATGCTGCTCATCCATCCATGCTGCTCATCCATCCATCCATGCTGCTCATCCATCCATCCATGCTGCTCATCCATCCATGCTTATCTATCCATCCATGCTGCTCATTCATCCATCCATGCTGCTCATCAATCCATCCCTGCTGCTCATCCATCCATCCATCCCTGCTGCTCATCCATCCATCCATCCTTGCTGCTCATCCCTCCGTGCTGCTCATCCATCCATTCATACATCCATGCTGCTCATCCATCCATCCATACTGCTCATTCATCCATTCATCCATCCATGCTGCTCATCCATCCATACTGCTCATTCATCCATCCATACTGCTCATTCATCCATCCATCCATCCATGCTGCTCATCCATCCATGCTGCTCATTCATTCATTCATTCATTCATGCTGCTCATCTATCCATCTATGCTGATCCATCCATCCATGCTGCTCATCCATCTGTCCTTGCTGCTCATCCATTCATGCTGCTCATCCATCCATCGATCCATGCTGCTTATCCATCCGTGCTGCTCATTCATCCATCCATGCTGCTCATCCATCCATCCAACCATGCTGCTCATCCATCCATCCATCCATTCTTTTCATATATCCATTCATGCTGCTCATCCATCGATCCATTTTTTTCATATATCCATCCATGCTGCTCATCCATCCATCCGTGCTGCTCATCCATCCATGCTTCTCATCTATCCATCCGTGCTGCTCATTCATCCGTCCATGCTGCTCATCCATCCATGCTGCTCATTCATTCATTCATGCTGCTCATCCATCCATTTATGCTGATCCATCCATCCATGCTTCCATCCATCCATGCTGCTCATCCATCCATCCTTGCTGCTCATCCATTCATGCTGCTCATCAATCCATCGATCCATGCTGCTCATCCATCCGTGCTGCTTATTCATCCTTCCATGCTGCTCATCCATCCATCCATGCTGCTCATCCATCCAAGCTGCTCATCCATCCATCCATGCTGTTCATCCATCCATCCAACCATGCTGCTCATCCATCCATCCATTCTTTTCATATATCCATCCATGCTGCTCATCCATCCATACATTTTTTTCATATATCCATCCATACTGCTCATCCATCCATCCGTGCTGCTCATCCATCCATGCTTCTCATCTATCCATCCATGCTGCTCATCTAATTATCCATGCTGCTCATCAATCCATTCATGCTGCTCATCCATCCTTCCATCCATCCCTTCTGCTCATCCATCCATTCATCCATCCATGCTGCTCATCCATCCATCCATCCATGCTGCTCATCCATCCATCCATACTGCTCATCCATCCATCCATCCATCCATGCTGCTCATCCATCCATTCATGCTGCTCATCCATCCACGCTGCTCATAAATCCATTCATGCTGCTCATCCATCCATCCATCCGTGCTGCTCATTCATTCCTTCATGCTGCTCATCCATCCATCTATGCTGATGCATCCATCCATGTTTATCTTCCATGAAGCTCATCCATGCAAGCTGCTCATTCATCCATCCATGCTGCTCATCCATCCATCCATGCTGCTCATCCATTCATGCTGCTCATCCATCCATCCATCCATACTGCTCATCCATTCATCCATGCTGCTCATCCATTCATCCATGCTGCTCATCCATCCATCCATGCTGCTCATCGATCCATCCATGCTGCTCATCCATCCATCCAGCCATGCTGCTCATCCATCCATCCATTCTTTTCATATATCCATCCATGCTGCTCATCCATCCATACATTTTTTTCATATATCCATCCATACTGCTCATCCATCCATCCGTGCTGCTCATCCATCCATGCTTCTCATCTATCCATCCATGCTGCTCATCTAATTATCCATGCTGCTCATCAATCCATTCATGCTGCTCATCCATCCTTCCATCCATCCCTTCTGCTCATCCATCCATTCATCCATCCATGCTGCTCATCCATCCATCCATCCATGCTGCTCATCCATCCATCCATGCTGCTCATCCATCCATCCATGCTGCTCATCCATCCATCCATACTGCTCATCCATCCATTCATCCATCCATGCTGCTCATCCATCCATTCATGCTGCTCATCCATCCACGCTGCTCATAAATCCATTCATGCTGCTCATCCATCCATCCATCCGTGCTGCTCATTCATTCCTTCATGCTGCTCATCCATCCATCTATGCTGATGCATCCATCCATGTTTATCTTCCATGAAGCTCATCCATGCAAGCTGCTCATCCATCCATCCATGCTGCTCATCCATCCATCCATGCTGCTCATCCATTCATGCTGCTCATCCATCCATACTGCTCATCCATTCATCCATGCTGCTCATCCATTCATCCATGCTGCTCATCCATCCATCCATGCTGCTCATCGATCCATCCATGCTGCTCATCCAGCCATCCATGCTGCTCATCCAGCCATCCATGCTTCTCATCCAGCCATCCATGCTGCTCATCTATCCATGCATCCATCCATCTATGCTGCTCATGTATCCATCCATGCTGCTCATCCATCCGTGCTGCTGATCCATCCATCCATGCTTCCATCCATCCATGCTGCTCTTCCATACATGCTGCTCATCCATCCATCCATACTGCTAATCCATCCATCCATCCATGCTTTTTATCCATCCATCCATACTGCTCATCCGTCCTTGCTGCTCATCCATCCATCCATGCATAGATCCATCCATGCGGCTTATTCATCCATCCATGCTGCTCATCCATCCATGTTGCTTATCCATCCATCCATGCTGCTCATCCATCCATGCATCCATCCATCCATGCTACTCATCCATCCATGCTGCTCATCCAGCCATGCTGCTCAGCGATCCAGCCATCCATCCATCCATCCATCCATCCAACCATGCATCCATCCATCCACAAACACTCCTGCTCACCTTTCCTTCGCTCCCTTGCAGCGCATCATCTGAGTCAGTGGTGGGAAATTAATTTTCCCGTTGGGCCACATGAGAGACCATGACTGTTGTGGAGGGCCGAACCAATAGGCTGAAAATAATTCTGCTTAATATTAATATAAATATCAATATGTTAATGATAATTATTATATTATTAATAATTATATTAATATTAATTGTATGACTTAATATTGAGCAGAATTAAGTGTGCTGACATCCTCCTATATACCGTTTGAACCCGAATACAGACCCTTCTATATATCAATATCAGCATGTGTGCCCATGTACCAAAAAAAAGCCCAAATGACCAGAGTATTTATAAACCAAAATTATTTTATTATACACAAATAGAGCGTTAAAACAACATAGTACCTCTAAAAGGGGAGAGACACTCCAAGCTATATTCTGATACACATCTATGGCTGTGTTGTCTAAAACATGATTGTGCAAAAATTATACTGGTAAGATGTAAATAGATTATTATACAATGATGGAATATATATAAGGTGACAATTGCTGTGTGCAAAATAATCACATGCATCAGATCTCAGTGGATGTCCACACTATGATTATTTATAATACTGGTCACTGTCCTATTATCCCTAAATGTATTATGAATGGATGTTAATTAAAGGGAATCTGGCACCCCCTGGGCGATATCAGACCTCTACTATGGCCATACAAGGTATATAAAAGTAAATCTGTACATGCTTGTATGGCCCATAGCAGAGGTCTGATTGCAGAGAAAAGCACTTTAATCAATTATTTTTTCCATAGGCTTGGCGTCCGGGGGACGCCAAGCAATCCCCGCCTATGTTCTTATTATTCCCCTAAGTCCCCGCCTCTCTGCTTAATTATCATATCCCCCCTCCCCTGCACGTCACAGGGCTATCTCCGGCGCCAGACTCCTCATCCTCCTCCTGGTCTGGATGTGTCCTTCTGTCTATGGCCACACTGCGTAGGCGCAGTGCTCTTGCTCAGTCTTTAGAGACTTCGGACAGAAGGACACATCCATAATTATATTATAATTATTGCTTGCATACCCTGCAGACCCCGTTTTTATGTGGTTACAGTGGATAATGTATTTCTATACTTATTTATGATCCCGTTACTATCATGTTAGCCCTGTGCTCTCCCTCCCTGTTGGTGTTCAGGGTCTTACAGGGACTTTTAGGGACAGACGACTTGTGCGTGGGGGCGCCATTGGAGTAATATATTTAGGGTGCCAACCCATGCAGTCAGGAAGGGTCACCCTAGGGGACAATAGGAGCAGACTACTTCCCATTGATATATTGTGTATCATCCACATACTTTTGTATTTTTATATCACTAGTTTTGCACATTTATTATTTTTCACTTTGATCTTCGGGATATTTCTTTGTATGGACAATTTTAAATATCATTAATAAAGGTTACATTTTAATTTTTTTTTTATGCAAATAATATTGCTATACCCTTTAATTGTTTGATCTGCTGTTACTTGGTTAAAAAATTAAAAAAATAAAAAGTTCAAATCACCCCTCTGTTCCCCCATTGAAAGATATTAAAAAAATGAAAAAAATATTCACGTGGTATAATTTTTTTAGTCACTGCATTTCCACAAAAAATGCTGTAACCAGCGATGAAAAAAGTCACATCTATCCCAAAATGGTATTAATAAAAATGTCTTCTTGCCCCGCAAAAAATAAGCCATCAGACAGCTCCATCGACTGAAAAATGAAATTGTTATGGGTCTTGGAAAATGGCGACACAACCCAAAAAAATTTTGGGGGCAAACTTCAGATTTTTTTCACCTCTAAAATAATAAAAAACTGGACATGTTGGGTATCGCCATAATTGTATTCATTAAGAGAATAATATTGTAAGGTCATTTTTGCCACAAAATGTAGACCGTAAAAACAAATCCCACAAAACAATGTCAAAATTGCATTTTTTTCCTCAATTTCACCGCACTTGAAATTTTTTTTCCCATTTTCCAGAACACTAGTGGTAAAATGAATGGTGTCATTCTAAAGTAAACTCGTCCCGCAAAAATAAGCCTTCATATGTCTATGTGGACAGAAAAATAGATATGGCTCTGGGAAGAAAAGGAGGAAAACACGGAAACACAAAAACAAAAATTAGCTGTGCCGTGAAGGGGTTAAGTCTGCACCAAATCTGCAAGTCTCAAATAAGCAACGTGTGCACGAGACTTCAGGATTCTCATTCACTTTGCTGGAATCAGGAAACCCTTCAAGTTTTGTGACAAATCTGCACTGAAAAAAAAACGCAACAAAAACACAACGTGTGCACACAGCCTTACAGTAGGGCTGTCTACTGTATCTATAACAACTAATCAGAGATCAGCTTTCATTTCACCAAAGCAGGTTGCTAGATGAAACCTGAGCTCTGGTTGGTTGCTATGGACAACAAAGACAATGTAATGGACAGCTTTGATAAATGAGGCTCTGAGACTCCACATTATATATCAGGGGGCAGCAGCTCTATGTCACTGATCCACCACTGCTGTCAGGAGATGGGACCAAGAACAACTGATGAGAATCTAGTAATATGGGTGATGTGGTCTGCATTACAGGAACCATATAGGAGAAGACCTCAATATGGCAGATAACACAGACATGGCTCATCCGCTACAGCAGGTACACAAGGCAGACACAAGGATTTCTAAATGTACGGCGTACGGTGCTGAGAAGCAACTGCAATGCTCATGAAATAACCCTCCTAAGAGACGGACAATCCTTTACAGGTATCACTAGGATTATTATTATTTATTATTATGGCACCATTTATTCCATGGCGCCTTACATGTGTTAAGGGGTATACATAGTAAAGACAAGCACAATGATCATAAGCAATACAAGTCAGCGGCTGGTCCAGGAGGAGAGCGGACCCTGCCCGCGAGGGCCACAGTCTACAAGGGATGGGTGAGGATACAGTAGGTGGGGGTAGAGCTGGTCGTGCAGCGGTATGGTGGAGCGGTGGTTACTGCAGGTTGTAGGCTTGTCGGGAGAGGTCGGTCTTCAGGTTCCTTTTGAAGGTTTCCACTGTAGGCGAGAGTCTGATATGTTGGGGTACAGACTTCCACAGTTGGGGGGAAGCACGGGAGAAATCTTGTATGTGATTGTGGGAAGAGGAGATAAGAGGGGTGTAGAGAAGGAGATTGCAACACTCAAACATTTCCACAAATTTACCAAGTTTTTGGGACCGTTTTCTGCAGTCACTTAAAGAGTTGCCACTACTTGTCAACCCCTTCTGGAATGCTACAGTGCCCCAAATAAAGTAAAAACACTTGATATTTACCAGGAGACTCAGTGCCAACATTGTTGGAATGGCGCCATTACAGGAGGGATTACTGGAGCATTTAAAGGGGCTATGTCACCAATGTTTTGACAATTAATCTGACATATAATATACAGTATAGAAAGATATACTGTATAGATATATAATATATAGAGATAAATGTGTCACATATTGGGCTGCTTGCTGTAGTTTTGATAAAATCAGTGTTTTACCAGCAGGAGATTATCACTAGAGGAATGCAGCTAGGTAGTCATCCATATTCTTGAGCTCTGTATAACCCTGTCCCTACCAGTGATTGGGAGCTTTCTGCCTATGCACAGTGTACACACAGAAAGCTGCCAATCAGTGTTATTAGCAGGGTTATACAGAGCTCAGCATTCAGAGAATTGGTAAATCTGTAGCAGATAAAACTGTGATTTTATCAAAATTATACCATGCAGTCCAATGAATAGTATATTATTGGTATAAGAGTTTCCGCCCTATATTATGCTGCTCTCAGATAGGGTAACACAAAACTGCTGCCAGATTCCCTTTAAAAAGTTGTCAGCATTTTCCATGTCTTGTTGTAAATCTCAGAAGAACTTAACCTGGACATTACATAATGATAAGAACATTTCATGATTTGGTAACTGATAACTCTGACCACTTTATATAGATAAACTGCCTCCAACCCCTAAAATCATCTTCTCTAATATAAAACTGGTTTGGGTAATTTTTTATTATAAAGGTAGATTTGGAATCATTTTGCTGACTTTATCCCTGGATTACATGTGGAGGTATAAAACATGTACAATAATGTTCCCTGTAATTACTAGTTACATTTCTCTTCTTACCTGAGCCTCCTATGTCTTCTTTCTTCTGCCTATTGGCCTGAATTGATGGTGTCTTTCCGTCCTCTGAACAGTCCAGATCGATCCTTCTGTTCTTCGGTCCTTTACTCTGGACAATGACGTCTTCGTCCACTCGCTCCATCTCTGGGGTGGGAGACATCTTCCGTCCTGAGTCTGGATTCTTCCTCTTTTTTCCCTTCCTTTTGGGATTTTTGATTGAAGACTTCTCATCAGCCGATGAGTTCAAGCATCTTCTGTTCTTCAGTCCTTCACTCTGGGCAATGACGTCCTCATCCACTCGCTCCATCTCTGGGGTGGGAGACATCTTCCGTCCTGAGTCTGGATTCTTCCTCTTTTTTCCCTTCCTTTTGGGATTTTTGATTGAAGACTTCTCATCAGCCGATGAGTCCAAGCATCTTCTGTTCTTCAGTCCTTCACTCTGGACAATGACGTCCTCTTCCACTCGCTCCATCTCTGGGGTGGGAGACATCTTCTGTCCTGAGTGTATTTTTTTACCCTTTCTTCCTCTCCTTTTGGGTTTTTTGATTGAAGACTCCTCATCAGCCGATGAGTCCATGTGTCTTCTTTTCCTCTCTCTCTTCCTCCCTCCAATATCCTCTTTCTCCATATTATCGCTTTCCTCACAGTCTGCAGACAGCTTCTTCACCGTCACCAGTCAACTCCAACTGTCACTTTCCTCAACTGTCAACTGAGCGCACGGGCACCTGGATGGCACTGGTCATGTGATCAGTAACTGACCAATAGATTCCAAGGTATAGACTACAGTATAAGTATGGGAATGTATCAGTTTGATATAAGGGTTGTAATAAAATTAAATCTGTTTCTGTTCTACTGTTTTTAGTTAGTTGATTTAAACTTTATCTTTTACATTTCCATCATTTCAGTAATATCTCACAGATATTTTTAGGATTTTTGGGCCCATTTTAACAATATGCTATGTTATTTATCCACATGAATATCAAAAAACTATATACCTGACCATTGTACTAATTGAGAAACAGTTGAGATCTCTATATTATTTGCCTTGAGTGGCTGCAAACAAAGCAAGCGAGATGAGATTCTCATCCACTGTACTCAGCATAAGCAGCGGCTGAAATGACAAATGTTTGTTTTGATTGCTGCCTATGCAGAGCACAAAAGTCTATGACAAACTCATTTTGACTTCAGTGCTGTGCATAAGAAGTGATCAAGATGACAGAAAATGAGCAATTAATTATTGAAGACAGCTCTAATCATGTGCAGTGCATATAACCAGTGTTCATTCATTCGATACTCATTTTCTCATTTTCTGTTGTCTCAGTCTCTGCCTACGTAGAGTGAAGCACTCGAGATGAGTTTGCCATAGGCTGTTGTGCTCTGCTTAGGGAACGACTTATATTATAAAGCTTACTTCATTATACTAAGCTTTGTAGTTTCGATCTTTGCTTATGTAGAGAGCAGCAGCCACTGGCAAACTCATCTCACCTTCTGCGCTCTGCATATATAGCGTTGTGTGGGCATTCGCTCCGCCACTCGATACTGTATTCATTTATTACATAGAGCTGCTTTTATAGTTTTACATTTTTTCTAACCTGAACTAGTGTTATAAATTGGTCAAGAGACTGGTTGAGGATTAGGCTTATGGTTAGGGCTAGGTTTAGGGCTAGGGTTAGGGACCAGATTAAGAATAGGGTTAAGCATAGGATTAGATATGGTTACGGTTAGGAATAGGGCTAAGGTAATAATATTGTTCCATAAAAAATCAAATAAGAAAATAAAAAGCAACCAAAATAATGTATAACGTTTTATGCTTTTAAAATTTGAGATCTAATTTCAGCAAAAAGCAGGAAAAAATTAAGAGATGAAATTGCAAACTATAATTACATCAATATTTTCCTTAAATTACAATGCAAGTGAAATACTGGGCTTTTGGAACGGACACGGAGTTCTACTGGGTCACGTGTTAGGGGACACATACTTGTCTTGCCCTGGGTGCTTGCAATCCACGCAGTGACAGTGTGCTATCAGCATAGTGCACAGCAACCAGCAAGTTTTTTTATTTACCGTTTTTTTCTGCATTTTTTCATCTGTAGCTAAAAGACAACAGGTAAATGTTAAATGCCCTAGAAACATCAGGCTTTTTATTGTGTGATAGCTCACTGTAGGTGTGTTTTTTAACAACTGTAAGTGAGTATGAGTATGCATATTATGACATTGTGAGTATGTGTTATTGTTTTTTTCATGTGTATTTTATATTTGTATGTATATTGGAGCCTATGTGGGACTCACACTGTATATATGGAGGCTATGTGGGACTCACACTGTATATATGGAGCCTATGTGGGACTCACACTGTATATATGGAGGCTATGTGGGGCTTACACTGTATATATGGAGCCTATGTGGGACTCACACTGTATATATGGAGCCTATGTGGGACTCACACTGTATATATGGAGGCTATGTGGGACTCACACTGTATATTTGGAGGCTATGTGGGGCTTACACTGTATATATGGAGCCTATGTGGGACTCACACTGTATATATGGAGCCTATGTGGGACTCACACTGTATATATGGAGCCTATGTGGGACTCACACTGTATATATGGAGCCTATGTGGGACTCACACTGTATATATGGAGGCTATGTGGGACTCACACTGTATATATGGAGCCTATGTGGGACTCACACTGTATATATGGAGCCTATGTGGGACTCACACTGTATATATGGAGGCTATGTGGGACTCACACTGTATATATGGAGCCTATGTGGGACTCACACTGTATATATGGAGCCTATGTGGGACTCACACTGTATATATGGAGCCTATGTGGGGTTCACACTGTATATATGGAGGCTATGTGGGGTTCACACTGTATATATGGAGCCTATGTGGGACTCACACTGTATATATGGAGCCTATGTGGGACTCACACTGTATATATGGAGGCTATGTGGGACTCACACTGTATATATGGAGCCTATGTGGGACTCACACTGTATATATGGAGGCTATGTGGGACTCACACTGTATATTTGGAGGCTATGTGGGGCTTACACTGTATATATGGAGCCTATGTGGGACTCACACTGTATATATGGAGCCTATGTGGGACTCACACTGTATATATGGAGCCTATGTGGGACTCACACTGTATATATGGAGCCTATGTGGGGCTTACACTGTATATATCGATGCTATGTCGGGCTCACACTGTATATATGGAGCCTATGTGGGACTCACACTGTATATATGGAGCCTATGTGGGACTCACACTGTATATATGGAGCCTATGTGGGACTCACACTGTATATATGGAGCCTATGTGGGACTCACACTGTATATATGGAGCCTATGTGGGACTCACACTGTATATATGGAGCCTATGTGGGGCTTACACTGTATATATGGAGGCTATGTGGGACTCACACTGTATATATGGAGGCTATGTGGGACTCACACTGTATATATGGAGGCTATGTGGGACTCACACTGTATATATGGAGGCTATGTGGGACTCACACTGTATATATGGAGGCTATGTGGGACTCACACTGTATATATGGAGCCTATGTGGGACTCACACTGTATATATGGAGGCTATGTGGGACTCACACTGTATATTTGGAGGCTATGTGGGGCTGTCACTTTATATATATGGAGGTTATGTGGGGGGTCATACTTCATATAGGAGTCTATCTGGGTGGCTCATATTGTATATTGGATGCCATGTAGGTGGCTCATACTGTATATAGGGAGGCTATGTGGATGGCTCAAACTGTATATAGAGAGGCAAAGAATAAAAATTATTTATCCAGCTCACCCGCTAGCAGCGTGTAATTCCTCTGGAGATGCTCGGACTTGAAGCCTATGTTGGCATCAGAATAGACTGAATCCAAAAGAAGGAGGTGTATCCAGCACCAAATCCGAGGAAAATTAAGTTAAATATAACGGTTTATTGAAAAAATATTAAAAGAATTCATCTTAGAAAAAAGTGCTTCTCAGAGACATGCACAAGTGACGCATTTCAAACTATGCGTTCTTAATCATAGTGTGACATAGTATAGTTCTCTAGTGCTAGATGTTATTTAAATAGTGAAAGGTATAGGATTTGACTTAGAGAGGTCTCTGATTCTCAAATAAGTATATAAACTTTTTTCTCAAATTAAAGGGGTACTCCGTGGAGATAAAAATTTGTTGTACTGTTCCTGCACTCATACACTAAAAAGATGAGATGGTCAGTTCACATACAGTACAAACCAAAAGTTTGGACACACCTTCTCATTTAAAGATTTTTCTGTGTTTTCATGACTATGAAAATTGTACATTCACACTGAAGGCATCAAAACTATGAATTAACACATGTGGAATTATATACTTAACAAAAAAGTGTGAAACAACTGAAAATATGTCTTATATTCTAGGTTCTTCAAAGTAGCCACCTTTTGCTTTGATGACTGCTTTGCACACTCTTGGCATTCTCTTGATGAGCTTCAAGAGGTAGTCAAATGACATAGGGACAGCATGGGGAAGACCCCTGGAAGCATCTCTGACTCCAAGATCACTGCTATCAACAACGTTGTCAGAGTATTACACCACTTTTACGGACTCACAATAAAACATACAAAAACGAAACCAAAATGGATTTTCCTGGGAAATATGTTAAGGAACATCCTTTCCAGGGTAATGACTTGTATATAAGGCAAAATAAATAAGCAAAAACAAAAATACTTCTCCACACCTTGGGCTATGTTCACACGTTTTTGCACTTTTGCATTGCTTTCAACCAAGACAAATGCATTCACCAGGAAATTTCATTTTAACATTTTACAACCTTATCTGGCCATGTGGTGTGTGACACATCATCACACACATGCATACAGTGCTGAAAAGTCATGGGAACAGCATGGGGAAGACCTCTGGAAGCATCTCTGACTCCCAGGTCAATGCCTAAAAGTGTGCCCATCATAAGTGATCCTTGGCGCATGCGAAGATGCCTCCCGCCATGAACCTGTCGTTGCAGACTTGCAACAATCATCGTCCACGTCCTTGTCCCACTGCAGCGTTCAATTGTCCCTACCCCATTCCTTGGAATGCAAGCGCAAGTATGCAGGCAGCCAGCCACCCACCCATCCACAGGCTGCAATACTATACTGCCAAATTTTTGACAGCTGCTTGCACTTTAAATGTGGAATTTAAGGCTCATGGAGACGAAAGGTTTTCACAACCTCATGCTGGCGGCGGCCAGGTGTCCATACTCGGTCCCCAGCCGCCACTATATTTCCCGGCATCGCCTCCGTCTTCCACAAGCACGGGTCCCACAACGTGACCCGTGCCCTCCCCAGTGCACTTACTGGGAAGGACCGCCTAACCACAAACACGTGGACAGGTGAATGTGGCCAGGGACGGTACGGAGCCAGTCCACAACTTTTTTTGCTGACAGTTGTATTTAGCTCGGTGAAAGGACTGGCATAGAGGGAAACCCTATCTACCCTGCATGTCATTTCTCACAGGAAGTCCTGTAATGCAGCTTGTTGCAGAAGCAATGGCAGCCCGTCCAACATCAACTCGCCCTTGTCGGTGGTGCTTTGACACACACACATCTTTCTTTGCGCATTTAATTTCTTGAATACAGAGTTGGACAATGGCCTGATCTGTAATGCGGTTTGAGAATAACATGCATAAGCATGGCCGATCCACATTAAAAAAGCAGCCATAGAGTGTCCGGGAACCTTCCCCAACACTTTTCTTAGCCAGGGCTGCTTTTCGGCAGGGTTGGACGTGTCCACCAGAGAACTGGAGACTCCTCAGGTGGGCCCTGGCTTCTCCTTCAGGAGAGTTCATAGTGCCGGGGTGAGGCCATGATGATGATAGAGGCCACCATATGCTTAGTTTTCTGTTACTTGGAATGCAAGTGCAAGTATGCAGCCAACCACCCACCCACAGGCCGCAACACTAAACTGCCAGATTTCTGGGCAGCTTTTTTGCACTTGAAATATGGCCTTTTAAGCTCGTGGAGGCGGAAGCTTTTCACAACCTCATGCCGGCGGCGGCCGGGTGTCCATACTCGGTCCCCAGCCGCCACTATATTTCCCGGTATCGCCTCCGCCTTCCACAAGCACGGGTCCCACAACATTACCCGTACCCTCACCAGTACGCTTACTGGGAAGGACCGCCTAACCACAAACACGTGGACAGGTAAATGTGGCCAGGGACGGTACGGAGCCAGTCCACAACTTTTTTTGCTGACAGTTGTATTTAGCTCGGTGAAAGGACTGGCATAGAGGGAAACCCTATCTACCCTGCATGTCATTTCTCACAGGAAGTCCTGTAATGCAGCTTGTTGCAGAAGCAATGGCAGCCCGTCCAACATCAACTCGCCCTTGTCGGTGGTGCTTTGACACACACACATCTTTCTTTGCGCATTTAATTTCTTGAATACAGAGTTGGACAATGGCCTGATCTGTAATGCGGTTTGAGAAATAACATGCATAAGCATGGCCGATCCACATTTAAAAAGCAGCCATAGAGTGGCCGGAAACCTTCCCCAACACTTTTCTTAGCCAGGGCTGCTTTTCAGCAGGGTTGGACGGGCCCACCAGAGAACCGGAGACTCCTCCGGCGGGCCCTGGCTTCTCCTTCAGGAGAGTTCATAGTGCCGAGGTGAGGCCATGATGATGATAGAGGCCACCATCTGCTTAGTTTTCAGTTACTTGAAATGCAAGTGCAAGTATGCAGCCAGCCCCCCACCCACCCACAGGCCGCAACACTAAACTGCCAGATTTCTGGGCAGCTTTTTGCACTTGAAATATGGCCTTTTAAGCTCGTGGAGGTGGAAGCTTTTCACAACCTCATACCGGCGGCGGCCGGGTGTCCATACTCGGTCCCCAGCCGCCACTATATTTCCCGGTATCACCTCCGCCTTCCACAAGCACGGGTCCCACAACATTACCCGTGCCCTCCCCAGTGCACTTACTGGGAAGGACCGCCTAACCGCAAACACGTGTACAGGTGAATGTGGCCAGGGACGGTACGGAGCCAGTCCACAACTTTTTTTGCTGACAGTTGTATTTAGCTTGGTGAAAGGACAGGCATAGAGGGAAACCCTATCTACCCTGCGTGTCATTTCTCACAGGAAATCCTGTAAAGCTGCTTTCACTTGAAATGTGGCCTTTTAGGCTCGTGGAGGTGGAAGCTTTTCACAACCACATGCCTCATGCCTCATGTCCATAATCGGTCCCCAGCCGTCACTATTTCTCCCGGTGTTGTCTCCGTCTTCTACAAGCGCGGGTCCCTGAACATTACTGCTGGTACTTTTCTGTGGGAATTTGCTTGCCTCCTACCAGCCTAGAATATTTCCAGCAAACTATGGTACGACGCCATGGTATTAGCACTGCCCCCAGTACCAGTAGTGAAGCCATCCGCAATTTCCTTCTCAGGAATTTTAGACTGAGTGGCTGCCCAAATACATTTTCTCACAAAGGAGCTGAAGATAGAGTGGCAGTAGGTGCAAGATTCTCCAGCCTGTTAGATATTAGAGTGTGAACGGCAGCACATTGGATCAGTGGTTAGCACTGAAGACTTGCAGCACTGGATCCTGGGTTCAAATCCCAGAAAGGACAACATCTGCTAGGACTTTGTATGTTCTCCCCGTGTTTGCGTGTATTTCCTCCTCAGTAAAAATGCAGCCATAGAGTGTCCGGGAACCTTTCCACACCCTTTTCTTAGCCAGGACTGCTTCTTGGCAGGGTTGGACGGTCCCACCAGAGAATCCTCTGGTGTGCCTTGGCTTCTACCTCAGGAGAGTTCATGATAGCGCTAACTTTGCAGCTGCTATGGGGCTCTTGAGCGTGGGAGAAAGGTTAGCCCTTAGAATCAAATCCTCTGGTGGGCACAATGTTTTTCAATCTGAAACAGCTTCTCAGTGGGAGTTGTATTTCACCACAGCCATATTCTTTAGCTCGGTGAAAGGACTGGCATAGAGGGAAACCATATCTACCCCGGCTGTCATTTCTCCGTCACCAGGTTCCGCCCATTGTCACACACGATCATGCCTGGCTGTATGTTCAGCAGTGAGAGCCACAGATCAGGCTGCTGTGTTACAGCTTTCAACAACTCTACATCGCTGGGCGGTTTGTCAATTAACCATTAAGCATGTTATCTTCAGCACAGCCTGTTGCCGCTTGGCCAAGGCAGTGCTGCAGTGCTGTCAGCTTGTGACTGATGTGGTCATTTTGGAGATGGAAGAGGAGGTGCATGAGCTGAACAATGTGATTACATTGTTGTTAAATTGGTGACGCTGTTTTTTATACTAAAGAAAGATCCTGTTGTTTTGTTTTTTTTCAAATGCATTCACCGGGAAATGTCATTTTAACATTTTACAACCTTATCTGGCAATGTGGTGTGTGACACATCATCAGACACATCCTGTTTTATTTATGATGGAGGGACTCTGAAAGTCATAAAGCCTAATTTTATAGGGACATCTGGCGGCCCTTACTATTCTTAAAAGGCCAGCAGTCGGCCCTAGCTATTGTTAGAGAGCCATCAGCCGGCTATGCTTTGTTGTTCCCATTTTTAACAAGTGGGTCTCCTATAGTGGTAATGCCCATGCTGTGACTGTAAGGGCTGCCAAAATTTGGGAAAAACCCTACTAAGAATTTAAAGACACATAGAGTAGGGCCACAGTAACAAGGTACGACATGTTCCCATTAGAAAGGAGAGGGTCTGCTATACAGCTATAGTGTATGCAGTGAGTCAAATTGTATGCCCCCCGGAGATCAATTTTAGAGAACCACTTGGCCCCCACTAACTGGTTAAACAAGTCAGGAATTAACGGCAGTGGGTAGGAATTACGTACGGTAATTTTATTAATTTTGCGAAAGTCCAGACAAGGACGTAAACCGCCGTCTTTTTTTTTTACAAAAAAAAATCCAACAGCCACAGGTGACTTAGAAGGTCTAATGTGACCAGCAGCCAAGCTCGTCTGTATGTATTCCTCCAAGGCTTTTCTTTCAGGGATAGTAAGATTAAATAAGCGACTCTTGGGAAGAGTAGCTCCAGGAACAAACTCAATGGTGCAATCATAGTCCCTATGAGGAGGTAGAATTTGCGACTCCTCCTCTGAAAAAACCTTCCAAAAATCCTGAATAGGTACAGGTAATTCCCCTCTTTCCACAGCAGCAATGCGACCGTTACAACATTTATCATAACACTTAGGACTCCAAGATTTAATCTCATTAGTAGACCAGTGCAGTAAAGGATTGTGCAGTTTTAACCAAGGCAAACCTAACACTACTGGAGAAGGTAAATTATTTAATACCACTAAATCCAAATTCTCTTGGTGAATACCATTAATAGTGAGGGGAAATTCAAAAACCTTGTGAGTAACACATTTCAAAGGAGTGTTATCAACAGCAACCACAGAAATAGGAGATGACAAAGGTTTAGGTTCCAATTTAAGTTTTTCCAAAAATCCCTTATCAATCACATTCAGTGTAGAACCACAATCCACAAATACCTGAAATTCATTCAACTCCTTCTGCAATGAGGTACTCCCTGAAAGAAATACTCCCTTTGAGTTTAAACAAGCAATACGGGCGTAACTGACCTTTTTTTTTTCTTTGTTTAACAGAAGCTCACAGTTCTTAATAAAATGGTCAGATTTACCACAGTAAAAACACAATCCCTTGGAAAACCTGCGGTCTTTTTCCTGAGAGCGGAGTGGCATCGCCTCAATCTCCATCGGTTCTCCGTCGTCCAAGCAGACCCTCTGATGACTAGTAGCTGCCATAGCAGAAGTTTTCTCCTCATTAACTCTGGCACGCAGTCTTCTGTCCACCTGTATAGCTAATTGCATGGCCTCTTGCAAGTTTCCAGGTGCAGGGAAAGCAATCAGCAGATCCTTAACCCTTTCACTTAGACCAGCAAGAAACAAACATTTTAACGCCGAATCATTCCATCTCACTTCAGAAGACCACCTTCTGAAGTGTGTACAATAATTTTCAACATCACCTGACCCCTGCTTTAAACGTCTCAGTTGTGTCTCAGCAGAAGAGACTCAATCAGGATCGTCATACAACAACCCCATAGCAGAAAAAAAATCTTCCACTGATCTAAAACACGGATCATTAGGCTGGAGAGAAAAGGTCCATCCCTGTGGTTCCTTGCGCAAAAGTGACATGATAAACCCAATGCGCTGTGATTTATTCCCAGAGGACCTGGGTCTGAGACGAAAATATAATAAACAAGCATTTTTAAAGGAAAAAAAATCTTGTTGTTTACCATAAAAATATCAGGCAGTCCTACCTTCGGTTCAACAAAATGCGCTCCAGGACAGCTACTCACGTGTTGCTGGAGCTCGGCCACCTCCTGAGACAATCCCTGTAGGCGTTGAGCCAATTCCTCAACAGACACCATGCTGATCTCCGGATATCTTTCCTAAGGATATTTTTTTGATTTTGGGCTGGACTTACTGTTACGATCTGCTACAAGGACTAAGGAAAGATAGGAAAACTGTCCCTACAATAGGACTAAGCTGATTCCCTACGATGCAGCGGGCAACCTGTTCCTTGTGAACAGACCCGCCTTCGTCCTCAGCTAGTCTGAACGCAGACCTATAGATATAAGGGAGGGGTCCCTAAAAGTACTAAGGACTGGGACAAAATTGGACTCCTCCTAGCAGAAGTTGTAGTGGAGCAAAAAGACAAACAGACAAAAATTACTTAGAGGTCCAAGGACCAAGCAAACTATAGAGAAAGGTACAAAGCACCTGGCTAGATTAAGAGTCAAAGTAACACTGAAGTCCAGCAAAGCCAGAAGGGCGGAGCTGGAATAAATAGGCAGCAGGTCACGTGACCACAAAATAGAAAAAAACTAACAGGAGGGTTCTAACAGGTACGACATGTTCCCATTAGAAAGGAAAGAGTCTGCTATACAGTAATAGGGTATGCAGTGAGTCCAACGGCTGACCAATTTCAGGAAAAACCTCACTAAGAATTTAAAGACACACAGAGCAGGGCCACAGTAACAAGGTACGACATGTTCCCATTAGAAAGGAGAGGGTCTGCTATACAGTTATAGGGTATGCAGTGAGTCCAATGGCTGACAATTTTATGAAAAACCCCACTGAATTTATAGACACACAGAGCAGGGCCACAGTAACAAGGTACGACATATTCCCATTAGAAAGGAGAGAGTCTGCTATACCGTTATAGGGTATGCAGTGAGTCCAACGCTGACAATTTTAGAAAAAAAACCACTAAGAATTTAAAGACACATGGAGCAGGGCCACAGTAACAAGGTACGACATGTTCCTATTAGAAAGGAGAGAATCTGCTATACAGTTATAGGGTATGCAGTGAGTCCAACGGCTGACCAATTTTAGGAAAAACCCCACTAAGAATTTAAAGACACACAGAGCAGGGCCGCAGTAACAAGGTACGACATGCTCTCATTAGAAAGGAGAGGGTCTGCTATACAGTTATAGGGTATGCAGTGAGTCCAACGGCTGACAATTTTAGGAAAAACCCCAATAAGAATTTAAAGACACATGGAGCAGGGCCACAGTAACAAGTACGACATGTTCCCATTAGAAAGGAGAGAGTCTGCTATACAGTTATAGGGTATGCACTAAGTCCAACGGCTGACAATTTTAGGAAAACCCCCACTAAGAATTTAAAGACACATGGAGCAGTGCCACAGTAACAAGGTACTACATGTTCCCATTAGAAAGTAGAGGGTCTGCTATACAGTTATAGGGTATGCAGTGAGTGCAACGGCTGACCAATTTTAGTAAAAACACCACTAAGAATTTAAAGACACATGGAGCAGTGCCACAGTAACAAGGTACGACATGTTCCGATTAGAAAGTAGAGGGTCTTCTATACAGTTATAGGGTATGCAGTGAGTGCAACGGCTGACCAATTTTAGTAAAAACACAACTAAGAATTTAAAGACACATGGAGCAGGGCCACAGTAACAAGGTACGACATGTTCCCAGTAGAAAGGAGAGGGTCTGCTATACAGTTATAGGCTATGCAGTGAGTCCAACAGCTGACAATTTTAGGAAAAACCCCACTAAGAATTTAAAGACACACAGAGCAGGGCCACAGTAACGACAAATTCCCATTAGAAAGGAGAGAGTCTCCCATAGTGTTGGCCTATGCAGCGAATGCAAGAGCTGCCAAAAATTTGGAGGCACTTCAATGCCCCTTG
Source organism: Phyllobates terribilis (assembly GCF_046119375.1). Taxonomy (NCBI): domain Eukaryota; kingdom Metazoa; phylum Chordata; class Amphibia; order Anura; family Dendrobatidae; genus Phyllobates; species Phyllobates terribilis. Next base: position 296,373,729 of record NW_027362771.1, read on the forward strand.
GAAGAGACGTGGAGGAGGGCCTCATAAAAAAATGTTCCCATTAGAAAGGAGGGGGCCTCCTATACTTGTAATGCCCATGCACTAAGTGTATGGGCTGACAAACATTTACCCCTGGGGGGTATACATGAACATACTGTTTAAAATTTTTTTTTTACGGACATCATAAACACCCTTTAAAAAAATTAGGTGGGTGTTGCATCACGGACCACGGTCACCCTGGTGATATGGTGGTGGAGGATGAGGAGAAGGAGGAGGACAAGAGCAAATAGCCAAAATCAGTAAGCGTATACCCATGTATGGGTGTGAAAAGGTGCGTGGGAATACAGCTCCCAAGAAAAGACACTGGATTGGAGTTTATGTTATGCTGCTATCATTCGGTGGTGTTGAGAAGTCTGGCCCAATCCAGCCCTTGTTCATTTTTATAAGAGTCAGCCTGTCAGCATTTTCAATTGACAGGCGGATGCGCTTATCAGTGATAATTCCACCAGCGGCACTAAAAACCCGCTCTGATAAAACGCTGTTCATTCCACGTATCCAGCTTGGATACCCAATAATTATAAGGCACAGCGGAATCACGGAGGACGTTGGTACGGTCGGCAAGGTACTCCCTCAGCATCTTCCCAAACTTTGCACTCCTTGTGAGAGTACCCCGGGCCTCAGGGCCTGTCCGATGGGAGGGTCTGAGAAAACTCTCCCAGAACGTTGACAGTGTTCCCCTGCCTCTGCTGGATTGAAGTTGTGTCTCTCTCGCCTGTAGTCCTTGGTTGTCCAACGAAGTGTGCCCTCTGCCGCCAGCGTTTTCAGATGGGAATTTTTTTAATAGTTCCGCAACAAGGGCCTTCTTGCCGTCAGCGAGATTTACCGTTCCTGCCCACAAGCACTTGTCCACGTGTCCGTGGTTAGGTGGACTTTACCGGTAAGTGCGTTGTTGAGAGCACGGCTAATGTTTCGGGACACGTGCTTGTGTAATGCTGGGACGGCACACCGTGAGAAATAGTGGCGGCTGGGGACCGAGTACCGAGGGACGGCTGCTGCCATCAGGTTGCGGAAAGCTTCCGTCTCCACGAGCCTAAAAGGCAACATTTTGAGTGCAAGCACTCGTAAAATGTGAGAATTTAGTAGTGTGGCCTATGGGGCATTGGCTGCATATTTGCACTTGCGTTCCAAGGACTGGGGTATGGACAACTGAACGCTGCGCTGGGACAAGGACATGGACGTGCTTCCTGATGCTGCTACTTGAGAGTGTGCAACGACAGGTGCAGGGCAGGAGGCGTCTTCGCATGCACCATGGACAGGGGATTGGCTTGCATGCACAACATCAGAAGAAGCAATGGTGCCACCCGCCGTCACTGTTCTTGGACCCTGGGGTTCGGCCCACAAAGTCAGGTGCTTTGCTGCCATGTGTCTGATCATGCTGGTGGTGGTCAGGCTGGTCGTTTTGCCACCCCTGCTGATGCTGGCCTGGCAGGTGGTACAAATGGCCTGTTTGGGGTTATCGGCAGAGTCTTTAAAAAACAACCAGACTCGGGAAGACCTAACAGTTGTACTGGCAACTTCCTTCGTGTTGATGTTACGGGGAACGGTTGCCTGCCTTCTGTCTGCGGCGACCACAATGCTTCTTCCTGCCTGTTGGGGTGCTCTGCCTCTCTCCCCCTGTGTGCTGCTGTCCTCGCTCTGCATGTCCTCCGGCCAGGTTGGATCAGTTACTATATCATCCACCACCTCGTCTTCCACCTCCGCACCCTGGTCCTCCTCCTGACTTTCTGGCAATTGTGTCTCATCATCGTCCACCTCTTGTGACACTTTCCCACCGTCGCCTTCGTGTGACCTTGGCTGCTCAAATATTTTGGCATCGCTACACGCGATCTCCTCTTGCCCCGCTTCAAGTGGACTGGGCAAGAGGCCCGAATCTGTAAATGGAAAAGTGAACCGCTCTTCAGAGTGTCCAAGTGTGGGATCAGTTGTCTCTGGGTACTCGGCATGGTGGGAGGAAGGAGTATCAGGGTGAGGAATATGCGGTCCAGACTCACGGCTACTGAGACTTGACCGTGTGGAAAACAGGGTGGTGGTGGTGGCTAAGTGACTGGAAGCATTATCCGCTATCCAAAGAGTAACCTTTTGACACTGCTCTGGGTTCAATAGTGGTGTCCTGCGGTCCCCTAGATATTGGGACAAGAAGGTCAGGCGAGAAGATGTGGATGTTTGTTGTGGCACAATTTCGGCTTGCTCACGGCCTTGTCCTCGGCCTCTGCATGTACCATTACCATCATGTCCAGTTCCCCGACCCTTGCCACGTGCCTTGTGAATTTATATGTGATCCGTGTGACGGAGAAAATAGAGATTTTAAATACCTTGCCTGTAGGTAAGTAGTTTCACCAGCAAACTGCTGTGAATTGCTTCACTGACACACTGAAAGAAATTTTTAATGGAGGCCAGAAATGGCAGTATTTTCTAACAACGTATATGTGAGCCGTATGATGGAGAAACACAGTTTTAAATACCTGGCCTGTAGGTAACTATTTTGAACAGCAGTCTGGTGTCAATTGCTTCACTGACACACTGAAAATTTTTTTTTAATGGAGGCCAGAAATGGTAGTATTTTCTGAAAACGTATATGTAATCCGTGTGACGGGGAAAACACAGTTTTAAATACCTGGCCTGTAGGTAGCTATTTTGAACAGCAATCTGGTGTCAATTGCTTCACTGACACACTGAATTTTTTTTTTAATGGAGGCCAGAAATGGCAGTATTTTCTGACAACGTATATGTAAGCCGTGTGACGGAGAAATCACAGTTTTAAATACCTGGCCTGTAGGTAACTATTTTGAACTGCAGTCTGGTGTCAATTGCTTCACTGACACACTGAGAATTTTTTTTAATGGAGGCCAGAAATGGCAGTATTTTCTGAAAACATATATGTAATCCGTGTGACGGAGAAAACACAGTTTTAAATACCTGGCCTGTAGGTAACTATTTTGAACAGCAATCTGGTGTCAATTGCTACACTGACACACTGAAATTTTTTTTTAATGGAGGCCAGAAATGGCAGTATTTTCTGAAAACGTATATGTAATCCGTGTGACGGAGAAAACACAGTTTTAAATACCTGGCCTGTAGGTAACTGTTTTGAACAGCAAACCAGTGTCAAAAACTTTGCTGACACACTGAATTTTTTTTTTAATGGAGGCCAGAAATGGCAGTATTTTCTGAAAACGTATATGTAATCCGTGTGACGGAGAAAACACAGTTTTAAATAGATGGATTTTTAGCGCTGTAATATAGAAAGGACCTGGCTGTATTCTGCAGTGCCAACAAGCAAATGGCGCAGAAAAAACGTGTTATCTGTATTGCTTTTTAAGCAAATAATGAGGATTAAGATGCAAAAAAAATTATTCCTGGCCCCTGAGACCTGGGCCTATTTCCAGAAATATCTAACAGCAGCAGCTGACAGAACTGGAATGGAGCCTCTTGTGCTATGTTCACTGCAGTCTGCTATATACACTGCCTACCTGCCTATATACACTGCCTGCCTGATATCTCTGCAGATGGATTAGTTAGTCCTCAAAAGGACTGTTTGTTAAGATGGATATGTGTAATGTACGGTTTTTCCCTACACTACCTAATACACAAGCAAATCTCTGCCTGACACAGCAGCAGCTCTCCCTACACTGTCTGATCCGGAGTGACTGTGACGAGCATGGCAGCGCCAGGTCTGATATATACCTGATGACGCTGTGCGGCCAGCTAATCACTGTAATGTCCACAACCAACATGGCTACGGCATTACAGTGCATGGCAGGCAATCCCTGCATGTTCATTGGCTCTCTAAAGAGTGCCAAACATGCAGGGAGGGGACCCTAGTTCCAGCCTGAGCAACCTGGAAATACTCGCAAAGCGCCGAGCTTGTCGAGCACCATGATGCTCGGGCGAGTACCGAGTTGTGGCGAGCACGTTCGCTCATCACTAATGACCACAGGTCTGTGTGCGCCTAAAAAGATGGCGGCCACTGGAGCAAGCGTCAAATGGACTCCAAAGTCTCTCCTTCTGCCTCTTTGTGGTGGGTGGTTCCATTGGGGGTTTCGTCTGAATCACATTTTTGTGGGATTTACACGGAAACCCCGACGTAAGTGCTCAGAGTACACTGGCGATTGAGTCTTATTCTGGAAGCAATTGAAAATGATGTACCTCAAAATGTTACCAATAAAACCCCTAATTTATCTTACACAAAACCAGCCCCCTCTCAGGTTTGTCATCTGTCACTGGGTCTATAGGGGGTCCCACATTACTGGTAGAACAAAGACTCTGGAAAAGAGACATGGCTCCCACCCCCTCAAATAAAATCCAGTGAATTCTGCGCTCCCAAATCCAAATGCCCCCTCTTTCTGAGCCCTACTGTGCCTAAACCACAGTAAGCAGCCACATGTTTGGCATTATTGTAGTGGGGGACCACTTAATTTACGGGGTGTGTGTCACCAGGAGAAATGTATGAGGGCACTACACTTTATGGGGTTACAATGCATGGGCACTAAACTTGCATAACAATAAAGTCTGGCGTGGATATTACATAATAGTCACTGCAGCAGTATATGAATTCATTGAGATGTGCAATTTCTACAATGGGGTCACTTTTTGGGGTTTTCTGCTTTTCTTCACAAATGTCGCCCACAAGCTATTCTACCAAAATCTATGCTCCAAAAGCCAAATAGTGCTCTTTCCTTCTCAGCCCTGAGGTGTTGCCTAACAGTAATTTCTGATGACATATGGGGCATCATCGCATTCAAGAGAAATAGCATAACTAATTATGGGGTCTGATTTCTTCTATTATCCATTGCAAAAATTACAAATTTGGAGCTAAATCTACATTTTTGTGAAAAAAATGAAAATTTTCAGTACGATCACCTAATGTTATCAAATTCTGTGTAGTACCTGTGGGTTGAAAATGCTCACTATACCCCTGGTTAAAATCCTTGAGGGGTGTAGTTTCCAAAATGGGGCAACTTGTCGGGGTTTTCCACTGTTTAGGCACATCAGGGGCTCTCCAAATGCGACATGACACCCGCAGACCATTGCATCAAGGTCTGCATTTCAAACGTCACTCCTTCCTTTCCAAGCCCTGCTGTGCACCCAAACAATTGTTTTCCCCAACATGTAGGGTATGTCTGTACTCAGGAGCAATTGCACAACAAATTTTGTGGTCCATTTTCTCCTGTTACCCTTGTGAAAATAAAAAAATTGGGGCTAAAAGTACATTTTTGTGGAAAAAAATTGATTTCTTAATTTCATGGCGCTACGTTATAAACTTCTGTGAAGCATCTGGCGGTTCAAGGTGCTCACCACAAATATAGATAAGTTCCCTGAGGGGTCTAGTTTCCAAAATTGGGTCACTTGTAGGGGGTTTCGACTGTTTAAGCACATCAGGGCTCCCCAAACACGACATAGCATCCACTAATTATTCAAGCAAATTTTACATTCAAAAAGTCAAATGGCGCTCCTTCCTTTCTGAACCCTGCCGTGCTCCCATACAGTGTTTTTTCCCCACATATGGGGTATCTGCTTACTCAGGAGAAATTGCACAACAAATGGTATGGGGCAATTTCCCCTGTTACCCTTATGAAAATGCAAAATTTGGAGCTGAAAAACATTTTTGTGGGAAAAATGTGAAAATTTTATCTTTCCAGCTCAATTTTATAAACTTCTGTGAAGCACCTGGGGGTTCAAGGTGTTCAATACACATCTATATAAGTTCCTAAGGGGTCTAGTTTCCAAAATGGTGTAACTTGTAGGGGGTTTCTACTGTTTAGGCACATCAGGGGCTCCCAAAACACAACATGGCGTCCGCTAATTATTCAAGCAAATTTTACATTCAAAAAGTCAAATGGCGCTCCTTCACTTCCAAACCCTGCTGTGTGCCCAAAAAGTGGTTTTCCCCCCACATATGTGATATCAGCTTACTCAGGAGGAATTGACCAACAAATTTTGTGGTCCATTTTCTCTTGTTATCCTTGTGAAAATAAAAAAATTGGGTCTGAGGTAAACATTTTGTGAAAAAAAGTTAAATGTTCATTTTTTCCTTCCACGTTGCTTCAGTTCTTGTGAAGCACGTGAAGGGTTAATAAACTTCTAGAATGTGGTTTTGAGCACCTTGAGGGGTGAAGTTTTTAGAATGGTGTCATTTTTGGGTATTTTATGTCATAAAGGCTCCTCAAAGTTACTTCAAAGGTGATGTGGTCCCTAAAAAATTGGTTTTGTAAATTTTGTTGGAAAAATGAGAAATTGCTGGTCAATTTTTAACCCTTAGAACTTCCGAACGAAAAAAAATTTTGATTCCAAAATTGTTCTGATGTAAAAGGTAGAGATGTGGGAAATGTTGTTTATTAACTATTTTGTGTGACATATCTCACTGATTTAAGGGCATGGAAATTCAAAGTTTGAAAATTGCTAAATTTTCGCCAAATTTACATCTTTTTCACAAGTAAACGCAAGTCATATCGAAGCAATTTTACCACTATCATGAAGTATAATATGTCACGATAAAACCATCTCAGAATCAGTGCGATCCGTTTCTCAGAATCAGTGGGATCCGTTGAAGCGTTCCAGAGTAATTACCTCATAAAGTGACAATGGTCAGAATTGTAAAAATTGGCTCGGTCATTAAGTACATAATTGGCTCCGTCCTTAAGGGATTAAGGGAGGTGGAAATTTTTGTTTGTGTGTTTTAGGTAGAGCATGGAAGAGTGGAATTCATGGATGTTCTGGATTGAGGTTTTCAGCCTGGTTATTGTAATTATTCCTAAATCAATGCCTTCATTCAAAAGATGTGTCAATTTTAACCTTAATTTGTAATTGTGATAAATTTTGGAAACCTTCAGCATGTTCAAAATTTCTCTCTCATACAGTCCGCGATCTAATAGAACAATCGAGTCATCTTTGTCAGAATTTTTTATGACAATATTTGTATTACTCTGTAAAGTTTTTGACTCTACTTGTTGCTGTTGAGTGAGGTTAGAATTAAGATGTATCTGTTTGTTGTAAAGAGTCTTTAATTCATCTTCAACAATGTGTTGAAAAATCATCCATTGCTGATAAAAATTCAGATTGGGAACTTTGTAATTTTTTTTCCTGTAAACAAGGTTGTTTTTTTCCTACTTCAGATAATGAATGTAAGTTCATCAGAGATAACTGTTCCATAAACATCATGTTGGAATATTCGTTTTCACAGGTAAATTCATTTTTAGTAGTATTTTCGAGATTATCATATTGTCCAAAATGTATTTTTATTGTAAGGCGTCTTAAAAATGTATTTACATCCATTAGATTAGACAACATATAAAATTGTTTGGTTGGCACAAAATGTAAACCCTTTTTCAATACATCAGTTTGTGTCTGACTTATTATATTTGCTGATAAATTAACAATGGTTAAATCCTCATGTGTTATTTCTTTTGTCGGGTTGAATAATTGTGCATTTGTTTTCCGATGTTTTCCCCCTGCTTTTTTTTTTATAGAGTTGTGCCTTGGGAGGAATAAAAGTTGCACTGTTTTTTGATTTATTGTTGCTCCCGGTAGGAAATTCAATTGATTCTGAATTGTAAATATTATATAGGGAGGCTATATGGGGCACGTGCTGTATATAAGAGGCTATGTGGGGCACATGCTGTATATAGTGAGGCTATGTGGGAACTCACGTTGTATGTAGGGAGGCTATGTCGGAGGTCACGCTGTATATAGGGAGATTATGTGGCGCTTAGGCTGTATATAGGAGGCTATATGGGGCCCATACTGTTTATAGGAGGCTATGTGAGGCTCAAACTGTATAAAGGAGGCTATGTTGTCCTCACACTGTACTCATGCAGCATCAGTGCAGTAAGTGAGGTCAACGGAGCTCATCAGCTGATCAGCAGCTGATTAATTCATGTGACCTCTGTCCCGGAAGATCTACTAGTTTTCACGACCAATCGTTTATACAGGCCAATTGGACAGGTAGTGTATGGCTTCATGGGTGCGGTTTACAGAGCAAGAGCAACAGAGCAATTTAATTTTGTATACTTAATACAGAAAGGTAGGCAGTGTTTGTAAAAAAAAATATACAAAGATGTTACAAAATGGTAACAAAACAATACGGTATATACAATTACATAAAATAAAAAGGAATAACGAAAGAGAAGTACTAAGCCTGATGGGACCAGGCACCACGGAGCAGCCGAGGCAGTGAGTATGTTGGCATCCCTGATGAAAGGAGAGAGAGGGAACATGCACGGATGCCAGCATTCGCGTTACACTCACATTATTGCTCAGGCTGCAACAGACTCCAAGCAGAAGAATACAATGCTCATTTAGTTAAGTTCCTGACATGTATCTCTCTCATTATGAATACTGTTGGTGTTTTTGTTGATTTTCACTGATACTGTTTTTATTTCATGGTTTGTTCCCTTTTTGGGCTGCTAATAGTGCACAATACACAATTTAAAAAGAAAGTGTGAACAGTAACAAGCTGGAATACCACAGTGAATGTACAAATTAAAAAATTATAAAACTAGGCTTTAGTGATTGCCTTACACTCTAAAGCTGTGCCCACATTGATCCAATGCCCACCATCAGGGACTGGAGTTGGGGAACCCTGATATAATATATCTATATATGCTGGATTTTTGCAGTGATACTTACCTTTTTCTACTTATCTTTTATCCCTGGTAGGATGTCTATATAAATGATATTGGTGTCGATATCTACTGGGTTTTTGTAGTGTTATATTTACCTTTCTCCACTTATCCTTTACCCTTGGTAGGATATCTATTTAACCTCTTCCCGACCGCCCACTGTAGATAAACGTCCGCGCTGCCTGGGCTCTATGCAGTGCCGACGTTTAAAAATGGTGGGTGGTCTCGCAGCGCTCAGGACCCCCAGGGTCTTGCAAGCACTGCGGGAGTGGTGCAGAGCGATAGCTCTGACAGGGAACATCATCCAGACCTGATTAGATCAGGTCCCAGTAATGTTAACCCTTTGCTGTCTTCTATATGCCGCGATCTATAGTGATCGCGGCATATAGAAGACAGCAGGAGGAGAGGGGGTCGTCCACTTACCTCTCCGATGACCCCTGATTCCTTTCAGGACCTTGGGTTGCTATGGCAGCTGGAGGTCACATGACCGCCTCCAGCTCTGCCATATATGGTGTCCTGCCTGGCTCAGCATGCAGCTGATGCCAGGCAGGAGACTGACTGTGAAACAGTCAGTGAAGATCTCATATAATGTAATATATGTCTATTACATTACATGAGATCAGGGATCAGAAAAATAAAAATTTATGTCCCATACAGGGACTAAGTAAAAATGTAAAAAAAAGTAAAAAAAAATGTTTTGAAACTGTTAAAAAAAAAATACAAAATAAATTAAAATAAATAAATAAAATATTAAACCGATAAATCCATATATTTATGCAAAAATAAAAAAAGTACACATATTTGGTATTGCCGCGTCCGAAACAACCCGAGCTATAAAACTGTCACACTAATTAACTCCTTCTGTGCACACCGTAATAAAAATAAATAAAAAATGGAGCAAAAAACTATGCTTTTTCATCATATCGCCAAACAAAAAGTGGAAAAAAATGCGATCAAAAAGCAAAATGGAAATAAAAATGGTACCGCTGAAAACGTAATCTTGTTCCGCAAAAAACAAGCTGCCATACAGCTCCATCAGCCGAAAAATAAAAAAGTTATACCTCTCAGAATAAAGCAATGCAAAAAAAATATTTTTCTATAAAATTGTTTTATTGTGTAAAAGCACCAAAACATAAAAAAATATACAGTAAGTGTTGTATTGCTGTAAACGTACTGACCCGAAGAATAACGCTGCCTGATCACTTTTACCACACGCAGAACGGCATAAAAAAAACCCTCAAAAAACAATTCCTGAATTGTTGGTTTTTGTTAATTTTACCTTCCAAAAAACGGAATAGAAAGCGATCAAAAAATGTCACGTACCCAAAAATGGTACTAATAAAAATGTCAACTCGTCCTGCAAAAAACAAGCCATCACATGACTCTGTCGGCCGAAATATGGAAAAATTATAGCTCTCAAAATATGGCGATGCAAAAACTAGATTTTGCAAAAAAAAAGCGTCTCTTAGTGTGTGACAGCTGTCAGTCATAAAAACCCGATATAAATCTGGTATCTCTGTAATCACACCGACCCGAAGAATAAAGTAATCTAATCAGTTATATCACACTAGGAGCTGCGTAAAAAAATAAATAAAACCAATTCTTCACCTGCTACTGATTTGTTTATTATGTCTCCCAAAGATCGCAGTATGGCTCAGCACACATTTATCCTGCGCTCTGCGCTGAGCACTTACACCAGAGTTTCCATGTAAATCTCTGAAATATGTGATTCAGCCGGAACCCATGACGGAAGATTCCCTGTAATGAGGCAGATATAGGCCACTGTGGATGCCGTCTGGTCTGTGATCCCACGGTGTCATTTGTTTTAGGCGTGCATAAAAGTGCGGTTGGCCACAGTTTTGTGCACTTCTGAAAAAAAGGACACCGCTAAACAGAGGCCAGATGGAGTCCAGAGTAACTCTGCTGCCTCATTACAGTGAATGGATGCCGCTGGGGTTTCATCTGAATTACATCACTTGGAAATTTAGATGGAAACCCCGATGTAAGTGCTCAGCCTAGAGCGCCGGATAAATGTTACGTAAAATGTTCCCAATAAAAGCTTCAACTCAGTCCTCAAAAAAAGCTAGTCCCCACTCAGGTCCGTCATCTGTTAAAAATATAAGGGACTTCCAAGTTACTGGTAGCAGAAAGGCTCTGGAAAAGCGAAATGGCCCTTGCCCCCCAAAAGAAATTCAGAAAATTTTGTGCTCCCAAATCCAAATGCCTATTCTACAATAATTTGTTCTCCAATTGTCAAATAGCGCTCCGTCCCCCCCAGATCTCGCCATATGGCTGAGCAGTACGATACAGCCACATATGGGGTATTGCCACTTTTAGAAGAAATTGTGTGACACATTTCGGCACCATTTTTACCCATTGCCCTGTGTGAAAATGTAAAATCTGAGGGTAAAACATTTTTTTGTGGTTAAAATATAATTATGCTTTTTTCACTGCCCCATGGTATAAATTTAAAAATTAAAAAATACTCACTACTTCCCTAGATGAATTCCTTGAGAGGTGTAGTTTACAAAATGGGGTCACTTGTGGGGGTTTCTGCTGTTTCGGCATGTCAGCGACTCTTCAAATGTGACATGGTGTCTGCAACCTATCCCAGCCAACATAGCGCTTCTTTCTCTTCCGAACCCTGCCGTACACCAAAGTAGTGGTTTTCCCCCACATATGGGGTATCGGCGTGTTCAGGAGAAATTGCACAACAAATTTCATGGTGCAATTTATCCTATTACCCTTATAATAATGCAAAATTAAGGGATGAAAAACGTTTTTGTGAGAAAAATGTGAAAATTTTATTTTTACAGCTGATTATTATAAACTTCTGTGAAGCACCTTGGGGTTCAAGGTGCTCACCACACATCTAGATAAGTTCCCTAAGGGGTCTAGTTTCCAAAATGGTGTCACTTGTGGGGGGTTTCCACTGTTTAGGAACATCAGGGGCTCTCCCAACGCAACATGGCGTCTGCTAATTATTCAGACAAATTTTACATTCAAAAAGTCAAATGGCGCTCCTTCCCTTCCAAACCCTGCCGTGCGCCCAAACAGTGGTTTTCCCCCACATATGGGGTATCGGCGTGTTCAGGAGAAATTGCACAACAAATTTCATGGTGCAATTTATCCTATTACCCTTATGATAATGCAAAATTAAGGGATGAAAAACTTTTTTGTGGGAAAAATGTGAAAATTTTATTTTTACAGCTCAATATTATAAACTTCTGTGAAGCACCTTGGGGTTCAAGGTGCTCACCACACATCTAGATATGTTCCCTAAGGGGTCTAGTTTCCAAAATGGTGTCACTTGTGGGGGGTTTTCACTGTTTAGGAACATCAGGGGCTCTCCAAACGCAACATGGTGTCTGCTAATTATTCAGACAAATTTTACATTCAAAAAGTCTAATGGCGCTCCTTCCCTTCCGAACCCTGCAGTGCGCCCAAACAGTGGTTTTCCCTCACACATGGGGTATCAGCGCGCTCAAGAGAAGTTGCACAAAAAAATTTGGGGTACATTTTTTCCTGTTACCCCTGTGAAAATAAAAAAAATTGGGTCTAAAGTAACATTTTTGTGAAAAAAGTTAAATGTTAATTTTTTTCTTCCACATTCCAAAAATTCCTGTGAAGCACCTGAAGGGTTAATAAAGTTCTTGAATGTGGTTTTGAGCACCTTGAGTGGTGCAGTTTTTAGAATGGTGTCACTTTTGGGTATTTTCTGTCATAAAGACCCCTCAAAGTGACTTCAAATATGATGTGGTCCCTAAAAAAATGTTTTTGTAAATTTTGTTGGAAAAATGAGAAATCGCTGGTCAACTTTTAACCATTATAGCTCCCTAACAAAAAAAAATTTTGGTTCCAAAATTGTGCTGATGTAAAGTAGACATGTGGGAAATGTTATTTATTAACTATTTTGTGTGATATATCTCTCTGATTTAAGGGCATGAAAATTCAAAGTTTGAAAATTGCAAAATTTTCAAAATTTTCGCCAAATTTCTGATTTTTTCACAAATAAACGCAAGTGATATCAAAGAAATTTTACCACTATCATGAAGTACAATATGTCACGAAAAAACATTCTCAGAATCAGGGGAATCCATTGAAGCGTTCCAGAGTAATTACCTCATAAAGTGACAGTGGTCAGAATTGAAAAAATTGGCCCGGTCACGAAGGCAAAAACAGGCTCTGGTGCGAAGTGGTTAAATGACATTGTTGTATTAACTGCTTTCAGATTCCATTCTAGGTGTTCCAGTTTTCCCAGTGCGCATCACAGTTTTTGGAAAAGGGGATATCTTGACATCTTCCCTTTTTTTTAAAATAAATTATATTTGTTCATTTTTTTTCTCTCCTTTTGTTATATTTTCACTCATATCTTACCTTATTACATTTCACCCATTCACCCTTATTCCCTGGTTTCAAGTACATGCAACTTTTTGCACTTTATCACCTACCTGGCCCATGGGCTCTTATTATATTATATATTATAGTTCATTCCTGCACTGCATGTTTATTCAATCACTTTTTTTTATTCATTTCATTGTATTTTATTTTTATTTTTTTATCATAAGCTTCACTCATATATTATATTTTTAGTACATTTCACTTTTCACCATTCTTTTACGGTCACACTTTATAAATCCATGCCGGTTGCATGGATTTATATAGTGTGACCAAGTTGTCAAGCACTTTCCAAGTGATGCTAAAATTGCTTGGAAAAGCGCTTGATAACCCGCATGCAGAAATGCATGTGAAGAACGCTTCACATCCGCATGTCTCTGGCAGGAAAAATGCATGTAAAATCCGCATGCGTTTTTTCTGCCAGGGAGATGCAGAAACGCTCAAAAAAAATCCGGAGCATTTCTGCATCGTGGGCACATAGCCTTACATTAATTATATGACTCAATATTGAGCACACGTAGCCATCTATACATGGCGGGAGGCCGCACAGCGCCATCTATACACAGCGGGAGGCCGCACGGCGCCATCTATACACAGTGGGAGGCCGCACGGCGCCATCTATACACAGCGGGAGGCCACATGGCGCCATCTATGCATAGCGGGAGGCCGCACAGCGCCATCTATACACAGCGGGAGGCCGCACGGCGCCATCTATACACAGCGGGAGGCCACACGGAGCTATCTACACACAGCAGGAGGCCACATGTAGCCATCTATACACAGCAGGAGGCCGCACGTAGCCATCTATACACGGCAGGAGGCAGCACGTAGCCATCTATATACAGCGGGAGGCCGCACGTATCCATCTATACACAGTGGGAGGCCGCACGTAGCCATCTATGCACAGCGGAAGGCCGCACGTAGCCTTCTATACACAGCAGGAGGCCGCACGTAGCGATCTATACACAGTGGGAGGCCGCATGTAGCCATCTATACACAGCGGGAGGCCGCACAGCGCCATCTACACACAGCAGGAGGCTGCACAGCACCATCTATACACAGCAGGAGGCCGCACAGCGCCATCTATACACAGCAGGAGGCCGCACATAACCATCTATACACAGCAGGAGGCCTCACAGTGCCATCTATACACAGTAGGAGGCCGCACAGCGTCATCTATACACAGCAGGAGGCCGCACGGTGCCATCTATACACAGCAGGAGGCCACACGTAGCCATCTATGTACAGCGGGAGGCCGCACGTAGCCATCTATACACAGCGGGAGGCCACACGTAGCCATCTATATACAGCGGGAGGCCGCACGTAGCCATCTATACACAGCGGGAGGCCACATGTAGCCATCTATATACAGCGGGAGGCCACACGTAGCCATCTATACACAGCGGGAGGCCACACGTAGCCATCTATACACAGCGGGAGGCCACACGGCGCCATCTATACACAGCGGGAGGCCCCACCGCTCCATCTACATACAGCAGGAGGCCACATGTAGCCATCTATACACAGAGGGAGGCCGCACATAGCCATCTATACACAGCGGGAGGCCACATGTAGCCATCTATATACTGCAGGAGGCCGCACAGCGCCATCTATACACAGCTGGAGGCCGCACGTAGCCATCTATACACAGCGGGAGGCCGCACGTAGTCAGCTAGACACAGCGGGAGGCCGCACAGCGCCATCTATACACTGCAGGAGGCCGCACAGCGCCATATATACACAGCAGGAGGCCGCACAGCGCCATCTATACACAGCAGGAGGCCGCACAGCGCCATCTATACACAGCAGGAGGCCGCACAGCGCCATCTATACACAGCAGGAGGCCGCACAGCGCCATCTATACACAGCAGGAGGCCATACAGCGCCATCTATACAGAGCAGGAGGCCGCACGGTGCCATCTATACAGAGCAGGAGGCCGCATGGTGCCATCTATACACAGCGGGAGGCTGCACAGTGCCATCTATTATCAGCGGGAGGCTGCACGCAGTCACGCACACACAAACATATACAGACATATACATACACGCATAAACACATTTGAAACACACAAATACATATAAACAGACATCACACAATGATATCTGCCTGCACACACACACTCACTCAATCAGACATACACACTCTCTCACACACACACACCCTGTCATACACACACACTCTCACACACACACACTCTCACACACAGACACACACACACACAGACACACACACACACATACACTCACCATCCCCCGGCTCGGCTCCAGTCTTCCTCCTCTTTTCCGGTGCAGCAGTGCAGGCCGGGCGCGCACTGCGTGACGTCACAGCTAGGAGACACGGCTGCGCACAGGACCGTGTCTCCTAGCAGTGACGCGGCCGGGCCAGCACAGGGAAGTTTACAGCTGCAGTGCTGGCCCGGCCGGAGAAAAAGCAGCGTCCGTGCGCTGCTGCTGGGGGAGCGGTCCGGGGGCCCCCCCGCCACTGTCTGCCAGTATGTGCCGAAGCGGCGCACATATAATGAGGGCAATCTGGCAATAGACACCCCGGAGCCCCGGGCCCCCTAGAGGCCCGAGGCCCCGGGCGGTAGCCCGGATTTCCCTCATTATAATCCGCCTATGATTGGTGATATTGGATCATGGCATATGTTGAGATTGTGTGTCGTGATTTAACTCCTCTTTCCTCTCTTTGAGTCTCAGTATAATTGTAATGGCCGGGCTTCACCTTATCAGACATGACTGCGGGTTGCGCTATGCGCAGCAGTGCGTTAATAACAAATTGAGCAGGGCACCACTATTGTAATGTAGAAGGATCAACCCGCCACATACAGTTTGTAAGTAATGACAAATAAGAAGAAAAGACTGTATGCATAGGCAGGGATCACTATAAATCAATATTTATTAGACAAATACCATGTAAACAACACCACAATATATTAAAAACACTTAAAACATGAATGCTTCAATATATATCAAGAACCATAGCAAATCATGATATGGTAAACCCTCATGTATGCAAGCCAAAGACAATATATATAGTAGTCTATTATGACAACGACACCTTGTAGTGTCATATATGAAAAAAGATGAAACAGCACAAATTGACCTAAATAAAGGTATTAGTAAAATATATAAAGATATGCTGCTGACACAAAAAAGTTATTTTAGAGTATTGTTGCCGTCATATGATAAATATGGCAAAGGCTACTGATAAGGTGAAGCATCAGTAGAAGGTCAGAAAATGGTGTAACTCAACCAGAAGGTGAGCCATGAGCTATACCTGAGGGGTAACCAAGCAGCCAAAAGCCCCATGCGTATCGCCGCTACACAAGCATCTTCATCAGAGGAGGGAATTGTGGATAGTTTGCCTACTGGCCTTATATTTGTCTCAACTTAATTTTACCTTAATTCACATCAGCTGTGGAAAGCATGTTCTTATGTGCCGGTCAACCAGTCGGGGAACAGACCGGAGGTCCATATTCATATCTGGGGTCAGCTGCCAAGATGTAAGAGTGCGAACGCGCTTGTACCCCGGAAGCGGAAATCAAGACTTCTACATAGAGGTAGTGCGCACGCGCATATATAGAATCAGCTGAGGCGCTGTAAGCGCGCAGGCGCATCATGTTCCCCAAGGCAGAGCACATCGAAATCAGTGTGGACCGCACACCACGGCGGTGTGCACGCGCATATCGGAAATACCCGCTGCAATGGCACATCCACACCCATAGAAGGGTGGGAAAGAGGCAACAGTGGCAATTTTAGGAGAAACATCTCAAATAAAGAGAGTCCATGAGAGTATAGAAAAGGCCAATACTAATAAAATAAAATAGTATAAGCGGCCAAGTCCAAATTCAGGATGACTAAGGTTATAACAGAATGAATCCAGAATAAATTCAAAATAACCCAGAATAACCCGTGAGGGATCTCATATAGGGATTATACATAATTAGTGTTGAGCGAGCGGAGACCCGAGCATTTTTGCGGTGGCACTCCCGGCAGTCTGTAGAAAGCCTAAAAAGCGCCCAAAACGATAGTGACAGTGCTCAAAAGACATGGGGACAGCATGGGCATCCCCATACTCGGTCCCCAGCCGCCCCATGGCCGGGTGTCCACACACGGTCCCCAGCCGCCTAGGGGCGGCCAGGTGTCCATAAATGGTTCCCAGCCGCCCCTATTTCTCCTTGAAACTTCCCCCACACTTTTCTTAGCCTTAGCATTGGACGAGCCCACCAGAGAACCGGACTCCTCCGGTGGGCCCTGGCTTCTCCATCAGGGGAGTTGAGAGTGCCAAGGTGAGGAGCATGATGATGATGATAGAAGTTAGCGTCTGCTTTGTTTTCTTGGAATTCAAGCGCATGTATGTAGTAGCGGCTAGGCCTGAGGTGGTCAGCGTTTTGGCGCATATCCTACCTCCTCCGAGGATTGCTGGATGTTTTCCTGCTACTATCCCAGTTCTATGACTCCCGTTAAAACAAAGCTTCAGGTGATGAATGATGGATGAGGTGGTGGCAAAGGAGAAAGAACAGGAGGAACAGGGACCATTCACATCAATATCAGGCCAGTCAACCACACATGTCTTGTAGGATATGCTTCTGTACCAAAAGGAGCAGTTCGGCTACACAGTTATAGGGCATGCAGTGAGTGCAATGCCTACCAAAAATTTCGAGGCACTCCAATGTCCCTTGGAAGTGACATGGAGGTCAGAGAGCCTTAACTAAACCGTTTTTTCCATTTATAGCAACTGGGTCTCCTGTGCACTGTTGGCCTAAGCAGAGAATGGAAGGCTTACCAAAAATTATGAGGAACTGCAATGCGCCTTGAAACAGACGTGGATTACAGCATACTAAAAACCTTCTACCTATTATTGGGGAGTGGGTCTCCCTTAGTGTTCGCCTATGCATTGAAAAGCAAAAGGTGACTAAAATTAGGAGGAAATGCAATGCCCATTGGAAGAATGGTGGAGGTCGCAGTAGAATAAAAAGACAATATCAATGCCCCTTGGAAAAGTGGTGGAGGTCGCAGTAGCTTAACAACAAGATTTTAATGCCACTGAAGAAAGTGATGGAGGTCGCAGTAGCTTAACAAGACGGTTTTAATGCCCCTTGGAAGAGACGTGGAGGTTGCAGTAGCTTAACAAGACGGTTTTAATGCCCCTTGGAAGAATGGTGGAGGTCGCAGTAGCTTAACAAGACGGTTTTAATGCCCCTGGGGAAAGTGGTGGAGGTCTCAGTAGCTAAACAAGACGCTTCTAATGCCCCTTGGAAGAGACGTGGAGGTTGCAGAAGCTTAACAAGACGGTTTTAATGCCCCTTGGAAGAGACGTGGAGGTCGCAGTGGAATAAAAAGACAATATCAATGCCCTTGGGAAAAGTGGTGGAGGTCGCAGTAGCTTAACAAGACAGTTTTAATGCCCCTTGGAAGAGACGTGGAGGTTGCAGTAGCTTAACAAGACAGCTTTAATGCCCCTTGGAAGAGACGTGGAGGTTGCAGTAGCTTAACAAGACAGCATTAATGCCCCTTGGAAGAGACGTGGAGGTTGCAGTAACTTAACAAGACGGTTTTAATGTGCCTTGGAAGAGATGTGGAGGTCCCAGTGGAATAAAAAGACAATATCAATGCCCCTGGGAAAAGTGGTGCAGGTCGCAGTAGCTAAACAAGAGGGTTTTAATGTCCCTTGGAAGAGACGTGGAGGTTGCAGTAGCTTAACAAGACGGTTTTAATTTCCCTTGGAAGAGACGTGGAGGTCGCAGTGCAATAAAAAGACAATATCAATGCCCCTGGGAAAAGTGGTGGAGGTCGCAGTAGCTTATCAAGACCGTTTTAATGCCCCTTGGAAGAATGGTGGAGGTCGCAGTAGCTTAACAAGACGGTTTTAATGCCCCTTGGAAGAGACGTGGAGGTCAAAGTTGAATAAAAAGACAATATCAATGCCCCTGTGAAAAGTGGTGGAGGTCGCAGTAGCTTAACAAGACAGTTTTAATGCCCCTTGGAAGAATGGTGGAGGTCGCAGTGGAATAAAAAGACAATATCAATGCCCCTGGGAAAAGTGGTGGAGGTCGCAGTAGCTTAACAAGACGGTTTAAAAAGCCGTTTGGAAGAGACGTGGAGGTCTCAGTAGCTTAAGAAGACGGTTTTAATGCCCCTTGGAAGAGACGTGAAGGTCGCAGTGGAATAAAAAGACAATATCAATGCCCCTGGGAAAAGTGGTTGAGGTCGCAGTAGCTTAACAAGACGGTTTTAATGCCCCTTGGAAGAGGCGTGGAGGTCGCAGTAGCTTAACAAGACGGTTTTAATGCCCCTTGGTAGAGACGTGGAGGTCACAGTGGAATAAAAAGACAATATCAATGCCCCTGGGAAAAGTGGAGGAGGTCGCAGTAGCTTAACAAGACGGTTTTAATGCCCCTTGGAAGAATGGTGGAGGTCGCAGTGGAATAAAAAGACAATATCAATGCCCCTGGGAAAAGTGGTGGAGGTCGCAGTAGCTTAACAAGACGGTTTTACTGCCCCTTGGAAGAATGGTGGAGGTCGCAGTGGAATAAAAAGACAATATCAATGCCCCTGGGAAAAGTGGTGGAGGTCGCAGTAGCTTAACAAGACGGTTTTAATGCCCCTTGGAAGAGACGTAGAGGTTGCAGTAGCTTAATAAGACGGTTTTAATGCCCCTTGGAAGAGACGTGGAGGTCGCAGTGGAATAAAAAGACAATATCAATGCCCCTTGGAAAAGTGGTGGAGGTCGCAGTAGCTTAACAAGATGGTTTTAATGCCCCTTGGAAGAATGGTGGAGGTCGCAGTGGAATGAAAAGACAATATCATTCCCCTGGGAAAAGTGGTGGCAGTCGCAGTAGCTTAACAAGATGGTTTTAATGCCCCTTGGAAGAGACGTGGAGGTTGCAGTAGCTTAACAAGACAGTTTTAATGCCCCTTGGAAGAGACGTGGAGGTTGCAGTAGCTTAACAAGACGGTTTTAATGCCCCTTGGAAGAATGGTGGAGGTCGCAGTAGCTTAACAAGACGGTTTTAATGCCCCTGGGGTAAGTGGTGGAGGTCGCAGTAGCTTAACAAGACAGTTTAAATGCCCATTGGAAGAGACGTGGAGGTTGCAGTAGCTTAACAAGACAGTTTTAATGCCCCTTGGAAGAGACGTGGAGGTTGCAGTTTCTTAACAAGACGGTTTTAATGCCCCTTGGAAGAGACGTGGCGGTCGCAGTGGAATGAAAAGACATTAGCAATGCCCCGGGGAAAAGTGGTGGAGGTCGCAGTAGCTTAACAAGACGGTTTTAATGCCCCTTGGAAGAGTGGTGGAGGTGGCAGTAGCTTAACAAGACGGTTTTAATGCCCCTGGGGAAAGTGGTGGAGGTTGCAGTAGCTTAACAAGACGGTTTAAATGCCCCTTGGAAGAGACGTGGAGGACGCAGTAGCTTCACAAGACGGTTTTAATGCCACTTGGAATAGACGTGGAGGTCACAGTGGAATAAAAAGACAATATCAATGCCCCTGGGATAAGTGGTGGAGGTCGCAGTAGCTTAACAAGACGGTTTTAATGCCCCTTGGAAGAGACGTAGAGGTTGCAGTAGCTTAATAAGACGGTTTTAATGCCCCTTGGAAGAGACGTGGAGGTCGCAGTGGAATAAAAAGACAATATCAATGCCCCTTGGAAAAGTGGTGGAGGTCGCAGTAGCTTAACAAGATGGTTTTAATGCCCCTTGGAAGAATGGTGGAGGTCGCAGTGGAATGAAAAGACAATATCATTCCCCTGGGAAAAGTGGTGGCAGTCACAGTAGCTTAACAAGATGGTTTTAATGCCCCTTGGAAGAGACGTGGAGGTTGCAGTAGCTTAACAAGACAGTTTTAATGCCCCTTGGAAGAGACGTGGAGGTTGCAGTAGCTTAACAAGACGGTTTTAATGCCCCTTGGAAGAATGGTGGAGGTCGCAGTAGCTTAACAAGACGGTTTTAATGCCCCTGGGGTAAGTGGTGGAGGTCGCAGTAGCTTAACAAGACAGTTTAAATGCCCATTGGAAGAGACGTGGAGGTTGCAGTAGCTTAACAAGACAGTTTTAATGCCCTTGGAAGAGACGTGGAGGTTGCAGTTTCTTAACAAGACGGTTTTAATGCCCCTTGGAAGAGACGTGGCGGTCGCAGTGGAATGAAAAGACATTAGCAATGCCCCGGGGAAAAGTGGTGGAGGTCGCAGTAGCTTAACAAGACGGTTTTAATGCCCCTTGGAAGAGTGGTGGAGGTGGCAGTAGCTTAACAAGACGGTTTTAATGCCCCTGGGGAAAGTGGTGGAGGTTGCAGTAGCTTAACAAGACGGTTTAAATGCCCCTTGGAAGAGACGTGGAGGACGCAGTAGCTTCACAAGACGGTTTTAATGCCACTTGGAATAGACGTGGAGGTCACAGTGGAATAAAAAGACAATATCAATGCCCCTGGGATAAGTGGTGGAGGTCGCAGTAGCTTAACAAGACGGTTTTAATGCCCCTTGGAAGAGATGTGGAGGTCACAGTAGCTTAAGAAGATGGTTTTAATGCCCCTTGGAAGAGACGTGAAGGTCGCAGTGGAATAAAAAGACAATATCAATGCTCCTGGGAAAGTGGTGGAGGTGGCAGTAGCTTAACAAGACGGTCTTAATGCCCCTTGGAAGAGATGTGGTGGTTGCAGTAGCTTAACAAAACGGTTTTAATGCCCCTTGGAAGAGAGTTGGAGGTTGCAGTAGCTTAACAAGACAGTTTTAATGCCCATTGGAAGAGACGTGGAGGTTGCAGTAGCTTAACAAGACGGTTTTAATGCCCCTTGGAAGAATGGTGGAGGTCGCAGTGGAATAAAAAGACAATATCAATGCCCCTGGGAAAAGTGGTGGAGGTCGCAATAGCTTAACGAGATGGTTTTAATGCCCCTTGGAAGAGACGTGGAGGTTGCATTAACTTAACAAGACGGTTTAAAATGCCCCTTGGAAGAGCCATGCAGTACAGCATCTTAAAAACATTATTCCCATTATTGGGGAGTGGGTCTCCCATAGTCTTTGTCTATGCCTTCCAAGCAAAAGCTGCCAAAAATTAGGACGGAGGAACTTGCAATGCTGGCAAACAAGAGTCATGCAGTACAGCATCTTAAAAACATTATTCCCATTATTGGGGAGTGGGTCTCCCATAGTCTTTGCCTATGCCTTCCAAGCAAAAGCTGCCAAAAATTAGGACGGAGGAACTTGCAATGCTGGCAACACGGACCAAGGTCACCCTGGTGGTACAGTGGTGGTGGAGGCTGAGGATAAGGAGAAGAGCAAAATACAGCCGAAATGAGGAAGCGTATACCCATGTGTGGGTGTGAAGCGGTGCATGGGAATACACCTCCTGAAATAACACAGTGGATTTGACTTTATGTTACTCTGCTGTCATTTGGTGGTGATGAGAAGTCTGGCCCAATCCAGCCCTTGTTCATTTTGATAAGGGTCAGTTTGTCAGCATTGTCAGTTGACAGGCGAGTGCGCTTATCTGTTATAATTCCCCCAGCGGCACTAAAAACACGCTCCGATAACACGTTAGCGGCAGGGCAGGCCAGGACCTCCAAGGCGTACAGAGCGAGTTTATTCCAAGTGTCCAGCTTGGATACCCAATAATTAAAAGGCACAGAGGAATCACGGAGGACGCTGATACGGTCGGCAAGGTACTCCCTCACCATCTTTTGAAACTTTCCACTCCTTGTGAGAATATCCCGCGCCTCAGGGCCTGTAAGCTGGGCGGGTCTCAGAAAACTGTCCCAGAACATTGACAGTGTTCCCCTGCCTCTGCTGGATTGGAGTTGCTTCTCTCTCACCTGTACGCCTTGGTTGGGCAACGAACTGTGACCTCTGCAGCTAGCGTGTTCAGATGGGAATTTTTTTAACAGTTCTGCAGCAAGGGCCTTCTGGTACTGCCCCATTTTTGTAGACCTCTCCACCTCAGGAATAAGAGAGTGAAAGTTCTCCTTGTAGCGGGGGTCTAAAAGTGTCACCAACCAGTAAAGGCTGTCACCCAACATTTTGACAATGCGAGGGTCACAGTTAAGGCAGCGTAACATAAGGTCAGCCATGCGTGTCAGACTGGTAACGGGCAAGACTTCCGTGTCCTCACCAAGATGACGACTGACCATGCTCTCCTCCTCCTCCTCCTCCCCCCTGTCCTCAGGCCACCCACGCTGAACCGACGGTATGACAGTTGTACAGGTACTACCGCCTACAGCACATGATACCAGCTCCTGTTCTTCCTCCTCCTCCTCCTCTCCCTCATTGTCCCCCAATGCACGTTGGGATGAGATTAGGCTGGGCTGTGTGTAATCGCCCACTACGGCTTCTTGATCCATCTCATCATACTCTGGCTGCAATGCCTCCTCTTTAATTCTCTGCAGAGAGCGTTGCAAAATACAGACAAGTGGGATGCTGACACTAATGATTGCATCATCGCCACTCACCATCTTGGTGGACTCCTCAAAGTTTGTCAGGATGGTACATATGTCAGGCATCCAGGTCCACTCCTGAGGTCTTATGTGTGGAGTCTGACCTGAATATCGATGGCCTTGTAGCAGCTGGTACTCCACAACTGCTCTCTTCTGCTCACAAATCCTTTGCAACATGTGGAGGGTAGAATTCCAATGTGTGGGGACATCACACACCAGTCGGTGTGCCGGAAGCTGCAAACGCTGCTGCAACACAGCAAGGGCGGCGGAAGCTGTAGTCGACTTGCGAAAATAAGCTGACAGGCGGCGTACTTTGACAAGCAGATCTGGCAACTCGAGGTACGATTTAAGAAACCGCTGAACCACGAGGTTAAGCACATGAGCCAGGCATGGTACGTGTGTGATCTCGCCTCGCCTCAGAGCCGCCACCAGGTTACGGCCATTGTCACACACGACCATGCCTGGATGTAGATTCAGCGGTCTCAGCCACAGATCTGCCTGCTCTTTCACAGCTGTCCACAACTCACAAGCAGTGTGAGATTTATCACCTAAGCACAGCCTGTTGCCGCTTGGCTGAGGCAGTACTGCAGTGCTTCCAGCTTGTAACTGATGTGGTGATATCTGAGATGGAGGCTGAACATGAGGAGGAGGAGGAGGATGATGTGCAGAAGCTGTACACTGGGGGGGCAACTCTGACTGACATAGGGCCCGCAATCCTCAGTGTGGGGAGGATGTGTTCCGTCCCAAGGTCCGACTGGGTCCCGGCTTCCACTATGTTTACCCAGTGTGCCGTCAGGGAGATGTACCGTCCCTGGCCACAAGCACTTGTCCACGTGTCCGTTGTCAGGTGGACTCTCCAAAGTAACTGCTTTGTTGAGGGCACGGTAGATGTTTTGGGACACGTGCTTGTGTAGTGCGGGGATGGTACACCGGGCAAAATAGTGTCGGCTGGGTACCGAGTACCGCGGGACGGCCACCGCCATAAGGTTGTGGAAGGATTCCATCTCCACCAGCCTAAAAGGCAGCATTTCCAACGCAAGCAGTCGTGAAATGTGCGAATTTAGGACTCTGGCCTGTGGGGCGTTGGCTGCGAATTTGCGCTTTCGTTCAAAGCTCTGGAATATGAACAATTGAATGCAGCGGTGGGACGTGGACGTGGACGTTGATGCTGTTTCTTGAGAAACTGCCATAACAAGTGAAGACTGAGAGGAGGGGGCATCTCTGCATGCAGTATGGACCGGGGATTGCCTTGCACGCACAACAGGGGGTTCTATCACATGCACAACAGCGGAAGAAGCAGTGGTGACACCCGCTGACACTGATCGTGGACCCTGGGGTTCGCCCCACAAAGTCGGGTGCTTTGCTGCCATGTGCCTGATCATGCTGGTGGTGGTCAGGCTGGTAGTTTTGTCACCCCTGCTGATGCTGGCATGGCATGTCCTCCTGCCACGTTGGGTCAGTTACTAGATCATCCACCACCTCCTCCTCTTCCACTTGTGCACCACGATCCTTCTCCTCACTTCGTGGCAATTATGTCTCGTCATCGTCCACCTCTTGTGACAAATTGCCAGCGTCGACTTCCTGCGGCCGTGGCTGTTCAAATATTTGGGCATCGCTACATGGGATCTCCTCTTCCACCACTTCAAGCGGAGCAGGCGAGGGGCACAAATATAGAAATGGACCAGTGAACAGCACTTCAGAGTGTCCAAGTGTGCGATCAGTCTGATGACACTCGGCATGGTGGGAGGAAGGAGCATCAGGGTGAGGAGGAGTATGCGGTCGACTCACGGCTACTAAAACTTGACCGTGTGGAAGACAGACTGGAGGTGGCGGTGCCCAGGTATCTGGAAGTATTATCTGCTATCCAATTAATAACCTGTTCACACTGATCAGTTCTGGTGTTGTAGTGTGCTTCCCTAGTAATTCGGTCAAGAAGTGGGAGCGACAAGATGTGGCTGTTGGTTGTGGCACATTTTCACCTTGGCCACGGCCCCGTCCTCTACACGCACCATCACCACCACGTCCCTTGCCACGCGCCTTGCCCATTGTAAATGAAGTAAAATAGCTTGCACTTGCACTATCAATGGAAAAAGGGTAATAAAAAGGAGATTAGAACCATGGAAGAGGAAAACCACAGTTCTATTTGTCTGGCCTACACCAGAATCTTTTAAACAGATATATTTGTGACTGAACAGACAGGGAGACACTATTACTGTTTTTTTTTTACGTAAAACAGGCCAAAAGCTGAATAATACAGAGATTTGAACCATGGAAATGCAAAACCACAGTTCTAATTTACTGGCGTATACCAGACTTTTTTAAATAGATATATTTGGGGCTGAACAGTCAGCGACACACTTATGTAAAAAAGACCCAGAAGTGGATAATACAGAGATTTGACCCTTAGAACTGCAAAACCACAGTTATAGTTATGTGGCGTACACCAGAATCTTTCAAACAGATATATTTGTGTCTGAACAGTCAGGGAGACACTATTACAGGTTTTTTTTACGGCAAAACATGCCAAAAGCAGGATAATACAGAGATTTGACCCGTGGAACTGCAAAACCACAGTTATAGTTATGTGGCGTACACCAGACTCTTTTAAACAGATATATTGGTGTCTGACCAGTCAGGGAGACACTATTACAGTTTTTTTTACGGCAAAAAATGCCAAAAACAGGATAATACAGAGATTTGACCCGTGGAACTGCAAAACCACAGTTATAGTTATGTTCCGTACACCAGACTCTTTTAAACAGATATATTGGTGTCTGACCATTCAGGGAGACACTATTACAGTTTTTTTTTACAGCAAAAAATGCCAAAAACAGGATAATACAGAGATTTGACCCGTGGAACTGCAAAACCACAGTTCTATTTTTCTGGCTAACATAAGACTGTTTTAAACAGATATATTGGTGTCTGAACAGTCAGGGAGACACTATTACTGTTTTTTTTTTACGGCAAAAAATGAAAAAAGCCGGATAATACAGAGATTTGACCCGTGGAACTGCAAAACCACAGTTATAGTTATGTGGCATACACCAGACTCTTTTAAACAGATATATTGGTGTCTGAACAGTCAGGGAGACATTATTACAGGGTTTTTTTATGGAAAAAATGCCAAAAACAGGATGATACAGAGATTTGACCCGTGAAACTGCAAAACCACAGTTCTATTTTTCTGGCCTACACCAGACTCTTTTAAACAGATATATTGGTGTCTGAACAGTCACAGACACACTCAATTTTTTTTTGGGGGGGGGGGGAAATACCAAAAGGTTAAAAAGACGTGTATTTGGACAGTCTGACTGAGGACAAAAAAAATACAGGATTTAGATGAAAAAAAAAAAAAAATTTCCTGGCCCCTGAGACCAGGGTGATAAGTCTAGCAATTTGACCAACAGGAGCACACAGGACTGTAATGCAGCGTTTGCTGGTATAACCACTGCGTCTCCTATACAGCCTGCCTGCCTGATATCTGGGATGGATATTAGTCCTGAGAAAGACTGTTTGTTTGATTTGGCAGGGTTTAGAGACCCTACACTACCTATTTCGCACTATATATCTCTCCCTAACTCAGCAGCACTGACCCTACACTGGCTGATCCGGAGCGACTGTGTCCAAGATGGCGGCGCCCGGTTTTAAATACTTGAGGTGACGCTGTGCGGCCAGCCAATCACTGTAATGCCCACAAACAACATGGCTGCGGCATTACAGTGACTGGCTGGCAATCCCTGCATGTTCGTTGGCTCTGTAAAGAGCGCTAAATATGCAGGGCGGAAACCCGAGCTCCCGCCCGAGTAACCCGGAAATGCTCGGTGCTCGCCGAACATCCCGAGTAGCGTGATGCTCGGGCGAGTAACGAGCAGTGTTGAGCATGCTCGCTCAACACTATACATAATCCCTGTATAGATATCAAGAATAGATAGATATTTATCGGTTAGAAGTAAAGGTTTAATAAACCCCGTGATAACATAAGGGGTACAGTTGCTATATGACCAGGTCCCATAACAATAATTCCTACAGACATACAGTCTCATATGTTAAATGAAATGGGGCAGTGAGAGGAATAGTAAAGCACGTATGTACTATGTGCTCCAACACCACAAGTTCACACACATGTACTCAATCACACATGCTGATGCGGCCGCATCAATCACAACCAACAAACAAAATATTAATGTGCATATGGTATTGATTTACAAAAGAATTCTTTATTAGATTAAAATAATTTTAGTACACATCTTTTTTAGCCACACAAAGTGTCAAATAATTAAATACCCAGTATTTTGTGCTTGGAAGGACGGCGCATTCAACTATATGGAATCCAAGTTTCTTAGGTAAATGAGTCAATTTTAATGTTGGCCAATGAAGCCCAATTAGAAAAAGCAAAATTTTAAAAATTGTGTGAGCAGCATGATGGTTAGAACGCATGATGGTTGGGACCGATCATGTCAATAGCATGTTGGTTAAAGTGAAAATTGGCAAAGCCAATTGTGTCAGCAGTAGGGTAAAGATGAAAAAAAGGACAAGAAAAAAAGCTCTGTAAGTAGGAACAAATGGGAAAAGAATCCCCCGTATTCTGGGTCCTGGATTTTCAATTGTCAGCCATGAAAAGTACATCTAGAGGGGTAGACTTATGTGGGCAGAAAAAAGAAGGACAAGGATAAGTAACGGATCATCAAACAGCCTTATAGAAACCGGTAAAGAGGAGGTCCTCATTCAACCCATTAGGGGAACGACTGTTCAACTTAAAGATCCATTTAGATTCTTGGAGTAAAAGTTCCGGAATCACGTCCCTATTCCGGATGTCCGTAGGAATCCTTTCCAGACCGATTATACGTAGCCCTATGCAATCACCATTATGTGTATCCAAAAAGTGCATAGATACTGAGGTAAGGGTCTTACATTTTTCCTTGTCTCTTCTGGCCATGTTGAAACTAGACAGATGTTTTTGGATTCTACGCCTTAGCTCCTGTGTTGTTTGTCCCACATAAATTTTTGAGCATCCGCATACTATCGCATATACAAGATTCCTTGTTTTACAATTGAAATAATCGCGCAATGGGATCTGTTTAGGGAAAAGAGGGAGGTCAATATTATTGTCAGACAACATCAAAGGGCATACCGTACAGGCACCACAAGGATATGTGCCCTTCAGTCTAAAGCCCGTATTAAGACGTTGTGTAGGCCGTTTGAAGTGGCTCACAACCAAATGATCTTTAAGGTTGTGTGCCCTCCTTGCAATCACCTTAGGCTGTGGAGAGATGAATTTATGCAGCCTTGCTTAGCTCAAGAGGATGTCCCAGTTCTTGTTTAGAATACGGTACACATCTCCCAACTGGTTATGGTAGGAGGTTATTAAATTGACGGTGCGTGGATTCTCCTGTTTCCTTGGTGTAAAAGCTTGTTCACGGTTGATCTGTTTGGAGAACTGGAAGGCATCAGACACAACTTTCCGTGGGTACCCCCTTGAAACAAATCTGTGAGTAAGATCAGAAGCTTCCCTCCTAAAATCAACATTGGTACTGCAGTTCCTTTTGAGTCGCAAAAACTGACCCTTAGGGATGCCTTTCCTCACATGTGCCAGATGGAAGCCGGAGAAATGTAATAAACTGTTTGTTGCTGTGGGTTTTCTGAAGACTGTCGTCGTCACCGAAGATCCGTGCAGGGATATTTTGAGGTCCAGGAATTCTACAGAAGAACATGAAAAATTAACTGTTAGAATAATGTTCCATGGGTTGTCATTTAGCGTGGCAACAAATTGGTGACATTCATCCATGGACTCTGACCAAAACAAGAGGAT
This sequence comes from Phyllobates terribilis, assembly GCF_046119375.1. Classification (NCBI taxonomy): domain Eukaryota; kingdom Metazoa; phylum Chordata; class Amphibia; order Anura; family Dendrobatidae; genus Phyllobates; species Phyllobates terribilis. The sequence continues at coordinate 296,403,022 of NW_027362771.1, forward strand.
GTCGTCAATGTACCGATACCATCCGACAACATGTTTGTGAAAGACATCCATCCTGCGTACCTTTGTCTCCTCCCACCACCCAAAAAAAGAGGTTGGCGTAGGCTGGGGCACATCTAGCCCACATTGCAGTCCCAGACACCTGTCGGTAATATATACGGTCAAAGACAAAGTAGTTGTTCTGTAGGACCATTGATAGAAGGTCAAGTAGGAAGGTGTTAGAACTCTCCTGATAGTTTTTTTCTAGTTTGCTCGTCACATGACCTTTTTTGCCTATTTAATCCTGCTCCGCCCTTCTGGCCTTGCTGGACTTCATTGTAATTTCAACTCTTAAGTTAGCCAGGTGCTTTGTTACCTTACTCCGTCAGTTTTGCTAGATCTCTTAACCTCTATTTTCTATGTTGTTTGTTTGTCCTTTTCTGCTACAATTTCTGCTAGGAGGTGTCCATCTTACTCCCAGTCCCTAGTTCTTATAGGGATCCCTCCCTCACATCTATAGGTCTTCGTACAGACTAGCTGAGGACTTTAGCGGGTCTGATTGCAGGATCAGGCTCCCCGTTACATCGTAGGGATCAAGCTTAGTTCTATTGTAGGGACAGATCTCCTGTCTTTCCTTAGCGCTTGTAGCAGATCATAACAGTAAGTCCAGCCCAAAAATTTCTCTAAGGAAAGACCTCCAGTTTCCATCATGGTGTCGGTTCAGGATTTGGCTCAACGCTTGCAGGGACTCTCTCTGGAGGTGGCCGAGCTCCAGCAACACGTGAGCAGCTGTTCTGGAGCGCATTTTGTAGAGCCAAAGGTACGTTTGCCTGATTTATTTTTTGGTGAACAACAAGATTTTTTTTCCTTTAAAAATGCTTGTTTATTGTATTTTCGTTTAAGACCCAGATCCTCTGGTGATGAATCACAGCGCATAGGGTTCATAATGTCACTTTTGCGCAAGGAACCTCAGGGATGGGCTTTTTCTCTCCAACCTAGTGATCCGTGCTTTAGATCAGTGGATAGTTTTTTTTCTGCTTTGGGGTTGTTGTATGATGATCCTGATCGTGTCTCATCAGCTGAGACGGAATTGAGACATTTGAGGCAGGGATCAGGTAATGTGGAAAATTATTGTACTCACTTCCGTCGGTGGTCTGCTCAGGTGGGGTGGAACGATTCTGCTCTGAAAAGTTTGTTTCTTGCAGGGCTAGGTGAAAGGGTTAAGGATCTGCTGATTGCTTATCCTACACCTGGAAACTTGCAGGAGGCAATGCAATTAGCTATACGGGTGGACAGGAGACTGCGTGCAAGGGTTAATGAGAGTAAATCCTCTGCCATGTCAGCTCCGAGTTCTGAGAGGGTCTGTACTGACATTGGAGAGCCGATGGAGATTGGGGCAATGTCACCCCGCTCTCAGGAAAAAGACCGCAGGTTTTCTGAAGGTTTGTGCTTTTATTGCGGAAAATCTGACCATTTCATTAAGAACTGTGTGCTTCGTATGAACAAAGAAAAAAAAAAGGTCAGTTACGCCCATATAGCCTGTTTAAATACTAAGGGGGTATTTCTTTCTGCTACTTCCGCTGCTCAGGAAGAATTAATTGAATTTCGGGTATTTGTGGATTGTGGTTCTACTCTGAATGTGATTGATGGGGGATTCTTGGAAAAACTTAAATTAAAACCCAAACCTTTGTCATCCCCTATTGCCGTGGTTTCTGTCGATGGTTCTCCCTTGAAATGTGTTACTCACAAGGTTTATGAATTTCCCCTCACTATTAATGGTATTCACCAAGAAAATTTGGATTTGGTGGTATTAAATAATTTGCCTTCTCCAGTAGTTTTTGGTTTGCTCTGGTTAAAATTGCACAATTCTGTACTGGATTGGTCTATCAATGAAATTAAGTCCTGGAGCCCTAAGTGTTATGACAAGTGTTGTAACGGGCGCATTGCTGCTGTGGATAAAGGGGAATTACCTGTACCTATTCAGGATTTTTGGAAAGTTTTTTCTGAGCAGGAGTCGCAAATTTTGCCTCCTCATAGAGACTATGATTGTACCATTGAATTTGTCCCTGGAGTGACTCTCCCTAAAAGTCATTTATTTAATCTTACTATTCCTGAGAGAAAGGCTTTGGAGGAATACATACAGATGAGCTTGGCCGCCGGTCATATCAGACCCTCTAAGTCACCTGTGGCTGTTGGATTTTTTTTTGTTAAAAAAAAAAGGACGGCGGTTTACGTCCTTGTCTGGACTTTCGCGAGATTAATAAAATTACTGTACGCAATCCCTACCCACTGCCATTGATTCCTGATTTGTTTAACCAGTTAGTGGGGGCCAAATGGTTCTCTAAAATTGATCTCCGGGGGGCATACAATTTGTTGCGCATGAAGGAGGGTGATGAATGGAAAACTGCTTTTAACACTCCTGTGGGTCATTTTGAGAATCTGGTGATGCCTTTTTGTCTTACCAATGCACCAGCATTTTTTCAGAATCTTATTAATGACATCCTTAGACCTTTGATCGGCAAAAATGTGGTTGTGCATTTGGATGACATTTTGATTTATTCGCCTGATCTGGAGTCTCATTGGCGGAGCGTACGTGAGGTATTGCAGTTATTGATTGACAATTCGCTTTTTGCTAAGCTGGAGAAATGTGAGTTCGCTGTACAGAGAATTAGTTTTTTGGGCTACATTATCTCCAGCGAGGGTTTTGAGATGGACCCGGTGAAAGTTCAAGCTGTGCAGGAATGGCCTAGGCCTATTGGTTTGAAATCGATACAGAGGTTTTTGGGTTTCGCCAATTACTACAGAAAATTCATTAAAAAATTTTCTATTATTGTTAAACCACTGACCGATCTCACCAGCAAAGGTGCTAATACGGTTCAGTGGACTACTGAGGCCATTGAAGCTTTTGTGTTTCTAAAGGAGAGGTTCAGCTCTGCCCCCATCCTTATGCAGCCTGATGTGACTAAGCCGTTTTTGGTTGAGGTTGATGCTTCTTCTGTGGGGGTCGGTGCGGTGTTGTCTCAGGAAATCAAGGATGGAGTACATCCCTGTGCCTTTTTTTCAAAAAAATTTTCTGAGACGGAACTTAATTACGATATTGGTAATCGGGAATTGCTGGCTATTAAACTCGCATTTGAACACTGGCGTCATCTCTTGGAAGGTGCTGAATTTCCCATTCAGGTTTTCACTGATCATAAAAATCTGATCTATCTTGATGCTGCCAAGCGCTTGAATGCCCGTCAGGCTAGGTGGGCACTTTTTTTTTCGCGGTTTAATTTTTCCGTTACTTACATCCCGGGTACCAAGAATGTTAAAGCTGATGCTTTGTCTCGCAGCTTTTCTCCCATGGTCGGTGCTGAGGAGGAGGAGAGCATTTTACAAGAAGGTGTGGTGATTGCTGCATTGGACTCCGTTTTGGAAGATGAGATTCTTAAAACACAGGAGAATGCCCCATCTAACACTCCCCATGGGAGGTTGTTTGTGCCTAGGACCTTTAGGAGAGATTTGTTTGTTGAGTGTCATGAGTCTCGGTTGGCAGGTCATCCAGGAATTTCTGAGACCAAGAGACTTGTGGGTCGCAGTTTTTGGTGGCCTGGATGGCAGAAGGAAGTCATTAAGTGGGTGCGTCATTGTACTGTGTGTGCTAGATGTAAGTCTTCGCATGCTCCTGCTGCGGGGTTGCTTTGCCCTCTGGAGGTTCCTAGTGCACCTTGGACACATCTGGCTATGGACTTTATTACTGACCTTCCCCCCTCTGAGGGTTTCACGGTCATCTGGGTGGTCGTGGACCGTTTTAGCAAGATGTGTCACTTGGTTCCCTTCATCACTCGCTAAGGCCTTTGTCAAGGAGATTGTCAGACTCCATGGTCTTCCTACTGACATTGTTTCTGATAGGGGACCTCAGTTCGTGGCTCGTTTTTGGCGTGCCTTTTGTGACAGGTTGGGAGTTCATTTGTCATTTTCATCTGGATATCATCCTGAGTCTAATGGCCAGACAGAAAGGAAGAACCAGGATGTTGAGCAGTTCTTGCGTTGTTTTGTGGCAGGCAATCAAGAAGGGTGGTCTGAGTTTCTGCCACTTGCTGAATTTGCTCTTAACAACCATACATCCTCTTCTGCTGGGTGTTCGCCTTTTTTTTGTTGTTCTCGGAGTCATCCGTCTTTTGGGTCATTCTCCAAATTGGTATCGGCTGTGCCTGAGGAGGAGAGTTTTTCCGGTGATTTAGAAAGAGTTTGGACGGATGTGCGTTGTAATCTGCAGGAGGCTAACAAAAAATCTAAGAGGTACTTTGACTGGAAACATCAAGAGGTTTTGTTTACGACTGGTGACATGGTTTGGTTGTCCTCTAAGAATCTGCAGTTGAGGATTCCTTCTAAAAAATTGGGTCCCAAGTTTGTAGGGCCCTTTAAGGTGCTTCAGGTAGTTAACCAATCTGCTGTTAGGTTGGAGATTCCCACCTCCTGGAAGATTAATCCGGTGTTCCATGTTTCTCTATTGAAAAAAGCTGATGTATCTGATAGAGACGCCACTGCCGCTGTTCCTCCGGTGGTGGAGGACGGGGAATATGAAATTTCCCGCATCCTTAATTCTAGACGGTATAGAGGGAGTTTGCAGTATCTCGTCTCTTGGAAGGGTTTCGGTCCCGAGGATAACTCATGGGTGAGGGCGGATGATGTTTCTGCTTCCAGACTTGTCAGAGCGTTTCACAGGAGGTTTCCTGATAAGCCTGGGCCTAGGGGATCCGGAGGATCCTCATAGAAGAGGGGGTACTGTTAGAACTCTCCTGTTAGTTTTTTTCTAGTTTGCTGGTCACATGACCTTTTTTGCCTATTTAATCCTGCTCCGCCCTTCTGGCCTTGCTGGACTTCATTGTAATTTCAACTCTTAAGTTAGCCAGGTGCTTTGTTACCTTACTCCGTCAGTTTTGCTAGATCTCTTAACCTCTATTTTCTATGTTGTTTGTTTGTCCTTTTCTGCTACAATTTCTGCTAGGAGGTGTCCATCTTACTCCCAGTCCCTAGTTCTTGTAGGGATCCCTCCCTCACATCTATAGGTCTTCGTACAGACTAGCTGAGGACTTTAGCGGGTCTGATCGCAGGATCAGGTTCCCCGTTACATCGTAGGGATCAAGCTTAGTTCTATTGTAGGGACAGATCTCCTGTCTTTCCTTAGTGCTTGCAGCAGATCATAACCGAAGGAGTCATGTTGTCTTGTTCCTGATGTACGCAGATCCAAAAAGTACGATACAGCCATCTGTCCCAAATCATGCTTAATGTTTGAGTACAGTGACTCCACATCCATTGTTACCATTATGGTGTTAATAGGTAAACTAATTTTGTCCAATATCTGGAGCAAATGTGAAGAGTCTCTAACATATGACCCCAAAGGCAGGACCAAAGCTTGAAGATAATGGTCCAAATAGATACATGGTCGTTCGAAGAGACCCCCTATGCCGGACACAATTGGCCTACCTGGTGGTTCTTGAAAGGACTTATGCACCTTCGGGAGCATATAAAAGGTGGGAATTGTGGGATGATGGCTGGTCAGGAAATCATTGTTGTTGATGCTTTGTTGGAACGCAGTAGTGAGCAATCTAATTTCTTTTTGAAGGCTGGTGTCGGATCTGCGGGGAGGCTCTGGTAATAGGAAACATTAGTTAGTTGTCACTTTGCCTCTCTAAGATATTGGTCTGTGGGCCACAAAACAACATTCCCTCCCTTATTGGCCTCCTTAATGAGAAAAGAGCTATTATTTTTTAATTTTGCTAGAGCCGTCTGTTCTGATTGTGATAAATTGCCTCGTCTACAGGTGTCAATTTTTAGCCGTTGTATATCCCTAAAGGATGTATCAAAGAAAATTTGAATAGCCGGAAAAAGGGAGAAGGCTGAAGTAGCATGTGAAAGTAACCTACTAGGGAAAGGTGATCTCCCTCCAGAGTTTTGCTCATTTTCAGTAAGTAAATCAATCAAATCCTGAAACACCCCTCTCTCATCCTCAGGTAGAGTGTCAATGATTGACGGCTGTTGATAAAGAAGCTTAAAGGTTAGCTGCCTGCAAAACAAGAACAGATCTTTAATCAGCATGAATTTGTCTAAATGACACATGGTTGGAAATGAGAGCCCCCTTGATATCAAAACCTTTTCCTCTTTTTTGAGAATATATGAGAGGTTGATAACACGTAGATTACCTTCATTATTGGCCTCATTTATCTCCTTTTGTTTCTGTTCTGTCTCGTATTACTTTTGCACGTAAATTTCCTTTTGCGTAAATTTACTTTCTCCTGTTCCTTTTGCGTAAATTTGGCAGCTCTGTGTCTCCCCCTCCGGTTGTGCCGTCTGTATTGCTGAGTTTGGAGGATAAAAAATTACTGGAGGAAAGCTCAACAGTGGTTGTAGGTTTTTGGGACCTCATTAGGCCTGCTAGGTCCACTAGTCCTTATATTGCCATGATGTGACCATCTATATGCTCTATTAGTTTCAAAATCCATCCGATCCCTCAAAAATTTAGATTTCTTTCTCCTGATAACCTCCTCCTCAAACCGATCTATAATAGTCATAAGTTTCTGGGAGAAGGGTTCAACTTCCTTAACCAAATCAAAAGTATTCAATATGGCTTCCTTAGTCTTAATGTCTACCTTTAAACGCTCCAACAGTTCCTGATCATGGGCAATCAACATATCAAGAATAATACCTGAACACTTCAATAAACCAGTCTCCCATGTCGATTTGAAACTCTGGTTTACTTCCCAAGCCGGGAAAATTTGTATCCTCAGACCTCGCGGAACGATACATGTTTCTTTGTACTCCTCTAAACTTTTAATGTTCCACCAGGTCTTAGTGAGGGATTTATGTAACTTGATCACTTCCATGGATACTCTGAAAAAATCATCGTTAGTTGAAGCTGACTCTTTTGGGCCCGTCATGCCCTTACAGAAGACATCCGAGACCTTATGGCTCCACGCTTTCTCCCTAGTCTCTAAATTAATTTTATAATAAATACAGGTGCACAATCCCCCAAAATATATGTGTGCCTCACTCCAGAAAACCAGGAGGGATAACCCACCAGTATATGCAAGACAATAATAACAAATTGAGGAGGGCACCACTATTGTAATGCAGAAGGATCAACCCGCCACATACAGTTTGTAAGTAATGACCAAAAAAGAAGAAAAGACTGTATGCATAGGCAGGGATCACTATAAATCAGCAGTAAATCAGGGACTGGACCTGGATTGGACTGGCGGTGGTTTGTCATGCATGGCATCCCGCTCTTCAGTGACGCGCTCTGTACTCTCTGCTCCAGATCTGATGTTGGCACGCGTGCGCACTGGCCGACGCCCGATATTATGGCGCTCCTCATTTGTAATTATGTGCAGCTGCATCTTCCGTATATATTCGTGCCTGTCCCCATCTCTACCACACTCCCTGAGGAAGCAACAGCGAAACGGTGTTCAAGTGGTGAGAGGTTGTTCATTGTTCATTGCTCATTCTGATTTCTTTATCATTACCATGTACTGGCTTGTATACAATAATTATGCTTAGATTATATTAAATGCACTTGCACTCTTTTCATAGACATATTCAGCTTGATATCACCTATTGATATATGTACAGTGGGGGGAAATAAAGTATTTGATCGCTTGCTTTTTTTGTAAGTTTGCCCACTGACAAAGACATGAACAGTCTATAATTTGAAGGGTAGATTAATTTTAACATTGAGAGATAGAATATCCCCAAAAAATAAAGAAAATCACATTGTGTAAATTAGATACATTTTTTTGCATTTTGCAGTGAGAAATAAGTATTTGATCACTCTGGCAAACAACATTCAATACTTGGTGGCAAAACCTTTGTTGGCAACCACAGCAGTCAGACTTTTTTTGTAGTTGATGATGAGGGTTGCGCACATGTCAGGAGGAATTTGGGTCCACTCCTCTTTGCAGATCATCTCTAAATCATTAAGATTTTGAGGCTGTCACTTGGCAACTCGGAGCTTCAACTCCCTCCATAAGTTTTCTATGGGATTAAGGTCTGGAGACTTGCTAGGCCACTCAATGACCTTACTGTGCTTCTTTTTGAGAAACTCCTTTGTTGCCTTTACTGTATGTTTTGGGTCATTGTCTTGCTGGAAGACCCAGCCACGACCCATCTTCAATGCTCTTACTGACGGAAGGAGGTTGTTGGCCAAAATCTCGCGATACATGACCCCATCCATCTTCCCTTTAGTAGGGTGCAGTTGTCATGTCCCCTTTTGCAGAAAAGCACCCCCAAAGAATAATGTTTCCCCCACCATGCTTCACGGTTGGGACGATGTTCTTAGGGTTGTACTCATCCTTCTTCCTCCAAACATGGCGAGTTGAGTTAATGCCAAAGAGCTCAATTTTTGTCTCACATGATCACAGCACCTTCTCCCAATAACTCACAGAATCATCCAGGTGTTCATTGGCAAACTTCAGACTGGCCAGCACATGTGCCTTCTTAAGCAGGGGGACATTGCGCCCACTGCAGGATTTTAAACCTTTAAGGCGTAATATGTTACCAATGGTTTTCTTGGTGACTGTGGTCCCTGCTGCCTCGAGATCATTAACAATTTGCCCCCATGTAGTTTTAGGCTGATCTCTCACCTTCCTCATGATCAAGGATACCCCACAAGGTGAAATTTTGCATGGTGCCCCAGATCGATGTCGATTGACATTCATTTTGTATTTCTTCCATTTTCTTACTATTGCACCAACAGTTGTCTCCTTCTCACCCAGCGTCTTATGGTTTTCTCACTGCAAAATGCAAAAAAATGTATCTAATTTATACAATGTGATTTTCTTGATTTTTTTTCCGGATATTCTATCTTTCAATGTTAAAATTAACCTACCGTTAAAATTATAGACTGTTCATGTCTTTGTCAGTGGGCAAACTTACAAAAACAGCAAGGGATCAAATACTTATTTCCCCCACTGTATTTTCTTACAAAATGGGTGAAATATTTATGGCAGCTAGTATTAGAAGATTATTGTTATTATTGCTCTATCAGGATATGGTTATATGAAATTGGAATTGTTGTGGTAATATTCATGCCTTTCATGTTCACATATTTATATGTCTCCTGGCTGCCCTCACCCGGGCTACCTTTTTAACTTGTATACATTGTTTTTGTGTATTTTAAATTGTCTTTGTATTGTGTCCTTTGTTTTTATCTTTCTGAATTACTATCAATAAAATGTTTATTTTTCATTAATTACAATCATGTCCCTTTACGCATGTAGTATAAGATATGATGGTGTGAGTACAGTCTGCACTCCTCTGTGTACATACAGTACAGACCAAAAGTTTGGACACACCTTCTCATTTAAAGATTTTCCTGTATTTTCATGACTTTGAAAATTGTACATTCACACTGAAGGCATCAAAACTATGAATTAACACACGTGGAATTATATACTTAACAAAAAAGTGTGAAACAACTGAAAATATGTCTTATATTCTAGGCTCTTCAAAGTAGCCACCTTTTGCTTTGATGACTGCTTTGCACACTCTTGGCATTCTCTTGATGAGCTTCAAGAGATAGTCATCGGAAATGGTCTTCCAACAATCCTGAAGGAGTTCCCAGAGATGCTTAGCACTTGTTGGCCCTTTTACCTTCACTCTGCGGTCCAGCTCACCCCAAACCATCACGATTGGGTTCAGGTCTGGTGACTGTGAAGGCCAGGTCATCTGGCGTTGCACCCCATCACTCTCCTTCTTGTCAAATAGCCCTTACACAGCCTGGAGGTGTGTTTGGGGTCATTGTCCTATTGAAAAATAAATGATGGTCCAACTAAACGCAAACCGGATGGCATAGCATGCCGCTGCAAGATGCTGTGGTAGCCATGCTGGTTCAGTATGCCTTCAATTTTTAATAAATCCCCAACAGTGTCACCAGCAAAGCACCTCCACACCATCACACAAGGCAAGAAATCCCACTTATTAAACCTGACAGGGCACACCTGTGAAGTGAAAACCATTTCCGGTGACTACCTCTTGAAGCTCATCAAGAGAATGCCAAGAGTGTGCAAAGCAGTCATCAAAGCAAAAGGTGGCTACTTTGAAGAACCTAGAATATAAGACATATTTTCAGTTGTTTCACACTTTTTTGTTAAGTATATAATTCCACATGTGTTAATTCATAGTTTTGATGCCTTCAGTGTGAATGTACAATTTTCAAAGTCATGAAAATACAGAAAAATCTTTAAATGAGAAGGTGTGTCCATACTTTTAGTCTGTACTGTATGATGATTCATGTCCCTTTTGAATATCAATTTTGTGGTTTGTAAGTTGATATAGAGGGCTGTGTAGAGGGGTTTGCGATACGGAGCGATATTCCCCGATAGTAGACCCTAACTAAGTCCCCGAGAGGGGTTTGCGATACGGAGCGATATTCCCCGATAGTAGACCCTAACTAAGTCCCCGAGTACGCAAAAGTAGGAAAGAGAATACGGTCCTGGGAATTGTATGCCCCAATTGAAAAACCTTTGATGTCATGCTCCCATCTCTTTTACCACACAGGACACATGGCATCATAGGGTCTTCCATTGAGGAATATGTGTTCTATCTTCTGCATTTGCCAACCCGGAGACTTGCTCGGAGTCTACTATTGTGGAATCCCCTCAGTCCCCTTGAGCAGGATTTGATACCTGTGTGTGAATAGCGACAAGTTTAGCTATATTCTAGTTGCACACGTTTTGCTAAATGAATGAGAAATCATAGTAAAGTCAATACATGACAAAATGAAAAAAACATTTTTTTTGTCTTTTTTTTAAAATTTCAACTCTCCGCTGTGGACATATTAGCAATCAAAGTATTTGGCATCTAATGAGTTAACTTTTTGGGGCATGTACTTCCACTCTCTGGATAGAGGAGGAAAAAAGTCCAGCAACTGCAGAAAAATAGGAAAATATTCTATATTAAAACATCACATTTATTTACTCAGTTAAAACCAGGACTAAATATAAAACCACATGAGTGGAGGGAAAAGACACAGGATCGATGCATTTCGAGCTCCTAATTCTGACATCAGCAATCAAAGGAAAGAAGAATACGCCCCACCAGTAATCAGGAAAAGCTGATAGAAAGGTTTGTAATATGACATAGCTAAACTCTGAGGATGCAGATAGCAGTCATATTGGATCGGGGGAGGGCATGGTGCGGCCCGTGTGCTGGATTGGAACAGCCAGAGGGCCAGATGTGACCTATGGTCCACACTTTGCCCAGGTCTGCTGTTAACTATGTGAAGACATGTTCTTCTTAACCTTGAATGTTGCTGCCTGCTTATGATTGTCACTTTATCTATTCATTTAGCTATATTAATATATTTCCATAGTCACGATAATGTTTACACACATTCACTGTACTCATCTCTTAACATTATATTCTGTTTAAAATTAATTAATTTGTTTTTCCCCTTTGATTCCATGTGATTTCTATTATGGTCCTTAAGTTTAAGTTATGACATTTCATATATACATATAAGTAATCTTTATTGGCCAGAGACCCTAGCAATAGGTACCCAACCTTGATGATTTAATCTTATTGTTATTTTCCCGGTAAGTCCCTTTCCCTGTTATTAGGATGCAATACACTGAATGCGTATCGGATTGAGCGCATGCGCAGCCTTCTCCATCCCCTATAGCTTCCGGAAGTGCTATTTTCTGACCGCCTGCGTTCCACCATGCGGGTCAGTGAGTGCTTCCACCGGAAGGCTGTTTTACCTTCAGGGGAGGAGCGGATGACTCGCCCCCTGGGGAACCCAGAACCGGGCCTTTTGTAGGATGCTGGGGGTTGTAGTCTCCGTGTGGCGGTGACCCAGTCCGTGGCTCAGGGTGGTCAAACCGGTGGCAGTCTATTTATGGGGGTTTTTATGGTTTAATGTCCGACTACGCCACCCGTGGATTGCGGTTATTTGGAACCGCCGCTGCAGGGCAGTCCACTGGGGCTGATGGTATATGCAGCTTAGGTAGTACGACTCCCCAAGGGAAGAGTGCAGCCCCAGGGCAGTGTAGTGGATGGCGGGGGTGATGGTGCGGGCGTCCCAGTACTAGTAGCGCTGACGCGGTGAGAAAGCACAGAGACAAGGTATTGCAGTTCAAATGCTTTACTCACAGTTCTCATCCAGGTCACTTGTGCACATGTAGGACCGCCTGAGCCGTGCCGCGTCCACCAGGCAAGGGGCTCGGTCAACCCCCAGGTAATTCCAGAGTGTGGCCCAGGACTCCTTTCTTTTCCTATCTCTGGCCGTGCCCCACCAGTGACACTACTTTTGTCCAGCTGCCTCGGGCCTTCTTTTGGGAGGGCTTCGTGCTCACCTCCCTGACCCTATGTGGTGTGCCTTTCTAGTAGGTGTAGTGAGAGGTCGCACCAAGATATGATCGCAACCACCGCTCCTTGGCTGAGGATTAGTCGCCTCCACCAACTTGGGATCCAGTACCCTGTTCTGCCAACCCGTCACCCGCAATCTCCTGGGCCTTTGGGGTTCCTTCTGCCTTCGTGTCTCTGGGCCTCTCTTGATGTTCCGTTCCCTTTCTTCCTTTCCTCTCTGTTCCTTTCTGTTCCTGTTCTTACTTCTCCTCCTTCCTCGGCCTCTTCTCTAGGCCCACTTCTCCTTCTCCTCTCAGGCTCCGGCCTCTTCCCTAGGCTTGCCTCTGGAGCAGCACTCAGCCTGAGCTGCTTCTCCCTGTCAGCTCTCCTCTCAACTTCTCCTCACAGACTGGACTGAACCCTGTTCTAAGATGGTGCCCACCTTTTATACCTCCCTCTCTGTGTGTGAGCCCAGGTGACTTGCAACCAATGGGCTCCTACCTATGCCCAGAAACCCAACCCCTATCTGCTCCTACACCACTGGGTGTGCTTCCCCCTCCCCACTCCAGCCAGGGACAGATGCTGTCGTGCCTGCACTTCTGTCTCGTGGGAGCACCGTTGAACTGTCCCCCGGAAATGGGGTGTGTGTGATGCATGCAGCCTACCGAGCCTTGGTCCACACTCCATCCTTACCCGGGAGTGGAATATCACACCTCTGGTTTGAGGTGCAATACCCCTGTAGTGGCCGAACCCTCGGGGCGCTACACGGACACATCATGCTCCGACAACATCCGGGAAGTGTTCCTTCCTTTTTCACTGCCCGGTGTCTGGATAGCTTAGTACTATAAAAATACCATCACCCCTCACCCTGATACGCCCCCTGAAGAAGCAAGTGGGCAAAACACGCCTTGGTGTGAAGGGGACGGCTCCCTGCTCAGGATCACAGATCTCCTGTATACACTGCATGTGAATATTTTTCATATTCTCCCACAGCTAGGATTCGATAGATTGTTATGCACTATGTATGATGTTATTATGTAGGGCTAATTTGAGCTCACTATAAGATTGGATTAAAACACTTTAGTGACCATAACTATTTTATCTTTCCGTTTGGGGATAGGATTAGTAAGGGACTGTTATAGCTATTCACCATATGATATTAGGCTATATTTTGACCTTGAGCCTATTCTATTAGTGGTGATCCATTGTGCAGGAGTCTGTTCTCCTACTGGGCACTCTGTTATTTAATTATGTAAATTTTATGTAGAAACAGAAAGGAATCCAGCTGTGTAAATCTTCTAAAAATGATTATTCTTTATTAGGTCATATATAAAAATAAAAAACACCTAGGAAGACATGTATGAGCAAACGCATTTCGAACTATGAGTTCTTAATCATTGCATAGTGAAGACCACATGGAGAAAGCGCTTTATGTCATATCCTGCTAATCACATGTTCCTTGAACGCCAATCAAATGTGAAAATAGACATGCACAAAAATAAAAACACAAAAACGTGCAAATAAGTATAAAAGTAATTACAAATCCGTGGTTGACACTACTGGAAAGAAAATAAATAGGATTAGGTGCCCGACAATCTGAAAATATTATTCATAATGATACATCAGGTCATGCCTGATGTCCATACCGGCCGGCACTCATGTGTTTAAGGTATAAATCCACCAACTTTCTCTATTCAATAGTTTTCTTCTATGATCGCCCCCCCTTTTTGGTTTTGTGACTATCTCAATACCTATAAAACTAAAGGTAGTTGTATTTCCATTATGTTGTACTGAAAAATGTCTGGAGGCAGCTGAACATTTTGTGGTTAATTTATTATGGGCATCTGACAAGTGACGTCTGATACGTGTTTTAAGAGAGTTGCTCGTACAGCCTACATATTGCAAATAACAAGCACTGCATGAAATAATATAATTAATATATGTAGAATTACAATTAATAAATTTATTTATATTCTAAGTCATGTTGGTGGAAAAAGAAGTGAACATTTTAGTGTTCACTGTATGCGTGCAGCACGTGCAGATGGAATGGCCGCACTTGTAAAGGCCGATAGTGTGTAACCAGGTTCTATTATCAGTGTTTGTGGGACTCAAGTATAGATCACCTAAAGTAGGTGCTTTACGGGCTGCAAATTTGACTGGAGATGTAAGTACCTGTCTAAGTTTAGATCCGCATTCAACATAGGTAAATGTTTGTTCATTATCCGCCCTGTTTAGCATCCACTTAGAATACTTTCTCTGCTTCAATCTAGTTTTGACAGTGGACGCTTCCACTAAATATTGCTGGTTTTGACTGGTGTTTCTTTTTATGCGGATTAATTCTCCCACTGGTATATTTTCGATAGTCTGTTTATTATTTATTTCTTGACATACTTTTTCCATATGGTGTAATAACGACTCCTGAGTTTTGCAGACTTAATGTGACATCTAAGAAATCAATTACCGTTTTTTGTAAATTATAGGTAAAAGCTAGGCTCATAGTATTATCGTTGATGAATTTAATGAAATCATACGCTTCTTCCCCTGTTCCAACCCATATCAGGAGCAGATTGTCAATGAAGCGGCCATGCCACCTGATATGGGAGGAGAAGGGACAGAAGTCAGAAAAATTAAAAAGTTTTTCCCAATTTGCCATAAAAATATTTGCTATGGAGAGGGAAAAACCCGCCTCCAATGAAGCTCCGTGTTTCTGCAAGAAAAATAAGTCTATATGCAAGCAGTAGGTGAGTTTAGAAAAAATATTAAAATATTAAAACATAACTTTTACTATGTAGATTAAAATAGATTATTTCACAATTACCTAGGTACAAAAAACAACATAAAAGACAAACAATACAATCATAAAATTCCATAGACACCATTGGTATTTCCAGGTGTCATCTCAATACGAAATTTTTAATTATTATCAACAGTGGTTCTACTCCTCTTTCAAGCTATACACAAAAAAGGAACGTCAGTAAAAGGTACATCTCACCCAATCCATAGTATTCGGGATTAGAGGAAAACGATCTCCAACGTACATACCACCGATATACCAGAATATAACGCCAAGCGGGAAAGGGTCACCATAGAAGCCCTTATTAACCCTAGCGTTGCTAGATTGGCCATAGTACCCCGATACGCCCACCCTGACAAGGGCAGTCCATAGCTGGATAGCCCTAATCTTTTGAGGTACGTCTCCTGACGTGTTTCGCCTTTCCAGGCTCTTCAGGGGAGTCTTGTACACATGTTAGGAGTAGCTTCCTGATAGTGGATCTCTCTACCCCCCAGGTTACAGCATCTCAGTAAAAAACCTGCCTTCTTTCTGGTGCAGCAAATTGTTTGTGCTGTCCCTTTTATATACCCATAATCCCTTTTACCTTAGCCAATGTGCTGAAAGGTCATGCTCCTGTTACGCTTCCATTCGCCCACACGATCCAAAAGACGTCTCTATGGTGGGTGAACACCTGTTACCTCAGCTAACACGCACCCTCACAGGTTGCGCTCCACTGTAGCGTTCCGTGACATGCGCACGTCACATCCGGCTGTACACGGAAGGTGTGTGCGCTGGGTCACTACTGGAGAGCCTCTGCGTGTCAAGCGGGCAGCCGGTGAACCGCACGCGTCACTTCCGGCACGGGGCGTGCTAAAATCATATCTAGTTCGTTCAGTGGAACGCATACCCAGTACTCTGGGTGTCACCTACCTTCCATTTACTCACAAAACAGAGGCAGGGGCAGGAGGGGACTTAGACAAGAGTTGGCTCAGTCTATTTTAAAAAAATAGATAAAAATAATATTCACCCCACCGTTCTGGAAAAGAAAGGACCACATGCAAATGTAAGCTGAAAGTTTGTTCCTAACACAAATCACACCACGTACTGTATGTATCATGTGCATGCAAATTTGTAATCATATACAAAAGTTCATCCTTAATGAACCTCAAATTTCTGTTTTGTCAAAGGGACTGTCCTTTTCACCCTCCAACAAATTTAATATTTATAAAACGATGATGAATGTTAGCAAATTTGCTAGAACTTTGACTTTGCGCTGCCATTTTCTGAATGAATGGATAGAAAATTCTGATGTGGATTACAACATAAATCAGCAGGAAAATTTTAGTTCTGAAATTTGTGATATCAAATCTTTTCAGGAACAAAAGAGTATTTATGATTTACAAATTTTGGAAAGTTAAAACCAACAGGATACAGTTAATTTACATCATGAGTATATTATAAAAAAAAAAACATACTACTATCCTCTACAATCAAGGCCATCTATCCTGGATGATTTTCAGGAAATTATAGAGGAAGAACTACACCATTTAAAAATTTCAACCAAAGACAATAAAACACTTCCTCATAATCTAACTAAATTGGAGAGGAATGCTATTAGGGAGATTAAAAATAATAAATATCTTATAGTGAGAAAAGCAGATAAGGGGAGGCCACTGTCCTTTTGGATGGGGGTCTTTATGAAAAAATGAATATGGAAAAGTTACAGGATACCAATGTGTATGAACAACTTACTAATGATCCCAACAGCTGATTTACACAAGAACTGTAATGTCTACTTAAATATGGTACACAGATGGGAGCCATTTCAGAAAAGTTAGCTAAGGACCTTTTGGTCCAGTATCCTATTATGCCTATATACCATTCCCTTCCCAAAATCCATAAGGGAGTGTTCCCCCCTCTCTCCGCCCTATTGTCGCTGGAATCAGTAGTTTAGGGGAAAAACTTAGTACGTGGGTGGACATGCACATACAACCCTTAGTAAAACAACTACCCAGCTACATTAGAGATACAAAACACCCCATAGCATCCCTGGATGGTACTAAATGGCCAGAGTCCTCTTTTTGGCTTTCCTGCGGTGTAGTGGGCTTATACCCATGTATACTCCATGATTTAGCAGTTTCAACTCTGTCTTACCATTTAAATACATATAGTCCGTATAATTCTGAAGTGAAACAATTTCTGATATTGGCAGTGGAATATCTTCTTAGTCATAATTATTTTTCTTTTAATGACTTATTTTTCTTGCAGAAACTCGGAGCCTCAATATAGCAAATATTTTTATGGCATATTGGGAAAAACTTTTTATTTTTTCTGACTCCTGCCCCTTCTCCTCCCATATCAGGTGGTATGGCCGCTTCATTGATGATCTGCTCCTGATATGGGATGGGACAAGGGCAGAAGCATATGATTTCATTAAATTCATCAACGATAATACTATGAACCTAGCTTTTACCTATAATTTACAAAAAACTCTGCAAGACTCAGGAGTCGTTATTACACCATATAGAAAAAGTATGTCAAGAAATTCAATTTTGCTAGCAACTTGATGTCATAATAAACAGACTATCGAAAATATACCAGTCGAAGAATTAATCCGCATAAAAAGAAACACCAGTCAAAACCAGCAATATTTAGTGGAAGCGTCCACTGTCAAAAATAGATTGAAGCAGAGAAAGTATTCTAAGTGGATGCTAAACAGGGCGGATAATGAACAAATATTTACCTATGTTGAACGCGGATCCTAAACTTAGACAGGTACTTACATCTCCAGTCAGATTTGCAGCCCGTAAAGCACCTACTTTAGGTGATCTATTATCACCGAGCCTATACTTGAGTCCCACAAACACTGATAATAGAACCTGGTTACACACTATCGGCTTTTACAAGTGCGGCCATTCCATCTGCACGTGCTGCACGCATACAGTGAACACTAAAACGTTCAATTCTTTTTCCACCAACATGACTTATAATATAAATAAATTTATTAATTGTAATTCTACATAAATTATTTATATTATTTCATGCAGTGCTTGTTATTTGCAATATGTAGGCTGTACGAGCAACTCTCTTAAAACACGTATCAGACGTCACTTGTCAGACGCCCATAATAAATTAACCACAAAATGTTCAGCTGCCTCCAGACATTTTTCAGTACAACATAATGGAGATACAACTACCTTTAGTGTTATAGGTATTGAGAAAGTCACAAAACCAAAAAGGGGGGGGGCGATCATAGAAGAAAACTATTGAATAGAGAAAGTTGGTGGATTTATACCTTAAACACACGAGTGCCGGCCGGTATGGACATCAGGCATGACGAATAATATTTTCAGATTGTCGGGCACCTAATCCTATTCATTTTCTTTCCAGTAGTGTCAACCACGGATCTTGTAATTATTTTTATACTTATTTGCATGTTTTTGTGTTTTTATTTTTGTGCATGTCTATTTTCACATTTGATTGGTGTTCATGGAACATGTGATTAGCAGGATATGACATAAAGCGCTTTCTCCATGTGGTCTTCACTATGCAATGATTAAGAACTCATAGTTCGAAATGCGTTTGCTCATACATGTCTTCCTAGGTGTTTTTTATTTTTATAAATGACCTAATAAAGAATAATCCTTTTTAGAAGCTTATTGTTACACAGCTGGATTCCTTTCGGTTTCTGCGTTGATTTCTCCAGCTGTACTACTGGTTCTGTGCTGTGATTTTCTATGTGGGCGAGTTGATTTTTCCTATGTTTTCTCTTTTGCCATATGTAAATTGTATGGTTTATTGTTTTTATGGATTGTTTAATAAATATTCCTATTTTATAATTATGGATCCCTTTTTTTACTCTGTGCCTTGATAGGTAGACAGAGTCTGTTGATTATGTGATTGTTTGAAGTGCCATATCTCATATATAAATGAAATTCCCCTTTTTTGATGCCGGCTTATGATTGGCCAGGGAGAAAAAGTACATGCCACCAGTGAAAACTGTCTGATAACACTCACTTGGACTTGATATTGGAACAGGGGATGGCATGGTGTGGCCGGTGTGCTGGATTGGAACAGCCAGAGGGCCAGACGTGATTCACGGTCTGCAATTTGCCCAGGTCTGCTGTAATTTATTGTGAGGACATAGTCTTCTTAACCTTCAATATTGCTGCCTGCTTATGATTGGTCAGCATCATACAGGGAGAAGTACATGCCCCCAGTGAAAACTGTCTGATAACACCAACTTGGACTCTAAGAAAGTTAAATCTTTAGGTGCCAAATTCTTTGATTGCTAAAATCTCCGCAACGAAGAGGCAAAATTGAAAGAAAATAATGTTTTATCCAACTCTGCAGCCATTACTACATTATATGTCCAGTTCAACATGAACATTTTTGGTGAATTATCCTGTTTAAAGGGGTTGTCTAGTCTTCTGGTCAATGTCTGCAGTCACTTTATCAATACAAGTGAATTGAGTGAGGCTGGCACGTCTAATTGGCACATGACCGCCTGTATGCAAATTGCATACTTGACGTCATGTGACCGCTTGTTCTCTCTGGCAATATGGAGAATACTGAGAGCGTGCAGTATGTGTGCAGACTTTCATTAGAAAACAGAACAGCCCCTTTAAGAGTAAAGACTGACTGACTTATTTCCTCTGCATAATGATCATGTATTAGAATCATACATGATGTATACCTTTGACAAAAGACTTCTTTAGCTTGTCTTTGCCATTGAAGACCATTAAAAATCTACCATACTTTTTTGAACTCTATCCCTCTGTATAGGACAACCTAATGACTTATATGACATCACAATTTGATATAATTAGTGGAATTAATGCATTCTTTGATCATTATGTGAAGAGATCTTTGATTAGAAACTTGGGGATTACTTGTTGATAATATCCACAATTACTCTTGTAGTGTATGTACTTTGTAAAATCCACAAAAAAATAGGTAGACTGATAATTTTGGACTAAGGTCTTTTATTGATCAGATTGCAATCTCTTTAGCTCATGCCTTAATTTAATTTCCTTAGTTTGACCTTTCTACTTTAAAAATCAGACCATTCTTATTTTTTATCTGTTAATATGGTATCGTTATCTGTTTGGGGTAATTACTAGCTCTGAACCCTGTGAATCTGCACTTTGACCTTACCTCCCAACTTTTGAAAAACAGAAAGAGGGAGAAATCATGCGGCGTGACGGCATAGACCCAAATCCGGGACTGTCCACTTGCTCCATGACAGTTGGGACTAGAGATGAGAGGATAGATTCACGCGACTCCGGTCCAGCGTGCAGGTCAGTGGTACCTGGATGGGAGGCCACGAATCTATTGGGCCCCTGTGCAAGAATTTTTTTTGGGCCCCCCCCCTGCCCTTCATAGTGGGCATGAAGGGCCCCCCCCCCTCCCCCGTGCATCTCTCATTCCCCCGTGCATCTCTGATTCCCCTCACTCCTAGTTAATTAATTGTATTTTAAAAAAAATAAAACTTGTTATACTTACCCCCAGGGCCGGCTCCAGGTTTTTGTGGGCCCTGGGCGACAGAGTTTCAGTGGGCCCCTTTAACACATACCACGATTCATGATGCACAGATACCACAGAGAAATATATATATAGTACAAGGCCAAGGATTTCACTTGCTACATTACATGAGTGATATCTATTGTAAATTCTACAATAGCTCAGAAACCGGCAAATCCTCACAGCGCACAGTGCAAACCGGACAGTATAGTCCTCCATACAGTATTATGGGCACCATACAGGATACTGACCCCTTATAATGCTCCATACAGGATACTGGTCCCCATATAATGCTCCATACAGGATACTGGTCCCCATATAACACTCCATACAGGATACTGGTCCCCATATAACACTGCATACAGAATACTGGCCCCCATATAACGCTCCATACAGAATACTGTCCCCCATATAACTCTCCATACAGAATACTGACCCCCATATAACGCTCCATACAGAATATTGGCCCCATGTAACGCTCCATGCAGACTGTTCCCCCCTTATAATTCCGCATGCAGGATGACAGCCCCCTTTTAATGCCCTATGCAGCATGTCACCTCTACCCCCCATAAAATGCCCCATGAAGGATGTTACCTCTCCCCCCTATATAACGCCCCTTGCAGGATGTCACTTCCCCCCTTTTCAATGTACCCATGCAGTATGTCAGACCAACCCCTCCCTTATAATGCCCCATGCAGGAGGTCACACCCCCCCTCCTTATAATGCCCCATGCAGTATGTCACACACCCACCCTCCTTATAATGCCCCATGCAGGATGTCAATTCCCCCCCTCCCCCTCTTATAATGCCCCATGCAGGATGTCACTTCCCCCCTTCCCTTCTTATAATGCCCCTTGCAGGATGTCACTTCCCCCCTTCCCTTCTTATAATGCCCCATGCAGGATGTCACTTCCCCCTTCCCCTCATATAATGCCCCATGCAGGATGTCACACTCCCCCCACCCCCATATAATGCTCCATACAGGATGTTAATTCCCCCTCCCCCTCTTATAATGCCCCATGCAGGATGTCACCCCCCCTTATAATGCCCCATGCAGGATTTCACTTCCCCCCTTCCCCTCTTATAATGCCCCATGCAGGATGTCACACCCCCACCCACCCCCATATAATGCCCCCATGCAGGATGTCAATTCCCCCCTCCCCCTCCCCCATATAATGCCCCATGCAGGATGTCAATTCCCCCCTTCCCCTCTTATAATGCCCCATGCAGAATGTCACACCACCTCCCTTATAATGCCCCATGCAGGACGTCACTTCCCCCCTTCCCCTCTTATAATGCCCCATGCAGTATGTCACCCCCCCATATAATGCCCCATGCAGTATGTCACCCCCCCATATAATGCCCCATACAGTATGTCACCCCCCCATATAATGCCCCGTGCAGTATGTCACCCCCCCTCCATTATAATGCCCCATGAAGCATGTCACCTCTCCCCCCATATAATGCCCCATGCATGATGTCACCCCCCATATAATGCCCCATGCAGGATGTCACACCACCACCCCCATATAATGCCCCATGCAGGATGTCACCCCCCCCATATAATGCCCCATGCAGGATGTCACACCCACTCTCCCCCCACCATATAATGCCTCATGCCCCCATACATAAAAAAAAAATCAAATACTCAACTCACTTCTCACCTGAAGCTGATCCGGACTCCAGCATCGCCCGCGTCTTCCCGCTGTGACAGCTCAGGAGAGATCGCGCACGGTGTAAACATATCACCGCGCCCTCTGACCTGAGACGTCACAGTCAGAGGACGCGGAAGACGCTGCGGAGGCACGGGGAGGGGTAAGTATTGTGCCGGCGCCGTCACATGACCGGAGATGTCCCTCTGCTCAGCATGGGGCCGGGGGCCCACGCTGAGCGCAGGGACATCTCCGGTCATGTGACGGCGGGGGGTCCTGCAGGGGGGGCCCCATGAGCAGACGCACAAGAGGGGGACCTCAACGGGGCTCCGAGGGGGCCCCGACCGGCCGGGCCCCATGCTGGAGTCAGGGCAGTCATGCCCTGATGGCGGCCCTGCTGGAGGCTGGAGGGGCCCCCTCTCCCTCGGGTGCCCCCGTTCAATGAACCGGCTGCACGGGCGGTAGGTCCGCCCCTGCTCCCTACATTCCCGGCTCAGCTGTTGATTAGGCTGGCGTGACGTCATCTGTACGTCCTGCTCATCTCTAGTTGAGATCTGTGAATTTATTTTTGTTCATTCACAGTCGGAGCCGCCAGAACTTTCTCATCTTTATGTAGTTTTATTATATGACATCTGGCTTTTTTGTGTCTGTAGGACTGTGTTCACACATAGCATAAATACTATGTTTTTTGTTTTCTTCAGGTGTCTGCACCAAACTACACAATAACAATCCTCTCTGGTTATTGCATCTTTTCTGCATTTTTTATGCCTTTTTCTCCTTGATGCTTTTTTTGATTCTGCACTCAATAAAGTAACTGCAGCTTTTTACATGCGTTTTTTTTAGGCTCCAAATAGAAGCCTCTAGAGAAAAACCGCACAGTTCAGCAACGTTTTTACACACACCGGACTTTCTGTGCAAAAAAGCAGCAGAAAATAAGCAGCATTTATGCTACATGTGGACACAGTCTAAATGTCCAAGCAAAGTGGATGTGATTTCATGAAAGCTCTGCCCTCCATGCATCTAAAGTTGTTGCTGAACTGTGCTGTTTTGGTGCTTTTTTTATCTGTAGGCTTCTATGTGGAGCCTGAAAAAAAAACGCAAATGGAAGAAAAAAAACGCTGTTGCATTTTTAAATGCAGAATCAAAGCTTCTCTGTAGTAGTAAAAAAGTATTAAAAATGCAGATTCACATCTGCACCAAAAACGCATTAAATATGGGGGGAAAACGCTTGATGGTTTTTGCAATTGGGGACACTTTCAAAGTTTGCCCAATTTTTCGGACTGACTGACCTTCATTTCTTAAAGTAATGATGGCCACTCGTTTTTCTTTACTTAGCTGCTTTTTTCTTGCCATAATACAAATTCTAACAGTCTATTCAGTAGGACTATCAGCTGTGTATCCACCAGACTTCTGCACAACACAACTGATGGTCCCAACCCCATTTATAAGGCAAGAAATCCCACTTATTAAACCTAACAGGGCACACCTGTGAAGTGAAAACCATTTCCGGTGACTACCTCTTGAAGCTCATCATCAAGAGAATCTCAAGAGTGTGCAAAGCAGTCATCAAAGCAAAAGGTGGCTACTTTGAAGAACCTAGAATATAAGACATATTTTCAGTTGTTTCACACTTTTTTGTTGAGTATATAATTCCACATGTGTTAATTCATAGTTTTGATGCCTTCAGTGTGAATGTACAATTTTCAAAGTCATGAAAATACAGAAAAATCTTTAAATGAGAAGGTGTGTCCAAACTTTTGGTCTGTACTGTACGCCCCGGTACCGTCACTTCCAACTCCACAATAACAAAATGATCTACTAGCTTCCACCACCAATCTTTTATACAGACCACTTGGACACCCATTACAGGTAGCGTCTGTCTTCAGGGGTGCGGTTTGTAGAGCAAGAGCAACAGAGAAATTACATTTTGTATATTTAATACAGAAGGGTAGGCAGTGTTTGAAACAAAATATACAAAGATATTACAAAATGGGAACAAAACAATACAGTATACAATTACATAAAATAAAAAGGAATATCAAAAGATAAGTACTAAACCTGATGGGACCAGGAAGCCATGCAAGGGATGGAGTCACCGCCGAGCTGCCAGGGCAGTGAGTATGTTGGCATCCCTGCTGAAAGGAGGGAGAGGGAACATGCAGGGACGCCAGCATTAGTGTTACACTCACAATACGGCTCAGGTTGCAACAGACTCCGAGCAGAAGAATGCAATGCTCATATGTCCAGTTCAACATGAACAATTTGCTGAATTATCCTGTTTAAAGGGGTTGTCTAGTCTTCTGGTCAAAGTCTGCAGTCACTTTATCAATACAAGTGAATTAAGTGAGGCCGGCACGCCTAGTTGGCACATGACAACCGGTATGCAAATTGCATACTTGAAGTCTTGTGACCACTCGGTCTCACTGGCAATATGGAGAATACTGACCGTGCACAGTATGTGTGCGGACTTTCATTAGAAAACAGAACAGTCCCTTTAAGAGTAAAGACTGACTTATTTCCTCTGCATAATGATCATGTATTGAAATCATACATAGTTGTTGTGTCAAGATATTTTAAAGGAACCTGTCATGTCTTATCTGCTAATCTGCTATTTAAACTGCCCCCATAATGTTGTTAGTGTGGTAATATAATGAGGATATAAGATTTTATGTACTTATAATCATACTTGCTCTTTCAGTCATAGGGGTGTGATTCTCACATTCAGTCATGGGCAGGTGCAGCATTCAGTCAGTGCTGGCGCCGCCCATGTATTTAAATTTTGCTCCCGGCGAGTGCTGAAGTTGTGGAGCACTTGCGCAGTATCACTGCCAGGAAGTAATGCTTCCAGCTTTGGGAGCCGTGCATGCGCTATGATGAGCGGCTCCCCGTGCCTGCGCAGTGAGGCTGTGTACTTTCCAGCTTCACTGCGCATGCGCGGTGAAGAGCGGCTCCGGCCACACAGCTTCGCTGAGAGAGACTATGTAGGTTGAACCTTGTTTGACTCTGTTAACACTTAATGTTCCCTGATGTATACCTTTGACAAAAGACTTCTTTAGCATGTCCTTGCCATTGAAGACCATTAAAAATGTACCACACAGTTTTTTGAACGCAATCCCTCTGTATAGGACAACTTAATGACTTACATGGCATCACAATTTGATATAATTAGTGGAATTAATGCATTCTTTGATCATTATGTGAAGAGATCTTTGATTAGAAACTTGGGGATTGCTTTTTGATAATATCCACAATTACTCTGGTAGTGTATGTACTTCGTACAATCCACAAAAAAATAGGTAGACTGATAATTTTGGACTAAGGTCTATTACTGATCAGATTGCAATCTCTTTAGCTCATTCCTTAATCAAATTTCCTTAATTTGACCTGTCTACTTTAAAAATCTGACCATTCTTATTTTTTATCTGTTAATATGGTATCGTTATACACCCACCCTCAATATGTTTGGAAGTAGCCAGTGGGGTGCTTACCAGCACTGAACCCTGTGAATCTGCACTTTGACCTTACCTCCCAACTTTTGAAGAACACAGTGGGAGAAATTATGCAGCGTGACAGGGAATTTACCCAAATCCAGGACTGTCCACTGGCTCCATGACAGTTGGGACTAGAGATGAGAGGATCGATTCATGGGACTCCGGTCCAGCATTCAAGTCAGTGGTACTTGACGGCTGGACGGGAGGCCTCGAATCAATTACTTTCCAGTGTCTCTGGCTCGACTTTTGATTAGGGTGGCGCGACATCATCTGTGCGTCCTGCTCATCTCTAGTTGGGACCTGTGGATTTATTTTTTGTTCATTCATTCACAGTCGTAGCCGCCAGAACTTTCTCATCTTTATGTAGCTTTACTATATGATATCTGGCTTTTTTTGTGTCTGTAGGACTGTGTTCACACATAGCATAAATACTGTGTTTTTTGTTTTCTTCAGGTGTCCTCACCAAACTACACAATAACAATCTTCTCTGGTTATTGCATCTTTGCTGTATTTTTTATGCCTTTCTCCCCTTGATGTTTTTTTTTGATTCTTCACTCAATAAAGTAACTGGAGTTTTTTCATGTGTTTTTTTAGGCTACACATAAAAGCCTCTAGAGAAAAAAAATCACCAAAACCGCACAGTTCAGCAGCGTCTTGAGTTAAGCACAGCAGAATTTCTGTGCAAAATAAGCAGCAGAAAATAAGCAGCATTTACACTACATGTGAACACAGTCTAAATGTCCAAGCAAAGTGGATGTGATTTCATGAAAGCTCTGCCCTCGATGCATCTAAAGTTGCTGCTGAACTGTGCTGTTTTGGTGCATTTTTTATCTGTAGGCTTCTATGTGGAGCCTGAAAAAAACGCAAATGGAAGAAAAAAAACACTGTTGCATTTTTAAGTGCAGAATCAAAGCTTCTCTGTAGTAGTAAAAAAGCATTAAAAATGGAGATTCACATCTGCTTCAAAAACGTTGAATATGGGGGAAAACGCATAAAAGAAACACAGCAAACATGCAATAATCAGAGGAAATTGTTATTGTGTTGTGTGGTGCAGACACCTGCAGAAAAAAACGTGGTAGAAAAACCACAGCATTTACACTACATATGAACATGGCTTCAGTGTTACATTTTTATTACTTTTAATAGGTTTCATTAGAGAAAATATCAATGGCGCCATTTAGTGATACCCGTAAATAATCTTGTCGCTGTGTTATGAGGGTTGTTGCGATTAAAGGGACATCAAATATGTCCATGTTATTTGCTGATTTGTGATGTTTATTATTTAAAAAGAATTAAAAATTAAATTATTGTTAGTGTTTTCATTATTTTTTAGTAATTGATGGTAAGAAAAAAATCTCTTTTTGGCCATGTGTACATTTGTTAACAAGACCTGAAATAAAACCGGATGCCAGCAAAGTGAATAAGAAACCTGAAGAGACATTCAGACGTTGCATTTTTTTGATTTGCAGATTTGGTGCAGAAAAAAATCTGCAGCATGTCAATTCTCTGTGCATTTTTGCCTGCGTTTTTCACCCACTGACTTCAATGAAGTCAGTTAAAAACATTAAAAAAACACAGGTCTTAAAAAAAGATTGTAGATTGGCTTCTTTTTTGCTAAAAAGAAAAAAAATGCTGGAAGAGAGAGAGATCGTCAATGTAAAATTAATAGACAACCTCTTTAAAGAGGTCAGCCACTTTCTCCTGTTAGTTTGTGAGGAAAACTGCACTAACAGTCAATCCTGTCCACAAACTGGCTGCTGGTGGAGGAGTCTGTGACCAGGCCGGTTCATCAGACTCCTCCAATTGTAAACACCCTCACATGGGAAAGCTGCTTTTCTGTCGGAGGAGGCTGATGTTCCTACATCAGCAACCATTGTATGGACAGAAGTGCTGGTCAGTGTGTGATTAAAGCTGCACTAAATGAAGAGTCTCCATCCAATTTAAGGATTATTCTTAATTTAAATTTCCATCTTGTTGTTTTTTTTATGGTTAAACAAGATAAAAGAATCCCAAGACACATTTTTTAAGAAATGTAATTGAATGCATGTAAATTCCGAATTATATATAGATTATCAGAATTGTAAGTAACAGTTGTGATACTCAGTATATATTGATCGTTTCCCAACCAAGGTCATATCTCATAAGCCCTTGCATGGTGGTAACTCAGTAGCCAAGGTACAATTTTCATCCAGAAACGTATGATTTTTTTCTCACTTGTCATCCGTGTGCTGTCCGTATGCTATCAATTCTTTTTTTTTCAGCAGCTATTAATCATTAACAAGACCATTTCCTCTTTCCTATGGTACAGAACTGTAATGTATCTGTAAAAATCAAATGCCTTACTGTTGCTCTGTAGAGCAACCAATTTTTTTCCTGCACCCATCCAATTTTGGAGTGAAATCTCAGCACACTACAATTTTTTTTCCTAGACTTGTAATGGTGATTAGGACAGTACTAGTCTTCCGTGCCCTGGCCTCCTACAGAAAAATTGCCCTTTGCTTTGGTATACGTGTGTGGACTTGTTACCGTAAAGGACACCTCCCAGCTCTGGTCTGCCATGCATTGCACGGCTCTGGTTCCCTCCAACCCCACGATAGTGAGACCACACCAGTCCATAAAAACAAAGTCTTTATTACTAACAGTTTGTCTTGCACACATTAAACAGCAGGAGATGCAGATGTTGTTTTCTTTGGTACAATACAGTGGCATATTTCCAATAAATATTTTCAGTGGTACAGTTGTTGCATTGCAGATCAAGTCGGAGACCTTTATCCATTCTACTGGTCTCAGAGACCACTATCGTTTAGCCCAGTTCTCGGGAAGCACATATCAACGTGCCTCTGACTGTACCTTACTAAGTGTGCCCCAAGCCTTGCTGACTGTCCCTCTTGGATCCGCAGTTTCCAAGGCCTGACCGGCACTTGTCCATTCCCCTGAGACTCTTAGGGGCTCTAATAAAGTTCCTGGCTATAGGTTCCCTCTCAACTTGCCTGCTGAACAGATTTCCGCTGCCATCGATGGGTTTCTCTTAAATGCTTTTCTCACTGCTTTCTACGGTCTTTGACACACCACACACACCCAGTAATGGTCACCTATTTTCTGAGGTGTGAGCAAGCCCTTAAAATGATATCTGGATCACTGCTGTTTCTGAGACTCAGGACGAGATACAGCCTGTTAAAATGCCTTCCTTCCCCCATCTGACTTTAGCTTGTGTAAAAGGGGAAAGGGCAGAGGAGGAGCTGACAGGCTGAAGACTTAAGGTACCGTCACACTAAGCGACGCTACAGCGATCCCAACAACGATACGACCTGTCAGGGATTGTTGCAACGTCGCTATGTGGTCGCTGGTGAGATGTCAAGCAGTCAGATCTTCCCAACGACGCAGCAACGATGCGGCGACCCATAGTAACCTGTATAACGATGCACGCCTATGTGTTTCTGTGTCTGAGTAGTCAACAAGGTCGTTGGTAAGGTGTCAAACACACCGGTGCATGCTACCCAGCGGGGCCTCAACGATCAAAGAAATGTCCAGACCATTCCGACACGACCAGCGATCTCGCAGCAGGGGCCTGGTCGCAGCTACGTGTCAAACATAGCGAGATCGCTACTGAGGTCGCTGTTGCGTCACAGAACTTGTGACTCAGCAGCGATCTCGCTAGCATTCTCGCTTAGTGTGACGGGGGCTTTAGTAGAAAGTTCTATGCTGTGTGATCCCCCTCCTTTTGTAGTGCAAATTTGTCTGGAATTGATTTTGGATGCCATTATCAGTGTCTTTGAGTGTCAACGCAGCAAAAACTAACATACAGTGGCATGTAAAAGTTTGGGCAACCCTGGTCAAAATTACTATTAATGTGAACAGTTAAGCAAGTTGATGAAATGATCTCTAAAAGGCCTAAAGGTTAAAATAGAACTCTTTGACCACAATGATAAAGGTACAGTGAAGAGCAAAAGGCTAACAATGTTTTGAACTTTTGACTTTCAGGCTCCGTATCTCACCATCCACTACTGTTTTTAATGTGAGACTACCATAATTTTATAGGCCTTCATCTTGGCTAACTCATACATAAATTTGACTTACAACTGTTTAGCATATGATTAGTTATGCAGATTCTTGTCATGTCACTGCATTGTTACTTTTTTGCTCCTGATGATGGAAAATGTTTTCCTTCCTATATACTACAAAATGCAAGCTGATCTCACATTCCCTTATCGCTCAGTGTGTTATTAGGTTGATTCCCTAGGGAAAGGTCACTGGTTTGAATCCATGAGCAGCCATAAAGAAGATTTCCCAAGAAAAGATAAACAAAAGAATTTAAATAATAGTCACAGCAGAATGAACAGAATATAAAGAAGACACAGACACAATGAAGAGTTCATTCATTTTTATTCTTATCTATTATCAAATTTAGTTTAATTTTATCATCCAGAGCCATTTATAGGATTTACTGCATAAAAAGGATGTGAACCAGAGGAAGGCAAAACAACCCCATGCGTGGGGGAAAAATTCCTTCCTGACCCCAAGTAATGGCGATCGGCTAATCCCTGGTTCACTGCAGTGTCAGCTCTGGATGGAGCCCTGTCAGCTCTGGATGGAGCCCTTTCACACCTTTACATGGACTATGTTATACATATCTAATATATGTATATGTTATCGTTATATCTAGGCTATTTAAAGCTTATGTCTAACTAAGGGCGCACTTGCACTAGTCGATGATTGGGAAATAAAGTTTCTTACATTTCTATGTTTATCCTTTTTTCCAGTACTTATCCTTTTTTACCAAAACTAATCCTTCTTTATCAAAATATATCCTTCCCTACCTATACTTTTCCTTTTTTAGTTATATTTATCCTTTCTTAACCTTTTAAAACTATATTTATCCTTTTTTACTTATACTTACCCTTAACCTTTTTTTTTACCTATACTTATCCTTACTTACATATGCTTATCTTTTTTTATTGATTGAATATTAAATATACTTTTTTACCAGTTCTTATCTTCTTTTACCTAAACTTGCATTTTCTTACCTATACTTATCCTTTCCTACCTATATTTTTTTTTTATTTTGTTTAATTTTAAATATATTGATCTTTTCTTTTCTTTTTTTTTACTATAATTATCCTTTTTTACCTATACTCATTGTTTCTTACCTATTCTTATTTATATTTACCTATACTTATACTTATTTACCCAAATTTATCCTTTTGTACCTATATTTAATTCTACTTATCTTTTCTTACCTATATTTACCTATACTCATCCTTTTTAACCTATTGTTATCCTTTTTTATCTATACTTATCTTTTTTTCCCTATATTTACCTATACTTATCGTTTCTTACCTATTCTTTACCTTTTTTGTCTATACTTTCTTCTTACCTATACTTTTACTTTCTTACTTATACTTACCTATGTTTATATGTTTATTCTATTCTTACCTATTCTTACTTATGCTTATCGTTTTTTTACCTATACTTATCCTCTCTTTCCTATATTTACCTATACTTATTACTTATAGTTATCAATGTGGAGGTCCCTGATGATGTTGGACATCCAATCTTCTGGTCATCCTTCTCTTCATGGTCTTCTGTCAATGTGGAGGTCCCTGATGATGTTGGACATCCAATCTTCTGGTCATCCATCTCTTCATGGTCTTCTGGAAGCTCAGGTACACAGCTTGCTCTGATATTATTGAGCTGGTGTCTTGTTGAGGGTTTTCTAGTTGACAAATGAAAACCCTCTGAACATGGCCTGGTCCTCTGGTGTTATAGATAACGCAGCCTCTGCCGCTTGGATCTTGTCAAGCTTAAAAGCACGGAACCTGGGTTTAGGCTTAGTTGGCTAAAGAAAAAGATGCAGAAAAAAGTCATGGTAAACTTGGTGACTAATCAAAACAGTCTTGTCTTGAAGTATTGAAAAAAAAAAAGCTCATTATTAAAGGAACGTTTTCAAATGTAAATATAATACCTTAGTGATAAAATCAGACATGCGCCGTTAATAAATTTAATTGTCCAACCAGCCCAATCGTTTATAATAGAAATGTAAATAATAACGCCATCCAAATTATTTTCCAACACTGATATTAAACATAATGTATCACAGAGCCAAAAGCGTAGAAGCTTGTAGGACAGTATCTTATTCAGATCCATGTGATAATTCTGTACATTTACTTACTACAGGGATGTATGGTGGGACCATCCTAAGGGCTTCCACTGAGACCCAATTGATTCGCTGGAAGAAGGGGTGTTCTCGAATGTTACCATTGACTCCTAACCGCTGGACAGGATCTTCCTGGAGGAGCTGTTCAATGATGTCCTTGGCGCCGGAGGATGATTCATCAAAGAGTGAGGGATGGTAGTTACACTCTCTGGTAAGCATTTCGTTTAAGATGATTCCAAATGAGTACCAGTCTACTCCGGCGTTATACTCCTCCTTGTCCAGGATCTGCCATAGAGAAGCATTATTAGTAGTGCTACCTCTTGTATGTCACCGTACTTATATGTCACTCATATTGTTGTGTGATTCTACAGTAAATGACAGTAAGTCTTACTACGTAATCAAGAGACAAAATGGATCTTTCATAATTATGCTCCATAAATTAAATTAATAAAGGATATTAAAAATCAAAATGAATGTAATATATATGATTGTGACGGCGCACACAACGCTCAGCTCAGTGTGTTTCTGGCTCAGACTTTAACCCCTTCACCCCCGGGCGATTTTCAGTTTTTCCTCCCCTTCTTACAAGAGCCATAACTTTTTTATTATTCCATCCACATAATCACATGAGGGCTTGTGTATTGCAGGACGGGTTGTACTTTTGAATGACATCATTCATTTTATCCCGTGTTGCACTTGAAAGTGTTAAAAAATTCCAAGGACTTTGAAATTGCAAAAAAAGTGCAAATTCACAATTTCTTTTTTTTAATTTTTTTATTTATCATGTTCATTATACTGTAAAGCTGACCTGGGAATATGATTATCCTGGTCAGTACAATTACACAGATACCAAACGTGATGATATTTTTATTGATACAATGTTTTGATCACCTCTTATTGCATTTTATTACAATGTTGGGCGGCCAAAAAACATAATTTTGGTGTTTCGATTTTTTTTTTTCATTACGCCGTTTACGGCTCACATTAATTTATTTTATATTTTGAGTGATCGAACTTTTACAAACACAGCAATACGAGATATGTGTATTTTTTTTTAAATTGTTTTATTTTTAATGGGCAAAAGGGGCGTGATTTGAACATTTCTGTATTTTTTAGTTCCCTTATATTTTTAAAAACATTTTTTTTACTTTTTTACTGTATTTATTTGTCTCCTGAGGGGAATTGAAACTGTGACTGTCTGATCGCTGATGCACTGCTGTGTATAGCTAAAATCACAATCTCCTATGAATGGCAGCTAAACACTGGCTTTCACAGGAGTACTGTCATGACAAGGACAGAGGTCTTCAGTAGACCCCCGAATGTCATGGTAACCCATCAGCGCCCTGTAATCATGTCACAGGTGTGCCGATGAATGTGTGGAAAAACGCGCCCCCTGCCAGCGCGTATTAAATGTCACTGTCAAAGATTGACAGTGAGATTTATCAGGTTAATGGCTGCAGTCGGAGTAGTGTTACACCCGCAGCTGTTAAAAGCCTGTGATGGCTGATTAAATCAGCCATCATCAGCATGAAAAGATGTTGGCTTGGCGTGCAACACCGCATCAAAGGCAGGGACATGACATATGACTGACATGTCATGAAGGGGTTAAGTAGCTGTCTGTGACATTATGGCTGATAGTATTGAGGTGATGCGGGCCTTGTCTAATATACACAGAGCAACTTAGTCCAATATACTTGATACTTCAGATACTTGTTATCTAATAAATGTAATACATGCAAATAAAATAATACATTTTCCTGTATCATTATTACACATTCTATTGCCAGTTTAGGACATCTATGTTCCTGATAACTCTACATTACACCTGGTCGGTCTTAGTTCACTATCCATGTAGACATGCGGGATAGGAGTAATAGGAGACTTCCCATTTGGTGATTCTGGGGTTTATAGCAGTGAAGCACCCAGAGATCACACATTTTTCACCTGTTCTGGGGATGGGTGATATATTGAGGTCATCAATGTAAGATTGGTGGGTGCCAACACCCGTCAGTCCCACTGATTAGCTGTTATCACCTTCACCGGTGGTTGGATATAACCAATAAACAGACGTATGATGTTCGGCTCTGATTACATCACGTTGCTGCCAGAGATAAGAACAGCTAATCAGTGGGATCAGACCCGCATTGATTTTATATTGATGAACTAGCCTAAATAAAGCTCATCAATGTGAAAGTATCCAAAAAACCTTTTAAACGCAAAAAATAATAGCATTCTATTCTCACCTCAGGAGCCATGTAACCCACGGTCCCAGCGAAACTGGTGGCTGTCCGGTCTCCATGCATGTTCTCGAGTGCAAGACCGTAATCCGTGATCTTAATGTGGCCCGTATCAGTCACCAGGATGTTCTCGGGCTTTAGGTCTCTGTAAGAAAAAGAAAAGTAACCTGAGTATAATGGTATAAAGTAAGTGTTCTTCTTATATCTGTGGTCAAATGATGACACGTGAATGAACATAATTGTCTCTTACTGCTGTACTTTCCTCATTTAAGATAACTCCTTTACTATATGGCCTAACTGTACCACTGTAGGGATCACTGTATTACATGTGACGGACGCTCAGCTGCAGCTTCCTGACAGTGATACCAGATAGGACTACTAGACACCAGCTACAAGGCATGAGTATGCAGGTCACCAGGGTGGAGGGACTGAGTGCAGCTAAGCTTTAAGGCCTCGTGCACATGATTATATTTTCGGTAAGAGTGTGATCTGACAAAACATCGGATAGCACTCGGACCAATATTATTCTATGGGCCCGTGTACATGTCCGTTTTTATCCTCGGACCGATCACAGCATGCCCGAGTTGGATAAAATCATCGGAACACACTCGGCCATGCAAGTCAATGAGTCCATGGAAAACATCGGACTGCACTCGGATGATTTCCACGGACTGACAGAATTGAGAAGATGGAGACAACATTTTTTCTGATGAGAAGATGGAAAAAAAATATCACACTATGATCAAATTCTGTTCAGAGTTTAATCAACGTGTGATTTGCATAATCGTCCGGATTCTCTTAGGTGACAGAATATACTCTGGTGTGAATCAGCCTAACACTGACTAAATTACCTGTGGATGACGCCCTTAGAATGGAGGAACTGGATCCCACACACCAGTTCGGCGGCATAGAATCTGACAAAGAGAAAATGAATAAGAATCAGTTCCCATACATAGTAAACTTGGGAATTTATATCAGTCAATAGGAGCATTATTCTATATTATTCCTCTCATAGGATAATTTTCTATGATTACGCTAAGCATTTTCATTTCAGTTACAGTAAGCAACAATCAGAGTGACTCTGAGCTCCTGAAGAGACTGTTATAAAGTATTTCTACATTCAGAAAGAGAGAGAATCAAAGGACCTGACATGTCAGGAGTGGAAGTAACACTGTGACCTACAGTATCTCACTACCCTTTTATATACAACGTAGCTTGGAGGTTTTTTTTAAAGGGGTTATCTGGTCTCAGAAGAAAAGTCTGCAGTTACTCTGTGTGACTTCCGAATCGTGACGGTGTAAAAAGCGCACACTGTCAATATTGCAGTCTCGAGAATGTATGTATGTAAATTACATACTTACCATTATATGCCGACTATACTCCTGCAGGTCTCTCAATTCACTCCTATTGAGAGACCCAGGTAAAGTATGTAAAGTGTACACGTGATCACAGGATCGCCCACCTGAATGGGGTATGGGCATTGCACGCAGTCACAATTTGGCACTCTGCCGTCATGTAAAATGACTGCTGACTTTTCTTCTGAGACTGGACAATTCCTTTAACACATTACCTGGCACTGGTGATGTCAAGCGGCCCCCTCCTGTGTAGAAGTTGGTAAAAGTCCCCGCAGCTCATGTATTCCATACCAAGAAAAACATTCATCTGTAACATGGAACATTTGCATTTATTATACAGTAAAGATATATACACATTTCAGTACTTGAAGGGGTTTTCCATCCAAGAACGTTAAAGCACATTGCTAATATATGTAGTCATTCAATAAAAAGGTGGTTTAACTGCTGTGAAACCTAAAATTGTAAACAATGATATAGAATATATTAACAAATTTAGAAATTCTTGTTTCAGCCAGTGTTTAGTAATTATTTTTCTTTTAATTATAGACATAGGCCCAGATTCGACACTTGCATTTTTTTCATCACTTTCCTTTTTGGTCTTGTTTTATTTGTTGCTGTTTTTGGTTCAAATTCTTCAAAATGGCGCACACAATTCAAGACATCAGTGCAAAGTCAAAAATGGTCTTTTTCTGCAACTTTTTGGCCCCAAAAATCAGACATTTTCAAATTGGCCAAAAGATATGGGCAAAAAATTGGCATACTCAAAAAAAAACACCAAATTAGACTGGAATGAAGATCGCGTCATATTTGCGACTTTTAAAAAAATCAGAATTGATGAATCAGGTAAAAACATCTGGAATCACTAAACTCTGCCCACAAAGTGAAAAAAAGCAGGCAAGCTCATATAAAATAATGAATTGGGTGCAAACAAAAACGGCGCAAAACACACAAAGCCAGACAAAAAACAGACTTAAAAGCAATGATGAATCAAGTCCATAATGTTATCTCTCTGTTTTGTATAGGGCTGCTATTCAGTAGCTGTTTTCTGTGCATCCTACTTCCCAAAAAGTGGAATAAAAGATAGTTATAAAGTCCTGTATGCTCCCAAATAATATCAACGTAAAGTGCAGGCTATGCAGAAAAAAACAGCTACCGTAAAGGGATTATTCAGGTTAGGAAAAAGTCTTTTCTTCCAGAAAAAAGTGATGCTGCCCATGAGCTGTGCCTGGCATTTTGGCTCAGCCACACTCAAGACTATACAAAGCCATTTTGTTCTGAACATTACTACCTCTATATCACCTCTGTACCCTCTATATCCTCTCTGTACCCTCTATATCACCTCTGTACCCTCTATATCACCTCTGTACCCTCTATATCCTCTCTGTACCCTCTATATCACCTCTGAACCCTCTATATCACCTCTGTACCCTCTATATCCTCTCTGTACCCTCTATATCACCTCTGTACCCTCTATATCCTCTCTGTACCCTCTATATCACCTCTGTACCCTCTATATCACCTCTGTACCCTCTGTATCCTCTCTGTACCCTCTATATCACCTCTGTACCCTCTATATCCTCTCTGTACCCTCTATATCACCTCTGTACCCTCTATATCACCTCTGTACCCTCTATATCACCTCTGGAAAATTTGTCCCTGGCAGAGGTATTGTCCATTGAGCAGTGAAATTTGTAGTGCATGTAGTGACATTTGTTAAAGGGGTTTTCCACTCTTATGATGTACTTATCCTTAGAATAGGTCATTAATATCAGATTGGTTGGTCTGATCAGCTGTTACCATCTCCTCCAAAAGCTGTATGTAAACAGTGTTCGGAGCAAACAAGGTTTAGTGGTCGCTTCTGGTACTGCAGGACGGCTCCTATTCAGGCGAATAGGTCATCAACATTAAAGAAGTGGCAAAACCTTTTAGCACTAAGTAGTCACAATTCTACCTTGGTCTGGAATGCGAAGTCTGCGTGGACCAGGAAGGGGCTTCCAGATGCCAGCTGAAGAACTCGCCTCTCCACCATCACATCCAGCTTATCACCTCCGGCTAGCAGGGCTCTTTTGCTGATGATCTTAACAGCAAATTCTTGGCGGGTTAAAGTATCTTCCGCCATCAGGACCTTTCCAAAGCTTCCGAAGCCAAGCACATGGTGGAATAATAATCTCTCCTTGATGGAATGAGAGGTTGTGCTGGAGCTGGATGGCCGAACACCGCTGCATCCTATCAGGGGAGAAAAATGGCAAATATAAATCTATAATTCAATAAATCTAACATTTACAGGACATTATTCAGACTGAGGAAATCTATGTAAAGCTTGTACTTCATTTTATAAATTGTGTTAATGGATTTTATTAATAAGTAACTTTGTATTCATGTAATCAACATTACATAATTTTGTCTGTTAAAGAGGAGACGTCATAAAATGATTATATTTCCATTATACACTTGGCTGTGATGAGGTTGAACAATATGAACAATTAAAGGGTTTTTCAATAATGACACCTATCACTAGTGACAAATCGCATGGATTTCACCGGGACATTCAATTTACAGTGAATTTATTCTCTGCAAATTCAAATGTCTATTTTTCACTTTTTTTTTTACAAAGGACAAGTAAAACATTTTTAAATTGCATTCCCCTTTGCATAAAAATTATTTTTAGATATTCAACGTATTTTTCTTTTCAATGGGGGCAGGGCTAGAAACAGTGATTCAAACTGGCTCTTTTTTATTTATGCAATTTTTCTACTTTATTTTTGCTTTTTTTATTTATTGTTTCATATATTTTACACACTATGCCCTCCATAAAGCCTTAAAGACCTTTGGGGGACATTTTCGTGTTTTAATATTCTTGTTATTGCTAATTTGCCCTGTAACTGAGACTGGTATATAAACCCCAGTTACAGGAGAATTTCAGCCTCCTGCCTGCATGGGAAAGCTGACTTGATCTCCTAAGACCCAGCAGCCCCTGCTCCTGCCCCACAGCTAGCGATCACATGTTTCCTGGATCTGGACAAGGCAGCATGGTCGGTGCTTCTTAATCTCTTAATCTGTAGACACAAGTGCTGGTTTAGCACTGAGTTTACAGCCATGGAGATGGTACATATGGTAATAAGCCATGTTTTACCCTCTGTCTGGGAAGTCTGGCTGTGTATGACAGCCTGCTCCCCACCTCACAGCTTCATGATCTTGTGCAAGCTGCTTACAATCCACTGACGTTTTAGAACGTTAATGCTGAGTAATAAGTGGACTGCCCAGAAATATATTATCTATGTGTCATCCAGGAGCATAGCTCCCAACTTCTGAAGAAGAGAAAGAGGGATAAAGCATGCGGCCACACCCCAATCCACGCCCATTTACCATGTCGTTCTTGTCTAGCGGGAGGAGATGTCAGAGGGGCGGTGGTAGTGAAAGAAATTCAGCAGACGCCTGTCCACTGTATCCGGTACCGTTGGCACTAGGGACTAGCGGATCGATTCACAGGACTGTGGTCCAGCGTCCAGGTCAGGGCTACTTGGTGGCTGGATGGGAGGCCGTGGACCTCTTACCTTCCGGCGTCCTTGTTGTGGCTTTTGATCACCCAGGGCTGGTGCAACATCATCTGTGCATCCTGCTACTCTCTATTTGGGTCCTGTGTATTTATTCTTTGTTCAATCACAGTCTGAGCCACCAGAACTTTCTCATCTTTCTGTAGCTTCACTATACGACATCTGTATACCTCCCAACTCTTAAGGAAGGGAAAGGGCGATAAAATTTGCGGTGCGCAGAGCCCGCTGCTGTACTTTTCAGCCATGCCACCAATAGTTAGCAAGTACCTGCCTGTAAATTCTTCACCCCTTAAGAAAAAAATCCAAAAGTCCCGGATAACAACTTTAATTGCCCCAATTAACCAACAGCACATTATTCTTACTTGTGGCCTTAAAAGAGAATGGATCTGTCAAAGTCAGTCAGGTGACCATGTGATTGCATGGTCTAAATAGAAGCATGGGCTGATGTTTCTAATCTCTCTATATCACTGACCAAGCAAAAACAAACATCCCCAGCAGCAGCAGCAGCATCTGTGTGCTCCGTCCTGCTTGCTCTGAGTCCCGTGTGGGACCCTGAGGGGCAGACACAGGTTTATCACCACTTGTCTCACAGCGCTCTGTAGTGGCTGCTGATTCTAGTTACTTCGCTCACAGGAGGACACAAGCGCTGTATGTGGCCGCTCTCTGCATGATAGCTAACTGCTCATGTGTGAGCCTATGAGGTTCATAGGTAGGAACAGAGGACAGGGTGGGGCGTAGTCAGAAATCAGGGGGGTTGTGACCTGAAGCCAGGGGGTGTGTGACCTGAAGCCAGAGGGGGAGTGGCGGCTACTTTTCACTGCAGTGCGAACAGTAGCTCCCGCCCAGGTGTGCGGGGAAGAGTCTCAAAATAGGGACTGTCCCGCTGTATCCGGGACAGCTGGGAGCTATGCCAGAAGCAATGGCATACCGCTATTGGTGACAGGCTGCGCCACTACTATGGGGCCCGTGAGACTTGGGGCCCGCACTGGGCCCTCCCTGCACTGAGCCCCGCCTCCACCCATCAGCACCTGCACTGCCCGGCCACCCGCACAGAATGATGGGGGTGGAAGCTTCAGCTGACGCTCCCTCCTCCATCATCATTGCTCATACTGACGGCGGGAGGGGGGGGCCTAGTGCGAGCAATGATGATGGACAATCAGCTGATGCTTCGATGTCCGACACTTCACACGGTACGATGAGGATACTGGAGGATTGGGTGCAACCAAGAGAGGTGTATACTGTATTTATTTTTTTTATATCAGTGACTGTTGACCATAATACTGTATGAGGGTTGCATTATATAGTGTGGAGGACCATGGGGGTGCATTATATTTTATGCAGGACTGGGGGGATGCATTATATTTTAAGCAGGACCATGGGGAATGCTTTATATTGTATGGAGGATCATGGGGGGTGCATTATATTGTATGGAGGATAATGGGGGTGCATTATATTGTATGGAGGACCAGGTAGAGAGAATTTTATTATATGGGGGACCATGGGGAGAGCATTTTATTATATATAGAACCACGGTGAGAGCATTTTATTATCTGGAGGACCATGGAGGTGCATTAGATTCTATGGAGGACCCCGGCGAGTGCAGTGTATTTTATGGATAACCATGGGGAGTGCGTGCACTATATTTTATGGAGGACGAAGGGAGATCATTATAGTCTATGGAGGACCATGGGGAGTGCATAATACTATATGGAGGATTATGGGGGGTGCATTATACTATATGAAGGCTATGTGGGGCCATTATAATATGTGGTGGTCAATTATACTGTATGCAAGAAATTATACAGTGTGAAGGTTTGTGTTGGGTCCATTATACTGTTTGCAGGGCTAGTGTAGGCCATTATACTGTATGTAGGTCTAATATAGTGCATGGAGAGCTGTGTGGGGGTCACAGTTGGGGGATCATACTGTGTTGGGGTCACCATACTTTGCCTTGGGAGTTGAGGTGGGGTACAATAGAGTCATTATACTGTGCATGTGGAGGAATTCACCATGGGGGTATCATATTGTGTTTGGGGTCACTTTTGTTTGCATAAAACTTTATGGGGGCAATGGAAGAGGAATCTAGGACTTCAGCAGGAGGAAAATTACTATGGAGAGGCTGGAAGGTTGTGAGATATGCTCTTCTGTTATATCTACACATTCTCCCTTCATTATAGGGAATTGGGTCATGTGAACTCCAGTCTGACAACTATTCCAGTACATGCACTAATGTGTTGACAGGAAGTCAGTCTCTGATGTCATGTGATCTGTAAGATGACCTCATCACCAATCAAATCCTTCCTGGCAGCTCAGACTCTTTCTCTCACCACCCAGCTTCAGCCTCCTTGTCGCTCTGTACATCCTCCCATTCAGCTAAAGACATCTTTGAAGACTTGTCTAAAAGAAATCATGTGTTTGCTGCCATTGCAGCCAGTCATAGAGCAGCAACTGAAGCCGCATTACGTAAAGAATCATCAGAGGTGTAGCTAGGGGGTTAGCTCAGGGGACACAAAACATCTGAGTGGGCCCCTAACCAGGTAACTGTGGGTACAACTATGGTTGTGAACCCTGATTGTGGGTATATAGGATCCTCAGGAGATGAACGCTCTGAAAATGAATCTCTACACTAAGACCGACACTGATATTATCACCATAAGGTGACCATATAGTGGTAGATACTATTGCTGCAGAACATACAAGTAATCACAATACAGTTATATATAGTAACTTACAGCTGATATTCTTTGTGATGGAGTCATTCATTTTCCCGTCTTTTCCATCTGGCCCAGACCAACATGACGACTTCTCGAGCCAGGTCTCGTCTTCAAAGATTACAACAAAAACACATTTGACGTCTCACATTTCCAGACCCGTCCCCATCTATCCCCAACCTGCACAAACACCTCATCCTGCTGATACCCCAATACTGAGCCTCTGCTGTCAAATGTGTCCCTATTACTGCACCTACTGTGTGGTACAAAAACAGAGCTCATCTTAGTGCCCCACATAGTAATCCCACCACTGTGCCCTTTGGAAATTAATAATGCCTTATTTGTGCCCTCTAGATGGTAAAATTGCTGCCTTGAAAATATTAATGCCCTGTTCAAATACCCTAGAAAAGTGTCCACAGTTTTCCCCTTTGATAGTTACAATACTCTGAGTGCCCCTATAAAATAATGCTTCAATAATGTCCACATGACATTTAATAATGTCCACTGGGTTCCCCAATATACAGCTTCTCTGTATACAGTAGAGTGGACCCATAGCTCCCTTATACAGAGTATGATGTCCCCACAACTCCCCTATATACAGTATGATGGGCCCATAGCTCCCTTATACACAACATAATCCCCTACAGATTCCCTGTTCACAGTATGGTGGGCCCACAGCTTCCATATACACAGAACCACCATCAGTACATTAATGCAGCACCTTTTTTTACCACTTTTGGTAAATGAATGCTGTGCCAGAACCAGTAGATGACTACAGCACTAGAACCACATTTTCCTCCTCAACATACTGCCCACAAGATAGTGTGCCTTCACATTAACATCACTAATATACAATAAAAGTCCCTATAAGTTTTGGCTCTATAGGGTGCTTACCTTTCCCACTTCGGCAACAGGGTGATAGCGGCAGCAAGGTGATGGCCACAGTAGGGTGGCAGTGGCAGAAAGGTGACCGCCTCAGCAGGGTGAAGACCCCTGATCAGTTATGGATTGGTACATTTTTACACGATCAGAACCATGGTCAGTACATGAATCCATTATCAGATGCACTGTCAGTACATGAATACAACTTCTCCATACTGTGCCCCCACTTTTCCATATTGTCCCGAAAGCTCTCACCTCTCCATACCGTCCCCTCATGCTTCCATCTCTACATACTGTGCCCACACTTCTCTTTATTGTCCCAAAAGCTATCACCTCTCCATGTTATCCCGCCACACTCCCATCTCTACATACTGTTCTCCCACTTCCCCATACTGTGCCCTCACTTCTCCATATTGTTCCCCACGTTCTCAGCTCGCCATACTGTCCCCCCCATGCTCCCATCTCTACTTACTGTTCCACTACTTCTCCGTACAATCCTCTCACACTCCCACTTCTACATATGGACCCACACACTTACAATTCTCCATTCTGTACCCCCATTTCTCCATATTGTCCCCTAAACTCCCATCTCTCTATACTGTCTGCCTGCTTCTTCATATTGTGCACCACTTCTCCATACTGTCCACCCATGCTCACATTTCTACATACTGTCCCCCCACCTCTCCATAATGTCCCCCACTTCTCCATATAGTCCCCCACACCTCCATATGGTCCCCCCACTCCTCCATACAATTCCACCACACTCACTCTTCTCCATATGGCCCTCAGATGCTCCCAATTCTCCATCCTGTTCCCCCATACCCATATTGTCACCTACACTCCACCTCAACATACTGTCACCCCACTTCTTCATGTTGAACATCCATTTCTCCATATGGTCCCCACCTCTCTATAATGTCCCCCACTTCTCCAAATGGTCCCCCCACTCCTCCATATTGTTCCCATGCTTCCTCCTCTCCTTACTTTCCCAACACTTTTCTATATGGTCCACCCCCTTGCTGCTACCTCTCACAATTTTCCCCACTGGCCCATAACATGCAAGCACAAGCGTCCTTTGCCGCTCTGTGGCTCAGTGATCGCAGCAGAGTGATGAGGTCAGCTGTGTGTGCCTCCCCCGATAGCTACACTACTGGGCATCATCAAACCTGTCTGTGGGTCTGTGCACACATTAAGTATTTGGTGCAGAAATTTCTGCACCATTTCTGCATCTTTTACCAGGAATAATGCAGTGGCAAAAACACAAGCTTTTGCTGAGTTTTTTTACTTGCATTTTTGGTGTTGATTTTTCCCCACTCATTAGTATGGATGACGTCTGCAGGAAAAACGCTGAAAGAATTGATATGCTGCAGATTTATCCCCTTCACGACATGCGCCGTACATGTACGGTGCAAGTCGGAAGCAGGTGTATGAAGCCTGCTCATGCCTGGCAGATGATGGCTGTGTATAACAATCGCGGGTGGGGCACTGCTCTGACTGTGATTGTTAACCTGTTAAATGCCACTGTCAATCTCTGACAGCGGCATTTAACACGTGACGACATGCATGCCTGTCATTCCCTCCGCCCATCAGCATGCCTGTGACATTATCGCTGCTCATCCATCCATCCAGGCTGCTTATCCATCCATCCATGATGCTCATCCATCCCTGCTGCTCATCCATTCATGCTGCTAATCCATCTATCCAGGCTGCTAATCCATCCATCCATGCTGCTCATCCATCCATCCATGCTGCTCATCCATCCATCCATGTTGCTCATCCATCCATCAATGTTGCTCATCCATCCATCCATCCATCCATGTTGCTCATCCATCCATGCTGCTCATCCATCTATCATCCATCCATGCTGCTCATCCATCCATCCATGATGCTCATCCATCCATCCAGGCTGCTCATCCATCCATCCAGGCTGCTCATCCATCCATCCATGCTGCTCATCCATCCATCCATGCTGCTCATCCATCCAGTCATGCTGCCCATCCATCCATGCTGCTCATCCATCTATGCTGCTCATCCATCCATCCATCCATCCATGCTGCTCCTTCATAAAGCTCATCCATCCATGCTGCTCATCCATTCATTCATGCTGCTCATCCATCCATGCTTTTCATCCATGCTGCTCATCC
Source organism: Phyllobates terribilis (assembly GCF_046119375.1). Lineage (NCBI taxonomy): Eukaryota > Metazoa > Chordata > Amphibia > Anura > Dendrobatidae > Phyllobates > Phyllobates terribilis. The sequence continues at coordinate 296,447,800 of NW_027362771.1, forward strand.
ATCCATCCATGCTGCTCATCTATCCATCCATGCTGCTCATCCATCCATGCTGCTCATCCATCCATCCATCCATCCATGCTGCTCCTTCATAAAGCTCATCCATCCATGCTGCTCATCCATTCATTCATGCTGCTCATCCATCCATGCTTTTCATCCATGCTGCTCATCCATCCATCCATGCTGCTCATCTATCCATCCATGCTGCTCATCCATCCATGCTGCTCATCCACCTATCCAGGCTGCTCATCCATCCATCCATGCTGCTCATCCATCCATCCTGCTCATCCATCCTTCCAACCACGCTGCTCATCCATCCATCCATTCTTTTCATATATCCTTCCATGCTGCTCATCCATCCATCCATCCATGCTGCTCATCCATCCATTCATCCATGCTGCTCATCCATCCCTGCTGCTCATGCATCCATCCATCCCTGCTGCTCATCCATCCATGCTGCACATCCATCCATCCATACTGCTCCTTCATCCATTCTGCTCATCAATCCATTCATGCTGCTCATCCATCCATCGATCCATGCTGCTCATCCATCCATGCTGCTCATTCATTCATCCATGCTGCTCATCCATCCATCCATGCTGCTCATCCATCCATCCATGCTGCTCATCCATCCATCCAACCATGCTGCTAATCCATCCAATCATGCGGCTCATCCATCCATCCAACCATGCGGCTCATCCATCCATCCATCCTTTTCATATATCCATCCATGCTGCTCATCCATCCATACATTTTTTTCATTTATCCATCCATGCTGCTCATCGATCCATCCATCCGTGTTGCTCATCCATCCATTCATCCATCCATGCTGCTCATCCATCCATTCATCCATCCATGCTGCTCATCCATCCATACTGCTCATTCATTCATTCATCCATCCATGCTGCTCATCCATCCATCCATTTTTTTTCATATCTATCCATGCTGCTCTTCCATCCATCCATCCATGTTGCTGATCCATCCATCAATCCGTGCTACTCATCCATCCATTCATCCATCCATCCGTGCTGCTCATCCATCCATTCATTCATCCATGCTGCTCATCCATCCATACTGCTCATTCATCCATCCATGCTGCTCATTCATCCATCCATACTGCTCATTCACCAATTCATCCATTCATGCTGCTCATCCATCCATCCATGCTGCTCATCAATCCATTCATGCTGCTCATCCATCCATCCATCCATGCTGCTCATTCATCCGTCCATGCTGCTCATCCATCCATCCATGCTGCTCATCCATCCATCTATGCTGATGCATCCATCCATCCATGCTGCTCATCCTTGAAGCTCATCCATGCAAGCTCTAAACCAGCCAACAATGCTGCTCATCCATCCATGCTGCTCATCCATCCATCCATGCTGCTCATCCATCCATCCATGCTGCTCATCCATCCGTCCATGCTGCTCATCCAGCCATCCATGCTGCTCATCCATCCATGCTGCTCATGTAACCATGCATCCATCCATCCATGCTGCTCATGTATCCATCCATGCTACTCATCCATCCATTCATGCTGCTCTTTCATCCATCCATTCTGCTCATCCATCCATTCATGCTGCTTATCCATCCATCCATGCTGTTCAGCCATCCATTCATGCTGCTCATCCATCCACCCATCCATGCTGCTCATCCATCCATCTATGCATCCATCCATTCATCCATCCATGCTGCTCATTCATCCATCCATGCTGCTCATTCATCCATCCATGCTGCTCATTCTTCCATCCATGCTGTTTATCCATTCATCCATGCTGCTCATCCATCCATCCAAGCTGCTCATCCATCCATCCATGCTGCTCATCCATCCATCCATGCTTCCATCCATGCTGCTCATCCATCCATCTATCCATGCTGCTCATTCATCCATCCATGCTGCTCATGCATCTATCCAAGCTGCTCATCCATCCATCCATCAATCGATGCTACTCATCCATCCATCCATCCATGCTGCTCATGCATCCATCCATCCATGCTGCTCATCCATCCATCAATCCATGCTGCTCATCCATCCATCCATGCTGCTCATCCATCCATCCATGCTGCTCATCCTTTCATCCATCAATCCATGCTGCTCATCCATCCATCCATACTGCTCATCCATCCATCCATGCTGCTCATCTATCCATCAATCCATGCTGCTCATCCATCCATTCATGCTGTTCACCCATCCATTCATGCTTCTCATCCATGCATCCATCCATGCATCCATCCATCCATGTTGCTCATCCATCCATCATTGCTGTTCATCCATCCATGCTGCTCATCAATGCATGCATTCATCCATGCTGCTCATCCATCCATCAAACCATGCATCCATCTATCCATCCATGCTGTTCATCCATCTATCCATGCTGCTCATCCATCCATGCTGCTCATCCATCCATGCTGCTCATCCATCCATGCATTCATCCATCCATGCATTCAACAATGCTGCTCATCCATCCATTCTGCTCATCCATTCATCCATTCTGCTCATCCATTCTGCTCATCCATCCATGCTGTTCATTCACCCATGCTGCTTTTCCATCCATGCTGCTCATCCATCCATGCTGCTTATCCATGCTGCTCATCCATTTATGCTGCTCATCCATCCATCCATGCTGCTCATCCATCCATGCTCTTCTTCCATCTATACATGCTGCTCATCCATCCTTACATGCTGCTCGTCCATCCATCCATCCATGCTGCTCATCCATCCATCCATGCTGCTCATCCATCCATCCATGCTTTTTATCCATCCATGCTGCTCATCCATCCATCCTTGCTGCTCATCCATTCATGCTGCTCATCCATCCATCGATCCATGCTGCTCATCCATCCTTGCTGCTCATCCATCCATCCATGCTTCCATCCATCCATTCTGCTCATCCATCCATCCTTGCTGCTCATCCATTCATGCTGCTCATCCATCCATCGATCCATGCTGCTCATCCATCCTTGCTGCTCATTCATCCATCCATGCTGCTCATCCATCCATCCATGCTGCTCATCCGTTCATCCATCAATCCATGCTGCTTATCCATCCATCCATACTGCTCATCCATCCTTCTATGCTGCTCATCCATCAATGCATCCATCTATGCTGCTCATCCATCCATCCATCTATGCTGCCCATCCATCCAACCATCCATGCATCCATCCATACTGGTCATCCATCCATTCATCCATTCTGCTCATCCATTCTGCTCATCCATCCATGCTGTTCATCCACCCATCCATGCTGCTCATCCATCCATCCATGCTGCTCATCCATCCATCCTTGCTGCTCATCCATTCATGCTGCTCATCCATCCATCGATCCATGCTGCTCATCCATCCTTGCTGCTCATTCATCCATCCATGCTGCTCATCCATCCATCCATGCTTCTCATCCATCCATCCATGCTGCTCATCCGTTCATCCATCAATCCATGCTGCTTATCCATCCATCCATACTGCTCATCCATCCTTCTATGCTGCTCATCCATCAATGCATCCATCTATGCTGCTCATCCATCCATCCATCTATGCTGCCTATCCATCCAACCATCCATGCATCCATCCATACTGGTCATCCATCCATTCATCCATTCTGCTCATCCATTCTGCTCATCCATCCATGCTGTTCTTCCATCCATCCATGCTGCTCATCCATCCATGCTTCTCAACCATCCATGCTGCTCATCCATCCATCCATGCTGCTCATCCATCCATGCATTCATTCATCCATCCATGCATTCAACAATGCTGCTCATCCATCCATTCTGCTCATCTGTTCATCCATTCTGCTCATCCATCCATGCTGTTCATCCACCCATGCTGCTTTCCATCCATGCTGCTCATCCATCCATGCATTCATCCATCCATTCTGCTTATCCATGCTGCTCATCCATCCATCCATGGTGCTCATCCATCCATGCTGTTCATCCATCCATAAATGCTGCTCATCCATCCATCCATGCTGCTCATCCATCCATCCATGCTTTTTATCCATCCATGCTGCTCATCCATCCATCCATGCTGCTCATCCATCCACTCATGCTGCTCTTCCATCCATGCTGCTTATCCATCCAAGCTGCTCATGCATCCATGCATTCATCCATCCATGCTGCTTATCCATGCTGCTCATCCATCCATGCTGCTCATCCATCCATCCATGCTGTTCATCCATCCATCCATGCTGCTCATCCATCCATCCATGCTGCTCATCCATCCATTCATGCTGCTCATCCATCCATCCATGCTGCTCATCCATCCATCCATGCTTCTCATCCATCCATCCATGCTGCTCATCCGTTCATCCATCAATCCATGCTGCTTATCCATCCATCCATACTGCTCATCCATCCTTCTATGCTGCTCATCCATCAATGCATCCATCTATGCTGCTCATCCATCCATCCATCTATGCTGCCCATCCATCCATCCATGCATCCATCCATACTGGTCATCCATCCATCCATCCATGCTGCTCATCCATCCATGCTTCTCATCCATCCATGCTGCTCATCCATCCATGCTGCTCATCCATCCATCCATTCTGCTCATCCATTCTGCTCATCCATCCATGCTGTTCATCCACCCATCCATGCTGCTCATCCATCCATCTATGCTGCTCATCCATCCATCCATCAATGCATCTATCCATCCATCCATGCTGTTCTTCCATCCATTCATGCTGCTCATCCTTCCATGCTTCTCAACCATCCATGCTGCTCATCCATCCATGCTGCTCATCCATCCATGCATTCATCCATCCATGCATTCAACAATGCTGCTCATCCATCCATTCTGCTCATCTGTTCATCCATTCTGCTCATCCATCCATGCTGTTCATCCACCCATGCTGCTTTCCATCCATGCTGCTCATCCATCCATGCATTCATCCATCCATTCTGCTTATCCATGCTGCTCATCCATCCATCCATGGTGCTCATCCATCCATGCTGTTCATACATCCATACATGCTGTTCATCCATCCATACATGCTGTTCATCCATCCATACATGCTGCTCATCCATCCATCCATGCTGCTCATCCATCCATCCATGCTTTTTATCCATCCATGCTGCTCATCCATCCATCCTTGCTGCTCATCCATTCATGCTGTTCATCCATCCATCGATCCATGCTGCTCATCCGTTCATTCATCAATCCATGCTGCTTATCCATCCATCCATACTGCTCATCCATCCACTCATGCTGCTCTTCCATCCATGCTGCTTATCCATCCAAGCTGCTCATGCATCCATGCATTCATCCATTCATGCTGCTTATCCATGCTGCTCATCCATCCATGCTGCTCATCCATCCATCCATGCTGTTCATCCATCCATCCATGCTGCTCATCCATCCATCCATGCTGCTCATCCATCCATCCATGCTGCTCATCCATCCATCCATGCTGCTCATCCATCCATCCTGCTCATTCATCCATTCTTGCTGCTCATCCATCCATCCATACTGCTCATTCATCCATCCATGCTGCTCATCCATCCATTCATGCTGCTCATCCATCCATCCTTGCTGCTCATCTATCCATTCACGCTGCTCATTCATCCATCCATGCTGCTCATCCATCCGTGCTGCTCATTCATCCGTCCATGCTGCTCATCCATCCATCCGTGCTGCTCATTCATTCATTCTTGCTGCTCATCCATCCATCCATGCTGCTCGTCCATGAAGCTCATCCATGCAAGCTGCTCATCCATCCCACAGTGCTGCTCATCCATCCATGCTGCTCATCCATCCATCCATGCTGCTCATCCGTTCATGCTGCTCATCCATCCATCCATCCATGCTGCTCATCCATTCATCCATGCTGCTCATCCAACCATCCATGCTGCTCATCCAGCTATCCATGCTGCTCATCCAGCCATCCATGCTGCTCATCCATCCATGCTGCTCATATATCCATGCATCCATCCATCCATGCTGCTCATGTATCCATCCATGCTACTCATCCATCCATTCATGCTGCTCATTCATCCATCCAATCTGCTCATCCATCCATTCATGCTGCTTATCCATCTATCCATGCTGCTCAGCCATCCATTCATGCTGCTCATCCACTCATCCATCCATGCTGCTCATCCATCCATCCATGCATCCATCCATTCATCCATCCATGCTGCTCATCCATCCATCCATGCTGCTCGTTCATCCATCCATGCTGTTCATTCATCCATCCATGCTGCTCATCCATCCATCCATGCTGCTCATCCATCCATCCATCCATCCATGCTGCTCATTCATCCATCCATCCATGCTGCTCATGCATCTATCCAAGCTGCTCATCCATCCATCCATCCATCAATCCAAGCTTCTCATCCATCCATCTATCCATGCTGCTCATACATCCATCAATCCATGCTGCTCATCCATCCATCAATCCATGCTGCTCATCCATCCATCCATGCTGCTCATCCGTTCATCCATCAATCCATGCTGCTTATCCATCCATCTATACTGCTCATCCATCCATCCATGCTGCTCATCCATACATCCATGCTGCTCATCCATCCATCCATCAATCCATGCTGCTCATCCTTCCATTCATCCATGCTGTTCATCCATCCATCAATCCATGCTGCTCATCCATCCATTCATGCTGCTCACCCACCCATTCATGCTTCTCATCCATCCATCCATCCATGCATCCATCCATCCATTTTGCTCATCCATCCATCCTTGCTGCTCATCCATCCATGCTGCTCAACCATCCATGCATCCATCCACGCTGCTCATCCATCCATCCATCTATGCTGCTAATCCATCCATCCATCCATGCATCCATCCATCCATACTGCTCATCCATCCATGCTGCTCATCCATCCATCCATCCATACTGCTCATCCATCCATGCTTCTCACCAATCCATGCTGCTCATCCATCCTTGCTGCTCTTCCATCCATTCTGCTCATCCATCCATTCTGCTCATTCATTCATCCATTCTGCTCATCCATTCTGCTCATCCATCCATGATGTTCATCCACCCATCCATGCTGCTCATCCATCCATTCATGCTGCTCATCCATCCATGCTGCTTATCCATCCATGCTGCTCATCCATCCATGCATTCATCCATCCATGCTGCTCATCCATCCATGCTGCTCATCCATCCATCCATGCTGTTCATCCATCCATACATGCTGCTCATCCATCCATACATGCTGCTCTTCCATCGATCCATGCTGCTCATCCATCCATCCATGCTGCTCATCCATCCATACTGCTAATCCATCCATCCAGCCATGCTTTTTATCCATCCATCCTGCTCATCCATCCTTGCTGCTCATCCATCCATCCATGCATCCATCCATCCATGCGGCTTATCCATCCACCCATGCTGCTCATCCATCCATCCATGTTGCTCATCCATCCATCCATGCTGCTCATCCATCCATCCATGTTTTTTATCCATCCATGCTGCTCATCCATCCATCCTTGCTGCTCATCCATTCATGCCGCTCATCCATCCATCGATCCATGCTGCTCATCCGTTCATTCATCAATCCATGCTGCTTATCCATCCAAGCTGCTCATGCATCCATGCATTCATCCATCCATGCTGCTTATCCATGCTGCTCATCCATCCATGCTGCTCATCCATCCATCCATGCTGTTCATCCATTCATCCATGCTGCTCATCCATCCATCCATGCTGCTCATCCATCCATCCATGCTGCTCATCCATCCATCCATGCTGCTCATCCATCCATCCATGCTGCTCATCCATCCATCCACACTACTCATTCATCCATTCTCGCTGCTTATTCATCCATTCATCCATCCATGAAGCTCATCCATCCATTCATGCTGCTCATCCATCCTTCCTTGTTGCTCATCTATCCATTCATGCTGCTCATTCATCCATCCATCCATGCTGCTCATCCATCCGTGCTGCTCATTCATCCGTCCATGCTGCTCATCCATCCATCCGTGCTGCTCATTCATTCATTCATGCTGCTCATCCATCCATCTATGCTGGTGTATCCATCCATCCATGCTGCTCATCCATGAAGCTCATCCATGCAAGCTGCTCATCCATCCCACAGTGCTGCTCCTCCATCCATGCTGCTCATCCATCCATCCATGCTGCTCATCCATTCATGCTGCTCATCCATCCATCCATGCTGCTCATCCATTCATCCATGCTGCTCATCCAACCATCCATGCTGCTCATCCAGCTATCCATGCTGCTCATCCAGCCATCCATGCTGCTCATCCATCCATGCTGCTCATATATCCATGCATCCATCCATCCATGCTGCTCATGTATCCATCCATGCTACTCATCCATCCATTCATGGTGCTCATTCATCCATCCATTCTGCTCATCCCTCCTTTCATGCTGCTTATTCATCTATCCATGCTGCTCAGCCATTCGTTCATGCTGCTCATCCACTCATCCATCCATGCTGCTCATCCATCCATCCATGCATCCATCCATTCATCCATCCATGCTGCTCGTTCATCCATCCATGCTGCTCATTCATCCATCCATGCTGCTCATCCATTCATCCATGCTGCTCATCCATCCATTCATGCTGCTCATCCATCCATGCTGCTCATCCATTCATCCATGCTGCTCATCCATGCTTTCATCCATGCTGCTCATCCATCCATCCATCCATGCTGCTCATTCATCCATCCATCCATGCTGCTCATTCATCCATCCATGCTGCTCATGCATCTATCCAAGCTGCACATCCATCCATCCATCCATCCATCCATCCATGCTGCTCATCCGTTCATCCATCAATCCATGCTGCTTATCCATCCATCCATACTGCTCATCCATCCATCCATGCTGCTCATCCATCCATGCTGCTCAACCATCCATGCATCCATCCACGCTGCTCATCCATCCATCCATCTATGCTGCTAATCCATCCATCCATCCATGCATCCATCCATCCATACTGCTCATCCATCCATCCATCCATGCTGCTCATCCATCCATCCATCCATGCTGCTCATCCATCCATCCATCCATACTGCTCATCCATCCATGCTTCTCATCAATCCATGCTGCTCTTCCATCCATTCTGCTCATCCATCCATTCTGCTCATCCATTTTGCTCATCCATTCATCCATTCTGCTCATCCATTCTGCTCATCCATCCATGATGTTCATCCACCCATCCATGCTGCTCATCCATCCATTCATGCTGCTCATCCATCCATGCTGCTTATCCATCCATGCTGCTTATCCATTCATGCATTCATCCATCCATGCTGCTCATCCATCCATGCTGCTCATCCATCCATCCATGCTGTTCATCCATCCATACATGCTGCTCATCCATCCATACATGCTGCTCATCCATCCATACATGCTGCTCTTCCATCGATCCATGCTGCTCATCCATCCATCCATGCTGCTCATCCATCCATGTTGCTGATCCATCCATCCATACTGCTCATCCATCCATGCTGCTCATCCATCCATCCATCCATACTGCTCATCCATCCATGCTTCTCACCAATCCATGCTGCTCATCCATCCATGCATTCATCCATCCATGCATTCAACAATGCTGCTCATCCATCCATTCTGCTCATCTGTTCATCCATTCTGCTCATCCATCCATGCTGTTCATCCACCCATGCTGCTTTCCATCCATGCTGCTCATCCATCCATGCATTCATCCATCCATTCTGCTTATCCATGCTGCTCATCCATCCATCCATGGTGCTCATCCATCCATGCTGTTCATACATCCATACATGCTGCTCATCCATCCATCCATGCTGCTCATCCATCCATCCACACTACTCATTCATCCATTCTCGCTGCTTATTCATCCATCCATCCATCCATGCTGCTCATCCATCCATCCATCCATACTGCTCATCCATCCATGCTTCTCATCAATCCATGCTGCTCTTCCATCCATTCTGCTCATCCATCCATTCTGCTCATCCATTTTGCTCATCCATTCATCCATTCTGCTCATCCATTCTGCTCATCCATCCATGATGTTCATCCACCCATCCATGCTGCTCATCCATCCATTCATGCTGCTCATCCATCCATGCTGCTTATCCATCCATGCTGCTTATCCATTCATGCATTCATCCATCCATGCTGCTCATCCATCCATGCTGCTCATCCATCCATCCATGCTGTTCATCCATCCATACATGCTGCTCATCCATCCATACATGCTGCTCATCCATCCATACATGCTGCTCTTCCATCGATCCATGCTGCTCATCCATCCATCCATGCTGCTCATCCATCCATGTTGCTGATCCATCCATCCATACTGCTCATCCATCCATGCTGCTCATCCATCCATCCATCCATACTGCTCATCCATCCATGCTTCTCACCAATCCATGCTGCTCATCCATCCATGCATTCATCCATCCATGCATTCAACAATGCTGCTCATCCATCCATTCTGCTCATCTGTTCATCCATTCTGCTCATCCATCCATGCTGTTCATCCACCCATGCTGCTTTCCATCCATGCTGCTCATCCATCCATGCATTCATCCATCCATTCTGCTTATCCATGCTGCTCATCCATCCATCCATGGTGCTCATCCATCCATGCTGTTCATACATCCATACATGCTGTTCATCCATCCATACATGCTGTTCATCCATCCATACATGCTGCTCATCCATCCATCCATGCTGCTCATCCATCCATCCATGCTTTTTATCCATCCATGCTGCTCATCCATCCATCCTTGCTGCTCATCCATTCATGCTGTTCATCCATCCATCGATCCATGCTGCTCATCCGTTCATTCATCAATCCATGCTGCTTATCCATCCATCCATACTGCTCATCCATCCACTCATGCTGCTCTTCCATCCATGCTGCTTATCCATCCAAGCTGCTCATGCATCCATGCATTCATCCATTCATGCTGCTTATCCATGCTGCTCATCCATCCATGCTGCTCATCCATCCATCCATGCTGTTCATCCATCCATCCATGCTGCTCATCCATCCATCCATGCTGCTCATCCATCCATCCATGCTGCTCATCCATCCATCCATGCTGCTCATCCATCCATCCTGCTCATTCATCCATTCTTGCTGCTCATCCATCCATCCATACTGCTCATTCATCCATCCATGCTGCTCATCCATCCATTCATGCTGCTCATCCATCCATCCTTGCTGCTCATCTATCCATTCACGCTGCTCATTCATCCATCCATGCTGCTCATCCATCCGTGCTGCTCATTCATCCGTCCATGCTGCTCATCCATCCATCCGTGCTGCTCATTCATTCATTCTTGCTGCTCATCCATCCATCCATGCTGCTCGTCCATGAAGCTCATCCATGCAAGCTGCTCATCCATCCCACAGTGCTGCTCATCCATCCATGCTGCTCATCCATCCATCCATGCTGCTCATCCGTTCATGCTGCTCATCCATCCATCCATCCATGCTGCTCATCCATTCATCCATGCTGCTCATCCAACCATCCATGCTGCTCATCCAGCTATCCATGCTGCTCATCCAGCCATCCATGCTGCTCATCCATCCATGCTGCTCATATATCCATGCATCCATCCATCCATGCTGCTCATGTATCCATCCATGCTACTCATCCATCCATTCATGCTGCTCATTCATCCATCCAATCTGCTCATCCATCCATTCATGCTGCTTATCCATCTATCCATGCTGCTTAGCCATCCATTCATGCTGCTCATCCACTCATCCATCCATGCTGCTCATCCATCCATCCATGCATCCATCCATTCATCCATCCATGCTGCTCATCCATCCATCCATGCTGCTCGTTCATCCATCCATGCTGCTCATTCATCCATCCATGCTGCTCATCCATCCATCCATGCTGCTCATCCATCCATCCATCCATCCATGCTGCTCATTCATCCATCCATCCATGCTGCTCATTCATCCATCCATGCTGCTCATGCATCTATCCAAGCTGCTCATCCATCCATCCATCCATCAATCCAAGCTTCTCATCCATCCATCTATCCATGCTGCTCATACATCCATCAATCCATGCTGCTCATCCATCCATCAATCCATGCTGCTCATCCATCCATCCATGCTGCTCATCCGTTCATCCATCAATCCATGCTGCTTATCCATCCATCTATACTGCTCATCCATCCATCCATGCTGCTCATCCATACATCCATGCTGCTCATCCATCCATCCATCAATCCATGCTGCTCATCCTTCCATTCATCCATGCTGTTCATCCATCCATCAATCCATGCTGCTCATCCATCCATTCATGCTGCTCACCCACCCATTCATGCTTCTCATCCATCCATCCATCCATGCATCCATCCATCCATTTTGCTCATCCATCCATCCTTGCTGCTCATCCATCCATGCTGCTCAACCATCCATGCATCCATCCACGCTGCTCATCCATCCATCCATCTATGCTGCTAATCCATCCATCCATCCATGCATCCATCCATCCATACTGCTCATCCATCCATGCTGCTCATCCATCCATCCATCCATACTGCTCATCCATCCATGCTTCTCACCAATCCATGCTGCTCATCCATCCTTGCTGCTCTTCCATCCATTCTGCTCATCCATCCATTCTGCTCATCCATTCATCCATTCTGCTCATCCATCCATGATGTTCATCCACCCATTCATGCTGCTCATCCATCCATTCATGCTGCTCATCCATCCATGCTGCTTATCCATCCATGCTGCTCATCCATCCATGCATTCATCCATCCATGCTGCTCATCCATCCATGCTGCTCATCCATCCATCCATGCTGTTCATCCATCCATACATGCTGCTCATCCATCCATACATGCTGCTCTTCCATCGATCCATGCTGCTCATCCATCCATCCATGCTGCTCATCCATCCATACTGCTAATCCATCCATCCAGCCATGCTTTTTATCCATCCATCCTGCTCATCCATCCTTGCTGCTCATCCATCCATCCATGCATCCATCCATCCATGCGGCTTATCCATCCACCCATGCTGCTCATCCATCCATCCATGTTGCTCATCCATCCATCCATGCTGCTCATCCATCCATCCATGTTTTTTATCCATCCATGCTGCTCATCCATCCATCCTTGCTGCTCATCCATTCATGCCGCTCATCCATCCATCGATCCATGCTGCTCATCCGTTCATTCATCAATCCATGCTGCTTATCCATCCAAGCTGCTCATGCATCCATGCATTCATCCATCCATGCTGCTTATCCATGCTGCTCATCCATCCATGCTGCTCATCCATCCATCCATGCTGTTCATCCATTCATCCATGCTGCTCATCCATCCATCCATGCTGCTCATCCATCCATCCATGCTGCTCATCCATCCATCCATGCTGCTCATCCATCCATCCATGCTGCTCATCCATCCATCCACACTACTCATTCATCCATTCTCGCTGCTTATTCATCCATTCATCCATCCATGAAGCTCATCCATCCATTCATGCTGCTCATCCATCCTTCCTTGTTGCTCATCTATCCATTCATGCTGCTCATTCATCCATCCATCCATCCATGCTGCTCATCCATCCGTGCTGCTCATTCATCCGTCCATGCTGCTCATCCATCCATCCGTGCTGCTCATTCATTCATTCATGCTGCTCATCCATCCATCTATGCTGGTGTATCCATCCATCCATGCTGCTCATCCATGAAGCTCATCCATGCAAGCTGCTCATCCATCCCACAGTGCTGCTCCTCCATCCATGCTGCTCATCCATCCATCCATGCTGCTCATCCATTCATGCTGCTCATCCATCCATCCATGCTGCTCATCCATTCATCCATGCTGCTCATCCAACCATCCATGCTGCTCATCCAGCTATCCATGCTGCTCATCCAGCCATCCATGCTGCTCATCCATCCATGCTGCTCATATATCCATGCATCCATCCATCCATGCTGCTCATGTATCCATCCATGCTACTCATCCATCCATTCATGGTGCTCATTCATCCATCCATTCTGCTCATCCCTCCTTTCATGCTGCTTATCCATCTATCCATGCTGCTCAGCCATTCGTTCATGCTGCTCATCCACTCATCCATCCATGCTGCTCATCCATCCATCCATGCATCCATCCATTCATCCATCCATGCTGCTCGTTCATCCATCCATGCTGCTCATTCATCCATCCATGCTGCTCATCCATTCATCCATGCTGCTCATCCATCCATTCATGCTGCTCATCCATCCATGCTGCTCATCCATTCATCCATGCTGCTCATCCATGCTTTCATCCATGCTGCTCATCCATCCATCCATCCATGCTGCTCATTCATCCATCCATCCATGCTGCTCATTCATCCATCCATGCTGCTCATGCATCTATCCAAGCTGCACATCCATCCATCCATCCATCCATCCATCCATGCTGCTCACCCGTTCATCCATCAATCCATGCTGCTTATCCATCCATCCATACTGCTCATCCATCCATCCATGCTGCTCATCCATCCATGCTGCTCAACCATCCATGCATCCATCCACGCTGCTCATCCATCCATCCATCTATGCTGCTAATCCATCCATCCATCCATGCATCCATCCATCCATACTGCTCATCCATCCATCCATCCATGCTGCTCATCCATCCATCCATCCATGCTGCTCATCCATCCATCCATCCATACTGCTCATCCATCCATGCTTCTCATCAATCCATGCTGCTCTTCCATCCATTCTGCTCATCCATCCATTCTGCTCATCCATTTTGCTCATCCATTCATCCATTCTGCTCATCCATTCTGCTCATCCATCCATGATGTTCATCCACCCATCCATGCTGCTCATCCATCCATTCATGCTGCTCATCCATCCATGCTGCTTATCCATCCATGCTGCTTATCCATCCATGCATTCATCCATCCATGCTGCTCATCCATCCATGCTGCTCATCCATCCATCCATGCTGTTCATCCATCCATACATGCTGCTCATCCATCCATACATGCTGCTCTTCCATCGATCCATGCTGCTCATCCATCCATCCATGCTGCTCATCCATCCGTGTTGCTGATCCATCCATCCATGCTTCCATCCATCCATGCTGCTCATCCATACATGCTGCTCATCCATCCATCCATACTGCTAATCCATCCATCCAGCCATGCTTTTTATCCATCCATCCATACTGCTCATCCATCCTTGCTGCTCATCCATCCATCCATGCATCCATCCATCCATTGCGGCTTATCCATCCATCCATGCTGCTCATCCATCCATCCATGTTGCTCATCCATCCATCCATGCTGCTCATCCATCCATGCATCCATCCATCCATGCTGCTCATCCATCCATGCATCCATCCATCCATGCTACTCATCCATCCATGCTGCTCATCCAGCCATGCTGCTCAGCGATCCAGCCATCCATCCACAAACACTCCTGCTCACCTTTCCCTCGCTCCCCTGCAGCGCATCGTCTCAGTCAGTGGTGGGAAATTAATTTTCCCAATGGGCCACATGAGAGACCATGACTGTTGTGGAGGGCCGAACCAATAAGCTGAATTTAATTCTGCTTAATATTAATATAAATATCAATATATTAATGATAATTATTATATTATTAATAATTGTATTAATATTAATTGTATGACTTAATATTGAGCAGAATTAAGTGTGCTGACATCCCCCTATATACCGTTTGAACCCAAATACAGACCCTTCTATATATCAATATCAGCATGTGTGCCCATGTACCAAAAAAAAGCCCAAATGACCAGAGTATTTATAAACCAAAATTATTTTATTATACACAAATAGAGCGTTAAAACAACATAGTACCTCTAAAAGAGGAGAGACACTCCACGCTATACTCTGATACACATCTATGGCTGTGTTGTCCAAAATATGATTGTGCAAAAATTATACTGGTAGGATGCAAATAGATTATTATACTATGATGGAATACATATAAGGTGACAAGTGCTGTGTGCAAAATAATCGCATGCATCAGATCTCAGTGGATGTCCACACTATGATTATTTATAATGTTGGTCACTGTCCTATTAACCCTAAATGTATTATGAATGGATGTTAATTAAAGGGAATCTGTCACACCCTGGGCGATATCAGACCTCTACTATGGCCATACAGGGTATAGAAAAGTAAATCTATACATGCCTGTATGGCCCATAGCAGAGGTCTGATTGCAGAGAAAAGCACTTTAATCAATTCCTTTTTCCACAGGCTTGGCGTCAGGGGGACGCCAAGCAATCCCTGCCTATGTTCTTATTATTCCCCTAAGTCCCCGCCTCTCTGCTTAATTATCATATCCCCCCTCCCCTGCAGTCACAGGGCCCTGTGACAGGCCCTGTGACTTGCACTGTGCTCCCTGACATTCACAAAGCACTGCTCCGTTTACCTGTGCTCAGCCCTGCAGGTTTCTATTATGCAGGCGCAGGAAAGTGACAGTGACCCCCTGGCGCCTGCACAATAGAAACCTGTGGTGCAGAGTACGGAGAGATGGGGCCGGGATGAAGCAAATGGCACTCTACGTGAGCAGTGCTTTGCACATGCCCGGAAGTCAGGGAGCACAGTGCACGTCACAGGGCCGCTCAAATGCCTGTGGAAAAAAGAATTGATTAAAGTGCTTTTCTCTGCATTCAGACCTCTACTATGGACCATACAGGTATGTATAGATTTACTTTTCTATACCCTGTATGGCCATAGTAGAAGTCTGATATTGCCCGTGGGGGGGGTGACAGATTTCCTTTAAAGTGGCCAGCGTGAGACCACCATAGCCTCTCGATGTCCAGCGTGAGACCCCCATAGCCTCCCCACGTCCAGCATGAGAGCCCCATAGCCCCCCCATGTCCAGGATGAGACCCCCATAGCCTCCCCATGTCCAGGATGAGACCCCCATAGCCTCCCTATGTCCATGATGAGACCCTCATAGCCTCCTCATGTCCAGCATGAGACCCCCATAGCCTCTCCATGTCGAGGATAAGAGCCTTATAGCATCCCCATATTTAGGATGAGACCCCCATAACCTCCCTATGTCCAGGATGAGACCCCCATAGCCTCCTCATGTCCATGATAAGACCCCCATAGCTTCCTCCAGTCCATGATAAGACCCCCATAGCCTCCCTATGTCCAAGATGAGAGCCTTATCGGCTCCCCATGTCCAGGATAAGAGCCTTATAGCCTCCCCATGTGCAGGATGAGACCTCCATGTCCAGGATGAAACCCCCATAGCCTCCCTATGTTCAGCATGAGACCTCCATAGCCTTCCATACACATGAAAAAAAAGAACATCACATACTCACCTCGATCCCGTTCCCCTGGCGCTCTTCCTGTGCCTCTGCTCCTGTCTCCTGTGCACTGACTCTCTACAGTACACAGCTGACGCAATGAAATGACATCATTGCATCAGCTGTTTCGCACGCTGATTGGTGGAGGAAGGGCCGGAGGCCCCTCCTCCACCAATGCAGTCTGCGCAAATGGAAACAGCTGGTGAATAGAGACAGCAGGCAGGAGGGTGTGGGACGGCACGGTGCGGCCTCGGTTTGGTCTAAGGTAAATATTTTAATAAAATGGCGCTGGAATTAGCGCGTGCACATACCGCGTTATCCGGTGCCATTTTGTTGAAGACACTGAGAATTTGACTTCAACAAAATGGCACCACACTCCTCCTCCATGCTTACTCAGCACCTATGCGTACCGCTATCTCCGGCGCCAGACTCCTCATCCTCCTCCTGGTCTGGATGTGTCCTTCTGTCTATGGCCACACTGCGTAGGCGCAGTGCTCTTGCTCAGTCTTTAGAGACTTCGGACAGAAGGACACATCCATAATTATATTATAATTATTGCTTGCATACCCTGCAGACCCCGTTTTTATGTGGTTACAGTGGATAATGTATTTCTATACATATTTCTGATCCCGTTACTATCATGTTGGCCCTGTGCTCCCTGTTGGTGTTCAGGGTCTTACAGGGACTTTTAGGGACAGACGACTTGTGCGTGGGGGCGCCATTGGAGTACTATATTTAGGGTGCCAACCCATGCAGTCAGGAAGGGTCACCCTAGGGGACAATAGGAGCAGACTAGTTCCCATTGATATATTGTGTATCATCCACATACTTTTGTATTTTTATATCACTAGTTTTGCACATTTATTATTTTTCACTTTGATCTTCAGGATATTTCTTTGTATGGACAATTTTAAATATCATTAATAAAGGTTACATTTTAATTTTTTTTTATGCAAATAATATTGCTATACCCTTTAATTGTTTGATCTGATGTTACTTGGTTAAAAAATTAAAAAAATAAAAAGTTCAAATCACCCCTCTTTTCCCCCATTGAAAGATATTAAAAAAATGAAAAAAATATTCACGTGGTATCATTTTTTTAGTCACTGCATTTCCACAAAAAATGCTGTAACCAGCGATGAAAAAAGTCACATCTATCCCAAAATGGTATTAATAAAAATGTCTTCTTGCCCCGCAAAAAATAAGCCATCAGACAGCTCCATCGACTGAAAAAGGAAATTGTTACGGGTCTTGGAAAATGGCGACACAACCCAAAAAAATTTGGAGGGCAAACTGCTGATTTTTTTCACCACTAAAATGATAAAAAACTGGACATGTTGGGTATTGCCATAATTGTATTCATTAAGAGAATAATATTGTAAGGTCATTTTTACCACAAAGTGTAGACCATAATAAAAATTCCAATAAAACTATGTCAGAATTGCATTTTCTTCCACAATTTCACCGCACTTGGAATTTTTTTTCCCATTTTCCAGGACACTAGTGGTAAAATGAATGGTGTCATTCTAAAGTAAAACTCGTCCCGCAATAAACAAGCCTTCATATTTCTATGTGCACAGAAAAATAGTTATGGCTCTGGGAAGAAGGGGAGGGAAAAACGGAAAAACAAAAATCGAAATTAGCTGTGCCGTGAAGGGGTTAAGTCTGCACCAAATCTGCAAGTCTCAAATAAGCAACGTGTGAATGAGACTTCAGGATTCTCATTCACTTTGCTGGAATCAGGAAACCCTTCAGGTTTTGTTACAAATCTTCACTGAAAAAAAACGCAACAAAAACACTACGTGTGCACACAGCCTTACAGTAGGACTGTCTACTTTATATATAACAACCAATCAGAGATCAGCTTTCATTTTACCAAAGCAGGTTGCTAGATGAAAGCTGAGCTCTCGTTGGTTGCCATGGACAACAAAGACAATGTAATGGACAGCTTTGATAAATGAGGCTCTGAGACTCCACATTATATATCAGGGGCAGCAGCTCTATGTCACTGATCCACCACTGCTGTCAGGAGATGGGACCAAGAACAACTGATGAGAATCTAGTAATATGGGTGATGTGGTCTGCATTACAGGAACCATATAGGAGAAGACCTCAATATGGCAGATAACACAGACATGGCTCATCCGCTACAGCAGGTACACAAGGCAGACACAAGGATTTCTAAATGTACGGCGTACGGTGCTGAGAAGCAACTGCAATGCTCATGAAATAACCCTCCTAAGAGACGGACAATCCTTTACAGGTATCACTAGGATTATTATTATTTATTATTATGGCGCCATTTATTCCATGGCACCTTACATGTGTTAAGGGGTATACATAGTAAAGACAAGCACAATGATCATAAGCAATACAAGTCAGCGGCTGGTCCAGGAGGAGAGCGGACCCTGCCCGCGAGGGCCACAGTCTACAAGGGATGGGTGAGGATACAGTAGGTGGGGGTAGAGCTGGTCGTGCAGCGGTATGGTGGAGCGGTGGTTACTGCAGGTTGTAGGCTTGTCGGGAGAGGTCGGTCTTCAGGTTCCTTTTGAAGGTTTCCACTGTAGGCGAGAGTCTGATATGTTGGGGTACAGACTTCCACAGTTGGGGGGATGCGCAGGAGAAATCTTGTATGTGATTGTGGGAAGAGGAGATAAGAGGGGTGTAGAGAAGGAGATTGCAACACTCAAACATTTCCACAAATTTAGCAACTTTTTGGGACCGTCTTCTGCAGTCATTTAAAGAGTTGCCACTACTTGTCAACCCCTTCTGGAATGCTACAGTGCCCCAAATAAAGTAAAAACACTTGATATTTACCAGGAGACTCAGTGCTAACATTGTTGAAATGGCGCCATTCCAGGAGGGATGTGTTTTTTATTTTATTTCAGACACTGGAGCATTTAAAGGGGCTATGTCACCAATGTTTTTACAACTAATCTGAAATATAATATACAGTATAGAAAGATATACTGTATAGATATATAATATATAGAGATAAATGTGTCACATATTGGGCTGCTTGCTGTAGTTTTGATAAAATCACTGTATTATCAGCAGGAGATTATCACTAGAGGAATGCAGCCAGGTATTCATCCATATTCATGAGCTCTGTATAACCCTGCCCCCACCACTGATTGGGAGCTTTCTGCCTATGCACAGTGTACACACACAGAAAGCAGCCAATTTGTGTTGTTAGCAGAGTTATACAGAGCTCAGCATTCAGAAAACTGGTAAATCTGTAACAGATAAAACTGTGATGTTATCAGATTTATTTTATACCATGCAGTTCAATAAAAAGTTCATCAGGGGTATAAGGGTTTCTGCCCCTATATCATGCTGCTCTCAGATAGGGTAATACAAAACAAATGCCAGATTTCCTATAAAAAGGTGTCAGCATTTTCAATGTCTTGTGATAAATCTCAGCAGAACCGAACCTGGACATTACGCAATGATAAGAACATTTCATCATGATTTGGACATTACACAATGATAAGAACATTTCATGATTTGGGAACAGATAACTCTGACCACTTTATATAGGTAAACTGCCTACAACCCCTATAATCAGCTGCTCTAATATAAAACTGGTTTGGGTAATTTTTTATTATAAAGGTAGATTTGGAATCATTTTGCTGACTTTATCCCTGGATTACATGTGGAGGTATAAAACATGTACAATAATGTTCCCTGTAATTACTAGTTACATTTCTCTTCTTACCTGAGCCTCCTACGTCTTCTTTCTTCTGGCTATTGGCCTGAATTGATGGTGTCTTTCCTTCCTCTGAACAGTCCAGATCGATCCTTCTGTTCTTCGGTCCTTTACTCTGGACAATGACGTCTTCGTCCACTCGCTCCATCTCTGGGGTGGGAGACATCTTTTGTCCTGAGTCTGGATTCTTCCTCTTTTTTCCCTTCCTTTTGGGCTTTTTGATTGAAGACTTCTCATCAGCCGATGAGTCCAAGCATCTTCTGTTCTTCAGTCCTTCACTCTGGGCAATGACGTCCTCATCCACTTGCTCCATCTCTGGGGTGGGAGACATCTTCCGTCCTGAGTCTGTTTTTTTACCCTTTCTTCCTCTCCTTTTGGGTTTTTTGATTGAAGACTCCTCATCAGCCGATGAGTCCATGTGTCTTCTTTTCCTCTCTCTCTTCCTCCCTACAATATCCTCTTTCTCCATATTAGCGCTTTCTCACGGTCCGCAGACAGCTTCTTCACCGTCACCAGTCAACTCCAACTGTCACTTTCCTCAACTGTCAACTGAGCGCACGGGCACCTGGATGGCACTGGTCATGTGATCAGTAACTGACCAATAGATTCCAAGGTATAGGCTACAGTATATGTATGGGAATGTATCAGTTTGATATAAGGGTTGTAATAAAATTAAATCTGTTTCTGTTCTACTGTTTTTAGTTAGTTGATTTAAACTTTATCTTTTACATTTCCATCATTTCAGTAATATCTCACAGATATTTTTAGGATTTTTGGGCCCATTTTAACAATATGCTGTATTATTTATCCACATGAATATCAATAAACTATATACCTGACCATTGTACTAATTGAGAAACAGTTGAGATCTCTATATTATTTGCCTTGAGTGGCTGCAAACAAAGCAAGCAAGATGAGATTCTCATCCACTGCTGTACTCAGCATAAGCAGCGGCTGAAATGACAAATGTTTGATTTGATTGCTGCCTATGCAGAGCACAAAAGTCTATGACAAACTCATTTTGACTTCAGTGCTGTGTATAAGCAATGATCAAGATGACAGCAAATGAGCAATTAATTATTGAAGACAGCTCTAATCATGTGCAGTGCATATAACCAGTGTTCATTCATTTTCTCATTTTCTGTTGTCTCAGTCTCTGCCTACGTAGAGTGAAGCACTCGAGATGAGTTTGCCATAGGCTGTTGTGCTCTGATTAGGCAACGACTTATATTATAAAGCTTACTTCATTATACTAAGCTTTGTAGTTTCGATCTTTGCTTATGTAGAGAGCAGCAGCCACTGGCAAACTCATCTCACCTTCTGCGCTCTGCATATGTAGCGTTGTGTGGGCATTCGCTCCGCCACTCGATACTGTATTCATTTATTACATAGAACTGCTTTTATAATTTTACATTTTTTCTAACGCGAACTAGTGTTATAAGTTGGTCAAGAGACTGGTTGAGGATTAGATTTATGATTAGGGCTAGGTTTAGGGCTAGGGTTAGGGACCAGATTAAGAATAGGGTTAAGCATAGGATGAGATATGGTTACGGTTAGGAATAGGGCTAAGGTAATAATATTGTTCCATAAAAAATCAAATAAGAGCAAACAAATAAAATAATGTATAATGTTTTATGCTTTTAAAATTTGAGATCTAATTTCAGCAAAAAGCAGAAAAAATTAAAGGGAAGGTGCCGCAGTTTTTTTTTGTATTAATAATTATTGATTATATAATCAGTTATTTTTAATACAAAATTAAATTCACTTTTTGAATCGTTTTTTTATTATTATTTTAGTCAACAGCTGGGGGCTGCCATTTGCATTTGCTGGTGTGTAACAGCAGTTACACACCTCAAATACAGCAGCCCCTGTACATAGGATGCTGCAGTCGGCCTCCGACTGCATATGCTGCATTAAAACAGCTTTAGCTGTGACCTGGGCACGCCCACTGGGCTGTCCAGGTCACACCTATGGGAGGAGATCGGCGTCATCTTTCTGAAGCCCACAGCTATGCTGTGAGCTCCAGTTTCCACCTGGATATGTCACAGAAGTGGGCGGGGCCTTCTCCTCCACCAGGAAGCTGCCCTGTGCTCATGCTGCCGACTCCAAGCAGGAGATAGGGGGGGGGGGGGGGGAGAGGGGCACAAGAGACAGACAGACAGACTCTGGGGTACAAAGACCGACACCTCCAGAGCTGCAGTCACTATTCTACTGTTACTATCAGACCTCCGTGACCGCTCTGTACTATATACTCCTGTATATCCAGGCCTGGGCCGCAGAGCTGACGCTCTAATATCAGACCTCAGTGACTGCTCTGTACTATACAGTCATGGCCAAAAGTTTTGAGAATGACACCAAAATTATATTTTCACATGATCTGCTGGCCTCTGGTTTTTATTAGTGTTTGTCTGATGTTTATATCACATACAGAAATATAATTGCAATCATATTATGAGTACCAATAGGTTATATTGACAGTTAGAATGAGTTAATGCAGCAAGTCAATATTTGCAGTGTTGCCCCTTCTTCTTCAAGACCTCTGTAATTCTCCCTGGCATGCTCTCAATCAACTTTTGGACCAAATCCTGACTGATAGCAGTCCATTCTTGCATAATCAATGCTTGCATTTTGCCAGAATTTGTTGGTTTTTGTTTGTCCACCCGTCTCTTGATGATTGACCACAAGTTCTCAATGGGATTAAGATCTGGGGAGTTTCCAGGCCATTGACCCAAAATCTCTATGTTTTGTTCCATGAGCCATTTAGTTATCACCTTTGCTTTATGGCAAGGTGCTCCATCATGCTGGAAAAGGCATTGTTGGGCGCCAAACTGCTCTTGGACGGTTGGGAGAAGTTGCTCTTGGAGGACATTCTGGTACCATTCTTTATTCATGGCTGTGTTTTTAGGCAAGACTGTGAGTGAGCCGATTCCCTTGGCTGAGAAGCAACCCCACACATGAATGGTTTCAGGATGCTTTACAGTTGGCATGAGACAAGACTGGTGGTAGCGCTCACCTCTTCTTCTCCGAATAAGCTGTTTTCCAGATGTCCCAAACAATCGAAAAGGGGATTCATCAGAGAAAATGACTTTGCCCCAGTCCTCAGCAGTCCACTCCCTGTACCTTTTGCAGAATATCAGTCGGTACCTGATGTTTTTTCTGGAGAGAAGTGGCTTCTTTGCTGCCCTCCTTGAATCCAGCCCTTGCTCAAAGAGTCTCCGCCTCACAGTGCGTGCAGAAGCACTCACACCAGCCTGCTGCCATTCCTGAGCAAGCTCGGCACTGCTGGTAGTCCGATCCCGCAGCTGAAACAGTTTTAAGATACGGTCCTGGCGCTTGCTGGTCTTTTTTGGGTGCCCTGGAGCCTTTTTGACAACAATGGAAGCTCTCTCCTTGAAGTTCTTGATGATGCGATAGATTGTTGACTGAGGTGCATTTTTGTGCAGTGCAATGATGGCTGCACGTGTTTCTTTAGAGATAACCATGGTTAACTGAAGAGAAACAATGATACCAAGAACCAGCCTCCTTTTAAAGTGTCCAGTGATGTCATTCTTACTTAATCATGACTGATTGATCGCCAGCCCTGTCCTCATCAACACCCACACCTGTGTTAATGGATCAATCACTAAAACGATGTTAGCTGCTCCTTTTAAGGCAGGACTGCAATGATGTTGAAATGTGTTTTGGGGGTTAAAGTTCATTTTCTGGGCAAATATTGACTTTGCAAGTACAGTAATTGCTGTTAAGCTGATCACTCTTTGACATTCAGGAGTATATGCAAATTGCCATTACAAAAAATGAAGCAGTAAACTTTGGAAAAATTACTATTTGTCTCATTCTCAATACTTTTGGCCATGACTGTATACTCCTGTATATCCAGGCCTGGGCCGCAGAGCTGACGCTCTAATATCAGACCTTGCTGCATAAGGATCTGCATGTAGTTGTGTGTTGGTATCACTATGTGTCTACGGCTGTGTGCCCACATAGCGTTAAATTACGCAGCGCAAGCACTTGAAAAACGCTAGTATATATGCCCCCCCATGGTCCCCTATGTGAGAACGCAAGTCATGTGCACATGCTGCGTATTACGCAGCATATTATCGCTGCGTAAAAACACGTAGCATGTCCATTAATTTTGCGGTTACGCGGCGTAATCGCCGCCTTATGCTTATGTCCATGCCCACCATGTGTATATTGTGCGCTTCAATATGTGTATGGTACCCGGGTTTGGAGGAGAGGAGACTCTCCTCCAGGCCCAGGTACCATAAAACCTGTTGTAAAAAAAGAATTAAAATAATAAATATCGATATACTTACCCTCTTTAAGCCCACGATCTCCTCACCGCCGCAGCCTCCGAACCCAGAGATGCATTGCGGCAATGGCCTGCGATGACGTTGCGGTCATGTGACCGTGAGGTCCTCACAGGTCCTGCCGCTCTGTATCTATGGGAACAAAGCTGCCGGGGAGTAGCGGTGAGGAGACTTATTATTTTTTACATTCTATCTTTTACTATTGATGCTGCATATGCAGCAATAGTAAAAAGTTGGTCACACTTGTCAAGCACTATGCAGTGTGACCAACCTGTCAAGCACTTTTCCAAGTGATGCTAATATCGCTTGGAAAGCTCTTGACAATGTGCATGCTAAAATGCATGCAAAAGCGCTTGATTTGCGCTTGTGTTTTGTGGGAAAACGCATGTGAATTAGGCTTGCCCTTTCCCGCAGCAGGGGGATGCGGAAATGATGCAGAAATTTCTGCTTAATTTACGCAATGTGGGCACATAGCCTAATATCAGACCCTGCTGCATAAGGATCTGCATGTAGTTGTGTGTTGGTATCACTTTGTGTCTACAACAAAATGGCTCCTCACTGTGAGAGATCCTAATTCCTAAACTTCATTGTCTCTTATCCATTTGTAAACACCCAGAAAGGTAGGGGGGAGGAGGAGACATCAGACATGGAGCAAATCCAGCCCAGATTTTCAGCAGTCGTAATGCATGCCAGCTCTATACAAGGTTTTCATGCCAAATTTCAGTAGCTGCTCCCCCTAGTGTTTCAAAGTGGAACATATCAAACTTTTTACATTATTTTTCATATTTTACTCCATTAAAAAAATATGATAATATTGGAAAAACGAATCAAAACAATAATACTTTACGTTTTCGCAATTGTTGAAAAAAAAATTTTTTTGATGGCACCTTCCCTTAATTGCAAATTATAATTACAAATTATAATTACATCAGTATTTTCCTTAAATTACAATACAAGTGAAATACTGGGCTTTTGGAAAGGACTCACGGAGTGCTACTGGGTCACGTGTTAGGGGACACATACTTGTCTTGCCCTGGGTGCTTGCAATCCACGCAGTGACAGTGTGCTATCAGCATAGTGCACAGCAACCAGCAAGTTTTTTTATTTACCTTTTTTTTGCATTTTTTCATCTGTAGCTAAAAGACAACAGGTAAATGTTAAATGCCCTAGAAACATCAGGCTTTTTATTGTGTGATAGCTCACTGTAGGTGTGTTTTTTAACAACCGTAAGTGAGTATGAGTATGCATATTATGACATTGTGAGTATGTGTTATTGTTTTTTTCATGTGTATGTTATATTTGTATGTATATTGGAGCCTATGTGGGACTCACACTGTATATATGGAGCCTATGTGGGACTCACACTGTATATGTGGAGCCTATGTGGGACACACACTGTATATATGGAGGCTATGTGGGACTCACACTGTATATATGGAGGCTATGTGGGGCTTACACTGTATATATGGAGGCTATGTGGGACTCACACTGTATATATGGAGCCTATGTGGGACTCACACTGTATATATGGAGGCTATGTGGGACTCACACTGTATATATGGAGGCTATGTGGGACTCACACTGTATATATGGAGGCTATGTGGGACTCACACTGTATATATGGAGGCTATGTGGGGCTTACACTGTATATATCGATGCTATGTCGGGCTCACACTGTATATATGGAGCCTATGTGGGACTCACACTGTATATATGGAGCCTATGTGGGACTCACACTGTATATATGGAGGCTATGTGGGACTCACTGTATATATGTAGGCTATGTGGGACTCACACTGTATATATGGAGGCTATGTGGGGCTTACACTGTATATATCGATGCTATGTCGGGCTCACACTGTATATATGGAGCCTATGTGGGACTCACACTGTATATATGGAGCCTATGTGGGACTCACACTGTATATATGGAGCCTATGTGGGACTCACACTGTATATATGGAGCCTATGTGGGACTCACACTGTATATATGGAGGCTATGTGGAGCTTACACTGTATATATCGATGCTATGTCGGGCTCACACTGTATATATGGAGCCTATGTGGGACTCACACTGTATATATGGAGCCTATGTGGGACTCACACTGTATATATGGAGGCTATGTGGGACTCACACTGTATATATGGAGGCTATGTGGGACTCACACTGTATATTTGGAGGCTATGTGGGGCTCACACTTTATATATATGGAGGTTATGTGGGGGGTCATACTTCATATAGGAGTCTATCTGGGTGGCTCATATTGTATATTGGATGCCATGTAGGTGGCTCATACTGTATATAGGGAGGCTATGTGGATGGCTCAAACTGTATATAGAGAGGCAAAGAATAAACATTATTTATCCAGCTCACCCGCTAGCAGCGTGTAATTCCTCTGGAGATGCTCGGACTTGAAGCCTATGTTGGCATCAGGATAGACTGAGTCCAAAAGAAGGAGGTGTATCTGGCGCGCCCCCTGGGCATGTGTTGTGCAGGGGAACCCGGAACCGGGCCTGTTGTAGAATGCTGGGGGTTGTAGTCTCCGTGTGGCGGTGACCCGGTCCGTGCCCAGGGTGGTCAAACCAGTGGCAGTCTTAATGTATAGCAAATGTCCGACTACGCCACCCGTGGATTGCGGTCAGTGGGGACCACTGCTGCGCTGTCGACTGCTGAGGCTGATGTTGTTTGCGCAGCCGAGTATGGGATAACTCCCCACGGGAGAAGTATTGCCTCAGGGCAGCTAATGTGAGAGATGATGGGAGTGATGGTGTGAGGGTCCCAGTGCTAATGGTGCTGGTGCGGCAAGGAATCACAGAGACGTGAGGTGCAGTTCAGGGTCTTTACTGATGGTACAAGGAAGACCCTCCCGGGAGTACTGGCTAGTATAAGGGGCCTGGTCAGTCTGCGAGCAAGCAGGAGTTCCCCTGGCCAGGTGGAGTTGTAGGCCTCCCCGTTTATCTGCACTCTTCCTGGCTACCTTGCTGTCAGCGGTTACAAGTAGCCCACATCCCTGAGTATACCGTGTGGTGCTCACCCGTATGGCTGGTGACTTGGGGCCTTCTGTTAGCCTCCGCTCCTGGATGGCGGCGCTGGTCCCTTCTTTGTGACTGAGCCTCCGGGCTTCTATGGCCAGAGGACCTGGAATCCCCTGCCGGCTGGTTTCTGTTGCTGGGTATATATCAGTCCCCCACAGCCTCGGACTCCTGTGTCCGGTTTTAGTAACTTCAGCCAGGGCGAGCTATATCTCTGCTCACAGCCCCTGGCCTTCTGCCTCTGCTCCTACAGAGCTCCTGATCTATCTTTTCCTGTGTCTGGAACTTTACTCCATGCTCTGACTGACTTAATCCCGCCCCAGACCCAGTTTATAAGGGCAGATTCCTCCCCTCCCAGGTCTGGGTGGGCAGTGATGCATGCTTAGGGCTCCTGACCAGAGAAACCTCCCACTTGCTCTCAGACATAATATCTCTATTACTGTGGCAACCAGACCCCTGGGGTGTCACATTCCCCCCTAGTAAATTTTAGTACTCCGGGACTAAACACATTTTTAAAACATAATAACAGGGTATAAACAATAATACGATAACATATTTACAAGAAGCTTTAGTTCTTTAAAGGTCACGGCGTGTCCGCAACCGGGTGTCCATATCACCCAAGGTGAAGTTTTTTAAACAAGAGGGTGTCCATGTCACCCAAGGTGAAACTTTAAGCGAAGTAGGGGACCTGTCTAAAGCAAACCCCTTGCGTTGGCCTTGGGTGTGGCTGCAAGGGTAGACTAACTACTTTGGGCCGCAAGGAGGCCACGCCAGACAGGTTTTCTCTTCCGCGGCCGTCTTCGCAAGAGGTACCATGGTGCAACTATCTACAAAACTGTTCCGGTTATCCAGCGTCCATAACCTGTTAGTCCATAAAAATCTGCAGGGTAACTGAGAAACATAATTAATAACAGGCAACAAACATAAACCATAAACAGTTAGCAGATAAATTCACAGTGCATTAGTTTAGATTCTCCAGCGAGCGGGCATCTGACGTCTAGTGACTCTAGTGGACCTACGGAGCTCACTAACTGGTTCTGCACTACAGGGTGTAGGAGGTGTTATGGGTAAGCTGGGCAGCTGTCTGCGCACTTTTTGGCTCACTAGGGGCACGGCAGGCTCACTACTAGCAGAGGGTTGATCCTCCTGTACTGCTGGTGTGGACTCTTCTGCCTCTTGGGCCGGCTGCTCTTCCAGCTCTACCGGTTCCTCTGTAGGGTTTCACCTTTAGGCCGTAGTTTGCCAGAGCTTCGAACACTTCTGCCAGGTGTTTCAGGTGGTCCTCGTAGGTCTTGGAATAGACGATGACATCGTCCAGGTATAACAGGACCGTCTCGAAGTTCCGGTGTCCCAGACAGCATTCCATCAACCGTTGGAAGGTTCCTGGTGCGTTGCAGAGCCCGAACGGCATACAGTTAAATTCGCTGAGACCCATCGGGGTGGTGAATGCGGTCTTCTCCCGGTCCGCCTCTGCTACAGGAACCTGCCAGTACCCGCTAGTGAGATCCAAAGTAGAGAAGAAGTTAGCAGATTTTAATGCAGCTAAGGACTCTTCTATCCTTGGTAACGGGTACGCATCTTTGTGTGTGATACGGTTGACCTTCCTGTAGTCTACACACATTCTCATGGTGTTGTCTTTCTTTTTCACTAAGACTAGTGGAGCTGCCCAGGGTCTACAGCTGTCTCTGATTACCCCAGCCTCCTTCATGTCTCTAAGCATCCCCTTGGCGTGTTGGTAGTGTGCCGGGGGTACGGGTCGGTATCTCTCCTTTATGGGAGGATGGTCTCCCGTGGGGATGTGGTGTTCTACCCCCTTTACTCGCCCGAAGTCTAGCGGGTGTTTACTAAACACTCTCTCGTACTCTCGAACCACCCGATAGACTCCCTGTTTCTGGTGTGAGGGAGTGGAGTCAGTACCCAAATGCAGTTGCTGACACCAGTCCTCCATTGGTTTCTTAGAGCCGTTACCTTCCTCTGGTTGAGATGGAGGCAAGGGTTCCACGGCCTGTACAGAGTTCTGGTTGATGGTGAACAATTTGGCTAGCGTGGCATACCGGGGCAGGTGCACTTCTCTCTCCCCGATATTTATGATGCGAACGGGCACCCTCCCATGGCGTACATCGACCACCCCCCGTGCTGTCAAAATGGTGGGCCTACTGTCTGAGTAGACGGGTTCTACCATTGCTTGGTAGTCTCTACCTCTTAGACCAATAGCTGCCCGGCACCAAATCATCATCTCACTTTTTGGGGGCATGGGAATAGGGAACGGGTCACACATTCTCACGCCACCTATCTCACCACCAGATAGTTCCACCTGTTGCCGCTTCATCAGTGCCCGGATCTCTTTTTGGAGCACACGCTGCTGGCCGGAACTGGCGTTCTTGGCAACCTGCTGTAAAATGAGAATCACCTCTGCAAGACAATTTTCAATCACATTAGTTCCCAAGGTTATTCTAGGGTGACTCTCATGACGGTCTATGTCCACTATAATCAGTCCTTGTGCCGCCAGTTCGACTTTACCGATCTTAATGGTCACCTCTTTGAATCCCACCTGCGGCACGGGCTGACCATTGCTGGCGATGATACTCAGGTCGTCATCTGGGTAGCGGGTTATGTCCGAGTCATTCCAGTACTGTTTAAAGAGCACGTACGGGATGGTGGTCACCTGTGACCCAGTGTCTAGTAGGGCACTCATAGGAATGCCATCCAGTACCACAGTCAAGATTGGACGTCCCCCTACGTATTTATCACGCCAGTTTGATGGGCCTGATGGTCTTATGCCTGGGGGTTGGCCCTCTACCCCAGGTTGTGCCCGTTTAAATGACAGTACCTTGCCACATGTCCGGGTTGATTGCAGCGGCGGCAGATGGGTCGTCCGTCCTCGTTGTATCTGTCGCTGGGTCTTCCTCTGGCCGGTGGGGTCCTCCTCAGTCGGTGCCACGGGACGTCCTCCGGTCCGGATGCCAGCTGTATCTTTCCTGGAGAAGAGACCTGTAAAGACTGCACAGTTCTGGTTAGCGCGGCAACGCTCTTAGTCAGCTCTTGGACCTGATGGTGGAGGTCTGTAGCCGGGACACTGTTTAAAGCCTGCGCATCAGCTCCCACAGGCCCTGCAGACAAGGGCGCCGTCTCCTGGTGGTAAGTGATAGCAGGGCGCCTGTGGGTCACAGCGCCACCTGGTGCCGGTTCTCGGAGCACCCGGATGGCTCTGTCCTTTAACTGTGCAAAGTCCAGGTCAGGGTCCTGTAAGGCCATTGCCCGCAACTGGGTTCGGTGGGCATTGCACAGTAGACTCTCAATAAATTGTTCAGTCAACAGCTTATCTTCATTTCCCACGCTGTCAGGGTCTGCCTGCTTAATGGCTCTCAGGGCCTCTTGTAGGTTTAGAGCATAGTCTCTTATACTCTCATGTGCCCGCTGTTTACACCCGTAAAATCTGAGCTTTATTTCGGCTGAGGTGCGGGTATCAAATGTGTCTTTCAGCTGGGCTAGTATTTCTCTGACAGTCCTCTTCCTCCCAGGTGGCCAGGACTTTACCTCCCTTTGGGCTGCCCCGATTAATTGGGCCACCAGGATGCTCACTTTTTGCTCTTCTGTGAGGGGGTACACCTGGAAGAGGCTATCCAGTCTTTCTCTAAAGTCATTTAGAGCAGAGGTCCCCAACCTTTTTTGCACCAGGGACCGGCTTTAAGCAAGACCAGTTTTCCATGGCCCGGTGGGGGTGGGGGCGGGGCTTTGGTCATATGGGGGTGGGGTTATGGAGGGGTGGAGCTTAGTGCATACTTATCATATAATTATGACATTTATAATGAGAATGTGATTCAACTTACCATAGGTTCAGAATGAGTGGGAGCACCAGGCTTGTTTCCCTGGATCAGTGGGAGCACTGGGCTTGTTTTCCTGCAACAAGACGGTCCCATCTAGGGGTGATGGGAGACAGTGAAACCCGAAGTGTGTTCCTTATGTCCAGTCTACTCCGTAATCTCGTTTTTGCTGCTGTCATGGCAGAAAACCCAGTTTCACAAAGATAGGATGTTGGAAAAGGAAGCAGAGTTTTCAGTGCTTTGGTGGCGATCCCAGGATATTCAGCCTGGACTTTAATCCAGAATGTTGGGAGATTTGAAGTCTCAAACATACTTTTAAGGCTACCATCATTTGCAATCTCAAGCAGTTGGTCTTCTTCAAGCACGGACAAGGTCGATTCACCTGGCTTGTTCACAAATGGGTTGCGAATCCATTCCTTCCTAGTTCGTGGGTCTTTTGTGGTCGGAAAATAGCGCTCAAACTCTTCTGAAAGCTGAGATAGGTGATCATGCACCAGCTGGGAGAATGAAGGCTCAGGCTCGGTCTCTTCCAAAATTCCTGCTAATGTTTGAAACATGTCAAATATCCCTGTTCTCACTCGCTGTCCCCACACTTCCAGTTTGGCTTTAAATGCAGCAACTTTATCTACCAACTTGAAGGCAGTTGTCATTCTCCCCTGAAGTGACAGATTAAGTTCGTTCAAAAAGTTGAATATGTCACATAAGTAAGCAAGTTTTGTGACCCATTCCTTACTACTGAAATGTGCTGCAAGTGGCGATTCTTTTTCTAAAAGAAATCTATAAAGCGGGTCTCGTAACTCAAAAACTCTGGCCAGTGCTCTACCTTTAGAAAGCCATCTGACTTCTGTGTGTAGGAGAAGACGTTTGTGCTCCGCGTCCATCTCCTCACAGAGCTGCTTGAACAGACGTGAGTTAAGGGCATGTGCTTTTATGTGATTAATAACTTTAATCACATCTTGCAAAACGCTGTTAAGTTCAGGTGACATTTTTCGGCTTGCCAGCATTTCTCTATGGATGACACAGTGCGTAGAGTCGCATTCAGACGCAACCTCTTTGACCCGGGTAGTTAAACCAGAAAGCCGTCCAGTCATGGCAGCTGCTCCGTCTGTGCATATACCGACACAAAATGACCAGTTTAGGTTTCCTGATATGTAATCATCCAAAGACTTGAATAGTTCTGCACCTGTGGTGTTGGCTGGCAACAATAATGCACATAACATATCCTCATGCACATCCTCCTGAAAAATATATCGCACATAAACCAGCATCATTGCCTTGTTGTCAACGTCAGTAGACTCGTCAACCTGGATTGCGTACCATGGTGACGCATTAATCCTCTCCAACAATTGTACCTCGATGTCTTCTGCTATTTCATTAATTCGTCTACTGACAGTGCTCGCTGAAAGAGGAACCTGTGCCACTTTTTTAACCGCAGCCTCTCCTAAAAGTTCCTGGCAAATGTCCTTAGCGGCAGGCAGGATCAAGTCTTCACCAATAGTGAAGGGCTTCTTAGCCTTGGCAATGCGGTTAGCCACTAAGAATGATGCTCTCAGAGCAGACACATTTGTTGATGTGGTGGCCTTCAATAATTGCTTCTGTCCTTCGTGTTCGCGTTTTTTTCTTTCAAAAAACTCCAAAGGCTTGTCTTTTGATGCAGGGTGCTTGGTCTGTAAGTGGCGAACCAGTTTTGAAGGCTTCATGGCCTCGTTGGATAGCCGGTCGCCACATATCAGACAGAGTGGGCTTGGGGCATGTGAATCGCCAGTTGCGATGAACCCATAATTTAAGTAGGACTCATTGTATTTTCTTTTAAATGCAGCTTTCTTTTTTTTAGCAGTCATGGAGTCTTCATCTGTCTCATTGGGTCTTTCTTCCTTTTCAAAGAAGCTCTTCAGTGATGTTTGTTTTTTACTCATTTTACAAGGGTTAGAGGTGAAGGCGTAGTGGGCCCCTAACACAGAAAGATGGCTATTGCTACTGGAGACGGGCACTGATGATGATGACCACCACTACTGCTGCTACTGGAGACGGGCACTGATGATGATGACCACTACTGCTGCTACTGGACACAGCCACTGCTGCTATGAATTTTCACTGTTATTTGCTTTTTTCACTTTAACCAGAAAATCTGCTGCTGGGCCGCACGACACCAGAACACAGCTACAGGAGTCATAAGGGTGGGACACCTGACGTCATATCTAGCTGCCCATTAGCATCCAGAGCCCCTCCCCCTCCAACTCGCAGCTAGCAGGAGGGGAAGGAGCGCTGGACACACATGACCTGCTTGTCCCTGCTCCTGCCTGAGCACATTCTGCGAGTAGCAGCACTGTACATTGAGTTTCAGTGTACAGCACTGCTACTAGCACTGCTATATGCACCAGACAGCGCTGTATGGGGAGGATGCTGGCGGGACCTCGGTGTACAGCGCTGCTAAGTAGCAGCATTGTACATTGAGCGTCAGTGTATACAGCGCTGCTGCTTAGCAGCGCTACACACTGAACACCGGTACCGGGAGCCGCGTCACTGAAGCCAGTCTGCTGCCCCAGCACGCCCCACATAACATGTTCTGCCGGGGGCGTGTCAGTAAGGAGAGCCTGCCGCCCCACCCCGTCAGGAACACACCATGCTGTGCAGGAGGGCTGCGTCACTAAGACCCGCCCCGTGACGTACAACAGGTACCATGCTGTGCTGTGGAGGGCTGCGTCACTAAGACCCGCCCGACGCCCCACCCCGTCCTGCATAATGTTCTCTGCCGGGAGCTGCGAGCTGTCACGGCTATGGCAGAAAACATTATAAATCCACACAGAGCGAGCTCTGACCAGGCGCAGGGCCGCGGAGCTAGCTGTCAGCGGCGCCGCGGACCGGCTGAAAAACCCCAACGGCCCGGTCCTGGTCCGCGGACCGGCGGTTGGGGACCTCTGATTTAGAGTATGTGACTCCCCTGAGTACTGGGGTAGCCAGGTTGCCCCCGGGATATAGGGCATGGTGAATGGCATGACTGCTGCAGCGGTTGCGCTGGCGGTGGCTGTGGCAGTGGAGCTCCCCTCGGTATCCGGCATCCTCCTCCCCCCTAGTGGACCGTGGCCTACCTTGCGATGCTCTTCTTCCGTAGGCCGCGGCTCCGCAGTCGATCGTCAGGGTTGAGGACCTGGCGTCGCGCTCCGATGACGTCAGCGTCGCTCTTCCTCCCTTCCAGGACCTTGCGCAGCGTCAGAGCGTGGGGCGGAGCGTGGGGTGGAGCTTCGGATCTCGCGCGCTTTCGGCGTCCACGCCCCTCTTCTTCCCGTGCGGAGTCCCGAAGATGACGACCGAAGGCGGGAAGCAGCTGCGGATGGCGGGAAGAAGGCAGAAGACGGCGGGAAACGGTCCAAGATGGCGTCTGATGGCGGGAATCAGCTCCGGATGGCGGGAAACGACTCCGGACGGCGGGAAACTTCACCACAGGTAAGTATAAAAGTCTCTTTTTCAGGCACGCAGTACCCGGTGGTTGCGGGCACGAAATCCTGCCAACTACGCCAAAGTTGACGCGCCCCCTGGGCCTGTGTTGTGCAGGGGAACCCGGAACCGGGCCTGTTGTAGAATGCTGGGGGTTGTAGTCTCCGTGTGGCGGTGACCCGGTCCGTGCCCAGGGTGGTCAAACCAGTGGCAGTCTTAATGTATAGCAAATGTCCGACTACGCCACCCGTGGATTGCGGTCAGTGGGGACCGTCGCTGCGCTGTCGACCGCTGAGGCTGATGTTGTTTGCGCAGCCTAGTATGGGATAACTCCCCACGGGAGAAGTATTGCCTCAGGGCAGCTAATGTGAGAGATGATGGGAGTGATGGTGTGAGGGTCCCAGTGCTAATGGTGCTGGTGCGGCAAGGAATCACAGAGACGTGAGGTGCAGTTCAGGGTCTTTACTGATGGTACAAGGCAGACCCTCCCGGGAGTACTGGCTAGTATAAGGGGCCTGGTCAGTCTGCGAGCAAGCAGGAGTTCCCCTGGCCAGGTGGAGTTGTAGGCCTCCCCGTTTATCTGCACTCTTCCTGGCTACCTTGCTGTCAGCGGTTACAAGTAGCCCACGTCCCTGAGTATACCGTGTGGTGCTCACCCGTATGGCTGGTGACTTGGGGCCTTCTGTTAGCCTCCGCTCCTGAATGGTGGCGCTGGTCCCTTCTTTGTGACTGAGCCTCCGGGCTTCTATGGCCAGAGGACCTGGAATCCCCTGCCGGCTGGTTTCTGCTGCTGGGTATATATCAGTCCCCCACAGCCTCGGACTCCTGTGTCCGGTTTTAGTAACCAGCCAGGGCGAGCTATATCTCTGCTCACAGCCCCTGGCCTTCTGCCTCTGCTTCTACAGAGCTCCTGATCTATCTTTTCCTGTGTCTGGAACTTTACTCCAGGCTCTGACTGACTTAATCCCGCCCCAGACCCAGTTTATAAGAGCAGATTCCTCCCCTCCCAGGTCTGGGTGGGCAGTGTTGCATGCTTAGGGCTCCTGACCAGAGAAACCTCCCACTTGCTCTCAGACATAATATCTCTATTACTGTGGCAACCAGAGCCCTGGGGTGTCACATATCCATCACCAAATCCGAGGAAAATTAAGTTAAATATAACGGTTTATTGAAAAAATATTAAAATAATTCATCTTAGAAAAAAGTGCTTCTCAGAGACATGCATAAGTGACGCATTTCAAACTATGCGTTCTTAATCATAGTGTGACATAGTATAGTTCTCTAGTGCTAGATGTTGTTTAAATAGTGAAAGGTATAGGATTTGACTTAGAGAGGTCTCTGATTCTCAAATGAGTATATAAACTTTTTCCTCAAATTAAAGGGGTACTCCGTGGAGATAAAAATTTGTTGTACTGTTCCTGCTCTCATACACTAAAAAGATGAGCTGGTCAGTTCACATATATGATCTTTTTAATCCTTGTAATTCCATGTGACAGGATCTGCTCTTTCACTGCTCCCCCCTCTCGTCTGGGTCACTACATCATACACTAAGTACTGCTCCCCCCTGTAAGGAACAGCCAGCCTGAGGAGAGGGGGCATGACCACGCCCCCTGTACTCTGCAGAGAAACAGCTATTAGGCTGATAACAGGGGAAGCTGCACACTGCTGTAATGTCCCAGACAGAGGGGTGAGCAGTGCAGTCAGGAGCAGCTTCTGCCAAACTAGCCCCCTAATAATGTCTCCCTGTGTGCAGCCGGAGGTGAGGGGCATTTCAGGGGCGTGGTCTGCTCCCTGTGAAGGAGACATCATCATCAGGGGGCTGCTACTAGAAGCTATCACTAGCGGTCTTAACCCCTTAATGGCCGCCATAACGCATTTTCACGTCGGTTATTCCACAGCACCGTGAACATAAGTAAATAACGCCACCTGGCGGCCATGATTCCTGCAGGTGTCAGCTGTGTGTGACAGCTGACACCCTGCAGAATCGGCCCCCTGTCGGTCACGATGCCGATAGGGGACGATTAACCCCTTAAATACCGCTGTCAATCATGACAGCGGTGTTTAAGTTGTTACAAGGTGGTCACAAGACCCCCTTATTAACCATCGGACCCCCGCAATGAGAATCGCGGGTCCCTATGGTTACCATGGTACCATGGGAGCAATAAGCTGGCTCTCACAGGCACAGTCGTGAGTCAGACATGACTCACAGACAGGTCTCATGCACTGCAATACTGAGGTACTGCAGAGTATGAGACCTGTGATCAAAGTGAAAATCACACGTCCTACAATGGGACATAGTGAAAAAGTACAAAAAAGGTAAATAAAATATGTAAAAAGTAAAAAAAAAAACACAAAAAGTGCATATATATATCGCAAAAATCCGTTTTACAGCTCAAAACACAGCGCTTGTGATAAAACAAAAATAAACAAAAAAACGTACACATAATTGGTATCGCCGCGTATGGAAGCCCCCCTCTATAAAACTGTCACGTTATTTAGTCTGTTTAGCGAACGCCCTAAAAAACACACCAAAAATGACACTTTTTCATGATGACATGAAAAAGTGAATAAAAAGCGCTCAAAAGGTCACAAGTAAAAAAAAATATGGAAATATGGAACCGTCTCGCAAAACAACAAGCCATAATATGGCTCATTCGGCAAAAAAATAAAAAAGTTACAGCTTTCAGAATGCGACGATGCAAAATAAAATATTTTTTTTGTAAAATACTGTTTTTAGGGTGTAAAAATATCAAAGCATAAAAAAATATAAAAATCTGGTATCGCTGTAATAGTACCGACCCGACGGACAAATCAGTCTTATCACTTTTACCGTATGCAGAACGACTCAAAAAATAAAAAATAAAAACAATAACTTAATTGCTGGTTTTTGTTCATTCTGTGTCTGAAAAATCTGAATAAACAGTGATCAAATATTACTATGTGCCCCAAAATGGTTCCAAAAAAATCTGCAACTCGTCCCGCAAAAAATATGCCCTCATACAACGCTGTTTACCAAAAAATAAAAAAGTTACAGCTCTAAGAATATGGCGACGAAAATAACTACGTTTTATAAAAAAAAAGCATTTTTACTGTGTGATAGCAACAAAACCTAAAAAAACTAAAAATCATTTTAGGCTTTTTTTTTAGCAAAAGTGTGGATGACCACTAGTGATGAGCGAGCACTAAAATGCTCAGGTACTCGTTGCTCGGGTCGAATACTCGGGTGCTCGGGAAACTTGAGCATTTTTCAGGCGGCTCCCCTCGGCGGTCTGCAGAGGGCCTAAAAATTGCCCAAATCAATGGGAACAGTGCTCAAATGACATGGGGACAGCATGGGGAAGTCCCCTGGAAGCATCTCTGACTCCCAGGTCACTGCTGTCAACAACGTTGTCAGAGTATTACACCACTTTTACGGACTCACAATAAAACATACAAAAACTAAACCAAAATGGATTTTCCTGTGAAATATGTTAAGGAACATCCTTTCCAGGGAAATGACTTGTATATAAGGCAAAATAAATAACAAAAACAAAAATACTCCTCCACACCTTGGGCTATGTTCACACGTAGCGCTTTTGATGCGTTTTTGCACTTTTGCATTGCTTTCAACCAAGACAAATGCATTCACCAGGAAATTTCATTTTAACATTTTACAACCTTATCTGGCCATGTGGTGTGTGACACATCATCAGACACATGCATACAGTGCTGAAAAGTCATAGGAACAGCATGAGGAAGACATCTGGAAGCATCTCTGACTCCCAGGTCACTGCCTAAAAGTGTGCCCATAATAAGTGATCCTTGGCGTATGCGAAGATGCCTCCCGCCATGAGCCTGTCGTTGCAGACTTGCAACAATCACCGTCCACGTCCTTGTCCCACTGCAGCGTTCAGTTGTCCCTACCCCATTCCTTGGAATGCCAGCGCAAGTATGCAGGCAGCCAGCCACCCACCCATCCACAGGCTGCAATACTATACTGCCAAATTTTTTACAGCTGCTTGCACTTGAAATGTGGCCTTTAAGGCTCGTGGAGGCGAAAGCTTTTCACAACCTCATGCCGGCGGCGGCCAGGTGTCCATACTCGGTCCCCAGCCGCCACTATATTTCCCGGTATTGCCTCCGCCTTCCACAAGCACGGGTCCCACAACATTACATGTGCCCTCCCCAGTGCACTTACTGTGAAGGACCGCCTAACCACAAACATGTGGACAGGTGAATGTGGCCAGGGATGGTACAGAGCCAGTCCACAATGGCAGCCTGTCCAACATCAACTCGCCCTTGTCGGTGGTGTTTGACACACACACATCTTTCTTTGCGCATTTAAGTTCTTGAATACAGAGTTGGACAATGGCCTGATCTGTAATGCAGTTTGAGAAATAACATGCATAAGCATGGCCGATCCACATTAAAAAAAGCAGCCATAGAGTGGCCGGGAACCTTCCCCAACACTTTTCTTAGCCAGGGCTGCTTTACGGCAGGGTTGGACGGGCCCACCAGAGAACCGGAGACTCCTCCAGCGGTCCCTGTCTTCTCCTTCAGGAGAGTTCATAGTGCCGAGGTCAGGCCATGATGATGATAGAGGCCACCATCTGCTTAGTTTTCTGTTACTTGGAATGCAAGTGCAAGTATGCAGCCAGCCACCCACCCACAGGCCGCAACACTAAACTGCCAGATTTCTGGGCAGCTTTTTGCACTTGAAATATGGCCTTTTAAGCTCGTGGAGGCGGAAGCTTTTCACAACCTCATGCTGGCGGCGGCTGGGTGTCCATATTCGGTCGCCAGCCGCCACTATATTTCCAGGTATCGC
The DNA here is from genome assembly GCF_046119375.1 of Phyllobates terribilis. Lineage (NCBI taxonomy): Eukaryota > Metazoa > Chordata > Amphibia > Anura > Dendrobatidae > Phyllobates > Phyllobates terribilis. Next base: position 296,488,173 of record NW_027362771.1, read on the forward strand.
CTCCGCCTTCCACAAGCACGGGTCCCACAACATTACCCGTGCCCTCCCCAGTGCACTTACTGGGAAGGACCGCCTAACCACAAACACGTGGACAGGTGAATGTGGCCAGGGACGGTATGGAGCCAGTCCACAAATTTTTTTGTTGACAGTTGTATTTAGCTTGGTGAAAGGACTGGCATAGAGGGAAACCCTATCTACCCTGCGTGTCATTTCTCACAGGAAGTCCTGTAAAGCTGCTTTCACTTGAAATGTGGCCTTTTAGGCTCATAGATGCGGAAGCTTTTCACAACCACATGCCTCATGCCTCGTGTCCATACTCGGTCCCCAGCCATCATTATTTCTCCCGGGTCCCTGAACATTACTGCTGGTACTTTTCTGTGGGAATTTGCTTGCCTCCTACCAGCCTGGAATATTTCCAGCAAACTATGGTACGACGCCATGGTATTAGCACTGCCCCCAGTACCAGTAGCGAAGCCATCCGCAATTTCCTTCTCAGGAATTTTATTTGGTAGACTGAGTGGCTGCCCAAATACATTTTCTCACAAAGGAGCTGAAGATAGAGTGGCAGTAGGTGCAAGTTTCTCCAGCCTGTTAGATATTAGAGGGTGAACGGCAGCACATTGAATCAGTGCTTAGCACTGAAGACTTGTAGCGCTGGGATCCTGGGTTCAAATCCCAGAAAGGACAACATTTTTAGGACTTTGTATGTTCTCCCCGTGTTTGTGTGTGTTTCCTCCTCAGTAAAAAAGCAGCCATAGAGTGTCCAGGAACCTTTCCACACACTTTTCTTAGCCAGGACTGCTTCTCGGCAGGGTTGGACGGTCCCACTAGAGAATCCTCTGGTGTGCCTTGGCTTCTACCTCAGGAGAGTTCATGATAGCGCTAACTTTGCAGCTGCTATGGGGCTCTTGAGCGGGGGAGAAAGGTTAGCCCTTAGAATCAAATCCTTCGGTGGGTAGAATGTTTTTCAATCTGAAACAGCTTCTCAGTGGGAGTTGTATTTCACCACAGCCATATTCTTTAGCTCGGTGAAAGGACTGGCATAGAGGGAAACCGTATCTACCCCGGCTGTCATTTCTCCGTCACCAGGTTCCGCCCATTGTCACACACGACCATGCCTGGCTGTATGTTCAGTGGTGAGAGCCACAGCTCAGGCTGCTGTGTTACAGCTTTCAACAACTCTGCAGCGCTGGGCGGTTTGTCAATTAACCATTAAGCATGTTATCTTCAGCACAGCCTGTTGCCGCTTGACCAAGGCAGTGCTGCAGTGCTGTCAGCTTGTGACTGATGTGGTCATTTCGGAGATGGAGGAGGAGGTGCATGAGCTGAACAATGTGATTACATTGTTGTTAAATTGGTGACGTTGTTTTTTATACTAAAGAAAGATCCTATTGTTTGTTTGTTTTTTCCGTTTTTTTTTTAAGACAAATGCGTTCACTGGGAAATGTCATTTTAACATTTTACGACCTTATCTGGCGATGTGGTGTGTGACACATCATCAGACACATCCTGTTTTATTTATGATGGAGGGACTCTGAAAGTCATAAAGCCTATTTTTATAGGGACATCAGACGGCCCTTACTATTCTTAAAAGGCCAGTAGTCGGCCCTAGCTATTGATAGAGAGCCATCAGCCGGCTATGCTTTGTTGTTCCCATTATTAACAAGTGGGTCTCCTATACTGTTATTGCGTATCCAGTGACTGCAAGGGCTGCAAAAAATTTGAACGCAACCCAATACCCCTTTGAAGAGACATAGAGGAGGATCTCAGTAAAAAAAATGTCCCCATTATAAAGGTGCGGGTCTCCTATAGTGGTAATGCCCATGCTGTGACTGCAAGGGCTGACAAAATTTGGGAAAAACCCTACTAAGAATTTAAAGACACATAGAGCAGGGCCACAGTAACAAGGTACGACATGTTCCCATTAGAAAGGAGAGAGTCTGCTATACAGTTATAGGGTATGCAGTGAGTCCAACGGCTGACAATTTTAGGAAAAACTCCACTAAGAATTTAAAGGCACACAGAGCAGGGCCACAGTAACAAGGTACGACATGTTCCCATTAGAGAGGAGAGAGTCTGCTATACAGTTATAGGGTATGCAGTGAGTCCAACGGCTGACAATTTTAGGAAAAACCCCACTAAGAATTTAAAGACACATGGAGCAGGGCCACAGTAACAAGTACTACATGTTCCGATTAGAAAGGAGAGAGTCTGCTATACAGTTATAGGGTATGCAGTGAGTCCAACGGCTGACAATTTTAGGAAAAACCCCACTAAGAATTTAAAGACACACAGAGCAGGGCCACAGTAACAAGGTACGACATGTTCCCATTAGAAAGGAGAGAGTCTGCTATACAGTTATAGGGTATGCAGTGAGTCCAACGGCTGACAATTTAATAAATGTAAGAAATGTAATAAACTGTTTGTTGCTGTGGGTTTTCTGAAGAGCGTCGTCGTCACCGAAGATCCATGCAGGGATATTTTAAGGTCCAGGAATTCTACAGAAGAACATGAAAAATTAGCTGTTAGAATAATGCTCCATGGATTGTCATTTAGCGTGGCAACAAATTGGTGACATTCATCCATGGACCCCGACCAAAACAACAGGATGTCGTCAATGTACCGATACCATCCGACAACATGTTTGTGAAAAACATCCATCCTGCGTACCTTTGTCTCCTCCCACCACCCCAAAAAAGAGGTTGGCGTAGACCGGGGCACATCTAGCCCACATTGCAGTCCCAGACACCTGTCGGTAATATACACAGTCAAAGACAAAGTAGTTGTTCTGTAGGACCATTGATAGAAGGTCAAGGAGGAAGGAGTCATGTTGTCTTGTTCCTGATGTACGCAGATCCAAAAAGTACGATACAGCCATCTGTCCCAAATCATGCTTAATGTTTGAGTACAGTGACTCCACATCCATTGTTACCATTATGGTGTTAATAGGTAAACTAATTTTGTCCAATATCTGGAGCAAATGTGAAGAGTCTGTAACATATGACCCCAAAGGCAGGACCAAAGCTTGAAGATAATGGTCCAAATAGATACATGGTCGTTCGAAGAGACCCCCTATGCCGGACACAATTGACCTACCTGGTGGTTCTTGAAGGGACTTATGCACCTTCGGGAGCATATAAAAGGTGGGAATTGTGGGATGATGGCTGGTCAGGAAATCCCGCTCCTTTTTGTTGTTGATGCTTTGTTGGAACGCCGTAGTGAGCAATCTAATTTCTTTTTGAAGGCTGGGGGTGGATCTGAGGGGAGGCACTGGTAATAGGAAACATTAGTTAGTTGTCACTTTGCCGCTCTAAGATATTGGTCTGTGGGCCACAAAACAACATTCCCTCCCTTATTGGCCTCCTTAATGAGAAAGGAGCTATTATTTTTTAATTTTGCTAGAGCCCTCTGTTCTGATTGTGATAAATTGCCTCTTCTACAGGTGTCAATTTTTAGCCGTTGTATATCCCTAAAGGATGTATCAAAGAAAATTTGAATAGCCGGAAAAAGAGAGAAGGCTGGAGTAGCATGTGAAAGTAACCTACCAGGGAAAGGTGATCTCCCTCCAGAGTGTTGCTCATTTTCAGTAAGTAAATCAATCAAATCCTGAAACACCCTTCAGGTAGAGTGTCAATGATTGACGGCTGTTGATAAAGAAGCTTAAAGGTTAGCTGCCTGCAAAACAAGAACAGATCTTTAATCAGCATGAATTTGTCAAAATGACACATGGGTGAAAATGAGAGCCCCCTTGATAACAAAACCTTTTCCCCTTTTGTGAGAATATATGAGAGGTTGATAACACGTAGATTACCTTCATTATTGGCCTCATTTATCTCCTTTTGTTTCTGTTCTGTCTCATATTCCTTTTGTACGTGGGTGACCACTCCTTGAATCTCCTGTTCCTTTTGCGTAAATTTGGCAGCTCTGTGTCTCCCCCTCCGGTTGCACCGTCTGTGTTGCTGAGTTCGGAGGATAAAAAATCACTGGAGGAAAGCTCAACAGTGGTTGTAGGTTTTTGGGACCTCATTAGGCCTGCTAGGTCCACTAGTCCTTATATTGCCATGATGTGACCATCTATATGCTCTATTAGTTTTAAAATCCATCTGATCCCTCAAAAATTTAGATTTTTCTCCTGATAACCTCCTCCTCAAACCGATCTATAATAGTCATAAGTTTCTGGGAGAAGGGTTCAACTTCCTTAACTAAATCAAAAGTATTCAATATGGCTTCCTTAGTCTTAATGTCTACCTTTAAACGCTCCAACAGTTCATGGGCAATCAACATATCAAGAATAATACCTGAACACTTCAATAAACCAGTCTCCCATGTCGATTTGAAACTCTGGTTTACTTCCCAAGCCGGGAAAATTTGTAACCTCAGACCTCGCGGAATGATACATGTTTCTTTGTACTCCTCCAAACTTTTAATGTTCCACCAGGTCTTAGTGAGGAATTTATGAAACTTGATCACTTCCATGGATACTCTGAAAAAATCATCGTTAGTTGAAGCTGACTCTTTTGGGCCCGTCATGCCCTTGCAGAAGACATCCGAGACCTTATGGCTCCACGCTTTCTCCCTAGTCTCTAAATTAATTTTATAATAAATACAGGGACACAATCCCCCAAAATATATAAGCGTGCCTCACTCCAGAAAACCAGGAGGGATAAACCCACCAGTATATGCAAGACAATAATAACAAATTGAGGAGGGCACCACTATTGTAATGCAGAAGGATCAACCCGCCACATACAGTTTGTAAGTAATGACCAGAAAAGACTGTATGCATAGGCAGAGATCACTATAAATCAGCGGTAAATCGGGGACTGGACCTGGATTGAACTGGCGGTGGTGCATCATGAATGGCATCCCGCTCTTCAGTGACGCGCTCTGTACCCTCTGCTCCAGATCTGATGTCGGCACGCGTGCGCACTGGCCGGCGCCCGATATTATGGCTCTCCTCATTTGTAATTATGTGCAGCTGCATCTTCCGTATATATTCGTGCCTGTCCCCATCTCTACCACACTCCCTGAGGAAGCAACAGCGAAACGGCTTTCGAGTGGTGAGAGGATGTTCATTGCTCATTCTGATTTCTTTATCATTACTTTTTTTATTCATTGTAAGGTCACCTCTGGCTTTTGATTGCACAACCATGATTGTGCATGAGTATGTTTAAATTAATCATGTACTGGCTTGTATACAATAATCATGCTTAGATTATATTAAATGCACTTGCACTTTTTTCATAGACATATTCAGCATGATATCACCTATTGATATATGTACAGTGGGGGGAAATAAAGTATTTGATCCCTTGCTTTTTTGTAAGTTTGCCCACTGACAAAGACATGAACAGTCTACAATTTTAAGGGTAGGTTAATTTTAACATTGAGAGATAGAATATCCCCCAAAAAATCAAGAAAATCACATTGTATAAATTAGATACATTTTTTTGCATTTTGCAGTGAGAAATAAGTATTTGTTCACTCTGGCAAACAACATTCAATACTTGGTGGCAAACCCTTGTTGGCAAGCACAGCAGTAAGACGTTTTTTGCAGTTGATGATGAGGGTTGCGCACATGTCAGGAGGAATTTGGGTCCACTCCTCCTTGCAGATCATCTCTAAATCATTAAGATTTTGAGGCTGTCACTTGGCAACTCGGAGCTTCAACTCCCTCCATAAGGTTTCTGTGGGATTAAGGTCTGGAGACTGGCTAGGCCACTCAATGACCTTACTGTGCTTCTTTTTGAGACACTTTTTTGTTGCCTGGGCTGTATGTTTTGGGTCATTGTCTTGCTGGAAGACCCAGCCACGACCCATCTTCAATGCTCTTACTGAGGGAAGGAGGTTGTTGGCCAAAATCTCGCGATACATGACCCCATCCATCTTCCCTTCAGTACGGTGCAGTTGTCATGTCCCCTTTTGCAGAAAAGCACCCCCAAAGAATAATGTTTCCCCCACCATGCTTCACGGTTGGGACGATGTTCTTAGGGTTGTACTCATCCTTCTTCCTCCAAATATGGCGAGTTGAGTTAATGCCAAAGAGCTCAATTTTTGTCTCACATGATCACAGCACCTTTTCCCAATAACTCACAGAATCATCCAAGTGTTCATTGGCAAACTTCAGACGGGCCAGCACATGTGCCTTCTTGAGCAGGGGGACCTTGCGCCCACTGCAGGATTTTAAACCTTTAAGGCGTAATATGTTACCAATGGTTTTCTTGGTGACTGTGGTCCCTGCTGCTTCGAGATCATTAACAAGTTCCGCCCATGTAGTTTTAGGCTGACCTCTCACCTTCCTCATGATCAAGGATACCCCACAAGGTGAAATTTTGCATGGTGCCCCAGATCGATGTCGATTGACATTCATTTTGTATTTCTTCCATTTTCTTACTATTGCACCAACAGTTGTCTCCTTCTCACCCAGCGTCTTATGGTTTTGTAGCCCATTCCAGCTTTGTGCAGGTCTATGATCTTGTCCCTGACATCCTTAGAAAGCTCTTTGGTCTTGCCCATGTTGTAGAGGTTAGAGTCTGACTGATTAATTGAGTCTGGGGACAGGAGTCTTTTATACAGGTGACTATGTAAGACCGCTGTCTTTAATGCTGGTAACGAGTTGATTAGGAGCGTCTAACTGGTCTGTAAGAGCCAGAACTCATAATGGTTTGTAGGGGGATCAAATCCTTATTTCTCACTGCAAAATGCAAAAAAATGTACCTAATTTATACAATGTGATTTTCTTGATTTTTATTTTTGGATATTCTATCTTTCAATGTTAAAATTAACCTACCCTTAAAATTATAGACTGTTCATGTCTTTGTCAGTGGGCAAACTTACAAAAACAGCAAGGGATCAAATACCTATTTCCCCCACTGTATTTTCTTACAAAATGGGTGAAATATTTATGACAGCTAGTATTAGAAGATTATTGTTATTATCGCTCTATCAGGATATGGTTATATGAAATTGGATTTGTTGTGGTAATATTCATGCCTTTCATGTTCTCATTTTTATATGCCTCCTGGCTCCCCTCACCCGGGCTACCTTTTTAACTTGTATACATTGTTTTTGTGTATTTTAAATTGTCTTTGTATTGTGTCCTTTGTTTTTATCTTTCTGAATTACTATCAATAAAATGTGTATTTTTCATTAATTAAAATCATGTCCCTTTACGCATGTAGTATAAGATATGATGGTGTGAGTACAGTCTGCACTCCTCTGTGTACAGATGATGATTCATGTCCCTTTTGAATATCAATTTTGTGGTTTGTAAGTTGATATAGAGGGCTGTGTAGAGGGGTTTGCGATACGGAGTGATATTCCCCATTAGTAGACCCTAACTAAGTCCCCGAGTATGCAAAAGTAGGAAAGAGAATACGATCCTGGGATTGTATGCCTCAATTGAAAAACCTTTGATGTCATGCTCCCATCTCTTTTACCACACAGGACACATGGCATCATAAGGTCTTCCATTGAGGAATATGTGTTCTATCTTCTGCATTTGCCAACCCGGAGACTTGCTCGGAGTGTACTATTGGGGAATCCCCTCAGTCCCCATGAGCAGGATTTGATACCTGTGTGTGGATAGCGACAATTTTTGCTAAATGAATGAGAAATCATAGTAAAGTCAATACATGACAAAATGAAAAAAACATTTTTTTTTGTCTCTATTTTTAAATTTCAACTCTCCCCTGTGGACATATTAGCAATCAAAGTATTTGGCACCTAATGAGTTAACTTTTTGGGGCATGCACTTCCACTCTCTGGATAGAGGAGGAAAAAAGTCCAGCAACTGCAGAAAAATAGGAAAATATTCTATATTAAAACATCACATTTATTTACTCAGTTAAAACCAGGACTAAATATAAAACCACATGAGTGGAGGGAAAAGACACAGGATCGATGCATTTCGAGCTCCTAATTCTGACATCAGCAATCAAAGGAAAGAAGAATACGCCCCACCAGTAATCAGGAAAAGCTGATAGAAAGGTTTGTAATATGACATAGCTAAACTCTGAGGATGCAGATAGCAGTCATATTGGATCGGGGGAGGGCATGGTGCGGCCCGTGTGCTGGATTGGAACAGCCAGAGGGCCAGATGTGACCTATGGTCCGCACTTTGCCCAGGTCTGCTGTTAACTATGTGAAGACATGTTCTTCTTAACCTTGAATGTTGCTGCCTGCTTATGATTGTCACTTTATCTATTCATTTAGCTATATTAATATATTTCCATAGTCACGATAATGTTTACACACATTCACTGTACTCGTCTCTTAACATTATATTCTGTTTAAAATTAATTAATTTGTTTTTCCCCTTTGATTCCGTGTGATTTCTATTATGGTCCTTAAGTTTAAGTTATGACATTTCATATATACATATAAGTAATCTTTATTGGCCAGAGACCCTAGCAATAGGTACCCAACCTTGATGATTTAATCTTATTGTTATTTTCCCGGTAAGTCCCTTTCCCTGTTATTAGGATGCAATACACTGAACGCGTATCGGATTGAGCGCATGCGCAGCCTTCTCCATCCCCTATGGTTTCCGGAAGTGCTCTTTTCTGACCGTCTGCGTTCCACCATGCGGGTCAGTGAGTGCTTCCACTGGAAGGCAGTTTTACCTTCAGGGGAGGAGCGGACACATCATGCTCCGGCAACAACCGGGAAGTGTTCCTTCCTTTTTCACTGCCCGGCGTCTGGATAGGTTAGTACACTATATAAAAAGACCATCACCCCTCACCCTGATACGCCCCCTGAAGAAGCAAGTGGGAGAAACACGCGTTGGTGTGAGGGGGACGGCTCCCTGCTCAAGATCACAGATCTCCTGTATACAGTGCATGTGAATATTTTTCATATTCTCCCAAAGCTAGAATTCGATAGGTTGTTATGCACTATGTATGATGTTATTATGTAGGGCTAATTTGAGCTCACTATAAGATTGGATTAAAACACTTTAGTGACCATAACTATTTTATCTTTCCATTTGGGGATAGGATTAGTAAGGGACTGTTATAGCTATTCAACATATGATATTAGGCTATATTTTGACCTTGAGCCTATTCTATTAGTGGTGATCCATTGTGCAGGAGTCTGTCCCCCTACTGGGCACTCTGTTATTTAATTATATACATTTTATTTTATGTAGAAACAGAAAGGAATCCAGCTGTGGAAATCTTCTAAAAATGATTATTCTTTATTAGGTCATATATAAAAATAAAAAACACCTAGGAAGACATGTATGAGCAAACGCATTTCGAACTATGAGTTCTTAATCATTTCATAGTGAAGACCACATGGAGAAAGCGCTTTATGTCATATCCTGCTAATCACATGTTCCATGAACACCAATCAAATGTGAAAATAGACATGCACAAAAATAAAAACACGAAAACGTGCAAATAAGTATAAAAATAATTACAAATCCGTGGTTGACACTACTGGAAAGAAAATGAATAGGATTAGGTGCCCGACAATCTGAAAATATTATTCATAATGATACATCAGGTCATGCCTGATGTCCATACCGGCCGGCACTCGTGTGTTTAAGGTATAAATCCACCAACTTTCTCTATTCAATAGTTTTCTTCTATGATCGCCCCCCCTTTTTGGTTTTGTGACTTTCTCAATACCTATAACAATATCCTCCCTATTCATATGATTAACGATATGATCCGCCCTGTTTAGCATCCACTTAGAATACTTTCTCTGCTTCAATCTAGTTTTGACAGTGGACGCTTCCACTAAATATTGCTGGTTTTGACTGGTGTTTCTTTTTATGCGGATTAATTCTCCCACTGGTATATTTTCGATAGTCTGTTTATTATGACATCAAGTTGCTAGCAAAATTGAATTTCTTGACATACTTTTTCCATATGGTGTAATAACGACTCCTGAGTTTTGCAGACTTAATGTGACATCTAAGAAATCAATTACCGTTTTTTGTAAATTATAGGTAAAAGCTAGGTTCATAGTATTATCGTTGATGAATTTAATGAAATCATACGCTTCTTCCCCTGTTCCAACCCATATCAGGAGCAGATTGTCAATGAAGCGGCCATACCACCTGATATGGGAGGAGAAGGGGCAGAAGTCAGAAAAAATAAAAAGTTTTTCCCAATTTGCCATAAAAATATTTGCTATGGAGAGGGAAAAACCCGCCTCCAATGAAGCTCCGCGTTTCTGCAAGAAAAATAAGTCTATATGCAAGCAGTAGGTGAGTTTAGAAAAAATATTAAAACATAACTTTTACTATGTAGATTAAAATAGATTATTTCACAATTACCTAGGTACAAAAAACAACATAAAAGACAAACAATACATTCATAAAATTCCATAGACACCATTGGTATTTCCAGGTGTCATCTCAATACGAAATTTTTAATTATTATCAACAGTGGTTCTACTCCTCTTTCAAGCTATACACAAAAAAGGAACGTCAGTAAAAGGTACATCTCACCCAATCCATAGTATTCGGGATTAGAGGAAAACGATCTCCAACGTACATACCACCGATATACCAGAATATAACGCCAAGCGGGAAAGGGTCACCATAGAAGGCCTTATTAACCCTAGCGTTGCTAGATTGGCCATAGTACCCCGATACGCCCGCCCTGACAAGGGCAGTCCACAGCTGTCCCTTTGGATAGCCCTAATCTTTGGAGGTACGTCTCCTGACGTGTTTCGCCTTTCCAGGCTCTTCAGGGGAGTCTTGTACACATGTTAGGAGTAGCTTCCTGATAGTGGATCTCTCTACCCCCCAGGTTACAGCATCTCAGTAAAAGACCTGCCTTCTTTCTGGTGCAGCAAATTGTTTGTGCTGTTCCTCTTATATACCCATAATCCCTTTTACATTAGCCAATGTGCTGAAAGGTCATGCTCCTGTTACGCTTCCATTCGCCCACACGATCCAAAAGACGTCTCTATGGTGGGTGAACACCTGTTACCTCAGCTAACACGCACCCTCACAGGTTGTACTCCACTGTAGCGTTCCGGGACACGCGCATGTCACATCCGGGTGTACACGGAAGATGTGTGTGCTGGGTCATTACTGGAGAGCCTCTGCGTGTCAAGCGGGCAGCCGGTGAACCGCACGCGTCACTTCCGGCACGGGGCGTGCTAAAATCATATCTAGTTCGTTCAGTGGAACGCATACCCACTCCTCTGCGTGTCACCTACCTTCCATTTACTCACAAAACAGAGGCAGGGGCAGGAGGGGACTTAGACAAGAGTTGGCTCAGTCTATTTTAAAAAAATAGATAAAAATAATATTCACCCCACCGTTCTGGAAAAGAAAGGCCCACATGCAAATGTAAGCTGAAAGTTTGTTCTTAACACAAATCACACCACGTACTGTATGTATCATGTGCATGCAAATTTGTAATCATATACAAAAGTTCATCCTTAATGAACCTCAAATTTCTGTTTTGTCAAAGGGACTGTCCTTTTCACCCTCCAACAAATTTAATATTTATAAAACGATGATGGATGTTAGCAAATTTGCTAGAACTTTGACTTTGCGCTGCCATTTTCTGAATGAATGGATAGAAAATTCTGATGTGGATTACAACATAAATCAGCAGGAAAATTTTAGTTCTGAAATTTGTGATATCAAATCTTTTCAGGAACAAAAGAGTATTTATGATTTACAAATTTTGGAAAGTTAAAACCAACAGGATACAGTTAATTTACATCATGAGTATATTATAAAAAAAACATACTACTATCCTCTACAATCAAGGCCATCTATCCTGGATGATTTTCAGGAAATTATAGAGGAAGAACTGCACCATTTAAAAATTTCAACCAAAGATAATAAAACACTTCCTCATAATCTAACTAAATTGGAGAGGAATGCTTTTAGGGAGATTAAAAATAATAAATCTATAATATAAGGCGGGATGTGTGTCTCTGTCTGAAGCCTCGATAGACTGCTCATGCGTGACGCGCAGTCTGGCTCCAGAGAGAAGCACGCATCTAGCCGCTGCAGGTAAGAGGAGTGTATGGCGCCGGAGATCGTGCGGTATGCGTAGGCACTGAACGCATACCGCGATCTCCGGCGCCATACTTGGATACTTACCTTACTGGGAGGAGCGTTGCCACGGCGCCTCTCTTCGCTGGAGACCGGGGGCGGAGTGAAGGCGTCGGACCGGCGCGTGCGCATTGCGCTATCCGGCGCCATTTTACTGAAGACACATTTTACGCTGGAGTACAGAGAAGAAAGGTGAGTATAACTGTTTATTTTTTTTGTATGTCTGTACAGCGTGAAAGGGATGAGGGGGCCACACATAACAGGATTGTGGGGTGAGGGGACCATGCATATATCAGGATTGGGGGGTGAGGGGTACCACACATACCAGGATTGGGGGGTGAGGGGTACCACACATACCAGGATTGGGGGGTGAGGGGTACCACACATACCAGGATTGGGGGTGAGGGGTACCACACATACCAGGATTGGGGGTGAGGGGTACCACGCATACCAGGATTGGGGGGTAAGGGGTGCCACGCATACCAGGATTGGGGGGTAAGGGGTACCATGCATACCCGGATTGGGGGGTGAGGGGTGCCACGCATACCAGGATTGGGGGGTGAGGGGTAACATGCATACCAGGATTGGGGGGTGAGGGGTAACATGCATACCAGGATTGGGGGGTGAGGGGTAACACGCATACCAGGATTGGGGGGTGAGGGGTAACGCATACCAGGATTGGGAGGTGAGGGGTATCACACATACCAGGATTGGGGGGGTGAGGGGTAACACGCATACCAGGATTGGGGGGTGAGGGGACCACGCATACCGGGATTGGGGGAGAGGGGTAACACGCATACCAGGATTGGGGGGTGAGGGGACCACGCATACTGGGATTGGGGATGAGGGGTAACACGCATACCAGGATTGGGGGATGAGGGGTGCCACGCATACCGGGATTGGGGGGTGAGGGGTAACGCATACCAGGATTGGGAGGTGAGGGGTATCACGCATACCAGGATTGGGGGGGTGAGGGGTAACACGCATACCAGGATTGGGGGGTGAGGGGACCACGCATACCGGGATTGGGGGAGAGGGGTAACACGCATACCAGGATTGGGGGGTGAGGGGACCACGCATACTGGGATTGGGGATGAGGGGTAACACGCATACCAGGATTGGGGGATGAGGGGTGCCACGCATACCGGGATTGGGGATGAGGGGTGCCACGCATACCGGGATTGGGGATGATGGGTGCCACGCATACCGGGATTGGGGATGAGGGGTGCCACGCATACCGGGATTGGGGATGAGGGGTGCCACGCTTACAAGGATTGGGGATGAGGGGTGCCACGCATACAAGGATTGGGGATGAGGGATGGAGTCCCATGCATACCAGGATGAGGGATACCATACACACCAGGATAGGGATGAGGGGTGCCACGTATACCAGGATTGGGGGTGAGGGGTGCCACGCATACCAGGATTGGGGGTGAGGGGTGCCACGCATACCAGGATTGGGGGTGAGGGGTGCCATGCATACCGGGATGAGGGGTGCCACGCATACCGGGATTGGGGGTGAGGGGTGCCACGCATACCGGGATTGGGAGTGAGGGATAGGGTGCCATGCATACCAGGATGAGGGATACCATACACACCAGGATAGGGATGAGGGGTGCCACGTATACCAGGATTGGGGGTGAGGGGTGCCACGCATACCGGGATTGGGGATGAGGGGTGCCACGCATACCGGGATTGGGGATGATGGGTGCCACGCATACTGGGATTGGGGATGAGGGGTGCCACGCATACCGGGATTGGGGATGAGGGGTGCCACGCTTACAAGGATTGGGGATGAGGGGTGCCACGCATACAAGGATTGGGGATGAGGGATGGAGTCCCATGCATACCAGGATGAGGGATACCATACACACCAGGATAGGGATGAGGGATGCCACGTATACCAGGATTGGGGGTGAGGGGTGCCACGCATACCAGGATTGGGGGTGAGGGGTGCCACGCATACCAGGATTGGGGGTGAGGGGTGCCATGCATACCGGGATGAGGGGTGCCACGCATACCGGGATTGGGGGTGAGGGGTGCCACGCATACCGGGATTGGGAGTGAGGGATAGGGTGCCATGCATACCAGGATGAGGGATACCATACACACCAGGATAGGGATGAGGGGTGCCACGTATACCAGGATTGGGGGTGAGGGGTGCCACGCATACCAGGATTGGGTGTGAGGGGTACCATGCATACCAGGATTGGATGGTGGGGACAGGATGGGGGCAGTACAAATACAAGGAGGGGGGCAGCACATACCAGCATGGGAGACCATATACCAATAAAAATGCTCGCCACCCGGGCGTAGAACGAGTTCTATCTTATAGTGAGAAAAGCGGATAAGGGGAGGCCACTGTCCTTTTGGATGGGGGTCTTTATCAAAAAATTAATATGGAAATGTTACAGGATACCAATGTGTATGAACAACTTACTAATGATCCCAACAGCTGATTTACACAAGAACTGTAATATCTACATAAATATGGTACACAAATGGGAGCCATTTCAGAAAAGTTAGCTAAGGACCTTTTGGTCCAGTATCCTATTATGCCTATATACCATTCCCTTCCCAAAATCCATAAGGGAGTGTTCCCCCCTCTCTCCCCCTATTGTCGCTGGAATCAGTAGTTTAGGGGAAAAACTTAGTACGTGGGTGGACATGCATATACAACCCTTAGTAAAACAACTACCCAGCTACATTAGAGATACAAAACACCCCATAGCATCCCTGGATGGTACTAAATGGCCAGAGTCCTCTTTTTGGCTTTCCTGCGGTATAGTGGGCTTATACCCATGTATACCCCATGATTTAGCAGTTTCAACTCTGTCTTACCATTTAAATACATATAGTCCGTATAATTCTGAAGTGAAACAATTTCTGATATTGGCAGTGGAATATCTTCTTAGTCATAATTATTTTTCTTTTAATGACTTATTTTTCTTGTAGAAACTCGGAGCCTCAATATAGCAAATATTTTTATGGCATATTAGGAAAAACTTTTTATTTTTTCTGACTCCTGCCCCTTCTCCTCCCATATCAGGTGGTATGGCCGCTTCATTGATGATCTGCTCCTGATATGGGATGGGACAAGGGCAGAAGCATATGATTTCATTAAATTCATCAACAATAATACTATGAACCTAGCTTTTACCTATAATTTACAAAAAACTCTGCAAGACTCAGGAGTCGTTATTACACCATATAGAAAAAGTATGTCAAGAAATTAAATTTTGCTAGCAACTTGATGTCATAATAAACAGACTATCAAAAATATACCAGTGGGAGAATTAATCCGCATAAAAAGAAACACCAGTCAAAACCAGCAATATTTAGTGGAAGCGTCCACTGTCAAAACTAGATTGAAGCAGAGAAAGTATTCTAAGTGGATGCTAAACAGGGTGGATAATACATTTAATGATATGAATAGGGCGGATATTGTTAGAGTAAAATGGAAAAATACTCAAAAAATCGAATTGTATTACCTTTGTGTCACAATACAGTCCCTAATTTTCGGTGATTAAAAAGATAATGAACAAACATTTACCTATGTTGAACGCGGATCCTAAACTTAGACAGGTACTTACATCTCCAGTCAGATTTGCAGCCCGTAAAGCACCTACTTTAGGTGATCTATTATCACCGAGCCTATACTTGAGTCCCACAAACACTGATAATAGAACCTGGTTACACACTATCGGCTTTTACAAGTGCGGCCATTCCATCTGCACGTGCTGCACGCATACAGTGAACACTAAAACGTTCACTTCTTTTTCCACGAACATGACTTATAATATAAATAAATTTATTAATTGTAATTCTACATATATTAATTATACTATTTCATGCAGTGCTTGTTATTTGCAATATGTAGGCTGTACCAGCAACTCTCTTAAAACACGTATCAGACCTTAAACACATGAGTGTCGGCCGGTATGGACATCAGGCATGACGAATAATATTTTCAGATTGTCGGGCACCTAATCCTATTCATTTTCTTTCCAGTAGTGTCAACCACGGATTTTGTAATTATTTTTATACTTATTTGCACGTTTTTGTGTTTTTATTTTTGTGCATGTCTATTTTCACATTTGATTGGCGTTCATGGAACATGTGATTAGCAGGATATGACATAAAGCGCTTTCTCCATGTGGTCTTCACTATGCAATGATTAAGAACTCATAGTTCAAAACACATTTGCTCATACATGTCTTCCTAGGTGTTTTTTATTTTTATAAATGACCTAATAAAGAATAATCATTTTTAGAAGCTTATTGTTACACAGCTGGATTCCTTTCGGTTTCTGCGTTGATTTCTCCAGCTGTACTACTGGTTCTGTGCTGTGATTTTCTATGTGGGCGAGCTGATTTTTCCTATGTTTTCTCTTTTGCCATATGTAAATTGTATGGTTTATTGTTTTTATGGAGTGTTTAATAAATATTCCTATTTTATAATTATGGATCCCTTTTTACTCTGTGCCTTGATAGGTAGACAGAGTCTGTTGATTATGTGATTGTTTGAAGTGCCATATCCCCTTTTTTGATGCCGGCTTATGATTGGTCAGCACCATGCAGGGAGAAAAAGTACATGCCACCAGTGAAAACTGTCTGATAACATCAACTTGGACTCTAAGAAAGTTAAATCTTTAGGTGCCAAATTCTTTGATTGCTAAAATCTCCGCAACGAAGAGGTAAAATTGAAAGAAAATAATGTTTTATCCAACTCTGCAGCCATTACTACATTATATGTCCAGTTCAACATGAACATTTTTGGTGAATTATCCTGTTTAAAGGGGTTGTCTAGTCTACTGGTCAAAGTCTGCAGTCACTTTATCAATACAAGTGAATTGAGTGAGGCTGGCACGTCTAATTGGCACATGACCGCCTGTATGCAAATTGCATACTTGATGTCATGTGACCGCTTGGTCTCACTGGCAATATGGAGAATACTGAGAGCGTGCAGTATGTGTGCAGACTTTCATTAGAAAACAGAACCGCCCCTTTAAGAGTAAAGACTGACTGACTTATTTCCTCTGCATAATGATCATGTATTAGAATCATACATGATGTATACCTTTGACAAAAGACTTCTTTAGCTTGTCTTTCCCATTGAAGACCATTAAAAATCTACCATACTTTTTGAACTCTATCCCTCTGTATAGGACAACCTAATGACTTATATGACATCACAATTTGATATAATTAGTGGAATTAATGCATTCTTTGATCATTATGTGAAGAGATCTTTGATTAGAAACTTGGGGATTACTTTTTGATAATATCCACAATTACTCTGGTAGTGTATGTACTTCGTAAGATCCACAAAAAAATAGGTAGACTGATAATTTTGGACTAAGGTCTATTATTGATCAGATTGCAATCTCTTTAGCTCATGCCTTAATTAAATTTCCTTAGTTTGACCTTTCTACTTTAAAATTCTGACCATTCTTATTTTTTATCTGTTAATATGGTATCGTTATCTGTTTGGGGTAATTACTAGCTCTGAACCCTGTGAATCTGCACTTTGACCTTACCTCCCAACTTTTGAAAAACAGAAAGAGGGAGAAATTATGCGGCGTGACGGCATAGACCCAAATCCGGGACTGTCCACTTGCTCCATGACAGTTGGGACTAGAGATGAGCAGATCGATTCATGGGACACCGGTCCAGCGTGCAGGTCAGTGGTACCTGGATGGGAGGTCACGAATCTATTACCTTCCTACGTTCTCAGCTCGGCTGTTGATAAGGGTGGCGTGACGACATCTGTACGTCCTGCTCATCTCTAGTTGAGATCTGTGAATTTATTTTTGATCATTCACAGTCGGAGCCGCCAGAACTTTCTCATCTTTATGTAGCTTTATTATATGACATCTGGCTTTTTTGTGTCTGTAGGACTGTGTTCACACATAGCATAAATACTATGTTTTTTGTATTCTTCAGGTGTCTGCACCAAACTACACAATAACAATCTTCTCTGGTTATTGCATCTTTTCTGCATTTTTTATGCCTTTTTCCCCTTGATGCTTATTTTGATTCTGCACTCAATAAAGTAACTGCAGCTTTTTACATGCTTTTTTTTTTTAGGCTCCAATTAGAAGCCTCTAGAGAAAAACCGCACAATTCAGCAACGTTTTTACACACACCAGATTTTCTGCGCAAAAAAGCAGCATAAAATAAGCACCATTTACGCTACATGTGGACACAGTCTAAATGTCCAAGCAAAGTGGATATGATTTCATGAAATCTCTGCCCTCCATGCATCTAAAGTTGCTGCTGAACTGTGCTGTTTTGGTGCATTTTTTATCTGTAGGCTTCTATGTGGAGCCTGAAAAAAACGCAAATGGAAGAAAAAAACGCTGTTGCATTTTTAAATGCGGAATCAAAACTTCTCTGTAGTAGTAAAAAAGTATTAAAAATGCAGATTCACATCTGCTCCAAAAATGTATTAAATATGGGGGGAAAACGCATAAAAGAAACACAGCAAACATTCAATAATCAGAGGAGATTGTTATTGTGTTGTGTGGTGCAGACACCTGCAGAAAAAAACGCAGTAGAAAAAACACAGCATGTGTTACATTTTTATGGGTTTCAATGTTACATTTCAGTGATACATTTATATGGGTTACAATAGAGAAAATATCAATGACGCCATTTAGTGATTCCTGTAAATAATCTGATAGCTGTGTTGTGCAGGTCATTACGATTACAGGGACACCAAATATGTCCATGTTATTTGCTGATTTGTGATGTTGATTATTTTTTAAAAATCACACATTAAAAATTAAATTCTTGTTAAGTGTTTTCATTATTTTTAGTAATTTTATGGGAAGAAAAAAATCTCTTTTTGGCCATGTGCACACATTGCGCTTTTGCCACGTTTTTTCCACACGGATTTGTTAACAAAATCTGAAGCAAAACCGGATGCCAGACAAGTGAATGAAAAACCTGAAGTGCATTTTTTTTTACTTGCAGATTTGGTGCAGAAAATAATCTGCAGCATGTCAATTCTCTGTGCGTTTTTCACCCATTGAAATGATTAAAATGATTGCTAAAAAAACGCTGGGAGAGAGATCATCAATGTAAAATTAGTGGACAACCTCTTTAAGGAGGTCAGCCATTTTCTCCTTTTAGTGCAGTTTTCCTCACAAACTGACAGGCACTCCTGTCCACAACATGGCTGGTGGTGGAGGTGCCTGTGACCAGGCCGGTTCATCAGACTCCAATTGTAAACAACCTCACATGGGAAAGCTGCTTTTCTATTTGAGGAGGCTGCTGGACCAGTCTGGTCACTTGTTCCTACATTAGCAGCCATTGTATGGACAGAAGTGCTCGTCAGTTTGTGATTAAAGCTGCACTAAATGAAGAGTCTCCATCCAATTTAAGGATTAGTCTTAATTTAAATTTCCATCTTCTTGTTTTTTTTTGTTTTTTTTTTATGGCTAAACAAGATAAAAGAATCCCAAGAACCATTTTTTAAGTAATGTAATTGCATGCATGTCAATTCCTAAGTATATATAGATTATGAGAATTGTAAGTAACAGATGTGATACTCAATATATATTGACCTTTTCCCTACCAAGGTCATATCGCATAAGCCCTTGCATGGTGGTAACTCAGTAGCCAAGGTACAATTTTCATCCAGAAATGTTGTATGATTTTTTTCTCACTTCACATCTGTGTGCTGTCCGTATGCAATCAGTTTTTTTTATTCAGCAGCTATTAATCATTTACAAGACCACTTACACATTCCTTTGGTACAAATTTGTAAAAATCGAATGCCTTACTGTTGCTCTGTATAGCATCTGATTTTTTTTTCTCACACCCATCCAATTTCGTGTTGACATTGCAGCATACTACGATTTTTTTCCCAGACTTGCAATGGGGACTAGGACGGTAGCCGGGGGTGCAGTACTAGTCTTCCGTGCCCTGGCCTGCTACAGAAAAACAGCCTTTTGCTTTGGTATATGTGTGTGGACATGTTACTGTAAAGGACACCTCCCAGCTCTGGTCTGCCATGCATTACACGGCTCTGGTTCCCTTCAACCCCATGATAGGGACCACACCAGTCCATAAAAAAAGTCCTTATTACTAACAGTTTGTCTTGCACACATTAAACAGCAGGAGATGCAGATGTCGTTTTCTTTGGTACAATACAGTGGCATATTTCCAATAAATATTTTCAGTGGCACAGTTGTTGCATTGCAGAACAAGTCAGAGACCTTCATCCTTTCTATGCATAGTGCTACTATAAGCTGTACTTGTCCCAGAGACCACTATCATTCAGCCCACTTCTCGGGAACCACATAATGATGTGCCTCTGGCTGTCACCTTACTGAGTTAGCCCCCAGCCTTGCTGACTGTCACTCTTGGACCCGCAGCTTCCAAGGCCTGACCGGCACTTGACCATTCCCCTGAGACTCTTAGGGACTCTAATAAAGTTCCTGGCTGCACATGCCCTCCCGACTTGCCTGCTGAACCAGAATTCCGCTGCCATCAATGGGTTTCACTTAAACACTTTTCTCACTGCTTTCTACAGTCTTTGCCACACCAGACACACACAGTGATGATCACCTATTTTCTGAGGTGTGAGCATGCGCATAAAATGACCTCTGGATCACTGCTGTTTCTGAGACTCAGGATGAGAACCAGCCTGCTAAAATGCCTCCCTGACCCCATCTGACTTTAGCTTGTGGAAAAGGGGAAAGGGCAGAGGAGGAGCTGACATGCTGCAGACTTATTAGGGAGTTCTATGCTGTGTGATCCCCCTCCTTTTGTAGTGCAAATTTGTCTACAATTGATTTTGGATGCCATTATCAGAGTCTTTGAGTGTCAAAACAGCAAAAACTAACATACAGTGGCATGTAAAAGTTTGGGCAACCCTGGTCAAAATTACTGTTAATGTGAATAGTTAAGTTGATGAAATGATCTCTAAAAGGCCTAAAGGTAAAAATAGAACTCATTGGCCACAATCATCAAAGGTACAGTGAAGAGCAAAAGGGTAACAATGTTTTGAACTTTTGACTTTCAGGCTCCATATCTCACTATTCACTACTGCTTTTAATGTGAGACTACCATCATTTTTTAGGCCTTCATCTTGGTTAACTCATACATAAATTTGACTTACAACTATTTAGCATATGATGCAGATTCTTGTCATGTCACTTCATTGTTACTTTTTTTCTCTTGATGATAGAAAATGTTTTTCTTCCTATATACTACATAATACAATCTATTCTCACATTCTCTAATAGCTCAATGTGTTATTAGGTTGATTCCCAAGGGAAAGGTCACTGGTTTGAATCAATGAGCAGCCATAAAGAAGATTTCCCAAGAAAAGAGAAACAAAAAAATTAAATAATAGTCTCAACAGAATATACAAAAAGACATAGACACGATGAATAGAGTTTATTCATTTTTATTATTATCAAATTTAGTTTAATTTTATCATCCAGAGCCATTTATAGGATTTACTGCATAAAAAGGATGTGAACCAGAGGAAGGCAAAACAACCCCCTGTGTGGGGGAAAAATTCCTTCCTGACCCCAAGTACTGGCGATCGGCTAATCCCTGGTTCACTGCAGTGTCAGCTCTGGATGGGGCCCTGTTACACCTTTACATGGACTATGTTATACGAATCTAATGTATATCTTATCTTTATATTTAGGCTATTTAAAGCTTATCTCTAGCTAAGGGCGCTCTTGCACTAGTTGATTATTGGGAAATGAAGTTTCTTAACAATACTTATTACATATCTATGCTTATCTTTTCTTACATATACTTTTCTTTACTTACTTTTGCTTATCCTTTTTGATTTTTATTGAATGCTAAATATACTCATCCTTTTTTCCAGTACTTATCCCTTTTTACCTATACTAATCCTTTCCTACCTGTGCGTCTCCTTTTTTACCTGTACTTATTTTTTTTATTAAATTTTAAATATACTTCTCCTTTCTTACCTTTCCTTCTCCTTTTTTACCAAAATGTATCCTTCCCTATCTATACTTTTCTTTTTTTACTTATATTTAGCCGTTTTTATCCTTTTTTACCTATATTTATCCTTTTTTACTTTTACTTATCCTTAATCTTTTTTACCTATACTTATCCTTACTTACATATGCTTATCTTTTTTTATTGATTGAATATTAAATATACTTCTCCTTTTTTACCTATACTTGCACTTTCTCACCTATGCTTATCTTTTTTATTTTGTTGAATTTTAAATATATTGATCCTTTCTTACCTATCCCTATCCTTTATTCCTATTTTTTCTTTCTTAGATATATTTACTTATACTTATTCGTTCTTACATATATTTACATATAATTATACTTTCTTACCCATATTTACCTACACTTATCCATTTTTATCTATATTTACCTATACTTATTTGCCTACACTTATCCTTTCTTACCTAAATTTAATTTAACTTATCTTTTCTTACCTATATTTACCTATTGCTATCTTTTTTTGTCTATACTTATCCTTTCTTACCTATATTTACCTATACTTATTTTTTCTAACCGACTGTCATACTTTTTTGTTTATAATTATCCTTTCTTCTTACCTATACTTTTACTTTTTTACTTATACTTACCTATATTTATTCTATTTTTACTTACACTTATTCTTTTTTTACATATAATTATCCTCACCTTCCTATATATACCTATACTTATCATTTATAGTTATCCATGTGGAGGTCCCTGATGATGTTGGACATGCAATCTTCTAGTAATCCTTCTCTTCATGGTCTTCTGGAAGCTCAGGTACACAGCTTGCTCTGATATTATTGAGCTGGTGTCTTGTTGAGGGTTTTCTAGTTGACAAATGAAAACCCTCTGAACACGGCCTGGTTCTCTGGTGTTATAGATAATGCAGCCTCTGCCGCTTGGATCTTGTCAAGCTTAAAAGCACGGAATCTGGGTTTAAGCTTAGTTGGCTATAGAAAAAGATGCAGAAAAAAAGTCATGGTGAACTTGGTGACTAATTAAAACAGTCATGTCTTGAAGTATTGAAAAAAAATGTTCAATATTAAAGGAACATTTTCAAATGTAAATATAATACCTTAGTGATAAAATCAGCAAAACAAGCATTGCAGCTTAAGTCTAGTCACTTCAATGAGCTACAGTGCCACTAATTATTTCTACGGCCAATCATATTTCTGTCTCATCACACATAGGATGCAGAATTATGTGCTGGTAATATGCAATAACTCAAGTATGGTTATAACGAGAAGTTTTTAAATAAGTGTAGTACACTCTTTACTTATTACTTCAACCCTTAACACTTTGACATGCTAACAGACTCTTTCTGAATTGGTCTAGCTCCATCAGTTTTGTTTTTTTCACAAAATTGGTTCAAATTTTTTGTTTTATTTTTCTTCTGGCCAAAATCAGCAGTGGAGACTATAAAAAGGAGAAGTATTATTGAAAAATCGAAACTAATCTTCTTTAGATTCACTTCCAGGTCTGCCTGAAAAATTATGAAAATGTTGTAAACTGGTCCTTATGGAGAGCTTATTTCAATTTTTTTTAGCCAAGAATCTTCTTCTCTAGTTCCAGCCACAGATGCATATGCAATGCTTTGCCAGATTAAATGACAGAACATATAACTAGTTAATTATTTGCATAAAGCCTGGAAAAAAAGTCTGAAACAATACTATAGAGCAGACATGCACGGTTAATAAATTAAATTGTCCAACCAACCCAATCTTTTATAATAGAAATGTAATGATTAAAAGCCTTCCAAATTATTTTCCAAACCTGGCATTAAACATAATGTATCACAGAGCAAAAAGCGTAGAAGCTTGTAGGACAGTATCTTATTCAGATCCATGTGACAATTCTGTACATTTACTTACTACAGGGATGTATGGTGGGACCATCCTAAGGGCTTCCACTGAGACCCAATCAATTCGCTGGAAGAAGGGGTGTTCTCGAATGTTACCATTGACTCCTAATCGCTGGACAGGATCTTCCTGGAGGAGCTGTTCAATGATGTCTTTGGCGCCGGAGGAAGAATCATCAAAGAGTGAGGGATGGTAGTTGCACTCACTGGTCAGCATTTCGTTTAAGATGACTCCAAACGAGTACCAGTCTACTCCGGCGTTATACTCCTCCTTGTCCAGGATCTGCCATAGAGAAGCATTATTAGTAGTGCTACCTCTTGTATGTCACCGTACTCATATGTCACTCATATTGTTGTGTGATTCTACAGTAAATGACAGTAAGTCTTACTATGTAATCAGGAGGCAAAAGGATCTATCATAATTATGCTCCATAAATTAAATTAATAAAGGATATTAAAAATCAAAATGAATGTAATATATATGATTGTGACGGCGCACACAATGCTCAGCTCAGTGTGTTTCCGGCTCAGACTTTAACCCCTTCACCCCAGGGCATTTTTCAGTTTTTCCTCCCCTTCTTACAAGAGCCATAACTTTTTTATTTTTCAATCCACATAACCGTATGAGGTCTTGTTTATTGCAGGATGAGTTGTACTTTTGAATGACACCATTCACTTTATCATGTGATGCACTTGAAAGTGGTAAAAAATTCCAAGCACTTTGAAATTGCAAAAAAAGTGCAAATTCACAATTTAATTTTTTTCTTATTTACTATGTTCACTATTCGGTAAATCTGACCTAGTTCAGGTCAGTACAATTACGCAGATACCAAACATGTGATGACATTTTTATTGATTTTGAGGTAGATACAATGTTTTGATCACCACTTATTGCATTTTATTACAATGCTGGGCGGCCAAAAAAACATAATTCTAGAGTTTAGATTTTTTTTCATTACGCCGTTTACTGATCGGATTAATTTATTTTAGATTTTGAGTGATCAGACTTTTACAAACACAGCAATACCAGATATGTGTATTTTTATTTATTTCAATTGTTTTATTTTTAATGGGGCAAAAGGGAAGTGATTTGAACATTTCTGTATTTTTTAGATTCCTTATATTTTTAAAAGCATTTTTTTAACTTTTTACTGTATTTATTAGTCCCCTTAGGGGAATTTAAGCTGTGACTGTCTGATCGCTGATGCACTGCTATGTATAGCAAAAATCACAATCTCCTATGAATGCCAGCTAAACACTGGCTTTCACATGAGTACTGCCATGACAAGCACAGAGGTCTTTAGCAGACCCCCGAATATCATGGTAACCCATCAACTCCCCGTGATCATGTCATGGGCGCACCAATCAACGTGTGGAAAAACGCGCCCCCCTGCCAGCGCGTATTAAATGCCACTGTCAAAGATTGACAGTGAGATTTAACAGGTTAATGGCTGCAGTCGGAGCAATGTTACACCCGCAGCTGTTAAAAGCCCATGATGGCTGATTAAATCAGTCATCATCAGCAGGAAAAGATGTTGGCTTGGCGTGCAACACCGCATCAAAGGCAGGGACATGACATATGACCGACATGTACGCCATATGTCATGAAAGGGTCGAGGAGCCGTCTGTGACATTATAGCTGATAGTATTGAGGTGATGCTGGCCTTGTCTAACATACATAGAGCAGCTTAGTCCAATGTACTAGATACTTCAGATACTTGCTATCTAATAAATGTAATGAATGCACATAAAATAATACATTTTTCTGTATCATTATTACACATTTTATTGCCACTTTAGGACATCTATGGTCCTGTTAACTCTACATTACACCTGGTTGGTCATAGCTCTATGAATGTAGACATGCGGGCTAGGAGGAATAGGAGACTCTGGAGGAGACTTCCCATTTGGTGATTCTGGGGTACATAGCAGTGAAGCACCCACACATTTTTCACCTGTTCTGTGGATGGGTGATATATTGAAAATCCTTTCAAGGGGGTTTCCAGTACTTTTATATTGATAACCAGAATAGGTCATCAATATAAGATTGGTGGGAGGCCAATACCCGGCAGTCCCACTGATTAGCTGTTATCACCTCTGCCGGTGGTTGGCTATAACCAATAAACAGACGTCACAGTTCCACTCACTGGTTAGTGGCGGCTGCTGGTACTACAGATTAGCCCCTATTGAATGAACACGGGCTGATCTGCAGATCTCGGTACTGACCACTAAACAGTACAGAGGTGCGATGTTCTGCTCTGTTTCCATCAGGTTGCAGCCAGAGGTAAGAACAGCTAATCAGTGTGATCGGACCCACAATGATTTTATATTGATGAACTAGCCTAAATAAAGCTCATCAATGTGAAAGTATCCAAAAAACCTTTTAAATACAAAAAATAATAGCATTCTATTCTCACCTCAGGAGCCATGTAACCCACGGTCCCAGCGAAACTGGTGGCTGTCCGGTCTCCATGCATGTTCTCGAGTGCAAGACCGTAATCCGTGATCTTAATGTGGCCCGTATCAGTCACCAGGATGTTCTCGGGCTTTAGGTCTCTGTAAGAAAAAGAAAAGTAAGCTGAGTATAAAGGTATAAAGTAAGTGTTCTTCTTATATCTGTGGTCAAATGATGACACGTGAATGAACATAATTGTCTCTTACTGCTGTACTTTCCTCATTTAAGATAACTCCTTTACTATATGGCCTAACTGTACCACTGTAGGGATCACTGTATTACATGTGACAGACGCTCAGCTGCAGCTTCCTGACAGTGATACCAGATAGGACTACTAGACACCAGCTACAAGGCATGAGTATGCAGGTCATCAGGGTGGAGGGACTGAGTGCAGCTAAGCTGTAAGGCCTCGTGCATATGATCATATTTTTGGTAAGAGTGTGATCTGACAAAACATCGGATAGCACTCGGACCAATATTATTCTATGGGCCCATGTAAATGTCCGATTTTTTTCTCAGACCGATCTCAGCATGTCCAAGTTGGATCCAATCATCGGAACACACTCGGCCATGCAAGTCAATGAGTCCATGGAAAACATCGGACTGCACTCGGATTATTTCTGAGTGCAGTCTGATTTCCACGGACTGACAGAGTGGAGAAGATAGAGACTTTTTTTTTCCATATTCTCCTCATCAGAACAAGTGTTATCACACTATGATCAAATTCTGTTCAGAGTTTAATCAAAGTGTGATTTGTATAATCGTCCGGACTCTCTGAGATGAGAGAATATACTCTGGTGTGACCCAAACTCACTGACTAAATTACCTGTGGATGACGCCCTTAGAATGGAGGAACTGGATCCCACACACCAGTTCGGCGGTATAAAATCTGACAAAGAGAAAATGAATAAGAATCAGTTCCCATACATAGTAAACTTGGGAATTTATATCAGTCAATAGGAGCATTATTCTATATTATTCCTCTCATAGGATAATTTTCTAGCATTACTCTAAGCATTTTCATTTCAGTTACAGTAAGCAACAATCAGAGTGACTCTGAGCTCCTGAAGAGACTGTTATAAAGTATTTTCACCTCCAGAAGTAGAGAGAATCTCAGGACCTGACATCTCAGGAGTGGAAGTAACACTGTGACCTACAGAATCTAACTGCCCTTTTATATACAACGTAGCTTAGAGGTTTTATTAAAGAGGTTATCCAGTCTCAGAAGAAAAGTCTGCAGTTACTCTGTGTGACTGCCGAATCATGACGTATAAAAAGCGCACACTGTCAATATTGCAGTCTCGAGAATACATGTATGAAAATTACATACTTACCATTATATGCCGACTATACTCCTGCAGGTCTCTCAATTCACTCCTATTGAGAGACCCAGGTAAAGTATGTAAAGTGTACACGTGATCACAGGATCGCCCACCTGAATGGGGTATGGGCATTGCACGCAGTCACAATTTGGCACTCTGCCGTCATGTAAAATGACTGCTGACTTTTCTTCTCAGACTGGACAATTCCTTTAACACATTACCTGGCACTGGTGATGTCAAGCGGCCCCCTCCTGTGTAGAAGTTGGTAAAAGTCCCCGCAGCTCATGTATTCCATACCAAGAAAAACATTCATCTGTAACATGGAACATTTGCATTTATTATACAGTAAAGATAAATACACATTTCAGTACTTGAAGGAGTTTTCCATCCAAGAAAGCTAAAGAACATTGCTAAGATATGTAGTCACTCAATAAAAAAGAGGTCTTACTGTTGTGACCCCTAAAATGAAAACAATGATATAGAATATATTAATACATTTTGAAATTCTTGTTTCAGTCAATGTCTAGTAATTAGCAGCCTGAGTTCCAAAACAAATATGTTTTGGAAGACAGAAAAGTGTGCTCTACATAATAAAAACTAACTCAAATTACCCATGTCTATTTACTTTCAACCTTTTTACACGATAAACAACAAAGTTGTCATAATTAATTAGTAAATGGCATTACGGAAAACAAAAATAAAATTTAGAAGATTACAGAGATGTTCGCCAATTCAAAAAGTGAATTGCCCAGGGCCGATCACGTGGAAATCTCACTGTATACCTTATAACCTTCCGCTGATCCTGTTATAATCTCTGCCTCAAGAACATTTGTATCCAATGACGTTACAACTAATCGTGCTCCATTGCAGAGTCCTCGTTTTGTATTCAAATTTCTCAGCAACATAATAATGCTGTCCACCTTAAGTCTAAGGCAATGACTTATAGATAATAGCCGCACTCAAATTCTTAGTTGCAAAGAGTGATAATTTTATTATAATACAACACCACACCGTAGAAAAAAGGTGCTTAGTAGCGATACATGACGTTTCGACCTGGATAGGCCTTTTTCAAAAACATCGCTAAAAGAGAGAATTAAGATACATTAATAGGGTGTCATAGAAATTAAAGAAAAGTTTTATATTTACATATATACAAATATACATAGTTACACCATTTGCTAGTAAATAATCATTTGAGAGTACACAGCCAGACGCAAGTAGTAGTAGTAAAAGGGGTACCAGAGATCGGGAAAAGGGTAGGGGATCCCTATATGTCCCTACATGAAATATATCACAATAGTAAAAATATGGGCACTCAATATCCAAACATACTAACCTATATACTGCATCCAAAGGGGATAAAGCTTAGTGGATAAATGGAAATACTGCCTTGGAAAAGGCCTGGAGAAATAAGAAATCAAAAATAAGAGATCGCTGTTGAAGCACCAGTGGGATCTATAGGAGGCTCAATAATGCAGGGGATGAGAGGTATTGTGTTGGAGACCCACTTCGCCCTTTAACCCCTACATTTTAGGTCCGCTCAGTCTTCCCTTCGTTCCAAGCCTCCATTTCATTAACACTTCTGCCGGAAGCACTCAGCAGCACCTATATTTAAGATCCACTGCCACCAATGCCTCCCACACACCGGAGAAGCAGCAGGAACGCAAGTTTACACTACCACACCACCAACAAGGTATAGTCTTTCCCATCTCTTATACTAGTGATCCTCCTATAGTTCCTACTGGTACTCCAACACAATACCTCTCATCCCCGGCATTATTGAGCCTCCTATAGATCCCACTGGTGCTTCAACAGCGATCTCTTATTTTTGATTTCTTATTTCTCCAGGCCTTTTCCAAGGCAGTATTTCCATTTATCCACTAAGCTTTATCTCCTTTGGATGCAGTATATAGGTTAGTATGTTTGGATATTGAGTGCCCATATTTTTACTATTGTGATATATTTCATCTAGGGACATATAAGGATCCCCAACCCTTTTCCCGATCTCTGGTACCCCTTTCACTACTACTACTTGTGTCGGGCTGTGTACTCTCAAATGATTATTTACTTGCAAATGGTGTAACTATGTATATTTGTATATATGTAAATATAAAACTTTTCTTTAATTTCTTTGACACTCTATTAATGTATCTTAATTCTCTCTTTTAGCGATGTTTTTGAAAAAGGCCCATCCAGGTCGAAACGTCATGTATCGCTACTAAGCAGCTTTTTTCTACGGTGTGGTGTTGTATTATAATAAAATTATCTTTGCAACCAAGAATTTGAGTGCAGCTATTATCTATAAGTGATTGCTTGGATCGTACCTCCATTAGCCAGCACCTCTTCAGTACTGTGTGCGCATCTTTTTTTCATGAAATAAGGCAATGGCTTGGCATGCCTGATGGGGTTAAGCTATTTAAAAATTTAATAGGAAAATGTTCCTTTTAATCATCATCTACAACAACAGTCATCGCTCCGTCAGCTGATGTTTTTCTCAGACTCACCTCAACACTAAGCTCTTTATGTAGTAAGATTATTTTTCTTTTAATTATAGTCATAGGCCCAGATTCATCATTTGCATTTTCTTCATCAATTTTCTTTTTGGTCTTGTGGTATTTGTTGCTCTTTTTGGTGCCAAATTCTTCAAAATGGCGCACACAATTTAAGAATTTGGTGCACAGTGAAAAAGGTCTTTTTCTGCCTTGAACTGTTTTTGCAACCTTTTCGTCCTAAAAATCAGACATTTTCAAATTGGCCCCCAAAAAAACGGGCAAAAAACTGGCATACTCAAAAAAAACACCAAATGGGACTGGCATGAAGATTGCGTCATATTTGCGACTTTTTAAAAAAATCAGAATTGATGAATTAGGTAAAAATATCTGGAATCACTAAACTCTGCCCACAAAGTGAAAAAGCAGATGAGCTCATATAAAACAGACTTCAAAAAAGGCACAAATAATGTTATCTCTCTGTTTTGTATAGGGCTGCCATACAGTAGCAGTTTTCTGTGCATCCCACTTCCCAAAAAGTGGAATAAAAGACAGTTGTAAAGTCCTGTGTACTCCCAAATAATATCAATGTAAAGTGCAAGCTATGCGGAAAAAAACAGCTACGGTATTTTTCGGACTATGAGATGCACCGGACCATAAGACGCACCCCAAATTTTCAGGAAGAAAATAGGGAAAAAAATGTAATGCGTCAAATGGGGGTCCGTCTTACAGTCAGAATTCAGCTTCTGTGAGGGGCGGCAGCGGTGCTGGAGTTGTGGACACAGGAGGTGTTAAGAGGTGCGGCGCTGCGGGGTGATGCTGGGAGTCCCATCCCAGGCTGGAAGAAGCTCAACGTTGCTTGGCGGCAGGAGTCGGGCGATACTGCGAGCAATGCTGCGGGTCCTGCACTTGGAGGAGGGGATGTCTGGAGGTGCGACACTGCGTGTCCCAGGGTGGTAAGAGGGGGTGTTCGACGGTTGTCTCCCGAGATCTCAGTGCCAAGA
Organism: Phyllobates terribilis; assembly: GCF_046119375.1. NCBI lineage: Eukaryota > Metazoa > Chordata > Amphibia > Anura > Dendrobatidae > Phyllobates > Phyllobates terribilis. The sequence goes on from NW_027362771.1 coordinate 296,519,326, forward strand.
TCTCAGTGCGCGCAGCCGCTGCCTCCGGCGGCCATTTTCCCGGAGTCCACCGCATAGAGAACATGGAAGTGCGGTGGCTCCGGACTTTCACAAAATGTCGGCGGAGCCCCTGCACCACCGAGGACCATCAAACACCTCCTTTTACCACACTGGAACACACAGCATTGCGCCTCCAGACATCCCCTCCTCCAAGTGCAGGACCCGCAGCAACGCCCGCAGTATCACCCGACTCCTGCCGCCGGTCCCCTGGTAAGCTACATTTGGTCTATAAGATTCACCCCAATTTTTCCCCAATATTTGGGGGGGAGAGTGCGTCTTATAGTCCGAAAAATACAGTATGTTAATAATAACAACAAAAAAGTAATGAGTCTTCTAAAAGAGCAACACAAAAAAAGTATTTTTTTTCTGCTTTGTTTTTTTGTTTTTACAGTATGCTAATATAGCAAAACATAAAAATCATACATATCTCGTTTTTCCATAATCCTAAAGACCCCAACAATAAAGTTAACACATTATCCATAAACCCCCCAAAATACCAGCAAACTTGCTATTTTTTTAATCCATCCTCAAAAAATGTATACACCTTTTCCAATACAATATGAGCACTCTAAACTGGTGCAATTAAAAAATACAACACTTCATGCAAAATTAAATATAGACTTTCAAACAGCTAAAGTGACAGAAGAATAGAAAAGTTACAGCTTTTAAACTTCGGAGATGAAAAAACAAAATGTAAATTGCTGTTCTCTTACATCCTATGCTGCTTCTTTATGGGGATAAAGGGGTTGTTCAGGTTAGGAAAAAGACTTTTCTTCCAGAAAAAAAGTGTAGCTGCCCATGAGCTGTGCCTGGCATTTCGACTCAGCCACATTCAAGACTATACAGAGCCATTTTATTCTGTACAATAATACGCTGTATATCACCTCTGTAAAGTGTGTCCCTGGCAGAGGTATTGTCCATTGAGCAGTGAAACTTGTAGTGCATGCAGTGGCATTTGTTAAAGGGGTTTTCCACTCTTATGATGTGCCTATCCTTAGAACTGGTCATTAATATCAGATTGATGGGGTCCAATCAGCTATTACCATCTCCGACAAAAGCCGGATGTAAACAGTGTCCAAAGCAAACAAGGTTTAGTGGTCGCTCCTGCAGGACAGCTCCTGTTCAAACGAATAGGTCATCAACATCAAAGAAGTGGCAAAACCTTTTAGCACTAAGTAGTCACAATTCTACCTTGGTCTGGAATGCGAAGTCTGCGTGGACCAGGAAGGGGCTTCCAGATGCCAGCTGAAGAACTCGCCTCTCCACCATCACATCCAGCTTATCACCTCCGGCTAGCAGGGCTCTTTTGCTGATGATCTTGACAGCAAATTCTTGGCGGGTTAAAGTATCTTCCGCCATCAGGACCTTTCCAAAGCTTCCGAAGCCGAGCACATGGTGGAATAATAATCTCTCCTTAATGGAATGAGAGATTGTGCTGGAGCTGGATGGCCGAACACCGCTGTATCCTATTAGGGGAGAAAAATTGCAAATCTCACAATAAATCTAACATTTACAGGACATTATTCAGACTGAGAAAATTTTCAGAATGAGTAAAGCTTGTACTTCATTTTGTAAATTACGTTACTGGATTTTATTAATAAGTAACTTAGAATTCATGTAATCAATATTACATAGTTTTGTCTGTTAAAGAGGAGAAATCATAAAATGATTATATTTCCATTATGCACTTGGCTGTGATGAGGTTGAACAATATGAACACTTAAAGGGTTTTTCCGTAATGACACTTATCACTAGAGACAAATCTCATGGATTTCACCGGGACATTCGATTTACAGTGAATTTATTCTCCACAAATTCAAATGTCTATTTTTCACTTTTTTTCCACAAAGGACAAATAAAACATTTTTTAATTGCATTCCCCTTTGCATAGAAATGATTTTTAGATATTGAACATATTTTGCTTTTCAAAGGGGGCAGGGCTAGAAACTGTGATTCAGACTGTCTGAGTCTCTTTTTTTATGCATTTTTTTTTCTACTTTAGTTTTGCTTTTCTTTATTTATTGTTTCATATATTTTACACACTATGCCCTCCATATGGCCTTAAAAGACCTTTGGGGGACATTTTCATATTTTAATATTCTTATTATTGCTAACTTGCCCTGTAACTGAGACTGGTATATTAGCCCCAGTTACAGGAGAATTTGAGCCTCATGCCTGCCTGGTACAGCTGACTTGATCTCCTACAACCCAGCAGCTCCTGTTCCTTCCCTACACCTAGCGATCACGTTTCCTGGATGTGGAGGAGGCAGCATGGTCGGTGCTTCCTAATCTCTTCTTAATCTGTAGACACAAGTGCTGGTTTAGCACTGTGTATACAGCCATGGTAATAAGCCATGTTTTACATTGTCTGGGAAGTCTGGCTCTGTATGACAGCCTGCTCCCCACCCTACCGCTTTATGATCTTGTACAAGCTGCTTACAATCCACTGACATTTTAGAACGTTAATGCAGAGTAATAAGTGGACTGCCCAGAAATATATAATCTATGGGTCGTCCAGAAGCATACCTCCCAACTTCTGAAGAAGAGAAAGAGGGATAAAGTATGTGGTCTTGCCCCTGGCCACACCCCAATCCACGCCCGTTTACCATATCTTTCTCCTCTGGCAGGAGAAGATGTCAGAGGGGTGGTGGTAGAGAGAGAATTTCTGAAGACGCCCGAGACTGCAGGGCGTAGACCCAAATCCAGGACTGTCCACTGTATCCAGGACAGTTAGGATTAGAGACGAGAGGATCCATTCACAGGACTGCGGTCCAGCATCCAGGTCAGTGCTACCTGGCGGCTGGATGGGAGGCCTTGAATATCTTACTTTTCGGCGTCCTCGGCGCAGCTTTTGATCATCCAGGGCTGGTGCAACGTCATCTGTGCATACTGCTCATCTCAGACATCCCCTTCTCAATTACTATATTCCCGCTTGTAAAATAATAGCAGTCTATATTCACCTCCGGTGATGGCATTGTTTCAGCATTGTTGGCGCAAGGTCTCACGTGATATTATGCCACATAAGCAGCTATTAGACAGCTGAACACTCATTTCCTTTGTCTGAACTTTGGGAAAACAAAGTAATGAGTACAGCAGAGTAATAGAAGCCACTGATGAGCATGAGCATCACATGAGCCTCAGGAAACACAGAGCCGAAATCACTGGAACTGGACATCACTGGAACTGCGCCAGTAAGAGGCGCTCCTGCGCAGGCGTACTTCTGTGTGCTGACCAGGGCAGAGTAAAGTACTGCAGTGCGCAGGCATCAGGCTCTTTGACCTTTCCCGGTGCCTGTGCACTATAGTACTTTGCTCTGTCCTCGACAGAGCAGAGAAGTACGCCTGCGCAGGAGCGCAATGCCGGGGAACACTGTGTGGATGATGTAGGACGCCTCATCCACACAAAGCACAGAAGGAGGACGGCATCGCAAAAAGAAGAGAGGCGTCGAATCAAGACGAGTGACACCCATCAGACCAGACCGCCCCCCAGGTGAGTATAATAAAACATCTTTTTCTTGTCCTGCAGGTCAGATTGGGGGCTTATATACAGCATTATAGAAATCTGTATATGAAGCCTGAAAGGTGGTGTCACGGGTGTGTCAGAGATGACAGACAGTCACGCAGGGTGAGACAGGGTGACGCCAGATCAGATTAGGAGGTCTCAACTTTCCCATTTCCCTAGTGTCTGGGCTCACTTTCCCTTTTCCCTCTGTGTTACACTAAGTCTTTCCCACACCTGGCGTTAGTAGCGTGACATTATAACCGGACAAGCATGAAAGAGAGAAAAAAAAAAGGGAACTGACATTTTGTTTTTGTTTTTTTCTTTGTGTGTTTTTGGGCATGCACTTTTTTTTCCTTTCTCCCTTTGGTATGGATTCAGTTGCAGAGCGGCTGCACAGGCTGTCTCTAGAGGTGAATGACCTCCATGTTGAGCTACGTCAGCAGCATCAGCGGCTACAGGTTGCCAATATGGTGGTCTCTGCATGTAGGCCTGTCCAACCTTAACCCAAGGTTGCCCTCCTGGACAGGTTTTCAGGAGGTAGGGACAAGTTTTTAGTATTTAAGGAGGCCGTCAAACTGTATTTTAAACTTCATCCCTACTCCTCCAGTAATGAGGAACAATGGGTTGGTATTGTGATCTCTCTATTGCAGGGCAATCCTCAGTCATGGTCGTTTTGCCATCAAGAATCATTGTTAAGAATCCACTGGCAGGTCACCGTTCTTCGGTGCATACGGTTATCATCCACAGTTTGGTACCTTCAGTGGGGGAGGAGCTTCAGGAGTTCCTGAAGTTCTCCTCGGTATGGCAGGGTGTTCTGTGTAATTTAAAGACCATGGGAGACAGGTATAAATGTATGGCTGACAGAAAACGCTTGCCAGGTCCGGACCTGAATGTGAATGACTTTGTGTGGTTGTCTACAAGGAATATAAGATTGAAAGTTCCTTCTTAGAAGCTGGGACCTAGGTTTATTGGTCCCTATAAAATAACCGCCGTCATTAACCCAGCTGCATTTCGTCTTGAACTTCCTCAGGCTCTTAAGGTCTACAATGTGTTCCACAGGTCCTTACTCAAAAGGTATGTGGAACCTCATGAGCCCTCACCTCTACCACCGCCCCCAGTAATGGTTGATGGTAATCTGGAGTTCCAGGTTTCGAGGATTGTAGATTCTCGTCTCCAACGTCGTTCTCTACAATACTTGGTGCACTGGAAAGGTTATGGTTCAGAGGAGAGGATGTGGGTTTCAGCATCAGAGGTAAACGCTTCCAGATTGGTTCGCTTATTCCACATCTCTTTTCCTGAGAAATCCAGTCCTGAGTATCCGGAGGCCACTCGTACAGGGGGGGTACTGTCACGGGTGTGTCAGAGATGACAGACAGTCACCCTGCAGTGGGTTGCAGGAGATCTGTACGTTTGGCATTGCAGACAGCTCCTTAGATAAGAGGCTTTCTTTAGGGCCGAGCAGCTACCTCTCTAGCTAATTAGCTCTCTGGCCTGGGTGTATATATACCTGGTGTGTCTAAGAGGGAGTCGCCACTTATACTCATGTCTACTTGTGAAGCTTAGCAGGAGCAGTTCGTTAACCTCTCTGGAGCTTGAGGCCGTGTGCTTTTTTGGAGTTCATCTAAAGCTAAGCCGTTTTCCCCCTGTTTTGTCTACCCTTGTTTTCTATAGAGCTCATCTCCTCCCATCCCTAACTGTAGCCATATGCCAGGGAGAGTAGGGAAAGGTACGCGTGTGGCGATTGCTGAGGAGGCAACAGAGGGAAGATAGTTGAGACAGGGTGACGCCAGATCAGACTAGGTGGTCTCCACTTCCCCCTTTCCCTAGTGTCTCGGCTTCCTTTCCCTTTTGCCTTTGTGTTGCACTAAGTCTTTCCCACACCTGGCGTGACAAGTGGTGGCCTTTTCTCATATCGGTCAAACCTGGTGACAGGTTATCTTTAATAAACTGAATCAAAATTATTATTATATATATCCATCTCCGCTCCTCCTCAGGGTTGCGGAGCGGAGATGGAAAAGGTCTCACTCCATCGAGCACTTCATCGCATTCAAACAATCCCTCACTATTTTCAAGTCCGCACTCACTACAGCAAAACAAACCTACTTCTCATCTCTCATATCCTCCCTGGCTCACAACCCTAAACAGCTATTTAACACTTTCAATTCTCTCCTTCATCCCCCAACACCCCCTCCCCTCTCCTCTCATCTCAGCCGAGGTCTTTGCCTCATTCTTCAAGCAGAAGATTGACACCATCAGACAAAGCTTTTGCCTAAAGTCCGCACAACCCCTCCTCATATCTACTCAACCTTCCTCCTCGAAACCCCACTTTTCCAACATTACAGAAGGTCAAGTCTCCTCTTTACTCTCCAAATCACACCTCACCACCTGCGAACTTGACCCAATCCCATCCCACCTCATCCCTAACCTTACCACACTCTTCATACCAACCCTAACCCACCTCTTCAACCTGTCACTAACAACCGGTGTCTTCCCCTCATGTTTCAAACATGCCGCAATCACACCCATCCTCAAAAAGCCCTCCCTTGACCCATCCTCTCTGATTAGCTTCCGCCCCATATCACTTCTCCCCTTTGCCTCAAAACTACTAGAACAACATGTCCACCTTGAACTGTCCTCCCACCTCTCCTCCTGTTCCCTCTTTGACCGCCTGCAATCTGGCTTCCGACCGCATCACTCGACTGCAACTGCCCTGACCAAAGTCATCAACGACCTACTAAACGCCAAATCCAAGCAACACTACTCCATCCTCCTCCTTCTGGACCTGTCATCTGCCTTCGACACAGTGGACCATTCCCTCTTACTACAGATTTTCTCATCTCTTGGCATCATGGACTTGGCCCTATCTTGGATCTCCTCATACTTAACACAGGACATTCAGCGTCTCCCACTCACACACCACCTCCTCATCTTGCCCCCTATCTGTCGGTGTCCCCCAAGGTTCAGTTCTAGGACCTGTGCTCTTCTCCATCTACACCTTTGGCCTGGGACAGCTCATAGAGTCTCACGGCTTTCAGTACCACCTCTGTGCTGATGACACACAGATCTACCTCTCTGGACCCGATATCTCCTCCCTACTAACCAAAATCCCACAATGTCTGTCCGCCATCTCATTCTTCTACTCTGCCAGATTTCTAAAACTCAACATAGATAAAACAGAGTTCATCATCTTTCCACCCTCTCATTCATATCACCCATCTGACCTATCCATCAATGTCAATGGCTGTTCACTCTCCCCAGTCCCACAAGCTCGCTGCCTTGGGGTAACCCTGGACTCTGATCTCTCCTTCAAACCACATATCCAAGCCCTTTCCACTTCCTGCTGACTCCAACTCAAAAATATCTCCCGGATCCGAGCATTCCTCAGCAAAGACTCTGGTGCATGCCCTCATCATCTCCCGCTTTGACTACTGCAACCTCCTGCTCTGTGGCCTCCCTTCCAACACTCTTGCGCCCCTCCAATCTATCCTAAACTCTGCTGCTCGACTAATCCACCTGTCCCCCCGCTATTCCCGGGCCTCCCCCCTCTGTCAATCCCTTCACTGCCTCCCCATTGCCCAGAGGCTCCAGTTCAAAACCCTAACCATGGCATACAAAGCCATCCACAACCTGTCTCCTCCATACATCTGTGACCTAGTCTCCCGGTACTCACCTGCACGCAACCTTCGATCCTCACAAGATCTCCTTCTCTACTCCCCTCTTATCTCCTTTTCCAACAATCGCATACAAGATTTCTCCCATGCATCCCCCCTACTCTGGAAATCACTACCCCAACACATCAGACTCTCGCCTACAATGGAAGCCTTCAAAAGAAACCTGAAGACCTACCTCTTCCGACAAGCCTACAACTTGCACTAACCACCGCTCCACCATATTACTGCATGACCTCCTCTACCCCCACCTACTGTATCCTCACCCATCCCTTGTAGACTGTGAGCCCTCACGGGCAGGGTCCTCGCTCCTCCTGTACCAGTCGCTGACTCGTTTTGTTAGGATTATGTAAATGTTTTTGCTATGTATATCCCTATCACATGTAAAGCGCCATGGAATAAATGGCGCTATAATAATAATAATATATATATGTATATATATACACACACACACACATTTTCCAAAGGATTTATCACCAGAATGTGAGAGCAGGAGTTATACTTTATCTATCCTGACTCCATTTTGATTTTTGTACGTGCATCTTTTGCTTACCAGAATGGAGTTTGAATGGACTTTGAGCTAGAATGTGTGTTTTGTCCATGTACTTTGCTCTCAAAGAGAAGCATGTGATCAGATAAGAAGGTTTTAGGAATGTCTCTGTTTAAAGAGACTTAGACTGTGTGACCACGATGCTTTTTTAAGCGTTTCCGCAGTGGCAAAAACGCTGCAGAAACGCTTAAACGCATGGTAGAAGGCCTGCCATGTCCCCCAATGATAATCCGCATGTGCTCTGCACATGCTGCGGAAATTTCCGCTGCGGATTATCATTGCTGAAAAAAACGCAGCACTACCAATTATTTTGCAGAAGTGCTGCGTTTTCGCCCCCATTGACTTGCATTAGAACGCGCCAATTCCGCAAGACTGCATCTGTACTTGCGTAATTGGCTCGTTCTAATGTGCGGATGGTACCCGGGTGTAGAGGAGAGGAGAGTCTCATCCACACCCAGGTACCATTAAAAAAGCTGTAAAAAAAAAGAATAAAATTAAAATTAAATATATACTTACCTTCTGGAGGCCCGTGCTGCGCTCCTCCTTGCTTCCCGGCACTTCGCGATGGAATGAAGGACCTGTGCTGACGTCAGAGTCATGTGATGGGTCACGCGACGCTGACGTCGGCAGGTCCTTCAATCCACCGCTGCCGGCAGCCGGGACGGTGAAGCAAGACAGCGCGGGCCATCGGAGGGTAAGTATACATTTATTTTTTTATTTTTTTACATTCTCTCGGTCACACTATATAAATCCATGCTGGTTGCATGGATTTGTATAGTGTGACCAAGTTGACAAGCACTTTCCAAGTGATGCTAAAATCGATTGGAAAGCGCTTGTCAACCCGCATGCGGAAATGCATGTGAAGAACGCTTCACTTCTGCATGTCCCTGGCAGGAAAACGCATGTACAATCCGCATGTACAATCTGCATGTACAATCCGCATGTACAATCCGCATGCGTTTTTTTCTGCCAGGGAGATGCAGAAACGCTCATGAAAAAATCCTGAGCATTTCTGCATTGTGGGCACATAGCCTTAGAGATAAGGAAGAACTGAAACTAGAAGGCAAATAGATTCCTAAAATCCAAAAGATGGGTGCAGACAGAATTACCTTTAGCCAATGAGATGTATATATGCTAATGCAAGCACATATGTAGAGATAAGCTGAGCCAATTATATTGGGTCAGATTGAGCGTGGTAGAGGTGCTATATAGAGTATACAAGCCATAGTGTTGTGTGGTATTGAGTCCCTGCTGGTTTGTGTCTCTGTTTCTGTTTTTAAACTAATTTGTGCAGAAAATGCATATGTTTTGTGCACTGTTTGGTTGTCCACCGCGTGGCAGATTTGATGAAGGTTTCTGGAAGTGTATTGAAGGGACAGCAAGGTTATTTAAATGATGTTGGTTTACTAGACCAGGCTGAGATATGGTGGAAAAACTCTAAAAGTAGAGGCGAGTTGGAGGAAGAAAAACATGGTGATAAGTTTTTGTACGTTAAAGTATGTAACAAAGATGACGTTCATTCCCCTGCCGCTCCCAGTTTGACTTCACCTCCTTACATTGTCCCTGAAGGATGGACATGTTGTGTATTTAGGAATCTGAATCTAGATTGGGTGGAGACCTGTTGTGTATGTGGTGCCTCCTGTTGGCACATAGGAACCATTAAACCTCCTAATACTAAAACAGGATTGTACCCTATTTGTTATTGCCCCACAATCCTTTTGCATAGTGATCAGACATGGAGGACCATGGAGGGTGCATTATATTCTATGGAGGACCATGGGGAGTGCACTATATTTTATGGATGATCGTGGGGAGTGCACTATATTTTATGGATGATCGTGGGGAGTGCACTATATTTTATGGATGATCGTGGGGAGTGCACTATATTTTATGGAGGACATGGGGAGAGCATTATATTACATGGAGGATCATAGGGAGTGAATAATACTATATGGAGGATTATGGGGGGGAGCATTATATTATATGGAAGGCTATGTGGGGGCATTATAATATATGGTGGTCCATTATACTGTATACAAGCAATTATACAGTGTGAAGGTTTGTGTGGGGTCCATCATACTGTGTGGGATCCATTATACTGTATGTAGGCCTTGAGAGTTGAGGTGGGGTACAGTAGGGTCATTATACTGTGCATGTGGAGGCATTCACCATGGGGGTATCATACTGTGTTTGGCGCACACTTCTTTTGCATAAAACTTTATGGGGCAATGAAAGAGGAATCTAGGACTTCATCCGGAGGAAAATTACTACTGCATGTAAAGGCTGGAAAGTTGTGAGATATGCTCTTCTGTTATATCTACACATTCTCCCTTCATTATAGGGAATTGGGTCACGTGAACTCCAGTCTGACAACTATTCCAGTACATGCACTAATGTGTTGACAGGAAGTCAGTCTCTGATGTCATGTGATCTGTGAGATGACCTCATCACCTATCAAATCCTTCCTGGCAGCTCAGACTCTTTCTCTCACCACCCAGCTTCAGCCTCCTTGTCGCTCTGTACATCCTCCCATTCAGCTAAAGACATATTTGAAGACTTGTCTAAAATAAATCCTGTCTTTGCTGCCATAGCAGCCAATCACAGAGCAGCTTTCATTTATTTTATATAGGTGAGCAGTGACATAGTAGGGGAGACCGGCTGAAGCCACATCACATAAGGCATCATCAAACCTGTCTAAGGGTCTGTGCACACATTAAGTATTTGGCGCAAATTGCCTCTTCAGAGAAAAAGAGAACTTGAGGACTTGAACTCTATAGCGCCACCTATTGGAAGAAGCAATCCTATAAGTCACAATCAACCCTTTAACAATCGTGCAATATGACTTGAGATTCTGATTTGGCTATTATCCTAATTTGCAGACACGGTATTTCAGGCTGTTGGCTCTCATCAGTGCAAAGTATGAGATTTGATTTGGCTAGGTGAGAGGCTCTGGACTGAGGTCTAAGGGGTAACGTTTCTACTTGTGGAGAGTGACATACCAGCACTGGCTTGTCAAGGTAGGAGGCTTATTCATTGTGCAATGCTCCTCTGGGAAATTTAATATGCAAATTGCCTCTTCAGAGAAAAAGAGGACTTGAACTCTATAGCGCCACCTATGGGATGCAGGAATCCTACAAGTCACAATCAACCCTTTAACGAGTTGTGCAATATGACTTAGGATAAAATGTAGTGGCAAAAACACAAGTTTTTACTGCGTTCTTTTACTTGCATTTTTGGTGTTGATTTTTCCCCATTCATTAGTATGGGTGAAATCTACAGGAAAAACACTGAAAGAATTGACATAATGCAGATTCAACACCTTCACGACATGCGCCGTACATGTATGGTGCAAGTCGGAAGCAGGTATATGAAGCCTGTTCATACCTGGAAGGTGATGGCTGTGTATAACAATCGCAGGTGGGGCACTGCTCTGACTGCGATTGTTAACCTGTTAAATGCCGCTGTCAATTTCCAACAGCAGCATTTAACACGTGATGGCATGTGTGCCTGTCATTCCCTCAGCCCATCGGCGCGCTTGTGACATGATTGCAGGTTGCCAATGGGTTGTCATTACAGCCGGGGGTCAGCTGATGACCTTCGTGCCTGTCATTGCGGAGCTCCTTTGTAACCTTGCCTGTGACCGGGCTTCAAAGGAGACGGTGATTTCTGCTATATACAGCGATACTGCAGCATCGCTGTATATAGCACAAGTGATCAGACAATCACAATAACAGTGAAAAATGTAAAAAATGTTTTGAAAAGAAAAACAAAAAAAAATAAAATGTAACCTTTATTAAAGTTAATTAAAATTGTAGGGATCAATGTAGGGATGCCCTGTAGATGGTTTGCTGCAGGGCATCTCTATATTTATCTATTTACCATAGATTTCCTGATGAACCAACATCTGGTGGGGAAACGCATCGAGATATACTGGCAGACCATACATGTGGACTGATAATTAACCAATAATGTTTATATTTGTGCTCACCATAGCATTATGAATTATTTGGATCTATTATTGTGACTTCTATCTGAGCTCAGGATGGCTTCTCTTTTGAGGTCAAGCTGAAGGGCTAAGGATTTACATATGAATTAGTGGGCATATTTGTCAGATGTCATATCTTGCATATACAGTGCCTACAAGTAGTATTCAACCCCCTGCAGATTTAGCTGGTTGACACATGCGGAATTAACTTGGCATTGTGACATTTGTACTGTAGATCAGCCTGGAAGTGGGAAATGCACTGCAGCAATTTTTTTTTTTTTTTCTGTTTTTTTTTTTTTTTTTTTAAAAACGTTAAAAGTTAATTCAGCGTGTCATTTATTATTCAACCCCTCAAACCACAAGAATTCTGTTTGGTCCCCCTAAAGTATTAAGAAGTAGTTCAGGCACCAAGAATAATGAGCTTCCCATGTGTGGATTAAAGATCTCTTTTGCCAGCCTTTTCTGACTATTTAAGACCCTCCCCAAACTTGTGAACAGCACTCAGACATGGTCAACATGGGAAAGACAAAGGAGCATTCCAAGGCCATCAGAGACAAGATCATGGAGGGTCACAAGGCTGGCAAGGGGTACAAAACCCTTTCCAAGGAGTTAGGCCTACCTGTCTCCACTGTTGGGAGCATCATCCGTAAGTGGAAGGCTTATGGAACTACTGTTAGCCTTCCATGGCCTGGACAGCCTTTGAAAGTGTCCTCCCGTGCCAAGGCCAGGCTTGTCCGAAGAGTCAAGGCTAACCCAAGGACAACAAGGAAGGAGCTCCGGGAAGATCTCATGGCAGTGGGGACATTGGTTTCAGTCAATACCATAAGTAACGTACTCCACCGCAATGGTCTCCGTTCCAGACGAGCCCGTAAGGTACCTTTACTTTCAAAGCGTCATGTCAAGGCTCGTCTACAGTTTGCTCATGATCACTTGGAGGACTCTGAGACAGACTGGTTCAAGGTTCTATGGTCTGATGAGACCAAGATCGAGATCTTTGGTGCCAACCACACACGTGACGTTTGGAGATTGGATGGCACTGCATACGACCCCAAGAATACCATCCCTACAGTCAAGCATGGTGGTGGCAGCATCATGCTGTGGGGCTGTTTCTCAGCCCAGGGGCCTGGCCATTTGGTCCGCATCCATGGGAAGATGGATAGCACGGCCTACCTGGAGATTTTGGCCAAGAACCTCCGCTCCTCCATCAAGGATCTTAAGATGGGTCGTAATTTCATCTTCCAACAAGACAACGACCCAAAGCACACAGCCAAGAAAACCAAGGCCTGGTTCAAGAGGGAAAAAGTCAAGGTGTTGGAGTGGCCTAGTCAGTCTCCTTGTAACATACCTGGCGGCGTCCTTGCATGGTGGTCCATCTCCCACTGTGCAAGAGGGCGCACTTGATCTCCTGTCCAGAATGTCTCTCTGGCTTCCCTCCATGCTGTCTGTTTGTGTCTGTCTCTGCTGCTTAAGGGCGGCGCCCGATCACTTCCTGCTTTTTGTACCTGCTGTGGGTCACACCCCTTGTGCGTCCTCAGCCTATTGCTGTCTGACACTTGGTATATAGCTCAGCAGCTCCCTTCTATCCCTGCCTGAGCATAGTGTTTCCTTCAGTGTGTTCTTGCACTCTGAAGGTGCCAGGTCCCGTCTTTGTTTCCTTGTCTGCCTTTCCTGGAGGCTGTATTTCCAGGCCTGTCTGAACTTAGTCCTGTATGTCTCCTGCTTTGCGGTATCAGCTCCCGTGTCTGAACTGTGTCCTGTATGTCTCCTGCTTTGCGGTATCAGCTCCCGTGTCTGAACTGAGTCCTGTATGTCTCCTGCTTTGCGGTATTAGTTCCCGTGTCTGAACTGAGTCCTTTCTGTGTATCTTGTCTGTCCTGTCTGAACACGCTCCTAGCCTGTTCCTCCCGCCTTCTAGGGGCCGATTACCTAGACCCGCTCCTGTATCTTGTCTGTCCTGTCTGAACACGCTCCTTGCCTGTTCGTCCCGCCTCTCTGGGGGCAGTATTCCCAGACCCGCTCCTGTATCCCGCTGCAGTGTCGGTCTCCTCCGTACACTCAGTTCCAGTCTGAACTCTCTCCTATCCTTTACCTGTTTTGCCTCTATGTCCGTTCCCTTCCTTTTTCTGCAGAGTCTGAACTCGTACCTAACTCCTGCCTGTTGTCTCTGTACTCCCGTTTGTGAGTTTGTGGTCCACTCGCTACTTCACTGCAAGTACCCTGTGGGTGTCTGGCTCTGTCTTTCCCTTCCTGTCTGTTCCGTGTGAACAGAGTCCTGTCCTGCCCTGCTTCTGCCCGCTGCTCCGGCAGTCCTGTCCTGCCCTGCTTCTGCCCGCTGCTCCGGCAGTCCTGTCCTGCCCTGCTTCTGCCCGCTGCTCCGGCAGTCCTGTCCTGCCCTGCTTCTGCCCGCTGCTCCGGCAGTCCTGTCCTGCCCTGCCTGTACCCCTCTGCCTGTAATGTTCCTGAGTCCCAGTGTGTACTGGGCCCTATCCCGCCTGTGTTCCTACCTGCTAGTGCCTCCCTGTCTGCACTCTAGCTGTGCTTGCCTGTACCCCCCCTGCCTGCTTACCCGCCTGCCTGCATACCAGTCGTGCCTGCCTATACCCACCAGTCTGTGTGCCAGCCTATCAGTCTGTTCCTGTATTCCCCTGTGTGGGTCAACAGCCGTGTCCGGGGTCTGTCCTGGAGTAGCACCTGGTCCCTCTGCTCGGTTCCTCCTTGGTGCACTGGCGTCGTATGCCGTCGTGCGACCCTGGTCGGATCGGGTGAATACCTAGTTACGCCCCTCCAGGCATTCACTCTCCGGCACGGTCCAGTGGAATCACTACCAATCACACGCACACGCCGCTTAGCCCGGGCGTGTGCATAACACTCCTGACCTTAACCCAATTGAAAACTTGTGGAAGGAGCTCAAGAATAAAGTCCACATGAGACACCCAAAGAACCTAGATAACTTGGAGAAGATCTGCATGGAGGAGTGGGCCAAGATAACTTCACAGACCTGTGCCGGCCTGATCAGGTCTTATAAAAGACGATTATTAGCTGGAATTGCAAACAAGGGTTATTCCACAAAATATTAAACATAGGGGTTGTATAATAATTGACCCACACTTTTATGTTTAAAATTTAATAAAATTCAACTGAGCAACATAACTTTTTGGTTTGTAAGATTTATGCTTCTGTTCATAAAACCTACTCTCGTTTGCAGTTTGAAGGCTCTAACTTATTTGCATCTTATCAAACCATCTAAATCTGCAGGGGGTTGAATACTACTTGTAGGCACTGTATATCCGCATTGAACCCCATACAATATTATATAGCTGCCTTGCTGACTTTTATTCATATTTTGGACTCGAGATACTCTCCTACGTTTAGGCTACAGCCCCACTACCAGTATTTGCCCACCGCCCCACTATCAGTATTTGGTCAGTATTTTTTCTCAGGAGTGGGAGCCAAAACCAGATGAGGAACAATCATAGAAAAGGTATAGAAACAAGTCACCAATTCTGCATTTATCACCCATTCCGGGTTTTGGCTCCCACTCCTGAGAAAAAATACTGACCAGATACTGATAGTGGCACCGTGTTATTATATTGTACTAGCTATTAAACCCGTTCTACGCCCGGTTGGTGAGCATTTTTATTGGTACATTTTTGGTGCAATTTTTTTTTTAAGACGCTGCGTCTGAGAATTCGCATATACAGTGTCTTCAATAAAATGGCGCCGGAGATAGCGGTATGCGCACGCGCTGACTCCGGCGCCATTTTATTGAAGTAATGTACTACAACATAGCAGTGCGCACGTGCTGGCCATACGGATAATGGCGATTGGTGGTGCATGTGCACTGCTATGTTGACGATGTAGTACATTACTTCAATAAAATGGCGCTAGAGTCAGCGCATGCGCATACTGTGCTATCTGGTGCCATTTTGTTTAGGACACTGTATATGCGAATTCGCAGATACAGGGTCTTAAAAAAAATGGCACCTGATAGCGTGGTATGCGCACACGCTGAGTCATGCGTCATTTTGTTGAAGTATTGCACTGAATTATTGTACTACAAAATTAAAGGGAACCTGTCACCAGAAATAATGCAGTTAATCTGCAGATTAATAGCGTTATTCTGCTTCCCGGCGCCTGCATGCAGTGGGGAGAAAATTAAATTTATTCTCCCCGCCAGCATTCGGTTTCAGTCATGGGGTCGGGGGCGTCGCGGGATGGGGTCTTTGCTCTGAGAATACAGAGCGTCTGCTGTAACTGCACCTCCAGCCCTGACTGCCACTTCCTCTGCATAAGGGATGGATGGGTCCCCCAGCCTGGTATATGCTCCCCATAATGCCTGCGCTGCTGCTCATCCATCCATCCATGCTGCTCATCCATCCATCCATGCTGCTCATCCATCCATCCATGCTGCTCATCCATCCATGCTGCTCATCCATCCATCCATATCTATCCATATTGCTCATCCATCCATCCGTGCTGCTCATCCATCCATCTGTGCTGCTCATCCATCCACAAACACTCCTACTCACCTTTCCCCCACTGCCCTGCAGCGCATCATTTGAGTCAGGGGTGGGCAATTAATTTTCCTGAGGGGCCACATGAGAGACCATGACAGTTGTGGAGGGCCGAACCAATAGGCTGAAATTAATTCTGCTCAATATTAATATCAATATATTAATGATTATTATATTATTAATAATTATATTAATATTAATTGTATGACTTAATATTGAGCAGAATTAAGTGTGCTGACATCCCCCTATATACCATTTGAACCCGAATACAGCTCCTTCTATATATCATGAGCCCCCCCACAGCCCTTTATATACTGTAAGAGCCCCCACACAGCCTCCCCATATACAGTATGAGCCCCCTCACCCTCTCCATATACAGCATTAGCCCCCACATTCTCCCCATATACAGCATGAGCCCCACACAGCCTCCCCATATACAGCATGAGCCCCACACAGCCTTCCCATATATAACATGAGCCCCACACAACCTCCCCATGTATAGCATGAGAGCCTCACAGCCTCCCCATATACAGCATGAGCCCCACACAGCCTCCCCATATACAGCATGAGCCCCACACAACCTTCCCATATACAGCATGAGCCACAAACAGCCTCCCCATGTCTAGCATGAGAGCCTCACAGCCTCCCCATGTCCAGCATGAGAGACCCACAGCCTCCCCAGGTCCAACATGAGAGCCCCACAGCCTCTCCATGTCCAGCATGAGAGCCCCATAGCATCCCCAGGTCCAGCATGAGACCCCCATAGCCTCCCCATGTCCAGGATGAGATCCCTATAGCCTCCCCATGTCCAGGATGAGAGCCTGATAGCCCCCCATGCCCAGGATGAAGGCCTTATAGCTTCCCCATGTCCAGAATGAGACCCCCATAGCCTCCCCATGTCCAGGATGAGAGGCTTATAGCCTCCCCATGACCAGGATGGGAGCCCCATAGCCTCCCCATGTCCAGCATGAGACCCCCATAGCCTCTCATACACATGAAAAAAAGAACACCACATACTTGTTCCCCCGGCGCTCTACCTGTGCCTTTGCTCCTGTCTCCTATGCATAGGCGGATTATGAGGGCAATCTGGGCTACCGCCCGGGGCCCATGGCCAGATTGCCCTCATTATAATATGTGCGGCGCCAGCGCCAATGCGGCAGATACCAGTAGGCACAGGCGGGAGGCCCCCAGACTGCTCCCCCAGCAGCTGCGCACGGCCGCAGTTTCTTCTTCGGGCCAGCACTGCACCTGTTAACTTCCCTGTGTGCTGGCCCGGCCGCGTCACAGCTAGGAGACACAGCCCTGTGCGCGGCTGTGTCTGCTAGTGTGACGTCACGCAGTGTGTGCCCTGCACTGCTGCAACGGAGAGGAGCTGGACAACTGGAGCCGAGCCAGGGGATGGTGAGTGAGTGTGTGTGTGAGAGAGTATGTGAGTGAATGAGTGTGTGCGTGCAGGCAGATATCATTGTCTGTTTATATGTATTTTTGTGTTTCAAATGTGTTTATGCGTGTATGTATATGTCTGTATATGTTTGTGTGTGTGCGTGACTGCGTGCGGCCTCCCGCTGTCTCTGGGGGGGCAACGTGCGGCCTCCCGCCGTCTCTGGGGTGGCGCCGAGCGGCCGCCTGCCATCTCTGGGGGGTCGTCGTGCGGCCTCCCGCTGTCTCTGCGGGGCGCCCTGCTGCCTCCCTCTTTATCTGGGGGGCGCTGTGCGGCCTCCCACTGTGTATAGATGGCGCTGTGCGGCCTCCCGCTGTGTATAGATGGCTACGTGCGGCCTCCTGCTGTGTATAGATGGCGCCATGCGGCCTCCCGCTGTGTATAGATGGCTACGTGCGGCCTTCCGCTGTGTATAGATGGCACCGTGCAGCCTCCTGCTGTGTATAGATGGCTACGTGTGGCCTCCTGCTGTGTATAGATGGCACCGTGCGGCCTCCTGCTGTGTATAGATGACTACGTGCGGCCTCCCGCTGTGTATAGATGGCTACGTGCGGCCTCCCGCTGTGTATAGATGACACCGTGCGGCCTCCTGCTGTGTATAGATGGCTACGTGCGGCCTCCTGCTGTGTATAGATGGCACCGTGCGGCCTCCTGCTGTGTATAGATGGCACCGTGCGGCCTCCTGCTGTGTATAGATGACTACATGCGGCCTCCCGCTGTGTATAGATGGCTACGTGCGGCCTCCTGCTGTGTATAGATGGCACCGTGCGGCCTCCTGCTGTGTATAGATGGCGCAGTGCGGCCTCCCGCTCTGTATAAGAGGATTGTGGCAGCTCATATTGTGTGTAGGGTCTCATACTGTATATAGGGGATGTCAGCATACTTAATTGTGCTCAATATTAAGTCATACAATTAATGTAAAAAATGATTATAATTAATATATTAATATTGTGCCAAATTAATTTCACGCGAACTATCACATGATCTATCACAGGGGATCATGTGACATGTCACGTGATACATCAGGTGTGTGTGTGGGTGGGGGGCCCGCGCCCTCTAAACTGCCCGGGGACCTTGCTACTCTTAATCCACCCCTGCTCCTATGCATTGACTCTCTGCAGTACACAGCTGACGTGATGAAATGACGTCATCGCGTCAGCTGTTTCACACGCTGACTGGTGGAGGAAGGGGCCACAGGCCCTTCCACCAATGCAGTCAGCACGAATGGAGACAGCGGGCGCATGAAGTGCGGCCCAGGTCTGGTCTGAGGTAAATATTTAAATAAAATGGCGCCAAAGTCAGTGCGTGCGCATACCACACTTTCTGACGCCATTTTGTTGAAGACACAGAATTTGTCTTCAACAAAATGGCTTCGGAGAGCACTCTACGTGCACAGGCGCTGACTCTGGCACCACACTCCTCCTCCAAACTTACTCAGCCCCTATGAATATAGCAGGAGAAACAGAGTTTATATAGGCATAAAACCAGTATAGCTTTATTAGATACACAATAGCAAAAAAGCCACAACAGTGGCGACACAGAGTAAATAACAAATTACAAAATACAGTACATGGTAACATATATAGAGAGTATGTGTAGCAAAAACCCCCCCAAAAGAAGGGGAGTGGTAAGCAGCGAGCATATACAGTGCTGGCCAAAAGTATTGGCACCCCTGCAATTCTGTCAGATAATACTCAGTTTCTTCCTGAAAATGATTGCAATCACAAATTCTTTGGTACTATTCCCTTCAATTAATTTGTCTTCAATGAAAAAAACACAAAAAGAATTGTCCTAAAGCCAAATTGGATATAATTCCACACCAAACCTAAAAAATGGGGTGGACAAAAGTATTGGCACCCTTTGAAAAATCATGTGATGCTTCTCTAATTCGTGTAAATAACAGCACCTGTAACTTACCTGTGGCACCTAACAGGTGTTGGCAATAACTAAATAACACTTGCAGCCAGTTAACATGGATTAAAGTTGACTCAACTTCTGTCCTGTGTCCTTGTGTGTACCACATTGAGCAAAGAAAGAAGACCAAAGAACTGTCTGAGGACTTGAGAAACCAAATTGTGAGGAAGCATGAGCAATCTCAAGGCTACAAGTCCATCTCCAAAGACGTGAATGTTCCTGTGTCTTCCGTGCGCAGTGTCATCAAGAAGTTTAAAGCCCATGGCACTGTGGCTAACCTCCCTATCCCACGTCACTTTCAACGCAAACATAACTGCGATCCAAAATCTTTGAAGGTGCGTGGAATTGATATTTTACATCTTGGCTCCCGTGGAGGTGACTGGACAAAGGTTCTTGGTCGAAAGGAAGTAAAATGGATCGTATGTTTGAATACCATGTCTCCTCGGGGCCTCAATGAGGCACTTAGTTTTGCCCCCTTCCTGTGACATGGGCCTCGTCTGCTTTATCGCTCTCCGCCTTAGATATTATATAACCAATTTTGGCCTTTTTGGCTATTTTTGTTTCTAATACTTATCTGGTATTTTTAATATTTGCTTTTTACCTTTTAATCATTTTTCTTTCTTTTCCTTTTTTTTTCTTGGCTTCCTTTTTTCTTTGGTCTACATATAGCATGAGAACGGAACCATATCCTACTTTATGCGCTGATCAACATCACTGGATTTAATGAGACCGGCCTTGCATACTGTATACATGGACATTTCTATATATTTGATGCTATATTGTCATAACTTGTATTATTGTCTATTTAGTCTCATGTATACAATGCATTTCAGGACTAATGATCGCTTGATCCTTTGTTATTCTTTTTGGATGCCGGCCTCTGCTATTGGCCATTATGTTGCTAGGTGACATATGATGCGGTGCGCATGCGCTTTGGGCACACTGATCTCGGTCCGGGCATGGCTGTCTCTCTCCTGGTCGCGCACTTCCGGTTCACATACCATGTGTTTCTGGCGTGCACATTACCAGGTGACGGATTCTGCCCGCACCGCCAGCTTCTGGCGCCTAACGCATGCGCCGACGAACATCGGTCACCTATCCACTTCTGGTCACGTGACCATGTGAAAAGACTTTAAAAAGGTCCCTGCTCTTTACGAATTTATGCCTCTTGAGAAAGCCCATAATATCGGGGCGAAACGCGCGTCGAGGTTTCTTTCTGGTCACTTGGTGCCTTGAGTTTACCCTGCTGCTGGTCTGCCTGTCACCTTTTTTCTGCTGGCCCTCCCTTATTTGTGACTGGTAAGCGGCATTTGAATGAATTTTTCTTTTTTTTTGACATTCTATGCATACCTGCACACTTGTGCGGATACTCTCTACTTATGGTATATCTTATATGCTCGCTGCTTACCACTCCCCTTCTTTTGGGGGGGTTTTTGCTACACATACTCTCTATATATGTTACCATGTACTGTATTTTGTAATTTGTTATTTACTCTTTGTCGCCACTGTTGTGGCTTTTTTACTATTGTGTATCTAATAAAGCTATACTGGTTTTATGCCTATATAAACTCTGTTTCTCCTGCTATATTCATATTTAATATTGAGTAGGCTTGTGGCCATTAGAAGCTATGTATTTTCTAGTTGTCTTCCCGCCACGACTCTAAAAGATGAAGGCCGTTCTGTGTATATTACTCAGCACCTATGCATACCACTATCTCCGGCACCACACTCCTCATCCTCCTCCTGGTCAGGATGTGTTCTTCTGTTTCCGGCCACGCTGTGCAGGCGCGGGCGCAGAGAGCTTGTGCAGTATTTAGAGACTTCGGACAGAAGAACACATCCCTGATTATATTATAGATATTGTTTGCATACCCTGCAGACCTCGTTTTTATGTGGTTACAGTGGATGATTTATTTCTAATCCTGTTACTTTCATACTAGCCCTGTGCTCTCCCTTTGGTGTTCAGGGACTTACAGGGACTTTTAGGGGTAGACGACTTGTGAGTGTGGGCGCCATTGTCGTACAAATTGCTGTCAGGAAGGGTCACCCTAGGGAACAATAGGAGGAGACTAGTTCCTGTAGTATCGTTGATATGTTAGGATATTTATTCAATCCCGCTATTATCATGTTAGCCCTAATCTATTGCTCACTGTTGGTTCCACAGACTTATATGGATTTCGAGGGATAGACAACTGATGAGTAGGGGCGCCATTGTCGTACTATTTTTAGGGTGCCAAACCCTGCAGTCAGGAAGGGTCCTCGTAGGGGACAATAGCAGCAGACTAGTCCCCATTGATAGATTGTGTATCATCCACATACTTTTGTACTTTTATATCACTAGTTTTGCACATTTATTATTTTTCACTTTGATTTTCGGCATATTTCTTTGTATGGACAATTTTAAATATCTTTAATAAAGGTTACATTTTAAGGTTTTTTATGCAAATAATATGGCTATACCCAGTGTCGGACTGGGGTGCCTAGGGCCCACAGGAGGAATTGATCCCACAGTGGTCACGTGACCTTCAGGCCGTAATCGGAAGTGAGAACACCAGTGGGGCACATGGGTAGCGGTTCTGGCAAACTACAGTGGTCATGTAAGTATATAATTTATTTTTACTTTCAGACTACAAAGAGACACAAATGTGCCAGGGGAGAAGATTATATAAGTTCTTTATTTTACACACTTCTGTCTTCCATAGTGAGTTACCAGAAAGATCTGCACCAAAAATCATGCAATTGAATGCAGATTTTTTGTTTTGGATTCTTGCTGTTTTGCTACTTAAATTTTTCACAGAAATTCTGCTACATTTGAACAGACTGGGCATCATGCAGACGTGTTTTTTTTTCGAGTACATAAAAAATAAATAAATTTAAACGATTTGCATCAGAGTGCTGGATCAGATTTTTATCACTGTTTGGTCAGAGTGTAAGATTTTACTGCATGCGAAAAAAAATAAAAAACACGGACATGTGGACGGCCCCATAGTCTAAGAAGGTTCATATTCTGTCCATAAAAAAATGGATGGAACAAGGATTTAAATAACAGATGTCTAACTGAGATCGCTACCACACAAAAAATATCTAATAAAAGTGCAGCCCTCACCCTATACATAACATTTACAGCAAAGCCCCCTCCTGAACATATATGATCTATTTTATGGTTTATAAAGTATTCCTCCTCCCCACACATTGCATACAGAACATGTAGCATACATTTACAATAAAGCTGCTCCCATAAAAAATCAATTCATAATCCTGCCCCACACATACCACATATAGCCAAGTCCCCCCTCCCCCACACACTATGCACAGCCAAGTCCCCACTCCCCCACACAATATGCACAGCCAAATCACCCTCTCCCCCACACACAGTATGCACAGCCAAGCTCCCCCTCTACCCCACACACAGTATGCACAGCCAAGCTCCCCCTCCCCCAGAGTATGCACAGCCAAGCTCCCCCTCCCCCACACAGTATGCACAGCCTAGCTCCCCCTCCCCCACACAGCATGCACATCCAAATCACCCCCTCCCCCACACAGCATGCACAGCCAACTCCCCCTCCCCACACAGTATGCACAGCCTAGCTCCCCCTCCCCCACACAGTATGCACAGCCAAGCTCCCCCTCCCCCACACAGTATGCACAGCCTAGCTCCCCCTCCCCCACACACAGTATGCACAGCCAAGCCCCCCCTCCCCCACACAGTATGCACAGCCAAGCTCCCCTCCCCCACACAGTATGCACAGCCAAGCTCCCCCTCCCCCACACACAGTATGCACAGCCAAGCTCCCCCTCCCCCACACACAGTATGCACAGCCAAGCTCCCCCTCCTCACACAGTATGCACAGCCAAGCTCCCCCTCCCCACACACTATGCACAGCCAAGCTCCCCCTCCCCCACACAGTATGCACAGCCAAGCTCCCCCTCCCCCACACACAGTATGCACAGCCAAGCTCCCCCTCCCCCACACAGTATGCACAGCCAAGCTCCCCCTCCCCCCCACACAGTATGCACAGCCAAGCTCCCCCTCCTCACACAGTATGCACAGCCAAGCTCCTCCTCCCCCACACAGTATGCACAGCCAAGCTCCCCCTCCCCCACACACAGTATGCACAGCCAAGTCCCCACTCCCCCACACAATATGCACAGCCAAATCACCCCCTCCCCCACACACAGTATGCACAGCCAAGCTCCCCCTCTACCCCACACACAGTATGCACAGCCAAGCTCCCCCTCCCCCAGAGTATACACAGCCAAGCTCCCCCTCCCCCACACAGTATGCACAGCCTAGCTCCCCCTCCTCCACACAGCATGCACAGCCAAGCTCCCCCTCCCCCACACAATATGCACAGCCAAGCTCCCCCTCCCCACACAATATGCACAGCCAAATCACCCCCTCCCCCACACACAGTATGCACAGCCAAGCTCCCCCTCTACCCCACACACAGTATGCACAGCCAAGCTCCCCCTCCCCCACAGAGTATGCACAGCCAAGCTCCCCCTCCCCACACACTATGCACAGCCAAGCTCCCCCTCCCCCACACACCATGCACAGTCAAGTCCCCACTCCCCCACACAATATGCACAGCCAAATCACCCCCTCCCCCACACAATATGCACAGCCAACTCCCCCCTACCCCACACACAGTATGCACAGCCAAGCTCCCCCTCCCCCAGAGTATGCACAGCCAAGCTCCCCCTCCCCCACACAGTATGCACAGCCTAGCTCCCCCTCCCCCACACAGCATGCACAGCCAAGCTTCCCCTCCCCCACACAGCATGCACAGCCAAGCTCCCCCTCCCCACACAGTATGCACAGCCAAGCTCCCCCTCCCCCACACAGTATGCACAGCCAAGCTCCCCCTCCCCCACACATAGCATGCACAGCCAAGCTCCCCCCCACGCATAGCATGCACAGCCAAGCTCCCCCTCCCCCACACACAATATGCACAGCCAAGCTCCCCCTCCCCCACACACAGTATGCACAGCCAAGCTCCCCCTCCCCCACACAGTATGCACAGCCAAGCTCCCCCTCCCCCACACACAATATGCACAGTCAAGCTCCCCCTCCCCCACACACAATATGCACAGTCAAGCTCCCCCTCCCCCACACACAGTATGCACAGCCAAGCTCCCCCTCCCCCACACACAATATGCACAGTCAAGCTCCCCCTCCCC
Organism: Phyllobates terribilis; assembly: GCF_046119375.1. Taxonomy (NCBI): domain Eukaryota; kingdom Metazoa; phylum Chordata; class Amphibia; order Anura; family Dendrobatidae; genus Phyllobates; species Phyllobates terribilis. Next base: position 296,544,119 of record NW_027362771.1, read on the forward strand.
CACACACAGTATGCACAGCCAAGCTCCCCTCCCCCACACACAGTATGCACAGCCAAGCTCCCCCTCCCATAGCATGCACAGCCAAGCTCCCCCTCCCCCCCACACAGTATGCACAGCCAAGCTCCCCCTCCCCCACACACAGTATGCACAGCCAAGCTCCCCCTCCCCCACACATAGCATGCACAGCCAAGCTCCCCTCCCCCCCACACAGTATGCACAGCCAAGCTCCCCCTCCCCCACACATAGCATGCACAGCCAAGCTCCCCCTCCCCCCCACACAGTATGCACAGCCAAGCTCCCCCTCCCCCACACACAATATGCACAGTCAAGCTCCCCCTCCCCCACACACAGTATGCACAGCCAAGCTCCCCCTCCCCCACACATAGCATGCACAGCCAATTCCTCCCCTCCCCCACACATAGCATGCACAGCCAAGTCCTCCCCTCCCCCACACATAATGTAACAAGTGTAGCCAAATGACCCTCTCTACATAGCCTATAAACAACTTCCCCCCAAATCGATGTATATAGGTCCACTATTCGATTATACATACAATTTACAATTTTCACATTAAATAAAATCCAAAAATGAAAACTGCTTTTCCTACACAATGCTGAAGTTGCAGCATCGTTTTTCCTACTAATCTTGGAGCTCACAGAAGTCTTCTTGATGCCACCACTAGAGGAGGGAGAAGGCGCTGGTGACACAGCACCAATCGCAGCGCAAGCTCCTACTCTGAGGTGCCAGAGAGGAGTGAGGGTGCGCAGCCTGCCACAGCATGCTCTGCCAAGCAGGTAGAGGGCAGCTATGGTGACCCATGGCTCCCTGTGAAAGCATTGGGGCTGCCTGCCACAGCATGCTCTGCCAAGCAGGTAGAGGGCAGTTATGGTGACCCATGGCTCGCTGTGAAAGCATTGGGGCTGCCTGCCACAGCATGCTCTGCCAAGCAGGTAGAGGGCAGCTATGGTGACCCATGGCTCCCTGTGAAAGCATTGGGGCTGCCTGCCACAGCATGCTCTGCCAAGCAGGTAGAGGGCAGCTATGGTGACCCATGGCTCCCTGTGAAAGCATTGGGGCTGCCTGCCACAGCATGCTCTGCCAAGCAGGTAGAGGGCAGCTATGGTGACCCATGGCTCCCTGTGAAAGCATTGGGGCTGATGGGAGCTGGTCAGCTGTATCTCTGCAGGGAAAGTGTCCATAGCACAGCTATGCGCTGCTCAGCTAATCTGATTCTACAATGGCAGAAGAGGTGAGTTTATTGAGATCTGTGCAGGAGAGGAAGTGACACCTCCTTTTCAAAGGTGTCATTCTGAGGGTATGTGCCCACGTAGCGTTTTTCAAGCGGATATGCTGCGGAATTTCCGCAGCGTAAACGCTTGTGAAACGCTATGTTATCCGCCCCCCATGGTCCCCATTGTGATTACGCAAGTTCAATGCCCATGCTGCGGATTTTTCCGCAGTGTTTTTGCTGCGGGGAAAAATCCGCAGTATGTTCATTAATTTTGCGTTTCCGCAAGCGGAATTGCCTTTGCAGTGCAATAAAAAACGCAAGGCAATTCCGCATGTGGAAATTGCGCGATAAACGCACGATAAACGCGTGCTGAATTCCGCATGCGTTTATCCGGGAGAGGACATGCAGAAATGAAGTTGAAAATTTCTGCTTCATTTCCGCAGCGTGGGCACATAGCCTGACTCTAGTCTAATACATAGCACTTGCACTGCAGGGTGAGGAGAGAGTCTGCTCTGTGGATGCAGCTTAGCTAAGCAGTGCAATGCCTGCTAGGATAGGAGGGGATTTCCATGCTTCTCAGTGTCGGCCAGTAGCAGGGCCCTCCGGAGGATTCACCGATTTCCCGGTGGGCCAGTCCGAGCCTGGCTATGCCCTTTAATTGTTTGATCTGCTGTTAGTTGGTTAAAAAAAGAAAAAAAAAGAAAAGTTCAAATCACGCCTCTTTTCCCCCATTGAAAATAAAGATATTAAAAAAATGAAAAAAATTACACACGTGGTATCGTTTTTTGGTCACTGCGATTCCACAAAAAATAATGTAACAAGCGATCAAAAAGTTACATCTATCCCAAAATGGTATTAGTAAAAACGTCTTCTCACCCCTCAAAGAATAAGCCATCAGACAGCTCCATCGACTGAAATATGAAAATGTTACGGGTCTCGGAAAATGGCGACACAACCCAAAACAATTTTGTGGGGCAAACTTCTGATTTTCTTCACCACTAAAATAATAAAAAACTGGACATGTTGGGTATCGCCATAATTATATTCATTAGGAGAATAATATTGTAAGGTCATTTTTACCACAAAATGTAGACCATAATAAAAATTCCAATAAAACTATGTCAGAATTGCATTTTTTTCCACAATTTCACCGCACTTTGAATTTTTTTTCCCATTTTCCAGGACACTAGTGGTAAAATGAATGGTGTCATTCTAAAGTAAAACTCATCCTGCAAAAAACAAGCCCTCATAAGTCTATGTGGACAGAAAAATAGATATGGCTCTGGGAAGAAGAGGAGGAAAACACGGAAACACAAAAACAAAAATTAGCTGTGCCGTGAAGGGGTTAAGTCTGCACCAAATCTGCAAGTCTCAAATAAGCAACGTGTGCACGAGACTTCAGGATTCTCATTCACTTTGCTGGAATCAGGAAACCCTTCAGGTTTTGTTACAAATCTTCACTGAAAAAAAACGCAACAAAAACACTACGTGTGCACACAGCCTTACAGTAGGACTGTCTACTTTATATATAACAACCAATCAGAGATCAGCTTTCATTTTACCAAAGCAGGTTGCTAGATGAAAGCTGAGCTCTCGTTGGTTGCCATGGACAACAAAGACAATGTAATGGACAGCTTTGATAAATGAGGCTCTGAGACTCCACATTATATATCAGGGGCAGCAGCTCTATGTCACTGATCCACCACTGCTGTCAGGAGATGGGACCAAGAACAACTGATGAGAATCTAGTAATATGGGTGATGTGGTCTGCATTACAGGAACCATATAGGAGAAGACCTCAATATGGCAGATAACACAGACATGGCTCATCCGCTACAGCAGGTACACAAGGCAGACACAAGGATTTCCAAATGTACGGCGTACGGTGCTGAGAAGCAACTGCAATGCTCATGAAATAACCCTCCTAAGAGACGGACAATCCTTTACAGGTATCACTAGGATTATTATTATTTATTATTATGGCGCCATTTATTCCATGGCGCTTTACATGTGTTAAGGGGTATACATAGTAAAGACAAGCACAATGATCATAAGCAATACAAGTCAGCGGCTGGTCCAGGAGGAGAGCGGACCCTGCCCGCGAGGGCCACAGTCTACAAGGGATGGGTGAGGATACAGTAGGTGGGGGTAGAGCTGGTCGTGCAGCGGTATGGTGGAGCGGTGGTTACTGCAGGTTGTAGGCTTGTCGGGAGAGGTCGGTCTTCAGGTTCCTTTTGAAGGTTTCCACTGTAGGCGAGAGTCTGATGTGTTGGGGTACAGACTTCCACAGTTGGGGGGAAGCACGGGAGACATCTTGCATGTGATTGTGGGAAGAGGAGATAAGAGGGGTGTAGAGAAGGAGATTGCAACACTCAAACATTTCCACAAATTTGGCAACTTTGTGGGGCCTTTTTCTGCAGAAAGTCATTTAAGGGGTTGCCACTACTTGTCAACCCCTTCTGGAATGCTACAGTGCCCCAAATAAAGTAAAAACCCATATTTACCAGGAGACTCAGTGCTAACATTGTTGGAATTGCGCCATTCCAGGAGGGATGTGTTTTTTATTTTCTTTCAGGCACTGGAGCATTTAAAGGGGCTATGTCACCAATGTTTTGACAATTAATCTGACATATAATATAAAGTATAGAAAGATATACTGTATAGATATATAATATATAGAGATAAATGTGTCACATATTGGGCTGCTTGCTGTAGTTTTGATAAAATCACTGTTTTACCAGCAGGAGATTATCACTAGAGGAATGCAGCTAGATAGTCATCCATATTCTTGAGCTCTGTATAACCCTGCCTCTACCAGTGATTGGGAGCTTTCTGCCTATGCACAGTGTACACACAGAAAGATGCCAATCAGTGTTGTTAGCAGGGTTATACAGAGCTCAGCATTCAGAGAATTGGTAAATCTGTAGCAGATAAAACTGTGATTTTATCAAAATTATACCATGCAGTCCAATGAATAGTATATTATTGGTATAAGAGTTTCTGCCCCTATATCATGCTGCTCTCAGATAGGGTAACACAAAACTGCTGCCAGATTCCCTTTAAAAAGTTGTCAGCATTTTCCATGTCTTGTGGTAAATCTCAGAAGAACTTAACCTGGACATTACATAATGATAAGAACATTTCATGATTTGGGAACTGATAACTCTGACCACTTTATATAGGTAAACTGCCTACAACCCCTAAAATCATCTTCGCTAATATAAAACTGGTTTGTGTAATTTTTTATTATACAGGTAGATTTGGAATCATTTTGCTGACTTTATCCCCGGATTACATGTGGAGGTATAAAACATGTACAATAATGTTCCCTGTAATTACTAGTTACATTTCTCTTCTTACCTGAGCCTCCTACGTCTTCTTTCTTCTGGCTATTGGCCTGAATTGATGGTGTCTTTCTTTCCTCTGAACAGTCCAGATTGATCCTTCTGTTCTTCGGTCCTTTACTCTGGACAATGACGTCTTCGTCCACTCGCTCCATCTCTGGGGTGGGAGACATCTTCCGTCCTGAGTCTGGATTCTTCCTCTTTTTTCCCTTCCTTTTGGGCTTTTTGATTGAAGACTTCTCATCAGCCAATGAGTTCAAGCATCTTCTGTTCTTCAGTCCTTCACTCTGGGCAATGACGTCCTCTTCCACTCGCTCCATCTCTGGGGTGGGAGACATCTTCCGTCCTGAGTGTATTTTTTCACCCTTTCTTCCTCTCCTTTTGGGTTTTTTGATTGAAGACTCCTCATCAGCCGATGAGTCCATGTGTCTTATTTTCCTCTCTCTCTTCCTCCCTACAATATCCTCTTTCTCCATATTAGCGCTTTCTCACGGTCCGCAGACAGTTTCTTCAACGTCACCAGTCAACTCCAACTGTCACTTTCCTCATCTGTCAACTGAGCGCACGGGCACCTGGATGGCACTGGTCATGTGATCAGTAACTGACCAATAGATTCCAAGGTATAGGCTACAGTATAAGTATTGGAATGTATCAGTTTGATATAAGGGTTGTAATAAAATTAAATCTGTTTCTGTTATACTGATTTTAGTTAGTTGATTTAAACTTTATTTTTACATTTCCATGATTTCAGTAATATCTCACAGATAATTTTAGGATTTTAGGGCCCATTTTAACAATATGCTGTGTTATTTATCCACATGAATATCAATAAACTATATACCTGACCATTGTACTAATTGAGAAACAGTTCAGATCTCTATATTATTTGCCTTGAGTGGCTGCAAACAAAGCAAGCGAGATGAGATTCTCATCCACTGTACTCAGCATAAGTAGCGGCTGAAATGACAAATGTTTGTTTTGATTGCTGCCTATGCAGAGCACAAAAGTGTATGACAAACTCATTTTGATTTCAGTGCTGTGTATAAGAAGTGATCAAGATGACAGAAAATGAGCAATTAATTATTGAAGACAGCTCTAATCATGTGCAGTGCATATAACCAGTGTTCATTCATTTTCTCATTTTCTGTTGTCTCAGTCTCTGCCTACGTAGAGTGAAGCACTCGAGATGAGTTTGCCATAGGCTGCTGTGCTCTGCTTAGGCAATGACTTATATTATAAAGCTTACTTCATTATACTAAGCTTTGTAGTTTCGATCTTTGCTTATGTAGAGAGCAGCAGCCACTGGCAAACTCATCTCACCTTCTGCGCTCTGCATAAGTAGCGTTGTGTGGGCATTCGCTCCGCCACTCAATACTGTATTCATTTATTACATAGAGCTGCTTTTATAGTTTTACATTTTTTCTAACACAAACTAGTGTTATAAATTGGTCAAGAGACTGGTTGAGGATTAGATTTATGATTAGGGCTAGGTTTAGGGCTGGGGTTAGGGACCAGATTAAGAATAGGGTTAAGCATAGGATTAGATATGGTTACGGTTAGGAATAGGGTTAAGGTAATAATATTGTTCCACAAAAAATGTAATAAGAAAATAAAAAGCAAACAATTAAAATAATGTATAACCTTTAGTGATGGGCGAGCACTAAAATGCTCGGGTGCTCGAAGCTCGGGTCGAGCACATTGGAATACTCGGGTGCTCGACCCGAGCAACGAGCCCAATGAAAGTCTATGGGAAACTCGACAATTTTTCTGGTGCCCCCCCGGCGGTCTGCAGAAGGTCAAAAATTGTCCAAATCGATGGGAACGGTGCTCAATTAAACGTCAGGCAGGCAGGGTATATAGGAGGGTGCATGAAAAAGATAGCAGGGCATTTGGAACACACTAGTGCCCTCCGATTTTCATGCACCGTCTCTTTAAAAAAGCCGGCCGGCAATTCAGCAGCAGCATACACCAGTACCCGACAATTTAGAACAGAAAGAATAGAGCATCACACATAGATTAGATAGATAGAAACATGTCAGTCACACATATAATAAGTAGAGTGATAGTGTTGATTACTGTACTTGTCATTTAGTGTTAAAATAAAGGATTTATTAAAAAAAAAAATTGCCGTGGGGTTCTCCGTAATTTTAGTCTCTAGCGGAGGTTAAGCAGACGGCTGGGGCTGATGTTTGAAGCCTGGGAAGGGGGTAATACACACAGAGCTTCCCAGGCTACTAATATCAGCCCCCAGCTGCATACCTAGCCTTTACCAGCTATTAAAATGGAGGACCCCCCAAAAAAATGACATCAGGCCCAGGTTAGTAATGGAGAGGCGTCTATAAGACACCCCCATTACTAACCCCATAGTCAAAGTTAAAAAACAAACAAACACCCAGAATAAAGTCCTTTAATTGAAATAAACACACAATTCTTTAATGTTCTAAATTAAACCATACTTACCATCACGCCCATTCCAGCTGAAGCCAACGATCTCCTGCAATAAAAGTAAAATAATAAACCAATCTCATCCTTACCTTTCCATTGTTTCCAGGACGGCTCCAGCTCTGCTACATTCACATGACAGGCTGGATCGCAGCTGAAAGCTGCCATCCAGCTTGCCATGCCGCCGACACTGAGAAGCGCAGGCATGCTTGCGCTCCTCAGTGTCTGGCTGTGACGGCATCCAGATGAGCCGAGTTCATGTCCAATGAACTCAGCTCACCTCATGCACGTCACTGACAGCGTGGGAGAATTCTCCTGCGCTCACCGCTTGAGCAGGAGAATTCTCACACGCTGGGATGGCATTGAGATGAAAGGCTGGATCGCAGCTGAGCGCTGCCATCCAGCATGCCATCCTTCATAGACACTGCAGAGCTCAGGCATGCTTGCTCTCTGCAGTGTCTCTGAAGGATGACAAGCTGGATGGCAGCGCTCAGCGTGATCCAGCCTGTCATCAGAATGCCATCCCAGCGTGGGAGAATTCTCCTGCTCAAGCGCTGGAGAATTCTCCCACGCTGTCAGTGACGTGCATGAGGTGAGCTGAGTTCATTGGACATGAACTCGGCTCATCTGGATGCCGTCACAGCCAGACACTGAGGAGCGCAAGCATGCCTGCGCTTCTCAGTGTCTGCGGCATGGCAAGCTGGATGGCAGCTTTTGGCTGCGATCCAGCCTGTCATGTGAATGTAGCAGAGCTGATGCTGTCCTGGGAACCATGGAAAGGTAAGGATGAGGTTGCTTTATTATTTTACTTTTATTGCAGAAGACATTGGCTTCAGCTGGAATGGGCGTGATGGTAAGTATGGTTTAATTTAGAACATCAAAAAATTCTGTGTTTATTTCAATTAAAGGACTTTATTTTGGGTGTTTGTGTTTTTTTTTTAACTTTGACTATGGGGTTAGTAATGGGGGTGTCTTATAGACACCTCTCCATTACTAACCTGGGCTTGATGTCAGCTGGCATTATAAGCTGACATCAACCCCAGCCCTATTACCCCACTGCCACTGCTACAGGGCAGTGGGAAGAACGAGGCTAAGTGCCAGTATTGGCGCATCCTATGGATGCGCCATTTCTTGGGCGGCTGACGGCTGATGTTTCTAGCCTGGGAGGGGGCCAATATTCATGGCACCCTTCCTGGGCTATTAATATCAGCCCCCAGCTGTCTGCCCAACCTTTGCTACCTATTAAAATAGGGGGGACCCCACATCATTTTTTGGGGGGGTCCCCCTTAATAGCTGGTAAAGGCTAGGTAATCAGCTGGGGGCTGATATTAGTAGCCTATGAAGCTCCGTGGGTATTACCCCCTTCCCAGGCTTCAAACATCTGCCCCAGCCGTCTGCTTAACCTCCGCTAGAGACTAAAATTACGGGGAACCCCACACCGATTTTTTTTTTAATAATTCCTTTATTTTAACACTAAATGACAAGTACAGTAACCAACACTGTCACTCTACTTATTATATATGTGACTGACATGCTTCTATCTATTTAATCTGTGTGTGATGCTCTATTCTTTCTGTTCTAAATTGTCGGGTACCGGTGTATGCCGCTGCTGAATTGCCGTCTTTTCATGTTTCACTGTGAGCACTGTTCCCATCAATTTGGGCAATCACTGTAATGCCACAACCACTATGACATTACAGTGAGTGGCAGACAATCCCTGCATGATTGGTGCTCTAAATAGCGCCAAACATGCAGGACGGGGACCCGAGCTCCCGCCAAAGCATCTCGAAAGTACTCGGCGAGCTCCGAGCATCTCGAGTACTGAGATGCTCGGGCGAGTACCGAGCAGTGGCGAGCATGCTCGCTCATCACTAATAACCTTTTATATTTTTAAAATTTAAGACCTGATTTCAGCAAAAAACAGAAAAAAATTAAGAGATGAAATTGCAAAGTATAATTACATCAATATTCTCCTTAAATTACAATAGACGTGCAATACTTGGGTTTTGGAAAGTATTCACGGAGTGCTATTGGTTCACGGGTCAGGGGACACATACTTGTCTTGTCCTGGGTGCTTGCAACCCACGCTGTGACAGTGTGCTATCAGCATAGTGCACAGCAACCAGCAAGTTTTTTTATTTAACTTTTTTTTCTGCATTTTTTCATCTGTAGCCTAAAAGACAACAGGTCTTTAAATATTAAATGCACTACAAACATCAAACTTTTTTATTGTATGATAGCTCACTGTAGGTGTGTTTTTTATCAAGCCCAAAGTGAGTATGAGTATGCATATGATGACTTGGTGAGTGTGTGTTATTGTTTTTTTTTTATATGTATGGTATATTTGGAGGCTATGTGGGACTCACACTGTATATATGGAGGCTTTGTGGGGTTCACACTGAATATATGGAGGCTATGTGGGACTCACACTGTATATATGGAGGCTATGTGGGACTCACACTGTATATACGGAGGCTATGTGGGGCTCACACTGTATATATGGAGGCTTTGTGGGGTTCACACTGTATATATGGAGGCTTTGTGGGGCTCACACTGAATATATGGAGGCTATGTGGGGCTCACACTGCATATATGGAGGCTATGTGGGGCTCACACTGCATATATGGAGGCTATGTGGGGCTCACACTTTATATATATGGAGGTTATGTGAGGGGCTTATACTGTATATAGGAGTCTATCTGGGTGGCTCATATTGTATATTAGATGCTATGTGGGTGGTTCATACTGTATATAGGGAGACTATGTGAGGGCTCATACTGTATATAGGGAGGCAAAGAAAAAAAGATTGTCTATCCAGCTCACCCGCTAGCAGCGTGTAATTCCTCTGGAGATGCTCGAACTTGAAGCCTATGTTGGCAGCAGGATAGACTGAAAGCAAAAGAAGGAGGTGTATCCATCACCAAATCTGAGGAAACTTAAGTTAAAAATAACAGTTTATTGAAAAAATATTAAAAGAATTAATCTTAGAAAAAAGTGCTTCTCAGAGACATGCATAAGTGACGCATTTCGAACTATGCGTTCTTAATCATAGTGTGACATAGTATAGTTCTCTAGTGCTAGATGTTGTTTAAATAGTGAAAGGTATAGGATATGATGTAGCGATGTCTCCGATTCTCACATAAAAAATTTTCTCAAATTAAAAGGGTACTCCGGGGAGATAAAACTTTGTTGTATTGTTCCTGCACTCATACACTAAAAAGATGAGATGGTCAGTTCACATATATGATCTTTTTAACCCTTGTAATTCCATGTGACAGGATCTGCTCTTTCACTGCTCCCCCCTCTCGTCTGGGTCACTACATCATACATTAAGTGCTGCTCCCCCCTGTAAGGAACAGCCAGCCTGAGGAGAGGGGGCATGGCCACGCCCCCTGTACTCTGCAGAGAAACAGCTATTAGGCTGATAACAGGGGAAGCTGCACACTGCTGTAATGTCCCAGACAGAGGGGTGAGCAGTGCAGTCAGGAGCAGCTTCTGTCACACCAGCCCCTGATAATGGCTCCTTGTGTGCAGCATGATGTGAGGGGCGTGTCAGCGGCGTGGCCTGCTCCTTGTGATGGAGACATCATCATCAGGGGGCTGCTACTAGAAGCTATCACTATCGGTCTTAAGGGAGGTGGAAATTTTTGTTTGTGTGTTTTAGGGAGAGCATGGAAGAGTGGAATTTGTGGATGCTCTGGATTGAAATATTTAGTCTGTTTAGTGTTAATTATTCCTAAATCAATTTTAACCTTCATTTGTAATGTTGGATCACCCCCTAGTTTGCAATATTTTAGTACATTTTTGTCAGTTTGTCTTTTTGTTTTCTGCATCAACTTCTGTTTAAGAGGTGTCCCATTTTTGTCCCAGTCCTTAGTTCTTTTAGGGACCCCTCCCTTAATTCTATAGGTCTTCGTTCAGACTAGCCGAGGACTAGGCGGATCTGTTCACTAGGAACAGGCAGCCCGCTACATCGTAGGGATTCAGCTTAGTCTTTCTGTAGGGACAGCTTTCCTCTATCTTTCCTAAGTACATGTTGCAGATCATAACAGTAAGTCCAGCCCAAAAAAAAAAAAAAAACTAAAATGAAAGAAATTCGGGGATTAGTATGGTTTCCATCCAGGATTTGGCTAAACGCCTGCAGGGATTTTCTCTGGAGGTGGCCGAGCTTCAGCAACACGTGAGTAACTGTTTTGGAGCGCATTTTGTCGAACCCAAGGTAGGACTGCCTGATGTTTTTTATGGTAAACAGCAAGATTTTTTTTCCTTTAAAAATGCTTGTTTGTTATATTTTCGTTTGAGACCAAGATCCTCACAGAATGAATCACAGCGCATTGGTTTTATTATGTCACTTTTGCTCAATGAACCACAGAGGTGGACCTTTTCTCTCCAGCCTAATGATCCGTCTTTAAGGTCTGTTGAAGAATTTTTTTCTGCTATGAGGCTATTATATGACGATCCTGATCGAATCTCATCTGCTGAATCAGAACTTAGACGTTTGAATCAGGGGTCAGATGATGTTGAAAATTATTGCACACACTTCAGGAGATGGGCTTCAGAAGTTAAGTGGAATGATCCTGCGCTGAGATGTTTATTTCTTGCTGGTCTGAGTCAAAGGGTTAAGGATTTGCTAATTGCATTCCCTGCACCTGAGACTCTGCAGGATGCTATGCAGTTAGCTTTTCGTATAGACAGGAGACTGAGGTGCAGGCTCAATGAGGTAAAGACTCCTGTAATGTCAGTTCCTAGTCCCCAGAAAATCTGCTCTGATGGCGGGGAACCGATGGAGGTGGGGGCGAAGTCGCTCTCCTCTCAGGAAAGAGACCGGAGGTTCGCTGAGGGATTGTGTCTTTATTGTGGTAAAGCTGCCCATTTGATTAAGTATTGTGAGAGTCGTTTAACCCCTTAAGCCCCGGAGCATTTTCCGTTTTTGCATTTTCGTTTTTGCTCCCCTTGTTCCCAGAGCCATAGCGTTTTTATTTTTTGGTCAATATGGCCATGTGAGGGCTTATTTTTTGCGGGACGAGTTGTACTTTTCAACGCCATTACTAGTTTTACCATATCCTGTATGGGAAAACAGGAAAAAAATTCCAAGTGCGGTAAAATTGCAAAAAAAGTGCAATACCACAGTTGTTTTTTATTTATTTTTTTTTACCACGTTCACTGAATGCTAAAACTGACCTGCCCTTCTTATTCTACAGGTCATTACGAGTTCATAGACACCAAACATGTATAGGTTCTTTTATATTTAAGTGGTGAAAAAAAATTCCAAAATTTGGTAAAAAACAAATAAAAAAAGCGCCATTTTCTAAGACCCGTAGCGTCTCCATTTTTCGTGATCTGGGGCTAGTTGATGGCTTATTTTTTGCGCACCGGGCAAACGTTTTTATTGATAACATTTGGGGTACATCTGATGTTTTGATCGCCCTTTATTGCATTTTATTGCAATTTTGCGGCGACCAAAAAACGTAATTCTGGCGTTTAGAATTTTTTTCTCGTTACGCCGTTTACCGATCGGATTAATTCTTTTTTTATATTGATAGATCGGGCGATTCTGAACGCGGCGATACCAAATATGTGTATGTGTTTTTTTTTTATATATATTTTATTTTGAATGGGGCGAAAGGGGGGTGATTTAAACTTTTATATTTTTTTATTTTTTTTTATATTTTTAAAAACTTTTTTTTTTTACTTTTTGCATGCTTCTATAGTCTCCATAGGAGACTAGAAGCAGCACCTGTCCGATCGCCTCTGCTACATACAGGGGACGAGCAGGTCCCCTGCATGCAGCAGAAATGGTCCTGTGCTATGAGCGCCGACCACTAGGTGGCGCTCATAGCGACAAGATCATGACAACCACAGGCGTCTGCTGCAGACCCTGGGTTGTCATGCACGCCCATCGGTGACCCGCGATCACGTGACGGGGTCGCCGGTGGGCGGGGCTTATGACGCGCTACCCGGAAGCGCGCGTTAAATGCTGCTGTCGGAGATTGACAGCGGCATTTAACATGTTAACAGCCGCGGGTGGATCGCGATTCCACCCGCGGCTGTTGCGGGCACATGTCAGCTGTAAGAATCAGCTGACATGTGCTCCTTTCAGTGAAGGCTCAGCGCAGCAGCCCTCACTGAACCCGGGGCACGCAAATATGCGTACTAATACGTCCCCGGTAAGTAAGGGGTTAAGTAAAGAAAAAAAAAAGGTCAGTTACGCCCGTATAGCTTGTTTACGCTCTGCAGGAGTATTTCTTTCTGTGAGTACTACTCTGCAGGGAGATTTGACTTAATTTCAGGTATTTGTGGATTGTGATTCAGCACTTAATGTGATTGATAAAGGGTTTTTGGAAAACCTTAAATTGAAATCCAAACCTTTGTCATCACCTATTTCTGTGGTTCCAATTGATAACACTCCTTTGAAATGTATTACTCACAAGACTGCTGCATTTCCCTTCACTATCAATGGAGTTCACCAAGAAATTTTGGACTTGGTTGTTTTAGATAATTTACCCTCTCCGGTCGTTCTAGGTTTGCCTTGGTTAAAACTGCACAATCCTTTATTGGACTGGTCTACTAATGTGATTAAGTCTTGGAGTCCGAAGTGCTATGATAAATGTTGTAAAGGGGAATTACCTGTACCTATTCAAGATTTTTGGAGGGTTTTTTCGGAGGAGGAGTCGCAAGTTTAACCTCCTCATAGGGATTATGATTGCGCCATTGAGTTTGTTCCGGGAGCTACTCTTCCCAAAAGTCGCTTGTTTAATCTGACTATCCCTGAATGAAAGGCCTTGGAGGAATACATAGAGACTAGCCTGGCTGCTGGTCACATTAGACCTTCTAAGTCGTCTGTGGCAGTTGGATTCTTCTTTGTTAAAAAAAAAGGACGGCGGTTTACGTCCATGTCTGGATTTTCGTGAAATTAATAAGATTACCGTACGCAATTCCTACCCATTACTGTTAATTCCTGACTTGTTTAACCAGTTAGTGGGAGCCAAGTGGTTCTCCAAAATTGATCTCCGGGGGGCATACAATTTGTTACGAGTGAAGGAGGGTGATGAATGGAAAACCGATTTTAACACTCCGGTAGGTCATTTTGAGAATCTGGTGATGCCTTTTGGTCTTACCAATGCACCTGCATTTTTTCAGAACCTCATTAATGACATCCTGAGACCTTTGATTGGTAAGAATGTGGTTGTGTATTTGGATGACATTTTGATTTATTCACCAGATCTAGAGTCCCATTGGCTGAGTGTACGTGAAGTTTTGCAGTTATTGAGTGATAATTCACTCTTTGCTAAGCTGGAGAAATGTGAGTTCGCTGTTCAGAAAATTCATTTTTTGGGCTACATTGTCTCCAGGGAGGGCTTTGAGATGGACCCTGTGAAGCTTCAGGCTGTGCAGGAATGGCCTAGGCCTATTGGTTTGAAACCTATACAGAGATTTTTGGGTTTTGCCAATTATTACAGGAAATTCAATAAGAATTTTTCTGTAATTGTTAAACCTCTAACCGATCTCACCAGGAAAGGTGTGAATACGGCCCAATGGACTACTGAGGCCATTGAAGCATTTGAGTATCTCAAAGAGCGGTTCAGTTCTGCCCCTATCCTTATGCAGCCTGATGAGACCAAGCCTTTTTTGGTCGAGGTCGATGCTTCATCGGTGGGGGTCGGAGCAGTTTTGTCTCAGGAGAACAAGGGTGGAGTACATCCTTGTGCCTTCTTTTCGATAAAAAAAAATTCGGAAACCGAACTGAATTATGATGTTGGAAATTGGGAGTTGCTGGCTATTAAACTTGCGTTTAAACATTGGCGCCATTTTTTGGAAGGCGCTAGATTTCCTATTCAGGTTTTCACAGATCATAAGAATTTGAACTATCTGGATGCTGCCAAGCGCTTGAATGCCCGTCAAGCTAGGTGGGCACTTTTTTTTTCTCGGTTTCATTTTTCTGTTACCTATATCCCTGGTACTAAGAATGTTAAAGCCGATGTTTTATCTCGCAGCTTCTCTCCTACGGTTGGTGCAGAGGAGGAGGAGAGCATTTTACAGAAAGGAGTTGTGGTGGCGGCTTTGGACTCCGTTTTGGAGAATGGGATTCTGAAAGATCAAGATGATGCTCCATCTAACACGCCCCTTGGGAGGTTGTTCGTGCCTAGAGTCTTTAGGAGAGATTTGTTTGTGGAGTGTCATGAGTCTTGGTTGGCAGGTCATCCAGGAATTTCGGAGACTAAGAGACTTATCAGTTGCAGTTTTTGGTGGCCTGGATGGCAGAAGGAAGTCATCAAGTGGGTGCATCAGTGTACTGTGTGTGCTAGGTCAAAGGCTGCACATACTCCTGCTGCGGGGTTGCTTTGCCCTCTTGAGGTTCTTAGTGCGCCTTGGACGCATCTCACAATGGATTTTATTACTGATCTTCCTGTGTCTGAGGGTTTTACTGTCATCTGGGTGGTCGTGGACCGTTTTAGTAAGATGTGTCATTTGGTTCCATTCATTAAGTTGCCCTGCGCCAAGACACTCGCTAAGGCGTTTGTTAAGGAGATTGTCAAGCTCCATGGCTTTCCCACGGATATTGTTTCTGATAGAAGACCTCAGTTTGTGGCTCGCTTTTGGCGTGCTTTTTGTGACAGGTTGGGAGTCTATTTGTCATTTTCATCTGGTTATCATCCTGAGTCTAATGGACAGACTGATAGAAAGAACCAGGATGTAGAGCAGGTTTTGCGTTGTTTTGTGGCGGACAATCAAGAGGTGTGGTCTGAGTTTCTGCCTCTCGCAGAATTTGCTCTTAACAATCATACAGTTAGGTCAATATATATTTGGACAGAGACAACATTTTTCTAATTTTGGTTCTAGACATTACCACAATGAATTTTAAACAAAACAATTCAGATGCAGTTGAAGTTCAGACTTTCAGCTTTCATTTGAGGGTATCCACATTAAAATTGGATGAAGGGTTTATGAGTTTCAGCTCCTTAACATGTGACCAAGTTACGATGCTGCAAATGCAGCATCAATAGTAAAAAAAAAATAAAATGGTGAAAAATAAAAAAAAAACATTATATGCACCTTCCGATGGCCCCGGTCTCCTTCTACGGTGTCTTCGACTGGTCGCGGTGGTGTAAAAGGACCTTTCATGACGTCATTTAGTCATGTGACAGGTCACGCGACTGCCGACGTCAGCGGTCACGTGACCTGTCACATGACTAAATGACGTCATGGAAGGTCCTTTTACACCACCGCAAACCGCCGAAGACACCGGACGCACTGTACAGGAGACCAGGGGCCATCAGACGGTGAGTATAATGTTTTTTTTCATTTTAATTCTTTTTTAACTACAGGTACTATGGTACCCGGGTCTGGATGAGAGTCTCCTCTTCTCCAGACCCGGGTACCATCCGCGTATTGAATCGCTTAATATCCGCATGTGTGCAAAATTAATGGACGTGCTGTGGATTTTTCTGCAATGATAACCCGCAGCGGAAATTTCCGCAGCATGTGCATAGCACATGCGGATTATCATTGGGGAACATGGCAGACCTTCTACCAAGCGTTTTTTAAGCGTTTCCGCGGCGGAATTGCCGCTGCAGAAATGCTTAAAAAAATGCATAGTGGGCACACAGCCTTACTGTCACAGTACTCAGAGGTAACTTGAGACTGTCTTTGATCATTCTGGAGCTGATCATTGGCTGAGCTTTTGCCAATCTGGCTATTCTTTGATCCACTCGAATGGTTGTCTTCCGTCTCTCTGGTTTTGCTTCCCATTTTAAAGCATTAAAGATCATTATAGCTGAACAGCATGTCATTGTCTGCACTTCTTTATAAGTTTTACCCTTTCCTATCAACTTTTTAATCAAAGTACGCTGTTTGTTAGAACCTTGCTCTTAGGTTTTTTCCTTTGCTGGTCACATGACCTTGTTGGCCTATTTAATCCTGCTCCGCCCTTCTGGCTTTGCTGGACTTCATTGTATAACTACTTTCTAGCTAGCCTGTGCTCTGTATCTAACTCTGTTAGTTTGCTTGGTCTACGGACCTCTATGTTCTATATATTTTGTTTGTTCGTCTGTCTGCTACTATTTCTGTTAGGAGGTGTCCCATTTTCCTCCCAGTCCTTAGTACTTGTAGGGATTCCTTCCCCACATCTATAGGTCTCCGTACAGACTAGCTTAGGACTTTAGCAGGTCTGATCGCAGGATCAGGTTCCCTGTTACATCGTAGGGATTCAGCTGAGTTCTATCGTAGGGACAGATCTCCTCTCTTTCCTTAGCTCTGGTAGCAGAACATAACAGTAAGTCCAGCCCGCAAATTCTCTAAGGAAAGATTTTTCTGTTCCATCATGGTGTCGGTTCAGGATTTGGCTCATCGCCTGCAGGGACTCTCTCTGGAGGTGGCCGAGCTCCATCAGCACGTGAGTAACTGTCCTGGAGCACATTTCTTGGAGCCTAAGGTATGTTTGCCGGATTTTTTTTCTGGTGAACACCGAGAATTTTTTTCATTTAAAAATGCTTGCTTATTGTATTTTCGTTTGAGACCCAAGTCCTCTGGGGATGAATCCCAGCGCATAGGGTTCATAATGTCACTTTTGCGCAAAGAGCCTCAGGAGTGGGCCTTTTCTTTGCAACCTAGTGATACATGCTTCAGATCAGTGGATAGTTTTTTTTCTGCTTTGGGACTATTATATGATGATCCTGACCGTGTCGCATCAGCTGAGACTGAGTTGAAACGTTTGAAACAGGGATCAGGTAATGTGGAAAAATATTGTACTCATTTCCGTCGTTGGTCTACTCAAACAGGGTGGAACGATTCTGCTCTGAAAAGTCTATTTCTTGCAGGGCTCAATGAAAGGGTTAAAGACCTGCTAATTGCTTATCCTACACCTGAAGATTTGCAACAGGCTATGCAATTAGCTATACGGGTGGATAGGAGACTGCGTGCAAGGGTTAATGAGAGCAAATCCTCTGCTATGTCAGTTTCTGGTTATGAGAATGTGTGTACTAACAGTGGTGAACCGATGGAGATTGGATCGGTGGCACCTCGCTCTCAAGAAAAAGACCGTAGATTTTCTGAAGGCTTGTGTTTCTATTGCGGAAAATCTGGTCATTTGATTAAAGGCTGTGAGCTTCGTATGAAGAAAGAAAAAAAAAATGGTCAGTCATGCCCGTATTGCCTGTTTAAATTCCAAGGGTGTATTTTTAGCTGCTTCCACGATTGCTCAGAAAAAATTAATGGAATTTCGGGTGTTTGTTGATTGTGGGTCTAC
This sequence comes from Phyllobates terribilis, assembly GCF_046119375.1. Classification (NCBI taxonomy): domain Eukaryota; kingdom Metazoa; phylum Chordata; class Amphibia; order Anura; family Dendrobatidae; genus Phyllobates; species Phyllobates terribilis. The sequence continues at coordinate 296,562,381 of NW_027362771.1, forward strand.
TCTGAATGTTATTGATGGGGGATTCTTGGAAAGACTCAATTTAAAACCCGAACCTTTATCATCCCCCATTGCTGTGGTTTCTGTGGATGGTTCCCCTTTGAAGAATATTACTCTCAAGGTCTGTGAATTTCCTCTCACTATTAATGGTGCTCACCATGAGAAATTGGATTTGGTAGTTTTGAATAACTTGCCTTCTCCAGTAATATTGGGATTGCCCTGGTTAAAATTTCACAATCCTGTACTGGATTGGTCTACCAGTGAAATTAAATCCTGGAGCCATAAATGTTATGACAAGTGTTGTAACGGGCGTATTGCAGCTTTGGATAGGGGAGAATTGCCTGTTCCTATTCAGGATTTTTGGAGAGTTTTTTCTGAGAAGGAATCGCAGGTTTTGCCTCCCCATAGAGACTATGATTGTTCTATTGAATTTGTCCCTGGAGCGACTCTTCCTAAAAGTCGTTTATTTAACCTTACTATTCCTGAGAGGAAGGCTTTGGAGGAATACATACAGACAAGTTTGGCCGCCGGTCACATTAGGCCCTCTAAGTCTCCTGTGGCGGTTGGATTTTTTTTTGTAAAAAAAAAGGACGGCGGTTTACGTCCTTGTCTGGATTTTCGTGAGATTAACAAAATTACTGTACGCAATCCTTACCCACTGCCATTGATTCCTGATCTGTTTAACCAGTTAATGGGGGCCAAGTGGTTCTCTAAAATTGACCTTAAGGGGGTATACAATCTGTTGCGCATGAAGGAGGGTCACGAATGGAAGACTGCTTTTAACACTCCTGTGGGTCATTTTGAGAATCTGGTTATGCCTTTTGGTCTTACCAATGCTCCTGCATTTTTTCAGAATCTTATTAATGACATCCTTAGACCTTTGATCGGCAAAAATGTGGTTGTGTATTTGGATGACATTTTGATTTATTCGCCGGATCTGGAGTCTCATTGGCGGAGCGTACGTGAGGTATTACAGTTATTAATGGACAATTCGCTTTTTGCTAAGCTGGAGAAATGTGAGTTCGCTGTACAGAGAATTAGTTTTTTGGGTTACATTATTTCCAGCGAAGGTTTTGAGATGGACCCGGTTAAAGTTCAAGCTGTACAGGAATGGCCTAGGCCTATTGGTTTGAAATCGATACAGAGGTTTTTAGGTTTCGCCAATTATTACAGAAAATTCATAAAAAAATTTTCTAGTATTGTCAAACCTCTGACCGATCTCACCAGGAAAGGTGCTGATGCGGTTCAGTGGTCTTCTGAGGCCATTGAAGCTTTTGTGTATCTCAAGGAGAGGTTCACCTCTGCTCCCATCCTTATGCAGCCTGATGTGACTAAGCCGTTTTTGGTTGAGGTTGATGCTTCCTCTGTGGGGGTTGGCACAGTATTGTCTCAGGATAACGGGGATGGATTACATCCCTGTGCCTTTTTTTCAAAAAATTTTTCGGAGACTGAACTGAATTACGATATTGGTAATCGGGAATTATTGGCTATTAAACTCGCATTTGAACACTGGTGCCACTTCTTGGAAGGTGCGGAATTTCCCGTTCAGGTTCTTACGGATCATAAAAATCTGATATATCTTGATGCTGCCAAGCGCCTGAATGCCCGTCAGGCTAGGTGGGCACTGTTTTTCTCGGTGTTTAATTTCTCCGTTACTTACATCCCTGGTACTAAGAATGTTAAGGCGGATGCCTTGTCTCGCAGTTTTTCTCCCATAGTCGGTGCTGAGAAAGAGGAGAACATTTTACAAGAAGGTGTTGTGATAGCTGCTTTGGACTCCGTTTTGGAAGATGAGATTCTTAAAGCACAGGAGAATGTCCCATCTAACACTCCTCATGGGAAGTTGTTTGTGCCTGGGACCTTTAGTAGAGATTTGTTTGTTGAGTGTCACGAATCTCGGTTGGCAGGTCATCCCGGAATCTCTGAGACCAAGAGACTGGTGGGTCGCAGTTTTTGGTGGCCTGGATGGCAGAAGGAAGTCATTAAGTGGGTGCGTCAATGTACTATATGTGCTAGATCTAAGTCCTCACATACTCCTGCTGCGGGGTTGCTTTGTCCTTTGGAGGTTCCCAGTGCTCCTTGGACACATTTGGCTATGGACTTTATAACTGACCTTCCCCCCTCTGAGGGTTTTACTGTCATCTGGGTGGTCGTGGACCGTTTTAGCAAGATGTGTCACTTGGTTCCCTTCGTCAAACTGCCCTGCGCTAAAACTCTCGCTAAGGCCTTTGTCAAGGAAATTGTCAGACTTCATGGCGTTCCTACTGACATTGTTTCTGATAGGGGTTCTCAGTTCGTGGCTCGTTTTTGGCGTGCCTTTTGTGACAGGTTGGGAGTTCATTTGTCGTTCTCGTCCGGATATCATCCTGAATCTAATGGCCAGACAGAAAGGAAAAACCAGGATGTTGAGCAGTTCTTGCGTTGTTTTGTGGCAGACAATCAAGAGGGGTGGTCTGAGTTTCTGCCACTTGCTGAATTTGCTCTGAACAATCTTACATCTTCTTCTGCTGGTTGTTCGCCTTTTTTTTGTTGTTCTGGGAGACATCCGTCGTTTGGGTCGTTCTCCAAGTTGGGATCTGCCGTGCCTGAGGAGGAGAATTTTTCCGGTGATTTGGAGAGAGTTTGGACGGATGTGCGTGGTAATCTTCAGGAGGCCAACAGAAAATCTAAAGACTACTTTGATAGGAAACGACAGGAGGTTTTGTTCGCTGTTGGTGACATGGTTTGGTTGTCCTCTAGGAATCTGCGGTTGAGGATTCCTTCTAAGAATTTGGGTCCCAAGTTTGTAGGGCCCTTTAAGGTGCTTCAGGTTGTCAACCAATCTGCTGTTAGGTTGGAGGTTCCTACCTCCTGGAGAATTAATCCGGTATTTCATGTCTCTCTGTTAAAGAAAGCTGTTGTGTCGGATGGTGACGCCTCTGCCTCTGTTCCTCCGGTGGTGGAGGACGGGGAATATGAAATTTCTCGCATCCTTAACTCTAGACGGTATAGAGGTAGTTTGCAGTATCTTGTGGCCTGGAAAGGTTTCGGACCCGAGGATAACTCTTGGGTGAGGTCAGATGATGTTTCCGCGTCCAGACTTATCAGAGCGTTTCACAGGAGATTTCCTGATAAGCCTGGTCCTAGGGGATCCGGAGGATCCTCTTAGAAGGGGGGGTACTGTTAGAACCTTGCTCTTAGGTTTTTTCCTTTGCTGGTCACATGACCTTGTTGGCCTATTTAATCCTGCTCCGCCCTTCTGGCTTTGCTGGACTTCATTGTATAACTACTTTCTAGCTAGCCTGTGCTCTGTATCTAACTCTGTTAGTTTGCTTGGTCTACGGACCTCTATGTTCTATATATTTTGTTTGTTCGTCTGTCTGCTACTATTTCTGTTAGGAGGTGTCCCATTTTCCTCCCAGTCCTTAGTACTTGTAGGGATTCCTTCCCCACATCTATAGGTCTCCGTACAGACTAGCTTAGGACTTTAGCAGGTCTGATCGCAGGATCAGGTTCCCTGTTACATCGTAGGGATTCAGCTGAGTTCTATCGTAGGGACAGATCTCCTCTCTTTCCTTAGCTCTGGTAGCAGAACATAACACTGTTCTTCTGAACAATGTCTCAAACGACCCATATTTCTCATTTCACACCTGTGCTTCTACTCAATACTGAGCAAAGGGTCTGTATACTTATGACCATGTGATATTTCAGTTTTTCTTTTTTAATAAATTTGCAAACATTTCTACATTTCTGTTTTTTCAGTCAAGATGGGGTGCAGAGTGTACTTTAATGAGAAAAAAATTAACTTTTTAGAATTTACCAAATGGCTGCAATGAAACAAAGAGTGAAAATTTTAAAGGTGTCTGAATACTTTCCGTACCTACTGTATTTACTTTATGAGTCCAAAAACCATATTAAGGGCTTGCGTATACATTTTACGAGTGCTATCCGATGTTTTATCGGATATCGCTCAGAATGATGTTATTCTATGTTGCAGTGATGATTAGCTTTTTCTTTCTCATACCGATTTGGCATGAGAAAGAATTGCAGCATGCTGCGATTTGTAGCACAAATCGGAAGGCACACACACTGGGCTCACTAGTCTGGTATGGTTGCTATATCGATGACATACTTCTTGTTTATTCGTCTGGTGTGGCAACAATATCAGACCTTGTGAACTATTTTAATCACAATTCTTATTGTCTAAAATTTACATTTTCCAGTAATTACTCTAATATTTGTTTCCTGGTGTGATATCCACACTGGATTGGGGCAAACAACGTATTTTTGGAAGGGCACTAATTTATATGCTAAATCAGGCCATCCTTTGCATGTTAGTATGGGAATTCCTGTTTGTGAGCTAAAAGAAATTTGTCTGCTGAATTTTAATATTCCAATCAAAATAAAGCTACATATTGCAGACTAATGCAGCCTCAATACTCCTACTGGATATTAAGCATTTCCAAAAATATAGTTGCTGAATGCACACATCCAAATATGTTATATTTCTCACAAACTAATAACATAATCTCCAAAATTCTCTATTCATTTTTTCTACTCAGTATAGGCAACAGTTTGATAATGTTTGTAATACTATCCATAAATGTATGCTTGTCCTATATTCAGATATAGAATTAAAATAGATAGTGTGGTTCTTTTGAAATCATTTTCCCTTTTTGCACAAAAATCTTCAAAATAACGCACACGGTTCATGAATGTGGTGCAAAGTCAAAAATGGTCCTTTTTTTTCTGTATTAAACTGTCTTTGGGGCTTTTTAGTACAAAAAGTTGCATGTTTCGCAGAATGGCACAAAAATTGTGCCCTTAATACTTGTATAATCAAAAGTACACCAGGGCGGACTGTAATTGAGTTGTGCCAAATTTTGCAACGTCTGAAAACATTTGAAATCACTAAACTCCACCCACGAAGTGGACAAAAGAAACAGGCGAACACAAAAATGGTACAAATAGAGTAATGAATTGGGTGCAAACAAAAAAAAAAGTCTGAAAATACACAAAACTACACAAAAAACAGGCATAATGGCATTGATGAATCAGGGCCATTTTGTCCAGGCATCAAATACGTTGCATGAAAAATCCTAAACTTGGCCCTAGTTTTATCACCTAGCCAGTATAAATACACAACGCAACCTGCTGGGACTTGGTTGTGATATAAGGGTTGCTACAAAATGTGGTTCATCTTAATTCAAATGTTGTACAGTGATAGAATATCACAGTTTTTTGAGCTTTGACATTTTAGGTGGTGGGAACATGTGGAGAAAGTGTCCAAACAGAGAAGCTTACTACATATCTATAATAAGTCAGCCCAATGAGTTAAATAATAGACAGGAATTTATTTTACATTATTGATAATAATAAGGCATTGAATATATAAATTAAAACATCTATATATTTATTTATTCAACCTGCTATTGTGCATGTATTCAAATGAGTTTGACTACTACAAGATGTCGTTAATTGTTCTAATGTCTTTATGGAACCATAGTGCTATATATTTATATATATCACGTTTCCACAGCTTATTTTTACTGAAAAATGAATGCTGTAAAAACAAAACCCAAAAACAATGATGGATTTATGCCCCCCGCATTTACCAAACCTGGATTTTTTTTATATAGTGAAATGAATGGTGCCCTTCTAAACCAAAACTCATCCCACGCTAAAAAAGACGAAATGCTCATATGGCTATATTAACAGTAAGGTACATAAGATATGGTTCTTAGAAGAGAGGGTGGAAACAACAAACGCGCAAATATGGGATATCGACAGGTCATGATAAATGACTAATAAAAAGGCCATGCTGGAATATGGGGAAAAAATGCTAGAAACAGTAAGCTTTGGTCATGCCCTCCTCAAAATTGTTCTCTTCCTTGTCCACCCAGTATACTTAGTTATTTTAATAATACCCTGCTCAGTACACCCTTGACCGACCTAAGTCAAGTGGTAAGTTCCCTTCCATATGCAATTTTTTGGATTGTGCAGATGCAGTCAGAAATTCTGGTGCATGTACTGATACATAAACTGCATGAACGTGTCCACATACGTGACCTCTACCATGGCAGCACATACCGTGAGTGAGGCTGCCATTAGGGGAAAAAATATGCTACATGATTTTTCCCTATATAGACAGGAAGAGCTCACTGGTTGCAAAGCCAGAGGAGAAAATACATTAGACTAATGCAGGTTATATTGGAGTGGTTGAGGGACAGAAATAAATAAGTTACAGAAATCCCCTTTAAAGTTTTATAACCTTAGAATTCTTTAAGCTATTTCTTCATATCATCACATCTTTAGCAATGATAATCACAAACTTATTCATAGGAAAGGACCAGATGTACTACTTTATTTGTTTATAGATTTGATTGACTTAAAAGGGTTGTCCACTACTCGGACAGCACCTTCTAAATTGCTACACTGTGCGCCCAATTATTAGGCAATTTGTATTTTTGATGATTATTTTATTATTGAATAACTACAGAGTCGTCGGTCAAACCAAAAGGTTAATAAACCTGTAACCTGAATTTTTAAGAAAGTAAAAGTAAGCTTTTCTTTTTATTAGGAGAATATCCATGCATACATAATTATTGTGAAACTAATTATGTGCAGAACTATTATGCCATAAAACGAAAAACTAAAAATTTCCCATCTCAGTTGTTTATTTTAATCTATTAAAGTGAGAATAATAACTTAACTCAAAATGTACAAAAATACATTTTTGAACTTAAAAAAATATATATCAATGACCAATATAGCCACCCTTCTATTCAATAAAATTTACAAGCCTTCAATCCATGGAGTCTGTCAGTTTCTTAATCTGTAGACAATGAACTATTTGGGCCACACAAGCTGCAGCTTCCCAGACATTGTTCATAGAGGTGTACCGTTTTCCTTCACTGTAAATCTCCCATTTAAAAAAGATCAAACTTTCTCAGGTGTGGAAGGAGACCATGTCATTATTCTTTCAGAATTAAGGCCTGTATATGCTAACCAAGAAGTGGAGTACATCGATGCATGCGATGTAGCATTGTCCTCTATAAAAAATCATGTTTTTTTTGTAAGATTACTTTTTTGTGTACCACTGCTTAAAGAACGTGTCATCTAAAAACTGTCAGTAGGTTTGGGAGTTAATATTGAGTCCATCTCCAACCCGAAAGGGTCCAACTACCTCATCTTTAATAATACCAATCCATAGAAGTAGCTCACCTCAAACTTGCTGCCATCTGAGCCATAGCGGAGGTCTGTGCCCATTACTGATCCAGCCACAGGCTTCATCCATCTGGTCCGTCAAGAGTCACTCTCATATCATCAGTCCATAAAATATGTCTTCTGATATTTCTTGGCCCAGTCTCAGTTTCAACTTATGGGTCTTACTCAGTGGTGGTCGGGCTTCAGCTTGCTGTATCTTGGCCGTGTCTGAGCACTGAATACCTTGTACTTCTGGGCACTCCAGGGAGGTTCCAGTTCTGGAATATGACAGCAATGGAGGATAATGTGTTCCTGGTCGCTTCACGTTTGATTCTTCTCAAATCTTTGGCAGTTAATGTGCGGCTTTTTTCTCAACATGTTTTTTATGATCCTCTTGACTATTTGCAACAAAACTTTTGATGGTTTTGTGATCACGCCCCAATATCTAAGCAATTTAAAGAGTGCTGCATCCTTCTGTAAGGCTTAACAATTTTTGACTTTTCATAGTCAGTTAATGTCATGGGTGTGTCAGATGTGAAAGACAGTTGCCCTGCAGTTTGTTGCAGAAGATCTCTTCATTTGGCATTACAGACACTTTCTTAGCTGCTTCACTCTAGGACCCAGCAGCTACCTCTTTCCTGCTAATTGACACCCTGGCCTGGGTGTTTAAATAGTTTCACTTTGCAGCTGGAAGGTCCCAGTGATACTCACACGTTTCCCTGTGAATGCTTGGAGCTCTCAGACTGCTAGCTTCCTCTGTGGTGCTAGGAGGACGCTTGGGGTTATCTCTCTGAAGTCGGCTAACGCTAAGCTACTTTCCCCCGTGTTTATCTCCCTTGTTGTCTTTAGTCGTTAGTGGGGATCGACTAGTGCACATCCTCCCTTCCCTATACAGGGCCCAAGCGCTAGGTAAATACAGGGTTTAGGTTTGCGTGCAGGGATTGGTGAGGAACCAATATAGGGACGTTAGTGGAGACAGGGTGATATCAGATCAGCCTAGGAGGTCTTCACTCCCCCCTCTCCATAGAGTCTGGACTCCCTTCCCTCCTTCCTTTTGTGTTGCACTTAGTCTTTCACACACCTTGTGTGACAGTTAAATCTCTTTTTTGGCCTATTTCACTTGAGGAAAACAAGCTGCCTAATATTTCTGCAAGAGTGTTGATATCCTTAGGCTGCACACTCCCTCATTACACAAATACACGTCACCTTGTATGCTTCCTCCAATAAGCATTCAAGTTTATACAGCACTAGAGTTGAAAAATCTGCATAAAAATAATAATAATATGGTCAAAATACTCACTTAACTAATAATTGTGCACACAGCATATATTCCCCCATTTAAAATAATGACAGCCTGTACTGACCACCGATACCTGCGCCGTTCCAATGATTTTGGTGCTAATTCTCCTAGGTCTGGTGTAATGTTGTTAAGTCACATGAGCCAATCATTGCAGGGGAATAAAACAATTAAGAAGGGGTTGTCCAAATAGTGGAAAACGTCATTAAGCTTGGTTTTTGCTTCATTTCTGTCACCAGGTAAGCGTAATATGATATTTTTTTCCTCATACTTTCATGTGATTTCTCTTTTACTGAAGATCTATATAAAGCTTGCATATTTCTGTATCTTTATAGGAATTTTTAAATTGCACTGGACATGGGTTCAACTGTAACATTTTTTTTCTTTAATACATTTAAGATATGGCATCTGGACACATGCAAAAGTTTTCAATTACTAAAAAATGTACTGTATTTTTTTTTTTAAAGAATTTTCTTTTTTATATAGATACTATTACTATATATGGATATTCCTACTAATACAGCCTCACATTCTGTTTTTTTTTTTTCCATTTTATATAAACGTTCTTTTCTTTTTATAATTAATTAAAGAAAAAAAACATTTTCAGCAGTTTCAACTGCAGAAAGAAATTCAACCCATGATCTTTTAGGATTTTTGACTGGCTGTACAAAGCAAAATAAAACAATTAAAACAAAAAACCCAACAAGCCATTCATTTGATTGGTCAGCATGTAATAATATATTTCCCCTTAGGAGCCATTGCAAGAAAATGTATAACCAATGACAATAAGAGCTGGTCGCCAGAAAGCCATCAGCCAGAGATCAGAAGTCTTTTCCAAAAGACAATTCACAGAATATGCATTAAAACAGAATTCTGGAGTAAAACACATTAAAAAGTCTCAATTTTTTTTGTGCAATAAAAAGCCAAACAATTACTTGTCGTCATTACTACTCTTTGTAGCCAATAGTCTTTTTGGATCTGGTGCTCTGATGATTTTTTTCCAAGGAAAACTAATTGTAAAAGATATTTGATCCTGATAATGTTCATATTAGCATCACATATTATGGAATAATGTTTTGCTCTTTTCATTGGTTAGTTAACTTCATTTTCTTCTGAATTACTTTTCATCAGTTGTAGCGACAACTACATAAAAGCCATATCCTCTTTCGTAAGTCAGTTTATATAATCTCTTCAGTACTTCTATTCTGAAAATATTTGATCTAGTATTTAGTCCACAAATCTGTATTTTTGTGCGCTAACAATCTCAAGTAGAATATTCATCAACTGTTAATGTCCTGCTAGTCTTAAGACATTTTTCGCTTTTATTTTCCCTCTATAAATTTCATTTTTTCTTTTCCACTTTTTTCTAGCAAACTCCCCAAATTATGCTTCCTTACGCTGTGTTTGTAATCTCATCTTCACTTTTCTATAGTTCACCCCAAAAAAAACAGTTTGTTGGTTGTTAGTGCATAACATATTGCGCTGTACTCGCCTTCCTCGGGTCCACTGGTGAGTCTCTGCTACTGCTCCCATTGTCTGGCAGCATGGCAGCCAATCAGTGAGCTCAGCTGCTCTGAAGGGCAGAGCTGATGAGCTCACTGATTGGCTGCTGCGCTGTTGATTTGACATCAGCACCGCAGCCAATGCCAGACACCCGGAGCAGCGGCAGAGACTAGTCAGTGAACCTGAAGAAGGTGAGTCCCACATGGTTTGTGATATTTTAACAAACTATAGCGGGGGCAGAAAATTGTCTTAAAGGGAGCAATACCTTTAGTGAATGTTAAAATTGCAGTTCATTTTGAATGCTGCATTTTCACATTTTGACAAACTGCTTTTAATTTGATCCAGTAAAATTGTTATATAAGAATATCAGTGAATGATATATGTGTCTGTGATGGAAATAGCTACTAGATGCTGATGTTAAGAGGAGGATTGATAGACTTATATAGACTAATAGCTATGAAATGGTGCATAAAGTAAGCACGGTGGCTCAGTGGTTATCACTGCAGCCTTGCAGCGCTGGGGTCCTGGGTTCAAATCCCACCAAGGACAACATCTGCAAGGAGTTTTTGGGTGGGTTTCCTCCCACATTTCAAAGACATACTGATAGGGAATGTAAATTGTGCCCATAATGTCTGTAAAGTGCTGTGGAATTAATGACGCTATATAAGTGAGTAAAATAAAGAAAGAAAGAAAGAAACAGTCCAAAATCTCAGCCTCTCAATGTGAGCAGAAGGTGTCTCAACAAAGTACTTGGCAGGTGATTACAATGCATTGACCGCTTGTGTTTTATTAAATATTTTCTGTATTTCTAGAGGTGAATCATGCTGTGCTGGAAGAAAGTTAAACCCAGGTTGTACCCCAGCTTACAATCCATTTTCTGTCTGAGGATTTCCTTAGTGGAAATGTATTCATGGACAGCTCCGAAAAGTTTTGTTAGCCTGGAACTTTGTTGTAGCCTCTATGGAATATTTATCCTGCCTCTTGATAAAATTTAGAAGGCAAGGATTGATGTGCTAGGTAAGTGATGGAACATTGATGTGAGATTAATGTAAAATTTAAATAAACTAGTGTTTCATGCAAGTTTACTTGGTAAAGAGGAAAGAAAATATTGTGCAGGGACCCGAGATGAGATGGGAAACCTGTTGGATGTGAAAGACTCTCACCTTGATATCATTTTCCTCTAAAATAGAATTTCATTACACTGAGACCTGTTTCACAGAATTAAATACAAGAGAAACATTCATGTTTGCATCACACATTCCCGGTGTTTTTGATCAAATGCTGTTTTTGGCTGGAAGGAAGTCAGTCACTCCCAAAATAGATTTTATACAAGCTATATCGTTTGTTCTTTTCTGTGGTAACATACTGATGTGAAACCTGGACAATAAAGAAACACGACAGAAGAAGAATCGATGCCTTCGAAATGTGGTGAGGGAGCAGGATGTTATCAATACCATGAATGGCAAGAAAAACAAACAAATCAATTTTGGAACAAATCAACCCAGACATGTCACTTGAATCAAGAATAATCAAGCTATGACTTGCCTAGTTTGGACACATCATACGAAGACATCACTGGAGAAGGATATCATGGTCGGAAGAATAGAAGGAACAAAGAGACAAGGAAGACAAGTAACCCGATGGCTTGATAGTATAAAGATAATGGCAAAGACCCTGGTGGACTTATCTAGGCTCTCATAAGATCGATCTTCCTACAGATCGTTCATCCATCAACTCCTGCTGAAGGTCGTTAAAAAAAAAAATAAATAAATAAATACAGTGATATAGGGGACTTAGCCCCAATAAAAATCATACTAGCACTGTATCTATTACTAGTATAGTGCATGAGAAAATAACTTTTAATTCATATGCAAGTTAGAGGACTATGGTGCACTCTGGGCATGGCCAAGAGCTCAGTGCACTGTTATGTCCCCTCATTTTGCCCCCTTTCACATGTTTCTGATGGACAGCGCTCACTTCCCAGAGCAAGCAATGCCTAAAGTCAGCTGGCATGTGTGCATGAATGCATGTGACCTTCCCTGTGCTCGGCGGAATACACACACAGTGGCTAGGTGCGTTCTACTCCCTGACACCTCTCTGCTGATGCCACTATTTATATGTGTATCAATGTAGCAAGTGGCATCAGGAGAGAGGATCCAGGGAGAAGAATCTAACCCGGTTACAGTGTGCACGCTCACCTGGGCAGAGGCAGTGTCAGTGTGCATGCACACACACCTGCTGACTTTAGTTAATCATAAGTAGGAGAAGCCCCCAACATGCAAAATGAGGGGGTGTAACGATGCACCGAGCTCCTCGCCCCCTCATTTGAATACAAATTAAAAGATATATTCTCACGGACTAAAACAGGAACATTGCTAGTATGATTACTATATGGGCTAAGTCCCCTATATCATGGTGTAGATTATTTAAAATTCATTTTGGGGCTGACAGATTCCCTTTAAAATGAGGATGAAAAATATATATAGTATACTAAGTGGTGCAGTGAGCTGTGACTGTAGCTGCTCTGTGCGCACCCTCATGACTGAAAGTCTTTGCATCCCAGGAGGAAATAATTTAATTTTTTCCCAGTAGCCGTACTTTCAGTTAGTCGGCCAGGCAGCATTGTAATACTATTACCTGCAGGTTAACCTTATAGCTGCAAGTAAATAGCATTTTCTGAGGTGACAGGTTCTCTTTAAAGGGTTTTTTCAGGACTAAATTATTATTTTACCAGGAGCCAAAAAAGTAAAAGGCAGATAGTTGCTAACAAGTTTGCAACTACCTACCTGTTTTATCCGGTGCCAGCTCAGAGTGGTCACTGTCCACTCCTGCTGGCGATTCAGCTGTCCAGGTCAATAGAGCAGCTCTTCTTCTTCCAGGCTGCTCTGGCAACAAGGCATGGCTGCCAACATCATGCTGATTGACAGCTGGCTTCCCGCAGTTATGCCCTGAGAGCATGCTGTCAATCAGCGTGACATCGGCAGTCACGCCCTATCCACAGACCAGAGCGGAAGAGAAGCCATTGCTCTGTCGACATAACGTCAGCAGAAGCCACTGAATCACCGGCAGGAGTGGTCAGTAACTGCTCTGAGCTGGCAGAGATCTGCGCTGGGCAGAACAGGCAGGTAGTTAGCAATATAGTCCTGGATAACCCCTTTAGTGTGTGAATGAGGCGTAAAGGCGTAATATTTAAGACTGGAGATAATTTATTGAAGATAATTAAACCAAAGTTTCAATATTATCACGCCAAAATCCATATTAGTGTGATTTTCATCTCATCCCAACTAAAGTTCTTCTAATGCAAATGATGGGAGGTATTTCATGAAATTAATTTGTTTAAGTACCATTTACATAATGTTCCTACTAAATTATATAAATGAACAGTGTTAAATCTATTCTCAATGGAGACCAATAAGTGAAATGTCATTGACTCCAAGCATCTTTATAAATTTTTATAAACTAGTATTAGCAGTATTCATCGTCATTCTCCAGTATAGCAAATGGGAGATACCGAAAAAGCCAGCTGAGATGTATAACATAGATAAATTGAAATTAGCTGACTACACATTTATATGTAGATGATAAAAGTTATAGAAATGTATAAACTCCATGGAAAATGGCAGTTACTTTTTTTTTATGATTTTTTTTATAGATTTCAAAGAATATGAGCTCACAATGAGTAAGCTCAATAGTCATTTTAAATGAAAGTATGTCTTTGCTGGAATACTCATATACCGATTAACCACTTCCTGCACAATTTCCTGGTTAGAAGGACTTGCTCCGTACCATCATACTGTGACATTCTTATCACAGAGATTGTGGGTTAGAACGACCAAAGCAATTTATAACTTTTTAGTTAATTAGTTTCCCATTATTCTACATCATCTAATGGATTTATATTTAGCCATTCTTGGACTGACACTGCCATCACTAATGGGATTTGCGTCTGGGAAAGGTAAGGACATGAATTCTTTGATAATAGAAAGTTGAGAAGGAGTTAAAACAGTAAGGAATATTAGATTCTTTGTAATAGTAGAACGATGAATGAAAGCATATAGATGTATGAACGTCTTTGTATTTTGCCATTTGAACACAAGGTATATAAAACAAGCCATCTGTAATAGGGATTGTCTCTGATGATAAATATGACCCATCATACATAATTTACAATATTATTGCACATATTTAATGTGGCTTTACAGCTTCCATCTGATGTTATTATGATCTTAGGTTATTAAGTGAGCAGATTTTCATTGATTACAAGCTTCTTATCCAAGACATTTCTGCATTTTCCAGTTACAATGGATATTGCTTATGCAGTTCTTATGACAGATCTCATTAAGAAAGTTATGTGCAGCAGCGTTGTATTAGTATTTTTACTAAGTAGTTATATTTGTAGGATCTATAAGATACTTATGGTGTTGTGCTTCAATCAGTAAATTTGGGGCCCCTTTTAATGGAGCTTTCCCAAAATCGCAACTTGATGATTGCTGAGGGTTTGACTGCTCTCACCCATAGTGATCCTGAGAAGAGGCCTCGGTAACTGGAGAACAAGGCTCTTGTATTGAATGGAGTGGCGGTGAGAATGCTCAATGTCTTCTCCAGTCATTTTCAATAGGACTGTCAGCAATAGCTGAGTGCTTTACTCAATGTTCTTTGGTGCTCCAGTCAAAACAGGGCTCTGCAGAATTAAATTTTGGGGATCGCTAAGAGTCCCAGTGATCAGACTTCCAGTAATAAACAAGTTATCCTCTATCCACAGGACATAACTTACAATTTTGGAAAAATCTATTTAAGTACCCAACCGCGTCTTGATTGGTTAATAGACAACATGCGGTTTGGCACTTGTGGGGACTGGAGTGCATTTGCCACAAATTTTGCAACTTTTCAAATTGTCACATATGATAAATTAGGCGGAAACATCTGGAAAACCTAAACTTCACCAACAATGATGAATGAAAAAAAAAAGAAAAAAGCACATAAAGATGTGACTTTATGGAAAGATGAAAAAGTCGCAAATAAAATAAGACGCAAAACACTAAAAACTCAGCAACAATAGTCAATAGTGAATCATTACTAAAAGGGGTTTTCCCACGAACTAAAGTTGATTTTGATCAATAGATCTTGGAATAATAATAATTTCCACAATTGGATGTGTTTAAATAAAATGTCCCTGTGCTGAGATAATCTTATAAATGTGTCCCTGCTGTGTACTGTGTAATGGCTGTGTCTGACCGTGCAGGAACATGGTCTGATCATACCACATCTCCTGGGCAGGGGAGGAAGGAAAAGAGTATACAGACATTATAGCAGGGGATAACAGTTGATTCATTTTGTGAGGTAAAACAGTTCAATGCCTGTTTTTAAACAATGTTTTACTTCACAGAAAGAATCAGCTGTGATCCCCGGCTGTAATGTCTGTATACTCTTTTGCTTCCCCCCCTGCCCAGGAGATGTGGTATGATCAAACCATGTCTCTGTACGGTAAGACACAGCCATTACACAGTACACAGCAGAGGAACATTTATAAGATTATCTCAGCACAGGAACATTTTATTTAAACACATCCAATTGTGGAACTTATTATCATTCCAAGATCTATTGATTAAAATTAACTTTCGTTCGTGGTAAAACTCCTTTAAGTCTCTATTATTGCAAATTTAAACATTAACCGTTTCTTTTTATTTTAATTTCATAACGCAACAGTACATATGAAAAAAAATGACTTTGTAATATATCATAGATAAATTTGTTTCTTTCATCTACTGGATTGATCTTTCACTCTCAATTCATGGATAAAATCTTTTTTCAGTGAAGACAGATTTTCCCAATACTGAGATAGGAGCTGGCAGTTGCTGCTTTTAAAATTCTATGGAGAGCGGAATAGTGGGGAGGGAGGAGCTAGAGGCAGACACAGACATTTTGCTGCAAGTTCACATGAAACCACAGTTACAGAACTTCATAAGCACCAACTGCCATCTCCTATCTCATTAATGGGAAAATCTACTGTATATTCCTTGAAGAGAGGGATTTAACCCAAACATTGATCATTTTGAGAATGAATCATCAGTCCAGGAGGAGAAATAAGTAGATTATTGTGATAAGATATATTGCAAAGTGTCTTATTTTTACATGTATTATTGATTTATGAAACAAATTAAAACTACAGTTACTCTCTAATTTCTAAGCAGATACTTAAAAAGGCGGTCTGATACATAAAATTTCCTTTCTAAATATGTATTTTTACACCCAAAGAACTTTTGGAATTTGCTTTATTATAAAATATTCTACACTTCTCCCTATCCTGGTAATCCCTAAATTTGTTTTTTAACTTCTCTTCCTGTGATGTTTCATTTGAGAGGAGTCGCAAGCAAAGCGTTACCAGGAGACAGGGGCTTTAGTCACTTCCCTGCAGCATCTATCACCCCTCATTGAACATGACATCATTAGGGGCGGTTTTGCAGTTACTTACTACAGTTTCTTTTATTGCCGCCCTCTGAAAATGTCCTGGATGTATGGCACTCTGCATCTGTCGCCACCGCAGCTTCTAACTGTGAAATAAGACCATATATAGACGCAAATGTGCAGACAGCTGACGCATTTTGGAAATTACATCTCAGTATTCACAGCTGTAATCTCCAAAACGCGTCAGCTGTCTGCACATTTGTGTCTATATGTGGTTTTATATCATTCATTGATCAAATAAACTGGATCATTTATATAAGGAAGACGGAATATCTTTCTCACAAAATAAAACAGCTTGGTTTTAAAAAAGAAAAAAAAATCAAGTATTTTAGTATTCCCTGAATTACGGAAAGCTTTAATTAGTTTATTTTAGAACTTTGTCCAGCAAATGTTTAGACCAGGGGTGGTTTTAGAAAAAGATGTCTGCTTTTTCCAAGAAACAGTTAATTTATTAACTATTTAAAGCGGTATTCCCATCTCCAAATCCTATCCCAGTGTGTAATAGGAGTTACAATAATATTAGCAAATACCTCCAATTAGAAATGTAGTATAGTTCTCCTGATAACCTATGTCACTTACCTCATGTGCAGGGCATTGCAGGACCTCAGGTATCCATGGCCATGACCACTAGCAACTAGCTAACTAACTGTCACTATATGAGTGGTCATAACCATGGATACCTAAACAACTGCAATGGCCTGCACATGGGGTAAGCAACGTAGATGATAAGAAGAACTATACTACATTTCTAATTGGAGGAATTTGCTAATATTATTATTAATATACAGTACAGACCAAAAGTTTGGAGACACCTTCTCATTTAAAGATTTTTCTGTATTTTCATGACTATGAAAATTGTACATTCACACTGAAGGCATCAAAACTATGAATTAACACATGTGGAATTATATACTTAACAAAAAAGTGTGAAACAACTGAAAATATGTCTTATATTCTAGGTTCTTCAAAGTAGCCACCTTTTGCTTTGATGACTGCTTTGCACACTCTCGGAATTCTCTTGATGAGTTTCAAGAGGTAGTCACCGGAAATGGTCTTCCAACAATCTTGAAGGCGTTCCCAGAGATGCTTAGCACTTGTTGGCCCTTTTGCCTTCACTCTGCGGTCCAGCTCACCCCAAACCATCTGGATTGGGTTCAGGTCTGGTGACTGTGGAGGCCAGGTCATCTGGCGTAGCACCCCATCACTCTCCTCCTTGGTCAAATAGCCCTTACACAGCCTGGAGGTGTGTTTGGGGTCATTGTCCTGTTGAAAAATAAATGATGGTCCAACTAAACGCAAACCAGATGGAATAGCATCCCGTTGCAAGATGCTGCGGTAGCCATGCTCGTTCAGTATACCTTCAATTTTGAATAAATCCCCAACAGTGTCACCAGCAAAGCACCCCCACACCATCACACCTCCTCCTCCATGCTTCACGGTGGGAACCAGGCATGTAGAGTCTATCCGTTCACCTATTCTGCGTCGCACAAAGACACGGTGGTTGGAACCAAAGATCTCAAATTTGGACTCATCAGACCAAAGCACAGATTTCCACTGGTCAAATGTCCATTCCTTGTGTTCTTTAGCCCAAACTTGTCTCTTCTGCTTGTTGCCTGTCCTTAGCAGTGGTTTCCTAGCAGCTATTTTACCATGAAGGCCTGCTGTACAAAGTCTCCTCTTAACAGTTGTTGTAGAGATGTGTCTGCTGCTAGAACTCTGTGTGGCATTGACCTGGTCTCTAATCTGAGCTGCTGTTAACCTGCGATTCCTGAGGCTGGTGACTCGGATAAACTTATCTTCAGAAGTAGAGGTGACTCTTGGTCTTCCTTTCCTGGGGCGGTCCTCATGTGAGCCAGTTTCTTTGTAGTGCTTGATGGTTTTTGCAACTGCACTTGGGGACACTTTCAAAGTTTGCCCAATT
The DNA here is from genome assembly GCF_046119375.1 of Phyllobates terribilis. Lineage (NCBI taxonomy): Eukaryota > Metazoa > Chordata > Amphibia > Anura > Dendrobatidae > Phyllobates > Phyllobates terribilis. Next base: position 296,580,749 of record NW_027362771.1, read on the forward strand.
TTTCGGACTGACTGACCTTCATTTCTTAAAGTAATGATGGCCACTCATTTTTCTTTACTTAGCTGCTTTTTTTCTTGCCATAATACAAATTCTAACAGACTATTCAGTAGGACTATCAGCTGTGTATCCACCTGACTTCTGCACAACACAACTGATGGTCCCAACCCTATTTATAAGGCAAGAAATCCCACTTATTAAACCTGACAGGGCACACCTGTGAAGAGAAAACCATTTCCGGTGACTACCATTTGAAGCTCATCAAGAGAATGCCAAGAGTGTGCAAAGCAGTCATCAAAGCAAAAGGTGGCTACTTTGAAGAACCTAGAATATAAGACATATTTTCAGTTGTTTCACACTTTTTGGTTAAGTATATAATTCCACATGTGTTAATTCATAGTTTTGATGCCTTCAGTGTGAATGCACAATTTTCAAAGTCATGAAAATACAGAAAAATCTTTAAATGAGAAGGTGTGTCCAAACTTTTGGTCTGTACTGTGCCTACTACATATTTGGATAGCATCTTGGAGAATGGAATACTCCTTTAATTTAATGTTGAGTTAGCAGGAATTCTATACCATCGGGTTTTACTATTTTTCACAATTTGTGAATAACACATCTTCTCGCTGACTGTTAGGCTGTGTTCACACGATGTGTATTTCATGCGTTTCCGCGGCGTTTTTGCAGTTGCGTAAACGCCGCGGAAACGCATGAAAAACGCATGGTAGAAGGGCAGCAATGTTCCCCAATGGAAATCCGCATGTGCTGTGCCCATGATGCGGATTTTTCCGCAGCGTTAACGCTGCGGTCAAAAATCCGCAGCATGTCAATTAATTTTGCGGAAACGCGGCGATTTCGCCGCCATTGACTTGCATTAGAACGCGCCAATTCCGCAAGACAGCATTTGTACTTGCGTAATTGGTGCGTTCTAATGTGCGGATGGTACCCGGGTGTGGAGGAGAGGAGAGTCTCATCCACACCCAGGTACCATTAAAAAAGCTGTAAAAAGAAGAATAAAATAAAAAATAAATGTATTCTTACCTTCTGTCGGCCCGCGCAGCGCTCCCGCTTGGTTCCCGGCACTTGCAGTGAGTTGTAGGACCTGCGGTGACGTCAGAGTCATGTGACGGGTCACGTGACGCTGACGTCGGCAGGTCTTTCAATTCAAAGTTGCCGGCAGCCGGGAGAACAGATTGAGCAGGACAGCGCGGGCCATCAGAGGTAAGTATATACACTCTCTCGGTTCACACTGTATAAATCCATGCTGTTTGCATGGATTTATATAGTGTGACCTAGTTATCAAGCACTTTCCAGGTGATGCTAAAATCGCCTGGAAAGCGCTTGTCAATCTGCATGCGGAAACGCATGTGAATCTGCATGTGGATCCGCATGTATTCTGCAGGAAAAACGCATGCACAATCTGCATGCGTTTTTTCTGCCAGGGAGATGCAGAAATGATGCAGAAATTTTCTGCTTCATTTCTGCATCGTGTGCACATACCCTAATTACTAGAACTGTATTGTGCATTGACATCATGATTTTTTTTATTGTTTCATTCTTAGTCTACAGGTTAGTGTCATAGTGGAGCCTTTATGTGCTATTCTAATATTTAGGCAAAGTGAACTAAGATTAGAAAATAAAATGTTACCTATTTCTACAATAGAAATACATTGTCTGGTCTGAGATAATGCTGACATTCTGTTCTGTTTTGTTACTTTTTATTGCCATGGAAAAAATCTGTAGGTGATTTCTGTAAAAGCCGGTAATTTAATTTGGCAAATGAGTGCTAGCAGTTGAGTCTGCTTAATCATCCAGCCGCAAAGGTAAAATATGCAGGAGAAGAAGTGAAGAAGTCTGAGAGTGTCTTACCATTTCCCCAGTTTAGTCATGATATGAGTACATGAAACCACAGGGTTTTTTTGCATTTTTCAATTTCTTTCTTTTATTATTCAAAATATTTGCTTAGAAAATGTAAAGCATTAAAACCAAATTTTATCACATAAAGGGCTCCTATCTTTGTCACACAATTGACTTGGCTGAGGTATGAGATCAAAGATCTATGAAACCTCAGTTCTCTTAGAAATGAAATGTCAACGTGTTTGGTTAAGATGAGCAGTATGATTAATCCTTTACGTGAACAAGGACAGGCGTATGGTCAATTACCACATGGGTTAAGATCTGTTTTAGTTTCAGAATTCATAAGCTATGGAAAGTTCCTATGTTATAGCTGTAAAGATTAACTGAAAATAATATTACACAGGGGAAATTCACCTTAAAGGAGTTGCCCATTTTTTATATATTTAACAAATGTGATGAGGACATAGTTTTATGGCACTAATATAGAAGTAATACAGGTTTGAGCGCAGATCTCCTTCATTGTGAGGCACTGTATGCTTGTTAATGCATTCCTTCTGTTCTTAATACAGCTTTCCCATGAAAAGGGTTTTTCTATTGGTGGAGGCTGATAGGTCTGGTCACATGGTCCTCCATTAATTGTAATACTGAAAAGAGAATTGTGCTTTTTTTCTCTACAGAGGGCTTCATAAGTGGATAAGTTCGGCACTGAACTTGTATTCACTTAGGCTGTGTGCCCACTATGTATTTTATAAGCCTTTCTGCATTGGCAATTCCGCTGCAGAAACACTTAAAAAACGCTTGGTAGAAGGTCTCCCATGGTCCCCAATGATAATCCGCATGTACTGTGCAGATGCTGCGGAAATTTCCGCTGTGGATTATCATTGTCGAAAAATCCGCACCATGTCCATTAATTTAGGGGAAACGCGGCGTAATTGCCGCCATTGACTTGCATTGAATCGCATAATATCCGCATGAGTACATGTACACATGTGGATATTAAGCGATTCAATGCGCGGATGGTACCCGGGACTTGAGAAGAGGAGACTCTCATCCAGACCTGGGTACCATAGAACCTGTAGTTAAAAAAGAATTAAAATAAAAAAAGACATTATACTCACCTTCCGATGGCCCCAGGTTTCCTTCTCCAGTGCGCCCGGTGTCTTGGGCGGCTCGCGGTGGTGTAAAAGGACCTTCCATGACGTCATTTAGTCATGTGACAGGTCACGCGACCGCCAACGTCACCGGTCGCGTGACCTGTCACATGACTAAATGACGTCATGGAAGGTCCTTTTACACCACTGCGAGCCGCCCAAGACACCGGGCGCACTGGAGAAGGAAACCTGGGGCCATCAGAAGGTGAGTATAATGTCTTTTTTTTATTTTTTAACATTTTTATTCTTTTTTTCACTATTAACTTGGTCACACTATATAAATCCATGCCGGTTGGATGGATTTATATAGTGTGACCAAGTTGTCAAGCACTTTTCCAAGTGATGCTAAAATCGCTTGGAAAAGCACTTTACAACCCGCATGCGGAAATGCATGCAAAAACGCTTCACAAACGCTTCTACCTGGCAGGAAAAACGCATGTAAAATCCACATGCGTTTTTCCTGCCAGGGAGATGCAGAAAAAATCCGGAGCATTTCTGCTTCGTGGGCACTTAGCCTTAAAGGGGGTGTTCACTACTCAATCAACCCCTTCTCAATCCTCACGTTTCCCCCTTGTAAAATAGTAATGCTTATCCTCACCTCCAGTGCTGGTGCTGTTCCACCTCGGCACTGGCTCTCCCAGAGATTGCGTAACATTATGTCCCTCCATCCTTGCGACCAATCAGCACTGGCTTCACCCTCCCTGTCTTTGGACACATCACATACGTCCATAGGAAATGAGAGTGCATCAGTTCTCACTTTCTCTGGATGTATGTGATTTGTCCAAAGGTGGGGAGAGTGAAGCCAGTGCTGATTGGTCGCAGGGATCACGTGACATAACAATGTTACATGATCTCCGGAAGAGCGAGTGCTAATACCGATAGGGTGGGAGACATGGGATTGAGAAGGGGTTGCCGAGCAGTGGACAACCCCTTTAAAGTATGCGATCTCACTCATATAGTTGTATTCACATTAGTGTACATTACTGGAAGGAATGATAAATTCAAAGGAAAGGGAATAGATAGTGAATAAAATTATACTTTATTATTCAATATTTAAAACCATAGTGTTTTTGCATACATTTTAAAAAAATGACACCCCAGTTTTTACACAGGGCATAATATTAATGGAACCACAGTCTTGCGATGTAATAATTATATGCGCAGTCCTGACATAATATGGCAGATAGTTTAATTTTGCTGCCACTAGGGATAGTAACCAATGTCGCCTCTTAGATAGAATTATTGGCCACCAAATTATTTAATAAAAGAGGTAGAAACATAGTTTTTTCTTATATAAGTCTTCTGCAGTCAGATAAGTGGAAGTCAATCAGAGCTTCAATGTGAGGCATGCAAATAAGAATTATAACGTGTGCTATAAGCATGCTTTCACACTTTTTTTGTTGGACGCTGCGATATGGTTTCTATATCCAGTTATATGCAGCGTTCCAGGTGGTGGTTATGCCGAAATCTTAATGTGCACTATTCTATTACCAAAACTAAACTGCACATTATTATGAAGAACAAACTTTCATTGTGGGCGCTGAGATACATCCACGTGGTAGCTGTGTAGAAATCACAGTGTTCACATTCGCTCTGATGTCAGTACTGAACGGCACAGTATTAATTGCAGATAGCATGTGACGCTAACATTCAGCCAGTAATCAATTGAGTTGTCCCTTTGTACAGTACAGACCAAAAGTTTGGACACACCTTCTTATTTAAAGATTTTAAAAGGTTCTATCTTCATATGTGAGTCCTTTCATGTAAAGTGGCTACGAGAAGATTGAAAATAGATGTTGCTTTTCAATAACCATGGGGAACCTGTGTGGTCAGGTGATCCTTAAGATCAGGGTCCAATTTTAAATTGCCCAGTGTTTATTGACTATACCTAGCATCTCATTCCAATTTTTATGGTAATCTGTAATAAATATTATCATGAGGATCCTTATTTTTCAGTTTTAGATTCAGAAGATCCTATCGATTTGATCTTAAAGGGGTTGTCCACTACTATTAATAACCGTCCATTCTATTTTTATGTTGAAAATAAGTATCTTTGTAAGTACCTTGCTTTGCAGTTACTGCCTGTAAGCGGCGCTATCCTTGGCCGCTCAAAGGCATCATGTGACCCCTGGCTGCAGCTGGCTCTGACATCCGCTGATATCACTTCAAGTTCCGGCTGCAGCCAGGGGTCTCTCTCTTCTGCGTTCCACGGTGAGTGATGGGCTGTGGGCGGGGTTATCCCCCGCGTGTCACACCCAGCATGCACCGCGCGCTCTCCCTCTCCTCATTCATTGGGAAAGCGTGCAATGGATGCTGGTTGTGACACGCTGGGTGTGACACGCGGGGTAACCCCGACCACAACCCAGCATCCACCGCGGGGATCGCGTCACTGATGTCACGCCTCACTTGACGTGATATCAGCGGCAGGTCACGTGATGCCTGTGAGTGGCCAAAGATAGTGTCACTCACAGGCAGTAACTGCAAAGCAAGGTATTTACAAAGAGACTTTTTTTTCAACATAAAAATAGAATGGCCAAATATTAAAAGTAGTGGACAACCCATTTAAGGCCAGATTATAGGTTTTCTTGATTGTATTGAACTTGTGATACTTATATACAATAAAGGGGTTGTCTGGCACTAGGGTACAAGCCTACAGTCACTCTACGTGACAGCAGATCTATTAATCCTCACAGCACTTGCAGTGCACGCTGTGAAGATTCTCTGGTGCTGGCTCCGGAAGCAGGTTGTCTTGTGACTGCAAGTATGCTATTTGCATAGTTCTGGCCACATTCCAACTAGACTTGCCCTGTTTCGCACTTTACACCTGCGTTGATTGAGGCCGCGCATGTCTAGTCTGCAGGTAATCACATACTTGTGGTCACACGCCTATCCCTCTCTTCACCGGCACTGAAGAATTCTCAAAGCATGCTGTGCGCACTGTGTGAGGATTCACAAGTCTGCAGTCACATAGAGTGATTGAAGACTTGAACCCAAAAACCATAAATCATGTCCCCAACGCATTTATTAAACTAATGCTAAAGGTCCATGATTTTGATAGTTTAGATTATTGTACCCACATTCAGGTCAAAATTTGCAGTCATAGTATGGGTGGAAAAATTTGCTCATATTATGTTTGTCTGAAATTTTGCATTTTATAGCATCTTTCTCTGGTTTCAGTATCTAAAAACTAAAATTCGCCATTAATATCAAACTTACTACTGTCATGACATTCTTTCTATTTGCAATCAAACATTTAGGATCTATTATAAATGTGAAATAAATATGGGAGAGCTGTTGTAATTTATTTTGAACCACAATAAACCTTTTTTTTCTGACTGTATTTGACATTATTACATATTGTAAGGTGGCTGTTAGATATATAGTGGATGGAAGATAAATCTTAGAGTAATGCTTTAGTGCATGTAGGACAAAAAGGACTTAATCGGCCATGGCAGGTTGATTATGAGCAGCTGAATGGCTGCTCACCATATCTCCACCACTGTGTGTGGTTCATTTGGTAAAATGAGACCTGTTTACCTCACACATGTCTGTGTGTATGGAGGTGTGCAGATCTCCTGTATTGAGTGCTTTTACTAAAGAACTAAGAAGCTGGACGCTAAGCCAGACGGGTTAGCCAGCACTATTGTATGGACTTGTTTTATGTTTCATTTTGTGCCAGACAAGGGCTGTATTTGAGTTTCCTGTGATGTGGTTTAAGAGGACTGAAATAAATCAGCCAGACTTTAAACCTTTCTGTATTTAGTCATCCTGGTTGCCACCCACTCAATTTGAATCTTTATTCCACGCTTGCGCACTTTCAATCTGTTCTACAGCGTTTTCAGTCTTTTTTTCCCATTGCGCAAGCGCAGGTAATGTGTAATGCGCTTGCGCATTGTGAATGGGGTTCCCACGCGTGCGCCGTGACATGTGACTCCCCCACGCATGCACACAGTCAGTGAAGCTGAACTCAACACAGCTTCACTGCGCACACACGGGGAGCCGCAAGTTACGGTACACGCGCGGGCGACCCGCACGTCACGGCACAAGCGCGGGGGCAGCCGCACGTCACGGCACATGTGTGGGGACCCCATTCACAATACGCAAGCCCATTACACATTACCTGTGCTTACGCAATGGGAAAAGAAGACAGAACGCTGGAGAACAGATTGAAAGTGCGCAAGCGTGGAATAAAGATTAAAATTGAGTGGGTGGCGACCAGGTTGACTAAATACAGAAAGGAACACCCCTATGACTGAACGAGCAAGTAAGTTATAAGTACAGTTGTGCTCAAAAGTTTACATACCCCGGCAGAATTATTCTTTTCTTGGCCTTGTTTCAGAGAATATGAATGATAACAAAAAATGTTTTTCTCCACTCTTGGTCATTGGTTGGGTGAAGCCATTTATTGTGAAACTACTGTGTTTTCTCTTTTTAAATCTTAATGACAACCAAAAACATCCAAATGACCCTGATCAAAAGTTCACATACCCCAGTTCTTAATACCGTGTAGTGCCCCCTCTAACATCAATGACAGCTTAAAGTCTTTAGTGGTAGTTGTGGATGAGGTTCTTTAATTTCTCAGATGGTAAAGCTGCCCATTCTTTTGGGCAAAAAGCCTCCAGTTCCTGTAAATTCCTGGGCTGTCTAGCATGAACTGCGCGCTTGAGATCTCCCCAGAGTGGTTCAATGATATTGAGTTCAGGAAACTGAGATGGCCACTCCAGAACCTTCACTTTGTTCTGCTGTAGCGAATGACAGGTCGACTTGGCCTTGTGTTTTGGATTGTTGTCATGTTGGAACGTCCAAGTACGTCCCATGCGCAGCTTTCAGGCTGATGAGTGCAAATTTGCTTCCAGTATTTGCTGATAATATGCTGGATTCATCTTTCCGTCAACTTTTACCAAGTTTACTGTGCCTTTGTTGCTCACACATCCCCAAAACATCAGCGATCCACCTCCGTGCTTTACTGTAGAAATGGTGTTCCTTTCATCATAGGCCTTGTTGACCTCTCTCCAAATGTAACATTTATGGTTGTGGCCACAAAGTTCAATTTTGGTCTCATCACTCCAAATTACCTTGTTCCAGAAGTTTTATGGCTAGTCTCTGTGCTGTTTGGCATATTGTAGGCGAGATACTTTGTGGCATTTGCACAGTTATGGTTTTCTTCTGGCGACTCGACCATGCAGCCCATTTTTCTACAAGTGCCTTATTGTGCATCTTGAAACAGCCACAACGCTAGTTTACAGATGTTATTTGTGGGTTTTTCTTTGCATCCCAAACAATTTTCCCGGCAGTTGTGGCTGAAATTTTTGTTGGTCTACCTGACCGTGGTTTGGTTTTACAGAGCGCATGATTTTCCATTTGTTAATCACAGTTTGAACGCTGCTGACTGGCATTATCAATTCCTTGCATATTTTTTTGTATCCCTTTCCTGTGTTATACAGTTCAACTACGTTTTCCCGTAGATCCGTTGACAATTCTTTTGCTTTGCCCATGACTCACAATCCAGCAGCGTAAGTGGATGGATGAAAGATGCAAGAGTCTGTCTGGATCCCAGAAACTCACTCAGCTTTTATGCACACACACTGATTACAAGCAAACAGGTCAGGATGTTACCTTTAGTAGCCATTCAAACCCATTTGTGTCAAATTCTGTGCATGTTATCAGGCCAAAATCACCAGGGTATGTGCACTTTTGAACAGGGTCAGTTGGATGTTTTTAGTTGTCATTAAGATTTACAAAGAGAAAACACAGTAGTTTGACAATAAATGGCTTCACTCAACCAATAACCAAGAGAGGAGAAAAAGATTTGTTGTTATCATTCATATTCTCTGAAACAAGGCCAAGAAAGGAAAAATTCTGCCGAGGTATGTAAAGACATTACATCAAAGTTGGATCAGCCTGTAGTATGTTTTTCTACTTTAATTTTGGGGGTGGCTCCAAATCCAGGCCTCCATTGGTTAATAAATTTGATTTCCATTGATGATTTTTGTGTGATTTTGTTGTCAGCACATTCAACTTTCTACAGAACAAAGTATTCAATGATAATATTTAATATTTAATTCATTCAGATCTAGGATGTGTTATTTGAGTGTTCCCTTTATTTTTTTGAGCAGTGTATATATAAAAAATAAAATCCAAACAGCACCAGCAAACACACTGTAATACTTATAACGGGTGCACGTCCTCCAGGTATAGACCAGCCCAATAGATAGATTCCAAATAATGAAGATTTATTATCACTGGAATTTCCACAGGAGTGCTGTCTTCATTTTTCGGAATATACATATATATATATATATATATATATATATATATATATATATATATATATATATTGCTATCGTTTGTATTTTAAAAATTACTAAAAGGAAAATGGGCTGATGCAAAAGATGCAAAAGTTTGGGCACCCTTAGAGATTTGTGTATTCAGATAACTTTGACCAAGGTTTCAGACCTTAATTAGCCTGTTAGGGTTATGGCTTGTTCACTATCATCGTTAGCAAAGGCCAGGTGATGCAAATTTCCCAGCTTTATAAAAACCCAGCCTCTTCTAACCTTGTGCGAAAACACAGCAGATGTGGGTTCTTCTAAGCAGCTGCCTAGCAATCTGAAAATTAAAATGGTCTTGGTAAGGCTGGTTTCTTTTCTGTGATGTTTTTTGAACTCTTGTCCTTTTCTGAGCCATTTTTGTATACATAGGCTCTCTGACTGAGCACTCCACCCATCAGCCCATGGCAGTTTTAATTACAGCAGGATCCTACCTATCCATATAAATGTAAGTCATCAGCCCAAGAGAGGAATCACATTAGAATAGGTTCCCAGCAAAAGAAGATCACCTTGTCATTGGCTACTGGGCATGCATGAATTGGCCAAATGATGTGCTAAGTATCTTCTTTATTTCCTATTTTCTAGAACAGTAATGCAATTCAAATTTCATATGTTTCATGTTTAAATGCTATAGCATTACAGAGTGCAACTTTATTTGTTAGTTTCTCATGTTTCAGTGACTTGACAATCAGAGATAGGAGGCAGGCAGGGGGCGGGGAATAGAAAGAGAAGCAGGAGAGCTGGGAGTGCACTTTGGCTTTCTTAATTAAAACAATTGTCTCATCTTGCTAAATGGGTTAAATTGCAAAGTGATTCTGAAAATAAGCCACTTTGTATTAAACAAATCTCTTTTTTCAAAAACGGAGGGATTTTTAATTCTATAGTTTACTGCTTGTTGTCTATGTTACCAGCCAACTTAGCAGTTTATCAGAGGTGGATAGTTTCTTAAGCAAGGAGTGTGTGTTTGCAAACTCTTTGCTACCGAGTTTGCAAAAGCAGCTCAGAATCTGGCGGGATCGCTGGATGTGGCCACTTTTAGTCACCCTCTAGTGCTGTAGGGGCAAAAGTTCCTCTGCATGCAGTATGTGAGGGCGCACAGTTTTGGCTAAAGGTGCAACCATGAAGATGGGAAGCAGGGAATGGTGCATTTCTAAACATAGAATGAGACATTTCCTTTAAAATTTCCTAAATGTTTTTCCTATTTTTTATCGAATTTGCTTTCAATTAGACTTTTCTATAATGAAGTTGTGTAAAGGTTAATACATAAAAAAGCTCCAGCCGTCTCCATTTCACTTTACTTCATGCTTCAGTCATTAACATTAGAAATACCTATAACTTGGAACTTTATCTTCGATGCAGAAATAGTCAAAGTTCCTTAAAATACCTCCTGAAATATTGATTGACATATGACTTTATTTCAATTCTGTTCTGCTATGAGTATGAGAGATGTATAAACAGAAAAAAACACATCAGAGTGGCATGGCAAAGCAATTCAGAATAGCTGTCCAAATGTATTATCGAAGTGAAAAAGGCACGACTGTTGTAGAGAAAGTGATGGCGCTCTCTAACACTTGTTTTGTCTCACAAACCATTAATAAATTGTCAGTGTCTTCCAGTGGTTAGATTGTGGTTTTCTGCTTCTGAGCTACTTCTCAAGCCACAAGTTTCTGTTTACTACACAAAAGCTGAAGATGATATTGTCAAGCACTTGAATAATATGTTCTTTATAACCCATTGTGTTATTGGATACATCAATGTGAGCCTTACGTCGCCTTATTGTAATTGCGCTTTCATCTTCATTTCTGAATTTTGAAAACACAATCTTTTTGCCTTCATCTTTGTTTCATGTAACATTTTAGATGCTTTATTATGACATGATGAAAAGGTGCCTGACTTGTATTTCCAGTTCCTTAATGCAGCCCGCAATGTTCACAACTCTCACAGTGTTTAGTCACCGCCAGGTCACAAAACTGCACACTATTGATCACATAATGTGCTAACTGTACATATATTTCACTTCAACCTTGTCATAAGCAATGTTACCTCTAAGCCTTCGTAGTTTGTGTGCAGTGGATTTAGGGACCTGGGAAATGTCAATACAAAACAGAATCAAATACATATTATTGTGCAGATCTGTAACAATTAGCCATACTGCAACCAGAGAAAGTAGACCACATACCATGCAGATAAATATTATGAACACCCCCAGAATAAACAACTGCAAAATTCCGTGGTGGGGTGTGGAGACCTTGGTGATATTGAGTCTCAAGGTGGACTCTCTTGTACTCTTAGTTCTGCATATTTTCGCACATGTTAAGGGTGTGCTTCACTTCTTCAGTAGGCTAGGTCATCAATTTCAGATTGATGGTGGTCCGATACGCAGCAACACCACTGATCAACTTTTCTCAGCATCGGCAGTATCCAGATGTAACCAGTTGCGGAGCTGAATATTTCCACTGTTTCAAATGAATGTGCCGCTGATCTGAGTACCAAGCAGAAGCCACTAAACAGCAGACGGAGCTGTTATGTTTATGTATAAAATATAACACCCGACCAATACTTTCTTCAATCGTAATTGTTATTGATTGTGATTCAAATATACAATCCAATTCAGAAGATATATACAAAAATCATTTCACATATTATAATATTCATAATATTTAGGAAAATTATCAAGAAACACTGGAGTTTCCTGAAAGGTGACAAGATCATCGGTGAAAAACTTCCAGATCACCCCCGCTTTATATATAAGAAAGCCTGTAATTTGGGCAACTTGATTGCTCCAACAGTCCAGACCCTTGCCCCCCAAAAAAGCGACACCCTTTCCTATATGAAATGTATGTAAGAAAACATGTATGAAAAAACAAAAAAACATAAAAAGAGGAGACATCATACATACAATATCGGATTTTATTACATGCACAACTAAGGGGATTATTTATTGTATTACCTGCAACAAGATGTACAGTACATAGGCAGAACAAAACGGCCCATGCACACTCGAATCAACGAACATCTACCTAACATTTCTAATAAATTTGATGAACACCCCTTATCAAAACACTTCGCTGAAAAACATGGGGGTTCTATACTGGACATCCAGATTACAGGTATTCAAAAAGTACCTAAACAATGGCGAAAGGGTGACTATCTGAAGCAAATGTCGAGAGTGGAAAGTAAATGGATTTTTATTTTTGACACCCATAAACCTAAGGGTTTAAACTCCGAAATAGAGCTATATGCCTTTAACGATGACTGATTACCCCTGATTGAACACCTTTCAAGGAAAAAGAGAAAAAAAAAGGCAAAAAAAAAAAAAAAAAGAGGCAAAACCATATAAAAAGGACCATATACAGCCTAGGAACCAACTCTGAGGAAGGAATCCATAGAATTCCGAAACGCGTCAATTCCTGACCCTCCTAGGCTCCCGTACTGGTACCAGACACGTGACATGACGTCATGCAGGTCCTAAACATCCGCCATGTGTACAGCGCAGGTCCTTGCGCACCACAGAACACAGGCGCCTGGAGAAGTGGCACGGAGCAGCGGTTTCCGGCCGGGACCCTGCTCCTCCCCTCTCCCCACCAAGAACGTACCTCTGCCACAGGAGTAATTTCTCCTCTTTCCAGACCACGACGATCTGCAGACCTCGACCGCCAAACAGTGAGTTGCCTGACCACCACATTGGTGAAGTACATATCCTGGACTAAGCACAGCTGTGCTTTTGTATGCACCAATGAGCTTTTCTACTCGGCATACCTTATACCTTGCCCAGAGATAAACGGTTTTTAACCTTGGGCGAACCCCTATACCATTTTTATAGGATTAACCCCGCAGTGCCTTCTAGGCACAGACTAACATTGGTTTTCTCATTATATATATATACATATATATATATATATATATATATATATATATATATATATATACAGTATATAATTATTTTTTTAATTTTTTTGGGGGGGGCGAACTCCTATACTATTATCTGCAGGATTAACCCCTGAATGGCCTTCAGGCACATACTAACATTTACCGTTTATCGTCTGTTCTTTCCAAGGAGCTCTATTTTACAACGGCTGATTACCGCTAACCACAACAAGTACCATCTTTTTAAAAAATAAGAAAGGTACCATCCATACAACAGGTATTACCGATATTCAGCTCACAAAATCCTAGCCTGAAGGGACATCTCCCCAGGTAACTACTTTGGTATACCTCAAGCGTCATATATTTACCAGCTATCACAATACAGGTACCATTACCCCAAAATCTAAACTCCCCAACCCTCATTTTTTATTTTCCTGCAATAATTATGTGGAGCCCCTGAGGGTTTGACCGCCACAGGGATGCTGCACTTCTTTAATGGAGTGTAGTGTTCCTCCTCTGAGGTAAGAACAGCGTGATGGTCAGGACCCAACCTTTTCATCCAACACCACATTTCTCCACCAGAGGGGGCTAGAATGCACCAGGTGCTGCCCTCCTGGTTACAGGGAGACTGGGGAACCAAGAGCTAGGGGAACCAGTTAGTGGGTGAGGGTGGAGGACTCACATTTCAGTGACACTTTAAATTTCATATTTAATACACAGCCATCTTGGTTCATGGTCTTTTTGTTCTTTTGACTGTCTTTTGATTGTGATCTCCCTCCCTGAACGTGGATCCTGTGTGGACCTGCAGTGGATGGAGACACAGCCCTCGTACCCCGGCCTTGGGGCGAGGGGCAGGTTGTAGGCAAGGAATGTCTCAACCTGGTCAAGGACCATGACCAAGAAGGCCTGGAGCTTAAGAGTGTAGCTCCACAGCAAATGGATCCCGGGGAGGATGCAGACGGAGCAGTGTACGCCACCTGTCCTCGCCTACCTGATATATTCTGAGGGAGTCCGGCTGCAAGAGGGGTACCGGCCCCCGACACCCGACCTTGCTACTCCATGTCCTGGTCGGGAAAGCCCGGTAGGCCCTTAGGATCCCACCGGGTAACGGAAAGAGCATAGCTGCCACCCGTGCCCTTTTTCTGAGAGGAGTTCAGAGGGAGACCCGGCCTATCTACACACACAGACAGGAAAGGATACAGTCTGTAGTTCAGGAACACTCTGGTGCGGGGTCCTGATTGAATGCTGGACTTGCTCAGAGATAGTCGGACCCCCGTCCCTGGTGACCGCAGGACTCCGCGGGGAGCAGGGAGTCGCCTTCCTTCTGCCATCTCTAATGTGAGTAAAGCCTTGGAAGTTCACCCCTATGGCCTCCGGACTCTTTATTCTGCGCTACACCGCACGACACAGCACACGGTCTCCTCTACTACTACCCCCTCCATCCTGTCTCTCTGCCCTGAGGCCTTGTTCCGCCTGTGGGGAGTAGTAATAACGACGGCCGCCAGAACACCATGCCTCAGCGGACTGCAGTGGCGCTGGTGACCTTCACCAGGTGCCACAGGTGGCGTAGTCGGAATCAGCCACTCAACCCGGATAAGCCCACACCATCCTTTTAATGTGACGGCCCTGAGCACGGATCGGGTCCGGGCCACGGCTGCATCCCATCTCTCCATCATAGGACCCGACTCAGAGTCCCCCATCTCCCAGGGTAAAGAAAAGGGCTTTCGAGTAGAGGCGTCACAACTACTGTATAAAACTCTCTACAGATTGTCTGCAGTCAATTACCTCTATCCAACTGGTACGTGCCCTTTACCAGGCACGCCCTCCTCTCTGTATCTCCCTGCACCCTGAATAGGACCATAACCACAGAGGTACATCACCTATCCTCCAAGTCTGGTATATTCCTAATTCATCATTTAACCAGAGACCCTAAAAAAGCTAATCCAACTATCCACAGCTCCAGGGGAACTCCAACACTAAAATGGACCAAAAACAATCCTTCTACCACTAATTCAGGTAAATATACTCACCATAAATTCGAGAATTAAGAACCTAAATCCTAAACATCTTTGATTTTTAGAACAGAATCGTCCCTCAAACTGATCCTCTACTGACCTATCATATCCCTCCAACCCCAATTTTTAGGTAAATATCTTCTTATAATTTCACCCCCAATTAGGCCACCCACTAGAATACTTTTATTTATTATCCTTCTTTCCTCCCATAGGATATTATCTCCATGTGGAACCAACCACTACAAAACTAAGAAGCACAACGCACTTTACTTAGGATCATTAGGATTTGCCTATAACTCTATTTATCCTTTGCTCTTATCAAAATATTTTTTATCCGATTATTATTGTTCTAAATAAATTCGTATTTTATACAGCCAACATATCCTCTTTTATTGAATAGAATTAAGCACTTATACGTTACAAACTTTGAGACTACAACTTTGAGACTCACCACAGCATCAACCAACCACCTACCAAGTGACTAACCAGGTAAATATTACCTCCCCCATTGACCATCATCGTAGTCAACGACCCCTCTAAACGTAAGCAATGCAACATCTCTCCCTACAGGTTCTCCACCGGTTGAACCCAACCAACAGTCTCAACCCATACAGTCCCACAGTCCCCAGTGACCACCATTGTGAACAATTCAGCATATGCTCTCTTACGTCGATCTTTTACTCTGTATAAAGACTATTACTTTTAAACAGATCCTTTAGGATAATGCTTATGATAAAGTTTTATCCAACATTTTAGAATTACATTTTAACTTAATAAAAATTGACCCTTTTATCAACTGAATCTGAGTCCGCCTCACTACCTTAGCGCAAATTATATAACCTAAACTTTTGGTTTTTTTTAATACTTTTTATATTTGTAAGATTTTATTTTCTGGCATATCCTATAGAGAAATCTATGGGAAACCACCAAAGAAATAACTCCATACCTAGAGCAAAAGACAGGCTAACAACTGTCTGCACCATTTTTGGACAAAGAAAAAATTATTAGAATTTTGATCGGATGATGTCCCCTACATCAGTCACCTGACGCTACAGACACTCAGTTGCCTCAGTGATTAAGTGACTCATTGGTAAGGACATCATCACTTCTAGGGTGTAGAATGGTCAGTTGGACTCATCTTTTTATTTTCTAATGATCCTTTCTCTTTGGCAAGTTTTAGAAAAACTAGTGGAAAACCCCAAGAAAGCATAACTGTGTTTGTCTATCTCTGGTAGTACCTTTGAGAATGAATGGGTGCACATGTTCAACCTCTGCTTAATTCAGATGAGGCTCTTTAGAGTCCGGTTTTCAGGATTCGTAGGGGTCTCAGTGGTCAGACCCCAAGCAATCATGAATATATCTCCTGATGTATGGATAGGGAATGGCTTCCAATTTTGTCCTTTAATACCTCACTGGAAGATTATTTTACGCAGAGTGGTGCTGTTGAGATGTGTCAGAGGGATAGAGAGCCCGCACACACACATTTCAAGGAGGACATAGTTATTTCAGCATTAAATCTTAATTTAAATGTCATTCGTGCTGCTGCTGTGTTTGGGGGGCAAGGTTTGCAAGGTCTCATTAGTAGCTGATGCATTGATGGACATAGACCGAAGAGGCCTCTGTGCAAGAAAAAATATTTGGGCTCTTTGCACTCCAATAGCTCATCATAATGCACAATTCCACCTGCTTTGGAGGTGACGGTGGCCCCCTTACCTCTTGGGCCCATGTGCGGCTGCACAGGTTGCACCAATGATATATCCTCCCCTGAGCAGATGGTTGGACACAATATTGACATGATGAGACCATGGGCATAATGGAAGGTAAAGAAGGGAGCAAAGCTGAAAAATATATCATGCATGTAAAATATAGAGTAGGCCAGAAATCTTTTTATTAGACATGTACATGCTTATTTGGTAAATGAATCTAGAATATCAGGTTAGCTTTAAGTTATATGATTCACCATATTATGTTAAAAAAAATAATAATATTTGTGTAAATTATTTGCAAAACTAGATCACAAGACTAAATTTCTTTTTTTTTCTTTCCTCCTTTCTTTCTTTCATAGAAATGTGTGACTATCCCTCAGACTTGAGCATCACTAACCTCACTTCTGAAAAGTTCCTGGTTGGTTCACAACTTGCATTCAGCTGTGATCCAGACTACTTTGCTGGCTTTATTGACCATTTTTCCTACATATGTGATAATTCTAATGGCGTTATTAGGTGGATGTCACAGGATTGTCATTGCCACAGTAAGTTATTAATTTAATATGGGCAGTCTGTATATTATAAGATGATCAGAGAATACTAAAAGGGAAACATGATTGTATGAGTATCTACCAACAATAGATAGTGACAAATAGACATTCCTGGATCATCAAGTTTAAACAGAAACTCCCATTCAGGGACTACTTAGGTAAGTATATTCATCTAGGGTTAAATCCTGCCCTATTCAGATTATCAGATATGTTTTTGCCCAGAGAAAACAATATTAGTAAATTCGTGCAAATAACATTTTTGTTGCTACTTATCGTTTTTATGTCTTCAAAATCTCATATAGACCATAATTCACACCCATATTTCCCAACACATTTCCGCCCTCTGTTTTGAAGGGTTCATCAAGGGAGAGGTTTCAAAGAAGTATTCCAAAAGATATTATATTGCCCAGGCCCCACTGGATAGTAGGTACATCTGTATATCTCAGAAGTCCTGTAGGTACGCTCACATTGCGCCTAATGCTGATGCACATGTGAGCGTGCTTACAGGACTTCTGAGATATACAGAACCCCTCAAAACCAAAGGGGGAAAGGCGTTGGGAAATATTGGTCTGTATTATGGTCTATATGAGACTTTGAAAACATAACAACGATAAGTAGCAAAAAATTTTTATTTGCACCAATTTATTAATATTGTTTTCTCTGGGCAAAAACATATCTGATTATCTGAATAGGGCAGGTTTTAACCCTAGATGAATATACATACTTACCTAAGTAGTCCCTGAATGGGAGTTTCTGTTTATATGTGATGATCCAGGAATCTCTATTTGGCACTATCTATATATTGTTGGTTGATTATATAAGAACTCATTTAGTGATTTCATTTTTGGTCTATTGATCAGACACTAGATACCATACCAGATTGAATGGAGTGTTCTAAGATAATTAATTCATAATCCACCAACTAGAGATTGGATATTACACTACACCAATTGAACAGATGTTCTGAATGTGGACCAATCTTTTTTAAGAGTGACTAAACATAAACGGATATTTCTGGCTGATGCTCAAAATCATCCTTTGGGTGGTCTTTATCTTTTTTGCGATGTGATTTTATATTTGTATTGTCTGCATTATTATTGTCCTGTCACTTCATTTCACACACTTTTTGTTTGTTGTATATATTTAGGGCATAATAGGGCCGACGAGGAGTAGGGGCGCCACATCGCAATATTAGGGTGCCAACCTCCGCTGGAAGGTAGGGATAATATAGGAGACCACAGTAGGGCAAGGCCCAGAATTTCCCCTTCTCTGTGGCCCTAATTTTTCTGTGAAGCCCCTCCTTTTTAATAAAGTTTAAATAAAATGCTGCATATAATAGGTGGGTTTTTTTTAGTTTATGATTGATGTCAGTTTTGGGACCCTTATTTATCCAGTTTAGTATATGTTCGTATGAGTATCTACCAGAGATTTTAAGTAAAAATTTTGGCCCGAGTGTTCTATTAAAAAATAAATAGCACATAATCACCCATGAATTCCCACCGCTTCTCCATCCTGCTGGCAGGGCCCCCCACTGCTCTCCTCTCCTTCTCTTCTAGTCTGGTGTGACCGCTACAGTCAATTACTGTTCACAGAAGTGACGCTTTGGTGGGGTGACAGTAAGGTAGGGCTACACAGTATAGCCACTGATCTTGGGGAGCACTGCATCTGTGAGATCAACCCGATCAAAATATATGTAATGATATGGAAATGAGTTACTGACCATGATGTACATTTTCATCATAGGTTGTGAACCTGACAAGTAGTAATAAAGAATTGATAATAATAATAGTAGTAGTAGTAATAAAGAAATCATTGTAAGTATCAATGACATCTTAGATTGAATTATTATCTACAGTATCTATTGTTTGTATCTCAGAGGTTCATGGCAGAACTACAAACATACAGATTGGAAAGGATTCATCTAATTGTGAGGAGCCAACTAATATGAATGAAACGATAACAAAAGGTAATAATAATACTTAATATGATCATTTATTTAAAGTTGTGAAAAGAGGTTTTTCAATCCATCAAAGCAAATTAAAAGCAAAAATACTTTATTATGACTTCATTAAAATAGTAGCATGGGCATAAAAAATATATCTGACTCGTTTCGAGTCTAGCTGACTCTAAATCGTAGATATAGTTCCGTGCAAAGTGGAGTGGATTGCCTAGGATGCCAGGCCGAACAACATATATTGATGGGGGTGAGATGTATCTGAAAACTTTTTTTTAGATTAATGATCATTTATTTACTTACTGTCTAATTCTAGAAACAAGACAGGCTGGGTTCACACTAGTGTTTGTAATTCAGAAACAGAAAAATGGAACTCAAGCAGAAATTGGTTCCATTTCACGACGTGAACCTAACCTTACCTTCATTTTAAGTTTGTCTTTTTATTTTATTTTATGCTATGCAGTCAAAAGAAAAACTAAGTACATTGTTCAATTCTATGGTTTTACATGTCATACAGGACATAATAAAGTGAAGAAGCTGGAAAGATAATGAGCTCAAATAGGACTTTACCTGATTACAAACAGTGCAAAAGTCATTTAAAGTGTTGCACTCACCTTAGCAAGTTGCAACCTGCAACTATATGTAAGCATGTAACAGCCGTGGATCCGACAGATCAAGAGTTGATGCAATATGGAGTAAAAAACGTTTTTTACTGCGCTGCTGGCTGACCACTTAGAAAAGACACATTAAATCCAAAAGACTCCCAATAAAGGATTTTTTACTTTTTATTTCTTGTCTGTTAAAGAATAAAATCAAAGCGTTTCGAAGTTCTATCCAAACTTCTTCATCAGGACAGGATAAGACAATTTTTTGTGATATACTGTAGTTGGTTGACCTTCTATACTTTTACACGTGCAGATAGGATATTGAACACAGATTTCTCCACAAATTACCGCTCTTGCGTGTCACAGGTATCTGTCGCTTGTATCTCCGCCAGCAATTTGTTCTTAATAAGTTGCAACCTGAAACTATATGAAAGCATGTACCAGCTGCTGCACAACCGCGGATCAATAGAGCAAAACTGGATGCAATAAGGAGTTCAAACGTTTTTTCACTGCGCTTCTGTTATATACAAAGGAGACACTGGGACTGGGGCATATACATGTCATACGAGACACTGAGACTCCGCTGTATATATCACATAGGAGACACCGAAACTGCCGTATACATCACATAGGATACATTGAGATTGCTGTACATATACATCACAATTGAGACAGCAAGACTGCTGTATATAAATCACATAGGAGACATGGGGACTGCTGTATATACCGTGACGTGCAAAAGGGTAACAATGTTTTGAGCTTTTGAGTTTCAGGCTCCATATTTCACCATTCACTACTGCTTTTAACGAGAGACTACCATCATTTTGTGGAAATCATCTTGACTATCTCATACATAAATTTGGCTTGCAACTATTTAGCATATGAGTAGTTATGCAGATTTTTGTCATGTCACTGCAATGTTACTGTTTTGCTCCTGGTGGTGGAAAAATCTTGTTCTTCCTGTATACTACAAATTACAACCTGTTCTCATATTCTCTAATAGCTCACTGAAAGAGCAGTGCTGAAGCTGGGGAGTGTAAGTAAAACACAGGTGAAGCCGGGGAGCATGGGTTTTTACTGGAACCGGAAAAACCCTTTAACCCCTTCTCGACATTGGACGTACCAGCACATCCTATTTTGTAGTGCATTCCTGCAAATGGATGCACCGGTACGCATTGGTGACCGGGAGGGCAGGAGCAGTACCTGCAAGATCTTTGCCGGGAGCTCAGCTTAAGCGATAGCCGAGACCCGGCTGTCAGGCTGCTTAACCCCCTAAATGCTGCAATCAATAGTGATCGCAGCATTTAGAAGGCAGGGAGAGGGAGGGGGATCCCTCTCCCGTCCAATCGACACATGTCATCGCTAGGGCCCAATCATTGTCATTGCAACCCAAGGTCAAATGATTACCTCTCGGTCTGCCAGCTACAGTGGCCTGTTTAGTCCATGCCAGCAGTATGATCTAAAAGGCGATCTGTCAGTGCAGCACTGACAGGTAAAATGCATTGCAGTGCTGGTGCATTGCGATGATTAAAATAAAAAAAAGTTAAAGTCCCATAGGGGGAATAAGTAAAAATTTAAAAAAATTCTAAAAATATAAAAAAAAAATCACAAAATAAAAACAAACAAAAAAATATATATACAGTATACTATACCAATAAATACGTATATTTATGTAAAAACAAAAATAAACCAAAAAAGTACACATATTTTGTATCGCCGTGTCCGATTAACACTGTCACACTAAAAAAAGTGGCCAAAAACTATGCTTTTCGTTCATACCGCCAAAAAAAGTGGAATAAAATGCGATCAAAAAGGTGAATGTAAATAAAATTAGAATAGCTAAAAAGCCATATTGTTCCTCAAGAAACAAGCTACCATACAGCTCCATCAGTGTAAAAATAAAAAAGCTGTGTAAAAGCGGCAAAACATTAAAAAAAATTATAGAAATGTGGTATCACTGTAATCGTACTGACCCAAAGAATAAAGCTGCCTACCACACTGTGAACGCCATTAAAAAAAAGCCAAAATACAGTTCCTGAATTGCTGGTTTTTGTTCATTTTGCTTCCCAGAAATCAAAATAGAAAGCGATCAAAAAATGCTATGTGCCCGAAAAGGGTACAAATAAAAAAAAAAGGGTCAACTCGTCCTGCAAACAACAATCCCTCACATGACACTGTCAGCAGAAATATAGAAAAATTATAGCTCTCAAAATATGATGATGCAAAAACATTTTGTAGTGCATGATAATAGTAAAGCATAAAAAAACTATATAAATCTGGTATTACTGTAATCCCACCGACCAAAAGAATAAAGCCGCCTTATCACTTATACCGCATGAGGAACGGCGTAGCAAACAAATAAAATCAATTCTTAACCTTCTATTGATTTGTTAATTCTGCTTAAAAGATCGCAGTTTAGGCTCGGCTCACACTTAACCTGCGCTTTGCGCTGAGCGCTTGCACCGGGCTTTCTCTCCGAAATACGTGACTCTGACGGAACCCCTGGTGGAAGATTTCTTATAATGAGGTAGATGTAGACACTGTGGACGCCATCAAGCCTATCATCCAGCGGTGTCTGTCTTTTTCAGCATGCATAAAATCGCTGTCGGCCCATTATGTGCACCTCTGAAAAGAAGAACAACGCTGATCAGAAGCCAGATGGAGTCGAGAGTAACTCTGCTGCCTCATTATAGTGAATGGATCCCTCAGGGGTTTCGTCTGAATCACGTCTTTCAGAGATTTAGATGGAAACCCCGATGTAAGTGCTCAGCATAGAGCGCCTGATAAATGTGATCCAAAATGTTATGTAATATGTTCCCAATAAAAGCTTCAACTCAATCCACTAAAAAGCAAGTCCTCACTCAGGTCCTTCATCTGTCAATGGAAATATAGGGGGCTTCCACGTTACTGGTAGCACAAAGGCTCTGGAAAAGTGCTAGTCTCCAAAATAGTGTCACTTGTGGTCGTTTCTGCTGTTTTGGCATGTCAGGGGCTCTTCAAACATGACATATGTAGATCTAAATGTGGGGAACAGAGAGCACAATAGGGTGATACCCTATGGAGGGAGATTAAGAGAGTGCTGGTTACACTCACCTGATGGAGTTGTGACAGGCACAACTCCTATGAAGGCATGGAGAAAAACAGCTGCTGCTGCCCCGTGGCTGGAAGATAAGTCCTCCAGGAGATATTGGATCCAGTTGGATAAACACGTAGGTGGGCTGCGCTGCTGAAGTGAATCAATTCTTCAGAGATGATGATGATGAAAAAGGCTTTTTATTAACAACGCGTTTCAACGCCATACCGGCGTCTTTTTCAAGTAAGAAAAACAAATGTCAGACATTTGTTTTTTTTACTTGAAAAAGACGCCGGTACGGCGTTGAAACGCGTTGTTAATAAAAAGCCTTTTTCATCATCATCATCATCATCTCTGAAGAATTGATTCACTTCAGCAGCGCAGCCCCACCTACGTGTTTATCCAACTGGATCAAACATGACATAGCATCCACAACCTATTCATGCCAAAAATGGCACTTCAGAATTAATTTGGCGCTCCTTCCCTTCCAAGCCCGCCGTGTGCCCAAACATTAGTTTTCAACCACATATAAGGTATTAGGGTACTCAGGAGAAATTGCACAACAAATTGTATGGTCCATTTTATCCTGTTATCCTTGTGAAAATGAAAAATTTGAGGCTAAAGTAAAATTTTTTGGGAAAAAATATATTTTTTTTACATTTTCATTGCTCAATGTTATAAAATTCTGTGAGGCACCTGGGGTTCAAGGTGCTCACCACACCTCTAGATAAGTTCATTGAGGGGTGTATTTTCCAAAAGAGGGTCATTTGCAGGAGATTTCTACTATTTAGATACATCAGGGGCTCTACAAACGTGACCTGGCATCCGCTATGTACTCCAGCAAATTTAGCACTACGAAAGTCAAATGATGTTCCATCCCTTCCGAGCTCTGCCGTGCACCCATACAGTAGTTTTTCACCATATACGGAGTATCGACGTACTCAGGAGAAATTGCATAACAAATTGTACAGTTTATTTTTTCCTGTTACCCTTGTGAAAATGAAAGATTTGGTGTTAAAGCAACATTTTGCGGAAAAAAATGTATTTTTGCGGCTCAACGTTATAAAATTCTGCGAAGCACCTGTTGATTCAAGGTGATCACCATACCTCTAGACAAGTTCGTTGAGAGATATAGCTTCCAAAATGGGGTCACTTGTGGAAGATTTCCACTGTTTAGGCACATCATGGGCTCTGCAAAAGCGATATGGCGTCTGCTATCTATTCCAGCAATGTTTGCGCTCCAAAAGATAAATGGTGCTCCTTACCTTCCGAGTCCTGCCATGTACCCAAACAGTAGTTTTCCACCACATATGGGGCATCGGCGTAATCAGAAGAAATTACACAATAAATTCTATGGTCCATTTTCTCCTGTTACCCTTCTGAAAATGAAAAAAAAAAACAACATTTTTGTTTCAAAAAGTAATAATTTTCATGTTTTTCTTCCACATTGTTTTAATTCATGTGAAGCACTTAAATGGGTGCAGTTTTTAAAATTGTGTCACTTTTAGGTATTTTTTGTCATATAGGCCCCTCAAAGTCACTTTAAATGGTATGTGGTCCCTAAAAAAATTGGTTTTGTAAATTTTGTTGGAAAGATGAGAAATTGCTGATGAACTTTTAACCCTTCTAACTTCCTAACAAACAAAAGTTTAAAAAATTATGCTAATGGGTAAATGTCATGTATTAACTATTTTGTGTAGTATAACTATTTGGTTTAAGGGCATAAAAATTCAAAGTTCAAAATTGTGAAATTTTGACTTTTTTGTCATATTTTTCGATATTTTTTTTAATAAACGTAAATCATATCGACCAAAGTTTACCACTAACACGAAGTATAACATGTCACGAAGAAACAGTCTGTGAATCACTGGGATATGTTGAAGCGTTCCAGACTTAATAACAGATAAAGTGACACTGGTCAGAATTGTAAAATTTGGACTGGTCAGGAAGGTGAAAACAGGCTCAGGGTTCAAGGGGTTAAAGATTGTTAGTTGGTATTGTGTTTTCAGCTGATGATCATGATACCATCATATAATGTATTTGTGGAAACACGGGGGGTCAGTGGGTGCTCTCGTCTGTTGGCCTGAGACCAGGGCTCATCCCACTGAACGCCCGCTCTCCTTTCCCGTGGGCATAATACTCAGACAACACAGATTGAGGATAAAAACAGTGTGGCAATACTCTATTGAACCATGAACAGATAAAAACATATAGAACAGCCCCATCAAATATCCAAGATGGTGCAAATTACAGAGTCTCACCCTTCCGCTGACTCACTGGGATTTGAGCCGCTGCAACTTCGGGGCTTCCAGGACTGACTACCCCCACCAGTGGCACCACGCTTTTGGTGGGCACCCATAGAGAGGAGGTAACAACAAGCTTAGGAAGCTGACAGTCCATTGAGGTACGTGACCAGGTGACTGGAGGGTCCCAACTTGGCTTCTCCAAATGTCTCCATGGGGCCAGGTGACCGGAGGGTCCCAACCTGGCATTCCCAAACGTTTCCATCGGTTTAATGATGGTAAATGGAGCAGATCTGTATTCTTCCAGCTAGGTCCTTAAGCTGGCATTCTGTAGAGTGTCAAATCTGTGTCCCTCTTGATGAAGCCATGGTGTCCTGGCTGCTGTTTTGTAGAGTGTTCTCTTATGGAGTCATGGTGCCCTGTCTCTGGTTTTGTAAAGTCCCCTCTCATCTAGCAGAAGGATAGAAAATCCCTTTTTATACTCACATCCGTGGTTCAGGTCATCTTCCACAGGTCAGAGGGAAGGTGGGATGAGATTAACTTGCATTGGTTGAGTATTTAATCAACCGGCTTAGTTTGTCCTCCTCTGTTTTGCAAGACCACAAGCTACATAGACTCATACAATGGATAATCAACACATTAGCAAACAATGATTGTCACATGACCTTGCGTCCCTGTCTCCTAAAGATAGCAGACAATAGGCTGCAACAAACATCAGCTCAAGAGTCAACATTAAAGGCTCATATAACAATGGCCTATGTCTTCTGGCCTACTGAAAATAGACGTCTGGATAATTAAGTTTAAATGATGTGTCGTCACAGCATTGATTATATATAGTCAGAAATATTTGTTTTTATTGTACAGTTTACACCAGCCCTGTGACATTGTAAAAGATATTACATTTATGCTAAGCCAACTAGAATTGGAATGTTTATCTAATGATATTTGTGCAGACTGAAAATTAGATCATACCTTGCCATCTGTATAGCATTAAATTATAAATTACCGTACATTCCAACAAAAGTATAATATTTATCTTTTCTACAGATTACTGTGGTCCTATACCATCTGTAATAAATGCACAACTAGACTTGTCTGAATCAAAGTTTCCGGTAGGACAAGAATTGCATTACAGATTGCAGTGTGATCATCTTGAAGACAACAGAACCCATGGAGTGCTGAGGTGTCAGGATTCCAGTGGTAGCGTTGACTGGATCAAGTTATATGATGAATGTATCGACAGTGAGTATCCAGTAATAAATATGTTAATGAAGGGTTGTTCAATGAATAATTGCTTTACTCTGATTGATCAAATAAAACATAGCAATTATTAAATATGAATAATAACAAATGCTTCTGTGTCTGATGTTACTTGCTTGCTCTGGCACCCTGTAGTATTATTTTGATTAATTTATTCTGAACGTCCATCTGGTATTTTCAGTGCCATTAAGATTGAGCCTTTTCTGGTATGCTGATTCTTATTGACTGACTGGTAAAATTGCAGTAATCAATCTGTGGCTTGTACACAAGAGCATTGAGGGCAAGTGGAAAGAAGTTATATATTTTTTTCCCTTTCACTTTTTTGCACCTTTTAAGAGTAAAATGTTACATGATCTTTTGAAAAAGCTTTAAACTGATGCACATTAGTCTTAGACTATATTCACATCACATTTGACCCTATGTTCAATGGCTTTGTATGAGCTTTCATCTTAACTCCCGCAAACCAGAATTCGGGTGTATGTGCTGATGAGGCCATTGACTATAGTGATGCAGACGGAGTCACAGTTTGCTTTATTGTCCATAATTTTCTAATTTTCATACATATAAGCTTATAGGAGATGAGTAACAAGACATAGCAGACTACATCTTGCTTCCAGCCTCAATTATGCATATACGGACTAAAATGATGTAAGACAGAGTACACTGTGACTCTGTCTGCACATTATAGTAAATGACCCCATCAGCACACACGCCCGAATCCCAGTTTGCAGGGGTTTGGATGTAAGCTCCGACAGACTCACTGAACGTAAGGTCCAATGTGTTTTTGAACCAAGCCTTCCAGAGCACAAAAAAACATTTTGCAAAGTCATTGACGATAAATTAGATGATGAAGGATATGCAAAAAAATGACTAGAATAAAAAAAAATACCGTTAAAAAGCCTTAATTTGGCACAAACATAAACATATCTAAAATCCTAACCAATTTCAAAAGCAATTTGTGCTGCTAAATGGTTTAAATATATCTGTAAATCCTCATGTACTGACCAACTCAACAGTTTTTGTCTTTAGCTATTGATTGCAATGAGCTGTGACTTAAGAAGCAGTCACTGTGTAGAACAGGCTGGTACCATTTGCCAATGCATAAAGAGTGCAGCATGGAACCAGGAGGATCAATAATTACGACTTAAAGTGAAGCATAATGAATTAGCTATCATTTCTTATATCTTGTGTCCTTCTGTAAATATTACCACACATACAGCACTTCCTGCATCAAACATCCATGTTGGAAGAACTATACATATAC
Source organism: Phyllobates terribilis (assembly GCF_046119375.1). Classification (NCBI taxonomy): domain Eukaryota; kingdom Metazoa; phylum Chordata; class Amphibia; order Anura; family Dendrobatidae; genus Phyllobates; species Phyllobates terribilis. The sequence continues at coordinate 296,608,621 of NW_027362771.1, forward strand.
TGTACTGTGGATATAAAAAGTCTACACATTCATGTTAAAATGCCAGTTTTTTGTCATGAAAAAAATTATACCAGGCAGAATCATTTCAAATCTTTTTCCATCTTTAGTGTCACCCATAATCTGTCAATTGAGTTGAAAAATAAACTGAAATCTTTTCCCTCCACCAACAGCCCTAAAACATAATACTGCCTCTACAATGCTTTATTGTGGGTGCGGTGTTCTTTTTGGTGATGTGCAGTGTTGGCTTTGTCAAATCATACCTTTTGGAATTATAGGTTAAAAGATCAACCTTGGTCTCATGAGATCACAAAATGTTTTCCACATGCTTTTGGCAGACCTGATGTAGCTTTAGGCAAAACGTAGCTGGGCTTGAATGTTTTTCTTTGTAAGAAAAGGCTTTTGTCTTGAAGATTATGGTAAATAGTTGTCACATGCAATACACAACCAGTACATGCCAGAAATTTTTGCAGCTCCTTTAATGTTGCTGTAGACCTCTTCGCAGCCTTGCTGGCCAATGTCCCTCTTATCTTTTTTATCTTTTCATCAATTTTGGCTAAACATCCATTGCTAGGTAATGTCACTATTGTGTCACATTTAAACCATTTCTTAATCTTCACAGTGTTCCAAGGTATATCTAATGCCTTAGAAAAAAATGTGTACCCTTCTCTTAGCAACTTTCAACAGTGAGATCCCTTTGCTGTGTTGTAATCTGTTGATGGACCATTTGCTGTAAAGTGCAACTAAGAAAATGTCAGTAAAATCCTACTAAAACAGCTGAACTTTATATGGAGTTAATCAGAATCGCTTTAAAGAGGTATTCCCATCTCCAAGATCATATCACAATATGTAGTAGGTGTAGTAATAATAATATTAGCAAATACCTCCAATTAGAAATGTAGTATAGTATAGGTATCCAAGGTTACGACTACTTATATAGAGACAGTTAGTTAATTAGTTGTTAGTGTTCGTAACCATGGATATCTAAGCTACTGCAATGCCCTGGTCATGGGGTAAGTGACATAGCTTATCAGAAGAACGATACTACATTTCTAATTGGAGGTATTTGCTAATATTATTATTTTTACACCTACTACATATTGGGATAGGATCTTGCAGCTGGGAATACCCCTTTAAGGTGATTCTGATTAACTCCATATAAAGTTTAGCTGTTCTATCTTTAAATTATGTCAACTGTGTATTTATTACTATTTAACACAAATTTAAATGTAATTGGCTAATTCTGAATACAACTACATACCCAGTAAAGATTTTAAATATAGTTTATTTTCTCTTTCAAAATGATATCTGTTTTGTTTCTCAGTGGATTTGAACAGACTATGTGTGAACATAGAGCAGGGTTGTATACACTTTTTATATAAACTGTACAGTACATCCAAAGTAAGTTTCAGTCTTTCACTCATTATATAATATTTAGATTAACAGCACGAAAGAAGTAACTTAAAACCTATTTAAACTTTTGCTAAACATCTTTCCATATGATATATCCCCTTAAACAATTAAAAATTAGTGAGCGTCAGGTTCCTGTCACGTGCTACAGGGCAAAAATGGTCAGCTCTGTCATTAGCATAGCCCTGCAAACAGCACAGTCCTGCAAACAGCATAATGGTTCCCCACATAACCCTGTGAACAGTATAATAGCCCTCCACATAGCCCAGCAAACAGTATAATAGCCCCACATAGCCCAGCAAACAGTGTAATGGCCCCCACATAGCCCTGCAAACAATATAATTGCCCTGCAAACAGTATAATGGCCCCACATAGCCCAGCAAACAGTGTAATGGCCCCCACATAGCCCTGCAAACAATATAATTGCCCTGCAAACTGTATAATGGCCCCACATAGCGCTCCATAAAGTATAATGGCTCCCACATAGTCCTTCAGATATTATATTGGCCCCATACATAGCACTCCAAATAGTATAGTGGCACCCACATAGCCCTTGACATAGTATAATGACCCCCACATAGCCCTCCATATAGTATAATGGCCTACACATAGCCCTCCATATAGTATAATGGCCCTCACATAGCCTTCCATATAGTATAAGGGGTCCACACATAGCCCTTAAAATATTATAATGCCCCCCCCCACATAGCACTCCATATAGTATAATGGGTTTCACATAGCCTTCTATACAGTATAATGGGTCCCACATTGCCTTCCAGATACTATAATACGACCCACATTGCCTTCCACATATTATAATGCACCCCACATTTAATTTTACATAGTATAATGCACCCCACATTGCCTTCAATGTAGTGTAATGTGCTCCACATTGCCTTTCACGTAGTATAATGCACCCTGAACCCCTCAGGCCTCCCAAACAGTATAATGGCCCCCACAATTAGCAAACGTCAGGTTCCTGTCACCGGATAGACGTGCTCCACCTACTGGGCAGAAATGGTCAGCTCTGTCAGCTCTGTCATTGGCATAGACTGCTCATCTCCGCTGCTGTTGTATTAATTGAGAGCATTTCTGCAGAGTGGTTTGAGAGATTGGGGTGAGTCTGAGAAGCCAGACCCACACAGATCAACAGGGTTTTAGTGGTCTACAATATGCCAAAAAATGTTTATAAGTTAAGATATACTTTCATTGTTCTTTGTGATGAATTTTTTCATAGAAAGCAAGGGGTCACATCCAAATAACATAGGATCACATGGAAAATGCAACGGGTCACATCCAGTAGAAGTAACAGATTGTACAGGTAATGTAAGTAGATGATAAAATATTTTTATTTACTAGTTGCAAAAATAGTTTTTATTTATTATATATAACATATACACCAACACAGAAAATACAAAAAATGCAACATTTGGGGAAGGAGAATAGACAGTTTTTTTTTTCTTTTCCCCTTTTCTTGACATATAGTGCTAAATGAACTATATATAAGGAGCGATGAACACCAACAGGTTGGGACATTGTGTCTCAGGTCAATAATCTACGTTCTCAGAATACCACTATAGCTTGTTATCATAGATGATCGAATCGATCCACTAAAAATCAAATTTAATTCCAATTTACTGAAATTTGCAGGTCCCAGCAAATTTGAACAATTTGCAGTTTGCAAAACTAAAAAAAAAGTAGTGCCATTTCAAATAATGATGAAGAGAACATGCTCACATTAAGTCAGGAGCAGCTGTTGGCTTCACTTTATGCCATACAGCTATCAAAGGCATCATAAAGATGTGGGCAGGGAAAGCAGTGGCCATTTTAGGGTTTTACAGACTAGGTATGGGAGGTCAGGGCATACAGCTCATCATTTCAGATAGCAATATAAAGGCTGAAATCACATTATGTCGTATTTCTACAGCTCTGAAGAACTTTGAAAATAGAAGTTGTATACCTAGTCTGTGAATAGTAATACACAGATTCAAGTGATAGGGAAGTGCTGGACCTGCAGAGTCTATATGATTGTGGGTTGATTTATGATATACTGAATAATAGCATCCTAAAATAACAATTGTTTTTCATTCCACATGCACTACAGAAAAAAAGAGGGCAGCTGAAGACCCCTTAGTGCTAATTTTCATTAAATAAATAAAATCAAATGCTCAAACCAAGGCTCATCTGTTATAGAAACTGTGTTTCTTGGCTTGTGAGAACCATAAGTGATATATTTTTTTAAATTTTTTCACATTTTTGGTTGTAAAAACAGGGTATTTTTTGATAAAGGCACACTTGTAATGGTGTAATGGTTCAATATTACACCCATACATACCACCCAAACACTGTGGCCTGTTGCAGGTCCTTGCTTTTGGGATGTGAACTTACCAAGGTGTCTGCTCACAGGCTGGTGTTGCATTAGTCCTTTTGACCAATATGGATAGCCTACCCAGCTTTTCTGGTTGATTCCCTATTTTTCCAGGCTTGAAAGACAAATTGCATTGTGAATTAAAGATAATCTATCGATATAGAATGTATAACTAGTGGAGAAAGGTTGAACTTGATGGACTTGTGCCTTTTTTCAGCCTATATAGCTAAACTATGGAACTACGATTCTTGGTATTCCATTTTTTAATGCAATTTAATTTACAAAATTCTCAATTTTTTTAATAAATATTTAATTATTTTTTGAGTCAAATAAAGTTGCCCGGTAGAAACCTGCACAGGATTGGGCACAAAGAAAAAAAAATTGTAAAAAAATGGCTTTGATAATTCCCAATTTTTTTATTGTCTTAGCATCTATCTAATTTTTAGTGAAATTAATATTTTTGGGGGGAACTAGCTGTGGTTAATTGACCCATGCTGGATTGGCAGGGAAAAACTGTTGTCACTTAGCAAACAAAAATTCTTCTTAATCCATCAACACAATTACCTTACACAAAAATTCTCAATTTTTATATATATAAATATTTTCTGGGTCAGGTGAAGTTAGCCAACAGAAACCTGTCTAGGATTGGGCCCCTTCCCAGGACTTAGAATGTAAAAGGCACTGGTTGTGTTTTTTTTATACTTATTCTCCCTGTATTCACTATGAAACAAAATCAAATATAATCCAACACACTGATGAAGAATAGTCGGGCGTGGGGGTATGTTTGTTTTTTTGCACTCGAGAAATAAAAACTGCCTTCTGAATTTGCTCTCTGAGATCAGGTACTATTTAAAATGCAAAATAACTATGATTTTGGAAGTCCGGTGTTAGAATGTCTTACTTCTGCTTCTTACCTACAGGAGGCGGATTTGCTCGTTGCGTCAGTTTTGCTGTTGGTGTGATTTCAGTTATCTTGGTGATATGGGCAATATTCAAAATAACACATTGGTCAGTATTATAGTGAGAGAAGTTCAATATTATAGCAAATAACAAGTTTATATTATTTTATTTATATGGATTGTATTACTTATTCTATTTACTATAGCGCCAGTACAGGCAATGATTGGACAGACAATGTTGTTTCTCCTTATAACTGCAAAGCTTAAAGTCAACTTGTTAGATAAATATGCTATGAAAATATATATTTGTGTGGCTGATATGAGTGATCAAAGTATACAGCAAATTCTGCTTTACTCATCGGGGGAAGCATACAGTGAGTAATAACTATGAGTCTGATGTATTGTCAATCACTCAGATCAAATGGCACGCAAGTCTTATTTTTCCCTTTAGTAGCATACTAAACTGACAGATCTCTTTAAAGGGAATCTAGGCAGACCCTTTAACCTGGGGCACCTGTTATATTGCAGATGTCTTGAATCAAGTTTCCTTTATTTTTCAGTTTCCTTAAAGCAAGAAAAATCTTGTAATTAATAGATAGAAATTACAACCTATTGTTACCAAGCTGGGTTACCAATAGTGTTGGACTGTAGTACCTAGGGCCCACAGATAGAATTGACTCTAGGTGCCCACACTACAGCTACATGCAACTAACTGTTACACATTAACCCTGTTAGAGTCAAGTATCGAATGTAAACCACAGATGCCATAAGCACAGGGGTGTACATTGAAATCATGGGGCCCCATAGCAGAAGGTCTAATTGCCCTCCCCACCCAAAAAAAAAAAAAATACTTGACTGGTCACAGAAGAGCATATCTCAGAACGATGCCCCAACTGTGACCACCACATAGCCCTCCATACAGTATCATGGCCCCCCACATAACCCTGCAAACTGTAAAATGGCCCCCCACATAGCCCTACAAACCATATTATAGCCCCTCACATAGCCCTGCAAACCATATAATGGCCCCCCACATAGCCCTGCAAACCGTATAATGGGTCCCCATAAAGTAGCCCTGTAAACTGTATAATGCCCCCCCACACAGCCCTGCAAACAGCATAATGGCTCCCCACATTACCCTGTAAACAGTATAATAGCCCTCCACATAGCCCTGCAAACAGTATAATGGCCCCACATAGCCCAGCAAACAGTATAATGGCCCCCACATAGCCCTGCAAACAATATAATTGCCCTGCAAACTGTATAATGGCTCCACATAGCGCTCCATAAAGTATAATGGCTCCCACATAGTCCTTCAGATATTATATTGGCCTCATACATAGCACTCCAAATAGTATAGTGGCCCCCTTATAGCCCTTGAAATAGTATAATGACCCCCACATAGCCCTCCATATAGTATAATGGCCTATACATAGCCCTCCATATAGTATAATGGCCCTCACATAGCCTTCCATATAGTATAAGGTGTCCCCACATAGCCCTTCAAATATTATAATGCCCCCCGACATAGCACTCCATATAGTATAATGGGTTTCACATAGCCTTCTATACTGCATAATGGGTCCCACATTGCCTTCCAGATACTATAATATGACCCATATTGCCTTCCACATATTATAATTTTCCCCACATTTAATTTTACATAGTATAATGCACACCACATTGCCTTCAAAGTAGTGTAATGTGCCCCACATTGCCTTTCATGTAGTATAATGCACCTTGAACCCCTCAGGCCCCCCAAACAGTATAATGGCCCCCACAATGTACTGTACTCTATGATTAAAAAAAATAAATAAATACTCACCTCTCCTCGTTTCACAGTCCCCCGCTGCTCTGGTCTCTGCTGCATGTAGTCTGAAGCGCCACACATCTTGGCGCTGTGGGCGCGATACAGTGATATCATTATGCCCACTGCGCTGAGACGTCAGCGCTCAGATGCAGAGGGAGAATAATGGAGGAAGGGAGCCGGATGCAGATACAGTAGAAAGTGTGATGCCGAGTGGGAGGGCCAGAGATGGCGCTGGCACCGGGTCTTCTCAGCTCATGGACCCCATAGCGGCCATGTGGTCTCCCGCCATTGGCTGTACCCCACTGCATAAGCATATATACTGTGCCCACACCCTAACGGGAATCTGTCAGTAGAATCAACCCCCCTAAGCCGTCTATATGAGCATGCTGGTCATATGAAGTTCAATAAAATTATACTTTGAAATCTGTAATCCAATGTCTTATTCCAGAGAAATCCACATTGTTCTCAATATGTTAATGAGCTGTTAAGATCTATGGGCTGAACATAGATCTCTCTGATAATCTGCCTCCCGAGCTTATTATAAATGAAAGGAGGCTTTACCAGTGTGAGGTATGTAATGACTGACAGTCTGCTCTCCTGATCTACATGTTTCACACTGTGCCGCCTTTCATTTAAAATAATCTCAGGAGGCAGATGCTCAGGGAAATTAGTGTCCGGCCCTAGATCTTAACTGCTTATTTACATATTAAGAAAAATGTGGATTTTTCTGGAATAAGACATTGGATTGCAGATATCAAGGTATTTTTATGTTCAATTTTCTATGACCTGCATGCCCATGTAGACGGCTTAGGAGGGTTGATTCTACTAACAGTAACTGTCATGTATATTTAAGGTGGTTTGCATTAAAGGAATTCTTCAGTAAAATCAAGTTATCTCCTCTCTACAGGATTGGTGATAAAACATATTAATTGGTAGGGTTCTGACTGCGACCCATACTGATCAGAAGAATTTGGGAAAGTTTATCCCGGACCGGACACTTTTATCCCCATTTCAAAATGGCATGGCAGGTCAGATGTCTGACAGCCACTCTGTTCGTTCTCTATGGGATGGGCAGAAATAGCTGGGCATAGCGCTCGGCAGCCCCAAAGTGAATGATGGAGCAATGGTCGAGCATTCTAACGGGGATAAAAGTTCCCTATTCTGCTGATCAGTGCGGGTTCCAGCAGTCGAACCCCCACCAATCAATAAGTTAGCACCTATTCTGTGGATAGGTGATAACTTTTTTTTTCTCTAGAGAATACCTTTAAGTGCATCTCTGCCACTGTATATTAGTATGTCACAGGACAGGAAGGAGTTAAACTTTCAATTATTTAACCTCCAATGGAAATAAAGAATCCTCTCCTTATTTATAATGGATAGAAAAACTGACCCCATACACAACATAATCCTCTATACCAAAAACAATATACTAATAATAACAAAGCCAAAGGAGAAATACTGCCACACCATCACCAAACAACATAATGCCACACTGATCATTAACAAAGAAAGATTGTCTAAAACTAATATTATCATTGGGGACATTGAACACAGGAACTCTGTTTAAAGTGCATAGCACTAATCTAATGATTACCAGTGATTTATACATGCGCTCTCTAAATAGTATATAGTGCATAGTGTAAAAGTGCAGGTAGTACAGTGATCATCAGTGACATTATACACAGGAGCTCTGTAGATAGTGTACAGTCATATGAAAAAGTTTGGGCACCCCTATTAATCTTAAGCTTAATGTTTTATAAAAATTGGTGTTTTTGCAACAGCTATTTCAGTTTGATATATGTAATAACTGTTGGACACAGTAATGTTTCTGCCTTGAAATGAGGTATATTGTGCTAACAGAAAATGTGCAATCTGCATTCAAACTAAATTTGACCGGTGCATAAGTATGGGCACCCTTATCATTTTCTTGTTTTAAATACTCCTGCCTACTTTTTACTGACTTACTAAAGCACTTTTTTTGGTTTTGTAACCTCATTGAGCTTTGAACTTTATAGCTAGGTGTATGCAATCATGAGAAAAGCCACTTAAAGTGGCCACTTGCAAGTTGTTCTCCTGTTTGAATCTCCTCTGAAGAGTGGCATCATGGGCTCCTCAAAACAACTGTCAAATGATCTGAAAACAAAGATTATTCAACATAGTTGTTCAGGGGAAGGATACAAAAAGCTGTCTCAGAGATTTAACCTGTCAGTTTCCACTGTGAGGAACATAGTAAGGAAATGGAAGAACATAGGGACAGTTCTTGTTAAGGCCAGAAGTGTCAGGACAAGAAAAACATCAGAAAGGCAGAGAAGAAGAATGGTGAGATCAGTCAAGGACAATCCTCAGACCACCTCCAGAGAGCTGCAGCATCAACTTGCTGCAGATGGTGTCACTGTGCATCGGTCAACTATACAACGCACTTTGCACAAGGAGAAGCTGTATGGGAGAGTGATGCGAAAGAAGCCGTTTCTGCAAGTACGCACAAACAGAGTCGGCTGAGGTATGCAAAAGCACATTGGAAGAAGCCTATTTCTTTTTGGAAGCAGGTCCTGTGGACTGATGAAACCAAGATTGAGTTGTTTGGTCATACAAAAAGGCGTTATGCATGGTGGCAAAAAAACACAGCATTCCAAGAAAAACACTTGCTACCCACAGTAAAATTTGGTGGAGGTTCCATCATGCTTTGGGGCTGTGTGGTCAATGCCGGCACTGGGAATCTTGTTAAAGTTGAGGGACGCATGGATTCCACTCAGTATCAGCAGATTCTTGGCAATAGTGTTCAAGAATCAGTGATAAAGTTGAAGTTACGCAGTGGATGGATCTTTCAGCAAGACAATGATCCAAAACACCGCTCCAAATCTACTCAGGCATTCATGCAGAGGAACAATTACAATGTTCTGGAATGGCCATCCCAGTCCCCAGACCTGAATATCATTGAACATCTGTGGGATCATTTGAAGAGGCTGTCCATGCTCGGCGACCATCAAACTTAACTGAACTGGAATTGTTTTGTAAAGAGGAATGGTCAAAAATACCTTCATCCAGGATCCAGGAACTCAATAAAAGCTACAGGAAGCGACTAGAGGCTGTTATTTTTGCAAAAGGAGGATCTACTAAATATTAATGTCACTTTTCTGGTGAGGTGCCCATACTTATGCACCTGTCAAATTTTGTTTGAATGCAGATTGCACATTTTCTGTTAGTACAATAAACCTCATTTCAAGGCAGAAACATTACTGTATCCAACAGTTATTACATATATCAAACTGAAATAGCTGTTGCAAAAACACCAATTTTTATAAAACATTAAGCTTAAGATTAATAGGGGTGCCCAAACTTTTTCATATGACTGTATATAGTCTATAGTGTAAGTGTACAAGTAATACAATGATCACTAGTGACAGTTAAGCAGGAGCTCTTTAGATAGTATTAATTATATATTATAAGTATATAGTGATCACCAGTGACAGTTATACACAGGAGATCTGCATAGCGTAAGTGTACAGGAGATTCAGTGATCAGCGGTCAAATTATACACAGGAGCTTTGTAGATACTATATAGTGTATAGTGTTAGTGTACAGGTAGTTCCACTGGCTCACTGGTGATGTCTCCAATTAAAGTAATTCATCTTCGCTTTTCTTCTTCATCCTTCACTATGGCTTCCTCCAATGTGTCCTGCTCTGCTTGCTTGTAATCCAGGGTACCCCATTGTCCTAGTCCTTATTGTGACACTGTCCTCCGTCCATGTGTTCACTTTGACCTGTAGCTTAACGGACCCATCTAACCAGGTGAGCCTAACAATTTGTATGTTGTTTTTTGACATTTTAGGAAGCTAAAATCTACTGGGAAAGCCAAACTTTCACAGAGAAACACAGCGTTAGCTCAAAAAGAAGGAGAGATGAATGCAGCCCATGTTCCTCTAAACAAAAATCAATAGAGACAATGAACTTACTGATTTCAGAAGACGCTAAAAACTATGCTTTCATCTCGTCATATTTTCTTTTACCCATCAACTCTTTTTAATGGAATGGAAAATTAAATATTTGTGTTTTCTTTTGAAGTATTAAAATAAATGCAATTCACAAAGCTATTCCTGAAATAGTATTAGAGTTGATCAATTGATTCATTGGGTTACCGATGTAGTATCAAAAATATCAATATTATCTAAACCCTTTTTTATTACAGAACAAGCTTAAAGAGTAACTGTTATTTTGAATGTTATTTGCTTTCATCAATAGTAAACATGAAAATAAGAAAATGTTGTAAGGGCTTAGTCACAAGTCTGTATTTGGTCCGTATTTTTCATCAGTGTTTGTATGCTAAAACCAAGAGTGGAATTTACAGAGAAAAACTATAATTGAAAGATTGACACCTGTTCTATATTTTAGAGACACTCTTGGTTTTGGCATACAAATACTAATGAAATACTGGTCAAAAATACTGATGTGTGAATAAAGCCTAATACATTTTATAAAAGAAAACTGCTTCTTTCTCCTCCTGTACTGATCTTTCATTCTAAATATTCTCAATTCATTGGTAAAATCTGTCTTCAGTGGATTCAAACTTTCCCATTCCAAAAATAGGATATAACAGTTGGTGCTCCTAAAGTTCTATGGAGAGGGGAGGGGAGGGAGGATCTAGAGCAGACAGACATTCTGCTGCTAGTTCACCGGAAACAACAGTTACACCTTTAGCACATGGCCATAATACAGCACCCATAGAAATGTACTGTTTCTCTGTTTTTAATAATACTGGTGACAAATTTATTGCCCAGTCGAATGTTGGTACAACCTTGTCATGTAACAGTGTTATAACTTAATAAAAATATTTAATAAGAAAGCTTTATTGTGTTGTGTGCTCTTTGTATATAGGCCTCAAAATGTATTCTGAGATTTTTTACTCAAAGTTAGTAATGATCGAGCACTAAAATGCTCGAGTGCTCGGTACTCGAATCTAGCAGGTCGGTCGCTCGGACGAGCTCGACTCGAGTACCGAGTATAATGGAAGTCAATGGGAAACTCCAGAATTTCTTCGGAAGACCCTAACAGGAGGGCTGCGGGGGCAGGAAAATCACTGAAATGGATGGAAACAGCGCTCAAGTGGAATGGGAACAGCATGAGGAAGGCCACTGGATGCATTGCTGACTTCCAAAGTCACTTCTGGGAACAATGTTGTCAGAGTACTACTTCACTTTTACAGACTGACAATAAAACATACAAAATCGAAGATAAAATGGATGTTACAGGAAAAAATGTTAGAGAAAAAAAAAACGCCTACTCCACCCCTTAGGCTGCATGCCCACGATCAGTAATAGTAATGTTCTGGACGCAACAAATTTTCAATGCATCCAAAACGCTGCATTGTGCAGTACAAGCACAGTGGATGAGGTTAATAGAAATCTCATGCCCACTGTGCTTCTTTTTAACGCTGCATGAACTCACCTGCGGTGCGGGTTTCCATGCTACAGCATGTCAATTTTTCTTTTGGGAACGCTCAGTCTTCTGTGCGGAATTTCTCCATAGACTTACATTAGATGTGGTAAATCCGCAGTTAAAAAACAAGAGCACATGCATTTTAAGTGCGTTTACACAGGCGTTTTTAGCCTGGTTTTAATAAACAAATAATTTTTAAAAATGAAGTGGGGTTCCCCCTAGTTTTGATAACCAGCCAAGGTAAAGCAGACAGCTGTGGGCTAATGTTATCAGGCTGGGAAAGTCCATGGTTATTTGGTCTTTCTCAGCCTAAAAATACAAACCCGCAGCTGCCTCAGAATTGGCACCTCACAGTTCTGGTGCTTTGCCCGGGTCTTCCTGATTGACCTGGTGTGGTGGCAATCGGGGTAAAGGTAGTTGGGGTTGATGACAGCTGTGATTTGTCAAAAATCAAAGGTGCCATCAACCTCTGGGGTTAGTAATGGAGAGGTGACACTGTCTGTATGTATGTGCTCTGTGTATACATGTGTCTATGTTCTCTGTGTATACGGTACATATGTCTGTGCATGTGCTATGTATACATGTATATGTATGTGCTGTGTATACATGTGTGTATGTGCTGTGAATACATGTGTGTATGTGTATGTGCTCGGTGTATACATGTGTGTTCTATGTGTGTGTATACATATATGTGTGTGACATGCAGTGTTTGTGTCACATACTGTGTGTATGTAGCATCCATTTATATATCCCAGCTGCACAATAGCTATACGCAGCACATCAAATTCATTCATAATTTCAGGATATTCAACATTTTTCAAATTGAAATATGGTAATCAGTGCATAATTTTTTATATACGTATATATTTTGGTCTTTAAAAAAAATTTGTAGAATTTTTACATGCCAATTTTTTTAAGCTGATAATATTTACAAACCAATTTGCTGGACTTCAAATGTGAGAATTTTCTTTCAGTATCAAACATTGCCTGTCAGTAGCCAAACAGATGGCTTGTTCTAATCTCATTTTGTTAAAAAAAAAATTTTTTTCCACATTTTGTCTATTTTTAGACCATTTCATTTGGTGATGGTAGTAGCTTACAGGTGCAATAAATTGAATGTTGCCCACAAGAAAAGAATTCATTGACTTTTACATATAGTACCAGTCAAAAGTTTGGATAAACCTGCTCATTGTAAGATTTTCCTTGTTCTTTTTGAAGGAGTTCCCAGTGGTGCTGAGCACTTGTTGGCTGCTTTGCCTTCACTCTGCGTTCCAACTCATCCCAAACCATCTCAATTGGGTTGAGGTTGGGTAATTGTGGAAAATATGTCTTCTGGCACTGCACTTCCTCCCTCTTCTTCTTGGTCACATAGTCCTAACATAGCCTGCCCCACCCCAACATTCATGCCTCTTCTTTTCCCCTTTGTTCATTGCACACATCCTTTTCAGCTCTTCACTCCAGGGCAGGACACCCAGCATCACAAAGCCTACTCCATCGCGGAGTATGTTGTGATCTCACGATGTTACAATGCATGTCATCCGAGACACAGCACTGTGTGTGGTGACTTTTAAGGCCTAATGGTGCTGGAAGCCCTGGCCTGGAGTGAAGATCATTCGATCAAAGGGGAAAGCGGAAAAGAAAAGATGCTGAGCACCAAACTGTGGGCTGAGGTGATAGTGGGACAGGAGAGCATGCATACCAGGATGGGGGCTCAAGGGGTGCCATGCATACCAGGATGGGGTATCAAGGGGTGCCATACATACCAGGATGGGGACTCAAGGGGTGCCATGCATACCAGGATGGGGGCTCAAGGGGTGCCATGCATACCAGGATGGGGGCTCAAGGGGTGCCATGCATACCAGGATGGGGGCTCAAGGGGTGCCATACATACCAGGATGGGGTATCAAGGGGTGCCATGCATACCAGGATGGGGGCTCAAGGGGTGCCATGCATACCAGGATGGGGGATAAAGGGGTGCCATGCATACCAGGATAGGGAATCAAGGGGTGTCATGAATACCAAGATGGGATATAAAGGAGTGACATGCATACCAGGATGGGGGATAAAGGGGTGCCATGCATACCAGGATGGGGGATAAAGGGGTGCCATGCATACCACGATGGGGGATCAAGGGGTGCCATGCATACCAGGATGGAGATGAGGCCCAGTTATACCAGGATGGGATGGGGGCCACTTATACAAGGAAGGAGGGTCCATACATACCAGGATGGAGGATATTAACAGAATTGGGGGACATTACCCCAATACCAGTGTCAGCAGCAGACCCCCTCCCCCATAACAGGACATCATGACCACATTTTTTGCTTAAATTTGTTTTTTTTATTTTCCTCCTTTAAAGCCTAGGTGCGTCTTATGGTCCAGTGCGTCCTATAGGATTTTCTTAGCTGAAAAATACGGTAATTGAGATCTATCAGTCTGGAAAATGTTATAAAGCCATTTCTAAAGCTTTCAGATTTATGGATGAAGAGTGGTGCTGATAGATCTGAGCTCCACCGGTGAAAATGAACACAGGTACAGCAGTATGGATAACTGTACTTTATAACTGACCTCTTTCTAGATTTACAGGCTTTTGTTAGAAAACTTACGCTAAAAAGACACTTCACTATGACACCTGACATAGATTCTCATGGAAATAATGCCAGTAATTTGAACATCTCTCATTCAGAGCCATCATTACACATTGACCTGCGGAATAAATCCAATTTTTACCCTGTGGAAAGCAAGAGTCATCAGATTGACACCTTCTGTGACCTTACACTTCAAGATTTCAAGAAAATGGCAAGCATGTCCATACCACTTCGATATGGAAACCAAAGAGGATTCCATTAACTTTTTTGGATTTAGTTTTATACGTGAAGGAAGATTTTTACTAAAACATATTTTAAACCGGTAGACACCAATAACTACATTCATTATTCTAGTGGACACTATAAAAAATGGTTAACAAATATACCTCATAACCAGTTCCAAAGGATTCGGAGAAATTGTGCTACCATAATGGATTATGAGGAACAATCAGAAATCCTAAAACATAGTTTTTTTCAACAAAAATACCCTAAAGAATTGGCTATAAAATCCTATGAACGTGTTAAAAGTGAACATTGCTCTAATCTATCTGAGAGGAAGTAAAAAAATGAAAATAACAATGAAAACAAAAATAAAGAGAATGATACTTTTGAACATAATCCAAAATTCATTACTACTTTCAATCAACAACATAGAATAATTAGGGACATTATACAAAAAAAATTGGCATATTCTTCAAAATGATCAAATATTAAATCAGGTACTCCCCAAAATTCCTTCATTAATATTCCGGAGGGCCCCCACCCTCAGAAATATTCCAGCTCCCAGTAAGTTACGCAGACAGTATGCATCTAAAAATATATATCAGGATACACCAATGACCAAAAGAAATATGGTCATCAAATGCCGAAAGAGGGGATATTGTTGTTGCCATTCCATCACCCATTCTTATGATCATTTTACGTCTGCAGTCACCAAAGAAAAATTCGCAATAAAGCATTCCATGTCCTGTGACACGGATCATCTATAATATAACCGGGGATGCGTGTCTCTGTCTGAAGCCTCGATAGACTGCGCATGCGCGACGCGCAGTCTGGCTCCAGACAGAATCACGTATCCAGCCGTTACAGGTAAGAGGAGTGTATGGCGTCGGAGATCGTGGTATGTGTAGGCACTGAATACATACCGCGATCTCCGGCACCATACTTACCTGACCGGGAGGAGCGTTGCGGCGGCACCTCTCTTCGCCGGAGACCGGGGCAGGAGTGAGGCGTCGGATCGGCGCCGGACACATTTGCAGTGTGTCTTCAGCAAAATGGCGCCAGACAGCGTGGTGCTCCAGCGCCGCACACCTCCCCTGGCCTCCGGCAGAACAGGACGCAGCAGCGCTGGAGCACAGAGAAGAAAGGTGAGTATAACTGTTTATTTTTTTGTATGTGTGTACAGTGTGAAAGGGATGAGGGGGCCACACTTACCAAGATTGGGGGGTGAGGGGGCCACACATACCAGGATTAGAGGGTGAGGGGGCCACACATACCAGGATTGTGGGGTGAGGGGACCATGCATACCAGGATTGTGGGGTGAGGGGACCATGCATACCAGGATTGGGGGGTGAGGAGTACAACACATACCAGGATTGGGGGGTGAGGGGACCATGCATACCAGGATTGGGGGGTGAGGCCACCATGCATACCAGGATTGGGGGGTGAGGGGTACCACACATACCAGGATTGTGGGGTGAGGGGACCATGCATACCAGAATTGGGGGGTGAGGGGTACCACACATACCAGGATTGGGGGATGAGGGGACCATGCATACCAGGATTGGGGGTGAGGGGACCATGCATACCAGGATTGGGGATGAGGGGTGCCATGCATACCAGGATTGGGGATGAGGGGTGTCATGCATACCGGGATTGGGGATGAGGGGTGCCATACACACCTGGATTGGGGATGAGGGGAGCCATACATAGCGGTATTGGGGATGAGGGGTGCCATGCATACCAGGATAGGGATGAGGAGTGCCATGTATACCAGGATGAGGGGCCATGCATACCAGGATGGAGATGAGGGGTGCCATGCATACCAGGATGTGGGTGAGGGGCCCATGCATACCAGGATGAGGGATACCATACATACCAGGATAGGGATGAGGGATGGGGTACCACACATACCAGGATTGGGGGTGAGGGGTGCCACGCATACCAGGATTGGGGATGAGTGGTGCCATGCATACCAGGATTGGGGGTGAGGGGTGCCATGCATACCAGGATTGGGGGTGAGAGGTGCCATGCATACCAGGATTGGGGGTGAGGGGTGCCATGCATACCTGGATAGGATGGTGGGGACAGGATGGGGGCAGCACAAATACCAGGAGGGGGCAGCACATACCAGCATGAGAGACCATATACCAGTAAAAATGCTCGCCACCCGGGCGTAGAACAGGTTCAATAGCTAGTGTCATATATATTATCGAATGCAGTTGCCCAAAACAATATGTAGGCAGAACTACTCAGGCACTATACAATAGAATCAACTCACATAGACACAATATAACTACAGGTTTTCTAAAACATGGGCTTTCTCGGCACATGAATAATTACCATAAACGTAATTTTAAAGAATTAAAAATTCTTCCTATCGAACATGTCACTAATGATACCCCTAATAGGATACAGCGCCTTAACCGAAAGGAAATATACTGGATGTATAAGCTTAACACCTTAAAATCCCAAAGGCTTAATGAAATCTCAGAAGTTTTCCTCTGAGAACCATGGAAACCAATATGTCATTTAGCTCAGTGGAGTAGGCTCCTGCATTTCAAGCAGCTTACCTAACATAGACCTGGTTCTTATCTGGGGTATATTTCCCCTCCAGTTTTAGCATGCCTGCACTCCGCAGTGTCTCTGAAGGATGACAAGCTGGATGGCAGCGTTCTGCTACCATCCAGCCTGTCATCTCAATGCCGTCCCAGCGTGGGAGAATTCTCCTGCTCAAGCGGTGACATCATTTGCCAGCACCGCATGTGCAGGAGAATTCTCCCACGCTGTCAGTGACGTGCATGAGGTGAGCTGAGTTCATTGGACATGAACTCAGCTCATCTGGATGCCGTCACAGCGAGACACTGAGGAGGTTCACTGAGGAGCTTCTCAGTGTCTGCAGCATGGCAAGCTGGATGGCAGCGTTCTGCTGAGATCCAGCCTGTCATGTCAATGTAGCAGAGCTGAAGCCATCCTGGGAACCATGGAAAGGTAAGGATGAGGTTGGTTTATTCTTTTACTTTTATTACAGGAGATCGTTGTCTTCAGCTGGAATGGGCGTGACGGTAAGTAGAGTTTAAATTAGAACATTAAAGAATTGTGTCTTTATTTCAATTAAAGGACTTTATTCTGGGTGTTTGTGTTTTTTTTTAACTTTCACTATGGGGTTAGTAATGGGGGGAGTCTTATAGACGCCTCTCCATTACTAACCTGGGCTTGATGTCAGCTGGCATTATAAGCTGACATCAACCCCAACCCTATTACGCCACTGCCACCGCTACAGAGCAGTGGGAAGAGCAAGGCTAAGTGCCAGAATTGGCGCATCCTATGGATGCGCCATTTCTGCGGCGGCTGACGGCTGGTGTTTCTAGCCTGGGAGGGGGCCAATATTCATAGCACCCTTCCTGGGCTATTAATATCAGCCCCCAGCTGTCTGCCTAGCCTTTGCTAGCTATTAAAATAGGGGGGACCCCACGTCATTTTTTTGAGGGGTCCCACATTTTAATAGCCTGTAAAGGCTAGGTATTCAGCTGGGGGCTGATACTAGGAGCCTGGGAAGCTCCGTGGGTATTACCCCCTTCCCAGGCTTCAAACATCTGCCCCAGCCATCTGCTTAACCTCCGCTAGCGACTAAAATTACGGGGAACCCCACGCCAATTTTTTTTTTTAATAAATCCTTTATTTTAACACTAAATGACAAGTACAGTAACCAACACTGTCACTGTACTTATTATATATGTGACTGACATGTTTCTATCTATCTAATCTATGTGTGATGCTCTATTCTTTCTGTTCTAAATTGTCGGGTACCGATGCATGCCGCTGATTAATTGCTGGCCGGCTTTTTTAAAGAGACAAAAGCACTATTATTTTTTTTTTTAATAACTCCTTTATTTTAACACTAAATAACAAGTACAGTAACCAACACTGTCACTGTACTTATTATATATGTGACTGACATGTTTCTATCTATCTAATCTATGTGTGATGCTTTATTCTTTCTGTTCTAAATTGTCGGGTACCGATGTATGCCGCTGATGAATTGCCGGCTTTTCATGTTTCACTGTGAGCACTGTTCCCATAGATTTGGGTAATCACTGTAATGCCACAACCACCATGGCTGTGGCATTACAGTGAGTGGCAGACAATCTCTGTATGATTGGTGCTCTAAATAGCGCCAAACATGCAGGACGGGGACCCGAGCTCCCGCCCGAGCATCTCGAAAGTACTCGGTGAGCTCCGAGCATCTTGAGTACTGAGATGCTCGGGCGAGTACCGAGTAGTGGCGAGCATGCTCGCTCATCACTAATAAAGATATGTGTTGTCATGTCTCATGTGTCAACAAGAGTAGTATCAAATGAAGAGAGTATGCTCACCCAAAAAGTGCTGAAGTGCCAGGTGCATCAGATGCCAAGCCCCAAGATGAAAATAGTAGAATCGCTTTTACTTCATAAAGACGGCGTTGAAAAGAGTTGTGAATAAAAAAACGTATCATCATCATTGTTGAAGAATCGATTTACTCCAGCTGCGCAGCCCACTTTGAGGGTTTCATCCAACTGTATCCAATATTTCCTGGAGGATTTATCCACCAGCCACTGGGCAGCAGCTGTTTTTCTTCATAACTACATAGGAGTTGTCCCTGTCACAACTCCACCAGGTGAGCAAAACCAGCATTTACCCACTCTCCCTCCATAGGGCATCACCCTAATGTGCGCTCTGTTCCCCACATCTAGATTTATTCAATAAAGCAGAAGGACATCTTTGTGGGCACATTGTATCATAAAAGAGTGATCCAAATGTCCATAGACAAAAAGGTTCTTTATTGATTTAACACCGGTCTCAAAACATAATGCGCTTCAGAGCTATCAGCTTCTTTTTCCAATGATAAGACTGTATGCTTATAAAACAAATGACAAACCTTAAATACACAAGTACAGGGCACCAAACATACAAGCAAATTTTGCCCCAAAACAGACATTTCATTGTGCAAGCTGTAAAAATAGTGTTTCTACTTATCATAAATAGATATATTCAAAAGTTATTTATCTCCTAAGAGTGATAGTCTAAAAAACAAATTTATTGTCAAAGTAGAAATTTTATCGCTTGACCGCTGGTGACTAATTCTCTAATGTGCTTGTGTTGTAGGTAGCTTAGCAACCTAATCGCCAGAGAAGTAGGCTGGATTCAGTCCTGGAATTGGATATACTAATGCGTCTGCACTCTAAATAGGTTAGCAATACAGATGGCAGGGAAATATGCTACATTCAGTCCTCAAAATTGATTGGATAGTTGATGCACTAACAGCCGAGGACACCGCTGTTGTATGAATCTTGCACATGCGTTCTACCTAACATTGAACTGTGAAGATTCCCAATCACCCCAGAATATTAATGGATCAGACAAGGTAATATTAATGTTAGAAACACACATATATACAGTAAATACACACAAATGGATAAAATTGTTGGTACCCTTAAAGTAAGAAAAACCCTCAATCATCACTGAAATAACTTGAAACTGAGAAAGGTAATTTTCAATTTAAATATACTGAATATCAACTAATAAAAATCAGACAGTGCCTTTGATTTGTCTTTCAGAAGGAAAATAAAAAAAAAAACTAATGAAAATTGCTGAAAAAAATTGATGGTACCTTTAGAACAGATTGAAAATAATTTGACCACAGGGCATGTTGATCTAAGGTGTGTCCTTTTTTTAGCATCAAAGTACAAACTTGTAATCTGTCAGTCTGCGTATTTAGAGGGTGAAAAGTAGTCACTGTGCTGTTTAGTATCAAGGTGTGTACCACACTGAGCATAGACCAAAGAAAACTAAGGAGAGAGTGGTCTTAGGAGAGTGCAAATAAAATGATAGACAAAAATGTTAAAGGTAAAGGCTATAAGACCATCTCCAAACAGCTTGATGTTCCTGTTACTACAGTTGCATATATTATTCAGAAGTTTAAGGTCTATGGGAATCTAGCCAACTTCTCTGGACATGGCTGCAAGAAGAAAATTGGTTACCTTTCGTATTATCTGTCTCTTCAATTTGTCATCAAAGAGCCCAGAACAACTTCCATAGCTATTAGAGGTTAACTCCAAGGTGAAGGTACATCAGTGTCTGTTGCTGTCTTAACCAAAGTGGACTTCATGGAAGACGACCGAGGAAGATACCACAGGTGAAAGCAAATCATAAAAAAGAGAGACTGGAATTTGCCAAAATGCATATTGACAAGCCACAAAACTTCTGTTAGAATGTCCTTTAGACAGATGAGACAAAATTGGAGATTGTTGCAAATCACATCAGCTCTATGTTCATAGATAGCAAAAATGAAGCATACAAAGAGAAGAGCATTGTACGTACTGTAAAACATATAGGAGTTTTATGTTTTGGGGCTACTTTGCTGCATCTGAAACAGGGTGTCTTAAATTTGTGCAGGGTATAATTCAATTTTAAAGCTGTCAAGGCATGCTGGAGTGAAATATGTTGCCCAGTATCAGAAATCCCTAACAGGATAATGACCCAAAACACAGCTAAAACTATCCAAGAATGACTAAGAGCAAAACATTGGAGATGATACTACCATCACTCCATGCCTTTAGCAGATGTGCAATTTTTTCTAAATACATAATACCTCCAGTGAAGCATGGTGGTGGCAGTGCCCTTATGTGAAGCTGCATGAGTATTGCTAGTGTCAGAGAGCTACATTTCATTGAAGGTATCATGAATTCTCAGATATAGTGCTCTATATTGAAAGAGAAGATGCTACCATCACTCCGTGCCCTTGGTAGACATGCACTTTTCCAACATGACCATGATCCAAAACACACATTTGTTGAATCTCTGAAAATGAACTGGGTGAAAGTGATTCAGTGGCCAAGTATGTTTCCTGAGCTGAACCCAACTGAACACCTATGGGAAATTCTAAAGAGACAAGTTGAGCATCATCCTCCATCAAGCACTGAGGCTTTAAAAGATCTCATTACCGAAGAATGGAAAAAGTTAGATGTTGGGCAAAAAAATATTCTATGAAATGAAGTCTTAACAAAATTTTGAAAATTGTTTTTGCGTTCAGTGAGATATTGATTAAAATCTTGCTTTTAGAAGGGGGTGCACTCATTTATGCTAAGAACTATATATATATAAATACACACGCAGTATGTAATGTACCTAGAAATGCATCTATGCTGACAATCCATCAGCAACATGTATCAGATGCTGGTTACATAATATTAGCTATATACTGTATGTTTAACTGGTCCCAGGCAGCTTCTCACCATCTGTTGACCCAAGTGACAGGTCTCGTCCTGCATGCTTGTACAGAGAGAAACCTATCACTTAAGGGGAGTAGGTAGGGAAAAGCCACCGCAGACCTATCTGGCTAGTTTCCTGGTCATCTCGGTCCTCTGCGGCTATTAAACTGTGTTTATCTCTGAAATACAGCAGCAGTTCAGAGTTAAACATATATTGCTGAAATCATGCAGTCAGTGCCTGTTACATGCTGCCTGTGAATCATCAGGTTCCCTTTAATATCTAGAGAACTGCAAATTTTAATAATCAGTGAATTGAAAAAGTGCTTGTTTTTCAAATCAATATCTGACATTATCTTTCTATGAAGATGGGAATAAGTAACTAGCTAGAGACAATAGCAGCTTTGATTGGTAAGTCAATACAAACTTGTATTCCTCTAATAGCCTGTGAACTCCCATCTGGCAAACCTGCAGCTTTTTCCTGAGGATTTATGAAATTTATCCAAATTTAACATTAAAAGGAATCAAATGAAGTCACTATTCAAATAAAGGGAACATTGCTTGCCAGATGTTAGTTCACAAGTTATCAGGGGATTGTCGGTTAGCATTATTTAATGAGTAAATGTCTGTAGCTACAATAGCTGTGAATATATTGCTTGTCTACACCTTCAGCAGTTTTGTTAATCCATGTGGTACATGGAGTATACAGTTTACAATGTGGCAATATAACTACAATATCAGGCAATCAGGCAATATTAGCGCAAGTGAGCCAGAGATGCCGACTCACTCCTCCATTCCCGCAGATGCCCAGGGTGCGCGCACTGAGCGCAGATACCCGGGTAGTGTTCTTAGGGGGTACGCGTGGTCCCGTCCTCTTAAAGGGACAACGCGTGCCATCCTAAAGCCAATGGCTGAGAGGCACTTATTATTTAAGGCACCTACACCTAAGGGGAGGTGCCTGTGCAATGTTGTTCATAAGTTACTATAACACACTTGCTAGTTCTCAGGTCCCAGTGCTTGTATCCAGTATACCTGCCTGTCTGTCAGCCATGCCTGCCCGCTTGTCCGTCAACTGAGCCTGCCTGTCAGCCGTGCCGGCATGTCAGCCGTGCCAGCCCACCCATCAGCTTGTCTGACGTCTGTGCCAGCCTGCTCATCCATCTGCCGTGCTACTCTGCCTGTCTGTCAGTTGTACCACCCTGCTCATCCATCTGCCGTGCCAGCCTGCTTGTCATCTGCCTTGCCACCCTGCTTGTCTGTCTGACGTGCCAGCCTGCTTGCCCATCTGCCATGCCAGTCTGCCTTTCTACCTGCCGTGCCAGCCAGCACCAGCCTGCCTGTGTCATGCCAGTCTACCATTCCGGCCGCTACTGCCTCCTGTCCCTTGGGGGTCAGCTGCCATCCACCCAAGGTCAGTCCCGGAGTAGCACCTGGTTCCGCCTCCCTCATCTCTCATCGGATAGCAGCGTCGTCAGCCACCATGCAACTGAGGTCAGACCTGGTCAGGTACCTAGTTACTCCCCTCTTGGCTCTCCTTGGATCACAGCACAGTGGTTCCACTACCGGGTTCGTACATTTGCACAGGCCATGGAATCAGCTGGCTCCCAAGCTCCCTCCATCTCTGACCTGTACCAGGAGGTCTCGCGCCAGAAATCCCAATAGGATACAATCTTGTCCTTTCTGTGGACTGTGAACACCCGCCTGAACGCGCTGTCAACTCTGGCTGCACCTGCATCTATCCAAGCGGCAACAACTTCGGTGGAGTCTAAACAGCCTGTCAGTGTTGCACCCGGCTCCAAACCTCGACTGTCTGTCTCTCCACAAAATGGCGGGGATCCTGCTCGAGGATTCATAAATCAGTGCACACTACATTTCGAGCTCTTAGCCCACTAGTTTGTTTCAAACCAGGCCAAAGTGGCCTTCATCATGTCCCATCTCACTGGTGAGGCTCTGGCGTGGCTCAACCCCTCATGGGAGAGAGAGGACCCTCTTGTGTCAAAACTCCAGTCCTTCCTAGATGCCTTCTGGAAGGTTTTCGATGAGCCTGGCTGTGTGTCTGTCACGCAAGGTGTGGGAAAGACTTAGTGCAACACAAATGGAAGTGGGAAAGGGAGCCCAGACTCTGGGGAAAGGGAGGAAAGTGGAGACCTCCTAGGTTGATCTAGCATCACCCAGTCTCCCCTAACGTCCCTGTATTGGCTCTTAACCAACCGCGCCTTGTTTTTCCCTGGCGCTTGGCTCAAGCTAGGGAAGGGAGGAGATGAGCACTAATCAATCTCCACTAAACACTAAAGACAACAAGGAAGGACAAACAGGGGAAAAGTCCTTAGCTTTAGATGACTCCAGACAAATGCACAAACACGTCCTCAAGCTCCAGAGAGGAAAAGGTACTGCTCTTGCTAAGCCTTCACAAGGAATAATGAATATCACCGGCACCTCCCTCTAGAACCCACCAGGTATCTATACACCCAGGCCAGGGAGTTAATTAGCCAGAGGGAGGTAGCCACTGGGTCCTAGAGACAGCCTCTAAGAAGATGTCTGTAATGCCAAACATAGAAATCTCCTGCAACCAACTGCAGGGCGACTGTCTGTCACCTCTGACACACCCGTGACAGCATCCTCAGCAGCATCTTCTCTCTCTCAACTGCACCAGGGAAACCTCACAATGGGATAGTACGCTGTACATTTCCGCACCCTCTCGTCTGAACTCGCCTGGAATAATGAGGCTCTGGTGTCAACCTTCTGGAAGGGCCTTTTTGGGTGAATCAAAGATGAGCTGGCCAGTTGGGAAATACCCATCTCTCTGGATGACCTGGTGTCTCTGGAAACATGGATAGACATCACGTTTCAGGAGCATTTCAGGGAGGTATATCATGAGAGAAGACCTGTGCATCTGGCCCCCACTTTCCAAAGACCAGTCATGCAGCTAGCCTCAGCTCTGGCATCTGCTCCTGAGTCCATGCAGGTAGACCTGTGGCGTATTGGATGTACGCTGACGTCTTTCATAAAAAGGGGGCTGAGACTTTACCACCACATAGGCCATACGACTGCCTGATTGACCTCTTGCCAGGTGCATCCCCTCCACGAGGCCATATCTATACCCCCTCTGACTGCTCCTATATCTGCCCTGACCCTAAGTTATGGACTCCAGAAGCAGAGAATGCCTTTGTCTCTTTAAAACAGGCCTTCTCTTCTGCCCCTGTGCTGCATCCTTAGGACAACAGCAAGCAGTTCTTTCTGGATGTGGATGCTTCTTCTTCTGGGGCCGGAGTCGTTTTACTCAGAAATCCTCTTCCGGTCGCATGGTGACCTGTGGCTTTTTTTCAAAGATCTTCTCGGCTCCGGAATGCAATTATTCTATAGGTGATCGAGAACTACTAGCAATTAAACTGGTTTTGGGGGAGTGGCAGTTCTTGCTGGAAGGAGCTATGCACCTAGTGGTCATATATACTGACCACAAGAATCTTGCCTACCTGCAATACACACAACGACTTAACCCTTGACAAGTCAGGTGGTCTCTTTTCTTTGCCCGCTTCAACTTCACCCTCCATTTTCGGCCAGCAGATAAGAACATCAAGGCGGATGCTCTCTCTACATCATTCCAGTCTTCCAACCAGGAGGAGGAGCCTCAACACATCATTGAGCCCTCCAAAATCCTTATGGTTGCCCCGTTGCATTTATCTCAGCTCCCTTCCGGAAAGACGTACGTGGTTGAACCAGATAGGAGGCAGGTCTTGCTGTGGGGTCACTAGTCTAAGCTGGCTGGCCATGTCGGACAGAAGAAACCGACTCTCCTCATCTCCTGACATTATTGGTGTTCGAACCAGCGCAAGGATATTATAGACTTCATTTCAGCCAGTCCCTCTTGTTCCCAGAACTAAACCCAAAGACAGCTTCCGTCTGTTGGGCTGCTTCCTTTGCCTGTACCATCCACTCCCTGGCAGCTTGTTGCTCTGGACTTCATCACTGATCTGCCAGTATCGGCCGGGTGTACCATCATTTGGATGGTTGTGGATCGCTTCTCCAAGATG
The DNA here is from genome assembly GCF_046119375.1 of Phyllobates terribilis. Taxonomy (NCBI): domain Eukaryota; kingdom Metazoa; phylum Chordata; class Amphibia; order Anura; family Dendrobatidae; genus Phyllobates; species Phyllobates terribilis. The sequence goes on from NW_027362771.1 coordinate 296,634,623, forward strand.
GCCCACTTCACTCCACTGTCCGGTCCCTCATCTGCTCCAGTACTTATATGACGCGCCCCCTGGGCCGTGGGGTACTCGGTAGCCGGGCCGGTCAGTGCTGGGGATGTCACGGTAGCATTGACCAGGTCCGTGACCCAGGGCAGTCAATTAAAGGGAATTATTGAAAGGGGAATATAGTTTTTATATAAATTGTTTGTGACGCCACCTGTGGTATGCGGCTATATGGAGCCGCCACTGCGGTGCAGATCCTCTGGAGCTGTTGGTGATGCAGCAGACTTGGTACAGCTTTCCACAGGCAGAGCTAAGCTCCAGGGCGGTGCAGTGATGATTTAATGAGGTAGATGTTGCTGTGCGGTGTAGTGCAGGTGATGGCGCAGATAATAATTCTAGGACACAGTGGGGTGCAGTCTTCAGATTTACTCACGGTTGTCAGACTCCAGGTTACCAGCGCCAGGGTAACCTCCCACGCCGTCCTGTGTTTACCAAGACAGGGGTTCAGCAATCTCCCAGGTGTTTCAGGAATTCGTAACGGGATCCCATTCTGTGTGCCTTCCTTGGTCGTCTTCCTGCGCTTGCTCTCACCCTCCTGCCCTGCGCCTCGCAACCAGTGTCCCAAGCCGGTAGCCTCGGATTTTGGCGGGCAACGTGCAGTCCCCTGAATCTTATGCGGCTACCTTTTTAGTGATTTAGTTGCAGTTGTGAGCAGCTGCACCCTGAAAGTACAGTGGCCTCCAGTTTCTAGCTGAGCCTTGTAGTTCTCCACTAGATAGGGGCCGGTCACCTTTGCGGCCTGATCCCTCCACGTTCCTGTAGATTCGGGTGCACGGGTGGCTTCCGCACTCGCCATGCCCCTGGGATCCCCTCACTCCTGGAGCCTTCCCTCTGCTCCTGTCCTCTTCCAGCCTGTCCTCCTGGGCCCCTCAGTCTAGGCCCTCTCCTCTCTCCTCTCCTCTGAGCAGAGCTCCTACAGAGCTCCTGCTCCCACTCCTTCTCCTCAGACTGAACTCTCTGACTGAAAATATGTAAAGACCAGGCTTTTTAAATCTTTACCTTGAAAACACTGGAACCCCATGGTCTTAATAGAGAGTACGAGATTCATGTTTGACTGTCTTCCTTTTTTTCATAATCATTATGAGAGAGCTCTCTCTATATTGTCTGTTACTATTTTTTTCTGCAAAATCCCCCTGACATTAACTCCTTATTGTTCCCATGACATTACTAATTTTATCTTTTTCTTTCAGACCCTTCATGTATAGACAGGATCTGTCTCTCCTAGGTCATTTATGAATATGATACCAGATATCCTTTGTTATACTATGTTTATGCAATCCTTTATTCCCCTCATCATGTTATCTATTTCTTTTGGCTTTTATAGTATATGTCATGATTGCTTTTTTTCCCCCCTCTTTTTCCCCTTTCCCTTCTCCCCCCTTCTTTTGTTCCCCTCTTCTGTTGTTGTCTCCCTCCATATGGACATTTACATACTTCGCGCTTGTAGCATTCCGCTGCGGTGAATCACTCATTAATTCACGTTCTTTATCCCAGTCCCCCGTTACGCAGTGGAACGCATAGCTTGCGTTCCATTGCTGGTTCTGGCCCGGCAGTATGCATCCCGCGCATGCGCGGTGATGCGTTCCACCAAACCGGAATTTGCGTTCCAAAACACCGGAAACAGGAAACACAGCGCATGGTATAGAGCTATTTAAGGCCAGACGGCCGCATTTACAACACACCACGGCCACCTCCATAAGACGCATTCCGGTTCCACAAATCACACAGGTATGATCTACCCACATGGAAAGATCTTTATTTTATGCAATGATGCATCTCTGAACCATCTTGCTTATAAGGACCTATTTCATTTTTAGACTGGCAAGCACAGTTGTCTTGCAGTCCTTGATGGCAACACCACGAACACCCACTTTAGGTGACTCACTGAACACCTTAATTCATTGGTATGTAAAGTTTCACTGAGTTCTATTTAACGCTACATCCATTATATTGCTTTTTCATATGCGTCTCTTTCTGATTATTAATAGCAGCAGCATTAGCTGCCTGGGTATTCCACATTGTTCCTGAAGACTCTCCGGCTTCATTGGTCTAAAAACCTACAATCCTGGGTATTTACATACTTCTGTCATATTTCCCTTGCCTCTCGGTTCCGTGTTTTTTTGTCTATTTCTACTATTTGATGTTCCATATGGAGTGTATACATTGAAGATATATGTTCCACGAGTTTATTATTATACGTATATTCTTCCTTAATATATCCTACAGCACAATATTTGTTCGAAGTTATTTATTTGTCTTGTGGGATACCGATTCATTCACCATTTCTCTAGCTTCGTTGTTAATATCACAATGTACACATATTGGTGGTTTTCCAATTACAATGATGTTAGCCTATAAAGCATTAATATTATGTTTTTCTTTTTTTTCTACTGTTTTTATGGTTTTGTATTAGTTGATTTGAAGCCCCTGATGAAAACCCCGGTGGGGTTGAAACGTTGGGCAGTCACTTACCGGAGAATCATTAAAAGGAATTTAATTTGAAATTGAAACTACTGACTCTTTGTATCTATTTTTGAGTGCCGGAACCTTATTCTACTTATTGAACTCTCTGACTGGACTCTCTCTCCCAAGATGGTTCCCCTTTTTATATTCCTACTCAAGTGCTCCTCTGTACTGCTTCCTCCACCCACACACACTACATGGTTCCTCCTCTCTCGGTTCCCCCCACTTCCAACCAGGGACAGGGCTCAGCATAAGCCAGTGCATCTTGCCCCGCCTGCTGGTCTGGAATGGTGTAGTGTTGGATGCAGGTGAGTGGGTCCCGGGCAGTACTACATCCTTACCTGAGAGTGGGGCACCACACCTCTGGTTGAGATGCAGTACCTCTGTGGCGACTGAATCTGCAGGGGCGCCACACTTGCACAGAAGTTCATTCTACATATTTTCCGTTTCCATGGTCTACCGCTCCATACTGTCTCAGATAGAGGTGTCCAGTTTACTTTTCGCTTCTGAGGGCTACCTGCAAATTATTAAATGTCACTCTGGATTTCTCTTGGGCCTACCATCCTCAATCCAATGGCCAGGTAGGGCGGGTCAATCAGATCCTGACCAACCTCTTGCGCCACTTCGTCAAAGACCACCACAATGACTGGGCCGAACTCCTACTTTGGGCGAATTCTCATACAATAACCATGTGGATCCTGTGCCAAATCTCCATTTTTTGTGGTCTACGGGCAACATCCCAATATTCAGTTCCCTGTTCTACTACCTCCAATATTCCTGCTGCTGAGTCCCTTGTCGTGGGGTTTGTGAAGATCTGGGAGGACACCAAGTTCACATTATTGAAATCCTCGGAACGAATGAAAAGGCACGCAGACAAGAGACATCTGGATCCCCCTCTGTTTCATCCAGGGGACAAGGTCTGGCTGTCATCTAAGTTTGTCAGTCTCAAGGTACCATCCTATAAACTGGGTCCTTGTTTCATCGGTCCGTTTGAGGTTCTGAAGCAGATCAATCCAGTAGTCTACAAGCTCAGACTCCCGGCTTCTTTATGGATTCCTAATTCTTTTCATGAGTCTCTCCTCAAGCCTGTTGTCCTCATTCCTTTTTTCAGTGATCCTGGTTCCACACCTGCTCCTGTCAGCTCGGAGAACATTTTCGCTACCAAGAGGGTAAAAGGAAAAACCTTTTTTCTTGTACATTGGAAGGGGTTGGTCCTGAGGAGAGGTCCTGGGAGCCTAGGGAGAACATTCTTGCTCCTCTCCTCCTGGAGAGATTTCTTGCGGGCTTGAAAAAGAGGAGGCGTAAGGTGGGGTACTGTAGCACTGGCGTCTCTGCCTCCTGCCTCCGGCAGAGACACCGGCTCACCACCAAAGGCCCTGTCCTGCATGTTTTCCTTCCTCCTCTGTTCCCATAGCTGTCCGGGGTGCGCGCACTACGAGCAGATACCCAGGCACTGTGCTTAGGGAACGCGCGCAGTCCCATCCTCTTAAAGGGACAGCACACTCTGTTCTAAAGTGTCACCAGCCAATGGCTGGGAGACATTTATTATTTCAGGCACCACCACCTGTGGAGAGGTGCCTGTGCAATGTTGTTCATATGTTCCTATAACACACTTGCTAGTTCTCAGGTCCCAGTGCTTGTATCCAGTATGCCTGCATGTCCGTCAGTCATGCCTGCCTGCCTGCCTGCCCATCAGCGGTGACAGCTTGCCTGTCAGCCGTGTCAGCCTACCTTTCTGATATTCGTGCCAGCCTGCTCATCCATCTGCCGTGCCAGCCTGCTTGTCCATTTGCCGTGCCACCCCGCTTGTCTGGCTGCCATGCCAGCCTGTTTGCCCATCTGCTGTGCCAGTCTGCCTTTCTACCTCCTGTGCCCGCAAGCACCAGCCTGCCTGTATCGTGCCAGTCTACCATTCCCGGCCACTCCTGCCTCCTGTCCCTTGGGGGTCAGCTGCCATCTACCCGATGTCAGTCCAGAAGTAGCACCTGGTTCCACCTCCCTCGTTTCTCCTCGGATTGTGGTGTCATTAGTCGCCAAGCAATTGAGGTCGGACCTGGTCTGTTACCTAGTTACACCCCTCTGGGCTCTCCTTGGATCACAGCACAATGGTTCCACCCAGGGGTGGATTAAGAGTAGCAAGGGCCCCGGGCAGTTTAGAAGGCGTGGGCCCCCCCCACACACACACACACCTGATTTATCACGTGACATGTCACATGATCCCCTGTGATAGATCATGTGATAGTTCACGGGAAATTAATTTGGCACAATATTAATTGTGCTGCCTCATCTGAGAGCAGCACAATATTGGGGCAGATACCCTGATTCCAGCGATGTGTCACTTTTTCAGCTGCTTGTTGTCATTTTGAGAAAATCACCGTTTTATCTGCTGCAGATCTAGCAGCTCTCTGAATGCTGCGCTCTGTATAGCCCCACCCACACCACTGATTGGCAGCTTTCTGCCCATGCTCAGTGTACACAGAAATCTACTGATCAGTGAAGGGGGTGGGGTCCTACAGAACTTACTAGTCATCTAGTGATAATTACCTTCTGACAAATCAATGATTTTATCAAAACAACACTAAGCAGCCCAGTAAGTGACACATTACTGGAATCAGTGCCTCTAACCCTACATTATGCTGCTCTCAGATTAGGTGGCAAAAACCTGATGACAGATTCCCTTTAAAGGAGCTGTAAAGACAAAAAAGTTTGTATTAAAAAAAATACAAGCCATTTGTGAAATTAACTTTTTTTCATTGTTAATTCACATTAGACTGTATCTTCAACACTTTTGTCAGCAGGTCTTATTACAGACTCTGAATAGGGCAGCTCTCTCCCTCTCCCTCAGCAGAAAGTCACAGCATGGTTAAAAAACGGGATCTTTTATGATTTTCTCATAATAAATAAAAAAGGACATGCAAGTCCTCCAAACTATTTTCCGTTTCTCTATAGGGGAGGTCCTAAATCTTTCTTGTTCTTTAGTTGATCACGTGTCAAAAAGGCAAAGCATTTACTATGAACTCGCCTAAAAAAATATACACTGGGAGAGTAATATCATCATCTGCATGTAAATATTCCTTGACTCTAAGGGCTCGCTCACACTGTCGTATAACACGGCCGAATGCTATGTGATGTTTTATCGGATAGGACTCGGCCCTATGTTATACTATGGGACAGTGCGATTATTGGCATGAGAAAATAATCTCATTCGATATTCGGACCATGTGCACCCATACAAGTCTATGGGTGCACGAAAAACATTGGACTGCACTCGGATGTCATCCAAGTGCAGTCCGATGAACACTCACAGAGACTATGGAGAAGATGGAGAAATTAAGTTCTCCATCTTCTCCATATCTGTGCTGCAAGAGAATCGGATCACACTCAGTTGAAGCTCTGACAGAGTTTGAGCCGAGTGTCATTAGCATAATTGGCCCTATTCTCTTGCATGAGAGAATATATGGCTTAGTGAGTGGACCCTAAAACTGAATAGTAGTGATGGACAGGCACCTCACAAGCGGGATCCATGTAGCTCTCAGATGTCATGTAGGTAGGGCTTCATTCCATGGGGTAGGGCTTAATTTCAAGGTATATAAAAAAAATGGACTTCAAATAAAAGATTAAATGAACACAAAAAGCACTAATTGAATTATTTTTTTCGTATTTATGTTTGCAGCCCCTTTAAAAACCCTTTGAGGACCAAGGCACATATATGTCCCATAGTTTTAAACTGGAAAAAAATTTGATTGAATAAAATTTAAGGTCCTCAAAGGTTTAAGTAGGTCATAAATTCATATGAATACTTGCTCATACAATTGCACATGCCAAAAGATGAAGAAGAACAGAATCAAAAATATGACATTAAGTGGAGCACTTACAGGTATTCAAGGTGAAAGAGACCAGCAAAGGCATCGTCTCGAATGACAGTAAATGAGTTAGAATTCAGCAAGCTGAAAATGAAGACAGCAGGTTAGAAGTAGAGATGAGCGTTGTTCTACTCGAACTGTTCGCCAATCTCAAATTCGAGCTGTTTTGGGCGGTGTTCGAGCCGTTCGGCGAACACGAACGATTTGAGAAAAATTCGGCTGTTCGAGGTTATGTTCGATAACTGTTCGTGCACCAAAATCATAACTGGATTTTTTCTCAGTAATGATGAAAATTAATGTTAATACGCAGTTTGAGTGTACAGCGGGGTGGGGGGAGGGGCAGGGGATGGATCTCTGCAGGAATAATGAAGATCTCCATTTTTTTTTCTCTTTCCCGCATTTGCAGTGGGGAGGTGCAATCTGTCAGCCTATCAGCAGCGCACACACGGAGCGAAGTGCTTTTTTTCACACAAGCAAGGGCATGTGTGATTGGCAGTGTATGTCACATGTCCTTGCCCTATAAGACCAAGCCATTTTCCCCGTCGCCACCATTTTCTCACTGCTGCAGCTGCGTGTTAGACGGCACCGCTGTTGCTGTGTGCGCTATACCTTGTTAATTTCAAGCCAATTTTCGCACAAATCTACAGATAGCTTGGGAGTAGGGAATAGTTGTGATTGCAGTCCTTTTAAGGACTAGGTTACAGCATTTCCTACGACTTTTATCAGGGAGGTCTGTGCTCTTAAATAGATAGGTTGTGGGAGTAAAGACTAATTGTAATTGCAGTCCATTTCAGGACTAGGTTACATCACTTCCTATCAGTTTTTGCCAGGCAGGTCTGTGCCAGTGCTGTGCAAGTTTTTTTCACAGCATTTGGCTGAATCTAGCAAAGCTAATCCTTTTTGGCCTATTGCAGAGTGTGTTAGTCAGTGGAGTAGCCTATCTGTGTTGCAAGATATACCACCTGTGTATAGAATACCAATTTTTTTACTGCACCTAGTGAAGTAAAATCTTTTGGGCATAGCATCATTCTATTAGTCCATCTATACTGACCTCCATCAGGTTGCAAATTGAATATAATTTTTTTCTGCATCTAGCTCTGAAAAAATATTTGGCCTTCTAGCAGTGTGTGGGACTTGTTCTATTAGTCCATCTATACTGACCTCCATCAGGTTGCAAACTGAATATAATTTTTTTCTGCATCTAGCTCTGAAAAAATATTTGGCCTTCTAGCAGTGTGTGGGACTTTCTCTATTAGTCCATCTATACTGACCTCCATCAGGTTGCAAATTAAAAATAATTTTTATCTGCATCTAGATCTGAAAAAATATTTGGCCTTCTAGCAGTGTGTGGGACTTTCTCTATTAGTCCATCTATACTGACCTCCATCAGGTTGCAAATTAAAAATAATTTTTATCTGCATCTACCTCTGAAAAAATATTTGGGCTTCTAGCTGTGTGTGGGACTTGTTCTATTAGTCCATCTATACTGACCTCCATCAGGTTGCAAACTGAATATAATTTTTTTCTGCATCTAGCTCTGAAAAAATATTTGGCCTTCTAGCAGTGTGTGGGACTTTCTCTATTAGTCCATCTATACTGACCTCCATCAGGTTGCAAACTGAATATATTTTTTTTCTGCATCTACCTCTGAAAAAATATTGGGCTTCTAGCTGTGTGTGGGACTTGTTCTATTAATCCATCTATACAGACCTTCATCAGGTTGCAAACTGAATATAATTTTTTTCTGCATCTAGCTCTGAAAAAATAGTTGGCCTTCTAGCAGTGTGTGGGACTTTCTCTATTAGTCCATCTATACTGACCTCCATCAGGTTGCAAATTAAAAATAATTTTTATCTGCATCTAGCTCTGAAAAAATATTTGGCCTTCTAGCAGTGTGTGGGACTTTCTCTATTAGTCCATCTATACTGACCTCCATCAGGTTGCAAATTAAAAATAATTTTTATCTGCATCTACCTCTGAAAAAATATTTGGGCTTCTAGCTGTGTGTGGGACTTGTTCTATTAGTCCATCTATACTGACCTCCATCAGGTTGCAAACTGAATATAATTTTTTTCTGCATCTAGCTCTGAAAAAATATTTGGCCTTCTAGTAGTGTGTGGGACTTTCTCTATTAGTCCATCTATACTGACCTCCATCAGGTTGAAAATTAAAAATAATTTTTATCTGCATCTAGCTCTGAAAAAATATTTAGCCTTCTAGCAGTGTGTGGGACTTTCTCTATTAGTCCATCTATACTGACCTCCATCAGGTTGCAAATTAAAAATAATTTTTATCTGCATCTACCTCTGAAAAAATATTTGGGCTTCTAGCTGTGTGTGGGACTTGTTCTATTAGTCCATCTATACTGACCTCCATCAGGTTGCAAACTGAATATAATTTTTTTCTGCATCTAGCTCTGAAAAAATATTTGGCCTTCTAGCAGTGTGTGGGACTTTCTATATTAGTCCATCTATACTGACCTCCATCAGGTTGCAAACTGAATATAATTTTTTTCTGCATCTAGCTCTGAAAAAATATTTGGCCTTCTAGCAGTGTGTGGGACTTTCTCTATTAGTCCATCTATACTGACCTCCATCAGGTTGCAAATTAAAAATAATTTTTATCTGCATCTAGCTCTGAAAAAATATTTGGTCTTCTAGCAGTGTGTGGGACTTTCTCTATTAGTCCATCTATACTGACCTCCATCAGGTTGCAAACTGAATATATTTTTTTTCTGCATCTACCTCGGAAAAAATATTTGGGCTTCTAGCTGTGTGTGGGACTTGTTCTATTAGTCCATCTATACTGACCTCCATCAGGTTGCAAATCGAATATAATTTTTTTCTCCATCTAACCCAGCCAATAGTTTTGGCCTAATACCACAGTTTGGCCACTCAGCTCTGCTCGGTTCCCATCCATTGTTTTTTTGTGCAAACAACTCCAGAGTTGTGAATTAGTTAACCACCAAAATGAGTGGAAAAAGGCCTGCTGCTGGTGGAAAGGGGAATAGGCGTGTTGGGAAGGGGAAAAAAGGTTGTGTCCGTGGGGTAGGTGTTAAAGCAACAGTAACATCTGCAGAAGAAAGACCATCTTCCAGCCAAACTAAAATGTCTACTTCTTTTAGCGGACAATGTGATAAGATCCCTTTCTTACGGCCACGCCAATCGCTACAAATTCCAGATGAGGCACAAAAACAGCAGGTGCTTCAACGGATATCAAGTGCTCCTTTAAGTGGGCTCTCCTCCACATCAACTTCAACATCACAAATACTCCAGTCCTCAAAGGTGTCACCCCAATCGCACTTGCTTCCTCACAGCTCCCAAATCTCCAGCTGCCCGTCTGAGTATGAGGTAGAACAGATGGTTGAGTCTGCAGAGCTGTTTACTCATACTATAGCCTGGGAATCAGAGGTCGACTCCAGCGCTTCTGTGAATCCAGACGAGGAAATGATCTGCACTGATGCCCAGAATCTTTATGAGTCGGATCCAGGACCAGACGCAGAAGGTTCTGACCATAATGTAGACCCTCATTCCAAAACTGTAACTCCTGTTGGTGGAGACAATGAGGAAGACGATGATGAGACTCAAATACCTGATTGGAGCGACAACTTTAGTCTTTTGTCAGGGCAGGAACAGGTTGGCTCTGAGGACGACGGGTGTGATAACGCACAGGGTGATGATGATGAGGTTGGAGATCCCACTTACTGTCAACCCACTGTCAGCCAAGAAATGAGGTCAGCAGAGGAGGTGGAGGAAGATGCTAGTGACGACGAGGTCAGGTTGCGCCTTCCTGGACAGAGACGTAGTACTGGAAGCACGTCAACAACTGCATCCTCAAACACAACTCTGCCTCTCACCACAAGTCGTGGTGGCTCTTCAGGTCGCATGGGTGCTAAGCCTTGCATAGCCTGGGCATTTTTTCAGATCGATAAAGATGACCCAACTCGTGTTATCTGTAACATTTGTCAGCAAAAGCTAAGTAGAGGCCAAAAAATACATAGTTTGAGTACTTTATGCATGAACCGGCACATGGACATGAAGCATAAGTTGCAGTGGGAAGCTCAGTGTGCTACAATGCGGCCTAGCCGGCCGGGCCAACCACCGTCTGCCATATCTTGTACATCCGCGGCCTCTTCATCCTCTGTGACTGGGGGGACAGCAGTCACACCTGTTTTGGGGCGCAGACCTGCCACCTCTTTACCCGCAACAGCCAGCGTGATTGGCAGGTCATCATTTTCTTTGGAGGTGGTAACACCAGCTGGTGTTGAGCGCTGTCCGACATCGATAGCACCACCTTTGGATCAAGTCAACCTAACATGTCCGCCTGCATCTTCCTCACAGACCGGCAGTTTGCCGGGGACACCCTTATCAACCCCGTCTAAGCACAATAGCCAGCCCTCGGTCCCTCAGATGTGGACAAGTAAAAGACCATTTCCTCCTAGCCATGAGAAAGCTAAGAGGTTGAATTTCACCATCTGCAAGCTCTTGGCTACAGAAATGCTGCCTTTCCGCCTGGTGGACACAGAGGATTTTCGAGACCTTATGTCCGTCGCAGTGCCCCAGTACCAGATGCCCAGTCGGCACTACTTCTCAAAGAAAGGTGTGCCTGCGCTCCACCAGCATGTCGCACACAACATCACCGCTTCTTTGAGAAACTCTGTGTGTGACAGGGTGCATTTCACCACAGACACTTGGACGAGTAGGCATGGACAGGGGCGTTACATGTCGCTGACTGGGCACTGGGTAACTATGGTGACAGCAGGACAAGGGGCTGCTGTCCAAGTCTTGCCGTCCCCACGAGTTGTGCGTCAATCCTCTTTATGTCAAAGTTCCTCCACTGCTTCTGCCTCCTCAACCTCCTCTCGGTCTTCCACCTGCACCCAAAGCCTGTCTGGTCATGCCACAAGCTTTCTAACTGCGCCGAAGGGATCCTGCACACCTCCTTACTATGCTGGCAGTAGGGCTCAACGTCATCAGGCGGTTTTTACTTTGAAATGTCTGGGAAATGTGAGTCACACAGCTGAGGAGTTGTGGTCAGCTCTGGAAAACCAATTTCATGAATGGTTGTCTCCACTGGACCTGAAACCAGGGAAGGCCGTGTGCGACAATGCTGCAAACCTGGGTGCGGCCCTTCGCCGGGGCAATGTCACACACGTGCCTTGTATGGCTCACGTGTTGAACCTGGTTGTCCAGCAATTTTTAGCCTACTATCCCAGACTAGATGGCCTTCTGCAGAGGGCACGGTCGCTGTGTGCTCACTTCCGCCGTTCGCATCCCGCAGCTCAGCGACTTACATCTCTACAGAAGTCGTTGGGCCTGCCACTTCACCGGCTAAAATGCGATGTGCCTACCCGGTGGAATTCAACTCTGCACATGTTGCAGCGACTGTGGCAGCACCGACAAGCCCTAGTGCAATACGTTCTGACGTATAGCCTGGGCCAACGAGATCCAGAGGTGGGGCAAATCACGCTGGAGGAGTGGTCTCAGATCAGGGACCTATGCACCCTTCTGCACAGTTTTGAAATGGCGACGAAGATGTTTAGTGCTGACGATGCCATTATCAGCATGACTATTCCGGTGATTTACATGCTGGAGCACATGTTAAACAGAATTCGGAGTCAGGTGGTGGCACAAGAGGAGGTGGAGGAAGTAGAGGAGGAGGAGTTGTACGCGGAAGGGCTAACATCTGCAAGGTCCAGACGGTCGGCAGCACCAAGGCGGCAGGCATGTGAGGGTGGGGGAGATGGTTTTACCAGGGCGCATGGTAGCAGCCAAACTAGTGAGGAAGGTGCAGGAGCCCAGGAAGAAGTGGAGGACGAACTGATGGAAGACTCATCAGATGAGGGAGACCTTGATCACATTTCTGTTGTGCGAGGTTGGGGGGAGAGGACAGAGGAAGGAAGCATGATTGTTACCTCGCCACCAACACAACAGGGACTTGGTGCTCCTGGATGCGCAACACACATGAGTGCCTTCTTGCTGCACTACCTGCAACATGACCCTCGAATTGTGAGAATTAGAAATAATCCTGACTACTGGGTTGCCACACTGTTAGATCCCCGGTACAAAAGTAAATTTGCAGAAATTATTCCTGCCATAGAAAGGGATGCACGCATGCAGGAGTATCAGCAGAGACTGTTGCAGAATCTTACATGTGCTTTTCCACAAAACACCAGTGGTGCACGTAGTGAATCTCACAGTTCCAACTTGCCAACCGTGGGACCGTCAAGTGTTCAGCACTCAAACCGTAACAGAACCACAGTATCTGCTGGTAACATCAATTTTGCGGAATCATTTCACCACTTTTTTAGCCCATCCTTTGCAAGGCCACAGGAGACAAGAAGTCTGACACATAGTCAACGCCTAGAGACGATGGTACAGGAGTATCTCCAAGTAAACATTGAAGCCATGACTGTGTCACTGGACCCTTGCTCTTTTTGGGCTTCCAATCTGGATAAATGGCCGGAGCTAGCCACTTACGCCTTGGAGATCTTTTCATGCCCCGCAGCCAGCGTTCTGTCTGAACGTGTGTTCAGCGCTGCTGGTGGTGTGCTGACAGATAAGCGCATGCGGCTCTCCACTGATAATGTAGACAGACTCACGTTCATAAAGATGAACAAATCATGGATCCGAAACGACTTTTCTACCCCTGTGTCATCCTGGGGAGAGTAAAAGCTTGATGATTGGTTAAAATCACCCTACCAACCGTTTTAAGCTTTCAAATTACTAATCATGTTTATGTGTATCTTGGCTGGAAAATAATTTGGGCTTTGTAGCAGTGTGCAGCACTGATTCTATTAGGCCATCTATAATAAGCTCCACCAGATTTAAAATTACTAATCATGTTTATCTGTATCTTGGCTGGAAAATAATTTGGGCTTTGTAGCAGTGTGCAGCACTGATCCTATTAGGCCATCTATACTAAGCTCCACCAGATTTAAAATTAATAATAATTTTTAGCTGCATCTAGCCCGGAAAATAATTTTGGGGCTCCGAGATGCGCAAGACACATAAGTGCCTTCTTGCTGCACTACCTGCAACATGACCCTCATTTTGTCAGAATTCGAAGTAATCATGACTACTGGGTTGCCACACTCTTAGATCCCCCAAACTTTTCGATCAACCTTTTCATTTTAATAAAGACCAAAAAAATGGTCATTTTTGAAATTATAAGCATTAGCAGGTTATTAGAAACTGAAATCAAACAGTTTTCAACTCAAAACTTTATTCTAGGTGATGTTACATTTTCACATAGGACCCCTTGTTCGAAAGGAGCTTCTGAACTCTCTCGTCCATTGAATTTGTCAGGTTTTGGATGGTTTCTGCTTCAATTGTTTTGCATGAGGACAGAATACCCTCCCAGAGGTGTTGCTTAGATGTGAACTGCCTCCCGCCATCATAGACACTCCTTTTGATGATGCTCCAGAGGTTCTGAATGGGGTAGAGGTCAGGGGAGCATGGGGGTCACACCATAAGTTTGTCCCCTTTTATGCCCATATCAGCCAGAGATGCAGATGTTTTATGTGCAGCATGAGATGGTGCATTATCATGCAAAAAAAGGATCTTGCTGTGAAATACACGGTTCTTCTTCTTGAACCATGGCAGGAAGTGCTGTTTGAGAAAATCCACATACATTATGGAGTTCATCTTTAGCGCCTTCAGGGATCCTATAGGGGCCGACAATCTCTCTCCCCATGATTCCAGCCCAAAACATTACTCCACCTCCTACTTGTTGGCGCTGTAGCCGTGTTTGCGTGGGGTGTCCATCAACCAGCCATCCTCCACTCCATCCATCTGGACCATCGAGCGCTGCACGGCACTCATCCGTGAACAAAACAGTTTTGAAATCAGTCTTCATGTAATGTTTAGCCCACTGGAGCCGTTTCTGCTTGTGTGAAGTGGATAGAGGAGGTCGACAGGATGGCGTATGCACAGCTGCAAACCTCTGAAGGACCCTGCATCTTGTTGTTCGGGGGACGTTGGAGGCACCAGCAGCTTCAAAAACTTGTCTGCTGCTATGACAAGGCTTTTTTGCCGCTGCTCTTTTAACCTGACGTAATTGCCTGTAGGAAAGAGTCCTCAATTTGCCCTTATCAGCACGCACACGTGTGTACTGTGAATCAGCTACATACTTCTTGATTGCCAAGACACTTCATCCTGATCATTGCACAATGTTGATTGTAGTCATGCCTTGACCTAAACACTCCACAATTTGTTGCTTCTCAGCAGCCGACACATCCTTTTTCTTTCCCATTTTGGCAGAAAATGTAGGCTGCTTAATAATGTGAGACAGCCTTCTTAAGTAGTCTTGCCTTTCATTGGACACACCTGCCAAACTAATTAGCACAGGTGTCTGCAATTGCTTACAGTGATATAAAGAGCCCTGACACACATCACCATCAATGAGTTTAACTGACAAACAAACAAATTCTTCCCTTATCACTCCTAAACACTTTTTGCATAATAATTTGGAACACAGTGTACATGTGCTTTTCCACAAAACACCAGTGGTTCACGTAGTGAATCTTACAGTTCTAACTTGCCAACCGTGGTCTGTATGGAGTTGTTCAATAAAGGGCCCAAAATTAAGATAACATAGATGGGAGAGGTCTCTATGAATAGGAATTCCTAAGTATTTGATACCCTGTGAGGGCCAGGCAAAGGGAAAGTTGGACTGGATGGAATCCTATATGGATTTGGGGAGGGAGACATCGAGGGCCTCAGACTTCGCTGCATTGATTTTAAAATTTGACCATGTAACAAAGTGATCTATTTCAGCCATAACAGCATGGATGGATATATGTGATTGAGTGATATATACTAGGACATCATCAGCAAATAGAGAGCACTTGTACTCGGTGCCTCCCACCTCAATCCACCTAATATTGGGGTTATGGCGAATTGATGAGAGCAGGTGCTCCGTCACTAGGATGTATAAGAGAGGGGACAGAGGACATCCCTGCCTTGTCCCATTGGTGATTGTGAAAGGTGATGAAAATGTTCTGATGCACCCCCTGGGCCTTGGGACACCCGGAGCCGGACCCTTTTTGGTGGATGCTGGTGGTTGTAGTCTTCGTGGCGGCAACCCGGTTCCGTGGCTCAGGGTGGTCAAACCAGTGGCGGAACTATTTATGTGGTTTTGATGTCTAAATGTACGACTACGCCACCCGTGGATTGCGCTCAGAGTGAACCGCCGCTGCAGGGCAGACCGCTGAGGCTGGTGTTGTGGGTGCAGCAGAGCGTAGCATAACTCCCCACGGGAGGAGTATAGCCTCAGGGCAGTGTATGCGGAGGATGGGGGTGATGGTGCAGGGCAGCAGCAGTAACGACACGGAGTCAGTGATGCAGTCCAGGGCCTTTACTCACAGTTCTTATTATCCAGACCACGTCTGCAGGTAACGGCTGCCCACGTCGTACTGTGCTCACCAGGTGAGGGGCTCAGACAACTCCCAGATAACTTTGGAGCGCTTCACAGGACCCCCTTTGTGTGTCCTTTGTCTGGCCTTTCTTACCAACCCTTCTGTCCGGCTGCCTCGGGCCTCCTCTTGGTAAACTTGGCGCCAGTTTCCCTGACCCTATGTGGTGCCTTCCTAGCGGGTGTAGCGAGGGGCTGCGCCACATAAAATGTCAGAGCCTCCAGTTTCTAGCTGAGGGTCGTTTCCTGCCTCCACTAGTTTCGGGGACCGGTCTCCCCCTTTGGCCTGACCCCTCCACGCAGGTGGATTCGGGCGTGCGGTGGCGACTCGCCCGTCCGCACCCCTGGGATCCCTTCATTCCTCGTTCCTGGAGCCTTCTCCGCTCCTCTTCCTTCCTTCTCCCTCTTCCAGGCCTGGGCCTCTGTTACTAGGCCCGCCTCCGGAGCAGAGCTCATGCAGAGCCCCTGCTCCCTGCCACTTCTGCTCAGACTTCTCTGCACTGAACTAAGATGGTGCCCACCTTTTATACTCCCTTCTCAATGCACCCAGGAACTGCTTCCTCCCTGCTCCTGCACTACAGGGTTCCCCTTCCTCAGTGTTCCCTCCCCCCACTCCAGCCAGGGACAGGGACTGTCGTGCCCATCTCAGAGGCATATTGGTCGCCCTGCCCCACGGCAATGTGGTGTAATGCATGCAGGTGTCGGGTCCTGATCCACACTCCATCCTTACCTGAGAGTGAGATATCACACCTCTGGGTGAGGTGCAATACCTCTGTAGCAACCGAGCCCTCAGGGTGCTACAGTTCCAATTATCTTCAGCCTAGGTGACGTATTGTGATACAGGGCCGTGATTTTGGCTATAAAAGGGTCCCCTAGACCCCTACCCCAAGCTTTTTAAGAGAATCATATATGGCGTGCCAGGAGACTCTATGGCATGCTTTCTCAGCATCCAACGAGAGTATCTAATTACAAATTTTTAACTGCATCTAGCCCAGGAAATACTTTGTGCCTAGTAGCAGTGTCTGCTAGTCAGCGGATTATCCCGGCTGTTAAGCAAGCTACACCACCTGTAGTTTGGACACTTAATTTTTTCAAAGGAAATGTTTCGGGACCACGGGATACTCAGTGAAGAGCATCAGGAGGCACCCCAAGGCATAGGGGCTGGGACTGGCAGTAGGATGCCTTGCGGTGGACAGCCGAGCTCGATCCTTATAAAAGCTTTTTAACTGCAGCAACTTTAGTGGACGCTACTGGAGCTGGAATTACGCGGCTGCTGGCATGAGACTTGCCCTCCAATAGATCCTTGTAAATGGATTTAAAGTGTATTCATTCAAATTAGAGAGACAATTTAAATTAAAAAGCTTAGAGCTGCCTCCACCACAGGGGGGCTCGCTCGACCCACCAGCGGACAGGCACCAGTATTGTGAGAGGGGGGCTGGCCGTCAGGGTTCACCGCGGCTCTGGCACAAACCCGGCGACACAGAGGTGGCACGGGCAGGAGCGGACTGAACGTGTCGGCTTCTCACTTTTTGGATTTTAAAAGGGCATGACATGCCTATATTTGTGTCTCCCCCTCCTTTTACTCCTCCACCTCTTTTCTTTTCGCATGACTATATGTACTTGTCACTTTTCCATGTGTTAGTTGTGTCTTCTGAGCAGTTTGTCAGCTTTTGGACACCTTTGAAGGTGTTTTCTATGTGTTTCTATGTGTTTTTGTTTGCCTGCCATTGGTTTTAACGGTGTTCGAAGGTGTTCGACGAACAGTTCGACGAACAGTTCGGCGAACACACGGGTGTTCGACGAACCGAACCGAACTCGAACACTACGGGGGTGGCTCAACACTAGTTAGAAGCGAACCAGACTTTATGGTGCTCAGAATTAGTCAAGCAGAATTTATTGACTGCTCTTGCAAGGCACTGAGACTCCCGCTGTGTATAGATGGCGCCGTGCGGCCTCCCGCTGTGTATAGATGGCGCCGTATAGATGGCTACATGCGGCCTCCTGCTGAGGATACGTGTATAGATGGCTACGTGCGGCCTCCAGCTGAGTATAGATGCCGCACGGCGCTCCCCCCAGAGACAGCAGGAGGCCGCACAGCGCCATCTATACTCAGCGGGAGACCGCACGTAGCCATCTATACACAGCAGGAGGCCGCACGTCGACATCTATACTCAGCGGGGGGCCGCACGTAGCCATCTATACACAGCGGAAGGCGCATGTAGCCATCTATACACAGCGGGGGGCCGCATGGCGCCGTCTATACACAGCGGGGGGCCGCATGTAGCCATCTATACACAGCGGGGGGCCGCACGTAGCCATCTATACACAGCGGGAGGCCGCACGGCGCCCCCCCAGAGACATCAGGAGGCCGCACGGCACCAACTATACTCAGCAGGAGGCCGCATGCAGTCATACACACACACACAAACATATACAGACATGCATAAACACATTTGAAACACAAAAATACATACAAACAGACATCACACAATGACATCTGCCCACACACACACACACACACACAGACATACATCACACACACACACACCTGCCCACACACACACACCTGCCCCCCCCACACACACACACCTGCCCACACACACACACCTGTGTGTGTGTATGTATAGTGTGTGTGTGTGTGTATAATGTGTGTGTATGTATAGTGTGTGTGTATGTATAGTGTGTGTGTGTGTGTATAATCTGTGTGTGTGTATTTTTTTTTTAAGTTAAAAACAAGTAAAATGCATGTGGCATCAATATCAAGACTCCAGATATAAGGGCCTATTCACACTGAATTTTGCAATGCATTCATCTCCTCTTTCCAGGCTTCTATCTAAATCCCTGAAAAATGGCATTCAGATGGGCCTTGACATAGCCATTGATTTGAACAAAGGCAAACCGAGGCTAAAGTCTGAATCTTTAGGCTCCATTTGCTCTGCTTTCAGATGTCTCATTTCAGATAGCACAATCCTGAATTTCAGGGATTCAGTTGTAAGCCTTGTGTAAAGACCTGAATGCAGCGCTGAATGTAGTGTGAATAGGTCCTTACATCCTACACCACCTCAGAGGATTGGTGTTATGGAGTATTGCCCCTGGGTGGCCGCAGTTATGACCACCACCAGGGCTCGCGGTCACCCACCCTAGCTTTGGTATTCTGGGGATCTGGTATAATGAATATCTGAGAAGAGCCCTAGAGAAGCAAGAACATTGGACAACCAAGAGGTGGTGGCCTCAAGTCAGGTGTAGTGTTCAACAGGGCAAGACTTTCTAACCTGCCCACACACACCCACACCTGCCCACACAGACACACACACACACCTGCCCACACACACACACACCTGCCCACACACACACACACACACACCTGCCCACACACACACACACACACCTGCCCACACACACACACCTGTCCACACACACACACCTGCCCACACACACATACACACCTGGCCACACACACACACATACACACCTGGCCACACAGACACACACACCTGTCCCCACACACACACCTGCCCACACACACACACCTGCCCACACACACACACACCTGCCCACACACACACACACACACACCTGCCCACACACACACCTGCCCACACACACACCTGCCCACACACACACCTGCCCACACACACACACACACACACCTGCCCACACACACACACCTGTCCACACACACACACCTGCCCACACACACATACACGCCTGGCCACACACCCACACACACACACACCTGCCCCCACACACACCTGCCCACACACACACACACCTGCCCACACAGACACCTGCCCACACAGACACCTGCCCACAAACACACCTGACCACACACACACCTGCCCACACACACACACCTGCCCACACACACACACACACACCTGCCCACACACACACACACACACCTGCCCACACACACACACACCTGCCCACACACACACATATACACACACACCTGCCCACACACACACACACCTGCCCACACAGACACCTGCCCACAAACACACACACACACACACACATATATACACACACACACACACACACCTGCCCACACACACACACACCTGCCCACAAACACACACACATCTGCCCACACACACACACACACATACACACACACACACATACACACACACACACACACACACTCACCATCCCCCGGCTCCATTCCTCCTGCCTGCTCTCTCTCTTTTCCGGTGCAGCACTGCAGGCCGGGGCACACTGCGTAACGTCACAGCTAGGAGACACAGCCGCGCACAGGGCCGTGTCTCCTAGCAGTGACGCGGCCGGACCAGCACAGGGAAGTTAACTGCTGCAGTGCTGGCCCGGCCGATGAAGAAGTAGCGGCGGCCGCTGCAGGGGGAGCTGTCCGGGCCCCCCCCCTCCCGCCACTGCTACCGCTATGTGCCGCGGCGGCCCGCACATATAATGAGGGCAATCCGGCATTAGACACCCCGCCTGGAGCCGCGGGCCCCCTGCAGGCTCGGGGCCCCGGGCGGTCGCCCGGATTGCCCTCATTATAATCCGCCTATGGTTCCACCACCCGATTCGTAGCACCTGCACATGAGAAATTCACCTCTAGAAGACATGTTTCTTGGAAGGAATTCTTCTGTTGAGGTCCATTTACACAGGCCGATGTGCTACTAACATTATGTCTACTATATTATTAATCATTTTGTCCATACAGTTTGGTTCAGCCTAATGGAACGCTAATTTCACATTACACATTGAGTGATGGAGATGCCATGACAGACTGGGTGAGATTGTGACCGTAAACAAGAATGCTCTCACTTACTGAAAGAAAGCCAGTTTCATGTTCTGTTTTCATAAGTGCACAGCTCCACAGTCTCCCGACTTCCTGCTTTCCAGGTGTCAGTCTGCCCCTTACGCCTTGGAGATCTTGTCATGCCCCGCAGCCAGCGTTCTGTCTGAACGTGTGTTCAGCGCTGCTGGTGGTGTGCTGACAGATAAGCGCATGCGGCTCTCCACTGATAATGTAGACAGACTCACGTTCATAAAGATGAACAAATCATGGATCCGAAACGACTTTTCTACCCCTGTGTCATCCTGGGGAGAGTAAAAGCTTGATGATTGGTTAAAATCACCCTACCAACCGTTTTAAGCTTTCAAATTACTAATCATGTTTATGTGTATCTTGGCTGGAAAATAATTTGGGCTTTGTAGCAGTGTGCAGCACTGATTCTATTAGGCCATCTATAATAAGCTCCACCAGATTTAAAATTACTAATCATGTTTATCTGTATCTTGGCTGGAAAATAATTTGGGCTTTGTAGCAGTGTGCAGCACTGATCCTATTAGGCCATCTATACTAAGCTCCACCAGATTTAAAATTAATAATAATTTTTAGCTGCATCTAGCCCGGAAAATAATTTTGGGGCTCCGAGATGCGCAAGACACATAAGTGCCTTCTTGCTGCACTACCTGCAACATGACCCTCATTTTGTCAGAATTCGAAGTAATCATGACTACTGGGTTGCCACACTCTTAGATCCCCCAAACTTTTCGATCAACCTTTTCATTTTAATAAAGACCAAAAAAATGGTCATTTTTGAAATTATAAGCATTAGCAGGTTATTAGAAACTGAAATCAAACAGTTTTCAACTCAAAACTTTATTCTAGGTGATGTTACATTTTCACATAGGACCCCTTGTTCGAAAGGAGCTTCTGAACTCTCTCGTCCATTGAATTTGTCAGGTTTTGGATGGTTTCTGCTTCAATTGTTTTGCATGAGGACAGAATACCCTCCCAGAGGTGTTGCTTAGATGTGAACTGCCTCCCGCCATCATAGACACTCCTTTTGATGATGCTCCAGAGGTTCTGAATGGGGTAGAGGTCAGGGGAGCATGGGGGTCACACCATAAGTTTGTCCCCTTTTATGCCCATATCAGCCAGAGATGCAGATGTTTTATGTGCAGCATGAGATGGTGCATTATCATGCAAAAAAAGGATCTTGCTGTGAAATACACGGTTCTTCTTCTTGAACCATGGCAGGAAGTGCTGTTTGAGAAAATCCACATACATTATGGAGTTCATCTTTAGCGCCTTCAGGGATCCTATAGGGGCCGACAATCTCTCTCCCCATGATTCCAGCCCAAAACATTACTCCACCTCCTACTTGTTGGCGCTGTAGCCGTGTTTGCGTGGGGTGTCCATCAACCAGCCATCCTCCACTCCATCCATCTGGACCATCGAGCGCTGCACGGCACTCATCCGTGAACAAAACAGTTTTGAAATCAGTCTTCATGTAATGTTTAGCCCACTGGAGCCGTTTCTGCTTGTGTGAAGTGGATAGAGGAGGTCGACAGGATGGCGTATGCACAGCTGCAAACCTCTGAAGGACCCTGCATCTTGTTGTTCGGGGGACGTTGGAGGCACCAGCAGCTTCAAAAACTTGTCTGCTGCTATGACAAGGCTTTTTTGCCGCTGCTCTTTTAACCTGACGTAATTGCCTGTAGGAAAGAGTCCTCAATTTGCCCTTATCAGCACGCACACGTGTGTACTGTGAATCAGCTACATACTTCTTGATTGCCAAGACACTTCATCCTGATCATTGCACAATGTTGATTGTAGTCATGCCTTGACCTAAACACTCCACAATTTGTTGCTTCTCAGCAGCCGACACATCCTTTTTCTTTCCCATTTTGGCAGAAAATGTAGGCTGCTTAATAATGTGAGACAGCCTTCTTAAGTAGTCTTGCCTTTCATTGGACACACCTGCCAAACTAATTAGCACAGGTGTCTGCAATTGCTTACAGTGATATAAAGAGCCCTGACACACATCACCATCAATGAGTTTAACTGACAAACAAACAAATTCTTCCCTTATCACTCCTAAACACTTTTTGCATAATAATTTGGAACACAGTGTACATGTGCTTTTCCACAAAACACCAGTGGTTCACGTAGTGAATCTTACAGTTCTAACTTGCCAACCGTGGTCTGTATGGAGTTGTTCAATAAAGGGCCCAAAATTAAGATAACATAGATGGGAGAGGTCTCTATGAATAGGAATTCCTAAGTATTTGATACCCTGTGAGGGCCAGGCAAAGGGAAAGTTGGACTGGATGGAATCCTATATGGATTTGGGGAGGGAGACATCGAGGGCCTCAGACTTCGCTGCATTGATTTTAAAATTTGACCATGTAACAAAGTGATCTATTTCAGCCATAACAGCATGGATGGATATATGTGATTGAGTGATATATACTAGGACATCATCAGCAAATAGAGAGCACTTGTACTCGGTGCCTCCCACCTCAATCCACCTAATATTGGGGTTATGGCGAATTGATGAGAGCAGGTGCTCCGTCACTAGGATGTATAAGAGAGGGGACAGAGGACATCCCTGCCTTGTCCCATTGGTGATTGTGAAAGGTGATGAAAATGTTCTGATGCACCCCCTGGGCCTTGGGACACCCGGAGCCGGACCCTTTTTGGTGGATGCTGGTGGTTGTAGTCTTCGTGGCGGCAACCCGGTTCCGTGGCTCAGGGTGGTCAAACCAGTGGCGGAACTATTTATGTGGTTTTGATGTCTAAATGTACGACTACGCCACCCGTGGATTGCGCTCAGAGTGAACCGCCGCTGCAGGGCAGACCGCTGAGGCTGGTGTTGTGGGTGCAGCAGAGCGTAGCATAACTCCCCACGGGAGGAGTATAGCCTCAGGGCAGTGTATGCGGAGGATGGGGGTGATGGTGCAGGGCAGCAGCAGTAACGACACGGAGTCAGTGATGCAGTCCAGGGCCTTTACTCACAGTTCTTATTATCCAGACCACGTCTGCAGGTAACGGCTGCCCACGTCGTACTGTGCTCACCAGGTGAGGGGCTCAGACAACTCCCAGATAACTTTGGAGCGCTTCACAGGACCCCCTTTGTGTGTCCTTTGTCTGGCCTTTCTTACCAACCCTTCTGTCCGGCTGCCTCGGGCCTCCTCTTGGTAAACTTGGCGCCAGTTTCCCTGACCCTATGTGGTGCCTTCCTAGCGGGTGTAGCGAGGGGCTGCGCCACATAAAATGTCAGAGCCTCCAGTTTCTAGCTGAGGGTCGTTTCCTGCCTCCACTAGTTTCGGGGACCGGTCTCCCCCTTTGGCCTGACCCCTCCACGCAGGTGGATTCGGGCGTGCGGTGGCGACTCGCCCGTCCGCACCCCTGGGATCCCTTCATTCCTCGTTCCTGGAGCCTTCTCCGCTCCTCTTCCTTCCTTCTCCCTCTTCCAGGCCTGGGCCTCTGTTACTAGGCCCGCCTCCGGAGCAGAGCTCATGCAGAGCCCCTGCTCCCTGCCACTTCTGCTCAGACTTCTCTGCACTGAACTAAGATGGTGCCCACCTTTTATACTCCCTTCTCAATGCACCCAGGAACTGCTTCCTCCCTGCTCCTGCACTACAGGGTTCCCCTTCCTCAGTGTTCCCTCCCCCCACTCCAGCCAGGGACAGGGACTGTCGTGCCCATCTCAGAGGCATATTGGTCGCCCTGCCCCACGGCAATGTGGTGTAATGCATGCAGGTGTCGAGTCCTGATCCACACTCCATCCTTACCTGAGAGTGAGATATCACACCTCTGGGTGAGGTGCAATACCTCTGTAGCAACCGAGCCCTCAGGGTGCTACAGTTCCAATTATCTTCAGCCTAGGTGACGTATTGTGATACAGGGCCGTGATTTTGGCTATAAAAGGGTCCCCTAGACCCCTACCCCAAGCTTTTTAAGAGAATCATATATGGCGTGCCAGGAGACTCTATGGCATGCTTTCTCAGCATCCAACGAGAGTATCTAATTACAAATTTTTAACTGCATCTAGCCCAGGAAATACTTTGTGCCTAGTAGCAGTGTCTGCTAGTCAGCGGATTATCCCGGCTGTTAAGCAAGCTACACCACCTGTAGTTTGGACACTTAATTTTTTCAAAGGAAATGTTTCGGGACCACGGGATACTCAGTGAAGAGCATCAGGAGGCACCCCAAGGCATAGGGGCTGGGACTGGCAGTAGGATGCCTTGCGGTGGACAGCCGAGCTCGATCCTTATAAAAGCTTTTTAACTGCAGCAGCTTTAGTGGACGCTACTGGAGCTGGAATTACGCGGCTGCTGGCATGAGACTTGCCCTCCAATAGATCCTTGTAAATGGATTTAAAGTGTATTCATTCAAATTAGAGAGACAATTTAAATTAAAAAGCTTAGAGCTGCCTCCACCACAGGGGGGCTCGCTCGACCCACCAGCGGACAGGCACCAGTATTGGGAGAGGGGGGCTGGCCGTCAGGGTTCACCGCGGCTCTGGCACAAACCCGGCGACACAGAGGTGGCACGGGCAGGAGCGGACTGAACGTGTCGGCTTCTCACTTTTTGGATTTTAGAAGGGCATGACATGCCTATATTTGTGTCTCCCCCTCCTTTTACTCCTCCACCTCTTTTCTTTTCGCATGACTATATGTACTTGTCACTTTTCCATGTGTTAGTTGTGTCTTCTGAGCAGTTTGTCAGCTTTTGGACACCTTTGAAGGTGTTTTCTATGTGTTTCTATGTGTTTTTGTTTGCCTGCCATTGGTTTTAACGGTGTTCGAAGGTGTTCGACGAACAGTTCGACGAACAGTTCGGCGAACACACGGGTGTTCGACGAACCGAACCGAACTCGAACACTACGGGGGTGGCTCAACACTAGTTAGAAGCGAACCAGACTTTATGGTGCTCAGAATTAGTCAAGCAGAATTTATTGACTGCTCTTGCAAGGCACTGAGACTCCCGCTGTGTATAGATGGCGCCGTGCGGCCTCCCGCTGTGTATAGATGGCGCCGTATAGATGGCTACATGCGGCCTCCTGCTGAGGATACGTGTATAGATGGCTACGTGCGGCCTCCAGCTGAGTATAGATGCCGCACGGCGCTCCCCCCAGAGACAGCAGGAGGCCGCACAGCGCCATCTATACTCAGCGGGAGACCGCACGTAGCCATCTATACACAGCAGGAGGCCGCACGTCGACATCTATACTCAGCGGGGGGCCGCACGTAGCCATCTATACACAGCGGAAGGCGCATGTAGCCATCTATACACAGCGGGGGGCCGCATGGCGCCGTCTATACACAGCGGGGGGCCGCATGTAGCCATCTATACACAGCGGGGGGCCGCACGTAGCCATCTATACACAGCGGGAGGCCGCACGGCGCCCCCCCAGAGACATCAGGAGGCCGCACGGCACCAACTATACTCAGCAGGAGGCCGCATGCAGTCATACACACACACACAAACATATACAGACATGCATAAACACATTTGAAACACAAAAATACATACAAACAGACATCACACAATGACATCTGCCCACACACACACACACACACACAGACATACATCACACACACACACACCTGCCCACACACACACACCTGCCCCCCCCACACACACACACCTGCCCACACACACACACCTGTGTGTGTGTATGTATAGTGTGTGTGTGTGTGTATAATGTGTGTGTATGTATAGTGTGTGTGTATGTATAGTGTGTGTGTGTGTGTATAATCTGTGTGTGTGTATTTTTTTTTTAAGTTAAAAACAAGTAAAATGCATGTGGCATCAATATCAAGACTCCAGATATAAGGGCCTATTCACACTGAATTTTGCAATGCATTCATCTCCTCTTTCCAGGCTTCTATCTAAATCCCTGAAAAATGGCATTCAGATGGGCCTTGACATAGCCATTGATTTGAACAAAGGCAAACCGAGGCTAAAGTCTGAATCTTTAGGCTCCATTTGCTCTGCTTTCAGATGTCTCATTTCAGATAGCACAATCCTGAATTTCAGGGATTCAGTTGTAAGCCTTGTGTAAAGACCTGAATGCAGCGCTGAATGTAGTGTGAATAGGTCCTTACATCCTACACCACCTCAGAGGATTGTTGTTATGGAGTATTGCCCCTGGGTGGCCGCAGTTATGACCACCACCAGGGCTCGCGGTCACCCACCCTAGCTTTGGTATTCTGGGGATCTGGTATAATGAATATCTGAGAAGAGCCCTAGAGAAGCAAGAACATTGGACAACCAAGAGGTGGTGGCCTCAAGTCAGGTGTAGTGTTCAACAGGGCAAGACTTTCTAACCTGCCCACACACACCCACACCTGCCCACACAGACACACACACACACCTGCCCACACACACACACACCTGCCCACACACACACACACACACACCTGCCCACACACACACACACACACCTGCCCACACACACACACCTGTCCACACACACACACCTGCCCACACACACATACACACCTGGCCACACACACACACATACACACCTGGCCACACAGACACACACACCTGTCCCCACACACACACCTGCCCACACACACACACCTGCCCACACACACACACACCTGCCCACACACACACACACACACACCTGCCCACACACACACCTGCCCACACACACACCTGCCCACACACACACCTGCCCACACACACACACACACACCTGCCCACACACACACACCTGTCCACACACACACACCTGCCCACACACACATACACGCCTGGCCACACACCCACACACACACACACCTGCCCCCACACACACCTGCCCACACACACACACACCTGCCCACACAGACACCTGCCCACACAGACACCTGCCCACAAACACACCTGACCACACACACACCTGCCCACACACACACACCTGCCCACACACACACACACACACCTGCCCACACACACACACACACACCTGCCCACACACACACACACCTGCCCACACACACACATATACACACACACCTGCCCACACACACACACACCTGCCCACACAGACACCTGCCCACAAACACACACACACACACACACATATATACACACACACACACACACACCTGCCCACACACACACACACCTGCCCACAAACACACACACATCTGCCCACACACACACACACACATACACACACACACACATACACACACACACACACACACACTCACCATCCCCCGGCTCCATTCCTCCTGCCTGCTCTCTCTCTTTTCCGGTGCAGCACTGCAGGCCGGGGCACACTGCGTAACGTCACAGCTAGGAGACACAGCCGCGCACAGGGCCGTGTCTCCTAGCAGTGACGCGGCCGGACCAGCACAGGGAAGTTAACTGCTGCAGTGCTGGCCCGGCCGATGAAGAAGTAGCGGCGGCCGCTGCAGGGGGAGCTGTCCGGGCCCCCCCCCTCCCGCCACTGCTACCGCTATGTGCCGCGGCGGCCCGCACATATAATGAGGGCAATCCGGCATTAGACACCCCGCCTGGAGCCGCGGGCCCCCTGCAGGCTCGGGGCCCCGGGCGGTCGCCCGGATTGCCCTCATTATAATCCGCCTATGGTTCCACCACCCGATTCGTAGCACCTGCACATGAGAAATTCACCTCTAGAAGACATGTTTCTTGGAAGGAATTCTTCTGTTGAGGTCCATTTACACAGGCCGATGTGCTACTAACATTATGTCTACTATATTATTAATCATTTTGTCCATACAGTTTGGTTCAGCCTAATGGAACGCTAATTTCACATTACACATTGAGTGATGGAGATGCCATGACAGACTGGGTGAGATTGTGACCGTAAACAAGAATGCTCTCACTTACTGAAAGAAAGCCAGTTTCATGTTCTGTTTTCATAAGTGCACAGCTCCACAGTCTCCCGACTTCCTGCTTTCCAGGTGTCAGTCTGCCCCTTACGCCTTGGAGATCTTGTCATGCCCCGCAGCCAGCGTTCTGTCTGAACGTGTGTTCAGCGCTGCTGGTGGTGTGCTGACAGATAAGCGCATGCGGCTCTCCACTGATAATGTAGACAGACTCACGTTCATAAAGATGAACAAATCATGGATCCGAAACGACTTTTCTACCCCTGTGTCATCCTGGGGAGAGTAAAAGCTTGATGATTGGTTAAAATCACCCTACCAACCGTTTTAAGCTTTCAAATTACTAATCATGTTTATGTGTATCTTGGCTGGAAAATAATTTTGGCTTTGTAGCAGTGTGCAGCACTGATTCTATTAGGCCATCTATAATAAGCTCCACCAGATTTAAAATTACTAATCATGTTTATCTGTATCTTGGCTGGAAAATAATTTGGGCTTTGTAGCAGTGTGCAGCACTGATCCTATTAGGCCATCTATACTAAGCTCCACCAGATTTAAAATTAATAATAATTTTTAGCTGCATCTAGCCCGGAAAATAATTTTGGGGCTCCGAGATGCGCAAGACACATAAGTGCCTTCTTGCTGCACTACCTGCAACATGACCCTCATTTTGTCAGAATTCGAAGTAATCATGACTACTGGGTTGCCACACTCTTAGATCCCCCAAACTTTTCGATCAACCTTTTCATTTTAATAAAGACCAAAAAAATGGTCATTTTTGAAATTATAAGCATTAGCAGGTTATTAGAAACTGAAATCAAACAGTTTTCAACTCAAAACTTTATTCTAGGTGATGTTACATTTTCACATAGGACCCCTTGTTCGAAAGGAGCTTCTGAACTCTCTCGTCCATTGAATTTGTCAGGTTTTGGATGGTTTCTGCTTCAATTGTTTTGCATGAGGACAGAATACCCTCCCAGAGGTGTTGCTTAGATGTGAACTGCCTCCCGCCATCATAGACACTCCTTTTGATGATGCTCCAGAGGTTCTGAATGGGGTAGAGGTCAGGGGAGCATGGGGGTCACACCATAAGTTTGTCCCCTTTTATGCCCATATCAGCCAGAGATGCAGATGTTTTATGTGCAGCATGAGATGGTGCATTATCATGCAAAAAAAGGATCTTGCTGTGAAATACACGGTTCTTCTTCTTGAACCATGGCAGGAAGTGCTGTTTGAGAAAATCCACATACATTATGGAGTTCATCTTTAGCGCCTTCAGGGATCCTATAGGGGCCGACAATCTCTCTCCCCATGATTCCAGCCCAAAACATTACTCCACCTCCTACTTGTTGGCGCTGTAGCCGTGTTTGCGTGGGGTGTCCATCAACCAGCCATCCTCCACTCCATCCATCTGGACCATCGAGCGCTGCACGGCACTCATCCGTGAACAAAACAGTTTTGAAATCAGTCTTCATGTAATGTTTAGCCCACTGGAGCCGTTTCTGCTTGTGTGAAGTGGATAGAGGAGGTCGACAGGATGGCGTATGCACAGCTGCAAACCTCTGAAGGACCCTGCATCTTGTTGTTCGGGGGACGTTGGAGGCACCAGCAGCTTCAAAAACTTGTCTGCTGCTATGACAAGGCTTTTTTGCCGCTGCTCTTTTAACCTGACGTAATTGCCTGTAGGAAAGAGTCCTCAATTTGCCCTTATCAGCACGCACACGTGTGTACTGTGAATCAGCTACATACTTCTTGATTGCCAAGACACTTCATCCTGATCATTGCACAATGTTGATTGTAGTCATGCCTTGACCTAAACACTCCACAATTTGTTGCTTCTCAGCAGCCGACACATCCTTTTTCTTTCCCATTTTGGCAGAAAATGTAGGCTGCTTAATAATGTGAGACAGCCTTCTTAAGTAGTCTTGCCTTTCATTGGACACACCTGCCAAACTAATTAGCACAGGTGTCTGCAATTGCTTACAGTGATATAAAGAGCCCTGACACACATCACCATCAATGAGTTTAACTGACAAACAAACAAATTCTTCCCTTATCACTCCTAAACACTTTTTGCATAATAATTTGGAACACAGTGTACATGTGCTTTTCCACAAAACACCAGTGGTTCACGTAGTGAATCTTACAGTTCTAACTTGCCAACCGTGGTCTGTATGGAGTTGTTCAATAAAGGGCCCAAAATTAAGATAACATAGATGGGAGAGGTCTCTATGAATAGGAATTCCTAAGTATTTGATACCCTGTGAGGGCCAGGCAAAGGGAAAGTTGGACTGGATGGAATCCTATATGGATTTGGGGAGGGAGACATCGAGGGCCTCAGACTTCGCTGCATTGATTTTAAAATTTGACCATGTAACAAAGTGATCTATTTCAGCCATAACAGCATGGATGGATATATGTGATTGAGTGATATATACTAGGACATCATCAGCAAATAGAGAGCACTTGTACTCGGTGCCTCCCACCTCAATCCACCTAATATTGGGGTTATGGCGAATTGATGAGAGCAGGTGCTCCGTCACTAGGATGTATAAGAGAGGGGACAGAGGACATCCCTGCCTTGTCCCATTGGTGATTGTGAAAGGTGATGAAAATGTTCTGATGCACCCCCTGGGCCTTGGGACACCCGGAGCCGGACCCTTTTTGGTGGATGCTGGTGGTTGTAGTCTTCGTGGCGGCAACCCGGTTCCGTGGCTCAGGGTGGTCAAACCAGTGGCGGAACTATTTATGTGGTTTTGATGTCTAAATGTACGACTACGCCACCCGTGGATTGCGCTCAGAGTGAACCGCCGCTGCAGGGCAGACCGCTGAGGCTGGTGTTGTGGGTGCAGCAGAGCGTAGCATAACTCCCCACGGGAGGAGTATAGCCTCAGGGCAGTGTATGCGGAGGATGGGGGTGATGGTGCAGGGCAGCAGCAGTAACGACACGGAGTCAGTGATGCAGTCCAGGGCCTTTACTCACAGTTCTTATTATCCAGACCACGTCTGCAGGTAACGGCTGCCCACGTCGTACTGTGCTCACCAGGTGAGGGGCTCAGACAACTCCCAGATAACTTTGGAGCGCTTCACAGGACCCCCTTTGTGTGTCCTTTGTCTGGCCTTTCTTACCAACCCTTCTGTCCGGCTGCCTCGGGCCTCCTCTTGGTAAACTTGGCGCCAGTTTCCCTGACCCTATGTGGTGCCTTCCTAGCGGGTGTAGCGAGGGGCTGCGCCACATAAAATGTCAGAGCCTCCAGTTTCTAGCTGAGGGTCGTTTCCTGCCTCCACTAGTTTCGGGGACCGGTCTCCCCCTTTGGCCTGACCCCTCCACGCAGGTGGATTCGGGCGTGCGGTGGCGACTCGCCCGTCCGCACCCCTGGGATCCCTTCATTCCTCGTTCCTGGAGCCTTCTCCGCTCCTCTTCCTTCCTTCTCCCTCTTCCAGGCCTGGGCCTCTGTTACTAGGCCCGCCTCCGGAGCAGAGCTCATGCAGAGCCCCTGCTCCCTGCCACTTCTGCTCAGACTTCTCTGCACTGAACTAAGATGGTGCCCACCTTTTATACTCCCTTCTCAATGCACCCAGGAACTGCTTCCTCCCTGCTCCTGCACTACAGGGTTCCCCTTCCTCAGTGTTCCCTCCCCCCACTCCAGCCAGGGACAGGGACTGTCGTGCCCATCTCAGAGGCATATTGGTCGCCCTGCCCCACGGCAATGTGGTGTAATGCATGCAGGTGTCGGGTCCTGATCCACACTCCATCCTTACCTGAGAGTGAGATATCACACCTCTGGGTGAGGTGCAATACCTCTGTAGCAACCGAGCCCTCAGGGTGCTACAGTTCCAATTACAGTTATATGAAAAAGTTTGGGCACCCCTATTAATCTTAAGCTTAATGTTTTATAAAAATTGGTGTTTTTGCAACAGCTATTTCAGTTTGATATATGTAATAACTGTTGGACACAGTAATGTTTCTGCCTTGAAATGAGCTTTATTGTACTAACAGAAAATGTTCAATCTGCATTCAAACAAAATTTGACAGGTGCATAAGTATGGGCACCCTTATCATTTTCTTGTTTTAAATACTCCTACCTACTTTTTACTGACTTACTAAAGCACTTTTTTTGGTTTTGTAACCTCATTGAGCTTTGAACTTCATAGCCAGGTGTATGCAATCATGAGAAAAGCTACTTAAAGTGGCCACTTGTAAGTTGTTCTCCTGTTTGAATCTCCTCTGAAGAGTGGCATCATGGGCTCCTCAAAACAACTGTCAAATGATCTGAAAACAAAGACTATTCAACATAGTTGTTCAGGGGAAGGATACAAAAAGCTGTCTCAGAGATTTAACCTGTCAGTTTCCACTGTGAGGAACATAGTAAGGAAATGGAAGAACACAGGGACAGTTCTTGTTAAGGCCAGAAGTGGCAGGCCAAGAAAAACATCAGAAAGGCAGAGAAGAAGAATGGTGAGATTAGTCAAGGACAATCCTCAGACCACCTCCAGAGAGCGGCAGCATCAACTTGCTGCAGATGGTGTCACTGTGCATCGGTCAACTATACAAGGCACTTTGCACAAGGAGAAGCTGTATGGGAGAGTGATGCGAAAGAAGCTGTTTCTGCAAGCACACCACAAACAGAGTCGGCTGAGGTATGCAAAAGCACATTTGGAGAAGCCAATTTCTTTTTGGAAGAAGGTCCTGTGGACTGATGAAACCAAGATTGAGTTGTTTGGTCATACAAAAAGGCGTTATGCATGGCAGCAAAAAAACACAGCATTCCAAGAAAAACACTTGCTACCCACAGTAAAATTTGGTGGAGGTTCCATCATGCTTTGGGGCTGTGTGGCCAATGACGGCACGGGGAATCTTGTTAAAGTTGAGGGACGCATGGATTCCACTCAGTATCAGCAGATTCTTGACAATAATGTTCAAGAATCAGTGACAAAGTTGAAGTTACGCAGGGGATGGATCTTTCAGCAAGACAATGATCCAAAACACCGCTCCAAATCTACTCAGGCATTCATGCAGAGGAACAATTACAATGTTCTGGAATGGCCATCCCAGTCCCCAGACCTGAATATCATTGAACATCTGTGGGATCATTTGAAGAGGGCTGTCCATGCTCGGCGACCATCAAACTTAACTCAACTGGAATTGTTTTGTAAAGAGGAATGGTCAAAAATACCTTCATCCAGGATCCAGGAAATCATTAAAAGCTACAGGAAGCGACTAGAGGCTGTTATTTTTGCAAAAGGAGGATCTACTAAATATTAATGTCACTTTTTTGGTGAGGTGCCCATACTTATGCACCTGTCAAATTTTGTTTGAATGCAGATTGCACATTTTCTGTTAGTACAATAAACCTCATTTCAAGGCAGAAACATTACTGTGTCCAACAGTTATTACATATATCAAACTGAAATAGCTGTTGCAAAAACAGCAATTTTTATAAAACATTAAGCTTAAGATTAATAGGGGTGCCCAAACTTTTTCATATAACTGTATCTTCAGCCTAGGTGACGTATTGTGATACAGGGCCGTGATTTTGGCTATAAAAGGGTCCCCTAGACCCCTACCCCAAGCTTTTTAAGAGAATCATATATGGCGTGCCAGGAGACTCTATGGCATGCTTTCTCAGCATCCAACGAGAGTATCTAATTACAAATTTTTAACTGCATCTAGCCCAGGAAATACTTTGTGCCTAGTAGCAGTGTCTGCTAGTCAGCGGATTATCCCGGCTGTTAAGCAAGCTACACCACCTGTAGTTTGGACACTTAATTTTTTCAAAGGAAATGTTTCGGGACCACGGGATACTCAGTGAAGAGCATCAGGAGGCACCCCAAGGCATAGGGGCTGGGACTGGCAGTAGGATGCCTTGCGGTGGACAGCCGAGCTCGATCCTTATAAAAGCTTTTTAACTGCAGCAGCTTTAGTGGACGCTACTGGAGCTGGAATTACGCGGCTGCTGGCATGAGACTTGCCCTCCAATAGATCCTTGTAAATGGATTTAAAGTGTATTCATTCAAATTAGAGAGACAATTTAAATTAAAAAGCTTAGAGCTGCCTCCACCACAGGGGGGCTCGCTCGACCCACCAGCGGACAGGCACCAGTATTGGGAGAGGGGGGCTGGCCGTCAGGGTTCACCGCGGCTCTGGCACAAACCCGGCGACACAGAGGTGGCACGGGCAGGAGCGGACTGAACGTGTCGGCTTCTCACTTTTTGGATTTTAGAAGGGCATGACATGCCTATATTTGTGTCTCCCCCTCCTTTTACTCCTCCACCTCTTTTCTTTTCGCATGACTATATGTACTTGTCACTTTTCCATGTGTTAGTTGTGTCTTCTGAGCAGTTTGTCAGCTTTTGGACACCTTTGAAGGTGTTTTCTATGTGTTTCTATGTGTTTTTGTTTGCCTGCCATTGGTTTTAACGGTGTTCGAAGGTGTTCGACGAACAGTTCGACGAACAGTTCGGCGAACACACGGGTGTTCGACGAACCGAACCGAACTCGAACACTACGGGGGTGGCTCAACACTAGTTAGAAGCGAACCAGACTTTATGGTGCTCAGAATTAGTCAAGCAGAATTTATTGACTGCTCTTGCAAGGCACTGAGACTCCCGCTGTGTATAGATGGCGCCGTGCGGCCTCCCGCTGTGTATAGATGGCGCCGTATAGATGGCTACATGCGGCCTCCTGCTGAGGATACGTGTATAGATGGCTACGTGCGGCCTCCAGCTGAGTATAGATGCCGCACGGCGCTCCCCCCAGAGACAGCAGGAGGCCGCACAGCGCCATCTATACTCAGCGGGAGACCGCACGTAGCCATCTATACACAGCAGGAGGCCGCACGTCGACATCTATACTCAGCGGGGGGCCGCACGTAGCCATCTATACACAGCGGAAGGCGCATGTAGCCATCTATACACAGCGGGGGGCCGCATGGCGCCGTCTATACACAGCGGGGGGCCGCATGTAGCCATCTATACACAGCGGGGGGCCGCACGTAGCCATCTATACACAGCGGGAGGCCGCACGGCGCCCCCCCAGAGACATCAGGAGGCCGCACGGCACCAACTATACTCAGCAGGAGGCCGCATGCAGTCATACACACACACACAAACATATACAGACATGCATAAACACATTTGAAACACAAAAATACATACAAACAGACATCACACAATGACATCTGCCCACACACACACACACACACACAGACATACATCACACACACACACACCTGCCCACACACACACACCTGCCCCCCCCACACACACACACCTGCCCACACACACACACCTGTGTGTGTGTATGTATAGTGTGTGTGTGTATAATGTGTGTGTATGTATAGTGTGTGTGTATGTATAGTGTGTGTGTGTGTGTATAATCTGTGTGTGTGTATTTTTTTTTTAAGTTAAAAACAAGTAAAATGCATGTGGCATCAATATCAAGACTCCAGATATAAGGGCCTATTCACACTGAATTTTGCAATGCATTCATCTCCTCTTTCCAGGCTTCTATCTAAATCCCTGAAAAATGGCATTCAGATGGGCCTTGACATAGCCATTGATTTGAACAAAGGCAAACCGAGGCTAAAGTCTGAATCTTTAGGCTCCATTTGCTCTGCTTTCAGATGTCTCATTTCAGATAGCACAATCCTGAATTTCAGGGATTCAGTTGTAAGCCTTGTGTAAAGACCTGAATGCAGCGCTGAATGTAGTGTGAATAGGTCCTTACATCCTACACCACCTCAGAGGATTGTTGTTATGGAGTATTGCCCCTGGGTGGCCGCAGTTATGACCACCACCAGGGCTCGCGGTCACCCACCCTAGCTTTGGTATTCTGGGGATCTGGTATAATGAATATCTGAGAAGAGCCCTAGAGAAGCAAGAACATTGGACAACCAAGAGGTGGTGGCCTCAAGTCAGGTGTAGTGTTCAACAGGGCAAGACTTTCTAACCTGCCCACACACACCCACACCTGCCCACACAGACACACACACACACCTGCCCACACACACACACACCTGCCCACACACACACACACACACACACCTGCCCCCACACACACACACACACCTGCCCACACACACACACCTGTCCACACACACACACCTGCCCACACACACATACACACCTGGCCACACACACACACATACACACCTGGCCACACAGACACACACACCTGTCCCCACACACACACCTGCCCACACACACACACCTGCCCACACACACACACACCTGCCCACACACACACACACACACCTGCCCACACACACACCTGCCCACACACACACCTGCCCACACACACACCTGCCCACACACACACACACACACCTGCCCACACACACACACCTGTCCACACACACACACCTGCCCACACACACATACACGCCTGGCCACACACCCACACACACACACACCTGCCCCCACACACACCTGCCCACACACACACACACCTGCCCACACAGACACCTGCCCACACAGACACCTGCCCACAAACACACCTGACCACACACACACCTGCCCACACACACACACCTGCCCACACACACACACACACACCTGCCCACACACACACACACACACCTGCCCACACACACACACACCTGCCCACACACACACATATACACACACACCTGCCCACACACACACACACCTGCCCACACAGACACCTGCCCACAAACACACACACACACACACACATATATACACACACACACACACACACCTGCCCACACACACACACACCTGCCCACAAACACACACACATCTGCCCACACACACACACACACATACACACACACACACATACACACACACACACACACACACTCACCATCCCCCGGCTCCATTCCTCCTGCCTGCTCTCTCTCTTTTCCGGTGCAGCATTGCAGGCCGGGGCACACTGCGTAACGTCACAGCTAGGAGACACAGCCGCGCACAGGGCCGTGTCTCCTAGCAGTGACGCGGCCGGACCAGCACAGGGAAGTTAACTGCTGCAGTGCTGGCCCGGCCGATGAAGAAGTAGCGGCGGCCGCTGCAGGGGGAGCTGTCCGGGCCCCCCCCCTCCCGCCACTGCTACCGCTATGTGCCGCGGCGGCCCGCACATATAATGAGGGCAATCCGGCATTAGACACCCCGCCTGGAGCCGCGGGCCCCCTGCAGGCTCGGGGCCCCGGGCGGTCGCCCGGATTGCCCTCATTATAATCCGCCTATGGTTCCACCACCCGATTCGTAGCACCTGCACATGAGAAATTCACCTCTAGAAGACATGTTTCTTGGAAGGAATTCTTCTGTTGAGGTCCATTTACACAGGCCGATGTGCTACTAACATTATGTCTACTATATTATTAATCATTTTGTCCATACAGTTTGGTTCAGCCTAATGGAACGCTAATTTCACATTACACATTGAGTGATGGAGATGCCATGACAGACTGGGTGAGATTGTGACCGTAAACAAGAATGCTCTCACTTACTGAAAGAAAGCCAGTTTCATGTTCTGTTTTCATAAGTGCACAGCTCCACAGTCTCCCGACTTCCTGCTTTCCAGGTGTCAGTCTGCCCCTATTATTGACAGTGCTGACCATCTCATGGTTGTGCCACTGGCCCAATTGAGCATTATTTGATGCTGAAGCATCAGAGCAACTCATGGGGGAAACTAAAGCTGGTAGGATTCAATGAGCTTATACGTACTACATTTCTTGCCTACGAGATTGCAGAGGTGACCAGTATACTAGACAGTAAACTATAGAATTTAAAATCCCACTATTCTTGAGAATGGAGAGGATTTTTACTAAGGGGTAGATTGTAAAGTTACTTGTTTTTCACGCACTTTACAATTTTACCCATTTAAGAAATTGAGTCAACCCCCTTTAAATTCATGAGGAAGTGAAACACAAAATATAAAGTTGCACAACTATTTTTTATGAAATAATTAAGCTTCTGAGTATGAAGCATCAGAAATGATGAATGACCAGAGAATTAAAAAGCATATTCACTGGAAGTTAAAAACTTATTTTTTACAGTAATAAATATTCTATTTTTACCTTCAAATTACAGACAAAAGCAGGTCCTTAAATGAGAACTGGCAGCTGAATATTCGCTTTCTGGGTAGGACAGGAGCTGCTGCCATGTCCTGTATAATTCACATAGTGTACAGTAATAATAAAATGGAGCCAACCTTTCCTGGTATCTATAGGAACTGCTCATTCTAGCACAGGAAGAAACAGTTTAGTACATTATCACTGTACTGTGCCAACAAATTTATTGGGTAATAGGAATATTGTGAAGCATTCACAAGAAAGTGGAACCTGGATCAAACAACAGTGATTACAGGAATGGGGAAGAGCGGGGTCTAAAATTATTTCCTAAAAAGTGTTTAGTAATGTTGTTTTTATAAACTATAGCTCCTGATCAATGTCGACGTCTTCTCACATTAGTGGCAAACATAGGTATGTCATATCCTCTCCCAAGGCTGGGGAAAAACTAGGGGAAGACAGGCAGGGCATTTGCCCCTGGCCCAGTCAGAAAGGGCACTGTCAGCCACCTCATGCAGTAGTCGAAGGTGTCTCCCAGGGGCTGGAAGATTGCTGCCACAGAGTAGAGTTCGGTCATTCTCCAAGCTGGCTGTTAAACTTACAGTAAGCAGAACTTGTAAAATGCTGGGCCCCAGCATTGTAAAATATATAAATACAATTAAGGGGCACAGTATAGAGATTGGCTAGTATAAGGGTAA
Organism: Phyllobates terribilis; assembly: GCF_046119375.1. NCBI lineage: Eukaryota > Metazoa > Chordata > Amphibia > Anura > Dendrobatidae > Phyllobates > Phyllobates terribilis. The sequence continues at coordinate 296,673,758 of NW_027362771.1, forward strand.
ACACAGTATGAGGGCACAGTATGGGGCACAGTATAGAGAGGGAACAATGTAAAGGGAGGGGGCTCAGCATGGAAAGGGGCAACATGGGGGCACACTTAAAACTGGGACAGGACAGCCTGGCAATTATAGCTAACAAGTGTGGAAAGTGTGGTGATTATAGGTAATATGGGTGGACATTGTGGCCGTTATATCTAATAAGAATGGACAGTGTGGCAGTTGTGGCTAATAAGTGGGGAACAGTGGTACTTATTGTTCATATGGGGGATGGAGTGGAGGTAATTGTTATGCATGAACCACACTCACGCATGGGTAAAGGGAGTAAGAAAGACTAATTATAGAGAAGCCGCACCTACACCCAACTGGTCCCGGTACAGACTAGTCAATTTTCCTGAGGAAACAGAGGGTAGCCCTCAACACTCTGTAGACACAGGGAGAGAAATGTGTGCAGGTGTACACAAAGACCCAGGATGAGAAACTTAAAGTATGTTCATAAAAGGAGAGAGAAGGAATAGTAAGGAGAGCCAAAAAATAAATGAAACTCGTGTAACCTAACAGAAACCTAACAGTGGTAAAAGGAAAAGGTGCTGAGAAGGTAGACAAACAGACACACAGCAAGAATATAAGCAGTGTAAATCTAGCAGGGGAAATCCCTTCGCTAAAGAGCTAGAACTTATTAGCACAAATCCACCTTGAAGTATAGCCAGCAAGGAAGTGCAGTGAAGGGATAATATATAAAGGCTCACTCAGAATGGGATAGGGCAAATCAAAATGGGAAAATGGAGAACACCTGGAGAGGAGCAAACCAAGAAGGGAGAATGAAGACAATAGGAACAATCAGCATTAGGACATGGAAGGAAAAGAGCAATAGCTCAACAGACAGAAGAACCGACCATGAAGAAACTGGTCACTGGATCAAATCCCCAAACCAAGCCATGACAGTACCCCCCTTCACATTGACGACATCAATGAATAAGATGTCGTCAATGAATCTAGACAATGAGATCACAGCACCAATGTCCTCAATATTTTGGACTATCTTGGTCTCCCACAGTCACAGGAGAAGGTTGGCATAAAAGGGCGCACATGTCACCCTCATAGCCATTCCCTGGAGCTGTAGGAAAAAATCTGTCTTTAAAAACAAAAAAATTGTGAACTGTAAAGTTGGTAGTTAAACCTTCCAGCATTTAGGTAGAAATGATGCCTTGTTAAAAACCCTCATTAAGGATAGAGTCCAATTCCACTTTGTATCGATTAAGTGGATTACAATCTAATCTTTTGTAACAATTTTTCATGTTCAATTGTCTGAACGCTTCTCTTTCATATATATATCTGCAGGCAATAATACAATATTTCCCCCCTTGTCAGCTGGTTTTATAACCAGATGTTTCATGTTTCTTAGTTCTTTAATTGCTTTGTTTTCAGTAGATGTGAAATTGAAAGATGACACATCCTCTGGAATTTGAACTAGTTCATTTTGACAAGTTTATCAAATATGTCTGCATTGGGACATAAGCCTGAAGAGGGGAAATGTTGTGAACGGCCATGCAGATATGTAATAAATCTCGCAACACTCAGAGCCGTTTGCTAATCCAGTTATGATTAAAGATCTTCTAGAGCTTGTTACTCTAGATGTGTAAGAAAAATACTTTTAGTTTGATATGCAAATAATTTTTAATATTTTAATTTCCTAGCAAAGAGTTCCAAGTCTGTGACTATTGGGAAGAAGTTAAATCTAGCTGCTGGTGAAAAAGTAACAGGGTGACCAGTAGTCACTCCAGTAACCAGGAGTTTATGTGAAGGAGTGTGCAGGTTACATAGTTACATAGTTTATAAGGCCGAAAAAAGACAAGCGTCCATCCAGTTCAGCCTATTTCTTGTGCACTGCAGCTATTCCGCAGCGTTGATCCAGGGGAAGGCAAAAAAAAACATGCAGTATAGGCCAATTTACATCATTGAGGAAAAATTCACTTCCCGACTCCAATCTGGCAGTCAGATTAAATCCCTGGATTAATTAACTAAGCATAAGATGTAATTTTATTGTTCTCAAGAAAGGCGTCCAGGCCTCTCTTGAACTCATTAAGTGAGTTGGACATCACCACTTTCTCTCACAGAGAGTTCCAGAGTCTCACGGCTCTGACCGTAAAGAATCCCCTTCTATGCTGGTGCAGGAACCTCCTTTCCTCCAGACGCATAGTGTGCCCCCTCGTCTTTGTCACCATCCTTGGTATAAACAGGTCATGGGAGAGATCTCTGTACTGCCCCCTGATGTATTTATACATGTTTATGAGGTCTCCCCTAAGCCTTCTCTTTTCCAACGTAAATAGGCCTAATTTTGACTACCTCTCTGGGTATTCTAGTCCCTCCATTCCCTTTATTACCTTAGTCGCTCTCCTTTGTACCCTCTCTAGCTCCAATATGTCTTTCCTGAGCACCGGAGCCCAGAACTGTGCACAATATTCTAAGTGTGGCCTTACCAGCGCTTTATACAGAGGAAGAACAAGGTTCATTGATTTCTACCTTCAAAAATGTGTAGAAACACTACCCTCTTTTACTAAGGACACCACAGATATTCTCAAGCAGTTAAATGATGTACAATTAGAGCATGACATGTTCTTAGTTACTTGTGACGTAGAGTCACTATATACGTCCATTCAGCACGACCATGGGATTACAGCATCGAGGTCCTTCCTAAACATTACCAATTTGAATCCAGATTTGGTTCCGTTCATTATAAATTTATTATACTTCTCTCTGACTTAGAATTTTTTTGTTTTTAAAGACAAATTTTTCCTACAGCTCCAGGGAACAGCTATGGGGGCGACATGTGTGCCCTCATATGCAAACCTTTTCCTGGGGTTCCTTGGAGAGAGAGGTAGTCCAAAATATGGACGACATTAGTGCTGTGATCTCATGGTCTATATTCATTGATGACATCTTATTCATTTGGCAGGGCTCTGAAACCTCTCTGAATACTTTTTAAACAGGTTAAATGATAACGAATGTAACATCTGGTTGACATGGAAATATAGTAAAGCGAGGGTAGAATTTCTTGATGTCCTTATTATAACAAACTCTGAGGGATTCATCACAACCAATGTTTTTTGCAAGTTAACTGCAACGAACACGCTCCTTCATGCCACATTGTCATACCACCCCCAAACTAAAAATGCAATATCTATAGGTCAAATTTTACGCATGAAAAGGATCTGTTCTGATAACTTTAAGTTTGAACAGCAGGCCAGTATCCTTACTGAAAAGCTCAAACAGCGTGGCTACAACCATAGGTCGATGAGAACAGGTTATAGGAGAGCCAAACAAGCCCCTAGAAACCAATTGCTATCACATACAAAAAAAAACATAGGAAATGACCAACCGGTCAGATTTACTACCTCGTTCAATTCCAGATGGACAGACGTAAGGAGAGTTCTTAAAACACATTGGTCGGTTCAGCTAACGGATGAAGATTTATATAAATATTATATTATAAAATAGTAAAAATTATATTTGCGCTCTAAATGAAGGGTTTGAAGCTCAAGGTTTCAATAAGGCCTTTTGGTGTGAAGGTGTCAAGGGAGACTATCCATTTGGTTTCCTTTTTAAGGAATTCTTGTTTATAATTTGCTCCCCTTATACCTAATAAAAGTATTAGCACATTGCTCACCAGGTAAGAAGGGGCACAATCCAGAGTGGGACATCACAGGAGCGGAGCGGTGGCCAGATGAAGCCTCGATGCGTGTTTCGCCGGTAGAATACCATGGCTTTCTCAAGAGGCCTCTTCTTACCTGGTGAGCAATGTGCTAATACTTTTAAGATATAGTTGATCTAATAAACCTCACTATACTGGCATTTGAGCCCTATGATCACTTGATCTTCCCCTTGCTCCTCTATCATTGCTTGTTGAGACTCTTGGGCCCTATTCCAAGGTTAGCAATTAATTATGGCTTACCATTCCACATGTTTCAGCTCTGTAATATTATGTATATTTGATGTGATGTATTAATTCTAATGATTTTTCTACTAATAAAGTTCTTTATGCCATTATACTCATGAGTTCTCCAGTTGATATACCATTTAGGTTATGTAGTCTTTCCTTCCTGATGTGGATCTTGTAGCGTTCAGTCAATTGATCCTTATATACATCGGGTATTAGAGATATAAATATATATAAATATATATTTATATTTCATACATGAAGGTTAGGATGTGTGGTCTTGCTATATTTTTTCTGTATTCAGTTCCCACAATGTGATAATGATTTTATGGCTTTTTGTAATCAACTATATTGTGTAAAATTAATCTTTTTAATATATTTGCAATAAAAAATTGTATTTTATTATATCCTGATCTCATTGCTCCTTCATGGTCGCTGTAGATTCTCATTGCTTATTTTTGAAGGGATCATTTTCTATTTCTGTGAGGAATTTTTTTTTTTGGTTTCACATTTTCAAAATGACCTGCAGGCGTATTGAATGCTGTCTTCCATTCGTCACTCTGGCGTACGCTTATAAGGTTTTAATGCCCCTCTTAAGTCAACTTTGGAAAACCATTTAGCTCCAGATAATTGGTTGAAAAGGTCAGGTATAAAGGGCAAATGGTAGGGAATGCGAACCATGATTTTATTAATCTCTCTAAAATCCAAGCACGGACACAACCCTCCATCTTTTTTCTTAACAGAAAAGAACCTCACAGCGACCGAAGAGGTGGCAATAAGGCTATGTTCACACTGATCCGTGTTCTGGCCATGTTCCGTTTCAAAATCAGGAGTGGAAGAGTCAGAGGAAAAGTATAATAGAAACACCTCACCACTTCTGTATTTATCACCCACTCCTGGTTTTGGGTTATTGTGGCACCCCTGAGGGTTCAGTCGCCACAGGGGTACTGCACCTCAGCTCGAGGTGTGGTATCTCCTCTTCCAGGTCAGGATGGAGCATCTCTCAGGACCCCACTTTACCACTCAACACTACACCACTCCTGTCCTGAAGGGGGCCTAAATGCACCAGGGTGCTGCCCCGGCCTGGGATAGAGGAGATGGGGGGAACCAAAGATAGGGGGAACCATGTAGTGGGTGAGGGTGGAGGACACACTTTTAGGAAACACTTATTCATTCATATTTAATCTATGGTCATCTTAAGTTCAAGGTCTTTGATTGTGGTCTTCTGCCAGGGTCCAGCAAAAGTCTGCAGCTGACTGAAGATACACGGTCCTCGTTCTCTGGCCTTGAGACGAGGAGCGGGTTAGAGTTAACCACTGTCTCTACCCGGTCAAGGTCCTGACCTAAGAAGGCCTTGGAGGGGAGCAGAGGAGATAGGCTCCACAGGCAAAAGGATCCCAGGGGGATACGGACGGAGCGGAGTCGCCACCTTTATTCTTCATTCTGGCCTAGTCAGAGGGATTCCTACTGCAAGAGGGGTAACCGGCCCCCGATATCTGACATTGTTACTTCACGTCTCAGTCAGAAAAGCCAGCAGGCTTAGTGGATCCCAGGGGGATACGGATGGAGCGGAGTCGCCACCTGTATCTCTTACACTGCCTTTATCCAGTGGAACCCAGCCTTACACCATGTTCTAACCACACACAGTCAGGAGAAGACTTAGTGGGAGAACTTACCAAGAAGAGGAACACACACCAGAGGGGTCTCGACAGGTGCTCCTGATCTACCTGGGAAGTGCTGAACCCCCTTCCCGGTGGCCGCAGTACGCCGTGTGTAGCAGAGAGAAGCTTTGCGGCTGAAAGTTCATCTGAAAGTGAGTAAAGACCCGGATGACTTCACACACCGCCTCAGCCTGCTATTTCCTGCCCGGCACTGCACCCACCATTCCTTCTCACACTGCCCTGAGGCCTGCTCCGCCTGTGGGGAGCCGTCCCATCTTAGCTGCCCATAACACCAGCCTCAGTGGACTGTTGCAGCGCTGATGTCCATCACCAGAAACCACAGGTGGCATAGTCGAAATACCACTCATCCTTAAAAGAAGCCCATTATTTTTATGTGACAGCCCTGGGCACAGAACGGGTCCAGGCCACGACTGCATCCCCGTGACACCTACACTGACCCGGCTCCGAGTAACCCCATTTCCCAGGGAGGGCTAGAGCGTCACATTACAAATACTGATGTAAAATACTGAATGTGTGAACGTGGCCTAAGACTCTTTTGAATATAGTCTTTCAAAGCCTCCCTCTCTGGAAGAGAAAAATGAAACAAACAAGTTGTAGGCATTTTACTTCTGTCTGTTAATAAACAATTGTGAATAGATACCTGTACTCTCAAAACAAGGGGAGGAGACACAGTGTGGAAGAAAAGCAAGGAAGCTGCAAAAGGTGTTGCAAACCCTGCCAAATGTGTGCTAAAACCATAAACAAGCATACACCTTTGCGCTATGTACAAACCCAAGGACATGTACTAAATAAATCCACAAAAAAAGAAACGCTGCACATTTGCTACAAGGATAAAAGTACATGTATCCTAATACAGACACCTAACAGAATTAGACGAACATCAAATAATGTAAAACAGCCCGCAACAGACCGTAAATACCTCTGATTAGGAGGATACACTAATTAACACAGATGGGCATCAGTACTGAAGCATAAAATAGCAACTGGTAGAAAAAAAGTAAAAAAATATTATGGAATATGCACTATCTTCTAGGCCTGGTGTGGATATGAAATCAGGCTGTGAATCAGTAAAGAAAAAAAGAATAGAAACAAAATATATACTGGTAAAAGTAAAAATAAAAATATAAAAATTGTAATGAAGGCAGCCTGATTTAAATCCGCCCTTACAATGTTAAATATAAAGCCGATGCTTGATACAATGCCTCACAGGTACATAAATAGACAATTAATGTGATATAATAACGAATAAGGTGTTTAGCCCACTCAACACTAGGGAGTCCTGCAAGGTCCCAGGTTCAGGAAATCATAAACTTCAGTCAGATGCGATTCAGAAAAAAATTGTCATGTCAAGTAAGTTCATGAAATGTCCTGGTGGAAGGGGAAGATGCGTGGAGCTGCAGTGGAGTGATCAGGGTGCCCCAGCCAGTAGCATCCCTGAAAGCCGGAGTGAGCCGCTAATGCAGAGAGCAGTGTGTGACGTCACACAGTCTGAGGAGTATGGGAATCGGTGAGGTCCACAAATTCTTACGTGTTTCGGAAATCTCGGTTTCCTTCATCAGAGGAGACTGGTATTTTCGTCTGGAAAACTGCAACTCTTTACTGAACGGTCTCACTCTAATCAAACTTTCTCCTCTCCAATCCGTCCGCAACCAGGGTCAGTCCAGCCACTACACCAACGTCTCCACCTTGTGCCAGTCATTATACTGGTTGCCCATCCACTGCATAATAAAATACAAAGTTATCTCTCTCACCCACAAAGCTCTTCACAGTTCTGCACCACCCAATATCTCTTCCCTCATTTCTATCTTTTATCCTAAGTCATGTGATAAGGCTCGTTAAAGGGTCAACATTGACTTTTAGGATTGCTATTTCCTATATGTGGCACTAGAGTTCTAGTTCTCTTCCTCTCTGAAGAGACAATTTGCATATTTCCCAGAGGAGCATTGCGGCTTAAAAAGTCTCCTCACTTTGACATGCTTAACATGTCACTCTCCGCAAGGAGAAATGTTACCCCTTAGATACCGGTCTGATGCCTCTCACCCAGCTCAACCATAACTCACACTTTGCACTGACGAGGGGCAGTACCCCAAAACACAGTGACTGAAAATAGAGTTTCTGGTTCTGGCTTTTATCCTAAGTCATGAGACAAGGCTCATTAAAGTGTCAATATTGACTTTTAGGATTGCTACTTCCTATAGGCGGCACTAGAGTTCTAGTTCTCTTCCTCTCTGAAGAGACAATTTGCTCATTTCTGTCTATCACCCTACAAGTGCCCTCCGTTCTGCAACTGATCTCAGAATAATATCCTCCATAATCCGAATCTCACACCTCTGTCTCCACTACTCTCGTACTGCACCAGTGTTCTGGAATGCATTACTCCAAACGATCCGACTAATATCTAGCCCACATGTTTTTAAGCATGCTTTAAAAGCACATCTCTTTGGACAGGCCTATCACCTCAATCAGGGCTGCCACCAGGAATTTCAAGGTCCCATACTGGCAAAATTTTCGGGCCCCCTTGATACTCCACCCAAGCTCCACCACAGCTCCGCCTCCACCCCAGCTCCACCCCAACGACAAGGTAGACTCTTCTGGCCAGACCGTACTCTACTCTAACCTATTAAACATTTCTTAAAATATTCAATACTCTTTTTAGGTATATATTTATTTATGTTTCTTTAAAGGAATGTGTCACATACATTTTTTAAAATGACCAATAATACCACATACAAGGATCAAATACTGCCACACCATGACCAGACCACATATTACCACCACATAGTGACCAAATACTACAATACTGATCATTAATAAAAAAAACACAATACTAATATTACCATGAGTGCCATTATACACAGGATCTCTGTACATAGTATACAGAGTATAGTGTCAGTGTACAGGTAATACAGGGATCACCAGTGACATTGTGCACAGGAGCTCTGTATATAATGTCAGTGTACAAGTAATACAGTGATCACCAGTACCATTATACACAGGAGCTCTGTATATAGTGTACAGGTAATACAGTGATCACCAGTAACATTATACACAGGAGCTCTGTGTATAGTGCCAGTGTACAGGTAACACAGTGATCACCAATGACATTATACATAGGAGCTCTGCATATAGTGTACAAGTAATACAGCGATCACCAGTGACATTATACACAGAAGCTCTGTACATAGTATATAGTGTATAGTGTCAGTGTACAGGTAACACACTGACTCACCGGTGACGTCTCAAGTTGAAGTCCTTCATCTTCGCTTTTCTCCTTCATCAAGAACATACCACCATCACATCTTCCAGCCAGGTCTCGTCTCTGCATAAAATAACACACTGTTTGTTATCTAGAGAACATTCCCCAACTTCTACACGACGCAGTTGAATACAGAAGTGCACCCACCATTAATATATAATTATATATTATGAAACCCACCATTCCAAATATAAAACTGAAATCCACCACTGCGCCCCCACTAACTATAAAGCCACTTTCCCTAATCAATAAATATATAAATTAAGTGACACCTGTACTCTTTCTCCCAATTCATTACCAGTCAAACTCCATCATCATCAATGCCCCCTCTCCCAATTCATTATATTTGTATGCCCCCCTCTGCCCCAATTCATGTTGTCATGTTCTCACTCTCTCCCACCCCAACGGTATCATCATTTACTATTCCCCACCCCCATTCTTCATTTGCTCTCCCCCCTCCACTCCTAATTCATCATTAGCTCTCCTCACCCCCATCCCCAGTTCATCATGTATGCTCTGCCCGCTCCCAGTTCATGTATGCTCTGCCCGCTCCCAGGTCATGTATGCTCTGCCCACTCCCAGTTCATCATGTATGCTTTGCCCGCTCCCAGTTCATCATGTATGCTCTGCCCGCTCCCAGTTCATCATGTACGCTCTGCCCCCTCCCAGTTCATCATGTACGCTCTGCCCGCTCCCAGTTCATGTATGCTCTGCCCGCTCTCAGTTCATGTATGCTCTGCCCGCTCCCAGTCATGAATGCTCTGCCCGCTCCCAGTCATGAATGCTCTGCCTGCTCCCAGGTCATGTATGCTCTGCCCGCTCCCAGGTCATGTATGCTCTGCCCGCTCCCAGGTCATGTATGCTCTGCCCGCTCCCAGGTCATGTTTGCTCTGCCCGCTCCCAGGTCATGTATGCTCTGCCCGCTCCCAGTTCATGTATGCTCTACCCACTCCCAGTTCATGTATGCTCTGCTAACATGATGCACTTTTTATGCCCCCAAAATACAATCTTAGACACTTACAGTTAGTAGTGATGAGCGAGCATGCTCGCTACTGCTCGGTGCTCGCCCGAGCACCTCACTGCTCGAGATGCTCGGCGCTCTTCGAGTATTTCCGGGGTTGCTCAGCGGGAGTTCGGGTCCCCTCCCTGCATGTTTGGCTCTCTTTACAGAGCCAATGAACATGCAGGGATTGCCTGTCACTCACTGTAATGCCGCAGCCATGTTAGTTGTGGCATTACAGTGATTGGCTGGCCACACAGCGTCATCAGGTCTACATCAGACCTGGCGCCGCTGAGCTCGTCACACTCACTCCGGAATCAGGCAGAGTAGGGAGTAGTTCTGCTGAACTAGGGAGAAATTTGCTTGTTTATTAGGTAGTGTAGGTAGAACAGAAGTATATTACACATATCCATCTCAACAAACAGTCCTTCTGAGGAATAATCCATCTGCAGAGATATCAGGCAGGCAGTGTACATAGCAGACTGCAGTGCATATAGCACAAAAGGCTCCATTCCAGTTTTGTCTGCTGCTCCTGCTGTTAGATATTTCTAGACATAGACCCAGGTTTCAGGGGCCAGGAATCTTTTTTTTTTTTATCTTAATCCTCATTATTTGCTTAAAAAGCAATCCAGAGGACACAGTTTTCCTGCTCCGGTTTGCTGTTCAAAATAGTTACCTACAGGCCAGCTATTTAAAACTGTGTTTTCTCTGTCATACGGATCACATATACGTTTTCAGAAAATACTGCCATTTCTGGCCTCCATTAAAAATTTTGTTTCAGTGTGTCAGTGAAGCTATTGACACCAGTTTGCTGTTCAAAATAGTTACCTACAGACCAGGTATTTAAAACTGTGTTTTCTCCATCACACGGATCACATATACAGGGGGAGGGAGGCAGCGCACCCCAACAGGCAGGAAAAAGCAGTATGGTGGCTGCAGACAGAAGGCAGGCAACCGTTCCCCGTAACACCAACACGAAGGAAGTTGCCAGTACAACTGTTAGGTCTTTCTGAGTCTGGTTGTTTTTTAAAGACTCTGCCGATAACCTCAAAAAGGCCATTTGCACCACCTGCCAGGCCAGCATCAGCAGGGGTGGCAAAACTAACAGCCTGACCACCACCAGCATGATCAGGCAAATGGCAGCAAAGCACCCGACTTTGTGGGTCGAACCCCAGGGTCCAGGAACAGTGTCTGCAGGTGGCACCACTGCTTCTTCCGCTGTTGTGCATGCAAGCCAATCCTCTGTACATGGTGCATGCGAAGATGCCTCCTGCCCTGCCCCTGTCGCTGCACACTCTCAAATAGCAGCATCAGGAAGAACGTCCACGTCCTTGTCCCAGTGCAGCGTTCAGTTGTCCATACCCCAGTCCTTGGAACGCAAGCGCAAATACGCAGCCAATGCCCCACAGGCCACACTACTAAATTCCCATATTTCACGACTGCTTGCGCTCGAAATGTTGCCTTTTAGGCTCGTGGAGACAGAAGCAATCCGCAACCCGATGGCGGCGACCGTCCCTCGGTACTTGGCCCCCAGCCGCCACTATTTCTCCTGGTGCGTACTCCCTGCATTACACAAGCACGTGTCCCAAAACATTAGCCGTGCCCTTAACAACGCAGTTACCAGGAAAGTCCACCTAACCACGGACACGTGGACAAGTGCTTGTGGGCAGGGACAGTACATCTCGCTGATGGCACACTGGGTTAACATAGTGGAAGCCGGGACCCAGTCGGACCTTGGGACGGAACACGTTCTCCCGACACCAAGGATTTCGGGCCCTAGGTCAATCAGGGTTGCCCCCACAGTCTACAGCTCCTGCACCTCATCCTCCTCACCCTCCTCCTCCTCTTCAGCCTCCATCTCCGAAATGACCACATCAGTCACAAGCTGGAAGCACTGCAGCACTGCCTCAGACAAGCGGCAACAGACTGTGCTGAAGCTAATATGCTTAGGTGACAAACCGCACAATGCTGAAGAGTTGTGGACAGCTCTGAAAGAGCAGGCAGATCTGTGTCTCACACCTCTGAACCTACAGCCAGGCATGGTCGTTTGTGACAATGGCCGGAACCTGGTGGCAGTGACTAGACCAGGGGGATGGGGATGACTCGGTACCCGGGCCTTTGCCTGGCCTTGGGGATGTCGCGGTGGTCGGCTCCCGGGCCCATACCCTGGGGTCAGCTTTTGAAAGGGGATTATTTGTTAGCTCTATGAAAGTTCATGACGCCACCTGTGGTTTCTGGTGAGAATCACCAGCACTGCTGCAGTCCACTGAGGCCAGTGATAAGGCAGCTCGATGGTATAGCTCCCCACAGGTGGAGCTAGGTCTCAGGGCAGCGTACGGAGAGGGGGATGCAGGACAGGCAAGACCCAGCCAGGTCAGAGCAAGAACGGGGACGGACACGGTAGTCACTTCAGTACCTTTTACTGGTGGTAGTTCAGGCACATCTCGGAGCACTGTAGGGTGAAGGGTGCATATCAAGATCCTCCCCAATGAGCGGGTGTAGGGTGTCCTGTTTCTTGCCTCTGCGTAGTAAGTTTCTGACCTGCCTGAAGCTAGGCCTAACTTTATCTCTGTCCTGCACCGGCTGACGTTGTGGTAGGGCCTTCTCTTGGAGTGCACGCTCCCAGCTTACGGGGCCTATGTGTCTCCTGGCTCTGTTACGTATCAGCTCTCTGGTGAACCTGGGACCTGTAGTTCTCCAGGGATTCCAGTTATGCCTTACTGGGTCGTAGAGATCCCGGTAAGCTCGGACCCGGTGTCCGGTATATGTTTCGGGGTGAGCTGGGTAAGCTCCTCTGCCCCCACTGCTACTAACTTTCCACTCGCCTTCGGCCACACTCGGGCCCTCACTAGGCTACTCACACTAACGGCAGATTGCCGCTCTTCACCGCTCTTACAGGCGTCGGCACACCTTGGGCTCACTTACTTGAGCTCCTGAGTCTAGACTGGGCTTCAGGAACGCTGGAGGCCTAGCTTGCCTACACAGCAACCCTTGTGCTTCTCACTCTCTGTGCACTCCAGACTAAACTAAACTGCCTAGCTCCACCTTCCCTATTTATATCCCTAACGGGCTCCCTCTGCTGGTCTGAGGTGGAAGGTGGAGATGTGTGAATGTTTATGGGGGCCTCTTGTGGAGGATTCCATTAATGCACACTTCTAGGATCTGCGGTACCAAGCGCAGCTGGGCGCCACAGTGGCTCTGATGCGAGGCGAGCTCACACACGTACCATGCCCATGTGCTTAACCTAGTGGTTCTTCGTTTTTTCAAATCCTACCCGGACCTTCCAGATCTGCTTGTTAAAGTACGCTGCCTGTGTGCCCATTTTAGAAAATCACCTACAGCTTCCGCCGCCCTTGACATGTTTCAGCAGCGTTTGCAGCTTCCAGCTCGCAGACTGGTGTGTGATGTCCCCATGCATTGGAACTCTACACTGCAGATGTTGGGAAGGATTTGTGAGCAGAAGAGGGCAGTTGTTGAGCACCAGCATCAACAAGGCCGTCGGTATTCAGTTCAGACTCCACACATAAGACCTCAGGAGTGGACATGGATGTCAGACATCTGTACCATCCTCCAAAACTTTGAGGACTCCACCAAGATGGTGAGTAGCGATGACGCCATAATTAGCATCTGTTAGAACCCTCCTGTTAGTTTTTGCTATCTTGTGTTTTGCCGTCACGTGACCAGCTGCCTATATATTCCAGCTCTGCCCTTCTGGCTTTGCTGGACTTCAGTGTTTTTTGCCTGTCTCTCTAGCCAGGTGCCTAGGTGCCTATCTCTGTCTAGTTTGCTTGGTCCTCTGGGACCTCTAGTACTTTTTGTCAGTTTGTCTTTTTGCTCTGCAACAACTTCTGTTAGGAGGTGTCCCATTTTTGCCCCAGTCCTTAGTTCTTTTAGGGACCCCTCCCTTTATTCTATAGGTCTCCGTTCAGACTAGCCGAGGATGAAGGAGGGTCTATTCACAAAGAACAGGCTGCCCGCTACATCGTAGGGATAGCTTTTCCCATTCTTTCCTTAGTTTATGTTGCAGATCATAACAGTAAGTCCAGCCCCCCAAAAAAAACTAAAATGAAAGAAATTCGGGGATCAGTATGGTCTCCGTCTAGGAGTTGGCTCAACGCCTGCAGGGATTGTCTCTGGAGGTGGCCGAGCTTCAGCAACACGTGAGTAGCTGTCTTGGAGCGCATTTTGTGGAACCGAAGGTAGGACTGCCTGATGTTTTTTATGGTAAACAGCAAGATTTTTTTTCCTTTAAAAATTCTTGTTTGTTATATTTTTGTTTGAGACCAAGATCCTCTGGGAATGAATCACAGCGCATTGGTTTTATTATGTCACTTTTGCGCAAAGAACCACAGGGTTGGGCCTTTTCTTTCCAGCCTAATGATCCGTGTTTAAGTTCTGTTGAAGAATTTTTTTCTGCTATGGGGCTCTTATATGACGATCCTGATTGAATCTCAGCTGCTGAATCAGAACTTAGACGTTTGAATCAGGGGTCTGATGATGTTGAAAATTATTGCACACACATTAGAAGGTGGTCTTCAGAAGTTAAGTGGAATGATTCGGCGCTGAAAAGTTTATTTCTTGCTGGTCTGAGTGAAAGGGTTAAGGATTTGCTAATTGCATTCCCTGCACCTGAGACTCTGCAGGAAGCTATGCAGTTAGCTGTTCGTGTGGACAGGAGAATAAGGTCCAGGGTCAATGATGTAAAAACTCCTGTAACTTCAGGTCCTAGTTTCCAGAAAATCTGCTGTGACAGCGGAGAACCAATGGAGGTTGGGGCGATGTCACTCCGCTCTCAAGAAAGAGATCGGAGATTCGCCGAAGGTTTGTGTCTTTATTGTGGTAAAGCTGATCATTTGATTAAGTATTGTGAGCGTCGTTTAAGTAAAGGAAAAAAAAAGGTTAGTTACGCCCGTATAGCTTGTTTACGCTCTGCAGGAGTGTTCCTTTCTGGGTGTACTACTCTGCAGGGAGATTTGATTGAATTTCAGGTATTTGTGGATTGTGGTTCAACACTTAATGTGATTGATAAAGGGTTTTTGGAAAAACTTAAATTGAAATCCAAACCTTTGTCATCTCCTATTTCTGTGGTTGCAATTGATAACACTCCTTTGAAATGTATTACTCACAAGACTGCTGCATTTCCTCTCACTATCTATGGTGTTCACCAAGAAATTTTGGACTTGGTTGTTATGGATAATTTGCCCTCTCCAGTTAGTTGTTCTAGCATTGCCTTGGTTAAAACTGCACAATCCTTTGTTGGACTGGTCTACTAATGTGATTAAGTCTTGGAGTCCGAAGTGTTATGATAAATGTTGTAATGGTCGCATTGCGGCTGTAGAAAAAGGGGAATTACCAGTACCTATTCAAGATTTTTGGAGGGTTTTTTCGGAGGAGGAGTCACAAATTTTACCTCCTCATAGGGATTATGATTGTGCCATTGAGTTTGTTCCAGGTGCTACTCTTCCCAAAAGTCACTTGTTTAATCTGACTATCCCTGAAAGAAAGGCCTTGGAGGAGTACATAGAGACTAGCCTGGCTGCTGGTCACATTAGACCTTCTAAGTCGCCTGTGGCAGTCGGATTCTTCTTTGTTAAAAAAAGGAGGCGGTTTACGTCCATGTCTGGATTTTCGTGAAATTAATAAGATTACCGTACGCAATTCCTACCCATTGCCGTTAATTCCTGACTTGTTTAACCAGTTAGTGGGAGCCAAGTGGTTCTCAAACATTGATCTCCGAGGGGCATACAATTTGTTTTACGTGTGAAGGAGGGTGATGAATGGAAAACTGCTTTTAACACTCTGGTAGGTCATTTTGAGAATCTGGTGATGCCCTTCGGTCTTACCAATGCACCTGCATTTTTTCAGAACCTTATTAATGACATCCTGAGACCTTTGATTGGTAAGAATGTGGTTGTGTATTTGGATGACATTTTGATTTATTCGCCAGATCTGGAGTCCCATTGGCAGAGTGTACGTGAAGTTTTGCAGTTATTGAGTGATAATTCACTCTTTGCTAAGCTGGAGAAATGTGAGTTCGCTGTGCAGAAAATTAGTTTTTTGGGCTACATTGTCTCCAGCGAGGGCTTTGAGATGGACCCTGTGAAGGTTCAGGCTGTGCAGGAATGGCCTAGGTGTATTGGTTTGAAACCTATACAGAGGTTTTTGGGTTTTGCCAATTATTACAGGAAATTCATTAAGAATTTTTCTGTAATTGTTAAACCTCTAACCGATCTCACCAGGAAAGGTGTGAATACGACCCAGTGGACTACTGAAGGCATTGAAGCGTTTGAGTATCTCAAAGAGAGGTTCAGTTCTGCCCCTATCCTTATACAGCCTGATGAGACCAAACCTTTTTTGGTAGAGGTTGATGCTTCATCGGTGGGGGTCGGAGCAGTTTTGTCTCAGGAGAACAAGGGTGGAGTACAACCTTGTGCCTTCTTTTCAAAAATTTTTTCGGAAACCGAACTGAATTATGATGTTGGAAATCGGGAGTTGCTGGCTATTAAACTTGCGTTTGAACACTGGCGTCATTTTTTGGAAGGCGCCAGATTTCCTATTCAGGTTTTCACGGATCATAAGAATTTGATCTATGTGGATGCTGCCAAGCGCTTGAATGCCCGTCAAGCTAGGAGGGCACTTTTTTTTTCTCGGTTTCATTTTTCTGTTACCTATATCCCTGGTACTAAGAACGTTAAAGCCAATGCTTTATCTTGCAGCTTCTCTCCTACGGTCGGTGCCGAGGAGGAGGAGAGCATTTTTCAGAAAGGAGTTGTGGTGGCGGCATTGGACTCAGATTTGGAGAATGGGATTCTGAATGCTCAAGATGATGCTCCATCTAACACTCCCCATGGGAGGTTGTTCGTGCCTAGAGCCTTTAGGAGAAATTTGTTTGTGGAGTGTCATGAGTCTTGGTTGGCAGGTCATCCAGGAGTTTCGGAGACTAAGAGACTTATCAGTCGCAGTTTTTGGAGGCCTGGATGGCAGAAGGAAGTCATCAAGTGGGTGCGTCAGTGTACTGTGTGTGCTAGGTCAAAGGCTTCACATACTCCTGCTGCAGGGTTGCTTTGCCCTCTGGAGGTTCCTAGTGCGCCTTGGATGCATCTCACTATGGATTTTATTACTGATCTTCCTGTGTCTGAGGGTTTTACTGTCATCTGGGTGGTCGTAGACCGTTTTAGTAAGATGTGTCATTTGGTTCCATTCATTAAGTTGCCCTGCGCCAAGACACTCGCTAAGGCGTTTGTTAAGGAGATTGTCAAGCTCTATGGCGTTCCCACGGATATTGTTTCTGATAGAGGACCTCAGTTTGTGGCTTGCTTTTGGCGTGCTTTTTGTGACAGGTTGGGAGTTCATTTGTCATTTTCGTCTGGTTATCATCCTGAGTCTAATGGACAGACTGAAAGAAAGAACCAGGATGCTGAACAGTTTTTTGCGTTGTTTTGTGGCAGGCAATCAAAAGGTGTGGTCTGAGTTTCTGCCTCTCGCAGAATTTGCTCTTAACAATCATACATCCTCCTCTGCTGGGTGTTCTCCTTTTTTTTGTTGCACTGGGAGACATCCGTCTTTTGGTTCGTTCTCCAAATTGGGGTCGGCGGTGCCAGAGTAGGAGAATTTTTCCGGTGATTTGGAGAGAGTTTGGACTAATGTACGTTGTAACCTGCAAGAGGCTAACAAGAAGTCCAAGAAGTATTTTGACAGAAAACGTAAAGAGGTTTTGTTTACTGTGGGTGACATGGTTTGGTTGTCCTCGAAGAACTTGCGGTTGAGGATTCCCTCTAAAAAACTGGGTCCTAAGTTTGTGGGTCCATTTAAAGTGCTTCAGGTTGTTAACCCATCTGCTGTCAGGTTGGATGTCCCTACTTCCTGGAAGATTAATCCTGTGTTTCATGTTTCCTTGTTGAAAAAGGCTGACGTTTCTAATAGGGACGCCGCTGTCACAGTTCCTCCTGTGGTGGAAGACGGTGAATATGAAATTTCTCGTATTTTGAATTCAAGATGGCATAGAGGGAAATTACAGTATCTTGTCTCCTGGAAGGGTTTCGGTCCCGAAGACAACTCCTGGGTAAGGACGGATGATGTCTCTGCTCCTAGGCTTGTTAAAGCTTTCCACAGGAGGTTTCCTGATAGGCCTGGGCCTGGAGGATCCGGAGGATCCTCATAGAAGAGGGGGTACTGTTAGAATCCTCCTGTTAGTTTTTGCTATCTTATGTTTTGCGGTCACGTGACCAGCTGCCTATATATTCCAGCTCCGCTCTTCTGGCTTTGCTGGACTTCAGTGTTTTTTACCTGTCTCTCTAGCCAGGTGCCTAGGTGCCTATCTCTGTCTAGTTTGCTTGGTCCTCTGGGACCTCTAGTACTTTTTGTCAGTTTGTCTTTTTGCTCTGCAACAACTTCTGTTAGGAGGTGTCCCATTTTTGCCCCAGTCCTTAGTTCTTTTAGGGACCCCTCCCTTTATTCTATAGGTCGCCGTTCAGACTAGCTGAGGACGAAGGCGGGTCTGTTCACAAGGAACAGGCTGCCCACTACATCGTAGGGATTCAGCTTAGTCTTACTGTAGGGACAGCTTTTCCCATTCTTTCCTTAGTTTATGTTGCAGATCATAACAACATCACCATCCCGCTTCTCTGTCTTCTGAAACGCTCTCTGCTCACAATCAAAGAGGATGCATTGCAGGCGGAGCACGATGAGATGGAGCAAGGAACCATACAGGGTGATTACACACAGCCCAGCCTCATCTCATCCCAACGTGGATTGGGTGACAATGAGGAAGAGGAGGAGGAGGAGGAGGAACAGGAGCTAGTTTCATGCGCTATAGACAGTACTACCTGCACAACTGTCATACCGTCTGTGGATGGACTGAGGACAGAGAGGAGGAGGAGGAGAGCATGGTCACTCGTCCTCTTGGTGAAGACAAGGAAGTCTTGCTTGTTAGCAGTCTGGCACGCATGGCTCAGTTTATGTTACGCTGCCTTTCCCATGACCCTCACGTTCTCAAAATTTTGGGTGACAGTGATTACTGGTTGGTGACACTTCTAGACCCACACTACAAAAGCCTAAAAATAGGCTTTGTGACTTTCAGAGTCCCTCCATCATAAATGAAACAGGATGTGTCTGATAATGTGTCACACACCACATGGCCAGATAAGGTTGTAAAATGTTAAAATGACATTTCCCGGTGAATGCATTTGTCTTAAAAAATAACGTTAAAAAAAACCAAAACAGTAGGATCTTTTTTTAGTATAAAAAACAGAGTCGCCAATGTAACCTCAATCACATTGTTCAGCTCATGAACTTCCTCCTCCATCTCCGAAATGACCACATCAGTCACAAGCTGAAAGCACTGCAGCACTGCCTTGGCCTAGCGGCAACAGGATGTGCTGAAGATAACATGCTTAATACTTAGGAGACAAACCGCCCAGTGCTGCAGAGTTATTGAAAGCTGTAACACAGCAGCCTGATCTGTGGCTCTCACCGCTGAACATACAGCCAGACATGGTCGTGTGTGACAATGGGCAGAACCTGGTGACGGAGAAAAGACAGCCGGAGTAGATACGGTTTCCCTCTATGCCAGTCCTTTCACCAAGGTAAAGAATATGGCTGTGGTGAATACAACTCCCACTGAGAAGCAGTTTCAAACTGAAAAACATTGGGCCCACCAGAGGATTTGATTCTGAGGGCTCACCTTTCTCCCCCGCTCAAGAGCCCCATAGCTGCTGCAAAGTTTGCGCTATCATGAACTCTCCTGATGGAGAAGCCGGGGCCCACCCAAGGACTCTCTGGTGGGACGGTCCAACCCTGCCAAGAAGCAGCCCTGGCTAAGAATAGTGTGTGGAAAGGTTCCCGGACATTCTATGGCTCCTTTTTTACTGAGGTGGAAACCCACGCAAACACGGGGAGAACATACAAAATCCTTGCAGATGTTGTCCTTGCTGGGATTTGAACCCAGGATCCCAGCGCTGCAAGGCTTCAGTGCTAACCACTGAGTCAATGTGCTGCTGTTCACCCTGTGATATCTAACAGGCTGGAGAAACTTGCACCAACCGCCACTCTATCTTCAGCTCCTTTGTGAGAAACTAATGTATTTGGGCAGCCACTCAGTCTACCAAATAGAATTCCTCAGAAAGAAATTGGGGATGGCTTCACTACTGGTACTCGGGGCAGTGCTAATACCATGGCGTCGTACCATAGTTTACTGGAAATATTACAGGCTGGTAGTAGACAAGCAGATTCCCACAGAAAAGTACCAGCAGTAATGATCAGGGACCCTTGCTTGTGGAAGGCGGTGACGATACGGAGAGAAATAGTGGCGGCTGGGGACCGAGCATGGACACCTGATCGCCGTTGGCATGAGGTTGTAGACAGCTTCCACCTCCACGAGCCTAAAAGGCCACATTTCAAGTGCAAGCAGCTTTAGAGGACTTCCTGGGAGAAATGACAGCTGGAGTAGATATGGTTTCCCAAGTCCTTTCACCAAGCTAAAGAATATGGCTGTGGTTAAATACAACTCACCGACAAGCTGTGGACTGGCTCCGTACTGTCCCTAGCCACATTCACTTGACCACATGTTTGTGGTTAGGCGGTCCTTCCCAGTAAGTCCTCTGGGGAGGGCATGGGTAATGTTGTGGGACCCTTGCTTGTGGAAGGTGGAGACGATACCGGGAGAAATAGTGGCGGGTGGGGACCAAGTATGGACACCCAGCCGCTGCCGGCATGAGGTTGTGAAAAGCTTCTGCCTCCACGAGCCTAAAAGGCCACATTTCAAGTGCAAGCAGTTTTAGAGGACTTCCTGGGAGAAATGACAGCTGGAGTAGATACGGTTTCCCAAAAGTCAGTCCTTTCACCGAGCTAAAAAATATGGCTGTGGTAAAATACAACTCACCTAAAAGCTGTGGACTGGCTTGGTACCATCCCTGGCCACATTCACTTGTCCACGTGTTTGTGGTTAGGCGGTCCTTCCTAGTAAGTAAACTGGGTAGGGCACGGGTAATGTTGTAGGACCCATGTTTGTGGAAGGCGGAGACGACACCGGGACAAATAGTGGCGGCTGGGGACCGAGTATGGATACCTGGTCGCTGCTGCCGCCATAAGGTTGTGGACAATTGCCGCCTCCACAAGCCTAAAAGGCCACATTTCAAGTGCAAGCAGCTGTCAAAAATTTGGCAGTATAGTATTGCAACCTGTGGGTCGGTGGCTGCATACTTGCGCTTGCATTCCATGGAATGGGGTAGGGACAACTGAACGCTGCACTAGGACAAGGATGTGGATGGTGATTGTTGCAAGTCTGCAACGACAGGTGCATGGCGGGAGGCATCTTCGCATGCGCCAAGGATCACTTATGATGGGCACACTTTTAGGCACTGACCTGGGAGTCAGAGATGCTTCCAGGAGTCTTCCCCATGCTGTTTCCATGTCTTTTCAGTTCAGCACTGTATGCATGTGTCTGATGATGTATCACACACCACATGGCCAGATAAGGTTGTAAAATGTTAAAATGACATTTCCCAGTGGTTGAAAGCAATGCAAACGTGCAAAAACGCATCAAAAATGCTACGTGTGAACATAGCCCAAGGTGTGGAGGAGCATTTTTGTTTTTGTATATTTATTTTGCCTTCATTTTTGTTTTTGTATATTTATTTTGCCTTATATACAAGTCATTACCCTGGAAAGGATGTTCCTTAACATATTTCCCAGGAAAATCCATTTTGGTTTCGTTTTTGTATGTTTTATTGTGAGTCTGTAAAAGTGGCATAATACTTCTGACAACATTGTTGACAGCAGTGACCTGGGAGTCAGAAATGCTTCCAGGGGTCTTCCCCATGCTGTTCACATGTCATTTGAGCACTGTTGCCATCGATTTGGGCAATTTTTAGGCCCTCTGCAGACCGCCGGGGGGAGCCGCATGAAAAATGCTCAAGTTTCCCATAGACTTACATTGGGCTCGTTGCTCGGGTCATGCACCCGAGCATTCCAATTTGCTCGAGCCGAGCATCGAGCACCCGAGCATTTTAGTGCTCACCCATCACTAACAGTTAGTTCTATATGGAAAAAAAATAAAAGCCACGATGTCCATCTCCACATATTCCAGTATGCCGCAGCTCAGCCACTCAGGGTCGTGTGTACACAGCCTCTTCATCATCAGCCTCGGCACAACCCTGCGCTTTGATATCCGACCTGGACTGAGTAGGCTGCGCCCCTTCCGGTGACGCCATTCCCTAAAAAAATCAACTCCAATCTAGTCACTGCCAAGAGGGAGCTGCTGGAGCTGCTCTGATGCAGCCTGCGGAGCTCCGATAAGGCACTTAGCATGGAGCGCAGTGCCCTGGCACTCGGCACTTTGTCACAGCATGGGGCCCCGTGAGCAGAAGCACAAGAGGGGGGGCCCCGACTGGGTTCGGACCCCCCTCTATACTGCTGCTCACGGGGCCCCATACATCAGTAAGGGCAGTAATGCCCTGACGGTGGCCTTGACCTCAGCTCACTAACCTAACTCTCCCCTGTTCTCTCCATCTAAATGTTATTCATAATCTGCACACGGTAACATCAGATACTTGCTAATGACCTGATCATGCAACGTGATATGAAAATCCTTATTTATCATAAAGATGGCTGGACCGTACATAACAATCATTTTCTACCTATTGTGTCCCCCCTACTTCCTTATAGACTGTAAGCTAGTGAGCAGGGTCCTCAATCCTCATGTAACTGTTGAACTATTTGTTACTTTGTATTGTTTATATTGTCTGTTCATGTCCCCGCTTAATTGTAAAGTGCTGTGGAATATGTTGGTGCTATATAAATAAAATTATTATTATTTTAGCTCCTGGTATGAAGTCAATAGCACAATCATATGACCTATGTAGTGGAAGAACATCACACTCAATTTCAGAAAAAATATCACAGAAGTCTTAAATGAATTCTGGAAGATGAGTCCTCATGGAGGCCAATAATCTCAATAGACATCCTGAAAAGCAAGAGTCACCCCATGACTTGATCTCTTGTATCTCCCAATTGATTACAAGATTGTGCTTAATTAACCATGGCAAGCCTAACACTAACATAGCAGATAGAGGATGAAAACTATGAATGAAATTGGTTCAATATGTAACACTCCAACTTTCATACATATCTTCTCAACCTTCATAGTAAAGTGACTTTGTGAAAGAGGAGAGTTATCAATTGCTGAAACTTGAATGCGAAGGCCAAAAGTAGAGACATCATAACCACAGTTTACATTTAAATCATGATCAATTCTTTCAAAGCAGAACCTGAATTCACAAATGCAGACGTAAAAATAAAACCAGAATTAGTCTCCAGGGATACCTGTAAGAACCCGGATGTCTGTACAAGAGATAATCTCATCTCAGACTCTTGAAACCTGCGTCTTTACATTTTAAAGACTCTTTTTTTCTGTGTAAAAATTCATCATTATATTTGAAACATTGAACCACAGCATTACGTGACCTGAACGACAACAGTATGAAAAAAAACAAGGTGATGCTCCAAGTTCTGTACCCCCTCTGGGATCTCTATAAGCATCAATTTGCATAGGTTCACAAGCTTCAACTAATAGTGAAGAAGATGCAACTGAAACACCTTTACATACTGTACAGTATATCTCTATCTTTCAGGCGACTAAACGACCCACAAGTGTCATAACCTCCCTCCAGACATCCCCAAGCTTTTGTGTAGCATCCTCTACTCCAGGACACCCAGAACTCATCCTAGAAAATTCACCAAAATGGGGATGAAAACCTAAATTACAAAAAAAAGGCGAGGTTCCAGTAGACTGGTTAACTCGACTGTTAAAGGCGAACTCAGCAAGAGGTAAAAAGAGGACCATTCCTCTTGCTCAACCGCAATGAAACACCTTAAAATTTGTTCCAACGACTGATTCGTCCATTCTGTCTGACCGTTGGTTTCAGGGTCGTAGCCAGAGGAAAATGACAAATTAATCCCCAATTTCTTACAAAATGCTTTCCAGAACTTGGAAACAAATTGCACCCCTAAATAAGATACAGGGTTCAAAGGGATTCCATGCAATCTCACCACATGATTGATAAATAACCTGGAAAGGTTTCAGTATTCGGTAACGTCTATAAAGGATCAAAATGCGTCTGGCTATTGAATCGGTCAACTACCACCCAAATAACAGTGTTCCCAGAAAATACAGGCAAATCTGTAATGAAATCCATGGACAAATGAGTCCACGGACTTTATGGAACTGACAATGGAGTCAATTCCCTGGACAGTTATGATAGATTTTAGCGCGTGCGCAGACATCACAAGCGGATACAAAAACGTTTTTAATATCATTAAGCATGAATGACCACCAAAAGAGTCTAACAATGGCTTTTCGCGTAGCTGTGATCCCAGGATTATGACTCAAGACTGAATACTGAATCTCCTGCAACAAGTCTAATCTTAGATACACAAGCACAAATAATTTGGACCCAGGAGTAGTGGAAGGAGCCAATGACTGGACTTCACGGATCTCTGCTTCCAACTCCAAGGATACCATAGAAACCAAAACACCCTGAGGAAGAATGGAGGATGGAGGTTCTGGGGGAGATACTGAATCAAGGCTGTGTGATAAAACATCACCCCCAACATTCTTGGACCCCAGCCTGAACATGATAGCAAAATTGAATCTAGACAGAAATAAGACCATATGACCTGTCTTGGGGCTAAACGTTTAGCACATTCAATGTAAGCTATATTTTTATCATTCATCACAACAAGTAGGCCTGATGAAAAGCTCACTCCAAAAAATGTCTCCATTCTTCAAAGCTAATTTTACAGCAAGCAGCTCGTGATTCCCAACATCATAATTTCTCTCAGCAGACAAAAATTTCCTAGAGAAAAATGCACATGACCGCAGGTTGGTCAGAGTTTTGGGACTTTGAGACAAAACAGCCTCTACCCCGACCTTTGAGGCATCCACCTTCATCATGAATGGTTTCTGGAGATCATGTTGGATTAAAACTGGAGCAGACATGAAACACTCTTTCAACTTACTAAATGCCCCAATAGCATTCGGCGACCAAACTCTAAGATCCGCCTTCATACGTGTGAGATCAGTAAGAGATTTAACGATCTGCGAAAAATGGCTAATACATTTACTATAGTAATTGACGAATCCTAGAAAACGTCACAATGCTTTAAGATCACGAGGTTGAATCCAATCAATTACAGCCTGCACTTACCCAGGATCTATCTTAAACCCTTCAGCTAATATATTGAACCCCAGGAACAATATTTATTGTACAGAAAAAGTACATTTCTCCATTTTAGCAAATAAAGAATTTTCCCTGAGCTTATGCAAGACAAAACGGACATGTTCATGGCGCGAATCCAGATCAGGGGACAAAATGATTATGTTATCAAGGTAAACCACTATATAATAATAAACCTTCCAATAATATCAGAAAAGATATCATTCATAAAGTTTTTAAAGACTTCTGGTGCGTTGGTTAACCCAAAAGGCATGACAATATTTTCAAATAGAAGAAATTAAAAACACCGCTTTCCACTCATCACCCTCCCGGATGCATTTCAAATTATAAGCCCCTGTAAGGTTAAGTTGCGAAAACCAATCAGCCTCAGTAAGTTGATTATATAGGTCCGGGATGAGTGGAAGTGGGTAAGTATTCTTAACAGTAATTTCACGGCAATTGAGGCAAGGATATTTCTTTTTCACAAAGAAAAACCCACCAGCAACAGGCGATGAGGAAGGATGGATATGACCCATCTGTAAACTTTCGTTTACATATTCTTTCATGGCGGTACGTTCAGTACCTGATAAATGATACAAGCGAGCTTTAGACAATTTGGTATTAGGGATAAGGTTAATAGCACAATCATAAGGATGATGGGGAGGTTTTAGCTCTGCCTCTTTTTATGAGAACACATCTCCGAAGTCTTTCAGGTACCTCGGCAGACCTTTCAGACTAGCGGAGCAAATTTGTACAGAAATAAGACATTTCTAATGACAACTGAGACGCAGGTTGACAATATCCTTCTGACACTAATCGATAACAGGATTGTGAATAGACAGCCATGGAAATCCCAATACCAACCCAGCAAGTAAATTATCCAAAACATAGCAGGAGATGGACTCAGAGTGAAGTGTTCCCACTCTAAGTGTGAATTCCATTGTTACCAGCGAGACAAAGTTCTGGAGTAAAGGTGTCCGGTCAATGGTGACAACCTGAATGGGTCTCTCTAATCTAACTGTCCCTAATCCTAATTTAAGAACCAGTCCTGATTTAATGAAGTTGGCTGCAGAACCACAGTCAATGAAAGCAAATGCGGGTAACCACAGGTTCTGGAAACATAGTTCCAAGTTTAACAGCACTTTATCAGAGGATTAAAAAGGTATCTGAAAGTCTGGGTGACCTCCTCGACAATCCGAGAATGCGCCAACATCTCCTCTCAATGAACCAAGAATTGGCAGTTCCAACTTACATGGGTTCCGCCTCATTTAGGTGGACAGGTTCGGGGGGATAAATGACCAAACCCCCCTGTCACTCATCATGTGTCACGGAACAACAAGGGGATGTCCGGTGGACGGCACAACACACGGATGCAATGGGAAGATATAGGGGGAAGGAGCGCCCTAGTGGTAGGGAACGAGGGAAGGGACACCTCCTGACACCAACCTGTGTCTGTCCCTAAGCACTCCTATCATCCCTAGAGGGGTCTCCCCCCCGTGCGCGATCACGTGCCTAAGCCCTCGCTGGCCCTGGACTTAACCTGGCTAGTGCGCAGGACAGCGAGACACTAGTCTCACCACTACAATAGGACAACAGAAGGAGGGTAAGACAAACAATGGGAGATAACAACATAAAATACACTTAGCTTTCCAACAGGAAACTTCACTGCTGCAACTGCAACGAACACCACAGCTTCTCCAGAGACTCGCTCCTTCAAAGAGGTCAGCATAGAATGAACTATAACTGGCAGTCAGCTGATGGGTCATGTGGCTATATAAAGGGAGGTGGGAGTGGCACCAATCAACATCAGCTGACCGCCCACAAAAGGCTACCAGAAAGAGACTAAGATTAACCCTTGCTGGACCAAAAGCAAAAAAATACATTTAAATTACAGCATAAACAGATCGATCTGCCACGAATCCCCAAATTATACGTGACATCTTGCCTCTCCCGAATTCTGCAATCCAACCGAATAGAGTGAGTCATGGCCTCCTCCAAGGAAAAAGGTGGAGTATGGAGAGCCAGAGCGTCCTTGAGAATATCTGAGAGGCCTTAGGCAGTAACTATACAATAGAAATGAATAGTCACATTAAATGTCGGGGGTGGAGGACAGCTTTAATAACAATACTGCAGTTCAGGTAAATAAATGTAGCTTAAGGGCTCATTCAGACTGTCCGTGGCTCTACTGACCTGAGCGTGATAGCTTCATATATTTTTAGGAGTCTGTCACATTCGAGTCGGAATTCCCGAAGCCAGTTCATACATTGTGGTGCGAGAACAGACCGAAATGCATGGATGTCTGAATGAGTCTTAAAGGGATATTCCCATCTCCAAGATACTATCTGTGGGGGGCTGAGAGGACTGGAATTTGGAAAACACTGGTTTAGACAGATACATGAAATTTGACTTTTTTTTAAAAAGTCACAAAATTTGGTGCAACTCAATTTTTAAAACATTTTGCAAAATGTGCAACTTTCCCTGCTATTAAGTAGCAAAACCAGTTAAAAACAGAGATAAATACAATTTTAGGCTTTGTACAATATTCACGAATCACGTGTACCATTTTAATGAATTTGGAGGCAAAAAAACAGCAGAGAAAATCATAAGTCAATAAAGAAAAAAGTGACTTATTATTATTATTTATTATTATAGCGCCATTTATTCCATGGCACTTTACATGTGATAGGGATATACATAGCAAAAACATTTACATAATCTTAACAAAACGAGTCAGCGACTGGTACAGGAGGAGCGAGGACCCTGCCCGCGAGGGCTCACATTCTACAAGGGATGGGTGAGGATACAGTAGGTGGGGGTAGAGGAAGTCTTGCAGTAATGTGGTGGAGCGGTGGTTACTACAGGTTGCAGGCTTGTCGGAAGAGGTAGGTCTTCAGGTTTCTTTTGAAGGCTTCCATGGTAGGGGAGAGTCTGATGTGTTGGGGTACAGAGTTCCAAAGTAGGGGGGATGCACGGGAGAAATCTTGTATACGATTGTGGGAAGAGGAGATAAGAGGGGAGTAGAGAAGGAGATCTTGTGAGGATCGGAGGTTGCATGCAGGCAAGTACCGGGAGACTAGGTCACAGATGTATGGAGGAGACAGGTTGTGGATGGCTTTGTATGCCATGGTTAGGGTTTTGAACTGGATTCTCTGGGCAATGGGGAGCCAGTGAAGGGATTGACAGAGGGGGGAGGCCGGGGAATAGCGGGGGGACAGGTGGATTAGTCGAGCAGCAGAGTTTAGGATAGCTTGGAGAGGCGCAAGTGTGTTGGAAGGGAGGCCACAGAGCAGGAGGTTGCAGTAGTCGAGGCGGGAGATGATGAGGGCGTGCACTAGTGTTTTTGCAGAGTCTTTGCTGAGGAATGCACGGATCCGGGAGATATTTTTGAGTTGGAGTCGGCAGGAAGTGGAAAGGGCTTGGATATGTGGTTTGAAGGAGAGATCAGAGTCCAGGGTTACTCCAAGGCAGCAAGCTTGTGGGACTGGGGAGAGTGAACAGCCATTGACGTTGATGGATAGGTCAGATGGGGGATATGAATGAGAGGGTGGAAAGATGATGAACTCTGTTTTATCCATGTTGAGTTTTAGAAATCTGGCAGAGAAGAAGGATGAGATGGCGGACAGACATTGTGGGATTTTGGTTAGTAGGGAGGAGATATCGGGTCCAGAGAGATAGATCTGTGTGTCATCAGCATAGAGGTGATACTGAAAGCCGTGAGACTCTATGAGCTGTCCCAGGCCGAAGGTGTAGATGGAGAAGAGCAGAGGTCCTAGAACTGAACCTTGGGGGACACCGACAGATAGGGGGCGAGATGAGGAGGTGGTGCGTGAGTGGGAGACGCTGAATGTCCAGTCTGTTAAGTATGAGGAGATCCAAGATAGGGCCAAGTCCGTGATGCCAAGAGATGAGAGAATCTGTAGTAAGAGGGAATGGTCCACTGTGTTGAAGGCAGATGACAGGTCCAGAAGGAGGAGGATGGAGTAGTGTCGCTTGGATTTGGCGTTTAGTAGGTCGTTGGTGACTTTGGTCAGGGCAGTTTCAGTTGAGTGATGCGGTCGGAAGCCAGATTGCAGGCGGTCGAAGAGGGAACTGGAGGAGAGGTGGGAGGACAGTTCAAGGTGGACATGTTGTTCTAGTAGTTTTGAGGCAAAGAGGAGAAGTGATATGGGGCGGTAGCTAGTCAGAGAGGATGGGTCAAGGGAGGGCTTTTTGAGGATGGGTGTGATTGCGGCATGTTTGAAACATGAGGGGAAGACACCGGTTGTTAGTGACAGGTTGAAAAGGTGGGATAGGTTTGGGATGAAGACTGTGGTAAGGTTAGGGATGAGGTGGGATGGGATTGGGTCAAGTTTGCAGGTGGTGAGGTGTGATTTGGAGAGTAAAGAGGAGACTTGACCTTCTGTAATGGTGGAAAAGTGGGGTTTGGAGGAGGAAGGTTGAGTAGATATGAGGAGGGGTTGTGCAGACTTTAGGCAAAAGCTTTGTCTGATGGTGTCAATCTTCTGCTTGAAGAATGAGGCAAAGTCTTCGGCTGAAATGAGAGAAGAGGGAGGAGGTGCTGGGGGACGAAGGAGAGAATTGAAAGTGTTAAATATCTGTTTAGGGTTGTGAGACAGGGAGGATATGAGAGATGAGAAGTAGGTTTGTTTTGCTGTAGTGAGTGCAGACTTGAAAATAGTGAGGGATTGTTTGAATGCGATGAAGTGCTCGATGGAGTGAGACCTTTTCCATCTCCGCTCCGCAACCCTGGAGGCCTGTAGCAGTTCTTTAGTAAGTTTGGTGTGCCAGGGTTGCCTGTTGATTGTGCGAGATTTGGTATGTGTGAAAGGGGCATCATTAAATGGTTAATGATGAATCAGGCCCTATATATACTTTTTTGGGATGAACCACTTTAGGGTGTCTGTACACACTCCAATGGGAGCCTCTGTTGGCAGTCTCAGTAGATTTGATTGAACATGTGTAGATAAAAACTGGAATGACAATAAGTGCAATAGGGTCTTATCCGGATTACAAAGGAAATAGTAAAATGGGATTGCCCACCAGGGGATTTGTGAAAGTCACAACCCCTTTGTTAGCTTGTAAGCAAAGACAGCTGCTACAGATCCATCAAACAGATAGTAAGTAAACTTGGAGATGAAAGTGGATGTAACTGCCCTGCTGAGGGTCGAATATATAATTGGAAACCAGATGCGGCATAGATGCGGTTTTAATTGTCATCGCCTTTCGAGGTAATAATACCTCTTCATCAGGACAAACCACAATGATCTTTGATCTTGATCATCATTGTGGTTTGTCCTGATGAAGAGGTACGATTACCTCAAAACACGTTGACATAAAAATACCGCATCTATGCCGCATCTGGTTTCCCATTATACAGTTGAAACCAGAAGTTTACATACAGTATTTAAAAAGACATGCATGTTTTTCTCAATATCTGACATGAAATCAGGATAAACCTTTCCCGTTTTAGATCAATTTGGATAACCATAATGTTTAATATTTGCCAAATGCCAGAATAATGAGAGAGAGAGAATACAGTTATATGAAAAAGTTTGGGCACCCCTATTAATCTTAAGCTTAATGTTTTATAAAAATTGGTGTTTTTGCAACAGCTATTTCAGTTTGATATATGTAATAACTGTTGGACACAGTAATGTTTCTGCCTTGAAATGAGGTTTATTGTACTAACAGAAAATGTGCAATCTGCATTCAAACAAAATTTGACAGGTGCATAAGTATGGGCACCCTTATCATTTTCTTGTTTTAAATACTCCTACCTACTTAGTGCAGTTTTGAGAATATCACTGTGTTATCAGCTGTATATCTACCAATTCTCTGAATGCTGAGTTCTGTATAAACGCGCCCACACCACTAATTGGCAGCTTTCTGTGTACATTGTGCAAAAGCAGAAATCTGCCAATCAGTGGTGGGGACGGGGTTATACAAAGCTTATGAATATGGAGGACTACATGGCAGCTGGTTTACAGTACTAGTCCTGTAGTTGTAAGGGGCCTCTCGGTGGAAGGTTTGCTTTGCAGTCCGAAATCACCATGTTACAGTACCCCTGAGTGTGTGTGTGCGATCTGGGGGTTTTCTGCTTACCCCTTTTCAGGCCACAAGTGGTTTGATGGTATGGCGGGCATGTAAATGCATGACGAATCAGTGAGACCAGAATCCGTTGTAAAACGTTAAGAACATCTTTACGGCAATTTCTTAAACAGAACTTTAACAAACAATAGTAGGCACAATACTTTCTGTACATTTCTTCTGTATCATACAGAGGCTCTCTTCTTATGCGTAACATACGGAATTTCAATGGTGTTTGTATTAAGAGTGACAGAATACCAGCTCTGGTCTTCAGTTCTTTATCCTCCACTGCAATGGCACTATGTGTCCCCTCCTGGTCAGAATAGGAATTCTCTAAACCTCCAGAACTGGTTAGCACAGTCTCTTTATGAATCATAGAATGTTACAGTTGGAGGGGTCCTCCAGGGTCATCTGGTCCAACCCCCTGCTCAATGCAGGATTCACTACACCATCTCAGACACATATCTGTCCAGCCTCTGTTTGAAGACTTTCATTGAAGGAGAACTCACCACCTCTTGTGGCTGCCTGTTCCACTCGTTAATCACCCTCACTGTCAAAAAGTTTTTTCTAATATCTAATGTCTAATCTGTATCTTCTCCCATTCAGTTTCACTCCATTGCTTGAAGTCTTTCTTTGTACAAATGGGAATAAAGATGATCCCTCTACAGTGTGACAGCCCCTGAGATATTTGTAGCCAGCTATTAAGTCTCCTTTTAGTCTTCTCTTTTACAAGCTACATTCCAAAATCCTCTAACCGTTCCTCATAGGACATTGTTTGCAGACAAGTCACCATTTTGGTCGCTCTTCTCTGAACTTGCTCCAGTTTCTTCATGTCTTTTTTAAGATGTGGTGCCAAGAACTGGACACAGTATTCCAGATGAGATCTGACCAAAGGGGGATACAGGGGGATAATTACTTCACGTGATCTAGACCAGTGTTCCCCAACTCCAGTCCTCAAGGCCCACCAACAGATCATGTTTTCAGAATTTCCTTAGTATTGCACAGGTGATAGAACTATTGCCTGGCAGGTGATGGAATTATCACCTGTGCTATACTAAAGAAATCCTGAAAACATGATCTGTTGGTGGGCCTTGAGAACTGAACCCGAGCATTGCACTTGTCCGAGTTACATGGCCGTCTGACTCTTCCCTAAGACATTCGCTTTGATGGCTCTATAAAATGCAGCATCACATACACAATGTGTGAACCCAGCCTTATCCACATTGTATTTCCACTACTTTAACTTTTAAAATGGTTTGGACGGGAATAAGAGAAGAAGAAAAAAAAAACAGCAAATATGCAGGTTCTAAAGTAAAGTTTTGACTGAGCTGTCGGTGAATTGTTCAGTAGGATTTCTTATGCTTTCCTATCCTTATGCTTAAAAAAAAAAACTAAAAGGTAATGTCAAATCTACAGGGTGTACCTAAAGTTTGGACACAGGGCCGGCGTCAGCACCCGGCGCAGCCGGGCAAGTGCCGGGGCCCTGAGCAGGCGGGGGGCCCACTCACCGTCGAGCACCCCGGCGCGCTATGGGACCAGTGAGCGGTGCGGTGCCGGTGTCAGCGCCCGCTTTCCCCCGCTTGCTTAGGGCCCCGGCACAATACTTACCTCTCCCCGTGCCTCCGCAGCAGCTCCAATCTCTTCCACGGCTGCTGCACTGTGACGTCCCAGGTCAGAGGGCATGGTGACGTCTTTACACCGCGCTCTCTCCTGAGCCGTCACAGACAGCGCAGAGCGGGAAGATGCCGGCGCGGGTGAGAGGTCCGGAGCAGCGGCAGCAGGTGAGAAGTGAGGTGAGTATTTGATTTTTTTTATATATATGTATGGAGGCATGGGGCATTATATGGGGGGGGAACAAGTGACATCCTGCATGGGGCATTATATGGGGGGGGACAAGTGACATCCTGCATGGGGCATTATATGGTGGGGGGGACAAGTGACATCCTGCATGGGGCATTATATGGTGGGGGGGACAAATGACATCCTGCATGGGGCATTATATGGGGAGGGGGGAACAAATGACATCCTGCATGGGGCATTATATGGGGGGGAACAAGTGACATCCTGCATGGGGCATTATATGGGGGGGACAAGTAACATCCTGCATGGGGCATTATATGGGGGGGGACAAGTGACATCCTGAATGGGGCATTATATGGGGGGGAACAAGTGACACATCCTGCATGGGGCATTATATGGGGGGGGCAAGTGACATCCTGCATGGGGCATTATATGGGGGAGAGGTGACATCCTGCATGGGGAATTATAAGGGGGGGAGAGGTGACATCCTGCGTGGGGCATTATATGGGGGGGGAGAGGTGACATCCTGCATGGTGCATTATATGGGGGGGAGAGGTGACATCCTGCTTGGGGCATTATATGGGGGGGAGAGGTGACATCCTGCATGGGGCATTATATGAGGGGGAGAGGTGACATCCTGCATGGGGCATTATATGGGGAGGAGAGGTGACATCCTGCATGGGGCATTATATGGGGGGGAGGTGACATCCTGCATGGAGCATTATATGAGGGGGAGAGGTGACATCCTGCATGGGGCATTATATGGGGGGGAGAGGTGACATCCTGCATGGGGCATTATAAGGGGAGGGGGTGACATCCTGCATGAGGTATTATGTGGGGGCCAGTATTCTCTATGGAGCATTATATGGGGGCCAGTATCCTGTGTGGAGCATTATATGGGGACCAGTATCCTGTATGGAGCGCTATATGGGGACCAGTATCCTGTATGGAGCGTTATATGGGGACCAGCATCCTGTGTGGAGCATTATATGGGGACCAGTATCCTGTATGGAGCGTTATATGGGGACCAGTATTCTGCATGGAGCAATATATGGGGCCCATAATACTGTATGGAGGACTATACTGTCCGGTCTGCACTGTGCATTGAGAGAATTCGCTGGTTTCTGAGCTATTATAGAATTTACAATAGATATCGCTCATGTAATGTAAGAAGTGAAATCTTGGCATTGTACTATATATATATATTTCTCTGTGGTATCTGTGCATCATGAATCGTGGTATGTGTTAAAGGGGCCCACTGAGACTCTTTCGCCCGGGGCCCACAAAAACCTGGAGCCGGCCCTGTTTGGACACATAAGCAACAATATATATTTTCAAGAAATGAAATTTATTAACAACATTTTATTCAATTGGAATATTAAATAACTTCTTAAATATGATTTCCATCATTTGCGATGCAATTAATTACAATTAAAATTAATGAAAATTTGTATGTGTCCAGACTTTAGGGACACCCTGTAGTATGTAATGTTATTATACCAGTACGTCTTAAAAGGCGTATTTCCCGTGTGACAGGCTACAGAGCCATGCTGTATCCAGCTGCCTTTTTAAACGAAAGTGAAAGTAATTCCCTCCGCACATCAGGAAGCTTAGAATACTAAATTACAGATTCCATGGCTTGCAAGACAGTAAAGCATGCCTTCTGGAGAGAAGGTCTGGTTGTAACTAGTAAAGCAAAACACACGTGTATAGAAGTGTAGTCCTACATGGTTTGCCCTCTGTAGAGGCTTCAGGCTACCATTCAAGCGTGTTCCTGTGTCTGATGGCCGTGTCCCTGACCACAACACTCAGAACTTCGCTCCTGATGATCTTGATTGCCCTGCAGTTGTCCCTCACAGCCAAAAGTAACGAAGGTAAGAGGCGCGGTTAGAAATTTGGAATGTAACTTTAATTATTGTGGTTTTTTTAGCCTGCGGTAAGGGTTAATGGCATATGTACTGCTCTATTATTATGATTTTTTTTTTGCAATTACTAGGTTCATTACTGCTGTTTAGCGGAATTGTGTTTTCATGTTGCTGGCAATCATAGTAAAGCCAAAAATAAGCAGAAAAAAAAATACAAAAGTAATAACATAGCAGAAAATAATACACAAATAATAATATTAAGTGGAATCTGTCAGCTGGATTTCACACCCCAAACTATTTCTATGTGCAAGTAGCTCTGTAAAAGATAAGTCCAGCAATATATTTATTGTCCATTCCTCTGTTACTGAGAAGTCAAGCTTGAAATTATAAGCAAAATAAGCTTTCGGAGCTATTGTAGATCTGAAGCCTCTGTCACTGCAGCTCTATTCTGATTGAGAGATGACTCCTTTGCCTTAAAGAAGTTGTCCACTACTTTTTCATTGATGCCCTGTCCATAGGATAGGACAATCAATGTTTGATCGGCCAACAGGGCTGTGGAGTCGGAGTCGTGGAGTCGGAGTCAGTGCCAGTTTTGGTGGAGTCGGAGTCGGAATGGGAGTCGGTATAAAATGGACTTAAAATATATAATAAATTGGGTACAGTAGTTCAATGCAGTTTGTGGGGAATATTTTTGGGAAAGTTATGAAATGTCCTATAAATGTCTGTCCTATTCCTGATCTAAGGGCCTAGACTTTTAGCTGAGATGAATCTGTGCTACAGTAAATTTATCACTTAAACATGAGCCATATATGAGGGAGTGGGGGTTGGAGTTGTGGAGTCGGAGTTGGAGTCGGTGTCATGGAAATTGAGGAGTCGGAGTTGTAGGTTTGGCTTACCGACTCCACTGCCCAGTCAGCCGAGGTCCCGCACCCGGCACCCTCGCTGATCAGCTATTATCGCTGCCGCCGGCCGGAATAACTTACTTGAGGTGCTTGGCTAGCTAGCTGTAGTGGCCGCCGCGGGGTAGTAAAAATCCACCTCCCATTGAATTGAATAGGATGCGGATGTGTAGTACCCCACGGCGGCCACTACAGCTAGACGGCCAGGTCCTCAAGTAAGTACCTCCAGCCGGCGGCGGCAATAACAGCTGATCAGCGGGGGTGCCTGGTGCGGGACACTGGCCGATCAAATGTGTCCTACGGAGAGGGCATCAATGAAAAAGTAGTGGACAACTTCTTTAGTAACACAGTATATAGGCTTTCAGACTAGCAAGAGGAAGCGGCGCTGGAGTGACAGAGGCTTCGGCTTCATTGCATATCAATTCCAATGCTGATTTCTCAGTGACAGAGGAACAGACTGGCCATGTAAAGGTGTTGCTGGACTTGTCTTAGCTTCATTTATTCAAAGCGTTTCATTGTATTTTTTGTGGCTTTTAAAGAAAACAAAAATGCTATAGCTGGGGTTACTTTAAAGGGAACCTTTCATGTGAAAAAAAAAGGCTATTACCTTACAGATATAATGGTTAATCTGCAGGTTACTAGCATTTTGATACCATGTGGCTGGAAATGAACTTTATTGTTCTTGGTGTCCTGGGGCTTTCAGTCATAGAGGCGCGATCGGTGCAGCTTAAAATACCGCTCAGTTCATAGTGAACAGCAGCTGTAATCACGCCTTAGTACTGTCTGACCGCCGGCTCAGCAATTAGTTAGCGATGGACCGTAGTTACAGCTGCCGCCCACTATGCCAGCCGCGCCTCTATGACTGAAAGCTCTCTATGACTTTCCTCCCGGCAGCCAGGTTTTCAGTGCGGCTGTCGCACGGCATCATAAGGCTATTAACCCCTTTATGACGTGGTATGTAATAGTACGCACGACGTCATAACCCCCGGTTCTTCGTGGGCTCTGGCGCTGAGCCCGCACTAAACCGGGCACATGTCAGCTGATCCTTACAGCTGACATGTGCCCGCAATCGCGATCCACTCGTGGCTGTTAACTAGTTATATGCCGCTGTCAATCTCTGATAGCGGCATTTAACAGCCCATCGGTGACCCCGTCACATTATCGCGAGTCACCGATGGGTTGGCATGACAGCCCGGGGTCTGCAGCAGACCCCTGTGGTTGTCATGGCCAGATTGCTATGAGTGCCGTCCAGTGGTGGTCGCTCATAGCAAGTGAGCATTTCTGCTACACAGAGGTGATCTGCTCATCGCCTGTGTGTAACAGAAACAATCAGGCAAGTTCTGCTTCTAGTCTCCCATGAAGACTATTTGACTCGCCCCCCCTGGGCCTTGGGGCACTCGGAGCCGAGCAACAGGGCAATAATGGGGGCAGTAGTGGCAACCCGGTCTGTGGCTCAGGGTGGTCAGACCAAATGTTGAGGCAGTCCATTTGTAGGGTTTTAAATGTCCGACTACGCCACCCGTGCATTGCGGTCAGGGAGGACCCCCGCTGCAAGGCAGACCGCTGAGGCTGATGTAGATATGCAGCACAGGGATAGGATAACTCCCCACGGGAAGAGTGTAGCCTCAGGGCAGTGTAGGCGAATGCTGGGGGTGGTGGTGCAGGGCGTCCCAGTACCGTTAGTGCTGGCGTGGTAAGAAACACAAAGACAACGTGTTGCAGTCCTGGGTCTTTTACTCACAGTTCGTATACTCCAAGCCACTTCTGTACAGGTAATGACTGCCCAAGCCGTGCTGCGTCCACCAGGTGAGGAGCTCGGTCAACCCCCAGGCAATTCAAGAGTATGGCACAGGACTCCCTTCTGTCCTTTCTCTGGCTCATGCCCCACCAGTGACCAAACTTCTGTCCAGCTGCCGCGGATCTATGCGGGCAAACGTGGGCCCCGTTTCCCACTATCCTATATGGTGCCTTCCTAGCAGGTTTGGCGGGGGGTCGCACCAATAAATGATCACGACCTCCGGTTCTTGGCTGAGGATTATTTGCCTCCACCAACTTAGGATCCGGTACCTTTTTCTTGCCTGACCCGTCACCCGTTATCTCCTGTGTCCTTAGGGTCCCTTCTACCTTCGTGTTTCTGAGCCTTTCTACTTCTTGGTTCCTTCTCTTTCTGTTCTGTTCCTCTCTCTCGCCCTGCCCGCGTCCCTGAGCCTGGCTCTGGAGCAGAGCTCCTGCAGAGCCTCTACTCCCTGTCTTCTCCTCACAGACTGAACACTGAACTAAGATGGTGCCCACCTTATATACCTCCTCCTCTGTGTGTGAGCTCAGGTGACCAGCACCCAATGAGCTCCTACCTATGCTCAGAAACCAACCCCTATCTGCTCCTACATCACTGGGTTTTCCTCCCCCCTCCCCACTCCAGCCAGGGACATAGTCAGATGTGCCTGCATGTATATATAAATGGGAGTACCGTAGAGCTGTCCCCCGGAAATGGGGTGTGTGTGGTGCATGCAGCTACCTGAGCCCTGGTCCATACTCCATCCTTACCCGGGAGTGGAATACCACACCTCTGGTTGAGGTGCAATACCCCTGTAGCAACCGAACCTTCGGGGCGCTACATATTGAAGCAAGCAGAATGTAAAAAAAAATGTTTTCAAAAATATAAAAAAATATATATATATATATATATATGTTTAAATCACCCCCTTTTGCCCCAATTAAAATAAAACAAAAAAAAAAAAACACATACACATATTTGGTATCACCGCGTTCAGAATCGCCTGGCCTATCAATATAAAGAAAGAATTAATCCGATCGGTAAACGGCGTAACGAGAAAAAAATTCTAAACGCGAGAATTACGTTTTTTTGGTTGCTGCAACATTGAAATAAAGTGTAATAACGAGCGATCAAAACATCGGATCTACCCCAAAATGGTATCAATAAAAACGTCAGCTCAGCGCGCAAAAAATAAGCCCTCACCCAGCCCCAGATCACGGAAAATGGAGATGTTACGGGTTTCGGAAAATGGCACCATTTTCTGTTTTAGCAAACTTTGGATTTTTTTTCCACCATTTAAATAAAAACAATCCTATACATGTTTGGTGTCTACAAACTCATAATGACCTGGAGAATCATAATGGCAAGTCAAATTTTAGCATTCAGCGAACGTGGTAAAAAACAAAACAAAAAAACAGCTGTGGAATTTCACTTTTTTTGCAATTTCACCGCACTTGGAATTTTTTTCCAGTTTTTCAGTACACTATATAGTTAAACCAGTGATGTCGTTCAAAAGTACAACTCGTACCACAAAAAATAAGCCCTCACACGGTCATATTGACCAAAAAATAAAAAAGTTATGGCTCTGGGAATAAGGGGAGGAAAAAACAAAAACGGAAAATGCTCCGATCATGAAGGGGTTAACCTGCAGATTTACCCCATATCTGTAGGTTAATAGCATTTTTTTCACATGACAGGTTCCCTTAAAGTTTTTAGTAAATTATTGAACGGTCTTCCATATGTAAGGGCTATGGATGCCACCACCCCTTTAAGAAGGATTTCTCCCTGTTATTATTCCCACGTGTAGCAGTAGTTGTCCCTGTGTGAGTGTAATGTCTAATGTAATGTTGATGCTTTTATGTGTTCTCCATGTATTGTACAGTGCAGTAGTTGCCTAGTTACAGCAGCATGGCAGAGCCGGCCAGGGGGAGGAGCGTAGCAGGGAGGAGCAGAGGCAGTGAGCTTAGAGACAGGAGACAGGAAGTCAAGGAGCAGTGTCTGGGCGGCCATGCCCAGGACAAGGTGTCAGAGAAGAGCTCCAGAGAAAGGGAGCTTGTGTGAAGACGGGGGTGTCCCCGCAAAGAAGGATTCGAGACAGTGGGGCCGTAAACCCACGAGTGAGGACCTGCTCGTGACAGGTCGGGACCGAGGACAGGTCGAGGCAGTGGGGCCGTAAGC
This sequence comes from Phyllobates terribilis, assembly GCF_046119375.1. Classification (NCBI taxonomy): domain Eukaryota; kingdom Metazoa; phylum Chordata; class Amphibia; order Anura; family Dendrobatidae; genus Phyllobates; species Phyllobates terribilis. The sequence continues at coordinate 296,713,442 of NW_027362771.1, forward strand.
CCATGAGTAAGGACCAGTGATGGTGTAAATGCACTCAGAGAAGAGGCCAGTACACGAGACATCAAGGGTCCATGTGAGTACCAGAGAGTCCGGCAGCCAGAGACCTGAGCCAGGGTTAGAAGGTGCGCGGATCTGTGGCACCCTGCTACGCATAGGTGCCACAGAACCCAGTAGGGTGCATGGATGGACTTCTCCACAAGAGGCCCTCACACATTCACACACCTCCACCCTACCACCTCAGACCACAAGAGGGAGCCCATTAGGGAGATATATAGAGAGGGTGGAGCCAGGCAGCTCAGTCAGTGAGTTCAGTGAGTTGTGAGTAGTCAGACTGAGAGAGTCTGAGAGCGTGCTGATGCTGAGAGCAGCGAAGACGCAGCTCGTCTGCTGCTGCCGTAGTGAGGGCCCTGAGTGTTGCCGACGGCAAAGAGGAAAGGAGAGAGGAGTTGAGGGGGCAGAGGAGCGTACCAGGCTCACCTCGAGATATACACCGGACACCGGGTCTGCGCCTACCGGGCCCCTTTATACCCAGTAGGGACCATCGGACACCTGGAGGACTACAAGTCCCAGGTCGACCAACGCTGACTACAGTACCAGGGCTAGGAGTCATGGAGGCCCCAGCGTCCAGGGAGAGTGATCTCCAAGAGAAGGCCCTACCACCAGGTCAGCAGGTGCAAGAGAGAGAGACAGTAATTAAGCCAGGCCTAGCTCCAGGCAGGTCAGAAGCTTAGCAAGTGGAGGCAACGGATCACGAGGTCCTATACCCGTTCACTGGGGAGAGTCCAGAAGTGCACCCTGCCTACCGAGTATCCTGGACCATACCTGCATCTACACCAGTAAAGGTACTGAAGCGAACCCCCCGTGTGAGTGTCCGTCATTTCTTCCTGAACCGTCCTGGCCGTCTCTCCCCTGCACCATCATCCATTACCTCACGCTGCCCTGAGGCCCGCTCCACCTGTGGGGAGCCGTTCCATCATAAGCTGCCCTAACATCTGCCTCAGAGGACTGCTCCGCAGCGGCGGCTCCCTTTAGCCGCATTCCACAGGTGGCGTCACGAACACTTTTCAAATCCCCGATAAATAATTCCCCTTTTTGTTGACCGCCCTGGGCCACGGACTGGGCCAGCCACCGTGATATCCCCCATCAGCATCCATAGGCCCGGCTGGCGAGTACCCCACGGCTCTGGGGGCGAGACAGATCCGAGGACAGAGACTAGGCACTAAGCAGAGTCCGGCAACCATAGACCCAGGCCAGGGTTAGAAGGTGCGCGGGAGAGAGAGAGAGTGCCGACAGCCCTCAGCAGGAGCTGAGGACCGAACAGAGGCTGTGGAAAAGGGATGTACATATATATATCTATATCCGAGTAGCACAGCGAGAGAGAACAGGGACTGTGGAAAAGGGATAAGAGCCTTATCCAAGTAGCACAGCTTCCCTAGGAGAAGCGGCAACCAGGACAGAGGGTGTGCAGAAGGTGAAAGTCTGCCTGCTGTGATAAACTGAGTCGGAAGGTAGAGAAACGGCTTATTGTCCCTGCATAAGACCTGGGCCTGAGAATATCTGCTGCACCTGCCTGTACACTGCAATCTGTCAGTAAAGTTGGTTTTATTTAAAAGCACTGACTCTATCCGTTTATTTTTGTGCGAGCTGCCGGGGTGCAGCTGAAGGTTGCTCAGTAGACTCGCCCACGACTACCATCCCGTGCCACCTCGTTACACACAGAAAGAGTTTCATTTTTTTTTTACTTGTCTTTGTACTTGCAGCTTGTTCTAGGTTATTTATTCTTCCAAGTTTTCTTTCAGGATGTGAAAAACAACAGGGAACATGTATTTATCAGATATAACAAAATAAAAAATGCCACTAAGGACACTTAAAATTCAGCTATTTTTTAAAAAAGCATCAAATATGCTGAATAATTTGTGTGTTAAGTAGCTTTTAAGTGTGTAAAAAATACTTTACTGAGATGGTACATTTTTTCTTCCTATTTGGTGTTTGCTGTGTCCTGACCCACTGTACACTATACGGAAAATATGATCCACTAGTTGCCACATGCTTGTGCCTAGCTCTTGCCTCAAGGGATAGTACTTGTTCTGCCAGAAAAGTTGAGCCAAACCTGCTCCGTTTGGTAGAGGTAACACATCTGAGCGCTCTGATCTGTTCTCTTTCCTGCCCACTGCGAGTACAGCTCCTAAGTTTCTTCCACTGGCCTGTGAGATTGCATTTTTATGAGCTACTCAAAAACATCAAAATGGATATAGTTTTACTGTAATTTACTGTGGTTTTGTAAAACTATGATAAATTGTAAAACCATATCGTTTTGTTTTGACCCAAGGTCAAAATTTCCTTTTTTTAAATTATCATTACAGAAAAACTGCTCTAAACTGGATGCTTCATGTGTGAATGGAAGAATGTGGGGAGGCAAGAAATTAGCAAACTATTAACAAATATAACGATTAAGCCCAGAGGCCAAGAATTTGGGGACCCTTATGACTTTAGACCTCATAGTGAAATATGAATGATTACTAGCTAGAGTTTGCAGGGGAGATAAACTCCTCATACAGAATGTCGCTGGGTATTGGTTCTGAAGTATTGCCAGTAATAGATGAGAATGCTAAAAAAAGTTTATGTGCATGATGCGCCCAGGGGATGGGGACGACTCGGCGCCCGGGCCTTGTTGTTGCCTGACCTCGGGGGATGTCGCGGTGGTCGGCTCCCGGGCCCGTACCCTGGGGTCACTCTTAAAAGAAAGGGAAAAGTTATATGGGATAGGGAATGTTCGTGACGCCACCTGTGGTGTCTGGTGAGGATCACCAGCGCTGCGACAGTCCTCTGAGGACTCTGTGGTCAGGCAGCTTAGTTGGTGCGGCTCCCTACAGGTGGAGCGGGGCCTCAGGGCAGTGTAGGAGAAGGATGCAGGACAGAGGGGACCCAGCCGGGTCAGAGGAAGAATAGGCACACACACAACAGTTCACTTCAGTACCTTTACTGGTGGTGTTTCAGGCACGATCCAGGGCACTTTAGGGTGAAGGGTGCATATCAGGACTCTCCCCAGTGAGCGGGTGTGGGGCCTCCTGTTCCTTGCCTTTCCTTGATAAGTTTCTGACCTGCCTGGAGCTAGGCCTAACTTGGTCTCTGTCTTGCACCTGCTGACCTGGTGGTAGGGCCTTCTGTTGGAGATCACACTCCCTGGTCTCTTGGGCCACGCTACTCTTCACCGCTCTTTTGGTGTCGGCACGCCCTAGGCTCGCTAACTCGAGCTCTCTGTGTCTGGACTGAACTGACTGAGCTCCACTGCAGGCTAGCTTCTGCAGGAGCTCCTCTCAACAGACTTGACTTTCTAACAGACTGAACTTCTCACAGACTGTAGACTCCAGACTGCATACTCCAGACTGTAGACTCCAGACTGAGATGCCTAGCTCCACCCTCCCTTTATATATATCCCTATCCGGGCTCCCTCTGCTGGTCTGAGGTGGTAGGGTGGAGGTGTGTGAATGCTATGAGGGCCTCTTGTGGAGAAGTCCGTCCATGCACCCCTCTGGTATCTGTGGCACCAATGTGAAGCAGGTCGCCACATTCCCCCCTAGCAAAGCTCAGTACTCCCGGACTGAAGTAATCTTTATAACAGGTAACAACAATAACTCTTCCCTTTATAGGAGGCACTTTGCTTGAACGTTGCATAATAAAACATTATAAATAATAAATATATACATACATACATACAATAAGCAACCTCAGAATTTAAGTCTGTTCCGGTGAGGTCCCCTGACAGGGTGTCCATCTCACGGGTAAAGTACAAGGTAGCTTGAGGGACCTGTCCAAAGCAAACCCTCAACGTAGGCCCTGGGGTGGCTGCAGGGCATGGCGATCCGGAGTTGGACCTCCACTTCTGCCACGCCAGACAGGCTTTTGTTCTGAGGTCACCTAAAGGGGCACTTCAGGGAGTACAATTATTTACAGCAAACAGTTTTTGGGCTGCACACAGTCCTCAGCCACAAAGTTCTTAATGTACCCTTTCGGGTAGCTAGAGATAACAAGGGAAGTGTCCATATCACTTAAATTGTCCATTAGTAAGGCAAAACACAAATCAAGATACACATATATGAAAATACACAAGACAATACCCCATGGGCAACTATCTACACTGTCAGAGTTTTCTTCTCTATTCTCTGTATCTGACAGGGGTCTGACCTCGTGTGCTACGTGTCGACCTACGTGGTACTGGGAATGCGTGAGGCACTAGTATTTGTACTACCTCCCATTCTGTCAGTTCTAAGTGTTGGGGGACTGCAGGGTTGCCTTAACCTCTCTACGGGACTGGCAAGTATAACATTGGCTGGGCCTTCTTACTCTGCTCCAATCGGGGATCCTTCTTCCGGGGATTTTTCTTGAGCAGGCTCTTCTGAAGCACTTACAGGTTCTACTTGCTGTGGAGGGTCTTCTGGCTGTTGAAAGAAGTGGATCACAGGTATTATTACTGCTCCTCCTAGTTGAGGCCAATCTGCCGGGAAATCTCCTAAGTCAGTATGGAGTTCTTCTTCTTTAGGCTCCTCCAGTACGGTGAGAGGCACTTCTTCTTGGGGCTTTAGCAGGTCTGGACACAACTTCAGATGGTCTCTAGATACCGTTGCAGTCGTTATTCCTCCGTCTTTTCTAATCAAACAGGTCTTCTTGTTATCAAATCTTGAATTTAACACAGTGTAGGGTTCTCTCTCCCACTGGTCATCAAGTTTGTGGTTTCTCCTTTTCCTCATTAACACCACTTCTCCTGGTGTGAAGGGTTCTGCGGGCGCACTTTTATTGTAGTGGGCTTCCTGCTTGTCCCTTACCCGAGTGAGACTGTCTTCGACACAGGCCTGTACTCTTCTGTACTGCTCCTGTCTGGTTGTGTCCCAGTCCTCAGTGGACATATCTGCTTCTGGTTCTACTACACCAAGCTCCAGGTCCATGGGCAACTTCCCGGGTCTTGCTCGCATGAGATATGCTGGAGTACAATTGGTGGAATTCACAGGTATGTGGTTGTACAGATCTACCAGGTCAGGTAGTAGGTCTGGCCACTGATTTCTCTCCTCTAGTGGTAAGGTCTTCAGCAGGTCGATGACCATGTTATTCATCTTTTCACAGAGACCGTTGATTTGGGGGTGGTATGGTGTAGTCCGGATCTTTTTACACCCGTACAGATGGCAGAACTCCTTGAACAATTTGGCTTCAAAGGCTGAGCCTTGATCTGTCAGCACCTGCTCCAGGTATCCATGGGGCCTGCAGAAGTACGCCTGAAACGTCTTCGCCACAGTTTCTGCCGTCAGATCCTTGACGGGGGCGACCACCAGGAACCGGGAGTAGTAATCCACCATGGTCAGGGCATAGGAATATCCTGACCTGCTGGGTGACAGCTTGACATGATCCAGGGCCACGATCTCCAAGGGACGAGTCATCTTGATGGGTTGCAGGGGTGCCTTCTGGCAGCTGTAGTCTTTTCTTCTGAGGCTACAGGGTCCATAATTCCGGCACCACCTCTCAATGGAACTGCGCATTCCTACCCAATAAAACCGACACTTCAGCAGGGTTTCTAGCTTCTTCCAGCCAAAGTGTCCCGCCTGATCGTGGTAGGCTTCCAACACCATCTGGATGTCTGTCTTGGGCACCACTATCTGCCATACCATCTCATAGGTTTTGGGGTTGACGTACCTCCGGCACAGTTTCTCTCTCTAGATGAACAGCCTGCTCTTCTCATTCCACAGCTGCTTAGCTTGTAGAGACGTGTCCTTCTCCAGGAAGGAACCTTCCTGGGTTATCAGCTCTTTGATATGGCTGACAACCGGGTCGCTGTCCTGGGTCTCCTTCCAGCTGTGGTGAGGCAGGGGGTTTAACGTCTTACCCCGATGCCTCCTGGAGGCTCGTTGCTCGTGGACCATTCCATTCCGATGAAAGGCAGGTAGTTCAATCTCCTCCAGGTCATCCACTTCTTCAGTGTCCGACTGGTGAGGCATCCTGGACAGGGCATCGGCGTTGGCGTTCTTGCGGCTCACCCAGAACTTAATAGTGAATTGGTAGTTTGACAGCTGAGCCATCCATCGTTGTTCCATGGCTCCTAGCTTGGCTGTTTCCAGATGAGTCAAGGGGTTATTATCAGTGAACTTACTGGAGGCTAGGTAGTGCTTGAACCGCTCGGTGATGGCCAGACCAGGGTCAGGAACTCCAACTTGAAGCTGCTATAGTTCTCTGGGTTCCTCTCGGTCGGGCGGAGCTTCATGCTTGCATAGGCGATCACCTTTTCTCGGCCATTCTGCTTCTGACTTAACACAGCTCCTAATCCCTCGTTGCTGGCATCAGTGTACAGCAGGAACGGTTGGCTGTAGTCAGGGTAGGCCAGGATTTCTTCGCTGGTCAGGATCCCCTTCATCACCTCAAAGGATTCAGCTTGCTCCTTACCCCACTGGAACGGGGGGTTTCTGCCTCTCCCAGACTGTCCTACCAGGATATCTTGCAAAGGCGCCGCTTTCTTGGTATAGTCCTTCACAAACCTCCGGTAATACCCGACTAGTCCCAGGAACTCACATACCTCCTTGAGGCTCTTCGGCGCCGGCCATTTCTGGATGGCAGTGACCTTCTCCGGGTCTGGTGCTACTCCCTCTGGACTAACGATGTGCCCCAGGTACTGTACCTTTCGCTTGAGCAGGTGGCACTTTGAGGGCTTCAGCTTCATCCCATACCGGGACAGCGACTCAAATACTTCCGACAGGTGCTTCAAGTGGTCCTCATACGTTTTGGAGTACACTATCACGTCGTCCAGGTATAGCAGTACAGTCTCGAAGTTGCGGTGTCCCAGGCAGCACTCCATCAATCTCTGGAATGTTCCGGGGGCGTTGCAGAGTCCAAACGGCATACTATTGAACTCGTAGAGTCCCATCAGGGTGGGGAAGGCCGTCTTCTCCCGATCCTTCTCAGCAACAGCTACTTGCCAGTACCCACTAGTGAGGTCAAGGGTGGAGAAGTAATTTGCAGACTTTAAGGCAGCCAGGGATTCCTCTATACGTGGTAAAGGGAATGCATCTTTATGTGTAATGCGATTTACTTGTCTGTAATCTACACACATTCTCATGCTTCCGTCCTTTTTCCTGACTAGAACTAGGGGAGCTGCCCAGGGACTACAACTATCCCTTACTACCCCTGCCTTCTTCATGTCGTGCAACATCTCTTTCGCCTTCTGGTAGTGTGCTGGTGGTATAGGCCTGTAACGTTCTTTGATGGGAGGATGGTCGCCTGTGGGGATATGGTGTTGAACCCCCTTAATCCTCCCAAAGTCAAGTAGGTGCTTACTGAATACATGCGCGTATTCCTGAACCACCCGGTGTACACCCTGCTTCTGATGGGCAGGAGTGGTGTCTGTCCCAACATGGAGCTGTTGACACCAATCCTCCACCTGGGTTGCCGGGTCATTATCCTCTACTTCGTCTGGTGAGGTTAAGGACTCTGCCGTGTGTATGGAGTTGTTATTTACTGTGTACAGTTTGGCAACCGTGGCGTAGCGTGGTAATCTAACCTCGTCCTCCCCATAGTTTAGGAGGCATACAGCACCCTCCCATTGCGTACATCCACTACCCCTCTGGCAGTCAAGAGTGTAGGTCTATGCTCCGAGCTGAGGGGCTCTACTACCGCCTGGTAGCTCCGTCCTTTGAGACCTATTGCTGCTCTACACCAAATCAGCATTTCACTCATTGGGGGAATCACAATGGGTACCGGGTCTGTCACCCGTACATTACCAATTTCACCGCCTGTTAGCTTTACTTGTTGCTGGTACATAAGGGCTCGGATCTCTTTCTGGAGCGCCCTTCTCTGCCCTGGTCTGGCAGTGTCAGCTATCTGATGGAGCAAGAACAACACTTCTCCCAAACAGTTACTAACAATATTTGTGCCAAGTACCATATACAAATCTGTATCATCAGGATTAGTCTCTACTACAATTAGTCCCTGGTCCTTCAGTTCCACTCTTCCCACTGCCACATCGTTAACCCCGACTAGGTTAAGGGGGAGGCCGTTTGAGGCATACACGGAAAGATTTGGATCTGGTGGGTGAAGTTCGTCTATGGACCAGAACCTTTTGTAAAGGACATCAGGCATGATGGTTACCTGAGATCCTGTGTCCAGCAGAGCAGGTGTCGCGATGCCGTCCAGCGTGATGGACAGGAAAGGTCTTCCTCCCACGAACCTGCGGTACCAGTTTGATGGGCCTGAGGGGTCTACTCCTGGGTGTCGGCCCTCGGCCCCAGGGTTTGCTCGTTTAAAGGACAGCTCCGGACGGCGTGACCTGTCCTGTGGCAGCGGTGGCAGACAGGGTCCTTCAGCCGGCGGCGTTGGTCACTGGTCCTCCCAGGGGGTGGCGTTGTCCTCCTCCTCCTTCTCATCCAGGGGACATCCTCAGGGCTGTCGGCTAGCAGGATCCTCCCTTCCTCCTCGGGCTCCGTCCGCAGCTGCATGGCACTCAGTACAGTGGTCAGGGTTTTGCTCAACTGACGCACTTCAGAGTGCTGGCTGTCCAGCTCACTAGGGGACGTTGCTGGAACCTTGGCTTCAGCAGCCACCGGGGAAAAGGTGGACGCTGCAGGCACTGGGATGGCCCCACCCTGGTAACATTGGATAGCAGTTGTTTCCAGGGGCTGCAGTCCTTTTATAGCCATGTCCTTAAGGGTGTCAAAGGTGGCATCTGGATGATCCAGTGACCACCAACGCATAGTCCTGCTCTCCTCTTGAGACCTCAGTCCCCGGATAAACTGTTCCTTCAGCATTTTATTTTCATTATTGATGCTGGTTGGACTAACCTGTTTCAGAGCTCGCAGGGCCCCTTGTAAATGCCAGGCATAGTCCCGAACACTGTCCTCCGGTTGCTGAGAGCAGTTGTAGAACCTCATCCGGAGGTCTGTCTCAGTACGATTCTCAAAGACAGTCTGTAACTTTTTAAAGATTGCGGACACTGACTCCTGGTCTGCGGCCAACCAGGTTTCTACTTCTCGCTCCGCAGCACCAGTCCATTGTCCCAATACAACAGCGGCTCTTTGCTTGACTGTCATAGAGTACATGTCCAGTATACCGCATATTTTCCTTTTGAATCCAGACAGGGTATCTGGTTTGCCGCTGTACTGGGGGAGCCACTTCGCTCCAGGGATGTACGGTAGGGCCATGGGTATGACAGGGGTTACAAACCCTGTTGGTGGAGCGGCTGCTCCGGCCTGCTCGACGCCGAGCGCGGGTTGATCATCAGGGCCGTTAACCGGTACTCTGGCGTTGTGCTGTTCTTCGGACATTCTGGCGCCCCCCTAGCGAACCATGGCCTACCTTCTTTTCTTTTCTTCTGGTAGGCCGCAGCTCCGCAGGTGACGGTCTTCCTTCAGGACCTTGCGTCGCTTGCATCCTACGTCAGAGCGCTCACCGGGGCTCCTTCCAGGACCTGGCGCTTCCTGGTTTGACGTCAAGGCGTGGGGTGTGTCCGGAGCTTCGCGCGCTTCAGCAGGTACGCCTCTCAGTTTCCTGCGGTTACGCCCTTCTTCCTGATCAGCGGCACAACAATGGCGGCGCTCTTCGCCACAGTTAAATACACAGTTCGGATTAAAGGCGCACAGGACCCGGTGGCAACGGGCACAACACTCCGTCGTTGCAGCGGGCACGGAATCCTGTTACGTGACGCCAGGAAGAGATGACGCGCCCAGGGGATGGGGAAGACTCGGCGCCTGGGCCTTGTTGTTGCCTGACCTCGGGGGATGTCGTGGTGGTCGGCTCCCGGGCCCGTACCCTGGGGTCACTCTTAAAAGAAAGGGGAAAGTTATATGGGATACGGAATGTTCGTGACGCCACCTGTGGTGTCTGGTGAGGATCACCAGCGCTGCGACAGTCCTCTGAGGACTCTGTGGTCAGGCAGCTTAGTTGGTGCGGCTCCCTACAGGTGGAGCGGGGCCTCAGGGCAGCGTAGGAGAAGGGATGCAGGACAGAGGGGACCCAGCTGGGTCAGAGGAAGAATAGGCACACACACGACAGTTCACTGCAGTACCTTTACTGGTGGTGTTTCAGGCACAATCCAGGGCACTTTAGGGTGAAGGGTGCATATCAGGACTCTCCCCAGTGAGCGGGTGTGGGGCCTCCTGTTCCTTGCCTTTCCTTGATAAGTTTCTGACCTGCCTGGAGCTAGGCCTAACTTGGTCTCTGTCTTGCACCTGCTGACCTGGTGGTAGGGCCTTCTGTTGGAGATCACACTCCCTGGTCTCTTGGGCCTCCGTGACTCCTGACTCTGGTACCTAATCAGCTTTTGGTGTTCCTGAGACATATAGTTCACCAGGGGTTCCGGTTATTTCTGCTGGATGTAAGGAATCCCTGCAGACGTGGACCCGGTGTCCGGTAAATGGTTTTGGGGTGAGCTGGTTAAGCTCCTCTGCCCCCTATGTTGCTTGCTTACTCCACTCGCCTCGGCCACGCTCGGGGCCCTCACTAGGCTTCACACGGGCAGTAAGCCTCGCTACTCTTCACCGCTCTTTTTGGCGTCGGCACACCCTAGGCTCACTAACTCGAGCTCTCTGAGTCTGGACTGAACTGACTGAGCTCCACTGCAGGCTAGCTTCTGCAGGAGCTCCTCTCAACAGACTGACTTTCTAACAGACTGACCTTCTCACAGACTGTAGACTCCAGACTGCATACTCCATACTGTAGACTCCCGACTGAGCTGCCTAGCTCCACCCTCCCTTTATATATCCCTATCCAGGCTCCCTCTGCTGGTCTGAGGTGGTAGGGTGGAGATGTGTGAATGCTATGAGGGCCTCTTGTGGAGAAGTCCGTCCATGCACCCCTCTGGGATCTGTGGCACCAATGCGCAGCAGGGCGCCACATGCACAAGTGAGATGGTTTTATACTGAATTAGAATGAGGTCAGTCTAGCGCATGTGCTGATATACCCGGTAGCATCTCAGTGACCATAGAAGAAAGACTTTCTCGCCAGTGAAGGTCTGACACACAGACAGCGTACACAGCCACTGGAGGAGGTTGTGCTGAGAGAAAGCTGGTGTCATAGTTTACTAGCAGTGTGGAAGTACTCATTACTAAAGAGAACCTTTCTGCTGATTTATGCTGCCCAAACCACAGGCAGCATGAATCAGAGCCTGGCTAAATGATTGCAGCCAGGTATATTTTTAAATATAGTTACATACAAGTATAACTATTAAATATAGTTAGGTGATCCAGCTTCTCCCCGCACTGCTCTAGTTGATTGGCAGGTCTCTCCCATGTGTATAATGTTTTCTCTGCCTATTGTCCCGGGATCTTCAAACTATATTTTCTCTAAAATACATAAGCATTTCAAAGAAAAATATTCAGTGGCATGTAAAAGCTTGGGCTACCCTGGTCAAAATTACTATTATTGTGGACAGTTAAAGAAGTTGTCCACTACTTTCACATTGATCCATAGGATAGGGCATCAATGTATCATCGACCGGGGTCCCGCACGCGGCGCCCCCACCGATCAGCCATTATCGGTGGCGGTGGCCGCCAGCCGGAAGTCCTTACCTGCGGTGTTTGGCCGTCAAGTTGTAGTGGACGGCGCTTGTCACTGCACATCACCCTCCCATTCAATTGAATAGGAGGCGGATGTGCAGTACCCTGCGGTGGCCACTACAGATGGATGGCCAAGCGCCGCAGATTAGCAGTTCCGGCTGGCGGCCGCCGCCACCAATAACGGCTGATCGGCGGGGGTGCCACGTGCGGGACCTCGACCGATCATACATTGATACCCTATCCTACAGATCAATGTGAAAGTAGTGGACAAACCCTTTAAGCAAGTTGAAGATGAAATCATCTCTAAAAGACCTAAAGTTAAAGATGACACATTTCCTTTGAATTTTAGGAAAAAAAAATATATATATTTTTTCACCTATTACATTTTAAAAATTACAAAAAGGAAAATGGGCCGATGCAAAATTTTGGGCATCCTTGGAGATTTGTGTGCTCACATAACTTTGACCAAGGTTTCAGAACTTAATTAGCCTGTTAGGGTTATGGCTTGTTCACTATCATCATTAGGAAAGGCAAAAAGAGGCTGGGGCATATACATCACAGGAGAGGCTGGGGCATATATATCACAGGAGAGGCTGGGGCATATATATCACAGGAGAGGCTGGGGCATACACATCACAGGAGAAGTTAAGGCATACACATCATAGGAGAGGCTGGGGCATATGCATCACAGCAGGAGAAGTTGGAGCACATATGTAAAGTGACCAAGGGAGGTAGCCGTGGTCGAGTTGCTGCTCAAAGCGCCCTGGCACTTTACAGGAAAATCATGTCCCAGTCCCAATGTGCTTTCAGGTGTAGGCCACAGGCCTCTGCTGTCTCCAGGTCCAGCTGCCGAACATAACTTAGGGGACGCCCAGTTCATTTCCACAAACAAAAACTTGAATTGTCCAGTAAACTTATCAGATTGTAACACGCAATATTGGGCTCAACACTGCTTTTTTCTTATTTCCTTAATACAATACATTTTCAGCATTATTATCCATTCCTCCTGGACTATCCCCACATTTACTGTTTTCGTCAGCCCAAGTTATTTTCCGTCCAATTCTACAGTACACCTGGGATCCACTACCTTCCCTTCACGCAGTTTCACATTCATCTTCCTCTGTACGCCAGAGGATAAGGCAGTCTTTGTAGTACCTGTAGCGAGCCTTAAGCTACGGATGTTGCAGGAATGTCCACAACGGATTCCAGTAAGGCCTCCCACTGCCCCGAATGATAGATTCTTGCTGTTGCTAGCAGCCCACTGGTCTTGAACTTGACCTTGGTTACTGTCGTTCCCTGTCTAACTATCTAACAGGAAGCAATCCCTTTTTTACTGGGGATTGTCCCTCCCACTATGGGCTAGTCCCAACTTTAACTATGTCTGTCCCTACAACATGTAACTGGGCAGATCACCCCTCATGCATTACATCTACTTCTTATTAAAACACTTATACTGCTTACCAAAGTCTGTTCTACCCCATAGTCACTATCTTACTACCTACGGTATCTTATGTCCTAAATCCTAACCTATGCTCATCTTACACTGTACACTTAACATTAATACACATTACTTATCTATATTATACTAACAATACTCATCACACTCCATACATTATACATTATCATATCTTATTTTATATATATATACGGTATATATATACAGTGGGTACGGAAAGTATTCAGACCCCTTTAAATTTTTCACTCTTTGTTTCATTGCAGCCATTTGGTAAATTCTAAAAAGTTCATTTTTTTCTCATTAAAGTACACTCTGCACCCAATCTTGACTGAAAAAAAAACAGAAATGTAGAAATTTTTGCAAATTTATTAAAAAAGAAAAACTGAAATATCACATGGTCATAAGTATTCAGACCCCTTGCTCAGTATTGAGTAGAAGCACCCTTTAGAGCTAGTACAGCCATGAGTCTTCTTGGGAATGATGCAAAAAGATTTTCACACCTGGATTTGGGGATCCTCTGCCATTCTTTCTTGCAGATCCTCTCCAGTTCCGTCAGGTTGGATGGTGAACGTTGGTGGACAGCCATTTTCAGGTCTCTCCAGAGATGCTCAATTGGGTTTAGGTCAGGGCTCTGGCTGGGCCAGTCAAGCATGGTCACAGAGTTGTTCTGAAGCCACTCCTTTGTTATTTTAGCTGTGTGCTTACGGTCATTCTCTTGTTGGAAGGTGAACCTTCTGCCAAGTCTGTGGTCCAGAGCACTCTGGAAGAGGTTTTCATCCAAGATATCTCTGTACTTGGCCGCATTCATGTTTCCTTCAAATGCAACCAGTCGTCCTGTCCCTGCAGCTGAAAAGCACCCCCATAGCATGCTGCTGCCACCACCATGTTTCACTGTTGGGATTGTATTGGGTAGGTGATGAGCAATGCCTGGTTTTCTCTACATATACTGCTTAGAATTATCACCAAAAATTTCTATCTTTGTCTCATCAGACCAGAGAATCTTTTTTCTCATAGTCTGGGAGTCCTTCATGTGTTTTTGAGCAAACTCTATGCGGGCTTTCATATGTCTTGTACTGAGGAGAGGCTTCCGTCGGGCCACTCTGCCATAAAGGCCCGACTGGTCGAGGGCTGCAGTGATAGTTGACTTTGTGGAACTTTCTCCCATCTCCCTACTGCATCTCTGAAGCTCAGGGGTTCTTCTTTACCTCTCTCACCAAGGCTCTTCTCCCACGATTGCTCAGTTTGGCTGCACGGCCAGGTCTAGGAAGACTTCTGGTGGTCCCAAACTTCTTCCATTTAAGGATTATGGAGGCCACTGTGCTCTTAGGAACCTTGAGTAATACAGAAATTCTTTTGTAACTTTGGCCAGATCTGTGCCTTGCCACAGTTCTGTCTCTGAGCTCCTTGGGCAGTTCCTTTGAGCTCATGATTCTCATTTGATCTGACATGCACTGTAAGCTGTGAGGTCTTATATAGGCAGGTGTGTGCCTTTCCAAATCAAGTCCTATCAGTTTAATTAAGCACAGCTGGAGCAGAACCATCTCAAGGAGGATCACAAGGAAATGGACAGCATGTGATTTAAATATGAGTGTCTGAGCAAAGTGTCTGAATTCTTATGACCATGTGATATTTCAGTTTTTCTTTTTTAATGAATTTGCAAAAAAATCTATATTTCTGTTTTTTTTCAGTCAAGATGGGGTGCAGAGTGTACTTTAATGAGAAAAAAAATGAACTTTTCAGAATTTACCAAATGGCTGCAATGAAGCAAAGAGTGAAAAATGTTAAGGTTGTCTGAATACTTTCCGTACCCACTGTGTGCATATATATACATATATATATATATATATATATATATGATGCATAACCTTATTCACACTATATTGTTGTCTTCAGTGGCAGAAACGTGACAGTACTACAGGCCACCACTCCTGCATATACAGTACAGACCAAAAGTTTGGACACACCTTCTCATTTAAAGATTTTTCGGTATTTTCATGACTTTGAAAATTGTACATTCACACTGAAGGCATCAAAACTATGAATTAACACATGTGGAATTACATACTTAACAAAAAAGTGTGAAACAACTGAAAATATGTTTTATATTCTAGGTTCTTCAAAGTAGCCACCTCTTGCTTTGATGACTGCTTTGCACACTCTTGGCATTCTCTTGATGAGCTTAAAGAGGTAGTCACCGGAAATGGTTTTCACTTCACAGGTGTGCCCTGTCAGGTTTAATAAGTGGGATATCTTGCCTTATAAATAGGGTTGGGACCATCAATTGTGTTGTGCAGAAGTCAGGTGGATACACAGCTGATAGTCCTACTGAATAGAATGTTAGAATTTGTATTATGGCAAGAAAAAAGCAGCTAAGTAAAGAAAAACGAGTGGCCATCGTTACTTTAAGAAATGAAGGTCAGTCAGTCCGAAAAATTGGGCAAACTTTGAATGTGTCCCCAAGTGCAGTTGCAAAAACCATCAAGCGCTACAAAGAAACTGGCTCACATGAGGACCGCCCCAGGAAAGGAAGACCAAGAGTCACCTCCGCTTCTGAGGATAAGTTTATCCGAGTCACCAGCCTCAGAAATCGCAGGTTAACAGCAGCTCAGATTAGAGACCAGGTCAATGCCACACAGAGTTCTAGCAGCAGACACATCTCTACAACAACTGTTAAGAGGAGACTTTGTGCAGCAGGCCTTAATGGTAAAATACTGTAGCTGCTAGGAAACCACTGCTAAGGACAGGCAACAAGCAGAAGAGACTTGTTTGGGCTAAAGAACGCAAGGAATGGACATTAGACCAGTGGAAATCTGTGCTTTGGTCTGATGAGTCCAAATTTGAGATCTTTGGTTCCAACCACCGTGTCTTTGTGCGACGCAGAAAAGGTGAACGGATGGACTCTACATGCCTGGTTCCCACCGTGAAGCATGGAGGAGGAGGTGTGATGATGTGGGGGTGCTTTGCTGGTGACACTGTTGGGGATTTATTCAAAATTGAAGGCATACTGAACCAGCATGGCTACCACAGCTACTTGCAGCGGCATGCTATTCCATCCGGTTTGCGTTTAGTTGGACCAGCATTTATTTTTCAACAGGACAATGACCCCAAATACACCTCCAGGCTGTGTTAGGGCTATTTGACCAAGAAGGAGAGTGATGGGGTGCTACGCCAGATGACCTGGCCTCCACAGTCACCAGACCTGAACCCAATCGAGTTGGTTTGGGGTGAGCTGGACCGCAGAGTGAAGGCAAAAAAGGGCCAACAAGTGCTAAGCATCTCTGGGAACTCCTTCAAGATTGTTGGAAGACCATTTCCGGTGACTACCTCTTGAAGCTCATCAAGAGAATGCCAAGAGTGTGCAAAGCAGTCATCAAAGCAAAAGGTGGCTACTTTGAAGAACCTAGAATATAAGACATATTTTCAGTTGTTTCACACTTTTTTGTTAAATATATAATTCCACATGTATTAATTCATAGTTTTGATGCCTTCAGTGTGAATGTACAATTTTCATAGTCATGAAAATACAGAAAAATCTTTAAATGAGAAGATGTGTCCAAACTTTTGGTCTGTACTGTACATCACAAGAGAGGCTGGGGCATATCCATCACAGGAGAGCCTGGGGCATATACATCACATATCTGCCCGGGGGCTGGAGAAAACAAGATCGGGCTGGAGGTTCCCCACACCTGATTTATGGTATGATACTCCAAGGCTTAGTTGGAAACCGATGCCTGAGCGCGAGGAGAAGTGCTATAGCAGAGATAGGAGACTGATATTTATGTGGGATAGGGATGTGGCGATTTGGAAGGCTAGACTACATCGGGAAAACAAAACGTGAACTACGTGTTCGGATTGGCTATCACTTTGGAGATGTGAGACGTAGCAGAGATACACCACTTGCCAGACATGTAATCTCTAAACACGGGGGTGATGTTGGATGCATTTCATTTAGGGTTCTCGAGGTTGTGGAACAATCAATCAGAAAGGGAGATTGGAATAAGAAAATACTCCATCGGGAAGCCTGTTGGATCTTCTGGATGGAATCGCTGAACCCGGGGGGCCTGAATGAGCAGTTGAGTTTTTTGAGCTTCATCTGATTTAAGAGTGTGCTATTGAGGGCTAAATAGAACCAACCAATGTGATACTGGCCTCTGGCCATCACTTATGTGTACCTATAAAGGTTACCTTTATGTATATATTTTGGGACTATGCTACATATCCTTACTCTAACAACCCTAATTTTTTGAAGGGCAAATGAGAGGATAAATGTGGACAACACCTACATTTTATGTAGGGAGATATTTGCACACCTTTTTTTTTTATTTTTTTGATATGTTGACTTTTCTCCTTATATTTATTATTCTCTTTATTGGGGAGAAATATGAATACACCATTTGGGATGACTCCGAAATTGTGCCACCAGTTTCTTCTCCAATGCACGTCTTTTAGGACACCATATTGTAAATTATTGGCTTCATCGGGTGGTTATTGGCGTTCTCTCTGTCATTTTGGCAGGTACCACTAGATGTCAGCTTGTTTGTCTGGTCTGCTCTCCATCTGTGCGCTCCGGCAACTCTGGATGCTTTCCAGTGATTTCACATCCGGTTTACGTCATCAGTGAGTCGTCAATTCCGCCAGCGTGCTTTCCACACGCGCACTGTGTGCTCCACAGACTTGTATCCGGCTGCAAACATGAGACATGTGCGCATTGGGAGTCACAACAGGGGTATGTCAACTATGCATTGGTGGGGATTTCTTATATATATGGCATGTGGATGTTTCCCTCCATATATGCAGCACTAACTGGTTGTCTGAGGAGAGAGATTGATGTCCTCCTCGGGTCCCCTGATGAACCCTGGTGGAAACCAGGGGGAAACGTGTTGGGACTACTAATGATAAGTGCCATTTTTTATTTGGGACTATCTATATGGGACTATTAAGTCTTAAGTACCATTCTTTATCTGTATGAATTGTCAGAGGGACGAAGGGTCTACTAATGATAAGTGCCATTATTCCTTTGGGACCATCTATATAGGACTATTAAGTCTTAAGTGCCATTCTTTATCTATATGAATTGTCAGATTGTTTGCTCAAATTGTGGGCTGAAGACCTAGAGACAATTATGTTAAATAGCCCTCTACATATAACCTTTTGCCCTAATAACTAATTTTGGATCTAACAATATGCTACATATGTAATACCTACCAGTGTCGAACCGACACTGGAGATTTATTATTTATTGTTTAAGAGAGATTGCTCAAGATAGCTGTTTAGTGGATCATTATAATGGATCAGGATACTAGCTGCTAAAGTACATCTATCTATGAATTCATTTATTTAAGCAACACTAGGATTGATCATCTATTCTGGTCTCCAGGGGCTGGTATTTGTCCCATTGAACAGATTTGGTTATATTTATTACTATATACCGGCTTCTAAATCTATACGTTAACTTATTTTTCTACCCTTTTCTCACCATTGTGTTTTTTTAATATTTTGAAAAGGGTCTTTGTAGGGACATAACGTGGAGTAACACCGACGTGGAGCGGGGGCGCCACGAAGTGCAAATTAGGGTGCCGACTTCCGCTGCCAGGAAGGGAGAGGAATTAGGGACAAAATAGGGACAGTATTAGGCTATGTGCCCACGATGCAGAAATGCTCCGGATTTTTCCTGAGCGTTTCTGCATCTCCTTGGCAGAAAAAACGCATGCGGATTGTACATGCGGATTGTACATGCGTTTTTCCTGCCAGGGACATGCGGATGTGAAGCGTTCTTCACATGCATTTCCGCATGCGGGTTGTCAAGCGCTTTCCAAGCGATTTTAGCATCACTTGGAAAGTGCTTGACAACTTTGTCACTCTATATAAATCCATGCAAACAGCATGGATTTATATAGTGTGAACGTAAAAGAATGGTTAAAAATAAAAAAATAAATCTATACTTACCTTCCGATGGCCCCCAGTGTCTTGCTACCCTCCGTTCTCCCTTGCTGGCAGATAGCGGTACACTGAAGGACCTGCTGACGTCAGCGTCGCGTGACCCGTTACATGACTATGACGTCAGCGCAGGTCCTTCAGTCCATTGCGAGCTGCCGGCATGAGAGGACGAGCACACCGCGGGCCATCAGAAGGTAAGTATAACATTTATTTTTTATTTTACTCTTTTTTTCACAGGCTCTATGGTAACCGGGTCCGGAGGAGAGTCTCCTGTCCTCCACACCCGGGTACCATCCACACATTGGAACGCATGGATTCCACATCGTCATACTGACGAATAAGGGGCTGTGTCCTCGAAACGCGTCCAGTTGTTCCCCTCCTAGGGACATGTTGTGATTTTTAATTTTGGAATAAAAGGATTTATCGCACGTGGCACCGGATTTTACCTTCTTTATATATCCTTACTAGATGGTGGCCCGATTCTAACGCATCGGGTATTCTAGAATATGTATGCGGCAGACCGGGCGCAATCAGCAGAACGTTGTTTAAATTTGGCGCCAAAATCGCTGATTGGTCGCATCCGGCAACCGCGACCAATCAGCAAAACGGTGTTTAAATTTGGCGCCAATATCGGTGATTGGTCGCGGCCGCCACCCCCAACCAATCAGCGAACTGTGTTAGTGAGGACCGGAGAGCTTGTTTAAATTTGGTGATAAAATCGCTGATTAGTCGCGACCGCGACCACTCAGCAAAACGGTGTTTAAATTTGGCGCCAATAGCACTGATTGTTCGCGGGCAGCGGTCACGACCAATCAGCAGAGCGGGGTTTAAATTGGGCGTGAATAATGCTGATTGGTTGCGGCCAGCGACCGCGACCAATCAGCAGAGCGGTGTTTAAATTTGGCGCCAATAATGCCGCGACCAATCAGCAGAGGGGTGTTTGAATTTGCCGCCGATATCACTGATTGGTCGCGTCCGGCGGCTGCGACCAATCAGCGTCGTATTAGCGAGGACCTGGGAGCGGCGCTGTCTGTGCGGGTACTTCAGCTGCGAGCAGCTGGGAGATGAGCGGCTGCTCGCAGCAGAAGCATCCCGACCGACGGCGCCGCTCCCCGGTCCTCCGTTCACACTTGCCGTCAGGAGATCAGCGGTCCTAACCGTTGATCTCCCGACGTTAGCCGCATGGAGGTCAGCGGCGCCGCCGGTCGGGGTAGTTTTGCTGCTAGCGCCGCTCATCTCCCAGCTGCATCGCCGCTGACCTCCGTCCGGCAGATGAGCCGCTAACGGCCGCCATCTTTTTTCTGAAATCCCACGTCGCTGATTGGCCGCGGCCGGACCAATGAGCGACTCGGGATTTCCTGGACAGACAACGGCCGGACCAATGAGCGACGCGGGATTTCCTAGAGAGACAGACAGACGGGATAAGACAATTATATATATAGATAATACAGTGTTTTCCTAGAGCACAGTCACAATTACTGTCACTTTTACAGTTTGCTCACACTGCCGTATAGCACGGGCGAGTTCTATCCGATGTTTCTATGGAGTAGGGTAGATCTGCAATTATTTTCTCATACTGATTCAGCATGGGAAAACAATCGCAGCATGCTGCGAGTGGTCCAATATTCAGATCATGTGCACACATTCAAGTCTATGAGTGCGTGAGAAACATTGGACTGCACTTGGATGTCATCCGAGTGCAGTCCTATGTGCGCTCACAATGACAATGGAGAAGATGGAGAAATTAAGTTCTCCATCTTCTCAGCACCTGTACTGCTATTCTCTCATGCAAGAGAATCTGATCACACTCGGATGACACTTGGCTCAAACTCTGACAGAATTTGAGCCGAGTCCCATTAGCATAATCCGCCCGATTCTCTTGCAAGAGAGAATCAACGCCAGTGTGAGCGAGCCCTTACAATAAGGAAGGCAAGCTGATGTCAGCCTGTAAATGAATGTTTTGCAAAGCAAGTAAACCTATTTGTTCCAAATTGTAGCACCAAGCTTCTCTTGCAAGAATAACATTGGGGGCATCAGAGATTCCCTGCAGCAATAAGGTTAGGAATAAATGTTTTTTGGGCTAGCTCTGAATTAAGGTATCAGTCTATGTTAAGCCCCATTCACATGTCTGTGTTTTCAGTACATGTAAGTAAGATATATATGTCTTTATATTTAATTAGGTGTGCTCATCTTTATGTATTGGCCTTCCTCTCCTGTTTTTGCATATCATTTTCTTCCATACATGATGTAGCACCCATTATAATTGTGACATATAGACAGGAAGTGTTGTGCTTCAGAGCCATCCAGCAACTAGAGGGGTTAACACAGTCACAGGAGACAGGGAGTGTTTTAGTAGAACCCCAGGGGGATTGTGGGGGAACTTGTTATTGTAGTCTGGCTAAAGCCGAAGAGAAAGGTGGTGTGTTATCTGTATCTGACAGAAGTCAACTGAACAGGATTCAGATCAGGAGAGAAACTAAACACAGGTCAGATAAACTCCCTGAACTAACAGTGCAGAGTATTAGCAGGCAGGAAGATAAGGACTGGAAGGAATTGTGTCACAGAGATCATCTCCCTCATCAAACCTTCCCCCTCCCCACCATCTCCAGAAGAATGCTGTGTACTGTTGTGTCCTTGTGAAGGAAAAGCCTGTGGTTGTATATGCATAAAAGTGATCTGCTAAGAGATCTAATCTATGCTGAATTATGCTACTGAAGAGACTGTAATACTGTGCCTTGTGAAGAAACTACTGTATTATTACTGGAGCCGGTTGCTCAGGAAACTCAGACTGTACTGTAATGAAGATTGTTGCTGTAAGATCCCTGAATTGCACTGGCCATGCTTCAGATTAAATTCCACTGTTTAACTGTTGAAAAAGACTCTTGTCTAACACCTCCGAATTATCTTGGGTAGGTAGGGTAATGGTAGTCAAAACCTATATACTCCCTAAAATCTTCTATATCTTTAGGACTCTCCCCAATATCATTCCTATGTTCTATCTCTCCAAGCTACAGAAATTACTAAACGACTTTATTTGGAATCATAAAAAAATTAGAGTAGCTTCTAAGGTTCTGTATAAAAACAAACTTCATGGTAGTTTGAGTCTACCAAACCTTCACGCATACTACCTCGCTAATTTAGTTAAACAAAGTAAGGGTGGTTTAGCCTTAAATTCACTCCTGCTTGGTTAGACCTAGAATTAGCTCATAACAATTACCAACCCTTGAGAAACCTTCTATTTAAACATTTGCTTAATCCAAAGTCTCACGAACCAACCCATCCCATTCTACAAGCTACCATCTTCGCTTGGAAAACATTGGCCAAACCTAGAAAAAAAAAGAAAAAAATCAGACCAAATCAAAAACCTCTCCTTCCTGTCAGTCAATTTAATTCTTGATCAACATTCACTTCCTTTGTGGAATTCAGTTGGCTTCCAAAAAATAAAACATATTTATAATGGCTCCAGTTTTACTCCCTTCAAAGATTTTAAAAAGAAACATAATCTTTCTATGACTGATTTTTTATATTATACATCTCTGAAGGTTAATATAAACACTATCTTATCTAACAAAGCTCCTCTATCTGAGGTCACATGTAACCTAATTAATAATGAGGATCACAAGGTCTTCTGGAGCACTAAATATCTTTACAATACTTTTAATGACCCTTCTTTTTTCAAACTTTCCTACAGGCACAAGTGGGAAACCGATCTAAACAAAATATTCACCCCTGAACAATGGGAGAATGCAATAGATTACTCCTGTTCTTCAAATTTATCTATGCTCCTTCATGAGTCTTTCTTCAAAATTTTATCCAGATGGTACCTCACCCCTGTTAGACTCGCTCATTTTTCTAATGATGGTTCCTCTCTTTGTTGGAGAAACTGCGGCCAACCTGCCACACTTTTTCACATTTTTTGAAGCTGCCCCAAAATTAAGTCACTTTGGAGCCAGGTTTTTTCGCTGATAACAAATTTATTCAATAATAATTTCCCAATTACTTCTCAAATGGCCCTCCTCTCCCTAAATGTAGAAAACGTTGAACCTTTTCAAAGACAACTTCTGATACACATCTTTCTCGTAACCAAGAATTCTATTGCCGTCCTTTGGAAGGATTCTCAACCTCCTAAACTTTGTGACATCATTGAAAAAATCTCTCTCCATAGCTCATTAGAATCTAGATATGCCCTAATCAATAACTATCTTCCTAAATATCACAAAAAATGGAACTGCTGGACCTCAAAATTCCCTTGATTCTCTTCTCTTTGACATTATTTGAATACTTCTCTTTTTTCAATTGGTACTCTCGTGGGTAATTTAAATGTTGATTATATATAGTATAAACCTAATGATAATTCTCAAACTTTTTTTTTTTGTTTTTTTTTATCTCTAATTTGTTCACTACAATACTGCTCTCGTTACTATCTACTTTATAAGAAATTAAGTTCTCCCTTTTTCCCTACCCTCCCCCCTCCTTTTTCCTTGTCCCGTGGAAAAGTAAATATATTTCTCCCCTCCCCTCCCGGCCCCTCCCTTTCCTTCCCCTCTTTATCATTCCCTTCCCTTTGTTAAATCTAAATTTAATAAAAATTATTGGAAAAGAAAAAGACTCTTGTCAGATGAGTCTGGTCAGCAACTGAATCTATCGTGTGCCTGAGAGAAGCTGCAGCCTATGGTCGCCCTGAGTAACAGTTCCCCCAGGATTCCAACGAATTCATGAGACCCGTCTCGCCCTACCTGAACCTAGCGGCGTGAGTGTAACATATTGCTTGTCTTTGCATTGTGTGGTGCGCCCTGTTTCCCTTGCACTATATAGTGTTTGCAGTATGGACGCCACACGTACCCATCATAACCTATGCTGCTGTGCACATCTACAGGTTTTTACAAAGACCGTGTGTCTGTGTAAACGACATGGAGACATGGATGACAAAGGCCAATACAAGTCTATGGTTCTGTGTAAAACACATACAGCACATGTATTGCATCTGTGTACCATCCGTGTGCTGATGGCACACTGATGACAAACACTGTTGACACACTGATGGCACACTGCCCCAAAACACTGATGACACACTGATGGCACACTGATCCAAGACACTGGTGACACACTGATGGCACACTGCTCCAAAACACTGATGACACAGTGATGGCACACTGATCCAAAACACTGGTGACACACTGATCCAAAACACTGATGACACACTGATGACACACTGATCCAAAACACTGATGGCAGATTGATGGCACACTGATCCAAAGCACTGATGACATACTGATGGCACACTGATCCAAAACACTGGTGACACACTGATGGCACACTGATCCAAAACACTGATGGCACATTGATGGCACACTGATCCAAAACACTGTTGACACACTGATAGCACACTGATCCAAAACACTGATGGCACACTGATCCAAAACACTGGTGACACACTGATGGTGTGACGCCTCTACTCGTAAAGCCCGTGTTTTACCCTGGGTGTTGGGGGACTCGGTGTCGGGCCCTGTGATGGAGAGAAGCCGTGGCCCGGGCCCGACCCGTGCTCAGGGCCGTCACAGTTAAAAGAGATGGTGTGGACTTGTCCGGGTTGAGTGGCTAATTAACGACTACACCACCTGTGGTGCCTGGTGAAGGGCCACCAGCGCCGCTGCAGTCCGCTGAGGCATGGTGGTACGGCGGCCAGAGTACTTACTACTCCCCACAGGCGGAGCAAGGCCTCAGGGCAGACGGACAGGAGTATGGGGGTAGTAGTAGAGGGAGACGGGCGCCGCGTCGTGCGGTGTGGTGCAGAACAAACAGTCCAGAGGCCATGGGGGTGAACTTCCAAGGCTTTATTCACTTTAAAGATGGCAGAAGGAAGGCGACTCCCTGCTCCTCACGGGGTCCTGCGGTCACCAGGGACAGGGGTCCGACAACCTCCGAGTAAGTCCAGCATTCAGTCGGGACCCTACTGCAGAGTGTTCCTGAACTACAGACCGAATCCTTTCCTGTCCGTGTGTGTGCGAATAGGCCGGGTCTCCCTCTGAACTCCTCTCAGAACAAGGGCACGAGTGGCAGCTCCGCTCCGTCCGATACCCAGTGGGATCCTCTGGGCCTACCGGGCTTCCCCGTCCAGGACGTAGAGTAGCAAGGTCGGGTGTCGGGGGCTGGTACCCCTCTTGCAGCCGGACTCCCTCTGAATATATCAGCATGGCGAGGACAGGTGGCGTACACTGCTCCGTCTGCATCCTGCCTGGGATCCATTTGCTGTGGAGCCACACTCTTAAGCTCCGGGTCTTCTAGGTCCTGGTCCTTGGCCGGGTTGAGACATTCCTTGTCTACAACCTACCTCTCGTCCCAAGGCCAGGGTACGAGGGCTGTGTCCCTTTCCTTTGCAGGCCCACACAGGATCTGCGCTCCGGGAGGGAGGTCACATTACACACAGTATTTGACAACACAAAGACTAGCCAAAACGACTAGCAAAGGCTAGACAAAGGACCAAGATCAAAGATGGCTTTGTATTAAATATGAAATTTAAAGTGTAACTAACTTGTAGGTCCTCCACCCTCACCCACTAACTGGTTCCCCTAACTCTTAGTTCCCCAGTCTCCCTGTAACCAGGGGAGCAGCACCTAGTGCATACTAGCTCCCTCTGGTGGAGAAGTGTGGTGTTGGATGCAAAAGGTTAGGTCCCGACTATCACACTGTCCTTACCTCAGAGGAGGAACACTACACTCCATTAAAGAAGTGCAGCATCCCTGTGGCGGTCGAACCCTCAGGGGCGCCACAATGGCACATAGATGGCACACTGATCCAAAACACTTGTGACACACTGATGGCACATTGATCCAAAACACTGTTGGCACACTGATCTAAAACGCTGATGACACACTGATGGCACACTGATCCAAAACACTGATGGCACACTGATCCAACACACTGGTGACATACTGATGGCACATTGATGGCACACTGATCCAAAACACTGGTGACACACTGATGGCACACTGATCCAAAACACTGGTGACACACTGATGGCACACTGATCCAAAACACTGATGACACACTGATGGCACACTGATCCAAAACACTGATGACACACTGATGGCACACTGATCCAAAACACTGGTGACACACTGATGGCACACTGATCCAAAACACTGGTGACACACTGATGGCACACTGATCCAAAACACTGGTGACACACTGATGGCACACTGACCCAAAACACTGTTGGCACACTGATTCAAAACACTGATGACACTGAAGGCACACTGATCCAAAACACTGGTGACACACTGATGGCACACTGATCCAAAACACTGATGACACACTGATGGCACACTGATCCAAAACACTGGTGACACACTGATGGCACACTGATCCAAAACACTGTTGGCACACTGATCCAAAACGCTGATGACACACTGATGGCACACTGATCCAAAACACTGATGGCACACTGATCCAAAACACTGGTGACACACTGATAGCACACTGATCCAAAACACTGATGACACACTGATGGCACACTGATCCAAAACACTGGTGACACACTGATGGCACACTGATCCAAAACACTGATGACACACTGATGGCACACTGATCCAAAACACTGGTGACACACTGATGGCACACTGATCCAAAACACTGTTGGCACACTGATCCAAAACGCTGATGGCACACTGATCCAAAACACTGATGACACACTGATGGCACACTGATCCAAAACACTGATGACACACTGATCCAAAACACTGGTGACACACTGATGGCACACTGATCCAAAACACTGGTAACACACTGATGGCACATTGATGGCACACTGATCCAAAACACTGGTGACACACTGATGGCACACTGACCCAAAACACTGTTGGCACACTGATCCAAAACACTGATGACACACTGATGGCACACTGATCCAAAACACTGGTGACACACTGATGGCACTTTGATGGCACACCGATCCAAAACACTGGTGACACACTAATGGCACACCGATCCAAAACACTGATGACACACTGATGGCACACTGATCCAAAACACTGGTGACACACTGATGGCACATTGATGGCACACCGATCCAAAACACTGATGACACACTGATGGCACACTGATCCAAAACACAGTACTGTTTTATTCAGTACGAGTTTTATACGGATTTGTGAAGGCTGTTAAACCTCATGCATTTGAAATTAGAGCATTTTCATTTACAGCGATATATTGTCGGGTCTGCTGTAGCAAGTGTATGGATTACAAGGAAACCACAAGGAATATGATTTTCAAGTCACCTGAGTAATTCTACTGTATGAAAATAGTATTTTAGACAGTTTCCTAATTAATGTTCCGGCTGTGTCTGGTAGTAATGACACGGCAGGGGCAACACTGCGCCTTTAATTGTGCTTGTGTGTCACCCCTGTCACGTCATTGCTAGCAGACACAGCCACACAGCGCACTGCATTTATTATGATCTGCAACATAAGCTAAGGAAAGATAAGGGAAAGCTGTCCCTACAATAAGACTAAGCTGAATCCCTACGATGTAGCGGGCTGCCTGTTCCTTGTGAACAGACCCGCCTTCGTCCTCGGCTAGTCTGAACGGAGACCTATAGAATTAAGGGAGGGGTCCCTAAAAGAACTAAGGACTGGGACAAAAAAGGGACACCTCCTAAACAGAAGTTGTTGCAGAGCAAAAAGGACAAACTGACAAAAAGTACTGAAGGTCCCAGAGGACCAAGAACTGACTGAGATAGGCACCGAAGCACCTGGCTAGAGAGACAGTCAAAACAACACTGAAGTCCAGCAAAGCCAGAAGTGCGGAGCTGGAATATATAGGCAGCTGGTCACATGACCACAAAACACAAGATAGCAAAAACTAACAGGAGGGTTCTAACAGTACCCCCTCTTCTATGAGGATCCTCTGGATCCTCCAGGCCCAGCCCTATCAGGAAACCTCCTGTGGAAATCTTTAACAAGCCTAGGAGCAGAGACATCATCCGTCCTTACCCAGGAGTTGTCTTCGGGACCGAAACCCTTCCAGGAGACAAGATACTGTAATTTCCCTCTATGCCATCTAGAATTCAAAATACGAGAAATTTCATATTCGCCGTCTTCCACCACAGGAGGAACTGTGACAGTGGCGTCCCTATTAGATACGTCAGCCTTTTTCAACAAGGAAACATGAAACACAGGATTAATCTTCCAGGAAGTAGGGACATCCAACCTAACAGCAGACGGGTTAACAACCTGAAGCACTTTAAATGGACCCAGGGAAAATATATATTCTTGTACAGTGTTAGCCAGTAGATAGAAAAATATTTAGATTTGAGAGTCCTCAGTGGTTGATACCTTTTTAATGGCTAACTGAAAAGATGGTAACAAATTGCAAGCTTTCGAGACTACTCAGGTCTGTTCATCAGGCTAGTATAACACAAAATCTGAAGAGTCACATATTTATACACAATAAGACACACAAGAGAAAAAAAAATGCAATAGGTAAGACAGGTGATGAAAAGCGGAGTTATTATGGAAGGAATAAATAGTTCTGGCTATAAATATTTTAGCAGTTAATAGATAAGGAGTGTGAAGGTTTTATTGTCCTGTGTCCAGTGTTGTGATGACCTCACAGGTCTGAGAGTCTGAGGAGCACATTTCTTAGTTGATGTAGAATGACATAAATCCATGCGACACATTCATTCCTGCTCTGAAAGTGTTAAAGGTCATCATCAGTTTATATTCTGAGACTCTTCTTTCTTTTTGAGATTTGAAGTTACCTTTTAATACTAGTAATTTCATATCTTTTATGCTGTGATCATGGGAACAAAAATGCTTGGCTACAGGCAGATCTATTCTTTTTTCTTTTATTGTGTGGCGATGATGATTCATCCTTGTTCTAAGTTTTTGCCCTGTCTCCCCTACATAAAGACCCCCAGCTGGACATTTGGTGCATATAATTAAGTACACTACATTAGATGTGATACAGCTGAACGTACCTGGGATCTTAAAGTCCTGATGTGAATTGGGAATCTTTATCTTGTCTGTGGTTTTACATGGACAGGTTTTACATTTTTTCTGGTTGCAAGGAAAGGTTCCTGTAGCTGGTGGAGATGACAGGGAGCTTCTGACAATGATGCTTCTTAGATTTGGGAGCTGCCTGAAACACAGAAGTGGGGGGTCTGGAAATATGGATTGTAATCGGGCATCTTTTTGTAGTAAGGGTTGTAGTTTCCGTGCAGCTCTTCTTAGCGCCTCCAGATTTGGATTGTAGGTGACTACTAGCACCCGGTTGCTTTCTTGTTTAGTTTTGTAATGTAGGAGATGATTCCTCGATATTCTGGTGGCTCTTGTAATCTGGTTCTCAATTGTTCTCGGATGGTAGCCCTGTTTCAAAAAGGTCTTTCTGAGGCCATCAAGGTGTTTGTCTCTATCCATCTGGTTGGAACATATCCGATTGTATCTGATGGCTTGGCTGTAAACAATAGAGTTTTTTATGTGTTTTGGATGGAAACTGTCCTATTTAAGGTATGTAGGACGGTCGATTGGTTTCCGGTACAAGAATGTCTCTATTTCATTGTTCTGTAGCTTGATGATGGTGTCCAAAAAGTTAATTTCAGTACAGGAGTAGTTGAGTGTTAGGTTGGTTTGCCTATATATGCAGGTCAACTTTGGCCATCCGCACTCTGCCTGCATTAGATTCATGATACTTATCCTATCAAGTTCTAGCGACGCCTTTTCACTGCTGCGTCTGTTTTTTGTTGACAGATCGTCAAGGTGCCCATTGATTGGCTGCAGCGTTCATGTGCGCTGTAGACATTACGTCACCTCTGCAGCCTATCAACAAAGACGAAGAGACATTGAAGCGGAGGGAGGATGTTTTAAAAGAAATAGAAAATCCCTTAAATACCTGAACTTTCACTAGTTTTGCTGCACAGAAGCTAGATTAATATATGTTGAAATATCCTTGTAATAAAATATTCAAGATTGCTGTAAAACATGATTGATCAAAGTGTCTATATAATATGATGTTCTCTTCTGATCAACAGCTCTTCATGCCATGACATGCATACTCATTTGGAAAGTCTACAAATTAGTGTTCGCTCACACTAGTGTATAGCAGCCGATGATTATCTCATGCAAGAGAATCTGATGCTATGTGCAAATGACCCTCAGCTCAATCTCTGCTGCGAGCACAAGCCGAGTGTCATCTTACTGTGATCCGATTCTCTCACATGCAAGGATCAGATCAGGTGCCAAGTGCAGTCCGATGTTTTGCACATACCTATAGACTTGTATGGGTGTTGCACCATCCAATATACGATGCCAATCGCAACATACAGCAAATTTTTTTCTCTAATGACGACTCGGCATGAGAAAATAAAAACACTGGTCGGCACTGCTCCATAGTATAATATTGGAGCGAGTGCTATCCAATGAAACATCGGGTAACACTCGTCCAAGTTATATGTTGGCTACTCGCCAGTGTGAGAGAACCCTTATGCTGCGTGCCTACAATCAGGAATAGCTCTGAGCTTGATGCCAGCTGACACTACAAAGCTGAC
Organism: Phyllobates terribilis; assembly: GCF_046119375.1. NCBI lineage: Eukaryota > Metazoa > Chordata > Amphibia > Anura > Dendrobatidae > Phyllobates > Phyllobates terribilis. Next base: position 296,743,902 of record NW_027362771.1, read on the forward strand.
ATCAACCCCATAAACTATTACCCCAATTGCCACTGCACCAGGGCAATCAGGAAGAGCTGGGAAAAGTGCCCGAATTGGCACATCTTCTAGGCTGGAAAGGGCCCATTTACCAGGGACCTTCCCAGCCTGATATTATAAGCTCACAGCTGTCTGCTTTACCTGGGCTGGTTCTCAAAAATAGGGGAAACCCCAAGTCAATTTTTAAAATTATTTATTAGGTTAATACAAGTATGGAAGGCATTAATTAATCCCACGAATATCTATCTCTCTATCTCATATCTACATATAAAATCTATCTATACTTTACAAAAATGCATAAAAAACGCAAGTGAGCGGAGGTGCGGAATTCATTCTGAAATTCACCTGCGTCAAAGCCTGAACAAACACTGATTGTGTGCACATACCCTTAAAGCATTAATCTACAATATGCAAAGAGAATTCATACTGCAGATCAGATCTGCAGGCTGTCTACCATAAGCATTAAGAGGAGTCATCAGGTCAAAAGTGTTCAATTGTTGATCCTATTGGCCTTTTTATTCAGTGTTAATTTTCATATTCTTTACTGATTGGGCGAGGCTCAAAAGATTCCTGGGGGAGTGTATTTAAGCTGCTCTGCATTATTACCCTGTGAGCAATGCCTCCTTGGCAAAGACCATAAAAATTAGGGCAATATTAGGCCATATCTCTTGAACTGTATGGTGAAATACTGAGGGGAACAGTCAGAATAAAAATCAAAAATCAAATAAAAAACTGGCCTCTTATGTCTTGGTGACTCTGAGCATCTGAAACAACGGATACTGGAAGCCTGTGCTAGCATTTCTTCTGCGGTGTTGCTATCAGTGTGTCAAGAGTGGGAGAAGAGGGTTGCATTGACAATCCAACACAATGGGCAGCACTTTGAACACATTTTATAAGTGGTCATAAACTTGTAAAAAACTCATGAAAGAATAAAGTTACGTTAAAACCAAGCACACCATTGTCTTTCTTATGAAATTCTCAATAAGTTTGATGTGTCACATGACCCTCTTCCCATTAAAAAAAAATAAAGTTGGATCCAAAATGGAAAGTTTTCCCCTTCCCATATACTAATGTGCCACAAACAGGAAGTTGATATCACCAACCATTCCCATTTAATTTAGATAGTTTCATAGTTTATAAGGCCGAAAAAAGACAATCGTCCATCCAATTCAGCCTATTTCTTGTGCACTGCAGCTATTCTGCAGCGTTGATGCAGGGGAAGGCAACAAAAAAACATGCGGTATAGGCCAATTTACATCATTGAGGAAAAATTCACTTCCCGACACCAATCTGGCAGTCAGATTAAATCCCTGGTTTAATTAACTAAGCATAAGATGTAATTTTATTGTTCTCAAGAAAGGCGTCCAGGCCTCTCTTGAACTCGTTAAGTGAGTTGGACATCACCACTTCCTCTCCCAGAGAGTTCCAGAGTCCCACGGCTCTGACCGTAAAGAATCCCCTTCTATGCTGGTGCAGGAACCTCCTTTCCTCCAGACGCATAGTGTGCCCTCTCGTCTTTGTCACCATCCTTGGTATAAACAGGTCATGGGAGAGATCTCTGTACTGCCCCCTGATGTATTTATACATGTTTATGAGGTCTCCCCTAAGCCTTCTCTTTTCCAACGTAAATAGGCCTAATTTTGCCAACCTCTCTGGGTATTCTAGTCCCTCCATTCCCTTTACCTTAGTCGCCCTCCTTTGTACCCTCTCTAGCTCCAATATGTCTTTCCTGAGCACAGGAGCCCAGAACTGTGCACAATATTCTAAGTGCGGCCTTACCAGCGCTTTATACAGAGGAAGAACAATGTTCTCATCACATGCTCCTATTCCTCTTCTGATGCATGCCATGACTCTATTTGCCTTCGCAGCTGCTGCCTGACACTGGGCACTCCAATTTAATTTGCTATTAACCAAGACGCCCAGGTCCTTCTCCATTTCAGATTTCCCCAACGGTTTCCCATTTAATATGTATGGGTGACTGCTGTTTTTCTTTCCCATGTGCATGACCTTACATTTATCGGCATTGAACCCCATTTGCCATTTTTTGGCCCAACTCCCCAATTTATCTAAATCCTTCTGTAGCTGTGCCCTATCTTCATCTGTATTAACTACTTTACAAAGTTTAGTATCATCTGCAAATATTGCTATTTTACTATGCAACCCTTCCACTAGATCATTAATAAATATATTAAATAATATAGGGCCCAAGACAGACCCTTGAGGCACCCCGCTAGTAACCCTGACACACCCTGAGCTTACTCCATTGATAACCACCCTCTGCTTTCTATCACTCAGCCAGCTATTTACCCACTTGCACACATTATCCCCCAGACCAAGCATTCTCATTTTATATACCAACCTTTTGTGTGGCACGGTATCAAACGCTTTGGAGAAGTCAAGGTATACAACATCCACTGACTCTCCCCGGTCCAGCTGTGAGCTCACCTCCTCGTAGAAGGCCATCAGGTTTGTTTGGCAGGAGCGATCCCTCATGAATCCATGTTGATATGCAGTTAGACAGTTATTATCATTAAGATATTCTACAATAGCATCTCTAAGAAATTCTTCAAACAATTTACCCACAACAGACGTTAAGCTGACTGGTCTATAGTTCCCAGGGTCACTTTTAGACCCCTTTTTGAATATTGGTACCACATTTGCTTGGCGCCAGTCTAGTGGGACAGTCCCTGTCCATAAAGAGTGCTTGAATATAAGATACAGCGGTCTGTCTATCACATTACTTAATTCTTTTAGTACCTGGGGGTGTATGTCATCTGGGCCTGGTGACTTGTCTATTTTGATATTATTTAGGCGTTTCTGAACTTCCTCCTGGGTTAGGTGGGTGATATTTAGCGGAGGGTTTACTTTATCACTCTGCATTTCCTCCGATAAATTGTTTTCTTTTGTGAAAACAGTGGAGAAGAAGCTATTGAGTAGGTTTGCTTTACCCTCATCGCCCTCTATGATTTTACCCAGGTTATTTTTCAATGGGCCAACTCCATCGGTTTTAATCCTTTTACTGTTTATATAGTTAAAGAACAGTTTGGGATTCGTTTTGCTTTCTTTGGCAATTAGTCTCTCTGTCTCCTCTTTTGCTATTCTTATTTGTTTCTTACAGATTTTGTTTTTTTCCCTATAAGATATTAGCGCTTCCTCGCTGCCTTCTTGTTTAAGTTTACCGAAAGCCCTTTTTTTGTTTTTCATTGCCCTCTTGACTTCCTTATTTAGCCACATTGGCTTCCTCCTATTCCTAGCCCTTTTATTCCCATAAGGTATGTACCTTCTACAGTGACTATGTAGGACTGTTTTGAAAATTTCCCATTTTCTATCCGTGCTCCTATTACTAAAGATACTATCCCAGTCTATAAGGTGAAGGGCATCTCTTAGCTGATCAAACTTTGCCCTCCTGAAGTTCAGTGTTTTTGTGACTCCCTTGCTGGGCACCCTACTGAAGCACATGTGGAATTGTATAATGTTGTGGTCACTATTTCCCAGGTGCCCCGCGACCTGCACCTCAGTTATTCTGTCTGGCCTGTTAGTTAATATTAAGTCTAAAAGGGCCGTCCCTCTAGTTGGTTCCTGCACAAGTTGTGACAAATAATTGTCTTTGATAATTGACAGAAACCTGTTTCCTTTCTGAGATCTACAGCTTTCGGTTTCCCAGTCTATATCGGGGTAGTTGAAGTCCCCCATAATAATCACCTCGTTATTTTTTGCTACTTCGTCTATTTGTCTCATTAATAGACTTTCCGTGGCTTCTGCTATATTTGGTGGTTTATAACAGACTCCTATGATAATTTTATTATTGTTTTTTGCCCCATGTATCTCCACCCATAAGGACTCGACCTCCTCATTTCCCTCCCATACATCCTCCCGTATTGTAGGCTTTAGACACGTCTTTACATATAGACAGACTCCACCCCCTTTCCGACTTCTTCGATCCCTTCTAAACAGACTGTAACCCTGTAAGTTAACTGCCCAGTCATAGCTTTCATCTAACCATGTCTCCGTTATTCCCACTATGTCATAGTTACCTGTAGATATTTCTGCTTCCAGTTCATCCATCTTGTTTGTCAGGCTCCTGGCATTTGCTAGCACGCAGTTTACACGATTTTGTTTTGTTCCAATCTTCTCCCTGTGGATTGTATTAGAAATTTTCTTACCTCCCTTCCAAGTATCTTGTCTTGGACCTTCTTTGTCGCACTTCATATCTTTCGTTAGTATGTTCTCTGGTTGCATGTTCGTGTTCTGCGTTTTTCTTCCCATCCCCTCTTCTTCTAGTTTAACGCCCTCCTGATGAGTGTTGCGAGTCTCCTGGCGAATGTGTGTTTCCCGGGTTTGTTGAGATGTAGTCCGTCTCTGGCAAGGAGTCCGTCATAGAGGTAATTCACACCGTGGTCCAGGAATCCAAATCCTTGTTGTCTGCACCATCGTCTCAGCCAGTTGTTCACATCAAGGATCCTGTTCCATCTCCTGACGCCATGCCCGTCTACTGGAAGGATAGAAGAAAAAACTACCTGCGCATCCAGTTCTTTTACTTTCTTTCCCAAAGCTTCAAAGTTCTTGCAGATTGTCGGTAGGTCCTTCTTTGCCGTATCATTGGTGCCAACATGTATCAAAAGAAATGGGTGGACATCCTTGGAACTGATGAGCTTCGGTATCCTATCGGTAACATCCTTGATCTTCGCCCCTGGGAGGCAGCATATAAATGGCCCACCCTGTAGATCAGTGACAGCTCACTCTTGAAGATTTTGCTTTGCAGCCCATAAGCTCCAAGGTACGCCACTGACACATGGTATACATTATTTCTATGAAAATCAACAGTTGACTATGCCTGGGCTTTACACTTGGAGTACCTTTTCAAAAAATGATCCCACTGAATATAGTGCCCAATAGCAACATGAACGTAACCTTATTTTGTTGCTTGACTTTACCTAGTCTACTTCTTCTAGGTTTGTGAAATTTCTCATTTGGGCCGATTTTTTTTTAATATAAATAGCTTAAAATATATTGCACTAAACTTATGAAGCACCGTTATCACTTTTTTTTTTACATAAATGCAAGACAAGGCACTATACTCGTATTATCTTATTTTTAACGTTTTTCTGTCACTTTTCTAAGCAGGTCCTAGCTGGGGTTTTTTTGTTTTGCTCTCATAATAAATCTGCTTATTGTTCCTATAGTGTCTCAATATGCTGCAGTTTTATATTTGAAACAATATTTAATTTCAAATATTTTTGGAATATTGGATGCCAAAGGAATGTTACTGCTGTAATGTTTGTATTCACAACTTTTGAGTTTTATAGAGAGGAGCAATTTCATTTGTGCTGCCCTGTTCTGGTATCCAATATGAACGCCAGACCAGGAACGCGCAAACCATTTCTAGTTATGATTTTTTGCAAAATAGTTTATTTTCTGGTTCTTGTTAGGATTTCTAATCATCGAAGTGAGGAATAGTAGGGGGACGTGTGCTGAATGTTCCAGTTTAACAGGTCTGATAGAACTGCAGATTGGAGGAAGTGCTTAATCTTTTGCAACATCTGCAAAAAATTTTTGGATTAACATTTAGTGTAGATCCTTTCTCTTTAAACCATGACTCCTTATAACCTTAGTGTCCTTAACAGTACCTTTCCACAGCAGAAAAAAACACAGCGAAATCCCCTGTAGCTAAAAATGTGCTTAAAGGTTACAAAGAGTGAAATCCGTGATTATATCGGAAACTTTGTGACATGCTGCAGATTTCACATCTTTGGCGCTGGTTAATTTACATTACGGATTCTGTCCTAAGAATGTGGATGAAATTGAAAAAAATCTCACAAATGCGAGTATTGTTACATGCACCAGATTTACCGCACACAGACACGATTTCACCCTGTGGGAAACTAACCTTAACCAGTTTAAAACCCGGCCACTTACGGTACCTCCATTCTTGAGCAGGCACACATTCATTTTATTTCCTACATGTGGTTTTAAGAGCTGTTGAAATTTTTCTCATTCAGATATTCAAGTAATTTTTGCATCTTTTTTTTATTGTGACACATGAAGCTTCATTTTTATGTCACTGTCATATTCCCTTTTTGGGGGGGGGGCTGAAATCGAGCGATACCATTAGGAAAATAAGAGAAATAGGGGTCTGTTTTTCCCATTTATTATGACAAAGGACCATTACAATACATTTAAAAACGTGTTCCACATTCTCTAACAATTATTTTATATAGCGGACACTTTTTTTTTTTTTTATAGGACAGGACTAGTGACTGAAATTTTATATTCGCTTTGAAATTTTTAGTAATTTTTCACCTGCTAATTTTCACTTATTTAAATAATTAATTAATTAATTAATTTTTAATTTATTTTACTCTTTGTGCCCATAGAGGATGCCTACATAAAGTCATAAAAGATCTTTGGGACACATTGCAATATTTAAATATTTTTATTTTCATCTTATCATCTTTCTTCTCTTGTAAGTGGGGCTGGTATATTAGATACAGTTACAAGAGAAATGAGATTTGTCACATTCTCCTATGAGTCAGTAGCTCCTGTTCACTCTATATGCAAAGTGATCACATGAGAAGGGGTATTGGCAAGTCATACATTATGTCACCCCTGTCCTACCCCGCCCCCCTTCCCTTTCCTGAAATAAACAGGCCGAACACCAGCAACCTTTTATTATAACAAACAAGAAATGTAATGCTTTAAATCCTATTAACATTGGAGGATGGTCCTCGAAGCTCCTAACCTGCAACGGGCAGTATATATATCTAAATATAACCACAACTGCTCAAGGTTTACTTTTACCTCTAGCCGTTTTATCACCAGCTCAGAGGCAACTGCTAAATAACCTGCCTTTCCCGACCATAGCCCAAGACTGCTGGCCCCTCCATCCTTAACACGGGGAGTTCCACTACCCACCACCACTTAATTGAGTCCACCCCACCATTCCACCACCAACTTCGAGGACCTTCCCCCTTTTGCCATGCTGATCCCAAACTCCTCCCCTAATACTTTTAACCCTTCCTATACTTAAAAACCCCTTTCAACTCCATTCCTGGCTAAAACTCAAAAAAGAGGCAGCGCTGTCAACACTTACTAACGTTTTAAAACATCACTGCAGAGTAGGAGCTGGACTGCCCAGACATATAAAGTCTATGGACGGTCTTGAAGCAGCTAAAGTGGTTTTGTTTACTTCTGCAGGAACAAACAGCTTCCCTGCCTCCCGGCATCATGCTTTCCCGTGGAGGGTGCGCCACTAATTCATGAACAGTTAGTACCAGCATCTCTTCATGCTGCTGGCCCAAACTGTGCGGTCTCTGATGATGCAAACAGAGGCAGCTTTACTTATGCAGCATCGGAGGCACACATGGGCAATCTGACCAGCTTGAGTGCTGCGCTTACTAGTTCTGTTGTAAAGAGCTTGTAATGTAAGCACTGCACTCCTTGCATATGTAAGGGTGTGGACTGCCCTGTCCCTACCTCAGAAGACAGCGCTGTATTAAAATAATAGTATTGTGCAGTTTTACTATGTTTTATTGTGCCATGTGAAGTGTGAACTGTGTCATGCGGTTTTTAGCAATGTAATGTACAGTACAGACCAAAAGTTTGGACACACCTTCTCATTTAAAGATTTTTCTGGATTTTCATGACTATGAAAATTGTATATTCACACTGAAGGCATCAAAACTATGAATTAACACATGTGGAATTATATACTTAACAAAAAAGTGTGAAACAACTGAAAATATGTCTTATATTCTAGGTTCTTCAAAGTAGCCACCTTTTGCTTTGATAACTGCTTTGCACACTCTTGGCATTCTCTTGATGAGCTTCAAGAGGTAGTCACCTGAAATGGTTTTCACTTCACAGGTGTGCCCTGTCAGGTTTACTAAGTGGGATTTCTTGCCTTATAAATGGGGTTGGGACCATCAGTTGTGTTGTGCAGAAGTCAGGTGGATACACAGCTGATAGTCAAACTAAATAGACTGTTAGAATTTGTATTATGGCAAGAAAAAAGCAGCTAAGTAAAGAAAAACAAGTGACCATTATTACTTTAAGAAATGAAGGTCAGTCAGTCCGAAAAATTGGGCAAACTTTGAAAGTGTCCCCAAGTGCAGTTGCAAAAAACATCAAGCGCTACAAAGAAACTGGCTCACATGAGGACCGCCCCAGGAAAGGAAGACCAAGAGTCACCTCTGCTTCTGAGGATAAGTTTATCCAAGTCACCAGCCTCAGAAATTGCAGGTTAACAGCAGCTCAGATTAGAGACCAGGTCAATGCCACACAGAGTTCTAGCAGCAGACACATCTCTGCAACAACTGTTAAGAGGAGACTTTGTGCAGCAGGCCTTCATGGTAAAATAGCTGCTAGGAAACCACTGCTAAGGACAGGCAACAAGCAGAAGAGACTTGTTTGGGCTAAAGAACACAAGGAATGGACATTAGACCAGTGGAAATCTGTGCTTTGGTCTGATGAGTCCAAATTTGAGATCTTTTCTTCCAACCACCGTGTCTTTGTGCGACGCAGAAAAGGTGAACGTATGGACTCTACATGCCTGGTTCCCACCGTGAAGCATGGAGGAGAAGGTGTGATGGTGTGGGGGTGCTTTGCTGGTGACACTGTTGGGGATTTATTCAAAATTGAAGGCATACTGAACCAGCATGGCTACCACAGCATCTTGCAGCGGCATGCTATTCCATCCGGTTTGCGTTTAGTTGGACCATCATTTATTTTTCAACAGGACAATGACCCCAAACACACCTTTAGGCTGTGTAAGGGCTATTTAACCAAGAAGGAGAGTGATGGGGTGCTACGCCAGTTGACCTGGCCTCCACAGTCACCAGACCTGAACCGAATCGAGATGGTTTGGGGTGAGCTGGACCGCAGAGTGAAGGCAAAAGGGCCAACAAGTGCTAAGCATCTCTGAGAACTCCTTCAAGATTGTTGGAAGACCATTTCCGGTGACTACCTCTTGAAGCTCATCAAGAGAATGCCAAGAGTGTGCAAAGCAGTCATCAAAGCAAAAGGTGGCTACTTTGAAGAACCTAGAATATAAGACATATTTTCAGTTGTTTCACACTTTTTTGTTAAGTATATAATTCCACATGTGTTAATTCATAGTTTTGATGCCTTCAGTGTGAATGTACAACTTTCAAAGTCATGAAAAAACAGAAAAATCTTTAAATGAGGTGTGTCCAAACTTTTGGTCTGTACTGTAATTAATGTATAGTTTTGTAGGGTACTGATGCTGCTGTGTAAATACTGTAAAAGCAATGCCTATCGTGAATAACATGCGCTCAGCTCAGGTGTAGGGAAAGTATAGGATATAGTTTAGAGCTTAGGACATAGAGCAGATAAGACGGTGATAGGCATTGTAAGTGTAATATGCTTAGTGCATACTGTAGTTAAGTAGGTGAAAGGATAAGTTTGCCCAGCAACAAGACTGCTGGGGCAGACAGAGTAAAGATACAGTTAAAATTACTGGTCCAGCCCAAACTGGGAGAGGTTAGAGCCAGTAAAGGGCAACCACTTCCTGGTTTAGTCAGTTAGTGAAGGAGTTAGTTGGTGACAGTTGCTAGGGCGAGTTCAAGGTGCAGTGGGCTGAAGCACTGCATGGGTAAAGACGTTCTGGCGGTATGAGGTCGTACAAAACTCCCTACAGACATACCTGAAACATCCGAAGCCTAAGGCTCAAGTTGGGCACTATGGAGAGCACCGACAACCCTTCCGTACAGTGGAAGATTGGTGTGGAACCGTGTGAGGGAAACGTTGCAGATCTCAGGCATACTGCGGATCCGGATTGGGAAACCCTGGGGCTGACAGGAGGATTAAGCATAGGGGTAGTCCGTGCTGAACATGAGAACAGGAGTGAGATGTTCTGTGTGGAGGAAGTAAGTGAACGAAGATGCTGTGCCCGATATTGCTTATTAAAGATGGCTGTACTTTCAGTAAAGATGAACTTGTTAAAATGAACTGGGTGTCCCCTATTGAATATGCGGCTGTTCCTGGATCCGGGATTGTAGAGACAGCGGAGGCCTGTGGCCCAAACATGAGTGAACTGCACTGCACTTACAGCACTTGGGAACAGAGACACCATTTATTTGTAGGATGCCAGGGTGTGGGAACACAGCAGCCCCTAGCCCATGACACCCCCTGCTCACTTTACACCTAGGTGATCAGTCATCGCTTCACAGTTCAGCCCTGCATGATTGACTTACAGTGTCGTGAGAATATGTGCTTTGGAGAAGTTGCATTCAGAAACATTCTGAGGATATCTTAGGTGAATCATTGTTGAGTAATCCACTCCCTATGTTGTTGGCGTAAAGAACCGCTTTGTTCTGAGAAACTACAACCCTCAAATTACACTAGTTAGAAGACTTTACATGACATACACTATGTGATCCCGACCTATTTATTACAAGTTACACAGGTCTGCAAAAATATTTCTGGAGAACATTTATACTGTTCTGTGACATTAGCAAAAGTGACAAGGCAGGATGATTGTGGCGATTTACGTCCCTTTTCTGTGAGACAAGATCTTTAATGAAGTTTGAAATCATTAATGCCGCTCGATGTAGAAGAAGCATTAATCAGGCTATGTTCCCACAGTGTATATGCTTTATGCTGCGTTTTCTTCTGCTGCATATTTTTGGAGAAAACGTAGTGTACTACATTTTTAGCAAAGTGGAAGAGATTTTCATAAATCTCGTGTCTGTGCTTTTAAGGCTAATCTTACATGATGACTTTTGGGTGAGTTTTTGATGCTTCATAGTTTTTTTGAGCAAAAAACGCAGCTTCTTACAGTTCTAGCAAAGTGGGTGGGATTTAGGCCATGGCCCCACTATCAGTATTTGATCAGTATTCGGTCAGTATTTTTTCTCAGGAGTGGGAGCTAAAACCAGGTGAGGAACAATCAGAGAAAAGGTATAATAGAAACAAGTCACCAATTCTGCATTTATTACCACTCCTGGTTTTGGCTCCCACTCCTGAGAAAAAATACTGACTGAATACTGATCAAATACTGATAGTGGAGCTGTGGCCTTATAGAAATTTTATGCCACTTATTTTTTTTTAATGCTGCATAAACCGACCTGCGGTGAGTTTTTTATATCAGCAACATGTCAATTTTATGTTGCAGTAAATATGCATTTCATTTGCCGATTTTCCCCTTACACTTTAATGAGATGAGGACATATATGTGTTAATTGTGCATTTCCGCAGCAGAAACTAAATAAAAGCGAATGCATTCCGCATATGAGTTTATGAATAAAGTTTTATTAAAGATAAGTAACAAGAAGTATCAAATACAAAGCAGTTTTATTTAAAACATAACATACCAAAAGGAGACAAAGACCGCAGCAGAAAAAATGTGCTAAAAACGCTTGTATAAAATGCACTAAAAAACGCAATGAAAAATGCAATTAACCTAATTTACCTATTAGGTGCAGAAATGCTGCAGAAAATCTGCAACGTCAAACATGTACCAAATACTCATCTTGGGAACACAACCTTAACCCCTTACCGACATATGATGTATTGGTACGTCATATGCCGGCGTGTAAGCCCTCACAAGTTGGCTGATTGAATCAGTCATTATGTGCCTCTAACAGCCTGTTAACCATGTTAAACTGTTAAATCCCGCTGTCAATCCACCCACCCATCGGCACACCCGTGACGTGATCGTGGGGCGTCAGTGGGTTGTCATGACGGCCTCGGATCTGCTGAAGACCCTCGTGCCTGTCATTATGATCCTCCTGTGAAAGCCAGCGCTTAGCTGGTATTCATAGGAGATTGTGATTTTCTCCATACATAGCAGTTCTGAAGCCCTGCTATGTGTAGCACAAGCGATCAGATGATCACAGCTTCAAGTCCCCTAAGGTACAGTAAAAAAATATGAAATATTTTCTATAATATATATCAAAATATAAAATAAATGAATCCGAATTGTAAACGGTGTAATGAGAAAAAAATCGAAACGGCCCCTGCAACATTGCAATAAAGTGCAATAAGAGGAGATCAAGACATCGTTTCGTACCCCAAAATGGTATCAGTAAACATCTGCTCAGGGCACAAAAAATAAGCCCTCACACAGCCCCATATCCCGAAAAATGAAAACGTTATGGGTCTCGAAAAATTACGACACAAGAAAGGTTTTTTTAAGAATTTTTTAAAAAAAATTTCACCACTTAATAAAAAAAACTATGCATGTTTGCTATCTGCGTATTCGTACTGACCTGGAGAATCATATTGCCAGGTAAGTTTTACCATGTACTGAACATGGCGAATAAAAGAAAACCCATAGCAATTGTGATATTTCATTTTTTTTGCAATTTCCCACACTTGTATTTTTTTTTTCGTTTTCACATGATAAAATGAGTGGTGTCATTCAAAAGTACAACTTGTCCTTCAAAAAATCAAGCCCTCATACAGCTATACTGATGGAAAAATGTATGGCTCTTGGAAGAAAGGGAGGAAAAAATGAAAACAATGTAAAATGGCCATAACATGAAGGGGGTTAAACTAAATTTCCACATGAGACTAAGCTAGCACCAGTTAGACCACAGCTTGTGTTGATAAGAAACACATTTACCTCTGTGCGTAGAATGACGTAAGCATATGTCATTAAATTGATATTGGTGCCAATAAAAACTTTAATGGTTCCCACAAAAAAAAACTTTGAATCATTATGTCTACTGAAAAACAAAAAAAGTTATATCTGTCAGAATGTGGCGACCTAAGCATGACATTTTTTCCATAACACGTTTTTATTGTGCAAAATACTGACATTTAAAAAAAAAATTACACAATCAATGGGACAACACAATCAATAGCAATGTGCAAGTAGAAAGCTGCTTGCAGAAATCTTGCTCATATAGCCTTACCCTTTGCTAAATAGCCATATTCAGCAAGCACAGTGACTCAGTGGATAACTATAGCATTGTGGCTCAGTGGTTAGAACTGTAGCCTTGCAATGCTGGAGTCCTGGATTCAAATGAAAGTGGGGGTCCTGGCTCAGTGTGTGGACTTGTGCTATGGGGGCGCTACGCCCTTGCAGACTGCATGTATACCAATGACTTGGGTTGGCCAGGACCAGATGTTGAACAGTTCAATGAGGGAGACCACCAGCCACAAATAAACTTTTTACTGAAAAATAACTTGTTAGGGATTATATACAGAAAATAATGGGTACACAACTTTATGTCCGTTTCTTTCACAATACAGAGCATTTTCTACACACAATTCCAATTCCTTTCTCATTACTCATTCGTTCTTTATCTCCACTGTTTGACTTTTCTTCAACCTCAACCCAGCTCAGTACTACAGTCCAGCTAGCAAGAGTCCTATTCTTAACCCGCGGTTCCGCGTCTTTTCCCCTCAAGGGAGCTATGTTGGCAGTATGGCCAGTACTTAACTTCTCTGTCACTGACACCTTGAAACTCCTGCCAGAAGCACTCTCTTCATCTTACGTACTCTGTCCCATCTTGGCCCGTTGCCTCTCTGAGTTATAAACTCTGGGCCGTACTGCTAGGCATCCTCTCCCAGGAAACGTCTCAGTTTGATCACTCTGTCCTCCTGTTGTTTTTTTTTTTTCTTTACTCAGGCTCACGCTCAGTCTCTCCTCACCTCATGACACCCACGTCGTGCGGCACTACTTACTGTCTAGACCTTAGGTCTATTTCAAACGGACACAGGACCCTATCTGATGTTCTGACAGGAAACTGTCTCTGTTCCTTCACCTCATCCCCTCCCACTCTGGGCTAGTCTCAATCATTAACTTTAACTCTTCCTACTGTTGGACAGAAGACAATAAAAACACTATTAATGCATGTCACAGTTCACATTACACAATACAACAATACACTTGTTCTTCACGTGGGAACATGGGCAGTATGTCCATTTCTTTACACATTTGCAAGGAGTTTCTGTGTTCCCCTCCTCCCCCAGTTTGTGTGGAAGTACTCCAGTTTCCTGACACATTACAAAGACATCCTGATAGGTAACTTAGATTGTGAGCCCTGATGGGGACAGTGATGATAATGACTGTAAAGTGCTGTGGAATATGATGGCGCTCTATAAATGAGTAAAATAAATCAAAACATGCTAATTCACTAGGATCACGATAATGGTTAGTGAGCGATGTATCAGACTACCTCAACCTTTCAGTGGTAACATTAAAGTAGCACCTATAACAGCAGTGTATGTGAATGGAGCAGATGGGCAAAGCTATAGACCTCATATCACTGTTCATACCATTCATGAGCTATGAGAGGATTCATGGGGGAACAGGCAAGAGGTATTACTTTTTTCTTCTTTATTGCTTAACTTGGTATCCTTATGTGCATATTTTAATATTCTTAGGCTTAGAATAGGGTCAAGCGACCGTATTTTCTCTCATCTCACAAAATCAGGCCGATTATACTAATTACAGTGCGATCCAATTTTCTCGGATGTGGAGAAGATGGAAAAAAACATTTCTCCATCTTCTCCATTCTGCCAATCCGTGAAAATCGCACCAAACTCGGATTTCATCTGAGTGTGGTCTGATGTTTTCCACCCATTGACTTGCCTGGCCTAGTGCGATCTGATTTAAGGATGCATATCAATGCATGCTGCGATTTATTTTCATCGGACAGGCTGGGTCAGAGGGAAAAAATCAGACATATGCACGGTCCCATAGAATAAAACTGGTCTGAGTGCTATCTGATGTTTTGTCAGCCCGAAAATACAGTCGTCTGCATGAGCTCTTAGAAGAAAATGTTAAAACAATTTATTATAATTTCCAATTTTTGGAATGGACAGCAATCCATAGAGAGACCAAGACACCATGATCATGTTGATGCCCCATTGATAAAAGATTGCAAAGCCTTGGTGTAGACCATAATTTGAAGTTGAGAGTGTCTATATATTGTTGGTGGTAGTCAATCTAGGGCTCGTTTTTCTTCAAGTCCTATCTGAGCAGTGCATGGAGCTGTCACGATTGTTTGAATTCTTGACATATTATATTTATATGTATATTTCAAGCTTGTAAATGTAGTCTGAGCAACTTGCTGAGAGTTGTCTTTATACTTTACCAGGTGAAACTGCTGTACAGTCAAGAAGGCGAGCTACAGTATGTTCCAAATGTCATGCACTGCCAGCATAGAGCTTTAAGAAAATAGTGGTAAGTAGATAATTCTACCTTTCCCAACACTTACTTTCTAATACTATGTACAAGACACAGTCTTATCTCACATTGCAATATTGCATCTGATAAGTTATAGCCCAAGGAATCTTTTATTTCCCTATGTAGTTCATTTTAAGCATTTTTGAGCTTTGCCTTCATAAAACACATTTTGTCTGCCAACAGATTAATGTCCTTCTCATACAACGAGGTGCACTCGGAGCAATGTTTTCCCAACCATCTGTGCAACCTGCGTAGTACTAATGATAACGTTCTCCAACATGGACAGCATATCCCACAGAACTATTCAATTACTTAAATAATAACACATTTTGTAGTCTCAATGAAAAACCCGAGTAACATTTTTTATATTAGGATCATATTAGCTCTCGTGATAAATTTCTCCATGTGCTATGACACAATTCATAAACTGCAATTGAAAACTTTAGGAAAGAGAGGGAGAATGAGAGAGAATTGTTTTTCTCCATAAGAAGGGAGTGCCCCTTGTTGGATGTTCTGTTCATGAAGCACGATATATTAAGCAAAAAAAAAAATACATTTCTTTTACTGTTACCAAAAAAAAAAGATTGCTCTTGTCCATTACTGATTTTGTTGCTCTTTTTTTTACCTTTTCCAACTCCAAGTCATCCTTTTTATGAACCAAGGCCTATAACTGAACTGCATATTACTAATTTCTTGTAAGGCAGTAAAACCATATCCCTGTCTCACACATGCATTCTTTCTTAAAGGGAATTTGTCACAAGGTTTTTGCTATGTAATCTGAGAACGACATAATGTAGGGGTGAAGACCCTGATTCCGACGTTGTATCACTTACTGGTCTGCATGCTGACATTTTGCTACATCTATTGCAGATGTAGCAGTTCTCTGAATACTGAGTAGAGTATAACCCCACCCTCACCACTGATTGCCAGCTTTCTGCGCACACTGTGCATAGGCAGAAAACTGCCAATCAGTGGTGAGGTCAGGGTTATACAGAGCAGGACTACATGGCACAAGATAGCTAGTCCACAAGTTATACCTAGTACAGAAACCATTCAAATTGCATCTGTTTTTAACAGATCCATTGCAATTTTAACATGGGAAACTGTATTTGGCCTTGTAGAATTTTATAATGTATAAAAACGGATACCAAACAGATGTCAAAAAGAGACATAGGGATGATATAATGAAGAAAAAATTGACTCATGTTCATTAATGTGCTGGATACGATTTTCATCCAGTTTTGACCTGTGCCTGCTATTCCTATCATTATGTGTTCTTTTCTTCTTGGATGTGACACAATATTGATGGAGGTTCCCCAAGCATCTCCTAGCATAAAGAGATGCAACACAGTTGACATCCGTGTGCAGTTTATTTTTTCAAATCTCCACGAAAAAGAAAAATAATGGATATATGAAAAGGCTCAGACTAAAATGAATGTGTTCTATCTGTGAAAAAAAAGAGTGCATACGTGAATCAGATGATTGTATGGGGCCTGAGACACAGATGATTACATTGCACATTGTTTTTTTAACCTGACTCTCGTAGTTTTGCTCCTCGTAGAATATAGGACAAATGCAGATTATTACAACCCAGATACATAAATTTACATTTATCCACATTGAGTCTCATTTCTCAGTGTGTTATAAATCACAATCACTAGATAATTAGAAAGACTGGAACTATGCCAATGCACCTTAGATACCTGTTGGTCAAATGCTTATTCATCCAACAGCTATCCCGACTTCCCTATAAAGATGAATGCTCAGCTCTGATCAACATTAGCTTTGCGCTAATTTCTTCTTCCATTATGACAATTAGAGAATCCACAAATATTAGCAAAACACTTACACTAATAACTAAACTAAGCACTTTGATGACTCTTGGGTGCAATGCATCTAGTTGCAGAGCTTTATTTCACTTTACTTGCCTTCCTTTTTATATAGTAACCTTGCCTCGTCTACGTCGCCGTGATCAACTCAGAATTGTCATTCTTTAGGGGTCCTAAATGCTATGCCCTTTTTTGTATATTTAAATAATATGGGTGGATATATTTGCATCCTCAATCCTACCTCAAAAGTTTATAGTTTATCCATCTTTATAACCTTTTTGTAGATTTTATTAAGTTGTTTGTCATTTTTAAGAACTAAAGCTGATTGCTAAGGTTTGTGTTGTGTATGAATGCTTTTTGCTATATTTACTAGTACTTTTTTTGTGCCTGCCTCAAAAGGGCGGGCATTGCCAAAAATGAGGTCAAACAGAGCACAAAGTGACTCAGTCGCCTTCATTAAAGAAACCCTACGATCAAAGTTTTTATCCTCTTAATATATTACAATAATCATAATATATGGCACTGAGTACTTACAATTGCTCATTTTGCCTTTCTACCCAGATAAATTCTTCTCTTTTCTCTGCTCCTATGTAGAAACAGGACATCTCTTTTCCCTGCAAAAATCATCCCCCTCTTCAACTCCTGACCCAGCTGCTCCTTTCTTTTCCCTGCCAGGGACTTTTGCAGTGACTGATGAGTCATACAGGGAAAACTGACTTCCTGTTTCTAAATAGAGCTTAGAAGGATTCAGCCAGCCAGTTTTTAATCACGTGATGTCATAGACCTGATGGAAAAGAGAAGAATTAGCTGAGTAGAAAGGCAAAATGAGCAATTGTAAGTACACAGTGCTATATAATATGATGACTGCAATATATTAAGAGGATAAAAAATTTTATGGGAGTGCTCCTTTAAAGTAGTGGTCCCATATGTGGATACACCTGAATCCCGCTTTAGACGGAACCTCTACAGAACCACTCTTATATTTCTAAAACGTGATGTGAACCCAGCCTTAGTCATGGAGCTTTATTTTAGTATTAGTGCCTACAAGTAGTATTCAACCCCCTGCAGATTTAGCTGGTTTGATAAGATGCAAATAAGTTAGAGCCTTCAAACTGCAAACGAGAGTAGGATTTATGAACAGAAGCATAAATCTTACAAACCAAAAAGTTATATTGCTCAGTTGAATTTTAATAAATTTTAAACATAAAAGTGTGGGTCAATTATTATACAACCCCTATGTTTAATATTTTGTGGAATAACCCTTGTTTGCAATTACAGCTAATAATCGTCTTTTATAAGACCTGATCAGGCCGGCACAGGTCTGTGGAGTTATCTTGGCCCACTCCTCAATGCAGATCTTCTCCAAGTTATCTAGGTTCTTTGGGTGTCTCATGTGGACTTTATTCTTGAGCTCCTTCCACAAGTTTTCAATTGGGTTAAGGTCAGGAGACTGACTAGGCCACACCAACACCTTGACTTTTTCCCTCTTGAACCAGGCCTTGGTTTTCTTGGCTGTGTGCTTTGGGTCGTTGTCTTGTTGGAAGATGAAATTACGACCCATCTTAAGATCCTTGATGGAGGAGTGGAGGTTCTTGGCCAAAATCTCCAGGTAGGCCGTGCTATCCATCTTCCCATGGATGCGGACCAGATGGCCAGGCCCCTTGGCTGAGAAACAGCCCCACAGCATGATGCTGCCACCACCATGCTTGACTGTAGGGATGGTATTCTTGGGGTCGTATGCAGTGCCATCCAGTCTCCAAACGTCACGTGTGTGGTTGGCACCAAAGATCTCGATCTTGGTCTCATCAGACCATAGAACCTTGAACCAGTCTGTCTCAGAGTCCTCCAAGTGATCATGAGCAAACTGTAGATGAGCCTTGACATGACGCTTTGAAAGTAAAGGTACCTTACGGGCTCGTCTGGAACGGAGACCATTGCGGTGGAGTACGTTACTTATGGTATTGACTGAAACCAATGTCCCCACTGCCATGAGATCTTCCCGGAGCTCCTTCCTTGTTGTCCTTGGGTTAGCCTTGACTCTTCGGACAAGCCTGGCCTTGGCACGGGAGGACACTTTCAAAGGCTGTCCAGGCCGTGGAAGGCTAACAGTAGTTCCATAAGCCTTCCACTTACGGATGATGCACCCAACAGTGGAGACAGGTAGGCCCAACTCCTTGGAAAGGGTTTTGTACCCCTTGCCAGCCTTGTGACCCTCCACGATCTTGTCTCTGATGGCCTTGGAATGCTCCTTTGTCTTTCCCATGTTGACCATGTCTGAGTGCTGTTCACAAGTTTGGGGAGGGTCTTAAATAGTCAGAAAAGGCTGGCAAAAGAGATCTTTAATCCACACATGTGAAGCTCATTATTCTTGGTGCCTGAACTACTTCTTAATACTTTAGGGGGACCAAACAGAATTCTTGTGGTTTGAGGGGTTGAATAATAAATGACACTCTAAATTAACTTTTAACGTTTTAAAAAACAAACAAACAAAAAAAAAACAACAATATTTGCTGCAGTGCATTTCCCACTTCCAGGCTGATCTACAGTACAAATGTCACAATGCCAAGTTAATTCCGCATGTGTCAACCAGCTAAATCTGCAGGGGGTTGAATACTACTTGTAGGCACTGTATAAGCAATCACTAGTGCAGTGTGATAACTAAAATATAATTTCATTTTCATTTAAATTTGATTTGTCAACAGATGCTGCTGCTCAAGGGAAAGATGCTATAAGGGCTCTTTGGCAAGCCCATTTCCTTATTAGCCTAAGGCTGGGTTCAGACAGTTGTATTTTATGGTCTCTATATGGATCTCCTGCCCCAAACTGAAAACCTCATATATGCTTTTTGACAGACAAAGCAGTGTTGTTTTTGCTTTTTCTGCCAAGTTTTCTTTTTTAATGTTGAATGCAAAGTATATGATTGCAGAATATCAGTTGTGAATTTTTGACAGTACATGAAACTACATAGGTAATAATCATATAGTAACAAAAGATAGCAGCACACGCTTCATCAGTGGTGCAATCCCTCCTAGAGCCGTATGTAAAAGAGCAAAAAAAGAGACATTACTCAAGGGGTCCAAGTGAAAAAATGTGGAGTCTTATTCACCCATGAACATTTCAGCTTCTGACACTTTTTCAAGAACAGTAATAAACATTAATGTAAATGACACTATTCATACCAACATGAAAGATTGGGTAATAATTTATTTGTTTCAGTTTTTCACTTTTATGAGACTCTAATACAAACAATAGAATAAAAACTGAAAGGAGCAGGCAGTATTTTTCCTGTGAAACAATTCAAAAACTGATGGCATTTTTCCAGACTTTTCCTCCCAGATGAGCATGTTACAGGATGGACCATGAAAAACGGAATCCTATTTTCCTTGTGTGTTCTGTATATGATAATGTCATTTGGACATTCATCAAAACTAGAGATGTGTCAAAAATTAATAAGACTCAATGTATCCTCCTCTGCCAATTAAGTAGTATCCTTAGCCATGAGCAGTAGTGTTGAGAGTGAGTGTGTAGAGGGATGGGCATGTTGCCCAAGCCCCTTGAGAAGCCTTCATGTAATGTTGTACAGTGTAATGTGTAGTGTCTATTGTGTGATACGTAGTTTTATGTGATATTAAGTATATTGGCCACAAGATGACAATAATGTTGTTATAGTCTGCCCAGCACCAAACAGTGAGTAGGGTAAGATAGGTCCAGAGTTTAGCCCAGAGAAGGAGGGGCTAGGCAGCAGGATCAGAAAGGACTTCCTGGTAGTCAGAAAGAGACCAGAGTGAGCAGAGTAAAGACCTCAGGTCTAGTGTGAGCAATGCTGCATGCAGTGGGTGTCCCTGTGGCAAGAGAGGAGCTACCGGAGCAGATAGTAAGAGCCTGTAAGAGAAGAGATAGCAGAGAAGAGAAGCGAGTAGCAGTCCAGAATCGACAGAGTAGTTGAGAGTAGTTGAGAGTAGTTGTGAGGGGCTCTAGCATAACACTTCGACCCGTGTGGTCCACACAGAGGAAAACGGAAGCTCCCAAGATAGTGTGCTGGGCTGTGCAAAGAGTAGAGGAAGTAAGCGAAGACGATAGAGTGTTTTCAGGGAGAAAGGAGATGTATGTGTTCATGTCGCTTGTGGTTAAAGAAACATCCTTGAAGATTAACGCCTACTATCTGCTGTATATAGTTCATATCCAGTTATTCTTCAGTAATAAGAGGTTTAATTTTAAATTGTTGTCTCCTTTCGTGAACTGGTTAACATCTGGTCCTGGCAAATCAGCGTCATCAGTTACATGCGGCCTGCATAAGTGTACCGCCCCTTATTTATTTACTTATTAATTTTACTCACTTCTATAGCTCCATTAATTCCACAGCGCTTTACAGAAATTATCGGCACTGTCCCCATTGTTGCTCACAATCTAAATTCCCTATCAGTATGTCTTTAGAGTGTGGGAGAAAATCAGAGAAACTGGAGGAAACCCATGCAAACACGGAGAGAACACACAAACTACTTGCAGATGTCGTCTTTGGAGGACCCCAGCGCTGCAAAGCAACAGTGCTAACCACTGAGCCACTGTGCAGTCCTACGACACAAGTTCACACACCCAGCCTGGACCCCCACTTTCATGTAACGTGCTGGGACGCAGGAGACGAGTACCTCGCCAACAGCTACCATCCTGCGCCATGTTACAATTGTATCCAACTTTCCATATTTTATTCAATAAAGAAAGAGGACAGAGGAGACCTATGTAGGCACACTATGGCGCACCATTAGTAGAAGCTAGAGTTGCAGTTGGAACCGGGCCCTGGAGCCTAGGCGAGCTCAAAAAGTCTCTTTGGTACATATGAAAGCTCAAACATTAAAGTCCCATGATAGTTGGGGGCCCTGTTGGAAAATTTTTATTGGGGCCTATAAGCTTCAAATTGTGCTACTGACATACAGGCTCATTCAAAGGAACACAGGACTGTTCTGCTGGTTATTTTTGGACTTTTCTGTACTAACAAAAAGAAGTATATACGGTAAGTTTTGGTGTGGAAGTAGTTTAACACATGCTTCTTAGAAGATAAATAGAAAAGCACGTGTTCAGACACCTAAAGTTGTTGCAAATATCCAAGAGAGGATTATGAGAAGCCAGGAAATATTCATAAAAACTATCCTAGGTGGCACATATTTGCAGAATAAATAGTTACTGGTAAGCAGGAAATTCACACAAGCTGCACAAATAGCCACTTCATAACCCAAGAATCGGAGTACAGGTACGCCGGTTGTGTGTCTAATATCTATTGATGAAAATATGAACACAGTCACGTACATGGACATTTTTCAGCAATTCCATATAAACGGATGAGTGTGAATGTAGTTTCTTTCACAAACATATGAAAAAACATCCGATTTTCATCCCCTCAAAAGATGGATGATTTTTTTCATCCATATTGTCATCTATACACCGCATTCCAAATTGTTATACAAATGCTACTTTTCTCAGATTTTCCTAAACGGTCGACGCAAATGAATCAGTATAATGTTCAAATAATCAATTTTTATTGGTCAAACCTCCCAATGATAAAAACCAAAAAATTTCAAAACGAAAAAAAAAACAAAAACAGAAAATGCACTGTTACAAATTATTATACACAACAGAGTTTCTGAACATTTTATAGGTTGTAAAGAACTGAAAATGGTCATTTGTTGAATTTGCAGCATTAAGAGGTCACACTTACTGAAATCAAAAGCTTTTTAAATCAAAAACATCTTAACAGTCCAAATTACATGATAACATAGGACCCCTTCTTTGATATCACCTCCACAATTCTTCCTTCCATAGAACTTGTGAGTTTTGGATAGTTTCTGCTTGAATTTCTTTACAGGATGTCAGAATAGTCTCCCAGAGCTGCTGCTGTGATGTGAATAGCCTTCCATCATCATAGATCTTTTCCTTGATGATACTCCAAAAGTTCTCAATAGGGTTGAGGTCAGGGGGGGATGGTGGCCACCCAATGCGTCTCTCACCTTTTATGTCCATAGTATCCAATGATTTTGCAGTATGAGATGGATAGCACAGTTCTTCTTTTTGTACCATAGAAGAAAGTAGTCAGTCTGAACTCTCTATGCTTTGCCGAGGTCATTTTCACACCTCTAGGGACTTTAAAGGGGCTTACCAGCTCTCTCCCTATGATTCCAGGTCAAAACTTGATTACATCACCTCCTGGCTGACTTCGCAGCCTTGTTGGGGCATCCACTACTCCATTCATCTGGGCCATTCAGGGTTGCAGTAAACTTTACTGTTTTAAAATTTGTTTTCATGTAAGTCTGGACCCATTCCAACCGTTTCTGCTTATGAGCACTGTTTAGGGGTGGCCAAATCTTAGATTTATGAACAACTGCTTCAAATACCTGTTTGCTGCTTTGTAATGATATTTTAGCAGGTGCTCTCTTAATCTAATAGATTTGTCTGGCAGAAACCTTCTTCATTATACCTTTATCTGCTTGAATCCACCTGTGCTCTTTATCAGCCACAAATCTTTTCACAGTACGATGATCATGCTTAAGTTTTCATGAAATATCTAATGTTTTCATACTTTGCCCAAGGCAAAACTGACGCTATTTGACAATTTTTTGCAGCAGACAGAACCTATTTCTTTCACACATTGCTTGAAACCTGTGGACTGCTTATTAATATGAAATGTCCTTCTTAAGTCATTTTCCTTTAATGTGTTCACCTGGCAAACTAATTATCACAGGTGTTTGAGATTGATTTTAGTGATCCAAAGAGCCCTGAGACACAATATCATCCATGAGTTTATTTGAAAAAAATAAAAATTACATCCTAATGACTCTTAAATCCAATTTGCATAATAATTTGGAATGCGGTGTTTGTGATCTGTATGGTATCCTTATGTCCTTTTTTACATCCACATAATTTTTACAGCAATAATTAAGAAACTCTACAAGTCCATTAAAAATTTCCAATGTGAATAATTGCATTGGATCAGTTAAAAATGGATGCCATATGGATGGCGCACATATGACATGCATTTGCGCACGCATTGAAACTTCTAGGTGAGTCTCATCCGAAAAACGGATCAGACTAGCGCATGCTGTGATTTTTTTCACAAGGACAGTTCATCCTTGCATATTCATGTGAATATCCGTGTGTTATCTGTGTGTGGTCTTCTTTTTATACGGACGGTACTCAGACTAAAAATATGGTAATGTGAATATATTTCCAAGCCGAACCGTTAGAAAAAAGTGCTTGTCTGAACTTTGTGTACATCTAAACATATATCATTTCTATTTCTCATTAGTGTGCAGTGACCCAAAGACAGTGAAGAACACCAAGATGAACCAATATTCAGGAAGCTATAAGGTGTACAGTCACTTGCGGTATATATGTGAAGATGGTTACAAACGTCAAGCTGGTACATCAAATATTGCCATTTGCCTTATTGATGATAAAACTAATAAAGCAGCCTGGAAATATGGAAATATCTCCTGCATTAGTAAGTACTGCTTAAAATTGAGTAAAATAGTCTCTTCCCAGAGAGCTTTTGTAATATTACATATTTTACATATATACAAGTGCCATTGCAAGTTTTTGTACTGTGCTTATTTAGAGCTAGATTCTTTTTACATGTCCATGTTTATGTGCAAAAGTGATCCAGTGCATCAGTTACACAAGGAAGTGGAAGGGCCCCATTGATTGTTAGGGTTCTGTCTGGCTTCCAATTGGTGTCCGTTTTATCAAACGGAAATAAAAAAGTCCTGAAAAGTTGAACCAGGGGTGGACATATCATTGATGCAGCCTGTGCAGCCGCGCAGGGACTCAAGAGGTACGAACTATGGTACTGCAAAGGGCCCATATACTGTTCTTGCACAGGGGTCCTTTACTGTTTGTGTCTGCCGCTGAGTAGAACTTTCTCTTCCATTCTAAAAAATGGAACACAGATGGCCCTCACAATCATCAGTGGGGCCCCTTTGCTTCCTTGCATATGTGCCGTCCCTGCGGGTCCAGTTGCCACAGAGGTACTGCATCTCATCCAGAGGTGTGGTACCCCACTCTCAGGTAAGGAGGGAGCACTACCCGGGACCCACCCACTCACATCCAACACTACATCACTCCATTAGGGAAGGTCCAGATAGCTCCTGAGGGATAGCACAGGCCTGGTCCCTGTCAGGAGGGTGGAACTAAGTAGAGGAGGTGGGTGGAGGAAGTAGTTTAGGGGAGCACTGAAGGAAGAGTATAAAAAGCAGGGTAGAAACATCTAGAAGGAGTTCTGCTCAGGGGAGCAAGGGAGGACCGTGTGAGTAAGGTCCAGGCAGCGAGAGGGCCCAGTGGACGGGGCCCAGTAGGAGAGTGAGGAGAGAACACCGGAGCAGTGGGAAAGGCTTCAGAGAGAGAAGGATCCTAGGGGCACGGGAAGTGCGGAGTCCACCCGTGTGCCCGAGTTCACGCTGACCGTGGAGGGATCAGGCCGCAGTAGGGGACTTGACCCAGACTAGTGGAGTACTTCAAGACTCAGCTAGCAAACCGGAGATTGCGGTATCTTCATGTGCCGTAGCCAAAATCCACACACAATCGCTGAAAAGGTGGCCATATAGGGCAAAGGGGACAGACAGGACGTCTCCCAACAAGGCCCGCGGCCACTGGCTCGGGACACTGTGTGTGAGGTGCAGTGCAGGAGAACGAGAGCCAGCGCTGAGGGAAGGTACACAAGACAGGGGTCCCGTTCAAGTGCACCCAAGTTATCTGAGAGTTGGCTGTATCACTTCCCCGGAGGACACAGGACGACGTGGGCGGTTATAACCGGCTGCAGCGGTAACCTGGAACTAAGAACTGTGAGTAAAGCCTGAAGACTGCACCCCACTGTGTCCTTGATTTATCACCGGCCCTGCACTACACTGTCCCTGCCAACAATATCTACCTCATCAAGCACTATATACTGCCCTGGGGCTTAGCTCTGCCCGTGGAGAGCTGCACTATCTCTGCTGCGTCACCATCAGCCCCAGTGGATCTGAACAGCAGCGGCGGCCACCTATAGCCGCATACCATGGGTGGCGTCACGAATCTCTATTCCCCAATTGACTTTATTTCCCCTCTTGACTTTTCTTGTTGACCGCCCTGGGCCACGAACCGGGTCACTGCCACCGTGACTACCCCGAAAAGGACCGGCCCGGCTACCGAGTACCCCACGGCACCAGGGGGCGCGTCACATACAGTCGTGTGATAAACTGTTTGTCCCAAACCTGATTTCTTATTGTTTTGCATGTTTGTCACACTTAAATGTTTCAGATCATAAAACGAATTAAAATATTTGACAAAGATAACACAAGTAGACACAAAATGCAGTTTTTAAATGAAGATCTTTATTATTAAGGGAAAAAGAAATCCAAACCTACAGGGCCCTGAGTGAAAAAGTGATTGCCTCCTAAACCTAATAACTGGTTGGGCCACCCTTAGCAGCAACAACTGCAATCAAGCGTTTGCGATAACTGGTAATAATGAGTCTTTTACAACACTCTGGAGGAATTTTGGCCCACTCATCTTTGCAAAATTGTTGTTATTCAGCCACATTGAACGGTTTCTGAGCATGAACCGCCTTTTTAAGGTCATTCCACAGCATCTCAATCAGGATTTTGACTAGGCCACTCCAAAGCCTCAATTTTGTTTTCTTAAGCCATTCAGAGGTGGACTTGCTGGTGAATTTTGGATCATTGTCCTGCTGCATAACCCAAGTGCACTTCAGCTTGAGGTCAGGAACAGATGGCTGGACATTCTCCTTCAGGATTTTTTGGTAGACAGCAGAATTCATGGTTCCATTTACCACAGCAAGTCTTCCAGGTCCTGAAGCAAC
This sequence comes from Phyllobates terribilis, assembly GCF_046119375.1. Lineage (NCBI taxonomy): Eukaryota > Metazoa > Chordata > Amphibia > Anura > Dendrobatidae > Phyllobates > Phyllobates terribilis. The sequence goes on from NW_027362771.1 coordinate 296,770,747, forward strand.
AAAACAGTCACAGACCATCGCACTACCACCACCATATTTTACTGTTGGTATGATGTTCCTTTTCTGAAATTCTGTGTTACTTCTGCGCCAGATGTAATGGCACATATGTGGCACCCCAGGGGTCCGGTTGCCACAGTGGCATTACCTCCATCACAAGGAGTGATGCCATGCCTGGAAGCAAGGAGGGGTCCCCTAATCAGGTTTACCAGCAAACAACACTTTCCTGGCTCCAGACCAGAAAGGGGAGCTCCTCCCCTTGACAACTGGAATCTGGAGGCGGGGTTAGTTAGAGTGAGTTGAGAGGAGTTGAAAACAGGACAGCAACGAGGAAGGACCTGGGGAGTGGAGCTGTGAGTCAGCTCACCCCAGAGGGACTCGCAGAAGAACCGGACACCGGAGTACGAGGTTGTGGGGCACTGAAGGGCCAGCAGCAGAAACCAAAGGGCAGGAGACTGCAGGTCTCCTGGCCCCATCAGACGCCCGGAGGCTCAGCAGCACCATAGGGCCCAGCACCGCCACGTGGGAGCGACACTCAAAGGAGTCCCAAGCTGCCTGCCATACGGGTGAGGAACAGACGTTTTACTCAGGGACGTGGGCCGCAGCATAGCTACAAGCAGCACGGCCAAAGAGATTAGCGCAGAGGGAAGGCCTACAACTTTACCTGGCAAGGTGGATCCCCAACTTGCTTCCAGACCTCTACTACCAGCTAGTACCCGTGCCCCGGTCTGCTTCACAACCGCAAGTAAAGATAAGAGGAAACTGCCATTAAGTTGTGGACTGGTTATTATCTGCGCCATCACCTGCATTACACCGCACCAACCACATCTACCCTATAGTATCACTACATCCTGCCCTGGAGCTAACGTCTGCCTGTGAAGAGCTGAACTAACTCTGCTGCGTCATCATCAGCTCCAGAGGATCTGCACCGCAGCGGTGGCTCCATATAGCCGCATACCACAGGTGGCGTCACGAATATTATATATAAAAACCTTATTCCCCTTTTACGTTTCCCCTTTTATTGACCGCCCTGGGTCACGGACCGTGTCACTGCCACCGTGACACCCCCAGCACCGACCGGCCCGGCTACAGAGTACCCCATGGCCCAGGGGGCACGTCAACTTGTCGTAATGAACAGGATTCGAAGCCCGGTATAACCGGGTCCTGTGTGCCATAGACTTTACTGAACTGTGTCATCACGTCATTTGCCGTCAGCCGAGGGGAAGCAGGAGGCCCCGATTCGGAACCGCCGGGTAAGCGATCCCTCCCGCCTGCAGAGCAGCATACTGGTACGTCAGCAGAAACCCAGGACCTGGCTGAGGTTCACTAGGGGGGAGAAAGATGCCCAACCTGGGAGAGGATTCAGCCGCGGGCGCGGCCGCCGCCACTGTAATGCCGTTATCAATGCCATATATACCAGGGGCGGCGTGGTTGCCCCAGTACTCAGGGGAGTCACACACCCTGAGCGACTTTGAGGAGAGACTGCGCAGTTTGAAGTGTACCCCCTGTCTAAGGAGCAAAATGTCAGCATCCTCGTAGGCCAGCTAATCAGTGCAGCCCAGAGAGAGGTGAAGTCCTTGCCGGGCAGGGACAAAGGCACTGTTAAGGAAATACTGGCCCTGTTGAAGGATACTTTTGACACCCGCACAGCAGCAGAAATTAAAATTAAGTTCTACGGGTGCAAACAAAGGGTGAAGGACAGTGTACGGGACTATGCTCTAAACCTGCAGGAGGCGCTGCGGGCCATTAAACAGGTAGACCCCGACAGTGTGCGAGATGAGGATAGATTGCTAGCTGAGCAGTTTATTGAGGAGCTTCTGTCTAACGCTCACCGGACACAGCTGTGCATTATGGCTCTGCAAAACCCTGATCTGGACTTTGCTCAATTTAAAGACCGAGCCATCCGGGTGCTGCGAGAACCAACCCCAGGTGGCACTGCATCCCTCCGGCGCCCAGCTATCACATACCACCAGGAGGTGGCGTCCTTTTCCCTGGCACCTGTGGAGGCTGACGCGCAGACCCTAGATAATGACCCTTCTGCAAACCTACGCCTTCAGGTCCAGGAGCTGACCAAAAGTATGGCTATACTAACTAAAACCGTGCAGGCCATGCAAGTGTCTCCAAAGGAAAAGATCCAGCTGGCTTCCAGTCCAGATGACGTCCCGTGGCGACGACAGAGAAGAATTCCACCGACCAGAGGGAGGAACAGCGATCGCTACGACCAGGACGGACAACCCATCTGCCGCCGCTGTCAAAAGGCGGGGCACTTCACAAGATTCTGTAATTTAAACGAGCAACCCCTGGGGAAGAGGGCCAACCCCCCAGTAGTAAGACGACCAGGCTCACAAAGCTGGCGAGACAAGTACTGTACGTGGGAGGACGACCGGTCCTACCTGTCGTGCTTGATGGCATCCCGATGAACGCATTGCTGGACACTGGTTCCCAGGTTACAACGATGCCATATATCCTTTTCAGACGATACTGGACTGATTCAGACATTACCCGCAGTCCAGATGAACATCTTAACATCTATGCCAGCAATGGTTAGCCCTTGCCTCAGGTGGGGTATAAAGAGGTGACCATAAAAATTGGCCGCGTAGAATTGCCATCACAAGGAATGATTATTGTTGATATTGATTGCCGAGAAAGTCATCCTATGATAACCTTAAGCACCAATGTGATAGAAAATTGTCTTGGAGAAATTATTGTTTTGTTGCAACAGGTGGCAGAGACTGCCAGTTCCAGTCAGCAGCGAGTTCTGCAAAAAGAGATCAAAGCCCTAATGCAAAGACAACAGGTAGAGCTGTCTGGTGGAGAAGTCGGCAGTGTTAGAATGAGTGATCCATTCTCCATTGCAATGCCTCCTAGGAGTGAAATGTTAATATAGTGTCGGGCAGCAATAGGTCTCAGGGGTCAAGATTATCAGGTCCTGGTAGAACCCGTGTACTCTGATAGTAGGCCCACCATCTTGACAGCCAGGGGTGTAGTCGATGTCCGCAAGGGGAGAGTACCAATACGCATCCTGAATTGTGGGGAGAAAGAGGTCCATTTACCCTGGCATGCTACCCTTGCTAAGCTGTTCACTGTCAGTAACAACGCAATAAAGGCAGTGGAACCCTTGCCTCCTTCCAAACCGGCGGAGGATAATGGCTCCAAGGGGCAGATGGAGGATTGGTGTCAGAAGCTACAAGTGGGCACTGACTCCACCCCTTTGCACCAAAAGCATGGAGTGTACCGGGTGGTCCAAGAATATGAGCGATTCTTTAGCAAACACCCACTAGACTTTGGGCAGGTAAAAGGGGTCCAACATCATATCCCCACGGTAGATCATCCGCCCATTAAAGAGAGGTACCGGCCAGTACCCCCAGCTCACTATCAATGTGCCAAAGGAATGTTATGGGAGATGAAGGAGGCTGGGGTGATCAGAGATAGTTGTAGCGCCTGGGCAGCTCCATTAGTTCTCGTTAGATAGAAAGATGGTACAATGAGGATGTGTGTTGATTACAGGCAGATTAACCACATTACACATAAGGACGCCTGCCCATTACCCAGAATTGAGGAATCATTAACTGCACTAAGATCCGCTAACTATTTCTCCACTTTGGATCTCACAAGTGGGTATTGGCAGGATCCCGTGGCAGAGGCGGACAGAGAAAAGACTACGTTTACAACACCAATGGGCCTCAGCGAGTTCAACTGCATGCCATTCGGGCTCTTCAATGCCCCGGGAACTTTCCAGCGGTTAATGGAGTGTTGCCTATGACACAAAAACTTCAAAACCGTCCTGCTGTACCTAGACGACGTAATCGTCTACTCAAAGACATATGAAGACCACCTGGAGCACCTGGCGTTCGAAGCCCTATATGGTTATGGCCTGAAGGTAAAGCCGTCCAAGTGCCACCTGTTGAAGCCCAAGGTGCAGTACCTAGGTCATGTGGTAAGCGCCGAAGGTGTAGCACCAGACCCAGAAAAAGTCACCGTGATCAAGGACTGGCCAAGACCCTCCACTATCAAAGAAGTGCAGCAGTTCCTCGGGCTGGTAGGCTACTACACGAGATTCATCAAGGGTTTCACCAAGATAGCGGCACCCATGCCGGACCTCTTAGTAGGCTAGTCCAAGAAGGCTAAGAATCCGAATCCTCCGTTCAAGTGGAGTAAAACAGAAGAAGAATCCTTCACTGAATTGAAAGTGGCTCTTACGGGAAACGAAGTAGTGGCCTACCCCGACTATGGCCAACCCTTTATACTCCATAAGGATGCCAGCAACGTGGGATTGGGCGCGGTGCTGTCCCAGGTACAGCAAGGCAGAGAGAGAGTGATTGCCTACGCCAGCAGGAAGCTCCGTCCTATGGAAAGGAACCCCGACAACTATAATTCCTTCAAGTTGAGTTTTTAGCCATAGTCTGGGCTGTAACAGAGCGCTTCAAACATTACCTCGCCTCCTCCAGATTTACAGTCTTCAGGAATAACAACCCGCTGATTCACTTGGAGACTGCGAAGCTTGGTGCCCTAGAACAGCGATGGATGGCTTGACTGTCCAACTACAAGTTTACCATCAAGTATCGGGCGGGGCATAAAAAGGCTAATGCTGATGCGCTGTCCAGGATGCCCAACTTGCCAGATGGGGGAGAAGACCCGGAAGAGCCGGAGGAGATAGAGATACCCGCTTTTCATCGTCACGGGGTGACCCAGTGCTCCCACTGTGTGAAGAACAAGCGCTCCGCCAATAGAGAGGCCACGTTTAACCCATTGCCCCACCATGGATGGGCAGAGATGCAGGATAGCGACCCGGCTGTCCACCTAGTAAAGGAGTTGCTGACACAAGCTGACTCGCACACCCTGATCCAGATGCTCCACATGAGACCCAACAGTTGTGGAAGGAGAAGGGCAAGCTGATCATCTACGAGGGAAAGCTGTGTCGAAGAAGCATCAACTCCCGGACACACGAACTGGTCTGGCAGGTGGTAGTCCTGAGGCGGGATGCGCCAATGGTCTTAGAAGCGTACCACGATGGAGCAGGACACTTTGGGTGGAAGAAGTTGGAAGCCCTGCTACGTGAGCGATTCTACTGGGCTGGCATGAGGAAAGCAATAGAGAGATGGTGTCGAGAATGTGGTCCATGCAACCTGAGACGGAAAGACCATGATAGCCAGAGGGCTCCCATGCACCCCATAATCACCAAACAACCACTTGAACTGGTAGCCTTGGACCACGTGAAGCTATCCCCAAGCCGGACAGGCTATGTCTATGCTCTCACCATAGTAGACCATTATTCCCGATTCCTGGTAATAGTGCCAGTGAAAGATCAGATGGCTCAGACGGCAGCCAAAGCGTTTCAACAACACTTTTGTCGCCCTCATGGTTACCTTGAATGGGTGCTTACCAACCAAGGTCCAGCCTTTGAAGCAGAAGTGTTTCAAGAATTCTGTAACTTGTACGACTGCAAGAAAATAAGGACGACGCCGTATCATCCCCAGACCAACGGGTTGTGCGAGAAGATGAACCAGGTGGTAATAGACCTGTTGAAGACGTTGCCCCTTGAAGAACATAGCCTGTGGCCGGAGAAGTTACCAGATTTGGTGGACCTATATAACCACATCCCGGTGAACTCCACCAACTGTACACCCGCCTACCTGATGACCTGGCAAGCTACCCATTGACTTAGACATGGGAGTATTAACACCTGAGACGACATCACCAGATGCAGACTGGGATACGGAGTGGCAGCAACAATACCGCAAGGTGCAAGAATGTGTGGAGAGAAGTTTGTCCCAGGCGAGACAGAAGCAGAAAACTTATAACCAGCACGCACCTGCAGTTCCCTTGTCACCTGGAGAACAAGTACTCAAAAGGAAGAGACGAGTCCACAAATTAGATGACCAGTGGCAGGTTGAGCCATACACCGTCTTACCTGCAAGTTTCTATAACACCAAGGTGTGCCTCATCAGTAAAGATGGAGGGGAAACTTCAGCGGCAGTCTCAAGAGACCACTTGAAGATATGCCCTGATCAGTTGAAACACAAAAAAGAAGACCAAGACAACCCCCAGCACACAGGAAAGGTGGAAGAAACGGTACAAACAATCCTTGGAGAATTTCCCCGGTCTTGGACGCAGGTGAACCGAGCATTCATGGTACCTGTCCTGACCTTTCTCCAAGCGGCCTCACTGGAAGCTGCAGAGGCTCCAGAACAGCAGAGAGACCAGTCGGCCCCAGAAACAGATGCTTCATCAGCAGCAGATCAGGAGAATCTACCCTCTGCTAGCAGTGAACCTGTCATACCATGGTATGACATGAATTTGTAGAAGACTACCCAGCCTACCGGTATTACCTCAGACTAACCGTAGTGTAGTCCACACTGAGCCCACCACACCAGCGGTAGACACTAGGGACTAGGGTAGGTCAGTGGCAACAAATGTACTGCGTAGATCAACCCGTAGTACTAAATGTCAGCTCCCTGCCAGCTCGAGGAACTAAAGTATAAGAGAATAAAAATGTAAAGTATATAGTTGTTACATTTATGGACAATTGGACCACAGGACTAGGTGTGTTCAGGACAATGTTGGATATAGTTAATAATTGGCCTTGAAAATAAACCGCCGGCGTGGCCGAAAACCAGGCCCACCAACAGAGTGCCCTGATGCCACGCCCAGGGACAATACACGAAGTGGGTTGATGCGGTTCCCACCAACCAAACTTCAGTTATCCGGAAAAAGGACAATTCCCAGATTGTGGCATAAAAACTAAGCTCCGCAATGACTGCTCTCAATTCTAGTTTCGTTTTTGTGATTTTTGCTTTTTGAGATTTTGTAAACTATTTATTATTGTTAATTGTTAATTCCAAAAGGTATCCTCAGTCCGGGTGTACTGAAGTTAACTAGGGGGGAATGTGACACCCCAGGGGTCCGGTTGCCACAGTGGCATTGCCTCCCTCACAAGGAGTGTTGTCATGCCTGGAAGCAAGGAGGGGTCCCCTAATCAGGTTTACCAGCAAACAACACTTTCCTGGCTCCAGACCAGCAAGGGGAGCTCATCCCCTTGACAACTGGAATCTGGAGGCGGGGTTAGTTAGAGTGAGTTGAGAGGAGTTGATGACAGGACAGCGACGAGGAAGGACCTGGAGAGAGGAGCTGTGAGTCAGCTCAACCCAGAGGGACGCGCAGAAGAACCGGACAGCGGAGTCCGAGGTTGTGGGGCACTGAAGGCCCAGCAGCAGAAACCAGAGGGCAGGAGACTGCAGGTCTCCTGGCCGCACAAGACGCCCGGAGGCTCAGCAGCACCCTAGGGCCCAGCACCGCCACGTGGGAGCGACACTCCAAGGAGGCCTGAGCTGCCTGCCATACGGGTGAGGAACAGACGTTTTACTCAGGGACGAGGGCCAGAGCATAGCTACAAGCAGCACGGCCAAAGAGATTAGCGCAGAGGGAAGGCCTACAACTTTACCTGGCGAGGTGGATCCCCAACTTGCTTCCAGGCCGCCCGGACCTCTACTACCAGCTAGTACCCGTGCCCCGGTCTGCTTAACAACCGCAAGTAAAGATAAGAGGAAACCTCCATTAAGTTGTGGACTGGTTATTATCTGCGCGATCACCTGCATTACACCGCACCAACCACATCTACCCTATACATCCTGCCCTGGAGCTAAGCTCTGCCTGTGGAGAGCTGAACCAACTCTGCTGCGTCATCATCAGCTCCAGAGGATCTGCACCGCAGCGGCGGCTCCATATAGCTGCATACCACAGGTGGCGTCACAAACATTATATATAAAATCCTTATTCCCCTTTTACTTTTCCCCTTTTATTGACTGCCCTGGGTCACGGACCGGGTTACTGCCACCTTGACACCCCCAGCACCGACCGCCCCGGCTACCGAGTACCCCACGGCCCAGGGGGCGCGTCACATACACCTTCCAAAAAGTTCAACTTTTATTTTGTCAGTCCACAGAGTATTCTCCCAAAAGCCTTGGCGATCATCAAGATGTTTTCTGGCAAAACTGAGACGATCCTTTATGTTCTTTTTGCTCAGCAGTGGTTTTCGTCTTGGAGATCTGCCATGCATGCCATTTTTGCCCTGTCTCTGTCTTATAGTGGAGTCTTGAACACTGACCTTGACAGAGGCAAGTGAGGCTTGCAGTTCTTTGGATGCAGTTGTGGGGTCTTTTGTAATGTCTTGGATGCGCTCTTGGGGTAATTTTGGTTGGCCGGCCACTTTTGGGAAGGTTCACCACTGTTCCATGTTTTTGCTATTTGTGGATAATGGCTCTCACTGTGGTTCGATGGAGTCCCAAAGCTATAGAAATGGCTTTACTTTGTTTCTCATTTGTTCCTGAATTTCTTTGGATTGCAGCATGATGTCTAGCTTTTGAGGATCTTTTGGTCTACTTCACTTTGTCAGGCAGGTGCTATTTAAGTGATTTCTTAATTGAAAACAGGTGTGGCAGTAATCAAGTCTGTGTGTGGCTAGGGAAGTTCAACTCAGCTTCCCAAAGATGTGATAAGCCACAGTTAATTTATTTTTTAAATGGGGGACAATCACTTTTCACACAGGGCCCTGTAGGTTTTGATTTCTTTTTCCCTTAATAATAAAGACCTTCATTTAAAAAATGCATTTTGTATTTACTTGTGTTATCTTTGTCAAACATTTAAATATGTTTTGTGATCTGAGACATTTAAGTTTGACAAACATGCAAAATAATAAAAAATCAGGAAAAGGGCAAACACTTTTTCACACCATTGTAACTGATGCATCAGACCACTTTTGCACATGAATTACATTTGTTTGAAACATTCCATTTACCTTTTCCATTTAAAACAGACGTGTACAGAGCCTTAGTGGTGACAGATGCCCACCTTCAGATCTGTAGATCTGTTCATCCCTATTGCAATAAATTGATTTGTGAAAGCAAACCTAAAATGTTCACATTGCTTTGATTCTATCTTAACTGTTTTCATTTTATGTGTGTCTAATTTAGGAGATCCTCTAGTTCCTGTTACTACTCCAAGCAACACAATATCTTCATTTACTACTTCAGGTAAAAACTAGAAAAAAAGAGATCTATCTTTAACTGATTATTTTATAGTCACATTAGATATGCCAAAAAATCTGAAAACACCTGTACACAGTCAGCACACAAGTGTATACGAACATTGTTGAAATTTACTTCCAGAAAGAAAACAGACTGTTTTTCATCTGAATTGTCATCCATATGCAATCTGTATGGCATCCGTTTTTATACATCAGCAGTTCTTAAAATTTTCAAGACCAAAAACAGTGTTAATAATGGCAGCGTATCCATTAAATCAGATGCTAAACAGTTGATCTGTATGGGATCCATTTTTTTTGTGTACTCTGTAGGGGTTTCCATTTTCTGCTAGCTGCTTGGATACGTAAAGGGTATTTATATCAAAAGAGAATAAAGTTTATAGTCCTTCATAAACTTTACAGCTCCAAACTGAAAACTGCCTTTCTTCAGCACAAATGAATAACAAAACAGTCCTTTCTCTGGGTAAGGCAAAGTACATCAAAACAGTCTCACCAACTTGATATTACAGGCACTTCTCAGTCTTTAGCCTAGACTGTCCACCATTAACAGTCTTTCTCCAGCTCCAACACAACACACTCTGCCAAGCTAACCCAGTTGCCTGTTATTATGCCTGTAAGATCCTGACTGGAGTATCGGAGCGTCCTTTCCCATCCAGCCTATTTTGCTTGCTCTTAAATCCCGGACCCAAAATCCAGTCAAATAAAAACACTCTCAGTAACCTAGTGCTACAGGTACAGACTTTACATTACTGAGGCTAGCCACCTCGGTGATGCATACCTGACATCAAGGTCCTTACTTCCTACTTTCCTACAACTCACAGATTGAATAGGCGAGTCTCATCTGAAATATGGAATAGATTAGTGCATGCTATGATTTTTCTTTCACGCATATATTTGGTATGTGAAAAAAATACGGTCATGTAAACAGCACTACTGAATAACTGTGGTCCATATGCTGCCAGTTTTTTCAGTACTTGGACAGAAAATACAGACTTAGTGTTGACTAAAGAGTGGTTACAACCAGGTTTTAAATTTATTCAAAAATTTTCAGGCGGAATAATAAAGGAAAATCAAAATCCCAGAAAAAAAGAGAGAGAGGATACTCCAGAATTTTTGTTTTATAGGGAACGCAATTATTTATTAAACAGATATTTAAAGGGCAGGTCGTCATTACAATATTTTTTTTAACATGTCATATTGTTTTCATTGAAAAATATTTGCAAATATGGAAGGACTCGTCCAATAGATAGTAATCTGACAGATTTTTTTTTACCATAAAGGCAGTGATAATGAACACACACTAATTGTAGGAATGGCCATAGCCACATCTGTGGCAAGCATTAGATTACTTTTGTAATTTTACTTTATTTAAATTCAAGAGTGTGCTTTGCTCAAGAACACTCAAGAAGGGTTAAAGGGGTTTTCAGTGAAAACATGTTATCTCCTATCCACAGGAGAGGTGACAATTGCTGATCGGTGGACATCTGACCGCTGAGATCCGCACCAATCAGCAGAACAGGGATTTTTTATTCCCAACGGGCCCTTTTATCCCCATTACAAAATGGAGCGCCAAGTTAAATGACTAACCACCGCTACATTTATTCTGTGTGGAGCTGCTAGGAAAAGCTGTGCACAACGGTCAGTGGTTCCATAGAAAATAAACGGAGAGGTGGTCCATTCTAAAGTGGATAAAAGTTCCCCATTCTGCCAGTTGGGGTTTATCCTAGAGGTCAGACCAACACCAATCAACAAGTTATCACCAGGCAACCCCTTTAAATCTGAATTCACTGCCACCCAAACCTTTTTGAGGACAAAATATACAGATCTTTAGATTTTACTGTCATTTTACATTATATACGATTTCTGCAAAATCACATTTCATGAATCTCTGTAGTAAATTTTTAGAAAAAGTGTTATCTATTTGAGATTTATGAGGCCTTGTTGTTTAACACTGAACTGAAACCAACTGATCTGTTGATTGAAAAGTCTTTCATTTATAATGTAAAACATTTTCTCTAGTATCAAGTTCGAGTCATGTTTCCACTTCATCATCCACAATGGAAAGATATTCAACAATGACATCCACTCCAACAGTCAAGATCCAAGAAACACCGCATTCTACACATGGAAAAGTTACACAAACATCACAAATTCCTACACGTACTCCTGTGATCAGGCTTTCCACTATAAAGCATCACACTGCTCCAGGAAGAACACAATCTCCAGGTTAGTCATTAAAATTCCGCTTGAACTTTCTAATGGATATACAGTACAGATCAAAAGTTTGGACACACCTTCTCATTTAAAGATTTTTCTGTATTTTCTTGACTATGGAAATTGTACATTCACACTGAAGGCATCAAAACTATGAATTAACACATGTGGAATTATATACTTAACAAAAAAGTGTGAAACAACTGAAAATATGTCTTATATTCTAGGTTCTTCAAAGTAGCCACCTTTTGCTTTGATGACTGCTTTGTACACTCTTGGCATTCTCTTGATGAGCTTCAAGAGGTAATCACCGGAAATGGTCTTCCAACAATCTTGAAGGAGTTCCCAGAGATGCTTAGCACTTGTTGGCCCTTTTGCCTTCACTCTGCGGTCCAGCTCACCCCAAACCATCTCGATTCGGTTCAGGTCTGGTGACTGTGGAGGCCAGGTCATCTGGCGTAGCACCCCATCACTCTCCCTCTTGGTCAAATAGCCTTTACACAGCTTGGAGGTGTGTTTGGGGTCATTGTCCTGTTGAAAAATAAATGATGGTCCAACTAAACGCAAACCGGATGGAATAGCATGCCGCTGCAAGATGCTGTGGTAGCCATGCTGGTTCAGTATGCCTTCAATTTTGAATAAATCCCCAACAGTGTCACCAGCAAAGCACCCCCACACCATCACACCTCCTCCTCCATGCTTCATGGTGGGAACCAGGCATGTAGAGTCCATCCGTTCACCTTTCTGCATCGCACAAAGATACGGTGGTTGGAACCAAAGATCTCAAATTTGGACTCATCAGACCAAAGCACAGATTTCCACTGGTCTAATGTCCATTTCTTGTGTTCTTTAGCTCAAACAAGTCTCTTCTGCTTGTTGCCTGTCCTTAGCAGTGGTTTCCTAGCAGCTATTTTACCATGAAGGCCTGCTGCACAAAGTCTCCTTTTAATAGTTTTTGAAGAGATGTGTCTACTGCTGGAACTCTGTGCGGCATTGACCTGGTCTCTAATCTGAGCTGCTGTTAACCTGCGATTTCTGAGGCTGGTGACTCGGATAAACTTATCCTCAGAAGCAGAGATGACTCTTGGTCTTGCTTTCCTGGGGCGGTCCTCATGTGAGCCAGTTTCTTTGTAGCGATTGATGGTTTTTGCAACTGCACTTGGGGACACTTTCAAAGTTTTCCCAATTTTTCGCACTGACTGACCTTCATTTCTTAAAGTAATGATGGCCACTCGTTTTTCTTTACTTAGCTGCTTTTTTCTTGCCATAATACAAATTTTAACAGCCTATTCAGTAGGACTATCAGCTGTGTATCCACCAGAGTTCTGCAAAACACAACTGATGGTCCCAACCCCATTTATAAGGCAAGAAATCCCACTTATTAAACCTGACAGGGCACACCTGTGAAGTGAAAACCATTTCCGGTGACTACCTCTTGAAGCTCATCAAGAGAATGCCAAGAGTGTGCAAAGCAGTCATCAAAGCAAAAGGTGGCCACTTTGAAGAACCTAGAATATAAGACATATTTTCAGTTGTTTCACACTTTTTTGTTAAGTATATAATTCCACATGTGTTAATTCATAGTTTTGCTACCTTCAGTGTGAATGTACAATTTTCATAGTCATGAAAATACAGGAAAATCTTTAAATGAGAAGATGTATCCAAACTTTTGGTCTGTACTGTATATATTCATACTGTATAAATATGTATAGCACGGTGGCTCAGTGGTTAGTACTGCGGTGCTGGAGTTCTGGGTTCAAATCCCACCAAGAACAACATCTGTGTAATGCACACGCCTGGACTGACTGGCGTGTGCATGTTTAGTGGTTCCACTGTGCCATGAACCGGAGAGTGCCTGGAGGGGTGTAACTAAGTATCTGCTCGATCCGACCAAGGTCGCACGACGGCATACGACGCCAGTGCACCAGGGAGGAACCGAGCAGAGGGACCAGGGTCTACTCCAGGTCAGACTCCGGACACGGCTGTTGACCCACACCGGGGAATACAGGAACAGGCAGGCTAGAGCGCAGGCTGGGTAGGGTCCAGTACAGACTGGGAGACGAGTTCAGAACCGCAGATGCGGTAATCAAACAGAGTAAAGCGAAACCGCAGGTGCGGTAGACAAGGCTGAGCAGAGCGAAACCGCAGACGCGGTAGACAGGGCTGAGCAGAGCGAAACCGCAGACGCGGTGGACAAAGCTGAGCAGAGCAAAACCGCAGACGCGGTAGACAAGGCTGAGCAGAGCAGAACCGCAGACGCAGTAGAAAAGGCTGAGCAAAGCGAAACCGCAGACGCGGTAGACAAGGCTGAGCAGAGCAAAACCGCAGACGCGGTAGACAAGGCTGAGCAGAGCAAAACCGCAGACGCGGTGGACAAGGCTGAGCAGAGCAAAACCGCAGACGCGGTGGACAAGGCTGAGCAGAGCAAAACCGCAGACACGTGGACAAGGCTGAGTAGAGCAAAACCGCAGACGCGGTGGACAAGGCTGAGCAGAGCAAAACCGCAGACGCGGTGTACAAGGCTGAGCAAAGCGAAACCGTAGACGCGGTGGACAGGGCTGAGCAAAGCGAAACTGCAGACGCGGTGGACAAGGCTGAGCAGAGCGAAACCGCAGACGCGGTGGACAAGGCTGAGCAGAGCGAAACCGCAGACGCGGAGGACAGGGCTGAGCAGAGTGAAACCGCAGACTCGGTGGACAAGGCTGAGCAGAGCGAAACCGCAGACGCGGTGGACAGGGCTGAGATAAATCGCCGAAGAGGTAAACAAAGACAAAGCAAAAGGAATAGGGCTCTGTTCATATGGAACAGAAAGAAAGGCAGAACCAGATACACACTAGATACTTGCAAAGAAGTATCGAGAGGACTCCAACTCACAAACGGAAGTACAGCGACAACGAGAAGGAGTTAGGTGCAGGTTCAGACAACGCAGGAAAAGGGAAGGGACGGACATAGAGACGAAACAGGTAAAAGGTAAGGAGACAGTTCAGACAGGAACTGTAACTGCAACAAAATACAGGAACGAGCCAAGGCAAAGCCAAGTGCTGGTTTAGACAAAGCAGGAGAAAGGGAAGATACGGACATAGAGAGAAACAGGAAGCAGGTTAGGAGACAGTTCAGACAGGAACTGTACTGCAACAAATACAGGAGCGAGTCTGGGTATGCGGCCCCCAGAGGGCAAGACGAACACTCTAAGAGCGTGTTCAGACTGGTCTGGAAATACAGCCTCCAGGAAGGCGGACAGACAACAGGCTAGAGTGCACAGACAGGACACAGTTCAGACACGGGAACTGATACCGATAGGTAGGAAACATAGACAGGACCTGGCATGTCAGCGACCAGAAGCCAACTGACAGAACAAGATGCTCAGGCAAGGATTCCAAGGAGGAGCTCGGTTAAATACCAGGTGACAGACAGCAATAGGCTGAGGACGCATCAGGGGAGTGTCAGCAGCAGCTACAAGAAACAGGAAGTTCAGCGGGCGTTGCCCTAAGCAGCAAGAGCAGAGCAAAGCAGACAACATGGAAAGAAGCCAGAGTGGCAGTCTGGACAGGAGATCAAGTGCGCGCTCTTGCACAGTGGGAGATGGACCACTATGCAAGGACGCCGCCAGGTATGTTACAATCTGCAAGGAGTTTGTATGTTCTCCCTGTGTTTGTGTGGGTTTCCTCCAGGTACTCCGGTTTCCTTCTAAACCTCAAAGATATAGTGATAGGGAATTTAGATTCTGAACCCAAATGGGGACAGTCATGAGGTCTATAACACACTGTGAAATTAATGGTGCTATATAAGTGAATAAAATAAATAAAGAAATAAAATAATAATATACAATTAACGCAAGAAGTAAAGCAAATTCTTTGTATAATAAAAAGTTAGATAATTTGCTAATGTATGTTGTATGAGTCTCTCGTGGTCATTACCAAGACCTCTGTTACTGTGTATTATGCTTCGTTTTTTAGTCTTTGCAGATGAAAACCTGCCCTGGTTATGTGATGGGCACACAAGGGTATGATTTTTTTACAGTACAGTTATCAGAACCCTCTTTTGTAGCAAACTGTGTGTGCATTTGTACATTCTCATTAGCTTCCTCTCCATTCTTTAAAGACGATCTTTCACCAGTTTTACCATATTAAATGGTCACATCATGGAATAGTGGCTGCAGAGCTGAATACAACATATTTTTTACTTTCTCATCTCCAGTGCAGACACATTAGCTAGTAAAGTTTAGATTCTTGTCTAAGGCCAATTGGGTGTTATCAGAGATTCTTCTTTGAGGGTGTTTACTTTCTCCCCTGCATTACATTTTGTAATGACACATAACTCTACTGTACTCCCTTACCCCCACAGTAACTGCTCTAAAATGAAAGCTGGAGGTGTTTGCAATTACACTCAACTCTGCTGTACTCTACAACATACGTGTCAAACTGTGGCCCGTGGGCCAAATCTGGCCCGATGGGTGGTTATATTTGGCCCGCGACACCAGAACTGCCACCCCTATGTGCGGCCATTATTCTGTATGGAGCATTATGTGGGGCCCATAAATAAAGATGAACACACCTAATTAAATATAAATATATATATATATATATATATATATATATATATATATATACAGTTAGGTCCATATATATTTGGACAGAGACAACATTTTTCTAATTTTGGTTCTAGACATTACCACAATGAATTTTAAACAAAATAATTCAGATGCAGTTGAAGTTAAGACTTTCAGCTTTCATTTGAGGGTATCCACATTAAAATTGGATGAAGGGTTTAGGAGTTTCAGCTCCTTAACATGTGCCACCCATGTTGTTTGGAAGAGAAGGAAGCAAAATAAGGTAATGAATAAATTATAAAAAATCCAAACTTTTGGAATGCCTGGAAGATAAATTAAAAATAAAAGTTTAGTCTTTAACTGATACATCAATCTACCTGTATTACTTGGGCACCCCAGTTATATGGTGACACATATGATTAAAAATAAGTCTTTAGTAATATAAATATTTTTTCAGAACTACGGTTTACACAAACATTATTACCCAAGGAGACTGTGAAGGCAATAACAGAGCAAACCACTGTTTCAGCAAGTACAGAAGCGACTACAACAGAAAATACTGGTGTTACGGCAAAGGTGAAACAAAGCACTGCGACCCACTTCATAGTTCCTGTGCAAACTACAAACATTATAGGTCAGTTGATAAATTTTAAAGCAATAACTTCAAAAATGCTTTTCAATCTTTTTTCTTGAGGTTATCCAGGACTTTTTTTTATTTTTTACTTTATGGGACTGAGTAGTTATCGGCAGGTACCTGCCTGTGCTACCCTGTGCCGATCTCTGCCAGCTCAGAGCTGCCATCAACCGCTCCTGCCAGTGATTCTTCTGCTTCTTGTGATGTTACAAGGCATAACTGCCGACGGCATGTTGATTGAAAGCAGGCTCCCTGCAGCCCTGGGTTGAGCCGGCTGTAAATCAGCATGATACCCCGTCGACATACAGGTGCATCTCACTAAATTAGAATATCATCAAAAAGTTAATTTATTTCTGTTATAGAGTGATCTATTTCAAGTGTTTATTTCTGTTAATGTTGATGATTATGGCTTACAGCCAATGAAAACACAAGGGTCATTATCTCAGTAAATTAGATTACTTTATAACAGCTTGAAAAATGTTTTTAAAATCTAAAATGTCGGCTACCGAAATGTGTGTTCAGTAAATGCACTCAATACTTGATCAGGGCTCCTTTTGCATCAATTACTGCATCAGTGTGGTGTGGCATGGAGGCGATCAGCCTGTGGCACTGCTGAGGTGTTATGGAAGCCCAGGTTGCTTTGATAGCAGCCTTCAGCTCGCCTGCATTGTTGGGTCTGGTGTCTCATCTTCCTCTTGACAATACCCCATAGATTCTCTATGGGGTTAAGGTCAAGAGAATTTGCTGGCCAATAAAGCACAGTGATACTGTTGTTTGTAAACCATGTATTGGTACTTTTGGCAGTGTGGACAGGTGCAAAGTCCTGCTGGAGAATGACATTTCCATCTCCAAAAAGCTTGTCTGCAGAGGGAAGCATGAAGTGCTCTAAAATTTCCTGGTAGATGGCTGCGCTGACCATGGTCTTGATAAAACACAGTGGACCTATACCAACCTATACCAACAGATGACATGGCTCCCCAAACCATCACTGATTGTGGAAACTTCACACTAGACCTCAAGCAGCCTCTCCACTCTTCCTCCAGACTCTGGGACCTTGATTTCCAAATGAAAATTGGAACTCTTGGACCTTGTGGAGTGTGTCAATGACTGCCTTCTGGACATCTGTCAAGTCAGCAGTCTTCCCCATGATTGTGGAGCCTACTGAAACAGACTAAGGAACCTTTTTAATACTAGAACTACCGGAGGGGTCATTTTGACCTTTTTGCTATTAATTTTGCCTATAATTTCTAAAATTTTAACAAATGAGTTCTGAGTTTTTGTGACTTTTATTTATTCATGGTAGTGTATATTTTAGGACACAAAAATGAATTGTAATTTTTTCAGGGGCCCGGATTTTACAATACATACCTATAAGTACTGAAGGGGTCAATTTGACCCCATACATAAAAGTAGTAGTAGGCAAGTCACCTTATATTACAGAGTACAGAAAATCATAGTGCTTCTCCCTAGTTGTAGAGTGTAATTGTGTCTTTGCATATCAGGGATGATTCAGCATTTTGTTTTGTCTAAACTTGTCTGAACATGTTTGATCCATGTCTCTTCTAGCGATTTCTGTCTGCACTTCAGTAGCAAACATTACAGTTGAAGCTACAACTCTGCATGTTTGTACAGTGTCGTTTTATTACTTCTGCAATCTTACAAGTCCCTTTTTGTGACGTATAATTGAAGCATGAGTAAGCAGAGGGGTCTGACAAGTGAAGAAATTTTGAAATGTCTTCAGAATTTATCTGAAAATGAGTCAGAAGAAGAAAATCAGGAACAAATAGACTCAGAGTCTGATGAAGAATATTTTCCTCATGATATTTCCGAAGAATCAGATTCAAGCAGTAACAGTGATATAATTGACGATACCGAAGATTCTGGAGAGGATGATGGATGTCCTACTACGTCAACAAGATGTACGGCCACACCACAGTTGCGGAGAGGTAGAGGAAGAGGGACCCAACCACAATATTTTGGATACGGAGGGAGAAAGAAAGGTACAGTGGACATTTATCCTGCTGTGGGTCATAAAGAGACTTGTCGCGATGGAACTGTGTGAGAAGTTGTCCCAATTGCTTCTGCATCTACTAGCCGACTGTCCCAACAAAACATTCTACGAGAAACAGCTGGACCCACCCCTTATGCCAAACGGGAGATCATCAATGGGAATGTATCAAGTGCATGGAGGTTGCTAATTGATGAACCTATACTTCGCCACATAAAAAAGTGTACAGAAATGGAGGCTCGTCAGAAACTTGAAGATGATAAATGGACAGTTTCTCTAATCGAGCTTGGTGCATTTACTGCAATATTATATGCGAGGGGCGCATATAATGCAAATGGTCTTTCTGTAAAAACCTTGTGGTCAAGTACTTGGGGTCGTCGCTTCTTTCAAGACACTATGCCGAGAAGTAGGTTCGAAGAATTGATGCGATTTGTACGATTTGACATCAAATCCACCCGATCTGATACATTGAAGAATGACAAGTTTGCTTTATTTTCTGAAGTGTGGAATCGCTTCATTGGAAATTGTATACTGTGTTACAAACCTGGACAAAACCTGACAGTTGATGAACAGCTTTTTCCAACTTTCACCCAATATATAGCCAATAAGCTGCACAAATTTGGAATAAAATTCTGGCTGGTAGCTGACGTAGAATCCAAATACCTCTGCAATGGGTTTCCATATTTGGGAAAAGATGAACAACGACCGGCTGATCGGTCTCTTGCACAATACATTGTTCTCAAACTAATGGATCCATTTTTGAACAAGGGAAGAAATGTTACTACAGATAATTTTTTCACTTCATTGAAACTTGCCAATACACTGAAAGCCAAGAGAACAAGCATTGTGGGAACGATGAACCGTGCAAGAAAAGAGATTCCATCTTTGGCAAAAAACCTACGAACAAATACATATGAGACTACTCTGATGAAGAATGGTGACATCACTCTAACAGTTTACCAAGGTAAACCAAATAAGAATGTCATTTTGTTCAGTAGTCTTCACCCAGATGTAGCAGTTGGAAACGACAAGAAAAAAAAAACGGAAACGGTAACATTTTACAATAAAACAAAGGTTGGAGTGGACATAGTAGACCAGATGGCTCGAAAGTACACCACAAAATCTGGAAGCCGCCGATGGCCTGTTCAGGTGTTTTGTAATGTACTTGATTTAGCAGCTATAAACGCAACAATACTCTATAAAACAGCAACTGGGAGTCAAATTAGCAGATGGGAGTTCATTCTTCAGCTGGCATTAGACCTTCGCAAGAATTATTTGAAATCAAGAAGTGGCCCATCATCCGCAATGTCTGAACCACAAACAAAAAGACAAGAAATCTGCAAGCGTCGAAAATGTGGAGTTGGAAGATGCAACGAAAACAAAACAATTAAAACTTGCGCAAGCTGTAACAAACCAGTTTGTGGAAAATGCACTGGGAAAGTGGAAGAAAGTACTGTTTGTGTTAACTGTTGGACACCGCATGCTATGACCATGTAAAAGGAAAATGCGTTTAAACTGCTGTACTTGATCTTAACACTGTTCCTACTAAGTTAAAATAAATGTTCTTTAATTTGTTGGCAAAAAAAAGTTATTTTTACTCCAGAGTCAGTACTTTTGAATGGGGGTCAAAATGACCCCTAATGGTAGTTATAGGTATTATGAAACATGCGGTAGTTCTAGTGTTAAACGCTTAGGAAGCCTTTGCAAGTGTTTTTTTGTTAATTATTCTAATTTACTGAGATAAGGACTTTTGTGTTTTCATTGGCTGTAAGCCATAATCATCAACATTAACAAAAATAAACACTTGATATAGATCCCTCTGTTTGCAATGACTCTATATAATAGATGAGTTTCACTTTTTGTATTGAAGAACTGAAATAAATTAACTTTTTGATGATATTCTAATTTAGTGAGATGCACCTGTAGCAGAGCAGAAAAGAAAGAACTGCTCTGACAACATGATGTCAAAGAAAGAAGGAGAATAGCAACCAGGGGAAACAAAAAGTTTTGGATAACCCAACTATTGTTGGTTTGTTCAGCATGCACTTATTAATGTAGTTCACATATTTTATGGTATCCCATGGATGAAGATGTCATGAACATAAGGCCCCCTTCACATGTCCGTGTTTCTGATACATGTATCCATTTTTATTGCTCACGCATACCACACGTACCCATTATAACCTATACTGCTATGCAATGTCCGTGTTTTTTGCAAAACACACAGAGACATGTCCGTTTTTTTCTGGCAGCACGGATGACCAGGGCTAATACAAGTCTATGCGTCCATGAAAAACACGTACAGCACTCGGATGGCATCCGTGTGCCATTCATGTGCTGTTCGAGTTTAACACTGCAAAGTATAGGAGCAGCTTTGTAATTTCATTCTTTCTTTATCCATACCGGAAAAACACGGATGGTACACTGATGGCAAACTGATTGAAAACACTGATTACACCGGTACAGATTTTTCCGGTACTGATTCCATACAGACGTGGAGAGGGGGCCTCAGACATGTTTTTAGTTTTTTTGCGTAAAATGCTATTAATGTTCATACATATTGCTCAATTATTGAATGTAATATTGAGTAGTGGTTATTGATTAGGGGTGGTTCTTAATTAGAACTTAGGACATGTCAGTTGCAAATTAATTGGTGTGTTACATGATCTAAAGTTCAATATAAAAAAAACAAAAACCTAAAGTTTTTTAAACCTAAACCCCTTTACCACATTGGGTTTTTCCGTTTTCGTTTTTTGCTCTCCTTCTTCCCAGAGCCATAACTTCTTTATTTTTCGTTAAATATGGCTGTGTGAGGGCTTAATTTTTGCATAACGAGTTGTACTTTTGAACAGCACCATTGGTTTTACCATGACGTGTACTGGAAAGCAGGAAAAAAATTCCAAGTGCGGTGAAATTGCAAAAAAAATGCAATTTCACTATTTTTTTTTTACCATGTTCACTACATGCTAAAACTGACCTGCCATTATGATTCTCCAGGTCATTATGAGTTTGCAGATACCAAACATGTGTAGGTTCTTGTTTATTTAAGTGGTGAAAAAAAACCAACAAAGTTTGTAAAAAAAAAAATGGCGCCATTTTCCAAGACTCTTAGCGTCTCCATTTTTTGTGATCTGGGACTGGGTGAGGGCTTATTTTTTGCGCGTCGAGCTGTTGTTTTTATTGATTCCATTTTGGGATAGATACAATATTTTAATTGCCCTGAGGAAGTCTTAGACGAAACGTGTTTAGGAGTGGAGGGACCAGGGACCGCACTGGCATTTACACCACAGCTACTATATTGAGTTATGGCAAGACCTTTCCAGCATACTATGCACTGTCTTCGTTCTCATAAGCACTGACTTTGTATATTTCATTACGTGGGGACTTTAGATTTGCTTATGTCTGTGTCTTCTAGACAATACCTGCTATTAATATATGCTGTCGAACCTATAATGTAATGGACATTTTCGGAATACTCTATTTATGGTTGTAACGTGAGGTGTCCAACATATCCTGTTGTCCCTCACAGTTGGAGGTGCTTTTTATCCGTTTATGTGTTTTGTATGTATTTGGTTTAATAAAATTTCTGCCATTTTAAGGTTTGCTGTTAATGTTTGGTTTCTGATCAGCAATTAGATCTTTTTTCCTAACATATTGATATCTATATATTCAACTAGAACAGCAATTCTAGATAATGTTTTTTAGGACAATTTATCTCTATTGATTATAATTATTGCAATGTTGCGGCGACCAAATAAACGTTCTTCTGGCATTTTGATTTTTTTTCTCGTTACGCCATTTACTGATAGGATTATTTTTATATATCGATATATCGGGCGATTCTGAACGTGGCGATACCAAACATGTGTATTTTTTTTTTAATGGTTTTACTTTGAATGGGGCAAAAGGGGGGGATTTGAACTTTTATTTTTTTACATTTTTCTAATATTTTTAAAAAACATTAACTTTTTACATGCTTCAATAGTGTCCATGGGAGACTAGAAGCTGCGATCATCTGATCGCTTGTGTTACATATAGCAGGGCTTTAGCTGCTATGAGCGCCGACAACCACAGGGGACTCCTGCAGACCCTGGGTTGTCATGCCAACTAATCGGCGACCAGCGATCATGTGACGGGCGCGCCAATGGGTGGGTCTTATGAAGCGCTTCTGGCGTGGCCATGTTAAATGCCGCTGTCGGAGTTTGACAGCTGCATTTAACATGTTAAGAGCTGCAAGTGGATTCCACCCGCGGCTGTTAGGGGCACATATCAGCTGATCAGATCACTTGTTATGTGGAAAGATGCAGGCTCAGTGCCGGAGCCCGCATCAAAGGGAGGAAGACAACCTTGGACGTACCTATATGTTCAAGGTCGTTAAGGGGTTAAAATGAAAAAATAAACAAAAAAAACATTATACTTACCACACCTAGCTCTTTTGTGACATCGCTCCTTTGATCCCCAGTTGACCTCTGTACACCTGACCTCCAATGATAGAGGGTAATGGCATGCCATTGCAGAGGCCATGTATATGACTCTTCCCCTGGGGCCGTGGGGTACTCGGAAGCCGGGCCGGTCGGTTCTATTGGGGTAGTCACGGTGGCGTGACCCGGTCCGTGGCCCAGGGGGTCAAAAATTAAAGTAAAGAGGGGAATAAAGTTTTGGGGATAAAGTTTTGTGACGCCACCCGTGGTATGCGACTATAGGTGGCCACCGCTGCTGTTCAGTTCCACTGGGGCTGTTGGTGACGCAGCAGAGATGGTTCAGCTCTCCACGGGTAGAGCTAGGCCTCAGGGCAGTTAAATAGGAATTTTTGATGTTGGTGGTGGAGTGCAAGGCAGGTGACGCAGCAATTAAGTCAAGGACACAGCGAGGTGCAGTCCTCAGGTTTTTACTCACAGTTCTTACTTTGCTCCAGGTTACAACTGCTAGCCATGTTATAACAGCCCACCGAGTCCTATGTCCTCCGGGGAAGTGATCCAGCCAACTCTCAGATAACTTGGGTTCACTTGATCGGGACCCCTTTCTTGTGTACCTTCCCGTGTCGTCTCTCTGCTCTGGCTCTCACCCTCCTGCCCTGTGCCTCACACACAGTGTCCCGAGCCAGTGGCTGCAGGCCTTGCCGTGTAACGACCTCTCCGTGCCCTTGGTCCTATATGGCCATCTTTTCAGCGAATGATGTGTGCTTTTGGCTACGGCACTTGAAGATACCGCAGCCTCCGGGTTGCTAGCTGAGTCTTGCAGTAATCCACTAGTGTGGGGCCGGTCCCCTACTGCAGCCTGGTCCCTCCTCCCGACTCCGGTCAGCGTGAATTCGGGCGCTTGGGTGGACTCCGCACTTCCTGTGCCCCTAGGACCCCCTCTATGTCTCTGGAGCCCCTCACTGCTCCGGTCTTCTCTCTTCCTTCCCTGTGACAGACTCCTGTCACCAACTGCTCTGACTAACTGACTGACTAACTGACTAACTGACTTTATAGATATTTCTACCCGTCTTTTTATACTGTTTGTCATGTGACCCACGTCACTAACTGTCACTCTACGTGGTCCCCTCAACCTTCAGTTCTTCCTTCTGTGCTCCCCTAAAAACTACTTTCTCAACTCACCTCCTCTACCTAGTTCCCTCCTCTAGACAGGGACAAGGACTGTGTTTTCCCTCAGGAGCAATCTCACCCTTCCCTATTGGAGCGATGTGGTGTTGGATGTGGGTGTGTGGGCCCCGGGTAGTGCTCCCTCCTTACCCGAGATGCAATACCTCTGTGGCGACTGGACCTGCAGGGGCGCCACATTTAGAATCTGCTGAGTTTCTGTTAATAGAAATTGTGAACAATAGCTACTGGATGTTTAAAAGGGGATTTATTGTAAACAGGTTTCCCCTTTGCATCTACTTGTACATATCCAAACTATGGGACAGGAGTAGAAGGAAAGGGAAATGGTAGTGGGACAGGGTAACAGAAGAAGCCTAGCTATCTGGGTGTGCTACCTTTTATATATCAGCCACATAATCATAGTCCGTACTTTGCACATTACTGTAACACCCTCACATAATAGGATAATCCAGTCAGATCACTGACTGAGTTCTCCAGGAACAAGCACATTGCTGCTGATGTAGACACTTTCCTGAAGATGACGATCTTAGGTCCAAAATGTATTAGAATCGTAGAGAGGTCACATCTAGCCATGGATGGCATCATTGCACTTGATTAAAGTATTTATGACAAAGGCCTGAGACAAGAAAGCAATCCCAAACACAAGTGTGCCCTCCATTAAAACCATTGAGATTTAATAGTACCATTGAGCACTCAGAGAGAGTATTTATGACACAGTCCTGAGACCAGTGGTAACTTCTCTCTATTGTTCTGGAATTTTTCATGACATTTGGTGAACTGCAGAGTTCAATTATCAAATTATATGCCCAGTCCCTGATATTACCAATGTTGACTTCTAACACCAGGTGTACAAAGTCCAGCAGGGAAGCAGAGGGTAACTGTAAAGTGCCAGGGATAGTACAGGTCACTATAAGAACAATTTTAATGTAAGAACAATTTAGATAAAGTTATTTTAGATTTGTCGCCATTTTTGGTGAACCAGGATAGTGCGAGGGCGTAACAGTTCACAACTTTGCCGTAGGCCTCCTTCACACATCTGTGTTTCCAGTACGAGGGATATCTATTTTTCTTCACGGATACCACACGTACCCATTATAACCTATGGACTGTCTCCATGCAAAACACACGGAGACATGTCCCTTTTTTTCCAGAAGCCAAGGGCCAGTACAAGTCTATGAAAAACATGTACAGCACACGGTTAGCATCCGTGTGTTGTCCGTGCTTAACATTGCAAAGTATAGGAGAAGCTTCGTAATTTATTTATTTATTTATTCATAACGGAAAAACACACTGATGGTAAAAACAGATACACGGCGGATGACACACTTATGACACACTGATGGATAACACTAATGCCATACTGATAGAAAACACTGATAACACCAGTATCGTTTTTTCTTCTACATGTTTTGTATGGACATGTGAAGTCGCGTTAGAGGTAGGGAGAGAAAGCCATAAAACATTGTACAGATAGTGTCAGTGTGTTTTATAGCATAGCAGTGAAGATTAGGGGGTTGGTTTGAAATAAATATTGTTTTTAATCCTAAATGTCTCTCTATATATTGTAATAAACTAATCATGTTTCTAATATACTTGAATTAATCCCTTCACTCCCAAGCCTGTTCACTCCCACCTTCCTTACCAGGCCAAATGTTACAATTCTGACCAGTGTAATTTTGTGAGATAATAATTCTAGAACACTTCAATGTATCCTAGTGATTCTGAGACTGTTTTTTCATGACACATTGTACTTTATGGTAGAGGTAAATTTAGGTTGATATTTTTTGGTTTATTTCTGAAAAAAACAGAATTTTGGTGACAATTTAGAAAATTTCACAATTTTCAAACTTTTAATTTTTATGCCCTTAAACCAGATAGTTACAGTATATCACACAAAATAGCTAATAAATAGCATTTACCACATGTCTACTTTACATCACCATAATTTTTGAATCATAATTTTATTTTTATTTTTAGGAAGTTAGAAAGGTTAAAAGTTTATCAGCAATTTCTCATTTTTCCAACAAAATTCACAAAACCAATTTTTTTTTAGGGACCTCATAACATTTGAAGTGACTTTGAGGGGCATGTATGACAGAAAATACACAAAAGTTAAAAACTGAACCCTCAAAGTGGTCAAAACCACATTCAAAAAGTGCATTAACCCTTCGGGTGCTTAACAGGAATTAAAGCAACGTGGAAGAAAAAAATTTTAAATTTTACTTTTTCCCCCAAAAAATGTTGCTTTAGCCCCAAATATGTCATTTTCACAAGGGTAATGTCACGCAAGGTGTGGGAAAGACTTAGTGCAACACAAAGGGAAGAGGAAAAGGGAGTCCAGACACTAGAGGAGACCTCCTAGGCTGATATAATATCACCCTGTCTCCACTAACATCTCTATATTGGTTCTTCACCAATCGCCGCACGCGAACCTCGCCATGTCTTTACCTGGTGTAAGGCCCTGGCTAGGAAAGGGAGGGGGATGAGCGCTAGTTGATCCCCACTGACAACTAAAGACTACAAGGGGAAACAAACAAGGGAAGATAGCTTAGCTTTAAGTCGACTTCAGAGAGATGAACACCCGTCCTCTTAGCTCCAGAGAGGAAGAAGTAATGCACTTGCTCAATGCCTTCACAAAGGGTAATGTGAGTATTGCCGGCACCTCCCTCTAGCAGACAGCAGGTATTTATACACCCAGGCTAGGGTGTTAATTAGCAAGAGGAAGGTAGCCGCTGGGTCCTACAGAGACAGCCTATAAGAAGGTGTCTGTAATGCCTAATGAAGAGATCTCCTGCAACCAACTGCAGGGCGACTGTCTGTCACTTCTGACACACCCGTGACAGGTAATAGGAGAAAATGGACCAGTCAGTTTGTTGTGAAATTTCTCCTGAGTACGCCGATACCCCATATGTTGTGGGAAACTACTGTTTGAGTGCACAGCAGGGATCGAAAGGCAAGGAGCACCATTTGACTTTTGGAGTGCAAAATTGTCTGGAATCATTAGGGGATGCCATGTCGCATTTGCAGAGCCTCTGATTTGCCTAAACAGTGGAAACTCCCCACAAGTGACCCCATTTTGGAAACTACACCCCTCAAGGAACTTATCTAGAGCTTTGGTGAGCACCTTGAACCCACAGCGGATTTATAGAATTTTATAACATTTAGCCGTGAAAATAAAAAAATAAATTTTTCCGACAAAAATGTTGTTTTAGCCCCAAAGTTTTTATTTTTGTCACAAGGTAACAGTAGAAAATGGACCACACAATTTGTTGTGCAATTTCTACTGAGTACACTGATACTTCATATGTGGTGGAAAACTATTGTCCTGTACCAGGCAGGACTCAGAAGGGAAGGAGTGCCAGTTGACTTTTCCAGTGCAAAATTGACTGGAATAGATAGCAGACGCCATGTCGCGTTTTCATAGGCCCCGATTTGCCTAAACAGTGGAAACCCCCCACAATTTTTATGTGATTCAGATGAAACCCCCAACGGATCCATTCACTACAATGAGGCAACAAAGTTATTCTCGACTCCGTCTGGCCTCTGTTCAGCGCTGTCTTTCTTTTCAGAAGTGCACAAAACTGTGGCCGAGTGCACTTTTATGCACGCTCTGGATCATAGGCCAGACAGAGTACACAGTGTCCCCATCTGCCTCTTAATAGGGACTCTTCTGTCAGGTGTTCCGTCTGAATCATGTATGTCAGAGATTTACATGGAAACCCCGGTGTAAGCGCAATGTTGAGCGCAGGATAAATGTGAGCCAAGTCTTACTGTGATCTTTGGGAGGCAGAATGAACAAATCAACAGCAGATCAAAAAATGGTTTTATTTATTTTTTACACCATTCCTCTTGCGGTTTAAGTGATTAGATGACTTTATTCTTCGGGTCGGTGCGATTACAGTGATACCAGGTTTATATCAGTTTTTTATGTTTGGCTGCTAAAAGATCCTTTTTTTTTGTTGCAAAAGCAAGTTTTTGTATCATCATAAAATCGATAAGACAGCTTTATTAATAGGGTCAGTACAATTACAGTGATACCACATTTATATCATTCGTATTTTTTGATCGCATTTTATTCCACTTTATGCTTGGCGGTATGAGGAAAAAGCATAGGTATTTTCCTCGTTTTTTTTTTTACGGAATTGACTGAAGGGGTTAACTACTGTGAGAGTTTTATAAATCAGGTTGTTCTGGATACGGCGATACCGAATATGTGTACCTTTTTTGTTTAGTTTTGTCTTTACATAAACATACATACTTATGGTTATACTTTTTTTATTTTGTGATTTTTTAAAAAAATATATTTTTACAATGTTTTTATTACATTTTTCTTTAGTCCCTCTATGGTACTTTTAATTTTATCACTCTGATTGCTGGTATAATGCATTGCATTATACCTTTACCCCTTAATGAATTCCTTAAGTAGTGAAGTTTCCAATATGGGGTCACTTGTGGGGATTTCTGCTGTTCTGGCACCAAAGCCAGAGCACAAAAGCCAAGCAGTGCTTATTCCCATCCAATCCCTGTCGAGTGTGCTCAAACACTTGTGTGGGGTACTGCCACATTCAGTAAAAATTACATAACAAATTATGGGGTCCATTTTCTCACAACGTGGAAATTATACATTTGGTGCTAAAACAGTATTTTAGTGTAAAAAAATATTTTTTTTCTTTTAACATCTAAATGTTATAAAGTTTCAATTTTGAGGTAATTTTTCCACTTGTGAAAATAAAAACATTGGGGTTAAAACAGCATTTTTGAGGAAAAAAGGTGATTTTTTATTTTCACGGCTCAACGTTATAAAATTCTGTGAAGCCCCTGTGGCTACAAGGTGCTCACCACACATCTAGATGAATTCCTAGAGGGGTCTAGTTTCCAAAATGGGGTCACTTGTGGGGGGTTTCAGCTTTTTCGCAATGTTAGGGGCTCTGCAAATGCAACATGACATTCTAAATCTATTCCAGACAAATGTACGCTCCAAAAAAGAAATAGCGCTCTTTCCTTTCCGAGCCCTGACATGTGCCCAAACGGCAGGTTTTGACCACACATGGGGTATTTTCATGTTTGGAAGAAATTACGTAACAAATAATGGGATCTGTTTTTTCATTTAATCCATTGTGAAAATGACAAATTTGGGGCTAAAACCAACATTTTAGCAAAAAATAATAATTTTTGCTTTCACATCCACATTTTAACCACTTCGCACCAGAGCCTGTTTTTGCCTTCGTGACCGGGCCAATTTTTTCAATTCTGACCACTGTCACTTTATGAAGTAATTACTCTGGAACGCTTCAACGTATTCCCCTGATTATGAGATTGTTTTTTCATGACATATTGTACTTCATGATAGTGGTAAAATTTCTTCGATATAACTTGCGTTTATTTGTGAAAAAATCTTAAATTTGGCGAAAATTTTGAAAATTTTGCAATTTTCAAACTTTGAATTTTCATGCCCTTAAATCAGAGAGATATGTCACACAAAATAGTTAATAAATAACATGTCCCACATGTCTACTTTACATCAGCACAATTTTGGAACCAAAATTTTTTTTTGTTAGGGAGCTATAAGGGTTAAAAGTTGACCAGCGATTTCTCATTTTTCCAACAAAATTTACAAAAACATTTTTTTAGGGACCACATCATATTTGAAGTCACTTTGAGGGGTCTTTATGTCAGAAAATACCCAAAAGTGACACCATTCTAAAAACTTCACCCCTCAATGTGCTCAAAACCACATTCAAGAACTTTATTAACCCTTCAGATGCTTCATAGGGATTTTTGGAATCTGGAAGAAAAAAATTAACATTTTACTTTTTTCACAAAAATGTTACTTTAGACCCAATTTTTTTTATTTTCACAGGGGTAACAGGAAAAAATGGACCCCAAATATTTTTGTGCAATTTCTCTTGAGCGTGCTGATACCCCATATGTGAGGGAAAACCACTGTTTGGGCGCACTGCAGGGTTCGGAAGGGAAGGAGCACCATTAGACTTTTTGAATGTAAAATTTGTCTGAATAATTTGCAGACGCCATGTTGCGTTTGGAGAGCTCCTGATGTGCCTAAACAGTGGAAACCCCCCACAAGTGACACCATTTTGGAAACTAGACCCCTTAGGGAACTTATCTAGATGTGTGGTGAGCACCTTGAACCCCCAGGTGCTTCACAGAAGTTTATAATATTGAGCTGTAAAAATAAAATTTTCACATTTTTCCCACAAAAACGTTTTTCATCCCTTAATTTTGCATTATCATAAGGGTAATAGGAAAAATTTCACCATGAAGTTTTTGTGCAATTTCTCCTGAACACGCCGATACCCCATATGTGGAGGCAAACCACTGTTTGGGCGCACGGCAGCGTTTGAAAGGGAAGGAGCGCCATTTGACTTTTTGAATGTAAAATTTGTTTGAATAATTAGCAGACGCCATGTCGCATTTGGGGAGCCCCTAATGTGCCTAAACAGTGGAAACCCCCCACAAGTGCCACCATTTTGGAAACTAGACCCCTTAGGGAACTTATCTAGATGTGTGGTGAGCACCTTGCACCCCCAGCTGCTTCACAGAAGTTTATAATATTGAGCCTTAAAACTAATATTTTCACATTTTTCCCACAAAAAATGTTTTTCATTCCCTAATTTTGTATTATCATAAGGGTAACAGGATAAATTGCACCATGAAATTTGTTGTGCAATTTCTCCTGAGTACGCCGATACCCCATATGTGGGGGAAAACCACTGCTTTGGTGTACGGCAGGGTTCGGAAGAGAAAGGAGCGCTATGTTGGCTGGGATAGGCAGCAGACACAATGTCACATTTGAAGAGTCGCTGACATGCCGAAACAGCAGAAACCCCCACAAGTGACCCCATTTTGTAAACTACACCTCTCAAGGAATTCATCTAGGGAAGTAGTGAGTATTTTTTAATTTTTAAATTTATACCATTGGGCAGTGAAAAAAAGCATAATTATATTTTTACCACAAAAAAATGTTTTACCCTCAGATTTTACATTTTCACACAGGGCAATGGGTAAAAAATGGTGCCGAAATGTGTCACACAATTTCTTCTAAAAGTGGCAATACCCCATATGTGGCTGTATCGTACCGCTCAGCCATACGGCGAGATCTGGGAGGGGCGGAGCGCTATTTGACAATTGGAGAACAAATTATTGTAGAATAGGCATTTGGATTTGGGAGCACAAAATTTTCTGAATTTCTTTTGGGGGGCAAGGGCCATTTCGCTTTTCCAGAGCCTTTCTGCTACCAGTAACTTGGAAGTCCCTTATATTTTTAACAGATGACGCACCTGAGTGGGGACTAGCTTTTTTTGAGCACTGAGTTGAAGCTTTTATTGGGAACATTTTACGTAACATTTATCCGGCGCTCTAGGCTGAGCACTTACATCGGGGTTTCCATCTAAATTTCCAAGTGATGTAATTCAGATGAAACCCCTTCCGGATCCATTTACTATAATGAGGCAGCAGAGTTACTCTGGACTCCGTCTGGCCTCTGTTTAGCGGTGTCCTTTTTTTCAGAAGTGCACAAAACTGTGGCCAACCGCACTTTTATGCACGCCTTAAACAAATGACACCGTGGGATCACAGGCCAGACGGCATCCACAGTGGCCTATATCTGCCTCATTACAGGGAATCTTCCGTCATGGGTTCCGGCTGAATCACATATTTCAGAGATTTACACGGAAACTCTGGTGTAAGCGCTTAGCGCAGAGTGCAGGATAAATGTGAGCAGAGCCTTACTGCGATCTTTGGGAGACATAATAAACAAATCAGTAGCAGGTGAAGAATTGGTTTTATTTATTTTTTACGCCGTTCCTAGTGTGATATAACTGATTAGATTACTTTATTCTTCGGGTTGGTGCGATTACAGAGATACCAGATTTATATCGGTTTTTTATGACTGACAGCTGTCACACACTAAAAGACGCTTTTTTTTGCAAAATCTAGTTTTTGCATCACCATATTTTGAGAGCTATAATTTTTCCATATTTCGGCCGACAGAGTCATGTGATGGCTTGTTTTTTGCGGGACGAGTTGACATTTTTATTGGTACCATTTTTAGGTACGTGACATTTTTTGATCGCTTTCTATTCCGTTTTTTGGGAGGTAAAATTAACAATAAACAAACAATTCAGGAATTGTTTTTTGAGGTTTTTTTTTATGCCGTTCTGCGTGTGGTAAAAGTGATCAGGCAGCATTATTCTTCGGGTCAGTACGTTTACAGCGATACTACACTTACTGTATTTTTTTTTATGTTTTGGCGCTTTTACACAATAAAACAATTTTATAGAAAAAAATATTTTTTTTGCATTGCTTTATTCTGAGCGCTATAACTTTTTTATTTTTCGGCTGATGGAGCTGTATGGTGGCTTTTTTTTTGTGGAACAAGATGACGTTTTCAGCGGTACCATTTTTATTTCTATTTTGTTTTTTGATCGCATTTTTTTCCACTTTTTGTTTGGCGATATGATGAAAAAGCATATTTTTTTGCTCCGTTTTTTATTTATTTTTATTACGGTGTGCACAGAAGGAGTTAATTAGTGTTACAGTTTTATAGCTCGGGTTGTTTCGGACGCGGCAATACCAAATATGTGTACTTTTTTTGGTTTTGTAAAAATATACGGATTTATTGGTTTAATATTTTATTTATTTATTTTTATTTATTTTGTGATTTATTTTTTAACAGTTTAAAAACTTTTTTTTTTACTTTTTTTTACATTTTTACTTAGTCCCTGTATGGGACATTAATTTTTATTTTTCTGATCACTGATCTAATGTAATGTAATAGACATGTATTACATTACATGAGATCTTCGCTGACTGTTTCACAGTCAGTCTCCTGCCTGGCTTCAGCTGCAGGCTGAGCCAGGCAGGACACCATATATGGCAGATCTGGAGGCGGTCATGTGACCTCCAGCTGCCATAGCAACCCCAGGTCCTGGAAGCTATCAGGGGTCGTCGGAGAGGTAAGTAAGACCACCCCCTCTCCTCCTTCTATCTTCTATATGCCGCGATCACTATAGATCGCGGCATATAGAACATAGCAAAGGGTTAACATCACTGGGACCTGATCCAATCAGGTCCCGATGATGTTCCCTGTCAGAGCTAACGCTCTCCACCGGAATCGCAGCGCTTGCAGGACCCTGGGGGTCCTGAGCGCTGCGAGACCACCCACCATTTTTAAACGTCGGTGCTGCACAGAGCCCAGCAAGCGCCGACGTTTATCTACAGTGGGCGGTCGGGAACCGGTTAAAAAGTTCTATGAAGCTTTTACTGGTTCAACAAGCTCAACACACTCCTAGAACAATTTCTTGATGGCTCCAGTTTCCAAAATGGAGTCTCTTGTGGGGTTTCTGTTGTTTTGGTACCTCAAGGGCTCTGTAAATGAGACACAGTGTCTGCAATCTATTCCAGCCAAATTTACATTCCAAATACCAAATGTCGCTTCTTCCCTTCCAAGCCCTGCCATGTGTCCAAACAGAACTTTTTGACTACATGTGGGATATCGCCACGCTCAGAAGAAAGGTATCGCCACGCTCAGAGGAAAGTGGGTAACAAACTGTGTGGTCCACTTTTTGGTGTTACTGCTTGGAAAAGTAAAAAAATTGTGGGCTAAAACAACATTTTCATGAAAAAAATGAATATTTTCAATATGACAACCTAATGTTATCAAATTCTCTGTAGTACCTATGAGTTAAAAATGGCTACCATATCCCTGGATAAAATCCTTCAGGGTTGTAGTTTCCAAAATGGGGTTACTTGTGGGGGTTTTCTGCTGTTTGGGTGCCTTAGGGGCCGTGTAAATGTGACATAGTGCCCGCAATCTATTTCAGCCAAATTTGTGTTCCAAAATTCAAATGGTGTTCCATCCGAGCCCTGACATTTGTCCAAACAGAGGTTTCTGGTTTCTGTGTGGTATCAGCATGCTCATTAGAAACTATGTAACAAATTGTAGGGTCCATTTTCTTGTGCTATTCCTTGTAAAAAAAAAGAAAAAAATGGGGCTAAAGCAACATTTTAGAGCAAAAATTACAATTTATTTATTTTTTCATTCGACTTTGTATTGATTCCTGTCTAGCACCTGAAGGGTTAAAAATTTCCTAACAGCAGTTTTGAAGTATTTGAGGGGTGCGGTGTTTTAACCTTTCTAACATTCTAACAAAATAAAATGACGTTTAAAAATGATACAGATGTAAAGTAGACATATGGGAAATGTTATTTATTAATTGTTCTGAACAGCATGACTAACTGGTTTAAGGATATAAAGATTGAAAGTTTGAAAATTGTGAATTTTTCAAAATTTTTGCCAAAATTCCGATATTTTCACAAATCAACACAAAACATATCGACCTAAATTTACAACTAACATAAAGTACAATGTGTCACGAAAAAATAGTCTCAGAATCACTGGGATCCGTTGAACTTTCCAGAGTTATTACCTCACAAAGTGACGCTGGTCAGATTTAAAAAATTTGGCCTGGTCATTAAGGTTAAAATTGTCTTGGTTACTAAGGGGTTAATGTAGATTTAATTAATGTGCATCTCTATGAAGTTGGATTGGTTCTTATATTATAATACTTTACATTCATTTTATATCTATTATATTGCAGATAACCCAAACAGTTCTTGGCAGAAAAGTGAAACAATAGTAACAGGTAGGAGAAACTTGCTATGTACTTAGTTAGTCATAAGATATGTCATAAGCAAGTCTATAATAAGTATTTCTGTTCTGTCAGCAGTAGGTTCCACTGTGGTCATAATACTCCTGGTTGGAATAATTATCCTTATTGTGTGCTGCAAAAAGAGACGGTAGGTCAATTTTATTGATTTTATCCCTACATATAGTCATGTAAATAGTGTCAGACATAACAAAATCAGTACATTTTGATTTTAAACACATATACTGCTAATTTACCAGTGTGTCATTTGTTTTATCCCATCTCAGTTGCATCCATAAAGGAGAAGGATTCCTTATAGGGTGAAGTGAACTATCAGCGATATGCTTTAAGCCGAGATTTGTGGAATGTATTGGTTGTCTGAAAGTAAGAGGGTAGTTTCAAATGGAAGATTACTACTGGATTATTGACCTCAATTATTTCATATGGAGCAATAAACTTGAGCCCTAGCTTAAAGTGAACCTGACAGCTGATACATGCTACCCGATTCACGGATCTTGAGAAAATGAGGACACAACTATACCCACTGCTAGAATGGGAAGTCCTCGTTTTGAAATAGACAGAATCTTCAGGAAATAGCTTTAGCTTTAACATTTTTAGCACCTGGTCTAAATGTAACCACAAAATTAAACCTGAAGAAGAAGAATATACCAATCAGTCTCTTGGCTGATGCTAGATAAATAAATAAGATTCTTATGGTCTGTGATAATAATGACTTCATGTTTGTCACTTTCTAAAATGTGGTACCATTCCAGCAAGGTCCACTTGAGTGCCAATAATTCACGATTACCGATAGTTCATAATTCCTCTTGGCAGTTGAAAATTTTTGTATAAAGAAGGCGCACAGGCACAGTTGAGTGAGAGATGGTGTACATTGTAATAACACCACTTCAACTCCAACCTTTGAGGCATCTACCTTCATTATAAAAGGACATTCTATATCAGGCTAAACCAATACAGTGTCAGACGAGGAACATTCTTTTAACTCAGTGAAGGCACGGTCTGCCTCAGGTTTCCCATTTAATAACATCAGCCCCTTTCTTAGTTAAATCAGTTAATGGTTTGGAAATCTTGGGGAAAAAAAATATTTTTCAGAGACGCACTTTTTTCCTCCAAAATTTTGGAGGAAAGTGGGGGGTGCTTCTTATAGTCCGGATGTACTGGCTGTGGATGGTGGTGGATGTGGAGGAGCAGTGAAAAGGAGGCCGGAGCCGCCTGCTGCGGCTAACACTGTGCCCGCTGTTAAAAGAAAATGAATATTCATTGTTCCCCAAGACTCTGGGCGTGTGGAGCACTGAATATTCATTCTCCTTAATAGCGCGCAGAATGTCAGCCGCAGCTGCCAGCTTTCTGCAGCGGCTCGGCGATCACGTGTGCCCACTACTAAAGAGCATGAATATTCACTACTCCCCACTCCCATGAGCATGGGGAGTAGTAAATATTCATTCTCTTTAGTAGCGGGCACACGTGATCGTTGAGCCAATGCAGGAGCCAGCGGCTGCGGCTAACACTGTGCGCACTATTAAGGAGAATGAATATTCACTACTCCCCATGCCCAGACTATGGGGAATCTTCCGGCAGCTGATGTCAGCGTGTGGGGGGTGCATGGCAGGCATGTCACATGTTGAGATCAGCTGCTGGCAGCAGAACAGGACGCAGCTCTGGAGCAGAGGGAAGGTGAGTAGAATCCTTTATTTTTTTTATGCGTGCAGCATGATGGAGATGAGGGGGTCATGCATACCAGAATGGGGATGGGGTGCCATGCATACCATGATGGGGGAGCCATTCATTCCAGGATGGGGATGCCATGCATACCAGGATGGGTGTTCCATGCATACCAGGATGGGATGGGGGTGACATACCAGGATGTGGGACCATGTTTACCAAGATGGGGTTGGGGGGGCACGTATAACAGGAAGGGGGGGGCATATATATCAGAATGGGGCATATATATATATATATATATATATATATATATACAGTACAGACCAAAAGTTTGGACACACCTACTCATTTAAAGATTTTTCTGTATTTTCATGACTATGAAAATTGTACATTCACACTGAAGGCATCAAAACTATGAATTAACACATGTGGAATTATATACTTAACAAAAAAGTGTGAAACAACTGAAAATATGTCTTATATTCTAGGTTCTTCAAAGTAGCCACCTTTTGCTTTGATGACTGTTTTGCACACTCTTGGCATTCTCTTGATGAGCTTCAAGAGGTAGTCACCGGAAATGGTCTTCTAACAATCTTGAAGGAGTTCCCAGAGATACTTAGCACTTGTTGGCCCTTTTGCCTTCACTCTGGGGTCCAGCTCACCTCAAACCATCTCGATTGGGTTCAGATCTGGTGACTGCTGAGGCCAGGTCATCTGGCGTAGCACCCCATCACTCTCCTTCTTGGTCAAATAGCCCTTACACAGCCTGGAGGTGTGTTTGGGGTCATTGTCCTGTTGAAAAAAAATTATGGTCCAACTAAACGCAAACCGGATGGAATAGCATGCCGCTGAAAGATGCTGTGGTAGCCATGCTGGTTCAGTATGCCTTTAATTTTCAATAAATCCCCAACAGTGTCACCATCAAAGCACCCCCACACCATCACACCTCCTCCTCCATGCTTCACGGTGGGAACCAGGCATGTATAGTCCATCCGTTCACCTTTTCTGGTTGGAACCAAAGATCTCAAATTTGGACTCATCAGACCAAAGCACAGATTTCCACTGGTCTAATGTCCATTCCTTATGTTCTTTAGCCCAAACAAGTCTCTTCTGCTTGTTGCCTGTCCTTAGCAGTGGTTTCCTGGCAGCTATTTTACCATGAAGGCCTGCTGCACAGTCTCCTCTTAACAGTTGTTGAAGAGAAGTGTCTGCTGCTAGAACTCTGTGTGGCATTGACCTGGTCTCTAATCTGAGCTGCTGTTAACCTGCGATTCTGAGGCTGGTGACTCGGATAAACTTATCCTCAGAAGCAGAGGTGACTCTTGGTCTTCCTTTCCTGGGGCGGTCCTCATGTGAGCCAGTTTTTCTTTGTAGCGCTTGATGGTTTTTGCAACTGCACTTGGGGACACTTTCAAAGTTTTCCCAATTTTTCGGACTGATTGACCTTTATTTCTTAAAGTAATGATGTTGTTTAAGTGTTCCCTTTATTTTTTTGAGCAGCGTATATACTAGGATGGGGGATATTAGTACAGAATTAGGGGACATTACCCTTTTAACGGTGTCAGCAGCAGACCCCCTCTCCCATAACAGTGCATCATGACCACATTTTTTTCTTCAGTTTTTTTATTTTTTCCTCCTCTAAAACCTAGGTGCATCTTATGGTCCGGTGCGTCTTATAGTCTGAAAAATACGGTAATACAATTTATGATAGTAATTATTGAATCCAAGAAAGTATTGCAAAGTTTTTAGAGATTTGTGCTGTTCCCAATTTTTAATAGCTTGGATCTTCAGTGGGATCAATTAGGAAACCTTTAGTGAACAAGATATCTCTCAGGAAGTTTACTTTTTGAACCAGAAAAACACATTTTTTAAGTTTAGCAAATGAAGAATTGACTGAATTTTTGAAGTACAGTACATATATGTTGGATTTAAGACTTATAATCAGGTGAACAAACAAAGATGTCATCTGTATAGATAACCACATATTAACCACTTATATCTCTGAAAAACAGCAGGGCATTAGTAAGCCCAAAAGGCATCACAAGATGCTCTCATAGTGTTCCTGAGGTGTATTAAACAATGTCTTCCATTCATCCCATTGCCTGTTAGATCACATTATAAGACCTCCTCAGACAAAGCTGTTTTTAGAGATCAGGGATGAATAGCAGAGGATACAGATTCTTTACAGTTTGTTAAGTTCCTGGTAGTCAATTCATGGTCTCAGAACACCATCTTTTTACCTACAAATTAGTAACCTGCCCGAACTGAGTATATGGAAAGTCTGTCAGTTTTTGCAGACTGTCTGCTATATAATCTTCATGTCCTGATGTTCTGGATCAGAAAAATTACTTGTGACCTACCTTAGAGAGATGGAAGTTGGGTACCAAATCAATGGGACAGTTATATTCTGATGTAAATATTCAGACTCAGACAAAGAAAAAACATCAACAAAATGTCTTAATAATTCAGGTAAACCACTGGGTAAAGCTTTTCATAAATTTACAGATAATGACATAAATCTGTTCTGGTACTCAGGTCTCCAGCGTACAATGTCGCCCTGGTGCTAGTCACTAACCGGGTTATGTTTATGTAGCCAAGCCATGCCCAAGACCACAGCTCAGACTGGTTTTCAAAAATAAAAAATTACATGGATTCAAAATGTAAGGTGCCAATAAGGCGGGACTCATCCTAAGTGATATACTTGTATTATCAACAGCTGTGACTTTCATAGGAAAATATAATTTTAGCAAAGGTGTACCAAGCTATTTTGCCACTTTGCCATCAACAAAATTTGCTATGGAACCACAATTAATAAACTGACACTTTCTAGATAAGATAATCTATCAAGGAGAAAGACTTTTGCAGAATCATAAAGAAATATCTGTGAATATGGATGTTACACAATGGTTAGAAGGTCAGAGCTATATGATTCATCGGGATAGAAAAACAAGAAACCAAACCTTTCTCCAATTAAAGAAAAGAGGAAACAAAAAACATTCTCCATTGCTTCCTGGAGGCTTGTCAAAATTTGACTCTGTACTGACTGCTGAGTTCTTATTCTATTCCAAATTTCACAAGCTATGAATGCGGAGCATCGGCAGAGATGTTTCAAGGGGTTGTCTCATGAACAACGTTCATATTAATCAATAGATCTTGGAATAATAATAATTTTCACAATTGGATGTATTTAAAAAATGTTCCTGTGCTGAGATAATCTTATAAATGTTCCCCTGCTGTGTACTGTGTAATGGCTGTGTCTGACCGTGCAGGGAAATGGTTTAGTCATACCACATCTCCTGGGCAGCGGAGGAAGCAAAAGCGTATACAGACATTACAGCTCAGGATCGCAAATTATTTATTTGAGGTAAAACATTTTTTAAAAACAGGCAGGGAAATGCTTTATCTCACAAAAAGAATCACCTGCGATCCCGTGCTGTCTTGTGTGTATACTCTTTTGATTCCTCCCTGCCCAGGAGATGTGGTATGATTAGATCATGTTCCTGTACGGTCAGACACAGCCATTACACAGTACACAGCAGGGGCATATTTATAAGATTATCTCAGCACAGGAGCATTTTTTTTTAAACACATCCAATTTTGAAAATTATTATTATTCCAAGATGTATTGATTAAAATCAACTTTAAACTAACTTTGCTTGTGGGAAAACAACTTTAAAGAGTATGCTGAACTATTCACATTTTTCCGAATTCGTCTGGCTGATTTGCTCTTTTAGTATTGCTAACTATGCTAAATGTCAGCCTTCATAAATCTTTGCTAAAATGAAGTCACAGTCATATCTGGCCAGTTGTAATCTTAGAACAACTCTGCCTTTTAGGCACAAATTATTTCACCTGTATCGGTCCTCCACATTCATTAGCTTTGCGTTCCTTCAGGTCCTTCTGCCTTCTCTTTCTGTAATCCAGAGAGCATTGCCGTGTCTGAGATGTGTCTACAAATTACAATGGTGTAGAAATGTGTTGAAGCAATACATGAGATATGCAACTGCAATAGAGAATGTCAGGTGATTGTTAAGACTCTAGAGCAGTGTTTCGCAACTCCAGTGCTTAAGTACCCCTAACCCATCCTGATTTGAGGATATCCTCTAGAAAGACCTTTGCCAAATTCTGAGACATTGACAATATTTGCATCACCTGTGTATTACTATAGAAATGTGACTTGTTAGAGGTACTTGAGGACTAGAGTTGCGAAACAGTCGTTCAGAGTGGTAGCAACCTATTGTTGGCTATGTTTTAGACTTTTCATCCACATAAAAGCCAAACAACAACCTTAATGGCAGCACTCCATATAGCAGAATCTGGCAGTAAGGAACATTCATTTATGTCTAATGTCTAACTTGTCCACGGTAGGTGAATAAAATGGTCGTTAAGCAGTTACGTAACTGCAAATATGTTCATTCAATGTTACTGGAATCATTGAAATGTTAGAGTATTTATGGCCCGTGGCTGTAAACGGCATTTAGCAATACTTACAGTATCTTTCTTACATTATCTTCAGCCTGCTCCAAACATGGTTTATTTGTATTGTTTTCATTCCCCATCGACTGTAAATTTGTTGGCAGTGGCCTCTCTGCATATGTTTATATAGTAATACAAGAACCTGCACTTAGACCTTATTTTCTTCCAGAGCTACAATAATAATAAAAAAGAAAGAGTTATAGATAGAAAGCAATTCACCACTATAAACATTACTAGCTATTGAACCCGTTCTACGCCCGGGTGGCGAGCATTTTTATCGGTATATGGTCTCCCATGCTGGTGTGTGTTGCCCCCCTCCTGGTATTTGTGCTGCCCCCATCCTGTCCCCACCATCCTATCCTGGTATGCATGGCACCCCTCATCCCCAATCCTGGTATGCATAGCACCCCTCATCCCCAATCCTGGTATGCGTGGCACCCCTCACCCCCAATCCTGGTATGCGTGGCACCCCTCATCCCCAATCCTGGTATGCATGGCACCCCTCATCCCTATCCTAGTATGCATGGTACCCCATCCCTCATCCCTATCCTGGTATGTATGGTATCCCTCATCCTGGTATGCATGGTACCCCATCCCTCATCCCCATCCTGGTATGCATGGCTCCTCATCCGAATCCTGGCATGCATGGCTCCTCATCCGAATCCTGGTATGCATGGCACTCTTCATCCCTATTCTGGTATGCATGGCCCCTCATCCGAATCCTGGTATGCATGGCCCCTCATCCCCAATCCTGGTATGCATGGCACACCTCATCCCCATCCTGGTATGCATGGCACACCTCATCCCCATCCTGGTATGCATGGCATCCCTCATCCCTATCCTGGTATGCATGGCACCCCTCACCCCCATCCGGGTATGCATGGCACCCCTCATCCCCAATCCTGGTATGCATGGCACACCTCATCCCCATCCTGGTATGCATGGCACCCCTCATCCCTATCCTGGTATGCATGGCACCCCTCAGCCCCAATCCTGGTATGCATGCACCTGTCACCCCCAATCCTGGTATGAGTGGCACCCCTCACCACCAATCCTGGTATGCATGGCACCCCTCATCCCCAATCCTGGTATGCGTGGCACCCCTCACCCCCAATCCTGGTATGCGTGGCACCCCTCATCCCCAATCCTGGTATGCATGGCACCCCTCATCCCTATCCTAGTATGCATGGTACCCCATCCCTCATCCCTATCCTGGTATGTATGGTATCCCTCATCCTGGTAGCATGGTACCCCATCCCTCATCCCTATCCTGGTATGCATGGCTCCTCATCCGAATCCTGGTATGCATGGCACTCCTCATCCCTATTCTGGTATGCATGGCCCCTCATCCGAATCCTGGTATGCATGGCCCCTCATCCCCAATCCTGGTATGCGTGGCACCCCTCATCCCCAATCCCAGTATGCATGGCACCCCTCATCCCCAATCCCGGTAT
Organism: Phyllobates terribilis; assembly: GCF_046119375.1. Taxonomy (NCBI): domain Eukaryota; kingdom Metazoa; phylum Chordata; class Amphibia; order Anura; family Dendrobatidae; genus Phyllobates; species Phyllobates terribilis. The sequence continues at coordinate 296,813,072 of NW_027362771.1, forward strand.
ACATGTTACCCCTCATCCCCAATCCCAGTATGCATGGCACCCCTCATCCCCAATCCCGGTATGCATGGCACCCCTCATCCCCAATCCCGGTATGCATGGCACCCCTCATCCCCAATCCTGGTATGCATGGCACCCCTCATCCCCAATCCTGGTATGTATGGCTCCCCTCATCCCCAATCCTGGTATGCATGGCTCCCTCATCCCCAATCCTGGTATGCATGGCACCCCTCATCCCCAATCCTGGTATGCATGGCACCCCTCATCCCCAATCCTGGTATGCATGGCACCCCTCATCCCCAATCCTGGTATGCATGGCTCCCTCATCCCCAATCCTGATATGCATGGCACCCCTCATCCCCAATCCTGGTATGCATGGCTCCCTCATCCCCAATCCTGGTATGCATGGCTCCCTCATCCCCAATCCTGGTATGCGTGGTACCCCTCACCCCCCAATCCTGGTATGCATGGTCCCCTCACCCCCCAATCCTGGTATGTGTGGTACCCCTCACCCCCCAATTCTTGTATGCATGGTCCCCTCACCCACCAATCCTGGTATGCATGGTCCCCTCACCCCCAATCCTGGTATATGTGGTACCCCTCACCCCCCCAATCCTTGTATGCATGGTCCCCTCACCCCCCAATCCTGGTATGTGTGGTACCCCTCACACCCAATCCTGGTATGCATGGTCCCCTCACCCCCCAATCCTGGTATGCATGGTCCCCTCACCCCCCAATACTGGTATGCATGGTCCCCTCACCCCCCAATCTTGGTATGTGTGGTACCCCTCACCCCCCAATCCTGGAATGCATGGTCCCCTCACCCCACAATCCTGGTATATGCATGGTCCCCTCACCCAACAATCCTGGTATGTTTGGTACCCCTCACCCCCCAATCCTGGTATGCATGGTACCCCTCATCCCTTTCACACTGTACACACATACAAAAAAAATAAACAGTTATACTCACCTTTCTTCTCTGTACTCCAGCGTTGCTGCGTCCTGTTCTGCCGGTGGTCAGGGGAGGAGTGCTTCAGTAAAATGGAGCCAGATAGCGCTATGCGCACGCACCGATCCGATGCCTCACTCCTGCCCCGGTCTCCGGCGAAGAGAGGCGCCGCGGCAACGCTCCTCCCGGTCAGGTAAGTATGCAAGTATGGCGCCGGAGATCGCGGTATGCGTTCAGTGCCTACGCATACCACAATCTCAGGCGCCATACACCTCCTCTTACCTGTAACGGCTGGATGCCTGCTTCTGTCTGGAGCCAGACTGCGCGTCACGCATGCGCAGTCTATCGAGGCTTCAGACAGAGGGACGCATCCCTGGTTATATTATAGATTGTATTGATTGTTATTATAGCTCGCTGTATACATTATTTGTGCCATGTAATGTATTTTTTCGTTGTAAATCATAACTGAGATTGTATTACAATGACTTATCTTTAGGAGGCATTATCCCATCCACCCCATGCAAAAATGTCATGTTGTAACATCTCTTAAATGGAATCTGTCACCCTTGTGAGATTTTTGAGTTATTAATATGGGCGTACGGGTTGTATGCAGGTGAAATTAGTCATACCTGTATGCCTCCTTGATGATGCCTTGTTCAGTAAAAATCATCTTTTGTAGCTTCGGTTTTCCAGCTATGGGGCACAGGCTGCCCAGAAGATAAGACTGCCTCCGGTCTTCATTAGGCTGAGAGCACACAATGCGTTTTTAATGCGTTTCCGCGGCGGCTTTTCTGCCGCAGAAACGCATTAAAACCGCTTGGTAATAGGTCTGCCATGTATAGCAATGATAATCCGCATGTGCTGTCCGCTCCGGATTATCATTGCGGCAAAAACCGCAGCATAACCAATTCAGGCGCGATTCTGCGGTGAATTCGCGCCCATTGACTTGCACTGAGTCGCAGCAAACCCGCATATATAGCAGCTGTGAGATGTTATTTAATGGCCAGGGAAATGTTTGCCTAATGGCACCTTCCCAGGCTAAAAAAAACAGCTCACAGCAGTCGCATAAATTACATGAATAGAAATGCTAATGAAGATTGGTTGAATGGGACTAGCTGACACTCTGCTCTTTTGTTTGGTGATGTCAAGGTGTCAATCAGACCTTTTCCTGACCAAACAAAGTAAAGAAACACACAGACACAGTGTAAACACTTTATTTGAAATCCAACAAACCCATTCTATAATCATTTAAATGAACCAATATACTCACCCCAGTTCTTATGGTAATCCAAGGGCTTAAGCATTGTCCCACCAAATAACTTTATTTAGCTCCAAAAATCATTCATTGATGCTCAAAAACGCTTCAAAAAACGCATGTAAAAACGCGTCAAAAACGAGTCAAAAATGCATGTAAATCCGCATGCGTTTTTTTCTGCCAGGGAGAGGCAAAAACGCTCAGGAAATTTCTGCTTCAATTCCTGAACATGTGCACATACCCTTATAAAAGTTTTCTCCTCCCCTTCTCTTCAGTGTCCCTTTGATGTCATGTGCACGGCTGGAAATCCCACTCCTGAGCATTCTGCCTGCCGTCTCTCCTCTGCACTGTGGGCAATTCACCTGTACTGTGCACTGGAGTATTTATATAAATTTTTCTGGTTAGCGCAGTAACAGAATTTAATTTTTGTTGTGCATAAAAAAAAAAACTGAGAGTTTAGCTATTCTTTACTGTAAGCATACTGCCTTGTGAGTGATATAGACTCGGTAAAAGCGGTACATTACATATAAAATCGCCTACTCTGTTATCCAGAAAATGCACTTTATTTCATATTTTAATAAAGGTGTTCGGTGCACTTTTGGCATGGCCGAGCAGCTGAGTGCACTGATCCGCAGTGTAGTGTGCAATGTTATGTGTCGATATTGATCTCACACACGTTAAAGAACATTCTCTAAAGACAGCCCTCACCTCACAATCATGAGAGAAGGCGGCACCCTCATGCAATAGTGGGAAGTTTGGTGCGCTCAGCAACTCTGCCACAACAAGGATGCACTGAGTACCCTTATTAACATATAGAAAAAAAGTGCATGTTCTGAATAATGGAGGAGACAATTTTAACCCCTTAGTGACTGTCAGGATTGCCAGCAATGACACCAGGGAGATCACAGAATATCTCACCATTGCCGTCACTCTGTCAGGATTTCGTCAAGATTGAGCAGGGATTCGTGCGCACATGACCCCGATTGCTCACTACGTAGGTATCGGCAAGCCAGCAGAAAGCGTATGGCATCACACCTCCCGATTCCAACCCCTGGAATAAGTGTATACGTCCCAGTACAGTTACTGCCAGCTTCACGATAGCCCTCTTATTATTATCCGCTGCCACCAACGGCCAGTTTGAAATATAACACAGGACTGGTTGGACGCCTGCCTTCTGGTAGCATATATGGCTTCGGGGGAGGGAACATTTATAGAGCAAAACAAGCCAAACTGTTAAATTTTATATTTAATCCTAAAGGAAGGCAGTGTTTATGAAAAATATACAAGATTTTACAAATGGAGACAATACAATGCATATGCAGTTACACAAAATAATAAGGATTAAAAAAGACTTACTATAAGATCGCAGAGATGATTGAATATAGCTGGAGGGGGGGGCATGCCACTTTGATTTGAACGCTATCGAACGTGATCCGTTGCTTATTGTCTCTCGCTATACCCCCCAGCAATGAATATTGATCCATCCTCAGTGGGGTCTTTTATGCTGAAGGGGGAGACCGGCCCCCCACAACCCTGTGCTGACATTACGTGGGCTGATCTCTAGCCTTCATATTTTTATTAAAATCGCTAACTTCTGAGATAACTTATCGCTCGTTGATCGCAGAAGCTTGCAAACGATGCCATAATTTCCATTATGAATTTGCCTTTCTTTAGAGACCACACATGACATAGTTGCAGTCTGTTATTTTGTTACTTTTCCGTTGCCGCTTCCCGGAGGTGCTTATAGCTATGGGAAAATAAGCATATTGTTCCTTAGCTGACCCTGTCACTAAAAATATAGGCGCCGTTATTGTCGGACTTATGGAACTTTAGTTATTCTATATTTCGCGTCAGCTCCGGCCAAGCTACAGAGCTTTGTTAAATTCCCTTTGAAGCTCTGGGAATACAACCTTCTCAGCTAGCTGTAAATTTATCACAAGCCTGTGTTAATTGGGTTTTGTAGCACCTTTTGGGCTAGCATTAGCTTACCAGGCATTTCTCATGTGTGTGTTAATTTGCATACAGACAGATGGTAGATTGTCAGCTCTTCTTTTTTGACAATTACTATAGGGGAGGAGGTAAGAGGGGTCTGGGAGAGAGACTTCTTAATATCTTCTTAATATATTTCTGACAGTGACCAGACCAATTTTTTGAAATCTGAGCAGTGTCACTTTATGTAGTAATAACTCTGGAATGCTTCAACATATCCCATTGATTTTGAGATTTTTTTTTGTGACACATGATGCTTTATAATAGTGGTACATTTAAGTTATGTTTTGCGTTTCTTTATAAAAATATCAGAAATTTGGCAAAAATGTTTTAAAAATTGCAATTTTCAAACTTTGAGTGATTATCCATTTATTCCCGATTCTCATACCACACAAAAACATTACTAAATAACATTCTCTCATGTCTGCTTTACATCAGCACCATTTGTAAAGTGTTGTTTTATTTTGTTAGCATTTTAGAAGGTTTAAAAATGTAGCAGGAATTTTTCATTTTTTCAAAGAAATTTACAAAACTTATTTTTATAGGGACCTGTTCAGTTTTGAAGTGACTTTGGGGGTCCTATATTTTGGAAACCACCCAAAAGTCATACCATTTTAAAAATCGCGTCCCTCAACGTATTGAAAAACTGCTTTCAGGTAGTTCATTAACCCTTCTGGTTCTTTTCAGGAAGTAATGGAAAGTGGCATGACAAGAATGAAAAAGTTTATTTCTACCACCTAAATTTTGATAACTTTTGAACAGGCCGCTATAGCCAGAAGACTCTAAGGCCGTTATTTGACCATGAACTGCCAAGGCAAACATCAGGACCACACAATCAAGATCTCAGGGTGCCATTGGGGTTAAAGAAGGAGTCCCCACACTCTGTTAACTATTTAGATTTTGTAGTCACTATTGACAGCAGAATCTAAGGGGTTAAACGTCCAGGGTCGGTGCCAACACTGATTGTGGCTGATGCAGCAAGTTGTCAGCTAAAGTGTACAGGTGACAGATACAGGATTGTCACCTGTCTGGGAACGATAGTCTCTTACAGTTATATGAAAAAGTTTGGGCACCCCTATTAATCTTAAGCTTAATGTTTTATAAAAATTGCTGTTTTTGCAACAGCTATTTCAGTTTGATATATGTAATAACTGTTGGACACAGTAATGTTTCTGCCTTGAAATGAGGTTTATTGTACTAACAGAAAATGTGCAATCTGCATTCAAACAAAATTTGACAGGTGCATAAGTATGGGCACCTCACCAAAAAAGTGACATTAATATTTAGTAGATCCTCCTTTTGCAAAAATAACAGCCTCTAGTCGCTTCCTGTAGCTTTTAATGATTTCCTGGATCCTGGATGAAGGTATTTTTGACCATTCCTCTTTACAAAACAATTCCAGTTGAGTTAAGTTTGATGGTCGCCGAGCATGGACAGCCCTCTTCAAATGATCCCACAGATGTTCAATGATATTCAGGTCTGGGGACTGGGATGGCCATTCCAGAACATTGTAATTGTTCCTCTGCATGAATGCCTGAGTAGATTTGGAGCGGTGTTTTGGATCATTGTCTTGCTGAAAGATCCATCCCCTGCGTAACTTCAACTTTGTCACTGATTCTTGAACATTATTGTCAAGAATCTGCTGATACTGAGTGGAATCCATGCGTCCCTCAACTTTAACAAGATTCCCCGTGCCGTCATTGGCCACACAGCCCCAAAGCATGATGGAACCTCCACCAAATTTTACTGTGGGTAGCAAGTGTTTTTCTTGGAATGCTGTGTTTTTTTGCTGCCATGCATAACGCCTTTTTGTATGACCAAACAACTCAATCTTGGTTTCATCAGTCCACAGGACCTTCTTCCAAAAAGAAATTGGCTTCTCCAAATGTGCTTTTGCATACCTCAGCCGACTCTGTTTGTGGTGTGCTTGCAGAAACAGCTTCTTTCGCATCACTCTCCCATACAGCTTCTCCTTGTGCAAAGTGCCTTGTATAGTTGACCGATGCACAGTGACACCATCTGCAGCAAGTTGATGCTGCCGCTCTCTGGAGGTGGTCTGAGGATTGTCCTTGACTAATCTCACCATTCTTCTTCTCTGCCTTTCTGATGTTTTTCTTGGCCTGCCACTTCTGGCCTTAACAAGAACTGTCCCTGTGTTCTTCCATTTCCTTACTATGTTCCTCACAGTGGAAACTGACAGGTTAAATCTCTGAGACAGCTTTTTGTATCCTTCCCCTGAACAACTATGTTGAATAGTCTTTGTTTTCAGATCATTTGACAGTTGTTTTGAGGAGCCCATGATGCCACTCTTCAGAGGAGATTCAAACAGGAGAACAACTTACAAGTGGCCACTTTAAGTAGCTTTTCTCATGATTGCATACACCTGGCTATGAAGTTCAAAGCTCAATGAGGTTACAAAACCAAAAAAAGTGCTTTAGTAAGTCAGTAAAAAGTAGGTAGGAGTATTTAAAACAAGAAAATGATAAGGGTGCCCATACTTATGCACCTGTCAAATTTTGTTTGAATGCAGATTGAACATTTTCTGTTAGTACAATAAAGCTCATTTCAAGGCAGAAACATTACTGTGTCCAACAGTTATTACATATATCAAACTGAAATAGCTGTTGCAAAAACACCAATTTTTATAAAACATTAAGCTTAAGATTAATAGGGGTGCCCAAACTTTTTCATATAACTGTATATCGCAGGTCAGTAAAAAGACGTCTGGTGGTCACTAAGGGGTAAAATGTAAATGTACAGTTGTGGGGGGCTGTATTCCTCACAAGGTAATGTCTTTAGTTTAAAAAAAGTCTGTCATCCAAACTTACATTTAACGTCCCATTTCTGTCACTGTACAGAAACCACTTGACAGACTCTCTTTAATTGTTGCCTCTTGAACATAGTTTCAAATAAACAAAATACTGTCTGCAGAGCAAACATATATGTAAGATACTAGCTTATTTTAGACGGGAGATCAGGGGAAATAATTTGTTTTAAGGAAATATTGCAACAACCTGGTATAACGGCTTTACAAAAAACTGCAACGAATCCCTGATATATATAAGGTGTCCTAGAGGACATTATTACCTATAAATACATCCAACGAAGAAAAAATGCCAGGACCAAAATACATCCACATTGTTTAAAAAGATGTAAATTTTATTAAATAAAAGACAAAAACAAATATTATTAAAAGAATCCAACAACAGGTGTAATGATGCACAGAAAGGTGAGTGAGCAACAGCGATAGCCCAATACTATATATACTCTAATTAATTCTGTAGGTATAAAGTGACATAGAGCTCAATAAATCTCTGATCATATAAATAATACATCAAATATATACAGTACAGCCCAAAAGTTTGGACAGACGTTCTCATTTAAAGATTTTTCTGTATTTTCATGACTTTGAAAATTGTACATTCACACTGAAGGCATAAAAACTATGAATTAACACATGTGGAATTATATACTTAACAAAAAAGTGTGAAACAACTGAAAATATGTCTTATATTCTAGGTTCTTCAAAGTAGCCACCTTTTGCTTTGATGACTGCTTTGCACACTCTTGGCATTCTCTTGATGAGCTTCAAGAGGTAGTCACCAGAAATGGTTTACACTTCACACGTGTGCCCTGTCAGGTTTAATAAGTGGGATTTCTTGCCTTATAAATGGGGTTGGGACCATCAGTTGTGTGGTGCAGAAATCAGGTGGATACACAGCTGATAGTCCTACTGAATAGACTGTTAGAATTTGTATTATGGCAAGAAAAAAGCAGCTAAGTAAAGAAAAACGAGTGTCCATCATTACTTTAAGAAATGAAGGTCAGTCAGTCCGAAAAATTGGGCAAACTTTGAATGTGTCCCCAAGTGCAGTTACAAAAACCATCAAGCGCTACAAAGAAACTGGCTCACATGAGGACCGCCCCAGGAAAGGAAGACCAAGAGTCACCTCTGCTTCTGAGGATAAGTTTATCCAAGTCACCAGCCTCAGAAATCGCAGGTTAACAGCAGCTCAGATTAGAGACCAGGTCAATGCCACACAGAGTTCCAGCAGCAGACACATCTCTACAACAACTGTTAAGAGGAGACTTTGTGCAGCAGGCCTTCATGGTAAAATAGCTGCTAGGAAACCACTGCTAAGGACAAGCAACAAGCAGAAGAGATTTGTTTGGGCTAAAGAACACAAGGAATGGACATTAGACCAGTGGAAATCTGTGCTTTGGTCTGATGAGTCCAAATTTGAGATCTTTGGCTCCAACCACCGTGTCTTTGTGCGACGCCGAAAAAGTGAACGGATGGACTCTACATGCCTGGTTCCCACCGTGAAGCATGGAGGAGGAGGTGTGATGGTGTGGGGGTGCTTTGCTGGTGACACCATTGGGAATTTATTCAAAATTGAAGGCATACTGAACCAGCATGGCTACCACAGCATCTTGCAGCGGCATGCTATTCCATCCGGTTTGCGTTTAGTTGGACCATCATTTATTTTTCAACAGGACAATGACCCCAAACAAACCTCCAAGCTGTGTAAGGGCTATTTGACCAAGAAGGAGAGTGATGGGGTGCTACGCTAGATGACCTGGCCTCCACAGTCACCAGACCTGAACCCAATTGAGATGGTTTGGGGTGAGCTGGACCGCAGAGTGAAGGCAAAAGGGCCAACAAGTGCTAAGCATCTCTGGGAACTTCTTCAAGATTGTTGGAAGACCATTTCCGGTGACTACCTCTTGAAGCTCATCAAGAGAATTCCAAGAGTGTGCAAAGCAGTCATCAAAGCAAAAGGTGGCTACTTTGAAGAACCTAGAATATAAGACATATTTTCAGTTGTTTCACAATTTTTTGTTAAGTATATAATTCCACATGTGTTAATTCATAGTTTTGATGCCTTCAGTGTGAATGTACAGTTATATGAAAAAGTTTGGGCACCCCTATTAATCTTAAGCTTAATGTTTTATAAAAATTGCTGTTTTTGCAACAGCTATTTCAGTTTGATATATGTAATAACTGTTGGACACAGTAATGTTTCTGCCTTGAAATGAGGTTTATTGTACTAACAGAAAATGTGCAATCTGCATTCAAACAAAATTTGACAGGTGCATAAGTATAGGCACCTCACCAAAAAAGTGACATTAATATTTAGTAGATCCTCCTTTTGCAAAAATAACAGCCTCTAGTCACTTCCTGTAGCTTTTAATGATTTTCTGGATCCTGGATGAAGGTATTTTTGACCATTCCTCTTTACAAAACAATTCCAGTTGAGTTAAGTTTGATGGTCGCCGAGCATGGACAGCACTCTTCAAATGATCCCACAGATGTTCAATAATATTCAGGTCTGGGGACTGGGATGGCCATTCCAGAACATTGTAATTGTTCCTCTGCATGAATGCCTGAGTAGATTTGGAGCGGTGTTTTGGATCATTGTCTTGCTGAAAGATCCATCCCCTGCGTAACTTCAACTTTGTCACTGATTCTTGAACATTATTGTCAAGAATCTGCTGATACTGAGTGGAATCCATGCGTCCCTCAACTTTAACAAGATTCCCGGTGTCGGCATTGGCCACACAGCCCCAAAGCATGATGGAACCTCCACCAAATTTTACTGTGGGTAGCAAGTGTTTTTCTTGGAATGCTGTGTTTTTTTGCCGCCATGCATAACGCCTTTTTGTATGACCAAACAACTCAATCTTGGTTTCATCAGTCCACAGGACCTTCTTCCAAAAAGAAATTGGCTTCTCCAAATGTGCTTTTGCATACCTCAGCCGACTCTGTTTGTGGTGTGCTTGCAGAAACAGCTTCTTTTGCATCACTCTCCCATACAGCTTCTCCTTGTGCAAAGTGCGTTGTATAGTTGACCGATGCACAGTGACACCATCTGCAGCAAGTTGATGCTGCAGCTCTCTGGAGGTGGTCTGAGGATTGTCCTTGACTGATCTCACCATTCTTCTTCTCTGCCTTTCTGATGTTTTTCTTGGCCTGCCACTTCTGGCCTTAACAAGAACTGTCCCTGTGTTCTTCCATTTCCTTACTATGTTCCTCACAGTGGAAACTAACAGGTTAAATCTCTGAGACAGCTTTTTGTATCCTTCCCCTGAACAACTATGTTGAATAGTCTTTGTTTTCAGATCATTTGACAGTTGTTTTGAGGAGCCCATGATGCCACTCTTCAGAGGAGATTCAAACAGGAGAACAACTTGCAAGTGGCCACTTTAAGTAGCTTTTCTCATGATTGCATACACCTGGCTATGAAGTTCAAAGCTCAAGGAGGTTACAAAACCAAAAAAAGTGCTTTAGTAAGTCAGTAAAAGGTAGGTAGGAGTATTTAAAACAAGAAAATGATAAGGGTGCCCATACTTATGCACCTGTCAAATTTTGTTTGAATGCAGATTGCACATTTTCTGTTAGTACAATAAAGCTCATTTCAAGGCAGAAACATTACTGTGTTCAACAGTTATTACATATATCAAACTGAAATAGCTGTTGCAAAAACACCAATTTTTATAAAACATTAAGTTTAAGATTAATAGGGGTGCCCAAACTTTTTCATATAACTGTATAATTTTCATAGTCAAGAAAATACAGAAAAATCTTTAAATGAGAAGGTGTGTCCAAACTTTTGGTCTGTACTGTATATATTAAGAAAAGACAATATATATGTGTACACTCAAAGTGAGTATATAATCAACATAATCATAAATCAATATATTTGTGGATTACACCTACATACATAATTAGGTACTATCCTTCAACTTTAAGCATATAAACAATCCATGAATATAGAGTAATATAGTCACTGCTCACTCACCAACAACCCAATGCACATTTCGCAATAGCTTCATCAGCTAAATGCGCATTGGGTTGTTGGTGAGTGAGCACTGACTATATACCTCTATATTCATGGATTATTGTTTATATGCTTAAAGTTGAAGGATAGTACCCAATTATGTATGTAGGTTTAATCCACAAATATATTGATTTATGATTATGTTGATTATATACTGACTTTGAGTGTACACATATATATTGTCTTTTCTTTATATATATATATTTGATGTATTATTTATATGATCAGAGATTTATTGAGCTCTATGTCACTTTATACCTACAGAATTAATTTGAGTATATACAGCATTGGGCTATCGCTGTTGCTCACTCACCTTTCTGTGCATCATTACACCTGTTGTTGGATTCTAATAATAATATTTGTTTTTGTCTTTTATTCAATAAAATGTACATCTTTTTAAACAATGTGGATGTATTTTGGTCCTGGCATTTTTTCTTCGTTGGATGTATTTACTGGTATAACGGCTTGTTCAGTCAAGTGTAATATACACTGTGTGCAGAATTATTAGGCAAGTTGTATTTTAGAGGATTATTTTTATTATTGATCAACAACTATGTTCTCAATCAACCCAAAAGACTCAAATATCCAAGCTTAATATTTTTGGAAGTTGGAGTGTTTTTTTTTTAGATTTAGCTATCTTAGGAGGATATCTATTTGTGCAGGTAACTATTACTGTGCAGAATTATTAGGCAACTTCATAAAAACCAAATATAATCCCATCTCACTTGTTTATTTTCACCAGGTAAACCAATATCAGTGCACAAAATTTAGAAATAAACATTTCTGACATGCAAAAACAAAAACAAAAAAATTAGTGATGAATATAGCCTCCTTTCTTTATGATGACACTCAACAGCCTTCCAACCATAGATTCTGTCAGTTGCTTGATCTGTTTTCGATCAACATTGCGTGCAGCAGCCACCACAGCCTCCCAGACACTGTTCCGAGAGGTGTACTGTTTTCCCTTCCTGTAGATCTCACATTTTATGATGGACCACAGGTTCTATATGGGGTTTAGTTCAGGTGAACAAGGGGGCCATGTCATTATTTTTTCTTCTTTTAGACCTTTACTTGCTAGCCATGCTGTGGAGTAGTTGGATGCATGTGATGGAGCATTGTCCTGCATGAAAATCATGTTTTTCTTGAACGATACCGAATTCTTCCTGTACTACTGCTTGAAGAAGTTGTCTTCCAGAAACTGGCAGTAGGTCTGGGAGTTAAGCTTCACTCCATCCTCAACCTGAAAAGGTCCCACAAGTTCATCTTTGATGATACCAGCCCATATCAGTGACGCGCCCCTGGGCCTGCTGTGTCGCGCAGCGTCTCGCGCACGGGGGCTTACCCGGAACCGGATCAGATGAGGGTTGTAGTCTCCGAGTGGCGGGGACCCGGTCCGTGCCCAGGGAGTCAGACTCAGTGTGTGGCAGTCTTGATAGATGTTATTTGAGTGTCGACTACGCCACCCGTTGATTTGCAGCTATGGAGCTGCCGCTGCAGGGCAGACCGCTGAGGCCGGTGTAGAATTGTGCAGCGTGATAGTATAACCCCCAACGGGAGGGGTATGGCCTCAGGGCAGCCGACGTGGAAGATGGGGGTAGCAGGAACCACTCAGAGACGGTGCGGTGTAATTCAGGGTCTTTACTGGTAACAACGATAGACCCTCCCGGAGTACTTGCTAGCGAACGGGGCCTGGTCAGTCCTTGAGCAGATGGGATCTCCCCTGGCCAGGCGGAGTTGTAGGCCTCCCAAACTGACTGTACTCTTCTGGCTACCTTGCTAGAAGCGGATATAAGTAGCCCACGTCCCTGAGTGTACTGTGTGGTGCTCACCCGTATGGCCGGTGACTCGGGGCCTTCTATTGGCTTCCGCTCCACGATGGCGGTGCTGGTCCCACACGTGTGACCATGCCTTCGGGTTTCTGGGCCTGAGGACCTGAAATCCCCTGCCGGTCGGCTTCTGCTGCTGGGTAAGAGTTAGTCCCCACAGCCTCGGACGCCGGGTCCGGTAAGAAAGCTTCTCAGTCAGGGCGAGCTCTGCAGCTGCCAGCCCCTAACTCGTAGTAGTATTGCTCCCACTGAGCTCCAGCTGTTTCTTCCTATGACTGTCTCTTGTCTCTACTCTCCTTGACTCCTAACCCTGCTTCAGCCCCGGGTTTATATAGGGGAAGTTCTTCCCCTCCCAAGACTGGGCAGGAGGTGTGGCATGCACAGGATCCCTGACCAAAGGACCTCCCACCTGCTCTCAGACATAACATCTCTATCACTGTGGCAACCAGACCCCTGGGGTGTCACATCAGTACCCCACCTCCACCTTGGTGGCGTATAAGTCGGAGTGGAGCTCTCTGCCCTTTACTGATCCAGCCTCTGGCCCATCCATCTGGCCCATCAAAAGTCACTCTCATTTTATCAGTCCATAAAACCTTTGAAAAATCAGTCTTAAGATATTTCTTGGCCCATTCTTGACGTTTTATCTTATGTTTCTTGTTCAAAGGTGGTCGTTTTTCTGCCTTCCTTACCTTGGCCATGTCCCTGAGTATCGCACACCTTGTGCTTTTTGATACTCCAGTAACATTGCAGCTCTGAAATATGGCAAAACTGGTGGCGAGTGGCATCTTGGCAGCTTCACGCTTGATTTTCCTCAATTCATGGGTAGTTATTTTGCGCCTTTTTTGGCCAACACGCTTCTTGCGCCCCTGTTGGCTATTTGCCATGAAACGCTTGATTGTTCAGTGATCACGCTTCAAAAGTTTGGAAATTTGAAGACTGCTGCATCCCTCTGCAGGACATCTCACAATTTTGGACTTTTCAGAGCCCGTCAAATCTCTCTTCTGACCCATTTTGCCAAAGGAAAGGAAGTTGCCTAATAATTAAGCAAACCTTATATAGGGTGTGGATGTCATTAGTCAACACGCCTCCTCATTACAGAGATGCACATCACCAGATTTACTTAATTGGTAGTTGGCTCTCAAGCCTATGCAGCTTGGCGTAGGACAACATGTATAAAAAATATCATGTGATCAAAATACTAATTTGCCTAATAATTCTGCACACAGTGTATATACATATGTTGTCTGTGTTAAAATTGCACACTGGCCAATGTAATTCCATAGGGCTGTTCAGATGACAGTTTTCTTCACATGGATCCGAGTGAAAAAAAAATCATAGTCTCTTCTTTGTTTCAGATGGAATTTGCCCATTAAAGTGTATGAGTGAGTAAAAAAATCAGATCTCATATGGGTCATCCGCACAGCATCTGATTTTTATGGATACATTCCAATTATTAACATAGGAAACTGTTACTATTACTAGTGTATAAAAATGGATGCCACATGGATGAAAAAAATGAACATGCATGGCATACAGATGGAATATGGATGACAAAATGGATGGAAATTGGTCTTTTTTTTCTGAATTAAAATCGGAAGATTTTTCAGGCACTCATGAACCCAGCACTAGTGTTTGCTGTGGAAGCTCTGTCCGATTGTTACCAATATTTAACATAACACTTAATGTGTTTCTCTTTGCAGTTCCGAAACCTCTTGTCTCGTGGAGACCCAGATACCGCTGCAGAATACTATCTCCGAGGATCACTTTCCTGCTTCACATAAATCCAATAAGGACACTGAGGACTCGGAAGAAACATTTTTGTAATGCACTAAGTTGCGAAGCGCACAGAACATTAAGAGGAAAACTAGTGGACATATTTATTCCTGATACCACCCACAAACATAAAGTTGTGGTGAAGAAAACGAAGAAAGATTGCGTATGTAATATTAATATTCATGACTATGGATGGCTGAAGCAATTATAGATGAGGGGCAACTATCTGCCATAGGACTGGCGAGATACTTTCCTGGACACCTCGGAAAATGTGAACCAGATACAGAACCACAAGTGTTAATTAAACCAAATTGTAGCTCTGCATGAAGTCATGAGTGACAAGTGCCATCCTAATAAAGTACAATGGTTGCACATAGGAAACAATAACATAGGAGACATAAATAGACACACCAGAGACAAAAATGGGGACATCAGTGTTATTGTAACACCAAAACTGCCTAAAAAGTCAGCCCATAATTATCTTAAAAACCATTTGTTTCCTTGCTTTATAGTCCTCACGATATGGTCGATGCCATATATCACAAAATTTTTAAGTTCCGTCCTAATTGATCCATTAAAGCTCACAAAAGCATATGAAAGAAGCATATGGAAAATAATCATATCGTTTGAAGCCCATTTTATGAGATTCTCTTGTGAAAAGCGGGATTGGTTGGGAGTGATGTTATTACAATAGCTCATTTATTCTGAGAGCATGGAAACGCTGGTAAAAATAATACTATCATGATAATACATTATAAAAGACAGTCATTGTTTGGTAATTACACTGGTGGCTCAAGGCATTTTAGTTATTCTTGCCTCTACATAGAGTATATGCTGCATGTCTTGACAGTGTATGTACACTTTTGCAAGCATTCTTTAAATTCCTAAAAAAATAGAAATGAATAAAGCAACTATTCTTGATCATGTAGTCTCCATGATTTCAGATTGTAAACCCTATGTGTATAGTGTGATACTACTGTACTCCCTTCCATCTGCACTTCTTCTTTATGTAGATTATCAAGATGGGACAGATTATAGTGTTTGTTTGTAGTCTGCAACCATGGAGTCAAATACTTTTGTATAGGAGCTGTATACTCAAAAAGTAGGATATTTCTTATCATGATTATTGCAACTTTTTTTTCTACTTCACTTCACTGCAGTAATAAAATTAATGGTAGCAAAACTTCACAACAGATAAAAAGAGTAAAACAGTTTTTACAAAAACCTCATCAACAGATAAAGTAGATACAGTAATTCTTGGTTGAAAGAAGACAATGCTGACTATTTTTTTTGTTAAAGGGAAATGTGTAATCCAAAAATGACCTATTGTTTAATTCAGGTATGCAAATCGCATGAGCAGTCATGTAATGATTGTTTGAAAAGACGTGCAGAGCAAAATCCCAACAGTGTGCATATTACATATACCCTGTCAGGATTTAGCATCTTACAGTGCCTACTGAAAGTTAACCCTAGTCCAGAAAAATAAAATGAAAAAAAGTTAAAAAAAGTTTTCACACTTTTTACACTAGACCTTTTATTAAACTCCTACTTCCTGTTGGATATATTGACATTAGGAGTAATAAACTGACTAAGATCCTATATTGAAGTATTTAATGAGAATGCTCTCATCAAGGCAAAGGTTGTTGTGAAGGAAGGCCAGGCAGAGAAAGCTGTGAATATCATCTTTTGTGACTAGTAGATCATCTATTGTACATACAGGTGCTACTTTTCATTGTAATCATGTCTGTGATAATAATGAGACTGTGGAAAAAAAGGAAGCCTGAGACAAATATGAAAATTGCAAGATAACCAATTAAAAAAAAACATTTTAACATAACAACCTGATTTAAATGATAGGTCATCTTCATATTCCCTTTAACTTTAGATGCTAGCTATTTGCAAATCATCTATAAAAAAAACATGGCAATCCAATCCAACATGGCAGATCACATTTTTTACAGACAATGAGTATTGCCTAAACTTTGAATTGAAAATGTAAAGTGTTTCCTTTTTACTGACTATTTTTCATTGTGTTTTAAGTGGCCGTTTTGCTATTTTATTCTGGTGTTTTTATGGTAATTTTAAAACTCTGTTGAGAAGGCAATGTAAAAAATATGATACAAGCCATACCTTTAGCACACAGCATTTTACTAAAATTTGCCACTGGCCTTAACTGCAACAAAAATTGCACCATAAATTCCAGCCTTCTACACATTTTCTGAAACCAACCCAGTATGGGACTGGGAAAAAAACCATGACAATTGCACTTTGGCAACAAGGCATTGGCTTTAAAAGGGTTATTCTGGACTTTTGTATTTTTTCCTTTTGGGGCTATGAACTTACAGGCACGTAGTTGCTAACTACGAGTCTGTTCTGCTCGCCACCGATGTCAACTGGCACGGGCTGCTCCTGCTGGCATCCGTTGATGTCACATCTAAAAAGTGACAAAGAGTGCACAATAGGGCATAACCTGGGCAATGAACTTAAATATTATGGTATCGTAGATATCTTCTTGACCAGGAGCTCGGCGGAATTATCTGTATATCCCTTTTTTACTATTGTTGATGTCACGTTGACAGAGTAGCTTCTTCTTTTCTGCTCTGTTGAGGGGGCGTTACTTCCAATGTTATGCTGATTGACAGCCTTCTCCAAGTTGCCTGACTGCAAGGAGCTGGCTGTCAATCAGCATGAAGTTGGCAGTGATGCCCCATCGACAGAGCAGACTGAAAGAGGAAGAGCTGCCCTGTTGAAGTGAGGTCAAGAGACTCAGCAGAATCACTGGCAGGGGCTATCCGTGAGCGCTCTGAGCGAGCAGAGATCAATAACTACTTGCCTGTAAGTTCTTTGCCCCATAAAAAAAAATATACAAAAGTCCTGCACAGGTTATGGTACATTGTTAGAAATGTTTGTGGGGCATTAAGAAAACCGGTGGTCAAACTGTACACGTGATGACCGGTCTGTGCGCACTGATTTTGAATAGGACAGCATGTGAGAAGTCTTGAGTAAATAGATGAGATGTGACCCAGAACTCCATAGATAATAGAAAAACTGTAAGAAAACTCTGAGTTGCTCTTAAAGCATATCTGTTACCAGATTTCACAATATACACTGCATAAATTATTTCATAGATCTCTGAAACCTGATGAGGCTGTTGTGTTTACTTTAGTAATCCATGTCAGACAGGCTGTATAGTTCTTTTTTAAATTATAAACTCAATCTAAATCCACTTTGACTGATTGACAGCTCCTTAGTGTCTCCTCATGGCGCAGAGATCTCACTGCTCTGTAGAAGCTGCAGCGATCGATTAGGCTGGTTTTACTGAGACACTTGGACTCATGAGCTCTATCACTCTTTAGCTGGAATGAAATGCCCATTTTAATATCAGGATTGTACAGCCATTGATTTTCATAGGAAGAACACTACCCTCATCAGGTCTGAGATTTATTTACTAATATATACGGTTTGCATTGTGAAATTTGGAGACAGTTCTCCCTTTCAAAAACCCAAACCACAGTAATAGGTTAAAAGCTTTAATCAATATTTTTGACAAGGATTTGAAAAAGAAAAAGGGACGTTGTAAAACTATTTCATGACATGCATCCACTTCAAATAGAAATTTAATTACAGTTAAAAAATTGTACTAAAGATGCACTAATGTTGGATAGGAAAGACGCCAAATCCAAAATATCTTATGCTCATTGGCTGATTAGAAATACTATCAGGGACTCAAAAAATATCAAATGTAGCTAAATTTGCACAATGAGGTACAGTACAATACAACTTTATGGAATTTTAACAAACCTCATTCAGAAACAGTATAAAAAATCTCCAGTCCATTCTTAGCATTCTGAAAAATCCCCCACATGTCTTATCAGCTGTTCATTTTTCCTACCACTGAAATGCAAAAGGTGAAATCTATAGATGAGTGAATACTTTCGCAGGACCCTGTTCCAGCGGCCACATCAGTGGTCCATGTCTGCTGGAAGGGACCGCCTACTACCCGCCGAAATCCCTAGCACTTCTGATTAGTAGGCCTGATGTGATGTCATACATGACGATGAAGGTGGTTGAAGGTTTCCTGTCTGGCAGCCAAGGACCACTGACTTGGCCACTGGACCAGTGTCATGCAAATCGATTTGTTCATCTCTAGTGAAATCTCTAAGAATTTCATGCAGATTTCTTTGCAGTTTTTGAGACTAGTTCCTTAGCATATTTTATATACTATGTCTGAACCTAACCCTACACAATATACTTACAGTAGCTGCAGATACGTAGGCACAAGCAGCTGCAATGAGCCTGCTAAGAATGAGTTCTGTGAAAGCACGCTCATGTCCTTGCATCTCCCTTCCTGGAAGGAATAAATTCCCCCCAGAAGTAATTGTTGTAGATTCTACCTGTGCAGGTAAAATCCACAGCAGATTACAAGATCAGACAAGTGGAGAGAGATTTAGCAAATCTTATCCACATGTTGCAGATTGTTTTCCTGCCTGGAAATTTACATACATTGCAGAATTTATCCTTTCATTGTAGCCGAAGTGAAATCTGCTGTAAATTGGCATCAAAATCTGCAGCAAAAAACAATGTAACAAGTAGAGTTTGCAGCAGATTTACCTAGAAATCCACAGTGGATTTTTTATCTGGTACACGTGGACTTACCCTAACAATTCTTGCCAGCCTCATTATTTAGCCACCACAGCAATATTTTGTCAGGGCTGCAGTTGATCTCTGACTTCCTCTTCATATTCAATTTGTACGATGGCGGGTACAGTTACGCCAGCGCTGACTGGGCGCCGGGCTCACGTGCAATAGCTGCACGAGAGCCCTGGGAACGGTGCCGGCACGGGAGGTGAGTATAAGCTTTTTTATTTTATCGGGGTCAAACATTTAGAACAAGAAGGGGTTTTCCTAATAGTGGCCAACCCCTTTAAATTAGTGACAAATGTACAATTCTGTACAGGCACACAGTTTGATATTTCTGCGGCATACATATTTAGTGTCATTTTTCAAACACGCTACAGATGATGCTTGAGTGTGGAGTGACCCTACTCTAAGTTGTATTATCTAAGAATGCACTTTATTAACTTCTTCAGCATTTGCTCAATCTCATCCAAACTCTTCATTTTATCTTTGTTTTTAGTTGTTTGTGTTATCGCATTGATATATGTGAATTTTATTTTGATATGTAAAATGGACACAGGAAACGTTGCACTTTTTGCTTTTACATTTTAATGCTAATTCTGTTAACTCAGAAAACAGTTTAACATTTTATATGAATATTTATATTTTTTGTCAGAGCTTATCATCTAAAGAAAAAATAAATAAATAAAATATTTATCCAGTTGTCGGTCTGGTTTATTTCACCTATGGTTGCTATTGAAGTAGACATTAGTTAAGCCACTGTGTCTACCTTACATATAGAGTCTGATGGGCCCCGGTGCAAGATTTGGACTTGGGCCCCCCTCTCGCATGTTGGTCCGATGTATGGGCCCTTGCAGCATTCTAAATCCTAAACAGACATACAAGTTGCACCTCCTTCCCTATTATGTAGTAATGTCCCCCATCTTGGGCTCCCTCCTGGTATATATGTCCCCCATCCTGGGATCATCCTAGTATATATGTCCCCCAACCTAATATTTATGTCCCTCATCTTGGTATATATGTCCCTTATCCTGGGCCCCATCCTGGTTTACATGTCCCTTAACCTGGTCTACACGAAACGTTTTGCATTTTTTTTAAAAGTGTGATTCCTTCTGTCTGGTTGTTGTGATGCCATTTTCCTAGTGATTTTAGTAAACTGGACGCAAATGGTTGTCAGCTATAAGGACGAAAATTGTGTTTGACATTGTTTTATCCCTTTATGGGTTAGTTTTCAACATTTGCTGGGCCAAATGTTTTGCATATTTTGTCATGGGTAGTCAAATTTTGCCTAAATTTTTGCTTTTTTTTATGTGTGTGTTTTTAGGTTAAAACATGGCAAAGACAAAGCCACATTTATCACCAGATGTCAGGAAGCTTATTATTCTGAGGGTGAAGTCAGGCAAAAGCCAAAAAGAGGTAGCTATGGAATTCAACTGTTCTCAGAGTCAAGTGTCACGTATATTAAAGAAAGAAAAAGAAGGTTATGGAACAGATGAGAAACCTAGAAGTGTACGACCATGGAAAACTTTCTCCAGAGTTGATCTCTTTATTAAGAAAAAGTCAATATCTGATGTCCATAAAAATGCTGTACAGATTTCACAAGAAATCAATGAAGAATACAGGGTCAAAGTGAGTCGCCAAACTGTGGTGCGAAGGCTAAGAGCAGTAGGGTTCAATGCACCAAGTTCTAGTCAAGAAGCCTTTCATCTCTGCAAAGAACAGGAAGGTCCGACTTGAGTTTGATAAAGAGCACAGCCAATGGAAAGAGACAGATTGGTCTAAAGTGTTGTGGTCGGATGAATCCAAGTTCAATCTGTTTGGTAGTGATGGCAAGCACTATACAGTGCTGGCCAAAAGTATTGGCACCCCTGCAATTCTGTCAGATAATACTCAGTTTCTTCCTGAAAATGATTGCAATCACAAATTCTTTGGTATTATTCTCTTCATTTAATTTGTCTTCAATGAAAAAAACACTAAAAGAATTGTCCTAAAGCCAAATTGGATATAATTCCACACCAAACCTAAAAAAGGGGGTGGACAAAAGTATTGTCACCCTTTGAAAAATCATGTGATGCTTCTCTAATTCGTGTAATTAACAGCACCTGTAACTTACCTGTGGCACCTAACAGGTGTTGGCAATAACTAAATCACACTTGCAGCCAGTTAACATGGATTAAAGTTGACTCAACCTCTGTCCTGTGTCCTTGTGTGTACCACATTGAGCATGGAGAAAAGAAAGAAGACCAAAGAACTGTCTGAGGACTTGAGAAACCAAATTGTGAGGAAGCATGAGCAATCTCAAGGCTACAAGTCCATCTCCAAAGACCTGAATGTTCCTGTGTCTTCCGTGCGCAGTGTCATCAAGAAATTTAAAGCCCATGGCACTGTGGCTAACCTCCCTAGATGTGGACGGAAAAGAAAAATTGACGAGAGATTTCAACGCAAGATTGTGCGGATGGTGGATAAAGAACCTCGACTAAAATCAAAACAAGTTCAAGCTGCCCTGCAGTCCGAGGGTACAACAGTGTCAACCCGTACTATCCATCGGCGTCTGAATAAAAAAGGGACTGCATGGTAGGATACCCAGGAAGACCCCACTTCTTACCCTGAGACATAAAAAAGCCAGACTGGAGTTTGCCAAAACTTACCTGAGAAAGCCTAAAACATTTTGGAAGAATGTTCTCTGGTCAGATGAGACAAAAGTAGAGTTTTTTGGGAAAAAGCATCAACATAGAGTGTACAGGAAAAAAAAGAGGCATTCAAAGAAAAGAACACGGTCCCTACAGTCAAACATGGCGGAGGTTCCCTGATGTTTTGGGGTTGCTTTGCTGCCTCTGGCACTGGACTGCTTGACCGTGTGCATGGCATTATGAAGTCTGAAGACTACCAACAAATTTTGCAGCATGATGTAGGGCCCAATGTGAGAAAGCTGGGTCTCCCTCAGAGGTCATGGGTCTTCCAGCAGGACAATGACCCAAAACACACTTCCAAAAGCACTATAAAATGGTTTGAGAGAAAGCACTGGAGACTTCTAAGGGGGCCAGCAATGAGTCCAGACCTGAATCCCATAGAACACCTGTGGAGAGATCTCAAAATGGCAGTTTGAAGAAGGCACCCTTCAAATATCAGGGACCTGGAGCAGTTTGCCAAAGAAGAATGGTCTACAATTCCAGCAGAGCATTGTAAGAAACTCATGATGGTTACCCCAAGCGGTTGTTCGCAGTTATTTTGGCAAAAGGTTGTGCAACCAAGTATTAGGCTGAGGGTGCCAATACTTTTGTCCGGCCCTTTTTTGCAGTTTTGTGTGAAATGATCAATGATTTGATTTTTGCTTCATTCTCTTTTGTGTTTTTTTCCTTGCAAGCAAATTAAATGAAGAGAATAATACCAAAGAATTTGTGATTGCAATCATTTTCAGGAAGAAACTGAGTATTATCTGACAGAATTGCAGGGGTGCCAATACTTTTGGCCAGCACTGTATATACCATGTACAAGGATATACTGGAGAATGTAATGCTACAACATGGTAAAACCAAAGTAGGCAGGGGATAGAAAGTCCAGCAAGACATTGATGCTAAGCACACATTCAATTTAGTAAAAAATTGGTTAGCAAAGAAAAATGTTCGTTTGTTGCAATGGCCAAACAAATCATCTGATTTATACCCTATAGAACACCTTTGGGATGAGTTGGGGTCCGTACCCATAGCGATAAAGATGAATTGTTTGCAGATTTGCAAATGGAATGGAGAAAGATCCCTCAAGATGTCTTGGATACCCTAGTGCCTTCAATACCCCGGCCGTGTGGTGCAGTAATTAAAGCAAGAGGTTATGCTACAAAATACTGTTAAGGCATTGTAAACAATGAATTACTCTCTATTTGTGATCAATAAATACTACATACAAAACTTTTGGCAATCAGTTTTCTTTAATTAAATGACCATACCTATATTTAAAAGCATTATGGTTAAAATTAAGGTCTTGAATATGACCCGCCCCTTGGGCCGTGGGGTACTCAGTAGCCGGCCGGTCGATGCTGGGGGATGTTACAGTGGCAGTGACCCGCTCCGTGACCCATGGCGGTCTATAAAAGGGGAATCATTGAAAGGGGATTATAGTTTTTATATAATGTTCGTGACGCCACCTGTGGTATGTGGCTAAAGGGAGCCGCCGCTGAGGAGCAGGTCCTCTGGAGCTGTTGTTAATGCAGCAGAGTTGGTTTAGCTCTTCACAGGTAGAGCTTAGCTCCAGCGCAGAGTAGTGGGGATGTAATAGATGTTGCTGTTGCAGTGTGGTGCAGGCAGGTGATGGCGCAGCAATTATTCACAGAGACAGTGGGGTGCAGTCTTCAGGGTTTTACTCACAGTTTGTCAAGACTCCAGGTTACAGTTACCGGTGTATAACCTCCCACGTCGTCCTGTGTTTACTCAGGGAGGGGTTCAGCAAACCCTCAGGTAATTCCAGAGCACTTAGCGGGACCCCGTTCTGTGTGCCTTTTCTGGTCGACTTCCTGTGCTGGCTCTTACCCTCCTGCCCTGCGCCTCACACCCAGTGTCCCAAGCCAGTGACCGCGGACCTTGTCAGGCGACGTCTTCTCTGTCTTCTCTCCTTCAGGAGCTCTACTCCTGCTCCCAGTACTTCTCCTCTGAACTGAACTCTCAGACTGTTCTGACTACTACTCCTCACTTCACAAGATGGCTTCTCTTTTATATCCTCCTTCCCAAATGCTCCCCTGAACTGCTTCCTCCACCCACACCCAGTACATGGTTCCCCCTCTCTTGGTTCCCCCCACTCCAGCCAGGGACAGGGCTCAGCCGTGTAGCAGTGCATCCTGCCCCTCTTGCTGGTCTGGAGTAGTGTAGTGTTGGATGCAGGTGTTTGGGTCCCGGGTAGTACTCCGTCCTTACCTGAGAGTGAGATACCACACCTCTGGGTGAGATGCAGTACCTCTGTGGTGACTGAACCCGCAGGGGCGCCACATACCCCCTGGTAAAACACAGCACGTCCGCGGGCTGGAACAGAGTAAAAAGACAGGTTGTTTTAGACATACAAAATTTTGAGATGCATCACTTAGAAGAATTTTCAAACAACTTTTTCTTCCCTTTATGGGAGGCACATTTCTTGAACGTTACAGGTTACTTATTAGCTTATAAAACATTATAAAACTTGTTTGATATAATGTTCTTCACATATATAAAACACTTTTTCTCATAAAACACATCTTTCAACTCAACACAGTGAGATCCATAACCGGGTGTCCATCTCACTGTAGAAAATGCAATTTGAGCAACATGAGGGACCCGTCCGCAAACCCTCAACATAGGCCCTGGGCGTGGCAGCAGGGCATAGGTGATCCGGGTGTTGGACCACGTCTTCGGCCTCGCCAAACGGGTTTTTGTTCTGCGATCTATTAATATAAAACCAATAAGAGGCACTTTAATAAGTGCAAACTATGTACAATTTAAAAGTTTTTGGCTGCTCACAGTCCTCAGCCTACAAGTTCTGGTACCCTTACCGGGTAATTAAGTAAACACACACATCAACTGTTTAAACCTGCATCATTCCTGCTATACCCTTCCGGGTAACTACATACAGTTCAGTTCAGTTTTACATACTGTGCTTAGTAGTGGTGCTCCCTCTGGGGAGACACCTGTTTTCTGTAGGCTGGCCCAGCCGGGTCATCAGCCTCTGACTGCAGGGGCATGCTCTCCTCCACTACCCTGTATACATTCAGGGCATACCATTCCCGCTCACCTCGGTGCCTGGTGTAGGTGACTCGGTCACCAGGGTACAGATTTCTGTCAGGATGTCCTTACTGGAGGTGGGACTCCACTTCCCTCCGGTTAACAAATAAATCTGTTGCGGCCTGTGGCTCTCTGATGAAGCCCCACCCGTCATCCAGGTCGAACTTCACGACAGTCCCTTCTGCGTGGGGACTAGGTGTGGCCGTCTTTGCCTTGCGGGCTCGGGTCTTCTCCTCCATTTTACGGGCCTCCATTTTCTCCCAGCACACCCGCCGGATGTGCCGCTCCTTCTCCAGCTGCAGGAGCTCCCGCCTGCAATGCTCCTCCTGACGTGCAGCCTCCCTTCGGGTCTCCCGGGGAAAACCCATGAGGCCCCCCCCCGGGTTATCCCACAGGAATTGGTCTTCCTCTTCCTGGTGGGCGACTGAGGACTCAGGAGCGGGCAGCAATGGGAGGCTCTGGCCTTCCTCCGCGGACCAGTCCCAGGGCATGCGCCCGTACACCCATTCGGGTGTAGGGGCAGGTGGCTCTTGCAGGGGGCCCAGGAGCAAGTCCGCCTCACCAGCGCCCAGGATGAACGGTTCCGGGCCCAGGAGCAGATCTGGGGCGTGGGCACCCGGGGACAGAGGTTCTTGCAGGGGGACCAGGGACGGTGCAGTACCAGCCGCGTCCGGGACAGGGACATCACTCCTACCTGCTCCCGCGACCGCTTCAACTCGGCCTGCCACCTCCCGGTCCGTGCGCAGCTCCGCCGGGGCTGGGGCGCTGCTGGTCACTTGCAGCGCTGACTGCTGCCGGGTCACCATCTTCTCCACCAGCTCTGCTCTCCAGGCAGCAATCACGACTTGCTGGGCCTCTTCCATCTTCCTGCCCAGTTCTTGCATCTCATCCCGGATGAAGCTGGTGTCCTCCAGGGACAACTTTGTTAGTATCCCCTCCAGGGTGAGGGGTTCCGCCGCGGGCTGCAGACCACAAGACAGAGCTTCAGGCTGACCTCTCTCCATCTTGCCTGCGGGGTGTGGTCTGCGTAGACTGCTGGAGACTCTGCCCTGTCTCCCAGGTTTCTTCTCTCCTCTCCCCTTTCTGGGGCAGTCCCATGGCTACTTGCTGTCGGCCACACCCGAAGGCGGCTTCCTCAGACTGATGGACAGATCCAGGTATATGGCCACAGGCGCATGGAGCGGGTTGCGCTTTTGGCATCATTCTGGGACCCGGCCCACGATGGGAGGTTCCTTGCTGTCCTTGATCAGGCACATAATGGCGCCCATTCTTCTGGGGCGGGCACCACATTCAGTATAGAAAACAGTCTCTAGGCGCACAATACCCGTTAATAACGGGTGGGTTCATATCCTGTTCGTGACGCCAAATATGACACGCCCCCTGGTTCGTGGGGTACTCGGTAGCCGGGCCGGTCGATGCCGGGGGATGTCACAGTGGCAGTGACCCACTCCGTGACCCAGGGCGGTCAATGAAAGGGGAATTATTGAAAGGGGATTATAGTTTTTATATAATGTTCGAGACGCCACCTGTGGTATGCGGCTAAAGGGAGCCGCCGCTGCGGAGCAGGTCCTCTGGAGCTGTCGTTAATGCAGCAGAGTTCGTTTAGCTCTCCACAGGTAGAGCTTAGCTCCAGCGCAGAGTAGTGGGGATGTAATAGATGTTGCTGTTGCAGTGTGGTGCAGGCAGGTGATGGCGCAGCAATTATTCACAGAGACAGTGGGGTGCAGTCTTCAGGGTTTTACTCACAGTTTGCCAAGACTCCAAGTTACAGTTACCAGTGTATAACCTCCCACGTCGTCCTGTGTTTACTCAGGGAGGAGTTCAGCAAACCCTCAGGTAATTCCAGAGCACCTAGCGGGACCCCGTTCTGTGTGCCTTTTCTGGTCGACTTCCTGCGCTGGCTCTCACCCTCCTGCCGTGCGCCTCACACCCTGTGTCCTAAGCCAGTGTCCGCAGACGTTGTCGGGCGACGTCTTCTCTGTCCCCTGGGTCCTCTATGGCCACCTTTTTGGCGATTTAGATGTGGCTGCTGGCTGCAGCACCTGAAATGCTGCACCCTCCGGTTATCTAGCTGAGACTTGAAGAACTCCGCTAGCTTAGGGGCCGGTCCCCTCTGTGGCCTGATTCTTCCACTCCTGGTAGATTCGGGCGCACGGGTGGCATCCGCACTGCCCGTGCTCCTGGGATCCTTTCTGTTCTGGAACCTTCCTCCCTGCTCTCCTCTCTTCAATCTGTCCTGGGCCTCTCTCACTAGGCCCTCCTCCTGAACAGAGCTCCTGCTCCCACTACTTCTCCTCTGAACTGAACTCTCAGACTGTTCTGACTACTACTCCTCACTTCACAAGATGGCTTCTCTTTTTATATCCTCCTTCCCAAGTGCTCCCCTGAACTGCTTCCTCCACCCACACCCAGTACATGGTTCCCCCTCTCTTGGTTCCCCCCACTCCAGCCAGGGACAGGGCTCAGCCATGTAGTAGTGCATCTTGCCCCTCCTGCTAGTCTGGAGTAGTGTAGTGTTGGATGCAGGTGTTTGGGTCCCGGGCAGTACCCCATCCTTACCCGAGAGTGAGATACCACACCTCTGGGTGAGATGCAGTACCTCTGTGGCGACTGAACCCGCAGAGGCGCCACACATGATGACAACTTCATGCACTTTTAATTCATCACCAGGGAAATGGCGTCACAACAACCAGACAAAAGTAATCACACTTTTAAAAAAAATGCAAAACTTTTGGTCGCCACTGTGTATCACCCATCCTGGTATATATGTCCCCCATTCTTCCACTGTTCTTTAATGCATTTCCTCCACGCGACATCCTGTTCTGAAGCCGGCAGCTGACTTCAGCGTGCAAGCGTCAAAATCACATTTTGTCACTACCAAGCGCCCCCAGTCACGTGCACACCAACGTCAGCTGCTGGCTTCTGATTGGACGGCAGCGTGTATTGCAACGCACAGACCTGAGGACACACATCCACTTGAAGTTTGCGCTGGCGGGCCCCTCACTCGCACCTCTGCGACCTCAATTGTTAAGCCCCAGGGGAGACATTATGAAACATACCATATTGTGGTATAACATGCTCTCTGTATATAGTGATGGCACCACACTGTACATGTGGTTTATGTTCAGAATATTCAGCTTGTGCATGGAAGAGGAGACAGAGTGTAGCCAAAACAGGAGTCCAGACGTCACAGAAAATTTCAGAACTAAGCAAGATGCAGACAAAATTCATTCTTTTTTCATCCAGGTATAAAATGCCAAAACAGATCAGTCAGCAGTAGTGTTGAGCGATACCTTCCGATATCAGGAAATATCGTATCGGATTGGATCGGGCCGATACCCAAAAAGTATCGGATATCGCCGATTCCGATACCGGAAACCAATGCAAGTCAATGGGACACAAATATCGGAATGAAAATAAACCCTTTCTTTCCTTGTAGGTTAATTCTACATGAAGTAAAACAACTAAGAATAATGTAGAATGACATGAAAAGCCGGCAATTCATCAGCGGCATACACCGGTACCCGACAATTTACAACAGAAAGAATAGAGCTTCACACATAGATTAGATAGATAGAAACATGTCAGTCACATATATATGAAGTACAGTGACAGTGTTGCTTACTGTACTTGTCATTTAGTGTAAAGGATTTATTAAAAAAAATATTAGTGTTTTCGTGCACCGTCTCTTTAAAAAAGCCGGCCGGCAATTCAGCAGCGGTACCCGACAATTTATAACAGACAGAATAGAGCTTCACACATAGATTAGATAGATAGAAACATGTCAGTCAGATATATATGAAGTACAGTGACAGTGTTGCTTACTGTACTTGTCATTTAGTGTTAAAATAAAGGATTTATTTAAAAAAAAATTGGCGTGGGGTTCCCCTTAATTTTAGGCTCTAGCGGAGGTTAAGCAGACAGCTGGGGCAAATGTTTGAAGCCTGGGAAGGGGGTAATACCCACGGAGCTTCCCAGGCTACTAATATCAGCCCCCAGCTGAATACCTAGCCTTTACTAGCTATTAAAATGGGGGAACCCCCCCCAAAAAATGACGTGGGGTCCCCCCTAATTTAATAGCTAGCAAAGGCTAGGCAGACAGCTGGGGGCTGATATTAATAGCCCAGGAAGGGAGCCATGAATATTGGCCCCCTCCCAGGCTAGAAACACCAGCCGTCAGCCGCCCCAGAAATGGCGCATCCATAGGATGTGCCAATTCTGGCACTTAGCCTCGCTCTTCCACGCTGCCCTGGTGCGGTGGCAGGGGGTAATAGGGTTGGGGTTGATGTCAGCTTATAATGCCAGCTGACATCAAGCCCAGGTTAGTAATGGAGAGGCGTCTATAAGACACCCCCATTACTAACCCCATAGTCAAAGTTAAAAGAAAACACAAACACCCAGAATAAAGTCCTTTAATTGAAATAAAGACACAATTCTTTATTGTTCTAAATTAAACCATACTTACCATCACGCCCATTCCAGCTGAAGCCAACGATCTCCTGCAATAAAAGTAAAATAATAAAGCAACCTCATCCTTACCTTTCCATGGTTCCCACGACAGCTTCAGCTCTGCTACATCGAGATGACAGGCTGGACCGCAGCAGAACGCTGCCATCCAGCCTGTCATCCCGCAGACACTGAGAAGCGCAGGCATGCTTGCGCTCCTCAGTGTCTCTCTGTGACGTCATCCAGATGAGCCGAGTTCATGTCCAATGAACTCAGCTCACCTCATGCACGTCACTGACAGCGTGGGAAAATTCTCCTGCACTCAGCGCTTCAGCGTGAGAATTCTCCCACGCTGTCAGTGACATACATGAGGTGAGGTCATGTCCAATGAACTCAGCTCACCTCATGCACGTCACTGACAGCGTGGGAAAATTCTCACGCTGAAGTGCTGAGTGCAGGAGAATTTTCCCACGCTGTCAGTGACGTACATGAGGTGAGCTGAGTTCATTGGACATGACCTCGGCTCATCTGGATGCCGTCACAGCCAGACACTGAGGAGTGGAAGTATGCCTGCGCTTCTCAGTGTCTGCGGGATGACAGGATCGATGGCAGCGTTCTGCTGCGGTCCAGCCTGTCATCTCGATGTAGCAGAGCTGAAGCTGTCGTGGGAGCCATGGAAAGGTAAGGATGATGTTGCTTTATTATTTTACTTTTATTGCAGGAGATCGTTGGCTTCAGCTGGAATGGGCGTGATGGTAAGTATGGTTTAATTTAGAACAATAAAGAATTGTGTGTTTATTTCAATTAAAGGACTTTTTTCTGGGTGTTGTGTTTTTTTAAATACTTTACTAGAAATTCATGGTGGTCATGTCTAATATTGGCGTGACCCCATGAATTTCGGGCTTAGGGCCAGCTGATAATGCCAAGCTGGCCTTAACCCCTTTATTACC
The DNA here is from genome assembly GCF_046119375.1 of Phyllobates terribilis. Lineage (NCBI taxonomy): Eukaryota > Metazoa > Chordata > Amphibia > Anura > Dendrobatidae > Phyllobates > Phyllobates terribilis. Next base: position 296,843,478 of record NW_027362771.1, read on the forward strand.
CAGTGAGCCACCGCACCAGGGCCCTGGATGAGTTGGGTACAGCGCCAGAAGATGGCGCTTCTATGAACGCGCCATTTTCTGGGGCGGCTGCGGACTGCAATTTGCAGCGGGGGTGGCCAAGAAAGCTTGGGTCTCCCTGCGCTGCGGATTTCAGCCCCCAGTTGCCTAGTTGTATCTGGCTGGGCACAAAAATAGGGCGAAGCCCCACGCATTTTTTTTTTTAATTATTTCATGAAATTCATGGAATAATTAAGAAAAAAAGGGCTTCCCTATATTGTTGTGTCCAACCAGGTACAAATAGGCAGCTGGTGGTTGGGGGCAGCCCATTCCTGCCTGCTGTACCTGGCTGGACACAAATATAGTGCGAAGCCCCACGTCAATTTTTTTTTAATTATTTCATGAAATAATTTTTTTAAAAAAGGGCTTCCCTATATTGTTGTGTCCGGCCAGGTACAAATAGGCAGCTGGTGGTTGGGGGCAGCCTGTTCCTGCCTGCTGTACTTGGCTGGACACAAATATAGGGCGAAGCCCCACGTCAATTTTTTTTAAATAAATCCTTTATTTTAACACTAAATGACATTTGAGGAGTTAATAAAGATGCAGTCCCTAAATTATTGTTTATTTTTTAATTAATTTTTCCCAAAACTTTTGACATGGGCTTCGCCATATTTTTGTATGCCAGCCAGGTACAGCATCCAGCTTCTATGAACGCGCCATTTTCCGGGGCGGCTGCGGACTGCAATTTTCAGCGGGGGGGGGGCAGAAAGCTTGCGCCTCCCTGCGCTGCAGATTCCATCCCCCAGCTGCCTAGTTGTACCTGGCTGGACACAAAAATAGGGAGAAGCTTCACGTATTTTTTTTTTTTAATTATTTCATGAAATTCATGAAATAATTAAGAAAAAAAGGGCTTCCCTATATTGTTGTGTCCAACCAGGTACAAATAGGCAGCTGGTGGTTGGGGGCAGCCCGTTCCTGCCTGCTGTACCTGGCTGGACACAAATATAGTGCGAAGCCCCACGTCAATTTTTTTTAAATCATTTCAGGAAATTCATGAAATAATTAAAAAAAATTGATGTGGGGCTTCGCACTATATTTGTGTCCAGTCAGGTACAGCAGGCAGGAACGGGCTGCCCCCAACCACCAGCTGCCTATTTGTACCTAGCCGGACACAACAATATAGGGAAGCCCTTTTTTTCTTAATTATTCCATGAATTTCATGAATTTAAAAAAAAAAAACGTGGAGCTTCGCCCTATTTTTGTGTCCAGCCAGGTACAACTAGGCAGCTGGGGGCTGGAATCCGCAGCGCAGGGAGGCCCAAGCTTTCTGGGCCCCACCCGCTGCAAATTGCAGTCCGCAGCCGCCCCGGAAAATGGCGCGTTCATAGAAGCGCCATCTTCTGGCGCTGTACCCAACTCATCCAGGGCCCTGGTGCGGTGGCTCACTGGGTAATAAAGGGGTTAAGGCCAGCTTGGCATTATCAGCTGGCCCTAAGCCCGAAATTCATGGGGTCACGCCAATATTAGACATGACCACTATGAATTTCTAGTAAAGTATTTAAAAAAAACACAAACACCCAGAAAAAAGTCCTTTAATTGAAATAAACACACAATTCTTTATTGTTCTAAATTAAACCATACTTACCATCACGCCCATTCCAGCTGAAGCCAACGATCTCCTGCAATAAAAGAAAAATAATAAAGCAACCTCATCCTTACCTTTCCATGGCTCCCACGACGGCTCCAGCTCTGCTACATCGAGATGACAGGCTGGACCGCAGCAGAACGCTGCCATCCAGCCTGTCATCCCGCAGACACTGAGAAGCGCAGGCATACTTCCACTCCTCAGTGTCTGGCTGTGACGGCATCCAGATGAGCCGACAATGAACTCGGCTCACCTCATGTACGTCACTGACAGCGTGGGAGAATTCTCCTGCACTCAGCGCTTCAGCGTGAGAATTTTCCCACGCTGTCAGTGACGTGCATGAGGTGAGGTCATGTCCAATGAACTCGGCGCACCTCATGCACGTCACTGACAGCATGGGAAAATTCTCACGCTGAAGCGCTGAGTGCAGGAGAATTTTCCCACGCTGTCAGTGACGTGCATGAGGTGAGCTGAGTTCATTGGACATGAACTCGGCTCATCTGGATGCCGTCACAGCGAGACACTGAGGAGCACAAGCATGCCTGCGCTTCTCAGTGTCTGCTGGATGACAGGCTGGATGGCAGCGTTCTGCTGCGGTCCAGCCTGTCATCTCGATGTAGCAGAGCTGAAGCTGTCCTGGGAACCATGGAAAGGTAAGGATGAGGTTGCTTTATTATTTTACTTTTATTGCAGGAGATCGTTGGCTTCAGCTGGAATGGGCGTGACTGTAAGTATGGTTTAATTTAGAACAATAAAGAATTGTGTCTTTATTTCAATTAAAGGACTTTTTTCTGGGTGTTTGTGTTTTTTTTAAATACTTTACTAGAAATTCATGGTGGTCATGTCTAATATTGGCGTGACCCCATGAATTTCGGGCTTAGGGCCAGCTGATAATGCCAAGCTGGCCTTAACCCCTTTATTACCCAGTGAGCCACCGCACCAGGGCCCTGGATGAGTTGGGTACAGCGCCAGAAGATGGCGCTTCTATGAACGCGCCATTTTCCGGGGCGGCTGCGGACTGCAATTTGCAGCGGGTGGGGCCCAGAAAGCTTGGGCCTCCCTGCGCTGCGGATTCCAGCCCCCAGCTGCCTTGTTGTACCTGGCTGGACACAAAAATAGGGCGAAGCCCCACGTATTTTTTTTTTTAATTATTTCATGAAATTCATGGAATAATTAAGAAAAAAAGGGCTTCCCTATATTGTTGTGTCCGGCTAGGTACAAATAGGCAGCTGGTGGTTGGGGGCAGCCCGTTCCTGCCTGCTGTACCTGACTGGACACAAATATAGGGCGAAGCCCCACATAATTTTTTTTTAATTATTTAATGAATTTCCTGAAATAATTTAAAAAAAATTGACGTGGGGCTTTGCACTATATTTGGGTCCAGCCAGGTACAGCAGGCAGGAACGGGCTGCCCCCAACCACCAGCTGCCTATTTGTACCTGGTTGGACACAACAATATAGGGAAGCCCTTTTTTTCTTAATTATTCCATGAATTTCATGAAATAATTAAAAAAAAAAAAACGTGGAGCTTCTCCCTATTTTTGTGTCCAGCCAGGTACAACTAGGCAGCTGGGGGATGGAATCTGCAGCGCAGGGAGGCCCAAGCTTTCTGCCCCCCGCTGAAAATTGCAGTCCGCAGCCGCCCCGGAAAATGGCGCGTTCATAGAAGCTGGATGCTGTACCTGGCTGGCATACAAAAATATGGCGAAGCCCACGTCAAAAGTTTTGGGAAAAATTAATTAAAAAATAAATAATAATTTAGGGACTGCATCTTTATTAACTCCTCAAATGTCTTTTAGTGTTAAAATAATGGATTTATTTAAAAAAAAAATAGCGTGGGATCCCCCATAATTTTAGTCTCTAGCGGAGGTTAAGCAGACGGCTGGGGCAGATGTTTGAAGCCTGGGAAGGGGGTAAAACCCACGGAGCTTCCCAGGCTACTAATATCAGCCCCCAGCTGAATACCTAGCCTTTACTAGCTATTAAAATGGGGGACCCCCCCAAAAAAAATGACGTGGGGTCCCCCCTATTTTAATAGCTAGCAAAGGCTAGGCAGACAGCTGGGGGCTGATATTAATAGCCCAGGAAGGGTGCCATGAATATTGGCCCCCTCCCAGGCTAGAAACACCAGTCGTCAGCCGCCCCAGAAATGGCGCATCCATAGGATGCGCCAACTCTGGCACTTAGCCTCGCTCTTCCACGCTGCCCTGGTGCGGTGGCAGGGGGTAATAGTGGTGGGGTTCATGTCAGCGCCAGCTGCCATGAAGCCCAGGTTAGTAATGATGGGCGTCTATAAGACACCCCCATTACTAACCTACAAAGTGTTAAAAAGAAAAAACACACACTACACCCAGAAAAAAATAATTTATTTGAAATAAAACACACAATTTTATTTAATTCTTAGTTTACTAAAAATAATAGTTACCTGTCCACGTTCCTGCGCTGATCTCCCATGCACAGCTGTCACATCTGGAGATGGTGACAGCTGTGCATGGCTGCTGTAAGCTCACGCTGCCGGGAACACGTCCGCTCACGGCAGCGGGAGCCACTGACTGAGGTCACCGGAGTGCATTCAGGCAGCGCAGCTCCGGAGACCTCCTTTACGGCACTGCTGTACCGTGGGAATTTCTCACGATACAGCAGGGCCGTAAAGGAGCTAACCGGAGCAGCGCTGCCTGAACTCCGGTGAACCCTTACGGCCCCGTCATTCTAGCGGCGGCAGCGGTTCAGAGCGGTCACATTCTATGTGGCTGCTCTGAACTGGAGATCTTCGTGGGACACTCGTGGACTGCTACGGAGGGGTAAGGATAAGGTTGTGGTTTATTATTTTATATTTTATTACAGGAGATCGATGGCTTCGGGGAATTAGGTGTCTAGGTGAGTATAGGTGTAGTTTTTTATTTTTTACTTTATTTTAGGTGGCGATCGGCGGGGACAGGTAATGTATGAACTAATTTCTTTTAGGTAACCACTGGCCACCAATGACATGTATTTAACATTTATTGGGGACACAGTAGGGCAATTTAAATAGCAGGATCAGTCTGATGGGAACTACTGCTCCCATCGAGCTGATCCTGCTGGCAGGAGTGGACGGGGGACAGACATAGGCCGATGGGAGTAGTAGTGTCACATCGGCCTATGTCTGCCTGCACGCACACACACCGCACACACCCGCACACATCGCACAGACACCGCGCACACCCGCACAAACATCGCGCACACACCCCGCACACACACCCCGCACACACACTAATCATGACGGGCTGATGGTCTGGGAGGTGAGGCTGACCTGTGCGGCCGTGGGAAAGTTCATGTGAGTTCATGCAGTCAAGCATGAACTCACATGAACCCTCTGAGGGCAACGCGGCGACTTCAAATGAACTGCTGATCGGCATCACCTGATACCTCAGCTGTTCATTTGAAATAACCGGCGGGAAAGCGCAGCACAGAACGGGAAAGCCGGCGGTGAAGTCTTTTCACTGCCGGCTTCCCCGCCCGGGTCCTTCACTCCCCGCTCCTTGGAGCTGCGCTCCCCGCCCGGTCCTAACTTACGATCGGGATGGGAGGTGGCGAGGGGAGCGGAGGATCGGGGTGGGAGGCTGTGGGGAAGCAGTATGGGGCTGTGTGATTGTTTAAAAGCCGGCGGCTTTATACCGCCCGCCGGCTTTTAAACAATCAGGAGAATTCTCCCCCGCTGGGATGGCATTCTGATGACAGGCTGGATCGCGCTGCCATCCAACTTGTCATCCTTCACAGACACTGCAGAGCGCAGGCATTATGGGAACTTCCGATTCCGGTATCCGATATTGTAAAAGTATCGGAATTAAGTATCGGAATTCCGATACCGCGAATATCGGCCGATACCCGATATTACAGTATCGGAATGCTCAACACTAGTCAGCAGTTGATGTGATTTGGCAGGATGCCTTAGTCATAGCCCACAGCTGACTGTACACCTCTCAGTGTCAGATTGGAGCTATAGCATGCAAACATGAAATATATGAAATTTGAATTGCATTACTGTTCTAGATTATAGGAAAAAATGGAGATAGGACATTAGGATAGGTTCCCAGCAACAGCAGATCGGCTTATTGTTGGCTGGGCATGCATGAATTGGCAAAATTATGTGCACAGTATCTCCATTTTTCCTATTACCTAGAGCCGTAATGCAATTCAAATGTCATATATTTCATGTTTACATGCTGTAGCACTACAGAGTGCTTTGTTAGTTATATATGGAGAAGGCTACTCTTAGTATGCATCTATACACACCTGTTTTCTGTTTGGAAGTGACGGTCAGTCTTTTGTTATTTCCATTGGGTATGACTGACAGATGTTTTCATATCTGAATGTTCAATAAATTAGTTGAACATGTGACATATGGACAGATCTGACATGTGGGCAAATAAATCAGCCAGATTGCGCTGTAATTGATGTTAGTGTAAGTCCTATATTTTCTTTTTGTAACAACTGATGTAACGTGTTCTCCTGTGGTTATGCATGGACATGCATATTACCCCTTTGTGAAGCAAGAACTACATCTAATGATTGATTAATGCTGCACATCAGCTTGGGGGAATTTTAGCCTGCTCCTCCCTCACTTCAACTCCATCTACCATATTTCTGTAAGCTTAAGGTCAGGTCTTTGACTTTGCCATTCCTAAACGGTATTCTTTTACCATTTTTATGTAGAACGACTTGTGAACTTCGGGTTGTTATCTTGCTGCATGATCCATGTTTTCTTGAGATTTATGGACAAACATCCTGACTTTTTTCTTTGCAATTTGCTGGTATAAATCAAAATTCATTGTTCCTTTAATGATGACAACCCTATCCTGGCCCAGATGCAGCAAAACTGTCCCAAACAAAGATAAGCCTCTCTCCTCCTGTACCAGTCGCCGTTGAGTTTTAGTTCAAGATTATTGAAATTTTTATGCTGTAATGAAGTGTTTTCCTTTCTCCAAATAATGTTTCTCATTTAAACAAAAAAAAACTATTTGAAATGTTATTAGTCCTCAAAACATTGTTCAAAAAGCCTTCTGGCTTGTCCAGGTGATCTTTAGCAAGCTGCATAAACATTCTTTATGGAGACCAGTAGCTTTCTCCTTGCAATCCTGCCCATACACACCATTGTTATTCAGTGACTCTGATTCATGAATATTATAGCTAATGTGAGAGAGGCCTTTAGATGCTTAGACGTTACCTTGGGTTTGCCTTTAATTTCTTAGATGTTACCTTGGGTTCCTTTGTGACCTTGTAGACTTTTATACTCCTTGATCTTGGAGTGATATTTGATGGTCGACCACTCCTGGGGAGGGTAATATTGGTCTTGAATTTCCACTATTTGTACACAATCTGTAACTGAAGATTGGTGGAATGGAATCCAAACTCTTAAGAGAAAGTTTTGTAATGTATCCTAGCCTGATAAACATCAACAACTACTTTGTCTGTGGCATGATTCACAAACTTGTGCTGGGAAGATGAGACTTTGAAAAATCCTTGTCCTTTAAATAAAAAAAGATTCACATACAGTTTTATGAAAAAGTTTGGGCACCCCTATTAATCTTAAGCTTAATGTTTTATAAAAATTGGTGTTTTTGCAACAGCTATTTCAGTTTGATATATGTAATAACTGTTGGACACAGTAATGTTTCTGCCTTGAAATGAGGTTTATTGTACTAACAGAAAATGTGCAATCTGCATTCAAACAAAATTTGACAGGTGCATAAGTATGGGCACCCTTATCATTTTCTTGTTTTAAATACTCCGACCTACTTTTTACTGACTTACTAAAGCACTTTTTTGGGTTTTGTAACCTCATTGAGCTTTCAACTTCATACCCAGGTATATGCAATCATGAGAAAAGCTACTTAAAGTGGCCACTTGCAAGTTGTTCTCCTGTTTGAATCTCCACTGAAGAGTGGCATCATGGGCTCCTCAAAACAACTGTCAAATGATCTGAAAACAAAGACTATTCAACATAGTTGTTCAGGGGAAGGATACAAAAAGCTGTCTCAGAGATTTAACCTGTCAGTTTCCACTGTGAGGAACATAGTAAGGAAATGGAAGAACACAGGGACAGTTCTTGTTAAGGCCAGAAGTGGCAGGCCAAGAAAAACATCAGAAAGGCAGAGAAGAAGAATGGTGAGATCAGTCAAGGGCAATCCTCAGACCACCTTCAGAGAGCGGCAGCATCAACTTGCTGCAGATGGTGTCACTGTGCATCGGTCAACTATACAACGCACTTTGCACAAGGAGAAGCTGTATGGGAGAGTGATGCGAAAGAAGCAAGCACGCCACAAACAGAGTCGGCTGAGGTATGCAAAAGCACATTTGGAGAAGCCAATTTCTTTTTGGAAGAAGGTCCTGTGGACTGATGAAACCAAGATTGAGTTGTTTGGTCATACAAAAAGGCGTTATGCATGGCAGCAAAAAAACACAGCATTCCAAGAAAAACACTTGCTACACACAGTAAAATTTGGTGGAGGTTCCATCATGCTTTGGGGCGGTGTGGCCAATGCCGGCACCGGGAATCTTGTTAAAGTTGAGGGACGCATGGATTCCACTCAGTATCAGCAGATTCTTGACAATAATGTTCAAGAATCAGTGATAAAGTTGAAGTTACGCAGGGGATGGATCTTTCAGCAAGACAATGATCCAAAACACCGCTCCAAATCTACTCAGGCATTCATGCAGAGGAACAATTACAATGTTCTGGAATGGCCATCCCAGTCCCCAGACCTGAATATCATTGAACATCTGTGGGATCATTCGAAGAGGGCTGTCCATGCTCGGCGACCATCAAACTTTACAGAACTGGAATTGTTTTGTAAAGAGGAATGGTCAAAAATACCTTCATCCAGGATCCAGGAACTCATTAAAAGCTACAGGAAGCGACTAGAGGCTGTTATTTTTGCAAAAGGAGGATCTACTAAATATTAATGTCACTTTTCTGGTGAGGTGCCCATACTTATGCACCTGTCAAATTTTGTTTGAATGCAGATTGCACATTTTCTGTTAGTACAATAAACCTCATTTCAAGGCAGAAACATTACTGTGTCCAACAGTTATTACATATATCAAACTGAAATAGCTGTTGCAAAAACACCAATTTTTATAAAACATTAAGCTTAAGATTATTAGGGGTGCCCAAACTTTTTCATATAACTGTACATTTGCCCCTCACAAATGTATATTGAATAATTGTCCTCATTTAACCCCTTCCTGACTTGTCAATTTTCTGTTTTCGCATTTTCTTCTCCTCCTTTTTCCGCCCAATTAGCTGTATGAGGGCTTGTTTTTGCTGAACACTTTGAATGGCACCATTCACTTTAATATTCAATGTACTCGAAAAGGGGAAACAATTGCAAGTGTAGTAAAATTGCGGAAAAGAAACCTATTTTGCAATTTTTGGGGGTTTTTGTTTTATGGCATTTATTGTATAGTCTGACTTGTTAACGTGATTTCCATGTCATTGTAATTACAGTGATACTAAACTTGCATAGTTTTATTTTTATTCAATTAGTGAAAAAATAATTGCCATTGTCGCCATTTTCCAAGAACTGCATCGTTTTCATTTTCCTATCGGACCTGCAGTGAGGGGTTGTTTTTTGCGTGGTGAATTGAAGTTTTTATTAGTAACATTTTAGGGTAGATACATCTTGATTGCCTCTTACTGCATTCTTTTGCGGAGTTGTGACAACTAAAAAAATCCACAATTTTGGAGTTTTAATTTTTTTGGTCATTACAGAGTTTATTGATCAGGTAAATTAATTTTATATTTTGATAGATTGCAAATCTGTGTGTTTTTTATTATTTATGTTTACTGGAGGGGAGTGATTTGAATTTTAATTATTTTTGTATATATGTAAAAGAAAATGTTTTTTTTTTTTTGCTTTTGTTTACTTTAGTGTCATCCAATCACTTTTCTATAAAGTGCGATACCACTGCAATACATAGTAAAAATCTCAGTCTCCTACAAACGCAAGCCACAGGCTGGTTTTCACAGCAGCACCTTCATGATGGATCTCCAGCTGTAATTACAATTATCCGGCATCCTGTGATCACTGGAGAGATTGATAGCGACATTTAAGGAGTTAGCAGCGGATGAGAGTTCAGCAACAGACACTGCTGTTAGAGGCAGAGATGATGGCTTTGTATCTCAGCCATTATTGGCCAGGAAAGATGTATCAAATAAGGGGACCCAACCTATGATGTAATAGTATGTGCTATGTCGGAGAGGGGTTAAAAATTACAGTGTAATATGTTTTACTCATTTATGTTACTTGGTTCTCGTTATCTAGTACTTGTGTGAAAATTTTATTTAGTTTTAGGTCAAATTTTTGCAGAGATATGGAAAATTCTGAAAGGTTCACAAACTTTCTAGCGCCTCTGTAAAAAAGAAAAAAAGGAACCACATGAAAAAAGTGTCAGTGATATACACCGTAACCAATTAGATCACTTGGATTTTCTAACCTGCTCCTGAGATAAAACAAATGAGGAATCAATCTGCTTGCTATAGGCAAAGGAGACACTCAGCCTGCTCTCATGCAGTTCAGCCCACAGGCATAGTGTCCTAGAATTCTGTGTCAAGTTGTTCCTGTTACTTCTCTTGGAAATGTATGAATAAAAAATAACCACAAACTACCATTCTCTGTATCAAACAAACACATTGAGTTGTAAGCAAAATGGTTGTTCTCTTGACTACAACTGTCACTTAACCCCTTAACGCTGTGCCCATTTTGAGCCTTTAAGACAAAGCAATGTTTTTTTAGTTTTTCATTGTCGCATTCCAGGAGCCGTAGTATTCTTATTTATAGGTTCACGTAGTTGTATGAGGGCTTGTTTTTTTTCCCAATATTTTGGGTTACAGTTGTGCTCAAAAGTTTACATACCCCGATAGAATTTTTCCTTTCTTGGCCTTGTTTCAGAGAATATGAATGATAAAAAAAACTTTTTCTTCACTCATGGTTATTGGTTGGGTGAAGTCATTTATTGTCAAACTACTTTGTTTTCTCTTTTTAACTCTCAATGACAACCAAAAACATCCAAATGACCCTGATCAAAAGTTCGCATACCCCAGTTCTTGCCCCCTCTAACATCAATGACAGCTTGAAGTCTTTTGTGGTAGTTATGGATGAGGTTCTTTATTTTCTCAGATGGTAAAGCTGCCCATTCTTCTTGGCAAAAAGCCTCCAGTTCCTGTAAATTCCTGGGCTGTCTAGCATGAACTGCGCACTTGAGATCTCTCCAGAGTGGCTCAATGATATTGAGGTCAGGAGACAGATGGCCACTCCAGAACCTTCACTTTGTTCTGCTGTAGCCAATGACAGGTCGACTTGGCCTTGTGTTTTGGATCATTGTCACGTTGGAACATCCAAGTACGTCCCATGAGCAGCTTCCGGGTTGATGAGTGCAAATTTGCCTCCAGTATTTGCTGACAACGTGCTGCATTCATCTTTCCTTCAACTTTTACCAAGTTTCCTGTGCCTTTGTAGCTCACACATCCCCAAAACATTAGCGATCCACCTCCGTGCTTTACAGTAGGAATGGAGTTTTGAGGCTTGTCTCTGCTATTTGGCGTATTGTAGGCGAGATACTTTGTGGCATTTGCGCAGTAATGGCTTTCTTCTGATGACTTGACCATGCAGCCCATTTTTCTTCAAGTGCCTCCTTATTGTGCATCTTGAAACACCCACACTGCTAATTTTCAGAGAGTCCTGAATTTCAGCTGATGTTATTTGTTAAAGAGAACCTATACCACGCTCCAAATTATTATGCAAATGCTATTTTTCTCTGATTTTACTAAATCAGCGGTGGTGAACCTATGGCATGCGTGCCAGAGGTGGCACTCAGAGCCCTCCCTGTGCGTATGCACACCAGGCCCACCATCCACACACTGCTGCGCTCCCATGTTCAAATGCATTTGCGTCTTCCAGACGCAAATACATTTGAACAGTGCTGCGCGGAATGGGGCAGAGGAGTGCCTGTCAGCCCCCGGTCCGATGTGCAGCAGTGTGATGACGTCATCCAGCTACTGACCTCATCACATTGCTGCCTGTGATGGGGCTGCAGTGGAGCAGAGACAGCGCATTATGCGTGGGGAATTGGTAAGAGCTTCCACCAGCATTCTTGTCTAGCTTGTGCTGTTTCTAATTATTTTTTATTGGTTGAAGTGTTTTTGCATGCATGTAATAAAGTATATATTTTTTCACGCATTATTACTGTTTATGGTGTGCATTATATGTCTTGCAAGCTTTTCTCTTCGTAAATTTCATATACTCTTTTTTGATTGACGACTGCACCCATCATCATCTTTAGTTACATTTTGTGGTGCCCACTATATTTTTCTAGTTGATCATATGTTTTCACCCCTTCTTTGATATTACCTTTATAATACTTGCATCCATTGAACTTGGGAGGTTTTGGATAGTTTCTACTTGAATTTCAGAATGCCAGAAGAGCCTCCTAGAGCTGCTGTTTTGATGTGAATTGCCTCCCACCCTCATAGATCTTTTGATTGAGGATACTCCAAAAGGTTCTCAATAGGGTTGAGGTCAGGGGAGGATGGTGGCCACCCCATGAGTTTCTCTCCTTTTATGCCCTTAGCAGCTAATGACTCATGATGTCATGCATGAAGAGGATATTGCTATGGATGGAACAGTTCTTTTTTCTGCACCATGTAAGAAAGTAGTTAGTTAGAATCTCTACATACTTTGCCAAGCTAATTTTCACACATTCAAAGGACCCTAAGGGGCTTACCAGCTCGCTCCCTATAATTCCAGCCCAAAACATGACTCCACCACCTCCTTGCTGATATCGCAACCTTGTTGGGACATGGTGGTCATCTACCAACCATCTACTACACCATCCATCTGGACCATCAAGGGTTGCACAGCACTCATCACTAAACAAGACTGTTTTAAAATCAGTCTTCATGTATGCCTGAGCCCACTGCAACTGTTTCTACTTGTGAGCACTGTTTAAGGGTGGCCGAATAGTAGGTTTATATACATCTGCAAACCTCTGGAGGATCCTACACCTTGAGCTTCGTCGGACTCCAGAGGCACCAGCAGCTTCAAATACCTGTTTGCTGCTTTGCAATAGTATTTTAGCAGTTGCTCTCTTAATACAATGAATTTGTCTGGCAGAAACCTTCCTTATTATGCCTTTATCTGCACAAACCCATCTGTGATCTGTATCAACCACAAATCGCTTCACAGTACGATGTTCACGTGTAAGTTTTCATACCTTGTCCAAGGTATTACACTATTTTATGCTTTTTGGCAGCGAAATCCTTTTTCTTTCCTATATTGCTTGAAACCTGTGGCGTGCTTAGTAATATGCAAAATCTTTCTTAAGTAGTTTCATTTTAATTGGGTCACCAGGCAAACTAATTATCACAGGTGTTTGACATTGATTTTAGTGATCCAAAAAGTTCTGAGACAATATCAGCCATGAGTTTATTTGAAAAACAAAAAAATGACATCTTCACAACACTTAAATCCAATTTACATAGTTGGAACACTATCAACAAAAATCCACTTTTATTACAAATAACATAAAACTACATGTATACACACAATAATATCTATCTATCAGAGATATATATATATCTATCTATCAGAGATATATATATATATCTATCTATCTATCTAAACAGAGATATATATATATATCTATATATATAAAAAGAAAGCGCAGCAGCACTCCATTATGGCCAAGATACATAAAGACAATAAAACCATTTAATTTAAACTGTGTTATTACTCAATAAGCTTTACTTACAAAAAATGGAGGTTCTTAGCGCATAAATTGGCCAATTCATGTGTGCCCATCAACCACTGCAAGGTGACCTCCCATCTGATGGGTACTACTCTGCCTACATGCCTCTCTTGGGCTACAAGCCTATAACTCTGGACAGAACATGTCACTTCGGGGCTAAAACACCTACAATTTAAATGGGCTGGTAGAATAGAATATACATCACCTGCTGGTTAAATGGGGGGAGTGCAAGGTCAAACAGGAGGCAGTTCCCACCTCCTATAGTAATATGTCAAAAAAACTGACCAGCACATCCCAAATGTGAACAGGTGCAAGCTGCAAGGTGACCTCCCATCTGATGGGTACTACTCTGCCTACATGCCTCTCTTGGGCTACAAGCCTCCTGTTTGACCTTGCACTCCCCCCATTTAACCAGAGTAGTACCCATCAGATGGGAGATCACCTTGCAGCGGTTGATGGGCACACATGAATTGGCCAATTTATGCGCTAAGAACCTCCATTTTTTGTAAGTAAAGCTTATTGAGTAATAACACAGTTTAAATTAAATGGTTTTATTGTCTTTATGTATCTTGGCCATAATGGAGTGCTGCTGCGCTTTCTTTTTATATATCTTATGCAGTTTCTGCAGCTTGCACCTGTTCACATTTGGGATGTGCTGGTCAGTTTTTTTGACATATATCTATATATATATATATCTATATACATACATACATACATACAGGGTGGTCCAAAAGTAGGTGGACAGAAAGTGTAATAAGGTTATGAAGGGGGAGATTTATCAAACACTAAATTGCAGCCGCCTGTCTGGATCATCCTCCAATAAACCATGAATTAGACATGGACGATCAGCTTTCCACCCAATAGATTTCAGGATTCGCATGATAGAAGCTCGTGAAATTCCCAATTCCAAAGAGGCTCTTCTGGTGGACTTTTTTGGACTCTGAACAAATGTTTCAGCAACAAGTTGTTTATTATCTTCTGTACAGACTGTTTTGGGTCGACCAGTTTTTGGAGCATTAAGGATTGAGCCAGTGGCATTGAATTTGTCACGAATGCGATACATTTTTTGTCTCTTTGGGGCTTGAGTACCAAATGTTTCAACCCAATTTGCTCTAACGGTTTCAGCATTTTGAGATTTCCAACACTCTGTTAAAATCCATTTTCTTTGATCTGTATTTAAATTATTTGCCATTATGTGTTATCTGAATTGTCTGAAAAGAAAACAAATTTGGGGGAGATCTATCTGTGAAAACTAGATCTGTGAAACTGGCTCAGTTGCCCTTAGCAACCAGTCAGATTGCACCTTTAATTTTCCAAAGAGTCTGTGAGGAATGAAAAGTGGAATCTGATTGGTTGCTAAGGGCAACTGAGCCAGTTTTACTTTACACCATGTTTGATAAATCTCCCCCTTCATAACTTTATTACACTTTCTGTCCACCTACTTTTGGACCACCCTGTATGTATGTGTATGTATATATATATATATATATATATATATATATATATATATATATACACATATATATATATATATATATATATATATATATATATATATACACAGTACAGACCAAAAGTTTGGACACACCTTCTCATTTAAAGATTTTTCTGTATTTTCATGACTATGAAAATTGTACATTCACACTGAAGGCATCAAAACTATGAATTAACACATGTGGAATTATATACTTAACAAAAAAGTGTGAAACAATTGAAAATATGTCTTATATTCTAGGTTCTTCAAAGTAGCCACCTTTTGCTTTGATGACTGCTTTGCAAACTTTTGGCATTCCCTTGATGAGCTTCAAAAGGTAGTCACCGTGCTGCCATACACCGCATTTTTTGTATTACACAACACTTTTTTCTCCACAAATTTGGGGGGGAAATGGGTGTGTGTTTATAATCCGAATTGTAGCTACAGTGGAGCGGGGTCCCAGGGTCGCTGCTGTGGCCACAGGTTAGTAGGAGGTTGTGTTCGGTGGTGCTGGGGCTCCGCCGACATTTTGTTAAAGCCCAGAGTCCTCGCACCTTCCACACTTTTCAATGCGGTGGAAAATGGCCGCTGGAGGATCTTGTCTCCCAAGATCTCAATTGTGCATGCGCCGCGTCCGGCGGCCATTTTCCCAGAGTCCACCACACTGAAATGCATGGAAAGTACAGAGGCTCCAGGCTTTCACACCGCCGAACACCACCTCCTACCAGCCTGGGGCATGCAGAATCGCAGCACTCCTACCTCCACCGAACACCACCTTCTACCAGCCTGGGGCTCCGCATCTCCTGCCTCTGCCAGCTTCCCGCAGCAGCGACCCTGCCACCTGGAACCCCGCTCCACAGCTGCCTGCCCCCAGGTAAGCTACCGTAAAAGCGGATTATAAGACGCACCACCATTTTATTAAAAAAAAATTTTGCCCTATTTTCCTCCCCAAAATTTGGGATGTGTCTTATAAACCAGTGAGTCTTATAATCTGTAAAATACGAATATGTGTGTATATACAGTACATACACACGTGTTTATTTGATTTAAATACTGACTGCTTTGAAACACCTTTGCTTTATATATTTAGGGCCAGAAACACAAGCACATGCTATGCAAGTCCAGCTGGAGTACAAGGGACCAAATTCATTAAGAGGTACTGACCACTTAATGAATTCGGTGCATCTTCTGAATGGTGCGCCTTCATGCGCCTCACAAGAAATGTTTCTCCAGTCCTGGAGTAGCATTTCTGACGAACAAAACGCCAACACATTTGATTAGATTGGCTGATGTGGCCACGCTCTAGCTCCTCCTCAGTTCTGTCCATTTCAGCAGACCTAATTCCAGCTGGCGAAAATGTCTTAAGAAATTCCAGAATGTGGGGTAGTTAGTGTGGCTCTGATGCCACCATAATATCTTCTTATGGTTCGAGAATTGACAGGGCAGCCCCATCTCTTGCTGTCTTCCCTGTCTTATCCTGGATCTGTTTTATTGGCTTCTCCATAATTATTATTATCTTTACATTGCTGTAATTCTCTTTCCTGTCTGATTATTGCTATTGTAAATACATGCATATAGGTCTTTAAAAAGATTGTGATCTCTGTGTATTGCTGTCGCATTAAGTAGTACAATTTGTTGATCGTTTCTCATGCATTGGGTAATGCCATCAGTTGGTGGCTTTAGTTTTTACTGTATACATGACCAAAATACAAGTGTATAAATTCAGGTTTTTAATCAAATTAAGTAAGAACTAAAATCATACAGGTTGTGCATGACAATGATAGATAATAATGGTTTTATAAAAATATTTAAAATGTGTTCATATTATTAAAATATTAAACATCCACATCATTTTCCTATATGATTAAGTAAGTTGACGGCATGGCTGAAGAAACAACAAATACATGGAGATCAATGTTCAAAAGCATATAGCAGCTGGCTGATTTTTGCCATGTCCTTTGTCAGCAAAGTTGCCATCATCAGCGATACATTTAAATAGCTTGCAGCAGGGCTGCATAGTGCCTTGGCAGAGAAATACTCTCCTGTTTAACATCTATGTTTGCCAAAACCTCGGGAGAGATCATCAGTTGGGTTATTGGACCGACTCTTTGCAGTGCACAAGCGTGGCAGATGTATCCTCCATTATCTTCACTTTTGTCACTCTGCACAGAAAAAAAAGGTTTATGTATGAAATCAAACGTAAAGGCGGATGTGTGTTCATGAATTATATTCACATCATCACCCTTCCCCTCCCCCCCAAAAAATAGGGCCACAAAACCTACACATGTAAATACACCTTTAACCTTATATATGTTTTATTTTGTGTTTTCTTCTTTTTCTTAAGGCTGTGGTAACATGGTGATGTGACTTTGGCTGTGACACAGAATGCGCTGCCAAAGATCTCTATATGGTGTGTTTTTTCTACTACGTCTTTTTGCTCAGAAAATAGGCTGCATTTAACTTTTTAAGCAAGTGCATGTGATTCATGAAAACTCTTGACTACTGTGCACCTAAAGACGCTGTTGAAGCCTGAAAAAAAAAAAAAATCGGCAAAAAAGATATGTAAAAAACAAACTTATTTGCATTTTTAAGTGCAGAACTAAAGCTTTTCTGTATGAAAAAAATGCATAAAAAACAAAATTGCTACAAAACTGCATCACATGATGGGGAAAACACACAAAAAGATAATAAAAACACAATAAACAAAAGAGTGTTATTGTGTAACCTGGTGCGGACACCTGAAGAAAACATGTAGATATAAAGCAGCAGAAGACATTCAGCTCATGTGGACACAGCCTTAAAACGTACAGATTCTTATGTAGATTAAAATTCTAGAGCCCGTATAACCGGCCTTCGCGTTTTAGACAGATGTGCCTTTAATCATGGCCTACAACAACTAAACAATCTTTTTACTGAAGATTTTCTTGTTTAAAAGTAATAAAACATAAAAAAAAAAAAAAAAAATCATAAGTTGGGGAATCATTGTAATCGAGATGCAGAATAAAAGTTAAAGAAGTTGTCCACTACTTTTACATTGATGCCCCATCCTTAGGATGGGACATCATTGTCGGATTGGCTGGGATCCCACACCCGGCATGCAGCTGTTATCGGGGCTGGGGGCGGCGGCACCCGGCCGGAAGTGCTCACTTGCGGAGCTTGGCAGTCTAGCTGTAGTGGCCGCAGAGGGGTACTGCACATCCGCCTCCCATTGAAATGAATAGGATGAGAAATTGGGGCATCAATGTAAAAGTGGTGGACAACTTCTTTAACAAGTCATTTATACAGTACAGTGAACTCCATAAAAAATAACATTAAAAAACAATTTCAGATAATTGTTTTTTGTTCAAGCCGCCGTGCAACTTAGTCTGCTCAGGAGATGTGGTATGATCAGACCATGTTCCTGCAAGGTCAGACACAGCCATTACACAGTACACAGCAGGGGCACATTTATAAGATTATCTCAGCACAGGAGCATTTTATTTAAACAACATCCAATTGTGGAACTTATTATTATTCCAAGATCTGTTGATTAAAATATACTTTTGTTTATGGGAAAACCCCTTTAATTAGCCAGCTAGGGTTACAGCTTGTTCACGATCATCGTTAGGAAAGGCCAGGTGATACAAATTTCCCAGCTTGATAAAAACCCAGCCCCATCTAATCTTGTGCCAAAATGAGCAGCAATGGGTTCTTCTAAGCAGCTGCCTAGCACTCTGAAAATGAAAATGGTGGAGGCCCACAAAACAGGAAAAGGCTATAAGTAGATAGCAAAGCGTTTTCAAGTTGCACTTTCCTCAGTTCGAAACGTAATTATGAAATGCCAGTTAACAGGAACAGTGTAGGTCAAGATAAGGTCTGGAAAAACCAAGCAAATTCTCAGTGAGAGCTGCTCATAGGATTGCTAGAGAGGTAAATCAGAACCCCCGCTTGACTGCAAAAGACCTTCAGAAAGATTTAGCAGACTCTGGAGTTGTGGTACATTGTTTTACTGTTCAGAGACATATGGCCTTCATGGAAGAGTCATCAGAAGAAAACACATCCTGCGTCCTCATTATAAAATTCAGCGTCACAAGTATGCAAAAGAAGATCTAAACAATTTTGTCCTCTTTAAGGCTAAGTGCCCACGATGCAGAAATGCTCCGAATTGTTCCTGAGCTTTTCAACACATGCGGATTTTACATATGCTTGTCCCTGGCAGGAAAAACGCAAGTGAAGCGTTTTTCACTTGCATTTCCGCATGCGGGTAATCAAGCGCTTTCCAAGCGATTTTAGCATCACTTGGAAAGTGCTTGACAACTTGGCACACTATATAAATCCATGCAACCGGCATGGATTTATATAGTGTGACCGTAAAAGAATGGTAAAAAATAAAAAATAAATATTATACTTACCTTCTGATGATGGCCCCCGTCTCCTTCTTCGATGCGTCCGGTCTCCCCGGCAGCTCGCGATGGTCTAAAAGGACCTGCCATGACGTAATTTAGTCATGTGACGGGTCATCGCGAGCTGCCAGGGAGACCGGACGCATCGGATAAGGAGACCGGGGACCATCAGAAGGTAAGTATAATATTTATTTTTTTTATTTTAATTCTCTTTTTTTTACAGGTACTATGGTACCTGGGTCTGGAGGAGAGTCTCTTCTTCTCAAAACCCGGGTACCATCCGCACATTGAATCGCTTAATATTCGCATGTGCACATGTAGTCATGCGGATATTATGCGATTCAATGCAAGTCAATGGCGGCAAAAACGCCACGATTACGCAAAATAATTGGTAGTGCTGCGGATTTTTCTGCAATGATAATCCGCAGTGGAAATTTCCGAAGCATGTGCTCAGCACATGCGGATTATCATTGGGGAACATATCAGACCTTCTACCAAGCGTTTTTTTAAGCGTTTCTGCAGCGGAATTGCCGCAGCGCAAACGCCTAAAAAACACACAGTGGGCACACAGCCTAATACCACTTTTTTTTGTTGCAGCTAAACTAGCCTGATGCATTTTGGAAACAAGTCCTGTGGACGAATTAGGTTAAAATATAATTATTTGGTCACAATGATCAAAGGGATGTGTGGAGAAAAAAGGGCACAGAATTTCAGGAAAAGAACATCTCACCAACCATTAAGCATGGGGGTGGATAAGTCATGCCTTGGGGTTGTGCTGTAGCGAATGACACGGGAACATTTCACGGGTAGAGGGAAGAATGGATTCAATGATATTTCAACAAATTATTGATGCAAACATAACACCATCTGTAAAAAAAAGCTGAAGTTGAAAAGAGGATGGCTTCTACAAATGGATAATAAGTCTGAACACACTTCAAAATCCACAATAGACTACCTCAAAATGCGCAAGCTGAAGGATATACAATAGCCCTCACAGTCCCCTGATCTGAACATCATTGAAAATCTGTGGCTAGATCTCAAAATAGCAGTGCATGCAAGATGACCCAGGAATCTCACAGAACTGGAAGAATTTTCCAAGGAAGAATGTATGAAAATGCCTCAAAACAAAAACTGAAAGAGTCTTAGCTGGCTGCAAAAATTGTTTACAAGATCTGATACTTTCAAAAGGAAGTGCTGCAAGTTACTAACCATGTAGGGTGCCCAAACTTTTGCATCGGCCCATTTTCCTTCTTGTAACTTTTAAAATGTAAAAGATGAAAATATATTTTTTTGCCTAAAATGCAAATGAAATGTGTAATCTTTAACCTTAGGCCTTTTAGAGATCATTTAATCTTCAACTTGCTTCACTGTTCACAATAACAGTAATTTTGACCATGTGAGGGGAGATTTGTTTCACTGCGGCTGTTTCACTTGTTTCACTTGAAGTTTTCTCCAACATGTTATGTGCTGGGGCGTTAAACCACCATTTTTAAAAGGGCCTGATTTTTTGTGAATGACTATAGAGCGGAAAGCAGTTCATTCGCCATATCTCTACCTCAAGGGTGTGGCTGGGGAAGTTAAATGCTCAGTAAGTGTTTTTTTTTTCTCTGTGTGGTTTGGAGAAGGAAGTCTGCAGACTGTGTGTGTGGAAGCCAGAGAGCTCCACAGAAGGACTTTAGTTTGGTGAAACTTTGTTGTGCTACCCAGAGCAGGCAAAATCCCACTCACCTATGAACTGTTCTATAATTTAACTTTTTGTTTTCTGTTATCCCTGAGAGGCAGTGTTTGTTTTGAGGAACCCAGCCGTGGTTTATGCCATACTTTAATAAAGCTGCAGATCCAGTAGCAGCAGCAAGCTCAAAAAGGAGACAACCAAGATGTTGCTACAACAGATCATGTAGCAGCAGAAAGTGCAGCAGCAGCACAAGCAGGAGCAGTGGCAGCAGATACAGCTTCTGGCGGATGCCATCCAGAGCAGACCGACCACCCCACCCCTAGGGCCGACTGGTGACTCATGCATCAGGAAGACGGTAAGACGGGCAATGCAGAAGATGACCCCCGGAGGATGATGTGGAAGCCTTTCTGACAGTCTTTGAGACAGTGGCTGATCGGGAGAGACTTCCACCAGAACAGTGGGCCGACGTTCTGGCACCATATTTCTCGGGCGAACCCCAAAATGCATATTATGACTTAGTACTGCAGGATGCCTAGGAATATGCCAAACTAAAGACAGAGATATTGGCTTGCCTGGGAGTGAATATGGTGGGGAGAGCCCAACGAGTCCACCACAGGGTGTATGCCAGAGACAAAACCCCTCGCTCGCAGATGTTTGACTTACTGCATCTGGTAAAGAAGTGGTTGCAGCCGGAGTCTTCCACTCCTGCCCAGATGGTCAAGCGGGTGGTGATTGACAGATTCATACACTCCCTTCCCAGGTCGGTACAGACTTGGGTTGCCCAGGTCGACTCTCAGAACGCGGACGACCTCGTCGGCCTAGTAGAGAGGTACCAGGTGGTCGAGAAATCCCTCGGAAAACTGGACATAATCCCTTCTCCGTACTGGAATACCCAAAGTGGGGCGGGTTCACCACGGAGGGGGTCTAAAGCCACAACTGGGGGGTGTCCCAATTCCACTGAGGGTCCCGCAAAGGCTGTTGTTAAGGATGTGTCGGTGTTGTCACAATCCTGGACACGTAGCCGCCCGGTGTCATATGTCCCCTGAGCCAATGGACTGCAATCTAAGCCAGTGTTGTTCCTATTACGCTTATCCGGCCTGCAGTGTGGACTGTCAACCCGGCTAGGGGCCGCCGGTGTGTGCCGTGTCCATTAATGGAGTGAGGGTGTTTGGACTGTTAAGACTCTGGAAGTCTGGTGACCCTAATCAGTGCTACCTTTCCCCACCAGTTGGTCCCTACCAAAACCGTGGGTATTTGTTGCATACATGGGGAAGCCAAGTACTACCCTGTGGCCAGCGTTACAGTGGGAACAGACTGTGGTGCCCAGTCCCACGAGGTCGGGGTGGTCAAGGTCCTCATACATCCCATCATATTGGGGTGCAATTTTTCCTTGTTTTGGGACTTGTGGGCAAAGGGAACTGTACTGAGTCGCATGGACAAAAGCCAGGTCCCTAGGGAAGAACCCCTGTCAAAATCTCCCTGAGTTAGAAGTGTCCGGAGAGAACTTTGGGACTGCTCAAGTTCGGGACCTGACCTTAAAGGGGGCGTTACTGTCTGTAACGGGGTTGCTCAAGAGCTGGGGGCCCCTACACCAGATTCCCCCACTTTGCTGCTCAGGGGGAGTTATTGTATCAGGCGACCAAAGGGGTGGTGAGATAGTGGAACAGCTGTTAAGTTTCAGGGCCATACCGACGGAAGGTATTAGACATGGCCCATTCACTTGTTCTGGGGGGACACCTGGGGGTCGAGAAAACTCAGAAGAGAATAATGAGGAGGCTTTATTGGCCAGGGTGTTACCGGGAGATACTAAAGTATTGTCGGTCCTGCCCCACCAGATAACCGCTCCCTCTTCCCACTTCTGTAGTCTTCTAATCCCACTACCTGTGATAGAGAGATTTGCCATGGACCTAGTGTGGCCCTTAGTTAAATCGGCACAGGGCCACCAATACATACTGGTGGTCATGGACTATGTAACCCGGTAACCAGAAGCGGTACCACTAAGGAACTCGTTGAGTAGGAGCATAGCCCGGGAATTTGTCCATATATTTGCCAGTACCTGACTGCTGAAGGAGATATTAACCGACCAAGGAACCCCATTCATAAGCAAGGTAATGAAGGAGCTGTGCAAGGTCCTCCAGATTGCCAGCTATGAACCTCAGTTTACCATCTGCAGACGGACGGCCTAGTGGACAGCTTTAATAAAACATTAAAGGCGATGCTCAAAAAGGTTGTGGAGAAGGATGGACGTGACTGGGACTACCTGCTGCTGTTCCTGCTCTTCTTAGTAAGGGAGGTTCCGCAAGCCTCTACTGGTTCCTCCCCGTTTGAGCCACTGTATGGGCGACATCCGCGAGGGCTCCAGGATATTGCCAAGGAAACCTGGGAAGCCGAGGTTATGCCCCACTGGAGCATCATAGAACATGTCGCCCAGATGCAGGAGAGAATGGTGAAAGTGATGCCTGTCGTGAAGGCTCATCTCCTCCAGGCACAGGAGGCTCAGGCAAGGGTGTATAACCGATCAGCGAAGCTGAGGCAGTTCCAGCCTGGGGACAGTGTTCTGGTGCTAATCCCCACAGCCGAGAGCAAGTTCCTGGCCAAGTGGCAAGGCCCATATGAGGTGGTGGAGAAACTCAGCGAAGTTAATTATAAAGTCCACCAGCCAGGCTGAAGAAAACCGCACCAGATATATCATGTGAACTTGCTCAAGCCGTGGCGAGATCGGGAACTCGTGGGAGATCCTTGCCTGGGAGCCGGTCCCAAAGAGAAGGTGGAGGATGTCACAATAGCAGAGACTATCGATGGCCCAGAAACAACAATGTCAAGAACTGCTGCAGCGGAATCGTGACCTGTTCGGGGCATAAGCAGGTGGTAGAGCATGATGTGTTGACAGAGCCGCATAAAAGGGTAAACCTGAAGCCCTATAGGATTCCTAAAGCAAGCCGTGAGGTGATCTCGACCGAGGTGAAGAGGATGTTAGATCTTGGCGTGATAGAGGAGTCAGAGTGGATCATCAAGTCCCATCATTCTTGTGCCAAAACCCAACAGGGAGTGGAGATTTTTCAATGACTACCGCAGGCTGAATGAGGTATCCAAATGTGACGCATACCCGATGCCCCGTGTCGATGAACTTATTGAGAGTCTTGGACCTGCGAGGTATATTACTACCCTCGACCTGACAAAGGGCTACTGGCAGATCCCCATGTCCCAGAGGACCAAGGATAACACGGCTTTCTCAACACCGGATGGGTGTTTCCAATCCTCTTGAATGCCTTTCGGACTGCAGAGGGCCCCAGCCACCTTCCAGAGGGCCATGGATCGGATTCTAGCCCCATATAAGAAGTATGCCGCAGCCTACCTTGAAGACATTGTTGTCTTTAGCCCAGACTGGGCTAGTAATCTACAAAAGGTACAGGCGATTTTGGATGCTCTGAGGAAGGCAGGATTTACTATCAATCCGAAAAAATGTGCCATTGGGAAGTAGAAGGCCAAGTACTTAGGCTATGTCATCAGGAGAGGCGAAATTAAGCCGCAAGTCAGTAAGGTCGAGGCAATCCAGAACTGGCCGCAACCGCTCTCCAGGAAGCAGGTGAGAGCGTTTCTTGGAATTGTAGGATATTACCGGCGGTTTATCCCAAATTTTGCCATGATGGTCGGGCCACTTACGGATCTTCTCAAAGGCACCAAATCAACGATGGCGAAATGGACAGTTGAAATGGAGACGGCGTTCCAACTGCTGAAGCTTGCACTGTGTAAACAGCCGGTCCTGGTAGCACCAGACTTTAATAAAGAGTTTGTGCTCCAGACAGACGCCATAGAAGTTGGCATAGGAGCCACGCTGTCCCCAGAGATAAATGGGGAGGAACATCCCATCCTGTATTTGAGCAGGAAGCTCTCTTCCTGCAAGAAAAAGTACACTATAGTAGAGAAAGAATGCTTAGCCATAAAATGGGGCGTAGATACCCTGAGATATCACCTACTAGGCCGGAAGTTCAAACTAGTATCATATCATGCCCCTTTGAGATGGTTAAGGGAGAAGAAGGGAAAGAATGCCTGTGTGACTAGGTGGTTCTTAGGTCTCCAGGACTTTGGAGCATAGACCCAGGAAGTTACACGGTAATGCGGATGCCCTCTCCAGAATTCCCTGTCTGGTGTCTGAAGGTGCTCACACCCCCGACTTTGGGCAGGAGGGGGGGAATATGTGACAGAGTCCTGGTGATATATGTGAGGGGAGATATGTTTCACTGCGGCTGTCAGCTTCAGTGAACTGAACCTTGAACTTTCTCCAGCATGTTATGTGCTGGGGAGGGGTTAAACAAACATTTTTAAAAGGGCTTGGTTTTTTGTGAATGACTATAGAGCAAGAGGGAGGTCATTCACCATATCTCCACGTCAAGGGTGTGGCTGGGGCAGTTAAATGCTCAGTCACGGTTTTTTTTCTCTGGTGTGGTCCGGAGAAGGAAGTCTCTGTTACGAAACTGCAACTCCACACTAAGGCAGAAGAGGGAAAAGCTGTCCCTGCACTAGGTCTAGACTGAAGCCCTACGGTGGAGTGGTCAACCTATTCCTAGCGAATACACCCACCGACGTTTCCTAGACTAAACTCAAAAGAAGACCTAAAGGAAGAGGGGAAGGAGACCCTGAAAGAACCAAGGACTGGGAAAAAACAAACAGGTGACCTCCTAGCAGGAAACTAGAGGAAGCAGCAGAAACAAAAAAGGGAATAAAGGAATCTCAGCAGGCAGAACTAGAGGATCCAAGAACTGCACAAAACTAAACACAGAAAGGACTACTACAAAACCTCTTAGCCAGAACTCTCGCGGATTAACACTGTTGTCTGGCAAGGACTAGGAGGCAGGTGCTGGGTAATAAAGGGTGATACAATCACCTGACCTTAGTCAAAACCAACACCAGGGGAAAAAGACCAACAGCCAGAAAACCCCGCAGCCGGGGCATGTGAGGCCTTCGACCTAGCGGGCACAGTACACTGACGCACCCACTTGACGATTTCTCTTTGCCACCCTGGCTACCAGAAACTTCGACCAATCGACCTTCTAGTTTCCGAAATCCCTGGATGACCCGCCAACCGAGACTCATGACATTCAGCAAACAAAGCTCTCCTCAAGGCTCTAGGCACAAATAATTTACCATACGGAGTCTTTGTTGGTGCAGCATTCTGGGCCCCCAGGATGCTATTCTCCAACTCAGAACCCAATGCTGCTACCACCACCCCCCTCTGCAAAATACATTCCTCCTTCTTCATATTAACCGTTGGAGTGAAACTACGAGACAGGGAATCCGCTTTAACATTCTTTGTCCCAGGAATATATGTTACGGAGAAATGGAACCGGGCAAAAAACAGTGCCCACCTAGATTGACGGGCATTCAAAAGTTTAGCAGCATCCAGATATATCAGATTTTTATGATCAGTAAAAACCTGTATAAGATGTCTAGCCCCCTCCAAAAAATGTCGCCAATGCTCGAACGCGAGTTTAATTGCCAGCAGTTATCGGTTCCATACATCATAGTTGAGCTCCATCTCTGAGAATTTTTTAGAAAAGAAAGCACAGGGATGTACCCCATCCTTTCCCTCCTGGGACAGAACTGCCCCCACCCCTACTGATGAGGCATCAACCTCTACCAGAAATGGCTTGGTCTCATCTGGCTGGATCAAAACAGGGGCAGAGCTAAACCTCTCTTTGAGATGCTCAAAAGCCTTAACTGCCTCAGTGGACCATTGGACCGTATTAGCACCCTTCTTGGTGAGATCAGTTATAGGTTTAGCGATAACAGAAAAATTCTTTATAAACTTTCTGTAATACTTAGCAAACTCTAAAAATCTCTGAATTCTGCCTGAACCTTCACCGGATCCATCTCAAACCCATCACCGGAAACAAAGTACCCCAAAAAACAAATTTTCTGTACCGCAAACTCACACTTCTTTAGCTTAGCAAAGAGAGTGTTTTCACTCAAAATCTGTAGAACTTCGCGGACTCTCTGCCAATGAGACACCAGATCGGGTGAATAGATCAAAATATCATCCAAATAAACAATAATGCTCCTACCGATCAACGGCCTCAGAATGTCATTAATGAAATTTTGAAAAAACGCAGGTGCATTAGTAAGGCCAAACGGCATGACCAGACACTCAAAATGGCCCTCCGGAGTATTAAAAGCTGTCTTCCATTCACAAAACTAAACACAGAAAGGACTACTACTAGTGATGAGCGAGCATGCTCGCCACTGCTCGGTACTCGCCCGAGCATCTCAGTACTAGAGATGCTCGGAGCTCGCCGAGTACTTTCGAGATGCTCGGGCGGGAGCTCGGGTCCCCGTCCTGCATGTTTGGCGCTATTTAGAGCACCAATCATGCAGGGGTTGTCTGCCACTCACTGTAATGTCACAGTCATGGTGGTTGTGGCATTACAGTGATTGCCCAAATCAATGGGAACAGTGCTCACAGTGAAACATGAAAATCTGGCAATTCAGCAGCGGCATACACCGGTACCCGACAATTTAGAACAGAAAGAATAGAGCATCACACATATATTAGATAGATAGAAACATGTCAGTCACATATATAATAAGTAGAGTGACAGTGTTGGTTACTGTACTTGTCATTTAGTGTTAAAATATAGGATTTATTAAAAAAAAAATTGGCGTAGGGTTCCCAGTAATATTAGTCTCTAGCGGAGGTTCAGCAGATGGCTGGGGCAGATGTTTGAAGCCTGGGAAGGGGGTAATACCCACGGAGCTTCCCAGGCTAAAAATATCAGCCCCCAGCTGAATACCTAGCCTTTACCAGCTATTAAAATGGGGGACCCCCCAAAAAAATGACGTGGGGTCCCCCCTATTTTAATAGCTAGCAAAGGCTAGGCAGACAGCTGGCGGCTGATATTAATAGCCCAGGAAGGGTGCCATGAATATTTGGCCCCTCCCAGGTTAGAAACACCAGCCGTCAGCCGCCCCAGAAATGGCGCATTCATGGGATGCACCAATTCTGGCACTTAGCCTCGCTCTTCCCACTGCCTGTAGCGGTGGCAGTGGGGTAATAGGATTGGGGTTGATCTCAGCTTATAATGCCAGCTGACATCAAGCCCAGGTTAGTAATGGAGAGGCGTCTATAAGACACCCCCATTACTAACCCCATAGTCAAAGTTAAAAAAAAAACACAAACACTCAGAATAAAGTCCTTTAATTGAAATAAACACACAATTCTTTAATGTTCTAAGTTAAACCATACTTACCATCACGCCCATTTCAGCTCAAGCCAACGATCTCCTGCAATAAAAGTAAAATAATAAACCAACCTCATACTTACCTTTCCATGGTTCCCAGGACAGCTCCAGCTCTGCTACATTCACATGACAGGCTGGATCGCAGCCGAAAGCTGCCATCCAGCTTGCCATGCCGCAGACACTGAGAAGCGCAGGCATGCTTGCGCTCCTCAGTGTCTCGCTGTGACGGCATCCAGATGAGCCGAGTTCATGTCCAATGAACTCAGCTCACCTCATGCACGTCACTGCAGCGGATGGGGCCCAGAAAGCTTGGGCCTCCCTGCGTTGTGGATTCCAGCCCCCAGCTGCCTAGTTGTACCTGGCTGGACACAAAAATAGAAATTCATGAAATAATTAAAAAAAAATTGACGTGGGGCTTCGCCCTATTTTTGTGTCCAGCCAGGTACAGCAGGCAGGAACGGGCTCCCCCCAACCACCAGCTGCCTATTTGTATCTGGCCGGACACAACAATATAAGGAAGCCCTTTTTTTTTTTAAATTATTTCATGAATTTCATGAAATAATAATAAAAAAAAAATACGTGGGGCTTCGCCCTATTTTTGTGTCCAGCCAGGTACAACTAGGCAGCTGGGGGCTGGAATCCGCACAGCCAGACACTGAGGAGCGCAAGCATGCCTGCGCTTCTCAGTGTCTGCGGCATGGCAAGCTGGATGGCAGCTTTCGGCTGCAATCCAGCCTGTCATGTCAATGAAGCAGAGCTAAAGCTGTCCTGGGAACCATGGAAAGGTAAGGATGAGATTGGTTTATTATTTTACTTTTATTGCAGGAGATCGTTGGCTTCAGCTGGAATGGGAGTGATGGTAAGTATGGTTTAATTTAGAACATTAAAGAATTGTGTATTTATTTCAATTAAAGGACTTTATTCTGGGTGTATGTGTTTTTTTTTTAACTTTGACTATGGGGTTAGTAATGGGGGTGTCTTATAGACGCCTCTCCATTACTAACCTGGGCTTGATGTCAGCTGGCATTATAAGCTGACATCAACCCCAGCCCTATTACCCCACTGCCACCGCTACAGGGCAGTGGGAAGAGCGAGGCTAAGTGCCAGAATTGGTGCATCCCATGAATGCGCCATTTCTGGGGCGGCTGATGGCTGGTGTTTCTAGCCTGGGAGGGGGCCAAATATTCATGGCACCCTTCCTGGGCTATTAATAATAGCCCCCAGCTGTCTGCCTAGCCTTTGCTAGCTATTAAAATAGGGGGGACCCCACGTCATTTTTTTGGGGGGTCCCCCATTTTAATAGCTGGTAAAGGCTAGGTATTCAGCTGGGGGCTGATATTTTTAGCATGGGAAGCTCCGTATTACCCCCTTCCCAGGCTTCAAACATCTGCCCCAGCCATCTGCTTAACCTCCGCTAGAGACTAAAATTACTAGGAACCCTACGCCAATTTTTTTTTTAATAAATCCTTTATTTTAACACTAAATGACAAGTACAGTAATCAACACTATCACTGTACTTATTATATATGTGTCTGACATGTTTCTATCTATCTAATATATGTGTGATGCTCTATTCTTTCTGTTCTAAATTGTCGGGTACTAGTGTATGCCGCTGCTGAATTGCCGGCCGGCTTTTTTAAAGAGACGGGTGCATGAAAATCGGAGGGCACTAGTGTGTTCCAAGTGCCCTGCTATGTTTTTCATGCACCCTCCTATATACCCTGCCTGCCTGTCTGCCTATATATTCTGCCTGCCCCTGATTGTTTAAATTGAGCACCGTTCCCATCGATTTGGGCAATTTTTGACCTTCTGCAGCCCGCCGGGGGGGGACCACCAGAAAAATGCTCGAGTTTCCCATAGACTTACATTGGGCTCGTTGCTCGGGTCGAGCACCCGAGTATTCCAATGTGCTCGACCCGAGCTTCGAGCACCCGAGCATTTTAGTGCTCGCTCATCACTAACTACTACCAAACCTCCTAGCCAGAACTCTCGCGGATTAACACTGTTGTCCGGCAAGGACTAGGAGGCAGGTGCTGGGTAATAAAGGATGATACAATCACCTGACCTTAGTCAAAACCAACACCAGGGGAAAAAGACCAACAGCCAGAAAACCACAACAAAATGGCGGATGGTCCCAATGAAACAGATTCTAACAGACTCCACTCCACTTTGCCTGACACCGGCCCCACAGCATCTCCCTGTTTCTGCTGCCGCTGGGTTCCTGTATATGTATAATATATATATATTTATTTCAATGTTTTAAAATGTAAAAAATTACAATATATATATATTGCCTAAAATACAAAGGAAATGTGCCATCTTTAACTTTAGCCCTCATAGAGATGATTTAATCTTCAACATGCTTAACTGTCCACAATAACAGTAATTTTGACCTGGGTGTGTGTGTGTGTGTGTGTGTGTGTGTGTGTGTGTGTGTGTGTGTGTGTGTGTGTGTGTGTGTGTTTGCAATGTTAAAAATGAATAACTGATGTCTGAGTGAGACCTTAAAGTGCTACGCAGATGGACTATATATACACAATTAGATCCGGAATTAACACTTTGGTAGTAAAGCCATCCTCAAAGCAAGGCACCTGTAGGTGTTGAAATACTGAGGACTATGAATAGGTCCCTTTTCTTCAGGGACTTTCTACCATCTTTCTCTCAGCTGTAGCCAGGAAGAAAACAGAGTTCGGAGTTGGCAGAAACACTGTGAAGCAATTCACCTAGCACATCACGTCACCTCCTAATTCAGTACTGCAGTACATAACATGTTCTACCAAATAAAGATTTCAACAGCAACAGGAAATGTACTATCAATGGAATTGAAGAGCAAGTTTTGGAATTACATTACTACATTTCATGTGGACAGCAGCATATGTGAGTAATTAAACATGGTGCAATCCCTTACATAAGTGATGGGTGGCCTTCTCATAGTCAGGACAGTCCGTTCAGGAATGGAATTTTTACAATGCGACAAAACACAATGCACTGGGCCGTCTTTCAACATCTGACTTGACAGCTCTGCTTTTAGGGAATATTCCTATAATACAAAAATATGAGACAGGTCAGCAATTCTTTATAAAAAAAAATACCTAGCAAATAAAAGGTTTACAATATACAGCGATCGCTCACTTATCGCAGGTATTACGTTCTAGACCCCCCCCCCCCCCCCGTGATAGGTGAAAATCCGCAAAATAGGAACCTTACATTTATATTAGTATTTATATATATTTTAAGGCTCTATAAACCCTTCCCTTGTTAATCGTTCCCAGGATACACCCAGCGCCCAGGATACACAGGACAATGCTCTGGTTGGTGGCCTTCTATCAATCAGCCAATAGTGTGTCATGTACAGTACCGCAAAATCCGTTGATATAGGGAAAAATCTGCGGTAAATAATTAAATATAATCCCGCGATACAGTGAGGCCGCAATAAGTGAACCGCGATATAGAGAGGGACTACTGTACTACAAAATAATACAAAACATCTACAATAATTGGAGAACGCTTTCTTACTTTGAAGCATTTTTCCCTCACCTGGCTAAAACTTTTTTACAGTACTGTATATACAATCATGGCTAAAAGCTTGAGACTGACAACCTTTGGTTTTCATCTTTCTGCTTGTGTTTTTAGATCTTTTAGTCAGATGTTTCTATGTTTACTGAAGTTAAATTATTAGCTTGCATATGGTTTCATAAGATTTAGTGACAAATACATCAAACTTATTAAAAGACTCAATATTTACAATGTTGATCCTTATTTTTCAAGACTTCTACAATTCGCCTTGGCAACTGGATATCATCTTCTGGGCAAAATCCTAACTGATGGGAACCCATTCTTGCCTAACCAGAACAATTTTCGTGTTATTGTTTGTCCACCGCTTTTTGATGACTGATTACAGGTTCTCAATAGGATTGAGATCTGGGAAGTTTCCTGGCCATAGACCCAAAATGTCAAAGTTTTGCTCACAGAGCCACTTAGTTATCACTTTCGCCTTGTGACATGGAGCTTCATCATGTTGGAAAAAGCACTGATCATCACCAAATTGCTCCTGGATTATTGGGACAAGTTGCTCTTGGAGGATGTTTAGATATTCTTTATTCTTAACCACTTAAAATGTTGCTGTCATTGTCTGACATAATAATAATTACAGTATTGCAAGTGAAAACTTCCTTAGGCCGTGACTTTATCATGGCACCTGAGGGCCTGCTAAAGGTCTCCGTAACTCATCTTAGAAATAATAGCTTCAGAGGTGATCTGCAATTTCTCTATACTATGGTATTTATTCATTTATTATTTTTACTTATATAGCACCATCATATTCCACAGCGTTTAACAGATTTTGTCATCACTGTCCCCATTGGGGCTCACAATCAGTATGTCTTGGGAGTGTGGGGGAAAACCAGAGAACCCGGAGGAAACCCACCCAAACACGGGGAGAACATGCAAACTCCTTGCAGATGTTGTCCTTGGTGGGATTTGAACCCAGGACCCCAGCGCTGTAAAGCAACAATGCTAACCACTGAGCCACTGTGCTGCCCTGTGGGTATTCCACTATGTAGTATAAGCGACTGAATGATTGCAGGTTCGAGTCCCCTAGGGGGACTAAAGTAAACTATAAAAAAAAATATCTATAAATAAAAAATCCATATATAAAAATTTGAAACATCCATTTTCCTCCAGTAAAAATAAAGAAATTAAAAAATCTTAAAGAAAAAAAATATATTTGGCATCGTGTCCAAAAAACAGTCGGATTGAACTTTAAAATTATTGAAACCGCACTATCCCCCTCCCAAAAATGTAAAATAAGTTATCAAAATGTCATATGTAACCCAAAATGGTATCATTTAAAATGTCAGCTTAGCGTGCACAAAACAAGCCCTTACTCAGCTTCACAGATGGAAATATAAAAAAAAGTTACGGATCGTAAAAAATGGTGAGTATATATATATATATATATATATATATATATATATATATATATATATATATATATATATATATATATATATATATATATATTTTACAAATTTATTTAATTTCTCTTTAGAACTAAAATAAAAAAATAAAAAACTGGGCAAGTTTGGTATCGCCATAATTGTACCGACATCGAGAATTATGGTACCAGGTCATTTTTACAACAAACACCATAATAAGAAAACCAAAAAACAAATGGTGGAATTACATATATTTTCCAATTTCCTGTTGACTGTGAATGGCGTGAGACCACTGCTAAATTGAAATGGGGGACACAGCACTCCTGATCGGTGGGGGTCTCATCATTGGACCTCCACAAACCTATTAGCTCAGTGCATGGAAGATAAAGGGAACTCATGTAATAACAAGTAAAGGAAAACTCTTTTCTTAAATGATACTCACTCCTGCTAAGGTCAAAATATTCTCTATAGACTTTGTTATTGTGAGGTGTTTCTTTGCACGAGTTACAGCCACGTAGAGCAAATTCCACTCATCATCAGCCATCGTAACTGGAAGAAAGTAGCACAGAAAAGGCCCAATGACTTATAACATTCAGATTTAGAAGCGCAAGAAACTATTATATACACCTGGTGCAACCCTGCCGACTCATAATGCTTGTCAATGAAGACCATCTACCTAATAGGTACTTGTAATAAAAAACATTGCAGCCACAGGGCATGTGAGAAAACCACGCATTGCCTCCAGGCAGAGAAGGGCTCCTGTAGCTATATGGTAGACTGTGCATACAGACTAATGAGGAGAAATTGAAAGAATTGACAAGCAGACTGGCAGATCAAGACAATCCTGTATGTTTCCCACTTCAAGGAAACCTGAGTGGAAAAACTAGGGGCATGAAAACCATATTACTGCAGCTTCACCCCAGGAGAAATGAAACACAACAGTTCTTATTAAAATCACTGACGTGTCAATGTAAGCCTGGTGCCCTCTTACAAGGCATTTAACAATCTCCCATTATTTCACTGTCTAACTTCCATTAGGTTATTAATAGAGGTCTGGGTGCTCCCCTCACAGAGATCATTCTCTCTTAATAAAGAGGTCTTCTGCCACAATGCTATTGATGACCTATTCTTAGGATCAGTCATGAATTTCTGAAAGGTGTGGGTCTGGCACCTCCACGATCAGCGCTTCTCATCTCTGGTAGTGGCCAGATGCAACAGTGAATGGAGTGGAGCTTCTGATCTCTTCTGAATACAAGCTAATCTGCAGTTCCACTAAACAGTGTGTTAGACCAGTATGGTTCCATCCCTAGGGATAGGTCATCAATATAGCAGTGGAAAATTCTCCAGCTCTTTAAATTAATGTGCATTCAAACATCAATTTTTAGAGTCAATACACCAAGATTCTGAGATCTAAACTTCAGGGATAGGGCTACACAACAACTTGTGGTCATGTAACGTTAAAATAACAAATGTTGTGCTGCCTAATGATAGTGAATGAAGTACAGTGGAACTTCAGCAGGGTTGCATTTCTGCTGAACAGATCGCAATAAAGTTCAAGTGGCAATGCAACCATATTCGCCATCTTTAGTCGTGATATAATAGCTCAACACTGTGATCTTATCCGTACAACTACAAAGAAATTTGTAGCCCCAGCCTAAACGAAAACCATGTATGTACTGCAGCTGAATACAATCTATTGTTCCTTGTAAGCAGCCATTTCAGGCTGGGAGAGGCTCTTTGTAGTGTTGATCAATTGTGTTAGTGACAAATGTGCAGTAAAATGTCTGCACCTCAATGAAGTTATTAGCAAACATTTTACACTTTAAACCCTTGAAAAGGTGTTCATCATCCAAAAAGCACAACACAAATTTGATGTGTCTTCATTAATTCCATTTCAAATTTTACGCACTCACTCAGTAGACGAAAAAGCAAAATCAGTTCCAGGTAATAGATGCCGAAAATCTGAATATGTTAGTATTCAATAAGCCACGTGATGGGATTGTTACTCACCAACTGGGATCTGAAGCCTTTCCAAATTGTGTCTGGCACAAGGAACTTTTACAAAATCGTCAGTAACTTCCACAACATCAAACTCCATTCCTTTAGCTTTATGTACAGTTCCTAAAGTATAATCTGAAAGAGAATTTTAGGCAAGGAGCTTATTTATGCGAGGCATAACCCACCACGATGCACTCGACCAACAAGTAGTCAATTCTTAAAAGCCTGGGGTAATGGTATGAGACAGGCGTAGAATCTTGTGTATACGCCACAAAAGTCTCTCTACTATGGTACCTCCTCTCTGATCTGCACAGAACTTAGACATTTAGTCCTTTATCATGCACAGAATTCCAATGGCCATCCAACAATACATTGCCTAGTTTGAGACCCATTCCCAGTAAAGTTGATGTAGACTATGTTCATATAGGAGTTCAAGCTCTAACTGGAACTTATTTCAGTAGTGCGGTTATTTTTTTTTTTACAGCAAAAATATTACAGCAATCAGCTCTGGTCTTACATTCAATACAATGGAAAACACAATGAAACCTAAACCAACCACTCTGTAACCTAATGGAGTCCGCCTGTGCCATTTGGATGAGTCAGATCAGTCTTATACCAGATCCAGCACAGCTTGCGTTTTGTGTGGGAGCTGCAATGCAGATGTGAACAGAGCCTTAAAGGGATTTTGTGTCATATGAATAAACAAATTCTCTTGTCATTGTTTGAAGGCTGATACCTGCATCTTTTCCGTGAGGAGTATGACACCTTTCTATTCTCTTCACCAACTCTGGTATTCGTTGATTATACTTTTCAACAATAGCAATTTTGCCTTCAAGCTCTCGATCTTCAGCATTTACTGCATACTCCTTTAATGCTGAAAACCCCTTCTTTTTCCATGTTGCAATGAATTTGTCTTTAATGTACCACTGGTCTATTGAAATGAGGGAGGAAAATAATGACTGCATAAAAAAATGTTCTGAAGGCCTCATTCAGAAATCAGTGTTCCATGTGCTCTAGTCGTGATTTTCCTGGATGGAACATGTACCCACTATAGTGCATGGGGCTGTTCACATGTCCGCGGTTATTTTTGTACATAATGTGTCCATGCAAAAATTATCGAGACATGTATTCGTACTTTTCACCTGAGATTTTGGAAAACTATGGCTACGTCTATGGGTCTATGAAAATCAGAGACAGCACACAGGTGGCATCAATGTGTAATCTATGTGCTGTCCATTATTAAAATTGCAAACAAAATTATATAATTTATTTATCCATATGTGAAAATCACTGATGAAACTCAAAACATGAAAAACACTGATGTCTGAATGAGGCCTAAATATTGCACTAAGCATAAATGATGCTTTTATATATTACATTACTTGTGACATGAAAGAAAAAGGCTAAAACAGATAAGGAAAGTTACTTTTCTGCCTCTCAGGTTCAGGTTGAAGTAATATCCAAATATCATGAATTTTGCTCAGTCCAAAGCCTTCTGGTCCCTGAAACAGAATTGTAAAGTACAAACTGAATATTTTTATCTTAAAAGGGAATTAGTCAGCAGGATGTCAACCACCCCACCCCTCCAAACTATTTATATGTACATGTAGCTCTTTCAAGGACTAGTCCAGCAATACCTTTATATGGCCAGTTCGTTCCTGATAAATCAGAGTTTGAATTCATATGCTGAAGAGTTATTTGTAGATCAGAAGCCTTTGTCACTCCAGCTCTATTCTCCTCCCAGTGCTGCTTCCTCCTGCTTGACTGACAGACTCTATGCTGTGTGAGTTCAGCCAAATGAGTCAAGCAGGAGGCAGCCCTGGGAAGAGAATAGAGCTGGAATGACTAAGGCATCAGATCTACAAACAGCTCTACAAGTTAATTTCTCAGTAATGGAGTAA
This sequence comes from Phyllobates terribilis, assembly GCF_046119375.1. Classification (NCBI taxonomy): domain Eukaryota; kingdom Metazoa; phylum Chordata; class Amphibia; order Anura; family Dendrobatidae; genus Phyllobates; species Phyllobates terribilis. Next base: position 296,880,506 of record NW_027362771.1, read on the forward strand.
TAGACTGGCCACGTAAAGGTTTTGCTGGACTTTTCTTTCAAAGCGCTACATGTGCATATAAATAATTTGGGAACTGAAATACTGCTGCCAGATTCCCTTTAACTTTTTCCCTAGTCACTGTGCCATTTCAAACATAATTACACTATCAAAGGTTATATAGATGATGCGTTAATTTATAAGTAAATGACAGGCTCCACCACTACTAGAAATAACAGTTATAAACAATAACAGAAAAAGTAGACATATAGATCCAATACTACAAACTTTGTTATCGGTTTATCGTTGCCATTTGCACCGATGAAGTACAATATTACCGTTCAATCATTCACATTTTGCAGGTAAAATCTGCGCATTTTGTATAGAATAAAAACAGTCTATGAAGAATATTGTTAAATGCCTAAATATTGCTTGTGCTCCAGAGCAGCTCCTCTTATTCTACTAGAAGTATAAAATCGTACTGTAAGGGAACCTGTAATTACAGGAAGCTAGAATCAGACCATAACAGAGTAGATCTTTCTCCGAAATGCTGCAATGTTTCAGAGAAAACATAGCTTGAAAAGCCAGCCAGGGACGGGGAGAGACCTGACTAGTCCAGTGCTGACCCAATCCAGCTCTAACTGAATGCCAGGTCTCAACTTAGATACACATGGGAGAGACCTGTCAATCACCTGGAGTGTGATGGGGAGGTGGGGAACAAACAGCCAGCGGCCCCATCGGACTAGTCGGGTCTCTACTTATCGTCACTGGCCAGCTCTTCATACTGTGTTTTCTCTGAAATGCTGCAAAATTTCAGAGAAAGACAAATCTAGGTGCAATCATACAGTCAAGCTTGGATTTATGCTGTCTGTGTTTTGGGCAGAATTAGTCTAAAGACAGGTTTTCTTTAATAAGGGCCAATTCATCAAACAGTTTATATCAGAAATCTGGTGTAAAACTGTTTAACATGTCAAATAATGTTGCGATTTTTGGCATTTTTATTGTATATAAAAGTCCAGGCAGCACAACTTCTAGAGAACACAAACAGAGCCACGGTGCAAGTTCCACTAGAGCCGAGCGCTTGTTCAGTAAGCTTCATATTTATTGCTTTTTTTTCCAGATCCAAAAAGACAGCATTTATGAATATTCTTCCTTGTGCGTGCAGTTTTTCAGGTCACAGACCCTTGGTCAGGCAAGCGTGAGTGGCGGGACACATCAAAAAAGTATAGTGGTCTCAGTGACACGTCATACTGGGTGCTTTCACTTAAGACTCAAACCATATAACAATATAGCCAGGGAGTAGAAGCAATGTGGAGCATTGTGATTTATTATGGCAGCCCCATTATCACCTATCACCACATTCCTGACACTTTAGCTGGAGGTGTATAGGAACTGGGAGAACATGTGCCCAATACCTGATGCACAGATTGGCGGTAACCATATATACGCATATAAACTGGAAAAAAGCAATCAAGATATAAAGTACAGCTGAAATATTTAGAAAAAATATATAGTAATTAATTAGAAGGAGATGTCACTGCTTACCCCTATAATATGGATTAGTGAAGGATTTTCTCCATCGGTAACACTGACAGCCTGGTCAAACACAAAAGCATTGGTTCTAGATAGGATGGCAACCTTAGATTTGAAGTGCTCACGAACAGTACCTTCAGTCCAAAAAACATGCAAGACTGTGTCAGAATAGTGTAATATGACTGAAAAGTAGTTGTAAAACAATATCTCTACAATTGCTAAGAAACAACAATGTTGTAACATCAGACCGTTGTGTTTTGTACACAGTATAAACTGCAGCAAATCCTAAACGTGGGAACGCATCCTTAAGCATTCTGTCAAAAATATTTACAATAGATCCCAATGTCAAATTGCATGTTAAATCAGAAAACTATGTGCAAAGTGGATGAGGCTGCAAATGGTGATGTGTAAAAATTCGTCAGTCAAAAAAAAAAGTTTAACATACTGTAGATGTGATCACATTTTTATTTTAGATTATTCTGATAGTAGTGTTTAAAAGGTTGTCCACTACTATACAGAATGTCCGCATTTTTTTGTAATTACCTTGTGTTGTCATTCTTGCCTGTGAGAGGCGCTATCGATGACCGCTCACTAGGCATCACGTGACACCCCAGCTACATCCGGGCGTGACCCAGTGACGCGCTTCCCCCTGATTGATGGACTGTGGGTGGGGTCTCACCATGCGTTACAGCCCAGCATCCAGTGCGTGCTTTCCCTCTCTCCTCTGCATTGATTGGGAAAGCGCGGCAAGAATGACAACACAAGGTAATTCCAAGAAAAAAAAAAAGGTATATTTTCCACCTTTTAAATCGATGGGGGTATTCTGTATAGTAGTGGACAACCTCTTTAAGGATACCAAGTCAACGAATACACCTCTTAGGATAGGTTTGAAAGTATTGTGTCTTTTGGGTTTTACTTATAATGGAAAAGCACACGCAGCACTGCTCAATGCAGGCGTAGGCTCCATCTGCAGAACACTAGTTACTTCTCAAAGTTCTAAGACACTGCATGGAATCTGATGTCAGGTCGACATGGTCGATCGGGCACAGTCAGTGTCCATCATGTAATGTAGGTCACTGAACAATGATTTCAGTTTATGCAGCAATGCTTTTTATTTTATTAATCAAATCTGGAATCCACAATCTACTAAAGCAACATTGTTTGAAGATCACTGAAATACTAAGGCGATATCGGACTGCTCACCAGCTTGGTTTCCGCCAACTAAAGCTTTGTGTCGAATCTGCTTACAAGCATCAAGTATGGTAGCACCAATGTAAGCTATTTCTGCACCAAACCGGAAACTCTACAATAGAAATTGAAATAAACATCTAGATTGAATTCTGATCATTTAGAAAATCTTGAACAAAGATTCGTTCTATTCAGCTTTCAGCCTGGTGACCCCCATATCTGCAACATAAGTGAACAAGACTGCTCCCAGACATGTGCAGCAGCCCGAGAGCCTCCTTACCGGATGTTCTCAGCACCTCACTACAAAGCCAATTGCAGCAGAGCTCTATAAGGATTAAGGACTGAGGAGCTGGTTCTATAACAGTTATCTCATTAGGTGATTCTAGAGACACTAGGGCAGACTTGTAAGTAAGCACATGTCCTTTTGTATAATGCAGATTGTTAATTGTGACGAAAAATGGCTGTTATCAGCCATCAGGGAAAAATAACTATTGGCTGTCAGCAGTCACGTGACAAGTAGCCAGCAGTGCTTGTCTCAGGCCCCCCATACACCTTCAATAGCTGTCAGCTGAACGATGGTTTGGGCGATTGCTCGGCCGGCAGCCATCTTGCCCTGCTCTCCCATACAAACTCGTGTGTTCAGTACATGATAGCCATCGCAGACATGTCTGGCAGCGGCTTATCTCTTGGGAAAAAAAATCATCAGTCTGAACTCTGACATGCTGGATCCTTGTCTTCCCGGACAATCATCTGTCCAGGTCCACATACACACAGTGTCTGCAGAACCAGTCATTATCGGCTTTTTTAGTCAACGTTAGTCTAATAAGTATGGGGACATTAAATTTCCTGTGACTGTAACCAGGAGAAGCGCACCAGCAGGGCAAAAAGTGCAATGTGAGCCCTAAAGCCAAATTTCCACATCTTTTTTCACGATCCGAGTACAGAACACGAAGCATGGCCCGTATGTCTACTGACTTGAACTTGAGAGCCTCATATAGGGCAAAGATCAGGGCACATGAATGTGAGAATCCAGCCTAAGGGGAAGGCTCAGTCGCTGTAACCGGCCAACCATACTAGATCTTGTGGTTATTGTTGTTGACATGACCAAGAGCTCCTTGCCGCCATCTCTATTCACCCCCTACAGAGTTGTGTTACCGATGTAACATTAAATTAGATACAGCGCTGTCACAGAGTAGAGGGGGACGGCAGACCAGTATGAAGGTAAATTTAAATGGGGAGATGGGAATACCCCTTTAAGGATGGGGCACATAAATACACTGACCTGTGTGAGGTAGAAGACGTGAGTGTGGGGCACCTCACAAAGAGCATTCACAGCACCACGGAACGTATAGATCTGCTGGTGAGGATCTCCAACAAATATTTTCCCACATTTTTGGGTGAGGACAATCTTCATAATAGCTAAAAAAAAATAAAATAAAGTCATTGCTGCCAAACATTACATTTTGTTGACACAAAAGAGGCAATAAATGTACTTCAAAATGTCACACATAAATGTCGGAAGACTAAATCGGTGGTGTCCTTAATCTGGGACCACAAATGATTTGTTTCTGTATATGGCGGTAGTACGCTTACTTACAAGGTGTACAGTCCTGAGCTTCATCTATAAATATAGCATCGTAAGAGGAGAGATCTGGCCTGCGGAGCTGCCACAGCTTTAGATAACCTGTAAGATGAGAGAAACAAAAGAGGAATGAAGAATTAGAGGGGCGGTCGGATTTCCTGAAGCAGGAGCACATCTCCGATTCCGTACTTCCCGCATGCTGGGGGCAGTGTGCTTCTGATTGACAGATCAGACCAGCGGAATAGTCGCACCTCTGGCCTAAACTGTGTGTCTTCTGATGCTGAAAGCAAAGGCAGCTTAGTCTCTGCAGCATGGCAGGAGTGTAGTTGCACAGCCAGCCAGCCATCTTGAGTGCAGTGCTTACAAGCTCTATTGGAAAGAGCTTGTAAACTTGCATTGGTGGCCAAATATGTGCAGTAAATAAAATTAAAAATCACTCCATTTTTCATTATGGAGGACTTTTAAAACAAGTAAATTGTAAAGTTGCTCAATTTTACAAGCATTTTGCAATTTTGCCAATTTAACATTATGAGAATAATCTTTGATGAAAAAAAACCCTGCTAAAAATAATATTTCCAGAGTATACTTGCCTTCAATGTTTTTGCAACCTCAATCTTAGTAGCATATATTGGGTTTCTTATATAAACAAGATACCCATGAAATCAGAAAGTTACTATGATTAGAATTTTACAGAAAATCCCATTCATCACAGTATGGTTTCCAGCATACAAGGACATTTTACACCCTTCCCATAATAAAACTGTAAACTGTTTTATAAATGGCATAAAATAATCTACAAACTCCAGCAGTACAATGCAAAGCGATGGACATGTTTTATAAAAATGGAGGGAGTGGTCTTACTGCCATTCTATGGGGAAAAAAAACCAAAACCTTACCATCATGAGTCATTTGGTAAGCGTATTCACGAGTTTCTTGAAGGCTTTGCATTTTATCCCAAATTTTGTTCGCTTCCCTCACAGCAAACTATAAAGTCATAAAAATAAAGTGCAGGTGTAAAATAGTTTATAGCAGAACCTAATTTGGAAATTATTAGCATATGCAAATTGTCTTTAATTAAAGTGTACCTTTCATTTCAGGTATCTTTTCAGAATAGGCTGTCATGTGTGTATACATGAGAAGTAACACTATTTCTGGTCATTATATGACTTGTATTCTGCATTTTGCACCTGTTTTCCTCTCTGCAGACTTCATGGTCAGAGACTAGCTGCCATAATGTCATCTATACAAAATACATAGAGACATGGGATTCCTGCTCCTCTCTCTGTCGCACACAGGTAGAAGCAGCAGAACATTGTACAGTAGTACAACTGTGCGTCTAGTACTGCTGTGAGCTGGAGGGTTGCTTCAAGCTGCAGGTCCATCTGCCTTTGTCTGTCTGAAAGCTCCTAACTCCTCCTTCCCTTTTCTTCTCTATAGAGTGTAATAGGAGGTGTAACCTGATACCTCACTTTGGTGGCAATCCAGGTTGCTTTGACAAAGACAGATTTGAGTTTTTTGTTCAGAGTGAAAGAAAGCTTAGGAGGCAGGAAAGAGGGGAAGGAGTGGCTCATAATCCCTGACAGAGGTGTTTTAGGTGCTCAGCCCGAGGGGCACAGTTCTATGAGCTCATTGCACCCTCCCTGTGATAAGTTGCCATGCCTGCTGAAGGCTCTGTGCCTGCCATGATGGTAGTCCTATGAAGATCGGCCTGTAACTTTGCATCATAGGAGACTGTGATTTTTAGGCTATGCTGCAATACTGTGGTGTTATGAAAATATGACTTCCATGGCACATTATTATAATGAGATAAACATATATACCAAACATAAAATGATCTCCTATAGATCTGAAAATTCACAATTAGCAACTCTTGACTTTTTGTAAAAAAAAAATCAACAAAATCATACAACAGTAGGGTAATTAAAAACTCTTAATAATAATGTTAAACAGATAAGAATTATTAATAACAAAGGAGACGAGAGGTGATGAGTTCTTCAATGGAAGTCTACAAACAGGGGCTGGACAGACATCAGTCTGAGATGGTTTAGTGAATCCTGCATTGAGCAGGGGGTTGGACACTATGACCCTGGAGGTCCCCTCCAACTCTAACATTCTATGATTCTATGATGGATGAAAGGGGTTTGAAAGATCTGAGCAAATAAACACAATCATAAACTGTACAGTAATCAATCACACAAATATCATGTAAATAGCGCACATTGCTGGTCACATATATACAATTGTTGTATTAGGTCACATTATCTCGTTCAGGGGTCACTTTTCCTGAAAAAGAGATGGATTGCAAAACAAGAAACATGCGTAGGGACGGATCTATGACATAATACCGTATATCATAGATAAGACCAGCAATGTGCACTGTTTAGATATTTGTGAATTTGCAAATTGAATACTATATGAATAGTGTCCCATTTATTATTTAGAATGGTTTCCTTCTTAGTCATGTGTAATAACAAGAGTGCTTTTAATTAGCCTACTGATCCACCATACAATCATCGTATGGGGGTAATAATATTGGTGCAGTGATATTTATTATCGGTATGGTGGTATTATTCAGTCACTATGATGGTAATTTGTGGTTTGGTAATGGTGTGGTGGTAATTTTCTCTTGTATATGGCATTATTGGTATATTGGTCTTGGTATAGTTAGTTTTGTTAAATAGCAGGATGAGGGTTATATTAAGAAAAATAAATAAATAAGGCCCGCACACATTTAATATTAAATTAATGTACATGTGTATAAATACGCTATGTGGCCAATATACCAACATACATACACGAGGTGTCAGCACACTGCGATTACTGAATGCATACACCCCAATATTGCTGTAAACATTACAAATATAAGGTATTTTGCATTTTTTCATCTTAGAGCGAAATAACCATCCAACCACGATCATTTGCGGATCAAATGCTATATGAATGTAGTCACTTTTGGAATTCATAATGGTTTGCTTCTTAGTCATGTGTAATAAAAGGAGTGTTAGCTTTTAATTAGCCAACTGATCCACTATACGGTCATTGTATGGAAGTAACATTAGTACAGTGATTTTTATTAATAAATCTGTATAGCGGTATTATTCAGTCACTATGTGATGGTAATATATGGCCTAGTGGTAACTTTGTCTTGTATATGGTATTATTAACATATTGGTCTTGGTATAGTGAATTTTGTTTAGTAACAGGATGAGGGTTATATTCAGACACTATGTAGTAGTAATATATATCGCCATGGTGTGGTGGCACTATTTGCTTTATGTGGTATTATTGGTATATTGGTCTTGGTACATTGAGTTTTGTTCAGCAACAGTATAGGGATATTATTTTTTTTTATTCAGTAACTACAGTATATGACTATTATTTCAAAGTATTACATACAATATTATCTTACTGTTGTGTTTTTGTCACAATTTTTATTGTATTTGTATTATTTCTTTCATGAGTGGCTAACACAGACTATCAATGTAACTGTGCCTAGGGCTTATAAAACATCAGCTACGCAACTACCCCCAAGCTATCTACCATAATAAATGCAACTTGCTCCTACAAATTAATAGTAAAGTGCGCACATTCTTGATTGACCAGTCATCTCTATCGGTACCTGTTGTTGAACTAATGTCACCATTTCCCTTTCTCCGCGGTTATTTTTACACCATATAGGAACATGGTCTCTTTCAATTGCTTCGTCGGCAGAAGCAAGAAAATTCTCCAGTGTTTTAACAACAAGTTTGGCTCTAATAAAACCCGCTTCTCCTGCAGGAAGGACAAAGTTTACTGTATATGAAGTAAGCTTCGAGGGGTTCAGCTTCTTCCTTTGCTGATACCTGCATACATATATTAAAAAAATAAATCACACATTAATCTTTACAAATATATTAATATTTTCATCAGAAACTTTAATCCACTCTTGCCAAGACCACAATTTTCAAATCTGACATCTGTCACATTGCGAATATTTTTTGAATGCTTCTACATATCTCAGTGATTTTAGATTGTTTGTTCTAGGTATAATTAGGGCGATATGATTTACATTTATGAAAACTTAAAAAAATTAAAATGTTTTAAATATTAACTTTTATGCCTTTAAAACAGATAGCACTACTGAACAAAATAGTTAATAAATAAGATTTACTTTACATCAGTATCATTTTTTGAAAAAAATTTGGGGTTAGGATTTTAGAAAGGTTAAAAATTTATTAGCAATTTTTCTTTTTTTTTTTTTTTTCATTTAAATTTACAAAAACCTATTTATTTAGGGACCATGAAACAAATAAAACGTTAATTTTTTTTCACAAAAATATTAATTTAGCCCCATATGTTTCATATTCACAAGGGTAGCAGGAGAAATTTCACAAAGAATTCATCTAGGAGTAGAGTGACCAGTTTGGACCTATTGTTGCTTCACAAAAATTTATAACACTGGGATGTGAAAATGAAAATTTTTGTGATTTTTTTTTTCCTGAAAAATAATCCTTTAGCACATTAATTTTTCATTTTCTCAAGGGTAATTGTAGAAATTAGACAAGAAATTGTGGGGTCAATTTTCTCCCGAGTATGGCAGTTTGTGGTCAGCAGAGCCAGGACAATGGATAGGTAAGAGTAGGCTGTAGCTTAAGACATCACCTTATTTTACAGCAAGGTGTGGGACGAGAGGACAATGATACTTTGTGATACTTGCGGGGCACATGCGAAACCTGTCAGACTTCTGCACCTGACACCATGACTCTAGTGCAAAATAGTGCTTGGGCTATGAGCTGAGCAGTTTTGTAGAAACCATAGGGAAAAAAATGAAAAAATACATCAACTCACCAGATACAAAGTAATTAATTACCTTGCTGGGTGTGGTGCACCTTAGATGGTGGAAAGATAAAACTGCTCATCGCCCAGCCCCAGCACTATATTACCATTAGCTTTTAATACACAGGAGCCATGGAGCCAGATGTCTGACTGGTGGAGCATGCAGAGTACAAGTCTCAATGCAGCAGGCGCACATGTTTCGCCAAATACTTGGCATCATCAGGGGATGGAAAAATGGGAGCCAACACTATTTTTTTCTTCTTCTTTGTAAGGGGAGCCATGTCACTTTTTCCAGTTTTTGTGCTACCAGTAATGTGGACTCCCCCTATATTTCTATTGAAAGATGACAGACATGAGTGGGGGATAGTTTTTTTGTGGGATGAGATAAGGTTTTTAGTGGAACAATTTTGGAGCACATAACATTTTGGATTACTTTTAAGGTTTGGTTCGCATTTATCCTGTGCTCTACCTGGTGTACCTACACTGAGGTTTCTGTGCGAGTCTGCAAAAATGGAAAACGAGGTTTTAGACAAAACCCCTCACAGAACCATTCACTATGATACAGTAGGTAGAGTTACTCTGGACTATATGAGGTCTCTGTTCCAGCAGTGCTTGTCTTTTTAGAAGTGCACAAATCACTACTCGGTTACTGACAGCCTAATTATAGTGAATGGTTTTGTATGAATCTTGTTTTTATGAGTTTTACAATTTTTGATTCGCCATATTTTGAGAACTATATATATATATTTTTTCATTTTAAATGCAAAATAGAGCTGTGTAGAGGCTTTTTGTGAGAGGATTTAAATTTTTTAGCGCTACCATTTTTGATTGTTTTCTATTCTAATTTTTGGGAGGAAGAGTAAAAATTTCAATCTGATTATTTTTTTTTATACTGTTGAAGGGAATCTGTCACCACTTTGGAGTTATCAGACCTTTACTATGGCCATACTGGGTATAGAAAAGTAAATCTATACATACCTGTATGGCCCATAGTAGAGGTTTGATTGCAGAGAAAAGTGTTTTTATAAACTCCGTTTTGCACAGGCTTGGAGTCCCGGGAACGCCAAGCAATCCCCGCCTATGTGCTTATTATTCCCTTAAATCCCCGCCTATATGCTGAATTATCATATTCCCCCCTCCCCTGCACGTCACAGGGCCCTGTGACTTGTACTGTGCTCCCTGACTTCCCAGGCATGAGCAAAGCGTTGCTCACAAAGAGCGCACTTTGCTTCACCCGGCCCTGTCTGCCTGTGCACTGCGCTGCAGGGTTCTATTGCACACATTGTTACTGTCACTTCCTGACGCCTGTGCAATAGAACTGTGCAGCGCAATGCACAGGTAGACAGGGCCGGGATGAAGTAAAGCACGCTCTTTCTGAGCAGCGATTTGCGCATGCCTGGGAAGTCAGGGAGCACAGTGCACATCACAGGGCCCTGTGATGTGAAGGGGAGGGGGGGATATGATAATTAAGCATACAGGCTGGGATTTGGGGGAATAATAAGCACATAGGAAGGGATTGCTTGGCATATGGGCCATACAGGTACAGTACAGACCAAAAGTTTGGACACACCTTCTCATTTAAAGATTTTTATGTATTTTCATGACTATGAAAATTGTACATTCACACTGAAGGCATCAAAACTATGAATTAACACATGTGGAATTATATACTTAACAAAAAATTGTGACACAACTGAAAATATGTCTTATATTCTAGGTTCTTCAAAGTAGCCACCTTTTGCTTTGATGACTGCTTTGCACATTCTTGGCATTCTCTTGATGAGCTTCAAGAGGTAGTCAACGGCAATGGTTTTCACTTCACAGGTGTGCCCTGTCAGGTTTAATAAGTGGGATTTCTTGCCTTATAAATGGGGTTGGGACCATCAGTTGTGTGGTGCAGAAGTCTGGTGGATACACAGCTCATAGTCCTACTGAATAGACTGTTAGAATTTGTATTATGGCAAGAAAAAAGCAGCTAAGTAAAGAAAAACAAGTGGCCATCATTACTTTAAGAAATGAAGGTCAGTCAGTGCGAAAAATTGGGAAAACTTTGAATGTGTGCCCAAGTGCAGTTGCAAAAACCATCAAGCGCTACAAAGAAACTCTCTCACATGAGGACCGCCCCAGGAAAGGAAGACCAAGAGTCACCTCTGCTTCTGAGGATAAGTTTATCCGAGTCACCAGCCTCAGAAATCGCAGGTTAACAGCAGCTCAGATTAGAGACCAGGTCAATGCCACACAGAGTTCTAGCAGCAGACACATCTCTTCAACAACTGTTAAGAGGAGACTTTGTGCAGCAGGCCTTCATGGTAAAATAGCTGCTAGGAAACCACTGCTAAGGACAGGCAACAAGCAGAAGAGACTTGTTTGGGCTAAAGAACACAAGGAATGGACATTAGACCAGTGGAAATCTGTGCTTTGGTCTGAGGAGTCCAAATTTGAGATCTTTGGTTCCAACCACTGTGTCTTTGTACGACGCAGAAAAGGTGAACGGATGGACTCTACATGCCTGGTTCCCACCGTGAAGCATGGAGGAGGAGGTGTGATGGTGTGGGGGTGCTTTGCTGGTGACACTGTTGGGGATTTATTCAAAATTGAAGGCATACTGAACCAGCATGGCTACCACAGCATCTTGCAGCGGCATGCTATTCCATCCGGTTTGCGTTTAGTTGGACCACCATTTATTTTTCAACAGAACATTGACCCCAAACACAGCTCCAGGCTGTGTAAGGGCTATTTGACCAAGATGGAGAGTGATGGGGTGCTATGCCAGATGACCTGGCCTCCACAGTCACCAGACTTGAACCCTTTCGAGATGGTTTGGGTTGAGCTGGACAGCAGAGTGAAGGCAAAAGGGCCAACAAGTGCTAAGCATCTCTGGGAACTAATTCAAGATTGTTGGAAGACCATTTCCGGTGACTACCTCTTGAAGCTCATCAAGAGAATGCCAAGAGTGTGCAAAGCAGTCATCAAAGTAAAACGTGGCTACTTTGAAGAACCTAGAATATAAGGCATATTTTCAGTTGTTTCACACTTTTTTGTTAAGTATATAATTCCACATGTGTTAATTCATAGTTTTGATGCCTTCAGTGTGAATGTACAATTTTCATAGTCCTGAAAATACAGAAAAATCTTTAAATGAGAAGGTGTGTCCAAACTTTTGGTCTGTACTGTATGTATAGATTTACTTTTCTATAACCTGTATGCCCATAGTACAGGTCTGATAACTCCAAAGTGGTGACAGATTCCCTTTAATTGTGCAGTATACACAGTGGTGCTTGAAAGTTTGTGAACTTCTCAGAATTTTCCATATTTCCATAAATTTGATCTAAAACTACATCAGACAAACAAAAGTCAAAAATATTAGACTTTGTCATTTTTTACAAGAGGAAAATGATCCAATAAGTCTATGAGAGACAAAAGCATGTAAACCTTTATGATTAGCAGATAATTTAAAGACTGCATTAAATTCTGGCATTTTCAATCAATGGGATGACAATCAGGAGTTAGTGCACTACCTATTTTATTTAAATAATAGGAATCTATCAAAGTCTGATCTTTACAACATGTTTGTGGAAGACTATCAGAGCACGAACTAAGGTAATTTCTGAGGACCTCAGAAGAAGAGTTGTGGGTACTCAATGCTAAAATAGTTACAAAACCTGCAAATAGTTTAGACTCCACCAATCCACACAGTGCACAAGTGAAGGAAATTCAAGATTATTAATACCATCTCTAGAAGTAATTGGCTAAAAAACGATTACTCAAAAGCAAGGTATGCAATACCTTGCAAGGTCACAAAGGAACCCATGGTAACCTATAAGTAACTAAAGTGTAGCGCCGGCGTCCCTGCCCTCTGCTAGGCAGGGACGCTGTTCCCCTCACCTCTCTGCTCCGTGCCCGGCGTCCTCCTCCCGCTCTGCTGGCAGCACGCGCTCCGTCCCGGCCACTGTGCTTAGGGCGCGCGCGCTCTCCCTCCCTCTTAAAGGGGCCGCGCGCGCCGTCCTAAGGAGTCCCCGGCCAATGGCCGGAGGACTTCACCATATATAAGGCACCTCCTCCAAAATGGAGGTGCCCGAGCAATGTTGTTGCACTGTTCACTACTCTGCTTCAGCCCTCAGGTCCCGTTGCCAGTTACCTGCCAGATTCCTGCCAGCTTGCTGTCTTATTCCTGCCTGATTATCTGCTACCTGCCTGCTAGTCTGAGGTCCGACGGTCTGCCTTACTACTCCTGTCAGTCTGTCTAAGGACCAGCCTGTCCGCTCACCTGGGAGCGCACTTCAGCCACCTGCCTGCTTGCCTGAGGTCCGACGGTCTGCCTTCCAACTCCTGTCAGTCTGTCTATGGACCAGCTTGCCTGCTCACCTGGGAGCACACATCTGCTACCTGCCTGCTAGCCTACCTGGAGGCTCCGCCGTCACGTGCTGTGACCACCTGCCTGTCCAGTGACTCCTGCCCGCTCACCTGGGAGCGCTCATCTGCTGCCTGTCTGCTAGCCTACCTGGAGGCTCTGCCGTCACGTGCTGTGACCACCCGCCTGTCCAGAGACTTCTGCCCGCTCACCTGGGAGCACTCATCTGCCGCCTGTCTGTTGGTCTTCCTGGAGGCTCCGCCGTCACATGCTGTGACCACCCGTTCATCCAGAGACTCTCGCCTGCTCACCTGGGAGCTCACATCTATCATCAGCCGCCACAGGTCGTACCAACCCTTTACCCAGAGACTGCCCCGGTCACTTGCCATGATCATCTGCCCGTTCATTCAGAGACTGCCCCGGTCACTTGCCGTGACCATCTGCCCGTTCATCCAGAGACTGCCCCGGTCACTTGCCGTGACCTCCAGCCCGTTCACTCAGAGACTGTCCCGGTCACCTGCTGTGACTCCCTGCCCGTCTTCCCTGGTCGCCACCCGCTCCCTTACAAGGACAGCCCCCTTGTATAGTAGCTCAGAGGTTCCGCCTCCCAGACCCGTTACAGTTTGCTCGGGCCATGGAACCCGGTGGCACCCAAGCTCTCTCGCTTTCGGACCTACGTCATGAACTGTCCCGTCAGAGGTACCAACAGGAGTCCATCCTGAGTCATCTGCGGAATGTCAACTCTTTCCTGGACACTCTGACTGCTCCACCAGCAACCACCGCTAGTGTCATGACTCGCAGCCCGGCAGCGCCGCTGCCCACCAATACCATGGCATCCTGCCCCGGACCCCGGCTTTCTACACCTCCACGCTTCGGAGGCGACCCCGCTCAAGCTAGGGGCTTCATAAACCAGTGCACCCTGCACTTTGAGCTATTGTCCCACCAGTTTAACTCCGACCGGGCCAAAATTGCCTTCATCATGTCCCATCTCACCGGGGAGGCCCTGGCCTGGCTAAATCCTCTATGGGAGAGAGGAGACCCCCTGGTGTCCGACTTGCCTGCCTTTCTCACGGCTTTCCGGAAAGTCTTCGACGAACCCGGACGGAAGACCTCATCCGCATCATCTCTGCTGCGCCTCCGTCAGGGAAATCTCACCGTGGGCCAATATGCCATACGGTTCCGTACCCTTGCCTCGGAGCTGGCCTGGGATAACGACGCTCTGGTATCCGTCTTCTGGGAGGGTCTGTCCGGCTGTATTAAAGATGAACTTGCCGGTCGGGACATTCCTACCACTCTCGATGACCTAATAACTCTTGCCACCCGGATTGACCTACGGTTCCAGGAGCGTTCCAAAGAGGTCACCCGTGAGAGGAGGTTTCCACGTCTAGCTCCTACTCTTCAGAAACCCGTCACTCCCTCCGTCTCTCCCCAGGTACACTCTCCTGAGCCTACGCAGGTCGACCAGACCAAGATGGTCAAAACCCGTCAGGACTTACGCCGTGCCGAGGGGAGCTGCTTCTACTGTGGCAGTAAGGAGCACCAGATCCGTACCTGTCCGGAGAGGTCGGGAAACGCCTGTGTCTAGGTTCACTCCGAGAGGTCGACCTAGACAAGAATAAATCCTCTCCATCTCTGCTGCTGTCAGTCTCAATTATCTGCGGGGAGAATCGTTATTTCGAACTAGCCCAACTTGACTCTGGAGCGGCCGGGAATCTTATTTCACAGGCCCTGGTAGAAAAATACCGCATTCCCACCAAACCTCTGGCTATACCATTATCTGTCGCTGCTGTGGATGGGGGTCTCTTACCACGTCCCATCCAACTCATCACCGAATCCGTAACTCTGCAGGTGGGAATGCTGCATTCTGAGAGCATCTCTTTTCATGTTCTGCCTGGACTCTCTCACGCCCTCTTACTAGGTCTACCTTGGCTCCAGAGACATGCACCCGTGCTTGACTGGCAGACCGGAGAAGTCCTTCGCTGGGGACAGGACTGTCATAAGACTTGTTTGGTTCCTGTTCATCCCGCCCGTCCTTCTCCTACCCCAGCTAATCTACCTGGACTTCCGATTCCTTATTGGTCTTATGCTGATGTCTTTAATAAAAAGGAAGCAGAGACACTACCCCCTCATAGACCATACGACTGCCCTATCGACCTGTTACCTGGTACTACTCCTCCCCGTGGGCGTATTTATCCATTATCCGCTGCTGAGACCCGGTCGATGTCCGAATATATTGAGGAGAATCTGGCCAGGGGATTCATCCGGAAATCTACCTCCCCGGCGGGAGCAGGCTTCTTTTTCGTCAAAAAGAAGGACGGCTCTCTCCGTCCCTGTATAGACTATAGAGGCCTTAA
The DNA here is from genome assembly GCF_046119375.1 of Phyllobates terribilis. NCBI lineage: Eukaryota > Metazoa > Chordata > Amphibia > Anura > Dendrobatidae > Phyllobates > Phyllobates terribilis. The sequence continues at coordinate 296,896,305 of NW_027362771.1, forward strand.
CCAGATCACGGTGAAGAATAAGTACCCCCTTCCGCTCATTCCGGAGTTATTTGATCGTCTGAGGGGGGCTAGAATCTTCACCAAACTGGACCTCCGTGGGGCGTACAACCTGGTTCGTATCCGTCAGGGGGATGAATGGAAGACGGCATTCAACACCCGGGACGGCCACTATGAATATCTGGTAATGCCCTTTGGTCTCTGTAACGCTCCTGCCGTCTTTTAAGAGTTGGTCAATGACATCTTCCGGGACCTTCTCTACTCCTGCGTAGTGGTGTACCTGGACGACATCTTGGTCTTCTCTCCGGATCTCCAGACTCACCGGAGGGACGTTCGTCAGGTTCTGCTCAGGCTCAGGCAGAATCACCTCTTCGCTAAATACGAGAAGTGCCTCTTTGAGCAGACCTCGCTTCCGTTTTTGGGCTACATTATTTCTCAGACCGGCCTACGAATGGATCCAGAGAAACTGTCTGCCATCGAGAAATGGCCTCGACCGGAGGGGTTGAAGGCCATTCAGCGATTCCTGGGCTTCGCTAACTACTACCGCCTCTTCATACCACACTTCTCTTCCCGGACTGCCCCAATTTCCGCGCTCACCCGTAAGGGTACTAATCCCAAAGAGTGGCCGCCCGAAGCAGAGGAGGCCTTTCTTTCCCTAAAACAGGCCTTCTCTTCCGCCCCGGTGCTGCACCGCCCGGACGGCAACAAGCAGTTCTTCCTGGAAGTTGACGCCTCCTCCTCTGGAGCCGGAGCGGTACTTACTCAAAAATCATCTTCCGGGAGAATGGTAACTTGTGGCTTCTTCTCCAAACTCTTCTCCTCTTCTGAGCGCAACTATTCCATAGGAGACCGAGAGTTATTGGCCATCAAGCTGGCGTTGGAGGAGTGGCGTTACCTACTCGAGGGGGCTCTTCACCCGGTAATAATTTACACTGACCACAAGAACTTGGCTTACCTCCAGCATGCCCAGAGACTTAACCCGCGCCAAGCCCGGTGGTCCTTGTTTTTTGCTCGCTTTGATTTTGTTCTTCATTTTCGCCCGGCTGACAAAAACGTCAAAGCAGACGCCTTGTCCCGATCCTTTCTGGTGTCCGATCTCGAGGAAGAACCTAAACATATCATCGATCCCACCAGAGTAATGCAGGTGGCTCCCGTGAGTCTAAATCGTCTCCCTCCCGGTAAGACGTTTGTTTCAGTACCTGATCGGAAGAAGATCCTACACTGGGGCCATTCGTCTAAACTAGCTGGCCACGCCGGTCAGAAAAAGACCCTCCAGCTTATTGCCCGGCACTACTGGTGGCCTACCCTGCACAAGGACGTAATAGACTTTGTTTCTGCCTGTGTGTCCTGCGCCCGCAACAAAGTCCCGAGACACCTGCCAGCCGGTCGCCTCCTTCCGCTTCCTGTGCCTGCTGCCCCCTGGCAGCATATTGCTATGGACTTCATAACTGATCTCCCCGTCTCCGCCGGTTGTACGGTCATTTGGGTGGTCGCGGATCGCTTTTCCAAGATGGCTTACTTTATTCCCCTGCCAGCCCTCCCGTCTGCACCCGAGCTGGCTAAAGACTTTATCCGCCACATCTTCCGTCTTCATGGCCTGCCCCTCCACATCGTGTCGGATCGTGGGGTACAGTTCACCTCACGTTTCTGGAGAGCCACTTGTAAACTGCTAGACGTCACCCTGGACTTCTCTTCCGCTTACCACCCACAGTCCAATGGTCAAGTGGAGCGGATCAATCAGAACCTGACCAGTTACCTCCGGCACTTCGTTAATGCCCATCATTCTGACTGGGTGGATCTCCTACCATGGGCCGAGTTCTCTTATAACAATCACGAGAGCGAATCCTCCTCCAAATCCCCGTTTTTTGTAGTCTTCGGTCAGCATCCTCGGATTCCTTTTCCTGTCTCCACCTCTGTGGACAACCCGGCTGCGGAATCTCTCGTTAGCAAATTTTCCTCCATTTGGGAGAGTACCCGATCCGCACTCCTTCAGTCGTCCGAACGGATGAAAAGACACGCTGACAAAAAACGCCTGGATCCTCCACAATTTCGTCCTGGAGATAAAGTCTGGCTCTCATCTAAATATGTCCGACTCAAGATACCTTCTTACAAGTTAGGGCCTCGGTTCATCGGTCCTCTGGAGGTCATCAGTCAGATCAACCCGGTGGCCTATAAATTGAAACTCCCGGCCAACTTACGGATCCCTAACTCCTTCCATGTATCTCTCCTCAAACCTGTGGTACTTAACTCTTTTTCCAAGTCTACAGGTACGCCTCCTGCTCCGGTTTCTGCTGAGGACGAGTTTGAGGTAGAGAACATTCTTGCCACCAAAAGGGTAAGAGGAAAGACCTTTTTTCTAGTAGATTGGAAGGGGTTTGGTCCTGAGGAGAGAACGTGGGAGCCCCGGGAGAACATCCATGCCCCTCTTATCCTAGCTAAATTTCTGTCTGGCCTAAAAAAGGGGGGGCCTAAAGGGGGGGGTACTGTAGCGCCAGCGTCCCTGCCCTCTGCTAGGCAGGGACGCTGTTCCCCTCACCTCTCTGCTCCGTGCCCGGCGTCCTCCTCCCGCTCTGCTGGCAGCGCGTGCTCCTTCCCGGCCACTGTGCTTAGGGCGCGCGCGCGCGCTCTCCCTCCCTCTTAAAGGGGCCGCGCGCGCCGTCCTAAGGAGTCCCCGGCCAATGGCCGGAGGACTTCACCATATATAAGGCACCTCCTCCAAAATGGAGGTGCCCGAGCAATGTTGTTGCACTGTTCACTACTCTGCTTCAGCCCTCAGGTCCCGTTGCCAGTTACCTGCCAGATACCTGCCAGATTCCTGCCAGCTTGCTGTCTTATTCCTGCCTGATTATCTGCTACCTGCCTGCTAGTCTGAGGTCCGACGGTCTGCCTTACTACTCCTGTCAGTCTGTCTAAGGACCAGCCTGTCCGCTCACCTGGGAGCGCACTTCAGCCACCTGCCTGCTTGCCTGAGGTCCGACGGTCTGCCTTCCAACTCCTGTCAGTCTGTCTATGGACCAGCTTGCCTGCTCACCTGGGAGCACACATCTGCTACCTGCCTGCTAGCCTACCTGGAGGCTCCGCCGTCACGTGCTGTGACCACCTGCCTGTCCAGTGACTCCTGCCCGCTCACCTGGGAGCGCTCATCTGCTGCCTGTCTGCTAGCCTACCTGGAGGCTCTGCCGTCACGTGCTGTGACCACCCGCCTGTCCAGAGACTTCTGCCCGCTCACCTGGGAGCGCTCATCTGCCGCCTGTCTGTTGGTCTTCCTGGAGGCTCCGCCGTCACATGCTGTGACCACCCGTTCATCCAGAGACTCTCGCCTGCTCACCTGGGAGCTCACGTCTATCATCAGCCGCCACAGGTCGTACCAACCCTTTACCCAGAGACTGCCCCGGTCACTTGCCGTGACCATCTGCCCGTTCATTCAGAGACTGCCCCGGTCACTTGCCGTGACCATCTGCCCGTTCATCCAGAGACTGCCCCGGTCACTTGCCGTGACCTCCAGCCCGTTCACTGAGACTGTCCCGGTCACCTGCTGTGACTCCCTGCCCGTCTTCCCTGGTCGCCACCCGCTTCCTTACAAGGACAGCCCCCTTGTATAGTAGCTCAGAGGTTCCGCCTCCCAGACCCGTTACATAAAGGCTTCTCTCACATTCGCTAATGTTAATGTTCATGAGTCCATCATGGGGACACTGAACAACAAATGGTGGTTTGCATGGCAGGACTGCAAGGAGAAAGCCACTGCTCTTCAAAATTAACATTGCTTCCCATCTGCAGTTTGCTAAAGATCAACTGTACAAGCCAGAAGGCTATTAAAGCAATGTAACCTACAAATTATAAACCGGAGCAAAAGCCACTAGTATAAAAAATTCTATTTTTATTGATAACACATTTTAGATGATAAAAAGACAATAAAAAACAGAGGATGTCAAACAGAAGCAGAGACCACACCATGTCTTGTAAGGTTTTTTTTTTTCCAAGAACAAATTACAAATGCATCTCATGGGCGGCACGGTGGCTCAGTGGTTAGCACTGCAGCCTTGCAGCGCTGTGGTCCTGGGTTCAAATCCCACCAAGGACAACATCTGCAAGGAGTTTGTATGTTCTCCCTGTGTTTGCGTGGGTTTCCTCCGGGTTCTCCGGTTTCCTCCCACACTCCAAAGACATACTGATAGGGAATTTAGATTGTGAGCCCCGATGGGGACAGCGACGATAATGTATGTAAAGCGCTGCGGAATATGTTAGCGCTATATAAAAATAAAAGATTATTATTATTATTATTATTAGATAGTGTAAATATAAGTAGATGTCTAACACATCTAAAATGTGGTATCAGTAAAGATGGAGTTTTTTATACTAGTGACTTTTGCTCCTGTTTGTCATTTGTAGGAGTGCCTTTCATATATTGGGTTGTGTATAGGTATTAATTAAAGTAATGTTTTGTGAATTGATGGATTTTAACAGAGGGAAGGAAGGACTATTTCTTGGCATCTATTAATGCTAGCAGCCACTTTAGAGACAAAAGCTGGTTCAGGTTTTATGACAACCCTATTGTGAAGAAAATCATGAAAGGTAGCTTGATTGGAGTAGCTTGCAGTTTGCAAATCCATCTTGCTGATGTGATGGCCATTATAAGGGTTCGCTCCAACTTGCGATTAAATTGGATGAATGAATTCTGATTAAAAATCGGATTTAATCCTATGCTTGTGTTTTCAATGGCGTTTTTTTTTTCCTGCTCCGATCGGACTGGCATGCAGAATTCTGATCGCTTGCACACACCCATATAAATCTATGGGCACGTGTGATATCCGAGTGCAGTGTGATTCACAACGACGCCAGCAACAGAGGAGATGGAGAAATTAATTTCCCTGTCTGGTCCGCAGCTGTACTGTGACTTTCATATGCGAGAAGATCGGAGCACAGAGCACTGACACTCGGCTCCCGCTCATAGCACAGCAGGAGCCAAGTGTCAATAGTATATCGCATCCGATGATCTCACATAGGATGTGATTCACTAATGGGACTCCAGCCTAAGAACAATTTAAGGAGTGAGAACTCTTATGGTGGCAGACAAAACAGCTTCAAGTAGATCATGAGTAAGGACCAAATTCAAATCCCATGCCAGCATTTTGGGGCCACCCAGTAGTCTAAATTTAGAGGAAGGCTTAATGAACCAACTCTCCAATCTTTTGAACATTTTTACTTCTAAAATGAAATAAAGAGGGTCTGATTCATTTTTTTTTTTTGTGATCATTTGATTGCTTGTGTTATATACTGCATTACCTTAGTATTGCAGTAGTGAAACTGATGGTCTCCTATGAAGCCCAGCCTGTGATTTGGCTTCACAGGGGAACCAGTACCTGCCTCCAGCCGCCATGTCAACCCATCGGCATACAAAACGCCAGTCTTGACGAGTCAGTCCCCTAAGACTTTAGAGTTTAGCATGTTGTACACAATTTTCTTAAATTGAAAGGTAATTTTTAACCAGAGGACAAAAAAATGGGGAAAAGTAGTTAACTGTAAGTTAAGGGAAATATAGTCAATTAATGTGAATAAAAAAAATAAAATGGTTATTTTGAAAACTAGAGTATTAGTAGCAGAAACAGGTATGTAAGGAACGTACAGTTTTCCGGTCTGTTGAAAAGCCAGTGAGTGGAAAGTCTTGCATACAACATTCTTAGGAAAAACTTGGGTAGCATGTTTTGCAATGGATTTGTTGAATGTTGCATACAAAAAGCGCTGGTGAGGTCTCCTCTCTGCATACTTAATAAGGGTTGAGGTTTTCCCAGTACCTGAAGAAAGAATATACACAACATTATAAAGGCGAACATAAAATTAAGGTTTTTAGAAAACCTTTTTCCTTAGTGTACAAGTTGGTCCGAACTTCATCAACCCAATACAGTCTTGCAGATTCAATGACAAGTAGAATTTTAAGCAAACTGGACAAATATCTACCCCTTGGGCTACATATGGACAATTATTTTTCATGTGTTTTGACAATCATCAGTTTCCTAACCATTAGATTGCATTGGCAAACTGATTCTTAAGATGTAAAGCGGACATGCCACCTCGCATAAGTACCGTATGTATTGTTTTACTCGATCTAAATATTATATATTACAGTATATTTTTGGTTAAAATGACCTTTTTGTCGTATATTTTGGCCTTAGGGCCACCTCCCTTTGTTCTAAAAGCAGAAAAAGATGTAGTAATACTGTGCCAGAGAAGTAAAATATGCAAAACTCAACAAACTTGAAAAAATAATATTCATGATGAATCTGTGGAAAATTGGAAACATGAATGATACAGTGTTTAACTGTCTTAATTTCACACTTTATAGTGAAATTTCAGTCTAATATTTTACATGTCCTCTGAGTTAAAACACATTTCATTGTACTATTTACTTACCAGCAAAAGCCATGATTTTTACAATGTGTCCATTTTGAATATCATGGTTTATTATTTGCTGCTGTTCATTTGTAAGATTGAAGGTGGGCTTACGTCTAAAATGAGAAAATTAAGAACTATTGCCAGAACACAAAATAAGGTCATTGTTTCATAATAATATTCCATAAAATAACTAGAGATTTTATTAATGAAACCAAAAAAGGGGTGGGATCTTGGTTGACGTTCAATTGTTCTCTAGCACCCCCACAGGGTGCATTAAAGAATTACACAATATCTTACAGCAAGTAAAGTAAAGTAAAAAGAGTGCATCAGCCTACCACATAAATATTTTTATAGACACAGCAATTTTTTTTTTTATAAAAACGTAACCTTTAATAAATCTCAAAACCTAACAGAAAAAAATGAACATATACCCTGCTATAAGTAAAAAGCAATAGTGCATAGAAATAACATGGGGTACTTCGTAAACATGGTTTTGGATAAAAAAAAAAGTGTAAAAGCCATCCTACCAGTGCCAAGGTGTACCCAGTCTGGACGGTCCTAACCTCTAGTATTAAAACCTTACCATGTGTAAAAAATTACCTCAATGTGAATAAGGGCTGAGCAGGACCGGGACCCAACTATGGACACCCAACCATGGGAAGCTATAAAAACTTAATACCTAGCTCAAAGAAAGGGAGGCAACACACTTGTGTGGACTGAGTGCAAGAACCTAAAGCAAAACCGAAAGAAATCAACTGGAGTATAAGTTGGTATACATGCAACATGTATGAGCATGTTCACACAGGACATTAAACAGACAAACGCTAAGATAGAAACAAAATGAACATATACCCTGCTATAAGTAAAAAGCAATAATGCATATAAATAACAGGGTACTTAGTAAACATGGTTTTTGATTGAAAAAAAAACAAAAAAACCTAAAGGCCATTGTGATGAACCTGTAGCCGCCATCTTGGTAATGATAAATCATATCCAGGGATGGCCACACTTCAGCAGCCCCCACCCTTGGGACCTTCTGTTAAAACGTCAACTAGATAGTTTCCCCCCATCCAGGCTCCTGTAAGATAAGAAGCCTACTTAACACTTGAATGCTAGGAGCTTCAAAGACTTCGAGAGGAAACACAGCCAGCAGGGGGGGGTGCTTCGTCTATCTGTACCTGACCATTTGTCCCATAGGACTAGTTTCTTTGTCTGTCACAAGCATGGAGGCATAAGATATAGAAACATGAATAGTACACGCATGTTGCGTGGGATGGGCCAATAAAAAAATATCACGGCGTCCCGGAGCCATTGCGCACACAAGCCTCCGCGGTAGACGTTTGTAAGTGCTCTGGAAGCCAAGATATAGCGCGGAGCCATTCCTGAGGACCGTATGGTATCATAATTGATATCAAAAGGTCGGTTACGGCGGCCCGAATCCATGGGAACCCCTGGGGGTATCATGAGACCATCCCAGAAGAAGTTATTGGGTTCCATAGAATTTGGGCTTCTGATCGAAGTTAGACCTGAGGGTGGAGACTGAGCCAGCTGACCTCACCAGCAGTGGGCGGGACGGGGCAGGTAAGATAGCAGGACAGACAAGAGACAAGTCAGTCTTGACCCAAGAGTGGTGTGCTGAACATCTGAGCACCAGCTGAGGCCACCAAGGGGAGGAGCAGTTTGACCATGCGGTGGTAGGCCTCAGCCTGTAACAAAGAACCGTGCCTGCGACCGCAGAATCCTCTCCCTGCGTCACAAGAAAATCAAGAAACCGGTAACTGATATGCTGTGGTGATTCTGTGTGTTGTATTCCATTGTTGTATAGTTTAGCCTGACCTTATACCTGTGTATATTTAGTTGTATATCGTGTATCTAGTGTATTATTATAATCAATTACCTCAAGTAATTGTGGGCCTGCCTTTTATTCTGCATAACGAACGCACGTCCGTGTGAGCTCGGCTCAAGCCAAAACGCTACCCAGGGTTGGTTCCTGACCCGATATAGGCCCATTCACGGACTGGGCGTATATCTAAAATAGGGACTGGTGGCAGCATACCAACTGGGGATTGGGGAAGGCTGGTAGTGACGGTCGGAGGTTCAGATATATATATTCCTGGCGCGGCCAAGGAAGATATATATACCGCCCTCACTACAGAGGGCCCCGATACCCAGTAGGTTACAGGACAGTCTCCCTGGCGACCGCTTATCCTAGGTGCAGTTCCTTGACTGACCTGAGGCTAAGAGGGCGCTAGCGAGTTGTGCTGTGTAGTGACGTTACGGTTTAGTGACGTTGAAGGGATAACACACTACCGTGTTCCCTGCGCTGGTTGCAGCTACCTGGCACTACTTTCTCTAGGTGCAGTACCTTGACTGACCTGAGAGGTAAGGGGGCGCCAGAGAGCTGCACCCACCGGCCGGCTTTCATCACATTGGTGGCAGAGCGGTGGGATTGCAGAATAATAGTGTTGTGGGACCCCTACTCCCAGGCACTAAAGACTGCCAGTGGTAACTTCCACTGCTGGAGTCTTAAGGTCAGCCCAACATTAGACGGTCAGGCTAAAAGTATAACAAGGTGTGTGCAAACTCAGGGTTGCAGCGGTGTCGGTTACCAAGATGGCAGACGGCACCAGGAGCAAGACCCTGCAGGAGGCTAATGCTACGGTCCGTGTGGCAGGAGGGGAGGACATTGTTACTCATGGCGAGGAGGAGTCCAGCCCGGGCACCTCAGGGAGCCAGTCCCCAGTATACGGTCCCGCAGTGGGCTGCCCACCACCTACCCAGCCCAGCCTGTCCAGATCACAAGCCCTTTTACAAGCGGCTATGGCAAGTCTCCAGTCTCATGGCGATGCCGTCTACAAAACCCTCCTGGCAGCATCAGAGAAGGCAGCGGAGGAGGAGCGTGCAGAGCGGGCTGCGGAGCGGGCTGCGGAGCGGGCTGCGGAGCGTGAAGCTGCAGAGCGCCGGGAGGCTGCGGAGCGTGCAGAGCGAGCTGCGGAGCGCCAGCACCAACTGGACCTGGCCCAGCGGGGGCTTCCGCTAGAGCAACCAACCCATCAGGAGACCAAGTCGTCCAAAGTCCGAGCTGAGGACTTCCCTCTACTGGAGAAGGATGGGGACCTGGACTCCTTTCTGGTGGCATTTGAACGGACCTGTCTTCAGCACCATCTGGCCCGGGATCAGTGGGCCAGATACCTGACCCCCCGTTTGAGGGGTAAGTCCCTGGATGCCTTGGGGGACTTACCTGCCGGGGAGGTACAGAACTACGACTGCATCAAGCGGGCCCTGATCCGGCAGTACAACCTCACTCCCGAGTCGTACCGCCAGAAGTTCCGGAGCCTGCTGCGTGGCCCCAAGGACACCTGGACCGATCATATGCGGGCGCTGTTGAGAGCCGCAGAGCACTGGACCTCGGGTCTAGCGCTTACTACCCGCCAGGAGGTCCAGGAACTGTTCGTCACGGAGCAGTTCTTGTGGAACTGCCCAGAGGACCTCCGACAGTTCCTCCGTGACCGAAAACCAACAGGGGCTTCTGCTACAGCCGCCCTGGCAGACGAGTATGCCAATAACAGGGCGCCTGAGCTGAAGAAGTCTGCCAGCAGCACCTGGAGAGGGGGTAAGCCCAGTCATGCCCCTGTTTCCCCGGCCCCTAGAACACAAGGGGTGTATCCCCCTGTTGCCCTCTCCAGGCAAGGACCAGACGTAAGACGTTGTCATCTATGCAACAAACCAGGACACTTTAGGGCTGAGTGTCCCCAGCGCCAAAAGACCCCATCCCAGTCCCAGAGAGCGCCCAATGTTTTGTGTGTGGGAGGGGGTGGTGGTAGGTCCCTGGACAACATCCAACCCGTCACCATAGGCCGTTCTGCGGTCATGGGACTGCGGGACACGGGCGCTGAACGAACACTGGTACGGCCTGAGGTGGTGTCCCCCCAGGACTTGGTACCAGGAAAGACTCTTTCCGTCTCCGGGGTTGGAGGCGTGGAGCCGGCACTTCCCGTTGCCATGGTGTATTTGGACTGGGGTGCCGGAAGGGGGATGCGGGAGGTGGGAGTAACGCCAAATATTCCCGCAAATGTTTTATTAGGGACCGACTTGGGGCGTCTAGTATCGCAGTATGTACCCTCTGAACCCCCAAGTTCGGCCCCCCAAGAGTGTATTGATTTGTCTGCTGCTAATGCCAACCATGTTGTATGTAGTGTGTGTCCTGCTGAGGAGGAGGGAGTGAAACCTGAGGGTAACACCTGCACAGACACAACACAAACAGGGTTAGTGAAAGCAGGTGGGGAGTGTGGGGATGCCCGCAGAGGTGCTCAGCCGGCGTGCCGTGACCTCTTGTCCTCCGGTGAGGGAGGGGGCGGGCAGGATTCTGTAGAGGGAAGCTCAGGGATGGAGAGGGGGGCAGCTACCGGCAGTGTAGGGCTCCCAGGGGTATCCAGGCTGCTGAGTATAGGCCCACTGCAGGGGGAGGAACAGGCCATGGGAGGTGGGGGTGTCCCAAGAGAGGAGCCGCCAGGTAAGACCCCAGGGCAGGAGTTCCCCACCTCCGAGATGTCCAAAGGCCTAGGAAGCCTGCCTGATCGGGCGGCTTGGTCAGAAACAGAGGGGAAGCAGGCATTACCCACGGTCACAGCGGTCATAGCCGCTGTCACCAGGAGTGGGAGCGCCGGAGCCCAAGGAGCCTTGCAGAGGTCCGACGGCTTCCCCACTTCTGACCAAGTGTCTGCCGGGTCAGACAGCGGCCAGGTGATATGCCCGGAGGGGCTGACGGAGGATGTGGCAGTTTCGTCGATTCTGGCCACATCAAGTCAGGAATTTCAGGCTGCGTTGGAAGCAGACGACAGCCTGAAAGCTCTCAAGGAACAGGCGGCACAGCCTCCCATGGAGTCAGACTGCGAGCGTGTGGTCTGGGACCAGGGACGGCTGTACCGGGTAACGGTCCAGCAGGGTTCACCGGAGGCGTGGCCCAGGGACCGACAGTTAGTGGTACCCTATCCGTTCAGGGCGGAATTGTTGCGGATCGCACACGAGATTCCGATGGCCGGACACCTAGGGATCGCTAAAACCAAGGCCAGGATAGCTCAGCATTTCTACTGGCCTGGGATGGGAGCCGCGGTGGGTGCCTACTGCCGTTCGTGTGACACCTGTCAGAGGGTGGGGAAGGCGGGGCCGCGCCCCAAAGCCCCACTGGTAACTCTGCCAATCATCGAAGAGCCTTTCTCGAGGGTCGCTGTGGATCTTATTGGACCTCTGTCCACTCCCAGCCACTCCGGGAAATGCTTCATACTCACGGTAGTGGACTATGCCACCCGGTACCCGGAAGCGGTAGCTTTGTCGTCCATTCGGGCCGACAAGGTGGCTACCGCCTTACTGGAGATCTTCTCCAGAGTGGGTTTCCCCCAAGAAATGCTCACCGACCGAGGGACCCAGTTCATGTCGCGGCTGATGGAGTCCCTCTGTAAGCAAATGCAGGTGCAACATCTGGTGGCCAGCCCGTATCACCCACAGACTAATGGCCTGTGTGAGCGGTTCAATGGCACCTTAAAGCAGATGCTTAAGATGTTGGTCGACTCCCACGGGAGAGACTGGGAGCGTTACCTCCCACACCTCCTATTTGCTTACCGGGAGGTTCCGCAGGCCTCAACGGGGTTCTCCCCCTTTGAGCTCCTGTACGGGCGACGGGTACGGGGCCCCCTGGCTCTGGTGAAGGAAGCATGGGAAGGGGATTTGGCCACCCCCGAGGTGTCGGTCATCGAGTATGTCGTGCGCCACCGGGACAGGATGATGGCCTTGGCAAAGCTGGTGCAGGACAATATGGCCCAGGCCCAGGCCGACCAGAAGCGGTGGTACGACCAGAATGCTTGTGAGAGGACCTACCAGGTGGGTCAAAAGGTGTGGGTACTGGTCCCCGTACCACAGAACAAGCTTCAGGCAGCCTGGGAAGGTCCCTACTTCGTGCACCAGAAACTCAATGCCGTCACCTATCTGGTCACCCTGGATCACGCCCGTGGAAGGAGGAAGGCCTTCCACGTGAACATGATGAAGGCTCATCATGAGCGGGAAGCGACTGCCCACCCAGTGTGCAACCTTCCCGAGGAAGGAGAGGTAGAAACCCTCCTGGATCTGCTCACCCAAGCCAAGGCGGGTGGGTCCATCGAGGATGTGGGGGTTGGCCACCAGCTCACGGAGGACCAACGGTCCCAGCTGGGGACCACCCTGCACCCCTTCCGGGGGCTGTTCAGCAGCCTGCCCGGAAGGACTGAGATGGCTGTCCACGACGTGGACACTGGCGATCACCCGCCGATCCGGCGTTCAGCATATCGGGTCTCTTTCGAGGTGCAGGGAAACATGCGCCAAGAGACAGACGAGATGCTGAAGCTGGGGGTGATCCAGGCATCCAGCAGCGCGTGGGCCTCGCCTGTAGTCCTCGTACCAAAGAAGGACCGAACTACACGGTTCTGCGTGGACTACCGGGGGCTCAACGCTGTAACGGCCACCGATGCGTTCCCCATACCACGCATCGATGACCTGCTCGATCGGATGGCCGGGGCTAAGTACCTGACCATCATGGATCTGAGCCGGGGGTACTGGCAGATTCCTCTGACCCCCGCGGCAAGGGAACGCTCTGCCTTTATCACCCCTTTTGGACTGTACGAGTCCACAGTGATGCCATTCGGCATGAAGAATGCCCCTGCCACTTTTCAGCGGATGGTCAATACGCTGCTTGAGGGACTTGAAGGGTACGCGGCTGCGTACTTGGACGATATTGCAGTCTTCAGTCCCACTTGGGAGGATCACCTAGAGCACCTGCGGCAGGTGCTCGGTCGGATCCACCGGGCAGGCTTGACCATCAAGCCGGAAAAGTGCCAGCTGGGCATGAGTGAGGTCCTCTACCTGGGTCACCGGGTAGGCGGGGGGGTTCTGAAGCCAGAACCGGGGAAAGTGGATGCCATCGCATCCTGGCCCACTCCTAGGACCAAAAAGCAGGTGATGTCCTTCTTGGGGACCGCCGGGTACTATAGGAGGTTCGTCCCACACTATAGCACCCTGGCCAAGCCCCTGACGGACCTCACCAAGAAGAAGCTGCCCGTCGCAGTCGACTGGACAGTCGCCTGCGAGACAGCTTTCGGGGCACTCAAGGCCGCCCTAAGTAGCTCCCCTGTACTGCAAGCTGCCGACTTCGACCGGCCGTTTGTGGTACAGACCGACGCCAGTGACTTTGGCCTCGGTGCTGTGCTAAGTCAGGTCAACACGACAGGCCAGGAACATCCTGTCTTGTACCTGAGCAGGAAGCTACTGCCCCGGGAGGTGGCTTACTCCACGGTGGAAAAAGAATGCCTGGCAATTGTATGGGCCCTGCAGCGTCTGCAGCCCTACTTGTACGGGAGCCATTTCACCGTGGAGACGGACCACAACCCCCTCAGCTGGTTACACACGGTCTCTGGGTCGAATGGCAGGTTGCTACGCTGGAGCCTCGCTCTCCAGCAGTACCACTTCTCCATTCGCCACAGAAAAGGCCGTGACCACGGTAACGCTGACGGGTTATCCCGGCAAGGGGAGGGTGCAGAAGGACGCACGGGGGAACACAGGAATGTGCTACCCCCTCGCGCCCTCGTATAGGGGGAGGTGTGATGAACCTGTAGCCGCCATCTTGGTAATGATAAATCATATCCAGGGATGGCCACACTTCAGCAGCCCCCACCCTTGGGACCTTCTGTTAAAACGTCAACTAGATAGTTTCCCCCCATCCAGGCTCCTGTAAGATAAGAAGCCTACTTAACACTTGAATGCTAGGAGCTTCAAAGACTTCGAGAGGAAACACAGCCAGCAGGGGGGGGTGCTTCGTCTATCTGTACCTGACCATTTGTCCCATAGGACTAGTTTCTTTGTCTGTCACAAGCATGGAGGCATAAGATATAGAAACATGAATAGTACACGCATGTTGCGTGGGATGGGCCAATAAAAAAATATCACGGCGTCCCGGAGCCATTGCGCACACAAGCCTCCGCGGTAGACGTTTGTAAGTGCTCTGGAAGCCAAGATATAGCGCGGAGCCATTCCTGAGGACCGTATGGTATCATAATTGATATCAAAAGGTCGGTTACGGCGGCCCGAATCCATGGGAACCCCTGGGGGTATCATGAGACCATCCCAGAAGAAGTTATTGGGTTCCATAGAATTTGGGCTTCTGATCGAAGTTAGACCTGAGGGTGGAGACTGAGCCAGCTGACCTCACCAGCAGTGGGCGGGACGGGGCAGGTAAGATAGCAGGACAGACAAGAGACAAGTCAGTCTTGACCCAAGAGTGGTGTGCTGAACATCTGAGCACCAGCTGAGGCCACCAAGGGGAGGAGCAGTTTGACCATGCGGTGGTAGGCCTCAGCCTGTAACAAAGAACCGTGCCTGCGACCGCAGAATCCTCTCCCTGCGTCACAAGAAAATCAAGAAACCGGTAACTGATATGCTGTGGTGATTCTGTGTGTTGTATTCCATTGTTGTATAGTTTAGCCTGACCTTATACCTGTGTATATTTAGTTGTATATCGTGTATCTAGTGTATTATTATAATCAATTACCTCAAGTAATTGTGGGCCTGCCTTTTATTCTGCATAACGAACGCACGTCCGTGTGAGCTCGGCTCAAGCCAAAACGCTACCCAGGGTTGGTTCCTGACCCGATATAGGCCCATTCACGGACTGGGCGTATATCTAAAATAGGGACTGGTGGCAGCATACCAACTGGGGATTGGGGAAGGCTGGTAGTGACGGTCGGAGGTTCAGATATATATATTCCTGGCGCGGCCAAGGAAGATATATATACCGCCCTCACTACAGAGGGCCCCGATACCCAGTAGGTTACAGGACAGTCTCCCTGGCGACCGCTTATCCTAGGTGCAGTTCCTTGACTGACCTGAGGCTAAGAGGGCGCTAGCGAGTTGTGCTGTGTAGTGACGTTACGGTTTAGTGACGTTGAAGGGATAACACACTACCGTGTTCCCTGCGCTGGTTGCAGCTACCTGGCACTACTTTCTCTAGGTGCAGTACCTTGACTGACCTGAGAGGTAAGGGGGCGCCAGAGAGCTGCACCCACCGGCCGGCTTTCATCACAGCCATCCTACCGCGTCATGGTGTACCCAGTCTGGACAGTCCTAACCTCTAAACCAAAACAGGGTTTACCAAGTACCCTGTTATTTCTATGCACTATTGTTTTTTACTTACTTACAGCAGGGTATATGTTCGTTTTATTTCTATCTTAGGTTTTGTCTAATGGCCAGTGTGAACATGCTCCTGTACATTGCATGTATAATTACCAACTTATACTCCAGTTCATTTCTTTTGGTTTTGCTTTAATAAAGATCAGTCTAATAATAATAATAAAAAAATCTCCAGAAAAATGACCATAAAAGACCGTTAAAATCTCAGTTAGTGGTAAAACTAATATCTGGACATTTTTAGATCATAAATCCAATGGATTAAACAGCAATTTATCATCACTCATATGAACATTAATCCAATTCTCAGAGTAGTTTGGTTCAAGCTTACCAGACTTTTCCAAATAGCAAGAGGTCAATCAAATATTGGTCCCAAATTGTCCTCATTAAGGCTATGTTTGCACGCATTTTTGTAGCATTTTTTTTATAATTTTGCTGCGTTTTTTTCTGCACGAAAGATGTGTTTCAGGCTATGTGCCCACGATGCAGAAATGCTCCGGATTTTTTCCTGAGCGTTTCTGCATCTCCCTGGCAGAAAAAACGCATGAGGATTGTACATGCGGATTGTACATGCATTTTTCCTGCCAGGGACATGCGGATGTGAAGCGTTCTTCACATGCATTTCCGCATGCGGATTGTACATGTGGATTGTACATGCGGATTGTACATGAGGATTGTACATGAGGATTGTACATGAGGATTGTACATGAGGATTGTACATGAGGATTGTACATGAGGATTGTACATGCGTTTTTCCTGCCAGGGAGATGCGGATGTGAAGTGTTTTTCCCTTGCATTTCTGCATGCAGGTTGTCAAGCACTTTGCAAGCGATTTTAGCATCACTTGGAAAGTGCTTGACAACTTGATCACACTATATAAATCCATGCAACCAGCATGGATTTTATATAGTGTGACCAAGTTAATTAAAAAAAACAATGGTAAAAAAAAAAAACATATACTCACTTTCTGATGGCCCCCGGTCTCCTTACGTGATGAGTCCGGTCTTCCCGGTGTCTCGCGGTGGTGTAAAAGGACCTTCCATGACGTCATTAGTCATGTGACATGTCACGCGACCGCCGACGTCAGTGGTCGCGTGACCCGTCACATGACTAAGTAACATCATGGCAGGTCCTTTTAGACCATCGCAAGCTGCCGGGAAGACCGGACGCATCGCTATGTAGACCGAGGGCCATCAGATGGTGAGTATAATGTATATTTTTTATTTTAATTTTTTTTTTTTTACAGGTCTCCTCTTCTCCAGACCCGGGTACCATCCGCACATTGAATCGCTTAATATCCGCATGTGCACATGTAGTCATGCGGATATTAAGCGATTCAATGCAAGTGAATGGCAGCGAAAACGCTGAGATTACGCAAAATAATTGGTAGTGCTGCGGATTTTTCCGCAATGATAATCCGCAGCGGAAATTTTCGCAGCATGTGCACAGCACATGCGGATTATCATTGGGGAACATGGCAGACCTTCTACCATGCCTTTTTTAAGCGTTTCTGCAGCAAAATTGCCGCTGTGGAAACGCTTAAAAGCATAGTGGGCACACAGCCTTACAGTACCAGCAAAAGCAATGAGATTTCAAAAATCTCATGTACATGTGGTTTTATTTTCCTCTGATTGCCTGAGAGCTGCAGTGTTTTTGAAATCTGCAGCATATCAATTCTTTCAGCGTTTCAGCAGTGTATTTTCACCCGTGTATTTTCACCCATAGAAACCAATAAGAAAATGCAAAAAAAAGCAGCAAACAGGTTTTGTTGCATTTTTGGTGAAAAAAAACTAACTTTATTAAACATGTACTGTAGACAAATGACACTTAATCCATACCCAAAAACTCCATAATAGAACAGCAGCAAAAATCCAACAAAAAAGCAGCTGTTTTGAAAGCAATTTTTACTGCCAAGAGAGCAGATTTTGATGCACACAAAAAATAAAATGCTGCAAAAAT
This sequence comes from Phyllobates terribilis, assembly GCF_046119375.1. Taxonomy (NCBI): domain Eukaryota; kingdom Metazoa; phylum Chordata; class Amphibia; order Anura; family Dendrobatidae; genus Phyllobates; species Phyllobates terribilis. Next base: position 296,913,858 of record NW_027362771.1, read on the forward strand.
GCAACGTGTTAACATAGCCTTAGCCGTTATCTGCTGAAAGTTCTTCAATCCCCCTATTATAGCTCAGGCCCTAACAAAGGCAGCACCGCTTTTTCCCTCAGCTTTTGTTACCCAAGCCCCTACCACACTTTTTAGTGACTTCTTAGGCTATGTTCACACACATTGTGTTTTGCTGCGTATTTTGCAGCAGATTTTTATTCAAATTTTCAGCTGCATCTTGAAGTACCAGCAAAGTGTATGAAAAACCAGATTTCTCTGTTCAGACATGTTGCTTTTTGTTTGCTGCGTATTTTGTGCCTTGGTTGGGTTTTTGGAAAATAGAGCATGTCACTCCTCTCAGTGTTTTTTCACCCATAGGAAGTAATGGGTGGTAAATATAACCTGCGTTTTTTGCAGCGTTTTTGATGGCAAGATAGAATGGTATTTTTTTTTTCCACAGAACTTTATGTAAATGCCTAAATTGAGACAGAAGGACCGTGAAAAAAATGCTGCAAAAACCCCAATTTTTTTTTTGACGCAGCTGTTTTCCTGCCAGAGAAAAGTTGTCAGCAGATTTATACTGTGTTCCAAATTATTATGCAAATAATATTCTCAGATTTTCCCAAATTACCTATATGAATTGCAGTCATTGTAATTTTCCAGTCAAATAACTATTAGAGTACAACTGAAAGGTTTTTGTACAAACTGCCTATGATAACAGTATATTTTTAAAAAAATAAAAAACTCAAACTGCACTCAAAATGCATGTTCCAAATTATTATGCACAGCAGAGTTTTCAACCTTTTCATTTTAATAAAGAACAAAAAAATGGTCATTTTTGAAATTATAAGCATTAGCAGGTTATTACAAACTGAAATCAAACAGTTTTCAACTCAAAACTTTATTCTAGGTGATGTTACATTTGCACATAGGACCCCTTGTTCGAAAGGAGCTTCTGAACTCTCTCGTCCATTGAATTTGTCAGGTTTTGGATGGTTTCTGCTTCAATTGTTTTGCATGAGGACAGAATACCCTCCCAGAGCTGTTGCTTAGATGTGAACTGCCTCCCGTCATCATAGACACTCCTTTTGATGATGCTCCAGAGGTTCTCAATGGGGTTGAGGTCAGGGGAGCATGGGTGCCACACCAGAAGTTTGTCCCCTTTTATGCCCATAGCAGCCAGAGATGCAGATGTGTTATGAGCAGCATGAGACGGGGCATTATCAAGCATGAAATGATCTCGATGGTCCAGATGGATGGAGTGGAGGATGGCTGGTTGATGGACACCCCATGCAAACACAGCTACGTCGCTAACAAGGAGGTGGTGGAGTAATGTTTTGGGCTGGAATCATGGGGAGAGAGATTGTCGGCCCTTTTAGGATCCCTGAAGGGGTAAAGATGAACTCCATAATGTATGTTGAGTTTCTCAAACAGCACTTCCTTCCATGGTTCAAGAAGAACCATGCATTCCGCAGCAAGATCATTTTCATGCATGATAATGTCCTGTCTCATGCTGCACATAACACATCTGCATCTCTGGCTGCTATGGGCATAAAAGGGGACAAACTTATGGTGTGGCACCCATGCTCCCCTGACCTCAACCCCAATGAGAACCTCTGGAGCATCATCAAAAGGAGAGTCTATGATGGCGGGAGGCAGTTCACATCTAAGCAACAGCTCTGGGAGGGTATTCTGTCCTCATGCAAAACAATTGAAGCAGAAACCATCCAAAACCTGACAAATTCAATGGACGAGAGTTCAGAAGCTCCTTTCGAACAAGCGGTCCTATGTGCAAATGTAACATCAACTAGAATAAAGTTTTGAGTTGAAAACTGTTTGATTTCAGTTTGTAATAACCTGCTAATGCTTATAATTTCAAAAATTACCATTTTTTTGTTCTTTATTAAAATGAAAAAGGTTGAAAACTCTGCTGTGCATAATAATTTGGAACATGCATTTTGAGTGCAGTTTGTTTTTTATTTTTTTAAAAAATATACTGATATCATAGGCAGTTTGTACAAAAACCTTTCAATTGTACTCTAATAGTTATTTGACTGGAAAATTACAATGACTGCAATTCATATAGGTAATTTGGGAAAATCTGAGAAAATATTATTTGCATAATAATTTGGAACACAGTATAGCTGCAGAAAAAAAACACAACGTGTGTGAACATAGCCTAAGGGCAACAATAGCGGAGGGAAAGAGTAGTATTGCCTTTGTTAGCTGGACATTTGTTGTGTTTTTTGATAAGTGTTCGTACAATATTTCTGTATTCACCACATTACACAGGTAGACCTTTTCGGAGGTCGCCTATCCATCCAGTACATGGCTCTTGTTTTCCTAGCTAAAAGTAATGGATTCACAAATAAAGGTGTGGTGGTGGTGGAGCCACAATTCATCTAAAATACCTAACATATCAGAGATAAAGGAATAATATCTATAAATAATAAAATAAAAATTAATGTAGGACAGGTTAAGTAACCGGCCAATCCCACAGGTGCCAGAGATCCACACCCTGTGCACCACATTTCAGACTTAAGGCATCCTGGCATCTGCCCATTTTTTACAGCCTTACTGGTGTAAGGGTATGTGCACATGAGGTCTTTAAGATACAAGCAGACCTGCAGAGTTCTTCAAGAAGACACTTCAAGAAAAAGACCGCTGGCGTTTTCCTAAAGTGTCTTCACGGGACTATCTTCAGCCATTTTTGCAGCAGAATTCACCTGAAAAAGACATTGGGCAAGATTCATCAAAACTTCTATGCCAGTGTTCTGGCGTAAAACGCATTGTAAAGTAGCAATTTTGATGCAGCTAAAGGCTGCACTAAAATTTAGTGACTTTTAGGGTTGTCACACCATTTTCATCCAGCTTCTACAAAGTGAAGAGTAGCTTGGGTGGGAGGGGGTGTGCGACCACCACTCGTCAAATTCATGTCGCTATGCCACAAACCACACTCCATCAGGGACTCAAGTTGGATTTGTTGCGAGTTGCACATGGATGTGCATGTTCCCAATTCATGAAGAAGCATGCATTTGACTTCAACACACCTCTTCACCAATAATGGCGAGACAACGCCAATCTTCATGAATCAGGCCCGTTGTGTGCATATAGTCTAAGATATCACTGATGTATTAAAAATAATTGGATCTGTTTATTATTTATACCAGGAGACACATAAATGAGATTCTACCAAGTCCACAACTAACTCCTCATTCAGTTATGGAAAATGTCTTCCCATTCTTGTCTGATGTAGAATTCTAGCTGCTCAACAGTCCTGGGTCTTTTTTGCTGGATTTTTCGTTTCACATTGCGTCAAATGTTTTATAAGCGTCTGGACGACAGGCACTTCCATATGTTGTTCCAAACCTCTATATAATGCTCAGCATTGATAGCGCCTTTCAAGATAAGCAAGCTGCCCAGTCCATAGGCACCAATGCAGCCCCATACCATCAGAGATGCAGGCTTCTGAACTGCGCGCTGATAAGCTGGGTGGTTCCTCTAGAGTCCACGATTTACATTAAGAATTTCACATTTTCTGGAATGTGTTGATTTATGGCTTATTCTTTGCATGATAGAAATTTAACTCACATTTGTGGACTGCACGGCGAACTGTGTTCATAGACCATGATTTCTGGAGGTAATTCTGAGCCCATGTAATGATTTGAAGAACAGACTCATGCCTTTTTTTTTTTAACGTAGCGCCACCTAAGGATCACAGATCACGAGCCTCCAATGTTTACAGTCGCCTTGCTGCTTATGCACATAGATTTCTTCAACATCTCTGAATCTTTTAATGTTATGTACTGGTGGGATTCACAGTTTATGCAATTTTACATTAAGGAACATTATTTCTCAAAGTGTTTCACAATTTGTAAATGCAGTTGTTCTCAGAATGGTGAACCTTTGACCATATTTGCTTCAGAGAGACTCTGCCTCTGTAACAAACTTGTTTATACACAATGTATATTGATTGACCCACTAGCTGTCTTTCCATTACACCATAGGAGGAACATGATCCAGCATCACCATGCAGGTAGTAAAATTTTAAACTTTATTCATATTCCATTAAAAAAAAAAGATGAAAACAACCTGACGCATTTCTGGCACTTGAGGGTACTCTTAGTCATAGGATATAAAACAAAAGTAAATGACGAGCTGATAAATGCAACAAGACCCAATCAAAATTGATGTTGTCAAGCCTTTTGTTAACCCTGTCCCAACTTGAGATGTGTTGCTGCCATTAATTCTTAAATTAAATAATTTTTTCAAACAAAATGGAAAAATGTCTGTCACCTTCTGATCTGTGTTCTGTTGTGAATAAAATATAGCTAAAATTTCTGAATTACTGCATTCTTGATTTCCTTACATTTGACACTGTGTCCCAACTGTTGGGGAATTGGGTTGCAACTACTTTCTTTGGGCAAATATATCAGGGAAATGTTTCTATTAAAGCTGAATTCCTAAAAAGTGCATTTGAAAATAAGTTTTCTAAACCAAACCACCCCCTTAAAAGTGCAGTGAAATAATTAATCTAATAATCAATATGTTACTGCAACTCCTATTACAAACTATATAGGCTAGACCTATATATGTAACACACTATCTGTAAATCCTGACTTTTGTTCTTTAAAAGGGTTAGGCTTAGTGCCCACGATGCAGAAATGAAGCAGAAATTTTCCTGAGCATTTCTGCATCTCCTTGGCAGAAAAACGCATGCGTTTTTGCATGCGTATTTGCCATGCGTATTTCCAATGCATTGTATAGGCAAATACGCATGCAGAAATGCACAAGAATTGGTCATGTCCGTATTTTTTCTGCGAGTAAAATCTGCGCAGAAAAAATCCTGACCATGTGCACAGAACTTGCAGAATGTCATAGGAAGTCATGGGATAAGGTATGCAATGCGTTTCTGGAGCGTTTCTGCGCTGCAAATACGCACCAAAAACGCATCGTGGGCACACAGCCTTATTCTCAAGTTGTTCCTCGAGCAGCACAGCGCTCTGCAGACTCTTCACTTCCTTGTCTCTGGAGGAGCGGTGGGCACCCTCAATTGCCAGTTCTGGTCAGTAGCATTGGCCTGATACTGTAACACATTTTTCTGCCATTAACTACTGTGAAGTCTACACTTATCTCTATATGCAAATATAGTCATAAGACTTTTGAACAATCACATAGGTGGAAAAATAGTGATCAGGTGAACTACTCTAGAAACTGCCACTGGTGAGGGTGATGGGATAGTGATTTTTCAGGACTGATAACAGGTCAGAACCAAAGTGGGAGTGGAAGTGCGCAGGTAGTTGCACAAAAGAAATCAATGGGCTGGAGAGAGCCAACTTGTATCTCAGGACTTCACGCCTGAGCCTGGAATTTAACTACTGTACCTATTATAGTTTCTGATGGCCAAGGTCCTTGGCACCAGGCTGTACACTGTAGAAGATAAAAGCTTTCATAGCAAGATTTGAAAGTACTTAAATCAGTTGCAAAGTTGCTAATTTTCCAACTGTCTGACTAAAGCAATTTTATGAGATGAGAATACGGCTTTAATGTTTGTCAAGTTTTGCACGTATTAACAACAAATTAAATCTTTAAAGGGGTACTCCGGGGAGATAAAAAAAAAATTGTACTGTTCCTGCCCTCATACACTAAACAGATGAGATGTCCAGTGCACTTTAATTATCTATATAACACTTGTAAATCAGTGTGACAGGATCTGCTCCCCCTCCTGTCAGGGTCATTACATTATATACCAAGTGCTGCTTCCCCCTGTAAGGAACAGCCAGCCTGAGAAGAAGGAGAGTGGCCACACCACTGTGATCTGCAGAGAAACAGCTATTAGGCTATGTGCCCACGATGCAGAAATGCTCAGGATTTTTTCCTGAACGTTTCTGCATCTCCCTGGCAGAAAAAAACGCATGCGGATTGTACATGCATTTTCCTGCCAGGGACATGCGGAAATGAAGCGTTCTTCACTTGCATTTCCACATGCGGATTGCACATGCGGATTGCACATGCGGATTGCACATGCGGATTGCACATGCGGATTGCACATGCGTTTTTCCTGCCAGGGACATGCGGATGTGAAGCGTTCTTCACTTGCTTTTCCGCATGCGGGTTGACAAGCACTTTCCAAGCGATTTTAGCATCACTTGGAAAGTGCTTGTCAATTTGGTCACACTATATAAATCCATGCAAACAGCATGGATTTATATAGTGTGACCGAGAGAGTGTCAAAAAATAAAAAAATAAATGTATACTTACCCTCCGATGGCCCCCGGTGTCCTGCTTCACTCCGTTCTCCTGTGCTGGCAGCGGTAACGGAAGGACCTGCCGGCGTCAGCGTCGCGTGACCCATCACATGACTCTGACGTCAGCGCAGGTCCTTCATTCCATCGCGAAGTGCCAGGAAGCAAGTAGGAGCACAGAACGGGCCGCCAGAAGGTAAATATATATTTATTTTTTATTTTATTCTTTTTTTTACAGCTTTTTTAATGGTACCTGGGTGTGGATGAGACTCTCCTCTCCTCCACACCCGGGTACCATCCGCACATTAGAAACCGCCAATTACACAAGTACAGATGCAGTCTTGCAGAATTGGCGCGTTCTAATGCAAGTCAATGGCGGCGAAAACGCAGCACTTCTGCAAAATAATTGGTAGTGCTGCGTTTTTTTCCGCAATAATAATCCGCAGCGGAAATTTCCGCAGCATGTGCACAGCACATGCGGATTATCATTGGGGGATATGGCAGGCCTTCTACCATGCGTTTTTTAAGCGTTTCTGCCGTTGCGGAAACGCTTAAAAAAACGCATCGTGGGCACACAGCCTTAGAGTGGCTGATTACATCAGTGTGCAGCTCCCTGCTGTTATGTCCCAGACAGAGGGGTGAGCAGTGCAGTGCAAAGTTGGAGTGCTGATATGCTGACATAGGGAGCACCTTTCCCTCGGTCAAACTCTTTACATGCGCAGTCAGTAGTGACCGTGGCATAGAAAGTTAAATTGCTGGGATCCTGACTGTTGCAGTTGGGAGTCTAGCTGTAAGAGACATCCTTGTACAGTACATTTACAGCGGGACACTAACACTTAACCATGACATACACAGTTCAATACTGATTGTAATAGGGGAGGAGAAAAGTAGAGGGAGGGGTGAAGGAAAACAACAAACATTGTTTTTGGTTGTTTTTTTTGGCAATGTCACAAAAATTAGTAGATAGGAAAGCACAGGTTGTCTGCAAGGGGACAGAACACATTCTATGTATGAATATAGAGAAAGGAGAAAGCATTCACAGCAGACTCCGCAGGGGAAATTACACTGTGTGCACAATTAGGCAATTTGTACTTTTGATGATTAATTGTATTATTGAAATAAAGGGCTGTCGATCAATCCAAAAGGTTAATGAGCCTGAAAGCTGAATATTTAAAAAAATAAAAAAGTGAGATTTTGTCTTTCTTTGGAGAATATCTATATGTGCATAATTATTGGGCAAATATTAGTGTGCTAATTATACAACTACATGAAAAACTAAAATTTTTCCCCTCTCAGTTCTTTTTATCTGTTAAAATGAGACTAACCAAACACCTTAAAATGTACACACACATAGATATATTATATATAAAATAGATATACACATACATACATATATAAACATACATATCTGTCAGAAATTTATATATCTATAGTCAATCTCTCTCTCCATTTTTCATCACCACAATCTCCCCTTTAAGATGGGCCCCACCAGTTCTCACTAGGTTTTAGGCCAGGTGAGGATGGGGCCATGTCTTTATTTTTACATCTTTGTATGACCAGCCATTCTGTGCCGACAAAGTACAGGCACTCGGTGCATCATGGCGTGGCCAAATATTTAAGTGTGACGTTCCCGCCTGCTTGGTTTCCTTTATCGCTGCCCATCTATGGTGATATGAAGCTTGAGCTGTTAAAGAAAAGAAGGGGGTGTGGAGATAAAGAAGGATGGAAAACAAGCAGCTGGGAAGGTGCACACAAATACTTGGCCATACCATGCCTGTACTTGGTTTCAATCTGTCAGCAGGTTTTTGCTAATCTGAAGACAGCAGGAGATAGGGGCTGAAACACAGATTTCAAGGATGTGTCACTTTTTTGGCTGTGTGCTGTTTACTTAGATTGAAGGTTTTATCACCAGGACAATATCACTGTCAGGTCTGGTGTTCACCCTCTGATAAGGTAGACAATACAATAGACAATGTACATAGAGTGCTGTGGTGTGAGCGGGGTTAGCTTTCTGAGTTCTGCTACATCTTTCTCTACCTTATGCTGCTCTCAGATGAAGTAGAAAAAACCTGGTGACAGACTCCCTTTAATAATACAATAGCAGTTCCCCAATTCCACCTTGCTGGTGTCTGAGGCGAAGTGGAGCTCTGTGCCGCTTACTGATCCAGCCACAGGCCCATTCATCTGGTACGTCAAGAGTCACTCATCTTATTAGTCCATAAAGCCTTTGAAAAAAAATCTATCATCAGATTGTTCTGGACTTCGTCTTGATGTTCAACTTCTGTGTCTTGCTCAGTGGTGTTCAGGCTTTGGCCTCTCTTACCTTGGACATGTCTTTGAGCAGTGAACACCTTGTTAGTGAGGAGCGCAAGTGCTTGTTTCTCGAGTTCGCCGAGGGTGCTTGAGTGACATGTTCAAGTCCCCGCGCCCGCATGTTTCACAGCTGTTAGACAGCCACAAAACAGACTGAGATTGCCAGAGTATGTCAGGCAATCCCCGAATGTTTTGTGACAGTCTAAAAGCCACAAAACATGCGGCTGCGGGGACTTGAACATGTCACTTGAGCACCTGCGATAACCTGTGCATACCCGAGCACCCTAGGCAGACTGGAGTAACGAGCACTTGTGCTCATCACTACACCTTACACTTCTGGGCACTACAAGGAGGTTGCAGTTCTGGAATATGACAGAATATGACAATATGGCTTCCTGGTCACTTCACGTTTTACTCTTCTCAAATCTTTGACAATTAACGTGCGTATTGTTTTCTTAACACTTTTTTTTACGACCCTGTTGACTATTTGCAACAAAACTTTTAATAGTTCTGTAATTACATCCCAATATGTTAGCAATTTCAAGAGTGCTGCATCTCTCTGCAAGACATTATTTAGACTTTTTAGAGTCCGATAAATCTCTTTTCTGCCCTTGTTAAACAGCTGTGGAAAACAAGCTACCTAATAATTCTGCACACCTTGATTAAAGGGCATTGATATCCGTAGGCCGCACGGCACACATTACACATCACCTGATTTGCTTCATCCAATAAGCATTTAAGCTTATACAGCGTCGGAGTTGGAAAATCTACATAAAATTTATATGGTCAAAATACTGACTTCTTAATAATTGTGCATACATTGTAGGGTACACATATATTTACGTTCCAAAGCAAACATTACTAGTTTAGTGTCGGGCAAGTGCCCTAAATTCAAGCCAAACAACTCATATTATTATAGCAACAAAGAGGAGAACATTGAGTTTAGCGGTTAAAAAACATAATTTTTATTAATTCAATTTCTTAAAAAATTGCATGTATATTATAGTATACAGTTTTAGATGTAGAGATGGGTACCCAGTAAGGGCTGAAGTACCCAGGCACAAAAACACGTACATGGGTTGCAAAAATCAACTGCATTCATTGAACATAGATAAAGGGCTCAGGTAGAATTTATAGCAAGCACACTACACGGGGAGAGGTAGAGATACATTGGTAGTCCATACAATGTTATATGTAGTGGTCCATGCAATAGTCTACCTGATGAATCATGCAGCACAGGTGTCTTGCACATAGAAGAGAGTGAATAATTAGATTGATAATACATATACACATTGTAGGGCGTCTGCACAAAGGGTAGAAGATCCCCCGAGCTGGAGAAGGTAAAATCAGATACACGAGTTGGTGAAGTCAGCAGCATCCTGGCCCACAGACCTCACATCCTACATGTATTGATTGGAGTTACACAGCCAGAGGAGAAAGGGAAGAAACTAAGAGCAGGTGGGAAACAAATAAATGAATAAAGAATGGAGCCTATGCCAACCATATTTAACAATTCCATAGCGGTCCATAAGCTTTGATTAAAAGGAAAACCATTGGTCATCTGTAATTAATTTAGCTTTGCTGAAGAGCCCTTCACTTTAATGGAAAAAGTAATCCAGTAGCTACAATTAATGCGGTGTACATGGTCTTACATCATTTTCACAGAAAAGTGGTTTACAAAAGCATTTCTTAAGATACACTCATACGGACTAACTGGCAGTCATTTAATACCCTGGGTACACAGGCAAACCGCAGTGAACATGCACTGAATGATAGGACTTGAGCTGCTGAGAATAAAGGCAGCAGCCTATTTATACCAGACAATGTGTTGCAGAGAAAGGTGAGATTTTATGCACCATAAAAAAAAACAGAAAACAATTCGCCCTATGAACAGACCTTTAAGGCCCCGTCACACTAAGCGATGCAGCAGCGATCCCGACAACGATACGACCTGTCAGGGATCGTTGCTGCGTCGCTAATACATCGCTGGTGAGCTGTCAAACAGGCAGGCTCACCAGCGATCAGGGGAGCAGCGATATCGTGGAAAGAATCGTTCCACGATGTCCTGCTCCCGTTACCAGCCTGCTGCTTAAGCAGGAGCAGGCTGGTAACTATGGTAAATATCGGGTTACTAAGTGCGCGTGTGCCCCTAGTAACCCGCTGTTTACCATGGATACCACTCTGCTACGGTGCGCTGGAGCCTCCGCTCACTGTAGCAGAGTGGTATCCATGGTAAACAGCGGGTTACTAAGTGCGCGCGTGCCCCTAGTAACCCGATATTTACCATGGTTACCAGCCAGATCGTTGGTCCCGCTGGTCACACACAGCGATGTGTGCTGACCAGCGGGAGGCCAACGACCAAAAAATGGTCCAGGACACTTTGCAACGATCAGCGACCTCACAGCAAGGGCCTGATCGCTGCAAAGTGTCACACATAGCGACATCGCTGGTGAGGTCGCTGGTGAGTCACCAAAACCGTGACACAGCAGCGATCTCGCTAGCGATATCGCTTAGTGTGACGGGGCCTTCAGGCTCATTCATCGGGTGTTTGACAGCCTCAATCATGATAATCTTTCAGTGTAAATGGACCTTTAGAATTGACTTTCTGCAAGCAGCTTTTTTTTTTTTTTTTCTGGAAATATAACTGGTTAGGATGTACGGTTAGAACAATCTTCTGCCCCTTCTCCCTAAATCAGTTTGGCAAAGGGATGGGTGCAAAAACGTTGCATCAATTTCAGCTGATCCCCCTCCCACACACATACACTATTGACCTCTTAAGGCCACAGCCCCACTATCAGTATTTGCCCACCACCCCACTATCAGTATTTGGTCAGTATTTTTTCTCAGGAGTGGGAGCCAAAACCAGGCGAGGAGCAATCAGAGAAAAGGTATAATAGAAACAAGTCACCAATTCTGCATTTATCACCCACTCCTGGTTTTAGCTCCCACAAAAAATACTAACCGAATACTGATAGTGGGGCCGTGGCCTAATGATGAGTGTTCCCAGTAAATATAAACCATCAGAATGTTTTCACCTCCAGGACAAAACAATTACACTCTGTTGTAGACAAACACTATATGGTGAAAAGTTTAAGTAGACCTACAGAAGCTTTTACGATATCCCAGTCCAAATCCAAAGGCATTTATAAGGGGTTGATCCCTACGTTAGAAGCAGTTTTAGTTGCACTCTTCTAGGAAGGCTTTCTACAAGATTTTGGAGTGCGTCTGTGGGAAGTTTTGCCCATTTATCCAGAAGAACACTTGTGAGGTCCTACACAGAAGTTGGAAAGGGCCTGGCTCACAATCTCAGTTTTAGTTCATCCCAAAGGTTTTCGATGGGGCTGAGGTCAGGACTCTGCAGTGCCAGTCAAGATCTTCCACATCAAACCCACCTATGTCTTCATGGACCTTGCTATGTCACTGAGGAACAGCCATTCTGGAGCAGAAGAGGGCTTTACCCCAACTGTTCCCACAAAGTTGGAAGCATTCAATTGTCCAAAATGTCTTGGTATGCTGAAGCACTAAGATTTTCCTTCACAAAAGAGAAGAGACGAAAGGACAACTGACAAACACCACCATAACTTTATCCCTCCTCCACCAAAGTTTATACCTGGCTGCAAGACAGGCAATGTTCTCCTGGCATTCGCCGTACCTAGACAAAGAAATGTAATTCATCACTCCGCAGAATGGGTGTGCCCAGCCTTAGAGTGCTTTGGTGGCATCCTTTACACCTGCAATCCAACACTTGGCATTGTGCTTGGTGATTTAAAGGGATTTTCCCACAAACAAAAGTTAATTTTAAAAATTGTCTGTGTCTGACCGTGTACGGAACATACCACATCTCCTGGGCAGGGGAAGAAGCAAAAGAGTGTACAGATATTACAGCTCGGGATCGCAGAGGATTCATATTGTGAGGTAAAACATTCCACGGCCTGTTTTTAAACAATATTTTACCTCACAAAATGAATCCTCTGCGATTCCCTGCTGTAATGTCTGTATGGTCTTTTGCTTCCTCCCCTGCCCAGGAGATGTGGTATGTTCCGTACACGGTCAGACACAGACAATTATTAAAATTAACTTTTGTTCGTGGGAAAACCCCTTTAAGGTTTGGGTGGAACTGGAAACCCATTAATGAAGCTCTTAAACAGTTTTGTGCCGATGTTAATAACTGCAGAGTCCCAATTCTCTTCTGAAATGGAGTCCTGCAGAGCGTTGGTGACGTTTATGCACTATATGCCTCTCTATAATTTTATACGGTCTCCACCTTATTACGGAGTTGTTAAGATTCCTAAACACTTCCACATTTTATTACAGTCACAGGTAATAGTGGAATAATTAGGAGGAAGGAATTTCATAAACGGACTTGATACAACGGTAGCATCCTATTAGAGTATCACTCGAATTCCATGAGTTCTTTAGAACAACCCATTCTATCTAAATGTTTTCAAGTCTAAGTTTCCACAATGAGCTTTTGACGCTGCAGATTTTCTGCGCCTAATTAAATTAGGTTACTGTGCATTTTTATCGCTGCACTTTGCCTCTTGTTGGTGTGTCATACTTTATTTAAAGCTGCTAGGTTATTGATACTTCTGGTACTTGGCTTTGAAAAAACTTTGACATGCTTTAGGTACAGATTGCATGCGTTTTTACCAGGGAAACGCACTAAAAATGCATGTGCGTTTTTTTACCTTTAAATTTCCACACCCAATGTAAGTTTATGGGGGAATTCCGCACAGAAAACGCAGTGTACCCGCAAGAGAAATTAACATGTTGCATATTTGCAACACACTGCAGGTCAGAAGAAGAAGAAGCACAGAGGGCAGGAGATTTCTATAAATCCCATCGACTTTGCTGGAACAGTAAGACGCTGCGAATTTGATAAGCAGCATCAAAAACGCACCACAAGCTCAACGTGGGCACACAGCCTAAAAGCAGACTGCATTGCCAGGGGCTGGATTTTATACACCTGAACATATTTGGGGACATAGCAACATGGGTATATGCCCTGCCACTAGGTGAAATAAAAGTATTAGGCCATGTGCCCACGTAGCATTTTTGTAGCGTTTTTACGGCTGCGAAAACGCCACGAAAAACGCTTGTAAAACCGTCTGCCATGCAAAGCAATGTGAATTCGGATGTGCTGTGCACATGATGCGCTAATTTGCGCGCCGAATTCGCATTGCGTTGCAAAACGCAGCATGACCATTTCTACCGCGATTACGCTGCAAATTCGCGGCCATTGAGGAACACTGAAACGCAGAAAACCCGCAGGTATATGTGGATTTGCTGCGTTGCAATTATATTCAATGGCCGTGAATTTGCAGCGTAATCGCGGTGCGTGCGGTACCCAGGATGAAGAGGAGACTACAACTCCTCTTCATCCCAGCTACCACGCGGTGAAAAAAAGAAATAAAAAGTTAACTACAAACAAAACCTGTATATTCACCTCTCCGGCGGCCCCCGGTCTGCTCCCGGCCACGTCCTCTCTCCTTGGCGTCCTGCGGCGTACTGGCAGGACCTGCAGTGACCATCAGCTGACTAAATGACGTCACCGCAGGTCCTGACAGTACACTGCGGGATGCCGAAGAGAGAGGACGCGGCCGGGAGCAGACTGGAGAGGTGAGTATACAGGTTTTTTTTTTTATTTTTAACGTTTTAATTCTCTTTTTTTTTTTACTATAGATGCTGCATTTAAAGCATCAGTTGGTCACACATTATACATCCATGCCGGTTGCATGGATTTATATTGTGTGACCAACTTGTCAAGCACTTTTCCAAGTGATGCTCAAAATCGCTTGGAAAACTGAATGAAAAAACGCATGCGAAAACGCTGAAAAAACACTGAAAAAACGCTTCTCTCTGGCAGAAAAAATGCATGCAAATCTGCATGCGTTTTTTTCTGCCAGAGAGAGGCAAAAACGCTCTGCATCAAATCTGCTACGTGGGCACATAGCCTTAGGCTGCGCCTGGTGGGCTACACCCTCTCCTCAGACATTGAGCAGCTAAGTGCCAAAAGCAGTAGGAGAGAACCCGAATCAGAAAACTCAAAGAAAAACAATCAGATAAGCTACAGGCACCAAGAACTGATCCTCGGACAGAAACACAATGAATAGGGTGGGAGATGTGACCCCCAATGTATTCAACGAGGAGACCTGATATGATTGGTAATTATGCATATAAACTATATGGACAATCGGTAGTAGATACTCCCTCTTTGCATTGTAGATGAAGTAAAAAGTTAAATCCATGGGAACTACCAGACAGTTAATATCTTCACACTTTCTATGTACATGTATGTGGAAGAGTAAAAGCACAAACCTTTCATTTTCATAGGATGGCATTTTCAGCTGTGTGCTGCTGTTCTCCAGAAGATACAGACTGTAGAATATATTGTAATGGATCCTGATTATACAGTAGAAACAAAAGAAAAAAAAATCAAATGCATATTAATGACAGCAGTTTCCACTTAACATGTCAACTTATCAGGGGATTTAAATGGTGGAGCAATGCTGGCTAGATCAAATTAATTTAAGACAATGCCATTCAATACAATCACAATCTGTTGATGTACCTGTAGGTTTGCACAGGTATGTGGAAAAAACAGATCTAGTGAGTACTGATGAAAGGACAACAGTGGCACAAGAATATTTGAGCTGATCTGTCATTTATTATGGCAGAAAAAGAAAATAAATCAACAGCTCACATCAAGTTTTTGACAGATTATTTCCTACAGTTGCCATCATGAAATGGAGAAAACCAATGGGTATCGGTTGTCTAAATCTATTATGAGATAAAATCACAGCCATGTATAACTCGTAGTGATGAGCGAACATGCTCGTTACTCGAGATATACAAGCATGCTCGGGTGTTTTCAGAGTATCTTCAGCATGCTCGGTCTTATGTTTTCATCACTCAGTGCTCATGATTTGTGACAGTTTGGCAGCTTTAATACATGTGAGGAATGCCTATTTCTTAGGCATTCCTCACATGTATTAAAGCTGTCAAACAGTCACAAATCATGAGCACTGAGTGACGAAAACATAACACAGAGCACCGCTGAAGATACCCTGCGAGCACCTGAGCATGCTCGCTGAAAGGGTTAACAGGACATAGTCGCTCATCACTAATAACCAGCCTTACTACGCTAGAAAATCTGCCATTTTAGTTGACTAGTGTTTAAAGAAAACTTGTGATTAGATTCATGCTGCCCAAACCACAGGCAAAATGAAGCAGACAGACACGGTCTGCGCAACTGCAACCACGTATAGTTCCTCTGAAACTCTGCAGCATTTCAGAGAAATCACTTTACAGCGGGGACGTATAGTCCCCAGCAGCTCCTCAAAGTCCAATGCGGTCTCTGGCCAGCTTCTCCCAGTCCCGATACCCATGATTGAGTGATTCCTCAAAATATGACTGCATAGAGAGATGTGTCAGTTAACTGGAGGGATAATGTAGAAAACCTTGTGGTGTGATAAACAAAACAAAATTTATTTTATTGCAGAAATACCCAGGCAAAAAATGTAAATGTTTCGGTCAAATTGTGGCCTTCATCAGTCAGATGAGTATGAGAAACACTGCATGCTACAGTGCGAGGTGAGGCTATGCGGTATCCGCCACTATGTAAGGACGTGCGTTTGAGTGCCAAGTTTTTGTACATTATAATTGACGGATTTTGGATCCTATTTTAGCACTACCTTTTAACCGGAAGTGTCGTGTTTTTTCTTCCACTTCCTTCAGTCAACTGGAAGAAGGCCTCAACAAGCTGGCCAGGGGCAGCATCGTACTAGTCAGCGGAGATATCTAGGCTACAGCAGCTTTCAATGTGTCTATGCTGATAAGTCAGAAGTGGTCCCTAACCTCCTTCTGGAAGCCCTGCTCCAGCTGACTGACAGATTCCTTGCTATGTATGTTTGTAGAAAGAAACCAGTCAAAAGAATCGGGACAGAGAGAAAAAGAAAAAAACTGTCATAAAAAGCAAAACATTTTTGTGCAATGTGAGGCTGCACAACCCACTTTGAGACTTAAGTGTTTTCATGCCATTTTCGCCTAGCTCTGACAAAATGAGTAGCGCTGGCGGGGTACGGAGGCGTAGCGACGCCTGCTCGTCTAATTCATGATGTCCAGTCCACGAGGCGCATACCACTTTCCACCTTGCCTGATTCGTTAGCGTCACGCGCCTCTTAATGAATCAGATGCCTCGCACTCAAGAGCCTACCCCTCATCAAAGCCGGTGTAAAAAACACCGGTCTTGATAAATTGGGGCCACAATCTCCTGCAGCTTTTTAAGGCACGTTTTCTCTGCAGCCATGAATGTTTCACTCTGAAAAGCTGCAGCATTTCAAATCAACCATGGGCAGCATGAATCTAAAAGAGAATATCCACCTTTTAACAAAATGTTAATTTAGATTTCTGTGTCTATTAATTTCTTATTTGATCTTCAGTAATGAGTTCACTATATGAAATGCATGGCTCTTTCCCATCCTTATTGATAATGCACTTTAACTTGCTATTAAAATCACCCCATTACCCAGATATTGCCAGATTTCATTTTCTGTTTAGCTCATTGCCTAGATTACAGGCCACTGCTGTAGTCTATCAGCAATGGCCAAACATGTGCAGCGCTTGCAAGTTATTTTCTGCTGAGCTTGTAAGCATCGCACTGAAGCTGTCGGGGATTGCTGGAGTATGCAGATCGCTCCTGATCCCGGCCAACTTCAGTTTAACTGCACTTCTGATGCTTCAGAGGCAAAGCTGCCTCATATAATAGCATTGGGAGCACAGTTTCATCCAGAAGCGCAACGATTGTCTAAGCTGTCAATCATGCTATTCAGTAATCATTATGTTGGGAGCGGTGCGCTTAGATACCTGGTATTGCAGATCCATCAAATAGAGAAATCTAAAATAAGTCACACAGGCATTTGTCAGATCATTTTTTACTGTGTTTTAATTTCATCTGTACCTATTACTGATGCAAATCTTCTGTTCTCTCATGGCAAAGAGACAGGTTGCTAAACAGTATAATGCTTCCATGACGTCAATAAGCCATAGAGGAGATCTAGAATGTCGCAAGCATCTCATTAACCTCAGGATATCGCCTACTTTAGTTGACAGAAGAACAATTACTGAAAATAATGCCCAAGCGTTCACTTTCTGCAATACAAAAAAATGAAATACATTAAAGGGAAGCAATCATAAAATTACCAATTTGTGTTAAATGTAGTTTTTATAAAGTTTTGCCATTTTTTCTTTAACGCATAATCACAATTTACACAGTCATGGCCGAAAGTGTTGGCACCCTTGAAATTGTTCCAGAAAATGAAGTATTGCTCCCAGAAAATTATTGTAATTACACGTTTATTTCCATTGTGTGTATTGGAACAACAAAAGAAAAAAAAATCAAATTGGACATAATTTCACACAAAACCCCCAAAATAGGCCAGACAAAATTATTGGCATGCTCAACTTAATATTTGGTTGCACACCCTTTGGAATAAATAGCTGCAATCAAATTGCTTCCTATAAGCATCAACAAGCTTCTTACACCTCTCAACTGGAATTTTAGACCACTCTTTTGCAAACTGCTCCAGGTCTCTGATATTTGAAGGATGCCTTCTCCCAACAGCAATTTTGAGATCTCTCCACGGGTGTCCAATGGGATTTAGATCTGGACTCATTGCTGGCCACTTCAGATCTCGCCAGCGCTTTGTTTTCATCCATTTCTGGGTGCTTCTTCAAGTATATTTAGGGTCATTGTCCTGCTGGAAGAGCCATGACCTAGGATGCAAACCCAGCTTTCTGACACTGGGCACTACATTGCGACCCAAAATCCTTTGGTAATCTTAAGATTTCATGATGCCTTGCACTATTCAAGACATCCAGTGCAAGAGGCAGCAAAACAACCCCAAAACATCTTTGAACCTCCAGCATATTTGACTGTAGGTACTGTGTTATTTTCTTTGTAGGCCTTATTCCATTTTCGGTAAACAGTAGAATGATGTGCTTTACCAAAAAAGTCCATCTTAGTCTCATCTGTACACAAGATGCTTTCCCAGTAGGATTTTGGCTTACTTAAATACATTTTGGCTAACTGCAGTCTAGTTTTTTTTTCTTGTCTGTCAGCAGTGGGGTCCTCCTGGGTCTCCTGCCATAGCATTTCATTTCATTGAAATGTTGAAGGATAGTTCACGCCAACACTGATTAATTCTGAGCCTGAAGGGCAGCTTGAATTTCTTTGGAACTTGATTGGGGCCGCTTATCCACTATCCGGACTATCCTGCATTCCAACCTTTCATCAATTTTTCTCCGCCGTTCACATCCAGGGAGATTAGCTACAGTGCCATTGATTGTAAACTTATTGATCATGTTGTGCACCGTGGACAAAGGAACATCAACATCTCTGGAGATGGACTTGTAATCTTGAGATTTTTGATATTGTTCAATAATTTTTGGTTCTCAAGTCCTCAGTTTTGTTCTCCGCTTTCTGTTCTCCATACTTAGTGCGGCACACACAGATTAAAAAATTGAGTCAACATCTCCCCTTTTTATCTGGTTTCAGGTGTGATGTTCATATTGCCCACACCTGTTACTTGTTACAGGTGAGTTTGAAAAAACATCACACTTGAAACAAAGTTGTTTACCCACCATTTTGGAAAGGTGCCCAAAATGTTATTTTGTCCGTCCCATTTTTGGGGTTGTGTGTGAAATTATGTCCAATTTGCCCTTCTTAGTTTTTTTGTGTTGTTCCATTTCATATAAAGGAAATAAACATGTGTATAACAACATGTGTAATTGCAATAATTTTCTGGGAGAAATAGTTCATTTTCTGGAACAATTTCAAGGATGCCAACACTTTCAGCCATGACTGTATATTAAAAAAATATATTTATTATATATAATAAATTATTATTTTTATCATTTTACAATTTTCACACTGGCTACTGGAGATTTTTTAGACTCCAACTTGGACTACAACCCCGCTATCAGTATTTAGTCAGTATTTCTCCTCAGTATTTGTAAGCCAAAACCAGGTGAGGAACAATCAGAGGAAAAGTATAATAGAAACAAGTCACCAATTCTGCATTTATCACCACTCCTGGATTTGGCTTACAAATACTGAGGAAAAATACTGACCAAATACTGATAGTGGGGTCGTATGTTGTTTCATGAAATACATGTACATAGAGAATGAGTCTGACCATTGTGGCTATTTTAATACAAAGACGGAAGAGAAACCGACAAAAAGAGTCCAGAATAGGTGTGAAAATACAAAATGTATTGATCAAGAATATTAAAAATAATAAAAGGGTGGGAAGAAATGACCAAGGAGAAAAGCGGACAAAATTCTAAGTGACAGTACACAATAATTACAGGTAGCTAGCAAAAATCTAATACAAAATGACCAAAATAGATATATAGATCCAGAGGAGATTAAAAAAGTAACATAATTGCTATAGAGGAGTGTCAATAGAGAAGAAAAAAATCCACAATAAAGTGCAACCGTGCATAGATCGATGAAAAAACATTGATGTAAGTACCAAGTTTTATAAGACAAATAACATAAATATGACTATATGGCTGTGAATAACTTATTATGGTCAATAACGTACTGTACGTGGATGCCTCAAGTCCACATAGTAGCTGTGTTAGTATGATCTATGGGGAACAGCTATGGCAGCATAATTATAACTGGGCTGTGCCAGAGAGCATTTCATATGAAACACATCATGTGACTATACCTGAAGAAGAGGATAAATGATGATCTGTCATTCAGAAGTGTCCACCCCAATGAGCGTTTCGGCATCTGCTTCTTCCTGAAGCAGTGGGCCTCAAGGAAATGGCCGCCGAGATCCCAGTCTGCACATGGCTCGGGCGGCCATTTCACTGTAGAGCACCAGGATAAGACCCTGCCTACAGTCCCACCCCGAAGCACGGGCGTATCATTAACTCAAACTGCAAACACTGATTACACAAGACGGATTTCTTTACCTCAGGGATCATATTAATCAGTGCAGCAGCCCCAACATGACACTGCCTGTAGTTTACTTAGTAAAATCCTGCTGACAGGTTCCCTTTAACATATGCCTTTTTTAATAGCTCACTATATCTTTATCATGTTCAATAGATCATTGTGAGTATATAGAGTGATTAAGTGATGACTTTAGGCAACACTCTGTAGCTAAATATATATTTATCATGTGCTATATTACTTCTTATATTTTATAGGGAGTGGCTAGTTTTAAAAATTGACCAATGTGTTGATGCGATATGATATTATTTTAGCACAAAGTGCATCTCAAGCACTTAATATTGATTTATATGTCTTTTACATGCCAGAATTAGTGCCATTGTATCTAATTTGATGACTTGCTAATTAGCTTTAATAGAATATACCTTTTTTGTATTGATATACAGGGATACTTTCTGTGTTTTCTATAGCCTAACATGTTAATCCAAGGAAGGCAAAAACCCAAATGGGGCAGACATTAATAGCTCCATATTATGGGAAAAATAATATACAGACTACACATATGGCAATTAGACTAGATTCCTGGATCAAAGCCCCATCACAGAGTCTAGTGTACATAACCTGTAATATATGTTTCAAAACAGGCATTCAGGCCTTTCTTGAATTTTAGTAGAGAATTAACCATTATAACATCATGTGGCAAAGAGTTCCATAGTCTCACTGCTCTTACAGTAAAGAAATTTCATGTGTGATAATTAAACCTTCTTCCATCTAGATGTAGATAGGGGTGTCAAACTCATTTTCACAGAGGGCCACAACAGCATTATGGTTGCCTTCAAAAGGGCCAACTGACATTGTAAGGGCATATGCAGACATCCGTGAAACACAGTACAAGCATGGACTGCAATGCATGGACTGGCCATGAGCTATAAGAGGGCTGTTCCTGGGTAGTAAGGCTAAGAGAGCTGTGCCAGACCTCAGAGTCCAAGATGGACTGCTCCCTATGCCAAGCACTGGCTGCGTCTGCTCCGATTCAAAGATGTAACCACAAAAAAGTGCAGGCTGACTGCATACACCGGCTATGCAGGCCGATTGCGATCCCCACTCACTCTGACAAAGATGGCACCTGCTCCTTGTGCTAGCGCCACCCCCTCTGTTAAGCACCAACTATGTGGACATAGAACGCAGCCAGTACCTAGTAGAGGGGATTGGTGCCAGCACAGGGGGCGGCTTGCGCTTTTGGAGTGTGCGCCGGAGCTGAAAATCGAACACTGTTCTGACTGTCTCTCCACTTTCCCAGTATGGAGAGCTAGTCAGAGCAATGGTGAAGCGAGTCCTGACCTTGTGGGCAGCATAGAATGATGTGGTGGGATGGATTCAGCCTGCAGGCCTTGAGTTTGACATTTACGAGATGACCCCTTGTCCCTGTTGCAGGCCAAAGTGTAAAAAGATCACTAGAAAGATCTTTGTACTGTTCCCTCATATATTTGTACATTGTAATCAAATCATCCCCAAGCATTTGTTTTTCCAAAATGAATAACCTGTCTTGATATTGCAGCCCAACCATTTCCTTGGTCGCTCTTCTTGGCAAAAGCTCTTATTCAGCTATATCCTTATACCCTGGAGACCAGAACTGTATTCTAAGCGTGTCCACACTAGTGACTTGTATTAGAGGCAAAACTTTGTTTTTGTTATGAGCATCTATGCCTCTTAAATACATCCCATTATTTTATTAGCCATGGCAGCAGCTGCCTGACGCTGGTCACTAAACTTGAGTTGAGATTGGTGGATCCTGTGTTATCAGTTGAATATAGAGTGTTACCTGGCATTGTAATCCTGTCTATGAAGAGGAAGCTTCTACTTACTGTCATTATATTAAGGGTTTACAGGAGTCTAAAAAAGCCTCAATTGCCAGTGTGAAAATATAAAAAGTATGTATGTATGTATGTATGCATGCATGCATGCATGCATGCATGTATGTATGTATGTATGTATGTATGTATGTATGTATGTATGTATGTATGTAACCCATGAATTGACAGTGAAAGAAGCACTTTTCTCTGATAATATATATATTACACAGTAGCTTATTTTCATGTGGACTATTATTGATGTATGAAATAAAAATTCAAATGACTTATGCTTCAGGTACAATTATTGCCAACTAAACACTGGGGTCGCATTTGGATAATATCCAAAACCACATCAGCATATAAGGCTGCTATGGTTCCCTGTATTTGATAAATTGGACACGTACTATACACACACAATATTATAAACATATTAGCATACATAAGACAGCCTTATGTAGATACAAAAGAGCAAACATAGCTGTTAAACCAACAAGGTCAAGGTCAGCATGAGCTCCACTCCAGAAACATAATCAAACCAAGGAGAAAATATGGAGTAAATCAATAGGAAAAATCTTTACTAAATACATAAATATAAAAGATGCATAATCAAATCACAGCGTTTAGCAGATAGGGATACATAGGGTTGAGGGATAGCAGCAGTAAATAGCTCATGAGCCCCCCACACACCCACACGATAAATAGTAAATTATGGGGTGGGGACTCCTCAGGTAAGGTAACTAGCATAAATAGAAAATGGCCAGGGAACAGTAGCACTCAGTATATCCTGGACTAAGAACCGTCCGCAATCTCATAATGTACCCACAGTCCAAAAATACATAAAGGGAACCTTACCAGGGAGTAGAACACGAGACTAAAGTGCCGAGTGCAATTGGCCCATGGAAACAAGCGCCTCAACATGCGTTTTGCCTGATTTGGTGTGGCTTTCTCAAGAGGCAGCCTCTACTCCCTCCCATCTTTTATATTTATGTATTTAACAAAGATTTTTCCTATTGATTTACTCCATATTTTCTCCTTGGTTTGAATATTATAAACATATAGTGATATATAAAATTGCAAGAAAATAATAAGACACTTAAAATAGCAGTGGATTTGGCCAATTAAATGACTGCAAATAAATCCCAAGTAATGGTGACTGGCCACAACGATACAGTGAGAAGACAATCACTGCTGCTACATTTGTAATTTCTATAGCTGGGCTCAGGTTTGGGTGAAGATTGATTGCTTATGACCTGTTGAAAGAAACTCATGTCTGAAATGCATCGACTCTGCTGCCCTCTAGTGGCCTCAAATTGCGACTACACAGATTTTGTTTAAAGTACAGGTTATATTTATAGCTGATGCAACCACAATAGTACTACTATTCTGCCAGGGATCACGGTTGCACACTGTCCAGAAATGTCAGGAAGTCCCTAAAAATAGGGCACTTTCTTGCCCTGTCCGTTAAAAAAAAAAAAAAAAAAATCATGGACATCTTTCATTTTAAAGCTGAAGAATATTATACAGATTTTGACTGTAATTATGATTATTCTACAGTTTCCAGTGAATAGACCAAACCTAAGATAAAAGCATAATGAGCAAATACCATGCAGTAAATAGCAGTAGTACATTAAAATAACATAGGGTACTTCGTTAAGATAATTTTGATACAAAAGTAAAAGCCATCCCACCACGTCAAAGTGACCTTATTTGGGACAGTCCTAACCTCTTGTATTAAAACCTTACCATAAAGGTCAAATAATGTAAATGTGAATAAGAGCCAAGCAGGACCCATCTTCGCCCCCTCTTTTGATTGACAGCTCTGGCTTTATAAGACCAGAGGAGTACATGGCTGTACCAGGAACTGCACAAGGGCCCATTAACATAAATGAGTGAAGGTCGGCCCTCCAACCTCACAACTACAAATGGATTCTCCCTCCTTGATAGATCATCACTTGAACAGATACCCTTTTAAACCCCACAAGAGCAGTCAGCTACAATGTATAGGGATCCTGTAGTTTGACACAAAGTTGAACCTATACTTTATGGAGGCCGGCTTCATAATATGTATAAGTACATACCTCACTGCTACACACAAGCTCAGGAAATCTATGGATAACACATTTCTCTGCAATTTCATATAAATGATGATTCTTCAGACATTCCAAAATGGCCTGAGAGTCGGTGAGGGCAGAGCAAGAAGCAAAGTACCTGCAGAGTATTCAGACATAGGTCAGTTAGTAAATAATCATCCATGAAATTAAAATCATTAATCTCAAATTTTAAAAATATACATTTTTGTATTTTAAGTGCGTTAGCAATGCCAACATAACGTGACAGGCTATAAAAAGGAAACGAGTTTGATAAAAATTAAGTAAAAATTGAATGAATTGTAGGACATGTCAGAAGGTGACAATCTAAGGAGACACCTTATTATTTAGCAGCATGTCCTATTAGATCAGCGGTTCACAAGCAGCAGCCTGCATGGCTCCTAGTTGTGGCCCCCGCAGTGCACAGCAGAAGCAGATGATTGCATAGGTTTGTGATCAGCAGTGTCAGTGCCTCTGCATGGAGAACACTGGCGGCCAACAGCTCCTGTGCTGCTCTCTGACCAATCAGTGCTTTCCTTCAATGCAGAGGCGAGCTCTTTTGTTGTATTTTTATTTTTTTTTAAGTTTGGCGTCCTTCCCACCCCCAAGGAGCAAACTTAACGGGAAGTAGGCAGATCTTAAGCAGTGGGGGTGTGGCTTAGTGAGCCTGTGCAGACCTGCTACTACACAGGGCAACATGTATGTGCCCGACCTGCAAAAGAAAGCAGGCAAGTATTACACCGTGACTGAGGGCCCGTTTATACCGCCACTCGGGGCTGTTAAATGAACCCCAATCAGCTACAAACAAGCTGATAGCCTTTCCTTTATTGGCCTGTTTAACTCCTCCCCTTCCTTTATTGGCCTGTTTAACCCCTCCCCGTCCTTCATTGGCCTGTTTAACCCCTCCCCTTCCTTTATTGGCCTGTTTAACCCCTCCCCTTCCTTTATTGGCCTGTTTAACCCCTCCCCTTCTTCAAAAGAGCCAGAACTTTACTTTTCCATTGATATAGCTGCATGAGGGCTTGCCTTTTGTGGGATGAGTTGTACTTTTGAATGACTCCATTAATTTTACTATGATGTACTAGGAATGAGGAAAAAAAAAAAAAAAGAAGTACGGCGGCAAAATTAAAAAAAGAAATGCAATTTAGCAGTTTTGCTTTTTTTTTTTAACAGAATTCTTTATAATAATTGGTAAAAGTTGTAAAAAGAACCTGGCAATGTGATTCTCCAGATCAGTGAGATTATGGTGATGCCAAACATGTATAGCATATAAAAAATGAATAAATAAAGTGGTGAAAACAAGTTCAAAAATTCATAGAAAGAAACTCATCCGTTTAATTTTTTGGCTGGTGGGGCCCATGTGAAGGCTTGCTTTTTTGCGCTCTAAGGTGTATTTATGTATTATGTGGGGGCAGATATGACGTATTGAACATTTCATTTTCATTTTTTTGCAGTATTGTGGTGGCCAAGGCAAGGGGGGGGGGATTGTATAGAAATTATGATGCAAAGTATTCTAATTTACTGAGATAATGACTTTTGTGTTTTCATTGGCGGTAAGCCATAATCCTCAACATTAACAGAAATAAACACATGAAATAGATCACTCTGTAATGACTATATAATATATAAGTTTCACTTTTTGAATTGAAGAACTGAAATACATTAACTTTTTGATGATATTCTAATTTAGTGAGATGCACCTGTATATACATGCCTTTTGAAAGAAAATATATATATAACTTTTCACTGGATTTTGTAGCCCCCTAAGGGGATTTGGCCGATCGCTTGTCATATACACAGTATTAACGCAGTATGGCAGTGTATAGCAAAAATCACGGTTTCCTATGAATGCCAGTCATGGGCTGCCTCCATTATAACAGGTACACGGATCTTCAGTAGACTTTCCCTTGTCATTGCAACCCATAGGCGTCCTGCGATTGTGTCACGGAGGTAATTGAGGGAGAGAGAGGGGCGATGAGTGGTTACAACAATCTGACATTTAACAGGTTAACAGCTACAGGACTAGCTCCGCTCTACTTGCGGCTGTTAAAAGCAGATGATGGCTGAATAACAGTCATCATCGGCCACGAAAGAAGGGGATGAAAGATGGTGAATGATGAACAAGTACTGATATGTGAGCGATGTGAGTGTGCTAGGCCGGAGTCTGGTACGCGAGCAGTGTGAGTGCTGCATGTATCTGATATATGAGCGATGTAAGAGAATAGGACCACAACAGCAAGGGAATAATAAAATTCTTAAAGTGAGTGAATATACATGAGAATTTCATTATTTAGCCACCCCTTGAGTACCAATGACATAATTAGCATGACACAAAGCAGTTTAGGTTTTATTATGGCCCATTAGAGTAGAAAAAGATGGGCACTCCTGTATTACATTAAAGGGTTATTCCCAAAGTACTTGTGAAGACCCGAGGTCCTCCGTGGGCGTAGTACTACTCAGACAACACAGGGTGAGGGTAAAACAGTGTGGCAATACTTAATTGAACCACAAAACTGACTAACACCTAGAACAGTCCCAGCAAATACCCAAGATGGTACAACATTACACCGTCTCACTCTTCCGCTGGGCTGCCTGGGATAGAACAGCTGCGACTTTGGGACTTTCAGGGCCAACTACCTCAACCAGTGGCCCCCCGCTTCTAGCACCCCCCCCCCCCCCAACAGAGAGAAGGTAGCGGCAAGCTTAGGAAGCTAGCAGTCCATCGAGGTACAAGGCCAGGAGACCCGAGGGGCCCATCCTGGCCTCTCCGAGAGTTTCCATGGGGCCAGATGACCGGCTGGTCCCAATCTGGCTTCTCCAAATGTCTCCATGGGTTCCAGGCGACCGGAGGGTCCCACCTGGCAACCACAAACATATCCATGGGGCCAGGTGACTTCATCATCCCAACCTGGTCTCCCCAAATGTATCCATGGGCACTCTGATGGTCAAAGGAGCAAATCCATATCTTTCCAGTCATGGCCATATACCCTTAGGCAGGGATCATGTAGAATCCAAATCTGTGTCTCTTTGGTTAAAGCCATGCTTCCAAGCTGAGCGTCTCAGAGACTGATCTTTGATTCTCCCTGTAAAGTCTCTTTCCAATTTCTGTTTCAAGTGTGACTGCTACAGAAACACATCTCCTTTTTAAGTACACATCCACAGGTCAAGGGTTAAGGATGGTATCATTCCACAGGTATCATTGTTTGTGTATTTAATCAATTTACATAGTTGCTATAGGAAGCTCTTTAAATCAACATCTAGCTGACTTTTAGTACAATATGTAATTAGTATATTAACAAACATCATTGTTCACAGACCCAAGAGGAGAAAACAATCAAGGTTATACAAATCGTATTACCTTCTTGACCAGCCACAGAAATACACATACATTCATAAGTCAACAAAGACACAACAGTATATTTCTCTTGGCTTAACAAATCTAATCGTCTGGCTGATTAAGATTATAAACTGTATCGACACAGTAGTCAGTACTTTTTTCACTGTAGAACAGGGGATAACTTACTGATAGCTGGGGTCTTCAGAGTGAAAGCTTGCATACTCAACATTCGCTCCATTCAAGACAAGGCTCTTCCCGCTTCTAGGATATTACAGCCCCGTTCTCTGGCTCAACCACTGGGACCCCCAGCAATCCACATGCAATCAGTAACTTATCTTCTATTGATTGAATTAGGGATAACTTACTATTTGAAAAATCCCTTTAATGCTTTGTGAATAAATTCATTAACTGGAATCAGTACAATAATTGAAAAGGTATAACATGCAGTTACTGGAGAACAAGCACTGTTATGAATTTTAGTGACAACAATTGTAATATGCAAGTTCTTATACGTCTATCACAGAGTAGGGAAGTAGCGTGGATCAGGTCAGCATGCCTCTCCATTAAACTATCACAGGTATGAACACGGCACATTTGACAGCCGCTCTTCCCCACTGCAATTGGTGACCACTGGACTAGATCCAATATTTAATCACTTCTCCCATAAATGGGTGAGAAATTCTAATAGATGGAAAATCCCTTGAAAAAAAATGCAAAAACAGGCGACCTGCTTTACTAAATGAATGTGGGCATTACTTACCAGTAAAGTCCTGTCCCTTTTGCACTAATGGTAGGTTTACCATGTGAGGAAGCAGAATAAGATCAGAGAAAGAAGATAGAACAAAAAACATACTTTACTAGGTGTAGTATACAGAAGGGGTTGTCTGCAGTTATCCCATTCTTCTTAAGATCATCATCGACTTTCACTATAGTCTCTCCATCTTTTGCAAGATACCGGTGATACAATTTCTTCCATTTAATAAACTGAAGAAATAAAAACAGGACGTTACAAGCATACAAGATAATCTAAGAGGGAATCACGTAAATAAAAAGGAAAATACAGTCTGAGTTCTGGACAACGACGTGATCAATTATACAAATCTAAAGAAAATGAGAACAGAAAAAGACAGAAGACGTTTGATGCTACATTTATACAAACCGCTAACAGCTGCACCAGTAACGCTATATACTACATATACAAGACTCCAACGAAGAAGTACAGCGGCACTCACCACTGATGTATTCAACGAAGTACAGCGGCACTCACCACTGATGTATTCAACGAAGTACAGCGGCACTCACCACTGACGTATTCAACGAAGTACAGCGGCACTCACCACTGACGTATTTAACGAAGTACAGCGGCACTCACCACTGATGTATCCAAAGGGGTTTATTCCATCATAGATTTTCCAAAGACAATACAGAACAGGCAACAGATCTTTCACTTATATTCACAATTCTGACAGCCCTTAAAACTGTCACAAACTGTATTAACCTACAGATATGAGGTTAACCTGCAGATTAAGTGTTCTGAACCTGCCCGTCGCCAGCACTTAGAGCCCCACTGTTGAGAAAAAATTTACTTTTTTCCTCCCGGCAGAGCACGGCTTCCAGTCATAGGGGTGGCGTCAGCACGGATTCAGTCACCGCTCTGCAGGTTAGAGTTTTTTCACGTGACAGGTTCCCTTTAAGTGAAACATCCCCGTAAATACCTTTAATTTACAAAATCAAAAAACATTTAAGAAACATACTTAGGTTGAATAAATTACAAAAAGACTTAAAAGAGCAACTATGGGTTTAATATTTAGATCATAAATCAATAGTACACCTGAAAATAAGCAACTTTAGATTATATCTTATTGGAGAAATCTGCTTCTTTTTCTTCCTAGATTGATCTTTCCCCCAACTGAGGGGTAAAATCTGTTTTCAGTGACAAAAGATTATCATAATACTGATAGGAGATGACAGTTGGAGCTGTTAAAATTCTATGAAGGACAAAAAGGAGCTATTGGCAGACAGACATTCTACTGCAAGATCTCCTGAAACGGTTACAGTTCTCCATAGAAGTTTATGAGCACCAATTGCCATCTCAGTATCGGGAAAGACTGCATGCCCTGAAGATAGATTTTATCCATGAATTGAGAATTAGTAGCTAATGAGGGGAAATAAGCAGATTTCTCTAATGAAAATAAACTTTGTAATATATCTTATGTGTACTATTGATTTATATAAAAAAATAAAAATGTAGATGTCAATTACACTTTAATAAAAGCAACTTGCACACTAGTACTGATTATAAAAATGGACTCAGACAATTTTGGTCAGAGAACCTAATGCCTGATTACAAAGGCTTTCCACTCAACAACATCTTATGTCAATTGCCGCCTACTGATGACACTGCTTCAAAACATAAAACCCATAAACCGCATGAGCCGTAGATCACTACCACGTTCAGGCCACATGCGATCAATGAGTCGTGGGCCAAACTTTACCGGTTTTTAAGAGCGTGCATGTTCACTAAACCGCTAGTACAAGGAACGGATCATTTTATCAATGAGGCAAGTTAGAAGGTATTTAAGGGGGTGGTTAAGAGGTTCACGTCAGGGCAGGGAGAAGTGTGAAAACATGTGAAACAGCCAGTTGCCTGACTTGCATTGTTTCTGTAAGATCTATGACCAAATAAATCTTTTTGGATACGCAAGGCGAGAACACAATCTACAGCTATAGGGTTAAGCAGGAGAAAGCAATGCTGGGCGGGGAATAGAGCTGGAGCGACAGAGGGTTGGGAAGTGCTTCCACAGGTCCAAAACACTTGAGCCTCACTTGCTTATCGATTCAAACACACATTTCACAGTAATTGAGGACTGACTGTTTATCAAATAGTATTGCTGGTCTTGTCTCTGCAAGAACTACAAGTACATATAACTAGTTTGGTAGTGTTGAGGTTGAAATCTTGCTGACAGATTTCCTATAACAAGTCTGTTATAGGAAAAATGCTATTTTTTTTCAAAATTTTCATCAAATATCTGATAATTTCAGAAATAAACAAAACAAAAAAACATTTTTATAAGTGCCACGGAAAAAAAACAAAAACAAAAAACCTGGATGTCAGAACATCCCCTATTAACCTAACCCCATGCGCCTGCAGATTACATGATAATTACAATGGTGATTGGAGCTTAATGATACATTTTGTGGTAGTTCCAAATTAAAAATAGTTACCCTGAGTCATCAGGCAGTGCAGAATCCTGGCAGAGTCACTGAAAAAACGCCCCTTCCCTTTGATTGATTGCTCTAGTCTGGTGACATCAGAGTAATCGGTGACTCGGCCAGAATACCACACCGCCATGATGACTCTGGGTAACGGATTAACACACACGGGCGCAAGTTTTCCATTTAGAACTAGAACAAAACCACAAAACATAGTTGAGCTCCAAACACCATTGCTATTATGCATCTGTCTTCAGGAGCCTGGGGTCAGTTTAATAGGCGATTTTTTGAGGTCAGGATCCCTTTAGGTCAAAAGAATTTTTTTTTTTACTTAAAAACTATGTACGAACCAGGGGGTCATGGACCAAAGACTTCCATTTATGACAAACCAAGCTGACATTCTGATAGAGGTCCACAATTGGAAGGAAGCCGAATATACGTTGCAACAGTTCAGCAGGGAATTGGTTTATGTGTCCGCATGATGGATAGTTCTGGTCTGTCACACCCAATAGTCCATAACAAGACGCAGAAAGTGAATCCAGCATGAGACTCATTTCATCATCATCGTCCTCCTCAAAGAAATCGCTGGACGATGAAAGAACGTCCTCTCCTTGGCCATGTGCATTTGAATATTGGCTTCTACTTTCTATGGAAGAAAATGGCCTTTTCCTGCTGAAGATGGGATTTGATGGAGACGCATCATTATCACTGTCAATCTCGACAGCGGCCTCATCCACGGCACAATACATATCTTCTGCCATCTCAGGCGTATGGCTCCCGCTAGTGGATTGATCTGTGCTTACATCACCATGTGAAGTACTGAAAGAAGAGGCTGTTTTTCTTGCTTTACCTATAGGAAACACAATGCAAACAAGTAAATATTCCAATTCCAGCAAAAATTACTGTAGTGTGCAGGCAAATATCACGTACAGAAGCTATACAGATGTAGGACAATTTTTGCCACTTTACAGTGGAGCTGAAAAAAATCCAGAGCAAATAAAAAATAAAATAAAAACCAAAACATTAACTGCATTCTAGAGGGTGAAATGCACCATAGAGTTCTGTAATGTATAGGGCATGCTACAGATCAGCAGATTACCCTAAAATGCCATAAACATTTGTATTCTAACAGGAAGCTAAGATCCCCATCATGACTACTCAGCTCTCCACAACAAGACCTCTACTGCTCAGGGATAGGAGGAGTAACAATGGACGCAGGGGTCCCTACACCAACAGACTCAAGATACCGCTCCTATGGCCACATCCATGTGCGGATACTGCGAGCAAAATCTCCTGTACCGGCACCTGCACAGAAGTGGGCCTTAAAATAAAGAACTGCGGTAAGTAATGATGGGGTTTCTGGTCACGGAAATCCAGTTTCTGACTTGTGCTGCTGTTGCATTCATTCCCCATCCTTTACACTGCAGCTCTGCTTGGCCAGTATAGCTAAACTGTACATGCACAGCCCAACACAATCTCACCAATGCAAAGAGAAATTCAATTACAGGCAACTAAATTAACTAAAAAAGGAAGAGCTTGCGATGAAGCTAAATTTGAGTTGAGTCGGTAGGAAGATCCCCTCTCTAGCTTTAAAGGGAACATGTCAGCAAGTTTTTAGACCTCAAAGTAATGTAATGCCATCACAGTAAAGTACATGAAATGATGATTACTATCATATTTTTATACTAAAAACCCATGTCTCCCATGTCTTATAATCCATCAGCTTTTTCTTACGCAGATGAGCTTGCAAGTGCAGGGGCTTGGTTTGCACCAAGAACTCCCCTGTTTCTCCGACCTCCGGCTCCTCCCGGCGTCTGCTTCCTGCCAGTGATTGACAGGTCAGTCATCTGCGAGCGGTCTCCCACTCTGGCTGACATGTCGTGCTAGCATAGTCATTCCGGGGGGGCAGCGCATGCGCAATAATGTTCTGATGAAGTTGAGAGAGACCCAAAATATCCATCTGAGCATGCGCCACCCCTGGGAATGAGGATGCCTGCTCAAGATCTCAGGCAGGAAAGAAGAACAAAGAGACTGACATCTCACGCAGGCGCCATCATTCCAGAAGGAATTCTGGCTCTCTGCTCATCAGGACATTACTGCACATGTGCCGCCCCTGGAATCATGGCGCCTATGCAAGATGTCAACCTGTCAATCACTGCAAGAGGGGCCGGTAGAGGAGAAAGAGGAAAGAGCTGTAAATGCAGACCAAGCTCCTGCCCTTGAGAGCTCATTTGCAGAAGAGTGTGTGTGTGTGTGTGTGTGTGTGTGTGTGTGTATGTGTGTATGTGTGTGTGTATGTATGTATGTATGTATGTATGTATGTATGTATGTATGTATGTATGTATGTATGTATGTATGTATGTATGTATGTATGTATGTATGTATGTATGTATGTATACACATACACAGTACAGACCAAAAGTTTGGACACACCTTCTCATTTAAAGATTTTTCTGTATTTTCATGACTATGAAAATTGTACATTCACACTGAAGGCATCAAAACTATGAATTAACACATGTGGAATTATATACTTAACAAAAAAGTGTGAAACAATTGAAAATATGTCTTATATTCTAGGTTCTTCAAAGTAGCCACCTTTTGCTTTGATGACTGCTTTGCACACTCTTGGCATTCTCTTGATGAGCTTCAAGAGGTAGTCACCGGAAATGGTTTTCACTTCACAGGTGTGCCCTGTCAGGTATAATAAGTGGGATTTCTTGCCTTATAAATGGGGTTGGGACCATCAGTTGTGTTGTGCAGAAGTCAGGTGGATATACAGCTGATAGTCCCACTGAATAGACTGTTAGAATTTGTATTATGGCAAGAAAAAAGCAGCTAAGTAAAGAAAAACGAGTGGCCATCATTACTTTAAGAAATGAAGGTCAGTCAGTGCGAAAAATTGGGAAAACTTTGAAAGTGTCCCCAAGTGCAGTTGCAAAAACCATCAAGCGCTACAAAGAAACTGGCTCACATGAGGACCGCCCCAGGAAAGGAAGACCAAGAGTCACCTCTGCTTCTGAGGATAAGTTTATCCGAGTCACCAACCTCAGAAATCACAGGTTAACAGCAGCTCAAATTAGAGACCAGGTCAATGCCACACAGAGTTCTAGCAGCAGACACATCTCTTCAGCAACTGTTAAGAGGAGACTTTGTGCAGCAGGCCTTCATGGTAAAATAGCTGCTAGGAAACCACGGCTAAGGACAGGCAACAAGCAGAAGAGACTTGTTTGGGCTAAAGAACACAAGGGATGGACATTAGACCAGTGGAAATCTGACCTTTGGTCTGATGAGTCCAAATTTGAGATCTTTGGTTCCAACCACCGTGTCTTTGTGCGACGCAGAAAAGGTGAACGGATGGACTCTACATGCCTGGTTCCCATCGTGAAGCATGGAGGAGAAGGTGTAATGGTGTGGGGGTGCTTTGCTGGTGACACTGTTGGGGATTTATTCAAAATTGAAGGCATACTGAACCAGCATGGCTACCACAGCATCTTGCAGCGGCATTCTATTCCATCCGGTTTGCGTTTAGTTGGACCATCATTTATTTTTCAACAGGACAATGACCCCAAACACACCTCCAGGCTGTGTAAGGGCTATTTGACCAAGGAGGAGAGTGATGGGGTGCTAACCAGACCTGAACCCAATCGAGATGGTTTGGGGTGAGCTGGACCGCAGAGTGAAGGCAAAAGGGCCAACAAGTGCCAAGCATCTCTGGGAACTCCTTCAAGATTGTTGGAAGACCATTTCTGGTGACTCCCTCTTGAAGCTCATCAAGAGAATGCCAAGAGTGTGCAAAGCAGTCATCAAAGCGAAAGGTGGCTACTTTGAAGAACCTAGAATATAAGACATATTTTCAGTTGTTTCACACTTTTTTGCTAAGTATATAATTCCACATGTGTTAATTCATAATTTTGATGCCTTCAGTGTGAATGTACAATTTTCATAGTCATGAAAATACAGAAAAATCTTTAAATGAGAAGGTGTGTCCAAACTTTTGGTCTGTACTGTAATATATATATATATATATATATATATATATATATATATATATATATATATATATATATATATATATATATATATATATATATATATATATATATATATATATATATATATATATATATATATATATATATATATATATATATATATATATATATATATATATATATATATATATATATATACACACACACACACACACACACACACTATAGGTGTTATTATTTAACTTAGTGGAAGTGGTTGCCAGAGTAGTGGACAACCCCTTTCCCTTTAAGTGCTTTTGAGCAGCATGGAGATCCCTAGTACAAGGTCAAGTTCAAACTAACTGAGGAGTTGGTCACGGACTAAAGATTACTGGATCAATGGACAGAGTGGAATCCACAGCTCTAGGGGATGTACACTTTTTCCAGCACAGAGCACTGGTAACATAGATCTTATTGTTGTGTTTTATTAGAGATTTGCTTGCTCCTCAGTTTAAGGTGCACAAATCTCTCCTGGAAGGTGTTCAGCCTCAGGAATCAATGTTTCCATTCAGTGACAGTAAGCAGAGAAAAACATGGGGCTGGATGCAGTGAAGGAAATTATTTGATCCTTTGCTGTTTTTGTAAGTTTGCCCACTGACAAAGACATGAACAGTCTATAATTTTAAGGATAGGTTAATTTTAACATTGAGAGCTAAAAAATCCCCCCAAAAAAAACACATTGTATAAATTAGATAAATGTGTTTGCATTTTGCAGTGAGAAATACGTATTTGATCTCCTACAAACCATTAGGAGTTCTGGCTCCTACAGACCAGTTAGACGCTCCTAATCAACTCGTTACCTGCATTAAAGACAGCGGTCTTACATAGTCACCTGTATAAAAGACACACAGACTCAATTAATAAGTCAGACTCTAACCTCTACAACATGGGCAAGATCAAAGAGCTTTCTAAGGATGTCAAGGACAAGATCATAGACCTGCACAAAGCTGCAATGGGCTACAAAACCATAAGTAAGATGCTGGGTGAGAAGGAGACAACTGTTGGTGCAATAGTAAGAAAATGGAAGATGTAGCATCGGCGTCTCTGCCTCCTGCCTGGCAGAGACGCCGTTCCCCTCACCGCCGTGGTCCCGGTCCGGCGTCTTCCTGCTCCCCTGCTGCTGCTGTGGCGTGCACCACGCGCAGCTTCCCGGGCACTGTGCTTAGGGCGCGCGCTTCCTCCCTCTTAAAGGGGTCGCGCGCACAGTCCTAAAGAGTCCCCGGCCAATGGCCGGGGGACTTCCCCTTTATATGGCACCTCCTCCAAAATGGAGGTGCCTGTGCAAGGTTGTTGTTTTGTGTGCTAACACTTTCCTCAGCCCTCAGGTCCTGCTGCCTGTCAGTCCAGCCCACCAGTCTGTCTTACAGTCCTGCCCGCCAGTCTGCCAGTTACCTGCCGTGTCCGCCAGCCTGCCTACCTTGAACACCTGCCAGTAACCTGCCGTGTCCACCAACCTGCCTACCTGGAGCACCTGCCAGTAACCTGCCGTGCCCGTCAGCTTGCCTACCCGGAGCACCTGTCTGGCTATCTGCCTTACCTGCCTGCTTATCTACCCGGACCACCCGTCAGCCTTCCTGCTGTGCTTATCCGCTGTACTGGTCAGTGTTTTGATCTGCAACTAGTGCTAAGGAAAGAAAGGGGAAAGCTATCCCTACAGTAAGACTAAGCTGAATCCCTATGATGTAGCAGGCTGCCTGTTCCTTGCAAACAGACCAGCCTTAGTCCTCGGCTAGTCTGAACGAAGACCTATAGCATAAAGGAAGGGGTCCCTAAAAGAACTAAGGACTGGAACAAAAATGGGACACCTCCTGAACAGAGAAGGTTGTTGCAGAACACAAAAAGATAAACTGACAAAAAGGTACTAGAGGTCCCAGAAGGACCAAGCAAACTGACAGATAGGAACAGAAGCACCTGGCTAGCAACAGTCAAACAACACTGAAGTCCAGCACAGCCAAAAGGGCGGAGCTGGAATATATAGGAAGATGGTCACGTGACCGCAAAACACAAGATGGAAAAAACAAACAGGAGGGTTCTAACAGTCAGCTCCTGTCATCTGACCCATGGGAGTCACCTGCTCTCACACAAGGTCGGTCCACCTGCCCGGTCCCTCCCTGGTTCACGGAGTCGATTAAGCCGCTGTGTGACCTGGGTCGGTCCGAGTAGGCACTTAGTTACACCCCTCTGGTCCCTCCTTGCACCGAAGCACAGAGGTTCCACCACCCGGACCCGTAACAGTTTGCACAGACCATGGAACCCGGTGGCTCCCAGGCTCCTTCGCTCTCAGACCTGTATCAAGAGGTCTCTCGCCAGAGATCCCAACAGGATACTATCCTGTCCTATCTGCGGACAGTAAACTCCCGCCTGGACGCGCTGTCCACCCCGACTGTTTCCGTCTCTAACCGAGCCGCACCCGCTCCAGCGGCACCTCAACCCAGTTGCGCTGTGGCACCCGGCTTTGGACCCCGGCTCTCTGCGCCTGCCTCCAAGTTTTGGTGGTGACCCCATCTTATGTTGGGGCTTCATAAATCAGTGCACGCTGCACTTTGAACTCCTGGCACACCAGTTCACCTCCAACTGGGCCAAGATGGCGTTCATCATGTCTCACCTCACCGGAGAGGCATTGGCAGGGCTAAAACCTCTGTGGGAAAGAGGGGATCCCCTGGTGTCCGATCTTCTGGCTTTCCTCGCTGCCTTCCGGAAGGTCTTGGATGAGCCCGGACGAAAATCTTCTACTGCCTCACTTCTCCATCTCTGCCAAGGGAGTCACACTGTGGGCCAGTATGCCATACGTTTCCGAACCCTCGCATCTGAACTTGCCTAGAACAATGAGGCCCTGGTGTCCACCTTTTGGGAGGGTCTTTCCGGATGGATCAAGGATGAGCTAGCCGGTCGTGACATCACTTCCACCCTGGAAGACCTGGTGTCATTAGCTACCTGGATTGACATCAGTTTTCTGGAACGTGCTAAGGGGACGACCCGAGAGAGAAGATTTCCGCATCTCAATCCAACAATCCAAAGGCCAATCACGCAAACAGCAACCCCCCGGGCATGTTCGTCAGACCCTATGCAAATTGACCAAACCAAGATGGTCAAGTCTCGCCTGGAGAGACGCTGAGGGGAGTTGCTTCTACTGTGGCAGTTTAGAGCATCTGATCCGTTCCTGCCCAGGAAACTCCAGTGTCTAGGACCACTAGGAGAGGTTGTCCTAGGCAAGAGTAAATCCTCTCCGTCCTTGACTCTGTCTGTTTCG
This sequence comes from Phyllobates terribilis, assembly GCF_046119375.1. Lineage (NCBI taxonomy): Eukaryota > Metazoa > Chordata > Amphibia > Anura > Dendrobatidae > Phyllobates > Phyllobates terribilis. Next base: position 296,952,134 of record NW_027362771.1, read on the forward strand.
ATTTCCAGTGGTGACACCCGCTTCTTCGAGATTGCCCATCTGGATTCCGGAGCCGCTGGGAACCTCATTCAACAGGCTGTTGTGGAGCGTTATCAGATTCCTACCGTACGTCTGACTGAACCGTTGGGGGTTGCCTCCGTGGATGGGAGGCTTCTTCCAGAAACCATCTTGCTTGTCACAGAGCCTGTAACCCTTCAGGTAGGAATGCTGCACTCAGAGAAGATCTCTTTTCATGTGCTGTCCGGTCTCTCTCACTCCCTCTTGCTTGATCTACCCTGGTTACAAAGACATGAGCCCGTCCTGCATTGGAGATCTGGTGAAGTGCTCCGTTGGGGTCAGGAATGCCATGAGTCCAGTCTGGTTCCAGTTCGTCCTGCTCAACCCCCATCTACTCCGGCTAATCTACCTGGTCTGCCGGCACCCTACTGGTCCTATGAGGACGTCTTTGACAAAAAGGAGGCTGAGACACTACCACCTCATAGGCCGTATGATTGCCCCATCGACCTGGTACTTCTCCCCCCCGCGGGCGAATCTACCCTTTGTAACTGGCGGAAACCTGTGCCATGTCTGAGTACATAGAGGAAAATCTTGCTAGGGGATTTATCCAGAAATCCACCTCCACGGCAGGAGCAGGGTTCTTCTTAGTCAAGAAGAAAGACTGCTCTCTTCATCCCTGTATCGATTACAGGGGCCTAAACCAGATCACCATCAAAAATAAGTTCCCCCTGCCTCTCATCTCAGAGCTGTTTGACCGCCTTAAAGGCGCGAAGATCTTCACCAAGCTCGATCTTCGTGGGGCATACAATTTGGTCCGGATTCGCCAGGGAGACGAGTGAAAGACGGCATTCAACACCCGGGACGGTCACTACGAATACCGCATGATGCCCTTTGGTCTCTAACGCTCCAGCCGTCTTCCAGGAGCTGGTTAACGACATCCTCCGTGATCTCCTGTATTCTTGTGTGGTGGTGTACCTGGACGATATCTTGGTTTTCTCTCCGGATCTGCCCTCACAACGGAGGGATGTTCATCAGGTTCTGCTGAGGCTCCGGAAGAATCGCCTGTACGCTAAATACGAGAAATGACTCTTTGAGCAGACCTCTCTGCCATTCCTGGGCTATATTATCTCCGAGATTGGTCTGCGGATGGATCACAAGAAGGTGTCTGAAGTCTTAAAGTGGCCCCGACCGGAGGGGTTGAAGGCGATTCAGCAATTCCTGGGCTTCGCAAACTATTACTACCTGTTCATTCCTCATTTCTCCTCCCGGACTGCTCCCAACTCTGCGCTCACCCGCTCCCATCTCTTGTTCAGGAGCAAATCCAAGGGAATGGACTTCCGAAGCGGAGAAGGCCTTCGTCTCCCTGAAACAAGCCTTCTCCTCTGCTCCTGTGCTACACCGTCCGGACTGCAACAAGCAGTTCTTCCTGGAAGTTGATGCATCCTCCTCCAGGGCCGGAGCAGTGCTCACTCAGAAATCAGGACGAATGGTGACCTGCGGATTCTTCTCCAAGCTCCTCTCCTCGTCCGAACGCAAATACTCTATAGGAGATCGAGAACTGCTGGCCATCAAGTTAGCCCCGGAGGAGTGGCGCTATTTGCTTGAGGGGGCTCTGCACCCGGTGGTCATCTACACTGACCATAAGAACCTCGCTTATTTGCAGAAGGCCCAAAGACTAAATCCGTGTCAGGCCAGGTGGTCTATATTCTTTGCCCGATTCTGCTACACTCTGCACTACCGCCCGGCGGACAAGAACATTAAAGCTGACGCTCTATCCCACTCATTCCTGTCTTCCGACCAAGAGGAGGAGCCTCTACATATCATTGACCCCTCCAAAGTAATGACTGTCGCTCCGTTTGACATATCTCATCTTCCACCCGGGTAAGACCTTTGTAGCGATACTGGATCGGAAGAAGGTTCTACTCTGGGGCCATTCATTCAAACTAGCCGGTCATGCTGGCCAGAGGAAGACCTTTCTGCTCGTTGCCCAACATTACTGGTGGCCTTCCCTGAGCAAGGATGTTGCGGACTTTGTCGCGGCTTGTTCTTCTTGTGCCCGTAACAAGGTTCCCAGGCACCTTACTGCCGGCCATCTTCTTCCTCTTCCCGTACCTTAAGCTCAGTGGCAACACATTGCAATGGACTTCATCACGGATCTCCCTGTTTCTGCCGGCTGTAGTGTCATTTGGGTGGTCGCCGACCGCTTTTCTAAGATGGCCCACTTCATCCCTTTGCCTGGTCTTCCGTCTGCATCTGTGCTGGCTAAGGACTTCATCCATCACATCTTCTGTCTTCCCCGCTTACCCCTCCACATTGTCTCGGATCGCAGAAGTTCAATTCACTTTGCGCTTCTGGAGAGCCATGTGCAAGCTGCTGGATGTTTCTTTGGATTTCTCCTCTGCTTATCATCCTGAGTCCAATGGTCAAGTGGAATGTATCAATCAGATCCCTACCAGCTTTCTTCGGCACTTTGTCAACCATGAAAGAGAGTCTTCTACTAAATCCCCGTTTTTTGTGGTTTACGGTCGACACCCCCGGATTCCGTTTCCCGTCTCCTCTTCTGTGGACAATCCTGCCGCGGAGTCTCTCGTCAGTGAATTTTCGGCTATTTGGGAAGACACTAGATCTGCGCTTCTTCAGTCCTCCGAGCGAATGAAGAAACAAGCTGATAAGAGACGTCTGGATCCACCTCAATTCCGTCCAGGAGACAAGGTCTGGCTTTCCTCCAAATATGTATATCTCAAGATACCTTCTTATAAGTTGGGTCCGCGGTTCATCGGTCCGTTTGAAGTTCCGGACCAAATTAATCCCGTGGCTTACAAGTTTAAACTCCCGGTCACCTTACGGATCCCCAACTCCTTTCATGTATCTCTCCTCAAACCAGTTGTCCTTAATTCCTTTCTCTGACGATCCAGGTACCACCCCAGCTCCAGTCTCCGCGGAGGAATTCTTTGAGGTAGAAACCATTTTGGCCACCAAGACGGTAAGAGGAAAGACCTTCTTTCTTGTGGATTGGAAGGGGTTTGGCCCAGAGGAGAGGTCTTGGGAACCCAGGGAGAACATTCATGCCCCTCATCTTCTTAAAAAATTTCTCGCGGACCTAAAGAAGAGGGGGCGTAAAGGGGGGGGTACTGTAGCATCGGCGTCTCAGCCTCCTGCCTGGCAGAGACGCCGTTCCCCTCACCGCCGTGGTCCCGGTCCGGCGTCTTCCTGCTCCCCTGCTGCTGCTGTGGCGCGCAGCTTCCCGGGCACTGTGCTTAGGGCGCGCGCTCCCTCCCTCTTAAAGGGGCCGTGCGCGCCGTCCTAAAGAGTCCCCGGTCAATGGCCGGAGGACTTCCCCTTTATAAGGCACCTCCTCCAAAATGGAGGTGCCTGTGCAAGGTTGTTGTTTTGTGTGCTAACACTTTCCTCAGCCCTCAGGACCCGCTGCCTGTCAGTCCTGCCCGCCAGTCTATCTTACAGTCCAGCCCATCAGTCTGCCAGTTACCTGCCGTGCCCGCCAGCCTGCCTACCTGGAGCACCTGCCAGTAACCTGCAGTGTCCGCCAACCTGCCTACCTAGAGCCCCTGCCAGTTACCTGCCGTGCCCGTCAGCTTGCCTACCCGGAGCACCCGTCTGGCTATCCGCCGTACCCACCTGCTTGCCTACCCGAAGCACCTGTCTGGCTCTCTGCTTACCCGCCTGCTTGCCTACCTGGAGCACCTGTCTGGCTATCTGCCGTACCTGCCTGCTTATCTACCCGGACCACCTGTCAGCCTTCCTGCTGTGCTTATAGGCTGTACTGGTCAGATCCTGTCATCTGACCCGTGGGAGTCACCTGCTCTCACACAAGGTCGGTCCCAGAGTGGCAACTGGTTCACCTGCCCAGTCCCTCCCTGTTTCACCGAGTCGACTAAGCCGCCGTGTGACCTGGGTCGGTCCGATTAGGCACTTAGTTACACCCCTCTGGTACCTCCTTGCACCGAAGCACAGAGGTTCCACCACCCGGACCCATAACAGAAGAAATACAAAATGACTGTCAATCGACATTGATCTGGGGCACCATGCAAAATCTCACCTCGTGGGGTATCCTTGATCATGAAGTGAGAGATCAGCCTAAAACTTGTTAATGATCTCAAGGCAGCTGGGACCACAGTCACCAAGAAAACCATTGGTAACACATTACGCCTTAAAGGTTTAAAATCCTGCAGTGCCCGCAAGGTCCCCCTCCTCAAGAAGGTACATGTGCAGGCCCGTCTGAAGTTTGCCTATGAACACCTGGATGATTATGTGAGTTATTGGGAGAAGGTGCTGTGGTCAGATGAGACAAAAATTGAGCTCTTTGGTATTAACTCAACTCGCCGTGTTTGAGGAAGAGAAATGCAGCCTATGACCCAAAGAACATCATCCCAACTATGAAGCATGGAGGTGGAAACAATATGTTTTGGGGGTGTTTCTCTGCTAAGGGCACAGGACTACTTCACCACATCAATGGGAGAATGGATGGAGCCATGTACCGTAAAATCCTGAGTGACAACCTCCTTCCCTTCGCCAGCACATTAAAAATGGGTTGTGGCTGGTTCTTCCAGCAAGACAATGACCCAAAACATACAGAGAAGGCAACAAAGGAGTGGCTCAAAAAGAAGCACATTAAGGTCATGAAGTGGCCTAACCAGTCTCCAGACCTTAATCCCATGGAAAACTTATGGAGGAAGTTGATGCTCCGAGTTGCCAAGCGACAGCCTCAAAATCTTAATGATTTAGATATGATCTGCAAAAAGGAGTGGACCAAAATTCCTCCTGACATGTGCACAACCCTCATCATCAACTACAAAAAACGTCTGACTGCTGTGCTTGCCAACAAAGGTTTTGCCACCAAGTATTAAATGTTGTTTGCCAGAGGAATCAAATACATTTACTTGCATTTTGCAGTGAGAAATAAGTATCTAATTTATACAATGTGATTTTCTTGATTTTTTTTGGATATTTTGTCTCTCAATATTAAAATTAACCTACCCTTAAAATTATAGACTGTTCATATCTTTGTCAGTGGGCAAACTTACAAAAACAGCAAGGGATCAAATAATTATTTCCTTCACTGTACACAAGGCCAGACACAAGATTGATAATCAGGCAAAGCAAACATTCTATTACTCTTGTTAGTATCTCAGGGGCCTCCATTAAGCCATTGTTCTACCAGTCACTAGTCTCATTATGTGGATGCGGATAGTAGACCCAGTGGAGCCATCACCACAAGAGATCTCACATGCAGTGCCAGGTGATGGGCTTGGCATCAGGAAAATACCTCCACCAATGCAGTTAGATTTGGGGGTGGGGGAAGGCGGTAGTGTTTCGCGTGGGCTGGGCTCAATTCCAGGGGGCGGATTGGAGTATTTAGAACACAGATGAGGGAATGGGGTGGTTTCTGCTGGCTGGAGCAGGATACATGTGCTACGGTCATGGTATCCATCGTGTGGAGGAGCAGCATAGGCTGTGACTGCAGACTATAAGAGGAGGGAGATACAAAAGCTGTGGGCCAACCAAGAGATGGGACACAGTGGGTATTGCCTGGAACGGGGGCAATGGAACTACCGGTTCTGGGTTGGGATCATGTGGACTGGGGGCATCTCATTGTGACATCTACCTTGAGTTGCTGTAAGACAGAGGACGTTAACCTGCCTAGTTTATTAATACAACCCACATCCTCAGATCGTCACACTAAAGTATGAAAAATCGTCTATTTTTGTTCAAAGGACTTTTTTTTCCTTCATGTACATGGTGGCTTGTCTTTTCCAGGTGTCTGTTTCTGATCAGTCTTTCCTTTTTTTTTTTAACTTTTACATCCACTGTTAAACTCTATTAGGATTTTTATTTTAAATTAATCTTTGCAAAGGGTCCATTAAATACCAATGCCATATGGATGGTGTTTATATGGCATAAGTTTGTTTTGGACCCACTAAACTATATAAAAAGATAACCACAACGATTAGCTGACCAAGCAAAAATACCAACTGTTTTTGTGTCAATAAATATAAAACCTAAAATAGACACATCACCCAAAAAGTATGTATAATACGTGATAAAGTTTATTAGATACTCAAGATAAAAACATAGAATATCGCAATGCGGGAAAGGGACTAAAAACTGAATAAGAGAACACACACAGGGGTATATATATATATAGATAAATAACATTCATGTAAATAAAAAACTTAATAGGTGACAATAAAACTTAGTGATGAAATGGTGGGTGGTGATGTGATATAAAGATTAAATGGATATGTATATAGGTAAATACATAAATGAATAAATATTTCAAGTGCACAATATACCAATTCAATCAAAATGTCAAAAAGACATAAAAATAGGACTATCAAATACTCAATAGTATAGCAGAAACCACCAAAGTCATAATAGATGAATGATAAATAAATAAATGAATGTACAGAATAACAGTTCATATAAACATGTGTACTGACCCCAAGTGTGTCTCACATCCGACGCGCGTTTCGCTGTTACTTCTTCAAGTATGTCTTTTTGATATTTTGATTGAATTGGTATATTATGCACTTGAAATATTTATTCATTTATTTATTTACCTATATACATATCCATTTTATCTTTATATCACATCACCACCCACCATTTCATCACTAAGTTTTGTCACCTATTAAGTTTTTTATTTACATGAATGTTATTTTTATATATATATATATATATATATATATATATATATATATATATATATATATATATATATATATATATATATATATATATATATATATATATATATATATATATATATCCCTGTGTGTGTTCTCTTATTCAGTTTTTAGTCCCTTTCCCTCATTGCGATATTCTATGTTTTTATCTTGAGTATCTAATAAACTTTATCACGTATTATACATACTTTTTGGTTGATGTGTCTATTTTAGGTTTTATATATAAAAAGATAAATAAATGAAAAAAAACAAGAACTTCATGTAAATTACTACACTTAATAAACATTGTCCGTGTGCAGTCAGTTTTGCATACAAACAGAACACAGATTGAAAAAGAAGTTCACGACTTACTCATTAACAGATTATACAGTACTGTATAAAAGTATTAAGTAGGTGTGGAAAAATGCTGCAAAATAAGAATGTTTTCAAAAATAGAAGTGTAAGTTTATTTTTTATTAAACAAAGAAGCAAAATGAATGAACAAAAGAGAATCTAAATTAACCAAATATTTGCATGACTGCCCTTCGCCTTCAAAACCAAATCAATTCTTCTCATACACTTGCACAGCTTTTGAAGGAGCTTGGCAGCGTGATCCAAGAATCTTGAAGAACTAACTACAGATCTTTTGTGGATGTCACTTGGGCAAATCCTTCTGTCTATTCATGTAATCCCAGACTCCATGATATTGAGATCAGGGCTCTGTGGAGGCTTTATCATTTCCAGGGCTCCTTGTTCTTTTTAACACGGAGAATAGTTTTTAATGACACTGCCTATATATATATATATATATCTTTCAATTTCTAAATGGTAGTAAGCATGATGTGTCCTACACCTACTGCACTGTTTCCTAGGCAGACCACAGCGCCCATCCTGAAACACCAGTCTGTTTAGAAACGTTAAAATAATGAGCCTTGGGCACTACTGGTTGAGGAAGTCTGGATGACGTAAAAAGTGGATCCAATGGGATGTAGACCAAGTGAGTATTTTGACATTGAAATGTTAAAAAAAAAAAAATATAAATTATATATATATATATATATATATATATATATATATATATATATATATATATATATATATATATATATATATATATTATAAATAAAATCAATCTATCTACACAGTGGGGAAAAAAAAAGTATTTGATACACTGCCGATTTTGCAAGTTTTCCCACCTACAAAGAATGGAGAGGTCTGTAATTATTATCGTAGGTGCACTTCAACTGTGAGAGACAGAATCTAAAAATAAAAACCAGAAAATTACATTGTATGATTTTTACATAATTAAATTGAATTTTATCGCATGAAATATGTATTTGATCACCTACCAATCAGCAAGAATTCTTCTCTCACAGACCTGTTAATTTTTCATTAAGAAGTCCTCCTACTCTGTACTCATTACCTTTATCAATTGCATCTGTTTGAACTCATTATCTGTATTAAGGACACCTGTCCACACAATCAAACTCCAACATCACCACCATGGCCAAGTCCAAAGAGCTGTCTAAGGACACCAGGGACAAAAATTGTAGACCTGCACAAGGCAGTGATGTGCTATAGGCAACAACTATTGGCACAATTATTAGAACATAGAAGAAACACAATACAACTGTCAATCTTCCTCGGTCTGGGGCTCCATGCAAGTTCTCACCTCGTGGGATAAGGATGATTCTGAGAAAGGTCAGGAATCAGCCCAGAACTACATGGGAGGACCTGGTCAAACATTACAGTTAGTAACACTATGCCGCCATGGATTAAAATCCTGCAGGGCACACAAGTTCCCCCTCACGCCAGAACATGTCCAGTCCCATTTGAAGTTCACCAATGACCATCCGGATGATACAGAGAAGGCTAGGGAGAAGGACATGTAGTCATATGAGACAAAAATAGAACTTTTTGGTATCAACTCCACTGGTCGTGTTTGGAGGAAGAAGGATGAGTGCAACCCCATGAACACTGTCCCAACAGTGAAGCATGGTGGGGGAAACATCATACTTTGGGAGTGCTTTTCTGCAAAGGGGACAGGGATGACTGCACCGTATTGAAGGGAGGATGTATGGGGTCATGTATCACGAGATTTTGGCCAACAACCTCCTTCCCTCAGTAAGAGCATTGAAGATGGATCGTGGATGGGTCTTCCAGTATGACAATGACCCAAAATCAGCCAGGGCAACTAAGGAGTGGTTCCGTAAGAAGCACTTCAAGGTCCTAGAGTGTCTTAGCCAGTCTCCAGACCTGAACCCAATAGAAAATATTTTGAGGGAACTGAAACTCAATGTTGAACAGAAACAGCCCCGAAACGTGAAAGATCTGGAGAAGATCTGTATGGAGGAGTGGGCCAAAACCCCTGCTGCAGTGTGTGCAAACTTGGTCAAGAACTACAGGAAACGTCTGACCTCTGTAATTGCAAACAAAGGTTTCTGTACCAAATATTAAGTTCTGTTTTTCTATTGTATCAAATACTTATTTCATGCAATAAAATGCAAATTAATTATATAAAAATCATACAATGTAATTTTCTGTATTTTCTTTTTTAAGATTTTGTCTCTCACAGCTGAAATGTACCTACGATAAAAATTACAGACCTCTTCATTCTTTGTAGATGGGACAACTTGCAAAAAGTCGGCAGTGTATCAAATACTGTATATGTGTAAATATATCTATCTATCGCTATCTTTGGCTGTTTCTCTCCAGTTTTGTAGATAATGGACAGTCGCACAAATATTGATTTGATTTTGCTTCTGTTCATTCACTTTGAATTTTGTTAATTCACAAGAATAAAATCAAAAACAGATTTTTTTTTTGTAAAGCATTCTTACTTTTAACCACTCCTGCCTAAAACTTTTGCATTATTCTGTGTGTAAACTGGACACTTGACATGTGTCAGGTTAATGGCCCCATGGGTACAGCTCACGTCTACATGAAATGTTTACCCCACAAATGTTGGGAACAAAGAAATCCAAGCACAGAAAAATAATAGTCTCCGTCTTTACATTCAGAAATGGAGTGGGTGTGATACAGGGGTAGTGCCTACCTCGGAAACCTCTTTCGGCCCTGCTATGCGGATAAAGGCCTCTGTGCACATCTTGCCTGGTTTGCCATTGGTTGAAAGGCTGAGTGAGGGAGCACAAACTTTCTGTGCTCTGAGCCAGCACCTGACAATCCCCTTCTGTAAGATGCTTCCGTCTTTTCACTGTTGAGCAAGAACATTTTAGAGTTAAATCTTATCGTACTTCTGCAAGTCACTATCAATGTGTAGAATAGATAAACAGGGTCAGGTCCAAAGAGCAGAATGAATAGAGATATTACTGTCCATACTAGACACTTTGGAAAGTGGACATGACTTTGGACTAAAAATGTGCCATCAAACAGAGACACTTAGTATCGGCATTCACCAGATTTTAGTAGCCATTAATAGCCTAAAGTAAGCAGACTAATGCCAAGATATCACATATCACATGCTCTCCCAAAGCCCCCACAACACAGTTTTCGCCAACAAACATCACTAGATGCCACCGATACATTGCAGCATAATGGAAGAGAGCGCATTACGAGTTGCTTGTCGCCGTACCCCAGGGGTGGCACTTTAAATCCCCTTAACCAGCATTATGTGTGGATTTAGAGGTAGCAATCTGGCTGCACAGCCGCTGTTGTAGCCAAAGTCGCTGTGTAGCCCCAAGTCATTAAGGCTAGTGTTTTGCACAGCACTCTTCACAAGCCGCGCACTGGACTAACAAGCGCCATTTAATGACAGATGTTCTACCGCTCAGGGACTGGAGGCCATGGTTGGGGTAAGTTTTGATCACTTTGTAGGGCAGGTCTTAAATTACCCCAGCACCACCCACCCAACAGGCGGAAAAACACCAAAGTGCTAACAAGTTGATCAATACTAGGCCTGGAGTGTGTAAGTCCATGGAACCCCCCAATCTAATCGAGCACCCCACCTGTAAGAGCTGAGCGACCCCTGTCACTGCCAGGGCGAGTCTGCCTCCTAAGGCTGCGTGCCCACTATGCGTTTTTTAAGAGTTTCCGCAGTGGCAATTCCGCAGCGGAAATGCTTAAAAAACGCTTGGTAGAAGGTCTGCCATGTTCCCCAATGATAATCCGCATGTGCTGTGCACATGCTGCGGAAATTTCCGCTGCGGATTATCATTGCGGAAAAATCCGCAGCACTACCAATTATTTTGCAAAATCGCGGCGTTTTCGCCGCCATTGACTTGCACTGAATCGCTTAATATCCGAATGACTACATGCGCACATGGAGATATTATGCGATTCAATGTGCGGATGGTACCAGGGTCTGGAGAAGAGGAGACTCTCATCCAGACCCGGGTACCATAGTACCTGTAAAAAAAAAAAAAAAAAAAATTTTAAATAAAAAAAAACACATTATACTCACCTTCTGATGGCCCCCGGTCTCCTGTATGATACGTCCTGGCTCCCTGGTGGCTCGCGATGGAGTAAAAGGACCTTCCATGACATCATTCAGTCATGTGACAGGTCACGCGACCGTTGACGTTTGCGTCACATGAGTAAATGATGTCATGGAAGGTCCTTTTACACCACCGTGAGACACTGGGAAGACCGGAGAAGGAGACCGGGGGCCATCAGAAGGTGAGTATAATGTTTTTTTTTTTTTTACCATGTTTATAGTTTTATTTAACTAATTTGGTCACACTATATACATCCATGCTGTTTGCATGGATTTATATAGTGTGACCAGGTTGTCAAGCACTTTCCAAGTGATGCTAAAATCTCTTGGAAAGCGCTTGATAACCCGCATGCAGAAATGCATGTGAAGAACGCTTCACTTCCGCATGTCCCTGGCAGGAAAAACGCATGTGCAATCCGCATGTACAATCCGCATGTACAATCCGCATGTACAATCCGCATGTACAATCCGCATGTACAATCCGCATGTACAATCCGCATGCGTTTTTTTCTGCCAGGGAGATGCAGAAACGCTCAGGAAAAATCCGGAACATTTGGCTGCGCGCCCACGTAGCGTTTTTCAAGCGTTTATGCTGCGGAATTTCCGCAGCATAAATGCTTGTGAAACGCTAGGTAATCCGCACCCCATGGTCCCCAAGGGGATTCCGCATGTTCTATGCACATGCTGCGGATTTTTCTGCAGCGTTTATGCTGCGTACAAAAATCCGCAGCATGTCATTTAATTTTGCGGAAGCGCAGCGGAACTCCCGCCATTGACTTGCATTGAAACGCATAGAAACCGCGACTGTACATTTTTACAAGCGGCTTTTATGCGTCTCTATGTGCGGATGGTACCCAGTTCTGGAGGAGAGGAGACTCTCCTCCAGACCTGGGTACCATTGTACCTGTAAAAAAAAGAATAAAATAACAAATAAAGTTATATTCACCTGTCCGGCGGCTTGTCTCTGAATGCCGGCATCGCTTGAGGACCTGCGGTGACGTCACAGTCATGTGACCGCAGGCCCTTCACCGCTCTGTCTCGCGATATGCCGGCAGCCGGGAACCAGACAGGAACGAGCGCTGCAGCCACGCCGGGGTCTCGGGGGTGAGTATAGCTTTATTTGTTTTAATTTTTACGGTTCACACTGTATAAATCCATGCTGTTTGCATGGATTTATATAGTGTGACCTAGCCAGGGAGATGCAGAAATGCTGCAGAAATTTTCTGCTTCATTTCTGCATCGTGGGCACATAGCCTTTATGCATCGTGGGCACATAGCCTAATAGTACACAGGGCCACCAACTACAACACACTGTACATAAGCAGCCAATCAAAACCGGGGCCATAACTAGTGACCAATCAGAAGGCTGGACACTTACTGCTACCAGCAGGCAGAGGAGCGCGTCATCGTCCCCCTCGGTGCAGCAGGCGGTTATGTCGGCATTGCTCCGGGGCTGCACACAAGCGGCAGCTGCTGTACAAACCGAAAGTATCATCAGTATCAGGAAGCGGGAGACACTGACCCGCGTCAGCTGATGGGTGAGGGGGAAGCTGATTGGACGAGGATCACGACACGCCCCCTTACTAGGCGCCTTGCAGCCAAACATAATATAACCCGAGATTTGCTGTGTTCTGTCTTTCCGTCGCTTTACGGCTGCTACCAAGGGATGGTCATATATGACCTGCAGCCACTACCACTGTACACATGGCGGTGCGCTGGCACTAGAGCGGCCGCACAATCTGTCCCTGCTGTGTGTACACGGGTGCTGCAGGGTACTGCGCCCTCTCATGGCTCCAGACACCTCCCAGTGCCGGCTGGCACCCCTCCAGTGACTCCTTCACCATGTCACTGGAAGAGCAGGAGAAGCAGATCCTGAAAATGATTCAGTTTGGCAAATTCCCTCTCTGCCAGGAGGAGCTTCAGAGGAACTCCAGCTTACTGACTGCCCTCCCTGGCAGGCACTTTGGCAGGTCTGGTGACACTGCTCTGCATTATGCAGCCCGCCATGGTCATCTTCCTGCGCTCTGCTATCTACTGGAGGTGGTGGGAATGGATGTGGAGGTCCGAAATAATGACTACAAGACGGCGCTCCATGAGGCGGCCTCCATGGGCCACAGAGACTGCCTGCTGCACCTCCTCTGTAAGGGGGCACGGGTGGACTGCCTGAAAAAGGCCGACTGGTAAGAGAAGGCGCTGGTCATGGAGCGCTGCCTGGTGTGTTGGCGCTGTCTACTAGAGTGCCATAGCACGGCTGGTAGGAAAACATCTTTAATAGGGTATTTTAGTGGCAAATGATACATGTCTGATCCGTGGGGGTCCGCCCTTTGGAATCTCAAACGTATTGGCAGCTCAAATGCCCAATGGTGTCACTGCCCAGAAGAGGAACAAAATTGTAGAAGAGTACTGTTGCCACACTAAAAGTAGAGCATACTATGCCAGGGGTGGGACAGGATTAGCTTGTAGCACTCCCAAGTGCCGTACTAAAGCATAAAGGGATGTCCCCATCTTGGGCACTGTATGGAGAAAAGTATTGAATTATCATCTAATCATTGAAATCAGGTTTTCTATTAAGTCCCTTTACCGCAGGTGTATTAATTTCAGCAGTCGGCACTTACAGATAGTTATGATAGAACGGGTCATGCTAAAGAGCCCCCCAATACCAGCGCAGTCCTGTAATAGGAGCCCCCGTTATCAGCACGGTCTTGTAATAGGAGCCCCCCAATACCAGCGCAGTCTTGTAATAGGAGCCCCCGTTATCAGCATGGTCCTGTAATAGGAGCCCCACGTTATCAGCATGGTCCTGTAATAGGAGCCCCACGTTATCAGCATGGTCCTGTAATAGGAGCCCCACGATACCAGCGCGGTCCTGTAATAGGAGCCCCACGATACCAGCGCGGTCCTGTAATAGGAGCCCCACGATACCAGCGCGGTCCTGTAATAGGAGCCCCACGATACCAGTTCAGTCCTGTAATAGGAGCCCCTCGATACCAGTTCGGTCCTGTAATAGGAGCCCCCCTGATATCAGCGCAGTCCTGTAATAGGAGCCCCCTGATATCAGCGCGATCCTGTAATAGAAGGCTCCCCGATACCAGCGCGGTCCTGTAATAGGAGCCACTGGTGTAACCAGTCAGGTCATGGCATTTCTTCCATATCACATATTCAGCTGGGTGTTATTATTGAAAAGTGTGAGAAACCAAAGCAACATGACCACAAAGAGGCAGACCCCATAAAGTTACAGTATGGGATCCGTCAAGTGCTGGGGTGCATAAAAGTGACAGGGCTCTGGCAGTGCTCCTCCTTGCACAAAGGAGGAGGTAACGGTCCTGCTGCTGGGTTGTTGCCCTCCTATGGCTCCCTCCACATCTCCTGGTATCTGCTCCATGCTCTGGACACTGTGCTGACAGACACAGCTACCCTTCTTGCCACAGTTCGCACTGATGTGCCATCCTGGATGAACTGCACTACCTGAGCAACTTCTGTGGGTTGTACTGTAGACACCGCCTCATGCTACTGTACCTCTAGGGGTGAGCGCAATGGCAAAATGAAAAAGTGACCAAAACAACAACCAAAAAGGATGAGAACAGAGAAATGGTCTGTGGTCACCACCTGCAGAACCATTCCTTTATAGGGGGTATCTTGCTAATTGCCTATCATTTCTACCAGTTGTCTGAAATTGATTCACAATCAGTGTTGCTTCATAACTGGACAGATAGGTTTCACCTTCTCATTTAAAGATTTTTCTGTATTTTCTTGACTATGAAAATTGTACATTCACACTGAAGGCATCAAAACTATGAATTAATACATGTGGAATTATATACTTAACAGAAAAGTGTGAAACATCTGAAAATATGTCTTATATTCTAGGTTCTTCAAAGTAGCCACCTTTTGCTTTAATGACTGCTTTGCACACTCTTGGCATTCTCTTGATGAGCTTCAAGAGGTAGTCACCGGAAATGGTCTTCCAACAATCTTGAAGGAGTTCCCAGAGATGCTTAGCACTTGTTGGCCCTTTTGCCTTCACTCTGCGGTCCAGCTCACCCCAAACCATCTCGATTGGGTTCAGGTCTGGTGACTGTGGAGGCCAGGTCATCTGGCGTAGCACCCCATCACTCTCCTTCTTGGTCAAGTAGCCCTTACACAGCCTGGAGGTGTGTTTGGGGTCATTGTCCTGTTGAAAAATAAATGATGGTCCAACTAAACGCAAACCGGATGGAATAGCATGCCGCTGCAAGATGCTGTGGTAGCCATGCTGGTTCAGTATGCCTTCAATTTTGAATAAATCCCCAACAGTGTCACAAGCAAAGCACACCATCACACCTCCTCCTCCATGCTTCACAGTGGGAACCAGTCCATCCGTTCACCTTTTCTGCGTCGCACAAAGACACGGTGGTTGGAACCAAAGATCTCAAATTTGGACTCATCAGACCAAAGCACAGATTTCCACTGGTCTAATGTCCATTCCTTGTGTTCTTTAGTCCAAACAAGTCTCTTCTGCTTGTTGCCTGTCCTTAGCAGTGGTTTCCTAGCAGCTATTTTACCATGAAGGCCTGCTGCACAAAGTCTCCTCTTAACAGTTGTTGAAGAGATGTGTCTGCTGCTAGAACTCTGTGTGGCATTGACCTGGTCTCTAATCTGAGCTGCTGTTAACCTGCGATTTCTGAGGCTGGTGACTCGAATAAACTTATCCTCAGAAGCAGAGGTGACTCTTGGTCTTCCTTTCCTGGGGCGGTCCTCATGTGAGCCAATTTCTTTGTAGCACTTGATGATTTTTGCAACTGCACTTGGGGACACTTTCAAAGCTTTCCCAATTTTTCGGACTGACTGACCTTCATTTCTTAAAGTAATGATGGCCACTCGTTTTTCTTTACTTGGCTGCTTTTTTCTTGCCATAATACAAATTCTAACAGTCTATTCAGTAGGACTATCAGCTGTGTATCCACCAGACTTCTGCACAACACAACTGATGGTCCCAACCCCATTTATAAGGCAAGAAATCCCACTTATTAAACCTGACAGGACACACCTGTGAAGTGAAGACCATTTCCGGTGACTACCTCTTGAAGCTCATTAAGAGAAAGCCAAGAGTGTGCAAAGCAGTCATTAAAGCAAAAGGTGGCTACTTTGAAGAACCTAGAATATAAGACATATTTTCAGTTGTTTCACACTTTTTTGTTAAGTATATAATTCCACATGTGTTAATTCATAGTTTTGATGCCTTCAGTGTGAATGTACAATTTTCAGTCATGAAAATACAGAAAAATCTAAATGAGAAGGTGTGTCCAAACTTTTGGTCTGTACGGTGTAATATATATATATATATATATATCAGTGTTTTGGCGTCACTGTAATTTTTTCCCCATTTTTCAGGTTGTTGTATGATAAAATGAATGAAGTCATTCAAGACTACAACTCATCCTGCAAAAAAATAGACGACCTCATATGGCTATGATGGCTTGGCCCTTAAAGGGTTAAAGAGACAATCTGCCTCTAGTGTTACGCCTCATACAGACATCCCTTTTTTTCAGTGTGCTGGACCCATTTTACCATCTGTGTCATTCGTCTTTTTTCTCGCATGAAAAAAAATACATGTTTTTTTAAAAATTCCCCCAAATTCCCTATGAACTGCTCATTTATAAACAGAATCTGGATGATATCTCATTGCTAACCCTTTTTTTTTTTATCTCGAAAGGGTGAATTTGGTTCACAAATTAAATCTAAATCAGATATTTTTTTTCGTTTTCTTGCAGACACATGCTGAGAAAAAAATGGACATCTGAACATGGCCATAGAGTAGAATGAGTACATGTATTAACTGTGAAAAAAGCGGATAGAACGTGTATGAGAGTAACAGACGTCTGAATGGGGCCTTATATTCATGTTGCAAGTCATTTAGGTGCATTTCTGGGATTCTAGTTTTACATAAGAGAGTAAATGGTTATGGAACATAGTAAGAAAAAATCTTTGCGGAGCAGGAATAACCTCCGTAGCATCAGGCACAAGTATATGCAGAACTCCAACGTACTGTCATTTAGTACCTGTCAACTCTGATCAATGACAGGATTTCCCCAAATCGTGTCTACCAAAGTAGGCAAACCAGGCACATGCTGTCTAGACCAGCACCATTTCATTGGATAACTAAGGCCATGTTCACACCAAAACCCTGACACATTCATCAATGTGTGGATTCTGCATGTAACATGACAAAATCCACAAGCAATGCATGTGAAAGAGGTATTTTACATGGTCTGGAAAAATCTGGATAGAATAAGAAAAGTTTTTCAGAATTTAAAATTCATGTTCATTATTGCATTGGATTCTGCGCAGAAAAGCCACCGATTAGCTACATTGAACTGTAAGGGGTTAATCGGCCTTCTTAATCGTCTAAACCGTTGTAAATATCTGAAATTTAGCTGCAGATCACCTTCAAAATCCAAGAAAGATTTACCCAAATGTCTATTTTTCTAATATTTTTATTTTTTTGGTATAACTACTAGTTAATTGAATTGAATTATAGTGATGGAGGCACGATTGGTATCTTATGGTCTATTATGTGCCGCCAAGAGCAGCTTTTCTTTTTCTTACAAAGTTGACACATTTTCTCATATAATGGTAGGACCTATCAATTTTAGGACCCCCCTGATGATGGCTTGCACAAGAAGAAATGTAGATGTCCTCAAAGATCTCATTGAGCACAAGGCCGACCCCAAGCTGAAGAATAAGGATGGATGGAACAGTTTCCATATTGCATCTAGAGAGGGTGACCCTGCTGTCATCACCTATCTGCTCGATACCTTTCCTGATATTTGGAATACGGAGAGCAAGATAAAGAGAACACCGCTGCACACTGCAGGTAGTGGCCTTTGTATGAGGCACAATTTACTATTGATGGTTTCTAGGTAAATGTTATAATATAACAACTACAAAAAAGCATACTAAGAGTTATCATATGCATGGTTGTATTTTCCCATACAACCTCTAAGGCTGTAACCTTTAAGTCCATTCAACCTACATATTTCACATGACCCATTCTTAATCCGTATAAATCTAACAAAAAGGAACTGAGAAACCAGTGGCATTTTCCATCAGATACCATATTACAGAAATATTTTCACTAGAAACCCTGCTTCTACGGGCGAATAACCTCTAACTACTGAACATCACAGGGTGGCTTGAAGAGTGCCTACAGGTCCTAAGCATAAAGACTCCCCATACTACCATACACTGCTGGGCAGCATCAGGATCTTCTGGTGGGTCCTTGCTTCTCATTCAAGGGCTCTATAGCTGCAGACCTCATGGCCACTGTCTGTGTCCCAACACTGGGCCCCTCCACTGGTCCGGATATCAACAGTATCTGTAACCTAAGGCTGCAGAAACTGTTGACTACAATGGTGGAGTAGAAAGCCAATGGTGATGATTGGTAGGTTCTGCATCATATTTTTAATGTGTGAATATCTTGTTTCCATATGCTGAGACCCAGAACTTATAATTTATTCTTTTGTGTCTGGAACTGTACAAGGGCTAGTTCTTTTTCAAGGCAATATGAATTTTTATTGCCACCAATTTAGGGTACAGTACACACAACTCTTTTTTAAAGGGGCAAATGACTTGGATGACCTATCCCTAGGACAGATCACTCATACTGTATCAATGGAGGTCCGACACCCAGCACCCCTGCCATCAGTTATAGTAGCCTCTAGCAGTGGTTGGTTGTAAACCTTTATGGAGCTACGCTGCACAGCTCTCTCCCAAGTGTCATTTTGCATTATCATTAAATAGGTTTTCCAGGCCAGTGCTAATGTGTAGTATTAGGCTATGTTCACACATCATGTTTTTTTTGCGTCAATTTTCTGCAGCAAAACCTGATCTTCAAGGGCATATTATTCAGGATATTTCTTGCAGTTTTGGTGATTTTTTTTTTTTTTTTTAGTGCGTTTTTTTTCAGCGTGCTTCTGTCTTTTTATGCATGTACATAAAGTTCTGTGAAAAAAATAGCATCAAAAACGCTGAAAAAAATGCTGATACAAATTTGATGCATTTTTTCAGCGTTCTTTTCACCAACCATTACCCTGTGGGTGAAAAAACGCTAAAAGAAGTGACATGCTCTATTTTCTAAAAAAAAAAACATGCAAAGCACAAAATCCTGAACAAAAAAAAACATGATGTGTGAACAGAGAATTCTGGTTTCTCATAGACTTTGCTGGTAATGCAAAAGGCAGCTGAAAATTTGCATAAAAAAAATGCTGAAAAAACCATGATGTGTGAACATAGCCTTAGAATTCGGCTCTTCTTTCAGTTCCATCGATCATCACGATTCACACGCATGTGGTCTTATGCAGACTAACTTCTCTCCCTTCTTAAAGAGGTTGTCCAGTATTTTTGATTAATGACCTACCTTTAGGATAGGTCATCAATGTCTGATTGGTCGGGGTCCGACACCGCTGCTGACCGGCTGTTATCCGTGTCGGCGACCGGAATGACTCACTTAAGGAGCTGCTCAGTCTTCTGATAGTGGCCGCTGCAGGGCACTACACATTCGCCTTCTATTGATATGAATAGGAGACGAATGTGCAGTACCCAGCCTCGGCCACTATCAGAAGATAGAGCAGCTCCGCAAGTGAGTATCACCGGCCGCCACCAACACCGATAACAGCTGATCGGCAGGGGTGCTGGACCCCAACCAATCAGTCATTGATGACCTATCCTCAGGATAGGTCATCAGTCAAATAGTAGTGGACAACCTCTTTAATATTTAGAGAAAAAAACAAGGGGTGGGGTGGAGAAGCGCTGTACTTGTGTGAATCTGTATTTAAAATGGGGTGCACGTGTGGATGACAATTGTCTGCTCACCTTAATGGGTTGTGCAGACCGCACAACCCGGGTTTAGCAGCCACTGATGCTGATGGCGTTACCACTGCGTCCACTGTGTATACTCTGAAACCGCGGATGGAGCTCCCAATCATGTGGTTCCGGGTGTGGATCACATGGGTGGTGACATCACGGCAGGACCTATTGCTGGAAGCACATCCAGTTCCCTGCAGCCCCGAGCCACAACTCCCAACTAGAAAGGTGAGACAATATACAAAGTGTTGTGGTCAATTAGGGCGCCGGATACTGAACAGAGCACTTTAATATTTAGAGAAGCAGGAAGATTAGCTAGTTGGCACATCACTACAAGTTTGCAAATCTCTTGATGACCGATCAGACTGGAAAACAGTTGAATATACATTGTATTTCTTATGGCAATACAATACGATACAGTGCCTGGCAAAAATTAGGCCTGGTACGAAAAAAACCCCTTCAATGAAAGGTCGGCCCTCAGAATCAAGACCTCTTGCCCAGTGTTTCCCAGCCCAACACTGCCGCTGGGTATGAGGACTGTGACCTAGTGATTTACAGGGCACGGATGGATTGATATAGATACTAGAAATATACAGTATCTATATTAATATTACAATCCTTATATATATATTTTTTTTTTATCAGCAATGCATGGATGTTTGGACGTGGTACAGATTCTTCTAGAAAGGTAACATTTTAATACTTTGTATTGTTTTTTTTCATGACGCTAAAACCCTATTTAAAGTGGCTTTCCAAGCTCGGTAAAAACTTGTCCAAGTTGGCCTCCCTGCATCCTTGGCCTCAGCGGTCAGTCTTTGGCCAAATCAGTTCAGCTACACCAACCATCAATTGTTCCAGTTCTGACTTTGATTTTTAGTATTATGTTACATTACAACTTTGCATCTAATTGTCTATTTGGTCACATCCCAACACCTCTCATGATAGGGAAAATATTGTGAAAGAGACACAACATTCTCAGGATCGTGGAGGTTCCAGAGGACAGATCCTTAGGGTTGACATATACTAGCTAAATGTCATCACCTGTTGAGATGAAAATACCCTGATATCCCCTTTCTGACATGGCAATTTCCTGTTTTTGCTATTTAATTTTTTCTTCCTTCCTTCCTTCCTTAGCCATAACTTTTTTTAGATTTTTCCATCGATATAGCCATTTTGCAGGATGAGTTGTATTTTTGAATGACAACATTCGTTTTATCGTACGATATATTGGAAAACGGGGGAAAATTCCAAGTGGGCCGAAATTGCGCAGATGTTTTTTGGGTTTTACTTGGGTAAACAGAAATGTTAAAAAGCAGCTACAGTGCTATGAGGACAATCCTGTAAGATAGTTGCCAATACTTAGATGAAAGTAAAGGTAAATAAGAATCTTACTTGGTAATGCACCACCGTTGATCTGGGAGCTTTACATTCAAAAAGGTGAATCAAATTGGAATAGAGGTGGTGCCGAATTTGCTTCTCTATGCATGTAAATAAAAATCTGTAACTAGATCTCAATGATTGCAAGCAGAACATAGAACTATATATGTAATACCTAAAAGAAAGGTGAGAGAGACCGTACTACCTGAAAAGTGGGTTGAGGGGTGTCCTTCCTAATAGTGACTAGTGATCCTCTCACTTCCGCCAATAGTTAGGACAGTTTTAGTGACATCAACACTAGTTTCCTTCGTCTGGGAGTAGTGGAAGAGAGCAGATTTTTTTATTTATTTATTTTACTCACTTATACGTATACCGCCATTAATTCCACAGCGCTTTACAGACATTATCATCACTGTCCCCATCGGGGTTCACAATCTAAAATCCTTATCAGTATGTCTTTGGAGACATAATAGTGTGACATATATCATGAGAGGGTTAAAGTTGATCTGTCATTTAAAGGGAATCTGTCAGCAGGTTTTTTCTACCTCATCTGAGAGCAGCATGCTGTATACAGAGAGACCCTGAATCCAACAATGTATCACTTACATTACTGGGTGCAGCCGTTCTGACAGAGTTTTTAGAGTTAGCAATGCACCAGATCTGAGACAGATAACCCCGCCCACACCACAGCTGACCCCACCCACACCAGGCTCTCTGTGGACAGTGAGCTGCTTCTCACAGGAGGGGGCGGAGTCAGACTAGCATGCACGCGCTGCTATAGCTGATCTAGTCCAGACAATGATAATCACCAGGGGATAAAACCTTCAGTGTAAGTAAACAGCACACAGCCTGATAAGTGATACATTGTTAAATTCAGTGTTTTTACCCCTACCTCATGCTGTGTATTGGTTCACAAAATAGCTGCATATTTTTAGTTCATAAATAGAAATGGCTAAAACCATCACTATGTTAAAGAAACCTCACTAATACATGAAAACTGGGAGAGTTATTTCTGTGATAATGTCGGCTTAAAAAGAGTTGTCACGACATTGATAATGATTAAAATTGCAAACTACTTGTAAAACAAGCAACTTTGCAGTTTTAATATTATTAAAATTCCTCTCCATTCTCAAAAACGGAGGGACTTAATTTTATTATGTAATACTCATTGCATGCTTAGTACACACAAGCTCTTTTCAGTAGAGCTCTGTAAGCACTGATCTAAATCTAGCTGTAATGTCCATGCTCTCCTCTGATGCTGCTGCAGTGCCGGAGAGTACGACAGATTAAAGGGAAGCAGTTATTTAAAGTCATGCTGCATAAACTATGGACAGCATGAATTAGAGCCTGACAAAACTAGTCCAGTGTGGCCGCCGGCTGGCTTCTCCCTGCCCCGATCACTATGTCTGAGCAGGGCAGCGCTCTGATTTATGATACTCGTGGTTTGTGCAGAATGAATCGAGACAGATTCCCTTTACACCTGAAAAATTCTCTTTACCTCTTTTACGCAAAATGATGTATAGGGCATTGCTGAGGTGCCCATGTATGGAGGAGGCTCAGCAGTTGAGTTTTCTCCTCACGCGGTAGATGACAGCTATGTATAACATAAGTGTATAACAGCAGTGGCCAGAGCTGAGTGTTATGTTCTGCAACTAAGGAATAGGAGGGAAAAGCTGTCCCTGCGCTGAGACTCTGCTTAAACCCTACGCTGGGGTGGGTGCCCTATTCCTTGTGAATAGCCCCACCGACGATCCTGCACTGAACTGAAACGAAGACCTGAAGGAAGGGGAAAGGAGTCCCTAAAAGATCTAAGGACTGGGAGCAAAAACAGGTGACCTCCTAAAAGAAAAGTTAGTTGCAGAAACAAACATTAAAGGAAACAAAACCGGTGGAACAAGAAGTCCCAGGATATCAATTGTCCTAAGCAAAAAGAACTAAACCAGGCTACTTAGCCAGAGCACAAGCGTAACAACACTGATGTTCAGCGAGGAATGGGAGACAGGTGCTGAGTAATATAGAGTGAGGAGATCACGTGACCAAGACACCCAGCACCTGAGGAAAAGACTAGAAGCCAGCAAACCACAAAAAGATGGCCGAAAAGTAAAACAACATAGATTCTAACACTGAGCTGCAGTTGCTGCTGTTAACCATTTAAATACTGCTGTCAATCTCTGACAGCGGAATTTACGTGGAGTGATTGCCAGTGCTCTCATGCACTGGACCCATCAGTCCCTCGCAACGTGATCGCGGGCGACTGACGTGTTAACATTTTGCTTGGATGCCACTGAAGGCCCTCAACGCTGCCATCCTGGTTCTCCTGTGAAGCTCACAAGCTTCAGCTATGAATTTCATAGGAGTCACCGATTTTCAATCTAAACTGTATAGCTGTTCTGTATATATATTATAAGATCAAAGATTGCATTAAGTCCCCCAAGGGGAAGATAAAGTAAATGAAAAAAAAAAAAAAGTTTTTAATAATATTAAAAAACAAAACCTCGTATCACCCTCTTTTCACCCATTAAAAAAAAATATATATATATATATATCAACACATCCTTATTAATTAACTTATATGTTAAAAGTTATTTATTGAGAAAAGAAAAAATCAAAACACCATAATTATGGTATTTTTTTGGTCACCTTTCCCTAAAAAATGCAATAAAAAGTAATGACAATGTTTTGTGTATCCCAAATTGGTATCAATACAATTGTAAGCTCACCATGCAAATAAACATACCTCAGCTCCATCAACGGAAAAATAACTTATGGGTCCTGGAAAATGACAGTACAAATGGGAAAACTTTTTTACATACTTCTAATAAATTCTCACCACTTTAATACAAAAAATACAAGCAAATTTGGTATCGCTCTCATTGTACTGACCTGGAGAATCATGTTTCCAGGTCACTTTTACCATAAAATGAACACTGAAAAACAAAACCTAAACATGGAATTGCATTTTTTTCACCATTTCACCTGACTTGGATTTTTTAAAATATTTTTTTCCAGTACATTGTATAGTAAAGTGATTGGTGTCATTCAAAACTATATCTCATCCTGCAAAAAACAAGCCCTCATACGTCTATGTCTATGGAGATATAAAAAAAAGTTATGGCTTTTGGAAGAAGTGGAGAGAAAAATGCGAATGTAAAAAAATGGAATATTGCCTAGTCCCTGAGGGGGTTAAACATGAAAAACATCAGTCATTAAAAACCATTATCATTAAAAATGATAGGTGCGGCTATGATCCAGATTGTAAGGACAGCTGTGGAGTAACGCCATTCATGGATGCAGTGCAGAATGGACACCTTCAAATTGCCAATCTGCTTATAGAAATTAAAAAGGTATGTCTCTAAGGAATACTGTGTGATCATAGAAATAATTAAAAATAAATGTTTCTATACATTTTTAGCTCAATCATATAACTGTATGGTAAAACAGCCCATGTATATGCAAAATGAATAAACGAGCTATAAGAAGGGAATAGAATACTAGATACTGAGTCCTGCTGTATTCGGCCCCTGACCTCGTCCTCTGTGCACAGTCGGGGTATGTTCACATATGGCAGCACGGTGGCTCAGTGGTTATCACTGCAGTCTTGCAGCGCTGGGGTCCTGGGTTGAAATCCCACCAAGGACAACATCTGCAAGGAGTTTGTATGTTCTCCCCCTGTTTGCGTGGGTTTCCTCCCACACTCCAAAGACATACTGATAGGGAAATTAGATTGTGAGCCCCCAATGGGGACGGTACTGAAAATGTCTGTAATGCGCTGTGGAATTAATAGCGCTATATAAGTGAGTAAAATAAATAAATCAATATGGCAGATTCATTGTAAGCTTCATACAGATGATTGAGACAAACAGAAAATTCTGTAACAAATCTGAATAAATACTAATAGGGGGCAAGCTGTCAATCATCACTGATGGGCCGGAGTGTCCAGATTATGAATATTCAAGACTCAAGGTGGCTATGCAACAGGGTGGATTTGATTTAAATCGAACTGATTTAAATCACGATTTAAATCACTAGTCAGTAAGGCTTGATTTAAATCAGTGATTTAAATCAAAGTTTCTACCTAAACTAGTTCTTGCTACTTTACTTTAACATGCAAGTAGATGAAGATTTTTAGAATCACTTTTTATATTACTTTTTTCTCCCCAGTTTAATGGGTTAATCATTCATATTTGGACACCACTGTTCTGTTATACTTAGGAAGGAGAAAAATAATCCTGACCTTAATAACAATTTAAATAGATTTATTCAACTGAAACAATAACAACATTACAGCATAAACTATTTGCTTAAACAAACATCCATGTTTGTTAACTAATTTGGCTAAACAAAATATATATATATTTTAAGAAACTTAGACTGTCAGCCCAGCCGACACATGAAAAACTTAAATACTACTGTCCCTGCTGTCCTCTGTAGCTCACTCGTCGTCATCTTCATCATCATCTTCTTCTTTGTTCCTATTCATAATCTGGAAAAGAAAAACAAGCTTTCCTGCTTTATTGGGTCCCAACCAATTTCTCAATTTAGAATGAATGAGTCCAAAGGAAGAGAATATTCTTTCAACGCCTGCAGAAGAAGCTACTGCTGTTAAAAGTGAAATCATTACTTGAACAGTCTCTAAATCCAAGCGCTTAAGTGACTTCCACCAGTTTACTGGTGTGACCTTCCTTAAAATATCTTCAGCAAACATATATTTCTTGAATGGTTCCCCCTTAGCTCTGAAGTTTATTATAGTTGGCATTAAAGATGGATGATTGCTGGATACCCATGTCATAGCTAACTCCTCTTCCTCAGCACTTAGGTTTTGACCCTGATATTGGATATTGACAATATTTGCCAAAAAATGAGCTGGAGTCAGTGCTTGTCCCATTCGTTTGTTTACTGCTTGTAATTTAATTCTGTCCATGTGTAGTTCTGTTTTTAAGTGTTCACTCAGTTCCTTCCAAATTTCAACAGCATCCGCAATAAAACAGCTATTTTTCTGTATTTTGTTTAAAGCTTGAGAGATGGGTTTCAGGAAGCTCAGCATATGTTCAACATTTCTCTTAAGCCCAATGTTGAGGATTTTGGCCGTGACAGTGCCATCTATTTTATCTCAATTTTCTTCACAAAGTATCATCAGAATAGGCCAGTTTTTGATATACTGCTCAAAACAGTCCAGCACAGAGTTCCATCTAACATCTTGTGGGAGCGTTAGCTTGGTTCCACCCATCCTTTTCAGAGCTGCTGCAGCAAAATGATTATTACGGAAGTATTTAGCAATTTCAACAACATTAGCCTTTATTTCTGGAACACTTAAGTCTTTGGCTAAGAGGTGCAGCAAATGAGCACTGCAACCATATGTTATTAGCAGCTTTGTATTCCCTCCCTGCTCTTCTAAATTTCTTCTCATCTTGGATACGTTTGCAGCATTGTCAGTGACCAAACTGCGTACTAGACATTTGAATTTTTGTTCACATGCTGTTATAGCTTTTACTGCCACTTCTTGTAAGTATTCTGCTGTGTGTGCATTTCCTGACGTATCAGTTGTTTGTGCAAGGAAGACTTTACCTTCTTCTGTTGTTATACAAGCACATACAATAGGATCATTGTGGACATTACTCCACCCATCAATACTTAGGTTAACAATTTTACCCTCCAGAGCTGTTGCACATTGCTCCATTTCTCTGTCATACACTTGATCCAGCAGTTTCCCTGCAACATCAGCTCTGCTCGGTGGACTGTATCCTGGTCTCAGTGACTGAACCATATTAATGAAATGTGGGTTCTCAGTCAGACGGAAAGAAGAGTTCGTTGCATAAATAAACTGGGCAATTTTTTCATCAATCAACTCTTTTTCTACTCTGCTCGTTCTTATCACAAACCTATCTATGGTGGTTCCAGGAGGTAAAGTTTTTTCTTCCTTTTGGGTGATGGTGATATGTGGCTGTGGGTGTCTGATGATGATGCTGCTGCTAATGAAGCACTATCCTGGATGGATAACTCTGAAACTGTAGAACAGGATGATGGTGATCTTGGAGGTGGATAGTTTCCAGAATCCATGAATTCCCCTAAACAAAAAAAGTCAATGCTGTTATTTTATTGTTTATACAATTTCTGCTTATTGTACACAACACATCACTGCCTCTGCCCCAAAAGGAATATTTGTTTTTCTTCATAACTGTACCAAATGACAGTAACATGCAGTAATAATAAGAAATATAATTTTTCTCACACAAGACAGTTCAGTCTTTAGAAATAGGATTCAATAAAAATGTTTACCAACAGATCCTGCCTGTTCAGAAGTGTTTCTTTGGTCATCTTCATCACCGCACTTCTCATGATGTTGCCTCATTCGCGCCACCAGGCCTTGCATCGTTTGCATTTTGCACGCACGCATGCCTGCGTTACCGATAGGCGAAGGAGCTTCATTAAATTATTCCCAAACTGGGTCTCTTTTACGGCCTGCTACCATTATAAGGAAAGAATGTAATAAACCTCAGATCGTACACACAAACAGATCCAGACTTGTCTGTCTGTGGCTATGCTGCAGTATTGTGCTCAAAGTTTCACTTTCATTTTCTTGTCTGCTTGCCCTTCCTCCTCCTCACACTTAGATTCACATTCTTCTTGTGTTGTGCAGATCTATTCCACTCCAAACAATCAGAAACATATTGTCTAACTTCTTGGACTTGGCACTGAAGGGGTTGATTCTGTATTCATAGGTTTGTAGAACAATAGGATTAAGGTCTTTTTCTCAAATCTGTTCATGTTGTAACATTTTTGCTGTGAAGAAGAGGCTGGGACCTCTGCGGAGTCAAATTCAGTTTTGAGAACTGCGTAAGTAAAGCGAGCGTCTGTGATAATATAGGAGAGAAACTGCCCACTAATCCTACAGAAACCTCTGGAAGAGCATGGCATTGTGAATGTTACACATATACAGCCTTTATTCTACTGAGTTAAACAACTCAGCTTTATCTCATGATGGAAGAACCTTTGGATGGTAAAATATTTTCCTCAAAAAGCAGTTTATTGAAAAAAATCCGATTTAAATAAAAAAAATCAGATTTTTTTGATTTTTTAAAAAAAAACATTTATTTTTATCCACCCTGCTATGCAAGCTACAACTATTCAGATTGCTGCAATGATAACCTTTTCACAAAAAAATGCTCTATCCGTTGCTATAGATCGGCATGCTTGTCAATATTTTGTGTGGTTCTCTGAGATGGCAGCAGGAAACAGGTGAGAGAATTGCTTTCAGGGACGGGCATACTGTAATTTTATTATTCCCTCTTGGCGAGTGGGTCATAAACACTGAACAATGGTTTCCAGCCGCTGGCACCATCACCAGTTGTAAGAACAGGCTGGTTCTGGTCCTGCTAACCTTGGAAAATGGGCAGGGTTTATTATTACTAATAGAAATGCATTTACTTACTTTTTCCTTATCTTTGTAATAACCTATTCGCTTACTGGTAAGAGATAATAGTGCCCTACATTTGTCTGTCACCAGGTCTGCTATACCGCTGTGGATAACTTGGGAGTACAGGCACTGCATCGGGCTGCCGTTACAGGACAGGACGAGTCGCTTCAATACCTGGTGTCCCATCTTGGTGTCAACGTGAATGAAACAGCAACATCTATGCAGCTGAGCGCACTTCACTATGCTGCTAAGGTCAGTTCCTGTTTGCTGGGTTGAACCAACCACTTGTTTATTGGTGGCTTGTCACATTTGGGGGTCTCTGCAACTGCTAGGCCACCACAGTTTCCAAAATTACCTGAGACAACAGCCTGTAAAATGGGATACCAGCTTCTTAAGGGTACCAGGGCAACATAAATTACTAGCACTATGTTCAATGTATCAAGACCTCACTATTTACAGTGTTTTGATGCCACTTGCACTTTAGCTTACTCGTAGATCCTATGTCTGTAGCTTCCTGGCTTGACCACAAGCTTTGTCTTCCTTCAGTCACTGCAGAGTCTGAGTTGCCTATTGATCAAGTCATCAGGCAACGAGTCCTAGCACGATGCTGGACTTTGGTGCTTAAACCATGCTCCAAGACAGTTATGGGCCACTGATTACCCTTTCAGACCTACCAGCCTTTGTGGCTCTCCCCCTTTCTCTTAGCGACTCCTTTGATGGCTTCCATTTCTGAGGCCTGTTTCTTTCTCTCTCGCACTGCCCTCATGTGGTAGTCAGACAATCTCCACTTCTCCTCTGATTTTAGTCACCCCGATATCATTCACGTACCACTCATTGGTTTGCTTCTTTGTCGCTGACTTGGTCCAGACCACTGCTTAGAGTCACAGCAGATTTCACAGTCTCTTACTACTACACTTTTTGTTGGCCATTGCCAAGAACAGCAGCTTATCTTGTATTCAGTGTTTGGAGCTTTGCCTTTTCTCCAGAGCTGATAGTAGCTGATCAGTAGGGGTGCCAGGTGACGGACCCCAATGATCTGATACTGATCCCCTATCCCAATAATAGGTCATCAGGATCAAAGTAGTGGACGACCCATTTCCTTTACTATTTTAATTGTTCATGTGTAGTTTTGCACTTGCATTTCTCTTATGATAGCTGACTAATCACTGTGATCACAATGTTTATTAGAAACAAATGAGAAAAATTTCATGCAAGTCCTATGCTTGTTCTGATTGATGAAATTATTTCCCATAGTCAAAAACCAATGGAATTAGTATGGTAGACATGATGATTATCTTGAACATTTGTCAATTATAGCAAGAGAGTTAATAATTATCATTACCTCCACAGCCACCTACACTTATTGATTGTGTTATCTTAATGCAGGAAGGGCATATTCATTCTTTGTCAACCCTGTTATCCCTTGGTGCTGATCTCAACAGCCAAGATGTAAAAGGAAGATCAGGTAAGATTGATGACATTCTCCTGTCAAAATGTAACTTGTGGAGCACATTAAAGACGCTTTGCCACTTGCACGAAAAAATCTTGTAAAAATCCCTGAGCTCCCCTGATTTTGTGTTTTTTTTTTTTTTTTTCTCTTTTGTGCTGTCTCACTCCATTGCAGAGATATTCACATTTGTTGCTTTTGGAGTGAAGTATGTGAAATCTCTGCTTGCAGTTCAACTGGGCCTTTCTTCAGAGTCTTCTCTGGGGTGTGCGCTTTCACCTCTCCCTCCTAGACACTGCCAGTCACAACTCAGCAGTGTCTAAGGGTACATTCCCATGATCACACCTGCGCTGCGTCCAAAACGCTGCGTTCTACATTAGAAGCACAGTGGATGGGATGTATAGAAATCCCATGCTCAATGTGCTTGTTTTTGACACTGCGTAAACTCACCCGCGGTGCGAGTTTACGAGCCGCATCATGTTAATTTCTGTAGTGGATTAGGTTCCTGATGCCGACGCCACACTATCCGGATTGTAATTTTGATGATTCTGTTACTGATTACGGCATTTTTGCCTATTCTCACAACTTGCCTAAAGCTGCGTGTACACTGATGAAGGTCTTCTTAGACCGAAACATTTGTTGCATTGTACTATTATATCATCATTAAATTGTTCAAGAGTTGCATAATCCTTTGAGTGGCAAGTTTTTTCTACATAAATTTCCGTAGTGGAGACGCTAGTCTCCACTGCAGATTTTGACCAATTGAATGTCATTACATGCAGTGGATCCGCATGTACTGATAAAACAAGCGCTGCGCTTTGGACGCAGCAAAAATCCGCTGCGTCCAAAGCGCTGCTGGTTCCTGATCGTGGAGACGTACCCAAAGACTGCTAGATCAGCTGCCGAGCTGTGGTTGGCAGTGTCTAGAAGGGAGGGGTGAAAGCGTTGAGCTGAAGGGTGACATTGAGCTGATTTTCAGATATTATTTTAAAAGCTAGTGATATGGTGTTGTTCAGTTAATAACATCTTCAATTTTAGATTGTTGTACTACTTATTTTACATGCTTACAATAAAAAGCAGGCACATTTTGGATAGTCAGTTTTCCTTTTAAAATGCATCGCACAACTAACTTTGTATTTTTCTCTGCAGCTCTTCACATGGCTTGCTCTGGTCAGCGTGCAGGATGTGTTGACTTTCTCTTGAAATCCGGGCTTAAAGACACAGCAGATTTCAATGGGACATTTGCTAATCAGCTTGCCAAAAAAGATGAAGTCATGAAAGTTTTTGCACTTTTTCAAGAACAAGATAGAAAGGAAACTTAATGATCTATATTGTCTGTAAAAAGAGAATTGTACATAGGTTAATGCAGTGGCATATAGACTTGTGCAAGTATATTGTAGTTACAAAATAATTGTCAAAATTAAAGGGAACTTTTATGTATATGGCAGAGTTGTCAATAAAGGACAGGAAGGTGGCACCCGGTGGGGAGTAGTGAAAAAGGCTAAGGCATTCTGAGTGCATCACGACGCCCCCAAGCTAATTTGCATGTGGCTTCAAAGCTCAATTTATCACCGCTGGCACGTCTGATTACTACAAACGGAGTATCCTTTTAATTACTGTTTTAGGACCTATACATCAATATCACTATTTTCATTCGTAAAATCATGCTGATAAGTTTGCCCCATAGGATTTAAAATAAAATCAGGTTAAAAAACATACAATCATGCATTTTATAAATAAATTAATTAAAGGGGTATTCCTATCTCCAAGATCCTATCCCAATACGTAATAGGTATAATAATATTAGCATATGCCTCCAATTAGAAATGTAGTATAGTTCTTCTGATTCGCTGTGTTGCTTACCCCATGTGCAGGGCATTGCAGTAGCTTAGGTATCTATGGTTACAGTCACTCATATAATGACAGTTAGTTAGTGGTTACAAAGCTACTGCAATGCTCTGCACATGGGGTAAGCGACATAGCAAATCAGAAGAACTATACTACATTTCTGCTTGGAGGTATTTCCTAATATTATTATTATTACACCTACTACATATTGGGATAGGATCTTGGAGATGGGAATACCCCTTTAATGAAATCTAAATCCTGAAAAATGAACATTAATATAAAAACAGCCATAGCTGTGAGAAGGAATAGAGAAAGCAAGTTACTGCAATGTTACTGGAGCTGAAAAGAAGTTCAGAGAAGCTATTAGAGGAGAATAACTGGAAGAAGAATAACAGTGGATATGTTTTTGTGCCCTCTAGAGAAGATAGAGGAGAAATTGATGTGTGAAAGACTGCTAGGAACAATCTAGAAAATATTTTGCAGCCAGGAGAGTCCAGAGGTCCACTGCAGTTGGAGAAAGTCAAGATCTACAGTGTGGAGGGACTTGTGAGAATTGATAACTTGGCTAAGGAAGATTAGGACTGTCTCACATGGTCCATGCTCGGCCGGAATACCTCACCCAGCCACTAGGTCTTCTGACCTAAGCTAACTGCCTCATATGTGCATATGAGCCTATGATGCCATTAGCCCAGGCCAGGAGGCCAGTCAGTCAGGCCGGATATTCCAATCAGAGCACGTTCTTTGAACAAAAACCACTCAAAGCCTTCCCTAGCAGGGACACTGGGGACAAGGCTGCTGGAACAATACTTGCTTGTGCTACAGATTGAGGACATATAAGTGCCCCAAGTGTATCCAGTACCACCACCTGAAACTGTTACCTCGTTGCCTCTGTGTTAGAAGTTGTGTATGCAAAGAATTGATCCTGCTATCAACTTTGCCAGTTTCTTTTTAAGTTCTTCAGTAAAAAGAATGGTTTTCCAATAAATTTTTTTTTATTTTTTTTTTAATACAAATTAAATATAATGCATATGTACTAGAAATGACACCTACGTGAAGTACAACTTGTCCTGCAGAAGAAAAAAAACATCAGTACGAAAATGAAAAAAATAAAGTTGGGACTGAAAGAATGCAAAGAGGTAAAATTACTCTGGTCTTTTTTTATTCAGCTCTTCAGCCACTTTATCATGATGTAGCCAGTTTAACATACAAAAAAGTCTTCTTTAAATACATGAACATATAAGCTTGTCTGTGCTCTCCTTTCTGAGTTATGACAGATGCTGATATCAATGGTGGTTTCCCACGTTTGTGTGTTGATGATGCCAGCACTGTGATGCAGAAGATAGATGGATTCATCCTATGCAGGTTCCTCCTATCCTGAAAGCTCGGATTGACATCTTTCACGCTCTTAAGGATCGGTCATACAAGGATATAATTGACACGGAGCACACACAGACCTATTATAGCTAGAGATGAGCGAACCGAAACTGAAAAGAGAGAGAGAGAATTTTTCATCTCAAAAGTCCGGGTCCCCATTGTTTTGAATGGGGTTTGGGTCCACTCATCTTTAATTATAGCCAGTGTTCATTTTCCGATTTTCTCGCTTGTGTGGAAAAATATTGTAGCATGCGCTACTTTGGTCTGTTTTACAGACCGGAATAATACATGCAATGTAAAGACAGCCCCATCCGCAATATGGACAACCACATCAAGCCAGTCACGTCCGCAGTTTATGATTGCGACAAATCCATTTTTCAATATAGTCGTCTGAACATGGCCTTACTGTGTATAGGGAAAAATCTGTAAATCAGTGGCATGTAGGTGATGAGAGCCTACATATGATGAATCTTACTGAACCTCTACTTCGTAGGTCCAGCATCAAGCTGCGGATGTTAAAGGGTGTA
Source organism: Phyllobates terribilis (assembly GCF_046119375.1). Classification (NCBI taxonomy): domain Eukaryota; kingdom Metazoa; phylum Chordata; class Amphibia; order Anura; family Dendrobatidae; genus Phyllobates; species Phyllobates terribilis. The sequence goes on from NW_027362771.1 coordinate 296,986,095, forward strand.
TATCAGCAAAGAATAACCATTCAAAAAAGTACAGATGCCCCGTGCACCCTTGGTGAGGCCAAACAGTCCAGTACACCTTCCCACTTACTTTTTTCCATCTATCTCCACCCATTCTTCTTTGATTGACAACTCAGGCTATACAGAGCTAAAGAAGGGAGGCGATAGGTGGAAAACAAGTATGTGGAATGGTGCACTTAAATTTTTGGCCAAGGGTGCACCCAACACCTGTACTTGGTTTGAACAGTCTGTTTTTTCACCACTGTTGATCCATGTTAAAAAGATAAAAAAAACAGACATGGAATGACGTACTCTGGTCCATTTTGCAGAAAGAGTTTGCTTATTCAAGGGAATGGTTGAGTTACTAAAAAATGGAAAACTCACTTATGGCATCTGTGTTTTTTCTGTCACCAATGACGGCACAACGAGAGAGGGGATCCGCCCTTCAAGGACAGGAAACCTTCAAGATAAAAAGGGCGGCGCCTCTCTCCGCATCAGTGGTTTCCTGTCCTTGATGGGGGACCTTCCTTCTCGTCGGTGGCGACAGCAAGTCATCTTACCTAGGCCGGGGCCGGTTGGTGCTGGCCGGGCACAGTCTCTGCTGCGGCCGGTCCCGTGGTTCCTGGAAGCGCTGTGGGGGGCGCCGACATGTGGTCTCCCCGCGTGTGGGTGAGGGTTTGCGGCACCTACACGGCATGGTAGCCGGCAAACCCCGCGTCCCGGATGTGACGTCACGGGGCGCGACCGGAAGTGACGAAACCGGAAGTCGCGCCCTGATGATGCGTGCGGGGACCTCTGACCCCGTGATGTCATTTTCGGGGGAGGTACCGGAAGCTGCGGGGACGCCGGCCGGTGATCTCCCTGGCACAATAAGGATACTTAAGGGTAGATCACCGGCCAGGCAGGGGCGCAGTGCAAATGGCTTCACAGCAGCCCTCCCCACCGCATCAGCAGCAAGAGCAGCAGTCCATGCTGCAGCTGCAGCAGCCCGAGGAGATGGAGCAGCCATGGCAGCCTCGGCGCCAGAAGCACACCCAGGAGCAGCGTCCATCGCAGAGCAAGAGCAGTGGGCGTTCTGGGACTCGCAGCACCAGGGATTCAAGATCCAGCCGGCATAGCTCCTGCAGGATCGATGATTCCGCGGTCTCCCGAGGAGAAGTATCGGATACCATCCTGCCTCCCGTTCCGGTACCCTGTTTTTATCTACTAGGTGGTGAGTGAGCTATGTGAAAGTCGACCTATTAATGTAGACGTTTTTTTGTTTGTCTCTCTCTTCTCCCTCTCCTTCCTCCCTTATATGGTCAGGATGTCCCTAAAAAATGTACAGATTATGTGCACTGTGTGAACGGGGTCTGACTAAAGACTGGCCCAAAAGATTGCCAGCCATGTATTGAGGAAACCATTTCGGAGGGAACCCCGGATTTTTCTTCAAATCTAAAAACTCTTATTAGGTCTGAGGTGGAAAAATCATTTAAGTCATTTTCCCAAGCATCCCAGGCCCATGAATCCGACGAGGGAATGCTGAATGACTCCACTGACTCTTGCTCTTCGGATAGCGAGGCAGGCACAGGTCATTGTTTTCCCCTGGAAAGTGTGGATAGCTTAGTAAAAGCCGTCAGGTCCACAATGGGGTTAGTTGACCAGAAGTCAAAAAAATTGGTACAGGATATTATGTTCAGCACCTTGGATCGGAAAAAACATAGAGTTTTCCCGATTAATGATAAGGTGCAGGGACTTATCAAGGAGTGGGATAGGCCGGAGAAAAAGGGTCCCCTTCCATCCTCCTTCAAAAGGAAATATCCCTTTAGTGAGGAAGATACCGCTTCCTGGAATAAAGCCCCGAAGATGGATGTTGCGGTATCCAAAGCTTCTAGAAAATCTTCTCTCCCTTTTGAAGATACAGGGATGCTGAAGGACCCACTGGACCGAAAGGTAGATACCTTCCTTAAGGGAACTTGGGAGTCATCGGCAGGGGCATTGAAACCAGCCATAGCAGCAACTTGTACCGCAAGATCCCTTATGATTTGGTTAAACAGGTTAGAAGACCAGGTTAAGAACAACGAGTCACAGGACTCCATTCTGGCCTCTCTACCTGTATTAAAAGGAGCAGCGGCCTTCTTATCGGACGCCTCTGCGGATTCTGCCAGATTAGCAGCAAGATCTGCGGCCATGTCTAATGCCGGCCGTAGAGCAGTCTGGTTGAAATGTTGCCCGGGGGACATACAAACGAAAGGAAAGCTATGTTCTCTTCCGTGTGAGATTTTCTTTTCGGTGCCTCTCTTGACACAATTCTGGAGAAAGGTGACAACAAAAAAGGATTTCCTAAATCTTCCTTCTCAACTTTTAAGCAGTCCTTTCGGAGGAAGAAATTTGGACGCAGAAGGACGTCCACAGAACAATCTAGATGAGGAGGATTGTTCCAGGTAAGGGAAAGGGTTTTTGTTCGGCGGGCCCTCCCATGATAGTCGCAAACCGCCAAAATGACACTCTATCCCAGGTGGGAAGGAGGTTCTCTCTCTTTCTCCCAGCCTGGGAAAGGATCTCTTTCAGCAAGTGGATCCTCAATTTAGTAAAATCAGGTTTAAAACTGGAATTTTGGAGGAACCCACCAGAGAAATTTATCCCGACTGCCTTAAGATCCTCTCTACCAGAACAGCGGGCACTGGAAAGAACGTCTTGCTGGAGGTATCGCCACAAGAAGAAAGAAGAGGGTTCTATTCCCCCTTGTTCCTTATAAAGAAGCCGGACAATTCATACAGAGTCATCCTCAACTTGAAAGGCCTAAACAAATTCCTGAACATTCCATCATTCAAGATGGAAACGATAAAATCAACGATAAGCCTTCTGTTCCCCGGCTGCTACATGGCAGTGTTGGACCTAAAGGATGCGTACTACCATGTGCCAATCCTTCACGACTTTCAAAAATACCTCAGAGTAGCCGTAACTGTACAGGGAATCGTCAAGCACTTCCAGTACAGAGCTCTTCCCTTCGGCTTAGCAGTAGCGCCCCGCATATTCACAAAACTTATAGCGGAGGTTACAGCTCATCTCAGGGAGGAAAATAGATTGATCATTTCGTACCTGGACGACTTCCTAATAGTGGGCAAAACTTATGATCACTGCCTGGCCCAAGTGGATCAGGTGTGTACCATCTTAAAAAACTTAGGATGGTGTTTAAACCTAGAAAAATCTAAACTGATCCCGCATACAACTCAAATCGTTTTAGGCCTTAGTCTGGATTCAGTTCGACAGGAATGCCGCCTGCCCGAGCAGAAAAGAGAAAAAATAAAAAATTTAGTCTCGACAGCCATAACAAACCCAGTAATGACTCTCAGGGGGGCCATGTCTCTGTTGGGGTCCCTCACCTCCTGCATCCCAGCGGTATGCTGGGCCCAATTTCATTCAAGAGAATTGCAGTGGGACGTCCTAAAGAACGAAATCATCCTCAGGGGACATCTGGAGGGCAGGTTAACACTCCCAGAAAATGTAATTCAGTCTCTGTACTGGTGGTTAGAGACAAGCACATTCCAGACAGGCGTCCCCTGGGTTCCCCAATTTACCAGAATGATTACTACGGACGCCAGCCCCAGGCGGTGGGGGGCGCACCGAGACAGCCACCCGATACAGGGGACTTGGTCAGAGGAGGAGAGTCTGGAGTGTTCCAACATGTGGGAATTACGAGCAGTAGAGAAGGCACTAATCCGCTTCTTACCCCTTCTAAGAGGACATCACATAAAAATTCTGTCCGACAACCAGGTCACGGTGGCATATGTAAACCACCAGGGGGAAACTCCCTCAAAATCACTAATGCCGATTGCGGGGAGGATATTTTCTCTAGTGGAAGGAAAAGTTCTCTCTTTAAAGGCCCTTCATATCAGAGGAGAGGACAACACGAAGGCAGACTTTCTAGTCGCAGGCCATTATTGCAGGGAGAATGGACTCTAAATCACTCAGTCTTCCGTCAGCTAGTTTCCATGTGGGGGTCTCCAGAGGTCGACCTGTTTGCGACCCGTCAGAACAGCATGTTAAAAAAGTTCTGCTCCCTGAATCCCACGGAAAACCCTTTGGTAGTAGACGCCTTCCAGTGCAGATGGGATTTCAGTCTGGCCTATGTCTTTCCCCCAATGTGCCTAATTCCAGCAGTGTTGAGGAAGATCCGGGAGGATCAGGCTCGAGTGGTCCTCATAGCCCCCTTCTGGCCCAAGAGACCGTGGTTCTTTTGCCTAAGGAGCATGTCAGTCACGAACCCCTGGATTCTTCCAGAGATTCCCGACCTTCTTCCTCAAGGTCCTATATTTCATCCTCCGGTGAAAGGATTGCACTTAGCGGCCTGGAACTGGAGAGGTCGTTGCTAGAGGGTCGGGGTTTCTCATCGAATCTAGTTACTACTCTTTTAGGTAAAAAAAACAAGCAATGTGAACTGAGGTCTAAGATGGTACACATGCAAGAAATAGGAGCATGTTCACACTAGCAAAAAGAAGCAAAACCTACAAAAGACAAAAAATATATCTCATACCCTACCATCATTATATATAAATGTAAAGCAAAGTTGCATATTAAATATAGGGTACTTAGTGAACTATTTTTGATCAAAAAAAGTATTCAAGCCGCACCACCAGCGACAAGGTGACCCTAAATTGGGATGGTACCTACACTGTCTATATTAAAAACCTTACTGTATATCAAAGTTGAAGTAATGCATATAAAAGGGTAGACAAATAGTGGTCTGAAGTTGGGACCCGGTCCTATTTGTCTACCCTTTTATATGTATTACTTCAACTTTGATATACAGTAAGGTTTTTAATATAGACAGTGTAGGTACCGTCCCAATTTAGGGTCACCTTGTTTCTGGTGGGGCGGCTTGAATACTTTTTTTGATCAAAAATAGTTCACTAAGTACCCTATACTTAATATGCAACTTTGCTTTACATTTATATATAATGATGGTAGGGTATGAGATATATTTTTTGTCTTTTGTAGGTTTTGCTTCTTTTTGCTAGTGTGAACATGCTCCTATTTCTTGCATGTGTACCATCTTAGACCTCAGTTCACATTGCTTGTTTTTTTTGTCTTGTTTGCATTCTGTGCAAATTAAGGGTGTGGCATCCCCTTTGTTGAGCTGATTAGTATATATGTAGCTTACCACGGGCCTAGGTGGTCTGAAGTTGGGACCCGGTCCTATTTTTCTACCCTTTTATATGCATTACTTCAACTTTGATATACAGTAAGGTTTTTAATATAGACAGTGTAGGTACCGTCCCAATTTAGGGTCACCTTGTCGCTGGTGGGGCGGCTTGAATACTTTTTTTGATCAAAAATAGTTCACTAAGTACCCTATATTTAATATGCAACTTTGCTTTACATTTATATATAATGATGGTAGGGTATGAGATATATTTTTTGTCTTTTGTAGGTTTTAATCTTTTAGGTAGTAGGAAACCAATCACTACTAAAATCTACAGTAGAGTCTGGAAGAAGTTCTTCCCATCTCAGGGATTCTCCCTGGGGGAGGGGGTTCCCATAACGGCCATTTTGGAATTTCTTCAAAAAGGGCTGGAGAAAGGCCTAGCGGTTAGCTCTTTAAAAGTCCAAATCTCTGCCTTAGGGGCCTTGTATACTTAGAATCTGGCCGGTAACAAATGAATTTCCAGGTTCGTGAGGGCATGCAGTAGATCCAATCCAGCCCCTATAATAAGGGTCCCTTCTTGGGATTTAAACTTAATGCGTTTAGCACTAACAGGTTCTCCCTTTGAGCCCCTTAGCTCAGAGTCCATAAAATCACTCACCCTAAAAACAATACTTTTGGTGGCCTTAACATCAGCACGGAGGGTTAGTGAGTTACAGGCTTTATCTGCAGATCCACCTTTTACCTTAGTGCTAAACGATAGGGTAGTTTTGAGACCAGACCCTGCTTTCCTTCCTAAAATTTTTCTAAATTTCATATGTCTCAGGAGATAGCCCTACCTTCCTTCTGTCCTGAACCAAAAAATAGCAAGGAGGAAAGATTTTTACCTTGGATGTCAGGAGATGCCTTATACATTATTTAGCATCCACAAGCTCATGGAGGAAGGATAGGGCTCTATTTGTCTCCTTTCAGGGCCCCCGAAAGGGATCAAAGGTCTCAAAAGGCACTCTATCCGGGAAGCCATCATGATGGCCTATACGGGATCAGGCAAGGATCCTCCTAACAATCTGAAGGCCCACTCTACGCGGGGCATGGCTGCTTCCTGGGCGGAAAGAGCGGACGTGCCCATTGAGCAAATATGTAAGGCGGCCACGTGGTCATCTCCGTCCACTTTCTATAATCACTATAGGCTTGACCTTTCTGCCTCTGATCTCACATTTGGGAGAAGGGTTCTGCAGGCTGTGGTCCCTTCCTTACATACTTAGTTCTCTGTAATTCTCTCATTGTGCCGTCATGGGTGACAGAAAAACATGTATATTACTTACCTGTAATGTGTTTTTTCGGAACCCATGACTGCACCTTTACATTCCCTCCCTATCACTATGGTGTTCACCTTCCGGTTGGTGGGTGTTTAGTATTCACATGGGTGAAGTTCGTTTATGGTTAATAAAATTATGTGCTCTAACCGGAGAGTCCTCTCATGCTCTGTAATCTACTGATGCGGAGAGAGGCACCGCCCTTTTTATCTTGAAGGTTTCCTGTCCTTGAAGGGCGGATCCCCTCTCTCGCTGTGCCGTCATGGGTTCCGAAAAAACACATTACCGGTAAGTAATATACGTGTTTCTCTTTCACTGAGGCCACGTTCACACGTTCAGTATTTGGTGAATCAGTATTTGTAAGCCAAAACCAGGAGTGGAACAGTCAGAGGAAAAGTATAATAGAAACACGTCACCACTTCTGTATTTATCACCCACTCCTGGTTCAGGCTTACAAACACTGATGTAACATACTGACCAAATACTGAACATGTGCACTTGGCCTTAGTGTTAGGAGAAGCTGAGGAAATCTACATCTGATTTTTTTTCTCTGTGTTCGAGAAAAACTGATGAAACATGGATAGTAAAAACTGACATAGGAAATACAAATGGCAAAACAGTGGTCTGTTTTGTTTTTTTTTCAGATGCAATATGGACACAAATGTGTTGGATGGCTTGAACGAGGTCAAAATTATACAAATAAACATTTATCTCCCCATTAGACTGTGTGTAGGCAGTGCTAGGGTAAATTCTCACATGGCAGATTTGTTACACTAATTGCAACTGAAGTTGCCTCCTCTACAACAGAATGGGGTTGTTTTAGAAGTAAGCACGTAGACTTATGCAAGTCTCATTCAGATGTAAGGGTAAGTCACAGAGGTTTTCTCCTACTTTAAAGGGAATCTGGCACCAGGTTTTTGACATCTAATCTGAGAGCAGCATAATGTAGAGGCAGACACCCTAATTCCAGTGTTGTGTCTCTTACTGGGCTGCTTGCTCTAGTTTTAAAATCACTGTTTATCAGCAGGAGATTATCATTAGAGGACTTGTAAACCTGCTGTAAAGTAGTCCTTCATATTCATGAGCTATGTATAACCCCACCACTGATTGACAGCTGTCGTGTACGCTGTGCATAGGCAGAAAGCTGCCAATCAGTGTTGTGGGCGGGGTTACACAGTTTAGCATTCAAAGAACTGATAGATCTGCAGCAGATAAAACAGAGATTTTATCAAAACTACAGTAATCCAGTAAGTGATACATCGCTGAAATCATGGTCTCTGTCTCCTATTGTCAATGGGCCTAGGGTGTGATTATAAAGAAAAAAAAAATCTTATACTTGTCTCTCAGACTAGCGCGATTCCACCGCACTTGCTACTGTGTCTGCCTCCTGTTTGGGGGGGAATCAATAAGTGGAGGGAGCATCACTTGACCTCTGCAGCAATCAATGACTGCTGATTGGATGCAGCAGTCACAAGATGTTCCCTCCGGATGTTAATCCCAGAGGTGGGTATAAGATGCGTTTTTTTTATTTTTTTTAATGTTTAATCCTGGGACAATTGATAATGAGTTTTACAGTAAGGGACATACCCTTTGATTCCTTCAGTGTAACAATCCAAAGCATGGATTCAAACATGATGTTATTGATCATAAAACATTGTGGCCAGATGTTGCTTTAAAGGGAATCTGTCAGAAGGTTTTTGCTACCTCATCTGAGATCAGCCTGATGTAGGCAAATAGACCCTGAATCCAACGATGTATCCCTTAGATTACTGGGTGCAGCTGTTCTCACACAATAAGAGCTTTTACATTTAGCATGAAGCAGAGCTGAGAAACCGAACCCCGCCCCCACCAGACTCTCCAAAGTCCATAGCCAGTGAGGTGCCTATCACAGGAGGGCGTGTCGGTCACAGCAATGATAGGCTACAGCTGCTAAAACAATCATTGCAAGCACACAAAACCTCAGAGCTTGATAAGAGAGGCATTGCTGAAATCTGTGTTTTAACTCTTACCTCATGCTATCTTCAGCTTACATAGCAAAAACCTGCTGACAGATTCCATTTAACTAAAAAGGAAAATGTTTGATTCATTAGGAGGAGAGAGCCCTTATGTGGAGACATTACAAGGAGTGGATCCTTATCTGAGTGCGCTACAAGGAGAGGGCCTTTTATCTTAGCTCACTACAAATATTGAGCCGTTATGTGAGCGCATTACAAGGAGAAAGCCCTTATATGAGTGTGATACAAGGAGAGAGCCCTTGTGTGAGAAAACCCTTATGTGAACTACAAGGAATACGCCCGTTTGTGAGCCCACTACAAGCAACGAGCTCATATGTGAGCATACTACAAGGAGCGAGCCAAAGTATCAGCCACAGCCTCCACTGTCAAGGATGGGAGGATTTTCTATACTTGAAGCTGCATTGCAGGCACAGGCAAATTATACTGATACATAGAGATACATCTGTATATACCAGAAAATTTCTATGTCCCTGTATTCTAAAGGGAGAATAAAATTAACATTTTTTTTGCCTATAAGATAATTAAAAAATAATGAAAAACAATTAGAAAAATGTCATTTTCTCTCCTTTTTTGTGATCTGGTCTCCCTGGAAATCAAACCCACAACCTTTATCATTGCAGGTAGCAGCTAAAGTTAGCCTGCACTGACAAGTAGGGGACGATTTTCAATACTAGAAGCTGTATTGCAGGTTCTGAACCCACAGGCAGATTATAGAGATACATCTCTATATAACAGTGTATTTCTATGTTCATGTGAGCATACTACAAGGAGCGAGCCCGTATGTGAGCGTATTACAAGGAGCAAGCTTGTATGTGAGCATACTACAACGAGCAAGCCCTTATGTGAACGTACTACAAAGAGTGAGCCTGTATGTGAGCGTATTGCAAGTAGAGAGCCCATATATGAGTGCACTACAAAGAACGAGCTCGTATTTGAGCACACTACAAGGAGCGAGCCCGTCGGTGAGCGCACAAGGAGCGAGCCCATATGTGAGCATACTACAAGAAGCGAGCCCATATGTGAGCGCCCTATGAGGAGCGAGCTTGTATGTGAGCACACTACAAGCAGCGAGCCCATATGCGAGCGCACTACAAGGAGCGAGTCCGTATATGAGTGCACTACAAGGAGCGAGGTTGTATGTAAGCGCACAAGGAGCGAGCCTATCTGTGAGCACACAACAAAAAGTGAGCCCATATGTGAGCGCACTACAGGGAGCGAGCCCGTCTGTGAGCGCACTACAAGCAGCGAGCCCATATGTGAACGCACTACAAAGAATGAGCCTGTATGTGAGAGTATTGCAAGTAGAGAGCCCATATGTGAGCGAACTACAAGGAGCGAGCCTGTATATGAGCGAATTACAAGAAGAGAGCCTGTTTGTGAACGCACTACAAGCAGCGAGCCCATATGCGACCGCACTACAAGGAGGGAGTCCGTATATGAGTGCACTACAAGGAGTGAGCTTGTATGTAAGCGCACAAGGAGCGAGCCTATCTGTGAGCGCACAACAAAAAGTGAGCCCGTCTGTGAGCGCACTACAAGGAGTGAGTCCATATATGAGTGCACTACAAGAAGCGACCTCGTATGTGAGCACACTACAAAGAGTGAGCCTGTATGTGAGCATATTGCAAGTAGAGAGCCCGAATGTGAGCGCACTACAAGGAGCGAGCCCGTATGTGAATGCACAAGGAGCGAGCCCGTATGTGAGCGCACTACAAGGAGCGAGCCCGTATGTGAGTGCATAAGGAGCAAGCCCGTGAGTGCACAAGGAGGGAGCCCATATGTGAGCGCACTACAAGGAGCGAGCCCGTATGTGAGTGCACAAGGAGCGAGCCCGTATGTGAGCACACTACAAGGAGTGAGCCCGTATGTGAGTGCACAAGGAGAGTGCCCATATGTGAGCGCACAAGTAGTGAGCACGTATGCGAGCACACTACAAGGAGCGAGCCCGTATGTGAGCGCACTACAAGGAGCGAGCCCGTATGTGAGCGCACTACAAGGATCGAGCCCGTATGTGAGCGCACTACAAGGAGCGAGCCCGTATGTGAGCGCACTACAAGGAGCGAGCCCGTATGTGAATGCACAAGGAGCGAGCCCGTATGTGAATGCACAAGGAGCGAGCCTGTATGTGAGCTCACTACAAGGAGCGAGCCCGTATGTGAATGCACAAGGAGCGAGCCCGTGAGTGCACAAGGAGCGAGCCCATATGTGAGTGCACAAGGAGCGAGCCCGTATGTGAATGCACAAGGAGTGAGCACGTATGCAAGCACACTACAAGGAGCGAGCCCGTATGTGAGTGCACAAGGAGCGAGCCCGTATGTGAGCGCACTACAAGGAGCGAGCCCGTATGTGAGTGCACTGCAAGGAGCAAGCCCGTATGTGAGTGCACTACAAGGAGCAAGCCCATATGTGAGTGCACAAGGAGTGAGCACGTATGTGAGCGCACTACAAGGAGTGAGCCCGTATGTGAATGCACAAGGAGCGAGCCCGTATGTGAATGCACAAGGAGCGAGCCCGTATGTGAGCACACTACAAGGAGCGATCCCGTATGTGAGTGCACAAGGAGCGAGCCCGTGAGCGCACTACAAGGAGCGAGCCCGTATGTGAGCGCACTACAAGGAGCGAGCCCGTATGTGAGCGCACTACAAGGAGCGAGCCCATATGCGAGTGCACAAGGAGAGTGCCCTTATGTGAGTGCACAAGGAGTGAGCCCGTATGTGAGCGCACTAGAAGGAGCGAGCCCGTATGTGAGCGCACTATGAGGAGTGAGCACGTATGTGAGCGCACTACAAGGAGCGAGCCCGTATGTGAGTGCACAAGGAGTGAGCCCGTATGTGAGCGCACTACAAGGAGCGAGCCCGTATGTGAGTGCACAAGGAGTGAGCCCATATGTGAGCGTACTACAAGGAGCGAGCCTGTATGTGAGCGCACAAGGAGCGAGCCCGTATGTGAGCGCACTACGAGGAGTGAGCCCGTATGTGAGCGCACTACGAGGAGTGAGCCCGTATGTGAGCACACTACAAGGAGTGAGCCCGTATGTGAGCACACTACAAGGAGTGAGCCCGTATGTGAGTGCACAAGGAGAGTGCCCGTATGTGAGCGCACAACAAGGAGTGAGCACATATCCATGCACACTACAAGGAGCGAGCCGTATGTGAGCGCACTACCAGGAGCAAACCCGTATGTGAGTGCACTACAAGGAGCGAGCCCATTTGTGAGTGCACAAGGAGTGAGCACGTATGTGAGCGCACTACAAGGAGTGAGCCCGTATGTGAGTGCACAAGGAGAGTGCCCGTATGTGAGCGCACAAGTAGTGAGCACGTATGCGAGCACACTACAAGGAGCGAGCCTGTATGTGAGCGCACTACAAGGAGCGAGCCCGTATGTGAGCGCACTACAAAGAGCGAGCCCATTTGTGAGTGCACAAGGAGAGTGCCCGTATGTGAGCGCACAAGTAGCGAGCACGTATGCGAGCACACTACAAGGAGCGAGCCCGTATGTGAGCGCACTACAAGGAGTGAGCCCGTATGTGAGTGCACAAGGAGAGTGCCCATATGTGAGCGCACAAGTAGTGAGCACGTATGCGAGCACACTACAAGGAGCGAGTCCGTATGTGAGCGCACTACAAGGAGCGAGCCCGTATGTGAGTGCACAAGGAGCGAGCCCGTATGTGAGCGCACTACAAGGAGCGAGCCCGTATGTGAGTGCACTGCAAGGAGCAAGCCCGTATGTGAGTGCACTACAAGGAGCAAGCCCATATGTGAGTGCACAAGGAGTGAGCACGTATGTGAGCGCACTACAAGGAGTGAGCCCGTATGTGAATGCACAAGGAGCGAGCCCGTATGTGAGCACACTACAAGGAGCGATCCCGTATGTGAGTGCACAAGGAGAGAGCCCGTGAGCGCACTACAAGGAGCGAGCCCGTATGTGAGCGCACTACAAGGAGCGAGCCCGTATGCGAGTGCACAAGGAGAGTGCCCATATGTGAGCGCACAAGTAGTGAGCACATATGCGAGCACACTACAAGGAGCGAGTCCATATGTGAGCGCACTACAAGGAGCGAGCCCGTATGTGAGCGCACTACAAGGAGCGAGCCCGTATGTGAGTGCACAAGGAGCGAGCCCGTATGTGAGCGCACTACAAGGAGTGAGCCCGTATGTGAATGCACAAGGAGCGAGCCCATATGTGAGTGCACAAGCAGCGATCCTGTATGTGAGCGCACTACAAGGAGTGAGCACGTATGCATGCACACGACAAGGAGCGAGCCGTATGTGAGCGCACTACCAGGAGCGAACCCGTATGTGAGTGCACTACAAGGAGCGAGCCCATTTGTGAGTGCACAAGGAGTGAGCACGTATGTGAGCGCACTACAAGGAGTGAGCCCGTATGTGAGTGCACAAGGAGAGTGCCCGTATGTGAGCGCACAAGTAGTGAGCACGTATGCGAGCACACTACAAGGAGCGAGCCCGTATTTGAGCGCACTACAAGGAGCGAGCCCGTATGTGAGCGCACTACAAGGAGCGAGCCCATTTGTGAGTGCACAAGGAGTGAGCACGTATGTGAGCGCACTACAAGGAGTGAGCCCGTATGTGAGTGCACAAGGAGAGTGCCCGTATGTGAGCGCACAAGTAGTGAGCACGTATGCGAGCACACTACAAGGAGCGAGTCCGTATGTGAGCGCACTACAAGGAGCGAGCCCGTATGTGAGCGCACTACAAGGAGCGAGCCCGTATGTGAGTGCACAAGGAGCGAGCCCGTATGTGAGCGCACTACAAGGAGTGAGCCCGTATGTGAATGCACAAGGAGCGAGCCCATATGTGAGTGCACAAGGAGCGAGCCTGTATGTGAGCGCACTACAAAGAGTGAGCCCGTATGTAAGTGCACAAGGAGCGAGCCCGTATGTGAGCGCACTACAAGGAGTGAGCCCGTATGTGAGCGCACTACAAGGAGTGAGCCCGTATGTGAGTGCACAAGGAGCGAGCCCGTATGTGAGTGCACTACAAGGAGTGAGCCCGTATGTGAGCGCACAAGGAGCGAGCCCGTATGTGAGCGCACTACAAGGAGTGAGCCCGTATGTGAATGCACAAGGAGCGAGCCCGTATGTGAATGCACAAGGAGCGAGCCCGTATGTGAATGTACAAGGAGTGAGCCCGTATGTGAGCGCACAAGGAGCGAGCCCGTATGTGAATGCACAAGGAGCGAGCCTGTATGTGAGCGCACTACAAGGAGTGAGCCCGTATGTAAGTGCACAAGGAGCGAGCCCGTATGTGAGCGCACTACAAGGAGTGAGCCCGTATGTGAGCACACTACAAGGAGTGAGCCCGTATGTGAGCGCACTACAAGGAGTGAGCCCGTATGTGAGCGCACTACAAGGAGTGAGCCCGTATGTGAGTGCACAAGGAGCGAGCCCGTATGTGAGCACACTACAAGGAGTGAGCCCGTATGTGAGTGCACAAGGAGCGAGCCCGTATGTGAGCGCACTACAAGGAGTGAGCCCGTATGTGAATGCACAAGGAGCGAGCCCGTATGTGAGCGCACTACAAGGAGTGAGCCCGTATGTGAGTGCACAAGGAGCGCGCCTGTATGTGAGCGCACTACAAGGAGCGAGCCCGTATGTGAATGCACAAGGAGCGAGCCTGTATGTGAGTGCACAAGGAGCGAGCCCGTATGTGAGTGCACAAGGAGCGAGCCCGTATGTGAATGCACAAGGAGCGAGCCCGTATGTGAATGCACAAGGAGTGAGCACGTATGCAAGCACACTACAAGGAACGAGCCCGTATGTGAGTGCACAAGGAGCGAGCCCGTATGTGAGTGCACTACAAGGAGCAAGCCCATATGTGAGTGCACAAGGAGTGAGCACGTATGTGAGCGCACTACAAGGAGTGAGCCCGTATGTGAATGCACAAGGAGTGAGCCCGTATGTGAGCGCACTACAAGGAGCGATCCCGTATGTGAGTGCACAAGGAGCGAGCCCGTGAGCGCACTACAAGGAGCGAGCCCGTATGTGAGCGCACTACAAGGAGCGAGCCCGTATGCGAGCGCACTAGAAGGAGCGAGCCCGTATGTGAGCGCACTATGAGGAGTGAGTACGTATGTGAGCGCACTACAAGGAGCAAGCCCATATGTGAGTGCACAAGGAGTGAGCACGTATGTGAGCGCACTACAAGGAGTGAGCCCGTATGTGAATGCACAAGGAGCGAGCCCGTATGTGAGCGCACTACAAGGAGCGATCCCGTATGTGAGTGCACAAGGAGAGAGCCCGTGAGCGCACTACAAGGAGCGAGCCCGTATGTGAGCGCACTACAAGGAGCGAGCCCGTATGCGAGTGCACAAGGAGAGTGCCCATATGTGAGCGCACAAGTAGTGAGCACATATGCGAGCACACTACAAGGAGCGAGTCCATATGTGAGCGCACTACAAGGAGCGAGCCCGTATGTGAGCGCACTACAAGGAGCGAGCCCGTATGTGAGTGCACAAGGAGCGAGCCCGTATGTGAGCGCACTACAAGGAGTGAGCCCGTATGTGAATGCACAAGGAGCGAGCCCATATGTGAGTGCACAAGCAGCGATCCTGTATGTGAGCGCACTACAAGGAGTGAGCACGTATGCATGCACACGACAAGGAGCGAGCCGTATGTGAGCGCACTACCAGGAGCGAACCCGTATGTGAGTGCACTACAAGGAGCGAGCCCATTTGTGAGTGCACAAGGAGTGAGCACGTATGTGAGCGCACTACAAGGAGTGAGCCCGTATGTGAGTGCACAAGGAGAGTGCCCGTATGTGAGCGCACAAGTAGTGAGCACGTATGCGAGCACACTACAAGGAGCGAGCCCGTATTTGAGCGCACTACAAGGAGCGAGCCCGTATGTGAGCGCACTACAAGGAGCGAGCCCATTTGTGAGTGCACAAGGAGTGAGCACGTATGTGAGCGCACTACAAGGAGTGAGCCCGTATGTGAGTGCACAAGGAGAGTGCCCGTATGTGAGCGCACAAGTAGTGAGCACGTATGCGAGCACACTACAAGGAGCGAGTCCGTATGTGAGCGCACTACAAGGAGCGAGCCCGTATGTGAGCGCACTACAAGGAGCGAGCCCGTATGTGAGTGCACAAGGAGCGAGCCCGTATGTGAGCGCACTACAAGGAGTGAGCCCGTATGTGAATGCACAAGGAGCGAGCCCATATGTGAGTGCACAAGGAGCGAGCCTGTATGTGAGCGCACTACAAAGAGTGAGCCCGTATGTAAGTGCACAAGGAGCGAGCCCGTATGTGAGCGCACTACAAGGAGTGAGCCCGTATGTGAGCGCACTACAAGGAGTGAGCCCGTATGTGAGTGCACAAGGAGCGAGCCCGTATGTGAGTGCACTACAAGGAGTGAGCCCGTATGTGAGCGCACAAGGAGCGAGCCCGTATGTGAGCGCACTACAAGGAGTGAGCCCGTATGTGAATGCACAAGGAGCGAGCCCGTATGTGAATGCACAAGGAGCGAGCCCGTATGTGAATGTACAAGGAGTGAGCCCGTATGTGAGCGCACAAGGAGCGAGCCCGTATGTGAATGCACAAGGAGCGAGCCTGTATGTGAGCGCACTACAAGGAGTGAGCCCGTATGTAAGTGCACAAGGAGCGAGCCCGTATGTGAGCGCACTACAAGGAGTGAGCCCGTATGTGAGCACACTACAAGGAGTGAGCCCGTATGTGAGCGCACTACAAGGAGTGAGCCCGTATGTGAGCGCACTACAAGGAGTGAGCCCGTATGTGAGTGCACAAGGAGCGAGCCC
This sequence comes from Phyllobates terribilis, assembly GCF_046119375.1. NCBI lineage: Eukaryota > Metazoa > Chordata > Amphibia > Anura > Dendrobatidae > Phyllobates > Phyllobates terribilis. The sequence continues at coordinate 297,002,319 of NW_027362771.1, forward strand.
GTATGTGAGCACACTACAAGGAGTGAGCCCGTATGTGAGTGCACAAGGAGCGAGCCCGTATGTGAGCGCACTACAAGGAGTGAGCCCGTATGTGAATGCACAAGGAGCGAGCCCGTATGTGAGCGCACTACAAGGAGTGAGCCCGTATGTGAGTGCACAAGGAGCGCGCCTGTATGTGAGCGCACTACAAGGAGCGAGCCCGTATGTGAATGCACAAGGAGCGAGCCTGTATGTGAGTGCACAAGGAGCGAGCCCGTATGTGAGTGCACAAGGAGCGAGCCCGTATGTGAATGCACAAGGAGCGAGCCCGTATGTGAATGCACAAGGAGTGAGCACGTATGCAAGCACACTACAAGGAACGAGCCCGTATGTGAGTGCACAAGGAGCGAGCCCGTATGTGAGTGCACTACAAGGAGCAAGCCCATATGTGAGTGCACAAGGAGTGAGCACGTATGTGAGCGCACTACAAGGAGTGAGCCCGTATGTGAATGCACAAGGAGTGAGCCCGTATGTGAGCGCACTACAAGGAGCGATCCCGTATGTGAGTGCACAAGGAGCGAGCCCGTGAGCGCACTACAAGGAGCGAGCCCGTATGTGAGCGCACTACAAGGAGCGAGCCCGTATGCGAGCGCACTAGAAGGAGCGAGCCCGTATGTGAGCGCACTATGAGGAGTGAGTACGTATGTGAGCGCACTACAAGGAGCGAGCCCGTATGTGAGTGCACAAGGAGTGAGCCCGTATGTGAGCGCACTACAAGGAGCGAGCCCGTATGTGAGTGCACAAGGAGTGAGCCCATATGTGAGCGTACTACAAGGAGCGATCCTGTATGTGAGCGCACAAGGAGCGAGCCCGTATGTGAGCGCACTACGAGGAGTGAGCCCGTATGTGAGCGCACTACGAGGAGTGAGCCCGTATGTGAGCACACTACAAGGAGTGAGCCCGTATGTGAGTGCACAAGGAGAGTGCCCGTATGTGAGCGCACAACAAGGAGTGAGCACATATGCATGCACACTACAAGGAGCGAGCCGTATGTGAGCGCACTACCAGGAGCAAACCCGTATGTGAGTGCACTACAAGGAGCGAGCCCATTTGTGAGTGCACAAGGAGTGAGCACGTATGTGAGCGCACTACAAGGAGTGAGCCCATATGTGAGTGCACAAGGAGAGTGCCCGTATGTGAGCGCACAAGTAGTGAGCATGTATGCGAGCACACTACAAGGAGCGAGCCTGTATGTGAGCGCACTACAAGGAGCGAGCCCGTATGTGAGCGCACTACAAGGAGCAAGCCCATTTGTGAGTGCACAAGGAGAGTGCCCGTATGTGAGCGCACAAGTAGCGAGCACGTATGCGAGCACACTACAAGGAGTGAGCCCGTATGTGAGTGCACAAGGAGAGTGCCCATATGTGAGCGCACAAGTAGTGAGCACGTATGTGAGCACACTACAAGGAGCGAGTCCGTATGTGAGCGCACTACAAGGAGCGAGCCCGTATGTGAGTGCACAAGGAGCGAGCCCGTATGTGAGCGCACTACAAGGAGCGAGCCCGTATGTGAGTGCACTGCAAGGAGCAAGCCCGTATGTGAGTGCACTACAAGGAGCAAGCCCATATGTGAGTGCACAAGGAGTGAGCACGTATGTGAGCGCACTACAAGGAGTGAGCCCGTATGTGAATGCACAAGGAGCGAGCCCGTATGTGAGCGCACTACAAGGAGCGATCCCGTATGTGAGTGCACAAGGAGCGAGCCCGTGAGCGCACTACAAGGAGCGAGCCCGTATGTGAGCGCACTACAAGGAGCGAGCCCGTATGCGAGTGCACAAGGAGAGTGCCCATATGTGAGCGCACAAGTAGTGAGCACGTATGCGAGCACACTACAAGGAGCGAGTCCATATGTGAGCGCACTACAAGGAGCGAGCCCGTATGTGAGCGCACTACAAGGAGCGAGCCCGTATGTGAGTGCACAAGGAGCGAGCCCATATGTGAGCGCACTACAAGGAGTGAGCCCGTATGTGAATGCACAAGGAGCGATCCTGTTTGTGAGCGCACTACAAGGAGTGAGCACGTATGTATGCACACTACAAGGAGCGAGCCGTATGTGAGCGCACTACCAGGAGCGAACCCGTATGTGAGTGCACTACAAGGAGCGAGCCCATTTGTGAGTGCACAAGGAGTGAGCACGTATGTGAGCGCACTACAAGGAGTGAGCCCGTATGTGAGCGCACAAGTAGTGAGCACGTATGCGAGCACACTACAAGGAGCGAGCCCGTATGTGAGCGCACTACAAGGAGCGAGCCCGTATGTGAGCGCACTACAAGGAGCGAGCCCATTTGTGAGTGCACAAGGAGTGAGCACGTATGTGAGCGCACTACAAGGAGTGAGCCCGTATGTGAGTGCACAAGGAGAGTGCCCGTATGTGAGCGCACAAGTAGTGAGCACGTATGCGAGCACACTACAAGGAGCGAGTCCGTATGTGAGCGCACTACAAGGAGCGAGACCGTATGTGAGCGCACTACAAGGAGCGAGCCCGTATGTGAGTGCACAAGGAGCGAGCCCGTATGTGAGCGCACTACAAGGAGTGAGCCCGTATGTGAATGCACAAGGAGCGAGCCCATATGTGAGTGCACAAGGAGCGAGCCTGTATGTGAGCGCACTACAAAGAGTGAGCCCGTATGTAAGTGCACAAGGAGCGAGCCCGTATGTGAGCGCACTACAAGGAGTGAGCCCGTATGTGAGCGCACTACAAGGAGTGAGCCCGTATGTGAGTGCACAAGGAGCGAGCCCGTATGTGAGTGCACTACAAGGAGTGAGCCCGTATGTGAGCGCACAAGGAGCGAGCCCGTATGTGAGCGCACTACAAGGAGTGAGCCCGTATGTGAATGCACAAGGAGCGAGCCCGTATGTGAATGCACAAGGAGCGAGCCCGTATGTGAATGCACAAGGAGTGAGCCCGTATGTGAGCGCACAAGGAGTGAGCCCGTATGTGAATGCACAAGGAGCGAGCCTGTATGTGAGCGCACTACAAGGAGTGAGCCCGTATGTAAGTGCACAAGGAGCGAGCCCGTATGTGAGCGCACTACAAGGAGTGAGCCCGTATGTGAGCACACTACAAGGAGTGAGCCCGTATGTGAGCGCACTACAAGGAGTGAGCCCGTATGTGAGCGCACTACAAGGAGTGAGCCCGTATGTGAGTGCACAAGGAGCGAGCCCGTATGTGAGCGCACTACAAGGAGTGAGCCCGTATGTGAATGCACAAGGAGCGAGCCCGTATGTGAGCGCACTACAAGGAGTGAGCCCGTATATGAATGCACAAGGAGCGAGCCCGTATGTGAATGCAGAAGGAGCGAGCCCGTATGTGAATGCACAAGGAGCGAGCCCGTATGTGAATGCACAAGGAGCGAGCCCGTATGTGAATGCACAAGGAGCGAGCCCATATGTGAGTGCACAAGGAGCGAGCCTGTATGTGAGCGCACTACAAGGAGCGAGCCCGTATTTGAATGCACAAGGAGCGAGCCCGTATGTGAGTGCACAAGGAGCGAGCCCGTATGTGAATGCACAAGGAGCGAGCCCGTATGTGAATGCAAAAGGAGTGAGCCTATATGTGAGTGCACAAGGAGCGAGCCCGTATGTGAGTGCACAAGGAGCGAGCCCGTATGTGAGTGCACAAGGAGCGAGCCCGTATGTGAATGCACAAGGAGCGAGCCCGTATGTGAATGCACAAGGAGTGAGCCTATATGTGAGTGCACAAGGAGCGAGCCTGTATGTGAGCGCACTACAAGGAGCGAGCCCGTATGTGAATGCACAAGGAGCGAGCCTGTATGTGAATGCACAAGGAGTGAGCCTATATGTGAATGCACAAGGAGTGAGCCTATATGTGAGTGCACAAGGAGCGAGCCTGTATGTGAGCGCACTACAAGGAGCGAGCCCGTATGTGAATGCACAAGGAACGAGCCCGTATGTGAGTGCACAAGGAGTGAGCCCGTATGTGAATGCACAAGGAGTGAGCCCGTATGTGAGTGCACAAGGAGCGAGCCCGTATGTGAATGCACAAGGAGTGAGCCCGTATGTGAATGCACAAGGAGTGAGCCTATATGTGAGTGCACAAGGAGTGAGCCTATATGTTAGTGCACAAGGAGCGAGCCCGTATGTGAATGCACAAGGAGCGAGCCCGTATGTGAGCGCACTACAAGGAGCGAGCCTGTATGTGAATGCACAAGGAGTGAGCCCGTATGTGAGCGCACTACAAGGAGTGAGCCCGTATGTGAATGCACAAGGAGTGAGCCTATATGTGAGTGCACAAGGAGTGAGCCCGTATGTGAGCGCACTACAAGGAGTGAGCCTATATGTGAGTGCACAAGGAGTGAGCCCGTATGTGAGCGCACTACAAGGAGCGAGCCCGTATGTGAATGCACAAGGAGTGAGCCCGTATGTGAGCGCACTACAAGGAGCGAGCCCGTATGTGAATGCACAAGTAGCGAGCCCGTATGTGAGTGCACAAGGAGTGAGCCCGTATGTGAATGCACAAGGAGTGAGCCCGTATGTGAATGCACAAGGAGCGAGCCCGTATGTGAGTGCACAAGGAGCGAGCCCGTATGTGAATGCACAAGGAGTGAGCCCGTATGTGAATGCACAAGGAGTGAGCCTATATGTGAGTGCACAAGGAGCGAGCCCGTATGTGAATGCACAAGGAGCGAGCCCGTATGTGAGCGCACTACAAGGAGCGAGCCTGTATGTGAATGCACAAGGAGTGAGCCTATATGTGAGTGCACAAGGAGTGAGCCCGTATGTGAGCGCACTACAAGGAGTGAGCCTATATGTGAGTGCACAAGGAGCGAGCCTGTATGTGAGTGCACAAGGAGCGAGCCCGTATGTGAGTGCACAAGGAGCGAGCCCGTATGTGAATGCACAAGGAGCGAGCCCGTATGTGAATGCACAAGGAGTGAGCACGTATGCAAGCACACTACAAGGAACGAGCCCGTATGTGAGTGCACAAGGAGCGAGCCCGTATGTGAGTGCACTACAAGGAGCAAGCCCATATGTGAGTGCACAAGGAGTGAGCACGTATGTGAGCGCACTACAAGGAGTGAGCCCGTATGTGAATGCACAAGGAGTGAGCTCGTATGTGAGCGCACTACAAGGAGCGATCCCGTATGTGAGTGCACAAGGAGCGAGCCCGTGAGCGCACTACAAGGAGCGAGCCCGTATGTGAGCGCACTACAAGGAGCGAGCCCGTATGCGAGCGCACTAGAAGGAGCGAGCCCGTATGTGAGCGCACTATGAGGAGTGAGTACGTATGTGAGCGCACTACAAGGAGCGAGCCCGTATGTGAGTGCACAAGGAGTGAGCCCGTATGTGAGCGCACTACAAGGAGCGAGCCCGTATGTGAGTGCACAAGGAGTGAGCCCATATGTGAGCGTACTACAAGGAGCGATCCTGTATGTGAGCGCACAAGGAGCGAGCCCGTATGTGAGCGCACTACGAGGAGTGAGCCCGTATGTGAGCGCACTACGAGGAGTGAGCCCGTATGTGAGCACACTACAAGGAGTGAGCCCGTATGTGAGTGCACAAGGAGAGTGCCCGTATGTGAGCGCACAACAAGGAGTGAGCACATATGCATGCACACTACAAGGAGCGAGCCGTATGTGAGCGCACTACCAGGAGCAAACCCGTATGTGAGTGCACTACAAGGAGCGAGCCCATTTGTGAGTGCACAAGGAGTGAGCACGTATGTGAGCGCACTACAAGGAGTGAGCCCATATGTGAGTGCACAAGGAGAGTGCCCGTATGTGAGCGCACAAGTAGTGAGCATGTATGCGAGCACACTACAAGGAGCGAGCCTGTATGTGAGCGCACTACAAGGAGCGAGCCCGTATGTGAGCGCACTACAAGGAGCAAGCCCATTTGTGAGTGCACAAGGAGAGTGCCCGTATGTGAGCGCACAAGTAGCGAGCACGTATGCGAGCACACTACAAGGAGTGAGCCCGTATGTGAGTGCACAAGGAGAGTGCCCATATGTGAGCGCACAAGTAGTGAGCACGTATGTGAGCACACTACAAGGAGCGAGTCCGTATGTGAGCGCACTACAAGGAGCGAGCCCGTATGTGAGTGCACAAGGAGCGAGCCCGTATGTGAGCGCACTACAAGGAGCGAGCCCGTATGTGAGTGCACTGCAAGGAGCAAGCCCGTATGTGAGTGCACTACAAGGAGCAAGCCCATATGTGAGTGCACAAGGAGTGAGCACGTATGTGAGCGCACTACAAGGAGTGAGCCCGTATGTGAATGCACAAGGAGCGAGCCCGTATGTGAGCGCACTACAAGGAGCGATCCCGTATGTGAGTGCACAAGGAGCGAGCCCGTGAGCGCACTACAAGGAGCGAGCCCGTATGTGAGCGCACTACAAGGAGCGAGCCCGTATGCGAGTGCACAAGGAGAGTGCCCATATGTGAGCGCACAAGTAGTGAGCACGTATGCGAGCACACTACAAGGAGCGAGTCCATATGTGAGCGCACTACAAGGAGCGAGCCCGTATGTGAGCGCACTACAAGGAGCGAGCCCGTATGTGAGTGCACAAGGAGCGAGCCCATATGTGAGCGCACTACAAGGAGTGAGCCCGTATGTGAATGCACAAGGAGCGATCCTGTTTGTGAGCGCACTACAAGGAGTGAGCACGTATGTATGCACACTACAAGGAGCGAGCCGTATGTGAGCGCACTACCAGGAGCGAACCCGTATGTGAGTGCACTACAAGGAGCGAGCCCATTTGTGAGTGCACAAGGAGTGAGCACGTATGTGAGCGCACTACAAGGAGTGAGCCCGTATGTGAGTGCACAAGGAGAGTGCCCGTATGTGAGCGCACAAGTAGTGAGCACGTATGCGAGCACACTACAAGGAGCGAGCCCGTATGTGAGCGCACTACAAGGAGCGAGCCCGTATGTGAGCGCACTACAAGGAGCGAGCCCATTTGTGAGTGCACAAGGAGTGAGCACGTATGTGAGCGCACTACAAGGAGTGAGCCCGTATGTGAGTGCACAAGGAGAGTGCCCGTATGTGAGCGCACAAGTAGTGAGCACGTATGCGAGCACACTACAAGGAGCGAGTCCGTATGTGAGCGCACTACAAGGAGCGAGACCGTATGTGAGCGCACTACAAGGAGCGAGCCCGTATGTGAGTGCACAAGGAGCGAGCCCGTATGTGAGCGCACTACAAGGAGTGAGCCCGTATGTGAATGCACAAGGAGCGAGCCCATATGTGAGTGCACAAGGAGCGAGCCTGTATGTGAGCGCACTACAAAGAGTGAGCCCGTATGTAAGTGCACAAGGAGCGAGCCCGTATGTGAGCGCACTACAAGGAGTGAGCCCGTATGTGAGCGCACTACAAGGAGTGAGCCCGTATGTGAGTGCACAAGGAGCGAGCCCGTATGTGAGTGCACTACAAGGAGTGAGCCCGTATGTGAGCGCACAAGGAGCGAGCCCGTATGTGAGCGCACTACAAGGAGTGAGCCCGTATGTGAATGCACAAGGAGCGAGCCCGTATGTGAATGCACAAGGAGCGAGCCCGTATGTGAATGCACAAGGAGTGAGCCCGTATGTGAGCGCACAAGGAGTGAGCCCGTATGTGAATGCACAAGGAGCGAGCCTGTATGTGAGCGCACTACAAGGAGTGAGCCCGTATGTAAGTGCACAAGGAGCGAGCCCGTATGTGAGCGCACTACAAGGAGTGAGCCCGTATGTGAGCACACTACAAGGAGTGAGCCCGTATGTGAGCGCACTACAAGGAGTGAGCCCGTATGTGAGCGCACTACAAGGAGTGAGCCCGTATGTGAGTGCACAAGGAGCGAGCCCGTATGTGAGCGCACTACAAGGAGTGAGCCCGTATGTGAATGCACAAGGAGCGAGCCCGTATGTGAGCGCACTACAAGGAGTGAGCCCGTATATGAATGCACAAGGAGCGAGCCCGTATGTGAATGCAGAAGGAGCGAGCCCGTATGTGAATGCACAAGGAGCGAGCCCGTATGTGAATGCACAAGGAGCGAGCCCGTATGTGAATGCACAAGGAGCGAGCCCATATGTGAGTGCACAAGGAGCGAGCCTGTATGTGAGCGCACTACAAGGAGCGAGCCCGTATTTGAATGCACAAGGAGCGAGCCCGTATGTGAGTGCACAAGGAGCGAGCCCGTATGTGAATGCACAAGGAGCGAGCCCGTATGTGAATGCAAAAGGAGTGAGCCTATATGTGAGTGCACAAGGAGCGAGCCCGTATGTGAGTGCACAAGGAGCGAGCCCGTATGTGAGTGCACAAGGAGCGAGCCCGTATGTGAATGCACAAGGAGCGAGCCCGTATGTGAATGCACAAGGAGTGAGCCTATATGTGAGTGCACAAGGAGCGAGCCTGTATGTGAGCGCACTACAAGGAGCGAGCCCGTATGTGAATGCACAAGGAGCGAGCCTGTATGTGAATGCACAAGGAGTGAGCCTATATGTGAATGCACAAGGAGTGAGCCTATATGTGAGTGCACAAGGAGCGAGCCTGTATGTGAGCGCACTACAAGGAGCGAGCCCGTATGTGAATGCACAAGGAACGAGCCCGTATGTGAGTGCACAAGGAGTGAGCCCGTATGTGAATGCACAAGGAGTGAGCCCGTATGTGAGTGCACAAGGAGCGAGCCCGTATGTGAATGCACAAGGAGTGAGCCCGTATGTGAATGCACAAGGAGTGAGCCTATATGTGAGTGCACAAGGAGTGAGCCTATATGTTAGTGCACAAGGAGCGAGCCCGTATGTGAATGCACAAGGAGCGAGCCCGTATGTGAGCGCACTACAAGGAGCGAGCCTGTATGTGAATGCACAAGGAGTGAGCCCGTATGTGAGCGCACTACAAGGAGTGAGCCCGTATGTGAATGCACAAGGAGTGAGCCTATATGTGAGTGCACAAGGAGTGAGCCCGTATGTGAGCGCACTACAAGGAGTGAGCCTATATGTGAGTGCACAAGGAGTGAGCCCGTATGTGAGCGCACTACAAGGAGCGAGCCCGTATGTGAATGCACAAGGAGTGAGCCCGTATGTGAGCGCACTACAAGGAGCGAGCCCGTATGTGAATGCACAAGTAGCGAGCCCGTATGTGAGTGCACAAGGAGTGAGCCCGTATGTGAATGCACAAGGAGTGAGCCCGTATGTGAATGCACAAGGAGCGAGCCCGTATGTGAGTGCACAAGGAGCGAGCCCGTATGTGAATGCACAAGGAGTGAGCCCGTATGTGAATGCACAAGGAGTGAGCCTATATGTGAGTGCACAAGGAGCGAGCCCGTATGTGAATGCACAAGGAGCGAGCCCGTATGTGAGCGCACTACAAGGAGCGAGCCTGTATGTGAATGCACAAGGAGTGAGCCTATATGTGAGTGCACAAGGAGTGAGCCCGTATGTGAGCGCACTACAAGGAGTGAGCCTATATGTGAGTGCACAAGGAGTGAGCCCGTATGTGAGCGCACTACAAGGAGTGAGCCCGTATGTGAATGCACAAGGAGTGAGCCCGTATGTGAGCTCACTACAAGGAACGAGCCCGTATGTGAGTGCACAAGGAGCGAGCCCGTATGTGAATGCACAAGTAGTGAGCACGTATGTGAGTGCACAAGGAGCGAGCCCGTATGTGAGTGCACAAGGAGCGAGCCCGTATGTGAATGCACAAGGAGTGAGCCCGTATGTGAATGCACAAGGAGTGAGCCCGTATGTGAATGCACAAGGAGTGAGCCCGTATGTGAATGCACAAGGAGTGAGCCCGTATGTGAGTGCACAAGGAGTGAGCCCGTATGTGAATGCACAAGGAGTGAGCCCGTATGTGAGTGCACAAGGAGTGAGCCCGTATGTGAGTGCACAAGGAGTGAGCCCGTATGTGAGTGCACAAGGAGTGAGCCCGTATGTGAGCGCACAAGGAGCGAGCCCGTATGTGAGCACACAAGGAGCGAGCCCGTATGTGAATGCACAAGGAGTGAGCCCGTATGTGAGTGCACAAGGAGCGAGCCCGTATGTGAATGCACAAGGAGCGAGCCCGTATGTGAATGCACAAGGAGCGAGCCCGTATGTGAGCGCACAAGGAGTGAGCCCGTATGTGAGCGCACAAGGAGCGAGCCCGTATGTGAATGCACAAGGAGTGAGCCCGTATGTGAATGCACAAGGAGTGAGCCCGTATGTGAGTGCACAAGGAGTGAGCCCGTATGTGAATGCACAAGGAGCCCGTATGTGAGTGCACAAGGAGTGAGCCCGTATGTGAGTGCACAAGGAGCGAGCCCGTATGTGAATGCACAAGGAGTGAGCCCGTATGTGAGTGCACAAGGAGTGAGCCCGTATGTGAATGCACAAGGAGTGAGCCCGTATGTGAGTGCACAAGAAGTGAGCCCGTATGTGAGTGCACAAGGAGCGAGCCCGTATGTGAGTGCACAAGGAGTGAGCCCGTATGTGAATGCACAAGGAGTGAGCCCGTATGTGAGTGCACAAGGAGTGAGCCCGTATGTGAGTGCACAAGGAGCGAGCCCGTATGTGAATGCACAAGGAGTGAGCCCGTATGTGAGTGCACAAGGAGTGAGCCCGTATGTGAATGCACAAGGAGTGAGCCCGTATGTGAGTGCACAAGGAGTGAGCCCGTATGTGAATGCACAAGGAGTGAGCCCGTATGTGAATGCACAAGGAGCGAGCCCGTATGTGAATGCACAAGGAGCGAGCCCGTATGTGAATGCACAAGGAGTGAGCCCGTATGTGAATGCACAAGGAGTGAGCCCGTATGTGAATGCACAAGGAGTGAGCCCGTATGTGAATGCACAAGGATTGAGCCCGTATGTGAGTGCACAAGGAGTGAGCCCGTATGTGAGTGCACAAGGAGTGAGCCCGTATGTGAATGCACAAGGAGTGAGCCCGTATGTGAGTGCACAAGGAGTGAGCCCGTATGTGAATGCACAAGGAGTGAGCCTGTATGTGAATGCACAAGGAGTGAGCCCGTATGTGAATGCACAAGGAGCGAGCCCGTATGTGAGTGCACAAGGAGCGAGCCCGTATGTGAATGCACAAGGAGTGAGCCCGTATGTGAGTGCACAAGGAGCGAGCCCGTATGTGAATGCACAAGGAGCGAGCCCGTATGTGAATGCACAAGGAGCGAGCCCGTATGTGAGCGCACAAGGAGTGAGCCCGTATGTGAGCGCACAAGGAGCGAGCCCGTATGTGAATGCACAAGGAGTGAGCCCGTATGTGAATGCACAAGGAGTGAGCCCGTATGTGAGTGCACAAGGAGTGAGCCCGTATGTGAATGCACAAGGAGCCCGTATGTGAGTGCACAAGGAGTGAGCCCGTATGTGAGTGCACAAGGAGTGAGCCCGTATGTGAATGCACAAGGAGTGAGCCCGTATGTGAGTGCACAAGGAGCGAGCCCGTATGTGAATGCACAAGGAGCGAGCCTGTATGTGAGTGCACAAGGAGTGAGCCCGTATGTGAGTGCACAAGGAGTGAGCCCGTATGTGAGTGCACAAGGAGTGATCCCGTATGTGAATGCACAAGGAGTGAGCCCGTATGTGAATGCACAAGGAGCGAGCCCGTATGTGAATGCACAAGGAGTGAGCACGTATGCAAGCACACTACAAGGAGCGAGCCCGTATGTGAGTGCACAAGGAGCGAGCCCGTATGTGAGCGCACTACAAGGAGCGAGCCCGTATGTGAGTGCACTGCAAGGAGCAAGCCCGTATGTGAGTGCACTACAAGGAGCAAGCCCATATGTGAGTGCGCAAGGAGTGAGCACGTATGTGAGCGCACTACAAGGAGTGAGCCCGTATGTGAATGCACAAGGAGTGAGCCCGTATGTGAGCGCACTACAAGGAGCGATCCCGTATGTGAGTGCACAAGGAGCGAGCCCGTGAGCGCACTACAAGGAGCGAGCCCGTATGTGAGCGCACTACAAGGAGCGAGCCCGTATGCGAGTGCACAAGAAGAGTGCCCTTATGTGAGTACACAAGGAGTGAGCCCGTATGTGAGCGCACTAGAAGGAGCGAGCCCGTATGTGAGCGCACTATGAGGAGTGAGCACGTATGTGAGCGCACTACAAGGAGCGAGCCCGTATGTGAGTGCACAAGGAGTGAGCCCGTATGTGAGCGCACTACAAGGAGCGAGCCCGTATGTGAGTGCACAAGGAGTGAGCCCATATGTGAGCGTACTACAAGGAGCGATCCTGTATGTGAGCGCACAAGGAGCGAGCCCGTATGTGAGCGCACTACGAGGAGTGAGCCCGTATGTGAGCGCACTACGAGGAGTGAGCCCGTATGTGAGCACACTACAAGGAGTGAGCCCGTATGTGAGTGCACAAGGAGAGTGCCCGTATGTGAGCGCACAACAAGGAGTGAGCACATATGCATGCACACTACAAGGAGCGAGCCGTATGTGAGCGCACTACCAGGAGCAAACCCGTATGTGAGTGCACTACAAGGAGCGAGCCCATTTGTGAGTGCACAAGGAGTGAGCACGTATGTGAGCGCACTACAAGGAGTGAGCCCGTATGTGAGTGCACAAGTAGTGAGCATGTATGCGAGCACACTACAAGGAGCGAGCCTGTATGTGAGCGCACTACAAGGAGCGAGCCCGTATGTGAGCGCACTACAAGGAGCGAGCCCATTTGTGAGTGCACAAGGAGAGTGCCCGTATGTGAGCGCACAAGTAGCGAGCACGTATGCGAGCACACTACAAGGAGTGAGCCCGTATGTGAGTGCACAAGGAGAGTGCCCATATGTGAGCGCACAAGTAGTGAGCACGTATGTGAGCACACTACAAGGAGCGAGTCCGTATGTGAGCGCACTACAAGGAGCGAGCCCGCATGTGAGTGCACAAGGAGCGAGCCCGTATGTGAGCGCACTACAAGGAGCGAGCCCGTATGTGAGTGCACTGCAAGGAGCAAGCCCGTATGTGAGTGCACTACAAGGAGCAAGCCCATATGTGAGTGCACAAGGAGTGAGCACGTATGTGAGCGCACTACAAGGAGTGAGCCCGTATGTGAATGCACAAGGAGCGAGCCCGTATGTGAGCGCACTACAAGGAGCGATCCCGTATGTGAGTGCACAAGGAGCGAGCCCGTGAGCGCACTACAAGGAGCGAGCCCGTATGTGAGCGCACTACAAGGAGCGAGCCCGTATGCGAGTGCACAAGGAGAGTGCCCATATGTGAGCGCACAAGTAGTGAGCACGTATGCGAGCACACTACAAGGAGCGAGTCCATATGTGAGCGCACTACAAGGAGCGAGCCCGTATGTGAGCGCACTACAAGGAGCGAGCCCGTATGTGAGTGCACAAGGAGCGAGCCCGTATGTGAGCGCACTACAAGGAGTGAGCCCGTATGTGAATGCACAAGGAGCGAGCCCATATGTGAGTGCACAAGGAGCGATCCTGTATGTGAGCGCACTACAAGGAGTGAGCACGTATGTATGCACACTACAAGGAGCGAGCCGTATGTGAGCGCACTACCAGGAGCGAACCCGTATGTGAGTGCACAAGGAGTGAGCACGTATGTGAGCGCACTACAAGGAGTGAGCCCGTATGTGAGTGCACAAGGAGAGTGCCCGTATGTGAGCGCACAAGTAGTGAGCACGTATGCGAGCACACTACAAGGAGGGAGCCCGTATGTGAGCGCACTACAAGGAGCGAGCCCGTATGTGAGCGCACTACAAGGAGCGAGCCCATTTGTGAGTGCACAAGGAGTGAGCACGTATGTGAGCGCACTACAAGGAGTGAGCCCGTATGTGAGTGCACAAGGAGAGTGCCCGTATGTGAGCGCACATGTAGTGAGCACGTATGCGAGCACACTACAAGGAGCGAGTCCGTATGTGAGCGCACTACAAGGAGCGAGCCCGTATGTGAGCGCACTACAAGGAGCGAGCCCGTATGTGAGTGCACAAGGAGCGAGCCCGTCTGTGAGCGCACTACAAGGAGTGAGCCCGTATGTGAATGCACAAGGAGCGAGCCCATATGTGAGTGCACAAGGAGCGAGCCTGTATGTGAGCGCACTACAAAGAGTGAGCCCGTATGTAAGTGCACAAGGAGCGAGCCCGTATGTGAGCGCACTACAAGGAGTGAGCCCGTATGTGAGCGCACTACAAGGAGTGAGCCCGTATGTGAGTGCACAAGGAGCGAGCCCGTATGTGAGTGCACTACAAGGAGTGAGCCCGTATGTGAGCGCACAAGGAGCGAGCCCGTATGTGAGCGCACTACAAGGAGTGAGACCGTATGTGAATGCACAAGGAGCGAGCCCGTATGTGAATGCACAAGGAGCGAGCCCGTATGTGAATGCACAAGGAGTGAGCCCGTATGTGAGCGCACAAGGAGCGAGCCCGTATGTGAATGCACAAGGAGCGAGCCTGTATGTGAGCGCACTACAACGAGTGAGCCCGTATGTAAGTGCACAAGGAGCGAACCCGTATGTGAGCGCACTACAAGGAGTGAGCCCGTATGTGAGCACACTACAAGGAGTGAGCCCGTATGTGAGCGCACTACAAGGAGTGAGCCCGTATGTGAGCGCACTACAAGGAGTGAGCCCGTATGTGAGTGCACAAGGAGCGAGCCCGTATGTGAGCGCACTACAAGGAGTGAGCCCGTATGTGAATGCACAAGGAGCGAGCCCGTATGTGAGCGCACTACAAGGAGTGAGCCCGTATATGAATGCACAAGGAGCGAGCCCGTATGTGAATGCAGAAGGAGCGAGCCCGTATGTGAATGCACAAGGAGCGAGCCCGTATGTGAATGCACAAGGAGCGAGCCCGTATGTGAATGCACAAGGAGCGAGCCCATATGTGAGTGCACAAGGAGCGAGCCTGTATGTGAGCGCACTACAAGGAGCGAGCCCGTATTTGAATGCACAAGGAGCGAGCCCGTATGTGAGTGCACAAGGAGCGAGCCCGTATGTGAATGCACAAGGAGCGAGCCCGTATGTGAATGCACAAGGAGTGAGCCTATATGTGAGTGCACAAGGAGCGAGCCCGTATGTGAGTGCACAAGGAGCGAGCCCGTATGTGAGTGCACAAGGAGCGAGCCCGTATGTGAATGCACAAGGAGCGAGCCTGTATGTGAATGCACAAGGAGTGAGCCTATATGTGAGTGCACAAGGAGCGAGCCTGTATGTGAGCGCACTACAAGGAGCGAGCCCGTATGTGAATGCACAAGGAGCGAGCCTGTATGTGAATGCACAAGGAGTGAGCCTATATGTGAATGCACAAGGAGTGAGCCTATATGTGAGTGCACAAGGAGCGAGCCTGTATGTGAGCGCACTACAAGGAGCGAGCCCGTATGTGAATGCACAAGGAACGAGCCCGTATGTGAGTGCACAAGGAGTGAGCCCGTATGTGAATGCACAAGGAGTGAGCCCGTATGTGAGTGCACAAGGAGCGAGCCCGTATGTGAATGCACAAGGAGTGAGCCCGTATGTGAATGCACAAGGAGTGAGCCTATATGTGAGTGCACAAGGAGTGAGCCTATATGTTAGTGCACAAGGAGCGAGCCCGTATGTGAATGCACAAGGAGCGAGCCCGTATGTGAGCGCACTACAAGGAGGGAGCCTGTATGTGAATGCACAAGGAGTGAGCCCGTATGTGAGCGCACTACAAGGAGTGAGCCCGTATGTGAATGCACAAGGAGTGAGCCTATATGTGAGTGCACAAGGAGTGAGCCCGTATGTGAGCGCACTACAAGGAGTGAGCCTATATGTGAGTGCACAAGGAGTGAGCCCGTATGTGAGCGCACTACAAGGAGCGAGCCCGTATGTGAATACACAAGGAGTGAGCCCGTATGTGAGCGCACTACAAGGAGCGAGCCCGTATGTGAATGCACAAGGAGCGAGCCCGTATGTGAGTGCACAAAGAGTGAGCCCGTATGTGAATGCACAAGGAGTGAGCCCGTATGTGAATGCACAAGGAGCGAGCCCGTATGTGAGTGCACAAGGAGCGAGCCCGTTTGTGAATGCACAAGGAGTGAGCCCGTATGTGAATGCACAAGGAGTGAGCCTATATGTGAGTGCACAAGGAGCGAGCCCGTATGTGAATGCACAAGGAGCGAGCCCGTATGTGAGCGCACTACAAGGAGCGAGCCTGTATGTGAATGCACAAGGAGTGAGCCTATATGTGAGTGCACAAGGAATGAGCCCGTATGTGAGCGCACTACAAGGAGTGAGCCTATATGTGAGTGCACAAGGAGTGAGCCCGTATGTGAGCGCACTACAAGGAGTGAGCCCGTATGTGAATGCACAAGGAGTGAGCCCGTATGTGAGCTCACTACAAGGAGCGAGCCCGTATGTGAGTGCACAAGGAGCGAGCAGGTATGTGAATGCACAAGTAGTGAGCACGTATGTGAGTGCACAAGGAGCGAGCCCGTATGTGAGTGCACAAGGAGCGAGCCCGTATGTGAATGCACAAGGAGTGAGCCCGTATGTGAGTGCACAAGGAGTGAGCCCGTATGTGAATGCACAAGGAGTGAGCCCGTATGTGAGTGCACAAGGAGTGAGCCCGTATGTGAGTGCACAAGGAGTGAGCCCGTATGTGAGTGCACAAGGAGTGAGCCCGTATGTGAGCGCACAAGGAGCGAGCCCGTATGTGAGTGCACAAGGAGCGAGCCCGTATGTGAATGCACAAGGAGTGAGCCCGTATGTGAGTGCACAAGGAGCGAGCCCGTATGTGAATGCACAAGGAGTGAGCCCGTATGTGAATGCACAAGGAGCGAGCCCGTATGTGAGCGCACAAGGAGTGAGCCCGTATGTGAATGCACAAGGAGTGAGCCCGTATGTGAGTGCACAAGGAGCGAGCCCGTATGTGAATGCACAAGGAGTGAGCCCGTATGTGAATGCACAAGGAGCGAGCCCGTATGTGAGTGCACAAGGAGTGAGCCCGTATGTGAATGCACAAGGAGTGAGCCCGTATGTGAGTGCACAAGGAGTGAGCCCGTATGTGAATGCACAAGGAGTGAGCCCGTATGTGAGTGCACAAGGAGGGAGCCCGTATGTGAATGCACAAGGAGTGAGCCCGTATGTGAATGCACAAGGAGCGAGCCCGTATGTGAATGCACAAGGAGCGAGCCCGTATGTGAATGCACAAGGAGTGAGCCCGTATGTGAATGCCAAGGAGTGAGCCCGTATGTGAGTGCACAAGGAGCGAGCCCGTATGTGAGTGCACAAGGAGCGAGCCCGTATGTGAATGCACAAGGAGTGAGCCCGTATGTGAATGCACAAGGATTGAGCCCGTATGTGAGTGCACAAGGAGTGAGCCCGTATGTGAGTGCACAAGGAGTGAGCCCGTATGTGAATGCACAAGGAGTGAGCCCGTATGTGAGTGCACAAGGAGTGAGCCCGTATGTGAATGCACAAGGAGTGAGCCTGTATGTGAATGCACAAGGAGTGAGCCCGTATGTGAGTGCACAAGGAGTGAGCCCGTATGTGAATGCACAAGGAGCGAGCCCATATGTGAGTGCACAAGGAGCGAGCCCGTATGTGAATGCACAAGGAGCGAGCCCGTATGTGAATGCACAAGGAGTGAGCCCGTATGTGAGTGCACAAGGAGCGAGCCCGTATGTGAGTGCACAAGGAGCGAGCCCGTATGTGAGCGCACTACAAGGAGTGAGCCTATATGTGAGTGCACAAGGAGTGAGCCCGTATGTGAGCGCACTACAAGGAGTGAGCCCGTATGTGAATGCACAAGGAGTGAGCCTATATGTGAGTGCACAAGGAGTGAGCCCGTATGTGAGCGCACTACAAGGAGTGAGCCTATATGTGAGTGCACAAGGAGTGAGCCCGTATGTGAGCGCACTACAAGGAGCGAGCCCGTATGTGAATACACAAGGAGTGAGCCCGTATGTGAGCGCACTACAAGGAGCGAGCCCGTATGTGAATGCACAAGGAGCGAGCCCGTATGTGAGTGCACAAAGAGTGAGCCCGTATGTGAATGCACAAGGAGTGAGCCCGTATGTGAATGCACAAGGAGCGAGCCCGTATGTGAGTGCACAAGGAGCGAGCCCGTATGTGAATGCACAAGGAGTGAGCCCGTATGTGAATGCACAAGGAGTGAGCCTATATGTGAGTGCACAAGGAGCGAGCCCGTATGTGAATGCACAAGGAGCGAGCCCGTATGTGAGCGCACTACAAGGAGCGAGCCTGTATGTGAATGCACAAGGAGTGAGCCTATATGTGAGTGCACAAGGAATGAGCCCGTATGTGAGCGCACTACAAGGAGTGAGCCTATATGTGAGTGCACAAGGAGTGAGCCCGTATGTGAGCGCACTACAAGGAGTGAGCCCGTATGTGAATGCACAAGGAGTGAGCCCGTATGTGAGCTCACTACAAGGAGCGAGCCCGTATGTGAGTGCACAAGGAGCGAGCAGGTATGTGAATGCACAAGTAGTGAGCACGTATGTGAGTGCACAAGGAGCGAGCCCGTATGTGAGTGCACAAGGAGCGAGCCCGTATGTGAATGCACAAGGAGTGAGCCCGTATGTGAGTGCACAAGGAGTGAGCCCGTATGTGAATGCACAAGGAGTGAGCCCGTATGTGAGTGCACAAGGAGTGAGCCCGTATGTGAGTGCACAAGGAGTGAGCCCGTATGTGAGTGCACAAGGAGTGAGCCCGTATGTGAGCGCACAAGGAGCGAGCCCGTATGTGAGTGCACAAGGAGCGAGCCCGTATGTGAATGCACAAGGAGTGAGCCCGTATGTGAGTGCACAAGGAGCGAGCCCGTATGTGAATGCACAAGGAGTGAGCCCGTATGTGAATGCACAAGGAGCGAGCCCGTATGTGAGCGCACAAGGAGTGAGCCCGTATGTGAATGCACAAGGAGTGAGCCCGTATGTGAGTGCACAAGGAGCGAGCCCGTATGTGAATGCACAAGGAGTGAGCCCGTATGTGAATGCACAAGGAGCGAGCCCGTATGTGAGTGCACAAGGAGTGAGCCCGTATGTGAATGCACAAGGAGTGAGCCCGTATGTGAGTGCACAAGGAGTGAGCCCGTATGTGAATGCACAAGGAGTGAGCCCGTATGTGAGTGCACAAGGAGGGAGCCCGTATGTGAATGCACAAGGAGTGAGCCCGTATGTGAATGCACAAGGAGCGAGCCCGTATGTGAATGCACAAGGAGCGAGCCCGTATGTGAATGCACAAGGAGTGAGCCCGTATGTGAATGCACAAGGAGTGAGCCCGTATGTGAGTGCACAAGGAGCGAGCCCGTATGTGAGTGCACAAGGAGCGAGCCCGTATGTGAATGCACAAGGAGTGAGCCCGTATGTGAATGCACAAGGATTGAGCCCGTATGTGAGTGCACAAGGAGTGAGCCCGTATGTGAGTGCACAAGGAGTGAGCCCGTATGTGAATGCACAAGGAGTGAGCCCGTATGTGAGTGCACAAGGAGTGAGCCCGTATGTGAATGCACAAGGAGTGAGCCCGTATGTGAATGCACAAGGAGCGAGCCCGTATGTGAATGCACAAGGAGCGAGCCCGTATGTGAGTGCACAAGGAGCGAGCCGGTATGTGAGTGCACAAGGAGTGAGCCCGTATGTGAGTGCACAAGGAGTGAGCCCGTATGTGAGTGCACAAGGAGTGAGCCCGTATGTGAGTGCACAAGGAGTGAGCCCGTATGTGAGTGCACAAGGAGTGAGCCCGTATGTGAGTGCACAAGGAGTGAGCCCGTATGTGAGTGCACAAGGAGTGAGCCCGTATGTGAATGCACAAGGAGTGAGCCCGTATGTGAATGCACAAGGAGTGAGCCCGTATGTGAATGCACAAGGAGTGAGCCCGTATGTGAGTGCACAAGGAGTGAGCCCCTATGTGAGTGCACAAGGAGTGAGCCCGTATGTGAATGCACAAGGAGTGAGCCCGTATGTGAGTGCACAAGGAGTGAGCCCGTATGTGAGTGCACAAGGAGTGAGCCCGTATGTGAGTGCACAAGGAGTGAGCCCGTATGTGAATGCACAAGGAGGGAGCCCGTATGTGAGTGCACAAGGAGCGAGCCCGTATGTGAGTGCACAAGGAGCGAGCCCGTATGTGAGTGCACAAGGAGCGAGCCCGTATGTGAGTGCACAAGGAGCGAGCCCGTATGTGAGTGCACTACAAGGAGCGAGCCCGTATGTGAGCGCACTACAAGGAGTGAGCCCGTATGTGAGCGCACTACAAGGAGTGAGCCCGTATGTGAGCGCACAAGGAGCGAGCCCGTATGTGAATGCACAAGGAGTGAGCCCGTATGTGAGTGCACAAGGAGTGAGCCCGTATGTGAATGCACAAGGAGTGAGCCCGTATGTGAGTGCACAAGGAGGGAGCCCGTATGTGAATGCACAAGGAGTGAGCCCGTATGTGAATGCACAAGGAGCGAGCCCGTATGTGAATGCACAAGGAGCGAGCCCGTATGTGAATGCACAAGGAGTGAGCCCGTATGTGAATGCACAAGGAGTGAGCCCGTATGTGAGTGCACAAGGAGCGAGCCCGTATGTGAATGCACAAGGAGTGAGCCCGTATGTGAATGCACAAGGATTGAGCCCGTATGTGAGTGCACAAGGAGTGAGCCCGTATGTGAGTGCACAAGGAGTGAGCCCGTATGTGAATGCACAAGGAGTGAGCCCGTATGTGAGTGCACAAGGAGTGAGCCCGTATGTGAATGCACAAGGAGTGAGCCTGTATGTGAATGCACAAGGAGTGAGCCCGTATGTGAGTGCACAAGGAGTGAGCCCGTATGTGAATGCACAAGGAGCGAGCCGATATGTGAGTGCACAAGGAGCGAGCCCGTATGTGAATGCACAAGGAGCGAGCCCGTATGTGAATGCACAAGGAGTGAGCCCGTATGTGAGTGCACAAGGAGCGAGCCCGTATGTGAGTGCACAAGGAGCGAGCCCGTATGTGAATGCACAAGGAGTGAGCCCGTATGTGAGTGCACAAGGAGCGAGCCCGTATGTGAATGCACAAGGAGCGAGCCCGTATGTGAATGCACAAGGAGTGAGCCCGTATGTGAATGCACAAGGAGTGAGTCCGTATGTGAATGCACAAGGAGCGAGCCCGCATGTGAGTGCACAAGGAGTGAGCCCGTATGTGAGTGCACAAGGATTGAGCCCGTATGTGAGTGCACAAGGAGTGAGCCCGTATGTGAATGCACAAGGAGTGAGCCCGTATGTGAGTGCACAAGGAGCGAGCCCGTATGTGAATGCACAAGGATCGAGCCCGTATGTGAATGCACAAGGAGTGAGCCCGTATGTGAATGCATAAGGAGTGAGTCCGTATGTGAATGCACAAGGAGCGAGCCCGTATGTGAGTGCACAAGGAGTGAGCCCGTATGTGAGTGCACAAGGAGTGAGCCCGTATGTGAGTGCACAAGGAGTGAGCCCGTATGTGAATGCACAAGGAGTGAGCCCGTATGTGAGCGCACAAGGAGCGAGCCCGTATGTGAATGCACAAGGAGCGAGCCCGTATGTGAATGCACAAGGAGTGAGCCCGTATGTGAATGCACAAGGAGCGAGCCCGTATGTGAATGCACAAGGAGCGAGCCCGTATGTGAGCGCACAAGGAGTGAGCCCGTATGTGAGTGCACAAGGAGTGAGCCCGTATGTGAGTGCACAAGGAGTGAGCCCGTATGTGAGCGCACAAGGAGCGAGCCCGTATGTGAATGCACAAGGAGCGAGCCCGTATGTGAATGCACAAGGAGTGAGCCCGTATGTGAATGCACAAGGAGCGAGCCCGTATGTGAATGCACAAGGAGCGAGCCCGTATGTGAGCGCACAAGGAGTGAGCCCGTATGTGAGTGCACAAGGAGTGAGCCCGTATGTGAGTGCACAAGGAGTGAGCCCGTATGTGAGTGCACAAGGAGTGAGCCCGTATGTGAATGCACAAGGAGCGAGCCCATATGTGAGTGCACAAGGAGCGAGCCCGTATGTGAATGCACAAGGAGCGAGCCCGTATGTGAATGCACAAGGAGTGAGCCCGTATGTGAGTGCACAAGGAGCGAGCCCGTATGTGAGTGCACAAGGAGTGAGCCCGTATGTGAATGCACAAGGAGCGAGCCCGTATGTGAGTGCACAAGGAGCGAGCCCGTATGTGAATGCACAAGGAGCGAGCCCGTATGTGAATGCACAAGGAGTGAGCCCGTATGTGAATGCACAAGGAGCGAGCCCGTATGTGAGTGCACAAGGAGTGAGCCCGTATGTGAGTGCACAAGGAGCCCGTATGTGAGTGCACAAGGAGTGAGCCCGTATGTGAGTGCACAAGGAGTGAGCCCGTATGTGAGTGCACAAGGAGTGAGCCCGTATGTGAGTGCACAAGGAGTGAGCCCGTATGTGAATGCACAAGGAGTGAGCCCGTATGTGAATGCACAAGGAGTGAGCCGTATGTGAATGCACAAGGAGTGAGCCCGTATGTGAGTGCACAAGGAGTGAGCCCCTATGTGAGTGCACAAGGAGTGAGCCCGTATGTGAGTGCACAAGGAGTGAGCCCGTATGTGAGTGCACAAGGAGTGAGCCCGTATGTGAGTGCACAAGGAGTGAGCCCGTATGTGAGTGCACAAGGAGTGAGCCCGTATGTGAATGCACAAGGAGGGAGCCCGTATGTGAGTGCACAAGGAGCGAGCCCGTATGTGAGTGCACAAGGAGCGAGCCCGTATGTCAGTGCACAAGGAGCGAGCCCGTATGTGAGTGCACAAGGAGCGAGCCCGTATGTGAGTGCACTACAAGGAGCGAGCCCGTATGTGAGCGCACTACAAGGAGTGAGCCCGTATGTGAGCGCACTACAAGGAGTGAGCCCGTATGTGAGCGCACAAGGAGCGAGCCCGTATGTGAGTGCACAAGGAGCGAGCCCGTATGTGAATGCACAAGGAGCGAGCCCGTATGTGAGTGCACAAGGAGCGAGCCCGTATGTGAGTGCACAAGGAGCGAGCCCGTATGTGAGTGCACTACAAGGAGCGAGCCCGTATGTGAGCGCACTACAAGGAGTGAGCCCGTATGTGAGCGCACAAGGAGCGAGCCCGTATGTGAGCGCACAAGGAGTGAGCCCGTATGTGAGCGCACTACAAGGAGTGAGCCCGTATGTGAGTGCACAAGGAGTGAGCCCGTATGTGAGCGCACAAGGAGCGAGCCCGTATGTGAGTGCACAAGGAGTGAGCCCGTATGTGAATGCACAAGGAGCGAGCCCGTATGTGAGTGCACAAGGAGCGAGCCCGTATGTGAGTGCACAAGGAGCGAGCCCGTATGTGAGTGCACAAGGAGCGAGCCCGTATGTGAGTGCACAAGGAGCGAGCCCGTATGTGAGTGCACTACAAGGAGCGAGCCCGTATGTGAGCGCACTACAAGGAGTGAGCCCGTATGTGAGCGCACTACAAGGAGCGAGCCCGTATGTGAGTGCACTACAAGGAGCGAGCCCGTATGTGAGCGCACTACAAGGAGTGAGCCCGTATGTGAGCGCACAAGGAGCGAGCCCGTATGTGAGCGCACAAGGAGTGAGCCCGTATGTGAGCGCACTACAAGGAGTGAGCCCGTATGTGAGCGCACTACAAGGAGTGAGCCTATATCTGTTGCGTTATTATTTATATAGCTACATGTATATATTTTTTACACCATTCTGTAGTCCTTCTCCCATAACGCAGGCTGCTGTAGGTATGCCTTTCTATTCTGTTTTTTTTTTTCCATAGGCTTCACTGTACAAGAAAAGGATGTGTGACCTGAAGCCAGGCACAGTGCGCGCTATCAGTGATGGGGCTTTCAAACGCTACTACTCTACTAGGATAGAACGCAGTCTTGTTCCGCCGCACGCACTACTTTACAGCTGCATGTGGCTGGATTTTATTTCCCTGACCGTGTGGATCACCGGGCCGCCCATCGCTCTGGACAGGGCACTTCATCAGCTTGAGGAAGCCCCGCCCTAATTCATTCATCGTCCAATCCACTCATTAGGTAGAGACGTTTCCGGAAGTAGCATGTCTCCATAGAGAGACTATGAGGCTGCCCTTAGACTCCCTTCTTTTCTTCTTTCTGATTGGCTAATCAGTGACGTTAGAGAACGTAGGGTGTGGCTGTCCGTGCGCGCTCCCGTGTTCCCCTTTGCCTGCGCTTCCGCATCCGCCATAAGCGCAGTGTGTGAGCGCGCTCCCGACTTTTCTTTACTGACAGACGCCCGTGTCACCCGCTGCCGAGCACCATGAATGAGGAGTACGACGTTATCGTGCTGGGGACCGGCCTGACGGTGAGCATGGGTCCACTACTCCCTGTGCCCGCCACACGAGCCACACCCCCGCCTGGTGGCCTCCAACTTCCTGCGGAGACTTCCCTCATAAGGCCTGAAAAGCAAGGCAGTGCCCGCCCGTGAGGGGGCAGCACAGGGGTCTGTGTGTAGCTGGATAACGGAAGATGTGCACAGTGTCTGTAGGACCAGTATTGGGGAGCGGTGTGTATTGGTCAGGGAGGTGCCCGTGGGAAGCAGTGCTCCAGTGGGGGAGCTGCCCGTGGGTAGCGGTGCACCAGTGGGGGGAGGTGCCCGTGGGTAGCGGTGCACCAATGAGGGGAGGTGCCCGTGGGTAGCGGTGCACCAATGGGGGGAGGTGCCCGTGAGTAGCGGTGCACCAATGGGGGGAGGTGCCCGTGGGTAGCGGTGCACCAATGGGGGGAGGTGCCCGTGGGTAGCGGTGCACCAATGGGCGGAGGTGCCCGTGGGTAGCGGTGCACCAATGGGCGGAGGTGCCCGTGGGTAGCGGTGCACCAATGGGCGGAGGTGCCCGTGGGTAGCGGTGCACCAGTGGGGGGAGGTGCCCGTGGGTAGCGGTGCACCAGTGGGGGGAGGTGCCCGTGGGTAGCGGTGCACCAGTGGGGGGAGGTGCCCGTGGGTAGCGGTGCACCAGTGGGGGGAGGTGCCCGTGGGTAGCGGTGCACCAGTGGGGGGAGGTGCCCGTGGGTAGCGGTGCACCAGTGGGGGGAGGTGCCCGTGGGTAGCGGTGCACCAGTGGGGGGAGGTGCCCGTGGGTAGCGGTGCACCAGTGGGGGGAGGTGCCCGTGGGTAGCGGTGCACCAGTGGGGGGAGGTGCCCGTGGGTAGCGGTGCACCAGTGGGGGGAGGTGCCCGTGGGTAGCGGTGCACCAATGGGGGGAGGTGCCCGTGGGTAGCGGTGCACCAATGGGGGGAGGTGCCCGTGGGTAGCGGTGCACCAGTGGGGGGGGAGGTGCCCGTGGGTAGCGGTGCACCAGTGGGGGGGAGGTGCCCGTGGGTAGCGGTGCACCAGTGGGGGGGGAGGTGCCCGTGGGTAGCGGTGCACCAGTGGGGGGGGAGGTGCCCGTGGGTAGCGGTGCACCAGTGGGGGGGAGGTGCCCGTGGGTAGCGGTGCACCAGTGGGGGGGAGGTGCCCGTGGGTAGCGGTGCACCAGTGGGGGGGAGGTGCCCGTGGGTAGCGGTGCACCAGTGGGGGGGAGGTGCCCGTGGGTAGCGGTGCACCAGTGGGGGGGAGGTGCCCGTGGGTAGCGGTGCACCAGTGGGGGGGAGGTGCCCGTGGGTAGCGGTAGAACAGGTCCACATGTATTCGTGATCCAAGTACGACACAGTTCACATGTCATTATTACCCCTTCTACATCATATGATAAGAAATAATGGAATGCCAAAAACATGGACGTTGTGCACACCAGCAGTGCTCAGACTCCACTGACTTACACTGTCAGAGGAAGAATGGTCCTGCATACTGTTCAGTTTGAGAAATACGTTGGGAGTTGTGATGGCGGCTCCAGGCTCTGCATCCTCCATTGTGTGGTGTTACTGGGCGGGCCTGCTTCTCTTTTGTACTATAAGGTGGTGTCGCCCTGTTGGAGTGTGGGAACATCTTTATTGATGGGATATAATGTTACTTATTGAGATAATGGAACGGATCCATGGGCATCAGGAGTCGTCTGTCTCTGGTGACCGGAAGATGGCTTATTCTTCTGGGAAATGTGATGTTCTGGGCCGTGAAATTGGTACATGGCCATGGGAGCCCTACATTACAGTGCACAGAGACAGAAAGTTTCTTCTGCATCACTGGGTTCATGAAGACCAGCAATTTGTCACGCCGATCTTAATCAGGGGCCGTGGTGGATAGATGCTCCTGATTCAATGCAAGGCGCATGCCTCATAATAAATCAGGAGTGTCTAACAAGTGACGTACATCTCTCCACAAATCTAAGTCCAGGTAATTGTACTAAGATTTCTAGTGTAAGGTATACTGCAACTAGTCATGAATTACAGTGAAGGAAATAATTATTTGATCCCTTGCTGTTTTTGTAAGTTTGCCCACTGACAGACATGAACAGTCTATATTTTAAGGGTAGGTTAATTTTAACATTGAGAGATA
The DNA here is from genome assembly GCF_046119375.1 of Phyllobates terribilis. Lineage (NCBI taxonomy): Eukaryota > Metazoa > Chordata > Amphibia > Anura > Dendrobatidae > Phyllobates > Phyllobates terribilis. Next base: position 297,028,630 of record NW_027362771.1, read on the forward strand.
AAATGTCCAAAAAAAATCAAGAAAATCACATTGTATAAATTTATTTGCATTTTGCAGTGAGAAATAAGTATTTGATTCCTCTGGCAAACAACACTTAATACTTGGTGGCAAAACCTTTGTTGGCAAGCACAGCAGTCAGACGTTTTTTGTAGTTGATGACGAGGGTTGCGCACATGTCAGGAGGAATTTTGGTCCACTCCTCTTTGCAGATCATCTCTAAATCATTAAGATTTTGAAGCTGTTTCTTGGAAACTCAGAGCTTCAACTCCCTCCATACGTTTTTTATGGGATCAAGGTCTGGAGACTGGCTAGGCCACTCCATGATCTTAATGTACTTCTTTTTGAGCCACTCCTTTGTTGCCTTGGCTGTTTGTTTTGGGTCATTGTCTTGCTGGAAGACCCAGTCACGTCCCATTTTTAATGTCCTGGCGGAGGGAAGGAGGTTGTCACTCTGGATGTAACCATGTACCATAAAATCCTTTCTCCCATTGATGCGGTGAAGTAGTCCTGTGCCCTTAGCAGAGAAACACCCCCAAAACATAATGTTTCCACCTCTATGCTTGACAGTGGGGACCGTATTCTTTGGGACATAGGCAACATTTCTCTTCCTCCAAACAGGGCTAGTTGAGTTAATGCCAAAAAGCTCAATTTTTGTCTCATCTGACCACAGCACCTTCTCCCAATAACTCACAGAATCATCCAGGTGTTCATTGGCAAACTTCAGTCAGGCCTGCACATGTGTCTTCTTGAGCAGGGGGACCTTGCGGGCTCTGCAGGATTTTAAACCTTTAAGGGTCATGTGTTACCAATGGTTTTCTTGGTGACTGTGGTCCCAGCTGCCTTGAGATCATTAACAAGTTTTAGGCTGATCTCTCACCTTCCTCATGATCAAGGATACCCCATGAGGTGATATTTTTCATGGTGCCCCAGATCGATGTCGATTGACTGTCATTTTGTATTCCATTTTCTTACTATTGCACCAACAGTTGTCTCCTTCTCACCCAGCGTCTTACTTATGGTTTTGTAGGCCATTCCAGCTTTGTGCAGGTCTATGATCTTGTCCCTGACATCCTTAGAAAGTTCTTTGGTCTTGCCCATGTTGTAGAGGTTAGATTCTGACTGATTATTTGAGTCTGTGGACAGGAGTATTTTATACAGGTGACTATGTAAGATAGCTGTATTTGATGCAGGTAACGAGTTGATTAGGAGCGTCTAACTGGTCTGTAGGAGCCAGAACTCAATGGTTTGTAGGGGATCAAATACTTATTTCTCACTGCAAAATGCGAATAAATTTATCCAATTTATACAATGTGATTTTTTTTTGGGGGGATATTTTATCTCTCAATGTTAAAACTAACCTACCCTTAAAATTATAGACTGTTCGTGTCTTTGTCAGTGGGCAAAAACATCAAGGGATCAAATAATTATTTCCTTCACTGTAGATGAACTGTGGCATCATGTCCCCATCCCTCCCAGCTCTGCCCAATTTGGTGGAGTTGGGGGAAAAATGGCAAAAGTTACAAAGTTTAGTCTGCTGCAGCTCTCAGTTCTGAGTGCTGAGCTCTGCATAACCTTCATCCCCACCACTGATTGACAGCTTTCTGCCTATGCAATCAGTGGTGACGGTGGGGTTTTATGAAGCTGATGAATACTAGTCCTCTAATGGTAATCTGCTGATAAAATAGTGATATCATATCTACAGCAGGTAGCCCAGTAAGTGACACATTGCTGGAATTAGGGTCTCTGTCTCTACATTATGCTGCTCTCAGATCAGATGGCAAAACCCTGCTGACAGATTCCTTTAAGGATGGCCATACACATGGGACGTCTGTTGAATGAAAATTCAGCCAACAATCTTCATGTTACAAATGAGCTCTTTGACTTTCCTCCAGCCCCGTCCTTCTCACATCTGGATTGTGAGCCCCTTGTACACATCAGATGGTCTATGGTCATGTGCACCCGGTGTGTACATTTCCAGCTATACAAAATTATTGCTGCGGGGTTGAAATACAGCGCCACTAGCTTTTTAAAGAGGGAGATTTCATCTTGAGGCTACTTTAGAAAACAAATGTTTTTCTTTTCTGATGAGCATTCTTCCAAGAACAGCACCATACATAGCAACATGTTATATGTAGTGTTGCTGCTCCATCCTGTACATTTGTTTGCTGCTTTTAGAAAAAATCATCCTTGAATTTCAAATTATGTCCGCACAAAAGAATACAGCAGCTAAACTAAATGTTTGGCCCCGATAAAATTAAAAACACTATACTCTCTTCCTGTGCCAGTGCTGTTCCAGTGGTGTTGGCACTCAATCAGCGTCACTGTCCCCGCCTTCGTACGACATTGAATATGAAAAGTGGGTCCGGGCTGCAGCTGATCGGACTTCTTTTTTATGTTCAATTTGTACTAAGGCGAGGACAGTGACGCCAGTGCTGATTAGGCGTCGGGCACCATGTGTCATTCCACCGCATCACAGCCACAGGACTGCGAGTGCCGACATCGCTGGAACAGCCCCAGCACGGGAGGCGAGTATAGGTTTTTTATTTTATCCGGGCCAAACATTTAGTTCAAGAAGGGGTTGGCTTAGTAGTGGACAATCCCTTTAACATTAGGTTATGGTCCCATCAAAGAAAGGTCGCCTTGTCATGGTTAGTGGGCTCACAGTAATTGGCCATTTTCTTTCACCAAGTATCTTCATTTTTTTAACTATCTTTTATAAATTCTATATAGCAGTAATGCAGTTTAATGTCATTTAATTAGTGTTTGCATACATCTTGGCACAAGGATGTCAAATTTAAACACAGAGGGCCAAAATGAAAACCTTGGACAAAGTCGCTGGCCAGTCAATATACAGAATAGGGGGCCCCACCTAGTGCACCCCATGCAGAATAGGGGGCCCCCACCTAGGGGTGGAAGTTCTGGTGTCGGGGGGCCAAATATAACCACCCAGCGGGCCAGAGTTTGACATGTGTCTTAGCACTTTGCTGTATTTTTTGCCTGTATATTGCACTGTAATAGCAGCTTGTACCTGTTCACATTTGCTTCATTCTGTTAAGATGTGGTCATTTTTTGTTTTCAGATTCTGTCCAACACTTAGGGTATTCCAGAGTTCTGAAGTATTATAGCAGTAATAACCTGCACTTTAAGAATATCCCCTTATTTATCTTGCATATTTAAAGGGGTTTTCCACTTTCATAAGTGGTGTCTAAATAATTGCATAGGTGTAAAACACAAATAGTATTCATATTCCCTGATCCAGCGCTGGCTTTCTGCCACTGCTCCCTTCGCTTGTGTTTTGGCTACAGCTCCCAAACAGCGCTGTAGTCCTCTCTAATGCTGCGAAAACACAGAAGCCGTGGCAAATGTCCGAGGCTTGATTCTTCAGGGTGAGTACTATGATTGTATAGTTGTAATACAAAAAAAAGTCCTTTAGATACCATATTTCTGAAAGTTGCAAACCCCTTTTAACATCATGAAAAAGTGGCAGAATTGTTCATTTTTTTTATTCTACCTTCCTCAAATAGTTAAAAGTTAATTTAACAAGTCTTTGGTTCTAAAATGGTCCTAAACCACAAAATTCCTTCCCTCCCACCCCCCAAAACAAAAACCAGATCATTATAACTCGATTGGGTTATTCATGACTAAAGAATATTTCTCCTTGGAATTGGGCTGTTGTCATCTCCTCACACTTACTCTGTACGCTGTATAGTAGCTGTACTCTGTTAATGCAGCCCAGCGCCAATTAATCAGGTTTACTTACTGCATAAAAAATTGACCTTCGCTTCATTTCTAAGGCCTCATTTGTGTTTCACTCTTCCCAAATGCTAAGCAGATTCCAGCAAATGGGAAATAAAAAATAGTTTGCTTGCACTTAGACCTGTCTAACATCTACTTTACATCTAGATGGACGAATGCTCAGTAATATATGTAGATCTTTTTAACGGAAAATAAAACAGATTTCCAGTTTTCTGCTTTCTTTTCCTATGGATTCACACGTTGAATGTTGGGCAACTCATTCTTGGGTGCCACAGATTAAAAAAAAAAAAAAAAAATACCTCCCTTCCTGGACAGGTTCAATTCTGGCGGTACATCTGCATCATGGCTTCCTACTGTCACCTGAAATAATGTTGTATGAATGCTGGGGAGACTGCAGCGACTTTGCTGGAATGCCACCAGTCCGGGAGGTGAATGTGGTGTTTTCTCCAGTAGTGGACAACCTCTTTAAATGCTGAAGTCCTCTGAACCTCTAGGGCTGCTCTTCATGTGCCATCAGCAGAAGATGGACACTATTTCCAGCAGCAGATCTTCATCCAGTGGACCGCCTTTACTACAGAACTTTGCTTTAGATTTGCTTCATATGAACTAACAGGCCATGTACACACTGTAGAGTTGCTAGCAGCTTTACTTGCAGATTCCTTCCTGACTACTCTGTGCATTGTGTGGCACTCTTGTTGAAGATACTGCTGGCGTTACACAGACTATCTGCATCAGGAAATATATCCTGCATGTACACATGGCTTTATCCCGCTGCCCACATAAAAGTTCACATGTTTCGCCCCCACATCTTATTTGTGTAACGAGCCTTTATTACTTCAGTGCTATCAAACAGGTCAGGCTACTGCATGTACACGAGCTGACATATAAGGCAGTGGCTTAATCATAATCACTGAGCTGGAGATTAGGAGGATCCCTATACCTGGCCCGTGTTTCACAACACATGACTAGCTCTCAAAACCTTTGTACTTTAATGTCATCGACTGTGTCCGATTAGAACTTTCCACGCTTTATGCCACATTAACAAAAAACAGTAAATTAGAAATATAGAATGCCAATAACTCCCATCGTGCACATATTTTTCTTGAGATGTTCTCAGATAGCTCTGACCATTCAGTCTGTCGTCTTTGTGCTTGGACTTTAGTTACTTAATAGAAGTCATTGTTAGAATGTTTAGTTGGTTCGTTAATGACCATCTTACTTGTGTCCTGTGAGGTGGAGCCCAGGGAACTGGTCATGCCGCTGGAATTGTGCCACGTCCTATGTATTTTGGCTGCATAATGGGGTGTTTTCATCCAGAACTGACGTTGCCCAGATTTCACTCAAATCATCATTCATTCTCTCTATGACTGAATGGGAGTCTTGTTAGTTGACGCAGGATGTGTAAGGGAGAAGTTTATTATTTTAGTCTGTTGGTACACTTGCACGAGCCAAACTTACAATGTATATTGCAAGTTCCATGCCCCTACCATCTTACATTGTGGCCGCATCAGATCTCTGCGAGAAGGTGGTTACATGTAATCTCTGTGATGTCTGACTATGAAATACTTAGCAGAGAGCAGAACTTTGTTTAGATAGTAAAAATCCTTTGTAAATCGGGAGGAGGGAGAACTTGTGACTATCTTGTTACTTTTCAGTTGGATGAACATTGGATCTGCAGATGTATGAGAGCTGCACGTGCAGGATGGTGCTGCTGCACAAAGTCTGAGCTACATACCGCTGCTGTATTAAGATTTTTCTCTTTTCTCACCCATCATTGTCCTAAAAAATCTATCCTTCGTGAGAACTTTGTTTTCTGAGACATCTATCGCTTTCCCCGAGGCGCAGATAATCGCTAGGTTTCTAAGGCCCACAATACAGAATAAATGGCTGTCACTAATAATTGTATGGCCAATAGCGGTCTTCCCCATACTCTCCTCGACTGAGCACTCCGCTGTTCACTTGAGAATCACTACCGGAGTAACCTGGCAGTGACCCATCTGGCAGAGAACAAAAGGATCCAAAATCGGACATGTCAGATCCTTCTTTCCTCTGCCATCATCTGTCGGGTAGAGTTTGGAGACCCCCCCCCCCCCACTCCCTCTCCATACACATTAGACTATCAGACGATCACACTGATATCGGCGAGTTCGAATAACATTAGTCTAGTCTAACGTGAACACTGAACCCGTGATCTTTTCAGAAGATCTTTGGGTTCAGTGTTTAGCATATAATTTCTATTGTTATGGTATGCCCTTGTTGCCATTGTGTGTGGTTTTTTTTTTTTTTTTTCCCATCCCCCACCCCCTCCCCAGTTCAGCATACATTGGCATGTTTCTGGGATACTGTAAATGTTTAGCTGCAGACATTTTCTTCAGTAATATCCATGCATTTGGACAGGGGTTTGTAGACTGGCCTCAGAGAATTGATGAGTAAGATCTCTGACTATATAATAATTAACAGTAATCAATGTTAATAAGTTATTATAGTGAATCTCCAGCCTGCAAAATTGCCGTTCTGTTTTAGGCTGCACAGAAAGTGTACAATGTAAAATTCGCCTCTATCCCCCACCCTATATATTCAAAGGGGTTGTCTGGAAAAAATGAAAAGTTCCACAGAGTCCTTGGAGCTGAAAAAAATAACAAAGTAACTCATCCAGTACAGGCTGCTCCATAGATCTGTACGGACACAGGAAGAGGAGATGCCAATATTCCACCAGCAGCAGGACTGCTGCGACTTGTGATTAGCTGCAGTAGTCAGGTGACCTGAACAGCCCGTCATCAGAAAAACATCCAATGACACGCTGCTCAAGTCACAGGCCGCAGCTGTCCTGCTGCTGGTGGAATGGTGACGTTTCCTCTTCCCGTGTCAGCAAATACTATGGCACAGCCTGTGCTGGCTCTAGATGTCTGCCAGTAGGCGAGAATTACCTTATTTTTCGGAGACCATAAGACCCCCCACCCCCCCCAAATTTGGGAGGAAAATGGGGGGTGCGTCTTATGGTCCGAAAGTAACTTACCGGTGGTGGTGGAGTGGGATCGCAGGGCCATCAAGAAGTTGGCAGCGGCAGAAGAGTAGGAGGTGAGGTGAGCCGGTATCTGCCTGGGGGGCCGGGGCCTTGCCAGGTACTGGGGCCGGTGTCTTGCTGTGAGCGGCTTCCGGTGCGCGCGGCCATCTTTCTGAAGCTGTGATCTACTGGAAAATGGCTGCCGGCGCATGCTCTGCCATGCCGGCGGCTATTTTCCTGTAGATCACAGCTTCAGAAAGATGGCCGCGCGCACCGGAAGCCGCTCTGCCACGCCAGCAAGACACAGGACCCCAGCGCCAGGTCCGGCTTCCTGAAGGACCCTGCCTCCTGTGACCCCCCCCCCCCCTCCTCGCTCCACTGCCCCCCCCAGGTAAGATACCTATTCAGACTAGAAGACGGACCCCCATCTTATAAAAAATATTTTTTTCCTGTTTTCCACACCAAAATTTGGGGTGCGTCTTATAGTCTGAAAAATACGGTACTTTATTTTTTCCAGCGCTGAGGCCTGGGAAACTTTTCTTTTTTGTTGCCTGGGCAAGCCTTTTACTGGATGACGTCACTGACCCCTGTGCAATTGGAGACTGTTCCAACAACATTGAATACTATGTGTCAGCCCAGTCAGGGAAGTTGATACTACCGCTTTTCTTAATCCAGTCTTGGAGTATAGAGTAGTCTGAAGTTATTGCATATTCTATTCTTATAACTTTATGTCAGTTATTTAACAGAAATAAAAGAATGGAATTTCATAGGAAATGACAGCCTGTGATATTTTCTTAAAAGCGACTATTGGAAAACCAATTTATGGTAGTTAAAGGGAATCTGTCAGTAGGATCAATCCTCCTAAGCTGTCTATATGGGCATGTGGTCATCGGAAGCTGAATAAAATGATACCTTGATGTCTTATTCCAGAGAGATCTACATTTTTCTTATGTATAAATGAGCTGTTATGATCTAGGGCCGGACATAGATCTCTCTGAGAATCTGCCTCCAGAGCTTATTTCAAATGAAAGGGGAGTTACCAGTGTGAGACTTGTAACAAACACAGAGCAGTAGAATTGAACTTTGTCTCCTTACAAACACATTAGCAGCTGCAGTTCTCACAGCTCTGCTGTATTGCAACTCTGTCTGTGAGATGGAAGCTGAAGTTGAGAGGAACCTGCAGATGTCAGGTATAATCACACACAGCTCTGCAGTGAGATCAGAGAGCAGTCATTAAATGTCTCACCTGGTAACTCCCCCTTTTACTTAACCTGCCTCCAGAGCTTTTTTTTTTATCATGCAAATCAACAGCTCATTTACATATAAGAAAAATGTGAATTCCTCTGGAATAAGACATGGGATCACAGATATCACTGTATTTTATTCTGCCTCCTGTGACCTGCATGCCCATGCAGATTCCCTTTGAAATAGATCTGCGTGGAATTTCCCTAGATGATTGTTGCAGTAATTCTGTGATCTTAGTTGTTTCCTGTGGATCATCGGTCTCCCAGATTCCACAAGTCTGATCTTTACATTACTGACAATAATGATGCCTTTCTAGCATAGGCGATAATTCCAACAAAATTAATATGAAGACTAAACATGAAAAACTAAAACAAGTTTGCAATATAAATGAATAGAATGGAAATAATTCCCTGCACAGAACTTACATTGATGTCAGTTGCGGCACACCCTAGGTTTTTCTTGGCTCCCGATAGCTGTGCCCATCTTGTTCAGTAGGTTGCGATGGACACGCATGCGGTTTTACTTTTACCTGCTTTATTTCAGTAATATTAGGGACAAATTATACATAGAAATGAAGTTTAAGGATTAACATTTACGTGAATCCTGTCTCTAATTTGAAAAGAGAAAAGCTCATTTGGGGTAGCTTAATTTTTCCTTCTATAAAGTTAGAGCAAAATTGGTAAAACACGATTGTCAAGGACGGAACACACTAATTGCTGTGTGCTAAGCTTAAAGGGGTTGTCCACTACTAGGACAACCCCTTCTCATTCCCTATGTTTGGCCCCAATAAAATACACATTATACTCACCTCCTGTGCCGGCCCCATTCCAGCGGTGTCTGCATTCGCTCTTCCAGGGCTCACATGCAGTTCTTATGACACGTGAGCCCTGCTCCCAATCACTGCTGGTGTCGCTGTCTCCGCCTTCATATGTGTTAGTAATCAAGAGGAAGTGATTGGCCAGCCGCAGCTCTCCCCACCTCTAGATTCGTTTTCTTTGGCAGGCGGGAACAGTGGCGCCAGAAGTTATAGGGCTCACGTGTCATAACCACACGTGAGCCCCGATAACACGAGTGCCAACACCACTGGAATGGTGTCAGCACGGGAGGTGAGCATAAGTGTCTTATTTTATTGGTGCCAAACATTGGGAAGGAGAAGGGGTTGTCCAAGTAGTGGAGAACTCCTTTAAGGTGTATTTACAGGGTGTTCCTACCAACTATAATCATGCAGTCTAAACAGGCAAAACCCTCATTTTGTCAAGTGAAAGATCCTCATTCTCTGCAGTACATTGTCCTGTGTAAACAGGACTCGTGCTGTCGAACAGTAGCAGCTTATGAGCACTGAGCGATCTATTACAGATCATTTAGTGCACATCCGTTACTGTGGTCTGCTTGTGTGGACAGGCTACTAAACAACCACTGATTAGTAGATATTTACCAATTAATGGTCAGTATGTGTAAATAGGCCATTAGCCTAGACCTGTGGAATTCATCCTGACTTCATTAGAATATGGTTAGTGGTGTATATTGTTGGTAATGCTTTTATTTTTCTACTTTGTAGGAATGCATCCTTTCAGGAATAATGTCAGTAAATGGAAAGAAGGTGTTGCACATGGATCGTAACTCTTACTACGGGGGAGATAGTGCTTCCATTACACCTTTGGAAGATGTAAGCATGCATGTTTGTTACTTCTCACTCTTCTGTGCATATCATCCAAAACTCTTCCGTTATACGAGTAATGCCAGATGCTGCTACCGTTTTATATAACACAACAGCTGCTGCTCTCGAATTGGTCGTTCCCCTCACACACATCAAAGCTCACAAAATCAACAATCCAGCCTGACTAAAGAACTGAGGCGGGCTTCCAGGACTGCTGAGCGGAGATAGAAAAAGTTCCGGTCCAATGAGCACCTCATCGCATTCAAACAATCCCTCACTACTTTCAAGTCCACACTCACTGCAGCAAAACAAACCTACTTCTGATCTCTCATCCCTGTCTCACAACCCTAAACTGCTACTCAGTACTTTCAATCCTCCCCTTCGTCCCCCAGCTCCCTCTCCTCTCCGCTGAAGACTTTGCCTCATTCTTCAAGCAGAAGATTGAAAACATAAGTCAAAGCTTTTGCTGAACATCCCCACAGCCCCTCCTCTTAACTACTTGACTCTCCTCCTCCAAAACCAAATTCATCATCTTTCCACCATCTCATTCTACCCCCTACCCCCAACTGACCTATCCATGAAAGTCAATGGCTGTCCTCTCTCCCCAGTCCCGCAAACTCGCTGCCTCTGGGTAACCCTTGACTCTGATCTCTCCTTCAAACACCATATCCAAGCCCTTTCCACTTCCTGCTGACTCCACCTGAAAAATATCTCCCGGATCCACACATTGCTCAACCAAGAATCTGCAAAAACACTAGTGCACACCCTCATCATCTCCTGCCTCGACTACTGCAACCTCCTGCTCTGCGGCCTCCCCTCTAACACTCTCGCACCCCTCCAATCTATCCTAAACTCTGCTGCACGACTATTCCAGCTGTCACCCCGCTATTCCCCGGCTTCTCCCCTCTGTCAATCCCTGCAATGGCTCCCCATTGCCCAGAGACTCCAGTTGAAAACCCTAACCATGGCATACAAAGCCATCTACAACCTGTCTCCTCCATACATCTGTGACTGGCCTAGTCTCCCGGTACTCGCCTGCACACAACCTCCAATCCTCACAAGATCTCTTTTGATTTAAAAAAAAAAAAGTTTATTAATTTTTGTAAAGATTTTCACAAAGGTAAAAAAAAAAAACAACCAGACAAACATTGGAGAAACATAGTTCTCCACCCCCCAACCTTAAGAAGCTTTAAACATGAGTTATGTATACATCTTAGCTCTGAAAAACCAGCATAATTAGATGAACAAATATTTGAACATAGTAACAATAGTCAATTCAATTACATATAACTTGTGGAAGTACTAATAACATTTTTATTAATTTTCAAAGAAGTTTAATTTGAGGCATCATATAAACGTAACTCAAAGCAAGCCGAGGCGCAATCTCCTCAGTTCCCTAGATTTCACAAAATCTCCTTCTCTACTCCCGTCTTATCTCCTCTTCCCACAATCGCATACTAGATTTTTCCCGTGCATCCCCCCTACTCTGGAACTCTCTACCCCAACACATCAGACTCTCGCCTACCGTGGAAACCTTCAAAAGGAACCTGAAGACCGACCTCTCCCGACAAGCCTACAACCTGCAGTAACCACCGCTCCACCATACCGCTGCATGACCAGCTCTACCCTCACCTACTGTATCCTCACCCATCCCTTGTAGACTGTGGCCCTCGCGGGCAGGGTCCTCTCTCCTCCTGGACCAGTTGCTGACTCATTTTTGTTCAAATTATTATACTTGTTGTTTGCTATGTATATCCCTTTTCACATGAAAAGCGCCATGGCATTAATGGCGCTATAATAAAAAATGCTTGTGGTATGTTCAATGTACAGCCTGATTTTCACTCTGACACTTGTGATGTCATCTAGTTATATAAAAGGTTTAACCTCCCTGGAAGCCCCCCAGAGACCATGGGCCGTGGACGAGACTGGAATGTGGACCTAATCCCCAAGTTTCTCATGGCTACTGGTAAGATTGTGGTATTAGTAATGTAGTTTCTGAATAACAGCACTATAAGAAGTGGACCATGAGTTCTGTAAATGGTTAGTCCATAGGATTGGCTTTACTCCATTTCATGTTGCTGTTTTTCAGGCCAGTTGGTTAAAATGCTGATGTTTACTGAAGTTACCCGTTATCTGGACTTCAAAGTAATAGAAGGAAGTTTTGTGTACAAAGGAGGAAAAATCTACAAGGTTCCCTCTACAGAAGCAGAAGCGCTTGCATCCAGTGAGTAGCTCAACTCCCTGCCCAAATATAAAAATAAACCTAAAGACACACAACCACGTTCTTGTCTTTATGCTTTTCTTCAGATTGTGTGGCCTGTGATAGTCCCTTTATCTAACCCAAGACCTACCTATTGCAGAGTATTGTAGGTAGCATAAAGCTGGCCTTACTGAATTGCCTATCTGATCTGTTAAATTCAGCAGGTTCACTAGAAAACCATCTAATGCACACACGTCAAACTCTGGCCCGTGGGCCAAATCTGGCCCCCAGAGTGATTTATATTTGGCCTGCGACATCAGAACTACCACCCCTAAGTGGGGCCATTATTCTGCATGGAGGACTTTCTGGGGCCCATTATACTGTATGGCGGACTATGTGGGGCCTGTATACTAGTTGGCCCACAACTTTGCCATGTTTTTCATTTTGGCTTTCAGTTTGAGATTGCTGATCTAATGTGTATATTTCAGGACCTTCTCCCTTCCACCTACCCCCATTTCCTCTCTCCCCAATGATGAGACATCCTTAGTTGCTGGAATTGGGCACGGATGTGTATGGGGAATTGGGAGACATGATTGATGGCACAAGCTAATGATCTGCCTCTAGTATTTTTTATTTTGTACAACGGGTCAGTAAACTGTTTGGTGACTCTTCCATGTTATGGACTTGTATGTACTGAGGACATAATTCTTTCTTCCTGTCACACTCTACCTCAGTGTTCCCCAACTCCAGTCCACAAGGCCCAGCAACAGATCACGTTTTCAGGATTTCCTGTATTGCCTGTGCAGGTGATGTAATTATCACCTAAGCAATACTAAGGAAATCCTGAAAACATGACCTGTTGCTGGGCCTTGTGGACTGGAGTTGGGGAACCCTGCTCTACCTAATTGATTAATTTTTTATTAAAGGTCTGATGGGTTTGTTCGAAAAGCGACGGTTTAAGAAGTTTCTAAGCTTTGCTGCAAGTTTTGATGAAAATGATCCAAAGACACTGGAAGGGGTTGACCCCAAGAAGACGACTATGCTAGAAGTTTACAAGAAATTTGATTTGGGACAGGATGTCGTGGATTTTACAGGCCACGCTTTGGCTCTCTACAGGACTGATGAGTGAGTGTTTGTTTTTTTTATTCCCTTTAAAGAAGCACTTCCATCAATATTTTTATCCTCTGAATATATTGCAATCATCATATTATATAGCACTGTGTACTTAAAATTGCTCATTTTGCCTTTCTACCTAGTTAGTTCTTCTTTTCTCTGCTCTATGTAGAAACAGGATGTCTTTTCCCTGCATTTATTATTCCCCTGTTTAATTCCTGACCCAACTGCAACCCTCCTCCCCCTGCCAGGGACTTTTACAGAGATGACTCGTGCAGGGAAAATAGACTTCCTGTTTCTTTATAGAGCTTAGAAGGATTCAGCTAGTCAGTATTTAATCATGTGATGGCACAGACCTAATGGAAAACAGAAGAATTAGCTGGGTAGAAGGACAAAATGAGCAATTGTAAGTACACAGTGCTATATAATGTGATGATTGCAATATATTAAGAGGATAAAAACTCTGATGGGATTGCTTCTTTAAAGGGAATCTGTCACCAGGTTTTTGCCCCATCTGAGAGCGAAATAAGATATTGTGACCCTCATTCCTGCTTGTATTTTTTTATAAAATCCGTGTTTTCTCTGGTGCAGATCTAGCAGTTCTCTGAATATTGAGCTCTGTATAACCCCGTCTCCACTACGGATTGGCAGACTTGTGTACATTGTGCATAGACAGAAAGCTGTCAATCCGTGGTGGGGGAGGGGTTACACAGAGCTCATGAATATGGAGGGCCACAGTTTTGGGTCTGGTATATTAACAAATTCTGATGAGGAGATGACATTAAGATTTGGGACTTTCTATTTGTTTTGTACATTGGTGGCTCTGACAGTTTCTCATGCCTCCCATCTGTAAGATACTCTGTTAACTGAGAGATGGTAGAAACTTTAGTCTGGAGCTGACCGTGCCTTCACTTTCATGCTAATGCGTCTTGTATCCTAGGTAGAACCAATGGGTGGAGGTACATAAGCCTAGGACTTTCAATGACTGCAGTAGTATTTGGTGTAGGAACATAATAATTGGCTTTTTTAGTTCTTGTTTTAATTATGTTCTTGGTCCTGGTGACACACAAAATGAATTAATTTTGGTTTGGACAGCTGGTGTTGAAGTCCTGATGACACAAACCATGCTTATTACACAGACTAACACTTATTGACAAACTATTTGATGACTTTTCTTTGCATTTATCATTGCGCATTAAAGCACACCGGTTAGCAGGATTGTGCTCAGTAAACTACATACACTGTCAGGTGGGCAACATTACACTGATTACACAAGAACCACAGGACGGATTTCAACAGCCTAGGTATCATTATAATCTTTACTTTCAGTTTGGAGATAATGATATGCTTGTGCTTCAGGGCAGGACTGTGGGGGGCGCTCTATCCGGTGCTCTGATTACATATTCATCTGTATGCTCTTATGACCGCTCATTGTGCCTTCACTGACCTGCCTCCTATTTTACCTAGCCCTGCACTACTAGATGCATTATGTAAAATAGGAGACAGGTCAGTGAATGATTAGTGAGCTGTCATAAGAGCATACAGATGAATATGTAAGCAGAGCACCAGATAGAGCGCCCCCCCACAGGCCGCCTGAAGCATGAGCATATCTCCAAACTGAAAGTAAAGATTACACAAGAACCACAGGACAGATTTTATCAACCAAGGTATCATATCAATCAGTGTAATGGCCCCCTCATGACAGTGTATGTAGTTTACTGAGCACAATCCTGCTGACAGGTGCGCTTTAATGTCTAACTTATTTACATTTTACCTTATTAGGTATCTGCAACAGCCCTGTCTGGACACTATCAACAGGATTAAGCTTTACAGTGAATCTCTAGCACGATATGGCAAAAGCCCTTATCTGTATCCACTTTATGGCCTTGGAGAACTGCCACAGGGGTTTGCAAGGTAAGACCTCTGCTCTCAAACTGCAATCAATCATCTTATTTTTCTATGAGAATGTTGGAATGCAAAACAGGGATTTTCAGTGGGTCTTCTGGGACATACTCTGTATTGCAGCTTCTTTAACCCCTATTCAGGTGACTGTAACTGGGCTGCAGTACCAGGCACAGCCTCTAGACAACTAGAGCTTTGCCTGATAATACTGTTCTGAAGTGCTGCGGCCACTTCAATCAGCTGTTGCCAATAGCTGGACCTCCACCAATCTCATACAGAATTCATTTTAACTCTGCGTTATCAGTATTGACATATCTGATAACAGTATTTCTGTAAATTTAGTGTTTTCAATCTGTGCTTGTAGTCCGTGAATGGAAATTTTCTAGTTGACAACCAAAGATTATAATGATATCCTAATAATTTACAACTAAAAGTTACCAGACATGAGTTACCATTGACAGGCTGTGGAGTCGGTATAAAATGGACTGACTTCAACTCCTAAAATATAGAATAAATTGGGTACAGTAGTACAATGCAGTATGTGCTGTAAATTTTTTCATAAGAATTTGGGAAAGTTATGAAATGTCTGCTCTGTTCCTGATCTAAGGATTCAAGCTTTTAGGTGAGATGAATCTGTGCTGCACTTTATGAACATGCTCAATAGTGAGGCAGGGCTGTGGAGTCTGTCTGTGGGAGGTTTGGCTGACCGACTCCGCAGCCCTGGTTACCAAACAGGTTTTCTGCTTTTGGATGTAAAAAAAATGGTGAGAGCATCAGATGCCATATTCTAATGACCTTTAGCTCCTGCTCTGCTGTGAGCGTGAGCCGAGTGTCAGTTCTCTGTACTCCGAGCCTCTGTACTCCGGCGATTCGCAGCACAGCTGCTTAGGAGATAGAGAAAAAAATTTCTCCATCTCCTCCATTGCCGGCGTCCACGGTAATTACACTGCACTGGGAAGAAAGCGAAGTGCAGTCCGATGTTTCACACGCACCCATAGACTTGTATGGATTTTAGGCATTAGAAAATTATCTGAGCTTCACCATAGAATAACACTGGTCCGAATGCTATATGATGTTTTATTGCACAGCATTCAGCCGTGCTGTACGCTCGTGTGAGCGAGCCCTAAAGTGCAGAACGTGTCATTAATTAGTGGCTTTATGTAAAACTGCATAGACATAATGGGGCAAAACACACCAGTTAGTCTGAGTTTTTTTTTAAAACACTTCACTCTGACATACTTTTATTTGGTGCTCCTTGCGACCCAAGCTTGAAGCACTCCCATGAATATTTTTCTTTTTTTACTGTGTGTGTGTGTGTGTGTGTGTGTGTGTGTGTGTGTGTGTGTGTGTGTGTGTGATGTAGTGTAAGTGTATTAATATTCTCACCTACCTCCGCCTTCTCCGAGATCAAGCACTGTTCTGAAAATTCTCTGGGTCACACTGTTCTCTGCGTGACCCTGAAATGGCTCCATAGCATTACGTTGTAATAGTCTTCTGGCTCACGCATAGGGTGACGTCAGTGGGAAGTGGAACAGCATGGTGCTGGATCCCAGAGAGCAGCAGTAGGTGAGAATATTACACTCACACTACACATACATACATACATAAATACAATTCATGGGAGTGTTTTTTAAGCGATTTAATCTACAAGTCTTGTGCGGGAATGGTGTTATCGGACTTCTATTTCTAGTATCCACAAAGTCACTTGCGTAGTGACATCATGCGGTGGCCTCAATCCTCCCCTATGTCTGTGCCGACCTGGCTGGTGGGTGGCTGTTTGCTTAGTTTTCTGGAGTGACCTTCCTATACTAATAATAGAAATCTCCTACCTACTCATAAATTGTCTCTCCAGGTTTGGCGGAATTCTAAATGGCTATTGTAGTTTAATTCTATTGCCTCTGACCGTCCACTTTGGCACAATCCGATCCTTCCATCCCTATTGACTGTTCCAGATCTTCATTTATGAATTGTCCCCGGGGGTTAAGTGTTTGTGCGATAGGTACAATAATAATGTAATTTGCACAGTTGCAGGAGACCTCTCGTGTCCGTACATACTAAGGTACTTTCAGCTGAGCCATTCCTTAAATGCACCGTTCGATACACCCAACATCTCTCTCATTGTATTCCCTCATTGGTATTCTTAGATGCCAGGACCCTAAAGGGCTGCTCTCTAGACACCTCTTGTCGGCCAAGATTTGTTCTTCCCCAGTGCCACTGGAGGCAAGATGGACACCTCATTGTCTGCAAAGGACTGTCAGGATGTGACTCGTTTGCATCTCGTGGCCCCCCGCCAGCAATTAACAATAAGATGATCCAACTGTATATTATCTATCAAACCTGTCTGTCAGACTCCTGTTTGCCTACACAAGATGGGCAGGACCCCTTCTGCAGAATTGCCTCTTTGCCATACAGTGGATAGCTATTGTTTTCTTAGCCAAGAATGCCATTTTATTTGTTGTGCAGCACGTTAAATATAGCGTATAAAAAAAGTCTATCGTGAGCTTTCTGATTTATAATAATTGCTTATTTTTTATTTATTTTTGTACCTCAGATTAAGTGCCATTTATGGAGGAACCTATATGTTGAATAAGCCGATCGAGGAATTGGTGATTGAGAATGGAAAAATTGTTGGTGTAAAATCTGAAGGAGAAGTAAGCTGAATTTCTGAATACTTGTTTGTTTCTGCTGGTCACACTGTTAGAAAATACATGATTTAGTGGCCTTACCTGAGAATTTACAAACTGCTGTAGCTCCCTAGAGTTGAAGACTTCAATTAGCCCCGTTAGTGGCACATTTCCTTCTGATTGCCAGGGTTTTATCATCTGATGGTTCAGGCTCTTTAACCCATTCCTGACCTACGTCGTACTAGAACATGACTAAATCGTGGGCTAGCTATAGTTGCGATGGTAACCATTACAGAGCCTTGTGTTGCGTATGGATATTCTGAAGAAGCCAAAGATTTGGCAATACTGGAGCACATATATTTTATACTAGATGGTGGCCTGATTCGACAGCATCGGGTATTCTAGAATATGTATGTAGTTTATTTATGAAGATTTAAGAATAATGCAATGAATACACAGGATTTTCCCGGTAAAATATATACATTATAATTAAGTTTTATTGCTCATAGAACTTAATACAACTGAACGAAATTATTAAACAGATCATCAAAATATATAAACCATTACATGAATATCTAATGTGACTGAACTACGTGGCACTGTGACTGACCGAACTTGTTCAGTAAACGTGACTGAACTACATGGCACTGTGACTGACAGAACTTGTTCAGTAAACGTGACTGAACTACATGGCATTGTGACTGACAGAACTTGTCCAGTAAACGGGACTGAACTACGTGGCGCTGTGACTGACAGAACTTGTTCAGTAAACGTGACTGAACTACATGGCATTGTGACTGACAGAACTTGTCCAGTAAACGGGACTGAACTACGTGGCACTGTGACTGACAGAACTTGTTCAGTAAACGGGACTGAACTACATGGCATTGTGACTGACAGAACTTGTTCAGTAAACGTGACTGAACTACGTGGCACTGTGACTGACAGAACTTGTTCAGTAAACGTGACTGAACTACGTGGCACTGTGACTGACAGAACTTGTTCAGTAAACGTGACTGAACTACTGTGACTGACACAACTTGTTCAGTAAACGTGACTGAACTACGTGGCACTGTGACTGACAGAACTTGTTCAGTAAACGTGACTGAACTACATGGCATTGTGACTGACAGAACTTGTCCAGTAAACGGGACTGAACTACGTGGCGCTGTGACTGACAGAACTTGTTCAGTAAACGTGACTGAACTACTGTGACTGACAGAACTTGTTCAGTAAACGTGACTGAACTACGTGGCACTGTGACTGACAGAACTTGTTCAGTAAACGTGACTGAACTACTGTGACTGACAGAACTTGTTCAGTAAACGTGACTGAACTACGTGGCACTGTGACTGACAGAACTTGTTCAGTAAACGTGACTGAACTACGTGGCACTGTGACTGACAGAACTTGTTCAGTAAACGTGACTGAACTACGTGGCACTGTGACTGACAGAACTTGTTCAGTAAACGTGACTGAACTACGTGGCACTGTGACTGACAGAACTTGTTCAGTAAACGTGACTGAACTACGTGGCACTGTGACTGACAGAACTTGTTCAGTAAACGTGACTGAACTACGTGGCACTGTGACTGACAGAACTTGTTCAGTAAACGTGACTGAACTACTGTGACTGACACAACTTGTTCAGTAAACGTGACTGAACTACGTGGCACTGTGACTGACACAACTTGTTCAGTAAACGTGACTGAACTACTGTGACTGACAGAACTTGTTCAGTAAACGTGACTGAACTACGTGGCGCTGTGACAGAACGTGTTCAGTAAACGTGACTGAACTACGACGCGCTGTGACTGGGGGTTAAATTCCGCGCCAATATCTGATTGACCGCGACCAATCAGCGAAGCGGGGTTTAAAGGGGTTGTCCACTACTTTAAATTAACCCCCCAACGTATCCCCCGGGGCCCCTAATGAATTTTATAAATACCTCATGTTGCCAATACTGCCTGTGCGTGGCGCTATCGCTGACCGCGCACAGGCAGCACGTAACCCCGACCACAACCCATCACTCACCGTGGAACGCGGAACAGGAGACCCCTGGCTGCAGCTGCAAATAGTCGTGACTTAAGCGGAAGCAAGAGCCGGCTGCAGCCTGGGGTCACGTGCTGCCTGTGCGCGGTCAGCTATAGCGCCGCTCACAGGCAGTATTGGCAACATGAGGTATTTACGAAATTAATTAACGGCCCCGGGGGATACATTAAGGGGTTAATTTAAAGTAGCCACGCCAATATCGCTGATTGGTCGCGCCCGGCCGCCCGCGACTAATCAATCAGCGAAGCTTGGTTCAAATCCCGTGCCAATTCGCGGCCGTACTGCTCCTGTCGCAGGCGGCTGGCGCAACCAATCAGTCAGCGACGCGGGATTTCCGTTACAGACAAACTGACAGAATTAGACGATTATATACACTGGATCACAAAGTCTTGATTCCATATATAAAGGGAATATCTTTTATCAACTAACACAAAAAGCCCTTTTATCTATTTATTATGAAAGATAATCTTTAATAGTCATATTTGACAAATATAACATACATAAAGTGCCCGTAAAGTGCCCATAAAAAGTGACCTAGTGCAGGCAGATATATACATTCATCATGATTAATTTTTCCTATTTTCACACCTTCTTACTGAAGACGATAATCTTTCACTACTTGATATATAATATATAGGTGTGAACTTGAACAAAAACAGCCTATACATAATAGGTCACTAATCTTAAAAACAGCAGGAGAAGGTTATTGTAGGTGGGACTTATGAATACATATCTATTTCCCAAACTGCATCAATATACCACATACATGTCAAGGGCTCAACCCTATATATGGAGTCCTTAATCAGATGCTTTACACATATTACAGTATGATATTCACAAGGTTAACAGTGCTAATCCCCCTCACAGTTTGAGTTTACATAATAAGCTGATACTCCATTCCAAAATACTTTTTCAAGACAATAACATGATCAAAGATAGGACTTATCTGAAATATGTATTTAGGTTGCCCCCATCATTCCTCCAAACTCCTCGACGCGTTTCCCCGTTGTTCAGTGGTTCATCAGGAGAAGATCATCCTGCAGAGAGCTATCTTTCATAATAAATAGATAAAAGGGCTTTTTGTGTTAGATTATATACACTGCTCAAAAAAATAAAGGGAACACAACAGAATATAACTCCAAGTAAATCAAACTTCTGTGAAATCAAACTGTCCACTTAGGAAGCAACACTGATTGACAATCAATTTCACATGCTGTTGTGCAAATGGAATAGACAATAGATGGAAATTATTGGCAATTATCAAGACACACTCAATAAAGGAGTGGTTCTGCAGGTGGGGACCACAGACCATATCTCGGTACCAATGCTTTCTGGCTGATGTTTTGGTCAATTTTGAGTGTTGGGTGTGCTTTCACACTCGTGGTAGCATGAGACGGACTCTACAACCCACAGAAGTTGCTCAGGTAGTGCAGCTCATCCAGGATGGCACAACAATGCGAGATTTGGCAAGAAGGTTTGCTGTGTCTGTCAGCGTAGTGTCCAGAGGCTGGAGGCGCTACCAGGAGACAGGCCAGTACACCAGGAGATGTGGAGGGGGCCTTAGGAGGGCAACAACCCAGCAGCAGGACCTCTACCTCCGCCTTTGTGCAAGGAGGAACAGGAGGAGCACTGCCAGAGCCCTGCAAAATGACCTCCAGCAGGCCACAAATGTGCATGTGTCTGCACAAACGGTTAGAAACTGACTCCATGAGGGTGGTATGAGGGCCCGACAACCACAGATGGGGGTTGTGCTCACAGCCCAACACCGTGCAGGACGCTTGGCATTTGCCACAGAGCACCAGGATTGGCAAAGTCGCCACTGGCGCCCTGTGCTCTTCACAGATGAAAGCAGGTTCACACTGAGCACATGTGACAGATGTGACAGAGTCTGGAGAAGCCATGGAGAGCGATCTGCTGCCTGCAACATCCTTCAGCATGACCAGTTTGGCAGTGGGTCAGTAATGGTGTGGGGTGGCATTTCTTTGGACGGCCGCACAGCCCTCCATGTGCTCGTCAGAGGTAGCCTGACTGCCATTAGGTACCGAGATGAGATCCTCAGACCCCTTGTGAGACCATATGCTGGTGCAGTTGGCCCTGGGTTCCTCCTAATGCAGGACAATGCCAGACCTCATGTGGCTGGAGTGTGTCAGCAGTTCCTGCAAGATGAAGGCATTGAAGCTATGGACTGGCCCGCCCGTTCCCCAGACCTGAATCCGATTGAGCACATCTGAGACATCATGTCTCGCTCCACCAACGTCACGTTGCACCACAGACTGTCCAGGAGTTGGCGGATGCTTTAGTCCAGGTCTGGGAGGAGATCCCACAGGAGACCATCCGCAACCTCATCATGAGCATGCCCAGGCGTTGTAGGGAGGTCATACAGGCACGTGGAGGCCACACACAATACTGAGCCTCATTTTGACTTGTTTTAAGGATATTACATCAAAGTTGGATCAGCCTGTAGTGTGTTTTTCCACTTTAATTTTGGAGGTGACTCCAAATCCAGGCCTCCATTGGTTAATAAATTTGATTTCCATTGATTATTCTTGTGTGATTTTGTTGTCAGTACATTCAACTTTGTACAGAACAAAGTATTCAATGAGAATATTTCATTCATTCAGATCTAGGATGTTATTTGAGTGTTCCCTTTATTTTTTTGAGCAGTGTATATAGATAACATGTCCATGCAGAATAAAAATTATTCATAGTGCCACGTGATGACACCAAAACGGCAAGTAAAATACTAGAGAAGCCCTTTATATAACAAATTTACTATACCCCTAGCTGTGAAGTCAGATAGTTACTATACTTGTAGATGAATTCCACGAGGGATGTCGTATGTCTAGGCATAAGATTTCGGCCACAGTAGGGTGGTTTTAAAACCATGATACCTGCAATTAGTGTTTAGACAATGACTCAAGTGGTTTCTGGTGTTCTGGTACCTCAGGGGCTCCACAAATACGAGATGGCATCCACTAACTTACTGTAAAATCTTCAAAAGCCAAATGTCGCTCCTTTCCTTCTAAGACCTGCCTTGTACCCAGACAGTAGTTTCCAACCACAGAAGGGGTATTGCTGCACTTGGGAGAAATTGTGAAACACATTTTAGGATGCATTTCCAATTACACTTTGTGGCAATGAAAAATTTGGAGCAAACTCAACATTTTAGTGGACAAAAAATGTACTCTTCAGAAACATTTTTTGTATTACAATCTGGATTAAAAAATAGAAATCTTGCACTTTTCACACAAGCCATTGGGTTTGTTCTAGGCTCATACTTCTGTCATGGAATGTGAAGGGGTTAATAGATATTTCTGAGTGTTTAAAGCAAGGCGTCAGCAGGAGGCGCCTGCACAAATATGCTAAGTTATTTTTCCTATTAAACCTTGTAAATAACAATTGCTTCTTTTTTCTAGGTTGCCCGATGCAAGCAGTTGATTTGTGATCCCAGTTATGTCCCAAATTGTGTCACTAAAGTGGGGCAAGTTATTCGTGTAATTTGTATCCTGAGTCACCCAATAAAAAACACAAATGACGCCAATTCTTGTCAAATCATCATTCCTCAAAACCAAGTCAACAGGAAATCTGGTAGGATTATAAATCTGCTGAAAAACATTGAGCTTCTATTGAATATTTTCCTTTTTTTGTGATCTGCTGAAATAGGCATGCAATATATGACCCGATTGCTTTTTTCAATTTTTTTTTTTCGTTGTCTTTTTTTATTTTTCCCAAGATATCTATGTGTGCATGATCTCCTATGCACACAATGTGGCTGCACAAGGAAAGTACATAGCGATAATCAGCACTACTGTAGAAACCAATGACCCAGAGAAGGAGATCAGGCCTGCCCTCGAACTCCTGGAGCCCATAGAGCAGAAGTAAGTGAATTTTTTTTATCAATATCTACAGTAATATAATATGTATGTATCTATATTTAAGCAACCTAGATACTAGATTTTAAGTGGATTTTGATCAGAATGGGTTAATGTACTTTTTTTTTCTCTCCTCATTTAGGTTTGTTAGCGTTAGTGACATCTATTCTCCAACTGATTTAGGAACAGAAAGTCAAGTAAGGGTTTTTTGGTTTTTTTATAGAAATATCCACTAGTAAATATAGCATGATAATCATATTACTGACTTGTATAAACTAACACCTAACTAGCTTACTAAATATTGTGACTATTAAATGTATAATCTGCAATCTAATGTAGGCAAAGTATGTTTTTTTTTCTGTAACCAGTTATCTGGTTCTAGGAATGAAATGTATTTATCATTTCATCCTGGTTTTATATATTCAGAAGATTCACTAATTACTTCTGTAGATATGAACATTTCTTTTTTTAATAGTGTCCCTTGGAACGATCCTGAATCTGAGTCCTCAGACTTTTCCCACCTTTATGAAATGTGGATACTGATGTTACTATTATGCAACTAAAAATCCTGTGCTTAAGAATTGTTTTTCTAGAAGCAAGATAAGAAATACGACTTGAGAGCAGAATGGGGGAAACAGTTTGGGGGCTGTCAGTCTTTTCCCATTACTTGCAATATGATCGAATTTTCTAAAGACATTTCAGTTCTTTTAGGCTACGTTCCCACAGAGTTTTTGACACTGTTAGGTTACATGTGGTTTTTCATTGCATTTTTTTGTGCTTTTTTTCTTGCGCTGCTTTTTTGTCTTTTTGGTATGTCAGGTTTTAAATAAAGTTGCTTTATTTTTTTAATTCCTGGTATTTGGCTTTGACAACTTTATTGATATACTTTGGTGCGGATTACATGCGTTTTTGATGCCTTTCTGCCGCGGAAATGCAATAAAAACACGTGCGTTTTTTACCTGCGGATTTTCTAATATAAGTCTGTGGAAAATCCGCACAGAAAACTCAGCGTACCCTCAGAGAAGTTGACATGTTGCAGATTAGAAACGCGCACCACAGGTCAGTTTACGATGTGAGTAAAATAAAAGCGCAGTGAACATGAGATTTCCAGAAATCCCATCCACTTTGTTGGAACTGTAAGACGGTGTGTTTTTGCCGCATTAAAAACATACAGCGTCAAAAAATCACCAAATACTCATCGTGGGAACGTAGCCTTAAAGGGGTATTCTCATCTCTTAAGATCCTATCCCAATATGTAGTAGGTGTAGTATTATTTACCTCTGATTAGAAATGTAGTATAGTTTTTCTGATTTGCTGTGTCTCTTTCCTCATGTGCAGGCAATACAGGACCTTGGGTATCCATGGTTATGACCACTGATATAGTAACAGTTAGCTAGTTGCTAGTGATCCTAACCATGGGATACCTAAGGCCCTGCAATGGCTGAACATGAGGAAAGAGACATCGCAAATCAGAAAAACTACACTACATTTCTAATTGAAGGTATTTGCTAATATTATTACACATTGGGATGGGATCTTGGAGATGGGAGAATATCCCTTTTTAAAGGTGTTTTTTAAAAGAAGCACAAAGAATCTGACACCAATAGAAAATGGTAAAAGTTGGGTATCGGTAGCAAATATCCACACTCCTCTTTATCTGACTGATGGTTTGTCTGTACAGACATTATGGGGT
Organism: Phyllobates terribilis; assembly: GCF_046119375.1. Classification (NCBI taxonomy): domain Eukaryota; kingdom Metazoa; phylum Chordata; class Amphibia; order Anura; family Dendrobatidae; genus Phyllobates; species Phyllobates terribilis. The sequence continues at coordinate 297,053,748 of NW_027362771.1, forward strand.
ATAAGAATTATTAGCAGAATTAGAGATGTGGTTAAAGGGGTTGTCGATTTGAAAACATGCTATCACCTATCCTCTGGGTTATAACCTGCTAATCTGTGGGTGTCCCACTATAGGAACCCCCCAATGATTAGGAAATATTTAACCCCCAACAGAGAACTTTTATTCCTGTTATAAGACGGAATGGCAGGTTAGATGCCCAACTGCCTCTACATTTATTCTCTTTTATGAGCCTGCCAGAAAAAGTCGAGTGCAGTGCCCCATAGGACATGGATAGAGTAGTGGTCATACATCTGACCTGCTTCTGTATTTTTAACATGGATAAAATAGTCAAAAGTTGGCAATCTGTGAGGGTCACAGTTGTCTGAACCCCATTGATCAACAAGTTATAACCTCTCCTGTGGACAGGTGATTTTAACTTTATTTCACTGGACTACCCATTTAAAGAGAATCTTTCCCCAGTATTTTTCTACCTCATCTGAGAGCAGTATGATGTAGGCAGAGAGACCCTGAATACAAGATGTATCACTTAGATTACGGAGTGCAGCCGTTCTGACAGTTTTTAGATGTAGCAATGAAGCAGAGCTGAGAAAGCTAACTCCGCCCACACCTGGCTCTGTATATACAATTTGGGCACTGTGTCACGGCAATAAGCTCCTGGTGCTAGAACAATCATTGCAAGTAAACAAAACCACAGAGCTTGATGAGAGAGGCATCACTGAAATCAGTGTTTTAACCCCTACCTTCAGATTACATGGCAGAAACCTGCCAATATTCATTTTTTAAAGATTTTAAAGATTCCTGGTTCAGTAAAACAACTTGATATATTGTTAAATGTTTAGATAGTAGGGAGGTCCTTTTCTCAGAATCCTGGTTTCTTGACCAGAATGGAGAGTAGTGATACAGGTTTTTTTTTTTTTTTTTCCAATCTTCTGGAGGTCAAGTCCTGTATTTCACAGACAACACATTGCTTTGAATTTGCATTGTGTAATGCCTTTTAGTCATTTGGTGTCACTGCAGGAGAATGGAACACTAAGAGTATTTCATCCCAAAGGTCCACTCAAAAACCTGCCTCAAAAAGCGCTTACTAAATGCTCAAAGGAATGGACATTTATATTTCTATGTCAAAAATCATTTATAGTTTCAGGTTTTTGAGCGACTTAGTTACTTCAGATTTCCAAAGACACCAATTGGTTAAAAGGAGTGTGCTGTCCACAATTCACGTGTTTTCTGCTCTGAAGATGCTCTCTACTGTTATAAGTGAATGGGAAGACTGAAAAGACTTGGAAGATGCCTGGTTGTCTTTTTGAGAATTTTTGCTTCTAAATCCACTAGCAGTTTCTTTATTGATAAATGGAGATAAGTCTATAAAAAAAAATAAAAAAAACACTCAAAAACCCCCTAGCACTGGTGGTCAAAAATGTTGACATAACAGTCAGGAAACTACCCCAAAAAAATGGTAAAAATTGCCAGCGTTCCCTGAAGCATCTTCCTCTTGAAGAGCTTGGCAGAATAGACTGTGCACATACCCTTATTGCCAAGTTTCCCTGCAAATAAGAGCTGATAGGTTGGGGGTCCCATTGGGGAGTGGGTGGGGAGGAAGCTTTTATTTGGCCTATTGTCAAGGTCCCCTTCTATGAAGTAATGGTGACTGAAGTCAATAACCCCCTTAGCGACATATTAGACACAATGTAATGAAACTTGCTAGAAGATGTTAATGCTCTGTTAATACGATGTTCTGTCCTCTAATGCATAATCTGGAAATGTCCATAGTCCATCCAGAGAGCTGCTCTGGTGCACATGAATGGCCACTATGACATGGTACATTAATTGTCCTGCAGTCAGTGGCGGCCAGACTATGCTTCCATTGGAGAAAAATGGCTGGCTGACACTGTATGCTTTAACCTCTTCCTGACCTGGCGATTTTCCATTTTTGACATTCTGTTTTTTCCTCTTTCTTTCCAGTGCCATACATGTTTTGCTTTTCTGTTAGCATAGCTGTTTTAAGGCTTGATTTTTGCGGGGCAAATTGTACTTTTAAGTGATCCTATTCTTTTTATCATGTCATGTACTGGGAAACGGGGAGAAAATTTAAAGTGCAGTGAAATAGCAAAAAAAAGTGCAGTTCTGCGATTGTTTTTTTATTTACAGCATTCAGTATATGGTAAAAATGATTCTCCAGATCACTATGATTATGGCAATTCAAAATGTGCGTAATTATTCTTTTTTTTTTTTAAACAAATACTTAACTTACCATTTTCCAAGACCCGTAACGTTTCAATTTTCTGATGATGGAGCCGTGTGAGAGATGCTGCTCTGCATCTTGAGCTGACGTTTTTATTAATAGCCATTTTGGGGTAGATAAGATGTTCTGATCACCTCTTATTGCTTTTTATTGCACTGTTGCTTCATATACCACATATATTTTTTACATATTTATTTTTTATTTTTAAAGAGAAACAGTGATTCAATGTTTTTGTTTTTTTCCCCCCTGTATGATGTAGTCCTGTGGCTAGTCCTTTTAAGGGACTTGAACCTGTGATCATCAAAACACTTGTAACTATGTATTATTCTCAACAATAAGACAATATTGCGGAAATCATGGTTTCCTATGAATGCTAGCCACAGGATGGCTTGCATCTGAGTGCAATCATGAAAGGCACGTAGGGTCTTCAGTAACCCCAGCTGTCATGTCAACCCATAGATATGTCGCTGGGCACTGATGGGTGGGTAGAACAATACGGTCTCAGGATTTTCTCTGTAAATGCCTCTGTCACAGATTGACAGCGGCATTTAACAGGTTAATGGCCATCTTCAATCAAAGATTCGGACTCCTCAAATTGGGGAGCTGACAGCATGTGCCAGTAGGTAAGGTGTTAAGAAGAGTTAGTCTCATGAAGACAGACTGATGTAATAAGGATTTTACTGAAGAAAGTAGACCCTTTCTTTCTAATACCAGTGGCACATTAATTCCTAATTTTATTTTTGATTGTCTCTTTAGATCTTTATTTCACGCACATATGATCCAACAACTCACTTTGAAACTACCTGCAATGACATCAAGGATATCTACAAGAGGATGACTGGAGCAGAGTTTGATTTTGAGGAGATGAAGAGGAAGAAGACTGACATCTATGGAGAGGACCAGTAGACTCCTGCACCACGTCTGGGAGAATTCCGGAATCTGCTACAAAAAACACATTTGGGAAATTAGGAACACTGTATGAAACTCAATATTGCAAGGCCTGCTTTTTATAAAAACTGAAAACCAAGAATACCGCACTGGTGATTGCTCTGTGCCCCTCTCCTGTTTCATTTCCTGATGAAGCTGCTGTCCAGAAACCAAATCTGTTCTGCCATTTCCAGCTTACTCTTTGAAGGAACTGATCCTTCTCAGTTTGACTGTAGAAGTAACTCATGCTATGAAGTTCTATGCCTTCACTTCTGACTTTTTATCGTTATTTTAATGTAGATTCCGCTTTGATATACTGAATCATAATGCTTTCTTTTTAGAAATATATCAGGATTAAATGAAGTATGTAACCTATGATCGGTTTAATCTGATTTGCTGTAAGAAGCTTGAAAGTCTTGTGCAGCACCTCAGTTACTGCCATCGACTCGCTGTGTTACTTTATGATCAGGTCTGTTCTGCTACATGGAGCTCCCAGTGTGTTATTCTTGTGAAGTTTTCAATCTCCTGACACCAGCTCAGAAATATTTGTCTGCAGACTAATGTCCATAGTGTTATGCAGGCAAGGCTTGCATTTAATTCTCTCAAATGATAAAAACACGAAAAGCAGTATTGAATTGATTTGAGTCCTAACTTCAAATGTTGCTTTAAATAGGGATTGAATTAATGTCTGTACTGCAAAAGTAAAGCCAAATTGTGAAAACGTATGGTGTTTTATTGTCTTTGTGGTTGTCTTGTGTTCCGATATGACACTTGTGTCCCTTACATCAAAAGCGGCTTTCAATTTCCAGCAGTGATATATACAGTTTCTCTTGACCACGTGTACTCTAAAACTATGGCCAACACTGGTGTTGTATTGAATGTTACATTATACTTTGGTGCTGTAATACATTCTGTGCCATTAAATTGCACTATATAAACTTTCAGATTTTGCAGTGATCTAAAGTCAGTCTATAAAGCTGTACCAATTACTCATATAATTCCAATAAAAAGGTGCCCTGATATCAGCATCCATCCTAGTTCTTGGCTGCGCCACATCCAGCCGGTGTCTGACCCGGATATAGAGCTGCTGGGACAGATGCTGAAAAGTAGAACAAATTTATTTTTAAACACTTTGCAGAAAAAAAAAACAGCACAACCCTTTAAAGTGTATGAAACATTATAAAGCCTGTTATTACGGGAAACTTAACAAATCTTTCACTTTCCAAGTAGCCTGTACACCCCCTAAGTTGCCCAAAAAAATCCATGCAGAATAAAACTAAGGGGATATTTGGCAGCAGTCTCTTGTGATGTGTAGCCAGCTGGAAACATGACAATTTTAAAGGTTATGCACAGAGTGGTAATGGTGTAACCAAGCTCAACAAAAGTCCCATAATCACTTCCTATAGCTGTGATTTAAAGGGGTTTTCCACTTTAAAAACAACACGCTCTCACAGTCATAAGTTTGTCTTACATGTAAAAAAAAAAAATGTATATAAAAAAAATAAAAATAAAAATCAACCAACCTGCTTCAGTGCAGTCTCCACTGTCTTTGTTCTCTGTAGAGCAGATGTGATTTCCACAATGCTGCAGACTATAAGTGCACTCTGCTCGAGTAGATAAGCTGTGAATAGTCTTTATACCAAGGCATTTGTAGTCATCTCACCACTTCATGCTTTTAGTCTACGTTGATAACTTTTTATAGTTATCCAACCCAAATTGGTGTCTTACCACAATCCACACTTGCCTCCAGGGCTGTGAAATTGGTAAGCCAAACCTCCGACTCGGACTCCACAGCCCTGCTTGCCTCACTCACTGCTACGGAAGCCATGTTTCCTTTTCCAGCTTTTTCTTTGCTTTGATGCAGGCCTGTGTGAACTGCACTGGATTAGGGGAGCAGAATAAGCCCACTGTATAAATTCTGATTTAAAAACATTTCACACAACAGTGACGTTACATTGACCGGATTCAATAAAATCAGTCTGTGTCACATGCAGTGACTGCAGACTTTATTTCAGCCCAGACAAAAAGTTTAAAATCTACATTTCATTGTACGGAGGCTAAATTCTGAAAATTCACCAGTCAAACACTTCTAGAATCAGCTGTAGATGGATGCAGGACACAAGCACAATTTAGTAATCTATTGATCTGAACAAACAGTGCCAGGTGTAAGACATGGGTCGGGCTGGGAGCGGTACTAGAAACATGAAGCTCTGGATGTCCTAATGAGGCCAAACCTATAGAATAGATGCCAACATCAGAAGGCTTCCTTCATGTCTTCATACTGAGCAGCTTCAGCTTGGTTTAATATTCCCCTAATTGACTTCATTCAGAGTTGCATACCACCCCATGCTCACAACTTAGTCTGAGCATTATACTGAGTTGTTGTGACTCTTTAAAAATTGAACCAACTTTGCCACCCAATGCTAATTTAGGCGTATTCACTGAAATAAATGAGCCTTTGTTCAAAGCCTTTAAAGAATTTGACGAGACCTCTTGACATCACCAACAATCCATCAATTGATGGAAAAATCCAATAGACATACTCATTCTGGAGTTCTTGGGGCTAATTGCATTAATAGATTGGAGCCAATACATGGATAAGGGAACTACCACATAATTTTACAGTAGCTATAGCAAAGGTACAACTATCAAAGTATAACTTTTCTAACATAAAATGATTAAAAAGATTCTTTGCGATCAAAGACAAAAACAACCACTTATATAGGACTACAATGTCCAGAATCAATTGTATGATGTCAGATTGTCCACCTTATGTATTGCAAAACAGACCAATAACGTCCAATACAAACCATGTATAGGTAAAGGAGTATGGCAAAAACCATATGAAAATATTCAACCTTCAGGAATGTATAAATAAAATAACGATCACACCCACAACTTTTCACCTTTTGGGGGTCAGGGGGAGGTTCTTCAAAATCCTATAGTATAAATTGGGAAGGCATATCTGTCAGAAGCCATACTCCTTTACCTATGAAAATTGCAAAAGACCCTGATATGTTTTTTTTTTTTCAATGTCTTTTATTTATTAACAAGAACAGTAAGGTCATATCATCGCAACTGTTTCTTTTGCAAGTGTCGGTGCTGGACTGATTAACGCCCGCGAGTCTGGCACTCTGGCATTCAACAGTCCGGCACTGGAGCTACCGTGAGATATGGAGGCTTGTATTCAGGTAACTTTTCAGGAAGCTGCAAGGCTGGGAAACTTTTACAGACATTTTATATTTACTGGAGTTTTCTGCTGCTGGAACACTTGGAAGCTGTGAAGTAAAGTTACCTTGGGTGTATACACTGCTCAAAAATATAAAGGGAACACTTAAACAACAGAATATAACGCCAAGTAAATCAAACTTCTGTGAAATCAAACTGTCCACTTAGGAAGCAACACTGATTGACAATCAATTTCACATGCTGTTGTGCAAATGGAATAGACAATAGATGGGAATTATTGGCAATTATCAAGACACCCTCAATAAAGGAGTGGTTCTGCAGGTGGGGACCACAGACCTCATCTCAGTACCAATGCTTTCTGGCTGATGTTTTGGTCACTTTTGAATGTTGGTTGTGCTTTCACACTCGTGGTAGCACGAGACAGACTCTAAAACCCACAGAAGTTGCTCAGGTAGTGCAGCTTATCCAGGATGGCACATCAATGCGAGCTGTGGCAAGAAGGTTTGCTGTGTCTGTCAACGTAGAGTCTAGAGGCTGGAGGCGCTACCAGGAGATGTGGAGGGGGCTGCAGGAGGGCAACAACTCAGCAGCAGGACCGCTACCCCTGCCTTTATTCAAGGAGGAGCACTGCCAGAGCCCTGCAAAATGACTTCCAGCAGGCCACAAATGTGCATGTGTCTGCACAATCAGTTAGAAACCGACTCCATGATGGTTGTATGAGGGCCCGACATCCACAGATGGGGGTTGTGCTCACAGCCCAACACCGTGCAGGACGCTTGGCATTTGCCACAGAACACCAGGATTGGCAAAGTCGCCATTTGCACCCTGTGCTCTTCATAGATGAAAGCAGGTTCACACTGAGCACATGTAACAGACGTGATAGAGTCTGGAGACGCCGTGGAGAGCGATTTGCTGCCTGCAACATCCCTCAGCATGACCGGTTTGGCAGTGTGTCAGTAATGGTGTGGGGTGGCATTTCTTTGGAGGGCCGCACAGCCCTCTATGTGCTCGTCAGAGGTAGCCTGTCTGCCATTAGGTACTGAGATGAGATCCTCAGACCCCTTGTGAGACCATATGCTGGTGCAGTTGGCCCTGGGTTCCTCCTAATGCAGGACAATGCCAGACCTCATGTGGCTGGAGTGTGTCAGCAGTTCCTGCAAGAAGAAGGCATTGAAGCTATGGACTGGCCCGCCCGTTCACCAGACCTGAATTCGATTGAGCACATCTGGGACATCATGTCTCGCTCCATCCACCTACGTCACGTTGCACCACAGACTGTCCAGGAGTTGGCGGATGAATAAAATGGCTTAGGGTCCCCCAGTAATTTTCATAAACAGCTGAGGGAAAGCCGAAGGCTGGGGATTGATGTTATTATTCTGGGAATGGCCCAATAGCCATAAAGGTTTCCAGTCTATTAATATTAGCTCACAGCTGTTTGCTTAACAGTTACTAGTTATAGGGCAGACCCCCCCAAAAAATTTTTTTACATGGTGTCCTCCTATATTCACTAACTAGCAAAGGCTAAACAGCTGCAGGCTGATATTAATAGCCTAGGAAGGGGCCATGGTTATTGGCCCTCTCCCAGACTAAAAATATCAGCTCTCAGCCGCCACAGAAAAGGCGCATCCATTAGCTGCACCAATTTTGGCACTTAGCCTCACTCTTCCCACTTGCCGTGGTGGCAAGTGTGGTTGATGTCAGCTTTGTATTATCAGCTGACATCAAGCCCAGGAGTTAGTAATGAAGAGGGGTCTATAAGTTTCCACCATTACTAACCCTAACCCCATAGTTAGATTGTAAAAAAAAAAAAAAAAAAACAGCAAGAATAAAGTCCTTTAATTCCTATAATGACACGGACACCTTTATTTGAAATAAAAATAAAAAAGCATTATACTCACATTAACACCTAATTCACTGAAGCTCATGTCACCTGTAAAAGACAAAAAAAAGCATCAAATCCCTCACCTGTCCATCGAGATGATAATCTATGTGGACCTCATGAAAGCTACAATGGTGTGGTTGACGGGTTTAGAACCAAGCTCGAGCAATGGTTCCAGGGACTATTGGTTCCACCTTTGATGAATTGAAGGACCTGATGGTGAAGGACCAATTTTTTCATCTTTGCCATGTGAAGGTGTGACCGTTTGTGTTGGACCAGGAACCAAAGGAGGCCGCACAGATTGCAAACACCTATGAAACCAACCATATACCTGACGTGCGGAAGTCAGCCGTCACCACTTTAAAGGGGGGGGGTAAGCCAACACCCAATGCCCCTGCAAGCCGGTTCTCGGAGGGTCTCGCCCCATCTTCCAGCACCCATCTGACTCCTGCTGGTGTCCCCCAAGATCTGTGTGAAGGAAATATATAATCGATAAGGGAAATCATAACAGCAGTAGAGTTACATTTAGTTGACAAAAGGGTGAAACTGGATATACCAGTATTGTAAGTATAAAGGAGCTTTTGCTGGAGGTAGTTGTTAATCCTGGCACCTGATTCTGAGCTTAGAGGGGAGTTAGCACAATCTGTACTAGGCAGAATATTTCCTATTGTCTGTATAGGAAGACACAGGTATTTAAAAGGCCACAACTTGGCTTATTGGCCATTTACAGACAGCATCGGTAAAATAGACCAATCTAGGTCATCCTGGAAATATGAGCCTATGGTCCGGACTATAAAAAGCTGGGTTACACAAAGAGAAGTGTTCACATGTGGGGGCAGCTTAAAGGCTGCTGTCCTCCATGATTTACTCTCCTTCCCTCAGGACAACAGGATAACTGCAGACGGAAACATTTTTGGTATTTTCTGTTATTTCTCCCTTTTTATTTTATAACTATTTTGCATATTTGTATTTTTACCTTTTTATATATTTATTGTAATCACTGTATATTTTTATATTAAAGCTTAAAACCTTTAATAAGTTGATCCTTGTTCACTCTAAAAGAATTCATAGGCTTTAAGAGAGTATGTGACCTTTTGATTGTCTGACAGTAACATAGATTTCGGGGACTCCTCACCCCGTGTGTTTGATGAGTGGTGGCAGCGTTAAGTAATCGGGGTGTGCTGAATGTGTCTTGGTGTGATTTATGCTCACTTTGTAGCCTAAAACAGAGGTTGAGAGCTGGATTGAGTGAGGGGAGATAAATTAACCAGTGCAGGCACACTCCATGTCACGTGCTGAGAAGTGTATATGTGACAACTTGGTGGCAGCAGTGGGATTTTTTTTTTGTACTTCTATTAGAGCATTAGTACTTGGTTTAAGCAATTATTCCCTGTATTAAACTGGTATCCATGCGAGGAGAGCACCAGTTCTACAAGGTTCAACTGAGTGCTTACTTAGACATACTTGCAAACAGTTTCCCCTTCCTGTTTTTCTTTTCTATCTTTTATTTGGCAGAAGACTTTACTGATATGGCATCTTTGTACAAGAAGCAGAGTTAGGCTATGTGCCCACGTAGCGTTCTTGTAGCGTTTTTGCGGCATTTTTACGGCAGTGAAAATGCTTGTAAAACCGTCTGCCATGCAAAGCAATGTGAATTTGGATGTGCTGTGCACATGATGCGCTAATTAGCGCGCCGAATTCGCATTGTGTTTCAAACCGCAGCATGACCATTTCTACCGCGATTACGCTGCAAATTCGCGGCCATTGAGGAACATTGAAACACAGCAATCCCGCAGGTATATGTGGATTTGCTGCGTTTCAATTAAATTCAATGGCCGCGAATTTGCGGCGTAATCGCGGTGTGTGTGGTACCCAGGATGAAGAATAGACTACAACTCCTCTTCACCCCAGCTACCACGCTGTGAAAAAAAGAAAAAAAAAAGTTAAAAATAAAAAAAACCCTGTATACTCACCTCTCCGGTCTCCTTCCGACGGCAGCATTCTCTCTCCTTGGTGTCCCGCGGTGTACTGGCAGGACCTGCGGTGACGTCATTTAGTCAGCTGATTGTCACGTGACCGCTGACGTCAGCTGATGGTCACGTGACCGCTGACGTCAGCGGTCAGGTGATGGTCGCGTGACCATCAGCTGAGTAAGTGACGTCACCGCAGGTCCTGTCAGTACACCGCGGGACGCCGAGGAGGGAGGACACAGCCGGGAGGAGACCGGAGCCGGAGAGGTGTGTATACATTTTTTTTTTTTTTTTTTAACTTTTCAAGTCTTTTTTTTTTCTTTTTTACTACAGATGCATCATTGAAAGCATCTAAGTTGGTCACACAATATAAATCCATGCCAGTTGCATGGATTTATATTGTGTGACCAACTTGTCAAGCACTTTTCCAAGTGATGTTCAAAATCACTTGGAAAAGCGCTTGAAAAAACACATGCAAGAACACATGTAAAAACGCTGAAAAAACGCATGTAAATCTGCATGCGTTTTTTCTGCCAGGGAGAGGCAAAAACGCTCTGCATCAAATCTGCATTGTGGGCACTTACCCTTAGGGTGCTTTCACATAGCATTCTGTGTCCCCGTCGGGGCATACGTCCTAAAATTCCCCGCAAAACGGGGTCCGTATGTATGCTGTGACGGGGGCCATAGACCGCAATGGGCCCCAATAATATCAGCACTTACCGAGAGCAATATTCAAATACGTGGGTGACGCCAGCAGTGACTGAATGCGGCGCCGCCCCTGACTGAATAGCTGGATCACACCCCTATGACTGAAAACGAGCAGGTAGGACAAAGTATATAAAATGTTATAAAATCATTATAATACCACCAATTTTAATGAAAAAAAGCTCGTTAGTGATGCACAGTGCATCACTAACAAAGCAATGGGGGCAGTTTGGATAGTAGCTAGGACATGACAGGTTCCCTTTAAGATGACCCAACTACCAAGGGGCAACAGTTTTCAACTATCCTGAATTAAGCACAAAATCGTTATAGTAGTTTTTATTTCCATGCATTGGGAATATTACAGTGTTTTCTAATTCAAAATATGAAGAGAAATGCATATAATTTTTAACTACTTTACAGAAAATAACAAATTAACATTGGGCTGTTCTAAAAAAGTAACAGTGTCTGCATTTGCTTTACAAATTCACAACATGTACTCTTTTTTGAGGATTTAGCATTCCTGTGAATCACTAACCTAACATTTAGATGTGTACCCAGTTTTTTAGAACTGCTTCACATCTATGTTGCATAGAGTCAACCAACTTCTGGCACCTGTCGACTGTTATTCCAGCCCAGGTTGCTTTGACTACATCCCACAATTTTTGGGCATTTGTTGGCTTTGCCTCAGAAACAGCATTTTTGATGTCACCCCACAAGTGTTCTATCGAATTAAGGTCTGGGGATTGGGCTAGCTACTCCATAACCTCAATTTTGTTGGACTGGAACCAAGATTTTGCTTGTTTACTGGTGTGTTTAGGGTCGTTGTCTTGTTGAAACACTCATTTCAAGGGCATATCCTCTTCAGCGTAAGGCAACATGACCTCTTCAAGTATTGTAATATATGCAAACTTGTCCATGATCCCTGGTATGCAGTAAATAGATCCGGCACCATAGTTAGAGAAACATGCCTATATCATGTTGCTTGCACCACCATGCTTCATGCTTCACTGTCTTCAGAGTGTACTGTGGCTTGAATGCAGAGTTTGGGGGTCATTTGATGAACTGTCTGCTGCCCTTGGACCAAAAAAGAACAATTTTACTTTCATCAGTCCACAAAATGTTTCTCCATTTCTCTGTAGGCCAGTTGATGTGTTCTTTGGCAAATTGTATCCGCTTCAGTACGCTTTTTTTTAAACAACAGTGGGACTTTGCGGGGACTTCTTGCTAAGAGATTAGATTCACACAGGCGTCTTAACTGTCCCAGTACTCACAGGTAACTTGAGACTGTCTTTGATCATTCTGGAGCTGATCATTGACTGAGCATTTGCCATTCTGGCTACTCTTCAATCCATTCGAATGGTAGTCTTCCATTTTCTTTCACGTCTCTCTTGTTTTGCTTTCTATTTTAAAGCATTGGAGATCATTTTAGCTGAACAGCCTGCCATTGTCTGTGCTTCTTTATAAGTTTTACCCACTCCAATCAACTTTTTAATCAAAGTACACAATTCTTCTAAACAAGGTCTCAAATTTCTCAGGCTTTCAAGGAGAAATGCATGTACAACATGTGCTGGCTTCACCTTTAAATAAGCGCCACCTGATTCACACCTGTTTCTTCACAGAATGATTGACCTCACTAATTTTACTACACACTGCTATTATTTTGAACACACCCAATTTTAATTAATTATTCAAATACACAGACTGAAAAACATGCAGATCATGAATGCTGAGTCTGTTGGTTTTCTTAGAATCCACTGCACCAACTGGTAAATTGTTTGACATGTGGTAATATAATTTATACGAAAAACAGTGCTTAATCTGGTTATACATATTGGACTGCTATTATTTTGAACACTACTGTATGTGAACGTTTTAATGGAACTCTAAAACAAATGCTCAAGATGCTGGTGGAGACTAAAGGGAAAGACTGGGAACATTACCTCCCTCATCTCTTGTTTGCATACTGAGAGGTACCTCAAGCCTCTCCCCCTTTGAAATCATTTATGGGATGAGTCGGGGTTTTCTCGATTTAATTAAGGACTGTTGGGAGGGTGATCCCAAAACTCCAGGAGTCTCCATGGTGGAATATGTACTGAGACTCCAGGAGAGAATTCAGAAACTGAGCGATCTGGCTCATGAGAATGTTACCTAGGCCCTGGCTCATGAGAATGTTACGGTCATACCAGAAGGTCTGGTATGACCGTAAAGCCAGACTGAGGGCCTATGAGGAGGGGCAGAAGGTTTGGGTGTTGGCCCCTATGTTGCAGAACAAATTGCAGGCCGCATGGGAGGGACAGTACGCGGTCTATAAGCATTTACATGTTAATGTTAACTGTGTTGTGACCCTGCATGAACATACAGAGTCATACAATTTTTCATGGAAATATGCTAAAAGCTCATCATCACAGGGAGGCTTGTGTCTTACCTGTCTGCAGCCTGCCTTAGGAGGGGGAGGGTGACCTGCTGCTAGACTTGGGGGGCTGGGGATCAGTGTATGGAGTCCCTGGAGTCAGTAAAGATTAACCCTGAGCTATCCCAAAGTCAGAACTCAGAGCTACTTTCGTTGCTCAGGGAATTAGTAGAAGTCTTCACAGTGATTAATCAGGTTAGTCATATTGGACTGCCAATATTTTGTCATCTCTGCTCCGTCCTGTCTTCCAGCACAGGGTTAAAAATGCTCCGACTTCATGACTTGATCATACATGTTGAACCCCGATTCCCAAGAATATCCCCAACCCAAGATTGTGAAAGAAACGTACAAAACACTTTTAATGGATGTTAAATCGATCAAATTTTATTACAAATTACATGATTATTTCATTCAGTGTCTGAAATTTAGAATCAGCCAATTTCTATGAAAAAGACACTGAAAATGGCAACCCTCTGACTCAGGAAGAATCATCCTTCAGCACTCAGGAGAGGAAAACCCCCTGTGGAGGAAACCTCTAGGGAACCATGGCTGGAGGACTTCCCTTCCCTTGGGCTTAGAAGGTTAATACCAATAAGTAATAGCAAATTGTACCATAATTTGTACATTGTATCATTTACAGTGAGACATAATATACATCCACTATAGATATGATAGCAGTGACATCACAAAGTCACACAAGTTACACATTACATCAGCAGAAAACAAGACAGTAATGGAGAAGGTCAAAGCAAGGGCCCTGTGTGAGCACCATATGGAGAAGCATAATGCGACCTCTCCAGGCCATACACATAGGTGAAGGCGGATAGTACCAGAAGCGAGGGAGATCTGGCTGCAACATCTGTCACCCCATTGATAGCTACGGTTAGTTTGATCTGGCTGGCTAGGCAGTATGGCTGATCTGGCTGGCTAGGCGGTATGGCTGATCTGGCTAGCTAGGCGGTATGGCTGATCTGGCTAGCTGGCTAGGCGTTATCCCCTTCCTCCCTTACAGATTGTAGAGTGATGAAGCTCCAGGTCTCCAGACACATCAAGTTCGGCACCTCATACAGCTGAATGACCTGTGGTTCTGGAATCATTCTGTGTACTCAGGATTCTAAATTTCAATAAGAAATGTGCATTCGTTGGAGATTATATAATATAAACACACATACACACACACACACACACACACACACACACACACACACACACACACATATAACACTGGCCAAACGGTAAGATTATCAATTTTTCATGCAAAAAATTGGCAACCAGTATGGAGTTTGAAATTTGAAGCATGCCAAATCTTGCCGTGTCGCAGGAAAAAAAATCGGTCAAGTGACTTTTTGAAGCGGATTGTGTGAAATAATTTGTAGATTCCAAATGCATTAGCTACATTGAATGAGATTCCTCAACGCATGAAGCTGTAGCTCTGCTGTAGAAATCCAAGGGTTAAGGAGAACCTGTAACCTCAGAAAACGCTATTTACCTGCAGATATAGGGTAAATCTGCAGGTTAATAGCGTTCCAATGCTGCCTGGGAGAAGATGAACTTTATTCCTCCTGGGAGCCTCTGGATGAAGTGGTGATTGTAGCTGCTTTGTGCACGCCACATGAATGAAATCCGGCTCCTGGGAGGAAATAAGTTAATTTTCTTCCTGTAGCTGCACTTTCAGTCAGGGGTTCGGACAGCATTGTAAACACTATTAACCTGCAGATTGACCCCATTTCCTCCAATTAAATACTGCAGGTAAATGGCATTTTCCAAGTCGACAGGTTTTCTTTAACTGGAAATTTCTGCCATGGACTCTGAAATGGAATAGAAATCTGAAATAGATTTTTCTAGCTCCCTTATCAGTGAGTAAACCTATGTTTTAGGCCTCATTCAGACATCCATTTTTCATGTTTGTGCCCTATCCATATTTTTCACGGATAGAACACATACCCAATATAATCTGTGTGGTAGTTCAAATGTTCCATTTTTTTTGAAGACCGCGTGTGGTCTGCTTTTTTTTTATCCTAGTCGTGGCTCAAAATTCTCCAATCAAGTCTACGGATCTGTGAAATCACTGACAGCATGCATTGTCATCCGTGTGCTGTCTGTTTTAAACACTTATCATAGAATAAGCTTTTCAATTTATGTATTTATTTTACATATGAGAAAAACTGATGAAACACTGATGGTAAAAATTGACCAAAATCAGACTTTTTTTTGCATACACAAAAAGTCACTTGACATCTGATTAAGGCCTAAGTCCCTGTTCACATGTCAGGCTTTAATCAGTGATTTTTTTTTCTAATTTTCATCCGATTTTGGTTGGTGTGTCAGTTTTTCTCTTCAGTGTGGAGTATTTTTCTCATACGCAAAGTAAAAAGCTAAAAGCCTAGAAACAGGAAGTACAAGCAACATGGTTGATTCTGTCTTTAACAGACTTATTGACTTCAATAAGTGATCATTATCTACAAATAGGGTGAAAATCAGACCTAAGTTTTGATTTGCAGATCGAGCATTCACAAAAAATAGAGATGTAAACATGTCCATAACATATTGTACCTGTTAGAAAGCAAAGAAAATGTATAGAATAATATTGGCCATGGGAAAGGGACACAAGGGTGGTTATAGGCTCCAGCAATACCCACTATTTTATTACTGCTCCTCAGTGGACCTCCAGATTCATATGGCCCTTCAATAAAAATGTTTAGCTGTCTAGTCTGGATGTGATCTATTTAAATTACAGACCTATTCACTGAAATGCGAGTCTGGTGTGCAAAATCGGACAAATCTTGTTCTATGACTTTTTGCACAAGATAGCTTCTATCGAAACGCGTCGTTGCGTTAGAGAAAGTATTAAACAATAAAAGGTTTGTGTTTTATAACCTTAATTCCCTGTCTAGCTGTTCTAGCGCTTCCCTAACACTGCACAATTCTTTCCTTCTTTTTGCACAACTTCGGCCTGCAAAAAAAACACAAAAAAAACAGATATGACAAGAACCATGTGCAATCCTTAAAGAGAGCAGGATTTAGCACTACAAAGTAAATCCATGGCCATAATGGCACTGTGATACTGATTAATCCGATACGTGCTGTTTAGGAATCCAATCTGTGGTTGTTGAATAATCATCCTCTAAAGTTTTCATCTAATGGTGTCTTCTGAGCATCGGGGTGGGCCTAGAGAGTAGGGTCTCCTGCTTCTCCGTCTCTTCCACTAGTCGCCTCTGTTTCTTTTACATGTCTACGGCTGGTCTTAAAGAAAATGGTGCTCGTGGCAGCACATTCACAGATCGAGATTTCAGCTTAATGACTTCTTCATCAAGTCGAAATCTCGATCTGTGCATGCGCTGCCTCTGACAGCATGTTATTGAAGACTGGCCTTAGAATCATACTGTACACGTGCCGCCCACCTCAATCATGGCAGTAGGGTGGAATTTTAAAAAGGAGGCAGAGGAGGTTGGTGGAGGGGCGGAGAAGAAGACGACCCTACCCCCTAGGTCCGTCCCAATGCACAGATAATGTCATTAGATGAAAATTTAAGAGGATGATTATTCAACAACCACAGATTGGATTCCTAAACAGCAGATATCAGATTAATCAGCATCACAGAGCCATTATGGCCATGGTTTTACTTTAAATTGCTAAATCCTACTGACAGATTCTCTTTAAAATGTGAATAGGACGTGTATTACAAAAACAGACTTGTAAATTTAGGACATTTTATAGACTGAATTTTTGAATGGATCTTAGGGATCTGGTCTGGGCTCAGAATTAATTTGTCTTTTGTCTGGTTAGTGTGGTCTGGGCCAGATGGAGAAGAAAAGAAAAGAAAATAACATGTGTAAAATTAGAATGATGTCACCTGTGGGTCACTTGGTTGATAGAGGGTCTGTTATCTCTCCTGAAATGTCTGGTCAATTGTTATATTTTCCATAACAATTCTGAAACATCTCTACTCAATTATATTTTGTGGCCTTAAAAAGTTATTATCCATGGATGGTAAACTGTAGTTTCATCAATTCAAGACCCAAATTAAAATAAAAACAGTGGATATTCACCTATGACTCATGAGTGGCCGCATTGGTTGCAGCTGGCACGACAAGACACATCACTCTCCTGAGAACAGCTGCGCAGACATCATTGGCATGGTGCCCTTGCAGGAGGAGAGTATCAAGTGGTTCTATCTTAATTGGGTTCCTAAGATGATTAAACAGGGCTTGTCCAAGTGTTAATGTCACTTTACTGGCAACATAGGGTGATTTTGGGTGGTTTTACTTACCTAATTGCAGTCACTGTAGGACTAGCACGTAACTGATAATACTACGCACTGTTTGATGATACCTTCATTTAAATAAAAAGTTGCTTTAAACCATATGTTTCATTAGGGCAAACAGATGCAAAAGAAAGTGCCTCCCTGACACGGCTTTGCTGGTGACCAATTTCTCTGAATTAGAGATCTCGCCTTCCAGTTTTATTGGTCTGGACAGCAGTAACAGCTAATTGTGGAATGGTTATAAGTAGCACCCCTTCCCACTCACGTGAATGACACAGTAAGGAATGTCCCGCATAGCAGATTTGCAGCAAATATTTTTATTAAAATGTAAATTAAACCTTGAATGGACAATACAGGACAATCTGTATTATCACCTAAACATATATCTAAAAATCAGACTTGAAACCCGTTAAAAGCACTTTTGGTAAAAAACAAAATTATAAGGATGAATATGCCTTTAATACTAACATAAAACAGAGCACACTATTTAAAAAATTGTTACAAAGACTCTTTCAAACAGCTCAACAAGGTGAACTGTTATATTTCCTGTACATTTTCCATAGAAAAAAAGACAGTATCAAGGAAAGAGCTCCAGGACTATATACCTTTAAATATATACAAAATCTACTACATCCCCACGGTCAAGCGGACACCTTTGAAAAATAGGAAAAATAAAACTAAATATTTCATTAATAGAGATCAATGTACAAGTACTGATTTGTAACATACATTATATTACATGGTTACCTTGTCTGGAAGCGGTTTGCAATAGGTTAATGTTGTGCATACAATAATTTACAGAGCTTACAAGGACAGAATATAAAAGGTAATTAAAATGAGAAATACATCAATATTTTGGTTTATAAATATTTTGCAAAACATAATGATTGTTATACTATAAGAGCTAAAAATGAGAATAATTTACTTATTTTGAAAATAATTAAAAATTGGGAAAACAAAAAAAGAAAAACAATAAAAAGATCTGGCTTCCTATGGTAGTGTTCAGCAATGTTGTGTACTATACAGATATGATATCCCTGTACACCTTTATAGTTTCTGCACATCAGTATGAGTTGTGAAGAATTTGTGAGTACAACAAAAACAAGAGTGCATGCATCTACCACACTCCTATGACCAGAACCAACAAGCATGTTGGTTTTGCTTATATACACAAAGCATAATAAATCTCAAGTCCGATCCAAATTTATTTTCTCATGCATCAAGACCTAAAAAGTAAAAAAAAAGACAATTAAAATGTTAGAGATGAAGTATAGAAACTAACTCGTTCCCTTTATACAACTTTTACAGTAATCCAAACTTAGAAAAGTAGAAAGAAATCTATATATGTGAATGAGAAGATCATCCATTCACCCTCCTCGTCCTCAGTGTCTGGCAGTGAGATAACTGATTGCAGCAGAAGCCCTACCACAGCTATCTGAAATAGGTTACTAAGAATGTAAACCCCAGCCATCTACCTATAAAAAGAGAAGTGATCAGGAGGATCCTGCAGGATTTTCTGCACACAGTCAGTTTCATTCATCTCAAGTTTTTTGTTCCTTTAAGCAAGTATCTGCTTAAAAAGAGTAGATCCCAATGCAACCAGGATTTCAAAATCGCTCAATATTCTGACTCGGGCGATTGAAGGACAGACACACATGGAAATTATTTCCATCAGGTAAATTGTATCCATCATTAATAGGAAAAGAAGCCTTTCAGCAACATTTGTATGTGTTACAACCAATGAAAAAAATATTAATTTGGCAGAACAGATCTACTGGGTACCATGGATAGAACTATTGTCATTTCTGGCAGCAGAAACCTTAAAGATGTGGGTCACTTTCTCTGGTTATTGCAAGCTTCTTTCATAAACTGACCATCACTTCTGTCCATACAATAGCTGCCGGTGGAGGAGCCTGTGACCAGACCAGTCACATCTTTGTGTATGCATCATCAACCTTTCCCAACCAAATGTATACATATATACAAAGCTTCCTCACCGATTTGAAGTCTGAAGCTGTGAATCTACTTTCTGAATTGTTCTTAGGAAAGTGTCCACATCATACACAAGGATTCCATTCTGCTCACACTCGGCACTAAGCGTAGAGGTGGTGCCTGTATGGAAACACAATTTATATTCCTGTGTGTTATAAAAATACATACGTGGCATTTAAAAAAAATAAAATACAGTTTTACTACTTATTCAGTATTCATAATCCATCTCCCTCACATTCCCATTACTGTAAACACTTAAGGAGCAATCTCTATTATAGAAAAAATCTAATCTCCATGCACTTTTCGCTGGACATTTTGAGGTCAATGATAATTCAATTAATAATGTCAAATTTTCTAAGAGATTTTTTGCCATCTTTACAATTGTTGTGGTTCCTCCATTACCTTTTCATCATAAGCACCTTAATACTATTTGATACTACTAATTCTTGTATTAAATATTTGCATCAAGGTGTGGCCAATAAGCCTTATTTTTTTTTCTCATGTAATTTCCATATCTGCTTCAATTTTACAAGAGGTTTTTGTGTGTGGGTAGAAACTGGATTATCTAGAGGAAACCCACTCAAACACAGAACAAACTCCATACAGGCACTGCCCTTGTCAGTCTCATTGCTAACCAGTGAGGAACTTCTTCCCAGTACTATTAAGCTGTAATGCCTACCAGATTTCTATGGAATGTCTAGAAAAAATTACTTTGTATGTTAAAAGCATAAAACCTTTCAATGATTAAATGATCCTTACACGATATGCAGAGATGTGCAGGGGCATTTAGAAAGCTCAGTAATAATACCTGTCAAATAGACAGCAAGTCTAGAATGGCTATGCTGATACTGGAGGTTCTGGAGACATGCAAGGTCATCTGATGGTTCCTTAGATCTGGAGTCACATTGGTGATAAGGCAGGATTTCAATAATGTTACACTGTTGGTAAGATTTCAGCAGAGCCATCTTTGCTTGAGACAGATCTTCAGTCCTAGATAAAGAGGAAAACATCATCAGCCAATAATAATCAATGTAGACAATGACTATATAGGTGCAGACCTAACTCTAACCATGTGAGGGAGAAGTGAAGGTTCAGCTAAAGCACTTGCTATTCAAGTGAGGGTAAGGGTGGTTAAGACCAAATCTGTGCCCTGACTGTCGGGCGTGTCTGAATCTCTTTTTTTTTTCCATAGTCTGGGGTATTATTGTGTCCGGCAAAAAAGAAAGACACAGTCAGAAAAAAAGTCCAAATTAAAATTTTTTTGAACAGTGTTTGCCTAATTAAAATGAACAGCATTATCAAAGGCAAAACCGGTTTTCAGGGATTCACACAGACACCCCAGACGTAAAGAAAGTGGACACAGATGTAGTCTGAACACGGACTAATCTGACATTAATAAGATAAAGGCCTCAGACAGCTAAAAGCTATGTGATGGAGATCAAGTTCCCTGTTCTTCAGACTGCTCTACCTTGTTGAAGTTGTTCTGATAATGGAGATGGCGCACGCTTTGGCTGCTCGGTACTGTCATCAGCCAATGTTTACAGCTTGTGGGCAACAGGGTATACACAAACAGATACGTATTGTGACAAATACAGGTTTTTATTCCTGACACTTTTCTCAGACAATAGGGAAACAGCTTTCTGGTCTCAAAAGAAAGATTTTACAGTGATAAAATTATAACCCATTTTCATTCGCCCTAATATGGAATTTGGAGTTCAAAAAGCGGGGTCTTCTGTTTGGGATTATCATCACTTAGTCAGAATGTCTGTTGCTGTAGATCACTAGTCCTGTCCTACATCAAACTGTGTAAATGCCTAATTTTCCCAGTTGTGGCGCTGCAGGGAAACTCAGCACTTGATAGTAGTTTTCTTCACAGATTACAGCTGTTCACCTAGGTGTTCCAGCAGGGGGACACACTTTGTGATCTATCCAAATGGGATTTTTTTTTTTTTTTTTTTTTAAAGGCAACCTGACAAATGATGCATGCTGCCTGATCCACTGCAGCATGGATCAGACACTGGCTGTAAGGCTGTGTGTCCACGATGCTTTAAGGCTGCGTGCCCACTATGCGTTTTTCAAGCGTTTTTGCCACGGAATTTCCGCAGCGAAAACGCTTAAAAAAACGCTTGGTAATAGGTGCCCCATGGTCCCCAATGATAATCCGCATGTGCTGTGCAGATGCTGCGGAAATTTCCGCTGCGGATTATCATTGCGGAAAAATACGCAGCATTACCAATTATTTTGCGGACACGCAGCGTAATTGCTGCCATTGACTTGCATTGAAATGCTTGATATCCGCATGACTACATGTGCACACGCGGCTATGAAGAGATTCAATGTGCGGATGGTACCCAGGTCTGGAGAAGAGGAGACTCTCATCTAGACCCGGGTAACATGGTACCTGTAAAAAAAAGAATTTAAAATAAAAAATAAAGATTATACTTACCTTCCGATGGCCCTGGCCTCCTCAGCGATGCGTGCGGTGTGTTGGGCGGCTCGCGGTGGTGTGAGGACCTGACATGACGTCATTGAGTCATGTGACAGGTCACGCAACAGCTGACGTCCGCAGTCGCGTGACCTGTCACATGACTGAATGACGTCATCGCAGGTCCTATACACCACCGCGAGACACTGGGGAGGCCGGGGGCCATCTGAAGGTAAGTATAATCTTTATTTTTCACCATTCTTATTTTTTTTTTTTTTTTTAACTATTACTTGGTCACACTATATAAATCCATGCCGGTTGCATGGATTTATATAGTGTGACCAAGTTGTCAAGCACTTTTCTAAGTGATGTTAAAATCGCTTGGAAAAGCGCTTGATTACCCGCATGCAGAAATGCATGTGAAGAACGCTTGACAAACGCTTCTACCTGGCCGGAAAAACGCATGTAAAATCCGCATGCGTTTTTCCTGCCAGGGAGAAGCGGAAAAAATATGCAGCATTTCTGCATTGTGGGCACATAGCCTAAGAGTTTCCGCAACGGCAATTCCGCAGCGGAAATGCTTAAAAAACGCTTGGTAGAAGGTCTGCAATGTTCCCCAATGATAATCCGCATGTGCTGTGCACATGCTGCGGAAATCTCCGCTGCGGATTATCATTGCGGAGAAATCCACAGCACTACCATTAATTTTGCAGAATCGCTGCATTTGAGCCGCCATTGACTTGCATTGAATCGCATAATGTGCACATGTAGTCATGCGGATATTATGCGGTTCAATGCGTGGATGGTACCCGGGTCTGGAGAAGAGGAGACACTCCTCCAGACCCGGGTACCATAGTACCTGTAGTTAAAAAAGAATTAAAATAAAAAATAAACTTATACTCACCTTCTGATGGCACCCGGTCTCCTTCTCCAGTGTCTTCGGCTGCTCGCGGTGGTAAAAGGACCTTCCATGACGTCATTTAGTCATGTCACAGGTCACGCGACCGCTGACGTCAGCAGTCGCGTGACCTGTCCGGTCACATGACTAAATGACGTCATGGAAGGTCCTTTTACGCCACCGCGAGCCGCCGAAGACACCAGACGCACCGTACAGGAGACCGGGGGCCATCGGAAGGTGAGTATAATGTGCTTTTTTTATTATTCACCTTTTTTTTTTTTTACTATTGATGCTGCATTTGCAGCATAGTAACTTGGTCACACTATATAAATCCTTGTTGGTTGCATGGATTTATATTAGTGTGACCAAGTTGTCAAGCACTTTTCCAAGTGATGCTAAAATCGCTTGGAAAAGCGCTTGACAAACCACATGCGTAATCGCATGCTAAAAACTCTTCACAAACGCTTCTACCTGGCAGAAAAAACACATGTACAATCCGCATGCGTTTTTTTCTGCCAGGGAGATGCAGAAACGCTCAGGAAAAATCCGGAGCATTTCAGCATCGTGGGCACATAGCCTAAGAGTTCAGTCATGCATGTTTGACTCAAACAATAGCGTTTAGATGAAAACACTTTAGAAGCTGCCGGGGACAGACACATGGGAGACTAGTCCCAAACTGCTGCCAGTGACTCACAGGTCTCTCCTTATAGAGACAAACAGCATATTACCACATGTCAAGTTCCCTTTAACAAGAAGGGATAGTCTAAAACAGTGAACAGCTTTAAAAGGGACTGTCAGCACAGTATGACTGTTCAAACAAAGTACAGGCATTCGGTGCATTAATGAGGGGCCAATCATTTATATACACCTTTCCACCTGCTTGTTTTCCCTCAATCTCCACCCACCTCCCTATCCCTTCTTTGATTGACAGCTCTGGCTTCATAGACCCATAGAAGGGTGGAGATTGATGGAAAACAAGCAAATGGGAAGGTAAATGATTAGCCCTGCCATGGAGCACCAAGCGCCTGTACTTGGTTTGAACAGTCATTCTGTGCTGACAGAGTCCCTTTAACCTTTATGTCTGTATGGCCAGTCCAAGAATCCTTTGCTAAGCAGCCTCAACTATGTGATGCTGGTTGTGTGACGACATGTAGCAACTAGTGAGGAGTGCAAGTGCTCGTTACTCGAGTTTGCCTAGGGTGCTCAGGTGACCTTTTCGAGTCCCCACCGCCTGTGTATGTCATGAAATCCCCACATATTTTGTGACTGTCTAACAGCTGCAAAAAATGCGTCCGCGAGGACTCAAACACCCGCGATACTCGGTGCATACCCGAGCGCCCTAGGCAAACTCGAGTAACGAGCATTTGCGCTCTTCACTAGCAGCAACCAGTCACGAGCAGGCAGCCTAGTAATACAAACACATTGCTATTCACATTTGAAGAATAGTACTAAATGTGTAACTTACAGGTGAGCAGTTACTAGTCTAATGTGTTATTCTACACAATGATGGCATATTCCTAGTGCTATAATGTTACAGATGCAAATAAAACCTTTTATCTTCTTTAAGCTTCCGATTTTCTCTGTAATGAATCAGCCACTTCCAAGGAGATGTTCTGCTCATCTTCTCTAAAATGGCAATAACTTCCTTCAGCTTTCCTAAAGGGCGTTTCAAGAAAGGTTGCAGTTAATGCAATGGGCTGGCAATTAAAACAGTTTACAGGGAATCAGTAAGTAGGATCAACCATCCTAAGCAGTCTATATAGACATGCAAGTCACAGAAAGTGGGGTAAAATGATACCTTGAAAACTGTAATTTTTTAACACCTATGGGACAGACATAGATCTTCCTGAGAATCTGCTTCCAGAGTTTATATTAAATAAAAGGGGGTGTTATCTGTGAGAGACATGTATTGACTGACATGTTGCTCTCATAATCACACACAGCTCTGGAGTGAAATCAGAGCTAATAGTACAGCAGAAGTGAGGTTTACCTCATCAAACATTTACAGCAGCAGTGATTGTCCTTTCACAGTGTTGGCAGATCTGCTGCAGAGCCGTGCCTGATTATAACCAACATAGTACGGCAGTTTACTGATGTGTCTCATTACTAACACAAGTACATTTGCAGTGGTGTTCTCACATTGCTGTCAGCACTGCTGTACTGGCCTTTCCCATACTGGCTGCCTGTGAGATTTGAGGCTGAAGAACTCCAGCTGCAAATGCTTTTATAATGAGAAACTTCACTTCTGCTGTACTGTGTTTTCACTGCTCTGATTTCACTGCAGAACTGAGTGTGATAATGAGAGCAAAGTGTCAGTCATTACATGTCTCACACAGGTAACGTCCCCTTCCATTTAAAATAAGCTCTGAAAGCAGATTCTCAGGGAAATCTCTGTCTGTTCCATAGATCTTAACAGCTCATTTGCATATAAGAAAACATGTATTTCTCTGGAATACGACATCGAATCACAGATAACAAATTATCATTTTCTTCCAACTTTCTATACCTTACATGCCCAGGTAAACTGTTTAGTAGAGTTGATTCTACTGACAGATTCCCTATGACCCATAGTTGTAAAGGACAAACATATAAACTATAAATTGGTACATAAACACTAACCCAATGTTATGCTTTCCAATACACTTTTATCCGAAACCACAAAACCACCAGCTTGAAAGAGTTCTTCATACGCTGACTCTGCCAAATCCTCTGGGGTGTCCACACCAGCAAAGGTAACATTATGCAGGAGCTTCAGTTGCATTAAATATGGAATCTGCAGATGTAGACAATGTGATTACAATTCCACACTACACAAAAATACATGGCTTTGTATCTTGTCGCCTTTCAGGTCTCTGCTGTTTGATTTAACCCCTTCACCACCCAGCCTGTTTTCACATTCCTGACCAGGCCAAATTTTACAATTCTGACCAGTGTCACTTTATATAGTAATAACTCTGAAACGCTTCAACAGATCTCAGTGATTCTGAGAGTGTTTTTTTCACAACACATTGTATTTCATGTTAGTGGTAAATTTAGGTCGATATTTTTTTGCATTTATTTGTAAAAATATCATAATTTTGGCAAAAAAAGTGAAAATTTTGCAATTTCCCAACCTTAAATTTTCATGCCCTTAAAGCAGATAGTTATAGCTCACAAAATAGTTAATAAAAACCATTTACCACGTGTCTACATTATTTAAGCATTATTTTTAAACATTTTTTTTTTCTGTTAGGACGTTAGAAGGGTTAAAAGTTAATCAGCAATTTTTCAACAACATTTACAAAACCAATTTTTGTAGGGAGTCGGGACCACATACCATTTGAAGTGACTTTGAGGGGCCTATATGACAGAAATACCCAAAAGTGACATCATTTTAAAGACTGCACCCCTCAAAGTGTTCAAACCCACATTCGATAAGTTTATTAACCCTTCATGTACTCCACAGGAACTGAAGCAATGTGGAAGGAAAAATTAAAATGTTATTTTCCCTCAAAAATGTTGATTTAGCCCCAAATTTTTCTTTTTCACAAGGGTAGCGGGAGAAAATGGACAGTACAATTTGTTGTCCAATTTCTCCTGAGTACACTGATTCCCCATATGTGTTGGAAGGGAAGGAGTGCCATTTGACTTTTGGAGCGCAAAATTGGCTGGAATCGATAACGGATGCCATGTCGCGATTGGAGAGCTACTGATGTGCCTAAACAGTGGAAACCCTCCACAAGTAACCTCATTTTGGAAACTACACCTCTCCAGGAATTCATCTAGGTGCGTAGTGAGCACTTTTAACCCTCATGTGATTCACAGAATTGTATGGGGAACTAGTTTTCAGGCACAGTGCACAGTGAAATCTCAGAAGGGAAGAAGCACCATATTGTAGTGCAGATTTGGCTGTTATAGTTTGTGGGTGCGATGATATGGTTTGCGGGTGCCAAAGGAAGAGCCCCTGAGCTGCCATAACAGCAGAACCACCCAATAAATGACCCCATTTTACAAACTACACCTCTCAATGAATTCATCTAAGGGTGCAGTGATTATAGTGACACTACGGGTGTGTCCCACAATTTTATACCATTGGGCAGTGAAGAAAAAATGATTACGTTTTTACCATAAAAATTTTTTTTCAGCTCCAGATTTAAAATTTTCACATGGGGAAAGTAGTAAAACTGGCAACAAAATATGTCACACAAATTTCGGCTGAATGTGGCAATCCTTCATATGTGGCTGTAGAGTACTGCTTAGCCACACGCCAAGACACAGGAGGGAAGGAGCGCTATTTGACTCTTGGACAACAATTATCGTAGAATAGTTTGCACACTCCATATATAGAGCCCCTAAGTGCCAGAAGAGCAGAATCCCCCCTCAAGTGACCCCATTTTGGAAATTACACCCCTCTGGGAATTTATCCACAGGGATAGTGACGATTTTGACTTCATGTGTTTTCCAGAAACAAGCAGTAGTGAATATTGCTGAGGGAAAATTACAAATCTGCCATTGTAGTACGTTACGCCCAGCTCATGGTTCTGGAGACATGGACTCCGTAAATTAGACTGGCTCTCAACTATGCAGAAATGGATGCTAAATGTGGTTTAGGCACACTGGGGCTCAGAATAGAGAGGGGCATTTGGATATGGAAGCACAGAATTCTCTGGATTTTTTGGGGGGTCGAGGAGCCATAGCGCTTTTCATGAACCTTTCTGCTACCAGTAATGTGGAAGTCCCCTATATTTCCATTGACAGATGACGGACCTGAGTGGGGACTTGCTTTTTTTTGTGAACCGAGTTGAAGCTTTTATTGGGAACATTTTACATAACATTTTGGATCAAATTTATCCTGTGTTCTATGCTGAGCACTTACATTGAGGTTCCCATCTAAATCTCCAAATGACGAAGATTCATATGAAACCCCCGAGGGATCCATTCACTATAATGAGGCAGCAGAGAAACTCTGGACTCAGTCTGGCCTCTGTTCAGCGGTTCTTTCTTTTCAGAGGTGCACAAAACTGTGGCCAACCGCGCTTTTATGCACGCTTAACACGAACCTGTCACCAGGTTTGACCGATATGAGATAAGCCCACTCCCTTTATGGCATGATATACAGCATTCTATAATGCTGTATATATGCCCCCAACTCGACCTGCAAGACCAGAAAAAGAGCTTTTATTACTTACCTGGGACAGTCTCCCCGGCATTGCGCTCCTGCACAGGGGTACTTCTCTGCCCTGACCAGGACAGAGGAAAGTACCATAGTGCACAGGCGCCGAGAAAGGTCAAATAGCTCCGGCGCCTGCATACTGCAGTACTTTACCCTACTCTACTCAGATTATATCTGTTTATGTTTGGCTGCAGTCACACATTAAAAAATGTTTTTTATTGCAAAAACAAATTTTGTATCATCATATTGACACCACTGACACCGCTCACCCCTTTCTCTGCCTGCGCTCTGGCCGTCGTTCCCTCCCTGCACTCTATCGTATTCATGTCTGTCAGATGCGAATACAATTGCTGTGAGCAGAGGAGCTGTAATCAGCTCCCTGTTCCACCGGGAAATCCAGCAGAACGCAGGCCACTTATATTAGTTTGCCAATGAATAGGGGCATGTGGGAACATTTACTTGTGGGGCAGGCTCTGGGTGACATACGAGTGGCTGGATGTGGGGGACTTACAGGTGGCTGGCTGTGGGGACATTACAAGAGGTGCTGTGGGGGACATCATATTATATGAGAGACACTGGTGAACATAATACTATATACGATATGTGTAGGACATCATATTGTATAGGGGCTGTAGGGGACTGAAGGCTGTGGTGACCATATTTTATAAGAGGCTCTGGTGGACATCATACTGTATATTAGGGGGCTATTGTGGCTATCATAAGGTTTGGGCTGCTGTGGTGACCATCATAGTGTGTAAGGGAACAGTGTGAGGAAGGGGTACAGTTTGGAAAGGATAATGTGGTATAGGGGCATAAAATGAAAAGGAAGCACAGAATGGATATGGAGAGGCGGCTGTGTGAAAAGGGGGGCACAGTATGGAGAGGTGTTAGCATGGCAGGGAGACAGTGTAGAGATAAAGCGAGTGTAAGGGAAAACAGTGGAGAGGGGAGAGCCGAGAGCCATGGTTCATAGGGGTGGATGGTGTGGCGATTATATCTGATAATGGCAGACATTGGGGTGGTTATAGGTCATTATGGCGGACAGTGTGGAGGCCATGTACCATTGGAGTCTTATTTAGGGCATAGTATGCACAGATATTTTATGCATTGAGCATTATAAAGACACTTATTTTTAAGGGCACTGTGCTGGGATGAGCTGCAGAAGACTGGAGAAGAGGGAATCTGGAGAGAAGAGCTGTGGATGTGAAAAGTCATCATGGCAGCAGGACAAGATAGAGACAAAAAGAAAGAAACAACTCAATCAGAGAAGATGTCGCCTATGAGGTATCTGAATGTAAATGTTTACTTGTTGATGTGATATTGACTACGTCTCATCACTACAGTGGTTCCTGTATGGTCCACAGTCTGAAACACTGATTACAACTCCCAGTATATCCTTAACAATGTTAAGGAGATGCTGGGAGTAGTTGTTTCATGATATACAAATGGGCCTGACTTGACATTACAATTGATTGCTGTAATGTGTTGATGTGTTCATGCAGTGATGGTGGTTCTGGTGACATTTTCATGTACTGGTGTGTATTTATTTACGGATGGTGGTTCTGGTGATGCATTAATGTACTGATGGTGGATCTGGTGGGGTATTCATTGTACCGATGGTGGTTCTAGGGACCTATTTATTTACTGATTGTAGTTCTGGTGCTGTATTTATGTACTATCGATGGCTATGGTGTTCTATTTATGTACTCATGATTTTGGTTTTGTATTCATGTACTGATGATGGTTCTGGTGATGAATACACCACCAGAACCAGCATCACTACATGAATACATCACAAGAGCCATCAGTAGTATATGAATACAGCACCAGAACAACCATCAGTACATGAATACATCACTAGAACCACCATCAGTACAAGATCCACAGCCCCAGAACCACAATCAGTACAGGAATATGGCACCTGAACCACTATCAGTACAGGAATACAGCACCAGAACCACCATCAGTTTTGTTGCAAACTGTATTTGGTGCATGATGGACTTCATTAGGGTATCCACCAAATGCTGTACACCTTAATTTAAACCAATTGGCCACCATTATAGTCCAGTTATATTAGTTTCCATGAGCCTGACATTTAAATATAGAATGTCAGGGATGAATATCTCTTTTTGTGCCTGGTATTCTGGTATTGTGTAGGTGGTTCCCAAACAATGGATTCTATATCTAACTCTGAAAACGCACTGTTGAGCCTCGCCCCTAAAAAGTACATCACTTTTTTTTTTTTTTAACTATTGATGGCATTTGGTGAAAAAGGTAACAATTCTAGTGGAAGTGGTCGTCAGAGCTTGATACCAGACACATCAGACCTGACCCATTGGAGGGGAAGGGGGTGCATTAGGGCTCCTTTTACTTTAGTCTCTGACCCATTCCTTTACTTGGGGGACAAAGGTTCATAGGGTGGATGTGGGGAGCCATCATCTTCATCTGCCTAGGGCACCGAAATACTTTGTCCTGACCCTGTCTGTATATGATCATAAAATATTACGTACCCCAAAAATGTTACCAATAAAAACCCTAACTTATCCCACAGAAAACCAACCCCCACTCAGATCCCATGTTACTGGTAGAAAAAAAAGACTCAGTAAAAGCGACACTGCTCCCCCCCAAATAAAATCCAGTGATATCTGCGCTCCCAAATCCAAATCCCCCCTCCTTCTGATCCCCACTGTGCCTAAACCGCAGTAAGCGGCCACATGTTTGGCATTATTGTAGCGGGGATAGTGCATTTAATTTACAGGGTGCGTGTCGCCAGAAGCACAAGCAGGGCATAATGTATGGGGGAGCTACAATATATGGGAGCACAATGTATGGGCACTAAAGTGGCATAGTTGCAATTCTCCAGAAAAAAAGGCTGGCGTGGATGTTACAAAATAGTCATTGCAGCTGTAGATGAATTTACTGAGAGGTGCAATTTCCAAAATGGTGTCACTTTTTTTTTTTTTTTTCTGCTGTTCTGGCACTTTAGGGGCTCCACAAATGTTGCCCGCAAACTATTCTAGAGCTCAAATTTTTTTTTCTGTGAGGCACCTCTGGGTTCAGAATACTCTCTACAGCCCTAGATGAATTCCTTAAGCAGTGAAGTTTCCAATATGGAATCACTTGTGGGGGGGTTGTACTGCTTTTCTGCGACCTCAGGGGCACTGCTGATGGGAACCACAATCTATTCAAATGGAATCTGCGTTTTAAAAGCCAAGTAGAGCTCCTTCCCATCTGACCCCTGTGGTGTGCTCAATCAGTAGTGTACAACCACATATTATTATAGCGCCATTTATTCCATGGCGCTTTACCTGTCAAAAAGGGGTATACATAGCAAAAACAATTACAATAATCTTGAACACAATGTGACAGTGACTGATACAGGAGGAGCGATGACCCTGCCCGCGAGGGCTCACAATCTACAAGGGATGGGTGAGGATACAGTAGGTGAGGGTAGAGCTGGTTGTGCAGCGGTATGGTGGAGCGGTGGTTACTGCAGGTTGTACGCTTGTCGGAAGAGGTAGCTCTTCAGGTTCCTTTTGAAGGTTTCCACGGTCGACGAGAGCCTGATCTGTTGGGGTAGAGAGTTCCAGAGTAGGGGGGGGAAGCTCGGGAGAAATCTTGTATGCGATTGTAGGAGGAGATAAGAGGGGAGTAGAGAAGGACATCTTGTGAGGATCGGCGGATGCGTGCGGGTATGTAACAGGAGACTAGGTCAGAGATATATGGAGGGGACAGGTTGTTAATGGCTTTGTATGCCATGGTTAGGGTTTTGAACTGGAGTCTCTGAGCAATGGGGAGTCAGTGAAGAGATTGACAAAGAGGAGAGGCCGGGGAATAGCGGGGGGATGGGTGGATTAGTCAGTCAGCAGAGTTTAGGAAGGATTGGAGGGGTGCTAGAGTGTTGGAAGGGAGGCCACAGAGCTGGAGGTTGCAGTAGTTAAGGTGGGAGATGATGAGGTCGTGCACTAGTGTTTTTGCAGATTCATGGTTGAGGAATGTGCGGATTCGGGAGATATTTTGAGTTGGAGTCGGCAGGAAGTGGAAAGGGCTTGGATATGTGGTTTGAAGGAGAGTTCCGAGTCCAGGGTTACCCCAAGGCAGTGAGCTTGAGGGACTGGGGAGAGTGGGCAGCCATTGACGTTGATACATAGGTCAGTTGGGGGAGGGGGGTTGAATGAGATGGCGGAAAGATGATGAATTCTGTTTTGTCCATATTAAGTTTTAGAAATCTAGCAGAGAAGAAGGATGAAATAGCGGACAGACATTGTGGGATTTTGGTTAGTAAGGTGACATCGGGTCCAGAGAGGTAGATCTGTGTCTCATCAGCATAGACATGATAATGAAAGCCATGAGACTATGAGCTGTACCAGGCCTAAGGTGTAGACGGAGAAGAGTAGGGGTCCTAGAACTGAACCTTGGGGGACACCAACAGATAGTTTCCAAAATTAGGTCACTTGTGGGGGTCAGGAGGGGGGGGGAGATTCTGCTGTTTTGACATGTTAGGAGCTCTGCAAATGCGACATGGCATTCAGAAACTATTCCAGACAAATTTACGCTCCAATTAGCACTCTGTTCTTTCCAAGCCCTGCCATGTGCCCAAAGAGCAGTTTTTGACCACATATGGGGTATCTGTGTTCAGAAGAAATCGTCTAACAAATTATGGGGAGATTTTTCCTATTATCTATTATGAAAATTATAAATTTGGGGCTAAAAACATTTTAGCAGAAAAAAAATTAATTTTTGTTTTCACATCAACATTTTAAAAAGTTCTGTGAAGCACCAACGGGTTCAACAAACTCAACACACCCCCAGATGAATTCCGTGATGAGTCTAGTTTCCAAAATGCAGTTACTTGTGGGGGTTTCTACTGTTTTGGTACCTCAGGGGCTCTGCAAGTTAGACATGGTGTCTGCAATCTATTCCAGCCAAATTTACATTCCAAATACCAAATGTTGTTTCTTCCCTTCTGAGCCCTGCTGTGTCACAAAACAGAACTTTTCGAACACGTGTGGTATTGCCATTCTCAGAAGAAAGTTGATAACAAGCTGGAGGTTCACTTTTTCATGTTACCTCAAAAGAGAAAAATGTGGAGCTAAAGCAACATTTTCGTGAAAGAAAAAGGAAAATTTTCAATATAAACGACCTAATGTTATGAAATTCTGTATAATACCTGTGCGTTCAAAATGCTCACTATATCCCTGGCTAAAATCCTTAAGGGGTGTAGTTTCTAAAATGGGATCACTTGTTGAGGTTTTCTGCTGTATGGATGCCTTAGGGGCCATGCAAATGTGACATGGCGCCCCTAATCTATTTCAGCCAAATTTATGTTCCAAACTTCAAATATTGCTTCTTCCCTTCCGAGCTCTGCCGTTTATCCTAACAGAGGTTTCTGCCCACAGGTGGGGTATGAGTGCGCTCAGAAGAAACTAGGTAACAAATTGTGGGGTCCATTTTCTTGTGCTATTCCTCGTAAAGGTGAAAAAAATATATATTTTTTCCACTTGACTTTGTATTAATTCCTGTGTAGCACCTGAAAGGTTAAAAAAATTCACAGTTTTGAAGTATTTGAAGGGTGCGTTTTTTTTTTTTTTTTAAATGGCATCACTTTTGGGGAGTTTCCAATATATAGGCCCCTCAGTCTGTTTAAATCTGAATAGGTCCCTAAAGAAACAGGTTTTGTAAATTTGTTGTAAAAATGAGAAATTGCTACGAAACTTAACCCTTCTAACTTCCTAACAAAATAAAATGAAGTTTGAAAAATGATGCAGATGTAAAGTAGACATATGGGAAATGTTATTTATTAATTGTTCTGAACAGCATGACTAACTGGTTTAAGGATATAAAGATTGAAAGTTTGAAAATTGCGAATTTTTCAAAGTTTTCACCAAAATATCGATATTTTCATAAATAAATGCAACATATATCGACCTACATTTACTGCTAAGAAAATACAATGTGTCAATAAAAAAACAAAAAAAATCTCAGAATCACTGGGATACGTTGAAGCGTTCCAGAGTTATTACCACATAAAGTGACACTGGTCAGATTTAAAAAATTTGGACTGGTCATTAAGGTTAAAAGTGGCTCAGTCATTAAGGTTAAAATTGGCTCAGTCACTAAATGGTTAAAAGATTCACAGATCATTTTCACCTAACAGACTTCTGAAGGTAGATTTCTTTTCCCAAGCCTCACCAAATATTAAAAGCTTAAACAAATATTTCAACATAGGTTAAATTGCCAAACTTCAGAGACGCTAAACAACGACAACCTGAGATTTGTGTAAAATATTAACTAAAGACCAGACCAATAGGCAAAAATACCCCAATAATTCACTATTCGACCTCTCTGAGTCAGAAGATATGATTGCCTATATCAGTTCAGCTTTGTTGCCTCCTGTGTAAAAGCCAATAGGGAAATTTGGAAAGTTATATAGATTTGGTTCCAGTTTACTAACATATGCTAAACTACAGAGATTCCAGGGAAGTTCAGTAGGCATGGAAGCCTGTTCCCTGTTATTTTCAGGAAACCATGTCAAATCAGTGAGGAGGAGCAAGATACCAAACATGTCACAATAGTATCCCGAGTTAAAGAAAAATCTAAAACTGAAAAGAAAGATACAAATAGAACTAGCAAAAGGCACAGGAACTAGAGTAAAGATACCAGCTACCAATTTCCCCTTCTAAAAAAAACAAGAAAAAAAATCTTACCAGCATCCATAAAATAGAAGAGAGATTTAATAGAAATACATATTCATGTCACCATGTATAGTCCTACACAGAGGTCTTTTCTAGCGCCGGTTAAAAAAAAAAAAAAAAAATAATGTGCAAACAGCCATCCGAGTTCTCCTACAAATTACAGGTTGATTATGCAGACCAAAACCCAAGAGAAACCCAGGTAGATACCATTAGAGAGGCCTCTGATTGGCTTCAAATTTATTCTGCAGCAGGAAAACAACCACAAACATACAGCTAATGTAATTAAGAACTGTCTTCAGCGTAAAGAAAAATAAGGAGTCCTGGAAGTGATGATATGGCTACCACAAAGCCCTGATCTCATCATTGAGTCTGTGTGGGATTCCATGGAGAGACAGAAGGATCTGCGCAAGCCTACACCTACAGAAAATCTGTGATTAGTTGTCTAAGATGTTTGGAACAACCCCCCTGGTGAGTTCCTTGAAAATCTGTGCGCTAGTATACCTAGAAGAACTGGTGCTGTTTTAAAAACGAAGGGCAATCACACCAAATATTGATGTAGATTTTTCTTTTGTTCAATCACCATTAATTTTGTTAGTTGATAAAAATAAACCATTAACACTTCTATTCTTTAAAGCATTCTTACTTGGCAGCATTTTTTCCACACCGGCTTAAAACATCCTGACACCACTGTAGGCAAAACAACAACAAAAAAAACATATCCGCGGTTTCATCACATTCTACCCAAATACATATGCATCAAATATAACAACTTTACAATTTCAAGCAATTGAACAAGCTACAAAACAACTTGAGAGTGGAGACTTGTGGCATAAGCTTTTAAATAGAGAATGTTATTGCATGCTTATATTAAAAACGTGATAGTATGTTGTCCTCTTGTGTGTAATGGTCAGTGTTGTTTTTTTTTTTGTTTTTTTTAAGAAACAAAAAATTCAATAATTTGATTTTACTACATTTTGGATGGCTACTACTTTGTCTTATTTATATGTTGGATATTATCCATGTTTCAACCAAGAATGAGCATGTTGAAAAATGGCAACGAAAACAAATTAACTGAGCCAGAATAGATGAAGGAAAGATGGAAAGAGTACACAGAGCTCCTCTCTACAAGAACGACTCAGTGATATGGGAAGAACAGACTGGAAATGATAGAGAGCTCAACATCCTGAAAGACTAAGTAGTAAATGGCCCAAGGACTGGACAAGATTAGTGTTTATTCCTATTCTGAAGACTGGAGATGCTACCGACTGAGGAAACTATCAGACTATTGCGCTCATACATCATACCAGCAAAATACTACTGAAGATCTTGCAAAGACGGTTACAGCCTTACTTTGATATAAAGCTGCCAGAGGAACAAGCAGGATTCAGAAAAGGCAGAGGAACAAGATGCGCGATTGCTAACATTATCCATCTAAAGTAAAAAAGGCTAAAGAACACAACAAAGCGATATATTTTTGCTTCTTCGCCTACAGCAAAGCCTTAGACGGTTGGTCACTAGAAACTTTGGAATACCATGAAGGATATGGGTGTGCCAAGCCATCTATTTAGCCTCATTAGGAACCTTTATCTCCACCAAGAAGCAACAGTCCAAACAGAACACTATTGACAAGACATGGTTCAAAGTACAGCGAGGGGTCAGACAAGGCTGCATCCGGTCACCATTTCTCTTCAATTTATGTGCAGAAGCTATTTTCAGGAGGGCTGGACTTGCCGAAAAAGAAATAATCAAAATTGCTGGATGAGTCATCAACAATCTTAAATATGCAGACGATACAACATTGATGACAACAAGCGTAGAAGGAGTGAACGACTTATTACGGAGTGTCAGGATGGAAAGATCGAACATGGGACTGCTACTCAAAGACAAAGATATTGACTACTGCCAGGTACAACCGGGACACATTTGAGATGGACAGCGACAAACCGGAAGTTGTAAAGGACTTCAACCTAAATGGATCAATGATCACTCAAGATGCAGGGACGACATAGGAAGTCAATATGAGAATAGCTATGGACAAATCAACAATGAAGTCAGTGGACATGGTCTTCAAATTGAGGAGCATTTCATTGGCGACAAAGACACAGCTTGTACATAGTTTGGCCTTTCAGTGGTAACATATGGATGCGAAACCTGGACGATAAAGAAACAAGACAGAAGAATCAACGCCTTTGAAATGTGGTGCTGGTGAAGGATGTTCTCAATATCATGGATGGCAAGAAGAACAAACAAATCAATTTTGAAACAAATCAAGCCAGACATGTCACTCGAAGCAAGAATCATCAAGCTACGACTTGCCTACTTTGGACACATCATACGAAGACATCACTGGAGAAGGATATCATGATCGGAAGAATAGAAGGAACAAAGCAAGGAGGTAGACAAGCAATCCAATGGCTTGATACTATCAAGATAACAGTAGAGAAGACCCTGGTGGACCTATCTAGGCTTGCACAAGTTCAATCTTCCCACAGAGTGTTCATCCATTAAGTTGCCATGGCTTGAGACCAGCGATTTTCTCGCTGGTTTTGATGGGGCATGGTGGTGTCAGATGCTCCTGATTCATGCAGGTGCACGCCTCTTCATGAATTTGGAGCGTCTGACAAGTGTCGTCTGTGCCTCAGTGCACCATGTCAGAAAGCTTACTCCAGTCCCTTACTGGAGTAAAATTTCTGGATTAGGAAACGCCACAGTTTGTCAATAATTAGACGAGCTGTGGCGTCATGCCTCTACTCCGCCCATTTTGGTGGAGTTAGGAGAAACTGGCATGAAAAGGGCAAAAGATGCAAAATGTTGTTGTTCTGTAGAGGTATGGTAATATTTATTCACTATGTGGTGGTAAAGGCAGTGGTCATTGTGTAATTGTAAATTGTAATACTGATCTTTTTCTAGTTTCTTAGTATGTAGGCAATACTTAGCTCAGTATAGCAGCAACAATGATATGTGATAATTATATATGTATAGATTTTATTATAAGTGGCGGCGTGGGGGAAAAGGGCACGTATGGAGAAACACTTTGGTGCTTGGGCCTGTGAAGAATACATATTTATTCTACCCTTTACTTACCTTGTTTATGCAAGAAACTACATCTTCATTTTTTATGATAACTAATAGCTGATGAGATTCGCATCGTTCATTGTTCAAGAAATCCCATGGATCAATGGGAACATGACCATCCTTTACTAGTAAGCTCTGTGAAAGAAAACATTTCTCACATCATCTTATGCACTTAGATTCTGCACACTTATCAGGGATTTCATTTCAACACAGTTCATCTTTCCCAAAAAACAAACTCTGTATTAAATCGCTCCAATTCTCTGTATTATGCTTATAATAAAAAGATATAAATCATATAATTACCTTAGCTGATGAGATGAAATCCGCATCATCGGTCTCATATATGTAAAAAGACATTTTTTGCTCAGTCTCTCTTGCAACATTCTGTAACCTTGAGTGCAGACTCGTACACAGATCTGATATAATGTTCTTAAAAGATTGGGACTTGGAGGAAACTGGTACAGAT
Organism: Phyllobates terribilis; assembly: GCF_046119375.1. Classification (NCBI taxonomy): domain Eukaryota; kingdom Metazoa; phylum Chordata; class Amphibia; order Anura; family Dendrobatidae; genus Phyllobates; species Phyllobates terribilis. Next base: position 297,092,037 of record NW_027362771.1, read on the forward strand.
GTTCTTGCCTGCTGGCCACCCTCCTCTGCTAGCTGACTGCCTGAAGTTCTATCTACTGCAGCGTTACCCAAGCCAACACTACTCAACTTTAAGTGATTGGATTGTACGCACTCATTAAGGATGGCAGAGATGTCAGAATTTGATTTGTCCAATGGCGTTTCATACCTTAATCGACTGAAATGAAAGGGAGAATATCTTTGAGTTCTAACTTTTCTTATAGTCCTTGAATAGGTAACCGGTTCATCCCATAATTCATCTTCATAGTAGGGTGAAGTATTGTATGTGCTTGAGTGTCTGCTGTCAGGTCTCCTAAAGTCTGTCCTGCGGTATGGGCAACGCAGAGTGATAAGAAGAGGATTTATACACTTGATTGTAGAAGGTGAACAGCTAGGAATCCTCCTGGCCTCGAACATAGTCTGAGAGCGAGGTCCATGTGTGTACTTTTCTTTCGAAGACTTTCGTAAAATCTCCTTTAAATTACAAGTAAACCTTACATTTTCCATGTCAAGAGTGTTCTGAGTAAGATCATCTGATACTGTTCTGTTACCAGAGAAGACATGGTCAAAGTCAGACCTAGAAATCTCTTTGCGGATTGTTCTTGTAGCACATTCAGGGTCTTTAATATTTCTAGTTACAGTAAGATTCCCATGATTTGTCTTGCTGTTGTATTCAAGATCCTTTAGATGCAGTGACATATTTTCTTCAGCTTCATATAGACCACTATTTGAACCAGAATGCTTTCTAAAGGACTTTTTTGCCCTATTTGCGGGAGTCAGTTCCTGAAGAGGTTTCACTTCCTCGGGCAATGATCTGGGAGGCTCAGGAATATCTTCTTGGAAATCTTTTTGATGTGAGAGAGGTTCTGTATATGAACGTATATATTCAATATCGTCATCAGAAGTTTCAGACCAGCGATCATACTGTTCTTTACTTATACTTCCTGTATTTACTATAAAGCAAATATCAGGAAGTTTTGGAGATGCATCCTGCTCAATGCTGTCAGATACATTTTCAAAAGATGGCGATATTAAGCGGTTATCTTGAGGAGGCATCGCTTCTTCAAGGAGCTCTGGTTCAACAAAGTTTTCATTTATCAATTCTTCTGATGAACTATCTATTATAGGTTCTTCTGATATTACATCGCAATTCTCCATTATAGTTTCTTCTGCTACCACAGACAAATTGTCCATTGTAAATTCTTCAGCTTCAAGAATGCAATTGTCCACTGCAGGTTCTTCAGCCTCGACACTGCAATAGCCAACAGCAGGTTCTTCAGCCTCGACACTGCAATAGTCAACAGCAGGTTCTTCAGCCTCGACACTGCAATAGTCAACAGCAGGTTCTTCAGCCTCAACACTGTAATAGTCAACAGCAGGTTCTTCAGCCTCGACACTGCAATAGTCAACAGCAGGTTCTTCAGCCTCGACACTGCAATAGTCAACAGCAGGTTCTTCAGCCTCAACACTGTAATAGTCAACAGCAGGTTCTTCAGCCTCAACACTGCAATAGTCAACAGCCGGTTCTTCAGCCTCGACACTGCAATAGTCAACTGCAGGTTCTTCAGCCTCGACACTGCAATAGTCAACTGCAGGTTCTTCAGCCTCGACACTGCAATAGTCAACTGCAGGTTCTTCAGCCTCGACACTGCAAGTGTCCACTGCAGGTTCTTCAGCCTCGACACTGCAATAGTCAACAGCAGGTTCTTCAGCCTCGACACTGCAATCGTCCACTGCAGGTTCTTCAGCCTCAACACTGCAAGTGTCCACTGCAGGTTCTTCAGCCTCGACACTGCAAGTGTCCACTGCAGGTTCTTCAGCCTCGACACTGCAAGTGTCCACTGCAGGTTCTTCAGCCTCGACACTGCAAGTGTCCACTGCAGGTTCTTCAGCCTCGACACTGCAAGTGTCCACTGCAGGTTCTTCAGCCTCGACACTGCAAGTGTCCACTGCAGGTTCTTCAGCCTCGACACTGCAAGTGTCCACTGCAGGTTCTTCAGCCTCGACACTGCAAGTGTCCACTGCAGGTTCTTCAGCCTCGACACTGCAAGTGTCCACTGCAGGTTCTTCAGCCTCGACACTGCAAGTGTCCACTGCAGGTTCTTCAGCCTCGACACTGCAAGTGTCCACTGCAGGTTCTTCAGCCTCGACACTGCAAGTGTCCACTGCAGGTTCTTCAGCCTCGACACTGCAATTCTCTACTGCAGGTTCTTTAACATCAACATTGCACTGCTCCATTGCAAGTTTTTCAGGCTCAACATTACAATTTTCCATTCCAGTTTTTTCAACTACATCATCAAGATTTTTTAAAATGTTTATATCTTCTTCAAGTGGAAGTACAATTTTTGCCTCATCCATTACTTCATTTTTATCACTTGTGAAGCCATTAATGCTGCTTTCATCTCCTGACAAGACATTTTCAAAATTAGAACTAACCTGATGGCCTGCTATGGACCCCAAGCATATACGCTTTAATTTGGACAGAAATTCTTTTTTATTACTACTTGAACTCCTGTTGATGTGTGTTGAGCCTTTGGCACTTCTGATTGGTTTTACAGTTGGACTGGCATCTCCAGTGGGGTCAAGCTGCTGTTTTCCTACAGATGGCTGTAGAGAATCCATTTCACTGTATCTTCTCATTAACTGATCACTGAAAGAACTTGTAATATTTAAATGTAGAGCAGTTTCATTGGAGTCACTTACATCAGATTCTCCCTCTAGCATATCCCTGCTTGTTCCTAAACTTACACATTCAATTACAACATTTTGACATGCAGGAGATTCCGTTTTTGTAGATAAAGCATCAATTTCCATTTCTTTGACAGCTGAACCAGACAGGTCAACTTTCTCATTTACAGTTCCCTCCAAACATGAGCTATTTTGTATCTTTTCCACATCGAACTGTGTCTGAGATATAAGCAGGCGATTATGGCTTTCAGCTAACATGTCCTTATGAACATGCTCTTCACACTCCATTGTACTTTCACTGCTGTCTTTTATATCAAGGTTTCCAAGAGTATAAATTATTGCATTCGTATCCAATTCAAAGGAGCTGGCAGTAGCTGATGAGGGTTCATGTACTAAACATGCTTCATCGTGAAGGGCCTCTGCTTTCTCATGAGTAGAAGAATCCTCTTTAGTAGATGACGCAGATAGACTTTCCACCAAATTCTGGTTCATATCATGATTTGATGCTTCGGATTCTTTTATTCCCTCATCTGTGGCTGCTACATTGGAAAAGTCAGCACTGTAACCAAAGAGGCGAGATTGGGCAATGTTCAGGGAAAGGAATGACTTCTCTGTTGCTGCTTCGTTTTCAGTTTTTTCAACCTTTAAAAGAAATAAAACATTTAATAAAATGAATTGGCAAGGATTGAATATGCACTACGAAGTGTAATTAACGGTGAATGATGTACACGGACATAAAAACAACTCAGATTTGTAATTCCATATTTTATAGATAGTATTTAAAGGTTAAACACGTAACTGATATTAAAGACACTGCCCTTATATTAGTAAAAGAACTTCGTGATTTGCTAGGTTTTATTTACTTATGAGACATTATTATTTTTCTTATCAGTTGGGCCACTTTTTTACATTTTTTTTATTAAAGGGACAACATAATGCCATTTGACTGTCTCTTAATTTATAGACTATCATCACGGCTGCTTAAAAGTGCATGGAGAGAGAAGTCCATGTTCAGTCGGTATTTTATTCACAGCGATGTCTGATGGTGATTGGGAAGGGGTCCCACATATTCAAGAGGAACTGTCACCAGGTCAAAAGTGGCCACTTTCTGCTCTGAGGCTATGTGCCCACGTTGCGGACCTGAAGCATATTTTTTACGCTTCTCCCTGGCGGGAAAATCGCATGCGGATATTACATGCGGTTTTCCCGCCAGGTAGAAGCGTTTGTGAGGCGTCTTTGCATGCATTTCCGCATGCGGGTTATCAAGCACTTCTCCAAGCATCACTTGGAAAAGTGCTTGACAACTTGTTCAGAATGGTAAAAAATAAAAAAATAAACTTTATACTCACCTTCTGATGCATTCTCTGCCCCGTCCGGAGTCTTGAGCGGCTCACGCTGTTGTGTGCAGGACCTGCGGTGACGTCATTGAGTCATGTGGTGGGTCACATGACTCAATGACGTGGCAGGTCCTTCAGACAACAGCGCGACGGAGGGAAAACATCAGAAGATAAGTATAAACTTTATTTTATTCTTTTTTTTACAGGTTCTTTGGTACCCAGGTCTGGAGGAGAGTCTCCTCTCCTCCAGACTTGGGTACCATCCGCACATTGATTCCGCAGCGCTTCCGCAAAATTAATGAACATGCTGCGGATTTTTGACTGCAGCATATACGCTGCGGAAAAATCCGCAGCATGGGCATTGACATTGCGGAATGCCATTGGGGACCATGGGGTGCGGATCTACATGCGTTTTTCAAGCGTTTACGCTGCGGAAATTCCGCAGCATATACGCTTGAAAAACGCTACGTGGGCACACAGCCTTATTTTATTCCTGCTGCTCCGAGTAATATTTTATTTTGTTTAATTGACTAGATGGTTCCAGAGATATGGGTCTTTTTAATTAGGGCTAATTTTTATGGTTTTTCCAAGGGTGGTGTAATAATTCAGTGCAGTCTAAAGACACACCTACAGAGAATGCCGTAAGCAACAACCCATATGTTAAGAACATGGAAATCACCACTAACTAAAAAGGCTCATATCTTTGCAACTGAATGGCGGATTTGAAAAGAAACAGACCGGAATACTCAGTGGAGCAGTGGGAATATACTATAAGTAACAACTGGCCTCATTTGACCTTGTAACATGTCCTCTAAAACATTTATGGCATGTCCCCTGAATATTCTACATATTGTCCTACATGGGAACAACACATCAATTAAGTCTTTGGATCTGTCAGCATAAGTATGCTAGCTTCCTATGTAGTGTTCGCATATTACAGTGCCAGTTATGAACTCCTAGTATTGAAATCAAGTAAAATATTGTGCCATTTCAATAATAGGAGTGCTGAAAGATAACACACCACTGACAGATCGAGTCTGGTGTATTCCTGAGGAGAGCGTTCCCTCTGCTTCTATGTGCCATCGCCTATATCGCTCAGCAGTGACTGACAGGCTGTGGTGCACGTATGTATAAACAGCGGACTGTCAACCATCGCTTTTTAACCCCCTTCATGTCATGGCCCTTTTTCGTTTTTGTTACTTCTTCCAAAAGCCATAACTTTTATATTTTTCTGTCAATATAGCCGTATCAGGTCTTGCGTTTTGCGGGACGAGTTGTACTTTTGAACCACACCATTGATTTTACCATATAGTGTACTGGAAACAGGGAAAAAAATCCAAGTGCGGTGAAATTGCAAAAAGTCCAATTCAACAACACTTTTATTTATTTATTTTTTTTTTTTATTTACCATGTTCACTATATGGTAAAACTGACCTGGCAGTATGAGTACGCAGATACCAAAACATGTATAGTTTAAGTGGCAAAATTTTTTTTCCGAGATTTGTATGAAAAAAAGTTTTTGTGTTTGTCGCTATTTTTCAGAGACCCTTAGCGTTTTCATTTTTCGGGATCTGGGGCCGGGTAAGGGCTTGTTTTTTGCGCCCTAAGCTGACGTTTCTATTGATACTATTTTGGGGTAGATACGATAATTTGATTGCCCCTATTGCATTTTGATGCAATATTGCAGTGGTCAAAAAACAGTAATTCTGGCATTTCTCATTAAATTACTTTATATTTTGATAGATTGGATATTTCTGAAAGCAATGATACCAAATGTGTATTTTTTTAAAATGGTTTTATTTTCAATGGGGCAAAAATGGGGTGATTTGAACTTTTTTTTTTACATTTTTTCCATATTTAAAAAAAAACACCTTTTTTTCAATGTAATATTCCTCTTAGGAGACTTGAAGCTGCAATCGTCCGATTGCCTGTGCTATTCATAGAAGTGCTTCAGCACCGCTATGTAAAGCAGAAATCACGATCTCCTATGGATGCCGGCATTGAGCAGGGATTCACAGGAGTATCAAAACAGGCATGCGCGGCTCCTAGAGATACAAGCGCGGCTGGCCATGACATACTGCGCAAGCGCGGCATAGTGACGTCAGCGCAATCCGGGAGCAGAATTCAAATGGCGTGGGCGGTGCCACCCTGACTAAATGCGAGGAATCACACCCCTATGATTAAAAGAGCAGGTATGATATAAACATATAAAGTGGGTTTTACACATATTAGATTTTAACGAAAAAAGCGTGTTAGTGATGCACATTCCATTACCAAAAAAAGCAATGGGGGCAGTTTTGATACTACACAGGGCATGACAGTTTCCCTTTAAATCCCGCTGTCAGGGATTGACAGCGGGATTTAACTAGTTTACAGCCGTGGGTGGAGCTCCGATCCACCCGCGTCCGTTAAAGGCATGCGACAGCAGATTATATCAGCTGTCATTTGTGGGAAAAGATGCGGGCTTGGCGTCGGATGCTGCATCAAAGTCAGGGACACAACATGTGACGTAAATATACGTTGTAAAGGAGGTTAAAGGGACAAGATTAAAGCCCTGGATCTGTAATATACTAGTGATGTATAGGGACACATATCAAGCTGATATATTCTCTATAAATCAGGATGGCCACTATGATGTGCTCTCTAGATTAAAAAAAACAACTTTCCAGCTATTTTCTACAGGCCAGTAGATAGATTGAGCATGCTCCATGGTGTCATAAGGTAGGACAACCACTTAAATAACAGTTTACAAAATGGAGATTAAAATCTTCATATAGTGCGGTACCATGCTTTTTTCTGAGTAATGACCAGGCTCAAGTCCATCTGTTTTCCATACATTACAATTCTTTTCAGGAACAACTGATTGGTCACTATAGAGCACAGGTTTGTAGTTTTCTACAGAATTTTTAGCTTTCTTCTCTCCAGTATCATGCTCTTCTTTTCTTTTGGCTTTCTCGGACAATTCTTTTAATGATTTATTCACACTTTGTGGTTCACTAGATTTCTTCTGATCACTGGCACAGCTTGTAGTGGGATATTCCACATCAAATGCCTCATCAGAGCTATCACTTAATTCCAGTCTACTCATGGTGTCAGTAGCAATAACCTGTAACAATCCAGGTTTTAATGTATCCAACAGAAAAATAAAATGCGTACATATGCCATATATATTATGCGTGACACATACAACAGATGGCGTTGAAGCGAATTTGGACAATATCATCATCAAGTGGAACAAACCTATCCACATAACTGTCCTTATTACCTACTTCTGGACTGCCCATAGACTATAAAAGTCACACATTACTCTGTTTTGTCATTGAAATACGTTAATGCAGTCTAAGTAGCTTGCAGCAGATTGTGACGCTGTGGTGGAGGGAAGCTGTCTTTCACACACAGCTAAGCAAGAAGATAAACAGGTTTATTAAGATTTATACCTTCTCATTTCCTATATACACAGGGCTAAACCAGCGCTTGTATACACAGATTAGGAAGCACTGACATTGCTTTCTCCTCCGGATCCAGTGAGCATGTGATCACTAGGTGCAGGGAGTGAGTAGGAGTTGCTGGGTCCTAGGATCTACAGTCAGGTGTTATTCAGGCAGGAGGCTGAAAGTCCCCTGTAACTTGGGTTAGTAAAGCAGCCCCAGTTACAAGGGAAATCAGCAATAAAAAGAATGTATGTTAAAATACACCCAAAGGTCTTTTAAGATTGCGGGCAGTGTGTGTATATAAATTTGAAAAAAAGAGAAGCAAAAAAAAATTAAAAAAGCATAAATAAAAACAATATAAAAATAATTTCTACGTAAATGGGAAGGCAACAATTTGTTTCTAACAACAGTCCTTTATAGTCATAAAGAATACAATAAAAAGTGAAAAATAGACAAGTACAGTGGATATGAAAAGTCTACCCACCCCTGTTAAAATGCCAGGGTTTGTGTCATGTAAAAAAAAAAATCATACCAAGAAGAATCATTTCAGAACTTTTTCCACCTTTAATGTCACCCATAATCTGTACAATTCAATTGTAAAGCAAAAACTGAAATATTTTCAGGTGGAAAAAGAAAAATAAAGAAGTAAATAATTTGGCAATATAAATAAGCACCCTTAATCTAATACTAATTTATGACAGCAGTCAGTCTTTTTTTGGGTAGTTATCAGCATGGCATATCTAGAACAGGCAATTTTGCCCACTCTTCCTTGCAGTAGCACTCAAAATCGGTCAGATTGTGAGGTTATCCCCTGTGTATACACCTCTAAAGGTCAATCCCAAGAATTTCAATTGAATTCAGCTCTGGCTGAGCCATTCCAAAACTCTGACCATCTTCTGGAAAAGCCATTTTTTGTTGATTTGGAGGTATGCTTAAAGTTGTTGTCATGCTGAAACTTGAAATTCCTGTTCATCTTCAGCTTAAGGTTTTGATGCAGAATTGACTGATATTTGGAATGCTTCATAATTCCCTCCTTCTTGACAAAAGTCCCAGCTGATAAAAACCAGCCCCAAAGCATAATGCTGCCTCCACCATGCTTCACTGTGAGTATGGTACTCCTTTGGTGATATAAAGTAGTGTTTGCTTTATACCACACAATATTTTTTGCAATAAGGGCAAAAAAGTTCAACTCTGGTCTAAATCAGACCAGAACAATTTTTTCCCTCATGCTTTTAGCGGACTTGATGTGGATTTTAGCAAAACAAAATCAGGTTTGGTTGTTTTTCTTTGTAAGAAACTGCTGCTGTCTTGGCATCCTACCCCACAGGTCAGACATATGAAGAATGTGGGAAATTGTTGTCACATGCAGTGCCCAACCAGTACTTGCCAGAAATTCCTGCAGCTCCTTAAATGTTACTGTAGGCCCTCTTGGCAGCCTCCTGAGCCAATTTTCTTCTGGTCTTCATCAATTTTTGAGGTAATGTTCTAAGTAATGTCATTTTGGTGCCAAATTTAAGCTACATATTGCCGGTCTTTATAGTGTTCCGTGGTATATCTGATGCCTTGGAAAATTTTTTTTTTACTTTTCTCCTGACTTAGAACATTCAACAATGAGATCCCTTATCTGTGTTGTAAGCTGTTTACGGACCACATTATTTTAGTTTTGTTATATTTATTTTCCCCCTCAAAACGATTTCAGTTTGTTTCTCAATGGATCTGTACAGATTATAGGTGTCACTAAAGGTGCAAAAAGTTCTTAAATGATGATTCTTGATATGATTTTTTTACATGACAAAAACCTGGGTATGTAGACTTTTTATATGTACTATATTTCCTATATTTTTATATTTTCCCCCAATATAAGAAAAAAAAAAAAAAAAAGACAAATTAAGCCCCATGTATCGAAAAAAAAAACAAACAAAAAAAAAACTAAAAATGTTCTTATTTGGATGTATCAATAATTTTAAAGAGCTGTTGAAAGCACATGTGCGATAAAACCCGAAAATTTGCCTGGACAGAAAGGGGGGGACGGACAGTGAGCAGTCATAAACTGGCTAAGGATATAAGTTTAAGTGAGGGAAAGGTCATAAAGTAAATAAGTTAATGTTTCTTAAAGTTAATTTATTTATAGTCTTCCCAAAAGAATATAATAGAAGAAATAAATAAATTGGTTTGTGTAACTCGGGAAGAACTACTGAGCTCAGATATTGGCTATAAAGCTCTCAACGCGACATCAGAGATGCAGACAATAAAAGACACCAGGAGGAGCAGCGAAGACTCCACACAGAGCCCGGGAGGAGGAAGAGGGGGGGGGGGGCAAAAAAAGGTCAGTTTGTTTCCTTAAAACCAAACTGCAGCTGGGGAACAGAGTTCTGAAACCAAAAATCCTTTTAACATAATAATGAAGTTTTGATCCAGGAGACTAAAAAAAAAATTCAGAAAACGGAGGATGCCAATTGATGCATGTTAGGGGAAACATGGTTTTCTGTATTTTTTTTCTGATTTGCCATATTTGGAAAATAATATGTTCGGAAATCTAGTGTAGAAAGGTATCATGGATTTGTTCAGTTAATCAAATAAATGTGGTGACAGCTGGAGTTTACAGCATCTGCATCATGAAATGCCCAGATCAGATTTTTACAAATTTATGTAGTGCAAACACATTCTGTAGTGTTGTAGAGCAACTAAACTCACATTAGGAATCACCCCTCCAGGTAACTCAAGGAGCCATAAACAGAAAATACCACCAGGTCATCTACAATCACCTACAGATACTTGCCCCTGTAACTGATCAAGCACCGGAGTTAAAGGTAAAAAAAATAAAATAAATATATAAATATATTTTTTTTTTACTTGCCGTGACTAATGAATTATTCCTGATAGTTTACCTTTGGCAATTGCTGAAGTGGGAAAATAAGGCCAGATTTATCAAGACCAATGATTTTCACGCTGGTCTTGGTGAGGGGGGAGGGTGGAGTCAGACTCCCCAGATTCATCAAGAAACATATGCCTTTTAATGAATTTGGCACATTTGGCAAGTGGCTTGTGCCTCCCCTTAAGCCTTACTCCAGTCAGAGACTGAATTCATGACGAGCTGTGGCCTGAAAGCCCCATATATGCCTATTTTGGTGGAGCTGGGTGAAACTGGAGTGAAAACATTCGCAAAATTTTTGTGCACTCCGAGTTGAGCAAAAATGTTGTGACTTTTTAAAGATTTTTACGCCAGTTTTCTTGCATAAAAGTTTTTATGATTCGAGGCCATAGATTTTACACTAGCGAGCCATGTAGGGGTCATGTAGGTATTTAGTCCCATACGAAAAGCATACAAGAAAACCACACCAAATTTTTAGATTAAAAAAAGTGAAACTTGTTAAAACTATACGCTGCAGTACCTACCTCATTTAAGTCATCTTCATCAAGCTTATGTGTATACTTTGGTTCCACCAGATTTTCTGATTCATCCGGGATGTCTTCCATTGCTTTTTCCTGTGCATCTTCAAATCCAACACAGTCCCATGAAGAGCGAGTCTTGCTTCCCTCAGTACAGTCACTGGCATAATCCACAGGCTTAGAAATGTTATAAGACGCCAGTCCTTCTAGTGGTAGTCTAGGACGACTTGCAATGTTTTCTGTGCTGTCAACAACTTGACGGAAGTGTTCTTCACTCTGTATCAACTTGGAGTTGGCTTTTGCATCAACACTTTCAGAAGATGAAATGTTTTTTGCACCAACATGAATCATCTCTGAAGCCTCTTCATCATTACACTTCAGAGCCTACAATGAGAAACAAAATTAGTGCCTTAAAATGCATTAATTCCTGTTAAGTCTGGGCTTAGCAGTCAAGGAGGCGGTGTCACTGACAGCTTTCTCCTTATGCGCACTAATTAGGACCACCCTCTTGACCCTTAAGCAAAGGATTAGCCAGGAATTCAATCAATCGATTACAAATCATACTGAATCTTTCCATACCATCATATATCAATATTCTCAGCTACTCCTGCTCTGTAACATGCTGTTGACAGATCACACTGCTTGTCCAATGTGATTGTTTTCCTTTAAAACCAGAAACTTTTTAAAGATGACCTGTCAACTTCTGACATGTTGGTTTTAGTAAAGTCTTACTTTCTTCATGAAATAACATTTCTGGACCATGTTTACTTATAACCCCATGTTGTTCTTTTGTTTGTGCCCTCCTGAGTGTTTTCATATAAACTGACAATTGGGCGTTACTGTCCCACTTGTCAAAAGGGGTGTGTCTCCACATTTTCATAGTGAGCACTGATAGGACAGCACCAGTGTGTCAGTGTAGGGACACACCCCTCCAACTGGTAACACCAAAGTGACAAGATCACCATTCTAGAAGGGATACTAAAGGAACAGCACAATGCAGAGTTAGTAAACATTTCATGAAGAATACAAGTAATTACGAAACAAAAGTTATTTCAGGAGAGATCATGGCTACTCCTTAACCCTAAAGTGACCAGGCCTGAAAGGGTCTTAATGAATAACCAATTTTTTTTTTCATTTTTTGTTTCTTCTTTTCATCAGTCATCATATGGTTTATTTTTCACTGATGTGGCTGCATGAGGCTTTGTTTCTTGTGAAATAAATTGCATTATTTTTTAGCGCCATTTTGGGGTATATATAAATTACGGTGTCATTTTTTTTGTATGCAGATATTTTATGTTTTTATTTTTTACATAATTTGTCACCCAAAAGATCATAAGAGATCTTTGAGGAACTTTTTCTTTTTTTATTGTTCATGGCATTAATAGGCATCATAGGAAGAGCTGATCTGGGTCTGCTATGCTGGCAAAGACGCTAGAGATCATGTGATCACCAAATCTAAAAGAGGAATTGGCAGTGCTGATGCTTCTGTAACCTACACAGCGCTTACTGAGTGCTATGTAGATGGCAAAGGAGAAGACCATAGTGGTATATATCATTTTTGGTTTCTCAGCATTGTCTCAGGCTGCGTCTGAAAGCCGGAAACCAGACCCGCTAGATTGCAGGAGCTTTAACCAGGGCTGTGGAGTCTGTAAGCCAAACCCCCGACTCCTCAATTTCCGTGTCACTCACTCAGACTCCCTCATACATGGCTCATGTTTAAATGATAAATTTACTGTAGCACAGATTCATCTCAGCTAAAAGTCTAGACCCTTAGATCAGGAATAGGACAGACATTTATAGGACATTTCATAACTTTCCCAAATTCTTTTGAAAAAATATTCCCCACAAACTGCATTGAATTGCTGTACCCAATTTATTATATATTTTAGGAGTTGGAGTCGGTCCATTTTATACAGACTCCACCAAAATGGACACAGACTCCACAGCCCTGGCTTTACCCCCACACTGTAAAATTTACAATAGCCCAGGACCAAGTGCCATAATTTTATTATGCTAGCTTGTTATATTTGTTAAATTATCCCTATCTAGAGTACTCTGAAGAATGCAGGAACATTATGGCTTTTGTATACTGATGCTGGCCGAGTCCTAGGAAGGGAATTACATTTTCCAAGCTTGCGCTAAACCGAGCTTCAAAGTTTAGCATCTGGGGTTCATGCACTTTCTAACTTTTGAGGTTATGAATAATACAGAAAACAAAGAGAATAGTGATTATAGCAATTATAATGATAACACATTACCTCTGCTGCCAAATAATCCACAATCTTAGAGTTCTTATCCATACAAAACTCAGAATTCGCATCATTACGATCTGATGGACTTTTATCAATATGTTTTGTCAGCTCAAGATCTTTTACTAAATTGTTTGAGTCCTTATCATTTTCAGAAGATTGATCCACAGAAGCCGGATTCTTATTTGTATCTCTAGTTGGAATCTCAGGTCTGTGAATAGTTTTACTTCCTATACAAGAATATTCTTCATTCTTATCAGCTAATTTTAACTTGGCGGTAGTTTCATGACTGTCCCGAGAAGTTGTTGCCATTGTTACATCATGTAAACTGAAAAGGTCACTGTGAGTATGGCTTGTATGTCCAACAGCACTAACCGATTCACACGCTTTAACATGTCCCTCGTTGTCATTGACATTGCTGCGTACTATTTTACTAAAGTTGGTTTGTGAACCAATTAACTTCTCAGCTTCATTCATGGCAAAGAAATTTCTGACATATTCATGCTCAGTTTCTTTAGACTTTGCCTAGAATTAAGAAAATATACAAACATAACAGATTAGTATACGGTTATAGGTAGTATTTATACACAGCTAATCTTATCGCTCTATAAACTTTTCAGGTCTTATACAACTCAAAGAAAAATCTAGATACAACTGAAACACATAGATACAACAAAATGTAGCTATATTCTTTTTTTTTTTCATTGAAAAATATTTGCTATGTTATCTATTGTTTCAATTTTAGCCCAGTAAAGATTTAATGCCAGGAAACGGGCTTAAAGAATGGCAAAATGTTTATGCAACGCTGTGCAAAGATTTAGGGACTGTTGGTCACCTCTAAGTGGACCTAAGTGGGTGGAGCTGGGGTGGGATGGTGGCGTGACAGACAGCACACGTCAAATTCATGGTAAGCGGTGGCATACCTTACGCCACAAGTATTACACCAGTCCTTGACTGGAGTATGATTTGCGGCGAGGCGCACACAGATATGCATGCCACTATGAGCCTCGTCTTATTCATTAAGAGGAGAGTGCCTCCTAATGAATCAGGCGCCTCGCACTCCACCTCGCCCCTCTATAAGTTAACTTACAGATTGCGAAAAAGACTAGAAGTCTAAAAAGCACCAAATTTATCAACCGCACGAGACATTTTTATAAATTCAGGTTTTGAGAGTCCTCAGTGGTTGATACCTTTTAATGGCTAACTGAAAAGATGGTAACAAATTGCAAGCTTTCCAGACTACTCAGGTCTCTTCATCAGGCTAGTATACCACAAAACCTGAAGAGTCACATATTTATACACAATAAGACACAAAAATATTTACCATCTTTTCAGTTAGCCATTAAAAGGTAACTACTGAGGACTCTCAAATATAAATATTTTTCTATCTACTGGCTAACACGGTACAAGATTATATATTTTCCCTATATAAATTCAGTGAAATTTAAGACTATCTAGTCTAAAGGCCCCTATCATCCTGCTGATATTTGTGAATTCTACCAACAGTCTAATGTGAATGGGGGCCTCCTGACTCCTCCCCGACAAATGATGGCCAGGGAAATAAGGATGTCACATGTCCAGTTTCAGACTGCTGAGAATTTGGTTCTCGTCATGATGAGCCGAAGCCAGAGATACCTGGTAGTGGCGATCTCATAGAAGACACAGAAGTGCTTGGTAGAGCACTTCCTCCTGCGTAGGAAGAGAGTCAGGAGAGAAAACCATTGTTCAGCTGACAGCTATCAATTGTATATGGAGCCTGTAAGTTTGTACTGTCTAAAAGTTAGACAGTTTTAGTAGCTATTTTGCCGAAAGAGTAACCATTGAGTTAATTTTTATTTCAGAAATCAATAATACACGTGAAATTAAGGAGGCTTATTCGCCGTGCAATGCTCCTATGGAAAATTTATTATGCAAATTGCCTTGGTCATTATCCTAAGTCATATTGCAAAACTCGTTAACCCGTTTCACCCCCGAGGGTGATTTGCACGTTAATGACCAGGCAATTTTTACAATTCTGATCACTTTATGAGGTAATTACACTGGAACGCTTCAACGGATCCCCCTGATTCTGAGATTGTTTTTTCGTGACATATTGTACTTCATGACAGTGTTAAAATTTCTTCGATCACTCTTGCGTCTATTTGTGAAAAAAAACAGAAATTTGGCGAAAATTTTCAAAATTTTAATTTTTATGCCCTTAAATCAGAGATATGTCACACAAAATAGTTAATAAATAACATTTCCCACATGTCTACTTTACATCAGCACAATTTTGGAGCCAACATTTTTTTTTTTGATAGGGAGCTATAAGGGTTAAAAGTTGGCCAGCAATTTCTAAATTTTCCAACAAAATTTACAAACCCATTTTTTTAGGGACCACATTACATTTGAAGTGACTTTGAGGGGTCTTTATGACAGAAAATACCCAAAAGTTACACCATTCTAAAAACTGCAACCTTCAAGGTGCTCAAAACCACATTCAAGAACCTTATTAACCCTTCAGGTGCTTCACAGGAATTTTTGAAATGTGGAAGAAAACAATGAACATTTAACTTTTTTCACAAAAATGTTAATTTAGACCCCAATTTTTTTTATTTTTGCAAGGGTAACAGGAAAAAATTTACCCCAAAATTTGTTGTGCAATTTCTCCCGAGCACGCCGATACCCCATATGTGGGGGAAAACCACTGTTTGGGCGCACAGCAGGGCTCGGAAGGGAATAAGCGGCATTTGACTTTTTGAATGTAAAATTTGCTTGAATAATTAGCAGACGCCATGTTGCGTTTGGAGAGCCCCTGATGTGCCTAAACAGTGGAAACCCCCCACAATGACACCATTTTCGAAAATAGACCCCTCAGGGAACTTATCTAGATGTGTTGTGAGCACCCTGACCCCCCCCCCCAGGTGCTTCACAGAAGTTTAGAACATTAAGTTGTAAAAATTAAATTTTCACATTTTTGCAACAAAAATATTTTTCATCCCCCAATTTTGCATTTTCATAAGGGTAACAGGAGAAATTGCACCATGCAATTTGTTGTGCAATTACTCCTGAGCACGCCGATATCCCATATGTGGGGGAAAACCACTGTTTGGGCGCACGGCAGGGCTCGGAAGGGAAGGCGCACCATTTGACTTTTTGAATGTAAAATTTGCTTGAATAATTAGAAGACGCCATGTTGCTTTTGGAGAGCCCCTGATGTGCCTAAAGAGTGGAAACCTCCCCTAAGTGACCCTAATTTTGAAACTAGCCCCCTCAATGATTTTATCAAGGGGTATAGTGAACATTTTGAACCCAGGGGTACGACACAAGAATTTGATAAAATTAGGTCATCATATTGAATAAGTCGTCATTAGTCTTGAGCGCAAGTGCTCGCTACTTAAGTTTGCATCGGGTACTCGGGTATGCATGATGCATCGCGGGTGCTCAAATGACATGCTTGAGTCCCCGCCCGCATGTTTCATGGTTATTAGACCACCCCAAAAAAAACAATATGCAGGGATCGCTTGTACATTGCAGGCAATCCCCGTGAGGTTTTTTTGGCTATATAACAGCTGCAAAACATATGGGGAGGAGACTCGAGCAGGTCACTGCACCCGCGATACTCTGTGCATACCCGAGCACCCGATGCAAGCTCAAGTAGAGAGCACTTGCGCTCACTAGTCGCCATATAGTAGTCATTTTTTTTTTTTTACTTTTGAAAAAATCCCAACCCTAACCCTAGAGTTTATTTTTTACGCTGTTCCTCGTGCAGTATAAGTGATTAGACGACTTTATTCTTCGGGTTGGTGCGATTACAGTGATACCAGATTCATATCGGGTTTTTAAGATGGACAGCTGTCACACACTAAAAGACGCTTTTTTTTGCAAAGACTAGTTTTTGCATCGCCATGTTTTGAGAGCTATAATTTTTCCGTATTTTGGTCAACAGAGTCATGTGACGGCTTGTTTTTTGCGGGACAAGTTGATGTTTTTATTGGTACCATTTTTGGGCACGTGACCTTTTTTGATCGCTTTCTATTCCGATTTTTGGGAGGGAGAATAAACAAAAACCAACAATTCCGGAATTTTTTTTTTTTTTTTTATACCATTCTCCGTGTGGTAAAAATCATAAGGCAGCGTTATTCTTTGGGTCAGTACGTTTACAGCGGTACTACATTTATATTTTTTTTTTATGTTTTGGCGCTTTTACACAATAAAAACTATTTAATAGAAAAAATATTTTTTTTTTGTATCGCTTTATTCTGAAAGCTATAACTTTTTTATTTTTCGGCCGATGGAGCTGTATGGCGACTTGTTGTTTGTGGGACAAGATGACGTTTTCAGCGGTACAATTTTCATTTGCATTTATCTTTTTGATTGCGTTTTATTGCATTTTTTGTTTGGCGGTATGTTGATAAAGCATGGTTTTTTGCTTTGTTTTTGTTTTTTTTTTTTAACAGTGTTCACTAAAGGGGTTAACTAGTGGGACATTTTTATAGGACAGGTTGTTCTGGACGCGGCGATACCATATATGGGTACTTTTATTGTTTGTTTTTTATAATATTTATTTATGGGTACAATATATTTTTATTTTTTTGGATTTTTTTCATTTTTACATTTTTTTTTATTTTTTTTTTTTTTTACATGGATTCTTTTTTTACTTTTACATTTTGTCCCACTATGGGACTTTCACATTTTTTTTTCAGATCGCCTGCATAGCATAGAGAGCAGCAGCAGCTCCCTGTGCTATACAGGCTGTCACTGCTGCAGAGGGAGAAGATACGTTGGTCTGCGCATGACCAAAGTATCTTCCTGCTGTCTGGTGACCCGGATGTTGCCATGATGACATCGAGTCGTCATGGCAAGATGCGGGAGCCGCGGCAGACAGCGTTGGACGCCCACAGGAGAGGCGAGTATCTGCGATCGCCTCCCCTTGCCCCCGCAATGCTGCGATCAACTTCGATTGCAGCATTGAGTGGGTTAATGTGCACGGAGCGGTGCAGGACCGCTCCCTGCACATTGTCACAGCTGACACCCGGTACCATCAGCTGACACTCGGCAGCGATCGCCCCGCACCGCTTGTGTGCGGGCGCGATCGCCATATGACCTAATAGTATGTCATTGGTCCAATCGACACAGGTCAACATGAGGTACTATTAAGTCACACATCAGAAAGGGGTTAAAGGGTCGATTGTGACTTGTTGGATTGCTGCTTCCATTAGGTGGTGCTATAGAGTTCAAGTCCACTTCATCTCTGAAGAGGCAATTTGCATATTATAGAGATAGATATTTATGAGCACCAATTGCCATCTCCTATCTAGAGTGGAGCAGGAAGGAGCTAGAAGCAGAGCTCCTCCCTCGTCTTGGACTTTCCACTTACATAGAATCTTATCAGCACCAACTGTTATCTCCCATCTCAGTAATGCAACATTCTGTCTTCGCTGAACACAGATTTTACCCGGGATTTAAGAATTTGAGAATGATTAATCAGTCCAGGCAGAGAAAGAAGCAGATTTCTCTGATGAGGTATATTAACTAGTTGAATATTTTCATGTGCATTATTGATTTGTGGAATAAAAATTAAAATGATACTCTATATATACTGCAGTTTGGTGTTGCATATGTCTTCGGCTATGTGCACAACATCGGGCTCATGAGAGACATGCTCAACAGTGCGGATGGATACTGTGACAACAGTATACCATCGGTAATCATTGCACAATTACATACACAGTACGGTAAACGTTTGACCCTCAGTATAAGAGGGTGCAGCATATATATACCAGGCAGACAGAGGCCAAAAAGACACCCTGTCTGATAAATGGGGTGGCGACAACGTTACGGTACATTCGCGTTGCTTTTCCTGGTGTAGAAGTCTGGTTATGTGAACGAACACAGTGTGCAGTTTGAACCCGATTAAGGCCAATGAATACGGGTCCTGGTTGATTGCAGGGTGTGAGGGGGTAGTTGTAATAAAATGTTTTTTATCCATACAGGAGAGCAAATACTGCAACATGTCTACAGACTTCTTCCCTGCATGATCATAAACCCTTCACCACACAAACAAGGTGCAAGATGAAGCTTGGAAAGATGAACTGTCTCCTCATTGTTCGCAAGAAAAAAAAAAGAAAAAAAGACAAAAAGGTGGCTGAAAAAGACACTAAAAACTAATAAAACTAATAAAAACTTACTTTATTAAATATTCATATAAAGCAAAACAAACAAGTCACAAAATAAGGCAGTGACTTGACTCATTTTGGACCGTGCAGCAGTTTTAAAGAAGTTGTCCACTACTTGGACAACCCCTGTTTAGACATTTTATCAGGGCCAAGCGAGGGGTGTCGTGTCGACAAGGCAATGGTTTTAATCATAACATGCATGAAATAAAAAAACACTTACTCTTGAAATCAAACTGATGTCATCAAAATGGGTGTAGTTTTGATTTTAAAAGCAAGTGTTTATCCATGCTACCATTAAAGGGGTTGTCCACTATTAGGGCAACCCCTTCTTGATCAAAAGGTTTAGACTCGATAAAATAATAAAGCCTATACTTGCCTCCCGTGCTGGCACAGATTCAGCGGTGTCGGCACTCGCTCTCACCATTGCACTGTTGTCAACTCTGCCACCGCCTTATTTTGTGATTTTTTTTTTTAATATATGTTTTTTCAGCAACTTTGGTTTCGTTATCTTGAAAATAATTTTTCCGCTGGAGGTAGTGATTACACTTTTTTCAATATACGACAGAATGGCTTTACATTCCATCAAGTTGCCTATCCTACAGTGCTTCTGTCCTCATTGCCTTCCATTCAGAGTACTGAACTAGTTTCATATAGGAAGAGAAGGATCAGCAGTTATTCTCCTAACAAGAAACTTATAAGAGAAGATATAAGATGTAATAGTATAAACAGAGGCCAAGACCTGATTCAACACCTAGGGAGAAGGGTGGGCTAAGATTTCATGCCCATCATAGCAATGCACATATTCTTCCCATGCAGCGACTAAAAGCACAAATGCTGCCCACCTCCCAAGCGTCTGAAACAATTCAGTTCTGACTGCAGAGATTGAGCAGTACGTTGGCTTATTCCTGCTTACATCATACAGTGGATGAATACATGTTGTGCACAAGTAATATCCAAAAGGCTAGTAAATACCCTGACTTATGAGACACACATGGATCATTTACCTTTTCAGAAGGAAAACCACCAATGTCCATGTAATTCTCTGATTTATCTGTTAGTTCAGTGTTAAACAGGTTGGGGTCACCGATGTAACACACAGTTGGGACACTGGAAGCAGAGATTTGGGCACCTTTGCTTGTTGGTGCCATTTGGCACGTCATACTTGTTTGAAGACTATCACTGTAAAATGCACGCTCACTGTCCTTACACATTTGGAAGAATTCACTTGCCAATTTTATATTATAATCCTGTAATGAAACATTATACAGAATTTTTTGTGCTGTTGTCAGACGTCTTACTTTATCTTATTTAAGCGGATTTCTCTATTACTTAACAGTTGATTCGTGAATTATTGAACAAAATGATTTCTCAATTGCTTCGCCACTGCGTAAAACCTTACATCACCAGCGACTGCCCATTTACCTGGGCCTTTTCTTTCTACCGGTACCGTGGGCACCTTTCTACTCTCACTTCACATCCTCTCCCTTCAAGGATTTCTCTAGCAAAAGCACATGGGTTTGCGTGTGTGGCAGAGGTGCAACATACAAGAACGTCTGGAAACCTGCAAGAAAACAGACTACTAGGAAAACCCCTTCTTGAACTACAGTAAATGTTTGGCCCCTATAAAATAAAAAAAAGCTTATTCTCACCTCCCGTGCTGGTGCCGTTCCAGCAGTGCAGGAACTCGCGGTCCCGGAGCTCTTGTGCGGTTGTTGTAACACGTGACCCCAGTGCTCAATCACTGTCCCCGCCTTCAGACAAATCGAACATGAAGAGGAAGTCCGGGCTGCGGCTGATCTCAGGCTTCCTCTTCATTTTCAATTCGACAGGAGCCGGGGACAGTGACGCCAGCTCTGATTGTGCGTCGGTGTCACAACAGCACAGGACCTTGGGGAGAGCTAGTGCCGACACGGCAGGAACAGCGCCAGCAAGGAAGGGGAGTACAGGCTTTTTTATTTTATCGGGGCAAATCATGGGGTATGGCAAGAAGTTGTCCAAGTAGTGGACAACTTTTTTAAGATGGGCGTGGGCGTTTCATAGTTCTGTCAGTTTGAAGTGGACATGGACATAAATTTTTGCTTATCTGATTTAACACATTTCAGCACACTGGAAATGTGTAGAGAGCTCCATTTACAACTTTATTTCAGTGCCCAGTTTTTGAAACATCTGCTCTCTATTCACTTTTTTTGTTTAACTATGTTTTCTCACATTTCTTTACGGTCACTGCACTTCCTGACAGTCTTCTCTCATTTGACAGATGTTGTTTTATCCCTGAAAAATCATCTTCAAAGTGCCGGTCACTGTGCCAGACATCTGCATTCTGGACAACTTCCATTCCACTGCCCATTGGCAAATGCGATCCATCTCTAGCAGCAGAGACACCAGGTCTTTGACAGGGAGACAAACTACATACAAGCACGACAGCAAAGGTGGACTTTCTGTCTAGAGCAGACAAGCTATTGGATGATGGCAAGAGCAATGCATGCTGGGAAATGAGGGAAAGGAAAAGCCAGCACCTTTAGTTCTGGTAGAATACCAATGAAGAGTAAGCGAGAGGATGGTAAGTTGCAGAGCATGGAAATCAGGACAGTCCCTAGACATATTAGACCGATATGTGCACGAGAAGCAACTGGTTAAGAGGATGGGATGTGGGGAATAAGGGCAGCAAACCATGCTTTTCTACACAGTTTATGAGAATAACATTTACTTAAGTGTAACCGTCGTTTCAATGTTTATTTCATAAA
This sequence comes from Phyllobates terribilis, assembly GCF_046119375.1. Lineage (NCBI taxonomy): Eukaryota > Metazoa > Chordata > Amphibia > Anura > Dendrobatidae > Phyllobates > Phyllobates terribilis. The sequence goes on from NW_027362771.1 coordinate 297,114,030, forward strand.
TCAATAGTATATGTAAAAATAAGAAACTTTGTAATAGATCTTATTAGAAAAAATAGCTTTTTTCTCTGGCAAAGTTGATCAGTCATTATCTAAACTTTCAATTGTTAAGTAAAATTTATATTCAGTGAAGACATTTTCCCATTACTGAGATAGTCTTAGGAGCAGCAGCTGCCATCTCCTATTTAGACGGAAGGAACTCTGCCTCCAGCTCCTCCCTTCTCCCCTCAACATAGAATCTTATCAGTAGCAGCTGCCATCTCCTATGTAGATGGGAGGAGCTCTGCCTCCAGCTCCTCCCATCTACACAGAATCTTATCAGTAGCAGCTGCCATCTCCTATCTCAGTAATGGGAAAGTGTCTTCACTGAACACAGATTTTACCTCAGAATTGTGATAATGACTGATCAATTTTGGCAGAGAAAGAAGCAGATTTTTCTGATAAGATACATTACAAAGTTGCTTATTTTCATGTGTACAAGGGATTTATGAAATAGAAATTAAAATAGAGGTTACACTTTAAATTTCACAATTCTGGGGCCAGAGAGGAGAAAATGATCAATCACTCTTCTATGCACTGATCTCCGTGGATAAAAGCTATTGAATAATTAGTTGTCCACATCTAGAGGAACTGCATGGACTAAACAGATCATCTTCTCAACACTCCCTCTTCCCAAGTGATAGATGAAATCCTAGAACATTGCGACATTGTGTTTCTATACCCCCCCCCCCCCCCCAAAAAAAAAAAAAAAAAAAAATTGATAATGCAGAAGTTTGCTTCCAGGCCCTATACTCACAGTAGTATTTCCTCTGACAGGGAACTGATCAAGTCAGCGGCACGTGTTTTCCCACCACCAATTAAAGAAACATGATTACTAATAATTAATCATCCAGGTCCTCAATTCTAGATTAGATTACTTCACTGCAACTGATCCAGGTTGAAAATTGTGAGCACATTAAGATTTAGTCTGTTCAAAGCCACTTGTACAGCACGGCAGGGCTATGTTAGGCTATAAAGTGGACTCACCTTTGTTGGTATAGAAGGAAGAGTTAAATCTTGAAGACTCACACTTTCACTCTTTCCAGCTTTAGCTAGATTTTCCAAGCGAAGAGCTTCAGACTTTTTCCCCATAGGCAGTATTACATTGGTATTCAATGTAGAAGCAGCATTATCAGTCTCCATTATTTCATAAAACTCAAACGGATCAAGGACAGTGTTGATAGAAACATATTTTGCAGGATTGCTGTGCTCCACCACTTTCCGTGAATTGCAGTGTATCTGTTTCTTGGATTTACTGTAGAACAGAGCTATCCACATATGTAGGATGATTTTTACATCTTCAACCTTCTCTTTTAAATGGGGGTTCCATGGTCTAAAAATATAGAGACGCAAACAAAATACATATAACAAATATGACATGAAGAAAGGCCATAAAAAATCTTTTCAATGTGTCCTAGGAGCTCGACCATGTCCCTCCTCTCGTGCTGTGTATGGCGGCAGGACAACTCGCTGCAGCAGGAGCATCTCCCCACTGCGGTTGGACATAAAAGATGGTTATTTCCCTCCCTTCAGCCACTCATTTTATTTTTTTACATGTTATTAGTTGGTTACCTTTCATTAAAGAAAAAGTTGCATTAAGAGTTAGGCTATGTGCCCATGTAGCAGATTTGATGCAGTGCGTTTTTGCCTCTCTCTGGCAGAAAAAAAACGCATGCAGATTTACATGTGTTTTTTCTGCCAGAGAGGTGTTTTTTCAAGCACTTTTCCAAGCGATTTTGAGCATCACTTGGAAAAGTGCTTGACAAGTTGGTAACGCAATATAAATCCATGCAACTGGCATGGACTTATATTGTGTGACCAACTTAGATGCTTTAAATGCTGCATCTATAGTTAAAAAAAAAATTAAAAAGTTAAAAATAAAAAAAAACTGTACACTGTGTGCAGAATTATCAGGCAAGTTGTATTTTAGAGGATTATTTTTATTATTGATCAACAACTATGTTACTCAATCAACCCAAAAGACTCAAATATCCAAGCTTAATATTTTTGGAAGTTGGAGTGTTTTTTTTTTTAGATTTGGCTATCTTAGGAGGATATCTGTTTGTGCAGGTAACTATTACTGTGCAGAATTATTAGGCAACTTAATAAAAACCAAATATAATCCCATCTCACTTGTTTAATTTCACCAGGTAAACCAATATCAGTGCACAAAATTTAGAACATTTCTGACATGCAAAAACAAAAACCCCAAAAATTAGTGATCAATATAGACACCTTTCTTTATGATGACACTCAACAGCCTTCCATCCATAGATTCTGTCAGTTGCTTGATCTGTTTTCGATCAACATTGCGTGCAGCAGCCACCACAGCCTCCCAGACACTGCTCCGAGAGGTGTACTGTTTTCCCTCCCTGTAGATCTCACATTTTATGATGGAACACAGGTTCTCTATGGGGTTCAGATCAGGCGAACAAGGGGGCCATGTCATTATTTTTTCTTCTTTTAGACCTTTACTGGCCTGCCACGCTGTGGAGTAGTTGGTTGCATGTGATGGAGCATTGTCCAGCATGAAAATCATGTTTTTCTTGAACGATACCGACTTCTTCCTGTACCACTGCTTGAAGAATTTGTCTTCCAGAAACTGGCAGTAGGTCTGGGAGTTGGGCTTCACTCCATCCTCAACCTGAAAAGGTCCCACAAGTTCATCTATGATGATACCAGCCCATACCAGAACCCCACCTCCACCTTGATGGCGTCTGAGTCGGAGTGGAGCTCTCTGCCCTTTACAGATCCAGCCTCTGGCCCATCATATCTTAAGATATTTCTTGGCCCATTCTTGACGTTTTATCTTATGTTTCTTGTTCAAAGGTGGTCGTTTTTCAGCCTTCCTTACCTTGGCCATATCCCTGAGTATCGCACACCTTGTGCTTTTTGATACTCCAGTAATGTTGCAGCTCTGAAATATGCCAAAACTGGTGGCGAATGGCATCTTGGCAGCTTCACGCTTGATTTTCCTCAATTCATGGGCAGTTATTTTGGGTCTTTTTTGGCCAACACGCTTCTTGCAACCCTGTTGGCTATTTGCCATGAAACGCTTGATTGTTCGGTGATCACGCTTCAAAAGTTTGGAAATTTCAAGACTGCTGCATCCCTCTGCAAGACATCTCACAATTTAGGACTTTTCAGAGCCCGTCAAATCTCTCTTCTGACCCATTTTGCCAAAGGAAAGGAAGTTGCCTAATAATTAGGCACACCTTATATAGGGTGTTGATGTCATTAGTCAACACCCCTCCTCATTACAGAGATGCACATCACCAGATTTACTTAATTGGTAGTTGGTTCTCAAGCCTATGCAGCTTGGAGTAGGACAACATGTATAAAAAGTATCATGGGCTCAAAATACGCATTTGCCTAATAATTCTGACCACAGTTTATACTCACCTCTCCAGTCTACTCCCGGCGGCGATCCTCTCTCCTCGGCGTCCCGCGGTGTATTTGCAGGACCTGCGGTGACGTTATTTAGTCAGCTGATGGTCATGCGATCATCACCTGACCGCTGCCATCAGCCCTAGCGTGACCATCAGCTGACTAAATGAAGTCACCGCAGGTCCTGCAAGTACACCGCGGGACGCCAAGGAGAGAGGACGCGGCCGGGAGAAGACCGGAGAGGCGAGTAGGGAGGTTTTTATTATTTTTAACTTTATTTCTTTTTTTCACCGCGTGGTAGCCGGAATGAAGAGGAGTTGTAGTCTCCTCTTCATACGGAGTACCACACGCACCGAGATTACGCCGCAAATTCGCGGCCATTGAATTTAATTGAAACACAGCAAATCCACATATACCTGCGGGTTTGCTGCGTTTCAATGTTCCTCAATGGCCGCGAATTTGCGGCGTAATCGCGGTAGAAATGGGTCATGCTGCGTTTTGCAACGCAATGCGAATTCGGCGTGCTAATTAGCGCATCATGTGCACAGCACATCCGAGTTCACATTGCTTTGCATGGCAGACGGCTTTACAAGCGTTTTCGTGGGCGTAAAATTGACGCAAAAACGCTACGGGGGCACATAGCCTTAGTCTGAAATTTCCCTTCTTCAATTAGTTTTCAGACCCCCTGATACGCAGTTTCAGATCAAAGCATGGTCAGATAACGCTTCTATATAAGCAATTAGGGTCTGAGTAAGTAGGAGTCTAATATCAGGGCTTGTGGTCAGTGTCATAATTGCAAGATCGAAGCTACATAGGAAAACCCCCTGAAAGTTTATAAAAAGCAAGCAAACAGGTTACTGCAATGCAACAAAAACAAAGTTGAAAGATCACTCTAAAGGAAATACCATATATATGCTTTGTTTTAAAATGGAATGTGTATATATGCACCTACCTTCCCTACCAACTCAAATACCTAAAGACTGATTTATCTGTAGTAGTATAGCAATAACCTGCTTTACCTATTCCCTACATGTGTATGCAGCACAACTGAGCGGAGCATCGGGTGTCAATAGCATTATCAGCTAAGTGGTTAGACAGACGGGAGATCCGGGTGGGCTACCATGGCAGTTAGTGACCTATTTAAGGTCCTATGTCTGCCATGGTTATGCTCCTATGAAGCATCCCAAACAGGTAGGGTTTCAGATTATTAGAACAATACCTGAAATCAGCATATATTATATGTCCACACAGTAAATTTCCCCATATAGTGTAATTTCGTGATCAATATAGGACATACACATGGAAGACCATTCGGAAAATTACCATGAACCCAAAACAAAAGAAACCGAACACATTGGTCACAAAACTGGAGTAAAGAACTAGCCAAACAATGTATCAGACTAAAAAAATTTTTATTCAAAAAGTCCAAGGTTCTTGGTGGCACTGAAACACAAGTGCACACACAGGTGTAAAAACAAATAAAATGAAATACATAGTACATCAGTATGAAATATCAGTAATTAACAAAAGACCAGGCTAAACCATAGTACACAACTGCTGTGCACAAAATATACACACATTTTATACTGTATAAACATGCTCGGACTCCAAAATAAATTGTAGCTCTATCACTATTCAAAATAAACATAAGGTCAATGACCAGGTAACACTGCAATACTCAAACATAAGGTGTTGCAGCCACGAATGAATTGCTCAGAGTAAAGGTACGAGCACGTGTAATAGCCAAATGAATGTATGTAAAATATTAGTGCATGATGGTACATACGCTATGCCGCGTGGAAAGGAAAAGAGTCTCAATACCTGGTGGTCCGTAACTGTGTGATGCATGCCGACCCCGACGCGCGTTTCGGCACCACCAGGTATTGAGACTCTTCTCCTTTCCATGCTGTGCCTATTCGGAGTCTTTGATTTATGCAGCATAGCATACAGTACAGACCAAAAGTGGACACACCTTCTCATTTAAAGATTTTTCTGTATTTTCATGACTATGAAAATTGTAGATTCACACTGAAGGCATCAAAACTATGAATTAACACATGTGGAATTATATACTTTACAAAACAGTGTGAAACAACTGAAAATATGTCTTATACTCTAGGTTCTTCAAAGTAGCCACCTTTTGCTTTGATGACTGTTTTGCACACTCTTGGCATTCTCTGGATGAGTTTCAAGAGGTAGTCACCGGAAATGGTTTTCACTTCACAGGTGTGCCCTGTCAGGTTTAATAAGTGGGATTTCTTGCCTTATAAATAGGGTTGGGACCATCAGTTGTGTTGTGCAGAAGTCTGGTGGATACACAGCTGATAGTCCTACTGAATAGACTGTTAGCTGCTTTTTTCTTGCCATAATATAAATTCTAAGTAAAGAAAACGAGTGGCCATCATTACTTTAAGAAATGAAGGTCAGTGAGTGCGAAAAATTGGGGAAACTTTGACAGTGTCCCCAAGTGCAGTTGCAAAAACCATCAAGCGCTACAAAGAAACTGACTCACATGAGGACCGCCCCAGGAAAGGAAGACCAAGAGTCACCTCTGCTTCTGAGGATAAGTTTATCCGAGTCACCAGCCTCAGAAATCACAGGTTAACAGCAGCTCAGATTAGAGACCAGGTCAATGCCACACAGAGTTCTAGCAGCAGACACATATCTTCAACAACTGTTAAGAGGAGACTTTGCGCGGCAGGCCTTCATATAGCTGCTAGGAAAACACTGCTAAGGACAGGCAACAAGCAGAAGAGACTTGTTTGGGCTAAAGAACACAAGGAATGGACATTAGACCAGTGGAAATCTGTGCTTTGGTCTGATGAGTCCAAATTTGAGATCTTTGGTTCCAACCACCGTGTCTTTGTGCGATGCAGAAAAGGTGAACGGATGGACTCTACATGCCTGATTCCCACCGTGAAGTATGGAAGAGGAGGTGTGATGGTGTGGGGGTGCTTTGCTGGTGACACTGTTGGATATTTATTCAAAATTGAAGGCATACTGAGCCAGCATGGCTAACACAGCATCTTGCAGCGGCATGCTATACCATCCTGTTTGCGTTGGACCATTATTTATTTTTCAACAGGACAATGACCCCAAACACACCTACAGGCTGTGTAAGCGCTATTTGACCAAGGGGGAGAGTGATGGGGTGCTACGCCAGATGACCTGGCCTCCACAGTCACCAGACCTGAACCCAATCGAGATGGTTTGGGGTGAGCTGGACCGCAGAGTGAAGGCAAAAGGACCAACAAGTGCTAAGCATCTCTGGGAACTCCTTCAAGATTGTTAGAAGACCATTTCCGGTGACTACCTCTTGAAGCTCATCAAGAGAATGCCAAGAGTGTGCAAAGCAGTCATCAAAGCAAAAGGTGGCTACTTTGAAGAACCGAGAATATAAGACATATTTTCAGTTGTTTCACACTTTTTCCACATGTGTTAATTCATAGTTTTGATGCCTTCAGTGTGAATGTACAATTTTCATAGTCATGAAAATACAGAAAAATCTTTAAATGAGAAGGTGTGTCCAAACTTTTGGTCTGTACTGTATGTACCAACATGCACTAGTATTTTACATACATTCATTTGGCAATTACACGTGCTGGTATCTTTACTCTGAGCAATTCATTCGTGGCTGCAACACCTTATGTTTGAGTATTGCAGTGTTTATTTTGAATAGTGACAGAGCTGCAATATATATTGGAGTCAGTGCATGTCTATACAGTATAAAATAGGTGTGTGTATTTTGTGCACAGCAGTGGTGTGCTATGGTTTAGCCTGGTCTTTTGTTAATTACTGATATTTCATACTGATGTACTATGTATTTCATTTTATTTGTTTTTACACACGTGTGTGCACTTTTGTTTCAGTTCCACCAAGAACCATGGACTTTTTGAATAAAGGTTTTTTAGTCTGATACAATGTTTGGCTAGTTCTTTACTCCAGTTTTGTGACCAATGTGTTCGGTTTCTTTTGTTTTGGGTTCAGGGGTTCATATTAGACTGCCAAGTATACACTACACTGCAATACACAAGGTTTGGTGTGTACTGCACTTGCTATAAAGCAAATGCAGTACAAGTCCCAAGAAGATATTATAAAAACAATGTAAAGAACAAACACAAAATATGTAAATAAATCAAGCAACATTGCAGCTTAAAAAGCAATCAAAAAGTTGCAAGTACCCTAAAATACAAATAAAATCCACAGCTTGCTCTGCAAAAAATAAACAAAACGCTCAAATAAAAAGGTTATTGGTCTCATCATATGGTGACAAACAACATAAATACAACATTCACTAATCTTTCTGACCGGCAAAATAAAGTTACCGGATCATTTTTACGTTATTTTCAATATCAATAGAAATAAACTACCTGTACAAAAAGACATTAATAAAAGCCACTAAAAATGAAATAATGGGGCTCTGTTCACACTGCATGTATGCAGAAGGAGCCCCTGATGGAGCCATAAACTGCATTGATACAAGTGAAATCCAAATGGACGCCATTTGTGATTTTTTTTCCAACAGTTGTCTGACTTTTCAGATTGTTACAAGAACAGTCTATTACATTTTTGTGACCACCTGAAAAGGTCAACTTAAACTCTTTTTGTCTCATTACACTCTCTCTCAATTGAGGTTTCTGCCCGAATCCTGTATTTGATAATTCATACAGAACTCCCCTGATGCACCACATAAACAGTGTGAACAGAACCTAACATTTCACAATTCAGGAGCTTTCAGTGGAGTTTAACAATGCAAATAAAACTGCGTACGAAAAAAATTCCTCTACAATTCTTGTTCTGGCACTCTTCAATATTACTTCATATTGACAAATGCCAAAAAACTGACAACGTGTGAAATAGAGAGCAATACATGTGCTAAATGATCATGTCAGGTTGGATCAGATCGCCCTAAAAACAGAATACGCGTATATTATTACACATCACATACTCACCCATGCAGGGCACGATTTATTGTTTTTTCTAGAGGATCACTAGTAAACTTGCTGTCAAGGTCAAAATCGTAGCTTGGTTCCCAGTGGATAGTAATTAGAACATTGTCCCGGAGCTTGAACACTCCCCTCTGTTTGCTACCAGTCACTAGGGACTCACTCCCACCACTCAATACAACCTTTTCTGAGAGACCATCTGCTGACTCAGGAACCACATCAGCCGATGTAGTGGAATCAGGGACACCTTGAATGGGTTTTTCATTCGCTTCTTTTGTAGATTTCCCTGGAATAATCCCTAGCGGAAGCTGAGAGTAAGAATGCTCCAAGCAAATTTTACTTGTGGCATTATACCGAGCTTTAGCCTTGGCAGCAGCAATGTGAGCTTTTTGTGATATTTGTTTTTCACCGGTTTCAAAACGTTTCTGTGATGCAATGCTGCGAGGAGAGACATTAAAGCCATTTTTAGGCTTATCACTTTCCAATGTATGTTCAGGCTCAGGGCATGGCGTGGTAGATGGAGCTGGGGGACTATAAGCCTTTCCTGGAGGCTCTACAGTACTTACATGGTCATCTCTAGGTGCACCTTCCTCAACCAGTAACTCAGGGGCAGATGCCACATTCACATTTAAGTAAGGAGTATTTGAGGAGCCAAATGAGTTTAGGGCCAAGTCAGCCAGTAGATTAAGGGCATGTGATTCATACATGCTTATTCTTTTATCTAATATACTATCCTCAGGGATCGGAGGAGAAGGCCACTTTTGGGCATCTTTTAGGCTTTCACTGGATTTCCCAGATGTGTTGATCTGCTCAACTGTAATCGCCTTCATTTTCTGTTGAGTCCTTGTATTGGTTCTTCCCCTCTTTCCACGTCTTCGCTCACTTGCCTTTTTCAAGCTTTCAGACTTGTTTATAGCCTCCACTGCCATAATTATCTTGCCTGTACCAAAAAAATACATAAATGAAGTAGTGTCCACAATAATACATTACCTAGTAAAACCTATATATACACACACAAATTTTATTATTCTTTTTTAAATAGGCACCGCAAAATCACATCCCCCAACACATTTGGTAAAATAAAGATGAAAAGTGGTCAACCCTTTTAAAATTGAACAGCAGATTATGGTGAAGTAAACTAACCAATGTATATTTACCAAACGTTCAGATTTTCTTTTAGTAGAATATACTAGGCTTTGGAAATTCTGCAAAATTGTTCTACATATACACTGTGTGCAGAATTATTAGGCAAATGCGTATTTTGAGCCCATGATACTTTTTATACATGTTGTCCTACTCCAAGCTGCATAGGCTTGAGAGCCAACTACCAATTAAGTAAATCTGGTGATGTACATCTCTGTAATGAGGAGGGGTGTTGACTAATGACATCAACACCCTATATAAGGTGTACTTAATTATTAGGCAACTTCCTTTCCTTTGGCAAAATGGGTCAGAAGAGAGATTTGACGGGCTCTGAAAAGTCCTAAATTGTGAGATGTCTTGCAGAGGGATGCAGCAGTCTTCAAATTTCCAAACTTTTGAAGCGTGATCACCGAACAATCAAGCGCAAAATAACTGCCCATGAATTGAGGAAAATCAAGCGTGAAGCTGCCAAGATGCCATTCGCCACCAGTTTTGCCATATTTCAGAGCTGCAACGTTACTGGAGTATCAAAAAGCACAAGGTGTGCGATACTCAGGGACATGGCCAAGGTAAGGAAGGCGGAAAACCGACCACCTTTGAACAAGAAACATAAGATAAAAAGTCAAGAATGGGCCAAGAAATATCTTAAGACTGATTTTTTAAAGGTTTTATGGACTGATGAAATGAGAGAGACTCTTGATGGGCCAGATGGATGGGCAGAGTCTGGATCAGTAAAGGGCAGAGAGCTCCACTCGACTCAGACGCCAGCAAGGTGGAGGTGGGGTACTGGTATGGGCTGGTATCATCAAAGATGAACTTGTGGGACATTTTCGGGTTGAGGATGGAGTGAAGCTCAACTTCCAGACCTACTGCCAGTTTCTGGAAGACAACTTCTTCAAGCAGTGGTACAGGAAGAAGTCGGTATCGTTCAAGAAAAACATGATTTTCATGCAGGACAATGCTCCATCACATGCATCCAACTACTCCACAGCGTGGCTGGCCAGTAAAGGTCTAAAAGAAGAAAAAATAATGACATGGCCCCCTTGTTTGCCTGATCTGAACCCCATAGAGAACCTGTGGTCCATCATAAATTGTGAGATCTACAGGGAGGGAAAACAGTACACCTCTGGGAACAGTGTCTGGGATGCTGTGGTGGCTGCTACACGCAATGGTGATCGAAAACAGATCAAGCAACTGACAGAATCTATGGATGGAAGGCTGTTGAGTGTCATCATAAAGAAAGGTGGCTATATTGATCACTAATTTTTTTAGTTTTTATTTTTGCATGTCAGAAATGTTTATTTCTAAATTTTGTGCACTGATATTGGTTTACCTGGTGAAAATAAACAAGTGAGATGGGATTATATTTGGTTTTTATTAAGTTGCCCAATAATTCTGCACAGTAATAGTTACCAGAACAAACAGATATCCTCCTAAGATAGCCAAATCTAAAAAAAACCACTCCAACTTCCAAAAATATTAAGCTTGGATATTTATGAGTCTTTTAGGTTGATTGAGAACATAATTGTTGATCAATAATAAAAATAATCCTCTAAAATACAACTTGCCTAATAATTCTGTACACAGTGTATATATATATATATATATATGTATATATATATATATATATATATATATATATATATATATATTACATATATATATATATATTACATATATATATATATATTACATATATATATATATATATTACATATATATATATATATATATATATATATATATATATATATATATATATATATATATATATATATATATATATATATATACACATATACACACACACACACACACACACACATATATATATATATATATATACACATACACACATACATATATACACATATACATACATATATATATACATATACATACACACATACCTACATACACATATACACACATACATACATACATACATACACATATACACACATACAGTCCAGACCAAAAGTTTGGACACACCTTCTCATTTAAAGATTTTTCTGTATTTTCATGACTATGAAAATTGTACATTCACACTGAAGGCATAAAAACTATGAATTAACACGTGTGGAATTATATACTTAACAAAACGTGTGAAACAACTGAAAATATGTCTTATATTCTAGGTTCTTCAAAGTAGCCACCTTTTGCTTTGATGACTGCTTTGATGACTGCTTTGCACACTCTTGGCATTCTCTTGATGAGCTTCAAGAGGGAGTCACCGGAAATGGTTTTCACTTCACAGGTGTGCCCTGTCAGGTTTAATAAGTGGGATTTCTTGCCTTATAAATGGGATTGGGACCATCAGTTGTGTTGTGCAGAAGTCAGGTGGATACACAGCTGATAGTTCTACTGAATAGACTGTTAGAATTTGTATTATGGCAAGAAAAAAGCAGCTAAGTAAAGAAAAACGAGTCGCCATCATTACTTTAACAAATGAAGGACAGTCAGTCCCCAAAAATTGGGAAAACTTTGAAAGTGTCCCCAAGTGCAGTTGCAAAAACCATCAAACGCTACAAAGAAACTGGCTCACATGAGGACCGCCCCAGGAAAGGAAGACCAAGAGTCACCTCTGCTTCTGAGGATAAGTTTATCCGAGTCACCAGCCTCAGAAATCGCAGGTTAACAGCAGCTCAGATTAGAGACCAGGTCAATGCCACACAGAGTTCTAGCAGCAGACACATCTCTACAACAACTGTTAAGAGGAGACTTTGTGCAGCAGGCCTTCATGGTAAAATAGCTGCTAGGAAACCACTGCTACGACAAGCAACAAGCAGAAGAGACTTGTTTGGGTTAAAGAACAAAAGGAATGGACATTAGACCAGTGGAAATCTGTGCTTTGGTCTGATGAGTCCAAATTTGAGATCTTTGGTTCCAACCACCGTGTCTTTGTGCGACGCAGAAAAGGTGAACGGATGGACTCTACATGCCTGGTTCCCACCGTGAAGCATGGAGGAGGAGGTGTGATGGTGTGGGGGTGCTTTGCTGATGACACTGTTGAGGATTTTTTCAAAATTGAAGGCATACTGAACCAGCATGGCTACCACAGCATCTTGCAGCGGCATGCTATTCCATCCGGTTTGCGTTTAGTTGGACCATCATTTATTTTTCAACAAGACAATGACCCCAAACACACCTCCAGGCTGTGTAAGGGCTATTTGACCAAGCAGGAGAGTGATGGGGTGCTACCCCAGATGACCTGGCCTCCACAGTCACCAGACCTGAACCCAATCGAGATGGTTTGGGGTGAGCTGGACCGCAGAGTGAAGGCAAAAGGGCCAACAAGTGCTAAGCATCTCTGGGAACTCCTTCAAGATTGTTGGAAGACCATTTCCGGTGACTACCTCTTGAAGCTCATCAAGAGAATGCCAAGAGTGTGCAAAGCAGTCATCAAAGCAAAAGGTGGCTACTTTGAAGAACCTAGAACATCAGACATATTTTCAGTTGTTTCACACTTTTTTGTTAAGTATATAATTCCACATGTGTCAATTCATAGTTTTGATGCCTTCAGTGTGAATGTACAATGAGAACGTGTGTCCAATATGCCGGCAATCTCACACTTATCACCCATGCTTTTGATAGATAAAAGTTTGCACTAGTGCTGCAAAAATCTATTTGTTTTTTCTCTTTACCTGGATCAGACATTTTACGTTTTGATCGCCTGTCAGGCAAAACTATGTGCTGTTCTGGTGAAAAGGCTTTTTGGGGTTTTCTCTTCATGGCTTTAGTTTGTGGAGCCAAATTTTTCTTCTCATTTGCTTTGCTTGGAGTTATCTTTTCAGTTGTCTGAATTTTCTCATCTTGTATAAAGGCAGCTGACAAAACTTCAGCTCCTAGAAATAAAAAGACAGTTACATAGTTTGACAAAAGACCTAAAGTCCATCAAGTTCAACCTTTCTCCACCAATTATATATTTTGTCACTAAATTAACTATAACCCACAATGTTATGTGTATTGAGGAAATCATCCAGCCATTTTAAAAGCTGTTATAGTGTCTGCCATTATTACCTCTTGTGGTCGGGCATTCCACAGTCTGACTGCTTTAACTGTAAAGAACCCTTTCCTATTTAGCGGCCATAATCGCCTTTCTTCCACCTGTAATGAGTGCCCCCTGGTCCTTTGTATGGGCTTTGGAAGGAATAAGTCATGTGCAAGTCCTTTGTACTGTCTCCACATATATTTATACATGTAAATAAGATCTCACCTGAGACATCTTTTATCTAAGAGAACAAGCCCAACTTTGCCAACTTCTCATCATATTAGAGGCCTTCCATTCCTTGTAATAATCTAGTTGCCCGCCTTTGTGTTGGCTTTATTTAAAAAGTTTACACAGTAAAGCTGAACCAGTCACCTTGGAAAACACCATTTACCTGCAGATATAGGGTTAATCTGCAGGTAAATAGCATTACAGAGCTTCCTGTCTGCCTTACTGAAAGTGCAGCTACCAGGAGAAAACAAACTTATTTCCTCACGGGAGCTGCCAACTTTTAGACTAGACATAGGGGCATGCACACAGCGCCTACAGTGGCCACTCACTATAATGTTAGTTGCGGCTATTAGTACACCCTGGCACTTTCGACAGCTCGATATGCACAGATGCATTACAATGCTGACTGACAAAGTGCCGAGGTGTGCTTACAGTGCTCTGTGCACACCCCCAAGGATAAAAGCCAGCAGCTCCCAGGAGTAAATTAATTAATTTAATCCCAGTAGTCACATGTTCAATAAAGTGGTCAGGTAGCATTTCAACGCTATGGCCGAAGGGAAATTGTTTTCAGAGGTGACAGGTTCCCTTTAAACAAAGATGCCGATAAAGTCTGTTAAATTGTCTGAATTGTAAAGAGCTGCGGAATATATTTGCGCTATATAAATAAAAAGATTATTATTTGATTTTGTTTTTAAACAAATGCAGAAATGTTACAATTATTACTGACTTAGGCTCACCGAACTGAAGACAAAGCATAGTACAGCACGTTGATACAAAAGATCTAGGTAGAAAATAAGTGCAGTAGTCCACACATGGCATACCAGGTTACAATTCCGCATCATACGCTAATCAAATTACCAACCTCTTTTTCTCCTTTGAGGATAAGGAACATGAGCAAGTTTTACAGTAGCTTCACTTGAAGAAGCAATCGGTTTCTTGCCCTCAGAGAGAAGGCGCCTTCTCTTGTTTGAAGTCTGATTCTCACCGGTCTCTGCAGTGGTCAGGGCAGCCTGTTTGACAGATTTCTTTTTGCTTTTCTTTTCTCTTCTCTTAACACTTCTCCTTTTGGTGGTTTTCTTAGAATGTTGTTCTTTGTTCTCATGAACACCGCGTTTTCCTTTTCGCCTGCCACTGCCAGCTTTTGATTCTGCGGTCTTAGATGGTGAAGACCGATTGTCCTGCTTTATTAAGCTTCCTGCAGTTTTCCCAAACTGGTCAGCGTTACTAGATATAAAGGCATTTTCAGCTAAAATATTATTCATTTTGATGACTGAGACACTGAACTGCAAAGGTGAAGAAATGTACAACTTTAGACAAGAAAACGCTAAAGGGCTACATTTTTGGGGGAGGTCATCAACAGGACTATGAAGTGCAGACAGAGGTGCACTTTGCTCAGACTTTCTTTCTGATGAACTGTCTTTCTTTCCTGGGAGAACTGCATATTTCCTAAAATATTGTTCTACTAATGGAGCAGGGTAAAGAGCTTTGTCCTTTTGCAACTTGTTTGCCTCTATAATGGCATAGTGAAGTCCAGGTAGCAGATTAGATACTGCCAATGGAAGTTCTTTTCTGATGAATTTGTTCTCCCATTCTTCTCGGTCTAAATGGAAAACATAAAATAGCATAAGCATAGTCTCTCCATTACTCATTTCAGTTTCTTCAATATAAATTTGTATATATCTACACTCCACAATATTGAAATTGCATCACTAAGGAGGAAAAGTCGTGGAATTATGAAAATCACAGGTTTTAATGTTAATCATACGCAAATGATGAAAAAGTGGAAATAAAATTTTCAAAACCTATCCATTAATTCATTATCAAGTATCAGTGCCACACACAGACATTCACGCACTTCCACTCCTTGGAATGCGATCAATGAGGAAATTAATGGTTCTCTGAGGAATGCTCTGCCAGACTGAATGCACTTGGGCATCAAAATCCACTGCTGGCAACTCTCTGCTGTGGGCGACCAAAGACATTCCAGATGTGCTTGATGAGAGACAAGTCTAGAGATGACGCAGGCCATGGCAACATGTTTAGGTCACACAGGCTACTCACAGTGGCACATGCAACATGTGGACTGGCGTTCGTGTGTCGAACAATGGCTCCTCGGACACTTTCTTGTTCCCTCGTGAAGGCCTCTGCATAGCATTGCCCACAAGGTCTCCAGACCAATCTCTTTGAGACCGGTGGTTTGAGGTTAATCTGACACTTGTACCTGGACGTCTGGCTCGTAGCCCAATGTTGTACAAACACCATTTAATGGTTTGTGTAGACACTGTTTGAGAAGGCTTAATATGTGACATCACTTTGTACAGAATGGATCACTACGTGCCATTATTTGAAAATGATGAGACAACACCATGCAGAGGCCCTCCCAAGGAAACAGCACACCCGGGATTATGGCGGTGGCACAGGGAACAGTAGGACCTCTAGTCTTCATTCCAGGTACACTAACAGCTCGCCGTTATATTGATTTGGTGGTGGGACCAGTGGTACAGCCATTTCTCCAAAGTGTCCTAGGAGCAGTTTTTCAACACAAAACAACTACAGGCTGGGTAGCCTAAAAGTGCTACCATGGCAGCGTCTCCGCACTGGTCTCGTATAAAGCACATCTGGGACGTCATTGGTCAGTAATTGAAAAAGATTTGTGCCCAAGTGCATTCAGCATTGCACAACATTCCTCAACCATTGATATTCTCACTGATAGCATGTCAAGAGTGTAAGTGTACTCGATACTGAATAAATCGAAACATTTAAAAATTTGGTTTCCATTTTTCCATCTCTTTAACAAGTCTATCGAGCCTGTGATTTCCATAACTCCATGACTTTTCCTTCTTGGTGTTGCAATTTCAATAATGAAGAGTGTGTATGCATGTGTCTATAGATCATTGATATGTATATTTGTGTCAGTTTATGTTACTCAAAAGCTACCTTTTAGAGATCAAAAAATGTAAACCATCAGCTCACCTATCCACTGATGCAGATGTGCACGGATCCAAATTACAAAGGAAACAGTCCATGTAACAAAGGCAGTTGATCCAGCACTTCCAACAACACTTTTATTTAGGAAAATTCATCCATAAAAGGTATATAGTGCCATAAAAAATCCAAATGAATGTGCGGAAAAGTATATCATAACCTACATAAGGTAGTAGGTTATGAATAAGAAGTATCACTTCGAAACACGTCAACCAACAACTTGAAAGCATCTCCCATGGGACTATTTCCTCAGATGATATACTTTTCCATACATTCATGTGGATTTTTTATGGAACCATATACCTTTTATTGCTGAATTTTCCTAATTAAAAATATATGCGCTATTGGAAGTGCTGGATCAACTGCCTTTGTTACATGGACTGTTTTCTTTTAGAGATGAGCAATTCAATTTGTTTTTCCCTGACCTGGTATCCAGTCCAGTCTACCATGGCAAGGGGTTTTCACTTTTGCACCCGGCATCCCCAGCCTGGTATCCAGAGCATCTCTAGCGCTTACTTGGCACTGGGATATAAGGATGCAAGTTGCGCCACAACATCATGACGTCACAGGTCTTGTAAATGTGAAAAGAAAAGACGTTGAAGCTGGTAGTAAGAAGCGCTAGGATGTCAAAATGAGTGGCAAACAGTCCATGAGCTAAAATATAAAAAGTAAGCCAAAGCAGCTCACCAGTAACCCCAAAGGGGTGAAATGTGGAAAATGCAAAGGATAAAAGCTGGTGATAAGAAGCGCTAAGGCATATAAAATTCAGCAATTACTACCTGTAATAAAGTCCTTATAAAAACACAACGCGTTTCGACGGCATGCAAGTCGTCTTCATCAGGTGATACAAGGAAATGACCTGAGGAATGTTATATAGGATCAAAAAACAAACCGATTGGACAGCTCATTAATGACATAACAATAAGTAATTTAACCCCTTAATATTGTCTGCAAGCCAGCGTGTGAAAACACAAACCAGCATATAGGATACCATGAATAATAATATATTTCACAAAAAAAAAAAAAACGAAACAAAAACCCTTTTATTTAAAAAATAATTGAAAAATAAAAGTATATATATATATATATATATATATATATATATATATATATATATATATATATATATATATATATATATATATATATATATATATATATATATATATATACACATACATACATACACATATACATACATGCACACACAAACACATTCATGCGTGCACATGCATGTATATTTAATTTAAAATTAATAAATGTAAAAATGCATTTAATTATATACGCTAAAAGAAGCTATTATAAAGCTCATTTCATCATATTCTCAATAGTAAGATTATGTCCTTCCGGTGCTAAAGTTCCCAATTTAAAAATCCAGAAGCTTTATTTCTTAATAAGATTGCTCAAACAATTTTGCATACTTTTATCTATATGATCAATAATTGTAAGGGTCATTTGACCAGGGTCCCTCTGATGCACAGTATTAAAATGCCTTGATAAACTATGCAATTGATACCCATTTCTAATATTCTGTCTGTGCTTGTTTAAACGGGCATGCATGGTCTGTACCGTGCGGCCCACATACTGAAGACCCCACGTGCACTCCAACAAATAAACCACATAGGTAGATTGGCATGACAACCTATGTTTGATGAAAAAGCGTTCGCCTGTGGTTCTAGATGTGAACCACAGTATAGTATATCAGTACTATCATGGACAGTGAAGGTAGAAATATTAGAAAAATTTGAACCCACCTAAACCTGTGTTGATGTAACAGCCTGAATCGTTCTCTTGGAAAAATCCCCAATTATATCCTCCTTCCCATTTTGGGTATTACCAACAATCAAGGGACCAGTAGTTTGATTTGTCAATCTTGTTACCAAAGGGACCACATCCAACACCCTAGAAGCCCAGGGTGTATCACAAGTAGAATTATCAACATTTGCTGGTACAGGGTCCAGACCCACAGTTGATAAAAAATCTTGAACCACAATAGAGGGATTACTAAAAGGTGGGCAGATTGGATGATTGATTAGCCTCGTCTATGACTAGTCCCAACTAATTCCATGCAGCTTATTTTCTTTTTACTTGACTTTTTACTATTATTATTGCTAATGTTTGGCTTTCCAGTTTTTAATTTATTTCGATGCTGATCATAAAATTCTTTTTGCTTATCAGATTTCCACAACAACCGAGAGTTTTACCAGGACAACCATTGACCCGAGATTGAGAATTGGATATCATTTCAGAATTATTCTCATTAGGGGTTTCAATTACATCCATTTCCTCAACCCTGGGATTGTTATTATTTTAGCCATCCAGTTTCTAGACCTGTTAATTCAAACAGATGATGCAGAGGGGCTGTTCACATCGACCTTTTTTAAATCCGTTGATGTGAACAGTTATTTGCGATTCGACAGCGGACATCTCCCAAGCTGGATTCGTAATGTTCCTTACGGTCAGTATTGGCGAATCCGTAGAAATTGCACACGTGATTGTGATTTTTGTAGAGAATCCCATATATTAAAAAAGAGGTTCCTTGCAAAAGGTTACCAGAAAAAACTTATGGGATGCATTTAATAAAACAAAATCACTAACACAGGAATCCTGTGAAAATAAGGTTTTGGATTCCAGGTCATCTGTTTGTAAATCTAGTGATTTAGCGAAATGGAGTTTGATAACCACATACAGTGCATTGTGAAAGTATTTGGCCCCCTTGAACTTTTCTACCTTTTGCCACATTTCTGGCTTCAAACAGATATAAAATTCAAATTTTTTTGGGAAGAATCAACAAGTGGGACACAATCGTGAAGTGGAACAAAATTTATTGTTTTTTTAAAACGTTAAATTAAAAACTGAAAAGTGGGGCGTGCAATATTATTCGGCCCCTTTACTTTCAGTGCAGAAGTTCAGTGAGGATCTTTGAATGATCCAATGTTGTCCTAAATGACTGGGAATGATAAATAGAATCCACCTGTGTGTAATCAAGTCTCCGTATAAATGCACCTGCTCTGTGATAGTCTCAGGGTTCTGTTTCAAGTGCAGAGAGCATCATGAAGGAACACACCAGGCAGGTCCGAGATACTGTTGTGGCGAAGTTTAAAGCCGGATTTGGATACAAAAATATTTCCCAAGTTTTAAACATCTCAAGGAGCACTGTGCAAGTGATCATATTGAAATGGAAGGAGTATCAGACCACTGCAAATCTACCAAGACCCGGCCGTCCCTCTAAACTTTCATCTCGAACAAGGAGAAGACTGATCAGAGATGCAGTCAAAAGGCCCATGATCACTCTGGATGAACTGCAGAGATCTACAGCTGAGGTGGGAGAGTCTGTCCATAGGACAACAATCAGTCGTACACTGCACAAATCTGGCCTTTATGGAAAAGTGGCAAGAAGAAAGCCATTTCTCAAAAGATATCCATAAAAAGTCTCATTTGAAGTTTGCCACAAGCCACCTGGGAGACACACCAAACATGTGGAATAAGGTGCTCTGGTCAGATGAAACCAAAATCGAACTTTTTGGCCACAATGCAAAACGATATGTTTGACGTAAAAGCAACACAGCTCATCACCCTCAAAACACCATTCCCACTGTCAAACATGGTGGTGGCAGCATCATGGTTTGGGCCTGCTTTTCTTCAGCAGGGACAGGGAAGATGGTTAAAATTGATGGGAAGATGGACGGAGCCAAATACAGGACCATTCTGGAAGAAAACCTGTTGGAGTCTACAAAAGAACCTGAGACTGGGACGGAGATTTATCTTCCAACAAGACAATGATCCCAAACATAAAGCAAAATCTGCAATGGAATGGTTCAAAAATCAACGTATCCAGGTGTTAGAATGGCCAAGTCAAAGTCCAGACCTGAATCCGTGGAAAGAGCTTAAAACTGCTGTTCACAAACGCCCTCTATCCAACATCAATGAGCTCGAGCTGTTTTGCAAGGAAGAATGGGCAAGAATTTCAGCCTCTCGATGTGCAAAACTAATAGAGACATACCCCAAGCGACTTGCAGCTGTAATCGCAGCAAAAAGGTGGCATTACAAAGTATTAACTCAAGGGGGCCGAATAATATTGCACGCCCCACTTTTCAGTTTTTAATTTGTTAAAGTTTAAAATATCCAACAAATTTCGTTCCACTTCACGATTGTGTCCCACTTGTTGTTGATTCTTCCCCAAAAAATTAGAATTTTATATCTTTATGTTTGAAGCCAGAAATGTGGTAAAAGGTAGAAAAGTTTGAGCGGGCCAAATACTTTCACAATGCACTGTATTGCCAGCCCCGTCTGATTATTCATAAGTTATTGCGTAAATATTGGTATATTTTGATGGCAGATCCATTTCCCCCCAGATGTTCTCCCAGATAAACCAATGGTAAAATATAGGAAGAATAAGTGTTTCCGAAATTTGGTAGCCCCCAGTAACACAACCTGTAAGAAAATAGTAACACATTGAGGATTCTAGTGATGTGGGCTGATACCAATGCTGTATCCTTAGGTGCTTGTGATGCCATAGTATTATCAATGGGACTTTGAGTTTCACATCTAGAACCACAGGTGAACGCTTTTTCATCAAACATAGGTTGTCATGCCAATCCACCTATGTGGTTTATTTGTTGGAGTGCACGTGGGGTCTTCAGTATGTGGGCCGCACGGTACAGACCATGCATGCCCGTTTAAACAAGCACAGACAGAATATTAGAAATGGGTATCAATTGCATAGTTTATCAAGGCATTTTAATATTGTGCATCAGAGGGACCCTGGTCAAATGACCCTTACAATTATTGATCATATAGATAAAAGTATGCAAAATTGTTTGGGCAATCTTATTAAGAAATAAAGCTTCTGGATTTTTAAATTGGGCACTTTAGCACCGGAAGGACATAATCTTACTATTGAGAATATAATGAAATGAGCTTTATAATAGCTTCTTTTAGCGTATATAATTAAATGCATTTTTACAATTATTAATTTTAAATTAAATATACATGCATGTGCACGGATGCATGTGTTTATGTGTGTGCATGTATGTATATGTGTATGTATATATACTTTTATTTTTCAATTATTTTTTAAATAAAAGTTTTTTCTTTTTTTTTTTCTTTGTTTTTTTGTGAAATATAATATTATTCATGGTATCCTATATGCTGGTTTGTGTTTTCACACGCTGGCTTGCAGACAATATTAAGGGGTTAAATTACTGATTGTTATTATGTCATTAATGAGCGGTCCAATCGGTTTGATTTTTGATCCTATATACCATTCCTCAGGTCATTTCCTTGTATCACCTGATGAAGACGGCTTGCATGCCGTCGAAACGCGTTGTGTTTTTATAAGGACTTTATTAAAGGTAGTAATTGCTAAATTTTATATGCCTTAGCGCTTCTTATCACCAGCTTTTATCTTCTGCATTTTCCACAGGTCTTGTAAATGGCAGATATGTCCAAGATGCCAGGCACAGAAGTGAAGACCAGCTACTGCAGAGGATCAGACTAGATGCTGGATAAGAGCAGCATAAATGGAGCTACTCATCTCTTCTTTCTTTATATCATGCCACTTGTGAATTAGCAAACAGCAATGAGTTGAAATTGTATAACTGAACTGAACTGAAACTGCTGACTGGCTGATTACATAAGCTGTACAGAACTATAAAACGCTCCTCTGAACACAAGGTGAAGATGCTCCATTTTGTCTTTTTTTTTTTTTTTTTTAAACCAGATCGTTTTTGTTGTAAACAATCAACATTGTTAATTTTTTTAACAAAGATTGGTACAATAGTAATGGACAAAAACTCTGAATAAAAACAAAAACAAAACATTACACATAGATACCTCTCAACACTAATATACAAATGTAATTTCAGGATAATGAGTCACTTAGGGATGAAGAAACAAATAAAAGAATATATAATGTGTTTCAATATACAGTGTAAAACTTGTTATAAATATATATGCATGGACCTTTATATACAGCTATAGACTCAGTTGGTTTAGGAATTAGAAATGGACAAGTGGTCTACACTGTGTTCCAAATTATTATGCAAATAATATTTTCTCAGATTTTCCCAAATTACCTATATGAATTGCAGTCATTGTAATTTTCCAGTCAAATAACTATTAGAGTACAATTGAAAGGTTTTTGTACAAACTGCCTATGATATCAGTATATTTTTTAAAAAAATAAAAAACAAACTGCACTCAAAATGCATGTTCCAAATTATTATGCACAGCAGAGTTTTCAACCTTTTCATTTTAATAAAGAACAAAAAAAATGGTCATTTTTGAAATTATAAGCATTAGCAGGTGATTACACACTGAAATCAAACAGTTTTCAACTCAAAACTTTATTCTAGGTGATGTTACATTTGCACATAGGACCGCTTGTTCGAAATGAGCTTCTGAACTCTCACATCCATTGAATTTGTCAGGTTTTGGATGGTTTCTGCTTTAACTGTTTTGCATGAGGACAGAATACCCTCCCAGAGCTGTTGCTTAGATGTGAACTGCCTCCCGCCATCATAGACTCTCCTTTTGATGATGCTCCAGAGGTTCTCAATGGGGTTAAGGCCAGGGGAGCATGGGGGCCACACCATAAGTTTGTCCCCTTTTATGCCCATAGCAGCCAGAGATGCAGATGTGTTATGTGCAGCATGAGATGGGGCATTATCATGCATGAAAATGATCTTGCTGCGGAATGCACCGTTCTTCTTCTTGAACCATGGCAGGAAGTGCTGTTTGAGAAACTCAACATACATTATGGAGTTCATCTTTACCCCTTCAGGGATCCTAAAAGGGCCGACAATCTCTCTCCCCA
Source organism: Phyllobates terribilis (assembly GCF_046119375.1). Classification (NCBI taxonomy): domain Eukaryota; kingdom Metazoa; phylum Chordata; class Amphibia; order Anura; family Dendrobatidae; genus Phyllobates; species Phyllobates terribilis. Next base: position 297,137,563 of record NW_027362771.1, read on the forward strand.
TGATTCCAGCCCAAAACATTACTCCACCACCTCCTTGTTAGCGCCGTAGCCGTGTTTGCATGGGGTGTCCATCAACCAGCCATCCTCCACTCAATCCATCTGGACCATCGAGATCATTTCATGCATGATAATGCCCCGTCTCATGCTGCACATAACACATCTGCATCTCTGGCTGCTATGGGCATAAAAGGGGACAAACTTATGGTGTGGCACCCATGCTCCCCTGACCTCAACCCCATTGAGAACCTCTGGAGCATCATCAAAAGAAGTGTCTATGATGGCGGGAGGCAGTTCACATCTAAGCAACAGCTCTGGGAGGGTATTCTGTCCTCATGCAAAACAACTGAAGCAGAAACCATCCAAAACCTGACAAATTCAATGGACGAGAGAGTTCAGAAGCTCCTTTCGAACAAGGGGTCCTATGTGCAAATGTAACATCACCTAGAATAAAGTTTTGAGTTGAAAACTGTTTGATTTCAGTTTGTAATAACCTGCTAATGCTTATAATTTCAAAAATGACCATTTTTTTGTTCTTTATTAAAATGAAAAGGTTGAAAACTCTGCTGTGCATAATAATTTGGAACATGCATTTTGAGTGGTTTGTTTTTTATTTTTTTAAAAAATATACTGATATCATAGGCAGTTTGTACAAAAACCTTTCAATTGTACTCTAATAGTTATTTGACTGGAAAATTACAATGACTGCAATTCATATAGGTAATTTGGGAAAATCTGAGAAAATATTATTTGCATAATAATTTGGAACACAGTGTAATATAGTGATTTTAAGGCTAGGTTCACAAATCTTGCTTTTTTCAGCGTTTTTTGATGTGTTTTTTTATGCAAATTTTGAGCTGCATTTTGCACTACCAGAAAAGTCTGAGATTCCATGCACACGTTTTTTTTTAATCAGGATTTTGCTCTTTGCGACGTTTTTTTTTTTTTTTGCAAAATAGAGCATGTTACTACTTTCAGCATTTTTGGAAGTAATGGGTGGTGAAAAAAATGCACCAAAAACGCAGGTGTCAGGTTCTTCAGCGTTTTTTTGTGTCAAAACCAGAATAAGAATTTTTTTTTTTCACTGAACTTCATGTACATGCATAGAAGAGATAAAAGGACAGTGAAAAAGACACTGAACAAACGCACAAAAAAACAAGCAAAAAAGCAAGAAAAATCTTGAACAAACCACCTGGCAAGAGATCAGGTTTTGCTGCAGAAAAAAAAAAAAACGCCGCAAAACGCAATGTGTGAACATATCCTAAGTAGGTCAACTGAAGGTACCAGGGTGGTTAACCATTGTTTCCATATTTTTACAAATTTTTTTAGAGCATTTTTTTAATGTATGCTCCTCTTTCCATACAAATAATATTGTTTATTTTAGATTTCAATTACCTCCAGGGAGGTACGGTCTATCCAATGTAAAGCCAGCAATTTCCTAGCTTGGAATAACACACGGGATATGGCTACAGCAATAGGAGAGTCTGAGCCCTCCCCCAGAAGGCCAAGAATGCATATTTTTAGTTCCAATTATAAATGCACACCAAATACCCCCTTTCAATAACTCCCAATGTTCACACATTCCCATATCATATGCATCAAGTGGGCCCACCCATGACTACATCGTGGACACGTGTCATCTACCCGTATTCCAATTTTATTTAAGAAGCTCAGAGTCTTGAACACCTGTGGATCAGAAACCGTTGAGATAGTCTTTGCGATTCAAACAGGGATATTTTATGTGTTAAAGCACCACTCCAGAGTCTTGTTTTTTTCACCACTGGAATGGTGCTTTAAACACAAGTCCCCTGCCCCCGATCATATACTCACCCTCCAACGTCTTCACAGTTTTTCAGTGCCGCGCCAGTCTTGCGGCGCCATCTTGAGAGCGCAGCTATATCACAAGTTCTCAATGCAAGTCTATGAAAGCCAGAACAAGGATCTCCTAGACTTGCATTGAAGAGTGACCTCCGGGACGCTCCATGAAACACTGGAGCAGCCGGCTGGTCACAACCTGCAGGAGACAGAACAGAGCAGCGGCAAAGACAAGATAAAAATTCCAGAAGGTGAGTATCAGACAGGGGGTAGGGGACTTGGATTTTCAGCACCACTCCAGCGGTGAAATAAAGAAAAACCGCTGGCGTGGTGCTTAAAGTCAAATACCTCATTCCACTGTTCCTCTCATAGGTGACAAACATCTCCCTCCCGTTTTGTCCCGATGGTCAGGGGATGTTTATCTAAATACATAGGTAATAATTGTTTATACGAGGGGCGTCATTAAAGACTTCCCCTGACCCACTTCTATTTAAATCACAAGATGCTGAAACTTCACATGTGTAATGATACAAGTCTCTATAGGTTACGTGCGAATTTGCAACTGAGAACTGTCTTGATTTTACAGGTGCTGAAGTGGTGTGAGGTTTGATAATGGACCATGTGGAATACAGAGCAGTCATCAAGTTCCTTTACTTGAAAGGCCGCACACCAAAGGAGACGTTCGATGAGATGAAAGATGTTTATGGTGATGATTCCCCATCATATGATGTAGTCAAGAACTGGCATCGTCAACTGAAATGTGGTTGGACTTCAGAGCAAACAGCACCAATTCCAGGGCAACCCCACTCTGCTATTGATGAACAGACCATCCAGCAAGTGGAGGTTGCCATTTTGGAAAATTGCAGCGTAACCATTCACCATCTAGCCCAAAATGTCAAGATTAGTGTAGGGTCCGTGGAAAAAATCATCCAAGACCATTTTCACATGCATAAGGTATCTGCTCGCTGGGTTCCCCGGCTGCTCACACCTTTCCAGAAGCAGGAATAAGTCGAATGCTCTCAGGCTCTATTGACGGTGTGCCATGGAAACCAGGAGGACTTTTTCAACAGACTGATCACACACGATGAAAGTTGGGTCCATCACTATGATCCCGAGACTAAAGTCCAGTTGATGCAACGGAAGCATCATGACTCACCGCCTCCAAAGAAGGCACGTGTCCAACCCTGTGAAGGCAATGTCATGCTCACAGTATTTTGGGACCAGCACAGAGTAGTATTGATGGATTTCCTAGCAAAAGGTACCGTGATCACTGGGCATACTATGATTCAGTGCTGCGGAAATTGCGGGAGGCCATCAAAACCAAGAGACGTGGAATGCTCACCAAGAGTGTCCACCTTCTGCAAGACAATGCATCAGTTCACAACTCACATATTGCCCAAATGGAAGCATGCTCCTGTTGAAATGGAAATTCTACCGCATCCCCTTTATTCACCTTGCACCATCGGACTTCCACCTCTTTCCAACAATGAAGTTATTTTTGAAGGGTAAGTATTTTCCAGATGATGAGACTCTGATTTCCGAAGTCACAACGTAACTTTTGGAGCAACCTGTCGACTTCTACAAGCGAAGTGTTTACAGTTGCTTAAAGAGATGGGAGAAGTGTGTGTCCCTAGGTGGCACCTATATACAGAAGGACTAATAACTGTGCTAAGTTTCATTGCTCTCAGCCCACAGGAAGTGAATCAGGGGAAATCTTTAATGAACGCCCCTCGTATATGTAAGATATTAAAGGAGTTGTACAGTACTTCTTACAATGTCCCCCAATGTATTTACCCTGGAACGATAAGTGTTTTTGTAAATACCTTGTGTTGTCCTTCTTGCCTGTGAGTGGCGCCATCGCTGGCCGCTCTCAGGCATCACACGACCCTCGGCTGCAGCAGGCTCTTTCTTCGGCTGATGTCACGTCAAGTGATGCGTGACATCAGTGATGCTGTCCCCGCGGTGGATGCTGGGCTGTGGGCGGGGTTACCCCACGCGTCACACCCAGCATCCACCGCGCTTTCCCAATGAATGAGGAGAGGGAGAGCGCGCTGTGGATGCTGGGTGTGACGCGCTGGGTAACCCCGCCCACAGTCTAGCATCCACCGGGGGTAGCATGTCACTGATGTCACGCCTCACTTGATGTGACATGAGAGGATGTCAGAGCCGGCTGCAGCCGGGGGTCACGTGATGCCTGTGAGCGGCCAGCGATTGCACCGCTCACAGGCGAGAAAGACAACACATGGTATTTACAAAAATACCTTATCGGCCCAGGCTAGATACATTGGGGGACATTGTAATAAGTACTGGACAACTTCTTTAAGCCTCTTGGATCCACCACAGTAGCGATGGTATTCACTATGACATGATTATCAATCCCACACTTGGTATATCAAGTTTAGGGTGGGAGAGGTCAAGTCGTTATCTCGGAGGGGTCCCGCTTCCAGCACAGATCGTGGGAATTTCCATTTAGTTCCCTCTCTGAATAAAAAGCCTGATATTAAGCAATGTTAACTAGTACTCCAACCATGTAGCGGTTGTAATTGTGAAGCGAGGAAATATATTCTGTTTTTTGGGATAGCTAGGCTACAATCATCTTTTCCTCTCTGCAGTGTTTCCAATTTTTCCATATAAGCTCCCAAACCATACTATGTATTTTATTGAAAAAATACATGGGAATCCACACTAGGGCGTTGTGAAGAAAGTAAAGAAGCTGAGGCATAAGAATCATTTTTAGAAGATTATAAAAAAAACTGCTGACTGCTGACATTGGAAGCCAACACCATGTGTTTATTTTGGTCCTAAATTTCAATAATATAGGAGCTAGTTGAGAGGATAGTATTTCTGAGGTTTAGCAGAGAGTATTACTCCAAAATATTTAAAAGTATTTACGACTTGTATCTGCGTTTGTCCCAGGGAAAAATCTATTGGTAAAGTATTAATGGGCATAAGAACCAACTTGTCCCGGTTGATTAATAGGCCTGATCAGTTCCCGAATATTTTAATAAGATCCATTTACTGGTGCGATGGAAGCAATTACACTGATGAACAAGAGAGTAACAATGTTTTGAACTTTTGACTTTCAGGCTCCATATCTCACCATCCACTACTGATTCGAACGTGAGACTAGCATCATTTTATAGACAATTATCTTGGCTATTTCATACATAAATTTGACTGGTAACTATTTAGCATATTATTCGTTATGCAGATTCTTGTCACGTCACTGTATTGTTACTGTTTTGCTACTTGTGGTGAAATATTTTTTTTCCACCTGTATACTACAAATTACAACCTGTTCTCACATTCCTTAATAGCTCAGTGTGTTATTCGGTTGATTCCCAAGCGAAAGGTCACTGGTTCGAATCAAGGAGCAGCCATGAAGATGATTTTCCAAGAAGAGAGAAACTTGGTCATCCAGCTCAGCGATAGCGGTCTCTTGGCCAAGAAAATTGCCAAACTGCATCATGTGAATGCCAGGACAATTGGAAGAATACGAAATGAAGTCCGTCCATCCATTCAAAAGTCAAGAGGTGGACGTCCAGGAAAAATATTAACATCAATAAGTCGGCTCATTACAAGGTCTATCACTTCTGGTGCAACAAACACGGCAGTGGAGGTGACTCGCATGCTTCGTAATAGTGAGATCACAGACGTCCACGCAAGAACCATGCCGCATGTTACACAAGTCTGCAATGGTAATGGTGGCTTAACAAAATGTGAAGAAGCCTCGACTTCAATATCATCATAAGAAGTGCCGGCTCGAGTCTGCAAAAAAGTATGAAAAGTGAAGTGTAGAAGATGGGAAATGGGTGATTGGAGACAAAAGTCAATAGACCAGGCTCTGATGGGTGCAAATGGGTCTGGACGAACCAAGGGAAAAGGGGGCTAACGGATCGAGAAATTGAAGGAAATGTCAAGTTCGGTGGAGGAAACCTGATGAAATGGGGTTGTTTCACAGACAAAGGAGTTGGATACTTGAACAGGATCGAAGGTGGTCTCATATGAGAGTGCCCTACAAGACGAGTTACTTCGAACACTTAAGCACTATGGGTATGAAAAGGACGACAATTCTGGAATCTGATCAACAGAATGCCCAGAAGGATTCAGACAGTGTTGAAAGCCAAAAGGCGGATTTACAAAATAAAAATTTTTGATTTTTATGAGTAAAACAGTAACAATGTAGTGACATGACAAGAATCGGCATGACTAATCATATGCTAAACAGTTGCAAGTCAAATTTATGTATGAGATAGCCAAGATGATGGTCTATAAAATGATGGTAGTTCGAAAGCAGTAGTGGATGGTGAGATATGGAGCCGGAAAGTCAAAAGTTCAAAACATTGTTACCATTTTGCTCGTCAGTGTACTAACATTACCCAGGAAAAGGAGCATATTGTCTGCATAAACGGTAATCTTCATCTCCAATGATCCACAGAGGAAACCGGTAATGTCCGTTGAGGCACTCACCAGGCAAACTAGTGGCTCTATATCAATCACAAAGAGGAGGGGCAACAATGGGCATTCCTGCCTTGTTCCCCTGCTCAGCACGAACACCTCTGACATATTGCCATTCACTCAAATCCTCGCCTTAGGGGAAATATATAGTAATGGTATAAAGTAAATAAATTTACTACCAATCCCCATACCCATAGGATGCCAGTCACACAGATACGTGTGAAGCTGTGTGTTTGGCTTACAGCCTATTGATGACGCCCATACTAATAGATCAGCCTCATCTGTGTGCATGTGTGTGCATACTAGGTAACCACTGCCTCCAAGAATTGGTAGGTTTGTGATTAGCTGTTTGCATCAGTATTTTGCACATGTGCTGCCCCCACCTTTATCACGAGGGTCTGCTGCATCCTGCTAGTGCATTGGTAATCTGACTTGGTGTTGGTAAGGCTGGTCTCTTTCTGTGATGTTTTTTGAATTTTTGTCCTTTTCTGTGAGCCTTCTTTCAGATCACAAACCAGTGGAATGGGCAGAGGGGTCGGTAATAAATATAGACTCAGATTGACAAACCTGTTCTTGCAATTTGTGTGTGTTCCCTTGTTTTGGATTTTCTTTTATTAATCTCACTTACATATAACCTGCGAACATATGCTTTCATAGCATCCCAAAACGGTTAACATTTATGGTTGATCCAGTATTTACTACAAAGTATTCACAAATATGATCTTGTAAGGAACAATCAATATTTTGGATCCAAAATGGATTTAACCGCCATGTTCCCCTATTACTCATTCCATCCATACCAAACAGTAATTGAACCCGTGGGAGGGTAATGATTTGAAATGCTTATCGGCAAGTATTCAATTGTTTTTACATAAGGTAGTATACAGTACAGACCAAAAGTTTGGACACACCTTCTCATTTAAAGATTTTTTCTGCATTTTCTTGACTATGGAAATTGTACATTCACACTGAAGGCATCAAAACTATGAATTAACACATGTGGAATTATATACTTAACAAAAAAGTGTGAAACAACTGAAAATATGTCTTATATTCTGGGTTCTACAAAGTAGCCACCTTTTGCTTTGATGACTGCTTTGCACACTCTTGGCATTCTCTTGATGAGCTTCAAGAGGTAGTCACCAGAAATGGTTTTCACGTCACAGGTGTGCCCTGTCAGGTTTAATAAGTGGGATTTCTTGCCTTATAAATGGGGTTGGGACCATCAGTTGTGTGGTGCAGAAGTCAGGTGGATACACAGCTGATTGTCCTACTGAATAGACTGTTAGAATTTGTATTATGGCAAGAAAAAAAGCAGCTAAGTAAAGAAAAACAAGTGGCCATCATTACTTTAAGAAATGAAGGTCAGTCAGTCCGAAAAATTGAGCAAACTTTGAAAGGGTCCCCAAGTGCAGTTGCAAAAACCATCAAGCGCTACAAAGAAACTGGCTCACATGAGGACCGCCCCAGGAAAGGAAGATCAAGAGTCACCTCTGCTTCTGAGGATAAGTTTATCCGAGTCACCAGCCTCAGAAATCGCAGGCTAACAGCAGCTCAGATTAGAGACCAGGTCAATGCCACACAGAGTTCTAGCAGCAGACACATCTATACAACTGTTAAGAGGAGACTTTGTGCAGCAGGCCTTCATGGTAAAATAGCTGCTAGGAAACCACTGCAAAGGACAGGCAACAAGCAGAAGAGACTTGTTTGGGCTAAAGAACACAAGGAATGGACATTAGACCAGTGGAAATCTGTGCTTTGGTCTGATGAGTCCAAATTTGAGATCTTTGGTTCCAACCACCGTGTCTTTGTGCGACGCAAAAAACGTGAACGGATGGACTCTACATGCCTGGTTCCCACCGTGAAGCATGGAGGAGGAGGTGTGATGGTGCTTTGCTGGTGACACTGTTGGGGATTCATTCAAAATTGAAGGCATACTGAACCAGCATGGCTACCATAGCATCTTGCAGCGGCATGCTATTCCATCTGGTTTGCGTTTAATTTTGACCATCATTTATTTTTCAACAGGACAATGACCCCACACACACCTCCAGGCTGTGTAAGGGCTATTTTACCAAGAAGGAGAGTAATGGGGTGCTATGCCAGATGACCTGGCCTCCACAGTCACCAGACCTGAACCCAATCGAGATGGTTTGGGGTGAGCTGGACCACAAAGTGAAGGCGAAAGGGCCAACAAGTGCTAAGCATCTCTCTGGGAATTCCTTCAAGATTGTTGGAAGACCATTTCCGGTGACTACCTCTTGAAGCTCATCAAGAGAAAGCCAAGAGTGTGCAAAGCAGTCATCAAAGCAAAAGGAGGCTACTTTGAAGAACCTAGAATATAAGACATATTTTCAGTTGTTTCACACTTTTTTGTTAAGTATATAATTCCACATGTGTTAATTCATAGTTTTGATGCCTTCAGTGTGAATGTACAATTTTCATAGTCATGAAAATACAGAAAAATCTTTAAATGAGAAGGCGTGTCCAAACTTTTGGTCTGTACTGTATGTGTATTTCCAATAGCAAGGTCTATTCTGGAGAAATCATCGCTCGGAGTCTATGGCCACCTTATTGCACATAAATAGGATAGTATTATGCCTCTGGAATGAGTGGCATATATAGAGTGGTATTCATATGATATCTATGAACGGTCTATTAAATGGGTTTTCTCCTTCACCATGTGTCTCAGACAGATATATTATTGCTGGTTGGTATCAGTGTAACCAAGAATATAACGCACAATCTGCGAAGCCCCTAATAATCCGTGCTATGATATCCACACATTTACACATTTTAAACGAGGTAAGAAGTAATTGGCTATATATATATATTTATATTTATTATGGTCTGCATGTATACAAACTTAAACCAAGCTCAAATTTTGTGTTTTTTCATGGCAAAGCATGGCGTAGGGCACTTGAAGAGTTCTCAATCTTTTTTTTAATACCCATAAATTTAGCGAGGCGTTTTTGTATTTCAGCAGAACAGTCAGGGTATATGGAAGCTCTGTTTCAATCGATAGAGAGGTCTTTGAAATCTGTCTTTTCTCAAAATGGCAGCCCTGTCCCGAAAGTGGAGTAAGGCTGAGTTCACACGATGCGTTTTTCATGCGTTTCCGCGGCGTTTTTGCAGTTGCGTAAACGCATGAAAAACGCATGGTAGAAGGGCAGCAATGTTCCCCAATGGAAATCCGCATGTGCTGTGCCCATGATGCGGATTTTTCCGCAGCGTAAACGCTGCGGTCAAAAATCCGCAGCATGTCAATTAATTTTGCGGAAACGCTGCTCTTTTGCCGCCATTGACTTGCATTAGACCGCATGGAATCCGCATCACTGTATATGTTGATGCGCTTTTCATGCGGTCTAATGTGCGGATGGTACCCGGGTGTGGAGGAGAGGACTCTCATCCAGACCCAGGTACCATTAAAAAAAAAAAGAATAAAATAAAAAATATATATATTCTCACCTTCTGACGGCCCGCGCTGCGTCCTGCCGGCTTCCCGGGCACTTCGCGGTTGAATGAAGAAGGACCTTCGCTGACGTCAGAGTCATGTGACGGGTCACGTGACGCTGACGTCGGAAGGTCCTACAGTCTTCACTGCCGGCAGCCGGGACCGATGAAGCAGGACACCGGGGGCCATCAGAGGGTAAAGTATAGATTTATTTTTTATTTTTTGACATTCACACACTATATAAATCCATGCCGGCTGCATGGATTTATATAGTGTGAAGTTGACAAGCACTTTCCAAGTGATGCTATAATCACTTGGGAAGTGCTTGTCAACCCGCATGCGGAAATGAAAGTGAAGACCGCTTCATTTCCGCATGTCCCTGGCAGGAAACCGCATGTACAATCCGCATGCGTTTTTTCCTGCCAGAGAGATGCAGAAACGCTCAGGAAAAAATCCTGAGCATTTCTGCATCGTGTGCACATACCCTAAGCCCATAAAGACAGGACGTGGCTGGTCACCTGCTGGAAGAGGCCGAGTAAGCACTCTATGGGCTCGTTCTATTGCGAAAAACGCAGTACAAATTTTTTTTAGCTCTTTAACTGTGGCATTCTATCCTCCACCTAGCTGATTCTCCCCTGCAGCTCCTCCACACTTTCATTTACTTTGACATAATATTTAAGAAGATGAATGTCCTCTTAGACATCCCTTGTGCTCGCTGAGTGTAGCTAAAGTTGTATTAGAGATGGTCACTGCAGTGAACATCTCTTAAACGTTGTTTTCTGCTTAGGAATCATTAATGGACAAGGCAGGAGCATGTACCTCAGACTCTGTTCCCACAGCTTGTGAAGATAATGTGCCCGATGCAGTTAACCTAAATGCAGGCGTCATCTTGCCTGGTGGAGACTGTCGGTCCCCATTTGTACATCCCTTTCAGAGGGTAAATATTCTGTTACCGAGTGGGTAGTGGATTGTGAGGGCAAATTTCTCCAGCTTTGCAGCGGTGTCCATCGCTCTGTCATGAGCGACTGTATCATACACCGGCGCCATCTTGGACACAGTTTCTTCCCAAAGCTGCGGATTCTCCTCCCCTGTTTTTCTTCTACGGGTCACGCTGTTTTCACATGGGCGCTTCTGACACACGGCCCAGGGGTATTATACTGATTGCTTGGTTCAGGTCAGTCCAACAAATTTTTAATTCTAGTATCTCAGGATTCCTCATAGTGAAAAAAAGGAGCGAAGAGATGTGGTCTGCATCACATGCCATTCAAGCCATAGCTCCCCCCATTTTATTTTTGGTACACAGTACAGTGCAGAACCTGGAAGAAGTCCATGCCCTATACGTAGCAAGTGATTCACAGCTTACAGCTGCTCATTCTCACTTTTATGCATAAGTTTTATTCGGCTTATTTTGGGGCTTCAGAACAAATTACTAGTTTTCTACAGAATTAGAAACACAGTAACACAGGAGAGAGAGCAAAGAAGCACAAATGGGGTCTTATTCGATATAAAATTAAGGAGTTCAAAAAAGGTTATGCTGACCTGATAAAGTTGTGTTCACACAACATAAAGGCATGGGATTATAGCTGCTGCAGGTCCACAGGTCATCTGACCGGTAAATAGAATAATGGGAAAAAAACGTGGATAGTCCGTGCTGCTGTTAAAGCTGCATTAACGGCAGCAAACTATGCACGTTTTTTTCCCTTTAGTCTCAAGTTAAACGGAGTATGGTAGATTGTTAATTTTTTGATTCTTTTGTTATTTATAAGTAACCAAACATCCAAAGCAATCATTCATGAGCTCCCATCGCCCATTGGTCAGAAAAATTAAATTCTGAAATCCCAAATGCATACACTACATCTATTCTCAAAGGATGCCAATTTACTCAAAGCCAGGTTCAGACGACCGGATTTTTGTTCAATGTGCTGTCCCATGTGCTCAATGGACAACACACTGATCCAATAATAATGTGTGCCTGTGTACATCAGCAAGCAGTCTCTTCTTGATTTATGGACCAGACTAGTGCACATCAATGCATTTGCACTTGTCTGCGGTGTGGACGAGTACACAGAGCCAGTTAAGTCTGCCGATTTAGTGTGGCCATCTTAATCTGGCCTTAATGTCTCTTTGAGGTGTGCTACGAAACCAGGGAACCTGGAGAAAAACCCAAGCAAACATGAAAACTCAGATACTGTATTTAGTCAATTTGGAACACAAAACACCAGAGCTGGAGCTCTTCTCCTGATACAGGCACTAAACTTTGAGCAGTTCTAAAAGTCAATTGTTGAATTAACTATGATACATAGCAAGATAAAAAATTTCAGTTTTACCTTTTTGATGCAAAAACTTTTGGTGCGGAAAAAGGAACAAGGCGTTAAGTTGAACGGAGTTTCGGTCAAAGACACCTGAAAAGCGAACATGTTTTTAGTTTCAGAAGAAATAAAAAAAAAAAAAACTGAGTAAAACCGATATTTTCAAATGATAAATGTTACCTGTGCGATTCGGAAGTATAGCAGAGTTCACCAATATAAGAAATCCTTGGTCATTTAATACTTTAATTAGTGCCTAAAACAGAGAGATGACAATTGTGAAACTAGTAAATGACTGACAGGTTCGGTATTTTATGAGCTGGTCACACCAAGATTTGCCTCTTTATCTTAGGCTATGCATATACAGCTTCTTCCATGATGCTATAGACTAGAAGATGCTCCTCTGTTGGATCATTAGAAGCTGGTATCACAGTACAGAGAATGTCGTGCGGTAATCTACTGGAGGATTAATCCTAACTATCCCTTGACGGCCCTGTCTACCCATACAATAAGGGATACTTCCTGCAACAAAAAGCAAAGGTATTACAAGGCCTTGTATGGAGACCTTGAAGGGGTTGTCTCATGAACAAAGTACATTTTAATCAATGTATCTTGAAATAAAAATAAGTTCCACAATTGAATGTGTTAAAAAAAAAAAGACAGGCCCTGTGCTGAGATAATCTTATAAATGTGCCCCTGCTGTGTACTGTGTAATGGCTGTGTCTGACCGTACAGGGACATAGTCTGATCATACAACAGCTCCTGGGCAGGAGAGGAAGCAAAAGAGTATACAGACAGGAAAGCAAGGTATGACAACCACTGCTTTCTGGGAGGTAAAACATGTCTAAAAAAAAAGGCAGAAAAAAAATCAGCTGCGATATGCTGTAACGTAGGTCATACTCTCTTTTGTTTCCTCCACTGCCCAGGAGCTGTGGTATGATCAGACCATGTTCCTGCACGGTCAGACACAGCCATTACACAAAAAAGTGCCCTTGCTGTGTACCAAGATTATCTCCGCACAGGAATATTTTTATTTAACGCATCCAATAGTGGAACTTATTATTATTCCAAGATCTATTAATTAAAATATACACTGCTCAAAAAAATAAAGGGAACACTCAAATAACACATCCTAGATCTCAATGAATAAAATATTCTCATTGAATACTTTGTTCTGTACAAAGTTGAATGTGCTGACAACAAAATCACACAAAAATCATCAATGGAAATCAAATTTATTAACCAATCGAGGCCTGGATTTGGAGTCACCCCCAAAATTAAAGTGGAAAAACACACTATAGGCTGATCCAACTTTGATGTAATGTCCTTAAAACAAGTCAAAATGAGGCTCAGCATTGTGTGTGGCCTCCACGTGCCTGTATGACCTCCCTACAATGCCTGGGCATGCTCCTGATGAGGTTGCGGATGGTCTCCTGTGGGATCTCCTCCCATACCTTGACTAAAGCATCCGCCAACTCCTGGACAGTCTGTGGTGTAACGTGACATTGCTGGATGGAACGAGACATGATGTCCCAGATGTGCTCAATCGGATTCTGGTCTGGGGAACGGGCGGGCCAGTCCATAGCTTCAATGCCTTCATCTTGCAGGAACTGCTGACACTCCAGCCACATGAGGTCTGGCATTGTCCTGCATTAGGAGGAACCCAGGGGCCAACCGCACCAACATATGGTCTCACAAGGGGTCCGAGTATCTCATCTCGGTACCCAATGGCAGTCAGGCTACCTCTGGCGAGCACATGGAGGGCTGTGCGGCCCTCCAAAGAAGTGCCACCCCACACCATTACTGACCCACTGCCAACCCGGTCATACTGAAGGATGTTGCAGGCAGCAGATCGCTCTCCACGGCGTCTCCAGACTCTGTCACATGTGCTCAGTGTGAACCTGTTTTCATCTGTGAAGAGCACAGGGCACCAGTGGTGACTTGGCCAATTCTGGTGTTCTGTGGCAAATGCCAAGCGTCCTGCATGGTGTTGCGCTGTGAGCACAACCCCCATCTGTGGACGTCGGGCCCTCATACCACCCTCATGGAGTCAGTTTCTAACAGTTTGTGCAGACACATGCACATTTGTGGCCTGCTGGAGGTCATTTTGCAGGGCTCTGGCAGTGCTCCTCCTGTTCCTCCTTGCACAAAGGAGGAGGTAACGGTCCTGCTGCTGGGTTGTTGCCCTCCTATGGCTCCCTCCACATCTCCTGGTATCTGCTCCATGCTCTGGACACTGTGCTGACAGACACAGCTACCCTTCTTGCCACAGCTCGCACTAATGTGCCATCCTGGATGAGCTGCACTACCTGAGCAACTTCTGTGGGTTGTACTCTAGACACCGCCTCATGCTACTGTACCTCTAGGGGTGAGCGCAATGGCAAAATGAAAAAGTGACCAAAACAACAACCAAAAAGGATGAGAACAGAGAAATGGTCTGTGGTCACCACCTACAGAACCACTCCTACCAGTTGTCTGTTCCATTTGCACAACTGCAGGAGAAATTGATTCACAATCAGTGTTGCTTCATAACTGGACAGGTAGATTTCACAGAAGTGTTATTGACTTGGAGTTACATTGCGTTGTTTAAGTGTTCCCTTTGTTTTTTTTTGAGCAGCGTACTTTGTTTGTGGGAAAACCTCTAAGTCAACAGCTGCACTACTGAGACATTTCCTAATCAGACTAGAAACAGGAGATTTGTCAGAGAGACATTTTGTGATCTCAAGATACCACAAAGTGTTCATACATACGGATGCACACGTCAGTATAAAACCAGCAAACTGTCACCAATCTTAGAACACAAATAGAATGAGCGGCTAAAAACGGCAGGTTTCAGCCTGTTTTCACCTTCAGGACCAGGCCAAGTTTTACAATGCTAATCACTTTTACTTTATGAGGTAATAACTCTGGAACGCTTCAACGAACCCCAGTGATTCGGAGAAGGATTTTTCGTGACACATGGTACTTCATGTTAGTGGTAACTTTTGGTTGATATGATTTGCCTTTATGAAAATATAAAAAAATTTGACAAAAAAAAAAAAAGTAAACATTTTGCAATTTTCTAAATTTTAGGCCCTTGAACTGAATAGTTATACCACACAAAATAGATAATAAATAACATTTACCACATGTCTACTTTACATCAGCATTATTTTGAAGCATCATTTTTTTTCATAGGAAGTTAGAAGGGTTAAAAAGTTTATCAGCAATTTTTGCAACAAACTTTATGGAACTATTTTTTTTTATAGAGAGCAGATCACATTTGAAGCGACTTTGAGGGGCCTATGTGACCTCATTTTAAAAACCGAACCACTCAGTACTGAAAACCACATTCAAGAAGTTTATTAACCATATAGGTACTTCACAAGAATTAAAGCAATAAGGAAGAAAAAATGTAAATTTTACTTTTTCCCACAAAAATGTTGCCTTAGACACTCAACTTTTTCATTTTTACAAGGGTATTAGGAGAAACAGCACAACAAATTGTATAATCCATTTTCTCCTGAATACCCAGATACCCCGTATGTGGTGGAAAACTACAGTTTGGGCGCACGGCAGGGCGGAAGGAGTACAATTTGATTTTTGGAGCGCAAAATTGTCTGTAATAGATAGCGGACACCTTATCGCATTTGCAGAGCCCCTGATGTGCCCAACGGTAGAAACCCCCCACAAGTGATCCCATTTTGAAAACTACACCCCTCAAGGAACTTATTTAGAGATATGGTGAGCACCAACAGGAGCTTCACAGAATTTTATAACTTTGAGCTGAAAAAGTAAAAAAAATGATAATTTTTCCAGCAAAAATGTTGCTTTAGCCTCATATTTTTCATTTTCACAAGGGTAACAGAAGAAAATGCACCATACAATTCCCCTGAGTACACCAATACCCCATATGTGGTGG
Organism: Phyllobates terribilis; assembly: GCF_046119375.1. Lineage (NCBI taxonomy): Eukaryota > Metazoa > Chordata > Amphibia > Anura > Dendrobatidae > Phyllobates > Phyllobates terribilis. Next base: position 297,153,494 of record NW_027362771.1, read on the forward strand.
AAAACTACTGTTTGAGCACACGGCAGGGCTCAGAAGGGAAGGAACGCCAACTGAATTCTGGAGCGCAATTTTGGATGAAATAGATTGCGGATACCATATCACACATGAAGAGCCCCTGATGTGCCTAAACAGTAGAAATAAGTGACCCCATTTTGGAAACCACCTGTCATGGAATTCGCCTAGGGGTGTAGTGAGCATTAACCCTATGGCGATTCACAGAATTGTATAACACTGGGCTGAGTAAATGGAACATTACCATTTTTTTTCCACTAAAATGTTGCTTTAGCCCCAAGTTTTTAATTTTCAAAATGCCTAATAAGAAAAAATGAATGGTACAATTTGTTGTGCAATTTCTCCTGTATACGCCAATACCCCCCATGTGGTCAAAAACTACTTTTGAGGCATAGTGCAAAGCTCAGAAGGGAAGAAGCGCCATATTGGAGTTCATTTGCTGGAATGGCTTGAGGGTGCCATGTCACATTGGCAGAGCCAATGAAGTCCCAGAACAGCAGAACCCTGCATAAGTGACCCCATTTTACAAACTAGATTTCTCATTGAATTCATCTAAGGGTGCAGTGATCGTGTTACCACAGGTGTATAACAAAATTTTATACCTTTGGGCAGGGAAGAAAATATAATGACATTTTTACCACCAAAACTTGTTTTAGCCCCAGATTTTAAATTTTCACATGGTGAAATGGATACAAATAGCAAAAAAAATTTGTGACACCATTTCTGCTGAACATGGCTGAACTTATTTCCTCCAAAATTTTGGCGTTAAGTAGGGGGTGCGTCTTATAGTTCGAACCTTCTAATTTAATTTAATGTCTTGTTGCTGTGGGTGGTGGGGGGAGCGGCAGCGGCGTCCACGCTGCTAAAGAAAATGAATATAAGGGCGTGGGGAGCACTGAGTATTCATTCCCCTTAAATCACGGTGTACAGTGTCTGCAGCAGCCGCGGCTCCTACAGCGCTTGACGGTCATTTGTGCCTGCTACTAAAGAGCATGAATATTCACCCCCTCTTCACGCCCATGGAAGTTGAGGGGGGCGAGTTCTCATGCTCTTTAATAGCGGCTGCAGGAGTCGCGGGGCAGCTACAGTGAGATCAGTGCTGGCAGCAGAGCAGGACGTCATTTGACCTCGGGTTGCCATAACAATGAGTGGGCCCTCGCGATGACGTCGGCACCGATCGGATGGGAGTACCGCTACTGATTGCATCATTAAGTGGCTTAAATAGCCCGGGCGGGCACTGCTCCTGGCAGGGACAGCCAGATCTCGACCATCACTTAAGACGAGCTCCCGGCGGCAATCATGTGGGCACCGCTCCTGTGCTCGCACGATCGCTAGAACATACCAGTACATCCATTTGCGAGGACGAACTGCAAAATAGGACGTATCTGTATGTCCAATGTCAGGAAAGAGTTAATACATGCAAGCCTTAGCATAAAATGAAAATCAAGATTTGCCAACTTCACAGAAACTTTCAGTTTCACTTTATGGACAAAGAGAAAGTAAAAGTGAGCACCTCCGCTAATCTATTCTAAGAAGAAAAGCAGTCTTTTTATCTATGTCAAAACCAAGAAGTAATCTACCAGTAAATAGGAAGAATAACGCTGAATCTCGTTAGTCTGGAGAATAAGCAACATTGTGGATCCTCTATGTCAAGGTAAGATAGTAATGTGTAGGTATGATATACAGATTGGGTAGAAAATGGATACATCGGATGGTGACTGTACTTTGATGCCTATAACAAGGGGTTGTGCCGTCAAAGAAGTCTGCAGTCTCTCCAGTATGTGTGGGCGGTCACGTGACTGCATGTATGCGATGTATCTACTTGTGGTAACGAGAAGTTTACACTCTCCTCCACTATCTAGATCAGCATGGAACAACCTTATTACATTTTACAAAAATAACAAAAGGATTGACTAATCATAATGCAGAAAGAGTACAAGAGTAGAAGGGGTAAATACAGAAATGTCTTATGGATGGAAGTGGAGACCTTCTAGCAGAGGAAAGCGCCACAGAAATTTGGACTGATGTACAAAGTGCACAAAACTGTAACCGACCACGCTTTGATGCATGCCTAAAAAGATGGACACTGCCATAGTTCAGACGGTGTCCACAGTGTCTCCATCTGCCTCATTACAGGTAATCTTCCCCCGCTGGGGGTTCTGTCTGAATTACCTATTTCAGAGATTTACACGGAAAGCCCCGATGTAAGATCTCAGCGTAGAGCACAGGATAAATGTGCGCCGAGCCATACTGCGATCTTTAGGAGACAGAATGAACAAATCAACAGCAGGTCAAGAATTGGTTATATTCATTTTTTACGCCGTTCCTTGTGCAGTATAAGTAATTAATTTATTCTTTGGGTAAGTGCGATTACAGTGATACCAGATTTATAGCGTTGTTTTATGTTTGGCTGCTGACACCAAAAATGTTTTTTTTTTTTTTTTTTATATAAAAAGTTTTTGCATCGTCATATTTGAAAGCCTTTTTTTTGTCTATATTTCTGCTGACTTGGTCATGTGAGGGTCTGTTTTTTGTGGGACATGTTGACTTTTTATTGGTACCATTTTTGGGCACATCATTTTTTGATCACTTTCTATTAAGATTTTTGGGAGGCAAAATTAACAAAAAACAGCAAATCAGGAATTGCTATTTGTTTTGAATGTCATTCACTGTGTGGTAAAATTGATAAGGCAGCTTTATTCGTCGAGTCAGTACGATTACAGCGACACCATATTTATATAATTTATGTTTTGCTTTTTACACAATAAACTATTTTATAGAAAAAATAATTGTTTTTGCATCGCTGTATTCTGTGAGCAATAGTTTTTTAATTCTCTGCTGACTGAGCTGTATGGCGGCTTGTTTTTTTGCGGGACAAGATGATGTTTTTAACTATACCAATTTTATTTACGTTCGTCTTTTTGATCGCGTTTTATTTCACTTTTTGTTTGTCGTTATTATGATAAAGCATAGTTTTTTTTTACTGAAGGGGTTAACTAATGTGACAGTTTTATAAGTCTGTTTGTTCCAGACGTGGTGGTACAAAAATACGTACTTTTTCATTTTTATATTAATATATGTATTTATTGGTATACTATTTTTGTTTTTTACATATATATTTTTTAAACTTCACTTTTTTTTTTACTTAGTTCCTCTATGGGATTTTAAGTTTTTTTTTTACTCTGATAGCTGGTATAATGAATTGCAACGCACCAACACTGCAATGTGGTATACCTGTCAGGGCTGCACTGGAAGATTGCCTTTTAGACCATGTAGGGGTTGCACTGGGGGATTGCCTTTAGACCATGCTGCTGGCATGGTCTAAACAGGCCACCACAGCTGGCAGATCCAGATGTCTTCATTTGACCTCGGGCTGCCATAGCAACAACCGGGCCCTCATGATGATGTAGCGGGGGCACCAATCGGACGGGAGAGAGAGCCCCTCCCTGCCTTCTAAATACTACAAATCGCTTTTGCTCACCGCATTTAGGGGGTTATACAGCCCAGAGTGATGCGGGCACCGCTCCTGGCAGTGACAGCCAGGTCTCGGCTATCACTTAAGCCGAGCTCCCGGCGGCGATCGTGCGGGCATCGCTCCTGTGCGCGCAGGATCACTGGAGCACACGACAAAGTAGGACGTAACGGCATGTCCAATGTCGGGAAGGGGTTAACACACAAGCCTTAGTATAAAATGAAAATCAAGAGCTGCCAACTTCACAGAAACTTTCAGTTTACGGACAAAGAGAAAGTAAAAGAGAAATAGATTAGCGGAGCTGTTCAAAGAAGAAAAGCAGTCTTTATCTACGTTGAAACCAATAACTAATCAACCAGTAAATAGGAAGAATAACGCTAAATCTTGTCTGGCGGATAAGTAACATTGTGTCTTTGAAGATCCTCTATGTCAAGGTAAGGTAACTCTGGTAATGTGCAGGTAGAAACAGACTGGGGAGAAAATGGATACATCGGATGGGGAATATACTTTGAAATTTTAATCTGTACTGTTTTACCCTTTCTTCTCCCCAAGTAAGCTTATTACTCTATCATTACAACAAAGTTTTCATTATTAACGTTATAATGCCTGATTCTTTGTATGAAAATAGTTATAAAAATGAATACAAATATTTGAATAAAAAAAAAAATTGGTTTTATTTTTTTTTTACGCCGTTCCTCATGCGGTATAAGTGATTAGATGACTTTATTCTTCGGGTCGGTGCGATTACAGTGATACCAGATTTATAGCGCTGTTTTATGTTTGCCAGCTGTTGCACACTACAAAATTTTTTTTTTTTTTTTTAAAACAAAGTTTTTGCGTCGCCATATTTTAGAGCTAGAATTTTTCTATATTTCGGCGGAGAGAGTCATGTAAGGGCTTGTATTTTGCGGGACGAGTTGACTTTTTATTGGTACTATTTTTGGGCACATAATTTTCGGATCCCTTTCTATTCAGATTTTTGGGAGACGGAATAAACAAAAACCAACAATTCAGGAATTGTTTTTTTTTTTTTTTAAAAGTCAGTCACCGTGTGGTAAAAGTGATAAGGCCGCTTTATTCTTTGGGTCAGTACGATTACAGCGATACCACATTCATATCATTTTTTTTTATGCTTTGCCGCTTTTACACAAAAACTAATTTTATAGAAAAAAAAGAATTGTTTTTGCATCGCTTTATTCTGAGAACTAGTTCGGTCTCGACTATCACTTAAGACGACCTCCCGGCGGCGATCATGTGGGCACCGCTCCTGTGCTCGCACGATCGCCAGAACGTACCGGTAAGTTCATTTGCGGGAACAAACTGCAAAATAGGACGTATCTGTATGTCCAGTGTCAGGAAAGGGTTAATACATGCAAGCCTTAATATAAAATGAAAATCAAGAGCTGCCAACTTCACAGAAACTTTCAGTTTCAGTTTACAGACAAATAAAGTGAAAGGGAGCACCTCCGCTAATCTATTCTAAGAAGAAAAGCAGTCTTTTTATCCATGTCAAAACCAAGAAGTAATCTACCAGTAAATAGGAAGAATAACGCTGAATCTGCGTGATAGCGTGGCAGATCAGGGATGTTTGTGGGTGAAGCCGATTTTTTGGTGCGAACAAGCCGGAACCTCGAACACGAATTTGAAATGCAGAACAAATTCGCTCAACACTAGTGGAGACCTTCTAGAGTAGTGTTCCCCAACTCCAGTCCTCAAGGCCCACCAACAGGTTATGTTTTCAGGATCTCCTTAGTATTGCTCAGGTGATAATTACATCACCTGCACAGGCAATACAGGAAATCCTGAAAACATAACCTGTTGGTGGGCCTTGAGGACTGGAGTTGGAGAACCCTGTTCTAGAGGAGCAAAGAAGGAGCCAGGAAGGAACCTTCTAGAGGAGCCACAGAAATTGGACAGATGTACAAGGCACGTTGTATCTCCTGGGTCTGACAATGAGTTTTTCTGGAGGAAATATTATAAAGGGTCTCACCCACTCCCCTTAACCCCTTCTCTTGGTCAGGTGAGAGGAGGATGGCTAATTATATTCACAAGGTTAAAGGACATGATTCTAATTCACGTGATTTTCCCACAAAAACCTCCGAGTGGAATTATGACTGCCATATTTTCGAGCATACTTTCACCATCCTAGACATATCAAACAAATTATGATATAACCATAATTTGAGGAAATGTTACGTTTTTGTGGTTTCCTAATGCCGAAAAGCCTGGCTCTTGAGCACACAAAAGTGATGATGTCCTCTGATCACAGATATATCCGTGGATGGTGTTGGCATCAGATTATTGTAGGTATGGCATGAAAATATTGCATTTCCATTGCCATGCGATGGCCCTGGTATGGGGTCATTCTCTTCTCCTGCATATTTTAATAAACCTTTGCTGGAGAGAAAATACACAGAAGGTTCATTCTTCCTGTCACTAGTAGGCTCCCTGTTTTCTTAATCACCTATTTACAGTAGATCCTGCCGGATGTGAGGTGATATCCAATTTATTTACCTATTCCATAACTCCTTCAAAACCATCATGATATTAAAAAACAAAAAAGTCGTAATGGTTACAATTTTTACACTAGCCACTTGGGCTTTTTTATACTTTTTTTTTTTTTTTTTTAAGATACTTCCTTTCAAGGACAGTTTCCAGTCGTTTCCTTATCAGAGACAGAATTAAAATAACAGGTAACACCCCTCTCTAGACAGCTGAAAACACAAGACCCACTATTCAAAATAGACATTGTCACAGATGACCCTAATCCCCCTTCTCTCAGTCACTTTTGCACACAGTCATTAGACGCTTCAATACAAAAGATAGGTTTAGGGTCTGATTATTATGGTTATGTACATGTGTTGCTTCCTGAAAATACAGGACGTTATTATTCCTTATGGCCACTGACACACACGACAATTGCACTGGTGTTGCAGCCACTGGATGATGTGATGTTCCTATGGCTCCCACACAAAACGCTGCTGCTTGTCAACTCTGGTCAGTGATTACTTAACCGCAGTAAACCTAGATATTTCCCAAGTCAACCATTTAAAATAAATGGGCAGAGGAGGACAAAAAGAAAAATCACTTGTTCCATTTACTTACCAAATCCTCATCTTTCAGGTACTTCAGCACTTTGTCAAATTCAGACCCAACTATATTTGTTGGTACTACAGGAAATAGACTGTAGTAGATATTTCCACAAAATACTGAAAAAAAAGCAAACATGATGAGAAAATTAGACAAGCTAGAACATTATATATTTAAGATATGGCTTCTACAACATGAAGAGATAGTAACTTTAAATTATGTTACTTAAAGCACCATTCCAGCGGGTTTTTTTTTCAGCGCTAGAGTGGTACTTCTTATGCAAGGTCCCTAACCCTAGCCTGATACTTACTCGCTGCAGTCTTCACCTTTTTCCAGCGGCAACATCTTGTGACAGCAACTTCTGACTGGCTGGAAGTCAGAGGTTACGTCACAAGCTGTCAATGCAAGTCTATGAGAGCCAGAACGAGGCTCTCAGACTTCTATTGAAAAGTGACCCCCGGCTTGCTCTAGCAAACACTGGAGCCATCTGGCAGTTCACAAACTGCTGAAACCGACTGGAGTGGTGGCCATAGACAGTGAAGACGGAGGTGAGTAAGTATGAGAGTTGGGGCAGGGACCTTATATTAGATGCACCACTCCAGCGGTGCAATTAAAAAAAAAAAAAATAATAATAATAAAGCTGGAGTTGCACTTTAAAGAAGAGGTCATCTCTGAACTATGTATAGTGATGAGCTCCATAGAGTTTTGTCAAAATTCACCTGTCAGGTCCTTTCACAGTCCCCCAACTGCTAATATAAAGGTGTGCAGGGGGCTCTCTGCATTCTGATGTGTTTTATGTAAATTCTAACGCAGTGGTTGAAGAGTGAACTTCACTCCTGCAGCCTCACATATATGAATAAGTCAGGACTAGTCCAGCAAAGCATCCAGGCTAGTCATGGCTTGGAAGCATTATCAAACACCCCTGGGGATGATTGAAATCCTGAATAATGCTCCTACCATGATGAGTACTGTATGCAGGCTGTCCATCTACAAGGAATGAATCAATGAAAGTTTACAGTTCGGTGCATTAATTAAACACAACAATTACAAATCGCCATAGGCAACTAGAACCTAAACTACAGACACATAAAATCAACTTTATTATTGCAAAATTAAAGGAACTTATTTAAAATGACATGAGTCAGCAAATGCAAAAAGGACTGGTATCCTACGTGGTACTTAAAGTCTCCTACCTATCACCATTCATAAACTGCCCCAATTGTGTCACTCATATTAATGTATCAGGATATGCTTGAGGTGCGGCCGCAAACTACACTAATCCTATTTATTCCTATAAATTGCTGACTAACACATTTAAAAGACCACTGAAGCCTCCCCAACATGTTTCACCAGATATACTGGCGTCAGGGGAGTGAGGCTATATATAGGCTATATGAGGTTATAGCCTCAATCCCCTGATGACGCCAGTATATCTGGTGAAACATGTTGGGGAGGCTTCAGTGGTCTTTTAAATGTGTAAGTCAGCAATGTATAGGAATAAATAGGATTAGTGTAGGTTGCGGCCGCACCTCAAGCATATCCTGATACATTAATATGAGTGACACAATTGGGGCAGTTTATGAATGGTGATAGGCAGGAGACTAAGTACCACGTAGGATACAAGTTTACCTGTCCTTTTTGCATTTGCTGACTCACATAGTTTTAAATAAGTTCCTTTAATAATTTTGCAATAATAAAGTTGATTTTTATGAGTCTGTAGCTTAGGGTCTACATAATTACGCTGACTACATGAACAGCAGTATCTTGAGTGTTTGTTTTTTTTAATTAAACACCATTGGCATTAGATACTTTTAAGTAAGAATGTGCATCTAAGTGAACACTGAAAATTTTAAGAAATTTTCAAAAAATATTCTTCATTAAAATAAAAATTATATATACATATAAATCTGAAAGGTGATTTTAATTATATTTATTCTTTTCTAACAGATTTATATCCATCTTCAGGTAATGTTTTAAAAGAGGACGCCATGTTTAATAATAAAACATGCTACCCACTGCCAAATTGTTTACCTTCTTGACCTGTAAAATCTGTCTTCTGGAATATGTCCTCTGGTAACTTTTTTCTTAATTCAGACACTCGGATGACTTCTCTCACATCTAGCTTTTCTGGCCTGGTTCAATCAATTTAGCACAAAAGTAAAAGTCAAAGCAGTGAAGTTGTTTTAAAAAAACATGTACAGTAAGAAAGGAAATTAAATTCTGTGATATAACATAGCCTAAGGGGTTAGAAATGTTATGCTCACACGTTGTGGAAAATCTCTGCTGCAGATTTGGTTATAAATCTGCACCAAAGTCAGAAAATAACATGTGGATTTCGTTGCGGATTTCTCCCTGGTCCATCTACAAAACACTGAATAGGGCAAAAAACACAATGAAAATCCACATAATGATGAGCACGCTGCAGATTTTAAATACACACCGTGCTTTCACTTTCGTCCAGATTTTATTCTGCAACGTGTGACTTGTACTGTACATTTCTGCGGATTTGCAGTTCGATGTGTGAATGTGGCCTTAAAGGACCAGCCGATTTTATGTTTTTTTATGCCCCTCCCGCCTTTTATTCCATGAGCCATATCTTTTTTCAGTTTTCCATTGACATAGCCATATGATGGCTTGTTTTCGGACTAACAAGTTATAGGTTTTTGGGATTTTTTTTTGTCATTTTTTAGGTTTCGTTTTACGGCGTTCATTGTCTGGCAAGAGTGACCTGGCAACATGATTCTTCAGATCAGTAAGATTACATCAATCTGAAACTTTAATGTTTTTTACTATTCTAGTGATAAAGAAAAAAAAGTTATGCCATAATTTTCCGAGACCCATAACTTTTTATTCTTTATAGACATGTCTGAGGGCTAGAGTTGGTGCGAGTCTATTCACTGGACCTAGTCTATTGGTCATACATAGCAATTACACACCCAGCAACAGCAAATCTGTTCATTTTTACATTTTGCTATTTACGTTTGGGCAAAAAGAGAGTGGAGATTTAAACTGTGTGTGTTTAATTTTTTTCTAAAAAAAAGTTGTTGTTTTTTTTAAGATTTTTAACACAGGCTTGGCATTTTTTTTTTGCTGCAATGGCAACCCAGGATCACATTCAGAAATGATGGGTACTATGCTAAAAGTGGCATTTTAAGAGGTTAAACTAGTTACTGTTGGGTGGCAGCCGAATTACAGAGCGCTCCACGGAGCGGCTCAGCAGCTGAGCCCGCTGTATATAGCAATAGCTCATGGTACAGAGGTCTTCGCTAAGGGATTAATAATTGGTAGAACAACATAGCCTTAGTGTTTTCTGCACACTGCAGCCACAAGCAACCATTTTTATTGGAAGAGAAACACTAGGACAGACACGTAAATCACCCAGAGAAATGTCATAAAAAATTAAGGAAACATCACACACAATATTTATTAATTGTAATTTTAAACTCATCCTACAACATAAAAAAAATAAAAACATGAGACGTCTTCTAACAAAACGGGGAGATGAGGAGCATGCTAAGTGTTTATGATGTAGTGGCTGCAGCTCTTAGGATGAGCATGCTAAGCGTTTATGATGTAGTGGCTGCAGCTCTTAGGATGAGCATGCTAAGTGTTTATGATGTAGTGGCTGCAGCTCTTAGGATGAGCATGCTAAGTGTTTATGATGTAGTGGCTGCAGCTCTTAGGAGGAGTATGCCACGTGTTTATAATGTAGTGGCTGCAGCTCTTAGGATGAGCATGCTAAGTGTTTATGATGTAGTGGCTGCAGCTCTTAGGATGAGCATGCTAAGTGTTTATAATGTAGTGGCTGCAGCTCTTAGGATGAGCATGCCACGTGTTTATGATGTAGTGGCTGCAGCTCTTAGGATGAGCATGCCACGTGTTCATGATGTAGTGGCTGCAGCTCTTAGGATGAGCGTGCTAAGTGTTTATGATGTAGTGGCTGCAGCTCTTAGGATGAGCGTGCCACGTGTTTATGATGTAGTGGCTGCAGCTCTTAGGGTGAGCATGCTAAGTGTTTATGATGTAGTGGCTGCAGCTCTTAGGATGAGCATGCTAAGTGTTTATGATGTAGTGGCTGCAGCTCTTAGGATGAGCATGCTAAGTGTTTATGATGTAGTGGCTGCAGCTCTTAGGATGAGCATGCTAAGTGTTTATGATGTAGTGGCTGCAGCTCTTAGGATGAGCATGCTAAGTGTTTATAATGTAGTGGCTGCAGCTCTTAGGATGAGCATGCTAAGTGTTTATAATGTAGTGGCTGCAGCTCTTAGGATGAGCATGCTAAGTGTTTATGATGTAGTGGCTGCAGCTCTTAGGATGAGCATGCTAAGTGTTTATAATGTAGTGGCTGCAGCTCTTAGGATGAGCATGCCACGTGTTTATGATGTAGTGGCTGCAGCTCTTAGGATGAGTATGCCACGTGTTTATGATGTAGTGGCTGCAGCTCTTAGGATGAGCATGCTAAGTGTTTATGATGTAGTGGCTGCAGCTCTTAGGATGAGCATGCTAAGTGTTTATGATGTAGTGGCTGCAGCTCTTAGGATGAGCATGCTAAGTGTTTATGATGTAGTGGCTGCAGCTCTTAGGAGGAGTATGCCACGTGTTTATAATGTAGTGGCTGCAGCTCTTAGGATGAGCATGCCACGTGTTTATGATGTAGTGGCTGCAGCTCTTAGGAGGAGCATGCTAAGTGTTTATGATGTAGTGGCTGCAGCTCTTAGGATGAGCATGCTAAGTGTTTATGATGTAGTGGCTGCAGCTCTTAGGAGGAGTATGCCACGTGTTTATAATGTAGTGGCTGCAGCTCTTAGGATGAGCATGCTAAGTGTTTATGATGTAGTGGCTGCAGCTCTTAGGATGAGCATGCTAAGTGTTTATGATGTAGTGGCTGCAGCTCTTAGGATGAGCATGCTAAGTGTTTATGATGTAGTGGCTGCAGCTCTTAGGATGAGCATGCTAAGTGTTTATAATGTAGTGGCTGCAGCTCTTAGGATGAGCATGCCACGTGTTTATGATGTAGTGGCTGCAGCTCTTAGGATGAGTATGCCACATGTTTATGATGTAGTGGCTGCAGCTCTTAGGATGAGCATGCTAAGTGTTTATGATGTAGTGGCTGCAGCTCTTAGGATGAGCATGCCACGTGTTTATGATGTAGTGGCTGCAGCTCTTAGGAGGAGCATGCTAAGTGTTTATGATGTAGTGGCTGCAGCTCTTAGGATGAGCATGCTAAGTGTTTATGATGTAGTGGCTGCAGCTCTTAGGAGGAGCATGCCACGTGTTTATAATGTAGTGGCTGCAGCTCTTAGGATGAGCATGCTAAGTGTTTATAATGTAGTTGCTGCAGCTCTTAGGATGAGCATGCTAAGTGTTTATAATGTAGTTGCTGCAGCTCTTAGGATGAGCATGCTAAGTGTTTATGATGTAGTGGCTGCAGCTCTTAGGATGAGCATGCTAAGTGTTTATGATGTAGTGGCTGCAGCTCTTAGGATGAGCATGCTAAGTGTTTATGATGTAGTGGCTGCAGCTCTTAGGATGAGCATGCTAAGTGTTTATGATGTAGTGGCTGCAGCTCTTAGGAGGAGTATGCCACGTGTTTATGATGTAGTGGCTGCAGCTCTTAGGATGAGCATGCTAAGTGTTTATGATGTAGTGGCTGCAGCTCTTAGGATGAGCATGCTAAGTGTTTATGATGTAGTGGCTGCAGCTCTTAGGAGGAGTATGCCACGTGTTTATGATGTAGTGGCTGCAGCTCTTAGGATGAGCATGCTAAGTGTTTATGATGTAGTGGCTGCAGCTCTTAGGAGGAGTATGCCACGTGTTTATAATGTAGTGGCTGTAGCTCTTAGGATGAGCATGCTAAGTGTTTATGATGTAGTGGCTGCAGCTCTTAGGAGGAGTATGCCACGTGTTTATAATGTAGTGGCTGCAGCTCTTAGGATGAGCATGCTAAGTGTTTATGATGTAGTGGCTGCAGCTCTTAGGATGAGCATGCTAAGTGTTTATGATGTAGTGGCTGCAGCTCTTAGGATGAGCATGCTAAGTGTTTATGATGTAGTGGCTGCAGCCCTTAGGAGGAGTATGCCACGTGTTTATAATGTAGTGGCTGCAGCTCTTAGGATGAGCGTGCTAAGTGTTTATGATGTAGTGGCTGCAGCTCTTAGGATGAGCATGCTAAGTGTTTATGATGTAGTGGCTGCAGCTCTTAGGAGGAGTATGCCACGTGTTTATAATGTAGTGGCTGCAGCTCTTAGGATGAGCATGCTAAGTGTTTATGATGTAGTGGCTGCAGCTCTTAGGATGAGCATGCTAAGTGTTTATAATGTAGTGGCTGCAGCTCTTAGGATGAGCATGCCACGTGTTTATGATGTAGTGGCTGCAGCTCTTAGGATGAGCATGCCACGTGTTCATGATGTAGTGGCTGCAGCTCTTAGGATGAGCGTGCTAAGTGTTTATGATGTAGTGGCTGCAGCTCTTAGGATGAGCATGCCACGTGTTTATGATGTAGTGGCTGCAGCTCTTAGGATGAGCATGCCACGTGTTCATGATGTAGTGGCTGCAGCTCTTAGGATGAGCATGCCACGTGTTTATGATGTAGTGGCTGCAGCTCTTAGGATGAGCATGCCACGTGTTCATGATGTAGTGGCTGCAGCTCTTAGGATGAGCGTGCTAAGTGTTTATGATGTAGTGGCTGCAGCTCTTAGGGTGAGCATGCTAAGTGTTTATGATGTAGTGGCTGCAGCTCTTAGGATGAGCATGCTAAGTGTTTATGATGTAGTGGCTGCAGCTCTTAGGATGAGCATGCTAAGTGTTTATGATGTAGTGGCTGCAGCTCTTAGGATGAGCATGCTAAGTGTTTATGATGTAGTGGCTGCAGCTCTTAGGATGAGCATGCTAAGTGTTTATAATGTAGTGGCTGCAGCTCTTAGGATGAGCATGCTAAGTGTTTATAATGTAGTGGCTGCAGCTCTTAGGATGAGCATGCTAAGTGTTTATAATGTAGTGGCTGCAGCTCTTAGGATGAGCATGCCACGTGTTTATGATGTAGTGGCTGCAGCTCTTAGGATGAGTATGCCACATGTTTATGATGTAGTGGCTGCAGCTCTTAGGATGAGCATGCTAAGTGTTTATGATGTAGTGGCTGCAGCTCTTAGGATGAGCATGCCACGTGTTTATGATGTAGTGGCTGCAGCTCTTAGGAGGAGCATGCTAAGTGTTTATGATGTAGTGGCTGCAGCTCTTAGGATGAGCATGCTAAGTGTTTATGATGTAGTGGCTGCAGCTCTTAGGAGGAGCATGCCACGTGTTTATAATGTAGTGGCTGCAGCTCTTAGGATGAGCATGCTAAGTGTTTATAATGTAGTTGCTGCAGCTCTTAGGATGAGCATGCTAAGTGTTTATGATGTAGTGGCTGCAGCTCTTAGGATGAGCATGCTAAGTGTTTATGATGTAGTGGCTGCAGCTCTTAGGATGAGCATGCTAAGTGTTTATGATGTAGTGGCTGCAGCTCTTAGGATGAGCATGCTAAGTGTTTATAATGTAGTGGCTGCAGCTCTTAGGATGAGCATGCCACGTGTTTATGATGTAGTGGCTGCAGCTCTTAGGATGAGTATGCCACATGTTTATGATGTAGTGGCTGCAGCTCTTAGGATGAGCATGCTAAGTGTTTATGATGTAGTGGCTGCAGCTCTTAGGATGAGCATGCCACGTGTTTATGATGTAGTGGCTGCAGCTCTTAGGAGGAGCATGCTAAGTGTTTATGATGTAGTGGCTGCAGCTCTTAGGATGAGCATGCTAAGTGTTTATGATGTAGTGGCTGCAGCTCTTAGGAGGAGCATGCCACGTGTTTATAATGTAGTGGCTGCAGCTCTTAGGATGAGCATGCTAAGTGTTTATAATGTAGTTGCTGCAGCTCTTAGGATGAGCATGCTAAGTGTTTATGATGTAGTGGCTGCAGCTCTTAGGATGAGCATGCTAAGTGTTTATGATGTAGTGGCTGCAGCTCTTAGGATGAGCATGCTAAGTGTTTATGATGTAGTGGCTGCAGCTCTTAGGATGAGCATGCTAAGTGTTTATGATGTAGTGGCTGCAGCTCTTAGGAGGAGTATGCCACGTGTTTATGATGTAGTGGCTGCAGCTCTTAGGATGAGCATGCTAAGTGTTTATGATGTAGTGGCTGCAGCTCTTAGGATGAGCATGCTAAGTGTTTATGATGTAGTGGCTGCAGCTCTTAGGAGGAGTATGCCACGTGTTTATGATGTAGTGGCTGCAGCTCTTAGGATGAGCATGCTAAGTGTTTATGATGTAGTGGCTGCAGCTCTTAGGAGGAGTATGCCACGTGTTTATAATGTAGTGGCTGTAGCTCTTAGGATGAGCATGCTAAGTGTTTATGATGTAGTGGCTGCAGCCCTTAGGAGGAGTATGCCACGTGTTTATAATGTAGTGGCTGTAGCTCTTAGGATGAGCGTGCTAAGTGTTTATGATGTAGTGGCTGCAGCTCTTAGGATGAGCATGCTAAGTGTTTATGATGTAGTGGCTGCAGCTCTTAGGATGAGCATGCTAAGTGTTTATGATGTAGTGGCTGCAGCTCTTAGGAGGAGTATGCCACGTGTTTATAATGTAGTGGCTGCAGCTCTTAGGATGAGCATGCTAAGTGTTTATGATGTAGTGGCTGCAGCTCTTAGGATGAGCATGCTAAGTGTTTATGATGTAGTGGCTGCAGCTCTTAGGATGAGCATGCTAAGTGTTTATGATGTAGTGGCTGCAGCCCTTAGGAGGAGTATGCCACGTGTTTATAATGTAGTGGCTGCAGCTCTTAGGATGAGCGTGCTAAGTGTTTATGATGTAGTGGCTGCAGCTCTTAGGATGAGCATGCTAAGTGTTTATGATGTAGTGGCTGCAGCTCTTAGGATGAGCATGCTAAGTGTTTATGATGTAGTGGCTGCAGCTCTTAGGAGGAGTATGCCACGTGTTTATAATGTAGTGGCTGCAGCTCTTAGGATGAGCATGCTAAGTGTTTATGATGTAGTGGCTGCAGCTCTTAGGATGAGCATGCTAAGTGTTTATAATGTAGTGGCTGCAGCTCTTAGGATGAGCATGCCACGTGTTTATGATGTAGTGGCTGCAGCTCTTAGGATGAGCATGCTAAGTGTTCATGATGTAGTGGCTGCAGCTCTTAGGATGAGCATGCCACGTGTTCATGATGTAGTGGCTGCAGCTCTTAGGATGAGCGTGCTAAGTGTTTATGATGTAGTGGCTGCAGCTCTTAGGATGAGCATGCCACGTGTTTATGATGTAGTGGCTGCAGCTCTTAGGGTGAGCATGCTAAGTGTTTATGATGTAGTGACTGCAGCTCTTATGAAGGACCTGGAGCGGTTCTGTACATGGCACACCAAAATGGTGCAGTGATAACACGGCTGTCCTCGAGTAAAGTCTACTGCACTTGCAGCACAATTGGATTTGGAAATTCCCAGTGTAATGTCCATCAGTTCAGTTTCTGCTTAATTTCTTTTTTTTATGACACTCCTAGTTACAGCTACGGTAATTATGTATATAAACTATATGGATTATCGCTAAAATAATAATGGCCATAAAATGTCGAAAAATTTCACTTCACACTCACAGTTGAGCAGGAATGCTGAAAATGCTTGAAGTCTGAAAAGAAATATCGCACACTAACTGCTCATGGATATATAGCTGTCCTTTCCACGCATTATACTGTGCTAGAATAAAAAATATACATAGATAAATGATATACAAGGGCAACATATTTAACAGATTAAACACACAAGCAAAGACCAATATTTAACATACCTGCATTGTTTAACTGGATCCTGAAAAAGAAAAAAAAAAAACTAACTAATGAGACAATCAAATAAAATATGCAATGATATCAATGATAGTACACTATTCATTACTTACAGAAGTTACATAACAGTACACACTAGATGGTCAGAAAAATCAATCGACAGTCCTCCTTGAAAGGGATTGTCAGAACAGAAGGACTATTAAAACTACTGTAAGTCCTTCAGCTCGGTGCTTCATGGCGGGGCCAATCATTTAAATACACCTGTCCCTTTGCTTGTTGTCCCTCAATTTCCACCCCATCTCCTCTTTGATTGACAGCTCTGGCTTCATAGAGCCAGAGAAGGGAGGAGATAGAAGGAAAACAAACAGGTGGGAAGGTGTATATAAATGATTGGCCCCGGCATGAAGCACCGAGCTCTTGTACTTGGTTTTAACAGTCATTCTGTGCTGACAATCCATTTAAAGACATGTAAAATGACCGACTATGTGTTGCAGAATGTACAGGTCAGTTCTTCAGAAAAATCAAATGTACAGTGTTTATAAATATACGGCGTTTTTGCCAAAACGTTAGTGGCTCCTTCTGAAGCTCTGAAAAATGGAATTCAGGCGCAACCACCGATCGAGCCAATGACTTTAACAAGGCACAGGATCCGCCTTTGTTTGCACAGGATCCACCTTCTTGAGGTGGGAACAAAAGCGAAGTCGAAGATCAATGGCCGTTGGTGGATACAATGGATTCCTTTTTTTTTTTTTTTCAGAGATTCAGACGGAAACAACGATGGAGCCACTGTCTTAGCAAAAAAGCAATATGAAGTAGCCCTAGACAATTCTGGTGCAACTTATCTGTATAGGACCCACAGACAAGGAGAGGAAAAATCTTGCCTATCTAATGAATCTCCAAACATCAAGCAATGAAGTATGGTCAGCGCTTGATTTGGTCTTTTTCCAAACATCAAGCATACATGATTACACAGCAACCCGTTGTTTACATGGGTATATCTAGGCACTGAATAGGTGGTATTTTGGTACTCAGCATTTTATTTCAGTGATGTGTGGGATATTTGTTTGGTCACCATATAGTGGCAATGTGAGAGGTATTACTTGAGCTCTGTGCAGTGTATTATTTTAGGAATTCACGTTGGTATTATTTATTGCAATTTATGGCACAATTATTTGAGCACCATAAGGCTGTACGATTTAGCCAGTGAATGTTGGCAATAATTATGTGTTTTATGTGATACAATACTGTATGGCAACACTTGGACACCAGATAAAAGTATTAGTCATCTCCCTTTGAGCATACTATGGTAATATTAGGCACAAATGGATACTAGTTATTTGGATACTGTAAAAAGGCATGGTCTTCATTTATGTATTAATGTTAATAAAATGGGTTTCAGAAGCCTGGTCTACATAGCCAAAGGGCTTGGCTAGTGTTATTAAAATGCTGAAGAAACGTTGCTAGGTCAAAGCCTGCAAGCAGAGCTAATGCTAACAACTATGCCCCAGAGGGCACAGGCTTACCTGCCTACACCCAAACCACTAGACAGCAGGTGGAATATACAGTAGACCGTGCCTACATAAACAGTGTTTTTGTGCATTTTTACACATCCAATATAACTGTTTTCATGGATAAAACAGACTGTGCAAAGTTAATTGCGAAAATAGGATTGTATCTATACAACAAAATGTAGCAACTGCTTACATATCAGAGTCCTCTAGGACCTGCATGCTTTGCTAGTCAGAAAGTAGGAAACAATTATATTTCAGAAGATCGGCAATGACTTATGAAGTCGCCTGCCATTGTGAAATCCATATGATCATGCCTGAAAAGAGAAAAAAAATTCCATATAAGTCAGCACAGAAGTTGAGCATGACAATATAATCATATCAGAATATTGCATTGCAGTGGTGAAAAAGGGCCCGATTCATCATTGCTTTTGCACTTTTTTTGTTTGCACCCAATTCATTATTCTATTTGCGCCTTTAAGTTTATTTTATAAGTTCTTGGCTGTTATTTTGCTTTCTCTTGGTGGGCAGAGTCTAGCAATTTCAGATGTTTTCGCCCAATTCATCAACTGCGACTTTTTAAAAGGCGCAACTTCACTATAGTCCACCTCTGGTGTATTTTTGGGAACGCCAGTATTCTGCCACAATTTTTAACTATTATTGGCGCTAAAAGTTGCAAAAATAGCTCAAGACAGAAGGGAAGCCCTTTTCTTTGCATTAAATTCATGAATCGCATGCTTCATTTTGGTTAATGTGGTGCCAAAAACAGCAATTGATACCACAAAACAAAAAAGGAAAGGGACTTCTAAAAAAAATAAAAAGATGAATTGGGGCTACAATGTTTAAAAATAAAAGGTCCGATTCATCAAAGCTTTCACTCAATAATTATGGCATAAAACGTTGAAAATCCACAAAATTTAGGCACAACTCAAGAGTTTTGGGTAAAACTCAAACTTTTTCCATTTTCACACCAGTTTCTCCCAGCTTCGACAAAACGGGCATAGTTGGGGCGTGACGCCACAGCTTGTCTAATTGATAAGGAGGTGTGGCATTCCCTACGCTTCAAGTCTTACTTGGCGCACACTTCGTTACTCGTCCGATGCTCCAGATTTATGAAGAGGCATGCTCTGCACCTCTTCATGAGCCAGTAGCGTCTGACTCCAGCATGCCCCCTCAAGACGCTGATCTTGATGAATCAGGCCCAAAAAGTTCATACAGAATGCCAAATAAATGAAGGTCCCACTTTTAAGACCAAGTGTGGCAGATTTATGAAACTTTTCCACCTTGTTAGCATGTTCTCACTGTCTGGATAAAAGGCAGTGAAGCAGATCAGGAACAAGCTGACATTTTTCACGTGCCAGCACTATTTTTTCCAGCAGGCATTCATGCTGTAAGGCAATATTGCGCATGTTACGATGAAAATCCTGCCTGGCATACAATGGGAAGGTGCAGCAGTGTTAACTCATTTATTCCCCATTCGTGACCAAACCTTATAGCTTCACATATCAAAACAGAAAAAGTACTATGATCCATGCAGAAACTCAGCTCTGCACCATAATAATAAAACTGGGATCTAATTATTTGTTTTTGCCAACTCTTCCCGTTTACATACAGTTACCTTCCAATTCACATTCCATACACTCTGCTTATACCACAACTTGCATATATAGCAGAATTGCTTTTCTAGATTTTAAAAATGCTTTATATATGTAATTACCAGCACAACTACTATTTCTAAATGTGAAAACGAACTTGACATTCACCAATAATAAATCATAAAAGCACTTTTTTCATTCTTTTTTTTTTTTTTCTTTTTAACAAAACCCATGTTTACATTCAAACCTTCATTTGTACATGAATTGATCAGAAATCCCTAATTCACCGCTGCCATGTAAATTGTTACAAGTGGGAGTAATTTGGTTACTAGGGCAGAGAGGCTGCAGAGTATTCCCATAGCTGCTTTACCCATCGTCCTTACAGCATCTGTATACTGGCAAGGAAGAGAGAAGGGGAGCGGTTGTGAAATGCATCTTTTTCCTTTGCTTCCGGAAGACGTACATTCACTACAATAATTATTGCTTCAGGTTTCTCTCTCCATTGCTGCAGTAATATGCATGCTGTGCATTGGTCAGGGTTGGGTCTACAGACTCATTCATCAACTTCCTGTCATTTCACCTCCTTTAATACAAACACATTAGTAAAAGTTGAGGACACGTAACAGGAAGCATACGCATAGAAAAGCTTGTTCTATTTCTCAAAAACTCAGGAAATGAGAATGAAAGTATTTTTGAAAATTCACGTTTCTATTTAAAATGTGTTTATGCATTAATGAAGATTTTTTTTTTAATCTTTCTGTTGCATTGAGCCAATCTTCTATTATCCCTCTTGAAAATGTATGAATAAATTGCCAAAATGAACATTACGGCTCTCCTTGTCAGCGGGGTGTCTGTGCAGAGTATGACACTGTATAACCCAGTTGTCAATGTATTCATACACTGACCAAAGGAATCTCTGTATGCTCCAGACAGTGCTGTAAATAGCAGGAATCAGTTATTTTAATCACTTATTAAGCAGAATCGGTCTCAGTTTTTACACACTGAGTGCTGTACCTATGTACGTACTGGTCTCTAATAAAAATAATTATTTTTGCAGTTAATCGATGAGCCATTCTTAAGAAAATCTATAGTAGAAGCCATTTGCAAACCAGTCTTGAAGTGAACTGAGGGCGTATCGGTGCCTTGTAAGAAGCTGTACAAGTCACTGACATACCCGGTGCACTTCCAGTCTGATTAGCTTATGGCTTTTGTGTTAGATTTCTCTTTACTGGTACCTCACATCACTCCCCCTCAAAAAATATCATTTTTTTTTTATTCAGGGATAAGAGTCTATTCAGCTGTAAGCCATAGCACTACTGCCATATGTTAAAACGTGCTGATGCAGAAAAATGTTAAATAAGCATCCCACAAAGATTTTTTTATTATAAATCTGTGTATATGTGTATATGTGAATGTAGTGTAAGTGCTAATATTCTCATCTATCGCCGCCTTCTCCTCTTCTCAGTGACGCCACAGCACTTCAGACTCTCCGGATCAATCTATGCTCCATATGTGACTTGGAAGTCTCTTTTACAATTTAAGCCTATGGAGGTGCACTCTGATGCTCCATAGGCTTACACTGTAAAAGTCACTTCCAATTTACATAAAAAGTAGCGTGGCCCGGAGAGTCTGCAGTGCGGTGATATCACTGGGAAGAGGAGCAGAACGGCGCTGGATCCTGGTGAAGGTGGCGATAGATGAGAATACACACACACACACACACACACACACACACACACACACAGATTTTTAAACAAAAAACTTCATGGGAGTGCTTCTTTAAGGCATTGCTGATGATAAAATTGAAAGTTTACCACAAGTGAAACAGGCTCAGTGATAAACAGCCAGCCATGTATTCTCTACTTGATGAGAAAAACACTACACACCATGAGAATAATACCAGAAACCAGGCCTGAGGGGTGGCAGACAGTAGAAATGTACAGACGTTAAAATCATTTAATATTTTTATACTGGAGTTAATAAGTTATCACATATCCACTCTGCAAAGTGCTGTACTCTTACCTCTCGTGTAGACAATGTAAAGAGAAGTGGTGAGCAGTCTCTACAGAGCTCATTCTCATGATGGTTGGGTGCATCAACAGCAGAACCACCAATGACCAAGTTATCTCCCATCCTATGGTTAAGTGATCACTTTTGAACTTGATACAAACTCTTTAATGTAATTAATAATGTTGTATAACTAGTGTATGAAATGCAAAGTCAGTTGCATATTTACTTTCATTTTACTACAGTACATTTCTTAGTATTAGAGTTGGCGTGAACAGATTCGCACCACCTGGTCCATTGGCCACATCAGTGGAATGTGTCCTATTGACAGGAGCTGCGAGAACTGCCTCGTACCTGACACGGCTTGTTTTTTTTAATGACAGGCTAGCTAATTAAAAGATGAGCTTTGGATGCCGTCAGGTAGGAGGCGGTTCTCAGAGCTCCCGTCCATTGGCTTCAGATTACCAATATGGCTGATGAACCAGATGGTGCGAATCTTTTCGCACCAACTCTTTATCGTACTGATCATTGTATGAGAGTCATTTACAAAGCAGCTGGAGTCCGGTTTATCGACACCACATCCTTGGCAGACAATAAGAATTGCTCCTCTTGCTGCTCAGTCATAGGCATTAGCAGAAATTACTACTACTAAGATTAGATCCAGGACACTTTACCTGTATTACTTTAAGAACTTGAAGGCTTTTCATTTTCTATAGAACGCTCATGCTCAACTAATATTGTGCTTCAGGAATTGACAGATTTCCTCAACCCCTTTAAGGAGTACCTGCAAAACAAGATATAATAACTTTGGTTAGCGCACAACATTAAGGATAGGCCTACACTAAGATTTATTAATGTTCTAGTTATTGATTTTATCCATTGAGCTACAGCTGCAGTCCAAAGCAATACTGAGATTTAGGGTATGTGCCCACGATGTAGATTTGAAGCAAAAATTTCCTGAGCATTTCTGCATCTACTTGGCAGAAAAAACACATGCGGATTTTACATGCATTTTTTTTTCCAAGCGTTTTTCCAAGGGATTTTGAGAATCACTTGGAAAAGAGCTTGACAAGTTGGTCACACAATATAAATCCATGCAACTGGCATGGTTTTGAATTGTGTGACCAACTTAGAGGATATTTCCACTATCAAATGCTGCAACTAAAGTAAAAAGAATTCAAAAGTAAACAAATAAAAAAAAACTTATATTCACCTCTCTGGCAGCCGCCGGTCTCCTCCCGGCAGCGTCCTCTCTCCTCGGCATCCCGGTCGCGTGTCCATCAGCTGACTAAATGACGTCACCGCAGGTCCTACCAGTACACCGCGGGCCGCCGAGGAGAGAGGACGCCACCTGGAGCCGCCAGAGAGGTGTGCATGAATATTTTTATTTTTAACTTTATAATTCTTTTTTAACTTACAGGTACCATGGTACCCGGTTTGGAGGAGAGTCTTCTCTTCTCCAGACCCGGGTACCATCCGCACATTGTACCGCATAACGTCCGCATGTATACACGAAATCGCACAATAAACGGTTGTGCTGCGGATTTTTCCGCAATGATAATCCGCAGCGGAAATTTCGCGGATCATCATTGGGGAACATGACAGACATCTTAACAAGCGATTTTAATGCGTTTCCGCGGCGGAAATACCACCATCGTGGGCACACAGCCTAAATGTTCCTCAACAAATTGAGTACACTGTAATAATGAAACAATGGACTTTATAAATTTCTCTGACAGTGATCATGCAAACATACAAACTGAAGTTTGTGTGCATGACAATACGATAAAGCAGGAACAGGATGTGGTGATCAGATTACAGTATAGCCACAATACTAATACTTTTGGCTAAGATTACATTTTTTTATCCTATTAATTTTACATATAAAACTGAACAAAATATATTTCTGTGTTATTGCCCATTTAGATGAGCTACACTGTGTCCAGAAATTATTAGTATTTTGACCATATTTTTATGCAGATTTTCCAACTCCGGCACTGTATAAACTTGACTGCTTATTGGATGCCGCAGATCAGGTGATGTGTATTTATGTAATGAGGAAGGGTGCGGCCTAAAGATAAAACCCCCTTTATCAAGTTGTAGAGAATTATATGGCAGCTTGTTTTCCTCAGGCAAAATAGCCTAAAATAGAAGTGTACCTGCCTCTGAAAAGTCAACAATTGTTAAGTCTTAGAGGGAAGCAGCACTCTTGAAATCGCAAAGGGCTGTAATTACAGAACCATCAAAAGTTTTGTTGCAAATAGTCAACAGTGTCGTAAAAAATGTTAAAAAAAGACGTAGTTACTTACTGGTAACGGGATTTCTCAGAGTCCATGACGGCACCACGGAGAGAGGGGATCCGCCCTTCAAGGACAGGAAACCTACAGATAAAAGGGCGGTACTTCTCTCCCGCATCAGTTGTTTACAGAGCATGAGAGGACCACCAGGTTAGTAACACAAAATGTTACAATTTAAGAACTCAGAAACACCACGTGGCTACAACAGGTAACTAATAAGTGTGCGCACCCACACGTGAAGGGAGGGAATGAACGGGTGCCGTCATGGGCTCAGAGAAATCCCGTTACCGATAAGTAACTATGTCTTTCGCCTTCCCCCATGACGGCACCACGGAGAGAATTACAGAGAAGTGACTCATTAGGGGGGGGACCACAGCTTCTAGAACCCTTCTCCCAAAAGTAAGGTCTGAAGAAGAGGTTAAGTCTAGCCGGTAGTGATTGAAGAAGGTAGAGGTGGAAGACCAGGTTGCCGCTCTACATATCTGCTCTATCGTAGCACCTGTGGGGAGACGACACTCCTGTCTTTTTGAATCCAGCACGATGCCTAGGTATTCCTGTATCTGGCATGGTTCTGTTTTGGATTTTTCCATATTCAAAAGCCATCCTAAGCGAGTCAAAGGATCCATGACCTTTCCCAGATGGGATTTGCAGTTTAGGAAGGAGCTGCCTATTACCAGGAAGTCGTCTAGGTATGGGACGACCAGGGTGTTCTGTTCCCTTAGATGAGCCATTACCTATGCAACAACTTTGGTGAAAACCCTTGGGGCTATGGCGATGCCAAATGGGAGGGCCGTATATTGATAGTGTTTGACCACTCCAACTATAGGAACTGCTACTCTGGGGAACTTTCGGTAGTCTTTGTGTATCGGGAAGTGATAATAAGCGTCTTTTAAATCCAGGACGGCCATGAAACAATCGGGAAACAGCATTTTTACTGATGATTTTATTGTTTCCATTTTGAAGGCTTCCACCTTCAAAAGTTTGCTCAGCTTTTTTAGATTTACAATCGTCCTGTATATCCCATCTGTTTTTTTCCTTAGGAATAAAGGAGAATAGAAGCCCTTGCCTTCCTCCCCCCCCTGGGACCTCCTGAAGGACTGCCTTCCCTACCAGTCCCGGATTTCCTGCTCAAAGGCCAGCTGCTCCTCGATTGAGGACCTTTCGGGGGTCACGACAAAGTTTGGCTGAGGGAATGTGAGGAACTGGAGTTTCAAGGCCCGATTGTATTAGGCTCAGAATCCATGAGCTGTCGGATATTAATTCCCAGGCTGGGAGAAAGCCTGATAGCCTCCCCCCCCACCCGGGACAAATCCTCATTGGGAGGGCTTTCTGCTATCGTTGGGGGGGGGGGGGTTTGTTAAATAGGAACCCTTTGGTCTTCCTTCTCCTTTCTTCCCACCTATCCTGCTCTTTGGGGGGAGGGGGGGGTTTCTACGGATAAACCTTTTGCTCCGAAAAGGTTTTCTGTAAGCAGTGTTAGACAGGATAGGGAACCGCTTCTTATTGTCCCCTGCTTTTTCCACGATGTCATCAAGGGCAGGCCTGAATAGAAACTCGCCCTCACAGGGGATGGAGCACAATCTTGATTTAGTCTGTAGATCCCCGGGCCAACATTCGAACCAGAGGGCTCGTCTGGCCGCGTTAGCGAGCCCTGTTGCCCTAGCACCTAATCTGACGGAGTTCGCCAAGGCGTCAGCTAGGAAGGCTGCTGCCCCTTTCATTATCGGGATAGTTTCAAGAATTGTGTCTCTAGATATTTTTTGCCTCAGTTGTGTTTCAAGCTGGTCCATCCAGACCATTAATGACCTGGCCGTACATGTGGCAGCTACCGCAGGATTTAACCACCCCCAGTGGCTTCCCAGGAACCCTTTAGGAAGGTGTCTGCTTTTTTATCCATGGGGTCTTTTAAGACGCCCATGTCCTCAAATGGAAGGGAGTATTTCTTTGAGGCTTTGGCTATGGCGACGTCCAGTTTTGGCGCTTTCTCCCAAAAGGAACATGCAGGGTCATCGAACGGGTACTTTCGTTTAGGGGAAAGGAAGCCCTTCCTCTTCGGTCTTTTCCACTCTCTTAATTAAAGAGTGAACATGCTCATTTAGTGGAAAAGATCTCCTCTTTTTTTGCTCTAGACCATTACGTCCTGGAACATTATGTCCTGGATAGATTTCTTGGGCCAGGGATCTGCTAACCCCATGGTACACCTGACTGCCTTAATGAGGCCCGTTTCCTCGATAGGGAAACAGCTCCGTCCTCCTCTATCTGTAGACGAGGAAGAGGAAGATGAAGAGACGGATGTGTCCGAATCTCCGCCATTCTCAGAACTGCTAGATCTGGACTCGGGGGATATGGTTTTAGTTTTTTTTTTTAACCATTTACGCCCCCGAAAGGATTTAATGATATCTTCGACCTGTGACTTAATTAGGTCTCTAAGTTCAGAGGTAAATTTCGGGGTTTCCTCAATGCTGGAGCTGCAGAGTCTCTTATCCCAAGTAGTGGGTAAGGTTGGCCGGGCCTGGCATCCCATGAAGATCATCTTTAGGCACCCCGCAGGTATGCCTCCTCCGCAACTGTAGGATCCCGTCAAGGACAGGAAACCAACTGAAGCGGGAGAGAGGTACCGCCCTTTTATCTGTAGGTTTCCTGTCCTTGAAGGGCGGATCTCTTCTCTCCATGGTGCAGTCATGGGGGGGGGGGGGAGAAAAAGACGCACATTAAATTGCCAAAGATTTTAAAAGAATCAAAATGTGAAGTGGCCAGGACATATTTATCCTCCAGTGCTGTCATATTCCAGAGCTCCAACCTCCCTGGAGCGCCCAGAAGAACAAGGAGTTTAGTGCTCAGACACGGCTAACATAAGGAGGTTGAAACCCAACCACCACTGAGCAAGACAAAGAAGTTGAAACGTCAGGACTGGGCCAAGAATTATCTGATGACAGATTTTTTCAAAAGTTTTATGGACTGATGAGATGAGAGTGACTCTTGACACTCCAGACTTTTTCTGCAAGTGACAGTAATTCACACATTGTTCCCCTCCCCCCAGAAATCATGAAAGATCTTTGGGGGCATTTCACCATTTAAATACTCTTTTTTTTTTTATCTCAACAGATTTCCACTATAAAGGCTCGTTCACATGCCTGTATTTTTTCGATCCAAGTGCTATCCGTGAAAAAAAACGGACCACACTCGGACCGATGTTATTCAATGTAGATGAACTTTTTTTTTCACTTATTACATCTGCAAGTGAAAAAAACTCAGCATGCACTAGTTTCTTCCAAAAATTGAATGAGACTCACCCGTTCAAGTCTAATGGTGGGTAAAAAAAAAAAAAAAATCAGATGCCATACAGACTGTGCATGCATGCTTATTATATGCATGTGTGCGCACTTAAGTAATGGACCTGTTATTAACGTCTTGACGAAATCTAATGTGCAATACCAAGGAAGTCTTGCTTTCCCCAGAGTGCAATCAATATGCAGTTTTTTGCTCACTCCTAGAGACCCGCCATAATAAAGGAACTATAAGGTTATATTCACAAATTGCAGATTTGCTACGGATTTTCCACATCATTTCAGCATAATCTGAAAGCATTACATCCACAACACAGTCAACCCAAACAAGCACAATTAAAATATATACTGCAATATTTTTATATTCCAGTGTATAAGTGATCAAATGACCGCAAGTAAAAAAAAAAAAAATGTAAAAAAATTACGTTTAAAGTTGCCTCTTTTCCCCATTTGAAAAATAAAAGGAAAAAAAATATATATATTTTTATTGTTCAGTCCAAAAAAGTCCCATTTCTGAAAATATAAAATAAACAGTACGTTAAAACGCAAAAAAAAAAGCCTTTTTTGCTTATTGCATTTCTAAAAAAAACACAAAAAGTGGTCAAAATGAGGATTTTTGGTATTCACCCACAGAAACCATGGGTTGTATGCTGTCACATGGAGGATGACACTAAACATACATCTTGGAAAAAAAACAGATATTATTGTTGTATACAACAAAACATTGGGAAAGGAGGTAAATTGACCACCGTCCCAATTGTTAGTCCATGCTAAAAATATATATACACACACATCAAAAACCACAAAATATTCATCATGTGCAAGTATTAAACAATTAATATTATAAATAAAAAGAAAAAGGAAGTATGAAGTGTATTCTATAATATGTATGCGGTACACCGGGCACAATCAGCACAGAGGTGTTTAAATTTGGCGCCAATATCGCTGATTGGTCGCGGACGCCGGCCGCAACCAATCAGCGTCATATTAGTGTGGGCCTGGGAGCGGTGCTGCTGTGCGGGTACTTCCGCTGCGAGCAGCCGGGAGATGAGCGGCTGCTCGCAGCAGAAGCATCCCGACCGGCGGTGCCGCTCCCCGGTCCTCCCTTCACACTTACCCTCGGGAGATCAGCGGTCCTAGCCGCTGATCACCCGACGGTAGCCGCATGGAGGTCAGCGGCGCCGCCGGTCGGGGTAGTTCTGCTGCGAGCAGCCGGGAGATGACCGGCTGGCGCTGGTTATCTCCCGGCTGCATCGCCGCTGACCTCCGTGCGGCAGATGAGCCGCTAACGGCCATCTTTTTTCTGAAATCCTGCGTCGCTGATTGGCCGCGGCTGGACCAATCAGCGACGCTGGATTTCCTGGACAGAAGGACACACAGACGGGATAAGACAATTATATATATTAGATAATTACAACTAATACCAGTATTGCAGAAGGAAGGATAGCAATTCATCGGTTACCACCTGAGCAACTGTCTCTTTCAGTACCCTTCTGCTAAGACTCGCAACACTGATGCAAAGGCAAGAGCTTCGCACAGATTTGGACTGAAGACTAAGTAGCAGCCCTATGGAAGACAAGAACATATTCCTGGAGGTGTATAACTCAGGAGGCATCTACCACAAGGGGGTAAGTGGACCGCGCCCCAGAAGAGGAGCCCTAGCTTAGACCGATCTTCCACATTAGCAGATTGAAACCATGGTAGCCCCATGTCAGAGCATACCGGGTTGACAAAGCATCTGAGACAGCAGAGCTGCACAAATGACATCAGATTGTTTAAGAATTGCTCAGTGAGAAGAGAAGTATCTAAAAGGAAGAAAAGCAACCTCCTCACTAAGGTGGCGAACACTGTAGGGAGAAAGGAAGGAGCTGAACGTAAAGTCATTCTGGCCCGGAGAAAGAAAAGTGAGAGCCACGCCTCAAGGGGGAAAAAAAAAAATATATATATATATCACCATTTGGGTCAAATTGACTTCTAGGTTACAGCACAGGATAAATGGATTATTCCAGGATCAAAAAAAATTGCATAAAAGGTGGTAAATCACATGCAAAAAAATAAAATAACTGTAAAGGGGTATTCCTGTCCCAATATGTAGTAGGTATAGTATTAGCAAATAACTCCAATTAGAAATGTAGTATAGTTCTTCTGATTCACTATGTTACTATGTCTGGATCAACATGTTAGGCTATGGGTTGAACTAGATTGACTTAGTCTTCCTTCAAGCTTAAAAACTATGTCACTATGTTACTTTCCCCATGTGCAGGGCATTGCAGTAGATTAGATATCCATTAGATAACGGTCACTATTTGAGTGGTTGGGTAGTAGCCATATATACTTATGCTACTGCAATGCCCTGGGGTAAGCACACATAACTATACTACATTTCTAATTGGAGGTATTTGATAATATTATTATAACACCTATGACATATTGGGATAGGATTTTGAAGATGGGAATATCACTTTAACTTGGAATGGTGGTCCCTACAGTCACATGCCATAGTCCCAAATGCAGATCAGTGCTTCTAGGCAGTCTTGTGCCATCGATCACATCAACAGCGCTGAGGCCAATGATTGCCTGCAGTGGTCATTTGACCACTGGAGGGAAACAGACAGCAGCAGATAGCACATGGCCGGCAATGATTGAGAGACATAAGATTCATGAAGTAATTGTTAGTTGTTTTGATATTGTATATTATTTAACTGAATCACAAGGGAAAAGGAAAAATCACAACCTAAACAGTTGTCCTTTTCTAGCATTAATTTCAAAAGGCCATTCTTCTCCAGAGGAAACCACTACCGTTCAATTACATTTTCCTGTGATCCTACGCAACTTTTTCTTTGTGCATCCCTAGCCTAGATACTCAACCATTCTCCTAGGTGAGGAACGTAAAGCACCAAGCCAGAGGTTTTTTTTTTCAGTGCTGGACTGGTGTTTCTAATCTAAGGTCTCTCTGCCTATAGTCTTATACTTAACAGCCGCCGTCTTCACCTTTTATCAACATCATTCTGGTCCTGATCTGCCATCGTGACTGCAACTTTTGACTGGCTGGAAGTCAGAAGTCACAAGCTCTCAATGCAATTTTAGGAGAGCCAGAACAAAGCTCTGAGAGACTTGCATTAAAAAGTGACCCCTGGCTCGTCAAGCAAACACCGGCGCGATCCAGCAGGTCACAAACTGCTGGAAACCAACTGGAGCGGAGGTGATGAAAGGTGAAGACGGTAACAGATAATCATGCAAGTAGGTGCAGCGACCTTCGATTAGAAGCACCACTCCAGCGGTAAAATAAAAACCGCTGGAGTGGTGCTTTAATATACAAATAAAATATACATGTTAAAATATGCAGAGTAACATATATCGCATAATTTTTTTTTTTTCACCAGAGCATATATATCTCGTATAAGCTGACTAGTTAAGTATAAGTGTTAGCTTGTTAGGACCTGCTATAAGAAAGCAAGCGCAGGCACGGAAGCAATAGAGAGCAGACACAAACCTGTTAGACAGCAGATTGTTACTTAAACTGCATGAATACCGTATATTATAGTTTATACAATGGATATAACAAAAAAAAAAAAATTTACACACCCGTTATAAGGAAAAAAAACAAACAACCCTCATACCAAGAAGAATCATTTCAGAACTTTTTCCATCTTTAATGTCACCCATAATCTGTACAATTAGGGCTGTGGAATCGGTAAGCCAAACCTCCGACTCCTCAATTTCCATGACACTGACTCCATGAGTCCCTCATACATGGCTCATGTTTAGGTGATAAATTTACTGCAGCACTGATTCATCTCCGCTAAATGTCTAGACCCTTAGATCAGGAATAGGACATTTCATAACTTTCCCACATTCTTATGAAAAAATATTCCCCACAAACTGCATTGAACTACTGTACCCAATTTATTATATATTTTAGGAGTTGGAGTCGGTCTATTTTATATCGACTCCGACTCCACAGCCCTGTGTACAATTCAAATATAAAAGAAACAGTCGTTTTGGGTAGAAAAATAAACAAAACTAAAATAATGTGGTTGCATAAATATGCACACTCTTAAAATTCAAGTACCCTTTGAATTTATGACAACATTCAGTCTTTTTGGGTAGGAGTCTATCAGCATGACATCTAGAGTTGGCAATCTTTACCCACTCTTCCTTGAAGCAGTGCTCCAAATCTGTCACATTGAGAGGGCATCACCTTGTATATCGCCCTCTTCAGGTCAACCCTCAGATTTTCAATTGCTGAAAGGTGAAATTCCTCTTCATCTACTGTACAACAGAAGCCTGCAGGTTTTGATGCAAAATTGTCTGATATTTGGAACTGTTCATAACTCCCCTCGACCTTGATTAAATTCTCAGTTCTGGCTGGCAAAAAAATTGCCTCAAGGCTGCCTCCACCATGCTTCACTGTAAGTATGGTATCCTTGTGATGATGCACGGTGTTAGCTTTCTGACAAACATACCAATTGGATGATTGCCAAAAGAGTTCAGGTTTGGTCTCAGACCATAACACATTTTCCTACATGCTTTTGGCAAACTTTATGTAGGTTTTGGCAAACATAGCTGGGCTTGGATGTTTTTATTTGTAAGAAAAGGCTTCTGTCTTGCCACCCTATTCCACAGGCCAAAGAATACAGGAGATTATTGTCACATGCAGTACTCCCCACAAATTCCTGTAGCTCCTTTAAAGTTGTTGTAGGCCTCTTAGCAATCTCCCAGACAATTTTTTTTTCTTGACTTTACAGCAATTTTTGATGGACATCCAGTACTAGGCAATGTCACTGTTGTGCCAAATTAAAGCCATTGTTGACATCCGTCTTCACAGTATTCAAAGGTATATGTAAAGCCTTCAAAATTGTTTTGTATCCTTCTCCTGACTGATAACTTTCAACAATGAGATCCCTTTGATGTGTTGTAAGCTGTTTACAGACCATTTGCTGTAAAATGCAACTAAGAAAATGTCAGGAAAAAACTACTAGAAAAGCTAAACTTTATAGGAGGTTAATCAGAATCAAGTTTAATGATGGCAGCTGTGTACTGACTACTGTTTTACATGAGTTTAAATGTGATTGTTTAATTCCCAACACAACCACATTCTCAATTATAAGCAGGTGTTCACACTTATGCAATCAATTATTTGTGTTTTTCCCCCCTCAAAATGATTTCAGCTAATTTCTTAATGGATGATGGGTGACATTAAAGGGAACCCATCATAAAAAAAAAAACACTATTAACCTGCAGATATGTGGTTAATCTGCAGGTTAATAGCATTACTAACCTGCCCGGCGCCTACATTTAGCCGAACGATGCAGGGAAAAAATGAACTTTATTCTCCCCGGAATAATTTGGTTTCAGTCATGGGCAGCAACAACACAAGTTCAGTCACAGCTCTGAAAATACTGAGTGGCGGCTGTAACCACGCTCCCAGATTGACAGCTGGCCCCAATGTAGAGGGAGTCTCATCCAGGGGCGGGGGCACGGTTACAGCCGCCTCTCTGTATTCTCAGAACAGTAACTCAACCAGTGCTGGCGCAGCCCCCATATCTGCAGGTTAATAGTGTTCTTTCTGGTGACAGGTTCCCATTAAAAGTGGAAAAAGGTCTGAAACGATTCTTATTGGTATGGTTTTTTTTACATGTTAAAAACCTGGCAATTTAACAGGTGTCTGTAGACTTATATCCACTGTATAGTCACATAATACCGTGTCACGCTATAAGTGTTAACATTTAGGATACGACAATAGAAATCGGCCAGAGCATGCCTAAAAACCTCACCATCATGCAATTTTATCTCCAATCAGCAGTTTTCAAATTGATTTGTTAATGCTATTACACCTTGAAATGCATTAGCGTCGTCCACCAGAAAAAGACTTATCTTCTGCGGTTGCTAATGAATTGTGAATTTGAAGATACTCAATGCATTCACGAAGGAATCAAAGATTACCCATCAGCTATTAGGAAATGTTATGAAGTAAGTTAGGTTCTCTGCTTTCTCTCAATTTTGACATCTTTGAGAGACTTCCTGCCTCTGAGCTGGTAGATATCTCTGCTTGAGGGGATACTGTGCAGCTTCTGAACATATGGGAATATGCTGCTGTCTTCATGCTGGATGTAGTTGTAGTGTTACATGCAAGATGGATTCCTGTAAATTATGAAGCTTAAAGAATAGAATGCCAGGAGTAGCAGCAATAGAAGTACCGTAAATCCTATCAGTCTTCACTGTATTGCAGCTGCTGGACCCTTTCAAGCACATACAGTGGGGAATATAAGTATTTGATACACTGACTATTTTGAAAGTTTTCCCACCTACAAAGAATGGAGAGGGCTGTAATTTTTATCGTAGGTGCACTTCACCTGCCTGTGAGACAGAGAATCTTAAAAAAAAAAAATGCTGAAAAATCACAGTTGTTTGATTTTTACATAATTAATTTGCATTTTATTAAATGAAATAAGTATTTGATACAATAGAAAAACAGAACTTAATATTTGGTACAGAAACCTTTGTTTGCAATTACAGAGGTCAGACGTTTCCTGTAGTTCTTGACCAAGTTTGCACACACTGCAGCAGGGGTTTTGGCCCATTCCTCCATACAGATCTTCTCCAGATCTTTCATGTTCCGGGGCTGTCGCTGGGCAACATTGAGTTTCAGATCCCTCCAAAGATTTTTCTATTTGGTTCAGGTCTGGAGACTGGCTAGGTCACTCGAGGAACTTCAAATGCTTCTTACGGAGCCACTCCTTAGTTGCCCTGGCTGTATGTTTTGGGTCATTGTCATGCTGGAAGACCCAGCCACGACCCATCTTCAATGCGGTTACTGAGGGAAAGAGGTTGTTGACCAAAATCTTGCAATACATGACCCCATACATCCTCCCTTCAATACCATGCAGTCGTCCTGTCCCTTTTGCAGAAAAGCACCCCCAAAATATGATGTTTACTCCAGCATGCTTCACGGTTGGGACGGTGTTGTTGGGGTTGTACTCATCATTCTTCTTCCTCCAAACACGGTAAGTGGAGTTGATACCAAAAAGTTCTATTTTGGTCTCACCTGACCACATGACCTTCTCCCATGCCTACTCTGGATCATCCAGATGGTCATTGGTGAACATCAAATGGGCCTGGACATGTGCTGGCGTGAGCATGGGGACCTTGCATTCCCTGCAGGATTTTAATCCATGACGGTGTAGTCTGTTACTAATGGTAATGTTTGAGACTGTGGTCCCAGCTCTCTTCAGATCATTGACCCGGTCCTCCAGTGTAGTTCTGGGCGGATTCCTGACCTCTCTCAGAATCATCCTTACCCCACGAGGCGAGACCTTGCATGGAGCCCCAGAACGAGGAAGATTGACAGTCATCTTGTGATTCTTCCATTTTCTAATAATTGCACCAACAGTTGTTACCTTCTTAAGAAGTTGTTTGCCTATTGTCCTGTAGCCCATCCCAGCTTTGTGCAGGTCTACAACTTTGTCCCCGGTGTCCATAGACAGCTCTTTGGTCTTGGCCATGGTAGAGAGGCTGGAGGGTGATTGAGTGTGTGGATAGGTGTGCGTTCACTGTCTCCACCTTCACGCGAATTGATCATCAAGAGGAAGTCCGGGCTGTGGCTGGCCTCTGACTTTCTCTTAATTTTCAATTCATTCAAAGGTGGGGCCTGTGCCGCCAGTGCTGATGGGCCACCGGGCTCATGTGTCAAAACAACCGCACAAGAGCCTTGAGACCTCAAGTGCAGACACAGCTGGACCGGTGCTGGCACGGGAGGTTGAGTATAGGCTTTTTTATTTCATCAGGGCAAAACATTTCGATCAAGAAGGGGTTGTCCTAATAGTGACCAACCCTTTTAATTGACCCTTTGGAAACAGCTATGTCCTCCTTTAATACATTACTTAATATCAGCTATATGCTATTTCCTATCTGGGTGTTATAACACACAGGACCATGCTATTACATGACTGATAAATAACAGTGTTCTAAATTTTGTATAATTTAGGCTACTTGCGGAATGTGTGAAAACAAGTTTTCAAAAAATTCAATCTCAACTGGTCTCCTTAGGATATTTTCTGGATACCCCTGAATATATGAGAGTCACCCTTTTTGACTCACTCAATCCTCTCCTCATCCTTACATCCCAATTCCTATACTGTCCCTTCCCCTCCCTGTCTATTCTAAGTCTTGTATGCCTTCTCCTCTTTTCAGAATGTTATAAATCTGAATTTCTAACTAATTCCATAATTCATTATTTTCATACTTTAATGCATTTTTGTGCTATACAACTGGTTTAAAAATTGTCTTCATTGAAACCTGTTATTTGTCTTTATAACAATGTTTTATTTTTCTTAAATTTTATATTCTATAAAACTTGAAAATTCTTCAATAAAAATGTACAATTTAAAAAAAAAAAACATGTTTTGTTTGATTTGCTGTTTAATGGGACTTTGGTGAATTAACCACCTTTGTGTTTTTCTCATCTCTTACCTAAAAGAGGAAAGTTTGTTGTAACAGTTTTCAAAAACACACATTACATATACATGATAAATATTTATCTTAAAATTTCTTAGCCCAGAGCATTTTTTTTGAGAAGTACAATAAAATGGATCTAACATTGTTGTTCAAAACAACCAGTATACAGCAGGTGTGGAATTTTACACCACTCCGCTGGTCAACTTGTCTCTTTTTAGTTTGTAATAGTACATATCTTAGATATTTAAAAAATAAAAACCCTTTTGGCAGTTTTGCCAAATCATCCTGGGATTTATTGAGCCTTGTGTTATCGAGGACAATGACACCTATTCTCTGAGGGGTTCACTGTGCGATAAATACAGTGGCATGAGATACGGTACATAAACCGTAACAAATAAAATCCTAATACTAGACTCCAAACATTAGATGGCTTCTAAAAAAAAAAAATATACACTATACACAAGTTATAAAATGCCAATTATTAGAATAAATATACTTTTCTATCTGGGCACTGTGTGCTCTATTAAGAATTAGTAAACCAGCCATCTTTCTCACAAATCCAGACATTCCCCAGTGATTTGGTAGCTACTCCGTACTCCAGCTGACATCCCTCCCAGGTTTACAGCTGGGAGAGGCTGGCTACATCTGCTTTGTAAGGTGTGCCTGGACAGGCTCAGGCAGCTTAGATAAAAAAAGCAACCTCTAAAATTGCAGCAAATGTAAAAGGTTAGGGCTAAAAAGTAAGAAGAAGATTCAATTGACGAATTACTGGATGCTGTCATTAGTAAACCTGCAACAACTAAGAGGATGAATTAATGGGGATGTGTCATGAAGAAAACCCCTGTCCATATGCCCAATTAGAAAAAAAATGAGCATAGGAGAGGTAAGGACCCCCCTCTCTGATTCAGAACAGTGTCTCTCTGCACACGCAGTTCCCAATCTGACGGATGACTTGCAAAAGTACACTACCAGCAGCTTCCCTGGGCACTATCAGATGTTTGCTGTGAGTGCCAACGACGAGACCTAGGACAATCATATCCGGCTTGCAATTCACTGGGGTGTTTTCAAGTACGACAACCATTTCGCACACATATACACATATATATATATATATATATATATATATATATATACACACACACAGTACAGACCAAAAGTTGGGACACACCTTCTCATTTAAAGATTTTTCTGTATTTTCTTGACTATGAAAATTGTACATTCACACTGAAGGCATCAAAACTATGAATTAACACATGTGGAATTATATACTTAACAAAAAAAGTGTGAAACAACTGAAAATATGTCTTATATTCTAGGTTCTTCAAAGTAGCCACCTTTTGCTTTGATGACTGATTTGCACACTCTTGGCATTCTCTTGATGAGCTTCAAGAGGTAGTCACCGGAAATGGTTTTCACTTCACAGGTGTGCCCTGTCAGGTTTAATAAGTGGGATTTCTTGCCTTATAAATGGGGTTGGGACCATCCGTTGTGTTGTGCAGAAGTCTGGTTGATATACAGCTGATAATCCTACTGAATAAACTGTTCAAATTTGTATTATGGCAAGAAAAAAGGAGCCAAGTAAAGAAAAACGAGTGGCCATCATTACTTT
Source organism: Phyllobates terribilis (assembly GCF_046119375.1). Taxonomy (NCBI): domain Eukaryota; kingdom Metazoa; phylum Chordata; class Amphibia; order Anura; family Dendrobatidae; genus Phyllobates; species Phyllobates terribilis. Next base: position 297,190,630 of record NW_027362771.1, read on the forward strand.
AAGAAATGAAGGTCAGTCAGTTCGAAAAATTGGCCAAACTTTGAATGTGTCCCCAAGTGCACTTGCTAAAACCATAAAGCGCTACAAAGAAACTGGCTCACATGAGGACCGCCCCAGGAAAGGAAGACCAAGAGTCACCTCAGCTTCTGAGGATAAGTTTATCCGAGTCACCAGCCTCAGAAATCGCAGGTTAACAGCAGCTCAGATTAGAGACCAGGTCAATGCCACACAGAGTTCTAGCAGCAGACACATCTCTTCAGCAAATGTTAAGAAGACACTGTGCAGCAGGCCTTCATGGTAAAATAGCTGCTAGGAAACTACTGCTAAGGACAGGCAACAAGCAGAAGAGACTTGTTTGAGCTAAAGAACACAAGGAATGGACATTAGACCAGTGGAAATCTGTGCTTTGGTCTGATGAGTCCAAATTTGAGATCTTTGGTTCCAACCACCATGTCTTTTGCGACGGAGAAAATGTGAACGGATGGACTCTACATGCCTGGTTCCCACCGTGAAGCATGGAGGAGGAGGTGTGATGGTGTGGGGGTGCTTTGCTGGTGACACTGTTGGGGATTTATTCAAAATTGAAGGCATACTGAACCAGCATGGCTACCACAGCATCTTGCAGCGGCATGCTATTCCATCCGGTTTGCGTTTAGTTGGACCATCATTTATTTTTCAACAGAACAATGACCCCAAACACATCTCCAGGCTGTGTAAGGGCTATTTGACCAAGAAGGAGAGTGATGGGGTGCTACACCAGATGACCTGGCCTCCACAGTCAGCAGACCTGAACCCAATCGAGATGGTTTGGGGTGAGCTGGACCGCAGAGTGAAGGCAAAAGGGCCAACAAGTGCTAAGCATCTCTGGGAACTCCTTCAAGATTGTTGGAAGACCATTTCCGGTGACTACCTCTTGAAGCTCATCAAGAGAAAGCCAAGAGTGTGCAAAGCAGTCATTAAAGCAAAAGGTGGCTACTTTGAAGAACCTAGAATATAAGACATATTTTCAGTTGTTTCACACTTTTTTGTTAAGTATATAATTCCACATGTGTTAATTCATAGTTTTGATGCCTTCAGTGTGAATGTACAATTTTCATAGTCAAGAAAATACAAAAAAAATCTTTAAATGAGAAGGTGTGTCCAAACTTTTGGTCTGTACTGATATATATATATACACACACACATACATATACGACACTTTCCCGATTGATAATACCTTGTGATTAGGTTATGTTCATGTGTGAACAATACATTTTATTAGTATTCTTAAAAAAAAACACCATTACCGTATAACATGGACATACGAATATTACATTTGAGAAAAGGTCATCTGTTTCATTATAAGTATATATAAGGAGTCCTTCCTCTATGAAATAACCAATATAGTTTCATACATAGGGAATTGCAGGACATTTGTCTGTTTTTATTCATATATAACTATATTAATTATTTCACAAAGGAAGGATAGAGAGATAGATATATATATATATATATATATACACATATACACATACATACACAGTGCTGGCCAAAAGTATTGGCACCCCTGCAATTCTGCCAGATAATACTCAGTTTCTTCCTGAAATGATTGCAATCACAAATTCTTTGGTATTATTATCTTCATTTAATTTGCTTGCAAGGAAAAAACACAAAAGAGAATGAAGCAAAAATCAAATCATTGATCATTTCACACAAAACTCCAAAAAAGGGCCGGACAAAAGTATTGGCACCCTCAGTCTAATACTTGGTTGCACAATCTTTAGCCACAATAACTGCGAACAACCGCTTCCGGTAACCATCAATGAGTTTCTTACAATGCTCTGCTGGAATTGTAGACCATTCTTCTTTGGCAAACTGCTCCAGGTCCCTGATATTTGAAGGGTGCCTTCTCCAAACTGCCATTTTGAGATCTCTCCACAGGTGTTCTATGGGATTCAGGTCTGGACTCATTGCTGGCCACCTTAGAAGTCTCCAGTGCTTTCTCTAAAACCATTTTATAGTGCTTTTGGAAGTGTGTTTTGGGTCATTGTCCTGCTGGAAGACCCATGACCTCTGAGGGAGACCCAGCTTTCTCACACTGGGCCCTACATTATGCTGCAAAATTTGTTGGTAGTCTTCAGACTTCATAATGCCATGCACACGGTCAAGCAGTCCAGTGCCAGAGGCAGCAAAGCAATCCCAAAACATCAGGGAACCTCCGCCATGTTTGACTGTAGGGACAGTGTTCTTTTCTTTGAATGCCTCTTTTTTTTCCTGTACACTCCATGTTGATGCTTTTTTCCCAAAAAGCTCTACTTTTGTCTCATCTGACCAGAGAACATTCTTCCAAAACGTTTTAGGCTTTCTCAGGTAAGTTTTGGCAAACTCCAGCCTGGCTTTTTTATGTCTCGGGGTAAGAAGTGGGGTCTTCCTGGGTATCCTACCATACAGTCCCTTTTCATTCAGACGCCGACAGATAGTATGGGTTGACACTGTTGTACCCTCGGACTGTCGGGCAGCTTGAACTTGTTTGGATGCTAGTCGAGGTTCTTTATCCACCATCCGCACAATCTTGCGTTGAAATCTCTCGTCAATTTTTCTTTTCTGTCCACATCTAGGGAGGTTAGCCACAGTGCCATGGGCTTTAAACTTCAAGGACACAGGACAGAGGTTGAGTCAACTTTAATCCATGTTAACTGGCTGCAAGTGTGATTTAGTTACTGCCAACACCTGTTAGGTGCCACAGGTAAGTTACAGGTGCTGTTAATTACACGAATTAGAGAAGCATCACATGATTTTTCAAAGGGTGCCAATACTTTTGTCCACCCCCTTTTTTAGGTTTGGTGTGGAATTATATCCAATTTGGCTTTAGGATAATTCTTTTTGTGTTTTTTTCATTGAAGACAAATTAAATGAAGAGAATAATACCAAAGAATTTGTGATTGCAATCATTTTCAAGAAGAAACTGAGTATTATCTGACAGAATTGCAGGGGTGCCAATACTTTTGGCCAGCACTGTATATAATGAAACGGATGTCCTTTTCTGAAATTTAATATTTGAATGTCCATATTACATGGTAATGGAGTTTTTTAAAAATACTAATATAACCCCTCTAAAAACAATAAATTGTATGTTCACACATACTTGGTCCTCTCTAATGGATAAGCTACTTTTCAAAAATTAGGTTATGTTCATCCAGTTTTATCCACTTGTCAGTGACCCTGTCGCAGCTTACATTTGAAGACCTGAAAAACGGGATTTGGATGTTTGCGCCAAAGGGGCCATTGACATTAATTATAGAGATGGAGTCAGTTTGTGCTCAGTCGGACATCATTTTTGGCAGTATCTGCATATTTGCAGCTGCCACCAAAAACTAGTCAACTGCGTCTTGGAGCTTGACTCAAGTTTGTGTTTATGGGCAGAAAATGATGTCCGACCGAGCACATAGTGACTCTGTCTGCATCGTTAATGTCCCGTTTTTCAGGGTTTCGGACGTAATCCTTCACAGAACCACTGACGAGTGAATAAAACACCGTGTGAACGTAGATTTAAAGTGAATGTGTCACTAGATTTTTGCTACCTCATCTGAGAGCAGAATAATGTAGGGGCAGAGACCTTGATTCCAGTGATGCATCACTTAGTTTACTGAGTGCAGTTGTGAGACAAACCATTTTCTCTGATGCAGATGGAGCTGACCCTGCCCACACTCCTGATTAGCAGCTCTCTGTTTACAATGTATATTGACAGGGAGTGGCTAATCAGTGGTGGGGGCTGAGTTACACCAGGAGGCATGTGGGCACCTAGACTGGTAGTAATAAAACGCTCATTGTGTTGAAACAACAGCACACAGCCTAATAAGGGTCACATTGGTGAAATCAGTATGAGCCCTTACCTCATGCTGCCCTCAGATTAAAAACAGTAGTAAGCTCATTGGTATCCTTAATTATATAACATATATGAAACTCCAAACATTAGACTAAACACGACCAGGGTCGGAAAAAACCCAACATGACCATAGTTTTAAATTTTAAATATCTTTATTGGAACAACCTTAGTAGCTATAAAATATATGAAAACACAACACTATGATGCTACCAAACGGGGAAAGCAATCCAGACAATCATCAGCGTTAAGTGTGTATTATAGTGGTGATTTCCTACTCTTCCATAAAGTGTCTAGTGCACATAGTTTAAGACATTAATGCCCCAAATAACAATCTCATAACCTCAAAAGTAGTATCATCAAGGTAGGGCATAAAAACTGTATACTTACTCTAGCGCTTGGTCTGGTGTGTATCCCCGCACCCCTACGCGCGTTTCACCCTCGCTTCTTCGGGGGGGCGTAGAAGCGAGGGTGAAACGCGCGTAGGGGCGCGGGGATACACACCAGACCAAGCGCTAGAGTAAGTATACAGTTTTTATGCCCTACCTTGATGATACTACTTTTGAGGTTATGAGATTGTTATTTGGGGCATTAATGTCTTAAACTATGTGCACTAGACACTTTATGGAAGAGTAGGAAATCACCACTATAATACACACTTAACGCTGATGATTGTCTGGATTGCTTTCCCCGTTTGGTAGCATCATAGTGTTGTGTTTTCATATATTTTATAGCAACTAAGGTTGTTCCAATAAAGATATTTAAAATTTAAAACTATGGTTATGTTGTTTTTTTTCGGCCTCAGATAAAAAAGCAAAAACCTGCTGACAGATTCCCTTTAAAGGCAGTGAACACCATTAAGGTATTATATAATTATATGAACGTATTTATGGCTAAAAAGTATTTTTGCAATAGCTTCTAGTGTCAGTGTGTCACAGCACATAGCTGCAGAATAAGCCAATCACGAAGATACCAGAGAGACAGCAGATTGTAACCCCGATCTCTCTTCTCTTGAACCATCTTCTAAGCTGATTTATGGCCAGATCAAAGCTGATCAGATCATAAATTGACTGTCAGAAGAGAGATAATGGTTGTAAACTAGAACCATCAGATCTCACTGACTGAGGTGACTCAACTCATTCTGCTATGTACTGTGATAAATAGAGGATGTAGAAGTCACGGGGTCACATTTTTTATGAAACCCAACTAGAAAAAGCATTTTAGCCAAAAAAAAAATGTATTTAACAGGACAAAAACAAAGGGCCCAAATCATTAAGACTGGTGTTTTGTGCGCCAGTCTTGATGAAGTGTGCGCTACAGTAAGATGCGCCAAATCCATGAAGAGGTGCGCGCAGTTTATTGAATTTCTCGCATCTTTCAACTGCCATGAACCAACAGAAATGTGATCTGTTCGGGCTGGTGTAAATAAATTATTAATGTGTTGGGCAGGCTTGGTCACGCCCCATCTAAGCTCCACCCACTTTCCAAAAAGTTGGCAAAGCTTGCTGGGAATTGCATAAAAATGCCAATCCAGCATTTCAAGAAAAAAAAAAAAAAACTGCTTAATGAATCCAGAGCCTAAATGTCTGGCTCAAAATCATTCCATGAGAAAGAGTTGCCCTCGGAAGTGAAAATACAATTATTTTCTGCCTCCAATCTTCACATCCGGCCAAACCAAATGCTACTTCAACAAGGGCGGAGGGGTCAGCATCCGCGTTATACAGGCTGGACGGGGCATTGCACGGATGGCGGACCCCGACAAGAAGGTCCAACCTCTATGGGGACAGCCACTTTATAATCCCACAGGAATCCTCTCCTTTACTCACTTTATATAATTCATTGGCTGTATTAGTAAAGCAGGTTCTCCTGTAGTGGCTGTCCACACCAGTGACATCACTCCTGCACTGTGCAGACTATGCGACTTTTTACTGTCCTTTGCGTCTTTTCTGAATTGCTCAACAGCCGCCAGGTAACTAGTCACACTTGTTTTGGGCAGACTGCCAAGAAAAGAGGGCTGCAAAGGGGAAGCCGACCACAAGTCCTCAGCAGCATCGCACAACGACGAGGCTGGATGTGCGCCGTGTGCCCGCACCAGTACATCGCCATGGCCACCACCGGGCCCGCACTGACAGCGCCCGGTACCGAGTGTAGGAAAGTCAGTGGGGAGAAAAGCAGCAAAGTCAGCGCCAGCAACGGCCGCCGCCGTCACCGACTAACTGACACGGACACGTATACAGAGGTGGCACACGGGCCAGCGCTTACCCTCCGGCCACTTCTGCCAGCTTCTGTACACAACAGCCTCCAGCAGGCAGAAAATGTCTGACGCTAACCAAGCACACCGTCCTCCGAGGGGGCACTGACTCCAGGAAGTGATTCCTGCGCTAAGAAAAAAAAAGAAGAGAAAGTGAAAGCTCACCCGGAAGTAGAAGGCTCTGCCTGCACTGGCGTACTTCCTGTCTGCTGCCTGTGCAGGAGAGACTTTCCTGTGAGCTCCTGTGCGCAGCTCCGGCGTGCACAGCTCAGTGCCGAGGATGGAGAGGACAGCAGCTGCTCATACACCCTCCATTCTACAGAGCAGGCTGGAGGGGACCTGTGCTCAGAATTATTAGATTATGTATTAAATGAGGCACAGGAAGAAAGAGTACTCTATATTATATACTCACAAAAAGTTAGGGATATTTGGCATTTAGGCAACACTTAGGCTGCGTGCCCACAATGCGGAATTAATGCGTTTTCACGGCTAAACGCATGTTAAGTTGTCTGCCATGTTCCCCAATGATAATCCGCATGTGCTGTGCACATGCTGCAGAAATTTCCGCTGCGGATTATCATTGCGGAGAAATCCGCAGCACGTCCATTAATTTTGCGGAATCGCCGCCATTGACTTGCATTGAACCGCATAACATCCTCATGCATACAAGTATGCATGCGAATGATATGCGATTTAATGCGCTGATGGTACCCGGGTCTGGAGAACAGACTCTCCTCCAGACCCGGGTACCATAGTACCTGTAGTTAAAAAAGAAAATAAAAAAAAACATTATACTCCCCTTCCGATGGCCCCCTGTCTCCTCAGCGATGCGTCCTGGCTCCCTGGCGGTTCGCGATGGTGTAAAAGGATCATCCATGACGTCATTTAGTCATGTGCTGGTCACGCGACCGCTGACCTGTCACATGACTAAATGACGTCACAGCAGGTCCTTTTACACCATCACGAGCCGCCGGGGAGCCAACACACATCGCTGAGGAGACCTGGGGCTATCGGAAGGGGAGTATAATGTTTTTTTTAGTTTTAACATTTTAATTCCTTTTTTTTTTTTTTACTATAGATGCAGCATTTAAAGCAGCAGATGGTCACACAATATAAATCCATACCGGTTGCATGGATTTATATTGTGTGACCAAGTTGTCAAGAACTTTTCCAAGTGATGCCCAAAATTGCTTGGAAAAGCGCTTGACAGGACGCATGCGTAAATGCATGTTAAAAACGCTTGACAAACACTTCTACTTGGCAGAAAAAAACGCATGTAAAATCCGAATGCGTTTTTTTCTGCCAGGAAGATGCAGAAACGCTCAGGAAAAATCGGCAGCATTTCTGCATCATGGACACACAGCCTTATGGAAATTGTAAAAAGTTCACCCTATTGTGATATTTTATCATAAAAGTAGGGCATTTAATTAGAAGCATGCAATGGTGATTTCCTCATCTCAAACAAGTTATTGAAACAAAAGCCAACAGTGGTGGGTATACTACCCTCACAAAAATGTCAATGTCTCAATAACTTGTCATGTGGCCTTGAGTATCAATTAGGCTATGCTCACACACGTTGGGTTTTGCAGCATATACTGCTGCAGATTTCTATGCAAATTTTCAGCTGCGTTTTGCAGTACCAGCAAAAGTCTATGAAAAAACAGAATTCTACACAACGTGTGTGAACATAGCCTTACAGCTTGATGACGACGTCTCATGCTGTTCACAAGTCCAGTTATTGTTTGCTGAGGCATGGCATCCTACTGTTCTTGAAGGGTGACCCTCAGGTTATAGAGGTTCTGGGTTACAGAGTTACGAGCCTCTGTTTGGCAACTCAGCTGATCCCATAGGTTTTCTATGGGATTTTAGTCTGGAGAAAGTGCAGGCAGCTCCATTTCAGGCACCCCTGTCTCCAGCAGCCATTCCTTAATGATTCAACGTCGATGAGCTGGAGCATTGTCATCCATGAAGATGAAATTAGGCCTGTGTTGTTCGTGCAGAGGCACAATGACTGGATTAATGATGTTATTCAAGTATTAGGAGCTTGTCACTAATGTGTAGGGCAGTTCTGTATTGACTAGACACACCTGCCCACACTGTAACACCACCAAAGGCTCGTCTAGTGACAACAGCAGCCATCATTGGCGGCCATCAATTCTGCTCAGCATGAATCAACATTCAACAGTGAACAACACTGGGGCCCATCGATCCCTCTTTCAGCGTACAGTAAGATGCTCCCTGGCCCATGAAAGACGACGCCTGTGCCTAGTGGGGTGGTCAGGTACATTTGCAGGTTGTCTAGCATGCAGACCACACTGATGTAAACGGTTTCGAATGGTCTGACATGACACCTGGGTGCCTCTCACCTCCCTTAAATGTGCCTGGTGTTGTGTGGCATTCATCATCCGGGTTCCAAGGGCATTGCACACAATGAAGCGGTCAACAGTGTGGGATGTGGCCAAAGGACGTCCACTTATCTGCCTTTCTGTGACTCTTCCAGAATCTCTACATCTCTTTTGCAACCTGCTGCTGACACTCTGTAACACTCTAAGCTCAGTGGCCACTTGCGCCTAAGAACATCGTGCTTGAAGCCTCGCAATGGCGAGGTACTGTTAATCAATGATTACAGTAGGTGTTGTCTTGGTATCATGATGTCAAAATGAGAACAGCATGATGAGGAGGACTGTTTAATACCAAGTCTAAATGAACCCCGAAATTTATTGGCCGATTTATGGATCAAACACCTTTTGTGAATTTTGTCATTAAGCTCCTTGTTAGAGAACAGCAAGTTGTCCAAAAAGCACTGAAACATTGAACAGTTGGACATGTGTATTCAAAAGTTTAGAGAAAGTCACATTAACTTCACCTGAAAAGGTTAGAGTGCATTTTAGGGTCATCCTGAAATTTTGCCCGAAAGCCAAACATCCCTGCCTTTTTGTGAGTAGTTTATATACCGTACTTTTCGGACCATAAGACGCACCCCCCCACATTTGGGAGAAAAATGGGGGGTGCGTCTTATGGTCCGAATACAGGCTTACCGGGGAGTTGCGGTGGTGGTGGAGCGTTATCGCAATGAAGCAGGGTCCCTCCGTCTGGAAGCCGGAGGCTGCAGAAGCTGCGGGCCTAGTATCGGCGGTCAGGCAGAGCTTTCCCGGCGGCCGCATGCACAGACTGGGATCTTGACCCAGCCAAAATCTCAACTGCGCAAGCGCTGCCTCCGGAGGCCATCTTCTTGAAGCCATGGGCCTCAGGGAAATGGCCGCCGAGATCCCATACTGCTCATGCACCGGCTTGGGCGGCCATTTTCCTGTAGACCATGGCTTCTGGAAAATGGCTGCCGGAAAAGCAGTGCACTGTACTCTGCTTCACCGTCAACACAAAACATCCTTAGAAAGCTCTTTGGTCTTTCCCATGTTGTAGAGTCTGACTGATTAACTGAGTCTGTGGACAGGAGTCTTTTATACAGGTGACTATGTAGGAGCCAGAACTCATAATGGTTTGTAGGGGATCGAATACTTATTTCTCACTGCAAAATGCAAATAAATTTTATTAGGGATATTCTATCTCTCAGTGTTAAAATTAACCTACCTTTAAAATTATAGACTGTTCATGTCTTTGTCAGTGGGCAAACTTACAAAAATAGCAAGGGATCAAATAATTATTTCCTTCACTGTGAATATAATACTGTACAGACCAAAAGTTTGGGCACACCTTCTTATTCACACTGAAGGCATCAAAACTATGAATTAACACATGTGGAATTATATACTTAACAAAAAAGTGTGAAACAACTGAAAATATGTCTTATATTCTAGGTTCTTCAAAGTAGCCACCTTTTGCTTTAATGACTGCTTTGCACACTCTTGGCTTTCTCTTGATGAGCTTCAAGAGGTAGTCACCAGAAATGGTCTTCACTTCACAGGTGTACCCTGTCAGGTTTAATAAGTAGGATTTCTTGCCTTATAAATGGGGTTGGGACCATCAGTTGTGTTGTACAGAAGTCAGGTGGATACACAGCTGATAGTCCTACTGAATAGACTGTTAGAATTTGTATTATGGTAAGAAAAAAGCAGCTAAGTAAAGAAAAATGAGTGGCCATCATTACTTTAAGAAATTAAGATCAGTCAGTAAGAAAAATTGGGAAAACTTTGAAAGTGTCCCCAAGTGCATTTTCAAAAACCATCAAGCGCTACAAAGAAACTTGCTCACATGAGGACCGCCCCAGGAAAGAAAGACCAAGAGTCACCTCTGCTTCTGAGGATAAGTTTATCTGAGTCACCAGCCTCAGAAATCGCAGGTTAACAGCAGCTCAGATTAGAGACCAGGTCAATGCTACACAGAGTTCTAGCAGCAGACACATCTCTTCAAAAACTGTTAAGAGGAGACTTTGTGCAGCAGGCCTTCATGGTAAAATAGTTGCTAGTGAACCACTGCTAAGGACAGGCAACAAGCAGAAGAGACTTGCTTGGGCTACAGAACACAAAGAATGGACATTAGACCACTGGAAATCTGTGCTTTGGTCTGATGAGTAGTGTTGATCGAGCACTAAAATGCTTGGGTGCTCGAAGCTCGGGCCGAGCTCACCGTGATACTCGGGTGCTCGACCCGAGCAACAAGCCCAATTTTAGTCTATGGGAGACCCGAGCATTTTTGCGGCGGCAACCCCGGCAGTCTGTAAAAAGCCTAAAAAGTGCCCAAAACGATAGTGACAGTGCTCAAATGACATGGGGACAGCATGGGGATCGCCCCAGGAAGCATCTCGGACCCCCAGGTCACTGCTGTCAACAACGTGGTCAGAGGTATTAAGCCACTTTTACGGGCTCACAATAAAACGTTCAAAAACGAAACTGAAACTGCTTTCTTGTGAAATATGTTAAGGAACATCCTTTCCAGCGTAAAGACTTGTGTATAAGGTAAAATAAAATAACCAAAAACAAAAATACTCCTCCACACTTTGGGCTATGTTCACAAGTAGCATTTTTTTATGCGTTTTTACTTTTATATTGCTTTCAACCGTGACAAATGTATTCACTGGGAAATGTCATTTTAACATTTTACAACCTTATCTGGCCATGTGCTGTGTGAAAAGTGCTGAAAAGACATGGGAACAGCATGGGGAAGACCCCTGGAAGCATCTCTGACACCCAGGTCACTGCATAAAAGTGTGCCCATCAGAAGTGATCCTTGCCGCATCAGAAGATGCAGACTTGCAACTATCCCCATGCAAGTCCTTGTCCCAGGGCAGTGTTCAATTGTACCTCCGCCATTTCTTGCAATGCAAGCGCAAGTATGCAGCCTGCCACCCACCCACCCCCAGGCTGCAATACCATACTGCTTGCTTGCGCTTCAAATTGGGCCTTTTAGGCATGTGGAGGCGGAATCCGGCCACCACGTCATGGCTGCAGCGGCGGCCTGGTATCCATACTGTCCCCAGCCGCCCGGCGGCCGGGTTTCCACACTTGGTCCCCAGCCCTGGCGGTCGGGTGTCCATACTCGGTCCCCAGGCGCCCTGCGGCCGGGTGCCCACACACGGTCCCCAGCCGCCTGGGGGCGGCCGGGTGTCCATAAAAGGTCCCCAGTCGCCCCTATTTGTCCCGATTCGCCTTATACACAAGCACGCATACCAAAACATTACCTGTGCCCTCCCCAGTGCATTTAGTGGGAAGGACAGCCTAACTACAAACACGTGGACAAGTGAATGTGGCCAGGGATATTCCATCTCACTGATGCCTTCACACTGGGTTAATATTGTGGAAGCTGGGACACAGTTGGACACTGGGATGCAACACGTACTCCAGACATAGAGGATTGCGGGTCCTGGGTCAATCAGGCTTCAACACAAAGTTCAGAAGGTAGACAGCAGCAGTCGTCGGCCTCCTACACAACGTGTAAATTATTCATGATCATGAGGCCATCCATCTCCATAGCTTTCTGTTCCTTGGAATGCAAGCGCATATATGTACTAGCGGCTAGGCCTGAGGTGGTCAGCGTTTTGGCACATATCCTACCTCCTCCGAGGATTGCTGGATGTTTTCCTGCTACTATCCCAGTTCTATGACTCCCGTTAAAACAAAGCTTCAGGTGATGAATGATGGATGAGGTGGTGGCAAAGTAGAAAGAGCAGGAGGAACAGGGACCATTCACATCAATATCAGGCCAGTCAACCACACATGTCTTGTAGGATATGTTTCTGTACCAAAAGGAGCGGTTCGGCTATACAGTTATAGGGCATACAGTGAGTGCAATGCCTACCAAAAATTTCGAGGCACTCAAATGCGCCTTGGAAGTGACATGGAGGTCAGAGGGCCTTAACTAAACCGTTTTTTCCATTTATACCATCTGGGTCTCCTGTACACTGTTGGCCTAAGCAGTGATTTGAAGGCTTTCCAAAAATTATGAGGAACTGCAATGCCCCTTGAAACAGACGTGGATTACAGCGTACTAAAAACCCTCTACCCATTATTGGGGAGTGGGTCTCCCTTAGTGTTCGTCTATGCATTGAAAAGCAAAAGCTGACTAAAATTAGGAGGAAATGCAATGCCCGTTGGAAGAGTCGTGGAGGTTAGAGGTAATTAAAAACAACATTTCAATGCCCCTTGGAAGAGACGTGGAGTTCAGAGTGGATTAACAAGACGGTTTTAATGCCCCTTGGAAGAGACGTGGAGTTCAGAGTGGATTAACAAGACGGTTTTAATGCCCCTTGGAAGAGACGTGGAGGTCACAGTAGCTTAACAAGACGGTTTTAATGCCCCTTGGAAGAGACGTGGAGTTCAGAGTGGTTTAACAAGACGGTTTTAAAGCCCCTTGGAAGAGTGGTGGAGGTCGCAGTGGAATAAAAAGACAATATCAATGCCCCTTGGAAGAGTGGTGGAGGTCCCAGTGGAATAAAAAGACAATATCAATGCCCCTTGGAAGAGTGGTGGATGTCCCAGTGGAATAAAAAGACAATATCTATGACCCTAGGAAGAGACGTGGAGGTCACAGTAACTTAACAAGACGATTTTAATGCGCCTTACAAGAGCCATGCAGTACAGCATATTAAAAACATTATTCCCATTATTGGGGAGTGGGTCTCCCATAGTCTTTGCCTATGCCTTCCGAGCAAAAGCTGCCAAAAATTAGGATGGAGGAACTTGCAATGCCCCTTACAAGAGCCATGCAGTACAGCATATTAAAAACATTATTCCCATTATTGGGGAGTGGGTCTCCCATAGTCTTTGCCTATGCCTTCCAATCAAAAGCTGCCAAAAATTAGGACGGAGGAACTTGCAATGCCCCTTACAAGAGCCATGCAGTACAGCATATTAAAAACATTATTCCCATTATTGGGGAGTGGGTCTCCCATAGTCTTTGCCTATGCCTTCCAAGCAAAAGCTGCCAAAAATTAGGACGGAGGAACTTGCAATGCTGGCAACACGGACCACGGTCACCCTGGTGGTATAGTGGTGGTGGAGGCTGAGGATAAGGAGAAGAGCAAAAAACAGCCGAAATGAGGAAGCGTATACCCATGTGTGGGTGTGAAGCGGTGCATGGGAATACACCTCCCGAAATAACACAGTGGATTTCACTTTATGTTACTCTGCTGTCATTTGGTGGTGATGAGAAGTCTGGCCCAATCCAGCCATTGTTCATTTTGATAAGGGTCAGCTTGTCAGCATTGTCAGTTGAGAGGCCAGTGCGCTTATCAGTTATAATTCTCCCAGCGGCACTAAAAACACGCTCCGATAACACGCTAGCGGCAGGGCAGGCCAGGACCTCCAAGGCGTACAGAGAGCGAGTTCATTCCAAGTGTCCAGCTTGGATACCCAATAATTAAAAGGCACAGAGGAATCACGGAGGACGCTGGTACGGTCGGCAAGGTACTCCCTCACCATCTTTTGAAACTTTCCACTCCTTGTGAGAGTACCCCGCGCCTCAGGGCCTGTAAGCTGGGCGGGTCTCAGAAAACTGTCCCAGAACGTTGACAGTGTTCCCCTGCCTCTGCTGGATTGGAGTTGCGTCTCTCTCGCCTGTACGCCTTGGTTGGGCAACGAACTGTGACCTCTGCCGCTAGCGTGTTCAGATGGGAATTTTTTTAACAGTTCAGCAGCAAGGGCCTTCTGGTACTGCCCCATTTTTGTAGACCTCTCCACCTCAGGAATAAGAGAGTGAAAGTTCTCCTTTTAGCGGGGGTCTAAAAGTGTCACCAACCAGTAATGACTGTCACCCAACATTTTGACAACGCGAGGGTCACGGTTAAGGCAGCGTAAGATAAAGTCAGCCATGCGTGCCAGACTGGTAATGGGCAAGACTTCCGTGTCCTCACCAAGATGACGACTGACCATGCTCTCCTCCTCCTCCCCCTGTCCTCAGGCCACCCACGCTAAACCGACGGTATGACAGTTGTACAGGTACTACCGTCTACAGCGCATGATACCAGCTCCTGTGCTTCCTCCTCCTCTCCCTCATTGTCCCCCAATGCACGTTGGGATGCGATGAGGCTGGGCTGTGTGTAATCGCTTCTTGATCCATCTCATCATACTCTGGCTGCAATGCCTCCTCTTTAATTCTCTGCAGAGAGCGTTGCAAAAGACAGACAAGTGGGATGCTGACTCTAATGATGGCGTCATCGCCACTCGCCTTCTTGGTGGCCTCCTCAAAGTTTGTCAGGATGGTGCATATGTCAGACATCCAGGTCCACTCCTGAGGTCTTATGTGTGGAGTCTTACCTGAATATCGACGGCCTTGTTGCAGCTGGTACTCCACAACTGCTCTCTTCTGCTCACAAATCCTTTGCAACATGTGGAGGGTAGAGTTCCAACGTGTGGGGACATCACACACCAGTCGGTGTGCCGGAAGCTGCAAAGGCTGCTGCAACACAGCAAGGGCGGTGCAAGCTGTAGCTGACTTCCAAAAATGAGCTGACAGACGGCGTACTTTGAAGAGCAGATCTGGTAACTCGGGGTACGATTTAAGAAACCGCTGAACCACGAGGTTAAGCACATGAGCCAGGCATGGTACGTGTGTGATCTCGCCTCACCTCAGAGCTGCCACCAGGTTACGGCCATTGTCACAGACGACCATGCCTGGATGTAGGTTCAGCGGTCTCAGCCACAGATCTGCCTGCTCTTTCACAGCAGTCCACAACTCACAAGCAGTGTGAGGTTTATCAGCTAAGCTTATGAGTTTCAGCACAGCCTGTTGCCGCTTGGCTGAGGCAGTACTGCAGTGCTTCCAGCTTGTAACTGATGTGGTGATATCTGAGATAAAGGCTGAACATGAGGAGGAGGAGGATGATGCGCAGGAGCTGTACACTGTGGGGGCAACTCTGACTGACATAGGGCCCGCAATCCTCGGGGAGGATGTGTTCCGTCCCAAGGTCCGACTGGGTCCCAGCTTCCACTATGTTTACCCAGTATGCCGTCAGGAAGATGTACCGTCCCTGGCCACAAGCACTTGTCCACGTGTCCGTTGTCAGGTGGACTCTCCCAGTAACTGCGTTGTTGAGGGCACGGCAGATGTTTTGGGACACGTGCTTGTGCAGTGCGGGGATGGCACACCAGGCAAAATAGTGTCGGCTGGGGACCGAGTACCGAGGGACGGCCACCGCCATAAGGTTGCGGAAGGATTCCGTCTCCACCAGCCTAAAAGGCAGCATTTCCAAAGCAAGCAGTTGTGAAATGTGCGAATTTAGGACTGTGGCCTGTGGGGCGCTGGCTGAGAATTTGCGCTTTCGTTCAAAGGTCTGGGATATGGACAATTGAACGCTGCGGTGGGACGTGGACGTTGATGCTGTTTCTTGAGAAACTGCCATAACAAGTAAAGACTGAGAGGAGGGGGCATCTTTGCATGCAGTATGGACAGGGGATTGTCTTGCACGCACAACAGGGGGTTCTCTTACACGCACAACAGAGGAAGAAGCAGTGGTGACACCCGCTGACACTGGTCGTGGACCCTGGGGTTCGCCCCACAAAGTTGGGTGTTTTGCTGATATGTGCCTGATCATGCTGGTAGTGGTCAGGCTGGTAGTTTTGTCACCCCTGCTGATGCTGGCCTGGCAGGTGGTACAAATGGCCTTTTTGGGGTTATCAGCAGAGTCTTTAAAAAAATTCCAGACTCTGGAAGACCTACTGGTTGTACTGGCAACGTCCCTCATGTTGGTGTTACGGGGAACAGTTGCCCGCCTTCTGTCTGCGGCCACCACACTGCTTCTTCCTGCCTGTTGGGGTACTCTGCCTCCCTCCCCCTGTGTGCTGCTGGCCTCGCTCTGCGTGTCCTCCTGTCACGTTGGGTCAGTTACTAGATCATCTACCACCTCCTCCTTTTCCACTTCCGCACCACGGTCCTCCTCACTTCGTGGCAATTGTGTCTCGTGATCGTCCACCTCTTGTGACAAATTGCCAGCATCGCCTTCCTGTGGCCGTGGCTGTTCAAATATTTGGCCATCGCTACATGGGATCTCCTCTTCCACCACTTCAAGCGGAGCAGGCGAGGGGCCAAAATATGGAAATGGACCAGTGAACAGCTCTTCAGAGTGTCCAACTGTGGGATCAGTTGCTGTCTGACGACACTCTGCATGGTGGGAGGAAGGAGCATCAGGGTGAGGAGTATGCGGTCGAGACTCACGGCTACTAACACTTGACCGTGTGGAAGACAGACCGGAGGTGGTGGTGCCCAGGTGACTGGAAGTATTATCTGCTATCCAATTAATAACCTGTTCACACTGATCAGTTCGCAATACTGGTGTTGTTGTCTGCTTCCATAGTAATTCGGTCAAGAACTGGGAGCGAGAACATTTTCACCTTGGCCACGGCCCCGTCCTCTACACGCACTATCACCAGAACGTCCAGTTCCACGTCCCTTGCCACGCGCCTTGCCCATTGTAAATGAAGTAAAATAGCTTACACTCGCACTATCAATGGCAAAACGGTAATAAAAAGATTAAAACCGTGGAAGAGGAAAACCACAGTTCTAGTTCTCTGGCCTACACCAGAATCTTTTAAACAGATATACAGTTAGGTCCATATATATTTGGATATAGACAACATTTTTCTAATTTTGGTTCTAGACATTACCACAATGAATTTTAAACAAAACAATTCAGATGCAGTTGAAGTTCAGACTTTCAGCTTTCATTTGAGGGTATCCACATTAAAATTGGATGAAGGGTTTAGGAGTCTCAGCTCCTTAACATGTGCCACCCTATTTTTAAAGCTATCCTTGGCTATCCCAGGCATCACGTGACCCCGCGCTGACGTCACGACAAGTGAGGCGTGACTCAGCGCTGGGGTCCCCGCGGTGGCTGCTGGGTTGCGGGCGAGGTTACCCCCCACGTCACACCCGGCATCCACCGCGCGCTTTCCCAATGAATGGGGAGAGGCAGAGTGCGCGGTGGATGCCGGGTGTGACGTGGGGGGTAACCCCGCCCACAGCCTGGCATTCACCTGGAACCAGGAAGAAAAAGCCCCCCGGCAGCTGCAGGAACGTGTCGTGACGTCAGCGGATGTCAGCACCGGCTGCAGCCGGGGGTCACGTGATGCCTGTGAGCGACCAGTGATAGCGCCGCTCACAGGCAGTAACTGCAACGTATGGTAATTACAAAAAGTGTCAGGGGCCCCGGGGGCATACATTGGTGGGGTGGGGGTAATTTAAAGTACTGGACAACCCCTTTAAGTCACTGAGGAGTGTCAAAGCCATAGGAGAGATTTTTGTGCTTCTTACGGTACAGAAACATATAATTCCTAAGGCCAGGTGTGAACCCTGCCCTATCGCGACAAGTCACAAAATAGCAGAAAACTAGTTACTGGGGATGTGATGGCCGTGTCCATCAGCCCAAACACTCAAAGTGCATTCTGGTTTCCTCGTGACTATAATACTAGACAGCCAGCTCTGGCTCTGCAAACTACAAGTCCCAGCATGCTGTTAGCGCGGCAGCCTGTGAGGCACTCTGGGCGGGACTCACAGACCGCAGCCAGCAATGAAACAAAACGTGACACGAAAGAATGCGCGTCAGGTTGGTGGGAGCAGCGCCAGCAGACGAGTCACGTGGGGTCGGGGAGACACCAGCAGAGCGGAAAACTACAATTCCCGACATCCTTCGGGAAGTTGTTTTCCTCTGGTCGGTACATACAGGAAGCGTTTCTAATGAGTAGTGCATCTAGGTGGACGTTGTTATGGAAACCGGAGCAGCTCGCCTCACTGCGCCGGCTGCCCTGAGGGGCCCTGTAATCGGAGACATCGGTAGGAGCTCGTATCCTCTCAGTAATCGCCATTGTGGGCGCAGTGCAGTCATGATGGAGATGAGTGCGCATGTGCAGTCTATGCGAGTAACCATGAGGCTGGCTGGGGGCTTAGGGACAGCTCTTGTTTAGCACTGTACCTGAAGCTGAGCATAGTCATTGCTACATGGCTTGCTATGGCCTCAGTTTCTGTTTGTGGCATAAGTCTGGACTAGAATAATATTCCCCAAACAATAATGTGATAATTATTTTACTCTCTCAGTCAATTTGTATCTTCGCACTTTTGTTTCTCCTCCCCTTCTCCAAAGAGCCATCGTTTTATGTTTTCCCGTCGCCATAATTGGAGGCTTGTGTATTGCAGTTTTGAGTGACATAATTCGTTTTACCATATAAAGTAAAATGGGGGAAAAATTTCAAGTGCGGTAAAATGGGGGAAAAGACCCCCCACAATTCCTCCATATGTTTTTTGGCTTCGCCTTTACAGTGTCCATTGTGCGTTGAAACAGATCTGGCGGCAGGATTCTTCATGGCTGCACAATAACAGCCAAACAGAACCTGTATTGTTTGCGGCCATTAAAAAAAACAAATTCAGAACTTTGTAAAAAAATAAAAATTTTGTTTGCATCGCTATTTTCTGAGACCCCTAACTTTTTAACTTTTCCCTCGATAGAGCTGTGTGTAGTTTTTGTAGGTGGCGCGTTTTGATTGCTTTGTATTGTATTTTTTGAGCAGCAAAAAAAAATAAAAAATGGGTCTCCCATTCCCTCCAATCCAGCAGCACTTAACTCCCCTAACCAGCCCTGTATAACATAGTTCAGTTATATAAATGCTTTAAAAAAGCATTTATATTGTCCCCGTTTCCTCTACTAATGAGGGCTTTGACTAGTGGATGAGGCGGTAGTTACCCAGACTAGTCAGCCCTCTCTCCATGTTATCAAGCCCCTGTGGGCGTGATAATATAATTTGCACGAGCCAGCATCATTGCCGCACATGCAAATCTGCGCACACGTGCCGCTTATTCTGGTAGTGTCACTGCGTCTCTCAAGCCAGATGTATGCTTCTCAGCTTCAGAGGTGCACTGCACATGACCGGAAGTTCAGAAGATGGCTTCCGGTCTTGCGCCTCTGAAGCCGGGAAGCGTACACCTGGCTTCAGAGGTGCAGTCACTCTTCCAGAATAAGTGTCGCGTGTGCGCAGATTTGCATGAATGGTGATGACGCCAGCGTGTGCGTGGAAAGAGGGCTAACTAATGCCCTATTGACTAGTCAAAGCCCTAACTAGAATAGGAGGCGGGGATAATATAAATGCTTTTTTAAAGCATTTATATAACTGAATTATGTTATACAGGGCTGGTTAGGCAGGGAGTTTGGTCACACATCGCTGAGAGCTGCTGGATTGGAGGGCATGGGAGACCTGACAAATTCCCTTTAAGGCTAAGTTCCCACGATGCAGAGATGATCCGGATTTTTCCTGAGCGTTTCTGCATCTCCCTGACAGAAAAAACGCATGCGGATTTTACATGCTTTTTTCCTGCCAGGGACAAGCAGAAGTGAAGCTTTTTGATCATGCGATTTCGCATGCGGGTTGTCAAGCGCTTTCCAAGTGATTTTAGCATCACTTGGAAAGTGGCTGACAACTTGGTCACACTATATAAATCCATGCAACCGGCATGGATGTATATAGTGTGACCAAGTTAGTTAAAAATAAGAATAAAAATGGTAAAAAAAACAAACAAACATATACTCACCTTCCGATGCGTCTGGTCTTCCCAGTGTCTCGCGGTTGTGTAAAAGGACCTTCCATGACGTCATTTAGTCATGTGACAGGTCACGCGACCGCCGATGTCAGCGGTCGCGTGACCCGTCACATGACTAAATGACGTCATGGCAGGTTCTTTCAGACCATCGTGAGCTGCCGGGGAGCCAGGACGCATCACTGTGGAGATCGGGGGCCATCAGGAGGTGAGTATAATGTATATTTTTTATTTAAATTTTTTTTTTTTTTTTTTTTTTTTTACAGGTACTATGGTACCTGGGTCTGGATGAGAGTCTCCTCTTCTCTATACCCGGGTACCATCCGCGCATTGAATCGCTTAATATCTCCATGTGCGCATGTAGTCATGCGGATATTAAGCGATTCAATGGCGGCAAAAACGCCGCGATTACGCAAAATAATTGGTAGTGCTGTGTATTTTTCCGCAATGATAATCCACAGCCGAAATTTCCACAGCATGTGCATAGCACATGCGGATTATCATTGGGGAACATTGCAGACCTACTAACAAGCGTTTCTGCAGCGGAATTGCCGATGCAGAAACGCTTAAACGCATAGTGGGCACACAGCATAAATAAAGCAGCTTTCTTGTTGACACTTCCTGATATTTGGCTTTGACATAACTTTTTTGATATAGTCATGTGCAGATTACATGCATTTTTTAGGCTTTTCTGCAGTGGAAATGCATGTGCGTTTTTTACCTGCAGATTTTCTGCATCTAATGCACGTCTATGGGGAAAATCCACACGTATAAACCTGCATTACCACATGAGAAATTTACATGTTGCGGATTTGAAACATGCAC
Source organism: Phyllobates terribilis (assembly GCF_046119375.1). Taxonomy (NCBI): domain Eukaryota; kingdom Metazoa; phylum Chordata; class Amphibia; order Anura; family Dendrobatidae; genus Phyllobates; species Phyllobates terribilis. The sequence goes on from NW_027362771.1 coordinate 297,211,539, forward strand.
CCCAGGTCAGATTACGCTGAGTAAAATAGAAGCACAGTAGGCAGGAGATTTCTATAAATCCACCTCCACTTTGCTGCAGCGTCAAAAAGTCACCAAAAACTCATCGTCGGCACACAGCCATAGGGACCTGAAACAAAATAGAACAGCCTCTTTCAGGCTCAAAAAGGTATAACTGAACAAAAGCTCAAAATAACAAGTCCATACAGCACGGCCTCAGCCATTTAAATGGAAGTGCTTTTCTTTCCCTTCAGCAGGGTCTGAGCAGCACATGTAAGGCCTGCTCACCTTGCAAAACAGACAGACTGGGTCAGACCCAGCTGTCATAAATCAGGACATTTCAAGACCTGGACTGGAGGTAAATGAGCAGCCGATCCCACCCAGCTTTCAGCTGCTCGTAATACCCGGCCCCATAAAATACCTCTCAGCACTATGTGTGCTGGAGCCAGGGGTGGATTAAGAGTAGCAAGGGCCCCGGGCAGTTTAGAAGGCGCGGGGCCCCCCCCCACACCTGATTTATCACGTGACATGTCACATGATCCCCTGTGATAGATCATGTGATAGTTCACGGGAAATTAATTTGGCACAATATTAATTATAATATTTTTTTTTAGGCTGTGTGCCCACTATGCGTTTTTTAAGCGTTTCCGCAGCGGCAATTCCGCTGCAGAAACGCTTAAAAAGCGCATGGTAGAAGGTCTGCCATGTTCCCCAATGATAATCCGCATGTGCTTTGCACATGCTGCGGAAATTTCCGCTGCGGATTATCATTGCGGAAAAATTCGCAGCACTACCAATTATTTTGCGGAAGCGTGGCGTTTTCGCCGCCATTGACTTGCATTGGAACGCATGGAATCCGCATCCCTGCATCTGTACATGCGGAATCCAAGCTTTTCAATGTGCAGATGGTACCCGGGTCTGGAGGACAGGAGACTCTCCTCTGGACCCGCGTATCATAGAACCTGTAAAAGAAGAATAAAATAAAAAATAAATATTATACTCACCTTCTGATGGCCCCCGGTGTCTTTATCCGATGCGTCCTGGCTTGCCGGCAGCTCGCGATGGTCTGAAAAGGACCTGCCGTGACATCATTTAGTCATGTGACGGGTCACGCGACAGCTGACGTCGGCAGGCCATCAGAAGGTAAGTATATATTTTTTACCATTCTTTTTTTACGGTCACACTATATAAATCCAATCCGTTTGCATGGATTTATATAGTGTGACCAAGTTGTCAAGCACTTTCCAAGTGATGCTAAAATCGCTTGGAAAGCGCTTGTCAACCCGCATGCGAAAATGCAAGTGAAGAACGCTTCACCTCCGCATGTCCCTGACAGGAAAGCTCATGTACAATCCACATGTACAATTCGCATGTATAATCCGCATGTACAATCCGCATGCGTTTTTTCTGCCAGGGAGATGCAGAAACGATCAAAAAAAATCCGGAACATTTCTGTATCGTGGGCACATAGCCTTACATTAATTGTATGACTCAATATTGAGCACACGTAGCCATCTATACACAGCAGGAGGCCACACGTAGCCATCTGTACACAGCGGGAGGCCGCACGTAGCCATCTGTACACAACGGGAGGCCGCACGTAGCCATCTATACACAGCGGGAGGCCGCACGGCGCCATCTGTACACAGCAGGAGGCCGCACAGCGCCATCTATACACAGCAGGAGGCCACACGGCGCCCCCCCAGAGACAGCAGGAGGCCGCACTGCGCCATCTATACACAGCGGGAGGCCGCACGTAGCCATCTATACACAGCGGGAGGCCGCACGTAGCCATCTATACACAGCGGGAGGCCGCACGGCGCCATCTATACTCAGCAGGAGGCCGCACGTAGCCATCTATACACAGCAGGAGCCCGCACGGCGCCATCTATACACAGCGGGAGGCCGCACGTAGCCATCTATACACAGCGGGAGGCCGCACGTAGCCATCTATACACAGCGGGAGGCCGCACGTAGCCATCTATGCACAGCGGGAGGCCGCACGTAGCCATCTATACACAGCGGGAGGCCGCACTGCGCCCCCCCCAGAGACAGCAGGAGGCCGAACGGCGCCATCTATATACAGCAGGAGGCCACACGTAGCCATCTATACACAGCAGGAGGCCACACGTAGCCATCTATACTCAGCAGGAGGCCGCACGGCACCATCTATACACAGCAGGAGGCCGCACGACGCCATCTATACACAGCAGGAGGCCGCACGGCGCCATCTATACACAGCAGGGGGCCGCACGGCGCCATCTATACACAGCAGGGGGCCGCACGGCGCCATCTATACACAGCAGGGGGCCGCACGGCGCCATCTATACACAGCAGGGGGCCGCACGGCGCCATCTATACACAGCAGGGGGCGGCACAGCACCATCTATACACAGCAGGGGGCGGCACGGCGCCATCTATACACAACAGGGGGCCGCACGGCACCATCTATACACAGCAGGGGGCCGCACAGTGCCATCTATACACAGCAGGGGGCCGCACGGCGCCATCTATACACAGCAGAGGGCCGCACGGCGTCATCTATACACAGCAGGGGGCCGCACGGCGCCGTCTATACACAGCGGGAGGCCGCACGGCGCCATCTATACATAGTTCGAGGCCGCACGGTGCCCCCCCCCCCAGAGACAGCAGGAGGCAGCATCCAACTATACTCAGCAGGAGGCAGCATGCAGTCACACATGCAGTCACGCACACACACAAACTTATACAGACATATACATACACGCATAAACACATTTGAAACCCAAAAATACATATAAACAGACATCACACAATGATCTCTGCCTGCACACACACACACATACACACACATACACACAGACTCACCATCCCCCGGCTCCATTCCTCCTGCCTGCTCTGACTTCTCCGTTGCAGCAGTGCAGGCCGGGCGCGCACTGCGTGACGTCACAGCTAGGAGACACGGCCGCGCACAGGGCCGTGTCTCCTAGCAGTGACGCGGCCGGGCCAGCACAGGGAAGTTAACTGCTGCAGTGCTGGCCCGGCCGATGAAGAAGTAGCGACGGCCGCTGCTGGGGGAGCGGTCCGGAGCCCCACCTCCCGCCACTGCTACCCGTATGTGCCGCGGCAGCCCGCACATATAATGAGGGCAATCGGGCATTAGACACCCCGGAGCCGCGGGCCCCCTGCAGGCTTGGGACCCCGGGCGGTAGCCCGGATTGCCCTCATTATAATCCGCCTATGGCTGGAGCCTTCTGTCCGGGTCTTACATCACCGAGGCTTGGTACCTCGGGGACACATACCTCCTGAACACGACCTGTCCAGCTGCAACCTTACCTATTTTGCTGTATCAGTGGTTGTGTTTAGCTTTTCAAGTAAGTTGAAAAATCCATTTACCACTTGGACTTGCTATAACTATGGCATAGCAATTTCTGGCTGGAGGATGGCTGAAATACTCATTTGTAGTCCGTCTGCAACTGGCAACTAGGGCTGGCGGAGCTATAGAGAAAGATTCGGCTGTCTCCTGTAAGGGCCTGCTAGGGTGAATTTATTAGAAGGGTTGTTCACTAGTTGGACAATGCCTTCTTAAAAGCTATAATCCTTATATTCACATCCCGCACTCGTCCGGTCTCCCAGTGCTCGTGTGACATTGGCTGTAGTGCTCGCATGACAACAATCAGTGACCACTAATTGGGAGCAATGCTCAAACCTCCCTGGATGGCCAAGTTTCATATGAACTGTGTGTGAGTGAAGCAGCCCATTAGCAGCCACTGACTGGTTGCAGCGCTCCCGCGACATAACAATGTCATATAAGTGCTGGAAGACCTGTGCCGAAATCATTTGAATGGCGCCAGTATGCTAGGTGAGTATAAGGTTTTTTATCTTACTCAAGATTACAGTATTTAGAGGGGTAGCCTGACGTACAAAGTACATTTAAATTAATAGATGTTACACAATTGGATGTGTTTGAAGAAATGTTCCTGTGCTGAGATAATCTTATAAATGTGCCCCTGCTGTGTACTGTGTAATGGCTGTGTCTGACCGTGCAGGGATATGGTCTGATCATACCACATCTCCTGGACAGGAGAGGAAGCAAAAGAGTATACAGACATTACAGCAGGGGATCACAGCTGATTCTTCCTGAGAGGTAAAACATATTTTTAAACAGGCATGGAGCTGTTTGACTTCACAGAGAGAATCATTTGCAACCCTGTGCTGTAGTGTCTGTATACTCTTTTGCTTCCTCCCCTGCCCAGGAGATGTGGTATGATCAGACCATGTTCCTTCCTGCACACTAAGACAAAAGACACAGCTATTATACAGCAGCGGCACATTTAAAAGATTATCTCAGAGCAGGAAAAAAAAATTTTACATTTGAAATGATGGAACTTATTTTTATATCAAGATCTATTGATTAAAATGTACTTGTAAAATATTGGACAACCCCTTTAAGTTTTGGCACAATATTGCTTACATTTTATAAGAATGGCAGTATATTGTTATTAAAAGACTCAAAGTCCAATTATGAGATGTTAAAAACAAATGTGTGTAAGGAAAGCCTTTGGCCAGTAAGGCCTCATTCAGACATTCAGTTTTCATGTATGATTGCTATCCTTGGTTTTTACTGCAGAAAATTGCAGATTCATGTCAGATTTTGATGCAAGGGTCGGATCAAAATCGGTAATGCAAATCTAAAGGTTTGTGAAAAAAATCAGACCGCAGTCAGAAGCCATCTGTGACATAGGAGAAGGTGGAGAATTTTTTTTTTCTCCATGTACGAGAAAAACGGATGACACTCGGACCGCACTCTGATCATAGTGTAATCAAAATAATTGGTAAATTTTTCTCGTACATGAGAAAAACGGACGACTGAATGAGGAATAAGGGTATGTGCACACAGCATCATATTCAATTGCATTTTACTCTGAAAAGTAACTAATCTCTCAAAAGAAGTAAGAAGACCATTCTCCAGGGGTTTTCCGCTCTGAAGATGCTGTATACTTTGTAACAGTAGTCAATGGCGTACGCCTCTTCATGAATCTGGAGTGTCTGACTCCAGCACACCTCATCATCAAGACCGAAAACAACCCCGGTCTTGATGTATCGGGCCCTTTGTAGCAGGAGATATTTTACATGGTGTACTCACTATTCATGGGTGCCGGTAATGTTGACCATGGCTCTATGTATAGTCCACTAAAAGCAATGTACTTCATCTACATCTGACCACATCTGAATTTTCATTTGTAATGTCTCTGGCTTCTCTCTCTTACAGGAAACTGGGCGGATAGGACGCCCGTCCACGATGCATCGAGACAAGGTCAAGCTCTACAGCTGAGACAACTGATCGAAAGTGGAGTCTGTGTGAATCTGGTTACAGTGGACTCCATAACACCACTGCACGAAGCCTGTCTTCAGGGCCACATTCAGTGTGTGAAGCTGCTGCTTGCTGCTGGTGCACAGGTTTATAACTCTAATAGTTAACAATATGGAACATGTGAGGTGATCTAATATTGAAAATCGGTAACACCCCATATCATGGCACTTATATTGTTAAATTTTTGGGATAATCGAAGTATAACAATATTAGGGAAAGGACAAAAGAAGAAAAACCTTCGAAACACATCCCACTTTAGAAATAGTACATAAATAGCTTTTTATTAGAAAAATCCAAGAAAATGACAAGAAATACATATGGATCACACCTAATCTTTGTTAAAAATAGGAAAGAGCACGGAAACAAAGATGGCGTACAGATAGATAAACTTTAAATATAAAATGGACTCATATAGGGCAAAACATGACTACAGTTGACCAATAATCAAGTGCAGAGACATCAATAAATATCATACCAAATGAACGGCTATTCCATGTTAACATTTAAATAAATCTAGATTGACATTGCATATGTTCAAGGAATGCCAGTTAATATAAATAGTCTCTGCTTTTATACATGTACAAAAATTCAATCATATGTGCCCATAGGAATGCATCATTGTGACACCTACATCAAATCATCACAATACCCAGTTGCTGCATGGAGTAAAAATAGAAGGATTGTATGGCATTTAATGGACATAATAATCCATGAAAGTCTCTCACTTACAGCAACTGAGGAGCACACCACCTGTTCCTGCTCACCCTACGCGCGTTTCGGCTAGAACTGCCTTCGTCAGGGGGTGGAGAATGAGAGAGGTGAAAGGAGTTAAAAAGGCCCAGCGACCAATGAAAAATGGGGGTGTGTGGGTAGCTGGCCAATCAATGCAGAGCGGGAGTGGTGTGACGCATGTCTGTCACCGCCGCATCCACGGCAACCGCGTCATGTGATCCTCGGCAACACAGCCACGCGAGAAATCACGTGACTGTGCGTCCGAGGAACACATATAGACACAGCCAGCGAAGAGGCAGAGGCAGGCAGCGAAGACATGCGTGCCGCTCGCTCCACATCATCAGGACACCAGGAGGTACACGATCATAACGGAGATGCTCAGCAACAGAACAAAGATCAAATACTATCTTACATATTGTCACAGTTGAAAATAAAGTGTGGTTGTACAAATAGTAGATTATATATTGCAGCATCAGTATCTCAAACTGCGATCAACACATAAATCAGCTGTGATAGTGGGAATGTGCAGAAGGATATACACATAAAAGGACCATATATCATAAGACTTTACATCATGACAATAACATCATATCCATAATATTGAATTCTGTGATAAGTAAGAGGTACAAACCCACTGATACAAAAAGATGGGGGGGGGGCGTAAGATGGTCTTCAAATATGTATCCCTGCACACACTCCCACTATCTTGGATGTTAGATTAAAACCATACCAACAGCAAAAACATTCCGTACATCAACAGAGATATCATTATATAGAACAAAATGATATATAACAACATGATATATAGCAATAGAGTTGAAGTTGATTAATCGCGTAAGGGCCATCTTCCACAGGGCCAAAAAAAGACACGCAATATGTATATATGAATCTCCATTGATGAGAAGGTACATAATAGTAGCAGTACTCCGATTGAAATAGATGTTCTCATAGCGTCCATGAAAAAAGAAGGGGAAGCAGTACACCACACAGGAAACTAGAATAAAAAAGTGAGTCAATAAACAAAACCAAACACCACAAAACATAATTAAAAACATAGGAGAACAATCAGAGAAATGGCACATAGCTTATATTTTCATTTAGGCCTGATGGTTGTAAGGTCATTAACAACCAAATCCATCGACTTTCCTTTTGGGCCAGCCTTTGACTAACGTTGCCACCCCTAATATTAGTAGCAATCATGCCTATGCCACGGACTCTAAATTGAGATGTGTCACAGGCATGATATAATTTAAAATGCTTCGGTATTGTTTTTAATAGGGATATATCCGTCTTGAGAGCAGCAGCCTCTATGCCAAGTACGTGTTCACGTACTCTTACTTTTAAATATCTAGTAGTTAGTCCAATGTAGATTTTTGGACATGGACAAGTGGCATAGTAGATTACTGCCCTAGAGACACAAGTTATTGATTTAGTAATTGAATAAGTCTTCGTTCCTTCTGAATTAGTAAATGAATCAATACTTTCAATATTTGCACACGCCAGACATTTCCCACATGGTAAACACCCATGGGCTGGCATGGATTTACTCAAAAAATTAGGGGGGGCAGAGTTTTGATAATGGCTTCTTGTCAGGTGGTCTCGAAGGTTTTTAGCCTTTTTAAATGTAATTTGTGGCTCTGATGGCAAATAATTGGACAGAACAGGATCTGCCAATAAAATTGGCCATGATTTAATGAGGGCCTCTCGAACCCGCGATGCTCCTGCATTGAATGTAGTAATAAATCGTATGGTATTAGTGTCCTTGACTGGTTTAGTGGTATACAAAGAGTCATGACGTCTAGTGTATTTGGCTCGATGGTAAGCCCTTTTTAGGGCACGATTGCTGTAACCTTTCCCTGAACCTACTCACCAAATTTTGTGGCTGTCATAAATTCCATTTCAGAAGAACAGAGTCTTCTCAATCTGAGAAATTGTCCTATGGGGATTGCATTGATCATATGCCTAGGATGTGCTGATGTAGCATGTAAGAATGAATTTACCGCAGTTGGTTTGCGGTGAATAGTACTTTGAAGTATATCACTCTTATCACGCATAATTTTAACATCTAAGAAATCAACATATGACGTGCTGGCTTGATAGGTTAAACGGATGTTCAAGTTATTGTTATTCAATTCCCCCATAAAGGCCTGTAAAGTTTGCAAAGACCCCTGCCAGATCAAAAAGATGTCATCGATGTACCGTGTCCATCGTTTACGCCCGCTCTGCATTGATTGGCCAGCTACCCACACACCCCCATTTTTCATTGGTCACTCGGCCTTTTTAACTCCTGTCACCTCTCTCATTCTCCACCCCCTGACGAAGGCAGTTCTAGCCAAAACGCGCGTAGGGTGAGCAGGAACAGGTGGTGTGCTCCTCAGTTGCTGTAAGTGAGAGACTTTCATGGATTATTATGTCCATTAAATGCCATACAATCCTTCTATTTTTACTCTATGCAGCAACTGGGTATTGTGATGATTTGATGTAGGTGTCACAATGATGCATTCCTATGGGCACATATGATTGAATTTTTGTACATATATAAAAGCAGAGACTATTTATATTAACTGGCATTCCTTGAACATATGCAATGTCAATCTAGATTTATTTAAATGTTAACATGGAATAGCCGTTCATTTGGTATGATATTTATTGATGTCTCTGCACTTGATTATTGGTCAATTGTAGTCATGTTTTGCCCTATATGAGTCCTTTTTATATTTAAAGTTTATCTATCTGTACACCATCTTTGTTTCCGTGCTCTTTCCTATTTTTAACAAAGATTAGGTGTGATCCATATGTATTTCTTGTCATTTTCTTGGATTTTTCTAATAAAAAGCTATTTATGTACTATTTCTAAAGTGGGATGTGTTTCGAAGTTTTTTTCTTCTTTTGTCCTTTCCCAGGTTTATAACTCTGTGGATTGGATAATTAAGGCGCTGGTTCATCAAAGCAATATTGCCAGGAGTATGGCGTAAATTATTTTAAAAAGTCGCAAAATTTTGGCACAACTTCGAGTTGCACTAAAATATTGTGACTTTTAGCATTTTCACGCCAGTTTCTCCAAACTCTGCCAAAATGGATGGAGCAGGGGAAGGACGGGGGCGCGATGGGGTGTGATGCCACAGCTCATCTAATTCATGATAAGCTGTGGCGTTGAGGGGTGGACATACCATTGGTGCAACTTGTGTAGTTGCACAAGGGCACAAGAGGTAATGGGGTTCATTTCCCCTCCAAAGCAGGTGGAATTTCTCATTATGATGAGCTATTGTATGGCATAAGGCCATATACTCTTCTTGCTTAGAGGCCCTTTACTGTCTATGTTCGTCAGTGGTGGCTTTCCCTACGCCAGAAATCTTCAGTTATGGACTGGAGAAAGATATCTGTAGTAACTCACGGAGGTGAATGCCACTGGTTAGATGCTTCTGATTTAAAAAGATGCATGTGCCTCTTAATCAGGAGCTTCTGACTCCTACATGCCCCCTCATCAAGACTGGTGAGAAAATCGGGGGGTTTGGGGGAGGGAGGGGTGACTGGTCGTGGGATGTGCTAGGTCTTTAGAAGATTAGGAGTTCCCCAACTTTCAGGATATCTTCACCCGTGGAGGTCCCAGGCTCGAGATATTGGGGTCATGTTTCCTATCACAATTTTATCTTTTTATAGAGATGACGCATGGCATGGATAGCATCATCCATCTGACCCGATATTAAGTTAGAGGTGTTAGGTCGGCCTTATGGTGATGTGAGCGAATGCGTTATGTTCATCACTTCGCCACAACGCTGAAAATATATCTCCCATAAGTATCGGATCGATGCAAACCCCAATATTTAACACTGACCGCTTACTCCAGAGTATCTGAGATAATTCTTTTGAACAGAAGAAGCTCTTGCCTCGGAAGTGTACTTCTCAGTCTCAGTATACAAATCCTAGAATTGGTGGGTGACTCTCAGCAGGTCCCCTGTTGTAATTACCTTTTCATGGCAGGAGGTCCTTCAATGGAGGTTGAAGCTCTTTCTCACTTCCCCAGTTATAATTAATCCTATATGTTCAATGTGATTGTGATATGTCCCCTCTCTGGAGATGTATTTATGGATTTTACAATTTTTCTCTATGACAGTAATGATGATCTTAAAATTATAGAATTCTCTTTACAGATCTCTATTGTTTTGTTCATATAGGTGGATGCCAGAAATATTGATGGAAGTACTCCTCTCTGCGATGCCTCTGCTTCCGGCAGTTTGGACTGTATAAAGGTACTTTTGGATTATGGAGCCAAAGTGAACCCTCCACTTTATACTGCATCTCCTCTTCATGAAGCATGCATGAGTGGTGAGTGTATCCTCAAATATTGATAGATGCACTATAGATACTATCATAATTTGTTTTCTGTTCTTTTTGGGATACCTCTTCATTATTTTAACCCTTTCAGGACTGACTGATATTGGGCTTTCAGGATGTAGCCCTTCCTTTTTCTCTTTCCTTCCTCTTATCTTTTAGGTGTATACAGGGCTGGCAGGACAGGGTATTCTAATGCCCTCCTCAAATGGGTCAGGTAACAAGCTCTGATGACCGCTTCCACTGCTGCATATAAGAGCAAGGAGCTGATTAATATTCCTCAGCTTAAATTGTAATTGTGTCTTAAAGACACAAATACAATTGAATGCCGGGGGGTGGGGGGGAGCGACTGCTCTGACACAGGCAGAGCAGTGACAGGTGTTGTTAACTCCTTGACACTTCTCACCTGTGTGCCTGTGCCCCGGCCGTCACTATGATGAATACTTGATGAAGATGCTGGGTGACCACAGACCGCAGGCACAATTAGTAATTTTCTCAAATTGTTTTAGTGCCCTAAGCGGGTGCCTATCCTTGCCTACCCGTGTTCCAGCCCTGGGTGTATGTATGATATGCTGATAGGGGTTAATCTGTAATAAAATTGGTGTTTATTTTAGTAATTCTTATATATTAATTGCTGAGCCTTTAAGTTTTCTAATTTGGAAATTCGATTATCACAGTATTTACATTTGTTGCAGTTTGATTCCCATCGGTGTTCTCTTCCATCTGATCTGTGTTCTGTTTTTTTTAAGACAAGAGTAGCTTAATCTGCAGTGATAGTTTTCCTTTTATAAACACCAGAATCCCAGATTCAGTGACAGATTTTAGGTGAAGGGGTTGTCCAAGTAGTGGACTTCTCAATCACCATATTTCCCCATTCGATATCTGCGTCTTTTCTGTGATGTCGGCGCCGGGCCCGCTTGATGTTATGTCATGTGAGCACTGCAGCCAATCAGCAGCTGCTAATGGGCTGTGTCACTTTCACTTCCTTGAGACGAAAGTGACACTCGGAAGAATTGTTATGTCTAAAGGAAGTGAGAGTGAAGTTGCCCATTAGCAGCCTCTGATTGGCTGCAGGGCTCACGTGACATAACAAAGTCACGCGGGCCCCAGAAATCCCGACCTTGAATGGTGCCAGAGCCGAAGGTGAGTACAGGCTCTATTACTTTATGTGGTGGAACATGGTTATTGAGAAGGGGTTGTCCTAGTAGTTGACAAACTCTTTTTTTAAATACTGTAAATGTTATTGAAAATTTATAGGTTTAACAATAGAACCAAAGAAATAACGCATAAACTGAAATTAATAGAGCATGTTGGAAATCGGCTATGGATCATACACTTATCTGCGTTCTTCTTGTAGTCTTCTAATAAACAGTGTTTAGTCCAAGCACTATTATACGAGCAGCTGAATATCTCCATAGTTGGTGTAACTGTAGGAGCTGCTCGCTTACTCAATCATTTGCTATAATCTATATTGGTTTACAATTTCAGAAACACTACAAACCTTTATGACACAGACAGGAAAACGGGGAGGGGGAAGGGTAATAAGGCAAAACACTGGAAGATTTCAGCAGAAAACTCTGTTCTCCTTTCCTTGAACAAATATCAGGTATTAAATTGGGCCCAGTAATAGTCCCATGGTCCCCACACCTTATTGAATACATCTAATTTGGCGTTTATTACTGCCGTCAGGTGTTCCATTATTCGTATATCCGCAATTCTACTTAGTAAATCTCTATTAGAGCGGGGGAGCGTTTTTTTCCAATGAAGAGCTATGAGGCATCTAGCTGCTGTTAGGATGTGGAGAAGCAGCTTTGAGGAGTTTTTGCCCATCCCTCTTGGAGTAACATTTAATAAATATATAGCTGGGTCTAGAGGGTTTTCAGTGAACAATACTTCCCGCAGGAGGGATCTGACATTTTCCCATAATGGGGTCAGGATCGGGCATGTCCAGAAAATGTGGGTAAGGGACCCCGTAGCAGCTCCACAGCGCCAGCAGCCATCCGGGATAGAGGGGTTTAATTTGTGTAGTAGTTCAGGGGTATGATACCTGTGATGAAAGCCGGCCGGTGGGTGCAGCTCTCTGGCGCCCCCTTACCTCTCAGGTCAGTCAAGGTACTGCACCTAGAGAAAGTAGTGCCAGGAAGCTGCAACCAGCGCAGGGAACACGGTAGTGTGTTATCCCTTCAACGTCACTAAACCGTAACGTCACTACACAGCACAACTCGCTAGCGCCCTCTTAGCCTCAGGTCAGTCAAGGAACTGCACCTAGGATAAGCGGTCGCCAGGGAGACTGTCCTGTAACCTACTGGGTATCGGGGCCCTCTGTAGTGAGGGCGGTATATATATCTTCCTTGGCCGCGCCAGGAATATATATATCTGAACCTCCGACCGTCACTACCAGCCTTCCCCAATCCCCAGTTGGTATGCTGCCACCAGTCCCTATTTTAGATATACGCCCAGTCCGTGAATGGGCCTATATCGGGTCAGGAACCAACCCTGGGTAGCGTTTTTGGCTTGAGCCGAGCTCACACGGACGTGCGTTCGTTATGCAGAATAAAAGGCAGGCCCACAATTACTTGAGGTAATTGATTATAATAATACACTAGATACACGATATACAACTAAATATACACAGGTATAAGGTCAGGCTAAACTATACAACAATGGAATACAACACACAGAATCACCACAGCATATCAGTTACCGGTTTCTTGATTTTCTTGTGACGCAGGGAGAGGATTCTGCGGTCGCAGGCACGGTTCTTTGTTACAGGCTGAGGCCTACCACCGCATGGTCAAACTGCTCCTCCCCTTGGTGGCCTCAGCTGGTGCTCAGATGTTCAGCACACCACTCTTGGGTCAAAAACTGACTTGTCTCTTGTCTGTCCTGCTATCTTACCTGCCCCGTCCCGCCCACTGCTGGTGAGGTCAGCTGGCTCAGTCTCCACCCTCAGGTCTAACTTCGATCAGAAGCCCAAATTCTATGGAACCCAATAACTTCTTCTGGGATGGTCTCATGATACCCACAGGGGTTCCCACGGATTCGGGCCGCCGTAACCGACCTTTTGATATCAATTATGATACCATACGGTCCTCAGGAATGGCTCAGCGCTATATCTTGGCTTCCAGAGCACGTACAAACGTCTACCGCGGAGGCTTGTGTGCGCAATGGCTCCGGGACGCCGTGATATTTTTTTATTGGCCCATCCCACGCAACATGCGTGTACTTTTCATGTTTCTATATCTTATGCCTCCATGCTTGTGACAGACAAAGAAACTAGTCCTATGGGACAAATGGTCAGTTACAGATGGACGAAGCACCCCCCCCTGCTGGCTGTGTTTCCTCTCGAAGTCTTTGAAGCTCCTAGCATTCAAGTGTTAAGTAGGCTTCTTATCTTACAGGAGCCTGGATGGGGGGAAACTATCTAGTTGACGTTTTAACAGAAGGTCCCAAGGGTGGGGGCTGCTGAAGTGTGGCCATCCCTGGATATGATTTATCATTACCAAGATGGCGGCTACAGGTTCATCACACCTCCCCCTATACGAGGGCGCGAGGGGGTAGCACATTCCTGTGTTCCCCCGTGCGTCCTTCTGCACCCTCCCCTTGCCGGGATAACCCGTCAGCGTTACCGTGGTCACGGCCTCTTCTGTGGCGAATGGAGAAGTGGTACTGCTGGAGAGCGAGGCTCCAGCGTAGCAACCTGCCATTCGACCCAGAGACCGTGTGTAACCAGCTGAGGGGGTTGTGGTCCGTCTCCACGGTGAAATGGCTCCCGTACAAGTAGGGCTGCAGACGCTGCAGGGCCCATACAATTGCCAGGCATTCTTTTTCCACCGTGGAGTAAGCCACCTCCCGGGGCAGTAGCTTCCTGCTCAGGTACAAGACAGGATGTTCCTGGCCTGTCGTGTTGACCTGACTTAGCACAGCACCGAGGCCAAAGTCACTGGCGTCGGTCTGTACCACAAACGGCCGGTCGAAGTCGGCAGCTTGCAGTACAGGGGAGCTACTTAGGGCGGCCTTGAGTGCCCCGAAAGCTGTCTCGCAGGCGACTGTCCAGTCGACTGCGACGGGCAGCTTCTTCTTGGTGAGGTCCGTCAGGGGCTTGGCCAGGGTGCTATAGTGTGGGACGAACCTCCTATAGTACCCGGCGGTCCCCAAGAAGGACATCACCTGCTTTTTGGTCCTAGGAGTGGGCCAGGATGCGATGGCATCCACTTTCCCCGGTTCTGGCTTCAGAACCCCCCCGCCTACCCGGTGACCCAGGTAGAGGACCTCACTCATGCCCAGCTGGCACTTTTCCGGCTTGATGGTCAAGCCTGCCCGGTGGATCCGACCGAGCACCTGCCGCAGGTGCTCTAGGTGATCCTCCCAAGTGGGACTGAAGACTGCAATATCGTCCAAGTACGCAGCCGCGTACCCTTCAAGTCCCTCAAGCAGCGTATTGACCATCCGCTGAAAAGTGGCAGGGGCATTCTTCATGCCGAATGGCATCACTGTGGACTCGTACAGTCCAAAAGGGGTGATAAAGGCAGAGCGTTCCCTTGCCGCGGGGGTCAGAGGAATCTGCCAGTACCCCCGGCTCAGATCCATGATGGTCAGGTACTTAGCCCCGGCCATCCGATCGAGCAGGTCATCGATGCGTGGTATGGGGAACGCATCGGTGGCCGTTACAGCGTTGAGCCCCCGGTAGTCCACGCAGAACCGTGTAGTTCGGTCCTTCTTTGGTACGAGGACTACAGGCGAGGCCCACGCGCTGCTGGATGCCTGGATCACCCCCAGCTTCAGCATCTCGTCTATCTCTTGGCGCATGTTTCCCTGCACCTCGAAAGAGACCCGATATGCTGAACGCCGGATCGGCGGGTGATCGCCAGTGTCCACGTCGTGGACAGCCATCTCAGTCCTTCCGGGCAGGCTGCTGAACAGCCCCCGGAAGGGGTGCAGGGTGGTCCCCAGCTGGGACCGTTGGTCCTCCGTGAGCTGGTGGCCAACCCCCACATCCTCGATGGACCCACCCGCCTTGGCTTGGGTGAGCAGATCCAGGAGGGTTTCTACCTCTCCTTCCTCGGGAAGGTTGCACACTGGGTGGGCAGTCGCTTCCCGCTCATGATGAGCCTTCATCATGTTCACGTGGAAGGCCTTCCTCCTTCCACGGGCGTGATCCAGGGTGACCAGATAGGTGACGGCATTGAGTTTCTGGTGCACGAAGTAGGGACCTTCCCAGGCTGCCTGAAGCTTGTTCTGTGGTACGGGGACCAGTACCCACACCTTTTGACCCACCTGGTAGGTCCTCTCACAAGCATTCTGGTCGTACCACCGCTTCTGGTCGGCCTGGGTCTGGGCCATATTGTCCTGCACCAGCTTTGCCAAGGCCATCATCCTGTCCCGGTGGCGCACGACATACTCGATGACCGACACCTCGGGGGTGGCCAAATCCCCTTCCCATGCTTCCTTCACCAGAGCCAGGGGGCCCCGTACCCGTCGCCCGTACAGGAGCTCAAAGGGGGAGAACCCCGTTGAGGCCTGCGGAACCTCCCGGTAAGCAAATAGGAGGTGTGGGAGGTAACGCTCCCAGTCTCTCCCGTGGGAGTCGACCAACATCTTAAGCATCTGCTTTAAGGTGCCATTGAACCGCTCACACAGGCCATTAGTCTGTGGGTGATACGGGCTGGCCACCAGATGTTGCACCTGCATTTGCTTACAGAGGGACTCCATCAGCCGCGACATGAACTGGGTCCCTCGGTCGGTGAGCATTTCTTGGGGGAAACCCACTCTGGAGAAGATCTCCAGTAAGGCGGTAGCCACCTTGTCGGCCCGAATGGACGACAAAGCTACCGCTTCCGGGTACCGGGTGGCATAGTCCACTACCGTGAGTATGAAGCATTTCCCGGAGTGGCTGGGAGTGGACAGAGGTCCAATAAGATCCACAGCGACCCTCGAGAAAGGCTCTTCGATGATTGGCAGAGTTACCAGTGGGGCTTTGGGGAGCGGCCCCGCCTTCCCCACCCTCTGACAGGTGTCACACGAACGGCAGTAGGCACCCACCGCGGCTCCCATCCCAGGCCAGTAGAAATGCTGAGCTATCCTGGCCTTGGTTTTAGCGATCCCTAGGTGTCCGGCCATCGGAATCTCGTGTGCGATCCGCAACAATTCCGCCCTGAACGGATAGGGTACCACTAACTGTCGGTCCCTGGGCCACGCCTCCGGTGAACCCTGCTGGACCGTTACCCGGTACAGCCGTCCCTGGTCCCAGACCACACGCTCGCAGTCTGACTCCATGGGAGGCTGTGCCGCCTGTTCCTTGAGAGCTTTCAGGCTGTCGTCTGCTTCCAACGCAGCCGGAAATTCCTGACTTGATGTGGCCAGAATCGACGAAACTGCCACATCCTCTGTCAGCCCCTCCGGGCATGTCACCTGGCCGCTGTCTGACCCGGCAGACACTTGGTCAGAAGTGGGGAAGCCGTCGGACCTCTGCAAGGCTCCTTGGGCTCCGGCGCTCCCACTCCTGGTGACAGCGGCTATGACCGCTGTGACCGTGGGTAGTGCCTGCTTCCCCTCTGTTTCTGACCAAGCCGCCCGATCAGGCAGGCTTCCTAGGCCTTTGGACATCTCGGATGTGGGGAACTCCTGCCCTGGGGTCTTACCTGGCGGCTCCTCTCTTGGGACACCCCCACCTCCCATGGCCTGTTCCTCCCCCTGCAGTGGGCCTATACTCAGCAGCCTGGATACCCCTGGGAGCCCTACACTGCCGGTAGCTGCCCCCCTCTCCATCCCTGAGCTTCCCTCTACAGAATCCTGCCCGCCCCCTCCCTCACCGGAGGACAAGAGGTCACGGCACGCCGGCTGAGCACCTCTGCGGGCATCCCCACACTCCCCACCTGCTTTCACTAACCCTGTTTGTGTTGTGTCTGTGCAGGTGTTACCCTCAGGTTTCACTCCCTCCTCCTCAGCAGGACACACACTACATACAACATGGTTGGCATTAGCAGCAGACAAATCAATACACTCTTGGGGGGCCGAACTTGGGGGTTCAGAGGGTACATACTGCGATACTAGACGCCCCAAGTCGGTCCCTAATAAAACATTTGCGGGAATATTTGGCGTTACTCCCACCTCCCGCATCCCCCTTCCGGCACCCCAGTCCAAATACACCATGGCAACGGGAAGTGCCGGCTCCACGCCTCCAACCCCGGAGACGGAAAGAGTCTTTCCTGGTACCAAGTCCTGGGGGGACACCACCTCAGGCCGTACCAGTGTTCGTTCAGCGCCCGTGTCCCGCAGTCCCATGACCGCAGAACGGCCTATGGTGACGGGTTGGATGTTGTCCAGGGACCTACCACCACCCCCTCCCACACACAAAACATTGGGCGCTCTCTGGGACTGGGATGGGGTCTTTTGGCGCTGGGGACACTCAGCCCTAAAGTGTCCTGGTTTGTTGCATAGATGACAACGTCTTACGTCTGGTCCTTGCCTGGAGAGGGCAACAGGGGGATACACCCCTTGTGTTCTAGGGGCCGGGGAAACAGGGGCATGACTGGGCTTACCCCCTCTCCAGGTGCTGCTGGCAGACTTCTTCAGCTCAGGCGCCCTGTTATTGGCATACTCGTCTGCCAGGGCGGCTGTAGCAGAAGCCCCTGTTGGTTTTCGGTCACGGAGGAACTGTCGGAGGTCCTCTGGGCAGTTCCACAAGAACTGCTCCGTGACGAACAGTTCCTGGACCTCCTGGCGGGTAGTAAGCGCTAGACCCGAGGTCCAGTGCTCTGCGGCTCTCAACAGCGCCCGCATATGATCGGTCCAGGTGTCCTTGGGGCCACGCAGCAGGCTCCGGAACTTCTGGCGGTACGACTCGGGAGTGAGGTTGTACTGCCGGATCAGGGCCCGCTTGATGCAGTCGTAGTTCTGTACCTCCCCGGCAGGTAAGTCCCCCAAGGCATCCAGGGACTTACCCCTCAAACGGGGGGTCAGGTATCTGGCCCACTGATCCCGGGCCAGATGGTGCTGAAGACAGGTCCGTTCAAATGCCACCAGAAAGGAGTCCAGGTCCCCATCCTTCTCCAGTAGAGGGAAGTCCTCAGCTCGGACTTTGGACGACTTGGTCTCCTGATGGGTTGGTTGCTCTAGCGGAAGCCCCCGCTGGGCCAGGTCCAGTTGGTGCTGGCGCTCCGCAGCTCGCTCTGCACGCTCCGCAGCCTCCCGGCGCTCTGCAGCTTCACGCTCCGCAGCCTCCCGGCGCTCTGCAGCTTCGCGCTCCTCCTCCGCTGCCTTCTCTGATGCTGCCAGGAGGGTTTTGTAGACGGCATCGCCATGAGACTGGAGACTTGCCATAGCCGCTTGTAAAAGGGCTTGTGATCTGGACAGGCTGGGCTGGGTAGGTGGTGGGCAGCCCACTGCGGGACCGTATACTGGGGACTGGCTCCCTGAGGTGCCCGGGCTGGACTCCTCCTCGCCATGAGTAACAATGTCCTCCCCTCCTGCCACACGGACCGTAGCATTAGCCTCCTGCAGGGTCTTGCTCCTGGTGCCGTCTGCCATCTTGGTAACCGACACCGCTGCAACCCTGAGTTTGCACACACCTTGTTATACTTTTAGCCTGACCGTCTAACGTTGGGCTGACCTTAAGACTCCAGCAGTGGAAGTTACCACTGGCAGTCTTTAGTGCCTGGGAGTAGGGGTCCCACAACACTATTATTCTGCAATCCCACCGCTCTGCCACCAATGTGATGAAAGCCGGCCGGTGGGTGCAGCTCTCTGGCGCCCCCTTACCTCTCAGGTCAGTCAAGGTACTGCACCTAGAGAAAGTAGTGCCAGGAAGCTGCAACCAGCGCAGGGAACACGGTAGTGTGTTATCCCTTCAACGTCACTAAACCGTAACGTCACTACACAGCACAACTCGCTAGCGCCCTCTTAGCCTCAGGTCAGTCAAGGAACTGCACCTAGGATAAGCGGTCGCCAGGGAGACTGTCCTGTAACCTACTGGGTATCGGGGCCCTCTGTAGTGAGGGCGGTATATATATCTTCCTTGGCCGCGCCAGGAATATATATATCTGAACCTCCGACCGTCACTACCAGCCTTCCCCAATCCCCAGTTGGTATGCTGCCACCAGTCCCTATTTTAGATATACGCCCAGTCCGTGAATGGGCCTATATCGGGTCAGGAACCAACCCTGGGTAGCGTTTTTGGCTTGAGCCGAGCTCACACGGACGTGCGTTCGTTATGCAGAATAAAAGGCAGGCCCACAATTACTTGAGGTAATTGATTATAATAATACACTAGATACACGATATACAACTAAATATACACAGGTATAAGGTCAGGCTAAACTATACAACAATGGAATACAACACACAGAATCACCACAGCATATCAGTTACCGGTTTCTTGATTTTCTTGTGACGCAGGGAGAGGATTCTGCGGTCGCAGGCACGGTTCTTTGTTACAGGCTGAGGCCTACCACCGCATGGTCAAACTGCTCCTCCCCTTGGTGGCCTCAGCTGGTGCTCAGATGTTCAGCACACCACTCTTGGGTCAAAAACTGACTTGTCTCTTGTCTGTCCTGCTATCTTACCTGCCCCGTCCCGCCCACTGCTGGTGAGGTCAGCTGGCTCAGTCTCCACCCTCAGGTCTAACTTCGATCAGAAGCCCAAATTCTATGGAACCCAATAACTTCTTCTGGGATGGTCTCATGATACCCACAGGGGTTCCCACGGATTCGGGCCGCCGTAACCGACCTTTTGATATCAATTATGATACCATACCGTCCTCAGGAATGGCTCAGCGCTATATCTTGGCTTCCAGAGCACGTACAAACGTCTACCGCGGAGGCTTGTGTGCGCAATGGCTCCGGGACGCCGTGATATTTTTTTATTGGCCCATCCCACGCAACATGCGTGTACTTTTCATGTTTCTATATCTTATGCCTCCATGCTTGTGACAGACAAAGAAACTAGTCCTATGGGACAAATGGTCAGTTACAGATGGACGAAGCACCCCCCCCTGCTGGCTGTGTTTCCTCTCGAAGTCTTTGAAGCTCCTAGCATTCAAGTGTTAAGTAGGCTTCTTATCTTACAGGAGCCTGGATGGGGGGAAACTATCTAGTTGACGTTTTAACAGAAGGTCCCAAGGGTGGGGGCTGCTGAAGTGTGGCCATCCCTGGATATGATTTATCATTACCAAGATGGCGGCTACAGGTTCATCACAATACCAAAACATCATTAATTTATATTGATTCTCTTTGTATAAAGTGCAAAGAGAGGTTTTGGATGCTTTATCCCAGATGGACTGCCAGCATTGCAGTGATAGTTCCCTTCCCAGAAACCTCTCCCACTTAAGCCCCCGTCACACTAAGCGAGATCGCTAGTGAGATCGCTGCTGAGTCACAAGTTTTGTGACGCAACAGCGACCTCAGTAGCGATTTCGCTACATTTGACACTTAGCAGCGGTCAGGCCCCACGCTGGTCGTGTCGGAATGGTCTGGACATTTCTTTGATCGTTGAGGCCCCACTGGGTAGCATGCATCGGTGTATTTGACACCTTACCAACGACCTTGTTAACGACTCAGACACAGAAACACATAGGCGTGCATCGTTATACAGATCGTTACGGGTCGCCGCATCGTTGCTGCGTCGTTGGGAAGATCTGACTGTTTGACATTTCACCAGCGACCACATAGCGACGCAGCAATGATCCCTGACAGGTCGTATTGTTGTCGGGATCGCTGTAGCGTCGCTTAGTGTGACGGGGCCTTTAGTCATGTATGAGTGTTTAGGGGGTGCATCCCCCCCCCCGGGATTGTTAATTAGACCATATATGTCCGATATCAGACCCTTTGTTGACGGGCCCCTTTTACATATCTTTTCAAACTCAGTAGGAGAGGACACCTTCAACGACCCAAACAAAGAAACTGCAAAGATTTCATCTGCATAAATTGAAAGAATTCCCTGTTTGTTAGGCTTTAATGTGGTCAAAAGTGTGTAATTCCAGTGAGGTTCCATCTACCAGGTCTGCAAATCTTGCAAATCTAAAAAGGCCTGCCTTTATCCATGGGAGCACCATGTCCGAGCTCAAGCTATTTGGAATTAGCGGTTGATATATGAAGGATATCATTGGCGATCTTTTGGAAGTTAGTTCAAATCTCTTACCGCAGGTCTGCCATATTTCCCTTATGAACCTGATAGGACCCAAAAGGGGACGACTTATCTTTAAGGGTCTACTGGTCCAAAGCAGGGCGTTTGGATGAATGGGAGCCAGCCATAACTTCTCTATTTCAGTCCATTTATTGTATGCCCATAACGAAGCCCACGAGGGGACCCTTCTGAGATGAACCGCCCAATAATACTTAATAACATCCGGTACTGACATGCCTCCCTGGTTTCTGTGAGTGGTTAAGATTTGTTTGGCTATTCTATGTCTTTTATCATTCCATATAAATCTCATTATTGCTGCTTGAAGGGATTTGAGTTCTCCCATAGGGACTCTCACCGGAAGGGTCTCAAAATGATAAATTAATTTAGGGAGGAGGGACATCTTGACCGAGGCTATGCTCCCCATCATGGAGATAGAAATAGATTTCCATTTTGTTAGCAAGTTTTTCAGCTCTCTAAATAGGGATGGGAAATTCCTAGCATATAGGGTGTTATAGGATGAGGAAAGGTTGACTCCTAGATATTTAATTTCATCTGTATTCCAACGGAATTTGTAGTTTGATTTCAGATGATCAAAGGCTTGGGGGATAAAGTTCAGGGGTAATGCCTCACTTATAGCTGTGTTAGGCTATGTGCCCACATAGCAGATTTGATGCAGAGCATTTTTTCCTCTGTCAGAAAAAAAACGCATGCAGATTTACATGTGTTTTTACATGCTTTTTCGCATGTGTTTTTTCAAGCACTTTTCCAAGCGATTTTGAGCATCACTTGGAAAAGTTCTTGACAAGTTGATCACACAATATAAATCCATGCAACCGGCATGGATGTATAATGTGTGACCAACTGATGCTTTAAATGCAACATCTATAATAAAAAAAAAAAAAAAAACCTGTATATTCACCTCTCCGGCGGCCCCTGATCTCCTCCGGTCTGCTCCCGGCCGCGTCTTCTCTCTTCAGCGTCCCGCAGTGTACTGTCAGGACCTGCGGTGACATCATTTAGTCAGCTGATGGTCACACGACTATCACCTGACCACCGACGTCAGCGGTCGCGTGACTAAATGACGTCACCGCAGGTCCTGACAGTACACTGCGGGACGCTGAAGAGAGAAGACGCGGCCGGGAGCAGACCGGAGAGCAGACTGGGGGCCGCCGGACAGGTGAATATACAGGTTTTGTTTATTTTTTTACTTTATTTCTTTTTTTCACCGCGTGGTAGCAGGGATGAAGAGGCGTTATAGTCTCCTCTTCATCCCGGGTACCGCACGCACCGCGATTACGCTGCAAATTTGCGGCCATTGAATTTAATTGAAACGCAGCAAATCCACATATACCTGCGGGTTTGCTGCGTTTCAATGTTCCCCAATGGCCGCGAATTTGCAGCGTAATCGCGGTAGAAATGGTCATGCTGCGTTTTGCAAAGCAATGCAAATTCGGCGAGCAAATTAGCGCATCATGTGCACAGCACATCCGAATTCACATTGCTTTGCATGGCAGACTGTTGTTTTACAAGCGTTTTCGCGGCCGTAAAACGCTGCAAAAACGCTACGTGTGCACATAGCCTTAACTTTGTATCCTGACATAAGCCCATATTGTTGACAAAGTCTTTACTGCTACTGTAGCTATTCTTCTCAGGTTGTCCCATTTGCGGTTGACTAATGCAGCGGAAATATTCATTCAGTTTGAAATAATAGGTTTACTTTGTTTTTTTTCACCTGAAAGTTTTACATTATATTCATTACTTTTTGTATTTTTAATTATAGGTAAATCTGATTGTGTGAAACTTCTAATAGATGTCGGGGCAAATCTTGAAGCTCATGATTGTCATTTTGGTACCCCGTTACATGTAGCTTGTGCAAGAGAGCATTTGGATTGTGCTAAAGTGTTACTCAGTGCGGGTAGGTAGATATCTTTTGAATTCAAAATAATTTTATTCTATTTCTACTAAATAAAAGTCATAAAACATAAAAAAAATATATATTTATTATCATGCTTAAAAAATTCCGCAACTAAAAAAGTGAAATGAAATGGCCAGATGCAAAACCAAACAAACCCAAAAGATCTTGCTGCATCCTGCCAGCCTAAAATAAGTTTTTCTATTTTGTAAAAGTAAGAAAACACAATATAAATTGTATATCACCGTAACAATATTGACCCACAGAATAAGAAATGTATGTTGTAAAAAACATAACCCCCACCCCCACCCCCAAATTTATTTTATTTTTTTTTCTCATTTCACCCAACAAATTTTTTTTCAGAAGTCGTCACCAAAAATGGCTTTGACACCAAGGGGTTAAAAAGTAACACCTTGAATTTCAGATGCAAAGCTTCCCTTCTGAGAATTAGAAACTATGCCACAGATTGTTAAATGTTGTATTACTTTATTAAAGGAGCTAATGTGAATGCAGCAAAACTTCACGAAACGGCCCTACACCACGCTGCCAAGGTGAAGAACAAAGATCTTATTGAAATGCTAGTGGAATTTGGAGGAAATGTATATGCAAGGGACAATCGTGGAAAAAGACCTTCAGATTATTCCTGGCCGAACAGTCCTACTGCAAAATGCTTTGAATATCATGAAAGTAAGTTTTCTCAACTTTTTATAGGCTTAATAAGGTGATATAATCATGTAAGGTAAATATTTGATGATTGATGTTCTGTTTATATAGTTCTCAATGGTCCTTCCCCTTAAACCTGATTCACACTGTTACTCATGAAAGTTTGGTTTGGACGGATAAGGAGAATGGAGGATAAAAATTAGTGAGACATCCTCCCCACCCTCACTCAGCTCTGTCAGCAGAAAAAGAAAAAAAGTTACAGCTGTCAGGACATGGCATGCAAAAATATTTTTTTTCTTTAACCCCTTCACAATCGATGACACATAGTTACGTCATCAGCCGTGTCACTGCCTTTGATGCGGGCTCACATGCTGAGCCCACATCTTTCTCTGCTCGTGATGGCTGATTTAATCAGCCATCAAGTGCCTCTAACAGCCGCGGCTGTTAACCAGTTCAATCACTGACAGCTGCATTTAACACACGCTGCCGGAAAAGCGTCATTGATCCAGTCCATTGGCGCCCCTGTCACGTGATCGCGGGGCATCGAAGGGTTGTCATGACAGCCGGGGATCTGCTGAAGACCCCCCCCCCCATACCTGGCATCCCGATTCGCCTGTGAACTCAGGCGATTGGATGATGGATGATCGCTGTTTCAAGTTTCCTAAGGGGACTATAGAGTAAAGTAAACAAAAAAAAAGCACAAAAGTTTAAATCACCCCCCTTTTGCCCCATTAAAAATAAAACCATTAAAAAAAAATAAAAATACACATTTGGTATCGCTGCGTTCATAAATGTCTGATTTTATCAAAATATTAAATAAATTAATCCAATCGGTAAATGGCATAACAATAAAAAAATAAACGCCAGAATTACGGGTTTTGTTGGTCGCCGCTGCATTGCAATAAAAGGCGATCAAAACATCATATATACCTCCAAAATGGTATCAATAAAAACGTCAGCTCAGGGCACAAAAAATAAGTGTCCAAAAACTATTCTAGGAAAATTTGTGCTCCAAAAATCAAATAGTGCTCCTTACAGCCGAGCCCTGCTGTTTTGCCAAACGCATATGGGGAATTGCTGCGTTCTTGAAGTATTGTGTAACAAATTATGAGACCATTTTCACCTATTTACCTTTGTGAAAAGGTTAAATGTGGGGCTAAAAAAAAAAACATTTTAGTGGTAAAAGTGTAATTCTTTTTTCTTCACCACCCAATCGTATAAAATTCTGGGTTTTAAAACTTGGGTGTTAACATGCTTACTGCAGAACTAGATGAATTCAATTCATGCAGATTGTGTAGATTGTAAAATGGGTTCACATGGGGGGATTCTGCTGTTGTGGCACCTCAGGGCCACTTCTAATGTGACATGGCACTCACAAACAATTCCAGCAAAATGTGCACTCCATTATTGGACTCCTTCACTTCTGAGCTTTGCACTGTGCATGAACAGTAGCTTCCGACAACATATGGGTATTGGCGAACTCAGGGGAAATTGTATAGTCTATTAACTCAAGTTATTTTTGTGAAAATGAGAAATTTGTGACTAAAATTTTGAAGGAAAAATAAAAAGCAAAAAACCCATAATATTACATTTTCACTGTCCAATATCATAATATTCTGTGATGCACCTGTGGGCTCATGATGCTCATCACAGCCGTCCATAAATTCCTTGTGGGGTGTAGTTTACCACTGACATAAAGTACAATGTGTCAGGGAAAAAAGTCTCAATCACTGAGATATGTGGAAGCATCCCAGAGTTATCACCACATAAAATCACACATGATCGTCAAATATTAAAACTTTGGCCTGATCGTGTGAAAACTGGTATTGTCGGTAAGGGTTAAGTCATATATAGTTATATATTTTGCGCAAGCCTTAGGCTTACATTTTGATTTTTTTTTTTTTTTCAGAGACTCCTAGAGATTTGTCACAGCTCTGCAGACTTTGTCTTAGAAAAGCACTCGGCCAAGGAGCAGTGGAGAAGGTTTATAAACTAAATATTCCACAAAGACTTATAGAATACCTTGCGTATAACTGACTCAAACCCACTAAAATGCATGTTACCCTACACTAGGTATTGTTTGTAAAGTGTCCTACATGCGAGTACTTGCCAATCATCCATTATATTAAAAGTACCTACCTAATATTGTACAGGTCCTCCTCAGATCACAGAAAAAACTGCTTTAGCCTGTGAAGGTATGGACCCCACAAGGCTACGAGCGTCCTGTGGTATTTACCACCACAAGTTACGAGGTGCGGCCTCCATGTACCAGTGATTTTTCCAGCATATCCCACAGAAGCTTGGTCAGATTAGGTACTTCTGGACCACCAATAGATTTTAAACGTCTGGACAGTCCGCATTCTACTTTGTAGTGATGATCTGTAACATCACTGCGTATAGGAGCTTTTTCAAGATCATTCAGTTTTGAGATGGGAGCTGCACCCCTCATAGAGCCGGACTTCCCATAGAGAACACAGAAAGGATTTATTACCACGTCTGCCTTCCAGATCGCTGAACCAGCGCTGTGCATGCAGTCTAGGAAACACAGACAGCTCTTGTCCTGTGGACCTAGCGGTCATGTGAGCGCTGGGTGTAGGGAAAAAACGGACACTGCTGGGTCCTAACAGACCCTGGTCGGCTCTGCTATACAGGAGGCTGAACTTACTCTGCAATTGGGGCTAATATGCCAGCCCCAGTCACAGGGGTAATCCGATTGTAAAAATGTATATTTAAATGTTGACATGCCGCCCCAAAGATCTTTTATGGGCTTGTGGGGGGTGGGGACAATTTTTGAAATGAATGTAAAATAAATAAAAAGCAAGAAAGAAAAATAAATGTCTATCATAGGATAATTGTTAAGTACAAAAAACTATTCCAAAAACATAAGTAGTACATATTGGCTAGAGATAGATACATCATATCTCCCCATTTGATTAACATAGGCAAAACTATGCAGTGGATCCCCAATCATAACACCTAAGCTTGGAAAAAATTCCAAAAACCACTGGCAACTATAAAATAACAATCTTTATTCATAGGTAATGATTAAAAAATTCATTGTCAAATAATCACAAGGTTTTAAGATTATTTGAAGGAGGAAAAGGATGAAACAAACAAACAGGCACGCATGGACAAATATAATAATGTTTTTTTGATTGATTTCAGTTCCCATGGGTAATACTGCCTACAAAAAGAGACTAAATAAGATAATAACAGTAGTATCTCCCATGTTGGCTAATAACAAATGGCCATATAGATCAGGTCATGGATCAAGGCACCATATTCTTAAATAGTCAAGCTCACAAAAGGGCAATGATGAATTGCTCTCATCAAATAAAGATAGTAACCCAAATCATTGAACTTACCCATAAGGATTGTCACTGAATTTAGTCCCGTGCCAGTAAACGCCCCAACGCGCGTTTCGCACACCCAGTGCTTTCTCAAGGGGAGTGTGAAAATAAATGTCTATCATAGGATAATTGTTACAGAAAATGGTAACAAAACTTAAAATGTTTTTTAGTATTTCTTTTGTGGTCATTAAAAATGGGAAAAAAACAGACACATTTTCTTCATTTTCCCACCGATCTCGACTAATATTGGTAAGAGAAAAGAATATGAAAATAACATAAAAAATAGGCCTCACGCATCATGAAAAACAGATGTAAAAATTATTTGGCTATCCAAATGAGGAAAAATTTATATTTAAACCACTTGTATAAAAAAAAAAGTGTTTGGTCAGGAACAGAGAAAATGGCTTGGTCTTGAACTGGTTAAGATTTGGGAAATTTGGAGATCAAGTCACTGCCATGTACTCTTTCCTCTACACTACAAAAATTGTTCAGGAGTTGCTAAACAGGGTGCATTAACTGATGAAAGAGGTTGATGTACTGGATTGCAGCAATGCTTAAGTGGGTGATATGTGCCAAAGTAACCTCAACATAAATGCAAGAAGCAAAGGTTTCCAGCAGAACATTGCTCACAGAGCATCAAAATATCATTGCCTTCTTCCTATAATGCTTCCTAGTTCCATAAGTTTTTCCTAAGTAAGTGACACACACTCACTTAGCCATTCAGGTGAGACTTAGCAACCTGTTTCAATTAAAGGGAATCTGTCGCCCCTTTTGAGCTTTTTCAGTTAATAATATGGGCATACAGGTTGTATACAGGTGAAATTAGTCATACATGTATGCCTCCTGGATGATGCCTTGTTCAGTAAAAATCCTCTTTTAGGCTATGTGCCCCCATAGCAGACTTGCTGCACAGCGTTTTTGCCTCCCTCTGGCAGAAAAAAACGGATGCAGATTTTTTCTGCCAGAAAAGCGTTTTTTTTTCAGCGTTTTTACATGCATTTTCGCATGCGTTTTTTCAAGCACTTTTCCAAGCGATTTTGAGCATCACTTGGAAAAGTGCTTGACAAGTTGGTTGCACAATAAATATAAATCCATGCAACTGGCATGGATTTATCTTGTGTGACCAACTTAGATGCTTTAAATGCTGCATCTATAATAAAAAAAAAAAAAAGATAATTAAAAAGTTAAAAGTAAAAAAAAACCTGTATACTCACCTCTCCGGTCCTCTCCCGACAGCGATCCTCTCTCCTTGGCGTCCCGCGGTGTACTGGCAGGACCTGCGGTGACGTCATTTAGTCAGCTGATGGTCACGCGACCATCACCTGACCGCCGACGTCAGCGGTCGCGTGACCATCAGGTGACTAAATGACATCACCGCAGGTCCTGACAGTACACCACGGGACGCCAAGGAGAGAGGATCGCTGTCGGGAGAGGACCGGAGAGGTGAGTATACAGGATTTTTTTTATTTTTAACTTTTTTATTTTTTTGCACCGCGTGGTAGCCGAGATGAAGAGGAGTTGTAGTCTCCTCTTCATCCTGGGTACCACACGCACTATGATTACGCTGCAAATTCACGGCTATTGAATTTAATTTTAACGCAGCAAATGCACATATACCTGCGGGATTGCTGCGTTTCAATGTTCCTCAATGGCTGCTAATTTGCAGCGTAATCGTGGTAGAAATGGTCATGCTGCGTTTTGCAACGCAATGCGAATTCGACGTGCTAATTAGCGCATCATGTGCACAGCACATCCAAATTCACATTGCTTTGCATGGCAGACGGTTTTACAAGCGTTTTCGCGGCTGTAAAAACACCGCAAAAAACGCTACAAAAACGCTACGTGGGCACATAGCCTGGAAGATCGAAGCTATAAGGCTATGGGGCGTAGGCTGCCAGGAAGATAAGACTGCCTCCAATCTTCATTATACAAGTTTTCTTCCCCTTCTCTTCAGTGTCCCTTTGATGTAATGTGCATGGCTGAAAATCCCACTCCGGGCATTCTGCCCCCTGTCGCTCCTCTGCACTGTGGGGAATTCGCCTTTACTGTGCACCGGATATCACTGGGACCAGAAGTTACAGTGACTCTCCGGTGCCTGTGCACATCAAAATTGATGACAGTTCCCACAGAAAAGCAGAACCATGCACAGGAGAGACGGCAGGCTGAATGCGCAGGCGTGGGATTTCCAGCCGCTCACTTGACATGAAGGGGACGTCTGAAGAGAAGAGGAGGAGAAATCTTGTATAATGAAGACCGGAGGCAGTCTTATCTTCCGGGCAGCCTACGCCTCATAGCCTGGAAGATCGAAGCTATAAAAGATGATTTTTACTTAACAAGGCCACATACAGGCATGACTAATTTCACCTGTACATAACCTGTATGCCCATCTTAGTAACTCAAAAAGCTCAAAAGGGTGACAGATTCCATTTAAACCATGTCCAGTACTGATGGTCATGTGCCCATTGGAAGCATTTTCCTTGGCGGACAGTAGTCATCATGGGCACTCTGACCAATCTGTGGCTAAGTAGCCCAACACACAGCAAGCTGTGATGCACTTGTGTTCTGACACTTTTCTATCATAGCCAGCTTTTACTCTTTCAGCAATATGTGCTAATGTAGCTTATCCGTGGGAGCAGACTAGACAGCTTGACGCCCCACGTGCATCCGTGAGCTTTGGTTGTTGCCAGTTCACCGATTGTCCTTCCTTGCACCAATATTTGGAGATTCCCAGGCAAATTCTTCTGGCTATTGCAACTAGGCCCGGGTCACTCTCAGATTTTTTTCACTTGGTCCTTTGTTTTCTGCCTCCAGCACATCAACTTCAAGAACGGACTGTTCACTTGTTGCCTAATATATCTCACTTCTTGAAATGGGCTATTGTTACAAGGTTTAGTGTTATACATTTTTCCTGCCAGTGTTTTTAATGTTTTAGCTGATTGGTGTAGACTCATATACATTAAAAGGAATCTGTCACTCGATTTTTGTTACTCCATCTGAGAGCAGCGTTCTGTAGCAGCAGAGACCCTGATTCCAGCACTGTCCCACTTACTGGGCTATGTGTTGTGTTTTGTTTTTTTTTAATAAAATCGCAGTTCTCTGAATGCTGAGCTCTGAATAGCCCCGCCCACTTCACTAATTGGCAGCTTTTGGTGTACACTCTGCATAGGCAGAAAGCTGCCAAGAAGTGGTGGGGATGGGGTTATACAGAGCTCATGAATATATAGGCATGCATGGCAGCAGGTCTACTAGACCTCTAATGATACCCTCCTGCTGATTAAAACAGTGGTTTTATCAAAACTACAGCAAGCAGCCCAGTAGGGTGACACATCACTGGAGTCAGAATCTCCATCTCTACATCATGCTGCTCTCAGATCAGGTGGCAAAAACCTTGTGACAGATTCCTTTAAAAGAAACACATTTTCCATAGTCCATAGGCACATTTTGGAGAAATTAGCTATTACACATTCTTCAAGTGCTACACAAAATAAAGATTTTGCTTCTCAAAAGCATAATTTTCAGCGATTATATTGTTGGTATTAGTGCTTTTTTTTTGTCAAGTAATGTTTCATTTCTGTATATTTGTTTGTAAAATATATAATTTATTGGGAAAATTAGTGGTCTGCTTTCCAATGTGTAATGTGCACAATGTTATGTGCAGCTCTAATTAAAGAATATGCTTTGAATAATGTGTTTCTCATGAATACCTGTCATACAATTTTTATATGGTAAGGCTGTGTGCCCACTATGCGTTTTTCAAGCGTTTTTTGCCGCGGAATTTCCGCAGCGAAAACGCTTAAAAACCGCTTGGTAATACGTGCCCCATGGTCCCCAATGATAATCCGCATGTGCTGTGCACATGCTGTGGAAATTTCCGCTGCGGCTTATCATTGCGGAAAAATACGCAGCATGTCCATTAATTTTGTGGACACGCAGCGTAATTGCCGCCATTGACTTGCATTGAATATCCGTGTCAGCACATTTGCACACACGGATATTAAGCGATTCAATGTGCGGATGGTACCCGGGTCTGGAGAAGAGGAGACTCTCATCCAGACTCGGGTACCATAGAACCTGTTAAAAAAAATAATTGCGTCCGGTCGGTTGTATGGGTCACGGTGGTGTGAGGACCTGCCATGACATCATTTAGTCATGTGACAGGTCACGCGACCGCTGACGTCGGTGGTCGAGTGACCTGTCACATGACCCAATGACGTCATCGCAGGTCCTTCACACCACCGTGACCGATACAACAGACCAGACTGAGCGGAGAAAATACCGGGGGCCATCGGAAGGCAAGTATAATCTTTATTTTTTATTTTTCACAATTCTTATTCATTTTTTTTTTTTTTTTAACTATTACTTGCTCACCCTATATAAATCTGTGCCGGTTGCATGGATTTATATAGTGTGACCAAGTTGTCAAGCACTTTTCCAAGTGATGCTAAAATCGCTTGGAAAAGCGCTTGATTACCCGCATGCGGAAATGCATGTGAAGAACGCTTGACAAACGCTTCTACCTGGCGGGAAAACCGCATGTACAGTCCGCAGGTACAATCCGCATTCGTTTTTCCTGCCGGGGAGAAGCGGAAAAACTCTGCAGCATTTCTGCATCGTGGGCACATAGCCTAATACTGTACATGAAGTTCTTCTTTTTTGCAGTAAATGGTGAATTGCTCCAGAAGTTTTCTAGACAAAAATATTTATCTTGAAACTGTATTAATTTTAAGAACTTACTGTTAAATCAGGAATAGTTCTTCAGTGGCTCTCGATTGGGGATAGAGGACCATGCGATTCTCCACAAAATTGCTTATTGTTCATTACTCTCTCAGTATCAGAGGTTCAGCTTCAGACAACACAAGTGTACACACAGCATTAGCTCCAGTTCTGGAAAAAAGGGGTTGTCCACAGGCCTGCTCAGATAAAAAAAGAAAAAATATCAGCCTTACTTACCACCTACTGCTGCCTTTTTGCTACTGCGCCACTCTTTGTTGACATGGCTCTTAAGGCTGAAGCAGTGATGTCATGACAAGATAGAACCTTACCTGTGCAGCAAATCACTGGGCTTAGTTGTATTGTGTCATTGACCTTTGCTATCACCACTGAGACCACATTTATTTTACTTCCCACAGAAGATATTGTCCAGAGACAATGGAGAAGATGGACAGATTACATTTTCCGTCTTCTTCACACCTGTGCTCCGATTTTCTCATGCAAGAGAATCTGATCACAGTAAGATTACACTCTGAAAGAGTTTGATCTGAGTGTCATTAGCATAATCGACCCGATTCTGTTGCCTGAGAGAATCAAAGGCCCTGTGATCCCAGCCTTAGAATGAGTATATCAGCCAGAAACCAAGATCTGAAAATGACACCGAATGGGAGCAAGTAAGTAGAAAAAAACAAGACTCGTAGGTGATGGGTGATTGAGAAACCCAACAGTCAGGGACAGGACTGAGGTGCAGTAAGGTGTCCAAGAATCGGTACCATGTGTGAGGTGTAGACAGAACAATAGTTGAAGGTTTCCTACCAACCTTAGATTGTTTTGATCTTGGGTATATAATATTCTGTATGAATCAGTCAAAATTTCACTTCCTTGTATTGCTTAATGGGCACAGTGTCTGTCTAATCTTGGTTATTATAGATTCAGAAGAAACGTAACACTAATCTTTATCAGAAGGGGGCAGTTCCACAACGGTCTGGGTTTTGAGCATACCAGAAACTAGCGAAGAGAGCATCAGGCTCCAGTTTTGTTTTTTTTATTGGTTGCTGAACATTTAAAAAGGTGGTTTGCAGTTTAATGACCCGGCCAATTTTTACAATTCTGACCAGTGTCACTTTGAGGTAATTACTCTGGAACGCTTCAGTGGATCCCACTGATTCGGAGATTTGTTTTTTCGTGACATATTGTACTTCATGATAGTGGTAAAATTTCTTTGATATGATTTGTGGTTTTTTTTGTGAAAAAAATCAGAAACTTGGTGAAAATCTCGCAATTTTCAAAATGTTAATTTTCATACTTTTAAATCGGATATGGCACACAAAATAGTTAATAAAAAATATTTCCCTCATGTCTACTTTACATCAGCACAATCTTGGAACCAAAATTTTTTTTTTTGTTAGGAAGTTATAAGGGTTAAAAGTTGACCAGCGATTTCTCATTTTTTCCAACAAAATTTACAAAACCATTTTTTTAGGGACCACATCACATTTGAGGGGCTTTTATGACAGAAAATACCCAAAAGTGACACCATTTTAAAAACAGCACCCCTCAAGGTGCTCAAAACTACATTCAAGAAGCTTATTACCCCTTCAGGTGCTTCACAGGAATTTTTGGAATGTGGAAGAAAAAAATGAACCTTTAACTTTTTTCACAAAAATGTTAATTTGTTGTGCAATTTCTCCTGAGCATGCCAATACTCCATATGTGGGGGAAATATCACTGTTTGGGCGCACGGCAGGGCTCTAAGGGAAGGAGCGCCATTTGACTTTTTGAATGTAAAATTTGCTTGAATAATTAGCGGACTCCATATTGCGTTTGGGGAGCCCCTGATGTGCCTAAATAGTGAAAACCCCACACAAGGGACATCATTTTGGAAACTAGACCCCTCAGGGAACTTATCTAGATGAATGGTGAGCACCCTGAACCCCCATGTGCTTCACAGAAGTTTATAACATGGAGCCATGAAAATAAAAAAAATTAACTTTTTTCTGTCACCCATGACGGCACAACGAGAGAGGGGATCCGCCCTTCAAGGACAGGAAACCTTCAAGATAAAAACGGCGGTGCCTCTCTCCGCCTCAGTGGTTTCCTGTCCTTGATGGGGGACCCTCTGACTCGTCGGCGGCGACAGCTGGAAGATTTCGTCTTACCGGGGCCGGTCGGTTGTGGCATGTCACAGTCTCTGCTGCGGCCAGTCCTGTGTGTCCTGGAAGAGCCGCATTGGTCTCCTCGCGTGCGGGCGGTGGTTTGCGGCACCTACACTGCATGGTGGCCGGCAACCCCGCGTCCTGGATGTGACGAACCGGAAGTCGCGCACCGGGACCTCTGGCCCCGGATATAATTTTCGGGGGAGGTACCAGAAGCTGCGGGGACGCCAGCCGGTGATCTTCCTGGCACAATGAGAGTACTTAAGGGTAGATCACCAGCTAGGCAGGGGCGCAGTGCACCGTAATGGCCTCACAGCAACCCTCCCCAACGCATCAGCAGCAAGAGCAGCAGACCATACTGCAGCAGCACGAGGAGACAGAGCAGCCGAAGCGTGTACAGCCTCGGCTCCAGAAGCGTACCCAGGAGCAGCGTCCACTGCAGAGCTGGAGCAGTGGGCATTCTGGGACACGCAGCACCAAAGATTCAAGATCCAGCCGGCATAGCTCAAGCAGGATTGATGATTCCGAGGAGAAATGTCGGATACCGTCCTGCCTCCCGTTCTGGTACCCTGTTTTTATCTACTGGGTGGTGAGTGAGCTAAGTGAAAGTCGATGTATTAATGTAGACTTTTTTTTTTTTAATGTTTTGTCTCTCTCCCTCTCCTTCCTCCTTTCATCTGGTCAGGATGTCCCTAAAAATGTATGGGGAAATCCAAATACATGGTGTGTGCCCTGTGTGAACGGGGTCTGACTAAAGGCTGGCGTAAAAAGTTATGCCAGCCATGTATTGTAGAAACAATTTCAGAGGGAACTCCGGACTTTGCTTCAAATTCAAAATCCCTTATTAGGTCTGAGGTGGAAAGATCGCTAAAATTGTTTTCTCAGGCAAAAGAAGCGTCCCAGACCCATAGAGCAAAAACCCCACCCACCCTTTCAAACTCTGAATCCGACGAGGGAATGCTGGATGACTCTACTCACTCTTCCTCTTCGGATACCGAGACAGGCACAGGTCATTGTTTTCCCCTAGAGGGTGTTGATAGCTTAGTTAAAGCCGTCAGGTCCACAATGGGGTTAGTTGACCAGTAGGCAAAAAAATCGGTCCAAGATACTATGTTCGGTACCCTGGATCGGAAGAAACATAGAGTTTTTCCGATTAACGATAAGGTGCAGGGACTTATCAAGAAGGAGTGGGATAGGCCAGAGAAAAAGGGTCCCCTTCCATCCTCCTTCAAAAGAAAATATCCCTTTGATGAGGAAGATACCGCATCCTGGAATAAAGCCCTGAAGCTGGATGTTGCAGTGTCCAAGGCTTCTAAAAAATCTTCTCTCCCTTTTGAAGATACAGGGATGCTGAAGGACCCACTGGACCGGAAGGTAGATACCTTCCTTAAGGGTACCTAGGAATCATCAGCAGGGGCATTGAAACCAGCCATAGCTGCAACCTGTACTGCAAGATCCCTCATGGTTTGGTTAGACAGGTTAGAAGACCAGGTTAATAACAACAACGAGTCACAGGACTCCATTCTGGCCTCTCTTCCTGTATTGAAAGAAGCTGCAGCCTTCTTATCTGACGCCTCTGCAGATTCCGCCAGATTATCGGCTACATCTGCTGCCCTGTCTAATACCGGCCGTAGAGCAGTCTGGCTGAAATGTTGCCCAGGGGATATACAGACGAAAGGGAAGTTATGTTCTCTTCAGTGTGAAGGAGATTTTCTTTTCGGTACCTCTCTTGACACAATTCTTGAAAAGGCAGGGGACAACAAGAAGGATTTCCTAAATCTTTCTTCTCGGCTTTCAAACAGTCCTTTCGGAGGAAGAAATTTGCCCGCAGAAGAACATCCACAGAACAACCTAGATGGGAGGATCGTTCCAGAAAAGGACAAGGGTTTTTATTCGGCGGGCCCTCCCAAGATAGTTGTAAACCCCCAAATGACTCTTTATCCCAAGTGGGAGGGAGGCTCTCTCTCTTCCTTCCAGCCTGGGAATGGATCTCTTCCAACAGGTGTATCCTCAGATTGATAAAATCAGGATTAAAGCTGGAATTTCTGAGGAACCCGCCAGAGAGATTTATCCTGACTGCCTTAAGATCCTCTCTACCGTTACAGCGGGCACTGGAGGAAGAGATTTCAGGCCTCATTCAAAAGAACGTCTTACGGGAGGTATCACCACAAGAGGAAAGAAGAGGGTTCTATTCCCCCTTTATTTCTGTAAAGAAACCGGACAACTCACACAGAGTAATTTTCAACTTGAAAGGCCTGAACAAATTCCTGAACATTCCATCATTCAAGATGGAAACAATAAAATCAGTTCTATTTCCCGGTTGCTACATGGCAGTGTTGGACCTAAGAGATGCGTATTATCATGTGCCAATCCATCACGACTTTCAGAGATACCTCAGAGAGGCCATAACTGTACATGGAGTCGTCAGGCACTTTCAGTACAGAGCTCTTCCCTTCGGCCTTGCAGTGGCGCCCCGCATATTCACAAAACTTATAGCGGAGGTTACGGTTCATCTCAGGGAGGAAGACAGATTGATCATCCCGTACTTGGACGACTTCCTAATAGTGGGAAAAACTCACGATCATTGCCTGGCCCAAGTGAATCAGGTGTGCACCATCTTAAAAAACTTAGGCTGGTGTTTAAACCTGGAAAAATCAAAACTGATCCCGCAAACAACTCAGATCTTTTTAGGCCTTACTCTGGATTCAGTTCGACAGGAATGCCGCCTGCCCAAAAAGAAAAAAGAGAAAATTTGGTTTCAGCGGCCATAGCAAACCCAGTAAAGACTCTCAGAGGTGCCATGTCTCTGCTGGGGTCCCTCACCTCCTGCATTGCAGCAGTATGCTGGGCTCAATTTCACTCAAGAGAATTACAATGGGACATCCTAAAGATCGAAGTCATCCTCACGGGTCATCTGGAGGGCAGATTGACACTCCCTCACAATGTAATTCAGTCACTGCACTGGTGGTTAAGGACGAACACGTTCCGGACAGGCGTCCCCTGGGTTCCCCTTATTACCAGAGTAATTACTACAGAAGCCAGCCCCAGGGGGTGGGGGGCACCTAGACAACCACCCAATACTGGAGACTTGATCAGAGGAGGAGAGTCTGGAGTCTTCAAACATGTGGGAACAGTAGCAGTAGAGAATGCATTAATCAGCTTCTTACCCCTTCTACGAGGACATCACGTAAAAATTCTGTCAGACAACCAGGTCACTGTAGCATATGTGAACCACCAGGGGGGAACGCGCTCAAAATCTCTAATGCGGGTTGTGGGGAGGATATTTTCTCTAGTGGAAGGGAAAGTTCTCTTTTTAAATGCCCTTCATAGCAGAGGAGAGGACAACACGAAGGCAGACTTTCTAAGTCGCAGGCCACTATTGCAGGGAGAATGGACTCTAAATCATTCAGTCTTCCATCAGCTAGTTGCCATGTGGGGGTCTCCAGAGGTTGACCTATTTGCGAATCGTCAGAACAGCAAATTAAAAAAGTTCTGCTCACTGGATCCCACAGAAAATCCTCTAGTAGTAGACGCCTTCCAGTGCAGATGGGATTTCAGTTTGGCCTATGCCTTTCCCCAACGTGCCTAATTCCAGCAGTGTTGAGGAAGATTCGGAAGGATCAGGCTCGAGTGGTCCTCATAGCCCCCTTCTGGCCCAAGAGACCATGGTTCTTTTGGCTGAGAAGCATGTCAATCACGAACCCCTGGATTCTTCCAGAGATTCCATACCTTCTTGCTCAAGGTCCTATATTCCATCCTCAGGTGAAAGGATTTCACTTAGCGGATTGGAACTTGAGAGGTCATTGCTAGAAGGTTGGGGATTCTCATCAAATCTAGTTACTACTTTGCTAGGTTGTAGGAAACCGACCACTACTAAGATTTACAGTAGAACCTGGAAGAAATTCTTGTCATCTGAGGGATTCTCCCTTGTGGGTGGGGGGGTTCCCCTAAAGTCTATTTTGGAATCTCTTCAAAAAGGGCTGGAAAAAAGCGTAGCGGTTAGCAACCTAAAGGTCCAAATCTCTGCCTTAGGGGCCTTGTATAATTATAATCTGGCCGGTAACAAATGGATTTCAAGGTTCGTGAGGGCATGCAGTAGAGCCAAACCAGCCCCTATAATAAGGGACTTTAAACTTAGTGCTAAATGCATTAACAAATTCTCCCTTTGAGCCCCTTAAGTCAGGGTCCATAAAGTTACTTACCCTAAAAACAATACTTCTTGTGGCCTTAACATCAGCACGGAGGGTTAGTGAGTTACAGGCTTTATCTGCAGATCCACCTTTTACCTTAATTATAGACGATAGGGTAGTTTTGAGACCAGACTCTGCTTTCCTACCTAAAATGGTATCCAAGTTTCACATGTCTCAGGAGATAGCCCTACCAGTCTTCTGTCCTGAACCAAAAAATAGCAAGGAGGAAAAATGTCATACCTTGGATGTCAGGAGATGCCTTATACATTATTTAGCATCCACAAGCTCATGGAGGAAGGATAGGGCTCTATTTGTCTCCTTTCAGGGCTCCCGGAAAGGGACAAAAGTCTCAAAAGGCATTCTATCAAGGTGGATCCGAGAAGCCATCACGATGGCCTATACGGGGTCAGGCAGAGATCCTCCTAACAATCTGAGGGCCCATTCTACAAGGGCCATGGCTACTTCCTGGGCAGAAAGAGCGGACGTGCCTATTGAGCAAAGGTGGCCACATGGTCCTCTCCGTCCACTTTCTATAATCACTATAGGCTTGACCTTTCTGCCGCTTCTTGATCTCACATTTTGGGAGAAGGGTTCTGCAGGCTGTGGTCCCTCCCTTACATACCTAGTTCTCTGCAATTCTCTCATTGTGCCGTCATGGGTGACAGAAAAACACATATATTACTTACTGGTAATGTGTTTTTTCGGAACCCATGACGGCATCTTTACATTCCCTCCATGTCGCTATAGTGATCACCTTCCGGTTGGTGGGTATTGAAGTATTCACATGGGTGAAATTTGTATTTAGTTAATATGATTTATGTACTCTAACTGGAGTGGCCTCTCATGCTCTGTAATCCACTGAGGCGGAGGAGGGTTCAGAAGGGAAGGAGCACTGTGTGACTTTTTTAAGGCAAAATTGGCTGGAATTGAGAGCGGACGCCATGTCGCGTTTGGAGAGCCCCTGATGCGCCTAAATAGTGGAAACCCCCCACAAGTGACCCCATTTTGGAAACTAGACCCCACAAGGATTTTATCACGGGGTATAGTGAACATTTTGAACCCAGAGGTACAACACAGAATTTGATGACAACTTATTCAATATGATGACATAATGTTATTAGTCTTGAGCTCAAGTGCTCGCTACTTGAGTTTGCATCAGGTACTTGGGTATGCACCATGTATCGCGGGTGCTTGAGTGACATGCTCGAGTCCCCGCCCAGCATGTTTCACGGTTGTTAGACACCCGAAAAAAAAACATGTGGGGATCGCTCATGCATGGCAGGCAATCCCCGCCAGGTTTTTTTTGGCCGCGAAGCACATGGGGCAGAGACTCGAGCATGTCACTCGAGCACTCGCGATACTCTGTGCATACCCAAGCACCCAATGCAAACTCAAGTAGCGAGCACTTCTGCTCAATCCTAGTTGCCATATCGTCATCATTTTTTATTTTCTTTACTTTTGAAAAAATCCAAACCCCAGCACAACCCCAACCCTAGTACAACCTTAAACCTAGCACAACCCTAACACAACCCTAACCCTAGAGTTTATTTTTTATGCCTTTCCTCGTGTGGTATAAGGGATTAGACAACTTTATTATTCGGGTTGGTGCGATTAAAGCGATACTAGATTCATATCGAGTTTTTAGACAGCTGTAACACACTAAAAAACTTTTTTTTTTTTGCAAAGACTTGTTTTTGCATCACCATATTTTGAGAGCTATAATTTCTCCATATTTTGGCTGACAGTCATGTGATGGCTTGTTTTTTGCAGGACAAGTTGACGTTTTTATTGGTACCATTTTCGGGCACGTGACATTTTTTGATCGCTTTCTATTCCGATTTTTGGGAGGCAGAATAAAAAAAACAACAATTCAGGAATGTGTTTTTTTTTTTTATTTTTTTTTTTTATTTTTTTTATGCTGTTCCGCTTGTGGTAAAATTGATAAGGTAGCTTTATTCTCTTTATTCTTCGAGTCAGTACAATTACAGCGGTACAACATTTATATATTTTTTTATGTTTTGGTGCTTTTACACAATAAAAACTCTTTTTTTATAGAAAAAATATTTTTTTTGCATCGCATTATTCTGAGAGCTATAACTTTTTTATTTTCGGCTGATGGAGCTGTACGGCGGCTTGTTTTTTGCGAGATAAGATGACGTTTTCAGCTGTACCATTTTTATTTACATTCGTCTTTTTGATCACGTTTTATTACATTTTTTGTTTGGCGGTATGATATTAGTTTTTTTATTTATTTATTTTTTTAACCGTTTTCACTAAAGGGATTAACTAGTGGGACAGTTTTATAGGTCAGGTCATTCCGGACGCGGCGATACAAAATATGTCTACTTTTATTGTTTTGGTTTTTTTTTTATAATATTTATTTATGGGTACAGTATATTTTTATTTTTTTTAAATAATTTGTACAATTTTTTTTTTTTTTTCTTTCACTTTCTGATACTTTTTTTTTACTTTGCCACTATGGGACTTTCTTTTTTTGCTGGCTGATCACTTGCATAGCATACAGCATACATGCAGTAGCATCTGTATGCAATACAACTTGTCAGCGCTGCACAGGCAGAAATTACTTTGCGCACTG
The DNA here is from genome assembly GCF_046119375.1 of Phyllobates terribilis. NCBI lineage: Eukaryota > Metazoa > Chordata > Amphibia > Anura > Dendrobatidae > Phyllobates > Phyllobates terribilis. Next base: position 297,252,651 of record NW_027362771.1, read on the forward strand.
CGCATGATCAAGGTACCTTCCTGCTGCCTGGTGACCCGGATGTCATCATGACGACATTGGGTCACTATGACAACTACTGGGACCCGGCACAGGCAACGCAGGACGCCGGAGAGGAGGTAAATAAGCCGTTCTTGCCTCCCCTTGCTCCCGGAATGCTGCGATCGACTTTGATCGCAGCATTTTGGGGGTTAATGTGACGGGAGCGGTGCTTGACCGCACCTGGCACATAGCACCTTGTGTCAGCTGTGAGAATCAGCTGACACCCGGCAGCGATCGCCCCGCACTGCTTGTGTGCGGGCGCGATCGCAGTGCGCGTAATAGTACGTACTTGGTCTGATAGGCCCAGATCAATAAGACGTAATATTACTGAGCACGTCAGAAAGGGGTTAATGGTCTGAAGATTAAAAACTACATGCATGACTGCTTTCTGGAAAATGCTGCTATTTAAGAGAGTTATAAACATAAAACGTAAAGGGAAAAAAAACTATACATGTAATGCAGATAATAAGCCTTAGACCCATACAAAATGTGTCATTTTAACTGAATGAAATAAAAATCTTGAAAGCAGTTCATGACTCACAAGTACAACATGTACTATGTGGAAACTTAAAAGAAATGAAGTGTGACATGATATAGGCTCTCATGTGGAATCTGGTTAAGAGTTAGCATTAAATATAGAGTTAGTGGGCAGTATAGCGGCTAACACTGTTGGTCTGCAGTGTTGGTGTCCTGGGTTCAAATCCCACTAAGTCCATGGTCCCACTATCAGTATTTGGTCAGTATTTTTCTCAGGAGTGGGTGATAAATGCAGAATTGGTGACTTGTTTCTATTATACCTTTTCTCTGATTGTTCCTCACCTGGTTTTGTCTCCCACTCCTGAGAAAAAATACTAACTGAATACTGACCAAATACTGATAGTGGGGCCATGGCCTAAGGACAATATCTGCACAGAGTTTGTATATTTTCCCCGTATTTGTGTGGGTTTCCTCTGGGCACTTTGTTTTTCTTCCACACCTCAAAAACATACTGATTGAGATTATTGTAATCCCAGTGGAATCAGTGACCATGTCTGCAAAGTGTTGTGAAATATGTTGCCGCTATACAAGTATAGTAAATGATGAATAAGATAATTACCTGTATATGCAGCAGAGCAATTATCAGTAATGTTCACGAATCACCATGCAAAAAGGATCATTATCTGCCAAAATAAATGCCCCAAAAATACAGGGTGGGCTATTTATATGGATACACTAAAGTAAAATGGGAATGGTTGGTGATATCAACTTCCTGTTTGTGGCACATTTAGTATATGGGAGGGGGAAAAACGTTTCCAGATGGGTGGTGACCATGGCGGCCATTTTGAAGTCGGCCATTTTGGATCCAACTTTATTTTTTTCAATGGGAAGAGGGTCATGTGACACATCAAACTTATTGAGAATTTCATAAGAAAAAATAATGGTGTGCTTGGTTTTAACGTAACTTTACTCTTTCATGAGTTATTTACAAATTTATGACCACTTATAAAATGTGTTCAAAGTGCTGCCCATTGTGTTGGATTGTCAATGCAACCCTCTTCTCCCACTCTTGACACACTGAAAGCAATACCGCAGAAGAAATGCTAGCACAGGCTTCCAGTATCCGTTGTTTCAGATGCGCACATGTCGCATCTTCACAGCATAGACAATTGCCTTCAGATGACCCCAAAGATAAAAGTCTAAGGGGGTCAGATCGGGAGACCTTGGTGGCCATTCAACTGGCCCACGACGACCAATCCACTTTCCAGGAAACTGTTCATGTAGGAATGCTCGGACCTGACACCCATAATGTGGTGGTGCACCATCTTGTTGGAAAAACTCAGGGAACGTGCCATCTTCAGAGCATAAAGAGGGCAACACATCGTCATGTACCAATTTCAGATATCCAGTGGCATTGAGGTTTCCATTGATGAGGAATCGCCCCACTATCTTTGTACCCCATATACCTCACCATACCATCAATTTTTGTGTTCCCACAGTCTTGGAGGGATGTATCCACTGTGGGTTAGTGTCAGACCAATATCGGTGGTTTTGTTTGTTAACTTCACCATTCACAAAAAAGTTTGCCTCATCACTGAGCATAATGTTCTGTGTAAACTGAGGGTCCTGTTCCAATTTTTGTTTTGCCCATTCTGTAAATTCAGTGCGCCGATCTGGGTCATCCTCGTTGAGATGCTGCAGCAGCTGGATTTTGTAAGGGTGCCATTTGTGAGTAGCTAATATCCGCCGAAGGGATGTTCGACTGATGCCACTCTCCAGTGACATGCGGCGAGTGCTACGCTGTGGGCTCTTGCTGAATGAAGCTAGGACAGCCACTGATGTTTCTTCATTAGTGACAGTTTTCTTACGTCCACATTTTGGCAAATCCAACACTGAACCTGTTTCACGACATTTGGCAAGCAGTTTTCTAACTGTAGCATGGGTGGTCTCGTAGGGTGTCTTGCATTGAAATCTGCTGCAATGAACCGGGTACTGCGTTCATCAGACATCAACACAATTTCTATCCGCTCCTCACATGTTAACCTCTGCAACATGTCAATGGCTGTAAACAAAGAGAAACTTGTAAATAACTCATGAAAGAATAAAGCTACGTTAAAACCAAGCACATCATTGTTTTTCTTATGAAATTCTCAATAAGTTTGATGTGTCACATGACCTCTTCCCATTGAAAAAAATAAAGTTGGATCCAAAATGGCTGACTTCAAAATGGCCGCCATGGTCACCAACCATCTGGAATAGTTTTCCCCCTCCCATATACTAATGTGCCACAAACAGGAAGTTGATATCACCAACCATTCCCATTTTATTTAGGTGTATCCATATAAATGGCCCACCTTGTATACTGTATGTCCATAAGATGTCCCATTGTATCATACACATCAGAAACCCAAGTTTTACACAAATGTGCAGTTGGCAAAAGTGATTTGGCATGGTGATAATATCCAGTTTGAATCTGATTTAAAATTCACCCTTATTTTAGTAGGGGGGCAATAATGGGCACCAAGGAAGGGGAGCAAGACAAGTGACATACAGTTTAACTGCAAACAGTCTTTTATGTCTATACAGGCACTCAAGAATAACCAGTTATCTCTGGATGAGATGCAAAAATAGAGTATAGGAGTAATTTATTAGGACTGGCCTTATGCACCAGTCTTACAGTGCTGGAGTAAGATAGCCCTAATTTGTTAAGAAGCGCATGTCTTAATACGTTTTCTGCATCTCTGGCCCTGTATGCACCAGACATTCTCATTTAAGCCAAATAAGTACAATTATGGTTGATTTTCTCACTGGGATATCTTGTACTCCTTACACTGTTGGTTATTTTGGTATTTGTACAGGGCTACTCTGAATTGTAGACCATTAGATTGAGTCCACATAAAGGACCTAATTCATCAAGATCAGCATGAACAACGAGGAGGAGATGTGCTCTTCATGAGTCAGGAGCGTCACACGAATGGCGTACACCTTTGTGTGCACCTTGTCGCAAATCCTACTCCAGTCCCTGCTGGAGAAAAATTTGTGGTGTAGCGAATGCTGCTGCTTGTCATGAATTTGATAAGTCAGTCGGTCTCCACGCCCCTTCCCGACATCCCAACGCCGAAAATGGCGTGAGATGCCAAAAGTTTCATAATTTTAGGGCAGCCTCAAGTTGCACCAGTGTTATGCGACTTTTCAAAGCTTTTTACCCCAGAAATTTGGCATAAAAGCTTTCATGAATTGAGGCCATAGTGTTTTAGCTACAGTTTTTCAGGCATTTTGTCTTGAAACCGCAGTCAAATATTTTACAGTAATTTTAAGAAGAAACACAAATTAAACTTTGATAAAAGCGCCAAAAAAGATAATATGAACTCAAATTGCAAAAATGCATTAAAATAATACAGCTGGGAATTGCCTGTGCCAAAAAATCTTAGTAACATGAAGCTTAAATTAAGACTGCTATAGACATTTAGCTTAATTTTCAATAGTATTTTGGTATAGTGTTTCCCAGACTTTCAGGCACCAATTTTGGCGTTTCGTAGTTTTATATTGTTGCTGAAGTGAATAAAGTGCCTTCACAGGTGCAGATCTCTGACTGTATAAAAATAGTGAAATAATTTATGGCAAAGTCTTTAATTTTTAATAATTCATTAATAAGAATTCTAATGCTATTCCACTCACATGTATGGAGTTTTAGAAATGTTCCTGAAATATAATTTTGGATGTCTCAGAGTCTTGGCAGCTCTTAAATAGTCTTTTTTACTCAAGTAATAAATTAAGTCCTAGTCCACTATATAACCCAAAGCTGTGTGCCTGCTCCAGTATCTTATGATGCCAATTAGATCGGGAAGAGTAGGAAACCTGACAAGGCAGCTTTTAAAAAAATAAACTTTATTGCCTAATTTACCAGACAAAACATATTCAAGGTTGAGTCTGGCCGGACTAAAACCATGGTGAACAGCATGGTGGCTCAGTGGTTAGCAGCCTTGCAGTGCTGGAGTCCAGAATTGAAATACCACAAAGGACCACATCTGCAAGACATTTGTTTTCCCAATGTTTGCGTGGGTTTCCTCCAGGTAACTCTGTTTCCACCCACACTCCAAAAACCTAATGATATGGAATTAATTTGTGAGCCCCAACGGGGACAGCCATAATGATTCACTTGCCATGTTATTGACTAATTCCCAAATTCCTCAACCAAAACACCCATAACATTAGAAAAAGGAAACCATATAAATGAAGAAAAATGCAGTCGTATATAAATATCCACCAAAAATCAGAATAAAAAGTCATTAATTTATTGCTAGTTTACTACACACTCTTAATTGTATGTAATAGGATAGTTAACACAGTACTTACCAAAATAATGAGTAACATTGTGGTTCATGTATACACACGTGGTCAAAATTGTTGGTACCCCTCGTTCAATGAAAGAAAAACCCACAATGGTCACAGAAATAACTTGAATCTGACAAAAGTAATAATGAATTAAAAATCTATGAACATGAACAAATGAAAGTCAGACATTGCTTTTCAACCCTGCTTCCACAGAACTTAAAAAAAAATTAAACTCATGAAATAGGCCTGGACAGAAATGATGGTACTCTTAACTTAATATTTTGTTGAACAACCTTTTGAGGCAATTACTGCAATCAAACGATTCCTGTAACTGTCAATGAGACTTCTGCACCTCTCGACAGGTATTGTGACCCACTCCTCATGAGCAAACTGCTCCAGTTGTCTCGTGTTTGAAGGTTGCCTTTTCCAGACGGCATATTTCAGCTCTTTCCAAAGATGCTCAATAGGATTTAGGTCAGGGCTCATAGAAGGCCACTTCAGAATACTCCAATGTTTTCCTCTTTGCCATTCTTGGGTCTTTTTAGCTGTGTTTTGGGTCATTATCCTGTTGCAAGACCCATGACCTGCGACTGAGACCAAGCATTCTGACACTGGGCAGCACATTTCTCTCTAGAATCCCTTGATAGTCTTGAGATTTCATTATACCCTGCACAAATTCAAGACCCACTGTGCCAGATGCAGCAAAGCAACCCCAGAACATAACAGAGCCTCCTCCATGTTTCACAGTAGGGACAGTGTTCTTTTCTTGATATGCTTCATTTTTCCATTTGTGAGCATAGAGCTGATGTGCCTTGCCAAAAAACTTCCATCTTTGTCTCATCTGTCCATAGAACATTCTCTGAGAAGCTTTGTGGCTTGTCAACATTTAGTTTGGCAAATTCCAGTCTGGCTTTTTTATGATTTTTTTTCAACAATGGTGTTCTCCTTGGTCGTCTCCCATGAAGTCCACTTTGGATCAAACAACGACGGATGGTGCGATCTGACACTGATGTTCCTTGAGCTTGAAGTTCACCTTTAATCTCTTTAAAAGTTATCCTGGGCTCTTTTGTTACCATTCGTATTATCCATCTCTTTGATTTGTCATCAATTTTCCTCCTGCGGCCACGTCCAAGGAGGTTGGCTACAGTCCCATGGATCTTAAATTTCTGAATAATATGTGCAACTGTAGTCACAGGAACATCAAGCTGCTTGGAGATGGTCTTATAACCTTTACCTTTAACATGCTTGTCTATAATTTTCTTTCTAATCTCCTGAGACAACTTTCCTTTGCTTCCTCTGGTCCATGTTGAGTGTGGTACACACCATGTCACCAAACTGCACAGTGAGTATCTGTAGCCCTATATACAGGCCCACTGACTGATTACAAGATTGTAGACACCTGTGATGCTAATTAGTGGACACAACTTGATTTAACGTCCCTTTTGTCACATTATTTTCAGCGGTACCATCATTTCTGTCCAGGCCTATTTCAAGAGTTAAATTTTTTTTTAAATTCTGTGGAACCAGGGTTGAAAAGCAATGCCTGACTTTCATTTGTTCATTTTCATAGATTTTTAATTTATTATTACTTTTGTCAGATTCAAGTTATTTCTGTGACCATTGTGAGTTTCTCTTTCATTAAACTAGGGGTACCAACAATTTTGACCACGTGTGTAATACTTTTAACCCTTTAATGACCTCCATAACGCATTTTCACAGTGGTCATTAAGGGTACTTATTCCGCCGCGCTGTGAAAGTGCGACGCTGAGGAATAAGTAAATAGCGGCGATTCCTGCGGGTGTCAGCTGTGTGTGACAGCTGACACCCTGCAGTATCGGCCCCGCCTGTCTCAATGCCGATCGGGGTCGATTAACTCCTTAAATACCTCTGTCAATCGTGACAGCGGTATTTAAATTGTTACAAGTGGGTCTTGCGACCCCCTTAAGGTACTGTCACACTTAGCGACGCTACAGCGATCCCAACAACGATACGACCTGGCAGGGGGATCCTTGCTGCATCGCTATATGGTCGCTGCTGAGATGTCAAACAGTCAGATCTTCCCAACGACGCTGCAACGATACGACGACCCGTAGTGACCTGTATAACGATGTCGTTGGTCGTTGGGACCCTGTCACATAGCAGGTACTCTGACGATTCAGACCTCGATGAGGGACGTACTGTGTGACGTTGTAGTCACACAGGCGTGCATTTGCGTTGCCTTTTCCGTGCCCATTCAGCTCCGATTGGTGGTCGCTATTGCGTTCTGATTGGGTGGCGGCCTTGCCTTAAAATGAGGCGACATAGTAGCGCTTCCATCCTTTGTTCCTGACTGCGTGCTGGTTTACAGATCGTAGTAGAGTTCTCCGGGCTGCGGCTCCACATCGATTTATCTATTCTTCAACTGTTCTTCTGACACCTATCTCTGTGCACGGTAGGTATCGTTTGGGGTCTCAAATGCGTTTCCATTTTTACTTGATTTATAGGACAACTACCAATTATCTGCTATTATTGCTCTGGTGGGAGGGAGGGCTTGGCTTCTATCTGTGTACATATGCTTTTGCATGGGCAGCCATTTTAGGAGGTCTCGTGTGCACACGGTAGTGTGGTTCAAACGGTATTTTTTACTTTTTTTAAAATGTTCCATGTATGCTCACTGTATGCTATTCTTTATTTCAGATGTCTTACAATAGCAAGGAATTTGTCCGTGAACTTATTGAGATATATCTGTCCTTGCCTTGCCTTTGGCAGATTAAATTGGCCGACTACAGCAATCAAAATAAAAAATGGGAGGCATATCAGAAACTGGTTGCTCTCTTTAAGCAGCATAATCCCTGTGAGAAGGTGGATGAGAGTGTTGTTCGAAAAAAGATCCAGGGTCTACGCACCGTGTATAAAAAAGAGCTCAATAAGGTGGAGAAGTCAAAGAAGTCTGGTGCCGGCACAGATGAGGTTTATGTGCCCTCGTTATGGTACTATGACTTGCTTGGCTTCACCCGTGACCAGAAGCTACCGCGCACAATGGTATCTTCGATGCAGCCGACCCTGGAACAAGACCCTGAGATCCCGACTGACACCCCTGTTGGAGATGTAAGTACCTTCTTTGCTTGCTTCCCTGTAAATAGCATTTAAGCTTTGTATGTACATACCATAGTTGAATAGAAAATATTAACTAAGGTTTTACCTGCTTAATTCTGCAGTTTACAAAAGTTATCCCTTCCAGTTCAGATAAGTACACTCCTTTACTATTTTCGCCCCACTCAGTTCTCATGCCGTTGAATGACATTTCATATCCTGTACTGCTAGTTCCTCCCCTCACATTTGTTTCCAGTGCACGTTTACCCATGCTGGTCATGATATATCCAATGCCAACACATTTCTGTGGTGTGGTACTGGATGTTGGAAAATAATTTTTGGGTTTAGCTTTAACATTAATTTTCTGTTCCCGCAGCAACATCAGCAACATCTGGCGACCACAAGAAGTGACGACATCCTGGGTAGTGAACCTAGCCTGGCTGAGGCTACTGAGGGGTCGAGTGAAGACCCTGCACCCTCAACTGTACCTCGGCGACTAATCAATTCACGTAAAAGAAAGGCCACCTTGTCGCCATCAACAGATCTCATCTCTTTGGCAAAGCAAATTTTAAGTCAGCAGACCAACACCGGCATGGACAGCTTTGCAAACTTCGCTGCTGATAGACTTGGGAAGCTGGATGACACACAGAGGATCCACGCCGAAAGGGTCATTTTTGAGACTTTAAGTAAAGCGGCAGCCGGTCAACTGGGTGAAACGTCGACCGTACATAGTAGGATCGACCGTGATCCTTGTTCAAGGCAGTCATGGACCCAAATGCCTGAGCCACTGCGTAGCACACCAGTGCGTTGAATTGTACCTCAGCAAAACCTGCCGCATGGCCCCCCCCACAGTATCCCAGGTTTTCTCATTCTTTCCTTGCACAACTATCTTCTCCTCCCAGGCAAGGATTTTCGAATGCAGAAAACCAATATTAAGATCTGTAGTGGCGTTTTACTTTACTTTTAGGGTTTAAGTTTAATTGTTAAATTGTTAAGTTATTGTTAATTTAATAGTTAATTTAATTGTTTAATTATTGAAATATTTGTTTGTAATAAAAATGTTTTTTGGATTAAAACTTGCAGCCTGCTTTACTGAATTCAGCATATAGTTATTAGCAGGTCTACTAGGCGGGGTAATGGGCTGGGTGCATCTATACAGATGCATAGATATAATGGGTGTGAGTGATGAAACATGTTATTTTTTTTTAACAAAGCGTACACAACAGTGGATATAAACTTTAACGTTTTTTTTATAACAACAAAGTAAATATAATAACAACAAAAAACAAAAATATAATAACAAAAAACAAAAAAATTAGTGGCTGCCGTGCCGCTGTTGGGCCGCCACAAAACTTGCCAGCATCACTCCGTGCTGTTTGACTGCTTCAGTCAGTGTCCTGTGTGACGCCAGGAGGTCCTGTAATGTAGGGATTTCTACGGAGGGAATGGTAAAACTTAAGAAGAATAATTCTGTACGTGCATCTAATTAACAGGTACGTGTTTGTTATTTAACACTGTTTTCGGTTTGCTCCGGTGATGATGAGCTGACGGACCACCCGGATCCTCTGGCATCACCGGCTAGGGAAAGACACAACACTTCATAGAACACGACAGCCCTATACTTTCCAAGTTGTATGGACCTTATTTTATGTGCAAGAATTACCGGAAGACAAAGCTACACCCATATCACGGAGTGATGCTGGCGAGCCTGTAGGTGACGACTGCTGTGGCTCCGGGTCAGCAGGTGACTCCTGCTGGGGCTCCGGGTCAGCAGGTGACTCCTGCTGGGGCTCCGGGTCTGCAGGTGCTGGAGAAAAAATACCTTATTACATACCTGAGGTACTGCACTGTAATTACTGTTGTAACCAATGTGCCGCCATATATTGTGCTAACCTATGTTAACACCACTCACCACGATGGGCCAGGGTCTGTGACCGGATGCTGGCGATGCGGTCGATGGATCTGTACCGCAGATCCACTAGCTTCTTCCGGATCTGGGTTGTTGAGCGCTGCACCTCAAATCTTTGGGCTAGGCCCCGACTTATCCTCCGCAGCACAGCCTGCTTATGGAGGATTGGATGTCCTGGGTGCTCATGGCACTCATAATCCCTGGCGTCCAGCTCTGCTATCAGGTAGCGCACCTCTGCATCCCCCCATGGAGTTGCACGTCTCCTGGCCGCCATGTTGCCGCCTCTCCTGGCAAGCTAGGCCGCATCAACGTCATAAAACCCGCCCACGACGCATCAACGCTGTAAACCCCGCCCATGACGCATCAACGTCGCCCACAGGGACGCGTGACTTATTAGAGGACGCTACTGCGTGCGCGAAGGAAGCACCCTGAATTCAGAGTATCTCCGTCAGACCGGAGACGCTGCTGCGTTCGAAAACCATCGACCCCCCTCTGTGAGACTCGTGGATCCCGATGTTTACCACGGTACCCTAGGATCATGTGATGATCCCAGGGTACGGTGGCCTGTGAGAGCCAGCAATAAGCTGGCTCTCGCAGGCAGAGTCAGTGAGTCAGACATGACTCACTGACAAGTCTCGTACACTGCAGTACAGAGGTACTGCAGTGTATGAGATCAGAAATAAAAGTGACAATCACACATGTCCCACAGTGGGACTTAGTGAAAAAGTAAAAAAAAGTTAAATAAAATATGTGTAAAATTTAAAAAAGCACCCCAAAAGTGCACACAAACCACTAAAATCCGTTTCGCCGCTCAAAGCGCAGCGTGTGTGATAAAACAAAAATAAACGGAAAAACATACACATAATTGGTATCGCCGCGTCCAGAACGACCCGTTCTATAAAATTGTCACGTTAGTTAGTCCGTTTTGTGAATGCCGTAAAAATAAAAAATACAAAACACGCCGAAAATTACTCTTTTTCATCATATTGACTCACAAAAAAGATTCATTAATCACAAAAAAGTCCTATGTCGAATTAAAGAAAAATGGCACTTCAACCACAATATCTCAACCAAACACCCAGAAAAATAAGCTGAGCCTAGACGCGATCCATGTAATATAAAACCAATTTTATTGATACACAACTAAAATAAATTAAAAACGCAGAATACTGTAAACAAGGGACACTGAACACTGACAGAACAACATGTATGGAGAACATTTAGCCATATGTAATATAATAAATAATTATAAGTGCAGCTCATCCATCAGGCAACCAATTTACCACTGACAAATACTTAGGTATAAATAGCAGAACTCCATCAATATGCTAGATCCATAAAGCGGGTGTTAGAATCCACTATACACCCCCTCTAGCCTGACATGGCCACATCTAGTCCGTACAATGTAACAGGAACGCAAATATCTGAGCCAGAATAAATCAGTTACCTGTGCAAAAGTGCTTGCTGTGTCCAGGGTCCCATCACCTCGACGCGTGTTTTGCCATCAGCTTCTTCCAGAGACGTGTCAGGGTGAGGGGTGTGTTGTTATTTAAACACCTCCCCATCCAATCAGTGTGGGATTTGTAGCATCGGCGTCTCTGCCCCCTGCCAGGCAGAGACGCCGTCCTTCTCACCTCTCCGCTCCCCGCGCTCCTCTTCCTGCTGCTGTCGGCGTGGGCAGCTTCCCGGGCACTGTGCTTAGGGCGCGCGTGCGCGCTCCCTCTCTCTTAAAGGGGCCGCGCGCGCCGTCCTAAGGAGTCCCCGGCCAATTGCCGGAGGACCTCCCATATATAAGGCACCTCCTCCAAAATGGAGGTGCCCGAGCAAAAGTTGTTGCACAGTATATTACCTCAGCTTCAGCCCTCAGGTCCCGTTGCCAGCCTGACTACTGTTCCAGTCCGCCAGCCTGACTACTCTCCAGCCCGACAGTCTGACTTCCGCTCTACCCGCCAGTCTGTCTATAGGCAAGCCCGTCTGCTTACCAGGAAGTACCTGCCAGTTACCTGCCTGCTACCTGCTGTGCCTGCTAGCCTGCTCACCTGGGAGCACTCGCCTGTTACCTGCCTGTTACCCGCTAGCCTACCTGGAGGCTCCTGCTGTCACTTGCCGTGACCACCCGTCTGCTAACCCTGAGTCTTCAGCCTGCTCTGCTGTCACTTGCCGTGACCACCCATCTGCTAACCCTGAGACTTCAGGGTGTGCAAAGCAGTCATCAAAGCAAAAGGTGGCTACTTTGAAGAACCTAGAATATAAGACATATTTTCAGTTGTTTCACACTTTTTTGTTAAGTATGTAATTCCACATGTGTTAATTCATAGCTTTGATGCCTTCAGTGTAGCTTTGATGCCTTCAGTGTGAATGTACAGTTTTCAAAGTCATGAAAATACAGAAAAAACTTTAAATGAGAAGGTGTGTCCAAACTTTTGGTCTGTACTGTACTTGTGGTGTCAATATGTTTACTGCACCCTTAGATTCATTGAAAAGTGTAGTTTGTAAAATATGGTCGCTTATGGTGGGGTTCTGCTGTTCTGGCACCTAAGGGGCTCTGCCAATGTGATATGGCACACACAAACAATAGCAGCAAAATCTGCACCATAATACATGTAGATAGGGTATTGGCATACTCAAGAGAAATTGCACAACAAACTGGGAGGTCTAGTTTTTCCTATTAGCCCTTATAAAAATGTAAAAATTTGGGGTTAAATCAACATTTTAGTGGTAAAAAATGTAATTATTCTTTTTTCACCGCCCAATGGTATAACATTTTGTGAGGTAAATGTGGTGTCAATATGGTCACTGCACCCCTAGATGAATTAATTGAGGGGTGTAGTTTGTAAAATGGGGTCATTTATGGGGGGTCTGCTTTTTCGGTATGTCAGGGGCTCAACCAATGTGACCTGGCACCCTCAAACCATTCCAACAAAATCTGCACTCCAAAATGGCGCTTCTTCCCTTCTGAGCTTTGCACTATGCCTTAAAGAGTTTTTGACCAAATATGGGCTATTGGCATACTCAGGAGTAATTGAGTAAGAAATTGTCCCATTCATTTTCTTCTGTTACCCCTTTTAAAAATTAAAAACTTAGGGCCAAAGCAAACTTTTAGTGTGAAAATGGTAATTTTAGGTGAAAGTCAAAATGTAGAAAAAAATGACTCTTATAAGACAGTTAAAAGGATTGATGACTGTTGATGGAGGGCCATGTGACCAGAACTGTCCATCAGCCTCTGCCAATTGAAGTAATTTTTTAATTGGAGGAGGCTGGATGACAGGTCTGGTCACATGGCCCTCCATCAACTACCATTTGGAGAAGAACAGAGCTGTGCAATCTGTGAGGAAGATCATGTAATACATATATATTAATAAGTGCCTCAAAATCACATCCTCAACACATTTGTTAAAGTAAGGATAAAGTATACAATCCTTTTCATCAATTAACATACACTCGGCTAGATCCACCGGCCATAGAAACTGATATGTTACATACAAGGCTCTATATTATATGCATACTGGTGGAGGTAGATTGGCTAAGCTGTGGTCAGGGTGAGCAGCATGGACCAAAAGTGTTGATGTAGTGTATCTTGACTTTTCGTATGACATGTGAAACAGTGAGGTTCAGTAGAACTTGAAATGCAGGACTGGAAGTACTAGATGCAGCAGAGCCAAATGTGCAGACAGCACAGGAATAGCAGAGTAGTTTAGATAATCTGGTTCCTTTGTAGTAAGACTACGGCAACGAACAGAAACAAAGGAGTTGTATAGGAAAATTAGCATCTTTTTACAGGAACAACAAAGTTTTGTAGGCAATTTGGTACCTTGTTGTAGGAATGTGATAACAGACAAGATCAGCAGAATTGAGAGTGCGGACCGCACCAGGAATAGCTGTCAAAAATGAATAGGGCTGTATATCTTCCATTATGAGCAAACACTTATTTGTAGTTTGTAGTTTTTCCTATAGCAAAGACATTTCTTTTTGATCCACTACGTCTATAGTTCAGGTGGGGGCGCTGCATCCTTTTGTTTACAACCCAGGAGGGTGAACGAGTAATAATTCTTTAAAGAGGTGTATGAGAGCTGTACAAGAAACACACAAGGAGGTTATGTATCTAAATTACCTAGTTCTTTAGTGGACCTCATCTGCTGAAAATGATTTTTCAGTGGAGAATTTCATTAAACTCCACCATACTTTTTTCCTCACTTACATTATTTTCTTCACTGTATGGAAGCAGGCAGGTAGAGTCATCTGAAAGATTAGAAAGCATTTCCATTTTTTCAGATTAGACAGTAGATGGCACTAATAGACTAGGCAGATGTTGTAGTGAGGAGCAGTAAACTTGTACGCTGCACTTACTAGCACAGCAGATTTATTACAGAAAATGTGTCTAAAAATCCATTCCATTTATCTAACTGGACTTGTGGCAAGTATATGGCATTTAGCAAGAACTACTCAGATGAATGGGACAGTCTGCATAAATTCAGCAAAAAAAAAAGTTTGCAAAAAGATCTGCCACATTCAAATATATGTTTACACTTGAAAGTCTGAACTGTGAGATCTAGGCCTTCTGTCATTAGTTTTCCAGGATTTTATACTTTTGTGTACTAAGGTCTTATTCACATTACCATTTTGCTGCACATTAAAATCCAATCCAGTTAAAAAAAAACTAAATCAAGTGGTTGATAAGAAATCTTGTTTCTCTGCGCTTTCATTATTAAAATATTCACACACTGTTGACCAGAGGTTTCTTGACCCGACCAAAGGAAATGATTCTGACAATCCAACTATACAGAACTAGTATACATTCGGGCATTGTTTCCTTTGCTGTTATTATTCCACACATATGACATATCATCAATAAAGTCCAATAGGTTACTTATATATTAACCTTTAGGATGGGCTCAGATGGTGCACGGCTGCAACTCCTCAAATCCCTGCTAGCCAATGGTTCTGCAGTTGTGTTGGACATCGAATTTGAGTAGAGTTTTGGTCATGTTCTCAGATGTATTGTCTGATCTCACCCTGAGGGTAAGTTAATACAAGTCTATAAAAAATCGTTCAGAATTTCATCCAGAAAACTCTGAATATTTTTTTCTCAATTGTCATCTGTATACAGTGCTTGTGCAATCTGTGTTTCTACAGCAGCAGCTATTAAGCATTTACAAGACTGTGATGAACCTGTAGCCGCCATCTTGGTAATGATAAATCATATCCAGGGATGGCCACACTTCAGCAGCCCCCACCCTTGGGACCTTCTGTTAAAACGTCAACTAGATAGTTTCCCCCCATCCAGGCTCCTGTAAGATAAGAAGCCTACTTAACACTTGAATGCTAGGAGCTTCAAAGACTTCGAGAGGAAACACAGCCAGCAGGGGGGGGTGCTTCGTCTATCTGTACCTGACCATTTGTCCCATAGGACTAGTTTCTTTGTCTGTCACAAGCATGGAGGCATAAGATATAGAAACATGAATAGTACACGCATGTTGCGTGGGATGGGCCAATAAAAAAATATCACGGCGTCCCGGAGCCATTGCGCACACAAGCCTCCGCGGTAGACGTTTGTACGTGCTCTGGAAGCCAAGATATAGCGCGGAGCCATTCCTGAGGACCGTATGGTATCATAATTGATATCAAAAGGTCGGTTACGGCGGCCCGAATCCATGGGAACCCCTGGGGGTATCATGAGACCATCCCAGAAGAAGTTATTGGGTTCCATAGAATTTGGGCTTCTGATCGAAGTTAGACCTGAGGGTGGAGACTGAGCCAGCTGACCTCACCAGCAGTGGGCGGGACGGGGCAGGTAAGATAGCAGGACAGACAAGAGACAAGTCAGTCTTGACCCAAGAGTGGTGTGCTGAACATCTGAGCACCAGCTGAGGCCACCAAGGGGAGGAGCAGTTTGACCATGCGGTGGTAGGCCTCAGCCTGTAACAAAGAACCGTGCCTGCGACCGCAGAATCCTCTCCCTGCGTCACAAGAAAATCAAGAAACCGGTAACTGATATGCTGTGGTGATTCTGTGTGTTGTATTCCATTGTTGTATAGTTTAGCCTGACCTTATACCTGTGTATATTTAGTTGTATATCGTGTATCTAGTGTATTATTATAATCAATTACCTCAAGTAATTGTGGGCCTGCCTTTTATTCTGCATAACGAACGCACGTCCGTGTGAGCTCGGCTCAAGCCAAAACGCTACCCAGGGTTGGTTCCTGACCCGATATAGGCCCATTCACGGACTGGGCGTATATCTAAAATAGGGACTGGTGGCAGCATACCAACTGGGGATTGGGGAAGGCTGGTAGTGACGGTCGGAGGTTCAGATATATATATTCCTGGCGCGGCCAAGGAAGATATGTATACCGCCCTCACTACAGAGGGCCCCGATACCCAGTAGGTTACAGGACAGTCTCCCTGGCGACCGCTTATCCTAGGTGCAGTTCCTTGACTGACCTGAGGCTAAGAGGGCGCTAGCGAGTTGTGCTGTGTAGTGACGTTACGGTTTAGTGACGTTGAAGGGATAACACACTACCGTGTTCCCTGCGCTGGTTGCAGCTACCTGGCACTACTTTCTCTAGGTGCAGTACCTTGACTGACCTGAGAGGTAAGGGGGCGCCAGAGAGCTGCACCCACCGGCCGGCTTTCATCACATTGGTGGCAGCGGTGGGATTGCAGAATAATAGTGTTGTGGGACCCCTACTCCCAGGCACTAAAGACTGCCAGTGGTAACTTCCACTGCTGGAGTCTTAAGGTCAGCCCAACGTTAGACGGTCAGGCTAAAAGTATAACAAGGTGTGTGCAAACTCAGGGTTGCAGCGGTGTCGGTTACCAAGATGGCAGACGGCACCAGGAGCAAGACCCTGCAAGAGGCTAATGCTACGGTCCGTGTGGCAGGAGGGGAGGACATTGTTACTCATGGCGAGGAGGAGTCCAGCCCGGGCACCTCAGGGAGCCAGTCCCCAGTATACGGTCCCGCAGTGGGCTGCCCACCACCTACCCAGCCCAGCCTGTCCAGATCACAAGCCCTTTTACAAGCGGCTATGGCAAGTCTCCAGTCTCATGGCGATGCCGTCTACAAAACCCTCCTGGCAGCATCAGAGAAGGCAGCGGAGGAGGAGCGTGCAGAGCGGGCTGCGGAGCGGGCTGCGGAGCGGGCTGCGGAGCGTGAAGCTGCAGAGCGCCGGGAGGCTGCGGAGCGTGAAGCTGCAGAGCGCCGGGAGGCTGCGGAGCGTGAAGCTGCAGAGCGCCGGGAGGCTGCGGAGCGTGCAGAGCGAGCTGCGGAGCGCCAGCACCAACTGGACCTGGCCCAGCGGGGGCTTCCGCTAGAGCAACCAACCCATCAGGAGACCAAGTCGTCCAAAGTCCGAGCTGAGGACTTCCCTCTACTGGAGAAGGATGGGGACCTGGACTCCTTTCTGGTGGCATTTGAACGGACCTGTCTTCAGCACCATCTGGCCCGGGATCAGTGGGCCAGATACCTGACCCCCCGTTTGAGGGGTAAGTCCCTGGATGCCTTGGGGGACTTACCTGCCGGGGAGGTACAGAACTACGACTGCATCAAGCGGGCCCTGATCCGGCAGTACAACCTCACTCCCGAGTCGTACCGCCAGAAGTTCCGGAGCCTGCTGCGTGGCCCCAAGGACACCTGGACCGATCATATGCGGGCGCTGTTGAGAGCCGCAGAGCACTGGACCTCGGGTCTAGCGCTTACTACCCGCCAGGAGGTCCAGGAACTGTTCGTCACGGAGCAGTTCTTGTGGAACTGCCCAGAGGACCTCCGACAGTTCCTCCGTGACCGAAAACCAACAGGGGCTTCTGCTACAGCCGCCCTGGCAGACGAGTATGCCAATAACAGGGCGCCTGAGCTGAAGAAGTCTGCCAGCAGCACCTGGAGAGGGGGTAAGCCCAGTCATGCCCCTGTTTCCCCGGCCCCTAGAACACAAGGGGTGTATCCCCCTGTTGCCCTCTCCAGGCAAGGACCAGACGTAAGACGTTGTCATCTATGCAACAAACCAGGACACTTTAGGGCTGAGTGTCCCCAGCGCCAAAAGACCCCATCCCAGTCCCAGAGAGCGCCCAATGTTTTGTGTGTGGGAGGGGGTGGTGGTAGGTCCCTGGACAACATCCAACCCGTCACCATAGGCCGTTCTGCGGTCATGGGACTGCGGGACACGGGCGCTGAACGAACACTGGTACGGCCTGAGGTGGTGTCCCCCCAGGACTTGGTACCAGGAAAGACTCTTTCCGTCTCCGGGGTTGGAGGCGTGGAGCCGGCACTTCCCGTTGCCATGGTGTATTTGGACTGGGGTGCCGGAAGGGGGATGCGGGAGGTGGGAGTAACGCCAAATATTCCCGCAAATGTTTTATTAGGGACCGACTTGGGGCGTCTAGTATCGCAGTATGTACCTTCTGAACCCCCAAGTTCGGCCCCCCAAGAGTGTATTGATTTGTCTGCTGCTAATGCCAACCATGTGGTATGTAGTGTGTGTCCTGCTGAGGAGGAGGGAGTGAAACCTGAGGGTAACACCTGCACAGACACAACACAAACAGGGTTAGTGAAAGCAGGTGGGGAGTGTGGGGATGCCCGCAGAGGTGCTCAGCCGGCGTGCCGTGACCTCTTGTCCTCCGGTGAGGGAGGGGGCGGGCAGGATTCTGTAGAGGGAAGCTCAGGGATGGAGAGGGGGGCAGCTACCGGCAGTGTAGGGCTCCCAGGGGTATCCAGGCTGCTGAGTATAGGCCCACTGCAGGGGGAGGAACAGGCCATGGGAGGTGGGGGTGTCCCAAGAGAGGAGCCGCCAGGTAAGACCCCAGGGCAGGAGTTCCCCACATCCGAGATGTCCAAAGGCCTAGGAAGCCTGCCTGATCGGGCGGCTTGGTCAGAAACAGAGGGGAAGCAGGCACTACCCACGGTCACAGCGGTCATAGCCGCTGTCACCAGGAGTGGGAGCGCCGGAGCCCAAGGAGCCTTGCAGAGGTCCGACGGCTTCCCCACTTCTGACCAAGTGTCTGCCGGGTCAGACAGCGGCCAGGTGACATGCCCGGAGGGGCTGACGGAGGATGTGGCAGTTTCGTCGATTCTGGCCACATCAAGTCAGGAATTTCAGGCTGCGTTGGAAGCAGACGACAGCCTGAAAGCTCTCAAGGAACAGGCGGCACAGCCTCCCATGGAGTCAGACTGCGAGCGTGTGGTCTGGGACCAGGGACGGCTGTACCGGGTAACGGTCCAGCAGGGTTCACCGGAGGCGTGGCCCAGGGACCGACAGTTAGTGGTACCCTATCCGTTCAGGGCGGAATTGTTGCGGATCGCACACGAGATTCCGATGGCCGGACACCTAGGGATCGCTAAAACCAAGGCCAGGATAGCTCAGCATTTCTACTGGCCTGGGATGGGAGCCGCGGTGGGTGCCTACTGCCGTTCGTGTGACACCTGTCAGAGGGTGGGGAAGGCGGGGCCGCGCCCCAAAGCCCCACTGGTAACTCTGCCAATCATCGAAGAGCCTTTCTCGAGGGTCGCTGTGGATCTTATTGGACCTCTGTCCACTCCCAGCCACTCCGGGAAATGCTTCATACTCACGGTAGTGGACTATGCCACCCGGTACCCGGAAGCGGTAGCTTTGTCGTCCATTCGGGCCGACAAGGTGGCTACCGCCTTACTGGAGATCTTCTCCAGAGTGGGTTTCCCCCAAGAAATGCTCACCGACCGAGGGACCCAGTTCATGTCGCGGCTGATGGAGTCCCTCTGTAAGCAAATGCAGGTGCAACATCTGGTGGCCAGCCCGTATCACCCACAGACTAATGGCCTGTGTGAGCGGTTCAATGGCACCTTAAAGCAGATGCTTAAGATGTTGGTCGACTCCCACGGGAGAGACTGGGAGCGTTACCTCCCACACCTCCTATTTGCTTACCGGGAGGTTCCGCAGGCCTCAACGGGGTTCTCCCCCTTTGAGCTCCTGTACGGGCGACGGGTACGGGGCCCCCTGGCTCTGGTGAAGGAAGCATGGGAAGGGGATTTGGCCACCCCCGAGGTGTCGGTCATCGAGTATGTCGTGCGCCACCGGGACAGGATGATGGCCTTGGCAAAGCTGGTGCAGGACAATATGGCCCAGGCCCAGGCCGACCAGAAGCGGTGGTACGACCAGAATGCTTGTGAGAGGACCTACCAGGTGGGTCAAAAGGTGTGGGTACTGATCCCCGTACCACAGAACAAGCTTCAGGCAGCCTGGGAAGGTCCCTACTTCGTGCACCAGAAACTCAATGCCGTCACCTATCTGGTCACCCTGGATCACGCCCGTGGAAGGAGGAAGGCCTTCCACGTGAACATGATGAAGGCTCATCATGAGCGGGAAGCGACTGCCCACCCAGTGTGCAACCTTCCCGAGGAAGGAGAGGTAGAAACCCTCCTGGATCTGCTCACCCAAGCCAAGGCGGGTGGGTCCATCGAGGATGTGGGGGTTGGCCACCAGCTCACGGAGGACCAACGGTCCCAGCTGGGGACCACCCTGCACCCCTTCCGGGGGCTGTTCAGCAGCCTGCCCGGAAGGACTGAGATGGCTGTCCACGACGTGGACACTGGCGATCACCCGCCGATCCGGCGTTCAGCATATCGGGTCTCTTTCGAGGTGCAGGGAAACATGCGCCAAGAGATAGACGAGATGCTGAAGCTGGGGGTGATCCAGGCATCCAGCAGCGCGTGGGCCTCGCCTGTAGTCCTCGTACCAAAGAAGGACCGAACTACACGGTTCTGCGTGGACTACCGGGGGCTCAACGCTGTAACGGCCACCGATGCGTTCCCCATACCACGCATCGATGACCTGCTCGATCGGATGGCCGGGGCTAAGTACCTGACCATCATGGATCTGAGCCGGGGGTACTGGCAGATTCCTCTGACCCCCGCGGCAAGGGAACGCTCTGCCTTTATCACCCCTTTTGGACTGTACGAGTCCACAGTGATGCCATTCGGCATGAAGAATGCCCCTGCCACTTTTCAGCGGATGGTCAATACGCTGCTTGAGGGACTTGAAGGGTACGCGGCTGCGTACTTGGACGATATTGCAGTCTTCAGTCCCACTTGGGAGGATCACCTAGAGCACCTGCGGCAGGTGCTCGGTCGGATCCACCGGGCAGGCTTGACCATCAAGCCGGAAAAGTGCCAGCTGGGCATGATTGAGGTCCTCTACCTGGGTCACCGGGTAGGCGGGGGGGTTCTGAAGCCAGAACCGGGGAAAGTGGATGCCATCGCATCCTGGCCCACTCCTAGGACCAAAAAGCAGGTGATGTCCTTCTTGGGGACCGCCGGGTACTATAGGAGGTTCGTCCCACACTATAGCACCCTGGCCAAGCCCCTGACGGACCTCACCAAGAAGAAGCTGCCCGTCGCAGTCGACTGGACAGTCGCCTGCGAGACAGCTTTCGGGGCACTCAAGGCCGCCCTAAGTAGCTCCCCTGTACTGCAAGCTGCCGACTTCGACCGGCCGTTTGTGGTACAGACCGACGCCAGTGACTTTGGCCTCGGTGCTGTGCTAAGTCAGGTCAACACGACAGGCCAGGAACATCCTGTCTTGTACCTGAGCAGGAAGCTACTGCCCCGGGAGGTGGCTTACTCCACGGTGGAAAAAGAATGCCTGGCAATTGTATGGGCCCTGCAGCGTCTGCAGCCCTACTTGTACGGGAGCCATTTCACCGTGGAGACGGACCACAACCCCCTCAGCTGGTTACACACGGTCTCTGGGTCGAATGGCAGGTTGCTACGCTGGAGCCTCGCTCTCCAGCAGTACCACTTCTCCATTCGCCACAGAAGAGGCCGTGACCACGGTAACGCTGACGGGTTATCCCGGCAAGGGGAGGGTGCAGAAGGACGCACGGGGGAACACAGGAATGTGCTACCCCCTCGCGCCCTCGTATAGGGGGAGGTGTGATGAACCTGTAGCCGCCATCTTGGTAATGATAAATCATATCCAGGGATGGCCACACTTCAGCAGCCCCCACCCTTGGGACCTTCTGTTAAAACGTCAACTAGATAGTTTCCCCCCATCCAGGCTCCTGTAAGATAAGAAGCCTACTTAACACTTGAATGCTAGGAGCTTCAAAGACTTCGAGAGGAAACACAGCCAGCAGGGGGGGGTGCTTCGTCTATCTGTACCTGACCATTTGTCCCATAGGACTAGTTTCTTTGTCTGTCACAAGCATGGAGGCATAAGATATAGAAACATGAATAGTACACGCATGTTGCGTGGGATGGGCCAATAAAAAAATATCACGGCGTCCCGGAGCCATTGCGCACACAAGCCTCCGCGGTAGACGTTTGTACGTGCTCTGGAAGCCAAGATATAGCGCGGAGCCATTCCTGAGGACCGTATGGTATCATAATTGATATCAAAAGGTCGGTTACGGCGGCCCGAATCCATGGGAACCCCTGGGGGTATCATGAGACCATCCCAGAAGAAGTTATTGGGTTCCATAGAATTTGGGCTTCTGATCGAAGTTAGACCTGAGGGTGGAGACTGAGCCAGCTGACCTCACCAGCAGTGGGCGGGACGGGGCAGGTAAGATAGCAGGACAGACAAGAGACAAGTCAGTCTTGACCCAAGAGTGGTGTGCTGAACATCTGAGCACCAGCTGAGGCCACCAAGGGGAGGAGCAGTTTGACCATGCGGTGGTAGGCCTCAGCCTGTAACAAAGAACCGTGCCTGCGACCGCAGAATCCTCTCCCTGCGTCACAAGAAAATCAAGAAACCGGTAACTGATATGCTGTGGTGATTCTGTGTGTTGTATTCCATTGTTGTATAGTTTAGCCTGACCTTATACCTGTGTATATTTAGTTGTATATCGTGTATCTAGTGTATTATTATAATCAATTACCTCAAGTAATTGTGGGCCTGCCTTTTATTCTGCATAACGAACGCACGTCCGTGTGAGCTCGGCTCAAGCCAAAACGCTACCCAGGGTTGGTTCCTGACCCGATATAGGCCCATTCACGGACTGGGCGTATATCTAAAATAGGGACTGGTGGCAGCATACCAACTGGGGATTGGGGAAGGCTGGTAGTGACGGTCGGAGGTTCAGATATATATATTCCTGGCGCGGCCAAGGAAGATATGTATACCGCCCTCACTACAGAGGGCCCCGATACCCAGTAGGTTACAGGACAGTCTCCCTGGCGACCGCTTATCCTAGGTGCAGTTCCTTGACTGACCTGAGGCTAAGAGGGCGCTAGCGAGTTGTGCTGTGTAGTGACGTTACGGTTTAGTGACGTTGAAGGGATAACACACTACCGTGTTCCCTGCGCTGGTTGCAGCTACCTGGCACTACTTTCTCTAGGTGCAGTACCTTGACTGACCTGAGAGGTAAGGGGGCGCCAGAGAGCTGCACCCACCGGCCGGCTTTCATCACAAAGACCATTTACAGTTTCCTATGCTACAGAATTGCAATGTATCTGCAAACATCGGATGCTATACTGTGGCTCCATATTGCATCTGATTTTTTTCACACACCCATTGACTTGAATGGGTTGCGTCTCATCCGATTTATAGAAGACTAGTGCATGCTGCGATTTTTTTCACGTGCCGAGTCGGTCAGTGAAATAAATTGCTCATCTGCGCGGCCCCATTGAATAACATTGGTCCGAGTACTGTCGGTTTTTTTCACAGACAGAACTCGGGCTGAAAATACGGTCATGTGAACAAGCCCTTATTATTTCAGTTCCTGGGCCCGTTGATCAATCTTTCTGTATTCTGAAGGACCAGATCAATCCTGTAAACTGTTTATCATCAGACCTATGCTGGCCGGTAATGGGCTGAAAGAAAGCAATAAAAAGGCTTTCCACATAAAACATAAAAGTCATGTATTGCTAAAACACATAATGACTTCTTTGTCTTGTTGCAGCTGCCATTTCTACAAAGGTGCTGACAAAGCATCCATTTCATCGTTTTCTGCAAATCTAATTCATCGTTGACAAACAATATGGCTGCGATTTCTTTTATCAAATATGACAAAACAAGATTCCAATATCTTTATAAGTAAAAGTACCAAGAGTATAATACCTCAGCTGCAGCTAGTCTGATTTTATAATATATGGCCGATTTTGTATAAACCTTAAGCTGTGTTCACCTTTGAGTTGGAATCTTTGTTTTAAATTTTATCAGATTTGAGCTAAAGAATAGCTCCGCATGGAGCACTATTTTTCCATCCAATATGACTGACCCTGTACTCTGACAGACCCCATTATTAGGCTGTGTGCCAACTATGCATTTTTCAAGCTTTTCACCAGCGGCAATTCCGCTGCAGAAACGCTTAAAAAATGCTTGGTAGAAGGTCTGCCATGTTCCCCAATGATAATCCACTCTCCTCCAGACCCTGGTACCATAGTACCTGTAAAAAAAAAGAATACAATAAAAAATATACATTATACTTACCTTCTGATGGCCCCCCCATTCCGTCCTTGCTTGCCGGCAGCTCGCGATGGTCTAAAAGGTCCTGCCATGACGTCATTTAGTCATGTGACGGGTCACGCGACTGCTGACGTCAGCGCGTCGCGTGATCCGTCACATGACTAAATGACGTCATGGCAGGTCTGTTTAGACCATCGCGAGCTGCCGGAAAGCCAGGACAGATCGGTTAAGGACACCGGGGGCCATCAGAAGGTAAGTATAATATTTATTTTTTATTTTTTACAATTCTTTTACGGTCACACTATATAAATCCATGACGATTGAATGGATTTATATAGTGTGACCAAGTTGTCAAGCACTTTCCAAGTGATGCTAAAATCGGTTCGAAAGCACTTGACAACCCGCATGCGGAAATGCATGTGAAAAACACTTCACTTCTGCTTGTCCCTGGCAGGAAAAACGCATGTAAAATCCGCATGTACAATCCACATGCGTTTTTTCTGCCAGGGAGATGCAGAAACGCTCAGGAAAAATCCAGAGCATTTCTACATTGTGGGTACATAGCCTTAGGGTTGAGCATTCGGGGTTCATACTGGACACCTTTTTAGTCCGGTTTACTGTTCGAGTTCGGATGTCAAATAAAGATTGTTGAAAGGCTGCAGCGCAGCCAATCAACAAGCTTTTAGGCTGTGGGCACTTCTGGAGCCATCACAGCCATGTCAAGTATTGGTCACATTTTCTACTCTGCAGACGTGTCTGTGGGAGTATTTTGTGTAAAAACATTTTTTTTTACTCTGCGCCCATGTCTGCAAGAGTACTATGCCTAAAAAACACTTAAAAAATGAGGAGAACATAAAAGAGGGGACGTGGACGTGGTGCTGCTAGTGGTCGTGTAGCTGCTGCAGGGAGAAGACGTGGTCATTCTTTGCCTGCTACGTGCCCAAATGAAACACCTTCCTCTGGTTCACACAGGCTACAGGACGTTCTGCGTCATTTCTTAGGGCCAAGTACTGCCACATGAGTGGTGAGGCCAGAACATGTTGAGGCAGTGTTAGATTGGATGGCTGAGTGTGCCTCCAGTTCCTTTGCATTATCCTCCACCCGGTCCCCTGCATAAAGCGCAGAGTTGGCACCTGAGGACCATGGTCATCTGCCTTCCACCTCACCCTATTGCAAATCAGCCAAGCAGTCTGAGTCCCAAGTCATGCAGCAGTTTCTTCTGCTTTTTAATGAGTCCGCTGGCTGGGTTTCTATGGCCCATCCACCTGGCCCTGCCCCAGAAGTGAAAGAGACTGAGTGCACTGATGCCCAACCACGTGTTATGTTGAAAGATGGGAGAACTAGTGTACACGATCAGCGGACCACCACAGCACATCTCATAGGATGGCGAAACACAGTTGCCAACTGCAACTTCTTTCTGCAGTGTGCAGACCGGCAAGGAAGGCAGGGGTCAGGAGTGAGTGGAAGATGATGCGGGGAATGATGAGATCCAAAACCCTACATGGAGCAAAGGCCATTCAAGTGACGTGCGCAGTTCAGAGGAAGAAGAGGTCGTCACACTGCCCGTGCAGCACATCAAAAGAGGGAGCAGTGTGCAAAAGCACAGCGGGTGGCCCCTAGCCAGTACATCAGCTGCTACTGCCCTCCGCTCCGAAGAAATGAGCAAACCAGAGACAGTTTAAAGGAGCTTCCTGGAGTGGTATTTCTTTAGTCAATGTGACGACAAGTCACATGTCACGGGTGTGTCAGATGTGGCAGACAGTTACCCTGCAGTTGGTTGCATGAGATCTCTTAGTTTGGCAATAGAGACACCTTATTAGATCTGTTTCACTCTAGGACCCAGCGGCTACCTTCCTCTTGCTAATTAACACCCTGGCCTGGGTGTATAAATACCTTCACTTTTCAATAGGGAGGCGCCGGTGATATTCACATGACCCCTTGTGAAGGCTTGGAGAAAATGCAGTTCTTACTTCCTCTCTGGGGCTAAGAGGACATGTGCGCAATCTCTCTGAAGTCGACTCAAGCTAAGCTACTTCCCCGTGTCTGTCTCCCCTTGCTGTCTTAAGTGTTAGTGGGGACTGACTAGCGCTCATCCCCCCCATTCCCTAGCCAGATCCTAGCTCTAGGGAGAGACAGGGTTTTAGGTTCCTGTTCGGCGATTGATGAGAAACCAATATAGGTACGGTAGGGAAGGACAGGGTGATATCAAATCAGCCTAGGAGGTCTCCACCCCCTCTGTCCTTCGTGTCTGGGCTCCCTTCCCCTCATCCCTTCGTGTTGCACTTTGTCTTTTCTACACTGTGCGTGACAACACAGGTGGTTTGCATGCTGTACTGTCAGAGCCTGAAACAAGGTGTAAATATTATGAACCTGAACACCACCTACATGATAAGGCATCTGAATTCCAAGCACCAGGTGCAGTGGAGTACACACCTTAGAAAGCATGACAGATCTGAGCCTCCTCCTGCTCCCTCTTCTGCTGCGGTCTTGGTCTCGTCTTCCCGCTCATGATCAACAAGGTCACCTGCCTCCCCACAAAGAGAGGATGTGACAGGACCTAGCCGGTTTACATCTACATGTCCAGCTGTTGTTTTTAGGTGTTTTTATCATTTTATTTAATTTTAGATATTCACACAATCATCGCCATATCATATACCAATCAATTCATGGGATGGATCAAGCCAGCACTTTATCCTGATGATGAAAGATTGTGGATTATACTTTCCAGAAGTCATCTTTTATATCTGCCTTGTCATATATGATCGGTGTTGAACTGCACTTATTGAATATAGTGCCTATTTAGTATACTCTGATCTAATTTGACATATGTATTGATTTATAAATTTTATATTGTCGCATGAGTTTATGCACTTGTAATCATGTGTGACCTATAATTGACTAATACATTGTGTATGAATTTAATGATCTTATGATACAATCAATTATGGTAGATGTATGTGACGCGCCCCTGGGCCTGCTTTCTGGTGTAGCGTTGCGCACGCAGGGGTTACCCGGAGCCGGATCTATTAGGGGTGGTAGTCCTTGTGGCGGTGACCCGGTCCGTGCCCAGGGAGTCAGACTGAGTGGCGGTGTACGTAGCAGTAGATATTGGACGACTACGCCACCCGTTGAATGCAGCTATGGAGCCGCCGCTGCAGGGCAGACCGCTGAGGCCGGTGACACAGTTGTGCAGCGGAGATGGTATAACCCCCAACGGGAGGGGTATGGCCTCAGGGCAGCCGACGTGGATGATGGGGGTAGCAGGAACCACTCGGAGACGGTACGGTGTAGTTCAGGGTCTTTACTGGTGACAAAGACAGACCCTCCCGGAGTACTGGCTAGCGAATGGGGCCTGGTCAGTCCTTGAGCAGATGGGATTTCCCCTGGCCAGGCGGAGCTGTAGGCCTTCCCAACTAACTGTACTCTTCTGGCTACCTTGCTAGAGGCGGGTAAAAGTAGCCCACGTCCCTGAGTGTACCGTGTGGTGCTCACCCGTATGGCCGGTGACTCGGGGCCTTCTATTTGCTTCCGCTCCACGACGGCGGTGCTGGTCCCACGCGTGTGACCGTGCCTTCGGGTTTCTTGGCCAGAGGACCGGAAATCCCCTGCCTGACGGATTCTGCTGCTGGGTAAAAGTTAGTCCCCACAGCCTCGGACTCCGGGTCCGGTGAGAAAGCTTCGATCAGGGCGAGCTCTACAGCTACCAGCCCCTGACCTCTTCTTAGCACGATTCCCACAGAGCTCCTGGTCTTTCTTTCCTATTACTGCTTCTCTTCTTCTCTCTACTCTTCTTCCTAACCCTGCCTCAGCCCCAGGTTTATATAGGGGAAGTTCTTCCCCTCCCAGGACTGGGCAGGAGGTGTGGCATGCATAGGATCCCTGACCAAGAGACCTCCCACCTGCTCTCAGACATAACATTGCTGTTACTGTGGAAACCAGACCCCTGGGGTGCCACATTCCCCCCTAGTGAAATTTAGTACTCCGGGACTAAACATATTTTTAGAAAAACATAACAAGGTATAAACAATAATAATACAATAAGAAAAACACATAAAGATGGTTACGGCGTGTCCGCAACCGGGTGCAGTTTTGAAGAAAAGCAAGGTGTCCATTTCACCAAACAGGGAGACGTAACCAGGTAGGGGTCTGTCCTGCCCCGAGTCCTTAACAGTCTTTAGTCCATTCCTAGGTTACGCTCCAACCAATTGTACAAGGATTCCCGGTAAATCCACCAAGGACTCCTAAAAATAACTAGAAACACATAATTATTTACAAGTAACAGACAGGTGACCACAAATAAAACAATTTAAACACTTCAAATCCTCCAACGTGCGGGTAACTGGCCTCTAGTGGCCCTAGTGGACCTACGGAGCTGACTGTCTGGCCCTGAACTACAGGGTGTAGGAGCTGTCAAGGGTAAACTGGGCAGCTGTCTACGGGCTCTTTGGCTCACTAGGGGTACGGCAGGCTCACTATAAGCAGAGGGTTGATCCTCCTGTTCTGCTTGTGTGGAGTCTCTTGCCTCCTGGACCGGCTGCTCTCCCAGCTCTACCTGTTGCTCCGTAGGCACTTGGGATGCTGGTTGGAGGAACGTGAGGACGGGTACCACAACTGCACCATTGACTTGAGTCCAGGACCGAGGGAAGTCTCCGAGCACAGTACTAACCATATCTTCCCTTTCCTCTACGGGTCGAGGGTCTTCTTGTTCCCCTTCTGGGTTCCGTAGCTGTTCGGGACACTTCTTCAGGTGATCCCGGGATACAATGGCTGTGGTTTCCCCTCCGTCTTTACTGATGGTACAAACCTTTGGGTTGTCGTGGCTTGAGGGCAGTACGGTGTACGGGTCCTTCTCCCACTGGTCGTCCAACTTGTGGAGCCGTCTCTTCCTCTTCAAGACCTGCTCTCCGGGTACCAGGGGAACAGCGGGAGCATACTGGTTGTAAGTTTTCTCTTGTCTTTCCCTAGCCAGACAGAGACTTCGCTCCACGCTCTCCTGTACTTTCCGGTACTGCTGCTGCCTCTCTGTGTCCCAGTCTGCTTCCGGTGAAGTGTCCTCGGGTGTCAGGACTCCCATCTCCAGGTCAACAGGTAGCTTACCAGGCCTTGCCCTCATTAGGTAAGCAGGGGTACAGTTGGTGGAACCTACAGGGATGTAGTTGTATAGGTCCACCAGGTCGGGCAGCTTCTCAGGCCACAGACTGCGTTCTTCCAGGGGCAATGTTTTTAGAAGATCTATCACCACCTGGTTCATTTTCTCACAAAGTCCATTAGTTTGCGGATGATAGGGTGTCGTCCTGATCTTCCGGCAGCCATACAGAGTACAGAATTCTTGGAAGACCTCCGCTTCAAAGGCAGGTCCCTGGTCCGTCAGCACCTGCTCTGGGTAGCCGTGTGGATGGCAGAAGTGCTGCTGGAAGGCTCTAGCTGCTGTTTGAGCCGTTAAGTCCTTGACGGGGACGACAACCAAGAACCGGGAGTAGTGATCCACGATGGTTAATGCGTAGACGTAGCCACTTCTGCTTGGGGTCAGCTTTACATGATCCAAGGCCACCAGTTCCAACGGCTGCCGGGTGACGATGGACTGAAGGGGGTCTTCTGGCTGGCACGGTCCTTCCTTCTTAGGTTGCATGGGCCACAGTCTCTGCACCACCTCTCGATGGTTCCTCTCATGCCTACCCAATGGAACCGCCCGCGCAGCAGGAACTCCAGCTTCTTCCATCCGAAGTGCCCAGCCCCGTCGTGGTATGCCTTCATCACCATAGCTGCGTCCCTTCTACTTGCCAGACCAGTTCATGCGTCCGGGAGTTAACCATTCTGCGGCACAACTTCCCCTTGTAAAGGAACAGTCGACTCTTCTCAGCCCACAGTTGCTTGGTCTCCTCCGGAGCGTCCGGGTCAAGGCGAGCTTCTGGCTGAGTCAGCATCTCCTTCACCAGCCGGACGGCAGGGTCACTGTCTTGCGTTTCCGCCCAGTTGTAGTGAGGTAAGGGGTTGAACGTAGCGGTTTGCTTACCCCTTACACGGTGGGAATACTGGACAGTCCCATGACGGTGGAACGCAGGGAGT
Source organism: Phyllobates terribilis (assembly GCF_046119375.1). Lineage (NCBI taxonomy): Eukaryota > Metazoa > Chordata > Amphibia > Anura > Dendrobatidae > Phyllobates > Phyllobates terribilis. Next base: position 297,282,924 of record NW_027362771.1, read on the forward strand.
TCGACCTCTTCCAAATCTTCTGAATCCTCACCCTCGTCTGGTAGGTTTGGCATCCTAGACAGGGCGTCCGCGTTGGTATTGGAGCGTCCTGCCCGGTATTTGATTGTGAACTCATAGTTGGACAGGCGGGCCATCCATCTCTGCTCCAGGGCACCGAGCCTTGCCGTGTCCAGATGCGTCAACGGGTTGTTATCCGTGTACACGGTGAACCGGGAAGAGGCGAGGTAGTGCTTAAAGCGTTCGGTGACTGCCCACACCACTGCCAGGAACTCCAGCTTGAATGAGCTGTAATTCTCAGGGTTTCTTTCGGTGGGTCTCAGTTTTCGGCTGGCGTAAGCAATTACCCGTTCTTTCCCCTGCTGGGTCTGGGACAGTACGGCTCCTAGCCCAATGTTACTGGCGTCGGTGTAGAGGATAAAGGGCTGGCTGTAATCAGGGTATGCCAGGATTTCATCCCCCGTGAGGGCCATCTTCAGCTGGCGGAAGGACTCTTCTTCTAACTTCTCCCATCTGAAGGGCGGCTTCTGGTTCTTGGCCTTCCGGGACTGGCCTATCAGGAGGTCCTGCATAGGAGCTGCCTTTTTGGTGAAACCGGGAATGAATCTGCGGTAGTAGCCTACCAACCCTAGGAACTGCCGCACTTCCTTTACACTGGAGGGACATGGCCATTCCTTAATTGCGGTGATCTTATCAGGGTCGGGAGCCACTCCGTCAGCGCTCACCACGTGTCCCAGGTACTGCACCTTTGGTTTCAGGAGGTGACACTTGGAGGGTTTCACCTTTAGGCCGTAGTTTGCCAGAGCTTCGAACACTTCCGCCAGGTGTTTCAGGTGATCCTCGTAGGTTTTGGAATAGACGATGACATCGTCCAGGTATAGCAGGACCGTCTCGAAGTTTCGGTGTCCCAGACAGCATTCCATCAACCGTTGGAAGGTTCCTGGTGCGTTGCAGAGTCCGAACGGCATGCAGGTAAACTCGCTAAGTCCCATCGGGGTGGTGAATGCGGTCTTCTCCCGGTCCGCCTTTGCTACAGGAACCTGCCAGTACCCGCTAGTAAGATCCAAAGTGGAGAAGAAATTAGCAGATCTTAAAGCAGCCAAAGACTCCTCTTTCCTTGGTAAAGGGTACGCATCTTTGTGTGTGATATGGTTGATTTTCCGGTAATCTACACACATTCTCATGGTGTTGTCTTTTTTTTTAACCAAGACTAGTGGAGCTGCCCAGGGGCTACAGCTATCCCTGATTACCCCAGCCTCCTTCATGTCTCTGAGCATCCCCTTGGCGTGTTGGTAATGTGCAGGGGGTACGGGTCGGTATCTCTCCTTTATGGGAGGATGATCTCCCGTGGGGATGTGGTGTTCTACCCCCTTGACTCGCCCGAAGTCTAACGGGTGTTTACTAAACACTCTCTCATACTCTTGAACCACCCGATAGACTCCCTGTTTCTGGTGTGAGGGAGTGGAGTCAGTACCCAAATGTAGTTGCTGACACCAGTCCTCCATTGTTTTCTCAGAGCCGTTACCTTCCTCCGGAGAAGATGGAGGCAAGGGTTCTATGGACTGTATGGAATTTCGATTGATGGTATACAATTTGGCCAGCGTGGCATACCTGGGCAGGTACACTTCCCTCTTCCCGATATTCACTACGCGAACGGGCACCCTCCCATGGCGTACATTGACCACCCCCCGTGCTGTCAAAATGGTGGGCCTACTGTCTGAGTAAACTGGTTCTACCATTGCCTGGTAATCTCTACCTCTCAGACCAATAGCTGCCCGGCACCAAATCATCATTTCACTTTTTGGGGGCATGGCAATAGGGAAAGGGTCACACATTCTCACGCTACCAATCTCACCACCGGAGAGTTCCACCTGTTGCTGTCGCATCAGTGCCCGGATCTCTTTCTGGAGCACTCGCTGCTCGCCGGAGCTGGCGTTCTTGGCAACCTGCTGTAAAATGAAAATCACTTCTGCAAGACAATTTTCAATCACATTAGTTCCTAGAGTTATCTTTGGGTGACTCTCGTGTTTGTCAATGTCTACAATGATCAGTCCCTGTGCTGCCAGTTCGACTCTACCGATTTTAATGGTCACCTCTTTAAATCCGATCTGTGGCACGGGCTGACCATTGCTGGCGATGATACTCAAGTCGTCGTCAGGGTAGCGGGTTATATCCGAGTCATTCCAGTACTGCTTGAAGAGCACGTACGGGATGGTGGTGACCTGTGACCCGGTGTCCAGTAGGGCACTCATAGGAATGCCATCCAGTACCACAGGCAAGACTGGACGTCCTCCCACGTATTTGTCACGCCAGTTCGATGGGCCTGATGATCTTTTTCCTAGGGGTTGGCCCTCTACCCTAGGTTGGGCCAGTTTAAAGGACAGTACCTTGCCATATGTCCGGGTTGATTGCAGCGGCGGCAGATGGGTTGTCCGTCCTCGTTGTATCGGTCGCTGGGTCTTCCTCTGGCCGGTGGGGTCCTCCTTGGTCGACGCCACGGAATGTCCTCCGGTCCGGATGCCAGCTGGATCTTCCCCGAAGTGGAAACCTGTAAAGACTGCACAGTTCGGGTTAGCGCAGCAACGCTTTTAGCTAGCTCTTGGACCTGATGGTGCAGGTCTGGAGCCGGGTCATTGCTCAAAGCCTGCGCATCAGTTCCCACAGGCCCTGCCGACAAGGGCGCCGCCTCCTGGTGGTAAGTGGTAGTGGGGCATCTGTGGGTCACAACGCCACCTGGTGCTGGTTCTCGGAGCACCCGGATGGCTCTGTCCTTGAACTGTGCAAATCCCAGATGAGGGTCCTGTAAGGCCATTGCCCGCAACTGAGTTCGGTGGGCATTGCAATATAAACCCTCTATAAATTGTTCAGTCAACAGCCTGTCCTCGTCTCCCACGCCGTCAGGGTCGGTCTGCTTAATGGCTCTCAGGGCCTCTTGTAGGTTCAGGGCATAGTCCCTTATACTCTCTTGTGCTCGCTGCTTGCACCCGTAGAATCTAAGCTTGATCTCGGCTGAGGTGCGGGTATCAAAGGTGTCCCTCAGCCGGGTTAGTATCCCTGCGACAGTCCTCCCCCCAGGTGGCCAGGACTTTACCTCCCTTTGGGCTGCCCCGGTTAATTGGGCCACCAGAATGCTCACTTTTTGCTCTTCTGTGAGGGGGTACACCTGGAAGAGGCTATCCAGCTTTTCTCTAAAGTCATGCAGGGTATGTGACTCCCCTGAGTACTGGGGTAGCCAGGCTGCCCCCGGGATATAGGGCATGGTGAAAGGCATGACCGCAACAGCGGTGGCGCTGGCGGGGGTTGGAGCGGTGAAGCTCTCCTCCGTATCCGACATCCTTCTCCCCCCTAGTGGACCGTGGCCTACCTTGCGATGATCCTCTTCCGTAGGCCGTGCTCCGCAGTGGATCGTCAGGGTTGAGGACCTTCCGTCGCGCTCCTGTGACGTCGGCTGGGCTCCTTCCAGGACCTTACGCAGCGTCCGGACGTGAGGCGGGGCTTCAGTTCTCGCGCGCTTTCGGAGTCCACGCCCCTCTTCTTCCCGCGCGGCGTCCTCAAGATGGCGTCCAATGGCGGGAAAACTCCACGGATGGCGGGAAGAAGGCCGAAGATGGCGCCGGATGGCGGGAATCTTCACCACAGGTAAGTTAAAAAGTCTCTTTTTCAGGCACGCAGTACCCGGTGGTTGCGGGCACGAGATCCTGCCGACTACGCCAAAAGCTGACGCGCCCCTGGGCCTGCTTTCTGGTGTAGCGTTGCGCACGCAGGGGTTACCCGGAGCCGGATCTATTAGGGGTGGTAGTCCTTGTGGCGGTGACCCGGTCCGTGCCCAGGGAGTCAGACTGAGTCGCGGTGTACGTAGCAGTAGATATTGGACGACTACGCCACCCGTTGAATGCAGCTATGGAGCCACCGCTGCAGGGCAGACCGCTGAGGCCGGTGACACAGTTGTGCAGCGGAGATGGTATAACCCCCAACGGGAGGGGTATGGCCTCAGGGCAGCCGACGTGGATGATGGGGGTAGCAGGAACCACTCGGAGACGGTACGGTGTAGTTCAGGGTCTTTACTGGTGACAAAGACAGACCCTCCCGGAGTACTGGCTAGCGAATGGGGCCTGGTCAGTCCTTGAGCAGATGGGATTTCCCCTGGCCAGGCGGAGCTGTAGGCCTTCCCAACTAACTGTACTCTTCTGGCTACCTTGCTAGAGGCGGGTAAAAGTAGCCCACGTCCCTGAGTGTACCGTGTGGTGCTCACCCGTATGGCCGGTGACTCGGGGCCTTCTATTTGCTTCCGCTCCACGACGGCGGTGCTGGTCCCACGCGTGTGACCGTGCCTTCGGGTTTCTTGGCCAGAGGACCGGAAATCCCCTGCCTGACGGATTCTGCTGCTGGGTAAAAGTTAGTCCCCACAGCCTCGGACTCCGGGTCCGGTGAGAAAGCTTTGATCAGGGCGAGCTCTACAGCTACCAGCCCCTGACCTCTTCTTAGCACGATTCCCACAGAGCTCCTGGTCTTTCTTTCCTATTACTGCTTCTCTTCTTCTCTCTACTCTTCTTCCTAACCCTGCCTCAGCCCCAGGTTTATATAGGGGAAGTTCTTCCCCTCCCAGGACTGGGCAGGAGGTGTGGCATGCATAGGATCCCTGACCAAGAGACCTCCCACCTGCTCTCAGACATAACATTGCTGTTACTGTGGAAACCAGACCCCTGGGGTGCCACATATGTGCTCCAGCGGGGTATGCAGCAACCAATTGGTGGGAATTATTATAATTATGGGTGTTCATTGTGTTGCTACTCTTGGCTGGGGTATGCATTGATTCATGCAATTTATGTGATCATTGTGGTTTTCCATATCAGGGTATACTTGCTTATTTGTTGCTATGATCTCATGTGGCTTTCCTGGAGACCGGTACGCATGTTCAGTATGTCCTCTGTACACTTCCTGGCTTTCGGCGTCTGTCTGTGAGGACCTGCGGGAGTTATGTGGTGTCACGTGACTCTGACGCGGGACTCATGTGATGCCGACGCCGCGGGCTGCCCATATTGTCATGACGCGGCATGCGTCATTAACCCCTTTTATCCCCGAGAGTGGTTTGCACGTTAATGACGAGGGCAATTTTTATAATTCTGACCACTGTCACTTTATGAGGTAATTACTCTGGGGCGCTTCAACGGATCTGACTGATTCTGAAATTCTTTTTTCGTGACATATTGTACTTCATGATAGTGGTAAAATTTCTTTGACATCACTTGCGTTTATTTGTAAAAAAATGTAAATTTGGCGAAAATGTTGCAATTTTCAAACTTTGAATTTCCAAGTCCTTAAATAAGAGAGATGTCACACAAAATCGTTAATAAATAACATTTCCCACATGTCTACTTTACATCAGCACAATTTTGGAACCAAATTTTTTTTGTTAGGGAGCTATAAGGGTTAAAAATGGACCACATCACATTTGAAGTGACTTTGAGGGGCCTTTATGACAGAAAATACCCCAAAATGACACCATTCTAAAAACTGCACCCCTCAAGGTGCTCAAAACTACATTCAAGAAGTTTATTAACCCTTCAGGTGCTTCACAGGAATTTTTGGAATGTGGAAGAAAAAATTAACATTTATTTTTTTTCACAAAAATGTTACTTTAGACCCCAATTTTTTTTATTTTCGCAAGGGTATCATTAAAAAATGAACCCCAAAATTTGTTGTGCAATTCCTCCTGAGCACGCTGATACCCCATATGTGGGGGAAAACCACTGTTTGGGCGCACGGCAGGGTCGGAAGGGAAGGAGCGCCATTTGACTTTTTGAATGTAAAATTTGCTTGAATAATTAGCGGACGCCATGTTGTGTTTGAGGAGCCCCTGATGTGCCTAAACAGTGGAAACTCCCCACAAGTGACGCCATTTTGGAAACTAGATCCTCCAGGGAACTTATCTAGATGTGTGGTGAGCACCCCGAACCCCCAGGTGCTTCACAGTTTATAACATTGAGCCGTAAAAATAAAATTTTCACATTTTTCCAACAAAAATGTTTTTCAGCCCCCAATTTTGTATTTTCATAAGGGTAACAGGAGAGATTGCACCATGCAATTTGTTGTGCAATTTCTCCTGAGTAAGCCAATACCCCCATATGTTGGGGAAAACCACTGTTTGGGTGCACGGCTGGGTTCGGAAGGGAAGGAGCCCCATTTGACTTTTTGAATGTAAAATTTGCTTGAATAATTAGCGGACGCCATGTTGTGTTTGGACAGTCCCTGATGTGCCTAAACAGTGGAAACCCCCCAAGTGACTCCATTCTGGAAACTAGACCCTTCAAGGATTTTATCAAGGGGTATAGTGAACGTTTTGAACCCAGAGGTACGACACAAAATTTGATAACATTAGGTCATCATATTGAATAAGTTGTCATTAGTCTTGAATGCAAGTGCTCGCTACTTGAGTTTGCATCGGGTACTCGGGTATGCACCAAGTATCGCGGGTGCTCAAGTGACATGCTCGAGTCCCCGCCCGCATGTTCCACAGTTATTAGACACCCAAAAAAAATGCGGGGATTGCTCGTGCATGGCAGGCGATCCCTGCAAGGTTTTTTTGGCTGTATAACTGCTGCAAAACATTTTGGGTAGAGACTCGAGCACCCGCTATACTCGGTGCATACCAGAGCACCCGATGCAAACTCAAGTAGTGAGCACTTGTGCTCAACATTAGTCGCCATATCGTCATCATTTTTTTTTCTTTACTTCTGAAAAAATCCCAACCCCAACACAAACCTAACCCCAACCCTAATACAACCCCAACCCTAACCCTAGCCTAACCCTAGCCCAACCCTGACCCTAGCCCAACCCTAACCGTAGCACAACCCTAACCCTAGCACAATCCTAACCCTAGCACAACACTAACCCTAGCACAACCCTAACCCAAGAGTTTATTTTTTACGCCGTTCCTCGTGCGGTATAAGTGATTAGACGACTTTATTCTTCGGGTCAGTGCAAGTACAGCGATACTAGATTCTTATCGGGTTTTTATGATTGACAGCTGTCACACACTAAAAAAAACTTTTTTTTTTGCAAAGACTAGTTTTTGCATCGCCATATTTTGAGAGCTATAATTTTTCCATATTTCGGCCGACAGAATCATGTGATGGCTTGTTTTTTGCGGGACAAGTTGATGTTTTTATTGGTACCATTTTCGGGCACGTGACATTTTTTGATCACTTTCTATTCCGATTTTTGGGAGGCAGAATAAACAAAAAGCAAAAATTCAGAAATCTTTTTTTTTCTTATGCCATTCCGCATGTGGTGAAATTGATAAGGCAGCTTTATTTTTTGGGTCAGTACGTTTACAGCGGTACCAAATTTATATTGTTTTTTTATATGTTTTGGCGCTTTTACACAATAAAAACTATTTTATAGAAAAAAGAAATATTTTTGCATCGCTTTATTCTGAGAGCTATAACTTTTTTATTTTTTGGCCGTTGGAGCTGTATGGCGGCTTGTTTTTTTGCGGGACAAGATGATATTTTCAGCAGTATCATTTTTATTTACATTCGTCTTTTTGATCGCGTTTTATTCCATTTTTTGTTTGGCGGTATGATAAAGCATCATTTTGAGTTTCGTTTTTTATTTTTTTACCGTGTTCACTAAAGGGGTTAACTAGTGGGACAGTTTTATAGATCAGGTCGCTCCGGACGCAGCGATACCAAATATATGTACTTTTATTGTTTTTTTTCATAAGATTATTTATTTATGGGTACAATATATATATATATATTTTTTACTATTATTATTTTTCTTTTTTTTTATATTTTTACAATTTTTTTTTTTTTTTTTTTTTCACTTTCTGACATTTTTATTACTTTTGCACATTGTCCCACTATGGGACTTTCACTTTTTGCAGCCTGATCGGCTGTATAGCATAGAGAGCAGCAGCTCCCTATGCTATGCAGCCTGTCAGCACTGCACAGGGAGAAGTTGCTTTGGTCGTGCACTGCGCATGACCAAAGTAACTTCCTGGTGACCCGGATGTTGTCATGATGACATAAGACTCGGACGCCGCGGGATGCCGGCAGAGAAGGTAAGTATCGTGCTTATCTCTTCTTGCCACCGGAATGCTGCGATTGATTTCAATCAAAGCATTTTGGGGATTAATGTGAAGGGAGCGGTGCGGGACCACTCCCTGCACATAGCACCAGGTGTCAGCTGTGACAATCAGCTGACACCCGGCAGCGATCTCGCCCGCACCGCTTGTGTGCGAGCGAAATCGCCAAGGCGTACTAATACATATCTGGCCCATAAGGCCCAGGGCACAGATACGTATTAGTACGCCTTGGGCCGGAAAGGGGTTAAGGACCTACAGGCTTTTGATTGGCGACCTCTCATTTAAAAAGGTTGATTGCACAGTATTACACCGCCCCCTGACTAAGGCTCGCCGAAACGCGCGTTGGGGCGGACATGTGCTCACCCAGCACGTCAACTATACCCAATTTTCCTTTTTAAAGATATATATATATATATGTTTGTTCATTACATTGTGTGGTCATGGGTACATTGTTATCTATAGACATTAGTTAGAAGTAACGTTAGCATTGGGGTATGACAACTAATGGGTCCATTGTATGGCTATACTTTTTTAACTGGCTGTTGTCTGGGTGATTTGCATGTCCTTTTTGCATCTGCACATGGGCTCCGTGTCCATTTGTCCACATACTTGTCACTTTCGATATATGTATATATTCTTTTGCATTATGTATTAATAAAGCTTTCAGATTTTATATGATACAAATTGTGAGGACTTTTTTGATCGTCTTTTTTGGGGGTCTGTATACCTTAAAAAGCATGACAGATCTGATCCTCCTCCTGCTCCCTCTTCTGCTGTGGTCTCGGCCTCTTTTTCCCGCTCACGATCAACAGGGTCACCTGCCTCCCCACAAAGAGAGGATGTGACAGGGCCTAGCCAGTTTGACCAACATTCCTTGCCTGGTGCATGTGCTGAATTTGGTGGTGCAAAGTTTCCTTAAAAATTACCCACATATGTCAGAGCTGCTGCTGAAAGTGAGGGCAGTGTGTGGGAACTTTCGGCGTTCTCACCCAGCTGCTCACCTGTCTGCGCTGCAGCGTCACTTCTGCCTTCCTGCTCACCGCCTTATATGCGATGTACCAACAAGGTGGAACTCCACCTTGCATATGCTGGAGAGACTGTGAAAGCAGCAGCAGGCAATAGTGGAGTTTTAGTTGCAGCACACACGGGTGAGTCGCTCTGCGGAACAATACCACTTCACCACCAAAGAGTGGGCCTCCATGCGGGACCTGTGTGCCGTGTTGTGCTGCTTTCAATACTCCAGCAACATGGCCAGCACTGATGATGCCATCATGAGCTTTAATATCCCACTTCTATGCCTGCTGATAAAAACTATGATGGATGAGGTGGTGGTACAGGAGGAAGAGGAGGTAAAGATCTGTTCAGAAACTCATTGCATTGATTATAAATTGTATGGGAGAGCAGATAATCGAAATAATAAAGCAACGGAGCGGTCATTTCCCATCTACAAAGAGGGCCTCTAATCATTAAGTTAAATTAAAAAAAAAGTGCTTGGAAATTGGAAAATAGTAATTTAATTATAATTCCCCTAAACATGTTTAGTTCCGAAAGAAAATATGTACGTTTCGTGTTTTCAAACCAATTTTTTTACTAAGTTCTCATTTATTACAGCATAGAGACCAGCTTCTCTGTGTGCGTATTTACAAGTGGTTATAACTTCTTTTAAACATAAGAAACTACTTGGGGATGTAGATAATATTCCCAAGGATACTTGTTTCTGATGAATTTTACAGTACGTATATATTTGTGTGATGCTATTTAGATGTTCGTATTTTATAGTTTTTTCGGGCTGTGGTATAGCAACTCAATTTACTCACCTGTCCAAATGTGTCCAAATTTCTCTAGAAGCTGCTTTGCTTTCCTAAAAATAGAAATTCAACATCATGTTCTTAGGAATAAGTATCATAATTTGAGAGACTGATTTACCACTAAATTTCCTGCAATCTCATCTGCTGCTCAGGCAAATACTAAGAAAATGAAAATTCCTGCTTTGCATACTTTTTCCTCCCCATTCTGTAAAAGACAGGACACTGGTAGACACAGACAGAAGAGGCCCCTGTGCAAGAACAATATATGGGCCCTTTGCAGTCCAATAGCTCATCATAATGCACAAGTCCATCAGCTTTGGAGGTGGAATGGCCCCGTTGCCTCTGTGCGGTTTTTGCCAGTGGACTTTTGACTTCCTGGCAGGGATGTGGAGTCGGTAAGCAAAACCTCCGACTCCAGTTCCGACTCCTCAATTTCCTTGACACCGACTCCGACTCCCTCATACATGGCTCATGTTTAAGTTTAAGTGATAAATTTACTGTAGTAAAATGGTAAAATTAGGTTTTTAATCATTATTATGATACAATAATCAAGCCACTTAGATAGAACATAAAATATATTTATGAGCTAAGAGGAAAAACAAACTAAAACATGAAACATACAGAAACAACATATACTGGACTATTGATTTATGCACAGTTTATTGAAAGTTTAGATATGCTTTAAGAAGTACTTGCCTTAATCCTGCTTTCCTGTTCACTCCAGAAGTTCTGAGATGAGTGCAGGCATTCCTTCCCTGTGTGTTTGTTTTTTTTTTTGCCCTTATCTGTAGAGGAGGAACTTCAGTAGTTATCATGTACATAAACTGCAGCACAGATTCATCTCGGCTAAAAGTCTAGACCCTTAGATTAGGAGTAGGACAGACATTTATAGGACATTTCATAACTTTCCCAAATTCTTATTAAAAAATATTCCCCACAAACTGCATTGAACTACTGTATCCAATTTATTATATATTTTAGGAGTCGGAGTCGGTCCATTTTATACTGACTCCAACTCCACCAAAATGGATTCCGACTCCACGACTCCAACTCAGACTCCACAGCCCTGCTTCCTGGGAAGTGTGAGATTAGTTTTGAACCCAAAATGTTGGCAGCAATTATAGACCGTGTGGCAGGGCCGGGACAAGGGGTAGGCGCCTGCCTTGGGCGCTGCCTCCTACTTCTTTGGGTGGGACGCATTTTGGGTAGAAAAAAAAAAGTGACATGGCTGAATGCCTGCGGCCGCCCAGCATCTTCCCTCTGCCGCAGACATGCTTCACACGGGAGCAGTGTCAGTCACTGACACCGTTCACCCATCTTTGTCCTGCGTCCCGGCCATCGCTCTTTCCCTCCACTCAATTGCTGTGAGCGCCTCCTGGAGCAGGAGCAGTGGAGCTGTAATATCCCCTGCTCCACTGGGATCTCCAGCAGAATGCAGGCCACTTCCGGCTCACGCCTTGTTGGACACAGCGCATGCAGGGCATGTCTGATGGTGCAATACTGTGACGTCATCGCGCCATCCAGCATTACTTCAATACAGGAAAGAAGAGGAGATGGCGGCCACGGTATACATAAAACCTGGATAAGCCTTTTTTTATTTTTCTGATATTTTGCCAATGAAAAATAGGAATAGGAGGAAGCCAATGTGGCTAAATAAGGAAGTCAAGAGGGCAATGAAAAACAAAAAAAGGGCTTTCGGTAAACTTAAACAAGAAGGCAGCGAGGAAGCGCTAATATCTTATAGGGAAAAAAACAAAATCTGTAAGAAACAAATAAGAATAGCAAAAGAGGAGACGGAGAGACTAATTGCCAAGGAAAGTAAAACGAATCCCAAACTGTTCTTTAACTATATAAACAGTAAAAGGATTAAAACTGATGGAGTTGGCCCATTGAAAAATAACCTGGGTAAAATCATAGAGGGCGATGAGGGTAAAGCAAACCTACTCAATAGCTTCTTCTTCACTGTTTTCACAAAAGAAAACAATTTATCGGAGGAAATGCAGAGTGATAAGTAAACCCTCCGCTAAATATCACCCACCTAACCCAGGAGGAAGTTCTGAAACGCCTAAATAATATCAAAATAGACAAGTCACCAGGCCCAGATGGCATACACCCCCGGGTACTAAAAGAATTAAGTAATGTGATAGACAGACCGCTGTATCTTATATTCAAGCACTCTTTATGGACAGGTACTGTCCCACTAAACTGGCGCCAAGCAAATGTGGTACCAATATTCAAAAAGGGGTCTAAAAGTGACCCTCGGAACTATAGACCAGTCAGCTTAACGTCTGTTGTGGGTAAATTGTTTGAAGGATTTCTTAGAGATGCTATTGTAGAATATCTTAATGATAATAACTGTCTAGCTCCATATCAACATGGATTCATGAGGGATCGCTCCTGCCAAACAAACCTGATCGCCTTCTACGAGGAGGTGAGCTCACAGCTGGACCGGGGAGAGTCAGTGGATGTTGTATACCTTGACTTCTCCAAAGCGTTTGATACCGTGCCACACAAAAGGTTGGTATATAAAATGAGAATGCTTGGTCTGGGAGATAATGTGTGCAAGTGGGTAAATAGCTGGCTGAGTGATAGAAAGCAGAGGGTGGTTATCAATGGAGTAAGCTCAGAGTGTGTCAGGGTTACTAGCGGGGTGCCTCAAGGGTCTGTCTTGGGCCCGATATTATTTAATATATTTATTAATGATCTAGTGGAAGGGTTGCATAGTAAAATAACAATATTTGCAGATGATACTAAACTTTGTAAAGTAGTTAATACAGATGAGGATAGGGCACAGCTACAGGAGGATTTAGATAAATTGGGGAGTTGGGCCAAAAAATGGCAAATGGGGTTCAATGCCGATAAATGTAAGGTCATGCACATGGGAAAGAAAAACAGCAGTCACCCATACATATTAAATGGGAAACCGTTGGGGAAATCTGACATGGAGAAGGACCTGGGCGTCTTGGTTAACAGCAAATTAAATTGGAGTGCCCAGTGTCAGGCAGCAGCTGCGAAGGCAAATAGAGTCATGGCATGCATCAGAAGAGGAATAGGGGCATATGATGAGAACATTGTTCTTCCTCTGTATAAAGCGCTGGTAAGGCCGCACTTAGAATATTGTGCACAGTTCTGGGCTCCGGTGCTCAGGAAAGACATATTGGAGCTAGAGAGGGTACAAAGGAGGGCGACTAAGGTAATAAAGGGAATGGAGGGACTAGAATACCCAGAGAGGTTGTCAAAATTAGGCCTATTTACGTTGGAAAAGAGAAGGCTTAGGGGAGACCTCATAAACATGTATAAATACATCAGGGGGCAGTACAGAGATCTCTCCCATGACCTGTTTATACCAAGGATGGTGACAAAGACGAGGGGGCACACTATGCGTCTGGAGGAAATGAGGTTCCTGCACCAGCATAGAAGGGGATTCTTTACGGTCAGAGCCGTGAGACTCTGGAACTCTCTGGGAGAGGAAGTGGTGATGTCCAACTCACTTAAAGAGTTCAAGAGAGGCCTGGACGCCTTTCTTGAGAACAATAAAATTACATCTTATGCTTAGTTAATTAATCCAGGGATTTAATCTGACTGCCAGATTGGTGTCGGGAAGTGAATTTTTCCTCAATGATGTAAATTGGCCTATACCGCATGGTTTTTTGTTGCCTTCCCCTGGATCAACGCTGCGGAATAGCTGCAGTGCACAAGAAATAGGCTGAACTGGATGGACGCTTGTCTTTTTTCGGCCTTATAAACTATGTAATGGGGGACATTTGAGGGGCTGGCTATGGGGTACATAAGAGGGGCTGGCTCTGGAGGACATAAGAGGGGCTAGCTGTGAGTGATATAGGAGAAGCTGGCTGTGGGGGACATAAAAGGGGCTGGCTGTGGGGACATGAGAGGCTGGCAGTGGGAGCTATCGCAAGAGGGGCTGTGGAGGACATCATATTATATCGGAAACTGTGGGGAACATTATACTGTGAGCTGTGGGAGACATTATACCTGGGTTGTGGGGACATAATACTATATAGGATATGTGGGGAGCATCATTCTATAGTGGGCTGTGGTGGAATCATACTGTATGGGGGGCTGTGGGGGACATCATACTGTATATTGGGGGCTATGGTGGACATCATAGTGTATATTTGGGGGATGTTGTGGATATCACACTGTATGGACGGCTGGGGTCACCATCATACCGTGTATGGGAACAGTGTGAGGGGGACTACAGTTTGGAGAGGACAACGTGGTGGGCAGTATGAGGGCATAGTGTTAAAAGGGGCACAGAATGAATATGGAGAGGGGGCAGCGTGAAATGGGAGCACAGTCATGGTATAGGCCATGGTTCATGAGGGAGGATGGTGTAGTGGTTATAACTACATCATCCAGCTAATAATGGCAAACAGTGTGACTGGTGTAGTGCATTAAGGCAGACAGTGTGGAGTCCCTATACTATAGGAGGCTTATTGAGGTCAAAATATGCACAGATATTTTTTATGGAGAAGGCATTTTTATAACACTGTTATTTTTAAAGGGCACTGTGTTGGGATGTGCTGCAGAAGACCGAAGAAGAGGGAATCTGGAGAGACGAGCTCTGGATGTGAAAAGTCATCATGGCGTCTGAACAAGATGGAGACGAAAAGAAAAGACTCAATCAGAGAAGTTATCACCTATAAAGTACCTGGATGTAAATGTTTATGTATGATAATGCTTACGTCTCATCAGTACTGTGGTTCCTGTATGGTCCACAGTCTGATAAAGACTGATAACAACTCCCAACATCTCCTTACCATTGTTAAGGACATACTGGGAGTTGTACGTTCATGAGAAATAAATGTACATGGACCTGACTTAGAAGGATTCAGCCAGTCAGTTTCTAATCACGTGATGTCATAGACCTAATGGAAAAGAGAAGAATTAGCTGGGTAGAAAGGCAAAATGAGCAATTGTAAGTACACAGTGCTATATAATATGATGATTGCAACTATAGTAAGAGAATAAAAATGTTGATGCAAGGAGTGCTCCTTTAAAAACAATCTTACTTATCCGTATCCCTTTATCTATAATTGAGTATGTTTAGTTTCCATTAGAGTATCTGCCAAATGCTGGACACCTTAATTGAAACAAAACGGCTCCCATTATAGTTAAGCTTTATTAGTTTCCATGATTGTCCTTGGGTCTTACATTTGAAATATAGGACGTCAGGGATGAATATCGCTATTTAACCCTTGTATTGGGTAAATTGTCTGTAAAGAATGAATGATTCTATATATAACTTTGAAAACAAACTCCCTGTTGAGGCTCACCCATAAAGTACATCACTTTTTTTTTACTTTTGCTGATATTTTTGGATGAAAAAAGGGGGTAGTACTTTGGAAATCCTTTCACTTCAGTCTCTGACCCATTTCTTTACTTGGGTGCTGAGGGTTCATTGGGGTGGGGAGCGGAGCGCCTTCAGTTTCATCTGCCTAGGGCACCAAAATACCTTGTCCAGGCCCTGCGGCGTGGTGTTAATGCCTTGTATGTTCAGTTTGCCGTCTGTGGAATGTGTGTGTTGTGTTTTGCCTCTGAACTGTCAGGACACCTTAGGACCCAATTTTGTGGACTGGTGCCACTATATCTTGCTTCAGGAGCTGACATTAGGAGTATGTTGATTGGATGCCAACTCTCAGGAGGGGACATCAGTATCAGTGCGGCTCTGTTGGAGTCTAATGCTGATGAAGATATGAGCCTGTGTTAAGGCCCCGTCACACTTAGCGACGCTACAGCGATCCCGACAACGATACGACCTGTCAGGGATCGTTGCTGCGTCGCTATGTGACCGCTGGTGAGCTGTCAAACAGGCAGGCTCACCAGCGATCAGGGGAGCAGCGACATCGTGGAAAGAATCTTTCCACGATGTCCTGCTCCTGGTTACCAGCCTGCTGAAGCAGGAGCAGGCTGGTAACCATGATAAACAGCGGGTTACTAGGGGCACACGCGCATTTAGTAACCCGCTGTTTATCATGGTTACCACTCTGCTACGGTGAGCGGGAGTTATGGTGCATTGTTCTACTCCAATACCTGCACAAATATGGCCTTGATGGAAGAGTTATCAGAAGAAAACCTCTCCTGCTTCCTCACCATAAAATTGAGCATCAGAAGTATGCAAAAGAACATCGAAACAAGCCTGATGCATTTTGGAAACAAGTCTTGTGGACCAATGAGATTAAAATAGAACTCTTTGGCCACAATGATCAAAGGTATATGTGGAGAAAAAGGGCACAGAATTTCAGGAAAGAACATCTCGCCAAACATTAAGCATGGTGGAGGATCAATCATGCTTTGGGGTTGTGTTGCAGCCAATGGCACGGGGAACATTTCAAAGGCAGAGGAAAGAATGGATTCAATTAAATTTTAACAAATTGTTGATGCAAACATAACATCATCTGTAAAAAAGCTGAAGTTGAAAAGAGGATGGCTTCTCCAAATGGATAATGATCCTAAACACACGTCAAAATCCACAATAGACTACCTCAATAGGGGAAAGCTGAAAGTTTACAATGGCCCTCATAGTCCCCTGATCTGAACATCATTGAAAATCTGTGGCTAGACCTCAAAATAGCAGTGCCTGTAAGACGGACGACACAGGAGTCTCACAGAACTGGAAGAATTTTTCAAGGAAGAATGGATGAAAATCCCTCATATAAGAATTCAAAGACTATTGTCTGGCTACAAAAAGTGTTTACAAGCATTGATACTTTCAAAAGGGGGTGCTACTAGGTATTAACCATGCAGGGTGTGCAAACTTTTACACTGACTCATTTTCCTTTTTGTAATTTTTAAAATGTAAAAGCTGAAAAAATTATATATATTTTGCCTAAAATACAAAGGAAATGTGCCATCTTTAACTTTAGGCCTTTTAGAGATTATTTCATCTTCAAATTGCTTAACTGTTCACAACATTAATTTTGAAGAGGGGTGCCCAAACTTTTACATACTACTGTATGTGCCAGGGGTCCTTGCCTGTGCTCCTAAATACTGTACTGCATAAGTAATAATTATAGTACCCTAAATAATGCAAATAATGTCCCCAAAATAGTGCCATACACTCAATGCTCCATAAAATATTAGCACATACAGTGCTTTTGAATATAGTGTGAGGCAGATCTGCTCACTCGGCTGCACACAGAGGTAGACACAGGAACACTGTCGCTTTAAATCTCCCGTGGTTTATTGGTTTAAGAGTTCAGCATAAACCATGGCAAAATTAGCAAAATAAACACAGCCTTCCCAGCCTAACAGGAAAAACAAAACAGAAAGTATGGCACAGTCATTGTTTGTTGTAACCACGTGTTTCAGGAACAAACAATCCAAGGTTTAGCTTTCCTTCATATGGCAATACAGCTCCAGAGCTTGTGCCTCCAGACCCACCCCACACCAAATGCTCTAAAAGGCTTGGAATTTATCCTCTGACCTCCTACCTCTCTACAAGTGTTAAATCACCCTAGCACTAAACATGGCTGATTAACCCCTCATTCCTTGGTGTGCTGGAATATTTTTCCTATGTTTATATTACTGGACCTAACAATCTCAATGCCACATATCTCCCCTTCAGTACTTTGCCAGTGACTTTGTCACAAGTCCTAGACACAGAAACACAATAGCTCTAAATAGCTACTGCTCCCTCAAGTATTGCACAGTAAATAGTGTCATACAGAATATGATTTTTAATTAGTAGCCCATACACATAATGCCCCCTTTAAAGTGACCCTCAACAATTGACTTCATACTGATGGCACTCTGACCATTGCCTAACTTATAGACCTCAATGCAAATAGTCATTTGTAGCAGGCAGCTGCTTCATATCACCAAACTAGGGCCAGGTGAATTCCATTCTTCTTTAGAGTGAGGTCACAGATGTATCTACTATGACATTTTTTTACTAAAATATAAGTTCCATTGAGGGTTTAACTTAACATACAAGTGTTCCATTTTTGTAAGCTATAACCTCAAAGGGTTCCTCCACTACTTTTATTTTGATGACCTATCTTGTTGATAGGTCATCAATAACAGATCAATGTGGGTACGGCACCCCCACTGATCAGCAGCTCTTGGAGCTGGTAGTGGCCATATATTAGCAGTTTACCTGCGCAATGCGCATGCGTCCACTGGTGTGAATCCATCTATCAGATGTGGGTGATTTAGTGCTCTCAAATGTAATGACATGTTTTTTTTAAAGTGAATGTGCTATCAAAACATTTTTTTCCCCATCAAATTTTTTTTTTTAATATTATTTTTTTTTAAATGGTATAAAATATGAAAAATAATTTACAAAGTTTTGATATTTTCCACTTTTAAACACAAGAGGAAGCAGCTGCTGAAATTTTCCATAGTGTAGTGCTAGCTCGCATTACGACTGCAGTAAAAGTGGGGGGATCTGCTCACACGTGGCTGAAAAACGACTCTCGGCTATTAGCTTGACAGCTAAGAAAGTTTGCCACTTTTATTGTAGCTTTACAGCAGCCACCTAACTTAAAAGAAAGACCATAATTGCATGCGCTGTAAAAATGGAACAAACCGAGTTTTCCATATGTATGTCATCGATGTCTTCTAAAACTTTGTTTTTGCACTTTGCAATAATTTTCAGAATTCTCTTTTATTTTGCTTTTAGTTTTCTTCTAGAATGAACGCATCTCATAATACAATTAGACTACTTTATAGCAGTGACAGGCCTGAGCAGACATTACTCAAACACTGGTTTTGGGTGGGTAGGAAATCCTGAAGGTTAAAGAGATATTTACTCTTCTGCTATCAAGTGTGATGAGGAGCGCCAAATCAGTCACATGATTCCTATTGTTCTCTGGTTCATATTTCCTGCCATGTCTGCGGGGATGAGCTCTCTGAATTTTAAACAGTACCACAACAAAATTCCTCAATCTTGTTGCCTTTGGAAATACAATTATTTTTTTTTCAGATATTTTTTTACAGTGTTGCAGTATTCACAGGTTTCAGCAACGAAGCCATTCTTTGATATATTAATATTCATGTTACTGATATGAAATACAGTTCCTACCTGCGTACAAATTTGTACAGTATTTTTACATTTTAACCAATGTCAAAATGTGACATCACTTTTTTTCTCTACAACAGTGCTATTTTTTGAAAAGGGTTTTACCAAAAAAAGAAACAATTAAAGACGTCTGTATACTGGTGCAAAAATCCTCTTCTAGCTGCCTCCGTCCTGGGTGTCTGTCTCAGCTCTTCCACCAAGGTTGCCAATAGTCTAGGAATTCCTGGATAGTCTCTAAAAATAAGGTTCTATTTTCTACTGTCCATTGAGAAATTGGATGTGTTGGATGTGTTATATTGAATATAAGACATATTTTCAGTTGTTTCACACTTTTTTGTTAAGTATATAATTCCACATGTGTTAATTCATAGTTTTGATGCCTTCAGTGTGAATGTACAATTTCATAGTCATGAAAATACAGAAAAATCTTTAAATGAGAAGGTGTGTCCAAACTTTTGGTCTGTACTGTATGTATCTGATGATATGCACTTATGCTTTGCTTGAGAAAGGTTCACACATGAATCGAAACATTGCCATATTGGGCGAATAAACACCATAATTTTTGGGGGAATTTGAGTGGTGTGATTCCTTTTTTATATGAAAAATAGAAGTGTCAATAGTTTATTTTTATCAATTAACAAAATACAAAGTGAATGAACAAACAAGAAACCTAAATCAAATCAATATTTGGTGTGGTCTTCAAAACAGCATGAAAACATAAATTCTTCTTGTTACACTTGCCCACAGTTTTTTAAGGAACTCAGTAAGGAGGTTTCTCCAAACATCATGGAGAACTAACCACAGATTTTCTGTGGATGTAGACTCAATGATGTTGAGATCAGGACTCTGTGGAGGCTGTGTCATCATTTTCAGGACTTCTTGTTCTTCTTTACGCTGAAGACAGTTCTTAATGACATTGGATGTGTGTTTAGGGTCAATGTCCTGCTGCAGAATAAATTCGGAGCCAATCAGCCACTTGTCTAATGGTATTGCTTAAAGATGCAGCACATGGAGGTGGTAGGAAGATGTGCCAAGGAATGTACGGGATAGAGTGAGCCGAATAGGCGACCAGAGAATTGAGCGATGAGGTATTAATTTTCTTAAACCTTTTGTTGATCACCATTTCGCTAAATTAATGCAGAAAGAATTATAAAAAATCCACCTTGTGGAGAATATCGATTTTTGTAGAAATTTGCCCAGCTCTCATTAATTCTTTAATTTCATGGAAAATGTATTTATAATTTATATACTTTCATATTCACTGCATATGTACAGCAAGATGTAAGAGATCATGGTGGTTTGTGGACTGGAAGGTTGACTTTCAACCCATAACCAGAACTTTGAAGTAGTTTTAGATTGTCTTAATATGATGCCATGTTGTCTGTACTATACATACAGTATGGAATGCTTTTATCTTCTAAGAAGAGAACAGGTGTACAGACTCTTGGGTTCTTACTGATGCTTATTACATTTTACTGCACACAAGTGTGACCTTAAATTGTCCCTATAAATCTGTTCTTCCACTGAATTAGGATGTGGAGAGATACAGGGCGCCCATGGACAGTTCAGTGGCTGAGGCAGCTATATGATGCCTCAGCAATTGTACTCTCCACATCCACTGTCATATCAGGCAAGAGAACTGAATTATACTAAAACGATCTGTTACCAGATTTCCACCTACTCTGAGAGCAGCATAATGTAGAGACAGAGATTCTGATTCCAGTGATGTGTCACTTACTGGGCTGCTTGCATTAGTTTTTAAAAAAATCAGTTTTTTTATGCAGGGGATTATTACAACTGCCATATAGTCCTCCATGTTCATGACCTCTCTATAACCCCACCCCCACCACTGATATGCAGCTTTTAAGGTTAAACTTGTTGTCTTATACCTTCGTTGTTTATTCTAATTTTTTTTACAAAATAAATGAGTTCTTTCACTATTTCTGATTCCAATCAATATTCGGGTCTTTGCTTTACTCTCATTGATATCTTTGGTAAGGCACACATAGTGTTGTGTCAATGTGCCCCATGCAAGACAAAACCAGGATTGTATTTAAAAAAAAGAAGAAGCAATTGAATTATTTTCCCTACACTTTTCCTTCTTTAAGGGTAGTCTGTCAGAACAGAATGACTGTTCAAACCAAGAACAGGCGCTCAGTGCACTCTTGGTGTGGCCAAACATATAAGTGCGCCTTCCCTACTACTTATTTTGCATCTATTTCCCCCCTCCCTAGCTCTATAAAGCTAGAGCTGTCAATCAAAGAAGAGGGTGGTTGGAGGGGGTTATAGAGGGAAAAACAAGCAGGTGGGAAGGTGCCCTTAGTTGTTTAGCCACGTCAAGGGTGTACCGCGTGCCTGTACTTGGTTTGAACAGTCATTCGACAGACTTTTTAGGTTATATTCCTAGTTTTGACTAAAAGAAGCATAAAATACTGCACTAAAATGAATTGTGGGCAACCGATTCTCTATGATTGCTTATCCTGTTGCACTTTGCTCTTCTCTTTTATATTGTATATGTACTGCATGAGTAATCCATAAATCCAACTGCTTCACCCCACTCAATCTAAAATTGGGGGTCCCCTATATTTTTTTATTAATTGGATTGTTTTGGAACATAAAAGTTATTTGGTTGTTGTCCAAAATTAAAATTAATAAAATCTAGAAATATGTTTTAATCCCCAATAATGTACTAGAACAATTTCAGATGCCTTCTCCACCTTCTCTATAATTCCAAAACAAACAGAGAGCTTTCTCCTTTTCGCTGTGTCATTATCTTGTATGAACTGCCCAGCTGTTTGATTCAGTTCTTTAGCTAAGCCAGCCCCCTTCTCTTTTAACCAGCTGTGGCACAGGAGGAGGATGGCTTAGCTACAGAACCTTACTGCAATGCAATTAACTACCATGGTGTAGTATTTAGAATTAAAGTATATTAGTTAGTATCATTAAAGCACCACTCCAGCGGTTTTTTCTTTATTGCATCGCTGGAGTGGTGCAACTAATCGAAGTTCTCTGCTCCCAGTAATACACTTACCAGTAAGTCTTCTGTTCTTGGCTCTGCCCCGGCCGATCTTCTGCAGGATGTGACCTGCCAGATCGCTCCTATGTTTGCTGGGCGATCCGGAAGTGACAATGTAAGTCTATGAGAGCCAGAACGAGGCTTTTATACATTTACATTGAGGCCTTGTGACCGTTACCTCTGACTTCTGGTCAGTCAAAAGTTGTGGTCACAAAATAGCGAAGCAGGACTGGAGCGCCGCTGGGAAGAGCTGAAGACAGCAGCTAGTAAGTATGATACTCAGGAAACTTAGATTAGTTGCCCCACTCCAGCGCTTAAAGAAAAAAAAAAGAAAGTTGAAGTGCTGCTTTACTTTACATTTTTATGCCACCTTTTCAGAGGGGCTTCTTTCCCTTCATCAAAATCTATTCTAGGGTCACTGTTACATTTTATCACTAGTACTAGGATCCTCATATTGTGGAACATAGACTTTTGGGCTCCCATGGACACCAGGGCTTAGGTTTTACACTCTGCATTTCTATAGTTATGTCCGTAAACTTATAGTAAACTATTGTCATGTCAGTAAACTCACAGTACTAGAGTAGAATGTATTCGTACAAGGACATGCTCTCTTTGTACAAAGATCAGAGTTTTCTCCTTCAAAGTGTACAATTTATATAAATACTAATCTTTCTAGTAATGAAAACATTGTAAATTGTAGCAGACGTGGCCCTGTAATCCTCATCTGAGCAGGATAAGTACAGCTCAGCCCAGTACATGCAAGTTGCTGTGTGCAAGTTTATGTTACATTCATCTGAGCTGTTTGCCTTTGAAGGCCAAGTCAGCACATGTTTATGATCACCAGCACCTCCAAAGAGCTGGATAACAGTCTGAGTTTTCTTTTTCTATAAGCACATGTTCCTTGTTTGCCTTCGTTTTCTAGTTTGTACAGAGCGCTAACTAGTGTCGACTGTTTTCTTAGGGAGGAACAAAGACCTTTTCAGACTCTCCATCCATGAAACTGAAATCCTATCTGCAGGACCAGAAATCTTGGCTTCTCCATAGACTGGGGATTTAAATGCTTGTTCCAACATCTGCTCAGAGGTTAATAAAAGTTTCATAAACCTGTGAATAGATTTACTATGATGTTGGTAAAGTTATTACTTTACTTTGACTCCAGGTCCGTTCAAGTTCTAGTCATTTTTCTGAAAAGCTTTTTGTTCTTGACCTACTTCCCTACACCCATCCATTTTTAAGCTTTATATTCAGAAGTGAATATAAACATTTTGCCTTCAATCTAGCTTGGAAACTGCAGAACATTCATTTAAAGGACATTCTATTAGTGGCTTTTACCATTTTTTTAGGTTCTACCATTACTATGTGGAGGAGGATAGTTGAACATAGCATTTATTCAGCTTGTTATTTCGTATAATTTTTCTCATGGGTATATCCCATGGTATGTCCATTAACTGGACATTATATAAGATCATAAAAACAGTTAAGATTTTACTAAATTGGCAAAAATATCATTTACTGTAAAATTTAATACAAAAACCTCTCTTCATACAAGTGTAGAAACAAACTTAAAGGGGTTGTCCATGGATTTGATATTGATGACCTTCAGTATACTTAGTATAAGTCATCAATATATGACAGTTGGGTGCCCGTCACCAAGAAGCCCCAGTTATCAGCTCTTGCTATGGACAGATCTACAGAGTGTACAGAACTGGGACAGCACATAGATATATAACTCCTGGATTATCCCTTTAAAGGTTTGCCCATTGCAAAGGGCCTCATTGGTGGTATAAGTTACAAATTTAGTGCTGCTTAATTTCTTAAAGTGTCATGAAGAGGCATCTCCTTTAATATCACAATACCTAGGGGTGATATCGCCGAATCTTTGAAATGAAGGGGGAGAGCCAAAATATCAACATTTTCCATAGACATTATCCCACAGTACACTAATTTAATCCACCTCCAACTCCCATTTATTAAAACTTAACTTTATAAAATTCACTTTAATAAATGGTATTGTATTAAAGCTTTGTGTATTGATTTGTAGTGTAGTAAATGAAAAATACATATACAGTAATAAATATTATACATGGAATGTAATGAAGGTTATTTAATTGACTGTAGTTAGAAAGGGCTCGAATTAATCGCCCATAGAAAGTGGTCAATAGGAAACACCCAGTTAAAGGATGAATTAAGGCAGCAGGGATGACAGAATGGTTCTATAATTTTATAGTAAAATTTATGTGCAGAAGTTGAACCCCTTGGTATGAAGTAGTTTTACTCTTTCACCTGGAATTATATAAACTTCCTATTGACCTTGAAGAAGGTGTCTTTTGTAATTACTCGTTATTCTACTACTTTCCCCTTATTTGGTTATTACAGAACGTGTATATTTTAGCTAAATAGTTCCCTGTAGTCAAAAGACTTTTGTGTTACTTTTGTTCCTGTTATAATTTCACTGAAACTAGAACAAAATGAACCTGAGATCATATCAGTCCCTTGGTGACAGTATGGCATTTTTAGGTAAGTCTTCATAGCTAGTGAGGACTGTTCTTATCAGTTAATTCTGTAAATCTCTTTGTTCCATCTCTTCGATACTCTGTACTGACATGAAAACAAAACATTCCTTTCACTTTACAGACAGGGAATCAGCATTTGACATTTTTGACAGCAAGGTCTGCTCAAACAGAACAGGGTTATTTTGAATACACATTCACAAAATGCTAGAGATACAAGTTATTTCTATACAGATATAGTAAGGTCGAAGGGTATGTGCACATGTTAAGTCTTTGCTGCAGACACTTCTGCACCAAAAAGGTGTCTCTTGGCGAAAAAACACATAAAAAAATTGACGTGATTTTCCACGCGGTTTTGATGCTTTTTCTATCCATTTCCTTCATTGATCAGTATGGATGAGAAACTGTGCAAAAATGCTGAAAGAATTGAAATGCTGCAGATTTGAAACTGCTTCAAATTTACAAGGAAAAATTAAGCAATATGTGCATGAGATTTCAGAAATCTCTTTTACTTACAGCATGAAAAATGCAGCAAAAATGCGACTTGTGAATGTAACATGGCACGGGGCAGTAGCCTTGGGTGAGGTACTCGTCTCCCATGGCGCGGCACGTTGCATGAAAGTGGGGGTCCTGGCTGGGTGTTTAGACTTGTGCAGGCCACTTGTAACCGATGTTGCTGGTTTGCCAGGACCAGATGTTTTACAATTCAATGAGGGAGACCACCATTCAAAAATAAACTTTTTACTTGGTAGGGAATATATATACAAGAGATATCGGGTGCACAGTCTTATGAATGCTTCCTTTACAACTTGAAGCATTTTCCACACAGTTTCCTTTCTTCTTTTCTCTGTTGTCCTCTATCTTCACCTTTCCTTTTTACTCTTTCTACTGGTCCTGTGTTTCCACTGTTACTTAATACTTCTCCACAACCCTGCTTTAACACTACAGTCCTGGTTAGCAAGCATCGTGTACTCATTTCACGTCTTCTTTCCCCTACGGGTGCCAGTATGGCTGGTACTTATCTCCTCTTAAGCTGATGCTCTGGAACTCTCGCTTAGGACAGTTAACTCATCTCAGTCCAGTTTTGGCCCGTTACCTTCAAGAATTATAAACTCTGGGCCTTGTGGCTAGGCATCCTCTTCCGGGACCTGTCTCTAGAAGATCACTCTGTCTCTCAGTCACTTCTGCTCCAGATCTTGCTATCCCTCTCCTTCAGTTTCCTCTCACTTAGGAACACCCCAGAATGCAGCACTGCTTACATTGGACCTTAGGTCCTCTTGCTATGCACTGCAAACCCTATCTATTTTCCTGAAAGGAAATCCGTCACTTTTCCTTCAACTTAGTCCCTCCCACTCTGGCCAAATCCCAAACATTAACTCTAACTTTCCCTAATGTCAAACTATACACTTAGTAGATTTTGTTAACATCTTTAACGCATATCACAATTCACACTATACACCACAGTTCACATTGCATCACATAACCTATTAAAACAATAAATTTGTTTCTTCAAGGGGGTACGTGGGCAACATGTCCATCAAATTACATGAACATAGCCTAATCTTTCACTAGTATTCCAAATTTATGTACATACTGCAGAGTAGTAGGAGTACTGTATTTTGCGGATTATAAGACGCACCAGGTTATAAGACGCACCCCAAATTTTGGGGTGCAAAATAGGAAAAAATGTTTGTTTTTTTTTTAAATAAAATGGTGCGCCTTATAATCCGGGGGGCGGCGGTGGTGGAGTGGGGGTCACAGGAGCCAGGGTCACTGCTTCAAGAGGTTGGCGGCGGCTGCTGCAGGAGTTGGGCAATGCTGCGGGCCCCGTCCTCTCAGAAGGGTCGCTGATTCAGGATGACTTGGGCAGTGGACGTGGCAGGAGTGGGGCAATGCTGCGGGGCCAGTCCTCAGAAGAAGTCGGCGGTAAGCGGAGGTTCCTCTCCAATACATTGCACTGTGGTGGGCTTAGGGAAAATGGCTGCCAGAGCATGCGCAGATCGAGATCTCGTCTCCCGAGAAGCCCCATTTTTCTGAAGCCCACTGCAGGGCTATGTACTGGAGAGGTAATCTCCACTCATTGCCGAATTCTGTTGAGAGGATGGGGCCCGCAGCATTGCCCCACTTCTGCTGCCACCACTGCCCAAGTCATCCTAAATCAGTGACCCTTTTAGGAGGACGGGGCCCTCAGCATTGCCCGACTTTTGCCGCAGCCGCCGCCAACCTCCTGTATCTGTGACCCCACTCCACCGACGCCGCCCCCCAGGTAAAATACCGTACCTTCGCATTATAAGACGCACCTCCTTTTTCCTCCCAAATTTGTGTGGGGGGGGGGGTGTGAGTGCATCCTATAATCTGAAAATTACAGTACTTATGCAATATACTTTTCAAACATTGTAGATTTGTGTTGCATTGTATTGCAAAAGATGAAGTGGTCATCCCATTTTTGGAGATAGCTATCATTTTGTTATGTTTGGTGTAATTTTGACAGTTATAATAAACTCCTAAAAAGATGCATGTTATTGATTACCCCCTCCAAGTCTGCCAAGAAACACATCAAGGCATAATGAGATACACAGTTTTTTGAAGCTTATTATTGTTTTTCATAGTTTTGCTTTCATATTATTGTTTTTCATATATAAGAGTAAATATGTCTTGCATGCATTGTAAGTTGTGGCAAATATATTATGCAATGTACACAATTTATTTAGCACATTTTGCACTATTTGCACCACATGTGGACACAGACAGAAGAGGGCGCCTGTGCAAGAACATTATATGGACCCTCTGCAGTCCAGTAGCTCATTGTAACGCACAATTCCACCTGCTTTAGAAGTGGTATTGGCCCTCCTTTCCTCTTGGGCCCCTGTGCGGCTGCACAGGCTGCACCAATGGTATGTCCACTCAAGATTTGCACTAACTCTCTTTTACAAATGTTCAATTAATCAACCAACACATGTCCTACACATAGAGTTCTGTAGCTTCACTGCACTTACCATAAAAAATCCACTTATGCAGGTGGTGAATTTTTATTTTCACTAGGAAAATACCAGGTTCTCCCTTGTTAAGTTTTTACACCTTGATATGTAAAGATAATTAGCCAGATTTCTGTCATGACAGTTGATACATTTGTAGAATGATTAGGCCACAACAAGCTTTTTTTTCCCAAACTATATAAGGAGAGAAGAACTTGGGATGGCGCTTCCGTTTGAATGTGGAGATCAGTCCATATATCCATATTAGATTTATTGGTTTTAAAAACAGATTTTGCTGTCAAATCACATTTACCATAAAAAAAACTTTTAAAAACACAACGCGTTTCAACTTCTATGAGTCTTCATCACCTGATGATCATCACCAAGTATGATCAGATGATCACATCCGGTCGTCACTGGCATCAGGAACAGCTGATTGCCGGGGGTGACAGTGTTTCAGCCCTACCGTGACCTATCCAAGGATACACCATCAATATAAAAGATCTGAACAGTGCTCTAAAGTCAGCAGTGGGCACCGTTTTTATTTTTCACAATGGATCTTTAAGGAAGTAGAAATAAATATTGCAAATTTTTAACTGCCGATGACGGACCAATTTTTGTATCATTCTAATTGTGCAGGTGCCTCAATTCATCCACTGTATCCAATTAATGCTCATGTGTAGAGGTGCAGAAGGTGCTACATATATATGTAAGAGTAGCTGCAGGTCCCAGTTGACCCTCTTACAGTTGATTCTGCACCAACTATGGCATGTGTAAAAGGGAAGGAGTTAAATAGAAATAGGGTATTGTATTATAAAAAAGAATGCTTGAACCTGCCACAGAAGGGGTTGACACTGAACGAGTAAACACATTATTGTCTATGTGACCGCCATAATGCTGACTTTCAGGTGACAAAGAGGAATGGGTATTTTGACACCACTGACATTAATAGAACTTGTCTGACCCTTAAAGCACATAGTGGTGATATTTTCATTATTTCTATACGTAGCAGATTACTGACTCCAAAACCAATTTTTAAAATGTAAGTAAGTCAACTAATTCATGATACATGAAGTAAATGTAAATAGTGTATTTCTCCATTTTTTTCTGTACTACTGCAACCCAGAGCAGAAAATATCAAGTATCCCAACTGAATAGCACAAACATTTGGCACTTTTCCATTGTTCTTGTTTTTACTTGTAGAAAAGTTATCAGCAGAGGCTAATTTTGTCCCTTGGATTACTCTCATTGTTCTGCGATTAGCAGGCTAAAGTAACAACACAGGAGGTAGACGCTGCCATTTAGAGAAATGTCTTTTTAAATCAATTTACGTAACATGTCTGCAATGATACTAAGTAAAGTACGGAATACATTTGGGAGAACAATGGGAGTCTGAATATAGATCTTGTTTCAATCAACTACAGACCACAACGAACATGAAAATTCTGGACATACATACAATTATCTAAAGGGGCATTTACACTGCAAGATCCTGAATGAGTTGATAAAAACACTTGTTTCACGATTCTCTAAACATGCTGCTAATCACCCATTGCAAAATGCTCGTTCATCTGGTGAAATGACTATGTAGCGCATGTTCTCAGCGACTCATTGTCCTGTGTACACAGGTCTTGCACTGCTGAAACAATGGTGGTCTAAGCGCAGTGCACATTGTTTACTGACCGCCGATTGGTAAGGGGTTACTGATAAGCAGTTGGTTGGATCGTGACATTGGTCTGTGTAACTATGTTCACATCAGCATTCAGGTCTTAACTCGGACCTTCAGTTTATTTTATTTATTTATATTACTCACTTATATAGCGCCATTAATTCCACAGTGCTTTACAGACATTATGGGCACTGTCCCCATTGGGGCCTTACAATCTACATTCCCTATCAGTATGTCTTTGGAATGTGGGAGGAAACTGGAGAACCCAGAGGAAACCCTTGCAAACAACATACAAACTCCTTGCAGATTTTGTCCTTGGTGGGATTTGAACCCAGGTCCCCAGTGCTGCAAAGCTGAAGTGTTAACCACTGAGCCACCATGCTGCTCACACAGTTGGCAGTTTTCTAACTTTTTCAGGAAATATTCGCTTAGCATGCAGTGTTATTTCTGCCAATACATTTAGAAAAATCTTTGTGGAAAGATGAGTCAATGCGATGTGCTTGCTGACAACCATAATTTGGGTCTTTTGACCACTCCAGCACAGTCTTGTGTCAATTAAAATATTAAGCTCTGATCGGTTGTTATGGACAACAAAGCCAGATTTTCTTTTAAAAAGTTTTAACAAATGTGCCCCAAAGTATCAAAAGGTTGTATGACTTGTGACACAATGATTGGGCTTTAGTTACATAAGGCCAGACAACCCCATTAGCAGCTTGTATTGATATTATTCAACAGATGACTGATGATGAGCGTTTTATTGATAATATTACCTACTACTGTGCACAAGCATATTTTTATATGCCCTATTAGTCTCATTTAGATCGCTATAAACCGTAGGAAAGATCCTTATTCTGCACAGCTCTCCACTCTGGATGACTGCAGTCATCCATTGAAAATCAAGGTTCCACTGATTTAGCTAACTTAATGTTTCCCAGTTTATACCAGCTAGCCTTTTGGTCGCCTATATTTAAGAACCTTTGTGGTCAGCTTTCTTGTGGTTTTCCAGCTGGACAGCCCCTTTAGGGCATCGTCAAAAGCTGTGAACATGGACGGTTTATAGCTGCACACTCAGTTTCTCTGGGCCTGTATTACATTTTTGTAGGCATGCAATGTGTGTTGCTATATGCTTCCTCCAGGGTACAAGCAATGGGAGAGATTTATTGAGCTAATGGCACCAAAAAACTGGCCTATATGCTGTGCACCACATTGGTTGTTTTAGACATTTTTGCCGCTTTGCTCAACAAGTGTGATCTAGTGGAAAAGGGGATGTGACTTTTTGGGTGGAAGGTTGTGGTCTAAAATGCACCATGTGCACCAAAAGTAAGACAACCAAGAGGTTGTGTAAACTTAGAATAAAAATACACCATAATTATTAAATAGCATGAGCCATTGTGATAAATTTGGAAGATTTTTAGACTGACTAGTCTAAGCTTATGTTGTCGACCAAGTAAACGGTATAGTATGGAATAGTACCAGCTTATGGATTATCTGTTACTGATCAGTACAATACAGATCTTTAATATGACACTGTGCATTGGAATATTATATCTTGTATTTTTAGTGGGCACAATGTACCAACTCCACAAAACAGATTGACAAAAGTTTGAATTACTAATATAAAAATATTGCATTATAATATATATTTTAAAATTTAAAGTGACTTTAAATGACTTTGATATTAATGGCCGGTTCTTAGGATAGGTACTTAATTGTATGGGTAGGCACTTCTACTGATCAGCAGTTTGCAGCTCTCATGATGACTGTATCTACACAGTGTGCAGAGCCAGATCAGCACAGCTACTTACACTGCAGCTCAGCTCTCATTCACTTCAATTCATTCACTCTACACTGTGCACAATCACTCGTCATGGGAGCTGAAAATTGCTGATCGGTAAGAGTGCTGGATTTCTGACTATTGGGTGTGGGATTTACACCAATCTGATATTGGTAAACTATCCCAAGGATTGTGGTAATCAATGTCTAAGTCCTGGAAAACCCCTTTAAAGATAATCTGTCAGCAGGATTTCACAACCCAAACTATTTATATGAGCATGTAGCTCTTTCAAAGTCAAGTCCAACAATACCTTTATATGGAAAGTTCATTCCTCTGTTAATAAGAACTCCAGCTCTATTCCCCGTCCAGTGCCGCCTCCTCCTGCTTGACTGACTGCTCTTTTGCCTGAAGTTACACAGCATAGAGGTTGTCACTCAAGCAGGAGGCAGTGCTGGAGGAGGAAAAGATCTGTAGGGACAGAGGCTTCAGATCTACCATAGTCATTTAGATATTTGTTCAAAAGCTGATTACTTATACAGCCAGGATTATGTATCAACTACAAACCTTATCTTTACTCCTGAAACACACGGACGTAACTTCACTCAATAGGGCCTTCAATCACTTTATTTGGAAAGGAAAACGTCCCAGGATTATAATGAGTAAACTTATGGCTTCCAAAGACGACGGAGGCATTAATTTCCCAAGCATCAGAAATGACAATCTTGCTTGCCTTTTCCGGAATATAATAGACTGGTTTCATAAGAGACGCACATATTCTGACTACACGTTGGAAGCCGACTATGTATACCCCCTTGACCTGGTTGCCCTCCTTCACTCTCGATTCACCTCCCTTCTCTTGGCAGTTATAAAGTCAACAATCGTTAGGGACACTATTTCCGCTTGGAAGGCAGTTAGGAAAAAATACAGCCTTTCTTTCAGGATTTCAAAATACCTTCCGATATGGCAAAACCCAGAATTCCCCCAGGGTAGTGAAAATAAGCTATTTCTGAAATGGCGGCAGGCAGCTGTGGACAATGTATCTTATCTTCTTCATCCAACTGAGCAGAGATGGATGACATGTACCGAGTGTTTGGCTAGATACAATCTACCTCCCCAACACTATTTCCAATATGAACAAATTAAACTATCCATTATGGCCAATTTAAAAGATGTGACCTTTGAGGTCTCTCAAAATGAGTTGGATGTCATTCTGTTGTCTCCAATGAGTACCCCTTCAATATCTGTCCTATTCTGTAATGAGATCTAATCTACTAGGAGTTCACTCAGATACTTTCTTCAAATATTGGAGACAACAGATGGAAGATGTGGAAATCTCTGATAAGATCAGGTCAGGCTGGAATTTACTAAGAAAACACATCATAAATGAAGCTTGGAGAGAAACGCAATATAAAATCATGCATGGCGCCATCTATGCATTTAACATACCTAAAAAAGACTGACTTTCAAACAGGCTAACAGCTTGTCCTAAATGCCACCTTCCACTATCCGACCTCATGCATGGCCTATGGTCATACCCGGCCTCAGTTTTATATTGGGGACAAGTACTAGATATGAGCAACACCATTTGGGGTCCGTGTTATACTCTCTTCCCCTATCTAGCCTTGTTACATTTTTGGAACAACACAGAGAACCCTGAGGGGAAGAGGGGAAACCCTCCAAAATTGCTCCACACCCTACTTATCCTGGCAAAAAACAATTGCTTAAATATTGGCTAGACCTCAACACCCCCCCCCATTGAAGTGTTAACAGCTCAAATGAAACATTTTATGGGAGTGGAGCAACAGGACACCCTTAGCAATAAGGAGACGCAGGCTAGAAAATTTCTTCCGAAATGGAAGCAGTTTATTGTAAATTGCTGCTCATTAGATGAAAAAAAGGAAAGTGGTGGAACT
Organism: Phyllobates terribilis; assembly: GCF_046119375.1. NCBI lineage: Eukaryota > Metazoa > Chordata > Amphibia > Anura > Dendrobatidae > Phyllobates > Phyllobates terribilis. The sequence continues at coordinate 297,315,718 of NW_027362771.1, forward strand.
CTACACTTCCACAGCGGGGTACATTCTTGAAGATCTTAAAGATAACCTAGTGTCACGGGTGTGTCGCCACGAAGATGGTCACGAGTACACAGCCTGACTTCTCGCAGCTGACTTGTTGGTGCTTTGTGTTTTTCGGCAGTGAGGGAGTTAATTCTCTCTCTCTCTGTGCTAGACGAGGTCCAGCCTCACCCAGCTGCAATCAATACTTCTGTAGTGAGACTCCTTCAAATGCCTGCTGGTCTGTTTGGGAAGTGTCGGTGAAAGCATTTCATTCAGACTTACAGAGCGGATCGTGGTGTTTGGAGTTTCTGAGATAAGTGTATTTGGAGTGTCTTTTCCCTTCCTCGCTTTATCATTTATCTCCTTTCCCGTTGGTGTTCCCTCTGTTGTAGTTGTGTAGTTCTTGTATGCAAGGTGGTTTTGGTTTTTCCCTTGTACTGTCTCGTTCGTCTAAGTACTGTGTGTGGGCATATTATTACTTGTCCCCTTTTGTTGTGATCGGGGTCCTTCTCAGGACTAGATTACTTAGGTGCAGGGATCCTCAGGAGGTAGGGGTTACGCTGGCGGCCTGGACCTCTGTACCTTTAACAGTACCTCCAGGTTGAGGGATTAGCCAGGGCCCCAGCTTAGGGTCAGCTTAGGCCCCCTACCTCCAGTATACAGAGACAGCGTGACACCTAGGTTCACTACGCCTAATTTAAGGGAGGGGGAGAGAGTGGGATGGAGGGATCATTTGGTAATGGTCTATAATACTAATATAGGTGGTCTAATCTAACAAGATGGTTTCAATAATTCGGAGTATCAACTGGATTGCATATTGATTAAACTGATGTAAGTTACAATGTTATTTAGTTTTTATATTGTTTATATTGTTTTGCTTTACCAATCAAACAAGTGAGAATTATCACTTTATACCCTGTCTGCGAACAGGCATTTGATTATTACCTTGATTTGGTATGTTATGTTTCCTTTTTTAAAATATTAATAAAACTATATATATAAAAAAAAAGCTGATTTCTTAGTAATAGAAGAACGGACTCGCCATGTGAAGGTATTTCTGGCGTAACGTCTGTGGCTGGCGCCCCCGCATGGTCCCCCTCCTCCCCGCTGCAGCAGCGTCCTCGTGATCCTCCTCCTTTCCTGTGGATGGCGTACAGTGTTCCAGTGGCACTCCTAGTGCATGCGCTCTCCCATTAACTTAAAGGGGTAGCAGGCGCGCATGGTAAAATGCCCTCAGCTAACAGTTGGGAGGCATTTTAGTTAAAGTGAACACCTGCAAGATGTCTCCCAGCCAAAAGCAGGGAGGCATCTTGTATAAAAGGCACCCTCCCCAATAGGGATGTGCCTGAGCAACCCCTATAGTTTAGTCTTAGTGGTGCTGGTGTGTGCAACTGTATGTTGTCAGGTCCTCCGTCCTTAGTATGTTAAAGTAATTCCCATATCCTGTGTTCCAATTATTCTAGTATAGTTTGTCCGTGTTCCTGTGACCACTTCGGCGGTATCCTAACCCTAAAACCGCATCAACAGTACCTCTACCTGAATTGCTGGTCCCTGTGCGGCCAGTCCTGAGTCCATAGTCCCTGGTCCTAGTGCGGTCAGCTCCAGAGCAGTTTTCTGATAACTGCGTGTGAGAACAAGAACCTATCTTGAAGATCCAAGTTGTCCATACAGTCTGTCTATCTCCGTATTCTGTTAGTCAGTGACTCTGGTCACATCTCCCCGTGTCAGCAAACCCGACCTCTTTGATCGGCAGCTGCAGTACCGGCGACTGAATAGAAGAGGTCCCTGGCGGCTACCTATAACCCAGTCTGTCTCCACCATCAGGAGCTCCAGTGAACACCAGGTAGCCCCTTAATTACAGCCCTTACAGGCAGATCCGGCCCTGAGGCACAGTGGGTCCATGAACCACGTGCACCACCTGTGAGCGTGACAGCTGGACTTGTCTTTGAAAGAGCTACATGAGCATATAAATAGTTTGGGCACCAAAAAAGACCGAAAAAATGGAGCAAGTTCAAAGAAGAGCTACCAGGATGGTGAGCGGACTAAAAACTATGTCCTATGAGGAACGGTTAAAGGATTTAGGAATATTTAGCTTGGTTTTACGTGTCAATTTTTTCTGCCTGAAAATATACATATTGCAAAACTATTTTTATAGTATAAGAGAAAGTGTGAAGTTTCCCTTACAAACGTTATGACTCAGTATGGTTTTTCAGTTTGTCTGTAAAATTATTAGCTGTTCAAGATCTTTTGATACTATAGCTGAGCAGATCAGGCAGAATTTGAATTCACCTGTTTGCGTGAATTTTCCAAAGTCATTTTTGATGCTGTGGGCAGGTCTGGACTGGAACTGACACTCAGCCCTGGTACGGTATTTGAGAGCACACAGGCCCACCGTGATGAATGTGAAATATTTTCGTGCACTTGTGGGTTATGGCTGATTTGGGTATATGTCACATTTTCTAAATAAAAATTGCTGTAAACTGCACTTTATCATCGATAGACAAAACTGAGTTGACATAATGTAGAATATAAATTTCCCTCCAGGAAAATGTTAATTTCTTTCAATTGGAGGTACGGACAAATTTGTAATGCAGAGCTCCATGATCCCAAAAACACTATGTTTGATAGTACCAGAAAAGTGAATGAGATTTCTGAAATCTCAGGGAAAAGCAGCATATTTTTTCCTTGCAGATATGAAGCAGTTTCATGTCTGCAGCATCTATTCTTTCAGCATTTTTGCAGCGTCTTTCACACGTTCTAAAGAACAGGAAAAAATCTTATAAAAAATGCAGCAAGGCGATTTTCCTGCCAAGTGTTTTTTCTGCCAAGAGACACGTTTTTGGTGCAGACATGTACTTATTGTGTGCACATACCCACACCATTTCATTATCAATAATCATTGCAGACTATGGGCTCTTATCTTTACTAAATACTGATTTCAATAATTATCTTGAACAGGAGAAAGGTGCATTTACACCGATTAACTGCAGCCATTATAACGACTTTCCACCGCTTTATCATGTAACTGTATGTGATTTGTACAGTTGCAGTTACCTGCTGAATAGATTCTCATCATCTTCTCTCAATGTCTCAATGTCCTACTGAGTAAAGCAGATGACAATCTCCTCAGAACATGACCACAATTTAGCGCAAATCCCATTCCTGCAGTGACGTGACAACCAACCGACAAGCAGAGCCGAATCCTAACATTGTTTATACTGCTCCCCGTCAGCTATTCGGAAGGCTGTACTGCAGAAAGTCTCCTTTGGGAGGTTGTCTTTTTCACCTTAAAGAGAACCTGTCAGCAAGTAAACACATGGCTTTAATGGCGCTGTAATAATGATTACATTGATATCTTTGGTGAAGAAATCCACTTTGTGGTCCTTCTTTATTCACCATGTGAAGTTTTCTGCTAATGAGATTTCGGTGCACAGGGGCCGGACTGTTTAACTGATCAGTTTTCCATAGATTTGTTAAAAAAACAGATCCAGTTGAAACCAATTTTTTTTTAGCTGGACAAAAAAATTGTGCCTGCACAACTATTTTGTTATCGGATTGCTGCTGGATCCGTTCTGATGATTACTTCACATGTGAACAGAGCCTTACTTTAGGGAGTCTTGCATTTTCTGTCCTTGGGCCACCTATGGTCTTATCTCCTCCCTGTTGTACTCACTGAGCTCATTCTAGAGGTCATTAGACTATTTTTTTATAAGAATGGTTACAATACGTCTAAGAATAGATGTGCAGCCATTCTTCCCTTTCTTTTTTGCTTATATTTTATGTTATATAGAGTTCTTCAGTATATTTATATATCATCCCCCATTACCTTTTTCATCTCCCCTTACACTTATGTCTTGTATCTTAGCTAAAACATGGTAGTAAGTAGCACATTAGACACTTTTATAATGGGTAGTGTATAATCACTGCACATTTCAGGGTTATGTGCTCCTGAGGACTAATTAGTGCTGCCTTCCTCAGGCGAAATCCTGGTTGTGACACACGTATAATATGGGGTTAGTCGGTCTCATTTACCAGTGTGGGTCACAGACCATTTTTCCTGTTTGCTTTGATGTTTTACTCATTGTTTATTATGTTTACACCCCAAATCCCTCCTAATCCTGGAGATCAAACCTATGCAAGCAATTTATGAATGATCATAACCTCTTTATGAAAGTAATTATCATCGCCTTATTATTTGCTTCCGTGTGCCCCACACTGCCACATTAGGCACTTAATAGTCTGTTTGGGCAGTGTGGGCTGCAGTAAGCAGCAGAGAAGTAAGCATTAAAGGGAATCTGCCTGTCAGCAGGTTTTTGCTATGTAATCTGAGAACATCATGAGGTAGGGGTTAAAACACTGAACTCAATGATGTGTCACATATCCGGCTGAATGCTGTTGTTTACTTACACTGAAGGTTTAATCATCTTGTGATTAATATTGCTGTGATTAGCTGGTCTTGTGAGCCCTGGTCCGACTTGTACCCTTCTGTGATAAGCACCTCACTGTCTATAGCTATGTGCATGAGAGCCTGGTGTGGGTGGGGTTAACTGCGAGGTTAGCTTTCTCAGCTCTGCTGCATTGCAAAATCTAAAAACTCTGATTGTGTCAGGACCGCTGCACCTAGTAAACTAAGTGATACATCATTGGATTCAGGGTCTCTTTTCCTACAGTATGCTTCTCTCAGAGGAAATAGCAAAAAACTGCTGACAGATTCCCTTTAAGAAAAAACTATTTTAACTTCACAGCTGTTCTGAATCTAAAAGTAATGGATTAAAGGGAATTTGTCACCTGCTGGGACTTTTCAGACCGCTAATATGGGCATACAGGTGATAGAAATGTAAATCTATACTTACCTGTATGGCCCATATTAGCGGTCTGGTTGCTGTGTAATAACTTTTTATTAAATTATTTCTCCTCAATGCCAAGAAATGCCCGCCTACTAGCCCTATTTCCATACTTACCCCACCTCCCCTGCAGTCACAGGGACCAGTGACGTGCAGTTCCCGGCCGGATCCCGCACCTGCGCTGTTTCCTCTGTACGGACAGCGCTCTTCTCCCTGCCGTCAGTGTAGTGTTGTGCAGCAGGAAACTTGTACGCAGGTGCAGGGAAGGCAGAGTGACTCACGGTGCCTGTGCACAAGTTCCCTGCTGCACAACACTACACTGTCAGCAGGGAGAAGAGCGCCGTCACATTTCTATCACCTGTATGCCCATATTAATGGTCTGAAAAGTCCCAGGGGGTGACAGATTCCCTTTAAGGCAATAAATAATAGAGAGTGATCCAGCTCACCCAAGTTGAACTAGCCAGCGAATCCTCAGCTCGGATGAAAAACTACTCCTGCTTGATGGTAGCAATAGGGAAAGATAGGGACATCCAGATGTTTTTTGGATAAAAAAATTCAAAACTATTTTATTAGTAGAATTCAATAAAACCAGAACATTTCCAGTACATTAGAAAAAATGTGAGACCTTTTTTCCGAATTGATCTGTTTTTATTCAATTCTACTAATACATTTTTATTTAATTTATATGCGAAAAACGTCTGGATAGCCCTACCTTTTCCAATGGATCAAGGCACCCTCCAAACTGCAAATGTTGATTATTAACCTCTGACATAATATTACAAAAGGATCTGGAAAAGATTCTTGCAAGAGCAAACACATGACAGATGAAGTTTAATGTTAATAAATGTAGAGCAATGCACCGCAATGGGAGTAATCGTACTGCTGCATATAGATTAAATGTAAATATATTAGAGATTACAGAACATGAGAAGGACTTGGGTATTTTGGTCACAAGTAAGTTGAACAACAGTACTCAATGTCAGGAAGCAGCTGCAAAAACAAACAAAATTTTAGGGTATATAAAAGGAGAAATAAAATCCTGTGATCTAAATGTATTATTACCCCTCTATAAATCCCTTGGAAGGCCACATCTTGGATATGGGATCCAGTTTGGACTCCACATTTTAAAAAAGATATTTAAAATTTAGAGTCAGTTCAAAGGCGGAAACTAGATTATTACATTATTGCAAGATCTCATTTATATGTATAAATACATATGTGGTCAATGCATAGTACTGGCACATGACTTATCACTTTTCAGGGCCTTACAAAGGGTAATGGAACATTTGTTACATGTGGAGGAAAGTCAATTCTGGCAGCTAAATAGGAAAGGGTTCTTTACAGTTAGAGCAGTCAGACTGTGGAATGCCCAAACACAAGAGGTAGTAATGGCAGACACTATAACAGTATTTAAAAAAGGTCTGGATACTTTTTTTTAGCAAAACATGACATTGTGAGTCATAAATAATCTAGACATAGAAAATCTAGGTCTTTTTTCAACCTATATAACTATATAGAATGTACATTAGGAAAATGCTTGAAATGCAATTCCCTATAATATTATTTTGCAAGTAATTTCCTCTTAATTTTTCTTCTTCGTAAAGTGCTAGTTATAAGCCCAATCTCTGCATCTAAAACGTGCAAAACACTCCTAAAACAAAACACTTGCACATATAATCTGTATTTCTTTTGGTGCGTAAGGGAAGCCATGATAATAAGGCACCTGCTAGGTAACAAGTGCAGTTATTTGCCTCTATAATGAAAGAGAATTACCAATGATGAAAGGGTTAATACTTGGGCCCTGCCTCAGTAATATCCCCTGTAGTAAACATGACAACTGTTATTAGGTCATAAACAAGTGTCATAAAGAAGATTCCATAAAAGAAGGGCACGCTGCCTTGATCAGTGCTATTACTGATGCGCCTGAGGACCTTGAGCTTGACCACCCCACGTAATGTGCCGACCTTGGTGTAATTTGGTGGTTCTAGCAGGGAAATGGGTTGTCTGCTTTAGACACCCCTAGGGTATGGGAAGGTAACAGATGGGAATCCCCAACACAGGATTCCCTTCTGATACCCACTAAAAAGAGCTGCTCTCCTTTGGGAGTTCATGGATGGGTCTATGACTTTAATGGGTGATTAAATTGGGAGGTGGAGGAGGAAGGGGGAGGGGATATTTATCCTATTAGGGATTATCCATAATGAACAATCCTTTTAACCAAGTGACCAACTTCTTCAGACTTGGACCTGGATCTGTAAGGGGGAAATGATACATCCACCTGGGCAATCAGATAAAGCAATCAATGTGGTGACAGATATCGCAGCCAGATCTCTCCCACATCGAGTATATCACACTTATAGTCTATATTTGTTATGTTGTTCTCTGAAATCTAGTAAAATGTACAAATTGTAAAATTCTGCAGTTACATCTGTTATATATTGGTACTAACTCTCTAAGCCCAAGGGAAGGGCAATCATCCAGCCATGGTTCCCTAGAGGTTTCCTCCACAGGGGTTTTTCCTCTCCTGAGTGCTGGAGGGTGACTCTTTGTGAGTCGGGGGTAGTTCTATTTTCGGTGTCATGTGAATTTAAATAAAGTTGAGAACGTTGACACCTAATTGCAATGATTTGTGTATTTACTTTGTGTGCTTCTTTCTGATTCATTTTTTTTGTGAGTCGATGTCCATCACATATCACTGAGTGATACGTCTGGACATCTGCCAGTAGCAGTTTTGCCCCAGCGATTGCCCCTGCTCTGGGGAGTATAATGGAGCAGAGAAGACAAGCATTACAGCACAGCACATGCAAGTGTGCACTCGTCCTCAGAATAATGAATAATATTACAGCAGTATTACAAGCAGCTTCCTCGCCTCATTCACACAGTGAGTATTTTGGGCAGTAATTTACATCAGTATTTGTAAGCTAAAAACCAGAGGGGAACAAACGCAGAGAAAAAAATAACTGAATCACCTTCACCTCTTCTGTGTTTTGGATCCACTCCTAGTGTCCGTTAACAAATACAGATGCAAAATATCGCCATGTAAAAGTGCCCTAAATCCTTACTGACTGATTTGATAGTTTGAGTTGATGAAGCAGCAGAGGTTGAAAGTGTTAAAGGAGTTTTCCGGTTTCAAAAACACCTGTCCCTGGTTACTATTTTAAAAACAAACAAACTGAACTTTCATCACTCTTCCCAGGAAAGACTGTGCACCAGACGGGTAACTTGAGTTTTCGTTCAGGCAGGGGCGAAACGTCTGAGTGGGCCCCTAACCAGGTAACCCTGATTAAAACTATGGTGGTGAACCATACTAGTTGATGTAGGAGAACCTCAGCAGATGACAGCGTTGTTACTAAAAATAATATCTATACAAAGACCAACACTGATATTACTGCCATACAGTGACCATACAGTGGTAAATACCAGTCCTACAGAACATATAAGAGATTACAGCACAGTTTTAGATAGTGAATTATAGCTGACGTTCTTTCTGATGGAATCGTTCACTTTTCCCGTCTTTCCCATTTGGCCCAGACCGACATGACAACCTCCTCCTAGCCAGGACTTATCTGCAGAGATTACAACAAAGACACATTTGTCTTCTCACTTTTCCAGAACGGCCCCATCTATTCCCAACCTGCACAAACTCCTCATCCTACTGATACCTCAATACTGAGCCCCTGCTGCCGTATATGTCACTATTACTGCACCTGCTGTGTGGTACTGTGTGCCCTCTAAATGGTAAAACAAACCTCTAGAATATATTAATGCCCTGTGCAAGTGCCCTACAAAACAGTGCCCACATTTTGCCCCCTAAAAAGTAATATTGTCCTCTGTGTGACCCTTTAACAGTCACAATAACCTGAGTGCCCCTATAACAATAAGTGCCCACCTAACATGTAATAATATTCCCCTGTACTGCTCCCCTCTACACAGTATGAGGCTCTCTTAGACACAGTATAATGACCCCACACTGTATAGTACCCCCACACAGTATACCCAAACTGTCTGATGGCTCCAACACTGCATGATGGCCCCAACACTGTACAAAGACCCCACTTTAGCTCCCTCACTGTATGATGGCCCTCACTGTAATCCCCTCACTGTATGATGGCCCCTAAATAGCCTCCATATAGTATAATACCCCCTATAGTCCTCCATATAATATACTGCACTCCCCATAGACCTCTATATAGTATAATGCACCCCCACAGGGCTCTATATAGTATAATGCATTCCCCATAGGCCTCTATTTAGTTTAATGCACTCCCCATAGGGCTCTATATAGTATAATGCATTCCTCATAGGCCTCTATATAGTGTAATGCACTCCCCATAGCCCTCCATACAGTATAATGCACTGCCCATACGGCTCTATATAGTATAATGCACTCCCCATAGGGATCTATATAGTATAATGCATTCCCCATAGGCCTCTATATAGTATAATGCGCTCCTCATAGTCCTCTCTATAGTATAATGTACTCCCCATAGGCCTCTATATAGTATAATGCACTCCCCATAGGGCTCTACACTGTGTGCAGAATTATTAGGCAAGTTGTATTTTAGAGGATTATTTTTATTATTGATCAACAACTATTTTCTCAATCAACCCAAAAGACTCATAAATATCCAAGCTTAATATTTTTGGAAGTTGGAGTCTTTTTTTTTTAGATTTGGCTATCTTAGGAGGATATCTGTTTGTACAGGTAACTATTACTGTGCCGAATTATTAGGCAACTTAATAAAAACCAAATATAACCCCATCTCACTTGTTTATTTTCACCAGGTAAACCAATATCAATGCACAAAATTTAGAAATAAACATTTCTGCCATGCAAAAACAAAAACCCAAAAAATTAGTGATCAGTATAGCCACCTTTCTTTATGATGACACTCAACAGCCTTCAATCCATAGATTATGTCAGTTGCTTGATCTGTTTTCGATCAACATTGCGTGCAGCAGCCACCACAGCCTCCCAGACACTGTTCCGAGAGGTGTACTGTTTTCCCTCCCTGTAGATCTCACATTTTATAATGGACCACAGGTTCTCTATGGGGTTGAGATCAGGTGAACAAGGGGGCCATGTCATTATGTTTTTTTCTTTCAGACCTTTACTGGCCAGCCACGCAGTGGAGTAGTTGGATGCATGTCATGGAGCATTGTCCTGCATGAAAATCATGTTTTTCTTGAACGATACCGACTTCTTCCTGTACCACTGCTTGAAGAAGTTGTCTTCCAGAAACTGGCGGTAGGTCTGGGAGTTGAGCTTCACTCCATCCTCAACCCGAAAAGGTCCCACAAGTTTATCTTTGATGATACTAGCCCATACCAGTACCCCTCCTCCACCTTGCTGGCGTTTGAGTCGGAGTGGAGCTTTCTGCCCTTTACTGATCCAGCCTCTGGCCCATCCATCTGGCCCATCAAGAGTCACTCTCATTTCATCAGTCCATAAAACCTTTGAAAAATCAGTCTTAAGATATTTCTTGGCCCATTTTTGATGTTTTATCTTATGTTTTGTAACATCCCTGGCAGTGTGCATGCATGGTGCACCACCTCCCACCATACAAGACCGCAATCTTACCTGTCAGTCCATGCTGCACTCTTTGCTCCAGTACCTGCTGTGTCCATGCCTCTTGTCTGATTGCTTAGGGCGTCGGCGCGGCTTTCTGCTTGTTTCTTATAACTACTGTGTGCACAGTCCTAATGTGTCCCCAGCCTAGTGCTGTGAGTCACTGGATACTTAAACTCCCTCCACCCAGTAGGAGGTGCCTGAGCAACACTTTCACTCAGTTTGTCTTTTGCAACTGAGGTGCCAGGTCCTGTCCTGACTCTAGTCTGTCCGCCACCCTGGGGGCTGAGTACCCAGGGCCTTTTCCTGTGCCTGTGACTTCTAGTCTGTTTCCGCCACCCTGGGGGCTGAGTTCCCAGGCTCGTTCCTGTATCTTGTTCCCGGTTCAGTTCATTTCTGAACAGTGTCCTAGCCCGTTACTTGTTTCTCTCTATGTCCGTACCTTCCCTTTGCCTGCAGTGTCTGAACCTGCACCTAACTCCAACTTGTTGTCTCTGTACTTCTGTTTGTGAGTTTTGTGTCCACTCGCTACTTCATTGTAAGTACCTTGTGTGTATCTGGTTCTGCTTGTCCCATTTCCCTGCCTCCGTATCTACCTCCTGTGTTCTAACCATCTTCCTGTATTTTCCAGTCTGTTCCATGTGAACAAAGCACTGTCCTGTCTGCCTTCACCTTCTGCTCTGTTCTGCTCTGCTTATTCACCGCGCCGGCGGTTCCGCTCTGCTTCACTTGTTTACCGCACCTGCGGTTCTGCTCCACTCTGCTTGTTCACCGCTCCGGCGGTTTTGCTCCGCTCTGCTTGTTCACCGCGCCTGCTGTTTTGCTCTGCTCTGTTTGTTCACCGCACCTGCGGTTTTGCTACGCTCTGCTTGCTCACTGCACCTGCGGTTTTGCTCCGCTCTGCTTGTTCACCGCGCCTGCAGTTTTGCTCTGCTCTGTTTGTTCACCGCACCTGCGGTTTTGCTACGCTCTGCTTGCTCACCGCACCTGCGGTTTTGCTACACTCTGCTTGTTCACCGCATCTGCGGTTTTGCTCTGCTGTCCACTGCACCTGCGGCTCCATTCCTGTGTCCCAGTCTGAACTGGTCCCTATCCTACCAGCATTCCTACCTGCCTGTACCCGCCTGTCTGCATATCAGCCATGCCTGCCAGTGCCCACCTGTCTGCATGCCAGCCGAGCCTGCCAGTCCCCTCCTGTCTGCATACCAGCCGTGCCTGCCAATGCCCACCTGTCTTCATACCAGCCGTGTCAGCCAGTACCCACCTGTCTGTATACCAGCCTAACCTGCCTGTTCCTGCATTCCCCGGTGTGGGTCAACAGCTGTGACCGGGGTCTGACCTGGAGTAGCACCTGGTCCCTCTGCTCGGTTCCTCCCTGGTTCACGGAGTCGACTGAGCCGCCGTGTAACCTTGGTCGGACCGAGTTGATACTTAGTTACGCCCCTCCAGGCACTCCTCGGTTCATGGTACAGTGGGATCACTAATCACGCTCACGCCAGTCAGTCCGGGCACGAGCGTAACATGCTTCTTGTTCAAAGATGGTCGTTTTTCAGCCTTCCTTACCTTGGCCATGTCCCTGAGTATCGCACACCTTGTGCTTTTTGATACTCCAGTAACGTTGCAGCTCTGAAATATGGCAAAACTGGTGGCAAATGGCATCTTGGCAGCTTCACGCTTGATTTTCCTCAATTCATGGGCAGTTATTTTGCGCCTTTTTTGGCCAACATGCTTCTTGCGACCCTGTTGGCTATTACCATGAAACGCTTGATTGTTCGGTGATCACGCTTCAAAAGTTTGGAAATTTCAAGGCTGCTGCATCCCTCTGCAAGACATCTCACAATTTTGGACTTTTCAGAGCCCGTCAAATCTGTCTTCTGACCCATTTTGCCAAAGGAAAGGAAGTTGCCTAATAATTAAGCACACCTTATATAGGGTGTTGATGTCATTAGTCAACACCCCTCCTCATTACAGAGATGCACATCACCAGATTTAATTAATTGGTAGTTGGCTCTCAAGCCTATGCAGCTTGGAGTAGGACAACATGTATAAAAAGTATCATGTGATCAAAATACTCATTTGCCTAGTAATTCTGCACACAGTGTATATAGTATAATGCATTCCCCATAGTCCTCTATATAGTATAATGCACTCCCCATAGGGCTCTATATAGTATAATGCTCTCCCCATAGGCCTCTATATTATATAATGTATTATTACAAAGAGCTACTGCATCTGAGGTTGAGACACACTCATTTAGGCTAAGTTCTGCTGCATATTTTCATGCAAAAAAAAAAAAACATATTACAGCATATTACAGTTTCAGCAAAGTGGATGACATGTATATAATCAAAAAGGCAACAAAAAGTCAGCTCACCCATAAGAAGATCCATGCACGGAGACTTGTAATGCGACGACAGGTAGGAAGAAGCAAGAAACAGTGATCCAGCATCAGAATCTTCTATTAAAGCCCTACTTTATTGTGCAAAAATAGAGAAAGGAAGTCGCAACTTCATCTATAAAAAACATTTAAAAATTATGCAAACGCGTTTCAGACATCTGTCTTAATCAATGCAAGTTTTTGCTTCTCAAGTAAATGTACATCTCACGCCCCTGTGCTATTTTTAACACTAAAGAATATGAAATGCATTGAGTTTTTGAAATCTGCTGCATGTCACTTTCTCTATCCTGCTTGCACCGACATCAGACCTTGTCCTTGTCTTCGCCCTCTGTACCTGGTACCCGCGCCTCTGACCCCCCAGTGTGCTGCCGTAGTTCTGGGGACTGCCCTGGAGTGTTACCTAGTGTCTGCCGGCAGCCAAGCCTATCCTCACCACCAAAGGCTCTAATGAAGACTCACACAAAACCAGGGGAAAATATGTGTAACTGGGTTAACATCTGGCTCAGTTATAGAAAACAGAAAGTGGATATTAATGGAACACATTGAGATTGGGTTACAATTAACAGTGGGGTGCCACAGGAATCAGCAATGGCAAGGGTGGACATATCGTCGGTGTAGCTGCCCTCTGGGCAAAAGTTGGAGGGGTCCTGAAACAACGGCGCACATCCAGCTGAAATGTAATGCAACGCAGGGAACCCGCCAACTCCCTACAGTGCCATATACGCCGCTGGCCAATCATAAGTTGGTAGCTGACGTAGGCATGCTCCTGACTGGGGGAACATAGCAGTGATGTCATGCACCATGGCTCGCATGCCAAAGATCATGTGTAGCAAGATGGGAGCAGCAGATCAGAGGCAGGAGCTTCTGGACAGAACAGAGGACAAGCGTTTCACTTAATATGTCCTCCTGCACACCGAGAAAAAGTCCTTCTCACCAGCTAAACAGGGCCCTGCTGCTCTTCAGAGTGTGGAAGCTACGTACCTCAGCTTGCTCCTGCGAGGCTGGCTGGCTGTAGGTAATGGTCATGGTGACTGACTGAGGAGTCATCTCCTCTTTCATCCTTGATGTGCATAACGTGAATGTGAAGAAAAGGAGGTCACGTGGGACTCCTGGGAGAAGGGGTATGGCGTTGATCCCTGCACAGCGGAAGATACCAGGAGACACCAAGTGACAGAGCGGCCCAGTGTAGGTATCACCCAATATGGCAATTGGCAGAATTGCCAGATGGCTAGTCCAGCTCTGATTGTGGGGTCCCTGCAGACCCGAGAGCATAATTAATGTAGCATGTATAAAATAAAAAAATCTTCATACTTACCTCACCATTCACCTTTCCTATCCCTCTGCTCCTCACCATTACCCATCCGTCCAGTCCTTACCGCTTCTTTTTATCAGCACCGCTTACATTGAAATCTGCTCAAGCAACTGTAAGGTTATGACATTACAACATGCAACACGATCTTATGTGAGCATTCGCAGAACCGTCCAGGTCTCACCAGAGCCGAAAGTCCTGGCCTATAGATTCTCAGTAAATTCAATGCAAGTGGTGGTGATAAGAAGATGCGGCGAAAACTGTACTGGTGGAACAGGGGGACCAAACAGGTGAGAGGTGAAGTGAATATAAGGATTTTTTTTTTTAGACTTTTATGGCCCTTTAGAAAAATGACGGATAGCGGCCTCAATTTTGGTAAAACCGCTCGGAAGCGAATAACAAAATTCCTCATTTTGGTGAATGTAGATTATTGTAAAATTTGAGTAGAATTCAATTCCACTCAAACATGTTTGCTCATCTCTACTTGATATGTTTCAGAGAAAAAAATCAGAATGTTAACCTTGGGCTCCACGGAATTTGAGTTTTATAAGATAAAATTTGATTTTTCTATCAAGTCACTTCAGAACTTTAATAAAAAACAGCAGTGGGAAATCCACATGGAAGGTTACATGGGTTGAGTGTGCTTCTCATAGAGGTGGTTCTAATAGCATGTCATAAAACTCCTTTAAAAAAGGTAGGTATGATCCCTGGAAAACCATTGTAAAGGCTCATGTGTTAACATGTTTGATTTTATCATGAGAGACCTATGGAGCACAACAATCAGTTTCTTAATCTGGCTTAAAAAGCTGTTTTTGTATAAGAAAAAAGGTATGGACGGCTTATTATTTCTTCTACTTTGAATCATATGTTCAATCTGTCAGCAAGTATCAATTTACAAGCACTCATTCCCAGAAAGTAAATGTAGGTCATAATCATAACCGTTAAGGTGCTTTATGTCTTCTTGCCAATTTGACTATAAATAATTATGATTCAGTATGATCTATCTTCAGCATCCATCTCACGAGATAATCAGCTTCCTACCGTTAGGGAAAGTGTATGCTCTAAATACAGGTTTCTCTTTCTTAGTCTTGTTTTATTGATGGGTAGGGCAATTTATGAATTGGATACAATTGCAGCATTATTTAAAATATTTTCAGACATCCTAAAGAGGATCCCGTCACGTGCTAAAAAAATTGAGTAAAACCTCCCCCCCTAAGCTCTCCAAGTTTGCCTCTTTTTTCTGTCTTACGGCATATATACCGGAACTCTTTCTTTTTAAAATGATTTTAAGCGGGTACATGTCCCAAGAATAAAGACATTACTGAGTAACACAACGGGCCCTTCTCGCAAGCTAACAATCTATAAGGAAATAATGGGACACAGTAGGTAAAAGTGATTGTCATGTACTGTCCAGCCATTATTATAATAAATAATGCATATTGTGGAATAATGTGGAATATGAGCAAAGCATGATAATAATAATATTAAATCTTTCTATTGTAGCATTTATGTCTTTATTTTTTTTCACGATTTACTATCCGTGGTGTGATCTATCTTGGTATCCACCTCTATTATATCTGGGGTTTACTATTACATCTGTCAGCTGATCTTTTGTTTTTCCTGCTTGTTATTTCCTAATATCAAATTTTGTGACCGACTTTACTTGGATTATGAGGAATTCTTTTTGGCTCACCCATCACTTTGTCTTTGTGTCTACTGTGTTGGTATGTATTGGTGGAGAAAGGTTTAACTTGATGGACCTAGGTCCTTTCCCAACCTATGTAACTATGTATATATGTTGCTTTTATTGACATCCAATAAAAAGTGTTTTTTTTTCAATGGTTACGTACTTTGGCCCTACACTTTTTGTTTATCGGTTTTCTGTTTAGTACTGGTAAGGACTCCATATGTTGCTGTGCGCCATTTACGTAGGTTTTTGTTTTTAGATTTTACTAAAAAATATATTCCATCGTCAACATCCTGGACAGGCTGATTTACTTCATCCAAGTCTAACTGTACGAAACACCACCTTACCATAATGGATGCATCTGCTTAAACATGGCTCTGATTGTCGCTCATGCTTACCCTTTCTGCTGGAGAGGTGCTTTGACTTGTTTTGTAGGCAGATGTGATTAGGGGCTGCCCGTTAGATGGAGAGCCTGACCTAGTACGGGTAGACAAATGACTCGCTGCATTTCTCAATACTGCTGCTCTGCTGCGCACTGCTAAATGGCTGTGAAAGTGCCAAAAAATACTTTGCTCCAGCCTGTTAAGTTTAGATGCTGCAGACAAGCAAGTGCACGGACAATGTGGTGGTGGATAAATGTCCTCCAGAGTCTGGTCAGCTTCTTAATTTGAACAGGTGAGAGGGAGGATTGGGGGCAAATGTCCTCCAACATACAGCGAGCTACTTACTTGGTGAGGAGGGGGCAAAATGGCGAGCAGCAGGGATGGCACAATTTACTTTGACACAATGTAATATGGCATTTTACACATTGTGTTGTGGCATCATTGTTTTAGTTGCAATAATAGCTTTATATTTTGTGGGGGAGCCCAACTCAGACAAACTACCGAATGTACATAAGGAATATAACCAAGATCTAACTATACAAAAAGTTCCCCACAATAAAAGATAACTGTTATTTATCACAATTAAAACAAAATATCACTCTACTTCCTGGAATATACAAACAATGTTGGCCTGAGTGAATTTGGTTATCCTGTATTATACCAGGAAAAGTACAGGACTGAGTAGGTCAGGACACAGGGCAAAGGAGGACCTCATACTTTCCCTAAGAAATGCCCTACCTGACTGCAGAGGTTGGCAGCCTAAATAAAGCACTCAAGTTTTGGCGCCCCTGCTCACCGTCGTCTAACCCTAGAGGACCCAAGGGAGCCATCTATTTCCAAAAAATCACCACTAATCTGAATGAATTTGGGAAAGCGAAAAGACAAGATATCCATAAATATGGACAGAGTGACTATCAAAAAATAAGTCATACATAGTTAAATGTAGATGCGATACATGAACCACACTTGTGCATAAACATACACACCAAAAGGGCCACAAGGAGATACCACGTAATAAAGTGTCATTGATATATATCACAGATAAAGTGCCAATAATGCTTAGATTGTGAAGGTACCTGGTTCAGCTTGAGAGAAAACCCCTGCTAGGTCCAGCAGGCATTAAACCTGAATTTGTACGACCAAACAGGAACATACGGCAAGTTACTTATAAATAAAGGAACCCATATAGTAGGTATTAGAGTGTAGTCCGAAGCAGATCCTTGGAGTCATGATGCCAGGCTCCGAGGATCTACTTTGGACTATGCTCTACTTTCTCCTGATGAACTTACAGTATGTCAAGGATGGGGAAATGTGTTGAGGTCACAGTGAATTGGTAGCTATATGTGGTCCTTTATTTATAAGTCACTTATATTCCTGTTTGATCGTACGAATTTGGGTTTACTACCTGCTGGGTTTGGCCAACTCTAATCTAATGTATACGAGCCTCTTTAGTTCATGCTTACGTTTAGTTCCTATGCAGAAACTTGTGATTATTTTCTATATACTGTAAGTGTATTTATTAGCTCTATAGAGTTCACTGTATATGTGCAATACATTGTGCAATCTCCGTAAAATACTTGCCATACTAACCAGCTTCTGATGAAACTTGATGCGAAACACGCGTCAGTGGGTACTGGATGAACACATTTCCATGGTGGGTAATGTATCTGGGTCGCTGCACTGTTCACATTGGAACAGGTATGAATGACACATTTAGGTACATCCAAACAAGCACCACTAATCTGAATGAATTTGGGAAAGCGAAAAGACAGTACACTTTTAGGTACATCGTAGCACTAAGCACTTTATGATCAAGGATAATGGAGTATGCTCTTCACTTGGCTTCATAGGGGCAGACTTTTTGACAGTTATTCTCATTATCTGCTACAAATTAACACCTCATAGCACTTTTGCATTTTGACTTTTTCTTGAGGTATTTATTAGCAATAGTGTGGTGCTTGGTGCCTTACAGATTTGCTGTATCGACCTGCATTACTAAATTCACTGCTTCCCACTACCATAAGTGGTGTTCTGAATTTCTGGTGCTTATATTCCCCTAGACATTATGTACATATTGCTAAAAACTTTCATGACTCTGTTTCTGGTTTATATATTCTACCTATGGGAATCTGTACATTGAGTATAAGTCTGATATACTGTACATATCATACTATAAATTAGTTTTGAGTAATTGTGTGATATTTTGACAGCATCTATGAAATGTAATCTTATTATCCAGTGTACTGTTCTTTATTGATTCACTATCCCTATTCATGTGTGTTTTTTAATGTTTTTTATTATTACTTTGTATAATTCAATAAAGGTACTTTGTTTTGTATATTGATATTTGAGGGTCTAGTTCTATTTTCAGATTGTACTTGCCAGGGGTGTCTGCAGGTTCTGTTATGTTCTTCTATATTTATTGTATCCTTAGTAGAGACTGTCTTTGAGAACAAGAAGATAAATATACAGATGTCACTGCTTTCCATTGCTTAGCTAGCAGTGGCGTTATGCCCAGGCCTTAGGGAACTTTGGAAGTATTATTAAGACAATCTTTACGTAAAGATGAACTGCTCAGGAACAATGTCTCCAAGCATTTCATGCACAAACATGCTCTTATTCATCCCTAGGCAAGCATGACTTCTGGATGGAGGCTTTTGATACTTCAGCAAACACATTTATTAGGACCATTTGAAAGAAAATAGCAGCACTCATTGTTCCAGCACGTTGATGTCATACACCATGCTTTTCTTGCTGTTCATGTAGGGTTTGTGGGTACAGGTTATGTGTTTAGTAACGAGAGAACCTCATGATATGATTTAAAAAAATTGCACTTTCATTTGTCCAGACATAGGTGCATATTTATTTCCATCTTTAAGACATACTATAAAAGGCACATTCAGACTAACCAACCAGTTTTTCAGTCAGTCCTCTGGACAGAAGCCTGGACATAATCTGTCACTATTGGGATATACACTGCTCAAAAAAATAAAGGGAACACTTAAAAAACAGAATATAACTCCAAGTAAATCAAACTTCTGTGAAATCAAACTGTCCACTTAGGAAGAAACACTGATTGACAATCAATTTCACATGCTGTTGTGCAAATGGAATAGACAATAGATGGAAATTATTGGCAATTATCAAGACACCCTCAATAAAGGAGTGGTTCTGCAGGTGGGGACCACAGACCACATCTCAGTACAAATGCTTTCTGACTGATTTTTTGGTCACCTTTGAATGTTGGTTGTGCTTTCATACTCATGGTAGCATGAGATGGACTCTACAACCCACAGAAGTTGCTCAGGTAGTGCAGCTCATCCAGGATGGCACATCAATGCGAGCTGTGGCAAGAAGGATTACTGTGTCTGTCAGCGTAGTGTCCAGAGGCTGGAGGCGCTACCAGGAGACAGGCCAGTACACCAGGAGACGTGGAGGGGGCCGTTGGAGGGCAACAACCCAGCAGCAGGACCGCTACCTCCACCTTTGTGCAAGGATGAACAGGAGGAACACTGCCAGAGCCCTGCAAAATGACCTCCAGCAGGCCACAAATGTGCATGTGTCTGCACAAACGGTTAGAAACCGACTCTATGAAGGATGGTATGAGGGCCCGACGTCCACAGATGGGGGTTGTGCTCACAGCCTAACACCGTGCAGTTCAGGACACTTGGCATTTGCCACAGAACACCAGAATTAGCAAAGTCGCCACTGACGCCCTGTGCTCTTCACAGATGAAAGCAGGTTCACACTAAGCACATGTGACAGACGTGACAGAGTCTGGAGAAGCCGTGGAGAGCAATCTGCTGCCTGCAACATCCTTCAGCATGATCGGTTTGGCAGTGGGTCAGTAATGGTGTGAGGTGGCATTTCTTTGGAGGGCCGCACAGCCCTCCATGTGCTCGCCAGAGGTAGCCTGACTGCCATTAGGTACCGAGATGAGATCTACAGACCCCTTGTGAGACCATGTGATGGTGCGGTTGGCCCTGGGTTCCTCCAAATGCAGGACAATGCCAGACCTCATGTGGCTGGATTGTGTCAGCAGTTCCTGCAAGATGAATGGATTGAAGCTATGGACTGGCCCGCCCGTTCCCCAGACCTGAATCCGATTGAGCACATCTGGGACATCATGTCTCGCTCCATCCACCAACGTCATGTTGCACCACAAACTGTCCAGGAGTTGGAGGATGCTTTAGTCCAGGTCTGGGAGGAGATCCCACAGGAGACCGTCCGCAACCTCATCAGGAGCATGCCCAGGCATTGTAGGGAGGTCATTCTGGCACGTAGAGGCCACACACAATACTGAGCCTCATTTTGACTTGTTTTAAAGGACATTACATCAAAGTTGGATCACCTTGTAGTGTGTTTTCCACTTTAATTTTGGGGGTGACTCCAAATCCAGGTCTCCATTGTGTAACATCCCTGGCGGCGTGCTTGCATGGCTTACCATCTCCCACCATGCAAGACCGCAATCTTACCTTTCAGGCCAGGCTGCACACTTTTGCTCCAGTACCAACTGTTTGTATGTCTCTTGTCTGCTGGCTTAGGGCGTCAGCGCTGCCGCTTTCTGATTCTTAAAGCTACAGTGTGCGCAGTCCTAATGCGTCCCCAGCCTATTGCTGTAAGTCACTGGATACTTAAACTTCCTCCACCCAGTAGGAGGTGCCTGAGCAACACTTTCTTACAGTCTGTTCTGTGCAACTGTGAGTTGCCAGGTCCTGTCCTGACTCTAGTCTGTCCGCCACCCTGGGGGCTGAGTACCCAGGGCCTCTACCTGCACCTGTGACTTCTAGTTAGTTTCTGCCTCCCTGGGGGCTGAGTTCCCAGGCTCGTTCCTGTATCTTGTTCCTGGTTCAGATCCTGTCTGAACAGTGTCCTAGTCTGTTACTTGTTTGTCTCTATGTCTGTATCTTCCCTCTTTCCTGCAGTATCTGAACCTGCACCTAACTCCAACTCGTTGTCTCTGTACTTCTGTTTGTGAGTCTTGTGTCCACTCGCTACTTCATTGTAAGTACCTTGTGTGTATCTAGTTCTGCTCATTCTGTTTCCCTCCCTCTGTATCTAACTCCTGTGTTCCAGCTATCTTCTTGTGTTTTCCAGTTTGTTCCATGTGAACAGAGCCCTGTCCTGTTCACCGCATCTGCGGGTTTTGCTCTGCTTTGCTTGTTCACCGCATCTGCGGGTTTTGCTCTGCTTTGCTTGTTCACCGCATCTGCGGTTTTGCTCTGCTTTGCTTGTTCACCGCATCTGCGGGTTTTGCTCTGCTTTGCTAGTTCACCGCATCTGTGGTTTTGCTCTGCTTTGCTTGTTCACTGCATCTGCGGTTTTGCTCTGCTTTGCTTGTTCACCGAATCTGCGGGTTTTGCTCTGCTTTGCTAGTTCACCGCATCTGCGGTTTTGCTCTGCTTTGCTTGTTCACCGCATCTGCGGGTTTTGCTCTGCTTTGCTAGTTCACCGCATCTGCGGTTTTGCTCTGCTTTGCTTGTCCACCGCATCTGCGGGTTTTGCTCTGCTTTGCTTGTTCACCGCATCTGTGGGTTTTGCTCCGCTCTGCTTGTCTACCGCACCAGCGGTTCTGTTCCTGTATCCCAGTCTGTACTGGTCCCTATCCTGCCTACGTTCCTACTTGCCAGTACCCGCCTGTCTGCATGTCAGCCGTGCCTCCCTGTGCCCACCTGTCTGCATGCCAGCAGTGCCTGCTAGTGCCCACATGTCTGCATACCAGCTGTGCCTATCATCATCCACCTGTCTGCATACCAGCCGTGCCTGCCAGTACCCACCAGTCAATATGCCAGTTTAACCTGCCTGTTCCTGCACTCCCCGGTGTGGGTCAACAGCTGTGACCGGGGTCTGACCTGGAGTAGCACCTGGTCCCTCTGCTCGGTTCCTCCCTGGTTCACGGAGTCGACTGAGTCGACTGAGCCGCCGTGTGACCTTGGTCGGATCGGGTTGATATTTAGTTACGCCCCTCCAGGCACTCCTCAGTTCATGGTACAGTGGGATCACTAATCACACTCACGCTAGTCTGCCCGGGCGTGTGCTTAACACATTGGTTAATAAATTTGATTTCCATTGATGGTGTTTATGTGATTTTGTTGTCAGCACATTCAACTTTGTACAGAACAAAGTATTCAATGAGAATATTTCATTCATTCAGATCTAGGATGTGTTATTTGAGTGTTCCCTTTATTTTTTGAGCAGTGTATTTATACTGGTCAATTTATTGGAACATACCAGATGCCAAACTTTTAATAAAGAGGCACTCCCATGAAAATGTTTAAATGTGTGTGTATATGTTGTGACAGGGTCACTGGTGAAGTATGTGATGGGAGATATGTTTCACTGCTGCTATGAGCCTCAGTGAACTGAACCTAGAAGTTTCTTTAGCATGTTAGGTGCATCTTGGGTCTGGTTCTTTGTGAGCAGGTGAGAGACGGGTGGGATGCCTGCTCACCATATCTCTTCCTCAAGGGTGTGGCTGGGAGAAGTTAAATACTCAGTCACTGTTTTTTTTTCTCTGGTCTGATCTGGAAGAAGTCTCCAGTGGAAGCCAGAGAGCTCCACAGAGGACTTTACTGGACTGTTTGTGATACCGAGAACGGGTGAAACCCACTCAGCTATAAACTGTGCTATACTTTATTTTTTTGTTTTCCCGTTATTCCGGAGAGGACTTGTTTATTTTTGTGGAACCTTGACGGGGTTTATGCCGTATAACAAACCTGCAGGAAGTTAACCTGAGACGTGTTTCCTGTGTCCTCCTCTGTGAGAGCCGAGCAAGTCACTTTACCACAATGTGTATGGTGTGTAGTTTGAGTGTGTCAATATAGTCACCTACTGCTGACTCCGGGATCCAGCGCTGTTCTTCTCTGCTTCTGAGTGACATCACTGCACTTCAGACTCTCTGTATCACTCTATTTTGTATGTGTGAGCTGGAAGTCTCTTTTACAAAGTAGGTCTGGTTCTGACGCTCCATAGGCTTACATTGTGAAAGCCACTTCTGCAGTGTGATCCGGAGAGTCTGCAGTGCGGTGACGTCACTGAGAAGAGGAGCAGAGCAAATCCTGGAGAGAGTAGCAGTAGGTAAGTATTTTAATACACTTACACTACACACCCTACACATACAGTATATACATATTTAATGAAAAAAAAATATTCATGGGAGTGCAGTACGCCCAACAAAAGAATTTTCTGCTAAACTTTTCTAAATATGTCTGTGGTATAGTATATTAAAATACTTTCAGATCATCATCTTCCCTGGTTTCTAATGTCAGTCCTGTCCTTTTCTAATTCATGTGACTTCAAAGCAAACTTGCTAGATCACACAGGGATTTATACAGTCATGGCTGAACATGTTGACACCCATGAAACTGTTCCAGAAAATGAAGCATTTCTCCTAGAAAATTATTGCAATTACACATGTTTTGTTATACATGTTTATCTCCTTTGTGTGTGTTGGAACAACACAAAAAAACAGACAAAAAAGGCAAATTGAACATAATTTCTCACAAAACCCCAGAAATGGGCTGGACAAAATTGTTGTCACCGTCAACTTAATATTTGATTACACACCCTTTGGAATAAATAACTGCAATCAATCGCTTTCTATAACCATCAACAAGCTTCTTACACTTCTCAACTGGAATTTTGGACCATTCTTCTTTTGCAGACTGCTGCAATTTTCTCATATTTGAAGGATGCCTTCTACCAATAGCAATTTTTAGATCGCTCCACAGGTGTTCAATGGGGTATTAGATCCGGGCTCATTGCTGGTCACTTCAGAACTCTCCAGCATTTTGTTTGCATACATTTATGGGTGTTTCTTGAAGTATGTTTGGGGTCATTGTCCTGCTGGAAGACCCATGACCTAGGATGCAAACCCAGCTTTTTGACAATGTACACTACATTGCAACCCAAAATCCTTTGGTAATCTTCAGATTTCATGATGTCTTGCACACAGTCAAGGCACCCAATGCCAGAGGCACCAAAACAACCCCAAAACATATTTGACCCTCCACCATATTTGACTGTAGATACTGTGTTCTTTTCATTGTAGGCCTCATTCCGTTTTCGGTAAACAGTAGAATGATGAGCTTTACCAAACAGCTCTATCTTGGTCTAATCTGTCCACAAAACTCTTTCCCAGAAGAATTTTGTCTTATGTACATTTTGGCAAACTGCAGTCTAGCTTTTTTATTTCTGTGTGTCAGCAGTGAGGTCCTACTAGGTCTCCTACCATAGCGTTTCATTTCATTTAAATGTCACCGGATAGTTTGCGCTGATGCTGATGCACCCTGAGTCTGCAGGACAGCTTGAATTTCTTTGGAACTTGATTGGGGCTGCTTATCCACCATCCGGACTATCCTGCTTTGCAACCTTTCAGCAATTTTTCTATGCCGTCCAGGTCCAGGGAGATTAGCTACAGTGCCATGGGTTCTAAACTTCTTGATTTTGTTGACCACTGTGGACAAAGGAACATCAAGATCTCTGTAGATGGATTTGTAGTCTTGAGATTGTTTATATTTTTCAACAATTTTGGTTCTCAAGTCCTCAGACAATTCTCTTCTCTTTCTGTTCTCCATGCTTAGTGTGGCACACACACACACACACACACACACACACACACACACACACACAATGCAAAGATTGATTCTACTTCTCGCCTTTTTATCTGGTTTCAGGTGTGATTTTCATACTAGACTTTGCAGTAAGTAATAAAAATGCCTTAAAACTAGTGTTGAGCCACCCCCGTAGTGTTCGAGTTCGGTTCGGTTTGTCGAACACCCGTGTGTTCGCCGAACTGTTCGTCGAACTGTTCGTCGAACACCTTCGAACACCGTTAAAACCAATGGCAGGCAAACAAAAACACATAGAAACACATAGAAAACACCTTCAAAGGTGTCCAAAAGCTGACAAACTGCTCAGAAGACACAACTAACACATGGAAAAGTGACAAGTACATATAGTCATGCGAAAAGAAAAGAGGTGGAGGAGTAAAAGGAGGGGGAGTCACAGATATAGGCATGTCATGCCCTTCTAAAATCCAAAAAGTGAGAAGCCGACACGTTCAGTCCGCTCCTGCCCGTGCCACCTCCGTGTCGCCGGGTTTGTGCCAGAGCCGCGGTGAACCCTGACGGCCAGCCCCCCTCTCCCAATACTGGTGCCTGTCCGCTGGTGGGTCGAGCGAGCCCCCCTGTGGTGGAGGCAGCTCTAAGCTTTTTAATTTAAATTGTCTCTCTAATTTGAATGAATACACTTTAAATCCATTTACAAGGATCTATTGGAGGGCAAGTCTCATGCCAGCAGCCGCGTAATTCCAGCTCCAGTAGCGTCCACTAAAGCTGCTGCAGTTAAAAAGCTTTTATAAGGATCGAGCTCGGCTGTCCACCGCAAGGCATCCTACTGCCAGTCCCAGCCCCTATGCCTTGAGGTGCCTCCTGATGCTCTTCACTGAGTATCCCGTGGTCCCGAAGCATTTCCTTTGAAAAAATGAAGTGTCCAAACTACAAGTGGTGTAGCTTGCTTAACAGCCGGGATAATCCGCTGACTAGCAGACACTGCTACTAGGTACAAAGTATTTCCTGGGCTAGATGCAGTTAAAAATTTGTAATTAGATACTCTCGTTGGATGCTGAGAAAGCATTCCATAGAGTCTCCTGGCACGCCATATATGATTCTCTTAAAAAGCTTGGGGTAGGGGTCTAGGGGACCCTTTTATAGCCAAAATCACGGCCCTGTATCACAATACGTCACCTAGGCTGAAGATGAATGGAACTGTAGCACCCTGAGGGCTCGGTTGCTACAGAGGTATTGCACCTCACCCAGAGGTGTGATATCTCACTCTCAGGTAAGGATGGAGTGTGGATCAGGACCCGACACCTGCATGCATTACACCACATTGCCGTGGGGCAGGGCGACCAATATGCCTCTGAGATGGGCAAGACAGTCCCTGTCCCTGGCTGGAGTGGGGGGAGGGAACACTGAGGAAGGGGAACCCTGTAGTGCAGGAGCAGGGAGGAAGCAGTTCCTGGGTGCATTGAGAAGGGAGTATAAAAGGTGGGCACCATCTTAGTTCAGTGCAGAGAAGTCTGAGCAGAAGTGGCAGGGAGCAGGGGCTCTGCATGAGCTCTGCTCCGGAGGTGGGCCTAGTAACAGAGGCCCAGGCCTGGAAGAGGGAGAAGGAAGGAAGAGGAGTGGAGAAGCCTCCAGGAACGAGGAATGAAGGGTCAGAACCTTCTGCGTCTGGTCCTGGATCCGACTCATAAAGATTCTGGGCATCAGTGCAGATCATTTCCTCGTCTGGATTCACAGAAGCGCTGGAGTCGACCTCTGATTCCCAGGCTATAGTATGAGTAAACAGCTCTGCAGACTCAACCATCTGTTCTACCTCATACTCAGACGGGCAGCTGGAGATTTGGGAGCTGTGAGGAAGCAAGTGGGATTGGGGTGACACCTTTGAGGACTGGAGTATTTGTGATGTTGAAGTTGATGTGGAGGAGAGCCCACTTAAAGGAGCACTTGATATCCGTTGAAGCACCTGCTGTTTTTGTGCCTCATCTGGAATTTGTAGCGATTGGCGTGGCCGTAAGAAAGGGATCTTATCACATTGTCCGCTAAAAGAAGTAGACATTTTAGTTTGGCTGGAAGATGGTCTTTCTTCTGCAGATGTTACTGTTGCTTTAACACCTACCCCACGGACACAACCTTTTTTCCCCTTCCCAACACGCCTATTCCCCTTTCCACCAGCAGCAGGCCTTTTTCCACTCATTTTGGTGGTTAACTAATTCACAACTCTGGAGTTGTTTGCACAAAAAAACAATGGATGGGAACCGAGCAGAGCTGAGTGGCCAAACTGTGGTATTAGGCCAAAACTATTGGCTGGGTTAGATGCAGAAAAAAATTATATTCAATTTGCAACCTGATGGAGGTCAGTATAGATGGACTAATAGAACAAGTCCCACACACAGCTAGAAGCCCAAATATTTTTTCATAGGTAGATGCAGATATAAATTATTTTTAATTTGCAACCTGATGGAGGTCAGTATAGATGGACTAATAGAGAAAGTCCCACACACTGCTAGAAGGCCAAATATTTTTTCAGAGGTAGATGCAGATAAAAATTATTTTTAATTTGCAGCCTGATGGAGGTCAGTATAGATGGACTAATAGAGAAAGTCCCACACACTGCTAGAAGGCCAAATATTTTTTCAGAGCTAGATGCAGACAAAAAATTATTTTGAATTTGCAACCTGATGGAGGTCAGTATAGATGGACTAATAGAGAAAGTCCCACACACTGCTAGAAGGCCAAATATTTTTTCAGAGCTAGATGCAGATAAAAATTATTTTTAATTTGCAACCTGCTGGAGGTCAGTATAGATGGACTAATAGAGAAAGTCCCACACACTGCTAGAAGGCCAAATATTTTTTCAGAGCTAGATGCAGAAAAAAAATATTTTTAATTTGCAACCTGATGGAGGTCAGTATAGATGGACTAATAGAGAAAGTCCCACACACTGCTAGAAGGCCAAATATTTTTTCAGAGCTAGATGCAGAAAAAAATTATATTCAGTTTGCAACCTGATGGAGGTCAGTATAGATGGACTAATAGAACAAGTCCCACACACAGCTAGAAGCCCAAATATTTTTTCAGAGGTAGATGCAGAAAAAAATTATATCCAGTTTGCAACCTGATGGAGGTCTGTATAGATGGATTAATAGAACAAGTCCCACACACAGCTAGAAGCCCAAATATTTTTTCAGAGGTAGATGCAGAAAAAAATTATATTCAGTTTGCAACCTGATGGAGGTCTGTATAGATGGATTAATAGAACAAGTCCCACACACAGCTAGAAGCCCAATATTTTTCAGAGGTAGATGCAGAAAAAAAATATATTCAGTTTGCAACCTGATGGAGGTCAGTATAGATGGACTAATAGAGAAAGTCCCACACACTGCTAGAAGGCCAAATATTTTTTCAGAGCTAGATGCAGACAAAAAATTATTTTTAATTTGCAACCTGATGGAGGTCAGTATAGATGGACTAATAGAGAAAGTCCCGCACACTGCTAGAAGGCCAAATATTTTTTCAGAGCTAGATGCAGATATAAATTATTTTTAATTTGCAACCTGATGGAGGTCAGTATAGATGGACTAATAGAGAAAGTCCCACACACTGCTAGAAGGCCAAATATTTTTTCAGAGCTAGATGCAGAAAAAAATTATATTCAGTTTGCAACCTGATGGAGGTCAGTATAGATGGACTAATAGAACAAGTCCCACACACAGCTAGAAGCCCAAATATTTTTTCAGAGGTAGATGCAGAAAAAAATTATATTCAGTTTGCAACCTGATGGAGGTCTGTATAGATGGATTAATAGAACAAGTCCCACACACAGCTAGAAGCCCAAATATTTTTTCAGAGGTAGATGCAGAAAAAAATTATATTCAGTTTGCAACCTGATGGAGGTCTGTATAGATGGATTAATAGAACAAGTCCCACACACAGCTAGAAGCCCAATATTTTTTCAGAGGTAGATGCAGAAAAAAAATATATTCAGTTTGCAACCTGATGGAGGTCAGTATAGATGGACTAATAGAGAAAGTCCCACACACTGCTAGAAGGCCAAATATTTTTTCAGAGCTAGATGCAGACAAAAAATTATTTTTAATTTGCAACCTGATGGAGGTCAGTATAGATGGACTAATAGAGAAAGTCCCGCACACTGCTAGAAGGCCAAATATTTTTTCAGAGCTAGATGCAGATATAAATTATTTTTAATTTGCAACCTGATGGAGGTCAGTATAGATGGACTAATAGAGAAAGTCCCACACACTGCTAGAAGGCCAAATATTTTTTCAGAGCTAGATGCAGAAAAAAATTATATTCAGTTTGCAACCTGATGGAGGTCAGTATAGATGGACTAATAGAACAAGTCCCACACACAGCTAGAAGCCCAAATATTTTTTCAGAGGTAGATGCAGAAAAAAATTATATTCAGTTTGCAACCTGATGGAGGTCTGTATAGATGGATTAATAGAACAAGTCCCACACACAGCTAGAAGCCCAAATATTTTTTCAGAGGTAGATGCAGAAAAAAATTATATTCAGTTTGCAACCTGATGGAGGTCTGTATAGATGGATTAATAGAACAAGTCCCACACACAGCTAGAAGCCCAATATTTTTTCAGAGGTAGATGCAGAAAAAAAATATATTCAGTTTGCAACCTGATGGAGGTCAGTATAGATGGACTAATAGAGAAAGTCCCACACACTGCTAGAAGGCCAAATATTTTTTCAGAGCTAGATGCAGACAAAAAATTATTTTTAATTTGCAACCTGATGGAGGTCAGTATAGATGGACTAATAGAGAAAGTCCCGCACACTGCTAGAAGGCCAAATATTTTTTCAGAGCTAGATGCAGATATAAATTATTTTTAATTTGCAACCTGATGGAGGTCAGTATAGATGGACTAATAGAGAAAGTCCCACACACTGCTAGAAGGCCAAATATTTTTTCAGAGCTAGATGCAGAAAAAAATTATATTCAGTTTGCAACCTGATGGAGGTCAGTATAGATGGACTAATAGAACAAGTCCCACACACAGCTAGAAGCCCAAATATTTTTTCAGAGCTAGATGCAGAAAAAAATTATATACAATTTGCAACCTGATGGAGGTCAGTATAGATGGACTAATAGAACAAGTCCCACACACTGCTAGAAGCCCAAATATTTTTTCAGAGCTAGATGCAGAAAAAAATTATATACAATTTGCAACATGATGGAGGTCAGTATAGATGTACTAATAGAATGATGCTATGCCCAAAAGATTTTACTTCACTAGGTGCAGTAAAAAAATTGGTATTCTATACACAGGTGGTATATCTTGCAACACAGATAGGCTACTCCACTGACTAACACACTCTGCAATAGGCCAAAAAGGATTAGCTTTGCTAGATTCAGCCAAATGCTGTGAAAAAAACTTGCACAGCATTGGCACAGACCTGCCTGGCAAAAACTGATAGGAACTGATGTAACCTAGTCCTGAAAAGGACTGCAATTACAATTAGTCTTTACTCCCACAATCTATCTATTTAAGAGCACAGACCTGCCTGATAAAAGTCGTAGGAAATGCTGTAACCTAGTCCTTAAAAGGACTGCAATCACAACTATTCCCTACTCCCAAGCTATCTGTAGATTTGTGCGAAAATTGGCTTGAAATTAACAAGGTATAGCGCACACAGCAACAGCGGTGCCGTCTAACACGCAGCTGCAGCAGTGAGAAAATGGTGGCGACGGGGAAAATGGCTTGGTCTTATAGGGCAAGGACATGTGACATACACTGCCAATGACACATGCCCTTCCTTGTGTGAAAAAAAAGCACTTCGCTCCGTGTGTGCGCTGCTGATAGGCTGACAGATTGCACCTCCCCACTGTAAATGCGGGAAAGAGAAAAAAAAATGGAGATCTTCATTATTCCTGCAGAGATCCATCCCCTGCCCCTCCCCCCACCCCGCTGTACACTCAAACTGCGTATTAACATTAATTTTCATCATTACTGAGAAAAAATCCAGTTATGATTTTGGTGCACGAACAGTTATCGAACATAACCTCGAACAGCCAAATTTTTCTCAAATTGTTCGTGTTCGCCGAACGGCTCGAACACCGCCCAAAACAGCTCGAATTTGAGATTGGCGAACAGTTCGAGTCGAACAACGCTCATCTCTACTTAAAACATTCTCTCTCATTATTCTGGCATTTGGCAAATATTAAACATTACGGTAATCCTAATTGACCTAAAAAGGGAAAGGTTTATTCTGATTTCATGCCAGATATTGAGAAAAACATGTATATGGGTCTTTTTATAGAGTGTATGTAAACTTCTGGTTTCAACTGTATATCTTCCATAGTCTCCTTTATTATGTATATTGCCATCCCTTATTACACAGTGCCCTCTCTTGTTATGTACAGCACCATTCCTTACACATCGGATTATATAGCACCCTGTTCTTTATTACATACCATCATCTCTTATTAGATATAAAATGCAATGACGGCTGATGGGAAGCATGGGAAAGCTTCTTTTCTAATGGAGGAGCTGATGGACTGGTCATCTGGTCCCCGGCTGCTCCATCAGCAGTCATTTTATATCTAACAAGAGAGGACTATGTAATAAAAGAGAGCACTGTGAATAACAAAAATAACAAGAATACACTATGTAAGAGACAGCACTGTACATAACAGAAGAAAAAGCTATATAATAAAGGACCGCCCCATATATCTAGAGAGGATGGTATGTAGTAAGGGACAGTGTTATACAGATTATTTGTTATACAGGTTATATTGATTATGGCTTACAGCCAATGAAAACACTAAAGTCATTATCTCAGTAAATTAGAATACTTTATAATACCAGCTTGAAAAATGTTTTTAAAATCCTTAATGTTGGCCTACTGAAATGTATGTTCAGTAAATGCACTCAATACTTGGTTGGGGCTCCTTTTGCATCAATTACTGCATCAATGTGGCGTGGCATGGTGGCGATCAGCCTGTGGCACTGTTGAGGTGTTATGGAAGCCCAGGTTGCTTTGATAGCAGCCTTCAGCTCATCTGCATTGTTGGGTCTGGTGTCTCTCATCTTCCTCTTGACAATACCCCATATATTCTTTATGAGGTTAAGGTCAGGCGAGTTTGCTGGCCATTCAAGAACAGTGATACTGTTATTTTTAAACCAGGGATTGGTACTTTTGGCAGTGTGTACAGATGCTTAGTCCTGCTGGAGAATGAAATTTCCATCTTTAAAAAGCTTGTCGGCAGAGGGAAGCATGAAGTACTCTAAAATTTCCTGGTAGACGGCTGCGCTTACTTTGATCTTGATAAAACACAGTGGACCTACACCAGCAAATGACATGGCTCCCCAAACCATCACTGATTGTGGAAACTTCACACTAGACCTCAATCAGCTTGGATTGTGTGCCTCTCTACTCTTCCTCCAGACTCTGGGACCTTGATTTCCAAATGAAAATTGGAACTCTGGAACCTTGTGGAGTGTGTCAATGACTGCCTTCTGGACATTTGTCAAGTCAGCAGTCTTCCCCATGATTGTGGAGCCTACTGAAACAGACTAACGGACCTTTTTAAACCCGTAGGAAGCCTTTGCAGGTGTTTTTTGTTAATTATTTTAATTTACTGAGATAATGACTTTTGTGTTTTCATTGGCTGTAAGCCATAATAATCAACATTAACAGAAATAAACACTTGAAATAGATCACTCTGTTTGTAATGACTCTGTATAATATATGAGTTTCACTTTTTGTACTGAGGAACTGAAATGAATTAACTTTTTGATGATATTCTAATTTAGTGAGATGCACCTGTACATAATAAAAGAGGCAACTATGTAACTATCTACTGTATGTAACTAAGGACGGCGCTATACATAATAAGCGAGTACACTATATACTAAGGGACTGTGCTATAGATAATAAGGCTACATTCCTGCATCTGTGTGCAGTGTCGGTGTGCTGCCCACTTTTACAGACGCACTGAGCATGTCCTATTCTGATCCTCAAAAGCGGATCAGAACAAAAAATTCTTTGACCCTCACGGATCTCATTCTCAGATCCGTGATTTTCACGTATGTGTGAATGGACCTATAAAACTCTACTAGTCTGTTTGCCGTCCGATAAAAAAATATGGCAGCACACGGACATATCACCCAAATGTGAGAACGTGGCCTAAGGGATTTTACAGATAACATTATCACTATAAGTCATGCAGTACTGATATAGAATAATATTTACATCCAGGAAATTACCGCTGTCGTTTTGTCTGATTAAATTAGTTTCTGCTATTTCTTCTCCATCTGGTCAGACCTTCATGTCGACATCTCCCAGCCATGACTCGTCTTGTCACACTGATCACTGCAGCCCTGAAAATAACAAAGTCACATATATTGTATACATACATGTGTCCCCCGCACTGCGCCCCTGAAAACAGATATGTACCCCACCATTAACATGCTATTAGCCACGCGCCAATCAAAATATAAAATGATAACCAACACTGTTCCCCCCCATTAACTATAATCTCCGTCGCCCAATAAATATAAATTATTCGGTCTCTGTGACTCGCCCCAATTAACTTTAAGGCTATGTGCACACGGAAAATATAAAAGGTTGTACAGTACTAGCAAAGTGAGATCCCGGGATTCTCATGCACATGTTGCTTATTTTTCCCTTGCAGATTTACAGCAGATTAAAATCTGCATAATGTCAATTTTTGCAGCGTATTTCACCTGTACTAATGAGTGGGGGAAAATATGCAACAAAAAAAAGTATTTTGCTCAGCGTTCTTCCAGCCAACACTTTAGAATATGCAGCAGAATTTTCTCCTGCAAATCCTGAACATGTGCACAAAGCCTTTTTCCCTGTCCTGTGCCCCCCCCATTCATTATAAGTCCTTGATAGCATCATAATAAATTTGATGATGGGAGAAGACATTATCAGGTGCTGAGCATCCTGTGCTACCTCCCAATTCATTACAAGTCCCTGACAGTGTCTTCTCCCACCTTTCAATTCATTATAAAGAGTCCTATGCATGTTACCACCTCCTCTCCCACTCCCCAATAAATTTTAAGTCCCTGAAAATGTCATAATGAATTGTAAGATGGGGGAGGATGCTATCAGGGACTTAGCACCCTTCTCTACCACCCAATTCATTTTATATCCATATCTAACATCCCCTTTCACCTCCTGATGTTCATAAGTCCATTATAAGTCCCCCTTACTCCTATCCCAATCCCCCACCCCATCATTGTCCTCTCTCCCACATCCCTCATTGTAATCTCCCCAACCCTCTCATTGTCTTCTCCCCCACATCCATCATTGTCCTCTCCCCCACATCCTTCATTGTCATCTGCCCCACCCCCATCGTTGTCCTCTCCCCCACATCCATCATTGTCCTGTCCCCCACATTTATCATTGTCCTCTCCCCCACTTCCATCATTGTCCTCTCCACCACCGCATCATTGTTCTCCCCACCACACATCAGTGTCCTCTCCCCCACCTCAATCATTGTCCTCTCCACCACCCCCATCATTGTTCTCCCTTACCACACCTCAGTGTCCTCTCCACCATCCCATCATTGTTCTCCTTACCATTGCTCTCACCCCACTACCTGCATCATTGCTCTCCCCCACCACACCTCAGTGTCCTCTCCTCCACCCCCATCATTGCTCTCCCTCACCACCCCATCATTGTTCTCTCCCATCATTGTCCTCTCCAACACCCCATCATTGTTTTCCCACACCACAACTCAGTGTCCTCTCCCCCACCTCCATCATTGTCCTCTCCAACACCCCATCATTGTTCTCCCACACCACACCTCAGTGTCCTCTTCCCCACTTCCATCATTGTCTTCTCCTCCAGCCCCATCATTGTTCTCCCCCACCACACCTCAGTGTCCTCTCCTCCACCACACCTCAATGTCCTCTCCACCACCCTCATCATTGTTCTCCCCCACCACACCTCATTGTCCTCTCCACCCCCACCATTGTTCTTTCCACCCCCATCATTGTTCTCCCCACCACACCTGTGTCCTCTCCTCCACCCTCATCATTGCTCTCTCCCACCACCTCCATCATTGTTCTCCTTCACCACACCTCAGTGTCCATTATTGCTCTCCCCCACCAACCCCATCATTGTTCTCCCACACCAACCTTCAGTGTCCTCTCTTGGACTGCACAGTGTATTGGTTAAGAAAAAAGAAACAACACTCGCCTCTCCTGCAGCATTGTCATCACCGGCAACTTTCTCTCTGACACAGGCGCGCACTGCATGCTGGCGTCATTGTAGGGGGTGGCTGGGTGATGAAGACGTCGAGTCAAGATGGGGTTAATAATTGTTATATGTGTTTATTAGTGTTGAGCGAGCGCTAAAATGCTCGGGTGCTCGAAGCTCTGGCTGAGCTCACCATGATACTCAGGTGCTCGACCCGAGCAACGAGCCCAATGTTAGTCTATGGGAGACCCGAGCATTTTTGCGGCGCCACCCCCGGCAGTCTGTAGAAAGCCTAAAAAGTGCCCAAAACGATAGTGACAGTGCTTAAAAGACATGGGGACAGCATGGGCATCGCCCCAGGAAGCATTTCTGACCCCCAGGTCATTGCTGTCAACAATGTGGTCAGAGGTATTAAGCCACTTTAACGGGCTCACAATAAAACGTTCAAAAACGAAACTGAAACGGTTTTCCTGTGAAATATGTTAAGGAACTTCCTTTCCAGGGTAAAGACTTGTGTATAAGGTAAAATAAATAACCAAAAACAAAAATACTCCTCCACACCTTGGGCTATGTAAACAAGTAGCATTTTTTATGCGTTTTTGCACTTTTGTATTGCTTTCACACGTGACAAATGCATTCACCGGGAAATGTCATTTTAACATTTTACAATCTTATCTGGCCATGTGCTGTGTGACACATGCATACAGTGCTGAAAAGACATGGTAACAGCATGGGGAAGACCCCTGGAAGCATCTCTGACACCCAGGTCACTACCTAAAAGTGTGCCTATCAGAAGTGATCCTTTCCGCATCAGAAGATGCAGACTTGCAACTATCCCCGTGCAAGTTCTTGTCCCAGGGCAGTGTTCAATTGTACCTCCACCATTCCTTGCAATGCAAGCGCAAGTATGCAGCCTGCCACCCACCCACCCCCAGGCTGCAATACCATACTGCTAGCTTGCTTGCACTTGAAATGGGGCCTTTTAGTTTGGAGGAGGCCGAAGCTGGCCACTACCTCATGGCTGCTTCGGCAGCGAGGTATCCATACTCAGTCCCCAGCCGCCCGGCGGCCGGGTGTCCATAAACGGTCCCCAGCCACCCCTATTTCTCCTTGAAACTCCCCCCCACACTTTTCTTAGCCTGGCCTGCTTTAGGGCAGCATTGGACGAGCCCACCAGAGAACCAGACTCCTCTGGTGGGCCCTGGCTTCTCCATCAGGGGAGTTGAGAGTGCCAAGGTGAGGAGCATGATGATGATGATAGAAATTAGCATCTGCTTTGTTTTTTTGGAATGCAAGCGTAAGTGTGCAACCAAACACCCACCCACCCCTAGGCTGCAATACCATACTGCTAGCTTGCACCTGAAATGGGGCCTTTTAGTTTGGAGGAGGCCGAAGCTGGCCACTACCTAATGGCTGCCTCGGCAGCGAGGTATCCATACTCGGTCCCCAGCTGCACCGCGGCCGGGTGTTCACACACGGTCCCCAGCCGCCTGGGGGCGGCCGGGTGTCCATAAATGGTCCCCAGCCGCCCCTATTTCTCCTTCAAACTTTCCCCACACTTTTCTTAGCCTAGCCTGCTTTAGGGCAGCATTGGACGAGCCCACCAGACAACCAGACTGTTAGAACTCTCCTGTTAGGTTTTTTCTATTATGCTGGTCACATGACTGTTTTTGCCTATTTAATCCTGCTCCGCCCTTCTGGCCTTGCTGGACTTCATTGTAATTTCTACTCTTAAGGTAGCCAGGTGCTTTGTTACCTTTCTCAGTCAGTTTAGCTAGGTCTTTTGACCTCTATGTTCTATGTTGTTTGTTTGTCTTTTTACTGCTACAATTTCTGCTAGGAGGTGTCCATCTTTCTCCCAGTCCCTAGTTCTTGTAGGGATCCCTCCCTCACATCTATAGGTCTTCGTTCAGACTAGCTGAGGACTTTAGCGGGTCTGATCGCAGGATCAGGTTCCCCGTTACATCGTAGGGATCTAGCTTAGTTCTATTGTAGGGACAGATCTCCTGTCTTTCCTTAGTGCTTGTAGCAGATCATAACACAGACTCCTCCGGTGGGCCCTGGCTTCTCCATCAGGGGAGTTGAGAGTGCCAAGATGAGGAGCATGATGATGATGATAGAAGTTAGCGTCTGCTTTGTTTTCTTGGAATGAAAGCCCATGTATGTAGTAGCGACTAGGCCTGAGGTGGTCAGCTTTTTGACGCATATCCTACCTCCTCCGAGGATTGCTGGATGTTTTCCTGCTACTATCCCAGTTCTATGACTCCCGTTAAAACAAAGCTTCAGGTGATGAATGATGGATGAGGTGGTGGCAAAGGAGAAAGATCAGGAGGAACAGGGACCATTCACATCAATATCAGGCCAGTCAACCACACATGTCTTGTAGGATATGTTTCTGCACCAAAAGGAGCGGTTCGGCTACACAGTTAAAGGGCATGCAGTGAGTGCAATGACTAACAAAAATTTTGAGGCACTCCAATGCCCCTTGGAAGTGACATGGAGGTCAGAGGGCCTTAACTAAACATTTTTTTCCATTTATAGCAACTGGGTCTCCTATGCACTGTTGGCCTAAGCAGTGAATGGAAGGCTTTCCAAAAATTATGAGGAACTGCAATGCCCCTTGAAACAGACGTGGATTACAGCATACTAACAACCTTCTACCCATTATTGCCCCTGGGAAAAGTGGTGGAGGTCGCAGTAGCTTAACAAGACAGTTTTAATGCCCCTTGGAAGAGTGGTGGAGGTCACAGTAGCTTAAAAAGATGGTTTAAATGCCCCTTGGAAGAGACATGGAGGTCGCAGTGGAAAAAAAAGACAATATCAATGCCCCTGGGAAAAGTGGTGGAGGTCGCAGAAGCTTAACAAGATGGTTTTAATGCCCCTTGGAAGAGACGTGGTGGTTGCAGTAGCTTAACAAGACGGTTTTAATGCCCCTTGGAAGAATGGTGGAGGTCGCAGTGGCTTAACAAGACGGTTTTAATGCCCCTTGGAAGAGACGTGGAGGTTGCAGTAGCTTAACAAGACGGTTTTAATGCCCCTTGGAAGAATGGTGGAGGTCGCAGTAGCTTAACAAGACTGTTTTAATGCCCCTTGGAAGAGACGTGGAGGTCGCAGTAGCTTAACAAGACGGTTTTAATGCCCCTTGGAAGAGACGTGGAGGTTGCAGTAGCTTAACAAGACGGTTTTAATGCCCCTTGGAAGAGACGTGGAGGTTGCAATAGCTTAACAAGACGTTTTTAATGCCCCTTGGAAGAGCGGTGGAGGTCGCAGTAGCTTAACAAGAAGGTTTTAATGCCCCTTGGAAGAGTGGTGGAGGTCACAGTAGCTTAAAAAGACGGTTTAAATGCCCCTTGGAAGAGACGTGGAGGTCGCAGTGGAATAAAAAGACAATATCAATGCCCCTGGGAAAAGTGGTGGAGGTCGCAGTAGCTTAACAAGATGGTTTTAATGCCCCTTGGAAGAGATGTGGAGGTTGAAGTAGCTTAACAAGATGGTTTTAATGCCCCTTGGAAGAGACGTGGAGGTTGCAGTAGCTTAACAAGACGGTTTTAATGCCCCTTGGAAGAGACGTGGAGGTTGCAGTAGCTTAACAAGACGGTTTAAATGCCCCTTGGAAGAGCCATGCAGTATAGCATCTTAAAAACATTATTCCCATTATTGGGGAGTGGGTCTCCCATAGTCTTTGCCTATACCTTCCAAGCAAAAGCTGCCAAAAATTGGACAGAGGAACTTGCAATGCTGGCAACACGGACCACAGTCACCATGGTGGTATAGTGGTGGTGGAGGCTGAGGATAAGGAGAAGAGCAAAAAACAGCCGAAATGAGGAAATGTATACCCATGTGTGGGTGTGAAGCGGTGCATGGGAATACACCTCCCGAAATAACACAGTGGATTTGACTTTATGTTACTCTGCTGTCATTTGGTGGTGATGAGAAGTCTGGCCCAATTCAGCCCTTGTTCATTTTCATAAGGGTCAGCATTGTCAGCATTGTCAGTTGACAGTTGAGTGCGCTTATTTGTTATAATTCCCCCAGCGGCACTAAAAACACGCTCCGATAACACGTTAGTGGCAGGGCAGGCCAGGACCTCCAAGGTGTACAGAGCGAGTTCATTCCAAGTGTCCAGCTTGGATACCCAATAATTAAAAGGCACAGAGGAATCACGGAGGACGCTGGTACGGTCGGCAAGGTACTCCCTCACCATCTTTTGAAACTTTCCACTCCTTGTGAGAGTACCCCGCGCCTAAGGGCCTGTAAGCTGGGCGGGTCTCAGAAAACTGTACCAGAACGTTGACAGTGTTTCCCTGCCTCTGCTGGATTGGAATTGCGTCTCTCTCACCTGTACTTCTTGGTTGGGCAACGAACTGTGACCTCTGCCGCTAGCGTGTTCAGATGGGAATTTTTTTAACAGTTCTGAAACAAGGGCCCTCTGGTACTGCCCCATTTTTGTAGACCTCTCCACCTCAGGAATAAGAGAGTGAAAGTTCTCCTTGTAGCGGGGGTCTAAAAGTGTCACCAACCAGTAATGACTGTCACCCAACATTTTGACAACGCGAGGGTCACGGTTAAGGCAGCGTAACATAAAGTCAGCCATGCGTGCCAGACTGGTAACGGGCAAGACTTCCGTGTTCTCACCAAGATGACGACTTACCATGCTCTCCTCCTCCTCCCTGTCCTCAGGCCACCCAAGCTAAACCGACGGTATGACAGTTGTACAGGTACTACCGTCTAGAGCGCATGATACCAGCTCCTGTTCTTCCTCCTCCTCCTCTCCCTCATTGTCCCCCCATGCACGTTGGGATGAGATGAGGCTGGGCTGTGTGTAATCGCCCGCTACGGCTTCTTAATCCATCTTATAATACTCTGGCTGCAATGCCTCCTCTTTAATTCTCTGCAGAGAGTGTTGCAAAAGACAGACAAGTGGGATGCTGACGCTAATGATGGCGTCATCGCCACACACCATCTTGGTGAACTCCTCAAAGTTTGTCAGGATGGTACATATGTCAGACATCCAAGTCCACTCCTGAGGTCTTATGTGTGGAGTTTGACCTGAATATCGATGGCCTTGTTGCAGCTGGTACTCCACAACTGCTCTCTTCTGCTCACAAATACTTTGCAACATGTGGAGGGTAGAGTTCCAACATGTGGGGACATCACACACCAGTCGGTGTGCCGGAAGCTGCAAACGCTTCTGCAACAAAGCAAGGGCGGCGGAAGCTGTAGCCGACTTGCGAAAATGAGCTGACAGGCGGCGTACTTTGACGAGCAGATCTGGCAACTGGGGTTACAATTTAAGAAACCGCTGAACCACAAGGTTAAGCACATGAGCCAGGCATGGTACGTGTGTGATCTCGCCTCGCCTCAGAGCCGCCACCAGGTTACGGCCATTCTCACACATGACCATGCCTGGATGTAGGTTCAGCCACAGATCTGCCTACTCTTTCACAGCTGTCTACAACTCACAAGCAGTGTGAGGTTTATCACCTAAGCTTATGAGTTTCAGCACAGCCTGTTGCCGCTTGGCTGAGGCAGTACTGCAGTGCTTCCAGCTTGTAACTGATGTGGTGATATCTGAGATGGAGGCTGAACATGAGGAGGCAGAGGAGAATGATGTGCAGGAGCTGTACACTGTGGGGGCAACTCTGACTGACATAGGGCCCGCAATCCTCAGTGTGGGGAGGATGTGTTCCGTCCCAAGGTCCGACTGGGTCCCGGCTTCCACTATGTTTACCCAGTGTGCCATCAGGGAGATGTACCGTCCCTGGCCATAAGCACTTGTCCACGTGTCCATGGTCAGGTGGACTCTCCCAGTAACTGCGTTGTTGAGGGCACGGCAGATGTTTTGGGACACGTGCTTGTGTAGTGCGGGGATGGCACACCGGGCAAAATAGTGTCAGCTGGGGACTGAGTACTGAGGGACGGCCACCGCCATAAGGTTGCGGAAGGATTCCGTCTCCACCAGCCTAAAAGGCAGCATTTCCAACGCAAGCAGTCATGAAATGTGCGAATTTAGGACTGTGGTCTGTGGGGCGTTGGCTGCGAATTTGCGCTTTCATTCAAAGCTCTGGGATATGGACAATTTAATGCTGCGGTGGGTCGTGGACGTTGATGCTGTTTGTTGAGAAACTGCCATAACAAGTGAAGACTGAGAGGAGGGGGCATCTTTGCATGCAGTATGGACAGGGGATTGCCTTGCACGCACAACAGGGGGTTCTATCACACGCACAACAGAGGAAGAAACAGTGGTGACACCCGCTGACACTGGTCGTGGACCCAGGGGTTCACCCCACAAAGTCGGGTGCTTTGCTGCCATGTGCCTGATCATGCTAGTGGTAGTCAGGCCGGTAGTTTTGTCACCCCTGCTGATACTGGCATGGCAGGTGGTACAAATGGCCTTTTTGGCGTTATCAGCAGAGTCTTTAAAAAAATTCCAGACTCTGGAAGACCTACCGGTTGTACTGGCAACATCCCTCGTGTTGGTGTTACGCGGAATTGTTGCCCGCCTTCTGTGTGTGGCCACCACACTGCTTCTTCCTGCCTGTTGGGGTACTCTGCCTCCCTCCCCCTGTGTGATGCTGGCCTCGCTCTGCGTGTCCTCCTGCCGCGTTGGGTCAGTTACTAGATCATCCACCACCTCCTCCTCTTCCACTTGCGCACCACGATCCTCTTCCTCACTTCTTGGCAATTTTGTCTCGTCATCATTCATCTCTTGTAACAAATTGCCAGCGTCGACTTCCTGTGGCCGTGGCTGTTCAAATATTTGGCCATCGCTGCATGGGATCTCTTCTTCCTCCACTTCAAGCGGAGCAGGCGAGGGGCACAAATATGGAAATGGACCAGTGAACAGCTCTTCAGAGTGTCCAAGTGTGGGATCAGTTGCTGTCTGATGACACTCGGCATGGTGGGAGGAAGGAGCATCAGGGTGAGGAGGAGTATGCGGTCGAGACTCACGGCTACTAAAACTTGACCGTGTGGAAGACAGACCGGAGGTGGTGGTGCCCAGGTAA
The DNA here is from genome assembly GCF_046119375.1 of Phyllobates terribilis. Lineage (NCBI taxonomy): Eukaryota > Metazoa > Chordata > Amphibia > Anura > Dendrobatidae > Phyllobates > Phyllobates terribilis. The sequence goes on from NW_027362771.1 coordinate 297,357,688, forward strand.
CTGGAAGTATTATCTGCTATCCAATTAATAACCTGTTCACACTGATCAGTTCGCAATACTGGTGTTGTAGTGTGCTTCCCAAGTAATTCTGTCAAGAAGTGGGAGCGAGAAGCTGTGGCTGTTGGTTGTGGCACATTTTCACCTTGGCCACGGCCCCGTCCTCTACACGCACCATCACCAGAGCGTCACGTTCCACGTCCCTTGCCACGCGCCTTGCCCATTGTAAATGAAGTAAAATAGCTTACACTCGCACTATCAATGGAAAAAGGGTAATAGAAAGGAGATTAGAACCGTGGAAGAGGAAAACCACAGTTCTCTTTGTCTGGCCTACACCAGAATCTTTTAAACAGATATATTTCTGACTGAACAGGCCAAAAGCTGTAAAACAGGCCAAAAGCTGAATAATACAGAGATTTGAACTGTGGAATTGCAAAACCACAGTTCTAATTTACTGGCATATACCAAACTTTTTTAAATAGACATATTTGTGTCTGAACAGTCAGCGACACACTCAAACAGTATTTTTTATGTAAAAAAGACCCAAAAGTGGATAATACAGAGATTTGACCCGTGGAAATACAAAACCACAGTTATAGTAATGTGGCCTACACCAGACACTTTTAAACAGATATATTGGTGTTTGACCAGTCAGGGAGACACTATTACAGTTTTTTTTCATGGCAAAAAAAGCCAAAAACAGGATAATACAGAGATTTGACCAGTGGAACTGCAAAAACCACAGTTCTATTTTTGTGGCCTACACCAGACTCTTTTAAACAGATATATTGGTGTCTGAACAGTCACAGACACACTAAATTTTTTTTTTTGGGGGGGGGGGGGAGGGGATACCAAAAGGTTAATAAGATGCTTATTTGGACAGTCTGACTGAGGAAAAATAAATAAATACAGGATTTAGATGAAAAAAAAAAAAATTTTTCCTGGCCCCTGAGACCGGGGTGATAAGTCTAGCAATTTGACCAACAGGAGCACACAGGACTGTAATGCAGCATTTGCTGGTATAACCACTGCGTCTCCTATACAGTCTGCCTGCCTGCCTGCCTGATATCTGGGATGGATATTAGTCCTGAGAAGGACTGTTTGTTTGATTTGGCCGGCTTTAGAGACCCTACACTAACTATTTTGCACTATATATCTCTCCCTAACTCAGCAGCACTGACCCTACACTGGCTGATCCGGAGCAACTGTGTCCAAGATGGCGGCGCCCGGTTTTTTAAATACTCGAGGTGACGCTGTGCGGCCATCCAATCACTGTAATGCCCACAAACAACATGGCTGCGGCATTGCAGTGACTGGCTGGCAATCCCTGCATGTTCATTGGCTGTGTAAAGAGCGCCAAACGTGCAGGGCGGAGACCCGAGCTCCCGCCCGAGTAACCCGGAAATGCTCGGTGCTCGCCGAACATCCCGAGTAGCGTGATGTTTGGGCGAGTAACGAGCAGTGTCGAGCATGCTCACTCAACACTAGTGTTTATAGTTATTTATTTGATAGAGTGTTTTGCTGTGTGAAACCCCTATGGTCGATTATTGTATGCCGGTCCTCCCATAGGCTTTGAAAAGGCCGTCCCTGGGTTACAGGATGTCGGCCCAGAAGGGGGAACTATACAATAGATAGGGATTCAGCTGCACTACACTGCTTAGACACCAGAGAGTTAGGACAAGCGTTACATCATTAGCTGGGAGGAGTTACAGCATTAGAGCAGTTTTGTAGAAAATCATTTCCTGGTTACAGACAGTCTAGGAGGGGAGAGTGAGGAGTGAGGAACTTTAGGCAGTGTACGCCTGCCATTAGGAGAGGCCTGTGCCAGGCCACTAAATTCCTGGGTTCAAGACCCGAGTGCACAAAATCGGGGTAGGTTCTGTTCCCATACACAGAGAGAGACGGAGTGTGGAGGACGACTGAGCAGATAGGAAAGCAGACTCCAACAGCGATATCAGCAATGAAGAAGCGTTTACTAGTGCAAGGTATCTGAACAAAATGAGGACACATTTGAGACAGAATGTGGACGCTGGTAATGTTCTAGGCTCATGGCCTGTGAGGTGCTCAGTGCGAGGCCTCTGTTTCTCTAGAGAGGAGTCAGCCTGGTCTCAGAAATGTGGAAGATGTTGAGTCTCAGGAAGGGACGAGAACAGACATTGGAAAGGCACATTCCTAAGGGGTCTTCACTAACCAAAGAACTTGTCTTGATCTGTATTCTGCAGCCATGTATGGAAGAATTGCACAGTAAAATTGAGTCTGTTAACCTGGATCTATGATCTCCTGTCTTGCTTGTGGTTGGTCCTGGTCCAAGGGACGGCATAACAGTGAGTACAGCAAATCCTCCATTGCAGAACACACTCTTACCATTGCTCCCTTCTACATCTTCAAGCCGCGCGCCTGTGTCAGGGAGAAAGTGCTGGTCAGGAAGCAGAGGATGGATGGATTCCTGCAGCTCCACTGCCATTTAAAGCGACGCTGCAGGGATCACTCCCCCTCCCTGCCTGCCGCTTATGATGAGGGCAATCTGGCCATGGGCCCCTCTAAGCCTCGGGCACTGAGAAACATGCCAGATTTCCCTCACTATTATCCGTCCTGCAAGGGCCCCCCTGCACCTCAGGGCCCCAGTGCATGGGCTCCCCCGGTATGTCCGCCCCACACCACTGAACAAATGAACAAACATGTTGAAGATACTTAAAGGAATACTCCCACTTTCCACATGATATGCCATAAATGTGTGATAGATGCAGGTATCATCTTAAATGCCCACACCTATTACCAGAGTGGGGGTCACCCAAACCTCATCCAGCCTGGTGCTTGGCTGTTTTTATAAGGCCTCTTTCACATCTCAGTGTGTCCGGTACATGTGGTGACAGTTTTCACACGTACTGAAGACACTGACACAGGTAGACGCATTCAAATGAATGGGTCTGTGCACATGTCAGTGTACTTCCACGGACCGTGGGTCCGTGGGCAAAACACGCTGACACATCCGTTTTTTACCCAATTTACAGGCCGCAAAATGTCCCACACTGATGAAACACGGATGACATCCGTGTGACACGTACCAGCACCTGGGAATCAGCGGTACAGTTAGCGCTGTTCCCGAGTTCGGGTGCTGAAGCAATCACTCATCATTGTCCCCTGCTGACACTGCGATCACCGCTAGTAAGGGATAATGTTGAGAGTTGTATTCTGCTGCCGATGTCTTCAAAAGCTGTAAAAATAAGAATAAAATAAAAAAATACTTATACTCACCTGTCTTGAAGCGACCGCACACGCCAAGGAGCCAGGGAGAAGAATGACTCGCTTACAACTCATTCAATTCCTGTCCCTTACTACTTTGTTAAGCCTCCTTCACGTGTACATGTTTATGATACCCATTTTTTTTATGGATACCACATTTAGCCATTATAACTAGTGTTGAGCGAGTATGTCTCACTAACCCTTTCGGTGAGCATGCTCGCCGAGTATTTTATCGTGCTCGGCATTTCTTTTACTGTCGCCGCGGCTGCAAGTGTCACGGCTGTTAGACAGCTGTGACACATGCAGGGATTGGTGCTATGCACATGTCTGTTTTTTCACAGCAGCAAGGAAGACAAGGGCCAATACAAGTCTAGGGTCCATTAAAAACACGTATAGCACATGGATGGCATCTGTGTGCTGTACGTGTTTAACAAAATGGTAAAGTATAGGAGAAGCTTTGTAATTTACTTATTTCTTTATTCATACCGGAAAAACACTGATGACACCTGGATGCCACACTGATGGAAAATATTGATGACACCGGTACCAGTTTTTCAAGTATGTGTTTTATAAGTGGTATGTAAAAGTTTGGGCACTCCTAGCCAAAATGACTGTTATTGTGATCAGTTAAGAAAGTTGAAGATTAAATGATCTCTAAAAGGCCTAAAGTTAAAGATTACACATTTCCTTTGTATTTTAGACAAAAAAATATATATATTGTAATTTTGTACACTTTAAAAATTACTAAAAGGAAAATGGGCCGATGCAAAAGATTGGGCACCCTTGGAGATTTGTGTGCTCAGATAATTTTGACCAAGGTTTCAGACCTTAATTAGCCTGTTAGGGTTATGGCTTGTTCACTATCATCTTTAGGAAAGGCCAGGTGTTGCAAATTTCCCAGCTTTATAAAAACACAGCTTCCTCTAACCTTGTGCAAAAAAACAGCGGCCATGGGTTCTTCTGAGCAGCTGCCTAGCACTCTGAAAATGAAAATGGTGGAGGCCCACAAAGCAGGAGAAGGCTATAAGAAGCTAGCAAAGCGTTTTCAAGTTGCACTTTCCTCAGTTGGAAATGTAATTAAGAAATGGCAGTTAACAGGAACAGTGGAGGACAAGATAAGGTCTGGAAGACGAAGCAAAATTTCAGTGAGAGCTGCATGTAGGATTGGTAGAGAGGCAAATCAGAACCCCCGCTTGAGTTAAAAAGACCTTCAAAAAGATTTAGCAGACTCTGGAGTTGTGGTTCATTGTTCTACTGTTTAGAGACACCTCCACAAATATGGCCTTCATGGAAGAGTCATCAGAAGAAAATCTCTCCTGCATCCTCACCATAAAATTCAGCATCAGAAGTATGCAAAAGAATATCTAAACAAGTCTGATGCATTTTGGAAACAAGTCCTGTGGACCGATGAGGTTAAAATAGAACTCTTTGGCCACAATGATGAAAATGTATGGTATGTGTGGAGAAAAAAGGGCACAGAATTTCAGGAAAAGAACATCTCGCCAACCAATAAGCATGGGGGTGGATCAATCATTCTTTGGGGTTGTGTTGCAGCCAATGGCACTGGGAGCATTTCATGGGTAGAGGGAAGAATGGATTCATTAAAATTTTAACAAATTCTTGATGCAAACATAACACCATCTGTAAAACAGCTGAAGTTGAAAAGAGGATGGATTCTACAATTGGATAATGATCCTAAACACATGTCAAAATCCACAATAGACTACCTCAAAAGGCGCAAGCTGAAGGTTTTACAATGGCCCTCACAGTCCCCTGATCTGAACATCATTGAAAATTTGTGGCTAGACCTCAAAATAGCAGTGTATGCAAGACGACCCAGGAATCTCATAGAACTGGAAGAATTTTCCAAGGAAGAATGGATGAAAATCCCTCAAACAAGAATTGAAAGACTCTTGACTGGCTACAAATTGCGTTTACAAACAGTGATACTTTCAAAAGGGGGTGCTACTAGGGACTAACCATGCAGGGTGCCCGAACTTTTGCATCGGCCCATTTTCCTTTATGTAATTTTTAAAATGTAAAAAATTACAATTTTTTTTTTGCCTAAAATATAAAGGAAATGTGTCATCTTTAACTTTAGGCCTTTTAGAGTTTATTTTATCTTCAACTTGCTTAACCTTCTTGCTTAGTCGATCAGCACTCATTAATGGACCAAAATCAGCCCATCTGAATGCACTTTTTTACTATAACTTCATCATGTAATCTGTACAAATAGTAAGTAATTCATTAGTCATTGCTGTAAACATCAGACGTGTTCAAATCTAGGAGGAGTTACAGAACAATCCTCTACTCACTGAAGTTTGTTTTTATTTTGGGGGGTATCTGTTTGATCACTGTTTCTTTTCATGTTGCACTATTCTTAGTTGAGAGCCGGAAACATATGGCAAGGTTATAAAAGGCTTTTGTAAGCCGAAGTTGCATGTAAATATTTTTGTTTTTGTGGTATGGCATTTTCATGCATTTCACAAATCTGACAACGCATAATAGCTTTATCAAGAAATAAAAATATAGTGGGTTTTAACTACTCATGAATGGAAAAAGAAAACAAAAATTAATTTAGTAAAAACTTTAACCCCTTCACGCCGTGGCCCTTTTCCATTTTTCCGTTTTTTTTGCTCCTCTTCTTTCCAGAGCCATAACTTTTTTATTTTTTTGTCAATATGGCCATGCGAGGGCTTGTTTTTTGTGGGATGAGTTGTACTAAAAATTCCAAGTGTGGTAAAATTGCAAAAAAAGTGCAATTCCACATTTTTTGTTTTTATACCATGTTCACTAAATGCTAAAACTGATCTGCCATTATGATTCTCCCGGTCATTACAAGTTCACAGCTACCAAACATGTATAGGTTCTTTTTTATTTAAGTAGTGAAAAAAAAATGAAAGTTTGTTAAAAAAAACAAAAAAAAGTCACCATTTTCCGACAACCACAGTGTCTCCATTTTTCGAGACCTAAGGCTGGATGAGGGCTAATTTTTTGCGCTCTGAGCTCACGTTCCTATTGATACCATTCTGGCATAGATGCAATGTTTTGATCACTCTTATTGCATTTTATTGCAATGTTGCGGCAACCAAAAAAACTTAATTCTGGTGTTTTGATTTTTTTTTCTCATTACACCGTTTACCGATCGGATTAATTATTTTTCTATATTGATAGATCGGCGATTCTGAATGCGGTGATGCCAAATATGTGTATGTTTGATTTTTTTTATTTTGAATGGGACGAAATTTGAACTTATGTTTTTTTAATTTTTTAAATATTTTTTTACATTTTTATTTTTCAGTTGCTTCAATAGTCTCCATGGGAGACTAGATGTTTCAATTATTCAATTGCCTGTGCTACACACAGCAGGGCTTCAGCTTGGCTGTGTGTAGCAAAAATTCTCACTTGCTCATAGCATCCTGGCAATGACAACCGCAGGGGTCTCCTGCAGACCCCGGGTTCTCATGCCAACCCATTGGCGACCCACGGTTACATGACACGGGCGCCGATGGGCGAGATTAGTGACGCCCTCCCGGCTGTTAGGGACACATGACAGCTGATCAGATACAGCTCTCAGAATATGGCGACGAAAATAACTACGTTTTATAAAAAAAGCATTTTAATTGTGTGATAACAGCAAAAGCTAAAAAAAAAGCCATATAAATCTGGTATCGCTGTAATCGGAATAAATCCACGTTATAACTTTTACCGCATGGTGAACTGCGCAAAAATAAAAATAAGAACTATTCTGGGACTGCTGTTTATTTCTTCATTCTGCCTCCAAAAAAATCGGAATAAGGCTTGGCTCACGTTTGCATACCAGGATTGGAGATGAGGAGGCCATGCATACCAGGATTGGGGATGAGGGGTCCATGCATACCAGGATTGGGGATGAGGGGTCCATGCATACCAGTATTGGGGGTGAGGAGACCAAGCATACCAGGATTGGAGAAGAGGGGGCCATGCATACCAGGAATGGGGATGAGGGGGCCATGAATACCAGGATTGGGGATGAGGGGTCCATGCATACTAGGATTGGAGAAGAGGGGGCCATGCATACCAGGAATGGGGATGAGGGGGCCATGCATACCAGGATTGGGGATGAGGGGTCCATGCATACCAAGATTGGGGATGAGGGGGGCATGCATACCGGAAATAGGGATGAGGGGACGATGCATACCAGGAAAGGGGATGAGGGGGCCATGTATACCAGGATTGGGAGTGAGGGGACAAAGCATACCAGGAATGGGGATGAGGGGGCCATGCATACCAGGATTGGGGATGAGGGGTCCATGCATACCAGGATTGGGGATGAGGGGTCCATGCATACCAGGATTGGGGATAAGGAGGCCATGCATACCAGTATTGGGGGTGAGGGGACCAAGCATACCAGGATTGGAGAAGAGGGGGCCATGCATACCAGGAATGGAGATGAGGGGGCCATGCATACCAGGATTGGGGATGAGGGGTCCATGCATACCAGGATTGGGGATGAGGGGGGCATGCATACCGGAAATAGGGATGAGGGGACGATGCATACCAGGAATGGGGATGAGGGGGCCATGCATACCAGAAATGGAGATGAGGGGGCCATGCATACCAGAAATGGGGATGAGGGGGCCAAGCATACTAGGAATGGGGATGAGGGGACCAAGCATACCTGAAATGGGGATGAGGGGGCCATGCATACCAGGAATGGGGATGAGGGGGCCAAGCACACTAGGATTGGGACATGTGAACACTGCCTTACAGACACAAAAAGCAAGATGTCGTATAGTGATGCTACATAGAGATGAGAAAGTTCTGGCGCCTCTGACTGTGAATGAAGAAACAAAAAATTATCCACAGGTCCCAACTAGAGATGAGCAGGATGCCATGGGTGATCAAAAGTCACCGGGAACGCTGGAACATTAGAGATTCACGGCCTCCTGTCCAGCCGCCAGGTAACACTGACCTGGATGCTGGACCAGAGATACAGGAATCCATCCGCTCATCTCTAGTCCCAACTGTCCTGGATACATCGGACAGTCCTGGATTTGGGTCTGCACCCTGCAGTCTCGGGCGTCTGCTGAATGCCCCTCATTACCAGCACCTCTCTGACAACTCCTCCTGCCAGGGGAGAAAGAAATGGTAAATGTGCGTGGATTGTGAGTGGCCAGGGTTATGGCCAAAAATTGTCGCTATGCACGCCGCATTATCTGTCCCTTTTTCTCTTCTTTAAAAGTTGGGAGGTATGTAACTGACAGGTATGGGAAATAACCATTTGATATTCAGTGGGAGGTGATTGACAGGTTGTGGCTGTATGAAGTAACACAGTCCTTATTGTGGACAATTTAAAGTGAAATGGGGCCTGAGATAGAAGATTACACTATTGCTGTATTTGTTTTCTTGGTTCATTTTGTTTAGTTACATTGAGTGTTTTGAAAGAACCCGGATTCTGTACCTCATCTAAATTAGGCAAACATTAAAAGCCTGGAAACTGAATATGTGTGTGTTAGTTCTCACTCACGCGAGTGTATAACTTGGATGAGTGCTCTTCAATGTGTTTTTTTCTCATTCCGTATCAGATTACACGCACCCATACAAGTCTATGAGTGCGAGTAAAACATCGGACTGCACTTGGACGTCATCCGTGTGCAGTCCGATTTGCGCAGACTCAGACAATGAAAAAGATGGAGAAATTAAGTTTTCCATCTTCACACATGTGCTCTGATTTTCTCATGCAAGAGAATCGGATCACCCTAAGCTGAGACTCTGCTTAAATTCATAGCAGAGTTTGAGCAGACTGTCATCAGGGCCGCCATCAGGACATTACTGCCCATACAGCTTTATGGGGTCCGGTGAAAAAGGAGATGGAAAAAGGGATGGCCCAGCCAGCCCCGCAGACAGCCTGCCCGGGCCCTCCCTCTCTCTCTGCTTCTACTCACTGGGCCCCGGGAAGCACAGTTCAGATCATCATATACATCCACGCACAGCCACCCGCACCCAGCGGCCCGAAATATGCGCTATACCTTTAAACCGCCACCGGGTGTGGAGTACATCATGGTCTTGATGCAGTAACTACGCCGGTCACGTGATACGCACGCTGCACGCTCACTTTCATTTTGGAGCAGGGCAGGGACGTCGGACCGCGGTGCGATCTGGTGGACTGGGGCCCGGGGAGCAGGAGTCAGGACAGCCAGTGGTGGCAGAGTGTGAGGGGAGCGTGAGGCCCTGTGAGGGGGGTGAGAGGCCCTGTGAGGGGGGCGTGAGGCCCTATGAGGGGGGGGGGTGAGGCCCAGTGAGGGGGGGTGTGAGGCCCTGTGAGGGGGGTGAGAGGCCCTGTGAGGGGGGGTGAGAGGCCCTGTGGGGGGGTGAGAGGTCATGCGAATGGGTAAGGGGGTGCGAGGTCCTGTGAGGGGGTACCACGCCCTGTGAGACCCTGGGATAGGGCTGCCTTGCCCTGCAAGGGGGCTGCCTGGCTCTGCGAGGGAGCTGCCCGGCCCTAAAATGGGGCTGCCTGGCCCTGCGAGGGGGCTGCAAGGCCCTGTGAGGAGGCTGCCACGCCCTGTAGACAAGGACAACCAAGAGTAGTCAACGATTGCGTTTCAAGAAGGTGCCAACCGGAAGGTAGGAACATGAATGGTTGACAAATAGGGTGTCCCCCCCCCTTTTTTTTTTTACTCTTAATTACTATATTTTTTGTTACATTTTCACAGCTTGAGTTATGTTCTGGGGTGTATTTATATTCTAGAATTTATTGATTTTCAACCACTTCATGACCGGAGCATTTTGCATTTTCGTTTTTTGCTCTCCTTCTTCCCAGAGCCATAACTTTTTATTTTTCTGTCAATATGGCCATGTGAGGGCTTATTTTTTGTGGGAAAAGTTTTACTTTTGAACGACACCATTGGTTTTACCATATCTTGTACTGGAAAAAAAAATCCAAGTGTGGTAAAATTGCAAAAAAGTGCAATTTCACAGTTCTTTAATTTCAGTATCTTTGTTGTTTTTTTTTTTGTTTTTTTTATCACGTTCACTAAATACTGAAGCTGACTTGCCATTATTATTCTCCAGGTCATTATGAGTTCGTAGACACCAAATATGCATAAGTTATTTTATTTATTTAAGTGGTGAAAAAAAATTCAAAGTTTGGTTAAAAAAAAAAAAAAGCGCCATTTTCCGAGACCTGTAGCATCTCCATTTTTTATGATCTGGGGCCGGGTGAGGGCTTATTTTGACTGTGGAAGGTTCGAGGGGTGGAGGCGGAGCTGGGGTGGAGGCGGAGCTGGAGTGGAGAATGGGCGGAGTCTCAAGGGGGCCTCAAAATTTTAGCAGTATGGGGCCCCGAAATTCCTAGTGGCAGCCCTGAGTGTCATTATCATAATCAATCCGATTCTCTCGCAGAGAGAATATACGATCGTGTGACCCTGGTCTTAGAGTGAGAAAGGGGGTGAACGTAATTCACCGTGGGCACTAACATAAAATATGCAATCCAACCAGATTTCAGATCCCAGAGCTGACTTATCTAGTATTCTTTCATTGCTGTGTAGACATAGTAGGGACGTCTCCTTTCTTAGTGGAATATCTTATAATAAAGAGATTAAGAAGATCTATATGTTATATGCTTGGATAAAATTTGAGAGATGGTGGCAAGCAATGTCACAGTTTCTAGAAAAGTTGTCTTGTGCAAATTGAGCAAAGGTTGAATTTGAACATAGTCTGAAAGAAGCAAACTTCCTCCGACATCTTCACCTGCCAACAAGTTACCATCAATCAACGCAACAGAGAGTTAGCTAGTGAAACTGTAGGATGAAGGGTACTCTAGACTATGTTGCCCCTCACATATTGTCGGCGGGGACAGGTAATGTATGAACTAATTTATTGTAGGTAACCACTGGCCACCAATGATATGTATTTAAAATTTATTGGGGACACAGTAGGGCAATTTAAATAGCAGGATCAGGCTGATGGGAACTACTGCTCCCATCGAGCTGATCCTGCTGGCACGAGTGGACGGGGGACAGACATAGGCCAATGGGAGTAGTAGTGTCACATCGGCCTATGTCTGCCTGCACGCACACCCCCCCCAGACATCGCACAGACACCGCGCACACCCGCACACACATCGCACAGACACCGCGCACACACCCGCAGACATCGCACAGACACTGCACACACTCGCAGACATCGCACAGACACCGCACACACTCGCAGACATCGCACAGACACCGCGCACACACCCGCAGACATCGCAAAGACACCCGCACACACTAATCATGACGGGTTGATGGTCAGGGAGGTGAGGCTGACCTGTGCGACCGTGGGAAAGTTCATGTGAGTTCATGCAATGCAGTCAAGCATGAACTCACATGAACCCTCTGAGGGCACCGCGGCTACTTCAAATGAACAGCTGATCGGCATCACCTGATACCTCAGCTGTTCATTTGAAATAACCGGCGGGAAAGCGCAGCACAGAATGGGAAAGCCGGCGGTGAAGTCTTTTCACTGCCGGCTTCCCTGCCCGGGTCCTTCGCTCCCCGCTCCTTGGTGCTGTGCTCCCCGCCCGGTCCTAACTTACGATCGGGATGGGAGGTGGCGAGGGGAGCGGAGGATCGGGGTGGGAGGCTACGGGGAAGCAGTATGGGGCTGTGTGATTGTTTAAAAGCCGGCGGCTTTTTACCGCCCGCCGGCTTTTAAACAATCAGGAGAATTCTCTCACGCTGGGATGGCATTCTGATGACAGGCTGGATCGCAGCTGAGCGCTGCCATCCAGCTTGTCAAACTTCAGAGACACTGCAGAGCGCAGGCATTATGGGAACTTCCGATTCCGGTATTCGATATTGTAAAAGTATCGGAATTAAGTATCGGAATTCCGATACCGCGAATATCGGCCGATACCCGATATTTCAGTATCGGAATGCTCAACACTACAGCTAAGTAAAGAAAAACGAGTGGCCATCATTACTTTAAGAAATGAAGGTCAATCAGTCGGAAAAATTGGGAAAACTTTGAAAGTGTCCCCAAGTACAGTTGCAAAAACCATCAAGCGCTACAAAGAAACTGTCTCACATGAGGACCGCCCCAGGAAAGGAAGACCAAGAGTCTTCTGAGGATAAGTTTATCCGAGTCACCAGCCTCAGAAATCGCAGGTTAACAGCAGCTCAGATTAGAGACCAGGTCAATGCCACACAGAGTTCTAGCAGCAGACACATCTCTACAACAACTGTGAAGAGGAGACTTTGTGCAGCAGGCCTTCATGGTAAAATAGCTGCTAGGAAACCACTGCTAAGGACAGGCAACAAGCAGAAGAGACTTGTTTGGGCTATAGAACACAAGGAATGGATATTAGACCAGTGGAAATCTGTGCTTTGATCTGATGAGTCCAAATTTGAGATCTTTGGTTCCAACCACCGTGTCTTTGTGCGACGCAGAAAAGGTGAACGGATGAACTCTACATGCCTGATTCCCACCATGAAGCATGGAGGAGGATGTGTGATGATGTGGGGGTGATTTGCTGGTGACACTGTTGGGGATTTATTCAAAATTGAAGGCATACTGAACCAGCATGGCTACCACAGCATCTTGCAGCGGCATGCTATTCCATCCGGTTTGTGTTTAGTTGGACCATAATTTATATTTCAACAGGACAGTGACCCCAAACACACCTCCAGGCTGTGTAAGGGCTATTTGACCAAGGGAGGGAGCGATGGGGTGCTACGCCAGATGACCTGGCCTCCGCAGTCACCAGACCTGAACCCAATCGAGATGGTTTGGGGTGAGCTGGACCGCAGAGTGAAGGCAAAAGGGCCAACAAGTGCTAAGCATCTCTGGGAACTCCTTCAAGATTGTTGGAAGACCATTTCCAGTGACTACCTCTTGAAGCTCATCAAGAGAATGCCAAGAGTGTGCAAAGCAGTCATCAAAGCAAAAGGTGGCTAGTTTGAAGAACCTAGAATATAAGACATATTTTCAGTTGTTTCACACTTTTTTGTTAAGTATATAATTCCACATGTGTTAATTCATAGTTTTGATGCCTTCAGTGTGAATGTACAATTTTCATAGTCATGAAAATACAGAAAAATCTTTAAATGAGAAGGTGTGTCCAAACTTTTGGTTTGTACTGTATATATAAAATTACTTGTTTTGTTTAACCTCTCCCTTGCAGGTATATTACCTTGTAAAGTTTTGGTTATAATTTATGATAAGTCCAAGGAGGTGTTACCAGAGATTTTTCACTGGGGGAGTGTACTTATTGCAATGCTTGATATTAACTAGTCATAAATAGGCAGTAACACACTGGGGGAAAAATAACACTCCCACAATAGCTTACATTTCTAAATGTGAGACATATACACTCCTTACTGGTCTCACTGTAGAGAGTGTGTGTGATTGCAAAGTGCCTGAAGTAGAGCAGGGATGAGTGTGATTACTTACACTTTTCATCTCACTGCAGTCATTGTGGGGGAAGAGTCAGTACAGCACACCTGAGCTTTGTTTCAATACAAACACCTAGGCAACTGCAGTTTTCTTTTTACATTGCTATCCCCTCCTCCCACACTGACTGCTGTGTGATGAAAGCTGAAAGGTGTATTTACCGACATATGATATAAAGTTACATCATATGCCGGCTCCCTGACTTTGATAGGGGGCTCAGAAACTGAGCCCGCCTCTTTACTGGCAGATGATAGCTGTGATATTCAGCCATTATCTTCCTCTGACAGCCGGGGGTGCTGTGGAGCTCCACCCGTGACAATTAACTTGTGAAATGCTGCTGTCAATCTCATGCACCAGCATCGGGGTGCGTCATATCATGTTCCCATCTGCGCCCCTCTGAAGAGATCGCAGGACGCCGATGAGTTGCCATGACAGCCTGCTGATGACCCCCATGCCTGTCGTAGCTGAACTCCTGTGAATGCCAATTTCTGGCTGGTGTTCATAGGAGACCGTGATTTTGGTATTGCTGTACATAGCACAAGCAATCAGACAATTGCAGGTTCAAGTCCTCTAAATGGACCAACCAATACAATCAAAAGTAAAAAATTTTTTTTTAAAAATATATATAAAAAATGAAAAGTTCAAGTAACCCCACTTTTGCACTATTAAAAATAAAGAAATAAAATAAAAAACTGATGTGGTATCATTACATCTGTAAAAGTCCGATCTATCAACATATAAAATAAATTAACCTGAAAAAAATGAATCAAGTGACACAGTTTTTTGTATAGAGCACTCGTGTTTAATACAAAAGAGCAAATGATAAACAATAATTTAAAACAAAAAACATTGGGAGGGAAAAATAGAAAACCTAAAGCTTGCTGTGTCACTAGTATTGGCACCCTTTACATTAATTTAATGTCGGTGCCCATGTGACATGAATTAGCCAATGAATGATGACTTCAGTGTTTTAAAATGTCACATGGTAGGCCCTGTTCCTTTGTCACAATGGTGAAGACATAGGAGCTGTCTGAGGACATCAGAACTGCTATTATTAGCAAACACAAGACTTTCAAAGAATATAAGGCCATCTCCAAAGACTTTGGAATCCCAGTTTCAGCAGTGCACAATGTTATTAGGAAGTTTGCCAAGCATGGAACCATCAAAAACCTCCCTGGACGTTGGTGGAAAGAGGAAAATTGACAAGAGATGTCTTCGAAGGTTGGTGCGAATAGTGGAAAAAACACCACGTCAAACATCCAAAGACCTGAAGGCCAACCTGGAACAGTCTGGGGTCATGGTTTCAACAAGTACCATAAGCTGCACGCTAAACTAAGCAGACTTTTATGGGCAAAGGCCAAAAAAGAAACCATTGCTGAAGAAAAGATATCAAAAGGAATGACTGATCTTTGCCAAAGAGTACCTTAACAAATCACAATCCTTCTGGGAAAATTTTTTGTGGACAGATGAAACAAAAATAGAGCTTTTGGCAATGCAAAGCAACAGTTTGTTTACAGATGGCGCAATGAAGCTTATAAGGAAAAGAACACCTTACCAACAGATAAGCATGGTGGAAGATCCATAATGCTGTGGGGTTGCTTTGCTGCGTCTGGTGCTGGAGGCCTTGACCATATCACAGGAATCATGAAATCAGAAAGTTATAAGAGATTTTAGATCGAAATGTCTTAACCAGTGTAAGAAAACTTGGTCGAAGATCATGGGTCCTCCAGCAAGACAATGACCAAAAGCACCCAACCATAAGTACACAGGAATGGTTGAAAAATAAAAAATTTACTGTTTTAAAATGGGCAGCAATGAGTCCTGACCCCAATCCCATTGAAAATCTTTGGGGTGAGCTGAAATCTGCCATTGGGAAAAAAGAACACCTGCGAACATTCAAGAGCTTGAACAAACTACAAAGGAAGAGTGGGAGAAAATTCCAGCTGGGAAGTGCAAGAAGCTTATAGATGGCTACAAGAAACGTTTGGAGGCTGTCAGCAATGCCAAAGGGTGTGCAACCAAGTATTAATTAGGGGTGCCTTTATTGTTGCACATGTTGTTTTTTTCTTTGAAATTGCAACATGGAAGTTGCAAAACAATGTTTTATTGTTGTATTACTTTGGACCACTAATTAAAAAATCCTGAAGATATAACTTTGGTACATTTCCATTTATTTCTGAATATATTGTACAGTATATGAAAAAATGAAGGGGTGGCAATAATGGTGAGCAGCACTGTATATAAACCCAGAAAACAATTGTGATATTGAACTTTTTTTCACAATTTCGCTGAACTTGGAATTTTTTTTCACATTTTTCAGTACATCACATGATAAAATGATGAATGTAATTCAAAAGTACAACTCGTCTCGCTAAAAACAAGTCCTCATATGACTATGTCGACAAAAAGATAAAAAAGTTATGGCTCTTGGAACAAGAAGAGGAAAAAACTAAAGCGCAAAAATGAAAAATATCCATGTTGGGAAGGAGTTAATCACACTCATCTCTCCTCTGCTCCCGGCAATATGTAATCATACACAGCCCAGTTTTGAGACCATTGAGGTGATCAGACTGTCTGTCATTACTTGTCATACAGAAAAAGCTTGCTCTAACATATTGTTGGGGCATGTTCTTTTTCCTCTGTGTGTTGCTGCCTTCTTATGATTGGTCTACCTCATACAGGGGAAGAAGTACACGCCCCGAGGCAAATCTCTGGTAACACCCTGTTGAACTATAACAAATTATAACCTAAACTTTTCAAGCTAATATCTCTGCAATGGAAAGGAGAAATTTAAAATTAAAAACTACATTTTACTCAGGTCAGAAGCCATTATTTCACTATGTGGCAGCTTTAGTGATGATATATTTTATACTTAAACCTTTTCCAAATGTTGCTGTATAGCTTCATGTGACTATATAAGAAAAATATATTGATATTCCTTTGCCAAAAGCTTGAAAATGTACTGACAATTTATTTATTTTTTTATATATATATTTGATCTTATTTAAGGTAATTCCCATTTATTACTATATCAGGAAAGTAGATAATTTTTAATTATAGTGGAGACACATTATGAGTATAAATTGTCATTTGTTTTATTATTTTTAATGATAATTGATATCACACCTTCCACCTAAAACAATAAACAAATCACGGTCAATCCCTTTACAAGCATTGAGATACCAAGCAATGATTGACAGTTACTTGTTTTTTTTATTAAAAAATTTCCACAAAGAATTCGAACAGTATCTCAGAAGACCAGCTGTACACTTGGCATCTCATCGGTGGGAAAGCATGTTCCTTTCTCATGCCCACTCTGTGAACTGAGTTCTATTTTCTGCTACAGTAACTTTGCTAAAGCCACTTTATGGCTGGATCTTGATCTTTCCATTATACTGTAGCTTGTTAAATGCTAAGTGCCAAGTGAAATCTGTTCAGATAAAAAAAAACCTCTTTGTTTTGGAAAATGATGCATTGATGTATGTATACTATTTAAAGGGGTTGTCTAGACACATAATATTGATACCAGATTTTTCCAATACCCTGACCCCCACACATCAGCTGTTTTCAGTTCTGGTGGTGGACAGATATATACAGTAAATGGAGCTAGGCAGCATTACACCATTCACTGTCTAGTGGCTATTCTCAGGTACTGCAGCTCAACTCCTATTGGTGTGAATAGGAGCTAAGCTGCAGCAATCAAGAACTGACACTACATAGTGCCTGGGCTTAATAGGAGATTGTCAGTTTTTCAATAAACTGCTATATTACAGTATTGACATGTATTATATGAGCAATAAAGCAAATGCAGGTTCAATAAAAATTGCACAAAAAATCAGTTAAAAATATCTTTACACATATACAAATGTCATAATATAAAACTTCAAATCACCACAAAAATAAACTAAAAAGAGATCAAAATATCTTATGTACTGTAAAATAGTACAAAAAAAAAAAAAAAGACATTTTGTCCTGACAAAAAACCAAGCCCTCATACAACTCTATTGACCGAGAAATAAATAAAAGTTATGGGTCTTAGAATAGAACGACACAAAAATATTTTTTTTGTCAGATTTTAAGTAGTAAATATAATTTTCTGGTTATTCAATAAAGGTATCACCCCTAGAATACTTTTGTCTTTTTTGGGCATGAAAGTATTTACATTGAAGTAGGAACGCATCGTTTTTATTTCAATTCCACTAACTTAGACTTCAGTACATTATATCACAGTATGAATGGTGGGATTCAAAACTTCCACTTGTTCTGCAACTAACAAGCCCTCAAACACCTACAGTGCATTGTGAAAGTATTTGGCCCCCTTGAACTTTTCTACCTTTTGCCACATTTCTGGCTTCAAACATAAAGATATAAAATTCTAATTTTGGGGGGGAAGAATCAACAACAAGTGGGACACAATCGTGAAGTGGAACGAAATTTATTGGATATTTTAAACTTTTTTAAAAAAATAAAAAATGACAGGGGGGTGTTCAATATTATTCGGCCCCTTTACTTTCAGTGCAGCAAACTCACTCCAGAAGTTCAGTGAGGATCTCTGAATGATCCAATGTTGTCCTAAATGACTGGTAATGATAAATAGAATCCACCTGTGTGTAATCAAGTCTCCGTATAAATGCACCTCCTCTGTGATAGTCTCAGGGTTCTGTTTCAAGTGCAGAGAGCATCATGAAGGAACACACCAGGCAGGTCCGAGATACTGTTGTGGCGAAGTTTAAAGCCGGATTTGGATACAAAAAGATTTCCCAAGTTTTAAACATCTCAAGGAGCACTGTGCAAGCGATCATATTGAAATGGAGTATCAGACCACTGCAAATCTACCAAGACCCGGCCGTCCCGCTAAACTTTCATCTCGAACAAGGAGAAGACTGATCAGAGATGCAGCCAAAAGGCCCATGATCACTCTGGATTAACTGCAGAGATCTACAGCTGAGGTGGGAGAGTCTGTCCATAGGACAACAATCAGTCGTACACTGCACAAATTTGGCCTTTATTGAAGAGTGGCAAGAAGAAAGCTATTTCTCAAAGATATCCATAAAAAGTCTTGTTTGAAGTTTGCCACAAGCCACCTGGGAGACACACCAAACATGTGGAATAAAGTGCTCTGGCCAGATGAAAACAAAATCAAACTTTTTGGCCACAATGCAAAACGATCCGTTTGGCGTAAAAGCAACACAGTTCATCACCCTCAAAACACCATCCCCACTGTCAAACATGGTGGTGGCAGTATCATGGTTTGGGCCTGCTTTTCTTCAGCAGGGACAGGGAAGATGGTTAAAATTGATGGGAAGATCGACGGAGCCAAATACAGGACCATTCTGGAAGAAAACCTGTTGGAGTCTGCAAAAGACCTGAGACTGGGATGGAGATTTATCTTCCAACAAGACATCCCAAACATAAAGCAAAATCTACAATGGAATGGTTCAAAAATAAACGTATCCAGGTGTTAGAATGGCCAAGTCAAAGTCCAGACCTGAATCCAATCGAGAATCTGTGGAAAGAGCTGAAAACTACTGCTCACAAACGCTCTCCATCCAACCTCAATCTCAATAAGCTCGAGCTGTTTTACAAGGAAGAATGGGCAAGAATTTCAGCCTCTCGATGTGCAAAACTGATAGATACATATCCCAAGCGACTTGCAGCTGTAAATGCAGCAAAAGGTGGCGTTGTAAAGTATTAACTCAAGGGGGGCGAATAATATTGCACACCCCACTTTTCAGTTTTTAATTTGTTAAAAAAGTTTAAAATATCCAATAAATTTTGTTCCACTTCACGATTGTGTCACACTTGTTGTTGATTCTTCCCCCCAAAAATTAGAATTTTATATCTTTATGTTTAAAGCCAGAAATGTGGCAAAAGGTAGAAAAGTTCAAGGGGGCCAAATACTTTCACAATGCACTGTATGTCTAAGGGAAAGTTATGTCATTTGGAAGGTATGGAGGAAAAAGTAAAAGTCAAAGAGTGAAAAATATTTGCATCTCTGAGAGGTCAAACACAACAAAAATCATTTCAGTACATTTCATGTATTCTAGGAAAAAAGCAAGTCAGCTCTCTGACTTTAAAGTGATTTTTAGTGATGAGCAAGCGTTCTCACCACTCAATCGTGCTCGCCACTCGATTGTTCATCAGGGTGCTCAGGTACACATCGTGGGTGCTCAAACGCCATGTTCAAGTCACCGCCCTGCATGTTTTGTGGCTGTTAAACATCCAATAAACATGCTGGGATTGCCTGCCATACACGGTAATGCAATAGCCAACATGGCTATGTGTATGGCAGGTAATCTCCGCATGTTTATTGGCTGACTAACAGCCACGAAACATGCAGGGCGGGGACTCGAACATGGTGCTCGAGCACCCACAATACTCGATGCATACCTGATCACACCGAGGCATGATCAAGTGGCGAGCACGCTCACTCATCACTAGTGATTTCCAAAATTAGAAAAAAAAGATGTCTACACGGTAAATATTACATAATTAGTATAAAATATTTTAGAAGCAAGTTTTAAAGTGGTTGTCTAGTATAAGAAAAACATGGCTGCTTTCTTCCATTAAGAGCACCACACCTATCCACAGGTTGTGTGTGATATTGCAACTTGGGTTCATTCCCTTCAATGGAGCTGAGCTGAAAAAACAAAAATGACTCATGGACGCTATGGTTCTGCTTTTGGTAAAAGTTGGTGTGATTTGATGGCAGAACCCCCTAGATGGGAAGGCAGTTAGACAAGTACCACTTTTACCCTTCTAAGATCCCACTTAAGTGCTGTACACAAAATAACAGGTAAACAACTAAATAACAAAATTAGTGATGATGATAATGTTCAGTGTAATTACAATAACATTTGCATAATAGAGTCAGTATGTTGTTCATCTTACCAGGATGACCCAGTTTTTTACAGGACCAGGATGCTCTACTTCAAAATTCAATGTTTTTGAAAAATTAAGTAATTTGTGTTAATGGCATTCAGCATTGTTTTTAATTGCTAGAAATGAAAAACAAGAGAGAAAAGTGAACATGTTGTTCCAGATAAATAGATAATGCTGTAAAATGTGTAATACCATGCAATACCTAATCCTGTAAATGAAAGACGGGACGTTAGGTCTTGAAGCTATAAAGACCTCAGTAATGTTAACTCATATGTGCTTCCATTTCCTGCTAACTCAAACCCCTAACTAATCAAAAAAGAAAACATGTCTTCATTACGAGGCCAGCCGAGACCGCCAGGATAAAGAAACAGACCTGGGAACTTTAATAGTGCAAGGAATACGCATGGTGCTTCAGTTCAAAATAAAAGTAAATATAGACCTACATTAGAAGGAAATACCAAAATGTACCAGAAATATGAACATCAACAAAAAGGTATTAACTTGTGGCAAAAAATAAATATAAAATAATGAAAATAAATAAAAATGAGAATAAAAAGTGATAAAATAGAAATAATTAACAACAGAGGAAATCTTGTGAATGTCTCGTTTACATTATTTAACTGTACAATACACTTTTCAGTAAAAGTTCCATATGGAAATGTGTTGTAAATAATTATATGGGCTTAAAGGGAACCTGACAGTTGATAAATGCTGCCCGATCCACAGGCAGCATGTATTAAATCGTGGCTGTATGATTTCAGCCATACATGTTTAACATAGTTTATTAGCCAGCTTCTCACTACCCACTGCCGGTCTCTCCCTAGACATGCTATGGTAGATCGGCTCACTTGGTTGCACATAGAGGTATACAGGAACACTGTCTCTTTAAATTCTTCCCTGATTTATTAGGCAGCATAAACCATGGGAAGTAAAACAAACATGGCCCTTGGGAAGAAACAGGAAAAAGAAAACAAAGTAGTGATACCAAACACAGTCCTTGTGGCAGCGGGGATCCACCCACTCAGAGTCCAGCAAACACAGGGTTCAGATTAGCACAGACCACACAAGCTCCTCTCTGGAGCTAGCTTCTCCAGACACTGAACACTGGATGCCTCAGCAGGCCGAGTATTTAAACCCCAGACCACACCCTGAGGTGGAGATATGGTGAACAACCTCCTGTCTGCTCTTGGCTGTTCTCATAAAAACACGCCCTTTTACAAATGGTGATTTAACCCCTCCTTGCACATAACATACAGGATGAAACTTAACGGTTTTAATTCATTGAAGCTAATAGCCTCAGTGAAACATATCTCCCCTCCAACACTTTACCAGTGACTGTCACTCATGCCGAATTGGTATTAGAAAAAAAAATCACAGATCTGCACTGCCCCATAGTATAACATTAGGCCGAGTGCTATCTGATAAAACATAATTGTGCATGCACCCAGCCATGTTATACACTCGTGTGAGCGAGCCCTTACTCTGAAAAACTGCGATGTTTCAGAGAAAACATCATTTGAAAAGCTTGTGGCTTTTCCTTGCCCTGCTTCTAGTCTGATAAGTCTCCTTCTATACACACCCATTGAAAGAGACACCTAGACCTCGGCCATCTTTTCAAAGTATGTCGTCCTTCAAATGCCACAGCGTTTCAGACAAAAATATGCACGGCTGCAATAACGCAACCATTGTCTGGTTCATGCTGTTTCATGATTTTTTCAGCCAGTGTCTGATTGATAGTGCAATAGTTTAAATGCACATCTATAGAAGTCTGAATCATTACAGGAAACATGCTTCTTGTACTGACGGATCCATAGCAGCCCTGGGTGCAGAGGACTCTTACCCTTAGGCTCCTAAGTAAGATGTGTCCTGCTCCAGGTCACCTTTCAAACCTTCACCCCTCTGAAAAGAAGCAGAGTAACCACAACTGGATGGGGTGCTTTTTTGCCTTGTCCCTTTTACTGCAGGTCTTGGCCATGTCTAGCACTTACGTGACCCTTGTACTTACCAAGCTGATTTTACTTTTTAAAATATGTTAATCAGCAACTGGTTGTATTTTGCTAATGTGTTCCTATAAGGAAATCTTTAAGGCTATGTTCACACATCATGGGTTTTTCAGCGTTTTTTAATGTGTTTTTTAATGCAAATGTTCAGATGCGTTTTGCAGTACCAGCAAAGTCTATGAGATTCCAGAATTCTTAGTTCACACACCATGTTTTTTTTTTTTGTTCATGATTTTGTGCCTTGCATGTTTTGTTGGAAAATAGAGCATGTCACTTGTTTCAGCGTTTTTTCAGCGTTTTTTCACCTATGGGAATTAATAAGTGGGGAAAAAAACGCTGAAAAAACGCACCAAAAACGCAGGTAACTTTTTTTTCAGCGTTTTTTTTCAGCGTTTTTGATGCTAAAATAGAATAAGGTTTTTTTTTTCATTGAACTTTATGTACATGCATAAAAAGAGACAGAAGGACAGTGAAAAAAAAACGCTGAAAAAACGCAACAAAAAATCACCAAAACTGCAAGAAAAATCCTGATCAAACCTCCCTTGAGAGATCAGGTTTTGCTGCAGAAAATTGACACAAAAAAAAACATGATGTGTGAACATAGCCTAACTTCTTTTAATATCCGCTTGATAAAATGCCTATATAGATACATAAAGTTCTAAACAAGATACTTATTGCTGTGTTGTAAATGCATATCGGCATTTTTCCAGTTAATAACTCTATGAGTCACCAATAAAGATATAATATCATATATGTAAGATAATGTACAGGACGTCTCCTGTCAGCTGTGACCTTTTGAAGTGATCTGTTTCTATACAGCAGTGATGTCATGTTTGGCACGTTCATATACATACTCTGTACAGCCCTTATTCCCAGTGAAGAGAGTGTTCTCTGGTCTTATCCCTGTACTGTTTACAGCGTAGATATTGTATTACATACAGTACATAGGCAGGTGGGAGTGATGAGAGATGATTTGGATGATGTAATGGAGTTATTCTTAACTTCTAATGGTTACGATGATTGATACATAATTCCTCCACTCTCGTTTCTGCCAGCACATTGAATAGGTAAAACTCCCTTAAACAGATCCATACTATATAAAACTTTATGCTGCTGGGATCTAATTGTTGCAACAGTAACCACAAAAACTAAACTTTATGTCTGGCCAAAGCACATTGTAACAGAAGTCCAGCTGGTAAATATATCTACAAGACATTCTTTCAGTCTTTCTGTTAATAATCTTGGAAAAATAATCAAGAGACCGAAAAAAAAGTGCTGACATGTTGGAGCTACCTAAGTAGAAGAAAGGAAATGGTGTCTGTTACTTTTGTCTGAGAACATCATATCCTCACTGGACTATTAAAACAAACAGAAAGGTAGAGGGAGTTCGGGCAATGCTCACTGGAAAAACTGTGCAAATAACTCAATAAAAGGGAGGGAACAGTCACTGAACTTCCATTTACATGGCTGCCTTCTCAATGTCTTTCTTAGACGGCACTTTAGGAAATGGCTTGTGTATTAACTTACCAGAAACATCTATAAGTGCAAAGGTTAAAGGAGTATTCCCTCTTTAAGAATTAATCATCTGTTCACTGGATAAAGTATAAATGCTTGATCAATGAGAGCCTACTGATGATTCCCCCACAAATCACTAGAATGGGTCTCTGAGCTTCATTCACACAAGCCTTTTTTAGACTGTAAAGTGATGAGTAAGCATATGTCCTGCTGCCCTTTTTGAACTTCATGGTACTGACAGGTGTCTATTTGCATTATTTCCTAGCTCAGTACAACTTACTAGATATTGTCTACACCAAACTCTTAACACGCAGGTTGCGACCTTTCGCAACTGTTCTCAGTCCTGTTCACACCAGGCTTCTGCAATTGAATTAAGACATCTCTTCAAACATGTTTCCAATTTACATTTACTACTCTGTTATATCACTGATCTTAACCATCTTCCAGCTGGGCAATATCAGGCTGCATTTAATTATCATTTACATTGCTGCTATTAACCATTGTCCTGCTGGAAAATACCAGACTGTTTTTGCTTGTTCCTGTATTTAACCATTTCCTTGCTGGAAAATACCGGTTCCTATTCAGTTACTGTGCCCATGTGTATCTGAATACCTAGCTCTGCTGCATCTGTGCTACCTGCTTTACTTGTTTGTCTGCCATACTGAATAGTCTTAATACTCCTTAATAGTCTGAATGTCTGAATGGTCTCCAGTACATGCTGCTCACCCAGACCTATGGCTTAGAGCAGTGTTCCCCAACTCCAGTCCTCGAGAGCCACCAACAGATCATGTTTTCAGGATTTCCTTAGTATTGCACAATTGATGATGGAATACTGAGCAATACTATGGAAATCCTGAAAACATGATCTGTTGGTGGCTTTTGAGGACTGGAGTTGGGTAACACTGGCTTAAAGATTCAAAATCACGAGGTGGGCCCATAACACTGAATCTGTTCCTGTAGCATTCTTAAAGGGGTTGTCCACTACTGGGACAACCCCTTCTTAAACTAAATATTTGGCCCCAATAAAATAAAAAAGCTTATACTCACCTCCCATGCCGGCTCCGTTCCAGCGGTGTCGGCACTTGTGGTCTCGGGGTTGTGATGAGGTGGAATGACACGTGATGCCCGGCCACAATCAGCGCTGGCGTCACTGTCCCCGCCTTTGGACAAACTGAACATGAAGAGGAAGTCCGGGATCCGCTGCAGCCCTAACTTCTGCTTCATGTTCAGTTTGTCTGAAGGCAGGGACAGTGACGTCAGCGCTGATTGAGCGCCAGGCATCACGTGTCATTCCACCGCATCACACCCCCGGGACCGCGAGTGCTGACACAACTAGAACGGAGTCGGCACGGGAGGTGAGTATAGGTGTTTTTACTTTATCGGGGCCGAACATTTAATTTAAGAAGGGGTTGTCCTAATAGTGGACAACCCCTTTAACATTATACAAACTGACATAATTGTTTTTTTTATGAAAGTTGATACAATAATACAAGGAAAAAGGTATTGGTCATCACCACTATTTCTCAACGTCTCCAATTTATGTAACAATAGAAATAAGGTCATAGAGGACTGACATCAGTGAAATTCTGTCACATGTTCATGTTATATTACAGCATTACTCATGTGAAAAATAATAACATTTTTATTATGAACTCAACTTTTTCCTTGAGAGTGTTGTGATTCAAACAGAACCATATGTTCAGGTTTAACTGTAAACAATTGCAGATATTTATTAGTGTTTGTGTCATTGTTTATAGTGGAAATCACAAAGCATGTCCGGATCCATTGCATGACTGATATTGACAGTCTTCGATGGATCCCATTGGCCGTTAGCCAGCTTTGTGACATTAAAAGGGGTGCTACATGCATCTCTCTTCTTTCTATTAAATCTGATGCAATCTACCAACAGAGTTGCAATCACACAGAAAAACTAATGACATGGGTAATTTCTATAGGAGACACCAGTTTTTGAATGTATAGATCTAGAAAATATGTAACTGACAATGAATGCTCCATTAAAGACAGGATGCTGGGGATCCGACCTTTGCATATAGGGGATAGGGAATGGATAGCTAGTAGAGATGAGCAGATCAATCTGCAGAGTATCTAGTTCGAGTGTAATTTCCTGAAATTCGTGATTTCAAATAATGTTTGCAAAAAACCCCCCAAAACTTGCCCAGCACCATTTCCCACAGCTCCACACTGCTGAAGCATCAGAAAGAGGGATAATATCTTTTCGATAATGACCTGCAGCTATGACATTTTACAGATTATCATACCTTGTACAGTGGTGGTCAGTACCTGGGCCATCGCAGATCAGCAGTTCTTAGTGGAGCACTGAAACTAATCTCTGATGAGAACCTAGAAAAAAAAAATATTGGGGCACAATTACTTTAGTGACCACTAGTAAAGGATAACCTGCAGAGGATTAAGTTTGAGTCGAATTTACTGAAATTCGTGGTTTCACTCGAATTCGAACATTTTGACGTTTGATTTGCGGTTCACAAAGAAAAACTAATCCTGACACCTTTTCCCAATTTATCAGACTGTTGAAGCAACATTGAGCGGGCTAACATCATTTTGCATTGCCGCGCAGACCTCCCCATAATGTTGTGTAGCAATGACATCTAGCACATTATCATACCTTGTATAGTGATGGTTAGCATCTGGGCCATCACAGATCAGCGGTTCCCAGTGGAGGACAGTTTGTACGGCAGAGTCGCTTTCCATCTCCAGAATCACTGAGTAAGTCTCTTCCTTCTGTAGTGTGTAAGCTCTTATGTTCAAGCGAGGTCATCTCTTTCGCCTGTAGAATGTAAGCTCTTATGATCAGTGGGGTCCTCTCTCACTCTTCTGTAGTGTGTAAGCTCTTATGATCAGTGGAGTCCTCTCTCACTCATCTGTAGAGTGTAAGCTCTTCTGGTCAGCAGGGTCCTCTCTTCTGTAGTGTGTAAGCTTTTATGGTCAGTGGAGTCCTCTCTCTCTCTTCTGTAGTGTGTAAGCTCTAATGATCAGTGCAGTCCTCTCTCATCTGTAGAGTGTAAGCTCTTCTGATCAGCAGGGTCCTCTCTTCTGTAGTGTGTAAGCTCTTATGATCAATGGAGTCCTCTCTCACTCTTCTGTAGAGTGTAAGCTCTTATGATCAGTGGAGTCTTCTCTCTCTCGCCTGTAGAGCGTAAGCTCTTATGGTCAGCGGGGTCTTTTCTCGCTCTTTTGTAGTATGTAAGCTCTTATGATCAGTGGAGTCATCTCTCTCTCTTCTGTAGAGTGTAAGCTCTTATGATCAGTGGAGTCCTCTCTCTCTCTTCTGTAGTGTGTAAATTCTTATGGTCAGCAGGGTCCTCTCTCTCTCGCCTGTAGAGCGTAAGCTCTTATGGTCAGCGGGGTCTTTTCTCGCTCTTTTGTAATATGTAAGCTCTTATGGTCAGTGGGGTTCTCTCTCTCTCTTTCTATCTTCTCTCGCCCATGTGCATTTTACAAGCAATTACAAGCTTTAAAGTATTGAGATTCACCGCAAAATAAATTCTTTGGGGAAATTTGTTGAAGGTGGCAAATTTGAATTTCAAAACATCTGCTCATCTCTGATAGCTATGAACAGGTGATAACTTGCCATCTTTAAACTAAACCTTTAACCCCTTAATAACATCTGACGTACTAATACACGTCTGTGCCCTGGGACTTAAGAGCCAGACCCGTATTAGTACGTCATCGCGATCGCGCGCGCACACAGGCTGTGCGGGCGCGATCGCCGCCGGGTGTCAGCTGATTGTCACAGCTGACACCCGGTACTATGTGCAGGGAGCGGTCCTGCACCGTTCCCAGCACATTAACCCCCGCGATGCTGCGATCGAAGTCGATCGCGGCATTGCGGGGGCAAGGGGAGGTGATCGCCGATACTCACCTCCTCTTCCGGCTTCCAGCGCAGTCTGCAAAGGCTTCCCGGGTGTTGCCATGACGACCCGATGTCATGACAACATCCGGGTCACCAGAGAGCAGGAAGATTGCTTGGACATGCGCAGTGCATCTCCAAGCAATCTTCACACTGTGCACTTCTGACAGCCTTCATGGCATAGGGATGGTGCTCCATCCCTATGCTATGCAGGCGATCAGAAAAAAAAAAGTGAAAGTCCCAGAGTGGGACAAAGTAATAAAGTGTATAAACTGTGTGAAAGTGGAAAAAAAAAAAAAAATGTGCAAAAATATTATAAAAAAATAAAAAAAATAATACACCAAAAATAAAAATATAATGTACCCATCAATAAATATTATTATAAAAAAAATAAAAAAAAAACAATAAAAGTACACATATTTGGTATCGCCGCATCCGGAACAACCTGACCTATAAAACTGTCCCACTAGTTAACCCCTTCAGTGAACACGGTAAAAAAAAAAAAAAAAAAAACGAAGCAAAAAACAATGCTTTATCACCATACCGCCAAACAAAAAGTGGAATAACACGCGATCAAAAAGACGCATATAAATAAAAATGATACCGCTGAAAACGTCATCTTGTCCCGCAAAAAACAAGCCACCATACAGCTCCATCAGCCGAAAAATAAAAAAGTTATAGCTCTCAGAATAAAGCGATACTAAAAAATATTTTTTTCTATAAAATAGCTTTTATTGTGTATAAGCGCCAAAACATAGAAAAATGATACAAATGTGGTACCGCTGTAAACGTACTGACCCGAAGAATAAAGCTACCTCATCAATTTTACCACACGCGGAACAGAATAAAAAAAAACAAAAAAAAAACAATTCCTGAATTGTTGGTTTTTGTTTATTCTGACTCCCAAAAATCGGAATAGAAAGCGATCAAAAAATGTCACGTGCCTGAAAATGGCACCAATAACAACGTCAAGTCATTCCGCAAAAAACGAGCCGTCACATGACTGTCTGCCAAAATCTGGAAAAATTATAGCTCTCAAAATATGGCGATGCAAAAACTAGATTTTACAAAAAATGCGTCTTTTAGTGTGTGACAGCTGTCAGTCATAAAAACCCCATATGATTCTGGCATTGCTGTAATCACACCGACCCGAAGAATAAAGTCGTCTAATCACTTATACCGCACAAGGAACGGCGTCAAAAATAAACTCTTGGGTTAGGATTGGGCTAGGGTTAGGGCTGGGTTTGGGGCTAGGGTTGTGCTGGGGCTAGGGTTGTGCTGGGGCTAGGGTTGTGCTGGGGCTAGGGTTGTGCTGGGGCTAGGGTTGTGCTAGGGTTAGGGCTGGGGTTGGGATTTTTTTCAAAAGTAAGAAAAAAAGATGACGATATGGCGACTAGTGTTGAGAGCAAGTGCTCGCTACTTGAGTTTGCATCGGGTGCTCTGGTATGCATTGAGTATCGTGGGTATTTGAGTGACATGCTCGAGTGTCTGCCCCATATGCTTCGCGGCCAAAAAACTTTACGGGGATTGCCTGCCATGCACGAGCGATCCCCGCATGTTTTTTTTTGGGTGTCTAATAACCGTGAAACATGCGGAGCAGGGACTCGAGCATGTCACTCGAGCACACGCTGTACATGGTGCATACCTGAGTACCCGATGCAAACTCAAGTAGCGAGCACTTGCGCTCAAGAATAATGACAACTTATTCAATATGATGACCTAATGTAAACAAATTCTGTGCCGTACCTCTGGGTTCAAAATGTTCACTATACACCTTAATAAAATCCTTGAGGGGTATAGTTTGGACACTTGTGGGGGAGCTCCACTGTTTAGGCACATCACGGGCTCTCCAAACGCGACATGGTGTCCGCTAACAAATTGAATGGAAAATCGGCTCAAATTGTTAGCGGACGCCATGTTGCGTTTGGAGAGCCCCTGTGTGCCCAAACATTGGAGCTCCCCCACAAGTGACCCCATTTTGGAAACTAGACCCCCCAAGGCACCTATCTAGATGCATAGTGAGCACTTGGAATCCCCAGGTGCTTCACAAATTGATTCGTAAAAATGAAAAAGTGAAAAAAAAAAACACTTTTTCATTTTTATGAATCAATTTGTGAAGCACCTGGGGTTCCAAGTGCTCACTATGAATCTAGATAGGTGCCTTGGGGGGTCTAGTTTCCAAAATGGGGTCACTTGTGGGGGAGCTCCAATGTTTGGGCACGCAGGGACTCTCTAAATGCAACATGGTATCCGCTAACAAATTGAATGGAAAATCGGCTCAAATTGTTAGCGGACACCACATTGCGTTTGGAGAGCCCCTCTGTGCCCAAACTTTGGAGCTCCCCCACAAGTGACCCCATTTTGGAAACTAGACCCCCCAAGGCACCTTTCTAGATGCATAGTGAGCACTTGGAACCCCCAGGTGCTTCACAAATTGATTCGTAATAATGAAAAAGTGAAAAAAAAAACACTTTTTCATTTTTATGAATCAATTTGTGAAGCACCTGGGGTTCCAAGTGCTCACTATGAATCTAGATAGGTGCCTTGGGGGGTTTAGTTTCCAAAATGGGGTCACTTGTGGGGGAGCTCCAATGTTTGGGCACACAGGGACTCTCCAAATGCAACATGATATCCGCTAACAAATTGTCGGCTCAAATTGTTAGCGGATATCATGTTGCATTTGGAGAGTCCCTGTGTGCCCAAACATTGGAGCTCCCCCACAAGTGACCCCATTTTGGAAACTAGACCCCCCAAGGCACCTACCTAGATGCATAGTGAGCACTTGGAACCCCTAGGTGCTTCACAAATTGATTCGTAAAAATGAAAAAGTGTTTTTTTTCTTCACTTTTTCATTATTACGAATCAATTTGTGAAGCACCTGGGGGTTCCAAGTGCTCACTATGCATCTAGAAAGGTCCCTTGGGGGGTCTAGTTTCCAAAATGGGGTCACTTGTGGGAGAGCTCCAAAGTTTGGGCACAGAGGGGCTCTCCAAACGCAATGTGGTGTCCGCTAATAATTTGAGCCAATTTTCCATTCAATTTGTTAGCGGATACCATGTTGCATTTAGAGAGTCCCTGTGTGCCCAAACATTGGAGCTCCCCCACAAGTGACCCCATTTTGGAAACTAGACCCCCCAAGGCACCTATCTAGATGCATAGTGAGCAGTTGGAACCCCCAGGTGCTTCACAAATTGATTCGTAACAATGAAAAAGTGTTTTTTTTTTCACTTTTTCATTTTTACGAATCAATTTTTGAAGCACCTGGGGGTTGCAACTGCTCACTATGCATCTAGATAGGTGCCTTGGGGGGTCTAGTTTCCAAAATGGGGTCACTTGTGGGGGAGCTCCAATGTTTGGGCACACAGGGGCTCTCTAAACGCAACATGGTGTCCGCTAATTATTCAAGCAAATTTTACAATCAAAAAGTCAAATGGCGCTCCTTCCCTTCCGAGCCCTACAGTGCGCCCAAACAGTGTTTTTTACCCAAATATTGGGTATCTGCGTGCCCAGGGGAAATTGCACAACAAATTTTGCGGCCCATTTTTTCTTGTTACCCCTGTGAAAATAAAAAAATTGGGTCTAAAGTAACATTTTTGTGAAAAAAGTTAAATGTTCATTTTTTTCTTCCACATTCAAAAAATTCCTATGAAGCACCTGAAGCGTTAATAAAGTTCTTGAATGTGGTTTTGAGCACCTTGAGGGGTGCAGTTTTTAGAATGGTGTCACTTTTGGGTATTTTCTGTCATAAAGACCTCTCAAAGTGACTTCAAATGTGATGTGGTCCCTAAAAAAATGGTTTTGTAAATTTTGTTGGAAAAATGAGAAATCGCTGGTCAACTTTTAACCCTTATAGCTCCCTAACAAAAAAAAATTTTGGTTCCAAAATTGTGCTGATGTAAAGTAGACATGTGGGAAATGTTATTTATTAACTCTTTTGTGTGACATATCGCTCTGATTTCAGGGCTTAAAAATTCAAATTTTGAAAATTGCAAAATTTTCTAAATTTTCGCCAAATTTCCGTTTTTTTCACAAATAAACACAAGTGATATCGAAGAAATTTTTCCACAATCATGAAGTACAATATGTCACGAAAAAACAATCTCAGAATCAGGGGGATCCGTTGAAGCGTTCCAGAGTAATTACCTCATAAAGTGACAGTGGTCAGAATTGTAAAAATTGGCCCGGTCATTAAGGTGCAAACCACCCGCGGGGCTTAAGGGGTTAAAATACCAAATATCAGAATCATTAAGGGCCTAGCATGTGAAGTACACATACCCATTCCTGCTGCACCTTCTGTAAACAAATGGTTGTGCAACTTACTTTTTTTCATACAGCATATTTATTGTGCAATGGAGAGGTAAAGGCTAAAGTCCAGCTGAGCAGCAGTACATAGCATTCTCGTGCTACAGAAACATCCGGTGAAGTGAGATCTGTGTGTATATGTCATATTATTTTTTCTGGTTGCAAATGAAAAATGAAATGCTAACATTTTTATGGTTATGATGAGGAAGTGAAAGTTTTTCTGTAGTTTCACTGTCTCACAGATTCACAAATTTATAGAGTTGTTTGCCACAAGATGGTGCTGAAGAACATTAAAGTCATTTCTTGGAAAATCGTATTGAAATTCCAAAATCAAATCGGTATTCTCCAAAACCTCTGGTGCTAAAGATGGTAGTCTAACGCCAGAGTCACGAGGCCATAGATTCTCTCATCCGATCATCCGAGAGAATTGGGTCGACTATGCTAATGACACTCTTGTCAAATGTATATTTTTAAAATATTTAGAAAACCATGTAACCTTTCCTTTATACTGCACAAATACTTGCTACTCTGAGTTGGTATATCACATAAAATAATAAAATACATTTAAGTTTGTTGGTGTAACGTAAAAAAAATTGGAAGAGTTCACAGGATATGAATACTTTTTCAAGGCACTGTACATACAATAGTACTACCTGTTGTAGTGCATATATAGATACAGTGGGGAAAGTAAGTATTTGATACACTGCCGATTTTGCAAGTTTTCCCACCTACAAAGAATGGAGAGGTCTGTAATTTTTATCGTAGTTACACTTCAACTGTGAGAAACAGAATCTAAAAATAAAAAGCAGAAAATCAGATTGTATGATTTTAACATAATTAATTTGCATTTTATTGCATGAAATAAGTATTTGATCACCTACCAACCAGCAAGAATTCTGTCTCTCTCAGACCTGTTAGTTTAGCTTTAAGAAGACCTCCTACTCTGCACCCATTACCTGTATTAATTGCACCTGTTTGAACTCGTTACCTGTATAAAAGACACCTATCCACACAATCAATCACTCCAACCTCTCCACCATGTCCAAGACCAAAGAGCTGTCTAAGGAAACCAGGGACAAAATTGTAGACTTGCACAAGGCTTGGATGGGCTATAGGAGAAGGCAACAACTGTTGGCGCAATTATTAGAAAATGGAAGAAACACAAGATGACTGTCAATTTTCCTCGGTCTAGGCCTCTATGGAGGCTCTCGCCTCGTGGGGTAAGGATGATTCTGAGAAAGGTCAGGAATTAGCCCAGCCAATGACCATCTGGATGATCCAGAGGAGGCATGGGAGAAGATCATATGGTCAGATGAGACCAAAATAGAACTTTATGGTATCAACTCCATTCACCACTTTTAGAGAAAGAAGAAGGATGAGTACAACCCCAAGAACACCGTCCCAACCGAGAAGCATGATGGGGGAAACATCATACTTTTGGGATGCTTTACTATTAAAGGGACAGAAAGACTCCACCATATTGAATGGATGAGGTCATGTATCGTGAGATTTTGGCCAACAACCTACTTCCTTCCGTAAGAGCATTGAAGATGAGTCATGGCTGGGTCTTCCAGCATGACAATAACCCGAAACACACCACCAGGGCAACTAAGGAGTGGCTCTGTAAAATGCATTTCAAGGTCCTGGAGTGGCCTAGCCAGTCTCCAGACCTGAACCCAGCAGAAAATCTGTGGAGGTAGCTGAAACTCAATGTTGCCCAGTCACAGCCCTGAAACCTGAAAGATATAGAGAAGATTTGTATGGAGGAGTGGGTCAAAATCCCTGCTGCAGTGTGCGCAAACTTGGTCAAGAACTACAGGAAATGTCTGACCTCTGTAAATGCTTACAAAGGTTTCTGTAACAAATATTAAGTTCTGTTTTCTATTGTATCAAATACTTATTTTATGCAATAAAATGCAAATTAATTATGTAAAAATCATACAATGTGATTTTCTGGATTTTTTTTTAGATTCTGCTCTCACAGTTGAAGTGTACCTACAATAAAAATTACAGACCTCTCCATTCTTTGTAGGTGGGAAAACTTGCAAAATCGGCAGTGTATCAAATACTTATTTTGCCACAGTGTATATATATTTCCCCTTTACAGCCCAAGACGTATTAATACATGTCTGTGCCCTGGGACTTAAGAGCCTGACCCGTATTAGTACGTCATCGCGATCGCGCGCGCACACAGGCTGTGTGGGCGCGATCGCCGCCGGGTGTCAGCTGATTGTCACAGCTGACACCCGGTACTATGTGCATTGAGTGGTCCCGCACCGCTCCCGGCACATTAACCGCCTCAATGCTGCGATCGAAGTCGATCCCAGCATTGTGGTGGCAAGGGGAGGTGATCGCAATACTCACCCTCCTCTTCTGGCCTCCAGCGCTGTCTGCCGCGGCTTCCCGAGTGTTGCCATAATGACCCGATGTCGTCATGACAACATCCGGGTCACCAGGCAGCAGGAACATTGTTTGGTCATGCGCAATGCACGACCAAACAATCTTCTCACTGTGCAGCGCTGACTGCCTGCATGGCACAGGGATGGTGCTCCATCCCTATGCTATGCAGGCGATCAGAACAAAAAAAGTTAAAGTCCCAGAGTGGGACAAAGTAAAAAAGTGTAAACGCAGTCAGAAAGTGAAAAAAAAAAAAAATTGTAAAAATATTTAAAAAAAAAATAAAAAAAATAATCCACCAAAAATGAAAATATAATGTACCCATCAATAAATATTATTATGAAAAAAAAAGCAAACAAACAATAAAAGTACACATATTTGGTATCGCCGCATCCAGAATGACCTGACCTATAAAACTGTCCCACTAGTTAACCCCTTCAATGAACACTGTAAAAAAAATAAATAAAAAACGAAGTAAAAAACAATGCTTTATAATCATACTGCCAAGCAAAAAATGAAATAACACGCAATCAGAAAGACGAATATAAATAAAAATGGTACCACTGAAAACGTCATCTTGTCCCGCAAAAAACAAGCCGCCATACAGCTCCATCATCCGAAAAATCAAAAAGTTATAGCTCTCAGAATAAAGCGATGCAAAAAAATATTTTTTTCTATAAAATAGCTTTTATTGTGTAAAAGCGCCAAAACATAGAAAAACGATATAAATGTGGTACCACTGTAAACGTACTGACCCAAAGAATAAAGCTGCCTTATCAATTTTACCACACGCGGAATAGAATAAGAAAAAAACAAAAAAAACAATTCCTGAATTGTTGGTTTTTGTTTATTCTGCCTCCCAAAAATCGGAATAGAAAGCGATCAAAAAAAGTCACGTGCCTGAAAATGGCACCAATAAAAACGTCAACTCATCCCACAAAAAACAAGCCATCACATGACTCTGTCTGCCAAAATATGGAAAAATTATAGCTCTCAAAATATGGCGATGCAAAAACTAGATTTTACAAAAAATGCGTCTTTTAGTGTGTGACAGCTGTTAATCATAAAAACCCCATATGATTCTGGTATCGCTGTAATCACACAGACCCGAAGAATAAAGTCGTCTAATCACTTATACCGCACGAGGAACGGTGTAAAAAATAAACTCTCGGGTTAGGGTTGTGCTAGGGTTAGGGATGTGCTAGGGTTAGGGTTGTGCTAGGGTTAGGGTTGGGCTAGGGTTAGGGCTGGGGTTGGGGTTAGGGTTGGGTTAGGGTTGTGATGGGGTTGGGATTTTTTTCAAAAGTAAGAAAAAAAGATGACGATATGGCGACTAGTGTTGAGCGCAAGTGCTCGCTACTTGAGTTTGCATCGGGTACTCTGGTATGCATTGAGTATCATGGGTATTTGAGTGACATGCTCGAGTCTCCGCCCCATATGCTTCGCGGCCAAAAAAACTTTGCAGGGATTGCCTGCCATGCACGAGCGATCCCCGCATGTTTTTTTTTTGGTGTCTAATAACCGTGAAACTTGCGGGGCAGGGACTCAAGCATGTCACTCGAGCACACGCAGTACATGGTGCATACCTGAGTACCCGATGCAAACTCAAGTAGCGAGCACTTGCGCTCAAGACTAATGACAACTTATTCAATATGATGACCTAATGTTATCAAATTCTGTGTCGTACCTCTGGGTTCAAAATGTTCACTATACCCCTTGATAAAATCCTTGAGGGGTCTAGTTTCCAAAATGGGGTCACTTGTGGGGGGTTTCCACTGTTTAGACACACAGGGGCTCTCCAAACGCGACATGGTGTCCGCTAACAAATTGAATGGAAAATCGGCTCAAATTGTTAGCGGACACCATGTTGCGTTTGGAGAGCCCCTGTGTGCCTAAACATTGGAGCTCCCCCACAAGTGACCCCATTTTGGAAACTAGACCCCCCAAGGCACCTATCTCGATGCATAGTGAGCACTTGGAACCCCCAGATGCTTCACAAATTGATTAGTAAAAATGAAAAAGTGGAAAACACTTTTTTATTTTTACTGCTTGAGAAAGGTTCTGTGAACTGAAACGTCGCCTTTGGGCTCATTAAAGTCTATTTTTTTTCAAAAATTTCTTGGAGTGCTGCCTCTTTATATTTTTTCTATTGACATGCAGCAGTTTGGACAGACTGTTTGGAGGCTTGGCACCGACTAGTGAGTAATATGAAATGGTGCTGTCTTTCATATATATATAATTTTTATATATATATATATATATATATATATATATATATATATATATATATACAGACCAAAAGTTTGGAAACACCTTCTCATTTGAAGATTTTTCTGTATTTTCATGACTATGAAAATTGTACATTCACACTGAAGGCATCAAAACTATGAATTAACACATGTGGAATAATATACTTAACAAAAAATTATGAAACAACTGAAAATATGTCTTATATTCTAGGTTCTTCAAAGTAGCCACCTTTTGCTTTGATGACTGCTTTGCACACTCTTGGCAATCTCTTGATGAGCTTCAAGAGGTAGTCACTGGAAATGGTCTTCCAACAATCTTAAAGGAGTTCCCAGAGATGCTTAGCACTTGTTGGCCCTTTTGCCTTCACTCTGCGATCCAGCTCACCCCAAACCATCTCGATTGGGTTCAGGTATGGTGACTGTGGAGGCCAGGTCATCTGGTGTAGCACCCCATCACTCTCCTTCTTGGTCAAATAGCCCTTACACAGCCTGGAGGTGTGTTTTGGGTCATTATCCTGTTGAAAAATAAATGATGGTCCAACTAAACGCAAACCGGATGGAATAGCATGCCGCTGCAAGATGCTGTGGTAGCCATGCTGGTTCAGTATGCCTTCAATTTTGAATAAATCCCCAACAGTGTCACCAGCAAAGCACCCCCACACCATCACACCTCCTCCTCCATGCTTCACGGTGGGAACCAGGCATGTAGAGTCCATCCGGTCACCTTTTCTGCGTCGCACAAAGACATGGTGGTTGGAACCAAAGATCTCAAATTTGGACTCATCAGACCAAAGCACAGATTTCCACTGGTCTAATGTCCATTCCTTCTTGTTCTTTAGCCCAAACAAGTCTCTTCTGCTCTTTAGCCCAAACAAGTCTCTTCTGCTCTGTTGGTTGTGGGCATTACAGTAATTGGCTGGCCGCACAGCGTCACCTCGAGTATTTAAAACCGGGCGCCAACATCTTGGACACAGTCGCTCCGGATCAGACGATGTAGGGAGAGTGCTGCTGAGCTAGGGAGAGATTTAAACTGCGAAATAGGTAGGGTAGGGTCTCTAAAGCCTGCAAAATCAAACAAACAGTCCTTCTCAGGACTAATATCCATCCCAGATATCAGGCAGGCAGGCTGTATAGGAGATGCAGTGGTTATACCAACAAACACTGCATTACAGTCCTGTGTGCTGCTTTTCAAATTGCTAGACTTAGCCCCAGGTCTTAGGGGCCAGGAAAATTCCTTTTTTTAATCTAAATCCTCTTTTTTTTTTTTTCCCTCAGTCAGACTGTTCGAATACCTGTCTTATTAACCTTTTGGTATTTACCCCCCCCCAAAAAAAATGAGTGTGTCTGTGAGTGTTCAGACACAAATATATCTGTTTAAAAGAGTCTGGTGTATGCCAGATAACTAGAACTGTGGTTTTGCAGTTCCACGGTTCAAATCTCTGTATTATCCACTTTTTTGCCTTTTTTTTTAATAAAAAAAACATTTTGAGTGTCTCGCTGACTGTTCAGACACAAATATATCTGTTTAAAAGAGTCTCGTGTAAGCCAGATAACTAGAACTGTGGTTTTGCAGTTCCAAGGTTCAGATCTCTGTATTATCCACTTTTTTGTCTTTTTTTCATAAAAAAAAACATTTTGAGTGTCTCGCTGACTGTTCAGACACAAATATATCTGTTTAAAAAATTCTGGTGTAAGCCAGAGAACTAGAACTGTGGTTTTCCTCTTCCACGATTCAAATCTGGGTGTAATCCACCTTTTTGCATAAAAAAAAACATTTTGAGTGTCTCGCTGACTGTTCAGACACAAATATATCTGTTTAAAAGATTCTGGTGTAGGCCAGAGAACTAGAACTGTGGTTTTCCTCTTCCACGGTTCAAATCTGGGTGTAATCCACCTTTTTGCATAAAAAAAAAACATTTTGAGTGTCTCGCTGACTGTTCAGACACAAATATATCTGTTTAAAAGAGTCTGGTGTAGTCCAGATAACTAGAACTGTGGTTTTGCAGTTCCACGGTTCAAATTTCTGTATTATCCACTTTTTTGCCTTTTTTTCATAAAAAAAAATATTTTGAGTGTCTCGCTGACTGTTCAGACACAATATATCTGTTTAAAAGAATCTGGTGTAGGCCAGATAACTAGAACTGTGGTTTTCCTCTTCCACGATTCAAATCTGGGGTTAATCCACCTTTTTGCATAAAAAAAAAACAGTTTCAGTGTCTCGCTGACTGTTCAGACACAAATATTTCTGTTTAAAAGAGTCTGGTGTAGGCCAGATAACTAGAACTGTGGTTTTGCAGTTCCACGGTTCAAATCTCTGTATTATCCACTTTTTTGCCTTTTTTCCATAGAAAAAAACATTTTGAGTGTCTCGCTGACTATTCAGACACAAATATATCTGTTTAAAAGATTCTGGTGTAGGCCAGATAACTAGAACTGCGGTTTTCCTCTTCCACAGTTCAAATCTCCTTTCTATTACCCTTTTGCCATTGATAGTGCAAGTATAAGCTATTTTACTTCATTTACAATGGGCAAGGTGCGTGGCAAGGGACGTGGAACTGGACGTTCTGGTGATGGTGCGTGCAGAGGACGGGCCGTGGCCAAGGTGAAAATGTGCCACAACCAACAGCCACATCTTCTCGCTCCCAGTTCTTGACTGAATTACTTGGGAAGCACACAACAGCACCACTATTGCGAACTGATCAGTGTGAACAGGTTATTAATTGGATAGCAGATAATACTTCCAGTCACCTGGGCACCACCACCTCCAGTCTGTCTTCCACACGGTCAAGTGTTAGTAGCCGTGAGTCTCGACCGCATCCTCTTCCTCACCCTGATGCTCCTTTCTCACACCATGCCGAGTGTCGTCAGACAGCAACTGATCCCGCACTTGGACACTCTGAAGAGCTGTTCACTGGTCCATTTCCTTATTTGGGCCCCTCGCTTGCTCCGCTTGAAGTGGTGGAAGTGGAGATCCCATGTAGCGATGAGCAAATATTTGAACAGCCACAGCCACAAGAAGGCGACGCTGGCAATTTGTCACAAGAGGTGAACTATGACGAGACACTATTGCCACGAAGTGAGGAGGAGGACCGTGGTGCGGAAGTGGAAGAGGAGGAGGTGGTGGATGATCTAGTAATTGACCCAACGTGGCAGGAGGACACGCAGAGCGAGGCCAGCAGCACACAGGGGGAGGGAGGCAGAGTACCCCAACAGGCAGGAAGAAGCAGTGTGGTGGCCGCAGACAGAAGGCGGGCAACCGCTCCCCGTAACACCAACACGAGCGACGTTGCCAGTACAACCGGTAGATCTTCCAGAGTCTGGAATTTTTTTAAAGACTCTGCTGATAACCCCAAAAAGGCCATTTGTACCGCCAGCCAGGCCAGCATGGGGTGACAAAACTACCAGCCTGACCACCACCAGCATGATCAGGCACATGTCAGCAAAGCACCCGACTTTGTGGGGCGAACCCCAGGGTCCACGACCAGTGTCAGCGGGTGTCACCACTGCTTCTTCCGCTGTTGTGCTTGTAAGAGAACCCCCAGTTGTGCATGCAAGGCAATCCCCTGTCCATACTGCATGTAAAGATGCCCCCTCCTCTCAGTCTTCACTTGTTATGGCAGTTTCTCAACAAACAGCATCAACGTCCACGTCCACGTCCCACCGCAGCGTTCAATTGTCCATATCCCAGGCCTTTGAACGAAAGCGCAAATTCGCAGCCAACGCCCCACAGGCCACAGTCCTAAATTCACACATTTCACGACTGCTTGCATTGGAAATGTTGCCTTTTAGACTGGTGGAGACGGAATCCTTCCGCAACCTTAATGCGGTGGACGTCCCTCGGTACTCGGTCCCCAGCCGACACTATTTTGCCCGGTGTGCCATCCCCTCTCTACACAAGCACGTGTCCCAAAACATCTGCCGTGCCCTCAACAACGCAGTTACTGGGAGAGTCCACCTGACAATGGACATGTGGACAAGTGCTTGTGGCCAGGGACGGTACATCTCCCTGATGGCACACTGGGTAAACATAGTGGAAGCCGGGACCCAGTCGGACCTTGGGACAGAACACATCCTCCCCACGCCAAGGATTGCGGGCCCTATGTCAGTCAGAGTTGCCCTCACAGTGTACAACTCCTGCGCATCATCCTCCTCCTCCTCCTCATGTTGAGCCTCCATCTCAGATATCACCACATCAGTTACAAGCTGGAATCACTGCAGTACTGCCTCAGCCAAGCGGCAACAGGCTGTGCTGAAACTCATAAGCTTAGGTGATAAATCTCACACTGCTTGTGAGTTGTGGACAGCTGTGAAAGAGCAGGCAGATCTGTGGCTGAGACCGCTGAACCTACATCCAGGCATGGTCGTGTGTGACAATGGCCGTAACCTGGTGGCGGCTCTGAGGCGAGGCGAGATCACACACGTACCATGCCTGGCTCATGTGCTTAACCTCATGGTTCAGCGGTTTCTTAAATCTTCCCCCGAGTTGCCAGATCTACTCGTCAAAGTATGCCGCCTGTCAGCTCATTTTCGCAAGTCGGCTACAGCTTCCGCCGCCCTTGCTGTGTTGCAGCAGCGTTTGCAGCTTCCGGCACACCGACTGGTGTGTGATGTCCCCACATGTTGGAACTCTACCCTTCACATGTTGCAAAGGATTTGTGAGCAGAAGAGAGCAGTT
The DNA here is from genome assembly GCF_046119375.1 of Phyllobates terribilis. NCBI lineage: Eukaryota > Metazoa > Chordata > Amphibia > Anura > Dendrobatidae > Phyllobates > Phyllobates terribilis. The sequence continues at coordinate 297,399,253 of NW_027362771.1, forward strand.
GTGGAGTACCAGCTGCAACAAGGCCGTTGATATTCAGGTCAGACTCCACACATAAGACCTCAGTAGTGGACCTGGAAGTCTGACATATGTACCATCCTGACAAACTTTGAGGAGTCCGCCAAGATGGTGAGTGGCGATGACGTCATCATTAGCGTCAGCATCCCACTTGTCTGTCTTTTGCAACACTCTCTGCAGAGAATTAAAGAGGAGGCATTGCAGCCAGAGTATGATGAGATGGATCAAGAAGCCGTAGCGGGCGATTACACACAGCCCAGCCTCATCTCATCCCAATGTGCATTGGGGGACAATGAGGGAGAGGAGGAGGAGGAAGAACAGGAGCTGGTATCATGCGCTGTAGACGGCAGTACCTGTACAACTGTCATACCGTCGGTTCAGCGTGGGTGGCCTGAGGACAGGGGGGAGGAGGAGGAGGAGAGCATGGTCAGTCGTCATCTTGGTGAGGACACGGAAGTCTTGCCTGTTACCAGTCTGGCACACATGGCTGACTTTATGTTACGTTGCCTTAACCGTGACCCTCGCGTTGTCAAAATGTTGGGTGATAGTCATTACTGGTTGTTGACAATTTTAGACCCCTGCTACAAGGAGAACTTTCACTCTCTTATTCCTGAGGTGGAGAGGTCTACAAAAATGGGGCAGTACCAGAAGGCCCTTGCTGCAGAACTGTTAAAAAAATTCCCATCTGAACACGCTAGCGGCTGAGGTCACAGTTCGTTGCCCAACCAAGGCGTACAGGCGAGAGAGACGCAACTCCAATCCAGCAGAGGCAGGGGAACACTGTCAACGTTCTGGGACAGTTTTCTGAGACCCGCCCAGCTTACAGGCCCTGAGGCGCGGGGTACTCTCACAAGGAGTGGAAAGTTTCAAAATATGGTGAGGGAGTATCTTGCCGACCGTACCAGCGTCCTCCGTGATTCCTCTGTGCCTTTTAATTATTGGGTATCCAAGCTGGACACTTGGAATGAACTTGCTCAGTATGCCTTGGAGATCCTGGCCTGCCCTGCTGCTAGCGTGTTATCGAAGCGTGTTTTAGTGCCGCTGGGGGAATTATAACTGATAAGCACACTCGCCTGTCAACTGACAATGCTGACAAGCTGACCCTTATCAAAATGAACAAGGACTGGATTGGGCCAGACTATTCATCACCACCAAATGACAGCAGAGTAACATAAAGTCAAATACATTGTGTTATTTCGGGAGGTGTATTCCCCTGCACCGCTTCACACCCACACATGGGTATGCGCTTCCTCATTTCGGCTGTTTTTTGCTCTTCTCCTTATCCTCAGCCTCCACAACCACTATACCACCAGGGTGACCGTGGTCTGTGTTGCCAGCATTGCAAGTTCCTCCGTCCTAATTTTTGGCAGCTTTTGCTTGGAAAGCATAGGCAAAGACTATGGGAGACCCACTCCCCAATAATGGGAATAATGTTTTTAATATGCTTTACTGCATGGCTCTTGTAAGGGGCATTAAAATCGTCTTGTTAAGCTACTGTGACCTCCACGTCTCTTCCAAGGGTCATTGATATTGTTTTTTATTCCACTGCGACCTCCAGCACTCTTCCAAGGGTCATTGATATTGTCTTTTTATTCCACTTCGACCTCCACCACTATTCCAAGGGGCATTGATATTGTCTTTTTATTCCATTGTGACCTCCACGTCTCTTCCAAGGGGCATTAAAACCGTCTTGTTAAGCTACTGTGACCACCACGTCTCTTCCAAGGGGCATTGATATTGTCTTTTTATTCCACTGCGACCTCCACCACTCTTCCAAGGGGTATTGATATTGTCTTTTTATTCCATTGTGACCTCTACGTCTCTTCCAAGGGGCATTAAAACCGTCTTGTTAAACCACTCTGAACTCCTTGTCTCTTCCAAGGGGCATTAAAATCATCTTGTTAAGCTACTGTGACCTCCACGTCTCTTCCAAGGGGCATTAAAACCGTCTTGTTAAACCACTCTGAACTCCACGTCTCTACCAAGAGGCATTAAAACCGTCTTGTTAAGCTACTGTGACCTCCATGTCTCTTCCAAGTGGCATTAAAACCGTCTTGTTAAACCACTCTGAACTCCACGTCTCTTCCAAGGGGCATTAAAATCGTCTTGTTAAGCTACTGTGACCTCCACGTCTCTTCCAAGGGGCATTAAAACCGTCTTGTTAAACCACTCTGAACTCCACGTCTCTTCCAAGGGGCATTAAAACCGTCTTGTTGAGCTACTGTGACCTCCACGTCTCTTCCAAGGGGCATTAAAACCGTCTTGTTAAACCACTCTAAACTCCACGTCTCTTCCAAGGGGCATTAAAACCGTCTTGTTAAACCACTCTGAACTCCACGTCTCTTCCAAGAGGCATTAAAACCATCTTGTTAAACCACTATGAACTCCACAGCTCTTCCAAGGGGCATTGAAATGTTGTTATTAATTACCTCTAACCTCCACGACTCTTCCAACGGGCATTGCATTTCCTCATAATTTTTGGAAAGCCTTCCATTCACTGCTTAGGCCAACAGTGTACAGGAGACCCAGTTGCTATAAATGGAAAAAATGGTTTAGTTAAGGCCCTCTGACCTCCTTGTCACTTCCAAGGGGCATTGGAGTGCCTCGAAATTTTTGGTAGGCATTGCACTCACTGTATGCCCTATAACTGTGTAGCCGAACCGCTCCTTTTGGTGCAGAAACATATCCTACAAGACATGTATGGTTGACTGGCCTGATATTAATGTGAATGGTCCCAGTTCGTCCTGCTCTTTCTCCTTTGCCACCACCTCATCCATCATTCATCACCTGAAGCTTTGTTTTAACGGGAGTCATAGAACTGAGATAGTAGCAGGAAAACATCCAGCAATCCTCGGAGGAGGTAGGGTATGCGCCAAAACGCTGACCACCTCAGGCCTAGCCACTACTACATACATGCCCTTGCATTAAAAGGAACAGAAAGCTAAGGAGATGGATGGCCACATGATCATGAATAATTTACTCGTTGTGTAGGAGGCCGACCACTGCTGCTGTCCACCTTCTGAACTTTGTGTTGAAGCCTGATTGACCCAGTACCCGCAATCCTCTATGTCTGGAGGACGTGTTGCATCCCAGTGTCCAACTGTGTCCCGGCTTCCACAATATTAACCCAGTGTGAAGGCGTCAGTGAGATGGACCATCCCTGGCCACATTCACTTGTCCTCGTGTTTGTGGTTAGGCTGTCCTTCCCACTAAATGCACTGGGGAGGGCACAGGTAATGTTTTGGTATGCGCGCTTGTGTATAAGGCGCACTGTGACAAATAGGGGCGGCTGGGGACCGTTTATGGACACCCGGCCGCCCCCAGGCAGTTGGGGACCGTGTGTGGGCACCCGGCCGCGGGGCGGCTGGGGACCGAGTATGGACACCCGGCCGCTGGGCGGCTGGGGACTGAGTATGGATACCAGGCCGCCGACGCAGCCATGACGTGGTGGCCAGATTCCGCCTCCACATGTCTAAAAGACCCAATTTCAAGTGCAAGCAAGCAGTATGGTATTGCAGCCTGGGGGTGGGTAGGTGGCAGGCTGCATACTTGCGCTTGCATTGCAAGGAATGGCGGAGGTACAATTAAACACTGCCCTGGGACAAGGACTTGCACGGGGATAGTTGCAAGTCTGCATTTTCTGATGCGGCAAATATCACTTCTGATGGGCACACTTTTAGGCAGTGACCTGGGTGTGAGAGATGCTTCCATTGGTCTTCCCCATGCTGTTCCCATGTCTTTTCAGCACTGTATGCATGTGTCACACAGCACATGGCCAGAAAAGGTTGTAAAATGTTAAAATGACATTTCCCGGTGAATGCATTTGTCACGGTTGAAAGCAATACAAAAGTGCAAAAAATGCATTTAAAATGCTACTTGTGAACATAGCCCAAGGTGTGGAGGAGTATTTTTGTTTTTGTTTATTTATTTTACCTTATACACAAGTCTTTACCCTGGAAAGGATGTTCCTTAACATATTTCACAGGAAAACAGTTTCAGTTTCGTTTTTGAACGTTTTATTGTGATCCCGTAAAAGTGGCTTAACACCTCTGACCACGTTGTTGACAGCAGTGACCTGGGGGTCAGAAATGCTTCCTGGGGTTTATTGTTTTTTTAGCATCTTTTAAGTATGTTATCAATAAAGTAATTGTTTTAAACTATAACACTTCTTTGATCCGTCTGATTAATGGTCATAGGACCAGTGTGGTATATATGATTGCAGAGTGTTGCACTCTCTATATATAGAGAGATGCTATTTGGGTAATATGTTCATCATGTTTAGACAAAGTGGGGCCCCAAATGCTAACACATTGCTCCATAACAGATAAACATATAATTGTCACGCTAGGTATTGGGAGAACCCAGCGTATAATGACGGGAACAGGGAGGGAGCCTTACAACTAGGGAAAGGTAGAATGGAGACCCCTAAGCAGATCTAATGACACCCTGACTTCCCTATCAACCCTAAATAGGTTCTGCACCTATTGCCGAGCAGGACACCTTAGCCCTAGCTGATCCTAGAGCTAGGCCCTAGGTAGGGAGGGGAAGGGGTGAGCACTAGTCAGCCCAACTGCAAAATAAAGTACAAACCAGGGAAACAAACAAGGGAATACACTTAGCTTTAAGTCGACACCGGAGAGAACACGGCTACAATCCGCAAAGGAACTGCAAGGAAATTCTAGCCGACTACTAGAATTCCAGGCCTGAATAGAAGAGGAAACTCTCTCACCAGCAACTCACTGGAGAAACTGAGTGTATTTAAGGATCCAGCAAGGGTGTGGTACTGAGCAGCGGAAGGTGAAGATCACTGCTGGGTACTAAAGGTATAATCCCCAAGCAAAGTGAAGATCACCCCTGGGTCCTAGAGGGAGAAGGACAATGAAAGGATCAGGAAGATGTTTGCAAGGCCAAACGCAGCGACCTTCTACAGCCGAATTCCGTATGACTGTCTGTCAAACCTGAAACACCCGTGACAATAAGGTGCATTTATACTAGCCGATTTCAGACAATTTAGCGCTGATTGACTATATTCAAATTAGCTCTTGTTTAATGGCCTCTTTGCAGAGTCTGAAGAAGAATGATAGTGACAGGACGATTGTTAATAGATGAAGATAAATCTGGTGTATTCTGTCGCACTAAACCAAAAATACTCTTTAAAAGTACAATGAAGGAAGCACCTATTAGTGGTCATTATGTAATACTCGTGGTAAATCAAGTCATAACAGATGCTATGTTACCACTAGCTATATGATTGGTTAAGATATAAGCTTATAGTTCTACGTCATATGTCTGCTATGTTCTGCTGATCAGCCACGATGACATTGTGGTACCCTGCTGCGCACAGGTACCACAGGACTCTGGGTGCATGGACGGACTTCTCCACAAGAGGCCCTCATTACATACAAACACCTCCACCCTTCCACCTCACACCAGCAGAGGGAGCCCATTAGGGATATATATGGAGGGTGGAGCCAGGCAGCTCAGTTAGTTTAGTCAGTCAGACAGAGTAAGAGAGTCTGAGAGCATGCTGATGCTGAGAGCAGCGAAGACGCAGCTGAGTTCTGAGGGCGCTGAGTGTGGCATTCCAGGAGGACCACAAGTCCCTGGATGACCTGAAGCTAGACCCATTACAGGACCAGGAACCACAAGGCCCCAGCGTCCAGGGAGAGTGGTTACCAGCAGAAGGTCCTACTACCGAGCGACAGGTGAAGGAACAGCATGACACATAAGCTAGGCCCAGTTGCAGGCTGGCCAGGAGCATACAGTCATGGCCAAAAGTATTGAGAATGAGACAAATAGTAATTTTTCCAAAGTTTTCTGCTTCATTTTTTGTAATGGCAATATGCATATACTCCTGATTGTCAAAGAGTGATCAGCTTAACAGCAATTACTGTACTTGCAAAGTCAATATTTGCCCAGAAAATGAACTTTAACCCCCAAAACACATTTCAACATCATTGCAGTCCTGCCTTAAAAGGAGCAGCTAACATCGTTTTAGTGATTGATCCATTAACACAGGTGTGGGTGTTGATGAAGACAGGGCTGGCGATCAATCAGTCATGATTAAGTAAGAATGACATCACTGGACACTTTAAAAGGAGGCTGGTTCTTGGTATCATTGTTTCTCTTCAGTTAACCATGGTTATCTCTAAAGAAACACGTGCAGCCATCATTGCACTGCACAAAAATGGCCTAACAGGGAAGAGTATCGCAGCTACAAAGATTGCACCTCAGTCAACAATCTATCGCATCATCAAGAACTTCAAGGAGAGAGCTTCCATTGTTGTCAAAAAGGCTCCAGGGCGCCCAAGAAAGACCAGCAAGCGCCAGGACCGTATCTTAAAACTGTTTCAGCTGCGGGATCGGACTACCAGCAGTGCCGAGCTTGCTCAGGAATGGCAGCAGGCTGGTGTGAGTGCTTCTGCACGCACTGTGAGGCGGAGACTCTTTGAGCAAGGGCTGGTTTCAAGGAGGGCAGCAAAGAAGCCACTTCTCTCCAGAAAAAACATCAGGGACCGACTGATATTCTGCAAAAGGTACAGGGAGTGGACTGCTGAGGACTGGGGCAAAGTCATTTTCTCTGATGAATCCCCTTTTCGATTGTTTGGGACATCTGGAAAACAGCTTATTCGGAGAAGAAGAGGTGAGCGCTACCACCAGTCTTGTCTCATGCCAACTGTAAAGCATCCTGAAACCATTCATGTGTGGGGTTGCTTCTCAGCCAAGGGAATCGGCTCACTCACAGTCTTGCCTAAAAACACAGCCATGAATAAAGAATGGTACCAGAATGTCCTCCAAGAGCAACTTCTCCCAAACGTCCAAGAGCAGTTTGGCGCCCAACAATGCCTTTTCAAGCATGATGGAGCACCTTGCCATAAAGCAAAGGTGATAACTAAATGGCTCATGGAACTAAACATAGAGATTTTGGGTCCATGGCCTGGAAACTCCCCAGATCTTAATCCCATTGAGAACTTGTGGTCAATCATCAAGAGACGGGTGGACAAACAAAAACCAACAAATACTGGCAAAATGCAAGCATTGATTATGCAAGAATGGACTGCTATCAGTCAGGATTTGGTCCAAAAGTTGATTGAGAGCATGCCAGGGAGAATTACAGAGGTCTTGAAGAAGAAGGGGCAACACAGCAAATATTGACTTGCTGCATTAACTCATTCTGTCAATATAACCTATTGGTACTCATAATATGATTGCAATTATATTTCTGTATGTGATATAAACAACAGACAAACACTAATAAAAACCAGAGGCCAGCAGATCATGTGAAAATATAATTTTGGTGTCATTCTCAAAACTTTTGGCCATGACTGTACAGAGAGGCAGACACGGACCAGGAGGCCTTAGACCCGCTCACTGGGGAGAAGTCCTGAAGTGCACCCATCCTACTGAGTACCCTGGACCGTACCTGACATCCGCACCAGTAAAGGTATTGAAGCGAATTCCCTGTCTCTGTCAGTTACTCCTGCTGCGCCATCCCGCCTGCACTACAAGTCCCAGAATCACTATCCACCATCAAACTCCACTCTGCCCCGGGGGCCCGCTCCACCTGTGGGGAGCAGAAACACCTCAGCTGCCATCCCATCACCCCCGGAGGTCTGCAGCAGCGCTGGTAAACCTTACCAGGTACCACAGGTGGCGTCACAAACTATTTACTTTATTTTTATTTTTCTATCCAAGTTATAATCCCCCTTTTTGGTTGACCGCCCTGGGCCACGGACCGGGCCAGCCACTGTCACATACCCCCCCAGCATCCATAGGCCCGGCTGCCGAGTACCTCACAGCCCTGGGGGCGCGTCAACATCATTCACTTTGGTGATGTCACTGTGCTGGCTTCATTGACATTATCCATGTGGCAATTGGCAGATTGTCAGTATTTTCCGCAAAAATCAGGAAACCAAGTTTCACAATCCATATAATATAGAAAATAAGAAGCCCTTCAGCATTTACAGGAGAACATTATATTTCTAGACTTTCGAATTAAACCGAATACAAGATGTAGGTAAAATACAGATTCACACTACTTCTCTGTAAGGAAACGGAGGCAGACAGTTATGATGTCGCTATGGTAACCAAAACCTTTATAGGATCATTCTTTCTAATAGTATAAAATGACATTTCATAAAGTAAATGGATTCTTTATTATATAATTTCTTGCTGTCCTTAGAAGGAAGTCAATGATTACTGCAGATGCATCAATTACAGTCAGTAGTTTTATGTGTCGCTGCTCTTTCCTGTTAATGAATAAGCACATTGAATATCAGGACAACTAAATAGCCCAAAAATTGACCATGAACTACTTCATTTAACAATACTACTATTCTGGCCTCACATGTCTCATTAGAAATAATTGATCTGATGAGTAGATAGACATTACATAATGGGTCACATATGTACCTAGATGGACATTAATGAAAAAAAAAATTGTTAAAGAAAATCAGGATATTCTCTTGGGTTTGGCACCAGTACTTATAATCCAGATTCCCATATAAGGTGTAAAATGTACATTAATGAGGTTGAAAATAAATCTACACTTGGTCGCAGTAGAAGCCAGAAATCTGCCTTTCATTTCATATATCCACGTCTCATAATTCTTTTTTGGCCAACAGTCAGGCTTTGTGTATATAGTTAGCTTCCCTTTGTGACTATATTAGCAGTTCGAAAACAAAGTCCCATAAGCTACTTTTACACAGGGGACCTCTACTCTTGATGTCCACCACCACATGAGTTCCCCTCCCTTATTCTTGGTGCAATGTAAGGGTATGTCTGACATATCAGTGTAATAACATTTTGTGATTATTGAGTATTTTTATTTTCTATTGTATTTTTCTTGGTAAGGGATCCCTCACATGAGCATGGCCGAGTGCTATCCAATGTTTAGCTCGCACCCATACACTTGGGTGCATGTCCTCCGATTTGCAGAGCCACTCGCAACATGCTGTGATTTTTTTTTCTCTTGCCTCACCATAAGAAAAAAATAGCAGATCTGCACTGGCCAATAGTAAGATGACGCACCCCCTGGGCCGTGGGGTACTCGGTAGCCAGGCCGGTCGATGCTGGGGGATGTCACAGTGGTGGTGACCCGGTAGGTGACCCAGGGCGGTCAATAAAAGGGGATTTGGAGAAAAGGATTATAGTTTTTATGTTTAATGTTCGTGACGCCACCTGTGGTATGCGGCTAAAAGGAGCCGCCGCTGCGGAGCAGGTCCTCTGGAGCTGTTGGTAATGCAGCAGAGTTGGTTCAGCTCTCCACAGGTAGAGATAAGCTCCAGGGCGTTGCTGTGATGATTATAGCTGAGGTAGATATTGTTGTGCAATGTGGTGCAGGGGATGATGGCGCAGCAATAATTCACAGAGACAGTGGGGTGCAGTCTTCAGGGTTTACTCATGGTTATGTAGCATCGGCGTCTCTGCCTTCTTCCAGGCAGAGACGCCGTCCCTCTCACCTCCTCGCTCCCCGCTCTCCTTCCCAGCCTGCGGTCGGCGCGCGCAGCTCTGTAGCTTCGGCGTCTCTGCCTCCTGCCTGGCAGAGACGCCGTCCCTCTCACCACGCTCCACGCTCTCCTTCTCAGCCTGCTGTCTGCGCGCGCAGTCCCCCGGGCACTGTGCTTAGGGCACGCGTGCGCTCCCCACCTCTTAAAGGGGCCACGCACGCCGTCCTAAGGAGTCTGCCAGCCTGCTCACCTGGAGCGCTAACCTGTTACCTGCCTGTTACCTGCCTGTTACCTGCCCTGTCTGCCAGTCCGTTCACCTGGGAGCATCCGCCTGTTACCTGCCCTGTCTGTCTGTCCGCTCACCTGGGAGCATCCGTCTGTTACCTGCTGTGTCTGTCATACCGCTCACCTGGGAGCACCCGCCTGTTACCTGCTGTGTCCGTCAGCCGGCTCACCTGGGAGTGCCCACCTGATACTTGCCTGTTACCTGCCTTGTCGTGTCGGTCTGCCCGCTCACCTGGGAGCGCCCGCCTGTTTCCTGCCGGCCTGCCTGGAGGCTCTGCCGTCACTTGCTGTGACCACCTGCCTGGTAAACCTAGAGACTACTACCTGCTCTGCTGTCACGTACCGTGACCACCTGTCAGCTACCAGAGACTTCTGCCTGCTTGCCGTGTCCATCCGTCATACCGGTCAGTCCCAACCATCTGACCCGTGGGAGCCACCTGCTCTCTTACAAGGTCGTCCCCAGAGTAGCACCTGGTCCCTCAGCCCGGATCCTCCCTGGTCACGGTGTCGTTTGCTGCCGTCCGATCAGGGTCGGTTCGCGTTGATACTTAGTCACGCCCCTCTGGGTCCCTCCTTGCACCTCGGCACTGAGGTTTCACCTCCTGGACCCGTAACAGGTTATCACGTTGCTCCTGGTTACAACGGCCAATTATCACCACCCACGTCGTTCTACGTTCACCGAGGCAGGGGTTCAGCAATCCCTCAGGTAGGTCAGAAGTACTTAACGGGACCCCGTTCTGTGTGCCTTTCACAGCCGTCTTCCTGCGCTGGCTCTCACCCTCCTGCCCTGTGCCTCACAATCAGTGTCCCAAGCCGGTAACCTCAGATCTTGGCGGGCAACCTGGAGTTCCCTGGATACTGTGCAGCTACCTTTTTGGCGATTAATTGTGGCTGTGGCAACTACACCCTGAAAGTGCAGAAGCCTCCGGTTTCCAGTTGAATATACAATTCTCACTAGTTAGGGGCCAGTCCCCTCTGCGGCTTGATCCTTCCACTCCTGGTAGATTCGGGCGTACGGGTGGCCTCCAGCACTTCCCGTACCCCTAGGATCCACTCTTTCTTTCTTGGAGCCTTCCTCCCTGTTCCTCTCCTCTCTTCAGTCAGTTTCGCCTCCTGGGCAGAGCACCTGCAGAGCTCCTGCTTCCTCTACTTCTACTCTGACTGTCTGCCTCTTACTGAACACCACTCCCAAGATGGCTTCCCTTTTTATATCCTCCTTCTCAAGTGTTCCCCTGATCTTCTTCCTCCACCCACACCCACTACATGGTTCCCCCTCTCTTGGTTCCCCCCACTCCAGTCAGGGTCAGGGCTCAGCAGCGCAGCAGTGCATCTTGCCCCTCCTGCTGGTCTGGAGTAGTGTAGTGTTGGATGCAGGTGTTTGGGTCCCGGGCAGTGCTCCATCCTTACCTGAGAGTGGGATACCACACCTCTGGGTGAGATGCAGTACCTCTGTGGTGACTGAACCCTCAGGGGCGTCACAATAACATTGGGCCGAGTGCTATCCGATAAAAAATCTGATAGCACTCATCAGATGTATACGCTCGTGTAAGCGAGCCCTCATTGTGAGTAGGGGGTGGGTTTGTCCTTTCTGTCCACCATTACGGACATGTACTGGTCACATTACAAATGTTAGTGTATTTTTAAAATATTTTATTCTGTGGATTTAGCCTGCCTTTTTTTTATAGAATTTGCAGTAAAGATATTGTATTAGTTATTACGATGTCCTATATTTATACATGCTTCTTTGACTTTTTTCATTTGATTATACTGTCAGCATGTCATACAGCCACAGACTGGACACCTATTCTATGCACTGTCTGGGTTACCAAAGTGTTTAGGTCAGGAGATGCCATAGAAAGAGGTCATTTTTTGTAAACAAAAATGTGAAAAGTCCAATTGCAGAAGCTGTGGACTAAAGATGATTAAGGCCACCTTGTAACTGGAGCCTTAAGACCATAACACAGGAGTGGGAACATTACAGACAGTATGCTCTCTCATTCACTATCACATTCCAGTGCATAATGCATAGGGTGAAATTCGTGGCAAATCCATAACAAAATCCACGTGTAACTCAAGCTGATTTTACCGTGGATACTTAAACTCAATTTATATCCCATGTGAATGTGAGTGGGCCTATGCTGCACTAAATACAGATTTTCTTAAGCTATTTTGTCCATAAGAATAGTCAACCATTAGCTCTCATTATTGTTTTTTTTTTAAATACTTGGGGCATAACTCTCTAAAAGGGAACCTGTCACCAGTTTTTTGCCATATAAACCATGCCCATCACTCTTAAACTAATGTAAATGGGGTTTCTACAACCCCTTTACGACCTCAGAGATGTCCCTGCATCAAGTGCTTTATTCATGTCCCGTGCTGCATGCAAATTGTGTTCTGGTACGAAAGGCAAAACCAGATCGTGCTCAGTCCCGATAGCTTCAAACGGCACCTCTTCCACCTGGATGGAAGTGGATAACATCTTCTAGATCATCCACACAGTGCTCAAAGTTTTGCGCCTGTGCAGTGGAGTCAGAGACCTGCGTAGGTGCGTCTCACTCTGCCCTATTGAACAGCCAAGGAGCTGGTGACATACAAGAGTAGCCAGGGCCTGCGCATTACGGGACTTCACGCTGCCGGTCTCTGAGTCCAGGCGCGAGACTTCGAGCACTGTGTCGATGATGTAGGAGACGTCATCCACTTTCATCGAGATAAAAGAGGCAGCGTTTGAAGGGACTAGGGCAACGCTGACCGTGATCTAGATTCACCCATTGGACCGGACCACACAATTTGCATGCAGTGTGAAATAAAGCACTTTTTCTGAGGGATGCAGGGGCATCTCTGAGGGTATAAAGAGGTTTACATGATTTGAAAGGTGATGGGTATGGTTTACAAGGCAAAAAAGTGGTGACAGGTTCCCTTTAAAGTTGCCATATTCAGCAGTACATCAAAGTATGATGAGACTTTTCATGTTTTTGCCTTTGAACCTTTTAAGAAATCATAGCTTTTACTATTACTTAAAAAAGAAAAAAAAAATCACATTTACTCTGAATGTATTCACGCTTCAGGTGACGTGTGTAGGGGCACATACTTATTGTACTTATTCTGAAGTTATTCTTACTTTTTAGTGTTTGAGGGTCTATATTTAGATTATTCTACTTGGTGTTCTTTAGAATGTAGGATCTGCCCTATGACCCCTGGAAAGCGCCATTCTTTATTAGAGTTCACAGAGTCATTCACTTGAGTTCTTCAAGGATATCAAGCTGACATACAGCTGTTCTATAGATCACACTAGGACAGAAATATATAGCAATCGTGATGTTTCACTTTTTTACGGAGAAGATACTGTGAACAGAGAAAGTATGTGTGTTAATCGTCATGCATGTAAATAGTCGCTTTGCTAATGTTCTGGATAAGCTGTGAGGAGCGTTCAGAGCCAGTGGGCACATAACATTGGGACAGGTCTAATTACATTAATGGGAGACGAAGCAAAATCATATCTGGGACTGATCGTAGTTTCAGAAGCAATGTAATCCACATGCTAGACTAGTTGGGAATTAAAAACCGCTTGGCCACTGACTCTGTGTAACAGAGTCTTGTGTGTTCATAACACATACCATACAGTTAAAGCACCCGGCAGCAGAATATGTAATTCCGGACTAATATCCTGGAGAAAACTGTGCCAATTAGCTTCTCTGACGGGGAAATGGCAAGTTACATAGGAGTGTATTTGTTTGTAACAGCCATGAACTCGCGAGCAGACCGCCTGTCAGAAATCTCTTTAATTTATACACCGTGGCCAGACTGGGATATTGGATTTCACACCACAAAGCAGGCTGGCTGGGGTGACAACTATTTTGGTAATTTTAACCTGAGAAATTTCCCGTCTCTTGATCCCATGCAGACAGTCTTGTGAAAGGCAGCCCTGTTCAGCTAGAGGAAGTGAAGGGGAATGTGAAAGTTTGCAGTCTCCCCTAACTAAGTTTAATAACAGGTGTTGGGGGTCTAATTCTCCGAAAATAAGTTGGCGACTCTAACGAATTCTGATGTTCTTTGCTTTTTGAACATTGTAGTACTTTTGTCATGATGATGTCACAAAATCATTCCATTGACATTATTGATGTTCACCTTGTCGAATGGATTGTTGGCAACTTACATATCATGTGTACATATATACCATATTACAGAATCCCTAACATTTCTTTGAGAGAAAGATTCAATGTGAATAGTGATTTTAGTTTTAATAAATTAAAAAAGTAAGTCAAACATAGTTTAAACACCTTTCCAAAATGCTCGAAAATTAAATAAATGTAACATTAATGAATAATTTGTCAATGTAAATAAAGAAATTAATCATTCAAGCAGAACACTAACGTTCCAATTCATCAAAGTTATTACGCCAGAATTCTGGCATAAATTGCTTTGAAAAGTCGCAAAAATTTTGCACAACATAGAATTGCACAAAAATGTGTTGACTTTTGGAGTTTTCACCGCAGTTTCACCCTGCTCTGCCAAAATGGGCAGAGCTGAGGCAGGATTGGGGTGAAACAGGGGGTTGATGCCGCAGCACGTTTAATTCATGACAAGCTGTGCCATATCTTATGCTAGAAATCTTGATCCAATCCCTAACTGGAATAACATTTGGGGCTCGGTGCACTTTTCAGACGCTCCTGATCGATTAAGACGTGTGTGTGAACAACGCTGGTCTTGATGAATCAGGACTTAATTTCTCATTAAACATTCCTCAACATTGAAATTGCAACATCAAGAAAGAAAAGTTGTGGAGTTATGGAAATCACAGGATAGACATGTTAATGATATGCAAATGATGAAAAAATGGAAACAATATTTTAAAAATGCCTTCACATGCAATCAATGAGGTTATTAATGGTTGTCTAAGGAATGTTCTGCCATGCTGAATTACTTGGGCACATAATTCAGCAAGATTCGCTTCTTTCAGCTCACTTCACAACTGCTGATGAATGACTTACCAGAGTCTGAGGATGCTGCAGCCCACTATAGCAAGAAGCATAGTAGCAAGAGGTGAGACATGATGAATGCCACCTTGGCCCGGTCAGAGATAAACTGGTGTGCCAGAAGCTCAAAGTGCAGCGCACACTGATTTATGAAGCCCCGAAATAGGACAGGGTCACCATCGAAACGTGGAGGCGCAGAAAGCCGGGGTCCAAAGCCGGGTGCCACGGCGCCACAGGGTAGAGGTGTCGCTGGAGTGGGTGCCGCTCGATTAGAGTCCAAGTGAGAGTTGACTGTCCACAGATAGGACAGGATAGTCTCCTGTTGGGATCTCTGACGAGAGACCTCCTGGTACAAGTCAGAGAGCGAAGGAGCCTGGGAGCCACCGGATTCCATGGCCTGTGCAAACCGTTACGGATCCGGGTGGTGGAACCTCTGTGCTTTGATACAAGGAGGGACCAGAGGGGCGTAACTAAGTGCCTACTCGGACCGACCCAGGTCACACGACGGCTTAGTCGACTCCGTGAACCAGGGAGGGACCGGGCAGGTGAACCAAGTGCCACTCTGGGACTGACCTTGTGTGAGAGCAGGTGACTCCCACGGGTCAGATGACAGGAGCTGACTGGTACAGTGGATGAGCACGGCAGGTAGGCTGGCGGGTGATCTGGGTAGACAAGCAGGCGGGTACAGCGGATAGCCAGACGGGTATTCTGGGTAAACGAGCAGGCGGGTATGGCAGGTAACTTGGCAGGTGCTCCGGGTAGGCAGGCTGGAGGGCACAGCAGGTAACTGGCAGGTGCTCCGGGTAGGCAGACTGGCGGGCTCAGCTGTTAGACAGACTGGCGGGCAGGACTATTAGACAGACTGGCGGGCAGGACTGTTAGACAGACTGGCGGGCAGGACTGTTAGACAGACTGGCGGGCAAGGGACCTGAGGGCTGAGGAGAGTGTCAGCACACAAACAACAACCTTGCACAGGCACCTCCATTTTGGAGGAGGTGCTTAATATAGGGGCAGTCCTCCGGCCATTGGGGACTCTTTAGGACGGCGCGAGCCGCCCCTTTAAGAGGGAGGGATAGCGCGCGCCCTAAGCACAGTGCTCGGGAAGCTGTGCGCAGTGCGCTCCTCAGCAGCAGGAGAACAGGAAGACGCCGGACCGGGGCCACGGTTGTGAGAGGAACGGCGTCTCTGCCCGGCAGGAGGCAGAGACGCCGATGCTACACAACAGATGAGTAACACAAAATGCATACTTACTTAGCTCAGAAACGGCTAAACAAATCTACTCTTTAGTAGTGTTGAGCCACCCCCGTAGTGTTCGAGTTCGGTTCGGTTCGTCGAACACCCGTGTGTTCGCCGAAATGTTCGTCGAACTGTTCGTCGAACACCTTCTAACACCGTTAAAACCAATGGCAGGCAAACAAAAACACATAGAAACACATAGAAAACACCTTCAAAGGTGTCCAAAAGCTGACAAACTGCTCAGAAGACACAACTAACACATGGAAAAGTGACAAGTACAAATAGTCATGCGAAAAGAAAAGAGATGGAGGAGTAAAAGGAGGGGGAGACACAGATATAGGCATGTCATGCCCTTCTAAAATCCAAAAAGTGAGAAGCCGACACATTCAGTCCACTCCTGCCCGTGCCACCTCCGTGTCGCCGGGTTTGTGCCAGAGCCGCGGTGAACCCTGACGGCCAGCCCCCTCTCCCAATACTGGTGCATGTCCGCTGGTGGGTCGAGCGAGCCCCCCTGTGGTGGAGGCAGCTCTAAGCTTTTTAATTTAAATTGTCTCTCTAATTTGAATGAATACACTTTAAATCCATTTACAAGGATCTATTGGAGGGCAAGTCTCATGCCAGCAGCCGCGTAATTCCAGCTCCAGTAGCGTCCACTAAAGCTGCTGCAGTTAAAAAGCTTTTATAAGGATCGAGCTCGGCTGTCCACCGCAAGGCATCCTACTGCCAGTCCCAGCCCCTATGACTTGGGGTGCCTCCTGATGCTCTTCACTGAGTATCCCCTGGTCCCGAAGCATTTCCTTTGAAAAAATTAAGTGTCCAAACTACAGGTGGTGTAGCTTGCTTAACAGCCGGGATAATCCGCTGACTAGCAGACACTGCTACTAGGCACAAAGTATTTCCTGGGCTAGATGCAGTTAAAAATTTGTAATTAGATACTCTCGTTGGATGCTGAGAAAGCATTCCATAGAGTCTCCTGGCACGCCATATATGATTCTCTTAAAAAGCTTGGGGTAGGGGTCTAGGGGACCCTTTTATAGCCAAAATCACGGCCCTGTATCACAATACGTCACCTAGGCTGAAGATAAATGGAACTGTAGCACCCTGAGGGCACGGTTGCTACAGAGGTATTGCACCTCACCCAGAGGTGTGATATCTCACTCTCAGGTAAGGATGGAGTGTGGATCAGGACCCGACACCTGCATGCATTACACCACATTGCCATGAGGCAGGGCGACCAATATGCCTCTGAGATGGGCACGACAGTCCCTATCCCTGGCTGGAGTGGGGGGAGGGAACACTGAGGAAGGGGAACCCTGTAGTGCAGGAGCAGGGAGGAAGCAGTTCCTGGGTGCATTGAGAAGGGAGTATAAAAGGTGGGCACCATCTTAGTTCAGTGCAGAGAAGTCTGAGCAGAAGTGGCAGGGAGCAGGGGCTCTGCATGAGCTCTGCTCCGGAGGCGGGCCTAGTAACAGAGGCCCAGGCCTGGAAGAGCGAGAAGGAAAGAAGAGGAGGCTCCAGGAACGAGGAATGAAGGGATCCCAGGGGTGCGGACGGGCGAGTCGCCACCGCACGCCCGAATCCACCTGCGTGGAGGGGTCAGGCCAAAGGGGGAGACCGGTCCCCGAAACTAGTGGAGGCAGGAAACGACCCTCAGCTAGAAACCGGAGGCTGTGACATTTTATGTGGCGCAGCCCCTCGCTACACCCGCTAGGAAGGCACCACATAGGGTCAGGGAAACTGGCGCCAAGTTTACCAAGAGGAGGCCCGAGGCAGCCGGACAGAAGGGTTGGTAAGAAAGGCCAGACAAAGGACACACAAAGGGGGTCCTGTGACGCGCTCCAAAGTTATCTGGGAGTTGTCTGAGCCCCTCACCTGGTGAGCACAGTACGACGGGGGCAGCCGTTACCTGCAGACGTGGTCTGGATAATAAGAACTGTGAGTAAAGGCCCTGGACTGCATCACTGACTCCGTGTCGTTACTGCTGCTGCCCTGCACCATCACCCCCATCCTCCGCATACACTGCCCTGAGGCTATACTCCTCCCGTGGGGAGTTATGCTACGCTCTGCTGCACCCACAACACCAGCCTCAGCGCTCTGCCCTGCAGCGGCGGTTCACTCTGACCGCAATCCACGGGTGGCGTAGTCGGACATTTAAACATCAAAACCACATAAATAGTTCCGCCACTGGTTTGACCACCCTGAGCCATGGAACCGGGTCGCCGCCACGAAGACTACAACCACCAGCATCCACCAAAAAGGGTCCGGCTCCGGGTGTCCCAAGGCCCAGGGGGTGCATCAGAACATTTTCATCACCTTTCACAATCACCAATGGGACAAGGCAGGGATGTCCTCTGTCCCCTCTCTTATACATCCTAGTGACGGAGCACCTGCTCTCATCAATTCGCCATAACCCCAATATTAGGTGGATTGAGGTGGGAGGCACCGAGCACAAGTGCTCTCTATTTGCTGATGATGTCCTAGTATATATCACTCAATCACATATATCCATCCATGCTGTTATGGCTGAAATAGATCACTTTGTTACATGGTCAAATTTTAAAATCAATGCAGCGAAGTCTGAGGCCCTCGATGTCTCCCTCCCCAAATCCATATAGGATTCCATCCAGTCCAACTTTCCCTTTGCCTGGCCCTCACAGGGTATCAAATACTTAGGAATTCCTATTCATAGAGACCTCTCCCATCTATGTTATCTTAATTTTGGGCCCTTTATTGAACAACTCCATACAGACCACGGTTGGCAAGTTAGAACTGTAAGATTCACTACGTGAACCACTGGTGTTTTGTGGAAAAGCACATGTACACTGTGTTCCAAATTATTATGCAAAAAGTGTTTAGGAGTGATAAGGGAAGAATTTGTTTGTTTGTCAGTTAAACTCATTGATGGTGATGTGTGTCAGGGCTCTTTATATCACTGTAAGCAATTGCAGACACCTGTGCTAATTAGTTTGGCAGGTGTGTCCAATGAAAGGCAAGACTACTTAAGAAGGCTGTCTCACATTATTAAGCAGCCTACATTTTCTGCCAAAATGGGAAAGAAAAAGGATGTGTCGGCTGCTGAGAAGCAACAAATTGTGGAGTGTTTAGGTCAAGGCATGACTACAATCAACATTGTGCGATGATCAGGATGAAGTGTCTTGGCAATCAAGAAGTATGTAGCTGATTCACAGTACACACGTGTGCGTGCTGATAAGGGCAAATTGAGGACTCTTTCCTACAGGCAATTACGTCAGGTTAAAAGAGCAGCGGCAAAAAAGCCTTGTCATAGCAGCAGACAAGTTTTTGAAGCTGCTGGTGCCTCCAACGTCCCCCGAACAACAAGATGCAGGGTCCTTCAGAGGTTTGCAGCTGTGCATACGCCATCCTGTCGACCTCCTCTATCCACTTCACACAAGCAGAAACTGCTCCAGTGGGCCAAACATTACATGAAGACTGATTTCAAAACTGTTTTGTTCACGGATGAGTGCCGTGCAGCGCTCGATGGTCCAGATGGATGGAGTGGAGGATGGCTGGTTGATGGACACCCCACGCAAACACGGCTACAGCGCCAACAAGGAGGAGGTGGAGTAATGTTTTGGGCTGGAATCATGGGGAGAGAGATTGTCGGCCCCTTTAGGATCCCTGAAGGCGCTAAAGATGAACTCCATAATGTATGTGGATTTTCTCAAACAGCACTTCCTGCCATGGTTCAAGAAGAAGAACCGTGTATTTCACAGCAAGATCATTTTTTTGCATGATAATGCACCATCTCATGCTGCACATAAAACATCTGCATCTCTGGCTGATATGGGCATAAAAGGGGACAAACTTATGGTGTGACCCCCATGCTCCCCTGACCTCTACCCCATTCAGAACCTCTGGAGCATCATCAAAAGGAGTGTCTATGATGGCGGGAGGCAGTTCACATCTAAGCAACAGCTTTGGGAGGGTATTCTGTCCTCATGCAAAACAATTGAAGCAGAAACCATCCAAAACCTGACAAATTCAATGGACGAGAGAGTTCAGAAGCTCCTTTCGAACAAGGGGTCCTATGTGAAAATGTAACATCACCTAGAATAAAGTTTTGAGTGGAAAACTGATTGATTTCAGTTTCTAATAACCTGCTAATGCTTATAATTTCAAAAATGACCATTTTTTTGGTCTTTATTAAAATGAAAAGGTTGATCGAAAAGTTTGGGGGATCTAAGAGTGTGGCAACCCAGTAGTCATGATTACTTCGAATTCTGACAATATGAGGGTCATGTTGCAGGTAGTGCAGCAAGAAGGCACTTATGTGTCTTGCGCATCTCGGAGCCCCAAAATTATTTTCCGGGCTAGATGCAGCTAAAAATTATTATTAATTTTAAATCTGGTGGAGCTTAGTATAGATGGCCTAATAGGATCAGTGCTGCACACTGCTACAAAGCCCAAATTATTTTCCAGTCAAGATACAGATAAACATGATTAGTAATTTTAAATCTGGTGGAGCTTATTATAGATGGCCTAATAGAATCAGTGCTGCACACTGCTACAAAGCCCAAATTATTTTCCAGCCAAGATACAGATAAACATGATTAGTAATTTGAAAGCCTAAAACGGTTGGTAGTGTGATTTTAACCAATCATCAAGCTTTTACTCTCCCCAGGATGACACAGGGGTAGAAAAGTCGTTTCGGATCCATGATTTGTTCATCTTTATGAACGTGAGTCTGTCTATATTATCAGTGGAGAGCCGCGTGCGCTTATCTGTCAGCACATCACCAGCAGCGCTGAACACACGTTCAGACAGAACGCTGGCTGCGGGGCATGACAAGATCTCCAAGGCGTAAGTGGCTAGCTCCGGCCATTTATCCAGATTGGAAGCCCAAAAAGAGCAAGGGTCCAGTGACACAGTCATGGCTTCAATGTTTACTTGGAGATACTCCTGTACCATCGTCTCTAGGCGTTGACTATGTGTCAGACTTCTTGTCTCCTGTGGCCTTGCAAAGGATGGGCTAAAAAAGTGGTGAAATGATTCCGCAAAATTGATGTTACCAGCAGATACTGTGGTTCTGTTACGGTTTGAGTGCTGAACACTTGACGGTCCCACGGTTGGTAAGTTGGAACTGTGAGATTCACTACGTGCACCACTGGTGTTTTGTGGAAAAGCACATGTAAGATTCTGCAACAGTCTCTGCTGATACTCCTGCATGCGTGCATCCCTTTCTATGGCAGGAATAATTTCTGCAAATTTACTTTTGTACCGGGGATCTAACAGTGTGGCAACCCAGTAGTCAGGATTATTTCTAATTCTCACAATTCGAGGGTCATGTTGCAGGTAGTGCAGCAAGAAGGCACTCATGTGTGTTGCGCATCCAGGAGCACCAAGTCCCTGTTGTGTTGGTGGCGAGGTAACAATCATGCTTCCTTCCTCTGTCCTCTCCCCCCAACCTCGCACAACAGAAATGTGATCAAGGTCTCCCTCATCTGATGAGTCTTCCATCAGTTCGTCCTCCACTTCTTCCTGGGCTCCTGCACCTTCCTCACTAGTTTGGCTGCTACCATGCGCCCTGGTAAAACCATCTCCCCCACCCTCACATGCCTGCTGCCTTGGTGCTGCCGACCGTCTGGACCTTGCAGATGTTAGCCCTTCCGCATACAACTCCTCCTCCTCTACTTCCTCCACCTCCTCTTGTGCCACCGCCTGACTCCGAATTCTGTTTAACATGTGCTCCAGCATGTAAATCACCGGAATAGTCATGCTGATAATGGCATCGTCAGCACTAAACATCTTCGTCGCCATTTCAAAACTGTGCAGAAGGGTGCATAGGTCCCTGATCTGAGACCACTCCTCCAGCATGATTTGCCCCACGTCTGGATCTCGTTGGCCCAGGCTATACATCAGAACGTATTGCACCAGGGCTTGTCGGTGCTGCCACAGTCGCTGCAACATGTGCAGAGTTGAATTCCACCGGGTAGGCACATCGCATTTTAGCCGGTGAAGTGGCAGGCCCAACGACTTCTGTAGAGATATAAGTCGCTGAGCTGCGGGATGCGAATGGCGGAAGTGAGCACACAGCGACCGTGCCCTCTGCAGAAGGCCATCTAGTCTGGGATAGTGGGCTAAAAATTGCTGGACAACCAGGTTCAACACGTGAGCCATACAAGGCACGTGTGTGACATTGCCCCGGCGAAGGGCCGCACCCAGGTTTGCAGCATTGTCGCACACGGCCTTCCCTGGTTTCAGGTCCAGTGGAGACAACCATTCATGAAATTGGTTCTCCAGAGCTGACCACAACTCCTCAGCTGTGTGACTCACATTTCCCAGACATTTCAAAGTAAAAACCGCCTGATGACGTTGAGCCCTACTGCCAGCATAGTAAGGAGGTGTGCAGGATCCCTTCTGCGCAGTTAGAAAGCTTGTGGCATGACCAGACAGGCTTTGGGTGCAGGTGGAAGACCGAGAGGAGGTTGAGGAGGCAGAAGCAGTGGAGGAACTTTGACATAAAGAGGATTGACGCACAACTCGTGGGGACGGCAAGACTTGGACAGCAGCCCCTTGTCCTGCTGTCACCATAGTTACCCAGTGCCCAGTCAGCGACATGTAACGCCCCTGTCCATGCCTACTCGTCCAAGTGTCTGTGGTGAAATGCACCCTGTCACACACAGAGTTTCTCAAAGAAGCGGTGATGTTGTGTGCGACATGCTGGAGGAGCGCAGGCACACCTTTCTTTGAGAAGTAGTGCCGACTGGGCCTCTGGTACTGGGGCACTGCGACGGACATAAGGTCTTGAAAATCCTCTGTGTCCACCAGGCGGAAAGGCAGCATTTCTGTAGCCAAGAGCTTGCAGATGGTGAAATTCAACCTCTTAGCTTTCTCATGGCTAGGAGGAAATGGTCTTTTACTTGTCCACATCTGAGGGACCGAGGGCTGGCTATTGTGCTTAGACGGGGTTGATAAGGGTGTCCCCGGCAAACTGCCGGTCTGTGAGGAAGATGCAGGCGGACATGTTAGGTTGCCTTGATCCAAAGGTGGTGCTATCGATGTCGGACAGCGCTCAACACCAGCTGGTGTTACCACCTCCAAAGAAAATGATGACCTGCCAATCACGCTGGCTGTTGCGGGTAAAGAGGTGGCAGGTCTGCGCCCCAAAACAGGTGTGACTGCTGTCCCCCCAGTCACAGAGGATGAAGAGGCCGCGGATGCACAAGATATGGCAGATGGTGGTTGGCCCGGCCGGCTAGGCCGCATTGTAGCACACTGAGCTTCCCACTGCAACTTATGCTTCATGTCCATGTGCCGGTTCATGCTTGAAGTACTCAAACTATGTATTTTTTGGCCTCTACTTAGCTTTTGCTGACAAATGTTACAGATAACACGAGTTGGGTCATCTTTATCGATCTGAAAAAATGCCCAGGCTATGCAAGGCTTAGCACCCATGCGACCTGAAGAGCCACCACGACTTGTGGTGAGAGGCAGAGTTGTGTTTGAGGATGCAGTTGTTGACGTGCTTCAAGTACTACGTCTCTGTCCAGGAAGGCGCAACCTGACCTCGTCGTCACTAGCATCTTCCTCCACCTCCTCTGCTGACCTCATCTCTTGGCTGACTGTGGGTTGACAGTAAGTGGGATCTCCAACCTCATCATCATCACCCTGTTCGTTATCACACCCATCGTCCTCAGAGCCAACCTGTTCCTGCCCTGACAAAAAACTAAAGTTGTCGCTCCAATCAGGTATTTGAGTCTCATCATCGTCTTCCTCATTGTCTCCACCAACAGGAGTTACAGTTTGGGAATGAGGGTCTACATTATGGTCAGAACCTTCTGCGTCTGGTCCTGGATCCGACTCATAAAGATTCTGGGCATCAGTGCAGATCATTTCCTTGTCTGGATTCACAGAAGCGCTGGAGTCGACCTCTGATTCCCAGGCTATAGTATGAGTAAACAGCTCTGCAGACTCAACCATCTGTTCTACCTCATACTCAGACGGGCAGCTGGAGATTTGGGAGCTGTGAGGAAGCAAGTGCGATTGGGGTGACACCTTTGAGGACTGGAGTATTTGTGATGTTGAAGTTGATGTGGAGGAGAGCCCACTTAAAGGAGCACTTGATATCCGTTGAAGCACCTGCTGTTTTTGTGCCTCATCTGGAATTTGTAGCGATTGGCGTGGCCGTAAGAAAGGGATCTTATCACATTGTCCGCTAAAAGAAGTAGACATTTTAGTTTGGCTGGAAGATGGTCTTTCTTCTGCAGATGTTACTGTTGCTTTAACACCTACCCCACGGACACAACCTTTTTTCCCCTTCCCAACACGCCTATTCCCCTTTCCACCAGCAGCAGGCCTTTTTCCACTCATTTTGGTGGTTAACTAATTCACAACTCTGGAGTTGTTTGCACAAAAAAACAATGGATGGGAACCGAGCAGAGCTGAGTGGCCAAACTGTGGTATTAGGCCAAAACTATTGACTGGGTTAGATGCAGAAAAAAATTATATTCAATTTGCAACCTGATGGAGGTCAGTATAGATGGACTAATAGAACAAGTCCCACACACAGCTAGAAGCCCAAATATTTTTTCAGAGGTAGATGCAGAAAAAAATTGTATTCAGTTTGCAACCTGATGGAGGTCAGTATAGATGGACTAATAGAACAAGTCCTACACACAGCTAGAAGCCCAAATATTTTTTCAGAGGTAGATGCAGAAAAAAAATTTATTCAGTTTGCAACCTGATGGAGGTCAGTATAGATGGACTAATAGAGAAAGTCCCACACACTGCTAGAAGGCCAAATATTTTTTCAGAGCTAGATGCAGACAAAAAATTATTTTTAATTTGCAACCTGATGGAGGTCAGTATAGATGGACTAATAGAGAAAGTCCCACACACTGCTAGAAGGCCAAATATTTTTTCAGAGCTAGATGCAGATATAAATTATTTTTAATTTGCAATCTGATGGAGGTCAGTATAGATGGACTAATAGAGAAAGTCCCACACACTGCTAGAAGGCCAAATATTTTTTCATTGCTAGATGCAGAAAAAAATTATATTCAGTTTGCAACCTGATGGAGGTCAGTATAGATGGACTAATAGAACAAGTCCCACACACAGCTAGAAGGCCAAATATTTTTTCAGAGGTAGATGCAGATAAAAATTATTTTTAATTTGCAGCCTGATGGAGGTCAGTATAGATGGACTAATAGAGAAAGTCCCACACACTGCTAGAAGGCCAAATATTTTTTCAGAGCTAGATGCAGACAAAAAATTATTTTGAATTTGCAACCTGATGGAGGTCAGTATAGATGGACTAATAGAGAAAGTCCCACACACTGCTAGAAGGCCAAATATTTTTTCAGAGCTAGATGCAGACAAAAAATTATTTTTAATTTGCAACCTGATGGAGGTCAGTATAGATGGACTAATAGAGAAAGTCCCACACACTGCTAGAAGGCCAAATATTTTTTCAGAGCTAGATGCAGATAAAAATTATTTTTAATTTGCAACCTGATGGAGGTCAGTATAGATGGACTAATAGAGAAAGTCCCACACACTGCTAGAAGGCCAAATATTTTTTCAGAGCTAGATGCAGAAAAAAATTGTATTCAGTTTGCAACCTGATGGAGGTCAGTATAGATGGACTAATAGAACAAGTCCCACACACAGCTAGAAGCCCAAATATTTTTTTATCGGTAGATGCAGATAAAAATTATTTTTAATTTGCAACCTGATGGAGGTCAGTATAGATGGACTAATAGAGAAAGTCCCACACACTGCTAGAAGGCCAAATATTTTTTCAGAGCTAGATGCAGAAAAAAATTATATTCAGTTTGCAACCTGATGGAGGTCAGTATAGTTGGTCTAATAGAACAAGTCCCACACACAGCTAGAAGCCCAAATATTTTTTCAGAGGTAGATGCAGAAAAAAATTATATTCAGTTTGCAACCTGATGGAGGTCTGTATAGATGGATTAATAGAACAAGTCCCACACACAGCTAGAAGCCCAAATATTTTTTCAGAGGTAGATGCAGAAAAAAATTATATTCAGTTTGCAACCTGATGGAGGTCTGTATAGATGGATTAATAGAACAAGTCCCACACACAGCTAGAAGCCCAAATATTTTTTCAGAGGTAGATGCAGAAAAAAATTATATTCAGTTTGCAACCTGATGGAGGTCTGTATAGATGGATTAATAGAACAAGTCCCACACACAGCTAGAAGCCCAATATTTTTTCAGAGGTAGATGCAGAAAAAAAATATATTCAGTTTGCAACCTGATGGAGGTCAGTATAGATGGACTAATAGAGAAAGTCCCACACACTGCTAGAAGGCCAAATATTTTTTCAGAGCTAGATGCAGATATAAATTATTTTTAATTTGCAACCTGATGGAGGTCAGTATAGATGGACTAATAGAGAAAGTCCCACACACTGCTAGAAGGCCAAATATTTTTTCAGAGCTAGATGCAGAAAAAAAAATATTTTTAATTTGCAACCTGATGGAGGTCAGTATAGATGGACTAATAGAGAAAGTCCCACACACTGCTAGAAGGCCAAATATTTTTTCAGAGCTAGATGCAGACAAAAAATTATTTTGAATTTGCAACCTGATGGAGGTCAGTATAGATGGACTAATAGAGAAAGTCCCACACACTGCTAGAAGGCCAAATATTTTTTCAGAGCTAGATGCAGACAAAAAATTATTTTTAATTTGCAACCTGATGGAGGTCAGTATAGATGGACTAATAGAGAAAGTCCCACACACTGCTAGAAGGCCAAATATTTTTTCAGAGCTAGATGCAGATAAAAATTATTTTTAATTTGCAACCTGATGGAGGTCAGTATAGATGGACTAATAGAGAAAGTCCCACACACTGCTAGAAGGCCAAATATTTTTTCAGAGCTAGATGCAGAAAAAAATTGTATTCAGTTTGCAACCTGATGGAGGTCAGTATAGATGGACTAATAGAACAAGTCCCACACACAGCTAGAAGCCCAAATATTTTTTTAGCGGTAGATGCAGATAAAAATTATTTTTAATTTGCAACCTGATGGAGGTCAGTATAGATGGACTAATAGAGAAAGTCCCACACACTGCTAGAAGGCCAAATATTTTTTCAGAGCTAGATGCAGAAAAAAATTATATTCAGTTTGCAACCTGATGGAGGTCAGTATAGATGGTCTAATAGAACAAGTCCCACACACAGCTAGAAGCCCAAATATTTTTTCAGAGGTAGATGCAGAAAAAAAATTATATTCAGTTTGCAACCTGATGGAGGTCTGTATAGATGGATTAATAGAACAAGTCCCACACACAGCTAGAAGCCCAAATATTTTTTCAGAGGTAGATGCAGAAAAAAATTATATTCAGTTTGCAACCTGATGGAGGTCTGTATAGATGGATTAATAGAACAAGTCCCACACACAGCTAGAAGCCCAAATATTTTTTCAGAGGTAGATGCAGAAAAAAATTATATTCAGTTTGCAACCTGATGGAGGTCTGTATAGATGGATTAATAGAACAAGTCCCACACACAGCTAGAAGCCCAATATTTTTTCAGAGGTAGATGCAGAAAAAAAATATATTCAGTTTGTAACCTGATGGAGGTCAGTATAGATGGACTAATAGAGAAAGTCCCACACACTGCTAGAAGGCCAAATATTTTTTCAGAGCTAGATGCAGATATAAATTATTTTTAATTTGCAACCTGATGGAGGTCAGTATAGATGGACTAATAGAGAAAGTCCCACACACTGCTAGAAGGCCAAATATTTTTTCAGAGCTAGATGCAGAAAAAAAAATATTTTTAATTTGCAACCTGATGGAGGTTAGTATAGATGGACTAATAGAGAAAGTCCCACACACTGCTAGAAGGCCAAATATTTTTTCAGAGCTAGATGCAGATATAAATTATTTTTAATTTGCAACCTGATGGAGGTCAGTATAGATGGACTAATAGAGAAAGTCCCACACACTGCTAGAAGGCCAAATATTTTTTCAGAGCTAGATGCAGAAAAAAATTATATTCAGTTTGCAACCTGATGGAGGTCAGTATAGATGGACTAATAGAACAAGTCCCACACACAGCTAGAAGCTCAAATATTTTTTCAGAGGTAGATGCAGAAAAAAATTATATTCAGTTTGCAACCTGATGGAGGTCTGTATAGATGGATTAATAGAACAAGTCCCACACACAGCTAGAAGCCCAATATTTTTTCAGAGGTAGATGCAGAAAAAAAATATATTCAGTTTGCAACCTGATGGAGGTCAGTATAGATGGACTAATAGAGAAAGTCCCACACACTGCTAGAAGGCCAAATATTTTTTCAGAGCTAGATGCAGACAAAAAATTATTTTTAATTTGCAACCTTATGGAGGTCAGTATAGATGGACTAATAGAGAAAGTCCCACACACTGCTAGAAGGCCAAATATTTTTTCAGAGCTAGATGCAGAAAAAAATTATATTCAGTTTGCAACCTGATGGAGGTCAGTATAGATGGACTAATAGAACAAGTCCCACACACAGCTAGAAGCCCAAATATTTTTCAGAGGTAGATGCAGATAAAAATTATTTTTAATTTGCAACCTGATGGAGGTCAGTATAGATGGACTAATAGAGAAAGTCCCACACACAGCTTGAAGCCCAAATATTTTTCAGAGGTAGATGCAGATAAAAATTATTTTTAATTTGCAACCTGATGGAGGTCAGTATAGATGGACTAATAGAGAAAGTCCCACACACTGCTAGAAGGCCAAATATTTTTTCAGAGATAGATGCAGACAAAAAATTATTTTTAATTTGCAACCTGATGGAGGTCAGTATAGATGGACTAATAGAGAAAGTCCCACACACTGCTAGAAGGCCAAATATTTTTTCAGAGCTAGATGCAGATAAAAATTATTTTTAATTTGCAACCTGATGGACGTCAGTATAGATGGACTAATAGAGAAAGTCCCACACACTGCTAGAAGGCCAAATATTTTTTCAGAGCTAGATGCAGAAAAAAATTATATTCAGTTTGCAACCTGATGGAGGTCAGTATAGATGGACTAATAGAACAAGTCCCACACACAGCTAGAAGCCCAAATATTTTTCAGAGGTAGATGCAGATAAAAATTATTTTTAATTTGCAACCTGATGGAGGTCAGTATAGATGGACTAATAGAGAAAGTCCCACACACTGCTAGAAGGCCAGATATTTTTTCAGAGCTAGATGCAGACAAAAAATTATTTTGAATTTGCATCGTGATGGAGGTCAGTATAGATGGACTAATAGAACAAGTCCCACACACTGCTAGAAGGCCAAATATTTTTTCAGAGCTAGATGCAGAAAAAAATTATATTCAGTTTGCAACCTGATGGAAGCCAGTATAGATGGACTAATAGAACAAGTCCCACACACAGCTAGAAGCCCAAATATTTTTTCAGAGCTAGATGCAGAAAAAAATGATATTCAATTTGCAACCTGATGGAGGTCAGTATAGATGGACTAATAGAATGATGCTATGCCCAAAAGATTTTACTTCACTAGGTGCAGTAAAAAAATTGGTATTCTATACACAGGTGGTATATCTTGCAACACAGATAGGCTACTCCACTGACTAACACACTCTGCAATAGGCCAAAAAGGATTAGCTTTGCTAGATTCAGCCAAATGCTGTGAAAAAAACTTGCACAGCACTGGCACAGACCTGCCTGGCAAAAACTGATAGGAACTGATGTAACCTAGTCCTGAAAAGGACTGCAATTACAATTAGTCTTTACTCCCACAATCTATCTATTTAAGAGCACAGACCTGCCTGATAAAAGTCGTAGGAAATGCTGTAACCTAGTCCTTAAAAGGACTGCAATCACAACTATTCCCTACTCCCAAGCTATCTGTAGATTTGTGCGAAAATTGGCTTGAAATTAACAAGGTATAGCGCACACAGCAACAGCGGTGCCGTCTAACACGCAGCTGCAGCAGTGAGAAAATTGTGGCGACGGGGAAAATGGCTTGGTCTTATAGGGCAAGGACATGTGACATACACTGCCAATGACACATGCCCTTGCTTGTGTGAAAAAAAGCACTTCGCTCCGTGTGTGCGCTGCTGATAGGCTGACAGATTGCACCTCCCCACTGTAAATGCGGGAAAGAGAAAAAAAAATGGAGATCTTCATTATTCCTGCAGAGATCCATCCCCTGCCCCTCCCCCCACCCACTGTACACTCAAACTGCGTATTAACATTAATTTTCATCATTACTGAGAAAAAATCCAGTTATGATTTTGGTGCACGAACAGTTATCGAACATAACCTCGAACAGCCGAATTTTTCTCAAATCGTTCGTGTTCGCCGAACGGCTCGAACACCGCCCAAAACAGCTCGAATTTGAGATTGGCGAACAGTTCGAGTCGAACAACGCTCATCTCTACTCTTTAGTTGGCAGCAGGTGCTCTGGAATTTTAAATATTTGTCTGTAACAAAAGGCATTTTTTTCACTGTAGGACTGAAGAGTGGTACAATAATGAGTGATTGAATGAACAATGGTGGAGGTTCATTGCATGTCTGGCTCCTCCCTCCAGTTCCTGGATCACTTCCTTGATCACTTTGCCACCTGGCTTCCTCACTTTCTATCCTGTGACATCCCCACCCTCATCATGGGAGACTTTAACATTCCCATCAATGATCCCCTCTCCCAACCTGCCTCTCATCTACTTTCTCTAACCCCCTCATTCAGCCTCTCACAGTTTACTAATTCTCCTACATGAAGAGACGGGAATACTCTGGACCTGGTTTTCTCCCATCTCTGCTCGCTGGATGACTTTACTAACTCCCATCTCCCGCTCTCGGACCAAAACCTTCTTTCCTTCTCTGTCAAGAACTGTCTCCTCGCCCGGGACACCCCCACTTACCACACTTATAGGAATACACGTACCATTAATACCCAGCAGCTTATGGACAATCTCCACACATCTTTAGCCCCATCTTCTCCCTCTCCTGTACAGACTTAGTATTGTCACACTACAATAATACAGTGAAGAGTGCCCTAGATGAAGCAGCACCTTCTACATGCAGAAAGACCCGACTCAGACAATGGCAGCCTTGGCATACAATGCAAACACGTTTTCTTCAGCGTTGCTCAAGGTGTGCTGAGCGTCAGTGGAGAAAATCTCTTTTAGTAGAGTATTTCATCCACTATAAATTCATGCTCAAAACCTATAACTCTGCCCTTCATCTGGCCAAACAATCCTACTTCACCACCCTCATGACTTCACTGTTCAACAATCCAAAACGACTTTTTGAAACCTTAAACTCCCTCCTGAAACCTAAAGCACAGTCCCGCATCACCAACCTCAGCGGCGAGGATCTGGCCACTTATTTCCTAGAAAAAATCAACCACATCCATCAGAACATCTCAGCCCAATCTTCTCAGTGCCTGGATCACCTTCCCTGCCGCACTTTAAGCTCACTAGCCATCTTTGAGCCTGTTACAGAAGAAGAAGTTACCCAGCTCCTCATTTTTTCTTGACCTACAACCTGCAACAGTGACGCCATTCCTTCACATCTCCTGCAGTCTCTCTCACCGGTGGTCACCACTCACCTGACTAAAATATTTAACCTCTCTCTTTCTTCAGGTATCTTTCCCTCCTCAATTAAGCATGCCATCATAACCCCTTTATTTAAAAAGCCAGCCCTGGACCAGAACTGCACTGCTAACTACAGACCTGTGTCTAACCTTTCTTTCATCTCTAAACTTCGGGAACGCTTGGTCCACTGCCGTCTAATCTGCTGTCTCTCAGATAACTCTCTCCTCGACCCTCTACAATCTGATTTCCGCTCCTTACACTCCACTGAAACTGCCCTCACTAAAGTCTCTAATGATCTACTAACAGCTAAATCCAAAGGTCACTGCTCCCTGCTGATTCTCCTGGATCTCTGCCAAATTTGACACTGTGGATCACTAGCTCCTCCTCACTATGCTCAGCTCTATAGGCCTCAAGGAAACCATTCTCTCCTGGTTTTCCTCCTACCTCTCTGACCCCTCCTACACTGTATCTTTTGACGGCTCCTCTTCCTCTCCTCTTCCCCTTACTATTGGGGTTCCGCAGGGCTCAGTCCTAGGCCCCCTCCTCTTCTCTCTATACTCTGCCCCTATTAGACAAACAATCAGCAGATTAGGGTTCCAGTATCATCTCTATGCTGACGACACCCAATTATGCATTTCTTCCCCTGACATCACCCCTACCCTAATACAAAATACCAAGGATTGTCTGTCTGCTGTCTCTAACATCAGGTCCTCCCTCTATCTTAAACTGAATCTCTCCAAAACTGAACTTCTTGTGTTTCTCCCCTCTACTAACCTAGCTCTATCTAACATCGAAATTACCTTGGAGGGTTCAACCATAACTCCCAAGCAGCACGCCCGCTGCCTTGGGGTCATATTCGACACTAATCTTTCCTTTACTCCCTATATCCGATCACTCACTCGCTCTTGCCACCTGCATCTTAGAAACATCTCCAGAATCTGACCTTTTCTCACCTTTGAAACTGCTAAAACTCTTACTGTCGCTCTTATTCACTCTCGTCTGGACTACTGCAACTCTCTTCTGATCGGTCTCCCTCTTACCAAACTTTCTCCTCTCCAATTCGTCCTGAATGCGACAGCCAGGGTCGTATTTCTGTCCAGCCGCTTCACCAATGCCTCCATCTTGTGCCAGTCATTACACTGGTTGCCCATTCGCTACAGGGTCCAATATAAACTCATCGCTCTCACCCACAAAGCTCTCCACAGTTCTGCACCGCCTTATATCTCCTCTCTCATCTCTGTCTATTGCCCTACACGTACCCTCCATTCTACAAATGACCTAAGCCTAACATCCCCCATAATCCGAACCTCGCACCTCCGTCTCCAAGACTTCTCTCGTGCTGTGCCAGTTCCCTGGAATGCACTACCCCAGACGATCTGACTGATGCCTAGCCCCCATGTCTTCAAGCGTGATTTAAAAACCCATCTCTTTAAACAAGCCTACCACCTTAACTACTCAGTAAACTAACTTTCCCCTGTCCCCTCTTTCTAATTATTATTCAGAATCTGCACCCTACTAGTCATCTGTCTCCACACCCTTCATGCACAAGATAACTGCACTCGTTACTTGAGTATTGCACTTACACGTACTGGCTGATGACCGTATCATGCAGCTTTATATGAAAATCCCTATTTATTATAATTGCCAGTCCTGAAATAACAAGTACATTTCACCTATTGTGTCCCCACATTTCCTTGTAGAATGTAAGCTTGCGAGCAGAGACCTCACTCCTAATTTAACTGTTTAAACTGGTGTAGTTTATTGTCTGTACATGTCCCCACTTAATTGTAAAGTGCTGCGGAATGTGTTGGCGCTATATAAATAAAAATTATTATTATTATGTTTGGGACTGCATTTCAGCAAATTGACTTTAGGAGTTTTTCAGGATTAATGGTGTCCATTAATGCTGAGAAATACAGACAGATACTTATCCATTATGTAATACCATCAGGAAAGCAACTGATTGGCTCCAAAATTATTCTGCAGCAGGAAACTTCCAAAGTTCTTCAGTGTAAAGAAGAACAAGGTGTACTGGAAATCCTCACAGAACCCTGATCTCAATATCATTGAGTCTGTCTGAGATTATATGAAGAGACAAAAGGATTAGCATAAACCTTTATCTCTAGAAGATCTGTGGTTAGTATTCCAAGATGTTTGGACAAACTTCCTTGCCACTATTTTGTTAAATAATAGAGTGATGGCAAAAGGTCACGTCTGCTTTATTCTACACCTGGGCTTCCAGTGAAGAGTAGGCCTCTGAAGACACTGCATGCCATGTTGACACTTCGCATATCGTAACTTCACAACATGCATCTCCCAGGTGCTGACTAGGCCTTGGGCAACATCATGGTGTGAGCCACAATGGAATATCATACAGTGACGTTGTGGCACCCCTGAGGGTTCAGTCGCCACAGAGGTACTGCATCTCACCCAGAGGTGTGGTATCTCCTCTCAGGTAAGGAGGGAGTGCTGCCCAGAACCCCAACACCTGCATCCAACACTACACTGCTCCAGGCCGGCTGGAAGGGCAACATGCAGAGCGCAGCTGCTGAGCCCTGACCCTGGCTGGAGTGGGGGGAACCCAGAGGTAGGGGGAACCAGTAGTGGGTGTGGGTGCAGGAAGCAGTTTAGGGGAGCACTATAGAGTGAGATATATAAAGGGAAGCCATTCTAGGGTGGCAGCTCAGTGAGTTTAGTAAGTGAGAGAAGTCAGTCAGGGAGCAGAGTCTCTGTAGGAGCTCTGCTCCACAAGTATGGCCCAGTCCTAGAGGCCCAGGTAGGGAGCAGAGGAGTAGGCTCCGTTCTAAGAAAGGATCCTAGGGGGTACGGCGAGTGCAGGAAGGCACCCGTATGCCCCCCATCTGTCAGAAGACAGAGGGATCGTAGGCCGCAAGAAGGGGACCGGCCCCTGGTCCAGCCGTGCTACTCTATGTCTCGGCTGGGAAAACTGGAGGCTTTTGGCTTAAATAGTCAGTTGCCGAAGCCTCATTCTAATCCCCGTGAGGGTCAAGCAGGTCCGGGAACTCCGATGAGACAGGAGGGACTTCAGAGCACCCGAGCGGGATTGAGAGTGGGAAGCGCAGGGCAGGAGGGAGAAAGACCCAGCGTGAAGACGGTCTAGCTAGGAACACCAGAAAGTGGGGTTCTGCCAGGTACTCCTGATCTGCCTGAGGAAGTGCTGAACCCCTGCCTGGTGAACGCAGTGCGACGTGGGAGGCCGACAACTGTACAGTGCACCAGTGGAACTGTCATAAGAACTGTGAGTAAAGACTCGGATGACTGCACCGCACTGCCTCCGTCCCTCCTTTCATCTGCGCCATCTTTCCCTCCCTGCACTACAACGCCCAGCGCACCTTACAAATCCTACACTGCCCTGGAGCCAGCTCTACCTGTAGAGAGCCACACCATCCCTGCTGCTGTAACACCAGCTCCAGAGGACTGCTCCGCAGCGGCGGCACCCTTTAGCCGCAATCCACAGGTGGCGTCACGAACGCTTAAAATCACAATTAAATAATCCCCCTTTTGAGTGACCGCCCTGGGCCACGGACCGGGCCAGCCACCATGATATCCCTCGGCAACTAGAGGCCTGACTGCTGAGTACCCCACGGCCCTGTCAGATTGAAACACAATGAAGGTGATGCGTGCTCACAGGGAAAGAAGTAAAGCAGAGGTACTGAGGAAAGGTTGATGGTCTGCGGAAGTGGCAGGACAGGTGAGTGGTAAGTTGAGTATTCATTTTCTTTGGCATCCCACGCTTATTATGCTTTGAGAGACCCGTGAGCTTAAGTAATAATTCATTTGCATTAAATATATTTGATGCAAATCAATTTTCCCTGTCAAATTTGAGCGGTTTGCCAAATTCAAATCGAAGCAGATTATATCATCTCTAATTATGGTGGTAGAATAAATATGCCATTTGAATAAAAACATGGCCACTTTTGGTAACCAGGTGGTTTTTCCATCCCAACAGGTCAACAGAAAACCATAAAAACTACAATGGACATAATAGTGGGGTTTGGGAAGCACAAGTCCTTAATGCTTGTTTGAGGGTGGCGGACACATTTTCAACCTTCCTACATGTCTGCCATTCCATGGTTGAATGTGGTTGAGCAGCAATAACATGCACAATCTGTGGACATATTTGATGCTGTTTTGTCAGAAATTAGCTATGCTGTTTTAGTAAAGTGAAGTTTTAGAATATGCCATTACTTTACAGTGTTTTTTTGCACAATGACCACCCAACTGAATGTGGCTGTGCTGCAATTTCCAGCGCAATGGGTTACAGGATGCATCCATATGTGTAATAAACTATGTACTACTACAATAAGAATATAAATACTGTATCTTTGGATAAATATAATTTACATAGTTTTTAGCACTTTGAATAATGTATTAACACGTAACTGTTTAGACATAAACTCTAGTTTGATGTGTTCAAAATGCAGTGAATGCAAAAGATTAATTTAGTTATTTGCTTGGAACTTTGAGCATTGAACAAATGCCTTAATCGTATCACAGTTATGGGAAGTCCCACGTGTGCAATCTATCCAGATCTGTAAGGTAATATGAGAATGAAGAATGCAATATTCACATGAGCAATGTAAATTCCTGGATCAGATACAGCTCAGAATATAGAAATCCGTTT
Organism: Phyllobates terribilis; assembly: GCF_046119375.1. Classification (NCBI taxonomy): domain Eukaryota; kingdom Metazoa; phylum Chordata; class Amphibia; order Anura; family Dendrobatidae; genus Phyllobates; species Phyllobates terribilis. The sequence goes on from NW_027362771.1 coordinate 297,435,396, forward strand.
CTAGCCCAAAGTTGTAGACTCTCTGTCGCACCTATCTTGTTCTGTGTTACGTATTTGGCAGTATTTACCCAGGGTCACATTTCATGGCCAGTCGTGTGCTGGTATGTGAGTAGATTTATATAGAACTAGTGGGTACAACAATTTATAGGCAGATATAAAACATGAAAATAGCGACAATTTGTTAATAATTCAACTTTCAGAAAATACAATAATAATAACAACGTGAACAAAAATTGTGCTAACACAGAAAATTTTACAAATATTTGGATATTTTCCCAATATGTTATTTTCTGTGTGTACCACAGTATATTGGAGCACTGGGTCATAGTCCAGCTCTCCTGACATATCTGATTTAGTAAATACTTGATTTATTTTCCATAAGTTAACAATGCAGGAACACTTTGTCTTATCATAGTTCCTTCAATACTGCGTTTCCATTTGGTCATCTTTACTTTCTTCTCTCAATGTTTTTTTACAGCAATAAGCAGCATCTCAAAGGTTCCAGATCATGTACCCGGCTCTTCCAGTTTCAGGACTTCATCATGACTTCATAAGGGGGCTTTATAAAACCAGACACTGCCTGGAAAGTGAAGCACAATGTTTTTCTTGCTCCATAATGAATTCTATTGAGAACTTTGACTTGATATTGACCCCAGCATATCTCTAAGGCTAGTTTTAAATTTATGCAGTACGTTCTTTTGGACATATATGCCTGAACTGCAAAAAAACTGTATTTCTATGTATATCGCTATGTATCCATAGAATAAAATGGACAAGACATCAAAAAAATTTATTTTGTCTACATTTTGCCAGATTAATGTTGTATTGTATTTTTTTGAGATGTACAAAGAAACATACAAAAAAAAAAGATATATACATTTTTTCTCCATGATTCTCAATACTTGATGTATCCAAATATATAGCAGTAAGTTTCATTACATCGAAAACATAAACATTTTCTATACCAGTAAAAACTAGTTGAAAAGGAATATAAAAAAGGTTAACATAAAAAAAATGATGGCCCTAGATGGACAAAGATGGACGTTTAAATTCAAAATAATATAATTTGACGCGTGGCAGAAGCTTGAGTCCACTTTTGACGTTTACGTCCTATGAATACATTATATGTCTGCAAACAAACAATGTTGAACCTAGTCTCATCTTGTCTTTTATCTAATTCCTAGTTTTGTCACTCGGTTCTTGTGCGCCTCCCAGAATTCTAACCACAGCTTTACTTATGTTCTCCTTTACATGACTGATTCTCTATTTTTATCTTGGCTACACTTTTTCTTACTGCAAACCACCACCCATGCAAGACCATACCATGGACCGCAGCCAGGGGCAAAGTAGAGAAGTCCAGGTCTCTGTATAGAGGTCAAAGGGTAAAAACTAAGGAAGTGTCGCGAGGGAACTGTTCATGGTCAACTGGCTGCTCAAAAATGGCTACTACGAAAAGGCTTGGTGCAAGCTACTTTGTTTTCCAGAACCCAGGGGTTGCCCTGGGCTTCACCTCACCCTTTAACCTCTGTACAGGGATCTGGGCTTACACAGGAGTCTTTCTGGGATAGGGAAACAGAGTCAGCTGCTTCTCAGTGGTGCTAGCTGGCAAGAAAGATAGTCAGGTAGCCAAGTCAGATACAGGAGAAACGGCAAGTTTAAAATCGTCAGGCAATAGAAACGTCAATAAACTAGCCAAGTTCAGAGAACAATATAAATCAGGATGAAATAACAGATGCACAGAACACAGGTAAAGCAAGGTAGCACAAACATTGACTGGTAATGGGAGCCGACTACCCAGGGTTCATATAGTGAACAGCCCTAGCCAGTGCTGAAAACAAGAATAAAGCAAAACTAACAGGATTAACCTCATAGCTTCTGGACTGGACAGAGCCACAAGTCCCAAAAATAAAATAGGGCTACTGCACAGTAACTCTGCATTGGCCAATGAGCAAAACAGGGGTATAGGGGACAGATATCGGCATGGATGTCAGAGGAAGTCCCTATCAAATTTCAGCTTAGTGAATCTACAAACATCTGGTATGTGACACGGAACAGTAATCATTAATTACAGTATAACAATGAAATAGAAGAAATGATTGAGCAGATCCGGCAGAAAGATATTAAATTGTGCAATAATGTATATTCATTTGATAGAGGTATGGCTTTATTGATACAAATTCATTGCATAAGTATGTGTGGAGCCCCTGCGGGTCCAGTTGCCACAGAGGTACTGCATCTCAGCCAGAGGTGTGGTACCCCACTCGCAGGTAAGGATGGAGCACAACCCAAGACCCACATACCTACATCCTACACTACACCACTCCAGACCAGCAGGAGGGGCAAGATGCACTTGGTCACTGCTGAGCCTGTCCCTGGCTGGAAGGGGGGGGAACCAAAAGAGAGGGAACCATGTAGTGGGTGTGGGAGGAGGAAGAAGTTCAGGGGAGCACTGAGAGAACAGTATAAAAGGAAGGGTGGAAAGATCTAGGAGTCCTGCTCAGGGGAGCAGTGGAGTCGAGTCCAGTTCTGCTCAGGGGAGCAAGGGAGGAGTGTGTGGAGTAAGGTCCAGACGGCAAGGGGGCCCAGTAAAAGGGGTCCAGTAGGAGAGTGAGGAGAGAAGACAAGAGCAGTGAGAAAGGCTCCAGATATAGAGGGGATCCTAGGGGCACGGCGAGTGCAGAGTCCACCCGTGCGCCTGCGTTCACGCTGACCGTGGAGGGATCAGGCCGCAGTAGGGGACCAGCCCCAGACTAGTGGAGTACTTTAAGGCTCAGCTAGAAAACCAGAGGTTGCGGTATCTTCAAGTGCCGTAGCCACAATCCACACATAATCGCTGAAAAGGTGGCGATATAGTACCAATGGGACTCAGAGGATGTCGCCCAACAAGGCCCGCGGCCAGCGCAGAGAGACGACCTAGGAAGGTACATAAGAAAGGGATCCCATTCAAGTGCACCCAAATTATCTGAGAGTTGGCTGGATCACTTCCCCTGAGGACACAGGATGACGTGGGCGGTTATAATCCGCAAAGTGTAACCTGGAGCAGCTTGACAACTGTGAGTAAATATTTGAAGACTGCACCCCACTGTGTCCTTGCCTAATTGCTGCGCCACGTGCCTTGCACTACACCAGCAACATCTACAACATCCATCAAATATACTGCCCTGGGGCCTAGCTCTGCCCGTGGAGAGCTGAATTATCTTTGCTGCATCACCATCAGCCCCAGTGGATCTGCACCGCAGCGGCGGCCCCATATAGCCGCATACCACGGGTGGCGTCACGAACATTATCCCAAAATCTTTATTTCCCCAATTGACTGTTCTTTATTTTGACCGCCCTGGGCCATGGACCGGGTCACTGCCACCGTGACTACCCCAATACAGGACCGGCCTGGCTACCGAGTACCCTACGGCCCCGGGGGGCGCGTCATATGCATTTTTATTACCATTCATGCAAAATATGTATGTTTTCCACTTTTAAAATGTTCACACATGTCTCTACCACACCCACATTGGGAAGGCAATGGGTATTAATGATTTGGACTGCTGGATTGATATGCACCTTATTCATTAAAATGCACACACCTCTTAATTACATAATACTACCTGAATTATATATTGCTAGGTCCAGAAATATTTGGGCAGTGACCGAATCTTCATGATTTGGATTCTGCTTGCCATTATTTTGGATTTAAAATGAAGGAACCAAGATACAATTGAAGTGAAGACTTCAGGTTTAATTAAAGGGGTTTAACAAAAATATCCTGTGAAACGTTTAGGAATTGCAACCATTTTTCTACTAAGTCTCCTGATTTCAGGGGCTCAAAAGTAATTGGACAAATTAACTTTATCATAAATAAAATGTTAATTTTTAATACTTTGTAGAGAATCCTTTGCAGGCAATGTTAGTCTAAAGTCTGGAAGCCATGGACATCACCAAATGCTGGGTTTCCTTGTTTTTGATGCTTTGTCAGTCCTTGCAGCTGACTTCAGTTATTTCTTGCTTGTGGATCTTTCTGCCTTAAGTTTTCTCTAAAGTGTGTGAAATGCATACTCAATGGGGTTGAGATCTGGTGATTGACTCGGCTATTGCAGAATATTCCACTTCTTTGCCTTAAAAAATTCCTAGGTTACTTTCGCAGTATGTTTTGGGTCAATGTCCATCTGTACTGTGAAGTGCCGTCCAATTAGCCATGCTGCAGTTGGTTAAATCTGAGCAGAAAGTATCGCCCTGTACACTTCAGAATTCATCCGGCTGCTTCTGTCTTCAGCCATTGGAAGCCATGCATATCCATGCCATCACACTGCCTCCACCATGTTTTATAGAGGATGTAGTGTGTTTTGGATGGATAATGAGCTGTTCCGAGCCTTCTCCATACTTTCCTCTTTCCATAATCCTTGTACAAGATGATTTTAGTTTCATCTGTCCAAAGAATGCTTTTACAGAATTGGGCTGGCTTTTATAGATTTTTTTTTTTTAGAAAAGTCTAATCTATTTTTAAGGCTGACTAATGGTTTGCACTAGCAGTGAAACCTCTGTATTTGCTCTCATGAAGTCTTCTCTTTATGATACACTTAGATACTGAAATATCTACTTTCTACAGAGTGTTCTTCCCTCAGGTGGATGAAGTGACAGGGTTTTTTCTTCACCATGGAAAGAATTCCGCAAGCATCCACCACTGTTGTTTTCTGTGGACATCCAGGTCTTTTTTTTTAGTTCTCAAGCTCACCAGTGCACTCTTTTTGTTGCAGAATGTACTTAGCTGTTGATTTGGCCATTACAAATATTTCTGCTATCTCGCTGATGTATTTCTTCCTTTTTTGAAGCCTAATGATGGACCATTTCAATTCCATTGAGAGCTCCTTTGACCGCCTGTTGTGGGTTTACAGCTGCAGCTTCCAAATGCAAATGCCACACCTGGAATCAACTTCAGACCCTTTGCCTGCTTAATTGATGATGGATTAATGTGGGGATAGCCCATACAGCCCATTAAAGAGCTTTTGAGATAATTGTCCAATTACCTTTGGTGTAGGTTGATGGACCTAGGTCTTTATTCAACCTAAGTTACTATGTTACCTTTGGTCCCTTGAAAAAGATGTAGCTACATATTAATATGTTTTGGTCACTGTCCAAATATTTCTGGACCTAACTGTATATAGGGTACTAATGAGGTGATGAATATAAACAAACAACAACAAAAATACCCCAAGAAACTGGAGTGCTACCACTCCCACCTTTGAGGTCACTAAACCCTAGCTGGTCTCTCATTGACTGAAATAAACTACAGCAATATGGCTGGATATCCAAATGATATTATCACCAGCATTGGAAAAGCATATAAAGCCATACCTGAAAGGTGGTAGGGCAGACAAATGACTAAATGAAAACACCTGTTACCCTAAAAAGACTGGAGCAAGGATAACAGAAACAAAACAGCCACAGAAAAGATGTATCTACTGTGTCTCTGCAGACAGGGAAGCCGACCACAAAGCACAGGCTCAAGGGTTCGAAACCAGACGCATGACTCATCAGTCAGCATATGCACAAGTATAGATACAAAGTGCTACGGAGTGCGTAGAAGAGAGAACAGGGGATAATTAATTAGATTAGTAAAGTGAGGTGATAGGTCAGTCTAAAGAAATGTGTTTTAAGGCACACTTGAATCTGTGCCTTAAAACACAATTGTAGATATTAACATATTGAAATTGTACATATTCGGATTGTCTAAGGTAGCACATTCCAGAAAATTGGAGCAGCACAAGAGTAGTTCTGGAGATGGGAGTAGAAGGTTCAGATTATAGAGGATGTTAGTCTTATCTCATAAGTGGAACGAAGAAGATGGGTAGGTTGGTAGACAGAGATGAGGGAGGAGATGTAGGACAGTGCAGAACTGTGGAGAGCTTTGTGTGTAAGAGTGATAAGTATATATTCTGCTTAAGGAGAATCAGCAGAGAGTAGTGACCATTAGATTTAGCTGTTAGAGCAATGGAGTCTTTAGTAAGGGCAGTTTCAGTAGAGTTTAAAGAACGGAAAGAGGATTGTAAAGGGTCAAGAAGAGAGTTGTCTGAGAGATAGCGAATTAGATTGGACCAAGCGTTACAATAGTTTAGAGATAAAGGGGAGATTAGAGACAGGCCTGTAGTTAGCAGAGGAGTTCTGCTCAAGGGAGCTTTCTTAGTAATGGGTTAAAGGTGGCGTGTTTGAAGGATGAGGGAAAGATCCTGGAAGAAAGAGAGGATAGAGGTGAGAGGAATAAGGCCACTGTTGTAGATAGTAGGGCGAGAGGAAGCAAGGAGCTGAATAACCTCTTCTGTGACTGATTCAAAGACGGAAAGTATAATATTTGAATGTGTGGTCCATTCTTTTCTCGAGAGTTACGATATAACTATTTAGTTGAATGACTACATACTGTAAATGGGATTCCTTTATGTTTATCATTGTGGTTGTTTGTACCCACTTGCACTTTGATCTGTTTGCATCCAGATAATAACCCACCCAGCATGAAAATATTGTAACATTTGTAAAAGTTAACCTCACCCTGTGAAACTGAATATCTTTTGCCCATTTTTTTTAACTTAAAAACTATTTCTGTTGTCTGGCTGTTAAAATTAAACTATATTACTGGCTTCCCAAAGAGATTATATCCTGAATATACAGAACAGATTGCCTGCTGGTTTATCGCAGCTCATATCTAAAGTTAGTACACATTTATGTATGTTCTATTTTTGACCCAGAAGGGTCAAACGTCTTTATATCCATTGTTTATTAATGTTATTTTTTGGCCTCTGAATGGACAGCCCATTAGAGTAAAATGTCACGTCTCAGGGCTGTGTACTCATTTTATTATACTTTGCCCTTTTTCAGTCTTTTATATTCAATTTTCATTTCGATTTTATCTTATTGCAGGAAATCACACTTCTCAATAGTGGCGTCAGATTTCTGAATAGTTTCCTGTGTATTGTAAAGAAAGAACAAGATGTAGTGTCAGTTTATCACTCAGCTTTGACCATTTACATTCCTTGTGGTTTAATGCTTGTAAGACATCAGACGCTTGCACTGCATTGGGGCTTTTTTTTTTTTACTGTTTTTTTCTACTTACACTAACAGTGGCCACACACACCTATCAAATTTTTTATTCAGAATGAGGCATATTTGTTAAAGTTAAACCAATATACATACAGGTGCATCTCACTAAATTAAAATATCATCAAAAAGTTAATTTATTTCAGTTCTTCAATACAAAAAGTGAAACTCATATATTATATAGAGTCATTACACACAGAGTGATCTATTTCAAGTGTTTATTTCTGTTAATGTTGATGATTATGGATTACAGCCAATGAAAACACAAAAGTCATTATCTCAGTAAATTAGAATACTTTATATCAGCAGCTTGAAAAAGGATTTTAACATCCGAAATGTTGGCCTACTGAAATGTATGTTCAGTAAATGCACTCAATACTTGGTCGGGGCTCCTTTTGCATCAATTACTGCATCAATGCGGCGTGGCATGGAGGGGATCAGCATTGCTGAGGTGTTATGGAAGCCCAGGTTGCTTTGATAGCAGCTTTCAGCTCGTCTGCATTGTTGGGTCTGGTGTCTCTCATCTTCCTCTTGACAATGCCCCATAGATTCTCTATGGGGTTAAGGTCAGGTGAGTTTGCTGGTCAATCAAGCCCAGTGATACTGTTGTTTTTAAACCAGGTATTGGTACTCTTGGCAGTGTGGACAGGCGCCAAGTCCTGCTGGAGAATGAAATTTCCATCTCCAAAAAGCTTGTCGGCAGAGGGAAGCATGAAGTGCTCTAAAATTTCCTGGTAGACGGCTGCGCTGACTTTGGTCTTGATGAAACTCAGTGGACCTACACCAGAAGATGACATGGCTCCCCAAACCATCACTGATTGTGGAAACTTCACACTAGACCTCAAGCAACTTGGATTATGTGCCTCTCCACTCTTCCTCCAGACTCTGGGACTTTGATTTCCAAATGAAAATTGGAACTCTGGGACGTTGTGGAGTGTGTCAATGACTAGTTTGCCAGGTGAGACCAATTAAAGGAAAACTACTTAAGAATGACGTTCCACATTTTTAAGCAGGCTACAGGTTTCAAGGGATATTACAAAGAAAAGCAACAAATAATGCAATGCCTTGGACAAGGTATGAAAACATTAGATATTTCATGAAAACTTAAGCGTGATCATCGTACAGTGACAAAATTTGTGGCTGATACAGAGCACAGGTGGGTTCATGCAGATAAAGGTATAATAAGGAAGTTCTCTGTCAGACAAATTCATCTGATTAAGAGAACAGCTGCTAAAATATCATTGCAAAGCAGAAAACAGGTAATTGAAGTTGCTGCTGCCTCTGAAGTCCTGTGAACCTCAAGGTGTAGGATCCCCAGTGGCTTGCAGTTGTGCATAAACCTACTATTCGGCCACCCCTAAGCAGTGCTCACAAGCAGAAACGGTCGCAGTGGGCCCAGACCTACACGAAAACTAATTTTGAAACAGTATTGTTTACTGATGAGTGCTGTGCAAACCTGGATGCTTCAGATGGATGGAGTAGTGGATGGCCACCATGACCCAACAAGGCTGCAACATTAGCAAGGAGGTGGCAGAATTATGTTTTTAGCCAGAATCATGGGGAGAGAGCTGGTAGACCCCTTTAGGGTTCCTGAAGGTGCAACAATTACCTCAACAAAGTATATAGAGCAGGGCTGCCACCAGGAATTTCAGGGCCCCATACTGGCAAAATTTTTGGGCCCCCCTGAGACTCCGCCCCAGGCTCCACCTCAGCTCCACCTCAACCCCAGCTCCGCCTCAACCCCAGTTCCATCTCCACCCCTCGAACCTTCCACAGTCCCACTGCCCACTCTTGGAAAAACTCCACTTCTGCACCACATCCTCACGAATCTCACATTAAGAGTTACCATCGAACAACACATCACATACATAGCCAGCAGCATTTGTTTTGGCCAAAAGATTTCTGAAGCTGCTACCAGGACAAGGTATACTCTTCTGGCTGGGCCCTACTCTACTCTAACCTATTAAACATTACTTATAATACTCAATACTCTTTTTAAGTATATTTTTCTTTATTTTTCTTTAAGGGAATGTGTCACATACATTTTTTAAAAATGACCAATAATACCACATACAAGGGACAAATACTGCCACATCGTCCATTACCAGACCACATATTACCACCACATAGTGACCGAATAATACCACATTCAAAGAATACCGCCACACCATAACCAGACCACATATTACCACCACATAGTGACTGAATAATGTCACATACAAGGAACAAATACAGTCACGTCATGACCATACCACATATTACCACCACATAGTGACCAAATAATACCATATACAAGGAACAAATATCGCCACACCATGGCCGGACCACATATTACCATGACATAGTGACTGACTACTACAATACTGATCATTAGTAAAAAAAACACAATACTACGAGGGTCAGTCAATAAGTAATGCCTCCTATTTTTTTCTCCTTAAATAAGGTAGTTATGTTAAATTTTCGAATTTGGCACAATTCCGCAAACCTTCTTCTCCAATCCACAGCAATTGCAACTTCCTGCACCAACAGGTGGCAGGACTGTATCCGTTTGCAAAATGGCTGACATTGATGTTCGTATTAGACAACGTTCTGTGATTGAATTCTTGCATGCAGAAGGTGAAACGCCCATTCGAATTCATGAGAGACTGAAAAATGTGTACGGTGATGCAACAGTGGATGTCAGTACTGTTAGACGATGGGTTAGTCGCTGTAACACAGCTGAAGGGCCATCACCGTTGGCTGACAAAATGCGGAGTGGCAGGCCAGTAACCGCAGTGACTCCAAGCGAGTCGATGACCACATTCGTGGTGACCGCCGGGTGACTGCAGATGAATTGTGTGGTATTATCTGCCTCAGTAAAGGCAGTGTGATGAAAATTATTGGACAACTGGGATACAGAAAAGTTTGTGCACGGTGGGTCTCAAGAATGCTTTTTACCATGCTGGAATACATGCCCTTATTAAACGGTGGACCAAGACTGTGGAAATGGATGGAGATTATATTGAAAAGTGACAAATTAATCGTTAATGTTGTGGTTTTCAACCTATGTAATTGCATTTGAATTTCTTGCCAATTAAAAAGGAGAAAAAAAATAGGAGGCATTACTTATTGACTGACCCTCATAATATTACCATAAGTGCCATTATACACAAGAGCTCTGTAGCTCTGTACATAATATACAGTGTATAGTCTATTTGTACAGGTAATACAGGGATCACCAGTGACATTATACACAGGAGCTCTGTATATGGTGTCAGTGCACAGGTAATACAGTGATCACCAGTGACATTATACATAGGAACTCTGTATATAGTGTCAGTGTACACGTAATACAATGATCACCAGTGACATTATGCACAGAAGCTCTGTATATAGTGTATAGTGTACAGGTATTACAGTGATCACCAGTGACATTATACATAGGAGCCCTGTGTATAGAATGAAGTGTATAGTGTCAGTGTATAGGTAACACACTGACTCACTCGTGACGTCTCTAGTTGAAGTCCTTCGTTTTAGCTTTTCTTGTACAGCCAGCACAGACTGCCATCACTTCTAGCCAGGACTCGTCTCTGCAGGAAATAACACAGTTATCTAGAGCAGTTTCCAGAGCATATTCCCCAATCTTTCCCCAACTTCTACACTATACCAGATGAAGAAAAAAGTGACATATTGTCGCCCTGCACAGTAACAGAAGCCCCCCCCCACTGAAAACAGTATCCTCAAAAATAAAATGCATCACAGCAGTAATAACTGATATAGAGTTTCTGACTGACCACTTTCTTCCATGGTACAAAAAGAAGAACTGTGCCATCCATAGCAAAATCATTTTCATGCATGACAATGCATCATCTCGTGCAACAAAGAATTCCTCTTGGTTATTGGCTGCTATTGGGATAAATGGAGAGAAACTCATGGTATGGCCACCATCCTTCCCTGACCTCCACCCTATTGAGAACCTTTGGAGTATCCTCAAGCAAAAGATCTATGATGATGGGAGGTTATTCACATCAAAACAGCAGCTCTGGGAGGCTACTCTGACATCCTGCAAAGAAATTCAAGCAGAAACTATCCAAAACTCACAAGTTCCATGGTAGCAAGAATTGTAGAGGTGATATCAAAGAAGGGGGTCCTATGTTAACATGTAACTTTACCTATTAAGATGTTTTTGATTGAAAAAGCTTTTGATTTCAGTAAATGTGACCTGTTAATGCTGCAGATTCAACAAATGACTATTTTCAGGTCTTTACAGCCTATAAAATGTTTGCAAACTCTGTTGTGCATAATAATTTGCAACAGTGCATTTTGAATTTTTTTTTAGATTTGAAAAAAAACAACTTTTATCATTGAGAGGTTTTTCCAAACTCTAACAATTGATTTGAACATAATACTGACTCATTTGTATTGACCATTTAACAAAATCAAAGAAAGAATAGCATTTGCATAATAATTTGGAACGCGGTACAATACCAAAGTGTTAAGGGAGTCGTGCATATGACGCGCCCCCTGGACCGTGGGGTACTCGGTAGCCGGGCCGATCGGTGCTGGGGGATGTCACAGTGGCGGTGACCTGGTCCGTGACCCAGGGCGGTCAATAAAAGGGGAAAAGTAAATGTGGTATGCGGCTATATGGGGCCGCCGCTGCGGTGCAGATCCTCTGGAGCTGATGGTGACGAAGCAGAGTTGGTTCAGCTCTCCACAGGCAGAGCTTAGCCCCAGGGCAGGATATAATGATGCAATGAGGTAGATGTTGCTGGTGCGGTGTAGTGAAGGTGATGGCGCAGATAATTCTAGGACACAGTGGGGTGCTGTCTTCAAATTTTACTCACAGTTGTTCAAGACTCCATGTTACCAGCGCCAGGGTGTAACCTCCCATGTCGTCCTGCGTTCACTAAGGAAGGAGTCCAGCAATCTCTCAAGTATCTCAGGAGTACTTAAACGGGACCCCGTTCTATGTGCCTTCCTCGGTCGTCTTCCTGCCCTGGCTCTCACCCTCTTGCCCTGCGCCTCACAATCAGTGTTATAAGTCAGTGGCCCCGGATCTTGTCAGGTGACCTGCAGTCCCCTGGACTCTCTGCGGCCGCCTTTTTGGCGATATTATTGTGGTAGTGGGCAGCTGCACCTTGAATGTACAGTAGCCTCCGGTTTTCTAGCTGAGCCTTGTAGTTCTCCATTAGTTAGGGGCTGGTCCCCTCTGCGGCCTGATCCCTCCACGTCCGTGTAGATTCGGGCGCACGGGTGGCTTCCCCACTCGCCGTGCCCCTGGGATCCCCCCTGTTCCTCTTGGAGCCTTCCCTCTGCTCCCGTCCTCTCTCCGTCTGTCCTCCTGGGCCTCTCAGACTAGGCCCACTCCTTCCTCCTCTTCTCCTGAGCAGAGCTCCTACAGAGATCCTGCTCCCACCACTCTCTCTCTCTTCTAACTCTCCCCTCAGACTGATCTGACTCCTTCAAGATGGTTCCCTTCTTATACTCCTCCTGAAGGCGCTCCCCTGATCTACTTCCTCCATCCACACCCACTACATGGTTCCCCCTCTCTTGGTCCCCCCCCTTCCAACCAGGGACAGGGCTCAGCACTGTACGCATGCATCTTGCCCTGCCTGCTGGTCTGGAATGGTGTAGTGTTGGATGCAGGTGGGTGGGTCCCGGGCAGTACTCTGTCCTTACCTGAGAGTGGGGCACCACACCTCTGGTTGAGATGCAGTACCTCTGTGGCGACTGAACCCGCAGGGGCACCACACATATACATTCATAATCTTCTACAGGGTGATTCGCTCACTACTTTACTCAGAAAAATTGCTGTAACTTCTAAAAGAGATGATCTATCATATTAAAATTCGGACTGTAGATATCTTGGTTCATGAGAAACTGATGTTTTAAAGCAGATGTTGAAAATGTCCACTGTTCGCATCCAAGCACGCCTGGACATGCCGCTCCATATTGTTGAATATATTCCCCAGGACGTCTAGGGTCATAGCCTGAATATCTTTCTGTACGTTCTCCCGAAGTGCCTGTAATGTTCGTGGCTTGTTACTGTACACCCAACCCTCAGTTAGCGACAAAGGAAAAAATCCAGCAATAATTAATTCTTTTCTCTTGATTGCGCCCTTTCAATTCCTGAATTACGGAGACTCCTTATGAGCGAATATGACCTTTCTTGGCCGCTCGTTGACATGAGGAATACAACATGCCTGTGACGCGCCCCCCCTGGGCCGTGGGGTACTCGGTGCCAGGCCAGTCGGTGCAGGTGATGTCACAGTGGCAGTGACCCGGTCCATGACCCAGGGTGGTCAAAAAAGGGGATTATAGTTTTTATAGTTTATGTTCGTGACGCCACCTGTGGTATGCGTCTATATGGAGCCGCTGCTGCGGAGCAGGTCCTCTGGAGCTGTTGGTAATGCAGCAGAGTTGGTTCAGCTCTCCACAGGTAGAGCTAAGCTCCAGGGCGGTGCCGTGATGGTTAATGATGAGGTAGCTGTTGTTGTGCAGTGTAGTGCAGGGCTGGTGATGGTGCAGCAATAATTCACAGAGACAGTTAGGTGCAGTCTTCAAGGTTTACTCACGATTATCACGTTGCTCCTGGTTACAACGGCCAAATTATCACCACCGGCGTTGTTCTGCGTTCACCGAGGCACAGGTTCAGCAATCCCTCAGGTATTTCAGGAGTGCATAACGGGACCCCGTTCTGTGTACCTTTCTCGGTCGTATTCCTGCGCTAGCTCTCACCCTCCTGCCCTGCACCTTGCAACCAGTGTCCCAAGCCGGTAACCTCAGATCTTTGCGGGCAACCTGGAGTTCCCTGGATCCTGTGCGGCTACCTTTTCAGTGATTAATTGCGGCTGTGAGCAACTACACCCTGAAAATGTAGAAGCCTCCGGTTTCTAGCTGAATGTTGTAATTCCCACTAGTTAGGGGCCGGTCCCCTTTGCGGCCTGATCCCTCCACGTCCTGGTAGATTCTGGCGTACGGGTGGCCTCCTGCACTTCCCGTACCCCTAGGATCCCCTCTTTCTTTCTGGAGCCTTCTTCCCTGCTCCTCTCTTCTCTTCAGTCTCACCTCTTGGGCCTCTCTCACTCAGGCCCTCTATTCCCGAGCAGAGCTCCTGCTCCTTTCACAGTCTGCTACTCCCAAGATGGCTTCACCTTTTTAGACTACTCCTGAAGTGCTCCCCTATTCTTCTTCCTCCACCCACACCCACTACATGGTTCCGCGCTCCCGCCAGGGACCAGGGACTGTGCTCTCCCTTAGGAGCAATCTCGCCCTTCCCTCTGAAGTGGAGTGTAATGGATGCAAGTGGGTGGGTCCCGGGCAGTACTCCATCCTTACCTGAGAGTGAGATACCACACTTCTGGGTGAGATGCAGTACCTCTGTGGCGACTGAACCCTAAGGGGTGCCACACCTGTCTCCTGGGAAAGCCTGTGCAACGATTTACATGGAGATGCCAGACATGTTTCCTCAGACATTTTCGGACATGCTTATTCAGTAATATTCCTGCACGTTCCAGCCTATTCACAAATGACAGAATACATGGTTTGGACAATGGATTTCAACCTTCAGACTTTAGAAACTCACTTTGGCACCTCTTTAAGGACTCAGTTTCCCAATAAGTTTTCACAATGAAAACATGCTCCTCCAAACTGTATCTGTACATTGTTAGCAAATGAAGAAGGAATTAGGCAGGAGAGAAATGCAAGCACCACACATAAACTACCGAGGCGCAGAAAGGTGTGCAGCTAGTCTATCTCATAGTGGAGACAACCAGCGGGGTGACATTCGGCAAGACTACTCAGCAAGAGGAAGTTTCTCATCACTAAAGTTCATTGCACTAGCACTTCTAATGAACCATAGTATGTACAGTCCAAATTTCAATATGGTCGACCATCTCTTTTAGAAGTTGCCACAATTTTTCAGGGTCAAGTAGTGAGTGGATTACCCTGTATTATTTCTTACAACAGTATATTCACTGCATAATATATAGGAGTTTTAGCTTTCATTGTATTAAATGAAGAAATTAAATTAACATTGATTTTCAGTAAATCAGAAAACCACTCACAGTATTCTACAGCAAAATACATATCTTAAAGGGAATCTGTCAGCAGGATTTCACCCCCAGATCTATTTACGTGTGCTTGTACAGTGGCTTGCAAAAGTATTCACCCTCCTTGGTCCTTTTTCGTGTTTTTCTACCTCATAATTTGGAATTTCACTGTTATTTTTGAGGGTTTGCACCAGTTCATGTAAAGAACATGCCTACAACTGTGAACATTTGATTTTCTTTTTATTATGAAGCAAGCAACAAATAGATCAAAGTAGCTGAAAATTTCAGTGTGCATAACTATTCACCCCCCTAAAGTCAATACTATGTAGAGCCTCCTTTTGCGGTAATTAAAGCTGCAAATCGCTTTGGATAAGTCTTTATGATATTTCCACATCTTGCCACTGGGGTTTTTGCCAATTCCTCAAAGCAAAACTGCTCCAGCTCCTTCAAGTTAGATGGTTTCCTCTGCTGAGCAGCTATCTTCAAGTTTGAAAACAGATTCTCAATTGGATTAAGGTCTGGGCTTTGAGTAGACCACTCCAAGACATTTACATGCTTCCCCTTACACAACTTGAGTGTTGCTTTAGCAGTATGTTTTGGATCATATCATTGTCTTGTTGGAAGGTGAACCTCCGTCCCGGTCTCAAATCACTGACAGACTGAAACAGGTTTTGCTCAAGAATATCTCTGTATTTCACACCATCTACTCAACTCATCTCCCTTAACTCGGACCATTTTTCTTGTCCCTGCTGCAGAAAAACATCCTCATAGTATGATGCTGCCCCCACCATGTTCCACTGTGGTGATGGTGTTCTTGGGGTGATGAGCTGTATTGGTTTGGTGCCAGACACAGCATTTACCTTGGTGGCCAAAAAGTTCGATTTTGGTCTTATCTGACCACAGTACCTTCCTCCATACATTTGGGGAGTCTCTCACATGTCTTTTGGCAAACTCAAAACGAGCCTTACAATTTTTTTGTGTAAGTAAAGGCTTTCTTCTGCTGACCCTTCCATAAAGGCCCCCTCTATGGAGTATATGGCTAAATGTGTTCGTATGGACAGATACTCCAGTCTCTGCTTGGGAATTCTGCAGTTCCTTCCAGGTTACCTTTGATCTCTGTGCTGCCTCTCTGATTAATGCTCTCCTTGCCTGGGCTGTGACTTTTGGAGGACGGCCCTCTCTTGGCTGGTTTGTTGTGGTACCATGTGTAACGCCGGCGCCCCAGCAAGGTTCCCCTCCTTCCTCCATACGGGGACGCCAGCATACTCACCGCCCTGGCCGCAGCAGCGTCCTTGTGATCCTCCTCCTTTCCTGTGCATGCCACACTGTGTTCTGGTGGCACACCTAGTGCGCGCAAGCTCCCCTGCTCTTAAAGGAGCAGCAAGAGCACATGGTAAAATGCCGCCAACTAACAGCTGGGAGGCATTTAGTTAGTGAACAACTGCATGATATCTCCTAGCCAATAGTTGGGAGGCATCTTGTATAAATGGCACCCTCCCCAACAGGGAAGTGCCTGGGCAACCCCTATAGTTTAGTCTTAGTGCAGTTGGTGTGTGCAACTGTATGTTGCCAAGTCCCCTGTCTTTAGTTTGTTAAAGTTATTTCCGTATCCTACGTTTCCATTAGTCTAGTATAGTTTCTTCGTGTTCCTGTGACCACTTCGGCGGTATCCTAATCCAGTAACCGCGTCGGCGATACCTATTCCCAAATCCCTGGTCCCTGTTCAGCCAGTCCTGTGTTCATAGTCCATGGTCCTAGTGCGGCCAGCTCCAGAACTGTTTCCTGATAACTGCATGTGTGAACAAGAACGTATCTTCTAGATCCAAGCTGTCCGTTCAGTTCGTCTGTTTCCGTATCCTGCGCAGCAGTATCTCCGGTCACTTCTCCTCGTCCAGCAAACTCGACCACTTGGGATCCTGCAGCTGCAGTACCGAGGTCGGCCTGGGAGTTGTACCTCAAATAATATCGGTTATCAGCCGCCCTCAGGAGGTGTCTTTTTCAAAATACATTTAATGTTAACAATTCACCACAAAAAATTAGAAGTAGATGATGGTTTGAAGCGACATAGAGGATGTTTTGACCTAAAGATCGGTCTTTATCAACCGTCGCTAGGTAAAGGGTTGTCCTGGTAAAAAGAGGAAAGATTCATAGAATCACAAAATTAATTGTGGTTCAGGGATAGGGAGTCCAGGGAAATCTTGTATAGCGCTGTGGTGCGGAGGTGGAAGTGGTACCTGGCGGCTACCTGCAGCCCAGTCTGTCTCCACCATCAGGAGCTCCAGTGAACACCTGGTAGCCGCTTTGCTACGCCCCTTCCGAGGCAGACTCAGCCCTGTGGCACACTGGGTCCGCGTACCATGTGTGCCACCTGCGAGCATGATACATGTTCTTTCCATTTGATTATAATAGATTTTATGGTGCTCCGGGGGTCATCAGAGATTAAGATAATTTTTTATAACCCAACCCTGACTTGTTCTTCTCAACAACTTTGCCCCTGACTTGTTTGATGATCTCTTTCACCTTCATGGTGTTGTTTGGTTAGTGGTGCCTCTTGCTTAATGGTGCTGCAGCCTCTGTGGCTCTTCAGAAAAGGTGTGTATATACTGACAGACCATGTGACACTTGGGCTATGTTCACACGTTGTGTTCTTGCTGCATTTTTTTTGCTGCGTTTTTTATGCTAATTTACGCAAATTAAAAGCTGCATTTTACAGTACCAGCACACACATTTTTTTTCCTGACTACATTGTAAAACTGCTGCATTTTTTAAAACTGCAGCATGTCACTTCTTTCAGTGTTTTTCACCATTTTTTCACCCATAGAAAGCAGTGAGTAAGTGCAAAAAGCAGCAAAAATGCAGTAAAAAACAGGTATCAGATTTTGCTGTATTTTCAGTGAAAAAAAGCAGATACAGCAGTATGTGAAACCCATTTAGTTTTTGGCAGTTTAGGATTAGTACAATTTAATTAGGATTAGTACAGTTTAATTAAATTAGTGATGTGTACAAAATAAACATTGACCAAGGTGTGAAACTGAACTATACCTGATCAACTCAAGGGCTGACCAAAGTGTGAAAGTAAGCAGTGTCCTACAAACTCAATGCACTGCCAATGTCTTTGGTAAACTATTCCTGACCAATTCATCTCCCTCCGCTGTTAGATTTGTATTTGTGTATTTTTTCATGAACTCATATGAACTCTTTTGTTCACAATAGTCATTATTTTTTCAGACAAAAAAATATTTTTCCATTAAATAATTTGATTATATTGCCCTTTTTCCAAAAATGGTTTTATGGTTTTACATACAGTACAGACCACAAGTTTGGACACACCTTCTCATTTAAAGATTTTTCTGTATTTTCCTGACTATGAAAATTGTACAGTCACACTGAAGGAGGCACAGTGGAGCAGTGGTTAGCACTGCAGCCTTGCAGCGCTGGGTTCCTGGGTTCAAATCCCACCAAGAACAACATCTGAAAGGAGCTTGTATGTTCTCCCCGTGTTTGCGTGGGTTTCCTCCGGGTTCTCCGGTTTCCTCCCACACTCCAAAGACATACTGATAGGGAATCTAGATTGTGAGCCCCGATGGGGACAGCGACGATAATGTATATAAAGCACTGCGGAATATGTTAGCACTATATAAAAATAAAGATTATTATTATTATTATTATTAAGGCATCAAAACTATGAATTAACACATGTGGAATTATATACTTAACAAAAAAGTGTAAAACAACTGAAAATATATCTTATATTCTAGGTTCTTCAAAGTAGCTGCCTTTTGCTTTGATGTTCGCTTTGCACACTCTTGGCATTCTCTTGATAAGCTTCAAGAGGTAGTCACCGGAAATGGTTTTCATTTCACAGGTGTGCCCTGTCAGGTTTAATAAGTGGGATTTCTTGCCTTATAAATGGGGTTGGGACCATCAGTTGTGTTGTGCAGAAGTCAGGTGGATACACAGCTGATAGTCCTACTGAATAGACTGTTAGAATTTGTATTATGGCAAGAAAAAAGCAGCTAAGTAAAGAAAAATGAGTGTCCATAATTACTTTAAGAAATAAAGGTCAGTCCGAAAAATTGGTAAAACTTTGAAAGTGTCCCCAAGTGCAGTTGCAAAAACCATCAAGCGCTACAAAGAAACTGGCTCACATGAGGACCGCCCCAGGAAAGGAAGACCAAGAGTCACCTCTGCTTCTGAGGATAAGTTTATCTAAGTCACCAGCCTCAGAAATCGCAGGTTAACAGCAGCTCAGATTAGAGACCAGGTCAATGCCACACAGAGTTCTAGCAGCAGACACATCTCTTCAACAACTGTTAAGAGGAGACTTTGTGCAGCAGGCCTTCATGGTAAAATAGCTGCTAGGAAACCACTGCTAAGGACAGGCAACAAGCAGAAGAGACTTGTTTGGGCTAAAGAACACAAGGAATGGACATTAGACCAGTGGAAATCTGTGCTTTGGTCTGATGAGTCCAAATTTGAGATCTTTGGTTCCAACCACCGTGTCTTTGTGCGACGCAGAAAAGGTGAACGGATGGACTCTACATGCCTGGTTCCCACCGTGAAGCATGGAGGAGGAGGTGTGATGGTGTGGGGGTGCTTTGCTGGTGACACTGTTGGGGATTTATTCAAAATTGAAGGCATACTGAACCAGCATGGCTACCACAGCATCTTGCAGCGGCATGCTATTCCATCCGGTTTGCGTTTAGTTGGACCATCATTTATTTTTCAGCAGGACAATGACCCCAAACACACCTCCAGGCTGTGTAAGGGCTATTTGACCAAGAAGGAGAGTGATGGGGTGCTACGCCAGATGACCTGGCCTCCACAGTCACCAGACCTGAGCCCAATCGAGATGGTTTGGGGTGACCTGGACAGCAGAGTGAAGACAAAGGGGGCAACAAGTGCTAAGCATCTCTCGGAACTCCTTCAAGATTGTTGGAAGACCATTTCCGGTGACTACCTCTTGAAGCTCATCAAGAGAATGCCAAGAGTGTGCAAAGCAGTCATGAAAGCAAAAGGTGGCTACTTTGAAGAACCTAGAATATAAGACATATTTTCAGTTGTTTCACACTTTTTTGTAAAGTATATAATTCCACATGTGTTAATTCATAGTTTTGATGCCTTCAGTGTGAATGTACAATTTTCATAGTCATGAAAATACAGAAAAATCTTTAAATGAGAAGGTGTGTCCAAACTTTTGGTCTGTACTGTATGTCTTACATTGGTGACCTGTGTTCATGCTTCTGTGGTGGAAGCAAAGCTGGACTTTGGGATCCTAAAAAACACAGCAAAAAACGAGGCAAGAAGCGCAGCAAAAATGCATAAAAAATGCAGCAAAACCTGCTTTTTGTAAGCAGCTTCTTTACTGCCAAGAGAACAGGTTTTGCCTGCAGAAAAAAATGCAGCAAAATTGCAACGTGTGAACATAGCCTTAGATTGCACACAAGTGGACTTCCTTTCACTAAGCATGTGACTTATAAAGGTAATTGATTGCACCAGAATTTTTTAGGGGCTTCATAGTAAACGGGGTGAATACACATGCACAGGCCAATTATTAGTTATTTGATCCCATCAGAATTAAATTTTTGCCTATATTTTTATCACTTCACCAACTTAGAATATTTAGTGCTGCTGATGTATCACACATAAATCGGATTACAAAAATATTAAAAAACAGGTTGTAATGTAACAAAGTAGGTAAAAGACCAAGGGGGTGAATATTTTCACAATCACTGTAGCTCTTTCAAAGACTAGTCCAACAATATCTTTACAAGCCAGTCCATTCCTCTATTACTGAGAAATCATTGTTTGAATTCATATGCAAATGAGTCTAAAGAGATATTGTAGATCTTAAGCCTCTGTGACTGCAGCTCTATTCCCCGCTCAGCGCTACCTCCTCCTCCTTGACTGATGACTCCCTAGTCTGAAGTCACACAACCTAGAGGCTGTCACTCAAGCTGGAAGAGATGGTGCTGGGGGGGGGGCGTAGAGTTGGAGTGACAGAGGCTTCAGATCTACAAATAGTTCTTTAGCCTCATTTGCATATCAATTCAAACTCTGATTTCTCATTAACAGAGGAACGGACTGGCCATGTAAAGGGATTACTGGAAAGGGATTGCTGAACTTGTCTTTGAAAGAGCTACATGTGCATATAAATAGTTTGGGTATAAAATGCTGATGACAGATTCCCTTTAATATGTGCTGCAACAACACAGCATTTCTTCTTAATTATCCAGACGTATAAATCAGTAGGCCAGGAGCCATACACCTTTATTTTTATGTTGACTCTTGAATTTGTGTTCTTCTTTGGTTGATCAACTCAGACTATTGTTTATATAAACCTGAATGTTGATCACTTGAGTTGATATTTGGTAATTTATGAATGGCTGTTATTTACATCTTATATCAGCCCCTACAACGTATCATCTGCTAGTTTTGCAATACAGCAACTCAGGATCTTTGAACAATGGATGTTTGCTAGATATGTTAAATACCATTTTAGGGTGTTTGTCAGTCAATCTTGGGGGATGAGCTGTGGATACTCAAGCCCCGTGGAATAATATCATTATCCCTTATCCTTGACCTATGGATCTTTGCTTGAAATGACAATTGTGAACTATTTGATGGGCATATGACTCTGTATCAAAGAGACTTTACAAGAAGACAGCCAAGAGAGACTCTTCAGCACAGGAACCAAGGCACATGGCTCCATCAAGAGGAGTACAGATCTGCTCCATTGACTATCACTGAACTCTCAGAGACTTTATGAGGAAATCCAGGTTGGGACAATCAAGTCTCCTGGCCACATACCTCATTGCTCTATTCCTAGTGGGCCAGCGGAAGGGTGAGACTCTGTAACTTGCACGATCTTGTGTATTTGCTGGGACTGTTCTATATGTTATTGTCTGTTTGGTGGTTCGATAAAGGATTGCCACACCGTTTTATCCTCACCCTGTGTTGTCTGAGTAGTATTAAGCCCATGAAAGACCCCATGCCTCCACAGGTGCCCATTTGGCATGCTGGATAGAATATTCTTCTGCAGAGTTGTTCTTCTGTTGGACATGTTTTCCTATGGGCTAGTTCTATGTGATCTTGAAGAAGTTGAGCAGGGAAAGAAAGCATATACATACATGATGAAGAGCAAAGATCAGTTTATGTGGTTCCAACCCCTTTTGATTGGCTTTGTCTTAAGGCCAAGACATTATATGCCTAAATTATAATTAGATGCCTATCATGGGTTCCACATTGTAACATAGTTTCACTTGATTGACAACTTTGCATGATGATAGAAAACAATGAAAGATGATGAGAAAATTAGGTAGTACTTATACACGGAAACTTCCTGATTTAGCATTATTCTCTGCATCCTAACCTAGTAATCTGGTAATCTCTGCACACCATATTTTGGATAAATGTGTTGCTTCAAATCTGCTATTGGCAATAAGTATCACTAATGTTCATAATGATCACTGTAATAAGAACAACCTTTATTTATATAGTGACAACATTATTCAAAGAACATGACAAAGAAGGAGGAACAGAAAACATACAATATTACAAGAAAAAAAAATCAACTTTTGAGAGTAAATTAAAAGAGAGAAAATATAAACTGCATCAATATGCCAATATTCCTTGTATTTATGTGCAAATTAAAACACATACACTACTGTTCAAAAGTTTGGGGTCATTTAGAAATGTCATTTTTGAAAGAAAAGCAAATTTTTTTCAATGAAGCTAATATTAAATGAATCAGAAATACACTCTATACATTGTTAATGACTATTCTAGCTGCAAACGTCTTGTTTTTATTGCAATATCTACATAGGTGTATAGAGGCCCATTTCCAACAACCACTACTCCAGTGTTTTAATGGTACATTGTGTTTGCTAACAGTGTAAGAAGGCTAATGGATGTTTAGAAAACCCTAGAAAACCCTTGCAAAAGTATGTTAGCCCAGATGAAAATGGTTTGGCTGATTTGAGAGGCTATAAAATTGACCTTCCTTTGAGCTAGTTGAGAATCTGGAGCATTACATTTGTATGCTCTATGAAACTCTCAAAATGGCCAGAAAAAGAGAACTTTCATGTGAAACTCGACAGTCTATTCTTGTTCTTAGAAATGAAGGCTATTCCATGCGAGAAATTGCCAAGAAACTGAAGATTTCCTACAACGGTGTGTATTCCCTAGAGAGGAGAGCACAAACAGGCTCTAACCAGAGTAGAATGAGAAGTGGGAGTCTCCGCTGCACAACTGCACAACTGAGCAACAAGACAAGTACATTAGAGTCTCTAGTTTGAGAAATCGACGCCTCACAGCTCCTCAACTGGCAGCTTCATTAAGTAGTACACGCAAAATACCAGTGTCAACGTCTACAGTAAAGAGGCGACTCTGGGATGCTGGCCTTCAGGGCAAAGTGGCAAAGAAAAAGCCATATCTGAGACTGGCTAATAAAAGGAAAAGATTAATATGGGCAAAAGAACACAGATATTGGACAGAGGAAGATTGGAAAAAAGTTTTATGGACAGATGAATCAAAGTTTGAGGTGTTTGGATCACACAGAAGAACATTTGTGAGACGCAGAACAACTGAAAAGATGCTGGAAGAGTGCCTGACGCCAACTGTCAAGCATGGTGGAGGTAATGTGATGGTCTGGGGTTGCTTTGGTGCTGGTAAAGTGGGAGATTTGTACAAGGTAAATGGGATTTTGAATAAGGAAGGTTATCACTCCATTTTGCAACGCCATACCATGCCCTGTGGACAGCGCTTGATTGGAGCCAATTTCATCCTACAACAGGACAACGACCCAAAGCACACCTCCAAATTATGCATGAACTATTTAGGGAAGAAGCAGGCAGCTGGCATTCTATCTGTAATGGAGTGGCCAGCGCAGTCACCAGATCTCAACCCCACTGAGCTGTTGTGGGAACAGCTTGACCGTATGGTACGCAAAAAGTGCCCATCAAGCCAATCCAACTTGTGGGAGGGGCTTCAGGAAGCATGGGGTGAAATTTCTCAAGATTACCTCAGCAAATTAACATCTAGAATGCCAAAGGTCTGCAATGCTGGAATTGCTGCAAAGGGAGCATTCTTTGACGAAAACAAAGATTGAAGGAGAAAATTATTCTTTCAAATAAAAACCATTATTTCTAACCTTGTCAATGTCTGGACTATATTTTCTATTCATTTTGCAACTCATTTGATAAATAAAAGTATGAGTTTTCATGGAAAACACAAAATTGTCTGGGTGACTGGGTGACCCTAAACTTTTGAACGGTAGTGTACATTCTTAACTACACCACTTTATGCAGAATAAATACAGCATAGCTACAAATTGTACACAACATTTTCTAATAAATGCAATGATACATCTTCAAAACTGTAGAGATTAGACATGTTCTGTAAGACTCTATTCAAAAAACCTGCTGCAAATTTAATTGCAGAAACACTGTGAATTTTCCTGCATTTTACCCTTTGTATCCCAAGAGATGAAATTGACTGTGAACCCTGCAGCATATATTGACATGCTTCAGATTTCATTTTCACAGCACCAGTCAATTTATGCAGCTGAATTTCTCCATCCAGCATGCAAGAGATTTTGCTAAATCTCTTTTATAAGATGCTACTGTAATGTGCAGCTTATTTTTTATCCTGAAAATCTAGGTGAAAAATCAGCTGCATATACCATACAACACCTTGTGGGAACATACCTTTAAAATTGTTTTCATACATACAACTTTCACAGTGTGAGTACGGATCTCAACGTCCGGACTAGTTGTGCGTCTGGTGCTGCATCTCTTGACCTGAGCTCACCCACCTCATAAGCATATACCGTATTTTGCGGATTATAAGACGCACCAGATTATAAGACGCACCCCAAATTTTGGGGTGCAAAATAGGAAAAAAATGTTTTTTTTAAATAAAATGGTGCACCTTATAATCCTGTTAACCTGGGGGGCAGTGGTGGTGGAGCAGGGGGTCACACATACTTGAGATTGGCGGTGGAGGCAGGAGTCGGGTGATGCTGCGGGCCCCGGTGGTGGTGGAGCGATGCTGCAGGCACCGGCAGTGGTGGGGGGATTCTGCGGGCCCTGGCGGTGGCGGGGCGATGCTGCGGCCCCATCCTCCAGAAGCAGGCGGTGAGTGGAGTAAATGTCCCCTAGCATAGTGGATAGCGCTGTGCTTCGGTAAAATGGCCACCAGAGCATGCGCAGATCGAGTTCACATTATAAGACGCACCCCCTTTTTCCTCCCAAATTTTGGGGGGAAAAGTGCGTCTTATAATCAGCAAAATACGGTAAATTGCCTAGAAAAGTACTTCTATCCCGTGAACTTTCCCACATTTTTTCATGTTACACCCACAAACTTAGGACCCCTTCACATGTCCGCTTAAATAAATGTACACGAGATACTATCTGTTTTTACTATCCATGTGGCTTTCTGGAATAGCATGCAGAATAGAAATTACATATGTTTAGGTGTTAAAGATGTGCAAAAATAGAGATAGATAGACAGACAGACATACAGATAGATAGATAGATAGAAATGGGTAGATAGCTACATAGATATCCTTGAGATATATAATTAGTGCCTTGCGTGTGGTGGTTACTGCATGGGCCTCTTTGCTGCTTCTCTGATTAGTGCTCTCCTTGTTTGGGATGTCAGTTTAGGTGGACGGCCACGTCTTGGTAGGTTTGCAGTTGTGCCATACTCCTTCAATTTTTGGATAATGAATTGAACAGTGCTCTGTGAGATGTTCAGAGATTGGGTTATTTTTTTATAACCTAACCCTGCTTTACTGTTCTCCATAACTTTATCCCTGACCTGGCTGTTGTGTTTCTTGGTTTTCATTATGCTATTTAATCTCTAATGTTCTCACAGAACAGCTGTAGTTATACGGAGAATAAATGCGACACAGGAGGACTCAATTTACTAATTATATGACTTCTAGAGGCAATTGATCACTTTGGAATTTATTTAGCGGTATCAGACTACAGGGGGCTGAATACAAATGCATGTATCAATTTTCAGATTTATATTTTTAAAATAATTAGAAAACAATGTATCATTTCCTTTACAGTTCACAAATACTTGCTACTTTATGTTGGTATATCACATAAAATCCCAATAAAATACATTTAAGTTTGTGGGTGTAATATGAAAAAATATGGAAAAGTGCATGTGGTATGAATACTTTTTCAAGGCACTATATGTGATTGTTGAGTTTGAGTCAGAAGACTCGCTACTAGTATGGACTTTGCATGTACACGTTAATAGCCAATTTTTATTCTAATTGTTCTTAATTGCTTTAATCTGAAAATGAGAATTAAAACATCTTTGCAAGTCTTAATTAAAAATTACCTTTCATTTTGAGTGTATAGCTTCTATGTAAATTTATGAATCTATAAGTTAACAGTTAATAATTAATCCCGTCACGACATTTGACGTAAGTTTACGTCATGGTCGAGAAGGGGTTCCTACAAAATTATGTAAATTTACGTCATGGCAATCATACTGGCACAGGGACTATGCCCACACGATTGCCGCCAGGAGATCAATGTAAGTTATAGCTGAGCTCCAGTTGTCATGGCCAGGAACGGTGCCTGCATGGCCTGGGGCAATTTAACCCCCTAAGTGCTGCAATCGGTAGCAATCGTAGCATTTAGAAGGCTGGGAGAGGGAAGGTGCTCCCTCTTCCATGCGATTGGCACCCCCACAACGTCACCCCGAGAACCCAATCGTTGCCATGGCAAGCTGAGGTCATCATAACAACCTCTGGATCTGCCAGATATGGAGGTCTGTTTAGACCATGCCTGGATCATGGTCTAAAAGGCAATCTGTCAGTGCAGCATTGACAGGTTTAATGCATTGCAGTGCTGGTGCACTGCAATACATTATACCAGCGATCAGAGTAATAAAAGTTAAAGTCCCATAGAGGATCTAAGTAAAAAAGGTAATTTAAAAAAAAAAGCAAAAATATAAAAAAAATTAAATCATAAAATAAACAAAACAAATGAAAATAATCTTAAACCAATCAATAGGTATATTTATGTAAAAAAAAATAAACTAAAAAAATAAGCATATTAGGTACTGCTGCGTCTGGAATGGCCCAACCAATAAAACTGACACACTATTTAACCCCTTCAGTGAACTCCGTAATTTTTTAAAATAAAAAAAGTGGTAAAAAACTAAGCTTTTTCATCATACAGCCAAAGAAAAGTGGAATAAAACATGATCAAAAAGTCAAATGTAAATAAATATAGTATAACTGAAAGCGTTATGATGTCACGCAAAAAACAAGCTGCCATACAGCTCTGTTTGCAGTTATAGCTCTCAGAATATAGCGATGCAAAAATATTTTTTTTATAAAATAGTTTTTATTGTGTAAAAGTGGCAAAACATAAAAAAATTATATAAATGTGGTATCGCTGTAAACATACTGAGCTAAAAACTAAAACTGCCTTATCAATTTTACCACATCGTGAATGGCATAAAAAAAAAATTCCTGAATTGCTGTTAAATTGCTGTTGATTTGTTCATTCTGAATCCCAAAGATGACAGTAAGGCTTGGCTCACATTTATCCTGCGCTCTACGCTGAGCGCTTACACCAGGGTTTCCGTGTAAATCTCTGAAATACGTGATTCAGAAAGCGGAGGAAGATTCTCTATAATGAGACAGATTGAAACACTGTGTACTCTGTTTGGCCTATGATCTGGCGGTGTCCAACATTTTAATAGTGGATAAAAGCACGGTTGTCACACTTTTGTGCACCTCTGAAAATAAGGACAACGATGAACAGAAGCCAGACGGAGTCCATAGTAACTTTGCTGCCTCAATATAGTAAATGGACTTATCAAGGTTTTCATCTGAATCATGTTATTTGTAGATTTGGATGGAAATCCCAATGTAAGTGCACAGTGTAGAGCAAATTATAAATGTGATCCCAAATGTTATATAAAATGTTCCAATAAAAGCTTCAACTCAATCCACAAAAAAAGCAAGTCCCCACTCAGGTTTGTCATCTGTCAATGGAAATATAGGGGGCTTCCACATTACTGGTAGCACAAAGGCTCTGGAAAAGAGTTATGGTTCCTCATTCCCCAAAAGAAATCCAGCGTATTCTCCCAAATTCAAATTCCCCTCTCCCTTTTGAGCCCCACAGTGTTCCTAAACCACACTTAGTGTACACATGTTTGACATTTCTGTAGCAATGAGAGCCCGCTTAATTTACGGGTGCATGTCTCCAGAAGCACAAGCTGGTCATAATGTACTTGGCACTACAACATACTGGGCACTATAATGTACTGGGCACTACACTGTAAGATTTGCAATTTTCACTCGATAACATTCACTGCTGCTTGTTTCAGGCAAACCCTCATGAACCATCACTACACCTGTTGATAAATTTTCAGAAGGGTGTAATTTCCAAATTGGGGTCCATTGAGAGGGAATCCTTCTCTTTTAGCATTTAAGGGCTCTGTATATGGAGTTCACAAACTATTATACGATAATTTGTACTCCAAGATTCAAATAGTGCTCCTTCCCTCACGAGTCTCGCCATGTGGCAAATCAGTACTGTACAGCCACGTATGGGGTACTGCCACGTTCATCAGAAATTGTGTGACAAATTTTGGTGCCAATTTACCCATTTGAAAATGTAAAATCTGGGGCTAAAACAACATTTTTGTGGTAAAAACTATTAATTATTATTTTTTTCACTGTGACACATTCGTGATGTCAATAGGATCACTGCACCCTTAGATGAATTAATTAAAAATAGTAGTTTGTAAAATGGGGTCACTGATGGGGGGGGATCTTCCAGTGGGTCATGGCACCCGCAAACCATAACAACAAAATCTTCACTATAATATTGCACTCCTTCACGTCTGGGCTTTCCACTGTGCCTGAAAAGTATTTCTCGATTACATGAAGGGTATTGGCGCACTCAGGAGAAATTGAGCAACAAACTTCAAGGTCTATTTTATTAGCCCTTATGAAAATTAAAAACTTGGGTTAAAACAACATTTTAGTGGTAAAAATGTAATTATTCTTTCTTCACTGCCAAATGGTATAACATTCTGAGAGGTACATGTGGTGTCAACATGCTGACTGTACCTCTAGATGAATTCACTGGGGGGTTTAGTTTGTAAAATGGGGTCACTAATGGAGGGGTTCTGCTTTGTTGGCACCTCAGGGGCTCTGCCAATGTGATCTGGCACCCTCAAACCATTCCAGCAAAATCTGAACTCCAATATGGCACTTCTTACCTTCTGAGCTTTGCATTGTGCCTTGAAAGTAGTTTTTGACCAAATATGGGGTATTGGCATACTTGGGAGAAATTGTGTAACAAATTGTACCATTAATTTTCTCCTATTATCCCTTTGGAAAATTAAAAACTGGGGACCATAGCACCATTTTAGTGGAAAAAAATTGTAATTTTCCATTTACCCAGCCTAATGTTATACAAATCTGTGAATCACCTGAAGGTTAAAAATGCTCACTACATCCCCAGATAAATTCCTCAACAGGTTTGGTTTCCAAAATGGGGTCACTTGTGGGGGTTTCTGCAGTTTTGGCGTATCAAGGGCTCTTCAAATGTGGCATGGCATCTGCAATGTATTTCAGCCAAAATTGAGCTCCAGAATTAAGTTGGTGCCCCTTCTTCTCCAAGCCCTGCTGTGTGCCCAAACAGTAGTTTTCCTCCACATCTGGAGTATCAGTGTACTCAGAAAAAATTACACAACAAATTGTACAGTCAATTTTCTCCTGTTACCCTTGTGAAAATGAAAAATCTGGGGCAAAACCAACATTTTTGCGGATTGTATTTTTTTATTTTCACAGCTCAACATTATAAAATTCTGTGAAACACCTGTGGGTTCAAGTTGCTCACCACACCTCTAAATAAGTTCCTTGAGGGGTGTAGTTTCCAAAGTGGGGTCACTTGTGAGGGTGGCGTTTTCCAGTGTTTAGACACATCAGGGTCTCTGCAAACACGACCTTGTGTCCGCTATCGATTCCAGCCAATTTTGCATCCAAAAGTCAAATGGTGGTCCTTCTCTTCTGAGCCCTACCGTGCCCCAAAACAGTAGTTTTACACTACATTTTGAGTATCGGTGTACTCAGGAGAAATTGTACAACAAATTTTATGGTCGATTTTCTCCTGTTACCTTTGTGAAAATAAACAATTTGGGGAAAAACCAACATTTTTGTGGGAAAAATGTATTTTTCAATTTTCATGGCTCAACGTTATAAAATTCTGTGAACCACCTGTGGGTTCAAGGTGCTTACCACACCTCTAGATAAGTTCCTTGAGAGGTCTAGTTTCCAAAATGGGGACACTTGTGGTAGTCTCCACTGTTTAGGCACATCAGGGGATCTGCAAACGCAACATGGTTTCCGCTATCTATTCCAGGCAATTTAGCATTCCAAAAGTTATTTGACACTCCTTCCCTTCTGAGCACTGCCGTGTGCCCAAACAGTAGTGTTTCACCACATATAGGGTATCTGTGTACTCAGTAGAAATTGCACAACAATTATACAATTGTATAGTCCATTTTCTCCTGTTACCCTTGTGAAAATGAAACATTTTGGGCAAAACCAACATTTTTTGCGAGAAAAATTTGTGTTTTCATTTTCACAGCTCAATGTTACAAAATTATGTGAAGCACCTGTTATTTCAAGGTGCTCACCATGCCTCTAGATACATTTCTTGAGAGGTTAATTTTCAAGATGGGGTCACTCGTGGGGGTTTTCCCACTGTGTAGGCTCATCAGGGGCACTGCTAACACAACATGGCGTCTGTATCAATTCCAGCCAATTTTGCTTTTCAAAAGTCAAATGGTGCTCCTTCTGTTCTGAGCCCTGCTGTGCACCCAAACAGTAGATTTCCATCGGATATGGGGTATCGGCATACTCAGGAGAAATTGCACAACTACTGGTGCAGTCCATTTTCTCATTTTACACTTGTGAAAATGCAAAATTTTGGGGTAAATCAACATTTTTGTGGGAAAAATATAAATTTTCATTTTTTCCTTCCACATTGCTCTAATTCCTATGAAGCACCTGAAGGGTTAATAAACTTATTGACGGTGGTTTTGAGCACTTTGACAGGTATAGTTGTTAAAATTGTGCCACTTATGAGTATTTTCTGTTACATAGGCCCCTCAAAGTCACTTTAAATGTAATGTGGTCTCTAAACAAATTGGTTTTGTAAATTTTCTTGGAAAATTGATAAAAAAAAAGTAGACATGTGATAAATGTTATTTATTAACTATGTTTTGTGATATAACTATCTGGTTCAAGGGCATAAAAAATAAAAGTTTGAAAATTGCTACATTTTCTACATTTTCACCAAAATTCTAATATTTCCACAAATAAACGCAAAAAATATCAGACACATGGCTAGTCAAGACCGTGCAGAGCGCAGCCCGGTCAGAAAAAAGATGTGAAGGGGTTAAACCCTGTGTTTTTTAATCCTGCAGTCATTTTCCCTTACATTTGTCCCTGTTTTCTTGCTAATCTACCGGATAAATGTTACAAATAAGTAGAGTACAAATAGAAAGAAATAGGATTGTTGTTACCATGTAGACGCATAGCTTTGCATAGCTGCTGCAGGCACAAAATGATTGGAATTGTCTTTATTAAAAATATCCTAATGTTGCCTGTTTTTATTTTAGATTCATTAAAATTACAGTATATAAAAAAAATAAAGCAGTTTTTGTCTTATCATGATGTTTTAGCCTAATAGTGCACCAATCAATTTGTCCTGTTTGTTACAACCCTAGTAATAAGCATTTGTGATGTAATATTAAATTCTGGCTTCAGAATGGGCTATGAAAGGGAATAGAGAGTAAGTACATACAATTTTCTTTTATGGCTTTTATTCAGGATTAAGCTCCTTTTATTGGTTTCAACACATAATGGACAATAATGAGTTACGTTTTGTACTGTAAACAGCTGTTTATTCCAAAGCAGAAAAATACATTTATTGTAACCTTTCATTAGGCTCCATAAGATGAAAGAATGCTATTAGCTCTCTTGAAGTTGAATACATGAAACAATATGATGACAACAACTGCTTTCCTGATTACTTCATCAACTTTGTATTTGTCCCTATTACTGAGCATGCAATTACAGCAATTGTCATCATTCTTAGGCCCTTCCTCCTGCATTTGTGTCTGCTCCAGATACTTTACAATGCTGTATATGCCCCCCTGCATAATTTCAAGCTGTTGTTCAACATTCTTCAAGGACATGGTGTCCAGACAATTGTCCTTGTACAGTTTGTGTTATGTATTTCCCGCATCGTTATGTGCAACAGACATTCAGATAATACCTATTTAGAAATCAGGCTAAAACCAAGACAAAACTAGAAACAGATGGGCGAAAAGGATAATTAGACTGTTACATGTCAAAACTGGATATAGAAATGAAGTATTTCCGTACACTCACTTTTCAATGTCTTTCTTAAAGTGGAAAATATAATTAGCAACTACTTTTTTATACTGAACCAGTATTGAAACCAATGGTAATTTACATGTGTGAGGATGTGGGTTAGGTTGGGGGTTTAAATGTTTCTGTATACCAGACTCATACCTAATCATTTTATTGTATTATTGCTACTGTAGGAAGCTTTAAATACAATTCTTGGTCTTGGGCATAGAGAATACATGTGACTGTTGTGTTGTTTTTCACAGCTATATGAGATCTTTTCTTAATTTGAAAGCCATCTGTGTTTCTCTAATGTATCACTTGACAGATTTAAGACTTTAACAGCCTTACAGGTATAAACAGCAGAATATTGTAGTGCACAAGGCCGAGGTAAATGAGCAAATATATGAAAATACTTTTATATTTTGGTAAATACTTTCATTTCTATCCCATGTAATGTTATACTATAAATATACTATAAATGTTGCTTATTGTTTCTAATAACCCATAGCTATGTAAAAAAACAAGCAGCAAAGTCTCTTAATTATAATTTTCATATAAAGTTAGGTCCAGAACCTAACTGACCTAAGTGACCGATTCTTTGTGATTTGGATTCTACATGCCACTTTTTTTTTATTTAAAATGAAACAACTGAGATACAGTTGAAGTGAAGACTTTCAGGTTTAATTAAAGAGATTGAACAAAAATATCCCATGAAACGTTTAGGAATTGCAACAATTTTTCTGCAAAGCCTCCTCATTTCAGGGGCTCAAAGGTAATTGGACAACTTAACTTTATCATAAATAAAATGTTCATTTTTTAATACTTTGTAGAGAATTCTTTGCAGATAATGACTGCCTGAAGTCTGGAAGCCATGGATGTCACCAAATGCTGGCTTTCCGCCTTTGTGATGCTTTGCCAGACCTTTACTGCCGCTGACTTCAGATGTTGTTTGCATCTGGATCTTTCTGCCTTAAGTTTTGTCTTAGTTATGTGAAATGCATGCGGGATGGGGTTGAGATCTGGTAATTGACTCAGCCATTGTAGAATATTTCACTTCTTTGCCTTAAAAAACTCTTGGGTTACTTTCGCAGTATGTTTTGAGTCATTGTCCATCTATAAAGTGCCGTCCAATCAACCTTGCTGCATTTGGCTAAATCTGAGCAGAAAGTATAGTTCTGTACACTTCAGAATTCATCCGGCTGCTTCTGTCTTCAGTCACATCATCAATAAATATTAGTGACCCAGTGCCATTGGAAGCCATGCATACCCATGCCATCACACTGCCTCCACCATGTTTTACAGAGGATGTGGTGTGCTTTGGTTCATGAGTCATTCCAAGCCTTTTCCATGTTTTCTTCTTTCCATTATTCTGGTACAGATTGATCTTAGTTTCATCTTTCCAAAGAATGCTTTTACAGAACTGGGCTGGATTCTTTAGATGTTTTTTGGCAAAGTCTAATCTGGCCTTTCTATTTTTAAGGCTATTTAATGGTTGGCACCTTGTGGTGAGCCCTCTGTATTTGCTGTCATTAAGTCTTCTTTTTATGAAACACCTACTTCCTGAGCAGTGAAGTGTTTTTTCTTCACCATGGAAAGGATTCTGCGATCATTCACCGCTCAAGATAAAAAATAGAATTTTTATTTAGAATTTTTTTAAATTGCAAGAATTGCAAATAAAGTAGCCATGTGGTCTATCATACACATATAGTAACAAGTCAGCGAGGTTTAACAGTGAAGGCTCAGACCGAGAATAACATCAATATAACAAGTAATAAACACTTAAGTGGGAGTAAATGGGTGTAAAGGAATAATGCTGGCAAAAATAATTAGAAAATATCTGCATATGTAAACCCTATGAAGTTCCATGTACAATGAATGGCAATGAAATCAATTACCAAGTGGTCCAATATATACAGTCAAGTACTTGTGTGTTGAATGACCAACCACCATACATATAACATATGACTGTGAACAATATAGGATATACACATGTTCCTTATCCATAGTGCTGGTATAAATCTGGTGTATGTCTCGCACAGGCTCGGACTGGCCTGGCGCGGTGCCGGGAAATTTCCCGGTGGGTCCCAGGCCCCCTGCAGAGAAGACAGAGGAGAATTAAAAAAAAAAAAAAAAAAAAAGTGGTCGCGGGCCCTTTAGGGGTGCGCGCACGCACTCTCACCGCTGCGATGCCCAGGACAGTAGCGGGAGGGGCCTGGGAGCAGGAGAGCCGAAGAGCAGAGCAGGAGCCGCACTGCAGCGTCACACTCAGCAGACAGGGCCGCACGTCTGCTAAAAGTGACGTCACATCGCACCCTGCACTGGAGTCTCCAGCCTTAGAAGCGCGTCTGTACTGTACAGGTAGTGTAATATTTGTGGGTGTTTATATGAATTTGATGAATTTGTGTGTATATGCTGCCTGCATGTGTGTGTGTGTGTGTATATGCCTGTGTGTGTATATGTGTGTGTATAAAAGCCTTTTGTGTGTGTATATATGTATGTGTGTGTGTATATATGTCTGTGTGTGTATATATGCCTGTGTGTGTATATGCCTGTGTGTGTGTGTATATATGCCTGTGTGTGAATATGCCTGTGTGTGTATATGCCTGTGTGTGTGTATATGCCTGTGTGTGTGTGTATATGCCTGTGTGTATATATATGCCTGTGTGTATATATATGCCTGTGTGTGTGTATATGCCTGCCTGCATGTGTGTGTATATACATACCTGCATATGTGTGTGTGTGTGTGGTGTGTTTATGCCTGCATGCGTGTGTGTGTGTATATGCCTGCATGCATGTGTGTGTGTGTGTAGTGTGTATATGCCTGCATGTGTTTGTGTGTATGTATTTGAGTGCCTGCATGTCTACGTGTGTATATGTGTCTTCACACGTGTGTGCGTGCTTCCCTGAGTGTCTGCGTTTTTGTGTGTGATTGTCTGAGTGTGTCTGTGCATGACTGCGTGTGCATTTCTGTGTGTGCTTGCCTGTATGTGTACGTGTCCCCATTTCTGTGAGTATCTGTATCTGTGTGTGTATATTAGGGCTCTTTCACATGTCCTGATATTTACGGGACTGGAGATATCCGTGTCCACCTGTGTGTCATCCGTGTGACACGTACCGGCGCTTGGGAATCAGTGCACAGTTAGCGCTGTTCCCAAGAGCCGGGTGCTGAGCGCTGCCCTCATCATAGATCCCTGCCGGTGCTGCGATCAGCAGCAGCAGGGTCAATTATGAGAGTAGTAGTCTACTCCCGTCGTGTCCAACTGTAAAAATAGGAATAAAATAAAAAAATCCTTATACTCACCTCTCCTAAGTATCACCCGCTGTAATACGTGCGAGTGCTCACGCCGAGGGGAATGACTCCTGCAGCGAGCGGGCCCCAGAGCAGCGCTCAGTGATTTGACAGGGCACCGCTTGTTGAGCGCAGCTCCGGGGTCCACTCGCTGCAGGAGTTATTCTCCTCGGCGTGAGCGCTCGCACGGATTACAGCATGTGACACTTAGGAGAGGTGAGTATAAGGATTTTTTTATTTTATTCCTATTTTTACAGTTGGACATGGCGGGAGTAGACTACTACGCTCATCATTAACCCTGCTGCTGCTGATTGCAGCGCCGGCAGGGATCTATGATGAGGGCAGCGCTCAGCACCCGGTGCTTGGGAACAGCGCTAACTGTCATCAGTGTGCGGGATTTTTTGCGGGAGGTGCAGCAGGTAAAAAACAG
The DNA here is from genome assembly GCF_046119375.1 of Phyllobates terribilis. NCBI lineage: Eukaryota > Metazoa > Chordata > Amphibia > Anura > Dendrobatidae > Phyllobates > Phyllobates terribilis. The sequence continues at coordinate 297,471,659 of NW_027362771.1, forward strand.
ACATGTCAGCGTGTTTTGCCCACGGACACCACATGGTCTGTCTTTGGAAAGTGGACACACACTGATGTGCACATTCATTTGAATGGGTCTGCGTGTACCAATGTCTCTGGTACGTGTGGAAACTGTCACCGCACATACTGACGTATGAAAGAGCCCTTAGTATGTGTCTGTGTGCGCTTGTTTTCGCGTGTCTAAGCGTGCTTCTGTATGTCTGTGTGCTCTTCCGAAGATTTATTATATTTGGGGAGAGATGGGAGAGAAATTTTAGGAGACATAATGGGGAGATGTGTGAAGAAACAGTATGGTGAACTAGGGGAGGGGTGGGAATGGGTGCGGGAACAGAATAGGGATGTATGAGGAAACAGTATGGAGAGTAGGGGAATAGTGTGAGGAGACAGTATGGAGGGAGAAAAGTGTGAGGTGACACAGCACAGAGACTAGGTAGTGTGGGGGAAGGTATAGAGATGCGGCAGTATGGGGGGAACAGTGTGAGGGCACAGCAAGGAGGGAACAGTATGCTGAGGAGGGGGAGTGTGATGAAGGGGCACAGTATAGAGACTGGGCAGTATAGGGGGGACACAGTGTGAGAGGACAGTGTGAAGAGGGGGCCCAGTATGGTAAGGAGAGGACAGTGTGGAGAGCAGGTACCATAAGAGGGGTAGAGTGTATGTCATGTTTTGTGCAGGGAGCATTGTAAGAGTTAGGTTTATTCAGGGGCTCAGTGTAGATATTTTTATTCAGGAGCATTATAATGACTCTGCTATCTTTAAGGGCATCGTGTTGGGATGTGCTGCAGAATACCGGAGAAGATGGAAGTCTGCAGAGACGAGCTGTGGATGAGAAAAGTCATCAAGGGGTCTGGACAAGATGGAGACGAAAAGAAAGCAAACGACTCTAATCAGAGAAGACTTCTCAGGTAAGATACCTGGATGTAAATGTTCATTTGTGATCCTGCCTGTGTCTCATCAGTACTGTGGTTCCTGTATGGTCCGCAGTCTGATGATGACTGATAACAACTCCCAGTATCTCTATTGTTAATTACATACTGGGAGTTGTAGGTTTATGCGATAGAAAGATATATGGGTCTGACCTGACATTACAATTGATGGTGGTTCAGATGATGTATTCATGTACTGATGTGTTTGTGCGCGTCTGCGTGTTTGTGCGCTTCTGCGTGTTTGTGCGCGTCTGCGTGTTTGTGCGCGTCTGCGTATCTGGAATAATATGTATTTTTGTAAGATGCGTGTATGTAACTGTGCATTGTGGTGTGTAATAACATTCATATGCTTGAGGCACCTTTACTAAATCAATTAGGTATCTTTCACATGTGTTAGGGAATTCCATTTGTCTTTCCACATTTAGGAACAGACAAGTGAAATTTGCTAACCTTGTCATAACAGTCACCATTGGGATGTGCTTGTATGGAGCGGGTTCAAGAGCTGAGCCTGCTCCATACCGGGCAGATGTCGGCTGTGTTACATAGCCAGCGTCTGCATGTAACAGCAGTGATCAGAGCTCGCCTTGATTGCTGCTGTTTTGAGTATTTAAGTGCCCTTGTCAATCACTGACAGCGGCATTTAGATAGCACAATGGCCGGTGCATGCAGTCACCTGTTCCCTTCAGCCCCCTGTGACGCAGTTGCAGGTTGCTGTTCGGTTGCCAATAGTGCTGAGTGAGCGTGGTCGGATAAGAGACATTACAGTCACCGCGAACTACAAAGTGAGCGTGCTGCAATAACGTCCGGCACCTTGATTGTGACACTTCCATGGAGCCCAACCTCAGGCTAAGCTTCATTGAATGACTAACATGGCAGCAGCACCTGGCAACTAGTGCTGAGCGAGCGTGGTCGTATAAGGTGTGATCCCAGCATGCTCGGGTGTTATCTGAGTATCTTCTAGTGCTCTGCTAATATGCTCGAGTCCCCGGGGTAGCATGTTTTGCGGCGGTAGACAGAAGCAACACATGCAGGGATTACCTAACAAACAGGCAATTCCTGCATGTGTTGCGTCTGTCTACTGCCGCAAAACATGCTACCCCGGGGACTTGAGCATATTAGCAGAGTGCTACAAGATACTCAGACAACACCCGAGCATGCTGGGATCACACCTTATCCGACCACGCTCGCTCAGCACTAGTTGCCAGGTGCTGCTGCCATGTTAGTCATTCAATGAAGCTCAGCCTGAGGTTGGGCTCCATGGAAGTGTCACAATCAAGGTGCCAGACGTTATTGCAGCACGCTCACTTTGTAGTTCGCGGTGACTGTAATGTCTCCCTCCTTGCACCGACCCAATAACAGGAAGCGAGTGGCGACAGGGAGAATAAAATGTAATTTTCTCCGTGTAGCCAACGCTTTTCCAATAAGCCGTCTAACCAGGCTTTAAACCCTATTTACCTGCAGATTACCCCTATATCTGCAGATAAATAGCGTTTTTCAAGGTGACAAGTTACCATTAAAGGGACTCTGGCAGTACGGAGTGACTGTTCGAACAAAGTCCTGCCGCTTGGTGCTCCACAGCGTGGCCAATCATGTGACTATAGTGCATTATAGAAAAGCATAACAAGTAATAAAACCGTACCTTTCTCCCCCACTCATGAGCCCCATAGCAGCTGCAAGGTTTGCACTATGAACTCTCCTGAAGGAGAAGCCAGGACCCACCGGAGTTTTCTCCAGTTCTCTGGTGGGCCAGTCCAACCCTTCTCGCAACCCAAAAGTGTGTTTTGTGTGGGCTTCTTCTGGGGGTTGAATTAATTTGCATTTTGGGTCATTGTCTTGTTGCAACACAAATGATGGTTCCACTAAGTGGCATGTCATTGCAGAATGCTGTGCTGGCCATGCTGAGTACTCGGACCTTGAATTTGTAATAAATCATCAACAGTGTCACAAGCACTTCCACATTATCACTCCTCTTCTGTGCTTGTCACCAAACATGTAGAAACCGTCCACTCACCTTTTCTGCTTCCCATAAAGAAATGGCAATTGGTGTCAAAATCTTAAATTTTGACTTATCAGACCACAGTAGAGGTCTAATGTCCAGTCCTTGTGTTGCTTGGGCTAAAAATAGTTTATTTTTATTGCTAATGATCCTCAGAGGTGATTTTCTTTGCAAACAATTAGACTATAAAAGTCAGCTTCTCGCAGGTCCTCTACATAGTTGAGGTGGAGATGTGTCTAGTACAGGTGTCTGTGCATCATTTATGAGGGCCGTTGTTTGAGATGCTGTCAATTTATGTTCTCTGAGGCTAATAACTCTGATGACAATACAGATGATGTCTGCCAGCCTGGCTAATCACAAGGCAAGCCTGGGATCGCAGAAGATAAAGACATTCGCATTGCTCTCTTCCATTGCTAGAGACTTTTGACCTGGATTGTGGATTGAGATCATGCAGAAATATCCGCTTATTTCTATTTCCAGCAATACCACCTTTCAAGAAGAATGTATACCCCTTTACTTACTGTATACTTCATTGACCTAAAACCGTTCTACAAATATGACAGTGGGTTTACTTTACTTCAGCGGTCTTGCCTCAACCATATTATTTGTCTATAACTAGGGGCGCGCTCAGCACCAGAAACCCGTCGGAGTGTTTTTACCACCAACATGTGGAAATTTTTATTCTCCTTTTTGATATGAAATAAAGTTTGAAGATTGTTTTAATTGGAGGTGTCGGCACCGGCACCAATAACAGCTGATCGGCGGGGTGCCGATCTCTTACGGATATCTTACGATATCTTATGGATAGGGCATCAATGTAAAAGTAGTGAACAAATTCTTTAAATCTGCTTGGCTAAAAAGTTTGACCAAATGCAAACTCTTTTATTTTGCATTGTAACCACAGCTGTGGCTGCAATTACACATGCTCTCCAGCAGGTTTAGTATGCTTCTATACACATCCTGGGAGACACAAGACAACCTTCTTATATTATTCCCCTCACTGCCTCACAAGTGGTATAAAGCATGCTGGCATTGTACCCTGATGCAGTGGAAATGTGTTCTCTGGAGTGATGAATGAATCCTGATTTACCATTGTACAGTTTCATAGATGACTCTGAATTTCTCCTATAAAATTTAGTGGGTGAGGGATAACAATATGGGGCTTATTTCAGGATTTGGCCAGTCATTTCAAGTGACGAATATAATCACAATTTGGAGGCTTTTTCTTGACCTGACCCAAGCCCTGACCTCAACCTATAGAATAACTTTGAGAATATTTAGAATGTGGATTGTAAAATGGATTGCGAGCTTTCTTGTGTAACATTAGTATATGACCTTACCTTGGATGAATGAGCACGCATTCTCACAGACACACTCCAATATCTTGCATTTTAAGCTGTTACAACTATTTAAGGGGCCAAACTTCACAGTAACATCCATATTTTTAAAATGTCCAACTAATGTGATGATCACTAGATAAATGCACTGTAAATATATGTATTGTGTGATGTAAACTGTATATCATTAGAAGCAGGAGTTAGAGAACAGTGCTGGCACTAATTATACCATGTGCCCCCCTAGATAGTAGTTACAAGATTATAGGATCGTGGGTTGTAAAAACCCTGTGTTTCCTAGTTCTAGAACACTAATTATTGAAAGTTCAAAGATTTTTAATTTCCTGTGTGCCATTTTGCAATTTACTAAAGATTATCATATCCTGTTACTGAGACTAATTGTTTGCCAGCCTGTTCTCCATGGCTCTTTGTTGCTATATGATATACCTTATATCATTACTTGGTTTAAAAAAAATCTACTTTGTCATAAATATCAGGCTATGTCAGGCAATAAGAAAATTCCTGTGACATGTACAGTGAAGGAAATAATTATTTGATCCCTTGCTGTTTTTGTAAGTTTGCCCACTGACAAAGACATGAACAGTCTATAATTTTAAGGGTAGGTTAATTTTAACATTGAGAGATAAAATATCCCCCCAAAAAATCAAGAAACTCACATTGTATAAATTAGATAATTTTTTTTTGCATTTTGCAGTGAGAAATAAGTATTTGATCCCTTACAAAACAATATGAGTTCTGGCTCCTGCAGACCAGTTAGATGCTCCTAATCACCTGCATTAAAGACAGCTGTCTTACATAGTCACCTGTATAAAAGACTCCTGTCCACAGACTCAATTAATCAGTCAGACTCTAACCTCTACAACATGGGCAAGACCCAAGAGATTTCTAAGAATGTCAGGGACAAGATCATAGACCTGCACAAAGCTGGAATGGGCTACAAAACCATAAGTAAGACGCTGGATGAGAAGGAGACAACTGTTGGTGCAATAGTAAGAAAATGTAAGAAATACAAAATGACTATCAATCGACATTGATCTGGGGCACCATGCAAAATCTCACCTCGTGGGGTATCCTTGATCATGAGGAAGGTGAGAGATCAGCCTAAAACTACACAGGGGGAACTTGTTAATGATCTCAAGGCAGCTGGGACCACAGTCACCAAGAAAACCATTGGTAACACATTACGCCTTAAAGGTTTAAAATCCTGCAGTGCCTGCAAGGTCCCCCTGCTCAAGAAGGCACATGTGCAAGCCTGTCTGAAGTTTGCCAATGAACACCTGGGTGATTCTGTGAGTTATTGGGAGAAGGTGCTGTGGTCAGATGAGACAAAAATTTAGCTCTTTGGCATTAACTCAACTCGCCATATTTGAAGGAAGAAGGATGAGTACAACTGTAAGAACATCGTCCCAACCGTGAAGCATGGTGGGGGAAACATTATACTTTGGGGTTGCTTTTTTGCAAAGGGGACATGATGACTGCACCATACTGAAGAAAAGATGGATGGGGTCATGTATCACAAGATTTTGGCCAACAATCTCCTTCCCTCAGTAAGAACATTGAAGATGGGTCGTGGCTGGGTCTTCCAGCAAGACAATGACCCAAAACATACAGCCAAGGCAACAAAGGAGTGGCTCAAAAAGAAGCACAGTAAGGTCATGGAGTGGCCTAGCCAGCCTCCAGACCTTAATCCCATAGAAAACTTATGGAGGGAGTTGAAGCTCCGAGTTGCCAAGTGACAGCCTCAAAATCTTAATGATTTAGAAATGATCTGCAAAGAGGAGTGGACCAAAATTCCTCCTGACATGTGCGCAAACCTCATCAACTACAAAAAACGTCTGACTGCTGTGCTTGCCAACAAGGGTTTTGCCACCAAGTATGAAGTGTTGTTTGCCAGAGGGATCAAATACTTATTTCTCACTGCAAAATGCAAAAACAAAATATCTAATTTATACAATGTGATTTTCTTGATTTTATTTGGATATTTTATCTCTCAATGTTAAAATTAACCTACCCTTAAAATTACAGACTGTTCATGTGTTTGTCAGAGAGCAAACTTATAATCATAAGAACCCTGTCTCTAAAGGTGGCTATATATGGATTGGAATCTGTTCATTTATTGGTATAAAATTAATAAGCTGTCAATCAGTCTGGTTAGAAAGCAATAAGTAAATGATCAAATTTCCAAATAGATATCCCAAATGTACATAGTAATATACAGTTGAAACCAGAAGTTTATATACACTATATAAAAAGACACGTATGCATGTTTTTCTCAATATCTGACATGAAATCAGAATAAATCAGCTTTCTTTGTATAAGTGTACATACAAAGATAGCTGTCAATAATTCTTAGGACCGCCCACTGGACCCAGAGGTTTATTAAAACACAGGTTATAATGAATCTTTTCTCTCAAAACTATATACTTAGCTAACTTCATAATGAATCACTGTATCAACATAAAATGCATGCAAAAATTACAGAGGAACGCAGAGGAATACAGTAAAAGTACAAACTATACAAAAATCTCCAAACTGAATATTCTGGACTTCTGCTGGCTGGTTTACTTACAGGGAACACGAAGTTAGAGTTTGTCTGAATATATTATGACCACACCTTGTCTGTATCATGTACGATGGTGTATATTTAAGTATTTTTAACCCCTATGTATGTATTTTGACCTTTGACTGAGAATCCTCACTATTTTGTATGCATTCTTTTGTCTTTGGTCGCTATACGTATATTGATTAATGCATATGGATGACAGGATTCCTTACTTTATGGTAGTGCAAGTTGCATATTTTTGCTGAACGGGTTTATCTGGCCTTGGCCTACAATTCTGCAGTCACTCTATGTGACTACAGACTAGCAAATATTCCGATTGCATACACTGAGCACTGTGAAGATTCTCTGGTGCCGGCGCTAGAAGTGGCGGGCGCGTGACTGCAAATATGTGATTTGCATTCATGCAGTCTGATGCCGACTAGGTGGATGCAGCCTCGCTCAATGCAAGTGTATTGAGCGAGGTCGGACACAGTCTAGTCAGAGTGTGGCAGTGTACAAGATGTGAGGATTCACAAGTCTTCAGTCATATAGAGTGACTGCAAATTTGTAGCCTGAGGCCGGACAACCCCTTTAATATCCTTTGTGGTGTCCCACCTCTTCCCAAAAGGCAGAAAAAAGGCATGTTGGATTTAGGGATGAGTAAGTTTGATATATGTTACTATACGGCGGAATGAAAGGTAATCATGATACGTCTTCTTCACTATGTGCTATATGAATATACTGTATTCATGCTTTGATGTAGAAAAATTATTACTAATCCAAGAATATATATAATTGTAAGGGGCAAATGCGGCATTGGATAACCTGTTGCTGTCAATAAAGTAAACTAATTTTGCATGGTTTCTGCTTTATCACATTTCAGATGTTCCAGCTTTCGTGAATGATACAGGAATATGTTAGAAATGAATTTTAATTCAACATGTTTCTTCAAATGCAAATTTCAATCACTCTCATAAGACAGTTATATTCTCTATTTTGTTTAGGATTCTTTTATCATGCAGTCATATTACTAATGTGTGTGAACACTGTTTTATAGGTTGAACACCCGGAAGTTTTTGGGACCTGCCAGTGCAAAAAATGTTAGTGGTTGCCTTTTAGAGTTAATAGATTCATTAAAATGAGGTATGCATAGATATTGTTTTTGTGATGAGCGACTTGATCCGTCACGTTCAATAAAATTGCACTTTAAGATATTTGTTGGGGGTATACCAAAAAATGCCTGTGTAAATTAATCCTTAGATCATGCCATTTTAACTGCAAGACAGTCTTGGACAAATCTTAGACAGTTATAGGAACCAACTCTTAAAGCTCAGTTTTGTGAACCCAGATCTACAGCATGTTGGTGCTGACACTAAAAAACATCCAGTAACCTAAGTATCCATGAGTCCAACCTTACAGATCCCTTTTACAGTAGTATGGCCACTTCCTTCTCCACCTTCTAATTGTGTCCTACAATTTTAATCAAATTTCCCAGTTGTGAGCCAATAGTCCAAAGTTCCCCAGTAAACACTGCAACAATGATAAGGATATGTTCACACCGTGTCATTTCCAGGGGTCAAAAACCGTCATTTTTCAAGTAGAAAATGCCCCAGGAATCTGGAGTTTTGTAACCATGAAATGTTTTTGACAAAATGCTTAAAAATATGCCTGGGCATCTTTTAGGTATAAGACACTATCTAAAAAACATACTATCTAATCATTACATACCCCCTTTATTATATGCTTTATGAATATACTGTCTTCATGCTTTGGTGTTGAAAAATAGACTACAGTTAGAGGTTATTTGTGTGATCACAAGGGGCACATGTCCCACTGAGTCACCTGTTGCTACAACTAGCCTAAACAATTTGACATGGTTTCTGATCTATCACGTTAGAGATGTCTCAGAAATCGTGAATAATGCAGGAATTCATTGAAACTCAATTTAGAAACAATGGGCCTCATTTATTTCATGCGTTTTTTTCTTAAAGGGAATCTGTCATGTCCAGAAGCACTATTAACAAGCAGATATACAGTAGGGTTAATCTGCATGTTAATAACGTTATACTACTATGAGGCTGCCTAAGGCCTCATTCAGATGATTGCGTTGCATGTACGTGTTGTATACCTCTTTTTCATGGATAAAACTCGTACCCATTATACAGTGGCATGTAAAAGTTTGGGCACCCCTGGTCAAAATTACCGTTATTGTGAACAGTTAAGCAAGTTGAAGACTAAATGATCTCTAAAAGGCCTAAAGTTAAAGATGACACATTTCCTTTGTATATTAGGCAAAAAAAAAAATTGTCATTTTTTACATTTTAAAAATTACAAAAAGGAAAATCGGCCTATGCAAAAGTTTGGGCATTCTATATGGATAGTACCTAGTAGCCCCCCCTTTTGCAAGTATCACAGCTTGTAAACACTTTAAGCTAAGAGTCTTTCAATTCTTGTTTGAGGGATCTTCATGCATTCTTCCAGTTCTGTGATATTCCTGTGTCATCTTGCATGCACTGCTAGTTTGAGGTCTAGCCACAGATTGTCAATGATGTTCAGATCAGGGGACTATGAGGGCCATTGTAAAACCTTCAACTTGCGCCTTTTAAGGTAATCTATTGTAGATTTTGATTTGTGTTTAGGATCATTATCCATTCTCTTTTCAACTTCAGCTTTTTTACAGATGGAGTTGTGTTCACATCAAGAATTTGTTGAAATCTCATTGAATCCATTCTTCCCTCTACCCATGAAATGTTCCCAGTGCCATTGGCTGCAACACAACCCCAAAGAATGATTGATCCACCCCCATGCTTAATGGTTGGCATGAAGGTTCTTTTCCTGAAATTCTGTGCCCTTTTTTCTCCACACATACCTTTGACCATTGTGGCCAAAGAGTTCTATTTTAACCTCATCCGTCCACAGGACTTGTTTCCAAAATGCATGAGGCTTGTTTAGATGTTCTTTTGCATACTTCTGATGCTGAATTTTATGGTGAGGACGCAGGAGAGGTTTTCTTTTAATGACTCTTCCATGAAGGCCATATTTGTGGAGGTGTCTCTGAAAAGTAGAACAATGTACCATAACTCCAGAGTCTGCTAAATCTTTCTGAAGGTCTTTTGCAGTCAAGTGAGGATTCTGATTTGCCTCTCTAGCAATCATACGAGCAGCTCTCACTTAAATTTTGCTTGGTCTTCCAGACCTTATCTTGACCTCCACTGTTCCTGTTAACTGCCATTTCTTAATTACGTTTCCAACTGAGGAAAGGGCAACTTAAAAACGCTTTGCTATCTTCTTCTCCTGCTTTGTGGGCCTCCACCATTTTCATTTTCAGAGTGCTAGGCAGCTGCTTACAAGAACCCATGGCTGCTGTTTTTTGACACAAGGTTAGAGGAGGCTGGATTTTTATAAAGCTGGGAAATATGCTTCATCTGGCTTTTCCTAATGATGATAGTGAACAAGCCATAACCCTAACAGGCTAATTAAGGTCGGAAACCTTGGTCAAAGATATCTGAGCACACAAATCTCCAAGGGTGTCCAAACTTTTGCATTAGCCTATTTTCCTTTTTGCAATACTTAAAATGGAAAAAATGACAATATATATATTTTTTGCCTAAAATACAAAGCAAATGTGTCATCTTTAACTTTAGGCCTTTTAGAGATCATGTTGTCTTCAACTTGCTTAACTATTCACAATAACAGTAATTTTGACATGGGGTGCTCAAACTTTTACATGCCACTGTAATCTATTCTGCCATTCACATGTCTGTGTTTTTTTCACAGACTGTATTCCCATGCAAAACACACGGAGACATGTCCATTTTTTTCCGGCAGCACGGATAAAAAGGGCCAATACAACTCTATGGCTCTGTGAAAACCATGTACAGAACATGGATGGCATCAGTGTGCCATCCATGTGATGTACGTGTTTAACATTGCAAAGTATAGCAAAAACCATTTAATTTATTCATCCATGTGTAAAAAACACTGATGAAACACTGATGATAAAAACGGACACACTGATGCACAACACTGATGATACTAGTACCATTTTTTCATGTATGTGTTTAAACATGAAGGTGTGAATGAAGTCTTACTAAAACCACTGCTACCAAGAGAAAATGAACTTAATTTTCTATAGTTACACACTCTCTCTCTGTTTCCTTATGTGTCCTATTAACTCTTTATGGTAGTATTTTTTGTACTTGGCACATATTTTTTTTTCCTCTTATTCCTTTTGAAATCGAACCTCAACCCCTCAGTGGGTGGTACCCCAGGCTTTTTGGCGCCAATTTTGGTCTATAAATATGTCCATGTACCACTGTTAGTAGCCTGTTGTTTTTTTTACACTTGATAAAGATGCCAGTACTGGATTGAAATGCAAAGTGAACAATAAAGAACCTTCTAAGAATATTGCAGCAAGAGACTTCTTTCCAGCAGCGCAGCCAATTTTTAACCGTGTTTTTATCCTATTTGGTAATTTCCATCTGGCGGATCTTTCACCCAGCCACGGGGCAGCGGCAGCTGATTATCTAAACTTTTATGGTGGTTCTGTCTTCACACAACTACCCAAGGTAAGCAAACCTATTGTTTCTACTGTCTCCTATATTAGGGTTTTACCCTATTGTACGTTTCTCCCTTCATAGTTGCTATTTATCGAACACTGAAGTAAGTAGGATGTCTTTCGTTTTTTATCTGTGCTTAACGAACCTGTCGTGATTCCACCACTTACAGCGTCCTAGAGACGCTGGGAATGATAGCTCTGCTGCTCCATGGGATTGAGGGCTTGCTTAGCTGTCAGAATTGTGAGTGACAGCTTTACTGCCCAATCTGAGGCAGAGGTGTGAGGCTGAGCTGTCCTATCTGGCTGGGTCTGTGGGATCTCATCCAAGTGTCATCTGTACTGGGTGATTACTGGGCTATTTAGCACTCTGACAATTGTCAGACCTTTGCCAATTGTAGCCTTGCTCAAGTGTTGTGTATGTTTGTTCTGTAGTCTGACTTGTATTCTGATTTCCGTTGCCGACCTTGGATTTACCTTTTTGACCATTCATTTGACTTACCCCTTTGTCTTTATCCGCTACCCTCCTTATACTCTGATCTCGGACTTTTACCTGACTACACTTTTGTCTTTTCTCTTTGTCTATTATGAGCCTTCTTATTACTGACCCCGTACCTCTTGACTCACGGTAAGTACGTGAGTACTGACTAGCGTCACATTGAGTAGTGACTAGCATCACAAGACTTATAGACTTCCATGGTCAAGTCTGATCTGCAAAACAGATGAGAATAAGATCTGCCCTGATTCTCACAGACTGGACACATGAATCCATTTTCAAACTGGATGTGTGTATGAACCAATGAAATTGTGTGGGTCAGTGTACTGTCCCTGAAAAAACAGACAGCACACAGACATGCACAGTGGATGTGTGAATGTAGCCATAGGTGGTGCTAGAGATCAAATCCTCTTCTTTTCTGAAGAGATGCTTTGGATATTGAAATTCCCAGAGGAGCATTGCATGGTTTACAAGTCTCCTTATGTCGGCTTGGCAGTCTCCACAAGAAGAAATGTTCCCCATTAAACCCCTTGTCAGAAGTCTCTCACCTAGCTAAATCAGATCTTCTGCTTTGCAGTGATGAGGGGCAAACACCCTGATACACATGTCTGCAAATGGAGTGTCTGGTTTGGCTTCTTATCCTCAGTCATGTGGCAAGGCTCGCTAAAGGGTCAATATTGATTTTTAGTATAGCTGCATCCAATAGGTCAGGCTAGATTTCAAGTCATTTTCCTCTCTGAAGAAGTGTTTTGTGTCACGCAGGCAGATGGTGCATGTGATTCGTGGACCGACTGTGCTACTAGGCCGGGCTTACCCAGGAGGGGCATAGCAAAGCGGCTACCTGGTGTTCACTGAAGCTCCTGATGGTGGAGTCAGACTTGAGCTGCAGGTAGCTGGTACTGCAGTTGCTGACCGCAGGAATCAGGTTCACAGACATGGACATGGACTCGGGCTCTGTTCAGACTACTCCGGTTCTGGATGCTTAGGCAGAATGGTTACTGACACGGAGTCACAGACAGGGCTGGATTCGGAGACTGGTATAACAGTCCGGGCAACGCAAAATACAGGGATAGGTACATGTTCAGACACACATATATGTCTCCGGAACTGGTTCAGGCACCGCCGGAGCGGCATCAGAGTTCAGGCACCGCTGGAGCGGCTTCAGAGTTCAGGCACTGCCGTAGCGGCTTCAGAGTTCAGGCACCGCCGGAGTGGCTTCAGAGTACAGGGACCGCCGGAGTGGCTTCAGAGTACAGGGACCACAGGAGTGGCTTCAGATTACAGGGGCCGGCTGAGCGGCTTCATAATACAGGAACCGCTAAAGCAGCTTCAGAGTTTAGGGCCTGGCAGCCCAAGGATTAGGGGTTCGGGGTTCAGGACCTGGCCACATAAGGACCAGAGACTCAGATTCAAACTTCTCAGGATTCTAGAACATGGGACCTGGCAACATACAATTACCCACACTACACAAACTACAAGAACTATAGGAGTTGCTTAGGCACTTCCCTATTGGGAAGGGGGCCTTTTATACAACCCCTGGCAAAAATTATGGAATCACCGGGCTCAGAGGATGTTCATTCAGTTGTTTAATGTTGTTGAAAAAAAGCAGATCACAGACATGGCACAAAACTAAAGTTATTTCAAATGGCAACTTTAGGGCTTTAAGAAACACTAAAAGAAATCAAGATTAAAAATGTGGTACTCAGTAAGGGTAATTTTTTTCAGACCAAGCAGAAAGAAAAAATGATGGAATCACTAATTCTGAGGAAAAAATTATGGAATCACCCTGTAAATTTTCATTTCCAAAACTAACACCTGCATCAGATTAGATCTGCTCGTTAGTCTGCATCTAAAAAGGAGTGATCACACATTGGAGAGCTGTTGCACCAAGTGGACTAACATGAATCATGGCTCCAACACGAGAGATGTCAATTGAAACAAAGGAGAAGATTATCAAACTCTTAAAAGAAGGTAAATCATCACGCAATGTTGCAAAAGATGATGGTTGTTCACAGTCAGCTGTGTCTAAAATCTGGACCAATTACAAAAAACATGGGAAGGTTGTTAAAGGCAAACATACTGGTAGACCAAGGAAGACATCAAAGCGTCAAGACCGGAAACTTAAAGCAATATGTCTCCAAAACAGGAAATGCACAACAAAACAAATGAGGAACGAATGGGAGGAAACTGGAGTCAATGTCTCTGACCGAACTGTAAGAAACCGCCTAAAAGAAATGGGATTTACATACAGAAAAGCTAAACATAAGCCATCATTAACACCTAAACAGAAGAAACAAGGTTACAATGGTCTAAGGAAAAGCAATCGTGGACTATACATGCAAATCTGCATTGGGCAAGGTGATGATGCTGGAACTTTTGTTTGGTGCCATTCCAATGAGATTTATAAAGATGACTGCATGAAGAGAACATGCAAATTTCCACAGTCATTGATGATATGGGGCTGCATGTCAGGTAAAGGCGCTGGGGAGATGGCTGTCATTACATCTTCAATAAATGCCCAAGTTTACATTGATATTTTGGACAGTTTTCTTATCCCATCAATTGAAAGGATGTTTGGGGATGATGACATCATTTTTCAAGATGATAATGCATCCAACCATAGAGCAAAAACTGTGAAAACATTCCTTGAAAGAAGATACATAAGGTCAATGTCATGGCCTGCAAATAGTCTGTATCTCAATCCAATTGAAAATCTTTGGTGGAAGTTGAAGAAAATGATCCATGACAAGGCTCCAACCTGCAAAGCTGATCTGGCAACAGCAATCAGAGAAAGTTGGAGCCAGAATGATAAAGAGTACTGTTTGTCACTCATTAAGTGCATGCCTCAGAGACTGCAAGCTGTTATTAAAGCCAGAGGTGGTGCAACAAAATTCTAGTGATGTATTGGAGTGTTCTTTTGTGTGTTTGTTTTTCATGATTCCATAATTTTTTCCTCAGAATTGAGTGATTCCATAATTTCTTCCCTTTGCTTGGTATGAAAAAAATTACCCTTACTGAGTACAACATTTTTTATCTTGATTTCTTTTAGTGTTTCTTAAAGCCCTAAAGTTGCCATTTGAAATGACTTTAGTTTTGTGCCATGTTTGTGATTTGCTTTTTTTCAACAACATTAAACAACTGAATGAACATCCTCTGAGCCCGGTGATTCCATAATTTTTGCCAGGGGTTGTACAAGATACCTCCCAGCTACTGGCTGGGGGCATCTTTGCAGGTGTGCACGCTGCCCCTTTAAGAACAGGGGACCGAATGTGCACATTAGGCGTGCCACAAGGAGGTACACAGACGCAGGAGACAGGAGGCAGGGAGCATGCTGGGGACCATGCCGTACAGACAGGGCGGTGAGTATGTCAGCGTCCCTGCATGGATGTAGGAGAGCCATGCGGGGACGCCGGCATTAGCGCTACATTTTGCACTGTAGCCGTACACATGAACCTAACGCTGTATGTGGCTTTCTCCATCAGTCTCGCAGAAAAAGACTCGAGCAGTGGTGTGTGTTTCACCATATACCTTTAAGTTTTACCTCTCTCCAGCACTGGCACCAATTTTAGTTAAGAAGCAACATAGAGTTTAATCAAGGATAGTTTTACAAAATGCAGCTTTTTTATATTTTGAATCTTTCACATATACTCTGTAATGAGGTCCTGTTATGTTCATCTTTGGTTTTTGTTCCAAAGAGAAATCTAGATCATCCAATAAATTATCCTGTGACAAAACATAGAGTCTGTTCTCAATGCTTGTAATCATTCCTTGATCCTCTTGGTATAAGCTTTAGATCAAGTGACGGGGGCTTATCGCAGTCCCCTCCACGCTCATTCAGTATGTTAGCTGCAGATCATAGGAGCCTTGACAGTTAACACTGTTGGAACTTGTTGAGCTTTGACATCTCAGACTCAGTGGCACATTTTGTACAAGAACTGCTAGTTTCTGCATTTTTTAGACCTGTGTAGACCAACTAGCTATTTTTATACAGTTTCTCATAAATCAGTCTGCAGTAATTGCTACAGCCGCTGGTTCCCACTGGCCAGAATATTTACAGTAAGTGCTCTCACAATGTGCATTACAAATGTAGGGGACTGAAAGACAGTCTGACAGCACCGCCTGGACATTTGACAGGTGCTGTCTGCCAAACCAAACAATGTTAACCAACTTCATGCCATTATCCCAAAATATATTTTGCTTACTTGGCGGAGTATCTTGAATTAGGACAGCATGTACTATAAAACTGCTTAGGATTCTCAACCGATGATGTGATGACATCATCTTAACTTAGTGAAATGGAATATAGCAAATAGCTATTAGGAGACCCTAGTCACATTGCATGCTGTTAAGCCCTCATTAGGCTGTGATCCTATGATGTGTATTTGGTGAGTTTTTGATGTTGGAGATTTTTTGCATTATTTCTACTCCTGTTAACTAAATTAGGTTACCTACATTATTTTAAGTATGTTTTTATCGGATTTTTTTTTCCAGTTTTTGTTTTTATCTCTTGTAGGTAATCTATGTGATAAATAAATTTGCTTTGTTTTGGAACCTGTTACTAAGCTTTAATAAAACTTTATTTGGACGGATTACATGCGTTTTTAGTGTGTTTCTGCTTTGGAAACGCACTAAAATCGCATATGCATTTTTTTACCTCTGGATTTTCCTCATTCCATTTAAGTCTATGGGGACAATCCGCAAACAAACCACGTATTTGACATCCGAGAAATTGACATGTTCATATAAAAAATGCAGCGAAATTTAGTTTACAGAATGTAAAAAGATGCACAGAGGAAACGCTGGAAATGTAAGATGCTACATTTTCAGAGCAGGGGAAATATGCTGCATCAATAAACTCATCATGGGAACTTAGCTTTAGGAATAGATAGAAATTGCAATAATACCTACAAGGAATAAACTGCAATCCCCAATAAATGAATAAAAATAAATATATATATATATATATATATATATATATATATATATATATATATATAAAAAGAATGAAACAGATCAACCCTGTCTACACATCATTTTACACAATACGGCAGCAGTTTTTTCTCCAGAATTATAATTGTTGCACATAAAGTTGTGCTCTGCTTCGGAGAAGAACCATTTCTTCTCCCCGGTCCTTACTTGCATTCAAGCATATATGCAGTATTGGTGCAGCAGAAGCAAGACAGTAAAGGAAAGCAGCTAATATACACTGTGCCCACTATTGGATATTCAAGGAAAATGGACATGGATGTGTATTTAGATTTATATGTTATAATGCCAATATTTGGTCACAGATAGATTGGTGTTGAGTTTTCAATGTGTTAGTATTATTTCATTTAAATATTTGGATGCATTATTTGTGTGTACAATATGGCAGCATTATTTGTTCGTATGGGGTGTAGTGTAGTTATTTGAGTGTATAGTACATGTCAGCATTATTTGTGTGTACAATATGGCATCATTATTTGTTTGTACGGTGTGTAGTGTCGTTATTTGAGTGTATAGTACATGGCAGCATTATTTGTTTGTACTGTGTGTAGTGTAGTTATTTGAATGTATCGTACATGGCAGCATTATTTTTCTGTTCAGTATATGGTGACATAGAGTATCCAGTATGACATCACTGTTTCTAGAATAAATGTCATTATTATCCATGTGTACAAAATGTGGTGCTATTATTTGAATACAATGGGTATGGAAAGTATTCAGACCCCTTTAAATTTTTCACTCTTTGTTTCATTGCAGCCATTTGGTAAATTCTAAAGTTCATTTTTTTCTCATTAAATTACACTCTGCACCCCATCTTGACTGAAAAAAAAACAGAAATGTAGAAATTTTTACAAATTTATTAAAAAAGAAAAACTGAACTATCACATGGTCATAAGTATTCATACCCATTCTTCCTTGCAGATCCTCACCAGTTCCATCAGGTTGGATGGTGAACGTTGGTGGACAGCCATTTTCAGGTCTCTCCAGAGATGCTCAATTGGGTTTAGGTCAGGGCTCTGGCTGGGCCAGTCAAGAATGGTCACAGAGTTGTTCTGAAGCCACTCCTTTGTTATTTTAGCTGTGTGCTTGGGGTCATTGTCTTGTTGGAAGGTAAACCTTCGGCCAAGTCTAAGTCCAGAGCACCCTGGAAGAGGTATTCATCCAGGATATCTCTGTACTTGGCCGCATTCATGTTTCCTTCAATTGCAACCAGTCGTCCTGTCCCTGCAGCTGAAAAGCACCCCGATAGCAAGATGCTGCCACCACCATGTTTCACTGTTGGGATTGTATTGGGCAGGTGATGAGCAGTGCCTGTTTTTTCCACACATACCGCTTAGAATTATCACCAAAAGGTTCTATCTTCGTCTCACCAGACCAAAGAATCTTACTTCTCATAGTCTGGGAGTCCTTCATGTGTTTTTGAGCAAACTCTATGCCAGCTTTCATATGTCTTGCACTGAGGAAAGGCTTCCATCAGGCCACTCTGCCATAAAGGCCCGACTGGTGGAGGGCTGCAGTGATAGTTGACTTTGTGGAACTTTCTCCCATCTCCCTACTGCATCTCTGGAGCTCAGCCACAGTGATCTTGGGGTTCTTCTTTACTTCTCTCACCTCTCCCACGATTGCTCAGTTTGGCTGGACGGCCAGGTCTAGGAAGACTTCTGGTGGTACCAAACTTCTTCCATTTAAGTATTATGGAGGCCACTGTGCTCTTAGGAACCTTGAGTAATGCAGAAATTCTTTTGTAACCTTGGCCAGATCTGTGCCTTGCCACAATTCTGTCTCTGAGATCCTTGGGCAGTTCCTTTGAGCTCATGATTCTCATTTGGTCTGAAATGCACTGAGAGCTGAGAGGACTTATATCGACAGGTGTGTGCCTTTCCAAATCAAGTCATATCAGTTTAATTAAACACAGCTGGACTCCAATGACGCAGTAGAACCATCTCAAGGAGGATCACAAGGAAATGGACAGCATGTGACTTAAATATGAGTGTCTGAGCAAAGGGTCTGAATACTTATGACCATGTGATATTTCAGTTATTCTTTTTTAATAAATTTGCAAAAATTTCTAAATTTCTGGGTTTTTTTCAGTCAAGATGGGGTGCAGAGTGTACTTTAATGAGAAAAAATGATCTTTTTAGAATTTACCAAATGGCTGCAATGAAACAAAGAGTGAAAAATTTAAAGAGGTCTGAATACTTTCCGTACACACTGTATGTAGTATAAAGCAGTACTACATGTACCAAATGTTAGCATAACTTATTTCTGAAGAATCATAGCATTATTTATATGTATACAGAAATATATAGATGTAAATAAATGTAACATTGACATACAGCTCTCGAAGAGAGAAACATGAGACAATACGGGCCAGTGCAAGTTGGTGTTACTATTGGAGAGCAAAAAGTGGTTTAAAGAAACAATTAAAAAGTACGCCTAAACAAGATAATTGCATGTGTAGACAGTCACTATTTTGAAAAACTACTGAAATGCAAGTGGATACACTATAAAAAGCATCTTATACAATGCAAGACTAACTCTTTTCTTTCTCCAGTTTACAATTTTATATTTCTTCTTGCAAACTTACAGCATTCGATTAATGCATAAATATACAGATTTTCTTATTTATAGTTAAAAACCTTTGTTGGTTTTCATGATATCCCTTGCCCATTTTTAGAAAATGTTATTTTTGCTATTTTGGTTCACAGAAATAACTCCGGTCACCTTATCATTTTCCACAGATTTTCAAGCCATAAATGTTAACATCCCAAAGGAGGTTTCATAGGAAATATATTCTGGCCACTGTCATCATCACTGCTGCTCATGTCTAGCCATCATTTCTCCATATGTTTCTTGAATAAATGTTGCAGATTGTTTTTTTTTTATAAATGGTATGAATTTTTAGAAATATAAACAGATATGACACATAGTGATTAAAAGAATCAGTAATCTAAGACATTGCATCCCTCAATAGCCTTTCTGAGTCATAATCATCCATTCTAATTAATTTTTCTTACATGTAAATAGATTAAAAGTATATATTCAGCTTTGGGAAAGGAATCACAAACTCAGCAATTCCCTGAAATGTACTTATTACCAGAATTGCTGGCTTTACAAGTGGGAGTGTTCCCAACTTCCAAGCAGGAAAGCTGTGAGAATTTTCATGTCTCTGCTGATGGATTGGCCGGGCAGTTGCTGGGAAATCACATATTTATCTTACAAAGAGTAATGCCAATAATAAATATAAACTTTTACACCTATCCATAAATTCAGGGACAATATGTCAAAATTATTATTTTTTTCACAAAGCGAAACATAAAACTAACAAATGGCATCATTGCCTTTCTGCAAAAGAACACAACTTGTGTTTTGCCTAACTGCAATTTATAAAAGAAGAATTTCTGGGAAAATCACACTCAAGTTTCACCAAGTGTTATTCATTATCATCATCAAAGAAGAAAAAGTGATGAAGACTGTTTATTCCAAATTGGTCCTTGTACTAAACTTCTATCTTGCATATACAAAGCAACACAAAAGGACCCATGCAATGACCCTTTACCCTTTACTGGGTTTTGAGAGGGTGAGTCGGGCAGCCAAACTTTGGAGGAGGACTGTTAAAAAACATGTATATTCTTTCACAAATTACCTATTCCTTGCCACGCTCAGGAGACAAACTACAAGATTCTATCTAGATGGTACCGACACTTTTTTACAGCTGTTAAGTCAATTATTCCACGTCACTGGAAATACACAAAAACTCCCACTTTGGGTGACTGGGTGGAAGAGGTTAATAATATTATGAAAATGGAAAACATGATTGTACATTATAACAATCGCCTCAAGGCCTTTCATCGCCAATGGACTAGCTGGATATTATTCAGTGAGGGGAACGACCTGGCAATTTGGGTGACAGAAAATAATACTTAAACTAGAGTGTTGTGGTAGATGTGAAGTGCTGGCTACAATAAGTCATGTTTTGTTTTTTTTTGTATTCCTCCCCATTCTTTCTCTTTCCGCCCTCCTTTCTTCCTTACTTTTCCTCTTTCACATACATAAATATTTGGTTTATCTAAAATATGTAAAAGCATACTGTATATTCATAATTCATCAAACTGATTACACTCATATTCTAATGTTTAACGGCAACTTAAAATTAACAATCATCAACTTTTTTTATTGTTATTATTGAATGTAATTGTAATGTTCTGTTTTCCTATCAATGTTATTAAAATTCAATAAAAACATTTAAAATAAAAAAAGACTGTTTAGTACATGAAAGGAGATGACCAACACCACCCTTTTCAATAACATTTTGCCTAATAATTTCATTGTAAATAAATTGATACATGATATCTCCACTGGACCATGTGAAAAAAAATTATGAATTATTGGCAAATGCGGTTGCTGCACCTCAGCTATTGTTGAAAATCGCAACCATTTGTGTAATATCCTAGGAATATCTATTTATTTGACTTTTTACAGTTATATGCACAGAAGTGGACCAAAGGAACCACTATTTCTCAGAGGTGGTTTTATTGTTCTGTTTTCTTTGTGTCTTTGAACAATGTACTAAAGCAGGCAGCGTACTCACCAAAAAGCAGTCTTATTGCTTTCAAATAGTGGAATTTATTTAAGCCTTGTAATAAACAGACACTTGGTGCCTTTTGGTTTGCAGATGCCTCTTCTCCGCATTGTATGTACTAAGCTTCAGATCTGAACATCTTGTTCATAGTGGTAGTTTGCCAGCATTTTAAAGCTAAACTGCAGTGACATCACTGTTGGCCACAAGATCTGTATATGGACATAAATCAAGCCGCACACGACACGTCTATAGCAAAATAAATTTTGTTTTCTACGTATGTATACAAGTCTGATGTCATCTTCCATGAAGTTATTGATCATTCACTTTTGAAATGAAGGTGTAACAGACAATGTTGAAATGACAGAAATATGTACAATAGGCAACACTGTAAACTAAAATGCTGAAACCTAAATATCATGATAGGCTCACAATCTAATTAGGTGTCTAAATAACATTTTCAATTAGATTTGTATCTGATTGCTTAGCAGACTCCATGCCAAAAAAAGTGTGCCTCCAGCCAAAAACTAAAACTCGACTGTGCTACTTAATCATAGGCAGTTACTACATCCACTGTTACTTTCTGTATTTAAAGGAGACCTATTAACTCCTGGGAAATTTCATGAGCTAGAAGATGTCCAAAATATAATCCTTTAAAAAATATTTATAATTATAAAATATAACAAATTCCCTCTCTAATTTAGTAATAAAAGCTATGGCCCTTTAAGAGATCTTGACGGCTTTGAGAGACTTGTTTGAATCCAGCAAAATTTCTGGATATTATTGGATTGTAGTGGGCTGGGAAAGGAGTTCAAATATAAAAAAAATGGCATACTCACCTCACCATTCACCTATCTCACCATAGCAGCATCCCTTGCAGTCCTCTGCTGGCTTCCTCCAGCTCCTCTTTTTTTGTCTTGATGGCAGGTGATGTTCTCTCTTCCACGTCTTCTTCTCTGCATTGGCACTTCCTGCACTGAGTAGGTCTTGGGTGATGCACATGATAATGTCCTGATGTTGTGTGTTAGAGACTTTTAGAGTTAGAAATTTTTAAAACAAAAAAAAAAGTCCAAAAATTATCCATTTTAGTCACCTGTGATCAAGCATGCTGTTCTGTGCAGAACACTGCCTCAAACTGATGGTGTTGCTCTTAGAGGTAAGACATCCAGCTTTGACTGAGACAAGTAATGTGCCAAATATTCCATAAACGCCCTCAGCTTCTTCCCCACTAATATGATTGCTAGAGGCAAAAGAGGCCTATTGTAGCCTTCTTTTGGTGGTATTACTGCCCGGACGGCTGGTGTCCATAATGGTGGTGGTCCTTCTGCTGCTGCTGGTCGCTCCCGCATACTAATTTTTTACATTTTATTTTTTATTACATTTTTGTGTTTATTTTTAATGAAATTATTTTATTACCCCAGCCCTAAACCTTACCCTAGTCCTAATGTTAGCATTATTCCTAACCATAGTCCTAACTCTAACCCTAGTCCTACCATTATTTAGGAATAGAAGAAATATGTAAAAACATAGTTTATTATAAAAATTATTGTTTTTCTTGTTTTTTTTTCTTCACATGGTTCAATGTTTTAAACTTGAGGCAGCACCCCCAGCAGGTCTCTTTGTCCTCTCACAAAATTACTAGTAAGAGGAGAGGCACAGAGCTGTGGGAGAACCCAATGCAGCTGTTGTAATTTCAGTTGCTCTCTATGCAGAGCGCAGCAGTCAAAATGAGTTTGTTATCGGGTGCTGTGCTGTACATTGGCAGGGGCTCAGACAGCAAAGTTCACTACATCATACTGAGAGCAAAGTTACCTTGTGAAGATCTCTTCATGGGCAATGCCATGATGAGGCCTTCACATGAGAACATCACATTGATCCTACTCCCGGGATCATGGTATGTGGTGACATGATGCCTTAGGCTTGATATGTGACGTCTAATTTCTCTTGCAGGATAGAATAGATTGATCATGGAGCCAGTGGTATGGCCATTTCTCCAAAGTGTCCAAATTTTTCAGCATGACAAAGCTAGGTTGCATGCTATTCATGGTACTGTAAGAAGCCTGCTTGGCCTAAGTGTGTCATCATGGCCTGCTTCATCTCCGGACTTGTCTCCCATTCAGCATATCTGTGAGCATGTGTATTTCTGTGCATGGCGATACTGAATAAATCGAGATGTTATACAAGTTTTTTTCCATTTTATCATCATTTGGATATTATTAATTGATCCTGTGATTTTCATGATTTCACGCTTTTTCCTGCTTCCTGTTGCAATTTCAATGTTAAAAAGTGTATATAATTGTAGGGATGCCAGTAAAATGAAACCCAATTGATTAAAAAGTATAACATTCCAAATCTGTACTATACATAATCACATGTCGCTTAATTTTCCCGCAAAATACTGACTTTTTAGAAGTTTGCTTTTTTTTATCAAAACAAGAAAAGCATCCATCCATACATTAATTTACAGTGCTGGCCAAAATTATTGGCACCCCTGCAATTCAGTCAGATAATACTCAGTTTCTTCCTGAAAATGATTGCAATCACAAATTCTTTGGTATTATTATCTTCATTTAATTTGTCTTCAATGAAAAAAACACAAAAAGAATTGTCCTAAAGCAAAATTGGATATAATTCCACACCAAACCTAAAAAAGGGGGTGGACAAAAGTATTGGCACCCTTTGAAAAATCATGTGATGCTTCTCTAATTCATGTAATTAACAGCACCTGTAACTTACCTGTGGCACCTAACAGGTGTTGGCAATAACTAAATCACACTTGCAGCCAGTTAACATGGATTAAAGTTGACTCAACCTCTGTCCTGTGTCCTTGTGTGTACCACATTGAGCATGGAGAAAAGAAAGAAGACCAAAGAACTGTCTGAGGACTTGAGAAACCAAATTGTGAGGAAGCATGAGCAATCTCAAGGCTACAAGTCCATCTCCAAAGACCTGAATGTTCCTGTGTCTTCCGTGCGCAGTGTCATCAAGAAGTTTAAAGCCCATGGCACTGCGGCTAACCTCCCTAGATGTGGACTGAAAAGAAAAATTGACGAGAGATTTCAACGCAAGATTGTGCGGATGGTGGATAAAGAACCTCGACTAACATCCAAACAAGTTCAAGCTGCCCTGCAGTCTGAGGGTACAACAGTGTCAACCCGTACTATCCGTCGATGTCTGAATGAAAAGGGACTGTATGGTAGGATACCCAGGAAGACCCCACTTCTTACCCCGAGACATAAAGAAGCCAGGCTGGAGTTTGCCAAAACTTACCTGAGAAAGCCTAAAACGTTTTGGAAGAATGTTCTCTGGTCAGATGAGACAAAAGTAGAGCTTTTTTGGAAAAAAGCATCAACATGGAGTGTACAGAAAAAAAAAAGAGGCATTCAAAGAAAAGAACACGGTCCCTACAGTCAAACATGGCGGACCTTCCCTGATGTTTTGGGGTTGCTTTGCTGCCTCTGGCACTGGACTGCTTGACCGTGTGCATGGCATTATGAAGTCTGAACACAGCCAATAAATTTTGCAGCGTAATGTGGGGCCCAGTGTGAGAAAGCTGGGTCTCCCTCAGAGGTCATGGGTCTTCCAGCAGGACAATGACCCAAAACACACTTCCAAAAGCACTATAAAATGGTTTTAGAGAAAGCACTGGAGACTTCTAAGGTGGCCAGCAATGAGTCCAGACCTAAATCCCATAGAACACCTGTGGAGAGATCTCAAAATGGCAGTTTGGAGAAGGCACCCTTCAAATATCAGGAACCTGGAGCAGTTTGCCAAAGAAGAATGGTCTACAATTCCAGCAGAGCATTGTAAGAAACTCATTGATGGTTACTGGAAGCGGTTGTTCGCAGTTATTTTGGCTAAAGGTTGTGCAACCAAGTATTAGGCTGAGGGTGCCAATACTTTTGTCCGGCCCTTTTTTGGAGTTTTGTGTGAAATGATCAATGATTTGATTTTTGCTTCATTCTCTTTTGTGTTTTTTCCTTGCAAGCAAATTAAATGAAGAGAATAATACCAAAGAATTTGTGATTGCAATCATTTTCAGGAAGAAACTGAGTTTTATCTGACAGAATTGCAGGGGTGCCAATACTTTTGGCCAGCACTGTATATCGTTCATCACTGGTGGTGCACCTAATTCAAACATTATTCAATTACATAATATCTGCATAATATCTATGACTCATGATCCGAATCTCAATGGATCATTCATCTGCCGTTACTGCTTTATGAATGTTTTCTTATTTCAGAACCTATTATTTTCCCTCAGCAACACAACACAGTGTTTTATGAGGTATAATTATTTTCATTACTTTTACTCGTCATTCTAGCACTGACATAATAAAACCTTTGAACAGTACATAATAGCCTGGTCTTCGTCTAGTTTTTTCTTGTCTCTGTCATTATAATATGCCATGTTTGAAAGTACAGCTTAGAGCGGATCTGTGAGCTTAAAGAGAGGTTATCAAACTTGGGGTTATTCATTTTGGAAAACGAAGGCTTATTACAATGTACAAGTAAATGAAGGGACAGTACAGATCTTTTTAATGAGCATTTTACACCTAGGCCTGGGAAGGGGACAAGGGAGCATCCTGTACTTCCAGAAGAAAGAAGGTTTAATCATAATCACAGACGCGGATTCTTTACTGTAAGAGCAGTGAGACTATGGAACTCTCTACCACATGATGTTGTAATGAGTGATTCACTAAAAAAGTTCTGGTAGGCCTGGATGCCTTTCTCGTAAAATATAATATTACAGGTTATGGGCATTAGATTTAGTGATGAGTTGTTGATTCAGGGAACTATGCTGATTGCCATATGTGGAGTCGGGAAAGATTCTCCCCTAATATGGAGCTACAGTTAGGTCCATATTATATTTGGACAGAGACAACATTTTTCAAATTTTGGTTCTAGACATTACCACAATGAATTGTAAACAAAACAATCCAGATGCAGTTGAAGTTCAGACTTTCAGCTTTCATTTGAGGGAATCCACATTAAAATTGGATGAAGGGTTTAGGAGTTTCAGCTCCTTAACATGTGCCACCCTGTTTTTAAAGGGACCAAAAGTAATTGGACAATTGACTCCAAGGCTATATCATGGACAGGTGTGGGTAATCCCTTCGTTATGTCATTCTTCATTAAGCAGATAAAAGGCCTGGAGTTGATTTGAGGTGTGGTGCTTGCATTTGGAAGGTTTTGCTGTGAAGTAAACATGCGGTCAAAGGAGTTCTCCATGCAGGTGAAACAAGCCATCCTTAAGCTGCAAAAACAGAAAAAACCCATCCGAGAAATTGCTACAATATTAGGAGTGGCAAAATCTACAGTTTGGTACATCCTGAGAAAGAAAGAAAGCACTGGTGAACTCATCAATGCAAAAAGACCTGGGCGCCCACGGAAGACAACAGTGGTGGATGATTGCAGAATAATCTCCATGGTGAAGAGAAACCCCTTCACAACAGCCAACCAAGTGAACAACACTCTCCAGGAGGTAGGCGTATCAATATCCAAATCTACCATAAAGAGAAGACTACATGAAAGTAAATACAGAGGGTTCACTGCACGGTGCAAGCCACTCATAAGCATCAAGAATAAAAAGGCTAGACTGGACTTTGCTAAAAAACATCTAAAAAAGCCAGCAAAGTTCTGGAAGAACATTCTTTGGACAGATGAAACCAAGATCAACCTCTACCAGAATGATGGAAAGAGAAAAGTATGGCGAAGGCGTGGTACAGCTCATGATCCACAGCATACCACATCATCTGTAAAACATGGTGAAGGCAGTGTGATGGCTTGGGCATGCATTGCTGCCAGTGGCACTGGGTCACTAGTGTTTATTGATGATGTGACACAGGACAGAAGCAGCCGAATGAATTCTGATGGTTTCAGAGTCATACTGTGTGCTCAGATCCAGCCAAATACAACCAAACTGATTGGTCGTCGTTTCATACTACAGATGGACAATGACCCAAAACATAAAGCCAAAGCAACCCAGGAGTTTATTAAAGGAAAGAAGTGGAATATTCTTGAATGGCCAAGTCAGTCACCTGATCTCAACCCAATTGAGCATGCATTTCACTTGTTAAAGACTAAACTTCAGACAGAAAGGCTCACAAACAAACAGCAACTGTAAACCACCGCAGTGAAGGCCTGGCAGAGCATCAAAAAGGAGGAAACACAGCGTCTGGTGATGTCCATGAGTTCAAGACTTCAGGCAGTCATTGCCAACAAAGGGTTTTCAACCAAGTACTAGAAATGAACATTTTATTTACAATTATTTAATCTGTCCAATTACTTTTGGTCCCTTTAAAAACAGGTTGGCACATGTTAAGGAGCTGAAACTCCTAAACCCTTCATCCAATTTTAATGTGGATACCCTCAAATGAAAGCTGAAAGTCTGAACTTCAACTGCATCTGAATTGTTTTGTTTAAAATTCATTGTGGTAATGTCTAGAACCAAAATTAGAAAAATGTTGTCTCTGTCCAAATATATATGGACCTAACTGTATTAGAAGCAGCCTCATGGGATTTTTGCCTTCCTCTGGATCAACATGTGAGGCTATAGGTTGAACTCAATGGACTTATGTCTACCTTCAACCTAAAAAACTATGAAAAAGGTTATACCCATCTCAGCCATTCATGACTGAGATATGAATAACAGCATCCAAACACGAGCCATAAGAGGAGAAGCTCCAAAAACAACATACAAATATTGCAAAATTTGGCTACTAGTAACGTTAAACAGTGACTGATAAGTGGCTGTTTATGCATGTATACATAGAAACCTGACAATGTCTTCAAAAATGCGAGGGGAGAGGCAGAGGAAAACGCTCATTTAATATATACATTAAAGGTAGTGTAGTTATGCTAATGTTAAATTACTACACAACTCTAACATAAGTTAGATGGTTTTAACCTAAATTTTCTACTGGCTCTTTAAAAGCATCAGTCTCACTATTTTGAGAGCCCTTTGATCCTACTTCTGAGCTGTGACCCACCACTGTGAGGGGGGAGACTGTGAATGTGCAGCATGTAACCACAAAGAAGACATTTGCTTCTGTCTTACCACATGCTGGATCTAGTTATATAAGCAGCAATGCAAGATGGATTCCTGTGTATTATGGAGCAGCAGGCGGGGGTAGAGGCTATTAGCAGAAACAGAAGAGAAGGGACTGCTGCTGCCTCTGTGTCTATGTAATCAAAGATACTTTAAACAAATAGAAGTGAGTTGATCTTCTCTACTTACAGTTTACCCTTTACAAGCACCTTTGTCCTCCCCAATTAGCTGGGCTGCATAATACACAGCAGCATTTTTTTTAAATGGCAGATGAATAATAATATTCTGTATGTAGTATAGTTGAGGCTATTGGCAAGAGGTGAGGAAAATTGTTGATTAATTTGCTGACCATTGGCTTGTATTGGAGAATTAATTTGCCATATTTGTGATTCACTTTCAGCAAATTTATTAGAAAAATAGGGGAATCGGTTCTCTTATTGTTCCCTATCGACCAGCGACTTAACAACAAAACCTGACAGGTCTGAGCAAAAGATTTTATCTATTATTCAGAAGATGTATAGATGATGTAGGCCCGGTGTCAGCACCCGGGCAAGTGCAGGGGCCCTGAGCAGGCGGAGAGGCCCACTCACCGTCGGGCACCCCGGCGTGCTATGAGACCCGTGAATGGTGCGGTGCCGGTGCCAGCGCCCCCCCCTACTTGCTCAGGGCCCACGGCAGCCAGCACAATACTTACCCCTCCCCATGCCTTCGCAGCAGCTCCGGTCTCTTCCGCGTCCTCTGACTGTGACATCTCAAGTCAGAGGGCGTGGGGACGTCTTTACACCACGCCCTCTCCTGAGCAGTCACAGCGCAGAGTGGGAAAACGCCGGCGACACTGAAGATTCCAGAGCAGCGGCAGCAGGTGAGAAGTGAGGTGAGTATTTGATTTTTTTTTTTATATGTATGGAGGCATGGAACAAGGGGGAACAAGAGAAATCCTGCATGGGGCATTATATGGGGGGGGAGGTGACATCCTGCATGGAGCATTATATGGGGGGGAGAGGTGACATCCTGCATAGGGCATTATATGGGGGGGAGAGGTGACATCCTGCATGGTGCATTATATGGGGGAGAGGTGACATCCTGCATGGGGCATTATATGGGGGAGAGGTGAAATCCTGCATGGGGCATTATATGGGGGGGTGACATCCTGCATGGGGCATTATATGGGGGAGTGACATCCCGCATGGGGCATTATATGAGGGGGAGGTGACATCCTGCATGGGGCATTATATGGGGGGGGAGGTGACATCCTGCATGGGGCATTATGTGGGGGGGGTGACATCCTGCATGGGGCATTATATGGGGGGAGGTGACATCCTGCATGGAGCATTATATGGGGGGGAGAGGTGACATCCTGCATGGTGCATTATATGCGGGGGGAGGTGACATCCTGCATGGGGCATTATATGGGGGGGTGACATCCTGCATGGGGCATTAAGCGGGAGGGGGAAAGAAATCCTGCATGGGGCATTATATGGGGGGGGGAGAGGTGACATCCTGCATGGGGCATTATATGGGGGGGGGAGTGACATCCTGCATGGGGCATTATATGGGGGGAAAGTGAGATCCTGCATGGAGCATTATATGGGGGCACAGCCTGCATGGGGCATTATGTGGGGGCCAGTATTCTGTATGGAGCATTATATGGGGGCCAGTATCCTCTATGGAGCATTATAAGGTGGACAGTATCCTCTATGGAGCGTTATAAGGGGGCCAGTATCCTCTATGGAGTGTTATATGGGGACCAGTATCCTGTATGGAGCATTATATGGGGACCAGTATTCTGCATGGAGCGTTATATGGGGTCCATTATTCTGTATGGAGCAATATATGGGGCCCATAATACTGTATGGAGGGCTATGTGGTGCCCATTATACTGTACGGAGGACTATGTGGGGTCATTATTCTGTATGGAGCAATATATAATGGGGCCCATAAAACTGTATGGAGGACTATGTGATGCCCATAATACTGTATGGAGGACTGTATTGTCCGGTCTGCACTGTGTGCTGCGAGGATTCGCCGGTTTCTGAGCTGTTGTAGAATTTACAATAGATATCGGTCATGTAATGTAAGAAGTGAAATCTTTGGCATTGTACTATATATATTTCTCTGCGGTATCTGTGCATCATGAGTTGTGGTATGTGTTAAAGGGGCCCACTGAGACTCTTTCGCCCAGGTCCCACAAAAACCTGGAGCCAGCCCTAAGATCATGTATAGAATAAGCTTTTGTTAGAGAAGAAGATAATCCTACAAGATTTTTAGTTCAATTTGATAAAATGAAAGTAAAACATGCTTCCCTCTAAGGCCGATAAATTAAGTGGACCAAATGAACGTAGCTTAATGCTTAGGGAGATAATTTGATTTGCTAATGATATGTATTTCAACAAATTCTTAGGCTTCTTTCAGATGTTAGTTTTATTCTCTGTGTAAAAAGCACACAACGATTTTCATCAGTGAGAGGGATAAAATTTTGATTAGTTGCTTCAGGATGCTTTAGGAGGATTTGATGTGACAACATGGAGCTATGAAATGTCTTATGTGTTTATAATTACTGTTTTGGGAAATAATTTTGATCTCCGTTTCATGAACCCTGCCAGCTCCATCGATTGCTCCTGGTTCTGGTTGATGTATTTACACTCTTCAAGGCCCCAGATGAAGCCATGAGACGAAACCCTGGGTTTTTATTGCATTATGTTAAATTTGGATTTTAATCTTGTGAGTATATTGACTAAACCTTGCTGGAATCCAGATCTTGTAGAGGTTTTGTACTGTGTAAACATTTATCTCCTAGAACAACTGAGGCTTGCACAGAAATCCCATGAAAGTCCTGGAAGGAAGTGGAGTGGTGGAAAAGCTGATTCCATCAAACAGTTGTGTAGAACTAGAGGAAAAGAATGACCAGTAACCTGATCAATCTAAGAACATTTTCTCTAGATGAAGAAAAGAAGAAAATCCTCATTGTACAGGGACACTTCAGGATGGTTTTATGTGGCAATATAGAGGGGTGAACTATCGTACTGTTTTTATATCTACTGTTTTGGGAAATACTATAACTCTGGACTCTGGTTTCTGTTCCCTGCAAGCTCCATTGATTGTTCTGGGTTCTAGTTGATACTGTATATTTTCGTACATATAGAACATTGTTAGATTTTCATCAGTGTTTGGTCAGTGTGTCACTTTTTACCTTCATTGTTTCATTAGTTTTGCTAGTATATCCAAAAAAATTATGGAGGTTTCTCAAGCTTCTAGCAAACAGTGAAAAGTGGACAACTCTAGGATGCAACTAGGATGCCCTCTGTGGCTGTCTGAGTTTTTCACAAACTCGTAGACCTGTAATCATGAGTTTACTCCATTAAACTCTGTCCACAAAAAACATTGTCATACGAACAGCTCGCAGATTATAATGGGTTGTGTTCTCTCCATGAAAAGCACGAGTAGAACATAGTATGTGCATGAAAAACGGGCGTCTGAATAAAACCTTATCTTTTCATCTACTGTCACTCTGAATTTTTCTCAGAACCAATAGGCCCTCTTTAAGATCCTTTTAATTCCTCATATTTAGAAATACCTTGGTAAACTAGAATGTTTGAAACAAGTGTCTCTCAAAGAATTAGAACTATTCTCCTTTTTTATGATTGTCTTTCTTCGGCTATGTTGAGACGGTCACATTTTCAGCTTTCTGTGTGCGACACGGACTTCAAACTAACCCAATAATAACCCAATTTGCAGAGCACAATTTTCCACAAAGATCGATAATCTGTGCAAAAAAAAATCGCCTCATGAACTAGCCTGGTCTTTTTTGCCAGACTAATGTGTGTAGATAGAAGGCAGCTGCTGCACATAGGTAGTCATATCCACAATTTGCAAAGAAGACTGGCCTGTTTTTGGTACGCTGTAAGATCCCTGGTAGGACACTTGAGAAGATGCTGGCCAGGTCCAGTGCTGATCCGGCAAAGACTACCTATTACCAATGTCGTAAATGGTTGCACCCTGTTACCTATTTGTGAAATATGAAATGAAAGACAGCTGTATTATAAGAAAAAAAAAGAAAACTTAAAGGGAACCTAACAGGTCCCCTATGACCTCCAACCCAGCAGTAATTTTATATTTGTTGCTAAATACCCTGCCTAACCAGCCCTTTATTGTGTTTGACACCTAAACACACGTTTAAAAAAAGTCTTTCTAAACTCCGTTCTTCATATGTAAATTAGCCTGTTGATTAGTCGATGGGGTGTTTGTCTCCCCAGACTAGTCGTCCCAGCATATTATTACATCCCTATAGGTGTCTTAGCATGTTTTACAAGAGCCGGTGTCATTGCCAGCTGACCGCAAACTCGCGCATGCGTGTGGCTTTCTTCACCCACCTCATGGCGCCTCTGGAGCTTGGTGTAGTCTTCCTGGCTTCAGAGGAACACTGCGCATGTCCGGAAGTGACAAAGCTTCTTCACTTTCGGACATGTGCAGTGCACCTCTAAAGCCGGGAAGTGTACATCCAGCTGCAGAGGCACAATGATGTGGGTGAAGAAAGCTGTGCACATGCGCGAGTTTGTGGTCAGCTGGCAATGACACCGGCTCTTGCAAATCATGATATGACGCCCACAGGAACGTGATAATATGTTGAGTTGCTGAGTGGAATGAAAAAACGCTCCGTCAATTAGTGAAAAGGCTAATTTACATATTAAAATCTGAGTTTATAAAGACTTTTATTTTTTTTAAAAGGGCTGGTTAGGCAGTGCATTTAGCAAGAAATATACAAATGCTGGTAGGTTGGAGGGCATGAGGGACCTGTTAGGTTCCCTTTAATATTAGGACACCACAAAAGCAAAAGATTGTATTAGATAGATAATAATTAGCGGTTCACTTTGAGAGTCTCTAATTATTGTATGTGAGCAGCTAGTTGGCTTGTACTGTAAAGGAAGATATTTCTTTAAGGTTCTGTGTACGTCATGGTAATTGGCATTAAAAGACTGATGCACACAATAGACGTGATATTAGCCGGTGCTGTGCCTGTCTGCTCTTGTGGACGTGTTAGGATACGCTCAGGTGAACTTGGACACTAGTTTCTTTGAAGTGGTCAATCAATCACCATTAAGAAAACACAACTTTTCTCAGGAAAGGCAATGATCTCCACTAAATTACACCCACGGATGTTTTCATTGGGTGCAATAGTCAATGTCTTCCTCATGCATCAGTTCAAGGTTCTCATCACAACTGTAATAAAGCAATTGTTAGACCTTTCTAGGTCTACACCCATTATAGATACTTTCATATGAATACATCTACTGTCTGAGTGGTTGCAAGAAGGGATGCATTTTATTATGTATGCTCGCACTCCCATGAGATTGTTGATCAATGGATGATTACAGTAGTTGGGGCACTGCTAATGAATGGCATGGTGTGTACTCAGTGGAAATCCTCCATTTTTGTTTTTACAAAGGGCTATTGTGTAAAAGTAATGCAAATCAGCTTTGAAATTATGCCATGCCGACTGTCTTTATATAATAGTGTAAAAAGAATTAATAACATTAGACACATTAGCGTTCAAGCCAATGCACACAACACAGTATTACAAATTGGTGCAACCTTTCTAATCTCTGGGCTATACTGTAACTCTTCTTTCTGAAGCTGTCAGAATAGATGCTGTGTTACACAGATCTTTCTTATGTCGGGTTCAGATGGGCATATTTGACATATGTGTGCTATCTGTGTTACAATCAATCAGATATCATGCGAACCATGGTCATTGGATAGGGCTATTCAGATGGGAGTTTTTTCACACGGACCGTGGTAAAAAATTGCAGCATTCACTAATCTCTTCCAATTTTTGTGATGAGATTTGCCTACTCAAGGTTATGGATGTGCAAAATAAAACAGCATAGGTATCATCCCTACAGCATTCAATTTTTACATTGCAATTAATGTAGGAAACTGTATTTGGTCATATGGAAGTAAAAAACAGACAACATGGATGGCACCCGGATGGAATATGGATGTCAATACAAAATTGTCTAGTTTTGTCATATTCTCGTCTGAACTGGTCCTTACAATCACTGCTTTTAAGGAAACATATACTGTATGTGCAGTACTAAAGCATCATATGAGACACACAAAGTGCGTATGACTCTGTAGTATAGAAAATAGGGAATAGGAAAACACAAATTTTTGACTCCCAGATTCTAATTTCAAATTTCTGAGAAACAACAAATACACTTTTTTTTGGTTGCACAATTTTTTTTCTGGGTTTATAACAGTTATTTAATGGGTTGTCTGGCTTTATGATACTGATGACCTTAGGATAGGAAATAAATATCAGATTAGTGGGGTTCCAACAGCAAGAAACCCATGGATCAGCTGTTTTCAGCATCAGCCGGATGTAGACAGGGAGCAAACCGGAACAGCATGGATCTGTTCAGTGTGTAGTGACCATTGCCAAGAATAGTGTCACAATTCCAATCTGATAATTAAATCTGAAACATATGTGTGTGGCGCCCCTGCGGGTTCAGTCGCCACAGAGGTACTGCATCTCACCCAGAGGTGTGGTATGCCACTCTCAGGTAAGGATGGAGTACTGCCCAGGACCCAAACACCAGCATCCAACACTACACCACTCCAGACCAGCAGTAGAGGCAAGATGCACTGCTCCGCTGCTGAGCCCTGCCCCTGGTTGGAGTAGGAGGAACCAAGAGAGGGGGAACCATGTAGTGGGTGTGGGTGGAGGAAGAAGTTCAGGGGAGCACTTGAGAAGGAGGATATAAAAAGGGAAAGCCATCTTGGGTGGGTGTTCAGTTCAGTTCAGTCAGAGGAGGAGAGTGAAAGGAGCAGGAGCTCTGCTCAAGAAGAAGAGAGACTAAAGGGAAGAGAGGAGCAGGGAGAAAGGCTCCAGAAGGAAAGAGTGGATCCTAGGGGTACGGGAAGTGCTGGAGGCCACCCGTACACCCGAATCTACCAGGAGTG
This sequence comes from Phyllobates terribilis, assembly GCF_046119375.1. Lineage (NCBI taxonomy): Eukaryota > Metazoa > Chordata > Amphibia > Anura > Dendrobatidae > Phyllobates > Phyllobates terribilis. Next base: position 297,507,116 of record NW_027362771.1, read on the forward strand.
GAAGGATCATTTCCAGGGTGTAGCTGCCACAGCCGCAATTAATCGCCAAAAAAGTAGCCACACAAGATCCAGGGAACTCCAAGTCGCCTGCCAAGATCTGTGGTTACTGGCTTGGGACACTGTTTCGAGGCGCAGGGCAGAAGGGTGAGAGCCAGCGCAGGAAAATGACCAGGAGGGACACACAGAAAGGGGTTCCGCTAAGTGCTCTTGAATTACCTGAGGGTTTGCTGAACCTCTCCCTGAGTAAACACCGGACGACGTGGGTGGTTATGAACTGCAGTTGTAACCAGGAGCAACGTGAAAATCGTGAGTAAAACCCTGAAGACTGCACCCCACTGTCTCTGTGAATTATTGCTGCGCCATCATCCCCTGCACCACACTGCACAACAACATCTACCTCATCTGTAGTCACCACAGCAATGTCCTGGAGCTTAGCTCTACCTGTGGAGAGCTGAACCAACTCTGCTGCATTACCAACAGTTCCAGAGGACCTGCTCCGCAGTGGCAGCTCCCTTTAGCCGCATACCAGAGGTGGCGTCATGAACATTAAACATAAAAACTATAATCCTTTTATCTAAAACCCCTTTTATTGACCGCCCTGGGTCACGGACCGGGTCACCGCCACTGTGACATCTCCCCTAGCAACGACCGGCCCGGCTACCAAGTACCCCACGGCCCAGGGGGGCGTGTCATGTGCATGGTCACTTCTTAATCCAGTGATTGGCTGCAGTGGTTACGAGCACTGTATTAGTGATCTCACTGCTGCTACCTATCAGCAAAGACCGGTTGCAGTGACAGAAACCTAACGCTCAGGGGTGTAAGAATGATTGGTGAGAGGTATGCAACTGCACAGGGGCCCAAGAAGTGAGCGTGCCTACTCCCCCCTCCAAAGCAGGTGGAATTGTGCATTATGATGAGCTATTGGACTGCAAAGGGCCCATATACTGTTCTGCCACACGGGCCTCTTCTGTCTGTGTCTTCCCCTGGTAGCGCTGATGCCTAACTTTTATCTTGCTTACTTGTAAACTATGCAAACCCTATCAGTGGAAAAAACATTTAGTGGAGAACATTTTTAATGTTATATAAAGAGCTGAACAATTTATATCCACATGTTTCTCCTATATTAATTTTCTATTGTATTCTCATTTAGTTCCTTGGATATTAATGATTATAGACTTGGTCATGTAAAGTTCTTTGAGTCTGAAAAATAAGGGGCACCGTGTTTAGAGGAGATTTGTGGTCCCTTTCATACTAGAGGTTGGTGGGACCAAGCTGCAGCAATCTTGGGTGCAGAGATAGTAGTCACACAGTGGCCCTAGTGCCTGGTGGGGGCCCAAATGCCCCTCTGCCACATATGCAGACACCAGTATTATAAATGTCACATGTTTGATGGAGGAACCGGTTGTAGTTGTTATTCTATTGAGGCTCAGGAACTTATGTCAGGAAAGTTGAGCTCAGTAATTGACAGTCACTGTATCTCATTTTCTTAGACTCTCTGGTAACAGGAGTAGTGCCACAGGATTGGAGGATAGCTGATGTGGTACTGATATTTAAGAAAGGTAAGAAGGTGGATCCAGGTAACTACCGTCAGGTAAGTCTGACATCAGTAGTGTGCAAAGTTTTTGATGGCATCATAAGAGATGACCTGCAGAGTTATATCGCAGAGAATAATATAATAAATGATAACCAGCATGGATTCATGAAAAATAAGCCATGTCTAACCAACATGTTGGGTTTCTATGAGGAGGTAAATGCAAATCTGGATGTTGGTAATACTGCTGATGTGATTTATCTGGACTTTGCAAAGGTATTTGATACTGTACCACATAACAGCCTTATACTGAAGCTACAGAAGTAAGGACTTGGAGGAACTACATGCAGATAGGTAAGGAATTGGCTAAATGAAAGGAAACAAAGAGTCGTCATAAAGGGTATGTTCTCTAAATGTGACTTAGTCAGCAGTGGGGACCGCAGGCATCAGTGCTAGGACCAATTCTTTTTGACCTCTTTATTAATGACCTTGGGGATGGGATTGAGAGTAAAGTATCAGTCTTTACTGAAGACACCAAACTATGTAGGATATTAAAATCTGATCTTGACATTACGATATTGCAGAATGATCTGGATAAGATGACTGAATGAGCAAATGGCAGATGAGGTTTAATGTAGATAAATGTAGAGTAATGCACCTAGGACGGAGTAATCCTATTGCTGCATATACATTAGATGGGAGTATTCTCGGGACCACACAACAAGAGAAGGACTTGGGTATTCTGGTTACAAGTAAGCTGAGCAGCAGTACTCAATGTCAAGCAGCAGCTGCAAAAGCAAACAAGATTTTAGGGTGTATAAATAGAGAGATAAAATCCCGCAATCCCAACGTACTGTTACCACTTTATAAATCACTGGTGAAGCCACATCTGGAATATGGGATCCAGTTTTTGGGCTCCACATTTTAAAAATGATATTCAGAAGGTAGAGTCAGTTCAGAGGCAACTAGATTATTACAAGGGATGGAAGGCATCTCATATGATTAGAGGTTGGAAAAGTTGGGCTTGTTTAGGTTAGGAAAAGATGTCTCAGATGAGATCTCATTTATATGTATAAATACATGTGTGGTCAGTATAAGGGTCTGGCACATGACTTATTTCTTCCAAAGACCATACTAAGGACCAGGGGGCACTCATTACAGGTGAAGGAAAGGTGATTCCGGCAACTAAATAGGAAAAGGGTTCTTTACAGTCAGAGCAGTCAGACTGTGGAATGCCCGACCACAAGAGGTAGTGAAGGCAGATACTATAACAGCTTTTAAAAATGGGCTGGATAATTTCGTCAGTACAAATAATATTGTGTTATACTTAAATTAGTAACAAAATGTACAATTGGTGGAGGAAGGTTGAACTTGATGGACCCAGGTCTTTTTTCAACCTATGTAACTATATACAGTACATACCAAAAGTTTGGACACACCTTCTCATTTAAAGTTTTTTCTGTATTTTCATGACTATGAAAATTGTACATTCACACTGAAGGCATCAAAACTATGAATTAACACATGTGGAATTATATACTTAACAAAAAAGTGTGAAACAACTGAAAATATGTCTTATATTCTAGGTTCTTCAAAGTAGCCACATTTTGCTTTGATGACTGCTTTGCACACTCTTGGTATTCTCTTGATGAGCTTCAAGAGGTAGTCACCGGAAATGGTCTTCCAACAATCTTGAAGGAGTTCCCAGAGATGCTTAGCACTTGTTGGCCCTTTTGCCTTCACTCTGCGGTCCAGCTCACCCCAAACCATCTTGATTGGGTTCAGGTATGGTGACTGTGGAGGCCAGGTCATCTGGCGTAGCTCCCCATCACTCTCCCTCTTGGTCAAATAGCCCTTACACAGCCTGGAGTTGTGTTTGGGGTCATTGTCCTGTTAAAAAATAAATGATGGTCCAACCAAACGCAAACTGGATGGAATAGCATGCCGCTACAAGATTCTGTGGTAGCCATGCTGGTTCAGTATGCCTTCAATTTTGAATAAATCCCCAACAGTGTCACCAGCAAAGCACCCCCACACCATCACACCTCCTCCTCCATGCTTCATGGTGGGAACCAGGCATGTAGAGTCCATCTTTTCACCTTTTCTGCGTCGCACAAAGACGCGGTGGTTGGAACCAAAGATCTCAAATTTGGACTCATCAGACCAAAGCACAGATTTCCACTGGTCAAATGTCCATTCCTTGTGTTCTTTAACCCAAACAAGTCTCTTCTGCTTGTTGCCTGTCCTTAGCAGTGGTTTCCTAGCAGCTATTTTACAATGAAGGCCTGCTGCACAAAGTCTCCTCTTAACAGTTGTTGTAGAGATGTGTCTGCTGCTAGAACTCTGTGTGGCATTGAACTGGTCTCTAATCTGAGCTGCTGTTAACCTACGATTTCTGAGGCTGGTGACTTGGATAAACTTATCCTCAGAAGCAGAGGTGACTCTTGGTTTTCCTTTCCTGGGGCGGTCCTCATGTGAGCTAGTTTCTTTGTAGCGCTTGATGGTTTTTTTGCAACTGCACTTGGGGACACATTCAAAGTTTTCTCAATTTTTCAGACTGACTGACCTTCATTTCTTAAAGTAATGATGGCCACTCGTTTTTCTTTACTTAGCTGCTTTTTTCTTGCCATAATACAAATTCTGACAGTCTATTCAGTAGGACTATCAGCTGTGTATCCACCTGACTTCTGCACAACACAACTGATGGTCCCAACCCCATTTATAAGGCAAGAAATCCCACTTATTAAACCTGACAGGGCACACCTGTGAAGTGAAAACCATTTCTGGTGACTACCACTTGAAGCTCATCAAGAGAATGCCAAGAGTGTGCAAAGCAGTCATCAAAGCAAAAGGTGGCTACTTTGAAGAACCTAGAATATAACACATATTTTCAGTTGTTTCACACTTTTTTGTTAAGTATATAATTCCACATGTGTTAATTCATAGTTTTGATGCCTTTAGTGTGAATGTACAATTTTCATAGTCATGAAAATACAGAAAAACTTTAAATGAGAAGGTGTGTCCAAACTTTTGGTCTATACTGTAAGCTATGTCTCGGATGACTGAAGACTGCTCATGTTCAACCTAATGTCTTACAGCCACTCCTTGTGTGCTCCATGAACTATTAACTGACTTATCAGTTTCCATAGTTTCTATAATAACTGCAGTATGTGATCACATGTTGCTTTTACAGTTATACTTGACATGACTTCTTACAGTAAGAATTAGTGATTCATCACATCTGATAAAGCTTTCAATCACTAGTACTTCACATTTTAGTGTATCATATAACTGACTTACGATAAAGTGGAGCTTAGTAAATGTGATACTTCCATCAAGAGCGGCAACACCACCAAGGCTGGGTTCAGACGAGTGTATGCAAAATAGTTTTTCCTCCAGAAAAAAAGCATTCCCAACTGTGTGAAAACCATACGCCATCCGTATGTTCGTTTTGCACATCCGTATGGTATCTGCTTTTTACATGAACAATTTAATAAATAATAAATGACAAATAATTTTCTATGCTAATAATTGCAATAGATTAATAAAAAACTTATGCCATATGGTTCAAATTAGTGCATGCTGCTATTCTTTACATGGAGTCCATCAGTCCGTTTGTGAAAGTTCATAACGACCACATTGACTTGCATTCGTCAGTGTGCTGTCTGTATACTACCCGTTTTGCATATATACAGTACATGGACGGATTATACACTCTTCTAAATGATGCCTAAAACAAGGTAGTTTATTCCCACCCCATTCACTACTTTAATATACGTTACATTTATTTAAATCAGAGAAATACACGACTTACGTCCACTAACTATTAAGTTATATAAAGGGCTAATCCAGCCTTTATACAGGTATTAACACAATTGCACAAGGAAGTATCCTGGTATGTGTTTGTTTTGTTAATTTAATTCGATACAGAGAAATCCTACAAGGACCAAAAACATAACCTTGTTAAAGGGACTTAAGATAACCTCTCTCCATACACCCTTGCCCTGTTGCTATGTAGACATTGTATGAATGGCCAAAAGTGTTTTTTCCGCAGTGATAACAGATCATCTATAGGTGTTGGAGAAGCTGGATCCATGGCTGTCAGTTGATGAGAAATCCCCTTTAATGTAGCTTGGCTTCGAAGCCATCACCGAATACTCTTAGCTACTCATGGGGCAAATGGGATTTAGGCTACATTTCTACAATGAGTATTTGTTGAGTTTTTGATGTTCCAGATTTTCTGCATTTCCGCACCTACTAGGTAAATTTGATAACTTGTGATTTTTTCATTTTGCAATTTTTTACTTCCATTTTATTGTGTTTTAATTGCTGCAGTTTTTGTCTCTTTCTAGTATGTAATGTTTGAAATAAAACTGTTTTGTTTTCGATACATCCTGGTATATGGCTTTGACAAAACTTTATTGATACATGTGCAGATTACATGAATTTTAGTGTGTTTCTGCAGCGGAAACACACCAAAGAAGCAAATGCATTTTTACCTGCAGATTTTTCGCATCTAATGAAATACAGATGCATCTCACTAAATTAGAATATCATCAAAAAGTTAATTTATTTCAATTTTTCAATACAAAAAGTGAAACTCGTATATTATATAGAGTCATTACAAACAGAGTGATCTATTTCAAGTGTTTATTTCTGTTAATGTTGATAATTATGGCTTACAGCCAATGAAAACACAAAAGTCATTATCTCAGTAAATTAGAATACTTTATAACAACAGCTTGAAAAATGTTTTTAAAATGCGAAATGTTGGCCTACTGAAATGTATGTTCAGTAAATGCACTCAATACTTGGTCCGGGCTCCTTTTGCATCAATTACTGCATCATTGCGGCTTGGCATGGAGGTGATCAGCCTGTGGCACTGCTGAGGTGTTATGGAAGCCCAGGTTGCTTTGATAGTAGCCTTCAGCTCGTCTGCATTGTTGGGTCTGGTGTCTCATCTTCCTCTTGACAATACTCCATAGATTCTCTATGGGGTTAAGGTCAGGTGAGTTTGCTGGCCAATCAAGCACAGTGATACTGTTGTTTGTAAACTAGGTATTGGTACTTTTGGCAGTGTGGACAGGTGCCAAGTCCTGCTGGAGAATGAAATTTCCATCTCCAAAAAGCTTGTCGGCAGAGGGAAGCATGAAGTGCTCTAAAATTTCCTGGTAGACGGCTGCGCTGACTTTGGTCTTGATAAAACACAGTGGACCTACACCAGCAGATGACATGGCTCCCCAAACCATCACTGATTGTGGAAACTTCACACTAGACCTCAAGCAGCTTGGATTGTGTGCTTCTGCACTCTTCCTCCAGACTCTGGGACCTTGATTTCCAAATGAAAATTGGAACTCTGGGACCTTGTGGAGTGTGTCAATGACTGCCTTCTAGACATCTGTCAAGTCATCAGTCTTCCCCATGATTGTGGAGCCTACTGAAACAGACTAAGGGACCTTTTTAAACGCTTATGAAGTCTTTGCAGGTGTTTTTTATTAATTATTTTAATTTACTGAGATAATGACTTTTGTGTTTTCATTGGCTGTAAGCCATAATCATCAACATTAACAGAAATAAACACTTGAAATAGATCACTCTGTTTGTAATAACTCTATTTAATACATGAGTTTCACTTTTTATATTGAACTAAGATAAATTAACTTTTTGATGATATTCTAATTTAGTGAGATGCACCTGTACTATGGAGAAATTCCGAGCATAAAACTCATCGTCTCCACAAGAGAAATTGACGTGTTGCAGATTTCAAACACGCATGGCAGGTCAGTTTACACTGAGTAAAAAGAAGCACAGTGGGCAGGAGATCTCTATAAATCCCATCAACTTTGATGGAACACTTAGACGCTGTATTTTTTTGTGATGAAAATACACAGCGTCAAAAACTCTAACCTAAAATATTTAGACATTCTGTAGATACGTCAACTGAAAATAAACTTCAAAGCAGTAATACCAAGGCTTTTGTTCGGTCCTTTTTTCTTTCCTTAAACACATTTCACACGCATCGGTTTTCAGTGATTTTTTTTTTAGACTGATTTTTGCACCACTTTGGATGTGGGGCCTAGTTGGTAGTTTAAAGTCTATAGTGAAATATAAAAATGTTTACAAACATACATTTTTATATTGCTTTTAGGGTCTGTGTTTTTTTGTTTATTTAGACAGAGCGAGTTATAGGTACATTTTTTGGCATTGTTCTACATAGGGTTCTAAATCAAACTTCAAAAATGCTAAGAAAACACATGAAAAAATGATGTATGATAAAATCACCTGTAAACCCCTTACAGGAGTAAAAAAAACACTTAGGAATAAAATTGTTTGCTGAATTATTTTTACTATATTTTGTTTGTACCATGTTTTTTTATATAGATGGATATAAAAAATACGTACTATACAGTATGAATTTTTCTATAATCGACTGTACAGTGGCAGCCTTCCCTTGAAGGCATGCATGTGGGAATAGTCTGATGGAAGGTAAAAACTGAGTCCACGTTGGTCGTACATGATGTATCCGTTTTTTTCACGGTCATGTCCTTTTTTTTCAGCATCACAGATGACAAGGGTCAAAATTTCTATTATACTTTTCCTCTGATTGTTCCACTCCTGGTTATATCTTACAAATACTGATGTAAAAAAACTGACCAAATACTGAACGTGTGAACGTGGTTTTACGTGTTTAAACAATGACGTGTGAATGAGGCCTTAGCTTTATCATTGTATGTAATTTATCATCATGTTTAACTGCAAGAAAGCGTTTTCAACCCGATAAGCTTCTTATTGTATACAGTACACTTATGTGTTTTAATTTAATGCAATGATTTGTTATTATTCCATTACTCACCTTATTATTGGTGCTTTCTTTTTGGGTGTATTTTTTTTGCTATTAGCTAATTATCATATTATCCATACCTAATTGGTAATTAGATTTTCTGTTTTAATTAAAACATATCTGTCACCAGATTTCACAATACAAACTGCATACATTATTAAATAAATCTAAGACCTGATGTGGCTGGTTTACTTACTTGTGCATTTTATGAATCCAGTCTTAGCTGATCTCATAAAATTACAATTTACCATTGTAGCACCCTGAGGATTCGGCTGCTACAGGGGTATTGCACCTCAACCCAGAGGTGTGATATTCCACTCCCGGGTAAGGATGGAGTGTGGACCTGAGCTCGGTAGGCTGCATGCACTACACACATCCCATTTCCGAGGAGCAGGCCGACGGTACTCCCACTTAGAAATGTGCAGGTACGACCGAGTCTGTTCCTGGCTGGAGTGGGAGGGGGGTGGAACATCCCAAGTAGTGTAGGGGCAGATAGGGGGAGCAGCCTGGGTAAAGATAGGAGCTCATTGGGTGCTGGTCACCTGAGCTCACACATAGAGGGTGTATATAAGGTGGGCACCATCAGAGAACAGGGTCAGTCAGTCAGTCTTTGCAGAGAAGTAAGAAGCAGAGGAGCAGAGCAGCCCCAGAGAGAGAGAGAGGAGAAAGCAAGAGAGACCCAGAGGGGGAAACAGAAGAGAGGACTCTGAGACCCCAAATCCAATCCACGGGTGAAGAGTCGGCATCAGGGTACCGGAACCCAAGCTGGTGGGGGCAAAAACACACCCCAGCCAGAGACCGGAGGCCGTGGGCAGCGTCTGCCACGGCCACCCACCACATCCACCCCGAAGGCATACCACGTGGAGGGTCAGGGAACCCAAGGCCAAGGGTCTCCCAACAGAAGGCCCGAGGGAGCTGGACCTGGGTGGATCAATAGTGGGGACGGCCAGAGAAAGGACAGAAGGAGAGCTCAGGGTCGCGCTCCGGACTCGCTTGGGGGTTGGCTGGATCCAGGACCTGGTGGATGCAGCACGGCTCGGGAGGTCACTTGAAGCTGGAGTGACCGGAACATCAGCAGTGAGTAAACACCCTAAACTGCACAACCCGACTCTGTCTTCATTTAACACCTATGCTGCACCACCACAACCCCCATCCTCTGCACCTGACCCCCTGAGGCTATACCCCACCCGTTGGGGGTTATACCATCACAAGCTGCACCTACACCATCAGCCTCAGCGGACCCTGCTGCAGCGGCGGCCATAGTGACCGCAATACAACGGGTGGCGTAGTCGACATTAAGAACTTAATAACATCTGTAGGACTGCCACATACAACTGAGTTTGACACCCTGGGCACGGACCGGGTCACAGCCACTCGGAAGACTACAACTCCCATCTGATCCGGCTCCGGATATTCCCCCTAAAGAATATGGCCCAGGGGGCGCGTCAACTTTGGCGTAGTCGGCAGGATTACGTGCCCACAACACCCGGGTACTGCGTGCCTGAAGAAAAGAATGAGTTTACCTCAAAAAGAAGTCTCCTGCCGGTTCCGGAGGGTCCCCGCCATCGGACCCCATCACCAGTCGATTCCCGCCGGTTGTCCGCCATTAACAGCTTTTTCCCGCCATCTGCAGAGTTTCCCGCCAAGGGGAAGCGATTCCCGCCATTTCCAAAGGTTTCCCGCCTTGGAAGAGCGGACGCCATTATGGGCGTGCCAGAGGGTGGCAGGAGGCCACCTCCCATCGTGGGCCAGGACCGAAAATGGCGCCAAAAGTGGAAACCGCCCCCACCAACAGAGACTGTGATGCTAGAGGTGTCTGTCAGCGTGAAAGAACTGCCCCTGGAGCTGACAGTCACCAAGTGGCCCCGGGACCGCCCTCGAGGGGGGAGGAGACGAAAGGAGAGAACAAAGATGGGTGCCGCTTGGAGCAGTCTAGAGCGAGCGCACCCGGAGGCAAGAAGCCTGGAGAAGAATATCGGAGGAGCTTACCCGGAGATGGCGAGAAAGCAGAGCAGCACCGGCCCGTTGGCCAGGAGCCTGCTAGAAACCGAGGAGGGAGAGCAGAGCAGCACCGGCCCGCTGGCCAGGAGCCTGCTGGAGACGACTGTAGGAGAGCAGAGCAGCACCGACCCGTTGGTCAGGAGCCTGCTGGAAACAACGACCCCACTAGGCCTAGTGGAGGTCCTAGCACAGCTCCCCCGAGACCGGGAGTGTGCACAGACCGCTCTGGAGGGCCTCGCAAGGAGGATGGCCCGGGTGCAGCGAGAGACGTTGGCGGAGTGGAGCCGTGAGATGGCCCAGCAGACCGAGACCTGTCAGCGGAGCACGCCACCCGAGACGAGGAGACAGACCGCCTCTGAGGATGGCGCGGGAGGACTGAAGGCCGGAGACGGCGCCGAGAAGGGAGCCGAACGAGTGGAGGCAGGTAAAGGGGACGTCTATACCCCAAACCGGGAAACCGCGTACCTGCCCCAGCTCCCCGTCGCAGAGCCCGAAGTCTATCCTGCCGTGCCCGTCGCTGCAACGTCACCGCCGCAGACTAGGCCTCAAACGGGAGCCGCGACCCCTGTGACGTCACACGCCTCGACCCCGAGCGTGACCAAGCAGGAAGTACCACCAGCCTGGTCGCAAGGCCTAGTACCCCCGGGCGCCGCAATACCAACAGCGCCCCCTACCTCCGCGGAGCCACCGGCCTGGTCGCAGGGCCAAGTAGCCCAGGGCGCCGCCGTCCTTACGGTGCCCTTCACTTTCCAGGTGCCCCAGGCCTGGCCGCAAGGCCTGGGCAACCCGGGCGCCACCACCACCGCGCCCATAAGACCAAGAGTGCCGCATCTGGGAGAGGACCTGTACGCCCAGCACACGTGCCCGGATGGGCAGCCATTTATATGGCCACCGGAGTTCCACCATCCCCGACTCCGGAGAGAGAGACCCCTGGATGAACCCCTGATCCCGGCTCCAAAGCCCGTAAAGAGGATCTCGCCCCCGCTAGCGGAAGCGCAGTTTGAGTGGAACCCCACCGGAGAAGATCTTATGGGGTTCACTCAAGAAACTCGGGCAGCTGCAGCGGAGCGTGCTGAGTGCTGCCGCCAACAGCTCGAGGACTTCGAGAGGGAGCGGAGAGAGAGGCGGGTCCGGGAACAGCAAGCTCAAGTAAGGAGCGCGGAGCAGAAGAGCCGGGCCAGGAGAGACCCCCGTGCAGCGCATAGTCCCCGCACCACCGGGACTGTGATAAAGTTTAACCTGCAGCATGGGTGGGGCTTCATCCGAGACCACCACACCCTAGGCGACGTCTTCGTAACCAGGAGAGACGTTGAGTCCCACCTACCGGAGGGACACAGAGGTCGTGACCTTTACATCGGGGACGAGGTCACCTTCACCCGGCACAAGTGTGCCAAAGGTCCCTACGCCCTCCATGTGCATCGCCTGACGGAGGAAGAGCTGCGGTGTGAGGAGGAAGAACAAGAGGACCCGGACGGGTCTGAAACTAGAGTTAAAGGTAACCATAAAGCAAGAGCAGGAGGACGCCGTCGTTAAGTACAGCGAAGTAGAAGCTGTATATAGTTGCCCGTCGGGGCACTGTGAACTGAAATTGTTACTGTTGCTAATATAGTCCCCGTTGGGACCAGCAAGTGTGAACTGTTACCCGTATTTCCCTAAATCCCACTGACCGAGGACTGAGAGCGGTCATTCCTCCCTAATACCTGGCCGAGGACTGAGAGCGGCCATACCCCTTGTAAATAGTTGCGCGTCCTAAAGCGCCCCCTACCGGTTTTATAGGAAAGCCACGAGTTCCAAAGACTGTCGCACTTTACCCGGTCACACGTTGCACAGTGACCGGAGGAGGAGCCAGAGGTGACGAGAATGTTTTATAAGAATGTTTTGCTGCTAATGTATGTTATTTTATATGTTTATACGATGTTGTTGATATGAAAAAAATTTTGTATGTTTTGGTGTTGTTTGTGTCTTACAGCCCGAGGACGTGCTGTGATTTACCAGGGGGGAATGTAGCACCCTGAGGATTCGGCTGCTACAGGGGTATTGCACCTCAACCCAGAGGTGTGATATTCCACTCCCGGGTAAGGATGGAGTGTGGACCTGAGCTCGGTAGGCTGCATGCACTACACACATCCCATTTCCGAGGAGCAGGCCGACGGTACTCCCACTTAGAAATGTGCAGGTACGACCGAGTCTGTTCCTGGCTGGAGTGGGAGGGGGGTGGAACATCCCAAGTAGTGTAGGGGCAGATAGGGGGAGCAGCCTGGGTAAAGATAGGAGCTCATTGGGTGCTGGTCACCTGAGCTCACACATAGAGGGTGTATATAAGGTGGGCACCATCAGAGAACAGGGTCAGTCAGTCAGTCTTTGCAGAGAAGTAAGAAGCAGAGGAGCAGAGCAGCCCCAGAGAGAGAGAGAGGAGAAAGCAAGAGAGACCCAGAGGGGGAAACAGAAGAGAGGACTCTGAGACCCCAAATCCAATCCACGGGTGAAGAGTCGGCATCAGGGTACCGGAACCCAAGCTGGTGGGGGCAAAAACACACCCCAGCCAGAGACCGGAGGCCGTGGGCAGCGTCTGCCACGGCCACCCACCACATCCACCCCGAAGGCATACCACGTGGAGGGTCAGGGAACCCAAGGCCAAGGGTCTCCCAACAGAAGGCCCGAGGGAGCTGGACCTGGGTGGATCAATAGTGGGGACGGCCAGAGAAAGGACAGAAGGAGAGCTCAGGGTCGCGCTCCGGACTCGCTTGGGGGTTGGCTGGATCCAGGACCTGGTGGATGCAGCACGGCTCGGGAGGTCACTTGAAGCTGGAGTGACCGGAACATCAGCAGTGAGTAAACACCCTAAACTGCACAACCCGACTCTGTCTTCATTTAACACCTATGCTGCACCACCACAACCCCCATCCTCTGCACCTGACCCCCTGAGGCTATACCCCACCCGTTGGGGGTTATACCATCACAAGCTGCACCTACACCATCAGCCTCAGCGGACCCTGCTGCAGCGGCGGCCATAGTGACCGCAATACAACGGGTGGCGTAGTCGACATTAAGAACTTAATAACATCTGTAGGACTGCCACATACAACTGAGTTTGACACCCTGGGCACGGACCGGGTCACAGCCACTCGGAAGACTACAACTCCCATCTGATCCGGCTCCGGATATTCCCCCTAAAGAATATGGCCCAGGGGGCGCGTCAACTTTGGCGTAGTCGGCAGGATTACGTGCCCACAACACCCGGGTACTGCGTGCCTGAAGAAAAGAATGAGTTTACCTCAAAAAGAAGTCTCCTGCCGGTTCCGGAGGGTCCCCGCCATCGGACCCCATCACCAGTCGATTCCCGCCGGTTGTCCGCCATTAACAGCTTTTTCCCGCCATCTGCAGAGTTTCCCGCCAAGGGGAAGCGATTCCCGCCATTTCCAAAGGTTTCCCGCCTTGGAAGAGCGGACGCCATTATGGGCGTGCCAGAGGGTGGCAGGAGGCCACCTCCCATCGTGGGCCAGGACCGAAAATGGCGCCAAAAGTGGAAACCGCCCCCACCAACAGAGACTGTGATGCTAGAGGTGTCTGTCAGCGTGAAAGAACTGCCCCTGGAGCTGACAGTCACCAAGTGGCCCCGGGACCGCCCTCGAGGGGGGAGGAGACGAAAGGAGAGAACAAAGATGGGTGCCGCTTGGAGCAGTCTAGAGCGAGCGCACCTGGAGGCAAGAAGCCTGGAGAAGAATATCGGAGGAGCTTACCCGGAGATGGCGAGAAAGCAGAGCAGCACCGGCCCGTTGGCCAGGAGCCTGCTAGAAACCGAGGAGGGAGAGCAGAGCAGCACCGGCCCGCTGGCCAGGAGCCTGCTGGAGACGACTGTAGGAGAGCAGAGCAGCACCGACCCGTTGGTCAGGAGCCTGCTGGAAACAACGACCCCACTAGGCCTAGTGGAGGTCCTAGCACAGCTCCCCCGAGACCGGGAGTGTGCACAGACCGCTCTGGAGGGCCTCGCAAGGAGGATGGCCCGGGTGCAGCGAGAGACGTTGGCGGAGTGGAGCCGTGAGATGGCCCAGCAGACCGAGACCTGTCAGCGGAGCACGCCACCCGAGACGAGGAGACAGACCGCCTCTGAGGATGGCGCGGGAGGACTGAAGGCCGGAGACGGCGCCGAGAAGGGAGCCGAACGAGTGGAGGCAGGTAAAGGGGACGTCTATACCCCAAACCGGGAAACCGCGTACCTGCCCCAGCTCCCCGTCGCAGAGCCCGAAGTCTATCCTGCCGTGCCCGTCGCTGCAACGTCACCGCCGCAGACTAGGCCTCAAACGGGAGCCGCGACCCCTGTGACGTCACACGCCTCGACCCCGAGCGTGACCAAGCAGGAAGTACCACCAGCCTGGTCGCAAGGCCTAGTACCCCCGGGCGCCGCAATACCAACAGCGCCCCCTACCTCCGCGGAGCCACCGGCCTGGTCGCAGGGCCAAGTAGCCCAGGGCGCCGCCGTCCTTACGGTGCCCTTCACTTTCCAGGTGCCCCAGGCCTGGCCGCAAGGCCTGGGCAACCCGGGCGCCACCACCACCGCGCCCATAAGACCAAGAGTGCCGCATCTGGGAGAGGACCTGTACGCCCAGCACACGTGCCCGGATGGGCAGCCATTTATATGGCCACCGGAGTTCCACCATCCCCGACTCCGGAGAGAGAGACCCCTGGATGAACCCCTGATCCCGGCTCCAAAGCCCGTAAAGAGGATCTCGCCCCCGCTAGCGGAAGCGCAGTTTGAGTGGAACCCCACCGGAGAAGATCTTATGGGGTTCACTCAAGAAACTCGGGCAGCTGCAGCGGAGCGTGCTGAGTGCTGCCGCCAACAGCTCGAGGACTTCGAGAGGGAGCGGAGAGAGAGGCGGGTCCGGGAACAGCAAGCTCAAGTAAGGAGCGCGGAGCAGAAGAGCCGGGCCAGGAGAGACCCCCGTGCAGCGCATAGTCCCCGCACCACCGGGACTGTGATAAAGTTTAACCTGCAGCATGGGTGGGGCTTCATCCGAGACCACCACACCCTAGGCGACGTCTTCGTAACCAGGAGAGACGTTGAGTCCCACCTACCGGAGGGACACAGAGGTCGTGACCTTTACATCGGGGACGAGGTCACCTTCACCCGGCACAAGTGTGCCAAAGGTCCCTACGCCCTCCATGTGCATCGCCTGACGGAGGAAGAGCTGCGGTGTGAGGAGGAAGAACAAGAGGACCCGGACGGGTCTGAAACTAGAGTTAAAGGTAACCATAAAGCAAGAGCAGGAGGACGCCGTCGTTAAGTACAGCGAAGTAGAAGCTGTATATAGTTGCCCGTCGGGGCACTGTGAACTGAAATTGTTACTGTTGCTAATATAGTCCCCGTTGGGACCAGCAAGTGTGAACTGTTACCCGTATTTCCCTAAATCCCACTGACCGAGGACTGAGAGCGGTCATTCCTCCCTAATACCTGGCCGAGGACTGAGAGCGGCCATACCCCTTGTAAATAGTTGCGCGTCCTAAAGCGCCCCCTACCGGTTTTATAGGAAAGCCACGAGTTCCAAAGACTGTCGCACTTTACCCGGTCACACGTTGCACAGTGACCGGAGGAGGAGCCAGAGGTGACGAGAATGTTTTATAAGAATGTTTTGCTGCTAATGTATGTTATTTTATATGTTTATACGATGTTGTTGATATGAAAAAAATTTTGTATGTTTTGGTGTTGTTTGTGTCTTACAGCCCGAGGACGTGCTGTGATTTACCAGGGGGGAATGTAGCACCCTGAGGATTCGGCTGCTACAGGGGTATTGCACCTCAACCCAGAGGTGTGATATTCCACTCCCGGGTAAGGATGGAGTGTGGACCTGAGCTCGGTAGGCTGCATGCACTACACACATCCCATTTCCGAGGAGCAGGCCGACGGTACTCCCACTTAGAAATGTGCAGGTACGACCGAGTCTGTTCCTGGCTGGAGTGGGAGGGGGGTGGAACATCCCAAGTAGTGTAGGGGCAGATAGGGGGAGCAGCCTGGGTAAAGATAGGAGCTCATTGGGTGCTGGTCACCTGAGCTCACACATAGAGGGTGTATATAAGGTGGGCACCATCAGAGAACAGGGTCAGTCAGTCAGTCTTTGCAGAGAAGTAAGAAGCAGAGGAGCAGAGCAGCCCCAGAGAGAGAGAGAGGAGAAAGCAAGAGAGACCCAGAGGGGGAAACAGAAGAGAGGACTCTGAGACCCCAAATCCAATCCACGGGTGAAGAGTCGGCATCAGGGTACCGGAACCCAAGCTGGTGGGGGCAAAAACACACCCCAGCCAGAGACCGGAGGCCGTGGGCAGCGTCTGCCACGGCCACCCACCACATCCACCCCGAAGGCATACCACGTGGAGGGTCAGGGAACCCAAGGCCAAGGGTCTCCCAACAGAAGGCCCGAGGGAGCTGGACCTGGGTGGATCAATAGTGGGGACGGCCAGAGAAAGGACAGAAGGAGAGCTCAGGGTCGCGCTCCGGACTCGCTTGGGGGTTGGCTGGATCCAGGACCTGGTGGATGCAGCACGGCTCGGGAGGTCACTTGAAGCTGGAGTGACCGGAACATCAGCAGTGAGTAAACACCCTAAACTGCACAACCCGACTCTGTCTTCATTTAACACCTATGCTGCACCACCACAACCCCCATCCTCTGCACCTGACCCCCTGAGGCTATACCCCACCCGTTGGGGGTTATACCATCACAAGCTGCACCTACACCATCAGCCTCAGCGGACCCTGCTGCAGCGGCGGCCATAGTGACCGCAATACAACGGGTGGCGTAGTCGACATTAAGAACTTAATAACATCTGTAGGACTGCCACATACAACTGAGTTTGACACCCTGGGCACGGACCGGGTCACAGCCACTCGGAAGACTACAACTCCCATCTGATCCGGCTCCGGATATTCCCCCTAAAGAATATGGCCCAGGGGGCGCGTCAACTTTGGCGTAGTCGGCAGGATTACGTGCCCACAACACCCGGGTACTGCGTGCCTGAAGAAAAGAATGAGTTTACCTCAAAAAGAAGTCTCCTGCCGGTTCCGGAGGGTCCCCGCCATCGGACCCCATCACCAGTCGATTCCCGCCGGTTGTCCGCCATTAACAGCTTTTTCCCGCCATCTGCAGAGTTTCCCGCCAAGGGGAAGCGATTCCCGCCATTTCCAAAGGTTTCCCGCCTTGGAAGAGCGGACGCCATTATGGGCGTGCCAGAGGGTGGCAGGAGGCCACCTCCCATCGTGGGCCAGGACCGAAAATGGCGCCAAAAGTGGAAACCGCCCCCACCAACAGAGACTGTGATGCTAGAGGTGTCTGTCAGCGTGAAAGAACTGCCCCTGGAGCTGACAGTCACCAAGTGGCCCCGGGACCGCCCTCGAGGGGGGAGGAGACGAAAGGAGAGAACAAAGATGGGTGCCGCTTGGAGCAGTCTAGAGCGAGCGCACCCGGAGGCAAGAAGCCTGGAGAAGAATATCGGAGGAGCTTACCCGGAGATGGCGAGAAAGCAGAGCAGCACCGGCCCGTTGGCCAGGAGCCTGCTAGAAACCGAGGAGGGAGAGCAGAGCAGCACCGGCCCGCTGGCCAGGAGCCTGCTGGAGATGACTGTAGGAGAGCAGAGCAGCACCGACCCGTTGGTCAGGAGCCTGCTGGAAACAACGACCCCACTAGGCCTAGTGGAGGTCTTAGCACAGCTCCCCCGAGACCGGGAGTGTGCACAGACCGCTCTGGAGGGCCTCGCAAGGGGGATGGCCCGGGTGCAGCGAGAGACGTTGGCGGAGTGGAGCCGTGAGATGGCCCAGCAGACCGAGACCTGTCAGCGGAGCACGCCACCCGAGACGAGGAGACAGACCGCCTCTGAGGATGGCGCGGGAGGACTGAAGGCCGGAGACGGCGCCGAGAAGGGAGCCGAACGAGTGGAGGCAGGTAAAGGGGACGTCTATACCCCAAACCGGGAAACCGCGTACCTGCCCCAGCTCCCCGTCGCAGAGCCCGAAGTCTATCCTGCCGTGCCCGTCGCTGCAACGTCACCGCCGCAGACTAGGCCTCAAACGGGAGCCGCGACCCCTGTGACGTCACACGCCTCGACCCCGAGCGTGACCAAGCAGGAAGTACCACCAGCCTGGTCGCAAGGCCTAGTACCCCCGGGCGCCGCAATACCAACAGCGCCCCCTACCTCCGCGGAGCCACCGGCCTGGTCGCAGGGCCAAGTAGCCCAGGGCGCCGCCGTCCTTACGGTGCCCTTCACTTTCCAGGTGCCCCAGGCCTGGCCGCAAGGCCTGGGCAACCCGGGCGCCACCACCACCGCGCCCATAAGACCAAGAGTGCCGCATCTGGGAGAGGACCTGTACGCCCAGCACACGTGCCCGGATGGGCAGCCATTTATATGGCCACCGGAGTTCCACCATCCCCGACTCCGGAGAGAGAGACCCCTGGATGAACCCCTGATCCCGGCTCCAAAGCCCGTAAAGAGGATCTCGCCCCCGCTAGCGGAAGCGCAGTTTGAGTGGAACCCCACCGGAGAAGATCTTATGGGGTTCACTCAAGAAACTCGGGCAGCTGCAGCGGAGCGTGCTGAGTGCTGCCGCCAACAGCTCGAGGACTTCGAGAGGGAGCGGAGAGAGAGGCGGGTCCGGGAACAGCAAGCTCAAGTAAGGAGCGCGGAGCAGAAGAGCCGGGCCAGGAGAGACCCCCGTGCAGCGCATAGTCCCCGCACCACCGGGACTGTGATAAAGTTTAACCTGCAGCATGGGTGGGGCTTCATCCGAGACCACCACACCCTAGGCGACGTCTTCGTAACCAGGAGAGACGTTGAGTCCCACCTACCGGAGGGACACAGAGGTCGTGACCTTTACATCGGGGACGAGGTCACCTTCACCCGGCACAAGTGTGCCAAAGGTCCCTACGCCCTCCATGTGCATCGCCTGACGGAGGAAGAGCTGCGGTGTGAGGAGGAAGAACAAGAGGACCCGGACGGGTCTGAAACTAGAGTTAAAGGTAACCATAAAGCAAGAGCAGGAGGACGCCGTCGTTAAGTACAGCGAAGTAGAAGCTGTATATAGTTGCCCGTCGGGGCACTGTGAACTGAAATTGTTACTGTTGCTAATATAGTCCCCGTTGGGACCAGCAAGTGTGAACTGTTACCCGTATTTCCCTAAATCCCACTGACCGAGGACTGAGAGCGGTCATTCCTCCCTAATACCTGGCCGAGGACTGAGAGCGGCCATACCCCTTGTAAATAGTTGCGCGTCCTAAAGCGCCCCCTACCGGTTTTATAGGAAAGCCACGAGTTCCAAAGACTGTCGCACTTTACCCGGTCACACGTTGCACAGTGACCGGAGGAGGAGCCAGAGGTGACGAGAATGTTTTATAAGAATGTTTTGCTGCTAATGTATGTTATTTTATATGTTTATACGATGTTGTTGATATGAAAAAAATTTTGTATGTTTTGGTGTTGTTTGTGTCTTACAGCCCGAGGACGTGCTGTGATTTACCAGGGGGGAATGTAGCACCCTGAGGATTCGGCTGCTACAGGGGTATTGCACCTCAACCCAGAGGTGTGATATTCCACTCCCGGTTAAGGATGGAGTGTGGACCTGAGCTCGGTAGGCTGCATGCACTACACACATCCCATTTCCGAGGAGCAGGCCGACGGTACTCCCACTTAGAAATGTGCAGGTACGACCGAGTCTGTTCCTGGCTGGAGTGGGAGGGGGGTGGAACATCCCAAGTAGTGTAGGGGCAGATAGGGGGAGCAGCCTGGGTAAAGATAGGAGCTCATTGGGTGCTGGTCACCTGAGCTCACACATAGAGGGTGTATATAAGGTGGGCACCATCAGAGAACAGGGTCAGTCAGTCAGTCTTTGCAGAGAAGTAAGAAGCAGAGGAGCAGAGCAGCCCCAGAGAGAGAGAGAGGAGAAAGCAAGAGAGACCCAGAGGGGGAAACAGAAGAGAGGACTCTGAGACCCCAAATCCAATCCACGGGTGAAGAGTCGGCATCAGGGTACCGGAACCCAAGCTGGTGGGGGCAAAAACACACCCCAGCCAGAGACCGGAGGCCGTGGGCAGCGTCTGCCACGGCCACCCACCACATCCACCCCGAAGGCATACCACGTGGAGGGTCAGGGAACCCAAGGCCAAGGGTCTCCCAACAGAAGGCCCGAGGGAGCTGGACCTGGGTGGATCAATAGTGGGGACGGCCAGAGAAAGGACAGAAGGAGAGCTCAGGGTCGCGCTCCGGACTCGCTTGGGGGTTGGCTGGATCCAGGACCTGGTGGATGCAGCACGGCTCGGGAGGTCACTTGAAGCTGGAGTGACCGGAACATCAGCAGTGAGTAAACACCCTAAACTGCACAACCCGACTCTGTCTTCATTTAACACCTATGCTGCACCACCACAACCCCCATCCTCTGCACCTGACCCCCTGAGGCTATACCCCACCCGTTGGGGGTTATACCATCACAAGCTGCACCTACACCATCAGCCTCAGCGGACCCTGCTGCAGCGGCGGCCATAGTGACCGCAATACAACGGGTGGCGTAGTCGACATTAAGAACTTAATAACATCTGTAGGACTGCCACATACAACGGAGTTTGACACCCTGGGCACGGACCGGGTCACAGCCACTCAGAAGACTACAACTCCCATCTGATCCGGCTCCGGATATTCCCCCTAAAGAATATGGCCCAGGGGGCGCGTCAACTTTGGCGTAGTCGGCAGGATTACGTGCCCACAACACCCGGGTACTGCGTGCCTGAAGAAAAGAATGAGTTTACCTCAAAAAGAAGTCTCCTGCCGGTTCCGGAGGGTCCTCGCCATCGGACCCCATCACCAGTCGATTCCCGCCGGTTGTCCGCCATTAACAGCTTTTTCCCGCCATCTGCAGAGTTTCCCGCCAAGGGGAAGCGATTCCCGCCATTTCCAAAGGTTTCCCGCCTTGGAAGAGCGGACGCCATTATGGGCGTGCCAGAGGGTGGCAGGAGGCCACCTCCCATCGTGGGCCAGGACCGAAAATGGCGCCAAAAGTGGAAACCGCCCCCACCAACAGAGACTGTGATGCTAGAGGTGTCTGTCAGCGTGAAAGAACTGCCCCTGGAGCTGACAGTCACCAAGTGGCCCCGGGACCGCCCTCGAGGGGGGAGGAGACGAAAGGAGAGAACAAAGATGGGTGCCGCTTGGAGCAGTCTAGAGCGAGCGCACCCGGAGGCAAGAAGCCTGGAGAAGAATATCGGAGGAGCTTACCCGGAGATGGCGAGAAAGCAGAGCAGCACCGGCCCGTTGGCCAGGAGCCTGCTAGAAACCGAGGAGGGAGAGCAGAGCAGCACCGGCCCGCTGGCCAGGAGCCTGCTGGAGACGACTGTAGGAGAGCAGAGCAGCACCGACCCGTTGGTCAGGAGCCTGCTGGAAACAACGACCCCACTAGGCCTAGTGGAGGTCCTAGCACAGCTCCCCCGAGACCGGGAGTGTGCACAGACCGCTCTGGAGGGCCTCGCAAGGAGGATGGCCCGGGTGCAGCGAGAGACGTTGGCGGAGTGGAGCCGTGAGATGGCCCAGCAGACCGAGACCTGTCAGCGGAGCACGCCACCCGAGACGAGGAGACAGACCGCCTCTGAGGATGGCGCGGGAGGACTGAAGGCCGGAGACGGCGCCGAGAAGGGAGCCGAACGAGTGGAGGCAGGTAAAGGGGACGTCTATACCCCAAACCGGGAAACCGCGTACCTGCCCCAGCTCCCCGTCGCAGAGCCCGAAGTCTATCCTGCCGTGCCCGTCGCTGCAACGTCACCGCCGCAGACTAGGCCTCAAACGGGAGCCGCGACCCCTGTGACGTCACACGCCTTGACCCCGAGCGTGACCAAGCAGGAAGTACCACCAGCCTGGTCGCAAGGCCTAGTACCCCCGGGCGCCGCAATACCAACAGCGCCCCCTACCTCCGCGGAGCCACCGGCCTGGTCGCAGGGCCAAGTAGCCCAGGGCGCCGCCGTCCTTACGGTGCCCTTCACTTTCCAGGTGCCCCAGGCCTGGCCGCAAGGCCTGGGCAACCCGGGCGCCACCACCACCGCGCCCATAAGACCAAGAGTGCCGCATCTGGGAGAGGACCTGTACGCCCAGCACACGTGCCCGGATGGGCAGCCATTTATATGGCCACCGGAGTTCCACCATCCCCGACTCCGGAGAGAGAGACCCCTGGATGAACCCCTGATCCCGGCTCCAAAGCCCGTAAAGAGGATCTCGCCCCCGCTAGCGGAAGCGCAGTTTGAGTGGAACCCCACCGGAGAAGATCTTATGGGGTTCACTCAAGAAACTCGGGCAGCTGCAGCGGAGCGTGCTGAGTGCTGCCGCCAACAGCTCGAGGACTTCGAGAGGGAGCGGAGAGAGAGGCGGGTCCGGGAACAGCAAGCTCAAGTAAGGAGCGCGGAGCAGAAGAGCCGGGCCAGGAGAGACCCCCGTGCAGCGCATAGTCCCCGCACCACCGGGACTGTGATAAAGTTTAACCTGCAGCATGGGTGGGGCTTCATCCGAGACCACCACACCCTAGGCGACGTCTTCGTAACCAGGAGAGACGTTGAGTCCCACCTACCGGAGGGACACAAAGGTCGTGACCTTTACATCGGGGACGAGGTCACCTTCACCCGGCACAAGTGTGCCAAAGGTCCCTACGCCCTCCATGTGCATCGCCTGACGGAGGAAGAGCTGCGGTGTGAGGAGGAAGAACAAGAGGACCCGGACGGGTCTGAAACTAGAGTTAAAGGTAACCATAAAGCAAGAGCAGGAGGACGCCGTCGTTAAGTACAGCGAAGTAGAAGCTGTATATAGTTGC
Source organism: Phyllobates terribilis (assembly GCF_046119375.1). Classification (NCBI taxonomy): domain Eukaryota; kingdom Metazoa; phylum Chordata; class Amphibia; order Anura; family Dendrobatidae; genus Phyllobates; species Phyllobates terribilis. The sequence goes on from NW_027362771.1 coordinate 297,530,309, forward strand.
CCGTCGGGGCACTGTGAACTGAAATTGTTACTGTTGCTAATATAGTCCCCGTTGGGACCAGCAAGTGTGAACTGTTACCCGTATTTCCCTAAATCCCACTGACCGAGGACTGAGAGCGGTCATTCCTCCCTAATACCTGGCCGAGGACTGAGAGCGGCCATACCCCTTGTAAATAGTTGCGCGTCCTAAAGCGCCCCCTACCGGTTTTATAGGAAAGCCACGAGTTCCAAAGACTGTCGCACTTTACCCGGTCACACGTTGCACAGTGACCGGAGGAGGAGCCAGAGGCGACGAGAATGTTTTATAAGAATGTTTTGCTGCTAATGTATGTTATTTTATATGTTTATACGATGTTGTTGATATGAAAAAAATTTTGTATGTTTTGGTGTTGTTTGTGTCTTACAGCCCGAGGACGTGCTGTGATTTACCAGGGGGGAATGTAGCACCCTGAGGATTCGGCTGCTACAGGGGTATTGCACCTCAACCCAGAGGTGTGATATTCCACTCCCGGGTAAGGATGGAGTGTGGACCTGAGCTCGGTAGGCTGCATGCACTACACACATCCCATTTCCGAGGAGCAGGCCGACGGTACTCCCACTTAGAAATGTGCAGGTACGACCGAGTCTGTTCCTGGCTGGAGTGGGAGGGGGGTGGAACATCCCAAGTAGTGTAGGGGCAGATAGGGGGAGCAGCCTGGGTAAAGATAGGAGCTCATTGGGTGCTGGTCACCTGAGCTCACACATAGAGGGTGTATATAAGGTGGGCACCATCAGAGAACAGGGTCAGTCAGTCAGTCTTTGCAGAGAAGTAAGAAGCAGAGGAGCAGAGCAGCCCCAGAGAGAGAGAGAGGAGAAAGCAAGAGAGACCCAGAGGGGGAAACAGAAGAGAGGACTCTGAGACCCCAAATCCAATCCACGGGTGAAGAGTCGGCATCAGGGTACCGGAACCCAAGCTGGTGGGGGCAAAAACACACCCCAGCCAGAGACCGGAGGCCGTGGGCAGCGTCTGCCACGGCCACCCACCACATCCACCCCGAAGGCATACCACGTGGAGGGTCAGGGAACCCAAGGCCAAGGGTCTCCCAACAGAAGGCCCGAGGGAGCTGGACCTGGGTGGATCAATAGTGGGGACGGCCAGAGAAAGGACAGAAGGAGAGCTCAGGGTCGCGCTCCGGACTCGCTTGGGGGTTGGCTGGATCCAGGACCTGGTGGATGCAGCACGGCTCGGGAGGTCACTTGAAGCTGGAGTGACCGGAACATCAGCAGTGAGTAAACACCCTAAACTGCACAACCCGACTCTGTCTTCATTTAACACCTATGCTGCACCACCACAACCCCCATCCTCTGCACCTGACCCCCTGAGGCTATACCCCACCCGTTGGGGGTTATACCATCACAAGCTGCACCTACACCATCAGCCTCAGCGGACCCTGCTGCAGCGGCGGCCATAGTGACCGCAATACAACGGGTGGCGTAGTCGACATTAAGAACTTAATAACATCTGTAGGACTGCCACATACAACTGAGTTTGACACCCTGGGCACGGACCGGGTCACAGCCACTCGGAAGACTACAACTCCCATCTGATCCGGCTCCGGATATTCCCCCTAAAGAATATGGCCCAGGGGGCGCGTCACCATCATAATGAAAAAAACTCCAGTAATAATCTCAATATTACCGCCATATAGCGAACATACAGTGGGAGACACCCGTTCTACACATGTACTATGCATACCTTTCAAGTGAGTACAACACAAGTAAATCTTGCAATCACAGGTGACGTCTTATCTGATTTGAATTGTTAATTTTCCCTTTTTTTCTTCAGCAGGCCAACCTCACATGAAGACAGGGCTGGTTTTAGACCAAGTGGGGCCGTGAGCAAAAGTTTAAAGTGGGTCCCCCAATGCTGACATATTGCACCGTCACACAGAAACGTTTCGGTTGTATTTACATGCGCTGAGTTCAGGTCGGTAAACGAGCGTGATTGACAATATTGAAGTCGTTTGACGCTTGTTTCCCGGCCTCTTTACAGTGGCTGAGAAAGAATGATGGGCACAGAACAGTCACTAATAGATCAATCTGTCCCCATACAGCATCATGTTACCAGTAGCATATCTGCAGTTTTCACCGGGCGATGTGCTGCTGAGAACAAGGATTTTTGTTCCGGCATAAACAATCCAATCACTTGATGAATAGGCAGAATTTTGCTTTAGTATAATACACCCCATAGTCCTCCACATAGTATAATGTGTCCCATAGCCCTCCATTAGCATAATATGTTCCATAGCCAACCATATAGCATAATGTACCACATAGCCCTCCATATAGCATAATACACTCCCCATAGTTCTCTATATAGTATAATACACTCCTCATACTTCTCCATATAATATAATGTACTCTCCATAGTCCTCTATATAGTATAATGCACTCTACATAGTCCTCCATATAGTATAATGCACACCCCATAGTCCTCCATACAGTGTAATGCACCCCATATTCTCCATAAAGTATAATGCACCCCCCATAGTCTTCCATATAGTACAGTGCACTTCCCATAGTATAATGTGCCCCCTAGCCTTCCATATAGTATAATACAAGCCCCATAGTCCTCCATGTTGCATAACGCATACCCCATAGTCCTCCATATAGTATAATGCACTCCCCATAGTCTTCCATATAGTATAGCCCCATAAAGTATGATGCAGCCCCATATATAGTATAATGCAGCTCCATATATAGTATAATGCAGCCCCATATAGTATAATGCAGCCCCCATAAAGTATAATATAGCCCTCATAAAGTATAATGCAGCCCCCATAGAGTATAATGCAGCCCCGTAGTCCTCCAGTATTATGGCCACCATGTATTCACTGATTTAAAAAAAAAATGCACCTCTCCTCATTCCCTTGCTGCTCCGGTCTCTGCAGTGCATCTACTCAGGATCTCCACTGCCCGTCACAGCGTGGTGCGCGATGAAGTAACATCATCGCGTCCCCTGCGTCAGATTCAGGTGAGGAATGGTGGGGGAGGGAGCATCACCAGACGCTCTCTCCTCCATCATTGCTTTCAATTGCATCAGCATCTATGATGCTGATACAGTTGAATGCACGATGTGGGGGGAGGCCGGAGCCGGGCCCCTGACTCACAGGCACCATAGTGGCCTCCTGGTGTGCGACTATTAGAGGCACGCCACTGACTGGGGGACCCTGGGGGAGTGGAGGCCGTAGGCGAATGCCTAGTTTTCCTGCCCCCAATGCCGCCCTGCATGAAGATATCTTCCTTCCATAAATTCTGTCTGCCGAATGTAATGCAGAGACATCGTTGGCTGATAATCCAGCACCCTCCCCAATTTTCCCCACAACCACTTAGTGACCTAGATGGTTAAGCATTGTTTACATGCAGCACTTTTTTGCTGCATTTTTTTATGCCTATTAAAAGCTGCTGTTTTACAGTACCAGCAAAAGCTATGAGATCTCAGAGATCTCGTGCACACACTTGTTTTTTTGCTGACTGAATTTGAGAACTGCAGCGTTTTTGAAATCTGGAGCATGTCAATTCTTTCTGCATTTTCGCAGCATTCTTTTCACCCATAAAAAGCAATGAGAAACTGAAAACATGCTGCAAGAATGCAACAGATGTTTTTGCAGGATTTTCTCTGCATTTTTTAAGTGTTTTTGGTGAATAAAACTAACTTTATTAAACATGAACTTTAGACAAAGCACACATGTAGTACACACCCAAAAACCACATAAAAAACGAAGCACAAATATCAAAAGTAGAGCGTTTTCAATGCAGCGTTTTTACCAAGAGAGCAGGTTTTGACTGCAGAAAAAAAGCACTGCGTCTGAACATAGCCCTTAGAGCCCTACATGGAATTAATACAATTCTTTTGTGAGCCACACAGTAAGGCCACGGCCCCTCTATCAGTATTTGGTTAGTATTTTTTCTCAGGCGTGGGAGCCAAAACCAGGAGTGGGTGATAAATACAGAATTGGTGACGTGTTTCTATTATACCTTTTCTCTGATTGTTCCTCACCTGGTTTTGGCTCCCACTCCTGAGAAAAAATACTAACCGAATACTGATAGTGGGATTGTGGCCTAATACTCTCCCTCTCTGAGCCTCCACATACTAATAAGGAAACCTTTATGTCCCCACACTGTGATAGTGCTCCTGCACTGAAAAAAAACTTTGTACTTCCCCAAATTGATAGTACCCTTCTGTGCCCAAACATAATATAGTGCACCCTATATGCCTCCACACAGTAATAATGCCCCCCATTGTGCTTTCACATAATAAACGTACCCCCGCTGTGCCCACCCCAAAGTGCCCACCTTTGTGCCTACTCATAGCAATAGTGCTACATCTGTTCCTGCACACAATAATAGTGCCCTTATTGACCCTCTAAATAGTAATAGGGTCGCCTCTGCATTTCCATACAGTAACAGTGCCCCAGTTGTACCCCCACAAAGTATAAGTTCTCCATTTGTGTCTCCACATAGGAATAATTCCATTACTCATTCAATAGTAATCTCCCTTTGTGTCCCTAAGTACACTGGCAATAATGTAAAAATAAACTCCTCCTTCCTTGCGATGTGGCTTATTGCTGGTAATGGCCAATTTGACATTTTTCGGAAATGACAGATGGGCAGCTTTGGGCTGCCTGCTACGTATTCTTTCATAGGAAACGGCAACAATCATGGCTTTGGAGCGGTACAAAGGCTCTGCAGTGACTTCGATTTCTATAAAAAATATTGCTTCACACCATGGCAGATGCACTTTGACATCAGTTTGAATCCCATGGGTCATAGGTCATGATCGGGTATTTTTAACATAAAAATACTGCAAGTGTGAACAGAGGGTAAAATAATTACCCTTGTATAAGGAAATGTTATATCTTCTGTAGAGTTTAGGGAAAGTGTAAAGCTGGCATCCCTATCATGTTTCATAGAAGCAAATGTTTTACTAATAAGCCGGCCATATGGCAGCTGCCTTGTGTCATATCAGCTTCCAGCGAAGAATCCAGATATTATTATCAGCAAACATGATATACTCTGAATTTACATTTATAAAATGAATTTCCTAGTTTCTGTTTCAGAGCTTCACATTTATTTTCAATTAATTATCATAGATCAGATTTCAGTATTCAATATTTTTATTTTATTACTTTTACATATAATATATAATTCAATAAATTGATGAAATTTAATCTTTAGTATTAACATTGATTATGTATGGGACAACCCTTTTAACAGATCATTCACTATATGGCCTTCTAAAGTCAATACTCTATGGTTACCCTTAGAATGACATAAAATATCTTTTTGGAAGCTGCTTTATATCGACTGCACACTTTTATGTTTAATGGTCATTTAAAAAAAATGTTTGACTCCAAATATGAACATTGTTGACCTGGGGTGGCAAGGGACCACCAGTAACATTGACTTTGGAGGCCCACTGTTTAGCAACACGCAAATATTGCATTACTCTCATTCACACACTTACCTATGCCTGTATATAATAATACATTAGGTAGTTTAATAAATGACTAATGAGGTGTTGCCATTGTCTGCACAAAACAAGTGTATTGTGCCAGCTACTTCTCAAATAGATGCGCCAACTCCTGCACAGTGACCCACCGGGGGATTCATCCATTTGCCTGTGGGCCAGTCAAAATATTAACGGTTATTGAAGAATCGCCTTTTTCAGCCAGTCAGGGTCCATTGCCACAGTGTATACTTTTAAACTCATTAAGTATTTCAAATTTGCAAAATTGTTGTAATTCAGCCACATTAGAGAGTTTCCGAGCATGAACTGCCTTTTTAAGGTCATGCCACAGCATCTCAATCAGATTAAGGTCAGGATGTTGACTAGGCCACCCCAAAGTCTTAATTTTGTTTTTCTAAAGCCATTCAGAGGTGAACTTTCCCAACCCAAGTGCGCTTCAGCTTGAGGTCACTTACAGATGGCCGGATATTCTCCTTTAGGATTTTTTGGTAGAGAGCAGAATTCTTGATTCCATTTACCACAGCAAGTCTTCCAGATCCTGAAGTAGCAAAACAGCCCCAGGCCATCAAACTACCACCACCATATTTTACTGTTGGTATGATGTTCCTTTTCTAAAATGCTGTGTTACTTCTACCCCAGATGTAATGGGACATACACCTTCCAAAAAGTTAAACTTTTGTCTCGTCAGTCCACAGAATATTCTCTCAAAAGTCTTGGCGATCTTCAAGATGTTTTCTGGCAAAACTGAGACGAGACTTTATGTTCTTTTTTCTCAAAAGTGGTTTTCGACTTGTAACTCTGCCATGAATGCCATTCTTGCCCAGTCTCTTTCTTATGGTGGAGTCATGAACACTGACCATAACTGAGGCAAGTGAGGCCTGCAGTTCTTTGGATGTTGTTGTGGGGTCTTTTGTGACCTCTTGGTTGAGTCGTCGCTGTGCTCTTGGTGTAATTTTGGTATGCCAGCCACTCCTGGGAAGGTTCACCACTGTTTCACGTTTTCACCATTTGTGGATAATTGCTTTCACTGTGGTTCGCTGGAGTCCCAAAGCTTTAGAAATGGCTTTATAACCTTTTCCAGACTGATAGATCTCAATTACTTTATTTCTCATATGTTCCTGAATTTCTTGGATCGCAGCAAGATGAGTTGATTTTGAGGATCTTTTGGTCTACTTCACTTTGACAGGCAGGTCCTATTTAGGTGATTTCTTGATTCAGAACAGGTGTGGCAGTAATCAGGCCTGAGTGTGGCTAGGGAAATTGAACTCATCTATCCAAAGATGTGATAAATCACAATTAATTTATGTTTTAGGGTGGGAGGCAATCACTTTTCCACACAGGGCCCTGTAGGTTTCGATTTCTTTTCCCCTTAATAATAAAGACCTTCATTTAAAAACTGCATTTTGTGTTTACTTTTGTTATCTTTGTTTAATGTTTAAATTTGTTTTGTGATCTGGAATATTTAAGTGTGACAAATGCAAAAGAATGAGAAATCAGGAAGGGGGCAAACACTTTTTCACACCATTAAATAAAAACATTCTAAATTGTAAATTATTTTTTTCATTTTAAATAAATTTACATTAGTAAAATAGTATTCACACCTGTGCTATGTTTGTATGCTTGAAATAGCTGATCATGATGCTTTTAAAGTCAAGAGTAAGCATATGGTCAAGTGCAACACTGGTCAACAAATATTAACTTTTTTTCTGTTTCCTTTTTTAAAATATGTTAACTTTATGTATTTTGAGGCGCTGATTTCAGAAATGTAATCAGAGTTTCTGTAGCACGTACCATTTCCGAGATATTTTCATTTTACGATTATAATGATAAGGACTGAACATAGTGCATAATAAATTTGCATTTATATTAAACTTTTTATTTCAGAAGTGTATTTTTGGTAGAAATAACCAATGAAATTCATAATATGGACTTTCTTTACTATAATATACAGCACTTAAGCCCTGTCCAATCATGCATTGCATTAATTGTGCACTCTCAGGCATGCCCAGACACAACTGTCAGACTTTGGTCTATTTCCAAGTAGCATTATATAATAGCAGTAGTAATGACGCTGTAGTCTTCATGTGTTTCTTCTGTTTTGCAGAAAATTTCATAAGGTGCAAAACTGTTTAATAAGTAACGAGTTGCAGAATGTCGCGCCAATGTCGCAATAGCAGTGACCTCTTTTGTTATAAATGTGGAGATTATACCCATAAAGCCCAGAAAAGGAGTATAACTGCAGTTGTTAACAAGGCATATGAGTTATATTTTGGATGTAAAATTGGTGACCAAGACAGAGCATAGGCTCCTCATATATGCTGCTCATCTTGCGCTACGAGTTTGAGGTTTTGGCTGAAGGGTGTGCGACCATTGATGCTGTTTGCCATTCCAATGATTTGGAGGGAGCAGAAGGACCATATAACCGATTGTTACTTCTGCATGACGAATGTATCTGGTTTTTCTTCTAAGAACAGGAGGTCTATTGAATATCCCAACCTTGTTTCTGCAATCAGACCAGTGGCACACGATGAAAGTCTGCCAGTTCAAAAACCACCGCCAGTGTGGAGAATAGAAGATGATGATGAAATGACGGTTGATTCATTAGAGATGGAACCTGCTGCTGCTGATTCAGATTTCGAACCATCAATATCAACTGCTCCTCATTTAATATCTCAAGCAAGACTCAACGATCTGGTCAGAGATTTGGGTTTATCAAAGAGTCAGGCAGAACTTCTTGGATCAAGGTTGCAAGGGTGGAATCTGTTGCAGCCAGGTACTAAAATTTTAGTATTTCGCAGTCGTCATGAAGATTTGACCAAATATTTCAGTCAAGCTGACATTCTCACTTTTTGCAGTAATTTTACTGGATTGTTTTCTGTCCTTGGAGTTGACCATGACCCAAGGGAATGACGACTCTTCATTGATTCATCGGTCTTAAGTTTGAAGGCTGTCTTGCTACACAATGGCAATGTCTACCCTTCGATCGAAGAACAGGTTGAAAGTTTTCTTCAGGCTTACAAGTCAATGAAGTGCAACATGTCACTTAAAATACATTTCCTTCATTCACACATTGACTTTTTCCGACCAAACTTCGGCGCTGTAAGTGATGAACATGGTGAAAGGTTTCATCAAGACATTTCCCAGATGGAGAAACGGTACCAGGGGAGGTGGAGTTCCTAGATGCTGGGTGACTATTGTTGCAATCTTGTCCGTGACTCATCGGTCAGTGATTATAAATGAAAATCAACGGCAAAACATTTCTAAACTTGATCGCTGTTGCTGACTTTTGCATTCGGAATATCACATGTCACTGCGAATTTGACAGTACAGTTATATGAAAAAGTTTGGGCACCCCTATTAATCTTAAGCTTAATGTTTTATAAAAATTGGTGTTTTTGCAACAGCTATTTCAGTTTGATATATGTAATAACTGTTGGACACAGTAATGTTTCTGCCTTGAAATGAGGTTTATTGTACTAACAGAAACTGTGCAATCTGCATCCAAACAAAATTTGTCAGGTGCATAAATATGGGCACCCTTATCATTTTCTTGTTTTAAATACTCCTACCTACTTTTTACTGACTTACTAAGGCACTTTTTTGGTTTTGTAACCTCATTGAGCTTTGAACTTCATAGCCAGGTGTATGCAATCATGAGAAAAGCTACTTAAAGTGGCCACTTGCAAGTTGTTCTCCTGTTTGAATCTCCTCTGAAGAGTGGCATCATGGGCTCCTCAAAACAACTGTCAAATGATCTGAAAACAAAGATTATTCAACATAGTTGTTCAGGGGAAGGATACAAAAAGCTGTCTCAGAGATTTAACCTGTCAGTTTCCACTGTGAGGAACATAGTAAGGAAATGGAAGAACACAGGGACAGTTCTTGTTAAGGCCAGAAGTGGCAGGCCAAGAAAAACATCAGAAAGGCAGAGAAGAAGAATGGTGAGATCAGTCAAGGACAATCCTCAGACCACCTCCAGAGAGCTGCAGCATCAACTTGCTGCAGATGGTGTCACTGTGCATGGGTCAACTATACAAGGCACTTTGCACAAGGAGAAGCTGTATGGGAGAGTGATGCGAAGGAAGCTGTTTCTGCAAGCACGCCACAAACAGAGTCGGCTGAGGTATGCAAAAGCACATTTGGAGAAGCCAATTTCTTTTTGGAACAAGGTCCTGTGGACTGATGAAACCAAGATTGGTCATACAAAAAGGCGTTATGCATGGCGGCAAAAAAACACAGCATTCCAAGAAAAAACACTTGCTACTCACAGTAAAATTTGGTGGAGGTTCCATCATGCTTTGGGGCTGTGTGGCCAATGCCGGCACCGGGAATCTTGTTAAAGTTGAGGGATGCATGGATTCCACTCAGTATCAGCAGATTCTTGACAATAATGTTCAAGAATCAGTGATAAAGTTGAAGTTACGCAGGGGATGGATCTTTCAGCAAGACAATGATCCAAAACACCGCTCCAAATCTACTCAGACATTCATGCACAGGAACAATTACAATGTTCTGGAATGGCCATCCCAGTCCTCAGACCTGAATATCATTTAACATCTGTGGGATCATTTGAAGAAGGCTGTCCATGCTCGGCGACCATCAAACTTAACTGAACTGGAATTGTTTTGTAAAGAGGAATGGTCAAAAATACCTTCATCCAGGATCCAGGAACTCATTAAAAGCTACAGGAAGCGACTAGAGGCTGTTATTTTTGCAAAAGGAGGATCTACTAAATATTAATGTCACTTTTCTGGTGAGGTGCCCATACTTATGCACCTGTCAAATTTTGTTTGAATGCAGATTGCACATTTTCTGTTAGTACAATAAACCTCATTTCAAGGCAGAAACATTACTGTGTCCAACAGTTATTACATATATCAAACTGAAATAGCTGTTGCAAAAACACCAATTTTTATAAAACATTAAGCTTAAGATTAATAGGGGTGCCCAAACTTTTTCATATAACTGTATTTAATGCATACATATAATTGCATTTTTCTCAAAAATCTTACGTGATAGAGCAATTCTGAAGTTATTTCTGAACTCAGCATGACAATTCCGATAAGATTCACCTAATTTCATGCAGGAAACAAAAACCTTGTTGAACAGTGTTCAAAGGATGAAACTCTGACTTCCAAACTTTAGCTACATAATTACATGACTATAATAGTAAATTTCACAAATACACTGCTCACTGTGTCCTAGGGGCACAGTGAATGACAGCTCTGCCGCCCAATCAGGAACTACTGACTATTCCCATGCTAATTTAGGAGTGCCAAGCAGTCCAATCAGGCCAGGTCTGCTGGGCTTCCTCTAGGTGTCACCTTTCTGGGTGATTACTTGGCTATTTAGCTGGCTGGCAATGGTCAGACAATTGCCAGTCATAGCTTTGCTCGGTGGTGTGCGTGCCTTTTGCTTTTGTGTTCTGCTGTTCTGATCTTTTGCTGCCTGACCTTGGACTTTGCTTTTTGACTATTCATTTGCCTAACCCCTTTGTCTCGATCCACTATAGTTCTGGACTTCTGACCTTGGACTGTGACCTGCTTTCTCTTTTGTCTTGCCCCTCTGCCTTTGACGTACACTCTTGGTGTTTGACCCCGAACTTCTTGACTCCCCTGCGTCATAGCTTGTCTGTGAGAAGTGATGATAGCCAGGTTCATAGTGAAATTAGAAAATAGCAAATTGGTACATAAGACACCTGATAGTCGTACAAGGAGAAACATAGAAAACTTACCCCCTCCCACATCCACCCATCATAGACCCACCTCAAAGGGCTTTCACCCGGAAACATGTACTCCTTTCTAATCTGAATCCAAAATAGTTGTATGCTAATGGCTGTCTCTTCTTTTGTAGAAAAGGAGGCTCTTTTGGTATATATCTACAAACATGTTGTAAGGCTTGTTAAAGCATCAGACACTGACTTATAGTGTAGTCACCTCCAATAGGTGGCACTGCAGAGACAGCTTTCTTTCTTCTGGAAGTGTACTAATCTGCATACTTTTTTCCCAGGAAGCACTGCCTTACCTATAAGATTTCCTACACTAGCTGGCACTCTCCACAAGCCAAGTTATTGCTCCCCTAGACTTTTGGCTAGAATAGTTAACCTGACACATACTAATATTTATACAATCAATTTACAATAAGAAAACAATAATGTACACAGAACAATAACAGAAATATTTTGGCCTTAACTGGACCCTCACCATGCATTTTAGACTGATAATATGTCAATTGAGTCTGTTGCGTTTAGTATCATAATTTTTACAAACTGGATACCTACTACTAGCACCACCCTAACTAATGACAGAGGAAACATAATTATCTGACTACATGTAAATTGGGCTCTGGTATAAAGGTTTTATGTCCATATTGTTTTATTGTTGGTACTTAGTTTATGGGGCCATTAATGTAAAACCTGTGATCCGATGAGTCTAATAAAAGTGCAGTGTCTCCGGTAGCTTTAATTATCGTCATAACTTTTAGAGATCTCTGGCTCTGATTAGCTGAAGAAACGTGTATCGTATAGCTTTAAGTAGTGAAGTAAAAGAGTTCCCACATTTGTAAATGATTAACCTATCCAATTTTTCTTTATAAAGGACAGTCTGATAGTTATAATCCACTCACAGCTTCTTGCACGTACCAAACTACACGTGAGCATACTCACACATCATATCTAACTACGTAAAAATTGTACTTTGAACCTTTCATTTTTGCTGGTTGCACGCCAAATTGTAATAATTGACTTAATGAACACTTTCACCTACTTCACTGTAGTGTAGCTAGTTTTCCCTGGTGCATGATTTATGCGAGTGTTTGTTTAGTTAAATTGAGAACTAGTAGCTCAGTGGTTAGCACAAAGGGTTTGAGGGTATCAAAATTGATGCCCTTGTACCTTAGCCCCTGTGTCTGACCATCCTTCTGGGCTGCCTTTCCATATTACAACTTCATTAGTGCCAGGCGAGGAGACAACAAAATGACACTACTGCCCAATACACTATCTGCTCCTTAGCGTTACAGGAGCATTATGAGCACAAATTATGGTTTACTATGCCTGTCACTTAAAGGGCGCCTGAATCTCAGCTGCTCAATACTATAGTGGAATAGTATCCCTTTAAGTTGGCTTGTCTGCTTCCTTACCCTGGTTTAACTTTTACCCACACAACTGGAACTAAACTCAGTGATCCATAATTATTAATTATTTAGAGGGTAGTTTGGGAGAATTGCTCTTAATATATTAAAAAGTGCCGGCCTCTGAATGGGGTTTTCCACTTTAATACAAGTGAAACCTATATATACATTTATATATATACAGTATATATATATATAACTGTTCATTTTTGATCTTATTTTGGCAACAAGATAATCTTCTGGCCATGTCTGCATGTTAGTTGATGTATCAATTGGATATTAACATTAATCAGCAGATGCACGCATACTTACACACACACACATACACCACACAAATACACATACGCACACATATGCAGACACACACTAACACATATGTGCACACACGCAGACGTACTGATATACACACACGCACATATATATATATGCACATGCGCACACAAACACTCACACAGACACACATACACATATATACACACACGTGAATAATATGTTGCTTTCAATATAAAGTTTTAATGCTTGACCAACATGACCAACAACAATAAAGCTTTGTGGAGTCAAAGTGAATGGTACATAATTTGCAATATCACCCAGGGCGTGAAAGTTTATTGCTCTGGCACTAATGTCTGTCTGCCAATTTGTGTAAATACTTCTAAGATTGCACGTCTAACACGCCTTGCTAGCAGACAGTTCTGTGCATGTTCATTATATAATATATTTTGATATCTTAAAGTGTCCCTCCACATCACAATAGCAATACACATTACATGCTTAATGCATAGTTAAAAAAACTAGATGTCCTCATTTTAGCATGGAAATTGCCTCTTCAGAGAAAAAGAGGACTTGCACTCTATAGCGCCACCTATTGGAAGCAGAAATCCTACAAGTCACAATCAACCCTTTAACAAGTCGTGCAATATGACTTAGGATAAAAGCCAAATCAGAATCTCAATTTGCAGACACAGTGTTTCGGGCTGTTGACCCTCATCAGTGCAAAGTATGAGAACTGATTTGGCTAGATGAGAGGCTCTGTACTGAGGTCTAAGGGGTAACGTTTCTCCTTGTGGAGAGTGACATACAGGCTCTGGCATGTCAAGGTAAGGAGGCTTATTCGCCGTGAAATGCTCCTCTGGGAAATTTAATATGCAATTTGCCTCTTCAGAGAGGAAGAGGACTTGTGCTCATTTTTAGCACAACTCTTCCAATCCCATTTCCCCTTCACCTCTATAAAATGGCTAGTAGCTACTGAGACTAGTGAAGGTATATTGTGCTTTGCTTGTCTGAGACACTTTTGGATGGACCCTCCTAAGGCTGGGAGGGAGTGTATCATCTTCAACATTTATGTTTTTGATGTTGATGAAACTTAAAGTGAATGACCAAAACTTTATTCTTTATTATTATTCTAGTCATTCTGAAACCCTGATTAAAGCTGGAATCAGTTTGATAGAGTTAGGGCAGCCATCAGGAATTTCTGGGCTTTATATATCCAAGGGGTCTTATCCTCTACCCCCCCATAATAGATGCATTTTATGTAAACCACTCATTTCATACGCATATGCACACACACCACTTACATATTAGATGCATATAGCACACATTGGACACATACAACACACACACCGTTCACATATTACACTCATACTGTTCACATATCGGTCACATATTAGACACCTGCAGCACACACGGCTCACATATTAGATCAGGGGTGGGGAACCTTTTTTCTGCCAAGTTCCATTTGGATATTTAGAACATGTTTCGCAGGTCATACAAAATTGTCAACTTACAAATTATCCTGCTATATTTGGTTAAACATTTAAAAAACTCCCACCTAATGTGATGGCTGAAACTGTTTCTCTTTGGTGAGGCATGTGATGGTACGTGATATTGATGATGTTGTTACTTGCAATTGCTTTTCCAGGTTTACATCGGTCAGTCTGGAGCGCAGTCGACTCTTTGTGATGATAACGGCTTGCAGTAGTAAATTGTACCGAACGCAGATGCATATTTCAATGCATGTTTCCTCAAAATGGTACAGGAAAAATATATATCTTTGTACCGTGTTAGCCAGTAGATAGAAAAATATTAAAATTTGAGAGTCCTCAATGATTGATTCCTTTTAATGGCTAACTGAAAAGATGGCAACAAATTGCAAGCTTTCGAGACTACTAAGTTCTCTTCATCAGGCATAGGATAGCATAAAATCTGAAGAGTCACATATTTATGCACAAGATGACACAGGAATAATGCAATAGATGAAACAAATGACGTGAAGTAAAATTATCAATGTGGGAGAGGGATAAACAGTTGTGACCGTTAATATTGGAATAGTTCATAGGAGTGTGAAAGTTTTATTGTCTTGTGATTGAGGTCTGGTCCATGATTGAATGAACAAATGTTCTGACACATTCTTGATAAAAATATGCTGTCATCTACCAGGATGATGAAGGTGAAACGAGGGTGGACATTTGAGCAAAACAATGATCCTAAATACACAGCCAAGGAAAATCTCAATTGGTTTCAGAGAAAGAAAATAAAGCTGCTAGAATGGCCCAGCCAATTACCTGACCTGAATCCAATAGAAAATTTATGGAAGGAAATAAAGCTAAGAGTTCATAGAAGGAGCCCATGGAATCTTCAGGATTTGAAGAGTGTTTGTGTGGAAGAATGGGCCAAAATCACACCTGAGCAATGATGTGACTAGTTTCTCCATGCAGGAGGTATCTTGAAACTGTTATCATCAACAAAGGCTTTTGTGCGAAGTATTAAATAAATTTCAGTTAGTGTGTTCCATACTTTTTCCCTGTGTCATTTCTCATTATTACACATATTACGCATAACTTCATTTATGGACATCTTTGGTTTGATTTCTTTGCCTGTGTGGATTGGATGCGTTGTTGTTACCGACATTTGGTGATAATTTCATTTCAATAGCACCTTTAGAAATATATTTACTTAGAAAATTTATGATGTGTTTAATGCTAATTTCACCAGCTGTATGTGTATGTTATGAGCGGCATAAACTTGCCACAGATTGGCATACCTGTCTTCATTTAGATCATGTACACATCTAGGTCAGGGTCGCTTACCTAGGAAAAAACAATTTTAAAGCAAACCTATCAAGGGGATTTATCCTATTAATGTATTATTAGTGCTTTGTTAGCCTTCTAAAAACATTTTTAATGATGCCTTTATTACAACTAAGTGTTGCTGTAGTGAAAAAATAGTGTAATCCTGGTGCACTTATACCCCAGCTAGAACGGGAGCGCCATCACTCACCTCTGTAATAGAATCATAGAATCATAGAAAGGTCGAGTTGGAAGGGACCTCCAGGGTCATCTGGTCCAACCCCCTACTCAATGCAGGATTCACTAAATCATCTCAGACAGATGTCTGTCCAGCCTCTGTTTGAAGACTTCCATTGAAGGAGAACTCATCACCTCTCGTGGCCGCCTGTTCCAGTCATTGACCATCCTCATTGTCAAAAAGGTTTTCTAATATCTAATCTGTATCTTCTCTCATTCAGTTTCATCCCATTGCTTCTAGCCTTTCTTTGTGCAAATGGAAATAAAGCTAATCCCTCTACCGTGTGACAGCCCTTGAGATATTTGTAGACAGCTATTAAGTCTCCTCTCAGACTTCTCTTTTGCAAGCTAAATATTCCCAAATCCTCTAACCGTTCCACATAGGACATTATTTGCAGATCGGTCACTATTCTGGTTGCTCTTCTCTGAACTTGCTCCAGTTTCTTCATGTATTTTTTAATATGTGGTGCGCCCAGAACTGGACACAGTATTCCAGATGAGGTCTCACCAAAAAGGAGTAGAGGGGGATAATTACTTCACGTGAGCTAGACTGTATGCTTCTGTTAATGCAATCCAGAATTGTGTTTGCCTTTTTTGCTGCTGCATCACACTGTTGACTCATGTTCAATCTATGATCTATTAGTATACCCAAGTCTTTTTAACATGTTCTGTTGCTTAGCCCCATTCTGTATATGCTTTTTTCATTTTTATTGCTCAGATGTAGCACTTTTCATTTCTCCCTGTTAAAAACCATTCTATTAGTCGCTGCTCACAGTTCCAGTTTGTTTAGATTTTTTTTGAATCCTCTCTCTCTCTCTTCTGTAGTTTACTCATATCATGCCCAGAGTGGCATGATTGACAAATCCGCATGAGCAGGGCAGAGGAGAGGGACTTCTCCTGCTTCATGCTCTCCCTGCACATATTGGCTTGTCAAACACGCTGCTATTGGCATGATAGCAGTAAACTGCAGGCAGGGTCGGGCCCACAGGAGAAATTAACTCTAAGGGTCCACACTACAGCTATATGCAAATAACTGTTAGCCATTATCCCCATTGTAGTGAAGCGTCGACTGTAAAATATAGGTGGGTCTTGCACATCTACTGTGCACCACCATAACTAGGATGTACAATTACAGAAGTTTGCATTGAAGGGGTTCTTTGGTGAAAACAAGTTATTATCAATCCATGGAATCTACAGGATAGGTGATAACCTATTGATCGTAAGAATGGGGAAATTTTATCACTAATGGGGCACTTATATACTGAATGATACAACATACAAGGGAGAAATACTACTACACAATGACCAGACCACATATTACCACCACATAGTGACCGAACACTATAATACTGATCATTAATAAAAACCACAATAATAACACTAATTTTATTACCAGTGACATTACACAGGAGCTCTGTAGATAGTATATAGTACCAATGTACAGGTAATACAGTGATCATCGGTGACATTATACATAGGAGCTCTGTATATAGTATAAGTGTACAGGTTAATATAGTGATCACAAGTAACATTATACACATGAGCTCTGTAAATAGTATATATTGTATAGTATACAGGTAATACAGTGATCATCAGTGACGTCTCTAGTTGAAGTCATTATTCTTCACTTTTCTTCTTCATCCGGCACAGACCGCTATCACTTCTTCCTGTCAGGACCTGTCTCTGCAGAAAGTAAAACCCAGACATCTATAGCTGATTGCTTTTACAGCACATTCCCCACTTTTTCCCTGACTTCAACACTGCGCAAGATGAAGAAAAAAAGTGACATAGTGCCGCCCTGCACAGTAACAGGACCTCTGTTTTGTTTCCCTCATGAAAAATAGTATCCTCAAAAGTAAAATATATTACAGCAGTAATAATGTCCCCTAATTGGCCCTTACAGTAATTATGTCCCCCTCTTGCCACCATAAACTAATGTTCTTCATTCTGAGCCACATACAGTAATTATGTCACTCATCCTGGTCCGTTCCTGTAAAAATGTCCCTCATTTTGTAATAATGTACTCTGTCCTGGCCCTTTTCTTTAATGTCCCTCATCCGGTGCCCTTCCTGTAATAATGTCCCCCATCCTGGGCCCCTTTATTTTTTAATATCCTCCATCCTGGTCCCCTTTTATTTAATAATGTCCTCTGTTACAGGCCTTTTTATTTAATAACGTCCCTCATCCTGGGTCCCTGTTATTTAATAACGTCTCCTATCCTAGGTATCTTCCTGCAATAATGCCCCCCATCCTGAGCACCTTTTTTTAATATTGCCCCCCCCATCTTGGGCCCTTTCTTTAATAATGTCCCCCATCCTGGCCTTATGTCCCACATCCTGCTGCTCTTCTGCAACACAGAAAAAAACATATTCTTCTTATCTGTACGTGCCCCCTCTGGCATCCTTTTGCTGCTCCATATACAGGGTAGGCCCCCATGCGACCTGCTCAGGGGTGCATAGAAGGCTGATAAAGCACTGATATTACATTACAGGAAGAAATATCCTAGACAGGTTTCCTTTAAAGCTATTTTTATCATGCTAAAGTAGCATTACATAAAATAGTGTTGAGCGAGTATGTTCTATCCGAGTATGCTCGGGCCGAGCTCCGAGTATTTACAGCTGCTCGGTGATAAGGTTAAATCGCTCCCGTGTGCATGATTTGCAACTGTTTGACAGCTTTATTACATGGGAGGAATGTGTAAGAAATAGATATTCCTCCCATTTAATAAAGCTGTCAAACAGTCGCAAATCATGCACACGGGAGCGATTTAACCTTATCACCGAGCAGCTGTAAATACTCGGAGCTCGGCCCGAGCATACTCGGCCAAAGGGTTAATAGAGCATATTCGCTCAACACTAATAAAGAAATATAAACTCGGTATCACACTAATTGTTGTGACCTGCACAAAAGCAAAATACATTCATATGTACCTTAAAATAGTACCAAAGAAACCATCAGTTCATTCTGCCAAACAGATAAGCACTCACACAACTCCATCCAAAATTATTTTATTTTGTATTTTCAAAAAGTACATAAGTACCAATATATTGTATATTGGTATTGCCATAATTTTAATGAACTGAAGAAAAAAAGATAAGATGTTATATATACTGCATAGTGAATAGCATAAAATGCATCATCAAAATGCTCCTCTAGAATGAGCTCATTAAAATTAAACAATTTTAATGTACCCCAAAATGTGCCAAGACTTTTTTTCATGGATCTGCTTAAAAATAGAGTGAGTGAGCTAAATCTGGTGAGTCACGTTAGCAGTATAAAGGCAGAATCAATATAGGATGGCGTCTGCTATTAGCACATGACGCTATAGATATACAGAAAATGGTTGGTGTAAGAAGTAATGGAAAAATATTCTTACGGTACCTCCAGTTCCGGAGGAAACGCGATACACACCTTTTTTTAAAAATTTCATTTGCGTGTATTATTGGGGAAGATACGTGTCTGTGCAGGAGGTTTACGTTCTTTACATATGTATTACAAGGGTGATGAAAGTTAGCTCACAGCCAGATGAGTCTTAGGACATGTTGGAACAAGGGGGAAAACGAAGAAAAAAACATGAGAACACTGTACTAAAGCAAGTACTAATGGAAAAACATAATGTTCTTTACAAAGTTACAGTAAAAACAAAAAATGCACAAAATGAAGATTTTAGCACTTGTCTTTTTCCACCCGAACTTTTGACATGGAATAAGCCGAGACAAATATCAGTAGGGTATACAATTTATTTCTGCAGTAAAAGCTTATAGTGAGAGGTAATGCTGAGGCACTAAAATTATCAAAACGCTAAATATGCCAAGTGAAGCAATGCAGAATCCCACAATGCACCATAATTTAATTTGTCACTCCAATACAAATAACATTATGCAGAGCCCATATCCGGGAGCTCACCCAGCGCCAGGTTGGAGGGAAGCCAGTCAGTGACCATATGAGGACGTGTCTCTTTATTCTACCTTAAACATTTTCCTGACGGCACTTTACTATTTACAACAGTTTTGCCATAGAGGTAAAGAAAGTGTCTAACATTTTTTCCAAGTACTATTTCCATCAGTTTAAATACAATGTTATATGAATTTGTATTACAAAAATGCAATAATGTCTAAAAATAAAATCTAAACATAATCCATAAAGAAAAAAATATGTCTGACATGTAAAACTGTATATACTGTACTGCGGCAGATTAAAAGGTGGGAAAATAGGGCAATGGCTCTGAGATGCAGCAGAGTGGGATGTAGCAGTCAACAACATGATGTCTGCTCCATTACGTCTGCTGCAGTACATAATCGTACTGCCTTGGTGTTCTTCACTCTTTATTTAGCACGCCCATTCTCATTCGCTTGATATAAGCATTGCGCTACACTATCGCTGTCAAATTGTAGACTGCTACGTATGTACAGACTTTGCATTTGAGCACTGAAGCTACAAAAATCTACCCAATCCTTTATACACAATAAATTGTTGGGGAATCATGTAGATGTTGGTCTAAACTGACTCATTACACTGAATAGTTGCATTGAGGAGTCTAAGTTTTGGCAAGATTTAGACAGAAACCCCGACATAAGTAAGTGCTCATAGTAGAGCACAGGATAAATGTGAAATTAGCTTTAAAAGCGATGTTATGTATCCCAAAATGGTACCCATAAAAACTTCAACCCATCCCGCAAAAAACAAGCGCACACTCAGGTCCGTAATCTGGCAACAGAAAAATAAGGGGTTTCCCTGTTACTAGCAGCACAAAAGCTCTAGAAAAGAGACATGGTCCCAATGTAATCAGCACTCCCAAATCCAAAGAAACCCATCCATTGAGATCCTCGCCACATGTATGGCATCACTGTAGTGGGAAGAAACTGCTTAACAATGGTCTCCAGAAGTACAAGCTGGGCACAATGTATTGGCACTAAGCAGCCATACTTGCAGTTTTCACTCTACAAAATCCACTATGTGCTTTCTTTTTCTGGAAAACACCGGTGGGGCCAAAATAGTCACCGCACCAGTAGAAAACTTAATTGAGGGATCTAATTTCCAAAATGACTTCACCTTGAGGTGTTTTTCTGCTGTTCTGCACATAGCACTTGCAAACTATTCCAGCAAAATCTGTGTTCCAAAAAACTAAGGACACTCCTTTCTTCTGAGCCCTGTTGTGCAGCCAGTTTCCGATAACATCAGCATGTTGGGTAAAAATTGTGTAACAAATTATGGGGTCCAATTCTGTGAAATCCAGGACCCTTCTTAATAGCCCTGAAGGGACTTTACTCCAGACCGAAGGCATCCGTACTAGGGATGAGCGGCTCCTTGGAAGTCATGTTTATCGGGTTCAGCCGAAATTTAGTCCAAAGTTTGGCTTGGGTAACAGGACTTGACCTAAATTTGACCCCGGACTCAAACCCCATATAAGTCAATGGGAACCCGAATTTCGGTGCGATGTGGTGTCCCCCCTATTTTTAATAACCAGCTAAAGGAAAGCAGACAGCTGTGAGCTGGTCTTATTATGCTAGGAAAGGGCCAATATCCATGGACCTTTCCAGCCTATTAATATCAGCTCTCAGCTGTCTACTTTGCCTTAGATGGTTATTAAAAAAGGGGGGACCTTAAAAAAAATACCTGGGGTCCCCCTCTTTTTAACAACCAGCTAAGACAAAGCAGACAGCTAGGTGCTGATATTAATAGGCTGGGAAGGGCCATGGATATAGGCCCCTTCCCAGCCTAATGACACCGGCCCTCAGCTGCCACCCGTCGGTACGTGACCGCATGTATGAAAATCGCATACTTGTGGTCATGCTCCCGGTGCCAGCATCAGAGAAGCCCCATAGTGTGCATTGCGCTCGATATGAGGATTCACAAGTTTGCAATCACATGGAGTAACTGCAGACTTGTGCCCTAAGGTCCTTCAACCCCTTTAATTATCTAATTTTAAGACCTTCTACTTGTAAGAGCCAGCTATTTTTTTAATAATGGCCTGGTGCAAATCTGCTTTGACTGCAGTACAAATAAACCCCCACAAATATACAACAGCACCAAGGAGGCAAAATTTTTATTTTGTAGCAGTAGTAGTAGTAGTAAAAGTAGTAGCAGTGTGTTACACTTGTAGGTAGTGCACGTGGTTCATGGACCCACTGTGCCACAGACTGGACCTACATTAGAGAGGCGTGACTAAGCAGCTACCTTGGTGTTCGCTGGAGCCTCTAGTGGTGAGGTCAGGCAGGTAGCTACTAATAATTGTATATATTAAGTAATGTGTTGCTCTCCAAAGCATGCAAAGTAAAATTTAACATTACTTCATCTAAAAGCTGATATAATAGCAACTTTTTTTAACCAACCATAAGAGGTAGCACATACCTGTAGCGTGAGAAGTAAAAGATCTAGTTGCTAGTTCATATGAAGTCATCATACAACAATCTAGTTCATGATATGGAGGCAGTACACATATTTGTTTTAACCTTATCAATACTTAACGAGGAGTTTCCTATGTCATCTGACGTTTGCACATTCTGTATCCTGCCAAGTCCAAGTATGCCTCTCCTTTCTTGGCCTTGTCAGTAAAGTCAACCGACCTGACATTTCCATATACTGTAGCTGCACTGATTCTTTTATTGAGTTAATGTTATTTTGTCATCTCCAGACTAGATCTGAATGTATTATTCTTATTGCACAAGAGACGTTCCTTACATCTTCCTGGTATAAACAGGAGTAAATTAGTATAATGATATTTCAGCTTGAAAATCACTATTGATGATCACTTTGTCTAAAATAACCTTTACATCGGTATCCACTAGAATTACAGCAGTTTTATATCAGTAGTCTGGTTAAGTCACAGTGGTTGCAAACAATGGGGGAGCAGACTATAAATCTACATTGAAAAATAATAATTGGCACGATTTACAGCTTACAGCAAAGTAAAGTGCCTCACTAAGGTGTTACATTTCATCTTTATGTCTGGTCCTTATTGTTAACTATTAGTGTTGATCGAGCACTAAAATGCTCGGGTGCTCGAAGCTCGGGCCGAGCTCACCGTGATACTTGGGTGCTCGACCTGAGCAACGAGCCCAATGTTAGTCTATGGGAGACCCGAGCATTTTTGTGGCGGCACCCCCGGCAGTCTGTAGAAAGCCTAAAAAGTGCCCAAAACGATAGTGACAGTGCTCAAATGACATGGGGACAGCATTGGGATCGCCCCAGGAAGCATTTCTGACCCCCATGTCACTGCTGTCAACAACGTGGTCAGAGATATTAAGCCACTTTTACGGGCTCACAATAAAACGTTCAAAAACGAAACGGAAACTGAAATCCTGTGAAATATGTTAAGGAACATCCTTTCGAGGGTAAAGACTTGTGTATAAGGTAAAATAAATAACGAAAAACAAAAATACTCCTCCACACCTTGGGCTATGTTCACAAGTAGCATTTTTTATGTGTTTTTGCACTTTTGTATTGCTTTCAACCGTGACAAATGCATTCACCAGGAAATGTCATTTTAACATTTTACAACCTTATCTGGCCATGTACTGTGTGGCACATGCATACAGTGCTGAAAAGACATGGGAACAGCATGGGAAAGACCCCTGGAAGCATCTCTGATACCCAGGTCACTGCCTAAAAGTTTGCCCATCAGAAGTGATCCTTGCCGCATCAGAAAATGCAGACTTGCAACTATCCCCGTGCAAGTCCTTGTCCCAGGGCAGTGTTCAATTGTACCTCCCCCATTCCTTGCAATGCAAGTGCAAGTATGCAGCCTGCCACCCACCCACCCCCAGGCTGCAATACCATACTGCTTGCTTGCGCTTGAAATTGGGCCTTTTAGGCATGTGGAGGCGGAATCTGGCCACCACGTCATGGCTGCGTCGGTGGCCTGGTATCCATACTCAGTCCCCAGCCGCCCGGCGGCCGGGTGTCCACGCTTGGTCCCCAGCCGCCAGGGGGCGGCCGGGTGTCCATACTCGGTCCCCAGCTGCCCCGCGGCCGGATGCCCACACACGGTCCCCAGCCGCCTGGGGTCGGCTAGGTGTCCATAAACGGTCCCAAGCCGCCCCTATTTGTCCCGATGCGCCTTATACACAAGCATGCATACCAAAACATTACCTGTGCCCTCCCCAGTGCATTTAGTGGGAAGGACAGCCTAATCACAAACACGTGGACAAGTGAATGTGGCCAGGGATGGTCCATCTCACACCTTCACACTGGGTTAATATTGTGGAAGCTGGGACACAGTTGGACACTGGGATGCAACACGTCCTCCAGACATAAAGGATTGCGGGTCCTGGGTCAATCAGGCTTCAACACAAAGTTCAGAAGGTAGACAGCAGCAGTGGTCGGCCTCCTGCACAACGAGTAAATTATTCATGATCATGAGGCCATCCATCTCCTTAGCTTTCTGTTCCTTGGAATGCAAGCGCATGTATGTAGTAGCGGCTAGGCCTGAGGTGGTCAGCGTTTTGGCGCATATCCTACCTCCTCCGAGGATTGCTGGATGTTTTCCTGCTACTATCCCAGTTCTATGACTCCCGTTAAAACAAAGCTTCAGGTGATGAATGATGGATGAGGTGGTGGCAAAGGAGAAAGAGCAGGAGGAACAGGGACCATTCACATCAATATTAGGCCAGTCAACCACACATGTCTTGTAAGATATGTTTCTGTACCAAAAGGAGCGGTCCGGCTACACAGTTATAGGGCATACAGTGAGTGCAATGCCTACCAAAAATTTCGAGGCACTGCAATGCCCTTTGGAAGTGACATGGAGGTCAGAGGGCCTTAACTAAACCGTTATTTCCATTTATAGCAACTGGGTCTCCTGTACACTGTTGGCCTAAGCAGTAAATGGAAGGCTTTCCAAAAATTATGAGGAACTGCAATGCCCATTGAAACAGACGTGGATTACAGCGTACTAAAAACCTTCTACCCATTATTGGGGAGTGGGTCTCCCTTAGTGTTCGCCTATGCATTGAAAAGCAAAAGCTGACTAAAATTAGGAGGAAATGCAATGCCCATTGGAAGAGTCGTGGAGGTTAGAGGTAATTAAAAACAACATATCAATGCCCCTTGGAAGAGCAGTGGAGTTCAGAGTGGTTTAACAAGACGGTTTTAATGCCCCTTGGAAAAGACGTGGAGGTCACAGTAGCTTAACAAGATGGTTTTAATGCCCCTTGGAAGAGACGTGGAGTTCAGAGTGGTTTAACAAGACGGTTTTAATGCCCCTTGGAAGAGACGTGGAGGTCACAGTAGCTTAACAAGATGGTTTTAATGCCCCTTGGAAGAGACGTGGAGTTCAGAGTGGTTTAACAAGACGGTTTTAATGCCCCTCGGAAGAGACGTGGAGGTCACAGTAGCTTAACAAGATGGTTTTAATGCCCCTTGGAAGAGACATGGAGCTCAGAGTGGTTTAACAAGATGGTTTTAATACCCCTTGGAAGAGACGTGGAGGTCACAGTAGCTTAACAAGACGGTTTTAATGCCCCTTGGAAGAAACGTGGAGTTCAGAGTGGTTTAACAAGACAGTTTTAATGCCCCTTGGAAGAGACGTGGAGTTCAGAGTGGTTTAACAAGACGGTTTTAATGCCCCTTGGAAGAGACGTGGAGTTCAGAGTGGTTTTACAAGACGGTTTTAATGCCCCTTGGAAGAGATGTGGAGCTCAGAGTGGTTTAACAAGCTGATTTTAATGCTTCTTGGAAGAGACGTGGAGGTCACAGTAGCTTAACAAGACAGTTTTAATGCCCCTTGGAAGAAACGTGGAGTTCAGAGTGGTTTAACAAGACAGTTTTAATGCCCCTTGGAAGAGACGTGGAGTTCAGAGTGGTTTAACAAGACGGTTTTAATGCCCCTTGGAAGAGACGTGGAGTTCAGAGTGGTTTAACGAGACGGTTTTAATGCCCCTTGGAAGAGACGTGGAGTTCAGAGTGATTTAACAAGACGATATTAATGACCCTTTGAAGAGACGTGGAGGTCACAGTAGCTTAACATGACGGTTTTAATGCCCCTTGGAAGAGACGTGGAGTTCAGAGTGGTTTAACAAGATGGTTTTAATGTCCCTTGGAAGAGACGTGGAGGCCATAGTAGCTTAACAAGACTGTTTTAATGCACCTTGGAAGAGACGTGGAGTTCAGAGAGGTTTAACAAGACGGTTTTAATGTCCCTTGGTAGAGACGTGGAGTTAAGAGTGGTTTAACAAGATGGTTTTAATGCCCCCTGGAAGAGACGTGGAGGTCACAGTAGCATAACAAGACAGTTTTAATGCCCCTTGGAAGAGACGTGGAGTTCAGAGTGATTTAACAAGACGGTTTTAATGCCCCTTGGAAGAGACGTGGAGGTCACAGTAGCTTAACAAGACGGTTTTAATGACCCTTGGAAGATACGTGGATTTCAGAGTGGTTTAACAAGACGGTTTTAATGCCCCTTGGAAGAGACGTGGAGTTCAGAGTGGTTTAACAAGACAGTTTTAATGCCGCTTGAAAGAGACGTGGAGTTCAGAGTGGTTTAACAAGACGGTTTTAGTGCCCACTGGAAGAGACATGGAGGTCACAGTAGCTTAACAAGATGGTTTTAATGCCACTTGGAAGAGACGTGGAGTTCACAGTAGCTTAACAAGATGGTTTTAATGCCCCTTGGAAGAGATGTGGAGTTCAGAGTGGTTTAACAAGACAGTTTGAATTCCCCTTAGAAGAGACATGGAGTTCAGAGTGGTTTAACAAGACGGTTTTATTGCCCCTTGGAAGAGACGTGGAGTTCAGAGTGGTTTAACAAGATGGTTTTAATGCCCCTCGGAAGAGACGTGGAGGTCCCAGTGTAATAAAAAGACAATATCAATGCCCCTTGGAAGAGTGGTGGAGGTCGCAGTGGAATAAAAAGACAATATCAATGCCCCTTGGAAGAGTGGTGGAGGTCGCAGTGGAATAAAAAGACAATATCAATGCCCCTTGGAAGAGTGGTGGAGGTCCCAGTGGAATAAAAAGACAATATCAATGACCCTTGGAAGAGACTTAGAGGTCAGAGTAGCTTAACAAAACGGTTTTAATGCCCCCTGGAAGAGACGTGGAGTTCAGAGTGGTTTAACAAGATGGTTTTAATGCCCCTTGGAAGAGACGTGGAGGTCACAGTAGCTTAACAAGATGGTTTTAATGCACCTTGGAAGAGACGTGGAGTTCATAGAGGTTTAACAAGACGGTTTTAATGCCTCTTGGAAGACACGTTGAGTTCACAGTAGATAAACAAGACGGTTTTAATGCCCATTGGAAGAGACGTGGAGTTGAGAGTGGTTTAACAAGACGTTTTTAATGCCCCTTGGAAGAGATGTGGAGTTCAGCGTGGTTTAACAAGATGGTTTTAATGCCCCTTGGAAGAGACGTGGAGGTCACTGTAGCTTAACAAGACGGTTTTAATGCCCCTTGGGAGAGTGGTGGAGTTCAGAGTGGTTTAACAAGACGGTTTTAATGCCCCTTGGAAGAGACGTGGAGTTCAGAGTGGTTTAACAAGACGGTTTTAATGGCCCTTGGAAGAGACATGGAGTTCAGAATGGTTTAACAAGACAGTTTTAATGCCCCTTGGAAGAGACGTGTAGTTCAGAGTGGTTTAACAATACGGTTTTAATGCACCTTGGAAGAGACATGGAGGTCACAGTAGCTTAACAAGACGGTTTTAATGCCCCTTGGAAGAGACGTGGAGTTCAGAGTGGTTTAACAAGACGGTTTTAATGCCTCTTGGAAGAGACGTGTAGGTCACAGTAGCTTAACAAGACGGTTTTAATGCCCCTTGGATGAGACGTGGAGTTCAGAGTGGTTTAACAAGACGTTTTTAATGCCCCTTGGAAGAGACGTGGAGTTCAGAGTGGTTTAACAAAACGGTTTTAATGCCCCTTGGAAGAGACGTGGAGTTCAGAGTGGTTTAGCAAGACAGTTTTAATGCCCCTTGGAAGAGACGTGGAGGTCACAGTAGCTTAACAAGATGGTTTTAATGCCCCTTGGAAGAGAGGTGGAGTTCAGAGTGGTTTAGTAAGACGGTTTTAAGGCCCCTTGGAAGAGACGTGCAGTTCAGAATGGTTTAACAAGACGGTTTTAATGCCGCTTGGTAGAGACGTGGAGTTCAGAGTGGTTTAACAAGACAGTTTTAATGCCCCTTGGAAGAGACGTGTTGTTCAGACTGGTTTAACAAGACGGTTTCAATGCCCCTTGGAAGAGATGTGGAGGTCACAGTAGCTTAACAAGATGATTTTAATGCCCCTTGGAAGAGACGTGGAGTTCAGAGTGGTTTAACAAGACGGTTTTAATGCCCCTTGGAAGAGACGTGGAGTTCAGAGTCGTTTAACAAGACGGTTTTAATGCCCCTTGGAAGAGACGTGGAGTTCGGAGTCGTTTAACAAGACAGTTTTAATGCCCCTTGGAAGAGACGTGGAGATCACAGTAGCTTAACAAGACTGTTTTAATGCCCCTTGGAAGAGACATGGAGATCAGAGTGGTTTAACAAGACGGTTTTAATGCCCCTTGGAAGAGACGTGGAGTTCACAGTAGCTTAACAAGACGGTTTTAAAGCCCCTTGGAAGAGACGTGGAGTTCAGAGTGGTTTAGCAAGACAGTTTTAATGCCCGTTGGAAGAGACGTGGAGTTCAGAGTGGTTTAACAAGACGGTTTTAATGCCCCTTGGAAGAGACGTGGAGTTCAGAGTGGTTTAACAAGACGGTTTTAATGCCCCTTGGATGAGACATTGAGGTCACAGTAGCTTAACAAGACGGTTTTAATGCCCCTTGGAAGAGACGTGGAGTTCAGAGTGGTTTAACTAGACGGTTTTAATGCCCGTTGGAAGAGACGTGGAGTTCAGAGTGGTTTAGCAAGACGGTTTTAATGCCCCTTGGATGAGACATGGAGGTCACAGTAGCTTAACAAGACGCTTTTAATGCCCCTTGGAAGAGACGTGGAGTTCAGAGTGGTTTAACAAGATGGTTTTAATGCCCCTCGGAAGAGACGTGGAGTTCACAGTAGCTTAACAAGGCGGTTTTAATGCCCCTTGGAAGAGACGTGGAGTTCATAGTGGTTTAACAAGACGGTTTTAATGCCTCTTGGAAGAAACGTGGAGGTCACAGTAGCTTAACAAGACGGTTTTAATTCCCCTTGGAAGAGTGGTGGAGTTCAGAGTGGTTTAACAAGACGGTTTTAATGCCCCTTGGTAGAGACGTGGAGTTCAGAGTGGTTTAACAAGACGGTTTTAATGCCCCTTGGAAGAGACATGGAGGTCACAGTAGCTTAACAAGACGGTTTTAATGCCCCTTGGAAGAGACGTGGAGTTCAGAGTGGTTTAACAAGACGTTTTTAATGCCCCTTGGAAGAGACGTGGAGTTCAGAGTGGTTTAACAAGACGGTTTTATTGCCCCTTGGAAGAGACGTGGAGTTCAGAGTGGTTTAACAAGATGGTTTTAATGCCCCTTGGAAGAGACGTGGAGGTCACAGTAGCTTAACAAGACGGTTTTAATGCCCCTTGGAAGAGTGGTGGAGTTCAGAGCGGTTTAGTAAGACGGTTTTAATTCCCCTTGGAAGAGACGTGGAGTTCAGAGTGGTTTAACAAGACGGTTTTAATGCCCCTTGGTAGAGACGTGGAGTTCAGAGTGGTTTAACAAGACGGTTTAATGCCCCTTGGAAGAGACGTGTTGTTCAGACTGGTTTAACAAGACGGTTTTAATGCCCCTTGGAAGTGATGTGGAGGTCACAGTAGCTTAACAAGACGATTTTAATGCCCCTTGGAAGAGACGTGGAGTTCAGAGTGGTTTATCAAGACGGTTTTAATGCCCCTTGGAAGAGACGTGTTGTTCAGAGTCGTTTATCAAGACGGTTTTAATGCCCCTTGGAAGAGACGTGGAGGTCACAGTAGCTTAACAAGACGGTTTTAATGCCCCTTGGAAGAGTGGTGGAGTTCAGAGTGGTTTAACAAGACGGTTTTAATGCCCCTTGGAACAGACGTGGAGTTCAGAGTGGTTTAACAAGACGGTTTTAATGCCCCTTGGAAGCGACGTGGAGTTCAGAGTGGTTTAACAAGATGGTTTTAATGCCCCTTGGAAGAGACTTGGAGGTCACAGTAGCTTAACAAGACGGTTTTAATGCCCCTTGGAAGAGACGTGGAGTTCAGAGTGGTTTAACAAGACGGTTTTAATGCCCCTTGGAAGAGACGTGGAGGTCCCAGTGGAATAAAAAGACAATATCAATGCCCCTTGGAAGAGTGGTGGAGGAGGCAGTGGAATAAAAAGACAATATCAATGCCTCTTGGAAGAGTGGTGGAGGTCGCAGTGGGATAAAAAGACAATGTCAATGCCCCTTGGAAGAGTGGTGGAGGTCCCAGTGGAATAAAAAGACAATATCAATGACCCTTGGAAGAGACGTGGAGGTCACAGTAGCTTAACAAGGCGATTTTAATGCCCCTTATAAGAGCCATGCAGTACATCATATTAAAAACATCATTCCCATTATTGGGGAGTGGGTCTCCCATAGTCTTTGCCTATGCCTTCCAAGCAAAAGCTGCCAAAAATGAGGACGGAGGAACTTGCAATGCCCCTTACAAGAGCCATGCAGTACAGCATATTAAAATCATTATTCCCATTATTGGGGTGTGGGTCTCCCATAGTCTTTGCCTATGCCTTCCAAGTAAATGCTGCCAAAAATTAGGACGGAGGAACTTGCAATGCTGGCAACACGAACCATGGTCACCCTGGTGGTATAGTGGTGGTGGAGGCTGAGGATAAGGAGGGAGAAGAGCAAAAAACAGCCGAAATGAGGAAGCGTATACCCATATGTGGGTATGAAGCGGTGCATGGGAATACGCCTCCCGAAATAACACAGTGGATTTGACTTTATGTTACTCTGCTGTCATTTGGTGGTGATGAGAAGTCTGGTCCAATCCAGCCCTTGTTCATTTTGATAAGGTTGAGCTTGTCAGCATTGTCAGTTGACAGGCGAGTGTGCTTATCAGTTATAATTCCCCCAGCGGCGCTAACAACACGCTCCGATAACACTCTAGCGGCAGGGCAGGCTAGGACCTCCAAGGCGTACAGAGTGAGTTCATTCCAAGGGTCCAGCTTGGATACCCAATAATTAAAAGGCACAGAGGAATCACGGAGGACGCTGGTACGGTCGGCAAGGTGCTCCGTCACCATCTTTTGAAACTTTCCATTTCTTCTGAGAGTACCCCGCGCCTCAGGGCCTGTAAGCTGGACGGGTCTCAGAAAACTGTCCCAGAACGTTGACAGTGTTCCCCTGCCTCAGCTGGATTGGAGTTGCGTCTCTCTCGCCTGTACGCCTTGGTTGGGCAACGAACTGTGACCTCTGCCGCTAGCGTGTTCAGATGGGAATATTTTTAACAGTTCTGCAGCAAGGACCTTCTGGTACTGCCCCATTTTTGTAGACCTCTCCACCTCAGGAATAAGAGAGTGAAAGTTCCACTTGCAGTGGGGGTCTAAAAGTGTCACCAACCAGTAATGACTGTCACCCAACATTTTGACAATGTGAGGGTCACGGTTAAGGCAGCGTAACATAAAGTCAGCCATGCGTGCCAGACTGGTAACGGGCAAGACTTCCGTGTCCTCATCAAGATGACGACTGACCATGCTCTCCTCCTCCTCCTCCCCCCTGTCCTCAGGCCACACACGCTGAACCGATGGTATGACAGTTATACAGGTACTACCGTCTACAGCGCATGATACCAGCTCCTGTTCTTCCTCCTCCTCCTCCTCCTCTCCCTGGTAGTTTTGTCACCCCTGCTGATGCTGGCATGGCAGGTGGTACAAATGGCCTTTTTGGGGTTATCAGCAGAGTCTTTAAAAAAATTCCAGACTCTGGGAGACCTACCGCTTGTACTGGCAACGTCCCTCATGTTGGTGTTACGGGGAACGGTTGCCTGCCTTCTGTCTGCGGCCACCACACTGCTTCTTCCTGCCTGTTGGGGTACTCTGCCTCCCTCCCCCTGTGTGTTGCTGGCCTCGCTCTGCGTGTCCTCCTGCCACGTTGGGTCAGTTACTAGATCATCCACCACCTCCTCCTCTTCCACTTTCGCACCACGATCCTCCTCCTCACTTCGTGGCAATTGTGTCTCGTCATCGTCCACCTCTTGTGACAAATTGCCAGCGTCGCCTTCCTGTGGCTGTGGCTTTTCAAATATTTGGCCATCGCTACATGGGATCTCCTCTTCCACCACTTCAAGCGGAGCAGGCGAGGGGCCCAAATATGGAAATGGACCAGTGAACAGCTCTTCAGAGTGTCCAACTGTGGGATCAGTTGCTGTCTGACGACACTCGGCATGGTGGGAGGAAGGAGCATCAGGGTGAGGAGGAGTATGCGGTCGAGACTCACGGCTACTAAGACTTGACTGTGTGGAAGACAGACCGGAGGTGGTGGTGCCCAGGTGACTGGAAGTATTATCTGCTATCCAATTAATAACCTGTTCACACTGATCAGTTGGCAATAGTGGTGTTGTTGTGTGCTTTCCTAGTAATTCGGTCAAGAACTGGAAGCGAGAAGATGTGACTGTTGGTTGTGGCACATTTTCACCTTGGCCACGGCCCCGTCCTCTGTACGCACCATCACCAGAACGTCCAGTTCCACGTCCCTTACCACGCGCCTTGCCCATTGTAAATGAAGTAAAATAGCTTACACTCGCACTATCAATGGCAAAAGGGTAATAAAAAGATTAGAACCGTGGAAGAGGAAAACCACAGTTCTAGTTCTCTGGCCTACACCAGAATCTTTTAAACAGATATATTTGTGTCTGAACAGTCAGCGAGACACTCAAACTGTTTTTTTTTGTGTAAAAAAGGCAAAAATGTGGAGGATTACACCCAGATTTGAATCGTGGAAGAGGAAAACCACAGTTCTAGTTCTCTGGCCTACACCAGAATCTTTTAAACAGATATATTTGTGTCTGAATAGTCAGCGAGACACTCAAACTGTTTTTTTTTATGGAAAAAAGGCAAAAAGGTGGATAACACCCAGATTTGAACCGTGGAAGAGGAAAACCACAGTTCTAGTTCTCTGGCCTACACCAGAATCTTTTAAACAGATATATTTGTGTCTGAACAGTCAGCGAGACACTCAAACTGTTTTTTTTTTATGCAAAAAGGTGGATTACACCCAGATTTGAACCGTGGAAGAGGAAAACCACAGTTCTATTTCTCTGGCCTACACCAGAATCTTTTAAACAGATATATTTGTGTCTGAACAGTCAGCGAGACACTCAAACTGTTTTTTTTTTATGCAAAAAGGTGGATTACACCCAGATTTGAACCATCGAAGAGGAAAACCACAGATCTATTTCTCTGGCCTACACCAGAATCTTTTAAACAGATATATTTGTGTCTGAAAAGTCAGCGAGAAACTCAAACTGTTTTTTTTTATGGAAAAAAGGCAAAAAAGTGGATAATACAGAGATTTGAACCGTGGAACTGCAAAGCCACAGTTCTAGTTATCTGGCCTACAGCAGACTCTTTTAAACAGATATATTTGTGTCTGAACACTCACAGACACACTCAATTTTTTTTTTTGAGGGGAAAAAAATACCAAAAGGTTAATAAGACAGGCATTTGTACAGTCTGACTGAGGAAAAAAAAAAAAAAGAGGATTTAGATTAAATAAAAAAGGATTTTTCCTGGCCCCTGAGACCTGGGGCTAAGTCTAGCAATTTGACAAGCAGCACACAGGACTGTAATGCAGTGTTTGTTGGTATAACCACTGGGTCTCCTATACAGCCTTCCTGACTGCCTGATATCTGGGATGGATATTGGTTCTGAGAAGGACTGTTTGTTTGATTTTGCAGGCTTTAGAGACCCTACACTACCTATTTCGCAGTATAAATCTCTCCCTAGCTCAGCAGCACTCTCCCTACACCGTCTGATCCGGAGCGACTGTGTCCAAGATGGCGGCCCCTTGATGTCAGTTGCTACTGCCGGACACCGCCCTGGAGTGGTACCTGGTAGCTACCTGCCTGTAGCTACCTGCCTGACCTCACCACTAGAGGCTCCAGCGAACACCAAGGTAGCTGCTTAGTCATGCCTCTCCAATGTAAGTCCAGTCTGAGGCACAGTGGGTCCATGAACCACGTGCACTACCTACAAGTGTAGCACACTGCTACTACTTTTACTACTACTACTACTGCTCCAAAAAAATTTTTTTGCCTCCATGGTACTGTTGTATATTTGTGGGGGTTTATTTGTACTGCAGTCAAAGCAGATTTTCACCAGTCCATTTTGTTTCACATTGTTAGTCTTGGACAGCATCTCAAGGATTATACTGTGGAGGGATTATTTTAAGAACATGCCTGTATGTTAACTGTAATTGTTTGTGTGCATGTTGTTGTTCTCTGGTCTATATTGTATTTATTACGTATTCTACTCGCTTATACAGTGGGGAAAAAAGTATTTAGTCAGCCACCAATTTTGCAAGTTCTCCCACTTTAAAAGATGAAAGAGGCCTGTAGTTGACATCATAGGTAGACCTCAACTATGAGAGACAAAATGAGAAAACAAATCCTGAAAATCGCATTGTCTGATTTGGAAAGACATTCTTTTCAAATTTTGGTGGAAAATAAGTATTTGGTCAATTACAAAAGTTCATATCAATACTTTGTTATATATCCTTTGTTGGCAATGACAGAGGTCAAACGTTTTCTGTAAGTTTTCACAAGGTTGGCACATACTGTTGCTGGTATGTTGGCCCATTCCTCCATGCAGATCTCCTCTAGAGCAGTGATGTTTTGGGGCTGTCGCTGGGCAACACGGACTTTCAACTCCCTCCAAAGGTTTTCTATAGGATTTAGATCTGGAGCTTGCCTAGCCACTCCAGGACCTTGAAATGCTTCTTACGAAGCCACTCCTTCGTTGCCCTGGTGGTGTGCTTGGTATCATTGTCATGCTGAAAGACCCAGCCACATTTCATCTTCAATGCCCTTGCTGCTGCAAGGAGGTTTGCATTCAAAATATCACGATACATTGCCCTATTCATTCTTTCATGTACACGGATCAGTAGTCCTGGTCCCTTGGCAGAGAAACAGCCCCAAAGCATGATGTTGCCACCCCCATGCTTCACATTAGGTATGGTGTTCTTTGGATGCAGCTCAGCATTCTTTCTCCTCCAAACACGACGAGTTGTGTTTCTACCAAACAGTTCTACTTTGGTTTCATCTGACCATATGACATTCTCCCAATACTCTTCTGGATCATCCAAATGTTTTCTAGCAAACTTCAAACAGGCACGGATATGTAATGGCTTAAGCAGGGAGACACTTCTGGCACTGCAGGATCTGAGTCCCTGGCGGCAGTGTGTTACTGATGGTAATATGTGTAACGTTGGTCGCAGCTCTCTGCAGGTCATTCACTAGGTCCCCCCGTGTGGTTCTGGGATTTTTGCTCACTGTTCTTGAGATCATTTTGACCCTACGGGATGAGATCTTGTGTGGAGCCCCAGATAGAGGGAGATTATCAGTGGTCTTGTATGTCTTCCATTTTCTAATTACTGCTCCCACAGTTGATTTCTTCACACCAAGCTGCTTGCCTATTGCAGATTTAGTCTTCCCAGCCGGGTGCAGGGCTACAATTTTGTTTCTGGTGTCCTTCGACAGCTCTTTGGTCTTCACCATAGTGGAGTTTGGAGTGTGACTGCTTGAGGTTGCGGACAGGTGTCTTTTATACTGATAACAAGTTCAAACAGGTGCCAGTACTAGAGGTAATGAGTGGAGGACAGAGGAGCCTCTTAAAGAAGAAGTTACAGGTCTTTGAGAGCCATAAATCTTGCTTGTTTGTAATTGACCAAATAGTTATTTTCCACCAAAATTTGAAAAAAAATTCTTTCCAAATCAGACAATGTGATTTTCAGGATTTGTTTTCTCATTTTGTCTCTCATAGTTGAGGTATACCTAAGATGTCAA
Organism: Phyllobates terribilis; assembly: GCF_046119375.1. Classification (NCBI taxonomy): domain Eukaryota; kingdom Metazoa; phylum Chordata; class Amphibia; order Anura; family Dendrobatidae; genus Phyllobates; species Phyllobates terribilis. Next base: position 297,566,138 of record NW_027362771.1, read on the forward strand.
TTACAGGCCTCTCTCATCTTTTTTAAGAACTTGCATAATTGGTGGCTGACTAAATATTTTTTTTTCCCATCATCATCACTGTCCCCATTGGGTCTCACAATCTATATTTCCTATTCGATTTTTTTTCGGGGTGTGAGAAGAAACTGGAATACCCAGAGGAAACTCACACATACATGGGGAGAACATATAAACTCCTTGCAGATGTTGTCCTTGGAGAGATTTGAACCCAGGACCCCAGCGTTGCAAGGCTACATTGCTGCCCATGAAACAAATATTGTATGACATCTTAGTATTGTTTGTTCTTTTTTTTCTAATTCTCCATGCTGAGTGCTGATAATTTTGCAGAAATCTGAATTCAGAAAGGAGTTGGCAGAAAAATCTTTGGCTAAATCAATGGAAAATGTATTAATTTGTAATGATGAGGTTTTAGGTATAAGTATACTTAGGGAAAGTGCCTGTATCTACCTGTGTCTCACTCACCAGCTTTAGACACCGCTGGTACATTGGAGTGCCCTTGTGGCACCCCAGGGGTCTGGTTACCACAGTAATAGAAATATTACGTCTGAGAGCAGGTGGGAGGTTTCTCTGGTCAGGAGCCCTAAGCATGCAACACCGCCCGCCCAGACCTGGGAGGGGAGGAATCTGCCCTTATAAACTGGGTCTGGGGCGGGATTAGGAGAGAGAGTCCCAGACAGAGACGCAGTCTGGTCTGGAGGACAGCAGACACAGGGAAAGGAAGAACCAGGAGCTCTGTAGAAGCAGGAGTGAGAGCCAGGGGCTGGAAGCCAGATAGCTCGCCCTGGCTGGAGACACTAATACCGGACACGGAGTCCGAAGATGTGGGGACATCCAGGTCCAGCAGCAGAATCCAACCGGCAGGGGATTCCAGGTCCTCTGGCCATAGAAGCCCGGAGGCACGGTCACAAGCAAGGGACCAGCACCGCCGTCATGGAGCGGAGGCTAACAGAAGGGCCCAAGTCACCGGCCATACGGGTGAGCACCACACGGTATACTCAGGGACGTGGGCTACTTCTACCCGCATACAGCAAGGTAGCCAGGAAAGAGTGCAGGTAGACGGGGAGGCCTACAACTCCACCTGGCCAGGGGAGATCCTACTTGCTCACAGACTGACCAGGCCCCTACTGCTAACCAGTGCTCCCGGGAGGGTCTGCCTTATGACACCAGTAAAGACCCTGAACTGCACTGCACGGACTCTGAGTTATTCCTGCTGCGCCCGTGCACCATCACTCCCATCATCCACACTAACTGCCCTGAGGCTGTACTCCTCCCGTGGGGAGTCATCCCATTCTTAGCTGCACACATAACACCGGCTTCAGCGGTCTGCCTTGCAGCGGCGGTCCCCACTGACCGCAATCCACGGGTGGCGTAGTCGGACTATCATCATACCAATAACCCTGCCTCTGATTTGACCACCCTGGGCACGGACCGGGTCATCGCCACGAGGACTACAACCCCCAGCATTCATCCTAAAAGGCCCGCTTCCGTGTTCCCCACAGGCCCAGGGGGCGCGTCACCCTGGCTAAAGAGATTGTATTCACCCTGGTGATATTAATCTTTTGGTACCTATGACTATCCCCCTGTGCCCAGCTGTCATCTGCTCGTTGCACAAATTAGTTCTGGCACTATTGAGGTTCCCGAGACAATAGATGACAGTTGGGAACAGGTCTCCTTTTCAGTTGTTGAGGATGTCTCTTTTTTAGATCTACCTATAGTGATTACAGGGGAAGAGGCATGGCGATTAACAAACTCTCCTATAAATCCTCAATTACAAAATACAATAAGGGAGGTAGACACCATAAGAGCAATATATCGAAACAAGGAGAGTGTTATATCTATAATAAAAACTTACAAAATTCTTCATACCCATAAGGCGGATTAAGACCAGAAAAAGTCCAAAGTCAAGAGAAGAGGAAAAAGGGATGGTAAACACAAAAGGCCAAGGAAATTAAAAGAATATATAGTCGGGGGGGGGTGACTCTTGATGAAGAACAACTTAAAATGGTGGGTATTTTCAATATCTCTGAGCACAACCTTTCTTGGGATGAAATGGAAGTATTAGGGAGGGGTTTGTCGTTTTGTCCTTCTGCTAAAATGAATTTTTTGAGACCTTTTTAGATCTGAATGAGTTCATCAGGAAAATTAGTCACTAGGCATTATGAAATCAACACACGGAAGGTTAAGGATAAACCAGAGAATTTGATAGGCTCAGAATTAGAGGATTGTGAAATTGTAGCAGAATATCTTATCAATGATGCTATTCACACTACAATAAAGAAAAAGTAAATTTTTTTATCATGTGGATAGTAAAGGCCAATGTATTAATACTTTTTATGATATAGTATTGAATGATCTTAGGGATTTAGATAAAGACAACTGCATTCTGGAAAGGGGATCCGTTTTTTTGAATGGGAGATGTAAAAAAGCTTTAGCTAGCTTAAAAGATAATGACAAAATTATTATTAAGAAAGTAGATAAGGGAGGGGGACAGTTATTATGGATGTTGATTACTATATACAGTGAGGGAAATAAGTATTTGATCCCTTGCTGTTTTTGTACGTTTGCCCACTGACAAAGACATGAACAGTCTATAATTTTAAGGGTAGGTTAATTTTAACATTGAGAGATAGAAAATCCCCCAAAAAATGAAGAAAATCACATTGTATAAATGAGATACATTTTTTTTGTATTTTTCAGTGAGAAATAAGTATTTGATCCCTCTGGCAAACAACACTTAAACTTGGTGGCAAAACCCTTGCCACAGCAGTCAGACTTTTTTTGTAGTTGATGATGAGGTTTGCGCACATGTCAGTAGGAATTTTGGTCCACTTCTCTTTGCAGATCATCTCTAAATCATTAAGATTTTGAGGCTTGACAACTCGGAGCTTCAACTCCCTCCATAAGTTTTCTATGCGATTAAGGCCTGGAGACTGGCTAGGCCACTCCATGACCTTACTTTGCTTCTTTTTGAGTCACTCCTTTGTTGCCTTGGCTGTATGTTTTGGGTAATTGTCTTGCTGTAAGACCCAGCCAGGACCCATCTTCAATAATCTCACTGAGGGAAGGAGGTTGTTGGCCAAAATCTCGCGATACATGACCTCATCCATCTTCCCTTCAGTACGGTGCAGTTGTGGCGCCCCTGAGGGTTCGGTCGCCACAAGGGGGGATACTACAGCCTGTCAGCAGGTGTAGTGTCTCCTCACCCAGGTAAAGAAGGTGCACTGGTCAGGACCCTGAATCTACATTCAACACTACACACTCCTGACCTCTGGGAGGCAAGTATGCACCATAGTGCTGCCTCAGCAGGATCACAAGTGAGGGGAACCAAAAGATAGGGGAACCATGTAGTGGGTGAAGGGTAGGACACAGTTTTAGTTTGCACACATAGTTTCATATATAATAGCCAGCCATCTTAAGCACAAGGTTCTTTGATTGTGGTCTTTGCAGCTGACAGTGGCCTTGTGTAGGAACCTGCAGTGTGCTGAAGATACACGGTCCTCGTGCTCTGATCTTGACACGAGGAGCGGGAAGGAGTTAACAGTGTCTCTATCCCGGTCAAGTTCCCTTGCTTAAGAAGGTCGGGAGCTTTAGTGACAGCTCCACAAGCAAAAGGATCCCAGGGAGCACGGACGGAGCGGCATACGCCACCTGTACTCTCCATTCTGGCACAAACCAGAGGGACTCCTGCTACAAGAGGGGTACCGGCCCCCGACATCTGACTTTGCCACTTCACGTCTCTGTCAGAGAAGCCCGGTAGGCTACAGTGGATCCCGTCAGTTGACAGGCGGAGCGGAATTGCCGCCTTACCCTATATCTGTGCATAGTCCAGAGGGAGACCCAGCCTTTGCACACACACGGACAGGAGATATTCAAAGGGGACTGTTAGGAACACTCGGAGGGTCCTGATCGAGGTATCTGAATACCTTGGGTGCGCTGAGCCCTCATCCCTGGTGGCCACAGTGATCCATGAGGAGCAGGGAGAAGCCTTGCCGCTGCTTAAAATAACTGTGAGTAAAAGACCTGGAAGACTATCCCTATGGCTTCTGGTTCCTATATTTTTGCGCTGCACCACACCGCACCTGAGTGACCCAGGACTACTTTCCCCATCCTCCTGTCACATCTGCCCTGAGGCCCAGCTCCGCCTGTGGGGAGTTATACCATCGCCTGCTGCCACTACATCCAGCCTCAGAGGACTGCTAGCAGTGCTGGTGGCGCATCACCAGACATCACAGGTGGCGTAGTCGATAATACCACTCAACCCTGAAAGCCCTTACATAATTTTTAATGTGACGGCCCTGGGCACGGGACGGGTCCAGGCCACGGCTGCATCCCCTCAACATCTGACCCGGCTCCGAGTATCCCCCATCTTCCCAGGGCAGGGCTGCGAGCGTCACACAGTCGTCATGTCCCCTTTGCAGAAAAGCACCCCCAAAGTATAATGTTTCCCCCACTATGCTTCACCATGCTTGGGATGATGTTCTTAGGGTTGTACTCATCCTTCTTCTTCCTCCAAACAAGGCGAGTTGAGTTAATGTCAAAGAGCTCAATTTTTGTCTCATCTGACCACAGCACCTTCTCCCAATAACTCACAGCATCATCCAGGTGTTCATTGGCAAACTTCAGACGGGCCAGCACATGTGCCTTCTTGAGCAGGGGGACCTTGCGGGCACTGCAGGATTTTAAACCTGTATGGCGTAATGTGTTACCAATGGTTTTCTTGGTGGCTGCGGTCCCAGCTGCCTTGAGATCATTAACAATTTCTCCCCCGTGTAGTTTTAGGCTGATCTCTCACCTTCCTCATGATCAAGGATACCCCACGAGGTGAGATTTTGCATGGTGCCCCAGATCGATGTCGATTGACAGTCATTTTGTATTTCTTCCATTTTCTTACTATTGCACCAACAGTTGTCTCCTTCTCACCCAGCGTCTTACTTATGGTTTTGTAGACCATTCCAGCTTTGTGGAGGTCTATGATCTTGTCCATGACATCCTTAGAAAGCTCTTTGGTCTTGCCCATGTTGTAGAGGTTAGAGTCTGACTGATTAATTGAGTCTGTGGACAGGAGTCTTTTATACAGGTGTCTATGTAAGACAGCTGTCTTTAATGTAGTAACGAGTTGATTAGGAGCGTCTAACTGGTCTGTAGGAGCCAGAACTCACAATGGTTTGTAGGGGATCAAATACTTATTTCTCACTGCAAAATGCAAAAAAAATTTATCTTATTTATACAATGTGATTTTCTTGATTTTTTTGGGGATATTATATCTCTCAATGTTAAAATTAACCTACCCTTAAAATTATAGACTGTTCATGTCTTTGTCAGTGGGCAAACTTACAAAAACAGCAAGGGATCAAATACTTATTTCCCCCACTGTAATTAAGGCAAATAGAATTTTGGATGATTTGTCCACGTATAGAAAATTGGACAAAGACCCACTGCACGTGTTTAAACCAAAATTCACTCATTTAATTCAGAGGGCATATGAAAACAGGATTTTAACAAAAGATGAAAGAAATTATGTTAATATTTCAAATCCCTCAACACCTTATTTTATATTCTCCCCAAACTCCATAAAAACCCTAAAAAAACACCAGGACTCCTAATTATTGCTGGCTGCAACAGCCTTACCAGTGCACTAGCTGAATATGTGGATAGACAACTCCAAAGGTTTGAACTGACACCACCCGCTTATTTGAAGGACTCTGGGCATTTATTGTCACTTTTGAAGGATACTGAATGGGAAAACGATATGATTTGGGTAACGCTAGATGTTAATGCTCTCTATACCAACATACCACATTACAAAGGTTTGAGAGCTGTGGGAAAGTGGTTAGAGAATGGGGGAATACACAAAAGCAATTCATTGTTGACTCTTTGGAATATATCCTTGAACTTAATTACTTTGTTTTTGAGGGGGAATTTTATTTGCAGTGTAATGGGACCGCAATGGACGTGATGTGCGCACCGGTTTATGCAAATTTATACATGGGGGCATTTGAAGAGGAGTTTATACATAAAACTTGATTTTTTTTCTACTTATTTTCACTTTTACAGACGGTTTATTGATGATATGATTTTCATTTGAAAGCTGTCCAAAGAGTCACATTGATATTTTTAAAAAATATTTGAATGGCAATGAGTGGGGACTAGTGTTGAGCGAGCATGCTCGACACTGCTCGGTACTCGCCCGAGCATCTCACTACTCGGGATGTTCGGAGAGCACTGAGCATTTCCGGGTTACTTGGGCGGAAGCTCGAGTCTCCGCCCTGCACGTTTGGCGCTCTTTACAGAGCCAATGAACATGCAGGGATTGCCAGCCAGTCACTGTAATGCCGCAGCCATGTTGTTTGTGGGCATTACAGTGATTGGCTGGCCGCACAGTGTCACCTCGAGTATTTAAAACCGGGCGCCGCCATCTTGGACACAGTCGCTCCGGATCAGCCAGTGTAGGGTCAGTGCTGCTGAGCTAGGGAGAGATTTATACTCTGAAATAGTTAGTGTATGGTCTCTAAAGCCTGCCAAATCAAACAAACAGTCCTTCTCAGGACTAATATCCATCCCAGATATCAGGTAGGCAGGCAGGCTGTATAGGAGACGCAGTGGTTATACCAACAAACGCTGCATTACAGTCCTGTGTGCTCCTGCTGGTCAAATTGCTAGACTTATTCCCCAGTCTCAGGGGCCAGGAAAAATCCTTTTTTTTTCATCTAAATCCTGTATTTATTTATTTTTCCTCAGTCAGACTGTACAAATACACATCTTATTAACCTTTTGGTATCCCCCCTCAAAAAAAAATTGAGTGTGTCCGTGACTGTTCACACACCAATATATCTGTTTAAAAGAGTCTGGTGTAGGCCAGATAACTAGAACTGTGGTTTTGCTCTTCCACGGTTCAAATCTCTGTATTATCCTGCTTTTGGCATTTTTTCCGTAAAAAAAAAAACAGTAATAGTGTCTCCCTGACTGTTCAGACACAAATATATCTGTTTAAAAGATTCTGGTGTAGGCCAGAGAACTAGAACTGTGGTTTTTCTCTTCCACGGTTCAAATCTCTGTATTATCCTGCTTTTGGCATTTTTTTCCGTAAAAAAAACAGTAATAGTGTCTCCCTGACTGTTCAGACACAAATATATCTGTTTAAAAGAGTCTGGTGTAGGCCAGAGAACTAGAACTGTGGTTTTCCTCTTCCATGGTTCAAATCTCTGTATTATCCTGCTTTTGGCATTTTTTCCGTAAAAAAAACAGTAATAGTGTCTCCCTGACTGTTCAGACACAAATATATCTGTTTAAAAGAGTCTGGTATAGGCCAGAGAAATAGAATTGTGGTTTTCCTCTTCTACGGTTCAAATCTGTGTATTATCTTGCTTTTGGTATTTTTTCCGTAAAAAAAAACAGTAATAGTGTCTCCCTGACTGTTCAGACACAAATATATCTGTTTAAAAGATTCTGGTGTAGGCCAGAGAAATAGAACTGTGGTTTTCCTCTTCCACGGTTCTAATCTCCTTTTTATTACCCTTTTTCCATTGATAGTACGAGTGTAAGCTATTTTACTTCATTTACAATGGGCAAGGCGCGTGGCAAGGGACGTGGAACTGGACGTTCTGGTGATGGTGCGTGTAGAGGATGGGGCCGTGGCCAAGGTGAAAATGTGCCACAACCAACAGCCACATCTTCTCGCTCCCACTTCTTGACCGAATTACTAGGGAAGCACACTACAACACCAGTATTGCGAACTGATCAGTGTGAACAGGTTATTAATTGGATAGTAGATAATACTTCCAGTTACCTGGGCACCACCACCCCCGGTCTGTCTTCCACACGGTCAAGTTTTAGTAGCCATGAGTCTCGACCGCATACTCCTCCTCACCCTGATGCTCCTTCCTCCCACCATGCCGAGTGTCGTCAGACAGCAACTAATCCCACACTTGGACAATCTGAAGAGCTGTTCACTGGTCCATTTCCATATTTGTGCCCCTCGCCTGCTCCGCTTGAAGTGGTGGAAGAGGAGATCCCATGTAGCGATGCCCAAATATTTGAACAGCCACGGCCACAGGAAGTCGACGCTGGCAATTTGTCACAAGAGGTGGACGATGACGAGACACAATTGCCACGAAGTGAGGAGGAGGATCGTGGTGCGGAAGTGGAAGAGGAAGAGGTGGTGGATGATCTAGTAACTGACCCAATGTGGCAGGAGGACACGCAGAGCGAGGCCAGCAGCACACAGGGGGAGGGAGGCAGAGTACCCCAACAGGCAGGAAGAAGCAGTGTGGTGGCCGCACACAGAATGCGGGCAACAGTTCCCCGTAACACCAAAACGAGGGACGTTGCCAGTACAACCGGTAGGTCTTCCAGAGTCTGGAATTTTTTTAAAGACTCTGCTGATAACGCCAAAAAGGCCATTTGTACCACCTGCCAGGCCAGCATCAGCAGGGGTGACAAAACTACCAGCCTGACCACCACCAGCATGATCAGGCACATGTCAGCAAAGCACCTGACTTTGTGGGGCGAACCCCAGGGTCCACGACCAGTGTCAGCGGGTGTCACCACTGCTTCTTCCACTGTTGCGCGTATAAGAGAACCCCCTGTTGTGCGTACAAGACAATCCCCTGTCCATACTGCATGCAAAGATGCCCCCTCCTCTCAGTCTTCACTTGTTATGGCAGTTTCTCAAGAAACAGCATCAATGTCCATGTCCACGTCCCACTGCAGCGTTCAATTGTCCATATCCCAGACCTTTGAACGAAAGTGCAAATTCGCAGCCAACGCCCCACAGGCCACAGTCCTAAATTCGCACATTTCACGACTGCTTGTGTTGGAAATGCTGCCTTTTAGGCTGGTGGAGACGGAATCCTTCCGCAACCTTATGGCGGTGGCCGTCCCTCGGTACTCGGTCCCCAGCCGACACTATTTTGCCCGGTGTGCCATCCCCGCACTACACAAGCACGTGTCCCAAAACATCTGCCGTGCCCTCAACAACGCAGTTACTGGGAGAGTCCACCTGACAACGGAAACGTGGACAAGTGCTTGTGGCCAGGGACGGTACATCTCCCTGACGGCACACTGGGTAAACATAGTGGAAGCCGGGACCCAGTCGGACCTTGGGACGGAACACATCCTCCCCACACCGAGGATTGTGGGCCCTATATCAGTCAGAGTTGCCCCCACAGTGTACAGCTCCTGCGCATCATCCTCCTCCTCCTCCTCATGTTCAGCCTCCATCTCAGATATCAGCACATCAGTTACAAGCTGGAAGCACTGCAGTACTGCCTCAGCCGAGCGGCAACAGGCTGTGCTGAAACTCATAAGCTTAGGTGATAAACCTCACACTGCTTGTGAGTTGTGCACAGCTGTGAAAGAACAGGCAGATCTGTGGCTGAGACCGCTGAACCTACATCCAGGCATGGTCGTGTGTGACAATGGCCGTAACCTGGTGGCGGCTCTGAGGCGAGGCGAGATCACACACGTACTATGCCTGGCTCATGTGCTTAACCTCGTGGTTCAGCGGTTTCTCAAATCATACCCTGAGTTGCCAGATCTGCTCTTCAAAGTACACCGCCTGTCAGCTCATTTTTGGAAGTCGGCTACAGCTTCCGCCGCCCTTGCTGTGTTGCAGCAGCGTTTGCAGCTTCCGGCACACCGACTGGTGTGTGATGTCCCCACACGTTGGATCTCTACCCTCCACATGTTGCAAAGGATTTGTGAGCAGAAGAGAGCAGTTGTGGAGTACCAGCTGCAACAAGGCCATCGATATTCAGGTCAGACTCCACACATAAGACCTCAGGAGTGGACCTGGATGTCTGACATATGTACCATCCTGACAAACTTTGAGGAGTCCACCTAGATGGTGAGTGGCGATGACGCCATCATTAGCATCAGCATCCCACTTGTCTGTCTTTTGCAACGCTCTCTCCAGAGAATTAAAGAGGAGGCATTGCAGCCAGAGTATGATGAGATGGATCAAGAAGCCGTAACGGGCGATTACACACAGCCCAGCCTCATCTCATCCCAACGTGCATTGGGGGACAATGAGGGAGAGGAGGAGGAAGAACAGGAGCTGGTATCATGCGCTGTAGACGGTAGTACCTGTACAACTGTCATACCGTCGGTTCAGCGTGTGTGGCCTGAGGACAGGGGGGAGGAGGAGGAGGAGAGCATGGTCAGTCGTCATCTTGGTGAGGACACGGAAGCCTTGCTCGTTACCAGTCTGGCACGCATGGCTGACTTTATGTTACGCTGCCTTAACCGTGACCCTCGCGTGGTCAAAATGTTGGGTGACAGTCATTACTGGTTGGTGACACTTTTAAACCCCCGCTACAAGGAGAACTTTCACTCTCTTATTTCTGAGGTGGAGAGGTCTACAAAAATGGGGCAGTACCAGAAGGCCCTTGCTGCAGAACTGTTAAAAAATTGCCATCTGAACACGCTAGCAGCAGAGGTCACAGTTCGTTGACCAACCAAGGCGTACAGGCGAGAGAGACCCAACTGCAATCCAGCAGAGGCAGGGGAGCACTGTCAACATTCTGGGACAGTTTTCTGAGACCCGCCCAGCTTACAGGCCCTGAGGCGCGGGGTACTCTCACAAGGAGTGGAAAGTTTCAAAAGATGGTGAGGGAGTACCTTGCCGACCATACCAGCATCCTCCGTGAGTCCTCTGTGCCTTTTAATTATTGGGTATCCAAGCTGGACACTTGGAATGAACTCGCTCTGTACGCCTTGGAGGTCCTGGTCTGCCCTGCCGCTAGCGTGTTATCGGAGAGTGTTTTTAGTGCCGCTGGGGGAATTATAACTGATAAGCTCACTAGCCTGTCAACTGACAATGCTGACAAGCTGACCCTTATCAAAATGAACAAGGGCTGGATTGGGCCAGACTTCTCATCACCACTAAATGACAGCAGAGTAACATAAAGTCAAATCCACTGTGTTATTTCGGGAGGTGTACTCCCATGCACCGCTTCACACCCACACATGGGTATACGCTTCCTCATTTCGGCTGTATTTTGCTCTTCTCCTTATCCTCAGCCTCCACCACCACTATACCACCAGGGTGACCGTGGTCCGTGTTGCCAGCATTGCAAGTTCCTCGGTCCTAATTTTTGGCAGCTTTTGCTTGGAAGGCATAGGCAAAGACTATGGGAGACCCACTCCCCAATAATGGGAATAATGTTTTGAATATGCTGTACTGCATGGCTCTTGTTTGCCAGCATTGCAAGTTAACATAGTAACATAGTAACATAGTTTGTAAAGCCGAATAAAGACTTGCGTCCATCAAGTTCGACCTGTTAGTTCTGTAATTGCTAAAGTTGATCCAGAGAGGGCAAAAACCCCAAATGATTTGGCCAATCTTCACCTGAGGAAAAATTCCCTCCCGACTCTGAAACCAGCAGTCAGAATAAATCCCTGTATCAACCTACTATTTTATTCTATTTTTAAGTATACGCTGAAATCTGCCTGGTGTCTAGAAATGCATCCAGTCCCCGCTTGAACTGGTGTAGTGAATCTGACATTACCGTCTCCTCACTCAGTGAATTCCATATTCTCACTGCTCTTACCGTAAAGAACCCCTTCCTATGCTGGTGCTGAAACCTTTTCTCTTTCAGTCTTAGTGAGTGCCCTCTTGTTACCGTAATATCCCTCCTTTTGAACAAATCCCGGGCAAGATCTCTATACTGTCCCCTAACATATTTGTACACATTTATTATGTCCCCCCTCAACCTTCTCTTTTCCAGGCTGAATAGTCCTAGTTTTGCCAGCCTCTCTGTGTATTGCAGTCCCTCCATTCCCTTTATTAATTTTGTTGCCCTCCTTTGTACCTTTTCAAGCTCATTTATATCCTTTCTATATATTGGGGCCCATAACTGAGCACAGTATTCCAAGTGTGGTCTGACCAGTGCTTTGTACAGTGGAAGAACAATGTTCTCATCCTTTGCAGCTATACCTCTTCTGATACATCCCATTACCCTGTTTGCCCTTACAGCAGCGGCCTGACTTTGGGCACTCCAATTTAGTTTGCTATCAATCAAGATGCCCAAGTCCTTCTCCATCTCTGAATTCCCCAATGATTTCCCATTCAGTGAGTACTGGTGACTTCCATTTTTCCTTCCCATATGTATGACCTTACATTTCTCCTCGTTAAACCTCATTTGCCATTTAATGCTCCACCTACCCAGCTTATCCAAATCCCTCTGTAGGTCTGCACTGTCCTCTTTTGTATTAATTGTTTTACATAACTTTGTGTCATCTGCAAATATTCATATTTTACTATTTATCCCGTTGACTATGTCGTTAATAAAGATATTAAATAACATTGGGCCTAGTACAGACCCCTGTGGTACCCCACTAGTGACGCTTACCCAATCTGAGTATATTCCATTTATAACCACCCTCTGCTTTCTATCCTTTAGCCAGTTAGCTACCCACTTGCAGACATTTTCCCCCAGCCCCATCATTCTCATTTTGTATACCAACCTATTATGTGGCACGCTATCGAACGCTTTTGAGAAGTCGAGATACACGACATCCACTGGTTCCCCCTGATCTACTCGAGAGCTAACCTCCTCGTAGAAGTCAATCAGGTTTGTTTGGCAGGAGCGATTCCTCATGAATCCATGTTGGTTCGGGATTAAAAGATTATTAGCATCAAGATGCTCCGTAATTGCCTCTTTAATGAAGCTTTCAAAAATTTTGCCCACAACGGACGTCAGACTCACCGGCCGATAGTTTCCGGCGTCACTTTTCGCTCCCTTTTTGAATATTGGCACTACATTCGCCTGTCGCCAATCAAGTGGCACAGACCCAGTCTCAACAGAGTCCTTAAATATAAGATATAACGGTCTGTCTATCACATTACTTAGTTCCCTTAGTACCCGTGGGTGTATGCCATCAGGTCCTGGTGATTTGTTTATTTTAATGTTACTGAGGCGTTTCTGTACCCCAGCTTGGGTTAGATTTGTCATACTTAGTGGAGGATTAAGTTTGTCACTTCTCATTTCTCCTGTTAGTTCGATTTCCTTTGTGAAAGTTGTCGAAAAATAATTATTTAATAGATTAGCTTTATCCTCATCTTTCTCTATGATTTTGCCTTCCTCACTTTTTATCGGTCCAATATTATCCGATATAATCCTTTTACTATTTATATACGTAAAGAACAGTTTGGGATTTGATCTACTTTCCCTAGCAATACGTCTATCTGTTTCCTCCTTCGCTATTTTTATTTGTTTTTTACAGTTTCTCGTTTTTTCCTTGTAACACATTAGTGCCTCCTTACTGTTTTCCTGTTTTAATCTCTTGAATGCCTCTTTTTTGCTATTTAACGCCCCTTTTACGTTCTTGTTCAACCATATTGGTTTCCTCTTATTTCTGGCCCTTTTATTCCCATACGGTAGTTCCTGCGTCCTAATTTTTGGCAGCTTTTGCTTGGAAGGCATAGGCAAAGACTATGGGAGACCCACTCCCCAATAATGGGAATAATGTTTTGAATATGCTGTACTGCATGGCTCTTGTTTGCCAGCATTGCAAGCTCCTCCGTCCTAATTTTTGGCAGCTTTTGCTTGGAAGGCATAGGCAAAGACTATGGGAGACCCTCTCCCCAATAATGGGAATAATGTTTTGAATATGCTGTGCTGCATGCCTCTTGTAAGGGGCATTAAAATAGTCTTGTTAAGCTACTGTGACCTCCACCATTCTTCCAAGGGGCATTGATATTGTCTTTTTATTCCACTGTGACCTCCACGTCTCTTCCAAGGGGCTTTAAAACCGTCTTTTTAAGCTACTGTGACCTCGACCACTCTTCCAAGGGGCATTAAAAGTGTCTTGTTAAACCACTCTGACCTCCACGTCTCTTCCAAGGGGCATTAAAACCATCTTGTTAAACCACTCTGAACTCCACGTCTCTTCCAAGGGGCATTAAAACCGTCTTGTTAAGCTACTGCGACCTCCATGTCTCTTCCAAGGGGCATTAAAACCGTCTTACTGTGACCTCCACCACTCTTCCAAGGAGCATTAAAACCGTCTTGTTAAGCTACTGCGACCTCCACCACTCTTCCAAGGGGCATTAAAAGCGTTTTGTTAAGCCACTCTGACCTCCACGTCTCTTCCAAGGGGCATTGCATTTCCTCCTAATTTTAGTCAGCTTCTGCTTTTCAATGCATAGGCGAACACTAAGGGAGACCCACTCCCCAATAATGGGTAGAAGGTTTTTAGTACACTGTAATCCACTTTTGTTTCAAGGGGCATTGCAGTTCCTCATAATTTTTGGAAAGCCTTCCATTCACTGCTTAGGCCAACAGTGTACAGGAGACCCAGTTGCTATAAATGGAAAAAACGGTTTAGTTAAGGCTCTCTGACCTCCATGTCACTCCCAAGGGGCATTGGAGTGCCTCGAAATTTTTGGTAGGCATTGCACTCACTGTATGCCCTATAACTGTGTAGCCGAACCGCTCCTTTTGGTACAGAAACATATCCTACAAGACATGTGTGGTTGACTGACCTGATATTGATGTGAATGGTCCCTGTTCCTCCTGCTCTTTCTCCTTTGCCACCACCTCATCCATCATTCATCACCTGAAGCTTTGTTTTAACGGGAGTCATAGAACTGGCATAGTAGCAGGAAAACATCCAGCAATCCTTGGAGGAGGTAGGATATGCGCCAAAACGCTGACCACCTCAGGCCTAGCCACTACTACATACATGCGCTTGCATTCCAAGGAAAAGAAAGCTAAGGAGATGGATGGCCTCATGATCATTAATAATTTACTCGGTGTGTAGGAGGCCAACCACTGCTGCTGTCTACCTTCTGAACTTTGTGTTGAAGCCTGATTGACCCAGGACCCGCAATCCTCTATGTCTGGAGGACGTGTTGCATGCCAGTGTCCAACTGTGTCCCAGCTTCCACAATATTAACCCAGTGTGACGGCATCAGTCAGATGGACCATCCCTGGCCACATTCACTTGACCACGTGTTTGTGGTTAGGCTGTCCTTCCAATAGGGGCGGCTGGGGACCGTTTATGGACACCCTTCCGCCCCCAGGCGGCTGGGGACCGTGTGTGGGCACCCGGCCGCGGGGCGGCTGGGGACCGAGTATGGACACCCGGCCGCCCCCTGGCGGCTGGGGACCGAGCATGTACTTGCGGCCGCCGGGCGGCTGGGGACTGAGTATGGATACCAGGCTGTCGATGCAGCCATGACATGGTGGCCAGCGTCTGCCCCCACATGCCTAAAAGGCCCAATTTCAAGTGGAAGCAAGCTAGCAGTATGGTATTGCAGCCTGGGGGTGGGTGGGTAGCAGGTTGCACACTTACGCTTGCATTCCAAGAAAACAAAGCAGATGCTAACTTCTATCATCATCATCATGCTCCTCACCTTGGCACTCTCAACTCCCCTGATGGAGAAGCCAGGGCCCACCGGAGGAGTCTGGTTCTCTGGTGGGCTCGTCCAATGCTGCCCTAAAGCAGGCCAGGCTAAGAAAAGTATGGGGGAAGTTCCCAGAAGAAATAGGGGCGGCTGGGGACCGTTTATGGACACCCGGCCGCCCCCAGGCGGCTGGGGACCGTGTGTGGGCACCCGGCCGCGGGGCGGCTGGGGACCGAGTATGGACACCCGGCCGCCCCCTGGCGGCGGGGGACCGAGCGTGGACACACGGCCGCCAGGTGGCTGGGGACCGAGTATGGACACCCGGCCGCCCCCTGGCAGCTGGGGACCGAGCGTAGACACCCGGCCGCGGGGCGGCTGGGGACTGAGTATGGATATCAGGCCGCCGACGCAGCCATGACATGGTGGCCGGCGTCTGCCTCCACATGCCTAAAAGGCCCAATTTCAAGTGCAAGCAAGCTAGCAGTATGGTATTGCAGCCTGGGGGTGGGTGGGTGGCAGGCTGCATACTTGCGCTTGCATTGCAAGGAATGGGGGAGGTACAATTGAACACTGCCCTGGGACAAGGACTTGCACGGGGATAGTTGCAAGTCTGCATCTTCTGATGCGGCAAGGATCACTTCTGATGGGCACACTTTTAGGCAGTGACCCGGGTGTCAGAGATGCTTCCAGGGGTCTTCCCCATGCTGTTCCCATGTCTTTTCAGCCCTGTATGCATGTGTCACACAGCACATGGCCAGATAAGATTGTAAAATGCTAAAATGACATTTCCCGGTGAATGCATTTGTCACGGTTGAAAGCAATACAAAAGTGCAAAAACGCATAAAAAATGCTACTTGTGAACTTAGCCCAAGGTGTGGAGGAGTATTTTTGTTTTTGGCTATTTTTTTTACCTTATACACAACTCTTTACCCTGGAAAGGAAGTTCCTTAACATATTTCACAGGAAAACCGTTTCAGTTTCGTTTTTGAATGTTTTATTGTGAGCACGTAAAAGTGGCTTAATCCCTCTGACCACGTTGTTGACAGCAGTGACCTGGGGGTCAGAAATGCTTCCTGGGCCGATGCCCATGCTGTTCCCATGTCATTTGAGCACTGTCACTATCGTTTTGGGCACTTTTTAGGCTTTCTACAAACTGCCGGGGGTGCTGCCGCAAAAATGCTCGGGTCTCCCACAGACTAACATTGGGCTCGTTGCTCGGGTCGAGCACCCGAGTATTACGGTGAGCTCGGCCCGAGCTTCAAGCACCCGAGCATTTTAGTGCTCGCTCAACACTAGTGGGGACTAGTTTTTAGTAAACATTTTAACAGACAAGAAATAGTTTTTTTTGGACTTAACCCTATTGACCATAGAGGAAAAAATCCTTACAAGAACACATTTTATAACACTGCATGAGAATAGTTTTTTGGATTTTAGGATTAACCATTTTAAAGAATGGAAGACAAACATGCCATTCAGTCAGATAATGCGCAAGAGGAGGAATTGTACAGAGGAAAAAGATTTTCTGGTTCAGATGAATAAAATAGGTGATAGATTGCAGGAAAAGGGTTATCCTAAACAAATCATAGAAGGAGCAAAAGAAAAAGCCCAAAAAATAGATAGATCCTAGTGCATCAGTACTAAGAACAAAGAAGAAAGAAGAATAAAGAAGAAAAAAACAGCCTTGGAAAGAAAATATGATTTGGCTTTTGTCACTAGATACAGCAATACTGCCAAAAAAATACAAAATATCTTTAAGAAGCATTGGAGAATCCTGTACAATGATTCATACTTGGTGAAGGCTTTAAGTAGCACTTCAACTATGGTTTATAGGAAATCAAAAACAATGAAAGAAATCATAGCCCCCTTCTATCCTAATTTAAAGAAAAAGAAAATCAGTAATGGTACTAAAAATAATTGGTTAAATATAAAAGGGGTTTATAAATGTGGGAAAGAAAAGTGTGTTACATGTCAAATGATCACCCATAGACAAAAAATGGTTAAGAGCAATATTACAGGGAATTTTTTCAAATCTAACAATTTTTAAATTGCGGGAGTGATTTTGTTATTTTTGTACTGGAGTGCCCTTATGGACTCCAGTATGTGGGAAGAACTACTATGACCCTAAGAGAAAGGATTGACAAACGTAGATATACAGTTGTCCTCAAAAGTTCACATATCCTGGCAGAATTTTTGCTTTCTTGGCCTTGTTTCAGAGAATATGAATGATACCAAAAAACCTTTTCTCCACTCATGATTATTGGTTGGGTGAAGCAATTTATTGTTAGATTACTGTGTTTTCTCTTTTTAAATCTTAATGACAAACAAAAACATTCAAATGACCCTGATCAAAAGTTCACATACCCTGGTGATTTTGGCCTGATAACATGCTGAGAATTTGACAAAAATGGGGTTGAATGGCGACTACAGGTAGCATCCTCACCTGTGACCTGTTTGCTTGTAATCAGTGTGTGTGCGTAAAAGCTGAGTGAGTTTCTGGGATCCAGACAGACTCTTGCATCTTTTATCCAGTCACTGACATTTCTGGATTGTGAGTCATGGGGAAAGCAAAAGAATTGTCAACGGATCTACGGGAAAATGTAGTTGAACTGTATAACACAGTAAAAGGATACAAAAAGATATCCAAGGAATTGATAATACCAGTCAGCAGCATTAAAACTGTGATTAACAAATAGAAAATCAGCGGCTCTGTAAAAACCAAACCACGGTCAGGTAGACCAACAAAATTTTCGGCCACAACTGCTAGGAAAATTGTTCGGGATACAAAGAAAAACCCACAAATAACTTCAGCTGAAATTCAGAACTCTCTGAAAACTAGTGGTGTGGCTGTTTCATGATGCACAATAAGGAGGCACTTAAAGAAAAATGGGCTGCATGGTCGAGTCGCCAGAAGAAGCCATTTCTGTGCAAATGCCACAAAGTATCTTGCCTACATTATGCCAAACAGCACAGAGACAAGCCTCAAAACTTCTGTAACAAGGTTATTTGGAGTGATGAGACCAAAATTGAACTTTTTGGCCACAACCATAAACATTACATTTGGAGAGAGGTCAATAAGGCCTATGATGAAAGGATCACCATTCCTACTGTAAAGCATGGAGGTGGATCACTGATGTTTTGGGGATGTGTAAGCTACAAAGGCACAGGAAGCTTGGTAAAAGTTGAAGAAAAGGTGAATGCAGCACATTATCAGCAAATACTGGAGGCAAATTTGCACTCATCAGCCCGGAAGCTGCGCATGGGACGTACTTGAACGTTCTAACATGACAATGATCTAAAACTCAAGGCCAAGTCGACCTGTCGTTGGCTACAGCAGAACAAAGTGAATGTTCTGGAGTGGCCATCTCAATCTCCTGACCTCAATATCATTGAGCCTCTCTGGCGAGATCTCAAGTGCGCAATTCATGCTAGACAGCCCAGGAATTTACAGGAACTGGAGGCTTTTTGCCAAGAAGAATGAGCAGCTTTACCATCTGAGAAAATAAAGAACCTCATCCACAACTACCACAAAAGACTTCAAGCTGTCATTTTAAAATGGGCAATACACGGTATTAAGAACTGGGGTATGTGAACTTTTGATCAGGGTCATTTTGATGTTTTTTGTTGTCATTAAGATTTAAAAAGAATAAACAGAAAGTAGTTTGACAATAAATGGCTTCACCCAACCAATAACCATGAGTGGAGAAAAGTTTTTTTGCTATCATTCATATTCTCTGAAACAAGGCCAAGAAAGCAAAAATTCTGCAAGAGTATGTAAACTTTTGAGCACAACTGTAACACCAAACATAAAGTTAAAAATCATAGTGTATCTAATCATTTATCGGTAATGCATGGAAGTGATTTCAGTTGTCTGAACGTAATATCTATAGAACAGGTCCTGTATTCCCTCTGCAGATCCAAGGATTTATGCAGGAGGGAGATGCTTTGGATTTTACGCCTGAATTGTTTGACACCTAAAAGGTTAAATATCTCAGTAGAAAAAAATTGTTTGATGGGTTGTTATTTAAACATAGATCAAATTATATATTATTTGTTTTCTTTTGAGGCGGGGGGTTAAAAAAATAATAATGCAATTTTGTAAGCTTTTTTATATATATATATATTTTATGTATTATTATTATTATTGTTAGTATTTTTTATTTTTTATAGCATATATAGATATTTTAAAAGAGGAGAGTATAGTCTAAACAGGATGAAGATATGTCATTTCCTGTGAGGGACGTCTCAGGAAGTCATGTGCTGTAGGATTTAAAGCAGTTAGAAAGTTATTTGTCTATTCTAATGAGGGGGAAACCTGAAACTGGTAGATTTGGCTCCGTTTGTTTATTTGTTATTGAGTTGTAAAAGTCTTTTTATCTATTAAATTAATTCTGCGAGTCTCTGGCTGGATTGGCAATCACTACCATATATGGTTTAACTTCTACTGCATTTCTCAGTGTGCAAGGAGGAGAGGCTGACCTGAAAGAAGGGGGAATAGGATGTTTCTCCCCCCCTAAGAAGTAAGTGGAGCTTCAACTCTTCAACTCCCCTACTCCCCATGTGGACCTACTATCCTCGTTGGCTGGCGCTCCATTTTTTGTTTGGTTTTTCAGCTATCTTACAATACAGTACCTGATTAGGATGCCCGGACCTGGTAGCAGCAGGCTGACTGAGCTGTAACAAAGATGTCCATTTATCTATTTAGTGTAAGTGTTTTGTTGGTTTTTCTTCCCATCCTCCCTCCTCAGAAGCGCTCCTTTTCAGTCACCTTTTTTCTTGAAATCTGAATTCTGTAATTGTTAGGAGTAGGGATGAGTGGACCCGGGTTCGTTGGGTTCGACCGACCTTTAGCCCAAAGTTTAGTTTGGGTAGCAGAACTGTACCGAAACTTGAACAGAACCCGAACCCCATACAAATCAATGGGAACCAAACTTGGATCTCTCTCTCTCCCTCTCTCTCTCTTTCTCTCTCTCTCCTCCCTGTAATGAAAACAGACTTCGAGGAGAAGTCCATGTTCGGAGTTCAGCACCAGACACTAAGTGAACCCCGAACTTTACAGCTTGGATTCGCTTATCTCTAGCTAGGAGGTTCTGAGTAATGTTATCATTCAAGGTATAGATACAGTACAGACCAAAAGTTTGGACACACCTTCTCATTTAAAGATTTTTCTGTATTTTCATGACTATGAAAATTGTACATTCACACTGAAGGCATCAAAACTATGAATTAACACATGTGGAATTATATACTTAACAAAAAAGTGTGAAACAACTGAAAATATGTCTTATATTCTAGGTTCCTCAAAGTGGCCACCTTTTGCTTTGATGACGGCTTTGCACACTCTTGGCATTCTCTTGATGAGCTTCAAGAGGTAATCACCGGAAATGGTCTTCCAACAATCTTGAAGGAGTTCCCAGAGATGCTTAGCACTTGTTGGCCCTTTTGCCTTCACTCTGCGGTCCAGCTCACCCCAAACCATTTCGATTGGGTTCAGGTCTGGTGACTGTGGAGGTCAGGTCATCTGGCGTAGCACCCCATCACTCTCCTTCTTGGTGAAATAGCCCTTACACAGCCTGGAGGTGTGTTTGGGGTCAGTGTCCTGTTGAAAAATAAATAATGGTCCAACTAAACGCAAACCGGATGGAATAGCATGCCGCTGCAAGATGCTGTGGTAGCCATGCTGGTTCAGCATGCCTTCAATTTTGAATAAATCCCCAACAGTGTCACCAGCAAAGCACCCCCACACCATCACACCTCCTCCTCCATGCTTCACGGTGGGAACCAGGCATGTAGAGTCCATCCGTTCACCTTTTCTGCGTCGCACAAAGACACGGTGGTTGAAACCAAAGATCTCAAATTTGGACTCATCAGACCAAAGCACAGATTTCCACTGGTCTAATGTCCATTCCTTGTGTTCTTTAGCCCAAACAAGTCTCTTCTGCTTGTTGCCTGTCCTTAGCAGTGGTTTCCTAGCAGTTATTTTACCATGAAGGCCTGCTGCACAAAGTCTCCTTTTAACAGTTGTTGAAGAGATGTGTCTGCTGCTAGAACTCTGTGTGGCATTGACCTGGTCTCTAATCTGAGCTGCTGTTAACCTGCAATTTCTGAGGCTGGTGACTCGGATAAACTTATCCTGAGAAGCAGAGGTGACTCTTGGTCTTCCTTTCCTGGGGCGGTCCTCATGTGAGCCATTTTCTTTGTAGCGCTTGATGGTTTTTGCAACTGCACTTGGGGACACTTTAAAATTTTTCCCAATTTTTCGCACTGACTGACCTTCATTTCTTAAAGTAATGATGGACACTCGTTTTTCTTTACTTAGTTGCTTTTTCTTACCATAATACCAATTCTAACAGTCTATTCAGTAGGACTATCAGCTGTGTATCCACCAGACTTCTGCCCAGCACAACCGATGGTCCCAACCGCATTTATAAGGCAACAAATCCCACTTATTAAACCTGACAGGGCACACCTGTGAAGTGAAGACCATTTCCGGTGACTACCTCTTGAAGCTCATCAAGAGAATGCCAAGAGTGTGCAAAGCAGTCATCAAAGCAAAAGGTGGCTACTTTGAAGAACCTAGAATATAAGACATATTTTCAGTTGTTTCACACTTTTTTGTTAAGTATATATTTCCACATGTGTTAATTCATAGTTTTGATGCCTTCAGTGTGAATGTACAATTTTCATAGTCATGAAAATACAGAAAAATCTTTAAATGAGAAGGTGTGTCCAAACTTTTGGTCTGTACTGTATGTCTTTTCTTATCTTCTCTCTATATATACTATATATTCCCATGTTAACAGTTTTTTAATTTCTGATATAGCTATCTCAGATTTATGCATTTACAGGTGCATCTCACTAAATTAGAATATCATCAAAAAGTTAATTTATTTCAGTTCTTCAATACAAAAAGTGAAACTCATATATTATATAGAGTCATTACAAACAGAGTGATCTATTTCAAGTGTTTATTTCTGTTAATGTTGAGGATTATGGCTTACAGCCACTGAAAACACAAAAGTCATTATCTCAGTAAATTAGAATACTTTATAACAGCAGCTTGAAAAATGTTTTTAAAACTCAAAATGTTGGCCTACTGAAATGTATGTTCAGTAAATGCACTCAATACTTGGTCGGGGCTCCTTTTGCATCAATTACTGCATCAATGTGGTGTGGCATGGAGGCGATCAGCCTGTGGCACTGCTGAGGTGTTATGGAAGCCCAGGTTGCTTTGATAGCAGCCTTCAGCTCATCTGCATTGTTGGGTCTGGTGTCTCTCATCTTCCTCTTGACAATACTCCAAAGATTCTCTATGATGCACTCAAGTTTTCTGGCCAATCAAGCACAGTGATACTGTTGTTTTTAAACTAGGTATTGGTACTTTTGGCAGTGTGGACAGGTGCCAAGTACTGCTGGAGTATGAAATTTCCATCTCCAAAAAGCTTGTCGGCAGAGGGAAGCATGAAGTGCTCTAAAATTTCCTGGTAGACGGCTGCGCTGACTTTGGTCTTGATAAAACACAGTGGACCTACACGAGCAGATGACATGGCTCCCCAAACCATCACTGATTGTGGAAACTTCACACTAGACCTCAAGCAGCTTGGATTGTGGCCTCTCCACTCTTCCTCCAGACTCTGGGACCTTGATTTCCAAATGAAAATTGGAACTCTGGGAGCTTGTGGAGTGTGTCAATGACTGCCTTCTGGACTTCTGTCAAGTCAGCAGTCTTCTCCATAATTGTGGAGCCTACTGAAACAGACTAAGGGACCTTTTTAAACGCTTAGGAAGCCTTTGCAGGTGTTTTTTGTTAATTATTTTAATTTACCGTTGATAATGAGTTTTGTGTTTTCATTATATATGAGTTTCACTTTTTGTATTGAAGAACTGAAATAAATAAACTTTTTGATGATATTCTAATTTAGTGAGAAGTACCTGTGCCTATTGACTCACATACTAAAAACCTTATACATTTCTATACTTTTTCTCTAAGCTGGTGGGTGCAAAAAGTTCACCTAGGGCATCAGCTAAGGCAGTGATTCTATATTCAATATTTAATGGGTTCTGTACATTTTGTTGATTTGGATGTGGGTAGTGAGGTATTTTTGCAGCTGTGTCATAAAACTACTAGAAGTTTGCTTTAGCTGGACCTGCTGAAATATTTTTATTTTTCTTAAGGTGCTTTTTATGTCTAGATTGTAAAAAGGTGTAAGAAATGATGTGTTAGCTCAGTAAATGCTAATAGATTTCAGCAAAACATTGTTGACTTTGTAAAAATAATCTTGCTTATAAAAGAAAAGCACAAGCCTGTTATTCTTGCAGTTTAGGAACCAGAAAGTGACCACATTATTTGCTGTGGGAGAAGAGAATCTGTTAGTTAATCTTTATAAATGTTTAAGCCTAGTCTCAAGAAAAAAACAACTGGATCAAGCATATTCTAAATATTGATTGCTTGATCCACTTTTGTGATTCCATAGAGCTAGGCTTCCATCGAGTTACACTAAGATTTCATATGAAAGCTTTTTCAGAAAAAAAAGTAACAGCATGATCCATTGGACTCCTGTAAAAGGATTGCTTATAAGGGAGCCTGTATGGTAGCACGAGGCTTGAGTACTGAACTTTCAACACTTCTAGCTCCTTTGGCATTATGATAAAAGGTTAACTGCAGTATCAAGGTATCTGATTCCGGTGGGTTCAGTGATTTTTCAACTATCTACAAGACCATCCATGGGAGTAAAAAATAATTATATTATAGGAAAGATTTCATGATCAATTACATAAAAAAATGGAACAAGTAAATCCAGCCTTAAACCTCATGCACACGAGTGAATTCAGGATCTGTATCACACAGATCCTGAATACGATGCCCATAAAATTGTATGGGCTTTAGAGAACTTTATTGATACTGTAATTTTCATAATACAATGTAATGTTAGTTTTTATTTCATAAATCAATAGTACACATGAAAATAAGCAACTTTGTAATATACAGTACAGACCAAAAGTTTGGACACACCTTCTCATTTAAAGATTTTTCTGTATTTTCACGACTTTGAAAATTGTACATTCACCCTGAAGGCATCAAAACTATGAATTAACTCATGGGGAATTATATACTTAACAAAAAAGTGTGAAATAACTGAAAATATGTCTTATATTCTAGGTTCTTCAAAGTAGCCACCTTTTGCTTTGATGACTGCTTTGCACACTCTTGGCATTCTCTTGATGAACTTCAAGAGGTAGTCACTGGAAATGGTCTTCCAACAATCTTGAAGGAGTTCCCAGAGATGCTTAGCACTTGTTGGGCCTTTTGCCTTCACTCTGTGGTCCAGCTCACCCCAAACCATCTCGATTGGGTTCAGGTCTGGTGACTGTGGAGGCCAGGTCATCTGGCGTAGCACTCCATCACTCTCCTTCTTGGTCAAATAGCCCTTACACAGCCCGGAGGTGTGTTTGGGGTCATTGTCCTGTTGAAAAATAAATAATGGTCCAACTAAACGCAAACCGGATGGAATAGCATGCCGCTGCAAGATGCTGTGGTAGCCATGCTGGTTCATGATGGGTTTTGCAACTGCACTTGGGGACACTTTCAAAGTTTGCCCAATTTTTCGGACTGACTGACCTTCATTTCTTAAAGTAATGATGGCCACTCGTTTTTCTTTACTTAGCTGCTTTTTTCTTGCCATAATACAAATTCTAACAGTCTATTCAGTAGGACTATCAGCTGTGTATCCACCTGACTTCTGCACAACACAACTGATGGTCCCAACCCCATTTATAAGGTAAGAAATCCCACTTATTAAACCTGACAGGGCACACCTGTGAAGTGAAAACCATTTCCGGTGACTACCTCTTGAAGCTCATCAAGAGAATGCCAAGAGTGTGCAAAGCAGTCATCAAAGCAAAAGGTGGCTACTTTGAAGAACCTAGAATATAAGACATATTTTCAGTTGTTTCACACTTTTTTGTTAAGTATATAATTCCACATGTGTTAATTCATAGTTTTGATGCCTTCAGTGTGAATGTACAATTTTCATAGTCATGAAAATACAGAAAAATCTTTAAATGAGACGGTGTGTCCAAACTTTTGGTCTGTACTGTATTTATCAGAGAAATCTGTTTTTTTCTGCTCCTGGATTAGTTTTTCACTTTCAATTCATGGGAAAAAAATCTGTATTCAGTGAAGGCATATTTTCCCATTACCAAGATGGGAGGTGGCAGTTGGTGCTTTTAAAATTCTATGGAGGAGGAGGGAGGAGCTAGAGGCAGAGGCAGGCATTCTGTTGTAAGTTCTCCTGAAACAACAGATACAGTTCATCCATAAAACATGTAATTTCCTATCTCAGTAATGGGGAAATATGTATTCTCTGAAGACAGGTTTTACCTGTGAATTGAGAATATTGAGAATGAATGATCTTGTTCAGAACGGAAAAGAAGCAGATTTCTCTGATAAGATATGTTACATAGTTTCTTCTTTTCATGTGTAGTATTGATTTATAAAAAAATAATAATAATTACTCTTTAAGCATACCTGATGGTAAAGACGAGGTCATGGTGTTTAGCTGATGACACAATTCTTTAAGTGTAATTGTGTAGTCTCCTGCTTAGAATTACTTGAACGACAGCTGGCAGAACTTCAGAAACCTTAGTAAATTGGACCAGGAATTGTTCTTTACACACTGAAAGAGTTAACCTTTCCATTGTAACTAAAAATATTCTAACACCCCGGTATGTCAGCAGCACTCCCTATAGTGACTCACTGCCTATGAATACCTCGCTGGACGTCTTGGCAGGTTTTAAGTTTGAACAGTCACTAAATCCTGAAGTGGTCACCTGTAAATGCCAAGCCCTGGTGCTGCCGCTGAGATCTACTTACAAATGAACAATCAGCCTATTGTGTTACATTAAATCTGTAATAGTGTGAACAAAAACAAGCCCATATCTGGAAATGAACGTATTTGTCCTTTTTCAGGTTAAGAAATTCCTTACAAAAGATTTACAGTAACTATTCAGACCACTTCAGATATTGTACTTAACTATGGCTGATAAGGAGACCCAAGTAGTCTCAAAAGCTCACTATTCGTCACCATCTTTTCAGTTAGTCATTAAAAGGTATCAACCATTGAAGACTCTTAGTTTTTATAATTTGTAACTATTCAGGAATTTTAAGTGTACTTCTCTAATTCGAAAATGTTGACAATATTACTGAATATTTAAGCAAATGTATCTGTAACAGCTAAGTTAAAGGGTGTAATTGCGGAGGCTTCATCTTGATCAGTAGCCACTGATTGGCTGCAGTGGTCAAGTTGCATTGTTAGTATAAGTATAGATTTTTTTTTTAGGTTGAAGAAGAAGAAAAAGTGGCACTCACCATCATTGACTTGTATCTTTATTTTGAATAAAAAAATGTGGCAGCTAGGATACAGTGGGAGAAAGCTGAGCGTAAGACAGATGAAGCGCAGAGCAGTGCGAAACGGCCGACACTTACATGCACCAGCTTCCTCCTGCTGTATCCTAGCTGCCACATTTTTTATTCAAAATAAAGATACGAGACACTTATGATGAGTGACGATTTTTCTTTCTTCTTCAGTATTTTACAGGGCTGTCTTTTTTCATGCTGAGCACCATCTGTTATCATCATTGCAGAGTGGACGGTGGTATTTGTTGCACCTCTGGTTACATTTGTGCCTTTCAGTAGCTACCCACCCATAGCCTTTATACACATTTTGTATAGATTTTTTGTCATCTGTGCAGCACCCTATGGCCATTAAGATGTAGTTATACTATAGTGGACATCCTCAATAAATAATATGTCAGTATAGTCATGGTAACTTGAATTTCTACCGCATTTTTCAGTTTGGCCAACCAGCATGCATGTTTTCTGAGCTACAATTTAGTTTGGACGTCTTTCAATAAAGGTGTAAAAAACAATGACATGTGCTGTCTGTTTTATTCAGTATTTCAGAAGGAGGAATTGGTGCAGCAAATTAAGTTTACATAGTTTCATTTTTTTCTGTAAGCACAATAGAAAGAAGCCCCCTTCAGAATGGTTGATTTATAAGCGGTATAATCATATCCAGATGTTGTTTCATTTTTTACACTTTCTGTGACTGGCACGACAGAAAGATTTGTGCTGCAGAACTCCTACTGTAGATCCCTGACAATTTAGCTGTTGGACTGTTAACATTCCTAAATTAAGTTTATTGCTTACTCCTTCCCGCTGAGTCCATGTTCACATTCTTAACCTTGCTCCAGGTTCCTTCTGCTTCAACTATTGAAGGATTATACTGCACCGACACTATGAGCATTCCTGGTGGGAAATCTAGAACGCATGATTCCATATAGAGAGCAAAGGCTACAATATTATTTCATTTAAGGCTTAGAGAAGTTTAAGATTTGTGTATAAAACACCATTGCCTTACATAAACGAGTCTCATTACTTACAGTGTATAATATACCTTGTTTATCTATCGTTCTATATCTATCTAGCTGTGTTATGTCTTTACTAAGTGTGTGCAAACCAGGTTTCAGAATATTACTGCATTTATAAAAAGTTCAAAGCAAAACCATGTGCACAAAGCCATGAGCCGTACCATCCATTCATATCCCTCTGATTTTGTAAGGAACCATACTGAGGTTTTCTGAGTTGGATTTCATATGATCCATACAAAATATTGGCATTGGAAGTGTGTCACCCTGGCCTGGATGACACAAAGTGTAATAAAGCTGTGTCTGAGAGCAAGGGGGAGGTTCTCTGGTCAGGGGAACATTAGCATGCAATGCCTTCTGTCTCAGGCCAGTAGGGGGAGCAGGCTGCCCCTATAAAAGCTGGTACTGGGGGCAGGGTTAGGGAGAACTGGATGGCCTGTCTCAGCACTGAGACGTGTCCCGGAGCAGAGCAGGGACATAAAGTTGTATTGCACCTAAGAGGAAGTGTGGCAGGAGGAGAGCCACAAGCCAGAGACAAGAGGCGAAGAGAGCCTGTCTTGGCAGATAAAAGACTTACTTTACCAGACTTTGGTGTCTGAGGCTGGGAGGATTCTACATCCTCCAGCAGATAACCAGTCCGCAAGGGACTGTATATTCCTTGGCCTAAGAAGCCTCCAGGCCCTGCCACAACCGAAGGGACCAGTAAAGCCGTACAAGGCTGGGAGCAGAAAGGAACCCACGTTGCAGGCCATACAGGCGAGAATACACAGAAAGCTCGGAAATGTGGGCTGTTACCGTATAAGGAGGAGATAGCCAGAAGGAGTGCAGAAAGCACGGTAGGTCTACACCCTCACCCTGTCCAGGGCCAATTTCCCCATTGCTCTCAGACATCCAGGTCCCCTCCTAGCTGGGACTGTTTATGGGTCAGTTTACCTGTTTTAGTAAAGACCCTGGACTGCAACCTGTTGTCTGTGTGCTCCTTCGTGCCTCCAGCACTACCGGTACTGGGACTCTCACCACAATCACTCCCACCATCCATTATACTGCCCTGGGGCCGCACTCTTCCCGTGGGGAGTCATACTACCCTAGCTGCACACCTCATCAGCCCCAGCGGTCTGCATGCAGCGGCGGTTCCTAATAACCGCAATCCACGGGTGGCGTAGTCGGACATAATCATCAGCACATAACGGACTACCACTGGCCTGACCACCCTGAGCCACGGAACCGGGTTGCCACTACTACTCCCATCGTTCCCCTACTGCCCGGATCCGAGTGCCCCACGGCCCAGGGGGCGAGTCAGAAGCAATTGCATTTGTACAGAAATATGATCACCTGGAATCTTTGCTTCTAGAGAAGAATATCTCCTTATATAAGACTCTCTATGGCGTTTGTATGGAAGAGCAGAGTGGTCTTGTGATTGTGAACTAGTGAGCTGTACAGTCACCAACCATTACTATATAGGATGCAGTCACAAAAGTTGTTTTTAGACAATATTGTTTCGTCCAATGATAAGAAAATCATTGCCTCCAAATAAAGATGAGTGGATCAGGCAAAATTTGAATTTGCCTTCTTGCACAGGTTTTCCCAGGAAATTAGATTAAAAAAGAAGTTAATGTCTCTTATTATGCTTTGAGGTCTCTCCAGAGGTCTTAAAACATTCTTTCTCTCTCATTATTCTGGCATTTAGCAAATATTAAAAATTATGGTAATCCTAATTGACCTAAAATGGGAAAGGTTTATTCTGATTTCATGTCAGATATTGAGAAAAACATGCATATGTGTCTTTTTATATAGTGTGTGTAAACTTCTGGTTTCAACTGTATCTGTGTGTGCAAAGCTCTCATATTTTATGACCGTCTACAAAGTACCCCTATAATGGAATTGCTTACAATTATATGTAATCATCATAAAAGTCTGATTCCTAGTTAGATCTTTGGGAAATCATAGCATGTAAAATCAGCCTTAGGGCGCAGTCAGATGGCTGTATAAATCGGACTGAGATCAGAACCCAGTACATGGACTGGCCGGCGGCTCTCTTGACCTGATCGTGGCAGCTGCATAGAAATACATGAAGCTGCCGCACTCAGGTCGGGACAGCCGCCGGCCAGTCCATGTACTGGGTTCTGATCTCAGTCTGATTTATACAGCCATCTGACTGCGCCCTTATACTATTGCTTGATTGTAGAATTTTCCCTTCAGTTCCAGAGCTCTGGCGAACTGTCATTACTCAGTAGATTTATACCTGTTTTCTCTGACGGTGCTTGCATACAAATATGAGATCCATCAAACAGCTCAAAGAGGAAAGAATGTTTAGTTTAACGTAGTTGTATGATGTATTCACTCTCCTATTGTTCATTTTCATTTCTTCATTGTACAAATATACAAGGATAGTCAAAAACGTCAGCAAATGTTACTT
Source organism: Phyllobates terribilis (assembly GCF_046119375.1). Classification (NCBI taxonomy): domain Eukaryota; kingdom Metazoa; phylum Chordata; class Amphibia; order Anura; family Dendrobatidae; genus Phyllobates; species Phyllobates terribilis. The sequence goes on from NW_027362771.1 coordinate 297,596,344, forward strand.
TTTAATATGGAAAAAAATGCACCATTTTGATCAACACCCAGTGAGAAAGGGATGTGAGAAAGGGATAACAAATACATTCAAAATACACTATGAGGATGACAAATGTACTGTAGGAGGGAGCAAATTATGACTTTAGTATAGGGAAAAAAAAGATATCAAAATGTCTCACCTTGGTATAGGGTTGTATCCTAGCCTTTGAGTCATAGGCATTGCTCATGTGAAAGTGTGGGTGAATTTGGTACATTTTTCACAGCATTTAATAATTCTGGATTATAGAGTTGAGGGGATTATGATGGTGCTGGCAAACAGTTAAAAAGTAATTAGATACAATTTCAGTTCCCTTATCCTTAACACAGAATTATAGTTCATACAATATGAATGAGAAACAGGCAATTCATGTGCCTCTGAACTTTAAAAAAATCAAAGAGATGAGATTGAAAGTGACAAGCAGATTTCTGAAGATTTTACTGTACTATATACAGTACAGACCAAAAGTTTGGACACACCTTCTCATTTAAAGATTTTTCTGTATTTTCATGACTTTGAAAATTGTACATTCACACTGAAGGCATCAAAACTATGAATTAACAAATGTGGAATTATATAGTTAACAAAAAAGTGTAAAACAACTGAAAATATGTCTTGTATTCTGGGTTCTTCAAAGTAGCCACCTTTTGCTTTGTCGACTGCTTTGCACACTCTTGGCATTCTCTTGATGAGCTTCAAGAGGTAGTCACCGGAAATGGTCTTCCAACAATCCTGAAGGAGTTCCCAGAGATGCTTAGCACTTGTTGGCCCTTTTGCCTTCACTCTGCGGTCCAGCTCATCCCAAACCATCTCGATTGGGTTCAGGTCTGGTGACTGTGGAGGCCAGGTCATCTGGCGTAGCACCCCATCACTCTCCTTCTTGGTCAAATAGCACTTACACAGCCTGGAGGTATGTTTGGGGTCATTGTCCTGTTGAAAAATAAATGATGGTCCAACTAAACGCAAACCGGATAGAATAGCATGCCGCTGCAAGATGCTGTGGTAGCCATGCTGGTTCAATATGCCTTCAATTTTGAATAAATCCCCAACAGTGTCACCAGCAAAGCACCGCCACACCATCACACTTCCTCCTCCATGCTTCACGGTGGGAACCAGGCATGTAGAGTCCATCCCTTCACCTTTTCTGCGTCGCACAAAGACACGGTGGTTGGAACCAAAGATCTCAAATTTGGACTCATCAGACCAAAGCACAGATTTCCACTGGTCTAATGTCCATTCCTTGTGTTCTTTAGCCCAAACAAGTCTCATCTGCTTGTTGTCTGTCCTTAGCAGTGGTTTCCTAGCAGCTATTTTACCATGAAGGCCTGCTGCACAAAGTCTCCTCTTAACAGTTGTTGTAGAGATGTGTCTGCTGCTAGAACTCTGTGTGGCATTGACCTGGTCTCTAATCTGAGCTGCTGTTAACCTGCGATTTCTGAGGCTGGTGACTCGGATAAACTTATCCTCAGAAGCAGAGGTGACTCTTGGTCTTCCTTTCCTGGGGCGGTCCTCATGTGAGCCAGTTTCTTTGTAGCGCTTGATGGTTTTTGCAGCTGCACTTGGGGACACTTTCAAAGTTTGCCCAATTTTTCAGACTGACTGACCTTCATTTCTTAAAGTAATGATGGCCACTCATTTTTCTTTACTTAGCTGCTTTTTTCTTGCCATAATACAAATTCTAACAGTCTATTCAGTAGGACTATCAGTTGTGTATCCACCTGATTTCTGCACAACCAAGTTGTGATGGTCCCAACCCCATTTATAAGGCAAGAAATCCCAGTTATTAATCCTGACAGGGCACACCTGTGAAATGAAAACCATTTCCGGTGATTACCTCTTGAAGCTCATCAAGAGAATGCCAAGAGTGTGCAAAGCAGTCATCAAAGCAAAAGGTGGCTACTTTGAAGAACCTAGAATATAAGACATATTTTCAGTTGTTTCACATTTTTTTGTTATGTATATAATTCCACATGTGTTAATTCATAGTTTTGATGCCTTTAGTGTGAATGTACAATTTTCAAAGCCATGAAAATACAGAAAAATCTTTAAATGAGAAGGTGTGTCCAAACTTTTGGTCTGTACTGTATAAACCCAGGTATGTGAGTCTAATCGGAGTACTATTAAATGGAGAGAAGTCTGTAATAGAATAGGCGCTTATACTCAGGATTCTTTTATTATTTTTGATATAAAGAGTCTGAGAATATAAAATGATGCTTTGGACTTGAGAGTACTGTGTAGGTGAAGAAGGCCCTAATGTTAACCTGAAATTCACAAAAGTATTTCTGGTTAAAGTGTATGCCTATAACATCTGCTTTGACACTAAGGTTCCCAAAAAGTACTCACAGACCAAAACTGTAAATGTTAACGTAAGAGTTACTAACATTTCTGGGGACATTTAAGTCCGACCCCCAAACCTGCCCTCCTGAGAATGCTTCGACCCACCCCTGAAATGCTCACAATTGGGCAGGGTTTATATAAACCTCCACCCCTTTTGACCCAGAAGTCCTGAATAACTAGGACAGCTGACCACTATATAACAGACCAGAGCACTACGTTACTCACAGTTGTCTAGTCTCTCACATTATTTGTAATCAATTCTCCATTTTTTTAAAAAGCCAGTCAGGGGGGACTAAACCTGTCTACCTTAGATTTTAGTATACTTATCATGGCAAACCTGGTGTATATAAATACATTTCTTAAAAGCAAGGGAAAGATTTACTGTTGATTTCCATTCAGAAATGGAGGATGTTCTATGAGAAAACCTAGCCAAACACTTCAGAGCAATAAACAAGGATACAATTAGAAACAGCCTGTCTGATGCCACCGAGTACTGTTCAGGATCAGTAAAAAAAAAAGGTGGGTCCAGGTGTCCTCCTTGACGGGCATCCTGATACTGTCAAGTAGAAATCTAACCATCTGGGCTCAGTATCCCCTAATCAATGGACAAATCCACAGGAGGTGAAAAGGCATTCCCTGGCCCCTAAGACACTTGGGGCACACTTCCAGGAGCTATAGGTGAACCCTACACATTCTGGCTGTGGCATACTATGAATGATATAGGATGTAGAGTTGTGTGATTCTCTCAAAAGAGCTAAGAGAGACCAACTTTGGGGTCTACTAAGCAACCTCCCATTGCTCAGCACATATGGTGCCTATGTCTAACTCCCAATCCTGTCTTGGAATCGCCTAGTACTTCTATCTCCTGTAATTACTTATGATTTTAATATTAATTTCTATGAACTTTTTTTATATTTTATAGCAAACACCATAGAGGGATAAGAAGTTCAAAGAAATCATTAAAATGTAAAAAAAAAAGTAGAACTCTGTTCTCAGAAACCATATTTTCAGTCGGTTTTACTTTTTTATGATTCTTAAATTTAAATTGTGTATATTTTTCTAACATAACTTCTGTTAATTGTTCTTGCAAAATTAAAGTGACCCTCCACCCTGAGATGAAAAATTACTATACAGGGTGGGCCATTTATATGGAAACAACTAAATTAAATGGGAATGGTGGGTGATATTAACTTCCTGTTTGTGGCACATTAGTATATGGGAGGGGGAAAACTTTACCAGATGGGTGGTGACCATGGTGGCCATTTTGAAGTTGGCCATTTTGGATCCAACTTTATTTTTTTCAATGGGAAGAGGGTCATGTGACACATCAAACTTATTGAGAATTTCATAAGAAAAACAATGATGTGCTTAGTTCTAATGTAACTTTATTATTTCATGAGGTTTTTTACAAGTTTGTGACCACTTATAAAATGGGTTCAAAGTGCTGCCCATTGTGTTGGATTGTCAATGCAACCCTCTTTTCCCACTCTTGACACACTAATAGCAACACCGCAGAAGAAATGCTAGCACAGGCTTCCAGATTCAGTTGTTTCAGATGCTGCCCATTCTGAATAAAGTATACATATATATACAGTACAGACCAAAAGTTTGGACACACCTTCTCATTTAAAGATTTTTCTGTATTTTCATGACTATGAAAATTGTACATTCACATTGAAGGCATCAAAACTATGAATTAACACATGTGGAATTATATACTTAACAAAAAAGTGTGAAACAACTGAAAATATGTCTTATATTCTAGGTTCTTCAAAGTAGCCACCTTTTGCTTTGATGACTGCTTTGCACACTCTTGGCATTCTCTTGATGAGCTTCAAGAGGTAGTCACCGGTAATGGTCTTCCAACAATCTTGAAGGAGTTCCCAGAGATGCTTAGCACTTGTTGGCCTTTTTGCCTTCACTCTGCGGTCCAGCTCACCCCAAACCATCTTGATTGGGTTCAGGTCTGGTGACTGTAGAGAACAGGTCATCTGGCGTAGCACCCAATCACTCTCCTTCTTGGTAAAATAGCCCTTACACAGCCTGGAGCTGTGTTTGCGGTCATTGTCCTGTTAAATAATAAATGATGGTCCAACTAAACGCAAACCAGATGGAATAGCATGCCGCTGCAAGATGCTGTGGTAGCCATGCTGGTTCAGTATGCCTTAAATTTTGAATAAATCCCCAACAGTGTCACGAGCAAAGCACCCCCACACCATCACACCTCCTCCTCCATGCTTCACGGTGGGAACCAGGCATGTAGAGTCCATCCCTTCACCTTTTCTGCATCGCACAAAGACACGGTGGTTGGAACCAAAGATCTCAAATTTGGACTCATCAGACCAAAGCACAGATTTCCACTGGTCTAATATCCATTCCTTGTGTTCTTTAGCCCAAACAAGTCTCTTCTGCTTTTTGCCTGTCCTTAGCAGTGGTTTCCAAGCAGCTATTTTACCATGAAGGCCTGCTGCACAAAGTCTCCTCTTAACAGTTGTTGAAGAGATGTGCTGCTGCTAGAACTCTGTGTGGCATTGACCTGGTCTCTAATCTGAGCTGCTGTTAACCTGCGATTTCTGAGGCTGGTGACTTAGATAAACTTATCCTCAGAAGCAGAGGTGACTCTTGGTCTTCTTTTCCTGGGGCGGTCCTCATGTGAGCCAGTTTCTTTGTAGCGCTTGATGGTTTTTGCAACTGCACTTGGGTACACTTTCAAAGTTTTCACAATTTTTCGAACTGACTGACCTTCATTTCTTAAAGTAATGATGGCCACTCGTTTTTCTTTACTTAGCTGCTTTTTTCTTACCATAATACAAATTCTAACAGTCTATTCAGTAGGACTATCTGCTATGTATTCACCAGACTTCTGCACAACACAACTGATGGTCCCAACCCCATTTATAAGGCAAGAAATCCCACTTATTAAACCTGACAGGGCACACCTGTGAAGTGAAAACCATTTCTAGTGACTACCTCTTGAAGCTCATCAAGAGAATGCCAAGAGTGTGCAAAGCAGTCATCAAAGCAAAAGGTGGCTACTTTGAAGAACCTAGAATATAAGACATATTTTCAGTTTCACACTTTTTTGTTAAGTATATAATTCCACATGTGTTAATTCATAGTTTTGATGCCTTCAGTGTGAATGTACAATTTTCAAAGTTATGAAAATACAGAAAAATCTTTAAATGAGGTTTGGTCTGTACTGTGTATATATATATATATATATATATATATATATATATATATATATATGCATTCTGCTACTGTTCTTTAATGTATAGAAAAAAAATAAACCATTATACTCTTCAGAGGCGTACATAGAAGTTATGGGGCTCCATAACAGAAGTATAATGCACCCCCCATAGTCCTCCATATAGTATAATGCATCCCATAGTCCTCCATATAATATACTGCACAGCCCATAGTCATCCATGTAGTATAATGCACTGCCCATAGTCATCCATATTAGTATAATACACAGCCCATATCCTTCATATAGTATAATGCACAGCCCATAGTCCTCCATATAGTATAATGCATAGCTCATAGTCCACCATAAATTATAATGCACTGCCCGTAATCATCCATAAAGTATAATGCACCGCCCATAATCATCCATAAAGTATAATGCACAGCCCATAGTCATCCATAAAGTATAATGCACCTTATAGTCATCCATAAAGTATAATTCACCCCATAGTCATCCATAAAGTATAATGCACCCCCATAGAAATCCATAAAGTATAATGCACTACCATAGTCATCCATAAAGCATAATGCACTCCATAGTCTTTTATAAAGTATAATGCACAACCCATAGTCATCCATAAAATATAATGCATCCCATAGTCATCCATAAAGTATAATGCACCCCTATAGTCATTTATAAAGTATAATGCACCACCCATAGTCATCCATAAAGTATAATGCACAGCCCATTGTCATCCATAAAGTATAATGTACCCCTATAGTCATTTATAAAGTAGAATGCACCACCCATAGTCATCCATAAAGTATAATGCACAGCCCATAGTTATCCATAAAGTATAATGTGCAGCCTATAATCATCCATAAAGTATAATGTACAGCCTATAGTCATCCATAAAGTATAATGCACTCCGTAGTCATCCATGTACTAGTATGGCCACTGATTTAAAAAATAAATGAATAAATACTCTCCTGCCCTTTGCTCCCCCGCTGAGCGGCGTCCTCTTGTGAAGCCGAATCTTGACTTAGGCGTGCAACAGGAGCATATGGCATTACTGCCATGCGCCCCATCACGTGCACTCCGACGTCAGCTGCTGGCCTCTGATTGGCCAGCAGCTTGTATTGCCACGCATGGACCCGACTGGTCTGTGCACCACAATAACTTTAACTGGATGTGTGTCCAAGGTCGTTATGCCCCTGACTGAACTCCCCATGCCATTATGGTGGCCATCTTGGAATCACAAGGAAAAGAATGTTGATCTGACCTGCAAAGGCATCAGGAGGCAAATGGATGGCACCAGGTAGGGTGACTGTAGATATAAAATGCATAGCCACTTTTTAGTGAGCTTCTTTAATTATTTTGGCAACCAGTTATTTTTTTTTAAATGATGGTTTTTATAAAAGTAAAATATGTGCTCCACGCAGAATGTGAGAAGGCTATCATTTCATAACATTTCTGTTATTTTTGTAAGATAGTTACCCCATTCCCTGCATACGAGGTTCTCTGTAGTTGTCTACCTTAACAACATACACCTATGATCTGTTAGCCACTGACTACATCTGACTAGTTGCCAGACACCACAAGTGACCCTGGAAATTGTATCGATATGTTGGAATTATTATGTATAGTACTGTAACACCATATAGTTTTAGATTTTGAGCTCTTTGTATGCATTCATCATGGACTATTACATGGATTCCAAAGAATAATACAGATGTGTGCGTAAATGAAAGCCATTCATGCTCTTGTAGCCTGGGGTTTGCTGAGGGAACATCTCAAATTTCATTTAACAGTAATTTCATCAACTTAAAATATTCTGTTGACCACGCAGACAACTTCCTGTAGGTCACAATGACTTAATCACCAAGTTAGTCTGAATGGCTTACTTTAACGTCTGCACAGTGTTGCCCTTATGCTTAGACAAAACATTAAGGAAGGAGGTAATTTCAAGTTGGTCCACTGAGTGATGAAAGGGTGAAAATGCCAAGATTTAACAATCAAGCAAAAAATGTAGCAAAATAGAATTATTTTTGCCCAAATTTGTAATTTTTGCAACAAATAAGTGTTTAATTGAAAATAGGATAATTTCACTTGGCTGTAGCAGTTATGCATTGCAGTACTGAAAAGTTATCCCAAGAGACAAGTTTGGCAAACATGCCAAAATGCATCAGTAGAAGAGTTTTTGCAGGAATATAAACATTTATATCTAATATAGGCCAAAATCACTTTTTAATAGAGCCTAATACCATGTAAAATAGGAAGTACAGTCATTGATCGCCAGCCCTGTCTTCATCAACACCCACACCTGTGTTAATGGATCAATCACTAAAACGATGTTAGCTACTCCTTTTAAGGCAGGACTGCAATGATGTTGAAATGTGTTTTGGGGGTTAAAGTTAATTTTCTGGGCAAATATTGACTTTGCAAGTACAGTAATTGCTGTTAAGCTGATCACTCTTTGACATTCAGGAGTATATGCAAATTGCCATTACAAAAAATGAAGCAGTAAACTTTGGAAAAATTACTATTTGTCTCATTCTCAATACTTTTGGCCATGACTGTAGTAGCTCAAGCCAAGGACAGATACCGGTGCACCTTGGTGTAGACAAGCAGTTCCGTGCACCTTCTAACCTACTAGATTTCCATCTATCTTCGGCCCCTTCTTACTTGATTGACAGCTCTGGCTTTACAGGAGTGGAACCTTTAAGCCATGCCAAGGGTGCACCGAGCACCTGTATTTGGTTTTCATAGTCATGTTGTGTTGACAGACTCCCTTTAAGTAAAAAGTATACCGTAATTGTAGAAAATCTTTAGTGATCTTTGACATTTTTCACAAAATACTTTTAAAATAAAACTAAAAAATAATATGAGTTGGGACATTACCATGAAAACATAATATATTCAGTACAATGTTTCATGAAAACTATCATAAACTACTTCATTTACAGTACTACTAATGTAATTTTCTACTGAAAAGAGGGACCATGAAAAATATTATTCTTCACAAACTACTGTATAACTATTTAAATATGATTCATTGGAATTGTATCACAATTTCGTTCCAACCCTTTCATCACCAGAGGAGTAACTACATGGGGTGCAGAAGTTAAGGTTGTACCCAGGTGCTAAAGTTCATGAGACCCAAAAGCCTCCTCTATCTCTTATAAGGAGGCCTGCACTATTAAATATTCTGATTTTACATTAAGCCATAGGCTGTTCAAGTCACTTCGAAAAACAGTTCCAAATTAACTTTTAAACAGATAAAATTGCAGATAGTATTCTGAATCCTTGATAGCATCATTAAAGACCATAGAGATCTACAACCACCAATACACTTTAGACCAGAGGTCCCCAACCGCCGGTCCGCGGACCAGGAACGGGCCGTTGGGGTTTTTCAGCCGGTCCGCGGGGAGAGGGGGCCCCTCCAGCCTCCAGCAGGGCCGCCATCAGGGCATGACTGCCCTGACTCCAGTATGGGGCCCGGCCGGTAGGAGCCCCCTCGGAGCCCCCCTCTTGTGCGTCTCTCTCCTCATGGGGCCCCCGGCCGCATGCTAAGCGCCGGGTCCGGGACATCTTAGCGCTGCGCTGCTGCGGCAGCACCTTCATGATTCCCCTGACTTCCGGTCATGTGACGGCGCCGTCACATGGCCGGAAGTCAGGAGAACCTGGTGTCAGCGATTTGGACGAGCGCCAGGATTCTGCAGGGATCGCATGGGGGTAAGTATAACAAGTTTTATTTTTTTTTAAATACAATTAACTAGGAGTGGGGGGAATGGGAGATGCACATGGGAGGAGGGGAGAGAGGAGAGATGCACATGGGGGAGGGGAGAGATGAGAGATCCACATGGGGGGGAGGGGAGAGATGAGAGATCCACATGGGGGGGAGGGGAGAGATGAGAGATCCACATGGGGGGGGGGGAGAGATGAGAGATGCACATGGGAGGGAGGGGAGAGATGAGAGATGCACGGGGGGTGGATGAGAGATGCACGGAGGGGGATGAGAGATGCACGGAGGGGGATGAGAGATGCACGGAGGGGGATGAGAGATGCACGGAGGGGGATGAGAGATGCACGGAGGGGGATGAGAGATGCACGGAGGGGGGTTATGTTTACATAACTTATTTGCCTTATGAAGGGCGGGGGGGGCCCCTAAAAATTTCTTGCACAGGGGCCCACTACAGTCTGTGTCCGCCCCTGGGATGAAGTAAATGCAGCTGAACAGCAGCTGTCAGGACAGCTGCCCTGTCCTGCTGCAGGGCGTGATGGGGCCTCAGTGATGCGGCTCCTGGCACAGCACATTATGTGGGGCTCCTGGCATAGCTCCTGGCGGGGACCTGGTCTACACTATATGATAAGTATGCAGTAAACTCCAAATCCCTCCATTACCCCGCCCCCATATGACCAAAGCCCCGCCCACCCCACCCCCTCCTTGCTGGGCCATGGAAAAATGATCTTGCTTCAAGCCGGTCCCTGGTGCAAAAAAGGTTGGGGACCACTGCTTTAGACAACCAAGCCATAATTTATTAAGACTGTCTTAATGAGGGCTATACAGGAATAAGAAGTGGTTAATTTGTTAAGAGGCTCACACCACTTAATGAATTTGGCGCATCCTTATCAGTGGTGTGCGCCTCAAGTCAAGAACTGAAATAACATTTCTGGTGTAGGAAATGTCGCCATTTTCCATGAATTAGACGGGCAAGTGTAGTCATGCCACCTCGTGCCTCGGCTTCTCCCCAGCTTTTCTCAATTAGGCCAAGCTGCTTAATACATGTGAAAGTGAAAAACGTTGCAAAATGTTTGCGCAGCTCCACATTGTGCAAAAAAAAATTGTGACTATTCAAAGTGCTCTACGCCAGTATTTTGACCTGAACTATTTCATGTATCTGCCACATAGTCTCCCAGTGCTGATAATGTTTTTTGTTGTTTTTTCCACCATCAATTTTCAAGAATGATCATTTTAGCATGATTATAAAATGACATAGTATGCATTTTACATGTGCATAATATATGATCTATTTTTCCTAAGCTTTCTCTGTAAACTCTCCTTTTCTTAGGCATGATTAAAGGCTAATGCCATTTAAGCCTCACTTGCAAAACATTAAAACTTTACAAGTTTTGTGTGACAACTGTGCCAAAATCAAAGCAATTAAATGCTTTATTAACCTGTCAGAAGAAATCGGCCCCACCTAAGGCAAACAGTGGAGAAGATGACAGACAATTTCCATACCTTCTACGAACAAAAAGTCTATCAAGAACCAACTTGCCAATAAGACGTCTGGATGGTATTGTGTAATAGCATAGTATTTTCCTCACCTTGGTGTTGTCTTTAGTTGCTGGCTTGTGGGATGATATTAATAAAATAATATGATAGGCAGAGAACAATGACTGTGATATTACGTGTCAATAGTACACTGCCAGTTGCAAACTATTGCTCATATGTGCACAGGAAGAGCTGAAACAGGCAAACCTATATTTATAACTAATGGTGTCTTAAACTAATATATACGTATTACAGGTTCTCCTTCTGCATTTGTTTGTGTAGTGTATCTTTCCTCACACACAGCACAGCTTTCCTGGTCTCACAATCAGGGCTGTAAAGATTGAGGTCGCAGAGGTCACATCCGCGACAGGGCCCGTGCCGGTGGGGGGGGGGGGGCCTGCCGACGCCAGTACAAACTTCAACTGCATGTACATCCTCAGACACACAATCAGCTGAGGTGTATTGCAGCGCAGGGGACCCTCCAGATCTGTGCGCTGCAACACAGGCTGCCAGCCAATCACAGGTCAGCAGCTGATTTCAGCATGCACGTGACTAGGGGTGCATGACAGTGAAGTCAGCTGCCAGCTTCAGAAGAGGACGGCGGGCGGCAGGGGAGCAGAGTATATGTAAGTATAATCATTCTTTTTTTTTCTATGCATTAAAGAACAGTGTCAGAATGGGGGACATATATTAGCATGGGGACGGGGCCCAGGATAAGGGACATAAATACCAGAATGGGGAACATACTGTATATACCAGGATAGGGGTTATATATATATATAAATATATCAGGATGGGGCCCAGGATACGGGGATATATATACCAGGATGGGGCCCAAGATAAGGGACATATATGCTAGGATGGGGGATATATATACAAGAATGGGGCCCAGGATACGGGACATATATACCAGGAAGGGGAACATATATACCAGGATGGGCCCAGGATAAGGGACATACAGTTGAAACCAGAAGTTTACATACACTATATAAAAATACACATACAGTGCTGGGCAAAAGTATTGGCACCCCTGCAATTCTGTCAGATAATACTCAGTTTCTTCCTGAAAATGATTGCAGTCACAAATTCATTGGTATTATTCTCTTCATTTAATTTGTCTTCAATGAAAAAAACACAAAAAGAATTGTCCTAAAGCCAAATTGGATATAATTCCACACCAAACCTAAAAAAGAGGGTGCACAAAAGTATTGGCACCCTTTGAAAAATCATGTGATGTTTCTCTAATTCGTGTAATTAACAGCACCTGTAACTTACCTGTGGCACTTAACAGGTGTTGGCAATAACTAAATCACACTTGCAGCCAGTTAACATGGATTAAAGTTGACTCAACCTCTGTCCTGTGTCCTTGTGTGTACCACATTGAGCATGGAGAAAAGAAAGAAGACCAAAGAACTGTCTGAGGACTTGAGAAACCAAATTGTGAGGAAGCATGAGCAATCTCAAGGCTACAACTCCATCTCCAAAGACCTGAATGTTCCTGTGTCTTCCGTGCGCAGTGTCATCAAGAAGTTTAAAGCCCATGGCACTGTGGCTAACCTCCCTAGATGTGGACGGAAAAGAAAAATTGATGAGAGATTTCAACACAAGATTGTGCGGATGGTGGATAAAGAACCTCGACTAACATCCAAACAAGTTCAAGCTGCCCTGCAGTCCGACGGTACAACAGTGTCAACCCGTACTATCCGTCGGCGTCTGAATGAAAAGGGACTATATGGTAGGATACCCAGGAAGACCCCACTTCTTACCCCGAGACATAAAAATACCATGCTGGAGTTTGCCAAAACTTACCTGAGAAAGCCTAAAATGTTTTGGAAGAATGTTCTCTGGTCAGATGAGACAAAAGTAGAGCTTTTTGGCAAAAAGCATCAACATAGAGTGTACAGGAAAAAAAAAGAGGCATTCAAAGAAAAGAACACGGTCCCTACAGTCAAACATGGCGGAGGTTCTCTGATGTTTTGGGGTTGTTTTGCTGCCTCTGGCACTGGACTGCTTGACCGTGTGCATGGCATTATGAAGTCTGAAGACTACCCACAAATTTTGCAGCATAATGTAGGGCCCAGTGTGAGAAAGCTGGGTCTCCCTCAGAGGTCATGGGTCTTCCAGCGGGACAATGACCCAAAACACACTTCCAAAAACACTATAAAATGGTTTTAGAGAAAGCACTGGAGACTTCTAAGGTGGCCAGCAATGAGACCAGACCTGAATCCCATAGAACATCTGTGGAGAGATCTCAAAATGGCAGTTTGGAGAAGACACCCTTCAAATATCAGGGACCTGGAGCAGTTTGCCGAAGAAGAATGGTCTACCTTTCCAGCAGAGCATTGTAAGAAACTCATTGATGGTTACCAGAAGCGGTTGTTCGCAGTTATTTTGGCTAAAGGTTGTGCAACCAAGTATTAGGCTGAGGGTGCCAATACTTTTGTCCGGCCCTTTTTTGGAGTTTTGTGTGAAATGATCAATGATTTGATTATTGCTTCATTCTCTTTTGTGTTTTTTCCTTGCAAGCAAATTAAATGAAGAGAATAATACCAAAGAATTTGTGATTGCAATCATTTTCAGGAAGAAACTGAGTATTATGTGACAGAATTGCAGGGGTGCCAATACTTTTGGCCAGCACTGTATGCATGTTTCTCTCAATATCTGACATGAAATCAGAATAAACCTTTCTCGTTTTAGGTGAATTAGGATTACCATAATTTTTAATATTTGCCAAATGACAAACTAATGAGAGAGAGAATGTTTTAAGGCATTTTTATTACTTACTGCAAAGTCAAAAGTTTACATACATTTCATTAGTATTTGGTACCATTCCCGTTAAACTGAACGACTTGGGTCAAACATTTGGGATATTCTTCCACAAGCTTCTCACAATAGTTGGTCGGAATTTTGGGCCCATTCCTTCTGATAAAACTGGTGTAACTGATCCAGGTTTGTAGGTCACCTTGCTCCCACCTGCCTTTTTAGCTTTGCCCATAAATTTTCAATAGGTCATCAGACCACATGACATGTCTCCAAAAATTAAGGTGTTTGTTCCTGTGTGCATTTGCAAACATTTATTTGGCTTCTTTATGTTTCCTTTGGAATAATGGCTTCTTCCTGGCAGAGTGGCCTTTCAGCTTATGTTGATACAGTACTCGTTTCTCTGTGGATATTGACACAATCTTACTAGCTTTTGCCATCATCTTCACAAGGTCTTTTGCTTTTGTCCTTGGGTTGATATGCATATGTCGGACCAAAGCACTTTCACCTCTGGGAAACAGAACCTGTTTCCTTCCTGAGCGGTATGATGGCTGGACATTCCCATCTTGTTTGTACTTGTGTATAATTGTTTGTACAGATTAACGAGGCACCTTCTGGTATCTTGAAATTGTACCCAAGGATGAGCCAGTTTTGTGCAAGTCCACAATTCTCTTCCTGATATCTTGGCTGATTTCTTTAGACTTTCCCATTATGCTACACAAAGAAGCAGTGTGTTTCAGGTGTGCATTAAAATACATCCACAGGTGTGTCTCTAATTAACTCAGATGTTGCAAAAAAACTATCAGAAGCTTCCAAACCCATGGCATCATCATGTGGGCAGTCCAGAATTGTTTAAAGGCATGGTAATCTTAGTGTATGTAAACTTTTGACTCTGCAGTAAGTAATAAAAATGCCTTAAAACATTCTCTCTCTCTCTCTCTCTCTCTCTCATTATTCTGGCATTTGGCAAATATTAAAAATTGTGGTAATCCTAATTGACCTAAAACGGGAAAGGTTTATTTTGATTTCATGTCAGATATTGAGAAAAACATGCATATGTGTCTTTTTATATAGTGTATGTGTCACACACGATGTAGGAAAGACAAAGTGCGACACGAAGGCATGAGGGGAAGATAGCCCAGACACTAGGGAAAGGGTGAAGTGGAGACATCCTTGGCTGATCTGAAATCACCCTGTCTCCCCTACCATCCTTACATTGGTTCCTCACCTATCACCGCATAGGAACCAATCCCTGTATTTCCCTAGCGCTTGGCCCTGGATAGGGAAGGGGGGGATGAGCGTTAGTCGATCCCCACTGACAACTAAAGACAGCAAGTGGAGACAGACACGGGGGAAGTAGCTTAGCTTGAGTCGACTTCAGATAGATGGCACACATGACCTCTAAGCACCAGAGAGGAAGTAAGAACTGCACTTGCTCCAAGCCTTCACAAGGGGTCATGTGAATATCACTGACACCTCTGTGTAGCAACCGGGAAGTATTTAAATACCCAGGTCTGATTGTCAATTAGAGCAGGAGGGAGGTAGCCGCTGGGTCCAAGAGTGAGACAGCTAAGAAGTTGTCTGTAATGCCAAATGAAGGGATCTCCTGCAACCAACTGAAGGGCAACAGTCTGTCACATCTGACACACCCCTGACAGTACCCCCTCCTCTACGAGTGGCCTCTGGACAGTCAAGGCCAGGTTTTTCAGGATAAGAGGCGTGAAATGAACGAACCATCCTGAGAGCATTCACCTCTGATGCTGAAACCCACATCCTCTCTTCTGCACCATAACCATTCCAGTGCACCAAGTATTGTAGGTAACGACGTTGGAGACGAGAATCTACAATCCTCGAAATCTGAAAATCAAGATTACCATCAACCATTACTGGGGGCGGCATTAGGGGTGAGGTTCCACATATTTCTTGAGTAAGGACCTGTGAAAAACATTGTGGCCCTTAAGGGCCTGAGGAAACTCAAGACGAAACGCTGCTGGGTTAATGACGGTGGTTACTTTATAGGCACCAATAAACCTAGGTGCCAGCTTCCAAGCTTCCAAGAAGGTACTTTCAACTTAATATTCCTGGTAGACAACCACACAAAGTCATTCACATTCAGGTCCGGACGTGGCAAGCATTTTCTGTTAGCCATTCGTTTATACCTGTCTCCCATGATCTTCAAATTAATCAGGACCCCCTGCCTCACCGAGGAGAGCGACGAAGCAAAATGTTCCTACTCAGGAACTCCCGAAGCTCCTCCCCCACTAAAGGTACCAAATTGTGGGTGGTAACCGTATGCATCAAAGAACAGTAACCAGCCAGTGGATTCTTGACGATGATTATTAATGGCAAATTCTGCCAGCGGTAAGTAGGATGCCCATGATTGAGGATCTCTCTGCAGTAGAGAGATCACAATTTCAACCTGTTGCTCCTCATCTCCAGAGGAGTAAGGACGAAGTTTAAAATACAGTTTGCAGGCCTCCTTGAATACAAAAAACTTGTCCCTACCTCCTGATCACCTGTCCAGGAGGGCAACCTTGGGTTCAGGCTGGACAGGCCTACCTGCAGAGACCCCCACATTAGCGACCTGTAGCCTCTGATGCTGTTGCTGAACCTCACAGCGGCGGTCATTCACCTGCAGAGACAGACTGCACAGCAGCTCTGTGAGCTCTGCAACTGAACCCATACCAAGGGAGAAAGGAAAAAAAAACACACCCGAAAAAACAAACAAAAAATACACAATTAAACCCAAGTGTCTGTTTTTTTTTCTCTCTAGATGTGCACAGCCGGTGATAATGTCACGCACAGTGTAGGAAAGACAAAGTGCGACACGAACACGAAATGATGAGGGGAAGGGAGCCAGACAGTAGGGAAAGAGGGAAGTGGAGACCTCCTAGGCTGATCTGCAATCACCCTGTCTACCCTACTGTCCCTATATTGGTTTTTCACCAATCGCCACAAAGGAACCTATCCTTGTATTTCCTTAGTGCTTGGCCCTGGATAGGGAAGGGGAGGATTAGTGATAGTCGATCCCCACTGACAGCTAAAGACAGCAAGGGGAGACAGACACAGGGGAAGTAGCTTAGCTTGAGTCGACCTCAGAGAGATGGCACACACGTCCTCCAAGCACCAGAGAAGAAGTAAGAACTGCACTTGCTCCAAGCCTTCACAAGGGGTTATGTGAATATCACCGGCACCTCTGTGTAGCAACCAGGAAGTATTTAAACACCCAGGCCTGATTGTCAATTAGAGCAGGAGGGAGGTAGCCGCTTGGTCCTAGAGTGAGGCAGCTAAGAAGGTGTCTGTAATGCCAAACGAAGGGATCTCCTGCAACCAACTTCAGGTCGACTGTCTGTCACATCTGACACACCCGTGACAGTATGTAAACTTCTGGTCTCAACTGTATATACCAGGATGGGTGAACATAAATATCAGGATTTCCCCAGGATGGGGGACATATATATTTGAATGGGGAACATATATACCAGGATGTCCCCAGAATGAGGAACATATATACCGGGAAGGGGAACATATATATCAGAATAGGGAACAAATATACCAGGATGGGCCCAGAATGGGGAACATATATAACAGGCTGGGGCCCAGGATGGGGAACATATATACCAGGATGGAGATCATATACTGTATACCAGGATGGGGAACATGTATACCAGGATGGAGGTCATATATAGCAGGATGGGGCCAGGATGGGGGACATATATAACAGGATGAGGGACATTACTACATAATGGTGGAGAGGTGCAACTCATATGTCCTTATAGGATTTAGAATGCTATAAGGGCCCATGCATCTGACCAACATGCGAGGGCGTAGAGGAGTGGGGCACAAGACCAAATTTTGCATCTGGGCCCATCGTACTCTAGTTACACCACTGCTCACAATGGCAGTTCATGGAGGGTCATGTGACCAGACCTGTCCATCATCTTCCTCCATTTGAAATATAGCTTTTCCATGTGAAGTGATATTACATTGGAGAATGCTGGACCTGTGTACACTTCCATCAGCAGCCATTGTGCGAACAGGAGATCTGTGCAGTCTATGATGATGGCAGCACTAACAAGTGCACAGCGCTTCAACCTGTAAGACCTATAGATTAGTACAGTAAGTGCTGCAAAATATCTTCCCCCAATACTTTTGTTGAAACAAAGATAAAGTGGTCAGCCACTTTAATTAAACCTAGATCGGTAAATGTCTCCAACATATTTGCAAATACCCCTTACCTAGCAGCATTCAAATTTGCACCATTAATCACCTGATTCACCTCCAAATGAAAAAATAGTTCATTTTGTAATATTTAGTCATTGATATTCTGTATTGGTCCATACTGCTAGTCTTAGTCAGTTTTTACATTTTTAGTGTTTTTTTTTTTTTGCAATAACGTAACATACAAAATGCTGCTAGGTCACATGACCACAGTGTCGGATTCAGTGGTGGACATAGACAGAAGAGGCCCGGGTGCAAGAACAATATATGGGCTCTTTGCAGTCCAATAGTTTATCATTATGAACAATTCTTCCTACTGGAGGTGGAAATGGCCCCCTTACCTCTTGGGCCCCTGTGTGGCTGCACATTTTACACCAATGGTATGTCCATGACTGATCTCCTTGCTAAAGTGTGTGACTTTTTGCTCATAGGGACAGAATATCCTGACTACTAAAGTCACTGTGTCTACATGATGTGACATCAGGGGCGTACATAGGAATCATGGGGCCCATAGCAGAAGCTCTAATTGGGCCCTCCCCCAAAAAAAAAATTGTAAATAATTGTCGGGGTCACCAAAGATCAGATCTCACAACTTTCCATCCTTTACATAGTAATTTTCCTCCTGCTGACATCCTAGATCTCTCTTTCATTGCCCCCATAAAGTGTGATGCCAATAAAAGGCCCCCCCAAGCACAGTATGAAACCCCCATGGTGAATTCCTCCACATGCACAGTATAATGACCCTACTGTAGCCCACCTCAACTCCCAGGGTAAAGTATGCTGACCCCAACACAGTATGATCCCCCAACTGTGAGCCGCTAGAGATGATGGTACATAATAAGGGAGGGTGTTATACATAATAAAAGAGGAAACTATATAACTAAGGATGGCGCTATACATAATAAGTGAGTGCACTATATACTAAGGGACTGTGCTATACATAATAAGTGAGTACACTATGTACTAAGGGACTGTGCTATACATAATAAGGCTACATTCCTGCATCTTTGTGCAGTGTCGGTGTGCTGCCCTGTTTTACTGACGCATTGAGCATGTCCTATTCTAATCCTCAAAATCTGATCAGAACAGGACATTCTCTTACCCTCTTAGATCTCATTCTCAGATCCGTGATTTTCATGGATGTGTGAATGGATCTATAAAACTGTACGAGTCCGTGGACCATCCAATGAAAAGATCTGGCAGCACACGGACATTTCACACAAATGTGAGAATGTGGCCTAAGGGATTTTACAGATAATATCACTCCAAGTCACACAGTACAGATACAGAATAATATTTACATCCAGGCACTTACCACTGACGTCTCATCTGATCAGAGTCGGTTTCTGCTGCTTCTCCATCTGGTCAGACCTTCATGTCGACATCTCCCAGCCACGACTCGTCTTGTCACGATGATCTCCAGCCTAGAAAATAACAAGGTCACATATTGTATGCATACATGTGTCTCCCCCACTCTGCGTCCTCGACTACTGATATGTAACCCCCCCATTAATATACTATTAGCCACTTAGTAATCAAAATATAAAGTGATAAGCAGCACTGTGCCCCCCATTAACTATAATCTCCACCAGCCAATAATATAAATTATTCAGTCTCTGTGACTCTCCCCAATTAACTGTAAGGCTGTGTGCACACGGAAAATATACAAGGCTTTACAGTACAAGCAAAGTGAAACCCCCATAATTGCTCTCCCCCAGCACCCCCATCATTGCTCTCTCCCACCACCTCCATCATTGCTCTCTCTCAGCACCCCATCATTACTCTCTCCCAGCACCCCCGTCATTGCTCTGTCCCAGCACCCCCGTCATTGCTCTGTCCCAGCACCCTCATCGTTGCTCTCTCCCAGCACCCCCAGCATTGCTCTCTCTCAGCACCCGCATCATTGCTCTGTCCCATCACCCCCATCATTGCTCTCTCCCAGCCCCCATCATTGCTCTCTCCCAGCACCTCCATCATTGCGCTCTCCCAGCACCCCCATCATTTTCTCTCAGCACCCCCATCATTACTCTGTCCCAGCACCTCCATCATTGCTCTCTCCCAGCCCCACATCATTGCACTCTCCCAGCCCCCCACCATTGCTCTGTCCCAGCACCCCCATCATTGCTCTCTCCCAGCAACACGTCATTGCTGTCCCCTTCCCCACCATTGATCTCCCCAGCTCTATCAGCCCCATTATTGCTCTTCCCAGCCCCATCATTCCTCTCCCCAGCCCCATCAGCCCCATTATTGCTCTTCCCAGCCCCATCATTCCTTTCCCCCACCCCATCATTGCTCTCCCCAGCCCCATCATCCCATCATTCCTCTCCCCAGCCCCATCAACTCCATTATTCCTCTCCCCAGCCCATCAGCCCCATTATTGCTCACTCCAGCCCCACCATCCCATCATTGCTCTCC
Organism: Phyllobates terribilis; assembly: GCF_046119375.1. Classification (NCBI taxonomy): domain Eukaryota; kingdom Metazoa; phylum Chordata; class Amphibia; order Anura; family Dendrobatidae; genus Phyllobates; species Phyllobates terribilis. The sequence goes on from NW_027362771.1 coordinate 297,616,569, forward strand.
CCAGCCCCACCATCCCCATCATTGCTCTCCCCAGCCCAATCATTCCTCTCCCCAGCCCCATCATTGCTCTCCCTAGCCCCACCATCCCATTATTCCTCTCCCCAGCTCCATCAACCCCATTATTCCTCTCCCCAGTCCCATCATTCCTCTCCCCAGCCCCATTATTGCTCTTCCCAGCCCCAATAGTCCCATTATTCCTATCCCAAGCCCCATCATTCATCTCCCCAGCCCCATCAGCCCCATTATTGCTCTCCCCAGCCCCATAAACCCCATTATTCCTCTCCCCAGCCCCATCAGCCCCATTATTGCTCTCCCCAGCCCCATCAACCCCATTATTCCTCTCCCCAGCCCCATCAGAGCTCTCCCCAACCCCAATATTTCTCTCCCCAGCCCCAATATTTCTCTCCCCAGCCCCATCATAGCTCTCCCCAGTCCCATCATTCCTCTCCCCAGCCCACCTCCCCTCCGCAGCATTTCAGTAAAAAAAACAACAACTTACCTCAGCTCGCTCCCCTGCCGCAGCATCCTCCTGGTTGCCGGCAGCTTTCTTCCTGACCCAGGCGCGCCCTGCATGATGACGTCATCAAGCTGCACGCGCCTGGGTCAGGGAGGAAGCTGAGGATGAACCCTCCAGCTCCGCTGCTACTCTCCTCCTGACAGCAGCGGAGCTGCAGGAATCGCTCCCTGACCGCCGCGTGCAGGGAGCAGCTGCACCTTGCGGGCCCCTTGGTGCAGCTGCATGGTGGGGACCCGGCGCAGCTGCACCGGCGGCGGTATGTCCACCCCTGGACTGATATGGGGCCCCCCCGACTCATGGGCCCCATAGCAGTCGCGTGGTCTGCCGCCATTGGCGGTACGCCACTGTGTGACATCAATATGGTCATCATGTAACTGTATTAGAAAAGCATCGGAATGGTAGGAAGCGATCGATGCCTAAGAAGAAGAATGCCAAAATTTGGTATGAGAGAGTATAATATATTTTACATTATCAGGCATTTTTTTATGTTAAAAATATAACTAAAAAAATGTTGTCATTATTCAGGTTTATGATCCTTAATTTAAGATCCAAAAAAGATAACGTCCTATAGAGGTGAATAATTGCTGTTGCACATAACCGTCAACCATCAATACACCTGGTCCTAGTCTGATTGAAGTGTCAGAGACCAGATTTTACAGCAAACAAACATTTTTATTAGTACAATACATAAACAAAAACATAATGAGATAAAAAGCACCTCCAAACTGTGAGGGGTAGCATCTTAGGTACAGTGCCACAGTATCATAGTAGTATGTAAAAGTACAATATATGTACCGCCATATTCCTCAGGAAGTCTGAATAGATGAAACGTGCGTAGGGGATTGAGGGGTCCTGCACTATATGGTTGCCTGTTATATGACCAGCCTCTAGGTATGCTTACCATCCTTTTTACTACTTTGCATCTGCTGTGTTAGAGTTGTTTATACTCACTGTTTGCAGTATAGCACCATATGGCGGTACATATATTGTACTTTTACATACTACTATGATACTGTGGCACTGTACCTAAGATGCTACCCCTCACAGTTTGGAGGTGCTTTTTATCTCATTATGTTTTTGTTTATGATCCTTAATTCCTGAATTTAATACAAAAAATGCTCTGTTTTTAAGACAAAAAATAAACTTTACTTGTGTGTCTATGGTCACTAAAAGGTTAATGTCTATTATAAAAAAGGAAATGCAAATGAGGTCCCTGGCTAGTTCATTCATATTGGTACACAGATGTTTTATATCATTCCTGCTGGAAAGGCACAGTATTCTTGACTGAGATGTAAAGCGGTTATTAAATAACTTTTTCAATCACCTAGAGGAAGGAAGTAGGGTATTAGATGGTCTTGTTTTTTCTTCTTCGCCTTTATTACTTACAGATTCGTCATTGTGCTTCCAGATGAGTCAACAAGCCATCATTCAGTAAATCACAATATGTTATGCCCTCCAGCTCTGATGATGACTATGGATTTATACATATTGGGAGGGATCTTTGCAAACATTACATAATTACATCTGTTACAAGAAACAAGATATGTGCCAGCCACAGCACACAGCCATGCAAGCATAATAGCTGAAAAAAATCATGTTATGGCAGTAATCTCTGACAAATGAAACCTCAAAAAATCTAAAATAAAAACTTAGAGGAGAATTTAACATCCCCACTATGCTAGAAAACTGTCTTCCAAGTGATATTTGGTGCCAATTTTTGTGACCCTGACTATTTCAAAAAGTGGATGGGACTCAGCAAAAAGTCACATGGCCTATCACAGCGTGAGAAATATACTATAATGTACACAAGATAAATCTACGCCAGTTTGTGGCTGCTGGAGATCCAATTTTCTAGTGCACATGTAATTCAGGTGCCGGAATGCAACGCACAGAGACACAAGGCGAGAACAGTAAGAGTTGAATATAAACAGTTTATATATATATATATATATATATATATATAACAGGTATGCTGAACAAGGGATTGCAACAAGGGTAATAAACAGTAATTTGAAGTATTATCAAAATGCGAAGTCTCTCAAGGTAATGTGGTGCCCTCGATAATGGGAGACACCACATGAGTTCCTTAACTGTGAATATGGCCCTAGCGGGGGTCACCGGTTATTCCCGCTAGGCCGAAAGTCTTTTCCGGACAAATTCAATTAGATCACATTCAGGTTCTTTAACCCCAACCGTTCCCCTCCCAACCTGAGTACCTAAACCCAATTGGCCCCGGTACCGTGAGTGAACAGTAGAAGTGACGGCCCTGTTCACGTACGCAGCTCCTCTGCTTTCGCTGGCGTGACTTTCCTGGGGCAGCCGTCTCTCAAGTCCTCTCTGCTTGGCCGTTGGAGGCAATCTCTCGAGCCTTGGGTAGGGGGGTCCAGACCTCGTCTGTCGGCGGGCGACGTCGGGTTCCGCGAACTCACTCAGCACCGCAAGCAGGTTCCGAGTCTCCTCAGCAGGCACAGCACTCGGGTCACATCTGTGAGGGATCCGGAGCTCTTCTACCGGTGCCCGGCTGTGGCACCTCACAGGCCTCTGGCTTAGGCCTGTCACGCGGGGCTTCTCCGCACGCAGGGAACACGTCTGCTCCTTTCTACTGCTTGGCGCCAAAGACTCCTCAGGTTTGGCGCGCTGACCTCTTATCTCCCGGAACTCCTTCCTGGAAGTCACCTGATTGGGTCCAGCGTCTAAATCTGCTCTCCCTTCAACTTCCCTTGCATATCTTTGTTCCGCTTGACTGTGTTTGCCCAGCAGATGGCAGTCTCTCTCCATCTTTGAGACATCATGTAAGAGTTCCCTTACAAGCTCTCTCGTCTCTGCTACACACAAACAGCCCAAAACATGCTCCGAATTTATTAAGAGTCATGCACCTCCTAATAAATTTAGCCCTTCTTACTCCAGCAGTCCTGATAAATTCCCCTTTTAAAGGCCTTAACCACAGTAGATGAGAATAGGGCAGCAAATGACCGTACCTTGGTGGGACCAACTTCATCAGCCAATATTGGATTTTTGGGGGCTGAAAAAAATCCAACATGCAACATGTGTTTTCAATGATTACAATTATTTGTTGCCTGATCATCAGTTGAAATGAACGATCACTCGTTTCACCAAATCAGTCGCTTAGGTTAAAATTGGCCATTTTTTTCCACATTTTATCTAATGTGCTCCATCAATAGAGTGTATTATGGGATACCTAGTAATACATCTAGTCAAAAAATAAAAAATCAGTAAAATCATCCTGAAGGAACATGTAACATTTGTGAATTACTCTTTGTCCATGCATTGCAATATACGGCACACCTTATGCTGATATCTTACTTGATTATTATTATTATTATTATTTATTATTATAGCGCCATTTATTCCATGGCGCTTTACATGTGAAAAAGGGGGTATAATACAAGAACAATTTCAATAATCTTGAACACAATGTGACAGCGACTGGTACAGGCGGAGCGAGGACCCTGCCCGCGAGGGCTCGCAATCTACGAGGGATGGGTGAGGATACAGTAGGTGAGGGTAGAGCTGGTCGTGCAGCGGTATGGTGGAGCGGTGGTTACTGCAGGTTGTAGGCTTGTCGGAAGAGGTGGGTCTTCAGGTTCCTTTTGAAGGTTTCCACGGTAGGCGAGAGTCTGTTACGTTGGGGTAGAGAGTTCCAGAGTAGGGCGGAAGCACGGGAGAAATCTTGTATACGGTTGTGGGAGGAGGAGATAAGAGGGGAGTAGAGTAGGAGATCTTGTGAGGATCGGAGGTTGCGTGCAGGTATGTAACGGGAGACTAGGTCGGAGATATATGGAGGAGACAGGTTGTGAATGGCTTTGTATGTCATGGTTAGGGTTTTGAACTGGAGTCTCTGAGCAATGGGGAGCCAGTGAAGAGATTGACAGAGAGGAGAGGCCGGGGAATAGCGGGGGGACAGGTTGATTAGTCGAGCAGCAGAGTTTATGATAGATTGGAGGGGTGCGAGAGTGTTAGAGGGGAGGCCACAGAGCAGGAGGTTGCAGTAGTCAAGGCGGGAGATGATGAGGGCGTGCACTAGTGTTTTTGCAGATTCATGGTTTAGGAATGTGCGGATCCGGGAGATATTTTTGAGTTGGAGTCGGCAGGAAGTGGAAAGGGCTTGGATATGTGGTTTGAAGGAGAGTTCCGAGTCCAGGGTTACCCCGAGGCAGCGAGTTTGAGGGACTGGGGAGAGTGGGCAGCCATTGACTATGATGGATAGGTCAGTTGGGAGGGTTGAATGAGATGGCGGAAAGATGATGAATTCTGTTTTGTCCATGTTAAGTTTTAGAAATCTAGCAGAGAAGAAGGATGAAATAGCAGACAGACATTGTGGGATTTTGGTTAATACGGAGGTGATATAGGGTCCAGAGAGGTAGATCTGTGTGTCATCAGCATAGAGGTGATAATGAAAGCCATGAGACTCTATGAGCTGTCCCAGGCCTAAGGTGTAGATGGAGAAGAGCAGGGGTCCTAGAACTGAACCTTGGGGGACACCGACAGATAGGGGGCGAGATGAAGAGGTGGTGTGTGAGTGGGAGACACTGAATGTCCGGTCTGTTAGGTATGAGGAGATCCAGGATAGGGCCAAGTCTGTGATGCCGAGAGATGAGAGAGTCTGTAGTAAGAGGGAATGGTCCACTGTGTCAAAGGCAGATGACAGGTCTAGGAGGAGGAGGACAGAGTAGTGTCGCTTAGATTTGGCGGTTAGCAGGTCGTTTGTGACTTTAGTCAGTGCAGTTTCAGTAGAATGGTGCGGTCGGAAACCAGATTGTAGGCGGTCAAAGAGGGAGCAGGAGGAGAGGTGGGAGGACAGTTCAGAATGGACATGTTGTTCCAGTAGTTTTGAGGCATAGGGGAGAAGTGATATGGGGCGATAGCTAGACACAGAGGATGGGTCAAGGGAGGGCTTTTTGAGGATGGGTGTGATTGAGGCATGTTTGAAACATGAGGGGAAGACACCAGTTGTTAGTGACAGGTTGAAGAGGTGGGCTAGGGCTGGGATAAAGATAGTGGTAAGGTTTGGGATGAGGTGGGACGGGATTGGGTCAAGTTTACAGGTGGTGAGGTGTGATTTGGAGAGTAAGGAGGAAAGTTGATCTTCAGAAATGGTGGAGAATGTAGTTTTGGAGGAGGAGGGTTGAGTAGGTGTGGGGAGGGGCTGTGGGGGCTTTAGGCAAAAGCTTTGTCTGATGGTGTCAATCTTCTGCTTGAAGAATGAGGCAAAGTCTTCGGCTGAAATAAGAGGAGAGGGAGGAGGCACTGGGGGACGGAGGAGAGAATTGAAGGTGTTGAATAGTTGTTTGGGGTTGTGGGACAGGGAGGATATGAGAGATGTGAAGTATGTTTGTTTTGCTGCAGTGAGTGTGGACTTGAAGGTAGTGAGGGACTGTTTGAATGCGATGAAGTGCTCATGGGAGTGGGACCTTTTCCATCTACGTTCAGCAGCCCTGGAGGCCCGTCGCAGTTCTTTAGTTAGGCTGGTGTGCCAGGGTTGTCTGTTGATTGTGCGAGTCTTGGTATGCATGAGGGGGGCGACCGAATCGAGAGCTGCAGCTGTTGTGGTGTTGTATAAAGTGGCAGCAGCATCTGCATCATGTAAGGAACTAATGTCTGTAAGAGGGAGGAGGGATTCAGAGAGAGAGTGTAGGTCAAGGTGTTTGAGATTTCTACGAGGGTATTCAAGTTTGTGGAGTGGGGATTGTTGCCCCGGGGAGGAGAGAGAAGAGAATGTGAGTAGGTTGTGGTCAGAGAGAGGGAGAGGTGAGTTAGAGAGGTTAGATAGGGAACAGAGGCGGGTGAAGATGAGGTCCAGCGTGTGGCCGTCTTTGTGGGTGGGTGTGGAAGACCACTGGGTAAGACCAAAGGAGGAAGTGAGGGATAGAAGCTTAGAGGCAGCTGAGAGGGAAGTATCAATGGGGATGTTAAAGTCGCCCATGAGGATAGTGGGGATGTCAACAGAGAGGAAATGAAGTAGCCAGGTGGTGAAGTGGTCAAAGAAAGTGGTGGATGATCCTGGGGGGCGGTAGATGACAGCCAGTTGGAGGTTGGACGGGGAGTAGATGCGCACACAGTGCACTTCAAAAGACGGGAGAGTATTGCGGGCGGCAGTGGGATCTGGGTGAAGGAGCAGTTTTCTGAGAGGAGGAAACCTATTCCTCCACCGTGCTTGCCGTTGGGGCGGGGGGTATGGGAGAGGTGGAATCCGCCATATGAAAGTGCAGCAGGAGAGGTTGTGTCGGAGGGGGTGAGCCAGGTTTCAGTGATTCCGAGGAAGGAAAGCTTGTTAGTGATGAAGAGATCGTGAATGTAGGAAAGTTTATTGCAGACAGAGCGAGCGTTCCATAGAGCTCCTGTTAGTGGAACTGGGGAAGCGGGGGCTGGGCGGATGGGTGTAAGGTTAGAAGGGTTACGAGAGTTTGGGATAGATCGGGGGTAGGAGGTGGAAGTGAATGTAGGGATGTGGTGAGGAGGGCCAGGATTTGGAGAGATGTTGCCGGCAGTAAGGAGGAGCAGAGAAAGCGTTATTAGGTGGGAGCAGGAGAGGGCATGAGGTGGCTGTCTGTGTTTGGAGACAAAGGATTGTATGTTGTGGAATAGCTCTGAGGAAGAGGTGAGATGGGTGGGGAGAATGGAGGGAGAGATGAAGAGTTCATTTCCAGGTGTAGGGATTAGGGGTGGTTCAAAGAAGTGAAGGATTAAGGGGGTGAGAGTGAAAACAAAAACAAACATTGTTTACTGTGACTTAGTATCCAGGTACCTTCAGTTCACTTCAGGTTCAATTCAGGTTCAATTCAGGATTAATTCAAATTTCAGGCACTTCAGCTCATGGACACTTAAGCTGAGGGACACAGACTTCAGTCTGACACAGACTCCTAGTTCTCAATATATGGCCATTAGTATATAGTAGGAGCAGAGAGATATAGGGAAGGCTGCATGGAAATCAGGATGGAAAAGTTGGGTCACGTACCTGTAAGAGGAATGGATAAACAGAGATGCTGATTAGAGTGCGGTGGTGGCCGGTAAGGTACAGTCTGCATGCATCATATTATTAAGGATTAATTCAAATTTCAGGCACTTCAGCTCATGGACACTTAAGCTGAGGGACACAGACTTCAGTCTGACACAGACTCCTAGTTCTCAATATATGGCCTACAGAATGCATTCAGCTGTGAACCAGAGGGGAGTGGTCTGTGCTCATCTTGATCAGCTGATTAAGGCTGAACCAGATGTAGGATACTCAAAGGTTCAGTAAACAAGGTCATAAATGAAAGTGGGGGGTGGGTAGTGTAACTTGGGTCACGTACCATTAGTATATAGTAGGAGCAGAGAGATATAGGGAAGGCTGCATGGAAATCAGGATGGAAAAGTTGGGTCACGTACCATTAGTATATAGTAGGAGCAGAGAGATATAGGGAAGGCTGCATGGAAATCAGGATGGAAAAGTTGGGTCACGTACCATTAGTATATAGTAGGAGCAGAGAGATATAGGGAAGGCTGCATGGAAATCAGGATGGAAAAGTTGGGTCACGTACCATTAGTATATAGTAGGAGCAGAGAGATATAGGGAAGGCTGCATGGAAATCAGGATGGAAAAGTTGGGTCACGTACCATTAGTATATAGTAGGAGCAGAGAGATATAGGGAAGGCTGCATGGAAATCAGGATGGAAAAGTTGGGTCACGTACCATTAGTATATAGTAGGAGCAGAGAGATATAGGGAAGGCTGCATGGAAATCAGGATGGAAAAGTTGGGTCACGTACCATTAGTATATAGTAGGAGCAGAGAGATATAGGGAAGGCTGCATGGAAATCAGGATGGAAAAGTTGGGTCACGTACCATTAGTATATAGTAGGAGCAGAGAGATATAGGGAAGGCTGCATGGAAATCAGGATGGAAAAGTTGGGTCACGTACCATTAGTATATAGTAGGAGCAGAGAGATATAGGGAAGGCTGCATGGAAATCAGGATGGAAAAGTTGGGTCACGTACCATTAGTATATAGTAGGAGCAAAGAGATATAGGGAAGGCTGCATGGAAATCAGGATGGAAAAGTTGGGTCACGTACCTGTAAGAGGAATGGATAAACAGAGATGCTGATTAGAGTGCGGTGGTGGCCGGTAAGGTACAGTCTGCATGCATCATATTATTCAGGATTAATTCAAATTTCAGGCACTTCAGCTCATGGACACTTAAGCTGAGGGACACAGACTTCAGTCTGACACAGACTCCTAGTTCTCAATATATGGCCATTAGTATATAGTAGGAGCAGAGAGATATAGGGAAGGCTGCATGGAAATCAGGATGGAAAAGTTGGGTCACGTACCTGTAAGAGGAATGGATAAACAGAGATGCTGATTAGAGTGCGGTGGTGGCCGGTAAGGTACAGTCTGCATGCATCCGATTTTCTGTTAATTGACAGACTGATGCATGTACAAGTCTAACACCCTTCACTCATTTTGTGTTTTTTGTCTAATGGTCCACCCTGTAAAAAAAGTTAACAGGTGTGCTGTTTCACCAGACCTTCAACCACAGTCACCCCACATTCATAGTTTGTGAGAATACTTTGTCTTCCCATTAAGTCTTGACCCAAACACTCTGTCTCTGCCTTCGTATTCATCCTCGTAAAACTTCTAAAATAAATTGGCTTCGAAGTATAAGATCATTATACAATCCTAACAAAGAATAGCTGGGTATCTTCTGTTGCATACCATGTAATGCCATACAAAGTCCAAATAACCACCAGAAACTACCAGCACTATACAGTATGGCATGGAGCTCAATAACTGTCCTATGTTATTTGCTATATTTTGTCCAAATTATCACTTCCATACAGCTGCATAGTTATCAATGCTGTGCAATACCATTAACAATTTACACTGGTAAAAAATTATGAAGGAGACCGTTATTGGATAACTATTTGCTATAATGGCCAGTGGCATGTCACCAGGATGTTTCCTAAATCATAATCTCGCATGGACTGACAATCTGCCTCACTGAGTAAACTCAACCTTCCACTGTATAATTGTATTTGTGTGGAGCACAACATTAGCTCCACTTCCCTCTGGAGAATAGTTCCTATATTTATCCTACGTATACTGTATGTTTGATTTTATTCTTATGTAATAATCAATAAAATAAGGATAAGTGGTAAGTGCTTAGCTTTCCACATTGCAACTTTTAGGGTATGTGCACACGGTGCGGATTAGCTGCGGTTTTGACGCTGCAGAATTTCTGCACCATTTCCACACCTAATATGCAAATTAGGTTACTTGCGGTTTTTGGTGCAGTTTTTACATGCGGTTTTGCAGCATGCGGTTTTTATGCATGCGTTTTGCATGTCTTCATGTTGAAATCAGACTGGTATCAGATGCTGGAGTGCAGTCTGATAGGAATGCAGTCTGATGATTTCCACTCACTGATTGACTTGAATCGCCCACTGCGAGGGAAAAAATCGGCCCCATAGACTAACATTGTTGGATCGCACTCGGACAGATAGTGCGGTCAGCTGCACGATTCCGTATTGTGCAGGGTACAATGTGTGATGTAATAATATACAAGAAGTATCCGCTAATCATTCCAAAATCAATTTACATCTTAACCTTTATTAACCAGCATTATAGTGAACTTAGCAGTATATTCATACAGCTTCCATTTTGCAAGGCTTCTTGCCAAATAGTTCTGCTGTGATATGTCTGTGTGATGCTTATGTTGTGACTGAAAGTCACAATGTCTATATATTCATTTTCCATTAGATGTCTGGAGCTGTACTAAATGCACTAACAAAACCTTTGTGAAATCTTGTGTATTTTCTTTACTGGGTGAGAGGTGGATGGATGGTTATAGGGGCAGACATTAAATATTTCTTATTGTTTGCACATTGTGACTTTTTGAGGATGTAGGAGTATATAGGAATGCCCTAATCTATTAATACAATTTTATTCTACTGCATCGCCATATACCTCCAGTTTCCGAAAAAATAATATTTCAATTGTTATTGTTACCTCTTCTTCCAAAATGAAGAAAAAAGCACTTTGCATAGGTGTATTTGGAATGCTGCATCTGCATTTTCGTCTTGCCACATTAAAGGGGTGTTCCTACAATCCAAAGTTATCTCCTATTTTTTAAATCGGGTCCATGTATGTTCCTTTAGACAGGGAATAGCTTTACATTCTGTGAAAACTTCTTTAAACAAATTTGTGTACAGCTCTTAAGTATGTGCTGTATCATCACCAGAAAAACTGAGCTCAAAGCAGGGCATAACTGTAATAGGTGCAGGGGTTGCAATCTCACCCAGGCCCTGGAGACTAGGGGGCCCCAACAGGAGCATACATAGAAATCATGGGGCCCCATACCAGAAGCTCTAATTGCCCCCCCCCCCCCCAAAAAAAAAAGAAACAAATATTGGTCTGTGTCACAGAAGAGCAGATCTCACAACTTTCCAGCCTTTAGGGTATGTGCACACGATGCAGAAATGAAGCAGAAAATTTCTGCATCATTTCTGCATCTCCCTGGCAGAAAAAACGCATGCAGATTGTGCATGCGTTTTTCCTGCAGAATACATGCGGATCCACATGCGGATTCACATGCGTTTCCGCATGCAGATTGACAAGCGCTTTCCAGGCGATTTTAGCATCACCTGGAAAGTGCTTGACAACTAGGTCACACTATATAAATCCATGCAAACAGCATGGATTTATATAGTGTGACCCGAGAGAGTGTATATACTTACCTCCGATGGCCCGCGCTGTCCTGCTTTACACTCCGTTCTCCCGGCGGCCGGCAACTTTGAATTGAAAGACCTGCCGACGTCAGCGTCACGTGACCCGTCACATGACTCTGACGTCAGCGCAGGTCCTTCAACTCACTGCAAGTGTCGGGAACTAAGCAGGAGCGCTGCCCGGGCCGACAGATGGTAAGTATATATATATTTTTTATTTTATTCTTATTTACAGCTTTTTTAATGGTACCCGGGTGTGGATGAGACTCTCCTCTCCTCCACACCCGGGTACCATCCGCATATTAGAACGCACCAATAACGCAAGTACAGATGCAGGCTTGCGGAATTGGCGCGTTCTAATGCAAGTCAATGGCGGCGAAAATGCCGCGTTTACGCAAAATTAATTGACATGCTGCGGATTTTTGAGCGCAGCGTTTACGCTGCGGAAAAATCCGCATCATGGGCACAGCACATGCGGATTTCAATTGGGGAACATTGCTGCCCTTCTACCATGCGTTTTTCATGCGTTTCCGCGGCGTTTCCGCAAATGCAAAAACGCAGCGGAAACGCATTAAATACGCATCGTGTCAACTCAGCCTTACATAGTAATTTTCCTCCTGCTGAAGTCCTAGATTCCTCTTTCTTTGTCCCATAATGTATGATGCCAACAAAAGTGCCCCCCAATCACAGTATGATACCCCTATGGTGCATTCCTCCACATGCACAGTATAATGACACTATTGTATCCCACTTCAACTCCCAAGGCAAAGTATGGTGACCCTAACAAAGTATGATCCCCCAACTGTGACTCCCACACAGTCCGCCATACAATATAATGGCCTTCACACCGTATAATTGCTTTCGTACAGTATAATGGCCCCCCACATAGCCCTCAAAATATTATAATGGCCACACATAGCCTTCCATATAGTATAATATGCCACCTATAATCCTCCATATAGTATAAAGCGCACCCATAATCCTCCATATAGTATAATGCGCCCCCATAATCCTCCATATAGTATAATGAACTTCCCATGGTCCTCCATAGAATATTATGCACTCCTCATAGTCCTCCATACAGTATATTACACACCCCATAAGGTAAAATGCAGCCCCCATTAGCATAATGCACCCCACAGTCCTGCAGTATTATGGGCACCAAGTACTCACTGATTTAAAAATACAGTATATCTATAATATAATCGGCTAAGCGTCCCTCTGTCTGAAGCCTCGATAGACTGCGCATGCGTGACGCGCAGTTTGGCTCCAGACAGAAGCACGCATCCAGCCGTTACAGGTAAGAGGAGGTGTATATGGCCGGAGATCGTGGTATGCGTAGACACTGAACGCATACCGCGATCTCCGGCGACATACTTGCATACTTACCTGACCGGGAGGAGCGTTGCCGCGGCGCCTCTCTTCTGGCCAGAGACCGGGGGCAGGAGTGAGGCGTCGGATCGGCGCGTGCGCATAGCGCTATCCTTCGCCATTTTACTGAAGACACATTTACAGTGTGTCTTCAGCAAAATGGCGCCGGACAGCGCGGTGCTCCGGCGCCGCTCTCCTCCCCTGGCCTCCGGCAGAACAGGACGCTGCAGGGCTGGAGTACAGAGAAGAAAGGTGAGTATAACTGTTTATTTTTTTTTGTATGTGTGTACAGTGTGAATGGGATGAGGGGGCCACACATATCAGGATTGTGGGGTGAGGGGACCATGCATATACCGGGATTGTGGGGTGAAGGGACCATGCATATACCAGGATTGTGGGGTGAGGGGACCATGCATATACCAGGATTGTGGAGTGAGGGGTACCACGCATACCAGGATGGGGGATGAGGGGAGCCACGCATACCAGGATTGGGAATGAGGGGAGCCACGCATACCGTGATTGGGTATGAGAGGAGCCACGCATACCAGTATTGGGGATGAGGGGAGCCACGCATACCGAGATTGGGGATGAGGGGAGCCACGCATACCGGGATTGGGGATGAGGGGAGCCACGCATACCGGGATTGGGGATGAGGGGAGCTACGCATACAGGGATTGGGGATGAGGGGTGCCATGCATACTGAGATTGGGGATAAGGGGTGCCACGCATACACGGATTGGGGATGAGGGGTGCCACGCATACACGGATTGCGGGGTGAGGGGTACCACGCATACCAGGATTGGTGGGTGAGGGAGCCATGCATACCGGGATTGGGGATGAGGGGTGCCATGCATACCGGGACTGGGGATGAGGGGTGCCATGCATACCGGGATTGGGATGAGGGGTGCCATGCATACCGGGATTGGGGATGAGGGGTGCCATGCATACCGGGATTGGGGATGAGGGGTGCCATGCATACCGGGATTGGGGATGAGGGGTGCCATGCATACCGGGATTCGGATGAGGGGCCATGCATAGCAGTATGGGGATGAGGGATGGGGTACCATACATACCAGGATAGGGATGAGGGATGGGGTACCATGCATACCAGGATTGGGGTTGAGGGGTGCCACGCATACCAGGATTGGGGAGGAGGGGTGCCACGCATACCTGGATAGGGGGTGAGGGGTGCCACGCATACCTGGATAAGGGGTGAGGGGTGCCACGCATACCGGAATAGGGGATGAGGGGTGCCACGCATACCGGGATTGGGGATGAGGGGTGCCATGCATACCGGGATTGAGGATGAGGGGTGCCATGCATACCAAAATAGGGATGAGGGGTGCCATGCATACCAGGATAGGATGGTGGGGACAGGATGGGGGCAGCACAAATACCAGGAGGGGGGCAGCACATACCAGCATGGGAGACCATATACCAATAAAAATGCTCGCCACTCGGGCGTAGAACGGGTTCAATAGCTAGTTTTAAATAAGCCGACCCGAGTATAAACCGAGGCCCCTAAATTTACCATAAAAAACTGGGAAACCCTTTTGACTCGAGTATAAACCTAGGGTGAGAAATGTAGCAGCTACTGGTAAATTTCCCAATCCTGGTACGTATGGCATCCCTCATCCCCCAATCCTGGTACGTATGGCACCCCTCATCCCCCAATCCTGGTACATATGGCACCCCTCATCCCCTAATCCTGGTGCGTATTGCACCCCTCATCCCCCAATCCTGGTACGTATGGCACCCATCATCCCCCAATCCTGGTACGTGTGGGCCTCCTCATCCCCCAATCCTGGTACGTGTGGGCCTCCTCATCCCCCAATCCTGATACATGTGGGCCCCCTCATTCCCCAATCCTGGTACGTGTGGGCCCCCTCATCCCCCAATCCTGGTACATGTGGGCCCCCTCATCTCCCAATCCTGGTATGTGTGAGCCCCCTCATCACCCAATCCTGATATGCGTGGGCCCCCTCATCCCCCAATCCTGGTATGCGTGGGCCCCCTCATCCCCCAATCGTGGTATGCGTGGGCCCCCTCATCCCCCAACCCTAGTATGTGTGGACCCCCTCATCCCCCAATCTTGGTATGCGTGGGCCCCCTCATTTCCCAATCATGGTATGCGTGGGCCCCCTCATCCCCCAATCCTGGTATGCGTGGGCCCCCTCATCCCCCAATCCTGGTATGCGTGCGCCCCCTCATCCCCCAATCCTGGTATGCGTGGCCTCCCCATCCCCCAATCATGGTATGCGTGGCCCCCTCATCCCTCAATCTTGGTATGTGTGGGCCCCATCATCCCCCAATCCTTGTATGTGTGGGCCCCCTCATCCCCCAATCCTGGTATGTGTGGGCCCCCTCATCTCCCAATCCAGGTATGTGTGGGCCCCCTCATCACCCAATCCTGGTATATGTGGGCCCCCTCATCCCCCAATCCTGGTACAGAAAACATGTACGTACCTAAAAATAAAAAGCATTAAAATCATTTCAGTTTCTGAAACAAAAATTTTTTTTGTATTAAGCAGTGGAAATCTTTGGTGAAGCTACTAAGTACAAATCTAATTCCTAAAAAGTTGGGACACTGTGGAAAATGTATTTATTTATTGTTCTTGCTTATACATCACCAAAATATTCCCACAGTGCTTTAGAGACATTGTCATCACTGTCCCTATCTGAGCTCACAATCTAAATTCTCTATCAGTATGTCTTTGGATGAAACTCAAGCAAACACAAGGAGAACATACAAACTTATTTGTCACTCCAGGTGTGGGACAGACTAGTGCAACAAAGAGGGAAGAGGGAAAGGGAGCCCAGACACTAAGGAAAGGGGGAAGTGGAGACCTCCTAGACTGGTCTAGTGTCACCCTGTCTCAACTACCGTCCCTATATTGCCTCTTCAGCAATCGCCGCACACGTGCCTCGCCCTGTCTTTCCCTGGCGTATGGCTAAGGCTAGGGATGGGAGGAGATGAGCACTAGTCGATCTCCACTAAACTCTATAGACAACAAGGGTAGACAAACATGGGGAGAATGCTTATCTTTAGACTACTCCAGACAAATGTGAACTCAGCCTCAAGCTCCAGAGAGGACGAAGTACTGCTAAGCCTTCACAAATAGAAATGAATATAGCTGGCACCTCCCTCTCAGACACACCAGGTATATATACACCCAGGCTAGGGAGTTAATTACCAGAGGGAGGTAGCCGCTAGGTCCTAGAGACAGCCTCTCATCTAAGAAGATGTCTGTAATGCCAAACGTAGAGATCTCCTGCAACCAACTGCAGGGCGACTGTCTGTCACCTCTAATACACCCATGACATCCTTACAGAGGTTGTCCTTTGTGTGATTTGAACCCAGGACCCCAGCGCTGCAAGGCTGCAGTGCTAACCACTGAGCCACCAATGGCTCACCAAAAATGCAATGATTTGGAAATCTCTTATAGCCATATTCTAATCACAACAGAACATAGAACAAATTTAAGAAGATGAAGATGAAAATTTGACATTTTTTTAATTTAATTTAAAAAATTAACTCAATCACAAATTGTGGCAGCAACACAGCTCAAAAAAATTGGGACATTGTTTACAGAAGGTGTCTTGGAAACAGAACCGGGGAATCACACAGATCTCCATGCTGGTACCAACTTGTCAGGGAACAACAGTCCACTGTCTCCAATCGTTAGGTCAATTATGCAATTGACTGATGAGTGATGGACAAGGCCACAACTGTATTCACTACTGGGCCAGTTATTGAGAAACTTACAGTGAACGTATAGTATATCCACATCCGATTCCAACACATGGAACATATATACAGTAGGGAAAAAAAGTATTTAGTCAGCCACCAATTGTGCAAGTTCTCCCACTTGAAAAGATGAGAGAGGCCTGTAATTGATATCATAGGTAAACCTCAACTATGAGAGACAAAATGAGAAAACAAATCCTGAAAATCACATTGTCTGATTTGGAAAGAATTTTTTTTCACATTTTGGTGGAAAATAAGTATTTGGTCACCTACAAATTTTTCTTCAAAAAATGCTATGACTACGTATACTGTCATTAGGTGGGATATGTCTTTTCTGGGAACAAGAAATTTAACACAAGTGAATGGTAAGTGTAAAAATGTTCTACTGTAAGTGGGATAAAGAAAGAAGCTTATCTCTTCTTTTGATGTTACAGAATGTCTCATTACTTTGGCTGCTTTAAAAAGCTTCAGTTTCAAGAGTAAGCTTCTTGAATATAAACATCTATAACTGGAGGGAATATATATATATTTTGTAGCCTCTACTTAGCAAAGAGAGATGATATCAGACAAGGTGCATTTGTGTGGAAGGAATCAGATGACCATCAAAATACTACCTCTGAAGTCATTAGGTGCATTCATCTCCAGGATCTTGTGAAACTTCAGATCTCATGCAATTTTTGTTACGATGCCCAGTCCAGTCCAACAAATGCTCTTTTGACACAAATGTAACTTAATTTAGGGATTCTGTGTATATCCCAAAGGATAAATACGCAAGCAAAATATAGAGGAACCTATTGAAAAGCCACTTGTAACAGTATAGAATAACTTTTCCTACGTGTACACAGTAACATAAAAGAAATTGTAAACTCTGGCCGTAATACAATACTAGTATGATGTTAATAAAAATATGAGTGAAAGAATTACATAATAATTCTATATATAATTCTTATATAATAATAAGAGTCAGTCTAGGGTCGAAAGAACTGAAATGTTTTATAAGAACGGCATGTCTACTATTTTTCCATACTAGACGCAGACGCATTATATTGAACACAGTTGTGAAATTTATGTGCCCGGTAACTGTACACAGACATTTATGTGATTATAGGGGTTTTGTAGGTTTATAGAAGAAAATTGAAGTCGAATATAGCATGATCTCATAAAAAGTAACTGGTCCAAGGTCCCAGCCAGTAATTTATCTGCAACTCATTAATTCACATTGTATTCTACTTTCTCAATTATCTGAATCTGTATTGAAATAAATGTAGCAAACCCATCACACAGTGTATTAAAGCTTTATTACCCCAAAATAAGCCTATCCGTTACTACAGTATTCAAATGAAATGCCCGGCACTCACCTAGAGATAGAAAATAAAAAAAAGCTCTGATGAATGTTAAAGTTTATATGACTATTATTACATATTTATATAATATCTAATATAATATCTAATATATATAAATATATATATATATATATATATATATATATATATATATACAGTGGGGAAAAAAGTATTTAGTCAGCCACAAATTCTGCAAGTTCTCCCACTTAAAAAGATGAGAGAGGCCTGTCATTGACATCATAGGTAGACTTCAACTAAGACAGACAAAATGAGAAAACAAATCCTGAAAATCACATTGTCTGATTTGAAAATAATTTTTTTTTAAATTTTGGTGGAAAATAAATAATTGTTCAATTACAAACAAGCAAGATTTCTGGCTCTCACAGACCTGTAACTTCTTCTTTAAGAGGCTCCTATGTCCTCCACCCATTACCTGTAGTACTGGCACCTGTTTGAACTGGTTATCAGTATAAAAGACACCTATCCACAACCTCAAACAGTCACACTCCAAACTCCACTATGGTGAAGACCAAAGAGCTGTCCAAGGACACCAGAAACAAAATTGTAGCCCTGCACCCGGCTGGGAAGACTGAATCTGCAATAGGCAAGCAGCTTGGTGTGAAGAAATCAACTGTGGGAGCAATAATTAGAAAATGGAAGACATACAAGACCACTGATAATCTCCCTCGATCTGGGGCTCCACACAAGATCTCACCCCGTGGGGTCAAAATGATCTCAAGAACGGTGAGCAAAATTCCCAGAACCACATGGGGGGACCTATTGAATGACCTGCAGAGAGCTGGGACCAAAGTTACACAGGCTACCATCAGTAACACACCACGCCGCCAGAGACTCAGATCCTGCAGTGCCAGACATGTCCCCCTGCTTAAGCCATTACTTGTCCGGGACTGTCTGAAGTTTGCCAGAGAGCATTTGGATGATCCAGAAGAGTATTGGGAGAATGTCACATGGTCAGATGAAACCAAAGTAGAATTGTTTGGTAGAAACACAACTCGTCGTGTTTGGAGGAGAAAGAATGCTGAGTTGCATCCAAAGAACACCATACCTAATGTGAAGCATGGGGGTGGCAACATCATGCTTTGGGGCTGTTTCTCTGCCAAGGGACCAGGACGACTGATCCGTGTACATGAAAGAATGAATGGGGCATGTATCGTGAGATTTTGAGTGCAAACCTCCTTCCATCAGTAAGGGCATTGAAGATGAAACGTGGCTTGGTCTTTCAGCATGACAATGATCCCCAGCACACCACCAGGGCAATGGAGTGGCTTTGTAAGAAACATTTCAAGGTCCTGGAGTGGCCTAGCCAGTCTTCAGGTCTAAACCCTATAGAAAATCTTTGGAGGGAGTTGAAAGTCCGTGTTACCCAGCGACAGCTCCAAAACATCACTGCTCTAGAGGAGATCTGCATGGAGGAATGGGCCAACACACCAGCAACAGTGTGTGCCAACCTTGTGAAGACTTACAGAAAACGTTTGACCTCTGTCATTGCCAACAAAGGATATATAACAAAGTATTGAGATGAACTTTTGTAATTGACCAAATACTTATTTTCCACCAAAATGTGAAAAAAAATTCTTTCCAAATCAGACAATGTGATTTTTAGGATTTGTTTTCTCATTTTGTCTCTCACAGTTGAGGTCTACCTATGATGTCAATTACAGACCTTTCTCATCTTTTTAAGTGGGAGAACTTGCACAATTGGTGACTGACTAAATACTTTTTTTTCCCCACTGTCTATATTTATATATATATAGCTCGATATGGTCACTATTAAAGTACACAATAACAAAAGGAACTAGCTGTCACCACCAATCATTTATACAGGCCGATTGGACACCCATTACAGATAGCGTATATTTATATATATTTAATCCAAAGAGTAGGCAATGTTTATAAAAATATACAAAGATGTTACAAAATGGACAAAACAATACAGTATATACAGTCACATAAATTAAAAAGAATAGAGAAAGAGAAATGTACTAAACATGTGTCACAGAAATAGCATTGATCGTAGTGGAGGGAAATGGTACAAAACCTCAAGTGAAGTGTATCAAACCTCTGATTTTATTAGATAAAAACCACACCCACACACTTCTCCTCTGTGAGATCATATGGGGGCTGGTCATGGGATGTAGCTAGGGTCCCAAAAATGAAGAGGTCTTCAACTTTTAGGATATCTCCCCACCTGGAGGTCCCAGGAGGGAGAAATTATTGTCATATTTCCTATTATGATCTTAGCTATCCATAAATAGGAAACATGGCATATATAATGTTAACCTTTGTCAGATTTTAATTTGGGCTGATGCGGCGAGTGCCTAGTGATGTAAGTCAATGTGTTACGTTCTTCAATTAGTCACGATTCCAGAAATATATCTGCCATAACTATAGGATCTATGCCATTTATTAAAAAACAATATTCACAACTGGTTTGGGAACAAAGCAGTCTGTTTGCAGTTCTCTGTAAATAGGGAGGCTATAATGCTTTCGCCTTCCACATTCCTATGCAAGCTGTGGTGGAATTTGTGTCTGTGATCCATCAGATAACCTACTTTAATTACCTGTTTGCAGCAGGGGGGGGTCTCAGCTGAATAAAGGTCATGTGGAGGTTAATAGTGTGCTATCCTTGCTTCAATGTTCACTATGACACAAACTATGAGATGGCTTTATAGATTTTACAATTACATCTATGACAGAAAGATGGAAAAATAAATGGTGCTAATGAAAAACAGCTGGTGGGTGATTTTTTCTTTTAACTAAATCACATGATTGTATATAAAAAAGCATTTTAGAGAGGCAGAGTCTCTCAGAAGCAAAGATGGTCAAAGGTTCACCAATCTGAACAGCAACATCTAAAAATGGTGGATCAATTTCAGAAAAATGTTCCCCAACATAAAATTGCAAAGACTTTGAATATCCCACCATCTACAGTATACAATATCATCAAAAGATTCAGAGATTCTGGAGAAATCCATGTGCACAAGGAACAAGGCCGAAGGCCAATACTGGATGCTTGTGATCTATGGGCCTTTAGGCAGTGCTACATTAGAAGCAGGCATGATTCGGTCATGCAAATCACTGCATGGGCTCAGGAATACTTAGGAAATCATTGTTTCTGAACACAGCTCACTGTGTAATCCACAAATGCAAGTTAAAGCTCTATCATGCATAGAAGAAGTCAAGTATTAATATAATACAGAAACGCTGTCATCTTTTCTGGGCTAAAGCTCATTTAAAATGGACTGAGGCAAAATGGAAAACTGTTCTGTGCTCAGATGAATAAAAATGTGAAATTCTTTATGGAAACCATGGACGCTGTGTCCTGCGGACTCAAAAGAAAGAAACCATGCAGGTCTCACTGAGCCTTTCTACCCTCTCTGCACCTCCCCTTATGTTGAGTGACAGTACTTTCTTTGGAGTACTACTTGAATTCTTTCCCCAGCCATACATGCACTGACACTGCAGGACCCGAGAGGACACACAGTGTCAGTGCAGGAACGCTCTCATCTCTCTCCTGACTGCAGATGATTCTGACATGACAGGAGAACCCACCCGCTCTGACATAGCCAGGGCCGAGGCGCAGAGGTGTGGATTTAGTTACAGATGAAAAATTAAATGTAAAACTGAAATCTGTACTAGAGCAATTGCTTTTTTTATAGGAACTAGCTTGCCTATAGGAAATATAAATGGTTTAATTTGAGATTTTGGTGGTGACAGACTCCCTTTAAAAGATTCTCTAAAGTGAGGACCAGATGGTAACTACTGTGTTAAAACAACTGTAAAAGTGGAGGACTCCTAATGACAAAGGAGAAAAGGAAAAATAGGATAATAAAGAAGAAGTAAAAGGAGACAGTGTATAGTGAAGTGCAAAGCACAAAAAAAGTTCAAAGAGGCTCGTTCAGCCACATCACTATGAAGGCACATTGTTTCTGATATTGTCGGAAAACTCCTACAGAAAGATCTCTGCTTTTCCCTCACCCCATGCTTTTGCACTGAAACACTGAATGGGAAACTGCAGCTGCATCCCCCTCTGCCCCACCTTGCTATCTTATATTTACTATCATGCAAAGATGCAATATTCATTCATTTTTGACAAAGGAGGTTTCCAAACATTTACAGGTAGCCTACAGGCAGCGAAAGGGGGACTATTCTTTGTCCTACAAATAATCAAATATTCATGTCTGAATGAATGAACACTAGTGACTGCAGAGCTCAGCGAGTTAAAGTTTCCACCTAGCCCCTGCTATTACTGTTGTTTTTTTTCACTGTGAACAAGTGAACTGTATGTACAATAGCAAGGTACCATTGTGAGGAATGCAATATACATTTAATTTAAATATATTATTTATAAGTTAACAATAAATATATGCAAACAGTAAATAATTCACATGAGTAAATATATAAAGAGGCATCGATAGCTTGCCAGTCCAACAACTGACCATACTGGGTACTGCACAAGGTTGCCAACCTCATATTTGCTTTTTCCCTGACAACTGGACCAAAATTCACAGATGGCCCAAATTTTTTATGGACATTTGCCACGCCCCTTAACAAAACCACACCCCTTGATGAAACCACGTCCCCTGAGATGTCCAAAATAATACAGAGTAAGAGAACATACTGAGGTTTATACCCAGCATAAAGGAGAGAAGTGGCAATGTGCAGTGTGTATGTATATAAACACATACGGAGTGTATATACAGTGGTGGCCAAAAGTATTGGCACCCTTGCAATTCTGTCAGATAATACTCAGTTTCTTCCTGAAAATGATTGCAATCACAAATTCTTTGGTATTATTATCTTCATTTAATTTGCTTGCAAGGAAAAAACACAAAAGAGAATGAAGCAAAAATCAAATCATTGATCATTTCACACAAAACTCCAAAAATGGGCCAGACAAAAGTATTGGCACCCTCAGCCTAATACTTGGTTGCACAACCTTTAGCCAAAATAACTGCGAACAACCGCTTCCGGTAACCATCAATGAGTTTCTTACAATGCTCTGCTGGAATTGTAGACCATTCTTCTTTTGCAAACTGCTCCAGTTCCCTGTTATTTGAAGGGTGCCTTCTCCAAACTGCCATTTTGAGATCTCTCCACAGGTGTTCTATGGGATTCAGGTCTGGACTCGTTGCTGGCCACCTTAGAAGTCTCCAGTGCTTTCTCTCAAACCATTTTATAGTGCTTTTGGAAGTGTGTTTTGGGTCATTGTCCTGCTGGAAGACCCATGACCTCTGAGGGAGACCCAGCTTTCTCACACTGGGCCCTACATTATGCTGCAAAATTTGTTGGTAGTCTTCAGACTTCATAATGCCATGCACACGGTCAAGCAGTCCAGTGCCAGAGGCAGCAAAGCAACGCCAAAACATCAGGGAACCTCCGCCATGTTTGACTGTAGGGACCGTGTTCTTTTCTTTGAATGCCTCTTTTTTCTTCCTGTACACTCTATGTTGATGCTTTCTCCCAAAAAGCTCTACTTTTTTCTCATCTGACCAGAGAACATTCTTCCAAAACGTTTTAGGCTTTCTCAATTAAGTTTTGGGAAACTCCAGCCTGGCTTTTTTATGTCTCGGGGTAAGAAGTGGGGTCTTCCTGGGTATCCTACCATACAGTCTCTTTTCATTCAGATGCCGACGGATAGTACGGGTTGACACTGTTGTACCCTCGGACTGCAGGGCAATTTTTCTTTTCCGTCCACATCTAGGGAGGTTAGTCACAGTGCCATGGGCTTTAAACTTCTTGATGACACTGCGCACGGAAGACACAGGAACATTCAGGTCTTTGGAGATGGACTTGTAGCCTTGAGATTGCTCATGCTTCCTCACAATTTGGTTTCTCAAGTCCTCAGACAGTTCTTTGGTCTTCTTTCTTTTCTCCATGCTCAATGTGGTACACACAAGGACACGGGACAGAGGTTGAGTCAACTTTAATCCATGTTTACTGGCTGCAAGTGTAATTTAGTTATTGACAACACCTGTTAGGTGCCACAGGTAAGTTACAGGTGCTGTAAATTACACGAATTAGAGAAGCATCACATGATTTTTCAAACAGTGCCAATACTTTTGTCCACCCCCTTTTTTAGGTTTGGTGTGGAATTATTTCCAATTTGGCTTTAGGACAATTCTTTTTGTGTTTTTTCATTGAAGACAAATTAAATGAAGATAATAATACCAAAGAATTTGTGATTGCAATCATTTTGAGGAAGAAACTGAGTATTATATGACAGAATTGCAGGGGTGCCAATACTTTTGGCCACCACTGTATACTGGACAGGAGAAGTGGTACTGTGCAGTGTACATATACAGGGCAGTAGAAGTGGTACTGTGCAGTGTATATATACAGGACAGGAGAAGTGGTACTGTGCAGTGTATATATACAGGACAGGAGAAGTGGTGCTGTGCAGTGTATATATACAGGACAGGTGCCGTGTATATATACAGAATAACGCAGATACTGATAATTATACCCAGTACTGTTGGGAGATGCCTGAGCAACATTTGTGCATAGTTAGTTATTACTTGCCCTGCCTGTTATTAGGTCCCCTTGTCCGTCTTTGCTTTCACCCGATACAGTATTGTTTTACCTGAAACCTGTCTGCTATCCAAAAGTTGCACAATCTGTACCTGTACCAGTGGTCGTGGGATACTCTACCCTTAACCAGCGTTCCTGACCCTTGGGATCAACTGCTACTTTTCCGGACACCACCCTGGAGTGGTAACTGGCAGCTACCTGCTGCTCAAGCCTGACCTCACCATTAGAGGCTCCAGTGAAAACCAGGTAGCTGCTCAGTTATGCCCCTCCAGGAAACGCCTGCCCATGGCACAGAGTGTCCACAATCCACAAGCGTGACAGTCTTGTGGGCAGATGAGACCAAGATAGAACTTTCTGGTAAAATACATAATTCTACTGTTAACTGAAAATGGATGAGGCCTACAAAGAAAAAAACATAGTACCTACAGTCAAATATAGTGGAGGTTCAAAGATATTTTGGGGTTGTTTTGCTACTTTTGGCACTGGGTGCCTTGACTGTGAGCAAGGCATCATGAAATCTGAAGATTATCAAAGAATTTTGGTAGCAATGTAGTGCCCAGTGTCAGAGAGCTGGGTTTGCATCCTAGGTCATTGGTCTTCCAGCAGGACAATGACCCCATACAGTTTTCAAGAAGCACCCAGAAATGGATGGAAACAAAGCTTTGGAGAGTTCTGAAGTGGCAGCAATGAGTCCGGATGTAAATGGACACCAATGGAGAGAACTTAAAATTGCTTTTGGGAGAAGGCGCCTTCAAATACTCTATGAGAGACCTGGAGCAGTTTGCAAAAGAAGAGTGGTCCAAAATTCCAGTTGAGAAGTGTTTCCCAAGATTTCCACTGCGCACTTTCCCAATGAATGCAGAGGAGGGAAAGCACGCAGTGGATGCTGGACTGTGACGTGCGGTGAAACCCCGCCCACAGCCCATCAATCAGGGGGGAGCGCGTCACTGGGTCACGCCTGGCTGCAGTCGTAACTTTACGTGACATCAGCGGATGTCAGAGCCAGCTTCAGCCGGGTCACGTGATGCCTGCTGAGCGGTCAGCTATAGCGCCGCTCGCAGGCAACAATGACCATGGGAGGTATTTACAAAAAATCTTATTTCCACCTTTTAAATCAACAGGGGCATTCTCTATAGTAGTGGACAACCTCTTTAATACATATAGATAGTAATAAATCTGTGCACATTTTATTGCTTACATATGATGTCCCTCTGGCAAGTGCAATCTTCCATCTTCAGCAGCTGCATCCTGGTGGTCTTCTGTCCATCCATCAGCACTACTGGCCAGATCTATTCTCCACCTGTCAGCCAGTCCTGTCTCCTGTCTCTTCACTACTTCTGATAGCTGCTGGGAACAGCATCCGAGCAGTCAGTGAATCTGCCACTTCTCTTCGTTCCTCCTGAAAAGTTCTGACAGCTGCTTGACCCATATTAGGTGTGGACCCATGGAAGCGCATTCCGGCGAGAAACGGCCATAGTCCAGCTTCGCACTCCCCCGCATTCCTCCGTTCGCCGCCGCTCCGTGATGTCTTTTTTGCAATAAAGATTGTCGTTTGCTTCAGCCCATGGTGAGTGCCACCGTTCTTTTCATTCTTCATTTATCTTTATTGACCCATGTTAACATTAGCCATTACATCAACCAGCCCTCCCCCCTGTAGCCACTTACCACCCCTGTACTGAAGGGGCTTTTGGGGAACGACTGCACTGGCCCATTCAGGCAGCATTCACGCTGCAGTTACTGCTTCTGAATGGGCCAGTGCAGCGGTTTTCCAGTAAAGACCCTTCACTACAGGGGGTGGAGGTAGCTACAGGGGGGCAGAGGGGGTTGGTGTGATGGCTCATGCAAACATAGGTCAGGCAGTTCAGTTGTCAGAACTTGTCAGAAGGAAGGAGAATTGTCAAATGTACTGACTGCTCGGAGGCTGATCCCAGCAGCAGTCAGAGGCAGTGAAGAGGCAGGAGACAGGATTGGCAGAGAACATCAGCCATACTTACCAGGCCTGTCATCCTGCCTGTGCTTGAACACAGAGAAGCCAGGGGCTGTGTCCAGGAATCACAGTCTCTGCAGGGTTAGCAGTGCACTGTGGTCACTCTTCTGTTTGTTCTTCACATGTAGGCTTTTTTTAAAAAAAAGCAAAATAACAAAAAAAAAATAAAGATACACAAATATACTTAGAAAATTGTCCTACCTGTAAACTAGAAAAAGGGGCTTTCCGGGTTTCAGCTAAATTTCTGAGATTCAGTATATGACTGCAGATTGCTGAATCCAGACGGTGTGCAATGCGCACACTTTCAGGATTTCACTCAGTTGCCTGCTCAAGCTGCTGGTTACATGATAACAAGTATGCAATTTGCATGGTTGTGGACATGTGCTGACTAGCATCTTTTCCTGCTTCTCTCAATGTTCTATTTAGAGTAATGGATGAGAGTGTAGTCAGCATATTACCCCAAGAATTGATTTAACTTATGGTCAAGTGACTGAGCAGAATCTTGACAGTGTACACATAGCATATTGTCAATTCAGGGATCTGCAGTCACATAGAATGACTGCAGTAATTTAGCTGAAGTACTAAACACTAGATGATCACTAATGTATACTAAATACTGTAGCAAATAATCCTATATACAGTAAAGACCAAAAGTTTGGACACACCTTCTCATTTAAAGATTTATCTGTATTTTCTTGACTATGACAATTGTACATTCACACTGAAGGCATCAAAACTATGAATTAACACATGTGGAATTATATACTTAACAAAAAAGTGTGAAACAACTGAAAATATGTCTTATATTCTAGGTTCTTCAAAGTAGCCACCTTTTGCTTTGATGACTGCTTTGCACACTCTTGGCATTCTCTTGATGAGCTTCAAGAGTAGAGATGAGCGGTGTTCGACTCGAACTGTTCGCCAATCTCAAATTCGAGCTGTTTTGGGCGGTGTTTGAGCCTTTCGGCGAACACGAACAATTTGAAAAAAATTCGGCTGTTCGAGGTTATGTTCGATAACGGTTCGTGCACCAAAATCATAACTGGATTTTTTCTCAGTAATGCTGAAAATTAATGTTAATACGCAGTTTGAGTGTACAGCGGGGCGGGGGGAGGGGCAGGGGATGGATCTCTGCAGAAATAATGAAGATCTCCATTTTTTTTTCTCTTTCCCGCATTTACAGTGGGGAGGTGCAATCTGTCAGCCTATCAGCAGCACACACACGGAGCGAAGTGCTTTTTTTCACACAAGCAAGGGCATGTGTCATTGGCAGTGTATGTCACATGTCCTTGCCCTATAAGACCCAGCCATTTTCCCCGTCGCCACCATTTTCTCACTGCTGCAGCTGCGTGTTAGACGGCACCGCTGTTGCTGTGTGCGCTATACTTTGTTAATTTCAAGCCAATTTTCGCACAAATCTACAGATAGCTTGGGAGTAGGGAATAGTTGTGATTGCCTACGACTTTTATCAGGCAGGTCTGTGCTCTTAAATAGATAAGCTGGGAGTAAAGACTAATTGTAATTGCAGTCCTTTTGAGGGCTAGGTTACATGAGTTCCTATCACTTTTATCAGGCAGGTCTGTGCTCTGAAATAGATAGGTTGGGAGTAAAGACTAATTGTAATTGCAGTCCTTTTGAGGGCTAGGTTACATCAGTTCCTATCACTTTTTGCCAGGCAGGTCTGTGCAAGTTTTTTTTCACAGCATTTGGCTAAATCTAGCAAAGCAAATCCTTTTTGGCCTCTTGCAGTGTGTGCTAGTCAGTGGAGTAACCTATCTGTGTTGCAAGCTACACCACCTGTGTATAGAATACAATTTTTTTTACCGCACCTAGTGAAGTAAAACCTTTTGGGCATAGCATCATTCTATTAGTCCATCTATACTAACCTCCACCAGGTTGCAAATTCAATATAATTTTTATCTGCATCTAGCTCTGAAAAAATATTTCGGCTTGTAGCAGTGTGTGGGACTTGTTCTATTAGTCCATCTATACTAACCTCCACCAGGTTGCAAATTCAATATAATTTTTATCTGCATCTAGCTCTGAAAAAATATTTAGGCTTGTAGCAGTGTGTGGGACTTGTTCTATTAGTCCATCTATACTAACCTCCACCAGGTTGCAAATTCAATATAATTTTTTTCTGCATCTAGCTCTGAAAAAATATTTCGGCTTGTAGCAGTGTGTGGGACTTGTTCTATTAGTCCATCTATACTAACCTCCACCAGGTTGCAAATTCAATATAATTTTTATCTGCATCTAGCTCTGAAAAAATATTTCGGCTTGTAGCAGTGTGTGGGACTTGTTCTATTAGTCCATCTATACTAACCTCTACCAGGTTGCAAATTCAACATAATTTTTATCTGCATCTAGCTCTGAAAAAATATTTCGGCTTGTAGCAGTGTGTGGGACTTGTTCAATTAGTCCATCTATACTAACCTCCACCAGGTTGCAAATTCAATATAATTTTTATCTGCATCTAGCTCTGAAAAAAATATTTCGGCTTGTAGCAGTGTGTGGGACTTGTTCTATTAGTTCATCTATACTAACCTCCACCAGGTTGCAAATTCAATATAATTTTTATCTGCATCTAGCTCTGAAAAAATATTTCAGCTTGCAGCAGTGTGTGGGACTTGTTCTATTAGTCCATCTATACTAACCTCCACCAGGTTGCAAATTCAATATAATTTTTATCTGCATCAAGCTCTGAAAAAATATTTCGGCTTGTAGCAGTGTGTGGGACTTGTTCTAATAGTCCATCTATACTAACCTCCACCAGGTTGCAAATTCAATATAATTTTTATCTGCATCTAGCTCTGAAAAAATATTTCGGCTTGTTGCAGTGTGCTGGACTTGTTCTATTAGTCCATCTATACTAACCTCCACCAGGTTGCAAATTCAATATAATTTTTATCTGCATCTAGCTCTGAAAAAATATTTTGGCTTGTAGCAGTGTGTGGGACTTGTTCTATTAGTCCATCTATACTAACCTCCACCAGGTTGCAAATTCAATACAATTTTTTTCTTCATCTAGCTCTGAAAAAATATTTTGGCTTCGGCTTGTAGCAGTGTGTGGGACTTGTTCTATTAGTCTATCTATACTAACCTCCACCAGGTTGCAAATTCAAAATATTTTTATCTGCATCTAGCCCAGCCAATACTTTTGGGCTAACACCACAGTTTGGCCACTCAGCTCTGCTCGGTTCCCATCCATTGTTTTTTGTGCAAACAACTCCAGAGTTGTGAATTAGTTAACCACCAAAATGAGTGGAAAAAGGCCTGCTGCTGGTGGAAAGGGGAATAGGCGTGTTGGGAAGGGAAAAAAAGGTTGTATCCGTGGGGTAGGTGTTAAAGCAACAGTAACATCTGCAGAAGAAAGACCATCTTCCAGCCAAACTAAGATGTCTACTTCTTTTAGCGGACAATGTGATAAGATCCCTTTCTTACGGCCACGCCAATCGCTACAAATTCCTGATGAGGCACAAAAACAGCAGGTGCTTCAACGGATATCAAGTGCTCCTTTAAGTGGGCTCTCCTCCACCTCAACTTCAACATCACAAATACTCCAGTCCTCAGAGGTGTCACCCCAATCGCACTTGCTTCCTCACAGCTCCCAAGTCTCCAGCTGCCCGTCTGAGTATGGGGTAGAACAGATGGTTGAGTCTGCAGAGCTGTTTACTCATACTATAGCCTGGGAATCAGAGGTCGGCTCCAGAGCTTCAGTGAATCCAGACGAGGAAATGATCTGCACTGATGCCCAGAATCTTTATGAGTCGGATCCAGGACCAGACGCAGAAGGTTCTGACCATAATGTAGACCCTCGTTCCCAAACTGTAACTCCTGTTGGTGGAGACAATGAGGAAGACGATGATGAGACTCAAATACCTGATTGGAGCGACAACTTGAGTTTTTTGTCAGGGCAGGAAGAGGTTGGCTCTGAGGACGACGGATGTGATAACACACAGGGTGATGATGACGAGGTTGGAGATCCCACTTACTGTCAACCCACAGTCAGCCAGTCAATGAGGTCAGCAGAGGAGGTGGAGGAGGATGCTAGTGACGATGAGGTCAGGTTGCGCCTTCCTGGACAAAGACGTAGTACTGGAAGCACGTCAACAACTGCATCCTCAAACACAACTCTGCCTCTGACCACAAGTCGTGGTGGCTCTTCATGTCGCATGGGTGCTAAGCCTTGCATAGCCTGGGCATTTCTTCAGATCGATAAGGATGACCCAACTCGTGTTATCTGTAACATTTGTCAGCAAAAGCTAAGTAGAGGCCAAAAAATACATAGTTTGAGTACTTCATGCATGAACCGGCACATGGATATGAAGCATAAGTTGCAGTGGGAAGCTCACTGTGCTACAATGCGGCCTAGCCGGCCGGGCCAACCACCGTCTGCCACATCTTGTGCATCCGCGGCCTCTTCATCCTCTGTGGCTGGGGGGACAGCAGTCACACCTGTTTTGGGACTCAGACCTGCCACCTCTTTCCCCGCAACAGCCAGCGTGATTGGCAGGTCATCATTTTCTTTGGAGGTGGAAACACCAGCTGGTGTTCAGCGCTGTCCGACATCGATAGCACCACCTTTGGATCAAGGCAACCTAACATGTCCGCCTGCATCTTCCTCACAGACCGGCAGCTTTCCGGGGACACCCTTCTCAACCCCGTCTAAGCACAACAGCCAGCCCTCGGTCCCTTAGATATGGACAAGTAAAAGACCATTTCCTCCTAGCCATGAGAAAGCTAAGAGGTTGAATTTCACCATCTGCAAGCTCTTGGCTACAGAAATGCTGCCTTTCCACCTGGTGGACACAGAGGATTTTCGAGACCTTATGTCCGTCGCAGTGCCCCAGTACCAGATGCCCAGTCGGTACTACTTCTCAAAGAAAGGTGTGCCTTCGCTCCACCAGCATGTCGCACACAACATCACCGCTTCTTTGAGAAACTCTGTGTGTGACAGGGTGCATTTCACCACAGACACTTGGACGAGTAGGCATGGACAGGGGCGTTACATGTCGCTGACTGGGCACTGGGTAACTATGGTGACAGCAGGACAAGGGGCTGCTGTCCAAGTCTTGCCGTCCCCACGAGTTGTGCGTCAATCCTCTTTATCTCAAAGTTCCTCCACTGCTTCTGCCTCCTCAACCTCCTCTCGGTCCTCCACCTGCACCCAAAGCCTGTCTGGTCATGCCACAAGCTTTCTAACTGCGCAGAAGGGATCCTGCATACCTGCTTACTATGCTGACAGCAGGGCTCAACGTCATCAGGCGGTTTTTACTTTGAAATGTCTGGGAAATGTGAGTCACACAGCTGAGGAGTTGTGGTCAGCTCTGGAGAACCAGTTTCATGAATGGTTGTCTCCACTGGACCTGAAACCAGGGAAGGCCGTGTGCGACAATGCGGCAAACCTGGGTGCGGCCCTTCGCCGGGGCAATGTCACACACGTGCCTTGTATGGCTCACGTGTTGACCCTGGTTGTCCAGCAATTTTGAGCCCACTATCCCGGACTAGATGGCCTTCTGCAGAGGGCACGGTCGCTGTGTGCTCACTTCCGCCGTTCGCATCCCGCAGCTCAGCGACTTATATCTCTACAGAAGTCGTTGGGCCTGCCACTTCACCGGCTAAAATGCGATGTGCCTACCCCGGAGGAATTCAACTCTGCACATGTTGCAGCAACTGTGGCAGCACCGACAAGCCCTGGTGCAATACGTTCTGACGTATAGCCTGGGCCAACGAGATCCAGAGGTGGGGCAAATCACGCTGGAGGAGTGGTCTCAGATCAGGGACCTATGCACCCTTCTGCACAGTTTTGAAATGGCGACAAAGATGTTTAGTGCTGACGATGCCATTATCAGCATGACTATTCTGGTGATTTACATGCTGGAGCACATGTTAAACAGAATTCGGAGTCAGGTGGTGGCACAAGAGGAGGTGGAGGAAGTAGAGGAGGAGGAGTTGTATGCGGAAGGGCTAACATCTGCAAGGTCCAGACGGTCGGCAGCACCAAGGCGGCAGGCATGTGAGGGTGGGGGAGATGGATTTACCAGGGCGCATGGTAGCAGCCAAACTAGTGAGGAAGGTGCAGGAGCCCAGGAAGAAGTGGAGGACGAACTGATGGAAGACTCATCAGATGAGGGAGACCTTGATCACATTTCTGTTGTGCGAAGTTGGGGGGAGAGGGCAGAGGAAGGAAGCATGATTGTTACCTCGCCACCAACACAACAGGGACTTGGTGCTCCTGGATGCGCAAGACACATGAGTGCCTTCTTGCTGCACTACCTGCAACATGACCCTCGAATTGTGAGAATTAGAAATAATCCTGACTACTGGGTTGCCACACTGTTAGATCCCCGGTACAAAATTAAATTTGCAGAAATTGTTCCTGCCATAGAAAGAGATGCACTCATGCAGGAGTATCAGCAGAGACTGTTGCAGAATCTTACATGTGCTTTTCCCCAAAACACTAGTGGTGAATGTAGTGAATCTCACAGTTCCAACTTGCCAACTGTGGTACCGTCGAGTGTTCAGCACTCAAAACGTAACAGAAACACAGGATTTGCTGGTAACATCAATTTTGCGGAATCATTTCACCACTTTTTTAGCCCATCCTTTGCAAGGCCACAGGAGACAAGAAGTCTGACACATAGTCAACGCCTAGGGACGATGGTACAGGAGTATCTCCAAGTAAACATTGAAGCCATGACTGTGTCACTGGACCCTTGCTCTTTTTGGGCTTCCAATCTGGATAAATGGCCGGAGATCGCCACTTACGCCTTGGAGATCTTGTCATGCCCCGCAGCCAGCGTTCTGTCTGAACGTGTGTTCAGCGCTGCTGGTGGTGTGCTGACAGATAAGCGCACTTGGCTCTCCACTGATAATGTAGACAGACTCACGTTCATAAAGATGAACAAATCATGGATCCGAAACGACTTTTCTACCCCTGTGTCATCCTGGGGAGAGTAAAAGCTTGATGATTTGTTAAAATCACCTCACCAACCATTTTAAGCTTTCAAATTACTAATCATGTTTATCTGTATCTTGGCTGGAAAATAATTTGGGCCTTGTAGCAGTTTGCAGTACTGATTCTATTAGGCCATCTATACTAAACTCCACCAGATTTAACATTACTATCATGTTTATCTGTATCTTGGCTGGAAAATAATTTGGGCCTTGTAGCAGTTTGCAGTACTGATTCTATTAGGCCATCTATACTAAACTCCACCAGATTTAACATTACTAATTATGTTTATCTGTATCTTGGCTGGAAAATAATTTGGGCCTTGTAGCAGTGTGCAGTACTGATTCTATTGGGCCATCTGTACTAAACTCCACCAGATTTAAAATTACTAATCATGTTTATCTGTATCTTGGCTGGAAAATAATTTGGGCCTTGTAGCAGTTTGCAGTACTGATTCTATTAGGCCGTCTATACTAAACTCCACCAGATTTAAAATTACTAATCATGTTTATCTGTATCTTGGCTGGAAAATAATTTGGGCCTTGTAGCAGTTTGCAGTACTGATTCTATTAGGCCATCTATACTAAGCTCCACCAGCTTTCAAATTAATAATAATTTTTAGCTGCATCTAGCCCGGAAAATAATTTTGGGGCTCCTAGATGCGCAAGACACATGAGTGCCTTCTTGCTGCACTACCTGCAACATGACCCTCAGATTGTCAGAATTCGAAATTATCCTGACTACCGAGTTGCCACACTCTTAGATCCCCCACACTCTTCAATAAACCTTTTCATTTTAATAAAGAACAAAAAATGGTCATTTTTTAAATTATAAGCATTAGCAGGTTATTACAAACTGAAATCAAACAGTTTTCAACTCAAAACTTTATTCTAGGTGATGTTACATTTGCACATAGGACCCCTTGTTCAAAAGGAGCTTCTGAACTCTCTCGTCCATTGAATTTGTCAGGTTTTGGATGGTTTCTGCTTTAATTGTTTTGCATGAGGACAGAATACCCTCCCAGAGCTGTTGCTTAGATGTGAACTGCCTCCCGCCATCATAGACACTCCTTTTGATGATGCTCCAGAGGTTCTCAATGGGGTTGAGGTCAGGGGAGCATGGGGGTCACACCATAAGTTTGTCCCCTTTTATGCCCATATCAGCCAGAGATGCAGATGTGTTATGTGCAGCATGAGACGGTGCATTATCATGCATGAAAATGATCTTGCTGCGGAATACACGGTTCTTCTTCTTGAACCATGGCAGGAAGTGCTGTTTGAGAAACTCCACATACATTATGGAGTTCATCTTTACCCCTTCAGGGATCCTAAAGCAGCCGACAATCTCTCTCCCCATGATTCCAGCCCAAAACATTACTCCACCTCCTCCTTGTTGGCGCCATAGCCGTATTTGCATGGGGTGTCCATCAACCAGCCATCCTCCACTCCATCCATCTGGACCATCGAGAGTTGCACGGCACTCATCGGTGGACAAAACAGTTTTGAAGTCAGTCTTCATGTATTGTTTGGCCCACGGGAGCCGTTTCTGCTTGTGTACAGTGGATAGAGGAGGTCGACAGGATGGCCTTCGCACAGCTGCAAACCTCTGAAGGACCCTGCATCTTGTTGTTCGGGGGACATTGGAGGCACCAGCAGCTTCAAAAACTTGTCTGCTGCTATGACGAGGCTTTTTTGCCGCTGCTCTTTTAACCTGACGTAATTGCCTGGAGGAAAGAGTCCTCAATTTTCCCTTATCAGCATGCACACGTGTGTACTGTGAATCTTCTTGATTGTGCGATGATCACTATGAAGTGTCTTGGCAATGTTGATTGTAGTCATGCCTTGACCTAAACACTCCACAATTTGTTGCTTCTCAGCAGCCGACACATCCTTTTTCTTTCCCATTTTGGCAGAAAATGTAGGCTGCTTAATAATGTGGGACAGCCTTCTTAAGTAGTCTTGCCTTTCATTGGACACACCTGCCAAACTAATTAGCACAGGTGTCTGCAATTGCTTACAGTGATATAAAGAGCTCTGACACACATCACCATCAATGAGTTTAACTGACAAACAAAAAAATTCTTACCTTATCACTAGTGTTGAGCATTCCGATACTGAAATATCGGGTATCGGCCGACATTCGCGGTATCGAAATTTTGATACTTAATTCCGATACTTTTACAATATCGAATACCGGAATCGGAAGTTCCCATAATGCCTGCGCTCTGCAGTGTCTCTGAAGGATGACAAGCTGGGTAGCAGCGCTCAGCTGCGATCCAGCCTGTCATCCGAATGCCATCCCAGCATGAGAGAATTCTCCTGATTGTTTAAAAGCCGGCGGGCGGTAAAAAGCCGCCGGCTTTTAAACAATCACACAGCCCCATACTGCTTCCCCGCAGCCTCCCACCCCGATCCTCCGCTCCCCTCGCCACCTCCCATCCCGATCGTAAGTTAGGACCGGGCGGGGAGCACAGTACCAAGTAGCGGGGAGCGAAGGACCCGGGCGGGGTAGTCGGCAGTGAAAAGACTTCACCGCCGACTTTCCCGTTCTGTGCTGCGCTTTCCCGCCGGTTATTTCAAATGAACACCTGAGGTATCAGGTGATGCCGATCAGCTGTTCATTTGAAGTAGCCGCGGTGCCCTCGGAGGGTTCATGTGAGTTCATGCTTGACTGCATTGCATGAACTCACATGAACTTTCCCACGGCCGCACAGGTCAGCCTCACCTCCCAGACCATCAGACCGGTCATGATTGGTGTGTGTGGGTGTCTGTGGGTTGTCTGCGGGTGTGTGCGGTGTCTGTGCGATGTGTGCGGGTGTGTGCGCGGTGTCTGTGCGATGTCTGCGGTTGTGTGCGCAGTGTCTGTGCGGGTGTGTGCGTGCAGGCAGACATAGGCCGATGTGACACTACTACTCCCATCGGCCTATGTCTATCCCCCGTCCACTCGTGCCAGCAGGATCAGCTCGATGGGAGCAGTAGTTCCCATCAGCCTGATCCTGCTATTTAAATTGCCCTACTGTGTCCCCAATAAATTTTAAATACATGTCATTGGTGGCCAGTGGTTACCTAAAATAAATTAGTTTATACATTACCTGTCCCCGCCGATCGCCACCTAAAATAAAGTAAAAAATAAAAAACTACACCTATACTCACCTAGACACCTAATTCCCCGAAGCCATCGATCTCCTGTAATAAAATATAAAATAATAAACCACAACCTTATCCTTACCCCTCCGTAGTAGTCCACAAGTGTCCCACGAAGATCTCCAGTTAAGAGCAGCCACATAGAATGTGACCGCTCTGAACCGCTGCCGCCGCTAGAATGATGGGGCCGTAAAGCAGCCCCGTCATTGCATGAGCGGGTTCGCCGGAATTCAGGCAGCGCTGCTACGGTTAGCTGCTTTACGGCCCTGCTGTACCGTGAGAAATTCCCATGGTACAGCAGTGCCGTAAAGGAGGTCTCCGGAGCTGCGCTGCCTGAATGCACTCCGGTGACCTCAGTCAGGGGCTCCCGCTGCCGGGAGCGGACGTGTTACCGGCAGCGTGAGCTTACAGCAGCAATGACAGCTGTCACATCTCCAGATGTGACAGCTGTGCATGGGACATCAGCGCAGGAACGTGGACAGGTAACTATTTTTTTTTTAGTAAACTAAGAATTAAATAAAATGGTGTGTTTTAT
The DNA here is from genome assembly GCF_046119375.1 of Phyllobates terribilis. NCBI lineage: Eukaryota > Metazoa > Chordata > Amphibia > Anura > Dendrobatidae > Phyllobates > Phyllobates terribilis. The sequence goes on from NW_027362771.1 coordinate 297,653,448, forward strand.
TTCAAATAAATTATTTTTTTCTGGGTGTAGTGTGTTTTTTATTTTTAACACTTTGTAGGTTAGTAATGGGGGTGTCTTATAGACGCCCATCATTACTAACCTGGGCTTCATGGCAGCTGGCGCTGACATGAACCCCACCACTATTACCCCCTGCCACCGCACCAGGGCAGCGTGGAAGAGCGAGGCTAAGTGCCAGAATTGGCGCATCCTATGGATGCGCCATTTCTGGGGCGGCTGACGGCTGGTGTTTCTAGCCTGGGAGGGGGCCAATATTCATGGCACCCTTCCTGGGCTATTAATATCAGCCCCCAGCTGTCTGCCTAGCCTTTGCTAGCTATTAAATTATGGGGGACCCCACGTCATTTTTTTGGGGGGTCCCCCATTTTAATAGCTAGTAAAGGCTAGGTATTCAGCTGGGGGCTGATATTAGTAGCCTGGGAAGCTCCGTGGGTATTACCCCCTTCCCAGGCTTCAAACATCTGCCCCAGCCGTCTGCTTAACCTCCGCTAGAGCCTAAAATTACGGGGAACCCCACGCCAATTTTTTTTTTTAAATAAATCCTTTATTTTAACACTAAATGACAAGTACAGTAATCAACAAGCTTTTTTAAAGAGACGGTGCATGAAAACACTATTATTTTTTTTTATAAATCCTTTACATTAAATGACAAGTACAGTAATCAACACTGTCACTGTACTTCATATATATGTGACTAACATGTTTCTATCTATCTAATCTATGTGTGAAGCTCTATTCTTTCTGTTGTAAATTGTCGGGTACCGCTGCTGAATTGCCGGCCGGCTTTTTTAAAGAGACGGTGCATGAAAACACTATTATTTTTTTTAATAAATCCTTTACACTAAATGACAAGTACAGTAAGCAACACTGTCACTGTACTTCATATATACAGTACAGACCAAAAGTTTGGACACACCTTCCCATTTAAAGATTTTTCTGTATTTTCATGACTTTGAAAATTGTACATTCACACTGAAGGCATCAAAACTATGAATTAACACATGTGGAATTATATATTTAACAAAAAAGTGTGAAACAACTGAAAATATGTCTTATATTCCAGGTTCTTCAAAGTAGCCACCTTTTGCTTTGATGACTGCTTTGCACACTTTTGGCATTCTCTTGATGAGCTTTAAGAGGTAGTCACCAGAAATGGTCTTCCAACAATTTTGAAGGAGTTCCCAGAGATGCTTAGCACTTGTTGGCCCTTTTGCCTTCACTCTGCGGTCCAGCTCACCCCAAACCATCTCGATTGGGTTCAGGTCTGGTGACTGTGGAGGCCAGGTCATCTGGCGTAGCACCCCATCACTCTCCTTGTTGGTCAAATAGCCCTTACACAGCCTGGAGGTGTGTTTGGGGTCATTGTCCTGTTGAAAAATAAATGATGGTCCAACTAAACGCAAACCGGATGGAATAACATGCCGCTGCAAGATGCTGTGGTAGCCATGCTGGTTCAGTATGCCTTCAATTTTGAATAAATCCCCAACAGTGTCACCAGCAAAGCACCCCCACACCATCACACCTCCTCCTCCATGCTTCACGTTGGGAACCAGGCATGTAGAGTCCATCCGTTCACCTTTTGTGCGTCGCACAAAGACACGGTAGTTGGAACCAAAGATCTCAAATTTGGACTCATCAGACCAAAGCACAGATTTCCACTGGTCTAATGTCCATTCCTTGTCTTCTTTAGCCCAAACAAGTCTCTTCTGCTTGTTGTCTGTCCTTAGCAGTGGTTTCCTAGCAGCTATTTTACCATGAAGGCCTGCTGCACAAAGTCTCCTCTTAACAGTTGTTGTAGAGATGTGTCTGCTGCTAGAACTCTGTGTGGCATTGACCTGGTCTCTAATTTGAGCTGCTGTTAACTTGCGATTTCTGAGGCTGGTGACTCGGATAAAATTATCCTCAGAAGCAGAGGTGACTCTTGGTCTTCCTTTCCTGTGGCGGTCCTCATGTGAGCCAGTTTCTTTGTAGCGCTTGATGGTTTTTGCAACTGCACTTGGGGACACTTTCAAAGTTTGCCCAATTTTTCGGACTTACTGACCTTCATTTCTTAAAGTAATGATGGCCACTCGTTTTTCTTTACTTAGAATTTGTATTATGGCAAGAAAAAAGCAGCTAACAGTCTATTCAGTAGGACTATCAGCTGTGTATCCACCTGACTTCTGCACAACACAACTGATGGTCCCAACCCCATTTAAAAGGCAAGAAATCCCACTTATTAAACCTGACAGGGCACACCTGTGAAGTGAAGACCATTTCCGGTGACTACCTCTTGAAGCTCATCAAGAGAATGCCAAGAGTGTGCAAAGTAGTCATCAAAGCAAAAGGTGGCTACTTTGAAGAACCTAGAATATAAGACATATTTCAGTTGTTTCACACTTGTTTGTTAAGTATATAATTCCACATGTGTTAATTCATAGTTTTGATGCCTTCAGTGTGAATGTACAATTTTCATAGTCATGAAAATACAGAAAAATCTTTAAATGAGAAGGTGTGTCCAAACTTTTGGTCTGTACTGTATGTGACTGACATGTTTCTATCTATCTAATCTATGTGTGAAGCTCTATTCTTTCTGTTCTAAATTGTCGGGTACCGGTGTATGCCGCTGATGAATTGCCGGCTTTTCGTGTAATACATTCTACATTATTCTTAGTTGTTTTACTTCATGTAGAATTAACCTACAAGGAAAGAAAGGGTTTATTTTCATTCCGATATTTGTGTCCCATTGACTTGCATTGGTTTCGGCGATATCCGATACTTTTTGGGTATCGGTCCGATCCAATCCGATATGATATTTCCTGATATCGGAAGGTATCGCTCAACACTACTTATCACTCCTAAACACTTTTTGCATAATAATTTGGAACACAGTGTACATGTGCTTTTCCACAAAACACCAATGATTCACGTAGTGAATCTTACAGTTCTAACTTGTCAACAGTGGTCTGTATGGAGTTGTTCAATAAAGGGCCCAAAATTAAGATAACATAGACGGGAGAGGTCTCTATGAATACGAATTCCTAAGTATTTGATACCCTGTGAGGGCCAGGCAAAGGGAAAATTGGACTGGATGGAATCCTGTATGGATTTGGGGAGGGAGACATTGAGGGCCTCAGACTTCGCTGCATTGATTTTAAAATTTGACCATGTAACAAAGTGATCTATTTCAGCCATAACAGCAGGGATGGATATATGTGATTGAGTGATATATAGTAGGACATCATCAGCAAATGCAGAGCACTTGTACTCGGTGCCTCCCACCTCAATCCACCTAATATTGGGGTTATGGCGAATTGATGAGAGCAGGTTCTCCATCACTAGGATGTATAAGAGAGGGGACAGAGGACATCCCTGCCTTGTCCCATTGGTGATTATGAAAGGTGATGAAAATGTTCCATTTATCTTCAGCCTAGGTGACGTATTGCGATACAGGGCCGTGATTTTGCCTATAAAAGGGTCCCCTAGACCCCTACCCAAAGCTTTTTAAGAGAATAATATATGGCGTGCCAGGAGACTCTATGGAATGCTTTCTCAACATCCAACGAGAGTATCTAATTACAAATTTTTAACTGCATCTAGCCCAGGAAATACTTTGTGCCTAGTAGCAGTGTCTGCTAGTCAGCGGATTATCCCAGCTGTTAAGCAAGCTACACCACCTGTAGTTTGGACACTTAATTTTTTCAAAGGAAATAGTTCGGGCCCCCGGGACACTCAGTGAAGAGCATCGGGGAGGCACCCCAAGGCACAGGGGCTGGGACTGGCGGTAGGACGCCTTGCGGTGGACCGCCAAGCTCGATCCTTATAAAAGCTTTATAACTGCAGCCGCTTTAGTGGACGCTACTGGAGCTGGAATTACCGCGGCTGCTGGCATGAGACTTGCCCTCCAATAGATCCTTGTAAAAGGATTTAAAGTGTACTCATTCAAATTAGAGAGACAATTTAAATTAAAAAGATTAGACCTGCTCCCTCGACCCACCAGCGGACAGGCACCAGTATTGGGAGAGGGGGGCTGGCCATCAGGGTCCACAGCGGCTCTGGCACAAACCCGGCGACACGGAGGTTGCACGGGCAAGAACGGACTGGCCGTGTCGGCTTCCCACTTTTTTAGTTTTAGAAGGGCATGACATGCCTATATCTGTGTCTCCCCCTCCTTTTACTCCTCCACTTCTTTTCTTTTCGCATGACTATATTTGTCACTTTTCCATGTGTTAGTTGTGTCTTCTTATCAGTTTGTCAGCTTTTGGACACCTTTGAAGTGTTTTCTATGTGTTTTCTATGTGTTTCTATGTGTTTTTTTTTGCCTGCCATTGGTTTTAACGGTGTTCGACGGTGTTCGACGAACAGTTCGACGAACAGTTCGGCGAACATACGGGTGTTCGACAAACCAAACTCGAACACTACGGGGGTGGCTCAACACTATTCAAGAGGTAGTCACCGGAAAAGGTTTTCACTTCACAAGTTTTAATGCCTTCAGTGTGAATGTACAATTTTCATAGTCAAGAAAATACAGAAAAATCTTTAAATGAGAAGGTGTGTCCAAACTTTTGGTCTGTACTGTATACAGTATAAGCACATCAGGAAAATATCATTCTAAAAATCATCTTTTTATAATTAATAACACTCCAGTCATTATGCAACTTGCTATGTGAAACTAGGTGTGACCAGTAACTGTATTGACTTACGTAATTTACTTTAGATCTTTTTTTACTGACATTTCCATTTATCTTCAATTTTTCCTTTCTCTATCCAGCAGACTTGCATGATATTCCCATATTTAGTAAGCTGCACAGTGTGATTAAATATGTCTACGAAAAACAATATTCTGCATAGTAACATAGTATTCCCATGCATAATTGCAATTTATCTTGCCACAGGGGAATGGCCATGTAGACCTAATCTCATTCATCATAAGCAGAGGTCCAGTGCCAGGACAACACTGGGTATTACGGCATTTTAAATGTTGCCAACTGTGATCTTGGGTGAACCTAAGCTGTTTCTAATAGGATAGATATATATATTTTGAGTGCATATCTGAATTCTAACATTTTATAACATTATATAACATAATAACATTTAGTTAAGGCTTTTCTATACCTATCAACCTCAGCATATTAATTAATTGACCTGAAAACCTACTAGTGTATTGTGTAAAATAAGATGAGTAATCGTTATATACATCCAAAAAGGTAATTTCTCATCTATAAGATCATGCTTTCTAATTATGCATGACTAAGCCTAAAATTAATATCTGCAGCCTGCAGATTTCATTTATTTAATTTGCATCTGGCATCTAATTAATGCATGCATGTTGTTACAGGGATATACTAAGAATTCATTAACTTTACAAGAAAACATAAATACATAAGATACTGACATGATAGTATAGTAATATACTAGTACAGTGCCTACAAGTAGTATTCAACCCCCTGCAGATTTAGCTGGTTGACACATGCGGAATTAACTTGGCATTGTGACATTTGTACTGTAGATCAGCCTGGAAGTAGGAAATGCACTGCAGCAAATTTTTTTTTTTTTAAACGTTAAAAGTTAATTCAGAGTGTCATTTATTATTCAACCCCTCAAACCACAAGAATTCTGTTTGGTCCCCCTAAAGTATTAAGAAGTAGTTCAGGCACCAAGAATAATGAGCTTCACATGTGTGGATTAAAGATCTCTTTTGCCAGCCTTTTCTGACTATTTAAGACCCTCCCCAAACTTGTGAACAGCACTCAGACATGGTCAACATGGGAAAGACAAAGGAGCATTCCAAGGCCATCAGAGACAAGATCGTGGAGGGTCACACGGCTGGCAAGGGGTACAAAACCCTTTCCAAGGAGTTGGGCCTACCTGTCTCCACTGTTGGGAGCATCATCCGTAAGTGGAAGGCTTATGGAACTACTGTTAGCCTTCCACGGCCTGGACAGCCTTTGAAAGTGTCCTCCCGTGCCGAGGCCAGGCTTGTCCGAAGAGTCAAGGCTAACCCAAGGACAACAAGGAAGGAGCTCCGGGAAGATCTCATGGCAGTGGGGACATTGGTTTCAGTCAATACCATAAGTAACGTACTCCACCGCAATGGTCTCCGTTCCAGACGAGCCCGTAAGGTACCTTTACTTTCAAAGCGTCATGTCAAGGCTCGTCTACAGTTTGCTCATGATCACTTGGAGGACTCTGAGACAGACTGGTTCAAGGTGCTATGGTCTGATGAGACCAAGATCGAGATCTTTGGTGCCAACCACACACGTGACGTTTGGAGACTGGATGGCACTGCATACGACCCCAAGAATACCATCCCTACAGTCAAGCATGGTGGTGGCAGCATCATGCTGTGGGGCTGTTTCTCTGCCAAGGGGCCTGGCCATCTGGTCCGCATCCATGGGAAGATGGATAGCACGGCCTACCTGGAGATTTTGGCCAAGAACCTCCTCTCCTCCATCAAGGATCTTAAGATGGGTCGTAATTTCATCTTCCAACAAGACAACGACCCAAAGCACACAGCCAAGAAAACCAAGGCCTGGTTCAAGAGGGAAAAAGTCAAGGTGTTGGAGTGGCCTAGTCAGTCTCCTGACCTTAACCCAATTGAAAACTTGTGGAAGGAGCTCAAGAATAAAGTCCACATGAGACACCCAAAGAACCTAGATAACTTGGAGAAGATCTGCATGGAGGAGTGGGCCAAGATAACTCCACAGACCTGTGCCGGCCTGATCAGGTCTTATAAAAGACGATTATTAGCTGTAATTGCAAACAAGGGTTATTCCACAAAATATTAAACATAGGGGTTGTATAATAATTGACCCACACTTTTATGTTTAAAAATTAATAAAATTCAACTGAGCAACATAACTTTTTGGTTTGTAAGATTTATACTTCTGTTCATAAAACCTACTCTCGTTTGCAGTTTGAAGGCTCTAACTTATTTGCATCTTATCAAACCAGCTAAATCTGCAGGGGGTTGAATACTACTTGTAGGCACTGTATATTATAATAATATAATAGTAGTAAGGTGCAAATTCTTGTAAGACTACTGACTTGCTGCCTTGTATGAAGATAGATCTAAAACAGGCAACAGTATAAAGCATTTAACACAAGGGGCTTTTAATGACACGGGGAGGCTCCTTATGTAATATGCACCACCCCATGTGTCCCAACACTAGGCATTGCACAAATATATTAAGGCTTGTGTGCACAATCATTACGATTTACATGTTTTTGAATAATTATAATATTTTTTTTGTGTGTAACTGAATAGAGAAGATCAGTGGAAAACCAGAAAACTATTATTTATCATTATTTTTTATTGATTGAACTGCTAATAACACTATGAATAACTGCACAATCAATACATGTGACTGTGCGCAACATTGCTACGGCTAGGGAGAGCTGTCTATAGGCTACAATAATATTTCTTAGTAAAGATGGTGGAATTAAATTCTACAGTTACCATAATAAAATCACAAATACTAAACAAGCACTCCTCCCAACAAAGTTTTTATCATCTTAACTTACAATTGCTCAATTTGCCTTTCCACCCAGATAATTCTTCTCTTTTCTCTGCTCTATGTAGAAATAGGACATCTTTTCCCTACATGTATCATTCCCCTCTTCAACTCCTGATCCAGCTGCTCCCTCCTCCCCCTGCCAGGGACTTTTACAGTGATGACTCATGCAGGGAAAAGAGACTTCCTGTTTCTACATAGAGCTTAGAAGTACACAGTGCAATATAATATGATGACTGCAATATATTAAGAGGATAAAACAATTGATGAACACTTGACTTTTGGAACAATTTATTAAAGGGTAATATATACTTTCTAATTTTGTTGATGGAAATGAAGATGGGATCCTTGTTAGATGGTTCTTTAAAGGGTTATTCCCAATATAGCAAGTTATCTCCCAACTTAGGGATAAAAGATAACTTATAAATAGCTGAAGGTCAGGTCGCTGGGATTCCCAGCGATCCTAAGATCAAGGTTCTGGAACTCGAGTACTGGGCTCTGTCTTGAATGGAGCAGAGGTTGCATGCTCAACCTTTTCATCCTTCATTGAGTATGAGATTGCTGGAGCCGAGGTCAAGCTTTTGAACCTCTGCTCCATTCAGGATGGGGCTCTGTAGAACCCAAACCTCCAGTGATCAGTGAGTTATATTGGGAATAACCCTTTAAACTGCCAGTCATAATACCTGCATTATTACTTTCAAAGTAACACATCTAACAAAGACCAAATCCATTTTTTCTTTATTATTTTATTCCTGGTTAACATTTGGCAATCACTTTATCTTTTTATCCCCATCAACCCTTTACTATAAGGTGATGATCACAAGTATGTTTTGTCGCATGAAAATAAAGGTGTCATCGCAGTAACCAATGCAAGTGAATTGTCATATAACCTAAAATTATTCCTACAGAACAAATCCCTAAATAAGATTTGATTTCAAAGCACAAGAAAGAGACAAGTAAGGTTCCTTTTACATGGGCAGATAAATTATCTGTATTGAACCCAATGGTTTATCATTTAGACTTACAAAACTGTTTCATACAGTTATATGAAAAAGTTTGGGCACCCCTATTAATCTTAAGCTTAATGTTTTATAAAAATTGGTGTTTTTGCAACAGCTATTTCAGTTTGATATATGTAATAACTGTTGGACACAGTAATGTTTCTGCCTTGAAATGAGGTTTATTGTACTAACAGAAAATGTGCAATCTGCATTCAAACAAAATTTGACAGGTGCATAAGTATGGGCACCCTTATCATTTTCTTGTTTTAAATACTCCTACCTACTTTTTACTGACTTACTAAAGCACTTTTTTTGGTTTTGTAACCTCATTGAGCTTTGAACTTCATAGCCAGGTGTATGCAATCATGAGAAAAGCTACTTAAAGTGGCCACTTGCAAGTTGTTCTCCTGTTTGAATCTCCTCTGAAGAGTGGTATCATGGGCTCCTCAAAACAACTGTCAAATGATTTGAAAACAAATATTATTCAACATAGTTGTTCAGGGGAAGGATACAAAAAGCTGTCTCAGAGATTTAACCTGTCAGTTTCCACTGTGAGGAACATAGTAAGGAAATGGAAGAACACAGGGACAGTTCTTGTTAAGGCCAGAAGTGGCAGGCCAAGAAAAACATCAGAAAGGCAGAGAAGAAGAATGGTGAGATCAGTCAAGGACAATCCTCAGACCACCTCCAGAGAGCTGCAGCATCAACTTGCTGCAGACGGTGTCACTGTGCATCGGTCAACTATACAACGCACTTTGCACAAGGAGAAGCTGTATGGGAGAGTGATGCGAAAGAAGCCATTTATGCAAGCACGCCACAAACAGAGTCAGCTGAGGTATGGAAAAGCACATTTGGAGAAGCCAATTTCTTTTTGGAAGTAGGTCCTGTGGACTGACGAAACCAAGATTGAGTTGTTTGGTCATACAAAAAGGCATTATACATGACGGCAAAATAACACAGCATTCCAAGAAAAACACTTGCTACCCACAGTAAAATTTGGTGGAGGTTCCATCATGCTTTGGGGCTGTGTGGCCAATGCCGGCACCGGGAATCTTGTTAAAGTTGAGGGACGCATGGATTCCACTCGGTATCAGCAGATTCTTGACAATAATGTTCAAGAATCAGTGATAAAGTTGAAGTTACGCAGGGGATGGATCTTTCAGCAAGACAATGATCCAAAACACCGCTCCAAATCTACTCAGGCATTCATGCAGAGGAACAATTACAATGTTCTGGAATGGCCATCCCAGTCCCCAGACCTGAATATCATTGAACATCTGTGGGATCATTTGAAGAGGGCTGTCCATGCTCGGCAACCATCAAACTTAACTGAACTGGAATTGTTTTGTAAAGAGGAATGGTCAAAAATACCTTCATGCAGGATCCAGGAACTCATTAAAAGCTACAGGAAGCGACTAGAGACTGTTATTTTTGCAAAAGGAGGATCTACTAAATATTAATGTCACTTTTCTGGCGAGGTGTCCATACTTATGCACCTGTCAAATTTTGTTTGAATGCAGATTGCACATTTTCTGTTAGTACAATAAACCTCATTTCAAGGCAGAAACATTACTGTGTCCAACAGTTATTACATATATCAAACTGAAATAGCTGTTGCAAAAACACCAATTTTTATAAAACATTAAGTTTAAGATTAATAGGGGTGCCCAAACTTTTTCATATAACTGTATATGTTTCTATAACACTTCACATTTCAGAATACAATAAACCTTCTTTTCAATACTATCTTCACATTCTCTGTTTTCAATGTATCAAGGGACTTCTTTTATTACTTTGTACACTATTGACTTAAGTTTTAGGAACCTTCTAGATCTCATCCAGGAGATAATAATCTTAATTTACAAAATATTTGTAATTTCAAAAGAAAAATAGAATCATGACACTATGGTAAGAGAAAACATGCCCTCTATCTGTTGTCCCATGATACTATGCTGCTTTTAATCTAAAAAGATGTACAGTAGTGTTCAAAATAATAGTAGTCCAATATGACTAACCAGATTAATCACTGTTTTTAGTATAAATTATATTACCACATGTCAAACAATTTACCAGTTGGTGCAGTAGATTCTAAGAAAACCAACAGACTCCGCATTCATGATCTGCATGTTTTTGAGTCTGTGTATTTGAATAATTAATTGAAAGGGGGTGTGTTCAAAATAATAGCAGTGTGGAGTTCAATTAGTGAGGTCAATCATTCTGTGAAGAAACAGGTGTACATCAGGTGGCCCTTATTAAGGGTGAAGTCAGCACATGTTGTACATGCATTTCTCCTTTAAAGCCTGAGAAATATGGGTCGTTTGAGACATTGTTCAGAAGAACAGTGTACTTTGATTAAAAAGGTGATTGGAGAGGGTAAAACTTATAAAGAAGTGCAGACAATGAAAGGCTGTTCAGCTAAAATGATCTCCAATGCTTTAAAAAGGAAAGCGAAACCAGAGAGATATGGAAGAAAACGGAAGACTACCATTCGAATGGATCAAAGAATAGCCAGAATGGCAAAGGCTCAGCCAATGATCAGCTCCAGGATGATCAAAGACAGTCTCATGTTACCTGTGAGTACTGTGACAGTTAGAAGACGCCTGTGTGAAACTATCTCTTAGCAAGAAGTCCCTGCAAAGTCCCACTGTTAAAAGACATGTACTGAAGCGGATACAATTTGTCAAAGAACACAGCAACTGGCCTAAAGAGAAATGGAGAAACATTTTCTGGACTGATGAAAATAAAATTGTTCTTTTGGGTCCAAGGGCTGCAGACAGTTTGCCAGACGACCCCCAAACTCTGCATTCAAGCCACATTACACTCTGAAGACAGTGAAGCATGGTAGTGCAAGCACCATGATATGGGCATGTTTCTCTTACTAGGATGCTGGACCTATTTACTGCATACCAGGGATCATGGACCAGATTGCATATATTAAAATACTTGAAGAGTAGGCAATACTTGTTGCCTTACGCTGAAGAGGATATGGGTGTTTCAACAAGACAATGACCCTAAACACACCAGTAAACAAGCAAAATCTTGATTTCAGTCCAACAAACTTGAGGTTATGTAGTGGCTAGCCCAATCCGCAGACCTTAGTCCGATAGAACACTTGTAGGGTGACATCAAAAATTCAGTTTCTGAGGCAAAGACAACAAATGCCCAAAAATTGTGGGATTTAGTCAAAGCATCCTGGGCTGGAATAACAGCTGACAGGTGCCAGAAGTTGGTTGACTCTATGCAACATAGAGTCTAAAAAACTGTGGGTATACAACTAAATATTAGGTTAGTGATTCACAGGAATGCTAAATACTCAGAAAAAGAGAGTACATATTGTGAGTTTGTACATACAAATGCAGACACTGCTATTTTTTAGAACAGCCCAATGTTCATTTTTTGTTATTTTCTGTAAAATAGTTACAAATTATATCCATTTCTCTTCATATTTTGAATTAGAAAACAGTGTGCAATGTTCCCAATGCATGGAAATAAAAACTAGTATAAAGATTTTGTGCTTAAGTTATGTTTTTGAACACACTGCTATTATTTTGAACACTACTACATAGGAAAGTGGATCTCTGAACATGATGTGCAACGGGACTGAGTGTATTCCTCACATCACAGATACACACTTATCAACCCTCTGGGTGACTAAGTGACTTCTCTATAATTGAAGTTATATAATCAGCTACATCTTTGTTTTACAAATCAAAGTTAATAAGCTAAGTTTTTAGTGCAATTATCATCAAAGGGAGCCTGTCAGGCCCCCCATTCCTCCAACTCAGCAGCATTCACCTATGTATGATTAAACTCCCTGCCTAACCTGCCCTGTATAATGTAATTCAGTTAAATAAATGCTTTAAAAAAGTATTTATAATGTCCTCGTTTTCTATGCTAATGAGGGCTTTGACTAGTCGATGGGACGTTAGTTGCCCCAGACTAGTCAGCCCTCTTTCCGTGTTATCACGCCCATGTGGGCCTGATTACATAATTTGCACAAGCCGACCTCATTGCCAGCTCATGAAAATCTAGCGCATGCATGCCGCTCATTTCAGCAGTGTCAATGCTTCTCTAAAACCAGGTGTACTTTTTACTTTTTTTAAGTGATACTTTTAAGCAGGTAGACTGTTTCTCTTCATCTGGTACAATCTATGCCAACTCTAGTTCAGGCTAGAGCTTTTTATATGCTCTTTTGGGGTCCTGCTCCTTTGGGGTCCTTGTAAGGGGATGAATGTGTGACAAAACACACACAGTAATGCCTAATTCGAATGTCTGCAAGTGAATATTGCCATCTGCTGACCAAAGATAATAAGAAAGGAGAAGGCAGAGAGAACTACAAATTAGTAGGAACTGAAGATCGAAGCACACGTACCCTGAGGAAAGAGATTGGGGGAGACGCCAGGCCAGGTGATAGCTGTGGCACAGTTAATTATCATAAAAGTCTGGAAAGGCCGAGAAGGGGAGAAACTCGGTGCCTAAACCTGTTGCAGGACGGTTGTGTGAGCAGCGGAGTTGGCATATAGCCACTTTTACTAGAGACCAGACCAGAGAGAAGACTCTAGTGACCAGACCCAAGAGAAGACCAGAGAGACCAGACCCGAGTGAAGACCAGGGAGACCAGATCCGGAGACGAGATACCCGAGTTGGGCAATCCTAGTCGTATGAGTGGAACTAGAACTGGGAGAGGCGATCATGCAGCCGTAGAGAGACATTTGTATGAGCTGCAACCCCCAGGGCAAACGCACGGTACAGGGGGAGGGGAGCAAGGCCGTGATTCAAGAAACGGAGGCGCTGGGAAGGCAGAGTGACTCACCGGCGTCTGCACACAAGTTCCCTGCTGCACAGCACTACACTGACAGCAAGGAGAAGAGCGCCGCCCGTACAGAGCAAACAGCACAGGCGTGGGATTCGGCCGGGAACTGCACGTCACAGGGCCCTGTGACGTGCAGGGGAGGTGGGGTGAGTATGGAAATAGGGCTAGTAGGCGGGCATTTCTTGGCATCCGGGGGACGTGAAGCTTAGTTTTTTTATTAAATTATTTCTGCTATTACACAGCAACCAGACTGCTAATATAGGCTATACAGGTAAGTATAGATTCACATTTTTATTACGTGTATGCCCATATTAGCGGTCTGAAAAGTCCCAGGGGGTGACAGATTCCCTTTAATGTCTATATCACTGCTGGAGATAGCCAAGATCATAGACTTTGAATGGCAAATCAGTGAGCACGCTTGACCATCATTCCGTTACAGTAGGGGAATTCTTGACCTCTGTTCTTGTCTACAATAATGTATTTATTTTATTATGTATTGAATAGTATAGCAGACTATACTTTTAATATAGATAAAAAAGTATCATGATGGAAAAGTGTAATACATATTACAAAAGGACAATCTGTGGTATATGTGTGTTTGAAGAAGTTTAAAAGGGTTGGGTGATCTTCTGGTGAAAGTCTGCAGTTACTGCAGTCTTCTAAATTCTGACATTGTACAGTGCACTCGCTTTCAGGCTTCTCCGATGTTGCCGGCAAAAGCGGGTGGCATGTGATCGCAAATATTTGATTTGCATACTTCCAGCCACATTCCAACCCGACATGCTCGACTTCGCTAAATTCACTTGTATTAAGTGAGGCCGAGCACGTCTATTCGGCAAGTGACCGCATATGTATGCAAATCGCATACTTTTGGTAACATGACTATCCACTTTAACCAGCAGCATCGGAGAAGCCTGACAGCGTGCAGTGCCAACACTGTAAGGATTTGGAAGTCTCAGTCACTTAGACTGACTGCTGACTTTCATCAGAAGACCAGACAACCCATTTGTAACCATATGCTATTGTTTCACTCTTTTTATACTGTCAATTTAAATTTCTTGGTTATAAATTTTAGACGTTTGGCTATGTATCTGGCATCAATTTATTAATTTCTAGTAATATTTTAGTGGCAATTTTCATTATTAAAATATAGTGGGCCTCATTTATTAAAAACAAAATGACAGTACATCTTTTCTACAGCAGTTTAAAATATGAAAAGGTGAGCTCTGACAGCTTTGATAAATGTTTCTGCTCTTATCACACTAAGTGTCATCTGTATATTATTTTTCAAGCAAGCATCAATCACAAAGAAAGCACAGGATTCAGGTGTTCACCTGACGTGTATGCATAGACCATTTGTGCTGTATATATAATGTTGCTAGGTTTTGCCTACTGTTTTTGTCAACAAAGTGACAAATTTCATAATACACTAATCAAAAGTAGATTGCCTAAGAAATATTGTTAACACAGTACTTTCCAAAATATTTGCAATGAAACTCACAACCTGTTCTTTACATAAAACTGTTCCCACACACCACGGGTGGGGAACCTTTTTCTGCCGAGGGCCATTTGATATATACAGTACAGACCAAAAGTTTGGACACACCTTCTCATTTAAAGATTTTTCTGTATTTTCATGACTTTGAAAATTGTACATTCACACTGAAGGCATCAAAACTATGAATTAACACATGTGGAATTATATACTTAACAAAAAAGTGTGAAACAACTGAAAATATGTCTTATATTCCAGGTTCTTCAAAGTAGCCACCTTTTGCTTTGATGACTGCTTTGCACACTCTTGGCATTCTCTTGATGAGCTTCAAGAGGTAGTCACCGGAAATGGTCTTCCAACAATCTTGAAGGAGTTCCCAGAGATGATGGCCCTTTTGCCTTCACTCTGCGGTCCAGCTCACCCCAAGCAATCTCGATTGGGTTCAGGTCTGGTGACTGTGGAGGCCAGGTCATCTGGCGTAGCACCCCATCACTCTTCCTCTTGGTCAAATAGCCCTTACACAGCCTGGAGGTGTGTTTGGGGTCATTGTCCTGTTGAAAAATAAATGATGGTCCAACTAAACGCAAACCGGATGGAATAGCATGCCGCTGCAAGATGCTGTGGTAGCCATGCTGGTTCAGTATGCCTTCAATTTGATTAAATCCCCAACAGTGTCACCAGCAAAGCACCCCCACACCATCACACCTCCTCCTCCATGCTTCACGGTGGGAATCAGGCATGTAGAGTCCATCCGTTCACCTTTTCTGTGTCGCACAAAGACACGGTGGTTGGAACCAAAGATCTCAAATTTGGACTCATCAGACCAAAGCAAAGATTTTTACTCGTCTAATGTCCATTCCTTGTGTTCTTTAGCCCAAACAAGTCTCTTCTGCTTGTTGCCTGTCCTTAGCAGTGGTTTCCTAGCAGCTATTTTACCATGAAGGCCTGCTGCACAAAGTCTCCTCTTAACAGTTGTTGAAGAGATGTGTCTACTGCTAGAACTCTGTGTGGCATTGACCTGGTCTCTAATCTGAGCTGCTGTTGACCTGCGATTTCTGAGGCTGGTGACTCAGATAAACTTAACCTCAGAAGCAGAGGTGACTCTTTGTCTTCCTTTTCTGGGGCGGTCCTTATGTGAGCCAGTTTCTTTGCAGCGCCTGATGGTTTTTGCAACTGCACTTGGGGACACTTTCAAAGTTTTCCCAATTTTTCGGACTGACCTTCATTTCTTAAAGCCATGATGGCCACTCGATTTTCTTAGCTGCTTTTTTCTTTTCATAATACAAATTCTAACAGTCTATTCAGTAGGTCTATCAGCTGTGTATCCACCTGACTTCTGCACAACACAACTGATGGTCCCAACCCCATTTATAAGGCAAGAAATCACACTTATTAAACCTGACAGGGCACACCTGTGAACTGAAAATCATTTACGGTGACTACCTCTTGAAGCTCATCAAGAGAATGCCAAGAGTGTGAAAAGCAGTCATCAAAGCAAAAGGTGGCTACTTTGAAGAACCTAGAATATAAGACATATTTTCAGTTGTTTCACACTTTTTTGTTAAGTATATAATTCCACATGTGTTAATTCATAGTTTTGATGCCTTCAGTGTGCATGTACAATTTTCATAGTCATGAAAATACAAAAAATCTTTAAATGAGAAGGTGTGTCCAAACTTTTGGTCTGTACTGTATATATATCACATAAGCTGTACTGAGATTGCTATATACAACACATAGGATACATTGAGACTGCTGTTATACAACACTTCGAATACATGGAGACTGTTGTATTCACATCAAATAGGATACACAGAGGCTGTTGTATATACAGTGGTGTGAAAGTGTTTCTTTCACACCTGATTTCTTATTCTTTTGCTTGTTTGTTACACTTAAATGTTTCAGATCAGAAAACAAATTTAAATGTAAGACAAAATAACACAAGTAAACACAAAATGCAGTTTTTAAATGAAAGTCTTTATTACTAAGGGAAAAAGACATCCAAATCTACAGGGTCCTGTCTGAAAAAGTAATTGTCCCCTAAACTGAATAACTGGTTGGGCCACCCTTAGCAGCAACAACTGCAATCAAGCATTTGCGATAACTGGCAATGAGTCTTTTACAACGCTCTGGAGGAATTTTGTCCCTCTCATCTTTGCAAAATTGTTGTAATTCAGTCACATGGGAGGGTTTCTGAGCATGAACCGCCTTTTTAAGGTCATGCCACAGCTTCTCAATCAAGGACACTCGAAAGTCTTAATTTTATTTTTCTTAAGCCATTCAGAGGTGGACTTGCTGGTGTGTTTTAGATCATTGTTCTGCTGCATAACCCAAGTGCACTTCAGCTTGAGGTCATGAACAGATGGCTGGACATTCTCCTTCAGGAATTTTTTGTTAGACAGCAGAATTCATGGTTTAATTTACCACAGCAAGACTTCCAGGTCCAGAAGCAGCAAAACAGCACCAGACCATCAAACTGCCACCACCATATTTTACTGTTGGTATGATATTCCTTTTCTGAAATGCTGTGTTACTTCTACGCCAGATGTAATGGGGCATACACCTTCCAAAAAGTTCAACTTTTGTCTCGTCAGTCCACAGAGTATTCTCCCAAAAGTCTTGGTGATCATCATGATGTTTTCTGGCAAAACTGAAATGAGCCTTTATGTTCTTTTTGCTCAGCAGTGGTTTTCGTCTTGGAACTCTGCCATGCTTGCCATTTTTGCCCAGTTTCTTTCTTATGGTAGAGTCATGAACATTGACCTTAACTGAGGCAAATGAGGCCTGCAGTTCTTTGGATGTTGTTGTGAGGTCTTTTGTGACCTCGTGGATGAGGCGTCACTGTGCTCTTGGAGTAAGTTTGGTCGGCCAACCTCTCCTGAGAAGGTTCACCTCTGTTCCATGTGTTCGCCATTTGTGGATAATGACTTTCACTGTGGTTCGCTGGAGTCCCAAAGCTTTAGAAATGGTTTTAAAACCTTATCCAGACTGATAGATCTCAATTATTTTGTTTCTCATTTGTTCCTCAATTTCTTTGGATCGCAGCATCATGACTAGCTTTTGAGGATCTTTTGTAGTGATGGGGTGCTTGTTGCTCGGGTCGAGCACATTGGAATACTGGTGTGCTTGACCCGAGCAACGAGCCCAATCCAATATACAGTAAGTCTATGGGAAACTCAAGCATTTTTAGGCAGCTCCCCCTGGCGGTCTGCAGAGGGCCTAAAAATTGCCCAAATCAATGGGAACAGTGCTCAAATTGGATGGGAACAGCATGAGGAAGACCCCTGGAAGCATTTCTGACTCCCAAATCACTGCTGTCAACAATGTTGTCAGAGGTATTACGCCACTTTTGCGGACTCACAATAAAACATACTAAAACAAAACCAAAATGGATTTTCCTGGGAAATATGTTAAGGAACATCCTTTCCAGAGTAATGACTTATATATAAGGCAAAATAAATAGCCAAAAACAAAAATACTCCTCCACACCTTGGGCTATGTTCACACATAGCATTTTTGAAGCGTTTTTGCAGTTTTGCATTGCTTTCAACTGTGACAAATGCATTCACTGGGAAATGTCATTATAACATTTTACAACCTTATTTGGCCATGTGGTGTGTGAGACATGATCAGACACATCCTGTTTCATTTATGAAGGAGGGACTCTGAAAGTTACAAAGCCTATTTTTATAGGGCCATCAGGCGGCCTTTACTATTCTTAAAGGGCCAGCAGTCAGCCCTCACTATTCTTAGAGAGCCTTCAGCCAGCTAGGCTTTGCTGTTCCCATTACTAAAGAGTGGGTCTCCTATACTGTTATTGCGTATGCAGTGAGTGGCAGGTCTGCCCAAAATTTGGACGCACCCCAAATACCCCTATGAAAATTTGTACGCCCCCCAAATACCCCTTTGAAAATTTGGACGCACCCCAATACCCCTTTGAAGAGACTTAGAGGAGGGCCTCCTGAAAACAATGTTCCCATTATTAGGAAGTGGGTCTCCCATAGTGTTGGCCTTTGCAGTGAATGCAAGGGTTGCCAAAAATTTGTGGGCACTCCAATGCCCCTTGGAAGAGACGTGGAGGTCAGAGGGCCTCCTGAAAACAATGTTCCCATTATTAGGAAGTGGGTTTCCCATTGTGTTTGCCTATGCAGTGAATGCAAGGGATGCCAAAAATTGGGAGGCACTCCAATGCCCCTTGGAAGAGACATAGCGGGTCTCATGAAATTTTTTTCCCATTATTAGGAAGTGGGTCTCCCATTATGTTTGCCTATGCAGTGAATGCAAGGGCTGCCACAAATTGGGAGGCACTCCAATGCCCCTTGGAAGAGACGTGAAGGAGGGCCTCATAAAAAAATGTTGGGTCCCCTATACTTGTAATGCCCATGCACTAAGTGTATGGGCTGACAAACATTTACCCCTGGGGGGTATACATGAACATACTGTATTAAAAAAAAAAATTCAGGCATCATAAACACCCTTTAAAAAAATTATGTGAGTGTTGCCTCACGGACCATGGTCACCCTGGTTATATGGTGGTTGAGGATGAGGAGAAGGATGAAGACAAGAGCAAATAGCCAAAATCAGGAAGCATATACCCACGTGTGGATGTGAAAAGGTGCATGGGAATACCGCTCCCAAAAAAAGACACTGGATTTGAGTTTATGTTACGCTGCTATCATTCGGTGGTGTTGAGAAGTCTGGCCCAATCCAGCCCTTGTTTATTTTTATAAGAGTCAGCCAGTCAGCATTTTCAGTTGACGGGCGGATGCGCTTATCAGTTATAATTCCACCAGCGGCACTAAAAACTCGCTCTGATAAAACCCTAGCGGAAGGGCAGGCCAGGACCACAAAAGGCGTAGAGAGCCAGTTCATTCCACATATCCAGCTTGTATACCCAATAATAATAAGGCACAGAGGAATCACAGAGGACGTTGGTACGGTCGGCAAGGTACTCCCTCAGCATCTTCCCAAACTTTGCACTCCTTGTGAGAGTACCCTGCGCCTCAGGGCCTGTGTGATGGAAGGGGCTGAGAATATTCTCCCAGTACTTTGACAGTGTTCCCCTGCCTCTGCTGGATTGGAGTTGTGTCTCTCTCGCCTGTAGTCCTTGGTTGTCCAACAAACTGTGACCTCTGCCGCCAGCATTTTCAGATGGGAATTTTTTTAATAGTTCCGCAACAAGGGCCTTCTGGTACTGCCCATTTTTGTTGACCCGTCCGCCTCAGGAGTAAGAGATATAAAGTTCTCCTTGAAGCGTGGGTCTAGAAGTGTCACCAACCAGTAATGACTGTCACCCAAAATTTTGAGAACGCGAGGGTCATGGGAAAAGCAGCGTAACGTAAACTCAGCCATGCGTGCCAGACTGCTAACAGGCAAGACTTCCGTGTCCTCAGCAAGAGGACGACTGACCATGCTCTCCTCCTCCTCTCTGTCCTCAGGCCATCCACGCTGAATAGAGAGTATGACAGTTGTTCAGGTAGTACTGTCTATAGTGCATGAAACTAGCTCCTGTTCTTCCTCCTCCTCCTCCTCTTCCTCATTGTCACCTAATCCACGTTGGGATGAGATGAGGCTGGGCTGTGTGTAATCACCCTGTATGGTTCCTTGCTCCATCTCATCGTGCTCCGCCTGTAATGCATCCTCTTTGATTGTGAGCAGACAGTGTTTCAGAAGACAGAGAAGAGGGATGGTGACGCTAATTATGTCGTCATCACCGCTCACCATCTTGGTGGAGTCCTCAAAGTTTTGGAGGATGTAACATATGTCTGACATCCATGTCCACTCCTGAAGTCTTATGTGTGGTGTCTGAACTGAATACCGACGGCCTTGTTGATGCTGGTACTCAACAACTGCCCTCTTCTGCTCACAAATCCTTCCCAACATCTGCAGTGTAGCGTTCCAACACGTGGGGACTAGAGATGAGCGGTGTTCGACTAGAACTGTTCGCCAATCTCAAATTCGAGCTGTTTTGGGCGGTATTCGAGTTGTTCGACGAACCCGAACGATTTGCAAAAAATTCGGCTGTTCGAGGTTATGTTCGATAACTGTTCGTGCACCAAAAGCGTGTCCTGCATGTCTGGCGCTATTTAGAGCACCAATCATGCAGGGATTGTCTGCCACTCACTGTAATGCCACAGCCATGGTGGTTGTGGCATTACAGTGATTGCCCAAATCGATGGGAACAGTGCCAACAGTGAAACATGAAAAGCCGGCAATTCAGCAGCGGCATACACCTGTACCCGACAATTTAGAACCGAAAGAATAGAGCTTCACACATAGATTAGATAGATATAAACATGTCAGCCACATATATACGAAGTACAGTGAAAGTGCTGCTTACTGTACTTGTCATTTAGCGTAAAGGATTTATCAAAAAAAATAATAGTGTTTTCATGCACCGTCTCTTTAAAAAAGCCGGCCGGCAATTCAGCAGCGGTACCCGACAATTTATAACAGACAGAATAGAGCTTCACACATAGATTAGATAGATAGAAACATGTCAGTCACATATATATGAAGTACAGTGATAGTGTTGGTTACTGTACTTGTCATTTAGTATTAAAATAAAGGATTTATTATTAAAAAAATTGGCGTGGGGTTCCCCTTAATTTTAGGCTCTAGCGGAGGTTAAGCAGACGGCTGGGGCAGATGTTTGAAGCCTGGGAAGGGGGTAATACCCACGGAGCTTCCCAGGCTACTAATATCAGCCCCCAGCTGAATACATAGCCTTTACTAGCTATTAAAATGGGGGACCCCCCAAAAAAAATGATGTGGGGTCCCCCCTAATTTAATAGCTAGCAAAGGCTAGGCAGACAGCTGGGGGCTGATATTAATAGCCCAGGAAGGGAGCCATGAATATTGGCCCCCTCCCAGGCTAGAAACACCAGCCGTCAGCCGCCCCAGAAATGGCGCATTCATAGGATGCGCCAATTCTGGCACTTAGCCTCGCTCTTCCACGCTGCCCTGGTGCGGTGGCAGGGGGTAATAGGGTTGGGGTTGATGTCAGCTTATAATGCCAGCTGACATCAAGCCCAGGTTAGTAATGGAGAGGCGTCTATAAGACACCCCCATTACTAACCCCATAGTCAAAGTTAAAAAAAGCACAAACACCCAGAATAAGGTCCTTTAATTGAAATAAAGACACAATCCTTTATTGTTCTAAATTAAACCATACTTACCGTCACGCCCATTCCAGCTGAAGCCAACGATCTCCTGCAATAAAAGAAAAATAATAAAGCAACCTCATCCTTACCTTTCCATGGTTCCCACGACAGCTTCAGCTCTGCTACATCGAGATGACAGGCTGGACCGCAGCAGAACGCTGCCATCCAGCCTGTCATCCCGCAGACACTGAGAAGCGCAGGCTTGCTTGCGCTGCTCAGCGTCTCTCTGTGACGACATCCAGATGAGCCGAGTTCATGTCCAATGAACTCGGCTCACCTCATGCACGTCACTGACAGCGTGGGAAAATTCTCAAGCTGAAGCGGTGAGTGCAGGAGAATTCTCCCACGCTGTCAGTGACGTGCATAAGGTGAGCTCATGTCCAATGAACTCAGCTCACCTCCTGCACGTCACTGACAGCGTGGGAGAATTCTCCTGCACTCAGCGCTTCAGCGTGAGAATTCTCCCGCTGAAGCGCTGAGTGCAGGAGAATTTTCCCACGCTGTCAGTGACGTGCATAAGGTGAGCTCATGTCCAATGAACTCAGCTCACCTCCTGCACGTCACTGACAGCGTGGGAGAATTCTCCTGCACTCAGCGCTTGTGTGAGAATTCTCCCACGCTGAAGCGCTGAGTGCAGGAGAATTTTCCCACGCTGTCAGTGACGTGCATGAGGTGAGCCGAGTTCATTGGACATTAACTCGGCTCATCTGGATGCCCTCACAGAGAGACACTGTGGAGCGCAAGCAAGCCTGCGCTTCTCAGTGTCTGCGGGATGACAGGCTGGATGGCAGCGTTCTGCAGCGGTCCAGCCTGTCATCTCGATGTAGCAGAGCTGAAGCTGTCATGGGAACCATGGAAAGGTAAGGATGATGTTGCTTTATTATTTTTCTTTTATTTCAGGAGATCGTTGGCTTCAGCTGGAATGGGCGTGATGGTAAGTATGGTTTAATTTAGAACAATAAAGAATTGTGTGTTTATTTCAATTAAAGGACTTTTTTCTGGGTGTTGTGTTTTTTTTAAATACTTTACTAGAAATTCATGGTGGTCATGTCTAATATTGGCGTGACCCCATGAATTTCGGGCTTAGGGCCAGCTGATAATGCCAAGCTGGCCCTAACCCCTTTATTACCCAGTGAGCCACCGCATCAGGGCCCTGGATGAGTTGGGTACAGCGCCAGAAGATGGCGCTTCTATGAACGCGCCATTTTCCGGGGTGGCTGCGGACTGCAATTTGCAGCGGGGGTGGCCCAGAAAGCTTGGGCCTCCCTGCGCTGCGGATTCCAGCCCCCAGCTGCCTAGTTGTACCTGGCTGGACACAAAAACAGGGCGAAGCCCCACGTCAATTTTCTTTAAATTATTTCATGAAATAATTAAGAAAAAAAGGGCTTCCCTATATTGTTGTGTCCGGCCAGGTACAAATAGGCAGCTGGTGGTTGGGGGCAGCCCGTTCCTGCCTGCTGTACCTGGCTGGACACAAATATAGTGCGAAGCCCCACGTCAATTTTTTTTAAATTATTTCATGAATTTCCTGAAATAATTAAAAAAAATTGAAGTGGGGCTTCGCACTATATTTGTGTCCAGCCAGGTACAGCAGGCAGGAACGGGCTGCCCCCATCAACCAGCTGCCTATTTGTACCTGGCCGGACACAACAATATAGGGAAGCCCTTTTTTTCTTAATTATTTCATGAATTTCATGAAATAATTAAAAAAAAAGTACGTGGGGCTTCGCCCTATTTTTGTGTCCAGCCAGGTACAACTAGGCAGCTGGGGGCTGGAATCTGCAGCGCAGGGAGGCCCAAGCTTTCTGGGCCCCCCCCCGCTACAAATTGCAGTCCGCAGCCACCCCGGAAAATGGCGCGTTCATAGAAGCGCCATCTTCTGGCGCTGTACCCAACTCATCCAGGGCCCTGGTGCGGTGGCTCACTGGGTAATAAAGGGGTTAGGGCCAGCTTGGTATTATCAGCTGGCCCCAAGCCCAAAATTCATGGGGTCACGCCAGTATTAGACATGACCGCCATGAATTTCTAGTAAAGTATTTAAAAAAAACACAACACCCAGAATAAAGTCCTTTAATTGAAATAAAGACACAATTCTTTATTGTTCTAAATTAAACCATACTTACCATCACACCCATTCCAGCTGAAGCCAACGATCTCCTGCAATAAAAGAAAAATAATAAACCAACCTCATCCTTACCTCTCCATGGTTCCCACGACAGCTTCAGCTCTGCTACATCGAGATGACTGGCTGGACCGCAGCAGAACGCTGCCATCCAGTCTGTCATCCCGCAGACACTGAGAAGCGCAGGCATGCTTGCGCTCCTCACTGTCTCGCTGTGACGGCATCCAGATGAGCCGAGGTCATGTCCAATGAACTCGGCTCACCTCATGCACGTCACTGACAGCGTGGGAAAATTCTCACGCTGAAGTGCTGAGTGCAGGAGAATTCTCCCACGCTGTCAGTGATGTGCATGAGGTGAGCTCATGTCCAATGAACTCAGCTCACCTCCTGCACGTCACTGACAGCGTGGGAAAATTCTCCTGCAATCAGCGCTTCAGCGTGAGAATTTTCCCACGCTGTCAGTGACGTGCATGAGGTGAGCCGAGTTCATTGGACATGAACTCGGCTCATCTGGATGTCGTCACAGAGAGACGCTGAGCAGCGCAAGCAAGCCTGCGCTTCTCAGTGTCTGCGGGATGACAGGCTGGATGGCAGCGTTCTGCTGCGGTCCAGCCTGTCATCTCGATGTAGCAGAGCTGAAGCTGTCGTGGGAACCATGGAAAGGTAAGGATGAGGTTGCTTTATTATTTTTCTTTTATTGCAGGAGATCGTTGGCTTCAGCTGGAATGGGCGTGATGGTAAGTATGGTTTAATTTAGAACAATAAAGGATTGTGTCTTTATTTCAATTAAAGGACTTTATTCTGGGTGTTTGTGTTTTTTTTAACTTTGACTATGGGGTTAGTAATGGGGGTGTCTTATAGACGCCTCTCCATTACTAACCTGGGCTTGATGTCAGCTGGCATTATAAGCTGACATCAACCCCAACCCTATTACCCCCTGCCACCGCACCAGGGCAGCGTGGAAGAGCGAGGCTAAGTGCCAGAATTGGCGCATCCTATGAATGCGCCATTTCTGGGGCGGCTGACGGCTGGTGTTTCTAGCCTGGGAGGGGGCCAATATTCATGGCTCCCTTCCTGGGCTATTAATATCAGCCCCCAGCTGTCTGCCTAGCCTTTGCTAGCTATTAAATTAGGGGGGACCCCACGTCATTTTTTTGGGGGGGGTCCCCCATTTTAATAGCTAGTAAAGGCTATGTATTCAGCTGGGGGCTGATATTAGTAGCCTGGGAAGCTCCGTGGGTATTACCCCCTTCCCAGGCTTCAAACATCTGCCCCAGCCGTCTGCTTAACCTCCGCTAGAGCCTAAAATTAAGGGGAACCCCATGCCAATTTTTTTAATAATAAATCCTTTATTTTAATACTAAATGACAAGTACAGTAACCAACACTATCACTGTACTTCATATATATGTGACTGACATGTTTCTATCTATCTAATCTATGTGTGAAGCTCTATTCTGTCTGTTATAAATTGTCGGGTACAGATGCTGAATTGCCGGCCGGCTTTTTTAAAGAGACGGTGCATGAAAACACTAATATTTTTTTTTAATAAATCCTTTACACTAAATGACAAGTGCAGTAACCAACACTGTCACTGTGCTTCTTATATGTGTGACTGACATGTTTCTATCTATCTAATCTATGTGTGATGCTCTATTCCTTCTTGTCTAAATTGTCGGGTACCGGTGTATGCCGCTGCTGAATTTGCCGGCCGGCTTTTTTAAAGAGAGTGTCTTCTGAGCAGTTTGTCAGCTTTTGGACACCTTTGCAGGTGTTTTCTATGTGTTTCTATGTGTTTTTGTTTGCCTGCCATTGGTTTTAACGGTGTTCGACGGTGTTCTAAGGTGTTCGACGAACAGTTCGACGAACAGTTCCTCGAACATCCCGGTGTTCGACGAACCGAACCGAACCCGAACACTACGGGGGTGGCTCAACACTAGTGGGGACATCACACACCAGTCTGGGAGCCAGAAGCTGCTGAAACACGGCAAGGACGGTGGAAGCTGTAGATGTCTTTCTAAAATGGGCAGCTGTGGGTAGGATTTGAGAAACCGCTGAACCACGAGGTTAATTACATGGGCCAGGCATGGTACATGTGTGAGCGCACCTCACCTCAGAGCAGCCACCAGGTTCCGGCCATTGTCACACATGACCATTTCTGGCTGTAGGATCAACGGTGTGAGCCACAGATCTGCCTGCTCTTT
Organism: Phyllobates terribilis; assembly: GCF_046119375.1. Lineage (NCBI taxonomy): Eukaryota > Metazoa > Chordata > Amphibia > Anura > Dendrobatidae > Phyllobates > Phyllobates terribilis. The sequence continues at coordinate 297,679,756 of NW_027362771.1, forward strand.
CAGAGCTGTCCACAACTCTTCAGCATTGTGCGGTTTGTCACCTAAGCATATTAGATTCAGCACAGCCTATTACCGCTTGGCCGAGGCAGTGCTGCAGTGCTTCCAGCTTGTGACTGATGTGGTCATTTCGAAGATGGAGGCTGAAGAGGAGGAGGAGGCTGAGGAGGATAGGATGCAGAAGCTGTAGACTGTGGGAGCAACCCTGATTGACCTAGGGCTGACAGTCCATTGGGAGGACGTGTTCTATCCCAAGGTCCGACTTGGTCCCAGCTTCCACTATGTTAACCCAGTGTGCCATCAGCGAGATGTACCATCCTTGCCCACAAGCACTTGTCCACGTGTCCGTGGTTAGGTGGACTTTCCCGGTAACTGTGTTGTTGAGAGCACAGCTAATGTTTTGGGACACGTGCTTGTGTAATGCGGGGACGGCACACCGGGAGAAATAGTGGTGGCTGGGGACCGAGTACCGAGGGACGGCCGCCGTCATCAGGTTGCGGAATGCTTCCATCTCCATGAGCCTAAAAGGCAACATTTCCAGCGCAAGCAGTCGTGAAATGTGGGAATTTAGTAGTGTGGCCTGTGGGGCGTTGGCTGCGTAGTTGCGCTTGAGTTTCAAGGACTGGGGTATGGACAACTGAACGCTGCTTTGGGACAAGGACGTGGACGTGCATCCTGATGCTGCTACTTGAGAGTGTGCAACGACAGGTGCAGGGCTAGAGGCATCTTCGCATGCACCATGGACAGGGGATTGGCTTTCATGCACAACAGCGGAAGAAGCAATGGTGCCACCCGCAGACACTGTTCCTGGACCCTAGGGTTCGGCCCACAAAGTCGGGTGCTTTGCTGCCATGTGCCTGATCATGCTGGTGGTGGTCAGGCTGGTAGTTTTGCCCCCCTTCCTGATGCTGGCCTGGCAGGTGGTTCAAATGGCCTTTTTGGGGTTATCGGCAGAGTCTTTAAAAAACAACCAGACTCGAGAAGACCTAACAGTTGTACTGGCAACTTCCGTCGTGTTGGTGTTACGGGGAATGGTTGCCTACCTTCTGTCTGCGGCCACCACACTGCTACTTCCTGCCTGTTGGGGTGCTCTGCCTCCCTCACCCTGTGTGCTTCTGTCCTCGTTCTGCATGTCCCCCTGCCAGGTTGAGTCAGTTACTATATCATCCACCACCTTGACTTCCACTTCCGCACCCTGGTCCTCCTCCTGACTTTCTGGCAATTGTGTCTCATCATCATCCACCTCTTGTGTCACTTTCCCATCGTCGCCTTCGTGTGACCGTGGCTACTCAAATATTTGGGCATTGCTACATGCGATCTCCTCTTGCCCCGCTTCAAGTGGACCGGGCAAGAGGCCCGAATCTATAAATGGAAAAGTGAACAGCTCTTCGGAGTGTCAATATCTTCCACGCTCACTACAAATGGCTGAATTTGGAGCGAACTTATATGTGATCCGTGTGATGGACAAACCACAGTTTTAAATAGCTGGCCTGTAGGTAACTATTTTGAACAGCAAACCGGTGTCAAAAACTTTGTTGACACACTGAAACAAATTTTTAATGGAGGCCAGAAATTGCAGTATTTTCTGAAAACATATATGTGATCCGTGTGACGGAGAAAACACAGTTTTAAATAGCTGGCCTGTAGGTAACTATTTTTAACAGCAAACTGGTGTCAATAGCTTCACTGACACACTGAAACAAAATTTCAATGGAGGCCAGAAATGGCAATATTTTCAGCGCAATTATATGTGATCCGTGTGATGGACAAACCACAGTTTTAAATAGCTGGATTTTTAGCGCTGTAATATGAAAAGGACCTGGCTGTATTCTGCAGTGCCAACAAGCAAATGGCACAGAAAAACCTTGTTCTCTGGATTGCTTTTTAAGCAAATAATGAGGATCAAGATCCCCCCAAAAAATTATTCCTGGCCGCTGAGACCTGGGCCTATGTCTAGAAATGTCTAACAGCAGCAGGCAAAACTGGAATGGAGACTCTTGTGCTATATTCACTGCAGTCTGCTATATACACTGCCTGCCTTCCTATATACACTGCCTGCCTGATATCTCTGCAGATGGATTAGCCCTCAGAAGGACTGTTTGTTGAGATGAATATGTGTAATATACTTCTGTTCTACCTACACTACCTAATAAAAAAGAAAATCTCTCCCTAGCTCAGCAGCACCTCTCCCTACACTGTCTGATTTCGGAGTGACTGTGACAAGCACGGCGGCGCCAGGTCTGATATAGACCTGATGACGCTGTGCGGCCAGTCAATCACTATAATGCCACAACCAACATGGCTGCGGCATTACAGTGAGTGGCAGGCAATCCCTGCATGTTCATTGGCGCTCTAAATAGCGCCAAACATGCAGGGAGGGGACCCGAGCTCCCTCCGAGCAACCCCGGAAATACTTGGAGAGCGCCGAGCATCTCGAACAGTGAGATGCTCGGGGAGCACCGAGCAGTAGCGAGCATGCTCCCTCATTACTAATCTTTTGGTATACTTCACTTTGTCAGGCAGGTCCTATTTAAGTGATTTCTTGATTGAGAACAGGTGTGGCAGTAATCAGGCCTGTGTGTGGCTAGGGAAATTGAACTCAGCTTCCCAAAGATGTGATAAACCAAAGTTAATTCATGTTTTAAGGGTGGGGTGCAATCACTGTTCACACAGGGCCCTGTAGGTTTGGATTTCTTTTTCCCTTAATAATAAAGACCTTTATTTAAAAACTGCATTTTGTGTTTACTTGTGTTATCTTTGTTTTATATTTAAATTTGTTTTGTAATCTGAAACATTTAAGTGTGACAAACATGCAAAAGAAAAAGAAATCAGGAAGGGGGAAAACACTTTTTCACACCACTGCACATCACAAAGGAGACACTGAGACTTTGCTGTATACATAACATAGGAAACACCGAGACTGCTGCATCCTATGTGATGTAAACACATAGGATACACAGATTGCCATATGTACTTTACATAGGAAACACTGTGATTGCTGTATACATCAAATAGAATACACTGAGACTGCTGTATATACATCACATACCATACACTGAGACTGCTGTATACATGTCACATAGGCTGCACTGAGTTTCTGCTTTGTACACAATAGAATATGCTTAGACTCTGCTGTATACCTCACATAGGATACACTGAGACTGTTCAATATACATAACATAGCAAACACCAATACTGCTGTATAAACATCACATAGGATACACAGACTGCTGTATGTACATCACATAGGAGACACTGTGACTGCTGTATACATCAGATAGAATACACTGAAACAACTGTATACATCACATAAAATACACTGAGACTGCTCTATGCACATCACATAGGCTACACTGATTTTATCTGCTTTATAGATCACATAGGATATGCTGAGACTCTGCTGTATAAATCACATGAGATATACTCAGACTGCTGTATACATCACATAGGGCACACAGATCGCTGTTTATACTTCACATATGATACACTGAGACTGCATGCATAAACGCTGTGTACATGTACATGCATTCTACAGAAAATTAAATGGCTGGGGGCCCAAGCACTGCGGCTCACAGGGAATCTGCCAAAAGGCCAGACCAAGTGACATGATGGGCTATAAATTGCCTGCAGGGAGAAGGTTTCCCACCTCTGCAACGCACTTCCCCTTCGTATTGTGAGAGTTTCATTTTCAGTAGTCAATAGTTCACTAGTTCAGTAGCAGGGGCACTGCTAGTATCAAAGATTCGTGGCTCCAGTCCTGAACTTCTTGCCCAGAGCCCTGGATCTCTGGTGACCGTCAAATTGAGGGGGCTGTGAGGACATCATATTTTATATAATGAAGCTGTAATCCAGTACATAGGAAGCTGTAATGACATCATGTGGAGGGACATGATACTATATATAAGGGGCTTGGAGGACATCATACTATATATAGGGGGCTGTTGGGGCATCATACTATTTATTGGAGGTGTGGGGGAGATCATACTGTATATAGGAGGCTGTAGGGACATCATACCATATATAGGGGAATGTGTGGACATCATACTACATATAGGGGTCTATGGGGCCATCCTACTGTTTATAGAGAGCTGTGAGGGCCATCATACTGTATATAGGGGACTATGAGAACATCATACTGTATATAGGGGGCTATGGTCATCATACTCTTTATAGAATGGCTGTGGGGACAGCACATTATATATAGGGGGCTGCAGGGTATGTGGGAGCCTCATAATTTCTATAGGATGTTGTTGGGACATCATATTGTATATAGGGAGCTGTGAGGACCTTATAATGTATGTAGGGGCTGTGGAAGAAAATCATACTGTATATAAGGAGCTATGGGGAACTCAAAATGTATATAGAGGCTGTGGGGGACCATCATGCTGTATATAGAGGCTGTGGAGGACTATCACACTATATATAGGGTGCTGTGGGGGTCTCATAGTGTATACAGTGGGTATGGAAAGTATTCAGACCCCTTTAAATTTTTCACTCTTTGTTTCATTGCAGCCATTTGGTAAATTCTAAAAAGTTCATTTTTTTCTCATTAATGTACACTCTGCACTCCATCTTGACTGAAAAAAAAACAGAAATGTAGAAATTTTTGCAAATTCATTAAAAAAGAAAAACTGAAATATCACATGGTCATAAGTATTCAGACCCTTTGCTCAGACACTCATATTTAAGTCACATGCTGTCCATTTCCTTGTGATCCTAGAGATGGATCTACTCCTTCATTGGAGTCCTGCTGTGTTTAATTAAACTGATAGGACTTGATTTGGAAAGGCACACACCTGTCTATGTAAGACCTCACAGCTCACAGTACATGTCAGACAAAATGAGAATCATGAGCTCAAAGGAATTGCCCAAGGAGCTCAAAGACAGAATTGTGGCAAAGCACAGATCTGGCCAAGGTTACAAAAGAATTTCTGCAATACTCAAAGTTCCTAAGAGCACAGTGGCCTCCATAATCCTTAAATGGAAGAAGTTTGGGACCACCAGAAGTCTTCCTAGACCTGGCTGTCCAGCCAAACTGAGCAATCGTGAGAGAAGAGCCTTGGTGAGAGAGGTAAAGAAAAACCCCAAGATCACTGTGGCTGAGCACCAGAGATGCAGTAGGGAGATGGGAGAAAGTTCCACAAAGTCAACTATCACTGTAGCCCTCCACCAGTCGGGCCTTTATGGCAGAGTGGCCAGAAGGAAAGCCTCTCCTCAGTGCAAGACATATGAAAGCCCGCATAGAGTTTGCTCAAAAGCACATGAAGGACTCCCACACTATGAGAAATAAGATTCTCTGGTCTGATGAGACGAAGATAGAACTTTTTGGTGATAATTCTAAGCTGTATGTGTGGAGAATACCAGGCACTGCTCATCACCTGCCCAATACAATCCCAACAGTGAAACATGGTGGTGGCAGCATCTGGCTATGGGGGTGTTTTTAAGCTGCAGGGACAGGACGACTGGTTGCAATTGAAGGAAACATGAATGCGGCCAAGTGCAGAGATATCCTGGATGAAAACCTCTTCCAGAGTGCTCTGGACCTCAGACTTGGCTGAAGGTTCACCTTCCAACAAGACAATGACCCTAAGCACACAACTAAAATAACAAAGGAGTGGCTTCAGAACAAATCTGTGAAGATTCTTGACTGGCCCACCCAGAGCCCTGACCTAAACCCAATTGAGCATCTGTGGAGAGACCTGAAAATGGCTGTCCACCAACGATCACCATCCAACCTGATTGAACTAGAGAGGATCTGCAAGGAAGAATGGCAGAGGATCTCCAAATTCAGGTGTGTAAAACTTGTTGCATCATTCCCAAGACGACTCATGGCTGTACTAGCTCAAAACATAGTAACATAGTAACATAGTTTGTAAAGCCGAATAAAGACTTGCGTCCATCAAGTTCGACCTGTAAGTTACGTAGTTGCTAAAGTTGATCCAGAGGAGGGCAAAAACCCCAAATGATTTGGCCAATCTTCACCTGAGGAAAAATTCCCTCCCGACTCTGAAACCAGCAGTCAGAATAAATCCCTGTATCAACCTACTATTTTATTTTATTTTTAAGTATATGCTGAAATCTGCCTGGTATCTAGAAATGCATCCAGTCCCCGCTTGAACTGGTGTAGTGAATCCGACATTACCGTCTCCTCACTCAGTGAATTCCATATTCTCACTGCTCTTACCGTAAAGAACCCCTTCCTATGCTGGTGCTGAAACCTTTTCTCTTCCAGCCTTAGTGAATGCCCTCTTGTTACCGTAATATCCCTCCTTTTGAACAAATCCCGGGCTAGATCTCTATACTGTCCCCTAACATATTTGTACACATTTATTATGTCCCCCCTCAACCTTCTCTTTTCCAGGCTGAATAGTCCTAGTTTTGCCAACCTCTCTGGGTATTGCAGTCCCTCCATTCCCTTTATTAATTTTGTTGCCCTCCTTTGTACCTTTTCAAGCTCATTTATATCCTTTCTATATATTGGGGCCCATAACTGAGCACAGTATTCCAAGTGTGGTCTGACCAGTGCTCTGTACAGTGGAAGAACAATGTTCTCATCCTTTGCAGCTATACCTCTTCTGATACATCCCATTACCCTGTTTGCCCTTACAGCAGCGGCCTGACTTTGGGCACTCCAATTTAGTTAGCTATCAATCAAGATGCCCAAGTCCTTCTCCATCTCTGAATTCCCCAATGATTTCCCATTCAGTGAGTACTGGTGACTTCCATTTTTCCTTCCCATATGTATGACCTTACATTTCTCCTCGTTAAACCTCATTTGCCATTAAATGCTCCACCTACCCAGATTATCCAAATCCCTCTGTAGGTCTGCACTGTCCTCTTTTGTATTAATTGTTTTACATAACTTTGTGTCATCTGCAAATATTGATATTTTACTATTTATCCCTTTGACTATGTCGTTAATAAAGATATTAAATAACATTGGGCCTAGTACAGATCCCTGTGGTACCCCACTAGTGACGCTTACCCAATCTGAGAATATTCCATTTATAGCCACCCTCTGCCTTCTATCCTTTAGCCAGTTAGCTACCCACTTGCAGACATTTTCCCCCAGCCCCATCATTCTCATTTTGTATACCAACCTATTATGTGGCACGCTATCGAACGCTTTTGAGAAGTCGAGATACACGACATCCACTGGTTCCCCCTGATCTACTCGAGAGCTAACCTCCTCGTAGAAGTCAATCAGGTTTGTTTGGCAGGAGCAATTCCTCATGAATCCATGTTGGTTCGGGATTAAAAGATTATTAGCATCAAGATGCTCCGTAATTGCCTCTTTAATGAAGCTTTCAAAAATTTTGCCCACAACGGACGTCAGACTCACCGGCCGATAGTTTCCGGCGTCACTTTTCGCTCCCTTTTTGAATATTGGCACTACATTCGCCTGTCGCCAATCAAGTGGCACAGACCCAGTCTCAACAGAGTCCTTAAATATAAGATATAACGGTCTGTCTATCACATTACTTAGTTCCCTTAGTACCCGTGGGTGTATGCCATCAGGTCGTGGTGATTTGTTTATTTTAATGTTACTGAGGCGTTTCTGTACCCCAGCTTGGGTTAGATTTGTCATACTTAGTGGAGGATTAAGCTTGTCACTTCTCATTTCTCCTGTTAGTTCTATTTCCTTTGTGAAAGTTGTCGAAAAAAAATTATTTAATAGATTAGCTTTATCCTCATCTTTCTCTATGATTTTGCCTTCCTCACTTTTTATCGGTCCAATATTATCCGATTTAATCCTTTTACTATTTATATACGTAAAGAACAGTTTGGGATTTGATCTACTTTCCCTAGCAATACGTCTCTCTGTTTCCTCCTTCGCTATTTTTATTTGTTTTTTACAGGTTCTCGTTTTTTCCTTGTAACACATTAGTGCCTCCTTACTGTTTTCCTGTTTTAACCTCTTGAATGCCTCTTTTTTGCTATTTAGCGCCCCTTTTACGTTCTTGTTCAACCATATTGGTTTCCTCTTATTTCTGGCCCTTTTATTCCCATACGGTATATATCTCTCGCACTGAGTATTCAGAATTCTTTTGAAGGTTTCCCATTTACTATTCGTATTCCTTTGATTAAGAACTTTGTCCCAGTCAATAAGTTGAAGGTTTTCTTTCAGCTGATCAAACTTCGCCCTCCTAAAGTTTAATGTTTTTGTTGTTCCCTTATTGATAACCCTACTGAAGGGCATTTTGAAGTCGATAATATTATGGTCGCTATTACCTAGGTGCCCCCCTATCTGTACCTCAGTTATTCTATCAGGCCTATTAGTCAATATTAAGTCCAACACGGCCTTCCCTCTCGTTGGTTCCTGCACTAGTTGGGAGAGATAATTATCCTTAATATTTGTCAAGAACCTTTTACCTTTCTGAGATCTACAGGTTTCTGTTTCCCAGTCAATATCCGGGTAGTTGAAATCCCCCATTACAATCACTTCATTATGTTTTGCTATTTTGTCTATTTGTCCTAATAGCAGATTCTCATTCTCCTCTGTTATATTGGGTGGCTTATAGCAGACCCCCAGTAATATTTTATTATTATTTTTAGTTCCCTCTATCTCTACCCACATGGACTCGACCCCCTCTTCTCCCTCTCCTATATCTTCCCTTAGTCTGGGTTTTAGACATGACTTTACATATAAGCAGACTCCTCCGCCTTTCCCCTGTTTCCGGTCCCTTCTAAATAAACTATAATCTAATAAATTTACCGCCCAGTCGTAGCTATCGTCTAGCCAAGTCTCTGTTATACCTACGATGTCATACCTCTCCTCCGATATAAGCGCCTGCAGCTCATCCGCCTTATTGGTCAGGCTTCTTGCATTGGTCAGCATGCAAGATAAAACTTTGGGGTTATTTAGCATCCTATTCTTCTCTAACGATCTAACTGTACTATCCCCACCCCCCTCTCCACCCTCATTATATTCACTCCTCCCCTTCCCCCTTGCTTGCCTCACATCCCACCTATTTCCTTGGTTTCTCCCCCCCCCCCGTCTCTAGTTTAAAAACTCCTCCAACCTATTAGCCATCTTCTTCCCCAGCACCGCTGCACCCTAGAAGGGTGCTTCTACTCAATACTGAGCAAAGGGTCTGAATACTTATGACCATGTGATATTTCAGTTATTCCTTTTTATTAAATTTTCAAAAATTTCTACATTTCTGTTTTTTTCAGTCAAATTGGGGTGCAGAGTGAACATTAATGAGAAAACAAATGAACTTTTTAGAATTACCAAATGGCTACAATGAAACAAAGATTGAAAAATTTAAAGGGGTCTGAATACTTTCCGTACCTACTGTATATGTTCTGCTGGCCAGCTGTCTACCACTATATGGTCACTGTCTGGTGGTAATATTGGTCTTCTTTATAGTGTGTGTGTGTTTTTTTTATGTAGTTTAATGAATTTCTGTCATTATGTACAATATATTTCAACCGTGTAAAATAATAACAGTCTAAACTCAGCTCTGGAACTGGTTTCCTGCGGCTCACATGACATTGCTATGTCACACGAGTCCTGCAGCCAATCAGTGGCCACTTCACTCTCACTTACTTTGGACAAATAAGATATCTCTAGAATAAGATATTGTATCGAAGATAACAAGGTATCATATTATTCAACTTTCTATGACCTGCATGCCCATATAGACGGGCATGTAAGTATTCTACTGACAGATACCCTTTAAAGATCTGACAAGGGACCAGTGCCAGAGGTGAAAATAGTCTGGCCCTGCCCTTGGCCAACTTCTTCCAACACCACTGCTGGTGATTGACAGGTCTCTCACTATGGAGAAAAAATATACCTGCCTATAATAGTGTGGCCATGCTCTGATTCTTGGTTTGAGCAGTATGAATCAGATGACAGGTTCACTTTACAGAGTAAGGTTTCCCTCCATATTGTGTCAAAAAGAAGCAAACACAGTACTTCTTCAGTGTGTATTTATATAATATCCAGAAGTGTTCGAATTGTCCTATCAGGTTTATTTTGGCTCTGTCACAGGGAGCAGACTTTTTCCAGCAGATCAGACAGATCATGCAATGCAAAGCCTTGTGGCATTCTGGGTGTGCCTCTGTGCTTATGAGCATAATGAATCCATTGTTAACAATCTCCCATCTGTGAAGATAAAGCACTTCTGAATACACAGTAGGAGTACATTTGTCTGGACTGTTACAAAGGCTTTCACTGGTTGCTTGACACTTTGTGATATATAGTCAGAGGTTGAAAACATGTTTCTTCTCACCAGTTGTCATCCAATAAAATTCTATTACGCTGAAACGAAAAACTTTGTTTTGCAATAAAAATCCCCTCAATGTTTTTTATGCTTATTAGTAGTGGAAAATCTACAGCTTATCATACTCATCACTGTTTGTGTAAGGATTTGGACATACTGTCCACGTTTCCCTCTGAAGAAACAAGTTTACTGTTATGTGGTATAATGTAGTATGTAATGTTATGTGATGTGATATAATGTGGATTTTGATCTGCGTTAGTAATATGTGTAGTTTGACCATAGGGATAGTTAGAGTTAATGTTTGGGACTAGCCCAGAGAGGGAGGGGTTGAGTTATAGGGAAAGTGACTATTTTCAGAGAGTCAGATAGGGCCTGGAGTGCATAGTGAGTGGACCAAAAGGTCCAAGGTGAGCAGTGCCACATTCTGAGGTGACCCTAAGTGAGAGGAGACAGAAGAAAAGGGATTGCGAGATCCTGAGCATAAGTGACTAAAAGACAGATTGACCTTCTGGAAACGGGTCCTAGGAGAGGACGGTTAATCACGAGACCCGAGCTTTTAATGCTGGAAGGTAAGGGGCCATAAACAGGACTGAGTATGTGGGACGAGCAAAATGTCCCCGGCGGGAGTTCCAGAGCGCCAGCATTACCGGCTATACTAGCACCTTAAAGAGAAAAGAGGACCCGGAACCGCAGAATAAATAGATATCACTTGTTAACCCCTTTCTGACATGGGGCGTACTAATACAGTACAGACCAAAAGTTTGGACACACCTTCTCATTTAAAGATTTTTATGTATTTTCATGACTTTGAAAATTGTACATTCACACTGAAGCATCAAAACTATGAATTAACACATGTGGAATTATATACTTAACAAAAAAGTGTGAAACCACTGAAAATATGTCTTATATTCTAGGTTCTTCAAAGTAGCCACCTTTTGCTTTGTTGACTGCTTTTCACACTCTTGGCATTCTCTTGATGAGCTTCAAGAGGTAGTCACCGGAAATGGTTTTCACTTCACAGGTGTGCCCTGTCAGGTTTAATAAGTGGGATTTCTTGCCTTATAAATGGGGTTGGGACCATCAGTTGTGTTGTGCAGAAGTCTGGTGGATACACAGCTGATAGTCCTACTGAATAGACGGTTAGAATTTGTATTATGGCAAGAAAAAAGCAGCTAAGTAAAGAAAAACGAGTGGCCATCATTACTTTAAGAAATGAAGGTCAGTCAGTCCGAAAAATTGGGAAAACTTTGAAAGTGTCCCCAAGTGCAGTTGCAAAAACCATCAAGTGCTACAAAGAAAAACTGGCTCACATGAGGACCACCCCAGGAAAGGGAGACCAAGAGTCACCTCTGCTTCTGAGGATAAGTTTATTCGAGTCACCACCCTCAGAATTCGCAGGTTAACAGCAGTTCAGATTAGCGCCAGGTCAATGCCACACAGAGTTCTAGCAGCAGACACATCTTTTCAACTACTGTTAAGAGGAGACTTTGTGCAGCAGGCCTTCATGGTAAAATAGCTGCTAGGAAACCACTGCTAAGGACAGGCAACAAGCAGAAGAGACTTGTTTGGGCTAAAGAACACAAGGAATGGACATTAGACCAGTGGAAATCTGTGCTTTGGTCTGATGAGTCCAAATTTGAGATCTTTGTTTCCAACCACTGTGTCTTTGTGCGACGCAGAAAAGGTGAACGGATGGACTCTATATGCCAGGTTCCCACCGTGAAGCATGGAGGAGGAGGTGTGATAGTGTGGGGGTGCTTTGCTGGTGACACTGTTGGGGATTTATTCAAAATTTAAGGCATCTCTGGGAACTCCTTCAAGATTGTTGGAAGACCATTTCTGGTGACTACCTCTTGAAGCTCATCAAGAGAATGCCAAGAGTGTGCAAAGCAGTCATCAAAGCAAAAGGTGGCTACTTTGAAGAACCTAGAATATAAGATATATTTTCAGTTGTTTCACACTTTTTTGTTAAGTATATAATTCCACATGTGTTAATTCATAGTTTTGATGCCTTCAGTGTGAATGTACAATTTTCATAGTCATGAAAATACAGAAGAATCTTTAAATGAGGTGTGTCCAAACTTTTGGTCTGTACTGTACGTATCTGTTCCCTGGGCCTATTGGACCAGATACCTACTAATACGCCCTGGCGATCACGCCTGCACAGCTTCTGATTGTCACAGCTGACACCCGGTGCTATGTTTTAGGGCGGTCCTGCACCGCTCCCAGCACATTAACCCCCAAAATGCTGCAATCTAAGTCGATCACAGCATTCTGGGAGCAAGGGGAGGTAAGCGCCGATGCTTACCTCCTCTCTGGCATCCCATGCCGTCTGTGCAGGATCCTGATGGTTGTCTTGGTGACCCGGATGTCATGACGAAATCCAGGTCACCAGACAGCAAGAAGTTACTTTGATCATGCGCAGTGCGTGACCAAAGTAACTTCTCCCTGTGCAGCGCTGACAGGCTATATAACACGGGGATGCTGCTGCATCTCTATGCTATACAGGCAATCAGTGAAAATCCCATAGTGGGACAATGTGTAAAAGTAAGAAAAGTGTCAGAAAGTGAAAAAAAAAATGTAAAAAGATTTTAAAAAAATTAAAAAAAATAATCCCCAAAAAATAAAAATATATTGTACCCATGTATAAATATTATACTGAAAAAAAACAAAAAACAATAAAAGTACACATATTTGGTATTGCCGCATTCGGAACAACCTGACCAATAAAACTGTCCCACTAGTTAACCCCTTTGTTGAACACGGTAAAAAACAAAAACAAAGTAAAAAACGATGCTTTATCATCATACCGCCAAACAAAAAATAGAATAAAACGCAATCAAAAAGACAAATGTGAATAAAAATGGCACAGTTGAAAACGTCAACTTGTCCCGCAAATTACAAGCCACAATACAGCTCCATTAGCTGAAAAATAAAAACATTATAGCTCTCAGAATAAAGCGATGCAAAAAAACATATTTTTTCTATAAAATAGTTTTCATTGTGTAAATGTGCCAAAACAAAAAAAAAGATATAAATGTGATACCGCTGTAAATGTACTGACCCGAAGAATAGAGCTACCTTATCAATTTTACAACACGAGTAACGGCATAAAAAAACAATTCCTGAATTGTTGTTTTTTGTTTATTCTGCCTCACAAAAATCGGAATAGAAAGCGATCAAAAAATGTCACGTGTCTGAAAATGGTACCAATAAAAACATCAACTCGTCCCGCAAAAAACAAGCGCATGCGTCTGTCGGCCAAAATATGCAAAAATTATAGCTCTCAAAGTATGGCAATGCAAAAACTAGTCTTTGCAAAAAAAAGCGTCTTTTAGTGTGTCACAACTGTCAATCATAAAAACCCGATATGAATCTGGCATCGCTGTAATCTCACCGGCGCGAAGAATAAAGTCATCTAATCACTTATACCGCATGAGAAATGGCGTAAAAAATAAACTCTAGGGTTAGGGTTGTGCTAGGGTTAGGGTTGTGCTAGGTTTAGGGTTGTGCTAGAGAAAGGGTTAGGGTTGTGCTAGGGTTAGGGTTGCGCTAGGGTTAGGGCTAGGGTTGTGCTAGTTTTAGGGTTGTGCTAGGGTTAGGGTTGTGCTAGGGTTAGTGTTGTGTTAGGGTTAGGGTTGTGCTAGGGTTGTACTAAGGTTAGTGTTGTGCTACAGTTAGGGTTGTTATTGGATTGGGATTTTTTCAAAAGTAAAGAAAAAAAATGATGACGATATGGCGACTAGTGTTGAGCACAAGTGCTCGCTACTTGAGTTTGCATCGGGTGCTGGGGTATGCACCGAGTATCTCGGGTGCACGAGTGACATACTCGAATCTCCATCTCCATATGCTTCTCGGCCAAAAAAGCCTTGCGGGTATTGCCTGCCATGCACGAGCGATCCCCCCATGTTTTCTTTTGGGTGTCTAACAACTGTGAAACATTCGGGGCGGGGACTCGAGCATGTCCGTCGAGCACCCGCGATACATGGTGCATACCTGAGTACCCGATGTAAACTCAAGTAGTGAGCACTTGCACTCAAAATCAATGACCACTTATTCAATATGATGACCTAATGTTATCAATTTCTGTGTCCTACCTCTGGGTTCAAAATGTTCACTATACCCCTTGATAAAATCCTTGAGGGGTCTAGTTTCAAAAATGGGGTCACTTGTGGGGGTTTCCACTGTTTAGGCGCATGAGGGGCTCTCCGAACGCGACATGGAGTCCGCTCTCAATTCCAGCCAAATTTGCGTTCAAAAAGTCACACAATGCTCCTTCCCTTCTGAACCCTGCCGTGAGCCCAAACAGTGTATTTTCCCCACATATGAGGTATCGGTGTACTCAGGAGAAATTGCACAAAAGTTTTTGGTGTCAATTTCCTCCTTTTACTGTTGTGAAAATAAAAAAAAATAGGGCTAAAACATCATTTTTGTGGAAAAAGTTTGATTTTTTTATTTTCACTGTTCCATGTTATAAACTTCTGTGAAGCATCTGGGGGTTCAGGGTACTCCCCACACATCTAGATAAGTTCCCTGAGGGGTCTAGTATCCAAAATGGTGTCACTTGTGGGTGGATTCCACTGTTTAGGCACCTCAGGGGCTCTCCAAATGCAATATGGTGTCCGCTAATTATTCAAGGAAATTTTGCATTCAGAAAGTCAAATGGCGCTCCTTCCCTTCTGAGCACTGCCGTGTGCCCAAACAGTAGTTTTCTCAAACATATTGGGTATCGGCTTACTCAGGAGAAATTGCACAACACATGGTATGATGCAATTTCTCCTGTTACCCTTATGAAAATGCAAAGCTGAGGGCTGAAAAACATTTTTGTGGGAAAAATGTGAAAATTTTATTTTTATGGCTCAATGTTATAAACTTCTGTAGAGCACCTGGGGGTTCAAGGTGCTCCCCACACATCTAGATAAGTTCCCTGAGGGGTCTAGTTTCCAAAATGGTGTCACTTGTGGGGGGTTTTCACTGTTTAGGCACATCA
Source organism: Phyllobates terribilis (assembly GCF_046119375.1). Lineage (NCBI taxonomy): Eukaryota > Metazoa > Chordata > Amphibia > Anura > Dendrobatidae > Phyllobates > Phyllobates terribilis. Next base: position 297,694,978 of record NW_027362771.1, read on the forward strand.
GGGGCTAACCAAACGCAACATGGCATCAGCTAATTATTCAAGCAAATTTTACATTCAAAAAGTCAAATGGTGCTCCTTCCCTTCCGAGCACTGCCGTGCGCCCAAACAGTGGTTTGTCCCCACGTATGGTGTATTGGCGTGATCACGAGATATTGTACAACAAATTTTGTGGTCCGGTTTTTCTTGTTACCCTTGCGAAAATAAAAGGGGTCTAAAGTAACATTTTTTTCTTCCACATTCCAAAAATTCCTGTGAAGCACCTGAAGGGTTAATAAACTTCTTGAATGTGGTTTTGAGCACCTTGAGGGGTGAAGTTTTTAGAATGGTGTCACTTTGGGGTATTTTCTGTCATAAAGGCCCCTCAAAGTCACTTCAAATGTGATGTGGTCCTTAAAATAATGGTTTTGTAAATTTTGGTGGAAAAATGAGAAATCGTTGGTCATTTTTTAACCTTTATAACTTCTTAACAAAAAAAAATTTGGTTCCAAAATTGTGTTGATGTAAGTAGACATGTGGTAAATGTTATTTTTTAACTATTTTGTGTGACATATCTCTCTGATTTAAGGGCATAAAAATTCAAAGTTTGAAAATTGAATTTCACCAAATTTCTGATTTTTTCACAAATAAACGCAAGTCATATTGAAGAAATTTTACCACTATCATGAAGTACAATATGTCATGAAAAAAAAATCTCATAAGAAGTGGGATCCGTTGAAGCATTTCAGAGTTATTACTTCATAAAGTGACAGTGGTCAGAATTGTAAAAATTGGCCTGGTCATTAACGTGCAAATCACCCTCGGGGGTAAAGGGGTTAATTAGGACTGTAGTGTTAAAGCTGGGTTGTGGTGAAGTAGTTAGAAAAAGTGGCCACGGAAGGAAACTGTGTGGAAAATGCTTCGAGTTGTAAAGGAAACGTTCAGAGACTGTACCTGCTATCCCCTTATCAAGTTGCCATTCAGTAAAGAGTTTATTCTTGAATGGTCTCCCTCATTGAACTGTGAAACATCTGGTCCTGGCAAACCTGCAACAAAAATTTAGCATCTCATATGCAAAAAAGGTATTCAGTTTACAGTTATCTAATCTATAAGGTTCCCTTTAAAGTGAACCTCACGGCTGATACGCTACCCGATCCACAGGCAGCATGTATCAGAAACTGGCTTTATGATCTCAGCCAGGTATGTCCGACTCTGAAATGCTACAGAGTCTCAGAAGAAAATATACTTTAATACCCTTTATGCTCACATAGACAGACATCTGTCTATTCAGGACAGCGGGCAGGGAGAAGCCGCCTGGCACCCTCCTGTCCAACTGGTCCAGCGACTTTTAAAGTGGATGGGGCAGTATGCATCAGCTGTTAGGTTCCCTTTAAAGCAAAACTGTTCATACAAAAAAGTTTAGAAGTTTCCGTATAAGTAGCATCCAAGTTAGAATATCTACTTTACTACAAAAATATGCATACACACACCAATGCAAGGGAATTATATTTTTCAGAACGTGAAGTAATTTTCATGAAAATGTTTTACGTTGTAAATAACTTTCATAGATAAAAATTTAACAAATACCCTGCAGTAAATAAATAAATGGCAATAGTGCATAATTTTAATGAAAAAAACGTAAAAGCCATCCCACCACGTCTCAGTGACCCTATTAGGGAAGGTCCTAACCTTTAGTATTAAGATCTTACCATATGTCTAATACCGTGAATGTGACAAAGGCCAGTGAAGGCCCTGGCTAATGGACACCAAGCAGTGGGACCCATATAAATGTAATGTCCAGTTCAAAGAAAAGGAAAGACATGCCCTTGTTTGCACAGAGTGCAAAAGCCTGAAACAAAAACCGAAAGAAATAAACTGGAATATAAGCCAGTGTGCATACAGTGTATGGGCACATGTTCACATTGGCCACTAAACAGACAAAAACTTTCATAGATATTCACATTGTGCATATTTTGCATATAGACTCCAAAAATATTAACAATCCTAAGAGTGCTAAATATCGGAAGGTTTCTTGATTATAGGAAGGATTTCGGGTAATTTTTGTGTATGGACAACTTTATGAAAATATATGGGTAGATATACTGTATGTTGAGATGACCTAATACTGAAGTTTTGTGTTTATCACAGAGATAGATAGATAGATAGATAGATAGATAGATAGTGTAATGCAGAGGCTTGCTGCATTGCTAAAATGTCCAGGGGGTGTGTTCTGGCTGACCATTTACCTCCCCCTCAGGTGACTGATCACATGACTGTGACATCATCACAGGTCCTGTGTGCACAGAAGGATATATAAATCCTGGTGGTTTTGAAACAGAGAGAGAGAGAGACCTGGTGAAGCCTGGAAGGCAGAGGCTGGATCCCTGTGTGTGAGATGCCAGTAGCCTTGGAAGGCGAGAGGCCTGGTCCCTGTGGGGGACTCCACTAGCCTGGAAGGCAGAGGCTGGATCCTTGTGGTTGAGATACCAGTAGCCTTGGAAGGCACGTGGCTTGGAGACTACGTCTGGGAGCCTTAAAGCCACAGCTGTGGCAGAACCAAGCTGATAGAAGCAGCTGAGACCCAGCAAAGGTAAATCGGCGCTATAAGTGAATATTGTTGCTGTACCTTGCTGACGTCTGTATTTGAAGCCAAGCGGGCATAGCTGCCACTGAAAAGGCTCTAGGATACATGTGGAACATTCCTGCGAGCCACTGAGATGGATTATGTTATGTGCGGTTTATGAGGTGTAATAAACTGCTGGACTACATATTACCGGAAAACATTGCATGTGTGCTTTAATTGACCCGGTGAAGCGAGTACCCCAGAGTGATGAATAGCACTACCTTATATGTGGTGGAAAATGCGGGCAACTGCAGCCTGGTTGCTAGGGGTAATGGCACAGGATGACGATTGTGGATGCAAGCATCTTGCTGTGGCTCGGCGGGATCATGAAGATTAAAGCATCTGACTGTAATTCGGCGGGGTTATGAAAATTGTCGTCGCACTCAAACCTGGTTTGCTGTGGATCGGTGGGGCCATGAAAATTTTTCCAGGGAGAGCAGTGTGAAGTGTCTAGTGTGAACAGTGTACCACGATGGCTATGAAAGGAGCAGTATCCCCAGACGGAAGGGAGAAGTGGTTAGATGTCCAGCTGCAAACGCTCTTCAGCAAAATAGTTTCCTGAAGAAATGCAGGAGCAGATAAAGATGGCTGTGAAGGGAGCAGCAGATGAGGCTGAAGCTGTTGAACAATTAAAGTGCCTGTTAAAATCGCAGCAGCAAGCATGTGAGAAACAACAGCTGGTATTTGAGAAACGACAACAGGACTTGCAGCAGGCATTTGAGAAACGACAACAGGACTCGCAGCAGGCATTTGAGAAACGACAACAGGACTCACAGCAGGCCTTTGAGAAGCGACAACAGGTCTTGGTACAGGAAGGGCAGCAGCTGTTGGCCCTTTACAGAATGGCGGCAGCAGACCATTCCTTGAGTTCTCCTGTGGCACCGGTACTATCCCAGAGTGCCCAGTGAGGTAGTAAGATTATGTTGTGAACTGGGTCCTAAGACTATTGCTGGTTTTTGTTGTAAAAAAACCCCTACAGGTGTGGGTGTCCAAAAGGGGCGGGGCCTCAAAAGGGGGCGGAGTTTCAAAAGAGCGTGGAGTATAGAAAACCAAAATTGGTTACTGGTTGTGGGTTGGTACCTCCTAAAAATGACAATTTGACCGTTGATAACGGGGTAACTCCAGTAGAAGGGGTTGACGTCAAAGTGGGAGGTGACTTGTTAGTCCACAACACCAGGGAGAGTGACACAGACCCCATAGCTGACGGTAACACTACGAAAGTAGAAAGAGAGTTCAGTCAGGAGGAGCTAGACGAGGTGAGAAAGTCCCCCTCTTGTTGACGACGGCACAAGGGCCACAAAAAAGTTGCTTCTGTAGACTTTGCTGAAAGGGCAAATAAAGAAAATGCAGTGTTGCGTGCCTTTATTCCGAATGTGGATTCTCCTGAGATCAGGAGGGAAGAGGAGGTGATGTTGCCAGTAGCAACCTCCGGTACAGTATCAGACAACAAAGAAGATAAGGAGGAAAAGTTCCAGAAAAATAAAGAGGAGGTTTTTCAGTTGGAGATTGACAAAGCGGAGTTTGAAGATGAGCTGTGCGAGATGAAGGATCGTTTCTCCCTGGTACAATTAGAGCTGTCTGCCTTAAAAGAGACACTGCAGGATGAAGTGTCTAGACGTGATCAAAACCTAGAACGACTGCGCGAACAGTTCAACCGGGAGCTATGTGAATCCAAGAAGGAGTATGGTGAACTCAATAAGGATCTGCAACAAATTAAGAGAGACTATGAGGATCTCCTCAAGGTTAAGGAAAAACTAGAGGATGATAAGGCGGATGCAGAGCACATACGCCGAGTAATTGAGACCACTCTACAGGACACCCGGGATGAGAATGATGATCTCCGCAGAAAGATCCCAGGACTGGAAGCTCAGGGGAAGGAGCTGCAGACGTTCTGCGATGATCTGCAGAGGGCACAGACGTGCCTTAAGGATAGAATCTGCAAAATGGAGGAGTCTATCGAAGAAGATAAGTATGAAATGGAAGTGGTCAAGACGAGAATTCTTGAATTCATGGCTGTGAGTCAGCTCAGGGGAAGCATACAGGGTGAAGAAGCTGAAAGTCAGTTGTCCCTGAAACCTGGGCCAGATGATCATGTGAAGACCACTGGTGAGACAGAAACGTCTCGGTACAAGTGTCTCATAGATTTACCCGAAGATTTGAGAGAAGAATGCACCAGAGAGTCAGTGCATGAAGAGTTTAAGAAGGCCGTGGGATCCTGTAAGGTGTACTCGACCTCAGAAGCTAAACAGCTGGTGGTCCTGTGCACAACCAAAGTCACAGTGAAGAGGGTGGCTAACCTAAGTGACATGCACTGGCGATGTATTTGCACGAAGCGGTTTGTCCGGTTGAAGACGGAACAAGTCATTAGACAACTGGAGCTTATGAGAAAAGCTCAAAGTCTGAGGGAAGAAGTCATCCAGGTGCCTCGTGCACTGGTAAGAAAGCTCATTAGGAGAAATGGTCAAGCCATGCAAATGATGGTAAAGAAGTCTGGTGTGATGAAAGTAAGCAGTACACGTGATCGTCAGGACTGGATACCAGATGAAGACGGCATGGTGTCATTCTCCGCTGTAGGAACGGAAGAAAATCTTGTATATATACGCATGCTGATGGAGTACCGAGTGACCTACCTGCGAGAGGTAGAACAGTTGAATCTCGCCAGACTGCGAATAGAAAGACAGCATCATCTGAGCAGCAAAAGATGGCAGCCGTCTATAAATTGTGAGACCAGACAGAGAAAGGGCCCTTCAAATAATAGGACGGCTACAGTAGAAGTTAGAGGTCTTTCAAGATGTCCTGAGGATAGTGGGCGTGGGTTTAGAGGTAGTGAGACCTCCAGTAACTCAGGTCTGAGAGGCCCATACAAATGACCCAATAGAGTACGGGACAGCACGAAGTCAGACTTGACCGTAGATACAAAGGCAAGTAAGTCACACTGTTGTATTGACCGCTGGGAGCGGGGGAGGTCTGACAAGGTTACGACTGACCGCTGGGAGCGGGGGAGGTCTGACAAGGTTTCGACTCGGAAATGTGACTTGACGAAGTTAGTGACAATGACAGATGGTAGGTCCCTAAGGAATCGGATAATGTTGATGACTAATGTTCCAGGGGCTGAGCAGTGCAATTGTCAAGTACATGGTCTCTGTGTGAACCGTGGGTTATAATGTGTTTGTGTATACCAGGGGCCCTCAAACTATGGCCAGCGGGCCACATGTGGCCCGCGGAGGATTTTTATCCGGCCCGCCGGGCTGTGGGCCGAGGAGATCGGTGTCAGCGCCCGCTCCCTCCCGCTTGCTCAGGGCCCCGGCAGCCGGATACTTACCTCTCCCCGTGCCTCTGCAGATCCGCTGTCTTCCTGCTGTGCGCTCCCTCTGACGTCTTTCCACCGCGCCCTCCCCTGAGCCATCACAGGTAGCGCAGAGCGGGAAGATGCCGGCGTCGCTGGAGTTCGGACCCGAGCAGCGGCAGCAGGTCAGAAGTGAGGTGAGTATTTTTTTTTTATGTATATATGGAGGCATGGGGCATAATATTAGGGGTGACATCCTGCATGGGGCACAATATGGGGGGGGTGACATCCTGCATGGGGCATTATATGGGGGAGTGACATGCTGCATGGGGCATTATAAAGAGAGGGGGATGATATCCTGCATGGTGCATTATAACGACAGGGGAGTGATATCCTGCATGAGGCATTATATGGGGGGTGGTGACATCCTGAATGGGGCATTAGAACGACAGGGGAGTGATATCCTGCATGGGGCATTATATGGGGGGTGACATCCTGAATGGGGCATTATATGGGGGGGGTGACATGCTGCATTGGGCATTATATGGGGGGTGACATCCAGCATGGGGCATTATATGGGGGGGTGACATCCTGAATGGGGCATTATAAAGACAGGGGAGTGATATCCTGCATGGGGCATTATATGGGGGGGTTACATCCTGCATGGGGCATTATATGGGGGGGTGACATCCTGCTTGGGGCATTATAAAGACAGGGGAGTGATATCTTGCATGGGGCATAATATGGTGGGAGAAAGGGACATCCTGCATGGGGCATTATATGGGGGGTGACATCCTACATGCAGCATTATGAGGGGGGAACAGCCTGCATGGGGCATTATACGGGGGAACAGCCTGCATAGGGCATTATAAGGGGGAAACAGCCTGCCTATTGAGGACCTATGCTGCCTATTGGTGACATTTACCTGCCCATTGAGGACCTATGCTGCCTATTGGGGACATTTACCTGCCTATTGGAAACATTTACCTGCCTATTGGGGACCTATGCTGCCTATTGGGGACATTTACCTGCGCATTGAGGACCTATGCTGCCTATTGGGGACATTTACCTGCCTATTGGGGAACTATGCTGCCTATTGGGGACATTTACCTGCCTATTGAGGACCTATGCTGCCTATTGGGGACATTTACCTGCCTATTTGGGACATTTACCTGCCTATTGGGGACCTATGCTGCCTATTGAAATACCGGTTGATTTAACTTTACTTTTTCTTCATTTTAAATATTGTACTTGTTCCTGTATTGTTTTTTGACTTCAAAATAAGATATGTGCAGTGTGCATAGGAATTTGTTCATAGTTTTTTACAAAAATTATATTCCAGCCCTGCAATGGTCTGAGGGACAGTGAACTGGCCCCCTGTTTAAAAAGTTTGACGACCCCTGGTGTATACTATGTGTTCAACCCCACAAGTTTGAACAGAGGGGGGGATATGCAATGCAGCGGGCTTGCTGCATTGCTAAAATGTCCAGGGGGTATGTTCTGGCTGACTATTTACCTCCCCCTCAGGTGACTGATCACATGACATCATCACAGGTCCTGTGTGCACAGAAGGATATATAAATCCTGGCGGTTTTGAAACAGAGAGAGAGAGGCCTGGTGAAGCCTGGAAGGCAGAGGCTGGATCCCTGTGTTTGAGATGCCAGTAGCCTTGGAAGGCGAGAGGCCTGGTCCCTGTGTGGGACTCCACTAGCCTGGAAGGCAGAGGCTGGATCCTTGTGGTTGAGATACCAGTAGCCTTGGAAGGCACGTGGCTTGGAGACTACGTCTGGGAGCCTTAAAGCCACAACTGTGGCAGAACCGAGCTGATAGAAGCAGCTGAGACCCGGCAAAGGTAAATCGGCGCTATAAGTGAATATTGTTGCTGTACTTCGCTGACGTCTGTATTTGAAGCCAAGCGGGCATAGCTGCCATTGAAAAGGCTCTAGGATACATGTGTAACATTCCTGCAAGCCACTGAGATGGACTATGTTATGTGCGGTTTATGAGGTGTAATAAACTGCTGGACTACATATTACCGGAAAACATTGCATGTGTGCTTTAATTGACCCGGTGAAGCGAGTACCCCAGAGTGATGAATAGCGCTACCTTACGATGGATAGATAGATAGATAGATAGATAGATAGAATGGATGAGAGAGCGAGAGAGGAGGCATAAATACAAGGAAGAGAAAGTAAAGATACAAGGAAGAAATTTGAGTATCTAGGTAATCCAATGCAAGTAAGCACTGTACAGGAAAAGAATGTTGTTTTTTGTTGTTTTTTTTATATGCCAGTTTCAACTTTACATGCCAGCTGGATTTCAACAAACTAGTTATTGTTTATGTATGAGTTACCTTAGTTGCTAAGAAATAATTTAAATGCTTTCAAGTTTCATTTGTCTGAATGTTGTTCTTGGCTCTGTTACTACCAATTCATGCAAAAGTATTCTGTTATTCAGGCATAACCTAAATAATACAATGTAATAATAATGTAGTTATCATACAGCTAACAGCATCAGTAACTTAAAAACAATCTCAAGCACTGTGGACTAATATATTCTACTTTCCAACATGTGACGTACTATTCCATCATGTGTCTGGTCCCTTGATGCAAGCTCAGGAGCTGAGCCTGCATCTTTCCCGGGAGATGATGGCTGTGTTGCACAATCTAAACTGCCAAGGTGCGGACAACCTCATTTATAATTTTATATATTTAGTACACTAAGTGTTCTAATAGTGGATGAATTAGGCAGTGGTCTGAAATATCCAATTGGAATAAGCAACAGGAAAACCAGCACCTACGCCTCCAATCATACCTTCATATAGCAGGACTAAGCACCTATCCCTTCAAGTCCTGGGTGCAAAAAAAGCTTCCATTCATAGACAAAAGATGCTGTGGATAGTTCAAGAAAAGTAGAAAGCACTCACCGGACTGTGTTAAAATGCTTCTTTATTGTTTCTTCTTTAAAAACATCCCAAGCTGGGGGGTATATGTCATGCTGTTCTTGACGACGGCCGTTTTGCGCTAACGCGCTTCAGCGGGTCAAACAGGTGTGGAGAATATAACAAAGGTGATTACTTTTAATCTAATCAACACACAATGACATCATCAAAAAGGGGTCGGAATAAGACCCGCCCACACCGCTGCGAACATATAAACAAAACAACGATATTAAAAACAAAGTACAAAAAAGTAAGTTATACTCTGATATACAGTACAGACCAAAAGTTTGGACACACCTTCTCATTTAAAGATTTTTCTGTATTTTCATGACTTTGAAAATCGTACATTCACACTGAAGGCATCAAAACTATGAATTAACACATGTGGAATTATATACTTAACAAAAAAGTGTGAAACAACTGAAAATATGTCTTATATTCTAGGTTCTTCAAAGACTGGGTGAGCAGAACTAGGTTCCCACCCTTATCTGCTTCCCAAAAAACTATATCTTTCCAACATCTTAGCGGTGAAATATCCACCGCTATGAACTATATATAGCTAATTATTATCTATTTTGTAGTATATTATATATTGTTAATACTAGTGGATATTGGAGACCACTGCTTATTTCATCCACTATTACTGCAGTTAGCTGTCTGTATACATATATATTGAATTTATAAATGAGTTTAGATTGAGAGATAGAGACTAATAGGTTATTTTATAAATATTAATAAAGTTATATTTTAATTAATAGGAGGGAGATGTAGCTTTATTTGTTGCTGTTAAAAGGGCAATCTCCAGAAGAACTGCCCTATCACAGAAAACAAAGGATACATGGACACTTCTTTGAAAGAGCCTGGAACATTTGAATGGACGTTTTATTTCCTGAATGTGAGAGTTGCGTTGGGAGGGGTGGGATAGAGGTTGAAATTTCTGCTTTGAAAATGTTCAATAAAAATTATCTGAATAAAATTAAAAAAGGGCAATCTGTTAATACCACCACCACAAGTCACACAATTCTTTATTATTCTACAGTGCTGAATGTAAACCCTGATGCTTATGACTTTTATCTGTGGTGGGTAGTTGGTACTGTATGTAAATCCTACATTACTGTGAGGCTGTTCCCAACCCTGCTTGTTCTTTCACTTCTGCTAAAAAAGATAAAGAAAGGTAGGTTAAATAGACTTTACCAGTAGTGTTGAGCGAGCATGCTCGACACTGCTCGGTACTCGCCCGAGCATCTCACTACTCGGGATGTTAAGCGAGCACCGAGCATTTCGGGTTACTCGGGCGGGAGCTCGGGTCTCCGCCCTGCACGTTTGGCGCTCTTAACAGAGCCAATGAACATGCAGGGATTGCCAGCCAGTCACTGTAATGCCGCAGCCATGCTGTTTGTGGGCATTACAGTGATTGGCTGGCCGCACAGCGTCACCTCGAGTATTTAAAACTGGGCGCCGCCATCTTGGACACAGTCGCTCCGGATCAGACAGTGTAGGGTCAGTGCTGCTGAGCTAGGGAGAGATTTATACTCCGAAATAATTAGTGTAGGGTCTCTAAAGCCTGCCAAATCAAACAGTCCTTCTCAGGATTAATATCTATCCCAAATATCAGGCAGGCAGGCTGTATAGGAGACGCAGTGGTTATACCAGCAAACGCTGCATTACAGTCCTGTGTGCTCCTGTTGGTCAAATTGCTAGACTTATCACCCCGGTCTCAGTCAGACTGTCCAAATACGCGTCTTATTAACCTTTTGGTATTCGCCCCCCCCCCAAAAAAAAAAATTGAGTGTGTCTGTGACTGTTCAGACACCAATATATCTGTTTAAAAGAGTCTGGTGTAGGCCAGAAAAATATAACTGTGGTTTTGCAGTTCCACGGGTGAAAACTCTGTATTATCCTGTTTTTGGCATTTTTTGCCGTAAAAAAAAACTGTAATAGTGTCTCCCTGACTGGTCAGACCCCAATATATCTGTTTAAAAGAGTCTGGTGTAGGCCAGAAAAATATAACTGTGGTTTTGCAGTTCCACAGGTCAAATCTCTGTATTATCCAGCTTTTGGTATTTTTTCCGTAAAGAAAAACGTAAGAGTGTCTCCCTGACTGGTCAGACACCAATATATCTGTTTGAAAGATTCTGGTGTAGGCCAGTAAATTAGAACTGTGGTTTTGCAGTTCCACGGTTCAAATCTCTGTATTATCCAGCTTTTTGCCTGTTTTACGTAAAAAAAAAAAAAAAAATAGTGTCTCCCTGTCTGTTCAGTCACAAGTATATCTGTTTAAAAGATTCTGGTGTACGCCAGAGAAATAGAACTGTGGTTTTCCTCTTCCATGGTTCTAATCTTCTTTTTATTACCCTTTTTCCATTGATAGTGCGAGTGTAAGCTATTTTACTTAATTTACAAAGGGCAAGGCGCGTGGCAAGCGACGTGGAACTGGACATTCTGGTGATGGTGCGTGCAGAGGACGGGGCCGTGGCCAAGGTGAAAATGTGCCACAACCAACAGCCACATCTTCTCGCTCCCACTTTTTGACTGAATTACTAGGGAACCACACTATAGCACCAGTATTGCGAACTGATCAGTGTGAACAGGTTATTAATTGGATAGCAGATAATACTTCCAGTTACCTGGGCACCACCACCTCCGGTCTTTCTTCCACACGGTCAAGTTTTAGTAGCCGTGAGTCTCGACCGCATACTCCTCCTCAACCTGATGCTCCTTCCTCCCACCATGCCGAGTGTCGTCAGACAGCAACTGATCCCACAGTTGGACACTCTGAAGAGCTGTTCACTGGTCCATTTCCATATTTGTGCCCCTCGCCTGCTCTGCTTGAAGTGGTGGAAGAGGAGATCCCATGTAGCGATGCCCAAATATTTGAACAGCCACGGCCAGAGGAAGTCGACGCTGGCAATTTGTCACAAGAGGTGGACGATGACGAGACACAATTGCCACGAAGTGAGGAGGAGGATCGTGGTGCGCAAGTGGAAGAGGAGGAAGTGGTGGATGATCTAGTAACTGACCCAACGTGGCAGGAGGACACGCACAGCGAGGCCAGCAGCACACAGGGGGAGGGAGGCAGAGTACCCCAACAGGCAGGAAGAAGCAGTGTGGTGGCCGCACACAGAAGGCGAGCAACAGTTCCCCGTAACACCAACACGAGGGACTTTGCCAGTACAACCGGTAGGTCTTCCAGAGTCTGGAATTTTTTTAAAGAATCTGCTGATAACCCCAAAAAGGCCATTTGTACCACCTGCCATGCCAGCATCAGCAGGGGTGACAAACTACCAGCCTGACCACCACCAGCATGATCAGGCACATGGCAGCAAAGCACCCGACTTTGTGGGGTGAACCCCAGGGTCCACGACCAGTGTCAGCGGGTGTCACCACTGCTTCTTCCGCTGTTAAGCGTGTAATAGAACCCCCTGTTGTGCATGCAAGGCAATCCCCTGTCCATACTGCATGCAAAGATGCCCCCTCCTCTCAGTCTTCACTTGTTATGGCAGTTTTTCAAGAAACAGCATCAACGTCCACGTCCCACTGCAGCGTTCAATTGTCCATATCCCAGACCTTTGAATGAAAGCGCAAATTCGCAGCCAGCGCCCCACAGGCCACAGTCCTAAATTCGCACATTTCACAACTGCTTGCGTTGGAAATGCTGCCTTTTAGGCTGGTGGAGATGGAATCCTTCCGCAACCTTATGGCGGTGGCCGTCCCTCGGTACTCGGTCCCCAGCCGACACTATTTTGCCCGGTGTGCCATCCCCGCACTACACAAGCACGTGTCCCAAAACATCTGCCGTGCCCTCAACAACACAGTTACTGGGAGAGTCCACCTGACAACGGACACGTGGACAAGTGCTTGTGGCCAGGGACGGTACATCTCCCTGATGGCACAATGGGTAAACATAGTGGAAGCCGGGACCCAGTCGGACAATGGGACGGAACACATCCTCCCCACACCGAGGATTGCGGGCCCTATGTCAGTCAGAGTTGCCCCCACAGTGTACAGCTCCTGCACCTCATCCTCCTCCTCCTCCTCATGTTCAGCCTCCATCTCAGATATCACCACATCAGTTACAAGCTGGAAGCACTGCAGTACTGCCTCAGCCAAGTGGCAACAGGCTGTGCTGAAACTCATAAGCTTAGGTGATAAACCTCACACTGCTTGTGAGTTGTGGACAGCTGTGAAAGAGCAGGCAGATCTGTGGCTGAGACCGCTGAACCTACATCCAGGCATGGTCGTGTGTGGCAATGGCCGTAACCTGGTGGCGGCTCTGAGGCAAGGCGAGATCACACACGTACCATGCTTGTGCTTAACCTCGTGGTTCAGCGGTTTCTTAAATCGTACCCCAAGTTGCCAGATCTGCTCGTCAAAGTACGCCGCCTGTCAGCTCATTTTCAGAAGTCGGCTACAGCTTCCGCCGCCCTTGCTGTGTTGCAGCAGCGTTTGCAGCATCCGGCACACCGACTGGTGTGTGATGTCCCCACACGTTGGAACTCTACCCTCCACATGTTGCAAAGGATTTGTGAGCAGAAGAGAGCAGTTGTGGAGTACCAGCTGCAACAAGGCCGTCGATATTCAGGTCAGACTCCACACATAAGACCGTACCAGCATTCTTCGTGATTCCTTTGTGCCTTTTAATTATTGAGTATCCAAGTTGGACACTTGGAATGAACTCGCTCTGTACACCTTGGAGGTCCTGGCCTGCCCTGCCGCTAGCGTGTTATCGGAGCGTGTTTTTAGTGCCGCTGGGGGAATTATAACTGATAAGCGCACTTGCCTGTCAACTGACGATGCTGACAAGCTGACCCTTATCAAAATGAACAAGGGCTGGATTGGGCCAGACTTCTCATCACCACCAAATGACAGCAGAGTAACATAAAGTCAAATCCACTGTGTTATTTCGGGAGGTGTATTCCCATGCACCGCCTCACACCCACACATGGGTATATGCTTCCTCATTTTGGCTGTATTTTGCTCTTCTCCTTATCCTCAGCCTCCACCACCACTATACCACCAGGGTGACCTTGGTCCGTGTTGCCAGCATTGCAAGTTCCTCCCTCCTAATTTTTGGCAGCTTTTGCTTGGAAGGCATAGGTAAAGACTATGGGAGACCCACTCCCCAATAATGGGAATAATGTTTTTAAGATTCTGTACTGCATGGCTCTTGTAAGGGGCATTAAGACCATCTTGTTAAGCTTCTGCGACCTCCACCACTTTTCCAAGGGGCATTAAAACCGCTTTGTTAAGCTACTGCGACCTCCACGTCTCTTCCAAGGGGCATTAAAACCGTCTTGTTAAGCTACTGCGACCTCCACCACTTCTCCAAGGGGCATTAAAACCGTCTTTTTAAGCTACTGCGACCTCCACCGCTCTTCCAAGGGGCATTAAAACCATCTTGTTAAGCTACTGCGACCTCCACCACTTTTCCAAGGGGCATTAAAACCGTCTTGTTAAGCTACTGCGACCACCACCACTTTTCCAAGGGGCATTAAAACTGTCTTGTTAAGCTACTGCGACCTCCACGTCTCTTCCAAGGGGCATTAAAACCGTCTTGTTAAGCTACTGCGACCTCCACCACTTCTCCAAGGGGCATTAAAACCGTCTTTTTAAGCTACTGCGACCTCCACCTCTCTTCCGAGGGGCATTAAAACCGTCTTGTTAAGCTACTGCGACCTCCATCACTCTTCCAAGGGGCATTAAAACCATCTTGTTAAGCTACTGCGACCTCCACCACTTTTCCAAGGGGCATTAAAACCGTCTTGTTAAGCTACTGCGACCTCCACCACTTCTCCAAGGGGAATTAAAACCGTCTTTTTAAGCTACTACGACCTCCACCGCTCTTCCAAGGGGCATTAAAACCATCTTGTTAAGCTACTGAGACCTCCACCACTTTTCCAAGGGGCATTAAAACCGTCTTGTTAAGCTACTGCGACCTATACCACTTTTCCAAGGGGCATTAAAACCGTCTTGTTAAGCTACTGCGACCTCCATGTCTCTTCCAAGGGGCATTAAAACCGTTTTGTTAAGCTACTGCGACCTCCACGTCTCTTCCAAGGGGCATTAAAACGGTCTTGTTAAGCTACTGCGACCTCCACCACTTCTCCAAGGGGCATTAAAACCGTCTTGTTAAGCTACTGCGACCTCCACCACTTTTCCAAGGGGCATTAAAACCGTCTTGTTAAGCTTCTGCGACCTCCACCACTTTTCCAAGGGGCATTAAAACCATCTTGTTAAGCTACTGCAACCTCCACCACTTCTCCAAGGGGCATTAAAACCGTCTTTTTAAGCTACTGTGACCTCCACCACTTCTCCAAGGGGCATTAAAACCGTCTTTTTAAGCTACTGCGACCGCCACCGCTTTTCCAAGGGGCATTAAAACCGTCTATTTAAGCTACTGCGACCTCCACCACTTCTCCAAGGGGCATTAAAACCATCTTTTTAAGCTACTGCGACCTCCACCGCTCTTCCAAGGGGCATTAAAACTTTCTTGTTGAGCTATTGCGACCTCCACCACTTTTCCAAGGGGCATTAAAACCGTCTTGTTAAGCTACTGCGACCTCCACCACTTTTCCAAGGGACATTAAAACCGTCTTGTTAAGCTACTGCGACCTCCACCACTTCTCCAAGGGGCATTAAAACCGTCTTTTTAAGCTACTGCGACCTCTACGTCTCTTCCAAGGGGCATTAAAAGCGTCTTGTTAAACCATTCTGAACTCCACAGCTCTTCCAAGGGGCATTGAAATGTTGTTTTTAATTAACTCTAACCTCCATGACTCTTCCAACGGGCATTGCATTTCCTCCTAATTTTAGTCAGCTTTTGCTTTTCAATGCATAGGCGAACACTAAGGGAGACCCACTCCCCAATGATGGGTAGAAGGTTTTTAGTATGCTGTAATCCACGTCTATTTCAAGGGCCATTGCAGTTCCCCATAATTTTTGGAAAGCCTTCCATTCACTGCTTAGGGCAACAGTGCCCGGGAGACCCAATTGCTATAAATGGAAAAAGCGGTTTAGTTAAGGCCTTCTGACCTCCATGTCACTTCCAAGGGGCATTGGAGTGCCTTGAAATTTTTGGTAGGCATTGCACTTACTGTATGCCCTATAACTGTGTAGCCGAACCGCTCCTTTTGTTACAGAAACATATCCTACAAGACATGTGTGGTTGACTGGCCTGATATTGATGTGAATGGTCCCTGTTCCTCCCGCTCTTTCTCCTTTGCCACCACCTCATCCATCATTCATCACCTGAAGCTTTGTTTTAACGGGAGTCATAGAACTGGGATAGTAGCAGGAAAACATCCAGCAATCCTCAGAGGAGGTAGGATATGCGCCAAAACGCTGACCACCTCAGGCCTAGCCGCTACTACATACATGCGCTTGCATTCCAAGGAACAGAAAGCTAAGGAGATGGATGGCTTCATGATCATGAATAATTTACTCGTTGTGTAGGATGACGACCACTGCTGCTGTCTACCTTTTGAACTTTGTGTTGAAGCCTGATCGACCCAGGACCTGCAATCCTCTATGTCTGGAGAATGTGTTGCATCCCAGTGTCCAACTGTGTCCCGGCTTCCACAATATTAACCCAGTGTGAAGGCATGAGATGGACCATCCCTGGCCACATTCACTTGTCCACGTGTTTGTGGTTAGGCTGTCCTTCAAATAGGGGTGGCTGGGGACTGTTTATGGACACCTGGCCGCCCCCAGGCGGCTGGGGACCGAGTATTCACACCAGGCCGCCCCCTGGCGGCTGGGGACCGAGCGTGGACACCCGGCTGCTAGGCGGCTGGGGACTGAGTATGGACCCCTCTTGCAGCTGGAATCCCTCTGAATATATCAGGTTGGCGAGGAGAGGTGGCGTATTCCACTCCGTCTACATCGTCCCTGGGATCCATTTGCTGTGGAGCTACACTCTTAAACTCCGGGCCTTCTTGGTCATGGTCCTTGACCGGGTTGAGACATCCATTATCTGCAACCTGCCCCTCGACCCAAGGTTAAGGTACGAGGGCTGTGTCTCCGTCCTCTGCAGGCCCACACAAGATCCACGCTCAGGGAGGGAGATCACAATACCAAGACCAGTCAAAGAACCATCATGGAGCAGACTGAAGGACAGCCTGATGGGCTGACGGACAGAAAGGACCATGAACCAAGATGGCTGTGTATTAAATATGAAATTTTTAAGTGTCACTAAAATGTGAGTCCTCCACCCTCACCCACTAAATGTTTCCCCTAGCTCTTGGTTCCCCAGTCTCCCAGCAACCAGGAGGGCAGCACCTAGTGCATTCTAGCCCCCTCTGGTGGGAGAAGTGTGGTGTTGGAATTGAAGGAAGGGTCCTGACCATCGCACTGTTCTTACCTCAGAGGAGGAACACCACACTCCATTAGAGAAGTGCAGCATCCCTGTGGCGGTCGAACCCTCAGGGGCACCACATTCCCCCCTGGTGAAACACAGCACGTCCGCGGGCTGCAAAAGAGTAATAGCCAGGAAAGTTTTCTTTTTATATAACAATAAACCATCTTCCCTTTATGGGAGGCACATCTTCTTGAACGTTTCAAACATAATATACAATACAAAAGTACAAAGGTATAAAAGCATAAAATTCTAAAATTCATAGAGACATTTATATGCAGACAGACGTGTTCAAGTGCACGGACGAAGAGTCAGTCCAGAAGTACGAGGGACCTGTCCCAAACCCCCAACGTGGGCCCTGGGGTGGCTGCAGGGCATGAAGATCCCGAGTTGGACCTCCAGGAGAGCCACCCTGACAGGTTTTCCTTCTGAGGTCTGAGGTAGAAATATCCGCTGTTTTATATAAAACCAATAAGGAGCACCTAAAGAGATGCAAACTATTTACAAGAATGGAGTCTGTCTGCTGCTAGTCCGCAGGGACCAATGTCTCTAGAAACCGGGGTAAAACAAATCAAAGCATAAACGTCAACATTATAACTTTTAACAGATTACAGCCGCCGGGGCTGCTTAAATCTCGGGTTCCCTCCTGGGAAAAGGCTCGTTCCTCCCGACGAAGGCTGACCGGTCCTCGGAGGCTGAGTGCGAGGGGGCGTCGCTCCCGGACACCTTATGGACATCCAGGGCGTACCACCCCCGCACCCCATGGTGGCGAGAGTACGTAACTACATCGCCCGGGAAGAGATTCCGGCCAGGGTGTCCCTTCTTCAAACGCGGCTCGACGTCCCGCCTGCTGACAAAGACGTCGTCCTGGTAATGGGGACTCCTGATGAACCCCCACCCGGCCTCATGGTGGAAGCTGACGACTTGCCCTTCCTCACGGGGACTGGGACGGGTTGCCTCTTCCTGTCGGGCCCGGGACTTGGCAGCTTTGGCCCGCACATCGAGACGCTCGCAGCGGATCTCCCTCTGGCGTTGCTCCCGAGTGAGCTGGAGGATCTGCTCATGGCACCACTCACGCCTCCTCTGCGCTTCAGCCCGGGTCTCCCAGGGGAAGCCCATCAGGTCCCCCCCCTGGTTGTACCAGGCCCACTCCTCAGCCTCTGGCCAGGTGACTGTTGGTGCAGGCAGTGGTGTCATTAGGGGTTGCTGCAGGTCCTCTGCAAGTGTGGACCAGTCCGGGTTGGGGTCGGTGGATACCCCAGCAGCCTCAGGCGCTTCCGATTCGGGAGTTGGGCAGCAGCGCAGGTCCCCACCAATAGCTGACGCTTGCAGCTCCGGAGCAAAGACCTGCTCCCAGGTGACCACGCCGGGCAGGAGATATTCAGCCATGAGGTCCAGTATGGGAACGGTAGGCTCAGCAGCCGGGGCAGGGGTAGCACACTCACCCACCTCTGGGCCGCTCGCGACCCCTGTCACCGAGTCTCCCTGGGCTTCAGCTCCTTGGCGGCGGGCCAGGATGCGCAGCAGCATTTCTTCCCGCCACGCAGCCGTCGCCGCCTCCTGGGCCTCTTTCTGTCTCCGCACGAGACCCGGGGCTTCCTGGTGGAGAAAGTCCAAATCTCCCGCTGTTAGGATCTTGCCGCCTTGCTCCCTGCCGGGGGAAGGACCTGGACTGGGTTCGGAAGGCTCCGTAGGTTGCGCTCCAGAAGCTTCCATGTCTGCTCCCGAAGATTGCCAACCTCCGACTGCAATGGCCGTACCTTGTTGCTTTTCTTCTTCCTCCTCTTTCGGGGCGGTTCCTGGGCGGCATGCTGACAGGCCCGCCTTCGTTCAGCCCATCCGGTTTGACGGGCATTACCCCGCGGACAGTCTCTGATGGAAGGGGCGGTCCACACATTTGGCGCCATGCGGGAGCCCAGCCCACGATGGGAGGTACTAGAAGGCCATCTTTCCACAGCATTATGGCGCCTGTTCTTCTTGGGCGGGCGCCATTTTAAGTGAAAAACGAAAGTTCAAAGTGTAAGGCACACAGTACCTGGTAGCAATGGGTAATTCCTTCCTTTGCTGCGGGCACGCGATCCTGCTGACTACGCCAAGTTGTGTGACACTACCGATGGAAGCCCTACACTGGGAGATGGGGACTCGGAGATGGGTCCTAAGTTGTTGATGGGGGTGCAGCCGTGGCCCGGACCCGCTCCGTGCCCAGGGCCGTCACACTGAAAAAAGGGATGGTATGGGCTCGTCCGGGTTGAGTGGCTGATCTCGACTACGCCACCTGTGGCACCTGGTGCAGGAGGGCAGCACCTAGTGCATTCTAGCCCCCTCTGGTGGGAGAAGTGTGGTGTTGGATGTGAAGGAAGGGTCCTGACCATCGCACTGTTCTTACCTCAGAGGAGGAACACCACACTCCATTAGAGAAGTGTAGCATCCCTGTGGCGGTCGAACCCTCAGGGGCGCCACACCTCCACATGCCTAAAAGGCCCAATTTCAAGTGCAAGCAAGCTAGCACTATGGTATTGCAGCCTGGGGGTGGGTGGGTGGCAGGCTGCACACTTACGCTTGCATTCCAAGAAAACAAAGCAGATGCTAACTTCTATCATCATCATGCTCCTCACCTTGGCACTCTCAACTCCCCTGATGGAGAAGCCAGGGCCCACTGGAGGAGTCTGGTTCTCTGGTGGACTCGTCCACTTTTCTTAGCCCTAAAGCAGGCCGGGCTAAGAAAAGTGTGTGGAGGGGATGTTCCAAGGAGAAATATGGGCGGCTGGGGACAGTTTATGGACACCCGGCCGCCCCCTGGCGGCTGGGGACCGTGTGTGGACACCCGGTCACGGGGCGGCAGGGGACCGAGTATGGACACCCGGCCACCGGGCGGCTGGGGACTGAGTATGGATACCTCGCTGCCAAAGCAGCCATGAGGTAGTGGCCAGCTTAGGCCTCCTCCAAACTAAAAGGCCCCATTTCAAGAGCAAGCTAGCAGTATGGTATTGAAGCCTGGGGGTGGGTGGGTGGCAGGCTGCATACTTGCGCTTGCATTGCAAGGAATGGGGGAGGTACAATTGAACATTGCCCTGGGAGAAGGACTTGCACGGGGATAGTTGCAAGTCTGCATCTTCTGATGCGGCAAGGATCACTTCTGATGGGCACACTTTTAGGCAGTGACCTGGGAGTCAGAGATGCTTCCAGGGGTCTTCCCCATGCTCTTCCCATGTCTTTACAGCACTGTATGCGTGGGTCACACAGCACATGGCCAGATAAGATTGTAAAATATTAAAATGACATTTCCCGGTGAATGCATTTGTTACGGTTGAAAGCAATACAAAAGTGCAAAAACGCATAAAAAATGCTACTTGTGGACATAGCCCAAGGTGTGGAGGAGTATTTTTGTTTTTGGTTATTTATTTTACCTTATACACAAGTCTTTACCCTGGAAAGGAAGTTCCTTAACATATTTCACAGGAAAACCATTTCAGTTTCGTTTTTGAACGTTTTATTGTGAGCCCATTAAAGTGGCTTAATACCTCTGACCACATTGTTGACAGCAGTGACCTGGGGGTCAGAAATGCTTCCTGGGGCGATGCCCATGCTGTCCCCATGTCTTCTGAGCACTGTCACTATCTTTTTGGGCACTTTTTAGGCTTTCTACAGACTGCTGGGGGTGCCACCGCAAAAATGCTCGGGTCTCCCATAGACTAACATTGGGCTCGTTGCTCGGGTCGAGCATCCGAGTATCACGGTGAGCTCGGCCCGAGCTTCGAGCACCCGAGCATTTTAGTGCTCGCTCAACACTATTTACCAGCTAGTTTTTAGTTCTTAATCTACAGTAATCACTCATCAGTGCATTAAATACTGATTCTGGACATGTATTTATAAGCTTTCAATCCACCCTCCAGACACCACTCCAGTACCGTGCACAGTAAGTGCTGTAATGCAATAAGTAGTCCGCTTATTGTTTGGTGCATGCCATCTAGTCCTCAATATAGTAATGTGGTGGGCGCTCCGATCTCACCCAACCTTATTCTTTCCGACATGCCCCACTACTCAGGCTATCATCCAGACAGCCAGAACTCTCTCACTACTGAACTGGGCCCAGTGCAGTGGACAGGACATAATAGTGAGGTCACAATATGAATGCTCAATCTGGCCCACTGCAGATTGTTTGGGGGCAAATGCAGGGGACAAAGGCAGGGGTGTAACAGCAAACTTTTGACTGTCCTTTCCGCCCCCCCAAAGCATGAAAATGCACTAGCAATTGTGCCTTTAATAATAATAATCTTTATTTTTATACAGAGCCAACATATTCCGCAGCGCATTATCATCATTGTCCCCATTGGGGCTCACAATCTAAATTCCTTATCAGTTCCCTATCAGTATGTCTTTGGAGTGTGGGAGGAAACTGAAGAGCCCGGAGAAAACCCACACAAACACGGGGAGAACATACAAACTCCTTGCAGATGTTGTCCTTGGTGGGATTACCTTTGCCCTTACAGGTTGGGGAATAATGTAGCTAGCAGATATCTATTAATATGCTAGAAATTTCTTTATTACTCATTCACCCCTTAGCACCACAGTGTGTAACATTTTCGTCAGAACAATTATGAAAAGGACAAATTTATATTGTTTGCATTATTTTTTACTGCTTTTTCAAAATAAAAAAACTTAAAAAAAAATAGGTTTGTCTGGCCATATTTTAAGACCCTTTTGTTTTTTATTTTTTTCATGGACATAGCTGGGTAAGAGCTTGTTTTGTACAGGCGATCCTTAATTTTTAGTGGTATTATTTTGGGATTCATACTACTTTTTGATCACTTTCCATTTTCTGTAGACAAGAGGAATAAAATTCAACAACTTTTATGACTTTCACTGTGCTGGATTAATTAGGTGATATTTTATTTGTTTGGACTGTTACAGACATGGTGAAACAAATTATTTTTTATTGCATACATGTTATATTTAATAATCAGTCAAAATTATTTTGCTGGTATTTAATGTTTGGACATTTTTTTTCTAACATTCTATTGTACTTTTTAAACTTTTTATTTGTCAAACTAAGTAACTTGAATATGTCACAGATTGGTCAAAGTACACTGCAAAACTTCAGGATTGCAATGTATTATCCTGTCAAGGTTATTTTATTAATCTCTTCCTCTGGGACCTAATAGGATTACTAATATGGTAGACCCGTGAGTCTTGATCGCATTGGGAACCAATGGTGTGACAGAAGGCAATGATTGATTTCCTCTGACCCTGACCATTGCAAAAACAGCAGTAGACAGATAATACCCCTTTTGCTTTAATAGTGTCGCCTTATAGCACCTCACAGTAATAGAAATCCTTATATTGCAACGCACAGTAATAATGCACACCTATAGCCACACACTCTTTGATAGTGCCCTCTTTGTTTGACACACAGTAATAGTTGTCCCCACACACACCTGATGTTCCTTAAGTGCCTCACACTATTGATGCCCATGTTGTGTCCTTTAATTCATCCTTTTGTTCTCTACATAGTAATAAAGCCCACCATTATGCTACACACAGTGCCGCAATACAGTAATAGTGCACCCATATGTGCTCACATTTAGTAATAGTCCTCACATTGTAGTACAACAAAATAACAATGACAGATAGGACCTTGGATGTAATAGGGGGCATACCACTAAACATTATATAAACCAGAGAGACCATAGGTATTTTCAAAACCCCAAGATAACATAATTAAAACACCATATGTTGACTAAAAGAGATAAATGCTTTATTTATGTATTTTTTAAGAAATAACACATAGGTATAAATAACATGTGTGAAAATACATAAAATGGGCATGTGAGGCAGCAGGGGGTAGATAGAGACACAGCTGGTATCAAATTCACATTGGACCTGTAATAGGTCACATAGTCCAACCCATACAATCCATTAGTCAAAGACAATGTATGCAGAAAAAGTAAAATAACATAGATCAAGTGACCTATAACAAGTCACAGTATAAACAACCATCAGAGTTTTTTTCAGCAACACATAAAAAGTACGAGCATCACATGGAAAGGGTTAAGTAAGTCACGCCCCCTGAGGAAGTATGGAAACAAGTGTTGGGGCCTCTCCTGGCACTGCTGTTCACTTGTTTACTTTCACTAAGTATGTCTTACTTAACCCTTTCCATGTGGGTTTATATAATAGTCCTCACATTGTGCCACACACAGTATTTGTGCCCCTATACAGTAATGGTGACCTCATTTCTGCCCTCACATAATACAGAGAGAAGAACTTCTGCTGCACACTGTTCTGCTCACCTCTTACTGAGCTAGTGGTACCTGACACTGATGGACTGATGGTTTTCCCTCTCTACTAGTCTTCCCTCAGTGCAGCTCTTCACACTACTCTTTCTCTTCCTTGCCTGCTCCACTCCAAGCAGTCGTATAGATTGCTTCTACGGTATCCTCCTGCCAAACAAACCCCTCGTCCAGCATACTCGCCATTCCCACATCCCAGCCTTGGTTTCTGCTGTACTCTGACTCGTCCTGCAGCTGGGGAACAAAATTGAGATTTGGTGTGACACTCTCAGCCCTCCCTGGGAAGATGGGGGGTACTCGGAGCCGGGTCGAATGTTGGGGGGGTGTAGCTGTGGCCTGGACCCGTTCCGTGCCCAGGGCCGTCACAATAAAAGATGTAATGGGCTTTCAGGGTTTGGTGTTACTCGAGTGGATTCAATGACTACGCCACCTGTGGTTTCTGGTGATCCTCCAACGTAGGCCCTGGGGTGGCTTCAGGGCACGAAGATCCTGAGTTGGACCTCCAGTAGAGCCACTCCAGACAGGTTTTTCTTCTGAGGTCTGGGTAGTAGTAGAGCGGTTTTGCATAAAACCAATAGGGAGCACCTAAATAGATGCATAACTATATACAATAGAACAGTCTGTCTACAGCTAGTCCGCAGGGACAAATGTGTCTATAAACCGGGAGGAAAAAAAGGAAAAGAACATTTCAAACATAAACATTCAACTGTAAAAGTTACAGCCGCCGGGGCCGCTCACTCCAAGTATCCCCACCGGGGAAAAGGTTCATTCCTCCCAACGGAGGCTGGCTGGTCCTCCACTGCCAAGTGCGAGGGGGCGTCACTCCTGGACACTTTATGCACATCTAGGGCGTACCACCGCCGCACCCTGTGGTGGCGGGTGTACAAAACAAGGTCATCAAGGAAGAGGTTCCGGCCAGGGTGTCCCTTCTTTAGTCGTGGCTCGACGTCCCGCCGGCTGACAAAGACGTCTTGCTCGAACTGGGGACTCCGAATGAAGCCCCCTCCTGGTGGAAGTGGACAACTTGCCCTTCCTCCCGGGGGCTTGGACAGGCTGCCTCCTCCTGGCGGGCCTTGGATTTCGCGGCCTTGGCGCGCACCTCCAAGCGCTCGCAGCGGATCTCCCTCTTCCGTCGCTCCCTGTCAAGCTGGAGGATTTGCTGTTTGCACATTTCGCTCCTCCTCCGCGCTTCAGCCCGGGTCTCCTGGGGGAATCCCATCAGGTCCCCCCCCTAGTTGTCCCAGGCCGTCTCCTCCGCCGCCGGCCAGGTAACTGGAGGTGCGGGTAGCGGTGACAGCAGGGGTTGCTGCAGGTCCTCGGTGAGTGCGGACCAGTCCGGATTGGGGTCGGTGGACTCCCCAGCAGGCACAAGTTCCTCCGCAACGGGAGGCGGGAGGCAATGCAGGCCACCGGCGGTGGCAGAGGCTTCCAGTTCCGGGGCAAAGACTTGCTCCCAAGTTACCGCGCCATGTGGCAGGTACTCTGTCATCAGATCCAGGAGGGGCACGGTGGGCTCAGCGGCCGGGACGGGGGTATCACTCTTACCCGATCCTGGGCTGCACGCGACCTCTGATACTTCTTCCTCCTGGGTTGCTGCTCCTTGGCGGCAGGCCCGGATCTTTTGCAGCATCTCTTTCCGCCACGCAGCGGACGCCGCATTCTTTGCCTCAGCAACCCTTCGGGCAAGGTCCGGGGTTTCCCTAAGAAGGAATTCAGTATCCCCCAGGGTCAGGAACATGCCTCCCACTTCTCCCACGGTAGTAGGACTTGGGCCGACCTCGGAAGGCTCCGGTGGACTTTCCTCAGCAGCGTCCATGACTGCTCCTGAGAATGGTGAGTCTCGGACTGTTACGGCCGCACCTTGTGGCTTCCTTCGTTCCCTCCTCTTTTCGGGGCGGCTCCAGGGTGGTAGGCTGACAGGCACTCTTTCGGACATCCCATCCGTTTTGACAGGCACTACCCCGCGGACAGTCTCTAATGGAAGGGGCGGTCTGCTCTTTTGGCGCCATGGGGGAGCCAAGCCCACGATAGGAGGGGCTAGGAAGCTGTCCTTTCTGCACATTATGGCGTCTCTTCTTCTTGGGCGGGCGACATTTTAAGTGGAAAACGACAGTCTGAGGTAAAAGGCGCGCAGTACCCGGTAGCAATGGGCAATCTTCTTCCGTTGCTACGGGCACGCAATGGATGTTGGGGGGGTGTAGCCGTGGCCTGGACCCGTTCCGTGCCCAGGGCCTTCACAATACAAGATGTAATGGGCTTTCAGGGTTTGGTGTTACTCGAGTGGATTCAATGACTACGCCACCTGTGGTTTCTGGTGATCCTCCACCAGCGTTGCATTCAGTCCTCTGAGGCGGGATGTAGTGGCAACAGAAGATGGTACTACTCCCCACAGGCGGAGCTGGGCCTCAGGGCAGAGAGAACAGGAGGATGGGAATTGTAGTGGGAGATGTGGTGCGGTGTCGTGCGGTGTCACGTTGCAATAAGAAACCGGAGGCCATAGGGGTAGTCTTCCAAGCTTTACTCACGGTAGAATGCACAGCTGCAAGGCTTCTCCCTGCTCCTCATGGCGTGCTGTGGCCACCAGGGCCGGGGGTCCGACAACCTCCGGGTAGTTCAGGTGCTTTGGTCAGGAGCCCGCACCAGAGTGTTCCTAGACTTTCCCGCTAGGTCCTCTCCTGTCCGTATGTGGTGCATGTACTAAGGCCGGGTCTCCCTCTGGACTATGCACAGAACAAGGGTACGGGTGGCGACTCCACTCCATCCGTCACCCGGTGGGATCCACTGAGCCTCCGGGCTTCTCCCACTAAGACTTAAAGTGACAGAGTCAGCTTTACTCCTCCGCTCCAGACCAGGCCTTCTTAAGTCAGGACCTTGACCGGGTAGAGACAGCCGTTAACTCTTGCCCGTTCCTCGACTCAAGGCCAGAGTACGAGGACCGTGTCCCCATCAACTGCAGGTTCACACAGAAAGCCACGTTCAGCGATGAAGATCACAATCAAAGACCTTAAACTTAAGATGGCTGGCTATTAAATATGAATTTAGTACGTGTAACCTCTAAGTGTGTCCTCCACCCTCACCCACTACTAGGTTCCCCCTTACTTTGGTTCCCCCATCTCCACTTATCCTGGCTGGGGCAGCACCCTGGTGCCTATAAGCCCCCCTCAGGTGGAAGAGGTGTAGTGTTGGATGCAGAGGTGGGGTCCTGACAGTTGCACCATCCTTACCTCGAAGGAGAGATACCACACCTCATTAAAGAGATGCAGCACCCCTGTGGTGACCAAACTATCAGGGGCGCCACATTGGGGTAAGTCAGTCTTCGCATTTATCAGCCTGCCAAGTAAATGGTGGAGATGTGAGATGATGACTTTTTGCTCCTTCATTGAACTCAACTGCTTCCTTAGCATGTACATACGATCGAAATCGGGAACACTGGCCAGCGTGTCGGGCCATTTGGCACTGGGTCCCGCCCAGCTCACGAGCCCTATAGTCGCTACATGGTTTCCCGCCATTGGTGGTATGGCACTGGAGAGAAGGTGAGTAGAGGAAAAGAAAGAGCTTCACTATAATTAGCGGCAGGAGAGCTATAACTTGGCTATATCAGATTAATGCCTTTTTTAGTGTTGACAGATTTCCTGTAAATCTGCAATCACATTTGACCTATCTAAACTATTAATATGGGAATACAGGCTATAGAATGCTGAAAAGAGTCTTACCTGTATGTCTCATATCAGATGCCTTGTTGTGGATAAATCAGCTTTTATCACTTTATATAAATGACCTCTTCCAGGTTTTGCGGCGGATGTTGCCTGGAAGATAACTCTGCCTCCAGAGCTTATTTTACATGAAGGGGGAGTTACCAGTGTGAGACAAGAAACTAACACAGAACAGGATAAATTAAATTTGTCTTTTTGCAAACACATTTTTTGCAGCTCTCTCAGCTCGGGTTTTTGTAACAATATTACAACCCTGTCTGCCTGTGAGATGGAGGCTGAAGCTGGCAGGAGCCTGCAGATGTGTCAGGTATAATCACACACAGCTCTGCAGTGAGATCAGAGAGCAGAGAGAGGCTGTCACACATCACACTGGTAACTCCCCCTTCATGTATAATAACCTCTGGAGGCAGAGTTATCTTCCGGACAACATCCTCCCCAGAGCCTGGAAGAGGTCATTTATATAGAGTGATAAAAGATGATTTCTCAACAACAAGGCATCTGATATGAGGCATACAGGGATCACTCTCCTCAGCAGTCTATAACCTGTATGCCCATATTAATAGTTTAGATAAGTCAACTGTGGTGTCAGATTCCCTTTAAATATATTGTTATTATAAATATATCAAGAGATTTTCCTAAAATAGACTCATATAATCTTATTGTTTTCAATATAGAGGTCACTTAGGTGAAGTTGAGGGTTTCTTTTATTAAATCTTCTCCAATATTACATTAATAATATGTTCTACTTAAAATTATATTCAAAAACATTGAGACCCCAATTATTCTTAGAAAAAGTCTTGATCCTTATTCATGTAGGAAATTAGTTATGTGGTCATTTAAAAAACAAAGGGCTCCACAAATTCATTCTGTAGTGCAGAAAAGGTGGAACTGTCGCTACTACTGCCATGTAGTAATACTCATGATCACCTAGTGACAGAGGGGCGTAAGTGAGCAGTCGTCATCAGAGATGAACTAGATTTACCCACTGCACTTCTAGCACATAAATCATCTGTTCCTTTCTTTGTCATTAAATAGTATAATCTATTTCTCTTACAAGGGCCTTGTCTCCTGAGAATTTTATGACAATAAATACACCCACAAGGAAATTCTAACCATCAAATGGATAATCTGTATTTATACCACAGGTAAAATAAAGGGCAGCGAAGCCAATAAGCGCCAATTTATAAACCAAAATGACTGGTTCTGCGTCTCATTATAGGTTGAGTAAACATCTATCTCATAATAATTTCAACACTGATTGCTAATTATACACTATATGTGATCTAAGTGGTTATTGCTAAATTAAAACTACATTTTTGATCAGGGGTCACACCTAGCCTTTCTGTTTTATGCCGCAGGCTGTTTGGAATCTCATCAAACATACTATCAATTTACCAATAATAAGGCTACTATTATAAACCAGTCTAGTGCTTTGCTTTTTACGACTAATGATGAGTTGTGAATGTCTCCGGATTCATGCATATACAGTACACCATTGCAATTAGACACCGGAAAATATTCCATTTTACTTCAGCTATTATTTTCTTTATATCTATTCGAAAACTGTTCTCCAGTCATAACACTCAAAGCCAAGACTCATTTAGAAGCCAAGGTTTTTGTAGGCACTCGGTAAAATATTTTAAGTTACATGTGTGATGTATTATTAGATTTTAGGCTTTATTGTGTTTCCTTTTATGGGATCAAGAGTCGGGCTTTTTATAGATGTTTCAATGAAAAGTGTAGATCTGTTTTCATAAATAGTTCTTATGCTGTCAAATACATTCTGAACAAACATTCTGAGAATGTAACATCTACCGCCAAGGAATTAAGCTATTATAGCTGACTTTTATCTTTTTGTTACAGATTCTTAATTTGCTATTGGTAGAAATTTACATTATATACGTGTTGAGTGACTCATATCAGGACCTGACTGCCAGAATATATGAACTTAAAAAGGCATTGTATTAAATTATTTATAGAAAACCATCATAGTTATAAACCATGTATGTTTCATATACTCTCATTACATAAAAATGGGCTAAGATGACAGCCAGGATAAGTCCACTCGGGAAATTCGCAGTTATAGAAATGGTGCAGCTTTGCAATTTATAAGGGTGAAATCCATAGAAAAAAACACAGTATAAGTTGACAGGCTACAAATCATCAGGTACCTATGCCCAGCAGATAACTGTCAGCTAAATTTCCTACTCCCCCATATACAGGTCGAGCACTATAGTGTCCTATATGAGAGAGTCACTGCCAGACTACTCTGGAGTGAGGTGGCCGGGCAGGGAGCTACTGCGCAGGCTCTAACTATGTGCGTTCCCAAGAACACGGCCATTGATAAAAATAAACTCCTTACAAACTGCGCAAGTGCGGCCAGGAACGCCATAGAGGCCGTAACCATGGATACGTGAGTAACTGCGATACCCTGCTCATGGGGTAAACAATACAACTAAAAAAAAAACTATACAATTGAAAAAACTATATAGAATATCAAATTGGAGATAATTAGTAGTAATATTATTAATATTACATCTTGTACATATTGAAATAAGATCTTTGACTGCGGGAACCTGCGGACCCCCTCTATATCCAGCATGGGGGCCCACCAAGAACACGGGCCCACCAGAGGATCATCCAGTGTCCCGCTAGGCCAATCCAACGCTGTGTGTAGTACCGCTCTATTTCTACTGCACATATTGTTAATACAAGAATGTCATCCAAAAATCTGTAGCAGAGTCAACCTATGTGAACATGCCTTGAAAGCTCTCCAGACCACATCTTTAGGTAGACCACCTCTGATCTGCACAGGATTATTCTGGGGTCGTACTATATGTTAAAGAGGTTCTTCCATCTTACAGTTAATATGTTATTAGGGTATGTTATGATTGGCAGAGGTCTAACTTCTAGGACCACCACCAATCTCTAGATCCAAGGGTCCACAGCGATGATTTAGCTCTGTGTCTACATTTATGTTTTCCCTGACAGAAACACTGTGTCTTGCTGGCATGGAGTACTGAAGTCAATCTCAGAATAGAATAGTGTGAATATTTTTGCTCATTTCTTCAGAGGTATCATCAGGAAGAATATCAGATTCAATGTCATCTCTCCCCTGTACAGCCTCCAGTGACTCCTAAGGCTATGTTTATGTGTTACATGTGGATTTCATTGCTGATTTAGTTGTGGATTTCACCCTTCTCCATTTCATAAGCATTGAATAAGGTGAAAGCCGCAACAAAAATCTGCATAATAATGAGCATGCTTCCGATCTGAATGTGTTGTGCACCCCAGGCATTGCTTTAGGTAAGACTTTCAGCCAGAAACATGAACTTTTAAGCAGTTTTTACAAACCATTACATTTGGATGGAAAATTGCATAAGGGTTCCCAAGACTGCAAAGTGCTGGATGGAATTTTTGGTGTCTGCTATATGAGAAGTGGACTGAGGATCACACTAGACTAGTCAAGCGATACACATGGGGCCCAATTCATCAATGGCAGTGTTTTTTTAAGCCACTTTTCTTTTTTTATCATTTTCCAAGACCCAAAACGCTTTCAATTTTCAGAATATAGTGCTGTGAGGGCTTATTGTTTGCGTCCTGAGCTGACGTTTTTCCTGACATAATTTTGGGGTAGATACGTCCTACTCTTTTCTCTGACATCCCCGATTATTGTAGTAAATTTGAACTCATCCTCAATAAATGTTCTTTTGATTTGATGCTACTAACAGTGGACTTTTTACATAAGGCAATCACCACTACGAAGGAACAGATTAAGAATATCGAATCCCAATTGACTACATCGATTAGCCCTGAGGACTTCCAGGCACTTCAAAGCAAAATCCAGACCAACATCGATCTACACAAGCGTGATACCGAAACCAGAAAGAGGAATAAATTTGCAAGAGATCTTGAGGACTACGAACAGAATCGGGTATACAGATGGCGGGACAATCCCTCTACAAACAGATATACCCACCGCTCAGCCAAGTCATCAACCGACTATTCATCCTCCGGGTCCGACATGGACCAAAGACAGCCTATTATCCAGTCTGCTCCTTTTTTAGGTCAAACACGACGACGACCAAACAGAAGAAGACGAGGCGAGGCAACAGGAACAAGAGGAAATCTGGACTTCACGCGAATCACCCGATCGCAGACCCACAACTGGTGGTAAATATCTCTTCCAAAACTCTCAGCGTTGCACAAACATCAGTTTTACAAAAGGGACTCTCTTTCTGCCCCACATACAAATATAACACTTTTAAACTAGATATGGAACTACAACGCTTTTACCGTACCCTACGCTTGAAAACCCATTTTGCTAATAATCCTTTCAGCGTCACCCCTCCAGAATCCATGGCCGACATCACAGCCCAAGACTTAGGTCTCCGCTCTAAGAGCAAATATAGGCCTCCTCGAGGCACACATCCACTGGAAACCTTTATAGGATTCGTGGATGGGGCGTTTCAACAATTAAGCTCCAATATCGACAAGGGAAGGGCACATTATCAGACCAATCTCTCTCCCCTTGATCGACAGGCCCTACGGAGCCTGCAAGAGGACAAAGATTTGATTATAAAGCCAGCTGACAAAGGTGGAGCGATAGTAGTCATGAACAAGTGCGATTACATCTCGGAAATTTTGAGACAACTTAGTGATGAGTCCACATACCGCAAACTCTCTACGGACCCGACTACAAAAACACAGACACTCATCATTTCGACACTACAACGGTTTTTAACAGCCAAGGTGATTGACTTGAAAACGTACGAGTATTTAATTAATCCACATCCAATCATACTGGTATTTTATGTCCTACCCAAAATCCACAAAAGTCTCACCCAACCTCCTGGGCGCCCCATAGTGGCCTCCACGGATTCTATTTTATCACCCCTGGCAATTTTCTTAGAAAAGATTCTTACACCACTTACCCAAAAAAGTCCATCTTATCTATTAGACACAGGGGCCTTTTTAGAGACTATGAAAGCACTCCAACAAGTTCCTCCAGAAGCCATCTTAGTGTCCCTAGATGTCACAAGTCTCTATACATCGATTCCCCATGACCGGGGTATCCAAGCGGTTGAACAAATGCTGAAGGACTCAAACACCAATCCATCGATTATAGAGCTAGCCGTAGAACTACTAACAATAGTTCTTACACACAATTACTTCCTCTTTCAGGATACATTTTACGTGCAGACCAAGGGGACCGCAATGGGCTCAAATGTAGCCCCCCCTTACGCAAACTGTTACATGTCTACTTTTGAGACACAGTTTGTATATAAGAATCAACTGTTCCAAGAGCATTCCATTTTATGGAAGCGTTACATAGACGACATCTTTTGCATCTGGACAGGTTCCCAGGACACCTTAGATGAATTCTGCAGGTCCCTCAACACCGCCTGCCCTGGTCTACATTTCACTCTGAACTATCACCCACATCAGATCAACTTCCTAGATACTTTAGTCATCAAAGATGACTCAGGACTATTAACCACTGACATCTACAGGAAACCCACAGATCGCAACACATTACTACATTTTTCAAGCAACCACCCAGCCCCTATGAAACATGCTATCCCCAAATCGCAATTTCAGAGGGTTGAACGCATTGTGTCCGATACAACATTAGCGAAGTCAGATTACAAGAAATGACACGGAAATTTGAAGAAAGAGGATACCCTCAGTATCTTCTACGTGAGTCACAGGACAGCCGCACACAACCACGACCAGACACATCTGATCGCATTCCATTTGTCCACACATATCACCCCCTAGCTTACACTATACACCGTACGATACGGAAACATTGGAATATTCTCCAAACAGGTTACCCCACCATCAAATCCTTTCATCAACCCTTCTTACCGTGCTTCAAAAGAGCACCAAACATCAGAGACTCATTAGTCCGAGCTGACATAGGGACAACGTCCCTTGGTTCCCGCCAAAGATTTCTACAAACTCCTAAGAAAGGAACCTTCCCATGTCTCCATTGCCATCAGTGCCATAACATCCTTAGAGGCGATACTATTCATCATCCACAAACAGGCAGGAAATATACAATTAAGGATTACTACACCTGTGATACAAATTTTGTCGTATACCTAGTTAAGTGCCCTTGCGGCCTTGTCTACGTGGGGGAAACGACCCAACCCATTAAAGATAGAATCTCCAAGCACAAATCTACCATCAGATGCAAAAATTTACTTCTACCTCTCCCCCAACACTTCACGGCAGCAGGACACAATGTGTCCCAATTGCGGTTTCAAGTTATAGAGCAAATTAAACCGCCCCGTCGTGGGGGTAATCGAATCCAGACCCTCAAGCAGAGAGAGGCATTCTGGATTCATGAACTGCAGTCCCTTCATCCCAAAGGACTTAACAAGGACTATGATCTGCACTCATTTATCTAAACCTACCTGATCCCAATCCGTCCCAATAGGGACCTAGGTTTATTTATATGTTTATCCTTTTTACTCTACAAGGAGTTAACAACCGCAATCCGATATTCATTTGCCATTTATTAATAGGGACCAAGATTCATGTATGCTTATCTATAATGTGGCGATTGGCTGTATAAGGGTATCATAGCAGTATTCCTGTGTGTTTTACTGTACTGTGTCTTATAACTTGATTTAACATTGTATTTCATATTTCAGATGAAGGATCCATACCCATCCTCATTCTCCTATATCCCTCCTGCACTCTGCAACCCCTTCTCTCGATGGTGGAACGCTCGTTGCCATTCTTTTCCGTCAGTGGAACACATCACTTCGATACAGAAACCACTTCCTGGTCCCTGGAACGCACCTACACGTCGGCTGACACGCACGCACGTGCGCATGCGCGGCGCCGGACCAATCATATGCCGGCACTCCCTTTTTTGCGTCACTTCCTGTGACGTCACCGCATCGAGCGCTAATTACCAGCACATTCTAACTTCCTCATTGGCTGGCAGCCAAACCCTCCTCTCCTCTAATAATATTTGTAGCCAGTCTCCTAGTCG
The DNA here is from genome assembly GCF_046119375.1 of Phyllobates terribilis. Classification (NCBI taxonomy): domain Eukaryota; kingdom Metazoa; phylum Chordata; class Amphibia; order Anura; family Dendrobatidae; genus Phyllobates; species Phyllobates terribilis. Next base: position 297,729,169 of record NW_027362771.1, read on the forward strand.
TGCACTCTGCTCACATCCAGCGGTGGACACCGCGATCAATGCAGCACCTCTCCTATACTTCATGGCACAAACGGTATGTCTACCTCCCTTATTGTCCTCACCCCATTATAGCCCCATATATCCTTCCATTACCTCATAGTATGCACTTTCTCCATAGGAATCCCTGTATTGGGTCCCATCTTCTTCTCTTTTCCTGCTCCCATCCCAGTAACTTGGTAGGTTGCCCCCTTTTTTTGCTTCACTGTTGGACAAAAGGTTACAGAGACACATAGACCTTTATTTATATGTTTTGTATACATAATCTGTGACTTTATAATCACTACAATGTTTGTATTCTATATCTGTTCATTTTGTTTACATGCAGTACACTGATGAAGGTCTTGTCGACCGAAACGTCTTTACTGTGGACTGCAAATAAAAGTATCTTATTATACCATTTGGTGTGCTGAGGTTATCGTGACATTTCAAGGCTTTGGACCCAACTCATGCACCCAGGTCCAGTAGTGCTGCGTTTTTTTCTAAATATCATTTGTGAATAGGCCATAACTAGACCATTGAGTTTTCTGGATTTCTAGATGGCTTGGCATCACAAATATTATAAACATACTTTAACAATGGATATGATATAAAGCTAATGATAATATAGAAAAAAACATAACGTACACACTTTTTTTTTTACAGTAAACTGGATTGGATTGGTTAGATACAGTAATTTGTGGAAATGTAAAACATTGCGGTCTTATCTCGAGTGTCCTCTATATCACAATGAAGTGTTTGTTTACCCGCACACACAACATTGAGGGTTTCGAGCATTACATCATTATCAACGGCTGCAAGAGCTCAAGGAGCAGCAAGGATTATTCAGAAAGATAAGCTATTCAATGCCACCCACTACATTCCACACATCATAGCTCCCAGGGCAGGTCATCTCCCATGATACATGGTCTGCAGTAAAAGTCAAAGGAAAAAGATAGGCTCATGATCACTTGTTAGGTGTGTAAGGATGAATGAAGAAGAGTCTAGTTTTTATTACTGATTATAATAAACTATATAGAATATGGAAACTAATATGAAGCACCAGGATTAATTATTCTAACCCATCCTCCTGAAATCTCTCTAGAGTAGTAATGCTATTTACAATTAGGCATAATACGCCCTATAAACCTAAGGCTTTTCTCCTACATATTGCAGATACAAGTGGCGTTAAAGTGAACCTGTCTGCTGATACATGTTGCCCATGGATTAGGCACTGGCTGCATTATCTCAGCTAGTTATATCTGACTCTGAAACGCTGCGGCTGGAAAACTTCATTTAAAAGCCGCCGGGGACCAAGACGGCGCTGTAGACTAATCAGCTTGTCCTATACACAAACACAGGCAGAGACCTAGGGCAGCGGAAGGGGAGAAGCCCCCGGGGACCCACCTGTCCAACTAGTCTACAGCAGTCAAACATACCTGGCTGAGATAATACAGCCAGTGCCTGATACAAGCTGCACACGGATTGGTCACCATGTATCAGGTGTCAGGGTCTCTTTAACCCCTTCACAATCTTGGACGTATAGGTAAGTCAAAGGTCGTGTCCCTGCTTTTGATGCGGGATCCAACACTGAGCCAGCATCTTTCCCTCCACATGACAGCTGATCATGTGCTTCTTGGATCCACCCGTGGCTTTTAACCAGTTAAATGCTGCTGTCAATCACTGACAGTGGCATTTAACACGCGCTGGCCGGAAGTGCGTCACAAGTCGCGCCCATCGGCGCCTCTGTCACATGATCGCGGCGCACCGATGGGTTGTCATGACAACTGGGGGTCTGCTGAAGACCCTACCCCCGTGCCTGTCATTGTGAATCTCCTATGAATGCTGGCCAGTGAGATCGTGATTTTTGCTACACATAGCAGAGCTGAAGCCCTGCTATGTGTAGCTCAGACAATTGGATGATCACAGCTTCAAGTCTCCTAAGAGGACTATGGAAGTCCGTAAAAAGTAAAAAAAAAAATGTTTTAAAAAATATTTTTAAAAAAAACAAGTTCAAATCACCCCCTTTTTGCCCCATTCAAAATAAAACTATTAAAAAAAATAAAAAATACTAATAATACTAATACTAATAATTTGGTATCGCTGAGTTCAAAAATATCCGATCTATCAAAATCTAAAATAAATTAATCAGATTGGTAAATAGCATAACCAGAAAAAAATCTAAACGGAAGAATTAAGATCTTTTGGCCGTCTATATGGGCAGGTCATAGAAAGTTTGTGTATGGAGAAATAAAAAACGTTTTGATTATTTTACAACCCCTGGTGAGTGCTGTCAAGATTTTTTCATTGGATTGTTTTGTGATTTGGATTCTGGTGTTTTTTTTAACTGTGTCACTCAAAATCGTGAGTGTGCTATGTACATTTTTGCTGTTTTTTATGAGAGCAAAGTAGCAGTCATTACTAGATTCACACTGGTAATGTCCCCTTTCATTTAAAATAAGTTCTGGAGGCATACTCCCATGCAGATCAGTGGAGATCTTAACAGATCATTTACATTTAAGAAAAATGTGATTTCTCAGGAATAAGACATCGAATTGCTGATATCAAGGTATCATTTTATTCTGCTTCCTATAACCCACATACTCATATGCATGGCTTACAAGGGTTGATACTACTGACAAGTTCTCTTTAATAAGGACCTTGGGTTTTTCCGTTTTCGTTTTTTGCTCCCCTTCTTCCCAGAGCAATAGCCTTTTTATTTTTCTGTCAACATGGCCGTGTGAGGGCTTATTTTTTGCGGGACGAGTTGTACTTTTAAATGCCATCACTGGTTTTACCATATCATGTACTGGAAAATGGGAAAAAAATTCCAAGAAAGATGAAATTGAAAAAAAAATGCAATTCCACAGTTGTTTTTCGGTGTTTTTTTTACCACGTTCACTGAATGCTAAAACTGACTGTCCATTATTGTTTTCCAAGTCATTATGAGTTCGTAGACACCAAACATGTATAGGTTATTTTCTATTTAAGTGGTGAAAAAAAAATCCAAAGTTTGATTAAAAAAAAAAAAAAAATGGCGGCATTTTCCGAGACCCATAGCGTTTCCATTATTTGTGATCTGGGGCCAGGTAAGGGCTTATTTTTTGCGTGCCGAGCTGACATTTTTATTGATACTATTTTGGGATAAATCTGATGTTTTGATTGCCCGTTATTGCATTTTATTGCAATGTTGCGACGACCAAAAATATGTAATTCTGTCGTTTAGAATTTTTTTCTCGTTACGCCGTTTACCAATCGGATAAATTCTTTTTTTATATTGATAGATCGGGCGATTCTGAATGTGGCGATACCAAATATGTGTATGTGGGAATTTTTTTTTATTATTTTATTTTGAATGGGGCGAAAGGGGGGTGATTTAAATTTTTATATATTTTTTATTTTTTTATATTTTTAAAACCTTTTTTTACACTTTCTGCATGCTTCAATAGTCTCCATAGGAGACTAGAAGCTACAGTTTCCTGATCGTTTTTACTGCATACAAGCGACGAGCAGATCGCCTGTATGCAGGAGAAATGCTCCTGTGCTATGAGCACTGACCACTAGGTGGCGCTCACAGCTAGCAAGACATGACAACCACAGGGGTCTGCTGCAGACCCCGGGTTGCCATGCCCACATGCCCACCCATCAGTGACCCGCGATCATGTGACGGGGTCACTGATGGGCGGGGCTAAGGCCGCGGCGCTGTTAAATGCCGCTGTCAGAGATTGACAGCAGCGTTTAACTGGTTAACACCCCCGGGTGGATTGCGATTCCAACCGCGGCTGACATGTGCCCGATTCAGTGCGGGTTCAGCGCCGGAGCCCGTGCTGAACCGGGGGTGGTGGCCTGGGGCGTACTAATACGCCCCAGGCTTTAAAGGGATCAAACAAACAGACATCTGAAAGAGAGCAAGGACTCATTTGTAGATTAGTTATGATGGAGGAGCTGAAGAATTCTCTAAAGGAGATGTTCATTGCAGGTAAAACAGCGTAAGGAAGTTTTATCCTGCAGCACGCTGCTTCCTATCAGGAACACAGTGGTTTTAAAATGTTTATAACCTGAGAAACAAAGAAGTCTGTCTTTTTTTTCCAGAAACAGCACCACTCCTGGCTGGTATTACTAATTAATAATATTCATTTTGTCGTAGCTAAACTCTGAGATAACTGTAACAGAAAAGCAGGTAATTGTACTGTAGTATAATAGTATCATTTGTTAGTAAGCATAAAACTGCACTGTACAGCACTGACATGAAAGGCTGACAAGATGGAGAAGAAACAGCAGAAATTGACTCTAATCAGATGAGATATCAGCAGTAAGTCAATAGATACAAATATTTAAAACTAAACTGTACTTTCAACAAACTATGCATAAATGAATAGTATAGTCAACTGTAAGAAACATATCTTATCAGAGAAATCGGCTTCCTTCCCCACTTATCAGATACGTCTTCCCCTCCCCATGAACTCATCATCCACTGTGAAAAAGAATCTCAAGTCTGTCTTGCTTAGAGGAGAGGGACTACAGTACAGGTGCCACAGGCCATTATCCTCTATGGAGAAAGGAGAGGGGGAGAAATGAGCAGCATGGAAGAGATCAGACAGAGACAGATGGAAAACATTGTGCAGAGCTTTTGAACAAGTGTTTTTCCTCACATCAGAGGTTGTTTCAGACCAACACAGCTGAGCTCTGCTGCATAATGTCCTCCATGTTACTGCATCTTGTGTGTGAGCTAAAAAGTGAATGAAGAACAGTTATCCCCCTTTTTACTGTGGGAGAGATCACTGCAGCTGGTCTCCTACCCCAGCTCCCAGTGGATTGCAATTTACAGATAGAACACATAGAGGGGAAATCTAGTGAGAATGCTGGATAAAAGTCATATACTGGCCAGAAATTGAGTTATTCCTCATGTATTGACACAGGACACCTTATTCTGAAAAGTCACTTGAAGGCACAGTTACCTTGTAATATATACTGTATGACTTGCAGAGAGATGATTGGAGTAATATTGTTGTTTATAAAACAACTTCCCTTAGGGTACATTCACACATTCGGGTGAAATGTCTGTATGCTGCCTTATTTTATTTTTTTTATTGCATGGCACATGAACATGACATCAATGAGACTCAGAGCAAGTCCTATTCTGATCCAATTTTGAAAAAAAGAATAGGACATAATGGGTCTGTGTGCTGACCAAGAAAAGGTCAGGCAGAACACTGATGCTTCACACACACATATGCATGAATGTAACCTTATTATGTATAATGCCATCCCTTAGTATATATTTGGCTCACTAATTATGTATAGCACTGTCTTTTAGTATATAGTGTGCTCGCTTGTTATGTATAGCGCCATCCTTTATTATATAATTTCCTCCCTTAGGCTGTGTGCCCACGATGCAGAAATGCTCCGGATTGTACATGCGTTTTTCCTGCCAGGGACATGCGGAAGTGAAGCGTTCTTCACTTGCATTTCCGCACGCGGGTTGACAAGCTTTCCAAGCGATTTTAGCATCACTTGGAAAGTGCTTGTCAACTTGGTCACACTATATAAATCCATACAACTGGTTAAAAATAAAAAAATAAATCTATACTTACCATCTGATGGCCCCCGGAGTCTTGCTTCCCTCCGTTCTCCCTTGTCGGCAGCTCGCGGTACACTGCACTGAAGGACATGACCATGACGTCAGTGCAGGTCCTTCAGTCCACTGTGATCTGCCGGCAAGGGAGGACGAGCGCAGCGGGGGCCGTCAGAAGGTAAATATAACATTTATTTTTTATTTTATTCTTTTTTTCACAGGTTCTATGGTACCCGGGTCCGGAGGAGAGTCTCCTAATTGGTAGTGCTGCGTTTTTTTCCGCAATGATAACCCGCAGCGGAAATTTCCGCAGCATGTGCACAGCACATGCGGATTATCATTGGGGAACATGGCAGGCCTTCTACCATGCGTTTTTTAAGCGTTTCTGCAGCGTTTTTGCTGCTGCGGAAACGCTTAAGAAACGCATCGTGGGCACACAGCCTTATTATGTACAGCACTGTCCCTTATTACATAGCATCCTCTCTTTCATAGACCTCACTATCCTCTTTTACATAGTATCCTCTCTACTTATGTATGGCATTGTGCCTTATTACATATTGTCCACTCTTATTATGGATAGCGCCTTCCCATTATTACATAGCATCATTTGTTATGTATTGCATTGAATACTATATAGGGTATTCTCGTGTTATTATTGTTATTAAGAGTGCTGTCTCTTGTTAAGCATGAAATAAAATGCTGATAAAACAGCACTCAGGGGTCCAGAAACACTTCTTGCACAAATCAGATGCCCCAAGCTGTCAGTGTCCGCTGCTTATATATGGTATGTCTATTAACAGTGCAATTACTGACAAATTCATTAGTAGCTAGTGGGAAGAAGGCATCAGATCGTACAGAAGGTCAAACTTAAAGTGATTGCACAAAAGAAGGGTTCAAGGTATTTTATTGCAGAGTACAGAGAAATTATTTACCTATAGACATAGGCTTAGAGTGGAATCTGGCTAAACTATTGGATGATTTTTGGACCGATTTTTAAAAGCTCTGTACTAAATATGGCCAGTGAGTGACCTCAGATGTTACCTTAGAATTAAATTTAAACAAATCCAGATTGATTCCATAGAGCTGTAACAGGTGTTGGCAGAAAGCCTATGGAAGGAAAACATCAATTTTTAATTATGGTAACTGAAGCTTTAATCAAGATTATCCGGTGATGCTTATTATCTGCTAAGAAAAACACATATTTGAGTAAAATGATACTGATCAGGAGCTTTTAATATAATAATATGCATTAAATAGGATCTACATTGAAATTTAAAACGTTTAAATATCAATTTCTCATTTTTATAACCATTAAATTTAGTTAACTGGTTTTGCAAGGACACTAGCAAATTTAAAGGGAATTTGTCACCAGGTTTTTGCTACCCCACACCTGAGAGCAGCATGATGTTGGATTTACTAGTTCTCTGGCCATACGCGCCCACAATATTGATTATCAGTAGTGATGAGCAAGTATGTTCTGTAAATCCTTTCGGCGAGCATTCCTCACATGTATTAAAGCTGTCAAACAGTCGCAAATCATGCACACAGAGTGACTCAAACATAACACCCGAGCACGCTGAAGATACTCGGAAAACACCCGAGCATGCTTGTAAATCTTGAGTAATGAGCATGCTCGCTCATCGCTAATTATCAGCACTCTGTGTACATAGGCAGAAAGCTGCAATCAGTGGTCAGGGGTAGAGTTACACAATTTACTTGAGATTGACTATGTGGGTGCTATGTCAAGTTTCCTCCAGTATATTATGGTTTTTGGGTGGCCTGTTTGTGGAGCCTTTAATATCACATTTTCAACGTTGTTGACAGTGTCATGATCATGGCTGTGTTGGTACAATATTCAACAATACTACTGGAATATGGAATTAAAGTGAGGTATATTTATGAAAACTAGCATAAACTAGGTTTTATAAATTTCTAAAAATGCAAATTCTTTATGCAATTTAATTGACCACTTGTTTTTGTTTTTTTTACAAAAGCCTTATGTAAAAACTATGCTTGTCTAGTGTACGAACTGACTACTGTTAAAAAACATTATTTTTAGCAGGTTTATATATTATTGACAGTTGAGGAGACGGAGGCCTTCAAAATGTGTAGAAGAAAAAAACCACATAGCAGCATGCTGCAAGGTACTTTTAAGAAATTGGAGTTAGGGTTTGTAATGATTTATATGTTTTGCAATTAAAACTATAGAAAAACAAAACATACTTCTGCAATATATACTGTACATCTATATTGTTGGATATACAAAGAGCTATACATACATTCTCCTATTGCTTTTGTTGGGGGTTTTATTGGTGGTATATGAAAATCAAACCTGAAACCAGATAAAAAGGGGGAGAAGTTGACTCAATTGTTTGCATTGTTTGTCTCTGTGTGCCACAATAAGCATGGAGAACAGAAATTAGAGAAGAGAACTGTCTGAGGACTATGGCAGGAGACCCTGGAGTACCTCACTGCTGACAAAGAGACCTAAAAAAGCTAGACTGCAGTTTGCCAAAATGTATATGAGTAGGCCAAAATCTTTCTGGGAAAGCATCTTGTGGATGGATGAAACCAAGATAGAGCTTTTTGGTAAAGCATATCATTCTACTGTTAACCAAAAAAGGAATGAGGCCTACATAGAAAAGAACACTGTACCTACAGTCAAATATGATGGAGGTTCAAAGATGTTTTGAGGTAGTTTTGCTGCCTCTGGCACTGGGTGCCTTGACTGTGTGCAAGGCATCATGAAATCTGAATATTATCAAAGTATTTTGGGTTGCAATGTAGTGCCAAGTGTCAGAAAGCTGGGTTTGTGTCCTAAGTTATGGAAACAAAGCGTTGGAGAGTTCTGAAGTGGGCAGCAATGAGTCCAGATCTAAATCCCATTGAACACCTGTGGAGTGATCTTAAAATTGCTATTGGGAGAAGGCACCCTTCCAATATGAGAGACTTGGGGCAGTTTGCTAAAGAAGAGTGGTCCAAAATTCCAGTTAAGAAATGTAAGAAGCAGTTGTCTGGACCATTTTTATGGTTTTATGTGAAATTGTGTAACATTTTTTTCAGTTTTTTGTGTTGTTCCAATACGCAAAAAAGAAATAAATATAATATACAGTATATCAAAACATGTGATCTTCTGGCTTGTTTAAAAAAAAATCATTGTTCTTGGCAGCACATCGTCCTGTGCTGCCGAGAACAGTTGCTACCTATGTGCACAGAATGACCTATTATGGATTGTCTTGTGCACATTGTAAGCATGGTCATCCTGTCCAAGCAGGCTATTAAAGGGAATCTGTCACCAGGTTTTTTGCCAATTTATATGAGAGCAGCATGACATAGGGACCAAAACTCTGATTTCAGCAATGTGTCACTTGCTGGTCTGCTTGCTGTTGTTTTTATGCAATCACAGTTTTATCTGATGAAGATTTAGCAGCGCTCAGAATGCTGTGTATAACCTCACCCCCCCAACTGATTGGCAGCTTTCCGTGAAACACTGTACATTGACAGAAAGCTGCTAATCAATGGTGTGGGCTGGGTTACACAGAACAGTTGACTAGGAGGCACGAGACATTTAGTCCTGTAGTGATATGCTGATAAAACACTGATTTTATTGAAACAGCAACACACAGTCTAGTAAGTGACACATGGCTGGAATCAGTGGCAGTCATTTAACCCCACAAATTGTCTACTGTAAACAAGCCCTTACTTACCATAGGTCTCCATATTAAGAGATAACTGTCCAGGGTTTCTTTTTTCTGTTTTCTTTAGTGTTTTACTACAAATTGTTTCCAGCGGGATCCTCAGTGATCAATCAATTATTGGACAGCGAATATTACTGCCATAAAGAAAAATGTATAGCTGTCAGGGTGGAACATTAACCTTCTATTGTTCTTCACATTTTACCTGGCCTAATATTAGCATCAAGCAAATGACCAATTGTAATAAGTCCCCATTTTGTTATAAATTCCACAAATGTTCCCATAGGAATCCATTATAATATCTTCTGCAGAAATGTGATGAAATTTTCAGTTATTCATCAAAGCTCTCTAGCTCTTTATCTAATGCCAAAAGCAGCACAGAACTTAAAAAATGTGCAACCTTATAAAAGCAAAGCGTTTCTTAACCTGGCACTTTTCCTTAAGAGTACTCAGCTATGAGGCTATAATAATTAGGCCCCAAGGCAGACTGATGAGCGCATGCTGAGTACTTGAAAGGCTTTTGGCCTGTGTACTGTTTGTGTTGGAGGGATGCGCTTATTCTTCTATCAATGGCTATAACACTAGTGATTTCCAGTATAAATAAGGCTAAAGAAACATAAGCATAAATATTTCATAATAAAATTTATTCTTCCTTGGCCATCAATATCATCTACTGCATTATGAGTTCCGATCAATAGCTATTCTAGAGGAAGCCCGGGTGTTTTGTGCATCCAATGATCTTTTATTAGCCGTTAATTTCTCAAGAAAGCACCAACTTATAATAGTAATATCGTTTCATAACTAGCATGTGTAATACAATTATGTTCCCACGAGTTTTCTATAATAATTTTCCATAGAATTTTCCATAAATTCAATAATTAGTCATTGTATGCTCATTTTTCTGCAAGTAATATTCAATTCTAAACCAGTTGGCTAGGAATAAATAAAAGGGTCTACTTTTTACCCAGCAACAATGCTGTTCTTGTCCATTGACTGCATCTGTATTGTAGTGCAGTCAAGAATACCTTAAAGGGAACATATCAGTAAGATTTACCTTCCCAATCTGTCTATATCATAGAATCATAGAATCATTGAATGGTAGAGTTAGAAGGGACCTCCTGGGTCATCTGGTCCAACCCCCTGCTCAAAGCAGGATTCACTAGATCATCTCAGACAGATGTCTGTCCAGCTTCTGTTTGAAGACGTCCATTGAAGGGGAACTCACCACCTCTCGTGGCAGCCTGTTCCACTCATTAATCACCCTAACTGTCAAAAAGTTTTTTCTAATATCTAATCTGTGTCTCCTCCCATTTAGTTTCATCCCATTGCTTCTAGTCTTTCCTTGTGCAAATGAGAATAAAGATGATCCTTCTACAATGTGACAGCCCTTGACATATTTGTAGACAGCTATTAAGTCTCCTCTCAGTCTTCTTTTTTGCAAGCTAAACATTCCCAAATCCTGCAACCGTTCCTCATAGGACATGGTTTGCAGACCAGTCACCATTCTGGTCGCTCTTCTCTGAACTTGCTCCAGTTTGTCTATGTCTTTTTTAAAATGTGGTGCCCAAAACTGTACACAGTATTCCAGATGAGTTCTGACCAAAGAGGAGTAAAGACCGATAATGACTTCACGTGATCTAGACTGTATGCTTCTGTTAATACATCCCAGAATTGTATTTGCCTTTTTTGCTGCTGCATCACACTGTTGACTCATGTTCAGTCTATGATCTATTAGTATACCTAAGTCTTTTTCACATGTACTGTTGCTTAGCTCTATTCCTCCCATTCTGTATATGCTTTTTTCATTTTTATTGCCCAGATGTAGTACTTTGCATTTTTCCCTGTTAAAAACCATTCTGTTGGTTGCTGCCCACTGCTCCAGTTTATTTAGGTCTTTTTGAATCCTCTCTCTCTCTTCTCTAGTATTAGCTATCCCTCCTAGCTTTGTGTCATCAGCAAATTTAATCAGTTTACCCTCAATTCCTTCATCTAAATCATTGATAAAGATGTTGAACAATACAGGTCCCAGGACGGAGCCCTGTGGTACCCCACTTGAGACATTCATGCAGCTGGATGTGAAGCCATTTACAACCACCCTTTGAGTCCGATCACTAAGCCAGTTATGAATCCACCTAACAGTTGCCTGGTCCATTGCATACTTGGTCATTTTTTCAATAAGGATGATGTGAGATACTTTGTCAAATGCTTTGCTGAAGTCAAGATATACTATATCTACAGCATTTCCCTGATCCACCCAGTCAGTGATTCTGTCATAGAAGGAAATTAAGTTAGTCTGACATGACTTGTTAGTTACAAACCCATGCTGACTCTGGTTAATCACTTCATTCTTATCCATGTACTTACATACATGTTGTTTAATAATTTGTTCAAAGATCTTTCCTGGTATAGAAGTCAGACTCACCGGCCTATAGTTCCCTGGGTCCACCTTCTTCCCCTTTTTGAAGATAGGAACAACATTTGCTCTTCTCCAGTCTTCTGGGACTTCTCCTGTTCTCCAAGAATTTTCAAAGAGTATGGAGAGTGGTTCTAAAATTTCTTCTACAATCTCCTTCAGTACTCTGGGGTGTAATTCATCTGGACCTGGAGACTTGAACTCATTTATGTTAGCTAAATATTCCCTCACAATCTTTCCGTTTACTGATAACTTGGATTCCTCTATTCCTTTAAAAGGACAGTTTAGATCAGTTGATGTTACATTTTCTTTCTGAGAGAAAACAGATGCAAAATAGGAATTAAAAAGTTCGGCCTTCTCAACATCCTCTCTTACCATTTCTCCATTTTCATCCTGTAAAAATCCTATAGCATCTTTGACTTTTCTTTTACTTTTGACATACCCCCAAAATCCTTTTTTATTGCTTTTGACATCTCTTGCAAGCCTTAATTCATTGTCAGCTTTAGCTAACCTGATACGTGCCCTGCAGGATCTGCAGACTGCATTATAATCTTCTTTAGATATGCCTCCCTCTTTCCATTTAATAAACATTTCTTTCTTTCTTTTTAGCATGTGTTTAAGTTCTGTGTTCATCCATCCTGGTTTCCTTAAATGCTTCCCATTCTTCCTACTTTTCGGGATTGTTAACGATTATGCTTTGAGAATCTCATTTTTAAAAATTTCCCATCCTTCCTGGACATTTTTGTCCTTAAGGACATCCAGCCATTGGATCCCTCCTATTCTCTTTCTGAGTCTCTTAAAATATGCCTTTCTAAAATCTAACCTTGAAGTTTGAGTCTTCACATGTCTTCCTCCTCTAGTTATCCAAAATTCTATAATAGCATGATCGCTGCCTCCTAGGGTCCCAGCCACCTTTACCTCCTCAACCATTTCCTCCCTGTTTATAAGGATTAGATCCAAAGTAGCAGATCCCCTTGTTTTCTCCCCTACCTTTTGGAAGATAAAGTTGTCAGCAAGAGAGGATAAGAATTTGCTTGACCTGTTAGTTTTACTTGAGAGAGATTTCCAACAAATGTCTGGATAGTTGAAATCTCCCATGACCACTACGTCATATTTTTTCGAGAACTTGGTCATTTGATACATAAAGACTTCATCCATATCTTCAGCTTGCCCAGGTGGCCTGTAGTAAATGCCTACAATGGTGTCCTTTCCGTTGTTCTCTCCTTGTATTCTTACCCAAACAGTTTCCACAGAACTCCCAGTCTCTGAAGCTTCAATCTCTGTGCAGATATACGCTTTTCTAACATACAATGCAACACCTCCTCCTCGTTTATCAAGTCTGTTTCTTGCAAATAAGTTGCATCCTTTTAGCCTTTTATTCCAATCATGTGTATCGTCCCACCAAGTTTCAGTGATTCCAATGACATCATATTCCTTTTCCTGCATTAGTAGTTCCAATTCTCCTTGTTTGTTGTCCATGCTTTGTGCATTTGTATAAAAACATTTTAGTTTGTGATTGGTTTCTCTTCCTCCCATATTTTTATTTAGATTTTTTTGTCTTTGTTCTTCTTTTCCACTTCCAGTAGCAGAGATCTCAATAGTATTTGTCAGCTGTATGGCTTTTTCTGGCCTTTTGCTTCCCTTCCCACATTGTTCTAGTTTAAAGCTCTTCTGATGAGTGTAGCAAGGCGACTTCCAAATACATGTTTTCCAGTCTTCGTAAGGTGCACCCCATCTCTAGCAAGTAGTCCATCGTATAGGTAATTCATTCCGTGATCCAGAAATCCAAATCCTTGTTGACGGCACCATCGACGTAGCCAGTTGTTCACCTGTAGAATCTTATTCCACCTCATTGTTCCATGGCCATCCACTGGGAGGATGGATGAGAAGACCACCTGCGCTCCCAATTCTTTCACTTTCTTGCCTAAGTCTTCAAAGTCACTGCAGATGGTTTCCAGGTCCTTTCTTGCGGTGTCATTTGTCCCCACATGTATTAGCAGGAATGGGTAGTGATCTGTAGGTCTGAAGAGTCTTGATATCCTGTCAGACACATCTTTAATTTTTGCTCCTGGAAGACAGCACATTTCTCTTGAGGTTATGTCTGGTCTGCAGATAGCGGCCTCTGTTCCTCTTAACAGGGAATCCCCCATGACCACCACTCTCCGTTTTTTCTTCACAACATTCTTCTTTCTCCATCCAGGAGGATTCTGAGGGCTTACAAGGTTATTCATTGCTGGCAAAGTCTTATCTTGCTGTATTTCTTCATGGTTCTCCTGTGTGAGAGCCTGGTACTGGTTCCTGAGCAGTATGGGTGCTGACTGCCTCTCGATCCTCCTGCTTCTGTGGGTCACATGCTTCCATTCCTCTGTTTCGTCAGGTGCAGTTCGAATTTCTTCTCTTTCTGAATCATGAAGAGATAATTCTGCTCTGTCTAAGAACTCTTCACCTGCCTTAATGATTTTCAAGGTAGTTAACCTCTCTTCTAGATTTCGCAACTTTTCCTCCAACAGGGACACAAGCTTGCATTTCTGGCATGTGAAGTCTGGCTTTTCCACTGGCAAGTCTGTGAACATGTAGCAGGATATGCAGCTCACCAAATGGCTCCTGGACTCTTCCATGTTCTTATTGTTAATGTTCTGAAAACAGTGAAAAAAGCTTAAAAAAAAAGCTTCAAAATGCGTGCGCCTGTAGGCGCGCGGTTTACCGATGTCCTCTTTTCAGCTCCAACAGCCAAAATCCAGTGTTCTTTGAGCTCGCGGAGACTCTTCACTTACCCCAAAATGCAGTGGGAATATGCAAATTATCTCCTCAGGACTCCTCCCCTGGTTTACCGATGTCCTCTTTTCAGCTCCAACAGCCAAAATCCAGTGTTCTTTGAGCTCGCGGAGACTCTTCACTTACCCCAAAATGCAGTGGGAATATGCAAATTATCTCCTCAGGACTCCTCCCCTGGTCATGTAGGTCATAGAAAGTTTAACAAAATGATACCTTGATAATGACAATCTGATTTCTTATTTCCGAGAAATTCGCATTTTTCTTAATATGTAAATGAATTGTTGAGATCAAAAGGTTGCACATAGATCTCCCTGAGGATCTTCCTCCAGAGCTTATTTTAAATGAAAGGAGGTGTTACCAGAGTGAGACATGTAGATGAGGAGAGAAGACTGTCAGTCTTTATATGTCTCACGCTGGTATCGCCCCCTTTCATTTAAAATAAGCTCTGGAAGCATATTCTTTGGGAGATCAATGTCCGGCCCATATATCTTAACAGCTCATTTACATGTTAAGAAAAACGTGTTTTTTTCGAGAATAAGATCGTAAATATCAAGATGTCACTTCATTCAACTTTCTATGACCTACATGCCCATATAGACGGCTTAGGGAGGTTGATCTGATAGATTCCATTTAGAGGGAATCTGTCAGCAGGTTTTTGCTACCTCTTCTGAGAGCAGCGTAATGTAGGCAAAGAAAAGCTGAATCCAACAATGTATGACTTAGGTTGCTGAGTGCAACCATTCTGACACGATCAGAGTTTTTAGATTTAGCAATGCAGCAGAGCTGAAAAGCTTCCCGCGCCCACGCCAGGCTCTGTATATATAATGTTCATAGACAGTGAGCTGCTTATTACAGAAGGGGGTGTGTTGGACTAGGGCTCACACAACCAGCTAGGCAATGATAAGCTACTGGTGGAAAAACAATCATTGTAAGCAAACAAAACCTCAGAGCTTGATAAGAGAAGCATCAATGAAATCTGTGTTTTAACCCTTAGCTAATGCTGTCTTTAGATTACATAGCAGAAACCTGCTGACAGATTCCCAAGGTCATGAACTGCAATGCAAGGCACGGACAATGATACTTTTCCAACTTTGTGAAATGATATTAAGGACCCTTAAACAAGACCATATGTAGATAAGGCTAGACCCTATAGCAAACTTTTTAATGACCCACTCCACTCCCCCAATCATGAACATTTACCAGCTTTGTATGGAACTAAAGGCAAAAACACTCATTTTCATATATATTGTACCATCCATGATCTAAATAAATAAAAAATAATCAAAACTATGATTATTATTATTATCATTATTATTAATAATATATTGTGACATTGCATAGCAAGAGCCACACCAACATAGCCATAAGAGGCTTATTTATTGCAGGATGAGACCTTTTTTAATTGAACTGTTTCTTTGGATCCGTATAAATGATTGATTTATTATTTTTGAGGAATGGATGCAATAAGATATATGAGATGTGTGTTATTACTTAGCACTATTCAAAGAGCAAAACAACGTACTATGAAAAATAAAATATACGGATGGTAAGAGTTACTATTACATATGCCAGTAAAACTAAGAACTTCAACCAAACAGTATGCCAAGAAAATACTCCACAAATTTCTGTCAATTTCAATAGTAGAAGAAAGATGGTGGAGTACGCCGGATGGTCCACGCAGAATCATTGCAATGGTGGAAAGGCAAGGTAGAATAAAAACAGCAAATGGTATAGCAGCTGGTGTCGCCAATCACACACATGAGAAGACATAAGCAGCAGTCATGGACTAGTGGTAACAGGATCATGTTATTGCATCCCTGGCTCTACTGCACTAGCCTGGGCCCCTTCTGATTTTGTGGACACCTAGTACCACTCCAAGTATTTTTCGACTTGTCTGAAAATTGCTGTGGTGTGACCACCACCAATGCAGTCCTAGCCTAATTGTGCACTTAGTTATTCATTCTGCAGTGTAACATGTAACATGTATGGAGACTACTGACCTTAGGAGAAGAAAAATGACAATCCCTAACTCCTATTTTTGTTATGACAGGACTGTATTAAAGCAGGAACATTCTTCACTGCAGCAGAAGCTTAGACCTGAAGTATGTGAAAGATATAGAGGCAGGGGTGTAGATGGATGATAATCCCTCAGATTCCAGGGTTGTTTCACACCTGAGGGTAGGGCGGACCATGAGAATTATTTGCACCTGACAAGCAATATGTGGGTACCTGTATATGCACCAGTAAGACCAGATTTTCAGCTGTTTGGTTATTGTTCTTTGTTTCCTTGTCTTTGTTATCTTTATGGAGTGTAACTCGTGAAGCCGCTTTCGTATGTCTCACTATTCTAAGTTTCCCTTTAAGAAATATTTTCATTTTTGTATTTAGAAAATAAGACAATCACAATAATATGTTTAGAAATATAATGAAATATACACCACATATAATCAAGTGTACAGCAATATATTGGGCTACGGTGAAGATCTTATTGGTTTTCCGAATAGCACTGTAAACTTATGGCCATGGCCACCCAATGATTTCCATGCAGATTTCATCATTGCACAGCAAAACTAGAACACATCCACATCATGTAGGATGGGAGCAAATTTAAAAAAAATCTACAACATGTACTCTGATGATGATCTGCACGGAATTTTTTTGCTGCATGAGCATGGGGTATTGTTAAAAACAGCCTGTCATCATGATTATGCATATTAAAATACAGGTATGACGATAATGGCGCTGTTATATTGATTTAAATGGGCTGTCCACTACTAGGACAACCCCTTCTCATTTCCCCATGTTTGGCCCCATTAAAATAAAAACACCTACAGTGGTGTGAAAAGGTGTTTGCCCCCTTCCTGATTTCTTATTCTTTTGCATATTTGTCACACTTAAATGTTTCAGATCACAAAGCAAATTTAAATATTAGACAAAGATAACACAAGTAAACACAAAATGCAGTTTTTAAATGAAGGTCTTTATTATTAAGGGAAAAAGCAATCCAAATCTACAGGGCCCCGTGTGAAAGAGTGATTGAACCCTAAATCTAATAACTGGTTGGGCCGCACTTAGCAGCAACAACTACAATCAAGTGTTTGCGATAACAGGTAATGAGTCTTTTACAATGCTCTGGAGGAATTTTGGCCCACTCATTTTTGCAAAATTTTTGTAATTTAGCCACTTTGGAGAGTTTCCGAGCGCGAACCGCCTTTTTAAGGTCAGCCATAGCATCTCAATCGGATTAAGGTCAAGACTTTGACAAGACCACTCCAAAGTCTTAAT
The DNA here is from genome assembly GCF_046119375.1 of Phyllobates terribilis. NCBI lineage: Eukaryota > Metazoa > Chordata > Amphibia > Anura > Dendrobatidae > Phyllobates > Phyllobates terribilis. Next base: position 297,746,927 of record NW_027362771.1, read on the forward strand.
TTTATTTTTCTTAAGCCATTCAGAGGTGAATTTGCTGGTCTGTTTTGGATCATTGTCCTGTTGCATAACCCAAGTGCGCTTCAGCTTGAGTTCACAAACAGATGGCCGGACATTCTGCTTCAAGATTTTTTGGTAGACAGCAGAATTCATGGTTCCATTTATTGCAGCAAGTCTTCCAGGTCCTGAAGCAGCAAAACAGCCACAAACCATCACACTACCACCACCATATTTTACTGTTGGTATGATGTTCCTTTTCTGTAATGCTGTGTTACTTCTAAGCCAGATGTAATGAGACATGCACCTTCCAAAAAGTTAAACTTTTGCCTCGTAAATCCACAGAGTATTCTCCCAAAAATCTTGGCAATCATTAAGATATTTTCTGGCAAAACTGAGATGAGCCTTTATGTTCTTTTTGCTCAGGAGTGGCTTTCATCTTGGAACTCCGCCATGTATGCCATTTTTGCCCAGTCTCTTTCTTATGGTGGAGTCATGAGCACTGACCTTAACTGAGGCAAGTGAGGCCTGCAATTCTTTGGATGTTGTTGTGGGGTCTTTTGTGACCTCTTGGATGAGTCATCGCTGCACTCTTGGGGTAATTTTGGTCCGCCGGCCACTCCTGGGAAGGATCACCACTGTTCCATGTTTTCCCCATTTGTGGATAATGGCTCTCCTGTGGTTCACTGGAGTCCCAAAGCTTTAAAAATGGCTTTATAACCTTTTTCAGACTGATAGATCTCAATTACTTTGTTTCTCATTTGTTCCTGAATTTCTTTGGATCACATCATGATGTCTAGCTTTTGAGGATCTATTTGTCTACTTTACTTTGTCAGGCAGGTCCTATTTAAGTAATTTCTTGATTGAGAACAGGAGTGGCAGTAATCAGGCCTGTGTGTGGCTAGGGAAATTGAACTCAGCTTCCCAAAGATGTGATAAATCACAGTTAATTTATGTTTTAAGGGGCGGGGAGCAATCACTCTTTCACACAGAGCCCTGTAGGTTTGGATTTCTTTTTCCCTTAATAATAAAGACTTTCATTTAAACACTGCATTTTGTGCTTACTTGTGTTATCTTTATCTAATATTTAAATTTGTTTTGTGATCTGAAACATTTAAGTGTGACAAACATGCAAAATAATAAGAAATCAGGAAGGGGGCAAACACTTTTTAACACCACTGTATACTCATCTCCTGTTCCAGCACCATTCCAGCTATGTCCGCACTCACGTTCAAAGGGCCAATGTAATGTTTGTACATCACATGAGCCCTGCAGCCAATCAGCACTGGCGTCACCTTCAGATGCATACGTAATCAAGAGGAAGTCAGAGCTGTGACTGGCCGCTCACTTTCTCTGGATTACTTATATGTCCGAAGACAGGGACAGTGAAGCCAGCGCTGATTGGGACGTCACTGCCGACACTGCTGGAACGCTGCCAGCACAGGAGGTAAGTATAAATGTTTTTATTTTAAAAGGACCGAACATGGGAAATGAGAAGAAGTTGATCTAGTAGTGGACAACCCTTTTAATAGATACCTTCAGCGGAGAAATCTGTAGCCTGGTTGTTTAATCATCATTGGAAGTTTTGGTTTCTTAAGCTTTTGGTGCATTGGGGTGGGACTGTGGGTAGGGTCTTTGGTTTTGCCCCAGCCTGTTTGTTGCCTCTGGTGTCCGTATCTTCTACTCGTTTTAAATTTTGTGCCATCGCCGTCCTAACCGTGGGCGACACATGCCCAGATTAATCTCGCAACGGGCTTCAGTAAAATTATGCCAAGGTGGTGCATACGCAGATTGAGCAAACGCTGCCACAATCGCCATTTTTCTGAAGACTGACAGAAGATCAATCTACGCATGCCTGTGGCTAGGACAGCGATGGTGCAAAAATTAAAACAGGAAGAAAATACGGACACCAGAGGCCCACAATCCACAAAAAATAATGAAAATGAGAACGGCTCCATTCCTTATGATAGATAGGCGTGTTATCCGTGTAAAATATGAATAACTCTCGTAAGCATAAAACAAATGTCGGAATGAGCCTTAAGTGTCTGTAAAAAACAAGCCAGATATATTAGATTTTGATCTTAGCCACAAATCAAACTCGCCAATTGAAATCAGTTGGCAATCTATGTATCAAATATAGGCTAAGCTTGCAATTTTTTCTTACAAGAAAAACAGATAAAAATTAATGGTAAAAAACAGACACATGGACCAAAAATAGATGAATATTGGATCAAGCAAATTGATGAAAAATGGTCAGTATTATGTAAAAAAAATGGATGTCTGAATCAGGCTTATCTCATTCTGCTATGTACTGTAATACATCAAGGCTGTAGAAGCCAATTGGTCCAAAATTTTGAAACCATAATGCAAAAAAGATTTTTTACCCAAAATACATGTATTTCAATAAAAAAGACAGTAGGGTTGTCCATTTCATTGGGATGACATTTGATTTTAACGTGCTTTATTAAAAATATTTCAATACTTGCATTCTTAAATAAATGCCCCTAGGAAACCCCCCATTCTGGCAAAAATAGAATTTTTAATGGTTTTGAAAAATTTAATATGTAGTCTAGATTTTGCACAAGATTGTATTTTTTTACAGAATGCACCTTATTATTTATTTTGCGCAAATACTCTTTATTGTTAAATAAGACTGTTAATAGCCGGACCAAACACAAATTGCATTAGACCCCATACAGGCATGTTTTGGGGGATCATGTTACGAGTCATGCGATGTCCCCTGGCCTGTTATGAATATAGAAACATAACCATGAAACCACATAACCAGCAGTCAGTTAAAGGAACAGTACCTCTGCAGATAAGCTTAGAGGAGCCGCAGACTAGTTACATATACCATCATATCACATAGAACGCATTGTCTGCAAAGTCCTTGACCATGGGCTGTTTGGACTGTCAGCACAAAACACCAGGGGATGGGATCAGAAGGAAGGAAATCTCTAACTGTGCTAACTTGCTGTTTTGTGCAGAGAATTATAAAGAGCAGAAATGTATATAGGGACAATATTTATTTTGGCCCATTTTTCTGAATGTATTTAAGTATTTGAAAAGATGATAGTGTCCCCACTACCTCAATAAGATAAATGCCACGGCGGAGATCAGTATGAGTTTGCATGCAGGTGAGTGATGACAACATAGTCATAAGTGTTTTGGAATGCCTTAAGTAAGGTGTTGCTGGGTAGCTGATGAAGAGTGCATCCACCAGTAATGGGCAAGGAGATGGCTTCAAAGCTTCTCTGATTTGGCAAATATTTGAGTGTGAGGAGGAGTGCCACATTGAAGTTGGCTCGTAGACCGTTACCTGTGAGGGACTATGAGGTGGCAACTATGAAGAATAAAACTCAAGAGTGTGTAAAGTGCCAGTGAATATGAAAAGGGCTGTGGCCAACACAGAGTATGTGACCTGAGCTGATGTGCTAGGGACACAGAGAATCAAGCAAAGTAATGGAGGTTCTGCTAAGGAATGTGTCAAAATTATCTGTGAAGTACCAACCTATTGTCTCTGTTCAAGTCAAACTGTTGCCTTACGTGAGACTGTGGAACACATCAGCTAGTTGAAACCTGTAAAACTTTGTAACCATCAAGCTTGTTGCCTTCTTGTAACCACATTTCTTCAGTTGACATCTGCATCCTCCCACCATTCACTAGTGGGGAACCACTCTACCACCGGACCACTACTACCTATTTGTTTCCAAAGCAGAATGACAATGTATATGCCATCTTATAATATGTTCATCCATTACAAGTTTTGTGTCTAACCAGTATAAAACGAGATGCCCAATGTACCCACATTTCTTGGCATACAGTATGTAAAGCCAGGAGTACAAAAGACCTACAGAATATTTATGCAATGTTTCTTGTACATTTTTGTATGTAATATAACTGGACTGAAAAATATTTCCAAAGTAATCCAAACAGATAAACTGTCCAATTACCTCCTACAATTCTTACAAAATGTGTAAGTCTTTGTCAAAAGTAAAAATCAACTTTGCTAATGTAATGATGTCATCTGGAATTATTAGGAGATTAAAAGAATAAAGAAAGACAAAGATGGATTGTTTATAAAGGAAAGGCAACTGTGGTGCATCACCGTGATGTGAGATATATTCTTGCTTGTGTGGTCAGTGTGGGAGACTCAGCCCGATGTGATGGAATACAGACAGAAAGTAATAGCTGTCATCCTCTCTCTTATAAAGATGCAAAGCAGAAAGGCACCTTTGTAAAAAACGTGACCCAGGGAAGGAGGACCCCGGTGAAGGAGGTATGCTTCTGTGCAGAGAATGAGATGTTTATGAGAATGAAACAATAAATCTACGTCCCTTGTCTTTTGGGGAACAGGACTACAAGTGAAGCAATAAAAAAAGAAAAACAACACAAGTCCCCTTCCAGATGACATAGAAAATAATCATAGAGATCCCATTTCTATATTTATAATTCATTGCGTACTGCACAGTGCTTGAGGGTGTAAATCACCCTCCTCCAGTCCATATTCCTTAGGACAGAAATGGTGTACATTAAGGTATGGGGGCAAGCAATGTAAAGATTTGCCCACAATCTAAAGGAGGCCATACAGTTTTAATTAGGTTAGACCAGCTGACAATCTAACCTTTATAGGCTTGTCCAAACTTCTCAAAGATGGCAAGTCCTGGTTTTTACTATTTTAGCATGGCCAATTTTTTTTTTTTCTGGAAGATAAATTGCCTTCAGAGGTGATTGACAGCAGCTTACTCCCCTCTTCTCATTCTGTTTAGTATAATGCGAAAGTGCGTGGGGGGTTGTGAATTTGGCTGACCGCTATTAAAGTGTATGGTTAGCTTACCTGTTCCAACATTTTTTACAATCAGAATGAAATACTGGAAAAGCTGCCATATAATTGGAAATATTGGCCACCTGTAAACGCTAACAATTGAACATTTTCCTAGATACAGTATATTTGGATCTTGAATCAAAACTTTGCATTTGATAGGCCCATTGATTAGGGGGATCATCTGTATAAAAATGATTTTATTGTACATTATGTGAGCTGAGGTTTATTCATACAACATAAAATTGCTACCTGCCTGCAAAAAATACGTTTGGACATTAAAGGGTGTGGCGGGGGATGGAGCAGTCAACTAAACTAAAGGCCCCCATACACATTAGACCAAACCTGCCGATATTATATGGGGGTCTCCTGCATGTGCCTGTATATGGGGGAGTTTGTACCGATAGCTTTTACAAATACGATTTTTGTGTTTGGGGGTCTTTTTTTGTAGAGAGTAAAAAGTAATGTAACTTTCTGCTTTTCTTTCTTACTATTTTCAAAATGGTCCCAGTTTGCTGTAAGTGAATAGAAATTTAGAATCTAAAAAAAAACCATTCTGGTGATGCCCATCTGAAACACGTGCATGACCCCTATTATGTTAATTTCGTTTTGAATAAATTAGTAGTTCCGGTGACTGTAGGTGACTACGGTATGTAATATATCTTGTTAGAGAATAGTGGCATTCCCTCACATTCTAGCAGCCAAAAGTTTCCTTTCCTTGCCTGCAGAATCTTTGTAAATATTATAAAACCTCTTCAGACCCCAAAATGTTTGTCTTTAGTAAACCAGCAAGTCACAGAGGAGAGAAAACAGAGGCAAGGGGGTATGATGCTACAGTTTCTGTGTATCTCTGGCTAAGTGATGTGTGAGCTTCATTCTGTAACAAGGGCAGCAGACATCAGTCATCACAATTCCTATAAAGAGTCCAGAGAGACATGTTAAAGGGACCCTGTCACTTTGTTCATGGTGCTCAGGCATGGGCAGAATGAATTAGAGTGTAGCGCATAATTAAAGCTAGGTATGTTTCTCTCTTATACAGTACAGACCAAAAATTTGGACACACCTTCTCATTTAAAGATTTTTCTGTATTTTCATGACTATGAAAATTGTACATTCACACTGAAGGCATCAAAACTATGAATTAACACATGTGGAATTATATACTTAACAAAAAAGTGTGAAACAACTGAAAATATGTCTTATATTCTAGGTTCTTCAAAGTAGCCACCTTTTGCTTTGATGACTGCTTTGCACACTCTTGGCATTCTCTTGATGAGCTTCAAGAGGTAGTCACTGGAAATGGTCTTCCAACAATCTTGAAGGAGTACCCAGAGATGCTTAGCACTTGTTGGCCCTTTTGCCTTCACTCTACGGTCCAGCTCACCCCAAACCATCTCGATTGGGTTCAGGTCTGGTGACTGTGGAGGCCAGGTCATCTGGCGTAGCACCCCATCACCCTCCTTCTTGGTCAAATAGCCCTTGCACAGCCTGGAGGTGTGTTTGGCGTCATTGTCCTGTTGAAAAATAAATGATGGTCCAACTAAACGCAAACCGGATGAAATAGCATGCCGCTGCAATATGCTGTGGTAGCCATGCTGGTTCAGTATGTCTTCAATTTTGAATAAATCCCCAACAGTGTCACCAGCAAAGCACCCCCACACCATCACACCTCCTCCTCCATGCCTCATGGTGGGAACCAGGCATGTAGAGTCCATCCGTTCACCTTTTCTGCGTCGCACAAAGACACGGTGGTTGGAACCAAAGATCTCAAATTTGGACTCATCAGACCAAAGCACAGATTTCCACTGGTCTAATGTCCATTCCTTGTGTTCTTTAGCCCATACAAGTCTCTTCTGCTTGTTGCCTGTCCTTAGCAGTGGTTTCCTAGCAGCTATTTTACCATGAAGGTCTGCTGCACAAAGTCTCCTCTTAACAGTTGTTGTAGAGATGTGTCTGCTGCTAGAAGTCTGTGAGGCATTGACCTGGTCTCTAATCTGAGCTGCTGTTAACCTGCGATTTCTGAGGCTGGTGACTCGGATAAACTTATCCTCAGAAGCAGAGGTGACTCTTGGTCTTCCATTCCTGGGGCGGTCCTCATGTGAGCCAGTTTCTTTGTAGCACTTGATGGTGTTTGCAACTGCACTTGGGGACACATTCAAAGTTTGCCCAATTATTCGGACTGACTGACCTTAATTTCTTAAAGTAATGATGGCCACTCGTTTTTCTTTACTTAGCTGCTTTTTTCTTGCCATAATACAAATTCTAACTGTCTATTCAGTAGGACTATCAGCTGTGTATCCACCTGACTTCTGCACAACACAACTGATGGTCCCAACCCCATTTATAAGGCAAGAAATCGCATTTATTAAACCTGACAGGACACACCTGTGAAGTGAAAACCATTTCCGGTGACTACCTCTTGAAGCTCATCAAGAGAATGCCAAGAGTGTGCAAAGCAGTCAGCAAAGCAAAAGGTGGCTACTTTGAAGAACCTAGAATATAAGACATATTTTCAGTTGTTTCACACTTTTTTGTTAAGTATATAATTCCACATGTGTTAATTCATAGTTTTGATGCCTTCAGTGTGAATGTACAATTTTCAAAGTCATGAAAATACAGAAAAATCTTTAAATGAGAAGGTGTGTCCCAACTTTTGGTCTGTACTGTATGCTGCGGCATTTCAGAGAAAACATAGTTTAAAGATTCAGACGGGGACCATAAGGAGAGACCTGACTAGTCTGATGCTGCCCCAGTGGGCTTCTAACCGTACCACTGTAGTTGACTGATAGGTCTCCCCCTTTGTACACATACCTGAGAGATTAACTAAATCAGTGCAGGGAGAAGCTGAATGCCATAGCATTTTAGAAAAAAGCATACCTTGCTGCATTTGTGCAGCCAGGCTTTAACTCATGCTGTCCAGATTCCCTTTAAATGTTTATAGTACTTAATACGGTGCTTCTTAGCTTGCAGCTAGCCATAGCTTTCTGATGCAAGACACTATCTATTGCCTTAGATTGATATTTATTGACACATGACTGATATAAATGAAGGAAAAAATCTGCAGGTAAATAAGGTTTAAAACATATGCAACAGTGTAACTGGATGTATGGCTGCAGGGAGAAAATGAATAAATATTCTCCCTGCAATCGCTGGGGCTGTGAGCAGTCAGTGCTGTGTACACAGTGAGAATGCTGTAATCACACCCACTGAGCCTTGAGTGACATCCGGCTCCACAGTGAGTGTGCTGAGCTACACGGTTCAGGAAGTCATGATTACAGTGCGCTCACCTTGTAGAGAGCGGTGACTGCTCGGAGCCCCAATGCTGCCCACCGAGTGTCTGCATATGTACAGTTTCTCATTGCAGTTGTACATACAGTTAGAGTACCGCATATGTTTAAAATAGCATTTACCTGCTGATTAGTGCTATGGCTGGAGATAAAGACAGTTTTTTTTTAAATAACAGGTTCCCTTTAAGTCCTTTGATGTTAGGCAGCTAGACTGATGGTGTAATGACACACTTAGAGCATTATATCCCTGAAAATAGCACTTTCTAAGCAATAAAATATATTTAATCAGATGCTGAAAAAGCAGATTACTTTCTACTGGGAAAAAATGTGTAGTGGGGTGTGGAGGCCAGTAAAAACCAGAAAAAAAGCAAAATGGCAAAATTATGTTGTCAACGGAAGAGTTATAATTCATTGTATAGAAGTTATGACTTTGCTGTCAATGGCCTGTTTAATCATGTTTTATGGAGTACATACCCATGTTAAAAAAGCATTATTTAAACAAAATGTCAAATATTGAAAACATAAATCAAATTGGTTGAAATGTTTAAAGAGCATATAAGCCAACATCATAGAAGTTCAATTGTACAAGATATCCTAAAATAATTGACGAATGGAGGAAAAATTCTTATGCTTAAAAACAATTATTTGATGCAAAGTCTGAGTAGCCTGTAGCCACAGATTAGGTGGCGCCATAACATTCCCCCCATGTATATAGTACCTTATGCCATGTATGGCTTAGACATGTTTGTCTGCTTCCCCTTGTCTCTCCCTGGGTCTCCTCTGACTCCAACAAACAGCACTATCACCTAATTAAAATATTAATATCCTTAATTTACATATAAATACCGACATTTTGTTATATGTAAATGTCTCTTTATCGGGCTCTGCCTTTCTCCAGGGATACCCATAGACACAGACCCTCTGTGCCAACCGATAACACCCACCCCGAATCATTTCATGGTTTTAGATTATTTACTACCTACTATATCTGACGATCTTGTTTGAACTTCTTTATGTTGTAAATAGTGATGGGCGAGCACTAAAATGCTCGGGTGCTCGCTGCTCGGGTCGAGCAAATTGGAATGCCCAGGTGCTCGACCCGAGCAACAAGCCCAATGTAAGTCTATGGGAAACTCAAGTATTTTTCAGGTGGCTCCCCCCGGCGGTCTGCAGAGGGCCTAAAAATTGCCCAAATCGATGGGAACAGTGCTCAAATAGCATGGGAACAACATGAGGAAGACCCCTGGAAGCATTTTTGACTCCCAGGTCACTACTGTCAACAACGTAGTCAGAGGTATTACGCCACTTTTACGGACTCACAATAAAACATACAAAAACGAAACCAAAATGGATTTTCCTGGGAAATATGTTAAGGAACATCCTTTCCAGGGTAATGACTTGTATATAAGGCAAAATAAATAACCAAAAACAAAAATACTCCTCCACACCTTGGGCTATGTTCACACATAGCGTTTTTGATGTTACATAGTTACATAGTTTATAAGGCCGAAAAAAGACAAGCGTCCATCCAGTTCAGCCTATTTCTTGTGCACTGCAGCTATTCCGCAGCGTTGATGCAGGGGAAGGCAAAAAAAAAACATGCGGTATAGGCCAATTTACATCATTGAGGAAAAATTAACTTCCCGACACCAATCTGGCAGTCAGATTAAATCCCTGGATTAATTAAGTAAGCATAAAATGTAATTTTATTGATCTCAAGAAAGGCGTCCAGGCCTCTCTTGAACTCATTAAGTGAGTTGGACATCACCACTTCCTCTCCCAGAGAGTTCCAGAGTCTCACGGCTCTGACCGTAAAGAATCCCCTTCTATGCTGGTGTAGGAACCTCCTTTCCTCCAGACGCATAGTGTGCCCCCTCGTCTTTGTCACCATCCTTGGTATAAACAGGTCATGGGAGAGATCTCTGTACTGCCCCCTGATGTATTTATACATGTTTATGAGTTCTCCCCTAAGCCTTCCCTTTTCCAACGTAAATAGGCCTAATTTTGACAACCTCTCTGGGTATTCTAGTCCCTCCATTCCCTTTATTACCTTAGTCGCCCTCCTTTGTACCCTCTCTAGCTCCAATATGTCTTTCCTGAGCACCGGAGCCCAGAACTGTGCACAATATTCTAAGTGCGGCCTTACCTGCGCTTTATACAGAGGAAGAACAATGTTCTCATCATATGCCCCTATTCCTCTTCTGATGCATGCCATGACTCTATTTGCCTTCGCAGCTGCTGCCTGACACTGGGCACTCCAATTTAATTTGCTATTAACCAAGACGCCCAGGTCCTTCTCCATGTCAGATTTCCCCAACTGCTTCCCATTTAATATGTATGGGTGACTGCTGTTTTTCTTTCCCATGTGCATGACCTTACATTTATCGGCATTGAACCCCATTTGCCATTTTTTGGCCCAACTCCCCAATTTATCTAAATCCTCCTGTAGCTGTGCCCTATCCTCATCTGTATTAACTACTTTACAAAGTTTAGTATCATCTGCAAATATTGCTATTTTACTATGCAACCCTTCCACTAGATCATTAATAAATATATTAAATAATATAGGGCCCAAGACAGACCCTTGAGGCACCCCGCTAGTAACCCTGACACACCATGAGCTTACTCCATTGATAACCACCCTCTGCTTTCTATCACTCAGCCAGCTATTTACCCACTTGCACACATTATCCCCCAGACCAAGCATTCTCATTTTATATACCAACCTTTTCTGTGACACGGTATCAAACGCTTTGGAGAAGTCAAGGTATACAACATCCACTGACTCTCGCCGGTCCAGCTGTGAGCTCACCTCCTCGTAGAAGGCGATCAGGTTTGTTTGGCAGGAGCGATCCCTCATGAATCCATGTTGATATGGAGTTAGACAGTTATTATCATTAAGATATTCTACAATAGCATCTCTAAGAAATCCTTCAAACAATTTACCCACAAAAAACGTTAAGCTGACTGGTCTATAGTTCCCAGGGTCATTTTTAGACCCCTTTTTGAATATTGGTACCACATTTGCTTGGCGCCAGTCTACTGGGACAGTCCCTGTCCATAAAGAGTGCTTGAATATAAGATACAGCGGTCTGTCTATCACATTACTTAATTCTTTTAGTACCCGGGGGTGTATGCCATCTGGGCCTGGTGACTAGTCTATTTTGATATTATTTAGGCGTTTCTGAACTTCCTCCTGGGTTAGGTGGGTGATATTTAGCGGAGGGTTTACTTTATCACTCTGCATTTCCTCCGATAAATTGTTTTCTTTTGTGAAAACAGTGGAGAAGAAGCTATTGAGTAGGTTTGCTTTACCCTCATCGCCCTCTATGATTTTACCCAGGTTATTTTTCAATGGGCCAACTCCATCAGTTTTAATCCTTTTACTGTTTATATAGTTAAAGAACAGTTTGGGATTCGTTTTACTTTCCTTGGCAATTAGTCTCTCTGTCTCCTCTTTTGCTATTCTTATTTGTTTCTTACAGATTTTGTTTTTTTCCCTATAAGATATTAGCGCTTCCTCGCTGCCTTCTTGTTTAAGTTTACCGAAAGCCCTTTTTATGTTTTTCATTGCCCTCTTGACTTCCTTATTTAGCCACATTGGCTTCCTCCTATTCCTAGCCCTTTTATTCCCATAAGGTATGTACCTTCTACAGTGACTATGTAGGACTGTTTTGAAAATTTCCCATTTTCTATCCGTGCTCCTATTACTAAAGATACTATCCCAGTCTATAAGGTGAAGGGCATCTCTTAGCTGATCAAACTTTGCCCTCCTGAAGTTCAGTGTTTTTGTGACTCCCTTTCTGGGCACCCTACTGAAGAACATGTGGAATTGTATAATGTTGTGGTCACTATTTCCCAGGTGCCCCCCGACCTGCACCTCAGTTATTCTGTCTGGCCTGTTAGTTAATATTAAGTCCAAAAGGGCCGTCCCTCTAGTTGGTTCCTGCACAAGTTGTGACAAATAATTGTCTTTGATAATTGACAGAAACCTGTTTCCTTTCTGAGATCTACAGCTTTCGGTTTCCCAGTCTATATCGGGGTAGTTGAAGTCCCCCATAATAATCACCTCGCTATTTTTTGCTACTTCGTCTATTTGTCTCATTAATAGACTTTCCGTGGCTTCTGCTATATTTGGTGGTTTATAACAGACTCCTATGATAATTTTATTATTGTTTTTTGCCCCATGTATCTCCACCCATAAGGACTCGACCTCCTCATTTCCCTCCCATACATCCTCCCGTATTGTAGGCTTTAGACACATCTTTACATATAGACAGACTCCACCCCCTTTCTGACTTCTTCGATCCCTTCTAAACAGACTGTAACCCTGTAAGTTAACTGCCCAGTCATAGCTTTCATCTAACCATGTCTCGGTTATTCCCACTATGTCATAGTTACCTGTAGATATTTCTGCTTCCAGTTCATCCATCTTGTTTGTCAGGCTCCTGGCATTTGCTAGCTCGCAGTTTACACGATTTTGTTTTGTTCCAATCTTCTCCCTGTGGATTGTATTAGAAATTTTCTTACCTCCCTTCCAAGTATCTTGTCTTGGACCTTCTTTGTCGCACTTGATATCTTTCATTAGTATGTTCTCTGGTTGCATGTTCGTGTCCGGCGATTTTCTTCCCATCCCATGTGTTTTTGTACTTTTGCATTGCTTTGAACCGTGACAAATGCATCCACCGGGAAATGTCATTTTAACATTTAACAACCTTACCTGGCCATGTGGTGTGTGAAACATGATCAGACACATCCTGTTTCATTTATGAAGGAGGGACTTTGAAAGTCACAAAGCCTATTTTTATAGGGCCATCAGGCGGCCTTTACTATTCTTAAAGGGACAGCAGTCGGCCCTTGCTATTCTTAGAGAGCCATCACCTGGCTATGCTTTGTTGTTCCCATTACTAAAGAGTGTGTCTCCTATTGCGTAAGCAGTGAGTGGCAGGTCTGCCCAAAATTTGGACGCAGATTGAGGGCACGGCTAATGTTGTGGGACACGTGCTTGTTTAATGCGGGGACGGCACACCGGGAGAAATAGTGGTGGCTGGGGACCGAGTGCCGAGGGATGGCCGCCACCATCAGGTTGTGGAAAGCTTCCGTCTCCACGAGCCTAAAAGGCAACATTTCGAGCACAAGCAGTCGCAAAATGTGGAAATTTAGTAGTGTGGCCTGTAGGGTGTTGGTTGCATATTTGCGCTTGTGTTCCAAGGACTAGGGTATGGACAACTGAATGCTGCGCTGGGACAAAGACATGCTTGCCGATGGTGCTAGTTGAGAGTGTGCAACGACAGGTGCAGGGCAGGAGGCATCTTCGCATACACTGTGGACAGGGATTGGCTTGCACGCACAACACTGAAAGAAGCAGTGGTGTCACCCGCAGACACTGTTCCTGGACCCTGGGGTTCGGCTCACAAAGTCGAGTGCTTTGCTGCCATGTGCCTGATCATGCTGGTGGTGGTCAGGCTGGTAGTTTTGCTACCCCTGCTGATGCTGGCATGGCAGGTGGTGCAAATGGCCTTTTTTGGGGTTATCGGCACAGTCTTTAAAAACAACCAGACTTGGAAAGACCTAACAGTTGTACTGGCAACTTCCGTCGTGTTGGTGTTACGGGGAACGGTTGCCCGCCTTCTGTCTGCGGCCTCCACACTGCTTCCTGCCTGTTGGGGTGCTCTGCCTCCCTCCCCCTGTGTGCTGCTGTCCTCGCTCTGCATGTCCTCCTGTCAGGTTGGGTCAGTTACTATATCATCCACCACCTCGTCTTCCACTTCCGCACCCTGGTCCTCCTCCTGACTTTCTGGCAATTGTGTCTCATCATCGTCCACCTGAACCAAATCTTATGTAACGAGGGAAAGTATAACAAACAATGCTGTGGTTTTCACAATCCTCTTTCAATAGGACAAGCTGGATGGCAAAACAAGTGCTAGGAATAGCCCAAAAGTAATCTGAATGAAAAAATAACTTTTAACCATGCGAAAGGAGTTAAAAAGAAAAGTCTTGAGTGAGGAAAAGAAGGGCTCTACTGCTTAACTAGCAGAGTAATCTCCAGATCTGAAACCCATTGAAAACCTCTAGAATGTAAAGCTACCGTCACATTAGCGACGCTGCAACGATCCCGACAACGATACGACCTGTCAGGGATCGTTGCTGCGTCGCTATGTGGTCGCTGGTGAGCTGTCAAACAGGCAGGCTCACCAACGATCAGGGGAGCAGCGACATCGTGGAAAGAATCTTTCCACGATGTCCTGCTCCTGGTCCGAGCCTGCTGAAGCAGGAGCAGGCTGGTAACTATGGTAAACATCGGGTTACTAGGGGCACACGCGCTCCTAGTAACCCGTTGTTTATCATGGTTACCACTCTGCTACAGTGAGCGGGAGGTTACCGCTCACTTTAGCAGGCTCGTAACCATGATAAACAGCGGGTTACTAAGTGCGCGTGTGCCCCTAGTAACCCGATGTTTACCATAGTTACCAGCCAGATCGCTGCTCCCGCTGGTCACACACAGCGATGTGTGCTGACCAGCGGGAGAGCAACGACCAAAAAATGGTCCAGGACACTTTGCAGCGATCAGCGACCTCACAGCAGGGGCCTGATCGTTGCAAAGTGTCACACATAGCGACATCGCTGGTGAGATCGCTGTTGCGTCACCAAAACCGTGACACAGCAGCGATCTCGCTAGCGATCTCGCTATTTGAGATGGGGGCTTAATCAAGAGGAAGATTGATAGTCACAAGCCATCAAACAAAGAAGAACTGCTTACATTTTTGTGCCAGGAGTGGCATAAGGTCACCCAAAAGCTGTGTGAAAGACTGGAGGAAAGCATGTGACGCGCCCCTGGGCCTGTGTCGCGCTGCGTTGCGCACGCGGGAGCTTACCCGGAGCCGGATCTCTTGAGGGTTGTAGTCTCGTGGCGGTGACCCGGTCCGTGCCCAGGGAGTCAAACTGAGCGGCGATGTAACAGCGGTAGATGTAGGACGACTACGCCACCCGTTGAATGCAGCTATGGAGCTGCCGCTGCAGGACAGTCCGCTGAGGCCGGTGGATGGATGGTGCAGCGTAGATGGTATAACCCCCAACGGGAGGGGTATGGCCTCAGGGCAGCAGGTGTGGATGATGGGGGTAGCAGGAACCACTCAGAGACGGTGCGGTGTAATTCAGGGTCTTTACTGGTAACAACGATAGACCCTCCCGGAGTACTTGCTAGTGAACGGGGCCTGGTCAGTCCTTGAGCAGATGGGATCTCCCCTGGCCAGGCGGAGTTGTAGGCCTCCCAAACTGACTGTACTCTTCTGGCTACCTTGCTAGAAGCGGATATAAGTAGCCCACGTCCCTGAGTGTACCGTGTGGTGCTCACCCGTATGGCCGGTGACTCGGGGCCTTCTAATGGCTTCCGCTCCACGATGGCGGTGCTGGTCCCACGCGTGTGACCGTGCCTTCGGGTTTCTGGGCCTGAGGACCTGAAATCCCCTGCCGGTCGGCTTCTGCTGCTGGGTAAGAGTTAGTCCCCACAGCCTCGGACGCCGGGTCCGGTAAGAAAGCTTCTCAGTCAGGGCGAGCTCTGCAGCTGCCAGCCCCTGACTCGTAGTAGTATTGCTTCTGCTGTTTCTTGTCTCTACTCTCCTTGACTCCAGGCTCAGGCCCCTGGACAGGGCCTGCCTGTGGAGCAGAGCCCATAGAGCAGCTCTGCTCCCTGTCTTCTCCTCTCAGAACTCCCTACCCTGCCTCAGCCCCAGGTTTATATAGGGGAAGTCCTTCCCCTCCCAAGACTGGGCAGGAGGTGTGGCATGCACAGGCTCCCTGACCAAAGGACCTCCCACCTGCTCTCAGACGTAATATCTCTATCACTGTGGCAACCAGACCCCTGGGGTGTCACATTCCCCCCTAGTGAAATTTAGTACTCCGGGACTAAACATATTTTTGTAACATAACAAAGTATAAACAATAACATTACAATAAGGAAACGCATAAAGCTGGTCACGGCGTGTCCGTAACCGGGTGCAGTCTTTGAAGAAAGCAAGGTGTCCATTTCACCAAAACAGGGAGACGTAACCAGGTAGGGGTCTGTCCTACCCCGAGTCCTTAACAGTCTTTTAGTCCATCCTGGGTTATGCTCCACTAACTGTACAAAGGATTCCCGGTAAATCCACCAAGGACTCCTATAAATAACTGGAAACACATAATATTTACAAGATATGGCCGCTCTCAGTCCTCGGCCAGTGGGGATAAGGATTGGCTGCTCACAGTCCTCAGCCTGTGGGGAGATGGGATGGCTGCTCACAGTCCTCAGCCTGGTTAAGGATAGGGGACACACGGGAACAGTTCACACTTGTCCCAACGGGGACCATATTTTAATTAGCAACACAAGTACCCCTACGGGTAACTATGTACAGTTCCACTTTACCGTACTTCAGTAACGGCATCCTCCTGCTCCTTCTTGTGTGTAGGCTTCAGACCCGTCCGGGTCCTCTTGGCCTTCCTCGTATTGGTAGTACTGCAGCTCCTCCTCAGTCAGACGGTGTACATGGAGGGCGTACAGTCCTTTGGCACCCTTATGCCGGGTGAAAGTAACCACATCACCCGGATAGAGATCACGTCTGCGGTGCCCGTCCGGGCTGGCATGTTGTGCGAAAAGATCTGCGCCCAGGGGTGGCACTGTGGAGGTTGAGGGCGCCGTAGGGGCGGCAGCGCCCGGGGGTACTCGGCCTTGCGACCAGGCCGGGGGTGCTTTGGAAGTAGAGGGCACTGTTGGAACAGCGGCGCCCTGGTTCACTAGGCCTTGCGACCGGGCCTGGAGAGGGTCGCCGTTGATGACGCCCGGGGTCAGAGAGTGCGACTTTGGGCCTGGGCGCGGGCTGGTGGTGGTAGTGCCCAGGGCTGGAGGGCTTGGCCGCAGGGCTTGTTGCGGGGGCTGGAGCAGGTCGGTGTCTGCAGCGCCCGGAATCAGCGGCTCCACCAGGGGGCCCGGGAGCAGGCTGACGCTGGCAGCGTCCGGGACAGGGAGACTCCTCTTACCTGCTCCCGCGACCGCTCCTGCGTCACGCGTCTTCTCCCGGCACTGGTCGGGGCCGGCGACGACTGGGGCACTGCCGATGCTGGGCAGCTTAGTCTGCTGCCGGTCCGCCATCTTGCTGTCCGTTCCTGCTGTCCTCCTCCCCCCTAGTGGACCGTGGCCTACCTTCCGGAGATCCTCTTCCGTAGGCCGCGGCTCCGCAGTCAATCGTCGGGGTAGAGGACCTGGCGTCGCGCTCCTGTGACGTCGGCGTCTGCTGGGCTCCTTCCAGGACCTTACGCAACGTCCGGACGTGAGGCGGGGCTTCAGTTCTCGCGCGCTTTCGGAGTCCACGCCCCTCTTCTTCCCGCGCGGCGTCTCCAAGATGGCGCCGGATGGCGGGAAAACTCCTCGGATGGCGGGAAGAAGGCAGAAGATGGCGCCGGATGGCGGGAAAACTCCACGGATGGCGGGAATCTTCACAGATGGCGGGAATCTTCACCACTGGTAAGTTTGAAAAGTCTCTTTTTCAGGCACGCAGTACCCGGTGGTTGCGGGCACGAAATCCTGCCGACTACGCCAAAGTTGATGCGCCCCTGGGCCTGTGTCGCGCTGCGTTGCGCACGCGGGAGCTTACCCGGAGCCGGATCTCTTGAGGGTTGTAGTCTCGTGGCGGTGACCCGGTCCGTGCCCAGGGAGTCAAACTGAGCGGCGATGTAACAGCGGTAGATGTAGGACGACTACGCCACCCGTTGAATGCAGCTATGGAGCTGCCGCTGCAGGACAGTCCGCTGAGGCCGGTGGATGGATGGTGCAGCGTAGATGGTATAACCCCCAACGGGAGGGGTATGGCCTCAGGGCAGCAGGTGTGGATGATGGGGGTAGCAGGAACCACTCAGAGACGGTGCGGTGTAATTCAGGGTCTTTACTGGTAACAACGATAGACCCTCCCGGAGTACTTGCTAGTGAACGGGGCCTGGTCAGTCCTTGAGCAGATGGGATCTCCCCTGGCCAGGCGGAGTTGTAGGCCTCCCAAACTGACTGTACTCTTCTGGCTACCTTGCTAGAAGCGGATATAAGTAGCCCACGTCCCTGAGTGTACCGTGTGGTGCTCACCCGTATGGCCGGTGACTCGGGGCCTTCTAATGGCTTCCGCTCCACGATGGCGGTGCTGGTCCCACGCGTGTGACCGTGCCTTCGGGTTTCTGGGCCTGAGGACCTGAAATCCCCTGCCGGTCGGCTTCTGCTGCTGGGTAAGAGTTAGTCCCCACAGCCTCGGACGCCGGGTCCGGTAAGAAAGCTTCTCAGTCAGGGCGAGCTCTGCAGCTGCCAGCCCCTGACTCGTAGTAGTATTGCTTCTGCTGTTTCTTGTCTCTACTCTCCTTGACTCCAGGCTCAGGCCCCTGGACAGGGCCTGCCTGTGGAGCAGAGCCCATAGAGCAGCTCTGCTCCCTGTCTTCTCCTCTCAGAACTCCCTACCCTGCCTCAGCCCCAGGTTTATATAGGGGAAGTCCTTCCCCTCCCAAGACTGGGCAGGAGGTGTGGCATGCACAGGCTCCCTGACCAAAGGACCTCCCACCTGCTCTCAGACGTAATATCTCTATCACTGTGGCAACCAGACCCCTGGGGTGTCACACATGCCAAGATGCATGAAAGCTGTGATTAAAAATCATGGTTATTCCACCAAATATTGATTTCTGAACTCTTCCTGAGTTAAAACATGAATATTGTTGTTTCTAAATGAATAAGAACTCGTTTTCTTTGCATTATTTGAGGTCCAAAAGCACTGTGTCTTTTTTACTATTTTGATGATTTCTCATTTGCTGCAAATAAATACAACATTTTTAGCTTTGAATTTCGGAGACATGTTGTCAGAAGTTTATAGAATAAAGCAACAATATACAATTTACTCAAAAATATACCTATAAAGAGAAAAATCTGAGAAAATGAAAATTTGCAGTGGTCTCTTAATTTTTGCCAGAGCTATATATATACAGTACAGACCAAAAGTTTGGACACGCCTTTCATTTAAAGATTTTTCTGTATTTTCATGACTATGAAAATTGTACACTCACACTGAAGGCATCAAAACTATGAATTAACACATGTGGAATTATATACTTAACAAAAAAGTGTGAAACAACTGAAAATATGTCTTATATTCTAGGTTCTTCAAAGTAGCCACCTTTTGCTTTGATGACTGCTTTGCACACTCTTGGCATTCTCTTGATGAGCTTCAAGAGGTAGTCACAGGAAATGGCTTTCACTTCACAGGTGTGCCCTGTCAGGTTTAATAAGTGGGATTTCTTGCCTTATAAATGGGGTTGGGGCCATCAGTTGTGTTGTGCAGAAGTCTGGTGGATACACAGCTGATAGTCCTACTGAATAGACTGTTAGAATTTGTATTATGGCAAGAAAAAAGCAGCTAAGTAACTTTCAAGCGCTACAAAGAAACTGTCTCACATGAGGACCGCCCCAGGAAAGGAAGACCAAGAGTCACCTCTGCTTCTGAGGATAAGTTTCTCCGAGTCACCAGCCTCAGAAATCGCAGGTTAACAGCAGCTCAGATTAGAGACCAGGTCAATGCCATACAGAGTTCTAGCAGCAGACACATCTCTACAACAACTGTCAAGAGGAGACTTTGTGCAGCAGGCCTTCATGGTAAAATAGCTGCTAGGAAACCACTGCTAAGGACAGGCAACAAGCAGAAGAGACTTGTTTGGGCTAAAGAACACAAGGAATGGACATTAGACTAGTGGAAATCTGTGCTTTGGTCTGATGAGTCCAAATTTGAGATCTTTGGTTCCAACCACCGTGTCTTTGTGCGACGCAGAAAAGGTGAACGGATGGACTCTACATGCCTGGTTCCCACTGTGAAGCATGGAGGAGGAGGTATGATGGTGTGGGGGTGCTTTGATGGTGACACTGTTGGGGATTTATTCAAAATTGAAGGTATACTGAACCAGCATGGCTACCACAGCATCTTGCAGCGGCATGCTATTCCATCCGGTTTGCGTTTATTTGGAACATCATTTATTTTTCAACAGGACAATGACCCCAAACACACATCCAGGCTGTGTAAGGGCTATTTGACCAAGAGCGAGAGTGATGGAGTGCTATGCCAGATGACCTGGCCTCCACAGTCACCAGACCTGAACCCAATCGAGATGGTTTGGGGTGAGCAGGACCGCAGAGTGAAGGCTAAAGGGCCAACAAGTGCTAAGCATCTCTGGGAACTCCTTCAAGATTGTTGGAAGACCATTTCCGGTGATTACCTCTTGAAGCTCATCAAGAGAATGCCAAGAGTGTGCAAAGCAGTCATCAAAGCAAAAGGTGGCTACTTTGAAGAACCTAGAATATAAGACATATTTTCAGTTGTTTCACACTTTTTTGTTCAGTATATAATTCCACATGTGTTAATTCATAGTTTTGATGCCTTCAGTGTGAATGCACAATTTTCATAGTCATGAAAATACAGAAAAATCTTTAAATGAGAAGGTGTGTCCAAACTTTTGGTCTGTACTGTATATACTGTGTATATATACACAATCATGGCCGAAAGTGTTGGCACCCCTGAAATTGTTTCAGAAAATGAAGTATTTCTCCCATGAAATTATTGCAATTACACATTTTGTTATACAGATGTTTATTTCCTTTGTGTTTATTGGAACAACACAAAACAACAAAGAAAAAAGGCAAATTGGACATAATGTCACACAAAATTCAAAATTTTTTTCACCTATCCAAAATTCTGGGTAAATTACGCTCATGGTCAAGTTAGTCTTGTGTTCTTTCAAATACCAGGACTGAATTTAAGACTATTTCAAGGGTACTTAATGTATTAGTTGTCCTAATAATTAAAATTATAGCATTGGTTCTGCAAATACAAAAGTTGCTGTGACTTGGACCCGAGAATAACACTACGATTATTTTTATACAATTTAAGCTCATTTGAGCCCAGAATATCCCAGACATTATTTGGCTGAACAATATTACAGCAGGTTTTAACATTAAAGTACAACATTGTGTGATTTAGTATGAACTTGGAGGATGGTTTAAAATGTTCATCTGGATCTTCAATTTTCTCTTCAACTGTTAGGACCACACATCCATGTGAACCCAGGTTGTGCCGAGGATATAACTTAACCCCTCCATATTCAAACGATTCTACTATGATAGCAAAAAACAACATTGGAAAACTCCCTTAAAAATAAATTTGTAACAGAGATGCCTAAAGCAAGATCCAGAGATTGAGACCATGTTCTAACATAGTGGTTAGAAGTAATTCTCACACTCTCATCTAATACAATCACAACTTGAACTATTTCATAAAATATTCCTTGTACAGAAATAAGGGAACAAATTTATCACCTCTGAAATGCAAAAATAAACGTTATGCTTCATGATCAAGTGGACCTTTCAGTTTTCCTGACAATACTTTAGTTATTATACTCTTCAAGATTCTGGAGCATCTTTTCTTGAAACTTTATGTTGTGCTATTACTTTGTTATTCCTTCTAGAAAACGAGGTATAAATTAACAATTGTGTGATACAGGTTTTTGGATTGAGTTAAAGGGGTTTTCCCTTGAACGAAAGTTGATTTTAATCAATAGATCTTGTAATAATAATAACTTCCACAATTGGATATGTTTAAATAAAATGTTCCTGTGCTGAGAAAATCTTATAAATGTTCCCCTTTGTAATGGCCATGTCTGACCGTGTACGGAATACAGTCTGATCATACCACAGCTCCTGGGCAAGGGAGGACGCAAAAGAGTATACAGACATTACAGCAGGGGATCACAGATGATTCTTTTTGTGATTTCACTGCCTTCACTGAAAACATTTCACTGCCTGTTTTTAAACAATATTTTACTTCAAGAAAGAATCAGCTGTGATCCCCTGCTGCAATGTCTGTATACTCTTTTGCTTTCTCCCCTGCCCAGGAGATGTGGTATGATCAGACCATGTTCCTGCATGGTGAGACACAGCCATTACACAGTACACAGCAGGGGCACATTTATAAGATTATCTCAGCACAGGAACATTTTATTTAAATAAATTCAATTGTGGAACTTATTATTATTCCAAGATCTAGTGATTAAAATTAACTTTTGTTCATGGGAAAACCCCTTTAAATCTATCCAATCAATGCTGTCTGTATAGGGACACACCCTTTTAGCGGAATGATAACGCCCTGTTGAAAATGTATTAATTATGTTTGCTATTTTTCCTGGTAAGACTTGTTGCTATTGAATATATATTTTAATTATGGCATACTTATATCATGTGAAATGTGAACAAAGAATTTATAGTAACAAAAATATTGGCCTCCATATTGTAATAATATTGTTATTCACCTATCCTGGCTCCAGCACCGGTCCATGTATCTTCCTTTTGCTGCAGCTGGCTTTAAGTGATCTAGTGCAGGTCGGATTATTCTATTAAACCTGGCACACACCTCTGACTTCATCTTCCCAGACCTGTTAAGGTCCGCTCAGGTGGCTGCAGTGCTTCCAATCTGAATATTAAGGTAGTTAGTGCTTATAGAGGTTTGATGCTCTTATGAATTCATCAGAGATCCATGAAAGTAACAAATTATGGCATGTTCTCGCCCGATATTGTATTCTCCCCTATTATTAGAGCTGGTTAAAGTTGAAGCTTAGTTATCTCACATTAACATGTCATTATGGTAGCATCCTGTCTGTACAATATTTTGTTTCTTCTTGAATTGTGTACCATATGGGCTTTATACTTACCAATATTTCAATTTGGAAAATCGGGACACTTAAGTTCTCTCCTTGGAAACCCCCTTTATGCATATGATTTGCCCCCTGGGCCATGGGGCACTCGGATCCGGGCAGTAGGGGAACGATGGGAGTAGTAGTGGCAACCCGGTTCCGTGGCTCAGGGTGGTCGGGCCAGTAGTAGTCCGTTATGTGCTGATGTTTATGTCCGACTACGCCACCCGTGGATTTGCGGTCATTAGGAACCGCCGCTGCAAGGCAGACCGCTGGGGCTGATGATGTATGCAGCTGGGATGGTGTGACTCCCCACGGGAAGAGTGCGGCCCCAGGGCAGTGTAGTGGATGGTGGGAGTGATGGTAGTGAGAGTCCCAGTGCTGATAGTGCTGGAGGAGCAAGGAGCACACAGACAACAGGTTGCAGTCCAGGGTCTTTACTAGAACAGGTAAATTGACCCACTAACAGTCCCGGCTAGGAGGGGACCTGGATGTCTGAGAGCAACGGGGAAATTGGCCCTGGTCAGGGTGAGGGTGTAGGCCTACCGTGCTTTCTGTGCTCCTTCTGGCTATCTCCTCGCTATAGGATAACAGCCCACGTTTCCGTGCTTTCCGTGTATTCTCGCCTGTATGGCCTGCGACGTGGGTTCCTTTCCGCTCCCAGCCTTGTACGGCTTTGCTGGTCCCTTCTGTTGTGGCAGGGCCTCCAGGCTTCTTAGGCCAAGGAATATACAGTCCCCTGCGGACTGGTTATCTGCTGGGGGATGTGGAATCCTCTCAGCCTCAGACACCAAAGTCTGGTAAATTAAGTCCGTTATCTGCCAAGACAGGCTCTCTTCGCCTCTTGTCTCTGGCTTGTGGCTCTCCTCCTGCCACACTTCCTCTTAGGTGCAATACAACTGTCTGTCCCTGCTCTGCTCTGGGACAAGTCTCAGTCCTGAGACAGGCCTTCAAGTTCTCACTAACCCTGCCCCCAGTACCAGCTTTTATAGGGGCAGCCTGCTCCCCCTACTGGCCTGAGACAGGAGGTACTGCATGGTAATGTTCCCCTGACTAGAGAACCTCCCCCCTGCTCTCAGACACAGCTTTATTACATTTTGTGGCATCCAGGCCAGGGTGACACACATACAACATCTTTTTTCAGGCAGACTCTCTGTAACCAGCCTGAAAAAGCGCTACAAAATGGCAAAAAGAATGAACATATGCACTGAAAGGTAAAAACAACTTGCTGTGCATATGTGCAGCCTTTGGAGCATCCTTTAACCATTCTATATTTCCAAAAACACAAAGAAGTGGCCTGAGGATTCTTCAGACGGAGGTCGTCTACTAGTATATACAAGTAAAAAAATGCAGGTGTTGCAAAAATGTTTAAAGTTTTACGGTGTCATAATTTGGCATTCATATCAGTGTATTAGGTTTAATTTCTACAGTATGCCTGTGGTTTTATAGGAAGACATACAAATGGTTTATTTTTTTGCTAAATGTCATAGGAATTGAAGCCTTGCTTCCAGGGAGAATATTTCCATACATGCAGCACCTGACGGATCCTGTATAACAGCACATGCAAGTCATGCAGTTACTGTATTATATCGTTGCACGAGAATGTCCTCATTTCTGTTTGTGGTTTCTTTTCCCTTATACAGTAGTTGGAATATTGTAGCAAAAGGTTGTTAATATATTTTTTACATTTTTATTGCATTTTTACCTATTACAGTGACTTCTTTCTTGACTTGACAAAGGACCATGCAGGTCTGAAACATGTTGCCAAGGAGCGCAGCAAATATTTCTTTTCTTACTTTTTAATTTTTGTACTGTTGTGTTCAACCATTTTTTTGCCTTTTATACCACTGGATCAATAAAGCAATTCTTTTACGAAGATGTGAGTGCCGGCAATCATTTGGACTATTTCCTTTTTTTACTGTTCTTTTGCCACACTCATATTCTTCTAAACATTTTACAATCTGATATTTCACAGAAATAGAATATAACAGATTTACATCTTAGTAAAATGTATTTGTCAAGTGAATAAATATGTGCTAAAACTATTCAAATATCCTTAAAATGTATTATTATTATATTTATTTTAAAGCACCGTTAAGTCAAGGGTGCTGAACAAGTAAAGAAGGTTTGCATATATATAATACATAAAAAATACAAGCCAGTACAATAAACTAAACTAACAGTGACAAAACTGATACAGAAGGGCAGAGGACCCTCCCCTCATGGGCTTACAATCTACAGGGAATTTGGCAAGGAGATAGTGGTTTAGGGGTTAGATAAACTCGAGTAATGAGGTGGCAGCAGGGTTATTACAGGTTGTAGGCTTTACTGAAAAGGTGGGTTTTCATGTTGTGTCTGAAGGCTTCAGTCATGGAAAACAATCTGGCATGCTAAGGTAATGAGTCCCAGAGGATGGGGAATGCTCAGGAGAAGTATTGGAGATGGCTGTGTGAGGAACTTACAAGAGCAAAGGAAAGAAGAACATCATGTGAAGACCAGAGATTACATGTGGGGAGGTATTAGGTGGTTAGGTAAGAGATGTATGGGAAAACAGTCTTGTGGGTAATTGTTAGTATTTTCAATTGAATTCTCTTGGTAATTAGAAGCCAATGAAGAGATTATTAGAGGGGCGAGGCAGAAGAGTAGTGAGGGGAGAAGTGGATTAATTTGGTAGAAGAGTAAAGGAAAAATTGGAGAGATGCAAGAGTGTTAGATGGGAGGCCACAGAGGAGGATGTATCATTATATGAGGTGGGAGATGATGAGGGTATGTAGCAACCTTTTTTTATTTGGGGTTGTGGAAGAGATGAATTGTGTAAATGTTTTTGAATTGGAGGTGGAAGGAGATTGTAAGGTCTTGGCTGTGTGGGGATGTGAAAGGCTGAAGTACAGTCTAAGGTAACACTCGGACAGTGGACTTGTCAGACAGAAGAAAGTATGGATTCATTCACTGTCATAGATAGGTCTGGTAGGGTATATGAGTGAGATGGAGGAAAGATGATGACTTCAGTTTCCACACTGAATTTTAGAAAGTGTGATGAGATGAAGAAAAGGGATAAACACTCTGATATTCTGGACAGGAGAGAGGTGACATCTGGGCCAGAGAGAGTTCATCAGCTCATTGGGGATATTGGAAGCCCACAGTACTTAATGGGTTGTTCCAAGTTAAAGCTATAAATAGAGAAGAGTATAGTGCCTTGGTAGACACCAACAGAAAGTGGGTGGGATGAGGAGGTAGCATTGTAATGGGAGAGGTAGTTAGTAAGATATGAGGATATCCCAGAAAGGGCAAGATCTGTAAGTTGCCAAGTGAAGATAGGATCAGTAGTAGAAGGAAATGGGCAACTATGTCAAAAGCAGGGAGCAGGACTAGGTATGCATGATACAACCACTAGAAGTTCTATATTAAAATGGCAATATGTAAGCAATAAATTTTTTTCCAATGAAAGTTTCACTTACAGGGATTTGGGGGTATTTTACAAAACCTGGCCAAAAGTAGGGTATATTTTAAAATAAAGAAATAACCATTAGTTACCCATTGAATTGCCCAGTGCTCTAGGGCAACACCAGTGGTGATGTCTGCCAGTAATGATGTCCTTTCCATTATTCTTATGAATTAATCACTGGCCTCAGCGGTCATTTGCCTTACTTGCAAACGTCATTGCAGAGGCCAGTAATTAGCTTCAGGCTTAACATGTATGACTAAAGTGATAACCGTTACATGTAAATGTGCTTTTCCAGTTAAACATACAATGAGAAGGAATTGCTTACAAGGTTAAAATTTCAGGGGGGCAATTCACTTAAATTTAATTTATTTATACATATTTAATAGAATAACAGATAATAAACACATTTATTAGCTAAGAATTCAGTTCACTCAACTCTTCTTTACTGCTGCATTTCTTGTTTTGTAGATGTAAGAAATGTTGGAACATAAAAGAGAACACTTGGAAATCTGCCACAGCTTCTGTGTTACCAGCCTTTAATTATGAACATACTGTATTATACTGAAGGACAAAGTACGGTCATTAACTACAACAGTCACCTACAACAATCTTTACTGATAATATTTATGGAAATACTGATTTGTTGGATAAGGATGTTTTTTTTCAATTTTGCATGACGTACATAATGTTGCTTCATGAACATTAATATTCACATTTCATATGAAGGCACAGGGAGTTATTGTTCGTAAGATTGTGCATTACGAGGTTTCACATCATAGCTTCCAGGCAGTGGTGGATTATATAATAATTAAATTTGCCACTGAACACTGCAGCAATTTCTTTAAAATGTGCTATTATCCATTGAAATTATACAATAGGTAATGGTCGTGAATAGAGATGAGCGTTGTTCTACTCGAACTGTTCGCCAATCTCAAATTCGAGCTGTTTTGGGCGGTGTTCGAGCCGTTCGGCGAACACGAACAATTTGAGAAAAATTCGGCTGTTCGAGGTTATGTTCGATAACTGTTCGTGCACCAAAATCATAACTGGATTTTTTCTCAGTAATGATGAAAATTAATGTTAATACGCAGTTTGAGTGTACAGCGGGGTGGGGGGAGGGGCAGGGGATGGATCTCTGCAGGAACAATGAAGATCTCCATTTTTTTTTCTCTTTCCCGCATTTACAGTGGGGAGGTGCAATCTGTCAGCCTATCAGCAGCGCACACACGGAGCGAAGTGCTTTTTTTCACACAAGCAAGGGCATGTGTCATTGGCAGTGTATGTCACATGTCCTTGCCCTATAAGACCCAGCCATTTTCCCCGTCGCCACCATTTTCTCACTGCTGCAGCTGCGTGTTAGACGGCACCGCTGTTGCTGTGTGCGCTATACCTTGTTAATTTCAAGCCAATTTTCGCACAAATATACAGATAGCTTGGGAGTAGGGAATAGTTGTGATTGCAGTCCTTTTAAGGACTAGGTTACAGCATTTCCTACGACTTTTATCAGGCAGGTCTGTGCTCTTAAATAGATCAGTTGTGGGAGTAAAGACTAATTGTAATTGCAGTCCTTTTCAGGACTAGGTTACATCAGTTCCTATCAGTTTTTGCCAGGCAGGTCTGTGCCAGTGCTGTGCAAGTTTTTTTCACAGCATTTGGCTGAATCTAGCAAAGCTAATCCTTTTTGGCCTATTGCAGAGTGTGTTAGTCAGTGGAGTAGCCTATCTGTGTTGCAAGATATACCACCTGTGTATAGAATACCAATTTTTTTACTGCACCTAGTGAAGTAAAATCTTTTGGGCATAGCATCATTCTATTAGTCCATCTATACTGACCTCCATCAGGTTGCAAATTAAAACTAATTTTTATCTGCATCTACAGTACCTCTGAAAAAATATTTGGGCTTCTAGCAGTGTGTGGGACTTGTTCTATTAGTCCATCTATACTGACCTCCATCAGGTTGCAAACTGAATATATTTTTTTCTGCATCTACCTCTGAAAAAATATTGGGCTTCTAGTTGTGTGTGGGTCTTGTTCTATTAATCCATCTATACTGACCTCCATCAGGTTGCAAACTGAATATAATTTTTTTCTGCATCTAGCTCTGAAAAAATATTTGGCCTTCTAGTAGTGTGTCGGACTTTCTCTATTAGTCCATCTATACTGACCTCCATCAGGTTGCAAATTAAAACTAATTTTTATCTGCATCTACAGTACCTCTGAAAAAATATTTGGGCTTCTAGCAGTGTGTGGGACTTGTTCTATTAGTCCATCTATACTGACCTCCATCAGGTTGCAAACTGAATATAGTTTTTTCTGCATCTACCTCTGAAAAAATATTGGGCTTCTAGCTGTGTGTGGGTCTTGTTCTATTAATCCATCTATACTGACCTCCATCAGGTTGCATACTGAATATATTTTTTTCTGCATCTACCTCTGAAAAAATATTTGGCCTTCTAGTAGTGTGTCGGACTTTCTCTATTAGTCCATCTATACTGACCTCCATCAGGTTGCAAATTAAAACTAATTTTTATCTGCATCTACAGTACCTCTGAAAAAATATTTGGGCTTCTAGCAGTGTGTGGGACTTGTTCTATTAGTCCATCTATACTGACCTCCATCAGGTTGCAAACTGAATATATTTTTTTCTGCATCTACCTCTGAAAAAATATTGGGCTTCTAGCTGTGTGTGGGTCTTGTTCTATTAATCCATCTATACTGACCTCCATCAGGTTGCAAACTGAATATATTTTTTTCTGCATCTACCTCTGAAAAAATATTTGGCCTTCTAGTAGTGTGTCGGACTTTCTCTATTAGTCCATCTATACTGACCTCCATCAGGTTGCAAATTAAAACTAATTTTTATCTGCATCTACAGTACCTCTGAAAAAATATTTGGGCTTCTAGCAGTGTGTGGGACTTGTTCTATTAGTCCATCTATACTGACCTCCATCAGGTTGCAAACTGAATATAGTTTTTTCTGCATCTACCTCTGAAAAAATATTGGGCTTCTAGCTGTGTGTGGGTCTTGTTCTATTAATCCATCTATACTGACCTCCATCAGGTTGCAAATTCAAAATAATTTTTTTCTGCATCTAACCCAGCCAATAGTTTTGGCCTAATACCACAGTTTGGCCACTCAGCTCTGCTCGGTTACCATCCATTGTTTTTTTGTGCAAACAACTCCAGAGTTGTGAATTAGTTAACCACCAAAATGAGTGGAAAAAGGCCTGCTGCTGGTGGAAAGGGGAATAGGCGTGTTGGGAAGGGGAAAAAAGGTTGTGTCCGTGGGGTAGGTGTTAAAGCAACAGTAACATCTGCAGAAGAAAGACCATCTTCCAGCCAAACTAAAATGTCTACTTCTTTTAGCGGACAATGTGATAAGATCCCTTTCTTACGGCCACGCCAATCGCTACAAATTCCAGATGAGGCACAAAAACAGCAGGTGCTTCAACGGATATCAAGTGCTCCTTTAAGTGGGCTCTCCTCCACATCAACTTCAACATCACAAATACTCCAGTCCTCAAAGGTGTCACCCAAATCGCACTTGCTTCCTCACAGCTCCCAAATCTCCAGCTGCCCGTCTGAGTATGAGGTAGAACAGATGGTTGAGTCTGCAGAGCTGTTTACTCATACTATAGCCTGGGAATCAGAGGTCGACTCCAGCGCTTCTGTGAATCCAGACGAGGAAATGATCTGCACTGATGCCCAGAATCTTTATGAGTCGGATCCAGGACCAGACGCAGAAGGTTCTGACCATAATGTAGACCCTCATTCCCAAACTGTAACTCCTGTTGGTGGAGACAATGAGTAAGACGATGATAAGACTCAAATACCTGATTGGAGCGACAACTTTAGTTTTTTGTCAGGGCAGGAACAGGTTGGCTCTGAGGACGACGGGTGTGATAACGCACAGGGTGATGATGATGAGGTCGGAGATCCCACTTACTGTCAACCCACAGTCAGCCAAGAGATGAGGTCAGCAGAGGAGGTGGAGGAAGATGCTAGTGACGACGAGGTCAGGTTGCGCCTTCCTGGACAGAGACGTAGTACTGGAAGCACGTCAACAACTGCATCCTCAAACACAACTCTGCCTCTCACCACAAGTCGTGGTGGCTCTTCAGGTCGCATGGGTGCTAAGCCTTGCATAGCCTGGGCATTTTTTCAGATCGATAAAGATGACCCAACTCGTGTTATCTGTAACATTTGTCAGCAAAAGCTAAGTAGAGGCCAAAAAATACATAGTTTGAGTACTTCATGCATGAACCAGCACATGGACATGAAGCATAAGTTGCAGTGGGAAGCTCAGTGTGCTACAATGCGGCCTAGCCGGCCAGGCCAACCACCGTCTGCCATATCTTGTGCATCCGCGGCCTCTTCATCCTCTGTGACTGGGGGGACAGCAGTCACACCTGTTTTGGGGCGCAGACCTGCCACCTCTTTACCCGCAACAGCCAGCGTGATTGGCAGGTCATCATTTTCTTTGGAGGTGGTAACACCAGCTGGTGTTGAGCGCTGTCCGACATCGATAGCACCACCTTTGGATGAAGGCAACCTAACATGTCCGCCTGCATCTTCCTCACAGACCGGCAGTTTGCCGGGGACACCCTTATCAACCCCGTCTAAGCACAATAGCCAACCCTCGGTCCCTCAGATGTGGACAAGTAAAAGACCATTTCCTCCTAGCCATGAGAAAGCTAAGAGGTTGAATTTCACCATCTGCAAGCTCTTGGCTACAGAAATGCTGCCTTTCCGCCTGGTGGACACAGAGGATTTTCGAGACCTTATGTCCGTCGCAGTGCCCCAGTACCAGATGCCCAGTCGGCACTACTTCTCAAAGAAAGGTGTGCCTGCGCTCCACCAGCATGTCGCACACAACATCACCGCTTCTTTGAGAAACTCTGTGTGTGACAGGGTGCATTTCACCACAGACACTTGGACGAGTAGGCATGGACAGGGGCGTTACATGTCGCTGACTGGGCACTGGGTAACTATGGTGACAGCAGGACAAGGGGCTGCTGTCCAAGTCTTGCCGTCCCCACGAGTTGTGCGTCAATCCTCTTTATGTCAAAGTTCCTCCACTGCTTCTGCCTCCTCAACCTCCTCTCGGTCTTCCACCTGCACCCAAAGCCTGTCTGGTCATGCCACAAGCTTTCTAACTGCGCAGAAGGGATCCTGCACACCTCCTTACTATGCTGGCAGTAGGGCTCAACGTCATCAGGCGGTTTTTACATTGAAATGTCTGGGAAATGTGAGTCACACAGCTGAGGAGTTGTGGTCAGCTCTGGAGAACCAATTTCATGAATGGTTGTCTCCACTGGACCTGAAACCAGGGAAGGCCGTGTGCGACAATGCTGCAAACCTGGGTGCGGCCCTTCGCCGGGGCAATGTCACACACGTGCCTTGTATGGCTCACGTGTTGAACCTGGTTGTCCAGCAATTTTTAGCCCACTATCCCAGACTAGATGGCCTTCTGCAGAGGGCACGGTCGCTGTGTGCTCACTTCCGCCGTTCGCATCCCGCAGCTCAGCGACTTACATCTCTACAGAAGTCGTTGGGCCTGCCACTTCACCGGCTAAAATGCGATGTGCCTACCCGGTGGAATTCAACTCTGCACATGTTGCAGCGACTGTGGCAGCACCGACAAGCCCTGGTGCAATACGTTCTGACGTATAGCCTGGGCCAACGAGATTCAGAGGTGGGACAAATCACGCTGGAGGAGTGGTCTCAGATCAGGGACCTATGCACCCTTCTGCACAGTTTTGAAATGGCGACGAAGATGTTTAGTGCTGACGATGCCATTATCAGCATGACTATTCCGGTGATTTACATGCTGGAGCACATGTTAAACAGAATTCGGAGTCAGGTGGTGGCACAAGAGGAGGTGGAGGAAGTAGAGGAGGAGGAGTTGTATGCGGAAGGGCTAACATCTGCAAGGTCCAGAAGGTCGGCAGCACCAAGGCGGCAGGCATGTGAGGGTGGGGGAGATGGTTTTACCAGGGCGCATGGTAGCAGCCAAACTAGTGAGGAAGGTGCAGGAGCCCAGGAAGAAGTGGAGGACGAACTGATGGAAGACTCATCAGATGAGGGAGACCTTGATCACATTTCTGTTGTGCGAGGTTGGGGGGAGAGGACAGAGGAAGGAAGCATGATTGTTACCTCGCCACCAACACAACAGGGACTTGGTGCTCCTGGATGCGCAACACACATGAGTGCCTTCTTGCTGCACTACCTGCAACATGACCCTCGAATTGTGAGAATTAGAAATAATCCTGACTACTGGGTTGCCACACTGTTAGATCCCCGGTACAAAAGTAAATTTGCAGAAATTATTCCTGCCATAGAAAGGGATGCACGCATGCAGGAGTATCAGCAGAGACTGTTGCAGAATCTTACATGTGCTTTTCCACAAAATACCAGTGGTGCACGTAGTGAATCTCACAGTTCCAACTTGCCAACCGTGGGACCGTCAAGTGTTCAGCACTCAAACCGTAACAGAACCACAGTATCTGCTGGTAACATCAATTTTGCGGAATCATTTCACCACTTTTTTAGCCCATCCTTTGCAAGGCCACAGGAGACAAGAAGTCTGACACATAGTCAACGCCTAGAGACGATGGTACAGGAGTATCTCCAAGTAAACATTGAAGCCACGACTGTGTCACTGGACCCTTGCTCTTTTTGGGCTTCCAATCTGGATAAATGGCCGGAGCTAGCCACTTACGCCTTGGAGATCTTGTCATGCCCCGCAGCCAGCGTTCTGTCTGAACGTGTGTTCAGCGCTGCTGGTGGTGTGCTGACAGATAAGCGCACGCGGCTCTCCACTGATAATGTAGACAGACTCACGTTCATAAAGATGAACAAATCATGGATCCGAAACGACTTTTCTACCCCTGTGTCATCCTGGGGAGAGTAAAAGCTTGATGATTGGTTAAAATCACCCTACCAAACGTTTTAAGCTTTCAAATTACTAATCATGTTTATCTGTATCTTGACTGGAAAATAATTTGGGCTTTGTAGCAGTGTGCAGCACTGATCCTATTAGGCCATCTATAATAAGCTCCACCAGATTTAAAATTAAAAATAATTTTTAGCTGCATCTAGCCCGGAAAATAATTTTGGGGCTCCGAGATGCGCAAGACACATAAGTGCCTTCTTGCTGCACTACCTGCAGCATGACCCTCATATTGTCAGAATTCGAAGTAATCATGACTACTGGGTTGCCACACTCTTAGATCCCCCAAACTTTTCGATCAACCTTTTCATTTTAATAAAGACCAAAAAAATGGTCATTTTTGAAATTATAAGCATTAGCAGGTTGTTAGAAACTGAAATCAAACAGTTTTCAACTCAAAACTTTATTCTAGGTGATGTTACATTTTCACATAGGACCCCTTGTTCGAAAGGAGCTTCTGAACTCTCTCGTCCATTGAATTTGTCAGGTTTTGGATGGTTTCTGCTTCAATTGTTTTGCATGAGGACAGAATACCCTCCCAGAG
The DNA here is from genome assembly GCF_046119375.1 of Phyllobates terribilis. Classification (NCBI taxonomy): domain Eukaryota; kingdom Metazoa; phylum Chordata; class Amphibia; order Anura; family Dendrobatidae; genus Phyllobates; species Phyllobates terribilis. Next base: position 297,780,701 of record NW_027362771.1, read on the forward strand.
CTGTTGCTTAGATGTGAACTGCCTCCCGCCATCATAGACACTCCTTTTAATGATGCTCCAAAGGTTCTGAATGGGGTAGAGGTCAGGGGAGCATGGGGGTCACACCATAAGTTTGTCCCCTTTTATGCCCATATCAGCCAGAGATGCAGATGTTTTATGTGCAGCATGAGATGGTGCATTATCATGCAGAAAAATGATCTTGCTGTGAAATACACGGTTCTTCTTCTTGAACCATGGCAGGAAGTGCTGTTTGAGAAAATCCACATACATTATGGAGTTCATCTTTAGCGCCTTCAGGGATCCTAAAGGGGCCGACAATCTCTCTCCCCATGATTCCAGCCCAAAACATTACTCCACCTCCTCCTTGTTGGCGCTGTAGCCGTGTTTGCGTGGGGTGTCCATCAACCAGCCATCCTCCACTCCATCCATCTGGACCATCGAGCGCTGCACGGCACTCATCCGTGAACAAAACAGTTTTGAAATCAGTCTTCATGTAATGTTTGGCCCACTGGAGCCGTTTCTGCTTGTGTGAAGTGGATAGAGGAGGTCGACAGGATGGCGTATGCACAGCTGCAAACCTCTGAAGGACCCTGCATCTTGTTGTTCGGGGGACGTTGGAGGCACAAGCAGCTTCAAAAACTTGTCTGCTGCTATGACAAGGCTTTTTTGCCGCTGCTCTTTCAACCTGACGTAATTGCCTGTAGGAAAGAGTCCTCAATTTGCCCTTATCAGCACGCACACGTGTGTACTGTGAATCAGCTACATACTTCTTGATTGCCAAGACACTTCATCCTGATCATCGCACAATGTTGATTGTAGTCATGCCTTGACCTAAACACTCCACAATTTGTTGCTTCTCAGCAGCCGACACATCCTTTTTCTTTCCCATTTTGGCAGAAAATGTAGGCTGCTTAATAATGTGAGAGAGCCTTCTTAAGTAGTCTTGCCTTTCATTGGACACACCTGCCAAACTAATTAGCACAGGTGTCTGCAATTGCTTACAGTGATATAAAGAGCCCTGACACACATCACCATCAATGAGTTTAACTGACAAACAAACAAATTCTTCCCTTATCACTCCTAAACACTTTTTGCATAATAATTTGGAACGCGGTGTACATGTGCTTTTCCACAAAACACCAGCGGTTCACGTAGTGAATCTTACAGTTCTAACTTGCCAACCGTGGTCTGTATGGAATTGTTCAATAAAGGGCCCAAAATTAAGATAACATAGATGGGAGAGGTCTCTATGAATAGGAATTCCTAAGTATTTGATACCCTGTGAGGGCCAGGCAAAGGGAAAGTTGGACTGGATGGAATCCTATATGGATTTGGGGAGGGAGACATCGAGGGCCTCAGACTTCGCTGCATTGATTTTAAAATTTTACCATGTAACAAAGTGATCTATTTCAGCCATAACAGCATGGATGGATATATGTGATTGAGTGATATATACTAGGACATCATCAGCAAATAGAGAGCACTTGTACTCGGTGCCTCCCACCTCAATCCACCTAATATTGGGGTTATGGCGAATTGATGAGAGCAGGTGCTCCGTCACTAGGATGTATAAGAGAGGGGATAGAGGACATCCCTGCCTTGTCCCATTGGTGATTGTGAAAGGTGATGAAAATGTTCTGACGCACCCCCTGGGCCTTGGGACACCCGTAGCCGGACCCTTTTTGGTGGATGCTGGTGGTTGTAGTCTTCGTGGCGGCGACCCGGTTCCGTGGCTCAGGGCGGTCAAACCAGTGGCGGAACTATTTATGTGGTTTTGATGTTTAAATGTCCGACTACGCCACCCGTGGATTGCGGTCAGAGTGAACCGCCGCTACAGGGCAGACCGCTGAGGCTGGTGTTGTGGGTGCAGCAGAGCGTAGCATAACTCCCCACGGGAGGAGTATAGCCTCAGGGCAGTGTATGCGGAGGATGGGGGTGATGGTGCAGGGCAGCAGCAGTAACGACACGGAGTCAGTGATGCAGTCCAGGGCCTTTACTCACAGTTCTTATTATCCAGACCACGTCTGCAGGTAACGGCTGCCCACGTCGTACTGTGCTCACCAGGTGAGGGGCTCAGACAACTCCCAGATAACTTTGGAGCACTTCACAGGACCCCCTTTGTGTGTCCTTTGTCTGGCCTTTCTTACCAACACTTCTGTCCGGCTGCCTCGGGCCTCCTCTTGGTAAACTTGGCGCCAGATTCCCTGACCCTATGTGGTGCCTTCCTAGCGGGTGTAGCGAGGGGCTGCGCCACATAAAATGTCAGAGCCTCCGGTTTCTAGCTGAGGGTCGTTTCCTGCCTCCACTAGTTCGGGGACCGGTCTCCCCCTTTGGCCTGACCCCTCCACGCAGGTGGATTCGGGCGTGCGGTGGCGACTCGCCCGTCCGCACCCCTGGGATCCCTTCATTCCTCGTTCCTGGAGCCTTCTCCGCTCCTCTTCCTTCCTTCTCCCTCTTCCAGGCCTGGGCCTCTGTTACTAGGCCCGCCTCCGGAGCAGAGCTCATGCAGAGCCCCTGCTCCCTGCCACTTCTACTCAGACTTCTCTGCACTGAACTAAGATGGTGCCCACCTTTTATACTCCCTTCTCAATGCACCCAGGAACTGCTTCCTCCCTGCTCCTGCACTACAGGGTTCCCCTTCCTCAGTGTTCCCTCCCCCCACTCCAGCCAGGGACAGGGACTGTCGTGCCCATCTCAGGGGCATATTGGTCGCCCTGCCCCACGGCAATGTGGTGTAATGCATGCAGGTGTCGGGTCCTGATCCACACTCCATCCTTACCTGAGAGTGAGATATCACACCTCTGGGTGAGGTGCAATACGTCTGTAGCAACCGAGCCCTCAGGGTGCTACAGTTCCATTTATCTTCAGCCTAGGTGACGTATTGCGATACAGGGCCGTGATTTTGGCTATAAAAGGGTCCCCTAGACCCCTACCCCAAGCTTTTTAAGAGAATCATATATGGCGTGCCAGGAGACTCTATGGAATGCTTTCTCAGCATCCAACGAGAGTATCTAATTACAAATTTTTAACTGCATCTAGCCCAGGAAATACTTTGTGCCTAGTAGCAGTGTCTGCTAGTCAGCGGATTATCCCGGCTGTTAAGCAAGCTACACCACCTGTAGTTTAGACACTTAATTTTTTCAAAGGAAATGCTTCGGGACCATGGGATACTCAGTGAAGAGCATCAGGAGGCACCCCAAGGCATAGGGGCTGGGACTGGCAGTAGGATGCCTTGCGGTGGACAGCCGAGCTCGATCCTTATAAAAGCTTTTTAACTGCAGCAGCTTTAGTGGACGCTACTGGAGCTGGAATTACGCGGCTGCTGGCATGAGACTTGCCCTCCAATAGATCCTTGTAAATGGATTTAAAGTGTATTCATTCAAATTAGAGAGACAATTTAAATTAAAAAGCTTAGAGCTGCCTCCACCACAGGGGGGCTCGCTCGACCCACCAACGGACAGGCACCAGTATTGGGAGAGGGGGGCTGGCCATCAGGGTTCACCGCGGCTCTGGCACAAACCCGGCGACACGGAGGTGGCACGGGCAGGAGCGGACTGGCCGTGTCGGCTTCTCACTTTTTGGATTTTAGAAGGGCATGACATGCCTATATCTGTGTCTCCCCCTCCTTTTACTCCTCCACCTCTTTTATTTTCGCATGACTATATGTACTTGTCACTTTTCCATGTGTTAGTTGTGTCTTCTGAGCAGTTTGTCAGCTTTTGGACACCTTTGAAGGTGTTTTCTATGTGTTTCTATGTGTTTTTGTTTGCCTGCCATTGGTTTTAACGGTGTTCGAAGGTGTTCGACGAACAGTTCGACGAACAGTTCGGCGAACACACGGGTGTTCGACGAACCGAACCGAACTCGAACACTACGGGGGTGGCTCAACACTAGTTGTGAATACTTACTCTCCTCGCTCTTGGGCTCCTCTTTAGATTCATATAACACCACAGTTAACTTTGATACCATGCTATTGACAGCATCAGGACTGAGTATGGCAGTGCCTTGACCTGAAATTAAGCCAAGTAGTGGAGAAGTAAGTATGAGTCTGGTCTAGGGTCTAAAATTAGTGTTTTCTGTTGCTACTTTGCCAATTTTTTCTTCTTATGTGACAAAAGGTTCTTGGTAGTCAGCAGACAGCACATCTCGTATCTTCACAGCATAGACAATTGCTGACCCCAAAGATAAAAGTGTAAGGGGGTCAGATCGGGAGACCTTGGTGGCCATTCAACTGGCCCACAACGACCAATCCACTTTCCAGGAAACTGTTCATGTAGGAATGCTCAGACCTGACACCCATAATGTGGTGGTGCACCATCTTGTTGGAAAAACTCAGGGAACGTGCCATCTTCAGTGCATAAAGAGGGCAACACATCATCATGTAGCAATTTCAGATATCCAGTGGCATTGAGGTTTCCATTGATGAAGAATGGCCCCACTATCTTTGTACCCCATATACCACACCATACCATCAAGATACGAGATGTGCAGCATCTGAAACAATGGATACTGGAAGCCTGTGCTAGCATTTTTTCTGCGGTGTTGCTATCAGTGTGTCAAGAGTGGGAGAAGAGGGTTGCATTGACAATCCAACACAATGGACAGCACTTTGAACACATTTTATAAGTGGTCATAAACTTGTAAAAAACTCATGAAAGAATAAAGTTACGTTAAAACCAAGCACACCATTGTTTTTCTTATGAAATTTTCAATAAGTTTGAGGTGTCACATGACCTTCTTCCCATTGAAAAAAATAAAGTTGGATCCAAAATGGCCGACTTCAAAATGGCCACCATGGTCACCACCCATCTGGAAAAGTTTTCCCCCTCCCATATACTAATGTGCCACAAAGAGGAAGTTGATATCACCAACCATTCCCATTTAATTTAGGCGTATCCATATAAATGGCCCACCCTGTACATAGTCCTGTCCCAAATTACTGTTGAAGTTCTTTTATTCTCCATGCTACCATTATTTTTTAAATGTTTGTTAATTCAGTTACCGTATTTTTCAGACTATAAGAAACACCGGACCATAAGACACACCTAGGATTTAGAGGAGGAAAATAGAAAAAAAATGTAAGCAAAAAATGTGGTCATGATGCCCTGTTAAGATGGAGGGGGCCTGCTGCTGACACTGTTATAGGGGTAATGTCCCCCAATTCTGTTAATATCCCCCATCCTGGTATAAATGGCCCCTTTCTTTTTGTTATACATGGCCCTCATCCCCATCCTGATATACATGGCACCCCAATCCACCATCTTGGTATGCATGGCATCTCAATCCCCCATCCTGGTATGCACGGCCCCCTCATGCCTCTTCCTGGTATGTATGGCACCCTTTATCCTGTTATGTATGGCCCCCCTCGCACCCATCCTGGTATGTATGGCACCTTCATCCCTCTTCCTGCTATGTATGGTACCTTCATTCCTATTCCTGGTATGTATGGCACTCTTTATACCTGTATGTATGCCCCCCCTCATCCTGGTATGTATGGCCCCCTTCATCTCTGTTTGTATAGCCCCCCTCATCCTTCATCTCAGTATGTATGGCCCCCCTCATCCTAGTATGTATGGCCCCCTTCATCCCTGTATGTATGGCCCCCCTCATGCCTCATCCCTATATATATGGCCCCCCTCATGCCTCATCCCTGTATGTATGACCCCCATCATCCTGGTATGTATGGCCCCCTTCATCCCTGTATGTATGGCCCCCTTCATCCCTGTATGTATGGCCCCCCTCATGCCTCATCCCTTTATGTATGACCCCCCTCATTCCTCATCCCTGTATGCATGGCCCCCCCTCATCCCGGTATGTATGGCTCCCTCATCCTGGTATGCTTGGCACCCACTGATCCCCGTCACGCTGCACAGAAAAAAAATATACAATCATGCTCACCTCCTCTCTCCTCCAGCACTGTTTCCAGCTCTGTGCCGGAATAGTCACTGTTCCCTAAGCCGGGACGGCGTGCATGGGGAGCAGTGACCGTTGAATCTCCCTAATAGCGTGCACACTTTAGCTGCAGCGTGGCTCCTAGTGCGCTCAGCGGTCAGCGTGCCCGCTATTAAAGGCCATGAATATTAACCACACCCATGGGAGTGGTGAATATTCATGGTCTTTAATAGCGGGTACGCTGACTGCCGAGCGCAGCAGGAGCCACGCTGCGGCTACAGCGTGCGCGCTATTAAGGAGAATGAATGGTCACTGCTCCCCACGCTGGACTATTCCGGCAAAGAGCTAGGTACAGCGCTGGAGGAGAGAGGAGGTGAGTATGAAAGTTTATTTTTTTTCTGTGCAGCGTGACGGGGATCAAGGGGTGCCAAGCATACCTGGATGAGGGGGGCCATATATACAGGGATGAATGATGCCATACATAACGGGATGAGGGATGAGGGGGGCCATACATACAGGGATGAAGGGTGCCATACATCCTGCGGGCACAGTGTGCCGGTTATTAAGGAAAATTAATATTCACTGCTCCCTACGCCCATAGACGTGGGGATCAGTGAATATTCATTTTCTTTAGTAGCGGGTACAGTGTAGGCTGCACCACTACTGCGCCACTGTCGCTTCCCCCACATCCACCACCACCCACAGCCACAGTATTTATGTATATCGGACTATAAGACGCACCCCCCACTTTCCTCCAAAATTTTGGAGGAAAAAAGTGTGTCTTATAGTCTGAAAAATACGGTATATGTGTTTTATACAACCCGAGCCTTCAAGTGGAAAATCTGTATGCTACTGATTTCTAAAGAACTCAACTATGTATTGTAGATAGTTATCCACACGTTAAAATAATTCCTTCCATTGTTCTAAGCTTTTATTTATTGCATGTTATCATAATTCTGTTACTTTTCAGTAGTTTTCCAGACAAACCACAAACCCCTCGTTGAAGATCAGGTAATGGGAGAACACTAACTCTAAGAAATCTGGCACCAAATGGTATTAACAGAGCAGAGCAGAAACAAAAGAAACATTTTAGGACATAGTGTGGTCCAAATACAGTTCCAAATGTAATCTCAGGTTCGGTAAATACTTCCGACATTATTTTCCGCTCTGCTTTTACATATGGGGATCTGACACAAGTTAAGCTGTTATTATATCTCTGGCATTAAGTTTGATGTCCTCAAAAGGAAATGTATCTCCTGTATTTTGACTAACAGTTGCTAGTAGCCAGAATATCCACACGTGTTTAACCTGTCCTAAGAAAAACCTTTGTTCCCTAAAGTACAACTCACGCCTGAAGTAATAATTTCCAGTGTGACCTGCATAAAAGAAAAGCACATTGGACGCAATTTATCATGGCTGGCATTTTCTGTGCCATTCTTGAGAGGGGCGTTCAGAAATAACATGAGGCAAATTCATTAAGAGGCCCACTTATTGAATTCAGCGCATCTTATCAGTGGCGTGCACGTCCATGCGCTTCAACAGAAATATTACTCCAATTGAAGACGAGAGTAGCATTTCTGGAATAAGAAGCGCTGCCACTTTTGATTAATTTGAAGGGTGGGTGTAGCCACGTCCCATTCCACCAGAGTTCATTCTAGTGCTGCCTATTTAATATTTTTTTCATTTCTATATTCTGCAGCACTTTACATTTTACTATTTTGGCAGAGCTGCCCAAAAGTGGCACAAAAACACTAAAAGTCGCACTATTTTTGTGCAACTTTATGTTGTGCAAAAATCTTGTGACTTTTCAAACTGTTTTCAACAGTTTTCTGAAGTAAACACTTTAATGAATTAGGGCCTCTGTTTCCTATGACAGCAGAACTCAGCTTTCCAGCTGCTCTAGACACTCAGTTTTTTCATTGAATATGGTTCATTTTTCTTGTACGAGTTCTATTCATGTATTTCTCGTCCCTATTATAGTCTATGAGGGTGTTCATATATTCAGAGACTTGTCCGATATTGATCTTAGTCTCGGATCAATCTCGGTTGTTCTTCAAGCTGGTTTTCAAACTGACAGCAAGCTCGGAGAACAGCGGCAGCCTACATTCAGTTGTACTCGAATCTTTCAGGCATGAGTACAATTGAAGATCTGACTGCAGGCACTTCCATGATCAAGGCAAGATCAGCAGCGTGATTAGGTCACCTGATAAAGCTGCTAACATCACTCCTACAACACAGAGAAGTAGAACAGCAATAAGGTAAGTGCTCTAATGGATTCAAAGATACAGAAGAGTTTTATTGGGAGGGGGTGAGCTGACCACATAGGGGGAGGGCACAGTAGGAGGGGAAAAGTGTGAGGGGACCGTATAGGGTAAAAAGTGTGAGGTGACAGTATGGTTGGTGAGTGTGAGAGGTCAGTCTGGATGGAAAGTGTTGGAGGACAGTATGGGAAGGGAAAGTTTGAGCTGCCAGTATGGAGGAGAAATGTGGGGGGACAGTGTGAGGGGAAGTGTGAGGGGAAAGTGTTTAGAGGGAAGTGTGAGGGGGCAGTATTTGGAGAAAAGTGTGTGGAGACAGTATGGGAGGAAAGTGTGAAAAGACACTATAGAGGGTGGAGGTGTGAGAGGACAGTATGGAGGGAAGAGGTGAGGGGAAAATATGGGAAAAAAGTTTGAGAGGACAGTATTGAGGGTTAGTGTGAGGAAACAGTATAGAGGAGGAGATGTGAGGGGACAGTATGAGGCAAATTGTGAGGAGACAGTATGAGGTGAAAAGTGTGAAGGGAAAGTATGAGGAGAAAAATGTGAGGAGTCACTATGGGGGTAATGTGAGGGGACAGTATGGCAGAAGAAAAGTGTTAGCAGACTGTATGGGGGGAGTGTGAGGAAATAGTATAGAGGGGGAGGTGTGAGGGAGCAGTATGTGGGGAAGGTGAGGGAAAAATATGGGAGAGAAGAGTGTGAGGGGACAATACGGGGGAAGCATGAGGAGACAGTATATAGGTGCTTTAAAAACACGTATCTTTAGAGAATCTTATCACCTCACTTCACTAATCTCACTCTTCCCTGTTTCCTCTTTCTAAATTTTCCTCAGAATCTGATCCCGTCTACTCATCTGTCTCCACAATCTCCATGCACCCAACAGCACTTTGGTAACTGTACTTAGATAGATACTGCCTGTTGACCGAATTGTACAGCTTATTTGAAATGCCCTATTTATTGATATGATGGCAGTACCATGCATGAAAAACACTTTGTACCTATTTTGTCCCCCCTATTTCCTTATAGATTGTAAGCTTGCAAGCAGGGCCCTCGCTCCTACCGTAACTGTTGAACTGTGTTACTTTTTTTGTCATTATTTGTATATGTCCCTGCTTAATTGTAAAGTGCCGCAGAATATGTTGGCTCTATAGAAATAAAATTATTATTACAAGGGGAAGGTGTGAGGAGGCAGTATGGAGAAAACGTGTGAGGGGGCAGTATGAGTGAAGAAAATGTGATAGCCAGTATGGAGGAAAGTGTGATGGAACAGTATGGAGGGAGAAAAGTGTGAGTTGACAGTAAGGGGGAAGTGTGAGGGGACAGTATGGGTAAGTAAAGTGTGATGGGACTGTATGAGGGAAGTTGAGGAGACAGTATAGAGGGGTAGGTGTGTGGAGGCAGTATGGGGGGGAAGTGTGCTGGGACAGTATAGGGAAAAGTGTAAGGGGACAGTATTGTGGGGAAAGTGTGAGGGAACAGTATGAAGTAAAAGTATGATAGGGAAACATGGTGGAGAAAAGTGTGAGGGAACAGTATGGGGGATTGTGCAGGAACTGTATGGTGGGAGAATGAAGGGCAGTATGAGAGGAGAAAAGTTTGATGGAACAGTATAAGGGGAGCAAAGTGTGAGGGGACAGTATGGGGAGAAAAGTGAGAGGACAGGTTACAGTATAGAAACTGGTCAATATTTAAGAGGGACATAGTGTGAGGGGACAATGGAAAAGGGAGGCAGTGTGGTGGAGGACATTTAAGATAGGGACAGGGTGGTGGTTATAGCTAATCAGGGTGGACATTATGGTAGTTATAGTTAATCAAGGTGGAGAGTGAGGTGATTAAAGCTAATCAGGACAGATAGTGATTGAGTTATAGCTAATAAGGGAGGACAGTGTGGCCTTTATAGCTAATAAGGGAGGACAGTGGTAGTCATAGTTCATAAATTCAGGGCGTGTGGTGGCAAAATTTTATAGGCGAGGACAATATTAAGGACATGTTCCATAAGAGGGACAGTGCAGGGATCATGTTTTGCACAGGGATCAGTGAGGGTGAATTATTTATTCAGGGACACAGCATAAGGCAGATATTTGGATTCAGGGACATTGTTATTTTTAAAGACATCATTTTGGAAAGACCATAGAAAGTGGATGTCTGCAGAGTCAAGCTGTGGATATGAAAAGTCATCATTGTGTCTGTTGAAGATGGATAAAAAAGATAATGACTGCAATCAGAGAAGATGTCATTTATAAGGTTCCTGGATGTAAATGTTTATTTGTGATACTGACTACATCTCAACAGTACTGTGGTACCTGTATGGTCTGCAGTCTGATAATGGCTGGTAACAACAACTCCAAGTATCTCGTATTGTTAGGTACATAGTGGGAGTTGTAGGTTCATGCAATACAAATGTATATGGAGCTAACGTCACATTACAATTGATCGCTGTATGAAGGTTGGTGATGTATTTGTGTACTGTTGGTGCTTCAGGTGATACATTTATGTACTATTGGTGCATATAGTGATGCTTTAATGTACTGATTGTGCTTCTGGTGATGTATTCCTGTACTGATGGTGGTTCTGGTGCTTTATTCTTTCACTGTTATTGGTTCTGATCCTGTACATATGCACCAATCCATATCTTGTCAAATAAAGTGATACATGGCTATGTCAATAAAGTAATGTACTGACTAACAAGTTAAGGATTATTACATCTGTATTAAAGTTAGGAGAATTAATTATAAAATTAAGCACCAAAACATGCCAAATCCCAACAGTATGTAATATACTTACTGTCAAGATTCGGCTCTGCCTGCCGATTACAGTGGTTATCACATGTGCGATATTTTTATAATCACGGTCATGTGCCAAATTGCTTCTCTTGCCGCTTCCCTCAATGAAGCAGGGGCTATAGTTTTTCATTGAACATTAAGAGAATTAGGAAAAGGTAGTCAACATGTGACTGTAAGTATGCAAATAGCATATGAGTGGTCACATGACAACTACTCAAATCGTGCGGCGTAAGGAAGCACCAAGCTGGATTTTTCTCTGGGTACAGGAAAACCTAGATTCACCTTTGTTTTACATAGAGTTAACATTCCCTTTTCAACTACCTATAGAGCCTCTCCTGGAGCCTTAGCTCATCAGGTCTAAAACCTGGAGTATAACACAAAAGTGACAATCCCGCCCAATCTCTACAGTCACTCCTAAATCCCAGACCTTAGAGTAAACTAAATAATAGACTTGGCAACTAACTAATACTGAGTGTACAAATCCTTTCGAGATTCATACCACTGAGAGTAGAAATCTCCCTACCATCCAGCAATCTACCTGCTGTCTGCTTACAATACCTAAATATTTGTTTGTATTTGGATCATTCATTTTTTAGAGACTGCAAATTTTCATAGACATGTGTCTTATTTTCAACTGTACTATGTCACTGTGTAATTTCTCTAAGTACCTCAATTTTCTTTATAAAGTTTCTTTACCATTCTGTCACTCATTTAGCCATGTGTTTTCGTACTGGTTTTGTACCTTTAGTTATTATGACCTTTTAAATGAATTTTATGTACTGTAAATCCTATTTTCACAGCGCCCTGGAATTAAAGGTGCACTAAAATATATGATATATTTTTTTAACTATAAGACACAATATATTACAAGAAAATATCTTGGTAAAAATTATGTGCATATATAGTCCAAAGGTAGCTTTCTATAATCAAAGATAACTCTGATACAGTGTCCGTCCAGATCACAGAGAACTGTTCTCTCAGTTGTCTCACCACGTGCCTGACACTGATCAGTCTGATCGGTGTAGGGTAGGAGAGGAAGCAATCAGGACCTGTACATCACTGAGGCTGAATTCAGGAGTCCGTATATCATGGACCACAAGTCTTTTGACCTCAACTTTACAGGTCTATTTATGCCTATGAGGCTGTCAAGTTCGGGTCAGGAGACCCACATCTAGTCTGGCCCTCACGGTCCGCACTCATGCATTATGATACACAGACATCTGAACTCAGTTTAAAACTGCACAGATGCAGCAGATCCTCACTAGCTGAAGGAATTTTCAGGCTATGTGGTCAGTCACATGCCTGGAAGAAACTTCAAAATTTGGTAATGTATAAAGTGTATGTGCTTTGATGTAGCAGAGCTCTGCAGCAGAGAGGTGTGTATGGAGGAGAGTTGCCTGTGTATGTATGTGTATAAAAGAGCTCTGTGTGTGTATGTAGCAGAGCTTTGTGTGTATGTAGCAGAATTGTGTGTGTGTATGTAGGAGAGTTGCATATTTTGTGTAGGAAAGTTGTGAGTGTAGCAGATCTGTGTGTGTATGTAACAGAGCGGTGTATGTATGTAGGAAACATGTGTGTGTATGTAGGAGAGCTCTGTGTACGTATGTAACAGATGTTTATGTATGTATGTAGCAGACCTAGGTGTGCACATGTAAAACAGTTGTGTGTGCAGCAGAGATGTGTGTATTTAATACAGCTGTGTGCATATATAGGAGAGTACTGTGTGTATGTAGCAGAACTGTGCATGCACAAGTAGCAGAGTTGTGTATAGCAAGGCTGTGTGTGTGCAGCAGAGCTGTGTTCATATAAAACAGAGCTAAGTATGCATGTACAGCATATGTGACAGTGCTGTGTCCATGTGTGCATTGAGTATACATAATATGTGTGCTGTAAAGCTATAATGGTATAATATATATGCTGCAGAGAAACACTAGCAGAACTACTATCTCCGTACTCTACTCAAGTGATTTAAAATGAGTCTTATTAACCCCTACACTTCTTTACACCACCAGGGAAGTTTAAATAGTAAGAATTATGTTATTCATACTTCTGCTGTCTACATCTGTCCTGACTGGTGTTTGTTAATAAAATGGTTAATATAAAGGTTCCTATCCCCTATCATTTCTAACTACCTGATATTTCAGAATATTTGATAATCTAACATCTCTATGATCACATGAATGCCAAATAAAAGGAATTGTACTGTATGTCACACACACACTTCTCAGCACGCGATGTGGGGTGCGCCAGCAAGGTTTAATTTATCTCCTCTCACTCAATCCAGCACTCAACCTCTGTTATAGGCAATAAATTGAGCATAAATTACACCTAGACACAGTCCACACACCCCAGCTACATAACAGGCTGCCACCATTCATCAAAGACACAGGGTGATGAGTCTCCGAAATATGCTACTGTCTGACAATGAAAAGGGTCACACACTCTATGAAAGGCTATGGATTCTTTAGAGCATACAAGGACCAAACTTATTAAAGTTTTAAGCTTTAATTTAAAAAAATACAATGCTTACAAGAAAAGATATAAAAAGATAAAAATAAAATGACACAAATATATGAAACAGTTACAAAATAAAAGGAGAGAAATAACAGAAATACCTAAATGTTTCTGTCTAAAGTTATTCTTCTGTTTCCTTGAGGAAAGGAGAAATGAATTATGTATCACAACCAACAATGGTTGACCCCCACATGTGAACACCTTGCTATTGTCTAACACATCTTTTTATATGCCTGATCCTGAGATCACATTTCCAGGACAGCCTAGAATTTAAAATTAAAATTGCTGGTCTGTGACTGGACCATGGGCTAATTTAGAGATGAGCACCTTGCATTTTATATACCCTGTGTCTCTGACTTCCCCCCTCCCCTACATATGGTAAATAAGAAATATCCAGCCTGCCTACAATGACCAACTGTCCACTCTTTGAAGCTTGGCTCACCAAGATGAGGTATCACAGTTGACACCTTTGTATTCTCAGTGAAAAAAACACCCTTGTTTCTGGGTTCCTGTAATCAAAATACCTAGAGGTTATGCCCTTTATGTAGAGACAGTCCTGTGAAAGCAGATTTAACTAATATTACTTTACTGATGTTTTACATTTCTCTTACACTGTATTCATTTTCTTTTGACTATAATGTTTACATTTCAATAAGACGAATTCTTATGGCCCTTAAACAATTCTCAGTGTACCGACAATCTAGGTAATACTATTGTCTGCTGTTCATTGTTTATTTATGGGAATAGTTTCTGTTAAAAGAAATACATTCAGTTAAAATACAATTTTGATAGGAAATCTAGGTTAATACTTGCAAATCTGATGGCAGCATAAAATACTGTATTTTTCGGACTATAAGACGCACTAGACCATAAGACGCACCTAGGTTTTAGAGGAGGAAAATAAAAAAATAAAAATGTAAGCAAAAAATGTGGTCATGATGCACTTATAAGGGGGAGGGGGTCTTCTGCTGACACTGGTAGAGGGGTAATGTCCCCCAATTCTGACAATATCCCCCATCCTGGTATATATGCTGCCCCCCTTTCTTTTATATGTGGTCCCCATCCCCATCCTGGTATGCCTGGCATCCCTCCATCCTGGTATGCATGGCACCCCTCATCCTTATCCTGGTATGCATGGCACCCCTCATACCTATCCTGATATGCATGGCACCCATCATCCCTGTCCTGGTATGCATGGCACCCCTCATCCCTGTCCTGGTATGCATGGCACCCCTAATCCCTGTCCTGGTATGCATGGCACCCCTCATTCCTGTCCTGGTATGCAGGCACCCCTAATCCCTATCCTAGTATGCATGGCACCCATCATCCCTATCCTGGTATGCAAGGCACCCCTCATCCCTGTCCTGGTATGCATGGCACCCCTCATCCCTGTCCTGGTATGAATGGCACCCCTCATCCCTGTCCTGGTATGCATGGCACCCCTCATCCCTGTCCTGGTATGCATGGCACCCCTAATCCCTGTCCTGGTATGCATGGCACCCCTAATGCCTGTCCTAATATGCATGGTCCCCCTAATCCCCATGAGGCTGCACATTAAAAAAAAATAAACACTGCTACTCACCTCTCTTCTCTCCTCCTGTCTGCCTGCACTGATCTCTCCATGTGAGCGCGCATGACGTCAACGCCATGCGCGGCTCACAAGGAGAGATCAGCTGCCGGAAGTCACTGCTCCCCACGTCAGGTCTGTGTGCGCGGGGAGCAGTGACTTCACTCTCCTTCATAGCCGGCACACAGCGGAGCCGCGCTGCAGCTGCTGCTGCTGCCGGCTATCTCTTGTGCCCGCTCATTAGAGGGCATGAATATTCACCCCCTCTCCACGCCCATGGGCGTGGAGAGAGGTTGAATATTCATGCCCTTTAACAGCGGGCAGAGGAGATAGCCATCAGCAACAGCAGCCGCAGCATGGCTACACTGTATACCGCTATTAAGGAGCATGAACATTCAGTGCTCCCCACGCCCCATGGGCGTGGAGAGCAGTTAATATTCATTTTCTTTAGCAGCGGGGACAGTGTCGGCTACAGTAGGCGGCTGCTGCCTCCTGTTCCATGCTCCTCCACCGATACCGCTCCCCCCACACCACACATAAATATACACCCCCCCCAACATTCGGACTCCCCATTTTCCTCCAAAATTTTGGAGGAAAAAAGTGCGTCTTATGGTCCGAAAAATACGGTAGATGCATAATTCTTGATTCTAATGCTGGGTTACCTACTGGGCTGAGTGCTGTAGTTTTGATGCAGTCAGTTTTATCTGCTGCAGCTCTGTTAGATCTTTCACGAATGACCTCTGTATCTACATATCCCCGTCTGCACCAGTGATTGACAGCTTTCTGCCTATCATGTGCTTAGACAGAAGTTGGCAATCCATGGTGGAAGATGGAGATTGCCAACGTTCATGAGTGATAGTAGGAACTTATTACTCAGAGGAGAGGAAAAAGGAAAAATGAAGTCAGCACACCGACCAGGTAAAACCCCAAAATGTATTAACCCCTTCGCAACCTTGGGTTTTGTCGTTTTTGCTTTTTCGTTTTTTGCTCCCCTTGTTCCCAGAGCCATAGCGTTTTTATTTTTTGGACAATACGGCTATGTGAGGGCTTATTTTTTGCGGGACAAGTTGTACTTTTCAACGCCATTACTAGTTTTACCATATCGTGTACGGGAAAACGGGAAAAAAATTCCAAGTGCGGTAAAATTGCAAAAAAAGTGCAATACCACAGTTGTTTTTTATTTATTTTTTTTACCACGTTCACTGAATGCTAAAACTGACCTGCCATTCTTATTCTCCAGGTCATTACGAGTTCGTAGACACCAAACATGTATAGGTTATTTTATATTTAAGTGGTGAAAAAAAATTCCAAAATTTGGTAAAAAAAAATAAAAAAAAATAGCGCCATTTTCTGAGACCTGTAGCGTCTCCATTTTTCGTGATCTGGGGCTAAGTGAGGGCTTATTTTTTGCGCGCCGGGCTGACGTTTTTATTGATAATATTGGTAGATCCGATGTTTTGATCGCCCGTTATTGCATTTTATTGCAATTTTGCGGCGACCAAAAAACGTAATTCTGGCGTTTAGAATTTTTTTCTCGATACACCGTTTACCGATCGGATTAATTCTTTTTTAATATTGATAGATCTGGCGATTCTGAACGCGGCGATACCAAATATGTGTTTGTGGGTTTTTTTTTATATATTTTATTTTGAATGGGGCGAAAGGGGGGTGATTTAAACTTTTATATTTTTTTTATTTTTTTTATATTTTTAAAAACATTTTTTTTTCACTTACTGCATGCTTCAATAGTCTCCATAGGAGACTAGAAGCAGCAGTTGTCTGATCGTCTCTGCTACATGCAGGGGACGAGCAGATCCCCTGCATGCAGCAGAAATGGTCCTGTGCTATGAGCGCCGACCACTAGGTGGCGCTCATAGCGACCAGATCATGACAACCACAGGCGTCTGCTGCAGACCCTGGGTTGTCATGCACGCCCATCGGTGACCCGCGATCACGTGACGGGGCTTATGACGCGCAACCTGGAAGCGCGCGTTAAATGTCGCTGTCGGAGATTGACAGCGGCATTTAACATGTTAACAGCCGCGGGTGGATCGCGATTCCACCCGCGGCTGTTGCGGGCACATGTCAGCAGTAAGAATCAGCTGACATGTGCTCGGTTCAGTGAGGGCTCAGCGCAGCAGCCCTCACTGAACGGGGGGTACGCAAATGTGCGTACTAATACGTCATGGGTTGGAAAGGGGTTAAGCCAGATTAAAACATAGGGAAGTTAAAAAACACCTGACGCGTTTCTGGAGCAATGATTGCACCCTTAGTCTTAGGATGTCAAGAAGATTGTGAAGGCTCGTATCTATAAAGGAAACAAACCTATTATTATTATTATTATTATTATTAATTGATATAGCGCCATTGATTCCATGGCGCTGTACATAGGGGTTACATACCAAATACAGATATCACTTACAGTAAACAAACTAACAATGATAGAACGGTACAGAGGGAAGAGGGCCCTGCCCTTGCGGGCTTACATTCTACAGGAATGGGGGAGGAGACAGCAGGTTGGAGGGTTGCAGTTGCTCCGGTGTTGTTGAGATGGCAGGCTGTAAGCTTGTTTGAAGAAATGGGTTTTCAGGTTCCGTCTGAAAGATCCAAGTGTGGTGGATAATCGGATGTGTTGAGGCACAGAATTTTATAGGACGGGGGATATTCGGGAGAAATCTTGGAGGCGATTGCATGAGGAACAAATAAGTGTTGAGGAGAGAAGGAGGTCTTAGGCGGACCGGAGGTTACGTGAGGGAATATATCGGGAGATTAGTTCAGAGATATACGGATGAGAGAGGTTATAGATGGCTTTGTAGGTCAGTGTTAGTAGTTTGAACTGGATACGCTGGGGGAATGGGAGCCAGTGAAGGGATTTGCAAAGGGGGGTAGCAGAGGAGTAGTTAGGCGAGAGATGAACAAGTCGTGCAGCAGAGTTGAGGATGGACTGGAGGGGTGCGAGAGTGTTAGCAGGTAGGCCACAGAGGAGGATGTTGCCATAGTCGAGGCGGGAGATGATGAGGGCATGCACAAGCAGTTTAGTAGATTGAGGGTTGAGGAAAGGACGGATTCTGGAAATATTTTTGAGCTGGAGGCGACAGGAGGTGGCGAGAGCTTGGATGCGGGGTTTGAAGGACAGGGCTGAGTCAAGGGTTACTCCGAGGCAGCGGATTGTCGGTACAGCGGAAAGAGTGATGTCATTTATTGTGATAGAATGATCAGGTGGGAAAGATATGCGAGATGGGGGAAAGATAAGGAGTTCAGTGTTGTCCACATTGAGCTTGAGGTAGCGGGAGGAGAAGAAGGAGGATATGGCTGCTAGACATGCTGGGATTCTGGACAGCAGAGAGGTGACATCTGGGCCAGAGAGGTAGATCTGGGTGTCATCAACGTACAGATGGTACTGGAAGCCATGGAATTTTATGTGCTGTCCCAGGCCAAGGGTATAGATTGAGAAGAGTAGGGGTCCTAGGACAGAGCCTTGAGGGACTCCAACAGAGAGGGGGCGGGGTGAGGAGGTAGTGTGGGAGTGGGAGACGCTAAATGTGCGGTTAGAAAGGTATGAGGAGATCTAGGATAGGGCAAGGTCTTTGATGCCAAAGGAAAAGAGGATCTGTAGTAGGACACAGTGGTCGACTGTATCGAAAGCAGAGGACAGGTCAAGAAGAAGGAGTACAGAGAACTGTCTGTTAGCTTTGGCTGCAAGTAAGTCATTGGTGATTTTGGTAAGGGCATTTTCGGTGCAATGGTGGGGGCGGAAGCCAGACTGTTGGTTGTCGAAGAGAGAGTTACATGAAAAGTGGGAGGAAAGTTCAGCATGAACGTGTTGCTCAAGGAGTTTGGAGGCAAATGGGAGCAGCGATATGGGGCGATAGCTGGACAAGGCGGTTGGGTCGAGGGATGGCTTTTTGAGGATGGGCATGACTGGGGCATGTTTGAAGGCAGCAGGGAAAGTACCAGAAGATAGTGATAGGTTGAAAAGATGGGTTAGGGATGGGACGAGTGTGGGAGTGAGGTTGGGGAGGAGGTGGGATGGGATGGCGTTGAGTGCACTTGTGGTGAGTTGTGATTTAGAGAGGAGATGAGTAAGGTCTCTTTCTGTGATGTTGGGAAGGGAGGTTATCGGGGTAGGGAAATGGTGTGGAAAACAAAGGGGTTGTGGTGGTCGGACAGTAAAGACTTGCTGTGTTTGGTCAATCTTGTTTTTGAAGTGTGTGGCAAACTCCTCAGCAGAGATGACGGAGGTCAGAGGGGGCAGTGGAGGGCGGAGGAGAGAGTTAAAAGTGTTGAATAGCTGTTTGGGGTTGTAGGATAGGGAGGATATGAGGGTTGTGAAGTAGGCCTGTTTAGCAGAGGTGAGTGCTGATTTGAATGCAAGTGTTGCTTGCTTGAATGCAGTGAAGTCATCTTGAGTATGTGTTTTCTTCCAACGCCGCTCCGCAACCCTGGAAGCTTGTCGAAGCTGTTTAGTGAGGTTGTTGTGCCAGGGTTGCCTGTCAATAGCTGATGCGAGAGTGGCATTGTAGAAAGCGGTGGCGCTGTCTGTGTCATGGAGTGAGGATATGGATGTCAGTGGTAGAACAGAGTCAGAGAGTGTGTGAGTGTCTAGATGTGCAAGGTTTCTGCGGGGGGGTGCTAGTTGCCGGAGATGGGTGACAGGTGAGGAGGACAGGGATGAGAATGTGAGTAGATAGTGGTCAGATAGGGGTAGGGGGGAGGTTGTGAGGTTAGATAGGGAGCAAAGTCGGGTGAAGATAAGGTCTAGTGTGTGTCCGTCTGTGTGGGTGGCTGAGGAGGATCACTGAGTAAGTCCAAGGGATGAAGTAAGCGACAAGAGTTTGGATGCTGCTGACTGGCGAGTGTCAGTGGGGATGTTGAAATCGCCCATGATGATTGTGGGAATGTCAGCCGAGAAAAAGTAAAGAAGCCAGGTGGATAATTGGTCAATAAAGGCAGTGATCGGGCCTGGGGGTCGGTATATGACAGCCACTTGGAGGTTGGAGGGAGAGTAAATGCGGATAGAGTGGACTTCAAAAGAAGGGAGAATAAAGGAGGGAAGAGGAGGAGTAGGGCTAAAGGTGCAGTTGTTAGAGAGGAGAAGACCCACTCCTCCACCATGTCTGTTACCAGGGCGAGGAGTGTGGGTGAAGTGTAGGCCGCCGTAACACAGCACAGCAGGGGAGGCAGTGTCAGAGGGTGTTAGCCATGTCTCTGTGATGCCCAGGAAGGAGAGATGACGAGAGTTAAAGAGGTCGTGGACAAAATGGAGCTTGTTGCAGACAGAGCGTGCATTCCACAGTGCTCCAGAGAGAGAGAGCAGCGGGGTGGGCGTCAGGGGGGACCGGTTTTGCGTAAGAGAGGTTGTGGTAGTTTGATGCAATAGGTGGGGGAATTGGTGGAAGGTGCATGCTGTGGGGGTCCAGGATTGGGAGATATGTCGCCAGCAGTGAGGAGAAGCAGAGAGAGGGAGAGCAGGTGGGAGAAGGAGAGTGTCCGGCTTGTGTTATGAAATTACATCAGAAAAATGTCAGCTGTGCAGGCAAGAAGACGGACATAATGATAGTGAAACAAAATCAAATTAATATATGTAGAACCAATCATTTTTAAAATTCATACCCTTACGATACTTAGTGTCCAGCCATAATATCCAATAAGCTTCCCTAACAGTAAGGTGTTTTTGCCAGTTTTTTTTTTTATTTGCCAGATATTGTAAAAGAACGCGTTCTATCTAATGCATAAATGCACACATTACTTCGGGAGTTACCACATCTATTAAACTCTTTTACAGTCAACCAATTAGATGTCGGGTTAACTGTCTTAAAAGAGTAGGAGACAAAACGTTGCCAAGGGTGAGCCCCCTCTTGGCGACACATCTGCATCCATTATCAATAATTCTTCGTAAGATGTCATCTTGGTTTGTTACAGGCAAGTATTTGAGTATAATACTTTTTATATCATTGAATTGTGGACTGTATGCAGTTGTAAATGTGATAGAAGAATGTGTGTCATCATTAGAAATATGTCTTGAAAGGGATCTGGGTTTGTTAGAGACAGTGTTCAGAGCATGTTTAACTTCTAGAGTGTTATAGCCTCTGTCAATTAGTCTTTTGCTTATGGTGGTACTTTCTTTAATAAAAAGAACTGTGTGTATCACTCAGTGGACTAGCAGAGATGCAGCAGATAAAACGCTTTATCAAAACTACAGCATTAGAATCAGGGTTTCTTTCCTTACTTCATGCTTTCTCACAGACTGGGCGGCACAAACCTGGTGAGAGATTCTCTTTGATGTGTGACATTTCAATACCCTACGTCATCTGTTGTCATAGAAGGGAATGTTTTTTATTGCTTACAAGTTTTATGAAAATTCTGGAGTACATTGGTACTTTCCTGGTACAGTCCTATCAGTCATCTACTTTATGAGATAGATTGTTGATTCTAAAAAGGAGAAAACCTTCAGTTGTTTGTAAGGGCCATATTCGATCACAGCATCTAAGATCCATTTTTATAGAAATTATATAAAGATAAGTGGCTGAAATACAACTTGGCTGAAAAGTAAGTTGAGTTGAATCTGACCGTGTGCTTTAAATTTTTTATATCCTAAAGCCAAACTATATTCTTCTCTCATATACTCTTGATCTACAATATTCTAGATATTAATGATCCAATTCATCCAGGTGCTTTCACCTGAATTCTGTCATTAGGTTAAGTGCACAGGTAGCGTTTTTGATGCGTTTTCACTGCGGTTTTCCCGCGCGGAAACGCCGCGAAAACGCATAAAAAATGCTTTGCCAGCTATTGCAATTGTAATCCTGATGTGCTGTGCATATGACGCGGAAATTTCCACTCAGGATTACCATTGCGGAAAAAAACGCAGCATGTCCATTGTTCGGGCATCTCTGCCGCGAATTCACACCCATTGACTTGAATTGAACCGCAGCAAGTCCGCAGGTATAATATCTACCCGAGTCGGGAGAGGAACTACTACTCCTCTCATCCAACCGCTGTTCCCGCTGATAACAGCGAGAGCGGCGCGGCTGGGGGGAGCAGTAGTCTTATGGATGCACCATTTCTGGGACTGCTGAGGGGTGATATGCTACTAATATCAGCCCCCAGCGGCCGGCTTTCCCTCTGCGGGTTATAAAAATGATGCAGGAGCCCACGCCATTTTTCTTTTTAATTTTAGGCTCTGTGCTCACGATCCGGACGTAGCAGCGCTTTGGACGCATATTTTTTGCTGCGTCCAAAACTTTGCATTCTATTGAACGCAGGTAAATACATGTGTGTTCACTGAACCATGTGGAATTACCACATTCAATACATTCTAGTTGTGAAATTTATGTTGCGGAGACTAGCGGCTCCGCAAGAGAATTTGATATGCTGCGGTCCTGAAAGACGCGCAGCATGTCAGTGTCCACGGGTGATCCACAGCCTCTAATGCACACATAGTGGACATGGGATTTATAGAGATCCCATCCACGATGCTGCACCATCTGGATGCTGTGGGTTTGATGCTATATAAACACGCAGCGTCAAACCTGCAGTGGCTCCTGACCATGGCCACGTACCCAAACTCACCCACAGCATGTCAATTTCTGTAGCGGACATGCTAGTCTTCGCTGTAGATTTTGACTGATTGAAGTGTCATTTTATGCGGTGGATTCACATGTACCGACAACAGAAGTGCGGCATTAGAACACCGCGTTTTGGATGCAGCAAAAATATGCTGCGTCCAACTCGCTACTGAGTGCTGTTCGTGGGGACGTAGAGGCTAATGAAACAGCTGTGAGCTGTCAATTATAGCCAGGGACCATGTTTGCAAATGGCACCTTCCGAGGCTAAAAATTGCAGCTCACAGCTGCCCTATAAATTACATGAATGTAAATGCTAATGAGATTGAGCAAATGGGATTAGCTGACACATAGCTCTTTTGTTTGATGATGACAAGGTGTCTATCAGACCCTTTCATCACCAAACCTAATTAAAGTAAAGTAAAGAGTTAAATAAACACACAGACACAGAGCAAACTCTTTATTTAAAATGCAACAGACACATTCTTTAATCATTTAAATTAACAAATATACTCACTCCAGTTCTGACGGTATTCCAAGGGTTTAAGCAATGTCCCACCAAATAACTTTATTTAGCTCCAAAAAGCATTCATTGATGTACAAAAATGCTTCAAAACACGCTTCAAAAACCGCGTCAAAAACGCTGCAAAATCATGCGTTTTTTTCAGCAGCGTTTTTCCTGCCAAGGAAATGCAGAATTGCTCAGGAAATTTCTGTTTCAAATCTTGAATGTGCTCACATAGCCTAAAACACCTTGAAATGTCACAAAACTTTTGCACAACTCAAAACTTTCTAACCTTTGTCATTTTAACACTCACCTCAACCAGCTTTGCCAATTGTTAGAAATAAACTAAGCCCTCCAGATTAAGTCATGACAATTTACGCCACTAGGGTGGCATAAATTATTCCGGAAATATACTCCAGTTCCTGACGGATGCAACATCTCTTACAGTACCGAATGGCAGCTGAAAGAAAGGCCAAATGCATTAAGAGGCATGCGCATAGTTCATCAAGAATAGGGCCCTATGAGCTTTTTTTATTGTCTAATTTTTACCTGCTTTTCATTTTCACCTAATTTTACTATGAAATTGGGCCTTTTTAACAATCTATTTTCATCACATTTTTTTTAGTCTTTCCCTTGGTAGGGGGCAGTTTGGAATTTTCAGATGTTTTTGGCTGATTCATCAATTGTAATTCTTTAAAAAGTCGCAAAATTTGGCTCAAATATACTTTGGTCCCCCTTAAGTGATTTAATGTATGCCAGATATTTTGTTTAAAAGTCACAAAACAGGTCAAAGAGAAAAATAAACAGCATTTTTTAATTTTGTGCAGAATTCATAAACAACATGTGCCATTTAGAAGAATCTGATGCAAAAAAAAGTCAACTAATAGCACAAAACAAATAAAAAAAAAGATTTAAAAAAACAAATGGTGAATCAGGCCCTAATTGATGTAGTCAAGTCCTATTTCTAGATGGTCTTGCTCTGCAGTTTTTCATTGTTAGGATATGAACATCCCCTACTAATTATCCTTTTACTTTGCACTACACCTCCTCTTTCAGTTTCTTCTTGTGTATTTCAACTTCAGATCTGGAAACAAGCAAACAAAGAAATGTTAACAACATCCTTAGCAAGGATAAAGCCAATATTTCTTATCACTTTCTCTAGCAATTAACTTTTTTTTTTGCAGGAGCGGACACTGACAGAAGAGGCACCTGTGCAAGAACAGTATATGGGCCCTTTAAAGCGCAATAGCTCATCATAATGTATATTTTCCACCTGCTTTGAAGGTGGACGTGGCCCCCTTACCTTTTAGGCACCTGAGTGGCTGCACAGGTTGCACCAATGGTATGTCTGTCTATGGTTTCGGGTATCATAATCATAAGTTGTAGGTTAGCTCATTAAAGAAATGTTTAAGTATTTAAAGTGCTATGAAAGAGTAAGAGAAAACATGTGTGATGGTTGTAAAGGGCTCATAAATAAAATTGAAACCTTAGAATTGTTAAACCCTTAGCAAACATTACATAATATGTCAGTTATGGTCCTTAACAAAAGAAGTGTCGGGACATTGTGAAATCATAGTGTTATCTTAAACATTGCTTCTTTTTGTGGACAGTGATAAATATTTCAGGATCCAATTATGAGCCTTATGTAGGATTATATTTCATGATATCATACCTGTACATGATGTGAGCTCATTCTGCAGACGCTGAAGCCAAAACCTATGTGCAATGTAAACTTACTACACTGAGGGTGTACAACTCCTGATTACATCACTATATACAGTTGAAACCAGAAGTTTACATACACTATATAAAAAGACACATATGCATGTTTTTCTCAATATCTGACATGAAATCAGAATAAACCTTTCCCGTTTTAAGTCAATTTGAATTACCATAATTCTTAATATTTGCCAAATGCCAGAATAATGAGAGAAGGTTTTAAGGCATTTTTATTACTTACTGCAAAGTCAAAAGTTTACATACATTTAATTAGTATTTGGTACCATTGCCCTTAAACTGAATGACTTGGGTCAAATGTTTGGGATATCCTTCCACAAGCTTCTCACAATAGTTGGTCGGAATTTGGGCCCATTCCTCCTGACAAAACTGGTGTAACTGATCCAGGTTTGTAGGTCGCCTTGCTCGCACCTGCCTTTTCAGCTTTGCACATAAGTTTTCAATAGGATTGAGATCAGGGCTTTGTGATGGCCACTCCAAAACATTGACTTTGTTATCCTTAAGCCATTTTGTTACCATTTTGGCAGTGTGCTTCGGGTCATTGTCCATTTGGAAGACCCATTTCCACCCAAGCTTTAATTTATTGGCTGATGTCTTGAGTTGCTGCTTCAGCATTGCCACATAATCTTCTTTTCTCATGATGCCATATATTTTGTTAAGTGCACCAGTCCCTCCTACAGCAAAACAACTCCACAACATGATGCTGCCACCCCTGTGTTTCCCAGTTGGGATGGTGTTCTTAGGCTTCCAAGCTTCTCCCTTTTTCCTCCAAATGACGATGGTCATTATGCCCAAAAAGTTCAATTTTAGTTTCATCAGACCACAGGACATATCTCTTTGTTCCTGTGCGCATTTGCAAACGTTAGTCTGGCTTTTTTATGTTTCTCTTGGAGTAATGGCTTCTTCCTGGCAGAGTGGCCTTTCAGCCCATGTTGATACAGTACTCCTTTCACTGTGGATATTGACACAATCTTAACAGCTTATGCCATCATCTTTACAAGGTCTTTTGCTTTTGTCCTTGGGTTGATATGCACACGTCGGACCAAAGCACGTTCATCTCTGGGACACAGAACCCGTCTCCTTCCTGAGCGGTAAGATGGCTGTACATTCCCATCTTGTTTGTACTTGCGTATAATTGTTTGTATAGATGAACGAGTCGCCTTCAGGTATCTAGAAATTGTACCCAAGGATGAGCCAGATTTGTGCAAGTCCACAATTCTCTTCCTGATATCTTGGCTGATATTTTTAGACTTTCCCATGATGCTATAGAAAGAAGCAGTGTGTTTCAGGTGTGCATTAAAATACATCCACAGGTGTGTCTCTAATTAACTCAGATGTTGCCACAAAACACATGGCATCATCATATGGCCAGTCCAGAATTGTTTAAAGGCATAGTAATCTTAGTGTATGTAAACTTTTGACTTTGCAGTAAGTAATAAAAAAGCCTTAAAACATTCTCTCTCTCTCTCATTATTCTGGCATTTGGCAAATCTTAAAAATTATGGTAATACTAATTGACCTAAAACCGTAAAGGTTTACTATGATTTCACGTCAGATATTGAGAAAAACATGCATATGTGTCTTTTTATATAGTGTATGTAAACTTCTGGTTTCAACTGGTTTCATCTTTTACATTTTAGAAATTACAAAAAGGAAAATGGGCAGATGCAAAAGTTTGGGCCGTTTTGGAGATTTGTGTGCTTTAGATAACTTTGATCAAGGTTTCAGACCTTAGTTATCCTATTAATTTCAATAAGTTCTTGATGCAAACATAACTCCATCTGTAAAAAA
This sequence comes from Phyllobates terribilis, assembly GCF_046119375.1. NCBI lineage: Eukaryota > Metazoa > Chordata > Amphibia > Anura > Dendrobatidae > Phyllobates > Phyllobates terribilis. The sequence goes on from NW_027362771.1 coordinate 297,807,316, forward strand.
GCTGAAGATGAAAAGAGGATGGTTTCTACAAATGGATAATAATTCTAAACACATGTCAAAATCCACAATAGACTACCTCAAAAGGCGCAAACTGAAGGCTTTACAATGGCCCTCACAGTACCCTGATCTGAACATCATTGAAAATCTGTGGCTAGAGCTCAAAATAGCAGTGCATGCAAGATGACCCAGGAATCTCATAAAACTGGAAGAATTTTCCAGGGAAGAATGGACGAAAATCCCTCAAACAAGCATTGAAAGACTCTCATCTGGCTTCAAAAAGCATTTACAAGCTGTGATACTTTCAAAAGGGAGTGCTACTAGGTACTAACTATGCAGGGTGCCCAAACATTTGCAAGCAAAATATAAAAGATGACAATATTTTTTTTTTTTAAAGTACAAAGGAAATGTGTCATCTTTATTTTAGGCCTTTTAGAGATCATTTAATCTTCAACTTGCTTAACTGTTTACAATAACAGTAATTTTGACCAGGGGTGCCCAAACTTTTACATGCCACTGTATACATGTGTATATGTACCCATTTAACGGCTGATTGTATTTCACAGGATTACAAACGACAGTTGTGTTAAGAATTGTATCCACAAATAGAATATTAAGTATATTGTTTTTTATTACTTAATAATGTACCAAACATTTTGAAATGGTGGACATGTAGTAGCAAAGTGATGTATACCTTAAACAAAATAATAAGATTAGAATATTAATATAACAAACACTAGTGCAAAGGCAACAATTTAAAGAATAAACTGTTTGGTATGTTGATTTCAGTGTTGAATCAACTCTTAAAAACACTCCCATCAAACTTTGTATTGCCTAAAACTGTCTAAATGTATATACAATGTGGTGTAAGTGCAGTGTTATACTCATTGATCCGCCGTCTTCCCCAGCTCCTAGCACCGCTTCTCTGGTCTTCTTCTCACAGACGTGACTTCTGTTCCAACTCACCGTATCACATTAGAGTTAATGTGTGAGCTGGAAGTTGCTTTTACAATGTAAGTCTAAGGAGCATCAGACTCCATAAGTTTAAAATGTAAAAGCAACATCCAGGTCAAACAGAGTAAAGTGAGTCGGCAATTCAAAATAACCTTCACGTGACCCAGAAGAGGTCCGGAGCGGCCCTGGAAACCTCAGCCCTGGACAACAGTGAGAATATCACCGCTCCTACACTACAATACATTTACATTTACACAGGTTTAGGCAATGAAAAGTTTAGTGGTTATCTCACCAGGACAACCCCTTAGCCTATGCCTAATTACTACTTAAAGATGTCATAGTATGGGGCAAAAACACTTCCCAGAGCAGAGAGCAGCTAAGAGAGATCATGTGTCACATGTGCATAATTGGCCTTTCCATAGATGATATGCTCGTTCATTTGATTTTCCAGAATGTAATACCACATTTCCACAGTTGATGCAGAGAACATGTATAAACAATCATAGCTTCCCCTTGGAATAATAACTAATTGTTGAGAGGTTTCTAATCAATGAGATGACTTTGATTGTTAAATCTTTGTGAAAGGCCATCAATACTAGATTGGCGGAGGTTTAACTTTCAGCATCTCCACTGATCAGCTGTTTGTAATGGCTGCAAAACATAGTTCTCTCTTTATCAGGTGCAGTTCCATGACTTAGATGTCCATGAAAAAAGGGCTGGTCGATCTGCTGTAGTCTGTAAATGTAGTCTGCAATACATGACAGAATGGGATACAACTTGTGATGATTCAGTGAAATTTCCAGTTAGAAATATAAGAAGAAATGTCATTTGTTTGCACTGATAACATGCATTGTTTGCATACTTGACTTAATTTTTAACATTCCACCTCTATACATTAAACATCTATAAAACACTTTGTTGAAGATTATTCATTCATATCAGGAAACCTCTGTGATTCCCTGGAACACATCCACTGATAGGATAGTAATAAATGAACTTTAGAGCCACATATACAACCGTGCTATCTCTACACACCTCCTTGTTAATTATTTGTATACTAACCTAATAAATAAAGTGACAGTACTTGTCAGTAGAAAACTAAATCAGTTTACTAAAAATTACTTCTGATTACATGGGATGATGAAGCACATTAAGGAGGGTTAAGTCCCTTATACATATTGGAATAAAATCGGCCAAACCGGCCAGTATCTAATGAGTATAGGGAGCAACTGCAACTTCCCCTATAGATGATGTGGGGAAAGCAAAGATTCGGCATGTTCATTTTTGGACTGCCAATCCTTTTGTTCTCGATGACATAAGCTGCCACCAGTGATGTCTGGCAACGGCACTCTCATAGAGAACACAGGAGCACTCGTCAGAGCGAGCGCTCCTGTGAAAGGGAGAGTCGGGTTGCATAGTTGCCGACTGACAGTGATTTTAAGAGTATGAGAGGGGCTTATGTACTCATGAGAAGCCATAAGGAGGGTCACGTGGCCATTGATATAGGGCAGCCTGTAGCTCTGGAGCCACATGTGGCTCACGGTCCTATGAATTGTGGCACGTGGTTGTCTTCCAGCTTGGTGCATTAGCTCCACGTCTACCAAACAGGTATGAAGAACACATCTCAAAATGACGAATTTTGTGAGTAGCCCTGCACAAAAGAGCAGATCTGGATGCACATATACTGGTCTTAGGGGTTTAGAAATAATTTAAGTATGGTACACTGGAGACATGATGATACAAGCTGTCAGAGGAGGTGCTTGAAGCAGGATGCGACAGTGTGTTGGGAGTGCTTGATGGGAGAATACTGAATGGGGATACTGTGGGATCCCCTGGATTTTGGTATACTGCTTCGGGGTGATTTCTGTGGAAAAGCTTTGGTTATCATTATACCGGTAATGGGAGCTTTGGTTGCCAGTACTGTGAGGGGGACGGGAGTTGGATGTGGGTCATGACCCTCTCAGAACTGAATGTGGCTCGCCACCCTCTCTCAGAGCTAAACGTGGCTCTCAAGGTCAGAAAGGTAGGGGACATCTGATATAGGGGTAATCTGAGGGGTCTGTAGATTGGGGAATAAGTAGGATAAGTAGGATTGCACAGAAAACAAGGCTGATGGAATCCCCATTGGGATGGAGCCAAAGACAATAAAGGGGACCTTTTCTGGAAAAAGTTGGCTGAAAGATTAGTCAAAGTTATGGTGGGCAGGACATAAGCCCACCCATTCACTTTAAATCACTGTCGGTCAGCAGCTATGTCACCCAACTCTCCCTTTCACAGGAGCACTCGTTCTGATGAGAGCTCCTGTGTTCACTATGAGAGTGCCACTGCCAGACCTCTCCGGTGGCAAAAAGAATAAGTAGGATTGCACAGAACACATGGCTGATGGCATGTCAATGGGAGTAGAGTTAAAGACAATAAAGGGGAACTTTTACAGAAAAAGGTAGCTGAAAAATTAGTCAAAGCTATGGTGGGCAGGCAGGTTAAGGGATTTAAAAAGGATAGCTTGGGTGCAGGAATTTAGTGAACAAGCCAGAGGCACGTTGTTCCAGACCATTGTCGCCTGCAGCATGAAGATCATTACATGAATCAGGACACCAAAATGCTAATAACAGTAGTAATAACTTAGGAGAAAGATATGCTGGTCTATTTTAAACAAACTTATCTTATAACTGTGTTATATTCAAGTCAAATTATTTTAGATTGTTTTCAAAGTGAAGGGGTTTTCCCACGAAATAAGTTAATTTTAATCAATAGATCTTGGAATAATAATTTCCACAATTGGATGTGTTTAAACAAAATGTTCCTGTGCTGAGATAATCTTATAAATGTGCCCCTGCTGTGTACTGTGTAATGGCTGTGTCTGACCATACAGGAACATGATCTGAGCATTCCATTTCTACTGGTCAGGGGAGGAAGCAAAAGAAAATATACAGGACAGCACGGGATCACAGCTGATTTTTTCTTTGAGGTGAAACATTTCATAAAAACAGGCAGGAAAATGCTTTATTTCAATGAAAGAATCAGCTGTGATCCCCTACTGTAATGTCTGTATATTCTTTTGCTCCCTCCCCTGCCCAGGAGATGTGGTATGACCAGACGATGTTCCTGCACGGTCAGACACAGCCATTACACAGTACAACCCCTTTAAAGGCTGGATGGCTAATCAGGAAGCATTGGCCATTGATTTAGCAAAATATATTCTTTCACACCAGTCACGTACTAATCATCTAGTCCCTCAGCCATACCAATAACTATAAAAGATAATAGATCTGGGACTTTCAAACATGACTCTGAACTTTTGGCACAATCAACTATTCGTAAGTGCCCAAGTAGATAAGGTGCAACAAGGTTATTATACTGAAAGTAAGTATATAAAAGTGAGTTAAAACTGTGTCAAAATGAATGGGTTCGCTAAAAGTCTCCTCACCGTGACATGCTTAACATGTCGCGCTCCGCAAGGAGAAATGTTACCCCTTAGATACTGGTCTGAGGCCTGTCACCCAGCCAAACCAGAACTCACACTTTGCACTGACGAGGGGCAGTACCACGAAACACAGTGTCTGCAAACTGAGTTTCTGATTCTGGTTAATATCCTAAGTCATGTGATAAGGCTCGTTAAAGGGTCACTATTGACTTTTAGGATTGCTACCTCCTGTAGGTGAGTGACACTAGAGTTCTAGTCCTCTTCCTCTCTGAAGAGACAATTTGCACTACAATTTGGTAACTCAAAGACGGCTTCATTCTCTATTCCCAGAGAGTCGTACAAGTAGTTGAGCCTTTCATGTCCCTTCGCGTGCCTCTGATTTCTTATAAAGTGATTTAGTTGTTTTTTTATACCATTGCTTTTAGGGCAGAATTCAATGTGTGTATGGTACCTTACCCATACACACTCATGTGCAGCACACAAAGACTGTGCAGCTCTGTACTCAGGAGCAGGAACACATTTCTGTTGTGTGGATAATCCCTTAGGGTCATACATATAAGATAATAGAAATTCCTATCCTTGATCTACAACAGCATGAATGGTTTAGCCCATTACCAGTATATTCAGACCCACAATCTAGCAGCAATAATGTGAATATTACTGGATCACGTGTAAGTCCAAGCCTTCAGTGTGAACAGAGAAGGCTAATATTCCCATCCAGAGAAGTAGTGTTTTATACAGTGGGGGAAAAAGTATTTAGTCAGCCACCAATTGTGCAAGTTCTCCCACTTAAAAAGAAGACAGAGGCCTGTCATTGACATCATAGGTAGACCTCAACTATGAGAGACAAAATGATAAAACAAATCCTGAAAATCGCATTGTCTAATTTGGAAAGAATTTTTTTTTCAAATTTTGGTGGAAAATAAGTATTTGGTCAATTACAAAAGTTCATCTCAATACTTTGTTGTATATCCTTTGTTGGCAATGACAGAGGTCAAACATTTTCTGTAAGTCTTCACAAGGTTGGCACACACTGTTGCTGGTATGTTGGCCCATTCCTCCATGCAGATCTCCTCTAGAGCAGTGATGATTTGGGGCTGTCGCTGGGCAACACGGACTTTCAACTCCCCCAAAGGTTTTCTATAGGGTGTAGACCTGGAAACTGGCTAGGCCACTCCAGGACCTTGAAATGCTTCTTACGAAGCCACTCCTTCGTTGCCCTGACGGTGTGCTTGGGATCATTGTCATGCTAAAAGACCCAGCCACTTTTCATCTTCAATGCCCTTGCTGATAGAAGGAGGTTTGCACTCAAAATCTCACTATAAATGGCCCCATTCATTCTTTCATGTACACGGATCTGTCGTCCTGGTCCTTTGGCAGAGAAACAGCCCCAAAGCATGATGTTGCAACCCCCATGCTTCACATTAGATATGGTGTTCTTTGGATGCAACTCAGCATTCTTTCTCCTTCAAACATGACAAATTCATCTGACCATATGACATTCTCCCAATACTCTTCTGGATCATCCAAATGCTCTCTAGCAAACTTCAGACAGGCCCGGACATGTAATGACTTAAGCAGGGGGACACGTCTGGCACTGCAGGATCTGAGTCCCTGGCGGCGTGGTGTGTTAATGATGGTAGCCTGTGTAACGTTGATCCCAGCTCTCTGCAGGTCATTCACTAGGTCCCCCCGTGTGGTTCTGGGATTTTTGCTCACCGTTCTTGAGATTATTTTAACCCCACGGGGTGAGATCTTGTGGGGAGCCCCAGATCAAGGGAGATTATCAGTAGTCTTGTATGTCTTCCATTTTCTAATTATTGCTCCCACAGTTGATTTCTTCACACCAAGCTGCTTGCCTATTTTAGATTCAGTCTTCCCAGCCTGGTGCAGGGCTACAATTTTGTTTCTGGTGTCGTTCGACAGCTCTTTGGTCTTCACCATAGTGGAGTTTGGAGTGTGACTGTTTGAGGTTGCGGACACATGTCTTTTATACTGATAACAAGTTCAAACAGGTGCCAATACTACAGGTAATGAGGGGAGGACAGAGGAGCCTCTTAAAGAAGAAGTTACAGGTCTGTGAGAGCCAGAAATCTTACCTGTTTGTAGGTGACCAAATACTTATTTTCCACCAAAATGTGAAAAAAATGTCTTTCCAAATCAGACAATGTGATTTTCAGAATTTGTTTTCTCATTTTGTCTCTCATAGTTGAGGTCTAACTATGATGTCAATTACAGGCCACTCTTATCTTTTTAAGTGGGAGAACTTGCACAATTGGTGGCTGACCAAATACCTTTTTTCCCCACTGTATATACATATATATATATATATATATATATACATATATATATATACAGTACAGACCAAAAGTTTGGACACACCTTCTCATTTAAAGATTTTTCTGTATTTTCATGACTATGAAAATTGTACATTCACACTGAAGGCATCAAAACTATGAATTAACACATGTGGAATTATATACTTAACAAAAAAGTGTGAAACAACTGAAAATAAGTCTTATATTCTAGGTTCTTCAAAGTAGCCACCTTTTGCTTTGATGACTGCTTTGCACACTCTTGGCATTCTCTTGATGAGCTTCAAGAGGTAGTCACCAGAAATGGTCTTCCAACAATCTTGAAGGAGTTCCCAGAGATGCTTAGCACTTGTTGGCCCTTTTGCCTTCACTCTGCGGTCCAGCTCACCCCAAACCATCTCTATTGGGTTCAGGTCTGATGACTGTGGAGGCCAGGTCATCTGGCATAGCACCCCATCACTGTCCTTCTTGGTCAAATAGCCCTTACACAGCCTGGAGGTGCGTTTTGGGTCATTGTCCTGTTGAAAAATAAATGATGGTCCAACTAAACGCAAGTCGGATGGAATAGCATGCCGCTGCAAGATGCTGTGGTAGCCATGCTGGTTCAGTATGCCTTCAATTTTGAATAAATCCCAAACAGTGTCACCAGCAAAGCACCCCCACACCATCACACCTCCTCCTCCATGCTTCACGGTGGGAACCAGGCATGTAGAGTCCATCCGTTCACCTTTTCTGCATCGCACAAAGACACGGTGGTTGGAACCAAAGATCTCAAATTTGCACTCATCAGACCAAAGCACAGATTTCCACTGGTCTAATGTCCATTCCTTGTGTTCTTTAGCCCAAACAAGTCTCTTCTCCTTGTTGCCTGTCCTTAGCAGTGGTTTCCTAGCAGCTATTTTACCATGAAGGCCTGCTGCACAAAGTCTCCTCTTAACAGTTGTTGTAGAGATGTGTCTGCTGCTCGAACTCTGTGTGGCATTGACCTAGTCTCTAATCCACATGTGTTAATTCATAGTTTTGATGCCTTCAGTGTGAATGTACAATTTTCATAGTCATGAAAATACAGAAAAATCTTTAAATGAGAAGGTGTGTCCAAACTTTTGGTCTGTACTGTATATATATACATATATATATGTATATATATATATATATTAGATATTATATTAGATATTGTATAAATATGTAATAATAATCATATATACTTTAACATTCATCAGAGCTTTTTTTATTTTCTATCTCTAGGTGAGTGCTTTTCATTTGAATACTGTAGTAACGGATAGGCTTATTTTGGGGTAATAAAGCTTTAACCGCTTCGCAACGGCCCACCATAGAGAAACGTCGGCACTTGCTGAGCTCTGTGCAGCGCCGACATTTAAAAATGGTGGGTGGTCTCGCAGCGCTCAGGACCCCCAGGGTCCTGCAAGTGCCGCAATTCCGGTGCAGAGCGTTAGCTCTGACAGGGGACATCATCGTGACCTGATTGGATCAGGTCCCAATGATGTTAACCCTTTGCTATGTTCTATATGCCGCGATCTATAGTGATCGCGGCATATAGAAGATAGACAGAGGAGAGGGGGTCGTCTTACTTACCTCTCCGACGGACCCCTGATACCTTCCAGGACCTGGTGTTGCTATGGCAGCTGGAGGTCACATGACCGCCTCCAGATCTGCAATATATGGTGTCCTGCCAGGCTCAGCCTGTAGCTGATGCCTGGCAGGACACACTGACTGTGAAACAGTCAGCAAAGATCTCATGTAATGTAATACATGTCTATTACATTACATGAGATCAGTGATCATAAAAATAAAAATTAATGTCCCATACAGGGACTAAGTAAAAATGTAAAAAAAAAAAGTAAAAAAAAATGTTTTTAAACTGTTAAAAAAAAAATCACAAAAATAAATAAAAATAAATAAATAAAATATTAAACCAATAAATCCGTATATTTATGCAAAACCAAAAAAAGTACACATATTTGGTATTGTCGCGTCCGAAACAACCCGATCTATAAAACTGTCACACTAATTAACTCCTTCTGTGCACACCGTAATAAAAATAAATAAAAAACGGAGCAAAAAAAAAAAGATTTTTCATCATATTGCCAAACAAAAAGTGGAAAAAAATGCGATCAAAAAGCAAAATGGAAATAAAAATGGTAGCACTGAAAACATCATCTTGTTCCGCAAAAAAAAAGCCACCATACAGCTCCATCAGCCGAAAAACAAAAAAGTTATAACGCTCAGAATAAAGCAATGCAAAAAAAATATTTTTCCTATAAAATTGTTTTATTGTGTAAAAGCGCCAAAACATAAAAAAATATACACTAAGGGTAGTATCGCTGTAAACGTACTGACCCAAAGAATAACGCTGCCTGATCACTTTTACCACACGCAGAACGGCATAAAAAAAAACCTCAAAAAACAGTTCCTGAATTGTTGGTTTTTGTTAATTTTACCTTCCAAAAAACGGAATAGAAAGCGATCAAAAAATGTCACGTACCCAAAAATGGTACCAATAAAAATGTCAACTCGTCCCGCAAAAAACAAGCCGTCACATGACTCTGTCGGCCGAAATATGGAAAAATTATAGCTCTCAAAATATGGCGATGCAAAAACTAGATTTTGCAAAAAAAAGTGTCTCTTAGTGTGTGACAGCTGTCAGTCATAAAAACCCGATATAAATCTGGTATCTCTGTAATCGCACCGACCCGAAGAATAAAGTAATCTAATCAGTTATATCACACGAGGAACGGCGTAAAAAATAAATAAAACCAATTCTTCACCTGGTACTGATTTGTTTATTATGTCTCCCAAAGATCGCAGTAAGGCTCTGCCCACATTTATCCTGCGCTCTGCGCTGAGCACTTACACCAGAGTTTCCGTGTAAATCTCTGAAATACGTGATTCAGGCGGAACCCATGACGGAAGATTCCCTGTAATGAGGCAGATATAGGCCACTGTGGATGCCGTCTGGCCTGTGATCCCACGGTGTCATTTGATTTAGGCGTGCATAAAAGTGCGGTTGACCACAGTTTTGTGCACTTCAGAAAAAAAGGACACCGCTAAACAGAGGCCAGACGGAGTCCAGAGTAACTCTGCTGCCTCATTACAGTGAATGGATCCCGCAGGGGTTTCATCTAAATTACATCACTTGGAAATTTAGATGGAAACCCCGATGTAAGTGCTCAGTCTAGAGTGCTGGATAAATGTTACGTAAAATGTTCCCAATAAATGCTTCAACTCAGTCCTCAAAAAAAGCTAGTCCCCACTCAGTTCCGTCATCTGTTAAAAATATAAGGGACTTCCAAGTTACTGGTAGCAGAAAGGCTCTGGAAAAGTGAAATGGCCCTTGCCCCCCAAAAGAAATTCAGAAAATTTTGTGCTCCCAAATCCAAATGCCTATTCTACAATAATTTGTTCTCCAATTGTCAAATAGCGCTCCGCCCCTCCCAGATCTCGCCGTATGGCTGAGCGGTACGATACAGCCACATATGGGGTATTGCCACTTTTAGAAGAAATTGTGTGACACATTTCGGCACCATTTTTACCCATTGCCCTGTGTGAAAATGTAAAATCTGAGGGTAAAACATTTTTTTGTGGTAAAAATATAATTATGCTTTTTTCACTGCCCAATGGTATAAATTTAAAAATTAAAAAATACTCACTACTTCCCTAGATGAATTCCTTGAGAGGTGTAGTTTACAAAATGGGGTCACTTGTGGGGGTTTCTGCTGTTTCGGCATGTCAGCGACTCTTCAAATGTGACATGGTGTCTGCAACCTATCCCAGCCAACATAGCGCTCCTTTCTCTTCCGAACCCTGCCGTACACCAAAGCAGTGGTTTCCCCCCACATATGGGGTATCTGCTTACTCAGGAGAAATTGCACAACAAATTTCATGGTGCAATTTATCCTGTTACCCTTATGATAATGCAAAATTAGGGAATGAAAAACATTTTTTGTGGGAAAAATGTGAAAATTTTATTTTTATGGCTCAATATTATAAACTTCTGTGAAGCAGCTGGGGGTGCAAGGTGCTCACCACACATCTAGATAAGTTCCCTAAGGGGTCTAGTTCCCAAAATGGTGTCACTTGTGGGGGGTTTCCACTGTTTAGGCACATCAGGAGCTCCCCAAATGCAACATGGCGTCTGCTAATTATTCAAACTAATTTTACATTCAAAAAGTCTAATGCCGCTCCTTCCCTTCCGAACCCTGCAGTGCGCCCAAACAGTGGTTTTCCCTCACATATGGGGTATCAGCGCGCTCAAGAGAAATTACACAAAAAATTTTGGGGTCCATTTTTTCCTGTTACCCCTGCGAAAATAAAAAAAAATTTGGTCTAAAGTAACATTTTTGTGAAAAAAGTTAAATGTTCATTTTGTTCTTCCACATTCCAAAAATTCCTGTGAAGCAACTGAAGGGTTAATAAACTTATTGAATGTGGTTTTGAGCACCTTGAGGGGTGTAGTTTTTAGAATGGTGTCACTTTTGGGTATTTTCTGTCATAAAGACCCCTCAAAGTGACTTCAAATATGATGTGGTCCCTAAAAAAATGTTTTTGTAAATTTTGTTGGAAAAATGAGAAATCGCTGGTCAACTTTTAACTCTTATAGCTCCCTAACAAAAAAAAATTTTGGTTCCAAAATTGTGCTGATGTAAAGTAGACATGTGGGAAATGTTATTTATTAACTATTTTGTGTGACATCTCTCTGATTTAAGGGCATGAAAATTCAAAGTTTGAAAATTGCAAAATTTTCAAAATTTTCACCAAATTTCTGATTTTTTCACAAATAAACGCAAGTGATATCGAAGAAATTTTACCACTATCATGAAGTACAATATGTCACGAAAAAACAGTCTTCTCAGAATCAGGGGAATACGTTGAAGCGTTCCAGAGTAATTACTTCATAAAGTGACAGTGGTCAGAATTGAAAAAATTGGCCCAGTCACGAAGGCAAAAACAGGCTCTGGTGCGAAGTGGTTAATACACTGTGTTCAGTTGTGATGAATTTGCTACATTTATTTCAATACAGATTCAGATAATTGAGAAAGTAGAGTACAATGTGAATAAATGAGTTGCAGATAAATTACTGGCTGGGACCTTGGACCAGTTACTTTTTATGAGATCATGCTATATTCGACTTCAATTTTCTTCTATAAACCTACAAAACCCCTATAATCACATAAATGTCTGTGTACAGTTACCGGGCACATAAAGTCCACAACTGTGTTCAATATAATGCGTCTGCGTCTAGTATGGAAAAATAGTAGACATGCCGTTCTTATAAAACATTTCAGTTCTTTCGACCCTAGACTGACTCTTTGTCACATTATTATGTAATTCTTTCACTCATATTTTTATTAACATCAGACTAGTATTGTATTACAGCAAGAGTTTACAATTTCTTTTATGTTACTGTGTACACGTAGGAAAAGTTATTCTATACTGTTACAAGTGGCTTCTCAATAGGTTCCTCTATATCTTGCTTGCATATTTATCCTTTGGGATATACACAGAATACCTAAATGAAGTCACATTTGTGTCAAAAGAGCATTTGTTGGACTGGGCATCGTAACAAAAATTGCATGAGATCTGAAGTTTCACAAGATCCTGGAGATGAATGCACCTAATGACTTCAGAGGTAGTATTTTGATGGTCATCTGATTCCTTCCATACAAATGCACCTTGTCTGATATCATCTCTCTTTGCTAAGTAGAGCCAAAATATATATATATATATATATATCCCCTCCAGTTATAGATGTTTCTATTCAAGAAGCTTACTCTTGAAACTGAAGCTTTTTAAAGCAGCCAAAGTAATGAGACATCCTGTAACATCAAAAGAAGAGATAAGCTTCTTTCTTTATCCTACTTAGGCTGTGTGCACACGATGCGTTTTTAATGCGTTTCCGCAGTGTTTTTGCAGCTGCGGAAACGCATTAAAAACGCATGGTAGAAGGGCAGCAATGTTCCCCAATGATAATCCTCATGTGCTGTGCACATGCTGCGGGAATTTCCGCTGCGGATTATCATTGCGGAAAAAAACGCAGCACTACCAATTATTTTGCGGAAGTGCTGCGTCTTCGCCGCCATTGACTTGCATTAGACCGCATGGATTACACATCACTGTATATGTAGATGCGTAATCCAAGCGTTCTAATGTGCGGATGGTACCCGGGTGTAGATGAGAGGAGAGTCTCATCCACACCCAGGTACCATTAAAAAATCTGTAGAAAAAGAATAAAATAAATGTATACTTACCTTCTGTCGACCCGCGCACCGCTCCTGCTTGGTTCCCGGCACTTTGCAGTGAGTTGAAGGACCTGCGCTGACGTCAGAGTCATGTGGCGGGTCACGTGACGCTGACGTCGGCAGGTCTTTCAATTCACTATTGCCGGCAAGGGAGAACGGAGTGTAAGGACACCGGGGGCCATCGGAGGGTAAGTATATATTTATTTTTTTATTTTTACCACTCTCTCAGGTCACACTATATAAATCCATGCTGTTTGCATGGGTTTATATAGTGTGACCTAGCTGTCACAAGCACTTTCCAAGTGATGCTAATCGCTTGGAAAGCGCTTGTCAAGCCGCATGCGGAAATGTCAGTGAATAACGCTCTATTTCCGCATGTCCCTGGCAGGAAAACGCATGTACAATCCGCATGTACAATCCGCATGCGTTTTTTTCTGCCAGGGAGATGCAGAAACGCTCAGGAAAAAATCCTGAGCATTTCTGCATCGTGGGCACATAGCCTTACAGTAGAACATTTTCACACTTACCATTCACTTGTGTTAAATTTCTTGTTCCCAGAATACACATATCCCACCTAATGACAGTATACGTAGTCACAGCATTTTTTGATGAAAAAAAAATAAAAACACGAAGAGAAATATCACAAAATAAGAACATTCTTAAAGTGTCAAGCAGATGAAACCGTCATATACTTTATTCTCTTTCTCCAGATGTTCAGCTCCAGGCAGCTGTCCCTCCGGTTCCCTCTGGGATAGGTTATATAAATTAGAGTGTCCCTCTTTTCAGTTAGTTTACATATTTATTGAGAACATTCATGACAAAATCCGCTTTTGTAACCTCCATGTTTTGATGCTCTTTTTGCTGTGGAATTACAGCAGACTTCACCCTTTGCATTGCAATGGTGAAGTCCACAAAGAAACTTACAAAAAAATTGACTTTTAAAAACTCTCATTGGAAGTCTCATCTATATTGCAGTTCCTGCACTACAATGCGGATTTACTACTGGAAAATCATCATAGCATATAAGCAACTTGGGCAGGGGCCCTTATAAGAAATAATAAGCCCTTATAGGCTGTGTGCCCACGATGCGTTTTTAAACGCTGCAGAAACGCTTAAAAACCGCTTGGTAGAAGGCCTGCCATGTTCCCCAATGATAATCCGCATGTGCTGTGCACATGCTGCGGAAATTTCCGCTGCGGATTATCATTGCGGAAAAAAACGCAGCACTACCAATTATTTTGCGGAAGTGCTGCGTTTTCGCCGCCATTGACTTGCATTGGAACGCATAGAATCCGCATCACTGCATATGTAGATGCGCATTCCATGCGTTCTAATGTGCGGATGGTACCCATGTCTAGAGAAGAGGAGACTCTCCTCCGGACCCGGGTACCATTGAAAACTGTAAAAAAAAGAATAAAATAAAAAATAAATATATACTTACCTTCCGGCGGCCCGCGGTGCGCTCCTCCTTGCTTGGCGGCAGTTCGCGATGGAATGAAGGACCTGCGCTGATGTCAGAGTCATGTGACGGTCATGCGATGCTGACGTCGGCAGGTCCTTCAGTCTACCGCTACCGGCAGCCGGGACGGTGAAGCAAGCCAGCGCGGGCCATCGGAGGGTAAGTATACATTTATTTTTTCATTTTTTTACATTCTCTCGTGTCACAGTATATAAATCCATGCCGTTTGCATGGATTTATATAGTGTGACCAAGTTGACAAGCACTTTCCAAGTGATGCTAAAATCGCTTGGAAAGCGCTTGAGAACCCGCATGCGGAAATGCAAGTGAAGAACGCTTCACATCCGCTTGTCCCTGGCAGGAAAAAAGCATGTACAATCCGCATGTACAATCCGCATGTACAATCCACATGTACAATCCGCATGCGTTTTTTTCTGCTAGGGAGATGCAGAAACGCTCAGGAAAAAATCCTGACCATTTCTGCATCGTGGGCACATAGCCTTAATGAAGCAAAAATGAAGGAGTCGTATCAAGCTCATCCCCAGGAATTCTAAAGCACAGATGTGGTGATGAGGAAAGACTATCTGTTGTAAGTAAAAAGCATGTCTAATTAGGATAAAGCGATATTCTGGGCAATGAATGATTGAACAGACCATCATGGAAGATACTTTTTTATGCCACCGTGCTGCACATTACAGGGCTCGCAAAAGTGGTCGTCCCCCTTCACCCTTGAATGCAACCTGAAGTACTGGTGAAGGTACAATGCCTAAATCATCATTCCCTTGGAATGAGAAAGCCTCTCGTATACTTTATACTCTTATAATGAAAAATAATTCCACTGCCCATTCAGGTGCTAAGAAAAGCCCTGCACCTGTCAGAAATACTTAAAAAAACACATGGCACGGGTGTGGTCCTGCTTGTACTCCTTTTACAAAATAAGGCCACGGCCCCACTATCAGTATTTGGTCAGTATTCGGTCAGTATTTTTTCTCAGGAGTGGGAGCCAAAACCAGGCGAGGAACAATCAAAGAAAAGGTATAATAGAAACAAGTCACCAATTCTGTATTTATCACCCACTCCTGGTTTTGGCTCTCACTCCTGAGAAAAAATACTGACGGAATACTGACCAAATACTGATAGTGGGGCCATGGCATAAGAGAGACATATTCCAAAGGTATACTTTACTGTATATTTTTAAATTATCGGGGATATGTATAATGCTCAAACCATATGGATGAAAACATAATACCACAAACAAACCTGTCTCTAAAGGATTAACCTTTTTGTGCCCTTTTCTATTGATGGAATTAATATTGCTCAAATTTTTTCCTAGCAATTTGGGAAAGCCCATTTCCAGAACTGAGTATATTACCTACAGCCATTTCTGAGAACTATTGTGAAAATAAAATGACAGTGGAAAAAGCTGACAGAAGTATTTCATAGAATTCATAAAAATGGAGCTAACCTAAAAAATTCTAGAAGTCTCCAGAAGTCAAACGTCAAGCATAAATAAATTATTGAGAGGTCAGGCATGTCATTCACTACATGTTTTGAATGTTTATATTACTCTATGAAGGGAAAACGGATCACTTGGATTTTAAGGGTAGTGACTCAAGCTATGCAAAGAAAGGTCCGCTATATCAGTTTCAACCCGTTTTAAAGGGGACTTACAGTATCACATTTAGGGAAACTCCCTGAAGTAAATATAAACAAAAATATAAAACCTGCCTCAAATATATATATAATTAGGGAAAAAAAAGGTTTCCCTCTAGTTTACTTTGAAAGTGGCACTTTAGGAAAGGGAGACGGAAGCTGAACTCTCTCCACAGTCCCACTATTTTGACAGCTTTTTGAAACTTCCTTCTTCTGAATTGTGAGATTTCACTATAAGGAGAAGCCTGTGAATGTGCAGCATGGAAACATAGGGGAGATCTGTGCTGCTGTCTTACCTCACGCTGAATGTCATCATGTAGGATGTAGTGTAAGATGGATTCTTTTGTATTATGGAGCATTCGAGGGTGGAGTTATCATCTACACGGCACAGGTAAACCTTGTCATAGCCTTCTCTTCATTCTGGCCATTGTTGACTGTGGGTATATAGTGATACACCAAGATTAACCTTTTACTAGCTTCTATCTTTTTCCTTATCTTACATTAGCCCTTAAAAGCTATATATTCCTTTAGCTGGGCTGCATAATATGCACAAACATCTTCATACATGGCTGATAAATAGTATTCTGTAAAAATAAAATTTTAGGTTCTTAGTGCGAGATAAATAAAATGTTTGCCTGATATGCTTGTCTTTGATTTGCTGTCTAACTGGATGGTTTGGAGAATTAATTCCCCATATTTGTTACTTTTGGTGATTTTATAATAAATATGGGTAAATAAACAAAACCAGAATAAAAAAAAATTATTTGCTCATTCTGCATCCTGACCAGATCTCAACACCAAGCTACATTTACTTTTAAGATGAAATAAAATTTTCCCCTTCATTTCCTCGGGAAGAGAAATTCACCAAATGTGTTTGTGTTCTGTCTGATAAAATTAAAGTGAAACCTGATAAGTCATTTTTCAAGGAATTGTCCATTATTTTTCTTTAAAATAAAAAACTCTCCAAAATGTTAATACAGTTACAGCTAGGTCCAGAAATATTTGGACAGTGACATGTATTGGCATTTTTGCTGTTTACCAAAACATATTCAAGATATAGTTATATAACTGGGCTTCAAGTGCAGCTTTAATTTGAGGGTATTCACATCCAAATTAGAGTAAGGGTATAGGGTTTAGGCTCTATAATATGTACAGTAACTGTCACTTTTTAAAGGGACCAAAAGTAATTGGACAATTATCTCAAAAGCTCTTTAATAGGCCACAGGGGCTATTCCATCATTAGTCCATCATCAATTAAACAGGTAAAACGTCTGGAGCCAATTCCAGCTTTGGCATTTACATTTGTAAGCTAGTGCTGTGAACCCACAATATGGGGTCAAAGGAGCTCTCAATGGAAGATAAATAGACCATCATTAGGATGAAAAAAAGAGGAAATCCTCAGACAAATAGCAGAAATCATTTGGAGTGGCCAAATCAACAGTTTGGTACATTCTGTAAAAAAAAAAAAGAGCACCCTGGTGAGCTTGGGAATTCAAAAAGGCCTGGACATCCACAGAAGACAGATACAAAATGTTCATCACACAAATACGAATACAGAATGTTCACTACAAGGTGCAAACCATTCATCAGTCTTAAAAATACAAAGGCCAGACCAAAAAATATCTAAACAAGCAAGCTCAGTTCTGAAAAAGCATTATTTGGATGGATGAAACTAAGATCAACCAATACCAGAATGATAGGAAGAAGAAAATATGGAGAAGGTTTGGAACAGCTGATTATCCAAAGCACATCACAACCTCTGTAAAACCTGGTGGAGGCAGTGTGATGGCATGGGCATGCAGGGCTTCCAATGGCACTGGGTCCCTAGTGTTCATTGATGAAGTGACTGAAGACTGAAGGAGCCAGGTGAATTCTGAAGTGTACAGGGCTATACTTTCTGCTCAGATTCAGCCAAATGCAGCAAGGTTGATAGGACAGCGCTTCACATTACAGATGGACAATGACCCAAAGCATACTGTGAAAGCAACCCGGGAGTTTTTTGAGGAAAGATATGAAATATTCTGTAATAGCGGAGTCAATCACCAGATCTGAACTCCATCGAGCATGGCATGCATTTCACCTGCTTAAGACAAACTTAAGGCAGAAAGATTCACAAATATGCAGCAACTGAAGTAAGCTGCAGTAAAGGTCTGGCAAACCATCACAAAGGAGGAAACCCAGTGTTTGGTGACGTCCATGGTTTCCAGACTTCAGGCAGTCATTATCTGCAAAGAATTCTCTACAAAGTATTAAAAATGAACATATTATTTTTGATAACGTTAATTTGTCCAATTACTTTTGAGCCCCTGAAATGAGGAGGCTTTGTAGAAAAATGGTTGCAATTCCTAAATGTTTCCTAGGATATTTTTGTTCAAACCATTTAATTAAACCTGAAAGTCTAAACTTCAATTGTATCTCAGTTGTTTCCTATGAAATAAAATATAGTGACATGCAAATCAAGGAGATTCGTCCACTGTCACATTTTTCTGGACCTAACTGTATATATGTACAGTGTGTGTATACAGTACAGACCAAAAGTTTGGACACACATTCTCATTTAAAGATTTTTCTGTATTTTCATGACTTTGAAAATTGTACATTCACACTGAAGGCATCAAAACTATGAATTAACACATGTGAAATTATATACTTAACAAAAAAGTGTTAAACAACTGAAAATATGTCTTATATTCTAGGTTCTTCAAAGTAGCCACCTTTTGCTTTGATGACTGCTTTGCACACTCTTGGCATTCTCTTGATGAGCTTCAAGAGGTAGTCACCGGAAATGGTCTTCCAACAATTTTGAAGGAGTTCCCAGAGCTGCTTAGGACTTGTTGGCCCTTTTGCCTTCCGCTGCGGTCCAGCTCACCCCAAACCATCTCAACTGGGTTCCGTTCTGGGTACTGTGGAGGCCAGGTCATCTGGCGTAGCATCCCATCACTCTCCTTCTTGGTCAAATGGCCCTTACACAGCGTGGAGGTGTGTTTGGGGCCATTGTCCTGTTGAAAAATAAATGATGGTCCAACTAAACGCAAACCGGATGGAATAGCATGCCGCCGAAAGATGCTGTGGTAGCCATGCTGGTTCAGTATGCCTTAAATTTTGAATAAATCCCCAACAGTGTCACCAGCAAAGCACCCCCACACCATCACACCTCCTCCTCCATGCTTCACGGTGGGAATCAGGCATGTAGAGTCCATCCGTTCACCTTTTCTGCGTCGCACAAAGACACGGTGGTTGGAACCAAAGATCTCAAATTTGGACTCATCAGACCAAAGCACAGATTTCCACTGGTCTAATGTCCATTCCTTGTGTTCTTTAGCCCAAACAAGTCTCTTCTCCTTGTTGCCTGTCCTTAGCAGTGGTTTCCTAGCAGCTATTTTACCATGAATGCCTGCTGCATAAAGTCTCCTCTTAACAGTTGTTGAAGAGATGTGTCTGCTGCTAGAATGTGTGGCATTGACCTGGTCTCTAATCTGAGCTGCTGTTAACCTGCAATTTCTGAGGCTGGTGACTCGGATAAGCTTATCTTCAGAAGCAGAGGTGACTCTTGGTCTTTCTTTTCTGGGGCGGTGCTCATGTGAGCCAGATTCTTTGTAGCGCTTGATGGTTTTTGCAACTGCACTTGGGGACACTTTCATAGTTTTCCCAATTTTTTGCACTGACTGACCTTCATTTCTTAAAGTAATGATGGCCACTCATTTTTCTTCACTTATCTGCTTTTTTCTTCCATAATACAAATTCTAACAGTCTATTCAGTAGGACTATCAGCTGTGTATCCACCTGACTTCTGCACCACACAACTGATGGTCCCAACCCCATTTATAAGGCAAGAAATCCCACTTTTTAAACCTGACAGGGAACATCTGTGAAGTGAAAACCATTTCCGGTGACTACCTCTTGAAGCTCATCAAGAGAATGCCAAGAGTGTGCAAAGCAGTCATCAAAGCAAAAGGTGGCTACTTTGAGGAACCTAGAATATAAGACATATTTTCAGTTGTTTCACACTTTTTTGTTAAGTATATAATTCCACATGTGTTAATTCATAGTTTTGATGCCTTCAGTGTGAATGTACAATTTTCATAGTCATGAAAATACAGAAAAATCTTTAAGTGAGAAGGTGTGTCCAAACTTTTGGTCTGTACTGTATGTATATATATATATATATATATATATATATATATATATTAATATATATATATACAGGGTGGTCCAAAAGTAGGTGGATGGAAAATAATAACATTTATTTTGATTTATATATAAAATTATATTTACTAACACAAGCATAACATTAACAATTACATTTTATTCTGAACAATAATACAAAAGCCCTTAAATTTTATCAACGCAGGTGCTCAAACTGTTTTCCATTACAATTTGCACAGCTTTGAAGTCGCCTCTTACGCTTCGACAAACTTTTTTGCACAAGTCTCTTTGGGTATTAATTTCTTGAAATGCATCTCTTATGTAATTTTTCAAACCATTGACACTTTTTGGTTTTCGACTATAAACTTTGTCCTTGAGTACTCCCCAGAAGAAAAAATCCATTGGGGTCTAGTCTGGTGAACGTGCCGGCCAATCAAGTGGCCCTCTTCGACCAATCCATTTATTAGGAAATGTTTCATTAAGATACTCGCGGACTACTCTTGAATAATGTGGAGGGACCCCATCTTGTTGGAAATAAAGGTAATTTGAATTAGACTGTTGCTGTAACTGGGGAACAACTTGATTCATTAGAATTTTGAGATACTTATCTCCTGTGACTGTTCCATCAAAAAATATTGGTCCTAAAACACCAAAACTTGAAATACCACCCCAAACATTGACACCAACATTGATTCCACCTTTCATTTTCCAAAGAGTCTGTGAGGAATGAAAAGTGAAATCTGATTGGTTGCTAATGGCAACTGAGCCAGTTTCACTTTACACCATGTTTGATAAATCTCCCCCTTCATAACCTTATTACACTTTCTATCCACCTACTTTTGGACCACCCTGTATATATTCATCTGTCAATTATCCTTCGTACCACTGCTGAAACCTTCTGCATTCTATGAACCTTCTCCTCTGGTATGGACATTATATGACTGCTGCAGCCAGTCAGTGGAGAAGTCATATGTACAGATACATGGGCAATGATTAATTGTAGCAGTTATGATGTACAAGATGGACCCAGCAGCATTAAAGAGGTTGTCCAGTGAAGATAGGTTATCACCTATTCAAAGGATAGATGAACTTGTAACATAGTTACATAGGTTGAATAAAGACCTCGGTCCATCAAGTTCAACCTTCCTCCCCCAATTGTACTCCCTACACCAACACTGCACTAACTTACTAACTAACTGGGACTAGGCCTCACAAATGTATTATTATTATTATTATTATTATTATTATTATTATTACTGCACTATTACAGTTTAAAATGTACCGTTTTTTAATTTATTTTTTTGAATTAATTTTATATTTTGTATTACTCTTATGATTCTAATAATGGTATTACTAAAATCCCTATGCCTAAATCTGTTGATCCAGAAGAAGGCAAATACCCAGGACACATTCAGCCAATTTGTGTCACGGAGGGAAAAATTCCTTCTTGACCCCAAGAAAAGGCGATCAGTCCTAGATCCCTGGATCAACCTAATTATATTACTAGTTATGTCATTACTTTTACCGTACTAAATGTACTACTATAGTTGTAACATTTTGTCTAATTTAACTGTAACTCACAATCTTATCTGTATCGAGGAAATCATCCAGCCCTTTTTTGAAAGCTGTTATAGTGTCTACCATCATTACCTCTTGTGGTCGTCATTCCACAGTTCGACAGCTTTGACTGTAAAGAACCCTTTCCTGCTTAGGTGCCGGAATCGCCTTTCTTCCACCCGTAATGAGCGCCCCCTGGTCCTTAGTATGGTCTTTGGAAGGAATAAGTCACATATATTTATACATGTAAATGAGATCTCCTCTGAGACGTCGTTTTTCTAAGCTAAACAGACTCAACTTTTCCAACCTCTCATCATATGAGAGGCCTTCCATCCCTTGTAATAATCTAGTTGCCCGCCTTTGAACTGACTCTGAATATCCTTTTTAAAATGTGGAGTGCAAAACTAGATCCCATATTCCAGATGTGGCCTCACCAGTGATTTATAAAGGGGCAACAGTAAGTTGGGAAAGCAGGATTTTATTTCTCTTTTTATACATCCTAAAATCTTGTTTGCTTTTGCGGCTGCTGCTTGAGTTTAAAGAGGTTAAAAAGAATCGGTCCTAGCACAGATCCCTGTGGCACCCCACTGCTGACTATATCCCATTTGGAGAATGTACTCTTTATGACTCTTTGTTTCCTGTCTTTTAGCCAATTCCTTACCCATCTGCATATAGTTCCCCCAAGTCCTTGCTTCTGTAGTTTTAGTATAAGGCTGTTATGTGGTACAGTATCAAATGCCTTTGCAAAGTCCAGGTAAATCACATCAGCCGTATTACCAACAACCAGATTTGCATTTACCTTCTCATAGAACGCCAACATGTTGGTTAGACACAACATATTTTTCATGTATCCGTGCTGATTATCATTCATTATATTATTTTCTGCAATATAACTCTGCAGGTCATCACTTATGATTCCCTCAAAAACTTTGCACACTACTGATGTCAGACTTACTGGACGGTAGTTACCTGGATCCACCTTCTTACCTTTCTTAAATATCAGTACCACATCGGCTATGCTCCAATCCCGTGGCACTACTCCTGTTACAAGGGAGTCTAAGAAAATGAGATTCAGCGGTCTGTCAATTACTGAGCTCAATTTCCTCAGTATCCGTGGATGAATGCCATATGGGCCGGGGGATTTGTCAATGTTTAATTTGCTCACACTGCGTTTTCCCCAACCCCACCCAGCAATCTGTCTATCTGATCTGCCATATGCAGAACCCGAGCACCCCACTTGTAGTGGAGTTTGATCATTGGTCACTCATCATTTCTTGTGGCCATAGGATGATGCTATATTGATATCAAACCATAGGATCCTCTGATGAACCTCAGTGTAACTGGGGGGAAACGTGTCGGAATTGGAGAATAACTATGAGATTCACTTATTATTTCAGATAAGTACACCTGATGCCTACCCTGGCTGTTGTTTTCTCTATTTAGAGATTGTGCTAAGCCTTCTCTTTGCATGTATGTATTGGGTCTAAATGGACCCTTGTAATTTATATTGCGGATAATTACATTGGATGTTTCTTTTGGTGGATGTTTGTTCTATTCTTATTGATTGAGACTCACTAACATAGGTCAAATTATCTCTGGTTTATTGAATATATCTTTCATGACTCTGTTGTTGGGTACCCTGGGGCCAGGGGCTCCATCCCTGTCCCTAACGCTAGGGGAGCCCTAGCTGGCCCTGTTCCCCGGATTACTTGTGAAGGTGAAGATGCCGGAGCCACATACCTTGTCTGAGCTCCTCAATCCACCGTCAGTCTGTTCCCTTCTCCCAGGGAAGAGGGGAGTATTAGTGTATGGCAGTACACCAACCAGACTAACAAAGTAGTACAAACAGGGCTAAAGGAAAATACCAATCATACAAATATATGCACACAAAAAGCAGAGGTTAACACCGGGGAGTGTAGGATGGGGAACAAACCAAAGTAGGAGAAGAATAGGATTAACACACAACCTAAAGCACACAACAGTCTTAGCTTAAATCCAACAAACACCTTCTCAAAAAACAACTCTCCACCAAACTCCTAGAACCATGCAGCATAAAGCTAGCTCTGACAATGACAGCATGCCAAAGCCCAGAATATATAGGAGCGGGGAGTGGCTAACAGTGAACAGCTGAAAGCCTATATGAAGGTAAACTTCCATAAACTCACAACTGAGCATATAAACCCCTACACTGCTAAAAGAAACCTGTACCATTTAATATGAAGGTGAAAGGCTTCTAATGATTGCTGGAGTGGGAGGAATCAGACGCTGCGGTCTTCTGGCTCCTCTATGTCGCGGTAAACCCGTGACAATATCTATACTACCTGTGAGGCACTTTATTGGAAGAACTAAGGTTGTTCGCTATTGATATGAACTTATATGGATTATTGCCCTATTTGAACTAATTTTGAGGTTCACTGAATACCTTTGTGCTACCTGTGCTGCACTTTATTGAAATAACTACTGTGATTAATATAATGTGTAGCGTCGGCGTCCCTGCCTCCTGCTAGGCAGGGACGCTGTTCCCCTCACCTCTCCACTCCGTGCCCGGCGTCCTCCTC
Organism: Phyllobates terribilis; assembly: GCF_046119375.1. Lineage (NCBI taxonomy): Eukaryota > Metazoa > Chordata > Amphibia > Anura > Dendrobatidae > Phyllobates > Phyllobates terribilis. Next base: position 297,831,635 of record NW_027362771.1, read on the forward strand.
CCGCTCTGCTGGCAGCGCGCGCTGCTTCCCGGCCACTGTGCTTAGGGCGCGCGCGCTCCCCCTCTCTTAAAGGGGCCGCGCGCGCCGTCCTAAGGAGTCCCCGGCCAATGGCCGGAGGACCTCACCATATATAAGGCACCTCCTCCAAAATGGAGGTGCCCGAGCAATGTTGTTGCAAAGCCTTCACTCTGCTTCAGCCCTCAGGTCCCGTTACCAGTTACCTGCCAGTCACCTGTCAGATTCCTGCTTGATACCTGCCTGATATCCGTTTACCTGCTTGCAAGCCTGCGGTCCGACGGTCTGCCTTCCGACACCTGTCAGTCTGTCTATAGACCAGCCTGCCCGCTCACCTGGGAGCGCTCATCTGCTACCTGCCTGCTAGCCTACCTGGAGGCTCCGCCGTCACTTGCCGTGACCACCTGCCTGTCCAGAGACTCTTGCCTGCTCTCCTGGGAGCGCTCACCTGCTACCTGCCTGCTAGCCTACCTGGAGGCTCCGCCGTCACTTGCCGTGACCACCTGCCTGTCCAGAGACTCTTGCCTGCTCACTTGGGCGCGCTCACCTGCTACCTGCCTGCTAGCCTACCTGGAGGCTCCGCCGTCACTTGCCGTGACCACCTGCCTGTCCAGAGACTCTTGCCTGCTCACTTGGGAGCGCTCACCTGCTACCTGCCTGCTAGCCTACCTGGAGGCTCCGCCGTCACTTGCCGTGACCACCTGCCTGTCCAGAGACTCTTGCCTGCTCACCTGGGAGCACTCACCTGCTACCTGCCTGCTAGTCTACCCAGAGACTGTCCCTGTCACTTGCCGTGAGTACCCGTCCTTCTACCCAGAGACTGTCCCTGTCACTTGCCGTGACTACCTGCCCTTCTACCCAGAGACTGTCCCTGTCACTTGCCGCGACTACCTGCCCTTCTACCCAGAGACTGTCCCTGTCACTTGCCGTGACTACCTGCCCGTCTTCCCTGGGAGCCACCCGCTTCCTTACAAGGACTGCCCCCTTGTATAGTTGCTCAGAGGTTCCGCCTCCCAGACCCGTTACATAATGGTTGTCTCTGATTATTTGTTATATTATTCCATCTGTATCCCCTGAGAAACATCCTATATGAATTGGAAATTGAATCATTAGTTGACTTTTTTTTTTTAAATTACATGCAAATATGATTACGAGACATTTCGCTTTACACCCATCAGGGAACATGCATCTGATACTACCTGTGCTACACTTCATGTTAGGGGCGAATTAGGGTCCCAAGGGACAGCTGCCGTGGTGCAGGGTTGCCAAATCGCTCACACTAGGGTGTCAACCTCCACTGACAGGCAAGGAATTTATTAGGGAATTCTAGGGTGATCTATTCCCTACAAATCATGTTATATCATGTTATAGTAATGTGTTTCCATTGGAGACCAATCTTTTAATATTAATATTTTTTGGGGGCTGTTTTCAAACCTGTGGATGATGATCTAATATATAGATACTGTATGTGTTATGGTATATACCCACTAACATGACATGGAGAGTTTTTGGGTTTTTAACTTAATCATTAAAAGTTATATTTTAGGGGTCCATTTGTTTGTGGTTGTGTTTAGGGGTTTAATCACTGTGCCTGCACCAGTTGTCAGAGTGGGTAACTTTTGTCTCCATTAGAATGGAGCGTCGGTGCATATACTAATAACTGCTCCATTCCTTCTCTATGGGGCTGCACATTACTTGGCAGCTCCATAGGGAATGAATGGAGCGGTAGTCAGGCATTCACACTTTTGCTCCAAAATTTCCCTGTCAAGGATAAAATTTCCCCATTCTGATGATCGGTGCAGGTCCCATCAGTCGGACCCCCACCAATCTATAAGTCATCAACTACCCTGGGGATAGGTGATAGCTTATCTTTAATTGCGAACCCATTTAAGTAGGAGTATTGTCATGTAAGTATATATTTTTACTTTTTACCCATGATGGGGCTTTTATTAAATAAGAAAAAAGTATGTGACAATCCCTTTAATGTTTAGACCTGCAAAATGGAATTTATAAACTCAAGCAAATTTGTCCTTAGCATGGTGGTTGGAAAGGGGCCTGAATTAATTTCAATCCATCCTGACTCACTTGTACGAAACTCTGTCAAGAAGGGAAGTTCTGAAATATTCTTTTAGGATGCATACAACTTGCATTTTTGTAATGCATTTAGGCACTTTTGTATATTGTGCCCACCTACATAATATCCTAAGCACTGAAAACTATTCTTCACAACCATAAAAATAATTTCTGCAACAGTTGTATAAGAGATGTGTTCTGTATAACTACTCAAACAATAACTTCCTCTCTAATAATTCTTTCTTCTCCCAGAGATTTTAAGCAGCTGTCGGTAATGTATGCGTTCCATGTAATCCAAACAGTCTCTGCTGGCACCTCCATAGATGGGCAAGAAGCTCGAAATGTAAACTGAAAGAAGCATTAAAACAATATACACAACCAGTGCAAAAGGATCATGATTGTACCAGATTTCCTCTTAAGAGGCATGTGTCATTTGAAATGTCCTATTGTTGTAAAAGACACCTTTCATGTTAAACATATTTATTTTTATTGAAATCATTTTTTTTCTTATTTTTTATATCACTAGCTATACAAAAAAAGTTTACATTTTCACACCTTTACTAAGAACAATATTAGACTCCTAGTTCATGTTCTTTTTAGTATTTATGTTACTGTAAAAGTCAGAAGGCTGGTAAAACCTAGGATTTACCGGTCAATCTGGACATTTACCGAGGTCGTCGGTAAAAGCTCAAAATGAAAAGTAAAATTGGACTTTTACCGGTGAAGTCTTAGTAAATCTTAATATTTCTCAACAGCGTTGGTAAAAGTCAGATGTATTCCATATAAACGAACGATTTTGGACTTTTACCTGGGCGAATTGGTAAATCTTTACATTTACCAGCATGTGTTGGTAAAAGTAACTTTGAGTCACAGAATTCTGACTCTTACCAGCAGATGATGGTGGTAAAAGTTAACTAAACGCAATTTCCGACTCTGATGAAGGCCTTAATCGTTAGAAATATTTTTATTCTTCAAAATGCAAATGCAAATAATGTGCACATTTACCAACTGCGCTTACACCCTTCTCAGCTACATTTACCAAGAAGCCGTGGTCAATGTGCACATTTACCAACTGCGCTTGGTTAAAGTCAGATGTTCCATCTTCACACCTGATATTTCTGACTTTTACCACGCTCGACGGTAAATGTTAACATTTACCAAGACTTCACAGATAAAAGTCCAATTTTACTTTTCATTTTGAGCTTTTACCGACGGCCTCGGTAAATGTCCAGATTGACCGGTAAATCCTAAGTTTTACCGGCCTTCTGACTTTTACAGTAACATTTACAGTGGGTACGGAAAGTATTCAGACTAGTGATGAGCGAGTATGTTCGGTTAACCCTTTCGGCGAGTATACTCGGGCGAGTACCGAGTATCTTCAGCGCACTCGGTGATATGTTTGAATCACTCCCGTGTGCACGATTTGTGACTGTTTGACAGCTTTAATACATGTGAGGAATGCTTGTTTCTTTCACATTCCTCACATGTATTAAAGCTGTCAAACAGTCGCAAATCATGCACACGGGAGTGATTCAAATATATCACTGAGTACGCTGAAGATACTTGGTACTCGCCCGAGTATACTCGCCGAAAGGGTTAACAGAACATACTCGCTCATCACTAATTCAGACCCCTTTAAATTTTTCACTCATTGTTTCATTGCAGCCATTTGGTAAATTCTAAAAAGTTCATTTTTTTTCTCATTAAAGTACACTCTGCTCCCCATCTTGACAGAAAAAAACAGAAATGTAGAAATTTTTGCAAATTTATTAAAAAAGAAAAACTGAAATATCACATGGTCATAAGTATTCAGACCCTTTGTTCAGTATTGAGTAGAAGCACTCTTTTGAGCTAGTACAGCCATGAGTCTTCTTGGGAATGATGCAACAAGTTTTTTACAACTGGATTTGGGGATCCTCTGCCATTCTTCCTTGCAGATCCTCTCCAGTTCCGTCAGGTTGTATGGTGAACGTTGGTGGACAGCCATTTTCAGGTCTCTCCAGAGATGCTCAATTGGGTTTAGGTCAGGGTTCTGGCTGGGCCCGTCAAGAATGGTCACAGAGTTGTTCTGAAGCCACTCCTTTGTTATTTTAGCTGTGTGCTTACGGTCATTGTCTTGTTGGAAGGTGAACCTTCGGCCAAGTCTGAGGTCCAGAGCATTCTGGAAGAGGTTTTCATCCAGGATATCTCTGTACTTGGCCGCATTCATGTTTCCTTCAATTGCAACCAGTAGTCCTGACCCTGCAGCTGAAAAACACCCCCATAGCATGATGCTGCCACCACCATGTTTCACTGTTGGGATTGTACTGGGCAGGTGATGAGCAGTGCCTGGTTTTCTCCACACATACCGCTTAGAATTATCACCAAAAAGTTCTACCTTCATCTCATCAGACCAGAGAATCTTATTTCTCATAGTCTGGAAATCCTTCATGTGTTTTTGAGCAAACTCTATGGGGGCTTTCATATGTCTTGCACTGAAAAGAGGCTTCCATCGGGCCACTCTGCCATAAAGGCCCGACTGGTGGAGGGCTGCAGTGATAGTTAACTTTGTGGAACTTTCTCCCATCTCCCTACTGCATCTCTGGATGTCAGCCACAGTGATCTTGGGGTTCTTCTTTACCTCTCTCAACAAGGCTCTTCTCCCACGATTGCTCAGTTTAGCTGAACGACCAGGTCTAGGAAGACTTCTGGTGGTCCCAAACTTCTTCCATTTAAGGATTATGGAGGCCACTGTGAGCTTATGAACCTTGAGTAATGCAGACATTCTTTTGTAACCTTGGCCAGATCTGTGCCTTGCCACAATTCTGTCTCTGAGCTCCTTGGGCAGTTCCTTTGAGCTCATGATTCTCATTTGGTCTGACATGCACTGTGAGCTGTGAGGTCTTATACAGTGCTGGCCAAAAGTATTGGCACCCCTGCAATTCTGTCAGATAATACTCAGTTTCTTCCTGAAAATGATTGCAATCACAAATTCTTTGGTATTATTCTCTTCATTTAATTTGCTTGCAAGGAAAAAACACAAAAGAGAATGAAGCAAAAATCAAATCATTGATCATTTCACACAAAACTCCAAAAACGGGCCAGACAAAAGTATTGGCACCCTCAGTCTAATACTTGGTTGCACAACCTTTAGCCAAAATAACTGCGGCATACGAGGCAAACGTCGGCATACGAGGCAAACGTCGGCATACGAGGTTTTAACTTTTGTATATATTCAAAAAACTTTTTTGGAATAATACCTTTGTCGTATGCCTTCTCCAAAATTTGAACCAATTTAAATTGAAAATCATTAAGTGGATTATATGAGAGTTTCATGTAACATAGGCGATCAGATAATAATCTATAAGCCTGTTTTTCATAAAGGTGGTTGGGCCAAATGATCAAATTCCCACCCTTATCAGCAATTTTCAATACACAATCTTCCCACATGCTGATTTCTCGAATCACATCCATGAATTGCTTATTGCCATAGTATTTGCGGCTGTTAGTTTTCAATTCTTTTATGTCTTTAGTAACCAACTTGACAAAAATATCAACCGCAGGACACGTGTTAAGATTGGGAAATTTTTTTGATTTATTTATGAGTTGAATAGGAAAACTGCATGTTGGTTCAACCTCATCATCAGCCAGTGTTTCGAGAATGGCCAATGCCTTTTACACATATTTGTACTTTACCAACATATTTTACACACTTTTTTAGTTTTGTATTTTATCACATCATAGTCACAAATTTTATTGAGCACTATTCATAAATGTGCATTTTTTTGTATATATATGCATCTTTTTACATATTTATACACTTTGCAATATTTATTCATTCCTTAGTTACTTTTCATGTATATAATAATTTTTCTGCACATATATTCTATATGTATAAATTTTCATCACATTTTTTTACATATTTATATACTTTGCAATATTTATTCATTCTTTAGTTACTTTTCATGTATATAATTTTTTTGCACATATATTCTATATGCATAAATTTTTATCCCATCATAGTCATATATATATATATATATATATTTTTTTTTTTCATTATTTTTGTCATTATTTTCAACATTTACTCATTATTATTTTTTATTATTTCTGTCATTATTCTTACTTCCACTCTCATACTCACCCATTTTTATTATTATTTTTTTATTTATATTCTTTTTTGTTTTTACTCATATCTTTTTCTTTATGAAGTCCTTCCAGGTACTTCACTTCCTATTCATATCAATGTATTCCCTTTTTTAATTTTAAATAAAGCCTTGTTTTGGATAGGCATTAGATGCAACTATGGAGGCTTAGTTCATATTAAATCAGCACTTGAATGGATACCTCAGCGCTGCAGTCTGGTCGCACATGCAGGATAGACAGTGCTTCCGCCCCTTCCTTACACGGACCACGTGACTCCTGGCACGCAGGTTGCATAGCAACCTGATGCCTGCGTGTCACCGACCGTGAACGGAAGTGAGGCTACAGGAAGCGGTCATCACGCATGCGCGCCACAACCAACTGCATTTCCCAACGAGCAGCTGCACATGATTATTGATAGGCAGCATCCCTCTATATATAACACGCAACACAGTGTACTCACCGCGCTCCTTGAAGAAGGTAACGAAACGCGCGTCGGAGCGTTCAGGCTTACCCTCATATGCCCATCCTTAGCAGTCTTGTCCCAGGTAAATTCATTATAATGAAAACTTTCTTTTTGGAAGTGGTGATTATTGATATATCCCTATGGAGTATTGGTTTGTCTAACTCCTTTTAGGGACATTCACAACCCACTTGCTGTCATTTATTTATGCATGGTTAGCAAAAAATATGTAAAACAGCCGTAAAAAATATAAAAAAATATATACATATATTTATATTACGTTTTGCCTGGGTATAAAGTATAACTGTTTATATCTATATATGATTGGCTATTTCGGATGGAGCATTAAGGGGGGTGTATCCTTGTTTGTTTGAAGTACTGGTATTTACTTATTTTTTAATTTCTTTTGAATAAAGATTAATGGTTTTATATTACCCTTAATACTCTTTTTTTGTTTGTGTGGATGATATCCTTCTGTACAAAATTCATGTTTTATTAATGTAAAGCTGTCTGAACCTGTCGATTTTGGCAGGACCTGCCTATTATCCTTTGTGTGTTTTGAATCATCCAATAAGAAAAGAAGGATTGTGGATGTTGAATTTTAAGTTCTTATTATTTTACCAAAGGGGAGGAAAGTTTAACCACCGCCAGAGTTGTCTTGTGTCTGACAGTAGCTTACACCTCTTTTCCCATTGGGAGCACGTGAAAGCTCATGGGAAGTGAATGTGCATGTGCATAGGATGTCAAGAGTAATAGCTTTGGGCTGAATACTTAAAAGCTATTACAGCTATTAAAAGTGCCTTTATATTCAGCATGATGCATGCTCCTTTTTTCCCCATACCCCCTTCAGACATGTGCCTTTCTTGATGCAAGACTGGTTACCCCACCACACATTTAAAGCTTCTTTCCGCATGCCTGCAGCATCTCTATTTCTAGCTAATGCTGTACCGTCTGAGAAGCAGTGACTTATAGGGAAATGGAGGCCATCTACAGTGAAAGTCCATTCCTGTGTGACAAGCACCATCCCCTCACAAATGCACTAGCGCTTGTACCGTCTTCTTTTAATGATAGAGAAGTTGCCTGACACCCTCTCTGAAAATTTGATGCACTATAAGTGTATTGCAAAAAACTGTTTTACATGCGATTGTATATACAGTATGCAGAAGCAGTTTTAGTTAGCATTTGGATAGGGTTAACAGTTAAAGCCAGCCCTGATGGGGAGGAGTTACATGGACACTCAGGAACTAGCTCCTGGTTGTTTGGAAGTTATTCCTAAGCTACTGAAGAGATAAGAAGTATTGTCTAGTAGAAGGCCACAAGTTGGAGAGTGTGTTAGCGACAGAGTATCTAAAGGGTTAAGAAGTTACAGAAACTGACTACTGCTACTAATAGCCGGACTGCAGAGATAGAAGAAGTAATAAGAAGGTTCCTTTCACCATTGGTATTATCTGCCGTATCATTAAACATAGCATATATAGGGAGGCATAATTCCCAGAGGTAGCTAGAAAGAGTGGGCTACAGGTCAATATGTAAAACTGGTCCTGGAGGGTTAGAAAAGTATTTTCCGAAGGAGCACTGGGTATCTACTGCAGCGAAGAATAGAGAAAGTTGAGGTTCAAAGCTGGAAAGCTTTCAGAAGTACTCTGTCACTCTTGAAACTACAAGCATAGCATCAGAAATGAATGTAACTGAAACTAAGGCCACGGCCCCACTATCAGTATTTGGTCAGTATTCGATCAGTATTTTTTCTCAGGAGTGGGAGCCAAAACCAGCTGAGGAACAATCAGAGAAAAGGTATAATAGAAACAAGTCACCAATTCTGCATTTATCTCCCACTCCTGGTTTTGGCTCCCACTCCTGAGAAAAAAATACTAACCGAATACTGACAAAATACTGATAGTGGGGCTATGGCCTAGGTATGCTCCTCTGCCTAATGCAGAAAAAATGTCGAAGAATTACTATGTTTTCTACCAAGTGTTGAATCCCTGTTTGAAGCATGCCAGTGAAGACTCAGTTAACTTTTTTTACAACGGGCTCTGGCTTCACTGAATCCTTGCAAAATATCAAGTTTCCCACATTATTAAACCACTTGTGGCCTAAGAAGGGGTAAGCACCAAATTTCCAGTTTGCACACACACACACACTCAGAGGTACTGTCATAGAAAATATTCTGAACCTCTCCCTCCCTGTGAAATCTCTCTATCTTCTTCCAAACCACTCGTCCCCCTCCCATATACTATTTGTCAAAGGAGAAAGAGCTAATGCTCTAACCAGTTGATTCTATGCAAATTAGCAGTATACAGAAGATGTGGCAAACTCAATTCTCCAGGCTAATTACCATACAAATGTAGCTCGTAGTAGCAGAGACCTGTGATAAATAGACACCTCAGCATATGGGCCAGAGATTGAAAGAAAGAGGAAACCACTCATTAAACTTCAAAGGGGATCTACCACACTACTCACAATAGCCGGGTCACTCTCATTTGCATATGTGTTCAATCTGCAGTCTTGCAGGCACCGACACGAAATATGGAATATCGGAAGTTCTATAATTCCAATAATAATGGGACACATATTTTTAGCGGCAGGCTTAGCTAAGGAACAATACGCATATTTTTCCATATTTCTACACCCTGCCAGTGAGCTATGATGCAAAAGTACAAAAATAACGGACAGCAGCCATGTCATGTCTGGTCTCTACAGAAAGGTACATAAAAAAATATGGTGTCACTTGCGATCTTCTGTGATCAACCAGCGAGAAGTTATCGCAGAAATTAGAGATTTTACTAAAACCATGAAGGGCAAAGACCAACCAATGTGAGATCATCACAGGGGAGTGTTTGGGCAGGGTCCCCCTTCAGCATAAAAGATCCAGCTGAGCCTGGATCTATACTCATGCCGGGGATACATATTTTGTAAGCACAGGTCCCATTCCATAAAGGTCCATTGGAGCGCCTCCCTCTAACTGAACTGAATCATCTCTGCGATCTGTCTAGTAAGTTTCTTCCATTAATCCCTTTTTATTTTGTGTAACTATATATTCTTTATTGTATTGTCCCCCTTTGTAAAATCTTTCTATATTTTTCACTGCACTACATTGCCTCCCTTTTGGATTAAATATAAAATGTAATAGTTCTGTTTCTTCTGTTTTGTAATCGTTCCTCTCCTGAAGCCATATACGCTACCAGAAAGCAGGTGTCCAATCAGGCCTGTCTTGTACTTGAATATTTTAAAACTGATTGGTGGTGGCAGTGAATAATCTTAATTGGTTATCGTGAAGCTGGCAGTGATCGTACAGGGGCATATACACATATTGACGAATCCCTGACAAATTGACAGCAGCGGTGGGATATTGTATGATCCTGCCAGTGTCGTTCCTGACAGGTACCATAACAGGGTGCTTAGGAACTGCAAAGCAAACCTCGCCGCCGATGGTCCCTTACAGCCTACAACATTATGTGATAGCTTCTCAAACACGACACCCAATTGGCAGAACATTGTGTATTATTAATTGTTATCCAAACATTTCTAATCCCACTGATTGGTTGGTTCTCATGATACCTCAATACCGTTGGTCTCATTCTGTTATTTTCAGCCTGTCATTTTCGGCATGTGAGCTTTACCGTGCAGCCTATGCGGATGCACAAAAAAAATTGTACACTTTGTAAAACGTGACAGTTACCCAGATTATACATGTTCTTCTTTGGAATGTGGGAGAAAGATTATGAAAAGATAAAAGCTTTTCATTTTAAGGCTATAAGGCTCAGGACATGGAACAAGATGTAGAGAGAGATTAAGGAAGAAAGAAAGATACACTATTAATAAACTTCATAAACATAAAGCAAAATGATAAATGTCCATGTTATTAATAGTTAATAAGGGAACTAATTTAGACTTGGCTACTCCTTATACCAGCATAAAAAGAAAAACTGTTTATTCCACTGACATTAAATGCAGTCAGTACTCAATGTACTACTATCATACTTCACTTTGCAGTAGATGAATGTGTTTACTATGGGAGAGTTCTGTTTTTGAATCTAAAATCCCAATAATAGCTCATCAGCCATAGGTCATCCCAGATCTGAGAGGGAACACACATAACCCCCTAATTCCATTCCCACAAGTATTTGTAAGTCCATAAACCAAGCTCTCTACCGATCCAAAGGCGGGAAGATAAGCCTAAAATATAACTGTCTGCAACCAATCTGAACACATCCTATAGCTATTACTATTAAAGTGTCATTCTTCTGTAATCTAAATATGTTCTAGGTGGAAATACTTTTGTGAGATTTGGTAGACTAACCCTTTTAATGGTTTTACTTCTGAAGCAGCTGGGATATAGTAGGAATCCCACTCTGAATGAATGGATGCCACCTCCAGGTGTTTTGAATTTTCATGTATATTCCTGCACAAGTCAAGACCTGAGAAATTGTCAGAGAAAATCTTCTATGTCACCATACACTGTGTGATCAATGGAAGATGAAGAGTATGTGTAAGTAAGGCAGATCACTTCATTTAGGTTTTTAGCTAGAGTTTGATCAGATTTTGTCATGTTGCCATTTTTATAGAAAGACTTGCACCGCTGAAGATGCCGCTCTTTAGTACACCGGTCACGCTTCTGTGATCAACACAAAGTTTCTTAACTTTGATGTTCTTCTTTGTAGAATGAATAATAAAAAGATCAATGTGTGCCCCCAGGTGAGGAGTAACCTGACAACACAGTGTATGATATAGGTGTCCTAATATGACAAAAGGTAGCCATAGAATCTGGTTTCCTAACATTTACTCATAGACAGGTGGGCTGTGAGCATTTTTTAAATATTCCAAACATGACATGTATAATTCATTTTACACTCATTACATATGACCTTTTATGGCTCCACCGTGATCACAAGATCAATTTGGGCTTATGATAAAAATAACTTTTACAATAATGATCAGTGTAGTTGGGTTAAATATGGGATTGAAATCTACATTCCTTTAGGATATTATTTAAATGTACAAAAACAAGAAATTAATTTATTGGAACATTTACAAATATTTCATTCTAAAAAAATAGATATGAAGGTCTAAATAATATATCTCGTCCATTACTGAGTTTTAAGCTTAGCTTTTGAGCTTAGTCATATTTATCTGCCCTACTCTCTATAAAGGCCAAAAAAAAAAACAATCAATGTTAGTTCATTAGAGCTAACATAGGTTGATCAAGTGAGGTTTTCCAGATACATGTAACATAGACTGTAAAGGATTTAATTTTTGAAGCATTTTACTCATGGATGCATTAATAATAGCAGAGCAGCCTGATAACAGTACAATCCTGTTCTGGATAATGTAGTAAATTTGTGATCATTAGAGAATATCTATCATTCTAAAATAAAGATTACAATTACTACGGTAGATCCATATTTCATGTATTGAGACCAGAAATGTTATTCATAACCTAGATACTTTAGTTATTTTTCTCCCTTCTGCCTTTTTTTCTCTCTATAACTGTGCTGAGTAGGTGGGCACTTCTTGTGGAGCTAAGCCGTTCTGCGTGGTCTAAACTATTCAGCTGCCCACCTTTCTGCTGCTTCCTCTATCCTCTCCCAACATGAGGCTCACACAAACTAACAAGGATTGACCATTCGCTTATTAAAGGGGTTGTCCACCTTCTCAAAAACATAACAATCCAAGCATGTTGAAAAAAAAAAACAGCTTACCCACCTCCATTCCTTTGGACCAATGTCCAGGTCCTCCACCGGTTTCCTTGCTTCGGCAGTAAAAGCATATGACCCCTCTAGTCAATCCGAGGCTGCAGTGCTGACCAACATAGTTTATGCAAGTTAAATATATTACTTCTTTTGCACTATATATTATTAAACATAAAAACCTGTTGATTCTATATTTAGTCAACTGTATTTATTATACAGAATAAAGCCTTATTTTTCATAGAAAAAATATACTTCGCCGTTAAACAAAGATTGCTCCAACTCTGATATAACACATATTATCCGATCTTTTACATCCAGCATGGCTATCAGTTTTCCATTATGTAGGACTATGATTATATTTCCCCTGTATCCTGCCTTTCTGTTTTCTTGCCTTTTAGCAATCTTTTTAAATGTAGCTCAAAACATTAAATTATTCATTTAACATAGGAAGGCTGCTTTAATCATTTCCCAAAAAATGATGTTTTATGAGAACTGTCTTTTTTAACGAAATTAATATTTGTTTATATACACTGCTCAAAAAAATAAAGGGAACACTTAAACAACAGAATATAACTCCAAGTAAATCAAACTTCTGTGAAATCAAACTGTCCACTTAGGAAGCAACACTGATTGACAATCAATTTCACATGCTGTTGTGCAAATGGAATAGACAATAGATGGAAATTATTGGCAATTATCAAGACACACTCAATAAAGGAGTGGTTCTGCAGGTGGGGACCACAGACCACATCTCAGTTCCAATGCTTTTTAGCTGATGTTTTGGTCACTTTTGATTGTTGGTTGTGCTTTCACACTCGTGGTAGCATGAGACGGACTGTACAACCCACAGAAGTAGCTCAGGTAGTGCAGCTCATCCAGGATGGCACATCAATGCGAGCTGTGGCAAGATAGTTTGCTGTGTCTGTCAGCGTAGTGTACAGAGGCTGGAGGTGCTACCAGGATACAGGTCAGTACACCAGGAGACGAGGGGGCCGTAGGGGGGCAACAACCCAGCAGCAGGACCGCTACCTCCGCCTTTGTGCAAGGAGGAACAGGAGGAGCACTGCCAGAGCCCTGCAAAATGACCTCCAGCAGGCCACAAATGTGCATATGTCTGCACAAAGGGTTAGAAACCGACTTCATGAGGGTGGTATGAGGGCCCGATGTCCACAGATGGGGGTTGTGCTCACAGCCCTACACCGTGCAGGACACTTTGCATTTGCCACAGAACACCAGAATTGGCAAAGTCGCCACTGGCGCCCTGTGCTCTTCACAGATGAAAGCAGGTTCACACTGAGCACATGTAACAGACGTGATAGAGTCGGGAGACGCCATGGAGAGCAATCTGCTGCCTGCAACATCCTTCAACATGACCAGTTTGGCAGTGGGTCAGTAATGGTGTGGGGTGGCATTTCTTTGGAGGGCCGCACAGCCCTCCATGTGCTCGCCAGAGGTAGCCTGACTGCCATTAGGTACCGAGATGAGATCCTCAGACCCCTTGTGAGACCATATGCTGGTGCGGTTGGCCCTGGGTTCCTCCTAATGCAGGACAATGTCAGACCTCATGTGGCTGGAGTGTGTCAGCGGTTCCTGCAAGATGAAGGCATTGAAGCTATGGACTGGCCCGCCCGTTCCCCAGACCTGAATCCGATTGAGCACATCTGGGACATCATGTCTCGCTCCATCCACCAACAGACTGTCCAGGAGTTGGCGGATGCTTTAGTCCAGGTCTGGGAGGAGATCCCACAGGAGACCATCCGCAACCTCAGCAGGAGCATGCCCAGGCGTTGTAGGGAGTTCATACAGGCACGTGGAGGCCACACACAATACTGAGCCTCATTTTGACTTGTTCTAAGGACATTACATCAAAGTTGGATCAGCCTGTAGTGTGTTTTTCCACTTTAATTTTGGGGGTGACTCCAAATCCATTGGTTAATAAATTTGATTTCCATTGATGATTTTTGTGTGATTTTGTTGTCAGCACATTCAACTTTGTACAGAGCAAAGTATTCAATGAGAATATTTTATTCATTCAGATCTAGGATGTGTTATTTGAGTGTTCCCTTTATTTTTTTGAGCAGTGTATAATGTTAATATGCAAAAGAAAGTAACTGGGTAGTAAGAAATCATTTGCGTGCCAATCCTGGGCACCATAGGACCAAAGTTATGGTAATACATAAAAATATCTGCCCACTTGTTCACAAAAATATGAAGATCTACGCGATAACCTAAATTATCTCAACAAATAGGGAAACTAAAATACAATTTTGAACAAGTAATCTGGCCTAATACTGGAGTTTTAATCTTTTAACCAGGTTGAATTTGGTTGAGATTAGACTGAGATTTCTCATTTAATAAAAGTTTAAATTCATAGTAATTTTTAACTTTCCCAGACCTCGGGCCCAAGTTTTTTTCTGAATTCTTAGTTTATTTTTAGCTGATTTTACGTTGATTATAAACATACTCACTGTGAAATAAACTGACATTTTCCGTACGTGGCCCTATTTTAAGCTCATGAGTAACCCAGAATAGTTTAACATGAATTAAACATGATATTTTATCATCATAAGCATAAAAAAACAAAACATAGGGTGGGAGTAGACTTTTCAGAAGTTTCAGATAAACATTAGTAAATGAGCAAAGTGCCTGATACACTTATTTATCAGAAATGTTGACTTCTTTTTCTTGAATATAAATAAATTGCACACTATTTGTAATTATTTTCTTCTGCGTTTCTGTAGTTACCACCTCTGTCTCCATGATTAGGTGATAAAGAATGTATTCTTCCGTGATGTGCAAGAAAAATAAAGCCAGTTTAGCTTACAAAATAATTTCTCTAGAACTGTATGTGGGAGTTCCTTGAAAAATTATGAAATATGTTAAAATCTGGGGGGAGGTGGAACACAGACGTTGAATAATATACAATGTTCATGCCTAGGTTGCTAGTTCTGCAATTCTACAATTATTAACAAAAAGTGATAATTTATTTGCGTTGGATTTGGCTTACCACACTACAAATTATATTGTGATACTGTGTTAGCCAGGAAAATCGATGTAAATACTTTTATGCCTTAAAATGACAAAAGAATTCTCGGAGTGATACCTTTATTGGTAACCAGAAAAAACATACTTGCAAGCTTTCAGAGCACAGGGGAGCCTTCTTCAGACGGGTTTACAAATGAATAACTCCAATATGAAGGACTTCAGATAACTAAGTGAACATTTCCACCGCCTTTCCATTTCAAAAACCCTAATTTGATTTCCTTGGCTTATCTTTAGAAGGCATCACCCCTTCACCTCATGAACAAATGTCATGTTGTAACATCTCTTGTCTTATTGTTGTGCTCTTGTCTTATTAATTCATTTGTAAACCTGCCTGAAGAAGGCTCCCCTGTGCTCGGAAAGCTTACAAATATATTTTTTCTGGTTAGCCAATAAGGGTATCACTCCGAGAATACTTTTGCCATTTTTTGGCATAAAAGTATATACACACATTACAAATTAAAACATGCTAATCACCCTTATTTGATGGTGGTCTCATTGCTAGGGCTGAGCAATACCGGGTCATCCATTGCATTACAGATTCAGAGCCAAGAGAAGCTTTATGCTTTAGATAATAGGTGATCTGCTAGCAGGTCCTGATAGCACGATGACCACCCTTTTGTATGAAACGGTATGAATATTGAAATACCAACCATTTATCTTGTCTTATTACACATAACAGATACACAGAAGGTCCGGGCTTTAAATCATCCTTCAATTTGCCACATTCCACGCTGCCTAAGTTTCATGTTAGTGCTGTAGGATTAAGATGTTTGCTGCAAATGTAGTTTATCTTGACATAAGTTAGTAGCAGCATTTCACTTGTCAGTTTCTGTAAAGTATCAATGGATATACTACTGAAGTAGCATTATATACAGTATAGACAAATCCACTGCCATCAGTGAGAGAGTTTTGGGTGAGGGAGGATTAGGTTTAGAGGTTAGTGGATTTGTAGTACATTAGCAGAAGTGTGTGTATGCGTGTGTACTTATATTCAGGGCTATAGGTTGAACTGAGTGAATGTATGCCATTTTTCAACGTTATTTAATGCAATATATGGACAACTACGTATTACACATACAGAAGCTATTTTTTTCTAAATCCATAGGCATTAGAATTGAGCAAAAAGATTAGCGTGCCCCTGGTCCAGAAACCACATCAGACCAAACCTGCGAACCTACTTCTATCTGCCAGCATTCCTGGAGCTTCTTCTAATCAGTAGGACCAGCACAAAGTCAGTAAAGGTTTGGCGGATGTACAAGTAGGAGGAGGAACGCAAGGTTCTGGTCTGGTGGCCATCGACTATCAGCATTGCCACTGGAACAGGGTCCTACCAATCTTTTTTGCTCAACTCTAACTTTAATTGCAATAATATGAAGTTGATCCCACATTTGCAGTTAAAACAGCTTTCTCTTTTCTGGTTTTGAACAAGATTTTGGAGTGTGTCTATGAGAATTTTTTCCCATTTATCCAGAAGAGCATTTTTGAGGTCAGACACTGATGTTGGACGAGAAGAGCTGGCTCACAATGTTAGTTCCAGATCATCCTAAAGATGTTCGATGGAATTGAGGTGAGGACTCATTGTGCCAGCCAGTCAAGTTCTTCAAAACCAAATTCGCCCAACCATATATCTATAAACTTTGCTTCGTACACTTGGGGTACAGCCATGATGGACCAAAAAAGGGACCTTCCCCAAACTGTCCCCACACAGTTGAAAGCATTCAATTATCCAAAATGTATTATTATGCAGCAGCAATAAGATTTCCATTCACTATAACTAATGGGCCTAGATCAATCCCAGAAAAACAACCCCATAGTGCGATCCCTTCTCCACCAATCTTTACACTTGGTATAATGCAGATAGGTAGGTGGTAACATTTTACTGGTATTATCCAAACCTGGCCACTTCCAGCAGACTGACAGATAAAGAGGTAGGACTAGTGTCTTCACAGAACACATTTGCAGAGTGCAGTGGTGACGTACATCTGACAATTGTCATTGTGCTTGGTGATGTAAGGCTTGCATACAGCTGCTTGGGCATGGCCATGTACAGTTTTACAGTTGAAGTTACTTCCAGAGGAAGTTTGGACTCCGCATTTATTGAATCAGAAAAACGTCGGTGATTTTTATGCACTATATGCCTCACCATGCGACAACCCTGATCTGTAACTTTATGTGGTCTGCCAATTCATGGCTGTTGGATCCTAAATGCATCCACTTTACAATGATGACACTCCCAGTTGGTTGTGGACTATTTAGAAGACAAGAAATTTCATGAACCGACTTGATAAAAGTCAGACATAAAGCTCACAAGCTCTCAATGTTAGTCTGTGAGAGGCTCATACTGGCTTCGTTCTGGCTGTCATAGATTTACATTGAGTTATGACTTCCACATTGCCGAGCAAACACTCAAAGCAAAACAAAGATGGCAACCATGGTAACCCATTGGTGCCCTGTGATCGTATCGCAAGCGTTCAATGGGAGCCAGTGCACTTGAGCGTCAGCAAGTGTTCCATTTAAATGCTGCTGTCAGAGTTTAACAGCAGCATTTAAATGGTTAACAGCTTGGATCTGAGTCAGATCAGATGAGTCAGACCCAAGTCAATGAGTCAGTGGCTATCTATTGCTGTCTATGGTTCATGTAGTGGCTGTAAAATATATAACTAAATGCTGTCATCAGCAGCTCACACAAGATGTCTGCCCACAATCAAGTACAGAATATAGAATAAGACAAATTTACAATCAGATGATAAAAACATATGAAAAAAATTGTTTCACTATCTGGTTTTACTAAAATATAATACAGATGATACATTCCCCTTAAAGTACCTGTACAATGTGACAAGCACTTTACATATGATGTCAGGGCTGAAAAGGCTGGACAACCATACTCCTCCATACAGCCTTTATACACTCACCTTTACTGTATACAAGGCCAAATCCAGTATACATGCACTTATCTTAGGTTTGCAAATTATCTTTTTAACTTCACACACAGCAGATTTTTTGCAAAAAGTTCTGTATCAGTTTCATGCATCTGAATGGAGGTTGTAAAATGTCTACACATACTATAGAAAGAACATGGAAGAAGTCGAGAAGTCGAGGCATAAGCCATGGTCTTGTAAGAGAAGCCACACTGTTCTCAATAAAAAGATACGGATCTTATAGGACATCACATGATTAATATCTCAGGCAACTAACAAAGCAGCACTCTGCAACGCTGATCATGAAAACATGAAATATATGACATTTGAATAGCATTACTGCTCTAGAAAATAGAAATAAATGAGAAATCTTAGCGCATAAATTGGCCAATTGATGTGTACCTGGTGGCCACGTTAAGGCGTTTCTCAAAATACTTAGCTGCTCCTAGTAAGCACCTGTTCACTCCTATTTCTTGTTTTGGAAGTGCGGGTCAGTTTTTTCTGCTTCTATGTATAAGCTTTGACTGAGCACTCCTCCTCTATGCCACAGGCGGTTTTAATTACAGCAGGATCTTATTATCCCACACACAAGCTGACTTACAGTATGTCTCTTAGAGAGGTATTTACATTGATAGGGTCCTGGTATTTTGAGAAACGCCTTATCGCGGCTACCAGGTACACATGAATTGGCCAATTTATGCGCTAAGATTTCTCATTTTCATTTTCTACAGCAGTAATGTTATTCATATTTCATATATTTCATGTTCGCATACTTAGCGTTACAGAGTGCTACTTTGTTTGTTAGTTGTATATAGAGAAGGCTGCTCCTAGTAAGCACCTGTTCACACCTATTTCTTGTTTTGGAAGTGCCGGTCAGTTTTTTCTGTTTCTATATATAAGCTTTGACTGAGCACTCCTCCTCTATGCCACAGGCGGTTTTAATTACAGCAGGATCTTATTATCCCACACACCAGCTGACTTATGTCTCTTAGAGAGGTATTTACATTGACAGGGTCCTGGTATTTTGAGAAACGCCTTAACGTGGCTACCATGTACACATGAATTGGTCAATTTATGAGCTAAGATTTCTCATTTATTTCTATTTTCTACAGCAGTAATGCTATTCAAATTTCATATACAGTATTTCAAAGTGCTGCTTTGTTTGTTAGTTATATATGGAGATGGCTGCTCCTAGTAAGCACCTGTTCACACCTATTTCTTGTTTTGGAAGTGCCGGTCAGTTTTTTCTGTTTCTAATATCTCAGGCATATCAACTGTATACGCTCTGGTTTCTTATTTTTCACATGAAAGACCAAGTGATGAATGTTAGCCATGTTTGAAAATGCTTTATTCTGCTTAGTTAAGGACAATTCATTGTTACTTTAAAAAATACTTTTAGTAAAATCTATGCCCAAATAAAAGGACATTCCATCCATTGATCCTTGTTTAGGCTTTGAATTGATGTAAAGCAGGGGTACACAACCATTTTGGGTTCGAGGGCCACAATGTTGGATTAAAAAAACTCCAAGGGCCACAGTATTACCTTCTGTAACATTAATTGCATATTAAAAGTATGAGCCTGAAATATCTAATAGGTGATGATTCCATTTTTAGGGCTCCCACCTTTCAGGAAGGTAGAGGTATCCTTCTCATGGGTGGCAATCCAGAAAGGTCGAGACCATTGCATTCAGCTCACTCCATTGTAGTTTATGCCATATGCAAATGTGGCACCCCAGGGATCTGGTTTCCACAGTAACAGCAATGTTATGTCTGAGAGCAGGTGGGAGGTCTCTTGGTCAGGAATCCTATGCATGCCACACCTCCTGCCCAGTCCTGGGAGGGGAAGAACTTCCCCTATATAAACCTAGGGCTGAGGCAGGGTTAGTGAGTAGGGAAGAAGTAGAGACAGAGAAAAGAAGCAAATATAGGAACAGAACATCAGGAGCTCTGTGGGAGCAGTGTTACAAGGAGTCAGGGGCTGGCAGCTGCAGAGCTCGCCCTGACTGAGAAGATTTCTTACCGGACCCGGAGTCCGAGGCTGTGGGGACTAACTCCTACCCAGCAGCAGAATCCGTCAGGCAGGGGATTCCAGGTCCTCTGGCCAAGAAACCCGAAGGCCCCGAGTCACCGGCCATATGGGTGAGCACCACACGGTACACTCAGGGACGTGGGCTACTTATACCCGTCTCTAGCAAGGTAGCCAGAAGAGTACAGTTAGTTTGGGAGGCCTACAACTCCGCCTGGCCAGGGGAGATCCCATCTGCTCAAGGACTGACCAGGCCCCAATCGCTAGCCAGTACTCCGGGAGGGTCTATCTTTGTCACCAGTAAAGACCCTGAACTACACCGTACCGTCTCCGAGTGGTTCCTGCTACCCCCATCATCCACGTCGGCTGCCCTGAGGCCATACCCCTCCCGTTGGGGGTTATACTATCACGCTGCACAATCCTACCACCGGCCTCAGCGGTCTGCCCTGCAGCAGCAGCTCCTTAGCTGTACTCAACGGGTGGCGTAGTCGTCCAACATCTACCGCTGATACATCGCCGCTCAGTTTGACTCCCTGGGCACGGACCGGGTCACCGCCACGAGACTACAACCCTCAACAGATCCGGCTCCGGGTAAGCTCCCGCGTGCGCAACGCAGCGCGACACAGGCCCAGGGGCGCGTCAACTTTTGGCGTAGTCGGCAGGATTTCGTGCCCGCAACCACCGGGTACTGCGTGCCTGAAAGAGACTGTTCAAACTTACCTGTGGTGAAGATTCCCGCCATCCGGCGCCATCTTCAGCCTTCTTCCCGCCATCGGTGAAGATTCCCGCCATCCGGCGCCATTTTCAGCCTTCTTCCCGCCTTCCGTGGAGTTTTCCCGCCGTTGGACGCCATCTTGAAGACGTCGCGCGGGAAGAAGAGGGGCGTGGACTCCGAAAGCGCGCGAGAACTGAAGCCCCGCCTCACGTCCGGACGTCGCGTAAGGTCCTGGAAGGAGCCCAGCAGACGCCGACGTCACAGGAGCGCGACGGAAGGTCCTCAACCCTGACGATCTACTGCGGAGCCGCAGCCTACGGAAGAGGATCATCGCAAGGTAGGCCACGGTCCACTAGGGGGGAGGAGGATGTCGGATACGGAGGAGAGCTTCACTGCCTCAACCCCCGCCAGCGCCATCGCTGCTGCAGTCATGCCTTTCACCATGCCCTATATCCCGGGAGCGGCCTGGCTACCCCAGTACTCAGGGGAGTCACATACCCTGCATGACTTTAGAGAAAAGCTGGATAGCCTCTTCCAGGTGTACCCCCTCACAGAAGAGCAAAAAGTGAGCATCCTGGTGGCCCAATTAACTGGGGCAGCCCGAAGGGAGGTAAAGTCCTGGCCACCTGGGGGGAGGACTGTCGCAGGGATACTAACCCGGCTGAGGGACACCTTTGATACCCGCACCTCAGCCGAGATCAAGCTTAGATTCTACGGGTGCAAACAGCGGGCACATGAGAGTATAAGGGACTATGCCCTGAACCTACAAGAGGCCCTGAGAGCCATTAAGCAGACCGACCCTGACGGCGTGGGAGACGAGGACAGGCTGTTGACTGAACAATTTATAGAGGGTTTATATTGCAATGCCCACCGAACCCAGTTGCGGGCAATGGCCTTACAGGACCCTCATCTGGGATTTGCACAGTTCAAGGACAGAGCCATCCGGGTGCTCCGAGAACCGGCACCAGGTGGCGTTGTGACCCACAGACGCCCCACTACTACTTACCACCAGGAGGCGGCGCCCTTGTCGGCAGGGCCTGTGGGAGCTGATGCGCAGGCTTTGAGCAATGACCCGGCTCCAGACCTGCACCATCAGGTCCAAGAGCTAGCTAAAAGCGTTGCTGCGCTAACCCGAACTGTGCAGTCTTTACAGGTTTCTACTCCAGGGAAGATCCAGCTGGCATCCGGACCGGAGGACATCCCGTGGCATCGACCAAGGAGGACCCCACCGGCCAGAGGAAGACCCAGCGACCGATACAACGAGGACGGACGACCCATCTGCCGCCGCTGTAATCAACCCGGACATATGGCAAGGTACTGTCCTTTAAACTGGCACAACCTAGGGTAGAGGGCCAACCCCTAGGAAAAAGATCATCAGGCCCATCGAACTGGCGCGACAAATATGTGGGAGGACGTCCAGTCTTGCCTGTGGTACTGGATGGCATTCCTATGAGTGCCCTACTGGACACCGGGTCACAGGTCACCACCATCCCGTACGTGCTCTTCAAGCAGTACTGGAATGACTCGGATATTACCCGCTACCCTGACGACGACTTGAGTATCATCGCCAGCAATGGTCAGCCCGTGCCACAGATCGGATTTAAAGAGGTGACCATTAAAATTGGTAGAGTTGAACTGGCAGCACAGGGACTGATCATTGTAGACATTGACAAACACGAGAGTCACCCAAAGATAACTCTAGGAACTAATGTAATTGAAAATTGTCTTGCAGAGGTGATTTTCCTTTTACAGCAGGTTGCCAAGAACGCCAGCTCCGGCGAGCAGCGAGTGCTCCAAAAAGAGATCCGGACACTGATGCGACGGCAACAGGTGGAACTCTCCGGCGGTGAGATTGGTAGCGTGAGAATGTGTGACCCTTTCCCTATTGCCATGCCCCCAAAAAGTGAAATGATGATTTGGTGCCGGGCAGCTATTGGTCTGAGAGGTAGAGATTACCAGGCAATGGTAGAACCAGTTTACTCAGACAGTAGGCCCACCATCTTGACAGCACGGGGGGTGGTTAATGTACGCCATGGGAGGGTGCCCGTTTGCATAATCAATATCGGGAAGAGGGAAGTGTACCTGCCCCGGTATGCCACGCTAGCCAAATTATATACCATTAACCAAAATGCTATACAATCTGTGGAACCCTTGCCTCCATCTCACCCGGAGGAAGGTAACGGCTCTAAGAAAACAATGGAGGACTGGTGTCAGCAACTACATTTGGGTACTGACTCCACTCCCTCACACCAGAAACAGGGAGTCTATCGGGTGGTTCAAGAGTACGAGAGAGTGTTTAGTAAACACCCGTTAGACTTTGGGCGAGTCAAGGGGGTAGAACACCACATCCCCACGGGAGACCATCCTCCCATAAAAGAGAGGTATCGACCCGTACCCCCTGCACACTACCAACACGCCAAGGGGATGCTTAGAGACATGAAGGAGGCTGGGGTGATCAGGGATAGCTGTAGCCCCTGGGCAGCTCCACTAGTCTTAGTCAAAAAGAAAGACAACACCATGAGGATGTGTGTAGATTACCGGAAAATCAACCGTATCACACACAAGGATGCGTACCCCTTACCAAGGATAGAGGAGTCTTTGGCTGCTTTAAGATCTGCTAACTTCTTCTCTACCTTGGATCTCACTAGTGGGTACTGGCAGGTTCCTGTAGCAGAGGCGGACCGGGAGAAGACCGCATTCACCACCCCGATGGGACTTAGCGAGTTTACCTGCATGCCGTTTGGACTCTGCAACGCACCAGGAACCTTCCAACGATTAATGGAGTGCTGTCTGGGCCACAGAAACTTCGAGACGGTCCTGTTGTACCTGGACGATGCCATCGTATATTCTAAGACTTATGAGGACCACCTGAAACACCTGGCGGAAGTGTTCGAAGCTCTGGCAAGCTACGGCCTAAAGGTGAAACCCTCCAAGTGTCACCTCCTGAAACCAAAGGTGCAGTACGTGGGACACGTGGTGAGCGCTGACGGAGTGGCTCCCGACCCTGATAAGATCACCAAAATTAAGGAATGGCCAAGTCCCTCCAGTGTAAAGGAAGTGCGGCAGTTCCCCGGGTTGGTAGGCTACTACCGCAGGTTCATCCCCGATTTCACCAAAAAGGCAGCTCCTATGCAGGACCTCCTGATAGGCCAGTCCCGGAAGGCCAAGAACCAGAAGCCGCCCTTCAGATGGGAGAAGTTGGAAGAAGAGTCCTTCCGCCAGCTGAAGATGGCCCTCACGGGGGATGAAATCCTGGCGTACCCGGATTACAGCCAGCCCTTTATCCTCTACACCGACGCAAGTAAAATCGGGCTAGGAGCCGTGCTGTCCCAGATCCAGCAGGGGAAAGAGCGAGTAATCGCTTACGCCAGCCGAAAACTGCGACCCACCGAAAGAAACCCTGAGAATTACAGCTCATTTAAGCTAGAGTTCCTGGCAGTGGTGTGGGCAGTCACCGAACGCTTTAAGCACTACCTCGCTTCTTCCCGGTTCGTCGTGTACACGGATAACAACCCGTTGACACACCTGGACACGGCAAGACTCGGTGCCCTAGAGCAGAGATGGATGGCCCGCCTGTCCAACTACGAGTTCACCATCAAATACCGGGCAGGACGCTCCAATACCAACGCGGACGCCCTGTCCAGGATGCCAAACCTACCGGACGTAGGAGAAGATCCAGAGGGACTGGAAGAAGTCGAACTCCCCGCGTTTCACTGTCATGGGACTATCCAGTATTCCCATCGGGTAAGGAGTAAGCAAGGCGCTACGCTTAACCCCTTACCTCACTACAACTGGGCGGAAACGCAAGACAGTGACCCTGCTGTCCGGCTGGTGAAGGAGATGCTGACTCAGCCAGAGGCTCGCCTTGACCCAGACGCTCCGGAGGAAGCCAAGCAACTGTGGGCAGAAAAGAGTAGACTGTTCCTTTACAAGGGGAAGTTGTGCCGCAGGATGGTTAACTCCCGGACGCATGAACTAATCTGGCAAGTAGTGGTGCCACGACGAGACGCAGCCATGGTGATGGAGGCATACCACAATGGAGCTGGGCATTTCGGATGGAAGAAGCTGGAGTTCCTGCTGCGCGGGCGGTTCCATTGGGTAGGCATGAGGGGAACCATCGAGAGGTGGTGCAGAGACTGTGGCCCGTGCAACCTGAGGAGGAAGGACCGTGCCAGCCAGAAGACTCCCCTGCAGTCCATCGTCACCCGGCAGCCGTTGGAACTGGTAGCCTTGGATCATGTAAAACTGACCCCAAGCAGAAGTGGCTACGTCTACGCGTTAACCATCGTGGATCATTACTCCCGGTTCTTGGTTGTCGTCCCCGTCAAGGACTTAACGGCTCAAACAGCAGCTAGAGCCTTCCAGCAGCACTTCTGCCATCCACACGGGTACCCGGACCAAGTGCTGACGGACCAGGGACCTGCCTTTGAAGCGGAGGTCTTCCAGGAATTCTGCAATCTGTATGGCTGCCGGAAGATAAGGACGACACCCTATCATCCGCAAACTAATGGACTTTGTGAGAAAATGAACCAGGTGGTAATGGATCTTCTGAAAACGTTGCCCCTGGAAGAACGCAGTCTGTGGCCTGAGAAGCTGCCCGATCTGGTGGACCTATACAACCACATCCCGGTAGGTTCCACCAACTGTACCCCGGCTTACCTAATGAGGGCGAGACCTGGTAAGTTACCTGTTGACCTGGAAATGGGAGTCCTGACACCCGAGGACACTTCACCAGAAGCAGACTGGGACACAGAGAGGCAGCAGCAGTACCGGAAAGTACAGGAGAGCGTGGAGCGAAGTCTCTGTCAGGCTAGGGAGAGACAAGAGAAAACTTACAACCAGTATGCTCCCGCTGTTCCCCTGGTGCCCGGAGAGCAGGTCTTGAAGAGGAAAAGACGGCTCCACAAGTTGGACGACCAGTGGGAGAAGGACCCGTACACCATACTGCCCTCAAGCCACGAGAACCCGAAGGTCTGTACCATCAGTAAAGACGGAGGGGAGACCACAGCCATTGTATCCCGGGATCACCTGAAGAAGTGTCCTGAACAGCTACGGAACCCTGAAGAGGAACAAGAAGACCATCGACCCGTAGAGGAAAGGGAAGATATGGTTAGTACTGTGCTCGGAGACTTCCCTCGGTCTTGGACTCAAGTCAATGGTGCAGTTGTGGTACCCGTACTCACCTTCCTCCAACCAGCATCCCAAGCACCTACGGAGCAACAGGTAGAGCTGGAAGAACAGCCGGTCCAGGAGGCAGAAGACCCCACACCAGCAGACCAGGAGGATCAACCCTCTGCTTGCAGTGAGCCTGCCATATCCCTAGTGAGCCAAAGGGCCCGTAGACCGCTGCCCAGTTTACCCTTAACAGCTCCTACACCCTGTAGTTCAGGGCCAGACAGTCAGCTCCGTAGGTCCACTAGGGCCACTAGAGGCCAGTTACCCGCACGTTGGAGGATTTGAAGTGTATAAATTGTTTTATTTGTGGTTACCTGTTTTTCTTGTTGCTTGTGTATAATTATGTGTTTCTAGTTGTTTATAGGAGTCTTTGGTGGATTTACCGGGAATCCTGTGTACATAGTTGGAGCGTAACCCAGGAAGGACTAAAGACTGTTAAGGACTCGGGGCAGGACAGACCCCTACCTGGTTACGTCTCCCTGTTTTGGTGAAATGGACACCTTGCTTTCTTCAAAGACTGCACCCGGTTACGGACATGCCGTGACCACCTTTATGTGTTTCTTTATTGTATTGTTATTGTTATATCTTGTTATGTTTTTCTAAAATATGTTTAGTCCCGGAGTACTAAATTTCACTAGGGGGGAATGTGGCACCCCAGGGATCTGGTTTCCACAGTAACAGCAATGTTATGTCTGAGAGCAGGTGGGAGGTCTCTTGGTCAGGAATCCTATGCATGCCACACCTCCTGCCCAGTCCTGGGAGGGGAAGAACTTCCCCTATATAAACCTAGGGCTGAGGCAGGGTTAGTGAGTAGAGAAGAAGTAGAGACAGAGAAAAGAAGCAAATATAGGAACAGAACATCAGGAGCTCTGTGGGAGCAGTGTTACAAGGAGTCAGGGGCTGGCAGCTGCAGAGCTCGCCCTGACTGAGAAGATTTCTTACCGGACCCGGAGTCCGAGGCTGTGGGGACTAACTCCTACCCAGCAGCAGAATCCGTCAGGCAGGGGATTCCAGGTCCTCTGGCCAAGAAACCCGAAGGCCCCGAGTCACCGGCCATACAGGTGAGCACCACACGGTACACTCAGGGACGTGGGCTACTTATACCCGCCTCTAGCAAGGTAGCCAGAAGAGTACAGTTAGTTTGGGAGGCCTACAACTCCACCTGGCTAGGGGAGATCCCATCTGCTCAAGGACTGACCAGGCCCCAATCGCTAGCCAGTACTCCGGGAGGGTCTATCTTTGTCACCAGTAAAGACCCTGAACTACACCGTACCGTCTCCGAGTGGTTCCTGCTACCCCCATCATCCACGTCGGCTGCCCTGAGGCCATACCCCTCCCGTTGGGGGTTATACTATCACGCTGCACAATCCTACCACCGGCCTCAGCGGTCTGCCCTGCAGCAGCAGCTCCTTAGCTGTACTCAACGGGTGGCGTAGTCGTCCAACATCTACCGCTGATACATCGCCGCTCAGTTTGACTCCCTGGGCACGGACCGGGTCACCGCCACGAGACTACAACCCTCAACAGATCCGGCTCCGGGTAAGCTCCCGCGTGCGCAACGCAGCGCGACACAGGCCCAGGGGCGCGTCACAAACACAGTTGAGTGTTTCCCTTCTTCCATAAACTACAATGAATAAAGCAGTTGCTGCTTCTTCACCTTGTCTTCTCCTTTCTGTTCTACACAGCATGGATCTTCTCCATGACAGGGAATATACATAGGACCAGACACTATCATGTCTGTGAGCAGATGGCTGAGAGCAGCACAGAAGGGCATCATGGGCCACAAGTTGAGCACTCCTGATCTAAAGTAACTTAATGAACTAAAGCTCATTGGTTTATATATCCTCGCTCCCAATTCCTCTGCTGCAAGTGCTACTAAGTCCATCACTGTAGACATTATGATCATATGTAACTGCTACAAATTCTGCCTTTACTTGCACTTCTTCTTCAATGGCCAATACTGCTCCATACCTAGCGCAGATACTATCACACTTATACTTGTTAGAAGTTATCACTTTCCAATTGAGAAATGGAAAATGTGCATACTCAGTTCCATTTCTCTATTTAAAGGGGTATTCCCATCTACAAGATCCTATCCCAATATGTAGTAGGTGTACTAATATTAGAAAATACCTACAATTAGAAATGTAGTATAGTTCTTCTGATTATAATTAGGTCGATTACCACATGTGTAGGGCATTGCAGTAGCTTAGGTATCCATGGTTACGACCACTCATATAGTGACAGTTAGTTAGATAGCTGTTAGTGATCATAACCATGGATACCTAAGCTACTACAATGCCCTGCACAGGAAGTAAGCGACATAGCTTATCAGAAGAACTATACTATATTTTTAATTGGAGGTATTTGCTAATATTTTAATTATTACACCTACTGCATATTGAGATAGGATCTTGGAGATGTGAATATCCCTTTAATGATATTTCTTTTTAGTACTCCAACATTTTTCAGACCAGAGTCTAGAACCTGCTACAAATAACATCATGGAACCTTTTCCTATCTGTTGGCCTGAAACTTTCCTCCCTTTATGCTTTATTTATTGTGATGCCATTTCCTTCCTCTGACATTAGTGGAGGGACACAAACATGGCACCTGATATCATCCCATATGACATCGGCATGTTATATTGCCAATAATAACTCTGAGACCGCAGAGTAAATCATTCTGCACCCCCTTCCCCAATATTGTGGTTATAGGTATCACTATACAGTTGTCGTCATAGTCTACACCCAATGTATGCTTTAGATAATAGCTTTGAGGTCATGGATATTGTGGAAAATGGTCTGGCTCTGTGATTTGGTAGCACAGACAAAATTCCATCTGACAGTTTCCTTTAAAACAGAGTGGGGATCAGAGATAAGGATTGCTCTTAAAAGTGTGTCCAAAAATTCCACACAGCCAGAGAGGATTTCCTGGAAAAGACAGTGATTTCTGAGCTCTGTGGAAAAATAGTAAGCTTAAATTTAACACACTAGTCACATTTGTTTTATGTAGCGAAAAAGTATTTTTAATAACTTTTCTCTATTTTCTGAAAATACTAAAACAGCAATACAAAGAGAAATTATTGCTTCATCATAATTTGGTGATTTTTTTTCACCGGCAGATATGACAGCTTAGAAAATATGATAACAACATGCTGCAATTCTACTAAAAGTACTGACCAAGGAGTATGAGTACACAATGCAAATGCCTTAAAGCCATAATAAAAAAATTACCTGATATAACTCATAAAAGAATTTGGTAATCATGGATGACAAACTACCCTAAAAGAAAGAAAAAGTAAAGAATTCCAGATTCTATACAATGATGTATTAAATCATTCAGTAAGGATGTTGTCCTAGCTGTACATTTACTTTGTGTCCAGGTGACTTCAGGCTATACCTGCAATGATAGCTATAGATATATGTGATATGTGAAAAATATCTTCATTTCTATCTTTCCATCCATCCACTGGTTCCATTTGTGTTCATAGATGTAAAAGTAACACATATAAAGTTAAATAAATTGTGATGTTTCCAGTTTCCAGATGAAAAACCCCTGACATTTTCTGACAACTCTATCCTGCCTACTGAGCCAAAGCTTGGCTACTAGGATGTTTTTGGTCTTTTTCTAGTTAGATGAGAAAGGGACATGTAGAAAGGTAAAAAAATGGTAATTCTTTTAAGGGAATCTATCATCAGATTTTTGCTCCCCCGTCTGAGAGCAGAATAATGTAAGGGCAGGGGCCCTGATTCCAGTGATGTGTTACTTACTGGTCTGCATGCTGTCATTTTGATAAAATCAATGTTTTATCTACTGCAGATCTCCCAGTTTTCTGAATGCTGAGCTCTGTATAATCCTGCCCACACCACTGATTGGCAGCTTTCTGTGTACACTGTGCATAGCCAGAAAGCTGCCAATCAGTGGTGGCTGTGGGATTATACAGAACTCATGAATATTTAGTGATAATATCCTGCTACAGCGATTGTGAAGGTTCCACAACTCACCACCCCGCCTGACGTCACTATTCCGTCAGAGAGACCACGTAATACGGTCTCCCCACTTTCACCAACGTGACGTTCCGCACCCCTGGGGACACATGAGGTCATATTGGTGCAATTTTTACACACGGGCCCAGGGAGGCACGGGG
Organism: Phyllobates terribilis; assembly: GCF_046119375.1. NCBI lineage: Eukaryota > Metazoa > Chordata > Amphibia > Anura > Dendrobatidae > Phyllobates > Phyllobates terribilis. The sequence goes on from NW_027362771.1 coordinate 297,862,033, forward strand.
AGTGAGAGGATGTAGCCCACGCAGTCACTGACATGGCTCCACACTCGCCCACAGCCCTGACAGGCTGAGAGGCCCCTTTCACTAGCACCAGTGAAACAGCGCCTAGTCAGCCCAGTAGGACTGCCACCAGTTCCTCATTCGATATACGCCTGGTCCGTTAACAGGGTTATATCGGGCCAGAAACCAGCCCCGGTAACATGGAAAATTAAACCGAGAAACAGACGTGTGGATTTGTGGATCGAGGTAAAAGAGCAACCCAAGCTTAAATAATATATTTAATCACTTTAAGGGCACACTAGACAATACACTATATACACAATGGTTATACTTGTACAATGGTCAGATATGCAAATACAAATAGTGGTAAAACAAAAGATACAAGCAGATGGATCATGTCAATTACCGGTGTGACTTCTGACCATGTGTGCGCTGGGCCTCAGGGGGCATCGGCTTCCAGCTGCCTTCCATTCAAAGTTGACCGCATGCATCAGAGAGAGAGAGAGACCACATAGCCTTACACTAGCTTTTATCCCCTTTTGGGTCATTCCCCTTCTGCCCTCTGGGCTAAACCTAAGTCCCCTCCCCATAATTCTGGCAGCTAAAGACTCCAAAACTTCAGATGGGTCATAACTCCTTAATGGACGGTCCTAGGGAGGCGGTTCTGGTGCCATCGGATCGAGCCAAGCCCCTGCTACACGTTGAGACCAAACACAGCTTTGCTATCTGTTTCCTTCTAGCTATTCTACATATCTCTCCACCCTGTGAGGCCAGAATGGATCGAGACCCTGGAAGGCATTTGGCGTGGTCTGGGGATCTCGAAAATATACGCAATGTACAACTAGGAAGTATAGTATCTCTATAGCTCCTTATGAAATCATAGCTGCCTTAACAAAGTAATTTAGACAGCATGGTATCCACTTGGCAAGCAAGCCATTTGTTCTGAACTGGTCAAGGTGTGAGATCTGTCACTCACAGCCCTTTGACTCTCCACTTCCCCCTGCTGCTGCAGCTTGGTGCTCTGTTACAACTGCACACTGAAGGGGTTTTTATAATCCCATGCCAAATAAGATACAAATGATTGACATGAAATTATATCTCCAATATTCTTCACAGTGATTTTATTAAAACTACAGGAAGCAGCCAAGTAGTATATCACTGGAAACAGGGTCTCTGTCTCTACTTTATGCTGCTCTCAGATTTGGTGGTAAAAAATGGTGACAGATTCCCTTTAGCTTTTGTTATTGGTTTACTATTAGTGTTGAGCGAGTATGTTCTATTAACCCTTTCGCCGAGTACGCTCGGGCCGAGCTCCGAGTATTTATAGCTGCTCGATGATAAGGTTAAATCGCTCCCGTGTGCATGATTTGAGACTGTTTGATAGTTTTATTACATGTGAGGAATGTCTATTTCTTACACATTCCTCCCTGCGGACCCCCTCTATATCCAGCATGGGGGCCCACCAAGAACATGGGCCCACCAGAGGATCGTCCAGTGTCCGCAGGCTACTAGACATTCCTCACATGTATTAAAGCTGTCAAACAGTTGCAAATCAAGCACACGGGAGTGATTCAAACATATCATGGAGCAGCTGTAAATACTCGGAGCTCGGCCCGAGCGTATTCGGACAGAACATACTCGCTCAACCCTATTTACTATGCATTTTTTTTAGAAGTAAACTGAAAAATTACAACCAACATATCTCAACTAATATAGCTGCACTTCCTGTTGTCACTTTTACCAAAATGGTTGTGGTTGTGCCTGGTATTGCATCTCAGTCCCATCAACAAGGATGGCGCGAAGCTATTGTGTGCTGACCAGGGGAATAACTATAGTAGGTGCAGGGGTTACAGTCGCAACCAGGTCCTATAGCTTAAGGGAGCCCAAAAGGTCTGTTTGGCCAATATGAGAAGTCCAATATTATTAAAGACCTGTGATAACTGTGGGCCCTTTTGAAGATTTTGCACTGTGACCCATGAGTTTCAAGTTACGCCGCTGAGGCTGACCTTATAAACAGTGGAGGAGCACAGGCCCTTCGACCAGCTGATCGGAAAGCTCAGTGGGAATATAACCCTAACAGATCTAATATTAATGGCATATCTTAAGTATACTCCTGGACCTACACTCTATATTTGTAAGGCAGTATAAAATGCTACCGTGCACCAAATAAAATGAAAGCACAATATACCTCCGTACTGGTGCCATTTCACCAATGTCAGGGCTGTGTCTCCAGGCAGTCACCTCACATTATGTCATGTGAGCGCTGTAGCCTATCAGCAACCATTTATGGACTGCAGTCTGTAGTCCAACAGAGTTCTGTCTAATGAAACTGTGAAGGCTGTAGCTCATCAGCCAGTGAATTGGGGACACAGCGCCGAAATTTCTGGATTGGTGTTGGTCCAGGAGGTATATGTTGTTTTTAAATTTATTTTATTTAGCGTACTGTAGCATTTAAACCCATAACGCCCAATGACGGGGATAACCCATCATGGCAGGATGCTAGTTTGCACACCATGACGGGTTATCTCTGTCATGACTTTGAACTGTCACTGCATGTAAACACTCAGTGACAATTCAATGCCGACAGCTGTCACAGACAGCTGAGCGGCAGGGGAAAAGGTGCAGGGACCTATGCCGGTGGTACCCGCACCCAGATCGCTGTGATCGGTCAGTCAATCTGACTGACCAATCACTGCACGATCGCGCAGGAGAAGCTGAAATATCAGCGTCTCCTGCACGATCAGTGACGGAGCTCAGCGCTGTCCCTGGCTGTTAACCCCCTGAATGCTGCGATCGAGCGCGATCACAGCATTCAGGAGGCAGGCAGAGGGCTGGGAGCTCCCTCTGCCTTCAGATCGGCGCCCCCGCAACGTCATCGCGGGAGCCCCACTGTTGCCATGGTGACCTGGGAGTCGTCATGACGACACCAAGGTCATCAAGCTTTGGAAAGCTGCTGAGACCATGCTCACAGCATGTCTCAGGAGCTTTCACTATAGGTATAATGTACTGCAATGCTAGTGCATTGCAAAACATTATACCTGTGGAAAGAGGGAAAAAAATGAAAGTCCCATAGAGGGACTAAGTAAAAAAGTTTAAAAAAAGTTAAAAAAAATTGAAAAAATCTAAAAAGAAAATTAAAAAGTAATAAAATATATTACACTAATAAATACACATTTTTATGTAAATTTGTTTTTTAAAATAAACAAAAAAAAAGTACACATATTTAGTATCGCTGCGTCCAGAACGACCCGATCTATAAATGTGTCACACTAGTTAACTCCTTCAGTGAACGGCGTAAAAAAAAAGGGGAAACTATGCCTTTTCATCATACTGCTAGAAAAAAGTAGAATAAAATGCGATCAAAAAGACAAATGTAATCCCCATTCATTTCTTTCAACACAAACATGTCACCCACATTCTTTCGATGTTTAAATCTAAATTCCCTGGTGCGGGAGGAGGTTCATGGGTGGACATGCTATGTAAACTCTCGTTCCCTTTTTCTAAAGGAATATCGAAGATATATAACCATATGATCCTGCCTCAGTCCTTCCAAAAAACCTTCCTTGGGATAAGGAACTCAACATCTCTTTGGCGGATGAAGAAGTCAAATCCATTCTTACTAATTCTCACGGATTCTTCAGGTGCATATCTTTGCAAGAGAATTCGTACAAAATATTAACACGGTGGTATAGAACGCCAGAACTTTTATGCAATTATGGACTGTCTGACTCTAACCTTTGCTGGAGATGTAAAGCAGGGGTGGAGAATATGTCCCATATATTTTTGTACTGCCCTAATATTCGAACTTTCTGGGTTAAAATAGAGAAGGCGTTGAAAGACCTAGGTTTGATAAGGGGTCCCTTGTCTCCGAAAGAAGTCTTACTATCCTGCCTATCTCAAAATTTTAAACCTAAAAAACATGATCTGCTCCCTCTACTGTTCGGGGCAGCGAAATACATGATCCCTTGGCACTGATTGCAGGTTACACCCTCCACTCACGTTGAGTGGTTGAATAAGGTTGCCATGATTAGGCGGTTGGAGGAGCTCACTAGTTGGGAGACTTCCCGGCATTCCCATTTTCTTGAGGTTTGGTATTCCTGGAAACCTACCTGGCCGATTTAGCAGTTTTGTGGGTTAAAAAAACTAATACTTATTCTGTCATATCTTGAGCACCCCCTCCTTCCCATTACTGTTTATCTCCTATCACATTCAGGTTGCTTATTAATCTTGCCAACGCGCCGCAACACACATAACTTTGTTTTGGTATGTGATGTCTCTCATACATTATGCTCCCTTGTATTAATTCTTTTCTGATACTTTATTCAGATATTATTCATTTCCCTAGCTTAGGTCTCTTGTTGTCTAGGTATACTAGGTTTAGTTTTGTATTTGTCTTGTTATATATTGTTTCAAGTGCCTTTATTTGTTCCATTGCGATACTATTGTCTTTTTATTGATATTGTTATGATATCTCAATTTCCTTGTCTATAATTCCATATGCTTCACTGATGTCATTTGTTTATGTTCTATTCACTTAAATAAAGAATGTTTAAAGAAAAAAAAAAAAGACAAATGTAAATAAAAATGGTACTGCTGAAAACGTCATCTTGTCCATCAGCGGAAAAATAAAAAGTTATAGCTCTCAGAATAAAGCGATGCAAAGATAATTATTTTTTCTATTTAGTTTCTATCTAGTTTTTATTATGTAAAAGCGCAAAAACATTAAAAAAATTACATAAATTAGGTATCGCTATAATCGTACTGACCCGAAGAATAAAGCTGCCTTATCAATTTTACCACACGCAGAACGGCATAAAAAAAAGCAATTCCTGAATTGTTGGCTTTTGTTTATTCTGCCTCCCAAAAAGCGGAAAAGAAAGCGATCAAAAAGTGTCACGTGCCAGAAAATGGTACCAATAAAAACGTCAACTTGTCCCACAAAAAACAAGCCCTTGCATGACTCTGTCGGCCAAAATATGGAAAAATTATAGCTCTCAAAATATGGCGAAGCAAAAACTAGTTTTTGCAAAGAAAAAAAGTTTTTTAGTGTGTGACAGCTGCCAATCATAAAAACCCGATATGAATCTGATATCTCACCGATCCAAACTATAAAGTCGTCTAATCACTTATACCGCACGAGGAACGGTGGAAAAGATAAATAAAACCAATTCTTCACCTGCTGTTGATTTGTTAATTTTGCCTCCCTAAGATTGCAGTAAGGCTCGGCTCATATTTATCTTGCGCTCTGCGCTGAGCGCATGCACCGGGGTTTCCATGTAAATCTCTGAAATAAGTGATTCAGACGGAACCCCCGGAGGAAGATTCCCTGTAATGAAGCAGATGGAGGCACTGTGGACACCGTCTGACCTATGATCCGGTGGTGTATGTCTTTTTAGGCATAAATAAAAGCTCGGTCAGCCACAGTTTTGTGAACCTCTGAAAAGGACAATGCTGAACAGAGGCCAGGCGGAGTCCAGAGTAACTCTGCTGCCTCATCTCATTATAGTAAATGGATCCCTTGGGAGTTTCATCTAAATTACGTCATTCGGAGATTTAGATGGAAACCCCAAAGTAAATGCTCAGCGTAGAGCACTGGATAAATGTGATCCAAAATGTTATGTAAAATGTTCCCAATAAAAGTTTCACATAAAAAGCCCCCACTCAGGTCTGTCATGTGTTAAAGGAAATATAGGGAGACTAGATATAGCAAATAAGTACATAAAATATAACTTTTAATGATGAAATGTCTAAAAAATTATAACATGATGCCCATATAGTGTATCATAAGTAAAAAGATATAAATATCTACAATATAGCTGGACAGAATATCAGGCCCTATTAGGTCCAGCATAAATAAGAATCATGAAGGTATTCAAACTGTGAAGTCCAAAAAGAGAGCCCCACAGATAAGCAGAAAAACAAGGTATATCTCACCAAATGCCCATATAGCAATATAGACGGTGATTATACCTCTATCTGTGTATACCCATAGACAAAATCAGCCATTATTAAATGGTAAATAAGTATACAATCAAAATAGAGCTATGAGGGGCCTTCTATTGTCATCAAGGCACTAAATCCTCATAGAGCATGGAAACATCTCACCCGGGATCTTTTTATATGTCTGCTCCCCCTTCACATTCCAGGTGATAAGTTAGTCCACGGAACAATCCCAAGCCGAGGTATACCTCACCTAATACCCATATAGCAATATGTGCGGTGATCATACCTATATCTGCATATACCCATAAACATAACAAGCCATTATTGAATGGTAGGTATGTATACAGAAATAGAGCTATGAGGAGCCTTCTATTACCATCCAGGCATTAAATCCTCATAGAACATGGAAACATCTCACCCGGGGTCTTTTTATGTCTGCTCCCCCTTTACATTATAGGTGATCAGTTAGTCCACGGAACATCCCGACGCGTTTCAATCCTTCATCAGGGGTATATAGTTCCTCTTCATTAAGGGTATATCATTCCTCATTCCTGCATTGGTTCCTTAATCATATCCAAATGCCTCAAGTGGGTACACATTATGCCCTGCTTTATATGCGTGCGTTCAGCCGCGCTCCTTCATAATTACCGCGCTAGCCGTGACGTATTTCCGGTCCCAGAATACCACACTGCCGGAAGTAAACATCACGCGTTACCATGGGCATGGAACGCACTTCCGGTCCCAGAATACCCCGTTACCGGAAGCCAACGTCACGCGTTCCCATGGATATGGAACGCAAGCGTGCTGCTGGGAAACACGCATCACCTTACCAATACGTGGTGCCGCCTCACGTCATACTGGAACCCACAGATTCCTCCCCCATGCGATCCAGCAATCATATTAAGTGGGATAAGGGATTTTCAACAGAGGGAAAAAGCCACCCTACGTTGTCCATATCTCTATCAAAGCAAATACCCCAAATAATAATAATGTGTAAGAAGGCTCTATCTGTTAATCACCAGAAAAATTGCCTAATTGTCTAAGTAAACACGTACAGTTCTCTCCATAAATTTTTACAAATAGATCATGGATTAAAAAGGTTTTTATCAAGATAGAAAAGACCATATATTTATACAAATAGATCATGGATTAAAAAGGTTATATCAAGATAGAAAAGACCATATAAGTGCAATGCTTCGGTATGTTACATAGGGGTTCCCATGGGACAAATAGTTTAATCACTCACCCAAGCCACAGCGGACCTCTCAAGAGAAACGGAAGAAAAAAGGGGGGGGGGGAGGCCCTAATGAAGCAACTAAAGTGATAACTAATCTGCTTACCCTGCCTACGTGGAGGTTGGCACCCTACAAATCCTGCGCAAATGGCGCCCCCACTCTACGGTGGCTTTCCCTATCTACTTAACCCTATTCTGTCCCTATTCTGGAAGGAATGGGGCAAAGGAAAGAATCTCATTCATACCAAGTGGGGTAGTGGTGCCCAGGGTAAAGATCCAACGAGTTTCCTTTTGTAAAATGCGTAAATCCCAGTTTCCTCCTCTTATCGAAGGTGTCACCTTTTCAATGCCCATGAATTTAATGACATTGGCATCCCCCAGGTGCATAGTATTTACATGATTAGCTATTGGGGTATCTTTCTTATTTTTTATATCACGTAAGTGTTCTAATATCCTTTTCTTAAACTCCCTTCGTGTCTTCCCAATATATTCCAATTTACATATACAAGTCGCCTTGTATATCACACCCTTCGATCGACAATTTATGAGTTCCCTAATCTTGAACTCCCTCCCCTTAACAAAGCTCCTGAAAGTATTCCCCTGGGTCATGGCAGAACATGCCTTACAGTTATTACACCGATAGCAGCCAGAAACCCCTCGATCCAACCATGTGGGACTACGCTCAGACATAAAATGACTATGGACGAGACGATCCCTAAGGGACCTCCCTCTACGATAGGTAATTTGTGGTTGTAAGGCCAATTTATCTCCAACGTCCTCATCCATACGAAGGATACCCCAGTGTTTCTTGAGAATCTGTTTGACCTGTTGAGATTTATTACAGAATCGTGTTATGAATCTAATTGTAGATTCTTCTTGATGTTTGGCTTTTGGAACCAATAGTTCACTTCTCTCTCTCACCAAAGACTCTCTATAGGCCTGATTCAGAACCTTTTTAGGGTATCCTCTATCTAGGAATCTGTTTCTCAAGTCCCAAGCTTGTTTTCCATAGTCATTGACATCAGAGCAATTCCTCCTGAGCCTTAAAAATTGACCCTTTGGGATACCTCTCTTGAGTGGGACTGGATGGTTGCTTTCCCATCTCAGGAGGGTATTGGTTGCTGTTGGTTTTCTATAGGTTTCTGTCCTTAATTCGCCATTAGCCTCTCCGTGAACCAACACATCTAAAAAGGCCAATTTTGTTCTATTCACTTCCGATGTAAATAGTAAACCAATCGGGTTGTCATTAAGTCCTGCGACGAATTCACGGAAACTATCCGGTGTTCCGTTCCATATCACAAAAATATCGTCAATAAATCGCAGCCACATGACCACCCCGTTGGCTAGATCACATTCATTGAAAACCATGGTTTCTTCCCACCAGCCCAGGAGCAAATTAGCATAAGAGGGGGCACATGGGCTCCCCATTGCTGTGCCCCTGAGCTGGTGGAAGTATTCCCCATCGAACGTGAAGACGTTGTTATTGAGACAAAATTCTAGGAGTTTCAAGGTGAACTCATTATGTATAGTGAATTGTCTACCCCTTGATCTTAGATAGTAGTCAACGGCTCTTAAGCCAAATTCATGGGGGATCGAGGAGTATAAGGCTTCTACATCCACACTCCCCAAAATCATGTCTTGCTCCAATACAACACCCTCGAGTTTCCTCAAGAGGTCCGCTGTGTCACGCACATAGGAATTTAAAGCTATCACAAATGGTCTCAGAATTTTATCAATATATGTGCCTGCCTTATGTGTGAGGCTATTAATTCCAGATACAATGGGTCTTGCTTTTAGTGGTTCCAGACCTTTATGGACTTTAGGGAGACCATAAAAAGTCGCTGTGATCGGGTAGGCTGGGACCAAATAGTCCTTTTCATTTTTATCAATCACTTTGTTAATGAAACCTTCCTGTACCAACTCCCTGAGTTTGTTATGTAAATCCTTAGTTGGGTTATGTGATAGTCTCCGATAACCCTCCTCCTGTTCGAGTAACCCCAAACACATTGCACGATAATGGTCAGTATCCATGATGACTAAATTCCCGCCTTTGTCAGACGGTTTTATTACAATATTTTTGTCCCCTTCCAGTCTCAGCAAACATTCCATTTCCCCCTTAGATAGATTATGGCTTCGATCGTTTCTACCATATTCAAGGTCAACCAAGTCTTTTGTCACTAAATTTAAAAATACGTCTATAGAACAAATGTCACCAGATGATGGTGGTATCTTCTGACTCCTATTCTTTAAGGCCGTAAATGGGCCTTTTCCATCAATATTGGGGTTTAAATCTCCCAGATGGTACAGAAGTCTAACGTCCTCCAGTAGATCTTCTTCAATCCCCAAGTCCCTACTACTTTTCTTGCTTTCCCTAATGAAGTGCTTTTTCCATTTTAATTTGCGAACAAACAAATGTAAATCCTTAACCACTTCAAAAGCATCAAAATCGGTAGTAGGGACGAAGGATAGGCCCTTGCTGAGGACACACATTTCGTCTTGTGACAACTGTCTTTTAGAGAGATTCATAATCTGAAGCTCTAATTGGGGTTGTTGAATCTGCTTCTGAGAGGATATTGTAGGTCTAAAAAATTGCTCCTCTGTGGTGATCTTTTATTGGAGCTCCTCCCCTGATTAAATCCTCTACCTCTCCCCCTAATTTTGTGATTTTTACCCTTCCCCTCAGTTTCCGATACCTCAGTTTCCGAAGAAGAAGGGTCAATATCAGTAGTCCTTGTATTTCTAATCACTGGAAAAGTATAGGCCTTATTATCTTTAAATTCTGCCAGGTCTTTACTGAAGAACTTATGTTTTCTCTCTTTTAGATGGAACTGAAATCGTTCAATCGTATTCTGCAAACTCAATTCCTTCTGTATAAATTCTGGCTCTGAGGAAAATTTTTTTGTGACCTCTATCTGCTCTTTCAAAGACTCATTAAGTGTGAATAAAGTTGATTTTTCTTCTTCCAATAGTATCTTCATAAACCTGATCGAGCTCTCAGTGGCTTCCCTTTCCCACTTAGTCATTAAGGTAGAACTCTTATAGCGATATCCAGGTGAGAGGGCAATCCGCAGGTGTCTAGGTACAATACCCGCCTTAATATAATTTTCAAGAGACTGTACCTCCCACCAGGATGGTATTTGATCCTTATAGAGTTTTGTAAGTTCTTTGAACGCTGAATTGAAAGAGGGAGTGTATTTTTTCTGGGTAAACAATCTATCTGAGAATACCTCCTTTGCTTCATCTATCCATTGATCAGTATTGATACCAACAGTGAGAAAACCTGCCATGCTATAATATAAATATACTCCAGCAGAGACCAAAGACTTATTATGAGGATATCAACTAGATATAGCAAATAAGTGCATAAAATATAACTTTTAATGATGAAATGTCTAAAAAATTATAACATGATGCCCATATAGTGTATCATAAGTAAAAAGATATAAATATCTACAATATAGCTGGACAGAATATCAGGCCCTATTAGGTCCAGCATAAATAAGAATCATGAAGGTATTCAAACTGTGAAGTCCAAAAAGAGAGCCCCACAGATAAGCAGAAAAACAAGGTATATCTCACCAAATGCCCATATAGCAATATGTCTATATGGGTATAATACGGTGATTATACCTCTATCTGTGTATACCCATAGACAAAATCAGCCATTATTAAATGGTAAATAAGTATACAATCAAAATAGAGCTATGAGGGGCCTTCTATTGTAATCAAGGCACTAAATCCTCATAGAGCATGGAAACATCTCACCCGGGATCTTTTTATATGTCTGCTCCCCCTTTACATTCCAGGTGATAAGTTAGTCCACGGAACAATCCCAAGCCGAGGTATACCTCACCTAATACCCATATAGCAATATGTGCGGTGATCATACCTATATCTGCATATACCCATAAACATAACAAGCCATTATTGAATGGTAGGTATGTATACAGAAATAGAGCTATGAGGAGCCTTCTATTACCATCCAGGCATTAAATCCTCATAGAACATGGAAACATCTCACCCGGGGTCTTTTTATGTCTGCTCCCCCTTTACATTATAGGTGATCAGTTAGTCCACGGTATTAGGTGAGGTATACCTCGGCTTGGGATTGTTCTGTGGACTAACTTATCACCTGGAATGTAAAGGGGGAGCAGACATATAAAAAGATCCCGGGTGAGATGTTTCCATGCTCTATGAGGATTTAGTGCCTTGATGACAATAGAAGGCCCCTCATAGCTCTATTTTGATTGTATACTTATTTACCATTTAATAATGGCTGATTTTGTCTATGGGTATACACAGATAGAGGTATAATCACCGTCTATATTGCTATATGGGCATTTGGTGAGATATACCTTGTTTTTCTGCTTATCTGTGGGGCTCTCTTTTTGGACTTCACAGTTTGAATACCTTCATGATTCTTATTTATGCTGGACCTAATAGGGCCTGATATTCTGTCCAGCTATATTGTAGATATTTATATCTTTTTACTTATGATACACTATATGGGCATCATGTTATAATTTTTTAGACATTTCATCATTAAAAGTTATATTTTATGTACTTATTTGCTATATCTAGTTGATATCCTCATAATAAGTCTTTGGTCTCTGCTGGAGTATATTTATATTATAGCATGGCAGGTTTTCTCACTGTTGGTATCAATACTGATCAATGGATAGATGAAGCAAAGGAGGTATTCTCAGATAGATTGTTTACCCAGAAAAAATACACTCCCTCTTTCAATTCAGCGTTCAAAGAACTTACAAAACTCTATAAGGATCAAATAGCATCCTGGTGGGAGGTACAGTCTCTTGAAAATTATATTAAGGCGGGTATTGTACCTAGACACCTGCGGATTGCCCTCTCACCTGGATATCGCTATAAGAGTTCTACCTTAATGACTAAGTGGGAAAGGGAAGCCACTGAGAGCTCGATCAGGTTTATGAAGATACTATTGGAAGAAGAAAAATCAACTTTATTCACACTTAATGAGTCTTTGAAAGAGCAGATAGAGGTCACAAAAAAATTTTCCTCAGAGCCAGAATTTATACAGAAGGAATTGAGTTTGCAGAATACGATTGAACGATTTCAGTTCCATCTAAAAGAGAGAAAACATAAGTTCTTCAGTAAAGACCTGGCAGAATTTAAAGATAATAAGGCCTATACTTTTCCAGTGATTAGAAATACAAGGACTACTGATATTGACCCTTCTTCTTCGGAAACTGAGGTATCGGAAACTGAGGGGAAGGGTAAAAATCACAAAATTAGGGGGAGAGGTAGAGGATTTAATCAGGGGAGGAGCTCCAATAAAAGATCACCACAGAGGAGCAATTTTTTAGACCTACAATATCCTCTCAGAAGCAGATTCAACAACCCCAATTAGAGCTTCAGATTATTAATCTCTCTAAAAGACAGTTGTCACAAGACGAAATGTGTGTCCTCAGCAAGGGCCTATCCTTCGTCCCTACTACCGATTTTGATGCTTTTGAAGTGGTTAAGGATTTACATTTGTTTGTTCGCAAATTAAAATGGAAAAAGCACTTCATTAGGGAAAGCAAGAAAAGTAGTAGGGACTTGGGGATTGAAGAAGATCTACTGGAGGACGTTAGACTTCTGTACCATCTGGGAGATTTAAACCCCAATATTGATGGAAAAGGCCCATTTACGGCCTTAAAGAATAGGAGTCAGAAGATACCACCATCATCTGGTGACATTTGTTCTATAGACGTATTTTTAAATTTAGTGACAAAAGACTTGGTTGACCTTGAATATGGTAGAAACGATCGAAGCCATAATCTATCTAAGGGGGAAATGGAATGTTTGCTGAGACTGGAAGGGGACAAAAATATTGTAATAAAACCGTCTGACAAAGGCGGGAATTTAGTCATCATGGATACTGACCATTATCGTGCAATGTGTTTGGGGTTACTCGAACAGGAGGAGGGTTATCGGAGACTATCACATAACCCAACTAAGGATTTACATAACAAACTCAGGGAGTTGGTACAGGAAGGTTTCATTAACAAAGTGATTGATAAAAATGAAAAGAACTATTTGGTCCCAGCCTACCCGATCACAGCGACTTTTTATGGTCTCCCTAAAGTCCATAAAGGTCTGGAACCACTAAAAGCAAGACCCATTGTATCTGGAATTAATAGCCTCACACATAAGGCAGGCACATATATTGATAAAATTCTGAGACCATTTGTGATAGCTTTAAATTCCTATGTGCGTGACACAGCGGACCTCTTGAGGAAACTCGAGGGTGTTGTATTGGAGCAAGACATGATTTTGGGGAGTGTGGATGTAGAAGCCTTATACTCCTCGATCCCCCATGAATTTGGCTTAAGAGCCGTTGACTACTATCTAAGATCAAGGGGTAGACAATTCACTATACATAATGAGTTCACCTTGAAACTCCTAGAATTTTGTCTCAATAACAACGTCTTCACGTTCGATGGGGAATACTTCCACCAGCTCAGGGGCACAGCAATGGGGAGCCCATGTGCCCCCTCTTATGCTAATTTGCTCCTGGGCTGGTGGGAAGAAACCATGGTTTTCAATGAATGTGATCTAGCCAACGGGGTGGTCATGTGGCTGCGATTTATTGACGATATTTTTGTGATATGGAACGGAACACCGGATAGTTTCCGTGAATTCGTCGCAGGACTTAATGACAACCCGATTGGTTTACTATTTACATCGGAAGTGAATAGAACAAAATTGGCCTTTTTAGATGTGTTGGTTCACAGAGAGGCTAATGGCGAATTAAGGACAGAAACCTATAGAAAACCAACAGCAACCAATACCCTCCTGAGATGGGAAAGCAACCATCCAGTCCCACTCAAGAGAGGTATCCCAAAGGGTCAATTTTTAAGGCTCAGGAGGAATTGCTCTGATGTCAATGACTATGGAAAACAAGCTTGGGACTTGAGAAACAGATTCCTAGATAGAGCATACCCTAAAAAGGTTCTGAATCAGGCCTATAGAGAGTCTTTGGTGAGAGAGAGAAGTGAGCTATTGGTTCCAAAAGCCAAACATCAAGAAGAATCTACAATTAGATTCATAACACGATTCTGTAATAAATCTCAACAGGTCAAACAGATTCTCAAGAAACACTGGGGTATCCTTCGTATGGATGAGGACGTTGGAGATAAATTGGCCTTACAACCACAAATTACCTATCGTAGAGGGAGGTCCCTTAGGGATCGTCTCGTCCATAGTCATTTTATGTCTGAGCGTAGTCCCACATGGTTGGATCGAGGGGTTTCTGGCTGCTATCGGTGTAATAACTGTAAGGCATGTTCTGCCATGACCCAGGGGAATACTTTCAGGAGCTTTGTTAAGGGGAGGGAGTTCAAGATTAGGGAACTCATAAATTGTCGATCGAAGGGTGTGATATACAAGGCGACTTGTATATGTAAATTGGAATATATTGGGAAGACACGAAGGGAGTTTAAGAAAAGGATATTAGAACACTTACGTGATATAAAAAATAAGAAAGATACCCCAATAGCTAATCATGTAAATACTATGCACCTGGGGGATGCCAATGTCATTAAATTCATGGGCATTGAAAAGGTGACACCTTCGATAAGAGGAGGAAACTGGGATTTACGCATTTTACAAAAGGAAACTCGTTGGATCTTTACCCTGGGCACCACTACCCCACTTGGTATGAATGAGATTCTTTCCTTTGCCCCATTCCTTCCAGAATAGGGACAGAATAGGGTTAAGTAGATAGGGAAAGCCACCGTAGAGTGGGGGCGCCATTTGCGCAGGATTTGTAGGGTGCCAACCTCCACGTAGGCAGGGTAAGCAGATTAGTTATCACTTTAGTTGCTTCATTAGGGCCTCCCCCCCCCCCTTTTTTCTTCCGTTTCTCTTGAGAGGTCCGCTGTGGCTTGGGTGAGTGATTAAACTATTTGTCCCATGGGAACCCCTGTGTAACATACCGAAGCATTGCACTTATATGGTCTTTTCTATCTTGATATAACCTTTTTAATCCATGATCTATTTGTATAAATATATGGTCTTTTCTATCTTGATGAAAACCTTTTTAATCCATGATCTATTTGTAAAAATTTATGGAGAGAACTGTACGTGTTTACTTAGACAATTAGGCAATTTTTCTGGTGATTAACAGATAGAGCCTTCTTACACATTATTATTATTTGGGGTATTTGCTTTGATAGAGATATGGACAACGTAGGGTGGCTTTTTCCCTTTGTTGAAAATCCCTTATCCCACTTAATATGATTGCTGGATCGCATGGGGGAGGAATCTGTGGGTTCCAGTATGACGTGAGGCGTTACCACGTATTGGTAAGGTGATGCGTGTTTCCCAGCAGCACGCTTGCGTTCCATATCCATGGGAACGCGTGACGTTGGCTTCCGGTAACGGGGTATTCTGGGACCGGAAGTGCGTTCCATGCCCATGGTAACGCGTGATGTTTACTTCCGGCAGTGTGGTATTCTGGGACCGGAAATACGTCACGGCTAGCGCGGTAATTATGAAGGAGCGCGGCTGAACGCACGCATATAAAGCAGGGCATAATGTGTACCCACTTGAGGCATTTGGATATGATTAAGGAACCAATGCAGGAATGAGGAATGATATACCCTTAATGAAGAGGAACTATATACCCCTGATGAAGGATTGAAACGCGTCGGGATGTTCCGTGGACTAACTGATCACCTATAATGTAAAGGGGGAGCAGACATAAAAAGACCCCGGGTGAGATGTTTCCATGTTCTATGAGGATTTAATGCCTGGATGGTAATAGAAGGCTCCTCATAGCTCTATTTCTGTATACATACCTACCATTCAATAATGGCTTGTTATGTTTATGGGTATATGCAGATATAGGTATGATCACCGCACATATTGCTATATGGGTATTAGGTGAGGTATACCTCGGCTTGGGATTGTTCCGTGGACTAACTTATCACCTGGAATGTAAAGGGGGAGCAGACATATAAAAAGATCCCGGGTGAGATGTTTCCATGCTCTATGAGGATTTAGTGCCTTGATGACAATAGAAGGCCCCTCATAGCTCTATTTTGATTGTATACTTATTTACCATTTAATAATGGCTGATTTTGTCTATGGGTATACACAGATAGAGGTATAATCACCGTCTATATTGCTATATGGGCATTTGGTGAGATATACCTTGTTTTTCTGCTTATCTGTGGGGCTCTCTTTTTGGACTTCACAGTTTGAATACCTTCATGATTCTTATTTATGCTGGACCTAATAGGGCCTGATATTCTGTCCAGCTATATTGTAGATATTTATATCTTTTTACTTATGATACACTATATGGGCATCATGTTATAATTTTTTAGACATTTCATCATTAAAAGTTATATTTTATGCACTTATTTGCTATATCTAGTTGATATCCTCATAATAAGTCTTTGGTCTCTGCTGGAGTATAGAAATATAGGGAGATTCCACGTTACTGATACTACAAAGGCTCGGAAAAGCGAAATGGCTCCTCGCCCCCAAAAGAAATTCAGCAAATTCTGCACTCCCAAATTCAAATCCCCCTCCCTTCTGAGCTCCACAATGTGTCTAAACCACATTTAGTGTCCACATTTTGGCAGGGGTATGATTTCCAAAATGGGGTCACTTGAGGGAGGGTTCTGCTCTTCAAGCACTTAGGGGCTCTATATATGGAGTGTGCAAACTATTCTATGAAAATCTACGCTCCAGCAGGCAAATAGCGCTCCGTCCCTCCCGAGTCTCACCGTGTGGCTAAGCAGTACAGTACAACCACATCTGAGGCATTGCCACGTTCCACAGAAATTGTGTGACACATTTTGGTGCCATTTTTTTTTACCAATTTCCCCATGTGAAAATGTAAAATCTGGGGCTAAAACAAAATATTTGTGATAAAAATGTATTTTTTTTTTCTTCACTGCCCAATGGTATGAAATTCTGTGACATATCTGTGGTGTCAATATGATTACTGCACCCTTAGATGAATTCATTGAGAGCTGTAGTTTGTAAAATGTGGTCACTTTTGGGGGATTCTGCTGTTTTGGCACCTCAGGGGGCTCTGCCAATGTGACATGGCACACTCAAACCACTCCAGCTAAATTTGAACTCCAATATGGCGCTTCTTCCCTTCTGAGCTTTGCACTGTGCCTCAAAAGTAGTTTTCAACCACACATTGTGTATTGGCGTACTCAGGAGAAATTGCACAACAACTTTTGCGGTCCATTTTCTCCTGTTACCATTGTGAAAATAAAAAATTTGGAACTAAAAGATAATTTTTGTGGAAAAAAATTGATTTTGTTATTTTTACAGCTCTACGTTATAAACTTCTGTGAAGCACCTGGGGGTTCAAGGTGTTCACCACACATCTAAATATGTTCCTTGAGGGTTCTAGTTTCCAAAATGGGGTCACTTGTGGTATGTTTCCACTCTTTAGGCATATCAGGGGCACTCCAAACGCAACATGGCTTCCGCTCTCGATTCCAGCCAATTTTGCATTCAAAAAGTCAAATGGTGCTCATTGCCATCCGAGCCCTGCTGTGTGCCCAAACAGTGATTTTACCTTACATATGGGGTATTGGTGTACTCAGGAGAAATTGCACAACAAATTTTGAGGTCCATATTCTCCTGTTACCCTTGTAAAAATAAAAAATTTGGAACTAAAAGATAATTTTTGTGGAAAAAAATAGATTTTTTATTTTCACAGCTCTACGTTATAAACTTCTGTGAAGCACCTGGGGGTTCAAGGTGTTCACCACATCTAAATATGTTCCTTTAGGGGTCTAGTTTCCAAAATGGGGTCACTTGTGGTATGTTTCCACTCTTTAGGCATATCAGGGGCACTCCAAACGCAACTTGGCGTCCTCTCTCGATTCCAGTCAATTTTGCATTCAAAAAGTCAAACAGTGCTCCTTCCCTTCCGAGCTCTGCCGTGCGCCCAAACAATGGTATTCCCCCACATATGGGGTATCGTTGTACTCAGGAGAAATTGCACAACAAATTTTGGGGTCCATTTTCTCCTGATACCCTCGTGAAAATAAAAAAAATGGGTCTAAAGTAAATTTTTGTGAAAAAAAGTTAAATGTTCATTTTTTCCTTCCACATTGCCTCAGTTACTGTGAAGCACCTGAAGGGTTAATAAACTTCTAGCATGTGGTTTTGAGCACCTTGAGAGGTGCAGTTTTTAGAATGGTGTCACTTTTGTGTATTTTCTGTCATATAAACACTTCAAATGTAATGTAGTCCCTAAAAAAATGGTTTTGAAAATTTTGTTGGAAAAATAAGAAATTGCTGAGCAACTTTTAACCCTTATAACTTCCTAACAAAAAAAAAATAATGTTTCAAAAATTGTGCTGATGTAAAGTAGACATGTGGGAAATGTTATTTATTAACTATTTTATGTGACATAACTCTCTGGTTTAAGGGCATAAAAATTCAAATTTTGAAAATTGTGAAATTTTAAAATTTTTTACCAAATTTCCAATGTTTTCACAAATAAACCCAAGTCTTATCAAAAAACTTTTATCACTATCATGAAGTACAATACGTCACGAAAAAACAGTCTCAGAATCAGCAGGATTCGTTCAAGCGTTCCAGAGTTATTACCTAATAAAGTGATAGTGGTCAAATTTAAAAAATGAGGCCTGGTCATTAACCTACATAGTGGCTCGGTCCTTAATGGGTTAAAAAGGGGTTGTCTAGTAGTGGACAAACCCTTTAAATATTTCAATGTAAAAAAATAATGATACATCTTTTTACAATACAAATATCCAATCTAATGTATTAAATGCTAAAATAATCAATATAATAATAAATAATTAATGATAATAAAATCATAGTAAATAATCTAATTTTTCACATCTTGAGAATCAAGGAACATAAGGTAAATGGACTATAAGCTAGGTAATATAGAAAAATATAAAAGTCTCAAACATCAGTGTGGAACAATGAATATGTTTAGTAGATCACTGTTCCAGGCGAGCAGCTTCGATTGGAATAGTTTGGCTTCTGTCCAGAACACCTCATTTGAGTAGTTGGATGACAGCATTTGTGTTAGTCTTAGTCCATCCTCATAGAATACGTTCAGAGACTCTTCCAGACACAATGAGCAGGAGCCACATTCCTCACTCATGAAGTCAGGTCTGACCCGTATTTAAGCCGAATAGTTGTCAAATACCAGGTGTGCTGCACAACGTCCTTCATGCGTCTTTCAAGCAAGGCATCTTGAAAAGTACTTAAAATCAGAAAGATCTTGTTGCATATTAATTTGTAATATTCATTGCAAAAGAGAAAATAAGACATCTTGATGAAAAATAGCAATTAAATCATAATAAACAGTAGTACTAGTAACATAAGATACTGCACAGAATTTTTTTTACAGATCTACATGGCTGATATACCTTGTTTAGGTCAGGGAGACTAAGTTACCTTTATATTAACTATTACTATTGAGCATGTTTTTCACATGTAAAAAATCAGCTTGTATTTCACTTATGTCTACATATTCGGAGCCACATCATTTCCACTGTCACATGCACTCTTCTACAGTGCCTTGAAAAAGTATTCCCTGTGAACTTTTCACATTTTTTCACATTACAGCCACAAACTTAAATGTATTTTATTGGGATTTTATGTGATATACTAAAAACAAAGTAGCAAGTATTGGTGAAGTGTAAAAATGATACATGGTTTTCTCATTATTTTAAAAATATAAATTTGAAATTTGTGATCTGCATTTGTATTTAGCCCCCTGTAGTCTGATACTCCTAAATTCTTTAGTGACCAATTGCCTTCAGAAGTCACATAATTAGTAAATTGAGTCCTCCTGTGTCGCATTTATTCTCAGTATACAGTGCTGGCCAAAAGTATTGGCACCCCTGCAATTCTGTCAGATAATATTCAGTTTCTTCCTGAAAATGATTGCAATCACAAATTCTTTGGTATTATTCTCTTCATTTAATTTGCTTGCAAGGAAAAAATACAAAAGAGAATGAAGAAAAAATCAAATCATTGATCATTTCACACAAAACTCAAAAAAAGGGCCGGACAAAAGTATTGGCATCCTCAGCCTAATACTAGGTTGCACAACCTTTAGCCAAAATAACTGCGAACAACCGCTTCCGGTAACCATCAATGAGTTTCTTACAATGCTCTGCTGGATTTGTAGACCATTCTTCTTTGGCAAACTGCTCCAGGTCCCTGATATTTGAAGGGTGCCTTCTCCAAACTGCCATTTTGAGATCTCTCCACAGGTGTTCTATGGGATTCAGGTCTGGACTCATTGCTGGCCACCTTAGAAGTGCTTTCTCTAAAACCATTTTATAGTGCTTTTGGAAGTGTGTTTTGGGTCATTGTCCTGCTGGCAGATCCATGAACTCTGAGGGAGACCCAGCTTTCTCACACTGGGCCCTACATTATGCTGCAAAATTTGTTGGTAGTCTTCAGACTTCATAATGCCATGCACACGGTCAAGCAGTCCAGTGCCAGAGGCCGCAAAGCAACCCCAAAACATCAGGGAACCTACGCCATGTTTGACTGTAGGGACCGTGTTCTTTTCTTTGAATGCCTCTTTTTTTTTCCTGTACACTCTATGTTGATGCTTTTTCCCAAAAAGCTCTACTTTAGTCTCATCTGACCAGAGAACATTCTTCCAAAACGTTTTAGGCTTTCTCAGGTAAGTTTTGGCAAACTCCAGCCTGGCTTTTTTATGTCTCGGGGTAAGAAGTGGGGTCTTCCTGGGTATCCTACCATACAGTCCCTTTTCATTCAGACGCCGACGGATAGTACGGGTTGACACTGTTGTACCCTCGGACAGCAGGGCAGCTTGAACTTGTTTGGATGTTAGTCGAGGTTCTTTATCCAACATCCGCACAATCTTGCATTGAAATCTCTCATCAATTTTTCTTTTCCGTCCACATCTAGGGAGGTTAGCCACAGTGCCATGGGCTTTAAACTTCTTGATGACACTGCGCACGGAAGACACAGGAACATTCAGGTCTTTGGAGATGGACTTGTAGCCTTGAGATTGCTCATGCTTCCTCACAATTTGGTTTCTTAAGTCCTCAGACAGTTATTTGGTCTTCTTTCTTTTCTCCATGCTCAATGTGGTATACACAAGGACACAGGACAGAGGTTGAGTCAACTTTAATCCATGTTAACTGGCTGCAAGTGTGATTTAGTTATTGCCAACACCTGTTAGGTGCCACAGGTAAGTTACAGGTGCTGTTAATTACGCAAATTAGAGAAGCATCACATGATTTTTCAAAGGGTGCCAATACTTTTGTCCACCCCCTTTTTTAGGTTTGGTGTGGAATTATATCCAATTTGGCTTTAGGACAATTCTTTTTGTGTTCTTTTCATTGAAGACAAATTAAATGAAGATAATAATACCAAAGAATTTGTGATTGCAATCATTTTCAGGAAGAAACTGAGTATTATCTGACTGAATTGCAGGGGTGCCAATACTTTTGGCCAGCACTGTAACTACAGCTGTTCTGTGAAAGCCTCAGAGGTTTGTTGGAGAACATTAGGGATCAAATAACATCATGAAAAGCAAGGAATACACCAGACAGGTCAGGGATAAAGTTGTGGAGAAGAGTAAAGCAAGGTTAGGTTATAAAAAATTAATTATTGCTTAATTAGTAATTGCATCAAAAGGTAGTCCTACAAAGTATTGACTCACGGTGGCTGTGTACAAATGCATGTCACAATTTTCAGATTTATATTTTTAAAATGTTTAGAAAACCATGTATCATTTCCTTTACACTTCACAAATACTTGTTACTTTGTGTTGGTATATCACATAAAATCCAAATGAAAAACATTTTTGTTTATGGGGGAAAATGTGGAAAAGTTCATGGAGTATGCATACTCTTTCAAATCACAATTACTTACTAAAATAATCACACAAGTGGGTCCTACGATATCAGCTTATACATACTGCTGGACATTGTGATAATTGATGATTAGAAAAACATGCCCTGTCCCATTAAGAATGGAAAGTAAAAACTATACGGTGCTCAGACCCAAGCTGAGTAGTCCGAAAAGGGTAAGCTATCTATAGTTTTCCCTTCTATTAGCTACCATTTGAACATCCATAAATATTATTATTTTCACCTGTCACCATGCAATAGGCCTATGTGGAAACTTTTTGCTGAATGACATTTAATGACTATGTGTGCATTTTTTCATCAATTAACTTACAAAGCAAGATGTACATTCACAGACTGGAGATTTTTCAATTTCAATTCTTACTGTGTATTAATAAATATCATTGCTCAAAGAATTTGTTTTTGCATAATGGTTTCACGTTTAGGCTATGTTCACACGTTGCATTTTTGCTGGAGGGTTTTCTGCAGGAAAACCTGTTCTCTTGGCAGTCAAGAAGCTGATTACAAGAAGCAGATTTGGTTAATTTTTGCTGCGTTTTTCAGGATCCCAAAAATCAGCTTTGCTTCTACCACAGAAGTATGAACACAGGTCACCAATGCAAGACATACAGTACAGACCAAAAGTTTGGACACACCTTCTCATTTAAAGATTTTTCTGTATTTTCATGACTATGAAAATTGTACATTCACACTGAAGGCATCAAAACTATGAATTACCTCTTGAAGCTCATCAAGAGAATGCCAAGAGTGTGCAAAGCAGTCATCAAAGCAAAAGGTGGCTACTTTGAAGAACCTAGAATATAAGACATATTTTCAGTTGTTTCACACTTTGTTGTTAAGTATATAATTCCACATGTGTTAATTCATAGTTTTGATGCCTTCAGTGTGAATGTACAATTTTCATAGTCATGAAAATACAGAAAAATCTTTAAATGAGAAGGTGTGTCCAAACTTTTGGTCTGTACTGTATATATATATATATATATATATATATATATATATATATGTTGTGGTAGATCAGCTCGCTTGGCTACACATAGAGGTAGACACAGAAGCACTGTCTCTTTAAATCTTCCTCTGGTTTTATTAAAAATACTGCATAAAACCAGGGCAACGTTGGCAAAACAAACACAGACTTTCTGGCGTAGGAGGAAAACAAAAACATTATGTATGGCACAGTCCTTGTTGCTACGGGTAACCGCCCGCTTCAGGAACAATCAACACAAGGTCCAGCTTTCCTTAACATGAACACACAGATCCAGAGCTTGCACCTCCAGACCCAGCCACACACACTGCTCTAGAAAGCTGGGTATTTATACTCTGGACTCCTCCCACTCTATAGTTGTTCAAACATCTTAGCACTAAACATGGGTGATTAACCTCTCTCAGCACTTAGTGTGCTGGATGATTTTTTCCTAGGTTTATATTAACAACCTCAGTGCTACCTATCTCCCCTATAGTACTTTGCCAGTGACTTTGTCCCACATTATATACACATGCTTCTCACTAAATTAGAATATCATCAAAAAAGTTAATTTATTTCAGTTCTTCAATACAAAAAGTGAAACTTGTGTATTATATAAAGTCATTACAAACAGACTGATCTAGTTCAAGTGTTTATTTTTGTTAATGTTGATGATTATGGCTTACAGCCAATGAAAACACAAAAGTCATTATCTCAGTAAATTAGAATAATTAACAAAAAACACCTGAAAAGGCTTCCGATGCATTTAAAAAGGTCCCTTAGTCTGTTTCCGTAGGTTCCACAATCATGGGGAATACAGCTGACTTGACAGATGTCCAGAGGGCAGTCATTGACACACTCCACAAGGAGGGTAAACCACAAAAGGCCATTGCTATAGAAGTTTGGTGTTCACAGAGTGTTGTATCCAAGCATATTAATGGATAGTTGAGTGGAAGGAAAACGTGTGGTAGAAAAAGGTGCAGAAGCAACCCGGATAACTGCAGTCTTGAATGGATTGTTAAGAAAAGGCGATTCAAAAATTTGGGGGAGATTCACAAGGAGTGAACTGCTGCTGGAGTCAATGCTTCAAGAGCCAACACACCCAGACATATCCAGGACATGGGCTACAAGTGTCGCATTCCTTGTGTCAAGCCACTCATGATCAAAAGACAATGCCAGAAGTGTCTTACCTGGGCCAAGGAGAAAAAGACCTGGACTGATGCTCAGTGATCCAAGGTGCTGTGTTCAGATGAAAGTCAATTTTGCATTTCATTTGGAAATCAAGGTCCCAGAGTCTGGAGGAAGAGTGGAGAGGCCACAATCCAAGCTGCTTGAGGTCTAGTGTGAAGTTTCCACAATCAGTGATGGTTTGGGGAGCCATGTCATCTGCTGGTGTAGGTCCACTGTGTTTTATCATCCTTTGCCCCATCCTATGCCAACTTGTTCCTGGGGCTGTGGGAGACGGACCTCTTCCTGTCAGACTGCTATATGTCGATGGACCGCATCCTCTTTTGGACGCGGTGCATCGACGACATATTTTTGATCTGGCAGGGATCAGATCAGGAATTACACAAATTCATGACAATTTTGAATCATAATCCGTATAACATCCATCTCACTTATCAATTTGACAAATATTCTGTTGAATTTTTGGATGTTAAAATTAGAAGGGACAATCTAAATTGCTTACAGACGGATCTATTTCGCAAGGCGACAGCGGTGAATTCCCTCCTATTAGCCTCTTCGTCACATCCACCAATGATGATTCGGTCTATACCAATAGGCCAATTTTTGAGGTTACGCCGTATCTGCTCTGATGATGGTGATTTTGAACAACGAGCAGATGACCTTAAAAATAGGTTTTATGATAGAGGATACAGTCGCCGCTCTAATAAAAGGGCATATAATAGAGCCAAACACACCTCTTGGCATGCGGCTCTATACTCTAAGAGGACATCTACTCCCAACAATTGTGTCCAATTTATTACGCAATACCATGGCCAAACAAATTTAATGCGACACTTTCTGGATAAATCATGGCCAATTTTATTGTCTGATCTTGTTCTTTCCAACTATCTTGACTCAAAACCCAGTATCACATTTAGGAGGTCACGTAATTTACGTGATAGTCTGGTGAAGAGTCATTATACCAATGAAGTGAGTACTTTCTTGTCCAATTTCAAGCCACCCCAGGGTTGTAAGCCATGTGGGAAATGCGTAGCGTGTCCTAATATCGGACGAGCTCAGGACTTCAGAAGTTCTGATGGTCAAATGGTATATGAGATTCAACATCAGATCACTTGCACAACGTCAGCAGTGATTTATTATGCCACCTGCCCCTGTCTGTTAATCTATGTAGGATTAACTACCCGCCAGCTTAAAGTCCATGTACGGGAACATATATTGGGGATTGAAGCGGCAAAGGACATCAATGATGTCTCCCTTTTGAAAACACTACCACGGCATTTTAAACAACATCACGACTGTGATGCCTCTCTATTGCGGGTTATTGGCATTGATCATATTCCACCGAACATTAGAGGTGGAAAAATCAGTAAAACCCTGGCAAAATTGGAGACAAGATGGATCTGGACTCTAAAACTGTATGCCCCCTTGGTCTAAATGAGAACATTAGTTATGTTCCCTTACTGTAAACCGTCCTTTGATCCTTGAACCAATTTTAATAATTTTAATTGTTCATTTTTAATTTGTGTGTTCTAACATTTTTCAATTTTTATCTATTTAGTTCGTGTAGTGGTGTTGGCCTTCATTTGATGTCCCATTCTATGCAACATCTGTCCAGTTTGCCGGAATTCAGATGACCTCTTGGCGTACTTTCAGGGACCGGACTATGTGTCTATCTATCTACATACCGTTTTGTTATTACAGATATATTATGGATGTCTATTTCATGTGAAGTCACAATGTTGTTATTTAAAAATTTGAGGGATGTACAGTATAAATCACGTATTCCATTATGTATATTTTGTTTTTATTGGGTTATATGTGTCATGTCCTCCCTTGTGTTCCCCTCTCCCCCCTCCTTTCCCCCCCTTCCCCCTCCTCCTTTCCACCCTCTCCCTTCCCTCTCCCCTTCTTTCCCTCCACACTCCCTTCTCTCCCCCTCCCCTGTTTTCATCACTCACCTGCTTTCCTTATTATTTTTCACTTTTCACTTATTTTCACACGCGTGGTGTTTTCCTGTGACCCTTGTCACCTTTACACAATCTTACTTATGCACCATTTTTCTTGATTTCGCTTTCGTATAGGTCCTTATTATACTGGATTAAATGACAATGGACCCAGATGTATATACATAGGTATTATACGATTTGTATATGGATTTCACTTGTCACATCCATTCATGCACATTGCACTTTTGCCATTTTTTATTTTTATTCATATTTTTTGCTATATATAATAGCACATTCATTCGTTTCAATCATTCATATGGGTATATACTCATATATGTGACATTTTGCACAGCACTTGGCACTTTTTCTGTAGATATACATATTCACTTTATTATAGCAATCAATCATGCATTTTTGTAATAACACATTGCTATTTGCACAGCACGTTACACTTTTTGCATTCTTTGCACAATAGTACTATGCTGCATTTTTGTGACATGATTTAATTATTCTGGTACATCCATTTATTTATATTTATTTTTAATACTTTTTATTAATTTTTGTTACAAAATTATCTTATCTTATACATAATTTTACATCCCACCTCTGGATCCTTATAATTCATCTGGCCCGTGTCCTTCTAAACACTAATTTTGCTCATGTCATTTAGTCTGTTTTGTGCGCATGCGCAGCCTGCGCTCCTGGTTGCCGGCTAGCTCCGTATCTCTATGTGTCCGGAGGCTCGAGTCACATGGTCCTGACGCCATCGGTCACATGATGCGGGTGCCCGCAGCTCCAGGTCCCTCCTGGCGGCGCATGCGCAATTACTCTGACAGACTATATTACATTGTTCAGAGCACACACTGATGATGCTTTTAGGCATGTCTGGGTACCCGTCCCTTCTGGCTGACGCACCAGGACACTTCCGGTTTTGTTTCAGGCGGCCGGATATAAGTCTGGTTCTAATCTTCAGTGATATTTAGGCGGCCGGATACACGTACATTTTGCCGGCCCCTAATTTGATTGGCCATACCCTCTTTTTAAACTCTATTGGTTCTAAAGAACAACACCCCTGATGAAGGACTCTCTATCCGAAACGCGCGTTGGGGCTGTTCCGCATTCTCTCTTTTTGGACCCAGTAATCAGGTATGGTCATTCTCTATTCTGCCCCCCCCCCCCCTCTACATTGTGTGAGCATCACATAGCTATATTTCACCTTTTTCATTTTTGTACACTCATGTGGGAGGGCAGATACAGATCATTATCTATTGTAGATGGTTACACATGGTGCCCGGTGATACAGCATTCTATGTATTAATCAAGTACCTTTTAATTTATCTCTGTCACTACATGCATCATTCGGACACCATGTGTTACCATCACCCTTGTATTTGTTAGATTGGCTATAATATACCTGTAACATTTGTTGTATACTAACTTTTCTGTGGTACATTTACATTATGTTCATTGATTGTATTGATATTGTATTTGCATTTTTCTGATTGCGGATAATCTTGTGTCTGTATTACCACTATAACCATCCCGTCAATAAAGGTTTTTTATATAGATAATGTCTCATTGATATTTGGACTTGACATTCGGTGGTTCTCCTTTCTTTGTGTGTTTTATCAAGACCAAAGTCAGCGCAGCCGTCTACCAGGTAATTTTAGAGCACTTCATGCTTCCCTCTGCCGACAAGCTTTTTGGAGATGGAAATTTCATTCTCCAGCAGGACTTGGCACCTGTCCACACTGCCAAAAGTACCAATACCTGGTTTAAAAACAACAGTATCACTGTGCTTGATTGGCCAGCAAACTCGCCCGACCTTAACCCCATAGAGAATCTATGGGGTATTGTCAAGAGGAAGATGAGACACCAGACCCAACAATGCAGACGAGCTGAAGGCTCCTATTAAAGCAACCTGGGCTTGCATAACACCTCAGCAGTGCCACAGGCTGATCATCTCCATGCCACGCCACATTGATGCAGTAATTAATACAAAAGGAGCCATGACCAATTGAGTGCATTTACTGAGCATACATTTCAGATTTTAAAATAATTTTTCAAGCTGTTGTTATAAAGTATTCTAATTTACTGAGATAATGACTTTTGTGTTTTCATTGGCTGCGAGCCATAATCATCAACATTAACAGAAATAAACACTTGAAATAGATCACTCTGTTTGTAATGACTCTATATGATATATGAGTTTCACCTTTTGTATTGAAGAACTGAAATAAGTCAACTTTTTGATGATATTCTAATTTAGTGAGAAGCACTTGCATATATTTATGTGGATAGATATGTATATCTATCTATCTTTCTATCTGTACCGCCGTAAGATCACATTTGTTTCTTGCAGTGATTTGTTTAATGGGGATGTCTGCTTTCACTCAAAATTGGAACACTTGTAGTTAACCTTTTACAAATAAGAAAATAAGCATTACTTTCGTGTTGAAACCACTGACACTTAAGTGCCATCTCTCCTCTGCTCCCTACCAAACTCTATTTATAGGTCTAAAGTGGTGACATCCCACCTACAACACATGACCGCTGAAGCCATTGACTGCCCTAAGCAGTCTTGTGTCGTCAAACTCGCCATCACTGCTGGACCCAATGAATGGCTGCAGCAGTCGCAGATTGTAGATGCAAAATGATGTAATAACGGGCACTGTGTGCAGCTCAATGCAGGAGCTGTCTGCCATTACATGCAATATCCTGATGTACTAGGAGACTGACCAAAAACATGGTAGTCTGAACAAGGCCTTAGCACTGGAGCAACAGGGGTTTCAACAGCTAAGTAATGCTAATTTTATTATTTTAAAGCATTACATACTGATGCCCAATTTTTGTGAAAATGGATAACCCATTAACGGATTAGCAGACATCACAGATTAGCACCTAAAATGGTCTTCATAGAATAGATAACAATAAAATATCATATCAGATTCGAAGATTTATAGAACAATTGTTGACATGATACATAATTTCTATAGTACTATTTCAGTATTGAGTAGAAATATATGATGAAGTCTGGAAAACATTCACATTTCCTAATGCATTTATATTGGTTAATGCTGGTTACCTGTGGCTGCACACCTGCCAATAGTCTTCACCACAAGGACTGGTGGTTGAAATGTGGAGGCGACTTGTGGTCATGTAAAAAGATCACGTGTACAGGCAATGTGACCCACTCGTGATAATGGATGGATGTTTATATGCAAACTAGTTTGACCTACAGTATATGTATTAAAGAAGAACTCTCAGCAAAAACTTTATTCCCTAATTCCAAATCAATAATTATGTAGTGTAGTATGGATGTGTTTAAGTACTTACAGATCGTCGTTTTATCCTGATCCCAGCAATGTTCTGATCCTCTTTTAATCCACTTAACCACAATTCAGATTATCAAGGTTGGTAGGCACCATGGGGGTCACATAGATTAGGTCTATTCCTGGGTACTGGCCTTGTTAGGGCAGGAGTCTATGCATGGTGCACGACAGGAGATAATAGTATAATAAAACTTTTTCCCCTATCCTCCAACATTACTTCTTAGGGTATGTGCCCACGATGCGTCCAGGCCTTCGGCCCAGATGCTGCGGAAGAGCCGCCGGCGGCTTCCGCTCATCTATGCAAATGAGCCTTTTTTTTCACATGTGGACTTTCCTCATAGAGGTTAGGTCTATGAGGAAAGACTGCATGCGGACCCGCAAGAGAAATTTACATGCTGCGGTCTGCGCCACATATCAGTTTCTGCGGGTGAGCCGCAGACGCATAGTGGACATGGGATTTCTACAAATCCATCCACTATACTGTAACAGCTGGCCACTGCGGGTTTGACGCTGAATGAGTCCGCAGCGTCAAACCCGCAGTGGCTCTGGAAATGGTCCAGAACTAATGCATATCAGCATATACCTTTCCTGTCTATATACAGTGCCTTGTGAAAGTGTTTGGCCGCCTTGAACTTTTCTACCTTTTGCCACATTTCTTGCTTCAAACAGAAAGATATAAAATTCGAATTTTTTTTGGAAGAATCAACAACAAGTGGGACACAATCGTGATGAAGTGGAACAAAATTTATTGGATATTTTAAACTTTTTTAAAAAATTAAAAACTGAAAAGTGGGGTGTGCAAGATTATTCGGCCCCTTTACTTTCAGTGCAGCAAACTCACTCCAGAAGTTCAGTGAGGATCTCTGAATGATCCAATGTTGTCCTAAATGACTGGTAATGATAAATAGAATCCACCTGTGTGTAATCAAGTCTCCGTATAAATGCACCTGCTCTGTGATAGTCTCAGGGTTCTGTTTCAAGTGCAGAGAGCATCATGAAGGAACACACCAGGCAGGTCCGAGATACTGTTGTGGTGAAGTTTAAAGCCAGATTTGGATGCAAAAAGATTTCCCAAGTTTTAAACATCTCAAGGAGCACTGTGCAAGCGATCATATTGAAATGGAAGGAGTATCAGACCACTGCAAATCTACCAAGACCCGGCCGTCCCTCTAAACTTTCATCTCGAACAAGGAGAAGACTGATCAGAGATGCAGCCAAAAGGCCCATGATCACTCTGGATGAACTGCAGAGATCTACAGCTGAGGTGGGAGAGTCTGTCCATAGGACAACAATCAGTCGTACACTGCACAAATCTGGCCTTTATGGAAGAATGGCAAGAAGAAAGCCATTTCTCAAAGATATCCATAAAAAGTCTCGTTTGAAGTTCACCACAAGCCACCTGGGAGACACACCAAACATGTGGAATAAGGTGCTCTGGTCAGATGAAACCAAAATCGAACTTTTTGGCCACAATGCAAAATGATATGTTTGGCGTAAAAGCAACACAGCTCATCACCCTCAAAACACACTGTCAAACATGGTGGTGGCAGCATCATGGTTTGGGCCTGCTTTTCTTCAGCAGGGACAGGGAAGATGGTTAAAATTGATGGGAAGATGGACGGAGCCAAATACAGGACCATTCTGGAAGAAAACCTGTTGGAGTCTGCAAAAGACCTGAGACTGGGACTGAGATTTATCTTCCAACAGGACAATGATCCCAAACATAAAGCAAAATCTACAATGGAATGGTTCAAAAATAAACGTATACATTTGTTAGAATGGCCAAGTCAAAGTCCAGACCTGAATTCAATCGAGAATCTGTGGAAAGAGCTGAAAACTGCTGTTCACAAACGCCCTCCATCCAACCTCACTGAGCTTGAGCTGTTTTACAAGGAAGAATGGGCAAGAATTTCAGCCTCTCAATGTGCAAAACTGATAGAGACATACCCCAGCAAAAGGTGGCTCTACAAAGTATTAACTCAAGGGGGCCGAATAATATTGCACTCCCCACTTTTCAGTTTTTAATTTTTTTAAAAAGTTTAAAATATCAATAAATTTCGTTCCACTTCTCGATTGTGTCCCACTTGTTGTTGATTCTTCCCCCAAAAATTAGAATTTTATATCTTTATGTTTGAAGCCAGAAATGTGGCAAAAGGTAGAAAAATTCAAGGGGGCCATATACTTTCACAAGGCACTGTATACACATGTGTTCTTGAGCATGGCTCTTTTTATCATTTTTTATTAAAGGTTAAGTTTTATTGGTACTGTCATTACTGGTTATAAAATCTATTAGATAGAGAATTGTGATTACCACTGCTGGTGGCCAAGCTTAGCTGGTTTTGTCCATGTGCTGTCTGTGAATAATATTGCAATGAATAGAAGAAGCTTTGTAATTTTTTTTCTTTTTCAAATGTGAAAATCACAGATGAAACACTGATGGTAAAAAGTAACACACTGACCAAACACTGATGAAACTGTTTTTTAGCATGCGTGAAAAATCATTGATGAATGAGGCCTAAGACAGGGAAAACGTGCAAACTCCATGCTGTCTTTGGTTGGATTAGTACTCTACACCCAAATACATCAAGGTAACAGCAATAATCTCAGCCATAGCAACATTTTTTCAAAAGTGTACTGCTACATTACATGGTTTTTTAATTTTAAAAACAGGCATAGTTTAAGAATGAAAAATCCTATGGGCCGTGTGATGAAAGCCGGCCGGTGGGTGCAGCTCTCTGGCGCCCCCTTACCTCTCAGGTCAGTCAAGGTACTGCACCTAGAGAAAGTAGTGCCAGGAAGCTGCAACCAGCGCAGGGAACACGGTAGTGTGTTATCCCTTCAACGTCACTAAACCGTAACGTCACTACACAGCACAACTCGCTAGCGCCCTCTTAGCCTCAGGTCAGTCAAGGAACTGCACCTAGGATAAGCGGTCGCCAGGGAGACTGTCCTGTAACCTACTGGGTATCGGGCCCCTCTGTAGTGAGGGCGGTATATATATCTTCCTTGGCCGCGCCAGGAATATATATATCTGAACCTCCGACCGTCACTACCAGCCTTCCCCAATCCCCAGTTGGTATGCTGCCACCAGTCCCTATTTTAGATATACGCCCAGTCCGTGAATGGGCCTATATCGGGTCAGGAACCAACCCTGGGTAGCGTTTTTGGCTTGAGCCGAGCTCACACGGACGTGCGTTCGTTATGCAGAATAAAAGGCAGGCCCACAATTACTTGAGGTAATTGATTATAATAATACACTAGATACACGATATACAACTAAATATACACAGGTATAAGGTCAGGCTAAACTATACAACAATGGAATACAACACACAGAATCACCACAGCATATCAGTTACCGGTTTCTTGATTTTCTTGTGACGCAGGGAGAGGATTCTGCGGTCGCAGGCACGGTTCTTTGTTACAGGCTGAGGCCTACCACCGCATGGTCAAACTGCTCCTCCCCTTGGTGGCCTCAGCTGGTGCTCAGATGTTCAGCACACCACTCTTGGGTCAAGACTGACTTGTCTCTTGTCTGTCCTGCTATCTTACCTGCCCTGTCCCGCCCACTGCTGGTGAGGTCAGCTGACTCAGTCTCCACCCTCAGGTCTAACTTCGATCAGAAGCCCAAATTCTAAGGAACCCAATAACTTCTTCTGGGATGGTCTCAGGATACCCACAGGGGTTCCCATGGATTCGGGCCGCCGCAACCGACCTTTTGATATCAATTATGATACCATACGGTCCTCAGGAATGGCTCCGCGCTATATCTTGGCTTCCAGAGCACGTACAAACGTCTACCGCGGAGGCTTGTGTGCGCAATGGCTCCGGGACGCCGTGATATTTTTTTATTGGCCCATCCCATGCAACATGCGTGTGCTTTTCATGTTTCTATATCTTATGCCTCCATGCTTGTGACAGACAAAGAAACTAGTCCTATGGGACAAATGGTCAGGTACAGATAGACGAAGCACCCCCCCCTGCTGGCTGTGTTTCCTCTCGAAGTCTTTGAAGCTCCTAGCATTCAAGTGTTAAGTAGGCTTCTTATCTTACAGGAGCCTGGATGGGGGGAAACTATCTAGTTGACGTTTTAACAGAAGGTCCCAAGGGTGGGGGCTGCTGAAGTGTGGCCATCCCTGGATATGATTTATCATTACCAAGATGGCGGCTACAGGTTCATCACACCTCCCCCTATACGAGGGCGCGAGGGGGTAGCACATTCCTGTGTTCCCCCGTGCGTCCTTCTGCACCCTCCCCTTGCCGGGATAACCCGTCAGCGTTACCGTGGTCACGGCCTCTTCTGTGGCGAATGGAGAAGTGGTACTGCTGGAGAGCGAGGCTCCAGCGTAGCAACCTGCCATTCGACCCAGAGACCGTGTGTAACCAGCTGAGGGGGTTGTGGTCCGTCTCCACGGTGAAATGGCTCCCGTACAAGTAGGGCTGCAGACGCTGCAGGGCCCATACAATTGCCAGGCATTCTTTTTCCACCGTGGAGTAAGCCACCTCCCGGGGCAGTAGCTTCCTGCTCAGGTACAAGACAGGATGTTCCTGGCCTGTCGTGTTGACCTGACTTAGCACAGCACCGAGGCCAAAGTCACTGGCGTCGGTCTGTACCACAAACGGCCGGTCGAAGTCGGCAGCTTGCAGTACAGGGGAGCTACTTAGGGCGGCCTTGAGTGCCCCGAAAGCTGTCTCGCAGGCGACTGTCCAGTCGACTGCGACGGGCAGCTTCTTCTTGGTGAGGTCCGTCAGGGGCTTGGCCAGGGTGCTATAGTGTGGGACGAACCTCCTATAGTACCCGGCGGTCCCCAAGAAGGACATCACCTGCTTTTTGGTCCTAGGAGTGGGCCAGGATGCGATGGCATCCACTTTCCCCGGTTCTGGCTTCAGAACCCCCCCGCCTACCCGGTGACCCAGGTAGAGGACCTCACTCATGCCCAGCTGGCACTTTTCCGGCTTGATGGTCAAGCCTGCCCGGTGGATCCGACCGAGCACCTGCCGCAGGTGCTCTAGGTGATCCTCCCAAGTGGGACTGAAGACTGCAATATCGTCCAAGTACGCAGCCGCGTACCCTTCAAGTCCCTCAAGCAGCGTATTGACCATCCGCTGAAAAGTGGCAGGGGCATTCTTCATGCCGAATGGCATCACTGTGGACTCGTACAGTCCAAAAGGGGTGATAAAGGCAGAGCGTTCCCTTGCCGCGGGGGTCAGAGGAATCTGCCAGTACCCCCGGCTCAGATCCATGATGGTCAGGTACTTAGCCCCGGCCATCCGATCGAGCAGGTCATCGATGCGTGGTATGGGGAACGCATCGGTGGCCGTTACAGCGTTGAGCCCCCGGTAGTCCACGCAGAACCGTGTAGTTCGGTCCTTCTTTGGTACGAGGACTACAGGCGAGGCCCACGCGCTGCTGGATGCCTGGATCACCCCCAGCTTCAGCATCTCGTCTATCTCTTGGCGCATGTTTCCCTGCACCTCGAAAGAGACCCGATATGCTGAACGCCGGATCGGCGGGTGATCGCCAGTGTCCACGTCGTGGACAGCCATCTCAGTCCTTCCGGGCAGGCTGCTGAACAGCCCCCGGAAGGGGTGCAGGGTGGTCCCCAGCTGGGACCGTTGGTCCTCCGTGAGCTGGTGGCCAACCCCCACATCCTCGATGGACCCACCCGCCTTGGCTTGGGTGAGCAGATCCAGGAGGGTTTCTACCTCTCCTTCCTCGGGAAGGTTGCACACTGGGTGGGCAGTCACTTCCCGCTCATGATGAGCCTTCATCATGTTCACGTGGAAGGTCTTCCTCCTTCCACGGGCGTGATCCAGGGTGACCAGATAGGTGACGGCATTGAGTTTCTGGTGCACGAAGTAGGGACCTTCCCAGGCTGCCTGAAGCTTGTTCTGTGGTACGGGGACCAGTACCCACACCTTTTGACCCACCTGGTAGGTCCTCTCACAAGCATTCTGGTCGTACCACCGCTTCTGGTCGGCCTGGGCCTGGGCCATATTGTCCTGCACCAGCTTTGCCAAGGCCATCATCCTGTCCCGGTGGCGCACGACATACTCGATGACCGACACCTCGGGGGTGGCCAAATCCCCTTCCCATGCTTCCTTCACCAGAGCCAGGGGGCCCCGTACCCGTCGCCCGTACAGGAGCTCAAAGGGGGAGAACCCCGTTGAGGCCTGCGGAACCTCCCGGTAAGCAAATAGGAGGTGTGGGAGGTAACGCTCCCAGTCTCTCCCGTGGGAGTCGACCAACATCTTAAGCATCTGCTTTAAGGTGCCATTGAACCGCTCACACAGGCCATTGGTCTGTGGGTGATACGGGCTGGCCACCAGATGTTGCACCTGCATTTGCTTACAGAGGGACTCCATCAGCCGCGACATGAACTGGGTCCCTCGGTCGGTGAGCATTTCTTGGGGGAAACCCACTCTGGAGAAGATCTCCAGTAAGGCGGTAGCCACCTTGTCGGCCCGAATGGACGACAAAGCTACCGCTTCCGGGTACCGGGTGGCATAGTCCACTACCGTGAGTATGAAGCATTTCCCGGAGTGGCTGGGAGTGGACAGAGGTCCAATAAGATCCACAGCGACCCTCGAGAAAGGCTCTTCGATGATTGGCAGAGTTACCAGTGGGGCTTTGGGGCGCGGCCCCGCCTTCCCCACCCTCTGACAGGTGTCACACGAACGGCAGTAGGCACCCACCGCGGCTCCCATCCCAGGCCAGTAGAAATGCTGAGCTATCCTGGCCTTGGTTTTAGCGATCCCTAGGTGTCCGGCCATCGGAATCTCGTGTGCGATCCGCAACAATTCCGCCCTGAACGGATAGGGTACCACTAACTGTCGGTCCCTGGGCCACGCCTCCGGTGAACCCTGCTGTACCGTTACCCGGTACAGCCGTCCCTGGTCCCAGACCACACGCTCGCAGTCTGACTCCATGGGAGGCTGTGCCGCCTGTTCCTTGAGAGCTTTCAGGCTGTCGTCTGCTTCCAACGCAGCCTGAAATTCCTGACTTGATGTGGCCAGAATCGACGAAACTGCCACATCCTCCGTCAGCCCCTCCGGGCATGTCACCTGGCTGCTGTCTGACCCGGCAGACACTTGGTCAGAAGTGGGGAAGCCGTCGGACCTCTGCAAGGCTCCTTGGGCTCCGGCGCTCCCACTCCTGGTGACAGCGGCTATGACCGCTGTGACCGTGGGTAGTGCCCGCTTCCCCTCTGTTTCTGACCAAGCCGCCCGATCAGGCAGGCTTCCTAGGCCTTTGGACATCTCGGATGTGGGGAACTCCTGCCCTGGGGTCTTACCTGGCGGCTCCTCTCTTGGGATACCCCCACCCCCCATGGCCTGTTCCTCCCCCTGCAGTGGGCCTATACTCAGCAGCCTGGATACCCCTGGGAGCCCTACACTGCCGGTAGCTGCCCCCCTCTCCATCCCTGAGCTTCCCTCTACAGAATCCTGCCCGCCCCCTCCCTCACCGGAGGACAAGAGGTCACGGCACGCCGGCTGAGCACCTCTGCGGGCATCCCCACACTCCCCACCTGCTTTCACTAACCCTGTTTGTGTTGTGTCTGTGCAGGTGTTACCCTCAGGTTTCACTCCCTCCTCCTCAGCAGGACACACACTACATACAACATGGTTGGCATTAGCAGCAGACAAATCAATACACTCTTGGGGGGCCGAACTTGGGGGTTCAGAGGGTACATACTGCGATACTAGACGCCCCAAGTCGGTCCCTAATAAAACATTTGCGGGAATATTTGGCGTTACTCCCACCTCCCGCATCCCCCTCCCGGCACCCCAGTCCAAATACACCATGGCAACGGGAAGTGCCGGCTCCACGCCTCCAACCCCGGAGACGGAAAGAGTCTTTCCTGGTACCAAGTCCTGGGGGGACACCACCTCAGGCCGTACCAGTGTTCGTTCAGCGCCCGTGTCCCGCAGTCCCATGACCGCAGAACGGCCTATGGTGACGGGTTGGATGTTGTCCAGGGACCTACCACCACCCCCTCCCACACACAAAACATTGGGCGCTCTCTGGGACTGGGATGGGGTCTTTTGGCGCTGGGGACACTCAGCCCTAAAGTGTCCTGGTTTGTTGCATAGATGACAACGTCTTACGTCTGGTCCTTGCCTGGAGAGGGCAACAGGGGGATACACCCCTTGTGTTCTAGGGGCCGGGGAAACAGGGGCATGACTGGGCTTACCCCCTCTCCAGGTGCTGCTGGCAGACTTCTTCAGCTCAGGCGCCCTGTTATTGGCATACTCGTCTGCCAGGGCGGCTGTAGCAGAAGCCCCTGTTGGTTTTCGGTCACGGAGGAACTGTCGGAGGTCCTCTGGGCAGTTCCACAAGAACTGCTCCGTGACGAACAGTTCCTGGACCTCCTGGCGGGTAGTAAGCGCTAGACCCGAGGTCCAGTGCTCTGCGGCTCTCAACAGCGCCCGCATATGATCGGTCCAGGTGTCCTTGGGGCCACGCAGCAGGCTCCGGAACTTCTGGCGGTACGACTCGGGAGTGAGGTTGTACTGCCGGATCAGGGCCCGCTTGATGCAGTCGTAGTTCTGTACCTCCCCGGCAGGTAAGTCCCCCAAGGCATCCAGGGACTTACCCCTCAAACGGGGGGTCAGGTATCTGGCCCACTGATCCCGGGCCAGATGGTGCTGAAGACAGGTCCGTTCAAATGCCACCAGAAAGGAGTCCAGGTCCCCATCCTTCTCCAGTAGAGGGAAGTCCTCAGCTCGGACTTTGGACGACTTGGTCTCCTGATGGGTTGGTTGCTCTAGCGGAAGCCCCCGCTGGGCCAGGTCCAGTTGGTGCTGGCGCTCCGCAGCTCGCTCTGCACGCTCCGCAGCCTCCCGGCGCTCTGCAGCTTCACGCTCCGCAGCCCGCTCCGCAGCCCGCTCCGCAGCCCGCTCTGCACGCTCCTCCTCCGCTGCCTTCTCTGATGCTGCCAGGAGGGTTTTGTAGACGGCATCGCCATGAGACTGGAGACTTGCCATAGCCGCTTGTAAAAGGGCTTGTGATCTGGACAGGCTGGGCTGGGTAGGTGGTGGGCAGCCCACTGCGGGACCGTATACTGGGGACTGGCTCCCTGAGGTGCCCGGGCTGGACTCCTCCTCGCCATGAGTAACAATGTCCTCCCCTCCTGCCACACGGACCGTAGCATTAGCCTCCTGCAGGGTCTTGCTCCTGGTGCCGTCTGCCATCTTGGTAACTGACACCGCTGCAACCCTGAGTTTGCACACACCTTGTTATACTTTTAGCCTGACCGTCTAACGTTGGGCTGACCTTAAGACTCCAGCAGTGGAAGTTACCACTGGCAGTCTTTAGTGCCTGGGAGTAGGGGTCCCACAACACTATTATTCTGCAATCCCACCGCTCTGCCACCAATGTGATGAAAGCCGGCCGGTGGGTGCAGCTCTCTGGCGCCCCCTTACCTCTCAGGTCAGTCAAGGTACTGCACCTAGAGAAAGTAGTGCCAGGAAGCTGCAACCAGCGCAGGGAACACGGTAGTGTGTTATCCCTTCAACGTCACTAAACCGTAACGTCACTACACAGCACAACTCGCTAGCGCCCTCTTAGCCTCAGGTCAGTCAAGGAACTGCACCTAGGATAAGCGGTCGCCAGGGAGACTGTCCTGTAACCTACTGGGTATCGGGGCCCTCTGTAGTGAGGGCGGTATATATATCTTCCTTGGCCGCGCCAGGAATATATATATCTGAACCTCCGACCGTCACTACCAGCCTTCCCCAATCCCCAGTTGGTATGCTGCCACCAGTCCCTATTTTAGATATACGCCCAGTCCGTGAATGGGCCTATATCGGGTCAGGAACCAACCCTGGGTAGCGTTTTTGGCTTGAGCCGAGCTCACACGGACGTGCGTTCGTTATGCAGAATAAAAGGCAGGCCCACAATTACTTGAGGTAATTGATTATAATAATACACTAGATACACGATATACAACTAAATATACACAGGTATAAGGTCAGGCTAAACTATACAACAATGGAATACAACACACAGAATCACCACAGCATATCAGTTACCGGTTTCTTGATTTTCTTGTGACGCAGGGAGAGGATTCTGCGGTCGCAGGCACGGTTCTTTGTTACAGGCTGAGGCCTACCACCGCATGGTCAAACTGCTCCTCCCCTTGGTGGCCTCAGCTGGTGCTCAGATGTTCAGCACACCACTCTTGGGTCAAGACTGACTTGTCTCTTGTCTGTCCTGCTATCTTACCTGCCCTGTCCCGCCCACTGCTGGTGAGGTCAGCTGACTCAGTCTCCACCCTCAGGTCTAACTTCGATCAGAAGCCCAAATTCTAAGGAACCCAATAACTTCTTCTGGGATGGTCTCAGGATACCCACAGGGGTTCCCATGGATTCGGGCCGCCGCAACCGACCTTTTGATATCAATTATGATACCATACGGTCCTCAGGAATGGCTCCGCGCTATATCTTGGCTTCCAGAGCACGTACAAACGTCTACCGCGGAGGCTTGTGTGCGCAATGGCTCCGGGACGCCGTGATATTTTTTTATTGGCCCATCCCATGCAACATGCGAGTGCTTTTCATGTTTCTATATCTTATGCCTCCATGCTTGTGACAGACAAAGAAACTAGTCCTATGGGACAAATGGTCAGGTACAGATAGACGAAGCACCCCCCCCTGCTGGCTGTGTTTCCTCTCGAAGTCTTTGAAGCTCCTAGCATTCAAGTGTTAAGTAGGCTTCTTATCTTACAGGAGCCTGGATGGGGGGAAACTATCTAGTTGACGTTTTAACAGAAGGTCCCAAGGGTGGGGGCTGCTGAAGTGTGGCCATCCCTGGATATGATTTATCATTACCAAGATGGCGGCTACAGGTTCATCACAGGCCGCCATATAGAGAAGAGACTGGGGATCAGTACGCGAGTATATGTTTTTTTATTCTTAGAACATGCTGGGTTCCTTTTTAGGGTATCTGCACATGATGTGTTTTAGACGTTATCGTACTGGCATAGTTTTTAAAGCAGGAAAGTTTCAGGAAAATGCTGGGTGTTTTTCCTGAAGCTTCTTGTCGTCATAGTAGTCATTTTTAAAACAAAAATGAAGAAAAAAACAAAATGAGCATACACGCTGTAGTAAATAAATAAGTTAATAGTAATAGTACATGTAAATAACATAGGGTATTTAGTTAACACTATTTTGATTAAAAAAGCGTAAGGCTATGTGCCCACGATGCAGAAATGCTCAGGATTTTTTCATGAGCGTTTCTGCATCTCCCTGGCAGAAAAAACGCATGCGGATTGTACCTGCGGATTTTACATGCGTTTTTCCTGCCAGGGACAAGCGGATGTGAAGCGTTCTTCACATGCATTTCCGCATGCGGGTTGTCAAGTGCTTTCCAAGTGATTTTAGCATCACTTGGAAAGTGCTTGACAACTTGGTCACACTATATAAATCCATGCAAACGGCATTGATTTATATAGTGTGACCGGAAAAGAATGTTTAAAAATAAAAAAATAAATATTATACTTACCTTCTGATGGCCCCCGGTGTCCTTGTCTCGGCTTGCCGGCAACTCGCGGTAGATTAAAGCACCTGCCGACGTCAGCGGTCGCGTGACCCGTCACATGACTAAATGACGTCACCGCAGGTCCTTTTAGTCTACTGCGAGCTGCCGGCAAGCCGAGACAAGGACACCGGGGGCCATCAGAAGGTAAGTATAATATTTATTTTTTATTTCATTCTTTTTTTTACAGGTACTATGGTACCCGGGTCCAGAGGAGAGTCTCCTCTTCTCCAAACCCGGGTACCATCCGCACATTGAAACGCATGGAATCCGCATGTACAGATCCAGTGATGCGGATGACATGCGGTCAAATGCAAGTCAATGGTGGCGAAAACCTCCCGCTTCTGCAAAATAATTGGTAGTGCTGCGGATTTTTTCGCAATGATAATCTGCAGCGGAAATCTCCACAGCATGTGCACAGCTCATGCGGATTATCATTGGGGAACATTGCAGACCTTCTACCAAGCGTTTTTTAAGTGTTTCTGCAGCAGAATTGCCGCTGCAGAAACGCTTAAAAAACGCATAGTGGGCACACAGCCTAAAAGCTATACCACCCCAACAAAGTGTACCTAATCAGGACGGTGCAATCTCTACTATTGAAACTTGACCTTATGTCAGCTGACCTCAATATAGGTAATGGCAGAGCATGACAGGGACCAGACTATTCAGACAACTGATATATATATATAAAAAAAAGGGGTTTGCACATCCAAACTAGTTTAATGCTCAGAAGGAAAATTGTAGAAGTAGAAAAAATAACCTTCGGCACAATGTAGAGGCAAAATGAAGTTATTTTCAAAAAATATTTTATTAGAGAGATCCTCATCATATGATCCCTGACTCCTCCTCTCCTGTGACATCATCATTTGGCTTAATCAGCAAACATGGAGTTTCAATGGGGTCCCGGTCTTGCCATGCCTTGATAGGTAGCAGCACAAGGGGATTTCGGAAGTGAGAGGTGGAAGCAGTTAACTGGCAGGTGGGCCAGGAATTGCAATACCTTAGGATTTCCCGGTGACATCCGGCCTATTGAACCTCCGCATGACCCATTCTTGAGTTTTGTCCACCTCCACGTGACCACCTACGACATGTGAATGGGCCATGTCCAACACCCTCCATCTATAGGGTCCCGGTACCAACAATTGTTCCACTATTTCCTCTCTCATTTTAGTAACCCGGTA
The DNA here is from genome assembly GCF_046119375.1 of Phyllobates terribilis. NCBI lineage: Eukaryota > Metazoa > Chordata > Amphibia > Anura > Dendrobatidae > Phyllobates > Phyllobates terribilis. Next base: position 297,904,254 of record NW_027362771.1, read on the forward strand.
CAATAAGTCCCCACTCAGCCTGAAATAGGGAAACCATGGTGTCAGCCCCCGACTCCTGTGCTATGCCATTTATAACGATTACCTTGTTGAATGCTTCTTTTAGAGTTAGGTCTGTATGTTGGGTGGACCCAAAATTTTCTCCAGTTACCCCTATCTCAGGAATGTCGGCCTCCAGGGATACTACCTCCTCATCTCCCACCATTACACAGAAGGGAAAGCTTTCAGGCTCTGGGAGTTGGTGAGACTTCTTTAGGACCAACCTGTCTCTTACCTGAGCAATCGAGTTCTTCGCCCCTTACCCACAAGTCACAAAACAACACAAAGTCCCATCCTATGAAAATCGGGTGCAATAAATCCTGGACCACGCCGACCTCATGGGACGCCGTAGCTTTGGCCATCCCAATGATCACTGTGGCCACCAGATAGTCTTTAGCATCCCCGTGAATGCAGCGGACGCCAACCTTCTTCCCAGGGATCAATTGTAGAGGGAGTGTCGCCATCACGAGGGTCACCAAACTCCTTGAGTCTAGTAGTCCAGTCATTTGCAGACCATGCACTTTTACAGGACAAGCTTAGGACCCCTCGCTGGGTGGACAGTCCACACTGCAAGCTGGATATGCGTAGAATGAACACCGGCGTCCCATGCTACAGTCCATTTGCTTGGTGGTCAGGGGACAATGGGCAGCTATATGACCTAGGCCGCGACATCACCAGCAAATTACATCCTCCGATGAGACCCTTGGCATGACCTCCACCTCCCCCATGGACTTTGGATGCCCCACCCCCTTTTAGCCTCTGCCCCCTGATGGGACCCCCAGTATGGAGTGGGTTGCCTCCCCAAGGAACAACAACCCCTTGATACCTTTTAACCAGTCCGACAGAGTCATCAGCATTCTGAGGATCTCCCTGGGCAACCCAAGTCTGCATCAGGCTTGGAAGGAAGTGCACAAACCTGTCCATTACAACTCGCTCTACCATCTGCGCTGGGGTAGAGGACTATGGCTGCAACCACTTTTGGACAAGGTGCAACAGATCAAATATTTGGGAACGAGGGGGGTTTGGACTCGTGACCTGACAAGACATTGTCACCCCCAAGCGCGCCAAAATTTCAATTTCGCATATTCTTTGGCGTCCTGTAAGGCTAAATTATAGTAGGCCTTTTGTGGCTCCCCTGTTAAGTATGGCGCCAGGACTTCCGCCCACTGTTCTGGTGGGAGTTTCTCCCTTTCGGCGACCCTTTAAAAAATGGTTAAAAAGGCCTCTATGTCGTCTACCTGGATCATTATCTGCAAGGCTCTCTCTCCTCACTGCCTTCCGGATAGAAAAATCATCAGCTGACCCCGGAGTCGGAACTGCTGCTGTGCCACGAACCGCCTCTGTGAGTAATTCAATCTGCTGCTGTTGTCGGTGCTGGTTTTGTTGCTGATGTTGCTGTTGGAGCTGTTGCTGGTGCTAATGTTGCTTCTGCTGGAGCTGTTGCATAAACAGCTTATTTGACTCCTGTTGTGCCAGCTGTTGTTATTGCTGCTGAAGCTAGTTCTGTTGCTGCCGCTGGTGCTGTTGTATAAGCATCTTACTTTTCTCCTGTTAAGCTTGCACCAGGTGTTTAGTCAGGTTCTCCATGCAGTCTGACATTGCTCCCTGGTTTATAGGTGCCTTCACCACAACATGCAGTACTTCTGCAGCAGTCACACGTGTTCGCTGAGAACGTTGCCCGCACTTCTAACACCAAATATAACAATGCTACTCACTTGGGAGCGACCTGAGGTATCACAGGAACCGTTTTTATTTAAAGTCCGGCTGATTTATTTCAGTCCTCATAAACCAAATCACAGGAAACTGAAATACAGCCCTTGTCCTGCACAAAGTAAAACAAAAAGCAAAAAGTCCATACAGTAGTTCTGGTTAGCCCTCTTGGCTTAGAGTCCAGATCCTTAATCCTTTAGCAAAGGAGGAGATCTGCACACCTCCATACACACAGACAAGTGTGAGACAAACAGGTCTCATTTTACAAAGTGAACCACAGGGGTGGAGATATGGTGAGCAGCAACTCTTCAGCTGCTCATAATCAACCTGGCATGGCCGACTAACCCCTTTTAGACCTATATGTACTAAAGCTTTACTCCAGGTTTATCTACCATCCACTATGTGTCTAACTGCCACCTTACATGAGCATATACCCTGTAGTAAGTAAATAAGTAAATAGTAATAGTACATGTATATCACATAGGGTACTCAGTGAATACTAGTTTGATTAAAAAAGCATATAAGCCATCCCACCGCGATAAGCTGTACCCAATCAGGAAGGTCCTATCTCTACTATTAAATCCTCACCTTGTGTCAGCCGACCTCATATTAATTGTTTTTGTGGAGACTTAGTGCCTCTATTTTTATATTTTACTTATAAAATACTGGCAGCTTCCAAGGGAAGACATAGAGTAGGGATTACACAAAACTTATCAATCCACCATCAGCAGGACATCTACTCCTTCTTGTCTGCATCTTTCATAACTGGCCTCCTGATGAACCTATAGTTGGAGGGGGAAACGTGTTGAGGTACATCAAGTGGATTGATAAGTATTTATGAAACACATGTTTTTTCATCTTTGATTTGTTCTGTCTATTGAAGGAACAATTTTTGTATTGAAGGAATATTTTATAGTTGTAACGAAAGACCTAAGATTAAGAAGATTAAGGTAATTTTGTTATGTACAAATAGGAGTTCTTGGAATATTTATCTTAATTTATCTATATTTATCACTTAGGTCCACTAACTTGATTTATGGTGACATCTATTATCAAAGGGTTTGGGCCGAACCTCGCCAAGCAGGGGTGCTGTCTATGGCTTATCTGAGTAGGGTGCCAACCCTCCGGATCAGGCAGGGTTTATATAGGGGCCACATCACTGCTCTGTAGGCTCTGATTTCTAATCTGCCGGCTATGTGCTGTTGAGCATTATATATGACTGTATTTTAGTTGGACTACTTTCTAGCTATATACTAGTTTGTTTTATATCTATTATATTTTTTATATATTTGAATTACATCTGGCTAGGTTGGTTCAACTCACATTTAGGGCCTGATGGGGCCAGTTATTGTTGAGCGGGGGCGCCACTTGCGTTTTTTTGTCCCTAGGGGGTCAACCTCCACGGTTAGGTAGGAAAAAGATTGGGGTTTGACAATATTAATCAACCTATTTTTTCAAGTGACAATAGAATTTGTGTCCCCTACACCCTTTGAGATATTTACCTCATCATTTATCACGCTCATTTGATGAGGAAATGCGTGTATAGCTTTGCTGATAAGTGACATTGGTCTACTATGCTTTGGGTTATTTATTTGGGGTTCTTTTAAACTATTTTAATAAGATTAGGTTGTAGGGGATTTTTTGTAGAAGCCATTAGAATATTATTCCTCTGTGTGTATCTATTAATGTAAGCTGTTTTGACATAGTGCAGGTACGGTGGTTGTTTTTATATGTATTAATGCTTATGTGTGTTGTAAAGGTCAGTCAGAGACTGTTTCATTTGAAGGTAATCTCAGCCATCGCTCCATCTTACCAATGCACCTCTGCCAAGATGATCTGCTGAAAATAAACATTGTTATTAATGAACTTTTCTAGGAAAAGTTTAATGTTGACTTCAGTTTATGGCACAAAGTGCCCTCTAATTCCTGAAGCTGGTGAATTTATTAACCGTCTGCCATGTTCAAAGAGATATTTCTTTCTGCCCCATGAAACATTCCAGAAAAATCTGTCTGATTTACTGTACCCAGTCTCTGTATTAATCTCTGACAAGTGTTAAGCACCTCTTTAGGAAAGGGTAAAACTTGTTTTTTTTTTGGGTAGTGAAGGTTCTTACATTAAAAATTAGCCCAGCCATGTTCCCACGATGTGTATTTGGTGAATTTTTAATGTTGCAGATTTTTTGCAGTATTTCTGCACCAATAACTAAATTATATTACTTGTTTTTTTTTACATGTATTTTTATCGCTGCGATTTTTGTCTCCTTTTGAAGTGTCATGTTTTAAATAAATCTGCTTTGTTTTGATACTTCCTGATATTTGGCTTTGGCAAAACTATATTGATATAGTTATATGTGATTTATGTGCATAAACACACTAAAAATGCAGTATATATATTTTTACTTCCCTGTGTATTTTCCGCATTTAATTGAATTACATGTGGAAAATCCACAAATAAAACTCAGCGTACCTGCAAAAGAAAATTAAATGTTAAAAATTTCAATAACGCGATATAGCATAAAAAAAGCAAAGTGTGCATGACATTTCTATAAATCTTACCCTCTTCATTGGAACTGTAAGACTGCTGCATTTTTTGTAAAGCATGGGAACTTAACTCAATATACAGTGGCGACCAAAAGACAGGAAATGGAGGAGATGGAGAAATTACTTTCTCCGTCTCCTACACACCTGTGCTGGGATTCTTTCAAGCGAAAGGATAGCAGCACGGAGCACTGACACTCGGCTCATGCTCGCAGTTGAGCTGGAGCAGAGTGTCATTAGCATATCGCATCTGATGCTCTTGCATCGGATGCCATACACTCATCTGACTCCAGCCTTAAGGACACCATTAATCCTGACCAAATACCCAACTCCGTTCGCTGAAATGCAGCCTCAAACATGCATGAAATCTCCACTATGCTTCACTGTTGCCTGCAGACATTCATTATCGTACTACTCTTCAGTCCTTTAGCGAACAAACTGCCTTCTTAACGGACAAATATTTTACATTTTGACTCATCAGTCCAGATTACCTGCTGCCATTTTCCTGCACCACAGTTCCTATATACAATGGTGTGAAAAAGTGTTTGCCTCCTTCCTGATTTCTTATTCGTTTGCATGTTTGTCACACTTAAATGTTTCAGATCACAAAACAAATTTATATATTAGACAAAGATAAGACAAGTAAACACAAAATGCAGTTTTTAAATTAAGGTCTTTATTATTAAGGTAAAAAGATATCCAAACCTACAGGGCTCTGTGTGAAAAAGTGACCCCCCCCAACTTAAAACATAAATTAACTGAGGTTTATCACATCTTTGGGATCTGCGTTCAATTTCCCTAACCACACACAGGCCTGATTACTGCCACACCTGTTCTTAATCAAGAAGTCACTTAAATAGGACCTGCCTGACAAAGTGAAGTAGACCAAAAGATCTTCAAAAACTAGAGATCATGCTGCGACCCAAAGAAATTCAGGAACAAATGAGAAACAAAGTAATAGAGATCTATCGGTCTAAAAAGGTTATGAAGCCATTTATAAAACTTTGGGACTCCAGAAAACCAAAGTGAGAGTCATTATCGACAAATGGCGAAAACATAAAACAGTGTTGAACCTTCCTGGGAGTGGCCAGCGGACCAAAATTACCCCAAGAATGCTGTAACGACTTATCCAAGAGGTCAAAAAAGATCCCACAATAACATCTAAAGAACTGCAGGCCTCCCTTGCCTCAGTTATGGTCAGTGTTCATGACTCCACCATAAGAAAGAGTTCCAAGACGAAAACCACTGCTGAGCAAAAAGAGCATAAAGGCTTGTCACAGTTTTGCTAGAAATCATGATGATCGCCAAGACTTTTGGGAGAATACTCTGTGGACTGACAAGACAAGAGTTGAACTTTTGGAAGGTGTATGTCCCATTATATCTGGCGTACAAGTAACACAGCATTTCAGAAAAGGAACATCATACCAACAGTAAAATATGGTGGTGGTAGTGTAATGGTCTGGGGCTGTTTTGCTGCTTCAGGACCTGAAAGACTTGTTGTGGTAAATGAATTCTGCTGTCTACCAAAAAATCCTGAAGGAGAATATTTGGCCATCTTTAAGTGACCTCAAGCTGAAGCACACTTGGATTGGGCAAGTCCACCTCTAAATGGCTTAAGAAAAACAAAATTAAGACTTTGGAATGGCCTAGTCAAAGTCCTGACCTTAATCCGATTGAGATGCTGTGGCATGACCTTAAAAAGGCGGTTCATGTTCGAAAATCCTCCAATGAAGCTGAATTACAACAATTTTGCAAAGATGAGTGGGCCAAAGTTCCTCCAGAGAGTTGTAAAAGACTCATTGCCAGTTATCACTTGATTGCAGCTGTTGCTGCTAAGGGTGGCCCAGCCAGTTATTAGGTTTAGGAGGCAATCACTTTTTCACACAGGGCCCTGTAGGTTTGGATTTCTTTTTCCCTTAATAATAAAAACCTTAATTTAAAAACTGAATTTGTGTTTACTTGTTTTATCCTTGTTTAATATTTAAATTTGTTTTGTGATCTGAAACATTTAAGTGTGAGAAACATGCAAAAGAATAAAAAGTCAGGAAGGGGGGAAAACACTTTTTCACACCACTGTATTCGTACATAATTGAGACGATTTCATTGTTGCTTTTATGAACCTCTGTTATTTTTATAGGAAAAGTGTCTGCAGATTTGAGTCCACCAAACTGCTGACAAAGCTATGGTTTTGGGTCTAGCTTTGACACATCTATATTGACGATCATCGTGAACTAAAAAATAGACAAAATAAAGTTTTAATGCCTCACACCACATGCAAATTAGCAGGCAAGTGTCCACTGGGTGTTCCTGAAATTGTGAAGTGTCCAGACAGTTCTGTTTAGCCCTTCCCCTGTGCTGTTGATTAACATTACTCGGATGTGCCGCATCAATACGCTCTGGATTATGGAGCTGGTGCCTATCATGTCAATCAACACAGGGTAAGGATAGGGCTACACGATAGCTGACACCAGTCTCGCGGCCAAAGTGTGCTAGGTGTCGCTGCTACATCACAGAGCAATACAAGTGAATGGGGTCACATACCGATGCTCAGGGTCGGATTTTTTGCAACTTACTTGTACCCTTAAGTGTCACAATGGACCTCATTCACATGTATTGCACTGTGATGTAGCAGCGGCACACTTGACTACTAATTTGTATGTGTCACATTATTAAAATGTTTTTTTTTTTCAACACACTATGATCAGTATTCGGCCACATTCACACGTTCAGTATTTGGTCAGTATTTCACATCAGTATTTGTAAGTCAAAATCAGGAGTGGGTGACAAATGCAGAAGTGGTGACGTGTTTATTATACTTTTCCTCTGATTCTACCACTCCTGGTTTTGGCTTATAAATACTGATGTAAAAAACTCACCAAATACTGAATGTGTGAATGTAGACTTAGCGATGAGCTTAAGCTAGACACAATAGACTCCAAGAACAAGAAGACTCCATAGACTCCATACAGGAAAAATCCATAGACTCCAGAGGAAGACTCCATAGACTGCACAGGACCTACAGTACTTACCTCTACGAAAACCAAAATATATATGACAGAGTTAAATGCATCAAACCTCATAATCTGGGAAGATGAAAAAACTGAGCATAAGACTGAAAATAAATAATAAAGTTTTATTACATTAATAATGGATTGATAAATAAAGGAGGTCCTCGCTCCTCCTGTACAAGTCGCCGTCACGTTTTGTTCAAGATTATTGTAATTGTTATTGTATGTATATCCCTTTTTCACATGTAAAGCGCCATGGAATAAATGGCACTATAATAATAAATAATAATAATAATAATGATAACAATAAATACTATACAATTAAAGTAAGGGAGAAATATGGCTAAGAACATATAAAGGGGAGATGAACATACCCCTCGAAAAGAAGCAAAAAAGAAGAACCCCACAATTTATGCTCCAGAAAACCATAATAGTGGCAGTAGATGACAAAAGACCAGCATATTAGGTTTGAAGTTGTAAATGATGAATCAGGTGAAAACCCTAAACTCCGTGATATCACAGATCTATACAATCCTAAGGATGTAAAACGCCATTACGCCAAATTTATGGGGTCCTTTTGTACCTATGTCGGGGTCGTAGCGACATTCCACTCGTCCTCCAGTCACTCCAAATTAAGGCTATGAGCATGGGTCAACCATTCAAAGAATGAGTCAGACAACAAGCTGGTTCAAACTCAGAGCATGCTCAGAAGGCTACTGGCAAGCCACGATCTCAGCAATGTTCTGCCTTTATTTCCGCATGCACAAACCTAAATACACTACATAATGGGGAGGGGAAAGGGGTTGTTCGGGGCGGGGTAAGCCATAAATGTCTAGTATCTGGCCACTCCTGATTGGTCCACGTCTCCTTAACTCAGTCTCTGGGCAGACAACCGTCAGTTGATGATTCGGTTTCATTTCTCTGAAACAGGTGCTGGCTGATACCGGCGCCATCTTAGCATAAGTTTCGATTTAAGTAACACGTAGCAAGGAAAGCTTATTGTTATAAGACACAAAATGGTGGTTAGTACATAAGCAAAGCGTATAAAAGTGGAAAAATATATATTCTTTCTTACCCTGACATTCCCCCCTAAACACTAAGCTTTCCCTTGCTTCGGGGCCTTTGAGACTGTCCATGTGTGGGGAGAGGGGAGGTGGATTTCTTCACCCAATTATCTTAGAAGCTGCCCCCTTATGGGACGCCCCCAAACAATTGAGTCCTACCCTAAATGACACATGGAGTTCTCCCAACTGACCCTAAACTAAATCTCTCAATTGGACTCTGTCATGGGGGGTCTGGTCAGGCTTATTTAAAGGAGTGTATTTCTCCATATCTTCCTTACTGGTATCATCATGTAACAGAGATGTGGTTTCTTGATTCAAAAAGGTCTCGGAGGTTGGAACAGCATTGTTTATAGCTTTCCTGTATGAGGGGACTATGCAGCATACCATGTCATTCCTGCGCAATTCACTATGTCACAGTAATCAAATCGATACGTCTGAATTTTTGCGTGAGTATCTACCCAAAATGTGGTAGCTGTCCACCCTGGGACAGACAGTAAGCATATGGAAAGGATATAGAAGAAGGTAGTCATCTTTTATAGGCTCGCTTTGTCTCTCTTGCAGTGGGAGGCGTGAATCCAGGTGCTCCTGCCCTCAAGCTTCAGAGCTGTAGGAGTAGTCAGGATTACAGTGTAGGGGCCCTCAAATCTGGGTTGGAGACAGTCTTTCCGGACAAACTTCTTTACGTACACCAGGTCGCCTGGGGTGAAATCAAGTACCCCATCACCTGTGGATTCTGGGAGAGAAGCAGATACTGTAGAGCGGGTGTTAGTCAATTCTTTAGACAGAGCAATCACAAATTTTACTACTCTATCATGTGTTTCAGACAACTCTTGGGGCCTAATTTCTCTTATTTTAGGTGGGGTCCCAAACAAAATTTCATAGGGAGTTAGCCCATGTTTAGCTTGTGGGGTGTGTCTGATATGATACAATACTATAGGGAGTAGGTCGGGCCAGGGGAGGGGATGATCTTAGGTCATTTTCAAGAGCTGGGTCTTGAGTGTGGAATTCATCCTTTCCACTTTGCCTGAACTGGCAGGATGGTATGGAGTGTGGAGGCCCAAATCTGTTCCCAACATGTTCCAAAGTTCTTTGTAGATATTTGCTGTGAAAGTGTTAGAACCTTGCTCTTAGGTTTTTTCCTTTGCTGGTCACATGACCTCGTTGGCCTATTTAATCCTGCTCCGCCCTTCTGGCTTTGCTGGACTTCATTGTATAACTACTTTCTAGCTAGCCTGTGCTCTGTATCTAACTCTGTTAGTTTGCTTGGTCTACGGACCTCAGTGTTCTATATATTTTGTTTGTTTGTCTGTCTGCTACTATTTCTGTTAGGAGGTGTCCCATTTTGCTCCCAGTCCTTAGTACTTGTAGGGATTCCTTCCCCACATCTATAGGTCTCCGTACAGACTAGCTTAGGACTTTAGCAGGTCTGATCGCAGGATCAGGTTCCCTGTTACATCATAGGGATTCAGCTGAGTTCTATCGTAGGGACAGATTTCCTCTCTTTCCTTAGCTCTGGTAGCAGAACATAACAGAAAGCTGGTCCTTGATCCGATTCTATGACTTGGGGAACTCCAAATCTGCAGGCAATTTCAGTGATCAGTTTCTTGGCTGTGACTTTAGCAGTCATGTTGACAACCAGGTAGGCCTCGGGCCAGGCTGAGAACATATCCACGGCTACCAAAACGTACTCATATTTTCCTGCTTTAGGCATTTGGATATGGTCGACTTGTATTCTCTGCCAAGGGTAGTCTGGTTTAGCCAGGTGTTGGAAAGGGACCCGTGCCGCACACGTTGGGTTGCAGGTAGCGCAGACAGAGCAGGATTTTGAGTATGCAGTCACAGTGGAAGAGATTCCGGGTGCAAAGTACAGTTTCTTGATACATGCCAAGGCTTGATTCTTTCCTCTGTGTGTAGACCCGTGAGCCCATGCTGCCACGGCTGAGTACATGCGCCTGGGCAAGCAAGGTTTTCCGTCCACTTGATAAAGAGTTGAGTCGACCTTTAAATCTTTGCGACCTCCAAGCACGGCTCCCGCCGCTTTCCATTGCTTGACTTCTTCAGTGGGGGTCTTCCTTTGTTCTTCACACAATTTTTCTTCAGGCATCCTGACCCCCCTGGATTCCACTCGTGTCTCCGCTGGACTTGTATGGTCTTCCGCCGGCTGTTCTTTGGCCCTTGCTCTAGTGAGCACCACAGCTACGGTTTGCAGGGTCTCCCCCATCTCTTCTTCCTTTTCCTGCCACTTTGATGACACATTCTCCACTGCTGCAGTCTTGGCTGCTTGGTCAGCTAGGTGGTTGCCCCTGGCTTCCCTGGAATCTAGTCTTCCATGAGCCTTGACCTTGATAACAGCAACCTGAATGGGTAGTTCCAGGGCCTTCATTAGGGCCTTAATCCATGAGGCATGTTTCACTGGTGTACCTGCAGTTGTGATGAATCCTCTAGACTTCCACAAGAGTCCAAAATCATTGCAAATTCCATGTCCATACCTAGAATCGGTATATATGTTTGCCGTTGTTCCAGCTGCCAGGTGGCAGGCTTCTGTGAGAGCTACAAGTTCAGCTTCTTGTGCAGACATGTATGGTGGTAGAGCTTCAGCCTTGAGGACTGTTAGGTCTGTTGTGACAGCATATCCCGTGTGGAACTTCCCTTGAGGGTCTGCGAAACGGGATCCATCAGTCCATAGGTGCAAGGCAGGGTGTGCGAGCGGATGTGCCACCATATTCTCTGGAGCAGAAGTCTCTTCCTGCAAAATTTTTATACAATCATGAAAATCATGAGGTTCCACCAATGGACCTTCACCCTGTTCGTCTTCCCCCCTAGAAGGTGGAAGCAAAGTGGCAGGGTTGATAGTCAGACATCTGGTAAATGTTATATTGGAGGGCAACAATAGGAAACACTGCAGCCGCAGGTCTCTTTGGTTGGTTAGATGTTTCGGAGATGTTTGTTGCAGAACAGCCGAGAGATCATGGCCGGCCTGTATAACTAGATCATGTCCAAGGACGATATCAGCTGACTTGTCAAGAAGGATGTGAGCAGCGTGGACTGCCTTAAGGCACGTGGGGGCAGTTCGGGCGACAGGGTCCAGGCGGGCTGAGTAGTAGCCTAAAGGCCGATACTTATGATCATAGCGTTGTGCTAGAACTCCAGAGGCATGACCTTCTCATTCAGAGACAAAGAGGTGAAATGGCTGAGTATAGTCTGGTAAGCCCAAGGCCGGGGCAGAGACAACAGCCTGTTTAAGGCGGTCAAAACATAGTCTGCGTTGGTGAGAGACACGCGAATCTTCAGCATGAAACCAGACAGAGCCTTCGTCCTTAAGACAGTCATACAGGGGTTGCATAAGCTTTGAGGCATCCGGGATCCATTGCCTGCAGTAAGTGATGAGGCCAAGGAAAGTCTGCATAGCGGAGTAGGTGGTTGGGAAGGTGATATCCATGATGGCTTGTTTTCTTTCTTCAGTCAGATGTCTAGCACCTTGTGATATACAATGTCCGAGGAAAATGACCTTTCTGAGACTCAGAAAGAGAATAGGAGGGATCCAATGGCTGGATGTCCTTAAGGAAAAAAATGTCCAGGAAGGATGGGAAATTTTTAAAAATGAGATTCTCAAAGCACAATCGTTAACAATCCCGAAAAGTAGGAAGAATGGGAAGCATTTAAGGAAACCAGGATGGATGAACACAGAACTTAAACACATGCTAAAAAGAAAGAAAGAAATGTTTATGAAATGGAAAGAGGGAGGCATATCTAAAGAAGATTATAATGCAGTCTGCAGATCCTGCAGGGCACGTATCAGGTTAGCTAAAGCTGAGAATGAATTAAGGCTTGCAAGAGATGTCAAAAGCAATAAAAAAGGATTTTGGGGGTATGTCAAAAGTAAAAGAAAAGTCAAAGATGCTATAGGATTTTTACAGGATGAAAATGGAGAAATGGTAAGAGAGGATGTTGAGAAGGCCGAACTTTTTAATTCCTATTTTGCATCTGTTTTCTCTCAGAAAGAAAATGTAACATCAACTGATCTTCACTGTCCTTTTAAAGGAATAGAGGAATCCAAGTTATCTGTAAACAGAAAGATTGTGAGGGAATATTTAGCTAACATAAATGAGTTCAAGTCTCCAGGTCCAGATGATTTACACCCCAGAGTACTGAAGGAGATCGTAGAAGAAATTTTAGAACCACTCTCCATAATCTTTGAAAATTCTTGGAGAACAGGAGAAGTCCCAGAAGACTGGAGAAGAGCAAATGTTGTTCCTATCTTCAAAAAGGGGAAGAAGGTGGACCCAGGGAACTATAGGCCGGTGAGTCTGACTTCTATACCAGGAAAGATCTTTGAACAAATTATTAAACAACATGTATGTAAGTACATGGATAAGAATGAAGTGATTAACCAGAGTCAGCATGGGTTTGTAACTAACAAGTCATGTCAGACTAACTTAATTTCCTTCTATGACAGAATCACTGACTGGGTGGATCAGGGAAATGCTGTAGATATAGTATATCTTGACTTCAGCAAAGCATTTGACAAAGTATCTCACACCATCCTTATTGAAAAAATGACCAAGTATGCAATGGACCAGGCAACTGTTAGGTGGATTCATAACTGGCTTAGTGATCGGACTCAAAGGGTGGTTGTAAATGGCTTCACATCCAGCTGGATGAATGTCTCAAGTGGGGTACCACAGGGCTCCGTCCTGGGACCTGTATTGTTCAACATCTTTATCAATGATTTAGATGAAGGAATTGAGGGTAAACTGATTAAATTTGCTGATGACACAAAGCTAGGAGGGATAGCTAATACTAGAGAAGAGAGAGAGAGGATTCAAAAAGACCTAAATAAACTGGAGCAGTGGGCAGCAACCAACAGAATGGTTTTTAACAGGGAAAAATGCAAAGTACTACATCTGGGCAATAAAAATGAAAAAAGCATATACAGAATGGGAGGAATAGAGCTAAGCAACAGTACATGTGAAAAAGACTTAGGTATACTAATAGATCATAGACTGAACATGAGTCAACAGTGTGATGCAGCAGCAAAAAAGGCAAATACAATTCTGGGATGTATTAACAGAAGCATACAGTCTAGATCACGTGAAGTCATTATCGGACTTTACTCCTCTTTGGTCAGACCTCATCTGGAATACTGTGTACAGTTTTGGGCACCACATTTTAAAAAAGACATAGACAAACTGGAGCAAGTTCAGAGAAGAGCGACCAGAATGGTGACTGGTCTGCAAACCATGTCCTATGAGGAACGGTTGCAGGATTTGGGAATGTTTAGCTTGCAAAAAAGAAGACTGAGAGGAGACTTAATAGCTGTCTACAAATATGTCAAGGGCTGTCACATTGTAGAAGGATCATCTTTATTCTCATTTGCACAAGGAAAGACTAGAAGCAATGGGATGAAACTAAATGGGAGGAGACACAGATTAGATATTAGAAAAAACTTTTTGACAGTTAGGGTGATTAATGAGTGGAACAGGCTGCCACGAGAGGTGGTGAGTTCCCCTTCAATGGATGTCTTCAAACAGAGGCTGGACAGACATCTGTCTGAGATGATCTAGTGAATCCTGCTTTGAGCAGGGGGTTGGACCAGATGACCCAGGAGGTCCCTTCCAACTCTACCATTCTATGATTCTATGATAGGGCAGACACCATTGGACTTTGCCTTTCGAGACTTTACAGTTAGCTGAGTGAAGAAACCAGAGAAGGGATGCTGACATCTCTGGCAAATTTTCTTTAGTGCCGCAGAGTAAAAGATCATCCACATATTGTAGAAGAGTGACCTGAGGGTTCTCTTGAACCCATGGCTCCAGAATAGACTTCATAGAATGAATAAATTGGTTAGGAGAGTTCTGGGCTCCTTGTGGAGTCCTGGTCCATGTAAGCTGTGCTCCTTGAAAGGTAAAGGCAAAAAGAAACCACGAATCTTCATGCAAGGGTATACTGAAGAAGGCGTTGGCCAGATCTAACACCGTAAACAAGGTGGCCGTTGGAGGCACCTGAGATAAGAGGGTGTTTGGGTTGGGTACCACTGGAGTTTCTAAAATGGTAGCTGCATTGACGGCTCTAAGATCCTGAACCAACCGGTATCTTGGAGGCTCTCCCAGAGCGGTTTTCTTTTTTACAGGAAAGAGGGGTGTATTGCATGGAGATACACATCTGACAAGGACTCCTGACTCCAGGAGGGAAGCGATTTGGGTACCCAAGCTTTGTTCTTGTGCCGCCTTGAGGGGGTATTGTGGCAACCGTGGGTACTTGTGTCCAGGTTTGAGGTATACTTGGACCGGGGGAACCTGCAGGAGGCCAACGTCCTCTGGCCCGCTGGACCACAGAGAGTGAGGGAACTGTGAGGTATCAAGAAGAGTGTGAGATTGTATGGTCATCATCATGAGAGGGAAGGCTTTGAGAATGCAGCGGTCTTCAGTCCCTTGTTCGGAATGAGGGTCTCGCAGAAGAAGCTCCATACCATGGTTTCCGAAGGTAATAGTTGCCTTCATCCGCTCTAAGAGATCGGCTCCCAACAAATTAACGGGGCAAGTTTCTGAGACCAAGAATCTTGTGAGTACTCCAGTGAATGGTCCTGCAGACACAGGGACTGTGAGTGGAGAGGAAATATGTTGGCCTTCCACCCCAACACAGGTGAGGGGATACCGAGGGAGGGAGCTGTGTGGAAGAAATGACAGATGTGGCCGCCCCAGTGTCCACCAGGAACTTCAATGGTTGATGGTCCACCTGTAAAGTGACAGTCCCACAGGCGGCCGTGGGGTGCATAGCCGGGAAAGTGGACACTGGTTGACCGGGCCGTCATTGGCGTGGGTGAGATGGTTCACGGGAAGGTCCATGGTTGCGTGGACCGTCATGAAACGAACGGTCATGGTATTGTCTGCGAGTTGGACAGTCTCTGAGAATGTGATTAGGGCTACCACACTCCCAACACAGCATGCGTCCTTCAGAATCACGAGATTGTCTCTTGTCTCTAGGTGGCCACCTGTCATTTCTTCTGTCTTGTTTTCTATATGTGGGAGGAGTATCATCACCTGTGCCTTTAACCATTACCCACTTGATTCCATGTTGGTTGCCAGGGGGTGGGTAGCTTTCTTGAGCTTGATATACCATGGCAGGAGCGGCTTTCTTCTTTGGCTTAGTATCCTTTTCCATTTATAGCATGGCTTTTTGGAAAGCTTTGACAATGTCCACCGCGTCGTTAAAAGAAGAAGAACGAATCTCGGGGCGTACCCTCAGAACCTCATCTCTGAGAGCGTCTTGTAGGCCATCTACTAGGGCCTGAACCAACAGGGCGGCCTGCGTCTTGACGTGAGGACTGTATCCCAGATCCTCAAAATGCATGCTGAGTCTTGCAGCATATCTTTCCACAGATTCATCAGGGTCTTGTTGAACATCTTGTACAGACCCAGCTTGATCTGACAAGCGATCCTGAGCCCAGGCTTTCAACTGTTTCATGTATTCTAGGCCGGATTCATACGTACTAAGGGATCCTGCTTTTGTGGAATCCATGGCCTTTTCGATAGTAGGCAAGAAATATTCCTTGGCCTTCACAGATGTGATACCTGCCAAATCAGCCCAGGTTGCACCATAAATGGCTCTGGTTGTGTCCAAGCGTCTAGCATACTGCATGGGAGATTTATCGGGATCAGGAAGCTTTGAGACCAGAGTGTCTACTTGTATTGGGGTAAAGGGTTGATATTTGATCATCCCTAAAGGTCCAGGAACTTGTTGAGGACCAGGCAGCGTCGCGTGTTCCTTGGTGGTGTTTGGGGTGGCCGCTAGGGAGGATTCTTCAGGCAACAGAACCGCATTAGGTATCGGTGTCGGGGAGGAGGTTGCCACTAGTAGCTTAAGGGCCAAAGGCATAGCAGCATGAACTGCTGCACTACGGACACATACAATGCGTATTGAGTCCAATCCATGGGAGAGGGTCTCCATGCCTTCCTTGAGGGCTAGTACGTGTTCCTCCATGCACGGCCCGAGTGGGTAGCCGAAAATTCCAGAAGATATAAGTGGTATCGCTAAAGTGCGTCTGGGCATATCCTGATGACTCAATTTTCCTGCATGGAGGAGTACTGAACGGATGGTAGATGCGAGAGTGGAACGTGACTCTTCGGGGTTCTGGGGGTCATAAATAGGACCCACTGCATGTATGATGACATCAGCGGGCAGTCTACCCGCACGGGTGACTAAGGTCTGGCCTTTTGAAAGCTCTCCGTTTTCGGCTAAGTGAGCCTGGCATTCTGCAGCCAGAGTGGAACCAGTAGCAAGGGCAATTTTACGAGCCAATCCTCCAGCATGGCTCATACGGGTGTTTGCAGGGTTGACTATGGCCCCCACCCGATGTGTAAGGATGTCACCATAGCTTATTGACAGAGTGACAGGGCGTCCTGATGGGTCTACTAGATTCCGGGAGCGGCAGGGGTCCCAGACTTCTGAGGGGCTGGGGGGTGGTGCTCTTTCAGCAGTTGCTTGGAGCAAGGGCCGGAGTATGGGTAATGAATGTGGGGTGGAGGATGCCATAGGAGACGTATGGGGTAAAGGGGGGGGGCGCTGAAGTATCTTGAGCCCATCCCTCATCTGGCTCCGTATCGTCTTGAGTAACAGTATGTTGGCGGAGGGAGAGCAGTCTGGCCTGAAATTCTGGGGAGTTGAGGAGGATATCCCCAGAGTTATGGGCGACCCCCATGGGGAACAGAGGGAGCGCCTCAGCATCGTGGACTGGAGCAGAGGGTATCGCATTAGTTTCAGATGGGTGCTCTGGGACTGCGGGCTTTTCCACCCGTACTGGCGGCTGGTAATAAGCACCGGACGGATCTAATAGTGGATATAGGCCGGATTGGGGCTTTCCGGGCCTCCCACGACAAGTAAAAGGTGTAGTAAGATGGCCGTTGGAGGGAGGAGTTGGAGTGGGAGTGGGATTGTTCTTGGAGGCAGGCTGGGCATCGTGCCATGGGCGGCCCGCCCCACAGACACAGCAGAACTTCGCCCAGGGCGGGTTTTGCTCTCCGCACATACGACACGTCCATCCTTCCGATGATTTGGCGTCGGCGCCATTATAGGGTGGTGGCTGAGGGCTCGGTGTAGTGACAGGCATCAACGGGGTTACGGCCAATTTAGGGTCACATAACAAATCACATTCTGCAGCTTTCATGTATCCGAACAAAGGCTCTGCATTCTCTGTCCCCCCTGCACCATCTACTTCTTTCCAGCCCTCAACCTTTAAATCATTTGCTACTCTAAGATGTGCCTGAGCCTGGTGCAGGAGTCCTTCATCACTCAACTTCCCCTTATTTTGTATAACGCATTCTTTCACACTGAAGGCTGAAGCCTGCCTGTACTGGGTAGTCTTATCATTTAATACAGATTCCTAACATTCTTAACAGCGTTCTTTCCTTCCCGTGACTCTACTAGCTGGATGACTCCCACTGCACCATCCGGCAACTTGTGAGGTCTTTCAGATTTGAACATACGCAACATTTTCTTATAGAATGCAATGATCTGTCGCGACTCAGATCACTGGTGCAGTCCACAGGTCGCCACCGGTCAGTGTAGAGCACACCTCAATACACTGGTGAGACAGAGAGACACCTCAATCTATCCCCTTCCCTAACCTTGAATGGCGACTTTACAGTGCGACTCACCACGGCACCCTGACTACAGGTCGCCACCCGTCAGTGTAGAGCACACCTCAATTCGTCACAGATTCTTCCTCCCTTACACCTCAATTTAGGGATGGCTTGGAATCGACTATCAGTCACGGTAGGCAACTATCTAAGAAAAGTACAGTGACGGGGGAGGAGGAGGTGGTGTGCACACGAGCACGCGCAGGCATGCGACGTCACTCGGTCTCACAGTTGCTGGTTCAGGACGTGGCGCGGGACGCCTGAGGTCTCACCACTCGACCGGTCACCCACCCAGATCCAAACTGACAACCCCACAGGAACCGGTGCGGCTGACACACAGGCAAGTGAGACATATAAAATATATCTCGACTTACCGTGTTCGATGGAGGTTGATCAGGCCTCAAATTCAGCCGCCGCGGTCACCACCAGGGAAGTCAGTAATATGGGTCCGGGAGGGCGGCGTACCGCTAGCCACGCCCCACGTTGGGCGCCATTTGTCGGGGTCGTAGCGACATTCCACTCGTCCTCCAGTCACTCCAAATTAAAGCTATGAGCATGGGTCAACCATTCAAATAATGAGTCAGACAACAAGCTGGTTCAAACTCAGAGCATGCTCAGAAAGCTACTGGCAAGCCACGATCTCAGCAATGTTCTGCCTTTATTTCCGCATGCACAAACCTAAATACACTACATAATGGGGAGGGGAAAGGGGTTGTTCGGGGCGGGGTAAGCCATAAATGTCTAGTATCCGGCCACTCCTGATTGGTCCACGTCTCCTTAACTCAGTCTCTGGGCAGACAACCGTCAGTTGATGATTCGGTTTCATTTCTCTGAAACAGGTGCTGGCTGATACCGGCGCCATCTTAGCATAAGTTTCGATCTAAGTAACACGTAGCAAGGAAAGCTTATTGTTATAAGACACAAAATGGTGGTTAGTACATAAGCAAAGCGTATAAAAGTATAAAAGTGGAAAAATATATATTCTTTCTTACCCTGACACCTATATACTGTATGCCTCTGATACGGACTATACTATGATACAATTCAGTATCATGAAGATTGCAGACTCATACAGCTCATGTTCATGAGCCCTAAAGCAAATCATGGGCAATGGGAAAGAAACAAAGACTTATTTGCACCTGTCATATGGCAATTTTAGCATCTATTTAAAAACCAAACCCATATGAAAGCCATGTGTCACAGGTTACAAATGCATCAACCTGATCATTTAGGGTGAAATATTAATTCCAGTAACTATGTATTTTAAAATTAAATTGGAAGCATAGGGAAGTAACATACGGGAAGATGATAATTAACATCCTTGTGGCTTCACTTTAGAGAAAAGAAACTTTAAAATGGAAATGAAACTGAAAATGAGAAGAACATTCATGTTTTACACAGAAAGGTAAAGTTTTGAAACCCTGTTGTTATATATCTTGACACTATATACAGATACATTGATCACACTAATATATTAGGGATACCGTCATTAAAAAGTATGAAACAGATTATGCTATACATTCAATTGTCTGCAAAAATTTGGTCAAGATTATTGCAGTTAACATTTACCATTCCTGAGGCACCATGTGCACAAATGTAGAGCCATAAGGGACTGATCCAAATACAACACTTATAGCTTGCTATGCCCATACATTTCCTCCATGTACAGCTAATTTCATGGTCTAATGGATTTATATAAAACATGTACGAAAAATAATCCAAACGTATTCAACTGCATGCCATAATAAGGAGGTATTCTCGCCCAGAAGTATTGCTCCTGGAGAATTTATACGATATCTCACGAAGGCACCATATTGCTGCACAAGGAATTCCAATCAGCTTATGTACAAGATCCATATGGACGACCCCTAAATATCCTAACAACTTTGAGAACTTATCGTCAACATGGCCAATGGATAAAACTAAGCTAATTATTGCTGCATTATAAAAACATAATGAGAGAACTTCTACTGGCGAAACCCAGATTCAACTATCAACGCCTTCTGTATGTAAGTCCAGGCCTAACACCTGTGCAGGGATATCATGGGTGCTATCCTTCTACTATGAATTGCTAAAGAGGGCTAATAAGGGTAAAAAAAAACAGCAAAATGGAGAGTGGATATATGTTCAAAACATTAATATACAGAATATTACTTTTTATAACCATCGCTGATATAAAGGGGCATTCTAAGGTTTGGAAGCTATCCCCTATCCATAGAAGAGAGGATAACTTCCTGATCGCTATACTCCGACCACAGGGCCTCCAACCAATCCTGAGAACTAGAGATCTGACCAATTTCGGTGTTCGGTAGCGATCCTACACCAGAGTGTTCCTGCACTACAGACTTCACCCTTTCCCGTCTGTGTGTGTGTAGATAGGCCGGGTCTCCCTCTGAGCCCCTCTCAGGTATAGGGGTCGGGTGGCAATTCCTCTCCATCCGACGCCCGGTGGGATCCTCAGGGCCTAACCGGGCTTTCCTGTCCTGGACGTAGAGTACAAGGTCGGGTGTCGGTACCCCTCTTGCAGCCGGAATCCCTCTGAATAGATCAGGTAGGCGAGGACAGGTGGCGTGCTCCGCTCCGTCAGCATCCTCCCCGGGACCCATTTGCTAGGGAGCCACACTCTAAAGCTCCCGGTCCTTCTTGATCCTGGTCCTCGGCCGGGTTGAGACATTCCTACGTCTGCAACCTCCCTCTCGTCCCAAGATCAGGGTACGAGGGCTGTGTCCCATGCCGGTGCAGGACCACACAGGATCTGCGCTCCCGGAGGGAAGTCACATTACACACAGTATTTTGACAGCACAGTGACAGCCGACAGACTAGCAAAGGCTAGACTGATGGACCACAGAAGAACCAAAGGACCAACGAACGAACAAGAACCAAGATCAAAGATGGCATTCTATTAAGTACTAGATTTGAAGTGTAACCAACTAGTTGTTCCTCCACCCACACCCACTAACTGGTTCCTACCACTTTGTGTTCCCCAGTCTCCCTGTAACCAGGGGAGCAGCACCTAGTGCATACTAGCTCCCTCTGGTGGAAATGTGGTGTTGGATGCAAAAGGCTAGATCACTACCATCACACCGGCCTTACCTCAGAGGAGGAACACCACACTCCATTGAAGAAGTGCAGCATTCCTGTGGCGGTCGAACCCTCAGGGGCGCCACAGGACCGCCAGAAAATGTCTACGAAAATGGGTGATCGACATCTGCTCTTCAGAGCCCTGGTTCTTGTGATCGGTTGGAGCCCCCCAGTGATCAGGAGGTTGTCCGCTATCTCATGTATAGGGCACAACTTCCAATTTGAAAATGCCCCATTAGGCTGCGTGCCCACGATGCGTTTTTCATGCGTTTCCGCTGCGGAATTTCCGCAGCGGAAACGCATCAAAAACGCTTGGTAATCCGCACCCCATGGTCCCCAATGGCATTCCGCAATGTCAATGCACATGCTGCGGATTTTTCCGCAGCGTTTCTGCAGCGCTCATAAATCCGCAGCATGTTCATTAATTTTGCGGAAGCGCCGCCATTGACTTGCATTGAGACGCATAGAATCCGTGTCTGTACATTTGTACACGCGGATTATATGCGTTTCAATGTGCGTATGGTACCCAGTTCTGGAGGAGAGAAGACTCTCATCCAGACCTGGGTACCATTGTGCCTGTAAAAAAAAGAATAAAATAACAAATAAAGTTTATATTCACCTGTCCGGTGGCCCCTGCAGCACTTATCTTCCAGGACCTGAGATGACGTCGCGGTCATGTCACCACAGGCTGTCTCGCGATGTGCCGGCAAGCCAGGAAGGAACCAGGAAGGAGCGCGACAGCACACGCGGTGGGGCATCGGAGGTAAGTATAGCTTTATTTTTTTAATTTTTACGGTCACACTGTATAAATCCATGCCGTTTGCATGGATTTATATAGTGTGACCTAGTAGACAAGCACTTTCCAAGTGATGCTAATCGCCTGGAAAGTGCTTGTCAGTCCGCATGCGGAAACGCATGCGTTAATGCATGTGAATCCGCATGTGAATCCGCATGTATTCTGCAGGAAAAACGCATGTACAATCTGCATGCGTTTTTTCTGGCAAGGGAGATGCAGAAACGCTGCAGAAATTTTCTGCTTCATTTCTGCATTGTGGGCACATAGCTTTAACTAAATACTAGAAGTACAGTATTTGTAAGGTAATATATTGCGTTTTAAAATGTTTTCCTCGGAGTCTGCAGTATATATGACCACAGAACATTAAACTTATGCATCATTGTACTCAGGCTCGGTCTGGCCTGGCGGGGCGCCGGGAAATTTCCCGGTGGGCCCCGGGCCCCTTGCAGAGGGAACAGGAAAATTTAAAATAAAAATAAAAAAAAGTGGTCGTGGGCCCTTTAAGGGCGCGCGCACACACTTTCACCGACGCGATGCCCAGGACAGTAGCGGGAGGGGCCTGGGAGCAGGAGAGCAGGGGCTGCACTGCAGCGTCACACTCAGCAGACAGGGAAGCACGTCTGCTAAAAGTGACGTCACAGCGCGCCCTGCACTGCAGTCTCCCGCCTTAGGAGCGCATCTGTACACTGTATGGGCTGGAGACAAGCCAAGGTACTGTAATATTTGTGTGTTTGTATGGATTTTTATGTATATGCTGCCTACATGTGTGTGTGTACAGTGTGTGTATATGCCTGCATGTGTGTGTATATGCCTGTGTGTATATGCCTGTGTGTGTACAGTGTGTGTCTATGCCTGTGTGTCTATGCCTGTGTGTACAGTGTGTGTATATGCCTGTGTGTCTATGCCTGTGTGTGTACAGTGTGTGTATATGCCTGTGTGTCTATGCCTGTGTGTGTACAGTGTGTGTATATGCCTGTGTGTGTACAGTGTGTGTATATGCCTGTGTGTATATATGCCTGTGTGTGTATATATGCCTGTGTGTGTATATCCCTGTATGTGTACAGTGTGTGTATATGCCTGTGTGTATATGCCTGTGTGTGTGTTTATATGCCTGTGTGTGTGTTTATATGCCTGTGTGTATATGCCTGTGTGTGTGTTTATATGCCTGTGTGTGTGTTTATATGCCTGTGTGTATATGCCTGTGTGTGTGTTTATATGCCTGTGTGTGTCTTTATATGCCTGTGTGTATATGCCTGTGTGTGTGTTTATATGCCTGTGTGTATATGCCTGTGTGTGTATGCCTGTGTGTGTGTATATGCCTGTGCGTGTGTATATGCCTGTGCATGCATGTGTGTGTGTGTATATGCCTGTGTGTATATGCCTGTGTGTATATGCCTGTGTGTGTAGTGTGTGTATATGCCTGTGTGTACAGTGTGTGTATATGCCTGTGTGTATATGCCTGTGTGTGTACAGTGTGTATATGCCTGTGTGTACAGTGTGTGTATATGCCTGTGTGTGTGGTTATATGCCTGTGTGTTTATATGCCTGTGTGTATATGCCTGTGCGTGTGTGTATATGCCTGTGCGTGTGTGTATATGCCTGTGCGTGCGTGTGTGTGTGTATATATGCCTGTGTGTGTGTATATATGCCTGTATGTGTGCGTGTGTGTGTATATGCGTGATTGTGTCTATATGCCTGTGTGTGTACATTGTGTATGCCTGTGTGTTTGTGTCTTCACACGTGTATGTGTGTGTGTGTGTGTGTGTGCTTCCCTGCGTGTCTGCAATTTTGTGTGTGTGATTGTCTGAGTGTGTCTGTGCATTTCTGTGTGTGCTTGCCTGTGTGTGTACGTGTCCCCATTTCTGTGAGTATGTGTATCTGTGTGTATATTAGGGCTCTTTCACATGTCCTGATATTTACGGGACTAGAGATATCCGTGTCCACCTGTGTGTCATCCAAGTGACACATACTGGCGCTTGGGAATCAGTATACAGTTAGCGCTGTTCCCAAGAGCCGGGTGCTGAGCGCTGCCCTCATCATAGATCCCTGCAGGCGCTGTGATCAGCAGCAGTGGGGTCAATGATGAGAGTAGTAGTCTACTCCCACCGTGTCCGTGTCCAACTGTAAAAATAAGAATAAAATAAAAAAATCCTTATACTCACCTCTCCTAAGTGTCACCTGCTGTAATCCGTGCGAGTGCTCACGCCGAGGAGAATGACTCCTGCAGCGAGCTTGCTCCAGAGCTGTGCTTAGTGAATGACAGTGCACCGCTTGTTGAGAGCAGCTCCGGAGCCCACTCGCTGCAGGAGACATTCTCCTCGGCGTGAGAGCTCGCACGGATTACAGCGGGTGACACTTAGTAGAGGTTAGTATAAGTTTTTTTTTATTTTATTCTTTTTACAGTTGGACACAGCGGGTATAGACTACTATTCTCATCATTGACCCTGCTGGTGCTGATCGCAGCGCCAGCATGGATCCATGATGAGGGTGACTCGCCCCCTGGGCCGTGGGGCACTCGGATCCGGGTAATAGGGGAAACGATGGGAGTAGTAGTGGCAACCCGGTTTCGTGGCTCAGGGTGGTCAGGCCAGTGGTAGTCTGTTATGTGCTGATGATGTCCGACTACGCCACCCGTGGATTGCGGTTATTAGGAACCGCCGCTGCATGCAGACCGCTGGGGCTGATGATATGTGCAGCTATGGTAGTGTGACTCCCCACGGGAAGAGTGCGGCCCCAGGGCAGTATAGTGGATGGTGGGAGTGATGGTAGTGAGAGTCCCGGTGCTGATAGTGCTGGAGGAGCAAGGAGCACACAGACAACAGGTTGCAGTCCAGGGTCTTTACTAAACAGGCAAACTGACCCACAAACAGTCCCAGCTAGGAGGGGACCTGGATGTCTGAGAGCAACGGGGAAATTGGCCCTGGTCAGGGTGAGGGTGTAGGCCTACCGTGCTTTCTGCGCTCCTTCTGGCTATCTCCTCTTTATAAGGTAACAGCCCACGTTTCCAAGCTTTCCGTGTATTCTCGCCTGTATGGCCTGCGACGTGGGTTCCTTTCTGCTCCCAGCCTTGTACGGCTTTACTGGTCCCTTCGGTTGTGGCAGGGCCTCCAGGCTTCTTAGGCCAAGGAATGTACAGTCCCTTGCGAACTGGTTCTCTGCTGGGGGATGTGGAATCCTTCCAGCCTCAGACACCAAAGTCTGGTAAAGCTAAGTCTTTCTCTGCCAAGACAGGCTCTCTTCGCCTCTTGTCTCTGGCTTGTGGCTCTCTCCTACTGCCACACTTCCTCTTAGGTGCAATCAACTTTCTGTCCCTGCTCTACTCTGGGACACGTCTCAAAGCTGAGACAGGCTTTCCAGTTCTCTCTAACCCTGTCCCCAGTACCAGCTTTTATAGGGGC
Organism: Phyllobates terribilis; assembly: GCF_046119375.1. Classification (NCBI taxonomy): domain Eukaryota; kingdom Metazoa; phylum Chordata; class Amphibia; order Anura; family Dendrobatidae; genus Phyllobates; species Phyllobates terribilis. Next base: position 297,929,519 of record NW_027362771.1, read on the forward strand.
AGCCTGCTCCCCCTACTGGCCTGAGACAGGAGGCATTGCATGCTAATGTTCCCCTGGCCAGAGAACCTCCCCCTTGCTCTCAGACACAGCTTTAATTACACTTGTGGCATCCAGGTAGGGTGACACATTCCCCCCTAGTGAAATTTAGTACTCCGGGACTAAACAATAAACAAAGACAATATGCATAACAATAAAACATTAATAGACAGACGGCGCACAAATTGAGTTCTTTAGGTCACAGTGTGGCCTGTGACCGGGTGTCCATATCACCAAAACAACGGGGAGCCTTAACCAGGTGGGGGTCTGTCCTACCCCAAGTCCTTCACAGTCTTAGTTCATTCCTGGGTTAGGCTCCGAACGCAGTCCATACAAGGTCCCGGTTATAAAAAGTCCATAACCTTCGAGTCCTTACGGTAGCTGCAAGAAACTGAAACACACTATCAATAAACATGCAGGTAACTTTGGCAAACATTTTAACATTTGGCAACAGGGTTATTTACAACTTAGTACACTCTATATTCTCCAGCGGGCGGGTATCTGCCCCTTTGTGCTCCTGGTTGACCTCCTTAACCCACTGTCTGGTAGTGGACCAACCTGGCTTTCCCCACTAGCGTTAGGGGTACAGCTACCAGCTGGGTGTACAGGTAGGGCAGGCAGCTGTCTGCGGGTTCTTTGGCTTACCGCAGGCATGGCAGGCTCACTGTCAGCAGAGGGTTGACTCTCCTGGGCTGCTGGAACAGGCTCTTCTGCCTCTGGAACCGCTTGCTCCTCTTCACCTTCCGGCTCTGGTGTTGGTTGTTGCTGGGCCGGTTGCAGGAAATGCAGGACGGGTACCACTATAGCATCATTTATGCGAGTCCAGGACTGAGGGAACTCTCCGAGAACGGTGCTGATCATTTCTTCCTTGTCCTCTGCGGGTTCAAGGTCACTCTGATCCTCTTCTGCACTACGGAGTTGCTCGGGGCACCTTTTGAGGTGGTCTCTGGAGACGACACTAGTGGTTTCTCCTCCGTCCTTGGTGATTATGCACACCTTTGGGTTGTCGTGGTCAGACTGCAGTACGGTGTAGGGTTCCCTTTCCCACTGGTCGTCCAACTTATGTAGCCTTCTTTTTCGCTTTAGGACTTGCTCGCCAGGTTCTAGGGGACCAGCAGGGGCGTGTTGGTTGAAGAGTCTTTCTTGCTTCTCTCTCACCTGGGCCAGGCTCTTCTCCACACTCTCCTGTACCTTCTTGTACTGCAGTTGCCTTTCCGTATCCCAGTCCGCATCCGGGGAGGTGTCCTCAGGTATTAGGACTCCCATCTCCAGGTCTACGGGCAGCTTACCTGGTCTAGCTCGCATCAGGTAAGCCGGGGTGCAGTTTGTAGCGTTCACCGGGATGTTGTTGTACATGTCTACCAGGTCCGGCAATTTTTCTGGCCACAGGCTGCGTTCCTCCAGGGGCAACGTCTTCAGGAGATCAATGACTATATTGTTCATCTTCTCACACATCCCGTTGGTTTGGGGGTGGTAAGGCGTTGTCCGTATTTTCTTACAGCCATAGAGGTTGCAGAACTCCTGGAAGATTTCAGCCTCGAACGCTGGACCCTGGTCTGTCAGGACCTGTTCCGGATACCCGTGTGGACGGCAGAAATATTGCTGGAAGGCTCTGGCCGCTGTTTGGGCTGTCAAGTCCTTTACCGGGACCACCACTAGAAAACGGGAATAGTGGTCCACGATTGTCAGGGCATAGATGTATCCAGACCGGCTTGGAGCCAATTTGACGTGGTCCAGAGCTACCAGCTCAAGAGGCTGCGTGGTGACGATGGGCCTCAAGGGTGTCTTCTGGCTGGTGCGGTCCTTCCTCCTCAGGTGACAAGGGCCACAGTCTCTGCACCACTTTTCTACTGCTCCTCTCATGCCGACCCAAAAGAACCTCCCTCTTAGTAGGAACTCCAGTTTCTTCCAACCGAAGTGTCCCGCTCTGTCATGGTAAGATCCCAGGACCATAGCTGCATCTCGCCTTGGGACCACGACTTGCCAGGTCAGCTCGTGCGTCCGGTGGTTGACAATCCTTCTGCACAACTTGCCTTCGTAGAGGAACAGCTTGCTCTTCTCCTTCCATAACTGCTTGGCTTCCTCTGGGGCATCTGGATCTAGGCGGGCGTCTTCCCGGGTCAGCAGATCTTTCACCAGGCGGACAGCAGGGTCACTATCTTGGGTTTCGGCCCATCTGTGGTGAGGTAGGGGATTCATCATCACAGTTGTTAGATCCTCCTCCTTCACGTGGTGAGAGTGTTGAGCGGCTCCATACCGGTGAAACGCGGCGAGTTCTACCTCTTCCAGCTCTTCTGGGTCTTCGTCACCTTCAGGTAAGTGAGGCATTCTTGATAGGGCGTCCGCGTTGGCGTTGGTTTTGCCTGCCCGGTACTTGATCACGAAGTCATAGTTGGAGAGACGGGCCATCCACCGCTGTTCCAGGGCACCCAGTCTTGCATTGTCCAGGTGTGTCAACGGGTTGTTGCCCGTGTACACGGTGAACTTTGCGGAGGCCAGGTAATGCTTGAAGCGTTCCGTCACGGCCCACACCACCGCCAAGAATTCTAGCTTGAAGGAGCTGTAATTCTCCGGGTTCCTTTCGGTGGGCCTCAGCTTCCGGCTGGCGTATGCGATCACCCGTTCTCTGCCCTGTTGGTTTTGGGACAGTACGGCTCCCAGTCCCACATTACTGGCATCTTTGTGGAGAATGAAAGGCTGGCCATAATCAGGGTAGGCCAGGATCTCATCCCCAGTGAGGGCCAACTTTAGCTGGCGGAAGGACTCCTCTTCCGGTTTATCCCACTTGAAGGGTGGCTTTTGACTTCTGGACTTGGACTGTCCGATCAGGAGGTCCTGCATAGGAGCTGCCATCTTAGTGAACCCGGGGATGAACCTTCGGTAGTAGCCTACCAACCCGAGAAACTGTCTCACCTCTTTGATGTTCGAGGGGCTTGGCCAGCTCTTGATTGCCATGACCTTGTCAGGGTCGGGGGCCACTCCTTCCGCGCTTACCACGTGCCCTAGGTACTGGACCTTTGGTTTCAGCAGGTGGCACTTCGATGGTTTCACCTTCAGGCCATAGCCTGCCAGGGCTTCGAACACCTCAGCCAGGTGCTTGAGATGGTCCTCGTAGGTCTTCGAATAGACGATCACGTCGTCCAGGTAAAGGAGGACCGTCTCGAAGTTTCGGTGCCCTAGACAGCATTCCATCAGCCGCTGGAAGGTCCCTGGTGCGTTGCAGAGCCCGAAAGGCATACAGTTGAATTCGCTCAGTCCCATCGGGGTGGTGAAGGCGGTCTTCTCCTTGTCAGCCTCTGCCACAGGAACCTGCCAGTACCCGCTAGTAAGGTCCAAAGTAGAAAAGAAGTTAGCAGATTTTAGTGCGGCTAAAGACTCTTCTATTCTAGGCAGCGGATATGCGTCTTTGTGGGTGATACGGTTGATTTGTCTATAGTCCACGCACATTCTCATGGTGCCGTCTTTCTTTTTGACCAGAACCAAAGGGGCTGCCCAGGGGCTACAGCTGTCTCTAATGACCCCAGCTTCTTTCATCTCTCTTAGCATGCCCTTTGCGTTCTGATAATGTGCAGGGGGTACAGGTCTGTGTCTTTCCTTTATCGGTGGGTGGCTCCCTGTGGGGATGTGGTGTTCTATCCCTTTTACTCTGCCGAAGTCTAGCGGGTGCATACTAAAGACTCTCTCGTACTCCTGTACCACCCGGTAGACTCCTTGTTTTTGGTGCAGGGGAGTGGAGTCAGCACCCACGTGGAGTTTCTGGCACCAGTCCTCTTTTTGTTTCTGGGAGCCACTACCCTCCGCCTGAGGAGATGGAGGCAAGGGTTCCACGGCCCTGATAGCTTGGTGTTCGACAACAAACAGTTTGGCGAGTGTAGCGTACCTGGGTAAATGTACTTCCCTCTCCCCAATGTTGAGGATGCGGACGGGCACCCTCCCATGACGGACATCAACCACCCCCCGGGCTGTCAAAATGGTGGGCCTGCTGTCTGAGTACACGGGTTCTACCATGGCTTGGTAGTCTCTACCTCTCAACCCGATTGCAGTCCGACACCAGATCATCATTTCACTTTTGGGAGGCATGGAAATGGGGAATGGGTCACTCAGTCTTACGCTACCGATCTCACCACCAGACAGTTCTACCTGCTGCCGTCTCATCAGGGCTTTTATCTCCTTGTTGAGGACTCTCTGTTGGCTGGAACTAGCATTCACCGCCACCTGTTGTAGAATTACAATTACCTCTGAAAGACAATTTTCAATTATGTTAGTACCCACAGTTATTTTAGGGTGACTTTCATGACGGTCAATGTCCACAATGATCACTCCCTGTGCCGGCAGTTCAACTTTACCAATTTTAATGGTCATCTCCTTGAACCCCATCTGCGGCACGGGTAAGCCATTACTGGCGATGATGCTCAAGTTACTGTCTGGATACCGTGTGATATCAGCATCAGTCCAATACTGCTTAAAAAGTACATAAGGGATTGTGGTTACTTGCGACCCAGTATCCAGCAAGGCGCTCATGGGGATACCGTCCAGCACCACGGGTAAAACCGGGCGCCCCCCAACGTACTTATCACGCCAATTATAAGGGCCTGGTGATCTTATGCCTGGGGGTCGGCCTTCTGCCCCAGGTTGGACCCGTTTAAATTACAGTACCTGGAAATGTGTCCGGGCTGGTTGCAACGACGGCAAATGGGCTGTCCATCCTCTGCGTAGCGGTCTGTGGGCCTCCCTCGGAACGACGGGATCCTCCTCTGTCGACGCCACGGGACATCCTCCGGACTTGAAGCCAGCTTGATGGGTCTTGACGGGTCCACTTGCAACGCCTGGACGGTCCTGGTCAACGCCGCGACGCTCCTGGTCAGCTCCTGGACTTGGTGGTGCAGGCCTTTCGACGGGGCTTGGTTCAGGGCCTGTGCATCAGCCTCCACGGAGTCCATAGAGGAGGGCGCCGCCTCCTTGTGGTAGGTGATAGCAGGGCGCCGGGGGTTTATAGCGCCACTGGTTGCAGATTCACGGAGCACCCTTATGGCCCTGTCCTTAAATTGGGCAAAGGTCAGGTCGGGGTTCTGAAAGAACATGAGGCGCAGTTGGGCCCTGTGGGCGCTAGACAGCAGACCTTCTATGAATTGTTCTGTTAGCAGCTTATCGGTTTCCTGCATACTGCCAGGGTCAGTTTGTTGAATAGCCCTCAAGGCTTCCTGCAGATTTAGGGCATAGTCTCTGATGCTGTCCTGTGCCCGCTGCCTACATCCATAGAACCTCATTTTAATCTCAGCGGAGGTACGTGTATCAAAGGTACCCCGCAGCCGGGCCAGAATACCCTTCACAGTCCTTTCCTCCTCAGTGGGCCATGATTTTACCTCCCTCTGGGCTGCGCCAGTTAACTGCCCTGTCAATATGCTGACCTTCTGTTCCTCTGTCAGGGGGTAAACTTGGAACAAACTATACAGTCTTTACTTGAAGTCAGTTAGGGCATGGGGCTCCCCTGAGTATTTGGGCAGCCAGGCCGCTCCAGGGATGTAGGGCAAGGAAAAGGGCATCACCGCTGCTGCAGCTGCGTTGGTGGTAGTGGGCGCCTCTGTGTCCGACATCTTTCTACCCCCCTAGTGGACCGTGGCCTACCTTCCGACGATCCTCTTCTGTAGGCCGCGGCTTCGCTGCTGCTGCTATGGACGAGGACCTGGCGTCGCGTCCTGATGACGTCAGCGTCGCTCTCTCTCCCTTCCAGGACCTTGCGCAGCGTCGGTGCGTGGGGCGGAGCTTTGGATCTCGCGCGGTTTTGACGTCCACGCCCCTCTTCTTCCCGCGCGCCGTCCTGGAGATGGCGTCCGATGGCGGGAAACAGCTGCAGATGGCGGGAAGACGGCAGAAGACGGCGGGAAACGGTCCAAGATGGCGTCTGATGGCGGGAATCGGCTCCGGATGGCGGGAAACTACTCCGGACGGCGGGAAACTTTGCCACAGGTAAGTTACGAAAGTCTTTTTCAGGCACGCAGTACCCGGTGGTTGCGGGCACGAAATCCTGCCGACTACGCCAAAGCTGACTCGCCCCCTGGGCCGTGGGGCACTCGGATCCGGGCAATAGGGGAAACGATGGGAGTAGTAGTGGCAACCCGGTTCCGTGGCTCAGGGTGGTCAGGCCAGTGGTAGTCTGTTATGTGCTGATGATGTCCCACCGTGTCCGTGTCCAACTGTAAAAATAAGAATAAAATAAAAAAATCCTTATACTCACCTCTCCTAAGTGTCACCTGCTGTAATCCGTGCGAGTGCTCACGCCGAGGAGAATGACTCCTGCAGCGAGCTTGCTCCAGAGCTGTGCTTAGTGAATGACAGTGCACCGCTTGTTGAGAGCAGCTCCGGAGCCCACTCGCTGCAGGAGACATTCTCCTCGGCGTGAGAGCTCGCACGGATTACAGCGGGTGACACTTAGTAGAGGTTAGTATAAGGTTTTTTTTATTTTATTCTTTTTACAGTTGGACACAGCGGGTATAGACTACTATTCTCATCATTGACCCTGCTGGTGCTGATCGCAGCGCCAGCATGGATCCATGATGAGGGTGACTCGCCCCCTGGGCCGTGGGGCACTCGGATCCGGGTAATAGGGGAAACGATGGGAGTAGTAGTGGCAACCCGGTTCCGTGGCTCAGGGTGGTCAGGCCAGTGGTAGTCTGTTATGTGCTGATGATGTCCGACTACGCCACCCGTGGATTGCGGTTATTAGGAACCGCCGCTGCATGCAGACCGCTGGGGCTGATGATATGTGCAGCTATGGTAGTGTGACTCCCCACGGGAAGAGTGCGGCCCCAGGGCAGTATAGTGGATGGTGGGAGTGATGGTAGTGAGAGTCCCGGTGCTGATAGTGCTGGAGGAGCAAGGAGCACACAGACAACAGGTTGCAGTCCAGGGTCTTTACTAAACAGGCAAACTGACCCACAAACAGTCCCAGCTAGGAGGGGACCTGGATGTCTGAGAGCAACGGGGAAATTGGCCCTGGTCAGGGTGAGGGTGTAGGCCTACCGTGCTTTCTGCGCTCCTTCTGGCTATCTCCTCTTTATAAGGTAACAGCCCACGTTTCCAAGCTTTCCGTGTATTCTCGCCTGTATGGCCTGCGACGTGGGTTCCTTTCTGCTCCCAGCCTTGTACGGCTTTACTGGTCCCTTCGGTTGTGGCAGGGCCTCCAGGCTTCTTAGGCCAAGGAATGTACAGTCCCTTGCGAACTGGTTCTCTGCTGGGGGATGTGGAATCCTTCCAGCCTCAGACACCAAAGTCTGGTAAAGCTAAGTCTTTCTCTGCCAAGAAAGGCTCTCTTTGCCTCTTGTCTCTGGCTTGTGGCTCTCTCCTACTGCCACACTTCCTCTTAGGTGCAATCAACTTTCTGTCCCTGCTCCACTCTGGGACACGTCTCAAAGCTGAGACAGGCTTTCCAGTTCTCTCTAACCCTGTCCCCAGTACCAGCTTTTATAGAGGCAGCCTGCTCCCCCTACTGGCCTGAGACAGGAGGCATTGCATGCTAATGATCCCCTGGCCAGAGAACCTCCCCCTTGCTCTCAGACACAGCTTTAATTACACTTGTGGCATCCAGGTAGGGTGACACAAGGGCAGCACTCAGCGCTCTTCCCAAGCACCGGGTGCTAACTGTCATCAGTGTGCGCGACATTTTGAGGTCTGGACAGCAGGTAAAAAACAGACATGTCAGCGTGTTTTGCCCACGGACACCACATGGTCTGTGGAAAGTGGAAACACACTGACATGTGCATATATGCATTCATGTGAATGGGTCTACGTGTGTCAGTGTCTCTGGCACGTGTGGAAACGGTCACCGCATGTACTGACGTGTGAAAGAGCCCTTAGTATGTGTCTGTGTGTGCTTGTTTTCGCGTGTCTAAGCGTGCTTCTGCATGTCTGTGTGCTCTTCCGAAGATTTATTATATTTGGAGAGAGATGGGAGAGAAATTTTAGGAGACAGAATGGGGAGATGTGTGAAGAAACAGTATGGTGAACTAGGGGAGGGGTGGGAATGGGTGCGGGAACAGAATGGGGAAGGGATGTATAAGACAGTATGGAGAGTGGGGGAATAGTGTGAGGAGACAGTATGGAGGGAGAAAAGTGTGAGGTGACACAGCACAGAGACTAAGTAGTGTGGGGGAAGGTATAGTGATGCGGCAGTATGGGGGAACAGTGTGAGGGCACAGCAAGGAGGGAACAGTATGCTGAGATGGGGGGAGTGTGATGAAGGGGCACAGTATAGAGACTGGGCAGTATAGGGGGGACACAGTGTGAGAGGGCAATGTGAAGAGGGGGCCCAGTATGTTAAGGAGAGGACAGTGTGGAGAGCAGGTTCCATAAGAGGGGTAGAGTGTATGTCATATTTTGTGCAGGCAGCATTGTGAGAGTTAGGTTTATTCAGGGGCTCAGTGTAGATATTTTTATTCAGGAGCATTATAATGACACTGCTATCTTTAAGGGCATCGTGTCGGGATGAGCTGCAGAAGACCGGAGAAGACAGAAGTCTGCAGAGACGAGCTGTGGATGAGAAAAGTCATCATGGAGACTGGACAAGAGGGAGAAAAGTCATCATGGAGACTGGACAAGAGGGAGAAAATTCATCATGGAGACTGGACAAGAGGGAGAAAACTCATCATGGAGTCTGGACAAGAGGAAGAAAAGAAAGAGAACGACTCTAATCAGAGAAACCGTCTCAGGTAAGATACCTGGATGTAAATGTTCATTTGTGATACTGCCTGCGTCTCATCAGTACTGACTGTGGTTCCTGTATGGTCCGCAGTCTGATGATGACTGATAACAACTCCCAGTATCTCTATTGTTAAATACATACTGGGAGTTGTAGGTTTATGTGATACAAAGATATATGGGGCTGACCTGACATTACAAATGATGGTGGTTCAGATGATGTATTCATGTACTGATGTGTTTGTGCACTTCTGCGTGTTTGCACGCGTCTGCGTGTTTGTATGTGTCGACGTATCTGGAATAATATGTATTTTTGTAAGATGCGTGTATGTAAGAGTCCATTGTGGTGGGGCACCTTTACTAAATCTATTAGGACTTGCTCACATGTGTTAGGGAATTCCATTTGTCTTTCCACATTTAGGAACAGACAAGTGAAATTTGCTAACCTTGTCATAACCATAGGGTTGTACTTGTATGGAGCGGGTTCAGGAGCTGAGCCTGCTCCATACCAGGCAGATGTCGACTGTGTTACATAGCCGGCGTCTGCCTGTAACAGCAGTGATCAGAGCTCGCCTTGATTGCTGCTGTTTTGAGTATTTAAGTGCCCTTGTCAATCACTGACAGACGCATTTAGATAGCACAATGGCCGGTGCTTGCAGTCACCTGCTCCCTTCTGCCCCCTGTGACGCAGTTGCAGGTTGCTGATGGGTTGCCAGTAGTGATGAGTGAGCGTGGTCGGACAAGGTGTTATCTCAGCATGCTCGGGTGTTATCCAGGTATCTTGTAGTGCTCGGCTTATATGCTCGAGTCCCTGCGGTAACATGTTTTGCGGCGGTAGACAGAAGCAACACATGCAGTGATTACCTGACAAACAGGCAATTCCTGCATGTGTTGCGTCTGCCTACCGCCGCAAAACATGCTACCGTGGGTACTCGAGCATATTAGCAGAGCACTACAAGATACCTGGATAACACCTGAGCATGCTGGGATCACACTTTATCCGACCACGCTCGCTCAGCACTAGTTGCCAGGTGCTGCTGCCATGTTAGTCATTCAATGAAGCTCAGCCTGAGGTTGGGCTCCATGGAAGTGTCACAATCAAGGTGCCAGACGTTATTGCAGCACGCTCACTTTGTAGTTCGCGGTGACTGTAATGTCTCCCTCCTTGCACCGACCTTATAACAGGAAGCGAGTGGCGGCAGGGAGAATAAAATGTAATTTTCTCCGTGTTGCTAACTCTTTTCCATTAAGTTGTCTAACCAGGCTTTAAACCCTATTTACCTGCAGATTACCCCTATATCTGCAGATAAATAGCGTTTTTCAAGGTGACAAGTTACCATTAAAGGGACTCTGGCAGTACGGAGTGACTGTTCGAACAAAGTCCTGCCGCTTGGTGCTCCACAGCGCGGCCAATCATGTGACTATAGTACATTATAGAAAAGTATAACAAGTAAAAAACGGTTTTGTTTATGGTGGGCTGTAGTGTTGGCCCCTAGAGTCAGTTCCCCTGGTGGGCCCTAGGCACCCCAGTCCGACCCTGATTGTACTCCATATAAATACAGACCTTCTCCCTACATCTACAGTACCTGAGAACAGCTTTAAGGATGTTAACTCAAAATACACTGCGACATTATAGCACTCTTAAATAACACATGTACATAAAGTAACCCTAAAATTTCTCTGAAATGTAGATGGTTAATGTTTTTATTACAAGTACAAGCAGCAATCCACCCATTACAGAAGATAAAATAACATACTCTGTATGTGCTGCTTTTGTTCAGTAATAAACATAAACCTTACATGATCTGCCATTACATCTGCCTTTAAGAGCTTTAGGATGGGGACAGACAAGCATATGAAAAATCGAGTTTCATCGAGAAAACTTTGAGAATTTTCATACGATTTTCATCCATGCATCTCCATTTTATGGCCTTGTATGATCCGTTTTCATACATTTACATTCAAAAATGTATATGATCAAATATGCAAATTGCCTCTTCAGACAAAAAGAGGACTTGTACTCTATAGCGCCACCTATGGAAGTAGCAATCCTACAAGTCACAATCAACCCTTTAACGAGTCGTGCAATATGACTTAGGATAAAAGCCAAATCAGAATCTCAATTTGCAGACACGGTGTTTCGGGCTGTTGGCCCTCGTCAGTGCAAAGTATGAGAACTGATTTGTTCAAATACAGTTTCCTGGGTTAGTCATGGAAATGTATCCATAAAAAATGGGGTGCAACACAGATATTCTGTGTGGGATATGATTTTTTTACGCACTTGTAGACTTGAATGGGTGAGTCTCATCCGAAACTTGGAAGAGAATAGTGCATGCGGAGATTTTTTTCTCATAGACAATTGGATCAAGAGATAAATCGTTCATTTGAACAGCCTTATTGAACAACATGGGTCAATGTGCTGTCCGTGTGCTATCTGATCAAAAATCGAACAGCAAATGTCCAATTTACACAGTCATCTGCATGAGCCCTTAAACTGAAACCACATGGTGGGCAAAGGACGCAACAATTTTGTTTCATAGCCACGTGGCTTTGGGTGGTGCAATTGGGCCATTGATAAGATAAGAGAATTCAAGGGATTTTTGGGGAACTGGTCTTTTCCCACAATACATTTGGAATGATCAGGCACTACTTCTACTTATGGAAATACATCAATAATCAATTTAAAAAATGAGGACCTGAAGACTGCTATTCACATGCTGCTGGCATAGAGAAAGGGAAGGTACTTGCACACGTTTTAACCTGAAAAGTATTTAATCTCTTGAGTCGGAAAGTCCAATTCCACACCCTCTTTATAACTCAAAAGTTGTGGAGGTGGCTATAATATAGAGCAGAAGAGGACATCCAGGGACCTAACTCTTGAGTATATTTGAGTTTGATGATCTCTGTAAGGAGCCTTTAGGTCTCTTCCCCTATGAGTATGTTCTTATGGTTAGTGTATGCTTTCATGTTATATTTTATTTTATATTCCGGGTTTGGATGATCCACTTTTGGACATGATGTCACAACATACACAATATGGCACTGGGTAGAGATTGGACCCTGGCACCATAGTGCGTTTCTCAACAAATGTTGGGTCATAATAGTTGCAAGATGGTGCTTCTTCCATGTGGACAGATGTGAGAGGATGAATAAGGGTCTTGTTCCGCAGTTCTGAATGTGACTAGATACAGCACATAAGTGAGCTGGTTCCTGTGATCGAGCGACTTACAAAGACTGCATAGTTATGCCGCTTGACTTATGCCTTTTATTGCCCTGATATCAGGAAAACACATATCATGATATCAAAAATTGTGAAATCGCCCTGTCCTAAAAATAGCAAAAACAATTATGGAGCATCAGGTAAACCGTACAATGAGAGTCTGGACGAGGCGATGTCTGCACAGTGTTGACATTTAAAGGAACTCTATTGGATGTAATCAAGAGATAGAATGCTGGCGGCTGATTAGGAGATACTGTTCTTTTCCTAATGCCCAAATACCAGCAACCTAAAATGCTGTCTCAGTAATCTATGACCAGACACGGCAAAGAACAATTTTACAATATCAATAATTTTCAGAGTATACAAATGAACAAGAACATGATGTGCAAAAGATAATTTTGGAAGTATCCACATAACAAAACATAAACTGAGTTTATGCTCTGGGCTAAAGGGACAGCGCACTTAAATAAAAAATTGGTTATGTAACGAATAAGAAAGCAAATGACGTACTTATTTGGGAAGAAAATCAAAGGCGGCGGGAAAGTATCCATGCTTTCCAGCAAATAAGTACCACATTGCATCACAGTCTGCTATTTTTTATGCCACATGGCAAGGGTGCACCATCAATGAGGCCAGGAGAGCACTCCAACAGAGGTCACCAATTTTTCAGAGATACTGTCAATACATATAACCCCAATTCCAAAAAAGTCGATATGCTATGTAAAATGAAAACAAGAAACAATGATTTGGAAATCTCTTATTGCCGTATTTTATTCACAACAGAACATAGAACACAGATCAGAAGTTGAAAGTTAGACATTTTGCCATTCCATTTGAAAAAGTCATTAAGAAATTGATAGCAGCAGTATAGCTCAAAAAAGTTGAGACTCGGCCATGTCTACCATTGCGTAGCATCCCTTCTTCTTTTTACAACAGTGGGTAAATGCCTGGGAAGTGAGGAGACCAATCACTGGAGTTTTGGGAGAGGAATGTTGTCCTATTTTTGTCTGATATAGGATTCTAACTGCTAAATAGTCCTGGGTTTTCTTTGCCAGATTTTTCCTTTCATAATACATTGAGGGGGCGATTAATTAAGACTGGTGCAGCACATGCCAGTCTTAATGAATTCATGAACCTGGTGCGCCTGGTACCCAGCATGCTCCATCACCAGAAGTGTATGCCAGACAGGGGCAGACGTGACAATGCTCCGTCTGCCCATGTCCCGCCCATGTCACTCCCACATTGGTGTAGCTGACATGTACATGCCAAAAGTCACAATATATTTGCGCAACTGTCAAGTTGCACAAAAATATTGTGACTTATTAAGGTGGTTATGCCAGATTTCTAGCTTAAGCACCTTAATGATTCACCCCCCAAAATGTTTTCTCATGAAATTCTGGACTGCAGGCAAATTAGTTCATCATCACTCGAGCTCTTCTTCTGCAAAGCCTTGCTGTTGAGATGGATGCAGGATGTGGTTTTCCATTGTGCTTTTGAGATATGCAATTCCTTCCCTGAAATAGACATTATCTGTACAAGAACATATGTTTTTCTAAAATCTCTATATAATGCTCAGCATTGATTGTGCCTTTCACGATATGTAAGCTGCCCATGCCACAGGCGCTAAGGCAGCCTCATACCTTCAGAGATGTAGTCTTTAATACTGTGCGCTGACAAGCTGGATGTTCCCTCTCCTCTTGAGTTTGCAGGACATGACATCCATGGTTTCCATAAAGAATTTCATATTTTGAATTCTCCTACCCACAGAACAGCTTTTCATTTTGACTCAGTCCTTTTTAAATGAGCTTTGACGCAGAGAAGATAGCAGAGTTTCTGGATTGTGTTGATATATGGCGTATTCTTTGCATGAGAGCTTTAACTTGCATTTGTATTTGTGGATTGAACTGCTGTGCTCACAGACAATGATTTCTGGAAGTATTCATGAGCCCATGTAGTGATTTGAATGTCTAAATTATGCCTGTTTTTAATGCAGATACACCTGAGGTTTCTTAGACCACAATATCGAACGTCAGCCTTATACCTTGTGTACATAGATTTCTCCAGAATTTTTGAATCTTTTAATGATATTATGTACTGTAGATGGTGTCATATTCAAAGTTTTTGCAATTTATAATGCAAATTGCCTCTTCAGAGAAAAAGAGGACATGGTGTTTCGGGCTGTTGGCCCTCGTCAGTGCAAAGTATGAGAACTGATTTCGCTAGGTGAGAGGCTCTGTACTGAGGTCTAAGAGGTAACGTTTCTCCTTGTGGAGAGTGACACACCGGCTCTGGCATGCCAAGGTAAGGAGGCTTATTCGCCATGCAATGCTCCTCTGGGAAATTTAATATGGAAATTATAAGAAACATTTTTCTGAAATTGCTTAACAATTTTTAGATGCAGTTGTTCACAGACTGGTGAACCTCTGATCATCTCCTGGTCAAAATTACTGTTATTGTGAACAATTTAACAAGTTTGAGATGAATTGATCTCTAAAAGGGCTAAAGTTAAAGATGACACATTTCCTTTGTATTTTAGGCAATATATATATATTTGATAACAACAAGAAAAATAATTTTCCTGACGGGCCAATACATAACTGACCTCTCCGACTCACAATACATAACACCTACACAGAACTACTAAGAGTCATAGGAGGTCAAAAAAACATATTTAAACAAAACATGATTTTATTAATTAGCAAACAAAACATTATAAAAGACATATAATGAAGCCCTGCCCAGTGGCATGGGCTCAAAAAAGGGAAAAGTTCCCACACAGTAATACAGAGGTATCAGTAAGGCTCACAGAAAGGCTAATTGGAAGGTGCACAGGTAATACATTAATGTAACATAGTAATAGAAAAGAAAAAAGAGGACAAATGTATAATGCCCATAGTACCCTCAGAGATCATGATCTTCCCTGTCAAATGCATATCAATATAAATACAAAACTAAGTTGTGCAGGGTAATTTTGACCAGCCCTGTGGTTCTCAGAGTTATACATGGCCACATGTAGGAACCATGCTGCCCATAAAATTCCTCTCTCCTGGCCTTTTGGAGCCAGACAAGATTCTTTCAATTCTTGTTTAAGGGATTTTCATGCATTGCTATTTTGAGTTCTAGCTACAGATTTTCAATGATGTTCAGATCAGGGGACTGTGAGGGCCATTGTAAAACCTTCAGCTTGAGCCTTTTGAAGTAGTCTATTGTGGATTTTGACGTGTATTTAGGATCAATATCCATTTGTAGAAGCCATCCTCTTTTCAACTTCAGCTTTTTTACAGATGGTGTTATGTTTGTGTTACGCTCGCGCCCGGACTGACTGGCGTGAGCGTGATTAGTGATCCCACTGTACCATGAACCGAGGAGTGCCTGGAGGGGCGTAACTAAGTATCAACCCGATCCGAGCAATGTCGCACGGCAGCTTAGTCGACTCCGTGAACCAAGGAGGAACTGAGCAGAGGGACCAGGTGCTACTCCAGGTCAGACCCCGGTCACAGTTGTTGACCCACACCGGGGAATGCAGGAACAGGCAGGTTAGACTGGCATACAGGCAGGTGGGTATTGGCAGGCACGGCTGGTATGCAGACAGGTGGATACTGGTAAGCACGGCCGGTAGGCAGACAGGTGGGTACTGGCAAGTATGGCTGGTATGCAGATAGGTGGGTACTGGCAAGTACGGCTGGTATGCAGACAGGTGGGCACTGGCAAGCACGGCTGGTATGCAGACAGGTGGGCCCTGGCAAGCACGGCTGGTATGCAGATAGGTGGGCACTGGCAAGCACGGCTGGCGTGCAGACAGGGAGATACTGGCAAGCACGGCTGGAGTGCAGACAGGGAGGTACTAGCAGGTTGTAGCGCAGGCTGGATAGGGTCCAGTACAGACTGGGAGACAGGTACAGAGCCGCAGATGCGGTAGACAAGCAGAGTAAAGCGAAACCGACGGAGCGGAGGACAAGGCAGAGCAGAGAGGAACTGCTGGTGCGGTGAGCAAGCAGAGCCGAACAGGGATGAAGGTGCAGGCAGAGAGGACAGGGCTCTGTTCACATGGAACAGACTGGAAAATACAGGAAGATGGCTAGAACACAGGAGGAAGATACGGAGGAAGGGAAAAGGGACAAGCAGAACCAGATACACACAAGGTACTTACTATGAAGTAGCGAGTGGACACAAAACTCACAAGCAGAAGTACAGAGACAACGAGTTGGAGTTAGGTGCAGGTTCAGATACTGCAGGAAAAGGGAAGGTACGGACATAGAGACAAACAGGTAACAGGCTAGGATACAGTTCAGACAGGAACTGCTACTGCAACGAGGTACAAGAACGAGCCTGGGTATACAGCCCCCAGAGTGGCGGAAACAGACTAGAAGTCACAGGTAACAGGTCTGGGTATACAGCCCTAAGAGTGGCGGAAACAGACTAGAAGTCAGAGATAACAGGCCTGGGTATACAGCCCCCAGAGTGGCGGAAACAGACTAGAAGTCAGAGATAACAGGCCTGGGTATGCAGCCCCCAGGGTGGCAGAAACAGATAAGATACAGGACAGGACCTGGAAATTCAGTTGCAAAGACAAACTGAGTGAAGGTGTTGCTCAGGCACCTCCTTCTGGGTGGAGGGGGTTTAAATATCCAGTGACTCACAGCAATAGGCTGGGGACGCATTAGGAGTGCGCCCACAGCAGTTATAAGAATCAGGAAGTAACCAGGCCGCCGCCCTAAGCAATCAGACAAGAGACATGCACACAGCATGAAATGGAGCAAGGTTTGCTGGTTGGACTGACAGGTAAGATTGCGGTCTTGCATAGTGGGAGGTGGTGCACTATGCAAGCACACCGCCAGGGATGTTACAGTTTGCATGAAGAATTTGTTGAAGTTTCATTGAATCCATTCTTCCCTCTACCCGTGAAATGTTCCCGTGCCATTGGCTGCAACACAACCCCAAGGCACGATTGATCCACCCCCATGCTTAATGGTTGGCGAGATGTTCTTTTCCTTAAATACTGTGCCTTTCTTCTCCACACATACCTTTGATCATTGTGGCCAAAGAGTTCTATTTTATCCTCATTGGTCCACGGGACTTGTTTCCAAAATGCATAAGGCTTGTTTAGATGTTCTTTTGCAAACTTCTGATGCAGAATTTTATGGTGAGGAAGCAGGGGAAGTTTTCTTCTGGTGACTCTTCCATGAAAGCCATATTGTGCAGATGTCTCTAAACAGTAGAACAACATAGCACAACTCCAGAGTCTGCTAAATCTTTCGGAAGGTCTTTTGGAGTCAAGCGGGGGTTCTTATTTGCCTCTCTAGGAATCCTACAAGCAGCTCTCACTGAAATTTTTCTTGGTTTTCCAGAGTTTATCTTGACCTCCACTTTTCCTGTTAACTGCCATTTCATAATTACATTTTGAACTGAGGAAAGGGGAACTTGAAAATGCTTTGCTATCTTTTTATAGCCTTCTCCTGCTTTGTGGGCCTCCACCATTTTCATTTTCAGACTGCTAGGCAGCTGCTTAGAAGAACACATGGCTGTTGTTTTTTGGAACAAGATTAGAGGAGGCTGGGTTGTGATAAAACTGGGAAATTTGCATCACCTCGCCTTTCCTAACGATGATGGTGAACAAGCCATAACGCTAACAGGCTAATTAAGGTCTGAAACCTTGGTCAAAGTTATCTGAGAACACACATCTCCAAGGGTGCCGCCCAAACTTTTGCATTGGCCCATTTTCCTTTTTGTAATTTGTAAAATGTAAAAAATGATGATATATATATTTGTCAAAAATAGAAAGGAAATGTGTCATCTTTAGGCCTTTTAGAGATCATTTCATCTTCAGCTTGCTTAACTGTTTACAATAGCAGTACTTTTGACCAGGGGTACCGAAACTTTTACATGCCACTGTATGTTCTCTCCGTGTTTGCATGGGTTTCCTTCCACACTCCAAAGACATACAGATAGGAAATTTAGATTGTGAGCCCCATTGGCAACAGTGATAATAATGTCTGTAAAGAACTGCAGACTATGATGGCGCTATATAAGCAAAGCATAATAAATAGTAAATAAACGGGCTGCTGTCTGTTCAAAGTCTATGATACCATGGTTCCAGCTTTTTATGCCTCCAACCAACAGGTGACGGCTGCTAAAATTGGTACCGCTTTTATTAAGTAGATCTCTGTTCTGACCAGTAATGCAGTGTTCTGACTGGGGAACCCCCATCTACAACACCCATATGCGCTAAGAGGTAAAATGGTCAGAGGTTAGCTCTATAAGATAACTATACTTGTTGTCAATGAGATGTAATATAGCTGATTAGCCCTAGGGATGTGACATTTACATGCAAACACACGCTCATAGCCTATGGGGGTGGGTACTGTGATTGGTGGAGGCAGCTCAGTCATGCTATCAGGTAGCCCTATGTTTTGAGCCTGAAGCTTATTTTTTTGGAAAAATACTGTAGGGAAAACAAAATACTAAAATCTAGCAAGAGTTCATTCATTAGGAAAATCTGACCTCTATCTAAAAGATGGGTGTCAACGGGGCAAACATGTAATTTTCTAAGCCAATGCTAACAATTATCCCAACTTATAAGTGCCTATTCACACACAGAATTGCTGCATACTATTTTCTGATGTGGAAAAAATACAGTTCTATGACAAGACTTCCTTATTAAGCTCAATGGGAATGGGTCACAGATCCAGGTTAAAAACAACCGTGTGAAGTGCAAAACTCCCCCCCCACCACCACCCAAAAAATAACAAAAAAACACTTGTCTGTGCTGACGATTTCTTAGCTCCTAGAGGTTTTTCCATTCTGGTCACTGCCAAATGGAATGACACCCACATTTGGATACTTGCATATACTAGATTTACTGCTATAGATACAGTTATATGAAAAAGTTTGGGCACCCCTATTAATCTTAAGCTTAATGTTTTATAAAAATTGGTGTTTTTGCAACAGCTATTTCAGTTTGATATATGTAATAACTGTTGGACACAGTAATGTTTCTGCCTTGAAATTAGGTTTATTGTACTAACAGAAAATGTGCAATCTGCATTCAAACAAAATTTGACAGGTGCATAAGTATGGGCACCCTTATCATTTTCTTGTTTTAAATACTCCTACCTACTTTTTACTGACTTACTAAAGCACTTTTTTTGGTTTTGTAATCTCATTGAGCTTTGAACTTCATAGCCAGGTGTATGCAATCATGAGAAAAGTTACTTAAAGTGGCCACTTGCAAGTTGTTCTCCTGTCTGAATCTCCTCTGAAGAGTGGCATCATGGGCTCCTCAAAACAACTGTCAAATGATCTGAAAACAAAGATTATTCAGCATAGTTGTTCAGGGGAAGGATACAAAAAGCTCTCTCAGAGATTTAACCTGTCAGTTTCCACTGTGAGGAACATAGTAAGGAAATGGAAGAACACAGGGACAGTTCTTGTTAAGGCCAGAAGTGGCAGGCCAAGAAAAACATCAGAAAGGCAGAGAAGAAGAATGGTGAGATCAGTCAAGGACAATCCTCAGACCACCTCCAGAGAGCTGCAGCATCAACTTGCTGCAGATGGTGTCACTGTGTATCGGTCAACTATACAACACACTTTGCACAAGGAGAAGCTGTATGGGAGAGTGATGCGAAAGAAGCCGTTTCTGCAAGCACGCCACAAACAGAGTCGGCTGAGGTATGCAAAAGCACATTTGGAGAAGCCAATTTCTTTTTGGAAGAAGGTCCTGTGGACTGATGAAACCAAGATTGAGTTGTTTGGTCATACAAAAAGGCGTTATGCATGGCGGCAAAAAACATAGCATTCCAAGAAAAACACTTGCTACCCACAGTAAAATTTGGTGGAGGTTCCATCATGCTTTGGGGTTGTGTGGCCAATGCCGGCACCGGGAATCTTGTTAAAGTTGAGGGACGCATGGATTCCACTCAGTATCAGCAGATTCTTGACAATAATGTTCAAGAATCAGTGATAAAGTTTAAGTTACGCAGGGGATGGATCTTTCAGCAAGACAATGATCCAAAACACCGCTCCAAATCTACTCAGGCATTCATGCAGAGGAACAATTACAATGTTCTGGAATGGCCATCCCAGTCCCCAGACCTGAATATCATTGAACATCTGTGGGATCATTTGAAGAGGGTTGTCCATGCTCGGGACCATCAAACTTAACTGAACTGGAATTGTTTTGTAAAGAGGAATGGTCAAAAATACCTTCATCCAGGATCCAGGAACTCATTAAAAGCTACAGGAAGCGACTAGAGGCTGTTATTTTTGCAAAAGGATGATCTACTAAATATTAATGTCACTTTTCTGGTGAGGTGCCCAGAAAAAGTAAAGTGTAAACCCCTGGATGTAAGCATATAGGGGGGGTGGGCATAATGTGCTTTCTCTAGGGAAGTTTTGGCTGTCATTACATGGTGACTGTTGACTCTTGGTGTGTCTGTAGTGTAAGTGGGAGGGTCCCACTGAATGTCGATCTCAAGGTAAGAAAGGTCAGAACCACTGGATTAGTCTCATCGAAACTGCTGTTCTCTGATCCTAAATTGACATATATTAGTATGGTAATCCCGAAATGATCTGCACCTAATTGTAGTCCTTACATCGTTAATGAACATTTTCATCATGACTTTTTAGATTCTTTATTTAAATTTAAAAATAAGTAACAAAATGCAAAAAAAGAGAACCGGTTCCTCTAACTATTAGTGCTTAATTAAAATAAAGAATCTAAGTTACGATGAGTGCCGCTGTAATATCTTATGATTATACATTCTTCGGAGAGTACCTCCTTAAGTCAATGGAACATATTACATTTTCTTCTCACAGACCCTTTCTGAATTAGGCTTTCAGACAAGTGGCATGATCAAAGACATCTGTGCAATTTGTCTGCAACTTGCTGCTGCGCAACTATTTTAGACATGTTGTCATGCCTCTGTTGTAGGGTATCCCAGGGCTCCTTCCCAATACGTAACGCTAGGGGCGCCCTAGATATCCCTGTTGCCCAGATTACTTCTAATGGTGAAGACGCTGGGGCCACGTACTTTGCTGAGCTCCTAAATCCGCCCTCAGTCTGTAGTAGTGGTAATACACCAACCAGACTACCAAGGTAATACGTACAGGGATAAAGGAAAATACCAATCATACAGATATTTTCTCACAAACAACAGAGGGAAACACTGGGAGTGAAGGAAGGGGAAAACCAAAGTAGGAAAAAAAGAGGATTTGCACACAACCAAAACTAAGCAACAATCTTTAGCTAAATCCATCAAACGTCTTCTCAAACAACAAAACTTCACCAACTCTTGAACCATGCAGCATGAAGCTAACTTTGTCAATGCCTGCTTGCCAGAGTCCAGTATATATAGGAGAGGGGAGTAGCCAACATTGAACAGCTGAGAGCATCACCCAGGAAAGCTTCCAGGAGCTCACAACTGAACAGATTAACCCTTGCACTGCTAGAAGAAACCTGCACCATTTTATATGAAGGTAAAATGCTTCTAATCAGTACAGGAGTAGGACAAATCAGATGGCGCGGTTTTCTGGCTCCGCTCTGTCGCGGTAAACCCGTGACACCTGTGGTTTTGTCGTAAAAAAAAAAAAGGCTAAGTCACAGTCAGATTTGACTTGTATTCAAGTCTTTGCCAAGTGAGTCTCGCGCAATTTGAGAACAGTGACAGAAAATCCACAGAAAAGACATTTGGAAAAATTTGTGACTGTCGCAGTTGCAGGAGATTGCAATGCAACACCATAGGAAATCATTAGATGCAAAATCACACTGCGAGTTAAGTGTTGCGTGGCACAAGTTGCCGTGTACTCCTAGCCTTAATGAGAATAAATGTCTGTATGACATAGGAAGCAGACAGATGTATAGAATGGGCCCATAGATTGCTATTGGTGGCTTGTAAAACATTGATCCTTGACATGAGCCCAGGGATGAGAATTCCCTTATACTCAAAAATATTTCATTATGTTTTACTTTTACAATGTGGAGAATACTGAACTAGATGAACGTTTCTACAAGGAAAAGTGCAGCCCCTAATACAAAAGACTTGTAGAGTATTCTTTCTATTTGTTTTTCTTGCAAGTTAATGTAATGAGAAATTAAGGACACGTTTCCATTTTCCTGAATAGCCTGAGGCATTTCCTCCAAAATTTGAAATGATATCTGATCCCTTTAGATTGGGATTGTCTGGCTATTTGCCCAAACATCCATTATCTGACTCTAGACAGAAGCAGCATCTTATGTTTTTCTTAGGAACAAGTTAATTCTTGCCTGTGAAAACCATTCCAAATGTTTAAAGGGCTATTCCCTTTAAACCTAAAATAATAGACTAGTGCAGTTTCTTGGCTTTTTACCTGCGTGTGCTGTATATGTGGTTTACTACTTCTCCATTGTAACAGTCTATAGTCTCTTCTATTTTATTAATCTGCCAGCATTATCATTTCATGGATTTCTTAAAGGGAGTCCATCAGCCCAAACTGACAGCATAAATTAAGCACATAGCCTTGTAGGAGATATAGCTCCTATATAATTCTCATTTTTAGGCCACGTTCACATATTCAGTATTTTGTCAGTATTTTACCTCAGTATTTGTAAGCCAAAACCAGGAGTGGAACAATCAGAAGAACAGTATAATAGAAACACGTCTACTACTTCTACATTTTTGCCCACTCCTGGTTTTGGCTTACCAATACTAAGGTAAAAAAAAAGTCACCAAACACTCAACGTGTGCACATGGCCCTAGGGTATGTGCACACATTGAGTATTTTGATGCAGAAATTTCTGCACCATTTCTGCATCTCTTGGCAGGAAAAACGAAGCGTACAATACGTGCGTTTTTCATGTGTTTTCTATGCTTTTTTTTCACCTGCATTTTTCAAGCTTTTTTAGACAGCAATGAATGCTATTAGATAAAGATATAGATAAAAATACTATACTGAAATAATAACTCCTCCACTTTCCCTGGTTCACCACTTTGTTAAAAAATTCCCATGCAGGTCCGACGTAGTCCAGTGAATCTGACATAATCCAACGTACAAAATCTATTTGTGTTAAGTTGTGACCTTCCATAGGCTTTGCCAACAGCCACTTCCAAATCACACTGCGCTGCGCGAGAAACGGTGACACTGAAGAGCATTGGTGTCAGCTGTACAAAGGTGTACAATAATTTCCATATGCAAGGCGCTAAAGGATGCAGTTTTATAATATGTGCAAATATATATCTGCCGGAGATCGCTAGAGAGAGAGATAGATAGCTATATATGTATCTTTAGCTATCTCCGGCAGATATATAATTATATTTGTGTATGTATATGGGTGTGTGTGTTTATATATATATGTGTATATATATATATATATATATATATATATATATATATATATGTGTGTATATATATAGTACAGACCAAAAGTTTGGACACACCTTCTCATTTAGAAATTTTTCTGTATTTTCTTGACTATGAAAATTGTACATTCACACTGAAGGCATCAAAACTATGAATTAACACATGTGGAATTATATACTTTACAAAAAAGTGTGAAACAACTGAAAATATGTCTTATATTCTAGGTTCTTCAAAGTAGCCACCTTTTGCTTTGATGACTGCTTTGCACACTCTTGGCATTCTCTTGATGAGTTTCAAGAGGTAGTCACCAGAAATGGTCTTCCAACAATCCTGAAGGAGTTCCCAGAGATGCTTAGCACTTGTTGGCCCTTTTGCCTTCACGCTGTGGTCCAGCTCAACCCAAACCATCTCGATTGGGTTCAGGTCTGGTGACTGTGGAGGCCAGGTCGTCTGGCGTAGCACCCCATCATTCTCCTACTTGGTCAAATAGCCCTTACACAGCCTGGAGGTGTGTTTGGGGTCATTGTCCTGTTGAAAAATAAATGATGGTCCAACTAAATGAAAACCGGATGGAATAGCATGCCCTTGCAAGATGCTGTGGTAGTCATGCTGATTCAGTATGCCTTCAATTTAGAATAAATCCCCAACAGTGTCAGCAGCAAAGCACCCCCACACCATCACACCTCCTCCTCCATGCTTCACGGTGGGAACCAGGCATGTAGAGTCCATCCGTTCACCTTTTCTGCGTCGCACAAAGACACGGTGGTTGGAACCAAAGATCTCAAATTTGGACTCATCAGACCAAAGCACAGATTTCCACTGGTCTAATGTCCATTCCTTGTGTTCTTTAGCCCAAACAAGTCTCTTCTGCTTGTTGCCTGTCCTGAGCAGTGGTTTCCTAGCAGCTATTGTACCATGAAGGCCTGCTGCACAAAGTCTCCTCTTAACAGTTGTTGAAGAGATGTGTCTGCTGCTAAAACTCTGTGTGGCATTGACCTGGTCTCTAATCTGAGCTGCTGTTAACCTGTGATTTCTGAGGCTGGTGACTCGGATAAACTTATCCTCAGAAGCAGAGGTAACTCTTGGTCTTCTTTTCCTGGGGCGGTCCTCATGTGAGCCAGTTTCTTTGTAGCGCTTGATGGTTTTTGCAACTGCACTTGGGAACACTTTCAAAGTTTGGCCAATTTTTCAGACTGACTGACCTTCATTTCTTAAAGTAATGATGGCCACTCGTTTTTCTTTACTTAGCTGCTTTTTTCTTGCCATAATACAAATTCTAACAGTCTATTCAGTAGGACTATCAGCTGTGTATCCACCTGACTTCTGCACAACACAACTGATGGTCCCAACCCCATTTATAAGCCAAGGAATCCCACTTATTAAACCTGACAGGGCACACCTGTGAAGTGAAAACCATTTCCAGTGACTACCTCTTGAAGCTCATCAAGAGAATGCCAAGAGTGTGCAAAGCAGTCATCAAAGCAAAAGGTGGCTACTTTGAAGAACCTAGAATATAAGACATATTTTCAGTTGTTTCACACTTTTTTGTTAAGTATATAATTCCACATGTGTTAATTCATAGTTTTTATGCCTTCAGTGTGAATGTACAATTTCCATAGTCAAGAAAATACAGAAAAAATCTTTAAATGAGAAGGTGTGTCCAAACTTTTGGTCTGTACTGTATATATATATATATATATATATATATATATATATATATATATATATATATATATATATATATATATATATATATACACACTGCTCAAAAAAATAAAGGGAACACTCAAATAACCTAGATCTGAATGAATTAAATATTCTCATTGAATACTTTGTTCTGTGCTAAGTTGAATGTGCTGACAACAAAATCACACAAAAATCATCAATGGAAATCAAATTTATTAACCAATGGAGGCCTGGATTTGGAGTCACCCCCAAAATTAAAGTGGAAAAACACACTACAGGCTGATCCAACTTTGATGTACTGTCCTTAAAACAAGTCAAAATGAGGCTCAGTATTGTGTGTGACCTCCACGTGCCTGTATGACCTCCCTACAACGCCTGGGCATGCTTCTGATGAGGTTGCGGATGGTCTCCTGTGGAATCTCCTCCCAGACCTGGACTAAAGCATCTGCCAACTCCTGGACAGTCTATGGTGCAACGTGACGTTGGTGGCTGGAGTGAGACATGATGTCCCAGATGTGCTCAATCGGATTCAGGTCTGGGGAACGGGCGAGCCAGTCCATAGCTTCAATGCCTTCATCTAGCAGGAACTGCTGACACACTCCAGCCACATGAGGTCTGGCATTGTCCTGCATTAGGAGGAACCCAGGGCCAACCGCACCAGCATATGGTCTCACAAAGGGTCTGAGGATCTCATCTCGGTACCTAATGGCAGTCAGGCTACCTCTGGTGAGCACATGGAGGGCTGTGCGGCCCTCCAAAGAAATGCCACCCCACACCATTACTGACCCACTGCCAAACCGGTCATGCTGAAGGATGTTGCAGGCAGCAGCTCGCTCTCCACGGCGTCTCCAGACTCTGTCACATCTGTCACATGTGCTCAGTGTGAACCTGCTTTCATCTGTGAAAAGAACAGGGCGCCAGTGGCGACTTTGCCAATCCTGGTGTTCTGTAGCAAATGCCAAGCGTTCTGCAAGGTGTTGGGCTGTGAGCACAACCCCCATATGTGGACGTCGGGCCCTCATACCACCCTCATGGAGTCTGTTTCTAACCGCTTGTGCAGACACATGCACATTTGTGGCCTGCTGGAGGTCATTTTGCAAGGCTCTGGCAGTGTCTTCCTGTTCCTCCTTGCACAAAGGAGAAGGTAGCGGTCCTGCTGCTGGGTTGCGGCCCTCCTACGGCCCCCTCCACGTCTCCTGGTGTACTGGCCTGTCTCCTGGTAGCGCCTCCAGCCTCTGGACACTACGCTGACAGACACAGCAAACCTTCTTGCCACAGCTCGCATTGATGTGCCATCCTGGACGAGCAGCACTACCTGAGCAACTTCTGTGGGTTGTAGAATCCGTCTCATGCTACCACGAGTGTGAAAGCAAACCAACACTCAAAAGTGACCAAAACATCTGCCAGAAAGCATTAGTACTGAGATGTGGTCTGTGGTCCCCACCTGCAGAAATATATATATATATATATATATATATATATATATATATATATATATACACACACATATGCAAATGCTCTACACAAAATGGAGGCGTTTCCTCTTTCTACTGGTGACATCACATCCTTTTCCTTTTATTAAAACCCATGTGTTTTTTGGAGTAAAAATGCTACAAAAATGCAGCAAATACGCAACCATTTTTATAGCGTTTTTCCAGGACGTCCCTCCTGACAGCACCATCAGGAGGTCGTCCTTCATATCCTTGATAGGGACAGGAAACACACAAGAGGTTAAAAGGCCCCTCCCTCCACCTTCACTCCAGTTTTTTTCCTGTCCCTATCAGGGATGGACACAGAAGAGGTTACGTATCAGGAGCAGGAGTTCCTGAAGCCGGGCGCAGGAGGATCGGGCCGGGGTCCTCGCACTCCTCCCCTCCCCCCTGCCAGGGTCCGGAGGCCGACACCCCGCTGAATCCAGGGGTCCCTCAGCCTTTTTTTCCGGTGGGAGTGGAACCATCTTCCCCGCATCGTGCGCAAGATGTCGGAGACGGCACTTCCGGTTACAGAGGGAGCGATACGCGAACCTCTAGTAAACGGCGTGCGTTCCACGGTGGAAAGCACTTCCGGAAAATTTGAAAAAAACGGCGCTAAACTAAAAATTAAAGTAGAAACGCACTTTTTTTCTGACGATTCAGATGGAAGACAGGTGATATCTATTTATGGGGGGATGGGACTAAGGTCATCAGTCAACCAGTACACCAGCAATGGCAGATCAAACCACTGGTCATTCTGACACTCTGACTGAACCTCCAACCCAAGTAAGTTTACTGGGTACTTCCCCTCTTCTCACCTCATTCCCATTGATATACGGTAGTAAAAGTCTTGTGCTCCTTGTCTTTTTAGGACAAGGAGACACCTAAAAAAGACTCGATGACATCAGCTCCTAAGAAAAGGAGATGCGCCATCTGTAACAAGAAACTACCGGACACATACGGAAAACAGTTTTGCTCTACCTGTATTGCAAAAATTGTCAAAGAAGAACATTCCTCCTTCATGTCAGACTTAAGAGCCATAGTAAGAGAGGAAGTGCAGAGTACTGTCACAGACTTAGTCGTTCCACAAGCTCCTCAAGGTGCCCCGTCTCAAGAGGCCACGTCAGGAACTGGAGTCCAGTTCTGGGGAAGAAGAGTTGTCGGATTTTTCTGCCCCCGATCAGGACAGGGAAGACTCTATCATTAACCCCCCCAGAAGAGAAGAAAAAATATCTCTTCTCCTGGGAAGGTACCGATACACTGTTAACTGCAGTAAGAAACACTATGCAGATAGAAGACACTTACCAACCATCATCAGTGCAGGATGAGATGTTTGGGGGGTTGAGAACCCGTAGGAATAAGGTTTTTCCGTGAGTAATCACATTAAGGCAATGATCCTGGAAGAGTGGGAGGACACAGAGAAGAAGCTAATAATTCCCAGAAGCTTCAGAACTCGCCTACTATTCGAACCAGAAGATATAAAATTATGGGAGGAAACCCCAAAAATTGATATCCCGATTGCAAGGGTAGCGAAAAAAACATCCATCCCATTTGAGGATTCATCATCTCTAAAGGATGCAATGGATAGGAAAGCAGACAGTCTCCTTAAAAAGACCTGGGAAACATCTGCAGCAATAATAAAAGCCAATATCGCATCCACTTCAGTTGCAAGATCCATGAGTATATGGCTGGAACAACTGGAAGACCACCTGAGGAGGAAGACATCCAGAGAGGAGATCCTTGACTCTATTCCACTGCTTAAGATGGGAACAGAGTCCGTCGCCGATGCCTCGGCAGAATCAATGAGATTTGCTGCTCGGAATGGGGCCCTTTCTACTGCATCCAGAAGAGCAATATGGCTATAAACCTGGTCAGGTGACAGTCATTCTAAAAGTAAATTATGTGCCATTCCCTTTTCAGGCCTCCGGGTGTTTGGTCCAGTTTTGGATGAAATACTGGAGAAGGCCTCAGATGAAAAAAAAGGTTTTCCGGAGGAGAAACCTAAGAAGGTGTCCTCCTTTCGGAAACCTCGTTACCAGCAAAAGCCAGAATATTCCGGAAAAGGGAAGTCAGGTAGATGGAGCTACCAGAAGGGAGGTATCTCGAGGAATCCCCTTCCCTCTACAAGTGCTAACACAAGTAGAAGATGACGCCAGGAAAGTGGGATGAAAAACTTCAACTTTTCCACGGAGCTTGGATGAAGATTACCAACAGCCCATGGATTCTTCAGTCTATCGCAGAGGGCTACAAGATAGAATTCGGACAGATTCCGCAGATAAGGTTTCACCTGACAACAACCCATTCCGCCCAGGTCTCCAAAAGGCTGCTAACAGACGTGAGGAAGCTAATAAAATCGGGAGCAGTAACACCAGTACCAAAAGCAAAACAGTTCCTGGGCTTTTACTCGGGTCTTTTCTCAATAAAAAAACCCGGGGGCGATTATCGCACCATAATGAATCTGAAATCTCTAAACAAATCAGTTGTTTACAAAAAAATTCAAAATGGAATCAATCAGGTCGACAATTCCCTTAATCGGACACAACATGGTGATGTGTACAATAGATCTCAAAGAGGCCTACTACCATGCCCCAATTCACCGTCAGTCAAAAATTTCTACGGTTTGCTCTAAAAGAAGGAGACACAATTCTGCATTACCAGTTTACTTGTCTTCCGTTTGGCCTTTCTTCAGCTCCACGCATCTTTACCAAACTGATGGCCGAAGTTATGGTGTTCCTCAGGGAACAAGGAATATTAATTATTCAGTATCTAGACGACTTCCTGGTATTGGCAGACTCTCCACAGCAGCTAAAGACCAACCTAACATCAACCATCCTGACCCTGAAAAATTTAGGATGGATTATAAACTGGGAAAAATCACATCTTGTACCAGAAAGAAGAAAGATTTTTTCTGGGAATCCTTCTAGACTCAGAATAACAAATGTCTTTTCTGCCGGAAAAGAAACAGACAGAGCTCAGAGTCAGGATCAAGAAATTCATGAGGAACACGGAAGTTACCATTCGGGAATGTATGAAAATCCTGGGTCTCATGACAGCTTCCATACCGGGAGTAAGGTGGAGCCAATTCCATTCAAGACAGTTGCAGCAACAAATTCTATCAACCTGGAGTCGGAAAATGGTCGATCTGGACAAAAAAGTTTCCTTATCAAAGGTAACCAAAAGATCATTGACTTGGTGGACCTCCAAAGCCAACCTTCAGGAAGGAGTCATGTGGAGGTTGACCCTATTCGTGACTCTCACTACCGATGCGAGCAGCAGAGGCTGGGGGGCTCAAGTAAACGGTCAATATCTACAAGGTACCTGGCGAACGCAGGATTGTCCCAGATCATCAAATCTAAGAGAGCTTCAGGCCGTCTGGGAAGCGTTGAAAAGGGGTCAAAAACATCTAAAAGGTCAACATGTCAGAGTATTAACAGACAACATGACATCAGTAGCCTTCCTCAAACATCAGGGAGGTGCTCGTCACCACCTTCTACAATCCTTGGCGGGCAAAATCTTCCAGTGGGCAGAAAGTTCGGTCCTTTCAATATCTGCAGTACATCTAAAAGGCTCTCAAAATACACTAGCAGACTTCCTCAGTCGAAAAAACTGTTCTACAGTCAGAATAGGAATTGAACTGGGAGGTGTTTCGTCAGGTAACACATCGATGGGGCATTCCCCAAAGGGATCTTTTCACTACTCGGAAAAATGGAAAGGCAGGAAAATTCTTCTCCCTCAATCCAGAAGACAGACCAGAAGGGATAGATGCGTTATCTCAGAAATGGAACATGAATCTAGCATATGCATTCCCTCCTATACCCTTGATACCGTGGGTGCTAAAGAAGATTCAGGAAGACCGAGCCAGGGTGATAATAATCCTACCTTTCTGGCCCAAGAGAAGTTGGTTTCCCTTACTGAAGAAAATGTCCCTGAAAGATCCAATAATCCTTCCGGAGAGGCAGGACTTGCTGTTTCAGGGCCCGATATTCCATCCGGATGTGAAATTTCTCCAGCTTTCGGCATGGACCCTGAAAGGCAGATCCTGAGATCTAGAGGCCTATCAGACTCAGTAATCTGAACCATGCAAAATAGTAGGAAACCGGTAACATCGGCCATCTATACAAAAATCTGGAAGAGATTTTGTTTACAGTACCAAACAGCATCTGAGAGTTCCGTTCCAGACTTCCCCAAAATATTAGAATTCTTGCAGACAGGGTTTGAAAAAGATCTAAGGCCCAGCACATCAAAAGTACAAATCGCCGCATTGAGTGCTTTCATGGATTACCCACTAGCTCACCATCCATGGGTAGAAAGATTTGTTAAGGCTACAACAAGGTTAAGACCAATAATTAAAACCCATATCCCACCATGGGACTTGAATATGGTCCTAAAGAGCCCATGAAACAAACCCTTCGAGCCTCTCATAGAATCAAACATAAAACTCCTCTCACTTAAGACAGTGTTCCTAGTCGCAATAACCACAGCGAGGAGGATAGGGGAAATTCAAGCATTCTCAATCAGAGACCTATACTTGAAATGCCTAGACGATTGTATTATCCTCAGGTTAGACCCAGCTTTTTGCCAAAAGTAGTTACCCCTTTCCATATGAATCAGGAGGTAGTTCTACCCACTTTTTGTCTACATTAGCAAGATGGGTCAGATCAGTAATTAGTCTAGCCTCTTTAGCCGAGGGGAAGTCCCCTCCAGAAAATATTAGAGCCCATTCTACCAGAGCTATGCCCGCATCATGGGCAGAAAGAGCAGGGGCATCTCTGGACCAGATCTGCAGAGCGGCAACTCGGACAATTCTGAACACCTTCTGTAAACATTATAAATTGGACATTCTATCAGGCAAAAAGATGGCCTTCGGAAGGAAGGTCCTCCAGGCAGTGTATAAATGTATACTCTGGTATTCTCCTGATGGTGCGGTCATGGAGGGACATTGGGAAAGTAGGCATTAGACATACCGGTAATAGGGTTTCCAGGAGTCCCTCATGACAGCACCCATTATATTCCCTCCCTAAATATTCCTAAACAGCTATGTGAAATTAACATAGATTGTTGAAAGGCAAATAAAATAGAGTTGCATCCACCCTGGTGTGGTACTTGGAAAATCACTGGAGTGAGGGTGGAGGGACCTTTTAATCTCTTGTGTGTTTCCTGTCCCTATGAAGGACGACCTCCTGATGGTGCTGTCATGAGGGATTCCTGGAAACCCTATTACTGGTAGGTCTAATGCCTACTTTTTACTGACTTCATAGAAGTCAATAGTTAAAAGAAATGCAAAAACGCTGAAAGAAATAACATGCTGCAGATTTGAATCGGCACCAAATCTGTAAGTCACAAATAACCAACGTGTGCATGACACTTCAGGATTTGCATTCACTTTGCTGGCATCAAGAATACCTTGTTTTTTTTTTGACAAATCTGCACAGAAAAAACACAATGGAAACGCTGCAAAAAGCAAGTTGCAGTTTTTCAGAATAGAGATGTCCCGAAACCTGAAGGGTTTCCTGATGCCAACAAAGTAAATGAGAATCCTGAAGACTCATGCACACATGGGTTATTTGTGACTTGCAAATTTAAATCTGCAGCATGTCATTTCTTTCAGCATTTTTTTGCTGCAGATTTTACCCATACTAATGAGTGGGAAAAAATCTGCACCAAAAACGCAAGTAAAAAAATGCACATTTTCTTGATGCGTTTTTCCGGCCAAGAGATGCAGAAATGGTGCAGAAATTTCTGCATCAAATACTGAACATGTGCACATACCCTAAGGCTATGTTAACACATTGTGTTTTTTTTTATGCAAATTTTTAGCTGCATTTTATAGTACCAGCAAAGTCTATGAGATTCAAGAAATATCATGCACACATCTTGGTTTTTGTTTGATCAGTATTTTGTGCTTTGCATGTTTTTTTCAATAGAGCATGTCACTTCTTTCATCGTTTTTCACCCATTGAAAGTAATGGGTGGTGAACAAACGCCTAGTGTGAGCACAGCTATCAGGTTTATCTGCGCTTTTAGTTAAGGAAAAAAAAAAGTATGTGGAACTCTTATTTTTGTGATTTTAGGCTGCGTTCACACATTGCGTATTTTGGAAAAGCACGCGCAAAAATACGCAATGTGCCTTGTGTCTGCCAGCAAAGTGAATGGGAAATTCTCTGCCGTTCAGACACTGTGTGATTTTACGCAGCGCGAAAGCGCAGCTGCGTAAAGAATTGACCTGTCAATTATTTACGCACCGCGGCCTGCGCTTTCTCACATATTGTGCCCATTATAAGCAATGGAATTACGCAGCGGTGTTCACACACTGCGTAATTCCAGCGCTTTTTTACGGAGGTGCAGGAGAAACTACATAATACAGCATGAGAGTACACTGCAGAAAAAACGCATGCGTAAAAAAAAAACGCAGCAAAAAACGCAGTGTGTGAATGGAGGTGCTTTTTTTACCTGCGTAAAAAAATGCAGGTAAAAACTGCAGGAAAATACAGGCGCGTAAAAAAAAGCAGCAAATACGCAATGTGTGAATGCAGCCTTACCATCTTGTCTTGATCACCTGAGTTGGTAGTGTTTAGATTAGGACAGATTAATTTACTTAGTTTGTGTAAACATTGGCTGAGATAGGTGTGAGATTGAACAATACCTAAGCAACTGAATGGCAGATCATAGTGTGAAAATAATGTGTCCTACAAACTCAATGCACTGCCACTATCTTAGAAAAACTATTACTGAACAATTCACCTCCCTCCAATCTTACATTTGTAATTCTGGTTAATAAGACTTCAAATATGTCTCGCATTGGTGACCTGTGTTCATGCTTCTGTGGTAGAAGCAAAGCTGAACTCTGGAATCCTGAAAAATGCACCAAAACCTGCGTTATTGACGCAGCTTCTTTCCTTCTCAGAGATCAGGCTTTTCTGCAGAAAAAAAACTTTGAAAAAACGCAATGTGTGAACATAGCCTTAAGGTGCGATTTTTTTTTTTATAGGGGCTATATCCTCTATAAGGCTATAGCCCCAATTCATCAAGACTGTCAATTTTCACACTGGTCTTGATGAAGGGGCATGCTGGAGTAAGACACTCTTAATGAAACATGAGCATCTGACAAGTGGCGTGAACCTCCTTGTGCCTCGCTGTACATTTTTACTCCAGTCAGGGCTTAGATGAGCTGAAGTGTAACATCACCATGCCCCTTGTCTAGCACCAGACCTGGGCAAAACTGGTGTGAAACATGGAAAGTCACAAAGTCATTGCGCAACTCCGTGTTGTGCATAAATTCTGCGACTTTTCTAAGAGATTTGTGCCATAATCAGACCCTACGTGCTTCGTTTATGCCGACAGAATCCTTGCTCCAGGCAAGGATTTGCTGGGAAACCTCAGGTCCGGTCCTTCAAGAGGATGTTACCTTGGCATGTACTATCTGCTTGTGGTACATGGTCATAAACCAAGAACACTTTTTTAATGACAGTGGTATTCCTTAATGGCAGTGGCCTGATGAATCCTCTCGCACTGCAAAAATTATCCTGGTATGGTGCGTGGACCACGATGAGAAGTTCAAGGTGCAAGCTTGGGCTGCAATTTTTCCAGATCTCAGTCCAATTGTGTATCTATGGGATATGCTGGGGTAAATAGAACAAAAAAGAAAATTCCAATCCATGGAGGCCGCACCATCTCAACTTCCAGGACATAAACCAGCTAAAGTTAACATCTTGGTGTCATACCACAAGACAGTGTCAGTAAGGTCAATGCCTCGGCAAGGCAGACGTGCACAATATTATGTTAGTGTTCTGGTTGATCAGTACGAG
This sequence comes from Phyllobates terribilis, assembly GCF_046119375.1. Classification (NCBI taxonomy): domain Eukaryota; kingdom Metazoa; phylum Chordata; class Amphibia; order Anura; family Dendrobatidae; genus Phyllobates; species Phyllobates terribilis. Next base: position 297,963,766 of record NW_027362771.1, read on the forward strand.
CTAGAAGGGATTTTCCTACATTGGACATAGATGACAACTAAGAGATGAGGGATTTCATTTTATTGTACTTGAAGACGTATTGCTGTACAGACACATTTACATAAAACCATGCATTTCAGTTATGTACAGTGACTGATCACCCAACAATGCATCAGTCTTCCGCAAGATACAAAAGTATTTACAGTATATGAAGATTACAGCACAGTAAATACCACGGCAGTGAATTTCTGACTGACAAGTTGCAATCAAAATAAAAAAATAACTTTTATTGTAACTGTCACAATTTCACATTAGTATCTTCCATCTACAATTCAATATGGTAAAACCTCTACCATCTCATAATCGTCTACATTAGTCAATATTCGCTTCGCAACGTCCCTCCTGACCTTCTACGACATACAGAAATCCCATCAAACTCACACGCTTGCCATAGGCATGGCCCTTCAATTCTAGTCTCTTGCCAAAACACAGTATTCATTACTCTGCAGCGCCTACAGCTCCTAATCCTTCACTAGTTTCTACTTTTCTTACAAAAGTCTACTTTCAAAAAGCCTTTAAAAAAGATCAAAAAAACAAAAAAAGTGTCCAAATTTTTTTTTAAGTCAACTGCCGCGTCTGAGGGGGGAAAAAAAACTGCATCTGCGGGAGTCAATAGATGGTCTTTAAAAAATCTTCAAAACTACAATAAAATGGTCTTTAAAAAAAACCTCTATACTACATAAAAAATTAAATACTTGTCACAAAAAAAAAAAAAAAAAAAAAAACACAAATGAAGGAATGTACAGTAAACAAAAGGAAAATAAAAAATTCCAGTAGGTAACATGGAAAACCTGCTAAAACAGAGTCTTTTTAAGGATTTGCTCAAACATGTTTCAGATGTAAAAATAACAATGGTTCGGGTATTTGACATTCTGAAAGAAAAGAACAAATTACTGGCTCAGATTACAGTCTAAGTGTATTTCAAGACGTTCCAGCTGGAGAAATCCAAGGTGAAGAAAACACCAAATATGGCCGCGGTTACTGACCTCACGTCACACTTGGATTCCCTCAACGTTACAGGCATTATCTACCAGGTTTACAGTCATCTAGAAGTTGTAATGCCCTACACTTACATTTTATACAGTTACTGTCGGGACATTAACAATAAATTACTTTGTAGTCGGTTTATTATTCCCCTATGATGGGGGTATGGCGGAGAAGACTCTACTTTAACAGTGTTGACTGAATACCAGTAGCTGCCACTGAAAGGGAACAAGGGGTAACACATACAGTAGGATCCATGACGTAATCCCAGTATAAGCACATGGAAAAATAATAAAAAAAAAAAAAAAAATATGTACATATTTATAAACACAAGTCCAGCCAAAAGGCAATTGGTAAATTAAACCAATGTTTCTTTCCGCTTCATGCTTTGTTGTGTCTTCTCCCGAGTTTTCCGACAGACTTTCTGTGTTTTTTGAGTTTTGCCAGCCTTCGGATCCTCTGGCGAGTCTGCACTACAACTGTCAGCATTTGCTTCAAAGTCCATTTCTACAATGCTGGATACGGTGGACGAGCGCCTCTGTACTTTGACATTTGGCAGAGGCGGGTGATTTTCTTCACATTCCTCGCTGAGGTCGGGCAGCTCTTTTAATTCGGTTGGTGATGTATGTTGGTATGGGGCGACCGCTGTTCTGATACAGTTCAGCCACTGCTGCTTGTGAAAGATGTCATTGGCTTGGAGCGTGTGACTCTGGCCGAGGCAGGCATCTTGGAACCGAACCCTGAAGATATTTTTAGCTAAAAAAGTAAATTAAAAAAAATTATTAGCCTATAAATGGTGATTTTATACATATATTGGCCAAAAAAAGAAAATTTCAGCCTACAACTTAAAATTACTTTTATATATTCAGATTTCAAAACGGAGAACTGCATCAGTGGAACTGGCCATCTTCAAGAGAGGACAAGAGGCCACATACAAGATATTAAAGGACCACGTCACAACCACCACGTTTATATATATTTTGAATGGAGTCCTCCAAAGAGCTAAAATTATTATGCCGAGTTACGGTGGTCACACGCCGTACATAGCTGTCCCATAGACATGCTTGGTGGAGCCTAGAAAGTGTGGATTCTCAATGGGGAGAGGGTACCTTTGACAGTGGCTTATCTCCACTTAGAGAAAATATTTGGGCATGGGTAATTCATAATTAAAGCCTCAATAAAACAACCAGTTGTTCAGGACAGCAAAGCCTACAAGTGAAATACTTTAATATAGGCAAGCATACCTTTGTCAGAATTGGTGAATGCCCCCCTGAAGGAGCCTCCCATTCGTACATCACCATCCTGGAGATCCTCTAACACCAAGTCTTGGACAGGGATCGGCTGCCTGTAGACCTGGTAAGAGAGCCGCTCGTTCCGTGTAACTGGGCGTGTTAAAACCAGAATGTCTTGAAAAAGGAACAGGTACAGTTTCTGCGAAGAAACAAAACACCAGATTAGATTATTCCTTTTCATGTGAAATCATTTCCTTCATCATAGAAAAAAAGCACTAAACTACCCCCTGGATATCTACGTTGTAATTAGATTGTACAGCATATACTGGAGAGATTCTCTACTTTCTTGCTGTCACGTACAATTATGGCTTTTTACAAAAACTGGTGATGACGTCGCAGCATAAAAGCTTCTCTCATAAAAGCAGGAGATAATAGTAGCTCTGAAAGTAAGCTAGGACAGCAAATCTTTAATTTATACTTCCCGTCCTCCAGTAATAATATACTAACAATGCTAAATCTGCTGCCCCGTCCTAGCCGCATGTGACATGTCATTTACATGGGTAAAGCACATTTGAATGTGTGAGCTCATTGTTTGCTTCAGCCTTGTGAATGCCTCGCAGCGGAAGAATGCCACCCAGCCACATGGCATCATTTTCGGTAGTTTCGAGGTGCAGTAAAGTCTCATTTCATTAGTAATTACGCACTCAAACACTTACATGGCCATTTTTATTCTTTAGTTCTCCATGACACAGTAGTGACTTGCTCGATTCTATCCGCAGGTCTCTTTGCTTATCGTCGAGGTAGTCCAGCTTGTCGATGTAATACTGGCATTCAGACTCGCCCTTCTTCAAGTTTATGTCTGCAAGAACACCTTGGATTAGGAAGAGCTGTAAAGGAAAGAGGAAAAAATATTAATTAAAATAAAATTGCAATCAAGCAGGACAAAAAATGTTGGGAAGTAAGTTTTTTTTTTAAAGGAGCCCTCACATTTTTCTCACACGTATGAGATACAAGGGGACACATGAGTTCGGTAATACCAATTCTTTGGTCAGTTCATGTCTAAACATTACTGGTAGCCTGTCATACGACAGCATGGTAATACAGTAACTCATAATAATGGCTTTTGTGGCTCAATTCCAGATTGACTAAAAGGCCCATTTAAGTACAACTCGTGGGCCACTTAGCAGTCATGAACTTTACATGACCATCATGATGACTAGTGACATCCTTCAGGGACTGCCAGGCAAAATAGTTCCACAACTTATCACGAGACCTTCACTTTTAGTGAACCGTGATGCTACACAACTTACCGCTTCCTCCAAACTCTTCACGTCTGGATGGTCTTTGGGGGTGTGTCGCAAAATTTCCTTGAGTAGAAGGGGATACTTGACTAGACGGCTTCTTGGAATATCAAGGAAGCTCCACAGGTCTAACTTGCGACTGAAAGGGGACTCAAGGCATCTCTGTAGAAAATCCTGAACCCTGCGATCAAGCTTTTTCTGATCCAGGAGAGCTTTTGCTGCCAACTGGTTACTGCAATAACCTTTATAAGCATTGAGTCGTGGCAACTAAAAGGGAAAAATAATAAGAAAAAAAATTATTGAAGTTACAATTATCCCAGGGTGGTATTTTTTCTTTGCTATAATTAGTAAAAGACAAAACGAAATATCATATTTAGACAAAACTCAGAAGAACTTACCCAGTTTACGAGAATGGGACCAATGTGTCCAACCGTTCCATCTGATCTTGTAGCTTCTCCTAGTTTAGTTAGAAGTTCTAAAATGAGGAAGCATATATATATTAGAAATAAAATCCTTAAAAAAAAAAAAAACTTGGCTTAGGGATGGGCAAGAGGTAACCCCAGAAGTAAGTTCAAATGTACCTTCATGCAGGGGGATGTAGGCATCCAGATCTCCAAATATGTGTGCCAGCTCTTCTTCAGACATAATTGATAGCTTAAGCATTGGGTCATGGTAGGCCTTCCTTGCCAGCTTGAGGTCTTCAATAAGGTCTTGTTCTCCCCTGGTCATTTCAAATATAGCCTGAAAATACAGAAGAGAAAGGGTGTAAATATGGGGATTGTAGTCATGATGGGTTTACCCTCTAAGCCCATCTACACATTAATATATTTATCCATCCATCAGTTTCACATATGTATAGACTACACAGACATTACACCTCAGGCTCAAAAGTAGACCTGAAAGATACCAAATTAGACTGCTTTCTCACCCAGACGATACATTATTAATACAGGATATAGTATGTATACTTCGGGTACCTCTTGCCGTTTTATTTCCTTGGTGGTTAGCGATTCCTTCATGTTGACGTCTAACATCTCAGACCATAGGACACTGTTTCTTCGTTTTGGAGGAGTTGGTGCGGCCATTTTGCTACAAGATTTGTGTGTACTGCCTGGAGACTTGTTTTCAGCTCGCATTGTGAATGACTATTGGGAAGAAAACACAGGAACTGCTCAGTATTTGCTGAATTCAGGTGTACATACTTTAGACATAGGCACATGATCCATGAAGACAGATTTTCTCAAATGCAAGATGGCAAAAACCATATGCCACAACAAAGAAACCTTATTGAGGTCAACGCCGGGGCAATACACCAACATGTCCAAGTAACATGAGCAATCACAGGGGCATGTTGTGCAATTCAGAAGTGTGACAGCATACAAAAATTAACTTGAAAGATAAAATATTTAATGCCTTGTACTTGCAGGCATCCCAGCATATTAATTTACCTGGATGGTTTGGCCAAAGCGTCGGACGGCGCCATTTCGCACAGGAGATATTAAATTTGCGAGTGATGTTACACGTGCTAAAGGCCGTACTCTTTTGTTGCTCGGCTCCTGAAAACGCAGGGAAAAAAAAAAACAAAACACAAATTATAGTTAGGCTGGAGCTTTCCATTTTTAAGCCTTGCTTCGGTGTGAAGGCTATCAAGTCACATGCATTCTTCAACACAAAGCAAATATGAAATGCTAACTAGCATATAGACGAACCCGGACAATACCGGCTTACGTAGGTTGGTCTGTCTGCACGCAAGCTGCATTAGACAGAAAAACAAAGACTAATCCAAGTAAATATTCAAAGGGCAAGCTCCTCAAATCTACCTAGAGGGAGCCCACAAGGATGATTATTTACCAGGGACTGAGCTAGTCAAGACCGGACTCCAATATGCCAAAGGCCAAAGCAAGTGAAAACACTGATCAACCACTGATAAAGGAGACCTTTAACAAAAGACATTTATTTAGATATGGGTCAAAAGTACTGAAGCCTGAAGAATATCAAGTTCACCTTATAAGCCAATATGCGATTCTAGTCATTTTATGCAGCTTTAATGTGGCAGTGGCCACCTTCCAGGACACCATTCTTGAAGGGGTTGCCTAGGTGATAACTTGATTGGAGGGGGCCCAACTGCTGTGATCCGCATCGATCGGTAGAATGGGTCATATTTATCCCAGTTATGGAGTAGCACAGCAGTGCAAATGCGGCTCATTTCATTCTATATGGGGCTGTGGAACCGTGCTCTGCTTTTTCCAGCAGCCCCATATGGAACAAATAGAGCCGAGGTCGAGCATGCAAGCTGTTGCTCCATTCCAGAACGGGGATAAAAATGCCTTATTCTGCCGATCAGTCTGGTTCTCAGCGGTCAGACTACCATCGATCAGTTAAGTGATCACCTATCCTGTAGATAGACGATAACTTATCTTTACTGGAAAACCCCTTTAATCAGATCTGTGGGAAAGCACACAAAAGCATCTGCTAACGTGTTTTACATATCTCCACACTGTACTAAACTTCACTTTCAAGAAGTTGTTAATCTCACATTGTGTAACAATCGCTGTGAACTTATAGATACAAATGAGAACACAATAGTCATCTGGAAGAAAAGCAAACTATCATCTCCATTCATCCCTCCACCCCGGACCTCACTTGTACAACAAATCTTATCTTCACATTCTATTTTCTACAATGGGTCACATCAGTATATATATTGTAAAGGTAAAAGAACTTCCCTTCTGTGACCAGAGTCCTTTACCAGAAGTCACAGCGAGGACAATAGTTTCCTATGTCTAAAGAATGGCAGGTGTGAAAGCCATTATGTCTTCGCCTCATATTACAGGGCCACTGGCTTCATCATACATTAAAATGTGGTCACAGATGAAGGGACAAAGGCGCCTCTTGTTCTAATAGATGAAAACCAAGTGCCGGCAAGGTGTAATCCATGTATTCACTATGGCAGTTTAGCGATACTGACAAAACAGGTTATGCCAGAAAGTGCAGAGGCGCCAAGAGTCACCAGTGCCTCAATACATTGCTACAATAAAGCCACTTCAATACTGCTACTATAATGATACCTCACTTAGGACATTATTATGAGTGTAGGGTACACAGCAAATCTGAGATTACTAGCCATAGCACACCAGAAAACAGCAATCTTAAGTGTGACACAACCACACAGTAGCCTGAAGGAAAAAGCACAATACGTCCTACGCTTCAGGGCAAAATGCATTTAAAAATCAGCATATAGATATTTATTCATCATATGCTAAAAACATTAGTCCCACACGCTGACCAGAACAATATCACACTTTGTTCTCTCCTGAAAGGATGCATTGAGGAAAGTCACTTCAAAAGACAAAATATACAAGAAGCGAACAGGAAGACAAACTGAGGAACAGATAAGGCTCAACAGTTGTTAAAAGTACAAAGAAGTGCTTCAGCCACTGCCCAAACTGATCGTTCTTGTAAGGCAAGCAGTTTTATTAACACTAAACCACACGGATTCAAGTTCTTCATGGAAATGTGAGAGTGAGCCGTGACTAAACACAGCTCCATTATGTTATGTTGTAGGAGGGTCACTCATGAAACAAGAGGGGCTTAGCAGCCTGGGCTGCTGGACTATGGAAACGTCAACCCACACGATTATACTCTACTACACATTTATATTCTTTATACTACTATATCATTTGTAGCAATCCCGGATAGATGATGGATATCAGGAATTTAGTAGATTATACCCATCAGGGCTGTAATTCAGCCAATATGAGATACATATATGTATAACAAACACAAAGTCGCTTCCCTATAGAAAACCATCACAGAGAAGAACATACCTCTAATTCCTTTGATGCCTGATTCTGTACAGCTATCACCTGAATAGTCCTTTTAATAGGCAAGAGACCACCGATTTCATCATGAGCCACCATACTTTATAATAGGTTCCTCACAAGAGTAGCTACTAATCCACGTTAGATGCCCAAGCCCTTTAGGGGCTTCTAGGTTTTCATAGACGAGTCTCCGGTGTGCTAAGAAACACTCACAGCTCCTTCCCATACTGCATACTTCCCTTGCATCAAATGGAGTGAGCTTTACAAAGTGCAGCAACTGGGTAAACTTACAGCGGGGAGGAGCTGCCTCAGCTGCCACGGGGCGGGATCCGGTGGAATGCCATGTCATTTGTCTGACAGCTGGTACACCTACTACATTCTGCAGATCAGCTTACAGCAGCACAGAGCAGGCATGCTCACCAGAGAGAGAAGTATGGGGCCAGAGCTTCACATACTGGGCTCTTGGACACACACCTATAGCTCTAGATTGTATGGGCAGAGATCCTACCCCATGTGTCTTGTATACAATGGCTTCATTTGTGAACATCATTTCCTTTTCTAATTGTTACAATGTGTTACCAATATTTTGTATGTAAAGTGCTGTGAAAGAGGATGGAACTATATACTATTTTTTAAGCAGTTAATTATAGAGACACAAATATTCCAAGCAAAACTAAAATCAAAGATTTACCCAGAGTATTGTCCCCCACAACCCCAACACCCGATCTGGTCCAGACTCACATGGAAAGAGCCATGGAATAAATAATAACACGTATTGGTAAGATAGGTTTGTTACTAAGACATACGCTCCTATATGTACATCATTCATCTTAACCCCTTTACCCCCCAGGGTGATTTGCACGTTAATGACCAGGCCAATTTTTACAATTCTGACCACTGTCACTTTATGAAGTAATTACTCTGGAACGCTTCAACGGATCCCCCTGATTCTGAGACTGTTTTTTCGTGACATATTGTACTTCATGATTGTGGTAAAATTTCTTCGATATAACTTGCGTTTATTTGTGAAAAAAACGGAAATTTGGCGAAAATTTTGCAATTTTCAAAATTTGAATTGTTATGCCCTTAAATCAGAGATATGTCACATAAAAATTAATATATAACATTTCCCACATGTCTACTTTACATCAGCACAATTTTGGAAACAATTTTTTTTTTTTTTTTATTGGGGAGCTATAAGGGTTAAAAGTTGACTAGCGATTTCTCATTTTTCCAACAAAATTTACAAAACCATTTTTTTAGGGACCACATCACATCTAAAGTCCCTTTGAGGGGTCTTTATGGCAGAAAATACCCAAAATTAACACCATTCTAAAAACTGCACCCCTCAAGGTGCTCAAAACCACATTCAAGAACTTTATTAACCCTTCAGGTGCTTGACGGGAATTTTTGGAATGTGGAAGAAAAAAATTAACATTTAACTTTTTTCACAAAAATGTTACTTTAGACCCAATTTTTTTTATTTTTGCAAGGGTAACAGGAAAAAATGGACCCCAAAATTTGTTGGGCAATTTCCCCTGGGCACACAGATACCCCATATGTGGGGAAAAACCACTGTTTGGGCGCACGGCAGGGTTCAGAAGGGAAGGAGCGCCATTTGACTTTTGAATGTAAAATTTGCTTGAATAATTAGCGGACGCTATGTTGCAGAGCCCCTGATGTGCCTAAACAGTGGAAACCCCCCACAAGTGACACCATTTTGGAAACTAGACCCCTCAGGGAACTTATCTAGATGTGTGGTGAGCACCTTGAACCCCCAGGTGCTTCACAGAAGTTTATAACATTAAGCCGTAAAAATAAAATTTCACATTTTTTCCCACAAAAATGTTTTTTCAGCCCCCATTTTTGAATTTTCATAAGGGTAACAGAAGAAATTGCACTATGCAGTTTGTTGTGCAATTTCTCCTGAGTTAGCAGATACCCCATACGTGGGGGAAAACCACTGTTAGGGTGCGCTTGAATAATTAGCGGATGTGCCCCTGATGTCCCTAAACAGTGGAAACCCCCCACAAGTGACACCATTTTGGAAACTGGACCCCTCAGGGAACTTATCTAGATGTGTGGTGAGCACCTTGAACCCCCAAGTCCTTTACAGAAGTTTATAACATGGAGCCATGAAAATAAAAAAAATAAAAAATCAAACTTTTTCCACAAAAATGATGTTTTAGCCCCAATTTTTTTATTTTCACTAGGGTAAGAGGAGAAAATGGACCCCAAAAACTTTTGTGCAATTTCTCCCGAGTACGCCAATACCCCATATGTTGGGAAAATACACTGTTTGGGCGCACGGAAGGGTTCGGAAGGGAAGGAGCAGTGTGTGACTTTTCGAACGCAAAATTGGCTGGAATTGAGAGCAGACGTCATGTCGCGTTTGGAGAGCCCCTGATGCGCCTAAATAGTGGAAAATCCCCACAATTGACCCCATTTTGGAAACTAGACCCATCAAGGATTTTATTAAGGGGTATAGTGAACATTTTGAACCCAGAGGTACGACACAGAAATTGATAACATTAGGTCATCATATTGAATAAGTTGTCATTAGTCTTGAGCGCAATTGCTCGCTACTTGAGTTTGCATCGGGTACTCTGGTATGCACCATGTATCGCGGGTGCTTGAGTGGCATGCTCGAGACCCCACCCTGCATGTTTCACGGTTGTTAGACACCCCGGAAAAAAAAAAAATAAACATATGCGGGAATCACTCGTGCATCGCAGGCAATCCCCGCTAGGTTTTTTTTTGGCCACGAAGCATATGGGGCGGAGACTAGAGCATGTCACTCGAGCACCCGCAATACTGTGTGCAAGTAGCGAGCACTTGCGCTCAACGCTGGTTGCCATATAATGTTTTTTTTCTTTACTTTTGAAAAAATTCCAACCCGAGCACAACCTCAACCCTAGCCCAACCCAACCCAACCCCTAGCCCAGCCCCTAACCCTAGAGTTTATTTTTTACGCCTTTCCTCGTGCCGTATAAGTGACTAGACGACTTTACTCTTTGGGTCGGTGCGATTACAGAGATACCAGATTTATAGTGGGTTATTATTGACAGCTGTCACACACTAAAAGATGCTTTTTTTGCAAAGACTAGTTTTGCATCGCCATATTTTGAGAGCTATAATAATTTTTCCATATTTCGGCCGACAGTCATATGACGGCTTGTTTTTTGCGGGACGAGTTTGCGTTTTTAATGGTACCATTTTCACGTGACATTTTTTGATAGCTTTCTATTTAGATTTTTCGGAGGCAAAATAAACAAAAACCAACAATTCAGGAACTCTTTTTTTTTTTGGGGGGGGGGGGGTTATGCCATTCTGCGTGTGGTAAAATTGATCATGCAGCTTTATTCTTCGGGTCAGTACATTTACAGTGGTACCACATTTATATAGTTTTTAAATGTTTTGGTGCTTTTACACAAAAACTATTTTATAGAAAAAAGAATGCTTTTTGCATCGTTTTATTCTGAGCTATAACTTTTTTTTATTTTTCGACTGATGGAGCTGTATGGCGGCTTGTTTTTTGCTTGACAAGATGATGTTTTCAGCAGTACCATTTTTATTTACATTTGTCTTTTTGATTGCGTTGTATTCCATTTTTTCCTAGGCGGTATGATAAAAAAACGAAGCAAAGAACGATGCTTTATTAGTTTTTTTTTACCGTGTTCACTAAAGGGGTTAACTAGTGGGACAGTTTTATAGGTCAGGTCGTTCTGGACGCGGCGATACCAAATGTGTGTTTCATTATACTACTTATTGATGGGTACAATAAATTTTTATTTTTTGGGGATTTTTTTTTTCCAGCTTTTTAAAATATTTTTTGCAGATTTTGGTTTGTAGCAGATTTTGATTTTCACATTCTATGAGGAAATCTGAGCCAAATAAGCAACAGATACAACACCATAAAATTACAGCCTGCACTTAAATCTGCTCTGCAGGTCACTTTCCACTGCAGGTTTTTGTTTTCAGATTAAGGCTGTGTGCCCACGATGCGTTTAAGCATTTCCGCTGTGGATTATCATTGCGGAAAAATATGCAGCATGTCCATTAATTTTGCGGACACGCAGCGTAATTGCCACCATTGACTTGCATTGGAACGCTTGGATTCCGCATCACTGCATCTGCACAAGCGGAATCCAAGCGTTTCAATGCGCGGATGGTACCCGTGTCTGGAGAAGAGAAGACACTCCTCCGGACCCGGGTACCATAGAACCTGTAAAAAAAAAAGAATAAAATAAATATTATATTTACCTTCTGATGGCCCCCGCTGCGCTTGTCCTCCCTTGCCGGCAGATCGCGGTGGACTGAAGGACCTGCGCTGACGTCAGTCATGTGACGGCAGGTCCTTCAGTGTAGTGTAACGCGAGCTGCCGGCAAGCCAAGACAGAGCGAAGCAAGACTCCGGGGGCCATCGGAAGGTAAGTATAGATTTATTTTTTACCATTCTTTAAAGGTCACACTATAAATCCATGGCGTTTGCATGGATTTATATAGTGTGACCAAGTTGTCAAGCACTTTTCAAGTGATGCTAAAATCTCTTGGAAAAGCGCTCGTCAACCCACATGTCCCTGGCAGGAAAAACACATGTACAATCCGCATGCGTTTTTTCTGCCAGGAAGATGCAGAAACGCTCAGTAAAAAGCAGATTTGTCTGATATTACCGTATTTTTCGGACTATAAGAAGCACCTAGGTTTTAGAGGAGGAAAATAAAAAAATTAAAATTTAAGCAAAAAATGTGGTCATGATGCACTTTTAAGGGGGAGGGGGTCTTCTGCTGACACTGGTATAGGGGTAATGTCCCCCAATTCTGACAATATCCTCCATCCTGGTATATATGCCGCCCACCTTCCTTTTATATGTGGTCCTCATCCCCGTCCTGGTATGCTTGGCACCCCTCATCCCCGTCCTGGTATGCTTGGCACCCCTAATCCCTGTCCTAGTCTGCACATTTAAAAAAAATTAAACACTCCTACTCACCTCTCTTCTCTCTCCTCCAGCGCTGCGTCCGGTCTGCCTGCACTGATCTCTCCATGTGAGCCGCGCATGACGTCACTGGCATGTGCGGCTCACAAGGACAGATCAGTCACCGCTCCCCACGCCGGGTCTGTGTGCGTGGGGAGCAGTGACTTCACTCTTTTTCATAGCCGGCACACAGCGGAGCCGTGCTGCGGCTGCCGGCTATCTCCTGTGCCCGCTCATTAATGGGCATGAATATTCACCCCCTCCCCACACCCATGGGCATGGAGAGAGGTTGAATATTCATGCCCTTTAACAGCGGGCACAGGATATAGCCGGCAGCACTGTATACCGCTATTAAGGAGCATTAATATTAAGTGCTCCCCATGCCTCATGGGCGTGGGGAGCAGTGAATATTCATTTTCTTTAGAAGCGGGGACAGTGTAGGCTGCAGCGGGAGGCTGCTGCCTCCTGTGCTCCGCTCCTCCACTGATACCGCTCCCCCCACACCCCACATAAATATACACCGCTCCCCCCACACCCCACATAAATATACCCCCCCCCAACATTTGGACTACAAGACGCACCCCCCATTTTCCTCCAAAATTTTGGAGGAAAAAAGTATGTCTTATGGTCCGAAAAATACGGTATATAATTCAAAGTCTGTGCATTATTGATTTATGAAATAAAAATTTGGTTTATGCTTTAAACATGTGGATTCTCATTTATTTATTCTCCACCCGATGTCACCTCAGGCAGGATGGGTGTTCTCAATTTAGATGTGGTAGCAACCATATCCCTAATACATGGATATTTATAAAAGGTCTGACAAAAAAAACTCTTTAATCATGCAATGGCAAAGCGAGCTTTATTTAGGTTTTATTTTCAGCAACATACATTTAAAAAGGTTATTTATAACCACGGGGGAAAGGACTACTTTCTAAGCAATGGTATTACACACAAAACCCGACACTCAGCACTCCACTTGAACAAAGACCGGGCTCTGGTCTAGCCAGAAGCAGCAGAACAAGGTTACTATCTGCCAGGCCTGCCCGGCACTCTACTTATTTTTAGGTTTTAGTAGTTAACTTGGTCAGGTTTAGGAGAACCGAGAACCCCTTAAATTATTACACATTGCAAATCACAGAAACACCTGGGGAAATGTTTTTAATGATGTGTATACAGGGGTGGATTTATAAGACTGGCGTTTTATAGGTGTAAACAGAAGTCTGGTAAAGTAATATGTACCAAGATATGCCTTCTATCAAATATGGTATATTTGGCGTTGTCCATGTGCCTTAAAATACAAGGCAGCTATCAGCTTCCATCAATCTCACAATTTATGAGAAATTATAGTAAATTAAGTCGTGTCATCTATTTTTATTGAGTCACACACTGTTTCTCCTCTCAAAGAGAAAAACCAGCATATAAATGAAAATGGCAGAAAATCAAAGTTGCATAGTGTTCCAACATTTTAGACTTCTATCAGAAAAGTGACAAATCACTTAAAGGGGCTATCCTGTTTCAGTGGTTTGTAGGCTCAGACTGATCACATACTGACCCTCCCTGGGTCCCTTGATACTTCTACAGTACTGCTGCAACCAGTCTATAGGGCTCGTAACCGTTGCAGTCAATAGCCCTGTTGACGTAGTTGGCACAAATCACTGAACCAAGTGATTGGCTACAGTGGTTACAAGCAATGTAGATGTTATTTCGCTGTTGCAGCCAGTCAAAAATTTTATTAGTCTGCAAGTCCATGGCCTGCAAACAACTAAAACAGGACAATTCCTTTAATAAATGGATCCCATAGTATTTGGGTGTTTAGTAAATTTTTGTATTTTTTTGACCATTTTTTTTGTCTCCTATTCACATCTTGACCTACAGTACAGACCAAAAGTTTGGACACACCTTCTCATTTAAAGATTTTTCTGTATTTTCATGACTATGAAAATTGTACATTCACACTGAAGGCAACAAAACTATGAATTAACACATGTGGAATTATATACTTAACAAAAAAGTGTGAAACAACTGAAAATATGTCATATTCTAGGTTCTTCAAAGTAGCCACCTTTTGCTTTGATGACTGCTTTGCACACTCTTGGCATTCTCTTGATGAGCTTCAAGAGGTAGTCACCAGAAATGGTCTTCCAACAATCTTGAAGGAGTTCCCAGAGATGCTTAGCACTTGTTGGCCCCTTTGCCTTCACTGTGCGGTCCAGCTCACCCCAAACCATCTCGATTGGGTTCAGGTCTGGTGACTGTGGAGGCCAGGTCATCTGGCGTAGCACCCCATCACTCTCCTCCTTGGTCAAATAGCCCTTACACAGCCTGGAGGTGTGTTTGGGGTCATTGTCCTGTTGAAAAATAAATGATGGTCCAACTAAACGCAAACCGGATGGAATAGCATGCCGCTGCAAGATGCTGTGGTAGCCATGCTGGTTCAGTATGCCTTCAATTTTGAATAAATCCCCAACAGTGTCACCAGCAAAGCACCCTCACACCTCCTCCTCCTCCATGCTTCACGGTGGGAACCAGGCATGTAGAGTCCATCCGTTCACCTTTTCTGCGTCGCATAAAGACACGTTGGTTGGAACCAAAGATCTCAAATTTGGAATCATCAGACCAAAGCACAGATTTCCACTGGTCTAATGTCCATTCCTTGTGTTCTTTAGCCCAAACAAGTCTCTTCTGCTTGTTGCCTGTCCTTAGCAGTGGTTTCCTAGCAGATATTTTACCATGAAGTCCTGCTGCACAAAGTCTGCTCTTAACAGTTGTTATAGAGATGTGTCTGCTGCTAGAACTCTGTGTGGCATTGACCTGGTCTCTAATCTGAGCTGCTGTTAACTTGCGATTTCTGAGGCTGGTGACTCGGATAAACTTATCCTCAGAAGCAGAGGTGACTCTTGGTCTTCCTTTCCAGGGGCGGTCCTCATGTGAGCCAGTTTCTTTGTAGCGCTTGATGGTTTTTGCAACTGCACTTGCGGACACATTCAAAGTTTGCCCAATTTTTCGGACTGACTTACCTTCATTTCTTAAAGTAATGATGGCCACTCGTTTTTCTTTACTTAGAATTTGTATTATGGCAAGAAAAAAGCTGCTAACAGTCTATTCAGTAGGACTATCAGCTGTGTATCCACCTGAGTTCTGCACAACACAACTGATGGTCCCAACCCCATTTATAAGGCAGGAAATCCCACTTATTAAACCTAACAGGGTACACCTGTGAAGTGAAAACCATTTCCGGTGACTACCACTTGAAGCTCATTAAGAGAATGCCAAGAGTGTGCAAAGCAGTCATCAAAGGAAAAGGTGGCTACTTTGAAGAACCTAGAATATAAGACATATTTTCAGTTGTTTCACACTTTTTTGCTAAGTATATAATTCCACATGTGTTAATTCATAGCTTTGATGCCTTCAGTGTGAATGTACAATTTTCAAAGTCATGAAAATACAGAAAAATCTTTAAATGAGAAGGAGTGTCCAAACTTTTGGTCTGTACTGTAAACCTAAAACTTTCTCTATATTGCCACGCAGTTGGGCCATGAATTGTGGCCATAAGGACCAAAAAAATACAGTCACTATATGGATGTGCAGCAGTATTAGTACTGCATTGACCCATTCACAGTTACTTCATTCTACAAAATAGAATGGGTCCCAGAAATTAAATCCCCACTGATCAATAGATATTGGCATATGCATTAAAGTGCTTATCTAAAATTTAAGAAAAATAAATAAAGAAGCAATGACCCATTTAAGGTTTCGAAGGTGCTGACTGTAGCACTCATCACTTGGGTCAGTTAAATGTAGCACAGGAAGCTGACTTCTTCCCTTTATTACTACCTTATCTCACACCTTGAAGCGCCTCCAGGTAAATCTGGGTTATATATTAGATCAGCAGCTTTTTTTTTTTTTTTTTTTTTTTTAAATAAGGTTTCCTGAAGCGCTGGAAGCACAAGATTTTCCCATTCCGATTTGCTCTATTGTGTATTGGTTATTGTTGCTATAAAACATGGGTAGTACCTGACAAGGTAAACAGGCAGCCGAGTCACCGACTAAAAGAATCCAGCCTGTTATATGAAGTCTTTTAGGCTGCATCTACACTGAAAGATTATCGAACAAGCGTTAAGACCGCTCATTTCACGAGAACCTTTCAGTGTAAACAGGCAGCTGATCACCTGATAAATGAGGACGACGCTTAATCATCAAGTGAAATGATCTTTTGAGCAGCACAGATCACAGTTCTTGGCGGTGCATTGTCCTACGTAAACAGGACTTGGGCTGCTATGGTTCTCGGCAGCCTATATGCACCCATCCATTACAGATCGCCCAGTGCGCATCCTTTATTTTGCTCTGCCTGTGTAAACAGGTTATTAGATGACGCCCATTCGGTAAACGTTTACTGATCGGGAATCATTAAAGGGGTGGTCCAAAACAAACATTTATTTTAATTCTAGAAGGCTATTTAATGTAATAATCTAAATCACTTTTTTTTAACATACTTTAATTAAAAAATTCCCGATCGTTCCCTCACTACGCTATCTAATTGCTCTATTTATTTATTTTTTACTTGCTTCCTGTTTATGTCACCTTGTTTGAGTACCACCAGTGCATGCTGGGATACTCAAACAACACATGATCAGGGGGAGGAGGCTGCGGCCACCGCTGCAGCCTCTGCGCCCAGCCTTAAACGAATACTCAGTGATATCTGTTTCAGGGGCTGCGCTAGTCCCTGCTCTACTGAGCACGTGTCGGTTGTCAATTCTGACGTATACCTCAGTAGGATTTTGTCATTGTGCAATATTCTTTTTAATAACCAAAAAAATGTGGAGAGATTAGCCCCACCTCCTTACAATGTGCACTGACAGTGCACTCTTGCCAGTCCATCACTTTTCATCAGAGTCAGGGAGGGAGCGCACTGTCACTGTGCATTGAAAAGAATATTGTACAGTGACAAGATTCTAATGAGCATATGTATGAACTGACAAGCGATGCATGCTCAGTAGAGCAGGGACTAGCTCAGCCCCTGAAAAGGAAATCACTGATTATGCTTCGTTTTAGGGGGGGGGGGGGGGGGGAGTGGGCGGCATCAAACAGGAAGTAGGTAAAAAAAAATAATGTTAGCTAGTGTAGTGAGAGAACGATAGGGAATTTTTAATTAAAAGTATATTAGAAAATATTAAATCATTACATTAAATAGACATTTAGGATTAAAATAAATGGTAGATTCAAACCACACCTTTAAGTCCAGCTGGCCTTTACATGTATATGAGCCCTCACTAACCCTTTATTGACCAGGGAATTCTTTTTTGTGCTCTTTGGGTGAATCTTTAGGTTAATAGTGTTAGGAAGGTGCAGCACTCAGGAGAAAATGAACTCTCTCGGGAGCTGTCAAAGTCCCAGAGTATGCTTAGAACCGCAGTTCTCAGAGCGGTGACTATAGCCAGGCCGGTACGCCTGAAGACAGGAGGCTACTGGGAGAAATAAAAGTTCATTTTCTCCTGGGTGCCGCACTTTCAGTAGGTCGGCCAGGCACTTTCCTTCCTATTAACCCTATATATGCATGTTAATAGCGGTATTGGACTTATAAGGTTCTCTTAAAAGCTCAGCAATTACAAGCAGCATGGTAGTACTACTGCCTTGCAGTATGTTCCTCCATGGATTTCCTCTAACATTGACTGTAAGAAGCTGAAGAATATATTCAAGTTACATTAGCAACAGAAAAAAATAACTTATTAGAACTTAGCCGCATTGTCTGGTGGAGGGCAGGACTTTCTGTATGAACGTGACAAAATACTATATGTACTATTACACTTCCTAGTGACGTCTGGACCATAACTAGGCTCTGATGATTCAAGACCGTTCACTATTTTTGCACATTTGTTAATTACATCTTGTTACCTTCAGATCAAAGCTACAAAGGCTGAAAGTGTCGTCATCCTTTTCTTTGCGTTTCCTCTTCTGAAAGTAAAAAAAATAAAGTATCAGTCAACGTATCACAACGTTACTCAGTGATGCAAGGTTAAAACACGAGTTCTCTACAGCAGTCAGACAGGCCCCAATGATATACGGTATAACAAAGGTCGCAGAGCACTGATGAACAACCATGCACACACCTATCATCAGTAGGGAGAATAGATGCTTGAATATTCTAAATGCTAGAACCTTTCGTAAAGAGCTGGTCACACAGTTACATGTATTGCACCATGCAGACTAACAGACTGAGTTATGCCTATACCATTTATTCAGGTGGGCAGCCCAAGACCTCTAGCTGAACCCCACAAGTGCTAATACACAGCAAGTAACCAGTGCGGTGTGTGAAGAGGGCAGGCTGCCTGGCCATTTCAATAACTAAGGCGGCCCACCTTCATAGTCATGGCTAATGCAATTATGGAGAAGCGGGTTGGCTTAGATATTGACAGGAGCCAGCCCCCCATCACACACAGAAATGGTCATGAGCCTACAAAAGGAAAGTCTATCTTCTGCTGAATTCAGGCTGGAAATGAAGCTGCCATAAAGGCTGATATTATTTTTAGATCTGACATCTTTTTCAATTTAGTAATACACTTGAATTAACAAAGTCAAAGGGGTTATGTTTTACAACAGGCAACACTGAGAAGCAACCATTAGGATAGGCCAACAATGTTTAGGTCCAGGAAAAACCCTTAAAAAGGGTGATTTGCGAAGCGCAAGGACTTTTTGTTAGAAGATTCAACTAAAGAAAAGGTGATCACAGGATCGCTCGCTGTTGACACTGCTGCGCATTAAGGGAAACACAAGAACTCAGAAAACCACGTCAATGTTGAGTTCACACTCCACCACCCTGTGCCGCTCAGGTCTTCCCGGCACAATCACATTGTAGATAGAACACATGCCCATTATAATCTGAGGCCGTTCACAGGTCAGTGGTTTTGTGTGGTCCTCGTATCCACAAAAGAACAAAATTATGCAGACATGTCCATTTCTTTTTTTTTTTCATCATACTTGTATAGCTGATTTTCGTCAACAACGCTATGGGTCCGTAAAAAACATTGTAAAGAATAGGGAGAGGCTTTGTAATTCAATTCATTTATCCATACAAGAAAATCCCTGATGGTAAGAAGTGACACTGACCAAACACTCAGGAAACGCAAACCATTTTTTTTTTTGCATGCATTAAAAGTCGCTGACGTCTGACCAAGGCATAAGGCTGTGTTCATATGCATTGGATATGTTGGGGCTTTTAATGGGGTTGTCCACTACTAGAACAACCCTTTCTTGATCTAAATGTTTGGCCCCGATAAAATAAAAAAAGCTTGTACTTACCTCCTGTGCCGGCGCAGTTCCAGCGGTGTCAGCACTCATGGTCCCAGGGCTCCCGTGTGGTTGTTGTGACACGTGAGCCCAGCATCCAATCTGTGCTGGCGTCACTGTCCCCACCTTCTGTCGAACTGAACATGAAGAGGAAGTCAGATCAACAACAAGAAAAACCAACAAAGTTGGAAAACCAGGGTACAGAACTAAAACAACCAGACACGAAAAAAAACATTAAAAATTAAACCTTTAATCAATCCTTTTAAAAATGTACTCAATAGTACCTATGGAACAAAGTTTACACACAAAAGGAGATATATATATATTTTTTTTATATTTAAATAGTCCTGTGAGGGGAGGGATATATGAACACAATCAAAATTACCCTAGGTTAGCCCTAGTGACGAATCTTACCCTACCTAATAGCAGAGTATTTTTCACCCTAGGGGTTCAAGTGGTGTCCCCGCTCATCTGTAGCTGTCCCTCACTTCTTCCTATATCTCCTTGGACAAATATATAATAAATATACAAATAGAAAAATGAATTTCCTTAGTATAAGATTACAAAACGTTAAATCAAACAGCAAAATGCCAATCACATACAATATCAGAAATGGACTCAATTAAAAGTAGCCCGTTTTTTGAGGTATCAGTTAATGCTTTTTGGCAATACCCCTTATGGGACCATAAAAAAATAGTCATATATAATCCAATGCTAGAAAAGTTCAAGACAAAAATACTGATTAGGATATCAAAGATTAATTTAAATAAATGCAGAATGATTCTTCTGAGATATCCACCGATGCTCCTCAGTACTGCTTCCTATGGGGTCATAATGAGAAGACAACGCATGGACCACTAGTAGCAGGTTTTCAATGAATGTCCCTGTTTTTTTGTAGTCCCTCAGAAAAAAATCAGTCAAAAAAGACGAAATGTCCATTCATAATGTCCCAGCATCAACAGTTATGCAGCATGTCCCAACAAAATAGTTTCAAAAATTATATAAACGGACTTATCTTAGGGATGGCTCTTCTGAGGTGTCGAGTGATGTTTTTCAAGCAGTACTCCTTAGGGGACCATGGAGATTATCCAACCATAGAAAATTCTCTAGTAGGAGATTTTCACCAAGTGTGTCCACTTAGATAGTCCAAAGGAAGGTTTCACCAGTAGGAAAATTTCAGCAAGCACATCCATTCAGGTTTATTCAAGAAAAGTCCATTAAAGATGTCCCAAAGTCATAAGCCAAACAAAAGGTCCCGTCCACATAGTCCCTACGCGTTTCACCCCCTCCTCAATATGGGGCTCATCAGGGGACAGACCATGTCAGAGGAGATAGCCCATAGTAGGTGTACAGCCAATGCGTGCTCCCATAATTCGAAAAACAACCGTACCTTTTGTTTGGCTTATGACTTTGGGACATCTTTAATGGACTTTTCTTGAATAAACCTGAATGGATGTGCTTGCTGAAATTTTCCTACTGGTGAAACCTTCCTTTGGACTATCTAAGTGGACACACTTGGTGAAAATCTCCTACTAGAGAATTTTCTATGGTTGGATAATCTCCATGGTCCCCTAAGGAGTACTGCTTGAAAAACATCACTCGACACCTCAGAAGAGCCATCCCTAAGATAAGTCCGTTTATATAATTTTTGAAACTATTTTGTTGGGACATGCTGCATAACTGTTGATGCTGGGACATTATGAACGGACATTTCGTCTTTTTTGACTGATTTTTTTCTGAGGGACTACAAAAAACCGGGGACATTCATTGAAAACCTGCTACTAGTGGTCCATGCGTTGTCTTCTCATTATGACCCCATAGGAAGCAGTACCGAGGAGCATCGGTGGATATCTCAGAAGAATCATTCTGCATTTATTTAAATAATCTTTGATATCCTAATCAGTATTTTTGTCTTGAACTTTTCTAGCATTGGATTATATATGACTATTTTTTTATGGTCCCATAAGGAGTATTGCCAAAAAGCATTAACTGATACCTCAAAAAAACGGGCTACTTTTAATTCAGTCCATTTCTGATATTGTATGTGATTGGCATTTTGCTGTTTGATTTAACGTTTTGTAATCTTATACTAAGGAAATTCATTTTTCTATTTGTATCTTTATTATATATTTGTCCAAGGAGATATAGGGAGAAGTGAGGGACAGCTACAGATGAGCGGGGACACCACTTGAACCCCTAGGGTGAAAAATACTCTGCTATTAGGTAGGGTAAGATTCGTCACTAGGGCTAACCTAGGGTAATTTTGATTGTGTTCATATATCCCTCCCATCACAGTACTATTTAAATATATATATATATATATATATATATCTCCTTTTGTGTGTAAACTTTGTTCCATAGGTACTATTGAGTACATTTTTTAAAGGATTGATTAAAGGTTTAATTTTTAATGGGTTTTTTCGTGTCTGGTTGTTTAGAGGAAGTCAGATCAGCTGCAGCCCAGACTTTCTCTCCATTTTCAAATCGACAGAAGGCAAGGATGGCGAGGACAGAGATGCCAGCGCTGATTGGGTGCCGGGCACCACATTTCATAACAACCGCACAAGAGTCCCAGGACCGTGAGTGCTGACAACGCTGGAACAGCACCAGCACGGTAGGGGAGTATAAGCATTTTTATTTTATTGTGGCTGAACATTTAGAGCAAGAATGGGTTGTCCTAGTTGTGGACAACCCCTTTAATTGCAGCAGTCCTGTGCCTTTTGCCATCTGTCTTCCTGTACAATTGCTTTAGCCTTAGTTCTGGTTAGAAGTGACTATGCAGAGTATCATGGTACTATTTAGCTGCCATTTCCATATAACATTATTATTGGGATTCTCTCTATCAATGGGAACAGATCACATTCGATTTTATTAGGGAAATTTTATTGTGTAGTTCGCTACTATAAAACAGTACAAGTTTCACAGGAACAATGAAGAAAGAATAAAAAGCGAGTAAAAGGTCTAGTAGCGCTGAACTAGACAGGAGAAAAAAAAACAAAACAGCCCTGCTGCTGTAGACATAAACACATCTGCGGATTCAGTTATGGGGAAGAAAACGCTCGTAGACAACATCTGGATTAGGTTAGGGCATTTAAAAGAGAATAAAGTGAGTCACTCCTGACGACCGCCGTCTAGAACGAGGCTTTCAGCAATGGCGTACAGATGTTTGCCATTATGACACACTGAAAGAAAACCCTTTCCAGGCCAGATTTACATGTATACAAAGCATGCGATCTCTGCACATCGTATACAGCGACTGCAACTAGTGTCAGAAAGTAAGGAAAATATTTACAAGATTGTTTATATACAATGGAGAATTCACACAAAAATGTCAAAGTCACCACAGAGATATAACAGATCAAGAAATGTACACACAGATCTACATCAGTACGGGCAGAGAGTACTAACCAGTGTAAAATCCCATGGTGTGCTTGGAGTCAGGAAGGTGAAGGAGCTCCCTCTTCTGAGCGAATGTCTGCGAGAAGATACAAGAAAGAAACAGCAGTTTAGCAGTAATAAGTAATGCTAGGAGTTAATCTTCCATTTCAGTGCCATTTCCCACCTTTCTGTACAGGTTTACTCATGAGTGACCCAGTATTTACTGTCGGTGGAAAATAAATGGCACTTGTATGTAAGCGAAGGGTGAACATGGCAGGCAGATTAGCTGCAGATATGTCTGACTGTCCCATTACTCTGAAATCTATGTACAAGCTGCAGACACCCCATCAGAAGCTTTTGTACAAAATCCACCACATGTTAACATAGCATTACAATCATTACATAGGAGCTGGCGTTCATGCCCACCAGAGACCCTTTACTGGGGCAGGTCCTCATCGTTCCTAGAGCAAGTGGGGGCCGGGAGCAGGGCCGACAGCCGGACATCGTGGAACGTTTCATCAATCAAGTACATAAAAATGGAGAGTTTGTGGTATATATCTGCACTGCCGGCTGATGATGAACAAAAACATCAAACGCCAGAGAGGATATAAAATAGTGGTTGCTTTTATTTTTCTACGCATTTCGAAGGGTAACCCATATGGTTTTTATTTCCTGAAGTGGGTTGCACTTCGAAATGAATAGAAAAATAAAAATAAAAAGGATTTTAAATAGCAGTGCGGATATATACCATAAACTCTACATTTTTATTGAAATCACCAATGAATCTGCAGCAGTCATACAATCTTGGATCGGGTCAGCATACATTAATACCATTTTTGATCATTATCAACCGGATAAGAGCCTATTTTTTTTGCGCTATTTTTTCTCTTCAGCTTTTTATATTTTCATCGATAAAGTGTGTTAGTAAAAATCTATTACATTTTATACACAATAGAAAATGTACATTTCTAATAAAAATAATATTAAGACGGACTGTTTATCGTAGATTCTACAAAAGAGAAAAGTTTTAGTGTTTATTACTTCCTTGCTGTGGCGCCCCCTAGTGTTCTTTTGATTTCTTCTCAGTGGAGCATGTGGACTGCACCTTCCTTTCTAGCAGGGTTGAAGCGGTCCATAGTGGACAGACCACCACTGATTAATAAGTTACCACCCTCCAGTAGATAGTTGATAAAGGCGTTGTCCAGTGAATTATATGCTCAGACCATTAGGCTTTAGCAGCTACCAAAACCACACAAAGTGGGGAAGATTTATAAGTACGGCATCAAGTAAACCAGTCTTTAATAAATTAGAAACGTCTTATGCCAGAGTGGATTTTCATTAAGAAGCGCACGCCTCGTCAGAAATCAGGTGCATTCCTGTGCATGCGACAAACAGATCTGCTCTGCTGTAGATTTGCCATTTTCTAGGGAAAATTCTAGTAATTTTGTCAGGTCAGGTCAGGTGGAGCGCCATCCATTTGTTTTCTCTCCCCATGTGTCATGAGAGGAGGAGAAAATAAAACTTGCAAATTACTGCATACATATGGCAAGCGCTATAATTGGCAACCTTTCTTAGGCCAGTTTCTGGTATAAATGCTGTAATAGGAGTCCTAGTATATGCTGACTATGGTGCATCTAGGCCAAGTGGTCATGGCTGTATAGTGCGCACATGAGACCAGCACCTGGGTGGCCTAAGCAGCCCATAACTATGAACATCTTTTCCACGCTCTGTATTAAGTAAAGACAACCTTTTGCTTTAAGTTTGTTTTTAACTTGTTACAGTTTCAATACGATCCACTGGCGGAATTGCAAGTAACTTTATTCTATAAGGGTATGTTCACACACAGCGTTTTTGCTGCATTTTCGCCTTGAAAAAACGCAGCATTCCATTGTTCAAACCAAGTGAAAATGATTTCTGAAATCTCATGCACATGTTGCTTATTTTTTCCTTGCAGCATGGCAATTCTTTCACCACTTTTTACACGTTCTAATGAAAGGGAAAAACAACATAACAAAAGCCATCAAACGCACTTTTCTTTATGCAGCGTTTCTCCTGCAAAGAGACATTTTCTATATAGAAATGTCGGCATCACGTAACATGTGCACAGGCTGCATCTGCAGCTGTATAGCTGCAACAGAATCTGTCACAACTAAGGCTATGTGCCCACGTTGCATTTATGAAGCAGAAAATTTCTGCTGCATAAATGCAAGTCCTCTCCCGGAAAAACGCATGCGGAATTCCGCACGCGTTTATCGCGCTTTTTTCGCGCGTTTATCACGCGTTTTCCACATGCGGAATTGCCTTGCGTTTTTTATGCATTGAACAAAGGCAATTCTGCTTGCGGAAACGCAAAATTAAATGACATGCTGCGGATTTTTGAACGCAGCATAAACGCTGCGGAAAAATCCGCAGCATGTGCATAGAACTTGCGGAATCCCATTGGGGACCATGGGGTGCGTGTTACCAAGCATTTTACAAGCGTTTCCGCTGCGGAAATTCCGCATCAAAAACGCTTGAAAAATGCTACGTGGGCACACAGCCTAACCATGTGCGGCTCCAACAGTGAAACACTGCCACCCAGTGGGACACAGAATTATTACATCATGTAACAGGAAATCAATCACCTAAAAAAATTGCCTAAAAATAAGTTATAATTGTTCAGTTCATAATAACCAAAGTAAGCCACCAGCAAGAACAAAAAAAAAAAAAAAAAAAAAAACAAGAGATTTTTTTTAAATTAATCTTCCAAGAATTGCGGGACCCGAACAAGAAGTATGCAGAGACATTAGCAATGATTCTTCATATTGTCCATATGCCAAATCTGCAGAAAATTAAGAATATTGGTGCCAATTTATTTATTGATTTGCTACTGCGGATTAAGTTTTAAAAAAAATCCAGTACACTTTGAAAAGGGACAACCGTTTTAAAGAGAATCTATGACCAGGTTTTTGCTACTTCATCTTAGAGCAGCAGAATGTAGGAAGAGAGACCCTGATTCCAGCAATGTATCACTTAGTTTACTGGGTTCAGCAGTTGTGACAGTTTTTAGATGTGGAATGTAGCAGAGCTCAAAAGCTAAACCAACCCACACCACAGATTTCTGTGTACATTGTTTATAGACCGTGAGCTGCTTATCACAGCACAGGAGGGGCGGAGACATTACAGTGCCCACACAGCCAGCAAGTCACAACAATGATAATGTCCTGGTGATAAAACCTTCATTGTAAGCAAACAGCATAAAGCCAGATCTCAATCTGCGCATGTTCCACCTCTGCCGGTCATTTTCCCCAAAATCCACTGCAGTGAAAACGATGGGAAATGTGGGGACTCTGATGACATTTCCTGAAAGGCCTGGAGCCCGTCGCAGCCTCTTCCCAGAGGGGCCTGCAACATCAAACCACTCCCGCCGCCGCCGGCAGCTTCCTGCAGCAGCCATCCTGCCTCCTGGGACCCCGATCCACCCCCCAGTAAGCTACATTTGGATTATAAGACACACCTTCACCCCCCCCAAGTTTGGGAGGGGGGGGGGGTCTTTTATAATCCGAAAAATATAGTATATGTCTTACACTGGTAAAGCCCCCTTTTCATTTACAGTAAGCTCTGGAGGAAGATTCTCAGATAGATCCATGTCTGGCTCAGACCTTTAAGGCTTATTTACATATTAAGAAAAACATGATTTCTCTGGAATAAGACATCAGATCGCAGATATCAAGGTATCATTTTATTCAGCTTCCTATGACCTACATGCCCATATAGACAGCTTAGGAGGGTTGATCCTACTGACAGATTCCCTTTAATGCTGGTTTCTCAGTGGGACCACCAAATCACTTAAAGCTGTGTTGACATGCTGCGGTTTTAAGTTGCAGTTTTCCAAAATAAAGGCAAAAATGTATTGCTTTTCCAAGAGCAAGTCGCGTACCAGGGGTGTTCAGGACACGGCAGTTACAGACTTAGAAAACCGACTCTTACACAGTTCGTTCAAGAGAAACTATTTTAACCAGACAATAGAAAACATTCATAACATTCCGCATACATTTACCAAACGGCTGGAAGCTCCGTGCTATACAGCATGGCACTCAAGAGATCTGCATTTATCCTTTTCTCTACAAATCTGCATATTGGCGTGCCTGTCTAAACATTTTTCTTCCTTCTGATTTTTAGGGCTTGTACAGAGGGCAAAACTATCTCTTGGGTTCTGTGAAAACGAGTTGACACTTTAGGGAGATTATTTTTTCCTCTAATATTTGAGTGAAGTGGGGAAGGGCATGGAAAGTGCTTGGATATCTCCTACCTTTCTGGCTGAGGTTAATGCGAAAAGAAGAGATGTTTTAAGGGAGATCATTTTTAGGGATGCTGACTCTAAAGGTTCAAAAGGAGGGTTGGTCAGTGAATTTAGAACCAAGTTCAAGTCCCAAGGCACTAGCTTAGATTTTACAACAGGCCTGGATTTAAATGATGCTTTAATAAACTGAGATTCAGTAGTTTCCTGCCAGATCACAGAAAAACAAGGCGCCTAATGCTCAGACCTGAACCTTCAGAGTACTAGTAGCCAAGCCCAATTCAAGGCCTTTTTGAAGGAATTCTAAAATCTTTCCTATAGGTGCCCCTTCCTCTACTTTGGCACCTGAGAAAGATAGAAATTTTTGCCAGGTTCTAGCATAAATAAGTGTGGCAACCAGCTTCCTACTACACAAAAGGGTTTCTATTCGGCTGGATGAGAACCATTTTCTCTTTAATAATTCCCTTTCAAATTCCACGCCGTCAGATGTAATCCTGGAGCTGGAGGGTGGACAATCGGCCTTTGAGAGAGGAGGTCCAGGATCTCTGGCAGGATGCACGGATCTGACACAGACATTTCCCTCAGACATGCAAACCAGGGCCTCTTGGGCCAGAACGGTGCTATGAGCAATATTCGTGCTCTATCAGTCCTGACTTTCCTTATGATAATGGGGGTAAAGACATAGGCCAGGCTGAACTTCCATGGAATTAGGAGTCCATCACCAGGGGACCTTCCCTGTGATTCACGGAGCAGAATTCTCTTACTTTCCGGTTTTGTCTGGTGGCAAATAGGTCCACCACTGGAAGACCCCACATCAGAGTCATCTGGGAAAAAAAAAAAAAAAAAAAGGGTTGCTGACTCAATAGCCATTCTCCCTCCCTTAGATTACTGCGGCTCAGGAAATATGCCTTGGTGTTTTCGCTTCCCTTTACATGTAGGGCAGTAAGGGAGAGTAGATGTATTTCTGCCTCCTGCAACAGCTTGTCTGCTACCCTTTCATTAGAGATTTTGATCGGGTACCCCCTTGGTGGTTTATATAGGCCATGGCTACACGGTTGTCCGAGAACATCCTGATGTCCTGGACCTGCAAGGATACAAGGAATTTGTTTACTGCTTTATCAACTGTCAATAGCTCCTTGGCATTAGAGGAGAAATTTCTCTCCTTCTGACCAAACACCCTGAACCAGTTCTGATCCTAGATGGGCTCCCCAACCCGAAAGACTTGCATCAGTGACTAACACCCGGGAGGGGCTCACCGCCCAGGGAACCCCCATGGACAGGTTTCAGTCATACAACCACCATCCCAGGGACTGTCGAGCGGGGGGATAACGTTAATATACCTTCCAGCTGCCCCCCTAGAACTGATTCATTATATAACACATCCCACTGTAGCGCTCTAGAGTGGAATTGAGCCCACAAGACTGCAGGGAAACAAGATGTTAAGGTACCCTGCAGGGACATGGCACATCTATGGTATTCTTCACTTGCTGCCGAATCGCTCTTATTTTTTTGAGGCAGTAGGTAAGATTCTTGCTTTTTTTGAATCTAGCATGACTCCCAGGAACTGCTGGGCCTCTGAAGGAACTAGTTTAGTTTAGATTTTTGTAGATTTAACAACCAACCCAAACTCTGTAAGGTTGACATTACTTCCTTCATGTGAAGTTCACAATCATGGAAGGAATTCCCAACTACCAGGAATTGGTCCAGATAGAGTAAAGGACATTCTCATCATCCCCTAACACGAGACATAGAAACCCTGGGTGCTATAGCTAGCCCAAAGAGAAGGGATGTGTACTGGAAGTGTTTAATTACAGCCCCCCACCTCCCCCATATTCACCGCCACCCTTAAGTACTTTTGGAAATCCGTATGAATGGGTACATGGTAGTACGCATCTTTGAGATCTAAGACCGCTATATAACAACCAGGAAAAATAAATTTTATTGCCATTTTCAGCGTTTCCATTTTAAAAGGTATACACTTTTAGGTATTTATTCAGGGCCTTTAGATTGACTATTGTCCTGAGGGAGCCATCTGGTTTGGACACCAAAGATGAGAGGGGAGTAAAACCCCTGCCCTCTTTCTGGTACCGGAACCTCCGTCAGGACTGCCTTTGCAACTAAGTCAAACTTCCCGCTGTAGGGAAAGCTGCTGCTCTGGAGAGGAGCGAGAGGGAGTAATCATAAATCTACCCCGGGGTAGAGAAGAAAATTCTAACTTCAGTCCTGACTTCACCAGACCGAGGATCCATCTGCTCGCAGTGATATGCTCCCAAGCTGGGAAAAAATTAGGCTTCTTCCACTCTCTCTGGATTAACCCTTGAATTTTACTACATAAGGGGAACCCCTTCTTCTGGTCTAGATCCCCAAACATCCTATCCCCAACAGATTTCTCTGTCTTAGAGTCCACAATACCCATTGTGGTACAGACGGCTTTAACCAGGGAGTCAACTTCGTTCAGGGGAAAACAGTGATGGCCTGAGTCGCTATCTGAAGAGGATGCAGAAAGGGAAGAATTATCCAAGTCCTCGGGATCAATAGGAACTGAGGAGTCTTCGGATACCGGAGAAGGAAACCTTCGCCGCTATCCTGACGTTCTTTTAGAGAGGGCTTTGCCTATTTCTTCCTTGATCAAGGATCTTAATCTTGAGGAGAAATCAGGGGTCTCTTCAGCCAAGTCTGATCAATACATGATCTACAGAGTTTTTAAAGGTAAGAGTCTGGTAGGGGAATTTTACATAAGGCACACTCCTTGTGCTTGGATTTTGCACCACACTTCTTTCCTTGAAAAATTAAACAAGGAGAAGGGACAATCACCAAGTGAACTTTCACAAAGATCATTTACCCTTTACTCAGACATACAGTACCGGGTTAACCGAAGGCTCTTTCTAAATTGGAGGATTCTCTCTCGGGGCTGTAGAAATCTTTCTCCTGCCTGAACTTTTCTGGCTGGACCTTGTAGATCCATGTCTGCCTGTGGAACGGCTGCTTCCTCCATTAGAACGAGGGCGACGCTGGACCACCAGTTCTTGGGGCTCCCCAGGCAGATCTTGTTGCTGCTGCGGCGACTGCTGCTGCTGGCAAAAACTCATCATGGATATCATGTGAAGAGCTGGGAAGCATCCCACCAGTGGAGCCAACCTCTTTTATATTGACCACTGCCCGGTACCATCGGGTCACCAGATCCTCTACGTGGCCCTGGATAGGTTCCCTAGCGGGGAACCCCTCGCCCGTACAAGCATGCCGGTCCGGTGCGTCTACAGCAGACATCCTCCGGTACTTTCGGGTGACCATGCGGGCCGCCATCTTGGATCGTGTCATCAAGTCGCGTCACACGGCCGCGCCCACCGTCATGTTGCACATTGCGAACGAGGCTCAGGCCGCGCGTCACCCGCAGGCGCGGCCCACCTTCCTGCTGTGTGAAGCTGCAGGTTTCCCCCGCATCCAAGTCACGCTGAGCGGTCCATCCCCAGGCAGAGGAGACCAGCTCTCTACGCCATCGCTCATGGAGCAGTCCCCCCCCTTGAGCCCACCGTGGCGCCTCCAGGGATCCCGCACCGGCCGAAGCAGAGAATGCATCCCTGCCTGAACCGGCAGGCCGGGTCTGGGACAGGAAGGGCTTCCATCTTCTTAGGTAAAACCTGACAAGTTCCCCCATCAAGCACAAGAAACCAAACAAGCATGGAGAGAGGTACCGCCCTTTTAAGCCTGTAGGTTTTCTGTCCTTGGTGGGCGGATCCCCTCTCTCGTGGTGAGGTCATGGGTGAGTGAATAAAATAACATTGTAAAGAAGCAAAAAACTATTTACAACAGTGTTACACTGATATGAATACAGGTATACATAACTATCACCCGGATGGATTGACACTCATCTCACACAAGCACTCACAGACATCACAGTAACTGCAGCAATTCTGATTTTGAACATCATGGCAAAAGCCTGCTTTATTGCTACAATATGTGAAAACTGCAAATAAAAAAAAAAAAAAAAAAGCATTATGGCCGCAATATGTAAACCTCCCATTTCTTTGGCAGATGTTGGGGGATGGGGGGGGGGGGGGAATCAAACAGCAGGACTTCTACATGTGCAAAACTTTTGTTCTCTGTGTGATATGCAGAAGTAGTGCAGTTACTTTAAAAGCATTCAGAAACTATTAGAAGTAACACGAGCACAGGAGACAGAAAGTGTTGTGCTCCAGAAGCATCCAGCAACTGGAGGGGTTAACAGTCACAGGAGAAGGAATCCCCCAGGGGGATTGTGGGGAAGTTGTTTACTGTCTGGCTGGAGCACAAGAGAAAGGTGGCTTATGATCGGTAGCTCACAAAAGGCAAGGGAACAGAATTGAGGTCAGGAGGGAAGCTAATCAGAGGTCAGTTAGACTCCCTGAGCTAACAATGTGGAGTATTATAGGCCAGGAAGATAAGGATTGGAAGGAAGCCTGTCAGAGATCATCTCCCTCATCACACCCTTCCCCCCTCCATCTCCATGCAGGATAAAGAATGCTGTGTACTATATGAGTCCTTGTGAATGAAAAGCCTGCGGTTGTGTATGCATTAAAACTGTGCTGTACTGTGCTACCGGATAATAGACTGTGTACTGCGGTGCTGCAAAGGAGACTGTACTGTTATTACTGGAGTCTGTTGCTCAAAGAGACATTTGCATTGCACTGGCCGTGCCTCATTAAATGTTACTGTTCTACCGTTTATGAACACTCTTGTCAGATGTGTCTGGTCAGCAACTGAATCTATCGTGCGCCTGAGAGAAGCTGCAGCCTATGATCGCCTAAGTAATGGTTCCCCCAGGATTCCAACGAATTCATGAAACCCGTCTCGCCCCCATCTGAACTTAAGCGGCGTGCGTGTAACATCTGGGGAGATGAGTAGCTGCCCTGTTTGTCTGGCACAGTCCCTGCCCCATTAAAAATACATGCGTCTGTTGAGCATGCATAGATATAATAGGAGGTTTCAAAGAAAAGCCTTCTATTGAGTGCACTGTTACTGTGCATTGAAAGTAATATCGCACAGTGACAAGGGAGCTTGTACTGAGCATCCATCAGAATTGACAACTGATCCATGCTCAGTAGAGGAGGGACTAGCCCAGCCACTGATATGGAGGTCTTTGATAACGTTTTGTTTCAGGGTATGGACAGCAGCCTCTATCCCCTGATGGATGAAATCTTTGATAACATCTTCTTTGAGTATCCCAGCATGCACTGGGGATTCTGAAACAAAATGTCATCAAATCGGGAGTAGGTTAAAGAAAAAAAAAAAAAAAAAAGGAAAGATGCTTTAGTAAAAAAAAAAGACACTATTAGAAAACCTATCAGATTGTCACATTAGACAGATATTTAGGATTAATATCAATGTTCGTTTTGGACCACCCCATTACCTCCTCTAGGACCTAGTATTAAGTGATCTTCTGTGCCATAAGTTCAGGCAGACAGGAAGTAAGTAATAATGAAAGCTTCCTTGTTTAAATAAAAATAACTTAAAAAAAAAGTTGTTATATATTATTATACTGTATGTAACTAAAAATATAACAAGAATACCAAATCCTTCATAATAACATGATAAAAAATAATAATTATCCCTTTAAAGGGGACCTGTCAGTTGATACATGCTGCCCACAGTTTGTGCATCTATCAGTCACTGGCTGTAGTATCCCAGCCATGTATGGTTGTCTCTGACTCACTGTCAGTGGGTGGGCAGAGGCCAAGTCAATAGTGGAGCTCGGTCCTGGCAGCTTTTCCCCACCTACGGACAGTGACTGCCAAGTCTCTACCTATATGCATGCATAGGAAGAGACTTGTCAGTCACTCAGCAGGCAGGAAGAAGCCACCGGGGATCTGCCTGTGCAACTAGTCACCAGCACATCTTGGTCCCCGGCAGCTATTTAAACCATATTTTTCTCTGAAACACCATAGCATTTCAGAAACAAAAGATACATGGCTGTGATTGTACAGCCAGTGGCTGATACATGCTGCACACAGTTTGGGCATGTATCTGCTGACAGATTCCCTTTAAAAGGGGTTTCCCCTTTCAATTTTGTCCAAAATCCTCAATCTAGTATTAAAAATAAAAAGTTAGTAGTCACTCACCCTTCTCAGTGCTGCATCGCTGGTTATTTACAGGCAGCAACGGTGACGTCTCGTCAACAGCGCTGCAGCCCATCACTGTTCCCCACGGATACACTGAGCCCAACAATTGGCTGGTGTGGGTGTGTACCAAAATTTAGGAAACCCTGCACCCCAAAATCCAAATGGTGCTCCTTCTATTCTGCACCCTGGCATGTGTCCAAAAAGTAGTGTATGACCCATGTAGAAATGCCAGGTAGGATAGGGTTAAATGCTAACTCTGCAGATTTTGATTAGCACTCCTGGCTAAGTTCTACATATAAATAGGCTAGATGCTCATTTAAGTCAGCTGGAGAGGCTGAGCAGACTGGATGTGTCTTGAAGTTAAAGAGAGAGACAAGCCAGAATCTCTCTGAGAAGAGTCTGCACAGGCCGTGTCCACCAAACTGCAAGTATTAGTGGTTACTTTTTTTCACCGAACTGGGGCTACCTCAGCGGTGTCTGAAGTAGTCAGGGTCTATACGATTTAGTTAGCGCCTGGACAAGGCTAGGGAGTTATAATTATGATTTTGTGGTTTTGGTGCTGTGCAACCTGTGGAAAGCACTAAACTCCTTGTGTTTGGACCAAAACTGCATTGCTTGTGTGAACATTACCTGAGGTCTATTGCCTACCAGAGTGAGTAAATCCCTACAATTGGTGGATGAAATGCAGGCATCAAGTCCAAAAGAGCACATGCGATTGCAGTGTAAAGATTGAATGTCCTGGGTGAAGGCAGCTACAGCATTAAAAATACTCTGAAAGCATGGAGGATCACCACCAGACGAAACAGGAAACCAACAAACTCCTAATACAGCAGTAACAGTAGCAGATGTCTCTCCTGGCAGAAACTGTCCGGGACAGGGAGACGGCATCACCAGCCAAAGTGAAGGTGCCCAGTTGAGGCGAACGGTATGGGAGGCCTTACAGAAGATAACATCGAGGCTTTCCCGATTGTATTTAATAGGATGGCAGACACAGAGAAACTGCCCCCAGACCAATGGGCAGAGGTCCTAGCTCCATACTTTACAGGTGCCCAGCAGAAAGCATACTATGACCTTGCCCTGCAGGATGGCAAGGAGTAAGACCAGCTTAAGGCAGAGACTATGGCATGTTTGGGCATCACCCTGGCAGTCAACAGGTGCACCTCTGGTACTACCAAAGGGACAAACCTTCCCAGTCCCAATTGTTTGACCTGTTACACCTGGTACAAAATGGCTGCAGCCCGAGACCTGCTCTCCAGCACAGATGGTGGAAAGAACGGTGGTGGAGCGATTTATCCACTCATTACCGAAATCCGTGCAAAGCTGGGTTGCCAAGGAGACCAGAATGCAGATGACCTTGTGAGCTTCGTGGAAATATATTTGGTCATGGAGAACTTCATGAGCAATCAAGGGAGCCTAAAGTCACATTTCTGTGAGACCCAAAAGAAGTGGCCCAAGCCCACATCTGAGGGGCACACAAAGACCCAGAATGGGTCAGAGCAGGATTCAAATTGTACATCTCGTATCATTATCTGTTGGAGGTGTCGCGTCCCGGTTCACATATCAGCCGTTTGTCCCTTGACCTTGGAGCCAATGGACTGCAATGTAGGCCGGCGCTGCTCCTACTTTGCCTACCCTGCATACAGTGCTGCTCCTCATCCTGGCGAGGGGCCTCAGGAATGCCAGGTGACTGAACGGTGTCCAAGTGACAGGACTTCTGGACTCAGGGAGTTTGGTGACCCTGGCAAAAGCCGCATTTCCAAATGTTCTAGTCCCTTGGAAGGGGTGGGGAGTAAGGTGTATCCATGGAGAAGCCAAGAACTATCCCATGACCCAGGTTAATGTACACAGACTGTGGTTCCATGTCCCACCAAGTGGGAGCGGTCAAGGACTGTTATGTGCTATTATCGGTCGAGATTTTCAAACACAGAGGGCCAAAAATAAAAACTTGGACAAAGTTGCGGGCCAACCACTATTCAGAATGGCCCCACAAAGGGGTGGTGGTTCTATTTTGCAGGCCAAGTAAAACCACCTTGCGGGCCAGATTTGGCCCACGGGCCAGGAGTTTGACGTTTATGCTATAGAGATAATTCCTTAGAGAGCGCCCAAGATATTGGCCAGCCTCTGGCTTGCTCAGCCACCGCTGCTAGACCGTGCCCTGTCCTCTTGGCAATGAGCAATAAATAACCAAACAGAAAACCTGAAATTTCAGGAGAACCTGGACAAACCGAAAGAAAGAAGTAATTTAGAAAGATTGTTATTTTTACAATGCCTAGCTGCTCGGTCTCGCTGAAGATGATGGAATAGCGCTTTAAAGGGAATCTGTCAGCAGGCTTTTGCCATGTAATCTGAAGACAGCAGGAGATAGGGACTGAAACACAGAATTTAGGGATGTGTCAATTGTCAAAGTGCGTTCTATTGTTTACTAACAAAGATTTATCACTATGAAATTAACAGTGCCAGACTAGTCAGGCAATGACCCTGCTATAAGCACCTCACTGTTAGGCTATGTGCCCACGATGCAGAAATGCTCAGGATTTTTTCCTGAGCGTTTCTGCATCTCCCTGGCAGAAAAAAAACGCATGCGGATTGTACATGCGTTTTCCTGCCAGGGAGATGCGGATGTGAAGCGTTCTTCAATGGCATTTCCGCATGCGGGTTGACAAGCACTTTCCAAGTGATTTTAGCATCACTTGGAAAGTGCTTGACAACTTGGTCACACTATATAAATCCATGCAAACCGCATGAATTTATATAGTGTGACCCGAGAGAATGTCAAAAAATAAAAGAATAAATACTTACCCTCTGATGGCCCGTGCTGTCTTGCTTCGCTCCGTTCTCCCTTGCCGGCAGCGGTACATGAAGGACCTGCCGACGTCAGCGTCGCGTGACCCGTCACATGACTATGACATTAGCGCAGGTCCTTCAGTACATCGCTAGTTGCCGGCATGAGAGGAGGAGTGCAGCGGGGACCGCCAGAAGGTAAGTATATATAATTTTTTTTTTTTTTTTTTTAACACAGTTTGCTATGGTACCCGGGTCCGGAGGAGAGTCGCCTTTCCTCTAGACCTGGGTATCATCCGCACATTAGAAAGCATGGAATTCGCATTTACATATACAGTGATGCGTAATCCATGCGATCTAATGCAAGTCAATGGCGGCGAAAACGCAGCATTTCCGCTAAATAATTGGTAGTGCTGCGTTTTTTTCTGCAGCGGAAATTTCCGCAGCATGTGTACAGCACATGCGGATTATCATTGGGGAACATGGCAGGCCTTCTACCATGGGTTTTTTAAGCGTTTCTGCAGCGTTTCTGCCGCTGCGGAAACACTTAAAAACCGCATCGTGGGCACACAGCCTGAGGTCTTATTCAGACGTTCATTCTTCACATTCATGTTCCGTGTTCATAAGCACATACAGTGGTGTGAGACAGTTTGTTTACTTGTGTTATCTTTGTTAAATATTTACATTTGTTTTGTGATCTGAAACATTTTAAAGTGACAAACGTGCAAAAGACTAAGAAATCAGAAAGGGGGCAAAAACTTTTTCACACCACTGTACTCATTATAGGTATATGGACCTGTTCATATTTTTTTATGGATTGCGTGTCTATGCAAATATCAGGGTTTTTTTCTCAACGGCATCAAACATGAAAAGTACCCCAAAAAAAGTTATATGTCCCTTAAGAAAAAAAAAAAAAAAAAAAAAAAAAGCCAGCACACTAAAGCAAAAAAGTAGCTGGCTTTTGAAATGTGTATATATATATATATATATATAGATATATAGATATATAGATATATATATAAAACACACACAACACGAGAACTATGCCAGGTCTGGTCAGTGGTACATATACACAGTGTTCCTATGGGATTACTGCCAGACATGTGACAACCCCTTCTCTATTGCCACAGGTGACCAATAGCGGAACAGTACAGGGGGCACAGGTTTATCGGAAGCCAAAGATCAGGATTTCCATTTTGAGACCATAAAAAAGGAGAAATTACATATGGAATAAAAATATGAGCTCTTCCGCCATAACCACGGATGAATGGGCCAGGCATCCACAATGGTCGGTGTAGATGAACCCCCGGTATGCTGGGAGTTGTAGTGTCACCACATAAATGACTCAATGACTACTGCACTATCATAATGCCACAGAGGAGGCTTGGAGGAGTAGGTCTGCCCTTAGGTGGCAGTTACTGACAGGACGAGGATCTGGTCCCGCTCCCTACATGTATGGCGGCCCGCAGTGCCGAGCACACCCGCACATGACACCGGCGGCCCGCAGTGCCGAGCACACCCGCACAAGACACCGGCGGCCCGCAGTGCCGAGCACACCCGCACATGACACCGGCGGCCCGCAGTGCCGAGCACACCCGCACATGACACCGGCGGCCCGCAGTGCCGAGCACACCTGCCCTCAGGCCTGCGCACTCTCCTACCTCCTGGTGCAGCCCTTCTCCGGAGTGCTCTGCCCGGCGAGGCTAGTGACGGACGATTTGCGTGTAGGTCCATTTCTTTTTTTGGGCTTCGCATTCCCGGGGGGTGGAGAAGGCTCCGCCGGAGGCGCCATTACCTCCTCCCCCTCCATGGTGGGCTCAGTTATCACACGGCCGACACACGAACGTTTATCACTCACTCAACTGCCGCGCGAGTAGTTTGAAAAGAGCGGAAGTTGATCAATAGCCAATAGAATAGCGAGAAACTGGTTGCTAAGACACGGATAAGGGCTTACTCGCAGAGCAGAACGGATTCCTCTTGGTGACGTCACATCCTATGTGCGTTCCGCCGCCATTTTCGATGAGGGCAGACGGGTCTCGCAGTGTAGGAGCGCTCGTCATTGTTCTGCGCTACTTCTATGTTAGTTCCGCGTTCTGCATAACCTCAGTGAGCGCGGTGCATCTGTATGACGGGCTCAGCCTGGTACAGACATGAGGCCTTGATTCATCATCTGTGAGGGGTTTTTAATCACTTTTCTTCTTTTTGTCTTGTATTTGCAGGCGTTTTTGTGCCAAACTCATCCAAATGTCATATGTGATTCAAACATTTTAAGCGACGTAAAAAAAAAAAGTTCTGTTATTTTCATATTAAACTTTTTTTTTGTTGCAACTCTTCAGTGCAAAAAGTCAGATGTTTCGTGAAGTGGCACAAACAATAAGTTAGAAGCCTGGCGAGCGTGAAATCCCTCCATAGGGAAGGCTGAAGTGCGTGTGCAGCAAATGTCGCAGCTTTTTGAAAAGTTGTAAGTGATGATCAGGTAGAAGCACCCCCCGCAATGGCAAACTCAAAAGCAGACGAGAACTAAATTATAAGAAGGTGCAAATTAAAAATGGGTGCAATGCGATAATGAATTGGTCCACATCATTGCATTTACGCCAGTTTTTTAGGCATGAATATCTCTCAGCAGGGCTGGACTGGCCATCTGGCAATTGCCATATCAGCTGGCACCTACACTGGGCCGCTCTGTCACTTGGTGTCTCCTGGTATCTTCCGCTGTGCAGGGATCAACGCTGCACCCCTTCTCCTACGTGACCTCCTTTTCTTCACATTCACGTTATCCACATCAAGGATGAAAGAGGAGATGACTCCTCAACCAGTCACCATGACCATTACCTACGGCCAGCCAGCCTCGCAGGAGCAAGCTTCAACACATGGAAGTGCAGCAGCAGGTTAGTGCAGGGACTCTCCCCCAGTCCAGCTGGTGAGAAGGACATGTTAGGTGAAACGCTTGTCCTCTGTTCTGTCCAGCAGCTCCTGCCTCTGGTCTGCTGCTCCCATCTTGCTACACATGATGTCCGCCCCTGCCTTTGCTGATCCCTGTGGCACCCCACTGTTAACTGTGACCCAATCTCAGTGTGTTCCTTTAATATCCACTTTCCGTTTCTTATCACTGAGCCAGTTGTTAACCCACTTACACTTTTTTTCCCTGGTCCCATTGCTCTCCTTTTATGTACAGTGGTGGCCAAAAGTATTGGCACCCCTGCAATTCTGTCAGATAATACTCAGTTTCTTCCTGAAAATGATTGCAATCACAAATTCTTTGGTCTTATTATCTTCATTTAATTTGCTTGCAAGGAAAAAACACAAAAGAGAATGAAGCAAAAATCAAATCATTGATCATTTCACACAAAACTCCAAAAATGGGCCAGACAAAAGTATTGGCACCCTCAGCCTAATACTTGGTTGCACAACCTTTAGCCAAAATAACTGCGAACAACCGCTTCCGGTAACCATCAATGAGTTTCTTACAATGCTCTGCTGGAATTGTAGACCATTCTTCTCTGGCAAACTGCTCCAGGTCCCTGATATTTGAAGGGTGCCTTCTCCAAACTGCCATTTTGAGATCTCTCCACAGGTGTTCTATGGGATTCAGGTCTGGACTCATTGCTGGCCACCTTAGATGTCTCCAGTGCTTTCTCTAAAACCATTTTATAGTGCTTTTGGAAGTGTGTTTTGGGTCATTGTCCTGCTGGAAGACCCAGGACCTCTGAGGGAGACCCAGCTTTCTCACACTGGGCCCTACATTATGCTGCAAAATTTGTTGGTAGTCTTCAGACTTCATAATGCCATGCACACAGTCAAGCAGTCCAGTGCCAGAGGCAGCAAAGCAATCCCAAACCATCAGGGAACCTCCGCCATGTTTGACTGTAGGGACCGTGTTCTTTTCTTTGAATGCCTCTTTTTTTTTCCTGTACACTCTATGTTGATGCTTTTTCCCAAAAAGCTCTACGTTAGTCTCATCTGACCAGAGAACATTCTTCCAAAACGTTTTAGGCTTTCTCAGGTAAGTATTGGCAAACTCCAGCCTGGCTTTTTTATGTCTCGGGGTAAGAAGTGGGGTCTTCCTGGGTATCCTACCATACAGTCCCTTTTCATTCAGACGCCGACGGATAGTAAGGGTTGACACTGCTGTACCCTCGGACTGCAGGGCAGCTTGAACTTGTTTGGATGTTAGTCGAGGTTCTTTATCCACCATCCGCACAATCTTGCGTTGAAATCTCTCGTCAATTTTTCTTTTCCGTCCACATCTAGGGAGGTTAGCCACAGTGCCATGGGCTTTAAACTTCTTGATGACACTGCGCACGGAAGACACAGGAACATTCAGGTCTTTGGAGATTGACTTGTAGCCTTGAGATTGCTCATGCTTCCTCACAATTTGGTTTCTCAAGTCCTCAGACAGTTCTTTGGTCTTCTTTCTTTTCTCCATGCTCAATGTGGTACACACAAGGACACAGGACAGAGGTTGAGTCAACTTTAATCCATGTTAACTGGCTGCAAGTGAGATTTAGTTATTGCCAACACCTGTTAGGTGCCACAGGTAAATTACTGGTGCTGTTAATTACACAAATTAGAGAAGCATCACATGATTTTTCAAACAGTGCCAATACTTTTGTCCACTCCCTTCTTTAGGTTTGGTGTGAAATTATATCCAATTTGGCTTTAGGACAATTCTTTTTGTGTTTTTTCATTGAAGCCAAACTAAATGAAGATAATAATACCAAAGAATTTGTGATTGCAATCATTTTCAGGAAGAAACTGAGTATTATCTGACAGAATTGCAGGGGTGCCAATACTTTTGGCCACCACTGTATCAACCTTTTGTGTGCCACTGTATCAAATGCCTTTGAAAAGTCCAGATAGACAACATCCACTGTGTTTCCCTGGTCCAATCTAGAACTTACCTCCTCATAGAAGCTGATCAGATTAGTTTGCCGGTCAAATCCCTCATAATCATATGTTAATACTGGGAAATTAGGCTATTCTTATTGAGATACTCCAGGATAGCATCTCTTAGTAAACCCTAGATGTTGACCACAGTAGAGGTTAAATTTACCAGCCTATAAATTCCAGGCTCAGATGCTGTTACCATTTGAATATTGGCAACACAATTGCTATGCGGCTGTACCGCTGGTGGGTGAATGTAATGCTGGTGAATGTGGACCCACTTGCCTCCAGGCCTGGAGGGACGTGACTAGGTGTCTACTGAGTCTACACTAGAGCCTCTGGTGGTGAGGATAGGCTGGGCAGCCGGCAGACACTGAGTAACACTCCAGGGCAGTCCCTGGAACTGCGGCAGCAAACTGGAGGGTCAGAGACGCCGGTACCAGGTACTGGTACTGGTACTGGTACAGGTACTTGCATCTGTTTTCTCTCAGAAAGAAAATGTAACATCAACTGATCTTCACTGTCCTTTTAAAGGAATAGAGGAATCCAAGTTATCTGTAAACCGAAAGACTGTGAGGGAATATTTAGCTAACATAAATGAGTTCAAGTCTCCAGGTCCAGATGAATTACACCTCAGAGTACGGAAGGAGATCGTAGAAGAAATTTTAGAACCACTCTCCATAATCTTTGAAAATTCTTTGAGAACAGGAGAAGTCCCAGAAGACTGGAGAAGAGCAAATGTTTTCCTATCTTCACAAAGGGGAAGAAGGTGGACCCAGGGAACTATAGGCCGGTGAGTCTGACTTCTATACCAGGAAAGATCTTTGAACAAATTATTAAACAACATGTATGTAAGTACATGGATAAGAATGAAGTGATTAACCAGAGTCAGCATGGGTTTGTAACTAACAAGTCATGTCAGACTAACTTAATTTCCTTCTATGACAGAATCACTGACTGGGTGGATCAGGAAAATGCTGTAGATATAGTATATCTTGACTTCAGCAAAGCATTTGACAAAGTATCTCACACCATCCTTATTGAAAAAATGACCAAGTATGCAATGGACCAGGCAACTGTTAGGTGGATTCATAACTGGCTTAGTGATCGGACTCAAAGGGTGGTTGTAAATGGCTTCACATCCAGCTGGATGAATGTCTCAAGTGGGGTACCACAGGGCTCCGTCCTGGGACCTGTATTGTTCAACATCTTTATTAATGATTTAGATGAAGGAATTGAGGGTAAGCTGATTAAATTTGCTGATGACACAAAGCTAGGAGGGATAGCTAATACTAGAGAAGAGAGAGAGAGGATTCAAAAAGACCTAAATAAACTGGAGCAGTGGGCAGCAACCAACAGAATGGTTTTTAACAGGGAAAAATGCAAAGTACTACATCTGGGCAATAAAAATGAAAAAAGCATATACAGAATGGGAGGAATAGAGCTAAGCAACAGTACATGTGAAAAAGACTTAGGTATACTAATAGATCATAGACTGAACATGAGTCAACAGTGTGATGCAGCAGCAAAAAAGGCAAATACAATTCTGGGATGTATTAACAGAAGCATACAGTCTAGATCACGTGAAGTCATTATCGGTCTTTACTCCTCTTTGGTCAGACCTCATCTGGAATACTGTGTACAGTTTTGGGCACCACATTTTAAAAAAGACATAGACAAACTGGAGCAAGTTCAGAGAAGAGCGACCAGAATGGTGACTGGTCTGCAAACCATGTCCTATGAGGAACGGTTGCAGGATTTGGGAATGTTTAGCTTGCAAAAAAGAAGACTGAGAGGAGACTTAATAGCTGTCTACAAATATGTCAAGGGCTGTCACATTGTAGAAGGATCATCTTTATTCTCATTTGCACAAGGAAAGACTAGAAGCAATGGGATGAAACTAAATGGGAGGAGACACAGATTAGATATTAGAAAAAAACTTTTTGACAGTTAGGGTGATTAATGAGTGGAACAGGCTGCCACGAGAGGTGGTGAGTTCCCCTTCAATGGACGTCTTCAAACAGAGGCTGGACAGACATCTGTCTGAGATGATCTAGTGAATCCTGCTTTGAGCAGGGGGTTGGACCAGATGACCCAGGAGTAGTGTTGAGCCACCCCCGTAGTGTTCGGGTTCGGTTCGGTTCGTCGAACACCGGGATGTTCGAGGAACTGTTCGTCGAACTGTTCGTCGAACACCTTAGAACACCGTCGAACACCGTTAAAACCAATGGCAGGCAAACAAAAACACATAGAAACACATAGAAAACACCTGCAAAGGTGTCCAAAAGCTGACAAACTGCTCAGAAGACACTCTCTTTAAAAAAGCCGGCCGGCAAATTCAGCAGCGGCATACACCGGTACCCACAATTTAGACAAGAAGGAATAGAGCATCACACATAGATTAGATAGATAGAAACATGTCAGTCACACATATAAGAAGCACAGTGACAGTGTTGGTTACTGCACTTGTCATTTAGTGTAAAGGATTTATTAAAAAAAATATTAGTGTTTTCATGCACTGTCTCTTTAAAAAAGCCGGCCGGCAATTCAGCATCTGTACCCGACAATTTAGAACAGAAAGAATAGAGCTTCACACATAGATTAGATAGATAGAAACATGTCAGTCACATATATAATAAGTACAGTGATAGTGTTGCTTACTGTACTTGTCATTTAGTGTAAAGGATTTATTTAAAAATATAATAGTGTTTTCATGCACTGTCTCTTTAAAAAAGCTGGCCGGCAATTCAGCAGCGGTACCCGACAATTTAGAACAGAAAGATAGAGCATCACACATAGATTAGATAGATAGAAACATGTCAGTCACATATATATGAAGTACAGTGATAGTGTTGGTTACTGTACTTGTCATTTAGTATTAAAATAAAGGATTTATTATTAAAAAAATTGGCGTGGGGTTCCCCTTAATTTTAGGCTCTAGCGGAGGTTAAGCAGACGGCTGGGGCAGATGTTTGAAGCCTGGGAAGGGGGTAATACCCACGGAGCTTCCCAGGCTACTAATATCAGCCCCCAGCTGAATACATAGCCTTTACTAGCTATTAAAATGGGGGACCCCCCCAAAAAAATGACGTGGGGTCCCCCCTAATTTAATAGCTAGCAAAGGCTAGGCAGACAGCTGGGGGCTGATATTAATAGCCCAGGAAGGGAGCCATGAATATTGGCCCCCTCCCAGGCTAGAAACACCAGCCGTCAGCCGCCCCAGAAATGGCGCATTCATAGGATGCGCCAATTCTGGCACTTAGCCTCGCTCTTCCACGCTGCCCTGGTGCGGTGGCAGGGGGTAATAGGGTTGGGGTTGATG
This sequence comes from Phyllobates terribilis, assembly GCF_046119375.1. Taxonomy (NCBI): domain Eukaryota; kingdom Metazoa; phylum Chordata; class Amphibia; order Anura; family Dendrobatidae; genus Phyllobates; species Phyllobates terribilis. The sequence goes on from NW_027362771.1 coordinate 298,008,144, forward strand.
TCAGCTTATAATGCCAGCTGACATCAAGCCCAGGTTAGTAATGGAGAGGCGTCTATAAGACACCCCCATTACTAACCCCATAGTAAAAGTTTAAAAAAACACAAACACCCAGAATAAAGTCCTTTAATTGAAATAAAGACACAATCCTTTATTGTTCTAAATTAAACCATACTTACCATCACGCCCATTCCAGCTGAAGCCAACGATCTCCTGCAATAAAAGAAAAATAATAAAGCAACCTCATCCTTACCTTTCCATGGTTCCCACGACAGCTTCAGCTCTGCTACATCGAGATGACAGGCTGGACCGCAGCAGAACGCTGCCATCCAGCCTGTCATCCCGCAGACACTGAGAAGCGCAGGCATGCTTGCGCTGCTCAGCGTCTCTCTGTGACGACATCCAGATGAGCCGAGTTCATGTCCAATGAACTCGGCTCACCTCATGCACGTCACTGACAGCGTGGGAAAATTCTCACGCTGAAGCGCTGATTGCAGGAGAATTTTCCCACGCTGTCAGTGACGTGCAGGAGGTGAGCTGAGTTCATTGGACATGAGCTCACCTCATGCACATCACTGACAGCGTGGGAGAATTCTCCTGCACTCAGCACTTCAGCGTGAGAATTTTCCCACGCTGTCAGTGACGTGCATGAGGTGAGCCGAGTTCATTGGACATGACCTCGGCTCATCTGGATGCCGTCACAGCGAGACAGTGAGGAGCGCAAGCATGCCTGCGCTTCTCAGTGTCTGCGGGATGACAGACTGGATGGCAGCGTTCTGCTGCGGTCCAGCCAGTCATCTCGATGTAGCAGAGCTGAAGCTGTCGTGGGAACCATGGAAAGGTAAGGATGAGGTTGGTTTATTATTTTTCTTTTATTGCAGGAGATCGTTGGCTTCAGCTGGAATGGGCGTGATGGTAAGTATGGTTTAATTTAGAACAATAAAGAATTGTGTCTTTATTTCAATTAAAGGACTTTATTCTGGGTGTTGTGTTTTTTTTAAATACTTTACTAGAAATTCATGGCGGTCATGTCTAATACTGGCGTGACCCCATGAATTTTGGGCTTGGGGCCAGCTGATAATACCAAGCTGGCCTTAACCCCTTTATTACCCAGTGAGCCACCGCACCAGGGCCCTGGATGAGTTGGGTACAGCGCCAGAAGATGGCGCTTCTATGAACGCGCCATTTTCCGGGGTGGCTGCGGACTGCAATTTGTAGCGGGGGGGGGGCCAGAAAGCTTGGGCCTCCCTGCGCTGCAGATTCCAGCCCCCAGCTGCCTAGTTGTACCTGGCTGGACACAAAAATAGGGCGAAGCCCCACGTACTTTTTTTTTAATTATTTCATGAAATTCATGAAATAATTAAGAAAAAAAGGCCTTCCCTATATTGTTGTGTCCGGCCAGGTACAAATAGGCAGCTGGTGGTTGGGGGCAGCCCGTTCCTGCCTGCTGTACCTGGCTGGACACAAATATAGTGCGAAGCCCCACTTCAATTTTTTTTAATTATTTCATGAAATTCATGAAATAATTAAGAAAAAAAGGGCTTCCCTATATTGTTGTGTCCGGCCAGGTACAAATAGGCAGCTGGTGGATGGGGGCAGCCCGTTCCTGCCTGCTGTACCTGGCTGGACACAAATATAGTGCGAAGCCCCACTTCAATTTTTTTAAATTATTTCAGGAAATTCATGAAATAATTTAAAAAAAATTGACGTGGGGCTTCGCACTATATTTGTGTCCAGCCAGGTACAGCAGGCAGGAACGGGCTGCCCCCAACCACCAGCTGCCTATTTGTACCTGGCCGGACACAACAATATAGGGAAGCCCTTTTTTTCTTAATTATTTCATGAAATAATTTAAAGAAAATTGACGTGGGGCTTCGCCCTGTTTTTGTGTCCAGCCAGGTACAACTAGGCAGCTGGGGGCTGGAATCCGCAGCGCAGGGAGGCCCAAGCTTTCTGGGCCACCCCCGCTGCAAATTGCAGTCCGCAGCCACCCCGGAAAATGGCGCGTTCATAGAAGCGCCATCTTCTGGCGCTGTACCCAACTCATCCAGGGCCCTGATGCGGTGGCTCACTGGGTAATAAAGGGGTTAGGGCCAGCTTGGCATTATCAGCTGGCCCTAAGCCCGAAATTCATGGGGTCACGCCAATATTAGACATGACCACCATGAATTTCTAGTAAAGTATTTAAAAAAAACACAACACCCAGAAAAAAGTCCTTTAATTGAAATAAACACACAATTCTTTATTGTTCTAAATTAAACCATACTTACCATCACGCCCATTCCAGCTGAAGCCAACGATCTCCTGAAATAAAAGAAAAATAATAAAGCAACCTCATCCTTACCTTTCCATGGTTCCCATGACAGCTTCAGCTCTGCTACATCGAGATGACAGGCTGGACCGCAGCAGAACGCTGCCATCCAGCCTCTCATCCCGCAGACACTGAGAAGCGCAGGCTTGCTTGCGCTCCACAGTGTCTCTCTGTGAGGGCATCCAGATGAGCCGAGTTAATGTCCAATGAACTCGGCTCACCTCATGCACGTCACTGACAGCGTGGGAAAATTCTCCTGCACTCAGCGCTTCAGCGTGGGAGAATTCTCACACTGAAGCGCTGAGTGCAGGAGAATTCTCCCACGCTGTCAGTGACGTGCAGGAGGTGAGCTGAGTTCATTGGACATGAGCTCACCTTATGCACGTCACTGACAGCATGGGAAAATTCTCCTGCACTCAGCGCTTCAGCGTGGGAGAATTCTCACGCTGAAGCGCTGAGTGCAGGAGAATTCTCCCACGCTGTCAGTGACGTGCAGGAGGTGAGCTGAGTTCATTGGACATGAGCTCACCTTATGCACGTCACTGACAGCGTGGGAAAATTCTCCTGCACTCAGCGCTTCAGCGTGGGAGAATTCTCACGCTGAAGCGCTGAGTGCAGGAGAATTCTCCCACGCTGTCAGTGAAGTGCAGGAGGTGAGCTGAGTTCATTGGACATGAGCTCACCTTATGCACGTCACTGACAGCGTGGGAGAATTCTCCTGCACTCACCGCTTCAGCGTGAGAATTTTCCCACGCTGTCAGTGACGTGCATGAGGTGAGCCGAGTTCATTGGACATGAACTCGGCTCATCTGGATGTCGTCACAGAGAGACGCTGAGCAGCGCAAGCAAGCCTGCGCTTCTCAGTGTCTGCGGGATGAGAGGCTGGATGGCAGCGTTCTGCTGCGGTCCAGCCTGTCATCTCGATGTAGCAGAGCTGAAGCTGTCGTGGGAACCATGGAAAGGTAAGGATGAGGTTGCTTTATTCTTTTTCTTTTATTGCAGGAGATCGTTGGCTTCAGCTGGAATGGGCGTGACAGTAAGTATGGTTTAATTTAGAACAATAAAGGATTGTGTCTTTATTTCAATTAAAGGACTTTATTCTGGGTGTTTGTGTTTTTTTTAACTTTGACTATGGGGTTAGTAATGGGGGTGTCTTATAGACGCCTCTCCATTACTAACCTGGGCTTGATGTCAGCTGGCATTATAAGCTGACATCAACCCCAACCCTATTACCCCCTGCCACCGCACCAGGGCAGCGTGGAAGAGCGAGGCTAAGTGCCAGAATTGGCGCATCCTATGAATGCGCCATTTCTGGGGCGGCTGACGGCTGGTGTTTCTAGCCTGGGAGGGGGCCAATATTCATGGCTCCCTTCCTGGGCTATTAATATCAGCCCCCAGCTGTCTGCCTAGCCTTTGCTAGCTATTAAATTAGGGGGGACCCCACGTCATTTTTTTTGGGGTGTCCCCCATTTTAATAGCTAGTAAAGGCTATGTATTCAGCTGGGGGCTGATATTAGTAGCCTGGGAAGCTCCGTGGGTATTACCCCCTTCCCAGGCTTCAAACATCTGCCCCAGCCGTCTGCTTAACCTCCGCTAGAGCCTAAAATTAAGGGGAACCCCACGCCAATTTTTTTTAATAATAAATCCTTTATTTTAATACTAAATGACAAGTACAGTAACCAACACTATCACTGTACTTCATATATATGTGACTGACATGTTTCTATCTATCTAATCTATGTGTGAAGCTCTATTCTGTCTGTTATAAATTGTCGGGTACCGCTGCTGAATTGCCGGCCGGCTTTTTTAAAGAGACAGTGCATGAAAACACTATTATTTTTTTTGATAAATCCTTTACGCTAAATGACAAGTACAGTAAGCAGCACTTTCACTGTACTTCGTATATATGTGGCTGACATGTTTATATCTATCTAATCTATGTGTGAAGCTCTATTCTTTCGGTTCTAAATTGTCGGGTACCGGTGTATGCCGCTGCTGAATTGCCGGCTTTTCATGTTTCACTGTTGGCACTGTTCCCATCGATTTGGGCAATCACTGTAATGCCACAACCACCATGGCTGTGGCATTACAGTGAGTGGCAGACAATCCCTGCATGATTGGTGCTCTAAATAGCGCCAGACATGCAGGACACGCTTTTGGTGCACGAACAGTTATCGAACATAACCTCGAACAGCCGAATTTTTTGCAAATCGTTCGGGTTCGTCGAACAACTCGAACACCGCCCAAAACAGCTCGAATTTGAGATTGGCGAACAGTTCTAGTCGAACACCGCTCATCTCTACCCAGGAGGTCCCTTCCAACTCTACCATTTTATGATTCTATGACAAGGTCAGACGGTCTGAGGTCGGGACAGACAGCACAGGTTCAGGATAGAGAAAGTGACATGCTGCAGATTTCAAAAACTCAATGCATTTCAAATTCTTTAGTGTTAAAAATGGCACAGAGGTGTGAGACAAAAACATGCAATGATTAAGACAGTTGTCTGAAATGCGTTTGCATAATTTTTAAGTGTTTTTTATAGATGAAGTTGCAACTTCTTTCTCTATTTTTGCACAATAAAGTATGGCATTTAATAGAAGATTCTGATGCTGGATCACTGTTTTTTGCTTCTGCCTTTCTCTCGCCGCATTACAAGTCTCTGTGCAGTGGATCTTCTTATGGGTGAGTTGACTTTTTTGCCTTTTTGATTATATCCATGTCATCCAATTGCAGGAACTGTTATACGCTGTAATATGTTTTTTTTAATGAAAATATGCAGCAGAACTTAGCCTAAATGAGTCCGCCTCAACCTCAGATGCAGTAGCTCTTTGTAAGTGAGGTGAGGATAGGGAGGCCGTTAACATTGCAGTGATTATATGCTGCACAGCAGTAGCTACCAAGGGGCAGAGGGTCCCCATGCTCTGATGGGTCCACCCGAAGCTATGCTACTGTAATAACTGTATCGGCATGCGCCCACGAGGAGTGCATCATACTATATAGAGGCCTATGGGGAGTGCATTATACTATATAGAGGCCTATGGGGAGTGCAGTATACTATATAGAGGCCTATGGGGAGTGCATTATACTATGTAGAGTCCTATGGGGAGTGCATTATACTATATAGAGGATTATGATGAGTGCATTATACTATATATAGGCATATAGATAGTATAATGCACTATGTAGAGGCCTACGGGTGTTATGATCTGCTACAAGAACTAAGGGAAAAATAGGAAAACTGTCCCTACAATAGGACTAAGCTGATTCCCTACGATGCAGCGGGCAACCTGTTCCTTGTGAACAGACCCGCTTTCATCCTCAGCTAGTCTGAACTCAGACCTATAGATATAAGGGAGGGGTCCCTAAAAGTACTAAGGACTGGGACAAAATTGGAAACCTCCTAGCAGAAGTTGTAGAGCAAAAAGACAAACAGACAAAAATACTTAGAGGTCCAAAGACCAAGCAAACTATAGAGATAGGTACAAAGCACCTGGCTAGATTAAGAGTCAAAGTAACACTGAAGTCCAGCAAATCCAGAAGGACGGAGCTGGAATAAATAGGCAGCAGGTCACGTGACCACAAAATAGAAAAAAACTAACAGGAGGGTTCTAACAGTACCCCCTCTTCTATGAGGATCCTCTGGATCCTCCAGGCCCAGGTCTATCAGGAAACCTCCTGTGAAATGCTCTGATAAGTCTAGGAGCAGAGACATCATCTGCCCTTACCCAGGAGTTATCCTCAGGACCGAAACCTTTCCAAGCGACGAGATACTGCAATCTCCCTCTATGCCTTCTGGAATTCAGGATACGAGAAATTTCATATTCACACTCTTCCACCACCGGAGGAACTGTGACAGTGGCATCCCTATCCGACACATCAGCTTTTTTCAACAAGGAAACATGAAACACCGGATTAACCTTCCAGGAGGAGGGAACCTCCAACCTAACAGCAGACTGGTTAACCACCAGCAGCACCTTAAATGGTCCCACAAACTTCGGACCCAATTTCTTAGAAGGAATCCTCAACCGCAGATTCTTTGAGGACAACCAAACCATGTCACCAACAGTAAACAAAACCTCTTGACGTTTCCAGTTAAAATACTTCTTAGACTTTTTGTTAGCCTCTTGAAGGTTACAACGTACATCAGACCAAACTCTCCAAATCACCGGAAAAATTCTCCTCCTCCGGCACAGCCGACACCAATTTGGAGAACGAACCAAACGACGGATGTCTCCCAGTACAACAAAAAAATGGAGAACACCCAGCAGAAGAGGATGTATGGTTGTTAATAGCAAATTCAGCAAGTGGCAGAAACTCAGACCACCCCTCTTGATTGTCTGCCACAAAACAACGCAAAAACTGCTCAACATCCTGGTTCTTTCTTTCTGTCTGTCCATTAGACTCAGGATGATACCCAGATGAAAATGACAAATGGACTCCCAACCTGTCACAAAAGGCACGCCAAAAACGAGCCACAAACTGAGGTCCCCTATCAGAAACAATGTCAGTGGGAACGCCATGGAGTCTGACAATTTCCTTGACAAAAGCCTTAGCGAGTGTCTTAGCTCAGGGTAGTTTAATGAAAGGAACCAAGTGACACATTTTGCTAAAACGGTCCACGACCACCCAGATGACAGTGAAACCCTCGGACACAGGAATGTCAGTAATAAAATCCATTGCAAGATGCATCCAAGGTGCACTAGGAACCTCCAGAGGGCAAAGAAACCCCGCAGCAGGAGCATGTGAAGCCTTTGATCTAGCACACACCGTACATTGACGCACCCATTTAATGATTTCCTTCTGCTACCCAGGCCACCAAAAACTGCGACCTACCAGTCTCTTAGTCTCAGAAATTCCTGGATGACCTGACAACTGAGACTCATGATACTCCACAAACAACTCTCTCCTAAAGGTTCTAGGTACAAACAACCTCCCATGGGGAGTGTTAGATGGGGCATCATCCTGGGCTTTCAGAATCCCATCTTCCAAAACGGAGTCCAATGTTGCTATCACAGCTCCTTCCTGTAAAATGCTCTCCTCCTCCTCTGTACCAACCATGGGAGAAAAGCTGCGAGATAAAGCATCAGCTTTAACATTCTTAGTACCCGGGATGTGAGTAACAGAAAGATTAAACCGCGAAAAAAACAGTGCCCACCTAGCCTGACGGGCATTCAAGCGTTTGGCAGCATCTAGATAGATCAGATTCTTATGATCAGTGAAAACCTGAATGGGAAATTTAGCACCTTCCAAGAAATGACGCCAATGTTCAAATGCGAGTTTGATAGCCAGCAATTCCCGATTACCAACATCGTAATTAAGTTCGGTTTCAGAAAATTTTTTCAAAAAAATAAAAAAGCACAGGGATGAACCCCATCCTTGTTCTCCTGAGACAAAACCGCACCGACCCCCACCGAAGAAGCATGAACCTCGACCAAAAAAGGCTTGGTCTCATCAGGCTGCATAAGGATGGGGGCAGAACTGAACCTCTCCTTGAGATACACAAAAGCTTCAATGGCCTCAGTAGTCCACTGGACCGTATTCGCACCTTTCCTGGTGAGATCGGTCAGCGGCTTAAGAGTTATAGAAAAATTCTTAATGAATTTTCTGTAATAATTGGCGAAACCCAAAAATCTCTGTATAGATTTTAAACCAATAGACCTAGGCCATTCCTGCACAGCCTGAACCTTCACCGGGTCCATCTCAAAGCCCTCGCTGGAGATAATGTAGCCCAAAAAACTAATTCTCTGCACAGCGAACTCGCATTTCTCCAGCTTAGCAAAAAGTGAATTGTCACTTAATAACTGCAATACCTCACGTACGCTCTGCCAATGAGACTCCAGATCTGGCGAATAAATCAAAATGTCATCCAAATACACAACCACATTCTTACCAATCAAAGATCTCAGGATGTCATTAATAAGGTTCTGAATAAACGCTGGTGCATTGGTAAGACCAAAAGGCATAACCAGATTCTCACAATGACCCACCGGAGTGTTAAAAGCAGTCTTCCATTCATCACCCTCCTTCATTCGCAACAAATTGTATGCCCCACGGAGATCAATTTTAGAGAACTACTTGGCCCCCACTAACTGGTTAAACAAGTCAGGAATTAACGGCAGTGGGTAGGAATTGCGTACGGTAATTTTATTAATTTCGCGAAAGTCCAGACATGGACGGAAACCACCGTCTTTTTTAAAAAAAAAAAATCCAACAGCCACAGGTGACTTAGAAGGTCTAATGTGACCAGCAGCCAAGCTCGTCTGTATGTATTCCTCCAAGGCCTTTCTTTCAGGGATAGTAAGATTAAATAAGCGACTCTTGGGAAGAGTAGCTCCAGGAACAAACTCAATGGTGCAATCATAGTCCCTATGAGGAGGTAGAATTTGCAACTCCTCCTCTGAAAAAACCTTCCAAAAATCCTGAATAGGTACAGGTAATTCCCCTCTTTCCACAGCAGCAATGCGACCGTTACAACATTTATCATAACACTAGTGTTGAGCCACCCCCGTAGTGTTCGAGTTCGGTTCGGTTCGTCGAACACCTTCGAACACCGTTAAAACCAATGGCAGGCAAACAAAAACACATAGAAACACATAGAAAACACCTTCAAAGGTGTCCAAAAGCTGACAAACTGCTCAGAAGACATAACTAACACATGGAAAAGTGACAAGTACATATAGTCATGCGAAAAGAAAAGAGGTGGAGGAGTAAAAGGAGGGGGAGACAGATATAGGCATGTCATGCCCTTCTAAAATCCAAAAAGTGAGAAGCCGACACGGCCAGTCCGTTCCTGCCCGTGCCACCTCCGTTTGTGCCAGAGCCGCGGTGGACCCTGACGACCAGCCCCCCTCTCCCAATACTGGTGCCTGTCCGCTGGTGGGTCGAGCGAGCCCCCCTGTGGTGGAGGCAGCTCTAAGCTTTTTAATTTAAATTGTCTCTCTAATTTGAATGAATACACTAAATCCTTTTACAACGATCTATTGAAGGGCAAGTCTCATGCCAGCAGCCGCGTAATTCCAGCTCCAGTAGCGTCCACTAAAGCTGCTGCAGCTAAAAAGCTTTTATAAGGATCGAGCTCGGCTGTCCACCGCAAGGCGTCCTACCGCCAGTCCCAGCCCCTATGCCTTGGGGTGCCTCCTGATGCTCTTCACTGAGTATCCCGTGGTCCCGAAGCATTTCCTTTGAAAAAATGAAGTGTCCAAACTACAGGTGGTGTAGCTTGCTTAACAGCCGGGATAATCCGCTGACTAGCAGACACTGCTACTAGGCACAAAGTATTTCCTGGGCTAGATGCAGTTAAAAATTTGTAATTAGATACTCTCGTTGGATGCTGAGAAAGCATTCCATAGAGTCTCCTGGCACGCCATATATTATTCTCTTAAAAAGCTTGGGGTAGGGGTCTAGGGGACCCTTTTAAAGCCAAAATCACGGCCCTGTATCGCAATGCGTCACCTAGGCTGAAGATAATGGTACTGTAGCACCTCACCCAGAGGTGTGATATCTCACTCTCAGGTAAGGATGGAGTGTGGATCAGGACCCCGACACCTGCATGCATTACACCACATTGCCGTGGGGCAGGGCGACCAATATGCCCCTGAGATGGGCACGACAGTCCCTGTCCCTGGCTGGAGTTGGGGGAGGGAACACTGAGGAAGGGGAACCCTGTAGTGCAGGAGCAGGGAGGAAGCAGTTCCTGGGTGCATTGAGAAGGGAGTATAAAAGGTGGGCACCATCTTAGTTCAGTGCAGAGAAGTCTGAGCAGAAGTGACAGGGAGCAGGGGCTCTGCATGAGCTCTGCTCTAGAGGCGGGCCTAGTAACAGAGGCCCAGGCCTGGAAGAGGGAGAAGAAAGGAAGAGGAGCGGAGAAGGCTCCAGGAACGAGGAACGCAGGGATCCCAGGGGTGCGGACGGGCGAGTTGCCACCGTACGCCCGAATCCACCTGCGTGGAGGGGTCAGGCCAAAGGGGGAGACCGGTCCCCGAAACTAGTGGAGGCAGGAAACGACCCTCAGCTAGAAACCGAAGGCTGTGACATTTTATGTGGCGCAGCCCCTTGCTACACCCGCTAGGAGGGCAGCACATAGGGTCAGGGAAACTGGCGCCAAGTTTACCAAGAGGAGCCCCGAGGCAGCCGGACAGAAGGGTTGGTAAGAAAGGCCAGACAAAGGACACACAAAGGGGGTCCTGTGAAGCGCTCCAAAGTTATCTGGGAGTTGTCTGAGCCCCTCACCTGGTGAGCACAGTACGACGTGGGCAGCCGTTACCTGCAGAAGTGGTCTGGATAATAAGAACTGTGAGTAAAGGCCCTGGACTGCATCACTGACTCTGTGTCGTTACTGCTGCTGCCCTGCACCATCACCCCCATCCTCCGCATACACTGCCCTGAGGCTATACTCCTCCCGTGGGGAGTTATGCTACGCTCTGCTGCACCCACAACACCAGCCTCAGCAGTCTGCCCTGCAGCGGCGGTTCACTCTGACCGCAATCCACGGGTGGCGTAGTCGGACATTTAAACATCAAAGCCACATAAATAGTTCCGCCACTGGTTTGACCGCCCTGAGCCACGGAACCGGATCGCCGCCACGGAGACTACAACCACCAGCATCCACCAAAATGGGTCCGGCTCCGGATGTCCCAAGGCCCAGGGGGCGCGTCAGAACATTTTCATCACCTTTCATAATCACCAATGGGACAAGGCAGGGATGTCCTCTGTCCCCTCTCTTATACATCCTAGTGACGGAGCACCTGCTCTCATCAATTTGCCATAACCCCAATATTAGGTGGATTGAGGTGGGAGGCACCGAGTACAAGTGCTCTCTATTTGCTGATGATGTCAATCACATATATCCATCAGCAGGCTGTTATGGCTGAAATAGATCACTTTGTTACATGGTCAAATTTTAAAATCAATACAGCGAAGTCTGAGGCCCTTGATGTCTCCCTCCCCAAATCCATACAGGATTCCATCCAGTCCAACTTTCCCTTTGCCTGGCCCTCACAGGGTATCAAATTCTTAGGAATTCCTATTCATAGAGACCTCTCCCGTCTATGTTATCTTAATTTTGGGCCCTTTATTGAACAACTCCATACAGACCACGGTTGGCAAGTTAGAACTGTAAGATTCACTATGTGAACCACTGGTGTTTTGTGGAAAAGCACATGTACACGGTGTTCCAAATTATTATGCAAAAAGTGTTTAGGAGTGATAAGGGAAGAATTCGTTTGTCAGTTAAACTCATTGATGGTGATGTGTGTCAGGGCTCTTTATATCACTGTAAGCAATTGCAGACACCTGTGCTAATTAGTTTGGCAGGTGTGTCCAATGAACGGCAAGACTACTTAAGAAGGCTGTCCCACATTATTAAGCAGCCTACATTTTCTGCCAAAATGGGAAAGAAAAAGAATGTGTCGGCTGCTGAGAAGCAACAAATTGTGGAGTGTTTAGGTCAAGGCATGACTACAATCAACATTGTGCGATGATCAGGATGAAGTGTCTTGGCAATCAAGAAGTATGTAGCTGATTCACAGTATACACGTGTGCTTGCTGATAAGGGCAAATTGAGGACTCTTTCCTACAGGCAATTACGTCAGGTTAAAAGAGCAGCGGCAAAAAAGCCTTGTCATAGCAGCAGACAAGTTTTTGAAGCTGCTGGTGCCTCCAACGTCCCCCGAGCAACAAGATGCAGGGTCCTTCAGAGGTTTGCAGCTGTGCGTATGCCATCCTGTCGACCTCCTCTATCCACTGCACACAAGCAGAAACGGCTCCAGTGGGCCAAACATTACATGAAGACTGATTTCAAAACTGTTTTGTTCACGGATGAGTGCCATGCAATGCTCGATGGTCCAGATGGATGGAGTGGAGGATGGCTGGTTGATGGACACCCCACGCAAACACGGCTACAGCGCCAACAAGGAGGAGGTGGAGTAATGTTTTGGGCTGGAATCATGGGGAGAGAGATTGTCAGCCCCTTTAGGATCCCTGAAGGGGTAAAGATGAACTCCATAATGTATGTGGAGTTTCTCAAACAGCACTTCCTGCCATGGTTCAAGAAGAAGAACCGTGTATTCCACAGCAAGATCATTTTCATGCATGATAATGCACCGTCTCATGCTGCACATAACACATCTGCATCTCTGGCTGATATGGGCATAAAAGGGGACAAACTTATGGTGTAACCCCCATGCTCCCCTGACCTCTACCCCATTCAGAACCTCTGGAGCATCATCAAAAGGAGTGTCTATGATGGCGGGAGGCAGTTCACATCTAAGCAACAGCTCTGGGAGGGTATTCTGTCCTCATGCAAAACAATTGAAGCAGAAACCATCCAAAACCTGACAAATTCAATGGACGAGAGAGTTCAGAAGCTCCTTTCGAACAAGGGGTCCTATGTGCAAATATAACATCACCTAGAATAAAGTTTTGAGTTGAAAACTGTTTGATTTCAGTTTCTAATAACCTGCTAATGCTTATAATTTCAAAAATGACCATTTTTTTGGTCTTTATTAAAATGAAAAGGTTGATCGAAGAGTGTGGGGGATCTAAGAGTGTGGCAACCCAGTAGTCAGGATTACTTAGAATTCTGACAATCTGAGGGTCATGTTGCAGGTAGTGCAGCAAGAAGGCACTTATGTGTCTTGCGCATCTCGGAGCCCCAAAATTATTTTCCGGGCTAGATGCAGCTAAAAATTATTATTAATTTTAAATCTGGTGGAGCTTAGTGTAGCGTCGGCGTCCCTGCCTCCTGCTAGGCAGGGACGCTGTTCCCCTCACCTCTCCACTCCGTGCCCGGCGTCCTCCTCCCGCTCTGCTGGCAGCGCGCGCTGCTTCCCGGCCATTGTGCTTAGGGCGCGCGCACGCGCGCTCCCCCTCTCTTAAAGGGGCCGCGCGCGCCGTCCTAAGGAGTCCCCGGCCAATGGCCGGAGGGCCTCACCATATGTAAGGCACCTCCTCCAAAATGGAGGTGCCCGAGCAATGTTGTTGCAAAGCCTTCACTCTGCTTCAGCCCTCAGGTCCCGTTGCCAGTTACCTGCCAGTCACCTGCCAGATTCCTGCCTGTTACCTGCCAGTCACCTGCCAGATTCCTGCCTGTTACCCGCCAGTCACCTGCCAGATTCCTGCTTGATACCTGCCTGATATCCGTTTACCTGCTTGCAAGCCTGAGCTCCGACGGTCTGCCTTCCGACACCTGTCAGTCTGTCTATGGACCAGCCTGCCCGCTCACCTGGGAGCGCTCATCTGCTACCTGCCTGCTAGCCTACCTGGAGGCTCTGCCGTCACTTGCCGTGACCACCTGCCTGTCCAGAGACTCTTGCCTGCTCACCTGGGAGCGCTCACCTGCTACCTGTATGCTAGCCTACCTGGAGGCTCTGCCGTCACTTGCCGTGACCACCTGCCTGTCCAGAGACTCTTGCCTGCTCGCCTGGGAGCGCTCACCTGCTACCTGTCTGCTAGCCTACCTGGAGGCTCTGCCGTCACTTGCCGTGACCACCTGCCCGTCCAGAGACTCTTGCCCGCTCACCTGGGAGCTCTCACCTGCTACCTGCCTGCTAGCCTACCTGGAGGCTTTGCCGTCACTTGCCGTGACCACCTGCCTGTCCAAAGACTCTCACCCGCTCACCTGGGAGCGCTCACCAGCCACCTGCCTGCTGTCCTTCTACTCAGAGACTGTCCCTGTCACTTGCCGTGACTACCTGCCCGTCTTCTCTGGGAGCCACCCGCTTCCTTACAAGGACCGCCCCCTTGTATAGTTGCCCAGAGGTTCCGCCTCCCAGACCCGTTACACTTAGTATAGATGGCCTAATAGAATCATTACTGCACACTGCTACAAAGCCCAAATAATTTTCCAGCCAAGATACAGATAAACATGATTAGTAATTTGAAAGCTTAAAACGGTTGGTAGGGTGATTTTAACCAATCATCAAGCTTTTACTCTCCCCAGGATGACACAGGGGTATAAAAGTCGTTTCGGATCCATGATTTGTTCATCTTTATGAACGTGAGTCTGTCTACATTATCAGTGGAGAGCCGCGTGCGCTTATCTGTCAGCACACCACCAGCAGCGCTGAACACACGTTCAGACAGAACGCTGGCTGCGGGGCACGACAAGATCTCCAAGGCGTAAGTGGCGAGCTCCGGCCATTTATCCAGATTGGAAGCCCAAAAAGAGCCAGGGTCCAGTGACACAGTCATGGCTTCAATGTTTACTTGGAGATACTCCTGTACCATCGTCTCTAGGCGTTGACTATGTGTCAGACTTCTTGTCTCCTGTGGCCTTGCAAAGGATGAGCTAAAAAAGTGGTGAAATGATTCCGCAAAATTGATGTTACCAGCAGATACTGTGTTTCTGTTACGGTTTGAGTGCTGAACACTCGACGGTCCCACGGTTGGCAAGTTGGAACTGTGAGATTCACTACGTGCACCACTGGTGTTTTGTGGAAAAGCACATGTAAGATTCTGCAACAGTCTCTGCTGATACTCCTGCATGCGTGCATCCCTTTCTATGGCAGGAATTATTTCTGCAAATTTACTTTTGTACCGGGGATCTAACGGTGTGGCAACCCAGTAGTCAGGATTATTTCTAATTCTCACAATTCGAGGGTCATGTTGCAGGTAGTGCAGCAAGAAGGCACTCATGTGTCTTGCGCATCCAGGAGCACCAAGTCCCTGTTGTGTTGGTGGCGAGATAACAATCATGCTTCCTTCCTCTGTCCTCTCCCCCCAACCTCGCACAACAGAAATGTGATCAAGGTCTCCCTCATCTGATGAGTCTTCCATCAGTTCGTCCTCCACTTCTTCCTGGGCTCCTGCACCTTCCTCACTAGTTTGGCTGCTACCATGCGCCCTGGTAAAACCATCTCCCCCACCCTCACATGCCTGCCGCCTTGGTGCTGCCGACCGTCTGGACCTTGCAGATGTTAGCCCTTCCGCATACAACTCCTCCTCCTCTACTTCCTCCACCTCCTCTTGTGCCACCACCTGACTCTGAATTCTGTTTAACATGTGCTCCAGCATGTAAATCACCGGAATAGTCATTCTGATAATGGCATCGTCAGCACTAAACATCTTCTTCGCCATTTCAAAACTGTGCAGAAGGGTGCATAGGTCCCTGATCTGAGACCACTCCTCCAGCGTGATTTGCCCCACCTTTGGATCCCGTTGGCCCAGGCTATACGTCAGAACGTATTGCACCAGGGCTTGTCGGTGCTGCCACAGTCGCTGCAACATGTGCAGTGTTGAATTCCACCGGGTAGGCACATCGCATTTTAGCCGGTGAAGTGGCAGGCCCAACGACTTCTGTAGAGATGTAAGTCGCTGAGCTGCGGGATGCGAACGGCGGAAGTGAGCACACAGCGACCGTGCCCTCTGCAGAAGGCCATCTAGTCCGGGATAGTGGGCTAAAAATTGCTGGACAACCAGGTTCAACACGTGAGCCATACAAGGCACGTGTGTGACATTGCCCCGGCGAAGGGCCGCACCCAGGTTTGCAGCATTGTCGCACACGGCCTTCCCTGGTTTCAGGTCCAGTGGAGACAACCATTCATGAAATTGGTTCTCCAGAGCTGACCACAACTCCTCAGCTGTGTGACTCACATTTCCCAGACATTTCAAAGTAAAAACCGCCTGATGACGTTGAGCCCTACTGCCAGCATAGTAAGGAGGTGTGCAGGATCCCTTCTGCGCAGTTAGAAAGCTTGTGGCATGACCAGACAGGCTTTGGGTGCAGGTGGAGGACCGAGAGGAGGTTGAGGAGGCAGAAGCAGTGGAGGAACTTTGACATAAAGAGGATTGACACACAACTCGTGGGGACGGCAAGACTTGGACAGCAGCCCCTTGTCCTGCTGTCACCATAGTTACCCAGTGCCCAGTCAGCGACATGTAACGCCCCTGTCCATGCCTACTCGTCCAAGTGTCTGTGGTGAAATGCACCCTGTCACACACAGAGTTTCTCAAAGAAGCGGTGATGTTGTGTGCAACATGCTGGTGGAGCGCAGGCACACCTTTCTTTGAGGAGTAGTGCTGACTGGGCATCTGGTACTGGGGCACTGCGACGGACATAAGGTCTCAAAAATCCTCTGTGTCCACCAGGCGGAAAGGCAGCATTTCTGTAGCCAAGAGCTTGCAGATGGTGAAATTCAACCTCTTAGCTTTCTCATGGCTAGGAGGAAATGGTCTTTTACTTGTCCACATCTGAGGGACTGAGGGCTGGCTGTTGTGCTTAGACGGGGTTGATAAGGGTGTCCCCGGCAAACTGCCGGTCTGTGAGGAAGATGCAGGTGGACATGTTAGGTTGCCTTGATCCAAAGGTGGTGCTATCGATGTCGGACAGCGCTCAACACCAGCTGGTGTTACCACCTCCAAAGAAAATGATGACCTGCCAATCACGCTGGCTGTTGCGGGTAAAGAGGTGGCAGGTCTGCGTCCCAAAACTGGTGTGACTGCTGTCCCCCCAGTCACAGAGGATGAAGAGGCCGCAGATGCACAAGATGGGGCAGACGGTGGTTGGCCCGGCCGGCTAGGCCGCATTGTAGCACAGTGAGCTTCCCACTGCTACTTATGCTTCATGTCCATGTGCCGGTTCATGCATGAAGTACTCAAACTATGTATTTTTTGGCCTCTACTTAGCTTTTGTTGACAAATGTTACAGATAACACTAGTTGGGTCATCTTTATCGATCTGAAAAAATGCCCAGGCTATGCAAGGCTTAGCACCCATGCGACCTGAAGAGCCACCACGACTTGTGGTCAGAGGCAGAGTTGTGTTTGAGGATGCAGTTGTTGACGTGCTTCCAGTACTACGTCTCTGTCCAGGAAGGCGCAACCTGACCTCGTCGTCACTAGCATCCTCCTCCACCTCCTCTGCTGACCTCATCTCTTGGCTGACTGTGGGTTGACAGTAAGTGGGATCTCCAACCTCATCATCATCACCCTGTGTGTTATCACACCCGTCGTCCTCAGAGCCAACCTGTTCCTGCCCTGACAAAAAACTAAAGTTGTCGCTCAAATCAGGTATTTGAGTCTCATCATCGTCTTCCTCATTGTCTCCACCAACAGGAGTTACAGTTTGGGAATGAGGGTCTACATTATGGTCAGAACCTTCTGCGTCTGGTCCTGGATCCGACTCATAAAGATTCTGGGCATCAGTGCAGATCATTTCCTCGTCTCGATTCACAGAAGCGCTGGAGCCGACCTCTGATTCCCAGGCTATAGTATGAGTAAACAGCTCTGCAGACTCAACCATCTGTTCTACCTCATACTCAGACGGGCAGCTGGAGATTTGGGAGCTGTGAGGAAGCAAGTGTGATTGGGGTGACACCTCTGAGGACTGGAGTATTTGTGATGTTGAAGTTGATGTGGAGGAGAGCCCACTTAAAGGAGCGCTTGATATCCGTTGAAGCACCTGCTGTTTTTGTGCCTCATCTGGAATTTGTAGCGATTGGCGTGGCCGTAAGAAAGGGATCTTATCACATTGTCCGCTAAAAGAAGTAGACATTTTAGTTTTGCTGGAAGATGGTCTTTCTTCTGCAGATGTTACTGTTGCTTTAACACCTACTCCATGGACACAACCTTTTTTCCCCTTCCCAACACGCCTATTCCCCTTTCCACCAGCAGCATGCCTTTTTCCACTCATTTTGGTGGTTAACTAATTCACAACTCTGGAGTTGTTTGCACAAAAAAACAATGGATGGGAACCGAGCAGAGCTGAGTGGCCAAACTGTGGTATTAGGCCAAAACTATTGTCTGGGTTAGATGCAGAAAAAAATTATATTCAGTTTGCAACCTGATGGAGGTCAGTATAGATGGACTAATAGAACAAGTCCCACACACTGCTAGAAGGCCAAATATTTTTTCAGAGCTAGATGCAGAAAAATATTATATTCAATTTGCAACCTGATGGAGGTCAGTATAGATGGACTAATAGAACAAGTCCCACACACTGCTAGAAGGCCAAATATTTTTTCAGAGCTAGATGCAGATAAAAATTATTTTGAATTTGCAACCTGATGGAGGTCAGTATAGATGGACTAATAGAACAAGTCCCACACACTGCTAGAAGGCCAAATATTTTTTCAGAGCTAGATGCAGAAAAAAATTATATTCAATTTGCAACCTTATGGAGGTCAGTATAGATGGACTAATAGAATGATGCTATGCCCAAAAGGTTTTACTTCACTAGGTGCAGTAAAAAAATTGGTATTCTATACACAGGTGGTGTAGCTTGCAACACAGATAGGCTACTCCACTGACTAACACACTCTGCAATAGGCCAAAAAGGATTAGCTTTGCTAGATTTAGCCAAATGCTGTGAAAAAAAACTTGCACAGCACTGACACAGACCTGCCTGGCAAAAACTGATAGGAACTGATGTAACTTAGTCCTGAAAAGGACTGCAATTACAATTAGCCTTTACTCCCACAACCTATCTATTTAAGAGCACAGACCTGCCTGATAAAAGTCATAGGAAATGCTGTAACCTAGTCCTTAAAAGGACTGCAATCACAACTATTCCCTACTTCCAAGCTATCTGTAGATTTGTGCGAAAATTAGCTTGAAATTAACAAGGTATAGCGCACACAGCAACAGTGGTGCCGTCTAACACGCAGCTGCAGCAGTGAGAAAATAGTGGCGACGGGGGAAATGGCTGGGTCTTATAGGGCAAGGACATGTGACATACACTGCCAATGACACATGCCCTTTCTTGTGTGAAAAAAAGCACTTCGCTCCGTGTGTGCGCTGCTGATAGGCTGACAGATTGCACCTCCCCACTGTAAATGTGGGAAAGAGAAAAAAAAAATGGAGATCTTCATTATTCCTGCAGAGATCCATCCTGTGCCCCTCCCCCCGCCCCGCTGTACACTCAAACTGTGTATTAACATTAATTTTCATCATTACTGAGAAAAAATCCAGTTATGATTTTGGTGCACGAACAGTTATCGAACATAATCTCGAACAGCCGAATTTTTTTCAAATCGTTCGTGTTCACCGAACGGCTCGAACACCGCCCAAAACAGCTTGAATTTGAGATTGGCGAACAGTTCGAGTCGAACAACGCTCATCTCTACTTAGGACTCCAAGATTTAATCTCATTAGTAGACCAGTCCAGTAAAGGATTGTGCAGTTTTAACCAAGGCAAACCTAACACTACTGGAGAAGGTAAATTATTTAATACCACTAAATCCAAATTCTCTTGGTGAATACCATTAATAGTGAGGGGAAATTCAAAAACCTTGTGAGTAACACATTTCAAAGGAGTGTTATCAACAGCAACCACAGAAATAGGAGATGACAAAGGTTTAGGTTCCAATTTAAGTTTTCCCAAAAATCCCTTATCAATCACATTCAGTGTAGAACCACAATCCACAAATACCTGAAATTCAATCAACTCCTCCTGCAATGAGTTACTCCCTGAAAGAAATACTCCCTTAGAGTTTAAACAAGCAATACGGGCGTAACTGACCTTTTTTTTTTCTTTGCTTAAACGAAGCTCACAGTTCTTAATTAAATGGTCAGATTTACCACAATAAAAACACAATCCCTTGGAAAACCTGCGGTCTTTTTCCTGAGAACGGAGTGGCATCGCCCCAATCTCCATCGGTTCTCCGTCGTCCAAGCAGACCCTCTGATGACTAGGAGCTGCCATAGCAGGAGTTTTCTCCTCATTAACTCTGGTACGCAGTCTCCTGTCCACCCGTATAGCTAATTGCATGGCTTCTTGCAAGTTTCCAGGTGCAGGGAAAGCAATCAGCAGATCCTTAACCCTTTCACTTAGACCAGCAAGAAACAAACATTTTAACGCCGAATCATTCCATCTCACTTCAGAAGACCACCTTCTGAAGTGTGTACAATAATTTTCAACATCACCTGACCCCTGCTTTAAACGTCTCAGTTGTGTGTCAGCAGAAGAGACTCGATCAGGATCGTCATACAACAACCCCATAGCAGAAAAAAAATCTTCCACTGATCTAAAACATGGATCATTAGGTTGGAGAGAAAAGGCCCATCCCTGTGGTTCCTTGCACAAAAGTGACATGATAAACCCAATGCGCTGTGATTCATTCCCAGAGGACCTGGGTCTCAAACGAAAATATAATAAACAAGCATTTTTAAAGGAAAAAAAAATCTTGTTGTTTACCATAAAAAAAATCAGGCAGTCCTACCTTCGGTTCAACAAAATGCGCTCCAGGACAGCTACTCACGTGTTGCTGGAGCTCGGCCACCTCAAGAGACAATCCCTGTCTCCGGATCTCGTTCCCCAGGATTTTTCCTCTTTCCTTTGATTTTGGGCTGGACTTACTGTTATGATCTGCTACAAGAACTAAGGAAAGATAGGAAAACTGTCCCTACAATAGGACTAAGCTGATTCCCTACGATGCAGCGGGCAACCTGTTCCTTGTGAACAGACCCGCCTTCGTCCTCAGCTAGTCTGAACGCAGACCTATAGATATAAGGGAGGGGTCCCTAAAAGTACTAAGGACTGGGACAAGATTGGACACCTCCTAGCAGAAGTTGTAGCGGAGCAAAAAGACAAACAGACAAAAATACTTAGAGGTCCAAGGACCAAGCAAACTATAGAGATAGGTACAAAGCACCTGGCTAGATTAAGAGTCAAAGTAACACTGAAGTCCAACAAAGCCAGAAGGGCGGAGCTGGAATAAATAGGCAGCAGGTCACGTGACCACAAAATAGAAAAAAACTAACAGGAGGGTTATAACAATGGGGAGTGCAGTATAATACAGTTGTGCTCAAAAGTTTACATACCCAGCAGAATTTTTCCTTTCTTGGCCTTGTTTCAAAGAATATGAATGAGAACAAAAAAACTTTTTCTCCACTCATGGTTATTGGTTGGGTGAAGACATTTATGGTTAACCCCTTTAGAGCCCATGCCGTATTAGTACGCACATTTGCGTACCCCCTGTTCAGTGAGGGCTGCTGCGCTGAGCCCCCACTGAACCGAGCACATGTCAGCTGATTTTTACAGCTGACATGTGCTCGCAACAGCCGCGGGTGGCATCGCGATCCACCCGCGGCTGTTAACATGTTAAATGCCGCTGTCAATCTCCGACAGCGACATTTAATGCGCGCTTCAGGGTTGCGCGTCATAAGCCCCGCCCACCGGCGACCCCGTCACGTGATCGCAGGTCACCGATGGGCGTGCATGACAACCCAGGGTCTGCAGCAGATGCCTATGGTTGTCATGATCTTTTCGCTATGAGCGCCACCTAGTGGTCGGCGCTCATAGCACAGGACCATTTCTGCTATATGCAGGGGATCTGCTCGTCCCCTGTATGTAGCAGAGACGATCAGACAACTGCTGCTTCTAGTCTCCTATGGAGACTATTGAAGCATGCAGTAAGTGAAAAAAAAATGTTTTTAAAAATATATAAAAAAAAAAATATATAAAAGTTTAAATCACCCCCCTTTCGCCCCATTCAAAATAAAATATAAAAAAAAAAATTCACATACACATATTTGGTATCGCCGCGTTCAGAATCGCCCCATCTATCAATATAAAGAAAGAATTAATCCGATTGGTAAACGGTGTAACGAGAAAAAAATTCTAAACGCCAGAATTACGTTTTTTGGTCGCCACAAAATTGCAATAAAATGCAATAACGGGTGATCAAAACATCGGATCTACCCCAAAATGTTATTAATAAAAACGTCAGCCCGGCGCGCAAAAAATAAGCCCTCACCCAGCCCCAGATCCCGAAAAATGGAGACGCTACAGGTCTCGGAAAATGACGCTATTTTTTTTTAGTTTTTTTTTACCAAATTTTGGAATTTTTTTTCACCACTTAAATATAAAATAACCTATACATGTTTGGTGTCTACGAACTCATAATGACCTGGAGAATAAGAATGGCAAGTCAGTTTTAGCATTCAGTGAACGTGGTAAAAAAAATAAATAAAAAACAACTGTGGTATTGCACTTTTTTTGCAATTTTACCGCACTTGGAATTTTTTTCCCGTTTTCCTGTACACGATATGGTAAAACTAGTAACGGCGTTGAAAAGTACAACTTGTCCCGCAAAAAGTAAGCCCTAACACGGCCATATTGTCCAAAAAATAAAGACGCTATGGCTCTGGGAACAAGGGGAGCAAAAAACAAAAAAGCAAAAACGACAAAACCCAAGGTTGCAAAGGGGTTAAACTACGGTTTTTTCTTTTTAAATCTTAATGACAACCAAAAACATCCAAATGACTCTGATCAAAAGTTAGCAAACCCCTGTTCTTAGTACCATGTATTGCCCCCTCTAACATCAATGACAGCTTGAAGTCTTTTGTGGTAGTTGTGGAAGAGGTTCTTTAATTTTTCAGATGGTAAAGCTGCCCATTCTTCTTGGCAAAAAGCCTCCAGTTCCCATAAATTTGTTCTGCTGTAGCCAATGACGGGTCGATTTGGCCTTGTGTTTTGGATTGTTGTCATGTTGGAACGTCAAAGTACGTCCCATGCGCAGCTTCCGGGCTGATGAGTGCAAATTTGCCGCCAGTATTTGCTGATAACGTGCTGCATTCATCTTTCCGTCAACTTTTACCAAGTTTACTGTGCCTTTGTAGCTCACACATCCCCAAAACATCAGCGATCCACCTCCGTGGTTTACTGTAGGAATGGTGTTCCTTTCGTCATAGGCCTTGTTGACCTCTCTCCAAATGTAACGTTTATGGTTGTGGCCAAAAAGTTAAATTGTAGTCTCATCACTCCAAATTACCTTGTTGCAGAAATTTTGAGGCTTGTCTATGTGCTTTTTGGCTTATTGTAGGCAAGATACTTTGTGGCATTTGCACAGAAATGGCTTTCTTCTGTCGACTCGACAGTGCAGCCCATTTTTCTTCAAGTGCCTCCTTATTGTGTATGTTGAAACAGCCACACCGCTAGTTGTCAGAGAGTCCTGAATTTCAGCTGATGTTATTTGTGGGTTTTTCTTTGCATCCCGAAAAATTTTCCTGGCAGTTGTGGCCGAAATTTTTGTTAGTCTACTTGACCGTGGTTTGGTTTTTACAGAGCCCCTGATTTTCCATTTGTTAAAGTTTGAATGCTGCTGACTGGCATTATCAATTCCTTGGAAAAATTTTTGTATCCCTTTCCTGTGTTATACAGTTCAACTACCTTTTCCCGTAGATCCATTGACAATTCTTTTGTTTTCCCCATGACTCACAATCTAGAAACGTCAGTGGCCAGATGAAAGATGCAAGAGTCTGTCTGGATCCCAGAAACTCACTCAGCTTTTATGCACACACACTGATTACAAACAAACAGGTCACAGGTGAGGGTGTTACCTTTAGTAGCCATTCAAACCCATTTGTGTCAAATACTGTGCATGTTATCAGGCCAAAATCACCAGGGTATGGGAACTTTTGATCAGGGTCATTTGGATGGTTTTGGTTATCATTAAGATTTAAAAAGAGAAAACACAGTAGTTTGACAATAAATCGCTTCACCCAACCAATAACCATGAGTGGAGAAAAAGTTTTTTTGTTATCATTCATATTCTCTGAAACAAGGCCAAGAAAGGAAAAATTCTGCCGGGGTACAGTACAGACCAAAAGTTTGTACACACCTTCTCATTTAAAGATTTTTCTGTATTTTCATGACTATGAAAATTGTACATTCACACTGAAGGCATCAAAACTATGAATTAACACATGTGCAATTATATCCTTAACAAAAAAGTGTGAAACAACTGAAAATATGTCTTATATTCTAGGTTCTTCAAAGTATCCACCTTTTGCTTTGATGACTGCTTTGCACACTCTTGGCATTCTCTTGATGAGCTTCAAGAGGTAGTCACCGAGAATGGTCTTCCAACAATCTTGAAGGAGTTCCCAAAGATGCTTAGCACTTGTTGGCCCTTTTGCCTTCACTCAGCGGTCCAGCTCACCCCAAACCATCTCGATTGGGTTCAGGTCTGGTGACTGTGGAGGCCAGGTCATATGGCGTAGCACCCCATCACTCTCCTTCTTGGTCAAATAGCCCTTACACAGCCTGGAGGTGTGTTTGGGGTCATTGTACTGTTGAAAAATAAATGATGGTCCAACTAAACGCAAACCGGATGGAATAGCATGCCGCTGCCAGATGCTGTGGTAGCCATGCTGGTTCAGTATGCCTTCAATTTTGAATAAATCCCCAACAGTGTCACCAGCAAAGCACCCCCACACCATCACACCTCCTCCTCCATGCTTCACAGTGGGAACCAGGCATGTAGAGTCCATCCGTTCACCTTTTCTGTGTCGCACAAAGACACGGTGGTTGGAACCAAAGATCTCAAATTTGGACTCATCAGACCAAAGCACAGATTTCCACTGGTCTAATGTCCATTCCTTGTGTTCTTTAGCCCAAACAAGTCTCTTCTGCTTGTTCCCTGTCCTTAGCAGTGGTTTCCTAGCAGCTATTTTACCATGAAGGCCTGCTGCACAAAGTCTCCTCTTAACAGTTGTTGTAGAGATGTGTCTGCTGATAGAACTCTGTGTGGCATTGATCTAGTCTCTAATCTGAGCTGCTGTTAACCTGCGATTTCTGAGGCTGGTGACTCGGATAAACTTATCCTCAGAAGCAGAGGTGACTCTTGGTCTTCCTTTCCTGGGGCGGTCCTCATGTGAGCCAGTTGCTTTGTAGCGCTTGATGGTTTTTGCAACTGCACTTGGGGACACTTTCAAAGTTTTCCAAATTTTTCACACTGACTGACCTTTATTTCTTAAAGTAATGATGGCCACTCGTTTTTCTTTACTTAGCTGCTTTTTCTTGCCATAATACAAATTCTAACAGTCTATTCAGTAGGACTATCAGCTGTGTATCCACCACACTTCTGCACAACACAACTGATGGTCCCAACCCCATTTATAAGGCAAGAAATCCCACTTATTAAATCTGACAGGGCACACCTGTGAAGTGAAAACCATTTCCAGTGATTACCTCTTGAAGCTCATCAAGAGAATGCCAAGAGTGTGCAAAGCAGTCATCAAAGAAAAAGGTGGCTGCTTTGATGAACCTAGAATATAAGACATATTTTCAGTTGTTTCACACTTTTTTGTTAAGTATATAATTCCACATGTGTTAATTCATAGTTTTGATGCCTTCAGTGTGAATGTACAATTTTCATAGTCATGAAAATACAGAAAAATCTTTAAATGAGAAGGTGTGTCCAAACTTTTGGTCTGTACTGTATGTAAACTTTTGAGAACAACTGTATATAGAGGCCTATGGGGAGTGCATTATACTATATAGAGGCCTATGGGGAGTGGATTATACTATATAGAGGCGTATAGGGAGTGAATTATACTATATATAGACCTATGGAAAGTGCAGTATACTATATTGAGGACTATGGGGTGTATTATACTATATGGAGGCTATTTAGGGGGCCATCATACAGTGAGGGTATTACAGTGAGGGTCATCATACAGTAAGGGAGCTAATGTCGGGTCTTTGTACAGTGTGGGGGCCATCATGCAATGTTGGAGCCAGCAAACAGTTTGGTGGCTACTAAGGAGTCAGTATAATGTGCAGGGGTACTATATAGTGTGGGGTAATTATACTGTGTCGAAGAGAGCATCATACTGTGTAGATGGGAGCTGTACAGGGGGATATTATTAAATATTAAGTGGGCACTTATTGTTATAGGGGCACTCAGGTTATTGTGAATGTCAAAGAGGCACACAGAGGGCAATATTCTCTAGGGCACTTGCACTGGGCATAAATATATTCTAGAGGTTTATTTTACCATCTAGAGGGCACACAGTACCACACAGCAGGTGCAGTAATAGTGACATGTGGCAGCAGAGGCTCAGTATTGGGGTATCAGTAGGATGAGGAGCTTGTGCAGGTTGGGAATAGATGGGGCCATTCTGGAAATGTGAGAAGAAAAATGTTTCTTTGTTGTAATCTCCGCAGATGAGTCCTGGCTGGAAGAAGTTGTCATGTTATGTTGGTCTGGACCAGATTGGAAAGACGGGAAAAGTGAACGATTCCATCAGAAAGAATGTCAGCTGTAAATCACTATCTATAACTGTGCTGTAATCTCTTATATGTTCTGCAGGACTGGTATCTACCACTATATGGTCACCGTATGGTAGTAATATCAGTGTTGGTCTTTGTATAGAGATTATTTTTAGTAACAACGTGATCATCTGCTGAGGCTCTCCCACACCTACTAATAGGGTGCACCACCATAGTTGTATTCAGGGTTACTTGGTTAGGGGCCGACTCAGAAGTTTGACCCCCTCGCCCCCCCCCAACCCCCCCGAACCAAAACCCTAGCTATGCCTCTGCTGCACAGTGTTTCCTGGGAAGGGTGAGGAAAGTTCAGTTTGTTTTTAAAACAGTAACCAGGTGTTTGTGAAACCAGAAAACTCCTTTAACACTTGCAACATCTGCTGCTTAACCACCTCAAACTGTCAAATCAGTCAGTAAGGATTTAGGGCACTTTTACATAATTATATTTTGCATCTGTATTTGTTAATGGACACTAGGAGTGGATCCAAAACACAGAAGAGGTGAAGGTGATTCAGTTATTTTTTTCTCTGTGTTTGTTCCCCTCTGGTTTTTCGCTTACAAATACTGATGTAAGATACTGCCCAAAATACTCACTGTGTGAATGAGGCGAGGAAGCTGCTTGTAATACTGTTGTAATATTATTTATTATTCTGAGGATGAGTGCACACTTGCAGGTGCTGTGCTGTAATGCTTGTCTTCTCTGCTCCATCATACTCCCCAGAGCAGGGGCAACCGCTGGGGCAAAACTGCTGCCGGCAGATGTCCAGACGTATCACTCAGAGATATGTAATGGACCCCGACTCCCAAAAAAAATGAACCAGAAAGAAGCTCACAAAGTAAATACACAAAACATTGCAATTAGGTGTCAAACGTTCTCAACTTTATTTAAATTCACGCAACACCGAAAATAGCACAACCCCCGACTCACGAAGAGTCACCCTCCAGCACTCAGGAGAGGAAAACCCCCTGTGGAAGAAACCTCTAGGGAACCATGGCTGGAGGATTGCCCTTCCCTTGGGCTTAGAGAGTTAGTGCCAATATATAACAGATGTAACTGCAGAATTTTAGAATTTGTACATTTTGCTAGATTTCAAATATAGACTATAAATGCGATATACTCAATGTGGGAGAGATCTGGCTGCGATATCTGTCACCACATTGCTGTCACCACAGCAATTCTGTCACCAGAGAGCGAATTTGGTTGATCTGATTGCCCAGGTGGATGTATCATTTCTCCCTTACAGATCCAAGTCCAAGTCTCAAGAAGTTGGACACTTGGTTAAAAGGATTGTTCGTTATGGATAACCCCTAATAGGATAAATATCCCCTCCCCCATTCTTCCTACACCTCCTTATTTAATCATCCATTAAAGTCATAGATCCATCCATGAACTCCCAAAGGAGAGCAGCTCTTTGTAGAGGGTAACAGAAGGGAATCCTGTGTTGGGGATCCCCATCTGTTACCTTCCCATACCCTAGGGGTGTTTAAAGCAGACAACCCCTTTCCCTGCTAGAACCTCCAAATTACACCAAGGTCGGCACATTACGTGGGGTAGTCAAGCTCAAGGTCCTCAGGCGCATCTGTAATGGCACTGATCATTGCAGCGTGCCCTTCTTTTATGGAATCTTCTTTATGACACTTGTTTATGACCTCATAACAGTTGTCATGTTTACTACAGGCGCTCTTACTGATGAAGGGCCCAAGTAATGACTCTTTCATCATTGGTAATTCGCTTTCATTATAGAGGCAAATAACTGCACTTGTTACCTAGCATGGCTTCCTTTAGGCACCATAAGAAAATACAGATTACAGATTAAACGTGCAAGTGTTTTGCACTTTTTAGATGCAGAGGTTGGGATTATAACTAGCACTTTACAAAGAAAAAAAATGAAGAGGAAATTACTTGTAAAATAATCAGGGCTGTGGAGTCGGAGTCGTAGAGTCGGTGCCCATTTTGGTGCAGTCGGAGTTGGAGTCGATATAAAATGGACCGACTCTGACTCCTAAAATATATAATAAATTGGGTACAGTAGTTCAATGCAGTTTGTGAGGAATATTTTTTCATAAGAATTTGGGAAAGTTATGAAATGTCCTATAAATGTCTGTCCAATTCCTGATCTAAGGGTCTAGACTTTTAGGTGAGAAAAATGTGTCATACCGTAAATTTCTGACTGAAACATGAGCCATGTATGAGGGAGTCGGAGTTGGAGTTGGTGTCATGGAAATTGAAGAGTCAGATTCGAAGGTTTGGCTTACCGACTCCACAGCCCTGAAAATAATATAGGGAATTGCATTTCAAGTATTTTCCTAATGTACGTTCTATATCAGGGGTCCTCAAACTTTTTAAACGGGACCAGTTCACTGTTCCTCAGACCATTGGAGGGCCGGAATATAGTTTTGAAAAAAAAAACTATGACCAAATTCCTATGCACACTGCACATATCTTATTTTGAAGTAAAAAAACAAAACGGAAACATATACAATATTTAAAATGAAGAACAAGTAAAGATAAATCAACAAACTTACCGGTATTTTAATGGGAACTATTGGCCTGCTTTTGACTAATGAGATGGTCAATGTCCGGTTCCATATTTGTCACTGCTAGTCGTAACAAGTGATGCAAGTGTGCATCAGTTCATCTGGATCTGGTTGGAGATTTCAGATGTTTCATTCTGGAAAAAGTCTGTTCACACAAATAAGTGCTGCCAAGGATGGTTGCCATTTTGAGTGCATGGTTCCTGAGATTAGGATATGTCTCAGAGGGGAGAGATGCATAGAAATTAGGAAGGCTGCTTGACTTGAATGCATCTTTCAGAGAGTCACAATTTTGCAGTTCAGCCAGTTCCATTTGGTAAATTGTATCCACATTTTCAATGTCAATAGAAAATGGGTTACGGAAAAGCTGTATGTCCTGTTCATGGAGATGAAGCTCTTTAAATCTACATTGGAACTCCTTTTGTAACTTTTCCAGTGAATCCACACATGTTTTGTTTGGGAATGCAACCAATGGTTTTTCCGCTAACAGATTTTGAGTTGTGGGGAGATGGCAGAAATTTTCCTCCTTCACTTGTTTGATGAGGAGGCCTAATTTTACTTCAAATGCTTTCACATGTGATTGCATATCACAGATGAGCTTCCCCTCTCCTTGAAGTTGCACATTGAAACTGTTAAGTAACTCTGTTACATCTGTCAGAAAGGCAAGATGCCATTTCCATTCCGCATCATTGAGCTCCGGTACTTCTTTGTTTTTTGAAAGCAGAAAAGCTGTAATCTGTGGAAGTAAGTCATAGAAATGTTTCAAAACTCTCCCTCTACTCAGCCAACGGACTTCTGTGTGGTATAGAACATCTTCATAGGCAACATTTAGCTCAGACAGAAATTCCTGAAATTGTCTGTAGTTTAATGCATTAGCGCTAATGAAATTAACACAAGATACCACAATTTTCATAAGCGTCCCACTTCAGTGATTTACTGCACAGCGCCTGTTGGTGGATGAGGCAGTGTATGGCTATTGGATGAGAATGGTTATGTTTGTCCATCTCTTGATTAATGTGAACAATTATTCCTTTCTTAGACCCCACCATGTTAGGAGCACCATCAGTTGTCACACTGGCTAGTTTAGCCCAGTCCAGCTCCAAACTATTCACAGTTTGGCAAACCTTTTCATAAATATCCTCTCCTGTAGTTGTTCCTTTCATGCTTTACAGTGCAGCAAGCTCTTCTGTGACTTCGAAACAGTCATTCGTCCCACGAATAAAAAATAGAAGTTGTGCAGAATCACAAATGTCATTACTTTCGTCGAGTGCCAAGGAAAAATAGGAAAGTTTTTTTGCGGAGTTTTGCAAATGCTGAGGCAAATTGTCTCCCATTTCTTCAATCCTTCGTGTAATTGTAGGTCCTGAAAGACTCACTGTACTAAATAAATCGGCCTTCTCTGGACACATCTCTTTAGCAACAGAAAGAAGGCATTCTTTAACAAATTCTTCCTCCACGAATGGTCTGCCAGTGCACTCTATTACAGTGCCTTGTGAAAGTATTTGGCCCCCTTGAACTTTTCTACCTTTTGCCACATTTCTGGCTTCAAACATAAAGATATAAAATTCTCATTTTTTGGGGAAGAATCAACAACAAGTGGGACACAATTGTGAAGTGGAATGAAATTTATTGGATATTTTAAATTTTTTTAAAAAAATTAAAAACTAAAAAGTGGGGCGTGCAATATTATTCAGCCCCTTTACTTTCAGTGAAGCAAACTCACTCCAGAAGTTCAGTGAGGATCTCTGAATGATCCAATGTTGTCCTAAATGACTGGTAATGATAAATAGAATCCACCTGTGTGTAATCAAGTCTCCGTATAAATGCACCTGCTCTGTGATAGTCTCAGGGTTCTGTTTCAAGTGCAGAGAGCATCATGAAGACCAAGGAACACACCAGGCAGGTCCGAGATACTGTTGTGGCGAAGTTTAAAGCTGGATTTGGATACAAAAAGATTTCCCAAGTTTTAAACATCTCAAGGAGCTCTGTGCAAGCGATCATATTGAAATGGAATGAGTATCAGATCACTGCAAATCTACCAAGACCCGGCCGTCCCTCTAAACTTTCATCTCGAACAAGGAGAAGACTGATCAGAGATGCAGTCAAAAGGCCCATGATCACTCTGGATGAACTGCAGAGATCTACAGCTGAAGTGGAAGAGTCTGTCCATAGGACAACAATCAGTCGTACACTGCACAAATCTGGCCTTTATGGAAGAGTGGCAAGAAGAAAGCCATTTCTCAAAGATATACATAAAAAGTCTTGTTTGAAGTTTGCCACAAGCCACCTGGAAGACACACCAAACATGTGGAATAAGGTGCTCTGGTCACAATGGCCACAATGGCCACAATGCAAAACTATATGTTTGGCGTAAAAGCAACACAGCTCATCACCCTCAAAACACCATCCTCACTGTCAAACGTGGTGGTGACAGCATCATGGTTTGGGCCTGCTTTTCTTCAGCAGGGACAGAGAAGATGGTTAAAATTGATGGGAAGATGGACGGAGCCAAATACAGGACCATTCTGGAAGAAAACCTGTTGGAGTCTGCAAAAGACCTGAGACTGGGACGGAGATTTATCTTCCAACAAGACAATGATCCCAAACATAAAGCAAAATCTACAATGGAATGGTTCAAAAATAAACGTATCCAGGTGTTAGAATGGCCAAGTCCAGACCTGAATCCAATCGAGAATCTGTTTAAAGAGCTGAAAACTGCTGTTCATAAACGCCCTCCATCCAACCTCACTGAGCTCGAGCTGTTTTGCAAGGAAGAATGGGCAAGAATTTCAGCCTCTCGATGTGCAAAACTGATAGAGACATACCCCAAGCGAATTGCAGCTGTAATCGCAGCAAAAGGTGGCACTACAAAGTATTAACTCAAGGGGGCCGAATAATCTTGCACGCCCCACTTTTCAGTTTTCAATTTTTTTAAATACTTTCACAAGGCACTGTGGCTTGGCAACTTGAAAACTTGCTCGCAGTGATGAAATATTTAGCTGCTTCTGCTTCACAAAAGTATTTTGCTGAGTCGTCAATATATTTTTCAGTTTTAATATTTTATCCTTTCTCCGACCAAGCAATCATATTTATCTTTATGTTGAGTTTGATAGTGGCAACGCAAATTGTATTCTTTGAACACAGACACTATATTCTGGCATATCAAACACACAGCTCTTTTCTTGTACAGCATGAAAAAGTAATCATAAATCCACTGTTCTTTGAATATCCTACACACCGCGTCAATTTTTCTTTTTCTTGATATCATTGTTTCCTAGGGATTCCAAATTGCTATTAGTAAAATACCAATATATATACAGCGCTACAAAAACAATATACAAGCAATAAAATTGCCCACATAGAGACATACAGACTGCACTGCCCATCAATGCAGTCTGATCAGTGCCCATCAATGAAGCCTTGCCAGTCTATATCATTTCAGCCTCACCAGTGCCCATATTGGTGGAACTCCGCTTTTACCTCAGACTGGTGTGGTGCGAGAGTCCCCAATAGGCAGCTTAGGTTCCTAATAGGCAAGTAAATGTCCCCAATAGACAGGTAAATGTCACCAATAGACAGCATAGGTCCACAATAGGCAGGAAAATGTCCCCAATCGGCAGCATAGGTCCCCAATAGGCAGGTAAAAGTCCCCAATAGGCAGCATAGGTCCCAAATAGGCAGGTACATGTCCCCAATAGGCAGCATAGGTCTCCAATAGGCAGGTAAATGTCCCCAATAGGCAGGTAAATGTTCCCAATAGGCAGTATAGGTCCCCAATAGTCAGGTAAATGTCCCCAATAGGCAGCATATGTTCCCAATAGGCAGTATAGGTCCCCAATAGGCAGGTAAATGTCCCCAATAGGCAGCATATGTTCCCAATAGGCAGTATAGGTCACCAATAGGCAGGTAAATGTCCACAATAGGCAGCATACGTCCCCAAGAGGCAGGCAAATGTCCCCGATAGGCAGATAAATGTCCCTAATAGGCAGGTAAATGTTCCCAATAGGCAGCATAGGTCCCCAATAGGCAGGTAAATGTCCCCAATAGGCAGCATAGGTCCCCAATAGGTAGGTAAATGTCCCCAATAGGCAGCATAGGTCCCCAATAGGCAGGTACATGTCCCCAATCGGCAGCATAGGTCCCCAATAGGCAGGTAAATGTCCACAATAGACAGCATAGGTCCCCAATAGGCAGGTAAGTGTCCCCAATAGGCAGCATAGGTCACCAATAGGCAGGTAAGTGTCCCCAATAGGCAGCATAGGTCCCCAATAGGCAGGTAAATGTCCCCAATAGGCAGGTAAATGTCCCAATATGCATGATAGACCGGACCCAGTGTTAAAAATAAAAAAAATACCAGTACTCACCTATGTACCCCACTGCTCTGAATAGGCGCCAGCTCGATTCTGTCTACTTCTGGCACAGGCGCGTGACATCATCACGTCGTCTGTGCTGTCTTCCAGAGTGGCACCGCATCGCCTTTACTCGCCGCCTCGTCGTTCCGCCCACCATTACAGGGCCCGCCGGCATTGAACTGTCGTCTGCTAAGCAGAACAGGCAGCGGCGGCAAAATTACCCGGCAGGCTGGATAAATATCCTCGGCGGGCCGCATGTGGCCCGCGGGCCGTAGTTTGAGGACCCCTGTTCTATATAGTTACATAGCTATATAGGTTGAAAAGAGACCTAGGACCAGGGGTGGGTTAAGGGTAGCCAGGTCCCCCCCCCCCCCGTTCAGACTGTGTGTGCCCCCCCCCATGTGACAGGTCAAGTACAATAACGCGCAGCTCACTGACACAAGTATATAACTTGGACAAGTGCCATTCGATAGAAAAGGTATTGCAGTTGGATCAATGTTATTCAATGAGGCCGTGTAGATCTGAGTTTTTTTTCTCAGCTGTGTTTGGTGTGAGAACAAAGTCGCAGACTGCTATGATTTCACTCAGAAATCGGACAGTGTGATAAAAAAATACGGATCATCAGAATGGCATCTAATTTTTGCGGATGCATTGTAATTCTGTAACATAGACAACTGTTAATAGTTCTGTAAATGATTAATAGCTGCTGAGTAAAAAACGGATTGTACACAGATGACAAGTGAGAAAAAAATTGTCCCACTTTTCTGTATGAGAATGGGACCGATTTTTTTTTTTTAACCCCTTCACGCTGCAGCCATTTTCTGTTTTTGCTCCCTTCCTTTCAACAGCCATAACTGTTTTATTTTTCTGTCAATATGGTCGCATGACGGCTTTTTTTTGTGGGATGAGTTGCACTTTTGAGCAACACCATTGGTTTTGCCATATTGTGTACTGGAAAATGGGAAAGAAATTCAAAGTGCGGTGAAATTGCAAAAAAAGTACAATTCCACAGTTGTTTTTTTTTCTTACCATGCTCACTAAATGCTAAAACTGACCTTTCATTATGATTCTCCAGGTCATTACGATTTCGCAGATGCCAAATATTTATAGGTTCTTTTTTAAGTGGTGGAAAAAAAATCCAAAGTATGTTTTTAAAAAAAAATGGCGCTATTTTCCGAGACTCATATTGTCTCCATTTTTGGTGATCTGGGGCCGGGTGAGGGTTTATTTTTTACCGAGCTGACGTTTTTATTGATACCATTTTGGGCTAGATTAGATGTTTTGATCACCTGTTATTGCATTTTATTGCTATCATGTGCTCAAGAAGGTGCAGGCTCAGTGCAGGCACCCGTGCCAAAGGGAAAGACATGACATGAGCCCTACATATACGGTTCATGTCGTGAAGGGGTTAAGTATGCTTATGTGACCCTAGCCTTTCAGTCATAGAGGTGCGGCCGGCGTGACTTCAGTATCCGCTCAATGCATAGTGAGCGGCGGCTGTAACGCCATCCCTGCACTGACTGAAAGCTGAGTCAGTTGTCACTCAGTGACGGGGATGAGGCTGCAGCCGTGTGGCGCCCTGCTGCGTGGCCGAAGTCGAGTGGAAGGAGAGTAACATAGGGGGCAGAGGAGCTTAACCAGCTCACCCCAAAACCATTTACCGGACACCGGGTCCGCGTCTGCAGGGATTCCTTACACCCAGCAGAAACAACCGGAACCCCTGGCGAACTATATGTCACAGGAACACCAAAAGCTGACTGTTATACCAGGGCCAGGAGTCACGGAGGCCCAAGAGACCAGGGAGTGTGATCTCCAACAGAAGGCCCTACCACCAGGTCAGCAGGTGCAAGACAGAGACCAAGTTAGGCCTAGCTCCAGGCAGGTCAGAAGCTTATCAAGGAAAGGCAAGGAACAGAAGGCCCTACACCCGCTCACTGGGGAGAGTCCTGATATGCACCCTTCACCCTAAAGTGCCCTGGATCGTGCCTGAAACACCACCAGTAAAGGTACTGAAGTGAACTGTCGTGTGTGTGCCTATTCTTCCTCTTACCTGGCTGGGTCCCCTCTGTCCTGCATCCCCTACACTTACGCTGCCCTGAGGCCCCGCTCCACCTGTGGGGAGCCGCACCAACTAAGCTGCCTGAACAGCGGCCTCAGAGGACTGTCGCAGCGCTGGTGATCCTCACCAGACACCACAGGTGGCGTCACGAACATTCCCCTATCCCATATAACTTCCCCCCTTTTTAAGAGTGACCCCAGGGTACGGGCCCAGGAGCCGGCCACCGTGACATCCCCCAAGATCAGGCAACAACAAGGCCCGGGCGCCGAGTCGCCCCCATCCCCTGGGCGCGTCATCTCTTCCTGGCGTCACGAACAGGATTCCGTGCCCGCTGCAACGACGGAGTGTTGTGCCCTTTGCCACCGGGTACTGTGCGCCTTTAATCAGAACTGTGTATTTGACTGTGGTGAAGATCGCCGCCATTGTTGTGTCGCCAAGCGGAAAGAAAGGCGTAACCGCGGGAAACTGAGAGGTGTACCTGCTGAAGCGCGCGAAGCCCCGGACACGCCCCACGCCTCGACGTCAAACCAGGAAGCGCCAGGTCCTGGAAGGAGCCCCGGTGAGCGCTCTGACGTAGGACTCAAGCGACGCAAGGTCCTGAAGGAAGACCGTCACTTGCGGAGCTGCGGCCTACCGGAAGAAAAGAAAAGAAGGTAGGCCACGGTTCGCTAGGGGGGCGCCAGAATGTCCGAAGAACAGCACAACGCCGGAGTACCGGTTAACGGCCCTGATGATCAACCCGCGCCCGGCGCCGAGCAGGCCGGAGCATCGCTCCACCAGCAGGGCTTGTAACCCCTGTCATACCCATGGCCCTACCGTACATCCCTGGAGCGAAGTGGCTCCCCCAATACAGCGGCAAACCAGATACCCTGTCTGGATTCAAAAGGAAAATATGCGGTATACTGGACATGTACTCTATGACAGGCAAGCAAAGAGCCGCTATTGTATTGGGACAATTGACTAGTGCTGCGGAGCGAGAAGTAGAAACCTGGTCGGCTGCAGACCAGGAGTCAGTGTCCGCAATCTTTAAAAAGTTACTGTTATGATCTGCTACAAGAACTAAGGAAAGATAGGAAAACTGTCCCTACAATAGGACTAAGCTGATTCCCTACGATGCAGCGGGCAACCTGTTCCTTGTGAACAGACCCGCCTTTGTCCTCAGCTAGTCTGAACTCAGACCTATAGATATAAGGGAGGGGTCCCTAAAAGTACTAAGGACTGAGACAAAATTGAACACCTCCTAGCAGAAGTTGTAGCGGAGCAAAAAGACAAACAGACAAAAATACTTAGAGGTCCAAGGACCAAGCAAACTATAGAGATAGGCACAAAGCACCTGGCTAGATTAAGAGTCAAAGTAACACTGAAGTCCAGCAAAGCCAGAAGGGCGGAGCTGGAACAAATAGGCAGCAGGTCACGTGACCACAAAATAGAAAAAAACTAACAGGAGGGTACTAACAGTACCCCCTCTTCTATGAGGATCCTCCGGATCCTCCAGGCCCAGGCCTGGCAGGAAACCTCCTGTGAAACGCTCTGATAAGTCTAGGAGCAGAGACATCATCTGTCCTTACCCAGGAGTTATCCTCAGGACCGAAACCTTTCCAAGCGACGAGATACTGCAATCTCCCTCTATGCCTTCTAGAATTCAGGATACGAGAAATTTCATATTCACCGTCTTCCACCACCGGAGGAACTGTGACAGTGGCATCCCTATCCGATACATCAGCTTTTTTCAACAAGGAAACATGAAACACCGGATTAATCTTCCAGGAGGAGGGAACCTCCAACCTAACAGCAGACTGGTTAACCACCTGAAGCACCTTAAATGGTCCCACAAACTTCGGACCCAATTTCTTAGAAGGAATCCTCAACCGCAGATTCTTTGAGGACAACCTAACCATGTCACCAACAGTAAACAAAACCTCTTGACGTTTCCTGTTAAAATACTTCTTAGACTTTTTGTTAGCCTCTTGAAGGTTACAACGTACATCAGTCCAAACTCTCTCCAAATCACCGGAAAAATTCTCCTCCTCCGGCACAGCCGACACCAATTTGGAGAACGAACCAAACGACGGATGTCTCCCAGTACAACAAAAAAACGGAGAACACCCAGCAGAAGAGGATGTATGGTTGTTAAGAGCAAATTCAGCAAGTGGCAGAAACTCAGACCACCCCTCTTGATTGTCTGCCACAAAACAACGCAAAAACTGCTCAACATCCTGGTTCTTTCTTTCTGTCTGTCCATTATACTCAGGATGATACCCAGATGAAAATGACAAATGGACTCCTAACCTGTCACAAAGGGCACACCAAAAACAAGCCACAAACTGAGGTCCCCTATCAGGAACAATGTCGGTGGGAACGCCATGGAGTCTGACAATTTCCTTGACAAAAGCCTTAGCGCAAGGTAGTTTAATGAAAGGAACCAAGTGACACATCTTGCTAAAACGGTCCACGACCACCCAGATGACAGTGAAACCCTGGGACACAGGAAGGTCAGTAATAAAATCCATTGCAAGATGCGTCCAAGGTGCACTAGGAACCTCCAGAGGGCAAAACAACCCCACAGCAGGAGCATGTGAAGCCTTTGATCTAGCACACACCGTACATTGACGCTCCCATTTTATGATTTCCTTCTGCCACCCAGGCCACCAAAAACTGCGACCTACCAGTCTCTTATTCTCAGAAATTCCTGGATGACCTGCCAACCGAGACTCATGATACTCCACAAACAACTCTCTCCTAAAGGTTCTAGGTACCAACAACCTCCCATGGGGAGTGTTAGATGGGGCATCCTCCTGGGATTTCAGAATCCCATCTTCCAAAACGGAATCCAATGCTGCTATCACAACTCCGTCTTGTAAAATGCTCTCCTCCTCCTCGGTACCAACCATGGGAGAAAAGCTGCGAGATAAAGCATCAGCTTTAACATTCTTAGTACCCGGGATGTAAGTAACAGAAAAATTAAACCGCGAAAAAAACAGTGCCCACCTAGCCTGACGGACATTCAAGCGCTTGGCAGCATCTAGATAGATCAGTGAAAACCTGAATGGGAAAATTAGCACCTTCCAAGAAATGACGCCAATGTTCAAATGCGAGTTTGATAGCCAGCAATTCCCGATTACCAACATTGTAATTAAGTTCGGTTTCAGAAATTTTTTTCGAAAAAAAAGCACAGGGAGGAACCCCATCATTGTTCTCCTGAGACAAAACAGCACCGACCCCCACCGAAGAAGCATGAACCTCGACCAAAAAAGGCTTGGTCTCATCAGGCTGCATAAGGATGGGGGCAGAACTGAACCTCTCCTTGAGATACACAAAAGCTTCAATGGCCTCAGTAGTCCACTGGACCGTATTCGCACCTTTCCTGGTGAGATCGGTCAGCGGCTTAACAATTATAGAAAAATTCTTAATGAATTTTCTGTAATAATTGGCGAAACCCAAAAATCTCTATCGATTTTAAACCAATAGGCCTAGGCCATTCCTCCACAGCCTGAACCTTCACCTGGTCCATCTCAAAGCCCTCGCTGGAGATAATGTAGCCCAAAAAACTAATTCTCTGCATAGAGAACTCGCATTTCTCCAGCTTAGCAAAAAGTGAATTGTCACTTAATAACTGCAATACCTCACGTACGCTCTGCCAATGAGACTCCAGATCTGGCGAATAAATCAAAATGTCATCCAAATACACCACCACATTCTTACCAATCAAAGGTCTCAGGATGTCATTAATAAGGTTCTGAAAAAACGCTGGTGCATTGGTAAGACCAAAAGGCATAACCAGATTCTCAAAATGACCCACCGGAGTGTCAAAAGCAGTCTTCCATTCATCGCCCTCCTTCATTCGCAACAAATTGTATGCCCCCCGGAGATCAATTTTAGAGAACCACTTGGCCCCCACTAACTGGTTAAACAAGTCAGGAATTAACGGCAGTGGGTAGGAATTGCGTACGGTAATTTTATTAATTTCGCGAAAGTCCAGACATGGACGGAAACCGCCGTCTTTTTTTTACAAAAAAAATCCAACAGCCACAGGTGACTTAGAAGGTCTAATGTGACCAGCAGCCAAGCTCGTCTGTATGTATTCCTCCAAGGCTTTTCTTTCTGGGATAGTAAGATTAAATAAGCGACTCTTGGGAAGAGTAGCTCCAGGAACAAACTCAATGGTGCAATCATAGTCCCTATGAGGAGGTAGAATTTGCGACTCCTCCTCTGAAAAAACCTTCCAAAAATCCTGAATAGGTACAGGTAATTCCCCTCTTTCCACAGCAGCAATGCGACCGTTACAACATTTATCATAACACTTAGGACTCCAAGATTTAATCTTATTAGTAGACCAGTCCAGTAAAGGATTGTGCAGTTTTAACCAAGGCAAACCTAACACTACTGGAGAAGGTAAATTATTTAATACCACTAAATCCAAATTCTCTTGGTGAATACCATTAATAGTGAGGGGAAATTCAAAAACCTTGTGAGTAACACATTTCAAAGGAGTGTTATCAACAGCAACCACA
Source organism: Phyllobates terribilis (assembly GCF_046119375.1). Lineage (NCBI taxonomy): Eukaryota > Metazoa > Chordata > Amphibia > Anura > Dendrobatidae > Phyllobates > Phyllobates terribilis. The sequence goes on from NW_027362771.1 coordinate 298,047,897, forward strand.
GAAATAGGAGATGACAAAGGTTTAGGTTCCAATTTAAGTTTTCCCAAAAATTCCTTATCAATCACATTCAGTGTAGAACCACAATCCACAAAAACCTGAAATTCAATCAACTCCTCCTGCAATGAGTTACACTCTGAAAGAAATACTCCCTTAGAGTTTAAACAAGCAATACGGGCGTAACTGACCTTTTTTTTTCTTTGTTTAACAGAATCTCACAGTTTTTAGCAAAATGGTCAGATTTACCACAGTAAAAACACCATCCCTTGGAAAACCTGCGGTCTTTTTCCTGAGAGCGGAGTGGCATGGCCCCAACCTCCATCGGTTCTCCGTCTTCCAAGCAGACCCTCTGATGACTAGGAGCTGCCATAGCAGGAGTTTTCTCCTCATTAACCCTGGCACGCAGTCTCCTGTCCACCCGTATAGCTAATTGCATGGCTTCTTGCAAGTTTCCAGGTGCAGGGAAAGCAATCAGCAGATCCTTAACCCTTTCACTTAGACCAGCAAGAAACAAACATTTTAACGCCGAATCATTCCATCTCACTTCAGAAGACCACCTTCTGAAGTGTGTACAATAATTTTCAACATCACCTGACCCCTGCTTTAAACGTCTCAGTTGTGTCTCAGCAGAAGAGACTCGATCAGGATCGTCATACAACAACCCCATAGCAGGAAAAAATTCTTCCACTGATCTAAAACACGGATCATTAGGTTGGAGAGAAAAGGCCCATCCCTGTGGTTCCTTGCGCAAAAGTGACATGATAAACCCAATGCGCTGTGATTCATTCCCAGAGGACCCGGGTCTCAAACGAAAATATAATAAACAAGCATTTTTAAAGGAAAAAAAATCTTGTTGTTTACCATAAAAAAAATCAGGCAGTCCTACCTTCGGTTCAACAAAATGCGCTCCAGGACAGCTACTCACGTGTTGCTGGAGCACGGCCACCTCAAGAGACAATCCCTGTAGGCATTGAGCCAATTCCTGAACAGACACCATGCTGATCTCCGGATCTCGTTCCTTTAGGATTTTTTTTTGATTTTGGGCTGGACTTACTGTTATGATCTGCTACAAGAACTAAGGAAAGATAGGAAAACTGTCCCTACAATAGGACTAAGCTGATTCCCTACGATGCAGCGGGCAACCTGTTCCTTGTGAACAGACCCGCCTTCGTCCTCAGCTAGTCTGAACGCAGAGCTATAGATATAAGGGAGGGGTCCCTAAAAGTACTAAGGACTGGGACAAAATTGGACACCTCCTAGCAGAAGTTGTAGCGGAGCAAAAAGACAAACAGACAAAAATACTTAGAGGTCCAAGGACCAAGCAAACTATAGAGATAGGTACAAAGCACCTGGCTAGATCAAGAGTCAAAGTAACACTGAAGTCCAGCAAAGCCAGAAGGGCGGAGCTGGAACAAATAGGCAGCAGGTCACATGACAACAAAATAGAAAAAAACTAACAGGAGGGTTCTAACAGTTACAAACTATCTTTGAGAATCGTACTGAGACAGACCTCCGGATGAGGTTCTACAACTGCTCTCTGCAACCGGAGGACAGTGTTCGGGACTATGCCTGGCGTTTACAAGGGGCCCTGCGAGCTCTGAAACAGGTTTGTCCCACCAGCATCATTGATGAAAATAAAATGCTGAAGGAACAGTTTATCCGGGGACTGATGTCCCAAGAGGAGAGCAGGACTGTACGTTGGTGGTCCTTGTATCATCCGGATGCCACCTTTGACACCCTTAAGGACATGGCTATAAAAGGACTGCAGCCCCTGGAAACATCTGCTATCCAATGTTACCAGGGTGGAGCCACTCCAGTGCCCGCAGCGTCCACCTTTTCCCTGGTGGCTGCTGAAGCCAAGGTGCAAGCAACGTCCCCTAGTGAGCTGGACAGCCTGCGCTCTGAAGTGAGCAAAACCCTGACCACTGTACTGAGTGCCCTGCAGCTGCGGACGGAGCCCGAGGCAGAAGGAAGGATCCTGCTAGCCAACAACCCTGAGGATGTCCCCTGGATGAGAAGGAGGAGGAGGACAACGCCAACCCCTGGGAGGACCAGCGACCAACGCCGCCTGCCGAAGGACCCTGTCTGCCACCACTGCCACAAGACAGGTCACACCGTCCGGAGCTGTCCTTTAAACGAGCAAACCCTGGGGCCGAGGGCCGACACCCAGGAGTAGACCGACCAGGCCCATCAAATTGGTACCGCAGGTTCGTGGGAGGAAGACCTTTCCTGTCCATCGTTCTGGACGGCATCGCCACACCTGCTCTGCTGGACACAGGATCTCAGGTAACAATCATGCCTGATGTCCTCTACAAAAGGTTCTGGTCCATAGACGAACTTCACCCACCAGATCCAAATCTTTCCGTGTAAGCCTCAAACGGCCTCCCCCTTAACCTAGTCGGGGTTAAGGATGTGGCAGTAAAGGTGGGAAGAGTGGAACTGAAGTACCAGGGACTATTTGTAGTAGAGACTAATCCTGATGATACAGACTTGTATATGGTACTTGGCACAAATATTGTTAGTAACTGTTTGGGAGAAGTGTTGTTCTTGCTCTAACAGATAGCTGACACTGCCAGACCAGGGCAGAGAAGGGCGCTCCAGAAAGAGATGGATGTACGCAATGGGAGGGTGCCCGTCCGTCTTCTGAACTATGGGGAGGACGAGGTTAGATTACCACGCTATGCCACTGTTGCCAAATTGTACACAGTAAATAACAACTCCATACACACGGCGGAGTCCTTAACCTCACCAGACAAAGTAGAGGATAATGACCCGGCAACCCAGGTGGAGGATTGGTGTCAACAGCTCCATGTTGGGACAGACACCACCCCTGTCCATCAAAAACAGGGGGTACATCGGGTGGTTCAGGAATACGCGCAGGTATTCAGTAAGCACCCACTTGACTTTGGGAGGATTAAGGGGGTTCAACGCCATATCCCCACAGGTGACCATCCACCCATCAAAGAACGTTACAGGCCTATACCACCAGCACACTAGCAGAAGGCGAAGGAGATGTTGCACGACATGATGAAAGCAGGGTTAGTAAGGGATAGTTGTAGTCCCTGGGCAGCTCCCCTAGTTCTAGTCAGGAAAAAGGACGGAAGCATGAGAATGTGTGTAGATTACAGACAAGTAAATCGCATTACACATAAACATGCATACCCTTTACCACGTATAGAGGAATCCCTGGCTGCCTTAAAGTCTGCAAATTACTTCTCCACCCTTGACCTCACTAGTGGGTACTGGCAAGTAGCTGTTGCTGAGGAAGATCGGGAGAAGACGGCCTTCACTACCCCGATGGGACTCTGCGAGTTCAACAGTATGCCGTTTGGACTCTGCAACGCCCCCAGAACGTTCCAGAGATTGATGGAGTGCTGCCTGGGACACCGCAACTTCGAGACTGTACTACTATACCTGGACGACGTGATAGTGTACTCCAAAATGTATGAGGACCATTTGAAGCACCTGGCAGAGGTATTTGAGTCGCTGTCCCGGTATGGGATAAAGCTGAAGCCCTCAAAGTGCCACCTGCTCAAGCGAAAGGTACAGTACCTGGGGCACATCGTTAGTCCAGAGGGAGTAGCACCAGACCCGGAGAAGGTCACTGCCATCCAGAAATGGCCGGAGCCGAAGAGCCTCAAGGAGGTACGTCAGTTCCTGGGACTAGTCGGGTATTACCGGAGGTTTGTGAAGGACTATAGCAATAAAGCAGCGCCTCTGCAAGACCTCCTGGTAGGACAGTCCCCCAGAGGCAGAAATCCCCCGTTCCAGTGGGGTAAGGAGCAAGCTGAATCCTTTAAGGTGATGAAGCAGATCCTGACCGGCGAAGAGATCTTATCCTACCCTGACTACAGCCAACCATTCCTGCTGTACACTGATGCCAGCAGCGAAGGATTAGGAGCAGGATGGCTGAGAGAAGGTGATCGCCTATGCAAGCAGGAAGCTCCGCCTGACAGAGGAACCCAGAGAACTATAGCAGCTTTAAGTTGGAGTTCCTGGCCCTGGTCTGGGCCATCACTGAACGGTTCAAGCACTACCTAGCCTCCAGTAAGTTCACTGCCTTCACTGATAACAACCCCTTGGCTCATCTAGAAACAGCCAAGTTAAGAGCCATGGAGCAACGATGGATGGCTCGGCTGTCAAACTACCAATTCACTATTAAGTACCGGGCGGGCCGCAAGGACGCCAACGCCGATGCCCTGTCCAGGATGCCTCACCAGTCGGACTCTGAAGAAGAAGTGGATGACCTGGAGGAGATTGAACTACCTGCCTTTCATCGGAATGGAATGGTCCACGAGCAACGAGCCTCCAGAAGGCATCGCGGTAAGACGTTAAACCCCCTGCCTCATCACAGCTGGAAGGAGACCCAGGGCAGTGACCCGGTTGTCAGCCATATCAAAGAGCTGATAACCCAAGAAGGTTCCTCCCTGGAGAAGGACGCGTCTCTACAAGCCAAGCAGCTGTGGAATGAGAAGAGCCGGCTGTTCATCTATAGAGAGAAGCTGTGCCGGAGGTACGTCCACCCCAAAACCCATGAGATGGTATGGCAGATAGTGGAGCCCAAGACAGACATCCAGATGGTGTTGGAAGCCTACCACGATCAGGTGGGGCACTTTGGCTGGAAGAAGCTAGAAACCCTACTGAAGTGTTGGTTTTATTGGGTAGGAATGCGCAGTTCCATTGAGAGGTGGTGCCGGAATTGTGGACCCTGTAGCCTCAGAAGAAAAGACTACAGCAGCCAGAAGGCACCCCTGCAACCCATCAAGACGACTCGTCCCTTGGAGATCGTGGCCCTGGATCATGTCAAGCTGTCACCCAGCAGGTCAGGATATTCCTATGCCCTGATCATGGTGGATCACTACTCCCGGTTCCTGGTGGTCGCCCCCGTCAAGGATCTGACTGCAGAGACAGCAGCGAGGACGTTTCAGGTGTACTTCTGCAGGCCCCATGGATACCCGGAGCAGGTGCTGACGGATCAAGACCCAGCCTTTGAAGCCGAACTTTTCAATGAGTTCTGCCATCTGTATGGGTGTAAAAAGATCCGGACTACACCGTACCACCCCCAAACCAACGGTCTCTGTGAAAAGATGAATAACATCGTCATCGACCTGCTGAAGACCTTACCACTAGAGGAGAGAAATCAGTGGCCAGACCTACTACCTGACCTGGTAGATCTGTACAACCACATACCTGTGAGTTCCACCAATTGTACTCCAGCATATCTCATGCGAGCAAGACCCGGAAAGTTGCCCATGGACCTGGAGCTTGGTGTAGTAGAACCAGAAGCAGATATGTCCACTGAGGACTGGGACATGACCAGACAGGAGCAGTAGAGAAGGGTACAGGCCTGTGTCGAAGACAGCCTCACTCGGGTAAGGGACAAGCAGGAAGCCCACTACAATAAAAGTGCGCCCGCAGAACCCTTCACACCAGGAGAAGTGGTGTTAAAGAGGAAAAGGAGAAACCACAAACTTGATGACCAGTGGGAGAGAGAACCCTACACTGTGTTAAATTCAAGATTTGATAACAAGAAGACCTGTTTGATTAGCAAAGACGGAGGAATAACGACTGCAACGGTATCTAGAGACCATCTGAAGTTGTGTCCAGACCTGCTAAAGCCCCAAGAAGAAGTGCCTCTCACCGTACCGGAGGAGCCTAAAGAAGCAGTACTCCATACTGACTTAGGAGATTTCCCGGCAGATTGGCCTCAACTAGGAGTAGCAGTAATAATACCTGTGATCCACTTCTTTCAACAGCCAGAAGACCCTCCACAGCAAGTAGAATCTGTAAGTGCTTCAGAAGAGCCTGCTCAAGAAGAATTTCCGGAAGAAGGATCCCCGGTTTGAGCAGAGCAAGAAGGCCCAGCCAATGGTATACTTGCCAGTCCCGTAGAGAGGTTAAGGCAACCCTGCAGTGGACCAAACACTTAGAACTGACAGAATGGGGGGTAGTGCAAACACTAGTGCCTCACGCATCCCAGTACCACGTAGGTCGACACGTAGCACACGAGGTCAGACCCCTGTCAGATGCAGAGAATAGAGAAGGAAACTCTGAAAGTGTAAATAGTTGCTCCTGGGGCATTATATTGTGTATTTTCATGTATGAATTTCTTAACTTGTGCTTTGCCTTACTAATGGACAATTTAAGTGATATGGACACTTCCCTTGTTATCTCTAGTTACCCGTAAGGGTACATAAAGAACTTTGTGGCTGAGGACTGTGTGCAGCCCAAAAACTGTTTGCTGTAAATAATTGCACTTCCTGGAGTGCCCCTTTAGGTGACCTCAGAACAAAAACCTGTCTGGCGTGGCAGAAGTAGAGGTCCAACTCAGGATCGCCATGCCCTGCAGCCACCCCAGGGCCTACGTTGAGGGTTTGCTTTGGACAGGTCCCTCAAGCTACCTTGTACTTTACCTGTGAAATGGACACAATTTCAGGGGACCTCACCAGAACAGACTTAAATTCTGAGGTTGCTTATTGTATGTATGTATATATTTATTATTTATAATGTTTTATTATGCAACGTTCAAGCAAAGTGCTTCCCATAAAGGGAAGAGTTATTGTTGTTACCTGTTATAAAAGTTACTTCAGTCCGGGAGTACTGAGCTTTGCTAGGGGGGAATGTGGCGCCCTGCTGCGCATTGGTGCCACAGATCCCAGAGGGGTGCATGGATGGATTTCTCCACAAGAGGCCCTCATAGCATTCACACACCTCCACCCTACCACCTCAGACCACCAGAGGGAGCCCGGATAGGGAAATATATACTGGAGGGTGGAGTTAGGCAGTTAGTCTGGAGTCTGCTGCAGCCAGAGAGGTTGTCAGGTCAGTCTGTTGAGAGGAGCTCCTGCAGAAGCTAGCCTGCAGTGGAGCTCAGTCAGTTCAGTCCAGACTCAGAGAGCTCGAGTTAGTGAGCCTAGGGCGTGCCGACGCCAAAAGAGCGGTGAAGAGTAGCGAGGCCTACTGCCCGTGTGAAGCCTAGTGAGGGCCCCGAGCGTGGCCGAAGGCGAGTGGAAGGAGAGTAACATAGGGGGCAGAGGAGCTTAACCGGAACCCCTGGCGAACTATATCTCCCAGGAACACCAAAAGCTGACTGTTATACCAGGGCCAGGAGTCACGGAGGCCCAAGAGACCAGGGAGTGTGATCTCCAACAGAAGGTCCTACCACCAGGTCAGCAGGTGCAAGACAGAGACCAAGTTAGGCCTAGCTCCAGGCAGGTCAGAAACTTATCAAGGAAAGGCAAGGAGCAGAAGGCCCTACACCCGCTCACTGGGGAGAGTCCTGATATGCACCCTTCACCCTAAAGTGCCCTGGATCGTGCCTGAAACACCACCAGTAAAGGTACTGAAGTGAACTGTCGTGTGTGCCTATTCTTCCTCTTACCCGGCTGGGTCCCCTCTGTCCTGCATCCCCTACACTTACGCTGCCCTGAGGCCCCGCTCCACGTGTGAGGAGCCGCACCAACTAAGCTGCCTAAACAGCGGCCTCAGAGGACTGTTGCAGCGCTGGTGATCCTCACCAGACACCACAGGTGGCGTCACGAACATTCCCCTATCCCATTTAACTTCCCCCCCCCTTTTTAAGAGTGACCGCAGGGTACGGGCCCAGGAGCCGAGCACCGCGACATCCCCCAGAGTCAGGCAACAAGGCCCGGGCGCCGAGTTGTCCCCATCCCCTGGGTGTGTCAGCCGCTACTCACTCTAGATTGAGCGGATACTGAAGTCACGCTGGCCACACCTCTATGACTGAAAGCCAGAGGCTACAGAGAGGAATGACATTTATTTACTCCAGGTAGCGGGGCTCAGAACGTTATTAACCTGCAGATTAACCTCATATCTGCATGTTAATAGCGTTTTTTTTTTTTTTTAGGCTATGTGCCCATGTTGCAGAAATGAAGCAGACAATTTCTGCTTCATTTCTGCAAGTCCTCTCCCGGAAAAACGCATGCGGAATTCCGCACGCGTTTATCGTGCGTTTATCGCGCGTTTTCCACATGCGGAAATGCCTTGCGTTTTTTAATGCATTGCAAAAGGCAATTCCGCTTGCGGAAACGCAAAATTAATGGACATGCTGTGGATTTTAAGGCACATCAAAAACGCTGCGGAAAAATCCGCAGCATGGGCATAGAACTTGCGGAATCCCCTTGGGGACCATGGGGGGCGGATTACCTAGCGTTTCACAAGCGTTTACGCTGCGGAAATTCCGCAGCATATACGCTTCAAAAACGCTACGTGGGCGCGCAGCCTTACTCATCATGTTCCCTTTTAAAGGGAATATGTCACCCTTCTGAGACCTATTATACTTCTTATATGGGCATACAGGTTATAGAAATGTGAATCTATACTTACCTGTATGGCCCATAGAAGAGGTCTGATTGCTGTGTAATAGCTTTTTATTAAATTATTTCTGCTAAGCCAAGAAATCCCCTCTTACTAGCCCTATATCCATACTCACCCGACTTCCCCTGCATGTCACAGGACCCTGTGATGTGCAGTTCCCAGCCGGATCCTGCGCACTTTCCTCTGTACAGATGACGCTCTTCTCCCTGCCGCCTGTGTAGTTTTGTGCAGCAGGAAACTTGTGCGCAGGTGAATCACTCTGCCTTCCCAGCGGCTGCACACAAGTTCCCTGCTGCACAACACTATACTGACAGCAGCGAGAAAAGCACCATCTGTACAGTGGAAACTGTACAGGCATGGGATCCGGAAATAGGGCTAGTAGGCGGGCATTTCTTGGCGTCCGGGGGACGGCAAGCTTAGCAGAAATAATTTAATAAAAAGGTATTTCACAGCAACCAGACCGCTAATATGGGCCATACAGGTAAGTATAGATTGACATTTCTATCACTTGCATATCCATATTAGTAGTCTGATAGGTCCCAGGGGGTGACAGATTCCCTTTAAAGGATTTGTCTTATTTCTTAAGATAAGTTTGCAGTCACTATGTGAGACTGCAGAGCATGAAATAGTTACAGTGGTATAAATACACCGAAGTCGAATTTGTAGTGGCGCTCTGTTGTTCTGGATGGAAGTGTGATTGAAACTACATGGGGCAAATACCCTCCACCTTGGCAATGTTACTTGCATAATGTATTTATGTTGCACATGAAAAGATCACAGTGAAATACATCTAATCTATACTGGGCTGCCTGCAGACATTCCTCTAGTCCCCATATCAAATTAAAGGGGTGCTCCAGAATAATTAGAGAAGCCTGGAGTCACTCTGAGACTGCAGAAAGATGTATATACACACACACAAAGCAGCTACATTTCCAGGGTGGAGAGCACAGTGTGCAGGGGAAATTGCCCCATGTAATTTCAATAACACTCCCACCCCCCCACATTTTGTCCACAAGTTTCAATAATTGCAAATAGCCCCCTGCCTGTATATACAGAGCGCTGCTGTTTGCTACTGCTAGTCTGCCACAAAAGTAACTTTAAACAAGTAGTGGCAGATCCAGTACCCACCTAATGTTCCAGGCAGGGAGGAGCAGCTTCTCCCACAGACCATTTGGGCTCGCAGGCCGGCTGCAGCGCTATTAGAAGCTCCTCTCCGGCAGAGAAGATAGGCGTGGCTTAGGGACTTAGGTAGACACGCCCACTCTCTGTATGCTGGCTACGTTCTGCCAGACATAATACAGCAGGGAAGGACCTAAAACTAACTGCAGCAACCAGCGGCCCCCATACGGATTATAATGGGGGCAATCACTTTTTGGATCATGGGGGCCCCCCGGATCTTTGGGCCCCGGGCGGTAGCCCAGATTGCCCTCATTATAATCCGCCTATGCCTAGGACCATAAAGATCAAACTATCTTCAAAGTTATACATTTTCTATTGCTAGATTATTTTTAATCACAATATCATGTTTTGCTAAAAAAAAAAAAGTATCAAGACCTTTTTTAAATGCTGCTATAGTGTCTGCCATTACTACCTCTTACTACCTGGTCTGGCATTCCACAGTCTGACTGCTCTAACTGTAAAGAACCCTTTCCTATTTAGCTGACAGAATTGACTTTACTCCATGCGTAACAAATATTCCATTACCCTTTGTAAGGTCCTGGAAAGTGATAAGTCATGTGCCAGTACTATGCATTATCACCAAAAAGTTCTATCTTCATCTCATCAGACCATCTCTTGGTCTTATTTCTCATAGTCTGGGAGCCCTTCATGTGTTTTTGAGCAAACTCTATGCAGGATTTCATATGTCTTGCACTGAGGAAAGGTTTCCGTTGGGCCACTCTGCCATGAAGGCCCGACTGGTGGAAGGCTGCAGTGATAGTTGACTTTGTGGAACTTTCTCCCATCTCCCTACTGCAATCTCTGGAGCTCAGCCACAATGATCTTGAGGTTCTTCTTTACCTCTCTCACCAAGGCTCTTCTCTTACGATTGCTCAGTTTGACTGGACGGCCAGGTCTAGGAAGACTTCTGGTGGTCCCAAACTTCTTCCATTTAAGGATTATGGAGGCCACTGGGCTCTTAGGAACCTTGAGTAATGCAGAAATTCTTTTATAACCTTAGCCAGATCTGTGCCTTGCCACAATTCTGTCTCTGAGCTCCTTAGGCAGTTCCTTTGAGCTCATGAGTCTCATTTGGTCTGACATGCACTGTGAGCTGTGAGGTCTTATATATATAGGTGTGTGCCTTTCCAAATCAAGTCCTGTCAGTTTAATTAAACACAGCTGGACTCCAATGAAGGAGTAGAACAATCTCAAGGAGGATTACAAGGAAATGGACAGCATGTGACTTAAATATAAGTGTCTGAGCAAAGGGTCTGAATACTTATGACCATGTGATATTTCAGTTTTTGTTTTTTAATAAATTTGCAAATATTTCTACATTTCTGTTTTTTTTCAGTCAAGATGGGATGCAGAGTGTACTTTAATGAGAAAAAAATTAACTTTTTAGAATTTACCAAATGGCTGCAATGAAACAAAGAGTGAAAAATTTAAAGGGGTCAGAATACTTTCCGTACCCACTGTATAAATATATTTTTTAAAATGTGGAGCCCAAATTGGATCCCATATCCAAGATGTGGCCTTACAAGGGATTTATAAAGGGGTAATAATACATTTGGATCACAGGATTTTATCTCTCTTTTTATACACCCTAAAATCTTGTTTGCTTTTTCAGCTGCTTCCTGACATTGAGTACTGCTGTTCAACTTACTTGTAACCAGAATACCCAAGTCCTTGTCCTGTGCTGTAATCTCTAATATGTTTACATTTAATCTATATGCAGCAGTACGATTACTCCCATTGCAGTGCATTGCTCTACATTTATTAACATTAAACTTCATCTGCCATGTGTTTGCCCTTGCAGGAATCTTTTCCACATCCTTTTGTAACATTATAATGTCAGAGGTTAATAATCAACATTTGCAGTTTGGGGGGTGCCTTGACCCTTTGGAAAAGGTAGGGCTATCCAGCCGTTTTTTGGATAAATTAAAAAAAAATGTATTAGTAGAATTGAATAAAAACAGAACAATTTGGAAAAGGTCTCACATTTTTCTATAGTACTGGAAATGTTCTGTTTTTATTGAACTCTACTAAGGCTAAGTGCCCACGATGCAGAAATGCTGCTGATTTTTTCTGCATCTCCCTGGCAGGAAAAATGCATGCGGATTTTACATGCATTTTTCCTGCCAGGTAGAAGTGTTTGTAAAGCGTTTTTGCATCACTTGGAAGTGCGTAACAACTTGGTTACACTATATAAATCCATGCAACCGGCATGGATTTATATAGTGTGACCAAGTTAATAGTAAAAAAAGATTAAAAATGGTAAAAAAAGCAAAAAACATTATACTCACCTTCTGATGGCCCGCGGTCTTCTCTCAGGTGCGTCCAGTCTCTTGTACGGCTCGCGGTGGTGTAAAAGGACCTTCCATGACGTCATTTAGTCATGTGACAGGTCACGCGATCGCCGACGTCAGCGGTCGCATGACATGTCACATGACTAAATGACGTCATATAAGGTCCTTTTACACCATCACGAGCCACCAGGGAGCCAGGACGCACCGTACAGGAGACCGCGGGCCATCAGAAGGTGAGTATAATGTATATTTTTTATTTTACTTTTTTTTTTTAACAGGTACTATGGTACCTGGGTCTGGAGGAGAGTCTCCTCTTCTCCAGACCCGGGTACCATCCACACACTGAATCACTTAATATCTGCATGTGCACATGTAGTCATGGGGATATTAAGCGATTCAATTCAAGTCAATGGCGGCAATTACGCCACGTGTCCGCAAAAATAATGGACATGCTGTGGATTTTTCTGCAATGATAATCCGCAGTGGTTTTTTATGCAGCATGTGCACAGCACATGCAGATTATCATTGGGGACCATGGGGCACATATTACCAAGCGTTTTTCAAGCGTTTTCGCTGCGGAAATTCCGCAGCCTAATAAAATAGTTTTGAATTTTTTATCCAAAAATTGGCTGGATATCCCTATCTTTTCCTATTGCTACCATCAAGCAGGAGTGGTTTTTCATCCGAGTTGAGGATTCACTGGCTAATTCAACGTGGGTGAGCGGGATCACTCTCTATTATTTATTGCCTTAATCCATTACTTTTAGATTCAGAACAGCTGTGGAGTTAAAATAATTTTTACTTAAAGGGAATCTGTCAGCAGTGTTTTGCTATTTCATTTGAGAGAAGCATAATGTAGGAAAAGAGACCCTGAATCCAATGATGTATCACTTTACTGGGTGCAGCCGTTCTGATAGAATCAGAGTTTTTAGATTTAGCAATGAAGCAGAGCTAAGAAAGCTAACCCCGCCCACACCACAGCTAACCCCACCGACACCAGGCTCTCATGCACATAGCTATAGACAGTGAGGTGCTTATCACAGAAGGAGGCGGAGTCAGACCAGGGCTCACAAGACCAGCTAGGGATTTGGGGTGTAAACATAATAAACAATGAGTGAAACATCAAAGCAAACAGGAAAAATGGTCTGTGACCCAAACTGGTAAATGAGACCAACTAACCCCATATTATACGAGTGTCACAACCAGGTTTCGCCTGAGAAAGGCAGCACTAATTAGTCTTCAGGAGCACATAACCCTTAAATGTGCAGTGATTATACACTACCCATTATAAAAGTGTCTAATGTGCTACTTACTACCATGTTTTAGCTAAGATACGAGACATACGTGTAAGGGGAGATGAAAAAGGTAAAGGGGATGATATATAAATATACTGAAGAACTCTATATAACATAAAATATAAGCAAAAAAGAAAGGGAAGAATGGCTGCACATCTATTCTTAGACGTATTGTAACCATTCTTTTAAAATGATAGAGTCTAAAGACCTCTAGAATGAGCTCAGTGAGTACAACAGGGAGGTGATAAGACCATAGATGGCCCAAGGACAGAAAATGCAAGACTCCCTAATGTAAGGCTCTGTTCACATGTGCAGTAATCATCAGATAGAATGGATCCAGCAGCAATCCGATAACATAAAAGTTGTGCAGGCAAAACTGTTTTGTCCGGCTAAAAAAAAACTGGCTTCAACTGGATCCGTTTTTTTTAACAAAAAAATCTATGGAAAACTGACGACTTTAACAGTCCGGCCCCTGTGCACCGAAACCTCATTAGCAGAAAACTTCACATGGTAATTAAAGAAGGACCATAAAGCGTATTTCTTCACCAAAGATATCAATGTAATCAGTATTATGGCGTCATTACACCCATGACTGTACTTGCTGACAGGTTCTCTTTAAGGTGCATACACCCTGGCTGACCATAGCCGTTAAAAGGTTTTTTTCGCCCCAAAGGAGACTTTCAGCAAGCAGTACAGCTTACGGAAAGCTGACAGTGACCAGTATTTACAATGTTAGGATTCGGCTCTGCTTGTCGGTTGGTTGTCACGTCACTGCAAGAATGTGATTTGCGCTAAATTGTGGTCATGTTCTGGCGAGATTGTCATCTGCTTTACTCAGCAGAACATTGAGAGAAGATGATGAGAATCTATTCAGCAGGTAACTGCAACTGTGCAAATCACATACAGTTACATGATAAAGCGGTGGAAAGCCGTTTTACCGGTTGCAGTCAATCAGTGTAAATGCACTTTCTCCTGTCCAAGATAATTGTTGAGATCAGTATCTAGTAAAGATAACAGCCCAAAGTCTGCAATGCTCACTGGTAATGAAATGGCGCGGGTATGTGCACACGATAAGTATTTGCTGCAGACACTTCACAAAAACGTGTCTCTTGGCAGGAAAATCGCCTTGATATTGCTGTGTTTATGAGATTTTTTCCTATTCTTTAGAATGCGTGAAAGACGCTGCAAAAATGCTGAAAGAATTTCTACAAGGGAAAAATAAGTTGCTTTTCCATGAGATCTCATTCACTTTTCTGGTACTATCAAACATAACGTTTTTGGGATGATAAAGCTTTATATTACAAATATGTCCATCCCTTCAGTTGAAAGAAACCAACATTTTCCTGGAGGGAAATTTATATTCGACATTATGTCAATTCAGTTTTGTTTGTCAATTATAAAGTGCAGTTTACTGCAATTTTTATTTAAAAAATGTGACATATACCTAAATCAGCCATAACCCACAAGTGCACGAAAATATTTCACATTCACCAAGCACCGAGTGGGCCTGTGTGCTCTCAAATGCCAGGGCTGAGTGTCAGTTCCAGTCCAGCCCTGCCTCTTGGTGACTTTTCAATTTGCGCCCGTTTTCAAGTTGTCTTTGTGATTTAGTTTAATGATTTTTACGTCAATGTGGCTTCTCTAAATGTTTTAGGCTATGTGCACATGAAGCGTTTTTGATGCGTTTTCGCGGCAGTTCTCCCGCCGCAGAAACGCTGAGAAAACGCTTGTTAATAGGTCTGCCAGGTATAGCAATGGTAATCCGGATGTGCTGTGCACACGATGCGGAAATTTACGCTTCGGATTCGCATTGCGCTAAAAACCGCAGCATGACCATTGTTTGGGTGTTTACGCTGCAAATTCGCGCCCATTGACTTGCATTGAATCGCAGCAAACCAGCAGGTATAATATCTGTACTTGCGGATTTGTTGCGTTTCAATTAAAGCCAATGGCCGCGAATTCATGGCGGAAACGCTTAGTTGGTGGTACCCAGGTCGGGAGAGGAGAACTACAACTCCTCTCATCCGACCGCCACTCTCGCTGTTATCAGTAGTCTGCTCTGCCCAGCCTGCATGCCCTCGGTAAAAAAAAAAGAAAGAAAAAGTAAAAAAAAGCAAAAAAAAACCCCTCATACTCACCTGTCCGGCGACTCCCAGGGTTCTCCTGGTTCCCGGCGGCGATGCACTGCTCCAGGCGGCCGGCGGTATACCGCGGGGAGCGGTGTTCGCTCCCCGCAGTATACTGAGCTGCCAGGACCTGCGGTGACGTCAGCGATCAGCTGATCGGTCACGTGACCAATCAGCTGGTGCTCGTGTGACCTTCCCTGGGAGCATTCTGAAGAATGCTACCACGGTGGTTAGCTCACCGGGGCTTATCAGCTGATCTTCAGCTGATGAACCCCAGTGGCAGCCGCATGTACAGTATACTGATAGGGGGTGATTTTACACCCGTCAGTATACAATGCTGTCTTCTACAGCAGTGACATCAGTGATGGCTGATGTCACTGCTATAGAAGTGACACGGATCGTCTTGGGACAATCGTTGGCGGTACGTGAACTACTTCATTGAAAGCGGACAGGTGAGAGATATGGTTGTTTGTTATTTTATGTTTTTTTCAGAAGATCGATGGCTTTGCGGACAGTGTGTAATAAAAAAAATTGTAGAACCGTGTGGTTTTTATTTCATTAAAATAATTTATTTTGGCCACGTCTTTTATTGAAAAAGCGGTGACCACTTTACTACGCAGTTAGTAATGGGGGCGTCTTATAGATGCCCTCCATTACTAACCTGGGCTTAACGTCAGCCGCCAATACAAGGCTGATGTGAACCCCAACTCCATTACCCCACTCACCACCACTACAGGGCAGTGGGAAGAATGGAGGCTAAACGCCAAATTTGGCGCATCTTATGGATGCGCCATTTCTAGGACTGCTGAGGGGTGATATTAATAGCCGCAGAGGTGACTAGTATCCATGGCCCCTTCCCTGGCTATTAATATCAGCCTGCAGCTGTCTGTTTAGCCTTTGCTGGTTAGATTTTATAGGGGGACCCCACGTAAAAAATTTTCTGGGGTCCCTCTGTAATCTAGACAGTAAAGGCTAAACAAACAGCTGCAGGCTGATATTAATAGCCAGGGAACATTGTTGGCTAATGGCCCCTTCTGCGGCTACTAATATCAGCCCCGGCTTTCCCTCTGCTGGTTATAAAAATGATGCGGAAGCCCACGCCATATATTTTTTTTAATTTTAGGCTCTGTGCCCACAATCTGGACGTAGCAGCACTTTGGATACATATTTTGTGCTGCGTCCAAAACGTTGCATTCTATTGAACGCAGGTAAATCCACGTGTTCACTGAACCATGCGGATTTACCGCATTCAGTACTTTCTAGTGGTCAAATTTCTGTTGCGGAGACTAGCGACTCCGCAAGAGAACTTGACATGCTTTGGTCTTGAAAGACGTGCAGCATGTCAGTGTTCACAGGTGATCCGCAGCCTCTGATGCACTCATTGTGGATATGGGATTTCTAGAGATCCCATCCACTATACCATAACATCTGGACGCTGCGGGTTTGACGCTGTATAAACATGCAGCGTCAAACCTGCAGCGGCTCCTGACCGTGGCCTCGTACCCAAACTCACCCGCAGCATGTCAATTTCTGTAGCGAACACGCTAGTCTCCACTGCAGATTTTGACCGATTGAAGTGTCATTATATGCGGTGGATTCACATGTACCAACAAAAGTGCGGCATTAGAACACAGTGTTTTGGACGCAACAAAAATATTCTGCGTCCAAAGCGCTGCTGAGTGCTGATCAGGGAGACATATCGGCTAATGAAACAGCTGTGAGCTGTTACTTATGGCCAGGGACCATGTTTGCCTAATGGCACCTTCCCAGGCTAAAAATAGCAGCTCACAGCAGCCGCATAAATTACATGAATAGAAATGCTAATGAAGATTGGGTGAATGGGATTAGCTGACACCTACCTTGGTGATGTCAAGGTGTCAATCAGACCTTTTCATGACAAAACCTAATTGAAGTAAAGATTTAAATAAACACAGACATAGAGTAAACACTTTATTCGAAATCCAACAGACACATTCTTTAATCATTCAAATTAACCAATATACTCACCCCAGTTCTGATGGTAATCCAAGGTTTAAGCAATGTCCCACCAAATAACTTTATTTAGCTCCAAAAAGCATTCATTGATGTCCAAAAACGCATGCAAAAACCACGTCAAAAATGTGTGTAAAATGCGCGTTTTTCCTGCCAAGGAGATGCGGAAACGCACATGAAATTTATGCTTCAAATAAGGACCGTGTGCACATAGTCTTAGACTACGTTCCCCTGATGACCTTTTGGTGAGTTTTGATTTTGAAGATTTTCTGCACCACTTTTGCACATATTAAGCAAAATAGGTTACTTGCATTTTTTCTAAAATACGCAGCGTGAAAAAACTAATTGTGAGAACGTAGCCTTAAACAGATTAATGGATTACTGGATTAACATTTCTGTCGGTGGTCCAAGACAGTTGTTAGGTGTGCCTAATTCATTAAAGCGGTTATCTGGGACTATTAATATTTTTTGCACATAGGGCTAAAAACGAACAGGCGTTTCTGTTCCCTGTTCTGTCCAGCGACAATTTCTGCCTGCTCACAGTGGTCACAGACCGCTTCTGCTGCCGATTTCCCTACTTCCACAGACATCACATCAATAGAGCAGAGTCTTCCTCTTCCACCCTGCTCCTTTGACGAGCAGTCTCTATCGCGGTCATCTTGATTGACAGCCAGCTCCCCATTGCGGGGAGCTGGCTACCAATCAATGTGACGTCTGCAGGGACACAACATCAGCAGAGTGGAAGGAAAAGAGATTCTGCTGACTAGAGGTGAAATGAAGAAGGGGATCCACCGGCAGAGATCATCCCTGTGCAGAGCAGACAGGTGGCAACTACGGGCCTCTTAGTTCTTAACCCCATACACAAAAATAATAAAAATATGGGATAACCTCTTTAAAGAGGTTGTCCACTACTTTTTCATTGATGACCTATCCTTAGGATAGGTCATTAATATCTGATCGGACGAGGTCCGACACCCTGCATCCCCGATCAACTGTTCTCGATGCCGGTGGCCGGAATTGCTCAATTGTGGAGCTGCTCCATCTTCTGATAGTGGCTGCCGCCGGGTACTGCACATCTGCTCCCTACTTGAATCAATATGATGCGGATGTGTAGTACCCAGCCCTGCCCACTATCAAAAGATGGAGCAGTTCCACAATCTAGCAGTTCTGGCTGCCAACACAGAGAACAGCTGTTCGGCGGGGTGTCGGACCCCCTATCGATCAGATATTGATGACCTATCCTAAGGATAGGTTATTAATAAAAGAAAAAAAAAATAAGGCGCATCATACTACAGTGCTGCTTTCATTATCACTGGCATATGAAACACCAGCCTTAAAAAATCAGGCCCAGGATGAATAGGTCAGACTGCATTTTGAAAGGACATCAGTTTTCCAGCATTTCCTTCTTAGGAACTACCATACTTTTTTTCCTATGAAATAACAATTATGAAGCAGAACTTTGCATTGCGCCTTTCCTCTGTTATTCCTACTGGCAACTGATGAATAAATTGGTATCTGAGTGTTACCATTATCCTTGTCAAAGTATGTGTGACTACACTAGCAGGGATGATTGGACAGTAAGAGACATGTCCCCAACTGGGCGTCAACTTACTTATTATTTCTAGGAGGGATAACAGACAAATGCATAACACAAACGGCCCGATTATTCATTTTCTTTGTTTTGTAGTACTTTTTTCTTGGCGCACGTGGTTCGTGAATTTTGTGAAAAATCGAAAATTTCTTTACACATTATACATTATATTGACCCCTTAGTAGCCCCCAAACTGTTTTAAGGCCCCAACACTGTATAATGGCCCCCTGAATAGTCTCCATGCTGTATAATGCAGTCCCCATATAAAAAAAAAAAAAACACAACTCACCTCTCCTCCTCGTTCCTCTGCTGCTCCGGTCTCTGCAGCGAGCGCTCTGAGCATCCTCACATCTCAGCACAGCGGGCGCCATGTAGTGATGTCATCGCGCCTACTGTACTGAAACATCAGATGCAGAGGGGAGGCGGGGAATGATGGGAGAATCAGCCTACTAACCAAAATCCCACAATGTCTGTCCGCTATCTCATCCTTCTTCTCTGCCAAATTTCTAAAACTTACCATGGATAAAACAGAATTCATCATCTTTCCACCTTCCCATTCATCCCCCCCATCCGATCTATCAATGTCATTGGCTGTTCACTCTCCCCAGTCCCGCAAGCTCGCTGCCTTGGGGTGACCCTGGACTCTGATCTCTCCTTCAAACCATATACCCAAGCTCTTTCCACTTCCTGCTGACCCCAACTCAAAAATATTTCCCGGATCCGCACATTCCTCAACCACAAATCTGCAAGAACACTAGTACATGCCCTCATCATCTCCCGCCTTGACTACTGCAACTTCCTGCTCTGTGGCCTCCCTTCCAACACTCTCGCACCCCTCCAATCTATCCTAAACCCTGCTGCCCGACTAATCCACCTGTTCCCCCGCTATTCCCCGGCCTCTCCTCTCTGTCAATCCAGACACTGGCTTCCCATTGCCCAGAGACTCCAGTTCAAAACCCTAACCATGGCATACAAAGCCATCCACAACCTGTCTCCTCCATATACAGTACAGACCAAAAGTTTGGACACACCTTCTCATTTAAAGATTTTTATGTATTTTCATGATTATGAAAATTGTACATTCACACTGAAGGCATCAAAACTAAGAATTAACATGTGGAATTGTATACTTAACAAAATAGTGTGAAACAACTGAAAATATGTCTTATATTCTAGGTTCTTCAAAGTAGACACCTTTTCCTTTGATGACTGCTTTGCACACTCTTAGCATTCTCTTGATGAGCTTCAAGAGGTAGTCACCAGAAATGGTCTTCCAACAATCTTGAAGGAGTTCCCAGAGATGCTTAGCACTTGTTGGCCCTTTTGCCTTCACTCTGCGGTCCAGCTCACCCCAAACCATCTCGATTGGGTTCAGGTCTGGTGACTGTGGAGGCCAGGTCATCTGGCGTAGCACCCCATCACTCTCCTTCTGGGTCAAATAGCCCTTACACAGCCTGGAGGTGTGTTTGGGGTCATTGTCCTGTTGAAAAATAAATGATGGTCCAACTAAACGCAAACCGGATGGAATAGCATGCCGCTGCAAGATGCTGTGGTAGCCATGCTGGTTCAGTATGCCTTCAATTTTGAATAAATCCCCAACAGTGTCACCAGAAAAGCACCTCCACACCATCACACCTCCTCCTCCATGCTTCACGGTGGGAACCAGGCATGTAGAGTCCATCTGTTCACCTTTTCTGCATCGCACAAAGACACGGTGGTTGGAACCAAAGATCTCAAATTTGGACTCATCAGACCAAAGCACAGATTTCCACTGGTCTAATGTCCATTCCTTGTGTTCTTTAGCCCAAACAAGTCTCTTCTACTTGTTGCCTGTCCTTAGCAGTGGTTTCCTAGCAGCTATTTTACCATAAAGGCCTGCTGCACAAAGTCTCCTCTTAACAGTTGTTGTAGAGATGTGTCTGCTGCTAGAACTCTGTGTGGCATTGACCTGGTCTCTAATCTGAGCTGCTGTTAACCTGCGATTTCTGAGGCTGGTGACTCGGATAAACTTATCCTCAGAAGCAGAGGTGACTCTTGGTCTTCCTTTCCTGGGGCGGTCCTCATGTGAGCCAGTTTCTTTGTAGCGCTTCATTGTTTTTGCAACTGCACTTGGGGACACTTTCAAAGTTTTCCCAATTTTTCGGACTGACTGACCTTCATTTCTTAAAGTAATGATGGCCACTCGTTTTTCTTTACTTAGCTACTTTTTTTTTGCCATAATACAAATTCTAACAGTCTATTCAGTAGGACTATCAGCTGTGTATCCACCAGACTTCTGCACAACACAACTGATGGTCCCAACCCCATTTATAAGGCAAGAAATCCCACTTATTAAACCTGACAGGGCACACCTGTGAAGTGAAAACCCTTTCCGGTGACTACCTCTTGAAGCTCATCAAGAGAATGCCAAGAGTGTGCAAAGCAGTCATCAAAGCAAAAGGCGGCTACTTTGAAGAACCTAGACTATAAGACATATTTTCAGTTGTTTCACACTTTTTTTGTTAAGTATATAATTCCACATGTGTTAATTAGTGTTGAGCGAGCATGCTCCACGCTGCTCGGTACTCGCCCGAGCATCTCGCTACTCGGGATGTTCGGCGAGCACCAAGCATTTCCGGGTTACTCAGGCGGGAGCACGGGTCTCCGCCCTGCACGTTTGGCGCTCTTTACAGAGCCAATGAACATACAGGGATTGCCAGCCAGTCACTGTAATGCCGCAGCCATGTTGTTTGTGGGCATTACAGTGATTGGCTGGCCGCACAGCGTCACCTCGAATATTTAAAACCGGGCACCGCCATCTTGGATACAGTCGCCCGGGATCAGACAGTGTAGGGAGAGTGCTGCTGAGTTAGGGAGAGATATATAGTGTGAAATAGTTAGTGTAGGGTCTCTAAAGGCTGCCAAATCAAACAAACAGTCCTTCTCAGGACTAATATCCATCCAGGCAGGCTGTATAGGAGACGCAGTGGTTATACCAGCAAACAGTGCATTACAGTCCTGTGTGCTCCTGCTGGTCAAATTGCTAGACTTATCCCCCGGTCTCAGAGGCCAGGAAAAATCCTTTTTTTTTCATCTAAATCCTGTATTTTTTTTCCTCAGTCAGACTGTACAAATACGCGTCTTATTAACCTTGTGGTAACCCCCCCCCCCCAAAAAAAAAATAAAAAATTGAGTGTGTCTGTGACTGTTCAGACACCGATATATCTGTTTAAAATATTCTGGTGTAGGCCAGATAACTAGAAGTTTGGTTTTTCAGTTCCACGGTTCAAATCTCTGTATTATGCAGCTTTTGGCCTTTTTTACATAAAAAAAACAGTAATAGTGTCTCCCTGACTGTTCAGACACAAATATATCTGTTTAAAATATTCTGGTGTAGGCCAGATAACTAGAAGTTTGGTTTTGCAGTTCCATGCTTCAAATCTCAGTATTATCCATCTTTTGGCCTTTTTTACATAAAAAAAAACAGTAATAGTGTCTCCCTGACTGTTCAGACACAAATATATCTGTTTAAAAGATTCTGGTGTAGGCCAGAGAAATAGAACTTTGGTTTTCCTCTTCCACGGTTCTAATCGCCTTTTTCTTACCCTTTTTCCATTGATAGTGCGAGTGTAAGCTATTTTACTTCATTTACAATGGGCAAGGCGCGTGGCAAGGGACGTGGAACTGGATGTTCTGGTGATGGTGCGTGTAGAAGACAGGGCCGTGGCCAAGGTGAAAATGTGCCACAACCAACAGCCACATCTTCTCGCTCCCACTTCTTGACCGAATTACTAGGGAAGCACACTACAACACCAGTATTGCAAACTGATCAGTGTGAACAGATTATTAATTGGATAGCAGATAATACTTCCAGTTACGTGGGCACCACCACCTCCGGTCTGTCTTCCACATGGTCAAGTTTTAGTAGCCGTGAGTCTCAACCACATACTCCTCCTCACCCTGATGCTCCTTCCTGCCACCATGCCGAGTGTCGTCAGACAGCAACTGATCCGACAGTTGGACACTCTGAAGAGGTGTTCACTGGTCCATTTCCATATTTGTGCCCCTCGTCTGCTCCGCTTGAAGTGGTGGAAGATCCCATGTAGCGATGCCCAAATATTTGAACAGCCATGGCCACAGGAAGTCGACGCTGGCAATTTGTCACAAGAGGTGGATGATGACGAGACACAATTGCAACGAAGTGAGGAGGAGGATCGTGATGCGCAAGTGGAAGAGGAGGAGGTGGTGGATGATCTAGTAACTGACCCAACGTGGCAGGAGGACACGCAGAGCGAGGCCAGCAGCACACAGGGGAAGGGAGGCAGAGTACTCCAAGAGGCAGGAAGAAGCAGTGTGGTGGCCGCACACAGAAGGCGGGCAACAGTTCCCCATAATACCAACACGAGGGACGTTGCCAGTACAACCGGTAGGTCTTCCAGAGTCTGGAATTTTTTTAAAGACTCTGCTGATAACCCCAAAAAGGCCATTTGTACCATCTGCCATGCCAGCATCAGCAGGGGTGACAAAACTACCAGCCTGACCACCACCAGCATGATCAGGCACATGTCAGTAAAGCACCTGACTTTGTGGGGTGAACCCCAGGGTCCACGACCAGTGTCAGCGGGTGTCACCACTGCTTCTTCCGCTGTTGTGCGTGTAAGAGAACCCGCTGTTGTGCATGCAAGGCAATCCCCTGTCCATACTGCATGCAAAGATGCCCCCTCCTCTCAGTCTTCACTTGTTATGGCAGTTTCTTAAGAAACAGCATCAACGTCCACGTCCCACCGCAGCGTTCAATTGTCCATATCCCAGACCTTTGAACGAAAGCGCAAATTCGCAGCCAACGCCCCACAGGCCACAGTCCTAAATTCGCACATTTCACGACTGCTTGCATTGGAAATGCTGCCTTTTAGGCTGGTGGAGACGGAATCCTTCCGCAATCTTATGGCGGTGGCCGTCCCTCGATACTCGGTCCCCAGCCGACACTATTTTGCCCGGTGTGCCATCCCCGCACTACACAAGCACGTGTCCCAAAAGATCTGCCATGCCCTCAACAACGCAGTTACTGGGAGAGTCCACCTGACAATGGACACGTGGACAAGTGCTTGTGGCCAGGGACGGTACATCTCCCTGACTGCACACTGGGTAAACATAGTGGAAGCTGGGACCCAGTCGGACCTTGGGACGGAACACATCCTCCCCACACCGAGGATTGCGGGCCCTATGTCAATCAGAGTTGCCCCCACAGTGTACAGCTCCTGCGCATCATCCTCCTCCTCCTCCTCATGTTCAGCCTCCATCTCAGATATCACCACATCAGTTACAAGCTGGAAGCACTGCAGTACTGCCTCAGCCAAGCGGCAACAGGCTGTGCTGAAACTCATAAGCTTAGGTGATAAACCTCATACTGCTTGTGAGTTGTGGACAGCTGTGAAAGAGCAGGCAGATCTGTGGCTGAGACCCCTGAAGCTACATCCAGGCATGGTCTTGTGTGACAATGGCTGTAACCTGGTGGCGGCTCTGAGGCGAGGCGAGATCACACACGTTCCATGCCTGGCTCATGTGCTTAACCTCGTGGTTCAGCAGTTTCTTATATCGTACCCCGAGTTGCCAGATCTGCTCAAAGTACGCCGCCTGTCAGCTCATTTTCGGAAGTCGGCTACAGCTTCCGCCACCCTTGCTGTGTTGCAGCAGCGTTTGCAGCTTCCGTCACACCGACTGGTGTGTGATGTCCCCACACATTGGAACTCTACCCTCCACATGTTGCAAAGGATTTGTGAGCAGAAGAGAGCAGTTGTGGAGTACCAGCTGCAACAAGGCCATCGATATTCAGGTCAGACTCCACACATAAGATGTCAGGAGTGGACCTGGATGTCTGACATATGTACCATCCTGACAAACTTTGAGGAGTCCACCAAGACGGTGAGTGGTGATGACGCCATCATTAGCGTCAGTATCCCACTTGTCTGTCTTTTGCAACGCTCTCTGCAGAGAATTAAAGAGGAGGCATTGCAGCCAGAGTATGATGAGATGGATCAAGAAGCCGTAATGGGCGATTACACACAGCCCAGCCTCATCTCATCCCAACGTGCATTGGGGGACAATGAGGGAGAGGAGGAGGAGGAGGAGGAGGAAGAACAGGTGCTGGTATCATGCGCTGTAGACTGTAGTACTTGTACAGCTGTCATACCGTCGGTTCAGCGTGGGTGGCCTGAGGACAGGGGGGAGGAGGAGGAGACAATGGTCAGTCGTCATCTTGGTGAGGACACAGAAGTCTTGCCCGTTACCAGTCTGGCACGCATGGCTGACTTTATGTTACGCTGCCTTAACCGTGACCCTCGCGTTGTCAAATTGTTGGGTGACAGTCATTACTGGTTGGTGACACTTTTCAATCCCCCGCTACAAGGAGAACTTTCACTCTCTTATTCCTGAGGTGGAGAGGTCTACAAAAATGTGGCAGTACCAGAAGGCCCTTGCTGCAGAACTGTTAAAAAAATTCCCATCTGAACACGCTAGCGGCAGAGGTCACAGTTCGTTGACCAACCAAGGCATACAAGCGAAAGAGACGCAACTCCAATCCAGCAAAGGCAGAGGAACACTGTTAACATTCTGGGACAGTTTTCTGAGACCCGCCCAGCTTACACGCCCTGAGGCGCGGGGTACTCTCACAAGGAGTGGAAAGTTTCAAAAGATGGTGAGGGAGTACCTTGCCGACCGTACCAGCGTCCTCCGTGATTCCTCTGTGCCTTTTAATTATTGGGTATCCAAGCTGGACACTTGGAATGAACTCGCTCTGTACGCCTTGGAGGTCCTGGCCTGCCCTGCCGCTAGCGTGTTATCGGAGCGTGTTTTTAGTGCCGCTGGGGGAATTATAACTGATAAGCGCACTCGCCTGTCAACTGACAATGCTGACAAGCTGACCCTTATCAAAATGAACAAGGGCTGGATTGGGCCAGACTTCTCATCACCACCAAATGACAGCAGAGTAACATAAAGTCAAATCCACTGTGTTATTTCGGGAGGTGTATTCCCATGCACCGCTTCACACCCACACATGGGTATACGCTTCCTCATTTCGGCAGTTTTTTGCTCTTCTCCTTATCCTCAGCCTCCACCACCACTATACTATCAGGGTGACCGTGGTCCGTGTTGCCAGCATTGCAAGTTCCTCCATCCTAATTTTTGGCAGCTTTTACTTGGAAGGCATAGGCAAAGACTATGGGAGACCCACTCCCCAATAATGGGAATAATGTTTTTAATATGCTGTACTGCATGGCTCTTGTAAGGGGCATTGCAAGTTCCTCCTTCCTAATTTTTGGCAGCTTTTGCTTGGAAGGCATAGGCAAAGACTATGGGAGACAGACTCCCCAATAATGGGAATAATGTTTTTAATATGCTGTACTGCATGGCTCTTGTAAGGGGCATTGCAAGTTCCTCTGTCCTAATTTTTGGCAGCTTTTGCTTGGAAAGCATAAGCAAATACTATGGGAGACCCACTCCCCAATAATGGGACTTATGTTTGTAATATGCTGTACTGCATGGCTCTTGTAAGGGGCATTGCAAGTTGCTCCATCCTAATTTTTGGCAGCTTTTGCTTGCAAGGCATAAGCAAATACTATGGGACGCCCACTCCCCAATAATGGGACTTATGTTTGTAACATGCTGTACTGCATGGCTCTTGTAAGGGGCATTGCAAGTTGCTCCGTCCTAATTTTTGGCAGCTTTTGCTTGCAAGGCATAAGCAAATACTATGGGACACCCAATCCCCAATAATGGGACTCATGTTTGTAATATGCTGTACTGCATGTGACGCGCCCCCTGGGCCGTGTGTACACGTGTGTGGGATACCCGGTGCCAGGTCTCTGGGGTCTGTAGTCTCCTTGGCGGTGACCCGGTCCCGTGGCTCAGGCTGGTCAAACCAGTGGCAGTCTTTCTTAGGTTTTGAGGTTAATTGTCCGACTGCGCCACCCGTGAATTGCGGTCAGGGAGTACCACCGCTGCGAGGCAGACCGCTGAGGCTGGTGTTGTGTGCGCAGCAGAGAATGGGATAACTCCCCACGGGAGGAGTATAGCCTCAGGGCAGTGAGTGTGGATGATGGGGGTGATGGTGCATGAGCGCAGCAGGAACGACTCAGAGTCTTTGCAGTGCAGTTCAGGGTCTTTACTGATGATTATAAGGTAGACCCTCCCGGGAGTACTGGCTAGCATAAGAGGCCTGGTCAGTCTGTGAGCAAGCAGGAGTTCCCCTGGCCAGGTGGAGTTGTAGGTCTCCCCGTCTGTCTGCACTCTTCCTGGCTACCTTGCTGTAAGCGGGTAGAAGTAGCCCACGTCCCTGAGTGTACCGTGTAGTGCTCACCCGTATGGCTGGTGACTTGGGGCCTTCTGTTAACCTCCGCTCCACGACGGCGGTGCTGGTCCCTTGCTTGTGACTGAGCCTCCGGGCTTCTATGTCCAAAGGACCTGAAATCCCCTGCCGGCTGGTTTCTGCTGCTGGATATATAAGTCCTCACAGCCTCGGACTCCTGTGTCCGGTTCCTATTGTCTTCTGCCAGGGTGAGCTCTGCTCAGCTTCCAGCCCCTGGTCTTTAGCTCCTAGCTCCTACAGAGCTCCTTGCTGTTACTTGGAAGGCATAGGCAAAGACTATGGGAGACCCACTCCCCAATTATGGGAACAATGTTTTTAATATGCTGTACTGCATGGCTCTTGTAAGGGACATTAAAATCGTCTTGTTAAGCTACTGCGACCTCCACCGCTCTTCCAAGGGGCATTAAAACCGTCTTGTTAAAATACTGCGACCTCCACCACTCTTCCAAGGGGCATTGATATTGTCTTTTTAATCCACTGCGACCTCCACTACTCTTCCAAGGGGCATAAAAACCATCTTGTTAAGCTACTGCGACCTCCACCGCTCTTCCAAGGGGCATTAAAACCGTCTTGTTAAAATACTGCGACCTCCACCACTCTTTCAAGGGGCATTGATATTGTCTTTTTAATCCACTGCGACCTCCACTACTCTTCCAAGGGGCATAAAAACCATCTTGTTAAGCTACTGTGACCTCCACCGTGCTTCCAAGGGACTTTAAAACCGTCTTGTTAAGCTACTGCGACCTCCACCACTCTTCCAAGGGGCAATAAAACCGTCTTGTTAAGCTACTGTGACCTCCACCACTCTTCCAGGGGGCATTAAAACCGTCTTGTTAAGCTACTGCGATCTCCACCACTCTTCCAAGGGGCATTGATATTGTCTTTTTATTCCACTGCGACCTCCACCACTCTTCCAAGGGGCATTAAAACCGTCTTGTTAAGCTACTGCGACCTCCACCACTCTTCCAAGGGGCATTGATATTGTCTTTTTATTCCACTGCGACCTCCACCACTCTTCCAAGGGGCATTAAAACTGTCTTGTTAAGCTACTGCGACCTCCACCGCTCTTCCAAGGGGCATTGATATTGTTTTTTTATTCCACTATGACCTCCACCACTCTTCCAAGGGGCATTAAAACAGTCTTGTTAAGCTACTGCGACCTGCACCACTCTTCCAAGGGGCATTAAAACCGTCTTGTTAAGCTACTGCGACCTCCACCACTCTTCCAAGGGTCATTAAAACTGTCTTGTTAAGCTACTGCGACCTCCACCACTCTTCCAAGGGGCATTAAAACCGTCTTATTAAGCTACTGCGACCTCCACCACTCTTCCATGGGGCATTGATATTGTCTTTTTATTCCACTGCGACCTCCACCACTTTTCCAAGGGGCATTAAAACCGTCTTGTTAAGCTACTGCGACCTCCACCACTATTCCAAGGGGCATTAAAACCGTCTTGTTAAGCTACTGCGACCTCCACCACTCTTCCAAGGGGAATTGATATTGTCTTTTTATTCCACTGCGACCTCCACCACTCTTCCAAGGGGCATTAAAACCGTCTTGTTAAGCTACTGCGACCTCCACCGCTCTTCCAAGGGGCATTGATATTGTCTTTTTATTCCACTGCGACCTCCACCACTTTACCAAGGGGCATGAAAACCATCTTGTTAAGCTACTGCGACCTCCACCACTTTTCCAAGGGGCATTAAAACTGTCTTGTTAAGCTACTGCGACCTCCACCGCTCTTCCAAGGGGCATTAAAACCATCTTGTTAAGCTACTGCGACCTCCATCACTTTCCCAAGGGGCATTAAAACTGTCTTGTTAAGCTACTGCGACCTCCACCGCTCTTCCAAGGGGCATTAAAACCATCTTGTTAAGCTACTGCGACCTCAACCACTCTTCCAAGGGGCATTGATATTGTCTTTTTATTCCACTGCGACCTCCACCACTTTTCCAAGGGGCATTAAAACCGTCTTGTTAAGCTACTGCGACCTCCACCACTTTTCCAAGGGGCATTAAAACCATCTTGTTAAGCTACTGCGACCTCCACCACTATTCCAAGGGGCATTAAAACCGTCTTGTTAAGCTACTGCGGCCTCCACCGCTCTTCCAAGGGGCATTGATATTGTCTTTTTATTCCACTGCGACCTCCACCACTCTTCCAAGGGGCATTAAAACCGTCTTGTTAAGCTACTGCGACCTCCACCACTCTTCCAAGGGGCATTAAAACCGTCTTGTTAAGCTACTGCGACCTCCACCACTCTTCCGCGGGGCATTAAAACTGTCTTGTTAAGCTACTGCGACCTCCACCACTCTTCCAAGGGGCATTAAAACTGTCTTGTTAAGCTACTGCGACCTCCACCACTATTCCAAGAGGCATTGATATTGTCTTTATATTTCACTGCGACCTCCACCACTTTACCAAGGGGCATTAAAACCATCTTGCTAAGCTACTGCGACCTCCACCACTTTTCCAAGGGGCATTAAAACCGTCTTGTTAAGCTACTGCGACCTCCACCGCTCTTCCAAGGGGCATTAAAACCGTCTTGTTAAGCTACTGCAACCTCCACCACTTTCCCAAGGGGCATTAAAACTGTCTCGTTAAGCTACTGCAACCTCCACCGCTCTTCCAAGGGGCATTAAAACCGTCTTGTTAAGCTACTGTGATCTCCACCACTCTTCCAAGGGGCATTAAAACCGTCTTGTTAAGCTACTGCGACCTCAACCACTCTTCCAAGGGGCATTGATATTGTCTTTTTATTCCACTGCGACCTCCACCACTTCTCCAAGGGGCATTAAAACCGTCTTGTTAAGCTACTGCGACCTCCACCACTTTTCCAAGGGGCATTAAAACCGTCTTGTTAAGCTACTGCGACCTCCACCACTTTTCCAGGGGCATTAAAACAGTCTTATTAAGCTACTGCGACATCCACCACTCTTCCAAGGGGCATTGAAACCGTCTTGTTAAGCTACTGCGACCTCCACCGCTCTGCCAAGGGGCATTAAAACAGTCTTGTTAAACCACTCTGAACTCCACAGCTCTTCCAACGGGCATTGAAATGTTGTTTTTAATTAACTCTAACCTCCACGACTCTTCCAACGGGCATTGCATTTCCTCCTAATTTTAGTCAGCTTTTGCTTTTCAATGCATAGGCGAACACAAAGGGAGACCCACTCCCCAATAATGGGTAGAAGGTTTTTAGTGCGCTGTTATCCACGTCTGTTTCAAGGGGCATTGCAGTTCCTCATAATTTTTGGAAAGCCTTCCATTCACTGCTTAGGCCAACAGTGTACAGGAGACCCAGTTGCTATAAATGGAAAAAACGGTTTAGTTAAGGCCCTCTGACCTCCATGTCACTTCCAAGTGGCATTGGAGTGCCTCTAAATTTTTGGTAGGCATTGCACTCACTGTATGCCCTATAACTGTGTAGCCGAACCGCTCCTTTTGGTACAGAAACATATCCTACAAGACATGTGTGGTTGACTGGCCTGATATTGATGTGAATGGTCCCTGTTTCTCCTGCTCTTTCTCCTTTGCCACCACCTCATCCATCATTCATCACCTGAAGCTTTGTTTTAGCGGGAGTCATAGAACTGGGATAGTAGCAGGAAAACATCCAGCAATCTTCGGAGGAGGTAGGATATGCGCCAAAACACTGACCACCTCAGGCCTAGCCGCTACTACATACATGCGCTTGCATTCCAAGGAACAGAAAGCTAAGAAGATGGATGGTCTCATGATCATGAATAATTTACTCATTGTGTAGGAGGCCGACCACTGCTGCTGTCTACCTTCTGAACTTTGTGTTGAAGCCTGATTGACCCAGGACCTGCAATCCTCTATGTCTGGAGGACGTGTTGCATCCCAGTGTCCAACTGTGTCCCGGCTTCCACAATATTAACCCAGTGTGAAAGCGTCAGTGAGATGGACTATCCCTGGCCACATTCACTTGTCCACGTGTTTGTGGTTAGGCTGTCCTTCAAATAGGGGCGGCTGGGGACCGTTTATGGACACCCGGCCGCCCCCTGGCGGCTGGGGACCAAGAGTGGACACCCGGCCCCCTGGCGGTTGGGGACCGAGTATGGATACCAGTCCGCCGACGCAGTCATGATATGGTGACCAGATTCCGCCTCCACATGCCTAAAAGGCCCAATTTCAAGTGCAAGCAAGCTAGCAGTATGGTATTGCAGCCTGGGGGTGGGTGGGTGGCAGGCTGCACACTTACGCTTGCATTCCAAGAAAACAAAGCAGATGCTAACTTCTATCATCATCATCATGCTCCTCACCTTGGCACTCTCAACTCCCCTGATGGAGAAGCCAGGGCCCAACGGAGTAGTCTGGTTGTCTGGTGGGCTTGGCCAATGCTGCCCTAAAGCAAGCCAGGCAAAGAAAAGTGTGTGGAAGATTACCGGGACAAATAGGGGCGGCTGGGGACCAGTTATGGACACCCGGCCTCCCCCTGGCGGCTGGGGACCAAGCGTGGACACCCGGCCCCCTGGCGGCTGGGGACCGAGTGTGGACACCCGGCCGCAGGGCGGCTGGGGACAGAGTATGGACACCCGGCCGCCCCCTGACGGCTGGGGACCAAGCGTGGACACCCGGCCGCCTGGCGGCTGGGGACAGAGTATGGACACCCGGCCGCCCCCTGACGGCTGGGGACCAAGCGTGGACACCCGGCCGCCTGGCGGCTGGGGACTGAGTATGGATACCAGGCCGCCGACGCAGCCATGATGTGGTGGCCAGATTCCGCCTCCACATGCTTAAAAGGCCCAATTTCAAGTGTAAGCAAGCTAGCAGTATGGTATTGCAGCCTCGGGGTGGGTAGGTGGCAGGATGCACACTTACGCTTGCATTCCAAGAAAAGAAAGCAGATGCTAACTTCTATCATCATCATCATGCTACTCGCCTTGCCACTCTCAACTCCCCTGATGGAGAGGCCAGGGCCCACCGGAGGAGTCTGGTTGTCTGGTAGGCTCGGCCAATGCTGCCCTAAAGCAGGCCAGGCTAAGAAAAGTGTGGGGAAGATTACCGGGACAAATAGGGGCGGCTGGGACTGTTTATGGACACCCGGCCGCCCCCTGGCGGCTGGGGACCAAGCGTGGACACCCGGCCCCCTGGTGGCTGGGGACCGAGTGTGGACACCCGGCCGCGGGGCGGCTGGGGACCGTTTATGGACACCCGGCCGCCCCCTGGCGGCTGGGGACCAAGCGTGGACACCCGGCCGCTGGGCGGCTGGGGACCGTTTATGGACACCCGGCCGCCCCCTGGCGGCTGGGGACCAAGCGTGGACACCCGGCCGCTGGGCGGCTGCGGACTGAGTATGGATACCAGGCCGCCGACGCAGCCATGACGTGGTGGCCAGAGTCCGCCTCCACATGCTTAAAAGGCCCAATTTCAAGTGCAAGCAAGCAGTAGGGTATTGCAGCCTGGGGGTGGATGGGTGGCAGGCAGCATACTTGCGCTTGCATTGCAAGGAATGGGGGAGGTACAATTGAACACTGCCCTGGGACAAGGACTTGCAAGTCTGATGTGGCAAGAATCACTTCTGATGGGCACACTTTTAGGCAGTGACCTGAGTGTCAGAGATGCTTCCAGGGGTCTTCCCCGTGCTGTTCCCATGTCTTGTCAGCACTGTATGCATG
The DNA here is from genome assembly GCF_046119375.1 of Phyllobates terribilis. Lineage (NCBI taxonomy): Eukaryota > Metazoa > Chordata > Amphibia > Anura > Dendrobatidae > Phyllobates > Phyllobates terribilis. Next base: position 298,080,692 of record NW_027362771.1, read on the forward strand.
TGTCACACAGCACATGGGCAGTTAAGGTTGTAAAATGTTAAAATGACATTTCCCAGTGAATGCATTTGTCACAGTTGAAAGCAATACAAAAGTGCAAAAACGCATAAAAAATTCTACTTGTGAACATAGCCCAAGGTGTGGAGGAGTATTTTTGTTTTTGGTTATTTATTTTACCTTATACACAAGTCTTTACCCTGGAAAGGATGTTCCTTAACATATTTCACAGGAAAGCACTTTCAGTTTTGTTTTTGAACGTTTTATTGTGAGCCCGTAAAAGTGGCTTAATACCTCTGACCACGTTGTTGACAACAGTGACCTGGGGGTCAGAAATGCTTCCTGGGGCGATCCCCATGGTGTCCCCATGTCATTTGAGCACTGTCACTATCGTTTTGGGCACTTTTTAGGCTTTCTACAGACTGCCGGGGGTGCCGCCGCAAAAATGCTCCGGTCTCCCATAGACTAACATTGGGCTCGTTGCTCGGGTCGAGCACCCGAGTATCACAGTGAGCTCGGCGCGAGCTTCGAGCACCCGAGCATTTTAGTGCTCGCTCAACACTAGTGTTAATTCATAATTTTGATGCCTTCAGTGTGAATGTACAATTTTCATACTCATGAAAATACAGAAAAATCTTTAAATGAGAAGGTGTGTCCAAACTTTTGGTCTGTACTGTATCTGTGACCTAGTCTCCCGGTACTTACCTGCACGCAACCTACGATCCTCACAAGATCTCCAGCTCTACTCCCCTCTTTATCTCCTCTTCCCACAATCGCATACAAGATTTCTCCCGTGCATCCCCCCTACTCTGGAACTCTCTACCCCAACATATCAGACTGTCGCCTACCGTGGAAACCTTCAAAGGGAACCTGAAGACCCACCTCTTCCGGCAAGCCTACAACCTGCAATAACCATCGCTCCACCATACTGCTGCACAACCAGCTCTACCCTCACCTACTGTATCCTCACCCATCCCTTGTAGACTGTGAGCCCTCGCGGGCAGGGTCCTCGCTCCTCCTGTACCAGTCGCCATCACGTTTTGTTAAAGATCATTGTAATTGTTTTTGTATGTATACCCCTTTTTCACATGTAAAGCGCCATGGAATAAATGGCACTATAATAATAAATAACAACTTGCGATGACGGGCACCGAGGCTCCTCCACGGCTCATGAGCTCGATAGGGTCCACGTGGCAGTGCAGGGAGAGCATGACTCCCTGCTCTGCCAGAGAGTTTAACTATCGGAACTTTACGCACACCGATACAGTTAAGAGTTTCGTAGCTCAGGGTGGGCCATCAGAGCACAGGATGACTGCACACTCTGCATCTGCAGCTACCTCCATATACAACTAACAAACGAAGTAGCACTCTGCAATGCTAAGTATAAGAACATGAAATATATGAAATTTGAATAGCATTACTGCTGTACAAAATAGAAATAAATGAGAAATCTTAGCGCATAAATTGGCCAATTCATGCGTACATGGTAGCCACGATAAGGCGTCTCTCATTATACCATTATATTTTCTGTTTATATGTATAGCCTTTGACGGAGCACTCCACCTCTAAGCCACAGGCGGTTTTAATTGCGGCAGGAACTTGCTTTCCCATACACATGCAGACTTTTGTCTCTTAGAGAGGAGTTCACATTGGCAGGGTCCTGGTATAATGAGACACCTTTTCATGGCTACCAGATACACATGAATTGGCCAATTTCTGCACTAAAATTTCTCATTTATTTCTATTTTCTAGAGCAGTAATGCTATTCAAATTTCATATATTTCATGTTCGCATACTTAGCGTTGCAGAGTGCTACTTTATTTGTTAGCTGAAAACAGTAGACTAGAATGATGCTGCTTGGTGTATTGTAGGCAACAGCATACCAAATGGCCTATACTCGGAGTTATTGGGAAGAAGAAAAAAAATTATATATTTCATATGGAGCCACCATATAGATTCTGATTTTTACAGATACATTGTGACTTAGTGGATGAAACAATATTTAATCTTGCAAATTTTTAATAACTGATTGCATGGAGATGTGAGTTTTATTTTCTTGTCTTCTGGATAACTCAAACTTTACATGCTTTTATGGACCTACCCTTAGACAAAAATTAAAGCTGTATTTCACTGTAATCACATTCTTGTGAAACTGGAAGTATGCCTTCACTTTTCACCATTTACTATTCTTTAAGAATCTTGAAAATAGCAGTTTAAATTGTCTATACACTTCAGGACTTTTCCCTATACACTCAGTAAAGTGCATGTAAGGAGGAGGATTACCTGTTGTCAGACACATTTGGCAGCAGTTTATCTGCAGAGATAAAGGATCAGTTGAAGTCCAACATGCCAAAGCCATCCACCTAACCTAAGCTAGTCCCCCTGACATCTGCAAGTAACTCACACAGGTCTACAAAAAAAAATAAATAAATAAATTTAAACTCAGGTGCCAGGGATTTGTGACTGGATTTAGGGTATTTTGACAGTGCGGAAATGAAAAATTATTATTTATCTCAAACTTGAACCAATTGAGCAATTCATCCATGAAAATAATGCATTCCCCCAATCAGGGGCGTACATAGGAATCATGGGGCACCATAGAAGTTCTAATTGGGCCCCCCCTCCCAAAAAAAATGTAAATAATTGTCGGTGTCACAGAAGAGCATATCTTACAACTTTCCAGCCTTTACATAGTAATTTTACTCCTGCTGTAGTCCTAGATTCCTTTTTCATTGCCCTCATAAAGTACGATGCCAACAAAAGTGCCCCCCCAAACACAGTATGATATCCCCATGGTGAATTCCTCCAAATGCACAGTATAATGACCGTACTTTACCCCACCTCAACTCCCAAGGCAAAGTATCGTGACCCCAACAGAGTATGATCCCCCAACTGTGACCCCCACACAGCCCTCCATCTACTATGTAATCGGCTTATCCCGTCTGTCCGTCCGTCCAGGAAATCCCGCGTCGCAGATTGGCCGTGGCCGGACCAATCAGCGACGCGGGATTTCAGAACAAGATGGCGGCCGTTAGCGGTCATCTCCCGGCTGCTTGCAGCGGAAGTACCCGCACAGGCAGCGCCGCTCCCCGGTCCTCACTAACATGGCACGAAATTTAAAACACCGCTGTCCTGATTGGTCGCGGCCGGTGGTCGCCACCAGTCAGCAACAAGCGCAGTCCGGCCGCGAATTGGCGCTGGATTTGAAACACGCTTTGCTGATTGGTCGCGGCCGGGCGGGTGCGACCAATCAGCGATATTGGCACAAAATTTAAAACACCGCTTCTCTGATTGGCCGCGACCAATCAGCGACTGGCGCAGCCCGGCTGCGAATTGGCGCCGGATTTGAAACACGCAGGCCACCGTCGGGAGATCAGCGGCGACGCAGCTGGGAGATGACCGGTGCTAGCCGGTCATCTCCCGGCTGCTCGCAGCAGAAGTACCCCGACTGGCGGCCTCACTCCCCGGTCCTCCCTTCACACTTGCCGCGTGGTCAGCAATGTTGTCACAAGCAGTATTGACAACATGAAGCAATTACAAAATTAATTAGGGGCCCCGGGGGGATACATTGGGGGGTTAATTTAAAGTAGTGCACAACCCATTTAAACACTGCTTCGCTGATTAGTCGCGCCCGGTCGGCCGCATACATATTCTAAATATGGGCCAACAAGTGCTAAGCATCTCTGGGAACTCCTTCAAGATTGTTGGAAGACCATTTCCGGTGACTATCACTTGAAGCTCATCAAGAGAATGCCAAGAGTGTGCAAAGCAGTCATCAAAGCAAAAGGTGGCTACTTTGAAGAACCTAGGATATAAGACATATTTTCAGTTGTTTCACACTTTTTTGTTAAGTATATAATTCCACATGTGTTAATTCATAGTTTTGATGCCTTCAGTGTGAATGTACAATTTTCATAGTCATGAAAATACAGAAAAAACTTTAAATGAGAAGGTGTGTCCAAACTTTTGGTCTGTACTGTATATTTGAAAACATTCTTAAAAACACATAAAACAGACAAATATATATACACACAGCCATGCATGCGCGCGCGCACGCACACACACACGACACATTTAAAATGGGGATTGGGGAATCTGGCGACAAGCCTCACTTACCTGCCCCCGGCTTTCTCCTGTTCAGCTGTGCAGGGCCGCCTGCATGTCTGATGGCTATCACAGACATAGCCCTGGACCATCGGGGGGCTCGTTCGCCGTCGGGGCCCTGGAGCATTAGGGGGGGGCCTCCTCACCGTCGTGGCCCTGGACCATCAGGGGGGGCCTCCTCACCGTCGGGGCCCTGGACCGCTCCCCCAGCATCTGTACAGCCAGGACCTCACTCCGGCGCTGCAGCTTGTCTTCCCTAGACATAGCCGCGCTGTGTGTGGCTGTGTCTGCTAGTAATGACGTGGCAGGGGTGACATACAAGCACAATTAAAGGTGCAGTGTCGCTCCTGCGTGTCATTACTACCATACACAGCCGCATGTCTGAGGAAGTGCCAGCAATCTAGTTGCAGCCTGCAGCGCTGGCGGATCAGGGTGGCAGAAGCAGGAGGGGGCCCGATGCAAGCGTGGCGGGAACCCCGCTGCAGGTACACGGTGCAGGCGACTGCTATGGGGCCCCCCGGCTCACAGGCCCCATAGCAGTCGCGTGGCCTGCCGACATTGGCGGTACGCCACTGCCCCCAATGCAACATGTGTGATAACTATCTTTTGGTCTTTTGACTCTAACAGTGTCTTAGGTAATGAAATATCACGTATAATTATTTTGTATTTCAATTTGTAGGCTTACAAATCTATAGCAGCACCTTTTTGAAGGCAGAATTCTACTGAAATTAACTATTAAATATCTGAAAAACTAGAGCCAATCTGGCAAAAATAAAGTCTTGTTGTCAATCAGCACCATAAACTTAATATAAAACCGTTAATTGTTAGCAGCAACATGACTGTATACCAGTGTAATAATTTATTATATATGACCACCTTGAGGCCAGTTCCATACATTTGGGTTTTGTAGTCAGAACATGATGCGCAGACTTAACTGAATTAAGAAGCTCAATATGTCTGAGACTGCAATGTTCAGGTCAGGAAGATCCACAGCCAGTTCATACAATCCGGTCCAAGACGTTGAAGCATGAGAGTGCACGAGCGAGACACGCTAGAAAAAACTGAATGTTTTGTTCCAGTCCGAGCCAAAAGTTTAATTAAAAAAAACAAAAAACACAATCAACCATACAAATGTTACCTACTGAACCATACCATTTTCAGCTCTCTTGGCCTGTTTCACACATCCTGATATTTCCAGTACTAGAAAAGCCAGTATTGGAGATATCCGTGTCCATGTGTACCTGTGTGGAAACCATGTGCTTCAGCAGGATCACACGTACTAGTGCCTGGGAATCAGCAGTACAGTTTACACTGTTCACAAGTGCTGTAGAAATCTCTCATCATTGACCCCTGCTTGTGCTGTGATCAGCACTAGCCAGGGTTAATGTTGAGTGTAGTATTCTCCCAATTGCTCCAAAACCTGTAAAAATAATAAAATTACTGACCTGGCGAGGAGACTGCACACACTGGGGAACAGAGAATGACTTGCTGCAGCAAGCAGGTCCCTGAACTTTGCTCACTGCTCAATGAGCTCAGCACAGTTCAGGGGCCCACTTGCTGCAGCAAGTCATTCTCCTCAGCATGTGCAGTTGCCTCAAGCCTGGCGAGTAAATGTTTTTTTGTTTTTTTTTGTTTTGTTTTTTATTCTTATAGGTTTTGAAGACATCAGGCATAGAATACTACTCAACATTGTCCCTTGCTCATGCTGATTGCAGCACAAGGATGAGAGATTCCTTCCACACCCAGTGCTTGGGAACAGTGTAAACTGTACCGCTGATTTCCAGGCGCCGGTACGTGTCACACAGATGTCAGTATGTACGCTTGTTGGATGTTTTGCGGCGTGCAAAAAACGGACATATGCGAGTTTTGCCCATGGACACCCTGACATGTGCACAGACCCATTCATTTGAATGGGTCTATGTTTGTAAGTGTCTAGTACATGTGAAAACTGGCACCACACATTCTAGAAACAGGGACGTGTAAAAGACCTTTTAGTGTGTAGTCATTACATGCCTTCCCAAGCCCATTATGTTGCACATCCAGTTGCCTTTACAGAAAGGACACGTGATCAGATTAATGAATGCCAGACTGATGCATCACATTTTATTGATACAAATAAATGCTGTCAATCAATACAAGATCATCATGAGGTCTATGTATTCAGCAGGACATGAGTAGATACACAAGACCTTTTATACATCTGAAACCATTGTTAAAACATACATGATAGTGGCCGTTAAATATTTTAGATATAACTTCTGTACAACAGGCAATTGAATTTTAACATTAAGACTAGCAAAATATCAAGTTGAAGCTGTTCAGTATTCATCATCCTCCTCCCCACCATCATCTACAGACTCAGTCCCCACTTCTTCATAATCCTTTTCCAGAGCAGCCATATCTTCTCTTGCTTCAGAGAACTCTCCTTCCTCCATCCCCTCTCCCACATACCAGTGTACAAAAGCCCTCTTGGAATACATGAGGTCAAATTTATTGTCCAATCTAGCCCAGGCTTCTGCAATTGCTGTAGTATTACTCAGCATACAGACAGCACGTTGCACTTTAGCCAAGTCTCCTCCTGGAACTACAGTGGGAGGTTGGTAATTAATTCCCACTTTAAAGCCAGTAGGACACCATTCAACAAACTGGATTGATTTCCTTGTTTTAATAGCTGCAATGGCGGCATTTACATCCTTGGGCACCACATCACCCCTGTACAACAAGCAGCAAGCCATGTATTTACCACGCCGGGGGTCACATTTTACCATCTGATTTGAATATTCAAAGCACGCATTAGTAATCTCTGGCACCGACAGCTGTTCGTGGTAAGCCTTCTCTGCCGATATTATGGGGGAGTAAGTGACCAGCGGGAAATGTATTCTAGGATAAGGCACCAAGTTAGTCTGGAACTCCGTCAAGTCAACGTTCAATGCACCATCAAATCTCAAAGAGGCCGTAATAGAAGAAACTATTTGGGCAATTAATCTGTTAAGATTATTATAAGTAGGACGCTCGATGTCCAGGTTACGGTTACATATATCATAAATTGCCTCATTGTCTACCATGAAGGCACAGTCTGAGTGCTCAAGAGTTGTGTGGGTTGTCAGAATTGAGTTGTATGGCTCCACCACTGCAGTAGATATTCTGGGGGCAGGATATACTGAGAACTCAAGCTTGGATTTTTTCCCATAGTCAACAGAAAGACGCTCCATCAATAGTGAAGTAAAGCCTGAGCCTGTGCCACCTCCAAAACTGTGGAATACCAAAAAGCCTTGAAGACCACTACATTGGTCAGCCTGCAAGATAAAGTGGGGGGAAAAAAAATATCAGAGGCCTGCTTGATATGCATACTGAGTATCAAAGTCAAGACCAACATACATCAAAAGGTATACATTGTTCCCCCATCCACAGGATTGGTGATAACTTTCCAATTGCTGGAGCTCTGACTGTTGTGGCCCCCCACTGATCCAAAGAGACAGGGCTTTAAAGAGCCCTGGATGAATAGAGCCAAAGACCATCATGCACACTGCCTCTCCATTCATTTTAATAGGAGCTGAACAGATCAGCAATAGTCAACACTCCCATTAAGAAGTAGTGCGCTTGCACATGATTGACCTGCACCATTCACTCTCAGGATCAGTGGGGGCCACAGCAATCAGAAAGTTATCACCTTCTGGAATTGGGGGATAAACTTGAGATCACCCCTTGAAGGCATATAATCTAGCGATAAGGCATGGTCAGGGGAGCAGAAGGGAGAGGAAAATAAAATAGGATGAGACATAAGGGCTAGTATAGTAGGTTGAAGACCCCAATTACTCTTTTTTTGTATATAGAACAGCAACACTTGTTCGCAGGCTTTATATGGTATTGCAACTGTATTTTTACTTTGACTACGAATAGTGGCCAAATTCAACATTGTGAATGTACTTGCCAGCTTTCGGACTTTGTCCAGCACAGAATCTATTATCTCCTTTCCTATTGTATAGTGACCACGAGCATAGTTGTTAGCAGCGTCTTCTTTTCCGGTAATAAGCTGCTCTGGATGGAACAAGCATTTATAAGGTCCAGTCCTCGTCTCATCTAGAAAGTAAATTGCTAGATTGTTGAAGTTAATCAAAAGTTAAGTAGTTCCTCATCTCAGCTACTCCACTCCATATATCTAGGAACGGCCATAGAATTGGCACGATTGCACAGGGGCCCATTTCAACTTCCAAATTAGTAAACAGCTTATATCAAACACCGTGATCTACCAATTGCCCATTTACTGTTCATGGTGGTGACCTCTTCTGGCATTGCCTCCCCCACTGTAAATATACATCTCTCATATGATCAACTACTCCACTTTACTGCATGAACTTTAACAGTGGTGCAAAAGTAAGTAATAGTTAATCAATCCAGACCATTTTAACTGTAATGTGTATTTTTTTTTTTTTTTTTTTTATAATGAGAATATATACTGTAGTAGCTAGACCTGATTTTTTAATGGCTTCTACAGAGTGAATGTCATCAGCTATCCCTATGACTGGGACCACCACTGATACTAAAAACCAAGGCTCTACATGGTCTTCAATCACAGTACGTGACTGATTGAGATTGAGTACAGCATGCAACTATCTCTGGCAGTTCTATAGACAACTAACAGAAGAGTCATGTGCATGCTCAACCATTGCTACAGCCAGATGGGCTCTGCAAAGCCCTGGTCTCTGGATAAGTGGGGGGCCCAGCGACCAGCAAGTTATAACCCATCCTGTGGGCAACCCCTTTAAACCTATAACAAAGACCACCACTTAAATTAAGAATAGATACTGTACCTATGACAGTTTCTTCTAAGTCAACAAACACTGCTCTTGGTACATGCTTTCCAGCCCCAGTCTCACTGAAGAAGGTGCCAAATGAGGAGTCTACGGTTTGTTTGGACTTGTCAGATTCTGTTACCCCATCTGGTTGGATTCCATGTTCCAAGCAGTACAGCTCCCAGCAAGAGTTTCCCATCTGAACACCTGCCTGGCCTACATGGATAGATATGCATTCCCTCTGCAAAATAAGATCAGAATTATTGTGCACTTCTGTCATTCATCTCACTTAAGGCAGTTGCAGACAACCGTATTTTCAGTCCAACAAGACATTAGATTGCACTCGGCCAATGTTAGTCTATGGCACCGTGCACATGTTAGATTTTTTTCCCTCAGACCAAGGTAAAATTTGCTGCAAGCCAGAGTGATCAGATTTTCAGATTGCACTCTGCCATGTAAGTCAATGAGTCATCTGATTGCAGGCTGATTTCCACAGACTGACAGAATGGAGAAATTCTCTTCATTCAAGAGAATTGGATCCCACTATGCTTACACTCTGATCAGAGTGATTCGCATAATCCGCCCGCTTCTCTGAGAATACATGGTCGTCTGCACCTGCCATTATATACCGCCATTAATTCCACAGCACTTTACAGACATCACTTCCCCACTGGGGCTCAATCTAAATTCTCCATCAATAGGTTTTTTGATGTGTAGGTAAACCAGAGAATTAAAATTATTTCTTCAATATCCAATTGATACAGTTACTCTTTGTACAAGTTAGCGTGGAGTTTCCTCTGTCTAGGAAGCCTCGACTCCATGAATGTTGTTGATTATCTACACAGTGAAGAGGAGGTAATCAGTATCAGTTCCGTGGGGGTCCACAACACCTGGCAAACCCCCACTTAGTTGCTAGCAGCTGGATATAAACATTGGACATCGCACTGTAGTTTTGCTCAATGTGTAGCAGTCGCTACCAAGTACTGCACATTAGCTCATGCATTGGGTTGTACCCAGCAGCAACCTAGTGCAGCTCTGTTCAGTGTTCACATTCAGCAGCTGCAAATTTATCAGTAGGGGTGTTGGACCCTCACCACCCATCTGATATTAATAACTTACCCTAAGGATAAGTCATATCCCTTGAGAACCTTTTAATCTTTAATGAAAACTCAAATGTGCCAGATTGCAGGGGGTTATAGAGTGTGGAGAGGGTTCAGGAGCTGATCTCTCCATATGCAGGCTAGGACATGCCAGCATTCATCTTTGACAGACGCAACCAGAGCAGAGCTTTGAACGAACACACACACACGGGACCAAAATGAAAAACCTTGGACAAAGTTGCAGGTCAACTAGTATATGGCATAGAGGGCCACACGGTTCTCCATACAGAATAATGGTCCCACATAGGGGTGGTCTTTCTGGTGTTGGGGGCCAAATATCACCACCCTGCGGGCCAGAGTTTGACTTGTATGCTTTAAATGAAACATGTCAGTGCTGACGTACCCTGGCACCCATCAGCCTGCTGCGAGATTATAGGGCACCAATGAGTCACCATGGCTGCCATCTTGGTAATATAGTCAAGCGCAGCCATAGACTGAACTCCATAAGAGACAGATATATTAGATACAGTTTTGTTACAGCAGTGTGTAATGAGCAATTTAACAACTGCAAGTCCACCAAGGCAGAATTGCATTTTTTTTTCCTCCAGTGACTTCACTTCCAAAAACGGAAAAAAAAAACAAAAAAAAAAAACAAAAAAACACAGCATTAGTTTTCCATCCCCCACCCTCTTCACCACTTAGATGACTCTTAGAGAAGGAGGAAAGAATCAGTTGATACAGACCCCACAAACAGGAACCACGTCTAGTTCTAAAATTGGTCTCCATTGCACTCAGTGGAGAGATGGTCAGGCTTCCCAAACAAATAAATGGGAATACCAATTACATCTCTAGACACCAAGGTACATCAGGACTCCATCTTCAAAATTTCAAATCTCATTGTTAGCGTCAGTATTTATAGCATAGCCTGTGGATTCACCATGAGCGTGTAAGATGAAACTTCCCTTTCAGCTTTATATTAGGGTGCACATGTTTCACACCCTAAATTTACTTTAGATCCCATCATAAAAAAAAAAAGAAATAAAATACTCTACAATTCAGTAAATGTGTTTAAAAAAAACAACACCCTGCATACCATGATCTTCCCGTTGGCTTTTTGCCTCAACACAGCAGCCTTCACAGCTAACCAAACTATCAGTACAAAAGAAAACCAGTCAGGTGTCTCCCTGCACCATGATATATAAAGCAGCCTGATAATGTCACCTGATGTGAAATGCTGCCGTTTAACTCCTTGAACACAAGGCCATTTTTGGCCTCAAGAACCTATAGAATTGTCTTTGTTTATGGCTGCGGTGACTTTTTTGAGTGCACAGTCTAAACGCATGCGGTTTAAAAAATGATTGTTGTGATTTTGAGTTGTGAAGTTTTTACATTTTAAACATTTTTATTTAACATAATTCGTCTGGAAAAAAAAAGTTCAGTCAACAACCTCATTGGAATTCACAGTACAACTGCTTGGTCAAAAAACTTACATGTAAATGTACACTTTGCCTCAAAATATTCTGACATTTAGGCTATGTGCCCACGATGCAGAAATGTTCCGGATTTTTCCTGAGCGTTTCTGCATCTCCCTGGCAGAAAAAAACGCATGCGGATTGTACATGTGGATTGTACATGTGGATTGTACATGCGGATTGTACATGAGGATTGTACATGCGGATTGTACATGCGTTTTCCTGCCAGGGACAAGCGGAGGTGAAGCGTTCTTCACTTGCATTTCCACATGCGGGTTGACAAGCGCTTTCAGAGCGATTTTAGCATCACTTGGAAACTGCTTGACAACTTGGTCACACTATATAAATCCATGCAAACGGCATGGATTTATATAGTGTGACCTTAAAGAATGGTAAAAAATAAAAAATAAATATATACTTACCTTCCTTCCGATGGCCCCCGGTGTCTTTATTCGATGCATCTCAGCTTGCTGGCAGCTCGCGGTAGACTAAAGGACCTGCCGACGTCAGCGGTCGCGTGACCCGTCACATGACTAAATGACGTCATGGCAGGTCCTTGAGTCCACCGAGATCTGCCAGCAAGCCAAGACAAAGACACCGGGGGCCATCAGAAGGTAAGTATAATATTTTTTATTTTATTCTTTTTTTTTACAGGTTCTATGGTACCCGGGTCCGGAGGAGAGTCTCCTGTCCTCCACACCCGGGTACCATCCGCACATTGGAACGCATAGAATCTGCATGTACAGATCCAGTGATGCGGATTCCATGCGTTCTAATGCAAGTTAATGGTGGCGAAAATGCAGCGCTTCCGCAAAATAATTGGTAATGCTGCGTTTTTTTCCGTTATGATAATCCGCAGCGGAAATTTCCGCAGCATGTGCACAGCACATGCGGATTATCATTGGGGAACATGGCAGACCTTCTACCAAGTGTTTTTTAAGCGTTTCTGCTGCGGAATTGCCGCTGCGGAAACGCTTAAAAAACGCATCGTGGGCACACAGCCTTATAGCAACTTCTTTCTTTTGGTACGATTTTGGGTACAAATATGTTAATAATTACCGTTATTTATATTACTTTATATTTTGATGTAAATGAAAAAATTATTTTTGTACTTTTTACTTTATTTTTACACCACTCATCAATCACCCTAAATAACGTGATAAATTTATGATAATCGCAAACGCTACATCTTGCTGCATGTGACCAAAATGCCACCCGCTGTGATGCCCAATGGCCAATCGGTTTTCTTTCAAATCTGTTCCTTCATTGGACACTATTGTGGGCGGAATCTCAGACGCATGGAGCATGGATTTTAGTTTCTGACGCATGAAATATAAGGCAATGATTCCCAAACTCCAGGACTTGTGGCTCCCCCAACACATCATGTTCTCAGGATTTCTCTAGTATGTGTGAGAACCTAGTGGAGTTTCTGATGCCTTGATAATAATTCCATCACGTATGCAATACTATACCTCCCAACTTTTGGAGAACAGAAAGAGGGACAGATCATCTCTAACCTTCCGGTGTCCCCGGTGCGGCTTTTGATTAGTCCGGGCTGTGCAACGTCTTCTGTGTGTCATCTTTAGTTGGGACCTATGGATTTAATTTTTGTTAATTTATTCACAGTCATAGCAGCCAGAACTTTCTCATCTTTATGTAGCGTCATTATATGACATCTGGCTTTTTTGTGTCTGTAAGGCCATGTTCACACGTTGCAGAAATATTGTGCAGATGTCTTCAACAGACTGCACAATAACAATCTTTTCCACCTTATTTGATGCATTTCTGTGCAGATGTGAAGCCACTTTTTAAATGTGTTTTTTATAATACAGAAAAGCTTTGATTCTGCACATACAGTAACTGCAGTTTTTTAGATACGTTTTTTTTAGGCTCCACATAGAAGACAAAAGAGAAAAGAAAAGCACCAAAACCGCACAGTTCAGTAGCATCCTAGGGCGCACAGCGGGCGCAGTTTTCATGAAATCACATTCACTTTGCTTGGACAGTTAAACGCAGCAGAATTTTTGTGCAAAAAAAGCAACAGAAAGTACGCAGCATTTACCCTACATGTGAACACTGTCTAAATTTCCAAGCAAAGTGGATGTGATTCCATGAAATCTCCTCTACTGAGCTCTGATGTTTTGGAGCATTTCTCTCTATAGGCTTCTGAAAAAAAACGCATAAAAAATGCTGATGCATTGTAAGCGCAAAATCAAAGTTTTTCTGTACTGTTAAAAAAGCGTTAAAAAATCTGCTTTATATCTGCACCAAAATCGTATCAAATAAGGGGAAAACACGTAAAAGAAGATTTTTATTGTGTTGTGTGGTGAGGGCACCTGCAGAAAAAAGCAGCAGCAAGAACGCAGCATTTACGCTAGGTGTGAACACGGCCTCAGCATTACAGTTTTATTACATTTTTTGTGGGTTTAATAGAGAAAAATAATCTGATCGCTGCGTTGTGCGGGTCAATACGATTACAGGGATACCAAATATGTCCGTGATATTTGCTGATTTCTGATGTTTATTACTTAAAAAAAACGCATTAAAAATTTCATTTTTTTCATTATCAAGTGTTTTTCATTATTATTTTTTAATAATTTTATAGGATGAAAAAATCTCTTATTCTCCCTCTAGAATACAAATACATACATTGTACAAAGCAGTGTACAGGTGCATCTCACTAAATTAGAATATCATAAAAAAGTTAATTTATTTCAGTTATTCAATACAAAAAGTGAAACTCATATTATATAGAACCTCTGTGCTGCGGTGCAAGGAGGGACCAGAGGGGCGTGACTAAGTATCTACTCGGCCTGACCAAGGTTGCACGGCGGCTCAGACGACTTCGTGAACCAGGGAGGGACCGAGCAGAGGGACCAGGTGCCACTCTGGGACCAACCTTGTATGAGAGCAGGTGACTCCCACGGGTCAGAAGGCAGGAGCTGACCGGTACAGCGGAAGAGCACGGCAGGCCGGCTAACCGGTGGTCCGGGTAGACAGGCAGGCTGATTCGGCTGGTAGCCCGACAGGTGCTCTAGGTAGGCAAGCTGGCGGGCACAACAGGTAACAGGCAGGTGCTTCCAGGTAAGCAGGCAAGCGGGCACGGCAGGTAAAGGCAGGTGCTTCCAGGTAAGCAGGCTGGCCGACACGGCAGGTAACAGGCAGGTGCTTCCAGGTAAGCACACGGGCAGAGCCCATAGACAGACTGGCGGACTGGACTGTAGGCAGACTGTCGGGCTGGAAAGTAGTCAGACTGGCAGACTGGACTGAAGAACAGACTAGCTTACAGGACTGACTTGCAGAGGACCTGAGGGCTGAAGCAAAGTAAGTATAACAGAGCAACAACCTTGCACGGGCACCTCCATATTGGAGAAGGTGCCTTTTATAGAAAAAAGTCCTCCGGCCATTGGTCGGGGATTTTTTTGGACGGCGCACGCGGCCCCTTTAAGCTGCTTGAGGTCTAGTGTGAAGTTTCCACAATCAGTGATGGTTTGGGGAGCCATGTCATCTGCTGGTTTAGAACTTGGCACCTGTCCACACTGCCAAAAGTACCAATCCCTGGTTTAAAAACAACAAAATCACTGTGCTTGATTGGCCAGCAAACTTGCTGGCCAATCAATCATAGATGGGGAATTTATGGGGTATTGTCAAGAGGAAGATGAGAGACACCCGACCCAACAATGCAGACGAGCTGAAGGCTGCTATCAAAGCAACCTGGGCTTCTATAACACCCCAGCATTGCCACAGGCTGATCGTCGCCATGCCATGTCACATTGATGCAGTAATTGATGCAGAAGGAGCTCCGACCAAATATTGAGTGCATTTACTGAACATACATTTCAGTAGGCCAACATTTTGGATTTTAAAATCATTTTTCAAGCTGTTGTTATAAAGTATTCTAATTTACTGAGATAATGACTTTTGTGTTTTCATTGGCTGTAAGCCATAATCATCAACATTAACAGAAATAAACACTTGAAATAGATCACTCTGTTTGTAATGACTCTATATAATATGAGTTTCACTTTTTGTATTAAAGAACTGAAATAAATTAACTTTTTGATGATATTCTAATTTAGTTTGATGCACCTGTATTTCTATCAGCATAATCTACCTATGGAGTCAGAGCCTGCAATACAGATCAAGTACACAAAATTCTCTCCATTTGCTCATCAGAGCTTGTGGCTCAGTAGGTTAAGCGCCTGCCTATAATGTTAAGGCTGTGGGGGTTTGAGACCTGAGACTCACAGAAATAAAAATACATTTTTGTAATTGCTTATTATTTTTACTACTTTTATAGGAGCAAAAAAATATTTTTTTTACCTCAGTATACAGGGGCCATAGAAATACATTATTATACTCAATATATTTATATGGACATGTATAATCTGCTTCTGGGTTCATTGCCTGCAATTGAGGTCAAGATTACAAAATTCTCCTATCTACATCATTGGGGGCTGTGGCTCCTAGGTAGAGCAACAATTTACAAACATGTAGATGTGAGTTTGAGTCCTGGGGTGACCTGATCACAGGAGGGAGAAGCAGTGAATATATAACTTAACTTATGCAAGGAGCAGAGAGCAACCCCACCCTCTAAGGAGGAGGAGCTATGGAGCAATTGAGACTTCCTTACTCCTTAGAACAACTCCTCTTTTGTTCTGCCACACGTTCATTCTGGACTTGCTCCAAGTCCGCTAACTCCATCAGCCTCAGGGATTTATTATCCACTTCGACATTGCACCCGGGAACGGCCACTTGCCCTCCATGTCCACCAACCTCATGATGTCAGAAGACCAGGCCCATGGTACCTGGCACGAGCCATAGGCTCCAGATGTTGTTGGAATGTTCATCAGGCATCTCCATTTGGCCACCCACCGCCCTGCATGTTTGGCCCATGCTGCCCCTAGCAACCCACCCCACCTGAACCTGAACTCTCCTCCACACTTCACTGGCTGACACGGAATTCCCTTTAAGGTAGTGCCCCCCTTCTTATCAGCACTAGTGCCTTCCCACTGGGCTAATCATAACCTTAACCATTTCCTATTTACATGCTAAACATGTTCTATATCCCATGCTGTGCTAAGCTTATCCTTATGCTATAATCACATTACATTAGACACACATTACTTACTCATATAAAACCGCACGACGGTATTCACATAGTACGTCTGTTGTCTTCAGGGGCAGGAACAGGGTAAGACAGTCTACGTACCTACACCTACATAATGCTTGCTTAACATTATAGGAGCGTACAGGGCCACTGCAAAGAAAAGTGTACCGTGTGGTCAGGGTTGCCAACCTCCTAAAAAAAAAATTCTGGACAACTGGATCAAATTCATGGATGGTCTAAAGTTTTTACGAATATTTGACACGCCCCCTAAAGACCACGCCCCTTAAAGACCACATGGTATATATTCTAATTTAGAATATAATTTAATTTAGAATATATACCATTTTCTATACCGCTCCAAGGGAGCTATGTAACTCTGTGGTTTACCCTGCTATGCATATACTATTGTTGCCTGGAGACCAGGGATTGCTATATACACAGCACCATAATAATATATACATACAGTACAGACCAAAAGTTTGGACACACCATCTCATTTAAAGATTTTTCTGTATTTTCATGACTATGAAAATTATACATTCACACTGAAGGCATCAAAACTATGAATTAACACATGTGGAATTATATACTTAACAAAAAAGTGTGAAACAACTGAAAATATGTCTTATATTCTAGGTTCTTCAAAGTAGCCACCTTTTGCTTTGATGACTGCTTTGCACACTCTTGGCATTCTCTTGATGAGCTTCAAGAGGTAGTCACCGGAAATGGTTTTCACTTCACAGGTGTGCCCTGTCATGTTTAATAAGTGGGATTTCTTGCCTTATAAATGGGGTTGGAACCATCAGTTGTGTTGTGCAGAAGTCTGGTGGATACACAGCTGATAGTCCTACTGAATAGACTGTTAGAATTTGTATTATGGCAAGAAAAAAGCAGATAAGTAAAGAAAAATGAGTGGCCATCATTACTTTAAGAAATGAAGGTCAGTCAGTGTGAAAAATTGGGAAAACTTTGAAAGTGTCCTCAAGTGCAGTTGCAAAACCCATCAAGCGCTACAAAGAAACTGGCTCACATGAGGACTGCCCAAGGAAAGGAAGACCCAGAGTCACCTCTGCTTCTGAGGATAAGTTTATCCGAGTCACCAGCCTCAGAAATCGCAGGTTAACAGCAGCTCAGATTAGAGACCAGGTCAATGCCACACAGAGTTCTAGCAGCAGACACATCTCTTCAACAACTGTTAAGATGAGACTTTGTGCAGCAGGCCTTCATGGTAAAATAGCTGCTAGGAAACCACTGAAGCAGAAGAGACTTGTTTGGGCTAAAGAACACAAGGAATGGACATTAGACCAGTGGAAATCTGTGCTTTGGTCTGATGAGTCCAAATTTTAGATCTTTGGTTCCAACTACCGTGTCTTTGTGCGACGCAGAAAAGGTGAACGGATGGACTCTACATGCCTGGTTCCCACCGTGAAGCATGGAGGAGGAGGTGTGATGGTGTGGGGGTGCTTTGCTGGTGACACTGTTGGGGATTTATTCAAAATTGAAGGCATACTGAACCAGCATGGCTACCACAGCATCTTGCAGCAGCATGCTATTCCATCCGATTTGCGTTTAGTTGGACCATCATTTATTTTTCAACAGGACAATGACCCCAAACACACCTCCAGGTTGTGTAAGGGCTATTTGACCAAGAAGGAGAGTGATGTGGTGCTACGCCAGATGACCTGGCCTCCACAGTCACCAGACCTGAACCCAATCGAGATGGTTTGGGGTGAGCTGGACTGCAGAGTGAAGGCAAAAGGTCCAACAAGTGCTAAGCATCTCTGGGAACTCCTTCAAGATTGTTGGAAGACCATTTCTGGTGACTACCTCTTGAAGCTCATCAAGAGAATGCCAAGAGTGTGCAAAGCAGTCATCAAAGCAAAAGGTGGCTACTTTGAAGAACCTAGAATATAAGACATATTTTCAGTTGTTTCACACTTTTTTGTTAAGTATATAATTCCACATGTGTTAATTCATAGTTTTGATGCCTTCAGTGTGAATGTACAATTTTCCTATTCAAGAAAATACAGAAAAATTTTAAATGAGAAGGTGTGTCCAAACTTTTGGTCTGTACTGTATCTTCCCTGGAGTTGTATAGAACTCTATACCATATGGTGTGGTGATTGATAAATATATCTGTAGATATATATAGTACATTATATGGGTCCTCCATATCAATCACACGGCCTCAGCTGCTAAAGAACATCATATATAACTATTCTATATACAGAGCTGTATAATAAACTGCACTGTACATTATATGGGTTCTGGATACAGAAATCGCACCACCTCTGCTGCTAAAGAACATCATATATGACTATTTTAATATATTATAGTCATACTGTATATGATGATCTGCAGCAGCAGAGGTGGTATAATTGCTGCATACAGTACCAGTATAAGAAATACTGGATACAGACACAGTCAGCAGCAGGTAGCAAAGTATATATTATATTACACACACTATTGGGACAGACCCGGGATTCACAACAATAAGCAAGTGGACTGTGGAGGAGAAGGGCCACCCTGCCATGGAGCCGCCGGAGAAAGAGCACTGCCAGAGACAGGAAGAAGTCCACGCTTACCACTGATTGGCTCAGTACAAGGCTGACGCCTACTGTCCTGCCAGACTAAGAGGCCAGGAATATACGCTGGCTGTTTGCGCATGTGCAGTAGTAAACTTCTCCGGAAAAAAAATCACAGACGGTGCCCTTTTCTGCCAGACATTACGGACGGCAGAAAAAAAGCACCATGTCTTTACGGACTGTCCGTAAACTTATAGATAGTTGGCAACCCTGCGTGTGGTATACATTTCTTTACAATGGGTGCCTATGGTGGACGGATACCCCGGCATCCATCCTGACTGTGCAAACTGTTGACTGCATACCTTCTAAGCATATGCCCCTGACAGTGGGCACAAGCGTTTTGTGCATCAAGACTGGTGTTCTAAACTGTGGCACAATGCAGCAAATTTATTAAGATTAAGAGGCTCTTGCCTACTAGGACATGTGCAGTCGTTGAGTATTTGGTGAGTATTTTACCTCAGTATTTGTAAGCCAAAACCAGGAGTGGAACAGAGGAAAAGTACAATAGAAACACGTCACCACTTCTGTATTTATCACCCACTCCTGGTTTTGGCTTAAAAATACTGAGGTAAAATACTGACCAAATACTGAACGTGTGAACATGGCCTAAAACTCACCAAAAGCTCATTGTGGAAACATAGCCTCATATGTCCATCAGCTGTATGCTTACAAAACGGACAACATACAGAAAAAACACATGGACAATATCAATGTTTGTGGTAGTTCACATGATCATTTTCACACATAGGCCACGTTCAAACGTTCAGTATTTGGCCAGTATTTTCCATCAGTATTTGTAAGCCCAAACCAGGAGTGGGTGATAAATACAGAAGTGGTGACGTGTTTCTATTATACTTTTCTTCTGATTGTTCCACTCCTGGTTACAAATACTGAGGTAAAATACTGATAAAATACTGAACGTGTGAACGTGGCCTCAGGCTTTTAGTGAGTTTTTGATGTTGCTGATTTTCTGCACCACTTCTGCACCAGATTAGGTCACTTGCATTTTTCATTCCGTTTTTGAGTGAGGTTTTTACATGCGTTTTTAACATGTTTTTGACTCTATGTTTTTGTCTCTCCTTGGTATATCATGTTTTAAACAAAGCTGCTTTGTTTTTTATACTTCCTGGTCTTTGGCTTTGACAAAACTTTATTGACATAGTCATATGTAGATTACATGCATTTTTTATGCATTTCCGATGCAGAAATGCACTAAAAATGCATGTGCGTTTTTTACCCATAGATTTTCTGCATGTAATGCACAGCTATGGGAAAAATCTGCACAGAAAACTCAGCGTACCCGCAAGAGAAATTTACATGTTGTGGATTTAAAACACGCACCGCAGGTCAGATTATGCTGAGTAAAATAGAAAAACAGTGGGCAGGAGATTTCTATAAATCCCATCCACTTTGCTGGAACTGTAAGGTCACGTTCACACGTTCAGTATTTGGTCAGTATTTTACATCAGTATTTGTAAGCCAAAACCAGGAGTGGGTGATAAATGCAGAATTGGTGACTTGTTTCTATTATACCTTTTCTCTGATTGTTCCTCACCTGGTTTTGGCTCCCACTCCTGAGAAAAAATACTGACCAAATACTGACCAAATACTGATAGTGGGGCCGTGGCCTAATATATTTATCTGAACGAGCCCTTACGGCTCATTCATACGGGTGTATCAGGTAATGTGCACAAGTTGAGTATTTGGTCAGTATTTTACATCAGTATTTGTAAGATAAATCCAGGAGTGGGTGATAAATACAGAAGTGGTGATGTGTTTCTATTATACTTTTCCTATGATTGTTCCACTCTTGGTTTTGGCTTACAAATACTGAGTTAAAAAACTCACTAAACACTCAAAGTGTGCACATGGCCCTATACAGACGTGTGCTGTCTGGGTAAAAATTAATCTGTACAATAAAATTCCATAGAACTTTTCAGACACAGACCGAGTTTCAGTGTGAAAAAAGTTGCAGCATGCTCTAGTCTTTTCCGTCTTTCGGATGAGATTCGCCTATATAAGTCTATGACTGCGCAAAAATAATTGGATCCCATATGGATACATTGCCATTATTAACATAGGAAACTGTACTTGTAGATGTAGATTTTAAAATGTTGATGTAAAAAAAACAGATGTGACATGAATATAAAATACGGATACGCAGATAACAATGTGAATGAAAATTGGACAATTTATAAGGGTATGTTCACACTTTGCGTTTTTGCAACATCTTTTTTTATGTGTTGTTTTATGCAAATAAAAAGCTGTTTTTACAGTTCCAGCAAAAGCTATAAGATTTCCAAAATCTCATGCCTACAATTGATTTTTTTCCTGACTGAATTGGAATACTGACCGCAGCATGTCACTTCTTTCAACATTTTTGCAGCATTTTTTCACCATAGAAAGCATTTAGAAAGTGCAAAAAATGCTGCAAAAAATGTAACTATGCATGCGTGCTGCATTTTTACGACTTTTCAGTAAATCAAACTACCTTTATCAAAGCTATAATGTAGACAAATGACATATAATCTGCACCAAAAATGTAAGAAAAAAAAGCTGCAAAAACGCAACAAAAACCTGTTTTTTGTAAGGCATTTTTTTTTAAAGCCAAGAGAGCAGGTTTTGGCTGCAGAAATGAATGGAGCAAAAAAGCAATGTGTGAACATAGCCTACATGTTCTTAATTCCTGCTGAATAAGGTCACTTTAAGTACTTGAGCCCGCCTACTCGCCACACCCGGGATGGTTTATTTGGGCCATGTGCTGAGTGGTTTAGCTTGGAGCAGGCACACACTGGTTTCTCTGTTTGTGGGGGTATACTGGTGCATTACAGCTTTAGAACATGGTGAGTTAGCTGGTTGTATTGGCTGGATGATGGGTTATTACTACCTCTGTGTACATTAATGTGAATATGTTTTTTATAAGACTCCTCTATCTCTAAAGCTGTAGCCCCCTAAACTGTATTGGAGCAAAGCAAGACTTGGTGGAGGTACTTTCCATCAGAAGACAATTTCTAAGCAGTAGTAGATGTGTTGCAGGGCAGTTTGTGGTGTTTGTATGCCAGGAGTGGATACTACCACTGCTGGCTCAACACTTATGGATATATCAAATACTGCACTGTGTATACAAGACCCCAAAGGTATCTGTATTTGGATGGATCTAGTGGTCTTCCAATTGTGGAAATGTTTAATATTGCGTTTGACTAATAGATGTGTCTTCCATGTGATAGAGGGAGTGCATCTCTATACATATTGGCCAAGCAGGAGTGCAGATGGGCAATGCCTGCTGGGAGCTTTACTGTCTAGAGCATGGAATCCAGCCAGATGGGATTATCCCTAAGGAGAGTAACATTGCAGATGCATCTTTTGGGACTTTCTTCTTTGAAACTGGAGCAGGAAAACATGTGCCGCGAGCTGTGCTTGTTGACTTGGAACCAAGCGTTATTGGTAAGATACATGCGGATTTAAAACTGCATCTACTAATTTTTTTTTTTTTTGTGTGGGGTTTTTTTTTTTTTTTTTTCTTAGTTTCTCCCCATTGAAGCAATAAAATAGATTTTTTTTTTTTTTTTTTTTTTTATATGATTAACTTGTAAAATACAAAACAAGGAAATTTTCTGTATGTAAGAAAAGATACTATAAAACAATTTACCTTCATCCTGCTTGAAACCCACCTTAGGGGAGATCAGGACTGGACCATACCGCACACTGTTCCATCCAGAGCAGCTCATTACTGGCAAGGAAGATGCTGCCAATAATTATGCCAGAGGTCACTACACCATTGGGAAGGAGATTGTTGATGGTGTTTTGGATAGATTACGTAAAATGGTAAGTTTTCAATTAGTTTTGTATCAAAACTTGGACTTTTTATCGTAATATAGTTGTCCAGTTTAAGAAAAAATAAATAAATCTGTGGGGAGCAAAACAAAACAGGGGCACTTCTGGACTTAAGTCTTGTCTGGTACTGAAATTCTGCTTCAGAAGATCTGGACTTGGCTGTTTAGGAAATAAGTATTTCCCATAAATATGTCCAAAATTGGAATTTCATCACATGCTATGGTTTTTCTAACTCTGAAAAAGCTCTCCCCTCCCGCTCTTCTGAGACCACCACTGATTGCTCCGGAACACATTTACTCAAATGAATCAGTACTCTGTGCACATTCCCCTCATTTCTGAAGTGGTTTTTTTTTTTTTTTTTTTTGTAAAGGTGACAGTCAAAATCATGTACAGGTGCTTGGTGCATCCATGGTGTTGCCAAACTATTTGCACCTTCCCACCAGATTGTTTTTCAATATACCTCTGCCCTTGTTTGGCTCTATGAAGTCAGAGGGGGTGGGGGGGAGACGACAAGTAAGTGAGATGGTGTATTCAACTGGTCCTGCCATCATGTACTGAATGCCCATTCTTGATTTTCAACAGTCATTAGGGAGACTGTCACCTTCCCACCTGCTAACTTTACATCTGACAGCTCTACCTTTAGAGATAGAGGGTGGGGGGTTGTTAACAAGTGGATGGGAAGGTGTAAATGTTTGACCATGCCAAGAGTGCACCAAGCATCTGTATGTCTTGAACCGACATTCCGTGACGGACTCCATTTCTCATAGTTTCTAACACCCAAATCTACTTTTATTTTATTTTTTTAAAAACTGACTTTTTTTTTTTCTTTATTTGCAGTCGGACCAGTGCAGCGGCCTTCAAGGCTTTCTAATCTTTCACAGTTTTGGAGGTGGTACTGGTTCTGGCTTCACTTCTTTGCTGATGGAGCGTCTTTCTGTTGATTATGGAAAGAAGTCCAAGCTTGAGTTCTCAGTTTATCCTGCTCCACAAATTTCCACTGCAGTGGTGGAGCCTTACAATTCAATTCTGACAACCCATACTACTCTAGAGCACTCAGACTGTGCCTTCATGGTAGACAATGAGGCAATTTATGATATATGTAACCGTAACTTGGACATTGAGCGTCCTTCATATACCAACCTGAACCGACTAATCGGGCAGATTGTTTCCTCTATTACCGCCTCCTTGAGGTTTGATGGTGCATTGAACGTTGACTTGACGGAGTTCCAGACTAACTTGGTGCCTTATCCTAGAATACATTTCCCGCTGGTCACTTACTCCCCCATAATATCGGCAGAGAAGGCTTACCACGAACAGCTGTCTGTGCCAGAGATTACTAATGCGTGCTTTGAATATTCAAATCAGATGGTAAAATGTGACCCCCGCCGTGGTAAATACATGGCTTGCTGCTTGTTGTACAGGGGTGATGTGGTGCCCAAGGATGTAAATGCCGCCATTGCAGCTATTAAAACAAGGAAATCAATCCAGTTCGTTGACTGGTGTCCTACTGGCTTTAAAGTGGGAATTAATTACCAACCTCCCACTGTAGTTCCAGGAGGAGACTTGGCTAAAGTGCAACGTGCTGTCTGTATGCTGAGTAATACTACAGCAATTGCAGAAGCCTGGGCTAGATTGGACAATAAATTTGACCTCATGTATTCCAAGAGGGCTTTTGTACACTGGTATGTGGGAGAGGGGATGGAGGAAGGGGAGTTCTCTGAAGCAAGAGAAGATATGGCTGCTCTGGAAAAGGATTATGAAGAAGTGGGAACAGATTCTAGAGATGATGGCGATGAGGAGGATGATGAATACTAACACTTTAAAGGCTTTGAAAACTTGTGTTTAGCGAATAAGGTGCATGGAATTGCCTCGCTTGCTAGGTATCTCATTATTTTTTTTAAAGTCAGAAAAGTAGTATTGGAGAATTCTAAACTCAATTTTGCCTTATATTCTGTGTCTAGCTTTATGTAAGGTATAAAAATGTTGCTAATAAAAAAATTAATACTGATTCCTTGTCTTGTGAAAATATTAGAGGGTATGTAACAAATGCTGTGTTTGAAATGTATCTTGGCCTAAAACATAGCAGAATTGGAGAGGGGTGATCAGCTGTATTCCAATCCTTGTTTTGATTTTTTAACCCATTAAGAACCGCCGATGCACATTAAAACGGCCGTTAAGGTGCCTTATTCCTCCATCAGTCTTAAAACTGCGATGAGGAATAGGTAAATGGTGTGGGTGACAGCTGGCATCTAAATGGTTGAAAGGGGGTTAAGACTTCATTTAACACTTTCCCCTACCCATAACTGCCGGTGCTGATGTTTGACATGGTACCCAGAGGTCATCTGATTACCTTGGGGTAGGGTTGGCTGTTAGATCCAGCTATAAGCGGGGCCCAACAGGCCAAGTCCGTGAGACACTAAAAGATCTCAGGAACTACAGTACATACGTGTCATAATGGGACTAAGGGAAATTTTAAAAAGCGCCCAAAGACCCATTTCACCACAAAAATGCAGAGTTTGTGTTAAAACAAAGTGCACAACTGGAATGACCCAAACTATAAAACTGTCATGTTCTGTATGGCAAACACTAAAAAGCACTTAAAAAAAAGCAAATTTTTTTTTTTTTCTTCATACTGACACACAATCTAATATAAATAATTAAAAAAAGCTCTAATATGGCTCATTCAGTGAAAAAAATTATAAAAATAAAAATTACCTCCATGTGATTTAAAAAACTTTCTTTTGTAAAATGATGTGTGAAAGTAGCAAATTCTAAAAAAGAAAAAAAAAAAAAAAACCTTTATACAGCTGTTCACTAGTGATGAGCAAGTATTTTGTTAACCCTTTCGCCGAGTATACTCGGGAAAGTACCAAGTATCTTCAGCGTATTCGGTGATATGTTTGAATCACTTCCATGTGCATGATTTGTGACTGTTTGACAGCTTTAATACATGTGAGGAATGTGTAAGAAGCAGACATTCCTCCCATGTGCTTTCACATGGCGTTCTATGGCCCCATCGGGGCAGAAGTCCTAACATTCCCCGCAAAACGGGGTCTGGACGTATTCTCTGACAGGGTCATAGACCGCAATGGGGTCGGGCAGAGAACGTGCATAATTTTTTTTTTTTTTTTCTGGAGTGTACGCCCACAGGAGGCAGACACTCAGACGTAGGTAGTAATTTGTTCTGTCCCCATCTTTGTTCTTCAGCCACTGTGAAGAGGCTGAGAAACAAGCATTGAATGACTCCAATATTGTTGATCACACTCGTTTAGCGGCCTGAACTCAGCGCATGTAAATACAACCGAAAGATGTGCAATATGTGAGCATTTGGGGCCCCACTTTAAACTTTTGCCCAGGGCCTCACTTTATCTAAAACCGGCCCTGGTTAGCGTCCACATGTTTTAGCATGACTGTAGCAAGGAGAGCCCATTTAATTTACAGGCGGTCTCCAAAAGCTTGAGCTGAGTACAATGTATGGGCACTACAATGGTATATTTGCAATCATCAGTATACCTGTAGATTCATTCCCTGAGGGTGTAATTTCTATATTGGGATAAATGGAGGGAAACTTCTGCTCTTCTAGCACTTGGTTCTGCAAATGGAGCCTGCAAACTATTCGAGTGAAATCTGCGCTCTAAAAGTCAAATAATGCTCCATCCCTCCCGAGTATCAGTGTGGCTAAAAAGTTCAGCCACATATGGGGTATTGTCATGTTCACGACAAATTGTGTAACAAATTATGCAGTCATTCTCTTGTGAAAATGTAAAATCTGGGGCTAAAACTATTTTAGTGGTAAAAATGGAATTTTGTTTTTCTTCATCGTCCAATGGTATAACTTTGAAGCATGTGATGTCAATATGATCACTGCACCACTAGATGATTTCGTTAAGAGGTGTAGTTTGTAAAATGGGGTCACTTATGGGGGTCCTGCTGTCCTATAATCAGAGGCTCTGTGACATGGCACCCACAATCTATTCCAGGCGAATCTGCACACCCATATAATTCTCATTACATTCTGAGCTTTGCACTGTGTCTGAAAAGTAGTTTTTGACCACATATTGGGTATTGCTGTACTCATGAGAAATGGACCACAAAATTAGTTACGCAATTTCTCCTATTAGCCCTTTTGAAACTTTGGGCTGAAAACATTTTGGTGGAAAATTTAATTTTTCATTTTCACAGCCCAGTGTTGCACTTTTTTTTTTTTTTTTTCTTTTACCTGTGGGTTTTGCTCACTACACACCCTAGAGAAATTCAAGAGGTGTTTCTAAAATGGGGGTCATTGTTGGCATTTTCTACTGTTTTGGAACTTTAACAGCTTCCCAAATGTGACATGGCATCTGCTATCTATCCCAGACAACTTTGCCTTCTAAAAAATCAAATGGCGCTCCTTCCTTTCCTATCCCTGCCTTGTGCCCAAACAAGAGTTTCTAACCACATATGGGGCATCCCTGTAGTCAGGAGAAATTGCACAACAAATTATGTGGTTCATTTTCTCCAGATACCCTTGTGAAAATAAAGAATTTGGGTAAAAAATTTAATTTCTACAGCTCAATGTTATAAAATTCCATAAAGTGGGCTTGGGGTGCTCACCACACCTCTAAAACTCCTTGACTCTCAAAGAAAAATATTTTGATATCTGCTGGCTAACATGGTACAAGAATATATATTTTCCCCACACCCCTAGCTAAATTAATTGACTTCACTTTTGGGAGATTTCTGCTGCTTTGGAACCTCAGCAGCTCTCCAATTGTGTTATGGCGTCCATAATTTATTCCAGAGAATCTTGCACGCCAAAAGTCAAATAGTGCTCCTTACCTTTTTATGAGCCCTAACAAGAGTTTCTGGCCACATATGGGGGTATCCCTGTAGTCAGGAAAAATTGCACAACAAATTGTGGTTCATATTTTTTTTTTTTTTTTTTTGCCTGTTACCCTTGTAAAAATGAAAAATTTGGGGGGAAGATGTAATTTTTAATTGTCACGGTCCATTGTTTTAAAATTTCATGAAGCACCTGTGGGTTCAAGATGCTCACTGCACCTCTAGATAAATTCCTTGAGGGGTGTAGTTTCCAAAATTGGGTGACTTATGGGGGTTTTCCGAACGCAATATGGCATCCACTATCTATCCCAGGCCAATTTGTGCTCCAAAAGTCAAATGGTGCTCTTTCCCTTCTGATCCCTGCCATGTACCCAAACAGTAATTTTCAACCACAGATGGCGTATACTGTCAATTTTCTCCTGTTACCCTTGTGAAAATGAAACATTTGAGGCTAAAGCAACATTTTTGTGAGGGGAAAAATTAAACATTTCATTTTATGACAGCACCACAAGAGAGGGAATCCGCCCACCAAGGACAGGAAACTTACAGGCTTAAAAGGGGGTAGTCCTCCTTCTTGCCTCAGTTTGGTTTCCTGTCCTTGATGGGACCCTTCAGGCTTACCTGTAGATGCCTTGCCTGACTGGCCAGGGTTTAGTGGGGATTAGTGATGAGCGAGTATGGTTTGTTAACCCTTTCGCCGAGTATACTCGGCCGAGCACCGAGTATTTATAGCGTGCTCGGGCTTTAAGTTTTTGTCGCTCCGTGAACATGATTTGCAACTGTTTGACAGATTTAATACATGTGAGGAATGCCTGTTTTTCCAGGACGGCGCGACGAAACTTAAAGCCCGAGCACGCTATAACTACTCGGCCGAGTATACTCGGCAAAAAGGTTAACAAAACATACTCGCTCATCACTAGTGGGGATGCCTTCTCCACGCCGGCTGGCTCAGACGTTGGTACCACGGTGGACTCAAGGGGGTCTGCACTGTGTGCCTGTGCCTGGGAGCAGCTCTCACTGCCTGAGAGGAGAAACTCTGGTGCAGCCCAGCAACCCCCCTACTGCCCTGGAGCTCGCTGATGCTATCTGTAAACACCCCCCCCCCCCTCCTCCCCCACGTGGGGGGCATGGTTACAGGCTGGTATCGTGAGACACAGGTCTGGGGGCGTGGCCTCAGCTGAAGCACTTCCGGGTCTGCGTCCTCCTGAGCCCTCACGTGCTGCGGTGGCTGGATGCTGGTGAGGAGGGGCGGGGCATATGACCCCATTATCATCCTTCTCCTCATCCTCCTCCTCCTTCTTATATATGGCCCCCATCATCTTCTTCATCCTCCTCATCATCCTCCTCCTTATATATGGCATTCCTCATCATCCGCCTCCTTTATATATGGCCCTCATCCTCCTCCTCCTTATATATGACCCCTATCATCATCATCATCCTCCTCCTCCTTATCTATGGCCCTCATCCTCATCATCCTCCTCCTCCTCCTTATATATGGCCCCCATCATCATCATCCTCCTCCTCCTTATATATGGCCCCCATCATCCTCATCATCCTGCTCATCCTCCTCCTTATATATGGGCCCTCATCATCCTCCTCCTCATCCTCATTCTCCTCCTCCTTATAAATGACCCAATCATCATCCTCCTCCTCTTCATCCTCCTCCTTATATATGGCCCTCATCATCATAATCCTCCTCTTTATATATGGCCCTCGTCATCATCATCTTCCTCCTCATATATGACCTCATCATCCTACTCCTCCTCCTTATATATGGCCCCCATCATCATCATCATCATCATCCTCCTAATATATGGCCCCCATCATCATCATCCTCCTCCTCCTTCTATATGACCCCCATCATCATCATCATCCTCCTCATCCTCATTCTCCTCCTCCTTATATATGACCCCCATCATCATCCTTTTCCTCATTCTCCTCCTCCTTATATATGAACGCCGGCAGTAGAGCCGCTACAAAAGTATAGAGTAAGAACGCCGGCGGTAGAGCCGCTACAAAAATATAGAGTAAGAACACCGGCAGTAGATCCTCTACAAAAATATAGAATAAGAACGCCGTTGGTCGAGCCGCTACAAAAATATAGAGTAAGAACGCCGGCAGTAGAGCCGCTACAAAAGTATAGAGTAAAAACGCCGGCGGTAGAGCCGCTACAAAAATATAGAGTAAGAACACCGGCAGTAGAGCCTCTACAAAAATATAGAGTAAGAACGCTGGCGGTAGAGCCGGTACAAGACCGTGACCCGAAAAAATCTTCAGTGCCTGGTATAAGTATGAGCTGGGTTCACTGGAAGATTGCTTCCAGTTTGTCTGCCAGGATTGATATGCAGGCAGAGCACATGCAACAGGAGCACAAGCCACAAGAGAAGCTTTGGCATGAGCTGCTTTCTGGGAAGCACCATGAGGGCTTGGCAAAATCCCTGGTTAAAAACCGTCACCCTCGCTCTGGCAGTCATAGTGACCAGTCTGGAGTCATGCCTGGGGCAGCCGGCAGACTGGATGATTCGGCAGCCTCTAGGGAAGAACCCTTGGCTGTGAGAGATCCTTCGTCCATCCCGGTACTAACCTGTTGGTGGGTGCGTTTTATGTAGCGCCCCATTACCAGACGCCTACCCTAAGAGGCTCTGTCAGTCATGTATTAGAGAAATGGTGACTGAAGAGACCCCCAACCTCTTAGCGGAGTTAATATCCCTGGTTTAAACATATCTCCAAAGCCCTGGCAAGCAGGAAAAATCCGGTGGATTCCCCTTCAGACAGTTCCCCGGCTTCGGAGGGTGAAGTTAGCTCAGGGGCCTCATCTGAGTCAGCATCCTCTTCAGACAAAGGCTCAAGTCGCCATTGCTTTCTCCTAAATGAGGTGGACGTCTTAGTGAAAGCAGTCCGCTCCACAATGGGAATTGTGGATACAAGGGCGGAGAGATCGGTGCAGGATCTGATGTTTAGGGGTCTGGATGAAAGAAAGAGGAGATGCTTTCCATTGGTGGATAAGGTCCAGGGGTTAGTGCAGAAGGAGTGGAAAAGGCCAGAAAAAAATGGTTCCCTTCCTCCTTCACTTAAAAGATGCGTCATCTTTCTCTTCATGGGATAAAGCCCCAAAGCTGGACGCTGTCATTGCCAAGGCCTCTAAGTCATCCTCTTTACCATTTTATGACATAGGAGCTCTAAAGGACCCACTTGAGAGAAAGGCGGATGCCTTCCTCAAGGGGGCTTGGGAGATGGCAGCAGGAACCGTAAGGCCGGCGGTAGCATCAACATGTACCTCCAGATCTCTCATGGTCTGGCTGCAGCAACTGGAGTCCCACCTAAAGTCTAAGGTTTCTAGAAAGGACATCCTATCTAATTTCCCATTAATCCAAGGTGCAGCTGCCTTCTTGGCAGATGCCTCTGCAGATGCAGTGAGGTCATTGGCCTTGTCCAACGCAGCTTGCAGGGCCTTATGGCTAAAGCAAGACTCTGCTCCATCCCTTGTGAGGGGGGGTTATCTTTTTGGTTCATCCATGGACGAGATACCGGAGAAGGCTGGGGACACTAAAAAAGGCTTTCAATCAGTTTCCATACCATCGTATAAGCATTCTTTCCGGAAGAAAAAGTTCGACCAGAGAAGATCAACTAAAGAACAGAATAGATACGAGCCCCACAGGAAAGGTAGAGGGCAAATTATTTGGTTCCTCCTCCCAGGGACCCCAGAAGAAAGGACAATGACTCATTCCCCAGGTGGGGGGAAGGCTGTCATCCTTTCTTCCCGCCTGGAAATGTATTTCCAACAACAGTTGGATCCTAGGTCTGGTCAAATCGGGGTTAAGGTTGGATTTCCAATATAAACCCCCACAGAGATTTATGATAACCCCCTCTCGTTCCTCCCCCTTGCATCAATTAGCTCTGGAATCGGAAGTCTAGGAACTCATACAGAAGTCTGTCTTGCGGGAGGTTCTGGGTCCAGAAAAGGAGAAAGGGTTCTACTCCCCTCTCTTTCTGATCCCAAAGCCCAATGGTTCCTTCAGAACGATTATAAACTTGAAAGCCCTAAAAAAGTATTTGAGAGTGCCTTCGTTTAAAATAGAGTCTTTAAGTTCCTCAATAAAACTTCTATTTCCTGAGCGTTACATGGCGGTCCTGGACCTTAAGGATGCGTATTATCACATACCCATTAATGAGGGATATCCGAAATACCTCAGGGTGGCAGTTAGATTACAGTCGGTGGTAAGACACTTTCAGTACGTGGCCCTTTCTTTTGGTCTGGCGGTTGCTCTTAGAATTTTTACCAAGGTCATGGCTGAGGTTATGGCTCATCTTTGGGAGAAAGATGTGCTTATCATTCCCTACCTGGACGATCTCCTGGTGGTGGGAAATTCCTTCCTTCATTGTAGTACACTTTTGGAGCAAGTAATGGTTGCTCTAAAAGACCTTGGTTGGTTACTAAACTTAGAAAAATCTAGACTTAAGCCCATGAAGACCCAGCAGTATTTGGGTGTCGTGCTGGACTCAGAACTGCAGGAGTCCCATCTTCCAGACTCAGAGATTAGGAAGATACAGCTCCCGGTGGAGGCGGCTATTCAGTGTCTCAGAAGAGCAATGTCCCTGTTGGGAACTTGAACCATATTTCCCAGCAGTTTTATGGGCACAGTACCATTCCACGACCCTGCAGTGGGAAGTTCTGCACAATGAGTATATCCTCAAGGAGCATCTAGATGGTATTTTGACCTTGTCCCCCCCAATCAGTTTTATCTCTTCGGTGGTGGATGGATGTTCGGAACCTGTCCAGAGGTGTCCCAAGGGTGATATATCCATCTTGTGTAGTCACCACAGATGCAAGTCCCACAGGTTGGGGAGCCCATCTAGAGGAAGAGATAATCCAGGGTGTCTGGTCAAGGGAGGAAAGAAATCTTTCCTCTAATGTTAAAGAGTTGTTAGCTGTGGAACGTGTTGTAAATGGCTTTCTTGTGTCCCTGCAGGGTCAGGATGTCAAGATTTTGTTGGACAACTGGGTTGCTGTGGCGTACTTAAACCACCAAGGGGGCACCAAATCAAAAACTTTGAAAGTTTCAGACCGGTTGCTACAGTTGGCAGAAAAACATCTCCTCTCCCTCATCGCCTTGCATATAAAGGGAAAAGAGAATGCCAAGACGGACTTTCTGAGTCGAAACACGCTAAAGGAAGGAGAATGGGTTCTCAATCAAAGGGTCTTTTTTCAGATTAATCAGAGTTGGGGACTCCCTGTGGTGGATTTGTTCGCCAGAAAACAGAATCGAAAACTGGAAGTTTTCTGTTCCCTGAACCCAAGGGAAGGTCCGCTAGTAGTAGACTCCCTCCTAATCCCCTGGGACTTCAGCCTGGGTTATGCCTTCCCTCCGCTATCCCTTCTTCCAGCTGTCATCAGGAAAATCAGGGCCGACAAAGCCAGAGTGATACGGATAGCCCCCTTCTGGCCCAAGAAGCCTTGGTTCTCCTGCCTGAGGGAGATGTCCGTTTCAGATCCGTGGGTCTTTCCGGAGATTCCGGATCTCCTCTCGCAGGGGCCAGTTTTCCATCCTCACGCTCCGAATTTACACCTGATGGCATGGAATTTGAGAGGGCGTTATTGAAGAGAAGGGGTTTCTTATCAAATTTAGTGGACACCCCTCTTACGTAGCAGGGAAGCTATCACCACGCGCATTTATGCGAGAACCTGGAAAAAATTCTTAACTTTCTCACGGGCTAGGGTGGAGGATGGGGCCCCTGTGGGACAGATTCTGGAATTTCTTCAGAAGGGGCTAGAGCTGGATTTGTCTACAAGTACCCTAAAGGTACAGGTATCAGCACTGGGAGCCTTATTTAGCTGTGAGCTAGCGAAAAATTTGTGGGTTTCTCGGTTTATTAGGGCATCTTTTAGGTCTAGACCCATCTCAAATTCCAACTTGATGCCTTGGGACCTAAATTTGGTCTTAACAGCATTAACTGGCCCTCCCTTTGAGCCCTTAGATTCGGCCTCCCTAAGAGACATTTCATTTAAGACAGCTCTTCTGGTAGCACTGACTTCAGCTAGGAGAGTAAGTAATATCCAGGGTATCTCCTCGGTTCCACCCTACACTCAGATCCTGTAGGATAGGGTAGTCTTCAAACCAGATCCAGTGTACCTACCTAAGGTAGCTACCCGCTTCCACAGAATCCAGGAAATTATTCTACCTTCCTTTTGTCCCAACTCCCAAAATCCTGTAGAGGACAAGCTTCACACCCTAGATGTTAGGACATAATCAGATACCTGTCTGTCACTGAAGGTTTTAGGAAGGAGAGATCCCTCTTTGTTTGTCACCAGGGGATCAAAAAAGGTTGTAGGGCCTCGAAACCCACCATTGCTCGTTGGTTCAGGGGCGCTATTGCTCTGGCCTATTCATCAAATGGGAAAGAAGTACCAGAGGGTCTGAGAGCCCATTCTACTCGGGCCATGGCTGAGAAAATGGGCGTCTCCATAGAGGAGATATGTAAGGCTGTGTGCCCACTATGCGTTTTTCAAGCGTTTTTGATGCGGATTTTCCGCAGCGTAAACGCTTACAAAACGCTTGGTAATCAGTGCCCCATGATCCCCAATGAAAATCTGCATGTTCTGTGCCCATGCTGCGGAATTTTCCGCAGCGGATTTTCCTTGTGGAAAAATCCGCAGCATGTCCATTATTTGTGCGTTTCTGCATGCGGATTTGAGGTCCCAATGCACTTGAAAAACGCAAGTCAAATCCGCAAGTAAAAACGCATCAAAAACACGTGTAAAATCCGCAAGCGTTTTTTACTACCAGGAACATGCAGAAACGCTGCTGAAACTTTCTGCTTCACTTCTGCATCGTGGGCACATACCCTAAGGCTGCTACCTGGTCCTTTCCAAATACCTTTTTCAAACACTATAGGTTGCACATGGGTGATTCTTCCGACCTCACCTTTGGGAGAAGGGTGCTCCAGGCTGTGGTCCCCCCCTAGATTCTCCATTCTCTGTAATTCTCTTGTGGTGCTGTCATGGGGGAACGAATAAAGTCTTAGTTACTTACCGGTAACGTGATTTTTCGGAGCCCATGACAGCACCCTTATATTCTCTCCCTTCACGTTGGTGGGAGCACTCCCTTTTAGTTGGATATTCACTCACTCTTATAAGGTATTTTGGAGTGGGTGTTTGTATGGATATATATGTACTTGGTTGTTGCCTCTCTTTTTTTTTTAATAAATAAGTGATAAAAAAGGAGAGTAAGGGTCGTTTTGTTCTGTATATTTTATGATGTTTTGTTCTTACTAACCTTGG
Organism: Phyllobates terribilis; assembly: GCF_046119375.1. NCBI lineage: Eukaryota > Metazoa > Chordata > Amphibia > Anura > Dendrobatidae > Phyllobates > Phyllobates terribilis. The sequence goes on from NW_027362771.1 coordinate 298,115,784, forward strand.
CGGTTCTCTCATGCTCTGTTAACCAAACTGAGGCAAGAGGGAGGACCGCCCCCTTTTAAGCCTGTAGGTTTCCTGTCCATGGTGGGCGGATTCCCTCTCTCGTGGTGCTGTCATGGGCTCCGAAAAATCACGGTGCCGGTAAGTAACTAAGACTTTTTCCTTCCACATTGTTTTAATTCCTGTAATGAATCTAAAGGGTTAATAAACTTCTTGAATGTGTTTTTGTGCACTTTGTGGGGCGCAGTTTTTTAAAATGGTGTCACTTAGAAAATAACTCAATCATGTAGCCCTTCAAAGTCTCATCAAATGTGCTCTGGTCCCTAAAAAATAGGTTTTCTAAATTTTGCTTGAAAAATGTAAAATCGCTGATTAAGAAGGTTGTCCACTACTTTAGAAAATGACCTCATTGATTTAAAAGGTGGCAATAAGATTTTTTGTAAGTACCTTATGTTGTGATTCTTGCCTGTGAGCGGCGCTGTTGCTGACTGCTTACCAGGCATCACGTGACCCGACTGCAGCTGGCTCTGACATCCGCTGATGTCACGTCAAGTTCCGGCTGCAGCCAGGTGTGACCCAGTGATGCGCTCCCCCGCCTGATTGGTGGGGTTTCACCGCACGTCCTGCTTGTGCTTTTCCAATGAATGCAAAGGAGAGGGAAAGCACATGCTGGATGCTGGGCTGTGACGTGCGGTGAAACCCCGACCACAGCCCATCAATCAGTGGGGAGCGCGTCACTGGGTTACGCCTGGCTGCAGTCGGAACTTGACGTGACATCAGCGGATGTCAGAGCCAGCTGCAGCCTGGTCACGTGATGCCTAGTGAGCGGTAACTTCCTAACAAAAATGTTCCAAAAATGATGCTCATGTAAAATAGACATGTGGTAAATGTTATCTATTAACTATTTTGTTTGGTATAACTACTTGATTTAAGAGCACAAAAATTCAAAGTTTGAAAACTGCAAAATTGTTTAATTTTTTTTATCAAATTTTCAATATTTTCATAAATGCAAATCATATCAACCAAAATTTACCACTATCATGAAGTACCATGTGTCACAAAAAAACTATTCAGAATTGCTGTGATGTTGAATTATTCCAGAGTTATTACCACATAAATTGACGCATGTCAGATTTTAAAAATGAGGCTTGGTCTTTAATGTACAAAGTGGCTTGGTCCTTAAGGGGTTAAAACATTTGTTTGTTGTGTATAGTCCCATTCTATATACTTTTGAGGGGTCAGGTATGACCTGTGACAAACTTTTCGCCTCATTTCTAGATACCTGGATTATGGAAGATTTTTGTATGCTTGAATTAGAGTCCAGGTTAGATTTAAATGATCCTTATTCCATTTTGCCTTTGGAGTTTGTGTTTTAGGATAGTGTATAGGGCATGAAGAAATCTATAATTCAAGAATATTTTGTCCTTTCATTATATTCAATTTGGAATGCCATTTAATGTTTTTGGAGTCCCAGTCTTATTTTACTAATTTTAGCAATGACAGATGTGACATAACTGCCTGATTATAGTGAAAGGAGTTAACCCCTTCACATCATATGTCATGAAGGTGTTACCTCCTTTCACTATAAGCAGACAGTCAATTACCGTATTTTTCGGACTATAAGACGCACCGGACCATAAGGTTTTAGAGGAGGAAAATAGGAAAAACAATGTAAGCAAAAAATGTGGTCATGATGTACTGTTATGGGGGAGGGGGTCTGCTGCTGACACCGGTATAGGGGTAATATCCCCTAATTCTGTTAATATCCTCCATCCTGGTATGTATGGCCCCTCCTTCCTGGTATACGTGGCCCTCATCCCCATCCTGGTATGCATTGCACCCTTTGATCCCCCATCCTGGCATTCATGGCACCCCTTGAGCCCCCATCCTGGCATGCATGGCACCCCTCGAGCCCTCATCCTGGTATGCATGGCACCCCTTGAGCCATCATCCTGATATGCATGACGCCCCTTGCGCCCCCATCCTGGTATGCATGACTCCCCTTGAGCCCCCATCCTGGTATGCATGGCACCCCTTGAGCCCCCATCCTGGTATTAGTGGCACCTCTTGAGCCCCCATCCTGGTATGCATGGCACCCCTTGAGCCCCCCCTGAAAAAAATAAACAATCATACTCACCTCCTCTCTCCTACAGCGCTGTCCCACTCTGCTGCCGCCACTCTCACAGTGAAGTGCTGTGCCGGAATAGTCACTGCTCCCCACTCCGGGACTGTGTGCGTGGGGAGCAGTGACCATTCAGTCTCTTCAACAGCCGGCACACTGTACCACAGCGCGGCTCCTGCTGCCGCTCTGCGGTCTGTGTGCCCGCTGTTAAAGACCATGGATATTCACTTCAATCCATGGTAGTGGGTTGTAGGGAATATTCATAAGCTTTAATAGCGGGCACACTGACCGCAGAGCGCAGCAGGAGCCGCGCTGAGGCTACAGTGTGCCGGCTGTTAAGGAAAATGAATATTCATTGCTCTCCACGCCCATGGGTGTGGGGAGCAGGGAATATTCATTTTCTTTAGTAGCGGGCACAGCGTAGGCTGCAGCAAGCGGCTGCTGCCTTGGGTGCCCCGCTGATCCCCCCGCTCTCGCTCCCCCACACCCCCACCACGCACAGCCATAGTACTGTATATAGTATTCGGACTATAAGACGCACTCCCCACTTTCCTCCAAAATTTTGGAGGAAAAAAGTGCAGCTTATAGTCTGAAAAATACGGTATATCACATCCTTCATTGCTAAAATTAACAAAATAAAACTGAGACCCCCAAATCACGCCAAGCCCGCGTCTTTAATCAGCCAATATGTGCTTTTAACAGCCGTGCATGAAGCAGAGCTCCGTTTGCTGCTGTTAACCTGTTAAATCCTGCTGTCAATCTCTGACAGCGGCATTTAACCCGCGTCAGCAGGAGAGCGCGACGTTCCATGCTGCTACGGGTGCGCCCATCATGTGATTGCAGGGTGCCGATGAGTTGTCGTGACAGTTGGGGTTCTGTTGATGTCATTACGATCCTCCTGTGAAAACCAGCCTGTTGCTTGCATTCATAGAACATTTGTGATTTTCCCTATATATACATGTAGTATAGCACAAGTGATCAGATGATCGCAGCTTCAAGTTCCCTAAGGGGACTATTAAATACAGTAAAAAGTGGGGGAAAAAGTTTTAAAAATATGAAAAAAAATAAAAAAACACAAGTTAAAATCACCCTCCTTTTGCCCCATTAAAAATAAAACAAAAGAATGCATATTTGATATCGCTGCCTTTGTAAAAGTCTGATCTATCAAAATATCAAATAAAACGAATCCGATCATAAATAACGTAATAAGAAAAAGAAATCAAAACTCCAGAATTATATTCTTTTGGCCGGCACAACATTTCAATAAAATTCAATAAGAGGCAATCAAAACATATCTACTGCAAAATGGTATCAGAAAAACATCAACTAAGTGAACTAAAAGTAAGCTAAGCCCTCACACAGCCCCATATACTGAAAAATTTAAACGTTATGGGTCTCGGAAAATGCAGATAAAAGAAAAAAATTATTATTATTATTATTATTTTTTTTTTTACAATTTTCCAATTTTTTTCACCACTTACTGTAAAAAAACACAAAAAAAAATTTACATGTTTGGTATCTGCGTACTCGTGCTGACCTGAAGAATCATATTGCCAGGTCATTTTACCTTATACTGAACATGGTAAATAAAATATCCAAAAAACAATTGTGAAATTGCACTTTTTTTTTTCATTACACTTGGAATTTGTTTCCCATTTTCCAACACTATATGGTAGAATGAATGGTGTTATGCAAAATTACAACTCATCCTACAGAAAAGAAGCCCTCAAATGGCTATGGGGTTGGAAAAATAAAAAAGTTATGGTTCTTGAAAGAAGGATAGGAAAAAACTTTAAAAAACGTCAACAAAAAAACCCGGACAATTGCCATGTCATGAAGGGCTTAATAGTAATATTTGGATATTTCATCATAATTTCCGTTGATCAAATAAATTATTTTCTTTTATATTTATCAAATGAATAATTGAAGTTATTTCTGATGCCATTTTGAAAATATGGGTTACATATGAAGGATTGGTATATGAGGGGAGATTTGTAATTGAAAAATTTTGTTCCATGCCTTCCATGTTGAAATTAATAAGGGATTCGTTTTTGTTTCCAATGATAGTTTATCATAGCTAGAATGGAGGAGATTGACTATAGAGCTACAAAAAAAAAAAGCGTCCTCCAGTTCCCTGAATATATAGCTGGAGGTCCCATGAATCTAGTCAGACATCACTATGCTTAGGGCTGTCAATTCGTATTGTCTTATATTGGGAAAGTTTATTCCTTCGTTGCTGTAAAAGGTGATATGCTATACTCGGCTTTTTCTCCCATATAAATGTGCGATAGGGGTAGTTATTTGTTTTCTCCTTCTTCGGTGTCCTATATATTGGCAAAGAGTGTAGAAGATAAAGAAGACGGGGGAATTCCGTCATTTTGAGCAAGTTTGTAATGCCTATATAAGACAAATCAGAGTGTTTCCAAATGTTTATAGTAGTTTTTAGTTTTGCAATCTAATGCTCAATGTTATGTTTATTGATATTACCCGGAGACTTGGTTATTTTATATATATATATATATATATATATATATATATATATATATACAGTACAGACCAAAAGTTTGGACACACCTTCTCATTTAAAGTTTTTTCTGTATTTTCATGACTATGAAAATTGTACATTCACACTGAAGGCATCAAAACTATGAATTAACACATGTGGAATTATATACTTAACAAAAAAGTGTGAAACAACTGAAAATATGTCTTATATTCTAGGTTCTTCAAAGTAGCCACCTTTTGCTTTGATGACTGCTTTGCACACTCTTGGCATTCTCTTGATGAGCTTCAAGAGGTAGTCACCGTAAATGGTTTTCACTTCACAGATGTGCCCTGTCAGGTCTAATAAGTGGGATTTCTTGCCTTATAAATGGGGTTGGGACCATCAGTTGTGTTGTGCAGAAGTCTGTGGATACACAGCTGATAGTCCTACTGAATAGACTTTTAGAATTTGTATTATGGCAAGAAAAAAGCAGCTAAGTAAAGAAAAATGAGTGGCCATCATTACTTTAAGAAATGAAGTGCGAAAAATTTGGAAAACTTTGAAAGTGTCCCCAAGTGCAGTTGCAAAAACCATCAAGCGCTACAAAGAAACTGGCTCACATGAGGACCACTGCAGGAAAGGAAGACCAAGAGTCACCTCTGCTTCTGAGGATAAGTCTATCCGAGTCACCAGCCTCAGAAATCGCAGGTTAACAGCAGCTCAGATTAGAGACCAGGTCAATGCCACACAGAGTTCTAGCAGCAGACACATCTCTACAACAACTGTTAAGAGGAGACTTTGTGCAGCAGGCCTTCATGGTAAAATAGCTGCTAGGAAACCACTGCTAAGGACAGGCAACAAGCAGAAGAGACTTGTTTGGGCTAAAGAACACAAGGAATAGACATTAGACCAGTGGAAATCTGTGCTTTGGTCTGATGAGTCCAAATTTGAGATCTTTGGTTCAAACCACCGTGTCTTTGTGCGACGCAGAAAAGGTGAACGGATGGACTCTACATGACTGATTCCCACTGTGAAGCATGGAGGAGGAGGTGTGATGGTGTGAGGGCGCTTTGCTGGTGACACTGTTGGGGATTTATTGAAAAGGCATACTGAACCAGCATGGCTACCACAGCATCTTGCAGTGGCATGCTATTCCATCCGGTTTGCGTTTAGTTGGACCATCATTTAGTTTTCAACAGGACAATGACCCCAAACACACCTCCAGGCTGTGTAAGGGCTATTTGACCAAGAAGGAGAGTGATGGGGTGCTACGCCAGATGACCTGGCCTCCACAGTCACCAGACCTGAACCCAATCGAGATGGTTTGGGGTGAGCTGGACCGCAGAGTGAAGGCAAAAGGGCCAACAAGTGCTATGTATCTCTGGGAACTCCTTCAAGATTGTTGGAAGACCATTTCCGGTGACTACCTCTTGAAGCTCATCAAGAGAATGCCAAGAGTGTGCAAAGCAGTTATCAAAGCAAAAGGTGGCTACTTTGAAGAACCTAGAATATAAGACATATTTTCAGTTGTTTCACACTTTTTTGTTAAGTATATAATTCCATATGTGTTAATTCATAGTTTTGATGCCTTCAGTGTGAATGTACAATTTTCATAGTCATGAAAATACAGAATAATCTTTAAGTGAGAAGGTGTGTCCAAACTTTTGGTCTGTACTGTGTATATATATATATATATATATATATACCCAAGTATTTTAGCGCCGTTTCTTTCCAGCGGAACCATTGTCCATGGTGGCTTTGAAGGGCCCCTCAATAATAAGGTCTCAGTTTTGTCAGTATTTAGGTTGTAACCTGATAAACCTTCCAGTTCCTCTAATTCTTTAATAAGGAGTGCCAGGGTTTTTTTGGGGATTCCCGACTACCAATAGAATATATCGTCTGCAAAGGTCATCACTTTTAATTCTATGTTATTTAATTTGATGCCCTGGAACCTGGTGGTCTGTTGCAGATGACACAAGAGAGGGTCAATAGATAAATTGAAAAGAAGGAGAAATGGGACACCCTTGTTTGGTCCCACCAAAAAAGTATCAGTGGTGAAACGTATTCATTTACCGTTATATTTGTTGTAGCACTGTTATGAATATATTGTTGAAAAACGTCTCCAAAATGTCCCCTATTCAATATCTCGTATATGTAGGACTAGGATACTTTATTAAAAGCTTTTTCTGCATCCAAGCTCACTAACATGGTAAGTGGTTGTGTTGGTTCCTGCTATGGCTGTTGTAATGTTTTTAACACATCATCTACCTTGAGTAAATCCTGTTTGAGGTTCACTCAGTAGGCTGGAGAGCAGTATATGCAATCTATTTGCTAATTTTTTTGCCAGTAGTTTATAGTCATGATTAAGTAGTGAGGTTGGGAGATATTATTCTCTATTTGAGGGGGTCCCTTTGAGGCATCTGGAGGAGAACCGTGTGATATTCAGTGTATTGATCAGTATTTTCGCCTCTTTGGAAGATAGAATTATAGAGTCTGGTTAGGATGGGCACCATTTCAATTATGAGAATTTATAACATCCTGCTGGGATTCCATCCGGACCAGGTGTTTTACCACTTGAAGCTGAGGCTATAACCTGTAGCACCTCCTCCTCCAGAATCTCAGAGTGGAGTGATGTGTTTTTGGTCTATTGTGAATGACTCGCCCAGGGTGATGGGGATGACTCGGTACCCGGGCCTTTTTGCCTGACCATGGGGATGTCGCGGTGGTTGGCTCCCGGGCCCGTACTCTGTGGTCAGCTTTTAAAAGGGGTGGTTTGTTAAGTATATGAAAGTTCGTGACTCCACCTGTGGTTTCTGGTGAGAATCACCAGGGCTACGGCAGTCCACTGAGGCCGGTGATAAGGTAGCTCGATGGTATAGCTCCCCACAGGTGGAGTTAAGCCTCAGGGCAGTATATGGAGAGGGGGATGCAGGACAGGTGAGACCCAGCCGGGTCAGAGCAAGAACAGGGACAGACACAATAGTCACTTCAGTACCTTTTACTGGTTATAATTAGGGCACATCCCGGAGCACTGTAGGGTAAAGGGTGCATATGAGGATCCTACCCAATGAGCGGGTGTAGGGCCTCCTGTTTCTTTCCTCTGCGTAGTAACTTTCTGACCTGCCTGGAGCTAGGCCTAACTTGGTTTCTGTTCTACACCTGCTGACTTTGTGGTAGGGCCTTCTCTTGGAGTGCACACTCCCAGCTTACGGGGCCTATGTGTCTCCTGGCACTATTACGTATCAGCTTTCTGGTGATCCTGGGACCTGTAGAGATCCCGGTAAGCTCGGACCCGGTGTCCGGTAAACGTTTCGGGGTGAGCTGGGCAAGCTCCTCTGCCCCCATTGCTACTCACTTTCCACTTCTTGCCTTTGGCCTACTCGGGCCCTCACTAGGCTACTCACACTAACGGCAGCTTGCCGCTCTTCACCAATCTTATGGCGCCGGCACACCTTAAGCTCTAACTGAGCTCCCTGAATCTAGCTAGCAGGAGCCTCGTGCTCCATTGCTGAACTATTAACTGAGTTCCCTAGACTAGACTGAGCTCCACTGCAGACTGACCTCTCATAGGTTTCTTTACTGCAGGAACTCTTCAGAGGAACTGCTCTGCCTAGCTCCACCTTCCCTATTTATATCCCTAACGGGCTCCCTCTACTGGTCTGAGGTGGAAGGTGGAGATGTGTGAATGTTTATGGGGGCCTCTTGTGGAGGATTCCATCAATGCACTCTTCTAGGATCTGTGGTACCAAGCGCAGCTGGGTGCCACATGAACACAGGTAAATTAATAGAGTTTAAAAATGAATTTATTTTTTCTGTGTTTGTAGGGGTGGCCCTATATAAATCTTCGGAACATTCTCTAAATATGCGAGTGATGTCACACTGGCTAGTAATCGTCCCCTGTAAAGTGTCTCTTAAAAATAGAATAAGTTTATAGGTTTGTTTTTGTTTTGTTAGTGATGCCAAAAGTTTTCCCATTTTATTTCCCCATCTAAGAAATTTATTTTCAGAACATTTGATCTGTCAGTGTTCTTGACTATAAATAAATGCATCCATCAATTGTTTGTCATAGAATGTTGTTCTTGTGCCTCTGGAGAAGGATTATTAGTCAATTTAATTTGAGCTTTTATCAATGTCTTAGGTAGTGTTGAATTTTTCTTTTTGAATTTTACATCTTTGTGACATATAGCTGATGACTAGTGATGAGCGAGCATGCTCGCTACTGCTCGGTGCTCGCCCGAGCATCTTACTGCTCGAAATGCTCGGCGCTCGCTGAGTATTTCAGAGGTTGCTCGGCGGGAGTTCCCTGCATGTTTGGCACTCTTTACAGATCCAAAGAACATGCAGGGATTGTCTGCCACTCACTGTAATGCCGCAGCCATGTTGGTTGTGGCATTACAGTGATTGGCTGGCTGCACAGCGTCATCAGGTCTATATCAGACCTGGCGCCGCCATGCTCGTCACAGTCACTCCGGAATCGGACAGTGTAGGGAGAGGTGCTGCTGAGCTAGGGAGAGATTTGCTTGTTTCTAGTTAGTGTAGGTGTACCAAACTATATTAGAGACACATATCCATCTCAACAAACAGTCCTTCTGAGGACTAAACCATCTGCAGAGATATCAGGCAGGCAGTGCATATAGGCAGACTGCAGTGCACATAGCACAAGAGGCTCCATTCCAGTTTTGTCTGCTGCTGCTGTTAGATATTTCTAGAAATAGGCCCAGGTCTCAGGGGCCAGGAATAATTTTTTTTTGGATCTTAATCCTCATTATTTGTTAAAAAGCAATCCAGAGAACACCGTTTTTCTGCGCCATTTGCTTGTGGGCACTGCAGAATACAGCCAGGTCCTTTCCATTTTACAGCGCTATCCAGCTATTTAAAACTGTGGTTTGTCTGTCACATGGATCACATGTAATTGCGCTGAAAATACTGCCATTTCTGGCCTCCATTAAAAATTTGTTTCAGTGTGTCAGTGAAGCTATTGACACCAGTTTGCTGTTCAAAATAGTTACATACAGGCCAGGTATTTAAAACTGTGGTTTGTCCGTCACACAGATCACATATAAGTTAGCTCCAATTTCAGTCATTTGTAGTGAGCGTGGAAGATATTGTCCTCCATTTAAAATGGGCAAGGCACGTGGCAAGGGACGCGGAACTGGACGTGATGGTGATAGTGCATGCCGAGGCCGACGCTGAGGCCGTGGGCAAGCTGAAATTGTGCCACAACAAACACCCACATCTTCTCACTCAACCTTCCTGTCCCAATTAATAGGGATCCGCAGAACACCACTATTGAACACAGAGCAGCTTGACCACCACCAGTATGATCAGGCCCATGGCAGCAAAGCACCCGACTTTGTGGGCCAAACCCCAGGATCCAGGAACAGTGACTGCGGGTGGCACCACTGCTTCTTCCGCTGTTGTGCATGCATGCCAATCCCCTGTCCATGGTGCATGCGAAGATGCCTCCTGCCCTGCACCTGTCATTGCACACTCTCAAGTAGCAGCATCAGGAAGCACGTCAACGTCCTTGTCCCAGCGCAGCGTTCAGTTGTCCATACCCCAATCCTTGGAATGCAAGCGCAAAAACGCCAACTCCCCACAGGCCACACTACTAAATTCCCACATTTCGTGACTGCTTGCACTAGAAATGCTGCCTTTTAGGCTCGTGGATATGGAAGCATTCCGCAACCTGATGGCGGCAGCCATTCCTCGGTACTCGGTCCCCAGCCGCCACAATTTTTCTTCGGGTGTGCCGTCCCCGCATTACACAAGCACATGTCCCAAAACATTAGCCGTACCCTCAACAACGCAGTTACTGGGAAAGTCCACCTAACCATGGACATGTGGACAAGTGCTTGTGGGCAGGGACGGTACATCTTGCTGACCGCACACTGGGTTAACATAGTGGAAGCCGGGACCCAGTCGGACCTTGGGACGGAACACGTCCTTCCGACGCCAAGGATCGCAGGCCCTGGGTCAATCAGGGTTGCCCCCACAGTCTACAGCTCCTGCACCTCATCCTCCTCAGCCTCCTCCTCTTCAGCCTCCATCTCCGAAATGACCACATCAGTCACAAGCAGGAAGCACTGTAGCACTGCCTCTGCCAGGCGGCAACAGGCTGTGTTGAAGCTAATATGCTTAGGTGACAAACCGCACAATGCTGAAGAGTTGTGGACAGCTCAGAAAGAGCAGGCAGATCTGTGGCTCACACCGCTGAACCTACAGCCAGGCATGGTCATGTGTGACAGTGGCCAGAACTTGCGGGTGGCTCTCAGGCGAGGCAAGCTCACACACGTACCACGCCTGGCCCATGTGCTTAACCTCGTGGTTCAGCGATTTCTCAAATCCTACCCGGAGCTGCTTGTCAAAGTACGCCGCCGTACTTCAGCAGCGTTTGCAGCTTCTGGCTCACAGACTGGTGTGTGATGTCCCCACGCGTTGGAACTCTACACTGCAGATGTTGGGAAGGATTTGTGAGCAAAAGAGGACAGTTGTTGAGTACCAGCATCAACAAGGCCGTCGGTATTCAGTTCAGACTCCACACATAAGACCTCAGGAGTGGACATGGATGTCAGACATATGTACCATCCTCCAAAACTTTGAGGACTCCACCAAGATGGTGAGCAGCGATGACGCCATATTTAGCATCACCATCCCGCTTCTCTGTCTTCTGAAACGCTCTCTGCTCACAATCAAAGAGAATGCATTGCAGGCGAAGCACGATGAGATGGAGCAAGGAACCATGCAGGGTGATTACACACAGTCCAGCCTCATCTCATCCCAACGTGGATTGAGTGACAATGAGGAAGAGGAGGAGGAGGAAGAACAGGAGCTAGTTTCATGCGCTATAGATGGTACTACCTGCACAACTGTCATACCGTCTGTTCAGCGTGGATGGCCTGAGGACAAAGAGGAGGAGGAGGAGAGCATGGTCACTCGTCCTCTTGGTGAAGACACGGAAGTCTTGCCTGTTAGCAGTCTGGCACGCATGGCTAAGTTTATGTTACGTTGCCTTTCCCATGACCCTTGCGTTCTCAAAATTTTGGGTGACAGTCATTACTGGTTGGTGACACTTCTAGACCCACGCTGCAAGGAGAAATTTATATCTCTTATTCCTGAGGCGGACAGGTCTACAAAAATGGGGCAGTAGCAGAAGGCCCTTGTTGCGGAACTATTAAAAAAATTCCCATCTGAAAATGCTGGCGACAGAGGTCATAGTTCGTTGGACAACCAAGGACTACAGGTAAGAGAGGCACAACTTCAATCCAGCAGAGGCAGAGGAACACTGTCAAAGTTCTGGGAGAATTTTCTCAGCCCCTCCCATCACACAAGCCCTGAGGCGCAGAGTACTCTCACAAGGAGTGCAAAGTTTTGGAAGATGCTGAGGGAGTACCTTGCCGACCGTACCAACATCCTCCGTGATTCCTCTGTGCCTTATAATTATTGGGTATCCAAGGTGGATACGTGGAATGAACTGGCTCTCTACACCTTGGAGGTCCTGGCCTGCCCTGCCGCTAGCGTTTTATCAGAGCGGGTTTTTAGTGACGCTGGTGGAATTATAACTGATAAGCTCATCCGCCCGTCAACTGAAAATGCTGACAGGCTGACTCTTATAAAAATGAACAAGGGCTGGATTGGGCCAGACTTCTCAACACCACCGAATGATAGCAGCGTAACATAAACTCAAATCCAGTGTCTTTATTTTGGGAGGTGTATTCCCATGCACCTTTTCACACCTACACATGGGTATATGCTTCCTGATTTTGGCTATTTGCTCTTGTCCTCCTCCTTCTCCTCATCCTCGTCCTCCACCACCATATCACCAGGGTGACCGTGGTCCGTGATGCAACACATCATTTTTTTAAAGGGTGTTTATGATGCCCGTAAAAAAAAAATTTTATACAGTAGGTTCATGTATACCCCCCAGGGGTAAATGTTTGTCGGCCCATACACTTAGTGCAGGAGCATTACAAGTATAGGAGACCCGCTCCTTTCTAATGGGAACATTTTTTTATGAGGCCCTCTAAGTCTCTTCCAAGGGGAATTGGAGTGCCTCCCAATTTTTGGCAGCCCTTGCATTCACTGCATAGGCCAACAGTATGGGAGACCCTCTACTTTCTAATGGGAATTTTGTCTTTACTGTGGCCCTGCTCTATGTGTCTTTAAATTGTTAGTGGGGTTTTTCCTAAATTTGGTCAGCCGTTGGACTCACTGCATACCCTATAACTGTATAGCAGACCCTCTCCTTTCTAATGGGAACATGTCGTACTCGTTACTGTGGCCCTGCTCCATGTGTTTTTAAATTGTTAGTGGGGTTTTTCCTAAATTTGGTCAGCCGTTGGACTCACTGCATACCCTATAAATGTATAGCAGACCCTCTCCTTTCTAACGGGAACATGTCGTACTCGTTACTGTGGCCTTGCTCTATGTGTCTTTAAATTGTTAGTGGGGTTTTTCCTAAGTTTGGTCAGCCGTTGGACTCACTGCATGGGCATTACCACTATAGGAGACCTTTATAATGGGAACATTTTTTTTTACTGAGACCCTCCTCTATGTCTCTTCAAAGGGGTACTGGGTTGCGTCCAAATTTTTGGCAGCCCTTGCAGTCACTGCGTACGCAATAACAGTACAGGAGACCCACTTGTTAATAATGGGAACAACAAAGCATAGCCGGCTGATGGCTCTCTAACAATAGCGAGGGCCGACTGCTGGCCTTTTAAGAATAGTAAGGGCCCCTGATGGCCCTATAAAAATAGGCTTTGTGACTTTCAGAGTCCCTTCATCATAAATGAAACAGGATGTGTCTGATTATGTGTCACACACCACATGGCCAGATAAGGTTGTAAAATGTTAAAATGACATTTCCCGGTGAATGCATTTGTCTTAAAAAATAGCATAAAAAAAAAAAAACGATCTTTCTTTAGTATAAAAAACAGAGTCGCCAATGTAACCTCAATGTAATCACATTGTTCAGCTCCTGCATCTCCTCCTCCATCTCCTAAATGACCACATCAGTCACAAGCTGAAAGCACTGTAGCACTGCCTTGGCCAAGCGGCAACAGGCTGTGCTGAAGATAGCATGCTTAATGCTTAGGTGGCAAACCGCCCAGCGCTGCAGAGTTGTTGAAAGCTGGAACACAGCAGCCTGATCTGTGGCTCTCACCGCTGAACATACAGCTAGGCATGGTCGTGTGTGACAATGGGCGGAACCTGGTGACGGAGAAATGTCAGCTGGAGTAGATTCGGTTTCCCTCTATGCCAGTTCTTTCACCAAGCTAAAGAATATGGCTGTGGTGAAATAGAACTCCCACTGAAAAGCTGTTTCAGATTGAAAAACATTGGGCCCACCAGAGGATTTGATTCTGAGGGCTCACCATTCTCCCCCGCTCAAGAGCCCCATAGCAGCTGCAAATTAGCACTTTCATGAACTCTCCTGATGTAGAAGCCAGGGCACACCAGAGGATTCTCTGGTGGGACCGTCCAACCCTGCTGAGAAGCAGTCCTGGCTAAGAAAAGTGTGTGGGAAGGTTCCCAGACACTCTATGGCTGCTTTTTTACACAGGTGGAAACCCACGCAAACACTGGGAGAACATACAAAATCCTAGCAGATGTTGTTCTTGCTGGGATTTGAACCCAGGATCCCAGCACTGCAAGGCTTCAGTGCTAACCACTGATCCAATGTGCTGCCGTTCACCTTCTGTTATCTAACAGGCTGGAGAAACTTGCACCTACTGCCACTCTATCTTCAGCTCCTTTGTGAGAAACAAATGTATTTGGGCAGCCACTCAGTCTACCAAATAAAATTCCTGAGGAGGAAATTGGGGATGGCTTCGCTACTGGTACTGGGGGTGGTGCTAATACCATGGCGTCGTACTATAGTTTACTGGAAATATTCCAGGCAGGTAGGAGGCAAGTAGATTCCCACAGAAAAGTACCAGCAGTAATGTTCAGGGACCCACGCTTGTAGAAGGCGGAGACAATACAGGGAGAAATAGTGGCGGCTGGGGACCGAGTATGGACACCCAGCCACCGCCTAAAAGGCCACATTTCAAGTGCAGGCAGCTGCCCAGGAATCTGGCAGTTTAGTATTGCGGCCTCGGGTGGGTGGCTGGCTGCATATTTGCGCTTGCATTCCAAGTAACAGAAAACTAAGCAGATAGTGGCCTCTATCATCATCATGGCCTCACCACGGCACTATGAACTCTCCTGAAGGAGAAGCCAGGGCCCACCGGAGGAGTCCGATTCTCTGGTGGGTCCGTCCAACCCTGCCGAGAAGCAGCCCTGGCTAAGAAAAGTGTGTGGGAAGGTTCCAGGACACTCTTTGGCTGCTTTTTTAATGTGGATTGGATGTGCTTATTCATGTTATTTCTCAAAACGCATTACAGATCAGGCCATTGCCCAACTCTATAGTCATGAAATTAAAGGCGCAAAGAAAGATGTTTGTGTCGAAGCACCACCGACAAGTGTGAGCTGATGTTGGATGGGCTGCCATTGCTTCTGCAACAAGCTGCATTAGAGGACTTCCTGGGAGAAATGACACCCAGAGTAGATACGGTTTCCCTCTATGCCAGTCCTTTCACCGAGCTAAAGAATATGGCTGTGGTGAAATACAACTCTCAGCAAAAAATCTGTGGACTGGCTCCGTACCGTCCCTGGCCACATTCACCTGTCCACGTGTTTGTGGTTAGGCGGTCCTTCCCAGTAAGTTCACTGGGGAGGGCACGGGTAATGTTGTAGGACCCGTGCTTGGGGAAGACAGAGATGACACCGGGACAAATAGTGGCGGCTGGGGACCGAGTATGGACACCCGGCCGCTGCCGGCATGAGGTTGTGAAAAGCTTCCGCCTCCACGAGCCTAAAAGGCCACATTTCAAGTGAAAGCAGCTTTAGAGGACTTTCTGGGAGAAATGACAGCTGGAGTAGATATGGTTTCCCAAGTTCTTTCACCAAGCTAAAGAATATAGCTGTGGTGAAATACAACTCTCAGCAAAAAAAGCTGTGGACTGGCTCCATACCATCCCTGGCCACATTCACCTGTCCACGTGTTTGTGGTTAAGTGGTCCTTCCCAGTAAGTTCACTGGGGAGGGCACGGGTAATGTTGTAGGACCCGTGCTTGGGGAAGACAGAGACGACACCGGGACAAATAGTGGCGGCTGGGAACCGAGTATGGACACCCGGCCGCTGCCGGCATGAGGTTGTGAAAAGCTTCCGCCTCCACGAGCCTAAAGGCCACATTTCAAGTGAAAGCAGCTTTAGAGGACTTTCTGGGAGAAATGACAGCTGGAGTAGATATGGTTTCCCAAGTTCTTTCACCAAGCTAAAGAATATGGCTGTGGTGAAATACAACTCTCAGCAAAAAAAGCTGTGGACTGGCTCCGTACCGTCCCTGGCCACATTCACCTGTCCACGTGTTTGTGGTTAAGTGGTTCATCCCAGTAAGTTCACTGGGGAGGGCACGGGTAATGTTGTAGGACCCATGCTTGGGTAAGACAGAGATGACACAGGGAGAAATAGTGGCGGCTGGGGACCGAGTATGGACACCCGGCCGCTGCCGGCATGAGGTTGTGAAAAGCTTCCGCCTCCACGAGCCTAAAAGGCCACATTTCAAGTGAAAGCAGCTTTAGAGGACTTTCTGGGAGAAATGACAGCTGGAGTAGATATGGTTTCCCAAGTTCTTTCACCAAGCTAAAGAATATGGCTGTGGTGAAATACAACTCTCAGTAAAAAAAGCTGTAGACTGGCTCCGTACCGTCACTGGCCACATTCACCTGTCCACGTGTTTGTGGTTAGGCGGTCCTTCCCAGTAAGTTCACTGGGGAGGGCACGGGTAATGTTGTAGGACCCATGCTTGTGGAAGGCGGAGACGACACCGGGACAATTAGTGGTGGCTGGGCACCAAGTATGGATACCCAGTCGCCGCCGCCATAAGATTGTGGACAGCTTCCGCCTCCACGAGCCTAAAAGGACACATTTCAAGTGCAGGCAGCTGTCAAAAATTTGGCAGTATAGTATTGCAGCCTGTGGGTGGGTGGCTGGCTGCATACTTGCGCTTGCATTCCGAGGAATGGGGTAGGGACAACTGGACGCTGCACTGGGACAAGGACGTGGACGGTGATTGTTGCAAGTCTGCAACGACAGGTGCATGGCGGGAGGCATCTTCGCATGCGCCAAGGATCACTTATGATGGGCTCACTTTTAGGCAGGACCTGGCAGTCAGAGATGCTTCCAGGGATCTTCCCCATGCTGTTCCCATGTCTTTTCAGCACTGTATGCATGTGTCTGATGATATGTCACACACCACATGGCCAGATAAGGTTGTAAAATGTTAAAATGACATTTCCCAGTGAATGCATTTGTCTTGGTTGAAAGCAATGTGCAAAAATTCCAATTTGCTCAACCCAAGCATCGAGTACCCGAGCATTTTAGTGCTCGCCCATCACTACTGATGATATGTCCTCTCATCATTGCCTTTGAAGTTACCCACAACAACAGCATGTCGTCATTATGTGGCTGCTAAACTTTAACCCTTCTAACAAAATAAAATGACATTTGAAAAATTATGCAGATGTAAAGTAGACATATGGGAAATGTTATTTATTAATTATTATGTTTAGCATGACTAACTGGTTTAAGGATATAAAAATGGAAAGTTTGAAAATTGCTAATTTTTCTACATTTTTTCACTAAAGTCTGATATGTTTAGCATTTATTTGTGAAAATATTAACCTAAATTTACCACTAACATACCGTACAATGTGTCACGAATCACAGAATCACTGAGATACGTTGAAGTGTTCCAGAGTTATTACCACATAAAGTGACACTGATCAGATTTAAAAAATTTGGCCTGGTCATAAAGGTCAAAATTGGCTCTGTCACTAAGGGATTAGAGATGTACTGTGAAGGAAATATTTATTTGATCCCTTGCTGTTTTTGTAGGTTTGCCCACTGAGAAAGACATGAACAGTCTATAATTGTTATGCCTCTTGAGAAAGCCCTCTATCCAGGGGCGAAACGCGCGTCAGGCTCCAATTAGGGCCACCTGGTATCTCTGTCTCTCCTGGTCCTTGGCCTGTCTCTTACTTTTATCTATTATTGCGTTTGGTAAGCGACATCTGATATTTACATTGACACTGCATATTTACCCGTACACTTGTATGGAGCGGTGCATTTGCATGGTGTGTCTTATATCCTTTTGTGCTTGCCCTCTTTTCCTCTTTTTTCCTGAGGAAATTTTTCTCAAAGTATATATATGCTGTATTCATATGACTATGTGCTGCATTTTGTAATCTATTACTACTTCATGTCGCCACCTGTCGTGGCCCTTTTTATATTTGATATCTAATAAAGCTATACTGTTTTTATGCCCATATGTACTCTGTTTCTCCTATTATTATATTTAATGCTGAGTAGGCTTGTGGTAATTACTAGCCATGCATTCTTTAATTGGCGTTTTTGCCACGATCATTTAAAATGAAGGCCCCCTTATGTATATTGACTATAATTGTTATGGTAGGTTCATTTTAACATTGAGAGATAGAATATTAAAAAAAAAAAAATAGAGAAAATCACATTGTATAAATTAGATAAATTATTTGAATTTTGCAGTGAGAAATAAGTATTTGATCCCCTACAAACCATTATGAGTTCTGGCTTCTACAGATCAGTTAGACGCTCCTAATAAACTTGTTACCTGCATTAAAGACAGCGGTCTTACATAGTCACCAGTATAAAAGACTCCTGTCCACAGACTCAATTAATCAGTCAGACTCTAACCTCTACAACATGGGCAAGACCAAAGAGCTTTCTAAGGATGTCAAGGACAAGATCATAGACCTGCACAAAGCTGGAATGGGCTACAAAACCATAAGTAAGACGCTGGGTGAGAAGGAGACAACTGTTGATGCAATAGTAAGAAAATGGAAGAAATACAAAATGATTGTCAATCGACATCAATCTGGGGCACCATGCAATTTCACCTCGTGGGGTATCCTTGATCATGAGTAAGGTGAGAGATCAGCCTAAAACTACACAGGGGAGGGGGACTTGTTAATGATCTCAAGGCAGCTGGGACCACAGTCACCAAGAAAACCATTGGTAACACGTTACACCTTAAAGGGTTAAAATCCTGCAGTGCCCGCAATGTCCCCTTGCTCAAGAAGGCACATGTGCAGGCCCATATGAAGTTTGCCAATGAACACCTGGATGAGTTATTGGGAGAAGGTGCTGTGGTCAGATGAGACAAAAATTGAGCTCTTTGGCATTAACTCAACTCGCTGTGTTTGGAGGAAGAGAAATGTTGCCTATGACCCAAAGAACACCTTTGGGTCAAGCATGGAGGTGGAAACATTATGTTTTGGGGGTGTTTATCTGCTAAGGGCACAGGACTACTTCACCGCATCAATGGGAGAACGGATGGAGCTATGGACCGTAAAATCCTGAGTGACAACCTCCTTCCCTCCGCCAGGACATAAAAAATGGGTCATGGCTGGGTCTTTCAGCAAGACAATGACCCAAAACATACAGCCAAGTCATTAAAGGAGTGGCTCAAAAAGAAGCACATTAAGGTCATGAAGTGGCCTTGCCAGTCTCCAGACCTTAATCCCATAGAAAACTTATGGAGGGAGTTGACGCTCCGAGTTTCCAAGAGACAGCCTCAAAATCTGAACGATTTAGAGATGATCTGCAAAGAGGAGTGGACCAAAATTCCTCCTGACATGTGCGCAACCCTCATCATCAGCTACAAAAAAGGTCTGACTGCTGTGCTTGCCAACAAGGGTTTTGCCACCAAGTATTAAGTGTTGTTTGCCAGAGGAATCAAATACTTATTTCTCACTGCAAAATACAAATAAATCTGTCTAATTTATACAATGTGATTTTCTTGATTTTTATTTTTGGATATTCTATCTCTCAATGTTAAAATTAACCTACCCTTAAAATTATAGACTGTTCATGTCTTTGTCAGTGGGCAAACTTACAAAAACAGCAAGGGATCAAATAATTTCCTTCACTGTATGTAGAAGAATAGGCTTTGTGTGTCCAGTCTATGTATCTAAACTCCTGCATGCATACATCTGATGTTGGGACAAAATATAATGTGGATTTGACTTTACCTGCCCGGTACAATAACAGACTACAAGTAGCTTTTACTGAAGTAATAAAATTATATACTTCTCACTCTTTATTTCTGTTTACAGTATTTGTTGACGACACATTTATATAAGAAGTTAGTCTATGTTGTTGGCATAATTGGTACTGTTAACAATCCACTTTGTTGGTTGACCATGCCTAAAGTTTCCTCTTCCGGGCACTGTTATGGAAGGCCTGGAATCCATCAATGCTGTGTAAGTTAGGGATTCCCAAGAGTGAGCTGTGGTTGTAGGTTCTGTAATGCTGCTACCAGCTTCTGATTCTGCAAAGCAAAAAAAAATAAATAATTTTTTCTACTCGTAAACTGAATACCTGAGTCTTTGTGGTCCCATCAAAAGCAAAGTCTTGCTGTAGCAATATACTGTACACAGAATCCATTGTAGCTCCATCTGTAAAATAAATAGTAAGAACTAACTTCACCTTCTACTATATTTGGTACAGAGAATTGTAACATATCCCGCTAAAAAAAAAATCCCTTACACAGCTGTGTTGACAGAAAAATAAACTTGTGGCTCCTGGAAGAGGTTAATACACGCAGAATGAATTGTAAAATTTAGTGACAGATCGGTTTTAAATCACGAAATAAATCTTGTCCACAATTGTCATTAATGCTATGCAAATGACCATTCACAGTGGCTGACAGCATAATTATCTGCCCCCCCAAAATGCAATCTGTCTGGGTGAATGCAACCTAGCTTTTGCCACAAGCCCACTCCACTCTCTTTGCAGAAAATGCAGATCTTTCTCAGCTTTATGTGTAAGTGCTAAACTTTTGTCCATAATAAAGTATGTAAAACTTGAGGTAATGGCTAAAGAGGCAAGGAGGAAGAAATTGTGTTGTATGAATTAGATAAGAAAATTATTATGGCACCACCCAGTGTTTTTTTTTTTATTTTGTTTTGCTTTTTTTTTTCAGGCGGCTTTCATGGAATGTGTTGAATATATTAAAGGGAGCCTGTCCTGTACCCAAATGCTATTAACCTGCAGCTTTAGCGGTTCAATGTTGTCCGACTACCGGGAGGAAGTGTACTTTATTTCTCCCGAGAGCCCCAGCTTTCAGTCATAGTGGTGCGGATATAGTCACCTCTTAGTACACAGTTGAGTAGCGGCTGTTAGAATGGCCTGGCACTTTAACAGCTTGCTCCACAGCGCATTTGTGCAGAGCAAGTTATCAAAGTGCTTGGGCATGCCGACAGCCGATACTCACTGTGTTCCTCCCAGTAGCCATGCTTTCAGTAAGGTGGCCAGACAACATTGGAACACTAACCTGCAGGTACAGAATTCATTTGCGTTAGGGGACATGACAGGTTCCCTTAGGATTTTTTTAAGAAAAAGTCATACACTCAACTCTAAAAAACACAGTGGCTTATATCTGCCATTACTTTTATTGGGCAAAAAAACATGTGCTTAGACTTCTACGATGCAGGTGTGCTTGACACTTACCTTGTAGAAATCTATGGATATACAGTACAGACCAAAAGTTTGGACACACCTTCTCATTTAAAGATTTTTCTGTATTTTCATGACTTTGAAAATTGTACATTCACACTGAAGGCATCAAAACTATGAATTAACACATGTCGAATTATATACTTTACAAAAAAGTGTGAAACAACCGAAAATATGTCTTATATTCTAGGTTCTTCAAAGTAGCCACCTTTTGCTTTGATGACTGCTTTGCACACTCTTGTCATTCTCTTGATGAGCTTCAAGAGGTAGTCACCGGAAATGGTCTTCCAACAATCTTGAAGGAGTTCCCAGAGATGCTTAGCACTTGTTGGCCCTTTTGCCTTCACTCTGCGGTCCAGCTCACCCCAAACCATCTTGATTGGGTTCAGGTATGGTGACTGCGGAGGCCAGGTCATATGGCGTAGCATTCCAACACTCTCCTTTTGGTCAAATAGCTCTTACATAGCCTGGAGGTGTGTTTGGGGTCATTGTCCTGTTGAAAAATAAATGATGGTCCAACTAAACGCAAACCGGATGGAATAGCATGCCGCTGCAAGATGCTGTGGTAGCCATGCTGGTTCAGTATGCCTTCAATTTTGAATAAATCCCCAACAGTGTCACGAGCAAAGCACCCCCACAGCATCACACCTCCTCCTCCATGCTTCACGGTGGGAACCAGGCATGTAGAGTCCATCCGTTCACCTTTTCTGCGTTGCACAAAGACACAGTGGTTGGAACCAAAGATCTCAAATTTGGACTCATCAGACCAAAGCACAGATTTCCACTGGTCTAATGTCCATTCCTTGTGTTCTTTAGCCCAAACAAGTCTCTTCTGCTTGTTGCCTGTCCTTAGCAGTGGTTTCCTAGCAGCTATTTTACCATGAAGGCCTGCTGCACAAAGTCTCCTCTTAACAGTTGTTGTAGAGATGTGTCTGCTGATAGAACTCTGTGTGGCATTGACCTGGTCTCTAATCTGAGCTGCTGTTAACCTGCGATTTCTGAGGCTGGTGACTCGGATAAACTTATCCTCAGAAGCAGAGGTGACTCTTGGTCTTTCTTTCCTGGGGCGGTCCTCATGTGAGCCAGTTTCTTTGTAGCGCTTGATGGTTTTTGCAACTGCACTTGGGGACACTTTCAAAGTTTGCCCAATTTTTCGGACTGACTGACCTTAATTTCTTAAAGTAATGATGGCCACTCGTTTTTCTTTACTTAGCTGCTTTTTTCTTTCCATAATACAAATTCTAACAGTCTATTCAGTAGGACTATCAGCTGTGTATCCACCTGACTTCTGCACAACACAACTGATGGTCCCAACCCCATTTATAAGGCAAGAAATCCCACTTATTAAACCTGACAGGGCACACCTGTGAAGTGAAAACCATTTCCAGTGACTACCTCTTGAAGCTCATCAAGAGAATGCCAAGAGTGTGCAAAGCAGTCATCAAAGCAAAAGGTGGCTACTTTGAAGAACCTAAAATATAAGACATATTTTCAGTTATTTCACACTTTTTTGTTAAGTATATAATTCCACGTGTTAATTCATAGTTTTGATGCCTTCAGTGTGAATGTACAAATTTCAAAGTCGCGAAAATACATAAAAATCTTTAAATGAGAAGGTGTGTCCAAACTTTTGGTCTGTACTGTATATACCATGTTTTACGAGCAAATCTTAAATTGCACCAAATTTATTAGTGGATCATGTAATTTGATAAATCTGGAGCATCTTTATTGGCTTCACTTGGAAAGTGCTTGACAACTTGGTCACAGTATATAAATCCATGCAACCGGATTTAGTGTGACCAAAAGAATGGTAAAAAATAAATATTATACTTACCTTCTGATGGCCCCCGGTGTCCTTGTCTCGGCTTGCTGGCAGCTCGCGGTAGACTAAAGGACCTGTCGACGTCAGCGGTCGCGTGACCCATCCCATGACTAAATAACGTCACCGCAGGTCCTTGAGTCCACCGCAAGCTGCCGGCAAGCCGAGACAAGCACACCGGGGGCCATCAGAAGGTAAGTATAATATTTATTTTTTATTTTATTCTTTTTTTTACAGGTACTATGGTACCCGGGTCCGGAGGATAGTCTCCTCTTCTCCACACCCAGGTACCATCCGCACATTGAAACGCATGGAATCCGCATGTACAGATGCAGTGATGCTGATTCCATGTGTTCCAATGCAAGTCAATGGCGGCGAAAACGCAGAGCTTCCGCAAAATGATTGGTAGTGCTGCGGATTTTTCCACAATGATAATCCGCAGCTGAAATTTCCGCAGCATGTGCACAGCACATGCGGATTATCATTGGGGAACATGGCAGACCTTCTACCAAGCATTTTTTCAACGTTTCTGCAGTGGAATTGCCGCTGCGGAAACGCTTAAAAAACGCATAGTGGGCACACAGCCTTAAACATTTAATTGATACGTATGTCACATATGGCAGAATTCTGGCTCCTTTTTAAGACAAATGCACTGGATTTTTATGTTAGAGAACCTGTCACCAGGTCAAAATTAGTCAATTTAATTCCTGCTGCTTCTCTTGGCATTCCAGTGTTTTGTTTTTTTTTTTTTGTTTAAATTCACCATTTTGGATCTGGATATATGATCTTTTATTTAGTGCTAATTTTTATGGTCTTGGCCAAAAGACCGTTGCTTACAGGATTTTCCATGGGAATGTCTTACACTTGTACCTTGTAAAGACCATAAAATTAGTACAAAATTAAGAGGCCCATATCTCTAGAACCATAAGGTAGGTTAAAAAAAATAAAGAAAACTCAGGGGAGCAGAAAGTGGCCTCTTTTTACCTTGTGACAGGTCCACTTGATATTAGGTTGTACTTTGTTTTTCTATCTTAATTACTATGTCATATTTAGGAAGTTCTGTGCATGCTAAAAGGTAAAATGGTGGATATAATGAGGAGCAGCCTTTTATGTTTCTATGATTTTTTTTTATTGCTGATGCTCTCCGAGCTGTCTTGGAAAAGCATGATCCACTTTGTTGCAGCATAAGTCTTAAATGTATCCACCATATAAAGAGTTGAAGACTTGGTGAACCAAACTTTTGGCTTCCATTTTCACTTATCATCCCTTATCGGTTAGTTTGAGAGGTTTTATTTAAGTAAGAAAGAACAAAAACAGTGGAACTGGTAAACTAGTATTTATTTATTATGTTCATTACCATCTTTACTGGGCAGCTGGATGCATCTACTGGGATAGTCAGTACCTTCCAAGACTTGACTTTTTCTTATTCTGCAGCGGTTAGAAAATTCTCCTTTAAGTTTCTTACATGTATCTTCAGTAACAAATCTGGGAAACGGACACAATTATTAGCATTTTCCTTTCACTCCTGATTATAATTACTATTCGTCTACTGTGCAGTTAAATGCACTAAACTATATAAGTTGTATTTTTTTTTGTAACCGGTTCTCTAGAAACATAAGCAAAGAGATACAGGACAAATGGACTGACAGTGTTATTGATAATATGGAGAGTATAACAAATGTCTGATATAAACAATTCCTCACCCAGTAAAAATGAACCTTTATTAATACCATTAAAAAGGAATTTATCATAGAAACTTTCCCAGGCCAGATAACAAGTACATATAGTGGCATACACAAATAAATGATCTACCATTGTGCCATGTAAAGAGACAGGGGTTCAGGGATCGGGGGAGGGGGGCAAAAAGGGAGAAGACCAACTAATATGCTTACCCTGGACATTATACCCTATTCATCACCCTACTTGACCACGAAGGTTAGCACCCTAGATAAAGCACGCAAGTTATAGCGCCCCCGTTCACCGTCATCTTACCCTAGTAAACCCTAAGGAGTCCTGTACACTACAACCCCTAACACAGATGCAAGGGAGACAGAGAATCCAAAATCCTATACAATATGGTGACTTAGAAACAAGATATAGATAATATAGTGACTATGCCAAAAATTATGAATGTTCTGCTGTCAAGTGTATATTCCCAAAACAAACATTATTGGAGCTGCACAAAGCCTATGATACGTTCAATATAATAAAGTAAAGTGTCTGTGCATATAATAAAGGTGCTACACATGCTTAACACCACTTGTAGGGATATTCCTTAAGAGACCACATCAGGTACTGAATGTATAAATACAAATACAGCATGGCATAAGTCGTCACTTAATTGGGGAGATCACACATAGCTACCGGTATACCGGGACCTGGTAGCCGGAGATGGCTTAAAATAGACTTTAATACATACTCCAACCTGTAACTTTTCTTCCCAGCTTCTGTCAATTGTACTCTGAATGCGTTAATGTCCTTCTTATCGCTGCACTGCAAAAAAAAGATACAAAAAAATGTTTATATACGAGTTTAAAAAGGAATAAAATGCTATTATGGTTAAAAAATGCTTCATGGACTAGTTCAGATCTACAGCATTTATGTGACTAAATGTAATGTGAAGCTAACCGCCTTCCTACATAGTAGGACCGGTTTTACATTGGTTTACTATGATTCTTTGCCTCTTCCTTCACTCCATTCATTTCACCAGTCACAGTACTGCAGTACCAAAGAATGGCATCTACACAATGGAGTTATGGAGTTCAGGCTCTATACACCATGTGTTTCCGGTTGCCTTGAGCCTGCTAACAGTGGATCAGTTGGGTACTAGACCTCACTAATCTGATATTCATAACCTTTGCCAATATCAATATTATAGTACTGGATAACCCCTTTAAAACAGATCTACTAGCTTGAAGCGGACTTTCCAAAAGGCAATAAGAGTGAGCAGAAGTGAGATTGGTTTTAGAGCTAGTTCATACCTGGTTTTGGATGACTTCTTTGCAGAAGTACTGCATGGGTGACTCATTCTCTTGCCATTCAATAAAGTCAGTTAGAGGGTTGTTGCTCATGATAAGTACAGCTTTGTTCTGATTTATCTTAGATGCTCTGTACATTATCTCCAGTGTTCTCCTGAAATCTTGAATCTGATCCAGAAATTTTGAAGTTGGTATCTTAGCAAACAATGAGCACTATGATAAATAAAAAATTATATAATTACAAGTACATCTGGTTTGAAAGCTCAATCGGGTATGAAAGGCGCTGGTGGTGTTTCAATCCGTCAGAGTTGTGGTTTCTTTCTATAATGAAATCTATGATGAATATACAACCCCTGGCAAAAATTATGGAATCACCGGGCTCTGAGGATGTTCATTCAGTTGTTTAATGTTGTTGAAAAAAAGCAGATCACAATCATGGCACAAAACTAAAGTCATTTCAAATGGCAACTTTAGGGCTTTAAGAAACACTAAAAGAAATCAAGATTAAAAATGTGGTACTCAGTAAGGGTAATTTTTTTCAGACCAAGCAGAGGGAAAAAATTATGGAATCACTCAATTCAGAGGAAAAAATTATGGAATCACCCTGTAAATTTTTATTTCCAAAACTAACACCTGCATCAAATTAGATCTGCTCGTTAGTCTGCATCTAAAAAGGAGTGATCACACCTTGGAGAGCTGTTGCACCAAGCGGACTGACATGAATCATGGCTCCAACACGAGAGATGTCAATTGAAACAAAGGAGAGCATTATCAAACTCTTAAAAGAAGGTAAATCATCATGCAATGTTGCAAAAGATGTTGGTTGTTCACAGTCAGCTGTGTCTAAAATCTGGACCAAATACAAACAACATTGGAAGGTTGTTAAAGGCAAACATACTGGTAGACCAAGGAAGACTTAAAGCAATATGTCTCCAAAACAGGAAATGCACAACAAAACAAATGAGGAACGAATGGGAGGAAACTGGAGTCAATGTCTGTGACCGAACTGTAAGAAACCGCCTAAAGGAAATGGGATTTACATACAGAAAAGCTAAACATAAGCCATCATTAACACTTAAACAGAAAAAAACAAGGTTACAATGGTCTAAGGAAAAGCAATCGTGGACTGTGGATGACTGGATGAAAGTCATATTCAGTGATGAATCGCAAAATCTGCATTGGGCAAGCTGATGATGCTGGAACTTTTGTTTGATGCCCTTCCAATGAGATTTATAAAGATGACTGCATGAAGAGAATATGCAAATTTCCACAGTCATTGATGATATGGGGCTGCATGTCAGGTAAAGGCACTGGGGAGACGGCTGTCATTACATCTTCAATAAATGCCCAAGTTTACATTGATATTTTGGACAGTTTTCTTATCCCATCAATTGAAAGGATGTTTGGGGATGATTACATGATTTTTCAAGATGATAATGCATCCTGCCATAGAGCAAAAACTGTGAAAACATTCCTTGAAAGAAGACACATAAAGTTAATGTCATGGCCTGCAAATAGTCCGGATCTCAATCCAATTGAAAATCTTTGCTGGGAGTTGAAGAAAATGGTCCATGACAAGGCTCCAACCTGCAAAGCTGAACTGGCAACAGCAATCAGAGAATGTTGGAGCCAGATTGATGAAGAGTACTATTTGTCACTCATTAAGTCCATGCCTCAGAGACTGCAAGCTGTTATTAAAGCCAGAGGTGGTGCAACAAAATACTAGTGATGTATTGGAGTGTTCTTTTGTGTGTTTGTTTTTCATGATTCCATAATTTTTTCCTCAGAATTGAGTGATTCCATAATTTTTTCCCTCTGCTTGGTCTGAAAAAAATTACCCTTACTGAGTACCACCTTTTTAATCTTGATTTCTTTTAGTGTTTCTTAAAGCCCTAAAGTTGCCATTTGAAATTACTTAAGTTTTGTGCCATGTCTGTGATCTGCTTTTTCTCAACAACATTAAACAACTGAATGAACATCCTCCGAGCCCGGTGATTCCATAATTTTTGCCAGGGGTTGTATGAGCCTGAAAGCCTCCATAAACATTAGATGGCTGTCGGCAGAATGATGGTTTGGCTGATCATTCTGTCGGTAGTGATCTCTGCTGTCACTCCCATACACACGAACTCTCATTTGGCCAAGCTCTTGTGTTCACTATGAGACGATACGATCGACAGTCCAAAATTGAACATGCCGAATCGATATTTCATCTGACAAATTGTTCATTAGACTATTGGCCAACAGTAGTCTAATGAGAATGGGGGCTCAAGAGCACAGCCAGATGGTGTGGTCAATAGCCGCATGACTGTGAAACAAAATTGTGCAGCAGCTGGCCCTTGGGGTGAGCAGAGCTTTGGCTGTATATTGCCAGAATTACCTTTTATAATGTTAAAGCTATCTGACGATACACATGTGTATATACGGTATATACATAATATATTGGTATATAGTTTGCTGAAGCACCATGAAAACCTATATATGTTAATGTATAAAAAAAATATCAGGAATATCCAAACTTGTGGGAATATGTCTTTACTCTTTATACAATATGTTTGTATTATATGTTTTTAGTTCAGTCTGGAACGAAAGGAGAAAAACAAGTATGATTTTTTTTAAGTACATAGCCTAATGTGGACACAGAAAAAAGCAGCGTATTTGCTACTAGCTCCAAAATAACATAACACATAAAAAGTCTGATTTTCCACAAAATAACCATTACCTTTAGTGTACTTTGTGAAATGGTCATTTTTTGCAGTTGTGCTTCAGAATGCTCTCGAAGAAGTCTCCAGTAATCTTTTGCACTTTGACCTTGAAATATACAATGTGACTTTATTGTTTGAACACTGAATTTTTAAACTATTTGTTTTCTGTCATGAATGGATGTTCTCAACTGGAAAATGCACCCAACTGCAAAGCCAAACTAGGCCACATTTATACTAGTCTATTATTGTATTCCAGATTTTTTTTTTTTACAGAAAAATCTTTGGTTTTCTTATTAATTGTTTCTGGAACCAGTTATTTGCTTTTTGTAAGCTTACAATGGAAATAAAGATAATTGTTCTTACCAGGCTTCCTAACAAGCAAAGGTTGCCCTGACTTTACTGTAACTTCATAAGAAGAGTCAAGAAATTGTTGAGCCAATTGTTCACCGAGAAACCTGGAAAGAATTAGGTTACTGTAGAGCACATGTTTTGTCTGATATATTCCATTTTAGTTTTGTTTGAAGGGAATGTCATCAGAAAATCATTTATTTAAATACATTTAACACAAAAAAATAGTTTTAAATGGCAATGTTTTGTTTTGGATTTTTTTTCAAACTTTTTTTAAAAGGAAAATCTTGCAATTTTCACAGTAGGACTCTTAAGTTCCAGCTGTTTAAGAAATTCACATGGATATTAGCAGAAATGAACAAATTTAGACAATATCTTCTGTACTGAAGCATCATATGACCGTATGCAAAGGTTATTGTGAAGGGAGGGGAGCAGGGTTAGTGATATTATCTATTGTTATTGGGTTTGTGCAGAAAAAGGCATAATGAGAAAAGTTTCTGCCGGACAAATTCTTTGGATTAAGAGAGCAGCTGCTAAAATACCATTCCAAAGCAGTTAACAGGTATTTGAAGCTGTTGGTGCCTCTCGAGTTCCACGAACCCCAAGGTTGGCATCACGGTAGCTCAGTGGTTAGCACTGTTGCTTTGTAGCGCTGGGTTCAAATCCCATCAAGGAAAACATCTATAAGGAGTTTGTATGTTCTCCCAGTGTTTACATGGGTTTCTTCCGGGTTCTCTGGTTTCCTCCCACTCTCCAAAGACATAAAAACACATAAACCTACTATTCAGCCAATGCTAAACAGTGCTCACAAGCAAAAACAGTTGCAGTGGGCCTGGACACACATGAAGGCTAATTTTAAAACACTTTTGTTTATTGATGAGTGCCGTGCAACCCTAGATGGTCCAGATGGATTGAGCAGTCCCACCATGTCCCATCAAGGGTGCGACATTGGCAAGGAGGTGGTGGAATCATAGGGAGAGAGCTGGTAGGCCCCCTTAGGGTCCCTGAAGGTGTGAAAATTACCTCGGCAAAGTATATAGAGTTTCCGACTGACCACTTTCTTCCATGGTACAAAAAGAACATCCATGCCAGACGTAGAAAAATCATCTTCATCCATGACAATGCACCACCTCATGCTGCTAACGATACCTCTGAGTCATTGGCTGCTATGGGCATAAAAGGAGAGAAACTCATGCTTGGCCACCATCCTCCCCTGATCTCAACCCAATTGAGAATCTTTGGAGTATCCTGAAGAAAAAGATCTATAAGGGTGAGAGGCAGTTCACATGAAAACAGCACCTCTGAGAGGCTATTCTGACATCCTTCCATGAAATTCAAGCAGAAACTATCCAAAAACTCACAAGTTAAATGGAAGCAAGAATTGTGAAGGTGACATGAAAGAAGGGCTCTTACGTTAAGATGTAACTTGATTGAAAAATCTTTTGATTTCAGTAAATGTGACCAGTTAAAGCAGCAAATTCAACAAATAACGATTTTCAGTTCTTTACAACCTAAAAAAATTTTGGCATCTCTTTTGCACATAATAATTTGGAATATTTAGAGTTTTTTTAGTTGTGAAAAAAATATTGTTATCATTGGGAGGTTTGTCCAATAAAATTTGATTTCTACTCTAACGATTGATGAGTTGAATATTATACTTACTCATTTGTATTAACCATTTAGTAAAATCAGAGAAAAATAGTATTTGCGTAACAATTTGGAATGCAGTGAATCTTGGCTTTGATGATAAGGAATCTGCTGAAAAATTCCTGAAAGGACAGGAAGTAAGAGTCTAAAAAATCGCCAACGGCTAGTGTGAAAATTGCAAGATTACTCATTTTGAATTTTAGTAATGTAATATATTGTGATATAGAAAAAAACTTTGCCGAAATGTAAAAAAAAATACAATAGCATGCAAAACTTTTAGACAGGCCTGAAAAAAAATGCCACATAGTAAGAATGTGATCATAATAGAAGTGTTAATAGTTGTTTTTTTGTCAATTTACAAACTGCAAAGTGAATGAATAAAATAGAGAAATCTAAATCAAATTTGGTGTGCCCACCCTTTGCCTTCAAAACAGTATCAATTCTTCTATGTATACTTGCACACATTTTTTGAAAGAACACGATAGGAAGGTTATTCAAACATTTTGGAGAACTAATTTTTTAATCTTCTGTGGATGTAGGTTTGTGTAATTCCTTATATTTCTACAAGTAATATCACACATAGTCTTGTACTTTGGTGCCTAGGGCCCAAACTAACTGTTATGTGTTCGCTCCATTAAAGTTGAATGTCGACTGTAAAATACAGGTAGCTTATAGTATAATGTCCTCTCTGGCCCCC
This sequence comes from Phyllobates terribilis, assembly GCF_046119375.1. Classification (NCBI taxonomy): domain Eukaryota; kingdom Metazoa; phylum Chordata; class Amphibia; order Anura; family Dendrobatidae; genus Phyllobates; species Phyllobates terribilis. Next base: position 298,147,179 of record NW_027362771.1, read on the forward strand.
ATACAGTATAGTGTTTTCCTATTTGGCCCCGTTACTGTATGATGTCCCACTCTTTGTCCCCCATACTGTATAATATCCTCCTCTTTAGCCTTTATATAGTATAATGTTCCTCTGATATGGTGTTCTTTACATGAAAATTATAAAAAATTAATGAAAAACTCCAAAAACTGTAACTGTCTGTGACCGGCTCACCTCCACCCCGGGTAATTTTCACCATCTGCGGCCTCATTTGTTATGTTCTGGCTTGGGGGCCTACCAGGGTATTTCCAAACAGACTTGATAATGTTGAGATCAGGGCTAAATTGGAATCACATAATCACCTACAGGACTCCTTGTTCTTCTTCACGATGAAGATAGTTCTTAATAACATTGGCTGATGGTATTGCATGATGGATTTGTTTCTGCTTGTTTTTTTCTCAGCATTGATGAAACCATTAATTCTGACCACATTCCATATTCCATTTGCATCCCCAAACTGAATCTCCATCATTCTTCACTGTTGCCTGCAGTCACTCAATTTTGGACCACTCTCAGCCCTTCACAGAACAAACTGCCTTATTTTACAAACAAATATTTCACACTTTGACTCATACGTCCATAGCATCTGCTGCCATTTTTCTACACCCCAGGTGTCATGTTTTTGTGTATAGTTGAGTCAATGGCCCATGTTTCCATATCGAAGGTATGACTTTTGGTAGCAATTCTTCCATGAAGAGCACTTCTTGACATTCTTCTCCAAACAGTAGACGAATGTAACTGAGTCCCAGAGGTTGCTGCCTGTTCTGGGCTAATGAAACTGCAGGGCATCTTCCAATTTTGAAAGTAAGTATGATGTGTCTTTCATTTTCAGCACTAATTTCTTTGGCACACCGCTGTCTCTACGGCCCTAAACATTGTCCATTTCTCAGTGCTTCTTCAAAAGAGTTTGTACAGCACATCTTGAAACCTCAGTCTGACTTTAAATTTTTGCTTTGGAGAGACATTGTGTATGTAGTATAACTACCTTGTGGCTTGTTGCTGAGCTCAATCTTTCTATGGTGTAATAACCTGTGACATTAAACTGTCTTCAAAAACCTCACCTTTTGTAGCAATGTTTTTTTCTTACCCAGTTTTAAAGGAGTTGTCTACCACTAGGACAACTCCTTCTCAATCTGAGGTGTCGGCACTCGCATTCCCGGGGTTCACGTGAGGTTGTTGCGTCAAGTGAGCACTGTGCCCAGTCACCACCGGCTTCACTGGCCCCTTCTTCAGACTTTTCAAGCGTCAGCGGGAAGTCAGGGCTGCGGCTGCTCTCTGACATCCTCTTGTTGTTTGATCTATCCGAAGGCGAAGACAGTTAAGCCAGTGCTGATTGGGCGCAGGGATCATGTGACATTACAATGTGACTTGAGCCCTGACTGATGGCACCAGTAATTGTGCCTCCACAGTAGGTGAGTATGTGTTTTTACAGTGGCAAACATACAGATTGAGAAGGGGTTGTCTGAGTAGTGGACAACTTCTTTAAGCCTCCTTCACAGCAGTGTCTGTTTCAGTTAATTGCTGTGTTTCAACCTACTTATGAAAATGATGATCATTATCGCCTATTGGCTATTACTAGTTACTCATATATTTGAGTAAAATCCTACAAAATCTTTGACTTTGTGCAAATGTATCGGAAAGAATTGATGCTGCTTTGAAGGCAAAGATGGGTTACACTACATATGGATTTGATGTAGATTTCTCTTTTGTTCATTTACTTTGCATTCTGATAATTGGTAAAAATAAACTTTTAACACTTCTATTTTTTTAAAGCATTCTTATTTTGCTGCATTTGTTCCATACCTGCCTAAAACTTTGGCACAGTACTATACATGTAACACAAAACCTCTGTTTGCAGAATATATATCAGTATATTTGCATGTTTTTTGCCAGCTTACTGCAAAATATAAAAAGTTATCTATTACAAGAAATAGCTCAATAATTGATTAATATTTCTAATAACTTTTCAAATTTTTTTTCAGACGTACCAGACTAACCTCTTATCTCTCTGATATCAACAAAACAATAAGTGAGTAAACTTATAGCGTTTACTTTATCCACACAACTCTATTTGTAGATAACCACTTTCCAAAAGGCGCCTTACTTCCTAAAGTTAGGATGATGAATGATTCGGAAGCTTTGGGAATATATATTTAACACTGGCAAAGAAATTTAAATAAGATAGAAGTACATATTAATTGATACACATTAGATTAAAGATAGAGTGGTTCAAAAATATTTTTTTATATTTTAAAAGTATTTTTTCACCCCAAAATGTTAGAAAGCCATTAAGAAAATATCTTTCATAATAAAGTTAAGGTCCAGCTCTACCAATCCAGATTGGAATTGCCACTTCAATTATACCGACTCTTGTAGTATTAGAATTTAAAAGGAAGGGAATAAGAAAGGAAAAGAGTGTGTCTAATATAAATTTTTAATTAGAAAATTATTAAAATTGATAATTAAAATATTCCTCATACAAATACATCCTTTGCGGATGTATGTAAGATCACAGATGCTAAAGTCAATGTATAAAGGACTGTGATCCAATAAATTTAGATGAGATCCAAAATAATTTATCAATCAAAAGAAACCTGACTCTTGTCCCTTATAAATTGTAGGTCAGGTATTTTATTTTCATATATGGAAAGCCATGGAGCTGATCACATTGGGAGTCACTATTTAATAACTTTTATGACTCCTTAAAAGTTAGTTGATACAGTGTATGACTGACATACAGATCCTTATGGATATATTTCATCCAGAAGTATAGGATACTGTATCTATATATTGAATTTAGCAGCCAAAACTCAAACTCATGCAGTCATAAAGTATCTTATGTCAATTTATATAGTCCTGTTTGATGTGATCATAAGTAATTAATAGCTTGATGTTAACCTGCATGCTGTAAAATAGACCATTTTTTGTAAGAGAGCAGCTCCACTTCATTACATGTGTCCAGCCGATGACAAACAGTAGGTGCGGTTCACATTGACAATCCTACATGCAGTTGTGCTGTTAGGATCGCAAGTGAAAGTTAAAGTCTGCCACCCTAGGTGTTTCTATGCTGGGCACACAATTAGGCAATCCGCACGATCAGTATCAGTGCGGACCCCCACAGAGGCCACCCAAGTGTCCAAGCCGGCTAAGAAAGACCCACCACGTGCAGCAAGGTACTGCTCGCACTATGCCTGCGAGCGGGCAGCAATTCAAGCTCCGTGGTGTCGCCAGCTGATCCAGCCTATAAATCAAAGGCTGTCAGTACTAGAGCAGAGCTAGCTTACTCATAAGGTCATACAGCGTATATTTGTTGCATCAGCTGCATTAGATTCCCATATTTATTAATTGTTTGTATTGATCACCATCTAACTAATGTCCCTGACGCGCGTATCGCCGGAATACAGGCTTTTTCTAAGGGCAAGGTCGGCCCAATCTGCAGGATATTTATACACCCTGTCATGACTGACAGGTGGATCAACCAATCACATTATATATTTTTCAAAAATACTTTTTTGGGGATTCAGAAATAAATAGTCTTTTCTCCATCATGTCCTCCGAATAATGGTTTCCTATTGCTGAAAGTTTATGACAGAGGGCACATTATAACAGATTTTGACCAAAATTCCAGTCCACATTATATTCAAATATAGAAACTCATGCCATCACAATCCATCCATTATTACTTATTATGGGCAAGTTGTGCACCTACAATGTATATACGTACACATTCCATCACCCAGAATATAACTTATGACTAGCATGAATTCCACGTTTTCAGCAAATACTCTATAATTATACCCTAGGATTTTATAGGAAATAGCCAAAGTATAAATTCTCGTTTAGGCCATGGGGACTAACACTATTATTCCTAAAGATCCATTCCCTCTCCTTCCTTAGGAGTGCAAGGTCTAGATCCCCTCCCCTAATGTTCAGTTTGATTTGGCACATTGCCCATCTTCGAAGTTCTCTCCAACGCATTCCGTGCTTGTCCTTGAAAGGTCTCGCAATCAGAGTGGGAGCAAATGTTTTATTCCATTCACGACTGGTCTGTTCGTCTTTGTCAAAATTAATAATACTTCTGATGTGCTCTCTTATGCGGGTTTTTAAATCCCGCATTGTCTTCCCTACATATCTTAATGCACATGTGCATTCCAGACAGTATACAACCCCCATCGAATTGCAATTGAGATGTTGATAAAGGCAGAAGATTTCTCCAAAGGCTTCAGTAAATGATTTTTTTGGAATCAAAATCTGACATGCCCTACACATTTTGCGAGGAAAAAATCCGGGATCTTTTGTTACTAGTGATGTTTCCGTACGTTTAAAGTGACTGGACACCAGGAGATTGGACATCGATATTGTCTTCCTATAGCCGGACGAGGCTTGTGATGTTAGACATTTTTCAAGATCACTGTACGATCTGAGAACATCCCAGTGTCTATTTAAAATAGTCAGCATCTCCTGCCAGTCCTCATGATAGTCCGTAATGTATCTGATTTTGTCACTCAAATTCTTGTCCCGTTTTTTGGGGACTAATAATTCATTTCTGTCAGTCCTCATAGCTATGTTATAGGCTCTTTTGATTGTCCTTTCAGAATAGTGTCTCTCCGGGAGTCTCAATTTGAGCTCCTGTGCTCTCACCTTGAAACTCTCAAACGTGGAGCAATTCCGATGTAATTGTAGAAATTCTACTTTAGGGATGGCCCTAATTGTTGTGATAGAATGGGCACTTTCAGCGTCAAGAATGCTATTAGTCGCTGTATCCTTCCGATATAAGTCCGTCTGTATCATATTCTCTGCATCCCTAAATATTATGATATCCAAAAATGGTATACAGTCCCTATTATAGCAGAGGGTTAGCATCAAATTAAGATGGTTATTGTTAACAGTGTCAATGAAATCCACGAGATCTTTCTAAGTGCCTTTCCAAATCAATAGCACGTCATCTATGTAACGTTTCCACGTTACAATGCAATCAATAAATGATGACATGTCCTCAGCAAAAACTATCTCCTCCTCCCACCATCCCGAATATAAATTTGCAAAGGTGGGCGCGATGGCCGCCCCCATCGCTGTCCCACACGTTTGAAGGTAGAAGCGGCCGTCAAAGAGGAAATAATTCCTCTTTAAAATTAATTTGAGGAGATTTAGGATAAATTCCTTATGTGGCAGACTGTAAATGTCATTTTTATTAAGAAAAAATTCTACCGCCTTACAACCCCTCTCCTGATCTATGCTGGTGTTGAGACTTTCTACATCACAGGTCACAAGTAATTCCTGCTGGTCTAGTTTGTATCCTTGTAACTCCTTTAACACCTGCATAGTGTCTCTGGTATAGGAGGGAGATCATAAACATATCCTCTTAATTCTTGGTCTAGCCACTGATTGGCCTTTTCCGTAAGATTTCCTATACCAGAGACAATTGGTTTCCCAGGTGGATTCTCAAAATTCTTATGGACCTTCGGGAGCATGTATAAGGTCGCCACCCTCGGACTTTTGATCATCAAAAAATCTTTTTCTCTCTTGGTTATGGCTCCTCTCTCAAATCCCTGAAGGACAAGCTCTTTATATTCATCCAAAAATTGAGTTGTGGGATCACTCTAGAGGGGTCTGTAGCACTCCCTATTGATAAGTTGCTTCTTTGATTCTGCTAAGTATTTCTCCTTTGGCCAAATCACAATATTGCCCCACTTGTCACTAGATTTAAAAATTACATCATCCCACTGCTTCATGATATTGATGGTCTGCCTTTCCTCTTATTCAGTGTGTGGTCTCATTATTTTCTCAGGTAGGGGTAAAACATCTTTCGTGACCATATCAACAAATGTCTTAACAGCAGGGCTAGTATGTAGGGGGGGGGCATATTAGTTGACTTAGGTTTCAAAATTTTCTTTCTCTATTTCATCCTACTTTTATCACCCGTATCTATCCCCTCTTCCGGGATGTCATCATTCAGTTCTTCTAAAATTTGCATTGCTCGGGATTCTTGACTTGATGGATTCAAGAGGTCTCCTTTATTTTGTTTAAATCAGTATTTATTCTGTCCTGAAAAAATCTTTCTAAAGATAAGCTTCCGTCCAAACAGATGCAAGTCTTTAATAACATTGAATTTATTTAAACGTGTTGTAAAAAAAAAAATTGAAACCCTTTTTGAGAATATTAGTCTGGGCACCAGTCATTACATGTTGGGAGAGATTGATGATCCTCAATGAATGAGTCTCATTTGCATCTTGCCTTATCATTTCTTTCTGCCCCTGTGTTTGTTCGACCCCCTGAATTCCCATCGGCCTCTGTTCCGTAAAAAAGGAAATGAGGGATTGATGTTATTGTCCTCAACATCAGTTCGCCTCTCTCTCTAGGAAGGCTGTTCGGAGTCAGATTCCGAGACATTGCTGCTCTCCGCATCAGTTCCGGAAAAATCTTGTCTATATCCTTCCTGTCTTCTAGTAGGGGGCTTTTTAATCTGTTGTGACAGATTTTTATTCCAACTATAAATCTGACCCTTAGAATTATCCAACTTATCTCTCAGATATTTTCTCCTTTTTTGTGTTTTAATTTTGACCTCTACTTTATCAATATATTGAAGAGTTTGTTTAAGGCCCTCTTCAAATCCTGATTTACCCTCTATTGCCTCTATCTTGGGGGTTACATCTTCAAGTTCTCTCTCTAATTTTTCTATCACATATGTTTCATCCTCAGCCAAAATCCTCATTAATTTCCTTGAGCACTCAGTTAGGGTGACCTCCCATTTCTCTTTTATATTGGGTCTACTAAGGTCATATGAAGGAAAAATGGAGACCCGTAAGCCTCTTGAGATTAGTCCTTGTTCTAAATACTGTTCAAGACTAGATTTTGTCCAGATTGCTTGCATATGTTTAATTTGCATGCCCCTAAATTTCTTTAGGAGATCATCCATTCCTAAACCATCTCCCGGGATATCTCCTCCCATATGGGATTCCTCATTGAATACCGTTTTCATGTCATCTTTCTGACGAGCAAGTCTTGTTTGTAATTGAAATAAAGTTTAGATGTAGCCATAATAATGTTTGATTTTCACTGCGATGTCACTAATCCCCAAAGTGATCTTCCAAAAATTATACTGATAAACTATATTGCAGTAGAAGAGTTGTAGTATTAGCAGTAGTAAATCGGGTGAGAAACCGTATAGTAGTCTGTATCCATAAAATACACATAATCAAGGAGCAAGAGTTAAATAATTACGAGGTTAAGCAGGAGAAAGATCTTTCATTTGATCTGGATCACTGGCAGTTACAACGAAAGTAGCATCAATGTCAGGGAAATAATAAGAATAGATTGTTCCTCATCTAACGGCTGTGATACCGACATAAACTTTTATGGAACTATAAATTCTATTGCCATTAATTGGCTTTTAAAATGACGAAGTGTTAGGATGGGAAAAAACTTAGACAAGGCATCTTATAAATCACATTAGCTTGGACGGATATATAACCACTACAAAAATCGAATTCACTATTAATTGATGATTCTATTTTGCAGAAGGCATCAAGAAATAAGTAGTATTGAAAGAAAATGTTCAAAATGTAGTCATGTATTTGAATGACTATTTGCATTAACATGTGGTGCTCAGATCATTACATCCTCAGAGATAACACTTATAGGGCCTGATTCATTGAAACCAGAATTGTTCACGCTGGTCGTAATGAGGGGGAGTGCTGCTGCCTCTTCCTGAATCTGCTGCGTCTGACAAATGGTGTGTGCCTCCGTCAGAAATCTTACTCCAGTCTGGCATAGGGAATGCTACAGCTCGTCATGAATTCCATTTCGGCAGAGCTGGGAGACACTGGAGCAAAAATACCAAAACTAGCAAAATTTAGGTGCAACTCCAAGTTGCGCCTAAATTTTGTGACTTTTCAAAGCTTTTACTTCAGAATTCTTGCTTGAAAGCTTTGATGAATCGGGCCCAAACAGTTATAATGTTAACCCCTTTCTGATGTGATCAGCAATAGTACATCGCACTGGCCTGGGCCTATTAGACCAGGTACGCACTATTATGCATCACGGGATCGCGCCCGCACACAAGCGGTGCGGGGGGATCGCCGCTGGGTGTCAGCTGATTGTCACAGCTGACACCCAGTGCTATGTGCCAGGAGCAGTCCTGCACCGCTTCCAGCACATTAACCCCCAAAATGCTGCGATCAAAGTCGATCGCAGCATTCCCGGAGCAAGGGGAGGTAAGGTCTGCTTACTTACCTCTTCTCCGGCATCCCGCGATATCTGTGCCGGGTCCCGGTGGTTGTCATGGCGACCCGATGTCGTCATGACGACATCTGGGTCACCAGACAGCAGGAAATTAGCTAGATCGTGCTCAGTGTACGGTCTAACTAACTTGTGTGTGCAACGCTGCAGCCTGCATAGCATAGAGATGCCGCTGCAGCATGTCTATGCTATGCAAGCGATCTGGGTTAAAAAGTGAAAGTCCCATAGTGGGACAAAGTGTAAAAGTAAAAAAAAATTCAGAACGTGAAAAAAAAAAATTGTAAAAATATTTTAAAAAAATGAAAAAATAATCCCCCCAAAAAATATATACAGTATACTGTACCCATACATAAATATTATTATGAAAAAAAAACAAAAGCAATAAAAGTACACATATTTGGTATCGCCGCGTCCGGAACGACCTGACCTATAAAACTGTCCCACTAGTTAACCCCTTTAGCGAACATGGTAAAAAAAGAAATAAAAAACTAAGCAAAAAACAATGCTTAATCATCATACTGCCAAACAAAAAATGGAATAAAACGTGATCAGGCTGCCGTACAGCTCCATCAGCCAAAAAATAAAAAAGCTATAGCTCTCAGAATAAAGCGATATAAAAAAATAATTTTTTCTATAAAATAATTTTTATTGTTTAAAAGCACCAAAACATAAAAAAGATATAAATGTGGTACCGCTGTAAACGTATTGACCCGAAGAATAAAGCATAAAAATAAATTAAAAAAAAATTCCAGAATTGCTGTTTTTTGTTTATTCTGCCTCCCAAAAATTGGAATAGAAAGTGATCAAAAAATGTCACGTGCCTGAAAATGGTACTAATAAAAACGTCATCTTGTCCCACAAAAAACAAGCTATCACATGACTCTGTAGGCCGAAATATGAAAAAATTATAGCTCTCAAAATGTGGCGATGCAAAAGCTAATCTTTGCAAAAAGAATGTTTTTTTTAGTGTGTGATAGCTGTCAATCATAAAAACCTGATATGAATCTGATATCGCTGTAATCGCACCTACCCAAAGAATAAAGTCGTCTAATCACTTATACCGCACGAGGAACGGCGTAAAGAAAACTCTAGGGTTAGGGCTAGGGTTAGACTAGGGTTATGGTTGTGCTAGGGTTACGGTTAGGGTTGAGCTAGTGTTAGGGTTGTGCTAGGGTTAGGGTTGTGCTAGGGTTAGGCTTGTGCTAGGGTTAGGCTTGTGCTAGGGTTAGGCTTGTGCTAGGGTTAGGCTTGTGCTAGGGTTGTGCTAGGGTTAGGGTTGTGATAGGGTTGTGCTAGGGTTAGGGTTGGGCTCGATTTAGGGTTTTGCTAGAGTTAGGGTTGGACTAGGGCTGGGGTTAGGGTTGTGTTAGGGTTGTGCTAGGGTTAGGGTTGGGCTAGGGTTAGGGTTGGGGATAAGATTGTGTTGGGTTGGGATTTTTTCAAAAGTAAAAAAAAAAATGACGATATGGCGACTAGTGTTGAGCACAAGTGCTCGTTACTTGAGTTTGCATCGGGAGCTCGGGTATGCACCGAGTATCGTGGGTGCTCAAGTGACATGCTTGAATCTCTGCCCCATATGTTTTGCAGCTGTTATACAGCCAAAAAAACCTCGCGGGGATTGCCTGCCATGCACTAGCAATCACCGCATGTTTTTATTTGGGTGTCTAATAACCGTGAAAGAGGCGGGGCGGGCACTCGAGCATGTCACCCGTGATACTTGGAGCATACCCGAGAACCTGATGCAAACTCAAGCAGCAAGCACTTGCGCTCAAGACTAATGACAACTTATTCAATGGCCTAATGTTATCAAATTCTGTGTCATACCTCTGGGTTCAAAATGTTCACTATACCCCTAGATAACATCCTTGAGGGGTGTAGTTTCTAAAATGGGGTCACTTGGGGGGGGGGTTTCACTGTTTAGGCACATCTGGGGCTCCCCAAATGCAACATGGCGTCCACTAATTATTCAAGCAAATTTTACATTCAAAAAGTCAAATGGCACTCCTTCCCTTCCAAACCCTGCCGTGCGCCCAAACAGTGGTTTTCCCTCACATATGGGGTATCGGCATATTCAGGAGGAATTGCACAACAAATGTTTGGGTCCATTTTTTCCTGATACCCTTGCGAAAATAAAAAATTGGGGTCTAAAGTAACATTTTTGTGAAAAAAGTTAAATGTTCATTTTTTTCTTCCACATTCCAAAAATTCCTGTGAAGCACTTGAAGGGTTAATAAACTTCTTGAATGTGGTTTTTAGCACCTTGAGAGGTGCAGTTTTTATAATGGTGTCACTTTTGGGTATTTTCTGTCATAAAGGCCCATCAAAGTCACTTCAAATGTGATGTGGTCCCTAAGATAATGGTTTTGTAAATTTTGTTGGAAAAATGAGAAATCGCTGGTCAACTTTTAACCCTTCTAACTTCCTAACAAAATAAAATTTTGGTTCCAAAATTGTGCTGATGTAAAGTAGACATGTGGGAAATGTTATTTATTTACTCTTTTGTGTGACATATCTCTCTGATTTAAGGGCATGAAAATTCAAATTTTGAAAATTGCGAATTTTTTTGCCAAATTTATGATTATTTCACAAATAAACACAAGTCATATTGAAGAAATTTTACCACTATCATGAAGTACAATACGTCACAAAAAAAACAGTCTCAGAATCAGTGGGATCTGTTGAAGCGTTCCAGAGTTATAACCTCATAAAGTGACAGTGGTCAGAATTGTAAAAATTGGCCTGGTCATTAACGTGCAAACCACCCTCGGGGTGTGTGTGTGGGGGGGTTAACACAGCTTTTACTTCAAAATCAGCTTTTTCGGTATGGTACATTGACAAGGTTTGTGAGTTTTACATTTACTCACTTTTGTAGATGTAGAACATGAGGTTCTAAAACAGGCCACTCTTCCACCACTTCATCTTTTCCACTTTGAACTGTACCATCTTCATCTTCAGTAGTTGAACAAAGCGTTTCCTGTTCTTTTTCCAACATGCTATCCAAAGTATATGATGAATCCCTATTTGCCATGTCAACACTGAAGGTTCCTAGGCCAGAATGTGCACATATCAGTCACTGACATACTTAAAGGGAATCTGTCACCCCCTGGGACTTATCTGACCTCCTAATATGGGCATACAGGTGATAGAAATGTAAATCTATTCATACCTGTATGCCTCATATTAGAGGTCTTGTTGCTGTGAAATTTATTTTTATTCATTCAGGTTTCTGATGTGTTCCAGTCTCGGTGCCCCGACGAAATTCCCGCCTCCTGTGTGAGTTATAATGTTTCCCTCCTCCCCTGCACATCACAGTGCCTTGTGACGTGTAGTTGTGGCGGCCAAATCCTGCACCTGCGCACTTCACTTTTTGCGCAAGGTGCACTTCTTCCTCCCGTTTATATTCATTGTAGAGCAGGGATCTTTCGCAGAGGTGCCAGGAAGTCACAGTGACTCGCCGGCGCCTACGGACAAGATCCCTGCAGTACAATGACCAAATATAGGAGGAAAAAGTGCTCCTTCTGTAAAAAGTGAAGTGCGGGATTTGGCCACCGCAAATGCATGTCACAGGGCACTGTGATGTGCAGGGGAGGGGGGAAACATTATAATATACACAGGAGGCAGGGATTTCTTCTGGGCCCAGGGCCGGCAAGCCATCAGAAACTTGTATGAAGAAACCAAAATTTCACACCAACAAGACCTCTAATATGAGGCATACAGGTAGGAATAGATTTACAAGTGAAGTCATCACGTGACGACATTATCGGACTTTACTCCTCTGGTCAGACCTCATCTGGACTACTGTGTCCAGTTTTGGGCACCACATTTTAAAAAAGACATTGAAAAACTGGAGCAAGTTCAGAGAAGAGCGACCAGAATGGTGACCGGTCTGCATACCATGTCTTATGAGGAACGGTTACAGGATTTGGGAATGTTTAGCTTGCAAAAAAAGAAGACTGAGAGGAGACTTAATAGCTGTCTACAAATATCTCAAGGGCTGTCACATTGTAGAAGGATCATCTTTATTCTCATTTGCACAAGGAAAGACTAGAAGCAATGGGATGAAACTGAATGGGAGGAGACACAGATTAGATATTAGAAAAAACTTTTTGACAGTTAGGGTGATCAATGAGTGGAACAGGCTGCCGCGAGAGGTGGTGAGTTCCCCTTCAATGGACGTCTTCAAACAGAGGCTGGACAGATATCTGTCTGAGATGATTTAGTGAATCCTGCTTTGAGCAGGGGGTTGGACCAGATGACCCAGAAGGTCCCCTCCAACTCTACCATTCTATGATTCTATGATTCTACATTTCTATCACCTGTATGCCCATATTAGTAAGTCAGGTAAGTCGCAGGGGGGGACAGATTCCCTTTAAGGTGCAAATGCCAAACCTAATTGTGCCAAAATGTCCCCTGTAAACACTCTTTAAAGGCAGCTGTTTGAAGTACATGAAAATACCTGCAAAATAACTTGGTCGGCAGCAGAAATTGTATATGCTGGAAGTATATATATCAACATGTTTGGCAATCAGTTGAACTCTATGGATTTGTGTTTACCTTCAGCCTTATAGACTATGAAACCATTGTGCCTGGCAGTTTACAAACAACTGTCTGTCCCGTCCCGACTACCAGCAGTTTGCCATGGATATTGTTCATGAAATCCCTGATGGACAACTGTTATCGCTCAGGGAAACATCATTTGATCATACGGCTAATGCAGTCTGCATCCACCAGAGCAAAGACTGCTCTTGCTTAGTAACTTTCCACTGTGAGTTATAGAGAAGGGTCCTGACCAGGATCTTCCACTCCACTGTATATGGACTACATTTGTCTAGAGGACACCATAGCTTTAAAAACGTTTTAAAATGTTTGCTAAATTTTAACATGTTTAACATATAGAATTACAAATCTGCAATATACTTTAATTTTGGTTCAGTCCCTAAGAGGCTGTCAGTTTTAATTTGGAAACTACTCTCATTTACATTTGCCTATTTGTATGTATAAGTTTATATAAACATAACTTAAGTAAAAAAAAATCCAAGTCCTGGTCCTTGAAATCAGCACTTGGTATTTCAATTATAATATAAAGTACTACATAATAGTTCAATTACATGAGCTATAGCTTCAATCAAAGACCTTTGAATTATTAAAAAAGCACATTTTCAAATACAAAAGTAATTATTGGCATAACTAAATATAATTGGTTACCCATATTACAATCTTTATATGAGGGGCAGCAATCTCTCAGCTCTGAGTGCAGGTTTGTAACAATAAAGATTGGTTGTATCTATCCTATATCTATCCTAGAGGCAATTTCAGTCACATCTATTTATTCTTTATACTGGTTTTATTTGTAAAAATTGAGAAATAAAACTATACTTACTGTCAAGTTCCGAGGAAAATTTAATTGCTGTCTTTATGGCAACACAATAAGTGAAATACATCTCGGTGTTGTGTCTCACTGAGATATAAAAAGCGCAGTCTCAAAATATGTCATTGATGGATGGATGTCAGGGCCCTGCCAATGTTTGCTCAGAAAGTGCCACGCATACAAAGACATTTGTGCTTTGCCCGGGTTGTGGTTTATTGAACTGTGAAACAAATGCATCAACATAGCAACTTCAGTGAATAGGCTTCCAAAAATCATCTCCATTCTGCATAGCCATGTGTTAAGGCCACTTTATTTTAAGTCACAGGTAAATATATTAAATCTTCACTCTGTACTTTGCCAGATATATTACAGTTTGATCAATACCCTGTAAGCCTATTTTATGCATGACATGACAAGAATTAGTGGCTCTACTGGTTAAGGTTCATTGGATGGTTTTCATATTCCTGTTTAAATGGAATGTGTCATCAGAGAATGACCTGTCAAGATTTCATGTTATATTTATTTTTTCTTACTTTGATATTTTTTTCTTGTTTTCCAAACCACTTATTGGAGCAGTTCTAACTCTAATTTAAAAGTTTCTGGGATTCATTTTACGGCCGGTGAGGACCAAGAAAATGCACAGATGTGTGATTTCCAAGATACTCCACTCAAGGAATGAAGATCACGTTTATTTATACTGTTAAGAATTTGGAGCATTCCATGCATAAAAGTAGGCATTTCTTACATGATGGTAAATAGCAGAATACCTAGCTGTGTAATAAGTAAAGACACTCCCTGCATCTGCCCAGCTGAGTCACACCCCTGAGCAGTTTCAGTGAGTTCTCGTGAGCATTACCACACCCTAAGAGACTTTGGTAGGTCAGAAGACATATACTCCTTCTTTACTCTAACATACTCTTTATTACAAAAAATCCAGAAACTTTGCAATTTTCATACTTGCCACTCATAGCCTAATATTAGGCTCATAATTCCTCCTTGTTAACTTTTCAGTAGTCAACTCATTATCATCACAGAAAAAATGTCAGAGATCATACTTTTGTATACAGAAGATAACACAGGAGCCACCATTTATAATAGATGATAGTGACTTCCCCCTTCCTGTATAATTTTTGCCCAAATCAGAGCATGACCAGAAATCTCTCTAAGGGCAGTGGCACAAACCATAGATTCTCTCATTCCAGAGACTCGGGCCAATTATGCAACTGACACTCTGATCAAACCCTGAGTGCAGTCTGATGTTTTCCACGCACTCATTGACTTGCATGGCCGAGTGTGATCCGAATACAGAATTAAACTTGGGCATATCACAACATTGGTGCGGGTGTGATCCGATGTTTTGTTGAATCGGACTCAGACTGATAATACAATCATGTGCATGAGCCATTGTAGACATCAATGAGTCAGGACCTGTCTATTGCTTTCTATGGTCCATGCGACTACTATAAAGCATATGTCTAAGTGCTGTTAACACAAACTCAGGCAGGATGGCTATCACTGTAAAAGAAAAAAAAATCTACAATTAGAAAATAAAAAGATATAGGAAAAATATTTAATTTTACTTAATAAAAATACTATGTAATCGTTTTCTTTTTGTAACTTTCACTCCTATCCAAGAGCTTCTCCTTTTGGCAGGACCGTGAAGTCATGGCGAGTTTTGGGTGGAATTGTAGTCGGTAAAAATGTTACAACTCCAAAAATTAATATCCATTGTTAACATTGTAAAATTAATTAATCATTTAATTAATAATTTTTATAGGCATTTTAAAAAGTTTAGAAATGCTAAAGGGGTTTTCCACCACTTTAGTCAATCAGATCAGTGGGACTTCAACACCTGGTACTACCACAGCTCAGCTGTTTGCAGCGCCAGCAGAGACCTAATGTAAACAGTGTATGGAGCTGAACACCACCCCTCCACCGTTCTTTTTTGTGGCTGCTTTTGGATACTGCAGATCAGCTCCTACTGATTTCGTGCCTTGGCTTACTGACTCCACAGTACTGCCTTTTAGACCACTTAATGTCGCTATGACAACTGGCATGCATTGATGATGTCACTGGCAGTTGGATAGAATTTTCTCAAGCAAGCATAAACTTTAGAGCACTCCTGACTCCCTTTGTTTTCAGGCCGGCTTTGTGACTTGCTTCCTAATTCCTGTATATCCTTTGCCACCTGTGCTTTTCTTATACCTGGTAACACTATGGCTTAAAGGGGTTCCAGACATATATACAATGTAACCTCCCTGACCTTGTAGCAATGTACATAGGACCCAAGTGTTGGTAAACAATTCCCTAGTCTTTATTTTATTAACCCCTTAGTAACTAAGCCAAATTTTCCAAATGTGACATGTAACTTATGTGGCAAAGTGGAATGACAGGAAAGCAAAATTACCTTTTTGCCACTAAAATATTGCTAACCTCTGAAGAAGTCACTGTAGCTGGCAGACTCTAAGATCATTACTTGCAATGGCAACCACCAGGACAACACAATCGCGATCTCAGGGGATCGAAGGGGTTAAAGAGGGAGCCTCCGCGCTCTGTTAACTATCTAAATGCCGCTGACACTATTGACAGCAGCATCTAGGGGTTAAACAGCCATGGTTGGTGCCAACACCAGGTGAGTGATGCAGCAGGTTGTCAGCTATAGTGTACAGCTGACAGCTGCGGCATTTTCCCCCTTTGGGGGATGTGACGCTCTTATATCTCAGGTCAGTAAACAGGCATATTGTCATTAAGGATGTAGCGTCAGCGTCCCTGCACGCTTCCCATTCCTCCCTCCACCGCCTGGGACGCGACTCACTCACCTCCGCGGGTTCCGTCCTGCACTTCCTCCTCCTCCTGCTACTGCCCGGGGTCTGTGCACGGCTCACAGATCCCCGGGCACTATGCTTAGGGAGCGCACTGTCCCAAAGTGTTCCAACTAATGTCTTGGAGACACTTATTATTTAAGGCACCTCCACCTGTTGGGAGGTGCCTGAGCAATGTGTTTTGTCAGTTAGTCTGCACGCTTGCTAGTTTCAGGTCCCCTGCCTGTGTGTACCTGCCAGTACCTGCTAATTCCCACTAGCGCCTGCCTGTACCTAACAGTACCAGCTTGCTCTAGCTCATTCCTGCCTGTCCCTGCTTGTGCCTTCCAGCATACCTGCCAGCACCTGCTGTGCCAGTCTGCGTACCAGTTGCACCTGCCTGCGCCTGCCGAGCCTGTCTGTATACCATCCGTACCTGCCTCCAGCGGCTGTATCAGTCTCTTTACCAGCTGTACCTGCCTGCATCTGCCGTGTCAATCTGTATACCAGCCGTACCTGCCTGCATCTGCCGTGCCAGTCTGTTTACCAGCTGTACCTGCCTGTACCTCCAGTGCAAGTCTGCATACCAGACGTACCTGCCTGCACCTGCCGTGCCAGTCTGTATACCAGCTGTACCTGCCTGCAGCTGCCATTCCAGTCTGCATATGAGCCGTACCAGCCTGCACCTGCCGTGCCAGTCTGTATACCAGCCATACCTGCCTGTACCTGCCGTGCCAGTCTGCATCTCAGCCATAACTGTCCACACCTACCCTGTCTTTCAGTATGCCTGCCGTGCCTGACTGTATGCCTGCCGTGCCTGCCTATACTTGTCAAGTCCATCCATTCTTGCCCTTTCCATCTACCTGCCTCTTTGAGGGTCAGCTGACGTGTGTCCGAGGTCTGTCTTGGAGTAGCACCTGGCGTCCCTCTGGAGCCAATTTAACCCCACCATCAGGGACTCCAGCAAAGAGACAGGTGTTCGCCTAGTCACGCCCCTCCAGGTTCTCTTTGGGCCATGGCACAGTGGTTTCACTACCATGAACGTTACAGTTTTCTCAGGCCATGGAATCCGCTGGCTCTCAATATTCTGGCGTGGCTCAATCTACTATGGGAAAGAGGGGATCCCCTTGTCTTCAACCTCCAGACTTTTTTAGAAACCTTTTGCAAGGTCTTTGATGAGCCTGGCAGCGTTTCCTCCGCAGCATCCTCACTCCTCAGATTGCACCAGGGAAATCTCACAGTGGGCCAGTACACCGTCTGAGAATCTGTACCCTGTCTGATGAACTCACCTGGAACAATGAGGCTATGGTGGCCACCTTCTGGGAGGGGCTTTGCGGGATAATTAAGGATGAGAGGCCGGTCGTGATATTCCTACCTCTTTGGATGACCTGGCGTCCCTAGACATCTGGATTGACATCAGGTTTCAGGAGCGCTCCAAATAAGTAACTCGTGAGAGAAGATCTATGCCCTCGTCTCCTACCTTCCAAAGGCCGATCATGCCATGGATTTCTGCTTCGACACGCTCCCCTTAATCCAATCAAATCGACTGGGTGAAGATGGCCCAGCATTGCCAGGAGGCCCATGGTGCCGAGGGAAGGTGTTTCTATTGTGGCAGTTTGGAACATTTAATCCACTCCTGTCCTAAAACAATGGGAAAGTCCAGGGTCTGTTGGAGAGGCTACCCTGGGCGAGCACTATTCCTCTCCACCACTGACTCTGTTGGTATCTGTTTCCTGTGGCAACATTTATTGTGTTGAATTGGCCTATCTGGACTCTGGCTCTGCCGGAAATTTAATTCAACGGGCCGTTGTGGAGCGGTATCAGATTCCCATCCAAAGTCTACAGGATCCATTGGTGGTGTTGTCTGTAGATGGGGAACTTCTATCTGAGACCGTCCTTTTGGTTTCTGAACCTGTGGAACTTCGGGTGGGAACGTTGCACAAAGAGAGGATCCCTCTTTATGTACTATCAGGTTTGTCCCATCCTCTGCTCCTGGGCTTGCCATGGCTACGAAAACACAAGCCTGTCTTGGATTGGAGATCCGGAGAAGTACTCCGTTGGGACCAATCCTGTCAAGAGAGATGTCTTGTCCCCATTCGTCCTGCGTGACCTCCGGTTACTCCATCAAATTTACCTGGCTTGCCTCCCGCTTATTGGACTTTTCAATAAAAAGGAGACGGAAACGCTTCCACCACATAGGCCGTACAATTGCCCTATAGATCTCCTTACAGGCTCTTCTCCTTCACGAGGCCGTATCTACCATCTTCATTTCCAGATTGCTTGCCCTGAAAATTTAGTAGTTTAGGCTTGAGGACCCTGAGGCTTTCCGCAATCTCATGGCGGCGGCGGTCTCTCGGTACTCGGTCCCCAACCACCACTATTTTTCCCGGTGTGCTGTCCCCGCCTTACACAAGTACGTGTCCCATAACATCACCCATGCCCTGACTAATGCAGGTACTGGGAAAATTCACTTAATGACTGACACGTGGACAAGAGTTTTTGTGGCCAGGGACGCTACATTTCCCTGACAGCACACTGGGTGAACCTTGTGGAGGCTGGGACTGAATCACACCGTGGGACAGAATATGTGCTACCGACACCGAGGATTATGGGCCCTAGTTCCATCAGAGTTTCCTCCAACTCCCACACCTATTCCTGAACCCCCTCCTCCTTCTCATCTTCCATCTCTGAATTGTCATCTTGGAGCACGTCGTCCAGTCGCAAGCTGGAAGCAATACGTGGCAACAAAGTCTGCTGAAATTAATTTGTTTAGGTGACAAACAGCACACCGCAGCAGAGTTG
Organism: Phyllobates terribilis; assembly: GCF_046119375.1. Taxonomy (NCBI): domain Eukaryota; kingdom Metazoa; phylum Chordata; class Amphibia; order Anura; family Dendrobatidae; genus Phyllobates; species Phyllobates terribilis. The sequence continues at coordinate 298,166,406 of NW_027362771.1, forward strand.
GGGAAAAGTATAACACACCAGACCGATCTGTGGCTCTCGCCGCTGAACCTACAACCAGGCATGGTCATGTGTGATAATGGCCGTAACCTGAGGGTGGCTCTGAAGCTTGGTAAGCTCGCACTCATACCATGCCTTACCCACGTGCTCATCTTAATGGTTCAGCAGTGTCTGAAAATCTACCCAGATTTGCCTGAGCTACTTGTGGAAGGTACGCTGTGTCTGTGCCCATTTCTGCAAGTCAGCTACAGCTGCTGCCGGTCTAGCAGTGCTGCAGCAGCGCTTGCAAGTGCCAGCTCACCACCTAGTGTGCGACGTGACCACGTGCTGGAACTCCATATTACAAATGTTGGCTAGGCTTTGTGAGAAGCAGAAAGCAGTAGTTGAAGACCAGCTACAACATGACTGTTGGTATCCCGGTCAGCCTGCGCACAACAACCAACGAGTGGGCATGGATATCTGACATATGTGAGGTTCTACAAAACTTTGAGGAATCAACCAAGATGGTTAGTGGCGATAACACCATAATCAGCAAAAGGGACTGAGCATTTAATTTGCCCAGCCACATCCTAAGGTGGAGACATGGTGAATGACCTCCCCCCTTCTCAAAGTCATTCACAAAAAAACACTCCCTTTTAAAATGGTGGTTTAACCCCCAACACATAACATGCTGGAGGAAAATTTGTAGGTTTAGTTCACTGAAGCTAGTAGCCGCAATGAAACGTATCTCCCCTCACATACAGTACAGACCAAAAGTTTGGACACACCTTCTCATTTAAAGATTTTTCTGCATTTTCATGACTTTGAAAATTGTACATTCACACTGAAGGCATCAAAACTATGAATTAACACATGTGGAATTATATACTTAACAGAAAAGTGTGAAACAACTGAAAATATGTGTTATATTATAGGTTCTTCAAAGTAGCCACCTTTTGCTTTGATGACTGCTTTGCACACTCTTGGCATTCTCTTGATGAGCTTCAAGAGGTAGTCACCGGAAATGGTCTTCCAACAATCTTGAAGGAGTTCCCAGAGATGCTTAGCACTTGTTGGCCCTTTTGCCTTCACTCTACGGTCCAGTTCACCCCAAACCATCTCGATTGGGTTCAGGTCTGGTGACTGTGGAGGCCAGGTCATATGGCGTAGCACCCCATCACTCTCCTTCTTGGTCAAATAGCCCTTACACAGCCTGGAGGTGTGTTTGGGGTCATTGTCCTGTTGAAAAATAAATGATGGTCCAACTAAACGCAAACTGGATGGAATAGCATGCCGCTGCAAGATGCTGTGGTAGCCATGCTGGTTCAGTATGCCTTCAATTTTGAATAGATCCCCAACAGTGTCACCAGCAAAGCACCTCCACACCATCACACCTCCTCCTCCATGCTTCACGGTGGGAACCAGGCATGTAGAGTCCATCCGTTCACCTTTTCTGCGTCGCACAAAGACACGGTGGTTGGAACCAAAGATCTCAAATTTGGACTCATCAGACCAAAGCACAGATTTCCACTTGTCTAATGTCCATTCCTTGTGTTCTTTAGCCCAAACAAGTCTCTTCTGCTTGTTCCCTGTCCTTAGCAGTGGTTTCCTAGCAGCTATTTTACCATGAAGGCCTGCTGCACAAAGTCTCCTCTTAACAGTTGTTGTAGAGATGTGTCTGCTGATAGAACTCTGTGTGGCATTGACCTGGTCTCTAATCTGAGCTGCTGTTAACCTGCGATTTCTGAGGCTGCTGACTCAGATAAACTTATCCTCAGAAGCAGAGATGACTCTTGGTCTTGCTTTCCTGGGGCGGTCCTCATGTGAGCCAGTTTCTTTGCAGCGATTGATGGTTTTTGCAACTGCACTTGGGGACACTTTCAAAGTTTTCCCAATTTTTTCGGACTGACTGACCTTCATTTCTTAAATTAATGATGGCCACTCGTTTTTCTTTACTTAGCTGCTTTTTTCTTGCCATAATACAAATTTTAACAGCCTATTTTGTAGGATTATCAGCTGTGTATCCACCAGAGTTCTGCACAACACAACTGATGGTCCCAACCCCATTTGTAAGGCAAGAAATCCCACTTATTAAACCTGACAGGGCACACCTGTGAAGTAAAAACCATTTCCGGTGACTACCTCTTGAAGCTCATCAAGAGAATGCCAAGAGTGTGCAAAGCAGTCATCAAGCAAAAGGTGGCTACTTTGAAGAACCTAGAATATAAGACATATTTTTAGTTATTTCACACTTTTTTGTTAAGTATATAATTCCACATGTGTTAATTCATAGTTTTGATGCCTTCAGTGTGAATGATCAATTTTCATAGTCATGAAAATACAGAAAAATCTTTAAATGAGAAGGTGTGTCCAAACTTTTGGTCTGTACTGTATATATATATATATATATATAATACAATGCCGAAGATTTCACTTCTTACATTACATGAGGGATATCTATTGTAAATTCTACAAAAGCTCAGAAACCAGCGAATCCTCGCAGCGCACAGTGCAGACCGGACAGTAGAGTCCTCCATACAGTATTATGGGCACCACATAGTCCTCCATGCAGTATTATGGGCCCCATATATTGCTCCATACGGAATAATGGACCCCATGTAACGCTCCATGCAGGATACTGGTCCCCATATAACGCTCCATACAGGATACTGGCCCCCACATAATGCCCCATGCAGGATGTCACTTCCCCCTCCATATAATGCCCCAGGCAGGATGTCACTTCTCCCCATATAATGCCCCATGCAGGATGTCACTCCCCCCCCATATAATGTGCCATGAAGGATGTCACCTCTCCCCCCTCCCACCCCCCATATAATGCCCCATGCAGCATGTCACCTCTCTCCCCCCCAATATAATGCTCCATGCATGATGTCACCTCTCCCCCCATGCAGGATATCACCTCTCCCCCCACCATATAATGCCCCATGCAGGATATCACTTGTTTCCCCCTCCCATATAATGCCTCATGCCTCCATACATAAAAAAATAAATCAAACACTCACCTCACTTCTCACCTGCTGCCGCTGCTTTGGATTCCTGCGTCACTGGCGTCTCCCCACTCTGTGCTGTGACGGCTCAGGAAGACTTCACCACACCCTCTGACCTGAGAAGTCACAGTGCAGCAGCCGCAAAAGAGACCGGACCTGCTGCGGAGGCACGGGGAGAGGTAAGTATTGCTCACGGGTCCCATAGCACGGCGGGTTGCCCGACGGTGAGTGGTCCCCCCCCCCGCCTGCTCAGGGCCCCGGCACTTGCCCGGGTGCGCCAGGTGCTGACTCCAGGCCTGTCGCCTAGTCTACCCAGTCTGCGACTAGGGTGGAAAAGTCATTGGAGATCCATGACTGGTTCATCTTGATGAAAGTTAGGCGGTCTATACTTTCAGGGCACAGCCGGATGCACTTATTCATCAGGACACCACCAGGATCACTGAAGACGCATTCTGAGAGAATACTTGCTGCAGGGCATGCCAAAACCTCCAAGGCGTGACAGGCAAGCTCAGGCCACCCTTCCATTTTTGAAGACCAAAATGCAAACACGGCCAAACCCCTTTATGGCATTGATATTGAGCTTGAGATACTCCTGCACCATCCTCTCCAGTCATTCACTAGGTGTCATACTTGTCCTCTGTTCTGCTGATGCACGGGCTGGTCTAAAAATGTTTGAAACAACTCACAGAAATTGCTTCTGCCACTTACACTGCTACTGCTGGTAATGTTTTTGCGTTGATGACTCAACGTTCCCGGGGTTGGAAGTCTAGAACTGCGATGTGTGCCTCACTGCTGTCTTGGGGAAAACAACTCTTAAGATTGTCTACAAGCGTGTTTCGATACTCCAGTATGCACGTGTCCCTTTCCAGGTGGAAAGCATCTGGCAAAATTTACTCTTGTACCGTGTATCTAACAGAATGACAACCCAGTATTTCTAATCCTAACAATACAGGCATCATGTTGCAGATAGTGCAGCCAGAAGGCGCTCATGTGTCTGGTGCTTAGATTGAGGTCCAAGTCCATGGTGTGTTGGTGGTGGGATAACACTCAAGTTTGCTTCCTCTGTCCCCTCCCGCCAACCACAGACAACAGAGAGGGAATCATTATCCTCTTCATCTCCTGACTGTTGTGCTCCCATCACCTCTTCCTCCTAGTCCTCCTCTATTTTTTCCTTGGCTCCTGCACCTTCACTATCAGTTTGTCTGGTACCATGAGCCCCCCTTGATCGCTGTAATCCACCCTTCCATGGCACCAGCCTGTGCTACGACAGTCTGTAGCTTACAGATATTGTTATCCCTTCCGCATCCTCCTCTGCTTCCTCTGGGACCACCACCTACACCCGCAGACTATTCAATGTGTGCTCCAGCATGTAGATGACTGGAATAGTGATGCTGATGATGGTATCGTCAGCGCTAACCATCTTAGTAGCTATTTCGAAACTGTGCAGAGGTCCTTCATCTGTGCCCACTGAGCAAGCGTGATTTGCACCACATCCATACTGCATTGGCCCAGGCTATGCAAAATGACATATTGCAGCAGGGCTAGTTGCTGCTGCCACAGTCACTGCAACATGTGCAGAGTGGAATTCCACCATGTTGGCCGCGAGGTGTGAACGGCGGAAGTGAGCACACAGCGACCGTGCGTTCTGCAGAAGCTCATCCAGGCCGGAATAGTGCTGGAGAAATTGCTGTACCAACAGGTTGAGGACATGATCCATGCAAGGCACATGTGTGAGGTTGCCCTGACGTAGAGCCCCCACCAGGTTTGCACCGTTATCACACACGGCTTTCCCTGGCTCCAGGTTCAGTGGAGACAGCCATTGCTCAAACTCGACCTGGATAGCTGTCCACAACTCTTGAGTTGTGTGACTGCAATATCCAAGGCATATTAATTTAAACACTGCCTGATTGCTGTGAGCCCTGGCTGTGCAGTATGGAGGTGGGGGGAATTCTCTCTGCACTGTTGGAACATGTGTTTCATTAAGGGGAGAGGTTGAGGGCACAGGTGGAGGCGGTGGGGGAGGCAGAAGCAGTGGAAGAAGTGTTAGATATAGAGGTTTGTCCCGCAAGCTTTGGGAATTCTAAGACTTGGGAGCAGCTCCTTTCCCCCCTGCCCCTACAACCACCAGAGTCACCCAGTGCCCAGTCAGCGAGATGTAATGCCCCTGGTCATGCTTATTTGTCCAGGTGTCAGTGGTGAAATGCACCCAGTCAGACATAGATTTTTTTTAAAGGAATGGGTGATGTTGTCTGCGATATGCTGGTGTAGTGCAGGCACAGCTTTCTTACAGAAGTAATGGCGAATGGGCAACTGGTACTGGGGGACTACGATGGCCATCAGCTTTCGGAAACCGTATGTATCCACCAGGCAGAGAGGCAGCATTTCTGTGGCCAGCTGATTGGAGATGGTGAAATTCAAGCTCTTAGCTTTGGCATGTGTAGGAGGAAACAATTTTTTACATGACCACAACTGAGGGACTGAGGGCTGTCTGCTATGCTGACAGAGGGTGGAGTAGGGTGAACACGACAAACTGCTGGACTGTGACTAAGGTGCAGTCAGAGATGTTATGGTGGATTGAGAAAGATATGGTGTTCTGAGTGTCTGAGATCGGTCAAAAACAGCAGGTATGTCCACTTCCATAACAGCTAATGGGCTCTCACTCACCCCGACTGTTGCAGGTAAACAAGTGTAGGTTCTGCGGCCGGAGACCTGCGTGAGAACACTTGCCATGGTAACGGAGGAGGAAGAAGCAGATGCGGTTGATGGGGCGACTGGTGGTTGGAGAGGACTAATAGTCTGCATTTTAGCGCAGTGAGATTCCCAGACTAACGCATGTTGATCGCGCATGTGCTGGTTAATGCATGTAGTAGTCAAATTATTGGAATTTTTTCCTCTACAGAGTCACTTTTTACAAAGTTGGCAGATAAAGTGAGTTGGCTCATCCTTTGCGGTCTCAAAAAAGGCCCAGGCTAGGCAACCCTTGCTGCCTCTGCGAACTGCAGACCTGCGACTGCTGCTGGCCACAGCCAGAATTATGGCTGAGGATGCAGTGCTTGTCATGGTTGCATCACTCTGTGTCTAAATCTTTTGTGCTAATTGTGTGGTCCAGCCACACTATCTCAGCAAGTAAATACTGTTTGTTAATTTAGTGACAGGTGACTGACAGGTCTGAGCCTAGGGTTGTGAAACAGCTGGTTAAAAGAGCGGAAGGGTACATCCAACATGAGTGGGAAAAAATTAGGTCCTGGTGGAAGGGGGAATAGGCTTAGTATTTAAGGTGTATGTGGGGTAGGTGATAATTGTCCTATCCAAAGACAACTGACAACTTTTGTTACTGGACGGGCTACTCGACTCCCTTTCTTTGGCAGCCACACAGCAGTACACCTTGTAGATGAGGGCCAGAAAGAGCATGTGCTCCAGTGGATGGCAAGCACTGCATCAAATGACCTCTCCTCCTCTTCCTCCACCTTAAAATCACACACAGTACAGTCCTCAGAGGTGGTTCTTTGTACTAATTGTGTGGTCCAGACACCAGTCCACATTTCAGCATCTAAATACTTTGTGCCAATTGTGTGATTGTTAATTTAGTGACAGGTGAATGACAGGTCTGAGCCTAGGGTTGTGAAACAGCTGGTTAAAAGAGGGGAAGGGTACATCCAACATGAGTGGGAAAAAGGTCGTGGTGGAAGGGGGAATAAGCTTGGTGTTTGAGGTGTATGTGGGGTAGATGGTAATGTTACTGAAAGCTCTACTGAACAAACACCGACTCGTCCTATCCAAAGGCAACTATGAGGAATGGTTAAAGGATCTGGGAATGTTTAGCTTGCAAAAAAGAAGGCTGAGAGGGGACTTAATAGCCTTCTACAAATATCTGAAAGGATGTCACAGTATAGAGGGATCATCCTTATTCCCGTTTGCATATGGAAACACAAGAAGCAATGGAATGAAACTGAAAGAATGAATATACAAATTAGATGTAGAAAAAAGAAAAAACTTTTTGACAGTGTGGGTGATCACTGAGTGGGACAGGCTGCCATGTTAGATATCTGTGTGAGAAGGTTTAGTGAATCCTGCATTGAGCGGTGGGTTAGACATGATGACCCTGGAGGTCCCTTCCAACTCTAATATTCTATGATTCTATGCCCCCAACGCTCCCCCACACAGTATGATGTCCCCACAATCCCGCCCACACAGTATGAAAATCCCCACATGGTATGATGGCCCACACAGCCGACCCTCACGGTATTATGTCCTGTCACACTATGTGATGGCCCCATAGCCTCCTTATACAGTATAATAGCTTATACAGCCCCCCAGACAGTATGAAGCTCCTTATAGTCCCACACCACACATTATGATGCCCTCACAGCCCCACCACATAGTATGATGGCGTAAGATGACCCCACAGTTTCCCTAACACAGTATGAGGCTGCTACAGTATACCCAAAACAATATGATGTCCCCACAGTGTCCCAACACAGTATGATGCCACTACATAGTATGTCTCCACAGTATAATGGCCCTCCACAATGTCCCCCACACAAACTTGAGGCCCCCTTAGTGGCCCTCTATAGAATGATTTCCCAACTGTTTCCCCACACACATCATGAGGTCCCCACAGTGACCACCAATAAAGTATGTTGCATCCACAGTCCCTCACACAGAATGATGGTCCCCACAGCCTTCCAACAAAATATGATGTTCTCACACTCTATGTTGGCGCTAGAGCCTAAGATGCAGTATAATGGCCCCCACAATCCCGCCTACACAGTATGATGAACCCCACAGCCACCGGCACAGTATGATGTCCCTGAGAGCCACCCCTCACAGTATTATGTCGCCACACACTATATGATGGCCCCTTAACCCCCTTACACAAGTATGATGGTTACCACAGCCCCTTACTCGGTATGATGGCCCCACAAATCATGATAGCCTCCACAGTCCCGCCCCACGCAGTATGATGCCCCCCACAATAGCCAACCACACTGTACCATGCCCTGCATTGCTCCCACACACAATATGCTGCTCCTCCATAGTACTAATGCCTCTACAGTCCCCATCAGACAGTATTATGCCCTCTCACACACATACATTATCCCCACAGACCTACACATGGTATGATGGCCTGTAGCCCCCTCACATACAGTATAAACCCCACCACACAGTATGATGGCTCCAGAGCACCCACATAGTATGATCCCCCCCCACACATAGAATGTAGCATACCCTCACAGTAAAATTTCTTTACTACTCTCCACACAGTATAATCTCTCCCAAATATGATGTCTCCTACACAGTATGATGGCTGTCAAAGCCCTTCACACAGTATGAGGCCCTCACAACTCCCACACAGTATGTTATCCCCCCACACATTATGAAGACCCTCATACTGTATGATGGTCCCCACAGTCCCCACCACACAATATGATGCCCGCACAATTCCCACACAGTGTATGATAGCTCCCACAGCCCTCCAACATAATATCATGACCTTCATTGGACCCCACAAAGTATAATGGCCCCAACACAGTATGATGCACCTCCACACTGTAACATGGCTCCCCAGCCTCCAGACACAATATAATGTTCCCCCTCCCCCATACTCTAGCATGGCCCCAAAAAAACCCTATACAATATGATGGTCCCCACAGCCCACTACACAGTATGATAAACCCCACAGTCACTTAAACAGTACTATATGATGTCCCCTTATCTCTTACACAGTATGGTGGCCTCAACACCAGTTAACACAGTAAGATTCCCCATCACACAGTATTATGGCCCCCACAGTTCCCTCCCCACACACTGTATGATTCTGCCGCAGCTCCACCACATAGTATGATGGCCCTCACAGCCTCATACACAATATGATGGCCTCCAATGCTCTCCACACAGTATGATAGTCCCCACTGCCTGCCCACTTAGTATGATTCCCCCACAACACTCACACAGTATAATTCCTTGACAGTCCCCACAGTCTCTTACACACAGTATAATACCCCCACAGTTTCCCCACATTATATTATAGCTCCCACAGCCACACACATTGAATGATCGTTGCTAAAGCCCCTTTACACTGTATGATGGCCTTACACATAATCATAGCCTCCATAGTCCCTTCACCACAGTTATGGACTATTAGCGTTATGCCACTACATATCTGTGGCTTTTTTTTTTGTATTCTATTTATCTCAATTAAGGCTGTAATGCTCATGATCAAATGGCTATGCATAGAATTGTTGGAAGATGCCTATGTACATGACATTTTCATGATGGAATATTGATACCCACAATCTTTATAACAGTTTTACTATATTGCAGTTTTGATTAATACGTTCCGATAAACATAATCCTCTACAGAACATATAAGAGAAACAAAGTTCTGTTTTTGTTGATGCTTTGCTACAATAAAGAAGCACCTCTTTGGAAAGTACCTTGTTTCCTCAAAGTTATGAATAAATACAGACTGATAAAGTCTTAATCATTTAATAATTTAAGAAAAACCCATTTATAAAATGAAAATTTCCCTAAGGTCACATGCACATGATAGAGCCACGTGTACAAATCCTGCCCAACAGCAAATGGTTCTACACTACAGATCAGCAGACGTGGCTTGTCCCTATTCTATTCAGGGTTAGTTTTGTAGCATGGTATACTAAGGAAGAAACCACATCTCATTTTATTCTACTAAATTATGTTTACAGACATTGAAAACATAAACACCTAAATCAATAAATGCAAGGAGTAGTTCAGAATACAATAAAAATCACAATACACAGCCAAAAAATAAATATTCTGTTGAAAATTATAAAAGCGAAGGACAATTCCAAAGAAAATGTTTCACAAGATTTAATCGCTTCCAGTACTTTCACTTCTTTAATTTTCCATTCAACACTGAGTCAAAAAATGGAATCAGAATTCATACTATGGGCATCATCGTCAAAGTATATAAGTACGTGAGAGGGTGAATTTATCAAGATTGGTGTTTCATTTGCCAGTCTGGAAGCCAAATACCCCTGAAGTAATGTGGGCTAAATTTATTAGGAGGTACAATTAAAAAAACCCCTGAATGAATAACCCACCCAAACAATTGATGATACATCGCATTTGCCTTCTCTTCTGGACCAAGGCTTATAGTCACCACTAGGGGGAGCTTATTGCATATGTATTCATATTCCTCAAATTTGAGTTCAATGGCTGTATTTTAGGGTAATCAAAGTCCTAATTTTATATAAAAAAAATAAAAATATAGATTTCAGGCCATTGTCTATAGTAAAAGAAAAAAATTTGTATAATTTCCAATTTTTTTTAAAAAAAAAGCTGAAGGAACTGGTGCAGGTTATTCGATTACATAGTGTACATCGATGGAGTGCTCTGTGTAGTGAAGCACCCAAAATAGGGAACTACACAGTGGATGGAATCATACATGATGCTGTAGACCATGCTGCAATGGGAGCTACAAACAGCTGATCCTTGGAGGTGTGAGATCCCCACTGATTTGATATTGATGATCTATCCTAAGAATAGGTCAATAATATGTAAGTTCTCAAAACTATCTACACACTTCCTTTTAAGGAAGGTAGTATTAATGGTCAAGACAGGATGTCTTTAAATGGTGTGTCAAGGCTTAGAAAAGCATAGCTGCTTTCTTCCAAAAATAACAGTGCCACACTGGTACACAAGCTGTATGAAATACTGCATGTATTTTTACTTTTCCACTTTCTCCCTCAGGAAAGCTGTCCACCAGGCTATTTTGATTGCTACATGTATTATGGCAAAACATTATCAAAAAAACACACCCTCCATTCCTAGTGTTAAAGAGGTCTCAGACCCACAGTACCCACATCCTTACTATTTTTTTTTTTTTAAAGATGGAATCAGCCTGGATGCTCTGGGACACCCACTGTCTCACCAATTGTAGATGTCTTGTTCAATACTTAATACTGGGTATAACTCTACTTTTGCTTTCCCTTATTTCCTCCATAGTCATATCCTCCTTGGTCAAGCAGTTAGCTTTTTTCTAAGTTGAAAAAATACTTTTAAAAGCCAATTATGCAAAAAATTATAACAGCAAGGCTAAAATAAAAATTTACAATACTCTGGTCCCACAGCCATGTTAGTAGTCCTTGGCCTCTGGGCAACCTCACTGCAACCCCTTTAACAGTAAATGCTGCTCGTATTGATATTCTAAGTTATAGACACAAAAGCCCACATTTATCAAAAATGGCAAAATTGACACTAAATCTTTAGTGCACTCACTTCAAAATTTTTATTCCATATTTATCAAACGTCGTGCCTTAATGATAAACTTTGTCCATGGTAGCATGCTAGATAAGAGCTTTAAACAGATGTGTCAAATGTAACGAGTCAATGCAAAATTTTCCACAAATTCCACCTTTTTATGAATGCCAGTTATTATACTTCTTAATGTAGTAATATAATAATGCAGAATTTTGTACAAATTGTGACTTTTTTATGGCTGTTAAAAATGGTTGCAACATAAATATACCGTAATTGTTCCATGCCTTTTTAAAGACACAAAAATCTAGCCTTTAACATTTCCTTTCATAGTTTCATACTTTTTAGATTGAAGGTAGACTTAAAGAAGTTGTCCACTACTTTTCCGTCCTATCCGTGGGATAGGGCATCAATGTTTGATCAGCTGTTATCGGTGCCAGTGGCCGTCTAGCTGTAGTGGCCGCTGCGGGGTGCTACACATCCGCCTCCTATTCAATTCAATAGGAGGCGGATGTGTAGTACCCCGCGGTGGCACTACAACTAGACGGCCAAGCACCGCAAGTAAATAGTTCCGGCCGCCGGCACCGATAACAGCTGATCGGCGGGAGTGCCGATAGGGCATCAATGGCAAAGTAGTGGGCAACTTCTTTAAGTCCATCAAGTTCATCCTACAGCCTAACCTGTTGACCAGAGGAAGGCAAAAACCCCATGAGGCTGATGCTAAGGCCACGGCCCCATTATCAGTATTCGGTCAGTATTTTTTCTCAGGAGTGGGAGCCAAAACCAAGAATGGGTGATAAACGCAGAATTTGTTCACTGGTTTCTATTATACCTTTTCTCTGATTGTTCCTCACCTGGTTTTAGCTCTCACTCCTGAGAAAAAAATATTGACCGAATACTGAACAAATACTGATAGTGGGGCCATGGCCTAATAGTCAGGGACAGACTAGGCCAAAAATTCAGCCCTGGCATTTTAAAGCACAAAGACCCATGCTGTCCCGCCCCGTTTCCCAGATTTGGGTCTCTATTACTTATATTACCCTGCCTGGAAAAAATCAAGATTTAGTACAAGACTTATATTTCCAATAATACTGCTATATAAAATGTATTAGTAATAATACTGCAATAATAATATTACAATATAGAAAATACCACCAGACCATAACATGTCACCAGCATATATCACAGCATATAATACCACTTTAGTGATCATTAATCAAAACCACTGTACTAGGACTGAATTTATCACCATATAGTGACCATACAATGGTAATATCAATTTTACACCAGTGCCCTGCAGACCATATATGTGTATACTGTACAGGTTCTCAACAATGATGTTCTCAATGATCGTACTTCTCCCTTTTCTTTTCCATTTGGCCCAGACCGCCATGACCACTTCTTCCACCCATAAGTCATACCTGCAAAATTACCACAGAGACATTTCTGGCTTATGGCTTTGCAGGACCCTCCTCACATTCCCCACCTCTACACAAACTATGTAGTGCTATAACCAGTGCCCTAGACAGTTATACTGCCACCTCTGTGCCCTGCAGAATAGTACCCTCATGCTGTGCCCGCACAATAACACTACCCTACACAGTAATAATGTTCCCTCTGTACCTCTGTACTTCCTCAAAGTAATAATGCTCCCCTGTGCCTCATCCCAGTTATGCAACACCCTATAGAAATAATGTCCCCATGTGCCTCCTTATTATAATTGCCCTGTGCATCCTTTAATAATAATTCTGTTTGACCCTTTATAATAACAATGACCCCGGAACTCTTTATTATAATACCTACATTACCCTGTGCTTTATGATTCCTGCAATGTGCCTCTTTATAATAATGCCACTGAGCAGGGTTGTACATAGAACTCATGTGGCCCCATAGTAAAAGTTCTAGCATGGCACGTGGGGGCAGTTACAGAAGGCCATATCTCCCTACTTTTTAAGACATGGAGAGGGATATGTATTGAAGCACTTACAGTTGTGCCCCTACTGAAGCCCCTTAGTGTTTTCACCCACTATCTTACCCCTTCCATGGCCCTATAGAGTATGATGCCCCAATATATGCTCCCGCACAGAATGATGTTCCCACATTCCTTATCCTACACAGCATGATGACTCCACAAACCCCACACAGTAAGATGGTTACCCTAGCACACTCATACAGTATGATGGTCACAACAACCCCCCAAACAGTATGATGGTCACCCCAGTTCCCCATACAGTATGATGGTTACCACTGCTCCCCAAATAGTATGATGGTCACCCCAGTTCCCCATACAGTATATGATGGTCACCACTGCCCCCCAAATAGTATGATAGTCATCACTGCCCCCCACAGTATTATGGTCACCACAGCCCCCCTCCAAGATGATTGTCACCACTGCCCACACACAGTAAATTGGTCTCCACAGCCCCCACACAGTATGATGGTTCCCATACAGCATAATGGTCTCCACAGCCCCCCACATGGTATGATAGTTTTCTCACAGTCCCACACACAGTATAATGGTCCCCGTACAGTGCACCACACAATATGATGGTCCTCACACAAAGTATGATTGCCCCCCATAGCTCCAGTATAGTAAATATAGTATGATGCCCCCCCCACAGCCCATCATATAATATGATAGTCCCCCACAGCCCATCACACAGTATGATGGTCCCCCACAACTGCCCAAATAGTATAATGGTTCCCCACAGCTCCAGTACAGTACAGTATGATATCCACTACTGCCACCCACACAGTATGATGTCCACCACAGCCACCCACAAACTAACAAACTATGATGGCACCCCCCACAGAATGATGGTCTCCACAGCCCTCACACACAGTATGACAGTATGATAGTATCCTTATATAGTTTGATGGACCCCCACAGCCCCAATGTAGTATAATGCTCCACCCAATACAGTATAAAGGTCCCCTACAGTCTCAATAGTTTGATGAACCCCAATACATTATGATGGTCCATCACAGCCCCAATACAGTATGATTGTCTTGCAATAAAGTATGATGGTACCCCACAGCCCCAATACGATTACCCCCATATAGTATTGTCAACCTACAGGCCCAAAACAGAATGATAGTCCCCTATAGCCCCAAAACAGTATGATTGGTCCACCATAGCCCCATTACACTATGATAGTCCTCCATGACGCCAATACAGTATGATGGGCCCCCTATATATTATTATGGTTCCCTCAAAGCTCCAATATAGTGTGATGGTCCCCGCAAATTATGAAGGTCCCCCACAGCCCAAATACAGCCTGATATCCCCCACACAGTATTATGCTCATCGCAGCCCACAGAAAAAAAAACAACTTATATTCACCTAATCCAGCCTCCGGGTTCACTGCAGCCGGTTTCCTCTTCTATCCCATCTTGCAGTGGACACAGGCGCGAGGACATCACTGCATTGCACTGACCAACGTCACCTGCGTGACACCAGCCTTCAGCAGATCGCAGTCTGAAAGCGTCTTGAACCCTGCCAGAGTAAGTGTCCAGGACGCTGATACTGTTAACAGTGTCGCAAGTGATGCTGTCCACGGCCGGACTGACCCATCTTGCATTTGTCAGATTAGGCCAGGCTTGTAGCCCATATTTAGGGAAAAATTCATTTTTGACTCTACATACAGCAATCAGACTAGTTCCCTGGATCAACGTCCTATCACAAAATGTAGTGCCTTAACCTGTAATATTATACTGTATTGTTCAAAAAAGGCACCCAGACCCTTCTTGAACTTTTGTTGTGAATCAACCGTTACATCATATTGCAGAAAGTCCCATAGTCTAACTGCTCTTGCAGCAAAGAATTGCCGTTTGTGATTATGATTAAGCCTTCTTTCTTCTAGAAGTAGAGGATGGCCCCTTGTCACCATCCCAGGCCTAGGTGTAAAATGCTCTTTAGAAAGATCTCTGTACTGACCCCTTATATATTTGTACAATGTAATAAGATCACCCCTAAGCCATTTTTTCAAACTGAAAACCCTACGTTTGATAACCTGTTTTGGTACTGCACATTCCCTTAATAACCCTGGTCTCTCTTCTCTGCACCCGCTCTAGTTCAGGTATGACCTTCTTATACATTGGAGACCAAAATTGTACACAGTATTCTAAAGCCCCCGTCTCACATAGCGAGATCGCTAGCGAGATCGCTAGCGAGATCGCTGCTGTGTCACGGTTTTGGTGACGCAACAGCGACCTCACCAGCGATGTCGCTATGTGTGACACTTTGCAGCGATCAGGCCCCTGCTGTGAGGTCGCTGATCGCTGCAAAGTGTCCTGGACCATTTTTTGGTCGTTGCCCTCCCGCTGGTCAGCACATATCGCTGTGTGGGAGCAGCGATCAGGCTGGTAACCATGATAAACATCGGGTTACTAGGGGCACACGCGCTCCTAGTAACCCGTTGTTTATCATGGTTACGAGCCTGATAAAGTGAGCGGCAACCTCCCGATCACCGTAGCAGAGTGGTAACCATGATAAACAACGGGTTACTAGGTGCGCGTGTGCCCCTAGTAACCCGATGTTTATCATAGTTACCAGCCTGCTCCTGCTTCAGCAGGCTGGTAACCAGGAGCAGGACATCGTGGAAAGATTCTTTCCACGATGTCGCTGCTCCCCTGATCGTTGGTGAGCCTGCCTGTTTGACAGCTCACCAGCGACCACATAGCGACGCAGCAACGATCCCTGACAGGTCATATCATTGTCGGGATCGTTGCAGCGTCGCTAAGTGTGACGGGGCCTTAAGTGTGTCCACATCAGTGACTTGTATATTGGCAAACTATGTTCTTGTCATAAGCATCTATGCCTCTTTTAATACATCCCATTCTTTTATTAGCCTTGGCAGCAGCTGTCTGGCACTGGTCACTAAAGTTGATTTTGTCATCCACCAATGCACCCAAACTTTTTTCAGTGACAGTTTATCCAGTGTTTTAAAATTGAATACATAATTATACATTTTATTTCCTTCACCAAAGTGCATGACCTTACATTTATGGACATTAAGCTTCAATTTCCATTTTTCAGCCCAAGCCTCCATCTTACATAAAACCCACTGTAATATTATTCTCCTGTATGTTGATTACCTTGCAGAGTTTACTGTCATCTGCAAATATTGAAATTCTATTGTTAATGCCCCGTACAAATAAATATGTTAAAAAGAAAAGGGCACAATACTGACCCTTGTAGTAGCTCACTGTTAACTGTGACCCAATCCGAGTGTATTCTATTAATAACCACCCTCTTTTTCTTATCATCGAGCCAGTTGCTAACTCAATTACACATATTATCCCCTAGTCTCATTTCTCTCATTTTATGTACCAACTTTTTATGTGGCACTGTATCAAAATTCCTGACATTACCCTGGTCTAGTCTGGAACTTACCTCTTCATGGAAGCTGATCAGATTAGTTTGACAGGACCTATCCCATATACACCTATGTTGATGTTGATTCACTTGACTATTCTTTTTGAAATACTCCAGGATAGCATTTCTTAAAAAAAACCTCAAAGATTTTGCCCGCAGCAGAGATTAAATTTACAGGCCTATAATTTCCAGCTTCAGATTTTGTCCCCTTTTTCAATTTAGTCACCATATTTGCTATGCATCAGACCTGTAGTACTGATCCTGTCATTATGGAATCTTTGAATATTAAAAATGATGGTATATTACGGTATTTAATTCCTGCAGTACTTGGGGGTGTATGTCATCTCGGCTCGGTGATTTGTCTACTTTAGTGATACTGAGGCGATGCCGTACTTCCTACTGAGTTAAGCAGGTGACATTTAATGGAGAATTTGTGGTATCCCTGATCATGTTCTCTGACATGGGATTTTCTTGTGCAAATACTGTAGAGAAAAATGCGTTTAGTAGATTAGCATTTCCTTCTTCCTCTTCCAACATTTCACCTACATTATTTTGAGAGGTCAAACACTATCATTTTTGAGTTTCTTACAATAAGCCAGTAAAGAGAAAAATTCTATTTTAATTTAAAACCTAACATTTATTAGATAATTGAATAAAAATAAACTAGGTCTACATACAAAATAATACAATTAAGGTGAAACATGAGTACTAGAATACCGGATAACACAAGATAGTGACCTGTATACAAGTATGAGAATGCTAAACTGTATTAGTGCTCATGTAAAAATGGTTAGACCTCACCCATTCCATGCAATCATAATGCACCATCCAATGAGAGCAGGGGGAACCCTGGAAAGAAAATATTAATTAAGCCATATACCCTGTCATGCCCCGTGTAGTAGCTCCCACTCTTACAAAGGTAGTACCCAAGTATCACCCTACCACATGCTAACGTAAGACCCTATGTCCCTCCAGATGTGTTTCATCCTCGGTCCTGAGGAATCATCAGAGAAGTGTGTCTGTGTGGGCTTCGAAACAGGGTCTTACAGTGATAGGAAACCCTGGAAGAGGCATGTGCTGCACAGCCAAAATAAATGGAGGATATAAGAGCTACATACTGTTTATGTTCTTGAAGAATATTTTTGGATTATTTTAACTTTTTTGGCAGTGAGCCTCTTTGTCTCATCATTTGTTTTTAACACAATCTTTTTCTCTATTGTTATTTAATGCCTCATCACTACCAACTTGATTTCATTTTCTAAATTCTTTCCTTTTGTCATGTATTGCATTCCTTACAGCTCTATTTAGCCACAGTGATTTCCTCCTATTTCTAGCTTGTTTATTCCTGTATGGGCGCAGGTCTTTTTCATGATGCTTATAAAAGTTTCTCATTTGCTTTGTGTACTTTTATTTTCAAGGACAAGTTCCCAGTTTATGGCACTGAGATCATCTCTTAGCCATTGGAAATTTACCTTCCTTTAGTGTCCTTGTTGCCCCTCTAACATACATCTTATTAAAGGATACATGAAAACTTATTATTTTGAGATCATTACTGCCCAAGTGACCCCCAAATCCATACATTTGATATTCTCTCTGGCCTATTGGTTAAAATTAGGTCTAGACGTGAGTCCCATCTTATTGGGTCTTGCACTATTTGTGAAAAACAATTGTCTTTCATCGTTGTCAAAAAACTGTTTTCTTTGCTGGACCTGCAGGTTTCTCCTCCCCAATTTATGTCAGGGTATTTGAAGTCCCCCAAAATGATTACTTCTCCCTGATACGCTGCCTCATTTATTTGCTTTTTTTTTGTTTCATTTAAAGAGAACCCAGTTGCATGTAATATGCCTTGTACAAACAATCATTAGGACAAATTAATATAAAAAAAATTCACTGTTTGTCAAACTTAATGTACAATACAAAGTTATATTGTGGTACAGTGTTAGCCAGAAAAATAGATGTAAATACTTTTATGCCCAAAAATGACAAAAGTATTCTCGGAGTGATACCTTTATTGGCTAACCAGAAAAAAATATATCTTTTGTTATCTTTGTCAAACATACATATATATATATATATATTCTATAGTTAAGTTGAAGCTATAATATAAAATGACTTGTTTAAATCAGGTTTTTGTTTTAAGTGTATTACCGTATATACTCGAGTATAAGCCGAGTTTTTAAGCACATTTTTTGTGCTGAAAAAGCCCCCCTCGGCTTATACACGGGTATATACTCGAGTATATAGAAATTCCATTGGTGGATAGTGGGGGCGGGGGTTGTGGCGGCGGAGGAGCGATGCACACACAGTAGCCGCTGGTCCAGCTACCACATGTGCTCGCTGCTAAAGGGAAATTAATATTCCCTTTTCTCCACTCCCATGGGCGTGGAGAAGAATGAATATTCATTCTCTTTAGTAGCGGGCACAGAGGAGCGCTGAGCCGCAGCTCCTGCTGACAGTGCCCGCTACTAAAGAGAATGCATATTCGGTCATCTCCACGCACATAGTTCCGGCGTGGACAGCAGTGAATATGCCGGCAGCTCACATCAGAGCCTGAGAGCGCATGCCACGCGCTACTCAGATGCCAACATGAGCTGCTGCAGCAGAACAGGAAGCAGCGCTGGAGCAGAGGTGAGGAAGGAAGGCGAGTAAAAGTGTTTAATTTTTTGTGTGCAGCGATGGGGCCATACATAGCAGGATTGGGGATGAGGGGGCCATGCATAGCAGGATTGGGGATGAGGGGGCCATGCATATCAGGATTGGGGATGAGGGGGCCATGCATAGCAGGATTGGGGATGGGGGGCCATGCATATCAGGATTGGGGATGAGGGGGCCATACATGGCAGGATTAGGGATGAGGGGACCATACATAGCAGGATTGGAGGATGAGGGGGGCCATGCATACCAGGATTGGGGGTGAGGGGGGCCATGCATACCAGGATGAGGGGGGGGGGCATGCATACCAGGATTGGGGATGAGGGGGGCCATGCATACCAGGATTGGGGATGAGGGGTGCCATGCATACCAGGATTGGGGATGAGGGGTACCATGCATATCAGGATTGGGGATGAGGGGGCCATACATGGCAGGATTAGGGATGAGGGGACCATACATAGCAGGATTGGAGGATGAGGGGGGCCATGCATACCAGGATTGGGGGTGAGGGGGGCCATGCATACCAGGATTAGGGGTGAGGGGGGGGCATGCATACCAGGATTGGGGATGAGGGGGGCCATGCATACCAGGATTGGGGATGAGGGGTGCCATGCATACCAGGATTGGGGATGAGGGGTGCCATGCATACCAGGATTGGGGATGAGGGGTACCATGCATACCAGGATTGGGGATGAGGGGGCCATGCAAACCAGGATTGGGGATGAGCGAGTAATACTTACCAGGATGGGGAAATTTAGCAGTAGCTGCTGCATTTCCCAACCTAGGCTTATACTCAAAGTTGCGGAGTAGCGGTGCACAGGAGGCAGCAGCCGCCTGCTGCAGCCTACACTGTGCCTGCTACTAAAGAAAATGAATATTCACTGCTCCCCACGCCCATGGGCGTGAATATTCATTTTCCTTAATAACCAACACACTGTGCCCGCAGCGCGGCTCCTGGTATGTATGGCACCCTTCATCCCTGTATGTATGGCCCCCCTCATCCAGGTATACTTGGCACCCCCTGATCCCCATCATGATCCCCCTCCTCTCTCCTCCAGCGCTGTGTCCCACTCTGTACCGGAATAGTCACTGCTCCTCATGCCGGGACTGCGTACGTGGGGAGCAGTGACCATTCATTCTCCCTAATAGCGTGCACGCTGTAGCCTCAGTGCGGCTCCTTTAATAGCGGGCACGCTGACCGCCAAGCGCAGCAGGAGCCGCACTGCAGCTAAAGTTTGCACACTATTAGGGAGAATGAATGGTCACTGCTCCCCACGCACGCAGTCCCGGTGTGGGGAGCAGTGACTATTCCGGTACAGAGTGGAACACAGCGCTGGAGGAGAGAGGAGATGAGTATGATTGTTTATTTTTTTTCTGTGCAGCGTGACAGGGATCAGGGGGTGCCATGCATACATGGATGAGGGGGGCAATGCATACAAGGATGAGGGGGGCCATACATACAGGGATGTGGCATGAGGGGGTCATGCATACAGGGATGAGGCATGAAGGAGGCCATACATATCGGGATTAGAAGGGCCATATATACAGAGATGAGGGATGAGGAGGGCCATACATACACAGATGAAAGATGAGGGGGGCCGTACATACCAGGATGAGAGGGGCCATACATACAGGGATGCAGAGTGCCATACATACCAGGAAGAGGGATGAAAGTACCATACATAACAGGAAGAGGGATGAAGGTACCATTCATACCAGGAAGAGGGATGAAGGTGCCATACATACCAGGATGGATGTGAGGGGGGGCATACATAACAGGATGAAGGGTGCCATACTTACCAGGAAGAGGGATGAAGGGGGCCATGCAGACCAGGATGGGGGATTGGGGTGCCATACATAACAGGATGGTGGATTGGGGTGCAATGCATATCAGGATGGGGATGAGGGCCACGTATAACAGAAAGGAGGGGGACATATATACCAGAATGGGGGATATTAACAGAATTGGGGGACATTACCCTTATAACAGTGTCAGCAGCAGACCCCCTCCCCCTTAACAGGGTATCATGACCACATTTTTTGCATAAATTTTCTTTTCTATTTTCCTTCCCTAAAACCTAGGTGCGTCTTATGGTCCGGTGCGTCTTATAGTCCGAAAAATACGGTACATGTTAACTAATTTTGTTTTTTAATAATATGAAAGAAACTTTATTGCCAAAAAAATGTAAAATACATGATGCACAAAAACCTGATTTAAACACAAGGTAATTTTCTAATTATAGCTTCTTGTTAAGGAGGACAGTTGCTGTACCTTAATGCAAGTAGAGATCTGGAGGAAAACTGAAGAAAAGTATCAGGTTTCATACATACTGTAGTTCTCAGAAAGAGCCCCCAATAGAAACTGATCATTCTCTGAACCTAATACAGAAAGCCTATGTTACAGAAGGTGCCACTCGGATTCACAGAGCCATTTTATTGCTGCTTCTTTCAGCTATATTTCCCACATATGCTTGTTAATAATTCATGTCCTGTCATGAAATAAAAGTTCTTGTAACCTGAGAATGTTTGTGCAACACTTTATAACTATAATTATGCAATGTTTAGGCCAGACAGTAAACATTTTAGCATTACGTGGGATTCCTTGAAATAAATGTACTCTCTGCTTGTTTTCCTTTGGACTCAATTTCTTAGTATTTTCTTTTTAATCCTCATGAGGTTTTTCATTTGGCAAACACAACAAGGAACAGACAAGTCTAAATCAGGATTCCATTATCCCTGCCAGAGGGCCGTTTACTATAGTTCATTTGCTTTGCTCTTGTTGTTGATGATCTCTGCTTGTAACAAACTATCAGCGGGTGGCGGAATACTAGTGATTGTGACCCTGATAAAGCACAGCATTGCTTACCAAGTTGCAGGCATTAGTTTGGATACAATCAGTTTTATACCCCCCACACATACACTTTCCCGTAAGTCATTGACAGGTTTCTACCTAAATGCAAAGAGAACCCCATGAAATAGCAGCAGTTGAAGTCAGAGGGCTTTGGCTATATCATGATGGCAGCGCTACCGTGTGGACTTTTTTCTGAAGTCAAGACGGTTGAGTTCGCAGGGAGGCGTTGTCGAGTACTAGCTTTTCTTAAGGAGTACTAGGTGTTCTTAAGGAGACCATCAGAGTAAAAGTCAATGTTCCACCCTTTGATGAGCCTTGCCAATGGACTAGACAATATTAGCCAAACTATTATTTAGCCATTCAGTCCCTGCTCTACATTGATGAAGTAGAATAGCAAACACCTGAGGCACGACAGGGCGGTTTAGACAACACATAGGCTTATATCATCCTTCTAGATCCCATACATGCTCCTGGATATGACAGATCAACTCCTGGAAATTGTATGAGATCAAACCATTTATTATCATTCACTGTTATTCATGAGCACCTTATTGTTATTATTGTTGGCTTGTTCTTGCTGCAACTGGTAGCTGCAGTTTTTTGTTATGTGAATCAACCCATTCTGGGAACACTGGTTGAATTACTTTTAACCCTTTCTTTATTTCTTCATGGGCCTTTAAAGTTTTATTTTTTTTAACCTTAGTATATATTAAGTTTTTAACACTTCTCTCCTTTCTACATATACAATACTGTATATACTCCGAGAGGATTGTGACACTCCCCTATTTACCTTTAGGGTGTTCGTACCTTTCATGCTTTCATGGCCATTATTTCAATATAATGTACCAGCATATGTTATTGTATCAATATGAGCCTCAGTATGACTAATATATTATAATATATATATATATTAGTGCAATATTAGGAAATACCATAAAGAGAGACGACAGGTTCTAACAGGGCAAGGTCCGCCATCCCAGTATTTAGTTGAACTTGTCTTGTACCTTTGTTATACTTTCTTAATTGATTATATACTGTAAATCCCCCTTGTAACAGCGTACTAGAATTACCCCTTTCCCTATGCATACATTCTGGGCCTAAAGAATGAATCTATCATCAGAAAATGAACTATTTTTTAAATCAGGTTTTTTTGTTACATGTATTCTTTGTATCTTTTCTCTCCTTTCAGGTAAAGTTTTCGACAAAGTTTCTTACGATCAGAGGCAGGATCACAATAAGAGGTAACATCTCTATACATAGCTGATAACACAGGATCCACCAATTACAATGGGCTATATCACACATCACCCTGTACTCCCTCACAAAGACCTTTGCACATGCCCACTAGACACTTCCATACAAAAGATAGGGTTGGAGTTTGTTCTTTGTGGTTATGTACATGTCTTATTTCCTGAAATTGCAGGAAGTATGAGTCTAAAAAAATTCCCAATGGCCAGTGTGAAAACTGCAAGATTACTAATTTTGACTTTCAATAAAGATCGTTCGTAATAAGAAATAAAAAACAATGTCAAGACATTTAAAATAATACATGTAAAACAAAAACCTACCGTATATTCCGGCGTATAAGACGACCTGGTGTATAAGACGACCCCCCTACTTTCCTGTTAAAATATAGAGTTTAGGATATATTCACCGTATAAGACTACCCCTTTTCCAACGCATACCAAACACCGGTAAAAATAAAAAAAAAACAGATTTGAATTTAACATGGTCCTTTTTTAATTTAAATTCTTATGACATGCAGGTATATAGCAGGAAAACTGTCACTCATAAACATAAGGCATACAACAACAACATTACTATCATCCATTTTCATCAGCGGCATACACCGGTACCCGACAATTTACAACAGAAAGAATAGAGCTTCACACATAGATTAGATAGATAGAAATATGTCAGTCACATATATATGAAGTACAGTGACATTGTTGCTTACTGTACTTGTCATTTAGTGTAAAGGATTTATTAAAAAATATAATAGTGTTTTCATGCACCGTCTCTTTAAAAAAGCCGGCCGGCAATTCAGCATCTGTACCCGACAATTTAGAATAGAAGGAATAGAGAATCATACATAGATTAGATAGATAGAAACATGTCAGTTACATATATATGAAGTACAGTGACAGTGTTGCTTACTGTACTTGTCATTTAGTGTAAAGGATTTATTTAAAAAAATATTAGTGTTTTCATGCACCGTCTCTTTAAAAAAGCCGGCCGGCAATTCACCATCTGTACCCGACAATTTATAACAGACAGAATAGAGCTTCACACATAGATTAGATAGATAGAAACATGTCAGTCACATATATATGAAGTACAGTGACAGTGTTGATTACTGTACTTGTCATTTAGTGTTAAAATAAAGGATTTATTTTAAAAAAAATTGGCGTGGGGTTCCCCTTAATTTTAGTCTCTAGCGGAGGTTAAGCAGACAGCTGGGGAAGATGTTTGAAGCCTGGGAAGGGGGTAATACCCATGGAGCTTCCCAGACTACTAATATCAGCCCCCAGCTGAATACCTAGCCTTTACTAGCTATTAAAATGGGGGACCCCCAAAAAAAATGACGTAGGGTCCCCCCTATTTTAATAGCTAGCAAAGGCTAGGCAGACAGCTGGGGGCTGATATTAATAGCCCAGGAAGGGTGCCATGAATATTGGCCCCCTCCCAGGCTAAAAACACCAGCCGTCAGCCGCCCCAGAAATGGCGCATCCATAGGATGCGCCAATTCTGGCACTTAGCCTCGCTCTTCCACGCTGCCCTGGTACGGTGGCAGGGGGTAATAGGGCTGGGGTTCATGTCAGCGCCAGCTGCCATGAAGCCCAGGTTAGTAATGATGGGCGTCTATAAGACACCCCCATTACTAACCTACAAAGTGTTAAAAAGAAAAAACACACACTACACCAAGAAAAAAATAATTTATTTGAAATAAACCACACCATTTTATTTAATTCTTAGTTTACTAAAAAAAAAATAGTTACCTGTCCACGTTCCTGCGCTGATCTCCCATGCACAGCTGTCACATCTGGAGATGGTGACAGCTGTGCATGGCTGCTGTAAGCTCACGCTGCCGGGAACACGTCCGCTCCCGGCAGCGGGAGCCACTGACTGAGGTCACCGGAGTGCATTCAGTCAGCGCAGCTCCGGAGACCTCCTTTACGGCACTGCTGTACCGTGGGAATTTCTCACGATACAGCAGGGTCGTAAAGCAGCTAACCGGAGCAGCGCTGCCTGAACTCCGGCGAACCCGCTTATGCAATGACGGGGCTGCTTTACGGCCCCGTCATTCTAGCGGCGGCAGCGGTTCAGAGCGGTCACATTCTATGTGGCTGCTCTGAACTGGAGATCTTCGTGGGACACTCGTGGACTACTACGGAGGGGTAAGGATAAGGTTGTGGTTTATTATTTTACATTTTATTACAGGAGATCGATGGCTTCGGGGAATTAGGTGTCTAGGTGAGTATAGGTGTAGTTTTTTATTTTTTACTTTATTTTAGGTGGCGATCGGCGGGGACAGGTAATGTATGAACTAATTTATTGTAGGTAACCACTGGCCACCAATGACATGTATTTAACATTTACTGGGGACACAGTAGGGCAATTTAAATAGCAGGATCAGGCTGATGGGAACTACTGCTCCCATCGAGCTGATCCTGCTGGCAGGAGTGGACGGGGGACAGACATAGGCCGATGGGAGTAGTAGTGTCACATCGGCCTATGTCTGCCTGCACGCACACACCCGCACACATTGCACAGACACCGCACACACCCGCAGACATCGCACAGACACCGCACACACCCCCAGACATCGCACAGACACCGCGCACACCCACACACACTCGCAGACATCGCACAGACACCGCGCACACCCGCACACACTCGCAGACATCTCACAGACACCGCACACACCCGCAGACATCGCACAGACACCCCACACACACTCGCAGACACACGCACAGACACCCGCACACACCAATCATGACGGGTCTGGGAGGTGAGGCTGACCTGTGAGACCGTGGGAAAGTTCATGTGAGTTCATGCAATGCAGTCAAGCATGAACTCACATGAACCCTCTGAGGGCACCGCGGCGACTTCAAATGAACAGCTGATCGGCATCACCTGATACCTCAGCTGTTCATTTGAAATAACCGGCGGGAAAGCGCAGCACAGAACGGGAAAGCCGGCGGTGAAGTCTTTTCACTGCCGGCTTCCCCGCCCGGGTCCTTCGCTCCCCGCTCCTTTGTGCTGCACTCCCCGCCCGGTCCTAACTTACGATCGGGATGGGAGGTTGCGAGGGGAGCGGAGGATCGGGGTGGGAGGCTGCGGGGAAGCAGTATGGGGCTGTGTGATTGTTTAAAAGCCGGCGGCTTTTTACCGCCCGCCGGCTTTTAAACAATCAGGAGAATTCTCCCACGCTGGGATGGCATTCTGATGACAGGCTGGATCTCAGCTGAGCTCTGCCATCCAGCTTGTCATCCTTCAGAGACACTGCAGAGCGCAGGCATTATGGGAACTTCCGATTCCGGTATTCGATATTGTAAAAGTATCGGAATTAAGTATCGGAATTCCGATACCGCGAATATCGGCCGATACCCGATATTACAGTATCGGAATGCTCAACACTACTTGTCACAGAAGCGATGCGAACTTCCCAGCTCCGGACACAGCGCAGCGCTTCTGTGACAAGTGAAAGCTGTCGGCACAGAAGCCCTGCGCTGTGTCCGGAGCTGGGAAGACACTGCGATGTGTCAGAAAAGTTCGCTAGGTTCTGTCTGTCTCCGCTGCTGGGAATACGCTGCGCTGTGTCCCAGGCCTGAGAAGACACAGCGCAGCGATGTGTCAGTTTCAGCACAGAAGCGCTGACTGTCTGGACCTACCGCCGCCGTATTTTAACTTCCTCCACCTTATATTAACTCCCACATGGCAGGGATACGGCCACGGCAGCTTATTAACACCCCCAGAGTATCCCCGCATGTCAATTTCTGAAAGTTCAAAAACATTACCGGCGTATAAGACGACCCCAGACTAGACAGAAGATTTTTCAGTCTTCAAAAGTCGTCTTATACGCCGGAATATACGGTAATTTAAACAATAGGTTTCCAATGATAGCTTCCCTTTAATGAACAAAGAAAATGTAGCAATTTTGCTATGCCTTTATTTAACAGTTTATATCTTTGTAGTCATTGTATGTTTCACAATCAATTTGATTCTCCAGGAGCAAACTTTATACACTGAGGAGGTACGGCTCCAGAAGCTTCCAGTCCCAAACATAAGTGTTCAACTCCATGCATAGTTCACACTGAACAGGCTGCAGCTTCCACACGTTACTCTGCAGCTCCAACACACAGACTGCTCAGCTTTCCTAGCTGACCCATGCAGTCTCCATTCAGAGAGAGATCCTAGCTTGTCTCTCTCCCACCTACAGCTCACATTTTGGCTGGTCACTCACCAGCTTCAACAAACTCGACTCCGCTCAACATCCAGCAGACTGACACAAGGTTCACCCATTTCCCAGTTCCTAGTCAAGACTAGGCATGTGAATCTAATCAAGACCTGCAATGTCAGGACTAAACCCTAGCCCACCTGGCTTTAGTTGCACATAAAATTTAAGGAAATCATGCCCCCCCCCACACACACACACACACTCATACACTAATCTTTTTTTTTTTTTAAATAAAGCTTTGAATTCTTTTTATGCCTCTGAATTTATTTCTGTAATTGTGATGATTACATACACTACCGTTCAAAAGTTTGGGGTCACGCAGACAATTTTGTGTTTTCCATGAAAACTCATACTTTTATTTATCAAATGAGTTGCAAAATGATTAGAAAATATAATCCAGACATTGACAAGGTTAGAAATAATGATTTTTATTACAAAGAATAATTTTCTCCTTCAAACTTTGCTTTTGTCAAAGAATGCTCCCTTTGCAGCAATTGCAGCATTGCAGACCTTTGGCATTCTAGCTGTTAATTTGCTGAGGTAATCTTGAGAAATTTCACCCCATGCTTCCTGAAGCCCCTCCCACAACTTGGATTGGCTTGATGGGCACTTTTTGCGTACCATACAGTCAAGCTGCTCCCACAACAGCTCAATGGGGTTGAGATCTGGTGACTGCGCTGGCCACTCCATTACAGATAGAATACCAGCTGCCTGCTTCTTCCCAAAATAGTTCATGCATAATTTGGAGGTGTGCTTTGGGTCATTGTCCTGTTGTAGGATGAAATTGGCTTCAATCAAGCGCTGTCGACAGGGTATGGCATGGCGTTGCAAAATGGAGTGATAGCCTTCCTTATTCAAAATCCCATTTACCTTGTACAAATCTCCTACTTTACCAGCACCAAAACAACTCCAGACCATCACATTACCTCCACCATGCTTGACAGATGGCGTCAGGCACTCTTCCAGCATCTTTTCAGTTGTTCTGCGTCTCACAAATGTTCTTCTTTGTGATCCAAACATCTCAAACTTTGATTCGTCTGTCCATAAAACTTTTTTCCAATCTTCCTGTGTCCAATGTCTGTGTTCTTTTGCCCATATTAATCTTTTCCTTCTATTAGCCAGTCTCATATATGGCTTTTTTTTGCCATTTTGCCCTGAAGGCCAGAATCCCGGAGTCGCCTCTTCACTGTAGACGTTGACACTGGCATTTTGCGTGTACTATTTAATGAAGCTGCCAGTTGAGGAGCTGTGAGGTGTCGATTTCTCAAACCAGAGACTCTAATGTACTTGTCTTGTTGCTCAGTTGTGCTGCGGGGCCTCCCACTTCTCTTTCTACTCTGGTTAGAGCCTGTTTGTGCTCTCCTCTGAAGGGAGTAGTACACACAGTTATAGGAAATCTTCAGTTTCTTGGCAATTTCTCGCATGGAATAGCCTTTATTTCTAAGAACAAGAATAGAATGTTCAGTTTCACATGAAAGTTCTCTTTTTTCTGGCCATTTTGAGAGTTTCATAGAAAAAACAAATGTAATGCTCCAGATTCTCAACTAGCTCCAAGGAAGATCAATTTTATAGTTTGTCAAATCAGCCAAACCGTTTTCATCTGGGCTAACATACTTGTGCAAGGGTTTTCTAAACATCCATTAGCTTCTTACACAGTTAGCAAACACAATGTACCATTAAAACACTGGAGTGGTGGTTGTTGGAAATGGGCCTCTATACACCTATGTAGATATTGCAATAAAAACAAGACGTTTGCAGCTAGAATAGTCATTTACCACATTAACAATGTATAGAGTGTATTTCTGATTCATTTAATGTTAGCTTCATTGAAAAAAGATGTGCTTTTCTTTCAAAAATAATGAAATTTCTAAATGACCCCAAACTTTTGAACGGTAGTGTAGATGCCAAATATTTTCATAATATTTTCAAACTAGGGACTTGGGCCCCTATTCTCATGTAGGGTGGAACTGCAGTGATCAGACATCAGTGAGCCTGTGAGTAGGTAATAAATTGTGATTGTAAGATAACTCCTTTGAGACCTAGGCGGTCTGCTTGTAGGAAAATCCTGCTGAGTAAATTAAGGCCCCGTCACATTTAGCGACGCTGCAACGATCCCGACAACGATACGACCTGTCAGGGATCGTTGCTGCGTCGCTATGTGGTCGCTGGTGAGCTGTCAAACAGGCAGGCTCACCAACAATCAGGGGAGCAGCGACATCGTGGAAAGAATCTGTCCTGCTCCTGGTTACGAGCCTGCTGAAGCAGGAGCAGGCTGGTAACTATGGTAAACATCGGGTTACTAGGGGCACACCCGCTCCTAGTAACCCGTTGTTTATCATGGTTACCACTCTGCTACAGTGAGCGGGAGGTTACCGCTCACTTTAGCAGGCTCGTAACCATGATAAACAACGGGTTACTAGGTGCGCGTGTGCCCCTAGTAACCCGATGTTTACCATAGTTACCAGCCAGATCGCTGCTCCCGCTGGTCACACACAGCGATGTGTGCTAACCAGCGGGAGAGCAACGACCAAAAAATGGTCCAGGACACTTTGCAGTGATCAGCGACCTCACAGCAGGGGCCTGATCGTTGCAAAGTGTCACACATAGTGACATCGCTGGTGAGGTCACTGTTGCGTCACCAAAACCGTGACACAGCAGCGATCTCGCTAGCGATCTCGCTATGTGAGACGGGGGCTTTACTGATGTTTCCTTTATGACTTTATTGGGATCTAAAAGCCATATTTGTTCACACAGAAGTACTGAGGTGGTTCAAGAGAGAAAACTTTGGTTACACTATCGGTGTAGAAGTACAGCTGTGTGTGCATGAGCACCAGGTCTAAAAATAAAGCATGATTATCATAGGAAATAAAGACACAAAGAATGTACATCCATCTTTAATGCCATCATTTTAATTTTATTTATTAAAAAACAGATTTTTCTTTATTCAATCACTGAGAAAAACAAATCATATGAAGTCATGCACAACCAGTAATGCGGATGCTGGCCTTCCATTCTCATAAGGAATCTTTCATTTATGACAGCAGAGCTTTTCCCCAATCATTATAACCGATTTCAAATGGTGCTAGAAAAGAAGAAGACTCTGAACACCAAAAGAAATCAGTCATCCTTTATAAGGGGTTCATATTATTGATGCTGAGGAGGTGGCTTTCGTTTTGCAGTCAAGATATCACTGTGGAGTTACATGGAAAAATCAATGAAACATTTCAACACAACAGGTTATAGCACAACAGAGGAATACCACAGCAAGACAAGGTTGATTCAGGGCGACATTATAGTATTGCAACCTACTGACATAATTTACTAAGAGTACAAGAAGCCCTAATGCCAGACGCTCTGGATCAGCAGACACACAAATAGGAAAATGTTCAGACTAAGTGGTCAATTACTTCCTTTCTGATGTTTAACACGTCTACTTTACTGCCTATGTGGATATTTTTCAGAACATTTTCCAAGATAAAGAAGTTTTGAATTAGCTGAAAATAAGGTTTTCTGAATAACATACTGAATGATAACTGTTTCATAACTAAGATATAAACAATTAAAATGTAACTTTTACTTAGATAAATATAAATAAAAATCAATGAAGATTTACTTAAAATCACAGCTGTGGAGACAGCTACAGATTAACTCCCAAGAGATAAATGCCACAATTTCCTCAAAAAGCAGATGGGTGAACAACCAAGCGTGATCAGGTGGATCAAAAGGTCAGTTGTATATCAATCTGCTCAGCTCCTCCTGCTCTATAACATGGTGCCTGCAGATTGGACCGCATTTTCATGGTAACAGGTTCCCTTTAAATGGTTGTCTGGGACTTTTATACCGATGGCCTATCCTTAGGATAGGTCGTCTATATCTTGTCAATTGGGGTGCGACACCCGGCACCCCTGCCGATCAGCTGTTCCTGTTTAATGCTGGCGGCGACTGGATATGCTCAGTTTAGGCGCGGCACAGCACAGCTCTGTCTACTGCATAATGGCAGCAGCAGGGTACTCAACATCTGCCGCCTATTGATTTAAATAGGGGGCAGATGAGAAGTACCCAGCCATGGCCAACATACCATTGATGGAGCTGTGCAGCTCTGCAACTGAGCACATACGGCTGCTGCCGGCATCAGGAATAGCTGATCACCCCTACCAATCAGATATTGATGCATATACTAAAAATCACAGTCTCCTTTGAGGAGGAGCTCTGTGCTGACAGGCACGGAGGTCTTCAACAGACCCCCCGCTATCACAGCAACCCATCAGTGCCCTGAATTCTCGATTCGGGGGTGATGATGGATTATAGAATGATACACCCCCATGCTGATGTGCTCTTAATGCCTCTGTAAGAGTTTGACAGCGGCATACCACAAGTTAAGTCATGGGAGGAACTACGATCCACCCGAGGCTGTTAGGCTATGTGCCCACGTAGCAGATTTGATGCAGAGCAATTTTGCCTCTCTCTGGCAGAAAAAAACGCGTGCAGATTTACATGCGTTTTTTCTGCCAGAGAGAAGCGTTTTTTCAGCGTTTTTACATGCGTTTTTTCAAGCACTTTTCCAAGCGATTTTGAGCATCACTTGGAAAAGTGCTTGATAAGTTGGTCACACAACATAAATCCATGCAACCGGCATGGATTTATATTGTGTGAACAACTTAGATGCTTTAAATGCTGCATCTATAGTAAAAAAAAAAAAGAATTAAAAAGTTAAAAATAAAAAAACCTGTATACTCACTTCTCCAGTCTCCTCCTGGCGGTGATCCTCTCTCCTTGGCGTCCCGCGGTGTACTTGCAGGACCTGCGGTGACGTCATTTAGTCAGCTGATGGTCACGCGACCATCACCTGACCGCTGACCATCACATGATTAAATGACGTCACCACAGGTCCTGCAAGTACACCGCAGGACGCCGAGGAGAGAGGACGCCGCCGGGAGCAGACCAGAGAGGTGAGTTTCCAGGTTTTTTTTATTTTTAACTTTTTTATTTCTTTTTTTCACCGCGTGGTAGCCGCGATGAAGAGGAGTTGTAGTCTCCTCTTCATCCTGGGTACCACACGCACCGCGATTACACTGCAAATTCACGGCCATTGAATTTAATTGAAACGCAGCAAATCCACATATACCTGCGGGTTTGCTGCGTTTCAATGTTCCTCAATGGCCGCGAATTTGCGGCGTAATCGCGGTAGAAATGGTCATGCTGCATTTTGCAACGTAATGCGAATTCGGCGCGCTGATTAGCATCATCACAGCACATCCGAATTCACATTGCTTTGCATGGCAGACACTTTTACAAGTGTCTTCGCGGCCGTAAAAATGCCGCAAAAACGCTACGTGGGCATATGGCCTTAGAGGCAGTGTCACAGCCATTATCTGCCTAGTGTGGGCCAGGCTCCATACACCTGCTACTGATTTGCGCCATATATGAACGGTGGATGCCGGCAAGGTTAAATTATGGTCCAAGAAACATAATGATAAACTGTGGAGACTTTCCTTTAAAGCATTGTTTAAATAGTTGCCCTCCAGTTGTTGTTTTTTTTTAACTGTGGGTAATGACCTATTCCCAAGCAGAATTATAAAAGAGCAGTGGAATATTGGTAGATTTGAGTGAATTTTGGTTTTATTGTGGGCATATTTTTATATATATCATATTATAATATATATATATATATATATATATATATATATATATATATATATATATACATACATACATATATACAGGGTGGTCCAAAAGAAGGTGGACAGAAAAGAATAACATTAAAATCAGGCTGTTGCTGTAACTGGGGAACAACTTGATTCATTAGACTTTCGAGATACTTATCTCCTGTGACTGTTCCATCAAAAAATATTGGTCCTAAAACACCAAAACTTGAAATACCACCCCAAACATTGACACCAGGCTCATTTAGTTGTTGCTCTAATGTTAAATGCATGTTCTCATTATACCAGTAAATACAATTATGTCTGTTAATATGGCCGGATCATTTGAGAGAAGCTTCATCACTCCACATAATGTTATCTAAAAATACTGGATTTTCTTCAATTTCGTTAAGCATAATCTCACTAAATTGCAGCCGCCTGTTTGGATCATCCTCCAATAAACCATGAATTAGACATGGACGATAAGCTTTCCACCCAATAGATTTCAGGATTCGCATGATAGAAGCTTGTGAAATTCCCAATTCCAAAGAGGCTCTTCTGGTGGACTTTTTTGGACTCTGAACAAATGTTTCAGCAACAAGTTGTTTATTATCTTCTGTACAGACTGTTTTGGGTCGACCAGTTTTTGGAGCATTAAGGATTGAGCCAGTGGCATTGAATTTGTCACGAATGCGGTAAATGGTTTGTTTCTTTGGGGCTTGAGTACCAAATGTTTCAACCCAATTTGCTCTAATGGTTTCAGCATTTTGATATTTCCAATACTCTGTTAAAATCCATTTTCTTTGATCTGTATTTAAATTATTTGCCATTATGTGTTATCTGAATTACCTGAAAACAGATTTGGGGGAGATCTATCTGTGAAAACTAGATCTGTGGAACTGGTTCAGTTGCCCTTAGCAACCAATCAGATTCCACCTTCCATTTTCCAAAGAGTCTGTGAGGAATAAAAAGTGGAATCTGATTGGTTACTAAGGGCAACTGAGCCAGTTTCACTTTACACCATGTTTGATAAATCTCCCCCTTCATAACCTTATTACACTTTCTGTCCACCTACTTTTGGACCACCCTGTTTATATATATATATATATATATATATATACACATCTTTTTTTACAGGTTGGATAACCTTTTTAAAACTGTATTCTTCCATTAGCAAAAAAAAAGACACATTAAAAAGGAGCAGGACTACTTGAAACGTGGAATTAAATATATTGCTCAGCTGAATCTAGAAATATTTGTAATAAACTGTATTAAATATATTGATATATTGCTCAGCTGAATCTAGAAATATTTGTAATAAACTGTAATATCTATTCTACACAGAAAAAAAAATTACGATTATTCCAGCAATAATATTTCCATTGTATCTTGACGCAGAATTACTCCTTCCAAGGACACTGATTTCATATGGTGCTAGACATGTTATGTTAAATCTAAACCACCATGTGAAACCAGCCTCCTGAGAAAGTAGGGGTGGGTGTCTCATTGTGCTTCATTATCAGCTATTATTATCATTATCAGCATTGTCCGCAGACTCCTCATCCCTTAGTGCTCACCATCCTGTGAGAAGACCCCTGATAATGCTGGCTCCGATCCGAGCAGGGGTTGCTTACCATTTTCTCTCTGTGGCACTATTCCTTCTGCCACTACTCACAGGACCCATTGTCACAGATGCAGGGCTACGTGCGACTCATCAGATGCCAGAAATTGACCTATTTGAAAAACAAAACAACTTTTTAATATGATGATCAGACATATATCCACTATTAAATAGTCTGTATTTACTATATACACAGAAATTATAACTATGAATTACAACAGTCATGTAATTTGCTGTGTGAGCAACCTGTAATCTGAACAACCAGGGTAGCGTTATTTCTAGCAGGCTGGAGTAATCCTACAAGCAAAATCTGAGAAAACCAAGATTTAAAAAAGACATAAAAATGATTGACTCACTCACAAAAGCAATCTTAATATCATAGGGTCCTCATCTTCTATCAACAGCAGCTCTGTAATATCATGGTAATGTAATAGTTACAGCAATTACGGAGCCGGGAAGTGATATACTATCCTTCCTGGTACCGCGTGCCAGTCAGAAGACTGCACAAAGTAAATAACCTTGCTGATTGTTTGGGTGACTCAGCAAAGGAGGTAAAAAACATGAGCAAACGTCATACCTTCAGGAAAAAAAACACCATGTCCTCCTAAAAAATGCTTTGTACCTTGTCCTAAGTGTAAAACATGTGCATGGAACATGCCATGTGGCCATAAACCTGTCATACTGTATATATACAAGTGCTGGTGATGAGTATATTAGGGAAGCAAACTGCAGGCCGGGTTCATACTGATATTAAGAGAAGTTTACAAAGCCTCATAAACCATATCCGTCCTAGAAAACAGTAAAACTTATAGCTCATTGCAAGATAGTAACACAACTGTAACCTGTGTGAACATCACATGATCAATATAAGCATCACATGACAAGTACAATAATCACATGACCAGTACAATCATCACATGACCAGCACAATCATCACATGACCAGCACAATCATCACATCACCAGCACAATCATCACATCACCAGTACAATCATCACATCACCAGTACAATCATAACATCACCAGTACAATCATCACATGACCAGCACAATCATCACATCACCAGCACAATCATCACATCACCAGTACAATCATCACATCACCAGTACAATCATAACATCACCAGTACAATCATCACATCACCAGTACAATCATAACATGACCAGTACAATCATCACATCACCAGTACAATCATCACATGACCAGTACAATCATAACATCACCAGTACAATCATCACATCACCAGTACAATCATAACATGACCAGTACAATCATCACATCACCAGTACAATCATCACATCACCAGTACAATCTTAACATCACCAGTACAATCATCACATCACCAGTACAATCATCACATCACCAGTACAATCATCACATCACCAGTACAATCTTAACATCACCAGTACAATCATCACATCATCAGTATAATCATAACATCACCAGTACAATCATCACATCACCAGTACAATCATCACATCACCAGTACAATCATCACATGACCAGCACAATCATCACATCACCAGTACAATCATCACATGACCAGCACAATCATCACATCACCAGTACAATCATCACATGACCAGTACAATCATAACATCACTAGTACAATCATCACATCACCAGTACAATCATCACATGACCAGTATATATCACATGACCAGTACAACCATCACATCACCAGTACAATCATCACATGACCAGTACAATCATAACATGACCAGCACAATCATAACATCACCAGTACAATCATCACATGACCAGTACAATCATAACATGAAAGTACAATCATAACATCACCAGTACAATCATCACATGACCAGTACAATCATCACATCACCAGTACAATCATCACATGACCAGCACAATCATCACATCACCAGTACAATCATCACATGACCAGCACAATCATCACATCACCAGTACAATCATCACATGACCAGTACAATCATAACATCACTAGTACAATCATCACATCACCAGTACAATCATCACATGACCAGTACAATATCACATGACCAGTACAACCATCACATCACCAGTACAATCATCACATGACCAGTACAATCATAACATGACCAGTACAATCATAACATGACCGGTACAATCATAACATCACCAGTACAATCATCACATGACCAGTACAATCATAACATGAAAGTACAATAATTACATGACCAGTACAATCATAACATCACCAGTACAATCATCACATGACCAGTACAATCACCACATGACCAATACAGTCATCATGTCACTAGTACAATCATCACATGACCAGTTCAAACAGTACATGACCAGTGTATATTTTTATCGGCAAATTCCTATAGAAAGACAGCAGGCAAAGATCTTAAAAAAACAGGAAAAACACAGAAAGACCTGTATAATGTCATTCTACAAAGAATAACCTGTATTTGCTGAGACTGGAATACCCCTTTAAGTAATGTCAATAAGCAATTATCAGCCATTGTTTTATGTGGCATGTATTGCCCTTTGTTCAAGAAACCACAGCCCTGCCGTCATTAGATTGGTATAGCGTGTAAGACTTATTCCATATAATGAAGAACAGTAGAGGATGCTTGCGGCTAGAGCCTGCTGTGGGGATTTATTTTCTGTATTTCACGTAGATCTGCTGTTCTACAGGAATGCTTCTATGGTGGGTGCAAATTTTGCAAATGTTTTGATTTTGTCCTTACTGGTTTGTTTTTCACTTACTTCAACTATTTGGTCAGACGGTCCCTCCCTATGAGATCAGAGATACTCCGAGCCCAAAGAGGAGCGGTTTGTTCCATGCACTTATTTCTTCCGCTCACTTATTGTTTATATAGTCTGCGCATAACAATACACAGATGAAGCAAAGCTTATGGCAGTGAATGGTGTGCCATAGAAGTCCATTTTTGTATTACAATTATCCAACTATCCATATTATTTACAGTTAAGCTTTTTAAGGATCTGTCACAATAAAGCAGATTATGATTATCAGCCATGACAACATGTTTGTTGCAACACCATCTATTCCATCTTAATCTTTGACTGCGTCTTTGAAAAGTGAACAAGGAAATTACAGCACCAAGTCATTAGTCATTTTAGTCAACGTTCAGGGCCTCTTGAAGATATCTTAAAAAGTTTGTGTGACACAAACAGCCCCGTCCATATCTCTTTACTAATGCGTATGAAAGTCATGGTGTTAGGTCCGCAGTTTGACATCTTCCACCAGCAAACTAAGCTGTTTGCCATAAATGTGAAAAGCAGTCTTAAAGGGGCTCTCCAGAACTATAAAAAAAAACTCAATAACTAAAGGAAATGTCATTATAAATAAATTCAATACATTTAATTAGCAAATCACATGCATTTTGTCTAGGGACAAAATCACTATAGAATTAAAATGGCCGCCGCCTTGTTACACGGAGAGACACCTGTCCTAGAATGTTAGGACAGGAGCCTGTGAGCATGTGCAGTAGGAAGCTCTGCCCTTCTTCATGTGTAAGAAGGTGTGCTCCACTAATACTACTGGAGATAGGAGAGGTGCTGAGACGTCTGCGTGCCCTGTGTTTCTGAATAACAATATAAGTATTTCCAGGTCACAGGAGGCGCTTCGTACTGCACCTGCTCACAGGCATCAGTCCGAATATTCTAGGACAGCTTTCTGTCAGAGTAACAAAGTGACAGCCATTTTAATTCGATATTGGTTACCTCTCAAGACAAAAATATTTTGATTTGATAACTAAATGTATTATGGAATTTATTTATAATCACATTTCCTTTAGTTATATATATTTTTTCTCTTCTTGGAGAACCTCTTCAAGTCTGAAAAGGGTTTGTTCTCCCTGTAATGGGATATACTGTATATCTAGAGTCCGATGGGCCCCAATGCAAGATTTTGACCGCCCCCCCCCCCCATCCTGGCATATGTATATGTTTTCCATCCTGGTATATATGTCCCTCATCCTGGCCCCATCTTGGTGTATACATATATATATATATGTCATCTATCCTGGTATATATGTCCCTCATCCTGACCCCATCTTGGTGTATATACATACAGTACAGACCAAAAGTTTGGACACACCTTCTCATTTAAAGATTTTTCTGTATTTTCATGACTATGAAAATTGTACATTCACACTGAAGGCATCAAAACTATGAATTAACACATGTGGAATTATATACTTAACAAAAAAGTGTGAAACAACTGAAAATATGTCTTCTATTCTAGGTTCTTCAAAGTAGCCACCTTTTGCTTTGATGACTGCTTTGCACACTCTTGGCATTCTCTTGATGAGCTTCAAGAGGTAGTCACCGGAAATGGTCTTCCAACAATCTTTAAGGAATTCCCAGAGATGCTTAGCACTTGTTGGCCCTTTTGCCTTCACTCTGCGGTCCAGCTAACTCCAAACCATCTCGATTGGGTTCAGGTCTGGCGACTGTGGAGGGCAGGTCATCTGGCGTAGCATTCCATCACTCTCCCTCTTTGTCAAATAGCCCTTACACAGCCTGGAGGTGTGTTTGGGGTCATTGTCCTGTTGAAAAATAAATGATGGTCCAACTAAACGCAAACCGTATGGAATAGCATGCCGCTGCAAGATGCTGTGGTAGCCATGCTGGTTCAGTATGCCTTCAATTTTGAATAAATCCCCAACAGTGTCACCAGCAAAGCACCCCCACACCATCACACCTCCTCCTCCATGTTTCATGGTGGGAACCAGGCATGTAGAGTCCATCCATTCACCTTTTCTGCGTCGCACAAAGATACGGTGGTTGGAACCAAAGATCTCAAATTTGGAATCATCAGACCAAAGCACAGATTTCCACTGGTCTAATGTCCATTCCTTGTGTTCTTTAGCCCAAACAAGTCTCTTCTGCTTGTTGCCTGTCCTTTGCAGTGGTTTCCTAGCAGATATTTTACTATGAAGGCCTGCTGCACAAAGTCTTCTCTTAACAGCTGTTGAAGAGATGTGTCTGCTGCTAGAACTCTGTGTGGCATTGACCTGGTCTCTATTCTGAGCTGCTGTTAACCTGCGATTTCTGAGGCTGGTGACTCGGATAAACTTATCCTCAGAAGCAGAGGTGACTCTTGGTCTTCCTTTCCTGGGGCGGTCCTCATGTGAGACAGTTTCTTTGTAGCGCTTGATGGTTTTTGCAACTGCACTTGGGGACACTTTCAAAGTTTTCCCAATTTTTCGGACTAACTGACCTTCATTTCTTAAAGTAATGATGGCCACTCGTTTTTCTTTACTTAGCTGCTTTTTTCTTGCCATAATACAAATTCTAACAGTCTATTCAGTAGGACTATCAGCTGTGTATCCACCTGACGTCTGCACAACACAACTGATGGTCCCAACCCCATTTATAAGGTAAGAAATCCCACTTATTAAACCTGACAGGGCACACCTGTGAAGTGAAAACCATTTCCGGTGACTACCTCTTGAAGCTCATCAAGAGAATGCCAAGAGTGTGCAAAGCAGTCATCAAAGCAAAAGGTGGCTACTCTGAAGAACCTAGAATATAAGACATATTTTCAGTTGTTTCACACTTTTTTGTTAAGTATATAATTCCACATGTGTTAATTCATAGTTTTGATGCCTTCAGTGTGAATGTAAAATTTCCATAGTCATGAAAATACAGAAAAATCTTTAAATGAGAAGGTGTGTCCAAACTTTTGGTCTGTACTGTATATATATATATAAATATATATATGTCATCTATCCTGGTATATATGTTCCCCATCCTGGACTATATGTCCCTTATCCTGGGCCACATCCTGGTATATATGTCCCTTATCCAGGTATATATAGCCCCCATCCTGGAATACAGTATGTCTCCCGTTTTGCCGCTGTTCTTTAATGCATAGAAAAAAATAAACAATTACACTCACTTTCCCTCCGCTCCCCCGCTGCGCACCGCCCCCTTCTGAAGCCAGCAGCTGACTTCATCGTGCAAGGGACAGGCGCGCATGACGTCACTGCCATGCGCCCCCAGTCACATGCCGACGTCAGCTGCTGGTCTCTGATTGGCTGGCACCGTGTATTGCCGCACACGGACTCGACAGGTCTCTGTGCCGCAATATACTTTAACTGGATGCACATCCAAGGACACACATCCAGTTGAAGTTTGTGCTGGCGTCAGTGGGCCCCCACCCGCATGGGCGCAGTCACGACCTCTGCAACCGCGGTCTTGTGCCCCAGACTGTATATATTTCTTAAGTCATATTCATTTTGGTGAGACATTATTTCTCTGTTACTTCTTTATCGTTGTTATATTATACAGTAGATCCAATTGTAACCCTGCTGAACTGGCAAAAACAGAAATATTCTGCATGAAAACCATAAATAAAGTGTCTACTATATAATCTACACATGTCTGCATGGACCTATAGGTCTGTTCATCCTCAGCTCTTAGATTCAGTAACAGAAGGCCGCATCTATAGTAAAGTTGAGTGCACAGATGCTGTGGTTTCTCAGTATTGCCAATGATTTCAGGTCTGCAGATTTGTAGATCTAACATATGATAGAAATAAATTCTGAAAAGCTTATTAAAAGTGTCACACAAAAGTAAAACACACTGATTTTTGTATTCTTCTTTTAGTAAGAAATGCTATTAAATTACAAGTAGCTATAATATTCCTCCTGCTTGAGTTTTGTCCTTAGGCATATGAATAGTTTACTTATTAAATAAAATACAAGAGGAAGTAAAATAAATAAATACAATTACTAGGGTCAGAACTGATGGTTTTACTGTGCACCAGCTCCTTTGTAAAATCAAGTACAAAATGCTGTAAGGTTCAACCACCACTGGAGGGCTCTGTATGACTGCCAAGAAGCCTTAAAAAGTCACTATTTCTCTAGATCTCATTGGAGGCAGACTGATAGGAAAGATCTGACACCATAAAACCCAGTCTTTGATCCAAATGATTTCGGACACTTTTCTAATGAAAAAATGTTAAACAAGTGAGGACAAAGGTCTCTACTGCGACAATCTCCTAAAACAAGATCATCTCTCCAGTTGATATTTCTCAGACCCTGTATAAACTGTCATGATCTCCCAAAAAATAAAAAAAA
Organism: Phyllobates terribilis; assembly: GCF_046119375.1. Classification (NCBI taxonomy): domain Eukaryota; kingdom Metazoa; phylum Chordata; class Amphibia; order Anura; family Dendrobatidae; genus Phyllobates; species Phyllobates terribilis. The sequence continues at coordinate 298,208,292 of NW_027362771.1, forward strand.
CAGCCTGCTTGATTGATTACAATTTGTTTTGCAATGGATCTGACCTCATTGCCTTATAGTGGATCTCAAGAATGTCTTGTTTTTTCCTATAATATAATTTACTGCAGGATCATATTTCTGTCCAATCGCAACACTCACTAATGCCGCCACCCATCCGCTATAGAGTACAATATAAACGTTATCACTCTTACACACAAAGCTCTCCACAGTGCTGCACCTCCCTACATCTCCTCCCTCATCTCTGTCTACTATCTTACCTCTCCTTTCCATTTCTCTAATGACTGAAGACTAACACCCTCTATAATCCGAACCTTCCACTCCTGTCTCCAGGACTTTTCTCATGCTGCCCCAGTTTTCTGGAATACCCCAAACAAGCTGGTTAATTCCCAGTATCCACAGTTTCAAGCGTGCCCTAAAAACACATTTCTTTAGACTGGCCTATCATCTCACTAATCTAATTAACTATCCCCTGTTCTCTCTTCCATTCACTCAATGGTACTTGAAACTAATAAATATGTATGTATTATACATATTTAAATATATACAGTGGCTTGCGAAAGTATTAACCCCCTTTGCTTTTTACGTATTTTGTTACATTACAACCTGTCTTTAAATATTTTTGTAATTCGATTTGTGTGTGATACATCAGCACTAAACAGCCTAAGTTGGTGAAGTTAAGTCAGAAAAATAAAGGCATACATTAAATTTATGGGGTCAAATAACTAAAAATTGGCCTGTGCATATGTATTCACCCTTTTGCTATGAAGCCCCTAAAAATTTCTGGTTCAATCAATTACCTTCATAAGTCACATGCTTAGTGAAAGGAAGTCCACTTGTGTGCAATCTAAGTGTCACTTGATCTGTCAGTATATACTCACCTTTGCTGAAAGGCCAAAGAGGCTGCAACACCAGTAAGCAAAAGGCATCACTAACCAAACACCATGAAGACCAAGGAGATCTCCAAATAAGTCAGGGACAATGTTGTTGAGAAGTACAAGTCAGGGTTGGGTTATAAAAACATATCCCAATCTCTGATGATCCCCAAAGCACCATAAAATCCATTATCATCAAATGGAAAGAACATGGTACCACAACAAACCTGCCAAGAGAGGGCCGATGTTGGAGACTCCCCAAATGTATGGAGGAAGGTGCTGTGGTCAGATGACACCAAAATCGAACTTTTTGACCACCAAGGTAAAGGTATGTGTGGCACCAAACCAACACTGCTCAGCACCCCAAGAACACCATCCCCACAGTGAAACATGGTGGTGGCAGCATCATGACGTGGGGATGATTTTCAGCAGCAGGGCCAGTGAAAATGGTCAGAGTTGAGGGGAAGGTGGATGGTGCGAAATACAGGGATATTCTTGAGAAAAACCTTCTTCAGTCTGTCAGTGACTTGAGACTGGGGCGGAGGCTCACCTTCCAACAAGTCAATGACCCAAAGTATACTGCTAAAGCAACACGTAAGTGGTTTAAGGGGAAACATGTAAATGTTTTGGAGTGACCTAGTCAAAGCCCAGATCTTAATCCAATTGAGAATCTGTGGTCAGACTTGAAGATTGCTGTTCACCAGAGGAAACCATCTAACTTGAAGAAGCAGCAGTTTTACCTTGAGGAAAGGGCAAAAATCCCAGTGGAAAGCTCATGGAGACTTATCCAAAGCGACTTGCAGCTGTAATTGCAGCAAAAAGAGGCTCTACAAAGTACCTACCCTAGAGGGGTGAATAGTGATGCACACTGAAGTTTTCAGTTATTTTGTCCTATTTGTTGTTTGCTTCACAATAAAAAAAGAAAATCAAACGTTCACAGTTGTAGGCATGTTCTTTACATAAACTGATTAGTGTTGAGCGAGTATGTATCATTAACTCTTTCGGCGAGCACGCCTGTCGGGTGTTCGACAGGCAATCTCTGCATGTCTCACATTTATTTACCTTCTGATGGCCCCCTGTCTCCTTGTCTTCACTTGCCGGCAGCTTGCGATGGCCTGAAGGACTTGCGCTGACGTCATAGTCATGTGACGGGTCACGCAACGCTGACGTCGGCAGGTACTTCAGTGTACCGCGATCTGCCTGGCAAGGGAGAACGGTGGGAAGCAAGACTGCGGGGGCCATCGGAAGGTAAGTATAGATTTATTTTTAAACATTCTTTACGGTCACACTATATAAATCCATGCCGATTGCATGGATTTATATAGTGTGACCAAGTTGACAAGCACTTTCCAAGTGATGCTAAAATCGCTTGGAAAGCGCTTGTCAACCCGCATGCGGAAATGCATGTGAAGAACGCTTCACATCCGCATGTCCCTGGCAGGAAAAACGCATGTACAATCCGCATGTACAATCCACATGTGATTTGGCAGGAAAAACGCATGTACAATCCGCATGCGTTTTTTCTGCCAGGGAGATGCAGAAACGCTCAGGAAAAATCCGGAGCATTTCTGCATCGTGGGCACATAGCCTTAAAGGGTTTTCTAATCTTCTTAAATGGGGAAAATTGCAAAGTGCTTGTTAAAACAAAAATCCTCTCTGTTAGTATCAACAAAGGGATTTTTACTTTTTTGTGAACTGCTTGTTATCTAGGTTACCAGCCACTTCTGCAGTCTCCAGAGGTGGCTGGTTTCCTAAGCAAGCAGGGCAGCACTTGCAAGCCGTTTGCAAAAAGGCTTGTAAGTGCTGCTCTGGTGCTGTCCAGATCCCATGATACTTCCAGCGTCAATATCTCTACGCTTCCCTTAGGCTTTAGAGGCAAATCTGCCACTGCAGCATCAGAGAGCGCGGATTGGATCAGGAGCACAAGCGGGTCGTAGGCCTGAAATGCCAATTATTCAGGAGTGATAATTGCGGGTCTGACTGACTCCGTGCTCTTCCGCTGGAGCTACCTGCTATTGACATGTACTAGTCTGATCCGTAAAACAGATGAGACTAATGTATGCTGCGATTTTTATTCACACAGATGATAGTCCGTGTGAAAAATCAATCATTTGCACTGGCAGCAGGTTATTATTATTGGGACAGTGTGTTCTCTGCTGATCCCACAGAGCATTGACCCGAGTATCATCTGAATGAGACCCGACAAACTCTTAAAAGTATAGACATGCTATATGCAGGGTATTGTATCTTTCTAAACTGTGAGTTTCTTTCTTTTTATTTTTTACATAATATAGCTAATTTATTTATTTATATAGCTATTTTGTCAATTTCTCTTTATTTGTGGATTTTGTGCATCAAATTAAATGAGATGCAGAAAATCTGCAGATGGAACCGTGTATGTCTTTATAGTGTGTTTCTGCAGCGGAAATGCATTAAAAATGCATGTAATCTGCCCATGACTGTATCAATAAGGTTTTATCAAAGCTAAGTAACAGGAAGTATCAAAAAAAAAAAAAATTTAAAACATAACATACCAAAAGGAGAAAAAAAACGTGATAAAAGCGCATCTAGAAAAATGCAGTCAAAAACACAATGAGAAAACGCAAGTAACCTAATGTAGCAAATTGGTGCAGAAATACTGTAGAAAACCTGCAACAATAAAAAAAAGTCACCAAAAGCTCCTTGAGGGAACTAAGCACAAGTAATGCAGGTACATGGATATAAAAATCAGGCGCACATGCCATGCTACATACACTTTGCACTTTAGAAAGCAGTAGCTACTGCCACATTTTTCCAGTATTTCGCTATAGTAATGGTTAGAATTGTGTTTTTCTCTAATGCTCAAGGAAAGACCAAAAGGTCATGAACAGTTCTTGCTGACAGCGGTTTCACAAGACATTCTGCAGTAAGTGTTGCAAACAAGAACAGCTACAATTCATAAACTGCACGCTGCACGGTGAGTTTGGGCACGGCATTTGCTGGAAAAGGAATCTGTCACCAGGTATTTGCCCACTAATCTGAAAGCAGCATAATGTGGAGACAGAGACCCTGATTCTAGTGATGTGTCACTTACTGGGCTGCTTGGTGTAGTTTTGATAAAATAACTCTTTTATCAGAAGATTATCACTAGTAGTCTACTAATCCTGCTGTTAGATATTCAAGCATATTCATGCTCAGTATAACCCCTCCCACATCACTGATTAGCCGTTTTCAGCCTATGCACAGTATACACAAATTATTTCTACCATTGAAAGACATACATGAGATGGCCTGCCCTGAACATATAGGGTTTTAAAGTATTATAACTTAGTAATCTACTGCACTTTGCACTGAACTGTAACATCTGTCATAAGTACAAAAAGAAGTAAAGAATTACAGAAATAAAAAGCAAGCGTTGGGAACATTTCTTTTGGTCTAATGGTTAAAATTGTCAAAAGTCAAAGGCAGCAATCAGAAATGAGGATGAGGAATTGAAACACAAAGTATAGTTGCAGGACTTTTCATCCTACAGTTAATATTTACACCTACATAAAGGTGAAAACCCCTTTAATTGTTGCATAATGAATTATACATACTATAGGGCAGATTTACTACTACCAATATTCAGGCATAAATGTAGACAGAGCAGTCAGAAAACATGCCACATATATCACAGTGGTGCACAATATTTGGGGGATTTAGTGCACCTTTGGCACTTGTTAGATTTCTTTTCCTCTTTATACGACCCTTTGGGTGGGTGGTATATTATAGGCCAGTATTTTTCGCCTAATCGGCGGAGCATGTCAGCAATAAATTAGGAGAATTTTGCAACTTTGAAAACTGACAAGTGCGGCACAGACATCTGTTCCTTTTTTAATTGATAAATTTGACTAAAACAATTTTCGCAAAAATTCTGCGCACAATTAAATCTGACCGTTAATATCTTTTAAATTCTCACAATTTTTAGCATCTCTTCTTGTTATTAGAGAACAGCCATCCCTAAATATTAGGCCTTGTTAAGATGGACACTGCCCTGGTGCACAACGGACCACACATGGACTGCCACTGACCAACGTTGGTCAATGTGCTAGTATAGGACACATGAGCAATTTTCGCAGACCGATGCACTAGTCTTAAGTGTTTTGCAGACGAGACGGAACTAGTTTCAATAGCAGACGGCACCTGTCCGTGATGCGGTTTAGATACACACAAACCAATTTGCGCTTGTGTGAAGTCAGTCTTAAAATAACAGTTCTGCTAGTGACTATTTTTGGAGAGGCTGTCAGCAACGAGTGTATTTGTTATCAAAATCATTAAAAGTTTAAAGGAAAGAATGTAAAATCAGAATGAATATGTAGTGGATGAGTAGTGCACACATCAGTCTCTTGTCACAAGCTATAAATATATAATAAAAAAACTCAGGTAAAACCTAGTAAATGACAAATGTGTAGGTGCATGGTAAATCACAAATGCAGATTCCCTGCAGGACCAGCTAAATGAATCATTATTCTTTATCCACTTACTGTTTGTCAGGTGAACGGCTTACGCTGTTATTAATCTAGTATTATTACACAGTTTGAGTCATAGCTATATCCATTGAACAATGTTTAAACATCCATACATATGGAGAACAAAGATCTGCTCGACCTTTCTAAAATTATGAAATACTGTCGCAATTTAATCTTTAGAATGTTTAACGGCAATGGTTTACATAATATATTGCTTTGTGTAGTTATGGTATTTGATTAATGACTCTGCATATAACAGAGAACGGTGAAGATTTACTAATACTGTCTTTAATTAGGACAGCTTAAAGGGAATCTATCAGCAGGATTTCCCCCCCATCCCCAAAAGATTTTACATGCGCAAGTCCAACAATACCTTTACATGGCCAGTCCGCTCATCAGTTACAGAGAAATCAGGGTTTAAATTGATATGTAAATGAGTCAAAAGAGCTATTGTAGATCTGAAGCCTCTGTCACTCCAGTTCTATTCCCCACCCAGTGCCACATCCTGCTGCATGACTGATGGCTATTTTGCCTCAAGTCACAGAGTAAAAAGGAGTCAAGCAGGAGTAGGCAGCGCTGGGTGGGGAATAGAGCTGGAGTGACAAAGACTTCAGATCTCCAAATAGCTCTTCCGCCTCATTTGCATATTAATGAAAATGCAGATTTTTCAGTAATGGAGGAACAGACTGGCTATGTAAAGGTATTGCTGGACTTGACTGCGAAAGAGCTACATGCACATATAAATAATGGGCTGTGAAATCCTGCTGACAGATTCCCTTTAATGGGGAAAGTCCAGGAAGAGACCAGCACTCGCTTCATTCCTTTAATGCTAGACGAAAAAGGCCAAATGTATCACTGTTGCTCACAACTGTTTAATTTAGAGCATTTGCTAGATCATTTGTTATATCTTCCTTGCACCACTTCTTGGTTGGTTATTGTTATACCAATAATCTTTAATAAATTAGGCACATATATGGACTACTTCTAGCCATGGCCTCTTTTGATGACACTTTTCAAAACTGTCCAGAAAGGTCCATAAAAAGTGTATAAAACAGATCGTTTAGTATATTGGGCGCCTGGCAAGAACATCAGATTTTTGGACAGATTGGAATGTATTTTGTAGAGTAAAGGAGCATTTACACTGCAAGATAATCATAAACGAGCGTTGTTAAAAATGTTAGTTTTATGATTATCTTACCGTGTAAACAGGCCACCGATCATCCAATGAATAAACAAAATGCTCATTCATCGGGTGAAATGATCTTTATTGTGGCATAAAAGATCATCGTTCTTGGTGGTGCATCACCCGTGTACATAGGACACACATTGCCGAGAACAATGGCAGTCTATATGTATCGCTCAGTGCGCATCGTTTACTTTGGTCTGTCTGTGTAAACAGGCATTCAAATGACCACTGATTGGTAAAAGTGCACCAATCAGCAGTTGTATCGTGCTGCCTGTCGGTCGGGGTAAACGGACCCTAAATCTACCCTACCGCGTGCTGCCAGTCCTCCTCCTACAGTGACGAAGACATGGTAACCATGAGAAACCTTTTGTCCTAAGAGTATCATGACACCTTGGAGCAGACAGGGGGTGTGGGGAAATCAATGGACAACGGCCGTTTCGTGTCCAGGTGGTATGGTATGGTGCCGAAGACTAATTTTTCTTGATTGAACTAATTATTCATCCACTCGCCTCTGCCACCAGAGCATAAGAGCTAAGTATATGTGGATGAATGCTTTTTTTAACATTTTTCTTACACTTATGGGTCGTGAAAGCGTTAAGTTTGGAAATCTTATTCCTATGTTTGGAATGTGAGGTATTTTAATGAATAAAAAGAGTATAGATATATGTAATTGTCCTATTAATGACACACCTTAGGAATATGGCCTACACAGTATACCACCTTCATGCTTCGGTATGCTTCCTGCTGTTAATGAAAGCACCAAATACCTCAGTGCTGACGCTTCGCATCCTGTCATCGCCTGCCTGGACAGGCTGGAGGAAAACAGGTGGAAACAAAGATGCTGCTTGCATCATAAGATTCTCAAAAAGAAGAAAGTATTTTGGGAGTGGCAAAATTACAGAACACACGTAGAAATAAAAAATGGCAAGGGACCAAAATCGGGAGAGCCATAGTACCATTAAACACTGTGGTGTGGGGGTCCTACAGTGACAGACTAGCTCGTAATTAAAGCACCACTCCAACGTTTTTTCTTATCTTACCGCTGGAGTGGTGCCACTAATGCAAGTTCCCTGCCTCTAGTATTAGACTGTACTTACCAGACGCCGTCTTCTTTTGTTATCGGTGCCGCTCCGGATCGTCTTCTGCAGGTTGTAACCTGTCGTGGCGCTCCAGTGTTTGCTGGGTGAGTTGGAAGCCACAACTCAATGTAGGTTTATGAGAGCCAGAACGCGGCCAAAATGAGGCTCTCATAGACTTACATTGAGAGCTTGTGACCGCTACCTCTGACTTCCGGTCAGTGAGAAACCTCTGACTTCCGGTCAATGAGAAGTTGCAGTTACAATATGGCGGATCGGAGAGCGGCACTGGGAAGAGCTGAAGACAGTGGCTGGTAAGTATTATACTAGAGGCAGAGAACTTAGATTAGTAGCACCACTCCAGCTCTGGAATGAAAAACCAAACGCTGGATTGGTGCTTTAAAAAGATATAGAAAAAGCTGAAACTTATCTTCAGACGCATGAGATTTTGTACGTATCATCACATACTACGGGATAGACCTCTGAACAATCTAACAGATAATGGAGCTGACAAATGTACTCACTAAAGATTTCTGTTGGAATAAGTGATAATCCTCTGCCACATCCAGATTCAGTGACGTACGTACACTGTTCTGTCTGCAGAAAACTGAACCCAAGATCACCTGCTGGTTGTAAAGAAGAAGAGTTTTATTGTGTGTAAATTGCCTTTAGTGCATTCACAGAACAGAAATGGGACGTAATAGTCACTAATCATTTTATTCATTGGATCTTCATTAGCACTAAATGTTGAGTCAATCATGCCAATATTGTAAATTCTTGTACCTTACATGGTAAACATCAGTCATCATTGTTTGATTACTTCTAATGCAAAAAAAAAAGTTGTTTGTCCACAGAACTACCAATGAATTATTTCAAATGAGAAATATGAAGGTAAAATCATGTTAGACTGTGTTCACATCTGTTGCACATTCAATCAAATGTATCTAGAAGAATCGCGCTCCATGTCAGCACTATGCTGTGACTTCCAATTTAAATGTAAGCCATGATACAGACGGGAACAGATAGTTAAAAAGTAACTGTCATTTAATTTTTTTTATTTCATAAACTGATTAAATACAGGTGAAAGTAAGAAACTTTGTAATATATCATATCAGAGAAATCTGCTTATTTCTCCGCCTGGACTGATCATTCATTCTCAAAATTCTCAATTCACAGTTAAAATCTGTATTCAGTGAAGACAGATTGTTACATTCTGAGATAGATGACAGTTGGTGCTCAGAGAGTTTTATGGAGAACTGGAATTGTCATTTCAGAAGAACTCACAGCAGAATATTTGTTTCTGCCTCTAGCTCCTTCCCCTCCCCATAGAATTTTATAAGCACCAACTGTAATCTCCTGTCTCATTAGTTAGCACTGTAGCTTTGCAGTGCTGGGGTCCTGAGTTCAAATCCCACCAAGGACAACATCTGTAAGGAGATTATATGTTCTCCCTGTTTGTGTGGTTTCCTCCCACACTCCAAAGGAATAATAGTAGGGAATTTAGATTGGGGACAGTGATGATGATGTCTGTAATGCATTGTAGAAAGTAATGCTGATATATAAAAAAATAAAATAAATAAAAAATACATTATCTTCCACAAAAATTTGGACCCTTTAAAGGATCTTCCATATCAATATAATGTAAATGACCTTGTTGCTGCTACTAATAGCATTTATTAGGGATACTTTTGATTACTGCTACCTTTAGCCACTTTTTTATCTCCATTGTCCTGTCACATAGAGCTGCTGATACCCACGCCCGCAGCTTTCATTCCATTCTACCATATGTAAATTCACAATCTATGAGGATTTTCCCTACACTATATCTAGGTCACCTTTGCAGTGCTCATTGTTAGTGTAATCCAGTAAATTATCTCGGGGAATGTACACTCCACTCACACTGTGTGACCAACTTTATCAGACCTAGCTTCCTGGAATAAGCAAAACGAATCATATTCTAATACTGAGCTACTAACCAAACAGGCCGCAGGACGTCATCAGAGTTATAAAAAATACATATCTGTAAAATGGAATCCAAGTGATAAATTGCCTGCAGGCAGGAAAACTAGTCCATTAGCAAATTACCTAACAAGCAGTGATCAGAGACGCGGAGATTTCAGACAATCTGCAAGACGACTTCCTGGAAGTAGACATCAATAAAGACTGAAAAATGCCCAAGAATATAGATTCTTGTTTGGGACATTATAAAACATAATAGTGTGATTTTGTCTTGACTTCCAGAAATGATGGTTAACATTTTTGTAAAATTTCTGTTATTTTTTCTAGGTGAACTGGTATCTCCCAAAAAGAAAGGCATAGCACCGGAGAATGAGCACCTTAGTTTATGATCCCAGTGGTTGGTGATACATTTATGGTAATCAGGAACTTATTGCTGTCACGATATTAGATTTTAGTGAATTAAGGTTCCAAAACATGGCTGCTTTCTTCCAGAGAGAGTACCGCACCTGTCAATTGTTTATATCTGGTACTGGACCTCAGCGTCATAGAGGGGAATAAAATGGAGCGACAAAAACACACACAACCTGGGAACAGGTGTTGGTGGTTTTAAAGGTAATCTGTCACCAGGTTTTTGCTATGTAATCTGAGAGCAACATGATGTAGTGGAAGATACCCTGATTACAGGGATATGTCACTCAATAGGCTGTGTTTCAATACAATCAGTGTTTAATCAGCAGAAGTTTATCAGTATAGGACAACTGTCCTCATGCCTCCTAGTCCAACCACTCCCCCAGCACTGATTAGCAGCTCACTGTTACTATACAATGTACACAGAGAGCTGTGGTGTGGGTGGGGTTATACACATGTCTAGTGTTGGATTGAAGTGCCAAGGACCCACCAGTAACATCAACTCCAGGGCCCCACTTTTCAGCTATATGAAAATGTGACACTATCCTCAATCACAAATGTATATAACAGTGAACTGGGTAGATTGTTAGCTGAATAAGATGCTGCCTTTGTCTGTACTTAGTGATTCAAGTATATAGTGCCAAGTACTGCTCATATAAGAGGGTGGTGGCCCACTCTTGCACAGGGGCCCACCGGAGGATTCTCCTGTTCTCCTGTGGGCCAGTCTGAGCCTGCACATGTCAACAACTGCACTCTGCTAGATCTGCAGCAGTGAAAACTGTGACTCTATAACGGCTGCACCCATTAAACAAAGTGATACATTGCTGGAATCAGGGTCTCTATCCCTACATAATGCTGCTATCAGATTACATAGCAAAACCTTCTGACATATTCCCATCAAGGAGAAGCAGCAGTTTTCTAACCCTGTACAACTTCTTTAATTATGTCTTGCAAAAATTGTTACAGTGTAAAGGGGAATACCATTGATGAGTCTACAGGCTACATGGAAAGCACTGGGATCATTCTGTACAAGTGTAAAACATTATGTGTAATTATAATTAGATGCTGTGTTTCATATTGTCTAACAAAGAAATTCAATGCTTCATTTACATTTCACTTTGGATAAATAGTCATGGATCTTTGTCTCTAATCGAGAAAGTATACCTATGGCAATGCAAAGCCACAAACTACACTCATGTCTTCCCCTGATAAACAGCCAATTAACAGGGTAACAGCAACTTCCCCTTCCTCTAGGAAAAAGATTCTTCCTCTGCACTCAGAGTAAATAGTTACCATGCTGTCACACATCAAACATGTCACAGACACAGAGTAAATCTATTACAGTGGTATAAAATATTAGGCTAAAATTAGTTGAGCACAATAATGAAGAAGAACATCGTAATTCTATTTGCACCTTGTTCCCTTAGCACAAAAATCGAAAGTAATAATGTTTTATAGCTAAATGTACGGTATTGCTGGAAACATGATAAATATACAACTAAGTTCTCTCAAGACTCCTTGACCCTTCTCTGACAGCTACTTGGTGAGATTTTTACCTTTATCTGAAAATTTAAGAAAGAATACTTATTAGGAACAGAATACATCAAAACTCCATTGGGATGATCAAAGTAATTAGACAACGATCCCTCTACTAATTAGAATACCAGCCATAGCTGACCAGACAAGGGTATGGCTGCTTGGTAACAGACAATCCTGGCCATTCCCCATCCCACGGTGTGGTTTTAGGCTGTAAAGGTTATACTATGACGTACCTGTAGCCATCGCATGTTTATTCTGGGATAGTCTAGGGTTGAGCAAAAAGATTCACATGACCCATGTCCGGTGTCCACATCAGTACTCCGGGACAGCCAGACCAGGGTCCTGCAAATCTTTATGTTCTTGTTTATGGGATAACTTTTTCTCCGCACTCAATGGAGAATCAGGCTAGATCCAGGGCACAGCAAGAGATCGTATGCCACAACCCGGAACAAAGGGTTAAGCATAAAGAACAAATAATCTCCATTCTTTTTAGTATCTCCACACCCTTTCCTTTTCTTTAGTTTAATACACCCACATAGCAACTACAGTAAGCAAGTTGCCTCTGACCTTGCCGCCCACGCCTGGCACTCAGAGAAAGTTATATGTGTGTTTAGACATGTAACACAAGAGCCACTTTCTGCTTCCTGGCTACTAGAAAACTGGGACATGGTATATTACATTGCCCTGCGTATAAATAATGCAGCGTACCACACTAAACGTCTCGGTACAGAGTAATGAATATATATATATATACACTGCTCAAAAAATAAAGGGAACTCTTAAACAACAGAATATAACTCCAAGTGAATCAAACTTCTGTGAAATCAAACTGTCCACGTAGGAAACAACACTGATTGACAATCAATTTCACATGCTGTTGTGCAAATGGAATAGACAATAGATGGAAATTATTGGCAATTATCAAGAGACACTCAATAAAGGAGTGGTTCTGCAGGTGGCGACCAGAGACCACATCTCAGTACCAATGCTTTCTGGCTGATGTTTTGGTCACTTTTGAATGTTGGGTGTGCTTTCACACTCGTGGTAGCATGAGACGGACTCTACAACCCACAGAAGTTGCTCAAGTAGTGCAGCTCATCCAGGATGGCACATCAATGCGAGATGTGGCAATAAGGTTTGCTGTGTCTGTAATTGTGGTGTCCAGAGGCTGGAGGCACTATCAGGAGACAGGCCAATACACCAGGAGACGTGGAGGGGGCCGTAGGAGGGCAAGAACCCAGCAGCAGGACCGCTACCCCCGCCTTTGTGCAAGGAGGAACAGGAGGAGCACTGCCAGAGCCCTGCAAAATAACCTCCAGCAGCCAAAAAATGTGCATGTGTCTGCACAAAAGGTTAGAAACCGACTCCATGAGGGTGGTATGAGGGCCCGACAACCACAGATGGGGGTTGTGCTCACAGCCCAACACCGTGCAGGACGCTTGGCATTTGCCACAGAACACCAGGCTTGGCAAAGTCGCCACTGGCGCCCTGTGCTCTTCACAGATGAAAGCAGGTTCACACTGAGCACATGTGACAGACGTGACAAAGTTTGGAGACGCCGTGGAGAGCGATCTGCTGCCTGCAACATCCTTCAGCATGACCGGTTTGGCAGTGGGTCAGTAATGGTGTGGGGTGGCATTTCTTTGGAGGGCCGCACAGCCCTCCATGTGCTCGCAAGAGGTAGCCTGACTGCCATTAGGTACCGAGATGAGATCCTCAGACCCCCTGTGAGACCATATGCTGGTGGGGTTGGCCCTGGGTTCCTCCTAATGCATATGCTGGTGAGGTTGGCCCTGGGTTCATCCTAATGCAGGACAATGCCAGACCTCATGTGGCTGGAGAGTGTCAGCAGTTCCTGCAAGATGAAGGCATTGAAGCTATGGACTGGCCCGCCCATTCCCCAGACCTGAATCCGATTGAGCACATCTGGGACATCATGTCTCGCTCCATCCATCAACGTCAGGTTGCACCACAGACTGTCCAGGAGTTGGCGGATGCTTTAGTCCAGGTTTGGGAGGAGATCCCACAGTAGACCATCCGCAACCTTATCAGGAACATGCCCAGGCGTTGTAGGGAGGTCATACAGGCACGTGGAGGCCACACACAATACTGAGCCTCATTTTGACTTGTTTTAAGGACATTACATCAAAGTTGGATCAGCCTGTAGTGTGTTTTTCCACTTTAATTTTGGGGGTGACTCCAAATCCAGGCCTCAATTGGTTAATAAATTTGATTTCCATTGATGATTTTTGTGTGATTTTGTTGTCAGCACATTCAACTTTGTACAGAACAAAGTATTCAATGAGAATATTTCATTCATTCAGATCTAGGATGTGTTATTTGAGTGTTCCCTTTATTTTTTGAGCAGTGTATATATATATATATATATATATATATATATATAAATATATATATATATAAAATTAATATTTTCCATTAGGAACAAGTCAGTATAATCTTATGGAGATGATCAAGGCTAACGATGTTACTATGAGAGGGATGAGTTATGTGCACCTCTGATGATAGAATAAATACTCTGGTTTATTAAGAAACTGCATGGAGCTAAGAAGTTGTAATGTTTTCTTGTTGCTTTACCATCAAAGACTGATGTTACAGAGGTAGTTGGTTGCCAAGTTTAGAGATTCATTTCTGAAAGCACAACTTAGGTTCAGGAAGCTCCATATTAAAAAAAAAAAAAACGGAAAGAAAAAATGATGGTGGTAGGAATGGCTTACATCTGCATGGATGTCTTAAACATACCTAAGTGGCCAAAGCAGTGTAATATGCATCTTTCTCCTAAAATCTGACCAAGTACCTACCATGCGTTATGACATCATACCACTGCCTTGGTCAAGGAGACGTCCGAGTCCTTCATGCTCTTCACCAGTGAGATCACTGAATACCACTCTTTTAGTATAGGAGGGTTCTGGTGTTTTTGCTCTCTGGACAGCGCATTTTTTGTACCATGTAAAGGATACACCGGGAATTGTTTATATCTAGGTGCCAATGAGTATGATAAAGACTGCTTATTAAAATGGTTTGGAGTATGTAAAGGAAGAGTATGTTTTTTTGCCCTAAATGCCGTTTTGGGGGAGACGTGGCAGCTTGCAGGTATTGAATTAGTGTGGAAAGAGGTTGCATCATCAGCATGTACATGTACCATTGATGTGAGTCCAAAAAGTTTTATGTTGTTTGTATTGAACCTAAAATCCTACATGGGAGAATAAGAGAGAGTTTTAATGAAGAATATTTGCTGCATTGAAAAAAATGTTTCAAATCTCAACTCACTTTGTGGTAAGGCATAAATAACTGGGTCTATTGATGGAAATTGATCAGGATGGGTCAGCACATTCTAGAAATCTACATGAAAACTGCCAGTGTATTAAATTAATGTTGTACTTTATAGCATCAGCCAGGCAGGATAATTAAGTGTGAATGAAGACAATGTATGCGGAATCCATAAGTAGAGTTCATGGTGCATATATGCGATTTATCCACTAGTAAACCAAGTCTTGGGCGGTAGAGTCGGTGCTTAATGAAAATCTGCCATTATTAAATTAAAGATAGTATAATACCCTAATGAAGTTATAATAGCGAGTCCAATTACACCAACAGTCCACCAAAGTGAAAAAAGGCAGCTTATAAGAAATTGCCTGGTTCTTTGGAATCCCGTATTATGTCACCTGATCCCTCTCTGACAATCAGAAGCCCCAAAAGGATGGAGGATGGGATTTATGTTTCTAGGCAGCCAAAGTAGATTATATATTACACAATAGGGGGTTTTAAGGTTCTTCCAAACATAGCATACCCTTTATATGGACCTCCCTGTGGGCGTAGGTGACATGCTAGAACAAAAAGGCCATTCCCTAGCCGTGGTCAGCTGATGACGTAGTACACTGCCAGGAGCAGCTAGGATTGGCACTACTTTCTATCCACTGCTTGCAATTGGAATTAGTAGTAAGTCAAGGATACTTAAAAGGGATATTCTCCTCCCAATATGTAGTAGATGTAATAACAATATTATTGGCAAATACCTCCAATTAGAAATGTAGAATAGTTCTTCTGATTCGCTATGTCGCCTACCCCATGTGCAGGGCATTGCAGTATCTTAGATATCGATGAATATGATCACTAACAACTAACTAATCAACAGTCACTATATAACTGGTCATAACTGTGTATACCTAGGCTACTTCAATGCCCTTCACATGGGGTAAGTTACATAGCTAATCAGAAGAACTGTACTACATTTCTAATTGTAGATATTTGCTAATATTATTACACTTACTACATAGTGGGATAGGATCATGGAGATGTGAATATCCTTTTAGGGATCAGAAATTAATAACTACTGGAATTTTATATGTCAGTAAAGCACAGTCTTAAAGTGAAATGCAGTAAAATACACTAAATTTAATAATAGATGCCCTCTTCTTCATAAATGGGACACAGTTTTGACTCATCACTGTGAAAAAATCAGTGCTAAAAGCTAGCATAGATTTCAGTTATAATTATGCCAATTTCTACCACAAATGATACTTTAATTATAGGGAGTTAAATTGTACATACTGATGCAAAAATGTGCAAGTTTTGCAAGCTCAAAAACTGTGATAAATACTTAGTGTGAATATACACACAGTTTACTGATAGGGAATTTATATTGTGAGCCCCAATGGGTACAGTGACGGCGATGCCTTTAAAGCTTTGTGGAATTAATGGCTATATAAGTGAGTAAAATACATAAATCTATAAATTTAGTGCCACGCTCTTCTAACCTGGGTATTTTTGTCCTTATGCCCAATGCAAGGTTATGTACATGTATTCAGTAATTCCTCTAGCATTGCAATTCCAAGTCTATGCACAATTATGGGAGCAGCTTCTACTGGTACAAATAAAGAGCAGTACAATGTAGGTGGTACTGTAGAGAGAAGCAGTACAATGCAGGTGGTACTATAGAGAGGAGCAGTACAATGCAGGTGGTACTGTAGAGAGGAGCAGTACAATGCAGGTGGTACTATAGAGAGGAGCAGTGCAATGCAGGTGGTACTGTAGAGAGGAGCAGTACAGTACAATGCAGGTGGTACTATAGAGAGGAGCAGTACAATGCAGGTGGTACTGTAGAGAGAAGCAGTACAGTACAATGCAGGTGGTACTATAGAGAGGAGCAGTACAATGCAGGTGGTACTGTAGAGAGAAGCAGTACAATGCAGGTGGTACTGTAGAGAGGAGCAGTACAATGCAGGTGGTACTGTAGAGAGGAGCAGTACAATGCAGGTGGTACTATAGAGAGGAGCAGTACAATGTAGGTGGTACTGTAGAGAGGAGCAGTGCAATGCAGGTGGTACTATAGAGAGGAGCAGTACAATGCAGGTGGTACTGTAGAGAGGAGCAGTACAATGCAGGTGGTACTGTAGAGCGGAGCAGTACAATGCAGGTGGTACTGTAGAGAGGAGCAGTGCAATGCAGGTGGTACTATAGAGAGGAGCAGTACAATGCAGGTGGTACTGTAGAGAGGAGCAGTGCAATGCAGGTGGTACTATAGAGAGGAGCAGTACAATGCAGGTGGTACTGTAGAGAGGAGCAGTGCAATGCAGGTGGTACTATAGAGAGGAGCAGTACAATGTAGGTGGTACTGTAGAGAGGAGCAGTGCAATGCAGGTGGTACTATAGAGAGGAGCCGTACAATGCAGGTGGTACTGTAGAGAGGAGCAGTACAATGCAGGTGGTACTGTAGAGAGGAGCAGTACAATGCAGGTGGTACTGTAGAGAGGAGCAGTGCAATGCAGGTGGTACTATAGAGAGGAGCAGTACAATGCAGGTGGTACTGTAGAGAGGAGCAGTGCAATGCAGGTGGTACTATAGAGAGGAGCAGTACAATGCAGGTGGTACTGTAGAGAGGAGCAGTGCAATGCAGGTGGTACTATAGAGAGGAGAAGTACAATGTAGGTGGTACTGTAGAGAGGAGCAGTACAATGCAGGTGGTACTGTAGAGAGAAGCAGTACAATGCAGGTGGTACTATAGAGAGGAGCAGTACAATGCAGGTGGTACTATAGAGAGGAGCAGTGCAATGCAGGTGGCACTGTAGAGAGGAGCAGTGCAATGCAGGTGGTACTGTAGAGAGGAGCAGGGCAATGCAGGTGGTACTGTAGAGAGAAGCAGTACAATGCAGGTGGTACTGTAGAGAGGAGCAGTACAATGCAGGTGGTACTGTAGAGAGGAGCAGTGCAATGCAGGTGGTACTGTAGAGTGAAGCAGTACAATGCAGGTGGTACTGTAGAGAGGAGCAGTACAATGCAGGTGGTACTATAGAGAGGAGCAGTACAATGCAGGTTGTACTGTAGAGAGGAGCAGTACAATGCAGGTGGTACTATAGAGAGGAGCAGTACAATGCAGGTGGTATTGTAGAGAGGAGCAGTACAATGCAGGTGGTACTATAGAGAGGAGCAGTACAATGCAGGTGGTACTATAGAGAGGAGCAGTGCAATGCAGGTGGTACTGTAGAGAGGAGCAGTACAATGCAGGTGGTACTGTAGAGAGGAGCAGTACAAAGCAGGTGGTACTGTAGAGAGGAGCAGTACAATGCAGGTGGTACTGTAGAGAGAAGCAGTACAGTACAATGCAGGTGGTACTATAGAGAGGAGCAGTACAATGCAGGTGGTACTGTAGAGAGAAGCAGTACAATGCAGGTGGTACTGTAGAGAGGAGCAGTACAATGCAGGTGGTACTGTAGAGAGGAGCAGTACAATGCAGGTGGTACTATAGAGAGGAGCAGTACAATGTAGGTGGTACTGTAGAGAGGAGCAGTGCAATGCAGGTGGTACTATAGAGAGGAGCAGTACAATGCAGGTGGTACTGTAGAGAGGAGCAGTACAATGCAGGTGGTACTGTAGAGAGGAGCAGTACAATGCAGGTGGTACTGTAGAGAGGAGCAGTGCAATGCAGGTGGTACTATAGAGAGGAGCAGTACAATGCAGGTGGTACTGTAGAGAGGAGCAGTGCAATGCAGGTGGTACTATAGAGAGGAGCAGTACAATGCAGGTGGTACTGTAGAGAGGAGCAGTGCAATGCAGGTGGTACTATAGAGAGGAGCAGTACAATGTAGGTGGTACTGTAGAGAGGAGCAGTGCAATGCAGGTGGTACTATAGAGAGGAGCAGTACAATGCAGTTGGTACTGTAGAGAGGAGCAGTACAATGCAGGTGGTACTGTAGAGAGGAGCAGTACAATGCAGGTGGTACTGTAGAGAGGAGCAGTGCAATGCAGGTGGTACTATAGAGAGGAGCAGTACAATGCAGGTGGTACTGTAGAGAGGAGCAGTGCAATGCAGGTGGTACTATAGAGAGGAGCAGTACAATGCAGGTGGTACTGTAGAGAGGAGCAGTGCAATGCAGGTGGTGCTATAGAGAGGAGCAGTACAATGTAGGTGGTACTGTAGAGAGGAGCAGTACAATGCAGGTGGTACTATAGAGAGGAGCAGTACAATGCAGGTGGTACTGTAGAGAGGAGCAGTGCAATGCAGGTGGTACTATAGAGAGGAGAAGTACAATGTAGGTGGTACTGTAGAGAGGAGCAGTACAATGCAGGTGGTACTGTAGAGAGGAGCAGTACAATGCAGGTGGCACTGTAGAGAGGAGCAGTGCAATGCAGGTGGTGCTGTAGAGAGGAGCAGTGCAATGCAGGTGGTACTGTAGAGAGAAGCAGTACAATGCAGGTGGTACTGTAGAGAGGAGCAGTACAATGCAGGTGGTACTATAGAGAGGAGCAGTACAATGCAGTTGGTGCTGTAGAGAGGAGCAGTACAATGCAGGTGGTACTGTAGAGAGGAGCAGTACAATGCAGGTGGTACTGTAGAGAGGAGCAGTACAATGCAGGTGGTACTGTAGAGAGGAGCAGTGCAATGCAGGTGGTACTGTAGAGAGAAGCAGTACAATGCAGGTGGTACTGTAGAGAGGAGCAGTACAATGTAGGTGGTACTATAGAGAGGAGCAGTACAATGCAGGTGGTACTGTAGAGAGGAGCAGTACAATGCAGGTGGTACTATAGAGAGGAGCAGTACAATGTAGGTGGTACTGTAGAGAGGAGCAGTGCAATGCAGGTGGTACTGTAGAGAGGAGCAGTACAATGCAGGTGGTAATATAGAGAGGAGCAGTACAATGCAGGTGGTACTGTAGAGAGGAGCAGTACAATGCAGGTGGTACTGTAGAGAGGAGCAGTACAATGCAGGTGGTACTATAGAGAGGAGCAGTACAATGCAGGTGGTACTGTAGAGAGGAGCAGTACAATGCAGGTGGTACTGTAGAGAGGAGCAGTACAATGCAGGTGGTACTATAGAGAGGAGCAGTACAATGTAGGTGGTACTGTAGAGAGGAGCAGTGCAATGCAGGTGGTACTATAGAGAGGAGCAGTACAATGCAGGTGGAACTGTAGAGAGGAGCAGTACAATGCAGGTGGTACTGTAGAGAGGAGCAGTACAATGCAGGTGATACTGTAGAGCGGAGCAGTATAATGCAGGTGGTACTGTAGAGAGGAGCAGTACAATGCAGGTGGTACTGTAGAGAGAAGCAGTACAATGCAGGTGGTACTATAGAGAGGAGCAGTACAATGCAGGTGGCACTGTAGAGAGGAGCAGTGCAATGCAGGTGGTACTGTAGAGAGGAGCAGTACAATGCTGGTGATACTGTAGAGAGGAGCAGTACAATGCAGGTGGTACTGTAGAGGGGAGCAGTGCAATGCAGGTGGTACTGTGGAGAGGAGCAGTACAACGCTGGTGGTACTATAGAGAGGAGCAGTACAATGCAGGTGGCACTGTAGAGAGGAGCAGTGCAATGCAGGTGGTACTGTAGAGAGGAGCAGGGCAATGCAGGTGGTACTGTAGAGAGAAGCAGTACAATGCAGGTGGTACTGTAGAGAGGAGCAGTACAATGCAGTTGGTACTGTAGAGAGGAGCAGTGCAATGCAGGTGGTACTGTAGAGTGAAGCAGTACAATGCAGGTGGTACTGTAGAGAGGAGCAGTACAATGCAGGTGGTACTGTAGAGAGGAGCAGTGCAATGCAGATGGTACAGTAGAGAGAAGCAGTACAATGCAGGTGGTACTGTAGAGAGGAGCAGTACAATGCAGGTGGTACTATAGAGAGGAGCAGTACAATGTAGGTGGTACTATAGAGAGGAGTAGTACAATGCATGTGGTACTGTAGAGAGGAGGAGTACAATGCAGGTGGTACTTTAGAGAGGAGCAGTACAATGCAGGTGGTACTGTAGAGAGGAGCAGTACAATGCAGGTGGTACTGTAGAGAGGAGCAGTGCAATGCAGGTGGTACTGTAGAGAGGAGCAGTACAATGCTGGTGGTACTATAGAGAGGAGCAGTACAATGCTGGTGGTACTGTAGAGAGGAGCAGTACAATGTAGGTGGTACTGTAGAGAGGAGCAGTACAATGCAGGTGGTACTGTAGAGAGGAGCAGTGCAATGCAGGTGGTACTGTAGAGTGAAGCAGTACAATGCAGGTGGTACTGTAGAGAGGAGCAGTACAATGCAGGTGGTACTATAGAGAGGAGTAGTACAATGCAGGTTGTACTGTAGAGAGGAGCAGTACAATGCAGGTGGTACTATAGAGAGGAGCAGTACAATGCAGGTGGTATTGTAGAGAGGAGCAGTACAATGCAGGTGGTACTATAGAGAGGAGCAGTACAATGCAGGTGGTACTATAGAGAGGAGCAGTGCAATGCAGGTGGTACTGTAGAGAGGAGCAGTACAATGCAGGTGGTACTGTAGAGAGGAGCAGTACAAAGCAGGTGGTACTGTAGAGAGGAGCAGTACAATGCAGGTGGTACTGTAGAGAGAAGCAGTACAGTACAATGCAGGTGGTACTATAGAGAGGAGCAGTACAATGCAGGTGGTACTGTAGAGAGAAGCAGTACAATGCAGGTGGTACTGTAGAGAGGAGCAGTACAATGCAGGTGGTACTGTAGAGAGGAGCAGTACAATGCAGGTGGTACTATAGAGAGGAGCAGTACAATGTAGGTGGTACTGTAGAGAGGAGCAGTGCAATGCAGGTGGTACTATAGAGAGGAGCAGTACAATCCAGGTGGTACTGTAGAGAGGAGCAGTACAATGCAGGTGGTACTGTAGAGAGGAGCAGTACAATGCAGGTGGTACTGTAGAGAGGAGCAGTGCAATGCAGGTGGTACTATAGAGAGGAGCAGTACAATGCAGGTGGTACTGTAGAGAGGAGCAGTGCAATGCAGGTGGTACTATAGAGAGGAGCAGTACAATGCAGGTGGTACTGTAGAGAGGAGCAGTGCAATGCAGGTGGTACTATAGAGAGGAGCAGTACAATGTAGGTGGTACTGTAGAGAGGAGCAGTGCAATGCAGGTGGTACTATAGAGAGGAGCAGTACAATGCAGTTGGTACTGTAGAGAGGAGCAGTACAATGCAGGTGGTACTGTAGAGAGGAGCAGTACAATGCAGGTGGTACTGTAGAGAGGAGCAGTGCAATGCAGGTGGTACTATAGAGAGGAGCAGTACAATGCAGGTGGTACTGTAGAGAGGAGCAGTGCAATGCAGGTGGTACTATAGAGAGGAGCAGTACAATGCAGGTGGTACTGTAGAGAGGAGCAGTGCAATGCAGGTGGTGCTATAGAGAGGAGCAGTACAATGTAGGTGGTACTGTAGAGAGGAGCAGTACAATGCAGGTGGTACTATAGAGAGGAGCAGTACAATGCAGGTGGTACTGTAGAGAGGAGCAGTGCAATGCAGGTGGTACTATAGAGAGGAGAAGTACAATGTAGGTGGTACTGTAGAGAGGAGCAGTACAATGCAGGTGGTACTGTAGAGAGGAGCAGTACAATGCAGGTGGCACTGTAGAGAGGAGCAGTGCAATGCAGGTGGTGCTGTAGAGAGGAGCAGTGCAATGCAGGTGGTACTGTAGAGAGAAGCAGTACAATGCAGGTGGTACTGTAGAGAGGAGCAGTACAATGCAGGTGGTACTATAGAGAGGAGCAGTACAATGCAGTTGGTACTGTAGAGAGGAGCAGTACAATGCAGGTGGTACTGTAGAGAGGAGCAGTACAATGCAGGTGGTACTGTAGAGAGGAGCAGTACAATGCAGGTGGTACTGTAGAGAGGAGCAGTGCAATGCAGGTGGTACTGTAGAGAGAAGCAGTACAATGCAGGTGGTACTGTAGAGAGGAGCAGTACAATGTAGGTGGTACTATAGAGAGGAGCAGTACAATGCAGGTGGTACTGTAGAGAGGAGCAGTACAATGCAGGTGGTACTATAGAGAGGAGCAGTACAATGTAGGTGGTACTGTAGAGAGGAGCAGTGCAATGCAGGTGGTACTGTAGAGAGGAGCAGTACAATGCAGGTGGTAATATAGAGAGGAGCAGTACAATGCAGGTGGTACTGTAGAGAGGAGCAGTACAATGCAGGTGGTACTGTAGAGAGGAGCAGTACAATGCAGGTGGTACTATAGAGAGGAGCAGTACAATGCAGGTGGTACTGTAGAGAGGAGCAGTACAATGCAGGTGGTACTGTAGAGAGGAGCAGTACAATGCAGGTGGTACTATAGAGAGGAGCAGTACAATGTAGGTGGTACTGTAGAGAGGAGCAGTGCAATGCAGGTGGTACTATAGAGAGGAGCAGTACAATGCAGGTGGAACTGTAGAGAGGAGCAGTACAATGCAGGTGGTACTGTAGAGAGGAGCAGTACAATGCAGGTGATACTGTAGAGCGGAGCAGTATAATGCAGGTGGTACTGTAGAGAGGAGCAGTACAATGCAGGTGGTACTGTAGAGAGGAGCAGTACAATGCAGGTGGTACTGTAGAGAGGAGCAGTACAATGCAGGTGGTACTATAGAGAGGAGCAGTACAATGCAGGTGGTACTATAGAGAGGAGCAGTACAATGCAGGTGGTACTGTAGAGAGGACCAGTACAATGCAGGTGGTACTGTAGAGAGGAGCAGTGCAATGCAGGTGGTACTGTAGAGAGAAGCAGTACAATGCAGGTGGTACTATAGAGAGGAGCAGTACAATGCAGGTGGCACTGTAGAGAGGAGCAGTGCAATGCAGGTGGTACTGTAGAGAGGAGCAGTACAATGCTGGTGATACTGTAGAGAGGAGCAGTACAATGCAGGTGGTACTGTAGAGGGGAGCAGTGCAATGCAGGTGGTACTGTGGAGAGGAGCAGTACAATGCTGGTGGTACTATAGAGAGGAGCAGTACAATGCAGGTGGCACTGTAGAGAGGAGCAGTGCAATGCAGGTGGTACTGTAGAGAGGAGCAGGGCAATGCAGGTGGTACTGTAGAGAGAAGCAGTACAATGCAGGTGGTACTGTAGAGAGGAGCAGTACAATGCAGTTGGTACTGTAGAGAGGAGCAGTGCAATGCAGGTGGTACTGTAGAGTGAAGCAGTACAATGCAGGTGGTACTGTAGAGAGGAGCAGTACAATGCAGGTGGTACTATAGAGAGGAGCAGTACAATGCAGGTGGTACTGTAGAGAGGAGCAGTACAATGCAGGTGGTACTATAGAGAGGAGCAGTACAATGCAGGTGGTACTGTAGAGAGGAGCAGTACAATGCAGGTGGTACTATAGAGAGGAGCAGTACAATGCAGGTGGTACTATAGAGAGGAGCAGTACAATGCAGGTGGTATTGTAGAGAGGAGCAGTACAATGCAGGTGGTACTGTAGAGAGGAGCAGTGCAATGCAGATGGTACAGTAGAGAGAAGCAGTACAATGCAGGTGGTACTGTAGAGAGGAGCAGTACAATGCAGGTGGTACTATAGAGAGGAGCAGTAAAATGTAGGTGGTACTATAGAGAGGAGTAGTACAATGCATGTGGTACTGTAGAGAGGAGGAGTACAATGCAGGTGGTACTTTAGAGAGGAGCAGTACAATGCAGGTGGTACTGTAGAGAGGAGCAGTACAATGCAGGTGGTACTGTAGAGAGGAGCAGTGCAATGCAGGTGGTACTGTAGAGAGGAGCAGTACAATGCTGGTGGTACTGTAGAGAGGAGCAGTACAATGTAGGTGGTACTGTAGAGAGGAGCAGTACAATGCAGGTGGTACTGTAGAGAGGAGCAGTACAATGCAGGTGGCACTGTAGAGAGGAGCAGTGCAATGCAGGTGGTGCTGTAGAGAGGAGCAGTGCAATGCAGGTGGTACTGTAGAGAGAAGCAGTACAATGCAGGTGGTACTGTAGAGAGGAGCAGTACAATGCAGGTGGTACTATAGAGAGGAGCAGTACAATGCAGTTGGTACTGTAGAGAGGAGCAGTACAATGCAGGTGGTACTGTAGAGAGGAGCAGTACAATGCAGGTGGTACTGTAGAGAGGAGCAGTACAATGCAGGTGGTACTGTAGAGAGGAGCAGTGCAATGCAGGTGGTACTGTAGAGAGAAGCAGTACAATGCAGGTGGTACTGTAGAGAGGAGCAGTACAATGTAGGTGGTACTATAGAGAGGAGCAGTACAATGCAGGTGGTACTGTAGAGAGGAGCAGTACAATGCAGGTGGTACTATAGAGAGGAGCAGTACAATGTAGGTGGTACTGTAGAGAGGAGCAGTGCAATGCAGGTGGTACTGTAGAGAGGAGCAGTACAATGCAGGTGGTAATATAGAGAGGAGCAGTACAATGCAGGTGGTACTGTAGAGAGGAGCAGTACAATGCAGGTGGTACTGTAGAGAGGAGCAGTACAATGCAGGTGGTACTATAGAGAGGAGCAGTACAATGCAGGTGGTACTGTAGAGAGGAGCAGTACAATGCAGGTGGTACTGTAGAGAGGAGCAGTACAATGCAGGTGGTACTATAGAGAGGAGCAGTACAATGTAGGTGGTACTGTAGAGAGGAGCAGTGCAATGCAGGTGGTACTATAGAGAGGAGCAGTACAATGCAGGTGGAACTGTAGAGAGGAGCAGTACAATGCAGGTGGTACTGTAGAGAGGAGCAGTACAATGCAGGTGATACTGTAGAGCGGAGCAGTATAATGCAGGTGGTACTGTAGAGAGGAGCAGTACAATGCAGGTGGTACTGTAGAGAGGAGCAGTACAATGCAGGTGGTACTGTAGAGAGGAGCAGTACAATGCAGGTGGTACTATAGAGAGGAGCAGTACAATGCAGGTGGTACTATAGAGAGGAGCAGTACAATGCAGGTGGTACTGTAGAGAGGACCAGTACAATGCAGGTGGTACTGTAGAGAGGAGCAGTGCAATGCAGGTGGTACTGTAGAGAGAAGCAGTACAATGCAGGTGGTACTATAGAGAGGAGCAGTACAATGCAGGTGGCACTGTAGAGAGGAGCAGTGCAATGCAGGTGGTACTGTAGAGAGGAGCAGTACAATGCTGGTGATACTGTAGAGAGGAGCAGTACAATGCAGGTGGTACTGTAGAGGGGAGCAGTGCAATGCAGGTGGTACTGTGGAGAGGAGCAGTACAATGCTGGTGGTACTATAGAGAGGAGCAGTACAATGCAGGTGGCACTGTAGAGAGGAGCAGTGCAATGCAGGTGGTACTGTAGAGAGGAGCAGGGCAATGCAGGTGGTACTGTAGAGAGAAGCAGTACAATGCAGGTGGTACTGTAGAGAGGAGCAGTACAATGCAGTTGGTACTGTAGAGAGGAGCAGTGCAATGCAGGTGGTACTGTAGAGTGAAGCAGTACAATGCAGGTGGTACTGTAGAGAGGAGCAGTACAATGCAGGTGGTACTATAGAGAGGAGCAGTACAATGCAGGTGGTACTGTAGAGAGGAGCAGTACAATGCAGGTGGTACTATAGAGAGGAGCAGTACAATGCAGGTGGTACTGTAGAGAGGAGCAGTACAATGCAGGTGGTACTATAGAGAGGAGCAGTACAATGCAGGTGGTACTATAGAGAGGAGCAGTACAATGCAGGTGGTATTGTAGAGAGGAGCAGTACAATGCAGGTGGTACTGTAGAGAGGAGCAGTGCAATGCAGATGGTACAGTAGAGAGAAGCAGTACAATGCAGGTGGTACTGTAGAGAGGAGCAGTACAATGCAGGTGGTACTATAGAGAGGAGCAGTAAAATGTAGGTGGTACTATAGAGAGGAGTAGTACAATGCATGTGGTACTGTAGAGAGGAGGAGTACAATGCAGGTGGTACTTTAGAGAGGAGCAGTACAATGCAGGTGGTACTGTAGAGAGGAGCAGTACAATGCAGGTGGTACTGTAGAGAGGAGCAGTGCAATGCAGGTGGTACTGTAGAGAGGAGCAGTACAATGCTGGTGGTACTGTAGAGAGGAGCAGTACAATGTAGGTGGTACTGTAGAGAGGAGCAGTACAATGCAGGTGGTACTATAGAGAGGAGCAGTACAATGCAGGTGGTACTATAGAGAGGAGCAGTACAATGCAGGTGGTACTGTAGAGAGGAGCAGTACAATGCAGGTGGTACTGTAGAGAGGAGCATTGCAATGCAGGTGGTACTGTAGAGAGGAGCAGTGCAATGCAGGTGGTACTGTAGAGAGAAGCAGTACAATGCAGGTGGTACTATAGAGAGGAACAGTGCAATGCAGGTGGCACTGTAGAGAGGAGCAGTGCAATGCAGGTGGTACTATAAAGAGGAGCAGTACAATGCAGGTGGTACTGTAGAGAGGAGCAGTATAATGCAGGTAGTACTATAGAAAGGAGCAGTACAATGCAGGTGGTACTGTAGAGAGGAGCAGGACAATGCAGGTGGTACTGTAGAGAGGAGCAGTACAATGCAGGTGGTACTGTAGAGAGGAGCAGTGCAATGCAGGTGGTACTGAAGAGAGGAGCAGTACAATGCTGGTGGTACTATAGAGAGGAGCAGTACAATGCTGGTGGTACTGTAGAGAGGAGAAGCACAATACAGGTGGTACTATAGAGAGGAACAGTACAATGCAGGTTGCACTGTAGAGAGGAGAAGCACAATACAGGTGGTACTGTAGAGAGGAGCAGTACAATGGAGGTGGTACTGTAGAGAGGAGAAGAGCAACACAGGTGGTACTATAGAGAGGAGCAGTATAATGCAGGTGGTATTATAGAGAGGAGCAGTACAATGCAGTTGGTACTGTAGAGAGGAGAAGCACAATAGAGGTGGTACTATAGAGAGGAGCAGTACAATGCAGGTGGTACTGTAGAGAGGAGAAGCGCAATACGGGTGGTACTATAGAGAGGAGCAGTACAATGCAACTAGTACCAGGGCTGTGAAGTCGTAGCCCATTTTGGTGGAGTCGGTATAAAATGGACCGACTCCAACTCCTAAAATATATAATAAATTGGGTACAGTAGTTCAATGCAGTTTGTGGGGAATATTTTTTCAAAAGAATTTGGGAAAGTTATGAAATGTCCTATAAATGTCTGTCCTATTCCTGATCTAAGGGTCTAGACTTTTAACTGAGATGAATCTGCGCTACAGTAAATTTATTACTTAAACATGAGCCATATATGAGGGAGTCTGAGTTAGAGTCGGTGTCATGGAAATTGAGGAGAAGGAGTTGGAGTCAAAGGCTTGGCTTACCGACTCCACAGCCATGGGTTGTACTATAGAGAGGAGCAATACAATGCAGGTAGTACTATAGAAAGGAGCAGTACAATGCAGGTGGTACTGTAGAGAAGAGCAGTACAATGCAGGTAGTACTATAGAAAGGAGCAGTACAATGCAGGTGGTACTGTAGAGAGGAGCAGTACAATGCAGGTGGTACTGTAGAGAGGAGCAGTACAATGCAGGTGGTACTATAAAGAGGAGCAGTACAATGCAGGTGGTACTATAGAGAGGAGCAGTACAATGCAGGTAGTACTATAGAAAGGAGCAGTACAATGCAGGTGGTACTGTAGAGAAGAGCAGTACAATGCAGGTAGTACTATAGAAAGGAGCAGTACAATGCAGGTGGTACTGTAGAGAGGAGCAGTACAATGCAGGTGGTACTGTAGAGAGGAGCAGTACAATGCAGGTAGTACTGTAGAGAGGAGCAGTACAATGCAGGTGGTACTATAGAGAGGAGCAGTACAATGCAGGTGGTACTGTAGAGAGGAGCAGTACAATGCAGGTGGTACTGTAGAGAGGAGCAGTACAATGCAGGTAGTACTATAGAAAGGAGCAGTACAATGCAGGTGGTACTGTAGAGAGGAGCAGTACAATGCAGGTGGTACTGTAGAGAGGAGCAGTACAATGCAGGTGGTACTGTAGAGAAGAGCAGTACAATGCAGGTAGTAATGTAGAGAGGAGCAGTGCAATGCAGGTGGTACTGTAGAGAGGAGCAGTACAATGCAGGTGGTACTGTAGAGAAGAGCAGTACAATGCAGGTAGTACTATAGAAAGGAGCAGTACAATGCAGGTGGTACTGTAGAGAGGAGCAGTACAATGCAGGTGGTACTGTAGAGAGGAGCAGTACAATGCAGGTAGTACTATAGAAAGGAGCAGTACAATGCAGGTGGGACTGTAGAGAGGAGCAGTACAATGCAGGTGGTACTGTAGAGAGGAGCAGTACAATGCAGGTGGTACTGTAGAGAAGAGCAGTACAATGCAGGTGGTACTGTAGAGAGGAGCAGTACAATGCAGGTGGTACTGTAGAGAAGAGCAGTACAATGCAGGTGGTACTGTAGAGCGGAGCAGTATAATGCAGGTGGTACTGTAGAGAGGAGCAGTACAATGCAGGTGGTACTGTAGAGAGGAGCAGTACAATGCAGGTGGTACTGTAGAGAGGAGCAGTACAATGCAGGTGGTACTGTAGAGAGGAGCAGTACAATACAGGTGGTACTATAGAGAGGAGAAGTACAATGTAGGTGGTACTGTAGAGAGGAGCAGTACAACGCAGGTGGTACTGTAGAGAGGAGCAGTACAATGCAGGTGGTACTATAGAGAGGAGCAGTACAATGCAGGTGGTACTATAGAGAGGAGCAGTACAATGCAGGTGGTACTATAGAGAGGAGCAGTACAATGCAGGTGGTACTGTAGAGAGGAGCAGTACAATACAGGTGGTACTATAGAGAGGAGAAGTACAATGTAGGTGGTACTGTAGAGAGGAGCAGTACAACGCA
The DNA here is from genome assembly GCF_046119375.1 of Phyllobates terribilis. Classification (NCBI taxonomy): domain Eukaryota; kingdom Metazoa; phylum Chordata; class Amphibia; order Anura; family Dendrobatidae; genus Phyllobates; species Phyllobates terribilis. The sequence continues at coordinate 298,237,831 of NW_027362771.1, forward strand.
GGTGGTACTGTAGAGAGGAGCAGTACAACGCAGGTGGTACTGTAGAGAGGAGCAGTACAATGCAGGTGGTACTATAGAGAGGAGCAGTACAATGCAGGTGGTACTATAGAGAGGAGCAGTACAATGCAGGTGGTACTGTAGAGAGGAGCAGTACAATACAGGTGGTACTATAGAGAGGAGAAGTACAATGTAGGTGGTACTGTAGAGAGGAGCAGTACAACGCAGGTGGTACTGTAGAGAGGAGCAGTACAATGCAGGTGGTACTATAGAGAGGAGCAGTGCAATGCAGGTGGTACTGTAGAGAGGAGCAGTACAATGCAGGTGGTACTGTAGAGAGGAGCAGTACAATGCAGGTGGTGCTATAGAGAGGAGCAGTATAATGCAGATGGTACTGTAGAGAGGAGAAGCACAATACAGGTGGTACTGTAGAGAGGAGAAGCACAATACAGGTGGTACTGTAGAGAGGAGAAGCACAATACAGGTGGTACTGTAGAGAGGAGAAGCACAATACAGGTGGTACTGTAGAGAGGAGCAGTACAATGCAGGTGGTACTGTAGAGAGGAGAAGCACAATACAGGTGGTACTGTAGAGAGGAGCAGTACAATGCAGGTGGTACTGTAGAGAGGAGCAGTGCAATGCAGGTGGTACTGTAGAGAGGAGCAGTACAATGCAGGTGGTACTACAGAGAGGAGCAGTACAATGCAGGTGGTACTACAGAGAGGCATTGCTGGACAACCAATCAGTAATTCAAGTATTGGACAAGTAAAGTGTCCTTGCTGAATGGCGGGTTCTTCCAGACATCCACATGTTGCAGATATTGGCGTGACAATGTATTATTCTGACTGTGGTTTCCATTACCACTGGTCCAGGAAAGACTATTATGTATTGACAATGTTGTAACCTGAGGCCATTGAAATTTAAGGGACCAAAGTCCTATAATGGAGGATTTACTCTTTACCTTCACCTGCAGGCCGAAAATACAAATATAATAGGAAAACTCATCTGGCTGGTCTGATAATCCATCAATTTGCTTGGAGTTCCGGATGTACAGTCCCAATACCAGAAGCAAAAATATTAAGATCACAAAAAAAGATAAAAGAAAAGCATAAAAAAGCCATATTTCACGTAATCACTTTGTGTTTTTTTTCCTTACGATTCTCCATTCCTACATGAGTTTTATATACCTTACTATGACAGTCTAGAATTCTGACACATCTGTCACCTATAAGAAACCAGTGATTAATGGGATTTTACTGTACATATTTATAATTGCACATTAATGCATCAATATCTATACATCATCCTCACTAAATGACTCGTTTTCTATCATTCTATTCTTGCCCTAATAAACAAATGATGACATTTTCCAGCAAGATTCTGACGTGACGCTTTTTACAGGTGGTGTCAGAAAGTGCCATGATTATGGTAGGCATGCAATAAAATGAATTATGCTAACAAAATAACATACATGTATATAGTTTTGTATTATCTGTCTAGAAAACCTCACCCGACAGAAATCAGGGCTTGATTGGAAAAGACGTCACCTCATGGCGAGCGCTGAATTCAGTCCCGAGTGATGTTTTGTAGAGAGTCTCATAAAATGCTATAATTCGTCAGAGTAAAAGGATTAATAGCCCCCGTCCGATCGCTGATGCTCCAGTTACATCCACACTGAGCCATGAGGGACTGATGAAACATGTTAAAGGATTACATTTGGAAATATTTGGCAAATATACATAGACAGAGAGTAAACTGTATTTCTCAGAATGAAAACGGAAGCAATAAAGGAAGACGGCTGTAAGTTCTCTGGAGATGTGAGAAACAATAATGCAATCTCCAGTAATGGAGGAGGTCGACTCATAGGGGTGACTCATTGGAGAGATGCCACTAGAAGGAAATTGCAACATGCTGTACTATAGGAACTGAATCATGCTGTTTCCCGGCAAATATTTTAGATTTCCCACATATAAGTGAAGAACACAAATTGTTCTAAAATCTACAAAAAAAAAACAAACAAACATAAAAAAAACTTATAGAATTATATTCTCAAGCGTTAATCAATCATATAACTTAAATGGTGGAAAAATATGTATTGCTCTCCTCGTCAGAAGTGGAAATCTGATCTGTTATATAAACGTGGTTATTTAGAGCACAGAGAGCATTGTATTAATAATGTTATCATTTATATGACAACCATAATATATAAAACTATGACATTTTATTATTAGGTTACAATCACACTTCCATTCGCACATTCGGTTGGTCCGTACCGGTTTGAAGAACAGATGAAATTAATGTCCAAAACGTATCCGTAGCATGATTGATCCAAATGTAAGAAATGGGGCCCCATTGATTATTATGGAGTCAATTTGGGTTCCGGATGCAGAACTTTTTCTTCTATTTTGAAAACCCAGACAGACCCCATAATAAACAATGGGGTCCCTATGCTTTTGTTTTTATCCGTTATACAACAGATCCATTTTGGACATTAATTCTGTGGGTCCCTTCCTCGAAACGGGATAGACAAATGTAGTGTCTGAACAGAAGGGTGAGCGTAGCCTAATCCCATTATACCACAACCATAAACACCAGCCACAGTTAGTAAAATATACACTTCGTACAATATAATATGGATGGTAAGAAATAATGAACATGACTTACCAGAAATGTGAGTAGTCGCGGTCTCCAGGAGCGACGTCTCCACAATGAATGAAGGGCAGGCAGAGACTTCAGCATGTGAAAAGCACTTGCCTTATTCCACCACCCACAAGTGCACTCCTTCCCTATACTACTGGAGATAGGTTGTTGGCTGAGCCATCTTTCACTTACTTTCTCTTTCCTTTGCTGCTGGGATACCTCACATGCTCTGGTAACTGGTGGCTATGCTGCTCTACACGTGTGCAACAAGTGTCAGCCCTCTGGAGTCTTGTCCTCTCCTATAGTGCCTGGTCCTCCTCCAAATCCTTTGAATAAAAGTCAACAAGTGAAACCACAATGACTTGTTTTTCTAATTCCTCGAAACTGAGTCAGTCTATCATCAGCAGCGGCATACTCAATGTGTGTATAACCCAGGGCTAAATCCAAAAGTCCAGTAAGCGTTTCCTCCTGTACCACAGACATCCATCACAATGCCGAATCCCATCTCCATCCTGCCCTGATGCCATGCTTTCCCTCTGGAATGGTCATCTGCAGTCCATATCTAACAGTTGCCCGTGTTTATAGATCCTGGAAGATAGCATAGATGAACAACGAGAAGAACATAAATCCTTCCTTGTTTTCCTTCCCGTATTTCAGGATCTTGCCTTGCCTCCTATGAACTCTCCTTACGGTTTTCTTCCCCCAGCTTTCCTTTCCTCTGGGATCTCTCCCTGCCTCCAGTTTATAAGCTCTGCTCTCCGGTCCTGCTCACTCAAACAAACAGCTAAAGATTTCGCAATAGGCTCTTACTTAACCAGGCTGTTCCACCTACTCACATTCGCACTAAGCAATAGAAAGAAAGCACAGGAAGCTGAAGTATAACTGCCAGCACTGTCTCTTCCAAGAAATAAAGTAAGGTTTCAAGACCGACGCTGGAATATCAAGCAGCAATCTTACTTATAATGTATATCCGCACGTCACCTTACTGCTTGCTTCCAAAAATGGATATATTAGTTCACCCAAACCTTAGCACGTACATCTAATGGGATACGGTTAACAAAATAAACATAGTGCTCTAATGGTTTGTATGCTTTTTTCTTAAAGAATTGTACCTGTGGACAATAAGACAACCACTTTTTCTCTGCTCTGAGGAGCATATCATCCAAAAACCTTCTATAAGAACACACATACAAACTAGGACTAGTTACATACATAACAACACGGGGAAGCGTTCGGAAGCTCAAAAACATTAGGCTTAAAGAGGACCTAACACTAGACTATGGCTGTCCTTTTTATTTAAGAATACAATGGGCGGCCGCAAGCTGATGATTTACTAAATAACTATTGGCAAAAGTACTGCCCAGTGTCCCAAATGCCCTTCTCCCCCAAAGGGCCTGACTTTCCAGCAAATTTAAGGTATCTTCTAGGATTTGGAATCCCAGCTTGCAGATAGGCCCCCATTTCAGTAAAAGATGAAACGAGATCTTGCTTTTTATCTCGATATTTTGCACTTTGAACTAAATTAGCACTGATACATCTTATACAAAGCGTTTACCGAACAGTAAGATCACTAGAGCGGTTCTCAATCAGTAACTGCTTTGTAGCTGCACTAAGTTAGTTCAAAGCATGTGATCTGTGATCTCGAGAAAACACACAAGATCTTGCACTTTTACTGCCAGGGGGCCAGGGCTGTGAGATCCCGTTGAGTATGCCGGGATCCCAAAACTCGGTGATTTGGAATTGACTTTTAACTAGACAGTCGGGTCTTTTAGGAGGCCAATAGAGACACTTTACAGTATCTTTTTTACTATATGTTTTTTTTTAATATCATCAGTCTGTGGCTTCCAATTATTTTCTTAAATAAAAAAGTAGTCCCAAACTGGAGATAAGGTTGTTTATCATCTAAAGCTGAATATAAGAGCAGACCCATGGGGAGCCTCTCAACTCTTCCTTCATAGATGTCTGGTAAAGGAGCATCCAGCCTATTTCAACATCCTTTTGTTCTGGAAATAAGAAGCTGCCACAGACGTCTGACAGAGGCTCTCACATAGAGAACGGAGAAACTCTCTTCTGAGCAGATCACTTCTGTTTATGGTTAAGTTAGGAGAGATAGACAGCCACCTAATGTTTATGGGCGCCTTTTGTCTCAATATAGAAACTTGTAAAAGTCCTCCAGGGCTGCCACACCTAAAGATAAATCTGTCTTCAGCAAGATTTTGAAGGTGAGATTTCTTCAATCCATCTATGTATATGTTGTTTTAATTGTTTATCCAATGGTCTAAGGGTGAAGCGGGTTAGGGGGTTGCTGAGAGAGCCAGTGTGAAAGGATTAATAGCCTAGCAATGTCAAATAAGTAAACTTTATTAGCCTGCCTACTAAAGCTTTCTTTTTAGCCTAGAAATTGGTCAGGGTTAAATACCCTTGACGACTGATGCAAATCAAAGACCAGCTGAAATGCGCTGCAGATGCAGAACAGAATAGCAGACGATCATGGGTGAAAACTTCTTCACTTTTTGAAGAACATAAATGAGTTAAGACATCTCCTGAAATAGTTCTGACTCTCAGTTCCACCCTCATGTATCCTACTATTAACATTTATCTCAAATGAGCTTTTAAAAATGGAGAAATTGCCAGACCTTTTCTGTCCCCTTTTATGGTTTGAAGAATCACTCTCACAGCAGGTTTACCCAATAAAGTAATCTCACGTATGTATATCTTTCCATGGAATAATTTTAGAGTTCAGTAAGTTTCTATAAAACCAGGTGAATACCCAATTGTGACTCAGTTGTAAGTTGTGCATCAACAATTGAATAAACCATTAAATGCATATTAATGGCGTTTCACGAAATTGCATAGCTGCAGCATGATCTTTGTGTCACTGTTTTTTTTTCTAGATTTATTGTACATTGTAAAAGTTGAAATCCACATAAATCTGCATCAGCATCCATGACAAAAGATTATACCACAATGTCAGGCCATCTTCTCTCTATGCACATGACCTAAGGGTAAATCTTCAAGCTTCACTAAAAGATCTATTCTATGCAATCGCAATAACGGTGAAGAGTTGCAGGTTGTCTAAGCATCAGTGGTGAACAATTTAACCTATAAAAATGGAAAGACTGAGCAAAAACTAGAGTTGCTGACTTAAATGACATGCAAACTACATGAAGCTGAAGATTGTGGCTAGACCCAATACAGCAGAAGACTCACGTAGCCTCATACTAAGTGTACATCTATACCTTCCCAGGGAAAAAAAGCGCTAATTCATTGAGCAGTCAAAAATGATACAAGATTCAATAATAATGGTTTAATTGTACAGTTTAAGTATTTAGATTAACTGACATGAAATGAGCTGAAAAATAATAGGTAATATGCACTGTGAAAACAACTTATTTTTAAATTGCAGCCAGTGATCAGCTCTTATTGCAGTGGAATGCCATGTTCAGTGGTTGGGGCAGGAAAAATAAAGTATTATATGGATGCCATTTATATCAATGGCCACCCATGTACTTCATGGACAGCCTGTGTGTGCCAGAGAGGGAGCCATTCTTGTATAGTGGCTCCCCATCCTGGCTCATAAAGGGGAATATTAAGTCGGGGAAACCCTATATGATATCCTAATAATAACAGCCCTTTTAAAGGTCTACTTTAATTTATGTTATATGTTATGCTAGCCATACACATAAAATAGCTGGCAACAGAACAATAGTTTAGTCCACTTTGAAATTAGACTCAGCAAAGCTACTCTGTTGCCTTGTATCTTTTAAGAAAACAAACCATGCATAGGTTTTAGGCAGGTGTGGAAGAAATGATACAAAGTAAGAATGCTTTCAAAAATTCAAGTATTAATAGTGTATTTTTATCAATTAGCAAAATGGAAAATGAATGACCGGAATAGAAAACAAAATCAAATCAATTTGGAGACTACCCCTTGCCTTCAAAACAGCATCAATTCTTTTAGATATACACTTGCACACAATTTGGGAAGTAGCTTGGCAGGGAGGGCGTTCCAAACATCTTGAAGAAGTAAGCACAGATCTTCTGTGCATGTAGATTTGCGCAAATCCATCTTTCTTTTCATTTCATACCAGACAGACTTGATGATGTTGTGATCAGGACTCTTTGGGGGCCATATGATCACTTCCAGGACTCCTTGTTCTTCTTCCATGTCACAGTTCATACACAATTGTAAGAGTGAGCAGAGAAACAACAAACAAAGTAGTTATACTGTATCAGCAATGGTCTGTCATTGACCTAGATTTCCAAGCAAACTGGGGTTTCAAGATGTCTTGTTCAAGCTCTTTTGATGAAGCTCCAAGAAATGAGCAACTCTGAGAACTGTAGATGCCATGGTCAGCTAAGGAAACTTGGTGCAGCAGGCTGAAGACACATCAAGCTTACTTCTCTTTGAAATCTGAAGATGTCTAGCTGTGCTTTCAGCTCAGAACAGGTAGCAACCTGTGGGACCCTGCTACACCCATCTGGTGTTTGGAGATGTCTGGCCAGAAGTGGTCTTCATGGAAGAATTACATCCAAAAAGCCATACTTTAAGCATGGAAACATATCCAGGCAACTTAACAGTGCATCAAAACATAAGAGCAGGAGTGCAGAAAAATGGCGGCAGGTGCTTTGGACTGATGAGTCTAAATGTGAAACATTTGGCTGTAACAAGAGGCCGTTTGTTCGGTAAAGGGCTAGAGAGCGGTACAATAATGATTGTGAACCATAGTGGAAGTTTCTTGCAAAGTTTTGGGCTGCATTTCAACAAATGGTGTTAGGGATTTGGTCAGGATTAATGGTGTCCTTAATGCTGAGAAATACTGACAGATAATTATCCATTCTGCAATACCATTAGAGAGGTGTTTGGCAACAAATATATTCTGCAGCAGGACAACAACCTAGACATACAGCCAATGTAATTAAGAACTATCTTCAGTGTAAAAAATAACGAGTCCTGGGAGTGATGGTATGGTCTTCACAGACCTCTAATCTTAACATCAATGAGTCTGTTTGGAATTACATGAAGAGACAGCAGAAATTACAGAAACCTACATCCACAGAAGATTTTTGGTTAGTTCTCCAAGATAGTTGGAACAACTTCCCTGCCAAGTTCCTTCAATAACTGGTGTGCAAGTGTATCTAGAATAATTGATGCCTTTTTGAAGACAAAGAGTTGTCACAACAAATATTGATTTAATTTATATTTAAATTTTGTTCATTCATTTTGCTAATTGATAAAAATATACTTTTAACACTTTTATGTTTTAAAACATTCTTACTTCGCAGTATTTTTCCACACCTGCCTAAAACATTTCCACAGTACTGTATGTAATGTCGGAAATTTGTTAACTGCATTATATTTCTAGTTTTTTATAAAAAAAAAAATGCAAAAAGCATACTTTCCTACCTCATACAACCTCTTTAAAGAGACTAATGCCAGGGACACATTAGCGAATAGCATCTGATGCGAGAGCATCGGATGCGATATGCTAATGACACTCGGCTCAGACTCTGCTGCGAGCGTAAGAATAGAGTTATGCTACTGCTTGGATCGGAGCAGATCTTCTCGCATGAGAGAATTGTAACACAGTTGTGGAGGAGACGGAGAAACTAATTTCTCCATCTCCTCCAATGCCGGCGTCCGCTTAATCGCACTGCGCTCGGATGACATCAGAGTGCAGTCCAATGTTTTGCACGCACCCATAGACTTGTATGGGTGAGTGTGATCCGATTCTCTGATGCACTCGCAGCATTCTGCGATTGTTCTCTCATACCGATTCGGAATGAGAAAATAATCGCTGATCTGAGGTGCCCCATAGAATAACTCTGGTCTGAGTGCTATGCAATGTTTTATCGCAAAGCACTCAGCCGTGTTACACGCCCGTGTGAGTGAGCCCTAAAGAATAAAGGGTTTAGCAGGTAAACCAACAAACGCCTCTGATATCATCATTCTAGGTCTTTTAAGGCCAGCACAGACACAAGTCAAGTATTGGGTATTAAGTAATATTGTTCACAGTTGCCTCAAATTTGTCAGTAATTTGCTTCTACTAGTCTCAGCTCCAGCCAGGTGTCTATTATCTCCTCTGCTATTTCTGACTTCCATGTTACATCCAGAGTTTTTTCCAAGACTAGTCCAGCTTACCTGGTGTTGTCCACATCTACCACTCAGCAAGAAAGTTACCAACTTCTTGCAAATGTTCTGGGTGCTGTTTATTCCTGGCCTCTGCAATCAAGGTGATGTATCTTTTCACGCAAGTCTCCAGTTTACCTATACTTCTCTGCTATCCTGCAGTTATCCATTTTCTCACTACAAGTCCCAGTTTTTATGCATCACTGTCTGTCAAGAACTGCTCTGCTGCACTATTGCCTCGGTGCTGCTCATCCAAACCTACGGCTTAGAGAAGCCACCTCACCAGGTGAGCCCATAACATAAATGATATACCATCAGGAGAATAATTAGTATGTTTACCTGGGGCTCCCTTCTTCTCTCGTTGTGCTGCCGATCATCCTGTACACCCATTATGACTGCAGTGCTTCTCAAACCAGCCAACCCACATTATCCTCAGCTCCCAGCTTGGTCAGTACTGTTCACATCATTGAGAGAAGCTTGAGAATCAGTGGAACAGCAGCACAATATGTGAAAAAGGGGTGGGGGGCACGTCCATTTACTAATCATGTATTTCAAACTGGAATGTTTGTCATTCAATGTACTATAGACACATATCTATAGCCTATCAATCAATCCATCATCTAAGAAAAGCAAAAATAAAGCAGCATTAATCCAATTACAGTGCAGATGCAAGCCACCGGGTCCACATACCTCTAGTTAAACGCCCCCCAAAAAAAGGATGCACTACCATTCAGATATGGTGAAAAATAGGCATTTATTCCATGTCCACATATGCAGCTTTTTAGCTCTGGCAATGAGCTTTTATCTGTCTATAGATCTACAGTATCAATACGTTGTTGTTATCTATTCTTCATGGAATATCTATAATTCTCAAGGCTGACCACTGTTGACCTATGGGCCTTATTCCTTTTAATATGTGACTCCCAGAGAAAGTGATATTGCTCCATGTGATTCCTAATCGTGACGGCCAAACTTTCATTCTGAGATGAGCTTGGATGCTGGGCTGTTAGTCACCCATCTGAGGAGCCTGCAGTAAACACTGATTGCACAACCGTCATTCCTTTCAGTGCAGCTATTCCTGACTGGAAGTGATTCATGAGCTAGGAATCACAATGTCCCTGCTGCTCTGTAAAAACCTATTCATTGTGACTAGAGATCTGGTTTATGTTCGGGGCACGTGCCTTTGTGACCACCAACAAATGGTGTCTGAGTCACCGACTTCATTCGATGATTCGCCCTGAGACACTTCCTCTTGTCTCCCTTCAATCGATTTATCTCCCGCTTCACTGTCTTTTGGACGGCTCGGTAATTGTCCTACTCCCATGTGAGTTCTATGTCCATTCACCTGCACATCTTTATATAGAGGATATTAGTCATATCTGGAATCAAACAGAATGCCATTCTAATCTGAGGAAGATCCTTTTATCTATGCCATGAGTAATGCTATTAGATATAGATAGTACTTTTTATTATCCAGGAACAGTTTTTATGTTATGTTTTTCAATGTATGTAAAAGTCACATAAAACCTATTATACGGCAACAGAGCTTCAACCAACAAAGTAAAAGTTGTTAAGGATGAGAAAATTGTTTACCCGCAAAGCTATTGTCACGTCAACTGTGCTGCAGCCAATCAATGAGTTCAGTGGCTTGTGCGGTCTACATGGGAAGAGGAACTAAGCTCACTGATTGGCTGCAGAACTGTGAATGTGACATCAGCAAGGCTGACAAAAAAACAGACCACAGCAATGGCGGGACCTGGAGAGGGTGAATAATACTCTGGGGGGGGGGGGTTTTAGAACTACTGCAGCTAATAGTAAAAAGTTACCTGAAAGTGGACAACTGCTTTAGCAGGGCTGTATCAATTTCTGTCTTCAGGAGCACATCGCTCCTCTGCCTCCTAGCTTACTGCTTGATAGGAGCGGTGCGTTCTTAAAGATTGATGATTCAGATAGGCTACATGCTCACGATGCTGGTCAGGACTGGGTGCTCTCCCGTGCTATCAGTACAGGCAGCATGGAAGAAGCACAACAGCACAGAAGATGACTGAATCCAGCAATCCTGCCAGCTTCAGAGCAACACTTGCCGGCTCTACAGCATAGAGCATGTAATCGCATACTCCTTAAAGGGGTTGTCCGGGAGTTTGATGAAGCATCCTAAGAATAGGCCATCAATGTTAATGTCTGATTGGCAGAGATGCAACATCCAGCTTTTTCTGGTGTCGGACAGAACTGCTGAGTTAGAGTTGCACAGCTATGTAGACTGTAGAGTGGCTGCGACCAGGTGCTGCACATACGCCCCTTAGTCAAATCAGTAGAGAGTGGATGTGCAGTACTCAGTTGCGACCACTATTCCGTCAATGGATTTGTGCAGCTCCATAACTGCATAACTGAGCAGTTGTGACGCTGTCGACACAGGAATAGCTGATTGGCGGGGGTGCAGAACGTCTCACTTCCCATTGATCCAGCACTCTGACCAGCTTCAGAGCAAAGCTTGTAGGGTCTAAAGCATAAAACATGCAACCGCATACTCCTTAAAGGGGTTGTTTGGGACTTTAACTGTTAGAACTCTCCTGCTAGTTTTTTTTAGTTTGCTGGTCACATGACCATTTTTGCCTATTTAATCCGGCTCCGCCCTCCTGGTCTTGCTGGACTTCATTGTATTTACTACTCTTGAGCTAGCTTGGTGCTCTGTTGCCGTTCTCTGTTAGTTTTGCTAGGTCTTCTGACCTCTATGCTTTTTGTTGTGTGTTTGTCTTTGACTGCTACTATTTCTGCTAGGAGGTGTCCAACTTATCCCAGTCCCTAGTTCTTGTAGGGATCCCTCCCTCACATCTATAGGTCTTCGTACAGACTAGCCGAGGACTTTAGCGGGTCTGATCGCAGGATCAGGTTCCCCGTTACATCGTAGGGATCTAGTTTAGTTCTATTGTAGGGACAGTTCTCCTGTCTTTCCTTAGTGCTTGTAGCAGATCATAACAGTAAGTCCAGCCCTAAAAGAAAAAAAAACATTTTCTGAGACTGAACTTAATTACGATATTGGTAATCGGGAATTGCTGGCGATTAAATTCGCATTTGAACACTGGCGTCACCTCTTGGAAGGTGCTGAATTTCCCATTCAGGTTTTCACTGATCATAAAAATCTGATCTATCTTGATGCTGCCAAGCGCTTGAATGCCCGTCAGGCTAGGTGGGCACTTTTTTTCTCGCGGTTTAATTTTTCCGTTACTTACATCCTGGGTACCAAGAATGTTAAAGCGGATGCTTTGTCTCGCAGCTTTTCTCCCATGGTCGGTGTTGAGGAGGAAGAGGAGAGCATTTTACAAGAAGGTGTTGTGATTGCTGCTTTGGACTCCGTTTTGGAGGATGAGATTCTTAAAGCTCAGGGGAATGCCCCATCTAACACTCCCCATGGGAGGTTGTTTGTGCCTAGGACCTTTAGGAGAGATTTGTTTGTTGAGTGTCATGAGTCTCGGTTGGCAGGTCATCCAGGAAATTCTGAGACCAAGAGACTTGTGGGTCGCAGTTTTTGGTGGCCTGGATGGCAGAAGGAAGTCATTAAGTGGGTGCGTCAATGTACTGTGTGTGCTAGATCCAAGTCTTCGCATGCTCCTGCAGCGGGGTTGCTTTGCCCTCTGGAGGTTCCTAGTGCACCTTGGACACATCTGGCTATGGACTTTATTACTGACCTTCCCCCCTCTGAAGGTTTCACGGTCATCTGGGTGGTCGTGGACCGTTTTAGCAAGATGTGTCACTTGGTTCCCTTCATCAAACTGCCTTGCGCTAAGACACTCTCTAAGGCCTTTGTCAAGGAAATTGTCAGGTTACATGGTGTTCCTACTGACATTGTTTCTGATAGGGGACCTCAGTTCGTGGCTCGTTTTTGGCGTGCCTTTTGTGACAGGTTGGGAGTTCATTTGTCGTTTTCATCTGGATATCATCCTGAGTCTAATGGCCAGACAGAAAGGAAGAACCAGGATGTTGAGCAGTTCTTGCGTTGTTTTGTGGCAGACAATCAAGAGGGGTGGTCTGAGTTTCTGCCACTTGCTGAATTTGCTCTTAACAACCATACATCCTCTTCTGCTGGGTGTTCGCCTTTTTTTTGTTGTTCTGGGAGACATCCGTCTTTTGGGTCATTCTCCAAATTGGTTTCGGCTGTGCCTGAGGAGGAGAGTTTTTCCGGTGATTTGGAGAGAGTTTGGACGGATGTGCGTGGTAATCTTCAGGAGGCTAACAAAAAATCTAAGAGGTACTTTGATAGGAAACGGCAAGAGGTTTTGTTTGCTGTTGGTGACATGGTTTGGTTGTCCTCTAAGAATCTGCGATTGAGGATTACTTCTAAAAAATTGGGTCCCAAGTTCGTAGGGCCCTTTAAGGTGCTTCAGATAGTTAACCAATCTGCTGTTAGGTTGGAGGTTCCTACGTCCTGGAAGATTAACCCGGTGTTTCATGTTTCTCTGTTGAAAAAAGCTGATGTGTCGGATGGTGACGCCTCTGCCACTGTTCCTCCGGTGGTGGAGGACGGGGAATATGAAATTTCCCGCATCCTAAATTCTAGACGGTATAGAGGGAGTTTGCAGTATCTCGTCGCTTGGAAGGGTTTCGGACCTGAGGATAACTCATGGGTGAGGGCGGATGATGTTTCTGCTTCCAGACTTGTCAGAGCGTTTCACAGGAGATTTCCTGGTAAGCCTGGGCCTAGGGGATCCGGAGGATCCTCTTAGAAGAGGGGGTACTGTTAGAACTCTCCTGTTAGTTTTTTTTTAGTTTGCTGGTCACATGACCATTTTTGCCTATTTAATCCGGCTCCGCCCTCCTGGTCTTGCTGGACTTCATTGTATTTACTACTCTTGAGCTAGCTTGGTGCTCTGTTGCCGTTCTCTGTTAGTTTTGCTAGGTCTTCAGACCTCTATGCTTTTTGTTGTGTGTTTGTCTTTGACTGCTACTATTTCTGCTAGGAGGTGTCCAACTTATCCCAGTCCCTAGTTCTTGTAGGGATCCCTCCCTCACATCTATAGGTCTTCGTACAGACTAGCCGAGGACTTTAGCGGGTCTGATCTCAGGATCAGGTTCCCCGTTACATCGTAGGGATCTAGTTTAGGTCTATTGTAGGGACAGTTCTCCTGTCTTTCCTTAGTGCTTGTAGCAGATCATAACATTAACATTGATGGCTTATACTTAGAATAGGTCATCAATGTCTGATCGGCAGGGGTATAACTACCGGTTCCCGGCCAATCAGACACTGATGACCTATCCTAAGAGTAGGCCATCAATGTTAAAGTTCCAGACAACTCTTGAAGTTGGAAAACTGTTCTGATATGGTAGATGTGGCCGGTAACAGTAGCAGTACACAATAGGATTAAAATAAGAGGATTTTTTAATGAGAGGTAAAAGGCAGAGTTGATTGTCTTCACAATAACAAAGGTTAGTAAGGCTTCTTGTAATAATTAGTATAGCATAGCAGTACCTGTCATATTTTAAAGTGGCTTGCAACCTAAAAATGGTAGAGGACCTCTGATCTATAAAGTTCTTCTATGAAGATGACAAGTTATGTTACAGTAGTAAGCCTTCCTGCTGCTTAAGGCTATGTGCGCACGTTCAGGATTTGAAGCAGAAATTTCTGCATCTCCTTGGCAGGAAAAAACGCTGCGGAAAAAAAGCGGGGTTTTGCCACGTTTTTTTATGCAATTTTTTTAAGCGTTTTTGTACATCAATGACAGCTTTTTGGAGCTAAATAAAGTTATTTGGTGGGACACTGCTTTAACCCTTGGATTACCATCAGAACTGGGGTGAGTATATTGGTTAATTTAAATGATTAAAGAATGTGTCTGTTGTATTTCAAATAAAGTGTTTACTCTGTGTCTGTGTGTATATTTAACTCTTTACTTTACTTAGGTTTGGTGATGAAAGGGTCTGATTGACACCTTGTCATCACCAAACAAAAGAGCTAGATGTCAGTTAAGCTCATTCACCCAATCTTCATTAGCATTACCATTCATATAATTTCTGGGGCAGCTGTGAGCTGCTATTTTTAGCCTAGGAAGGTGCCATTAGGCAAACATGGTCCCTGGCTATTATTAACAGCTCACAACTGTTTTGATAGCCTCTACGTCCCCCCGATCAGCACTCAGCAGCGCTTTGGATGCAGCGTATTTTTGCTGCGTCCAAAACACGGTGTTCTAATGCCGCACTTTTATTGTTATGTGAATCCACTGCATATAATGACACTTCAATTGGTCAAAATCTGCAGCGGAGACTAGCGAGTCCGCTATACAAGTTGACATGCTGCGGGTGAGTTTAGTTACGTGGCCATGATCAGTAGCAGCTGCAGGTTTAACGCTGCGTGTTTATACAGCGCCAAAGCCGCAGCATCCAGAGGTTACAGCATAGTGGATGGGATCTATAGAAATCCCATGTCCACTATGCGTGCATCAGAGGCTGCGAACAGAATGTCAAATTCTCTTGCGGAGTCGCTAGTCTCCGCAACATCAATTTGACCACTAGAATGTATTGAGTGCGATACTTCCGCATGGTTCAGTGAACACATGCCGATTTACCTGCGTTCAATAGAATGCAACATTTTGGATGCAACAAAAATATGCTGCATCCAAAGCGCTGCTACGTCCGGATCATGGGCACAGAGCCGAAAATTTAAAAAAACAAATGGCGTCGGCTCCCGTATCATTTTTAGAACCATCAGAGGGAAAGTCGACCGCTGGGGGCTGATATTAGTAGCCGGGGAAGAGGCCATTAGCCAAAAATGTTCCATGGCTATTAATATCAACCCACAGCTGTTTGCTTAGCCTTTACTGGCTAGATTACATGGGGACTCCAGAAAAAATTGACATAGGGTCCCCCTATAAAATCTAACCAGCAAAGGCTAAACAGACAGCTGCGGGCTGATATTAATAGCCAGGGAAGGGGCCATGAATACTAGCCCCCTCCACAGCTAATAATATCACCCCTCAGCAGTCCCAGAAATGGCGCATCCATAAGATGCGCCAAATGTGGCAATTAGCCTCCACTCTTCCCACTTCCCTGTAGCAGTGGCGAGTGGGGTAATGGGGTTGGGGTTCAAGTCAGCCTTGTATTGGCGGCTGACGTGAAGCCCAGGTTAGTAATGGAGGGCGTCTATAAGACGCCAAAATAAAGTATTTTAATGAAATAAAATGAAATAAAAAACACACGGTTTTCAAAAATTTTTTATTGTACTTTCAGTCCCCAAATCCCTAAATTTTCTGTAAAAAAAGTAAAATAAAAAAGAACCATATCCCTCACCTGTCCGCCGTCACGACGTAGTCCACGATTCCATCGGCAATCCGGGTCACTTCTACAGCAGTGACATCAGCAATCACTGTATACAACAATGTATACTGACAGGAGTGTAAAATCACTCTTGTCAGTGTACATGCTGCTGCAGGAGTGAGGTCACTGGGGTTCATCAGCTGAAGATCAGCTGATCAGCCCCGGTGACCTCAGCACCAGTACTGGTGAGAACATTTTTCAGAATGTTCCCACGCAGCACCGGTGTCGTAAAGTGAGGTCACGTGAGCTCTCAGCTGATCTTCAGCTGAGAGCTCACGTGGCCGTCATGTGACTGCAGGTCCTGGCAGCGCAGTACAATGCTGGGAGCGAGCACACTCCTGGCAGTGTACCGCCGGCCTCCGGGAGGATGACATCGCCGGACAAGTGAGAATAGTGTTTTTTATTTTTATTTTACAATGCGTGGTACCGGGCTCAGCTGAGGAGACTACTGCTACCTTCAGCCGTGTCGCTCTCACTGTTATCAGCGGGAGCGACGGTCGGATGAGGGGAGCAGTACTCCTTCTCTGCCAACCCGGGTACCACCCGCAGCATTTCTGCAGCGTTTCAACGTCCATTGGCTTTAATTGAAAAGCAGCAAATCCTCATGTATAAATATTATACCTGCGGATTTGCTGCGGTTCAATTAAAGTCAGTAGGCGGGAAACACTGCGGAAACGCTGTGCACAATTGACATGCTGCATTTTTTTTCCGCAATGGTGATCTTACGTGGAAATTTCCGCATCATGTGCACAGCACATCAGGATTACCATTGCAATAGCTGGCAGACCCATTAACAAGCGTTTTTGCTGCGTTTCCACAGCGAAAAACCGCCTAGAAAACGCTATGTGTGCACTTAACCTAAGAAGCATTTTAGTTTGCTGAGACTTAAAGAAGTTGTACGGCAAAGTAAACATTTTTGAGAATGGCTTAGAAAGGCATAAGATAATAAAAGAAGTCATAATCACCCTACAGATATCTCACAGTTCCAATATCCCGTTGCCTAGTCAGTCTCTGTACTTTCTGCTCCAGTGACATCCAGACAAAGACATGTGACTGCTGCAACTAATTACTGGCTGCAATGATGATCCACGATAACCAGTGATTGGCTGGTCATTAACTGTCATCAACTGTCTATGCCGGGAAAACAATGCTCAATCAGGAAGTCCATCAAATTGAATAGGTTCCATTATTCTTACATTAAGGCTATGTGCCCACGATGCAGAAATGCTGCATATTTTTTCTGCTTCTCCCTGGCAGGAAAAACGCATGCGGTTTTTACATGCGTTTTCCCCGCCAGGTAGAAGCGTTTGTCAAGCGTTCTTCACATGCATTTCTGCATGCGGGTTATCAAGCGCTTTTCCAAGCGATTTTAGCATCACTTGGAAAAGTGCTTGACAACTTGTTCACACTATATAAATCCATGCAAAAGGCATGGATTTATATAGTGTGACCAAGTTAGTTAAAAAAAAAAGAATAAGAATGGTAAAAAATAAAGATTATACTTACCTTCCGATGTCCTCCCAGTGTTTTCTCTGCTGCGTCCGGTGTTTTGGGCGACTCGCAGTGGTGTGAAGGACCTGCGGTGACGTCATTGAGTCATGTGACAGGT
Organism: Phyllobates terribilis; assembly: GCF_046119375.1. NCBI lineage: Eukaryota > Metazoa > Chordata > Amphibia > Anura > Dendrobatidae > Phyllobates > Phyllobates terribilis. Next base: position 298,255,509 of record NW_027362771.1, read on the forward strand.
CACATGACTCAATGACGTCATGGCAGGTTCTTCACAACACCGCGACCCATACAGCAGACCAGACGGAGGGGAGAAAACACCGGGAGGACATCAGAAGGTGAGTATAATCTTTTTTTTTTGTTTTAAATTATTTTTTTTAACAGTTTCTATTGTACCCAGGTCTGGAGGAGAGTATCCTCTTCTCCAGACCTGGGTACCATCCGCACATTGAACCGTGTGATATCCGCATGTGCAGATGTAGTGATGCGGATGTCACGCGGTCCAATGCAAGTCAATGGCGGCGATTGCGCTGCGTGTCCGCAAAATTAATGCTGCGTATTTTTCCGCAATGATAATCTGCAGCAGAAATTTCTGCAGCATGTGCACAGCACATGCGGATTATCATTGGGGACCATGGGGCACGTATTACCAAGCGTTTTTTAAGCGTTTTCGCTGCGGAAATTCCCGGCAAAACCGCTTGAAAAACGCATAGTGGGCACACAGCCTTATTACTTCACGATGCATTACACATCAGCTAGCTGCTCCACATGAAAATCAATTGCTTACATGTTTTAGAAAATCTTGTTTGTCCCACAAGTTTCAAAAGACATTTCTGTTTATGTGTGGGGGTGTAGTTGGAGAACGCGTTACATTCCATGTATTCTTGTGACGTGAGATGCATGCCACAGCAAATAGAGCAATGCCTTTGATATGTATCACTAGACTCAGAGGTGAATCCTGTCTTTCATGTGTGTATAAACAAGGATGTAATACAGCTACAAAGTATGTTTCCTGAGAAGAAGTAAGTGTACATTAAAGTAACACGTTTGGGAGCCATAAGCTAGTGAAAGTTTTGGATGGAGACAGCCAATACATATACTAGCTTGTGGTCACTGCTCTGCAGCCTCACCCGTGGAGGTACAGTATGTAAGATCCTGAGGTTCACCTTCATAAAGGTAGACCAAAGTACAATCCCGCACATTTCAATGTACTGATGAATTGAATTCTAGTTATTCAGAGAAAATTAGTGAAATACGATACAATCTTTTTTTAATCACATTCCAAATGACTCAAGCCATCATCATGTGAGCCCTATACATACAAAGAGAAAATGTAAAAAGGGTTTTAGGTGGGTTTTTATGACTCAGATGAATTGGACAAATGATGGATGCTTTAATAATTGCAGGAATGTATTTGCTAATTCCAATGAGCAAGATCATCTTTCAGTTGCAATAGCAGGTGGTTTAGTGGGTTGGGGGTTGGAGGGGGGGTCAAAGCAATTCCAGGTAGAGCCACAAGGTAGCAGTATTGACGCAAACTACTGATATCACACACAAAATTTATAATATGAGTTGTCTACTGTGAGTGCAACAAAACTACAAACTGCCTACATGGTGGAGATTAATTATTCTTCTTAATTGATAAAAGAAAACCACATTAAAAACAGGGTGGATATGGAGTTAGTCACTTTTAGGTGTCCATTAAATTTAATTTGTACTATTATTTTTGAAGAGCAACTCCTACCAAAATTGGTGTGCAAGACTAGGTGCAACTTTGCTCTAATGGAGCTCAATCAAATGAAGCATCTGCTACCCGTATTTGATGCCTTGACCCATTTTTATTGGATTTATTTTGACCCAGTGACTTTTTTGATAACTGTTCCCATCATGCCAGTTCAGGATGGACCTGGAGATCCCTTTGTTGAGTATTAATATCAGACTCAAAATGGGCAACATATTGTACATTTTAGATCACCACCGAAGACAAGTTGTCATTTGAGTGTCTGAATAGAATTAGGGTGCTTTCATTCTGTGCTTTCTACTACGTTCTGTGGCCCCGGCATTTACGCCAACAGGGCCATTGACTATAATGGTGTAGACAGAGTCAACATGCGCTCTGTCGTGCATCATTTTTGGACGTATACGCTTACTGGAGGCGGACACCAAGATGTAGTAGACTGAACATGGGTGTCCATCTCAAATAGGCGTATAGACCTGTAAATGATGTACGACATGGCACACGTTGGCTCCATCTACACCATTATAGTCAATGGCCCTGTCAGCACATACGTCCGAATCCTTGGGGGTCCGGATGTAAGCCCTGACAGAGCCACTAAACGTGGGGAAGAACGTAGTGTGAAAGAAGCCTTAGTTATATGAGTGCAGCCAAAAAATCATTAGCACAAGCAGCAAATTACTAGCCACGGCCCCTGAGATTAGTCCAGCCCTGTTCTGATTCCTGCATAAATCAGAGGAAAAGTGGAAGACTTAGATTACCAATATACTGGCAAAGGTTTTCCTGACCTGCAATTTGCTTTAATTTATGGTGCGCAGTTGTATTTGAAGAATCAATCAGTAACTTTATAACAGATAAGAAAACTTTCCCTCCTTTATGGTTGAGATCACCGTTCCTCATTCTCTCATTGGTTTTATTTTTACAAAAACTTTCCTCAGCAAAAGCAAAGTTCAAACACAATCTGGAGACTTGTATCAGAGCCGACAGGCGCACCCCTCCCAGGCAAACAATCCTCCCTCACACACTTTGTGAATGGACACTTCCGGCGAGGCTTAGACAACAGCAAGTACGGTACATTATTAAATAAAAGTTACTTGAGAAACAAAAATCTGCAGTGACTACCAAAACATCTGTGGCAACCTAAATTTTTAGGATCCTCACAGGGACGTCTATGATTAGACTGAAGGTCTGAGAACATATAGTAAGGTGTAATCTCGAACTGCAAACAGGGTTCATTACTAACAGAACTCCCAGAGGAGCATTGCAGCCTTAAAAGTTTCCTCATGGTGACATGCTTAACATGTCTCTCTCCACAAGGAGAAATGTTACCCCTTAGATAACGGTCTGATGCCTCTCACCCAGCAAAACCAGAACTCACACTTTGCACTGACGAGGGGCAGTACCCTGAAACACAGTGTCTGCACATTGATTCTGGTTCTGGCTTATATCCTAATGTCATAGAAAATATTAAGAATTTCTCTCTCCCTGTGAAATCTCTCTCTCCCTCCAAACCCCTTATCCCCCCCCCCCCCATCTTACTCACAAGGAGCAAGAGCTCACACTCTAGCCAGTTGCTTCTATGCAAATAGCTGTGTACAAAAAAAGGGGCAAACTCAATTCTCCAGGTTAATTACCATACAAATGGAGCTCTTAGTAGTAGAGACCTGTGATAAATAGACACCTCAACACATGGGCCAGAGATTGAAAGAAAGAGGAAACCGCTCATTAAGCCTCAAAGGAAATCTACCTCACCCCACACAATAGCCAGAACGTTTTCATTTGCATATGTGTGGAATCTGCAGTCTCGTAGGCACAGACATGAAATATGGAATATCGGAAGTTCTATCATTCCGATCACACATCTTTTTAGCGGCAGGATTAGCTAAGGAACAATACGCATATTTTCCGTATCTGTACGCCCTGCCGGCAAGCTATAACGCAAAAGTACAAATATAACGCACAGCAGCCACGCAATGTGTGGTATCTAAAGAAAGGTAAATTCGCAATAAAAAATATGACGTCACTTGCTAACTTCTCCAATCAACCGGCGAGAAGTTATCGCAGAAGTTAGAGATTTAATAAAAACCATGAAGGGCGGAGACCAGCCCATGTGAAGTCATCACAGGGGCGTGTGTGGGCAGGTCCCCCCTTCGGCATAAAAGATCCAACTGAGCCTGGATCTATACTCATGCCAGGAGATACACATTTTGTAAGCATGGGTCCCATTCAATAACGGTCCATTGGAGTGCTTCCCTCCAGCTAAACTGAATCGTCTCTGCGATCTGTCTAGTAAGTTTCTTCTTTTAATCCCTTTTTATTTTGTGTATATTCTGTATTGTATTGCCCCCCTTTGTAAAACCTTTTGTATATTTTTTCATAAACACTTCCCCCTTTGGATTAAATATAAAATGTAATAGTTCTGTTTCTTCTGTCCTGTAATCGTTCTTCCCCCGAAGCCATACGCTACCTATAAGGTGTCCAATCGGCCAGAACTGATAGGTCGTGGCAGCGAATAATCTTAATTGAGTTATCATGAAGCTGGCAGTGATCGGACGGGGGCGTATACACATATTCCATGCGTTGGAATTCAGAGGTGTCTACGCCATATGCTCACTGCACGCTTGCCGATAACTATGTAGTGAGTAATCGAGATCATGCGTGTGCATAATCCCTGACAAATTGGTGGCAGCGGGGGGATATTGTATCATCCTGTTAGTGTCGTTCCTGACACCTAAGTCATGTTTTAAGGCTCCCTAAAGAGTCACTACTGACTTTTAGGATTGCTACTTCCTATAAGTGGGACTAGAGTTTTAGTCCTCTTCCTCTCTGAAGAGACAATTTGCATATTTCCCAGAGGAGCAGCTTTAAAAGTCTCCTCACCATGACATGCTTAACATGTCTATCCCCGCAAGGAGAAATGTTACCCTTTAGATACCGGTCTGACGCCTCTCACCCAGCCAAACCAGAACTTACACTTTGCACTTACGAGGGACAGTACCGCGAAACAAAGTGTCTGCAAATTGAGTTTCTGGTTCTGGCTTATATTCTAAGTCATGTGATAAGGCTCGTTAAAAGGTCACTATTGCTACTTCCTCTCTGAAGAGACAATTTTAATAGAACTGTATAACTATAGCATGGACTCTAATGGGGTGAGTAACATGGAAGATCTCATCAGAAAATGAGCCATTGCTGAAATCAGGTTTTTGTGTTAGGCTGTGTGCCCACGATGCGTTTTTTAAGCGTTTCCGCAGTGGCAAAAACGCTGCAGAAATGCTTAAAAAACGCATGGTAGAAGGTCTGCTATGTTCCCCAATGATAATCCGCATGTGCTGTGCACATGCTGCGGAAATTTCCGCTGCGGATTATCATTGCGGGAAAAAACGCAGCACTACCAATTATTTTGCGGAAGCACTGCGTTTTCGCCGCCATTGACTTGCATTGAATCGCATGGAATACGCATCAATGGATCTATAGATGCGGAATCCAAGCGTTCCAATGTGCGAATGGTACCCGGGTGTGGAGGACAGGAGACTCTCCTCCAGACCCGGGTACCATAGAGCCTGTGAAAAAAATAATAAAATAAAAAATAAATGTTATATTTACCTTCTGATGGCCTCCGGTCTCCTTGTCTTCGCTTGCCGGCAGCTCGCGATGGACTGAAGGACCTGCACTGACGTCATAGTCATGTGACGGCACGTCCTTCAGTGTACCGCGATCTGCCGGCAGCCAGGACGGAGCGAAGCAAGACACCGGGGGTCATCAGAAGGTAAGTATAGATTTATTTTTTACCATTCTTTGGGGACACACTATATAAATCCATGCCGTTTGCATGGATTTATATAGTGTGACCAAGTTGTCAAGTACTTTTCCAAGTGATGCTAAAATCGCTTTGAAAGCGCTTGTCAACCCGCATGCGGAAATGCATGTGAAGAACGCTTCACATCCACATGTCCCTGGCAGGAAAAACGCATGTACAATCCGCATGTACAATCCGCATGTACAATCCACATGTGTTTTTTTCTGCCAGGGAGGATGCAGAAACGCTCAGGAAAAATCCGGAGCATTTCTGCATCGTGGGCACATAGCCCTAGGTGTATTTTAAAAAATTCATTTTTTTGGTGAAAATTAGTGATAATTTGGCCTGTCTGTACATTTGTCCTCAGTATTACTGGTGTTATATAAAACTGTAACTTTGCCATCAAAGAAACAAATTTCAAGCTAGGGTTTAAAAATACCAAAATGGACCTATGACTTTTTCTATGCAAGTTACTTTCCTGGCTTGTTCAGTTTCAAATGGCAATAAAATGTTAAAATATTAATCAATAAAATATTTTCATCTTAAGAAAAATGATGAACCTAGTATACTTTAGATAAATTTGGCACACCTGATAATATCAATGGCAGTTTCTTATGCAGTTTTATAAGTATTGGAGCAGCCAAACTGTTTTCTGCCATCTGCTGCCATAGCAAGGTCTAATAATACTAGGTTTTAGCATGTAAAATTCTTTGCTTGCCTAAGATAAGTAACGCCAGACGTGTAAAAGCAGCCTTTCTGACTAAACATGCCTTTTTGGCCAAGTAGAATTGTGGAGTGATAGCTGTCAGATGATTTAAAGGAACCTGTCACCATGAAAATGCAGTCCAATCTGCAGGCGCCATGTTATAGAGCAGGGGCAGCTGAGCAGATTGATATATAGTTTTGTGAGAAAAGATTCAGTATAACCTGTGCTTTCATCATGTAATCCTCTGGTCTTTCTGGGATTTTGGGTCCAGTCCTATTAGTGACTGACAGCTTCCTCTGTACAAGTGTGCATACAAAGCTAGCTGTAAGTCACTGGTAGGACCACCCCCTGGACCTAAAATCTCAGAAAGAGCAGAGGATTACATGATGAAAGCACAGGTTATACTGAATCTTTTCTCACAAAACTATATATCTCTCTACTCCCCTGCCCTATAACATGGTGCCTGCAGATGGACAACATTTTCATGGTGACAGTTTCCCGTTAAAGAGCAAACAGTGCTTGTTTCATCAGAACAGCGATATCTCGAGATAATCTGCGCAATGTCGCCGTCTGAATGCAAATGTGGCCTTGGAGAGTTGTGGGAAACTACACCGCATGTTGGGTTCCTACAACCTGAAGTTTGGTCCCGACTTTTGTTATAAAGTCAAGTCCATTAGAGGCAGTTTAAGGAAAGTTTCCTTTATTATTTTTAATTAGGTTTATTTAGAAAAGTCTTTAGTAAATGGCTGCCTATTCTTTTCTTAAATTAAATAGGCAGTCATAAACTAGGTGCTCTTTAAGGGGTTGTCAAGTTAACAACACATAATTTAAAGAAGTACTCCTACTAAGATTTGTATTTATCAAAGGTGTGTATATGTGCATGTAATGCAGTGTGAGTGGATTAATATACTCACCTACTGCTGCTCTCTCCGGTGTCCAGCACTGTCCTTCTCTGCTTCGCAGTGACGTCCCAGCTCTGCAGACTCTCCGGGTCATGCTGCGCTCTGTATGACCCAGAAGTGACTTTTACCATATAAGTCTATGGAGCCTATGAAGCGTCAGAACGAGACTCATGCAGAGTATACAGTGAGATAGCTAGTAGCAATTGTGGTGATGTCACTGAGAAGCAGAGGAGAACGGCGTGGGACACCGGAGAGAGCAGCGGTAGGTGAGTATATTAATACACTACATAACATACATGTATACACACATTTAATGAATAAATATCTTAGTCGGAGTGCTTCTTCAATAGTATGGAGTCCCTTGTTTAGGATCCTCATTCCCAGAGTGGAGAACGGATACAAAAAGAAGGACCTGTCCTGTCTTGCATTGGTTTAAATTGAATACAGTGCAACGCCCTATGTTCTCTATGGTAGCGCTGCAGGGAAGCGGAACACTTACTGCCAAGTTTCCCCTACAGATTACAGCTGGTTGCAGTCGAGGCACCGGAAGATTTAGCCAAACAGCCAAAGCAAAGAGCCCATTTACGGGATCAAGTTGAATAGCCATTTGCAGGTAGAACCAAAAAAAAGTAATGTCACTACTGGATCCACTATAAACCACAGGTATCTACACTGTGCACTAACCACGCAGCTGCTTGTGATTATTTCAAAGTGCCAATTATGTGGCTTTTTTCCTTATGGTTAGTGCAAAATCCTGTTAAAAACATTCTTATGCAAACATGAAACTGGCACATGTAATACAGCATAATGAGAGTGAATTATGCTCGGTGATCTCAAATAAATCCATTTTGCCTAAGGAAATTAGGCGCTGAAGTATGAAAACTTAGTGAGTCATCTGCACCAAGTAAAAGAAGCATCCCTGGTAAATCCAACACTTTATGTTACACCACTTTTTATGCTATAGTCTTTTAAACATATTCCCTGTTCTGCTGTGAGGTTAACAAGTGAGACGGCAAATGTTGTCCTGACATGTTGTATAAAGTCAATATGTCACTATTCCCTTTTGGGCAATGACCCAGGGCAAAATTACTGGGTTATCCAGGTTGTAGATATTTGCCAACCAATGATTTCATCCCCGGAGATATTGTATAAAACATCAGGAAGTACCAAAACTATTTACTAGAAAAAATGACTTTTTTTTTGCCAATAGAAATCAATCACAGGACAGCTTTCATGGCAAAGGTCTGTGTTTAATTCCCTAATGACGGCAGAATGGCTTGGGGCCCCCCTTGCCTTGGCACTCAGCACGTTAGCAGCCAATAGCCCATTTGGCTACACTCCTGGTAAGTTGTATACTTGAGATAAAAGTGTAAACTGTGCTAAACTCTGTTCTATTGCCAAACTACAGGCACATTCTTTATGATGGTTTTCCAGTTTGCAGTTAAAAAATATTATCTGTCAATAATTTTTGATAAGAAGAAATCAGATTGGCAACCCTGGGAAAGTCTAAAGAAATCACATTACATACTGTATGGGCCAATTTGGCAGTGTGTAATAAAAAGGGATGTGGCTAGAACTATACAGTGGACATTTTTATATAGTTAGCATATGTTACACAGATTTTTAGTAGAAAATTTAAGGTCCACTTACACTGCGCGATGTGCAACGTTAAAAGACTGACACTCGGTAACATGTTTGCCGATCGACAGTCATTTAATAGCCCCTTTACACAGGCAGGCCGTGTTTCTGATGACCACTGGAACCATCTGTACTAGATTGTTCGGTGGCACATAGGTTGCCATTGTTCTAGGCAGCACAGGTCCGGTATTTACAGAATGAAGTGCTGCCGAGAACGATGTTCTTTTGTGTAAAACAAAAGATCATGTCACTTGATAAACAAAAAATTTGCTCATTGATCAGGTAATCGGAACCCTGTTGAGACAGCAGAATTCTAATAAAGCTAGTGGACCTATACAGTTATGAACAACAAAATTAAGATAAAAGTGACACCTACTCATGGAAAAATGGCTTTAGCTGACAATCAATCCCTATTGCAGAGATCAGTAATATGTTACATGCATACAATGATGCCAATCTCACTCCAGGTTTCAAGAATGATCTAAAGCCCCTTATACAGTTATGACACATTTTCCATACATACTAAACACACAGTCAGAGCAGAACATCTCAATTAGAAATTAACACATATATCGAGAATGACAATGTGTGCGAGTAGGGCATGCTAAAGTATACTGGAATGAGTAAGGAGTAGAATTCAACTAATTGCCCTAGAGTAATGCAAAGGAAAAGAGAGAGGCTGTGGCAACCACAAAAAATGCCGAAAGCTATTTTTTTTAAGGTCTTGTCCCACAATTACACATTAGTTTTTTTCTGACAACTTTTATGACTGGGAAACCAAAGTATACCATTAAAGGTAAAGTGGGAGAACATAGAGAATTCTGACTCCACTGTGTATTGCTCATTGCCTAGGTTACCAGCCACCCTGCAGTCTCAGAGGGCCCTAGGCAAGAAGTGCACGCCACTTGCAGGCACTATGCTTTAGAGCAGGGACGGTGAACCTTTTTCCTGTCAAAGGCCATTTCAATAGTTATGCCATCATTCATGGGCAGTACAAAATTATCAACTTGAAAATTCTCCTGCTATATTTGGTCAAATATTTAATTAAATCACCTTTAATGGGATGGCTGGAGCTGCTTCTCTTGTGTGAGGCATGTGATGTTTCTACTCGCAACTGCTTTTTCAGGTTTGTGTTGGTCTAGAGGACAGTCGACACTTTGCGATAAGTTTTGTAAAGAACTTGCAGCAATAAGCTGTTCCGAATACAGATGTATATTACACTGAATGTCTCCTCAAAGTGCGAAATTCATCACTGCTCACATGTTTATAAAACTCAAGCTGTGGGAGGACTGCTGTATACATAACATAGGATGCAATGAGACTGCTGTATATATCACATAGGAGACACAGAATCTGTGTATATACATCACATAAGAGACACCGAGATTGCTGTATATACATCACCTAGACTGCTGTATAGATCACATAGGAGACACAGGGGCTGGTGTATATACATCACATAGGAGACACTGATGCATATACATTACATAGGAGACACTGGGACTGGTGCATATACATCATTAGGAGACACTGGTGCATATAACTTACATTAGGAGACACTGGAGCTGGAGCATTTACATCAGACAGTAGATAGTGGGGCGGCAGCATATACATCATAAAAGAGACACAGGGGCTGCAGCATTTACATCATATAGGAGACACTGGGGCTACAGCATATACATCACGTAGGAGACACTGGCCTGTAGCATATACATCACATGAGAAACACTGGGGTTGGAGCATATGCATCACATAGAAGACACAGGGGTGCAGCATATATATCACATAAGATACACTGGAGCTGAACCATATACAACACATAGGAGACACGGGATGGGCTGCAGCATACATATCACATAGGATACACTGGGGCAGCAGCATATACATCACAAAGGAGACACTGGTGCATATACATCACATAGGAGACACTGGGGCTGGAGCATATATATTAGATAGGAGACACTGCGGCTGGTGCATATACATCACATACATTGGCATGTATAAGTTTGGGCACCCCTGATCAAAATTAATTTTATTGTGAACAGTTAAGCAAGTTGAAGATGAAATGATCTCTAAAAGGCCTAAAGTTAAAGATAACACGTTTCCATTGTATTTTAGCCAAAAAAAATAGTCATTTTTTCATTTTAAAAATTACAAAAAGGAAAATGGGCAGATGCAAATATTTGGGCACCGTTGGAAATTTGTGTGCTCAGATAACTTTGACCAAGGATTCAGACCTTAATTAGCCTGTTAGGGTTATGACTTGTTCATTATCATCGTTAGTAAAGGCCAGGTGATGCAAATTTCCCAGCTTTATAAAAACCCAACCTCCTCTAACCTTATGCCAAAAAACAGTAGCCATGGGTTCTTCTAAGCAGCTGCCTGGCACTCTGAAAATGAAAATGGTGGAGGCTCACAAAGTAGGAGAAAGCTATAAGAACATAGCAAAGCATTTTCAAGTTGCCCTTTCTTCAGTTCAAAATGTAATTAAAAAATGGCAGTTAACAGGAACATTAGAGGTCAAGATAAGGTCTGGAAGACCAAGCAAAATTATAGTGAGAGCTGCTCGTAGGATTGCTGGAGAGCCAAATCAGATCTTCAGAAAGATTTAGCAGACTCTGGAGTTGTGGTACATTGTTCTACTGTTCAGAGAAACCTACACAATATGGCCTTCATGGAAGTCATCAGAAGAAAACCTCTCCTGTGTCTTCACCATAAAATTCAGCGTGCAAAGTATGCAAAAGAACATCTAAACAAGCCTGATGCATTTTGGAAACAAGTCCTGTGGACCGATGAGGTTAAAATAGAACTCTTCGGCCACAATGATCAAATGTATGTGTGGAGAAAAAAGGGCACAGAATTTCAGAAAAATAACATCTCGCCAACCATTAAGCATGGGGGTGGATCAATCAAGCTTTGGGGTTGTGTTGCCGCCAATGGCAAGGGGAACAATTCAGGAGTAGAGGGAAGAATGGATTCAATGAAATTTCAACAATTTCTTGATGCAAACATAACACCATCTGTAAAAAAGCTGAAGTTGAAAATAGGATGGCTTCTACAAATGGATAATGATCCTAAACATACAGTACAGACCAAAAGTTTGGACACACCTTCTCATTTAAAGATTTTTCTGTATTTTCATGACTTTGAAAATTGTACATTCACACTGAAGGCATCAAAACTATGAATTAACACATGTGGAATTATATACTTAACAAAAAAGTGTGAAACAACTGAAAATATGTCTTATATTCTAGGTTCTTCACCTTTTGCTTTGATGACTGCTTTGCACACTCTTGGCATTCTCTTGATGAGCTTCAAGAGGTAGTCACCGGAAATGGTCTTCCAACAATCTTGAAGGAGTTCCCAGAGATGCTTAGCACTTGTTGGCCCTTTTGCCTTCACTCTGCGGTCCAGCTCACCCCAAACCATCTTGATTGGGTTCAGGTCTGGTGACTGTGGAGGCCAGGTCATCTGGCGTAGCACCCCATCACTCTCGTTCTTGGTCAAATAGCCCTCAAACAAGAATTGCCTGGCTGTCAAACTCTTGTCTGGCTACAAAAAGTGTTTACAAGCTGTGGTACTTTCAAAAGGGGGTGCTACTAGGTACTTTTGCATCGGCCCATTTTCCTTTTTGTAATTTTTAAAATGTAAAAGATGAAAAAAATATATATATTTTTTGACTAAAATACAAAGGAAATGTGTCATCTTTAACTTGCTTAACTGTTCACAATAACAGTAATTTTGACCAAGGGTGTCCAAACTTTTACATGCCACTGTAGGAGACACTGGGGCTGGTACATATTCATCATATAGGAGACACTGGGGCCGTTGCATATACATCACATAGGAGACACTGGGGATACAGCATGTACATAGCATAGGAGACAAAGGGGTTGCAGCATATACATCAAATAAAAGACATTAGGTCTGCAGCTTATACATCACATAGGAGACACAGGGGCTACAGCATATACATCACATAGGAGAAACTGGGGTTGGAGCATATACAACACATATCGGACACTAGGCTGTAGCATATGCATCACATAGGAGACACTTATACACTCGGGCAGTTGTCTTCATCAGTTTGGCGGGAGCCCACAAACTATGTCCTGATGCTGGCACTGGTCAGCATCAGGGCATAATCATTCATTGCATGCGCCGCAGTAGTGTGTGCTGTATGCGTGTGCTCACAGTGTAAAAAAGAATTAAAGGGCTGACGGCTTGGAAAATGGGGCCACTGGCCCAAGCACTGGAGTCATCAGAAATCTGCCCAGAGGCCGGAGAGAGGGACATCAGTGAGCCAGAGGTACCCCTCCTCTGCTTTAGAGTCTGCAAGCACCGTTTTGAAGCTCAAGGAATTTCGGGATCTGGCAAGATTCAGGGTTATATCTAGGCAGGCAGGGCATGGGAGGTGCCACCGGGCTGCCTGGTGTGGCGGCCCGAGGTGTCTCCCAGGCGGCTGCATTTTGCTGTCTGGGATTTGGTCATTCCGTGAGCCATCATTAAAGATGACAATCGGATCAGGAAAGGTGTAAATCGATGGGGAAGCCAGGACAAATGTTCCTGAAGGATGATCAGTTAATCTGTGTACACTAAGATATACCACAGCACTGTTCTAATTTACTTTGATAATAGAAATGTATTATTTTCTTTTGCTCTATGAGGACATGTCAGAAAGTGTCAAAAATACATTTGTGTAAAGATTTCATATACAAAATCTATACCTAATTGTCAATGTCATGTATTATATGCAAACCAAGTGTTGTTTCACAGAGTTTTTTATGTGTCAAAAAGTAGAAAATATGAAGCAATTTTGATGTAAGCTCTGTTATAAAGTCCTGGCACACTAACATCGATTTAAACCCCCCATTCCTTTTCTTACTGGAATTAGACAACAGACGTGATTTTACAAGACAGAGTCCAGTTTACATTATTAAAATGCACGTTCATGAGATTAATCATCAACCAAAGAATGTATTTTTCATTCATGTGGAACAGTAGAAATGCATCCCTCTCTAATATTCACAATCTTCCTAACATGCCAGAATTATGCATCATTTCTCCCTGCAAGCCTTTCCCAGAACAGGTGAATTTCATAAAGAAAACATCTTCTGTAGTAGATTAATTGGTTAATAAAACAATGGGGCTAACTCTTCTGGGCATATTGTCCATGTTCTTTACAGGCTAGGTTAACACTTCTCTCCTATATAATACATCTGGACTTAATTTTTATAAAGGGTCCTTATTGTTTTAATCTTTTTCAGCTTCTTTGACACATAAACAATAATTTACAAATGTATGTCTAAAAAAATAGAACTGTACAAGCAGAAGAGTGTCAAAATTTGGTAACTATTTGTATTTCTTTTTACTAGTATATCTACAATACAGATAACGATCATGTTATTGGAAGCCTCAACTAGCAAAGAGTCACACTTTCTAAATATTTAAAAGAAATCTATACTCATTTTATCTAGCAAACTGTATAGTCATTAAATGGCAGGACAGTTTCTTAATTCTGGTGTTACAATTTCAAAGAAAAGAAAAAGATGTTACTCTTACCAGTAAATCTGCGAGTGTCATTGACTAAACAGAAGCATTGCATCTGAGTGGAGTGTTACTTCTGGGTCTTAAGAAATTGTGAGGTAGAGAGGAACTGCCCAGTCTTTTTCACTTCTGGTAAAAAAAAAAAATGATTTAAATAATGCTGAGTGCTATGTTAGCAAACCAACGAGATTTGAACTTTCACATAAGATCTAAAGAAACAGAAGAGGATGACATACAGTAAATGGAAGAATAAGGAATATGTCTTCTTAAAATACAGAAAACAGTTTTCTCAATTCAGACTCTGAAATGTCATCAAAAACTCCAGCGACTCACTTTTGTGAAAAATTCAGAATCACAACTAACCTAACAAACTTTTCTCAGAAATATTATAGCACAGTAGGAAAACACACTTATACACTCGATGCTTTTAGCTCCCATATCTCTCAATCTGGAAACCTCTGAGATCTAATTACATATTGGTTTATGGAAACTCCTACCTATTCCACTGACCATTGAGCTAATCCTCATCATTTAAAGAGTAACTGCGCAATTAGAAAACTTTTGACATTTCATAAAGGCATGTAAGAAGTTTTGCTCGGGGTCCGGGTGTTAAGACCAGTATAGGATGCTAAAAAGGGGGTATGAGCGCTCAACTGAGCACTGCTCACATCCAAGACCGAAGGCAGGTTCCATCTACAGTTTGGGGTGCTGAGCAGTGCTCAGCTGAGTGCTTCTACCTCTCTGTTTTAGCAATCTGTGTGCGGAGAAGCACCCAGACCCCATTGATCAAATTCTTTGACATGTTTCTATGACGTGTCAAAATGTTTTCTGAAAGTTTGGTTACTTTAAGGGTGTGTTCCCACGGTCAGGAGCTGCGTGTTATGCAGCGTCAAACCCGCAGCAGCCAGATGATACAGCATAGTGGATGGGATTTGTAGAAATCCCATGTCCACTATGCGTTCATCTGAGGCTGCGGATCACCCGCGGACACTGACATGGGGCGCGTCTTTCCAGACTGCAGAATGTTCATTTCTTTTAGAGAGTCGCTAACCTCCGCATGAGAAATTAGATCACTACAACATATTGAATGCGGTGAATCTGCATGATTCAGTGAACACATGCGGATTCACCTGCGTTCATATAACGTAGAGCTTTGGACGCAGCATGAAGTATACTGCGTTCACAGCGCTGCCTGTATGGATCGTGTGCACATACCCCAAGTGTAATTTATCAAAATAATCAAAATGAAAAAAAAATTATATTCTAAGAAATTAAAAAAATGTCCAGAGAAAACTAGTGACGGGTAATAAATTACTGAGGTGTTTTATAGCACTAAGACCGCACAATTTTTCAATTTTTGTGCTTTTGTTTTTTCCTCCTCTTCTCCTTAAAGCCATAACTTTTTCATTTTTGAGAAGACATAGCTGTATGAGGGCTTGTGTTTTGTGTGATGAGTTGTAGTTTTGAATTACACCATTCATTTTAATGAATTATGTACTGAATAACGGTGAAAAATATTCCAAGAGCGGTAGAATGGTAAATAATATGCTATTCTGACATTGATTTTTGGGTTTTGTTTCTATGGCATTCTTTGTGCGCTAAAAATGACCTGAAAATCTGATTCTCAAGGTCAGTGTGATTACAGTAATACCAAAATTTATCTAATTTTTTTTTCTATTGATGATGAAAATGATGAAAAAAAAATTCAAAAGTTTGTGGCAAATTTTTTTGGGGGTTTAGGGTCACCATTTTCCAAGACCCACAAAGGGAGATGAGATGAGTACAATAATGTAGACAATTGCGCAGGAGGTATACAGTATATATAATTGTCCGCAAGACCAAGTATACATCACCTAATTACATTTATATAAGATCCTAACTGCCATGTAGAGCACCACTAATGACACACTACACTAACTTCAGTAGTTAGAAAGTCGGCACTGGTTGGAGAGTACAATAATGGTGTCTTGGGCTTTTTGCAGTGTGGATTAGGATTAGGATTCTAATATCACGAGAGCGCTCCGGCCAGTAACGTTTCTCTTAAGTATCATAAATAGCGCTGTTCAGTGACATCACCAGGAGCTATAGAAGACCAGATAGACCAAGATTCCATCCAATGTGTTTTGAAAAGTTACGCTTTTTTTCTCATATAAGAATTCATTGCTGCACCTTGACTCCTTAAATAGATACTTATCGCAGTCAATAAGTGCACCTTTGGTATTAATCATTGCCTTGGATTTTTTATTACTACCACTGCAACCATATTGGAAATTAATAATCTAAATAAATAGTAGCTTAAAAAGAATATAACAATTAGAATTACACTGCTAAAAATATTTATTTTTTAATACAAAAAGTAAAACTATGCTTTCCCAAATATATCTGTAAAAGAATCTTTAATGGAGTGATCTAAATAAATAACGATAATAAAATGTTGACCTACTTTTTTAGCAGTATAAATCCACATAGTGTGAACACTCGCATTGTATGTCTTTATAAATAGCAAACAATTCTATTTCATTGTTTAGACCAATGATGTGCCAATGAGTTCATGATGTCTAACGGGTTTCCGCTCTTGACATAAGTTTTATATAGTCCTTCTCCATTCTGTTTCAATACCACAAAAATCGGTGCCTTTAATGCTGCCACCGTGTTTTTCGATAAAGTGTTTGGATAACGGGTGCCACATGTCTACTGTTAGTATTGTTTTAATTTTTTACATGAAGTGGGTATTTTGTACGTCCTATGTAAACTTTGTTGCAGGGGCATTTTATCCGATATATAAACCCTTTAGTTCTATGTGTTAAAAAAAAATGTTTATTTCAATTGAAGTGTTACTTTGACCAAGCCTACTTGAATTTGTGTCTCTTAACGCATGGCTTATTTTTTACATGAAAAAAATCTATTTCCCTAAGAAGTGAACAGGAGGGAAGATCTTTCTTTTCCTTCTTCTCTCTCAAACACTGTTATACCATGGGAGCTGTAATGCTTCCAATATTTCTGGTTTGGCTAAACACATATTTTGTTTTTGGGTGAATAGAATTTTTTTCCTCTTATTAGTGTTTCCTGACGCAGTGTATCCCAAATATTTTCTTCTTATATAAAAACCTCTGATCAGTGTATTGTGTGATAAATGGAACACTGATTTTGGACAATTCTTCTTTGTTAATGTCTGTCTAATTTTCACACCAATTCTTTTAATTAATAAATTTTTATTTTGATTGATCATGCACTTTCTCTCTCAAAAAAAAATGTTCGCATTGTTTTTGCCTCTCTTTTATATTCAATTAACCTAATACAATTGTGTCTTATTTTCATAAATTGGCTTTTTGGAATATTATTGAGCCATGAGAGGAGATGACAGCTACCCATTTGGATAAAATTATTACAATTCATTGTTTTTTTTTGTAAGATTACCTCCCCTTTATAGAGATTGTAAGGTCCAGGAAATTAATGTCTTTCTTACTATAAATAGGAATAAAATTCAGGAAAAACATATTTAATTTCCTGAAAGAATTCTAGTAATATTTTCTCACTACATGAACAAATAAAGAAACATCATCTAAGTATCTTTTTCCAGAAGACAAGAGACAAACCTGGTCTTCTGGAAAAGAAACATAGATGATGTTTTTTCATGTGGTCGGGTGGCATTACAAGAATTCTTTCAGGAAATTAATAAAATGTGTTTTTTTCCTCAAGATTTTTCCAATTTATAGTAAGAAAAAGATTAATTTCCTTGACATTATTATCTTTATGGAGGAAGATAAATAATATACAAAATCTTACCAAAAACAATGGATTGCAATAGTTTTAACCAGATGGGTAGCTGGCACCTCCTCCTCTCATGGCTCAATAATATCCAAAAAAAGCCAATTTCTGAGAATAAGGCATAATTATACGAACTTAATTGACTATAAAGGCGAGGCAAGAACAATGTGAAAAAAAATGTATAGAGAAAGGTCATGATCAATCACAATTAATGGAAATAAATAAATCAGTGGACAAAGAAAACAGACAGATCCGTATTGCAGCTAAAAATAATCACAATCAATACATTAACAAAGAAGAATTGTCCAAAATCAAGGTTATCACACAATACACTTAAAAGAGTTTTTTATTTAAAAATTTTAAATAAAAAAATACTGTGATATAATGTGTCACGATAGGCTGGTAGGGGAAAATGCCTAATGCAACCAAAATATGTGTTTAGCCAAGCCAGAAATATTGGAAGCATTATAGCTTCCATGGTACAACAGTGTATGAGAGAGAAGTAGGAAAAGAAAAAGCATTTAACAAAAAAAGTTTTTTTTTTCATGGAAAAAATGAGCCACGTGTTACGCAGCACAAATTAAAGTAGGCAAAACACACTGCACAGACGGTCAAGGTACCAATTCATTTGAAATAAAAAAAAATTATAGTACGTAGAACTGAAGGGGTTATAATAGGATCAAATGCCCCTGCAACAAAGTTTACTAGGACGTACAAAACGCACAGTGCATGTAAGAATGAGAGAACAGCCACAGAATATTAATAACAAAAATGCGGACACCTATTATCCAAACACTTTATCAATAAACACGGTGGCAACATAAAAGGCACCAATTTTTCAAATATGTTTGGAAAAGCATATAGGTTTTTTTTCATATATATTATACATTGTGTACATATTTTGATAATCTTCACATATTTTTTATTTGTTTTACTTTTTATAATAAATTACTACTTTAGCAGTTTAATAGGAATAGTTATATACTTATTTAAACCACTTTATTTAGATTAATTTACAATATGGTTATGGTAGTGATGAAAATCCAAGGGAATGATTAGTACCGCCGATGCACTAATTGATAGCCATAAGGAGCTATGTAACAAGTCTAAGTGGAGCAGTGACTTATCCCCGATGAACAGAAGAATAACTTTTCAAAACACATTGGATGGAATCTTGATCCATACGGACCTCTGTAGCTCCTGGATAGGGAGTTCTTCTCTATTAGTCTATTCTGGCGCAGTTTACCGTTTTTTTTTGTTGTTGTTTAATGAAAAAAAAATCTGTTCGGTGCTATGCGTAATAAGTGGAACATTGATTTCGGATATCACCAAACAGCACGGTCTTCAATACTTGCGAACTTCAGAGAGACACTATCATCGGAAGTACTCACACAATATTGGATTTCCAACAGAATCAGACAACTATCTCATCACAAAGAAACCCAGGACACCATTATTGGACTCACCCACCAGTACAGAATTTCAATATACTGTGATGCTAAGGTTAGTGTATTGTGTCATTGGGTACGCTCTACATGGAAGTTAAGATCTTGCAAAAATGTAATTAGATGATGTATGCACAAATATATATACATTTTTATACTGATCTCTCTTTATATATACCGTAATTTAGGGTGCATGCAGACACATCACCATCTTCTACAATGTCACTATTGTAGTAGCGCTGGTGCATATTTCTATCGCATTACTGCATTTCTCAAGACCTGGAACAATATTAGTTTTCCATGAATGGAGCTTGTTTTTTGCATGGCGAGCTGAGTAATCATCTATACCATTTTGGAGTATATATAATGACTTGATTGCTTTTTTATTTTTTTACAGACATGTGGTGATCAAAAAAACATAATTTGGGCATTTTGATTTTCTCATTACAGTGTTTACCGATTAGGCTAATTAATTTTATAGCTTAATACATCAGACTTTTACCAAAAACAATACCAAATTTGCTTATCTCTTTATATTTGAAGGGGGAAAAAGGAGGTGACTCAAATTTTTATATATATTTTTCATTTATTTTTCAAAACTTATTTGTTTTACTTTTCACATTAATTTTTTCTCTCTTTAGGGGACTTGAACCTTCGGTCATCCACTCACTTATACAAGATACTGAAATACCACAGTATTCCATTATTCAGCATAAATATTGGTTTTCTTTGAAGTTCATCATATATCTGTGCTTCAGAGGAGGACCAAAAAGGCAACAATGGGGGCTTCAGCAGGCTGTCACAGTAATACATCATCGTCTCACGATCATGTCATGGGGCGTGGATGGGAGCCTGCAATTGCTAGCAGCTTCTATGACGTCATTTAAATGAGGCTGTCAGACACAGCTGACTCTAAGTGGTTAACAGCTGTGGCTGAAACTCAGCTATGGTTGCCGCTGATAAAGACAGATTTTGCAATTTAATATAGCTGGCAGCACCAGCATGTGGTGGAAGATTAGCTCCTGAGGTCATGAAGAGGCCTTCACAAGGGAACGTCACATCGGTCCTACTACTGTTCTGGGATTATGGAGCTGGATGGTCTAATGTATTGTAGCCAAACACCTCTAGTCTTACTTTCAGGTATATTAACAACTCAGTGTTAGTTACATTAATTTGTAAAGCCAGTAATGTGGCCAATTCTCCAAAGTGTCCCGGGAGCACTTTTCCAATATGACAACACCAAGTCGCATGTTGCTCATGCTAGTGTGAGAAACCTGTGAGGCCTAAAGATGCTACCATGGTCTGCAGCGTCTGTGGACTTCCCATCAGGCACATCTGGGACGTTATTAGTCGGCAATAGCAAAGAGAGCTGCCAGCAGCGTATATTGATGATTTGAGTTCCCAAGTCCATTCAGCAAGGAAGAACATTCCTCAGGCAACAAACAATAACCTCAATGACAGGATGCCAAGGTGTATATGCATGTATTTCCGTGCACAGCGCTCATACTCGTCACTGAATAAATTGAGATGTTTTCAAAATGTTGTTTCCATTTTTTAATTAACATATCATTAACATATCTATCCATCCTGTGAGTTCCATAATGCCACAACTTTTCTTTATTGCTGTTTATTGCTGTTGCAATTACAATGTTGAATATATATACTGTATATTGTCATGACGTTGTGGGGCATACTAAATGCCAGAGTAACCCAGGATGCCAGTGCTCAGAAGTGAAGAAATCTTTTTCCTAAACTATGCTCTCTCTCTCTCTCTCTATATATACACTGCTCAAAAAAATAAAGGGAACACTTAAACAACAGAATATAAGTCCAAGTAAATCAAACTTCTGTGAAATCAAACTGTCCACTTAGGAAGCAACACTGATTGACAATCAATTTCACATGCTGTTGTGCAAATGGAATAGACAATAGATGGAAATTATTGGCAATTATCAAGACACCCTCAATAAAGGAGTGGTCTCTGCAGGTGGGGACCACAGACCACATCTCAGTACCAATGCTTTCTGGCTGATGTTTTTGTCACTTTTGAATGATGGTTGTGCTTTCACACTCATGGTAGCATGAGACAGACTCTACAACCCACAGAAGTTGCTCAGGTAGTGCAACTCATCCAGGATGGCACATCAATGAAAGCTGTGGCAAGAAGGTTTGCTGTGTCTATCAGCGTAGTGTCCAGAGGCTGGACGCGCTACCAGGAGACAGGCCAGTACACCAGGATACGTGGAGGGGTCGTAGGAGGGCAACAACCCAGCAGCAGGACAGCTACCTCCAGCAGGCCACAAATGTGCATGTGTCTGCACAAACGGTTAGAAACAGACTCCATGAGGGTGGTATGAGGGCCCGACGTCCACAGATGGGGGTTGTGCTCACAGCCCAACACCGTGCAGGACGCTTGGCATTTATACTGAACCAGCATGGCTACCACAGCATCTTGCAGCGGCATGCTATTCCATCCGGTTTACGTTTAGTTGGACCATCATTTATTTTTCAACAGGACAATGACCCCAAACACACCTCCAGGCTGTGTAAGGGCTATTTGACCAAGAAGAAGAGTGACGGGGTGCTATGCCAGATGACCTGGCCTCCACAGTCACCAGACCTGAACCCAATCGAGATGGTTTGGGGTGAGCTGGACCGCAGAGTGAAGGCAAAAGGGCCAACAAGTGCTAAGCATTAGTGTTGAGCGAGTATGTTCTGTTAACCCTTTCGCCGAGTACGCTAGGGCCGAGCTCCGAGTATTTATAGCTGCTCGGTGATATGGTTGAATCGCTTCCGTGTGCATGATTTGCAACTGTTTGACAGTTTTATTACATGGGAGGAATGTCTATTTCTTACACATTCCTCACATGTAATAAAGCTGCCAAACAGTTGCAAATCATGCACAGAGGAGCGATTCAACCATATCACCGAGCAGCTATAAACACTCGGAGCTCGGCCCGAGCATACTCGGACAGAACATACTCGCTCACCACTACTAAGCATCTCTGGGAACTCCTTCAAGATTGTTGAAAGACCATTTCCGGTGACTACCTCTTGAAGCTCATCAAGAGAATGCCAAGAGTGTGCAAAGCAGTCATCAAAGCAAAAGGTGGCTATTTTGAAGAACCTAGAATATAAGATATATTTTCAGTTGTTTCACACTTTTTTGTTAAGTATATAATTCCACATGTGTTAATTCATAGTTTTGATGCCTTCAGTGTGAATGTACAATTTTCATAGTCATGAAAATACAGAAAAATCTTTAAATGAAAAGGTGTGTCCAACCTTTTGGTCTGTACTGTAATATATATATATATATATATATATGTATAAATAAATAAACATGGTTCAATTTGTAAAATAGGACCTGTTAATCTCACACAAATCTGTGTGTATGGAGGTGTGCAGATCTCCTGAATTGAGCGCCTTTGCTAAGGACTAAGAAGCTGGACTCTAAGCTAGGTGGGCTAACCAGCCCTATGGTATGGACTTGTTACTTTATGTTTCACTTTGTGCCGAACAAAGGCTGTATTTATTTTTTCCTGTGATGTGGTTTATGAGGACTGAAATAAACCAGCCGGACTTTAAATAGAAACAGTTCCTGTGACACTTCAGATCGCTCTTAAGTGAGTAGCATTTTTACATTTGATGGAAAATGCGGGCAAATTAATTCCAACTGCCTGATCTTTATGTTCCTCAACATAATCTGTCGGGTGACATTAGATGGTGGGTAGATACGGAGAATCTCTCGCCAGAGCAGTTGGCGGAAGTCCTGGCGCCAAACTTAACAGGGGAGCCACTAAAGGCCTACTATGATTTAGCCTTACAGGAAGCCAAAGAATGTGCGAAACTGAAAACGGAAACTTTGGCACGCTTAGGGGTGACCATGTCTGTCAGAACGCAACGGGTTCACCGCTGGGCATATCACCGTGACAAATTCCCTCGCTCCCAAATGTTTTATCTCCTGCACCTCGTGGTTTCAGCCAGAGTCCTCTACCCCAGCGCAGATGGTAGAGCAAGTTGTAATGGACGAGTTCATGCACTCCTTTCCGAGCCCGATGCAGACTTGGGTTGCCCAGGGAGATCCCTGGAATGCTGATGACTTGGTCGGACTGGTCGAAAAGTAACAGTGGGTCCACGGTTCCTTGGGGAGGCAACCCACTCCATACTGGGGGTTCCATCAGGGGAAAGAGGCTAAAAAGAAGGTGGGGCGTCTAAAGTCCAAGGGGGCGGCGGAGGTCATGCTGAGGGTCTCATCAAGGGAGGTAATTTTCTGGAGATGTCACGGCCCAGTTCATATACGGCCCATTGTCCCCTGACCACCGAGCAAATGGACTGTAACACGGGACACTGGTGTTCATGTACGGCTTGCCGTGTGGACTGTCCACCCGTCGAGAACCCCAAGCTTGTCTTGTAATAGTGAATGGTCTGCATATGACTGGACTACTAGACTCTGGGAGTTTGATGACCCTCGTGAGGGCCACACTCCCTCTCCAATTGATCCCTGGGAAGAAGGTGGACATTCGCTGCATTCACGGGGATGCTAAAGACTATCCGGTGGCCAGAGTGGTTATTGAAATGGCCCAAAGTACTGAGTCCCATGAGGTCGGCGTGATCCAGGATTTATTACACCCAAATATCATAGGCTGGGACTTTGTGTTGTTTTGGGACTTGTGGGGGAGGGGCAGCAATCTCCATTGCTCAGGTAAGAGACAGGTTGACCCTAAAGAAGTCTCACCAACCCCAAAGCCTGACGCGCTTCTCTTATGTGTAATAGTGGGAGACGAGGAGGTTGTATCCCCAGAGGCCCAGTTGGCTCAGCTCAACATAAGGACTTTAACTTTAAAAGAAGCGTTAAATAATGTAACTGTTATAAACGGCATAACACACGAGCCGGGGGACGACACCAAAGTTCCTTATTTTATGATGAGTGGGTACTTATTGTACCGGGTTACTAAGGACAGAGAGGAAATAGTGGAGCAATTGTTCGTACCAGGACCCTACAGATGGAGGGTGTTGGACAGGGCCCATTCACATGTCTTGGGTGGCCATCTGGGCGTTGACAAAACCCAAGAACGGGTCAGGCGGAGGTTTTATTGGTCCGCATGTCACAGGGAAATCCTAAGGTATTGAAAGTCCTGTTAAACCAGTCAGTTAACTGCTCCCCGGCTCATACCTCTCCGAAATCCCCTCGTGCCACTACCCACCAAGGTACTGCAAGAAAGGGACCCCGTTGAAACTCCATGTTTGCCTGTTAAGCCAGAAGGGGACATTGAAGACATCTCAATAGCCGGGGCTCTGTCAAAGGCCCAAAAACAGCAATGTTGGGAATTGCTGCAGCAAAACCGGGACCTGTTATCAGATTTGTTGGGGTGTACATATGTCATAGAACACGAGGTTCTGATGGAACACCATGTGCGGGTGAAGCCCTACCGAATTCCAGAGTCCCGCAAACAACTGATCTCCAAGGAAGTAAAGCGTATGCTGAATCTTGGAGTCATTGAGAAATCTAAGAGCGGGTGGTCTAACTCGATTTTCCTTGATCCAAACCCCGATGGAGAATGGAGATTCTGTAATGATTATCGGAAGCTGAATGAAGTCTCCAAGTTTGACGCATATTCGATGCCATGTGTTGATGATCTGATCGTGAGCCTTGGGCCGGCTAGGTACATAACCACCTTGGATCTAACAAAGGGATATTGCAAATCCCCATGTTACAAGAAGTCAAGGAGAAGACGGCTTTCTCTACGGTTACTTCCCTTAACGGTTGCTTCCAATAGGTCCGGATGCCTTTTGGACTGCAAAAGTCCACCTTCCAGAGGGCCATGGACCGGATCCTCGCACTCCATAAGAATTAGCTGCAGCATACCTGGGCGACATCGTAATCTTCAGATAGGGGAAGTCACTTGGGCTGTGTTTGATGCTCTCAGGAAGGTGGGGTTCTCCATGAATCCATGGGGAAAGAGGAGGCCAAATACCTTGGATATGTAGTAGGTAGAGGCGAAATTAAACCCCAGATCAATAAAGTAGATACAATCCAAAACTGGCCAAAACTACTCTCAAAAAAGCAAGTTAGGGCCTTTCTGGGAATCGTGGGATACTACAGGAGGTTCATTCCAAACTTTGCAATGGTGGCTGCATGCCTGACTGACCTCCTTAAAGGGACAAAATCAGTCATGGCCAAATGGACGTCGGAGGCGGAGATGGTCTTTCAACAACTGAAAGTAGTTCTGTGTAAGCAGCCGGTCTTTGTTGCCAATGACTTTAAGAAGGAATTTGTACTCCACATGGACACCTCAGAAGTCGGATTAGGAGCAGTCCTTTCTCAGGAGATACACGGAGAGGAGCATCCTGTTCTCTACCTGAGTAGGAAACTGTCAGCATGTGAGAAAATTATTCCATTGTAGAAAAGGAATGCTTGGCCATAAAGTGGGCGGTGGACACATTGCGATACTATGTCTTAGGGTGAAAATTTAAATTAGTGTCAGACCATGCCCCACTCAGGTGGATGAGGGAGAAAAAGGGGAAAAATGCTCATTCTACCTGCTGGTTTCTAGCCCTGCAGAATTTCTGCTTCCATGTAGAACATAGAGCTGGGAGTTACATGATAATGCTGATGCCCTCTCGAGAACCCCATGTCAAGGGGTAGAAGGCGTCAAGCCCATAGCTTTAGGCAGGGGGGGAGGTATGTAAGGAGACTGTAGGCCACCTAGTGAATGGGGGATAAACCTGGAGTAATGCTTTAGTACATATAGGACTAGAAGTGGTTAATTGGCCATGACAGGTTGATTTTGAGCAAATTAAGAGTTGGGAGAAACGGCTGCTCACCATATCTCCTCCCCTGTGTGTGATTCATTTTGTAAAATGAGACCTGTTTGTCTCACACTTGTCTGTGTGTATGGAGTAAATGCCTGGCAAAGCATCATAAAAGAGGAAACCCAGCGAATGGTGATATCCTTAGCTTGCAGACTTCAGGCAGTCATTGCCTGCAAAGGATTCTCTACAAAGTATTACAAATGAGTATTTTATTTATGGTAAAGTTAATTTGTCCAATTACTTTTGAGCCCCCGAAATGAGGATGCGTTGTAGAAAAATAGTTGCAATTCCTAAACGTTTCACAGAATATTTTTGTTAAACCCCTTTAATTAAACTTTTATGTCTTCACTTCAATTGCATCTCAGTTATTTCATTTGAAATAAAAAATAATGGCCTGCGGAATCCAAATCATGAAGATTCAGTCACTGTCCAAATATTTCTGGACCTAACAGTATGTATTTATTTTTTTCTAGTCCTGTCATACTTTAATGCTTAATTCCAAGGTTTCATTGAGAGTTGTTATCGCACATACAGCTGTGCAGAAGAGAGTGGAAGTGGAGTGGCATTAAATAGCTATATAGCTTTGCATGTCATTGTGGATGCTGTAAGGGTGGCCATCCCAATTTTTGCAAAAAATGTTAGACTGTTAAGATGACATAGCGTCAGCTACACACCTGGTTTGCCATCTACTATGTTAAGTTAGCTTTATGTACCAATAGAATTTATGACCTTAATGACATTTATAATATGTATTAATTGCAAATAATGAAAAAGATGCAAGCAACACATGTCTAGGAGACAATTGGCTACCAGGCTCATGGAGTATACCAGATCCTGTGATATGACATACACTAGAACATTCCTTACAAAATCCTATCTTTGAATTGTACGCTTTCTGAATAGATTCATACGTTTCACACGTCAGTATGACTCAACGCCAAGCCTCGGCACTGATCAGTGCTGGTAGCTGTCAACAGCTAATAATGGAGACGGTGTGGTCAGCCTCTGAATGGAGAATTTAACGCTTACATGTACTTGATTGCTGTGAACTGAAACTAAGGTTATCTAGTACAATTTGGAAATGAGGCTACATTTTAGAATGGGGATGTAAAGTGACTCAAATAAAGGTTCCATGGTACTAATATAGCTCAGCGTGAGGTTACTTCTGATGAATAAAGTAATGAAGGAATCCCATCATATTAAAACTTGTGATACATGGTAGAGGCACAAACTAATTTAGCTGCTTTAGAGATGTCATTATTGGGAAAAATAAAAAAATACAATGTTTTTTTTTAATAAAAAAGCAAATATTCACATTCCGATTCCTAGTTGCTTCTTCATACTACTGCCCAAGTTCTCTTCTTCTGGCAGGGATGACATGTGTCTACTGAAGCAAAGCAGTGGCCAATAAATCAAGGCTGTGGCTAGTGATTAGCTCCAGCAATTTTAGTTTTTGTGTTGGAGATTCTCTCACTAATCCAGCCAAAAATACTTAATAAAAAAAGTGCATGTTGCACTGAAGAATCTGGTAAACTATCAGATACCAAAATGGAAACTCAATAGACACCATTAGATACCCAGCACACGCTGAAAGAGTTAACTATTCTAAGAAAACAAAACAGTACATTTAGTAGGTTTTAGAAGATTCATTAATAGGTGAAATACAAATTCTAAAGCAAAAACATAGAATACCAATTACAAAAAAAAAATTCACAACTGTGTTTTTGTGTGTTTCCTCCGGGTTCGCCTGTACCCTCCCACACTTCAAAGACATATTGATAGGGAATCTAGATTGTGAGCCCCAATGGGGACAGTGATGTCTGTAACTTGTCTGAATTGTGAAATATCTTAGCGCTATATGAATAAAAAGATTATTACTATTATTATAACTGTCAAGCCACATTTTTAAAGCTCCTTTTCTAGCATTGTGTAAGTGATCTTGACAAAAAAATAGCACAAAAATAATTAATAAATAAAAAAAAGACATTAAAGAAACTTCAAAGATTACATTGACCTTTTAAAGCCCAGCAAACATTCTCTTGTATATTTGTAAGACAAACAATAAGCATACGTGTTAATAAAAACCACAAATGCATCAACACAAAATCACAGAAAAGTAAACCGTAAAACAGGAAGACTCATGACACCTGCTGGCCAAACCCTGTGTTACAACTGTCATTTTCCAAAGCCATAAATGTGTAATTTCTACTTATCTTGTACCAACTACCAGGATTGATGAGATTTTGGTAGTAATGGTTTTACAAACAAAGATAACTTGGTCATTCAGCATGTAAAGAAAAAAGACGATTTTATGAGACTTTTTTTTTTAAAGACAATATAATGCAAGAGATTTACCCCTATCACTTCTGAAAATGACATACACAGCTCAAAAAAATAAAGGGAATACTCAAATAACACATCCTAGATCTGAATGAATGAAATATTCTCATTGAATACTTTGTTCTGTACAAAGTTGAATGTGCTGACAACAAAATCACACAAGAATAATCAATGGAAATCAAATTTATTAACCAATGGAGGCCTGGATTTGGGGTCATCCCCAAAATTAAAGTGAAGAAACACACTAAAGGCTGATCCAACTTTGATGTAATGTCCTTAAAACAATTCAAAATGAGGCTCAGTATTGTGTGTGGCCTCCACGCGCCTGTATGTCCTACCTACAACGCCTGGGCATGCTCCTGATCAGGTTGAGGATGGTCTCCTGTGGGATCTCCTCCCAGACCTGGACTAAAGCATCCGCCAACTCCTGGACAGTCTGTGGTGCAACGTGACGTTGGTGGAGCGAGACATGATGTCCCAGATGTGCTCAATCGGATTCAGGTGTGGGGAACGGGCGGGCCAGTCCATATCTTCAATGCCTTCATATTGCAGGAACTGCTGACACACTCCAGCCACATGAGGTCTGGCATTGTCCTGCATTAGGAGGAACCCAGGGCCAACCGCACCAGCATATGGGCTCACAAGGGGTCTGAGGATCTCATCTCGGTACCTAATGGCAGTCAGGCTACCTCTGTTGAGCACATGGGGGGCTTTGCAGCCCTCCAAAGAAATGCCACCCCACACCATTACTGACCCACTGCCAAACCGGTCATGCTGAAGGATGTTGCAGGCAGCAGATCGCTTCTCCACGGTGTCCCCAGACTCTATCACGTCTGTCACATGTGCTCAGTGTGAACCTGCTTTCATCTGTGAAGAGCACAGGGGGCCAGTGGCGACTTTGTCAATCCTGGTGATATGTGGCAAATGCCAAGCGTCCTGCACGGTGTTGGGCTGTGAGCGCAACCCCCATCTGTGGACGTCGGCCCCTCATACCACCCTCATGGTGTCGGTTTCTAATCGTTTGTGCAGACACATGCACATTTGTGGCTTGCTGGAGGTCATTTTTCAGGGTTCTGGCAGTGCTTCTCCTGTTCCTCCTTGCATAAAGGCGGAGGTAGCGGTCCTGCTGCTGGGTTGTTGCCCTCCTACAGCCCCCTCCACATCTCCTGGTGTATTGGCCTGTCTCCTGGTAGCGCCTCCAGCCTCTGGACACTACGCTGACAGACACAGCAACCCTTCTTGCCACAGCGCGCATTGAAGTGCCATCCTGGATGAGCTGCACTACCTGAGCAACTTCTGTGGGTTGTAGAGTCTGTCTCATGCTACCACGAGTGTGAAAGGACAACCAACATTCAAAAGTAACCAAAACATCAGCCAGAAAGCATTGGAACTGAGATGTGGTCTGTGGTCCCCACCTGCAGAAACCACTCCTTTATTGAGTGTGTCTTGATAATTGCCAATAATTTCCATATATTGTCTATTTCATTTGCACAACAGCATGTGAAATTGATTGTCAATCAGTGTTGCTTCCTAAGTGGACAGTTTGATTTCACAGAAGTTTGATTTACTTGGACTTATATTCTGTTGTTTAAGTGTTCCTTTTTTTTTTTTGAGCAGTGTATATATACAATATATATATATATATTTATATAAATATCTATGCATATATGTAGGTATAAATAGTCACACAGTTTGTGTTCGCACTCCCATGGTCAGTGTCCTGCAGTAACATTAGTTATCACACATTACATAACAATGATGAAGCATGCTGCTGGAACATAACAAATGTACTTTCCTAAAGTAAACAGGAGTTACTAAAGGACAGTCTTAAGATGTTTACAAGGGGAACTGCAAAAGTCATTTTCCACGTGTTGCAAAGCCTAGTTTAATATTTTGGTTTCTAAAATATGGCTAACAGAGTGATGAAACAGGATTATGGTACATTCGTTAAAAGGAAACACTGAGCTTTCTGTTACGTATCCGTGAACTACATGCCAATATAGCCTCATGTCTAAAAGTGGCGTTTCAGCAGCTTTTCATGATGTATCTATTAAATGGCACTGTTAAGTATTTGTCACTGCTTAAACTAAATGTGTAAGTATTGAGCGAGGCCGCGCACGTCTAGTCGGAATGTGGCCGGGAGTTGCATATCGCATACTTGCAGTCACATAACTGCTCCCGGCACCGGAGAATCATCACAACGCGCTGCGCATGAGATGAGGATTCACAAGTCTGCAGACACACAGAGTGACTGCAGACTGTCATGAAAAACCTGGACAACCTCTTAAAACAGACCTGTCATCAGGATTATGGACTCTTAACTAAATGGCACTTTGAATGTGATTAAAGTTATACCTTTTTTTAAGAAATCTATTTTGTCATTCTTCTTTAATCAGCCGTGGAAGTTTTATGCTAATGAGGTGCAAGTGCAACGTGGCTGGACGATGCATTGGTCTTCTGCCCATCTGAGGCTTCGGCATTGCTGAGGGCAGCACATGTGCAGATCAATTTATTTGGAAGTTACTGCGCATGCCCGGTCTGCGGCAATAATGGCGTGAAATTTTTTGTCAAAGGAGGCAGGTCACTGAAAAAGCACTGAGTTATAGACCATAGGCAAGCAGGGGGAGGATAATACCGAGACTGGCAGGAGAAGACCAAGTGCAACATCCAGCCCCCCTGCACCAGCGCATTGTTAGATTAAAAATTCTACAGCTGATTACAGAAGAATGACAGAACAGACTTCTTAAAAAAAAAAGTATTTTAATCAGCTTCAAAGCGCCATTACAGCCAAAATCCTGCTGACAGGTCCTCTTTAAACAAAGTATAACAAAACATGGACAGGGCCAACATGCCAAAGACCCCTTCACTGAGCACTTGGCAAGCTATCAGTGTTGGAAGAATACAGGCATGCAAAATGTATGATGTTACTATAAATAATGGTGATAATATTACATTTCAAAAGTACCTTTTATTTCTAGAAAAGCGATTGCCTTCTATCTCCAGCAACACCGGAGAATCCTGACAGTGTGCAGTGTGCACGCAGCAAGGATTCAGAAATCTGCAGTTATGTAGAGTACCAGAGGACCGGACAATTCCTTTAAAGCTTAAACATGTAATAAGATCAGTGATTATATTCTAAATATTGATCCTGTAAATATAACTTGCATCTTTTATTAACTATAGGCAGTAGTGAAAAACCCATTAATGCCACAAAAATATAGGTCGTGATTTAAGATAACAATAGCACAGAGATGATATAATTAGATATCTTTTATGAGCAATTGGTACAAACTGTAGAGGAAATACAATAAAATGTACACATTTAGTTTCATTTACTTCAGCCACCACTTGTGATCTGGTTGCTGTGGGCACAGGCTGAGTGTTAGTTATACATATGTCTGCAGGTAGCACTGGATGTACCAGAGATGTCGGCTGTTGTGGATGCACTGTAGGTAGCCATCTCCACAATACTATCCCAATATGTAGTAGGTGTACTAATAATAACATTAGCAAATACCTCCAATTACAAATGTAGTAGAGTTCTTCTGATGCGCTATGTCGCTTAACCCATTTGCAGGGCATTGTAGTAGCTTAAGATAGTCCTGCTTTTAGCAGTTCTTTCACCATAACTTCCGCAGTGGTTTTGATATAGGACAGAGCTTCCACACCCTCTCAGTATGTGGGCACATGACGAAGAGGCTAACTCTCTGGCTCATTTTAATATAGAGCTTTCTTCCCTTACCTGTATTGGCACAGGAATAAGAGCTGTGAATGACTAGGTCAACTGATGATGCAGAGACAGAGAAGGAGACTGGCTTAGCTGTTAAAATGAGCCAGTCAACCAGAATAGGTGATAACTTCTAGATCGTTGGGGGTCTGACTGCTGGGACCCGTACAGATCACCAGAAAAGATCTTTTTATCTTTGTCAGGCTATGCTCACACAACCGTATTTTCAGTCCAAGTGCTGTCCGTGAAAAAAACTGACAGCATTCTAACTAATGTTATTTAATGGGGCTGTTCAGATTATTTTCCCAGGGATCGAATGTCCATGTGAAAAAAAATCACAGCACGCACTATTCTTTTCTGTGTTTTAGATGAGACTTGCTCATTCAAGTCTATGGGTGCACAAAAAAAAAATCATATCTCATACTAATCATCCTTAGAGCATCCGACTTTTACAGATACATTGCAATTCGTATCATAGGAAACTGTATTTGGTCTTGTAAATTTTAATACATGCTGATGTATAAAAATGGATGCCATAATGATAGCATATGTATGACAACACAGCTGAAAAATCGTCCATTTGTTTTCTGGATGAAAATCGGACAATTTTTTATATGCTTATGTGAAGTTAGCGTTAGAATGGAGCGACTACATGCCTGTCTTAGAAAGCAGAATACAGAACTTTGGCAATCCCGTAGATCAGAGGTCCCCAACCTTTTTTGCACCAGGGACCGGCTTTAAGCAAGACCAGTTTTCCATGGCCCGGTGGGGGTGGGGGCGGGGCTTTGGTCATATGGGGGTGGGGTTATGGAGGGGTGGAGCTGTATGGGGAGGATGCTGGCGGGACCTCGGTGTACAGCGCTGCTAAGTAGCAGCATTGTACATTGAGCGTCAGTGTATACAGCGCTGCTGCTTAGCAGCGCTACACACTGAACACCGGTACCGGGAGCCGCGTCACTGAAGCCAGTCTGCTGCCCCAGCACGCCCCACATAACATGTTCTGCCGGGGGCGTGTCAGTAAGGAGAGCCTGCCGCCCCACCCCGTCAGGAACACACCATGCTGTGCAGGAGGGCCGCGTCACTAAGACCCGCCCCGTGACGTACAACAGGTACCATGCTGTGCTGTGGAGGGCTGCGTCACTAAGACCCGCCCGACGCCCCACCCCGTCCTGCATAATGTTCTCTGCCGGGAGCTGCGAGCTGTCACGGCTATGGCAGAAAACATTATAAATCCACACAGAGCGAGCTCTGACCAGGCGCAGGGCCGCGGAGCTAGCTGTCAGCGGCGCCGCGGACCGGCTGAAAAACCCCAACGGCCCGGTCCTGGTCCGCGGACCGGCGGTTGGGGACCTCTGCCGTAGATAATAGGGCGCCGGTCGAACCACGGGAACAGTGCTGGAATGGCTCTGTCAGCAGAGGTGAGTATAGCGGTTATTATTTTACTGGAGACTTTTTACTTTATTTTACTGGAAACATAGGGATTGCTAATGGGTTGTCCGAATAGTGCACAACCCCTTCAAGAGCAATGAAATCATATTTCACACACAGTAAAACATGTTTTTTGCTTTTTATAAACACTTGAGTGTCATAAAAAATGGGTGTTTCACTTTAAGTACGAACAGTAACAATATCAGTCATTTGTAATTATGGCAAAATGGAAGAGTAAATACACATTTGGTAAATTAACATTTATTTACTTAGAATTTCATAAAAAGAAACTACCTAATGTAGTAAGAATAGCAGAATCGCCCTTAAAAGTATGAGTATTGTATTAATTAACCCAGGCAATGTTCACACGTTGAGTTTTTGTAGTGTTTTTTACAGCAGCCAAAAAAACCTGGTCTCAGCGTTGTCATTGCCTTTGCACCTGTTTTTTGTCTAGTTTTGTGTCTTTTCACCTTTTTTTCACCCAAAACATCTTATTGGTATTTTCTATCTGCTTGCCTGTTTTTTTCTGCTTTGTGCGTGGAGTTTAGTGATTCCAGATGTTTTAGCTTGATTCATCAATAATGACTTTTGTAAAGACACAAAATTTTGTGCAATTACACTCCGTCCCCCACCAGGTGTATTTTCAAGTACACCAGTTTTTTGTGACTTTCAGCGCCAAAACAGTTTAAGATGGAAAGACAGCACATTTATTTTATTTTGCGCCAAATTCCTGAATCCAGTGCGCTATTTTCATGAGTTTGGCGTCGAAAACGGAAATTAATACCACAAGACAACAAAGGAAAGTGACTTAAGAAGACGCAAATGATGGATCGGGGCATTAGAGTTAACCTCTAGTTTTTCCCATGTAAATAAATGGACTGTCCACAACAAAATGTGAAAATGCTTTGAAATATTATCCAGATAAGTCCTACATTTAATAAGCCTATAATTTAAAGTCTAAGTGAAGAAGTGAACCATTTGTGAAACTTCTTACAAAACCATATTTCTAGCTATAAAGAGTAAACCGGCTGTGAAACGTCTCCTACACCTGTTATTTGTACCACAGACAGCAATTCTGCTGTGTTCTCGGTTATGGGAAAGGTTGGCTCATTCAGGTGATCGTTAGTGAATCGTTACAGAGCTGTCGCTTTGATGGTGAGCCGATAAGAGTAGTTCAAGCTAAAACTCCCACTGCTTAATATTGAACAAAAGGACTTCAATAGTGTTCATTACAAGAGGACAAAGCAAACGGTATAAAACCAAGCGCAGTTCTATTGAGATTTTCCATCGTCCGTGAAAATAAAAACCCAATACCAACATCATTCACCCACCAGCCATTTGATGGCATGAAAGGTACAAGGCAGGAAACAGAGGTGTGGGAATAATGATTTGTCTCCGCTGTTTGCTCTACTATTGTCACCACTATAAAATTATCTTTACCTTTCTGCGATTAATGGTAAGGATGTTTAAAAGCAAGGTTAAAGGACATGACATCTGACAGATATATGGCAAAAATAGAGTCTAATCAAGTCATAGGCAATCTGAGCGCCAATATCAAAATGGAGTGACTGCATGCCATAAGGGTACACATTTCACTGGTAAAGCACCTGTCGTAGGCCAGCTCTCTATCAGTACTACATGTACTTTACTGTTCTCTACCTGTACTATATGTACTGTACTGCTCTCTACTTGTGCTACATGTACTGTTCTCTACCTGCACTATATGTACTGTACTGCTCTCTACTTGTGTTACATGTACTGTTCTCTACCTGCACTATATGTACAGTACTGCTCTCTACTTGTGTTACCTGTACTGTTCTCTACCTGTACAACTTGTCCCCCAGAAGAAGGTTACAGGCCGGGGTCTGGCACCACATCCTGCAGGAGGTAACTATGCATACTACTATTGTATAAGTGTTTCTTAATTTGATTTTCATTATGATATTCTTTTGGCAGATAGCACATAACTGTGTGACATCTGGGCTACACACATTGTGTGATATTTACTATTTGACTGTATAAAATACATAATTTATTCTTGTGTATAGACTTTGGTATATATACAGTATATGGGTTACACACATTGTGTGATATTTACCATCTCACCGTACATAATATATTGTTACAATTTACTATTGTGTGTAGACTTTGGTATATACATATGGTACTATTTGTTCTGCTTTATTGTACAATTAGGAACCATTGCATTGGTCTCGTATTTAAGTCCTACGATACGAATCTACTGGTTTACATGTTTTAACTTCCACTTTTAATATTCTGTAGTTCACAATAGAGCTTTACCTTTTTATTTTGACTCTTTTTGTACAAGTTTCTTTGTAGGATATTGTTATCCTTTGTACTAAACCATATGTATAGGTTCCATGTATTTATTCCGACATGGGTGTATTCCCCTAAACACTTGTATATGTGCCATTTTTGTCTGCTTCCCTTATTCTACTGTACTACATGTACTGTACTGCTCTCTACCTGTACTACATGTACTGATCGTCCTGATCTCTAACTGTACTACGTGTTCTGTACTGCTTGTACTGCTCTCTAAGGCTATGTTCCCACATGTTTTTGTTTTTTTTCGGTCACAAATCTGCAGCAAACCTGATATCTGGCAGGAAACCAGCTGCGTCAAATCTGCAGGTTTTGCTGCGTTTTTTCAGCGTTTTTTTTTCACTGTCCTTCTGTCTCTATTTATGCATGTACATAAAGTTCTGTGAAAAAAAAAAAAAATTCTATTTTGCCATAAAAAATGCTGAAAAAATTTACCTGCGTTTTTTTAGCGTTTTTTTCACCACCTATTACTTCCTATGGGTGAAAAAAACGCTGAAAAAACGCTGAAAGAAGTGACGTGCTCTATTTTCCAAGAACACAACCAAGGCACAAAATATGCAGCATAAAAAACCCCACAAGATATGGGAACAGAGAATTCTCATTTCCCATAGACTTTGCTTGTACTGCAAAACGCAGCTGAAAATTTGCATAAGAATCTGCAGCAAAAAACACTGAAAAACACAACATGTGGGAATATAGCCTTACTGTACTACGTGTTCTATACTGCTCTCTACCTTTGATTCTTCTGCTATATTGATCTATACGTGCGCTATATTTACTGTACTGCTTACTACCTTTACCTGTTTTATACTGCTCTATACCTATACTTCATACAATGTACAGCTCTCTATCTGTACTACTATACCTGTACTACGTGCAATGCATTGCTTCCTACCTATGCTGTGATGTACTCTACCTGTACATGTACTATGCTACTCTTTACCTTTAATACATGTGATAGGCCGGCTCTCTACTTGTACTACATGAACTGTACTGTTTATACCTGTGTCACATGTACTGTACTGCTCTCTACCTGTACTATATGCAGGGCTGATGATTGAGGGGCTAAGCTAGGCAATTGCAAAGGCCTTCCATCCCCAAAAGGACCCCAAACCTTTACATGCAAGAAACCACACTAATGATGCCAGTCCTGCATTATCAGTGCAGTTTCCAAGGAAGGATTAGAAGTATAAAGGGACCTTTGGTGACAACATAGTCAAGTGACCAAAGGTTCTTCACCCTGAGGAAGTATGTAGGAAAGAAAGAGGAAAAGAGAGCCAGATATGTCTTCTACACTCTGTGTGTATTGTGTGTCTAGCATACAGTGCTTGTGTGTAACAAACTGTGCGTTTATGTAACATGCAATGTGTTTGTGTAACGTGCAGTGTGTAACATACATTGTGTGAGTAGCATAGAGGGTGTGTATGTAACATACAGTTTGTGTATATAGCATACAGTGTGTGTGTAACATACAGTGTGCACGTAGCATCTACATTTAAAAAATATTGTCAGTACAGGCGAGCAGTCATAGGTGTAAATAAGTCGTCAATCATCCAACAAACAAGCAAAACACTCATTTATTGGGTGATTGGATTGTTCATGCTGGAACAAAAATTATCATTCTTGGCAGCAGATGACCCTGTGTTAACAGGACATGTGCTGCTGATGATACTGTATGGGGACAGACCTAAGCCTGGTTCCTATCTTTTCCCCATTTCAGTTGAGGCCTGTCTGGGCACATGAAAAGGTGAACCTCTAGAATTAAGGACTGTCCATATGAAGCCCCCTTGTCATAATTGGATGGCTTTTAATTTTGATAGAAAAATGTTAACTAAGTAACTTATGCTTTATAGGAATTAAGCAATAGTGGAATTCATGTATGCATTAACCGCAGTGTGCAGACGCATAGTGTATTTATAAGTTTATATATTAGCCACAAAAGTATTTGTGTACCTGCAATTTTAGCTAATACAAATGGTGTGCCGGCCCTTTTTTTTTCTTTTTTTGTGATCTATGGTTGATCGTCTTGCCCCTATTTCATCAGCCTATGTAAAGAGGCTGGTAAACAAAAGCCAAACAACTTGAATATTGTCAATTGGCAAACAGTCTGAAATTGGTTCATGTAAATGCCCTCTAAATGTTTCTGTGTGATGCTGCAACATGTTAGCATATGGAAGCCCATTTTTAATTTTTGCCTAGGACCACACTGTCTAAAACCAGCACTGGCTACATATGCTATACTGCTCTCTCCCTGTACTTCTCATACTGTACTGCTCTGTACCTATAGTCTACTGTATGTAATGCTCTCTCCCAGTGGCATACTGCCAATGGCGGTAGGCCACGCGACTGCTATCGGGCCTGTGAGCCAGGGGGGGCCCATAGCAGTCCAAGGGCAGACATACCACCGGTGCAGCTGCACCGGGGCCTGGAGGGTCAGGGGGGCCCTTGGCGGGCAGCTAATATTGAGGGCAATCTGACCTGCTTCTCGGAGCCCGAATCTCCGGGGGGCCCATGGCCAGATTGCCCTCATCTTGTGCGGTGGGCAGGGAGTGATCCCTGCAGCTACACTGCTGACAGGAGAAAACGGCAGCGGAGCTGGAAGGATCCGTCTTCTGCTTCCTGCCTGACACTTCCTCCCTGATGTTTTTTTTTTTTTTAACTGAAACACTGGGGAGAGGAACAGGAGAATGAAAGGAGGTGGGGGAAGGCAATGATGAGGAGCAATGATGGGGCTGGGGAGGGCAATGATGGGGATGGGGAGAGCAATGATGAGGATGATGAGGAGAGAAATGATGGGGATGGGGAAAGCAATGATGGAGGTGGAAGAGAGCAATGATGGGGATGGGGAGAACAATGATGAGGATTGGGAGAACAATGATGGGGATGGTGGGGCTGGGGAGAGCAATGATGGGGCTGATGGAGAGCAATGATGGGGCAGGAGAGAGCAATGATGGGGATGGTGGGGCTGGTGAGAGCAATGATGGGGATGCTGGGGTTGGGGAGAGAAATTATGGGGATGGTGGGGCTTGGGAGAGCAATGATGGGGCTGGGGAGAGCTATAATGGAGATGGTGGCGATGGGGAGAGCAATGATGGGGAGAGCAATGATGGGGATGGTGGGGCTCGAGAGAGAAATGATGGGGATGGTGGGGATGAGGAGAGCAATGATGGGGAGAGCAATGATGGGGAAGGGGAGAGCAATGATGGGGCTGGGGAGAGCAATGATGGAGGTGGGAGAGAGCAATGATGGGGATGGTGGGGCTGGGAAGAGCAATGATGGGGATGGTGGGGCTGGGAAGAGCAATGATGGGGATGGTGGGGCTGGGAAGAGCAATGATGGGGATGGTGGGGTTGAGGAGAGCAATGATGGGGCTGGTGGGGATGAGGAGAGCAATGATGGGGATGATGGCAATGGGGAGAGCAATGATGGGGATGGTGAGAACAATGAAGGGGATGGTGGGGCAGGAGAGAGCAATGATGGGGATGAGGAGAGCAGTGATGGGGGTGGGGAGAGCAATGATGGGGCTGGGGAGAGCAATGATGGGGAGAGCAATGATTGGGTGCTGGGAGAGAGCAATGATGGGGGTGCTGGGAGAGAGCAATGATGGAGGTGCTGGGAGAGAGCAATGATGGGGGTGCTGGGAGAGAGCAATGATGGGGGTGCTGGGACAGAGCAATGACGGGGTGCTGGGGCTGGGGAGAGCAATGACAGGGGGTGGTTGCAGAGAGCAATGACGGGGTGCTGGGAGAGAGCAATGACGGGGGTGCTGGGAGAGAGCAATGATGGGCGTGCTGGGACAGAGCAATGATGGGGGTGCTGGGAGAGAGCAATGACTATTTAATTCAATTGGGGAGGGTCACAGAGACTGAATAATTTATACTATTGGCCGGTGGAGATTATAGGTAATGGGGGGCACAGTGCTGCTTATCACTTTATATTTTGATTACTACACTGTGTGCCGTATTATTAGGCAAATGAGTATTTTGATCACATAATACTTTTTATACATGTCCTACGCCAAGCAACATAGGCTTGAGAGCCAACTACCAATTAAGTAAATCTGGTGATGTGCATCTCTGTAATGAGGAGGGGTGTTGACTAATGACATCAACACCCTATATAAGGTGTGTTTAATTATTAGGCAACTTCCTTTCCTTTGGCAAAATGGGTCAGAAGAGAGATTTGACGGGCTCTGAAAAGTCCAAAATTGTGAGATGTCTTGCAGAGGGATGCAGCAGTCTTGAAATTTCCAAACTTTTGAAGCGTGATCACTGAACAATCAAGCGTTTCATGGCAAATAGCCAACAGGGTCGCAAGAAGCGTGTTGGCCAAAAAAGGCGCAAAATAACTGCCCATGAATTGAGGAAAATCAAGCATGAAGCTGCCAAGATGCCATTCGCCACCAGTTTTGCCATATGTCAGAACTGCAACGTTACTGAAGTATCAAAAAGCACAAGGTGTGTGATACTCAGGGACATGGCCAAGGTAAGGAAGGCTGAAAAACGACCACCTTTGAACAAGAAACATAAGATAAAACGTCAAGAATGGGCCAAGAAATATCTTAAGACTGATTTTTCAAAGGTTTTATAGACTGATAAAATGAGAGTGACTCTTGATGGGCCAGATGGATGGGCCAGAGGCTGGATCTGTTAAGGGCAGAGAGCTCCACTCCGACTCACGCCAGCAAGGTGGAGGTGGGGTACTGGTATGGGCTGGTATCATCAAAGATGAACTTGTGGGACCTTTTCAGGTTGAGGATGGAGTGAAGCTCAACTCCCAGACCTACTGCCAGTTTCTGGAAGACAACTTCTTCAAGCAGTGGTACAGGAAGAAGTCGGTATCGTTCAAGAAAAACATGATTTTCATGCAGGACAATGCTCCATCACATGCATCCAACTACTCCACAGCGTGGCTGGCCAGTAAACGTCTAAAAGAAGAAAAAATAATGACATGGCCCCCTTGTTCACCGGATCTGAACCCCATAGAGAACCTGTGGTCCATCATAAAATGTGAGTTCTACAGGGAGGGAAAACAGTACACCTCTCGGAACAGTGTCTGAGAGGCTGTGGTGGCTGCTGCACGCAATGTTGATCGAAAACAGATCAAGCAACTGAGAGAATCTATGGATGGAAGGCTGTTGAGTGTCATCATAAAGAAAGGAGGCTATATTGATCACTAATTGTTTTTTTTTTTTTACGTCAGAAATGTTTATTTCTAAATTTTGTGCACTGATATTGGTTTACCTGGTGAAAATAAGCAAAGTGAGATGGGATTATATTTGGTTTTTATTAAGTTGCCTAATAATTCGGCACAGTAATAGTTACCTGCACAAACAAATATCCTCCTAAGATAGCCAAATCTAAAAAAAAACCCACTCCAACTTCCAAAAATATTAAGCTTGGATATTTATGAGTCTTTTGGGTTGATTGAGAACATAGTTGTTTATCAATAATAAAAATAATCCTCTAAAATACAACTTGCCTAATAATTCTGCATACAGTGTACTTGTGTTACACGTATTGTACTGCTCTCTACCTGCACTACATGTACTATACTGCTCGCTACCTATGCTTTATGTGCTGTATTCACTGCTCTCTACCTATACTACATATACCGTATGGTGCACTATCTGTTCTACATGGTTTGTACAGCTCTCTAGCTATACTTGCTGTCTACCATCACGTGTTGTAATGCACTCTACCTGTAATTCCTATACAATGCTGCTCTCTACCTGTTCTACATGTCCTACCTGTTCACTGCTCTCTAACTATACTACATATACTGTACTGCACTCTACCTATGCTGCATGGACGGTACAGTTCTCTAGCTATATTGCATAATTGTACTGTTCTCTACTTGTGCTACATGTGGTCTACTGATCTCTACCTGTTCTGCATGCATAGTGCTGCTCGCTAACTGTACTATATGAACAGTTCTACTCTCTTTCTGTGCAAAGTGTACTATACTGTTTTACTTGTACTACATGCACTGCAATGCTTTTTACGTATAGTATACTGTTCTCTACCTATACTTCATGTACTGTACTGCTGTTTACCAGTACCACATGTACTGTACTGCTCTCTACCGCCACTACATGTACTATACTGCTCTTTATCTGTACTTCATGTACTGTAATGCTCTCTTCCTGTACTACATGCACAGTGCTGCTCTTTACCTGTACTATGTGTGCTCTTTTCACGTGCTACAGGTATAATATACTGCTCTCTACCTCTGCTTCATGTAATGTACTTCTCTTTACCTGTACTACATTTCATGTACGTTTCTTTACCTTTCTGTACTACATGTAGTATACTATGATTTACCTGAGCTATGCATATACCATGTAATAAACAGGACTCCATTATACTTTTATTGTACACTGGGTTTACCGTACACACCCCTAGAGATGAACTTTTCTTCAACTTTCAGCAGCAGTTTCTGCCTTTATTATTAAGAAATAGGTCTTTTGGGGGTGGCTGACATTTAGGGGCCTCAGGACAAGTTATTAGTTTTCTATAGGATTAAAAGATGTCCAATATTTTAACTTGAAGGAAGCACAATGAACGTACAGTCAGAACATTTTTTCACAAAGTTCAACAGATAATTATGCCTAAACATCTCATGATACATTAAAAGGTTTTTCAAGCATTAATAATTACTGTGGCACAATACTGAATTATAAAATAGTCGAAATTACTGCTAATCTTATGATGCAGAGTCTTTGTTGTCCTGAGGCTATAATGTAAAGTTTCGTATACACATTTTTGTGCCCCCCCCGTCAGCCTGATTAGCATAAAATATGATTGATGATTTAACCAGTCCAAGCTTGTAAGAATACCCTTACTAAGCATGTGCAGTGTAATCCTAATGACTAATATACACGCGCAGCTACTAAAGTTCACCTTCCTTGAACACAAATCTATTAAGCGTTGCAGCTCCTGCGAGCCCTGCCTCTAACAGAGTACGGGCCTAAAAAAAAAAATTACTAAAATGTAACCGAAGCCTAAAATTATTGACTTTAGGGACACTGAGTGGTATTATTTTTTAAACTAAAAATCTATTTAAAAGTTAAGGAAAGGGTATAATTATCAGGATAAACACAAAATAATGCTGGCATTTTTTTTTACTATTTTTACTAAACTATTTTATGATATACAATATATTCTCAGATACCTATTTTAAAAAAAATAATAATAATAATAATTTAACCACATGTTAATTTTCACAGTATGTGTGCAAGTGATGACACCACTGTAAAGGTTCGGCCAATGCACTTTTTTGTATAGTAGTAGTTTTGATGATTTCATCCATAGTGCAATAATGTAGCTATCCTTAGCAGGAGTTATTATGTTTTTCTTAGTATGTAAATGAGCTGTTAAGATCTATGGGCTGGACATAGATTTCCCAGAGAATCTGTCTCCAGAGCTCATTTTAAATTAAAGGGAGCACTACCAGTGTGAGACATGTAGATCAGGAGAGCAGACTGTCAGTCATTACGTGTCTCCCACTGGTAATGCCCCATTTCATATAAAATAATATCTGCTGGAGGAAGATTCTCAGGAAGATCGGTGTCAGGCCCATGGATCTTAACAACTCATTTACATATTATGAATAACGTGGATTTCTCTAGAATAAGACATCAGATTCCAGATATCAGGTTATTCAACTT
The DNA here is from genome assembly GCF_046119375.1 of Phyllobates terribilis. NCBI lineage: Eukaryota > Metazoa > Chordata > Amphibia > Anura > Dendrobatidae > Phyllobates > Phyllobates terribilis. The sequence goes on from NW_027362771.1 coordinate 298,299,131, forward strand.
GCTATGATATGTATGCCTATATAGACGGCTAAGGATAGTTGAGCCTAGTGACTGATTACCTTTAAAAAATGTGGTTACAACATAGGTTTTCGCATGTTCATCTTTTATTTATGAGTCCTTAAAGAAGTCTCCTTTCAGAAAATACAGAGTCCAGCGCTGAGTCTCCGCCGCTGCTCCCGGTATCTGATATTGGTTGAGAGCACGGTAGCCAATCAGTGAGCTCAGCGGCTCTGCCTGTGTAGGAGGAATGCACCGCTCAGAGATGCTGAGCTCACTGTGTCTAGTTTGGTATAAGTGGGTTGGCCCCATTTTCTGAAAGAGTCCAACCCCTTTAAGGACTGCTAAAAAAAAAACCAAGATGAACGTAGCCAAGATCTATGCTGCAACCACATTGTTACAATTAACTCACATAACTGTTACGTGTTGCCTTATGGGTTTCCACAGTGCCTATTGTGTGAATAAAGTTTTAAAATATAGCCTATTATTTTTATTTCAAGATTCCGCATGCCTATAGTTGCCGTCCTTATTCATCTCTTGTTTTGTTTAGCGGTTGCCATGTTTGCAATAAACTGTACGTCAGCTACTGACACTCTGCTTTCATGTTATTGTGGGTAGCCTAGGCAATCATACAGAGGACTCATATTTCCATAATCCCTGCTTGCTGAAGTGTGTATGTACATAATACAAATATAAGCATTATATAGGAATCCACATAAAGAAGTGTTGTAGAAAAGGAAAAACAGATTTTAAAAAAGATATTCTTCCTCAAACAACACAACAGCTACCCTGTCGTAGCAATTCACAGTGCAGACTGACCATCAAATAGAGCTATGCTTTTTCTTGCATAGAATGTACTAACACATTGTGATTTGGAAGGAAAACGCATAAAACTAATGATATGGGCTCTCTGGTTTTGACTACTTAAATATTCTGAAGTGTGCACTTGCTGTGCTCAAAACTTGTAATAAATCTTCTCCAGCCATTCAGAGACCAGATTCTAGAATTGCAGCTACAAACACAGATACGTGTTTGCATAAAGTACATCCAGGATGAGGTATCACTGCAAATACCACAGAAAATATATTACAAACATGGGCACATTGTGTACTCGGCTTATCGTCACTAAAACTTTGAGAACATTTTTAAGTCTCATCTTTCGACTTGTGGACTAAATGCAAAAGATTGGAAGTGATTTTTTTTTAATTCTCCCATTAGTGTCCACTCCTCGTTTTCAATCCATACTGAATCAAACACTGTGTGTGAATGATGCCTTTATTTTTCCAGCTTTTGCTACTTAAATACCAGCTGCAATTACTGTATATAAAATATATGCCATGATAACATCATCACAAGACTTTTATCACCAACAGATAGAAGTATGATACTTTTGCAAGGAACAAGATTGCTATTTGACTCAACAATTCTGCAGAAACCAAATGAAAGATTGATCTATAAGTGAAATTATATTTATTTTCTATAAAGGACATATTGTTTTTAATGGTATCTGTATTGTAACCGTGGTAAAGCAGTAATTTATTCTGCAGCAGGACAATAACACCAAACATGCAGCCAATGTTATTAAAAACTATCTTCAGCGTGAAGAAGAGCAAGGAGTCCTGGAAGTGATGTCTCCCGTACAGCCTTGATCACAAGATCATTGACTCTGACTGCAATTATATGAAGAGTTAGATGGATTTGCACAAGCCTACATTCACAGAAGATCTGTGGTTAGTTCTCCAAAATGTTTGGAACAACCTCTCTGTTTTGTTGTTTCCAAAACTGCATGTAAGTGTACCTAGAAGAATTGATACTTTGATGCTGTTTTGAAGGCAAATGGCGGTCACACCAAATATTAATTTGATTTCTATTTCTATTTTGTCTATTCACTTTGTATTGTAGTATTTGATAAATATAAACTGTTTACATGGCTATTTTTTTTAAAAAACATTCTTATTTTGCAGTATTTTTTCCACACTTGCCTAAATCTTTTGCACAGTACGGTAGATTATTAAACATTGTAAAGCCTAATTGAAGAAACTACATAATTTACTTGCTGTTAGAATTCTGCTGTGTTCCTGAGTTTACATGGACTCATGTGAGCTCCGGCTCCTTACTTCCTGCTAAATTCCATTGAAAGCACAGAGTACAGAGACTTCTTGTCTGTACTTTGAATGGTACATAGCCTGTCAGTCAATCACAGCCCTGTATGCAGGAGGCAGGAATCAGCCAGCAGCTCTTAGAGCAATGTTCTTCCAAAAGTGATGCCATGGGGGGAAAGTGGCCAGTGATCCTTGGCAACTTGTGAGTTACTGAGGATCTGTACTGGCAGGAAATGAGAGGAGATGCAACAGAACCAGTACAGGCTCCACAGAAAATAAGAGCAATGTTAACAACTAGCAACCAGAAACGTTGGTGCTGGGTGTCCCAGAGTGCTAGATGACATTACAATAAATGTATATATTATCTGACTTATTCCTTTCCTGCAGTAGACTGAGTCTATGCGTTGCCAGTGTCAGTACTTCTAACATTATAGTCTGTAACATTATTGACTGCAAGGGAATCTATAGACAGTGCAAGCTAGGAGTATTAGAGGAAAGAGCTGTGGAGGTAGCAAATTATCTTCTTGAGACTACAGTGCCTTGTGAAAGTATTTGGCCCCCTTGAACTTTTCTACCTTTTGCCACATTTCTGGCTTCAAACATAAAAATATAAAATTCTAATTTTTTTGGGAAGAATCAACAACAAGTGGGACACAATCGTGAAGTGGAACAAAATTTATTGGATATTTGAAACTTTTTAAAAAAAATAAAAACAGAAAAGTGGGGCGTGCAATATTATTCGGCCCCCATGAGTTAATACTTTGTAGCGCCACCTTTTGCTGCTATTACAGCTGCAAGTCGCTTGGGGTATGTCTCTATCAGTTTTGCACATCGAGAGGCTGAAATTCTTGCCCATTCTTCGTTGCAAAACAGCTTGAGCTCAGTGAGGTTGGATGGAGAGCGTTTGTGTACAGCAGTTTTCAGCTCTTTCCACAGATTCTCGATTGGATACAGGTCTGGACTTTGACTTGGCCATTCTAACAGCTGGATACGTTTATTTTTGAACCATTCCACTGTAGATTTTGCTTTATGTTTGGGATCATTGTCTTGTTGGAAGATAAATCTCCGTCCCAGCCTCAGGTCTTTTGCAGACTCCAACAGGTTTTCTTCCAGAATGGTCCTACATTTGGCTCCGTCCATCTTCCCATCAGTTTTAACCATCTTCCCTTTCCCTGCTGAAGAAAAGCAGGCCCAAACCATGATGCTGCCACCACCATGTTTGACAGTGGGGATGGTGTTTTGAGAGTGATGAGCTGTGTTGCTTTTAAGCCAAACATATCGTTTTGCATTGTGGCCAAAAACTTTGATTTTGGTTTCATCTGACCAGAACACCGTATTCCACATGTTTGGTGTGTCTCCCAGGTGGCTTGTGGCAAACTTAAAACAAGACTTTTTATGGATATCTTTGAGAAATGGCTTACTTCTTGCCAATCTTCCATAAACGCCAGATTTGTGCAGTGTACGGCTGATTGTTGTCCTATGGACAGACTCTCCCACCTCAGCTGTAGATCTCTGCAGTTCATCCAGAGTGATCATGGGCCTTTTGGCTGCATCTCTGATCAGTCTTCTCCTTATTCGAGCTGAAAGTTTAGAGGGACTGCCGGGTCTTGGTAGATTTGCAGTGGTCTGATACTCCTTCCATTTCAATATGATCGCTAGCACAGTGCTCCTTGAGATGTTTAAAACTTGGGAAATATTTTTGTATCCAAATCCGGCTTTAAACTTCGCCACAACAGTATCTCGGACCTGCCTGGTGTGTTCCTTCATGATGCTCTCTGCACTTGAAACAGAATCCTGAGACTATCACAGAGCAGGTGCATTTATACGGAGACTTGATTACACACAGGTGGATTCTATTTATCATTACCAGTCATTTAGGACAACATTGGATCATTCAGAGATCCTCACTGAACTTCTGGAGTGAGTCTGCTGCACTGAAAGTAAAGAGGCCGAATAATATTGCACTCCCCACTTTTCAGTTTTTAATTTGTTAAAAAAGTTTAAAATATCCAATAAATTTCGTTCCACTTCACAATTGTGTCCCACTTGTTGCTGATTCTTCCCCCAAAAAATAGAATTTTATATCTTTATGTTTGAAGCCAGAAATGTGGCAAAAGGTAGAAAAGTTCAAGGGGGCCAAATACTTTCACAAGGTACTGTATATAGGGGTCTCAAGATGGAGCATTGTAGATGGAGTGGGTGGGCACATAAGGTGGGAGTGTGGGACCTGTGGTGCGGATACAGCTCTAGCAGAGAATACAGAGTACACTACCGTTTGGGAAATGTTGTCTACAGGTAAAGATAGCTCCGAATTTAAGTAATAACAAACCACAGTCATTACTGAAGGTGAGCCCAATTAGGAAAATAAACAGGTTGTTTTGGGGACACAAAACTGGGACAGCTAAATCATTTATTTTTTTTAACCTGGAAAACTACTTTAATTACTTTAAAACTGAGCCATAATAAACAGGTTATTAGTTTCTACTTTGGGACCGGAGCCTCAGTCTGCCCTTATTCACACAGAGGTCAACTTTGGCACATGGTAAGGTTTTTAATAGTAGAGTAGGTTCTATCCCGAACAGGTTCACCTTTTCGTGGTGGAATAGCTTTCATACTATTTTTGATCAAAAACAGTGTTACTAAGAACCCCATTTTATTTAAATGCACTTTTGCTTTTTATTTATTTACAGCAGGGTTTATTTTCATTTTGCTTCTAGTAGTTTTTTTCTAATTCATGGCCATTGTGAAACATGCATTTATGGTCTGCATGTATACCATTTTTAACCAAGCTCAAATTTTGTGTTTTATTCTAGGTTATTAGTTTCTTGTACAATTAAATTAAAAACCTCTGCTACTATCATACAAAGCTCTCCACAATCCTGCGCTGTCAAACATGTTGCTCTCATTTCCATCTGCCAACCAAATTGTGCTCTTTATTATCATCTTTACTTTTACATCCTCTCACTCCTATCCACAAGATTTTTCCCATGTTGCATTTATTCTATAAAATCACTGCTCTAGAACAAGGAAGCTGTTCCTAAAATTACCAGTTATAAGCATGTCTGAACACATGACCATAGTCCTTGGCCCATACACAACCTGACCTGGTTACACTCCACCCACAACTAGCTGTAGACACTGGCTGAGTGACTGGTTCATGCAGCTTTATTTCTAGTTCTCTATTATGTGGGTATGGACAATAGAGTGCAAGCTTCTATGCTAAGGGACCTGTCTCCTTTTGTCTCATTTGTGTATTGTTTGTTTTTCTTTTTACTTGACTTGCTTGTTACTTCCCCAATTGTTAAAAAAGTTGTCCACTACTTTATATGAACCCCCCAATGTATCCCACCGGGGCCCAGAAGTCTTTTTGTAAATACCTTGCAGTACCTTTTCTGCCTCTGAGGGGTGCTATCGCTGGCCGCTCAGAGGCATCACGTGACCTGTCACTGATGTCACGTCAAGTGAGGCATGACATCAGTGACGCGCTCTTCGAGGTGGACACTGTGCATTTTCCCAGTGAATGAGGATAGGGAGAGCGCACGGTGGATGCCGGGTGTGACGCGCAGGGTAACCCTGTCCAGAGCCCAGCAGCCACCGGTGGAACGCGGAAGAGGGACCCTCGGCTGTAGCCTGGACTTGTCGTGACGTCAGCGGATGTCAGAGCCGGCTGCAGCTGGGGGTCACGTGATGCCTGTGAGCGGCCAGTGATAGCTCCGCTCACAGGCAGAAAAGACACCACAAGGTATTTAGAGAAACACTTATGGGCCCTGGGGGACTACATTGGGGGATCATATAAAGTAGTGGACAACCCCTTTAAGTGCTGCAGAATTTAAATGTTCCATCAGATGCTCTACTAGGGAAATGGACTTTCCTCTAGAAGCATGGATTAAAGCTGGCCATAAACATTAGATTGCTGCCACCCGATTCCATCATAAACAGGAACGTCGTCTTGGCCAAGTGGTCATATATTCTCCACGAGGAAGTCACTGCCCGGATTTTCTGGCAGCAACTTATCTCTAAGCTGAACAAAAGGATTGGCTGTTGAAATCCAACAGGCTGGAACTTTTTTTGTCGGAGGAGAGTTGGGAGGTCCCCATACACATTAGATGTTAGTCTGGAACCACTGAAATTGGTGGGTTTGGACAACTTTTATATAAAGTGTATGGGGGACTTTAGAAGGCCTGTATAGGTGACAGAAGAACTCTGCCAATATGATTTAAAACTTTTTTTTATCAACAGTAAAAGCAAATATATGTATTTTTGTAATACTTCTTACTGAACAATGCCTCTTTTTCCACTTAAAGCGCACTTTCTCTTCTTCACTATGCCTCCTACACTGATCACTTGCTCACTCCATCTGACTTATCTAATTACTTCCATACACATAGGTATCAGATTGCATATTCAGCTCATAGAAAACTAATGAAAGTGGAGGGTAGAGGAGCAGGAGGAACCAGTTGCAGAGAGAAAAAGAGACACACGGACAGAGAAGATGTTGCAGCACCTGCTCTTCTCTGTTTGCTGTTTATTAGAGACATCATAGCAGCTACTCTCCACGCATATTAGAGCTGAGCTTAGGAAAAACTGACAATTAGGCTATGTGCCCACGATGCAGAAATGCTCCAGATTTTTCCTGAGCGATTCTGCATCTCCCTGGCATAAAAAACGCATGCGGATTGTACAATCGTTTTTCCTGCCAGGGACAAGCGGATGTGAAGCGTTCTTCACTTGCATTTCTGCATGCGGGTTGTCAAGCGCTTTCCAAGCGATTTTAGCATCACTTGGAAAGTGCTTGTCAACTTGGTCACACTATATAAATCCATGCAAACGACATCGCTATGGAGATCGGGGGCCATCAGAAGGTAAGCATAATGTATATTTTTTATTTTATTCTTTTTTTTACAGGTACTATTGTACCCGGGTCCGGAGGAGAGTCTCCTCTTCTCCAAACCTGGGTACCATCCGCATATTGAACCGCATGTTATCCGCATGTACAGATGCAGTGATTCGGATGACATGCGTTCCAATGCAAGTCAATGGCGGTGAAAAAGCCGCGATTCCGCAAAATAATTGATAGTGCTGCAGATTTTTCCGCAATGATAATCCGCAGCGGAGATTTCCGCAGCATGTGCACAGCACATGCGGATTATCATTGGGGAACATTGCAGACCTTCTACCAAGCGTTTCTGCAGCGGAATTGCTGCTGCGGAAAAGCTTAAAAATGCATAGTGGGCACACCGCCTTAGAAACAGAGGCTGTAGAAGGGGAAACTGCTAAAAATTGTAAAATACGTGTTGTATAATGGTTAGAAATAAAAAGATTCATTCTTATGAACAGACATGGAATGGATTCTTTGTGCCAGAATTGAATTTAACAAAATAACGTCTCTGCAGTATCAAAACTAATGATTTGACTCCTTGGTTATTACAAATTGATAATTTTTTAGTAACGTAAAAGAAAATAATTCTCTGATGATGAAGAGCAGCTAAAAACTTTCCGTACAATATGGCTGAATACTCGGGTTGATGCTGAAAATCCTTCTAAGTTTTTTCTCAGCTACCTGCACTTCATCACATCATTCATGTGCAATGGGTTTCCTATAAATCCTGGCTGCTTTCAGTAAAGCCCCAAACAACCATATAGGACTCGTGCTCAAGGGACACTTTCAAACTGATTTCCTGGTAGTGTTAAAGGGTCATCAATTTTCTTATACAATTTGGTTCCAGAGCAAATAAAGAAATTTTAGCGTGTGAAGAATGTATCTATCTCTGTTTTGCAGAACTCCAACATGTGAAACAATATGTAAGTTCATTTTCACAGCAGAATTTCTACAATACTGTACACATCTTCCGTAGGCATACGTTTTATGTGCTGGTACATTTTCATTTTTCAGAATATGTTGATGTTATCAAAGCTTGGCAGAACAGCAGGTGCTGTTTATGTAGATAAAATAATCATTGTAATCATTACCAAATTCCCTGGTCCTCAAAAACATAAGTTATGACTACTTCAGACATTCATTTTCTTGTAATTTGTAGTGGGACACAGTAATAAAACTATACTGCCAATAGCTTAGTAAAGTGTCAGTACTTGGAAAGCCTAAAAGGGAACCTGTTATGAGTTTTAATAATGATTTTTACCTGCAGGTATTTATTTTACTCACTTATATAGCGCCAGTAATTTTACAGCACTTTACAGACATTATCATCACTGTCCCTATTGGGGCTCACAATCTAAATTCCCAATCAGTATGTTTTTGGAGTGTGGGAGGAAACCGGAGAACCCAGAAGAAAGCCACACAAACAAGGGGAGAACATACAAACTCCTTGCAGATGTTGTCCTTGGTGGGACCCAGGACCCCAGCACAGTAAGGCTGCAGTGTTAACCACTGAGCCACAGTGCTTGCCCTGTTATGGGGTTAATCTGCACGTAAATAGCATTACAACAATGCCTTAATGAAAGGGCAACTCCAGAGAGAAAATTAACGCCATATACAAAGCGCCTATAGTCACCACTAATGTGAGCGTCGGCTGTAATCGGGCTGCCAATCAAAGTCCAGGGGTGATTACAGCATTGTAAGGCTGCATGCCCACTATGCGTTTTTCAAGAGTTTTTACAGCAGAATTTCAGCAGTGAAAACGCTTAAAAAATGCTTGGTAATACGTGCCCCATGGTCCCCAATGATAATCCGCATGTGCTTTGCACATGCTGTGGAAATTTCCGATGCGGATTATCATTGCAGAAAAATCCGCCGCATGTCCATTAATTTTGCGGACATGCAGCGTAATTGCCGCCATTGACTTTCATTGAATCGCTTAATATCCGCATGACTTCAATGTGCGTATGGTACCCGGGTCTGGAGAAGAGGAGACTCTCCTCCAGACCCGGGTACCATAGTACCTGTTAAAAAAAAAGAATTTTAAATAAAAAATATACATTATACTCACCTTCCGATGTCCCCCGGTCTCCTCTATGGTGCTTCCTGGCTCCCTGCTGGCTCGCGATGGTGTAAAAGGACCTTCCATGACGTAATTTAGTCATGTGACAGGTCACGCGGCCACTGACATCGGCGGTCACGTGACCAGTCACATGACTAAATTACGTCATGGAAGGTCCTTTTACACCACCGAGAGTAGTACAAGAGATCGGACTCATCAGAGAAAAGACCGCGGGCCATCAGAAGGTGAGTATAATGTTTTTTTTTATTTTTTACCATATTCTTTTTTTAACTATTAACTTGGTCACACTATATAAATCCATGCCGGTTGCATGGATTTATATAGTGTGACCAAGTTGTCAAGCACTTTTCCAAGTGATGCTAAAATCGCTTGGAAAAGCGCTTGATAACCCAAATGCAGAAATGCATGCAAGAACGCTTGACAAACGCTTCTACCTGGCAGGAAAAAAGCATGCAAAATCCGCATGCGTTTTTCCTGCCAGGGAGATGCAAAAAAAATCTGCAGTATTTCTGCATCGTGGGCACCTAGCCTTATATCGCTATTTTCCTGAAGACTAACCACATACCTGAATGTAATTAGTGGTAAAAGTTCTAACAGCGTCCCTTTAATGCTGACTTAATTTTGTAAAACACTATCCATATAAGGTTATGTACAACAGTAATGGCTATATGATGACTCAAATAAGAAGAATTTGCGGATAATCGGAGCTGCTGATATCCCATATCCCATGCTGGTTTTATGCTGTTATATACAGTACAGACCAAAAGTTTGGACACACCTTCTCATTTAAAGATTTTTCTGTATTTTCATGATTATGAAAATTGTACATTCACAGTGAAGGCATCAAAACTATGAGTTAACACATGTGGAATTATATACTTAACAAAAAAATTGTGAAACAACTGAAAATATGTCTTATATTCTAGGTTCTTCAAAGTAGCCACCTTTTGCTTCGATGACTGCTTTGCACACTCTTGGCATTCTCTTGATGAGCCTCAAGAGGTAGTCACCGGAAATGGTCTTCCAACAATCTTTAAGGAGGTCCCAGAGATGCTTAGCACTTGTTGGCCCTTTTGCCTTCACTCTGCGGTCCAGCTCACCCCAAACCATCTCGATTGGGTTCAGGTCTGGTGACTGTGGAGGCCAGATCATCTGGCGCAGCACCCCATCACTTTCTTACTTGGTCAAATAGCCCTTACACAGCCTGGAGGTGTGTTTGAGGTCATTGTCCTGTTGAAAAATAAATGATAGTTCAACTAAGCGCAAACCGGATGGAATAGCATGCTGCTGCAAGATGCTGTGGTAGCCATGCTGGTTCAGTATGCCTTTACTTTTGAATAAATCCCCAACAGTGTCACCAGAAAAGCACCCCCACACCATCACACCTCCTCCTCCATGCTTCACGGTGGGAACCAGGCATGTAGAGTCCATCCGTTCACCTTTTCTGTGTCGCACAAAGACACGGTGGTCGGAACCAAAGATCTCAAATTTGGACTCATCAGACCAAAGCACAAATTTCCACTGGTCTAATGTCCATTCCTTCTGTTTTTAAACCCAAACAAGTCTCTTCTGCTTGTTGCCTGTCCTTAGCAGTGGTTTCCTAGCAGCTATTTTACCATGAAGGCCTGCTGCACAAAGTCTCCTCTTAGCAGTTGTTGTAGAGATGTGTCTGCTGCTAGAACTCTGTGTGGCATTAACCTGGCCTTTAATCAGAGCTGCTGTTAATTTGCAATTTCTGAGGCTGATGACTCGGATAAACTTATCCTCAGAAGCAGAGGTGACTCTTGGTCTTCCTTTCCTGGGGCGGTCCTCATGTGAGCCAGTTTCTTTGTAGCGCTTGATGGTTATTGCAACTGCACTTGGGGACACTTTCAAAGTTTTCCCAATTTTTCGCACTGACTGACCTTCATTTCTTAAAGTAATGATGGCCACTCGTTTTTCTTTACTTAGCTGCTTTTTTCTTGCCATAATACAAATTCTAACAGTCTATTCAGTAGGACTATCAGCTGTGTATCCACCAGACTTCTGCACAACACAACTGATGGTCCCAACCCCATTTATAAGGCAAGAAATCCCACTTATTAAACCTGACAGGGCACACCTGTGAAGTGATAACCATTTCCGGTGACTACCTCTTGAAGCTCATCAAGAGAATGGCAATGCAAAGCAGTCATCAAAGCAAAAGGTGGCTACTTTGAAGAACCTATAATATAAGACATATTTTCAGTTGTTTCACACTTTTTTTGTTAAGTATATAATTCCACATGTGTTAATTCATAGTTTTGATGCCTTCAGTGTGAATGTATAATTTTCATAGTCATGAAAATACAGAAAAATCTTTAAATTAGGTGTGTCCAAACTTTTGGTCTGTACTGTATGCTGACTCGGCACATTTGTGATGAACCGTTAAAAGTATTATCCAGGACTATTTACATTTTTTCTCATGGGGTTTAGAACTATCAGTCAAGTAGTTGCTAACTACTTGCCTGTTCTGCCCAGCGCCAACTGCCAGCGATTTTGCTGCTTCAAGTGAACAAAGCATCTCTTTCTCTTATTGGCTCCTTTGTCAATGGGGCATGACTGCCAGTGTTATGCTGATAGACAGCTGGCTCCCCACAGTTATTCAGTGTAGGTTCTTAAGTCCATAGGTAAAAAATTAAATAGTCCTGGATAACTCCTTTAAAGAGATTTTCGGAGCAGTAGCACGCATTGAAAAAATCAGGAAAATAAGCTAGTCAAAATGTGACAGCAAGTATGTAAATTGTATGTCAGCAGTTACGTGATATCTCATCAAGCTGGCAAGAGGAGCTGAATTCTGAGTGTATCAGGCAAGTGTGTCATACAAGTGTGATGCATGAATTAGACCTGAATTTAATACTATGTATACAGACTGGGTCTTGTCATCTATAACCATCAAACTCTAATCAGCATTTCCATTTATCTATTCTTCTTACAGGTACGGCACCCAACTTTCTAACTCTGTGATAAACCTTACCATTCCTGTCTGCATTAACCTGGTATGTTTGTAAGCTGACCCTGCACGACCCCTGTTCACCACTTTTCTTTTCTTTATGACCAGCCTGTTTTACTTTGCATGTGTTTATATCCTGCATCTGGCTCAATTTGTAATTATCTGATAAAAATGAGTAGAGGCCTCTCCCCTCTGCTTCACACCTGAATGCATTTGTTAGCATATATATTGTGAGTAAGGAGCCTGACGACAACGTAGTCTGCACAGTGTATCACGCAAGTTTGTCATAAAAGTGTGATGCACGAATGAGACCTGAATTTAACCTGAAGAGAACTGAAGGTAAATGGATACACAATAAAATTAAACAATGTTTCTGTTAGTTTTTACTCTATCCCCTATAGTTCTTCACTTTAAACTAACCCCCTAATCCCTACACCTAGTAAGGAACTGCTCATCTCCCCCTCCATTCTCCCCATCCATCTCACCTCCTCCTCAGAACTATTCCTCAACATTCAATCCTGTGTCTCCAAACACAGACAGCCACCTCACACCCTGTCCTGCTCCCACCTGCTAACACTTTCCTTGCTCCTCCTCACTGCTGGCGATATCTCTCCAAATCCTGGTCCTCCTCATCTTATCCCTACAGTCACTTCCACTTCCTATCCACAATCTATCACAACCATTCTAACCTTATACCCACTCACCCAGCCCCCGCTTCCCCAGTCCCACTAACAGGAGCTCTATGAAGGAACACTCGCTCCGTCTGCAACAAACTTTCCTAAAACCATGATCTTTTCATTACTAACAAACTTTCCTTAATCGGCATCACCGAAATCTGGCTCACCCCCTCTGACACAGCTACTCCAGCTGCACTTTCGTATGGTGGATTTCCCCCTGCCCCAGCGGCAAACATGGCGGAGGAGTTGGTTTTCTCCTGTCAGATAACTGCACCTTCACCCAAATCCCACTGCCGTCCTCCGTTACTTTCCCCTCTTTTGAGGTGCACCATGTGCACATCTACTCCCTCTCCAACCTCCAAGTGGCTGTCATTGACCGTCCCCAGGGCAAGCCACCACTTTCTTCAACCACTTCACCACCTGGCTACTTCACTTCCTTTCCGCTGACACCCTCACTATCTTCATGGGCAACTTCAACATCCCCATTGACACTTCCCACTCATCTGTCTCTAAGCTTCTATCTCTCACTTCCTCCTTCGGCCTTGCTCAATGGTCTTCCGAAGCCACTCACAAAGATGGCCACACACTGGACCCCATCTTCACCCACCCCCATCTAACTTCTCTAACTCACCTCTCCCTCTTTCTGACCACAACCTACTTACATTCTCTGTCCTCTCCTCTCCAGGTCCACAATCACCACTTCACAAACTTGCACACTCTCGCAGAAATCTCAAACACCTTGACATACATTTACTCTCTGAATCCCTCCTCCCTCATACAGACATAAGTTCCTTACACGATGCAGATGCTCCTGCTGCTTTATATAGCACCACAACACTCTCGATTTGGTCGTCCCCCTCACACATACCAAAGCTCGCACAATAAATAGGCAACCCTGGCACACCAACCTGACTAAAGAACTGAGATGGGCTTCCAGGGCTGCTGAGCGGAGATGGAAAAGGTCCCACTCCATTAAGCACTTCATCGCATTCATTGCAACAGTCCCTCACTATTTTCATGTCCACACTTACTGCAGCAAAACATACCTACTTCTCATCTCTATTATATCATATCCTCCCTGTCTCACAACCCTAAACAGCTATTCAACACTTTCAATTCTCTTCTCTGTTCCCTAGCGCCTCCTCCCTCTCAGCTGAAGATTTTGCCTCATTCTTCAAGCAAAAGACTGACAACTTTAGACTAAGTGTTTGCCTAAAGTCCCCACAGACCCCTCCTCATATCTACTCAGCCCTCCTCCTACAAAACCAGCTTCTCCACCATTACGGAAGATCAAGTTTCTCTTTACTCTCCAAATCATACCTCACCACCTGTGAACTTGACCCAATTCCATCCCACCTCATCCCTAACCTTACCATAGTCTTCATCCCAACCCTAACCCACCTCTTCAACCTGTCGCTAACAACTGGTGTTTCCCCCTCATGTTTAAAACATGCCTCAATCAAACCCATCCTCAAAAAGCCTTCCCTTGACCCATCCTATATGACTAGTTATCGCCCCATATCACTTCTCCCCTATGCCTCAAAACTACTGGAACAACATCCATTTTGAACTTTCCTCCCACCTCTCCTCCTGTTCCCTCTTTGACTGCTTACAATCTGGCTTCCAATCGCACCATTCCACTGAAACTGCCTTGACTAAAGTCACCACTGACCTACTTAATGCCAAATCCAAGCGACACTAATATGTACTCCTCCTCCTGGACCTGTCATCTGCTTTGGACACAGTAGACCAATCATTATTACTAAAGACTCTCTCATCTCTTGGTATCACAGACTTGGCCCTGTCTTGGATCTCCTCATAACTAAAAGACCGGACATTCATTGTCTCCCACTCACACACCACCTCCTCATCTCGCCCCCTATCTGTCGGTGTCCCCCCAGTTCAAAGACGCAGTGCTCTTGTCCATCTACACCTTCGGCCTAGAACAGCACATAGAGTCTCACAGGTTTCAGTATCATCTTTATGCTGATGACACATAGATCTACCGCTCTTGACCCGATATCACCTCCTTATTAACCAGAATCCCACAATGTCTGTCCGCTATTTCATCCTTCTTCTCTGCTAGATTTCTAAAACTTAACATGGAAAAAACTGAATTTATCATCTTTAACCCAACACACTCAACCCCCCATCTGACCTATCCATGAAAGTCTATGGCTGCCCACTCTCCCCAGTCCCACAAGCTCGCTGCCTCGGGGTAACCCTTGACTCTGATCTCTCCTTCAAAACTCATATCCAAGCCCTTTCCACTTCCTGCTGGCTCCAACTCAAAAATATCTCACGGATCCGCACATTCCTCAACCAAGAATCTGCAAAAAGACTAGTGCATGCCCTCATCCTCTCATGCTTCGACTACTTCAAACTCCTGCTTTGTGGCCTCCACCTCTAACACTCTTGCACTCCTCCAATCTATCCTAAACTCTGCTGCCTGTAAAATCCACCTGTCCCCCCGCTATTCCCCGGCCTCTCCTCTCTGTCAATCCCTTCACTGGCTCCCAATTACTCATAGACTCCAGTTTGAAACCCTAACCTTGGCATGCAAAGCCATCCACAACCTGTCTCCTCCATACATCTATGACCTAGTCTCCTGGTACTTACCTGCAAGCAACCTCCGATCCTCACAAGAGCTCCTTCTCTACTCCCCTCTTATCTCCTCTTCCCACAATCGCATACAAGATTTCTCCCATGCATCCCCCCTACTCTGGAACCCTCTACCTCAACATATCAGACTATCGCCTACCGTGAAACCTTCAAAAGGAACCTAAACACCTACCTATTCAGACAAGCGTATAATCTGCAGTAATCCTCGCTCCACCATACCGCTGCACGACCAGCTCTACCCTCACCTACTATATACTCACCTATCCCTTGTAGATTGTGAGCCCTCGCGGTCAGGGTCCTCTCTACTCCTGTACCAGTCATGACTCGTTTTTGTTCAAGATTATTGTAATTGTTTTTGCTATGTATATCCCCTTTTTAACATGTAAAGCGCCATGGAATAAATCGCGCTATGATAATAAATAATAATAATAATGAAAGTGTATACAAGACACACTGTTAGGGCATGTACATACAGAATTTTTTAATAGTTTTTTGGAGTGGGTCCACTTAAAAAAAAAAACACCAGCAAAATGCCTGAAAAATTGCTTTAAAACATTCTTCCTATTCATTTCGATTGTACAGTAAAGCTACTTATGCGCTCTGTTCATGTGTTGTCATTTAAATGTTTTTTTTCTTTTCATTTTTTTTTTGTTGGGAATAAATTAAGTGCTTGTTACTTATGGCTCATGATGTAATCCACTCCAAACTAGACATTGTACAATCAAAAGGCCACAAAAAATGCTTCAGGAAAAAAAATCCCCAAAACTCTTCAAAACCTTTTAAGCCACGTTCACATGTTCAGTATTTGGTCAGTATTTTACATCAGTATTTGTAAGCCAAAACCAGGAGTGGGTGAGAAATGCAGAAGTGATGCACATGTTTCTATTATACTTTTCCTCTGATTGCTCCCCTCCTGGTTTTAGTTTACAAATACTGATGTAAAATATTGATGAAATACTGAACGTGTGAATGTGGCCATAATGAGACAAAAAATTCCTCCAAAAATCTCCCTAAGGAAGGAACATTTCCTGAATCAGTTTTCAGAATAAAACTCTTTATTTCTGGCCTCCTCAAAGTCTTAGGATTTAGCATGCGTACAGTTCCATTTAAAAATTAACCCTGATCTGGAAAATCCCTTTAAAACAAAACCCCATTTTGACATTAAGAGTAAGACAATAACAATGGAATAAGGTTTGTATTTTTAACTCATTGGATGCAATCAGTAAAACCTTTTATTATAACATGTGCTCACATAATACTAAGATAGCCTTTAAATAGCTTGCACACGTACGACGCACATAAGTGCTATCATTACAATTTTGTAAGCTTAGTAAAATGTAGATGTACTTGTGAGCTACAGTATCTTAAAAATAAAAATGTATCAGTAAAAATAAAACAAATTTAAAAAAAAGTTTCACTCTCAAAATGGTTTCATAGAAATCCCCTACAGAAAAAACACCAGGCTAATACAGATGTGAGATAAAGGGGATGTCCCAATAAACTAACAGAAAAACATAACATAAATTTATAAATAAGAACAGCCATTGGTTTGCCTTAGTTTGACGTGGCTAATTCACACTGGCTTGAGCTAAGAAAGACTCGCATACTTTACACGTCAGTGAACCCATAAAGTTATAAAGAACAAATGCTAGAATTTAGGTTCATATTCTACAACAACTAATAAGAAAATGAGCTGTAACATATGTCAATCAGCCATCTTCGTCAAGTTCGCCACAAACCTGGCAGATGTTTCTACATTAGTTGCTTGAGTCTGTCTCCCACATAGTACATTTCAAAAACCTGTCTTCACAGTATAATAGATTAAAATCCTCCCAAATTTTTTTTATTCAATTGTTCTACATATTTTCAAAAGCTGTCACATTCAGTTATGAAATGAGTCCTTTATGATTTTGACCTTCTGAATTCAAATCTGACAATGAAAAAGTTTAGTTAGCTCTTGTTTCTATGATATCAAAGGTTTCCTTTTACTGATACATATAATTAATGCATTAAAGTTTCGGTACTTTGAAACATTATTACTTTTACAAATATAAAGATGCAGAATATTTTGTTATGATAATTTTCTGATATTTAAGAGGAAACTTACAAACAATTCAAATAACTAAAACATGTCTAAACACTATTGCGAATTATAAAAGGTTACAGAAATTGCACTACAAAATTTGTTCCTCATTCACTGACAACTCTTTTTTGCTTCTCTTATATTCCTGAATCGGATCATCTCTTACAATCAGGGCTGTGGAGTCGGTAAGCCAAACCTCAATTTCCATGACACCGACTCCACGACTCTGACTCCCTCATACAAGGCTCATGTTTAAGTGATAAATTTACTGTAGCACAGATTAATCTCAGCTAAATGTCTAGACCCTTAGATCAGGAATAGGACAGACATTTATAGGACATTTCATAACTTTCCCAAATTCTTATGAAAAAATATTCCCCACTGTGGTGAGGCCAGGGACTGGAAATTCATATTCCCAGTTATGAAGGTCTCAGCAAGAATGCTAGTCTGTCTGACTTCAAAGGACCCCAGGGGAAATGGTGTTCCCCCCTTCTTCCTGCTGCTTCCAGGTAATCAGCATTAACACAATGGGTACCTGGGCCTGCAGTCTCACCTCAGAGAGGACAAAGTATTTACATCAGCATTTGTTTCCCCTCTATACATCAACCCCTGGGAGCCTCCGTTCACACCAGGGTGACAAGCCAGGAGAGAATTGAATACAGGTCAGCTAGGATATATACCTTTGTAGTGCAAACGCCTATTCCTGACAAGAGTATGGGGGAGCTAATTGAATCATGGCAATGAGGAATAGCTAACTGAATTACCTCTGAAGTCAGGGGAAGCTCCTGTGTTAGATCAAGTACCATGCGCACCTTACAATGAGAATATTGCTGGGAAATGGATTATGAAATGTCTGATAGAAGGGAAGAGGAGATTACATGTAAATCGCCTATTTTCTGCCCTGCCCAAGTTACATATAAATGTGTCCCTCTGTGAGAGAGGAGGGGTCTTCTGTTGAGGGTCACCTGTCGCTAGAGATGGGCAGAAAGACACAAGGAACCGCCCTGGACCCATGACAGCACCCTTCCTGCTGTGTCCAGAGACCTTTGATGAAAGTGTAGTATATTCACATTTATTCCTTTTAATTTTACTGTATCATATTACTGCTTCCTTACTGTATTTGTCTGACTACTGTATATATATATATATATCTTGTAACCGCTTGTATATATTGTACCTAGCATCGCTCTTTTGAGTAAATAAATATATAAAATTTATAAGCTCGCTTCACATTATCCTAAACCCGGAACTCACGGAAGTTGTGAGGAAGGATCAGGGGCACGTGGCTCCGATCGGTTTGTGACACCCACAAACTGCACTGAACTACTGTACCCAATTTATTATATATTTTATGAGTTAGAGTCGGTCCATTTTATACCAATTCCGACTCCACTAAAATGCGCTCCGACTCCACAGCCCTGCTTACAATTGTCCAACAATAATCTGCAAGCATTGATGGATTCCATTTTTCTTGATATCTTTTCTCCATAGCCGCACTTACTTGGTGAAATCTCTCATTGTGCTCGTCACTCGCTGATCCGCAGTTTGATGGAAAAATGTCTAGATGCGAATGTAAGAAATTAATCTTTAAGGACATGTTACAGCCAAAATCCTTATATGTTTTGAGATTATCCAACAACTCTTCATAGTTATCTGTTTGAGTTTCCCAAAAAATTAGTTACCACTAATGCGAATGTTAGCCTTGCAGCCTTTTCGTTGCCCTACAACAAACAGAGAAACTCCTCATCTTGAAGAAGCTTACGAATCTGAGGTGCAGCTTACGAAACTGAGGTAAAGATACCTTCCTTTATCTTTGCTTCACTCAACCTTGGAAATGTATCAATTAGATATTTGAATGCTTTTGCATTTTTTCCATTGCCTTTACAAAGTTCTTTATTAGGCCCAACTTGATATGCAATGGTTGTGGTAACAAAATCTTATGTGGGTCAACAAGTGCTGGATGCAGGACATTTTTACTCCCTGGCTGAAATGAATGTCAGAGATGCCAGTCTCTTTAATTGTAGTGATATTCTCTTGCACAACTAACCCACTCACACAGAAAGCTGCAGTACTTTATGTATCTACCCTGGAGACCAAGTAAGAGGGCAACAACCTTTAAGTCACCACAGAGGAGCCACAATGTTGGTGATAGTTCAGGCACCTCAACAGCTGGTTCATAATGTTATAGGTTTCTTTCATGTGGACTGCATAACCAATTGGAATTGAAGTAAGCGCATTGCCATTATGAGGCAAGATGACTTTTAGGCTTGTTTTGGACGAATCAATGAACAGCCTCCATTCCTCTGGATTATGACTTAATCTTCAGAGCTTCCACTAAACTGTTGATGTTGATGCATGCCACAAGATCGCCCTCCATAAAGAAGTATTAGACAAGATCTTTATCACAGTTGCGGAAAAAAGAAATCCGAACATCTCTCGCAAGGAGATTCCACTCCTGTAGCTGGGAACCTAAAAACTCAGCCTTACTCTTGGGCAGATCCAAATCTCTAACAAGATTGTTCAGTTCACTTTGTGTCATAAGGAGTGGTTCAGTTGAGGTTGCTGTTAGAAAGTCTGGGTCGTGAGAGGAAGATGATTCATGACACCAAGTGCCCTCTTCTTCCTCACTTGACTGAAAATGCTTCTGGTGCTTTTGAAACCGGAAGTTACTCTGTGGCACTTGAACGTATTGCAGATAGAATGTTTGGATATTGTAAAGTCCACTTCTTCTTCCTTGAAACTCCTTTGTTAATGGATGTCACCATGCAGAAATAGCAATTGGTAGTGTGATCGGTTGACTCTCTACAGATCAATGGGACTGAAAAAGGCATAGATTGCCTCTTCCCATGCAACCACTGGGAAAGATGTGATGCACATCTATTGAGGCATATGTGTGGAGTCCAACTCTTGTCCTGATCTCCAATTTTGCAGCCAAATACAGGTTGTAGGTTTTCCTTATCATGGTAGTCAAGTTTTGTCTTTGTGATACAAAAGTGACTTCTTCACATATGTAACAAAAACTATCCGCATGTTAATGCAAGAAAGAGGCATATCTGAAAAACCATATAGAAACATGTCAATATGCTAAGAAACTAAGCTAAGAAATCCTAAAACTGTATACCTTACACAGAGAGCATTTATAAAAGTAGGTGATGCAACTGTACTTAGGATTATGTCATCGGAGCGAAGTTGGTGTTTTTTGATTGGTCACCCTAAGATGATAGAATGCTGAAAGCTCAATAGACTAAATAGATGATGTATTAGACTAGCTACTAACAATGCAATAATGATGAAATAATGAAGACACAATTTTTCTATAATGAATGGTGTCATAAGTATTTACAACCTCCTCTGGATCTTGAAAATTAGATTTGTATATGTTTGCAGCACCACAAAATTAGTTGAGTTTAACTGTTTTCATCTCTGAACCAATTTGGCTGAACACTGCGGACGAGTAGCATCAGATACAAATTAACCCCTAAGAAATCAACAGTTAATTTTAGCCTATTGCTTCGGCCCTCCATAACAGTCACGGTCTCTCATGTGGCTCCTTGGGAAAATTAATTGCCCACCCCTGCTCTAGGGCATTCATTTGCTTATAGTATATAGCTTAGTCTATTCCGTTGCTTATGCTGGAGATTTAGTTCACAGCTATCTGGGCTCTTTGGGTAAACCTGCTCCACATAAAAATGTCATTCATCTAAACTGCCTCCACAATGATGCTCAAACATCTCCTAAATATATTAAAGTAACATATTTGAATTCAGCTTATATTAAATACAAAGCTGGAAGGGTGATAAATATCTCAAAAACTTTTTTTATACTATGTCAAATATCACACGACCATTTGTAATTCTTGGTCTTTGTGTCCTCCTAGTGAAATAAATTGAAAACTACAGATGGTAATTTTTTATTGCTTTGTCATCATACTTTTCCTAAAAAAGAACCTATTCTAAGCAATTATTTTCAAATTAAAGGGGAACTGTCAGTAAAGAAGTCCCTATGTACAGTAAGTAAAGGCAGAGCAGACTAGGGTTAAAAATTAGCATCCAGATCATGTCCGTCTAATAGGCATCACTCAGCAGAGAAAGGAGAAAATAACATTATAATTGCACTGTGCCCTGCACCATCCCAGTCATCTGGGTTAGGCATTGTCATGGTTGTTCTACAATCATGCCCACTGCTCAGTTGATTGACGTCCCACTCAGTCTGTGAATGAGTTGACCAGGACATCAATAAACTTGAATATTGGGTATGATTGGAGTACAGCATGACTGCTCAGCTCTGCATCCTGCGTTTTTTGCTGCGTTTCTGCAGCGTTTTTTCACGACCCATTACTTCCTATGGGTGAAAAAACATTGCAAAAACGCTGTAAGAAGTGACATGCTCTATTTTCCAAAAACGCAAGCAAGGCAGAAAATACACAGCATACAAAAAGCAACATGTGTGACCAGAGAATTCTGGTTTGTCATACACTTTGCTGGTACTGCAAGACGTAGCTGAAAATTTGCATAAAAATCTGCTGCAATATATGCAGCAAAACACAATGTGTGTGAACATAGGCTTACTGCACTGTGAATGGCGTAAGAAAAAAATAAAAATCATTTATGAATTTCTGTTTTTTTGTTAACTCTGCCACCTATAAATAATAAAGAAGCGATCAAAAAATGTTATGTAGTCTAAAATGGTACAAATAAAAACATCAACTCATCCCACAGAATACAAGCCCCCACACAACTCGTTCAACTGAAAAATAAAAAGTTACACCTCTCAGAAGATGGCGATGCAATAACAAATACTTTTTTGTAAATCAGTGTATTACTGTGAAAAAATTGAAAATTATAAAAATACTAAACACTTGTGTGGTTGTAATTGTACTGACCTGAAGAATAAAGTTACCTTAAAAAGTTTACCACATGGTAAACAGCGTAAAATGCCATAAAAAAAATTAAAGACAATTTCTGAATTGCTTATTATTTGTTCATTCAGTTTCTCAAAAACTGAAATAAAAAACAAATAAAAGATGTTATTTATAGGGAGACACTGCAAAGAGATGTATACCATGCGATATACAGAGGGTGAAATAGATAAGTAAATATATTTTTAAAGGTACTATTGACATGAAATTCTCATCAGATGTCAGTATCAACCCCCTGGGAGATTTGAGACCTCTAATATGGGCATACAGGTTACAGAAAAGTAAATCTATACATACCTGTATGGCCCATAGTAGAAGTCTGCTTGCAGAGAAATGTAGCTTTATAAAATCTGTTTTCACATGCTTGGCGTCCAGGGGACGTCAAGAAATCCCTGCCTATCTGATTAGTAAGCCCAGAAATCCCAGCTTATCTGTTTATTAAGCATATTCCCCCCTTCTCCTACACGTCACAGGGCCCTGTGTCGTGCCCTCGTTTCACTCATTTCCCGCGCATGCGCAGAGCATCAGGAGCGCTTCTTTTTCTCCCTGCCCCGTTGTTCTCTGCAGTGTTGTAATTAGCAGCGCGCCGGGGAGTCACAGTGATTTACAGTGGGACCCTATGGTGGACGGATGCTTCGGGATCAATCCTGACATTGCACACTGATGGGCGCATACCTCCTGAGCATACAGTGGGGAACATAAGTATTTGATACACTTGCAAGTTTTCCCACCTACAAAGAATGGAGAGGTCTGTAATTTTTATAGTAGGTACACTTCACCTGTGAGAGACAGAATCTAAAAATAAAAAATAAAAACAGAAAATCACATTGTATGATTTTTAAATAATTAAATTGCATTTTATTGCATGAAATAAGTATTTGATCACCTACCAACCAGCAAGAATTCTGGCTCTCACGGACCTGTTAGTTTTTCTTTAAGAAGCACTCCTACCCTGCACTCATTATCTGTATTAATTGCGCCTGTTTGAACTTTTTACCTGTATAAAAGACACCTGTCCACACACTCAATCAATCACATTCCAACCTCTCTGCAATGGCCATGACCAAAGAGCAGCCTAAGGACACCAGGGACAAAATTGTAGACCTGCACAATGCTGGGATGAGCTACAGGACAATAGACAATAAGTTTTGTGAGAAGGCAACAACAGTTGGCACAGTTATTAGAAAATGGAAGAAACACAAGGTGACTGTCAATCTTTCTCGGTTTGGTTCTCCATACAAGATCTTGTCTTGTTGGGTAAGGATGATTCTGAGAAAGGTCAGGAATCAGCCCAGAACTACAAGGGAGGACCTGATCAATGAAGAGAGCTGGGATCACGGTCTCAAACATTACCGTTAGTAGCACACCGTGCCGTCATGGGTTAAAATCCTGCAGGGCACGCAAGGTCCCCCTGCTCAGGTCAGCACATGTCCAGGCCTGTTTGAAGTTTGCAAATGACCATCTGAATGATCCAGAGGAGGCTCGGGAGAAGTTCATGTGGTCAGGCAAGACCAAAAAAACCTTTTTGGTATTAACTCCACTCGCCGTGTTTGGAGGAAGAAGAAGGATGAGTACAACCCCAACAACACCGTCCCAACCGTGAAACATGGTAGGGGAAACATACTTTGGGGGTGGTTTTCTGCAAAGGGGACAGGGCGACTGCACCATATTGAAGGGAGGATAGATGGGGTCATGTATCACAAGATTTTGGCCAATAACCTTCTTCCCTCAGTAAGAGCACTGAAGGTGGGTCGTGGCTTGGACTTTAAGCATGACAAAGACCCGAAACACACAGCTGGGGCAATTAAGGAGTGGCTCCGTAAGAAGCATTTCAAGATCCTGGAGTGGCCTAGCCAGTCTCCAGACGTGAAGCCAACAGAAAATATTTGGAGGGAGCTGAAACTCAATGCTGCCCAGCGACAGCCCCGAAACCTGAAAGATTTGGAGACGATCTGTATGGAGGAGTGGGCCAAAATCCCTGCTGCAGTGTGTGCAAACTTGGTCAAGAACTACAGGAAACGTCTGACCTCTGTAATTGCAAAAAAAAGCTGTCAGTACCAAATATTAAGTTCTGTTTTTCTAAATACTTACTTCATGCAATAAAATGTAAATGATGTAAAAATCATACAATGTGATTTTCCGTTGTTTTTTTTTTTAAAGATTCTGTCTCTCACAGTTGAAGTGTACCTATGATAAAAATTAGAGACCGCTCCATTATTTATAGGTGGAAAAACTTGCAAAATCGGCAGTGTATCAAATACTTATTTTCCCTACTGTATATGCACCCAGCAGTGTCCACAAGCATGATGTGGACCTAGTCTTAATTTGGTCTGCTGAAGGAGTAGTTTCAACTGATCTTCAGATCGTCGGACCCCCACCAATCTTATACTGAGATGAGCCCTCAATGGTTAGGTCATGGACAACCCTTTTAACAATCAATGTGGCACATGTCTGCAGCACATGTCTCCAGAAGCACAAGCCGGGCCCTCAATATTGGGCACTAAAATGGCATATTTGCAATTTTCACTTTGCAACATTAACTGCACAATAATTTATGGAGAACGCCAATGGGGTCAAAATAGTCAATACAACCATAGATAATCTCCCTGAGTCAGTAGCATAGCTACCAATGGGGTAGAGGGTGCGGTGAACCCGGGCTCCGCACTCTGAGGGGCTCACCCGGACCTACACTACTTTTAACTGTATCGGCGTGCACAGTGGAGGAATTCACTGTGAGGGTATCTTAGTGTTTGTGGGGCACTTTTGTTGCCATCATACTTTGAGTGCAATGAAAGGGGAATCTAGGGCTCCAGTAGGAGGAAAATTAGAAGGCACACAGTAGCACACAGTAACACACAGAAGGTGCAGTAATAGGGACACATACAGCAACAGCAGCTCAGCATTGGTGTATCAGCAGGATAAGGAGTTTGTGCAGGTTGGGGATAAATGTGAGAAGTCATATGTGTCTTTGTTGTAATCTCTGCAGCCGAGTCCTGGCTGGAAGAAGTTGCCATGTCGGTCTGGGCCAGATGGAAAAGATGGGAAAAGTGAATGACTCCACCAGAAAGAAAGTCAGCTGTAAGTCACCATCAATAACTGTACTGTAATCTCTTACATGTTCTGCAGCACTGGTATTTACCACTATAAGGTCACCATATGGCAGTAATATCAGTGTTGGTCTTGTACATAGACTATTTTCAGTCACAGCCCTGCCATACGCACAAACAAAAGTGTATGGCCACATATAGTGTATTGCTACATTCGTAAGATATTACGTTATAAATGTTTGGGTCCATATATGCCTATTATTCTTTGTAAAAATTAAACATTTGGTGCTAAAACAACATTTACGTGTAAAAAACATAATTTTTCATTTTCACGTCCTAATTTTGTAAAATTCTGTGAAGTACCTCTGAGTTCAATATGCTCACCACACCCCTAGATGCATTTCTTGAAGGGTGTAGTTTCCAAAATGGGGTCATTTGTGGAAGTTACTGCTCTTGTGGCAGTACAAAGGCTCTACAAATGAGGAATGGTGCCAGCAAAACAAACAAGCAAATTCTGCTTCTCAAAACAGCACTCCTTTCTTTTGGAGCTCTCCTGTGTGCCCGAACAGTTGATTTTCCCAACATATGGGGCATAATCGTACTCAGAAATTGCACAACATATTGGGTGGTCTATTTTCTATTGCTACACTGATGAAAATGAAAAATTTGTTACTAAAGTAACATTTTTAAGGAAAAAACATTTTTTTATTTTCATGGCTCAAAGTTATAAACTTCAATGAGGCAACTGGGGGTTCATGGTGCTCACCACCCATCTAGATAAATTCCTTGAGGTGTGTAGTTTCCAAAATAGGGTCACTTGTGGGGGGGGTTTCCACTCTTTAGGCACATCAGGGGCTCTACAAACACAAGGCGTCCGCTATCTATTCCAGACAATTTTTCAGTCGTTTTTCAGCACATATGGGGTATCGGTGTACTCAGGAGAAATAGCACTGCTGATAAACTTTTAACCCTTCTATCTTCCTAATAAAAAAAAATTATGTTTCAAAAATTATGCTGATGTATAGTAGACATGTGGTAAATGTTATTTATCAACTATTTTTTGTGGTATAACTATCTGATTTAAGGGCATAAAAATCCAAAGTTTGAAAAATATGAAATGTTCTAATTATTTAACAATCTTTTGATATTTTCATAAATAAACACAAATCATATCGACCAAAATTTACCACTAACATGAAGTTAAATGTGTCACGAAAAAACTGTCTCAGAATCACTTGGATATACTCAAGCATTCCAGAGTTATTACCACAAAAAGTGACACTGTACAGAATTGAAAAATGTGGCCTGGTCAGGAAGGTGAAAATAGGCTTCGGGGTAAAGGGGTTAAAGATCATTTTTATGCTTATTGTGTCTTATACCATTCACATATGATACTGACCCTATGTCTTACACCGTTTTTGCATCATTTGCACATTGAGTATATAGGACTACACTGACAAAAAAAAATTCAAAGTGGTAATCTTTTTCAGTTCAATATAAAACGTATATACAGTACATGCCAAGCCTATCAATGGTTCTAAGGCTATTTTTACAAACTGTTTTTTTCTTTTAAAGCAGGCTTATTATTTTGCCAAAACTACAATTAGATCTAAAACACTTTAGACCACAATAATAATCTTTATTTATATAGCACCAACATATTCTGCAGCGCTTTACAATTCAGAAGTTCATATACAACAGTCATAAGTAACAGTTAAATGTAATACAGAAATTAAAGCAAAAATAATGACGACCTTATCGTAAGAGCTTACAATCTACAATGAGGTGGAGGTGACACAAAGTACAGGTGCTCATTTACAATGATGGTTTAGCCATCTTGACAACTTAACAGCTGCCCCAATATAAATGCTACTGCTATAGTTTATAGTTTTCCCAAGTGATATAATCTTCCACCCAGTTTATCATAAAGTCCTTGTCTTACCACCTCCACAAGGGTACTGCATTCAGGGCCGATAAAGATGAAAAGAAAAAAGTCTTTAAAATGATAAACTACTGTATAATCTGGTTTTACAATGAACACTTTTGTGAGATGAGCACATTTCATAAAAAATATTAACTACTTACTATATAATTTATATTTTTGGAATTTTTGATGGAAATAAAATATGGAGGGAGACATTTTTGCAGAAAATAAACTTTGCAGGTTAATAACTATATTTTATAGGCATTCTAGGAATGTAGCTCAAACCATATGACATTTGGGTTTGTTCCTGAATTTCCCAACATCCCAAAACAGCAAGTGCTGGAAAGTGGAAGTTCATGCGATTTAATGTGTCTGGTGCCAAGACAAGTCAAAATAAGGAAGTCTTCAAACATTTCTGAGAAAAATATTTTTAGAGGCATTACATGTGGTTTTTCAGATACTAAGTACATGCAGCATGGTGTTAGTGGTTGTGCTAAATTACTAACATGTACATAGAAAACACTAACAACGTGTTTTCATTTTGCTCTATCTCACAGCACAGTGTGTTGGAATGTAACTCAAAATCTTAGTCACTTCAGAAAATTATTGTAATTTGGCTTTGTAAGTGGTCGCCTAGTAGCTCTAAAATGGCTACCATGGACAAGCGTAACGTTAGCCACTCTGCTTGCCAGATCCCAGGAGTTGAAGTGGGTTTTGCCCATTAGCCCCTGTACAGGGATCTAGACCTTAAGGGGTTATCCAGTGATTTTTTAAAAAAAGGCATGTAGTTGCTAACAGAGGCAACTACCTTCCTGTTGTACCCGACACCGGTCATTGACCGGTCCTGCCAGAGATTCAGCTATTCCCTGTCAACTGAGAAGCAGCTTCTCTTCCTGTTGACAGGGTGGGACTACTGGTGTCATGCTGATTGATAGCCGGCTTCCCCCAAATAGGCAGCAGAGAGACAGCTGTCAATCAGCATGGCACCAGTAGTCCACCCTGTCATCAGGAAGAGAAACTGCTGCTCTTTTGACAGCGAGCAGCTGAATCTCTGGCAGGAGCGGTCAATAACAGGCACCGGGTACTACAGACAGGTAGTTGCCTCTGTTAGAAACTACATGCCTTTTTTTTTTAAAGTCCCGGATATCCCCTTTAAATAGAAGTCCCTGGGCTGGGGCCACGGAATAAGCTGATCTGCAGTTGTGCAGACTGGCAGGAGTGGTCAGGTAGCCAGGTCAGAACCAAGAGGGAAGGAAAAGTACAAAACCAAAATACCCAAGAATAGTCAGTAAAACAAGCCGAGGTCAAACCAGGAAACAATGATACTACACAGAAACTGCACAGACAGGACTAAACCAGAGGAGCACAAGGCTATTGTTACGAAAACTTCAAGGGACTCACTGGGTGAGGTGGATTCTCTAAGCCCAAGGTCCAAATGGCACATGGGCCATGGGCGTTGGTGCAGCAGGTCAGTGAGCTGAGGGATTGTAAATTGTAGGTTGACAGGTGAAATTCTGGAAAGCACAGGCGGAAGTCAGGAAACAGCAGGCAAGCAGGCAGACGTCAGGAAACTGCAGGCAAGCAGGTGGAATGCAGGAACCCACAGGCAGGCGAAGCAAATCAGGCAGGCAGAGGATGTCAGGAAACTGCAGGTAATCAGGTGGAATGCCGGAAACCGCAGGGAGATAGCAGATAACACTCCGGAGTAACAGGAAAGTCAGCAACCAAGGAAGCCGCACAGAGGCAGGAAGAAGTTCTGAAAACCGCAGGGGGACATAGATAAGAGGTTGAGGAGACCAGGGGATAGGTAAACGACAGAACTAGGGAGTTACTAGAAGCCACAGACAAGTAGGTTGAGGCACTAAAAGCTGCTGGTCTACAGGAGACGTCCTGCAGCTCGCAGCCAGGCTGCTGTGAACACACAAACTGCAAGTCAGTCAAAGAATGAACATCAAGGTCCTGGTGTGTATCTTAGAAGCCATCACATAGGCCTAGACAGTTCATCACATGGAAGCATGCCAGGCCACCTGCAAAGCCCGATGTGGAGCACAAGAACATTCAATGGAATGGGCCAGATGGAGCAAAGCCCAGACCAGGGACAAGTGTGCAAAAGTACCAAGTAACACCTATTAAAGGGCCCCTCCCAAAGAAGTCCATAGCCCTCGGCAATCGTGTTTTTGCTTCTGTACTTTTGGGATCCATGGCCTTGGTATTCTGTTACGAGAAGTTCTAGGGGCTCACTGGGTGAGGTGGATTCTCTAAGCCCAAGGTCCAAATGGCACATGGGCCACAGGCATCTGTGTAGCAGGTCAGTTAGTTGAAGGACTGGAAACCGTAGGTAGACCGGTGCAATGCTGGAAACCGCAGGCAGTTAAGTGTAGTGAAGGAAGCCTCAGGCAAACAGGCGGATGTCAGGTAAAAGCATGTAAGCAGATATAGTACAGGAAACCACAGGAAGGCAGAGAACTTCAGGAAACCGCAGGCAAGCAGGTGGTGTACAGGAAATCGCAGGCAGACAGAGGACATCGGGAAACTGTAGGCAAGAAAGTGGAGTACAGGAAAAAGCAGGCATGTGAAGGATGTCAGGAAACTGCAGGCAAGTAGGTGGACATCAGGAAACTGCAGGCAGGCAGAGGACGTCAGGAAACCACAGACAAACAGGTGGAGCGCAGGAAACCATAGACAAGTAGCACATAACACTCCCAAGATACGGGAAAGTCAGCAACCAACGAAGCCAAACACAGGCAGGAATACATACTGAAAACCACAGGCGGACACAGTGAAGGGGTCCAGGAGACCCGGGGACAGGTAGCCGACAGAACTCCGGAGTTACTAGAAGCCACAGAAAAGTAGGTAGAGGCACCAGAAGTCGCTGTTAGAGGCACCAGAAGCTACAGGAGACATCCTGTAGCTCACAGCATGGCTGCTGTACACACAAAAACTGCAAGTCAGTCACAGAATTAATACCAAGGTCCAGGTGTGTGTCTTGGAAGCCCTTAAATAGGCCCAGGCAGTTCATCACATGGAAGCACGCCTGGCCATCATCACCAAACATTTGCATCGGCTCATTTTTCTTCTTGTAATTTTTAAAGTGTAAAGATGAAATGTATTTTTTTGCCTAAAATAGAAAGGAAATGTGTCTAGCTTCAGTAATTAAAAATAGGAAAAAGGTTCCAGCACACGAGTGGGTTAAACAGCCATCTTGGATGCTAGGGTGATTGAACACCTGTAGAGAGGGAGGAGTGGGGGTGGGCTGGACGTGAAAGCTGTAAGCTGTTTGTGTCACACATGCTGGATGTATGGATATTGTAGGTCTCCTGAGGTGAACCCCTTTGTTAAAGGACATGGAAGCTGGACTCTAAGCCAGGTGGGCTAACCCACACTATTGTATGGACTTGTTATTTTATGTTTTACCTTCTGCCGGACAAAGGCTGTATTTACGTTTTCTGGTGACGTGATTTATGAGGGCTGCAATAAATCAGCCGCATTTTAAATAGAAACGGTTCCTGTGTCTGCCTCTTTAAGAAGCCGAGTGAGTCGATCTACCACACACTGTGATGTATACACAGAAGTTTCGTTGTGTCTCCTATATATTGTATATACAGCTGTCTTGGTGTCTCCATGTGATGTAAATGGCAACCTCGGTACCTCCTATGTGATGTATATACAGCAGTCTTGGTGTCGCCACTTTAAGAAGCCGAGTGAGTAGATCTACCACAGTTGGTGCTAGAAGTGCGGACAAGAAACAAGTGTGACGCTTGTGGACAGACTGCATGTCGTGGGTGAAGACAGCTATGAGCATTGAACAGCAGTCAGACAAAATGGAAGAGCTAATCAAGCACCTGGTCCAAACCCAACACCAGCAGCATCGGGAGCAGCTGCAGCAGCAACAGCTGGCACAACAGGAGACAAGTAAGCTGCTTATGCAACAGCTGCAGCAGCAACAGCACCAGCAGTTCCAACAGTACCAGCAACAGAGTCGACAACAGTAGCAGATTGATTTACTCACAGAGGCGGCTCGTGGCACGGCAGAGGCTCTGACTTCATTGTCAGCTGATTTCTCTGTCCGGAAGGCGGTGAGGAGAGCCTTACAGAAAATGACCCCGGGTGATGACATAGAGGCCTTTTTACCTGTTTTTGAAAGGGTCGCCGATAGAGAGAAACTCACGCCAGAGCAGTGGACGGAAGTCCTGTCGCCATACTTAACGGGGAAAGCCACAAAAGGCCTACTATGATTTAGCTTTACAGGATGCCAAAGAATATGAAAAATTTAAAACAGAAATTTTGGCACGCTTGGGGCGACAATGTCTGTCAGGGCACAACGGGTCCACCGATGGGCATATCACCATGACAAACCCCCTCGCTCCCAAATGTTTGATCTGCTGCACCTCATCCAAAAGTGGTTACAGCTGGAGTCCTCTACCACAGCGCAGATGTTGGAGCGAGTTGTAATGGACCGGTTCGTGCACTCCCTTCCGAACTAGATGCAGACCTGGGTTGCCCAGGGAGATCCCCGGAATGCCGATGACTTGGTCGGACTGGTCGAAAGGTATCAGGGTGTTGAAGGGTCCGTGGGGAGGCAACCCATTCCATACTGGCGGGCGGAGGTTAAAAAGGGGGTGGGGTGTCCAAAGTCCAAGGGAGCGGCAGAGGTCATGCCAAGGCTCTCATCGTGGAATGTAATTTGCTGGAGATGTCACAGTCCAGGTCATGTAGCAGCCCATTGTCCCCTGACCACCGAGCAAATGACCAATGAACTGTAGCATGGGACACCAGTGTTCTTTCTACACATATCCAGCTTGCAGTGTAAACTGTCCACCCAGCAAGGGGCCTCAAGCTTGTCTTGTAACAGTGAATGGCCTGCAAATAACTGGACTACTAGACTCAGGGAGTTTGGTGACCCTCGTGAGGGCCACACTCCCTCTCCAATTGATCCCTGGGAAGGTTGGCGTCCGCTACATTCATGGGGATGCTAAAGACTATCCAGTGGCCAGAGTGGTCATTGAGATGGCCCGAGGTACTGAGTCTCATAAGGTCGGCGTGGTCCTGGATTTGTTGCACCCAATCATCATAGGCCGGGACTTTGTGTTGTTTTGGGACTTGTGGGGGAGGGAGACCTGCTTTACTTGGATAAGAAACGGGTTGGCACTAAAAACGTCTAAACAACTGCAGAGTCTGACGGGTTTCCCTTCTTTGTAATGAGAAAAGAGGAGAAAGTAGTATTCCCTGAGGCAGACATTCCACAGATAGTAGTGACCAGACAAAATTTGGGTCTCACACAACATAGAGACCTATCATTAAAAGAAGCGTTCAATAAGGTAACCGTCATAAACGGCATAGCACAGACGTCGGGGGCTGACACCAGGTTTCCCTATTTCATGTTGAGGGGAGAATTATTGAACCAGGTCACTAAGGTGAGGGAGGAGATAGTGGAGCAATTATTGGTACCACCATCCTATAGACAAAGGGTGTTGGACAGATCCCATTCACATGTCTTGGGTGGTCATCTGGGGGTGGACAAAACTCAACAACGGGTCATACAGAGGTACTATTGGCCCAGATGTCACCGTGAAATCCTAAAATATTGCAAGTCCTGTCCCACCGGTCAGTTAACCGCTACCACCTCTCTATTCCAAAATCCTCTCATGCTGCTATCCCTCAAGGCTGGGCAATAGAGAAATCAAATTGAAACTCCATGTGGGCTGGACAGACCAGAAGGTGACACTAAGGGTGTCCCCGTGGCAGATACACTGTCACCGGCCCACAAACAACAGTGCCGAGAACTTCTTCAGCAGAACTGGGACTTGTTTTCGGAGTTACCAAGACGTATGCAGGTCGATGAACAAGGAATCCCGACGGAGCCACATGTGCAGGTGAACCAAAAGCCGTACAGAATCCCCGAAGTCCTCTGCGAGGTAATTTCGAAGTAAGGGGCCAAAATTTATGCGTATCCTATAGCCCGCAACGATGAACTCATATCAAAGCTAGGGATAGCCAGATACATAACCTCCCTGCACCCGA
This sequence comes from Phyllobates terribilis, assembly GCF_046119375.1. NCBI lineage: Eukaryota > Metazoa > Chordata > Amphibia > Anura > Dendrobatidae > Phyllobates > Phyllobates terribilis. The sequence continues at coordinate 298,332,452 of NW_027362771.1, forward strand.
CGAAGGGTCGCTGGCAAATCCTCTTCTCTCAAAGTGCCAAGAAGAAGACGACCTCTTTTTCATCTGATGGTTCCTTCAAGTATACCAGAAGCCCATTGGGCCTGCAATGAGACCCAGCTACCTTCCGGAGGGCCATAGACCGGATCTTAGCCCCTCACAAAAAGTACGAAACAACTTATCTTGATGATATTGTGATATTCAGCCCGGATTGGGGAAGTCATCTGCAGAAGGTACAGGCCATGCTGGATGCGTGGAGGAAAGGGAGGTTTACCATAAACCAAAAGAAATGTACCATTGGAAAAAAGAAGGGAAAATACCTGGGCTACATCATTGGAAGACACAAAGTAAAGCCGCAAGTGAACAAGGTGGAGGCAGTCCAAATTGGCCAAAACCGGTCTCTAAGGAACTGCTTCGGGCATTTCTGGGAGTGGTGAGACACTATCAACAGGGTATCCCGAATTTTGCCATGATAGGCGCACCCCTGACTGACTTTCTTAAGAGCATGGAGTCATCAACGGCCAAATGGTCGCAGAGATGGCGTTCCAAGAGTTGAAACTCAGGGCTACAGATCTTCATTTTTCATGTGAACACAGGCCTGGGAAGCTGCACGGTAACGCAGATGCCACTTTAGACTCTCTTGTTTGGTGGCTGAAGGTGCCAAAACCTACGACTTTGGGCAGAGGGGGGTATATGTGACAAAGTCACTGGCAAAGTACTGGAGGGAAGAAAAGTAGTACTGAGGTTGTTAGCTCCTGTAATTAAAAATAGGAAAAAGGTTCCAGCACACGAGTGGGTTAAACAGCCATCTTGGGTGCTAGGGTGATTGAACACCTGTAGAGAGGGAGGAGGTCAGAGGATAAAATCCCAGCCTGGAGAGCATTTGATGTGGGGGCAAGCTGGAGGTGAAAGCTCTGAGCTGTTTGTCACACATGCTGGATGTATGGAGATTGTAGGTCTCCTGGTGTGGGTGTGAATCCCTTTGTTAAAGGACAAGGAAGCTGGACTCTAAGCCAAGTGGGCTAACCAGCACTATTGTATGGACTTGTCATTTTATGTTTTACCTTCTGCAGGACAAAGGCTGTATTTGAGTTTTCTGGTGACATGATTTATGAGGACTGCAATAAATCAGCCGCACTTTAAATAGAAACCGTTCTTGTGTCTAAAAGCCGAGTGAGTCGATCTACCACACACTGTGATGTATACACAGAAGTTTTGTTGTGTCTCCTATGTATTGTATATACAGCTGTCTTGGCGTCTCCATGTGATGTAAATGGCAACCACGGTACCTCGTATGTGATGTATATACAGCAGTCTTGGTGTCTCCTATATAATGTATAAGGCAGTCTCTGTGTCTCATTTGCAATGTATATACAGCTGTCTCGGTTTTTCCTATGTGATGCATGCGGCAGTCTCGGTGAATCCTATGTGATGTATATAATTCAGTCTCAGTGTCTCCTATGTGATGTATATACCGCACTCTGTGTCCCCTATGTGATGTATACTGCAGATCTCCCACTGCTTCAGTTCTATAAATGTAACGTGAACAGTGATGAATTTCCCACTGTGAGGAGGCATGCAGTGTAATACACATCTGCGTATCAATTGCTGCTGTGAGAGATTTACAAAACTTATCATCGCAAAAAGTTGTCTGCGTTCCAGACTGTTGCAAATCTGGAAAACAGTTACGAGTAGAATTATCATCAATACCACTTAACATCTCAACCACATCAAAGAGAAGCAGTTGCAGCCATTACATGAGGGGTGAGTTAATTAAATGTTTGACCAAATATAGCAGCGTCATTTTCAAGTCGATAATTTTGTAAAGCCACTGAAGGACGGTATAAATATCCAAATGGACCTTGGAAGAAAACAGGTTCACCACCACTGCTCTGTACTAAAGGGAGGGATAAGGAGTGATACACAGACAGACTTGTGCTACAGCTTCAAGCAACTGTTATGCCTCAGTACAGAGCTGAATTTACAGCCACACAGCTCAGGATTGCAGTATACTACCCACCAAGCTGCTGTATACTGTTTTATATACTGTTGCTACTTATGAACATGTGCTACAAAGAGAAAGAAGAGCAGGAATGTCTCTTGTCTGTGTTCTCTGAACTGGAGACACAATAGTAGCTAGCCTCCACCCACTAACTCAGAGAGGACTGCAAACTGGAGTTTGATCCTGTTGAAGGAAAATTGGTGAGAAATGACAGATATAAATCATACAATGGTCATAAATAGTGTTATTCCTCAGGTGCACACATATGATAACTTATTCTGAAAAGTTAACTGAAATGACAGGTACATTTTAAATAAGGATTGTCTTTTAAAGCACCACTCCACGTTTTTTTGTTTTATTGTATCACTGGAATGGTGTTAGTAATTCATGTAAAGTCCCTAAAGTCTTATACTTATCATCCGCCATCTTCACCTTTTATCTGTGCCACTCTGGTCAGTCTCCAGTATTTGTGACCAGTAAGATTGCCTCTTTTTTTTTTAGAAAGCCGGGGAAAACTTTTCAACATTAGTCTATGAGAGCCAGAACGAGTCTCTCATAGACTTACATAGAGAGCTTGTGACCATTACCTCTGACGTCCGGTCAGTCAGATGTTGCAAGCACAAGATGGCAATGTGGGACTGGAGTGGTTCCGGTAAGAGCTGAAGACGGTGGGTGGTGAGTATAATGTTAGGCACAAGGGCCTTAAGTTAATAGCACCACTCCAGCTTTGCAATAAAAAAAACACAGGAGTGGTGCTTTAATAGAGAGTAACTTACATCAATGTACCACTTTGCACAGCCACATGTACCAACTGTTCTTTTTATGTCTATGGACAGTATTTTCACCGTGACACTAACCTTTCCAGCTGGAGAAATTAGCATTATTTTTGGTAATAGTGGGGTCCTAGTGCCTAAAACATCCACCTAATACTTTCATAACATGTCATAAAAGTGTGAAAACCTCTTTAAAGCCAAGCATTTATAAACAAAAACAGGTTTTATGATATTTCTGATAACACACCAACGTCATCAGCCCCACTTCATCAAGCCATTTCTGCCAAAGTTCTTTGGTAAAACTGCTTAAAATGTCGCAAAATTTTGGTAGGTTTTATTCCAATCCTGGGGTGCGACAGGGCATGGCCAAGCAGGGCTGTGGAGTTGGTAAGCCAAACCTCCGACTCCTCAATTTCCGTGACACCGACTCCAATTCCACGACTTCCTCATACATGGCTCATGTTTAAGTGATAAATTTACTGTAGCACAGATTCATCTCAGCTAAAAGTCTAGACCTTTAGATCAGGAATAGGATAGACATTTATAGGACATTTCATACATTTCCTAAATTCTTATGAAAAAATATTCCCCAGAAACTGCATTGAACTACTGTACCCAATTTATTATATATTTTAGGAGTTGGAGACGGTCCATTTTATACCAACTTCGACTCCACCAAAATGGACACCGACTCAGACTCCGACTCCACAGCCCTGTGGCCAAGCGCACGCCACAATTTCATAATTTCTGCAAAATCACATCAGAAATTGGCAGTGGCGCACGGCAGTTTAAAGATGTGCAAAATGTATTAAAGGAAATCTGTCACCACCTGGGATTTATCAGACCTCTAATATGGGCATACAGGTGATAGAAATGTAAATCTATACATACCTGTATGGCCCATATTAGAGGTCTTATTGGTGTTAATGTTTTTATTCAGTGCATTGTCTCATCCTTGCCAGCCGGGGGACGGGAAGAAATCCTCGCCTACTTTGCTAATTTCAATGTTCCCCCCCTCCCCTGCATGTCTCAGTGACTTCCCGTTGCCTGCACACAAGATCACTGATGGAAGAAATATAGTCGGGAGAAAACACGTAATTTACGGTATGGTGATTTGCGAATGCGCGGGATCCCAAAGCCGAGACTGCACATCACAGGGCACTGTGACATGCAGGGGGGGGGGGGACATTGAAATTAGCAAAGTGGGCAGGGATTTCTTACCGTCCCCCGGCCGGGAAGAATGAGAAGACGCACTGAATAAAAACACATTGCACACCAACAAGACCTCTAATATGGGCCATATTACATGTATAGATTTACATTTCTATCACCTGTATGCCCACATTAGAGGTCTGATAAGTCTCAGGAGTGACAGATTCCCTTTAAGAAGCACACGCCTGTTAATGAATTTAGAGCACCTTACTCAAGTGCTCTCTTCATTAGGACAGGCATACATAATGCCAGTCTAAAAAGGGGGTGGGGTGTCCAAAGTCCAAGGGGGCGGTAGAGGTCATGCCAAGGCTCTCATCGTGGAATGTAATTTGCTGGAGATGTCACAGTCCTGGTCATGTAGCAGCCCATTGTCCCCTGACCACCGAGCAAATGACCAATGAACTGTAGCATGGGACACCAGTGTTCTTTCTACACATATCCAGCTTGCAGTGTAAACTGTCCACCCAGCAAGGGGCCTCAAGCTTGTCCTGTAACAGTGAATGGCCTGCAAATAACTGGACTACTAGACTCAGGGAGTTTGGTGACCCTCGTGACCTTATAAATGTATAAGGGCCACAGTGACAGTGCGGTGGCTCGCTAAACTCATGTTTTGCAACAAGGAGGGGAGATTAAAAAAATAAAACAAAACAGCCAATAGCTCAACAGTTGCTTGCTGTGAATTTTTATGCTGAACTGAAAAACTCCTCCATACAAGAAGGGAAAGCTAAGTTTCATTGTACTGCTTGACAATACCACACTCCTATTTACGTGGAGTATGAGGTCCGCCTAGTGCTCCCATCTAATTTCTCAAATACATTTTGTACATCCTAGTTTTTTAACATTACAATAATTGTGGACACCCCATCCTAGTGCAGGTTCTCACCATCAATTAAAATTAGCTCAAGCCCAAGGTGGAATTTGGAAACACATCTTAGTCTGGGATACAATGCATTTTATAGTGTGAAGAAAACCTGTGACATCATGATTTTATAATGTTTCTCAAGTAAACACCTGCATTTGAGTCTGTGAAATAGTGCTCACAGCATTTACCAATTTTACTGAGTTAAAGAATTTGGCTGTTCTATGAAAAGACATCCCTCTATACAGCACAATCTGCCATCAGCAATGGATGTATCTTCGTGTCACCGATACACAAATTGGGGCAAATTAGTGGTAAATGGATATTCTGCAGAGGTGGTAAATAAAGTAGAAAATGTACACACTCTAATTGATTCCACTAAGATACATTTTATATAAGTGTTTGTGTAAGTGATAAGTACAGATTAGTTACCAGACCACAGCATCACTGCTGAGACATGGCACACATGGTTGGCAACCAAAGCAAATACATGAAATTGCACCACTGGCTTTTGTTTTCACATATAATTATTGTATAAATACCTGTTACTGGTTCCTTCACTTTTTAAGGTGCCCAAAATTAAGATAAGCATACACATTGCTAGTCTGTAATTTATTTAACAAACATATAGTATTTATACAAGTAATGCAATTATTGGTTGAAACTGACTTCTTGGCAATATTGTTAATAGTAATTTTGTAGTGGGTTGGGCAGAATATTGTCCCTAATTATGTATATTGGTACCTATCTCTTAGCTCTACATAAACATTTCCTAAAAAAAAAGTATTACAGATCACGGATCCAAGGATTTAGGAGTATTAGAAGGATGATAATTGAATGTTAAATATGTTAGGACCGGATAAACATTACACTGTGCGAACGAGTGCTCAGATAGGATACCACTCCATAAATCCAATATAAAGAAAGGGAATCTGGCACTCCAGATTATGAATGGAAAGGTATAAAGACTTTATTTGTAATGCAATCAAAAAAAAAACTTTCGGTCTTGATTTTCAGACCTCCATCAGATGACTCGCCTAATTGTATGAAGAGAGTAGTGTAAGGCGCTGCATTATTAATGGGTGAATGTCCTCAAATGATCGGCGCCGATTATTAGGCAATCCGTCAGATGAATGTCTGAAATTCAAGCCCAAAATGTTTCTTTTTGGATTGCATTACCAATAAAGTCTTTATACCTTTTCATTCATAATCTCTAGTGCCCGATTTCCTTTCTTTTACTGCATATTATATATGTTATATAAGAACATTCAGTACTGAAAAAAGTTGATGGAGAACAACTGTTTAAGTGTAGCAATCATAGAAACCATAAGATTTATTTTCCAGTACTTTTATTGTTGATCTTTTTGAGCATTTACACTGGGTAATTAGATATTTGTACAAATCATAAGAAAAGATGTAAATGCAAGATTTTTTCAGTATCACGTCTTGAAGAGCCAGTAGAGGTTTGCTATTAACTATCTTCTGTGTGTTTGAAAAACTTTATGTATTGTAAGCATTAATCTATTTCTTTTATCAATTAATAGCATGGGAAGTCAAATGGCATAAACAAATATGAACAAATATATATTTAATCACTGCAAGCCTTATGTCCTTAAGCTGTATAATGTGCAGGACAATGGACTGTAGCAAACAGGTGTACCTGGATCTGCAAGGTAATAGTTCAGTTAAGAAAGTGAAGAACTCTCAGAATACACATTCAGCTAAACCAATGCACCAATCTTTCATACAAACTTACAAAATTGTAAATGAGCTGGTAAGTGCTCCTAGATCCACAAGAACACTGACTCTTCACAATTAACCATGCCCAACACTTCCCCATTATCCAAAATTGATGGGAGAATACTGCTCATGCACAGGGTTGCTAATGCACCGATTTATGCATCTAGTATGTACACAAAACATATAAGAGGTGTGATGTGAACAGAGCCTAACATCACTGCCATGAGCTTAGATAAGCAATACAATCTAGCACCAGAAACATGCTCTCTTTAAAGACTAGATTTAATGTACTTATATACAACAAAAATCCGGTTAGTAAACTTTAATGTCGCCATGTTAAAAAGTAAAATGTCTATCGTGAACAAAAGCTGCAGATTTTGTTAAAAAAAGGAGAGAGCATGGGTTCACTGTTCTTGAGAATTTTTGCAAACGACAAGGAAATATTTCAAGAGTAACACGAAATCTGGAAAACAAAGATGGAGAACAAAGGATCTTTGAGGAAGAATTCTGAAGCATGACGCATTATGTAATCACTTAATAGGTACTTTGCATTTCCAATATTTTTATGAATACACTAGGCAGCCTTGGTCAAACAAAACACAGCAATGTTACAGAGTCTAAAGGGAATGAGGAAATAAAGCGAGTTTCCATTATAACTACAGGCATGAGAATGAAAACGAGATGAGATCTTGAAAGATAAAATGACAAAAAAGCCTACGGACAGACTGGAACTTTCTGTAAGAATTCCAACACAAGTAAATCAAGGCTTTAACAACAAGTGGTCACTTTTTAATTTTAATTCCGATTTCACTGAGAGACATTTTCTACATAATTGGCATGCCAATCATTTAGAGAACATTTTTCCTTCTTAACTATTTGAACGCTAGGAGCACTGTAATTAATTATTAAAAGGACAGTAAAATCTTCTTGTCCAGGTCAAGGACAAGGTGTTAGAACCCTCCTGTTAGTTTTTTCTATTTTGCTGGTCACATGACTTTTTGCCTATTTAATCCAGCTCTGCCCTCCTGGCCTTGCTGGACTTCAGTGTTTCATTTACTCTTAAGCTAGCCAGGTGCCTTGTACCTTACTCCGTAGTTTGCTTGGTCTTTTGACCACTAGTATTTCTGTTTGTTTGTTTGTCTTTGCTCTGCTACAATTTCTGCTAGGAGGTGTCCATCTATATCCCAGTCCTTAGTTCTTGTAGGGACCCCTCCCTTATATCTATAGGTCTGCGTTCAGACTAGCCGAGGACTTAGGCGGGTCTGTTCACAAGGAACAGGTCCCCCGCTGCATCGTAGGGAATCAGCTTAGTCCTATTGTAGGGACAGTTTTCCTATCTTTCCTTAGTGTTTGTAGCAGTTCATAACAGTAAGTCCAGCCCAAAAAATAATACACTCTAAGGAAAGAAATCCTGATTTCAGCATGGTGTCGGTTCAGGAGTTGGCTCAACGCCTGCAGGGACTGTCTTTGGAGATGGCCGAGCTCCAGCAACACGTGAGTAGCTGTCCTGGAGCGTATTTTGTCGAACCGAAGGTAAGACTGCCAGATTTTTTTTATGGTAAACGGCAAGATTTTTTTTTCCTTTAAAAACGCTTGTTTATTATATTTTCGTTTAAGACCCAGATCCTCGGGGAATGAATCACAGCGCATTGGGTTTATAATGTCACTTTTGCGCAAAGAACCACAGGGATGGGCCTTTTCTCTACAACCTAATGATGTTTTAGATCTGTGGAAGATTTTTTTTCTGCTATGGGGTTGTTGTATGATGATCCTGATCGAGTCTCATCTGCTGAAACTGAATTAAGACGTTTGAAGCAGGGATCAGGTGATGTGGAAAATTATTGTACATACTTCAGAAGATGGTCGGCTGAAGTGGAATGGAATGACTCAGCATTAAAATGTTTGTTTCTTGATGGTCTAGGTAAAAGGGTTAAGGATCTGCTGATTGCCTTCCCAAAACCTGGAACCTTGCAGGAGGCAATGCAATTAGCCATACGTGTGGACAGGAGACAGCGTGCTAGGAGTATTGAAGAGAAATCTACTGCTATGGCAGCTCCTAGTTTTCAGAGGGTCTGTTCGGAGGGTGGAGAACCAATGGAGATTGGGGCGATGTCACCCCGCTCTCAGGAAAAAGACCGCAGGTTTGCTAAAGGATTGTGTTTTTATTGCGGTACATCTGACCACTTTATTAAGAACTGTGTGCTTCGTTTGAACAAAGAAAAAAAAAAGAGGTCAGTTACGCCCGCATAGCTTGTTTAAACTCAAAAGGAGTATTTCTTTCTGGATGCACCTCATTCCAGGAGGAGTTGATTGAATTTCGGGTATTTCTGGATTGTGGTTCTACACTCAATGAGATTGATGAGGGTTTTTTGGAAAAATTTTAATTAGAATCCAAACTTTTGTCATCTCCTATTTCTGTGGTTGCTGTTGATGGCTCTCCCTTGAAAGGTATTACTCACAAGGTTTTTGAATTTCCCCTCACCATTAATGGTATCCACCAAGAGAATTTGGATTTGGCGGTATTAAATAATTTGCCTGCTCCAGTGGTTTTGGGGTTACCTTGGTTAAAATTGCACAATCCTGTACTGGACTGGTCTACCAATGAAAATAAGTCTTGGAGTCTTAAGTGTTATGATAGATGTTGCAACGGTCGCATTGCTGCTGTGGAAAGAGGGGAATTACCTGTACCTATTCAGGATTTTTGGAAGATTTTTTCTGAGGAGGAGTCGCAAGTTTTGCCTCCTCATAGGGGCTATGATTGTACTATTGAGTTTGTCTCTGGAGCAACTCTTCCCAAGAGTCGCTTATTTAATCTTACTATCCCTGAGAGAAAGGCCTTGGAGGAATACATACAGACAAGCTTGGCCGCCAGTCACATTAGACCTTCTAAGTCACCTGTGGCTGTTGGATTCTTTTTTGTAAAAAAAAAAAGGACGGCGGTTTACGTCCATGTCTGGACTTTCGCGAAATTAATAAAATTACAGTACGCAATTCCTACCCACTGCCATTAATTCCTGACTTGTTCAACCAGTTAGTGGGGGCCAAGTGGTTCTCTAAGATTGATCTCCGGGGGGCATACAATTTGTTACGTATGAAGGAAGGTGATGAGTGGAAAACTGCTTTTAACACTCCAGTGGGTCATTTTGAGAATCTGGTTATGCCCTTTGGTCTTACCAACGCACCAGCGTTTTTTCAGAACCTTATTAATGACATCCTAAGACCGTTGATCGGTAAGAATGTGGTGGTTTATTTGGATGACATTTTGATTTTTGCGCCAGATCTGGAGTCTCATTGGCAGAGCGTACGTGAGGTATTGCAGTTGTTAAGCGACAATTCACTTTTAGCTAAGCTGGAGAAATGTGAGTTCGCTGTGCAGAGAATTAGTTTTTGGGGCTACATTATCTCCAGCGAGGGCTTTGAGATGGACCCGGTGAAGGTTCAGGCGGTTCAGGAATGGCCTAGGCCTATTGGTTTAAAACCAATACAGAGATTTTTGGGTTTCGCCAATTATTACAGAAAATTCATTAAGAACTTTTCTATAATTGTTAAACCGCTGACCGATCTCACCAGGAAAGGTGCGAATACGGTCCAGTGGACTACTGAGGCCATTGAAGCTTTTGTGTATCTCAAGGAGAGGTTCAGTTCTGCCCCCATCCTTATGCAGCCTGATGAGACCAAGCCTTTTTTGGTCGAGGTTGATGCTTCTTCGGTGGGGGTCGGTGCTGTTTTGTCTCAGGAAAACAAGGATGGAGTACATCCCTGTGCTTTTTTTTCAAAAAAACTTTCGGAGACCGAACTTAATTACGATGTCGGTAATCGGGAATTGCTGGCGATTAAACTCGCATTTGAACATTGGCGTCATCTCTTGGAAGGTGCTAAATTTCCCATTCAGGTTTTTACTGATCATAAGAATCTGATCTATCTTGATGCTGCCAAGCGCTTGAATGCCCGTCAAGCTAGGTGGGCACTTTGTTTTTTCGCGGTTTAATTTTTCTGTTACTTTCATTCCGGGTACCAAGAATGTAAAAGCTGATGCTTTAGCTCGCAGCTTTTCTCCCATGGTTGGTACCGAGGAGGAGGAGAGCATTTTACAGGAAGGTGTTGTGATAGCAGCATTGGACTCCGTTTTGGAAGATGGGATTCTGAAAGCCCAGGAGGATGCCCCATCTAACACTCCCCATGGGAGGTTGTTTGTGCCTAGGAAGTTTAGGAGAGATTTGGTTGTGGAGTGTCATCAGTCTCGGTTGGCAGGTCATCCAGGAATTTCGGAAACTAAGAGACTTGTAGGTCGCAGTTTTTGGTGGCCTGGGTGGCAGAAGGAAGTCATTAAGTGGGTGCATCAATGTACTGTGTGTGCTAGATCTAAGTCTTCACATGCTCCTGCTGCGGGGTTGCTTTGCCCTCTGCAGGTTCCTAGTGCTCCTTGGACGCATCTTGCTATGGATTTTATTACTGACCTTCCTGCCTCTGAGGGTTTCACTGTTATCTGGGTGGTCGTGGACCGTTTTAGCAAGATGTGTCACTTGGTTCCCTTCATCAAACTGCCCTGCGCCAAGACACTTGCTAAGACTTTTGTTAAAGAAATTGTCAGGCTCCATGGCGTTCCTACCGACATTGTTTCCGATAGGGGACCTCAGTTCGTGGCTCGTTTTTGGCGTGCCTTTTGTGACAGGTTGGGAGTCCATTTGTCATTTTCATCTGGTTATCATCCTGAGTCTAATGGACAGACAGAAAGAAAGAACCAGGATGTTGAACAGTTTTTGCGTTTTGTGGCTGACAATCAAGAGGGGTGGTCTGAGTTTCTGCCACTGGCTGAATTTGCTCTTAACAACCATACATCCTCTTCTGCTGGGTGTTCTCCTTTTTTTTTGTTGTACTGGGAGACATCCGTCGTTTGGGTCATTCTCCAAATTGGTATCGGCTGTGCCGGAGGAGGAGAATTTTTCCGGTGATTTGGAGAGAGTTTGGACTGATGTACGTCGTAACCTTCAAGAGGCTAACAAAAAATCCAAGAGGTACTTTGACAGGAAACGTCAAGAGGTTTTGTTTACTGTTGGTGACATGGTTTCGGTCCCGAGGATAACTCCTGGGTAAGGCCGGATGATGTCTCTGCTCCTAGACTTGCCGGAGTGTTTCACAGGAGGTTTCCTGATAGACCTGGGCCTGGAGGATCCGGAGGATCCTCATATAAGAGGGGGTACTGTTAGAACCCTCCTGTTAGTTTTTTCTATTTTGCTGGTCACATGACTTTTTGCCTATATAATCCAGCTCCGCCCTCCTGGCCTTCTGGACTTCAGTGTTTCATTTACTCTTAAGCTAGCCAGGTGCCTTGTACCTTACTCTGTAGTTTGCTTGGTCTTTTGACCATGAGTATTTCTGTTTGTTTGTTTGTCTTTGCTCTGCTACAATTTCTGCTAGGAGGTGTCCAACTATATCCCAGTCCTTAGTTCTTGTAGGGACCCCTCCCTTATATCTATAGGTCTGCGTTCAGACTAGCCGAGGACTTAGGCGGGTCTGTTCACAAGGAACAGGTCCCCCGCTGCATCGTAGGGAATCAGCTTAGTCCTATTGTAGGGACAGTTTTCCTATCTTTCCTTAGTGTTTGTAGCAGTTCATAACAGAGCGGGGCCATACATACCAGGATGAAGGGTGACATACATACCAGGATGAGGGGTACCATACATACCAGGAAGAGGGATGAGGGGTGCCATACATACCAGGAAGAGGGATGAGGGGGGCTATACATACGAGGAAGAGGGATGAGGGGGGCCATACATACCAGGTTGAGGGATGAAGGGTGCCATACATACCAGGATGGGGATGAGAGGGGCCATACATAACAGGATGAAGGGTGCAATACATACCAGGAAGAGGGATAAGAGGTGCCATACATACCAGGAAGAGGGGGACCATACATACCAAGATGAGGGATGAAGGGGGCCATAAATACCAGGAAGAGGGGTGAGGGCTGCCATACATACCAGGAAGAGAGATGAGGGGGGCCATACATACCAGGATGAGGGATGAAGGGGGCCATACATACCAGGATGAAGGGTGCAATACATACCAGGAAGAGGGGGCCATGCATACCAGGATGGGGATGAGGGGTGCCCTTCATATCAGGATGGGGATGAGGGCCACATATAACAGGAAGGAGGGGGCTGTATATACCAGGATGGGGGATATTAACAGAATTGGGGGACATAGCCCCTATAACAGTGTCAGCAGCAGACCCCCTCCCCCTTAACAGGGCATTATGACCACATTTTTTGCTTAATTTTTTCTTCTGTTTTCATCCTCTAAAACCTATATGCATCTCATGGTCCGGTGCGTCTTATAGTCCGAAAAATACGGTACATGGTTGCAATAACTTATTTTGTTGTTTTTTGAGCAGCATGAATCACATGACATGTTCCTTTTGATGGAATTGTCACACCATGATAAACACTTTTAGGAAAGTTACATATAACCAATAGGAAATTAAAAGGGTTAATCACAATTTCTAATGTTACTACCTATTTAACCCCTTTAGGACCAAGTCAGTAATAGTACATAGCTGGACCCTGAAACTTATGGACCAGCTACGTACTATTACGCATAACACGATCGCGCCCGCACACAAGCGGTGCGGGGCGATCGCCGCCGGGTGTCAACTGATTGTCATAGCTGACACCCAGTGCTATGTGCCAGGAGCGGTCCCGCACCACTGCTGGCACATTAACCCCCACAATTGCGGGGCAAGGGGGGAGGTAAGCGCCGATACTTACCTCCTTTCCGGCATCCAGCGATGTTTGCGGCGGATCCCGGATGTGACGTCATGACAAAATCCGGGTCACCAGGAAGTTACTTTGGTCATGCACAGTGCATGACCAAAGTAAAGTCTCCCTGTGTGCAGCGTTGACAGGCTGCATAGCATAGGGAGCTGCAGCGCTCTATGCTATACAGCCCATCAGGCTGCAAAAAGTGAAAGTCCCATAGTGGGACAATGTGTAAAAGTAAAAAAAAGTGTAGGAAAGTGAAAAAAAAAAAATAAAATTTGTAAAAATATAGAAAAAAAAAAGAAAAAAATAATCCCCCAAAAATAAAAATATATTGTACCCATAATATATATTTATTATGAAACAAAACCAAAAAAACAATAAAAGTACAGATATTTGGTATTGCCGCATCCGGAACGACCTGACCTATAAAACTGTCACACTAGTTAACCTCTTTAGTGAACACGGTAAAAAAAAACAAACAAACAAAAAAAAACAAAGCAAAAAACAATGCTTTATCATCATACCGCTAAACAAAAAATGAAATAACACGCGATCAAAAAGACAAATGTAAATAAAAATGGTACCGCTGAAAACGTCATCTTGTCCCGCAAAAAACAAGCGGTCATACAACTCCATCATCCGAAAAATAAAAAAGTTATAGCTCTCAGACTAAAGCGATACAAAAAAATTATTTTTTCTAGAAAATAGTTTTTATTGTGTAAAATCGCCAAAACATAAAAAAATATATAAATGCAGTATCGCTGTAAACGTACTGACCCGAAGAATAAAGCTGCCTTATTAATTTTATCACACACGGACCGGCATTAAAAAAAAAAAAAAAAATTCAGGAATTGCCGATTTTTGTTTATTCTGCCTCCCAAAAAAAGAATAGAAAGAGATCAAAAAATATCACGTGCCCGAAAATGGTACCAATAAAAACGACAACTTGTCCTGCAAAAAAACAAGCCATCACATGACTCAGTCGGCCAAAATAAACTCTAGGGTTAGGGTTAGTGTTGGGCTAGGGTTGGGGTTGTATTAGGGTTGGGGTTAGGGTTGGGCTAAGGTTAGGGTTGGGTTAGGAATTTTTTCAAAAGTAAAGAAAAAAAAAATGATGACGATATGGCGACTAGTGTTGAGCGCAAGTGCTCACTACTTGAGTTTGCTTCGGGTGCTCAGGTATGCAATGAGTATCGCGGGTGTTCGAGTGACATGCTCGAGTCTCTGCCCCATATGCTTCATGGCCAAAAAAAACATTACTGGGAAATCCTGCCATAAACGTGCGATCCCCTAATGTTTTTTTTGGGTGTCTAACAACCGTGAAACTTGCAGGGCGGTGACTCGAGCATGTCACTCGAGCACCCGTGCTACATGGTGCATACCCGAGTACCCGATGCAAACTCAAGTAGCGAGCACTTGCGCTCAAGACTAATGACAACTTATTCAATATGATGACCTAATGTTATCAAATTCTGTCGTACCTCTGGGTTCAAAATGTACACTATACCCCTTGATAAAATCCTTGAGGGGTCTAGTTCCCAAAATGGAGTCAATTGTGGGGGGTTTCCACTACTTAGGCACATTAGGGGCTCTCGAAATGCGACATGGCGTCCGCTCTTCATTCCAGCCAATTTTGCGTTTAAAAAGTCACAGTGTTCCTTCCCTTCTGAACCTTGACGCGTGCCTAAACAGTGTATTTTCCCCACATATCGGGTATTGGCGTACTCAAGAGAAATTGCACAACAGTTTTTAGGTTCCATTTTCTCCTCTTACTCTTGTCAAAATAAAAAAAATGGGACTAAAAGATAATTTTTGTGGAAAAAGTTTCATTTTTTTATTTTCACGGCTCCATGTTATAAACTTCTGTGAAGCACAAGGTGCTCACCACACGTCTAGATAAGTTCCATGAGTGGTCTAGTTTCCAAAATGGAGTCAGTTGTGGGGGGTTTCCACTGTTTAGGCACATCAGGGGCTCTCCAAACGCAACATGGCATCCGCTAATTATTCAAGCAAATTTTACATTCAAAAAGTCAAATGGCGCTCCTTCCCTTCTGAACCCTGCCGTGCGCCCAAGCAGTGGTTTTTCCCCACATATGGGGTATCTGCATGCTCAGGGGAAATTGCACAACAAACTTTGGCGTCCATTTTTTCCTGTTACCCCTGCAAAAATAAAAAAATTGGGGTCTAAAGTAACATTTTTGTGAAAAAATGTTAATTTTTTTCTTCCCCATTTCAAAAATTCCTGTGAAGCACCTGAAGGCTTAATAAAGTTCTTGAATGTGGTTTTGAGCACCTTGAGGGGTGCAGTTTTTAGAATGGTGTCACTTTTGGGTATTTTCTGTCATAAAGGCCCCTCAAAGTCACTTCAAATGTGATGTGGTCCCTAAAAAAAATGGTTTTGTAAATTTTGTTGTAAAAATGAGAAATCGCTGGTCAACTTTTAACCCTTATAGCTCCCTAATAAAAAAAAAAATTTGGCTCCAAAATTGTGCTGATGTAAAGTAGACATGTGGGAAATGTTATTTATTAACTATTTTATGTGACCTATCTCTCTGATTTAAGGGCATAAAAATTAAAATTTTGAAAATTGCGAAATTTTCTACATTTTTGCAAAATTTCAGATTTTTTCACAAATAAACGCAAGTGATATCAAAGAAATCACTGTAATGAAGTACAATATATCACGAAAAAACAATATCAGAATCAGCGTGATCCGTTGAAGCGTTCCAGAGGTATTACCTCATAAAGTGACAGTGGTCAGAATTGTAAAAATTGGCCAGGTCATTAACATGCAAACCACCCTCGGGGGTAAATGGGTTAAAGGATATGTCAAAGCTTCCATATCAGTGAAGGTCCAAATGCTGAAATGCCCCACCTAAATGGGCGGTGGCTGGATATACACAACACCACCCCATTCATTCCCAATGGGATTGTTGGAAGTAGTTGAGTATTGCACTAGGCTATCTTGGCCAGTACAGTATGAATGGAGTGGTGGCACACATGCACAGCCACATTCCAATGTGATTCAGCTCTCAACATAGATGGGGATCCCCAGCGATTGGAACCTCATTTATCTGCAAGTAAGGACCTGTCCTATAGATGCAGGATAAGTTTAGGTGTTGGGATTTAATGATTAGCTAACCGCTTCAAAGTAACAAACTAAAAAAGCTAACACCCTAGGTGTGTTTGAGATGTACAATGATCAATATGAAGAATCATTAAATAAATGTAGCAATCTATAAAAACCTGCAAATGTGAATATACACCATCTGCACTTGTTCTATATTTATTGATCAAATCATGCATTAAATTACAATACAAAGTAAAAACCTACTTAGCAATGGCTTGTGACAGTGAAATGTGCCCAGCCCTGAAGAAAAGGCTAAACCCATAAAACTGTCAGTCATTCCACGTTTTCCCGATTGTCAACCATTAAACTTTACCACTTGTATTGGCGGTCTAGAATGTAGTTTGCATATAAAAAGTCAACAACATAAAACATTAAATGTGCCTTTAATGTGTTTTGTAAAATACAAAACATAAAAAACACCCAAAAGTACAAAACCACTTCACACGTACAGCTATTCTAAGAAACTTAGAAAACAGGAAATAAATGGAAACAAATGAAGGGTAGCAACTCAGATAAGAAATGTAAAAGCTTTAAAGTATTGAGAGTTGAAACAAACCGTATTATTGGCATTAGAAGAGGAATCATATCAAAATTAAAAAGGAAGCTAATTCAACGTAGGTATAAAAGGAAAAGTATTGATTGGGACTCATATATCATAAATTCCAAGTCTGCATCTGTCACCAGCTTTATGCTGCACCATCAGAGAGCAGCATAATGAAGAAGCAGAAATTCAGATTCTAACACTGGGTTACTTACTGGACATTTTGCTGAAGTTTTGATAAAACACTCTTTTTATCTGCAGCAGCTCTGCTAGTTCTCTCAATTATTGGATCCTGCCATGTAGTCCTCAATATTCATGAGCTCTATCTCCATGCCATCACCAATGATTGGCAGATTTCTATGTACAATGTAGGCCGAACACTGTCGAAGGCAGGGTTATAATGAACTCAATAATGAGAAGACTAGCAGAGCTGCAGCAGATAAAACTGTGTTTTTTTTTTAAAACTACAGCAAAAAGTTCAGTGACAGCGCTGTGATCAGAGTCTCTGTATCTATTTCTTGCTGTCCTCAAGTTGGGAAGCATAAAATTATTGACAGATTCACTAAGAAAAGTGTGTCTACTGTTAGGAAAGCAGTCAGAACCTTGGCTGTATTCACATTTGTAATTTGTGTTGCTATTTTGCTACTCTGAACCATTCCTAATACATTTTATCGGATGAACACAAAGTCTATGTGGAAACACAGGAATATTCAAGTGCTACTGGAAAGACTTTTGATATTTTGCCATTTGTGCACTGGGACTGAGCATTAATATAATTAATGCTCCACAAGGAGAAATGTGACCCCTTAGAACACTGTAATTAAATAATCACTCCAGTTAATATTATTTTTTTTATTAAAAACAGTGTATATGTACATGTAATGAGTGTATTCATTTAGTTCTTCTTTATTTTACTCACTTATATAGTGTCATTAATTCTACAGTGCTTTACAGACATCATCATCACTGTCCTCAATGAGGCTCACAATCTAAATTCCCCCCTATCTGTATGTCTTTGGAGTTTGGAAGGAAACCCATGCAAATACAGGGAGAACATAAAAAACTCCTTGCAGATGTTGTCCTTGGTGGGATTTGAATCCAGAACTACAGCACTGCAAGGCTACACTGTTAACCACTCTGCCACTATGCTGCCCAGTGGCAGCAACTACCATCTGCTCCTCTTCTCACTGACGTCAGTGCACTTCACACTATTCACAGGAGTTCCTCCTTAATCTGTGATACAATTTTATGTTTATACCTACCCTTGTAACTATATTCTCCTTCTGCTCCTAGAAAAGTTTAGAAATATACTTCTTTCATAATAATAATTAATTGTATAATTTATTATTTCTGTTACACTTTACAAGTTACAGTGCTTTCACATTGCGTTCTTTGCCACATTCAGTGGTCCCATTGGGGCTTAAGTCTTAACCACCCACAAAATGGTTCATGTTTTGTGAGGGGTTCAGACATAAGCCACGACAGGACAACAGGATGTGGCAAAGAACACAGTGCGAAAGCACCCTTACACTATGCAGTTTTCTAAAAGGTGAGTCTTATGTTGATAATCTCTTATCTTTATATATGACACTGAGTGGGGTCCTCTGTTTGAGGTTTGAGGTCTCCAGCAGGGCTGGAGTGTCACTTAGAGCGGCTCCCCCCCCTGGTGGACTAAGTCTCACCATGGTCAATAAATGGACCCGACTGTGTATTATAAGTGCAAGTAATGTACACCAGTTCTTCAGCAGCGGCTGAATTTGAATTAGCTGATCACTAGAGCGAGACTCATGGCAATCAAACGATGGCTGTTTAGTTATTTCTAGAAAAGGGTTCGCATTATAGCAGTTAAATGTATTTCATTATACACAGGACTAAAATATTTAGGTGTCTAATTATTTTCAGGAGAAATAACAGAACAGCACAATGTAGAGTTCAGAGAAAGGTATTACAGCACTACTAATGAGGCAGAGACATAAAGGTTTGGCCTGGTAAAAGATTTCCTTAAAGGAAATTAAATATTTACTAAAGAAGTCAGTACGATCAAAATGCTTTCAGTTTCAAGAACATAGTAGAAAAATGTAACGTTTAACCTTATGCTGTCTTAACTTTTTGTTGGACAAAACTTTAGTACAAGAGCACCAATACAACAACCACTTACAAAAACAGGAAGTAAACTTATTTTGAGGAACTGATATGTCTAGACCTTCCTTGCACTGTATATTTTTGGCAACATTAGCAAAATACATGTTAATAAAGCTGAAAGATCACATCCTCAGGGGTTATGGCCTTGTAAAACAACTTTCTTACCAATGAAACTAAAAATATTAAACTAATGAAGCTATATTTTTTAGGTGGCAAAAAAGGCCATGTCTAAATCAAGGTGTACTCACAGCTACAATATAGACAGTATCAGATAGATATATTACTATTAACAACACGTCCTATAATACAGTGGCATGTAAACATTTGGGGACCTCTGGTCAGCATTACTGTTACTGTGAACAGTTAAGCAATTTGAAGATGAAATGATCTCTAAAGGGCTAAAGTTAAAGATGACACATTTTCTTTGTATGCTGCGTAAGTTTCCGCTGCGGATTATCATTGCGGAAAAATCCGCAGCACTACCAATCATTTTGAGTAATCGCGGCGTTTTCGCCGCCATTGACTTGCATTGAATCGCTTAATATCCTCATGACTACAAGTGCACATGTGGATATTAAGCGATTCAATGTGCGGATGGTACCTGGGCCCGGAGAAGAGGAGACTCTCCTCCAGACCCGGGTACCATAGTACCTGTAAAAAAAAAAAAGAATTTAAAATAAAAAACACATTATACTCACCGCGAGACACTGAGAACAACTCCTCTTCATCCCAGCTACCACGCGGTGAAAAAAAGAAATAAAAAAGTTAAAAATAAACAAAACCTGTATATTCACCTCCCCGGCGGCCCCCGATCTGCTGATGGTCACGCGACCGCTGACGTCGGCGGTCAGGTGATGGTCGCGTTACCATCAGCTGACTAAATGACGTCACCGCAGGTCCTGACAGTACACTGTGGGACGACGAAGAGAGAGGACGCCGCCGGGAGCAGACTGGAGGAGACCGGAGAGGTGAGTATAAAGGTTTTTTTTTTATTTTTAACGTTTTAATTCTCTTTTTTTTTTACTGTAGATGCTGCATTTAAAGCATCAGTTGTTCACACATGCCGGTTGTATGGATTTATATTGTGTGACCAACTTGTCAAGCACTTTTCCAAGTGATGCTCAAGATCGCTTTGAAAACTGCTTGAAAAAACGCATGCGAAAACGCATGTAAAAACGCTTCTCTCTGGCAGAAAAAACGCATGTAAATCTGCATGTGTTTTTTTCTGCCAGAGAGAGGCAAACGTGGGCACATAGCCTTTCTCTACACTTTTGATCATTGTGGCCAAAGAGTTTTATTTTAACCTCATCGGTCCACAGGACTTTTTTCCAAAATGCATCAGGTTTGTTTACATATTCTTTTGCATCATTTTGACTCTGAATTTTATGGTGAGAACGCAGGAGTGGTTTTCTTCAGATGACTCTTCCATGAGGGCCATTTTGTGCAGGTGTCTCTGAACAGTAGAACAATGTACCACAACCCCAGAGTCTGCTAAATCTTTCTGAAGGTCTTTTGCCGTCAAGGGGGGTTTTGATTTGCCTCTCTAGCAATTTCCTTAAATTCTGTGCCCTTTTTTCTCCACACATACCTTTGATAATTGTGGCTAAAAAGTTCTATTTTAACCTCACCAGTCCAAAATGCATCAGGCTTATTTAGATGTTCTTTTGCATACTTCTGATGCTGAATTTTATGGTGAGGATGCAGGAGAGGTTTTTTTTCTGAGAACTCTTCCATGAAGGCCATATTTGTGCATGTGAGAGAAAAAAAAGGAAAAAAAGCACGCTATATGAAGGACCAGATGGACCAAAGTAAATTGGGAACGGCCAAGAGGCCACTCACCTACTGGAGTTGTGCACCCCTACTATACACATTATTGTGTCTCATAGAATCAGTTCACTTTGATATTCTAAAATCACTTTAATCATTGCCACATTATCATTGTACAGAATATTGGGCCCCATAGGACCCTGCAACTACTGATATTTTAATTTTATTCTATTAAAGTGTATGGTCTAAATTCACATTGCATTTTTATAGTCCAGATCAATATGGAATTTTTTAACACAAATCGGGAATGTCATAGGGAACTTCTTATATCAGAAATTTTGGGTCTTCCAAATAATAGTCTACCATTGAACACTAATATCAACTCTCAACCTCTAAATAAAATAGATAAACAACAAATGTTAAAACTTTTCTCAGATTATGAAAATAAGAGTAAGATTGAGATCATAAATCATGTAGATATTATGTTCCTAAGACGTTATATAGCCGAAAAACTTGTACCTTAGGGTCTGAGATTACCACAAAAATCTTCCTTCCCACAAGATTTGGTATTCACTAAAGAATGGGATGATTATTCCCTTAATTGTTACTTTGGTATGATGAATCTCCTTATTACCAAAAGGAATTTTTTAGCACAACAAGCCTTGGAAGAACTCAAATCTCTCAGAAGGAACCTCGACTCATTTGTCCCCTTTGTAGAGTTCAGTGAAAATGATGTAAATCTCAAATTTAAACTTATCAAATTCGAAGAGGATATCATAAGAAAAAAAAGCAGCAAAATTATTACGTGATAGGAAGGATACATGTGTGGTTGAGGAAACCACTGGTGCCTCCGTTCTATCTCGACAGGAACCAGTTAACATAGCTGATGGATCTAATCTGAATTCCATCATGACTCCAAATCCTTCACCCAATATAGCTGATTCCTCTGACAAAAGAAAAAACTTGTCCTTGAAATTTCTTAAATCCACTAAACAAAAATTTTATGAGCAGCATAGGAAAACTCTGTCAATGGCCCCTGTAAAACTGGATGCTATAAAATCTGTGAAAGATAAAAACAGGTCAGAGAACAATAAGAAGGATTCAATTGACATAAAAAATTCAGATATGACACAAACAGTACAGTCTAACTTGGACACAAATCTCACATCTTTGGATATGGTCCCAACAGTCCGGCCTACCGACAAAAAGCTAGTCCATTTTCCACTAGATTCTGGAATTAATTGTCCACCTATGGCCATATCTACACAAATGGAGGACCATATTGACCCCATGAATTTATCCTTGTTGACAGTACACAATTATGCACCTTCACAGATTAAATGCACTGAATCTTCAACAATACTCACTACAACCAATATAAACAAATTGGTTATGTTAAATTCTTTTAGGGAGGAGGTCCGACCTAATGATCACCATCCACTCAACGGGGATTCCCCCATTGAAATGCTTGTTTTGGAAGGGGATTGTAGTTCTCCGAATAAGGAATTCACTACCACTAACATTATCCACTCTTCAGTCCCTTCGCTTTCTCTTAGAAATGTTTCATCTATAATAAATTTAACTCCATCAGTACAGGAATCAATAACTAAGGCTCAATTCTCTATTCCTTTGAATGAGAAAAATGTCATAATTAATCAGAACCCCAATTTCAGAGACTCGAAAATTACACCATTTTTTCGGGTTGCCTACGGACGTCACCCAAAGAGAAAAAGGGGTTGTAGTGGAAGTGGATGAACCCTCTGCAGACCCGATATCTCCATAAGATGCATCTCAGAAAAGGACAAAAGCCGATTAGATTACAAGAATACGAGTGAGAATTCAGGAATTTTCAATTTGTTGGACCCCTGCCCTAATTCTCCAACTAATGTGTTTTCTTTATACTTTGATCTTAATGATTTTTTTAAAAAACTAACTATACAATGACATTTTTTACTAGAAGAGAGGAGAAAAACAGCCATAACTTTACCCTCACAAAACTCTTCCCCCACAACTAACTCAGAGGTTGAACCAGTGCATGTTCTAAGATGTACATGGACATCCGAATAAATTTTACCCTTTGCACCATAAAGGTTCTCGTATTGAAACATTTCAACAACTCATTCTAAAGGATATTCGGTCTTTTGAGCATCTAAAAATTAGGGATAATTTAAGCCCCGGTGAGAGACGAGCTGTCATTTCACTTAGGGACAATCAAAATCTTATTATTAAGAGTGCAGACAAAGGGGGTGGTGTAGTACTCATGAACAGAGGCTGGTATCTTGGGGAGGGAAGAAGAATTTTGGATGACCATGATTATTATGAAATGTTATCCTATGACCCATCGGTCTCGATATTCCTGAAATACAAGGAACACATTAAAGCCGCACATGCTAATGGTGTTCTAAACAAAAAAGAGAAAAAATTCTTAGATATAACAACATTCAGGGTCCCTTTCTTCTATTTCCTCCCCAAGATACACAAAAGCTCTACAAATCCCCCCGGAAGTCCAATCATCTCGGGAATTGGTTCCATTACCAATAACCTTTCCCATTACGTTGACCTTTTTCTTCAAAAATATGTCCTTAAGCTTGACTCATACCTGAGAGACTCTTCTCAATTAATCAAACTCCTAAGAGGTCTCCCCCCATGAATAATTGTCTCATCTTGACTCTTGATGTTAGTGCTCTCTACAGTAATATATCCCATGAATTGGGGTTAAGAGCAGGCGAACAATTTTTGTCGACTGATACTAATATTCCAGCTGAGCAAAAGAATTTTCTTAAAACATCCATTATGTTCATTTTGAACAATAATGTATTCACGTTTGAAGGGGTGGTCTACCGTCAGATAAGGGGCTGTGCGATGGGGATGAGATTCACCCCCAGTTACGCTAATCTGTTCATGGGGGCTTTCGAGTCCGTCTTCATTGCACAGTCCCCCATGGCGGTTAACCATGTGGTGTTTTACCGCCGCTATATAGACGATTTATTCTTTTTGTGGAGGGGCACTAGTGAGAGTGCATTGAAGTTTGTTGATGAACTCAATTCTAATCCATGGGGTTTATCCTTCACAGCAACTTTTTCTGAAACTGCCCTACAATTCTTGGATCTGATGGTGCAGTTTGACACGATGGGAAGATTATTCACATCAACCTTTTTCAAACCAGTGGATGTCAACAGTTATTTGAGGTTTGATAGTGGACATCTCCCAAAATGGATCACCAATGTTCCCTATGGGCAATATTGGAGGGTCCGAAAAAACTGCACCAGAGACTCTGAATTTTTGGTGGAATCTAAAATATTGAGAAAACGGTTTATACAGAAAGGCTACCCCAAAGAAATATTGAAGGATGCCTTTTCTAAAACTAGGGCTCTCATCCAGGACATGTGCATCGATAGGATTGAGTCATCCACTGGTAAAAATGAAAATAAAAACAAAATAGCCTCAGATTTGACTAGATGGAGTATGGTTACTACATTTAGTCAATCTAGGGTCACCATTCATAGTATCCTGAACAAATTTTGGTTTATTTTGAGGGGTGACCCAGTCTTAAGACCCTTCATACCCAATAGGCCAAGTATCATTTATAGGAAGAATAAAAATCTACGAAGTTTAATAGCACCAAGTAATACATCTTTGAAGTCTAAAATACAGCCACCACAGGATGGCATCTGTCCAGGGTGTTTTCCGTGTTATACGCCAAAGTGTTTATGTTGCAGAGCCATTCAAAATGGCACTCAAAAGATTTTTTCATCACACACTACAGGAAAGAAATTCTTTATCAAACATAATGTGAATTGTCAATCAACACATGTGATCTACCTACTGGAGTGTACATGTGACCTCCAGTATGTGGGCAGAACGATACAAACTATGCATGCACGTTTAAATAAACATAGACACAACATCCGGATAGGTTATCAATTACATAGCGTATCAAAACACTTCAGTATTGCCCATCAAAAAGATCCAGGAGATATGAGGCTTACTATCATTGACCATGTACCCGATGCTGTCTCTGATCGATTGGTGAGTTTGATTAATAAGGAGAGCTTTTGGATTTTCAAATTTGGCACATTAGCCCCTGAAGGTCTGAATCTGGCTCTTGAAAATGTGACCAGCTCTTAGGGTTTGTGTCTTCTAGATTGATCTATATTCGCCATTTTTCATCCCCCCACCCTTCTTCTCCTCATCACCAATTTTGCATTTGCAATATGCCACAACACAGTGCCTCTTGTGTGTATTTTATATTGGTAATGTATATTTTATACTGGTAATGTATTTTTCAACATTGTCCATCTATACGTAATATTTTTTGTGTGCATTTCTTAACCAACAATGTATTTTTTAATATTGTCTATCAATATGTATTGCTATATTCTATACCTTATCTAATGTGTTCTTGATTACTGAATTCATGTGAAGGTTGCCCATGTGCAACTATTGGAGGCACATACACACCGGCACATGAAGGGTTTCTTTGAACCCAGGTTTAACTAATTAGCGTCTGAACCAATCATTGCAAAACTAATTAGTATAATAACCAATCATTGTGAAGCTTTGTTTATATATGTTTTATCTTGTGTCCATACCCTTGTACTACCTGATGAAGATAGTTTACTATCGAAACGCGTTGTGGAAAGGGCTCATTAAATATTCTCAGCCCCAAATCCGTACTTTCCAGTGATCATTTTTAGCGCTCTATAGACCGCTCCTTTCTTTACATATATATTTGTGAATGTGTCTCTGAACAGTAGAACAATGTACCACAACCCTAGAGTCTGCTAAATCTTTCTGAAGGTCTTTTGCAGTCAAGAGGAGGTTTTGATTTGCCTCTCTACGAGCAGCTCTCACTGAAATTTTGCTTGGTCTTCCAGACCTTAGCTTGACCTCCACTGTTCCTGTTAACTGTCATTTCTTAATTACATTTCTAACTGAGGAAAGGGCAACTTGAAAATGCTTTGCTATCTTCTTATAGCCTTCTCCTGCTTTGTGGGCCTCCACCATTTTCATTTTCAGAGTGCTAGGCAGCTGCATAGGAGAACCGATGGCTGCTGTTTTTTGGCACAAGGTTAGAGGAGGCTGGGTTTTTATAATGGTGGGAAATTTGCATCAAATGGCCTTTCCTAACGATGATAGTGAACAAGTCATAACCCTAACAGGCTAATTAAGGTCTCAAACATTGGTCAAAGTTATCTGAGCACACAAATCTCCAAGGGTGCCCAAACTTTTGAATTGGCCCATTTTCCTTTTTGTAATTTTTAAAGTTTAAAAAATGACCAAAATTTTTTTTTGCCTACAATACAAAGGAAATGTGTCATCTTTAACTTTAGCCGTTTTAGAGATAATTTCATCTTCAACTTGTTTAACTGTTCACAATAACAGTAATTTTGACCAGGAGTGCCCACATTTTTAAATGCCATTGTACGTGAAGTGAAGGCGTGGCTGCGGGGAGAAAGTGCCACTCAGTCAGTGTCGGGACCGTGGTTACAGCTATCGCTCATAATTAGAGATGAGCGTTGTTCTACTCGAACTGTTCGCCAATCTCAAATTCGAGCTGTTTTGGGCGGTGTTCGAGCCGTTCGGCGAACACGAACAATTTGAGAAAAATTCGGCTGTTCGAGGTTATGTTCGATAACTGTTCGTGCACCAAAATCATAACTGGATTTTTTCTCAGTAATGATGAAAATTTATGTTAATACGCAGTTTGAGTGTACAGCGGGGTGGGGGGAGGGGCAGGGGATGGATCTCTGCAGGAACAATGAAGATCTCCATTTTTTTTTCTCTTTCCCGCATTTACAGTGGGGAGGTGCAATCTGTCAGCCTATCAGCAGCGCACACACGGAGCGAAGTGCTTTTTTTCACACAAGCAAGGGCATGTGTCATTGGCAGTGTATGTCACATGTCCTTGCCCTATAAGACCAAGCCATTTTCCCCGTCGCCACCATTTTCTCACTGCTGCAGCTGCGTGTTAGACGGCACCGCTGTTGCTGTGTGCGCTATACCTTGTTAATTTCAAGCCAATTTTCGCACAAATATACAGATAGCTTGGGAGTAGGGAATAGTTGTGATTGCAGTCCTTTTAAGGACTAGGTTACAGCATTTCCTACGACTTTTATCAGGCAGGTCTGTGCTCTTAAATAGATAGGTTGTGGGAGTAAAGACTAAGATAAGATAAGATAAGATATACTTTATTTATCCCTAAGGAAATTGCGGTATCACAGCAGCAGAACACAGATCTCGAACATGACACATATGATAACATAACATTTGGAATGCTTTAGACATTGCTTTTCAGACATTTGTTAAACACCCCCATAGCTGTTGGAACAAACGATCTCCTGTATTTTTCCTTTTTACACCTTAGTTGTATTAGGCGATTGCTGAATGTGCTCTTCTGTTTCGCAAACAGTTCATAAAGCGGGTGTGTGTTGTTGCCCATTATAGCTCTGCACTTCTTCTTAATCCTATCCTCTACCACCTCTTCAAAAGTCCCAAGCTGTAGGCCCACCGTCGCGCTAGCCTTCTTTATAAGTTTGTTGAGCTTGTTGGCGTCAGCAACACGCACACTGTTACCCCAGCAAATTATTGCCGCAAAGGTGGCACTAGCCACAATGGATTGGTAGAACACCTCAAGCATTTTGCCACACACATTAAAAGACCTTAACTTCCTTAGGAAGTACAATCTACTCATCCCCTTCTTGTAGACCTTCTCCATGTGGCACTTCCAGTCTAGCTTGCTATCCAGGTAAACCCCCAAATATTTGAAACTGTCCACCATCTCCACATCCTGACCGTCAATGGTAACAGGTAGGCATACCTTCTTGCACCTTCCATAGCTCATCACCAACTCCCTGGTTTTCTTAACATTTAGTTCTAGATGGTTAGCCTGGCACCATACTACAAAGTCCGCAACCACCCTTCTATATTCCTCTTCATCCTGGTCCTTCCCAATACCGCCAACTATCACAGAGTCATCCGAGTACTTCTGGAGGTGACAACGGTCTGATTTATACTGAAAGTCAGCTGTGTACAATGTAAAGAGGAATGGCGACAGCACTGTTCCCTGCGGGGCTCCGACACTGCTCAGTACACTATCTGATGTAGCCGTCCCCCACCTAACAAACTGTGGCCTATCCGACAGGTAGTCAATTATCCAATTCACAAGTCCCTCATCCACCGCCATTTTAATCAACTAATTATAATTGTAATTGGAGTCCTTTTCAGGACTAGGTTACATCAGTTCCTATCAGTTTTTGCCAGGCAGGTCTGTGCCAGTGCTGTGCAAGTTTATTTCACAGCATTTGGCTGAATCTAGCAAAGCTAATCCTTTTTGGCCTATTGCAGAGTGTGTTAGTCAGTGGAGTAGCCTATCTGTGTTGCAAGATATACCACCTGTGTATAGAATACCAATTTTTTTACTGCACCTAGTGAAGTAAAATCTTTTGGGCATAGCATCATTCTATTAGTCCATCTATACTGACCTCCATCAGGTTGCAAACTGAATGTAATTTTTTTCTGCATCTAGCTCTGAAAAAATATTTGGCCTTCTAGCAGTGTGTGGGACTTGTTCTATTAGTCCACCTATACTGACCTCCATCAGGTTGCAAACTGAATATATTTTTTTCTGCATCTACCTCTGAAAAAATATTGGGCTTCTAGCTGTGTGTGGGACTTGTTGTATTAGTCCATCTATACTGACCTCCATCAGGTTGCAAACTGAATATATTTTTTTCTGCATCTACCTCTGAAAAAATATTGGGCTTCTAGCTGTGTGTGGGTCTTGTTCTATTAATCCATCTATACAGACCTCCATCAGGTTGCAAACTGAATATAATTTTTTTCTGCATCTAGCTCTGAAAAAATATTTGGCCTTCTAGTAGTGTGTGGGACTTTCTCTGTTAGTCCATCTATACTGACCTCCATCAGGTTGCAAACTGAATATATTTTTTTCTGCATCTACCTCTGAAAAAATATTGGGCTTCTAGCTGTGTGTGGGTCTTGTTCTATTAATCCATCTATACTGACCTCCATCAGGTTGCAAACTGAATATAATTTTTTTCTGCATCTAGCTCTGAAAAAATATTTGGCCTTCTAGTAGTGTGTCGGACTTTCTCTATTAGTCCATCTATACTGACCTCCATCAGGTTGCAAATTAAAAATAATTTTTATCTGCATCTACAGTACCTCTGAAAAAATATTGGGCTTCTAGCTGTGTGTGGGACTTGTTGTATTAGTCCATCTATACTGACCTCCATCAGGTTGCAAACTGAATATATTTTTTTCTGCATCTACCTCTGAAAAAATATTGGGCTTCTAGCTGTGTGTGGGTCTTGTTCTATTAATCCATCTATACAGACCTCCATCAGGTTGCAAACTGAATATAATTTTTTTCTGCATCTAGCTCTGAAAAAATATTTGGCCTTCTAGTAGTGTGTGGGACTTTCTCTGTTAGTCCATCTATACTGACCTCCATCAGGTTGCAAACTGAATATATTTTTTTCTGCATCTACCTCTGAAAAAATATTGGGCTTCTAGCTGTGTGTGGGTCTTGTTCTATTAATCCATCTATACTGACCTCCATCAGGTTGCAAACTGAATATAATTTTTTTCTGCATCTAGCTCTGAAAAAATATTTGGCCTTCTAGTAGTGTGTCGGACTTTCTCTATTAGTCCATCTATACTGACCTCCATCAGGTTGCAAATTAAAAATAATTTTTATCTGCATCTACAGTACCTCTGAAAAAATATTTGGGCTTCTAGCTGTGTGTGGGACTTGTTGTATTAGTCCATCTATACTGACCTCCATCAGGTTGCAAACTGAATATATTTTTTTCTGCATCTACCTCTGAAAAAATATTGGGCTTCTAGCTGTGTGTGGGTCTTGTTCTATTAATCCATCTATACAGACCTCCATCAGGTTGCAAACTGAATATAATTTTTTTCTGCATCTACCTCTGAAAAAATATTGGGCTTCTAGCTGTGTGTGGGACTTGTTGTATTAGTCCATCTATACTGACCTCCATCAGGTTGCAAACTGAATATATTTTTTTCTGCATCTACCTCTGAAAAAATATTGGGCTTCTAGCTGTGTGTGGGACTTGTTCTATTAATCCATCTATACAGACCTCCATCAGGTTGCAAACTGAATATATTTTTTTCTGCATCTACCTCTGAAAAAATATTGGGCTTCTAGCTGTGTGTGGGACTTGTTCTATTAATCCATCTATACAGACCTCCATCAGGTTGCAAACTGAATATATTTTTTTCTGCATCTACCTCTGAAAAAATATTGGGCTTCTAGCTGTGTGTGGGACTTGTTGTATTAGTCCATCTATACTGACCTCCATCAGGTTGCAAATTGAATATAATTTTTTTCTGCATCTAACCCAGCCAATAGTTTTGGCCTAATACCACAGTTTGGCCACTCAGCTCTGCTCGGTTACCATCCATTGTTTTTTTGTGCAAACAACTCCAGAGTTGTGAATTAGTTAACCACCAAAATGAGTGGAAAAAGGCCTGCTGCTGGTGGAAAGGGGAATAGGCGTGTTGGGAAGGGGAAAAAAGGTTGTGTCCGTGGGGTAGGTGTTAAAGCAACAGTAACATCTGCAGAAGAAAGACCATCTTCCAGCCAAACTAAAATGTCTACTTCTTTTAGCGGACAATGTGATAAGATCCCTTTCTTACGGCCACGCCAATCGCTACAAATTCCAGATGAGGCACAAAAACAGCAGGTGCTTCAACGGATATCAAGTGCTCCTTTAAGTGGGCTCTCCTCCACATCAACTTCAACATCACAAATACTCCAGTCCTCAAAGGTGTCACCCAAATCGCACTTGCTTCCTCACAGCTCCCAAATCTCCAGCTGCCCGTCTGAGTATGAGGTAGAACAGATGGTTGAGTCTGCAGAGCTGTTTACTCATACTATAGCCTGGGAATCAGAGGTCGACTCCAGCGCTTCTGTGAATCCAGACGAGGAAATGATCTGCACTGATGCCCAGAATCTTTATGAGTCAGATCCAGGACCAGACGCAGAAGGTTCTGACCATAATGTAGACCCTCATTCCCAAACTGTAACTCCTGTTGGTGGAGACAATGAGGAAGACGATGATAAGACTCAAATACCTGATTGGAGCGACAACTTTAGTTTTTTGTCAGGGCAGGAACAGGTTGGCTCTGAGGACGACGGGTGTGATAACACACAGGGTGATGATGATGAGGTTGGAGATCCCACTTACTGTCAACCCACAGTCAGCCAAGAGATGAGGTCAGCAGAGGTGGAGGAAGATGCTAGTGACGACGAGGTCAGGTTGCGCCTTCCTGGACAGAGACGTAGTACTGGAAGCACGTCAACAACTGCATCCTCAAACACAACTCTGCCTCTCACCACAAGTCGTGGTGGCTCTTCAGGTCGCATGGGTGCTAAGCCTTGCATAGCCTGGGCATTTTTTCAGATCGATAAAGATGACCCAACTCGTGTTATCTGTAACATTTGTCAGCAAAAGCTAAGTAGAGGCCAAAAAATACATAGTTTGAGTACTTCATGCATGAACCGGCACATGGACATGAAGCATAAGTTGCAGTGGGAAGCTCAGTGTGCTACAATGCGGCCTAGCCGGCCGGGCCAACCACCGTCTGCCATATCTTGTGCATCCGCGGCCTCTTCATCCTCTGTGACTGGGGGGACAGCAGTCACACCTGTTTTGGGGCGCAGACCTGCCACCTCTTTACCCGCAACAGCCAGTGTGATTGGCAGGTCATCATTTTCTTTGGAGGTGGTAACACCAGCTGGTGTTGAGCGCCACCTTTGGATCAAGGCAACCTAACATGTCCGCCTGCATCTTCCTCACAGACCGGCAGTTTGCCGGGGACACCCTTATCAACCCCGTCTAAGCACAATAGCCAGCCCTCGGTCCCTCAGATGTGGACAAGTAAAAGACCATTTCCTTCTAGCCATGAGAAAGCTAAGAGGTTGAATTTCACCATCTGCAAGCTCTTGGCTACAGAAATGCTGCCTTTTCGCCTGGTGGACACAGAGGATTTTCGAGACCTTATGTCCGTCGCAGTGCCCCAGTACCAGATGCCCAGTCGGCACTACTTCTCAAAGAAAGGTGTGCCTGCGCTCCACCAGCATGTCGCACACAACATCACCGCTTCTTTGAGAAACTCTGTGTGTGACAGGGTGCATTTCACCACAGACACTTGGACGAGTAGGCATGGACAGGGGCGTTACATGTCGCTGACTGGGCACTGGGTAACTATGGTGACAGCAGGACAAGGGGCTGCTGTCCAAGTCTTGCCGTCCCCACGAGTTGTGCGTCAATCCTCTTTATGTCAAAGTTCCTCCACTGCTTCTGCCTCCTCAACCTCCTCTCGGTCTTCCACCTGCACCCAAAGCCTGTCTGGTCATGCCACAAGCTTTCTAACTGCGCAGAAGGGATCCTGCACACCTCCTTACTATGCTGGCAGTAGGGCTCAACGTCATCAGGCGGTTTTTACATTGAAATGTCTGGGAAATGTGAGTCACACAGCTGAGTTGTGGTCAGCTCTGGAGAACCAATTTCATGAATGGCTGTCTCCACTGGACCTGAAACCAGGGAAGGCCGTGTGCGACAATGCTGCAAACCTGGGTGCGGCCCTTCGCCGGGGTAATGTCACACACGTGCCTTGTATGGCTCACGTGTTGAACCTGGTTGTCCAGCAATTTTTAGCCCACTATCCCAGACTAGATGGCCTTCTGCAGAGGGCACGGTCGCTGTGTGCTCACTTCCGCCGTTCGCATCCCGCAGCTCAGCGACTTACATCTCTACAGAAGTCGTTGGGCCTGCCACTTCACCGGCTAAAATGCGATGTGCCTACCCGGTGGAATTCAACTCTGCACATGTTGCAGCGACTGTGGCAGCACCGACAAGCCCTGGTGCAATACGTTCTGACGTATAGCCTGGGCCAACGAGATCCAGAGGTGGGGCAAATCACGCTGGAGGAGTGGTCTCAGATCAGGGACCTATGCACCCTTCTGCACAGTTTTGAAATGGCGACGAAGATGTTTAGTGCTGATGATGCCATTATCAGCATGACTATTCCGGTGATTTACATGCTGGAGCACATGTTAAACAGAATTCGGAGTCAGGTGGTGGCACAAGAGGAGGTGGAGGAAGTAGAGGAGGAGGAGTTGTATGCGGAAGGGCTAACATCTGCAAGGTCCAGAAGGTCGGCAGCACCAAGGCGGCAGGCATGTGAGGGTGGGGGAGATGGTTTTACCAGGGCGCATGGTAGCAGCCAAACTAGTGAGGAAGGTGCAGGAGCCCAGGAAGAAGTGGAGGACGAACTGATGGAAGACTCATCAGATGAGGGAGACCTTGATCACATTTCTGTTGTGCGAGGTTGGGGGGAGAGGACAGAGGAAGGAAGCATGATTGTTACCTCGCCACCAACACAACAGGGACTTGGTGCTCCTGGATGCGCAACACACATGAGTGCCTTCTTGCTGCACTACCTGCAACATGACCCTCGAATTGTGAGAATTAGAAATAATCCTGACTACTGGGTTGCCACACTGTTAGATCCCCGGTACAAAAGTAAATTTGCCGAAATTATTCCTGCCATAGAAAGGGATGCACGCATGCAGGAGTATCAGCAGAGACTGTTGCAGAATCTTACATGTGCTTTTCCACAAAACACCAGTGGTGCACGTAGTG
Organism: Phyllobates terribilis; assembly: GCF_046119375.1. NCBI lineage: Eukaryota > Metazoa > Chordata > Amphibia > Anura > Dendrobatidae > Phyllobates > Phyllobates terribilis. The sequence continues at coordinate 298,366,074 of NW_027362771.1, forward strand.
AATCTCACAGTTCCAACTTGCCAACCGTGGGACCGTCAAGTGTTCAGCACTCAAACCGTAACAGAACCACAGTATCTGCTGGTAACATCAATTTTGCGGAATCATTTCACCACTTTTTTAGCCCATCCTTTGCAAGGCCACAGGAGACAAGAAGTCTGACACATAGTCAACGCCTAGAGACGATGGTACAGGAGTATCTCCAAGTAAACATTGAAGCCACGACTGTGTCACTGGACCCTTGCTCTTTTTGGGCTTCCAATCTGGATAAATGGCCGGAGCTAGCCACTTACGCCTTGGAGATCTTGTCATGCCCCGCAGCCAGCGTTCTGTCTGAACGTGTGTTCAGCGCTGCTGGTGGTGTGCTGACAGATAAGCGCACGCGGCTCTCCACTGATAATGTAGACAGACTCACGTTCATAAAGATGAACAAATCATGGATCCGAAACGACTTTTCTACCCCTGTGTCATCCTGGGGAGAGTAAAAGCTTGATGATTGGTTAAAATCACCCTACCAACCGTTTTAAGCTTTCAAATTACTAATCATGTTTATCTGTATCTTGACTGGAAAATAATTTGGGCTTTGTAGCAGTGTGCAGCACTGATCCTATTAGGCCATCTATAATAAGCTCCACCAGATTTAAAATTAAAAATAATTTTTAGCTGCATCTAGCCCGGAAAATAATTTTGGGGCTCCGAGATGCGCAAGACACATAAGTGCCTTCTTGCTGCACTACCTGCAGCATGACCCTCATATTGTCAGAATTCTAAGTAATCATGACTACTGGGTTGCCACACTCTTAGATCCCCCAAACTTTTCGATCAACCTTTTCATTTTAATAAAGACCAAAAAAATGGTCATTTTTGAAATTATAAGCATTAGCAGGTTGTTAGAAACTGAAATCAAACAGTTTTCAACTCAAAACTTTATTCTAGGTGATGTTACATTTTCACATAGGACCCCTTGTTCGAAAGGAGCTTCTGAACTCTCTCGTCAATTGAATTTGTCAGGTTTTGGATGGTTTCTGCTTCAATTGTTTTGCATGAGGACAGAATACCCTCCCAGAGCTGTTGCTTAGATGTGAACTGCCTCCCGCCATCATAGACACTCCTTTTAATGATGCTCCAAAGGTTCTGAATGGGGTAGAGGTCAGGGGAGCATGGGGGTCACACCATAAGTTTGTCCCCTTTTATGCCCATATCAGCCAGAGATGCAGATGTTTTATGTGCAGCATGAGATGGTGCATTATCATGCAGAAAAATGATCTTGCTGTGAAATACACGGTTCTTCTTCTTGAACCATGGCAGGAAGTGCTGTTTGAGAAAATCCACATACATTATGGAGTTCATCTTTAGCGCCTTCAGGGATCCTAAAGGGGCCGACAATCTCTCTCCCCATGATTCCAGCCCAAAACATTACTCCACCTCCTCCTTGTTGGCGCTGTAGCCGTGTTTGCGTGGGATGTCCATCAACCAGCCATCCTCCACTCCATCCATCTGGACCATCGAGCGCTGCACGGCACTCATCCGTGAACAAAACAGTTTTGAAATCAGTCTTCATGTAATGTTTGGCCCACTGGAGCCGTTTCTGCTTGTGTGAAGTGGATAGAGGAGGTCGACAGGATGGCGTATGCACAGCTGCAAACCTCTGAAGGACCCTGCATCTTGTTGTTCGGGGGACGTTGGAGGCACAAGCAGCTTCAAAAACTTGTCTGCTGCTATGACAAGGCTTTTTTGCCGCTGCTCTTTCAACCTGACGTAATTGCCTGTAGGAAAGAGTCCTCAATTTGCCCTTATCAGCACGCACACGTGTGTACTGTGAATCAGCTACATACTTCTTGATTGCCAAGACACTTCATCCTGATCATCGCACAATGTTGATTGTAGTCATGCCTTGACCTAAACACTCCACAATTTGTTGCTTCTCAGCAGCCGACACATCCTTTTTCTTTCCCATTTTGGCAGAAAATGTAGGCTGCTTAATAATGTGAGAGAGCCTTCTTAAGTAGTCTTGCCTTTCATTGGACACACCTGCCAAACTAATTAGCACAGGTGTCTGCAATTGCTTACAGTGATATAAAGAGCCCTGACACACATCACCATCAATGAGTTTAACTGACAAACAAACAAATTCTTCCCTTATCACTCCTAAACACTTTTTGCATAATAATTTGGAACGCAGTGTACATGTGCTTTTCCACAAAACACCAGTGGTTCACGTAGTGAATCTTACAGTTCTAACTTGCCAACCGTGGTCTGTATGGAATTGTTCAATAAAGGGCCCAAAATTAAGATAACATAGATGGGAGAGGTCTCTATGAATAGGAATTCCTAAGTATTTGATACCCTGTGAGGGCCAGGCAAAGGGAAAGTTGGACTGGATGGAATCCTATATGGATTTGGGGAGGGAAACATCGAGGGCCTCAGACTTCGCTGCATTGATTTTAAAATTTTACCATGTAACAAAGTGATCTATTTCAGCCATAACAGCAGGGATGGATATATGTGATTGAGTGATATATACTAGGACATCATCAGCAAATAGAGAGCACTTGTACTCGGTGCCTCCCACCTCAATCCACCTAATATTGGGGTTATGGCGAATTGATGAGAGCAGGTGCTCCGTCACTAGGATGTATGAGAGGGGACAGAGGACATCCCTCCCTTGTCCCATTGGTGATTGTGAAAGGTGATGAAAATGTTCTGACGCACCCCCTGGGCCTTGGGACACCCGGAGCCGGACCCTTTTTGGTGGATGCTGGTGGTTGTAGTCTTCGTGGCGGCGACCCGGTTCCGTGGCTCAGGGCAGTCAAACCAGTGGCGGAACTATTTATGTGGTTTTGATGTTTAAATGTCCGACTACGCCACCCGTGGATTGCGGTCAGAGTTAACCGCCGCTACAGGGCAGACCGCTGAGGCTGGTGTTGTGGGTGCAGCAGAGCGTAGCATAACTCCCCACGGGAGGAGTATAGCCTCAGGGCAGTGTATGCGGAGGATGGGGGTGATGGTGCAGGGCAGCAGCAGTAACGACACGGAGTCAGTGATGCAGTCCAGGGCCTTTACTCACAGTTCTTATTATCCAGACCACGTCTGCAGGTAACGGCTGCCCACGTCGTACTGTGCTCACCAGGTGAGGGGCTCAGACAACTCCCAGATAACTTTGGAGCACTTCACAGGACCCCCTTTGTGTGTCCTTTCTTACCAACACTTCTGTCCGGCTGCCTCGGGCCTCCTCTTGGTAAACTTGGCGCCAGTTTCCCTGACCCTATGTGGTGCCTTCCTAGCGGGTGTAGCGAGGGGCTGCGCCACATAAAATGTCAGAGCCTCCGGTTTCTAGCTGAGGGTCGCTTCCTGCCTCCACTAGTTCGGGGACCGGTCTCCCCCTTTGGCCTGACCCCTCCACGCAGGTGGATTCGGGCGTGCGGTGGCAACTCGCCCGTCCGCACCCCTGGGATCCCTTCATTCCTCGTTCCTGGAGCCTTCTCCGCTCCTCTTCCTTCCTTCTCCCTCTTCCAGGCCTGGGCCTCTGTTACTAGGCCCGCCTCCGGAGCAGAGCTCATGCAGAGCCCCTGCTCCCTGCCACTTCTGCTCAGACTTCTCTGCACTGAACTAAGATGGTGCCCACCTTTTATACTCCCTTCTCAATGCACCCAGGAACTGCTTCCTCCCTGCTCCTGCACTACAGGGTTCCCCTTCCTCAGTGTTCCCTCCCCCCACTCCAGCCAGGGACAGGGACTGTCGTGCCCATCTCAGGGGCATATTGGTCGCCCTGCCCCACGGCAATGTGGTGTAATGCATGCAGGTGTCGGGTCCTGATCCACACTCCATCCTTACCTGAGAGTGAGATATCACACCTCTGGGTGAGGTGCAATACGTCTGTAGCAACCGAGCCCTCAGGGTGCTACAGTTCCATTTATCTTCAGCCTAGGTGACGTATTGCGATACAGGGCCGTGATTTTGGCTATAAAAGGGTCCCCTAGACCCCTACCCCAAGCTTTTTAAGAGAATCATATATGGCGTGCCAGGAGACTCTATGGAATGCTTTCTCAGCATCCAACGAGAGTATCTAATTATAAATTTTTAACTGCATCTAGTCCAGGAAATACTTTGTGCCTAGTAGCAGTGTCTGCTAGTCAGCGGATTATCCCGGCTGTTAAGCAAGCTACACCACCTGTAGTTTAGACACTTAATTTTTTCAAAGGAAATGCTTCGGGACCATGGGATACTTAGTGAAGAGCATCAGGAGGCACCCCAAGGCATAGGGGCTGGGACTGGCAGTAGGATGCCTTGCGGTGGACAGCCGAGCTCGATCCTTATAAAAGCTTTTTAACTGCAGCAGCTTTAGTGGACGCTACTGGAGCTGGAATTACCGCGGCTGCTGGCATGAGACTTGCCCTCCAATAGATCCTTGTAAATGGATTTAAAGTGTATTCATTCAAATTAGAGAGACAATTTAAATTAAAAAGCTTAGAGCTGCCTCCACCACAGGGGGGCTCGCTCGACCCACCAGCGGACAGGCACCAGTATTGGGAGAGGGGGGCTGGCCGTCAGGGTTCACCGCGGCTCTGGCACAAACCCGGCGACACGGAGGTGGCACGGGCAGGAGCAGACTGGCCGTGTCGGCTTCTCACTTTTTGGATTTTAGAAGGGCATGACATGCCTATATCTGTGTCTCCCCCTCCTTTTACTCCTCCACCTCTTTTATTTTCGCATGACTATATGTACTTGTCACTTTTCCATGTGTTAGTTATGTCTTCTGAGCAGTTTGTCAGCTTTTGGACACCTTTGAAGGTGTTTTCTATGTGTTTCTATGTGTTTTTGTTTGCCTGCCATTGGTTTTAACGGTGTTCGACGAACACACGGGTGTTCAACGAACCGAACCGAACTCGAACACTACGGGGGTGGCTCAACACTACTCATAATGTACTGAACGCTGACTCAAGCATCATATATGCGTTATACATACACTTGTATGGAGCGAAGCCATGCCCTCTAGTCGGCCACGCCCACTGGACAGCAGCATCACTATTTGCGGCCTTGGTCAATACAAGTGTATGGAACGCATACAAGAAGAAGTTCTCAGGCACAAGGATAAGTCACACCCTTTTAGATCTAATACTTCCACATTGAAAAACAACAGCTCTTCATGATTAATGGTGGTGCTCTGCTTAGATCGAGAAGAGTCAATATAAAGCAGAGTCAAGAAAACCGGCACTCACTGAATCTTTTTCCTGAAAAAGTGCTTAATTCCATCGAGTGCGACATTCCTGCGGTGTGCAATGGGTGAGTGGGGGAGAAACAGACGACGGCCGTTTTGCGTCTGCATAACGCTTCTACTAGTCCAAGTGTATATATCAAAATTTGTGATAGTCAAGAGTGTAAATGTGTCTAATTTTAAATCAACCTACATATGTGACACAAGAACTAGAAGAATATAGCAATATAAAATATATGATTTTATTATTATCAATTAAAAAAGACTCATGATATATAAAGTGCAAATGGAGGGATACACAACTAAAATGAGGGGGTACCTGGGCAAATCAGTATATTAATACATTATACAATTTATGTGCCTGGTCTGAACATAGTGAATTTTAAGTACATGCCATATACTGGTTACATAATAATGGTTACATAAAGTGCATACCATATAGTGGTTACCCCATATTAAAGTGCAGTGTGCCCAAATTCATTATATAAATCAAACTCAATATACATAAAATTCCATGAATATAGATTAAATAAATAAATAGGTACCATAAAGATGAAAAAATAATAATAAATAAAGTAAACCAAGCAATTAATGAACACAGAATTAAGATGTGTACTGACCCAGGTGACCCCAATCCAACGCGCGTTTCGCCGGAGCTTTGTCGAGGATAAAGGCAGAAAGAGGGGAGAAGATATTTATTGGGAGCCGAGCCAATCAACTGCTATCTTGTAGATATGCACACCTGTGTGTGCTTTGAACCATGGCGCCATGGGAGTGACACTCTGTTCCACCCCACTGAACCGCGACTCAAGTAGAGCGCAGGACAGGGGGATGGAGTCGATCGTCAGCGTGCGTTCCACAGTGGAGCGCACAAACCGGAAGAGATGGGATAGTCGTCATAGTGGGTGTCGCATCCGGAAATGCGTTCCACCGTGGAACGCACCGTCACCAAAGGGGAAGTGAAGTGTCATCGTGCGCTCCACAGTGGAACGCACAGACCGGAAGCGACACACCAACCGTAGTGGTGGGCGTCACATCCGGGGATGCGCTCCACCGTGGGACGCACCATAGTCAGAGATGAGTGAAAAAAGTGAAGGAAACGCAAGTAGAGAATAGAAAGTGTACAAAGAAGAAGAAGAAAGTGCAGGTGAGAAAAATTATATATACAGGAACCACAAAATGTGAAGAAAGGTGACATACAATGTGAGTGAAGGATAAGTATAAATATATGTCTATGCATATATGTTATAAAAGAACGTGAGATTGTGAATGTAATATATTAATCAAGTGACACTTTCCTGATGGTGCAGCAGTTACTTTGCATAGTGACAGTACTATCCAACATAAGTCATATAACAACAGCCCATACGACTTTATAAAAGAATTACCGCGCCATATATAGTATAATTAACAGTGTAGTAATAATTAAGAACATATAGAAGTACAAAAAATATACAAGAAGTACGATGTATCGGCTCCAACACACGACTGCTATTTGAAAATGTTCAGGCGAAAGAACTAAAAAAGAAGATAAAAAGGAAACCAGTAAGTGACAATTAAAATACCGTAAAAACAAAATGGTGGTATAAAAATAGAACTACATTAAAGAACTCTCAATTTTACAAGAAGGGAGTAAAATTATTCGTTTCATTAAGGCCATAAGGTGCTAAAGTGTTCAAGGTAGTGATCCACCTAGTCTCTCTCTGTGCCAGTGTTTTCTTCCAGTTCCCACCCCTGGCCCCAGGATAAACTCTATCTATGCCACTTACCTTAAGTCCTGAGGGGTCGCATCCATGGAACAATTTAAAGTGCCAAGGTAATGTCTTCAGATGGTCCAGGTTCTCCACTTCCCTGGCTGCCTTAATGTCTAGGACATGTTCCCTTGTGCGTCGCCGTAATTCCCTTGATGTTAGGCCAATATAAATTTTGCCACAAGGGCATTTGGCACTGTATATAACTTCAATGGTGGTACATGTTATACTGTGGGTAATCCTGAATTCCTTGGACTGGTTAAAGTTGGAAAAAACTTTTGTGGATTCAATGTTCTCACAGGCTACACACGAGCCACATGGTCTACATCCCCACATTGGGCCTTTTGAGCCAAAAAGGCCGCATGTCTTATTTGGTTCCAAATGGCTATGTACCAAGGAGTCTTTCAAATTTTTAGAGCGACGATACGTAATCATAGGATTAGAAGGTAGGTACTTATTCAGTGTTGGATCAATTTTTAGCACTGTCCAGTATTTTCTTAGGGCTCGCCACATCTCACCATTTCTTGCATTATATGTCGAAATAAATCGTACCATGTCATCCATGCTCTTGTTTTTTCCACGATATAGAAGATCTTTTCTCTTCAGGAATTTTGCATGTCGGTAACCTCGATATATAGTCCGATCATTATATCCTCTGTTCCGGAATCTCATGGAAAGGTCACGAGCTTGTTTTTCAAAATTCACGTCATTTGAGCAGATACGCCGCATTCGTATGAATTGGCCGGTAGGAATATTCTTAATCAGATTTTTCGGATGAGATGTCGCGTGAAGTAATGCATTCGTGGAGGTAGCTTTGCGAAATGCGTCCGTTTGAATGAAGCCGTTGGAGTCAATCTCCAAAAGGACATCAAGGTACTCGATTCTTTCCCTGCCCATCTTAAAAGTCAATTTGATGTTGCGCTCATTTCCATTGAGCATACTTATCAGAGACGTGACATCCTCAGCCGAGCCCTGCCATAAGAAAAATATATCGTCTATATATCTGCCCCAATATAGAATCTTATTGGTAAGGGGCAGCGGATTAGTCATAAAGATCTCCCTCTCCCACAGCCCCAGGAAGAGATTTGCGTACGATGGGGCGCAAGCCGCCCCCATTGCTGTACCCCGGAGCTGTAGGAAGAAGGAGTCTTGAAACAGGAAAAAATTGTGACTCAATACAAAACGTAATAGTAATATGAGTGTTTGAAAATTGCTCTCGTAGTTTGACATGGTAAGAAACGCTTGTACTGCCTGCAGGCCGTCCTCATGGTCAATAGAGGTGTAAAGTGATTCCACATCGCATATGACCATGAGGACATCCTTGTCCACCTGTAATCCATCCACCTTTCTCAGAAAGTCAGTAGTGTCCTGAATGAAAGAAGGCAGAGTATGAACCAAGGGACTTAGTACGTGGTCAATAAATCTACAAATTGGTTTCCTTTTTATCTTCTTTTTTAGTTCTTTCGCCTGAACATTTTCAAATAGCAGTCGTGTGTTGGAGCCGATACATCGTACTTCTTGTATATTTTTTGTACTTCTATATGTTCTCAATTATTACTACACTGTTAATTATACTATATATGGCGCGGTAATTCTTTTATAAAGTCGTATGGGCTGTTGTTATATGACTTATGTTGGATAGTACTGTCACTATGCAAAGTAACTGCTGCACCATCAGGAAAGTGTCACTTGATTAATATATTACATTCACAATCTCACGTTCTTTTATAACATATATGCATAGACATATATTTATACTTATCCTTCACTCACATTGTATGTCACCTTTCTTCACATTTTGTGGTTCCTGTATATATAATTTTTCTCACCTGCACTTTCTTCTTCTTCTTTGTACACTTTCTATTCTCTACTTGCGTTTCCTTCACTTTTTTCACTCATCTCTGACTATGGTGCGTCCCACGGTGGAGCGCATCCCCGGATGTGACGCCCACCACTACGGTTGGTGTGTCGCTTCCGGTCTGTGCGTTCCGCTGTGGAGCGCACGATGACACTTCACTTCCCCTTTGGTGACGGTGCGTTCCACGGTGGAACGCATTTCCGGATGCGACACCCACTATGACGACTATCCCATCTCTTCCGGTTTGTGCGCTCCACTGTGGAACGCACGCTGACGATCGACTCCATCCCCCTGTCCTGCGCTCTACTTGAGTCGCGGTTCAGTGGGGTGGAACAGAGTGTCACTCCCATGGCGCCATGGTTCAAAGCACACACAGATGTGCATATCTACAAGATAGCAGTTGATTGGCTCGGCTCCCAATAAATATCTTCTCCCCTCTTTCTGCCTTTATCCTCGACAAAGCTCCGGCGAAACGCGCGTTGGATTGGGGTCACCTGGGTCAGTACACATCTTAATTCTGTGTTCATTAATTGCTTGGTTTACTTTATTTATTATTATTTTTTCATCTTTATGGTACCTATTTATTTATTTAATCTATATTCATGGAATTTTATGTATATTGAGTTTGATTTATATAATGAATTTGGGCACACTGCACTTTAATATGGGGTAACCACTATATGGTATGCACTTTATGTAACCATTATTATGTAACCAGTATATGGCATGTACTTAAAATTCACTATGTTCAGACCAGTCACATAAATTGTATAATGTACTAATATACTGATTTGCCCAGGTACCCCCTCATTTTAGTTGTGTATCCCTCCATTTGCACTTTATATATCATGAGTCTTTTTTAATTGATAATAATAAAATCATATATTTTATATTGCTATATTCTTCTAGTTCTTGTGTCACATATGTAGGTTGATACAAATCATATATTTTATATTGCTATATTCTTCTAGTTCTTGTGTCACATATGTAGGTTGATACTAGTCCAAGTGTGTAGAGTGAGGCCCCGCCCACTGGACGGGCTCTGGCTGTAAGTATGTGTAACTCATACATACCCTCTAGTCCCACCTCAGAAACCGGCGAAACCCCCGAATGATTATTGGAGACACACCGCAAGCCTGTATGACTGAAAGCTGGCGGCTCTTAGAAGGAATAAAGTTATTTTGGCTGATATTAAAAATATATAATCCTTTCTCTAGGGGCATGCATAAAAATCATGGGGCTGAAAAGTCCTAATTAAATACTCACCTCCCAAAAAAACTATTTGGCAAAGTGGCCAGGGTTATGTTGGCGGAGTTTCATCGCACATCACAGCCCAGCATCACACGCGCTCTTTCCTGCACTGCTTTCATTAACATTAAGTGTGCGTGATGCTGGGCTGTGATGTGCGGTGAAACTCCGCCCAGAGCCCAGTCACTCAGGTAGACTGGGTCGGCTATGCCGAGTGAGCTTCCAATTGCAGGAGTTGTCGAGACATCAAAGGCAGCTGCAGCCAGGGGTCATGAGATGGGGATGAGCGGACAGCAATCGCGCCGCTCACAGACACATTTGGAAATGCAAGGTATTTGAAGAAAGCCTTATTTCCAAGGTTTAAATCGATCTGCCCACTACACATTGCAGTGGCAACCTCTTTAAGGGACCCCCCCAAATGACATCCGCGCAGTTTAAGCCACCACAAATTATGAGGGCACCCACAGCGTCCCACAGTATTTGTGCCCACAAAGCACCCCTCACTCAGTATGAAGGTCCCCACAGCCCTCGCACACAATATGAAAGTCCCAACAGCTCACCACACAGTGTAATAGTCCCCACAGCCCAATACACAGTATGAAAGCCCCACGCAATATAACTGCCCCCATACCATGAAGGTACCCACAGCCCCCAACACAGTATGATGCCCTATCACATTGCCCAACACTCTATGATACACCCCACATAATCTGATCACACAATACCCAACTCACACAGTATTATGCCCCAAAGTTTGAGTTCCCGGCGTACTCGCAAAAGATCATGATGTCCCCACAGTTCCCCCACACATTATGAAGCCCCTTTAGTGACCAGCAACAAAGTAAGAGGCCTCCACATGTATGAGAACAATCACAGACTCTCCAAAGTATTAGAGATCCCACAGCACCCCATACAGTTTAATGGCTTCCACAGCCCCCCCACCCCCCACCCAAACAGTATGACAGAGCCAACAGCCTCTCACACAGTGTTGTGTCTCGCACAACCTTACAAGGTGAGCGATTTTATCTTTATTCATCAAACTTTTAACCCGGATAAGACCCTATTGCGCTGTTGCATTTCTCTGCAGCCCCCACAGCCCGATATACAGTAGGATTTTTCCACTGCCACCACAAACAATATGATGACACCCCAAAGCACCCACACAGGATGATGCCTCCACAGCCACCCACATACAATATGATGCCCACACACAGTATGATTGCCCCCACAGCCCTATACACAGTAAAATACCCCCACACATTATAGAATCCCTCCCAAAATGCACCACAGCCCCCAGAGTACGAGGGCCCCCACACCACCCCCAACACAGTATGACTGCCCACATAGCCCCCTTCCCCACATTGTATGATGGCCTCCAAAGCACAACTCCCAAAATACAGTATGTTGGCACCCACAGCCCTCACAAAGCATGATTGCCCCACCAGCTTCCCACACAGTATGATAGTCCCCCCATGCAGCCCCAACAGCACCCAGACCCCACAAGTACTGACTGACAAAATTAAAAAAATACTCGCCTAGTCCTGTTCCTATGATGCGCTGCTCCGGTCTGTGCAGTGTGTGGGCTTTGGCACATTGCAGTAGGTTTGGTGTAGTGATGTCATTGTGCCTGCTATGCTGGGTAATCAGATACACAGGCTGAATAGTGGAACAAGGATCCAACGAGACACACGGGGAAAGCTTGTGGCGGTGTAGCTTGCCAATGCCCTCCAAACTCACTGACCCCATAGCGGCCGCAATGTCTGCCGTTATTTTTGGTGTACCAAAGCCTCTCGCATATTACTAGGCAGGATCCAAAGAAACTGAGAGGATTACTAGACAGGAATCAAGGAGAGTGACAATCCCTATGGTAGCTTAGACTGTAATCATACTGGTTGTCTAAAGCATAAAATATCTTCCTTTAGTTTATAAAGGCCTCAGATTACAATATTTTTAAGTTACAATAGCCTTTCCTGGGCTACTGTAACTTGATACACCCTACAGTGAGAAATCAATCAGTATATCACTTTTGTATCAAGTAAATCCAATCGATAAGCGCTATATGATCTTAAGTGCACGTGTTAATGACTGTCGTTCTCAAGGAGTATTCCTACAATACTGAACTGCTCACTACACAAGGTTAAGGCAGCTCCATAATATTTATGTGTATTTAAAAGAGATTTACTAAGCCAGAATTCTGGCATAATTGAGCCACAAAAACTGTTTTTCATGCTTTGCAACACATTTATTATGTATTTCAGTCAAATTTTCTTATTCTCTATGGCAAATCTGTGAAAGGTATGCTCTCATTGGAAAGGGACATGGCTTGAAATGCAATGCCATGAGCCAAACTTTTGGAACAATTTTCAGATGCAAAGCAAAACTGTCTAAAATGCAACACATTTATCAAGGTTCCACATCCATTTTAATAAATGGTGCATTTTAGCAATAGTTATTTTAAGTTTACACTGTATAAAGTTAGATAGTCTTAGTAAATCTTGCTCATTGTGTGCACTGTCATCTACACAGAAATCAATTTACAGCCTCCAGAAATGCCTCTTTTTTACATACAGTATTAAGACTTTCTTTATCTGTATCAGTTGGTTCATGCTCATTACTTATTTCACAGTGATATTTTTAATTTAGGATTTAAAACAAATGTGTTACGAGTCCAGGTGGTGTAACCTCTGTGCTTCGGTGCAAGGAGGGACCAGAGGGGCGTGACTAAGTGCCTACACGGCCTGACCAAGGTCGCACGGCGGCTCAATCGACTCCGTGAACCAGGGAGGGACCGGGCAGAGGGACCAGGTGCCACTCTGGGGCCGACCTTGTGTGAGAGCAGGTGACTCCCACGGGTCAGATGACAGGAACTGACCGGTACAGCGGATGAGCACGGCAGGAAGGCTGACGGGTGGACTGGGTAGATCAGCAGGCAGGTTCGGCAGATAGCCAGATGGGTGCTCCGGGTAGGCGAGCAGGCGGGCACGGCAGGTAACTGGCAGGTGCTTCGGGCGAACTGGCTGGCGGGCACGACAGGTAACAGGCAGGTGCTCCAGGTAAGCAGACTGGCGGGCACAGCAGGTTACAGACAGGTGCTCCAGGTAAGTAGGCTGACGGGCACAAGTGTGGACAGACTGGAGAACAGCACTGTTAAGACAGGCTAGCGGGCTGGACTGACAGAAGACTGGCAGGCAGGACTGACAGGTAGCGGGACCTGAGGGCTGGAGCAAGTGTTTAGCACACGGATCAACAACCTTGCACAGGCACCTCCATATTGGAGGAGGTGCCTAATATAGGGGAAGTCCTCCGGACTCTATAGGACGGCGCGCGCGGCCCCTTTAAGAGGGAGGGAGCGCGAGCCCTAGGCACAGAGCCCGGGAAGCTGCGCACAGAGCGTGCCACAGCAGCAGGGGAGCAGAAGGATGCCGGACCTGGATCGCGGCGGTGAGGTGTCTCTGCCTGGCTGGAGGCAGGGACGCCGAAGCTAAAAAATGTACAAATGTATGGTATCAAATTGAAAGAATTTCAAGTTACTGAACAATTTTGTCTTCTTGGAACAAATTAATATAGTAACCTGACAAGCTACAGTATAGCTAATATTTTTTATAAGATTGCCACAGTGAAATCCTTTAAATTCCAGCTGTTTCTCACGATTCTGATGTAGTCTGTAGAGTGTGGCACAAATTAATGATCTCATTATAAACTATAATAAACTCCTCTTAATCAGTTTGTTATAGAAAAGAGACTATTTTTATTTGTATTTGGAGGTGGATGTCACTTCCCTGTCCTGGCTTCAGTGCCGGTCTCTTGCAGCCGACTCTCTCTCTGCTATTTATCAAAAGCCACCTCTGTCTGTGCTATTGCGTATAGGGTAACAATGGTAACCCGACACACACCACTGATATTACTATCCTTTTCAAGCTCACAAAGGTCGCTGCACACCTTCAGACTATTCAGTTGATAACCAGCACTCTGTCTAGCCACATGACAAACCCAACTATGCAATCGTTTCGCCCTGCTGCAGGATATGTCTCCTAACTATCACACATTTGCTGTTCCAAGGTGCTGTCCGTACACTCAGCTCTGCTACATCAAGGAGCCCGTTTGCCAATCCGGCTGTTATGCTAGGGTGCTGTCCGCACATTTGGCTCCGCTATACCAATGTACTTACCTAACAATTAGGCTCGTCTTTTCCAAAGTGGTGTCTGCACACTTGGCTCTGCTGCATTAAAGGGGTTGTAAGGTCAAAAGTGATGTCTGCAGTCCTGTGTGACTGCACTTATGAATCCCTCCAACGCAGGCACTGAGCGCTGCGGGGATTCGCCAGTATGAGACCTGTTAACGGAGGGTATGTATGTCTTATACATACCCCCAGACAGTGGGCGTAGCCTCGCTCTCCATACCCTTGTATTGAGCGAGGCAGCACCTTCTAGTCGGACGTGCCCACTGGCCATCCACGTCGCTCGTGTATGGAGCGAGGCGGCGCTGAATAGCCGGGGGTATGTATAATGCATACATACCCTCCGTTACCAGGTATTATACCGGCGAATCCATGTGTCTGAATGTACATGAGGGCAGCACAGGGAAAACTTTATGCACACGCAAAGCCCAACAATAATCACCTGCCTGTTCATTATTATGAATTAGCCCTTATCAAGAATAGCCCATGGTAATAAGAACATATTAACATGGCACTAACATCATATGCAATGTTATAAATCATCCAGTACCATATTTTTATATTGAAATACTGTATACCAAGAGAATGTCCATAAATAATCACTTTAATTAGAGTTTCACGTTTCTTTGTGTGGATTTGCCTAATCTACAAAGTAGGGAAAAAAATTCATAACAAAGTATTACACGTAAGCTCAATGTGTCCTTTGCCATATTGAAAACTTACACTAGCAATTAATCACTACACTCAGATGCACCAAGAGGGAATTGAAATCTAAAATATATAAACAGACAGTATATTTATTCATTTGTGCCAATACAACTCATCTTTATATCTAGCCCTTTTTTGCACCTATCACCCCCAAAAAGTTGCCCCTCTAGACTCTATTCTCCAGTTGCCATTGGAACCTTCCTGTTCTAGTGCTCCTCCTTGATCATGCTGCAGTGCAGCGTCTCTCAGTTGGCTTCCAGCCAGCATCGCTCTACTCTGCGTCCAGCACTGACATAAAGTTTATTCTACATTTATAATACACTTGTTTGCCGCCGGGTTCCTGAGGGAGGGTGGGAACAGAGGGACCTGCGATAGCACTCCACCACCACCGCAACTATCCGGTAAGCTACGTCTGGACCATAAGACACACCCCCCATTTTTCTCCCAAATTTGGGGGGAAAAAAGTAAGTCTTATGGTCCGAAAAATACGGTTAAGTCCCCTGCCCCTAGGTTCTCATCTCAATGTGAATAGAAGCTTTACAACTGTATAAATTTAATATGTGTTGTTTCCTTTTAGGGTAGGGTCAGATGTTGAGACCAAAATTTTAGCTATCAAGATGGACAATTGCCGCACAATTGTGTTTCACAATCATGTGGCCATTTGCCTTCCACTGGTTGGTGGAGCTTCATACGCGATGCCAAAGCACCCGTCTAACTGTACAGTTTCGCTTTCATAACTATATATTAGATCCTTCTTCTAGGATGACCCCTAGAAGAAGGCACAGCGCCGAAACGCGCGTAGGGTTGATGATACCTGGACTGGCATACAAATAGATACATATGTGAGTATTATTATATCTGTATTCATTTTTGAGTGCTAAATGAAACTGTTTGTCTACTAATTATGCACTGTGCACTTTAGCATTCTATGGAGCTTCGTTGTTCCATGTGCTTACAGCTGGGTTAAGACATGGGTTTGATATACCCATACCTCTGTTTGCTCCATATATGGATTTGTTCTACTATGTGATCGGCCAGTTTTCTGGTATTTCTATTATAGCTTACTATCAATGTACTTATGCCACTTTTCATTACATATGTCTTTTTAAAATTTTGTATCTATAAATAAAAAAGTGTGATTTGTTTGCATAATATTGTTCCCATACGTCATTTTTTCTGATATGAACTGCTACTATAGACGTTGAACAGAGTTTCTGTATAATATTCATTGGATAGATGACCTTGGTGGTCAATTAATCTGCTTCATATTAGATCCATATGTAGAGATCTTAGGATATATATCCCTAAAAATTATAAGGAGTATAGAAAACTAGTTCTTAGGCATAATTGTAACAATCTATGTTGGAACCTGTCAGTTAAAGGGCTTGTCTGGTAAGGAAAAAAAAGTTATCACCTATCCCAATGATAGCTGATAACGTGATTATCCCCTTTATGACCGGAGCATTTTCCATTTTTGCGTTTTCGTTTTTTGCTCCCCTTGTTCCCAGAGCCATAACTTTTTTATTTTTCGGTCAATATGGCCGTGTGAGGGCTTATTTTTTTGCAGGACAAGTTGTACTTTTGAACGCTATCACTGGTTTTACCATATCGTGTACTGGAAAATGGGAAAAAAATCCAAGTGCGGTGAAATTGCAAAAAAGTGCAATACCGCAGTTGTTTTTTTTCTATAACTACGTTCACTGAATGCTAAAACTGAACTGCCATTATTATTCTCCAGGTCGTTACGAGTTCGTAGATACCAAACATGTATAGGTTCTTTTTTATATAAGTGGTGAAAAAAAATCCAGAGTTTGCTTAAAAAAAAAAGTCGACATTTTCCAAGACCTCTAGCGTCTCCATTTTTCGTGATCTGGAGCCAGGTTAGGGCTTATTTTTTGTGTGCCGAGTTGACGTTTTTATTGATACCATTTTGGGTAGATCTGATGTTTTGATCGCCCCTTATTGCATTTTATTGCAATGTTGCAGCGACCAAAAAACGTAATTCTGGCGTTTAGAATTTTTTTCTCACTACGGCATTTACCGATCGGATTCATTCTTTTATTATATTGATAGATCAGGCGATTCTGAACGCGGCGATACCAAATATGTGTATGTGGGTTTTTTTTTTCATTGTTTTATTTTGAATGAGTTTTATTTTTTTTATATTTTTAAAAACATTTTTTTTTACTTTTTGCTTGCTTCTATAGTCTCCATGGGAGACTAGAAGCAGCACTTGCCTGATCGGTTCTGCTGCATACAGGCGATGGGCAGATCGCCTGTATGCAGCAGATGTGCTCACTTGCTATGAGCGCCAATCACTGGGCGGCGCTCATGTCAATCTGGACACGACCACCACAGGGGTCAGCTGCAGACCCCGGGTTGTCATGCCAACCCATCGGTGACCCGCGATCACTGATGGGCGGGGTAAGTGACGCGCATCCGATTTGCGAGAGTTAAATGCCGGTCAGAGATTGACAGCGGCATTTAACTAGTTAGCAGCAGCGGGTGGATCGCGATTCCCCCGGCGGCCGTTGAGGGCACATGTCAGCTGTATAAATCAGCTGACATGTGCCCGTTTCAGTGCGGGCTAAGCGCCGGAGCCCGCGCTGAACCGGGGGTTCCGACGTGGTCAGTACTATTGTGTACCACGTCGGAAAGGGGTTAATGGGTGCCCCACAGCTGAGACCTGCACTGATCGGCAAATCGGAGCATTTTTATCATAGAGGCGGATCTTCTAACTTCAGACTGATACTCCATTCATTCTGTCTGGTGCTGCTGGGAAAACCTGATCACAGCACTCGGTAGCTCAATATGGAATAAATGGAGCGCAGGCTAAGCATGCGCACTGCTGCTCCATTCTTATGGGGCATAGGTGTTTTAGCTCTCTTGTAGCTGCTTGAATACACAAAGGGGTTTTTGTAGCAAAACAGAATAAAGTTTATTGTCTTTCATAAAAATTGTAACTCCAAAGTGAAAACAGCCTTTCTTCAGCCCAAATGAATAATATAAATAGTCCATTCTTCAGCCCACATGTACAACATAAACAGTCCTTTCTTCAGCACAATACAACAAAGTAAATGTAGAAGTCTCACCAATCTTGGTATCGCAGGCAGTAGTAGTTCAAGTAGGTTTAAACGCTTTCACCAACAAACACCTATGTGCTGAGCTAACCCAGCAGCCTATTATTAGATTTCTAAGACCTGAACAGGAATATGGGATCGACCTCTCCCACCCAGGGTCTTTTGGGCGCTCCTAAATACTGGACCCAAAATCTGGTCAAAGTAAATCCATCTCTGTAACCTTGCCTCCTGCTTTCTTACATACTGCCCCACTCTACCCAAAGACAGGAACTGGGTACCATCTGCCCATAACAGTGTACCCTTGACAAAGCATTCGTATTCCCATGTAGCTTACCGGGTCTATGCACTTTGAGACTTCATGCCTGTATTCAAACACCAATTGTTGGGGTTTCAGCTCTCTGGTAGCTGTTTGGATATGAACAGGTACAGGTTTTTTTTTTATATCAAAACAGAATAAAGTTTATTGTCCTTCATAAACCTTATAACTCCAAAGTGAAAGCTTTCTTAAGCCCAAATGAATAACATAAACAGTCCTTTCCTTTTTTCAGCCCGAATGAATATTATAAACAGAAAAAACTGACCGTCACTTCCAAAACAAGAAATAGGTGTGTACAGGTGCTTAATAGGAGCAGCTACCTCCATATACAACTAACAAATATATTTCTCATTTATTTCTATTTTCTAGAGCAGTAATGCTATTCAAATTTCATATATTTCATGTTCGCATACTTAGCGTTGCAAAGTGCTACTTTGTTTGTTAGTTGCATATCATAAACAGTCCTTTCTTCAGCGCAATACAATAAGGTAAATGTAGCAGTTTCAACAATCTTAGTATCGCAGGCAGTAGCAGCTCAAGTAGGTTTAAACGCTTTCACCAGCAAACACCTCTGTTCAGCTCCAGCACAACTTACTCTGCTGAACTAACCCAGCTGACTGAGACCCAGACAGGCGGCTCTTCTGCCATCCAGGCTTTTCTGGTTGCTCCTAAATACCAGACCCAAAATAAATCCATCTCAGTAACCTTACCTCCTGCTTTCTTACTGGGAATAAAAGTTACATATTCTGCCGATTGGTGTGGGTCCCAGAGGTACGCCTCACCGATCAACAAGTTATCACCAATCCTGCTGATAGGTGATTACTTTTTTAACTGGACAACCTCTTTAAGCCATACTTCTGTATTGCTAGCAAGCTTTTAAAACTTGCTGCAACTGTTGAACACTTTCAGCCCACAAAGAAGTGTTAGCTCTGGGGTTTTAACCTCTGAATGTCAATGCCCTCATTTTAAGGCAGCAAGCAAAGATTATGAAAATGATGAGGAGTTTAAAGACAAGTATATTAGAAAGTTGAATGGATTTTGTTTTAAAACAAATAATTAAAAAAAACAACTAATAAATCCACCTGAATGTTTGTTATACCATTAACAGACCATATGTTAGTAACATAAAATGAAGTACAGTTGCTGTACAGTACGGAAGGCATTATAGACCTCTGAGCAACACACAAAGTCCATGTTTGGGAAGGGAGCATTGTAGAGTGCTCCTTCCCATAAAATTACAACCTACTTTACTATTAAGCAACCTGATTTCTTATTTATTAACTTTACAGTTAAAACCGGACATAAAGTACGTATATCACTAATAGGCCAGAAAAACTGAGGCCAGGAGGGAAATACTACGCTCCAACTGTTTGTGTGTATGTGCTTACACAATATATACCTTATAAATAAGTGCACTCAGAAGAGAGGTGTGAGAAGGGAAGTATCTTGACTAGATTGCCAGTACTATGTCACACGCAGTGCATATGTGTGCACATAACAGAGACACATATATTAACATATATACAAAGGAAGCACTGGAAAGGAGGTGCTCAGAAAAAAAACAAGCTCATCAGCGTCCTCCCTCTTTAACTCAGATTGCAACTCAATGCGTATATGTGCTGTGCACAAATTACATTATTGAGTGTGTAGAGGGAGTTCTCGGAAACAAAATACTAATGAAACTTGAGCTTATCATCCGCTTTTCTGTTTACTTCACAGAATCCAGTCATATCTGTACACGAGCCCCCATAATACGAGTCTTATTGATAAGTATACACTACCAAGTGCATGCAACAGTTCTGGGTCGGACTAGAGCGTGTTATTTCCTCCACTCACACAGTCAAGCTCTGGTAGGGAAAGGACTTGGTGCTTGTCACCCCCTCCGCTCCGCTGTTGACGTCACACAATGTATTTACATATGTATATGCAACTAGGCTCTTTAGTTCCAGCAAGGGGAAATATTAATGCTTCAGCATACCAAGACATTTTGGACAGTAGTATCCTTCGAAATTCATGGGAACAGTTTGCGAAGACCCTTATCTGTTCCAAAATAATTGTGTCTCAAGGCACAAAGCAACGTCCATGAAGACTTGGTTGGGTGACTTTTGTGTAGAAAATTTTAACTGGCTGTATAGAGCACTGACCTCTACCCCATTGAACATCCTTTGGGATGAACTAAAACAGAGATTTTGAGCTAGGCCCTCTCCTCCAACATCAGTGTATGACCTCAGAAATGCTCTTCTGCATTAATGGGCAAAAATTCATACAAACACACTCCAAAGTATTGTAGAAAGTCTTCCCAGAAGAATGGAAGTTGTTACAGCTGCAATAAGGGGACAAACTCCATACTAATGCCTATGAATATACTGTAGAATAAGATGTCATAAAAGCTCCTGTAGGTGTAATGTGTCAGTGTCCCAATACTTTTAGTATAGTATGTAGCCACGGCCAAAAGTTTTGCGACTGACACAATTTTAACTTTATTTACAGTGTTGTCCCTTATTTTTTTAAGACTTGTACAGTTCGCCCTGGCAGCTAGATAACAGCTTCTGGGCCAAATCACAACTGATGACAACTCATTCTTACCTAACCAGTGCTTGGAATTTATCACAATTTCCGTGTTATTATTTATCCACTACTTTTTGAAGATTGACCACCCACTCAATAGGATTGAGATCTGGGAAGTTTCCTGGCCATAGACCCAAAATGTCAAAGTTTTGCTCACAGAGCCACTTAGTTATCACTTTTGCCTTGTGACATCGAGCTTCAACATGCAGGAAAAAGCACTGATCATCACCAAATTGCTCCTGGATTATTGGAACAGGTTGCTCTCGGAGGATATTTAGATATTATTCTTTATTCATGGCTGTGTTCTTAGATAAAATTTTGAGTAATTCCACTGCTAGGATGAAAAGCAAACCCATAAATGAATGTTTTCAGGATGCGTTACTGTTGTTATGACACAGGACTCATGGTAGCTCTCACCTCTTCTTTTCAAGATAATGCATCTTCTAGATATCCCAAACAGTCTGAAGTGGGCTTCATCAGAGAAAATAACTTTACCCCAGTCATCTGCAGTCTGATCCTTTCTGCAGTTATTTTCTCTTATGAAGACCCTTCTGCGTTTACCTCTGAGATGTACACATAACCCTGCACCAGTCTGTTTACCTCATAGATTACCTCCATATACATGTACATATAAGGCTGTGTGCCCACTTTGCGCTTTTTAAGCGTTTCCGCAGCGGCTATTCCGCCGCAGAAACGCTTAAAAAAAGCTTGGTAGAAGGTCTGCAATGTTCCCCAATGATAATCCGCATGTGCTGTGCAGATTATCATTGCGGAAAAATCCACAGCACTACCAATTATTTTGCGTAAGTGCGACGTTTTTGCCGCCATTGACTTTCATTGAATCGCTTAATATCCGCATGACTACATGCGCACATGCGGATATTAAGCGATTCAATGTGCGGATGGTACCAGGGTCTGGAGAAGATGAGACTCTCCTCCAGACCCGGGTACCATAGCACCTGTAAAAAAAAAAAGATTTTAAAATAAAAAATATACATTATACTCACCTTCTGATGGCCCCCGGTCTCCTTAGCGATGCGTCCTGGCTCCCCGGCAGCTCGCGATGGTCTAAAAGGACCTTCCATTACGACATTTAGTCATGTGACAGGTCACGCGACCGCTGACCTGTCACCAGTCTGTTTACCTCCGAGATTACCTCCATATACATGTACAATAACCCTGCACCAGTCTGTTTACCTCATACATTACCTCCATATACATGTATAATAACCCTGCACCAGTCTGTTTACCTCATACATTACCTATATACATGTACAATAACCCTGCACCAGTCTACCTCATAAATTACCTATATACATGTACAATAACCCTGCACCAGTCTGTTTACCTCATAAATTACCTATATACATGTACAATAAGCCTGCGCCAGTCTGTTTACCTCATAAATTACCTATATACATGTACAATAACCCTGCACCAGTCTGTTTACCTCATACATTACCTATATACATGTACAATAACCCTGCACCAGTCTGTTTACCTCATAAATTACCTATATACATGTACAATAATCAAGCACCAGTCTGTTTACCTCATAAATTACCTCCATATACATGTACAATAACTCTGCACCAGTCTGTTTACCTCATAAATTACCTATATACATGTACAATAACCAAGCACCAGTCTGTTTACCTCATAAATTACCTATATACATGTACAATAACCCTGCACCAGTCTGTTTACCTCATAAATCACCTCCATACACTGCACATGCGCTTACATGAGATGTACACATTACCATGTGCACCCGGAGCTCTAGGAGGAGGGCGGGGAGGAAGCGCTGACTTCTCGGCTCCTCCTCTCTGTTTACATCAGTGCTGAATTTTATCTGCGCAACATGAGCTGGAATGCGGACATAGAAGAGTTCCCAGCAGTCAGCGTGCGGCACGGCGGCTCTCCTCACATCACTGCTCCCTCATCACACACACAGGACAACTGACGTCAAGACTCCATTCTACATGCGTGTGAGGGAGCAACTACATAACAACACACTGTCCTGCCACCACATTACTACCCAGTGGGCTCAGTGAGACAAGGGGCGTGTGCCCGGTGTGAACAGCAAGTGGAAGCTGCGCAGCCCTCCATAGAGCATGAGGCTTGTAACATGTCAGTCCATGCTCAGGACAGAGCGTTATGGAGCCTATAGGCTCACACCTACACACTGTATACCGAATATAGCCATATAGAGAGCTGTGGACTGTATATGGCCCCATATAAGATCGCTTTATATTACAGAGCTATTTACTATATATCCCCATATAAGATAGCTTTATATTATACTGCTATTTACTATATATCCCCATATAAGATAGCTTTATATTGTATATAGAGGTTTACTGTAGACATCCATATAGACAACTATATATTCAAAAAGCTATACACTATGTATAGCCATACAGAGAGCGGTATACTGCATATATAGCCATACTGTTTATATCTATAAAGATAGCTGTATACTGTGTTTATACAGCTACATACCGTATATATCCATGGACAGCTGTATACTTTATATCTAAAGCTGTATATTGTGTATAGATAGCAGTTTGCTGTATATAGCCATACTGTGCATACATAACTGTGTAAATCCATATAGCTGTATACTGTCTGTAGACAACAGTCTATGTCCCTAGAGACAGCTGTATACTGTAGTTAGCTGTGTATGCTATATATCCATATGCATAGCTGTATACTGTATATATATGTCTGGCAGTATACTGCATATAGACAGCTGTACACTGTTTCCCTATAGATAGCAGTATACTGTCTATATCCCTATGCACAGCTGTATACTGTCAATAGCTAGCTGTATACGGTCTACATCTATATGCACAGCTGTATACTGTCTATAGATAGCAGTATACACTGTGTATACCATCCAGCTCGTGCCCTGGACAATAGGGGGGCGTGGCGCGTGTCCAGGGCTCGGGCTGCATTATGCTGTGCGGCTGGAAAACATGACGCTGGTTATTGATAAACAGCTCCTAATGATTCAGCTATCAGCTCTCATCAGTGGCCAGAAGAGACAAGTGCTAAGACCACACGCAGGTGGCCATGACTCACCATGAAGGATGAGCTGAGCCGCAGCCTCTTCAGTGAGGGCTCAGTAGCCACAGTGCCCCTGCCATGTAGCTGGGTGTGCCAGGGAATGTGAGCACTGAGCACAAGACTTGGTGACAGAGGTGAGCACTGCAGGTGGCTGCTGCTTCCTTCTCCATGTGTTGTGCTGGAAGTGGCTGCTCCTCCCTCCTCTATTTTCTCTCATGCTGGATGTGGCTCCTGCTGCTTCTCCCTCTGCTGTCCAATACCATGCTGTGCTGCACCTCTCCCTCCATCTCTGCGTGCGATGAATGGAAGTTTGCTCTGCTTCGCCGTCACTTCTCCTTTTTAGCAGAGAAAGTTCAGCCTCATCTCACCCCTTTCCCAGTCAAGTTGCCAGCACGCAGTGTCCTGCCCCCTAACATCTTCTTGGCCATGCATCTGGATCCTAGGAGTCTGTGGAGAACGTGATAGGACTGTGAGTGCTGCAGAGCCCTGTCCTATTCCTTCTCAGTCCCCTGTCGTAGCTGTAGCCTGTGGCTCCTCTCTGATGTGGTTACATTATATCATGTCCATCATGTGACACCACAAGCTGCTCTGAATGGAAACTTAAAGGGGCCTCACGTGACTGCAGAAACAGCAAACAGGATACGCAGCAAACCTTGCCAGCATCAGCACCCTGCTCATCATCACCAGGAACACTCATCCCTGCAGCGCATCATCATCATCAGGATTCCTGCTCAACATAACAAAACAAGGAGATGATCACACAGTAGCTTCCTGGGCTGCAATGACACATAGTTTGTATCTTTCCATAAACCTAATAGGCTGTGTACTGTAAAATTCATTGAAGTCAGCAACATGACTCAGCATTACTTTATTCCTAATAGCTTTGTTTATAGTTCTTCCAATAGAGGTTAGTATGTCCCCAGTTCCTAATGTATAGTAAAAGGTTTGCATTTGAAAAAGAACATTTCCCCAAAATATCATAGGGAGTATATAATTCTCAAATGATAAAGCAAACTAGCTATGTATAAATATGAGAGCAGGCATATGTCACAGCATAAATATGCAGCAGTACTGGTGGGGTGGCACTTATGTATAAAAAAATCTTAGATTTTTGCACAACTTGACAGAAGTAAAACAGTCAATCTAGACTTCTATTAATATGGCACCCTATGCAAAGATAGTAAAGTATGTGGAGTGGCCCACTCAACTATGAGCCCAAACGGCACAAAAAAAGAATGTACTGGTTGACTAATAAAACCTATAGGGGTTGTCTCAAGATCATTTTTTCAAATCGCTTTGCTCCACAGCCTACCATCATCCTGTTTGCAGGGAGTGGCATGTTTCTGAATGAACGACAGTTCAGACCAGTGGCAACAGTGCATTGTTGGCCCAAACTGTTTTCTCTGATGCTGCAAGCAGATGCAGCTTGGTGTCTGCAACACCAAAGAAATGTAGGGGACTGAAGCTGGCCAAAACGGGAGCCAACTTCAAAGCAGTGCTGTGTACCAAAGAGCTTGAAAGGGTTGCGCTACTCACCTAGGAGCCCAGTCACTGCTTATAGATTACAGTGCTGCTCACCGTTATTGGGACACCTTCGTTGTTTTCATAGACTGTACAATATCTTCAGAAATAAATGAAAATGGACCAAAGTTATATCTTCAGGATTTTTTAATTAGTGGTCCAAAGTAATACAACAATAAAACATTGTTTTTCAACTTCCATGTTGCAATTTCAAAGAAAAAACAGAATAAACAGCATGTGCAGCAATAAAGGCATCCCTAATTAATACTTGGTTGCACATCCTTTGGCATTGCTGACAGCCTCCAAACTTTTCTTGTAGCCATCTATAAGCTTCTTGCACTTCTCAGCTGGAATTTTCTCCCACTCTTCCTTTAGGCTATGTGCCCACGTTGCGGACCTGAAGCATATTTTTTACGCTTCTCCCTGGCGGGAAAATCGCATGCGGATATTACATGCGGTTTTCCCGCCAGGTAGAAGCGTTTGTGAGGCGTCTTTGCATGCATTTCCGCATGCGTGTTATCAAGCACTTCTCCAAGCATCACTTGGAAAAGTGCTTGACAACTTGTTCAGAATGGTAAAAAAATAAAAAAATAAACTTTATACTCACCTTCTGATGCATCCTCTGCCCCGTCCGGAGTCTTGAGCGGCTCACGCTGTTGTGTGCAGGACCTGCGGTGACGTCATTGAGTCATGTGGTGGGTCACATGACTCAATGACGTGGCAGGTCCTTCAGACAACAGCGCGACGGAGGGAAAACATCAGAAGATAAGTATAAACTTTATTTTATTCTTTTTTTTACAGGTTCTTTGGTACCCAGGTCTGGATGAGAGTCTCCTCTCATCCAGACTTGGGTACCATCCGCACATTGATTCCGCTGCGCTTCCGCAAAATTAATGAACATGCTGCGGATTTTTGACTGCAGCATATACGCTGCGGAAAAATCCGCAGCATGGGCATTGACATTGCGGAATGCCATTGGGGACCATGGGGTGCGGATATACATGCGTTTTTCAAGCGTTTACGCTGCGGAAATTCCGCAGCATATACGCTTGAAAAACGCTACGTGGGCACACAGCCTTACAGTTTGTTCAAGCTCTTGAATGTTTGCAGCGTTCTTTTTCCCAATGGCAGATTTCAGCTCACCTCAAAGATTTTCAATGGGATTGAGATCAGGACTCATTTCTGGCCATTTTAAAACAGTCCATTTTTTTGTTTTTCAACCATTCCTGTGTACTTTTGGATGTGTGCTTTGGGTCATTGTCTTGCTGGAGGACCCATGATCTTGTTTTCTTTCACTAAGTAGAATATTTTGCTCTAAAATCTCTTGATAATTCTCTGATTTCATGATTCCTGTGATACGGTCAAGGCCTCCACTACCAGACGCAGCAAAGCAACCCTACAGCATTATAGAGCCTCCACCATGCTTAACTGTTGGTAAGTTGTTATTTTCCTTATAAGCTTCATTGTGCCATCTGTAAACCAACTTTTTCTTTGCATTGCCAAAAGCTCTATTTTTGTTTCATTTGTCCACAGAACATTTTCCCAGAAGGATTGTGGATTGTCAAGGTACTTTTTGGCAAAAATCAGTCGCTCCTTTTTATGTCTTTTCTTCAGCAATGGTTTCTTCCTTGGCCTTCGCCCATAAAGCTCTGCTTGGTTTAGTGTATGGCGTATGGTACTTGTTGAAATCATGACCCCAGACTAATCCAGGTTGGCCATCAGGTCTTTGGATGTTTGATGTGATGTTTTTTAAACCATTCGCACCAACCTTCGAAGACATCTCTTGTCAATTTTCCTCTTTCCCCCATGTCTAGGGAGGTTCTTGATGGTTCCTTGCCTGGCAAACTTCTTATTAATATTGCACACTATTGAAACTGGGATACCAAGGTCTTTGAAGATGGTCTTGTACCCTTTGGAAGTCTTGTGTTTGCTAATAATATCAGTTCTGATGTCCTCAGACAGCTCATTTATCTTCACCATTGTAACAAAGGAACTGGGCCTACCATATGGCTTTTTAAAACACTGAAGTCATTGTTCGTTGGCTAATTCATGTGAAATGGGCACCAACAATTAATCACAGGTGAATCTCTTTTGTAATTTACCACAGGTGAGTCAAAATGTGTTTCCATACTAAATTAATGTTAAGTGTGCCAATACCAGTGACACAACAACTTTAGGTTTTTCTATTTTTCCCTCCCATTGTTTTTTGCTTAAAATTATTGTTTATCATTTGCTCTTCTGAATTTAACACAAATGCTCTATACAAAAAAATTGTTTCACTTGATTAATTTTTTTCAGGAGATATTCCACATTATATACTCAACCCTGCTGTACTGTTAGGGTCTATTTGACCCGAAAAAAAGTTTGTGAAGCTTCAGACTATTTACAGTTGTGCTAAAAAGTTTACATACCCTGTAGAATTTTTGTTTTTTTGGCCTTGTTTCAAAGAATATGAATGATAGATAACAAAAAAACTTTTTCTCCACTCATGGTTATTGTTTGGGTGAAGACATTTATTGTCAAACTATTGTGTTTTCACTTTTTAAATCTTAATGACAACCAAAAACATCCAAATGACCTTGCTCAAAAGTTCTCATACCCCAGTTCTTAATACCGTATATTGCCCCCTCTAACATCAATGACAGCTTGAAGTCTTTTGTGGTAGTTGTGCATGAAGTTCTTTATTTTCTCAGATGGTAAAGCTGCCCATTCTTCTTGACAAAAAGCCTCCAGTTCCTGTAAATTCCTGGGTTGTCTAGCATGAACTGCGTGCTTGAGATCTCTCCAGAGTGGCTCAATGATATTGAGGTCAGGAGATAGATGTCCACTCCAGAACCTTCACTTTGTTCTGCTGTAGCCAATGACAGGTCGACTTGGCCTTGTGTTTTGGATCGTTGTCATGTTGGAACGTCCAAGTACGTCCCATGCGCAGCTTTCGGGCTGATGAGTGCAAATTTGCCTTCAGTATTTGCTGATAACGTGCTGCATTCATCTTTCCTTCAACTTTTACCAAGTTTCCTGTGCCTTTGTTGCTCACACATCCCCAAAACATCATTGATCCACCTCCGTGCTTTACAGTAGGAATGGTGTTCCTTTCATCATAGGCCTTGTTGACCTCTCTCCAAATGTAACATTTATGGTTGTGGCCAAAAAGTAAAATTTTTAGTCTCATCACTCCAAATTACCGTGTTCCAGAGGTTTTGAGGCTTGTCTCTGTGCTGTTTGGTGTATTGTAGGCAAGATACTTTGTGGCATTTGTGCAGTAATGGCTTTCTTCTGGCGACTCGACCATTAAGCCCATTTTTTTTTCAAGTTCTCCTTATTGTGCATCTTGAAACAGCCACACTGCTACTTTTCAGAGAGTCCAGAATTTCAGCTGATGTTATTTGTGGGTTTTATTTGCATCCCGAACAATTTTCCTGGTAGTTGTGGCCGAAAATTTTTGTTGGGCTACCTGACCGTGGTTTGGGTTTTACAGAGCCCCTGATTTTCCATTTGTTAGGTTGTGTGCCCACTATGTGTTTTTTAAGCGTTTCTGCAGCGGCAATTCCGCTACAGAAACACTTAAAAAATGCTTGGTAGAAGGTCTGCTATCTTCCCCAATGATAATCCGCATGTGCTGTGCACATGCTGCGTAAATTTCCACTGCGAATTATCATTGCGGAATAATCCGCAGCACTACCAATTATTTTGTGTAATCGCGGCGTTTTCGCCGCCATTAACTTGCATTGAATCGCTTAATATCCGCATGACTACATGTGCACATGCGGATATTAAGCGATTCAATATGCGGATGGTACCCGGGTCTGGAGAAGAGGAGACTCTCCTCCAGACCCGGGTACCATAGTATCTGTAAAAAAAAAGAATTTAGAATAAAAAAATACATTATACTCACCTTCTGATGGCCCCCGGTCTCCATAGCGATGCATCCTGGCTTCCCGGCGGCTCGCAATGGTCTAGAAGGACCTTCCATTACGTCATTTAGTCATGTGACAGGTCATGCGACCGCTGACGTCAGCGGTCACGTGACCTGTCACATGACTAAATGACGTCATGGAAGGTCCTTTTAGACCACCGCGAGCCGCCCAACACACCGGACACAGCGGACAAGGAGACCGGGGGCCATCGGAAGGTGAGTATAATGTTTATTTTTTATTTCTTACCATTCTTTTACTATAACTTGGTCACACTATATAAATCCATGCCGCTTGCATGGATTTATATAGTGTGACCAAGTTGTCAAGCACTTTCCAAGTGATGCTAAAATCGCTTGGAAAGCGCTTGACAACCGGCATGCAGAAATGCATGTGAAAAACGCTTCACTTACGCTTGTCCCTGGCAGGAAAAACGCATGTAAAATCCGCATGTGTTTTTTCTGCCAGGCAGATGCAGAAACGCTCAGGAAAAATCCGGAGCATTTCTGCATCGTGGGCAGATAGCCTTAATCACAGTTTGAACACTGCTGACTGGCATTATCAATTCCTTGGATATCTTTTTGTATCCCTTTCCTGTGTTATACAGTTCAACTACCTTTTCCTGTAGATCCGATGACAATTCTTTTGTTTTCCCCATAACTCACAATCCAGAAACATCAGTGGCTGGATCCCAGAAGCTCACTCACACTGAATACAAGCAAACAGGTTACAGGTGAGGATGTTACCTTTAGTAGCCATTCAAACCCATTTGTGTCAAATTCTGTGCCTGTTATCAGGCCAAAATCACCAGGGTATGTGAGCATTTGATCAGGGTCATTTGGATGTTTTTGGTTGTCATTAAGACTTAAAAAGAGAAAACACAGTATGAGGATCTGCAATTCGTAGTAGGCAAGTTTCTTTATAGATAGGTGTCGTTATTATGAGTGTTTTTTGTTTTTTTCTATTTTAATTATTTTTGTATGAAATAATGATTGTTACGTATGTACTGTTCGGGTCAATATGACCCGATAGTATTTTTTACAGATCTCCCACCATATTTTCAGTCACATAAACGATTTATAATATCATTGTGGATTATTTATTGCATCTACTATTGTTTATCGATTTCTCCAGTTCCTGCCGGTCCGAGTGCTCAATATATTTGCAAGATGGATGGGCTTTGAGTACAGGCCTGTGCAGGTCTGTTCCACTGTAGTATATAAACTCTTATTGTTGCTCCACTGGTTAGTGTTTTTTGTGATTTTATTATTATTAATGTTGTTTATAGTGCTATTTTATTCCACAACTCTGATTTTACCCTGTGAAAGTCGTGAGTTTCCATTATTTTGAAAGTTGGATAAAAATGTGGCGAAGACGTCCATTGAGTGATGTTGAATTGTAAAAGCTTGCAAACGCCTATGATTCTGAAAAAGGAAGAATGGCAGAGGATTCCCAAATTCAGGTGTGAAAAACTTGTTGCATCATTCTCAAGAAGACTTATGGCTGTACTAGCTCAAAAGGGTGCTTCTGCTCAATACTGAGCAAAGGGTCTGAATACTTATGACCAAGTGATATTTCAGTTTTTCTTTTTTAATAAATTTGCAAAAATTTCTACATTTCTGTTTTTTTTCAGTCAAGATGCGGTGCAGAGTGTACTTTAATGAGAAAAAAAAAAAACTTTTTAGAATTTACCAAATGGCTGCAATGAAACAAAGAGTGAAAAATTTAAAGGGGTCTGAATACTTTCCATACCCACTGTAAGTAATATGCCTACATATCTATTGCAGTACATTCCCTAGTGGTTAACCTATACATCAAATAGAAGAGTATAGGAGGCAAACTTGCATAGTAATAATGTGGAGCCTTGTTTGTGTAGCCCTGCGCCCCAACGCTAATTTCACCCAGCCTCATTAGGGGGAGTGCAACTTGTGAGCCAACATGAGTTAGTCCAGGCTGTGAAAAACCTCTCTGCCCGTATGGACGCATTGCCTCAGACTCCTGCGATTCTACTACTGGCTCCTTAACATTTGCTGTAGCCTAATTATTACCCGGGTCCTTCTGCTTGGAGAACATCTCCACTTTTACCTATTCCTGCCCATTTTGATTGAGATCCTAAGGCCTGCCAGGGCTTTGTGAACCAATGCACCATTCACTTTGAGCTTTGGCCATAGCATTTTTTTTGTATCCGGTGAAAAGTGGCATACTTTTTCTCTGTTATCTGGAGATTCTTTGGCATAGGCTGCACCTTTTTGGGAGATGTTTAATCTTATGCTACATTCCACACCATCCTCCCTGACTGCATCCTGTTGAATGTTTGACAAACCAGGTCATGTCTTCTCAGCTGCTGATTCCATACTACAGCTCAGGCACTATGACATCCAGTTCTGTAACCTTTCTGCTGAATTAGCCTGGAATAATGAACCTTGCCTGGTTATTTAAACATGAAAAAAATACAATTGTGTCCAGCTCACTCACGATTAAGTAGTTATCCCAAAGCGATGCACGGGCTGAAAGCTTGTATCGGCCATAAGACATGAAGCAAATGGTGGAGAAAAAAAGTCCAGCATCCAATATGGGAAAAAAATTTGGGGGGTAAAAACAACCTTTAATGAAATTTTTTTTTAACAAAAAAAAACATGAGAGGTTAAAAACTGGTTGCAAACCATGGTACCTCATGGTTGCTTAAATAGAGAAAGGAAATAGTGGGAGGAGAAAAATGGGAGGGGCAAAGAACACGAAAATAGGGTTAATTATAAACCTTTGCATGATAATGTATACAAAATAATAGAAACTCAGTGTATATGCATTAAATCAGAGCGAATGTTCATTCCATTGGGGATTTTGCTATTGAGTTTTAAAATCCATGCTGCTTCCTTAAATTTTAACAAGCGTGTTCTATCCCTACCTCTTTTTGGGGGAAGAACCTCTCTATAGCAATTACTGACAATCTGCTGACATCGCCTTTATGCATATATAAAAAATGTTTAGACGCTCCTGACAAGCTGCGAGTAGTATTGTTTTGCGCATCACATATGTGCTCAGCTATGCGTTTCTTCAGAGCACGTGTGGTGCACCCCACATACTGTTCAAGACATTTTCTACAGGTGATAACATATGCAACAAACGTGCTATTATAATTCATAAAGTCATAAATGCAAAATTCATTATTATCTTTAGTAGAAAAACATTTTTTTGCATTATCCATGTAGGGACACAAACCGCATGCTCTCGGTCCGCATTTATATGAGCCTTTAACGGAGAGCCAGCAGCTAGTCGTACGTGTTGCAGCATTGGTATGATCACTGGGAGATACAATGTTAGAAATGGTGGTACCACGTTTAGCCACGAAATGGCAACCTGTCTCCAAAATTTATTTCAATACTTTGTCAGTATGCAAAATAGGAAGATTCTTTTTAATGACATTAATAACTTGGTAATAATTAGAGCTAAAGTTAGTAGAAAAAAACTATACCATTCTGTTCACAATCATTATCTGCTTTTCGCTTTTGTGACAAATTTTCTTTTCTGGTTTTGGAATTAGCCTTCTGTTTGGCCTTATCTAATATTTGTGGGGAATAGCCTCTTTTAAGAAAGCGTGTATCAATTTTTTTGCACTCAGCCCCATAATCATGATCTAAAGTGCAACTTCTTTTTGCTCTAATGTACTCACCCACTGGTAAATTATTAATAATGTGTCCTGGGTGATTGCTGGTAGCATAGAGCAGCGTATTACCAGCAGTGGGCTTTCTATACAGGCTGCAGACCACCATCTCCTTTTTATAATCTCCTCGTAAATTAATGTCAAGGAAAGAAATTTTGTCACGATCCATATTGTGGGAAAAAGAGATGTTACAATTATTATTATTAATGTAAGTTATGAAATTACATATTTATATTTCATCACCACACCACAGTATGATGACATCATCGATATATCTTGCATACCAATAAATCTTAGATATACGGTAAATGGATTTGAATTATTATATATGAATTTCTCTTCCCACCAATTCATGTAAATATTGGCCAAAGCAGGTGAAAATTTGGCACCCATTGCACATCCCCGGCATTGTATATAATGCTTACCAATAAATGAAAAATAATTATGGGATAATAAAAAAATCATAACTTGCAAGATATTTTCAATCAGATTGTCAGAATATTCAGAATATTTTTTGAGTTGATCAAATACCGCTGCATTCGCTAAATTATGTGTTATGCAGGTGTATAGAGAATTGACATCACATGTCAACCAAATATAATCTCTTCTCCATTTCATCTCATCCATAATATTTAAAATATGCTTATTATCTTTAATGTAGCTCGGTGCTATGGTCACAATAGGTTGCAGTTTTTCATCCAGCCAACTCCCCAGTTGTTCCAGGAGCGATCCCACACCTGAAACGATTGGCCTGAAGGGAGGTGGAAATCTGCCTTTGTGTGTTTTAAGAAGAGCATGGAACAGGGGGGTGTGAGTGGAAAATCAGGATTGAAATATTCAGCCTGTTTTTGATCAATTAAACCTGAATCCATCCCCTATTGTAATAGTCTAGACAGTTTTTCTTTGATGATTCGTACTGGATCACGGTCTAAGCTGCGATAAGTATTGTCATCTTGCAGCATTTTTAAAATTTCTGTATCATAGAGACCTCGATCTAAGACAACAACAGATCCATCCTTGTCTGAGTTCTTTATTACTATATTAGTGTTGTTTTTCAATGACTTCAAAGCCGCACATTCCTGTTGATTTAGATTAGATTTGCCTTTCTATTGTTTGGTTGTGTGAAATAAGCGTTTTAAATTCTCTTCCACAATCAATTGAAAATCATCCATGGCAGAAGAGCCCGTTCGAATGGGATAGAAATCCGGATTAGGAACTCTGTGTGAGAAATTGTCATCTCGTAAGTCTGAGCATTTAAAGCCCTGTTCAGACAAGGATTGCAAATTGATCAATGACATTTGTTCTGTAAAGGTAAAGGCCCTGTCACACATAACGAGATCGCTAGCGAGATCGTTATTGCGTCACGGTTTTGGGATCGCTGGGGAGATGTCAAACATGCAGAACTTCCCAACGATCTCGGCCGCCCCAGCAATCTAACCAACGATCTCGGCGGTCGTTGGGACGCTTTCACACAGCAGCTATTTCAACGATCCACACCTTGATAGGGACTGTGCTGTGTCAGAAAGGCGTACATAAAATTACTTTTCCGCGCCCCCCTCATCTTCAATTGGAGAACGATACTACATTCTGATTGGGTGGCCTTGGTTTAACACTGCGTCTCCGGTCAGATGGGATCTCCACTTCATGTCCATTAAAAATGGAAACTCATTTGAGACCCCAAACAATACTTACCTCGCTAAAGATGCCTGATTTCTTCAAAGTAGAGTCACAGCCGGAGAACGCTGGTGGGATCTGAAAAAAACAAGGACGCAGTAGCGACCACCAATCGGAAACGAGGAGCGCAGAAAAGTCCAATTTATGCACGCCTACATGTCTCAGTTCTGAATCGCTAACGAGGTCGTTGATAAGGTGTCAAATACAGCGATGCACACTGCCCTGCTGGAGAGCAACGACCCAGGAATGGTCCAGGAAGCTTTGTAACGATCAGCGATCTCACAGCAGGGGCCTGATCGTTGCTACCTGTCACACATGACGAGATCGCTAGCGAGATCGCTATTGCGTCACCAAAACTGTGACTCATTAGCGATCTCGCTAGCGATCTCGTTATGTGTGACGGGGCCTTAAGTTTATCATATTCATTTACCATTTGATTTAAGGAATTTATGGAAGAAGAATTTTGTGATTGAAAAAAATGTTTTTTTTACAGTCAATCGTCTCATAAACCTGTTCACATCAGTAATGGTAGATAAAAGATCAAATTGTCTAGATGGTACAAATTTCAATCCTTTAGATAGAGTATTTATTTGAGAATGAGTCAAAATAGTTGCTGATAAGTTAATGACATCTAGTCCTTCACAATTTATTTTTTCTGCCACTTTGGATACTGGTGACTTTGTCCGGTGATGTTTCCTGCCTGCTCTTTTCCTTTTTTTTATGGAAGTATAGTGGTGATTTGTCCGTGGTAAAACCTGTTACGTTTTTTGACACATTGTTGTCTGTTTGACTTGAATTTCTAGAACTGGTTTCACTATCTGAGAAATCAATATTGCCTTCTGAAGTTTCAAAATCTGATGATGAAAAGCTCACCCTACGTTGATTATATTTAGACTTGTTGGTTTGTCATTTTTTTAAAATGATTTTTCAATATTGATTTGTGTTTATCCAAATACTGATGCCAATTATAGGTATATCCATTTTCATAGTCCAAAAGATCACGCCTGGTTATTTACTATGCTAGTCTATTCAGTCAGATAAAAAACGAACTTGCTAGTATAGATTCCTCCTTTGATGATTTGGTTTCCCTTGAGACCCGAGGGGACTTGAAGAGCTGTAGTTTCCTGTGTCTCACATGCCAGAGCACCTCCAAATCTCTCCCCAAAGTGGCCATACTGGAAACCATGCATATCAGTCAGAATAGATTATTATTTGTCAAAATATCCTATTTCCTTTCCAAATGACTCTGTTTATATTGTGGTAAATTGAATCATCCTAGCTTAAATTGCTCCAAACTGAAGGCCAAAAAGGGTAACTTCAGACCCTAGGAAAAGAAGGAGGGATTACCTTGGGGTCAACTGTATCCTTCCATAAAGACAAACTGCTCGTGCCTGTGTCTGTTAGCTTTGGTTCCACTGTGTTCATTGGACAAGTCTTAATTCATTCTGCATAGAATTTCATGGACTTTGTTAAAGATCTTCTTAGAGGGCAAAGGTTGACCTCTATTTGAGTTAAAATGGATCGTTTCCCCAAGATGTCTCATTTTGTTCCATTATCAGGATTTTCATTGGCTCCAGTGTTGGTCCAAGGATTTTTTAAAGAAATGTTCTAGTTCCACAGTATCCCAACTCGCAGTTGCTGACCATGGTGTGAAACTCCAGGTTCTGGAAGGAGCTGTGCAAAAATTAAAAAACATTTCCTTGGACTTATTTCTGAGCTTATCACCCCTAAAGTTATGTGCAGACTGAGGGAATCAATCAGTTCATGGAGTAATATTTGCAAATGTTCTGCTACTCCCATCAAGATAATTGTCCGTATTTGCTTCCTTGTGCCAAATTTACCTATAATAATTCAGTTTTATATTTTTCTGGGAAATCTTTGTTTTTAACAGTTTATGGTCAAGAACCCCATCTTCCTTTGCCAAAAGCACGTAAAGGTCTAATTCCTCCTGTGAGCAGCATCTCGTAACCTCTGGAATGAGATGCAATCCAATTTGGCTGCCACTGTAGCTACAGCAAAATGCTGATAAACACCATTGACCTGTTCCCAAATTCGCTCCTGGAAATAAGGTTTGGCTTTCCACCAAAAAGATCCTTTTAAAGACTCATTGCAAAAAGTTGGCTCCTAAGTTCATCAGCCCATTAAAAACTGTTCAGCAAAGTAATCAGATCACTTTCCATCTAAAACTACCTCCTTTGGTAAAAATTCATAATGCCTTTCATGTCTCTCTATTATGCCATCTGGTCCTCAACATA
Organism: Phyllobates terribilis; assembly: GCF_046119375.1. Classification (NCBI taxonomy): domain Eukaryota; kingdom Metazoa; phylum Chordata; class Amphibia; order Anura; family Dendrobatidae; genus Phyllobates; species Phyllobates terribilis. The sequence continues at coordinate 298,403,086 of NW_027362771.1, forward strand.
TTCTCTCTTACAGTTAGGCTGTGTGCCCACGATGCGTTTTTTAAGCGTTCCCGCAGCGGCACAAACGCTGCAGAAATGCTTAAATGCATGGTAGAAGGCCTGCCATGTTCCCCAATGATAATCCGCATGTGCTGTGCACATGCTGTGGAAATTTCCGCTGCGGATTATCATTGCGTGAAAAAACACAGCACTACCAATTATTTTGCGGAAGTGCTGCGTTTTCACCGACCTTGACTTGCATTAGAACTCATGGATTACACATCACTGTATATGTAGATGCGCATTCCATGCGTTCTAATGTGCGGATGGTACCCAGTTGTAGAGAAGAGGAGACTCTCCTCCGGACCTGGGTACCATAGAAAACTGTAAAAAAAAGAATAAAATAAAAAATAAATATATACTTACCTTCTGGCGGCCCGCGGTGCGCTCCTCCTTGCTTGCCGGCAGTTCGCGATGGAATGAAGGACCTGCGCTGACGTCATAGTCATGTGACGGGTCACGCGACGCTGACGTCGGCAGGTCCTTCAGTGTACCGCTGCCGGCAGCCGGGACGGAGGGGATCAAGACTGCGGGGGCCATCGGAAGGTAAGTATAGATATTATTTTTTATTTTTAACCATTCTTTAGGTCACACTATATAAATTCATGCTGGTTGCATGGATTTATATAGTGTGACCAAGTTGACAAGCACTTTCTAAGTGATGCTAAAATCACTTGGAAAGCGCTTGTCAACCCGCATGTGGAAATGCAAGTGAAGAACGTTTCACTTCCACATGTCCCTGGCAGGAAAACGCATGTACAATCCGCATGCGTTTTTTTCTGCCAGGGAGATGCAGAAACGCTCAGGAAAAAATCCTGAGCATTTCTGCATCGTGGGCACATAGCCTTAAAATAGTTCCTGCTTCTGGGAATTTCTCCAGTTCCTGCTGGTCAGTGCGCTCGATACATTTGCAAGTTACTGCAGTTGGATGGGCTTTGAGTACAGGTCTGTGCAGGTCTGTTTCGCTGTAGTATATAAGCTCTTATTGTTGCTACACTGCCTAATATTTGCTGCGATTCTATTATTGTTATTGTTGTTTATTTATATAGTGCCATTTTATTCCGCAAAGCTGATTTAACCCAGTGAAAGCCGTGAGTGTCCATTATTTGGATGGTTGGATAAAAATTTGGCGAAGACGTCCGTTAAGTGAAGCTGAATTGTAAAAGCTTGCTTATGCCTCAGATTCTGAAGATATCCAACTGGAGAAAGTGCCTGAAGATGAGGACTACATACAGTAAGTGGCGGGGAAAGTGATTACAAGAATCTGATGAGGCACGATACTCAGACACCTAGTCCGATGAAAGCAATTCAGTCTAAAAACAAAAATGTAATTTGGAACTTGCAGCCTTATGCAGGTAGAAAAATTGTCCTCTGCTAAGATCAGATACTTCTCTAATAACTAGCCACTATTAGAGAAGTTTGGGGTAAATGGATAAAGATTCTTCTAAAATTATACAATACCAGTGAAAATGTCACTGTGGATGAACAACTTGTGGCATTTCGAGGTAGGTGCCCGTTCAAAGTTCAAACAATATATACCAAGTAAGCCAGCAAAGTACGGCATCAAGATATGTGGACACTTTGTCACAGCACCAGTTCATACTCTGTTAATTCTCAATTATATACAGAAAAAAAGCATGGAGAAATACCTGAAAAGAATCAGGGTCTGCAAGTCGTTTCAGATCTGACGTATGGACTAAGGACAAAATGTGTCAACTTTTTTACATCGCACCAACTGGGGTAGCTGTTGCTAAAACAAAAACTTACAATGGTGCGCACTGTAAGAAAAAGCAAGCCTAAACTGTTGCAATGTATCCTCGGTAAAAGAGATGTACTTTACTGGAGATACAACAGTGGTTTCTTACATTCCGAAAAACAAACAAACAGGTCATTCTGATGAGCACGATGCACCATGACAATGCAGAAAGTAGTCCAGATGACAAAAAGCTAGTGATAATATTAGATTATAACTACACTAAAAGGGCAGTTGATGCACTAGATCAACTAATAGCTGCATCCACAAGCAAACCAATCAGTGGCCAATGGTTTTATTCTATAACATTCTTGATGTGTCTGCCTACAATGCATTTGTTTTATGGCGTGAAATAAACCCTGTTTGCAGCGCCAATAAACTGCATAAACTAAGACTCTCTGGAATAATTAGGAAAGTCACTAGTTATGCCATCTTATTTTAGGAAGAAAAGTAAAGCCCGAAGTAAAGGAGCAGCAGCCATAGTAAACTGTATCCAGCAGCATGCTCAACTACGCGAACCCACCAGCACTGGGAAAAGACTAAAAAGTAAAAGATGCAGCATTTGTCCATCTTCGCATGATAAAACAAATATTACATGTTCTGGTTGTAGTAAATATTTATGTAAAGCACATGTGAGTTATTTCTGTGCAGAATGTAAGAATGCCTGAATATTGAAATAAGTGAACCTGTACAATCCTTTGCTTTATTTTCTTCAGAAAAATGAAGTTTTGATTATTATTTTTCATTTGTTTTTGACCAACCATGTTCACATACAGTTAAACAATGCAACTGGTATTCAAATAATCCGCTCAGAGTAGTTAAATGTCAAAATTAACAGACTTTAATAGGTCTGGTCATACTGACCCGAACAGTACAAGTGTATAGCAAATATGAACAGAACAGCAGGGTTAAAAGATTTAATGGTAAGCATCCTCATTCTTCTACTATTGATTCTACTGAGAGGGGCCCTAAAAGGAGAGTACTGTTATGCACCTGTCTCGACATTTGAGCTGTGCTCCACTACTTTTTCTTATGGCTGCTGTCCTTTGCTATGCTCCGCATGAGGCTTTACAAGCTGCCTGGCGTGTCTCAGTGATATTATCTCAGGAGTTAGACACACCTCTATGTCTGAATGTTATGACAGTACTGTGTTTAGCTGCCATGTGTTTGAACTCTGCCAACATCCAATTTCTTCTGTTGCTATTACCTTGTTTCCCCTAAAAATAAAATCTAGCATGATTTTACAGGATTTTTGGAGTATGCTTGAAATATAAGCCCTACTCCAAAAATAAGCCCTAGTTGCAGTCAGGCTTGGCATTAGAGGGGAAATGGCAATTGCTCAAGGCCCCCACTCTCTTAGGGTTCTCAGCGCTTCTATTCCGAGGTTAACACTGTCTAAGGACCTTTGATGACAACACAGTCATGTGACCATGATGTCACCAAAGGTCCTTTAGCTGTGGGAGTTTAGAGAAACTGAAGAGGAGACAGGCTGGTATACAAGGCTGGCATTAGGGGGAAGAGGCAAACTAGACAATCTCTCATGGCCTCTACTCTCTTAGGGGCACCCAGCGTTTCTATTCCGAGGTTGACATTGCGAAAAGACCTTTGGTGAAATCACGGTCATGTGACCATAATGTCACCGAAAGTCCTTTAACTGCGGGACTCTAGAGAAATTGAAGAGGAGACAAGCTGGTATGTCATATATGTGCAGTGTGTGTATATACATGTGTATGTACAGTGCCTACAAGTAGTATTCAACCCCCTGCAGATTTAGCTGGTTTGATAAGATGCAAATAAGTTAGAGCCTTCAAACTGCAAACGAGAGTAGGTTTTATGAACAGAAGCATAAATCTTACAAACCAAAAAGTTATGTTGCTCAGTTGAATTTTATTAAATTTTAAACATAAAAGTGTGGGTCAATTATTATACAACCCCTATGTTTAATATTTTGTGGAATAACCCTTGTTTGCAATTACAGATAATAATCGTCTTTTATAAGACCTGATCAGGCCGGCACAGGTCTGTGGAGTTATCTTGGCCCACTCCTCCATGCAGATCTTCTCCAAGTTATCTAGGTTCTTTGGGTGTCTCATATGGACTTTATTCTTGAGCTCCTTCCACAAGTTTTCAATTGGGTTAAGGTCAGGAGACTGACTAGGCCACTCCAACACCTTGACTTTTTCCCTATTGAACCAGGCCTTGGTTTTCTTGGCTGTGTGCTTTGGGTCGTTGTCTTGTTGGAAGATGAAATTACGACCCATCTTAAGATCCTTGATGGAGGAGCGGAGGTTCTTGGCCAAAATCTCCAGGTAGGCCGTGCTATCCATCTTCCCATGGATGCGGACCAGATGGCCAGGCCCCTTGGCATAGAAACAGCCCCACAGCATGATGCTGCCACCACCATGCTTGACTGTAGGGATGGTATTCTTGGGGTCGTATGCAGTGCCATCCAGTCTCCAAACGTCACGTGTGTGGTTGGCACCAAAGATCTCGATCTTGGTCTCATCAGACCATAGAACATTGAACCAGTCTGTCTCAGAGTCCTCCAAGTGATCATGAGCAAACTGTAGACGAGCCTTGACATGACGCTTTGAAAGTAAAGGTACCTTACGGGCTCGTCTGGAATGGAGACCATTGCGGTGGAGTACGTTACTTATGGTATTGACTGAAACCAATGTCCCCACTGCCATGAGATCTTCCCGGAGCTCCTTCCTTGTTGTCCTTGGGTTAGCCTTGACTCTTCGGACAAGCCTGGCCTCGGCACGGGAGGACACTTTCAAAGGCTGTCCTGGCCGTCGAAGGCTAACAGTAGTTCCATAAGCCTTCCACTTACGGATGATGCTCCCAACAGTGGAGACAGGTAGGCCCAACTCCTTGGAAAGGGTTTTGTACCCCTTGCCAGCCTTGTGACCCTCCACGATCTTGTCTCTGATGGTCTTGGAATGCTCCTTTGTCTTTCCCATGTTGACCATGTCTGAGTGCTGTTCACAAGTTTGGGGAGGGTCTTAAATAGTCAGAAAAGGCTGGCAAAAGAGATCTTTAATCCACAAATGTGAAGTTCATTATTCTTGGTGCCTGAACTACTTCTTAATACTTTAGGGGGACCAAACAGAATTCTTGTGGTTTGAGGGGTTGAATAATAAATGACACTCTGAATTAACTTTTTACGTTTTAAAAAAAAACAAAAAAAAAAAACAAAAAAAAAATTAGCTGCAGTGCATTTCCCACTTCCAGGCTGATCTACAGTACAAATGTCACAATGCCAAGTTAATTCCGCATGTGTCAACCAGCTAAATCTGCAGGGGGTTGAATACTACTTGTAGGCACTGTATGTGGTGTGTGTATATACACTTAGGTCCATATATATTTGGACAAAGACAACATCTTTCTAATTTTGGTTCTAGACATTACCACAATGAATTTTAAACAAAACAATTCAGATGCAGTTGAAGTTTAGACTTTCAGCTTTCATTTGAGGGTATCCACATTAAAATTGGATGAAGGGTTTAGGAGTTTCAGCTCCTTAACATGTGCCACCCTGTTAATAAAGGGACCAGATTGGACAGATTAAATAATTGTAAATAAAATGTTCATTTCTAGTACTTGGTTGAAAACCCTTTGTTGGCAATGACTGCCTGAAGTCTTGAACTCATGGACATCACCAGACGCTTTGTTTCCTCCTTTTTGATGCTCTGCCAGGCCTTCACTGCAGTGGTTTTCAGTTGCTGTTTGTTTGTGGGCCTTTCTGTCTGAAGTTTAGTCTTTAACCCCTTAAGCCCCGGAGCATTTTTCGTTTTTGCATTTTCGTTTTTGCTCCCCTTGTTCCCAGAGCCATAGCGTTTTTATTTTTTGGTCAATATGGCCATGTGAGGGCTTATTTTTTGCGGGACGAGTTGTACTTTTCAACGCCATTACTAGTTTTATCATATCCTGTACGGGAAAACGGGAAAAAAATTCCAAGTGCGGTAAAATTGCAAAAAAAGTGCAATACCACAGTTGTTTTTTATTTATTTTTTTTACTATGTTCACTGAATGCTAAAACTGACCTGCTCTTCTTATTCTACAGGTCATTACGAGTTCATAGACACCAAACATGTATAGGTTCTTTTATATTTAAGTGGTGAAAAAAAATTCCAAAATTTGGTAAAAAAAAAAATAAAAAAATAGCGCCATTTTCTAAGACCCGTAGCGTCTCCATTTTTCGGGATCTGGGGCTAATTGAGGGCTTATTTTTTGCGTGCCGGGCTGACGTTTTTATTGATACCATTTGGGGGTAGATCCGATGTTTTGATCACCCGTTATTGCATTTTATTGCAATTTTGCAGCGACCAAAAAACGTAATTCTGGCGTTTAGAATTTTTTTCTCGTTACGCCGTTTACCGATCGGAATAATTCTTTTTTTATATTGATAGATCGGGCGATTCTGAACGCGGCGATACCAAATATGTGTATGTGGGTTTTTTTTTTATATATTTTATTTTGAATGGGGCGAAAGGGGGTGATTTAAACTTTTATATTTTTTTATTTTTTTTTATATTTTTAAAAACTTTTTTTTTTTACTTTTTGCATGCTTCTATAGTCTCCATAGGAGACTAGAAGCAGCAACTGTCCGATCGCCTCTGCTGCATACAGGGGACGAGCAGGTCCCCTGCATGCAGCAGAAATGGTCCTGTGCTATGAGCGCCGACCACTAGGTGGCGCTCATAGCGACAAGATCATGACAACCACAGGCGTCTGCTGCAGACCCTGGGTTGTCATGCACGCCCATCGGCGACCCGCGATCACGTGACGGGGTCGCCGGTGGGCGGGGCTTATGACGCGCTACCCGGAAGCGCGCGTTAAATGCTGCTGTCGGAGATTGACAGCAGCATTTAACTGGTTAACAGCCGCGGGTGGATCGCGATGCCACCCGCGGCTGTTGCGGGCACATGTCAGCTGTAAGAATCAGCTGACATGTGCTCGGTTCAGTGAGGGCTCAGCGCCGGAGCCCTCACTGAACCGGCGGTACGCAAATATGCGTACTAATACGTCCCCGGTAAGTAAGGGGTTAACAAGTGAAATGCATGCTCAATTGGGTTGAGATCAGGTGACTGCCTTGGCCATTCAAGAATATTACACTTCTTTGCTTTAATAAACTCCTGGGTTGCTTTGGCTTTATGTTTTGGGTCATTGTCCATCTGTAGTATGAAACGACGACCAATCAGTTTGGCTGCATTTGGCTGGATCTTAGCACACAGTATGGCTCTGAATACATCAGAATTCATTCGGCTGCTTCTGTCCTGTGTCACATCATCAATAAACACTAGTGACCCAGTGCCACTGGCAACCATGCATGCCCAAGCCATCACACTGCCTCCGCCGTGTTTTCCAGATGATGTGGCATGCTTTGGATCATGAGCTGTACCACGTCTTCACCATACTTTTCTCTTTCCATCATTCTGGTAGAGGTTGATCTTGGTTTCATCTGTCCAAAGAATGTTCTTCCAGAACTGTGCTGGCTTTTTTTAGATGTTTTTTTAGCAAAGTCAAGTCTAGCCTTTTTATTCTTGATGCTTATGAGTGGCTTGCACCGTGCAGTGAACCCTCTGTATTTACTTTCATGCAGTCATCTCTTTATGGTAGATTTGGATATTGACACGCCTACCTCTTGGAGAGTGTTGTTCACTTGTTTGGCTGTTGTGAAGGGGTTTCTCTTCACCATGGAGATTATTCTGCCATCATCCACCACTGTTATCTTCCATGGGCGCCCAGGTCTTTTTGCATTGATGAGTTCACCAGTGCTTTCTTTCTTTCTCAGGATGTACCAAACTGTAGATTTTGCCACTCCTAATATTGTAGCAATTTCTCGGATGGGTTTTTTCTGTTTTTGCAGCTTAAGGATGGCTTGTTTCACCTGCATGGAGAGCTCCTTTGACCGCATGTTTACTTCACAGCAAAACCTTCCAAATGCAAGCACCACACCTCAAATCAACTCCAGGCCTTTTATCTGCTTAATTGAGAATGACATAATGAAGGGATTGCCCACATCTGTCCATGAAATAGCCTTGGAGTCAATTGTCCAATTACTTTTGGTCCCTTTAAAAACAGGGTGGCACATGTTAAGGAGCTGAAACTCCTAAACCCTTCATCCAATTTTAATGTGGATACCCTCAAATGAAAGCTGAAAGTCTGAACTTAAACTGCATCTGAATTGTTAAATTCATTGTGGTAATGTCTAGAACCAAAATTAGAAAAATGTTGTCTCTGTCCAAATATATATGGACCTAACTGTACATGTGTATGTGCAGTGTGTATATACTGTACATGTGTATGTATGTGCTGTGTGTGTGTGTGTATATACATGTGAATGTGTAGAGTGTGTGTGATGACATGATTATATTTGAATAAATGTTGATTTTTTTTTTTTTTCAAGAATAAATGTGAATTGTTGTTCATGGAAAAAATTAAGACATCCCCTGAAAAAAGGCCCTAACCTATCCTTGAAAGCAAAACATCATATAACACTTGTCTTATTTTTGGGGAAACAAGGTCTCTCTACAGACTTCTGGGATATCTGCAACCAGCATCTATGGCACCACAAAACCAGCTGGTTAATCATAGCTTATTCAAACTTAGAAACTGTTCATGAATGTGGCATTCATATTTAAAAACTCCTTAGATTTTTACAAATTCTCAGACCTGCTAAGTTAAACTAACATTTCCTGTAACATCATGTTATGTGAGTCTGTTCCCATGATGTTGCAACCTGACCCCTTCCTCTGTGTGGTGCTTCAGACCTGCCATTTTCCTCTACATTTGCCGTCCTGGTTCTGTGGCTTCCAGTGTGTCCTGCCTCAATTATTTGCCGTCCAGCACAGCCTGTTGTCTAAGTCCTTGCTGTTCCATGTGCCTTCTAGCCTGATGTAACGATGCCCCGGGTGCGGGGTGACGACGCTAGGTGTAAAATGCATGTCGGGTGCGGTTTTCCTGACTGGTGAGGTAATTTATATGCCACTGCGCACTTTTATTTGCAATACATTCTCTCTTGACATCTTATATCTTCACTTTACTTGTTTGGCTTAATAATTTATCAGCGTATCTAGATCAACAACTATGTTGGATCTAGACTTTTTTAGGTGTACGTTTGCAATATTGTGAATATACTTTCCATTGTGTACTTTTCATCATTTTATGTATTTACCTATTTGATGTCAATACCCACCAGTCTGATATTCTTATGTCCTAACTTTTGTATGTACTATTTTAATCACTACTCAATAAAATTGTATTATTTTATTTGTTATTGTGCCTTGCACTCCTTCCTTTTAGGTTTTCTTATATTATTGTGCTTATTGGCCCTTTACCCAATGCTCACTATACATATATATGTCTATTTACATAGATGTTGACTAGTGTCGTGGTTCTACTTGAACTGCAAAGGGAAAAAATGTCCTCAGTTTGCTGCAGGATAATTTTGTAAGCCAACAAAACTGAAAAATGTTATAAAAGACCGATACAAAGACACAAAGGTAAAATTAAAATATTACTAGTGACTTGGTATATTAAGAAATAACAAACTAAACTGTTCACCCACCAACACTTACTAGGATCCGATGCAGGCCGCTCCATGGTCTGCGTTTGTACCAGAAGGAAGTAGTCACTATTCAAAGCGGCAGCAGGACTGCTGGGACCTGTGATTGGCTGCTGTCTTCTTCTCATTGCTGACGTCTCTAATGACACACTGCTGAAGTTACTTCACCAAGGCTGCCAGTCATAGATCCCAGTGATCCCTACCTCTTTGAACATTGTCAACTTCTTGCTGATGTAAACAGAGACCACAGAGCTCCCTGCACTAGATCTAAATAAGTGTCGGTAGGTGAATATAACTTAAATTATTATATTTTTATATTCTAATAATAAGCCAGTTGTAAAATTTTAATTATGCCTGGATGATCCCTTTAATAATGGCCTTCACTTATTAAAGAGTAATCTTCATTTAAATTTTGGTTTAATAAATCAATAGTACACATGTAAAAAATCAACGAATATATCTTATAAGAAAAATTTGCTTCTTTCTCTGCCAGAATTGATCAGTCATTATCAAAATTCTCTATTCTGAGGTAAAATCTTTATTCAGTGAAGACTAACATCCTCCATAATCCGAACCTCCCACCTCTGTCTACAAGACTTCACTCGTGCTGTGCCAGTTTTCTGGAATGCACTACCCCGGACAATCCCACTAATACATAGCCCCAACATTTCTGAAGTTTTTGTGAAATTATGTCCAATTTGTCTTTTTTCTCAGTTTATTTTTGTGTTGTTCCAATACACAGAAAGGAAATAAACGTGCATAACAAAACATGTGTAATTGCAATAATTTTCTGGGAGAAATACTTCATTTTCTGGAACAATTTCAAGGGTCCCAACACTTTCTGCCATGACTGTAAAAAATAGTATTATTAGGATTATCAGTTGTTCTATAGATCTTTCACAGGTCAATGGGTGCTATTCTGCATACAAATGTTAGACCAGTTTCTTTGGTTGTTATGAATCATAACATATTCTCTAAATTTTAACATTTTCAGCCTCTAACGTCAGAATTGAGACTTGATATTCTAGTCAGTTGTGCTGAAAGTGCAGGTCACATCTGAAGCACTATATTTTCCTTCAAATCTGAATGTCTGAATGTTTCCATGGTAGCACTTTCTGTAGGGGCTTTCTTTAAAATCTTCACCTAAAGTGATCTTTTTCAGGATAAGCAGGTTTAAAGGTTTTGTCTAGAGACATAGCATCTGGCATATTTTCTTTTACTACTTAAAAGTATGATTCATAAAATCTACCCTTGTTTTGCCAATATAAGTCAACAGATACTGTATCTGTTCATCCATTTTAACTGGAATTGTATTTTTTTTACATCTATTACAGATAAAATCTACTAGATTATAAAAAAATATGTTGTAATATATATTTTAAACAATTTCCTCATCTTTTAATTGCATCTATACTTGCTTGGAATGAAGAGATATAATGCTGAAAGTCCAAATTGCAACTTGCCTTTGCACATTGGGTGGCAGATGTCAAATTATTAAGATGCACCCCAAGTTTAGAGGAGGAAAATAGCAACAAAAAAAATTTACCTGCCATCAGGATCAGGCATGTCAGGGGTCACAGGTGCGTCTTGCAGTCTAAGCTTGCCGGGGAGGGGGGGAGCAGAGTCCCCGCTGCACATATTGATCTCCCTGCGGCGTTCAGTAAAATGGTGCCAGAGGTGGCGCATGGGCAGATTGAGATCTTGGCTCGTTATTGAGCCGAGATCTAAATCTGCCCATGCGCCAACAACTAGCACCATTTTCCTGAAGCCCACCACAAGGTCAGTGTGCGCAGCGGGGACTTTACTCCTGCCTCGTACTGCTGGGACACCCCTCCTTTCAGCCCAGGGCCTGCAGCATTGCCTCACTCCAGCCGCCACCAGCTTCCTGCAGTGGCGACCCTGCTCCTGCCTCCTGTGACCCTGCTCCACCATCGCCGCCCCCCTACAGGCTACATTGGAACTATAAGACACACCTACATATATTTTCTGATTTCGTTGTATTAAGAAATGTTAAGAGAGCTGCCAAGACTCCAATTATAGTTAGCAAATAGTACACTTGTGGAGGTTTCACCAATTTAAGATACACCAGGTAACTGCTCTCCTCCAAATTAGAGATGTCCAAGTGCTTGAAGAGAAGCTAATTAACCAAATCTGCTAATCTGGTTGAAAAACTTCACTCAGAGACTGAACCATGCAAAATGGCATACTTTATTACGTAGACATGGGGTTAAATAGTATTCTCCTTCTAGGTGGGATTAGTAAAATTTCTTGCTCTTTCTGATAACTCGGCACACTGCAATTTGCTCATCCATGTATCTGAGTAACGCCTTAGGAATTCCAATGGGAGGGGGTGAGTTCGTCTCTCAGCGCCATCTTTGCCAACTTGACATGAACCTCTCTGTTATCAGCCATGCACATACATATGTCATTCTCAGGAAATCATTTAGTTGGTTGTGTCTACAATAAGAATAGAAACTGTTAGTTATATATTCATTAATAATTAACATAATCCATGTGCATATGCACATTTGCATACATACATACACATACATTACTCCATCATCTCTATATTGATTCACACTGATTAGGTAATCTATTAAAAGAAACTAATTGATTTTCTATAATATATATATTTTACCTTGACAGACCCCCTTAAAATCAATTATTTGCTTTTAATATCCATATGCTAAAAATCAGAGGGGGAGAAAGAATTAACCCTATGTTAAGGCTATTCTGGAACCCTACGATGTGATGGGCGCCCCGTCCCTTTTAGATGGACCCACCGAAGTTCCTAAATCTAACTCAAACGAAGAAAAGGGATGGAGACCCTAAAAGATCTAGTGACTGGGTAATCGAGGGCCACCCCTAACACAGAAATATGGATATTAACTTTACAAACTTATTTACTTCCGGTAATCTCTCTGGTACAACACCTTTGTTCTAAGGGGAACTGTTTGTTCATAGATTTTGAGAGCCTTGGTAACTTTCCCTGTGGGGCCGATATTGTCTGGGATATAAGTACAACAATGCTCACCTATCATTTTGCATACCCCTCCTTTCTCTGCAAGTAACATATCCAGAGCTATTCTGTTTTGGAAGGCCATGGTAGATGTGGGTGCTAGTTGGTCAGCTATCCCTTGTAAGGCATCTTTGGTGCAATTGACAAATCTTTGTTGGTTATAATATATGTAATTTATCCAATCTACATTCTTGTTAACGGTTATTATGGGTATTATGGACTCAAATCCCGCCTTCACTTGGTCTCGGACATTTGAATTCGTCTGGCACCCCGCTAAGCACTCCGAGAACATCAATATATATATATATATATATATATATGTGGGTCAAAACTGCCTTTAGGGTTAACTTCTCTCTTGGCCCTGTATGTACCTGCAAACACAGCCTTTATTTCCTCTTTGGATTCTTGAGACTCAGATATAAGGTAAACAGACATTATTGCTTTAGTTAAGGCACATTCCCCAGTCCATTTACCCTCCAGTCTAATCCTAATCTTCATGTCACCACATTCAAGGAAGTGTACCAGAAAACTGGAATATCATTCTCTTTAGTAATAATTGCTTGGAATGCACGTGTTACTGTAACAAAGGCTTCCCCCCCTAGCTACTGTCATCAGAAAAAGGAACATCAGGGTTATGGGTCTGAGACCGCCTTCTTGCAATGGGATGTGTGGACCCATGATGTTCGACCTTCACAGCCATAGGTGATGTAAGCAGCACTTGGTAGGGCCCTTCAAATCTGCCATCCAGTGTGCCTCGCACGTGATTCTTTATCCAGACAAAATCTCCAGGCTGGATGCTGTGAGTATCTGGTTTAAGATCTGAATCTGGAATAGAAGAGTACACTGTAGCATGTGTTAGTTTTAACTCTTTAGCAAGTCCAACAACAAAATTCACAAGCTTATCATTCCCTGAACTAAGCTGCTGTGGGTAATATCGACCCATTCTAGGTGGCCCCCCAAACAAGAACTCATATGGTGTGAGCCCTGTGGGTTGTCTCAGGGTATTTCGGACTGAGTATAGGGCAATAGGCAGCACCTCCGGCCATGGAAGTGACAATTCTTTACTGGCTTTAAGAATTTTGTTTTTCAAAGTGCCATTCATCCTTTTAACTCTGCCGCTACTTTGAGGATGATAAGGAGTATGCAGGCCCAAATCCACCCCAATCATCTCCCAAATTGATTTGGTAACTTCTGCAGTGAAGGTGGGTCCTTGATCACTTTCAATCACTTCTGGAATCCCGAATCTGCAGATAAGTTCTGCCAGAAGCCTTTTCACTGTAGTTCTAGCGGTCATGTTGGCTACTGGGTATGCTTCTGTCCAGCCAAAAAACATATCCACCACCACCAAAACATATTCATATCTTCCACTCTTGGGTAATTGCATATGATCAATTTGGATTCTCTGGAAAGGATACTGTGACTTTGCCAGTTTCTTCTTTGGCACATGTTCTGTTCTTCCGGGATTACAAGTGTTACAAATCTCACAGCTCCTAGTATAGTTTGTAGCAAGAGCTGAGATCTCGGGTGCAATATAGAGTTTATTGATAGCTGAAATCATCTGATTCTTCCCTCTATGTACCTTTCAATGAGCCCACTGAACCACTGCAGGATACAGTGCTCTTGGTAGACATATTCTTCTTCCCACTCTCCAGATTCCGACATTATAAAACGTTCCTCCCCGTCTGATCCATCCTTGTTGTTCTTCTTCTGTTACCGCATTCTGCCGGTCCACTAAAGTCTTGTGTGCCGGATTCTCTTCCAGTCTTTGCTCCTCTTCATCTTCCTCCTCTTCTTCTTCCAACCCCAAATTTCTCATTCTCGTTTCTTCCTCATCCCCTTGTTGTCTCTGACTTCTGGTGAGCACAAACACCTCCGTACCCCCTGACACCTCTGCTTCCTCTGGAAATATTGGTTCCATAGCTGCTGCTTTTGCTGTAATGTCAGCCAGATGATTCCCCTTAGCTTCCTCCAAATTCAGTTTCCCATGAGCCTTAATTTTGATCACAGCCACTTGCCTAGGTAACTTCAGAGCTTCTAGCAGACTTCTCACTGCCGCTGCATTCCGGATTGGAGCTCCACTGGCTGTCTTGTAGACCCTCAGGGCCCATATCAGGCCAAAGTCGTGGGCAATCCCGAATCCGTACCTCAAGTCCATGTAGATATTGGCCACTCGACTCTCTGCGCACTTACAGACTTCGGTCAGAGCATACAGTTCGGCCTCTTGAGCTGAAATATAAGATGGCAGTGGTCCAGCAGAAACAACCATTGGTGGGGACACCACGACATATCCAGTATGGTACGTTCCATATTCATCTGCGTATCTGGACCTGTCTGGACCCCGAGAAGGTCTCTGCCGTCTTAAAGTGGCACCTGTCCGGAGGGGTTGAAAGCGATTCAGCGATTCCTGGGCTTCGCCAACTATTACCGTATCTTCATCCCACATTTCTCTTCCCGGACTGCTCCCAACTCTGCGCTCACCCGAAAGGGAGCAAATCCTAAGGAATGGCCATCCGAAGCGAAGGAGGCCTTCCTCTCCTTAAAACAAGCCTTCTCTTCTGCCCCTGTGCTGCACCGTCCGGATAGCAACAAACAGTTCTTTCTGGAGGTTGATGCTTCCTCTTCCGGAGCCGGAGCGGTCCTCACCCAGAAATCTCCATCCGGGAGAATGGTAACCTGTGGCTTTTTCTCCAAGCTCTTCTCCTCGTCTGAGCGCAACTACTCCATAGGAGACCGAGAACTGGTAGCCATCAAATTGGCGCTGGAGGAGTGGTGTTACCTGCTCGAGGGGACTCTGCTCCTGGTGGTCATCTATACTGACCACAAAAACCTGGCATATCTACAGAATGCCCAAAGACTCAATCCGCGCCAGGCCCGGTGGTCTTTGTTCTTCGCCCGCTTCAACTTTACCCTACATTACCGCCCGGCGGACAAGAACGTTAAAGCCGACGCCTTGTCCCGATCCTTCCTGTCTGCCGATCAAGAGGAGGAGCCTATGCATATCAGCGATCCCTCCAAAGTGATGAATGTGGCCCCCTTGGACCTGTCTCGTCTCCCACCCGGTAAGACGTTTGTAGCGGTTCCGGATCGTAAAAAGGTTCTTCATTGGGGTCATTCATCCAAACTAGCTGGCCAGAAGAAAACCTTCCTGCTCATTACCTGGCATTACTGGTGGCCTACCCTGCGCCAGGATGTGGTAGACTTCGTCATGGCCTGTTCATCCTGTGCCCGCAACAAGGTTCCCAGACATCTTCCAGCCGGCCGTCTCTTGCCTCTTCCCGTACCTACTGCCCCATGGCAACACATTGCTATGGACTTTATTACTGATCTCCCTGTTTCTGCCGGTTGTATGGTCATTTAGGTGGTCGCTGACCGCTTTTCTAAAATGGCCCACTTCATCCCTCTGCCTGGTCTCCCGTCTGCATCTGTGCTGGCTAAGGACTTCATCCATCACATCTTTCGTCTCCACGGCCTACCCCTCCACATTGTGTCTCATCGGGGGGTCCAGTTCACTTCGCGCTTCTGGAGAGCTAGGTGTAAGCTGCTGGATGTCACCCTGGATTTCTCCTCTGCTTACCATCCTCAGTCCAATGGTCAAGTGGAACGTATCAACCAGATCCTTACCAGCTTCCTCCGGCACTTCGTCAATGGGTCCATGGTTCATCGGTCCATTTGAAGTCCTCAAGCAAATCAACCCAGTAGCCTACAAGTTAAAACTCCCGGCCACCTTACGGATTCCCAACTCCTTCCACGTATCTCTCCTCAAACCAGTTGTGCTTAATTCTTTTTCTGACAATCCAGGTACCTCCCAAGCTCTGGTCTCCGCTGAGGACGTCTATGAGGTAGAGAATATTCTGGCCACCAAGAGGGTAAGAGGAAAAAACTTTTTTCTGGTGGATTGTAAGGGGTTTGGCCCAGAGGAGAGAACTTGAAAACCCAGGGAGAACATCCACGCCCTGCTTCTCCTTAAAAAATTTCATTCAGGCCTAAAAAAGAAGGGGCGTAAAGGGGGGGTACTGTAGTATCGGCGTCTCTGCCCCCTGACAGGCAGAGACGCCGTCCCTCTTACCGCCGCGCTCCCCGCCCGGCGTCCTCCGGCGCTCCTGCTTCTGCTTTCAGCGCGCGCGGCTTTCCAGGCACTGTGCTTAGGGCGTGCGCGCGCGCTCCCTTCCTCTTAAAGGGGCCGCGCACGCCGTCCTAAGGAGTCCCCGGCCAATGGCCGGAGGACCTCTCATATAAAAGGCACCTCCGCCAAAATGGAGGTGCCCGTGCATGGTTGTAGCTTTGTGTGTTAAACTCTGCTTCAGCCCTCAGGTCCTGCTGCTAGCCTGACTACCAGTCCAGTCCGCCAGCCTGACTACCAGTCCAGTCTGCCAGCCTGACTACCAGTCCAGTCCGCCAGCCTGACTACCAGTCCAGTCCGCCAGCCTGACTACCAGTCCTGTCCGCCAGCCTGACTACCAGTTCAGTCCGCCAGTCTGACTACAAGTCCAGTCTGCCAGCCTGACTACCTGTCCTGTCCGGCAGCCTGACTACCAGTCCTGTCCGCCAGCTTGTCTACTCTCCAGCCCGACAGTCTGTGTACAGTCCAGTCCGCCAGTCTGTCTATGGGTCCTGCCCGCCGGCTTACCTGGAAGCACCTGCCTGTTACCTGCCGTGCCTACCAGCCAGCCTACCTGGAGGCTCCTGCTTGTTACCCGCCGTGCCTACCAGCCAGCCTACCTGGAGGCTCCTGCTTGTTACCTGCCGTGTCTGTCAGTCCATCTACCCGGATCATCCGTCAGCCTGCCTGCCGTGCTCATCTGCTGTACCAATCAGTCCCTGCCTTTTGACCTGTGGGAGTCACCTGCTCTCATACAAGGTCTGGCCCAGAGTAGCACCTGGTCCCTCTGCTCGGTCCTTCCCTGGTCACGGAGTCGATTGAGCTGTCGTACGACCTTGGTCAGTCCGAGTTGATACCTAGTTACGCCCCTCTGGTCCCTCCTTGCACCGCAGCACAGAGGTTCCACCACCCGGATCCGTAACAAGCTGAACCTGTGGCAAGTTTGTTCGTCGGGACAACAGAGGAGTAGATCATCAACATATTGTATCAATGTGACTCCAGGGTTCTCACTCTTCCAGGCTTGGAGACAGGTAGATAACGCCAGTGTGAAGTGATGAGGAGAGTTCTGAGCTCCTTGAGGCATAATGGTCCAGGTGTACTGTACTCTTCTGTGTGTAAAAGCAAAAAGATACTGACAGTCTGGATGCAGAGGCACACTGAAGCAGGCGTTTGCCAAGTCGATTACTGTAAAATGCATTGCCTCAGGGGGAATTTCACTGAGTAATCTATGTGGATTTGGCACCACTGGGGTCTCCAGGATTGTAACTGCATTCACAGCTCTCAGATCTGGCACCATCCTAAATTTATCCGGTTCTCCTCTTGCAGTTTTCTTCTTCACTGGAAACAATGGAGTATTATCAGGAGAAACACAGGAATTAATGCTCCTTTCTTGAGTAATTCTTGGATCTGGGCATCTAATGACGCTTCTTGGGCTGCTTTCAGTGGATACTGTGGCTGTGGGAGTCTGGGAATCTGTGCACCTTCTTTCAGGAAAACTTGGACTGGCGGGACAGGCCGCCGGCCTATATCATCAGGACCTTGAGACCAGAGTTCAGGTGGTATGCCGTCAAGATAATGCTGTGGTATGGCGGTTGTTGCAAATTGGATGACACACAATGGGAGGGCATGTACCTTTGTTTGTTCCTCTAATGGTAACGGAGTAGGGACATCTAGATGCATTCCATTCTCATCATATGATATTTGAGCATTTAACTTCTGGAGTAGATCTGCTCCCAACAAATTAAGGGGGCAGGTGTCTGAGATGAGCAATTTGGCCAGCAGCTTCTGTTCTTTCCCAATAGGCAATGGAAATGTTAGTCGGGATGAGTGTGGTTTTCCATCCACTCCCACACATGGAAGGAAATCATCAGAAATAAGCAATTCATAGGGTAAATCTCTTGAGCAGGTGTTGGAGCAGACTCTGGAGCAGGCGTTGGTACAGCATTCAATTGTTTCTCTATAGCTTTAGCAATGAGGAGTACCTTCTGCGAGGACATGTCCATGTATTCTGGCCTGGAGTCTGTAAGCTTCGCTGAGATTTCCTCTCTGAGTCCCCTAACAAATGAAGTGACTAGCAGATTTTGTTGGATCCTCTGACCTTCATCGAACCCTTGATTCTTGAACAGAGTTTGGATTCTGGTGTAAAATTTTTCGACATTCTCCCCTGATTCTTGAGTACAGTCCAATACACTGGTAGATGAGTCTGTGAGCCGCTCCTTGGCCCATCGCTGAAGTTGTTGACAAAAGGCTCCTCCTGATTGGTAAGTCTCCTTGTCTGTCACGTGGCTGTCATTCAGAGCTACTTGAATTATTCGCCAGAAGGCATCTCCCGCTTTAATGCTAGTGATTTCATGAAGATCTTTCCAAGTGGCTGAATAAGTTTTGTTAAATTTGTCTGATTCTTCTGTAGAACACCATAGGGTGTCTGTCTGGGTCAGGTAGTTGACTAATCACTCGATAAACTTGCGAGCGTGTGAATGCCACATATCTATTATGGTGATCTGGCACTGGAGATTCTGACTGAGAAGATGTTTAGGGAGATACTGGCAACATAGCAACAGGAGGTGGGCTTGTTTGTCCAGGAAATAGTTCATTCGGGTTATCTTCTGAGGTCATCTGGTGGCTGAGTGAGTCTGATTTAGCTGTGGCACTTTCCACAGCTTGGGTAAGAATTTGAGATTTATGATAGTCATTGCTGATTAGTCTTATCTCCTCCAACGTAGTTAATCCTCTATACTCCCTTTTAGCTTGGACTATTGCTTGGGCACAGGCTTGCATAGGAAATCCATACATTCCAGAACTTATAGCAGGAAGAGCAATAGAAGTAAGGTTCCTTGTTCCAACATAGTTCAGAATATTGTTGATTGTAGCTCTAAGTTGTGACACACACTGATCATGATGACTTTCATCATACACTGGACCTACTGCATGAATGACAAGCCTCCATGGTAATCTCCCTGGTGTGGTGGCTACCAGGTCTGTTGCCTCGACCAGTCCTGAAGAATGTACAATGCTGTTACAGTCTTCCTGAATAGCATTACCTCTGGCTTGCACAATAGTCCTAGCCACTCCTCCCCTATGTTGTAATCTAGGTTTTGCTGCATTAACTATTGCATCCACCCGCTGTGTTACCAGATCCCCCACACCTGCTGTTAGTACCGTTGATGACTTCCAAATTATTCTTTCTGTCCATGGTTTCCACACCTGTGGGTATTCTTCATCTGAAAGGGTGGCACGGGAATCCTCCCGATCTGGAGAGAATTCTGATATTGGGGTGCGAAATGTCACACGAGCCGGTTTACCTTCTGGATCGCTTATTGGTGTGGACGCTGATGGTGGTGCTGCCGCCTCTTCATCCCACAGTTCCTACAGTTCAATACTACTTCTCCTTCGGTTAAGGGCCTGCCAGAACTCCGGACTATTAAATAGAGTTTCGGCACTGGGCAAATGAGGATAGAGAGGGACATAGTCTTTTGGGACATAGTACGCACCATCCGCAGTGACAACCGGACACACTGATATAGGAGTAAATTTTGCTGTTGATGTTCCGGGTGTAGTGTGTATTGTGGCCTGTATTCCGGGTGCGCCAAGATGGCCGCCGCCGTAAGGAAGCACACTACAGGAAGGGTGTGCTCCACTGTTTGTGGCCTGTATTCCGGGTGCGCCAAGATGGCCGCCACCAAAAGGGACATCTGGTCAGAGGCCGGAGGTGATGCAATGGGTGTAGCAATATGGCCGCTGCAGAAAGGGTTGGAACTTTGGGCGGACATAGGTATAACAGATGAGGATGGGGCACACGTCTTAATAGAGGATTAGTTAACCCCGCGTGCCCGCGCCCTAATGGCGTCTTAATACATGACTTATCAGCAACAACGTCACTCCCCGCGTGCCTTCGTTATAAACATAGAAATTTTCCTAAATTCTCAAGTGTGTACTTGTACACCCCTGCGTACAAAGATCGCTCTAATGGGACAGGACACCTAAGATACCACAGAGCAGCAGTTAGCCAGGAGCGACTACACATCAGAGTTCTTGGAATCACACAGAGGGGACCCGCCCAGTCGCACAGGGCTGTCCCTAAGGGCCAATCTAGACACCACAAACTCACCAGAGACCGCTCAAAATACGAATAAGCACTACGGATTCATTAAATCTGTACACTTACCGTATTCAGTGATGAGAGTTGATCAGGTTCTCGCTTTGAGCAGTCCCGGCTCGTCCGTAGGTGGTCCGGTGATGGGCACCCCGAGACTTAGAGTCCCCTCGAGTGTGATCCGAGTCACGGCACCATTTGTGGAGGCTTCACCAATTTAAGATACACCAGGTAACTGCTCTCCTCCAAATTAAAGATGTCCGAGTGCATTAAGAGAAGCTAATTAACCAAATCTGCTAATCTGGTTGAAAAACTTCACTCAGAGACTGAATCACGCAAAATGGCATACTTTATTAAGTAGACATGGGGTTAAATAGTATTCTCCTTCTTGGTGGGATTAGCAAAATTCCTTGCTCTTTCTGATAACTCGGCACACTGCAATTTGCTCATCCATGTATCTCTTGGTCTGAGTAATGCCTTAGGAATTCCGATGGGAGGGGGTGAGTTCGTCTCTCACTGCCATCTTTGCCAACTCGACATGAATCTCTCTGTTATCAGCCATGCACATGCATACGTCATTCTCAGGAAATCATTTAGTGTCATTCTCAGGAAATCATTTAGTTGGTCGTGAAACTGTTAGCTATATATTCATTAACTATTAGCATAATCCATGTGCCTATACACATTTGCATACATACATACACATAGATTATTCCATCATCTCTATATTGATTCACACTGATTAGGTAATCTATTAGAAGAAACTAATTGATTTTCTATAATATATATATTTTACCTTGACACACTTATGACAAAGGCATTTAAATGATTTTGCTATCTCACACTAAAAAGTTACCACAGGCTATCCAGAATAACATACTCTCCACGAATTTGCCAAACTATTCTGAAAACAATCTGTATTGATCTTAAATTCCCATATTGTTTTGGAGAGGATTAATTCAGTGTATTTTGGAAGTTTCCTTAAAATGCCTCATTGTTCAAGTCTCTAAGAAAAATATAATTATACAAAAATGTAGTACAAAGCTGGAAGGATTTATAGGTCTTCAAATACATTTAGGCAAAAGGCTCATGATTAACTTGCAAAGACTAGACTCTAAGGAGAATTTTATAAATGCATCCAAGATAATGTGAACTACTGAAACTTGAAAAATAAACCTTTATAATATTACCTAAGAAAAGCAAACAAACATTTGATAATGTAAAAAATTTGATAACGCAGCTTTTTTTATTTCAACACAGAACCACAATGCTATGCCCGGCGCCCCTGCACACGGTGCCCTGCTCCCTCCCTGCAGGTACGCCAGGTTACTCACCACCGCGGTCCTCGGCGCGGCCCCTGGCATGCTCCTGTTCTTGTCTCATCCCCCCCCCCCACGCACGCCACAATATGTTTCGGCTGCGTGCCTAGAGCATGCGTGTGCGCGCTTCCCTGTTCTTAAAGGGACAGCATGCACATGGTAAATGCCCCCAGCAACAGCTGGGAGGCAATTGGTCAAATGCTTGTGCATGTGCAAGGTGTCTCCCAATAGCTGGGAGACATCTTGTATAAAAGGCACCCTCCCCATTAGGGAAGTGCCTGAGCAACCCGTATAGTTCTGTATTAGGTGGATGGTGTGTAGCAAATGTATGTTGTCAGGTCCCCGTCCCTAGTCTGTATTACATATCCTGTGTCCCTTTGTCCTGTATGGTTGCTCGTGTTTTCCTGAAGCCGCATGTGCGGTACCTTTCCACTACCCTGGGGGCTGAATGCCCAGGTCCAAACTCTCATCCTGAAACTGCGTCCACAGTATCTGTACCCTGTGGCCGCATTGACGTAACCAGAACTGTTACCTGAGATCTGTGGGTCTGAACCCTGTCCCAGTTGCCGTCCTGTCTACACAGTCCGTCTTTGTCCCAAGTGACCATCCTGTCTGATCTTGCCCCAAGTGGTCCTCCTGCCCTAAAGTACATCAATGCTACTGCTGGATGCACCCTGGATTGGCACCTGGCAGCTACCTGCCGCACAAGCCTGACCTCACCATTAGAGGCTCCAGCAAACACCAAGGTAGCTGCTTAGTCTTGCCCCTGCAGGATAAGTCCGGTCCGTGGCAGAGTGGTTCCTTGAACCACGTGCGCCACCTAGGAGTGTAACATACAGTCTGTGTTGGGACCACGATTCCCGATCCAACTGGCATATATGAGTCTATTAGTTTGAGTAGGGAGACCTACTGTCTCAGAAATGAAAGATAAATACAGACAATACACTAAATTATATATATATATTAGCAATGCTAGATAGGTTCTGCAGACTTTTATTAGTGCAATTGGCTGGCTCTGTTTAGTTAGTAGTATGAATAGCCAGTGTCTCTTCTGTTTAATTAGCGCCTGGACAAGGGTAAGGATTTATGTTTATGAGTTTGTTTGCTGCTGTGCATCTTGTGGAAAGCAATAAGACTGCACATGTTTGGACCAAAACCGCATTGCCTGTGTGAACGCTACCTACTGCCTACCTACCTCAGAGTAAAACCCTACAATTGGTGGATGAAATGCAGGTGTGAAGTCCCAGAAAGCACCAGTGATTGTAGTGTAAAGATTGAATGTCCTGGTTAAAGGTATCTACAGCATTCCAAACACAGTCTGAAAGCATGGAGGAGCTTGTTAAGCAATTAGTCTACCAACAGAAGACTAACAAACTCCTGATCCAGCAGTTTCAACAGCAGCAGCAAGAGTTAAAACAGCAGCTTCAGCAGCGCTGCAGTTACAGCAGCTTCAGCTGCAGCATCAGCAGCAGATGGCTCTCCTGGCAGAAGTTGTCCAGGCCAGGGAGATGGCACCACCCGCCAGCCAAAGTGAAGGTAGCTGTGGGAGGCAAACTGTACGGGAGGCCTTACAGAAGATGACTCTGGAGGATGATGTTAAGGCTTTCCTGACTGTATTTGAGAAGGTGGCAGACAAAGAGAAACTGCCCCCAGAGCAATGGGAAGAGGTCCTAGCTCCAAACCTTACTGGGGAACCGCAGAAAGCGTACAATGACTTTGCTCTACAGGATGCCAAGGAGTAAGCCAACCCGAAGGTAGATATTATGGTACATTTGGGCATCACACTGGCAGTCTGAGCACAATGGGTGCACCACTAGCACTACGAAAAGAACAAGCCTCCACGGTCCCACATGTTCAACCTGTTACACCGGGTGCAAAAATGGCTGCAGCCCGAAACCTGCTCTTCAGCACAGATGATGGAAAGAGTAGTGATGGACCAATTTATCCTCTCACTACTGAAATACGTGCAAAGATGGGCCCAAGGAGATCCCCAGAATCCAGATGACCTTGTGAGCCTCATGGAAAGATACATGGCCATGGAGAACTCCCTGAGCAATCAAGGAAGCCTAAGGTCACATTTCTGGGAGACCCAAAACAAGGGGCCCAAGCCCACATCTGTGGGGCATACAAAAACCCTGAAGGGATATGAACCGACTGAAAACCCCTTGCTTGTTTACTCAGTCAGAAACCAACATTCCGGTTGTCAAAGTAGCAGGAAATTTGTCACCTTCCCAAAGACAACACGGCCGAAGATTGGTACCCAAAAATAGGGGCAGGGCTTTTGGAGTTACCCGGTCACACTTTTGTCACCAAACATGAGCATCCCACTAGGGTCAATTTAAAGAATTCCTGAGAACTACCTAAAGGTAGTCTCAGAGGAGGCAATACAAAACTGCCCACAGTGTTTCACTACACTGCTCAAAAAAATAAAGGGAACATTTAAACAACATAATGTAACTCCAAGTCAATCACACTTCTGTGAAATCAACCTGTCCAGTTATGAAGCAACACTGATTGAGAATCAATTTCTCCTGCTGTTGTGCAAATGGAAAAGACAACAGGTAGAAATTATAGGCAATTAGCAAGACACCCCTTATAAAGGAGTGGTTTTGCAGGTGGTGACTACAGACCATTTCTCTATTTTCATCCTTTTTGGCTGTTTTTTGGTCACTTTTGTATTTTATCATTGCTCTCACCCCTAGAGGTACAGTAGCATGAGGCGGTGTCTACAACCCACAGAAGTTGCTCAGGTAGTGCAGCTCATCCAGAATGACACGTCAATGAGAGCTGTGGCAAGATGGGTAGCTGTGTCTGTCAGCACAGTGTCCAGAGCATGGAGCAGATACTGCACCAGAAGACAGGCCAGTACACCAGGAGACGTGGAAGGGGCCGTAGAAGGGCAACAACCCAGCATCAGGACTGCTACCTCCTGCTTTGTCCATGGAGGAACAGAAAGAGAAATGCCAGATCCCTGCAAAATGACCTCCAGCAGGCCACTAACATCCATGTGTCTGCTCAAACTGTCAGCAGCAGACTCCATGAGGGTGATATGAGGGCCCATTGTTCACAAGTGGATGTTGAGCTTACAGCCCAACACTGTTCAGGGCGATTGGCATTTGCCAGAGAACACTAAGACTGGCAAATTTGACATTGGCACCCTGTGCTCTTCACGGATGAGAGCAGGTTCACACTGAGCACATGTGACAGACATGACAGAGTCTGGAGAATGTTCTGCTGCTTGCAACATCCTCTGGCATGACCAGTTTGGCAGTGGGTCAGTAATGTTATGGGGAAGCATTTCTTGGAGGGCCACACAGCGTCCATGTGCTAGCCAGAGGTATCCTGATTGCCATTAGGTACCCAGATGAGATCCTCAGACCCATTATGAGATCATATACTAGTGCAATGGGCCCTGGGTTCTTTCTGATGCATGACAATGCTAGACCTCATGTGGCTGAAGTGTGTCAGAAGTTCCTGCATGATGAAGGCATTGATGCTTTGGACTGCCCTGCCGTTTCCCCATACCTGAATCCAATCGAGCATATCTGAGGCATCATGTCTTGTTCCATCCACTGATCATCATTTCATTGTCTTGAGGCATTTCCACTGAAGTTGGATCAGCCTGTAATTTGATTGTACACTTTGATTTTGAGTATCATTCCATATCTTAACCTCCATTAGATATTAATTTTGATTTACATTGATCATTTTTATGTTTCATTGTTCTCAACACATTCCACTATGTAATGAATAAAGATTTGCAACTGGAATATTTCATTCAGTGATTTCTAGGATGTGATATTTTAGTGTTCCCTTTGTTTTTCTGAGCAGTGTAAGAAGTTGCTCAGGTAGTTTAGCTCATCCAGGATGGCACATCAATGCGAGCAGTGGCAAGAAGGTTTGCTGTGTCTGTCAGCGTAGTGTCCAAAGGCTGGAGGCGCTACCAGGAGACAGGCCAGTACATCAGGAGACATGGAGGGGGCCGTAGGAGGGCAAGAACCCAGCAGCAGTTCCGCCTTTGTGCAAGGAGGAACAGGAGGAGCACTGCCAGAGCCCTGCAAAATGACCTCCAGCAGGCCACAAATGTGCATGTGTCTGAACAAACGGTTAGAAACCGACTCCATGAGGGTGGTATGAGGGCCCGACGTCCACAGATGGGGGTTGTGCTCACAGCCCAACACCATGCAGGACGTTTGGCATTTGCCACAGAACACCAGGATTGGCAAAGTCTCCACTGGCGCCCTGTGCTCTTCACAGATGAAAGCAGGTTCACATTGAGCACATGTGACAGACGTGACAGAGCCTGAAAACGCCATGGAGAGTGATCTGCTGCCTGCAACATCCTTCAGCATGACCGGTTTGGTAGTGGGTTAGTAATGGTGTGGGGTGGCATTTCTTTGGAGGGCCGCCCAGCCCTCCATGTGCTCGCTAGAGGTAGCCTGACTGCCATTAGGTACCAAGATGAGATCCTCAGACCCCTTGTGAGACCATATGCTGGTGCGGTTGGCCCTGGGTTCCTCCTAATGCAGGACAATTCCAGACCTCATGTGGCTGGAGTGTGTCAGCAGTTCCTGTAAGATGAAGGCATTGAAGCTATGGACTGGCCCGCCCGTTCCCCAGACCTGAATCCGACTGAGCACATCTGGGACATCATGTCTCGCTCCATCCACCAGACTGCACCACACCACATGCACCACAGACTGTCCAGGAGTTGGCGGATGCTTTAGTCCAGGTCTGGGAGGAGATCCCACAGGAGACCATCCGCAACCTCATCAGGAGCATGCCCAGGCGTTGTAGGGAGGTCTTGCAGGCACATGGAGGCCACACACACAATACTGAGCCTCATTTTGACTTGTTTTAAAGACATTACATCAAAGTTGGATCAGCCTGTAGTGTGTTTTTCCACTTTAATTTTGGGGGTGACTCCAAATCCAGGCCTCCATTGGTTAATAAATTTGATTTCCATTGATGATTTTTGTGTGATTTTGTTGTCAGCACATTCAACTTTGTACAGAACAAAGTATTAAATGAGAATATTTTATTCATTCAGATCTAGGATGTGTTATTTGAGTGTTCCCTTTATTTTTTTGAGCAGTGTACAGTGCTGGCCAAAAGTATTGGCACCCCTGCAATTCTGTCAGATAATACTCAGTTTCTTCCTGAAAATGATTGCAATCACAAATTCTTTGGTATTATTCTCTTCATTTAATTTGCTTGCAAGGAAAAAACACAAAAGAGAAACTCCAAAAAAGGGCCGGACAAAAGTATTGGCACCCTTAGCCTAATACTTGGTTGCACAACCTTTAGCCAAAATAACTGCGAAAAACCGCTTCCGGTAACCATCAATGAGTTTCTTAGAATGCTCTGCTGGAATTGTAGACCATTCTTCTTTGGCAAACTGCTCCAGGTCCCTGATATCTGAAGGGTGCCTTCTCCAAACTGCCATTTTGAGATCTCTCCACAGGTGTTCTATGGGATTCAGGTCTGGACTCATTGCTGGCCACCTTAGAAGTCTCCAGTGCTTTCGCTCAAACCATTTTATAGTGCCTTTGGAAGTCTGTTTTGGGTCATTGTCCTGTTGGAAGACCCATGACCTCTGAGGGAGACCCAGCTTTCTCACACTGGGCCCTACATTATGCTGCAAAATTTGTTGGTAGTCTTCAGACTTCATAATGCCATGCACATGGTCAAGCAGTCCAGTGCCAGAGGCAGCAAAGCAACCCCAAAACATCAGGGAACCTCGGCCATGTTTGACTGTAGGGACCGTGTTCTTTTCTTTGAATGCCTCTTTTTCTTCCTGTACACTCTATGTTGATGCTTTTTCCCAAAAAGCTCTACTTTTGTCTCATCCGACCAGAGAACATTCTTCCAAAACGTTTTAGGCTTTCTCAGGTAAGTTTTGGCAAACTCCAGCCTGGCTTTTTTATGTCTCGGGGTAAGAAGTGGGGTCTTCCTGGGTATCCTACCATATAGTCCCTTTTCATTCAGACGCCGACTGATAGTACGGGTTGACACTGTTGTACCCTCGTACTGCAGGGCAGCTTGAACTTGTTTGGATGTTAGTCGAGGTTCTTTATCCACCATCCGCACAATCTTGCATTGAAATCTCTCGTCAATTTTTCTTTTCCGTCCACATCTAGGGAGGTTAGCCACAGTGCCATGGGCTTTAAACTTCTTGATGACACTGCGCACGGAAGACACAGGAACATTCAGGTCTTTGGAGATGGACTTGTAGCCTTGAGATTGCTCATGCTTCCTCACAATTTGGTTTCTCAAGTCCTCAGACAGTTCTTTGGTCTTCTTTCTTTGCTCAATGTGGTACACACAAGGACACAGGACAGAGGTTGAGTCAACTTTAATCCATGTTAACTGGCTGCAAGTGTGATTTAGTTATTGCCAACACCTGTTAGGTGCCACAGGTAAGTTACAGGTACTGTTAATTACACGAATTAGAGAAGCATCACATGATTTTTCAAAGGGTGCCAATACTTTTGTCCACCCCCTTTTTAGGTTTGGTGTGGAATTATATCCAACTTGGCTTTAGGTCAATTCTTTTTGTGTTTTTTTCATTGAAGACAAATTAAATGAAGAGAATAATACCAAAGAATTTGTGATTGCAATCATATTCAGGAAGAAACTGAGTATTATCTGACAGAATTGCAGGGGTGCCAATACTTTTGGCCAGCACTGTATATAAATATATATATATATATATATATATATATATATATATATATATATATATATAGTACAGACCAAAAGTTGGACACACCTTCTCATTTAAAGATTTTTCTGCATTTTCATGACTTCCAACAATCTTGAAGGAGTTCCCAGAGATGCTTAGCACTTGTTGGCCCTTTTGCCTTCACTCTGCGGTCCAGCTCACCACCCCAAACCATCTCGATTGGGTTCAGGTCTCGTCATCTGGCATAGCACCCCATCACTCTCCTTCTTGGTCAAATAGCCCTTACACAGCCTGGAGGTGTGTTTGGGGTCATTGTCCTGTTGAAAAATAAATGATTGTCCAACTAAACGCAAACCGGATGGAATAGCATGCCGCTGCAAGATACTGTGGTAGCCATGCTGGTTCAGTATGCCTTCAATTTTGAATAAATCCCCAACAATGTCACCAGCAAAGCACCCCCACACCATCGCACCTCCTCCTCCATGCTTCACGGTGGGAACCAGGCATGTAGAGTCCATCCGTTCACCTTTTCTGCGTCGCTCAAATACACGGTGGTTGGAACCAAAGATCTCAAATTTGGACTCATCAGACCAAAGCACAGATTTACACTGGTCTAATGTCCATTCCTTGTGTTCTTTAGCCCAAACTTGCCTCTTCTGCTTGTTGCTTGTCCTTAGCAGTGGTTTCCTAGCAGCTATTTTACCATGAAGGCCTGCTGCACAAAGTCTCCTCTTAACAGTTGTTGTAGAGATGTGTCTGCTGCTAGAACGCTGTGTGGCATTGACCTGGTCTCTAATCTGAGCTGCTGTTAACCTGCGATTTCTGAGGCTGGTGACTCGGATAAACTTATCCTCAGAAGCAGAGGTGAGTCTTGGTCTTCCTTTCCTGGGGTGGTCCTCATGTGAGCCAGTTTCTTTGTAGCGCTTGATGGTTTTTGCAACTGCACTTGGGGACACTTTCAAAGTTTGCCCAATTTTTCGGACTGACTGACCTTCATTTCTTAAAGAAATGATGGCCATTCGTTTTTCTTTACTTAGCTGCTTTTTTCTTGCCATAATACTAATTCTAACAGTCTATTCAGTAGGACTATCAGCTGTGTATCCACCTGACTTCTGCACAACACAACTGATGGTCCCAACCCCATTTATAAGGCAAGAAATCCCACTTATTAAACCTGACAGGGCACACCTGTGAAGTGAAAACCATTTCCGGTGACTACCTCTTGAAGCTCATCAAGAGAATGCCAAGAGTGTGCAAAGCAGTCATCAAAGCAAAAGGTGGCTACTTTGAAGAACCTAGAATATAAGACATATTTTCAGTTGTTTCACACTTTTTTGTTTAGTATATAATTCCACATGTGATAATTCATAGTTTTGATGCCTTCAGTGTGAATGTACAATTTTCATAGTCATGAAAATACAGAAAAAGCTATAAATGAGAAGGTGTGTCCAAACTTTTGGTCTGTACTGTATATATCCATCTGAACTAACAGTCCTTCTGAGGACTAATCCGGCTGCATATATTAATCCTGATAGCAGGCAGGCAGGGTTTGTGGCAGTGTATTCAGCACAAGAGGGTCCATTGCATGTTCTATCTGCTCCTGTTGTTACAGATATCTGTGGACATAGCCACAGATATCAGGGGCTAGGGCTAATTTTTTTTTTATCTTAATCCTGATTATTTGCTTAAAAGTACACCATTTTACTGCTCCATTTGCTTGTTAGCACTGCGGAAACAGCCAGATCTTTTCCATCATCAGATGTGATCCCAAATTACAGCGATAAAAATCCAGAAATTTGTAGTGAACGTGGAAAATATTATCCTTCATTTACAGTTTGTAGCAGTGTGTCAGTGAAGCTCCTCACACGTGGTTGCTGGCAATAATAGGAAACTACAAGCGCGCTATTTAAACCCCTTGGCGTCCGTCAGACTTATCACATATAACTGCTGTACAAATCCTACCATTTGTAGCGACCGTGGAAAATATTGTCTTCCATTTACAGTTTGTAGCAGTGTGTCAGTGAAGCTCTTCACACTTGGTCGCTGGCAATAATAGGAAACTGCAAGCCCGCTATTTAAAACCGTGGCCGTCCCTCAGACTTATCACATATAACTGCTGTACTAATCCAGTCATTTGTAGCGACTGTGGAAAATATTGTCTTCCATTTACAGTTTGTAGCAGTGTGTCAGTGAAGCTCTTCACACTTGGTCGCTGGCAGTAATAGGAAAACTACAAGCCTGCTATTTAAAACCATGGGTGTCCCTCAGACGTATCACATATAACTGTGGTACAAATCCAGTCATTTGTAGCGACCGTGCAAAATATTGTCCTCCATTTAAAATGGGCAAGGCGAGTGCCAAGGGATGGGGAAGTGATGGTGATGGTGAATACCGAGGCCGAGGCAATGGGCAAGATGAAATTGTGCCACAACAAACACCCACATCTTGTCGCCCAACCTTCCTGTCCCAGTTACTAGGGAACAGCAGCACACCACTATTGAACCCAGAGCAATGTCAAAAGGTTGTTGGTTGGATAGCAGATAATGCTTCCAGTTACTTTCCCAGCACCACCACCTCCCTGTCTTCCACACGGTCAAGTCTCAGTAGCTATGCGTCTGGACTGCATATTCCTCACCCTGATCCTCCTTCCTCCCACCATGCCGAGTGCCCGGAGAAAACTTATCCCACATTTGGACACTCAGAAGAGCTGTTCACTTTTCCATTTATAGATTCGGGTCTCTCTTGGCCAGTTTCAAGCGGGGCAAGAGGAGATTGCATGTAGTGATGCCCAAATATTTGTGCAGCCACGGTCACACGAAGGCGATGGTGGGAAAGTGCAATTACTGTCACAAGAGGTGGATGATGATGAGACACAATTGCCAGAAAGTCAAGAGGAGGACCAGTGTGCGGAAGTGGAAGACAAAGCGGTGGACGATTAAGTCACTGACCCAACCTGGCAAGGTGACACCGACATGCAGAACGAGGACAGCAGCCCACAGAGGGAGGGAAGCGTAGCACCACATCAGACAGGAACAAGCAGTGTGGTGGCCACAGACACAAGGCAGGCAAACGTTCCCCGGAACACCAACACGACGGAAGTTACTAGTACAACTGTTAGGTCTTCCCGAGTCTGGTTCTTTTTTAAAGACTCTGCAGATAACCCCAAAAAGGCCACTTGCACCATCTGTCAGGCCAGCATCAGCAGTGGTAGCAAAATTAGCAGTCTGACCACCACCAGCATGATCAGACACATGACAGCAAAGCACCCAACTAAGTGGGCCGAACACCAGAGTCCAGAAACAGTATCTGCCGGTCACACCACTGCTTGTTCCGCTGTTGAGCGTGCACGCTAATCCCCTGTCCATGGCGCATGCGAAGATGCCTCCTGCCCTGCACTTGTCAACTAGCACCATCAGTAACCACGTCCATGTCCTTGTCCCAGCACAGCGTTCCGTTGTCCCTACCCCAGTCCTTGGAATGCAAGCGTAAATACGCAGCCAAAGCCCCACAGGCCACACTACTAAATTCACACATTTTGCGAATGCTTGGACTCGAAATGTTGCCTTTTAGGCTCTTGGAGATGGAAGCTTTCCCCAACCTGATGGTGGCGGCCGTCCCTTGGTACTCGGTCTCCAGCCGCCACTATTTCTCCCGATGTGCTGTTCCCACATTACACAAGCACGTGTCTCAGAACATTAGCCATGCCCACAACAACGCAGTTACTAGGAAGGTTCACCTAACCACGGACACATGGACAAGTGCTTCTGGACAGGGACGGTACATCTCGCTGACGGCACACTGGGTTAAAATAGTGGTTGCCGGGACCCAGTCGAACCTTGGGACAGAACACGTCCTCTCGATGCCAAGGATTGCGGGCCCTGGGTCAACCAGGGTTGCCCCCACATTCTACAGCTCCTGCACCTCCTCCTCCTCTTCAGCCTTTATTTCCGAGAAATGACCACATCAGTCAGAAGCTAGAAGCACTGCAGCACTGCCTCGGCCAAGCAGCAACAGGCTGTGCTGAAGCTAATATTTTTAGGTGACAAACCGCACCCCACTGAAGAGTTGTGAACAGCTTTGAAAGAGCAGGCAGATCACTGCTGAACCTACAGCCAGGCATGGTCGTGTGTGACAATGGCCGGAACCTTGGTGGCAGCTCTGAAGCGAGGCGGGCTCACACACCTACCATGCTTGGCCCACATGCTTAACCTCGTGGTTCAGCAGTTTCTCAAAACTTACCCAGATCTGCCGAATCTGCTTGTCAAAGTACGCCGCGTGTGTGCCCATTTTAGAAAGTCAGCTCCAGCTTTCGCCTCCCTTGCTGTGATTCAGCAGCGTTTACAGCTTCCAGTTCACTGACTAGTGTGCGATGTCCCCACGTGTTGGAACTCAACCTTGCAGATGCTGGGAAGGATTTGTGAGCAGCACAGGGCAGTTGTTCAGTACCAGCTTCAAAACGTCCGTCGGTATTCTGGTCAGCTTCCGCACATAAGAGCTGAGGAGTGGGCATGAATGTCAGACATCTGTGCCGTCCTCCAAAACTTTGAGGACTCCACCAAGATGGTGGCATAATTACCGTCACCATCCCGCTTCTCTGTCTTCTGAAACGATCGCTGCTCACAATTAAAGAGGAGGCATTGCTGGCTGAGCACGATGAGATGGAGCAAGGAATTATACAGGGTGATTCCACACAGCCCAGCCTCATCTCATCAGAACGTGGATTGGGTGACAATGAGAAAAAGGAGGAGGAGGAAGATGTCACACTGTCACAGAATACTGGAGGTAGGGGGCCTAAGCTGACCCTAAGCTGGGGCCCTGACTAATCCCTCATCCTGGAGGTACTGTTAAAGGTACAGAGGTCCAGGCCGCCAGCGTAACCCCTACCTCCTGAGGATCCCTGCACCACAGTAATCTAGTCCTGAGAAGGACCCCGATCACAACAATTGGGAACCAGCAATAATATGCCCACACACAGTATTTAGACGAACGAGACAGTACAAGGGAAAAACCAAAACCACCTTGCATACAACTTCAACACAACTACAACAGAGGGAACACCAACGGGAAAGGAGATAAATGATAAAGCGAGGAAAGGGAAATAACACTTCCAGATACACTTATCTCAGCAACTCCAAACACCACGATCCGCTCTGTAAGTCTGAATGAAAAGCTTTCACCGACACCTCACAAACAGACCTGCAGGAATATAAAGGAGTCTCACTAACGAAGCATTGATTGCAGCTGGGCGAGGCTGGACCTCAGCTAGCCCAGAGAGAGAGAGAATTAACTCCTTCACTGCCGAGAAAACACAAAGCACCAACAAGTCAGCTGCGAGAAGTCAGGCTGTGTACTCGTGACGATCTTCGTGGCAACACACCCGTGACAGTACCCCCCCTTCTACGAGGGGCCTCCGGACCCTCAGGGCCAGGTTTATCCGGGTGAGTCGTGTGGAAGGCCCGAACTAATCGGTCTGCGTTAATATCCGACGCAGGAACCCACATCCTCTCCTCAGGACCATACCCCTTCCAATGCACCAAGTACTGAAGGGACCGGCGATTAAAGCGTGAATCAATGACCCTCGATACCTGGAACTCCAAGTTACCATTGACAACCACAGGAGGGGGAGGTGAAGGTGACGGTACCACCGGCACCACATACCTCTTAAGCAATGATCTGTGAAACACGTTGTGAATTTTAAACGTAGGGGGGAGGTCAAGACGGAATGCCACCGGATTAATAACAGAACTGATTCTGTACGGCCCGATGAACCTGGGACCCAGTTTCCAGGAGGGAACCTTAAGTTTAATATTCCTGGTAGACAACCATACCCGATCGTTCACACTTAGGTCCGGACCAGACACTCTCCTCCTATCAGCCATACGTTTGTATCGGTTCCCCATAGTATTCAGATTCTTCAGCACCCCTCTCCATACTGAAGCGAGAGATGAGGAAAATCGTTCCTCCTCCGGAACCCCCGAAGAGCCCCCCCTACTGAAAGTACAAAACTGGGGGTGAAAACCATATGCCCCAAAAAACGGGGACTTACCAGTGGACTCGCTCCGCCTATTATTGAGAGCAAACTCTGCCAGAGGTAGGAAAGAAGCCCAGTCCTCCTGGTTCTCTGACACAAAACACCGGAGATATGTCTCCAAGCTCTGGTTCATACGTTCCGTCTGACCATTGGTCTGAGGATGAAAAGCCGACGAAAATGACAAATGCATCCCCCGCCGTGCACAAAACGCCTTCCAGAACTTGGACACAAACTGAGACCCCCGATCAGACACCACCTCGGAGGGTACCCCGTGAAGCCTCACAATCTCCCCAATGAACACCTGCGCAAGAGTTTTAGCATTAGGGAGAGCCGGAAGAGCGATAAAATGTGCCATCTTACTGAACCTGTCCACTACAACGAGTATGACCGTTTTACCCGAAGACGGAGGGAGGTCCGTAATAAAGTCCATAGACAGATGAGTCCAAGGACGCTCCGGGATCTTCAAAGGTAAGAGGGCCCCAGACGGACGGGTATGTGAGGTCTTAGAGCGCGCACAAACCCCACAGGACGCGACAAAAGTTACCACCTCTTTATGTAAGTTAGGCCACCAAAACCGACGCGAGAGGAGATCCACAGTTGCTTTACTCCCCGGGTGTCCTGCAAAAACTGAGTTATGGTGTGCCTCGATCACCTTTTGTCGCAACTGATCTGGAACGAACAGTCTCCCCGGAGGTCCAACAGGGGCGTCCCCCTGAGCCTCCAATATCTCCTCCTCCAGCTCAGAGCATACTGCCGAAACCACCACCCCCTCCTGAAGAATAGGAATCGGGTCGTCCGTATTCCCGGCCCCAGGGAAACTACGAGATAAGGCATCCGCCTTTACATTTTTAGACCCAGGACGATATGTAACGACGAAATTAAACCTGGTAAAAAACAATGACCACCTAGCTTGTCTGGGATTCAGACGTTTAGCGGACTCCAGATATAGCAGGTTCTTGTGATCGGTGATGACGGTGACCGGATGAACTGCCCCCTCCAAAAAATGGCGCCACTCCTCAAAAGCTAACTTAATGGCCAGGAGTTCCCTATTGCCGACATCGTAATTCCTCTCAGCGGACGACAATTTTTTAGAGAAAAAGGCGCACGGATGCCACTTACCAGGGGACGAACCCTGTGACAATACTGCTCCCACCCCTACCTCGGAAGCGTCTACCTCTACAAAGAATGGCTGAGACGCATCAGGTTGAATGAGTATGGGTGCCGAGGCAAAACATTTTTTCAAGGAGGAGAATGCTTGACAAGCCTTGTCAGACCACCTAGAAAAATCCGTCCCCTTTTTAGTCATGTCTGTGAGAGGCTTAACCATGGACGAGAAATTACGAATGAACTTCCGGTAATAGTTAGCAAACCCCAGGAAACGTTGTAGTGCCTTAAGATTCTCCGGCCGATCCCACTCAAGAACTGCCCGCACTTTCCCAGGGTCCATACGAAAACCGGACGCTGAAACCAGGAAGCCTAAAAACTGGAGTTCCTGTACGGCGAACACACACTTTTCCCACTTGGCATACAGTTTATTATCCCGCAAGATCTGTAACACCTGTCTAACGTGCTCCTGATGAGACACCAGATCCGGCGAGTAAATTAAGATATCATCCAGATATATGACAACAAACTGTCCCACCAGGTGGCGAAAAATATCATTAACAAAGTGTTGAAACACCGCCGGGGCATTAGTCAGACCGAATGGCATGACAAGGTTCTCATAATGCCCCTCCGGAGTGTTAAAAGCCGTCTTCCACTCATCCCCCTCCTTCATCCTAATCAGATTGTACGCCCCCCTGAGATCCAACTTAGAGAACCATTTGGCGCCCACGATCTGATTAAAGAGATCGGGAATAAGTGGGAGCGGATACGGATCTCGGACCGTAATCCGATTAAGTTCACGGAAATCCAGGCAAGGGCGTAGGCCTCCATCTTTCTTCTTAACAAAGAAGAACCCCGCGGCCACCGGTGAAGATGAAGGTCTAATATGCCCCTTAATGTCACACTGTCACAGAATACTGGAGGTAGGGGGCCTAAGCTGACCCTAAGCTGGGGCCCTGACTAATCCCTCATCCTGGAGGTACTGTTAAAGGTACAGAGGTCCAGGCCGCCAGCGTAACCCCTACCTCCTGAGGATCCCTGCACCACAGTAATCTAGTCCTGAGAAGGACCCCGATCACAACAATTGGGAACCAGCAATAATATGCCCACACACAGTATTTAGACGAACGAGACAGTACAAGGGAAAAACCAAAACCACCTTGCATACAACTTCAACACAACTACAACAGAGGGAACACCAACGGGAAAGGAGATAAATGATAAAGCGAGGAAAGGGAAATAACACTTCCAGATACACTTATCTCAGCAACTCCAAACACCACGATCCGCTCTGTAAGTCTGAATGAAAAGCTTTCACCGACACCTCACAAACAGACCTGCAGGAATATAAAGGAGTCTCACTAACGAAGCATTGATTGCAGCTGGGCGAGGCTGGACCTCAGCTAGCCCAGAGAGAGAGAGAATTAACTCCTTCACTGCCGAGAAAACACAAAGCACCAACAAGTCAGCTGCGAGAAGTCAGGCTGTGTACTCGTGACGATCTTCGTGGCAACACACCCGTG
Organism: Phyllobates terribilis; assembly: GCF_046119375.1. NCBI lineage: Eukaryota > Metazoa > Chordata > Amphibia > Anura > Dendrobatidae > Phyllobates > Phyllobates terribilis. The sequence continues at coordinate 298,440,321 of NW_027362771.1, forward strand.
ACAGAAGAACAGTAGCTGGTTTCCTGCGCTATAGACGGTACTCCCCGCACAACTGTCATACCGTCTGTTCAGCGTGGATGGCCTGAGGAGAGTGAAGGGGAGGAGGAAGATGAGGAGGAGAGCATGGTCAGTTGTCCTCTTGGTGAGGACACGGAAGTCTTGCCTGTTAGCAGTCTGGCTGAGTTTATGCTACGCTGCCTTTCCCGTGACCCTCGCGTTCTCCAAATTTTGGGTGACTGTCAATACTGGTTGGCTACACTTCTAGACCCACGCTACAAGGAGAACTTTCTATCTCTTATTCCCGCGGCGGACAGGTCTACTAAAATGGGGCAGTACCAGAAGGCCCTTGTTGCGGAATGATTAAAAAAAGTTCCCATCTGAAAACACTGGCGGCAGTGGTCGCACTTCGTTGGACAACCAAGGAGTATAGGCGAGATAGACATGAATACGATCCAGCAGAGGCAGGGGAACACTGTTAAGGTTTTGGGACAGTTTTCTCAGACCCTCCCATCGCACATTCCCTGATGTGTGGGGTAGTCTCACAACGATAATTTTACGAAGATGCTGAAGGATTACCTTGCCGACCGTACCAACGTCCTCCATGATTCCTCTGTGCCTTATAATTATTGGGTATCCAAGCTGGACACATGGCATGAACTGGCTCTCTACGCCTTGGAGGTCCTGGCCGGCCCTGCCGCTAGTGTTTTGTCAGAGTGCCGCCGAGGGAATTATAGTTGATAGACTCATCTGCTTATCAAATGATAAAGCTGACAGGCTGACTCTTATAAAAATGAACAAGCCCGACTTCTAAACAACACCGAATGATAGCAGCGTAATATAAAATCAAATCCAGTGTCTTTTTTTTGGGAGGTCTATTCCCATGCACCTCTTCACACCCAAACATGGGTATACGCTTCCTGATTTTGTCTATTTGCTCTTGTCCTCCTCCTTCTCCTCATCCTCATTCTCCACCACCATATCACCATATCTACTTCTCTTGCAAGGGGCATTGGAGTGCGTCCAAATTTTTGGCAGCCCTTGCATTCACTGTGTAGGCAATAACGGTATGGGAGACCCACTTCCTAATAATGGGAAAACATTTTTCATAAGGCTCTCCTCTACGTCTCTTCCAAGGGGCATTGGAGTGCGTCCAAATTTTTGGCAGCAATTGCAGTCACTGCATACGAAAAAATAGTATGGGAAACCTGCTCCTTTATAATGGGAAAATTTCGTTATAGAGGCCCACCTCTTTGTGTCTTTAAATTGGTATTGGGGTATTTCCCAAATTTAGGTTGCCGTTGTACTCACTGCATACGCAATAACTGTATAGCAGAACTGCTCCATTTTAATGGGAACATGTCATTACTGAGACCCTCCTCTATGCATCTTTAAATTGGTATTGGGGTTTTCCCAAATTTAGGCAACTGTGGTACTCACTGCATATGCAATAACTCTATAGCAGAACCGCTCCTTTCTAATGGGAACATGTCGTTACTGAGGCCCACCTCTATGTGTCTTCAAATTGGTATTGGGGTATTTCCCCAATTTAGGCAGCCCTTGTACTCACTGCATATGTGGCGCCCCTGCGGGTTCAGTCGCCACAGAGGTACTGCATCTCACCCAGAGGTGTGGTATCTCACTCTCAGGTAAGAAAGGAGTACAGCCCGGGACCCTAACACCTGTATCCAACACTACACTACTCCAGACCAGCTGGAAGGGCAAGATGTGTCGCGCTTCCTGCTGAGCCCTGTTCCTGGTTGGAGCGGGGGGAACCAAAGTAGGGGGAACCATGTAGTGGGTGTGGGTGGAGGAAGTAAATCAGGGGAGCATTGAAAGGAGTGATATAAAAAGAGGGTGGAACATTCTAGAGGGAGTTCAGTCAGAGCAGTCTGAGAGGAGAAGTAGAGGGAGCAGGAGCTCTGCTCAGGAGGAGGGCCTGGAGAGAGGCCCAGGACAGACTGAGGAGGAGGGGAGCAGGAGAAAGGCTCCAGGAACGTAGAAGGGACCCCAGGGGTACGGGAAGTGCTGGAGGCCACCCTTTCCCCCAAATCTGCCCGGCGGTGGAGGGGTCAGGTCGCACAGAGGGGACCGGTCCCTAAACTAGCAGAGTTCTTTAAGCCTCAACTAGGAAACCAGAGGCTGCAGTATTTCAGGTACTGCAGCCGCAAGTCACATCTGTCTCACCAAGAAGGTATCCATAGAGGACCCAGGGGACAGAGAAAACGTCTCCCGACAAGGTCCACGGCCACTGGATTGGGACACTAGGTGTGAGGTGCAGGGAGACTGCCAGAAGGAACACACAGAAGGGGGTCCCGCTATGTACTCTGGAGATACCTGAGGGTTGGCTGAACCCCTCCCTGAGTAAGCACAGGACGACGTGGGAGGTTACCCTGGCCCTGGTAACTTGGAGTCTGAAAATTGGGAGTAAAACCCTGAAGACTGCACCCCACCGTCTCTGTCAGTTATTGCTGCTGCGCCATCACTCCCTGCACTACACTGCACCACGAGTGCTACTTCATAACAACAACATCTACACTGCCCTGGAGCTAAGCTCTGCCTGTGGAGAGCTAAACCAACTCTGCTGCACTAACATCGGCTCCAGAGGTTCTGCACCGCAGCGGCGGCCCCATATAGCCGCATACCACAGGTGGCGTCACGAACTGTATATAAAAACTATAAATCCCCTGTAAAAAATATCCCCTTTTGATTGACCATCCTGGGTCACGGACCGGGTCACCGCCACTGTAACATCTCAGTGGGGCGCGTCACTTACTCAGTAACTGTATAGCAAAATAGCTGAACCGCTCCTTTCTAATGGGAACATTTTGTTACTGAGGCCCACCTCTATGTGTCTTCAAATTGGTATTGGGGTATTTCACAAATTTAGGCAGCCCTTGCAGTCACTGCATAGGCATTACCACTATAGGAGACCCACTCCTTTATAATGGGAACATTTTTTTTAATGAGACCCTTCTCTGTGTCTTTTCAAAGGGGTATTGGGGTGTGTCCAAATTTTTGGCAGCCCTTGCAGTCACTCCATACGCAATAACAGTATACGAGTCCCACTCTTTAATAAAGGGAGCAACAAAGCATAGCCAGCTGATTGCACTCTGACAATAGTGAGGGCCGACTGCTGGCCGCCTGATAGCCCTATAAAAATAGGCTTTCTGACTTTCAGAGTCCCTCCTTCATAAATGAAACAGGATGCATCTGTTCATGTCTCGCACACCACATGGGAAGATAAGGTAGTAAAATGTTAAAATGACATTTACCGGTAACTGTATTTTTCACAGTTGAAAGCAATTGAAAAAAAAACGCATCAAAAACGCTACGTGTGAACATAGCCCAAGGTGTGGAGGAGCATTTTTGGTATTGGTTATTTATTTTACCTTATATACAAGTCATTACCCTGGAAAGGATGTTCCTTAACATTTTTAGGCCCCCTGCAGACCTCCGGGGGGGAGGGGGTGCCGGAAAAATGCTCGAGTTTCCCATAGACTTACAATGAGCTCGTTGCTCGGGTCAAGCACTCGAGCATTCCAATTTGCTCGACTTGAGCAACGAGTACCAGAGCATTTTAGTGCTCACTCATCACTAATACAGTATTATTCAAAAGTTTAGACACGCCTGTTCTTACAATGTTTTTCCCTGGTTCTTGTTGGTTTTGCACATTGTGGTTCTGCTGCCTTCAGTCTGAATCTACAAGGGAACACATATGGTGTTAGGGTGAACACTTTGATATGTTCACTAGTTGCCTGCTACTGGCCTAATGAATATGATCAAGTGCATGTAAGAAAGAATAACATCAGACACACACAGTCGGATGTAAGCTCTCCTTGATCAGCTATGGCACAGCTCCAAGTGTCTTTATTCAACCCAAGCATAGACTTATATAAACTCTGTATAGGGGCCCTAGAATGGGAGTAACCAGATGTATTCATTGGTTAATGGATTGGACAATGGGCAAGTCCATGAGGTCATCGGGGGCGTGGTCAATGAGGTCATCAGGGTGGGTTGGTCCATGAGGTCATCAGGGGGCGTGGTCCATTAGGTCATCAGGGGCGTGGTCCATTAGGTCATCAGGGTGGGTTGGTCCATGAGGTCATCAGGGGGCATGGTCCATGAGGTCATCAGGGTGGGTGTCTCCAAGCGACGTGTCGCTCTGTGATTGGTTAGTCCTTCTATAGAATTCAGCTTCCTATTGGAACTTCCTTGTACGACAGGATGTAGTCATCAATAAAGTCTCCACCTTTGCCACATGTACAACAGGATGTAGTCATAGGCCCAGTCGCCATCTTGCATAACAGAGCATGGTGTGATGAAACAGGAAATGGCAGCCATCTTTTGATCTAAACAAGCTTATGTAAGGTGAAATAATACACTTTATGGGTCTTTTCTCTCAATCTCCTATGTCTTGAGGTTAATTAAGTATTTGATCCTATGGCTCTCCTCAACATTGGAAAGAAGAATAAAGAAACACATGTATAACAAAACAGAATATGTATTAAACGTTAGATTTCTCAAAGTACCTGCCATTTACTCTAATGACACATATTTTGTCAATCAGCTTTAACAGATAGTCACTCGGAATGGCTTCCGGTGAACAATTTTGCTTCATTAAGAGGTAATTTCTGGAATCATCGGCCTTCAGAAAGTGTTCTCAACCATCAGGTGTGTATTGCAGAGATACTGTTTGTCCACAGTTCCATACAGTGTTGAACCCTGTTCCACAACTGTTCTAAGCCAGAATATGGCAAGATCCACTCAACTATTTAAAGAAAAACGACAGTGCGTCATTACTTTAAGACATGAAGGTCAGTCAATCTGGAAAATTGCTAAAACCTTGGAGGTATCCTCAAATGCAGTTTGCAGTCATAAAATCTATCAATGGATTGATGTACAGACATCGAGTAGCTGACACATCTCAAAATCAACTATCTTGAGGAGCCACTACAGAGGACCACAAACAAGAAGATACTTCTTTAGGTCAAGCAATACAAGGACTGGATATTAGATCAGTGAAAATCTGTATTGTTGTCAGGTATGTCAAAATTTGAGATTTTTGGTACCAACTACAATGTCTTTTTGAGAAGCAAAAAAGGTGAGGACATTCTTTGTACATGTGTGGTGCCGACTTTGAAGCATGAAGAGAGAGGTATGGTGTGGGTGTGCTGCTGGTGAAACTATTGGTAAATTTATTCCAAAATCAATATACATTTGCCCAGCATTGCTACCACAGTATTCTGAAATGACATGCCATTTCATCTGGTTTGAATTTAGTGGGAATATCACTTGTGTTGCAACAGGACAATGACCAAAAATACTCCTCCAGGCCACGTAATGGCTATGTGACCAAGAAAGAGTGAGATTGAGTGTGCATCAGATGACATGTTCTCCTCAATCACCTAACAACGTGTTTTTTTGTGTCTTGTTTCCATTTGTGTTTTTTCCTGGTTTTGCTGTCTTCAGTTTGAATCTGCAATGTACACATTTCAATAAGAAAAAGTAAAATCATTGCATGTACAGTTATGGTCAAACGTTTGACCACCACTGTGTGCATATAAAAGAGCAGCATATTATAAGGGTGGAAAAAGGAAATCACCAGCTCACCTATGTTTGTTCCAACTTTTGGAAGACCAGCAGCAGAAGCCATTGCAAGGCAGTGAACAATTGAAAAAAATAGGTGGGTTTGTCCAAGTCGATCCAAATAAGTTAAAATTATTACTTTATTTCAAACATTTAAATCCATAGAACAATAGTATGTGGAGTATCAAAGCCGGGTAGGACAGGGTAAAATCCTAGCACTGCAGGTATTGATTAGATGCACCTAAGAACCATGGCCTGTGTTCACTTGGTGTGTCAGTCTGATAAATGGAGCAGAGTCAAGTGTGCTTCTGGTGAGTTACCAGCCAAAATGTGAGCTGTAGCTGAGAGAGAGATGTGTTGGGGGTCTCTCTCTGAATGGAGACTGCATGGGGCAGCTAGGAAAGCTGAGCAGTCTGTTTGTGGGAGCTGCAGAGAACAGTTTGAATTATACCTGGAGTTGAACACTTTTGATTGACACTGGAATCTGCTGGAGCTCAGACTGGTGGGGATACCGAGACATGGTAGGACCGTATCCCTTCTGTATGTGAAGTTTGCTGCAGGAGAAAGTGCTGTAATCTGTTCGGTTGAACTGGCACTGACATATGTGCCCTGCTAAATGAACTGTTTATTTGCTGTGTTACCTTTTTGCCCAGAAGAGGCTGTTTTTGGTTTTGAATCCCTTGGAGTTTTATGGAAGCAATAAAACTGTACGTTTGGATAAAAACACATTGCCTGGTGAAAACTACCTAATATCTGAGAGCGTGATTCCCTACAGTAGCTACTGATCATCAAAGTGTTTCAAATATTATATGCGCTCTTAATCATGATGAAATACTTCATTAAGAACAAAATATGCTTTAAGAACGCATATAGCATTTGGAGTTTGTTGATGGTCAGTACCCACTCACCACTGTTATATGGATTCAAATGTTTGAAATAAAGTGTTCATTTTAACTTATTTGGATCAAGCTGGACAAATACACTTCCTTTATGCAAGAGCAGCATATTACATAGACAGTTCTGTTCTCAAATCAGGCCAAACTGCGCAAAATATGTTCATGCCATTTGGCTCTAAAATTCCAGCTGACTAGAGGGCTTGATATACTTTAACCCCTTAAGCCCCGGAGCATTTTCCGTTTTTGCATTTTCGTTTTTGCTCCCCTTGTTCCCAGAGCCATAGCGTTTTTATTTTTTGGTCAATATGGCCATGTGAGGGCTTATTTTTTGCGGGACAAGTTGTACTTTTCAACGCCATTACTAGTTTTACCATATCCTGTACGGGAAAACGGGAAAAAAATTCCAAGTGCGGTAAAATTGCAAAAAAAGTGCAACACCACAGTTGTTTTTTATTTTTATTTTTTTACCACGTTCACTGAATGCTAAAACTGACCTGCCCTTCTTATTCTACAGGTCATTACGAGTTCATAGACACCAAACATGTATAGGTTCTTTTATATTTAAGTGGTGAAAAAAAATTCCAAAATTTGGTAAAAAAATAAATAAAAAAATAGCGCCATTTTCTAAGACCCGTAGCGTCTCCATTTTTCGTGATCTGGGGCTGGTTGATGGCTTATTTTTTGCGCACCGGGCTGACATTTTTATTGATAACATTTGGGGTATATCCGATGTTTTGATCGCCCGTTATTGCATTTTATTGCAATTTTGCGGCGACCAAAAAACGTAATTCTGGCGTCTAGAATTTTTTTCTCGTTACGTCGTTTACCGATCAGATTAATTCTTTTTTTATATTGATAGATCGGGCGATTCTGAACGCGGCGGTACCAAATATGTGTATGTGGGGTTTATTTTTTATTATTTTATTTTGAATGGGGCAAAAGGGGGGTGATTTAAACTTTTATATTTTTTTATTTTTTTTTATATTTTTAAAAACTTTTTTTTTTTACTTTTTGCATGCTTCTATAGTCTCCATAGGAGACTAGAAGCAGCAACTATCCGATCATCTCTGCTAAGAACAGGGGACGAGCAGGTCCCCTGCATGCAGCAGAAATGGTCCTGTGCTATGAGCGCCGACCACTAGGTGGCGCTCATAGCGACAAGATCATGACAGCCACAGGCGTCTGCTGCAGACCCTGGGTTGTCATGCCCACCCATCGGCGACCCGCGATCACGTGACGGGGTCGCCGGTGGGCGGGGCTTATGACGCGCTACCCGGAAGCGCACGTTAAATGCTGCTGTCAGAGATTGACAGCGGCATTTAACATCTTAACAGCCGCGGGTGGATCGCGATTCCACCCGCGGCTGTTGCGGGCACATGTCAGCTGTAAGAATCAGCTGACATGTGCTCCGTTCAGTGAGGGCTCAGCGCAGCAGCCCTCACTGAACGGGCAGTACGCAAATATGCGTACTAATACGTCCCCGGTAATTAAGGGGTTAAAATTACTGAAAATAAACATATTCTAAACAAAATGTAACATAGTATCATAGGTTGAATAAAGACCTAGGTCCATCAAGTTCAACCTTCCTGCCCCAATTGTACTCCCTACACTAACACTACACTAACTTAGTAACTAACTGGTAGTAGGCCTCACCAATGTATTATTATTACCATTTTTATTATTGCTGACCTTTAAAAAATTATAAACGGGTTTATTGTAAATTAGTTTTATATTTGATATTACTCTTATGATTCTAATAAAGGTATTACTAAAATCACTATGCCTAAATCTGTTGATCCAGGAGAAGACAAAAACCCCAGGGCACCTTCAGCCAATTTGCGTCATGGGAAAAACTTCCTTCTTGATCCCGAGAAAAGGCGATCAGTCCTAGATCCCTGGATCAAACCTAATTATACTAGTTATGTAATTACTATTTCTGTACTAAATGTACTACTATAGGTGTAACATTTTTTCTAATTTAACTGTAATCTACAATGTTACCTGTATCGAGGAATCGTCAAGCCCTTTTAGAAAGCTGTTATAGTGTCTGATATCACTACAGTCCGACTTCTCTGACTGTAAAGAACCCTCTCCTGTTTAGGTGCTGGAATCACCTTTCTTCCACCCATAATGAGTGCCCCCTGGCCCTTAGTATGGTCTTTGGAAGGAATAAGTCATGTGCCAGTCCTTTGTACTGACCCCACATGTATTTATACATGTAAATAAGATCCCATCTGAGGCTTCGTTTTTCTAAGCTAAACAAGCTCAACTTTTTCAACCTCTCATCATATGAGAAGCCTTCCATCCCTTGTAATAATCTAGTTGCCCGCCTTTGAACTGACTCTAACTTCTGAATATCCTTTTTAAAATGTGGAGCCCAAAACTGGATCCCATATTCCAGATGTGGCCTCACCAGTGATTTATAAAGGGGCCACAGTACGTTGGGATTGCGGGATTTTATTTCTCTTTTTATACATCTTAAAATTTTGTTTGCTTTTGTGGCTGCTACTTAACATTGAGTACTGCTGCTCAGCTTACTTGTAACCAAAATACCCTAGTCCTTCTGTTGTGTTGTCGCGAGCAGTGTCAGACTGAAGAACATTGGGCCCACCAGAGGATTTGATTCTGAGGGCCCACCTTTCTCCCCCGCTCAAGAGCCCCATAGCGGCTGCAAGGTTTGCGCTATGAACTCTCCTGAAGGAGAAGCCAGGACCCACCGGAGGATTCTTCGGTTCTCTGGTGGGCCCGTCCAACCCTGGTCCTGAGTATACTCCCATTTAATGTATATGCAACAATAGGATTACTTCATCCTAGGTGCATTACTCTACATTTATCTACATTAAACCTCATCTGCCAAGTGTTTGCCCGTTCAGTCATCTTATCCAGATCCCTGTGGTACCCCACTGCTGACTATATCCCATTTAGAGAACGTATAATTTATGACTACTCTTTGTTTCCTATCATTTAGCCAATTCCTTACCCCATCTACATACAGTTCCCCCAAGTCCTTACTTCTGTAGCTTCAGTATAAGGCTGTTATGTAGTACAGTATCAAATGCCTTTGCAAAGTCCAGGTAAATCACATCAGCCGTATTACCAACATCCAGATTTGCATTTACCTCCTCATAGAACCCCAACATGTTGGTTAGACATGACCTATTTTTCATGAATCCATGCTGGTTATCATTTATTATATTATTCTCTGTGATATAACACTGCAGGTCATCTCTTATGATGCCCTCAAAAACTTTGCACACTGCTGATGTCAGACTTACCGGACGGCAGTTACCTGGATCCACCTTCTTTCCTTTCTTAAATATTGGTACCACATCGGCTATCCTCCAAGCCTGTGTCACTACCCCTGTTACCAGAGAGTCTAAGAAAATGAGATTCAGTGGTTTGTTAATTACTGAGCTCAATTCCTTCAGTATCCATGTATGAATACCATCTGGGTCGAGGGATTTGTCAATGTTTAATTTTCTGAGACACAGGCGTACTTCTTTTTGTGATAAACTAGTTATATCAGGTGGTGAACTTTGATTTTTGCCCTGTGGAAAGATCCCTGGAACAGACTGTTTGTTGGTGAACATGGATGAAAAGTGCCTGTTTAATATCTCAGCCTTTTCTTTGTCCTCTATAATTATCTTGTTATTATCATCTTTTAAGGCGCCAATACCATCTGTTTTTTTCTTTTTGCCATTGATGTAGCTATAAAAAATGTTGGGATTTATTTTAATGTTGTTGGCGATTTGTTTCTCTGCAGATAATTTTGCTAGTTTGATTTCTTTTTTACATTTCATATTTAGGTCTTTATACTCCGGAAATGCTATTTCTGTATTCTTGGCCTTCAAGATTTTGAATGCCCTTTGTTTTTGTCTTATTAAACTTTGTACTGTCTTATTTATCCATGTTAGTTTCTTTTTATTCCTGGACATTTTATTACCAGAGGGTATAAATTTTCTACAGGATTCTAGTAGTATTTCCTTAAACATGCCACATTTGCGTTCGGTATCCCCAGTTACCATTTAATACTATTAGCACATTTGTTACTCCTACTCAGCTCCCTACTATCCTTGCATATCCTTGCCCCCAGATCCTCATTAACCCCTGCTGTCCCACACTCTCTGTCTACTCTGTCTATCCCCTTATTAGCACAAATACCCTCCATCTCCATAGATCCTAGTTAAAAGCTCCTCCATCCGTCTGACCATTTTTCCCCCAGCATAGCTGCACCCTCTCCATTGAGATGCAGCCCGTCCCTACCGTAGAGCCTGTAGCCGACAGCGAAGTCGGCCCAGTTCTCCATGAACTCAAACCCTTCCTTCCTGCACCAATTTCTAAGCCATTTATTTATCTCCCTAAGCTCCCGCTGTCATTTTAGTGATGCATGTGGCATCGACAGTATTTATGAAACCACCACCTTGGAGATCCTGGCCTTCAGCTTCTCTCCTAGTTCCCTGTAATAATTTTTAAGGACCTTTCATCTCCCTCTAACTTTGTCATTGGTACCGATGTGTACCATTACTGCTGGGTTTTCCCCAGCCCAACCCAGCAATCTATCTATCCGATCCGCAATATGTCGATCCTGAGCACCCGGCAAACAACACACTGTTCGGCATTCACGGTCTCAGTGGCAGATGACCCTGTCTGTCCTCCCAATTAGAGAGTCCCCTACCACCAACATCTGTCTGGCCTTTGCTGCACTCCTATTTCCCTCCTTCCTACAGCAGTCGTCTTCTTGGTTGCTAGGAGCAACGTCCTGCTATAGTGATTGTAATCCTGGGCTTGCATTCCTAATATGAGCCAAGCAGGCATATTTACTAGCTTGTGCCAGATCAGGACTGGGCTTCCTGGCACTTTTCCTCCTACCCCTTCGTCTAAATGTTGCACAGCTGCGCACTTCTCTGTCCTGATCTTCTCCACCTCCACCCTCCTCTATATCACTGGCCCCAGCCAGTGCAAGCTCAGTGAGCTCTAAACTCCTCTCCAGGTTTGCAATGCTCCTGAGTGTTGCCAGCTGCACATTTAGATCCAGTATCTGGGCTTCTAAACATGTAACTCGCTAACATCAAGCACAGACATATTCACCCTCAAACGTCTGTTCAAGCAATGCACACATCTCACAAGACGCACACCTGGTAGCATTGCTATGACGAAACAGTTTCTTATATTAATTAGCCAGACATCTAGATTTGTTAAGCCAAGAGAAATACACTATTGTGTTTGTGTTGACTTGTGAATGTATGTGTTTTTCTGTGGCTGGTCAAGAAGGACATGCTATTATGTGTATAAACCTGAATGTTGACTTCTCTTGGTTTTGAAACAATGATGTTTGTTGCTATGCTAATTGCATATTGTACTAAAGCCAGCTAGATGTTGATTTAAAGAGCCCCCCTGCTATACCCACTATGAGAATTGATTAAATGCTCAAACAATGAGACCTGAGCCCTGTGGAATAATACTCTCCCTAATCTTTGCCCCGTGGATGTGTGCTTGAAAGCACAATTGTAACTATTTAAGGGACATATGCGTCTGTAGCAGAGAGAATTGAAAGAGAGAATCAGAGAGACATTTTTCAAGACAGCAGATGGCTCGATCCAGAGAGACACAGATTTGCATTCAACATGATTCCGGTCTAAGGGTATACGACCCTGACTGGAAGGATACATATCTGCTCCATTGACCATCAGAGAACCCATGGATACATTTGGGGAGATCAGGTTGGGACGATGAGGTCACCTAGCCCCATGGATATGTGGTTTGGGGTTGTCAGGTGGGATCCTCCGGTCTCCTGGAACCCATGGAAATATTGGGAGAAGCCAGATTGGAACCAGCCTGTCACCTGTCCCCATGGAAACTATCTGAGAGGCCAGGGTGGAACCCTCAGGTCTCCTGGCCTTGTACCTCGATGGGCGGTCACCTTCTTTAACTTGCCGCTACGTCCTCTCTGTGGGGGCCCGACAAAAGGAGGGGGGGCACTGGTTGAGGTAGTTGGCCCTGGAAGTCCCAAAGTTGCAGCTTTTCTATCCCCAGGCGGGCCAGTGGAAAGGTGAGACTGTGTAATGTTGTATGAGAGAGAAGGGGTCGAATGGAAAACAGCGTTCAATACGTCTGATGGGCATTTCGAGAGTCTGGTTATGCCTTTCGGTTTGACCAATGCACCTGCGGTGTTCCAGCATTTTATAAATGATATTTTCCATAATTTGGTGGGGAGGTTTAAGGTAGTCTATCTGGTTGTTATTTTGGTTTACACACCTGATTTTGAGACACATCGGGGGCATGTTAAATAGGTGCTTCAGATGCTTCAGATATTAAGGGATAACAAACTATATGCTAAACTAGAAAAATGTGTTTTCGCCGTTCAGGAGGTGCAGTTTTTGGGGTACTTGTTGTCATCTTCGGGTTTTCGGATGAATCCGGAGAAGATCCGTGCAGTCCTTGATTGGGACCGTCCCGAGAACCTGAAGGCTCTACAACGTTTTCTGGGCTTAACTAATTTTTACTGGAAATTCATCCAAAATTACTCAGTAATCGTGAAACCCCTTACTGATACAGCCCGCATTAGTTCTGAGACCTAGGCAGGAAAATAATGCTGCCCTTTTTTTGCTGTGATAATTTTTTAATTTTTTGGGAGGGAATTCTAATTCTTCCTATTGTGGCTTTGCTTTTATTTTAGTGTAGGTACTCGCAAGTATGAGAACAATAAATGGTACCCTTACCGAATTCAGATGCTGCTCTATTTGACCAAGGATGACCAAGACCATCAAATAGGATTTGCAGAATGGATGACACAGCAATGTCAAATAGACCCTCTTTTTCCACCAAGTACTGTTGAGTGATGGCAATGAATATGCACTGTGGATAATGGGAGACCTGTTTTGTTGGTGTTGGTTGAAATCTTTTGTGATAACATGTCCGCTTCGTTCACCAGAAATAAAAGCGACATTGCTTGGGTAAAAGCCATCCTTCAAATTGCCTGTGATAAAGAAAAATCACTGTTTTACCATGAAAACAAGTTAAAGGAATGTTAACATGAAGCATATCTTTGTTTTTTTCTGATAAAATTATTTACTAGTTTGATGTGTCACACACCTACCTTCCCATTTGAAAAACTTAAAGACTATCTATAGTTTTAGTTTTTTCTTATTGCACGTATATTGCTGGTACTTTAATTGCTTGCAGATTAGTGTAGGTCTGGATCTACAGACCCCCATCAATTGCTTAAAAGACCTTGGAGAATGGCGCAGCTCAGGAGACAGAAGCGCACAGTTCCTTCCTGAATGCATACACAGAGTGGAGAAGGGATTTAATATGAAACATAGGTCAGAAAGCCTTTACTTTCTATTGAATCCGTACTCTGCTCTGTGTGCATATCCAGGCAGGAACTGTGCACTTCTGTCTCCTGAGCTGCGCCATCTTCAAAGATCTTTTAAAGGGAATCTGTCACCCCCTGGGACTTTTCAGACCGCTAATATGGGCATACAGGTGATAGAAATGTGAGTCTACACTTACCTGTATGGCCCATATTAGTGGTCTGGTTGCTGTGTAATAGCTTTTTTATTAAATTATTTCTGCTAAGCTTCGCGTCCTCCCCATACTTACCCCACCTCCCCTGCATGTCACAGGGCCCTGTGACGTGCAGTTCCTGGCCGGATCTCATGCCTGCGCTGTTTCCTCTGTACGGACGGAGCTCTTCTCCCTGCTGACAGTGTAGTGTTGTGCAGCAGGAATCTTGTGCGCAGGCGCCGGTGAGTCACTCTACCTTCCCAGCGCCTCCCCACAAGTTTCCTGCTGCACAACACTACACTGACGGCAGGGAGAAGAGCGCCGTCCGTACAGAGGAAACAGCACAGGTGCGGGAACTGCATGTCACAAGGCCCTGTGACGTGCAGGGGAGGTGGGGTAAGTATAGAAATAGGGCTAGTAGGCGGGCATTTCTTGGCGTCCGGGGGACGCGAAGCTTAGCAGAAATAATTTAATAAAAAAGCTATTACACAGCAATCAGACCGCTAATATGGGCCATACAGGTAAGTATAGATTCACATTTCTATTACCTGTATGCCCATATTAGCGGTCTGATAGGTCCCAGGGGGTGACATATTCCCTTTAAGCAATTGATGAGGGTCTGTAGATCCACACTTCCACTGTCTCCAAAGCTGCACAATTCTAGAGGGTCTTTTAACCGATAAGAGTTGGTCTCAAAGACTCGGACACCCATTGATCTGCAGGAAAGTTGAATCCAAGATGACTGCATTCAAGATAACTGATATGTTGGAGACATGGCCTATTAGGTTCACTCTTTCCCCCACAGCTTTTTCTAAAACACATCATTGGCTTCCAAACCTTCTTCATTTTATATGGGTGTTTGCAGTATATTAAGGGGACAGACCTGCTTTTATACTCATATAACTAATATTTATTCACAGTTTATTTCCAAATTTTGCAAGAAAAAAATGTAAACTGGTATCTAAGTCAATGAGATGACAGCTCTGAAATATGTTTTATGCCATGTCATAAAGAAAAAATTCAAATCCATACAGATATCTAAAGAAGTGAGAAGAGCTGACAATCCAAACTTCTTTTGGAAGAAGGACCTCACATTGAGCATAAGGGGAAAATAGGAAACTAGTTCTATCTAGGGAGAGAAAAACTAATTAAAACAAACTTTGAAGCAGACCCCCTGCAGTGACCAGGTAATTCAACAGGGAAATCTGTTCTGGGAAAATGACAACCAGGTTGAAATTTGTTTACCATGGGAGGAGAAGTATGCTTTCCCAGGCATAAGGCTTCCTTTAATAAAGTACAGATTGCGGACTAGCCACTGCCGGTGTTCAGGAATGAATATTGGGGTTTGTATAGATCCGATATTTATGGAATTTTCAGCATTGTAGCAAAGGGATGAATGGAACACATTCACCCACATCACTGTAAAGCTATTCTAACACCTCCAACATAGATGATGTGAACCAGGTCACATTTGGTCTCTATGTAGAGGTAAAATCATGTTTAAAAATATGATGATGATATCTCCAGCCTTAAATCCCCAGGGTCGAAGCTATCCTGTAAGTTGGGTCTCCTAAAATTCGAACAGACCCAGCACATCGCACAATCCGCCCCCACATGAGCTCATCAAGGGGAAATGTGTGGGCGCAACTTAGACCTAATAAAAAGCAGAAACTGGATTTGGGTCTTTGTCATTCTGGGAAGACATAGTTCACTGTGTGAGTGTCCATTTTTCAAATCAGGAGTGCTTCCCTCCTCTAAGTTTCTTTTTATTCTATGTAATTGTGTATATCGTATTATTTTTTTTTCATTTTGTATCATCTTGTATATTTTTATAAACACTGCCTATCTTTCTGGATTAAATATATAATTTAATAGCTCTGTTCCTCTCACTCTGTAAACCGCACCCCTGATGTCATATGCTACCTGTAATGGGTGTCCAATCAGCCAGTATAAATGATTGGTGGTGGAAGCTAGTTGTTTGTTTTGTTATTACAGAGCTGGCAGTGACCGTACGGTGGATATATACATATATTCCATGTGTTGGAATCAGAGGTGTATATACCATATGCTCACTGTTAGTTCCACAATAACCAACCTAATAGTGGAAGCAGCCGTGGTCTCGTCCATCACTCGTCAGATAAATGCGTAATTGTCCTGACAACTGGAGGCAGCGGAGTTGCGTTCCCATGACAACTGGTGGTAGCGGTGGGATCTATGTGATCTCTCCAGTGTCGTCTGTGACAAAGTGGCAACTGTGGTGGGTTTCGCGTGACCCGCCCGGCTGTGCTATCTTTGACATGCCATATAATGTTTGTGTCCTTAGCAAAAACCAGGATGATAAAAGGAGTGAGTCATCTTGCAGACTCTGAATCATAATGATCTGTTTTAGCAAATGTGCTCATTGAGCCTTAGCGCAAGTGATACTAATAGAACATATGTAAGGATGACATTTTACTTTCCACTATTTGCATCATAGCTGTAGTCAGAAGAAATGAGAGTTTCATAAACTGAATATGATATAGATTATAGCTGATGTTTTTAATTATATAACTTTGTGGTACATTCAATGTTACAATGTTTTTTGGGGGTGGTGCGGGCAGTTCTGGTGTTTAAAATGTATTTACTTTATGGTTTTTACCATATGGCTTAAATCATTTTATATTTTTATAAATATGACTTTTCTGGTTGCAGTGATATCAAATATGTATATATTTTAATGTCTTTATTTTTAATGTGGAAAAAGAGGGTGATGAGGCTTCACAGGAGTACCAACATTGTAGCTATTGGGCCCTGCAGGAGCTCACAACTGTCATAGGAACCCATTGGCAGACCACAAGACAGCAGCATTTAAGGGGTTAACACCCTTGATCAGAGCTAAGCTCTGGTCACTGTTATAGGCATACTGTGTGCCTGCATCTATATAGCACAGCCTGCTCTATACACCCTACACCCGCACCTAGCGAATGACATACTTGTCACACATCTGAAAGGTATTCAATTAAGGAAACTGTGAAGGATGGGGGGATGTAATAGCAGATTACAATCATCCTGTAAGCATGTGTAGTTGTAGCAAGACACCTGGCCAGCTTCAATCAAGGGATTCACACCCCCACCAGCTAGCTAGTATGCAACCTTCTACTGGAAGACCTCTGTGGATCTAAACCATGCGGTCTCCTTTCTTCAAACAGCTAGTATTTCATAAGGAGAATATGGACTTACTATACGTTCTAGCCGTACATCGTGTATATTTCCAAGATCCCGAGGACATGGCAAGCACCCACCTGAATCTCGACCCGTTCTA
This sequence comes from Phyllobates terribilis, assembly GCF_046119375.1. Taxonomy (NCBI): domain Eukaryota; kingdom Metazoa; phylum Chordata; class Amphibia; order Anura; family Dendrobatidae; genus Phyllobates; species Phyllobates terribilis. The sequence goes on from NW_027362771.1 coordinate 298,457,610, forward strand.
GCACCTAGGGGCATGGAGATACATAGAACAGCTAGTAGCAACCAGGTAGCCAAGCTGCGTTTATTCTCCAAGCGTAGCAGGGGCCCGGCCGGATCAAGAACCGCCACCCTAGAATCGTCCAGAAAGGAGTTATGATCTTTCATAGGTTTTGGGAGATTTAACTTCAAACCTCCAGGGGAGGGGACTTAGGTCCAGCCCAAGATGCAGGAGGGGAGTGACACCAAAGGGGTTCAATGCTTGTGTAAAGCAGGGCCTATTGCTTTTGTCGGGGAGGTCACGACGACATATCGTGTGGGGAGAAGTCGAGGAACAGAGGTGTCCACAAGCCTCCCATGTGGCAGCCCCTACCCCACAAGCAGGCCTTTCTTCTGACTGGTAACTGTCTTATAGTCTGATTATATCTTTTGCACTACCACTATTTGTATTTCCATATCTGACTATTATATGTGTATAACCACTGTGCATATAGTGTATTGTGTAGTGCGCCCTTAAGGTGATTAAATATATAATTTAACCTTGGGCTGCTATTTTATCTCAATCCACGAATCCACACATCCGTTTCTCGGTTTAAGTTTTCATGCTACCGGGGCTGGTTCCTGGCCCACCATAATCCCATTAACGGACCAAGCTTACATCGAACAGGCACTGGTGACAGTTCCACCAGGCTGAAAAGGTTCTCTTTCACTGGGGCTAGTGAAAGGGGCATCTCAGCCTGTCATGGGTGTGAGCGACTGTGGTGCCATGTCAGTGACTGAGTGAGCCACCTCTTCTCACTCCTTGTGTCTTCCTGGGCCCGAGTGGACAGGTGGTGTCTGTGTAAAGCTGTACCAATCTGACCTTACGTGTCCCCCGGGGGTGCGGAATGTCATATTGGTGCAAGTGCGGCTCCTTATCACGTCATCCTTCTGACAATAATATATATATAATAGTATGTATATATATAATAGTGACGTCAGGCGGGGTGACGAGGTGCGGATCCATCACAGCAACTATGACTTTTAGTTCAAAAATAAGGAGGTAGAAATGCTGTAGCAGTTACCCATAGCAATACTTTTTTTTTCAATTTACATGGTGAAATAAAGCATCATTGATATTGAATGCTACAGAGAACTGCTTCAGTGTTAGGACTAAAATCACATATTCTGTCTTGTGGCGTTTTTTTATTGTTCACTATCTTTTACTCAACAGAAAAAAGCCCTTTAAATTATAGTACATAATGGAAATGAAGGAAGAGCCTCCTGAACAAAATGTATTGAGAAGTAAAATACTATATAAAAGATCTACCTATACTGGAAGAATGCAAAGCCCAACCAGGAATCCTGATATGGCGAGCTGAAAAGGGAGTCTTAGAAAGGTAAAAGAGCCATAAGGTGATGCGGAGTGGGAAGAATAAGAGGGAAAAACTGTGGAGCGGTGTGGGGATACACCGATAGTGAGTCACAATAATTGTACTAAAAACTAGAGATGAGCGTTGTTCTACTCGAACTGTTCGCCAATCTCAAATTCGAGCTGTTTTGGGCGGTGTTCGAGCCGATCGGCGAACACGAACAATTTGAGAAAAATTCGGCTGTTCGAGGTTATGTTCGATAACTGTTCGTGCACCAAAATCATAACTGGATTTTTTCTCAGTAATGATGAAAATTAATGTTAATACGCAGTTTGAGTGTACAGCGGGGCGGGGGGAGGGGCAGGGGATGGATCTCTGCAGGAACAATGAAGATCTCCATTTTTTTTTCTCTTTCCCGCATTTGCAGTGGGGAGGTGCAATCTGTCAGCCTATCAGCAGCGCACACACGGAGCGAAGTGCTTTTTTTCACACAAGCAAGGGCATGTGTCATTGGCAGTGTATGTCACATGTCCTTGCCCTATAAGACCAAGCCATTTTCCCCGTCGCCACCATTTTCTCACTGCTGCAGCTGCGTGTTAGACGGCACCGCTGTTGCTGTGTGCGCTATACCTTGTTAATTTCAAGCGAATTTTCGCACAAATATACAGATAGCTTGGGAGTAGGGAATAGTTGTGATTGCAGTCCTTTTAAGGACTAGGTTACAGCATTTCCTACGACTTTTATCAGGCAGGTCTGTGCTCTTAAATAGATAGATTGTGGGAGTAAAGACTAATTGTAATTGGAGTCCTTTTCAGGACTAGGTTACATCAGTTCCTATCAGTTTTTGCCAGGCAGGTCTGTGCCAGTGCTGTGCAAGTTTTTTTCACAGCATTTGGCTGAATCTAGCAAAGCTAATCCTTTTTGGCCTATTGCAGAGTGTGTTAGTCAGTGGAGTAGCCTATCTGTGTTGCAAGATATACCACCTGTGTATAGAATACCAATTTTTTTACTGCACCTAGTGAAGTAAAATCTTTTGGGCATAGCATCATTCTATTAGTCCATCTATACTGACCTCCATCAGGTTGCAAACTGAATATAATTTTTTTCTGCATCTAGCTCTGAAAAAATATTTGGGCTTCTAGCAGTGTGTGGGACTTGGTCTATTAGTCCATCTATACTGACCTCCATCAGGTTGCAAATTAAAAATAATTTTTTTCTTCATTTAGCTCTGAAAAAATATTTGGGCTTCTAGCAGTGTGTGGGACTTGTTCTATTAGTCCTTCTATACTGACCTCCAGCAGGTTGCAAATTGAATATAATTTTTTTCTGCATCTAGCTCTGAAAAAATATTTGGGCTTCTAGCGGTGTGTGGGACTTGGTCTATTAGTCCATCTATACTGACCTCCATCAGGTTGCAAATTAAAAATAATTTTTTTCTTCATTTATCTCTGAAAAAATATTTGGGCTTCTAGCAGCGTGTGGGACTTGTTCTATTAGTCCATCTATACTGACCTCCATCAGGTTGCAAATTAAAAATAATTTTTTTCTGCATCTAGCTCTGAAAAAATATTTGGGCTTCTAGCAGTGTGTGGGACTTGGTCTATTAGTCCATCTATACTGACCTCCATCAGGTTGCAAATTAAAAATAATTTTTTTCTTAATTTATCTCTGAAAAAATATTTGGGCTTCTAGCAGCGTGTGGGACTTGTTCTATTAGTCCATCTATACTGACCTCCATCAGGTTGCAAATTAAAAATAATTTTTTTCTGCATCTAGCTCTGAAAAAATATTTGGGCTTCTAGCAGTGTGTGGGACTTGGTCTATTAGTCCATCTATACTGACCTCCATCAGGTTGCAAATTGAATAAAAAAATTTTCTGCATCTAGCTCTGAAAAAATATTTGGGCTTCTAGCGGTGTGTGGGACTTGGTCTATTAGTCCATCTATACTGACCTCCATCAGGTTGCAAATTAAAAATAATTTTTTTCTGCATCTAGCTCTGAAAAAATATTTGGGCTTCTAGCAGTGTGTGGGACTTGGTCTATTAGTCCATCTATACTGACCTCCATCAGGTTGCAAATTAAAAATAATTTTTTTCTTCATTTATCTCTGAAAAAATATTTGGGCTTCTAGCAGCGTGTGGGACTTGTTCTATTAGTCCATCTATACTGACCTCCATCAGGTTGCAAATTAAAAATAATTTTTTTCTGCATCTAGCTCTGAAAAAATATTTGGGCTTCTAGCAGTGTGTGGGACTTGGTCTATTAGTCCATCTATACTGACCTCCATCACGTTGCAAATTAAAAATAATTTTTTTCTTCATTTATCTCTGAAAAAATATTTGGGCTTCTAGCAGCGTGTGGGACTTGTTCTATTAGTCCATCTATACTGACCTCCATCAGGTTGCAAATTAAAAATAATTTTTTTCTGCATCTAGCTCTGAAAAAATATTTGGGCTTCTAGCAGTGTGTGGGACTTGGTCTATTAGTCCATCTATACTGACCTCCATCAGGTTGCAAATTGAATAAAAAAATTTTCTGCATCTAGCTCTGAAAAAATATTTGGGCTTCTAGCGGTGTGTGGGACTTGGTCTATTAGTCCATCTATACTGACCTCCATCAGGTTGCAAATTAAAAATAATTTTTTTCTGCATCTAACCCAGCCAATAGTTTTGGCCTAATACCACAGTTTGGCCACTCAGCTCTGCTCGGTTACCATCCATTGTTTTTTTGTGCAAACAACTCCAGAGTTGTGAATTAGTTAACCACCAAAATGAGTGGAAAAAGGCCTGCTGCTGGTGGAAAGGGGAATAGGCGTGTTGGGAAGGGGAAAAAAGGTTGTGTCCGTGGGGTAGGTGCAGAAGAAAGACCATCTTCCAGCCAAACTAAAATGTCTACTTCTTTTAGCGGACAATGTGATAAGATCCCTTTCTTACGGCCACGCCAATCGCTACAAATTCGAGATGAGGCACAAAAACAGCAGGTGCTTCAACGGATATCAAGTGCTCCTTTAAGTGGGCTCTCCTCCACATCAACTTCAACATCACAAATACTCCAGTCCTCAAAGGTGTCACCCAAATCGCACTTGCTTCTTCACAGCTCCCAAATCTCCAGCTGCCCGTCTGAGTATGAGGTAGAACAGATGGTTGAGTCTGCAGAGCTGTTTACTCATACTATAGCCTGGGAATCAGAGGTCGACTCCAGCGCTTCTGTGAATCCAGACGAGGAAATGATCTGCACTGATGCCCAGAATCTTTATGAGTCGGATCCAGGACCAGACGCAGAAGGTTCTGACCATAATGTAGACCCTCATTCCCAAACTGTAACTCCTGTTGGTGGAGACAATGAGGAAGACGATGATAAGACTCAAATACCTGATTGGAGCGACAACTTTAGTTTTTTGTCAGGGCAGGAACAGGTTGGCTCTGAGGACGACGGGTGTGATAACGCACAGGGTGATGATGATGAGGTCGGAGATCCCACTTACTGTCAACCCACAGTCAGCCAAGAGATGAGGTCAGCAGAGGAGGTGGAGGAAGATGCTAGTGACGACGAGGTCAGGTTGCGCCTTCCTGGACAGAGACGTAGTACTGGAAGCACGTCAACAACTGCATCCTCAAACACAACTCTGCCTCTCACCACAAGTCGTGGTGGCTCTTCAGGTCGCATGGGTGCTAAGCCTTGCATAGCCTGGGCATTTTTTCAGATCGATAAAGATGACCCAACTCGTGTTATCTGTAACATTTGTCAGCAAAAGCTAAGTAGAGGCCAAAAAATACATAGTTTGAGTACTTCATGCATGAACCGGCACATGGACATGAAGCATAAGTTGCAGTGGGAAGCTCAGTGTGCTACAATGCGGCCTAGCCGGCCGGGCCAACCACCGTCTGCCATATCTTGTGCATCCGCAGCCTCTTCATCCTCTGTGACTGGGGGGACAGCAGTCACACCTGTTTTGGGGCGCAGACCTGCCACCTCTTTACCCGCAACAGCCAGCGTGATTGGCAGGTCATCATTTTCTTTGGAGGTGGTAACACCAGCTGGTCTTGAGCGCTGTCCGACATCGATAGCACCACCTTTGGATCAAGGCAACCTAACATGTCCGCCTGCATCTTCCTCACAGACCGGCAGTTTGCCGGGGACACCCTTATCAACCCCGTCTAAGCACAATAGCCAGCCCTCGGTCCCTCAGATGTGGACAAGTAAAAGACCATTTCCTCCTAGCCATGAGAAAGCTAAGAGGTTGAATTTCACCATCTGCAAGCTCTTGGCTACAGAAATGCTGCCTTTCCGCCTGGTGGACACAGAGGATTTTCGAGACCTTATGTCCGTCGCAGTGCCCCAGTACCAGATGCCCAGTCGGCACTACTTCTCAAAGAAAGGTGTGCCTGCGCTCCACCAGCATGTCGCACACAACATCACCGCTTCTTTGAGAAACTCTGTGTGTGACAGGGTGCATTTCACCACAGACACTTGGACGAGTAGGCATGGACAGGGGCGTTACATGTCGCTGACTGGGCACTGGGTAACTATGGTGACAGCAGGACAAGGGGCTGCTGTCCAAGTCTTGCCGTCCCCACGAGTTGTGCGTCAATCCTCTTTATGTCATTTTTCCTCCACTGCTTCTGCCTCCTCAACCTCCTCTCGGTCTTCCACCTGCACCCAAAGCCTGTCTGGTCATGCCACAAGCTTTCTTACTGCGCAGAAGGGATCCTGCACACCTCCTTACTATGCTGGCAGTAGGGCTCAACGTCATCAGGCAGTTTTTACATTGAAATGTCTGGGAAATGTGAGTCACACAGCTGAGGAGTTGTGGTCAGCTCTGGAGAACCAATTTCATGAATGGTTGTCTCCACTGGACCTGAAACCAGGGAAGGCCGTGTGCGACAATGCTGCAAACCTGGGTGCGGCCCTTCGCCGGGGCAATGTCACACACGTGCCTTGTATGGCTCACGTGTTGAACCTGGTTGTCCAGCAATTTTTAGCCCACTATCCCAGACTAGATGGCCTTCTGCAGAGGGCACGGTCGCTGTGTGCTCACTTCCGCCGTTCGCATCCCGCAGCTCAGCGACTTACATCTCTACAGAAGTCGTTGGGCCTGCCACTTCACCGGCTAAAATGCGATGTGCCTACCCGGTGGAATTCAACTCTGCACATGTTGCAGCGACTGTGGCAGCACCGACAAGCCCTGGTGCAATACGTTCTGACGTATAGCCTGGGCCAACGAGATTCAGAGGTGGGGCAAATCACGCTGGAGGAGTGGTCTCAGATCAGGGACCTATGCACCCTTCTGCACAGTTTTGAAATGGCGACGAAGATGTTTAGTGCTGACGATGCCATTATCAGCATGACTATTCCGGTGATTTACATGCTGGAGCACATGTTAAACAGAATTCGGAGTCAGGTGGTGGCACAAGAGGAGGTGGAGGAAGTAGAGGAGGAGGAGTTGTATGCGGAAGGGCTAACATCTGCAAGGTCCAGACGGTCGGCAGCACCAAGGCGGCAGGCATGTGAGGGTGGGGGAGATGATTTTACCAGGGCGCATGGTAGCAGCCAAACTAGTGAGGAAGGTGCAGGAGCCCAGGAAGAAGTGGAGGACGAACTGATGGAAGACTCATCAGATGAGGGAGACCTTGATCACATTTCTGTTGTGCGAGGTTGGGGGGAGAGGACAGAGGAAGGAAGCATGATTGCTACCTCGCCACCAACACAACAGGGACTTGGTGCTCCTGGATGCGCAACACACATGAGTGCCTTCTTGCTGCACTACCTGCAACATGACCCTCGAATTGTGAGAATTAGAAATAATCCTGACTACTGGGTTGCCACACTGTTAGATCCCCGGTACAAAAGTAAATTTGCAGAAATTATTCCTGCCATAGAAAGGGATGCACGCATGCAGGAGTATCAGCAGAGACTGTTGCAGAATCTTACATGTGCTTTTCCACAAAATACCAGTGGTGCACGTAGTGAATCTCACAGTTCCAACTTGCCAACCGTGGGACCGTCAAGTGTTCAGCACTCAAACCGTAACAGAACCATAGTATCTGCTGGTAACATCAATTTTGCGGAATCATTTCACCACTTTTTTAGCCCATCCTTTGCAAGGCCACAGGAGACAAGAAGTCTGACACATAGTCAACGCCTAGAGACGATGGTACAGGAGTATCTCCAAGTAAACATTGAAGCCACGACTGTGTCACTGGACCCTTGCTCTTTTTGGGCTTCCAATCTGGATAAATGGCCGGAGCTAGCCACTTACGCCTTGGAGATCTTGTCATGCCCCGCAGCCAGCATTCTGTCTGAACGTGTGTTCAGCGCTGCTGGTGGTGTGCTGACAGATAAGCGCACGCGGCTCTCCACTGATAATGTAGACAGACTCACGTTCATAAAGATGAACAAATCATGGATCCGAAACGACTTTTCTACCCCTGTGTCATCCTGGGGAGAGTAAAAGCTTGATGATTGGTTAAAATCACCCTACCAACCGTTTTAAGCTTTCAAATTACTAATCATGTTTATCTGTATCTTGACTGGAAAATAATTTGGGCTTTGTAGCAGTGTGCAGTACTGATCCTATTAGGCCATCTATAATAAGCTTCACCAGATTTAAAATTAAAAATAATTTTTAGCTGCATCTAGCCCGGAAAATAATTTTGGGGCTCCGAGATGCGCAAGACACATAAGTGCCTTCTTGCTGCACTACCTGCAGCATGACCCTCATATTGTCAGAATTCGAAGTAATCATGACTACTGGGTTGCCACACTCTTAGATCCCCCAAACTTTTCGATCAACCTTTTCATTTTAATAAAGACCAAAAAAATGGTCATTTTTGAAATTATAAGCATTAGCAGGTTGTTAGAAACTGAAATCAAACAGTTTTCAACTCAAAACTTTATTCTAGGTGATGTTACATTTTCACATAGGACCCCTTGTTCGAAAGGAGCTTCTGAACTCTCTCGTCCATTGAATTTGTCAGGTTTTGGATGGTTTCTGCTTCAATTGTTTTGCATGAGGACAGAATACCCTCCCAGAGCTGTTGCTTAGATGTGAACTGCCTCCCGCCATCATAGACACTCCTTTTAATGATGCTCCAAAGGTTCTGAATGGGGTAGAGGTCAGGGGAGCATGGGGGTCACACCATAAGTTTGTCCCCTTTTATGCCCATATCAGCCAGAGATGCAGATGTTTTATGTGCAGCATGAGATGGTGCATTATCATGCAGAAAAATGATCTTGCTGTGAAATACACGGTTCTTCTTCTTGAACCATGGCAGGAAGTGCTGTTTGAGAAAATCCACATACATTATGGAGTTCATCTTTAGCGCCTTCAGGGATCCTAAAGGGGCCGACAATCTCTCTCCCCATGATTCCAGCCCAAAACATTACTCCACCTCCTCCTTGTTGGCGCTGTAGCCGTGTTTGCGTGGGGTGTCCATCAACCAGCCATCCTCCACTCCATTCATCTGGACCATCGAGCGCTGCACGGCACTCATCCGTGAACAAAACAGTTTTGAAATCAGTCTTCATGTAATGTTTGGCCCACTGGAGCCGTTTCTGCTTGTGTGAAGTGGATAGAGGAGGTCGACAGGATGGCATATGCACAGCTGCAAACCTCTGAAGGACCCTGCATCTTGTTGTTCGGGGGACGTTGGAGGCACAAGCAGCTTCAAAAACTTGTCTGCTGCTATGACAAGGCTTTTTTGCCGCTGCTGTTTCAACCTGACGTAATTGCCTGTAGGAAAGAGTCCTCAATTTGCCCTTATCAGCACGCACACGTGTGTACTGTGAATCAGCTACATACTTCTTGATTGCCAAGACACTTCATCCTGATCATCGCACAATGTTGATTGTAGTCATGCCTTGACCTAAACACTCCACAATTTGTTGCTTCTCAGCAGCCGACACATCCTTTTTCTTTCCCATTTTGGCAGAAAATGTAGGCTGCTTAATAATGTGAGAGAGCCTTCTTAAGTAGTCTTGCCTTTCATTGGACACACCTGCCAAACTAATTAGCACAGGTGTCTGCAATTGCTTACAGTGATATAAAGAGCCCTGACACACATCACCATCAATGAGTTTAACTGACAAACAAACAAATTCTTCCCTTATCACTCCTAAACACTTTTTGCATAATAATTTGGAACGCGGTGTACATGTGCTTTTCCACAAAACACCAGTGGTTCACGTAGTGAATCTTACAGTTCTAACTTGCCAACTGTGGTCTGTATGGAATTGTTCAATAAAGGGCCCAAAATTAAGATAACATAGATGGGAGAGGTCTCTATGAATAGGAATTCCTAAGTATTTGATACCCTGTGAGGGCCAGGCAAAGGGAAAGTTGGACTGGATGGAATCCTATATGGATTTAGGGAGGGAGACATCGAGGGCCTCAGACTTCGCTGCATTGATTTTAAAATTTTACCATGTAACAAAGTGATCTATTTCAGCCATAACAGCAGGGATGGATATATGTGATTGAGTGATATATACTAGGACATCATCAGCAAATAGAGAGCACTTGTACTCGGTGCCTCCCACCTCAATCCACCTAATATTGGGGTTATGGCGAATTGATGAGAGCAGGTGCTCCGTCACTAGGATGTATAAGAGAGGGGACAGAGGACATCCCTGCCTTGTCCCATTGGTGATTGTGAAAGGTGATGAAAATGTTCTGACGCACCCCCTGGGCCTTGGGACACCCGGAGCCGGACCCTTTTTGGTGGATGCTGGTGGTTGTAGTCTTTGTGGCGGCGATCCGGTTCCGTGGCTCAGGGCGGTCAAACCAGTGGCGGAACTATTTATGTGGTTTTGATGTTTAAATGTCTGACTACGCCACCCGTGGATTGCGGTCAGAGTGAACCGCCGCTACAGGGCAGACCGCTAAGGCTGGTGTTGTGGGTGCAGCAGAGCGTAGCATAACTCCCCACGGGAGGAGTATAGCCTCAGGGCAGTGTATGCGGAGGATGGGGGTGATGGTGCAGGGCAGCAGCAGTAACGACACGGAGTCAGTGATGCAGTTCAGGGCCTTTACTCACAGTTCTTATTATCCAGACCACGTCTGCAGGTAACGGCTGCCCACGTCGTACTGTGCTCACCAGGTGAGGGGCTCAGACAACTCCCAGATAACTTTGGAGCGCTTCACAGGACCCCCTTTGTGTGTCCTTTGTCTGGCCTTTCTTACCAACACTTCTGTCCGGCTGCCTCGGGCCTCCTCTTGGTAAACTTGGCGCCAGTTTCCCTGACCCTATGTGGTGCCTTCCTAGCGGGTGGAGCAAGGGGCTGCGCCACATAAAATGTCAGAGCCTCCGGTTTCTAGCTGAGGGTCGTTTCCTGCCTCCACTAGTTCGGGGACCGGTCTCCCCCTTTGGCCTGACCCCTCCACGCAGGTGGATTCGGGCGTGCGGTGGCGACTCGCCCGTCCGCACCCCTGGGATCCCTTCATTCCTCGTTCCTGGAGCCTTCTCCGCTCCTCTTCCTTCCTTCTCCCTCTTGCAGGCCTGGGCCTCTGTTACTAGGCCCGCCTCCGGAGCAGAGCTCATGCAGAGTCCCTGCTCCCTGCCACTTCTGCTCAGACTTCTCTGCACTGAACTAAGATGGTGCCCACCTTTTATACTCCCTTCTCAATGCACCCATCAACTGCTTCCTCCCTGCTCCTGCACTGCAGGGTTCCCCTTCCTCAGTGTTCCCTCCCCCCACTCCAGCCAGGGACAGGGACTGTCGTGCCCATCTCAGGGGCATATTGGTCGCCCTGCCCCACGGCAATGTGGTGTAATGCATGCAGGTGTCGGGTCCTGATCCACACTCCATCCTTATCTGAGAGTGAGATATCACACCTCTGGGTGAGGTGCAATACGTCTGTAGCAACCGAGCCCTCGGTGCTACAGTTCCATTTATCTTCAGCCTAGGTGACGTATTGTGATACAGGGCCGTGATTTTGGCTATAAAAGGGTCCCCTAGACCCCTACCCCAAGCTTTTTAAGAGAATCATATATGGCGTGCCAGGAGACTCTATGGAATGCTTTCTCAGCATCCAACGAGAGTATCTACTTACAAATTTTTAACTGCATCTAGCCCAGGAAATACTTTGTGCCTAGTAGCAGTGTCTGCTAGTCAGCGGATTATCCCGGCTGTTAAGCAAGCTACACCACCTGTAGTTTGGACACTTAATTTTTTCAAAGGAAATGCTTCGGGACCACGGGATACTTAGTGAAGAGCATCAGGAGGCACCCCAAGGCATAGGGGCTGGGACTGGCACTAGGATGCCTTGTGGTGGACAGCCGAGCTCGATCCTTATAAAAGCTTTTTAACTGCAGCAGCTTTAGTGGACGCTACTGGAGCTGGAATTACGCGGCTGCTGGCATGAGACTTGCCCTCCAATAGATCCTTGTAAATGGATTTAAAGTGTATTCATTTAAATTAGAGGGACAATTTAAATTAAAAAGCTTAGAGCTGCCTCCACCACAGGGGGGCTCTCTCGACCCACCAGCGGACAGGCACCAGTATTGGGAGAGGGGGGCTGGCCGTCAGGGTTCACCGCGGCTCTGGCACAAACCCGGCGACACGGAGGTGGCACGGGCAGGAGCGGACTGGCCGTCTCGGCTTCTCACTTTTTGGATTTTAGAAGGGCATGACATGCCTATATCTGTGTCTCCCCCTCCTTTTACTCCTCCACCTCTTTTCTTTTCGCATGACTATATGTACTTGTCACTTTTCCATGTGTTAGTTGTGTCTTCTGAGCAGTTTGTCAGCTTTTGGACATGTGTTTCTATGTGTTTTTGTTTGCCTGCCATTGGTTTTAACGGTGTTCGAAGGTGTTCGACGAACAGTTCGACGAACAGTTCGGCGAACACACGGGTGTTCGACGAACCGAACCGAACTCGAACACTACGGGGGTGGCTCAACACTACTAAAAACATCAGAGTGTAAACTATCATGGAGTTACAAAGTAAGATTTTTTTTACATATGAGCACTCCATTATAACTATGATTTGGCAAATACCAGTCAGGATGTGTAAGTGCTGAAGTCTTTGTGTATGTGTCATGACTACCCAATAATGAAATATTTTTCAGTGGTGCCTGAGTCAATAGTCACTAGCTCCTCCATCCTCCTGATCTCTTTGAATGTCTCCAGCTGTTTACTCACTGAGGCGGCAACAGCAGTCTTCCAATGTCTAGACACTAGTGATGAGTGAGTATGTTCTGTTAACCCTTTCGGCGAGCATGCTCGGGTGCTCACCGAGTATCTTCAGCGTACTCGGGTGTTATGTTTGAGTCACTCCATGTGCATGATTTGCGACTGTTTGACTGCTTTAATACATGTGAGGAATGCCTAAGAAACAGGCACTCCTCACATAAATTAAAGCTGTCAAACAGTCACAAATCATGCGCACAGAAGAACTCGGAAAACACCAAAGCATGCTCGTGAATCTTGAGTAACGAACCTGCTCTCTCATCACTACTAGACACAGCTAATAATGTAGTTTGAATGAAAAAGTGTGTCTGGGTCGGCCTCCACCGAGCTTGGGTGTAATGGCGGCCAACAATTCGGGTGGTCTTGCCAGCCGGCAGGCCATCCTCAGCAGATCAAATGGAGAAGTTGTGGAAGGGATGCAGGATCAACCTGTCTCAATAACCAATGTCCAGGCCTCAGGTACAACAGGAAAAAAACTTGCTTTTACTGGAGCAGTTGATGATGATGATTACAGCTCTCTACAGTTATTCAGTACCCTGAGCCATCTGCCCCTCATGGTGTGATGAACTCAGCTCTTTTCCAACAATGTGTAGCAGCTCTTCTCACTCCCGCTGCATATAGCACTATACGTGCACTAAAACTTCTCCTCTCCGCCTGGACCTTGGCATCCACGGCACCTAAGGCTTACAGGAAAGTACCCCAGCTCTCTTCCCATCGCTGGCAACTAAGGATCTGATCCCTAACTGGCATTGTCTGGCAGTTGGGCACTTCTTGAACCGCGCAGGACACTATGTTTCATTTGGCTGCACAGATTTCGCTGGAGTCTCGACAGCGACCACAGTGAAGACACTGGCTGGCCTCCTTGATCTCCAGCACTACTCAATCCCAGAAGCACAGAGTTGTTCCTCCTGGGCTCGGTCGTTCTACTGTAAAAGCTGCTACCCACCAGACTTCACTATGGCCCTTGCACTAATAGCATTTGTGTGTATAAAAATGGCTGGAGAGCTGACTTCTCACACCATCAGAGTTCACAGACATTTGTGACGCCATACTTTACAGTGAGCAACAAGTGTAGTAGGCCTTTCTTTTATTTTGAGATGGAATCTGAGAAAATTTAGGAGGACTACTCCCAATATCCATCACATCTGAAGGCTACAGATCAGTTTGTGCAGATCATTGATGAAGTGCCACAATGGTGCAGTCTTGATACATTCCCACCAATATGGGACGTGGCTCTCCACTGTTCTCTACATCTGCTGCACATACACAGGATAGCTAGGGTTATGATGTGCAAGAGAGAGCTGGAGTCATAAACTATTGGGACTGTATCTTAATTTGTCCTGCAACCTGCAAGATATGCAGTATTTTTAAGTATGTATTAAATAACGCTTTTTAATTTTAATCTCAATCCTGGTACTGGATATACAACCCTTGGATCAATTCCTGCCTTTAGTGAACTAAAATGTAAATATAGCAATTACTTGAACTAAGGATTTGAAAAACTGCATACCACATTTTGATCCAAGACCAAGACACAATATTTCATATTTACCAATACTATCTAATTCTTAGACAATGGAAGCTTAAAAACTTAAACCAGATAGTCTAAAATGCCCAATATTTATCCATGTGATTCATGCAGTTTAATAAATCTGGTACATCTCTAAACTGACTAGTCCTTTTGTGCCAAAAATGTGTATCAAAATGTGTGCGCATTTTCTGGCGCACAGTGTTCCACAGTAAGCCATGCCCCCTTTTCACCAATGCATGTGCTTACAGTGGCACATAAAAGTTTTGTCACCCCTGGTCAAAATTACTGGTAATGTGAACAGCTAAGCAAGTTGAAGATGAAATAATCTCTAAAAGGGCTAAAGTTAGAGGTGACACAGACCTTAATCTGTCAGGGTTATTAAGGTTATCATCGTTAGGAAAGGCCAGGTGATGCAAATTCCGCAGCATTATAAAAACCCAGTCTTGTGCCAAAAACAACCAGACATGGGTTATTCTAAGCAGCTCCTTAGCACTATGAAAATGAAAATGGTGGAAGACCACAAAGTAGAAGGCTATAAGAAGATAGCAAAGTGTTTTCAAATTGCCCTTTACTCAGTTTCGAAATATAATTAAGAAATGACAGTTAACAGGAACAGTGGAGGTCAAGATAAGGTCTGGAAGACCAAGCAAAATTTCAGTGAGAGCTGCTCGTAGGATTGCTAGAGAGGCAAACCAAAACCCCTTCTTGACTGCAAAAGACCTTCAGAAAGATTTAGCAGACTCTGGAGTTGTGGTACATTGTTCTACTGTTCAGAGACACCTGCACATATATGGCCTTCATGGTAGAGTCAAAAGAAGAAAACCTCTCCTGCATCTTCACCATAAAATTCAGCATCTGAAGTATTCAAAATAACATTTAATCAAGCCTGATGCATTGTGGAAACAAGTCCTGTGGACTGATGAGGTTAAAATAGAAATTGAAGAATAAGCATAGGGGTGTATCAATCATGCTTTGGCGTTGTGTGGCAGCCAATGGCGCGGGGAATATCTCATGGTTAGAGGGAAGAAAAGATTCAATGAAATTTCAACTAATTCTTCATGCAAACATAACATCATCTGTAAAAAAGCTGAATTTGAAAAAATGATCCTACACACATGTCAAAATTCATAATAGACTACCTCAATAGGGGCAAGCTGAAGTTTTTACAATGGCCCTCACAGTCACCTGATCTGAACATCATTGAAAATCTGTGGCTAGAGCTCAAAATAGCAGTACATGCAAGACGACCCAGGAATCTCACGAAGCTGGCAGAATTTTTGCAAGGAAGAATGGATGAAAATCCTTCAAACAAGAATTGAAAGGTTCTTGGTTGGCTACAAAAAGCGTTTACAAAGTGTGATACTTGCAAAGGGGGTGTAATGTAAAAGATGAAAATGTATATATTTTTTGCTTAACCTTTTTACCCCCCGAAGGCAGTTTGCACGTTAATGACCAGGCCAATTGTGACCAGTGTCACTTTATGAGGTAATAACTCTGGAACGCTTCAACTGATCCAACTGATTCTGAGTTTGTTTGTTCGTGACATATTGTATTTCATGATAGTGGTAAAATTTATTTGATATGACTGCCATTACTTTGTGAAAAAAATCTGAAATTTGGTGAAAATGTCTCAATTTTTAAATTTTGAATTTTCCTACCCTTAAATCACAGAGATATGTCACACAAAATAGTTAATAAACAACATTTTTACATGTCTACTCTACATCAGCACAATTTTGGAAACAAATTTTTTCTTTGTTAGGAAGTTATAAGGGTTAAAAGTTGACCAACGATTTCTCATTTTTCCAACAAAATTTACAAAACCATTTTTTAGAGACCACATCACATTTGAAGTGACTTTGAGGGACCTTTATGACAGAAAATACCCAAAAGTGACACCATTCTAAAAACTGCACCCCTCAAGGTGCTCAAAACCACATTCAAGAAGTTTATTAACTTGTGGAAGAAAACAATGAACATTTTATTTAGATCCAAAAATTTTTATTTTCGCAGGGGTAACAGGAAAAAATAGACCCCAACATTTGTTGTACAATTTCTTCTGAGCACGCTGATACCCCATATGTGGAGGAAAACCACTTTTTGGGCGCACAGCATGGTTTGGAAGGGAAGGAGCACCATTTGACTTTTTGATGTGTCTAAACAGTAGAAACCCCATACAAGTGACACCATTTTGGAAACTAGACCCCTCAAGGAACTTATCTAGTTGTGTGGTGAGCACTTTGGACCCCCAAGTGTTTCACAAAAGTTTATAACGTAGAGCCGTAAAAATAAAATTTTCACATTTTTCCCACAAAAATGTTTTTCAGCCCCAATTTTTTATTTTTACAAGGGTAACAGGAGAAATTTTAACCCAACATTTGTTGTGAAATTTCTCCTGAGCATGCAGATACCCAATATGTGGGGGAAAACTATTGTTTGGGCACATGGCAGGGCTCAGAAAAGAAGGAGTGACATTTTGGAACTCTTACTTTGATGGAATTGTCTGCTGGTGTCATATCGAGTTTGGAAAGCCCCTGATGTGCTTAAACATTGGAAACTCCAAACAAGTGACCTTATTTTGGAAACTAGACTCCTCATGGAATTTATTTAGATGTGTGTTGAGCACCTTGAACCCATAGGTGCTTCGCAGAATTTTACAACGTGGATCTGTAAAAATGAAAAAATATATATTTTTCTTACAAAAATGTTTTAGCCCCCAATATTTTCATAAGAATAGCAGAAGAAAATGGACCCCAAAATTTGTCATGCAATTTCTCCTGAGTACGCTGATACCCCATACTTAGTCACACTGCAAGACTCGGGAGGGACCGAGCACTATTTGCCTCCTGGAGTGCAGATTTTCCTAGAATAGCATGCAGACTCCATATACAGAGACACTAAGTGCTAGAAGAGCAGAATCCCCTCTCAAGTGACCGCATTTTGATAATTATATCCCTTTGGGAATTTATCTACAGGTGTGGTGAGGATTTTAACTACATGGGTGTTTCCAAAAACAAGCAGCAGTGAATGCTGCTGAGTGAAAATTGTAACTGCTGTTGTAGTGACCAGTACATTGTTGTCATGGGTGTGTCAGAAGTGACAGACTGTCACCCTGCAGTTGGTTGCAGGAGATCTCTATGTTTGGCATTACAGACACCTTCTTAGAGGCTGTCCCTCTAGGACCCAGTGGCTACCTTCCTCTGGCTAATTAACACCCTGGCCTGGGTGTATAAATACCTGCTGTCTGCTAGAGGGAGGTGTCGGTGATACTCACATTACCCCTTGTGAAGGCTCGGAGAAAGTGCATTACTTCTTCCTCTCTGGAGCTATGAGGAAGGGTGTTTATCTCTCTGAAGTCGACTAAAGATAAGCTATCTTCCCATATTTGTTCCCCCTTGTTGTCCTTAGTTGTCAGTGGGGATGGACTAGCTCTCATCCCCGTCCCTTCCTTAGCCATGGCCAAACGCCAGCGAAAGACAGGGCGAGGTTCGCGTGCGGCGATTGGTGAAGAAGAACCAATATAGGGATGTTAGTGGAGACAGGGTGATATTAGATCAGTCTAGGAGGTCTCTACTCCCCCTTTTCCATAGAGTCTGGGCTCCCTTTCCCTCTTTCCTTTGTGTTGCTCTAAGTCTTTCCACACCTTGCGTGACATTATCGCCGGCTGAGCACATTTTGAAAAGGAAAAAAAACAAAACTGACACTTTTTTTTGTGTGTGCTTTTTGGGCGTGTTTTTTTTCCTTTCTCCTTGGTATGAGTTCAGTTACAGAGCTCGCAGAACAGTTCCGCTGTCTGTCTCTGGAGGTTCAGCAGCAGCATCAGCGGCTACAGTTCGCCAATGTGGGAGTCTCTGCAGGTAGGCCTGTCCAGCCTGAATCCAAGTTTGCCCCCCCAGACAGGTTTTCAGGAGGTAGGGACAAGTTTTTTATATTCAAGGAGGCCTGCAAACTGTATTTTAAACTTCGTCCTTACTTCTCCGGAAATGAGGAGCAACGGGTTGGAATTTTGATCTCTCTACTGCAGGGAGATCCTCAGTCGTGGGCGTTTTCTTTACTGCAGGACTCGGTTTCTCTCCAGTCTGTAGAGGGTTTTTTCGGGGATCTTGCCCTCATCTATGATGACCCTGACTGAGTCGCCTTGGCTGAGTCTAGGTTACGTCGCCTTCAGCAGGGGAATCAGTCAGTAGAGACGTATAGTTCTGAATTCCGTAGATGGGAAATGGATTCCAAATGGAATGACTCAGCCCGTAGAAGTCAATTTTGTGAGGATCTTACTGAAAGGTTGAAAGATGCCTTGGCAGTATATGAAACCCCTCAGTGCTTGGAGGCTGCCATGTCGTTGGACATACGTCTTAATAGACGCCTTCGGGATAGATGGGTGAGACCACCTTCTCCGGGGCTTTCTTGTCGGGGTTGTGTACCTCTGCCGAAGGAGCGGTCTGGGGGTGAACCAGTACTGGGGGAGGTGGAGGAACCCATGCAGTTAGGGGTTTCTCTGCATCATACATTTCCCTGGAGATTCGCAAGAAAAAAAAGCGTATGCTTTTTTTGTGGGAAAAGGGGACATTTTGTTGGGACCTGTCCTTCAATTCCAAAACAAAAGGAGACTCGATTAACTCATGGTAGTCTGGAGTTGGATAAACAAGGGGTGCATTTGTTGCCAACCTGCAGTTCCTGGTTTATCCTGACAGCAGAGGTGGTGCTAGAGAGCAAAACTGAGAAAATTTCTGTGTTTTTTGACAGTGGAGCCGGAGTCAACATGGTTGATGCTGAGTTTGTGAAAACTCATCGTCTTGCTTGCTGTACTTTAGCTAAACCTATTTCCATCTTTACCATCGATTCGGTGCCACTTGTACAGAAAGCATTTACTCAGATTGTACATAATGTAAAACTAAGGGTGGGGTCAGTTCATTGTGAAATAATCCCTTGTTATGTCCTTGACAATCTTCCCACACCTATTGTTTTGGGTATTCTTTGGCTTGTTAAACATAATTCGTTGGTGGATTGGCAGACGGGAAATTATTGCATGGAGAGATTACTGCCATGAGAACTGTTTAGATATTTCCCTTGCTACTGTCTCTATGGAAATTTTACCTGCTCTTCTGTCTGGTTTTGAGGATGTTTTTTCTGAGAGGGGGTGTCAGGATTTGCCTCCTCATTGTGCATATGACTGTCCTATTAACCTGACCTCCGGAGCTAAGCTACTGAAGTCCAGACTCTATAATCTTTCTGGCCCTGAGAGACAAGCCATGAAGGATTTCATTGCTGAAAGTCTGGAGAAGGGGCATATCAGACCCTCATCTTCGCCCGTGGCTGCAGGGTTCTTCTTTGTGAAGAAAAAAGATGGTGGTCTACGTCCCTGTTTAGATTTCTGGGAATTAAATCAAATTACCATGCGTGATCCATACCCTCTTCCCCTGATTCCTGATTTGTTCAGCCAGGTTGTAGGAGCTAAGGTATTCTCTAAGATGGATTTAAGGTGAGCCTACAATCTAGTTAGAATTAGAGAAGGGGACGAATGGAAAATAGCGTTCAATACCCCTGAAGGGCATTTCAAGAGTCTGGTTATGCCTTTCGGTTTGACCATTGCACCTGCGGTATCCCAGCATTTCATAAATTATATTTTCGATCATTTGGTAGGGAGGTTTGTGGTGGTCTATCTGGATGATATTTTGGTTTACTCACCTGATTTTGAGACACATTGGGGCATGTTAAGCAGGTGCTCCAGATATTAAGGGATAACAAACTTTATGACAAACTGGAAACATGTCTTTTCGCTGTCCAGGAGGTGCAGTTTTTGGGGTACTTGTTGTCATCTTTGGGTTTTTGGATGGATCCGGAAAAGATCCATGCAGTCCTTGATTGGGACCATCCCGAGAACCTGAAGGCTCTACAACGTTTTCTGGGCTTTACTAATTTTTACCGGAAATTCATCCAAAATTACTCTGTAATTGTGAAACCCCTCAATGACATGACTAAGAAGGGGTCTGATTTTTCCAAATGGTCAGATGTCTCCCTCTAGGCTTTTTCTTCCTTAAAGAATCATTTTGCCACTGCACTTATACTCAGTCAACCCGATGTTTCCCAACCTTTTATTGTGGAGGTTGATGCGTCGGATGTCGGGGATTTGGGCTGTGTTGTCTCAGGGTCCGTCCCCTGGTAAATGGTTTCCATGCGCCTTCTTTTCTAAAAAATTGTCTTCGGCTGAGAGAAATTATGGCGTGGGTAATAGGGAACTTTTGGCAATCAAATTGGCATTCGAAGAATGGCGACATTGATTGGAGGTGACTGTCCATCCTATTACTGTTATTACTGACCATAAGAACCTGTCATATCTCCAGTCAGCTAAACGTCTCAACCCTAGGCCAGCCAGATGGGCCCTGTTTTTTACTAGGTTCAATTTTGTTGCCACTTTTTGTCCAGGGGTCAATAATGTCAAGGCTGATGCTTTGTCCCGCAGCTTCTCTGGCAGTGGTGACCATGAGAACCCTGCCCCGATATTACAGAAAGGGGTAGTCATTTCGGCACTGTATCCTGAACTGGAGGGTGAGGTGTTGGAGGCTCAGGGGGACGCCCTTGCCTCCTGCCCTTAAGGAAGGTTATTTGTACCATCTAATCTACGCTGCAAAGTAATTAAGGAACATCATAACTCTGTGCTTGCTGGGCATCCAGGTGGAAAGGCAACCGTGGACCTCCTCTCTCGCTGTTTTTGGTGGCTGGGGTTGCATCGGGATGTGATTGAACACGTATCTTCTTGTAGTATTTGCGCATTCTAAGGTTTCGCATATCCGTCCATCTGGTACTCTTCTTCTGCTACCTATCCCTAGTAGGCCATGGACACACTTGTCAATGGATTTTTTTACTGACCTACCGATTTCTGCAGGCAAAAAGGTGGTTTTGGTGGTTGTAGATAGGTTCAGTTAAATGGTTCACTTCGTCACATTACCTGCACTTCCAAATGCCAAGACACTTGCTCAGGTGTTCATAAATGAGATCTCAGAAAATCAGGAGGATTCGGCATCCTACTTACCGCTGGCAGAATTTGCCATTAATAATCATCGTCAAGAATCTACTGGCAGGTTACCGTTCTTCGGTGCATATGGTTATCACCCACAGTTTGGTACCTTTAGTGGGGGAGGAGCTTTGGGAGTTCCTGAGGAGGAACAGTAGCTCTTCTCGGTATGGCAGGGTGTTTTGAGTAATTTAAAGATCATGGGAGACAAGTATAAACGTATGGCTGACAGAAAACACTTGCCAGGTCCGGACAAGAGTGTGAATGTCTTTGTGTGGTTGTCTACCAGCAATATAAGATTAAAAGTTCCTTCTTGGAAGCTGTGACCTAGGTTTATTGATCCCTATAAAATAACTACCGTCATTAACCCAGCAGCATTTCGTCTTGAACTGCCTCAGGCCCTTAAGGTCCACAATGTGTTCCACAGGTACTTAAGAAGTATGTGGAACCTCTTGAGCCCTCACCTCTACCACCGCCCCCAGTAATGGTTGATGGTAATCTGGAGTTCCAGATTTCGAGGATTGTAGATTCTCGTCTCCAACGTCGTTCTTTACAATACTTGGTACACTGAAAGAGCTATGGTCCAGAGTAGAGGATGTGGGTTTTAGCATTAGAGGTGAACGCTCCCAGGTTGGTTCGTTTTATTCCACACCTCTTATCCTGAGATACCCAGTCTTGAGTGTCCGGAGGTCACTCATAGAGGAGGAGGTAATGTCACGGGTGTGTCAGAAGTGACAGAAAGTTGCCCTGCAGCTGGTTGCAGGAGATCTCTACTTTTGGCATTACAGAAACCTTCTTAGAGGCTGTCTCTCTAAGATCCAGCGGCTACCTTCCTCTGGCTAATTAACACCCTGTTCTGGGTGTATACAGTACAGACCAAAAGTTTGGACACACCTTCTCATTTAAAGATTTTTCTGTATTTTCATGAGTATGAAAATTGTACATTCACACTGAAGGCATCAAAACTATGAATTAACACATGTGGAATTATATACTTAACAAAAAAGTGTGAAACAACTGAAAATGTCTTATATTCTAGGTTCTTCAAAGTAGCCACCTTTTGCTTTGATGACTGCTTTGCACACTCTTGGCATTCTCTTGATGAGCTTCAAGAGGTAGTCGCCGGAAATGGTTTTCACTTCACAGGTGTGCCCTGTCAGGTTTTAATAAGTGGGATTTCTTGCCTTATAAATGGGGTTGGGACCATCAGTTGTGTTGTGCAGAAGTCTGGTGGAAACACAGCTGATAGTCCTACTGAATAGACTGTTAGAATTTGTATTATGGCAAGAAAAAAGCAGCTAAGTAAAGAAAAACGAGTGGCCATCATTACTTTAAGAAATGAAGGTCAGTCAGTCTGAAAAATTGGGCAAACTTTGAAAGTGTCCCCAAGTGCAGTTGCAAAAACCATCAAGCGCTACAAAGAAACTGGCTCACATGAGGACCGCCCCAGGAAAGGAAGACCAAGAGTCACCTCTGATTCTGAGGATAAGTTTATCCGAGTCACCAGCCTCAGAAGTCGCAGGTTAACAGCAGCTCAGATTAGAGACCAAGTCAATGCCACACAGAGTTCTAGCAGCAGACACATCTCTTCAACAACTGTTAAGAGGAGACTTTGTGCAGCAGGCCTTCATGGTAAAATAGCTGCTAGGAAACCACTGCTAAGGACAGGCAACAAGCAGAAGAGACTTGTTTGGGCTAAAGAACACAAGGAATGGACATTAGACCAGTGTAAATCTGTGCTTTGGTCTGATGAGTCCAAATTTGAGATCTTTGGTTCCAACCACCGTGTCTTTGTGCGACGCAGAAAAGGTGAACGGATGGACTCTACATGCCTGGTTCCCACCATGAAGCATGGAGGAGGAGGTGTGATGGTGTGGGGGTGCTTTGCTGGTAACACTGTTTCGGATTTATTCAAAATTGAAGCCATGCTGAACCAGCATGGCTACCACAGCATCTTGCAGCGGCATGCTATTCCATCCGGTTTGCTTTTAGTTGGACCATCATTTATTTTTCAACAGGACAATGACCCCAAACACACCTCCAGGCTGTGTAAGGGCTATTTGACCAAGAAGGAGAGTGATGGGGTGCTACGCCAGATGACCTGGCCTCCACAGTCACCAGACCTGAACCCAATTGAGATGGTTTGGGGTGAGCTGGACCGCAGAGTGAAGGCAAAAGGGCCAACAAGTGCTATGCATCTCTGGGAACTCCTTCAAGATTGTTGGAAGATCATTTCCGGTGACTACCTCTTGAAGCTCATCAAGAGAATGGCAAGAGTGTGCAAAGCAGTCATCAAAGCAAAAGGTGGCTACTTTGAAGAACCTAGAATATAAGACATATTTTCAGTTGTTTCACACTTTTTTGTTAAGTATATAATTCCACATGTGTTAATTCATAGTTTTGATGCCTTCAGTGTGAATGTACAATTTTCATAGTCATGAAAATACAGAAAAATCTTTAAATGAGAAGGTGTGTCCAAACTTTTGGTCTGTACTGTAAATACCTGCTGTCTGCTAGAGGGAGGTGACAGCAATACTCACATTACCCCTTGTGAAGGCTCAGAGCAAGTGCATTACTTCTTCCTCTCTGGAGCTATGAGGACGGTTGTTCATCTCTCTGAAGTCGACTAAAGCTAAGCTATCTTCCCTTGTTTGTTCCCCTTTGTTGTCTTTAGCTGTCAGTGGGGATCAACTAGTGCTCATCCTCCTCCCTTCACTAGCCAGGGCCAAACGCCAGGGAAAGACAGGGCAAGGTTCGCGTGCGGTGATTGGTAAAGAACCAATATAGGGACATTAGTGGAGACAGGGTGATATTAGATCAGCCTAGGAAGTCTTTCCCACACCATGCGTGACAGTTATGCCCAGCTTATGCTTCTGGAGATATACACTCGTAGAAGAGTTACTCTGGACTTCATTTGGCTTCTGTTCAGTGGTGTCTTAAAGAAACCTATCTACTGTATTTGGCAAGTGATATAAAGGATTTGGTCACCTTCAGTGGCATTTTCTTTTACTTAATTGAATGTATTTTGAGCTAAAATGCATGTCTGCAATTGAATTTCAATAACAACGTTGCATTGATTGGATTCTATAGGCTCTTTGTTTCTTACGAATTGCTGGCTGCACAAAAACTTAACTGAGATTCCATCATTCAGCTTGTTTGAATGGGGAGTTTGTAACTATTTTATCTGTATTTTTATGAGCTCCTCTCAGCTGATTTATGACCACATCAAAGTCCAGAATACATCCACTTTGATTTGGTCTATATTCATAACTCAGAAGGAATGAGAAAAAGACAGATAAAAGAGTTTCATCTCCTACCCCAAGCACTGTGAATGACAACCAAGACCTTCCAGCCTTACTTGTAATGTTCATATATGCAGACCTATTTTTGCTGAATTTGGTTTAGTCAATAGATGCAAGAACACTGAAAGTGCTGGTGGAAAATGGACTCCTCACTATACTTCTATAGAGACTGCAGTTTCTACTGAGCATGTGCAAAGTTTCAGGAGCAGGAAGGAGGAAATATGTTGCAGATTTTCCGATCCAGATTTGCAATGCTTAACACAACAGTAGAAGCAAAGTGAATGACATTTTACCAAATTTCAACTTCATGTCGCAGAAAAAAAATCTACAATGAACTGCAAAGAGGGTTTTAAATCTATAGTATGTCAATTTATACTCTGGATTTGCACCAAAGATTTTACTGATTGCAGTGAATGGAGAAAATTTCACACAAATCTGCTTCAGAGTCCGCAATACGTAGTGGTTCATAGAAAATTCGTATATGTAAATGTACTCTTTAATATTTCAAATCAATTTATATATAGTACTGTATAATAACAACATATTAAAAGAATATAACACATTGTTTATCCAGTATTACATAAACAAATAAAATAAAAAGAAATCATTTACCTATAGCACTTTGACAATAAAAATGATAACTCATTCTGCAAACACAAGCCAGCAAATAGCAATGTTATAGGGCTATTCCCATCTCCATGATCCTATCCCACTATGTAGTAGGTGTAATAATAATAATATTAGCAAATAACTCCAATTAGAAATGTAGTATAATTCTTCAGCTTTGCTATGTCTCTTACCCCATGTGCAGGGCATTGTAGTAGCTTAGGTATCCATGGTTATGACCACTCATATAGTGACATTTAATTAGTTAGATAGCTCTTAGTGGTTGTAACCTTGGAAACCTAAGCTACTGCAATGCCCATTCGCGAATCTGAAGAAATATACTACATTTCTAATTGGAGGTATTTACTAATATTGTTATTATTAAATCTACTACATATAGAGATAGGACCTTGGAGATGGGAATACCCCTTTAATGAAAGTATTAAAAAGTTATGACTGTGTTATGACACATTTATAAAAAAGCCAAAAAAAGTTTGGTTCTAAAGGAGCAAAATAGGCGAGACACTAAACTCAATTGAAATCCTGACACCAAGTTAAAGTTTTCCAATCTTAGGGCAGTATAAAACAGGGAGAGATCTTGATACCTGGGGTGTGTCACTCACTGTGCTTC
Organism: Phyllobates terribilis; assembly: GCF_046119375.1. Lineage (NCBI taxonomy): Eukaryota > Metazoa > Chordata > Amphibia > Anura > Dendrobatidae > Phyllobates > Phyllobates terribilis. The sequence continues at coordinate 298,483,211 of NW_027362771.1, forward strand.
TTGCTGTAGTTTTTCTAAAATCACTGTTTTAGCTGACATATGATGAGTTTTGTATAACCCCACCTGCACCATTATTTATCAGCTTTCTGAGTACACAGTACATTGTCAGAAAGTTGTCAATCAATGGTGGGAGGCAGAATAAAACTATGTTCACAAGTCCAGTAATCAACCGTTAGAACAGATCCAGCTGCAATCTGTTGCAGACACAATGTTGTAGTCCGTTTTTAAATAACTGATCTCTGCTGGAACCGTTTTGTTTAACATTGAAGTCTATGGAAAACGGATCCGTTAATTAGCCAACCATTTTTATTTCATTTTTAATGGATCTGTTTTTTTTGTAAACGGATCCAGCTTCAACTCTGTTAAGTTTCTCCCATGAGCTTGCTTTAGGTTTTTTCAGATTTCTATAGGATCAAGGTTAGAACTTTGACTTGCCCATCCAAAAACTTTAGCTTTATTCTTTTTTACCATTTTTTTGTATAGTGACTTGTGTGCTTGTGGGACCTACAGTATATGTTCTCCTCAAATTCAGCTTATGGATAGATGTCATGATATTTTCCTTTACAATTTACTGGTATAATTCAGAATTCATTGTTCCATCAATGTTGGTAAACCATCCTGGCTCAGCTGAGGACATAAGGCCAGAACAATAATGGTACCACCACCGTGTTTCACAGTGATATGAAGTTTTTATATAGTTACATAGTTAGTAAAGCCGAATAAAGACTTGCGTCCATCAAGTTCGACCTTTATGTTGTAGTACAGTGTATGTCTTTCTCCGAACTAATGCTTCTTTTACACCAAATAAGATCTATTTTGTTCTCATCCGTCCACAAAATATTGTACTAGTAGCATTCTAGCTTGTATAGGTTATCTTTAACAAACTGCATACAGGCAGCAATGTTATGCTGGAGATCAGTGACTTTCTCCTTACAATATTGCAATGCACACTATTGTTCTTCAGTGTCCTCCTGGTGGTGGACTCATGAACATTAAAATGATTTAATCTGAGAGAGGCCTTTAGTTGCTTATACGTTGCCTTAGGTTCCTTTGTGACTTTGTGGACTATTATACGCCTTGTTCTTGGAGTGATCTGGGTAGGCTAATAATGGTAATATCCTCCATTTATAACCTGTCTGTGGACTTGTGGAGTCCAAAAGCTTTAGAGATGGTTTTGTAATATTTTCAAGCCTGATGAGCATCAACAACCTTTCTTCAGAGGGCTCCTTTGTTTGTGCCATGATATACTTCCACATATGTGTTGTGAAGACATTGATACATCCCTGTTCTTCAACCCCTTCATGACATATCACGTATATTTGCGTCATATGTCGTGTCACTGCCTTTGAAGCGGGCTCACACACTGAGCCCGAATCTTTCCCTGCACGTTACAGGGAACTGCCCGTGGCTGTTAACCTGTTAAATCAGAGATTGACAAAGAGATTTAACATGTGCCGATAGGGGCGAGCATCGTTCCATGCTTCCACCATGACATGATCGCGGGCGCCGATTGGTTGTCATGACAGCTGGGTGTCTGCTGAAGACCCCTGTGCCTGTCATTACGATCCTCCTGTGAACGTCAGTGTTCATGGGAGATCATTATTTCTTCTATACATAGCAGTGTTGAAGCACTGCTATGTATATCACAAGTGATCGGGCCATCGCAGCTTCAAGTCGCCTACGGAGACTGTGCAATACAGTAAAAAAAAAAAGTTTTTAAAAATATAATCGCCCCCCCCCACAAAAGTTAAAATCACCCCCCTTTTGCCCCATTGAAAATAAAACAAATAAAATACACATATTTGTTATTGCTGCATTTAGAAATGCTCAATCTATCAAAATATAAAATAAATTAATCAGATTGGTAAAAATCGAAATGTCAGAATTAAATTTTTTTTGGTCACCACAACTTTGCAATAAAATGTAATAAGAGGCAATCAAAACATCATATCTACCTCAAAATGGTATCAGTAAAAAATAAGCCCTCCACAGCTCCATACCCAAAAAACTTAAAACGCTACAGATCTCGGAAAATGGGGATAAAAGCAAAAAAGATTTTCATACAAATTTCTAAATTGTTTTTCATCACTTAAATAAATATAAACTATATATGTTTGGTATCTGTGTACTCATACTGACCTGGGGAATCATGTTGTCAGATCAGTTTTAGCATATAGTAAACATTGTAAATAAAAAACCCAAAAAACAATTGTGTAACTGCCCTTTTGTTTGCACACTTTGGTAAAATGAATGGTGTACAAAAGTACAACTTGTCCCACAAAAAACTAACCCTTATACTGCTATATTGATGGAAAAATAAAAAGTTATGGCTCTTGGAAGAAGGCAAGGAAAAAACAAAAATGAAAAAAAAAAAAAATGGAAAATGGCCCTGGAGTGATTCGGTTAAATAAAATAGGTTGCAAACTTACACCTAATTGTCAACCCATTGAGTGAAAACCAGACTTTAATTTCACTTTTAAATTAGCTGCTAATTCTAAAGGTTTACATACTTTTACCACTCATAGAAATAGGATAATTTTTCTCATTTATATAATGAGAAAGTCTAATATTTTTGTTTTATTTGGTTTTCTTTATTTACTTTTATGACTGATGTAGTTTTAGGTGAAATTTATGCAGAAAAATGTAAAATTCTGAAGAATTCACAAACTTTCAAGCAATTCTGTAATTGTCTTTGCAATCTCGCCACTATGGCAAAATCATTTATAAGTCATTGAAGTCAATGGCAAGTTACCAAATGAAGTTGATTGTAGATTGCTCCAGCATCTGCAAGAAGAAAAAACTTTTTCAATGAAAATATTATATTTAATAAATTACTATGATTAATTGTCCTATTTGTGATTGAAACGCTTAGGACAAGTGTTTATTTTACCCCCCTCCCATTTTCTCTTTATTTTTAGAGTGATTTATTAAATAGATTTTAACTGAAAATGTTTTTTCTACTTGCGGGTTCTAGAGCAATCTAGCTTCAACTTCATTCGTTTCTTGGGAACCGGCCTACAGCCTTTTGTATGCACCGCACCCAACAAGCTATTATCTTTACCTTGAATTGATGAGCTAATGAACTAATTTGTTTCAATAGCCTCTATATCATCCGTAAGTTACAGAACGCCTGTACATGATTTGATCCAGGAAGAACCTGAGCATTAGGTCATTTTCGAACACCCTTGTACAAAAGTTGTAATTGCCAGTTTCAGGTATGAGTTAATTCCCGCAAAACTTAATGAAAAGAAAATCTATAATGAGTTATTGTGATGTCACAAAATACATTTTCATGATAGTTTTACTGGAGTTATGACACATCCTCTGATGCTTTCATTTGTTGAACTATGAGAGATGACATTATAGCTGATAAGCAGGGTTAGAGTATAATTTATCATGGTAAATTTCTTAGAACGGAACCTGGAATGCATACAAAATGAAAATTTTTACATTAAGTTATACAGTGGCTTTTATAAAAAGAAATATTTCATTATTTGTTTTTGCAGTTGAACTCCCTCTCAAATCAGTATTCATGCCAACTCGATCAGTAACACCTTCTGGTGACGTTGGTACCGGTATGTATTTTAGGATATGCTTAAAATGTTTTAAAAACTAAGTTTATTAGAACTTTATTTATCATAAACACATAAACACAGTTCTCTTTTCTTGTTTTCCTTACTTTGCACTATACAGTGGTAGCAAGCACGCTTCACACAGGTAAGTGAAAGAGAGAGGAAATTTTTTAATGAAAACGGTCAGAGGTACAATGGAGATGTGATAGTTGTGTGATAGAAATGTGAGGATTAATTGCCTTCAAGCTTAGGGCTCATTCAGACGTCAGTTTTTCACGTATAAATTCTATCTGTATTTTTCTTGGATAGAACTCGTACCTTTTATACTCTATACAAAAACAGAGGGAAATACGGGGTAAAGGAATAGTCAGCTCACCAAACGTTGATTAGCAGTCTTCATCTGTCAGGCAGCACACGGAGCCGTCCCAGTCTCGGACGTGGAGACAAATAGCAGAAATACAAGAAAATCCTCCAGCGGTAGCCAAAAATATAATAAGTGAAATTTATTGATCACATTAAAAACTGTAGTAGCAGGTCACCAAATGAGATCCAAAAGACTTAAGTAAAAACACCAACTAGTTTCAGCTTAAAGCCTTAAGGCGTGATTAAGGCGTTAAGCTGAAACTAGTTGGTCTGTTCTTCCTATGTCTTCCTATGTCTTAATGTGATCAATAAATTTCACTTTTTATATCTTTGGCTACCGCTGGAGGATTTTCTTGTTTTTCTTCCTTTTATACTCTATGGGACTGTTCACATGTGCATATATTTTTGTGGACTGAGTGGTCTACATGAAAACATGGAGAAAAATCCGATTTTGAATAGAGTCATGGATCAATCTTGCCAATGCAAGTCTATGGGTCAGTGAAAAAAAATACGCCAATACTCAGATGCAATCTGTGTGCCATCCGTGTGCTGTCGGTTTTTCACTGACTATATGACAAGAGAAGCTTGAGAAACCCTTATCAGATTTTCTTTTTTTCCTTTGCATATAGGAAAGCCGATAAAACCGTGATGGTAAAAACTGACACACTGTCCAAACACTGATGAGAATCTGATCCAAAAACACTGAGGAAGATCAGTTAGTAGTTTTGCTTTTGAGAAGTATCACTGACATCTGAATGAGCCGGCTTGAAAAAGCAGAGGGGATGATATCTGTCTTCCCAGAAATGGATAGTTAATAAGACCATGGGGAAGGTAAGATTGTCAGTAATAATATATGGTTCAGTCAGAACTATGAGCGAATACATGCTCCCAGTCAAATGCAGTGTCTGAAGGGTTTGGTGTACATAGGGGTCTCACTATGAGAGCTAGCGGACTCACTTAGTCTATTAAAGACAGTGGTCAGTGTGGAGGACAAATCAAGAGCAGCAACTGAATAGGACAGCCCACTGGTACACATATTGTTCTGCCTGTTTCTATTCTTGATGTTGTTGGTATGCTGTTGGAGAGCAAACAATAAGACAGCTACTTGTCTGCAAAGAACACACAAAAGGTGGCCAACATGCATGAAAAAGGGGAATTTAAGAGCTTTCCTATGAGGTCCAGTGATGGTAGATGTTGTTTGGTGGGGGGACCAGGCAATAATGGGAGAAGAGGTGTTTGGGTGTTACCTCAGAGGGCTGTTAGATGTGTGGGGCACATCTCCGAACTCACAGTCCAAAGACATGGGATGGTTGGGATGGTGATGATGGTTAATATTCAGGTTGGGCTGGTGGCAGAAATTCAAGTTATGAGGACAGGTTTGTTTCAGCTATGAGGAAAGGCTAGTGTAAAGACTGGCCAGGAGTCATCTGGAGCATCAGAAGAAAAGCCAGTAGGAGATGGAACTGTGGCTGGAAGTGGAACTGCTGAAGTGTGAATAAAGGGCATAGGAATCTGTCAGCATAATAGATCTGACCTGAGAAGGCCATTAGCACATTGTCAGGACTAATTGGTTGTTAGGCAGAGGAGGCCATTACATTCAGGCCTAAAGGGATATGATGGGCAGTGCTGTGTCTCAGTTGTTAGCACTGTTGCGTCCTGAGTTCAAAGCCCACCATCATCTGCAAATAGTTTGTAAATTTTCCATATGTTTGCATAAATTTGACTTAAAAGTACAGTACAGACCAAAAGTTTGGACACATCTTCTCATTTATAGATTTTTCTGTATTTTCATGACTATGAAAATTGTACATTCACACTGAAGGCATCAAAACTATGAATTAACACATGTGGAATTATATACTTAACAAAAAAGTGTGAAACAACTGAAAATATGTCTGATATTCTAGGTTCTTCAAAGTAGCCACCTTTTGCTTTGATGACTGCTTTGCACACTCTTCGCATTCTCATGATGAGCTTCAAGAGGTAGTCACCGGAAATGGTCTTCCAACAATCTTGAAGGAGTTCCCAGAGATGCTTAGCACTTGTTGGCCCTTTTGCCTTCATTAAAAACAACCAGCATAGCCAGAATAATAAATAGAATTTTTAGAAAAATTCAAAAATCAAATTAGAAAATAGCAAAAAGGCAATGGAATCGTGAGGACCCTTGACGTTTGGGTTGCGAGCTTACGTATTTTGGACAAAATATCAACTAATACCTCATATGATATATATATATATATATATATATATATATATATATTTGCATTTTTTTTATCTGCCAGGGCGCGGCCAGGCCCACTAATGGTGACCCTGTGAATGGGGGCATTGCACCTATTCATCCCGCCTAATCGAATAGGAAGGGTGTTTAATAGGATGCCGGCCAGGCACGGTTGCCGCGAGTGTGAATAGCACCCTATTTGCAGGTTTCATCTGGTGCGGTTATATTGCTGGGCAGTCACTCCTCCAGTGTGAGTGGTTGAGAGTGATTGCTCATGTCACTCCGCACCTGTGTCATCTCCTTCCTACAAGGGGGGCCGGCCGCGTCCTGGTGTGCATTTCTCTTGAACCTGTGGCTGGTAAGTCCCTTTTGCCTTCACTCTGCGGTCCAACTCACCCCAAACCATCTCGATTGGGTTCAGGTCTGGTGACTGTGGAGGCCAGGTCATCTGGCGTAGCACACCATCACTCTCCTGCTTGGTCAAATAGCCCTTACACAGCCTGGAGGTGTGTTTGGGGTCATTGTCCTGTTGAAAAATAAATGATGGTTTAACTAAACGCAAACCAGATAGAATAGCATGCCGCTGCAAGATGCTGTGGTAGCCATGCTGGTTCAGTATGCCTTCAATTTTGAATAAATCCCCAACAGTGTCACCAGCAAAGCACCCCCACACCATCACACCTCCTTCTCCATGCTTCACGGTGGGAACCAGGCATGTAGAGTCCATCCGTTCACCTTTTCTGCGTCGCACAAAGACACGGTGGTTGGAACCAAAGATCGCAAATTTGGACTCATCAGACCAAAGCACAGATTTCCACTGGTCTAATGTCCATTCCTTGTGTTCTTTAGCCCAAACAAGTCTCTTCTGATTGTTGCCTGTCCTTAGCAGTGGTTTCCTAGCAGCTATTTTACCATGAAGGCCTGCTGTACAAAGTCTCCTCTTAACAGTTGTTGAAGAGATGTGTCTGCTGCTAGAACTCTGTGTGGCATTAACCTGGTCTCTAATCTGAGCTGCTGTTAACCTGCGATTTCTGAGGCTGGTGACTCGGATAAACTTATCCTCAGAAGCAGAGGTGACTCTTGGTCTTCCTCTCCTGGGGTGGTCCTCATGTGAGCCAGTTTCTTTGTAGCGCTTGATGGTTTTTGCAACTGCACTTGGGGACACTTTCAAAGGTGGCCCAATTTTTCACACTGACTGACCTTCATTTCTTAAAGTAATGATGGCCACTCGTTTTTCTTTACTTAGCTTCTTTTTTCTTGCCATAATACAAATTCTAACAGTCTATTCAGTGGGACTATCAGCTGTGTATCCACCAGACTTCTGCACAACACAACTAATGGTCCCAACCCCATTTATAAGGCAAGAAATCCCACTTATTAAACCTGACAGGGCACACCTGTGAAGTGAAAACCATTTCCGGTGACTACATCTTGAAGCTCATCATGAGAATGGCAAGAGTTTGCAAAGCAGTCATCAAAGCAAAATGTGGCTACTTTGAAGAACCTAGAATATCAGACATATTTTCAGTTGTTTCACACTTTTTTGTTAAGTATATAATTCCACATGTGTTAATTCATAGTTTTGATGCCTTCAGTGTGAATGTACAATTTTCATAGTCATGACTATACAGAAAAATCTTTAAATGAGAAGGTGTGTCCAAACTTTTGGTCTGTACTGTACATCAGAGTCCTAAAAGTAGGTAAAGAGAACCAAATGGGACAAAATATTAGACTTTGTATTTTTTTAAATATGGAAAATGGTCAAATATTACATGACTGTGTGGCAAAAGTTTCAGTAATTAGTGTGACTCCATTGTGCAGCAATAACTGCATCTAAACGTTTCTGGTAATTGTTGACTAGTTGTACCCATCTGCTTTGAGGAATTTCAACAGAAATATCCACGCTCCCATTTCAACAGTATTGAGCCCAATTTCCCGTCCTTCTGACAGCTTTTATTTGGCATGTTGTCCAACCTTTCAGTTGGGTCCACTCAAGATTATGTGATGTTTTAAAATGTTTAGCAATAGGAGTAGGACAAAATATTTCTGGCTTCTGATTCATTATTATAATAATTTGCAATAGACCCAATGTGCTCCCTTACCCTCATTCTTAACCAAATACTTCAAGCCACATGGGCATTCAAGACAATAGATAAACCTTACCGAAGAACAGTTCATATGATCGTGTATGTTGTATCTTTTTCGAAAGCCAACCACAATATTATTTTTATGGGACTAGCAATCTGCATGCTTTACATAATTTACATGGGAAAAAATCCCTGGTTACTGATGTCTGTTTGTGTATTTTTCTATGTAAAATGGCTACTTACCAAGAAATTTGAGATGGATGTAGTCGTACGGTACCCTGAATATGCCCTACATGTTAAGTGAACCTTCAAATATCAGTCAAATTGTAAAAGAGACCATTGCCTATTTAAAATATTCAGCATAATTGTCCAGTCTTCATGATAATCCATTACATTATGTAACACAATTTTTGTTCCTGGCTTCCATGTGTAATATTTCAACTGCTTATGTTTAAAGACTATGGAAACACGACTACATTCTGCACAAACTTTGATTTTATTTTTTTTTAAATCAGTTCAATTTTTACAAACTTTAATTTTATGACCACAGCCCAGAAAAAAATCGTATTTATTGTGACAAAAAAAGGAAATGGTTATATTTTTGTTCATGCAGTCTGATAAAAAACAACACTTGCATGGTAAATAGACAAAGGCAGTCAAAAATCACTCAAAAAGGTTCAGAAATGAGTAGGTTTTCTAGATTTGCGACTGTACTGCAAATCGCTTTCTCGAAGAAGCCCCCAAATGTAGTCCCCCATCATGTTTTCATTATACTGTCCTTGGTAACGACATTTAAAGTCCAATATATCTTGATGAAAGCGCTCGCCTTGCTCCTCTGAGTAAGCTCCCAAGTTCTCTTTGAACTTGTCAAGATGAGCGTCAAGGATATGGACTTTGAGAGACATTCTGCATCCCATTATGGCGTAATTCTTTATGAGAGTTTGAACCAACTGCACATAGTTTTCAACCTTGTGATTACCCAGGAAGCCATGAACCACTGCAACGAAACTGTTCCAAGCCGGTTTCTCCGTCCTGTTCAGCAGCTTAGCGAACTCGTCACATTCTATGATCTTCTTGATCTGCGATCCGACGAAGATACAAGCCTTGACCTTTGCCGCAGACAGCTTTGGAAAGAGATCTTGGAGGTACTTGAAAGCTGCTGACTCCTTGTCAAGAGCCGTGACAAATTGCTTGATGAGGCCTAACTTGATGTGCAGTTGTGGCATCAGCACCTTCAGAGGTTCTATCAGCGGCTCCCACTTGACCTTGCTCTTCCCCACAGAGAACTCCGTCCGCCGTGGCCAGTCCTTTCTGTGATAGTGCGCCTTAGTGTCACGGCTGTCCCAGAGGCAAAGTAAACAAGGAAATTTTGTGAAACTGCCTTGAAGGCCCATCAGGAATGACACCATTTAGAAGTCTCCGATGACCTCCCATCCATAGTCGTCATACTTCAAGACACTCAGCAACATCTTGACACTGGTGTAGTCCTCTTTGAGATACACAGAGTGAGCAATAGGGAGAGACGGGTAGTTGTTTCCGTTGTGAAGCAGCACGGCTTTGAGGCTCCGGGATGAACTGTCTATAAATAGGCGCCATTCACTTGGATTACAGGTGATACCTATAGCCTCAAAAAGACCAGCCACATTGTTGTAGAAGCACAACCCATCTTCCCGACTAAAGAAGTTGTAAAATGTTTGGTGACGCTTTCTCTGATCTGTGACTTGCACGCTTACATCCAACAAATTCCACTGCTTGAGCCTGGATGTCAGAAGCTCAGCATTGGACTTGGTAAGACGAAGGTCTCTGATCAGATCGTTGACATCTTTCTGGTTAGGAAAGTATGGCCTTCTCTCCTCAATCGCATCTGTGAAAACGTAATCTTGATCTCCAATATCTTCCTCGCTGTCTGACGTGCTGTTTTTTCCTGAAGATGGCTGATCCCTCTTCAGGGGAGTTGGAACAGGCAGCTCGGGGCAGTATGGTACTGGGGCAATGGAAGAAGGAATGTCTGGATAAACGATTTGAGGCACATTCTTACCTGTACGACGTTTGGCAGGATCCACTATGCAGAAGTAGCAGTGGTCTGTCGGTTGCCGCCAAATTCGCGGGATAGCAAACTTTATGGCTCTCTTTTCTCCCCTGTACCAACCTGTAACATAGCAGATATAATTAATTAATTATATAAATTTAAAAGCAGGAAATTTTACACATTACTTAATACATATTTTACTATAGTGCATTGACATATCTGAAAATTTTGTCAATTGCAACTCCTTAAACTGTAGTAGATCTAAATAATTGAAATTCTACAAAATAAAGCACTGCCATCTAAACGAGCAGCAATTGTTCACCTTACCTTCAAGAGTTTTCTTTCAATATTCGTATGTGAAATGAGGTGCCCAGGACTTGTCTTGATCCCCGACAGGCATGCCGAAATATGCTTTGTAGGCCTCGCACATCTTACAACATGCTTTCATGGAATACTTTCTCGCTCGTGTCTTTATAAATTGTCCACACACGTAGCAAAATGCATCTGCTGGGCGCAAACAACCTCTTGATGCCATCTAAAACAAATAGCTCTCTCCCTCCGTGTCCTCAACAGAACAGTACAGTAGCGCCTATGGAAACTGAAACCTGACACAGCATTGAGAGCCAAGGGAGGTGGGAGCTGCTGAGAGGGAGTACATAATTACATGACAGTTTATACAGCAGCCGGACTATTCCTGTTTGCTTATAATGGAGAGGACTAATGTACCAGCTCCCTGCAGGGTCTGACAATGCTGATAACATGGAAACTACAAAGGGTAGAATAATGATTTTACATGTTTTTAAAAGGTCTGCCCAGGCCCTATTCAAGGGTAATATTAGTATCATACTGAAAAATGACCTGACAGTGTCCCTTTAACAAAGATTTGTTATTCTCTTACTCAGCAATAACATAAACCGAAATGTTGGTTCAAGTCACCAGTAGTGTTGAGCGATACCTTCCGATATCAGGAAATATCGTATCGGATTGGATCGGGCCGATACCCAAAAAGTATCGGATATCGCCGATTCCGATACCGGAAACCAATGCAAGTCAATGGGACACAAATATCGGAATGAAAATAAACCCTTTCTTTCCTTGTAGGTTAATTCTACATGAAGTAAAACAACTAAGAATAATGTAGAATGACATGAAAAGCCGGCAATTCATCAGCGGCATTCACCGGTACCCGACAATTTACAACAGAAAGAATAGAGCTTCACACATAGATTAGATAGATAGAAACATGTCAGTCACATATATATGAAGTACTGTGACAGTGTTGCTTACTGTACTTGTCATTTAGTGTAAAGGATTTATTTTAAAAAATATTAGTGTTTTCGTGCACCGTCTCTTTAAAAAAGCCGGCCGGCAATTCAGCATCTGTACCCGACAATTTATAATAGACAGAATAGAGCTTCACACATAGATTAGATAGATAGAAACATGTCAGTCACATATATATGAAGTACTGTGACAGTGTTGCTTACTGTACTTGTCATTTAGTGTAAAGGATTTATTTAAAAAAATATTAGTGTTTTCGTGCACCGTCTCTTTAAGAAAGCCGGCCGGCAATTCAGCAGCGGTACCCGACAATTTATAACAGACAGAATAGAGCTTCACACATAGATTAGATAGATAGAAACATGTCAGTCACATATATATGAAGTACTGTGACAGTGTTGATTACTGTACTTGTCATTTAGTGTTAAAATAAAGGATTTATTTAAAAAAAAAATGGCGTGGGGTTCCCCTTAATTTTAGGCTCTAGCGGAGGTTAAGCAGACAGCTGGGGCAAATGTTTGAAGCCTGGGAAGGGGGTAATACCCACGGAGCTTCCCAGGCTACTAATATCAGCCCCCAGCTGAATACCTAGCCTTTACTAGCTATTAAAATGGGGGAACCCCCCCAAAAAAATAACGTGGGGTCCCCCCTAATTTAATAGCTAGCACAGGCTAGGCAGACAGCTGGGGGCTGATATTAATAGCCCAGGAAGGGTGCCATGAATATTGGCCCCCTCCCAGGCTAGAAACACCAGCCGTCAGCCGCCCCAGAAATGGCGCATCCATAGGATGCGCCAATTCTGGCACTTAGCCTCGCTCTTCCCACTGCCCTGTAGCGGTGGCAGTGGGGTAATAGAGTTGGGGTTGATGTCAGCTTATAATGCCAGCTGACATCAAGCCCAGGTTAGTAATGGAGAGGCGTCTATAAGACACCCCCATTACTAACCCCATAGTCAAAGTTAAAGAAAAACACAAACACCCAGAATAAAGTCCTTTAATTGAAATAAACACACAATTCTTTATTGTTCTAAATTAAACCATACTTACCATCACGCCCATTCCAGCTGAAGCCAACGATCTCCTGCAATAAAAGAAAAATAATAAAGCAACATCATCCTTACCTTTCAATGGTTCCCAGGACAGCTCCAGCTCTGCTACATCGAGATGACAGGCTGGACCGCAGCAGAACGCTGCCATCCAGCCTGTCATCCCGCAGACACTGAGAAGCGCAGGCATGCTTGCGCTCCTCAGTGTCTCTCTGTGACGTCATCCAGATGAGCCGAGTTCATGTCCAATGAACTCAGCTCACCTCATGCACGTCACTGACAGCGTGGGAAAATTCTCCTGCACTCAGCGCTTCAGCGTGAGAATTCTCCCACGCTGTCAGTGACATACATGAGGTGAGGTCATGTCCAATGAACTCAGCTCACCTCATGCACGTCACTGACAGCGTGGGAAAATTCTCACGCTGAAGTGCTGAGTGCAGGAGAATTTTCCCACGCTGTCAGTGACGTACATGAGGTGAGCTGAGTTCATTGGACATGACCTCGGCTCATCTGGATGCCGTCACAGCCAGACACTGAGGAGTGGAAGTATGCCTGCGCTTCTCAGTGTCTGCGGGATGACAGGATGGATGGCAGCGTTCTGCTGCGGTCCAGCCTGTCATCTCGATGTAGCAGAGCTGAAGCTGTCGTGGGAGCCATGGAAAGGTAAGGATGAGGTTGCTTTATTATTTTACTTTTATTACAGGAGATCGTTGGCTTCAGCTGGAATGGGTGTGATGGTAAGTATGGTTTAATTTAGAACAATAAAGAATTGTGTGTTTATTTCAATTAAAGGACTTTATTCTGGGTGTTGTGTTTTTTTAAATACTTTACTAGAAATTCATGGTGGTCATGTCTAATATTGGCGTGACCCCATGAATTTCGGGCTTAGGGCCAGCTGATAATGCCAAGCTGGCCTTAACCCCTTTATTACCCAGTGAGCCACCGCACCAGGGCCCTGGATGAGTTGGGTACAGCGCCAGAAGATGACGCTTCTATGAACGCGCCATTTTCTGGGGCGGCTGCGGACTGCAATTTGCAGCGGGGGTGGCCCAGAAAGCTTGGGTCTCCCTGCGCTGCGGATTCCAGCCCCCAGCTGCCTAGTTGTATCTGGCTGGGCACAAAAATAGGGCGAAGCCCCACGCATTTTTTTTTTAAATTATTTCATGAAATTCATGGAATAATTAAGAAAAAAAGGGCTTCCCTATATTGTTGTGTCCGGCTAGGTACAAATAGGCAGCTGGTGGTTGGGGGCAGCCCGTTCCTGCCTGCTGTACCTGACTGGACACAAATATAGGGCGAAGCCCCACATAATTTTTTTTTAATTATTTCATGAATTTCCTGAAATAATTAAAAAAAAATTGACGTGGGGCTTTGCACTATATTTGTGTCCAGCCAGGTACAGCAGGCAGGAACGGGCTGCCCCCAACCACCAGCTGCCTATTTGTACCTGGTTGGACACAACAATATAGGGAAGCCCTTTTTTTCTTAATTATTCCATGAATTTCATGAAATAATTAAAAAAAACAAAACATGGAGCTTCTCCCTATTTTTGTGTCCAGCCAGGTACAACTAGACAGCTGGGGGATGGAATCTGCAGCGCAGGGAGGCCCAAGCTTTCTGCCCCCCTGCTGAAAATTGCAGTCTGCAGCCGCCCCGGAAAATGGCGCGTTCATAGAAGCTGGATGCTGTACCTGGCTGGCATACAAAAATATGGCGAAGCCCACGTCAAAAGTTTTGGGAAAAATTAATTAAAAAATAAATAATAATTTAGGGACTGCATCTTTATTAACTCCTCAAATGTCATTTAGTGTTAAAATAAAGGATTTATTTAAAAAAAAAATGGCGTGGGATCCCCCATAATTTTAGTCTCTAGCGGAGGTTAAGCAGACGGCTGGGGCAGATGTTTGAAGCCTGGGAAGGGGGTAAAACCCACGGAGCTTCCCAGGCTACTAATATCAGCCCCCAGCTGAATACCTAGCCTTTACTAGCTATTAAAATGGGGGACCCCCCCAAAAAAAATGACGTGGGGTCCCCCCTATTTTAATAGCTAGCAAAGGCTAGGCAGACAGCTGGGGGCTGATATTAATAGCCCAGGAAGGGTGCCATGAATAATGGCCCCCTCCCAGGCTAGAAACACCAGCCGTCAGCCGCCCCAGAAATGGCGCATCCATAGGATGCGCCAATTCTGGCACTTAGCCTCGCTCTTCCACGCTGCCCTGGTGCGGTGGCAGGGGGTAATAGTGGTGGGGTTCAAGTCAGCGCCAGCTGTCATGAAGCCCAGGTTAGTAATGATGGGCGTCTATAAGACACCCCCATTACTAACCTACAAAGTGTTAAAAAGAAAAAACACACACTACACCCAGAAAAAAATAATTTATTTGAAATAAAACACACAATTTTATTTAATTCTTAGTTTACTAAAAATAATAGTTACCTGTCCACGTTCCTGCGCTGATCTCCCATGCACAGCTGTCACATCTGGAGATGGTGACAGCTGTGCATGGCTGCTGTAAGCTCACGCTGCCGGGAACACTTCCGCTCCCGGCAGCGGGAGCCTCTGACTGAGGTCACCGGAGTGCATTCAGGCAGCGCAGCTCCGGAGACCTCCTTTACCGCACTGCTGTACCGTGGGAATTTCTCACGATACAGCAGGGCCGTAAAGCAGCTAACCGGAGCAGCGCTGCCTGAACTCCGGTGAACCCTTACGGCCCCGTCATTCTAGCGGCGGCAGCGGTTCAGAGCGGTCACATTCTATGTGGCTGCTCTGAACTGGAGATCTTCGTGGGACACTCGTGGACTACTACGGAGGGGTAAGGATAAGGTTGTGGTTTATTATTTTATATTTTATTACAGGAGATCGATGGCTTCGGGGAATTAGGTGTCTAGGTGAGTATAGGTGTAGTTTTTTATTTTTTACTTTATTTTAGGTGGCGATCGGCGGGGACAGGTAATGTATGAACTAATTTCTTTTAGGTAACCACTGGCCACCAATGACATGTATCTAACATTTATTGGGGACACAGTAGGGCAATTTAAATAGCAGGATCAGGCTGATGGGAACTACTGCTCCCATCGAGCTGATCCTGCTGGCAGGAGTGGACGGGGGACAGACATAGGCCGATGGGAGTAGTAGTGTCACATCGGCCTATGTCTGCCTGCACGCACAGACACCACGCACACCCGCACAAACATCGCACACACACCCCGCACACACACCCCGCACACATCGCACAGACACCGCACACACCCGCACAAACATCGCACACACACCCGCACACACACCCCGCACACACACCCCGCACACACACTAATCATGACCGGTCTGATGGTCTGGGAGGTGAGGCTGACCTGTGCGGCCGTGGGAAAGTTCATGTGAGTTCATGCAGTCAAGCATGAACTCACATGAACCCTCTGAGGGCACCGCGGCGACTTCAAATGAACAGCTGATCGGCATCACCTGATACCTCAGCTGTTCATTTGAAATAACCGGCGGGAAAGCGCAGCATAGAACGGGAAAGCCGGCGGTGAAGTCTTTTCACTGCCGGCTTCCCCGCCCGGGTCCTTCGCTCCTTGGTGCTGCGCTCCCCGCCCGGTCCTAATTTACGATTGGGATTGGAGGTGGCGAGGGGAGCGGAGGATCGGGGTGGGAGGCTGCGGGGAAGCAGTATGGGGCTGTGTGATTGTTTAAAAGCCGGCGGCTTTTTACCGCGCGCCGGCTTTTAAACAATCAGGAGAATTCTCCCCCGCTGGGATGGCATTCTGATGACAGGCTGGATCTCAGCGGAGCGCTGCCATCCAACTTGTCATCCTTCACAGACACTGCAGAGCGCAGGCATTATGGGAACTTCCGATTCCGGTATCCGATATTGTAAAAGTATCGGAATTAAGTATCGGAATTCCGATACCGCGAATATCGGCCGATACCCGATATTACAGTATCGGAATGCTCAACACTAGTCACCAGTGCTCTTATACCTGTATGACTACTATTGAACAGTCCGAGAACGTTCTAGAAAGTTCTAAAAGTTTCTAGAAACTTCTAAATAATTCTGGAAAATTGTAGAAAGTTCTGCACAATTGTAGCAGTTCAAGAATATTCTAGAAGACTACTCAGTATTGAATACAAATCAAGAATTTTCCCGAAAACAGACAAATTTCAAAATGTCATTGTCCTGATCACAGAAGCAAAGTTTTTGATGGGTGAGGGAGAGAACACTGAGGTATGATGGGGTGGTGGGAGAGGACACTGGTGTGGTGTTGGAGAACAATGATGGGATGGTGTGGGAGAGCAATGATGGGCTGGTGTGGTAGAGCAATGATGGAGGTGGTGAGAGATAGGTAATGATGGAGGTGGTGGGGAAGAACAATTATGGAGGTGGTGGGGAGAGGACACTGAAGTGTGGTGTGGGAGAACAATGATGGGATGGTGGGGGAGAGCAATGATGGGTATGGTGTGGGAGAGCAATGATGGAGGTGGTGGGAGATGGGCAATAATGGAATTGGTGGGAGGTGGGCAATGATGGAGGTGGTGGGGTAGAACAATGATGGAGGTGGTGAGGGAGAGGACACTGAGGTGTGGGAGAATGTGACAGACGTGACAGAGTCTGGAGACGCCGTGGAGAACGATCTGCTGCCTGAAACATCCTTCAGCATGACCGGAGTGGCAGTGGGTCAGTAATGGTGTGGGGTGGCATTTCTTTGGAGGGCCGCACAGCCCTCCATGTGCTTGCCAGAGGTAGCCTGACTGCCATTAAGTACCAAGATTAGATCCTCAGACCCCTTGTGAGACCATATGCTGGTGCGGTTGGCCCTGGGTTCCTCCTAATGCAGGACAATGCCAGACCTCATGTGGCTGGAGTTTTGTCAGCAGTTCCTGCAAGATGAAGGCATTGAATCCATGGACTGGCCCGCCCGTTTCCCAGATCTGAATCCGATTGAGCACATCTGGGACATCATGTCTCGCTCCATCCACCAACGTCACGTTGCACCACATACTGTCCAGGAGTTGGCGGATGCTTTAGTCCAGGTCTGGGAGAAGATCCCACAGGAGACCATCTGCAACCTCATCAGGAGCATGCCCAGGCATTGTAGGGAGGTCATACAGGCACGTGGAGGCCACACACAATACTGAGCCTCATTTTGACTTGTTTTAAGGACATTATATCAAAGTTGGATCAGCCTGTAGTGTGTTTTTCCACTTTAATTTTGGGGGTGACTCCAAATCCAGGCCTCCATTGGTTAATAAATTTGATTTCCATTGATGATTTTTGTGTGATTTTGTTGTTAGCACATTCAGCTTTGTACAGAACAAAGTATTCAATGAGAATATTTCATTCATTCAGATCTAGGATGTGTTATTTGAGCGTTCCCTTTATTTTTTTGAGCAGTGTATATATATATATATATATATATATATATATATATATATATATATATATATATATATATATATATCTGTAGCTTTGTTGCAATAAGAGGAGGGGACCCATTCACCTTTCTTGCACAGGGGCCCAAGCTGTCAGTGTCCACCCCTGGTAAATATAATAATTATGTTCATATAGGGACATATATCTTCATTATTTAATAGAGCTTACATGTGAGCAAGCCTTAGTCATTTGATTTTTAAAGGTAACTAGTCACCAAATAAATATTTCACATATTGTTGTGGCAGATTCTGAATCTGAAACAGATTGATGTAGGATTTTTTGGCAAAAGTCAACAAAGTGTTGAGTGTCATGTCAAGTCAAAATAAATATTCTAAAACCTTTTCACAATTTACTGAGAATGACAAAAAATGCTAAATTATGATAGTTAAAAAAAAATATTGGAGATTAAATGTCAAATAATAAATAAAAGAAAAATTTGAGAAATACCTCCTCACCTGATAAATGGCAAGTAAACATATTGCAATTGGTCCACTACATTCCTGATAGCATATCCAGTGATCTGTACACTGCTTTCAGCATCAACCCTGAATCAAAGAGCTAGGCCATGTTCACACGTTCAGTATTTGGTCAGTATTTTACATTAGTATTTGTAAGCCAAAACCAGGAGTGGGTGAAAAATGCAGAAGTGGTGCATGTGATTCTATTATAATTTTCCTCTGACTGTTCCTCTCCTGATTTTGACTTACAAAAACTTATGTAAAATACTGACCAAATACTGAACATGTGAACATGACCTAAAGGACATACGAGGATTGATCTTTTGAGTCCACAAGGGCTGCCCGTGCTTAGGGCGTTGGCCTTAAACTGGGAGGGATCATTGATTCTTCTTGTGATTCACCTGAATACTAAACAAATATATACATATTTTTAGATAGCAGAACAACACAGCAAAATAAAAATCATGATTAAATGCAGCCTAAAGCCTTATTTTAGATGGCCAAAATACAGACTCATTATTCTCAACAACTAGACTGTGGGTTATATTACCCAAACTAATTATATTATAGGGATCTTTGATAGTAGTGTGAGTTGGTAAACTTGCGACCAGGCGGAGATTTTCAGCAATAAGATGGATGCTAAAATACACCCACATTATGGACTTCTGAATTATGCCAGAAAATTTCAAACTGCTTGTAGCAGGGAACAGTTTGGCAGCACCAATACGCACACAAAAAAACGCGAACTTTAGGTGATTTCTTTGATTTGCATTATTACACCATAGGTTTCCATAGCCTTTTAAACCCAATCTTTATACTGCATAGGTATAGATGTTGTGTTTGTAAAATGGGCGCAATAAAAGACCCATATTTTGACAGTCTAAAAGTGGACTTGCTGCCTATCTTAGAGCAGCAAAAAATAGGGACAGAAACCCAGATTCAAAACATGCAAAACAGCTGACAATTGTCACAGGAGTGAACATTCCAGCAAATTCATCCTAAGGTCAAACCATGCAATGCTCAGACAAATTGCAAAAAAAATGATCAGACTCTATAGACCTAAGCTAGCCTATTAAGATGTTCAAGCTCATAACAGTACGATTAGAAGAAGACTGAAGAAGTTTAGCTTATTTGGAATTGTTGCTAGGAGGAAGCCTTTTCTTTCTAAAAAGAACGTAGGAGCACGGATAAAATCTGCAAAGTGGTGTCTGAACAAACCACAATAATTCTGGAATAATATGCATTGGTTATGTCGATCTTATTTTTGAGTTTATTGGAGATTTTCAGGCTCGTCAGATTGGGGTGCACGGGTCTCTCTTGGAGAGTGTTCAGCCTTGGGAGTTGCTATTTCCATTCAGTGACAGTAAGCAGAGGAAGACATGCAGGCTGGATCTTATGTATACGTAAGGTCAGAGACACGATTGTAAATCAGGTAATCATTCCGTTACTCTTGTTAGTGTCTCAGAGGCCTCAATTGAGCCATTGTTTCATATGAGACTGTAAGTTGACTCTTGTTGCATGTTAATTTGTAAATACCTGCTGAGAATGTATTCCATCAGTCCGCTGCAGTTTACTAATCTACACAATTTAAGACCAATATGCAGGTTAGTTGAACAGTCGAACAGTGAATGATTACCTGCCCCGCCTTCCTCCAATCCTGTGGAGGAATGTCCTGAATGGGAGCTGTGGGTATAAAGTCTCTGGCTCTCTCTCCAGAAAGTCGCTACAGGAACAGCCCAAGGAACCATGGCTCCATCAGGTGGAAGACAGGTCTGCTCCTCTGCCCATAACTGAACCCACAAAAACGTTTGAAAAACTCTGGTTGGGACTGTACTATATGTTGTTGTCAGCTGGAGCTGGATACATTTTCTACGATCGTAGTATCCATTGTCTGGATGTGAGAAACTATCTTAAGGACTGTTGTTGCTGGCTGGAGCTGGATACATGTGCTTCGGTCATGGTATCCGTTGTCTGGAGGAGCATGGACTGTGACTACAGACTATACTGGCGGGAGATACTAAAGCTGTGAGCCAACCAGAAGTTGGGAGACAGTGGGTATTGCCTGGTATGGGGCAGTGGAACTACCGGACCCGGGTTGGGATCTTGTGGACTTAGGGCATTGTATTTTGGCTATCTACTTGGAGTTGCTGTAAGACCATGGACGTAAGGAATAAAAAATAGCTGCATTGTTAACCGGCCTAGGTGATTATTCAAACCCACAAATGCAGATCTTCATAGATATGTAGGAAGGTTAAAAGTTTACCAGCAATTTTTCATTTTTGCAAAAATTTTTACAACACCTATTATATTAGGGACCACTTTATATATAGGGGTCTAAATGTCAGAAAACAGCCAAAAGTGACCCATTTATAAAAACTGCACCTCTCAAGGTATCCAAAACCACATTCAGGAAGTTTTTTTTTAACCCTTCAGATGTTAAACAGGATTTAAAACAAAGATGCAAAACATGAAAATTCTGTTATTTTCCACAAAAATGTTACTTTAGCTCCAAATTTTTCATTTCCACAAGGGCAACAGGAGAAAATGGAAATACAATTTGTTGTGAAATTTCTTTTGAGTAAGCTGATATCCCATATGAGATCAGAAATTACTGTTTGGGCACACAATAATTGGCTAGAATAGATTGTGGGTTCTATGTCGCATTTTGAAAGCCCCCAAAGTGCCAAAACAACAGAAACCCCCCCACATGTGACCCAATTTTGGAAACTGCACTCCTCAAGGGCATCATGTACAGGTGTGATGAGTATCTTGACTACATAGGCGCTTCACAGAATTTTATAACATTGGGACGTGAACATGAGCAATTAAATTTTTTCCACAAAAATGTTTTAGTCCAAAATGTTTCATTTTCGCAAGGGTAAAAGGAGAAAATTCATAACAAATTGTGGAGTCCATTTTCTCCTGAGTACGACAATACTGCCTGTGTGGTAAGAATCTACAGTTTGTAGCACACTATGGTTTGGGCAAATGGCTGTTTGAATTTTGGAGCGCAATTTTACCTGGAATAGATTGAGGGCACCATGTTGTACTTGGGGAGTTCCAGATGTGCCAAAACAGCAGAAACGGTCTAGGCATATTGGGGCAGAAAGGCAGACAGGCTTTTGGATTTGTGAGCACAGATTTCGCTGAATTTATTTTATGGGGAGCTATGTCGCTTTTCCAGAGCCTTTGTGCTACATGTAACATGGAAACTCCATATTTTTCCCATAACAGATGATGGACCTGAGTGGAAGCTGTTTTTTTTTGTAGATTGAGTTGAAGTTTTTATTGGTGGCATTTTGGGGGACATAACATTTTGGATAATTTTTAAGACTCGGTTAACATTTACCCTCTGAACTACCTTGAGCATTTACATCAGCGCTTCCTACATGATTCAAATGAAACCTCCGACGGATCCGGTCACTATAATGAGGAAGGAAAAGTTACTTTTGACTCGGCCTCAAAGGTGTCTGTCATTTCAGTGGTGCAAAAAACTATGGTAAACCGCACTTTTGTGCACGCATAAATAGACGGATACCACCGAATCATAGGCCAGATAGAGTCCAGAGCCTACATCTGCCTCATTATAGTGAATCTTCCATCGGAGTTTTTTTTTTAATCACGTATTTCAGATATTGAAGTGGAAACACCGATATAAATGCTAAGCATAAAGCATAGAATAAATGTGAAATTAGCCTTATTACGATCTTGGGTCAGAAGAATGCAAAATGAAGGAATCAACAGCAGTTCAAAAATATATTTTTTTATTTTTTTACGCTGTGCGATATAGCTGATAGACGGCTTTATTGTTCAGGTCAGTACAATTACAGCTATAGCAGATTTATATAGTTTTTTTGCTGCTCTTACACACTAAACATTAGTTTTTAAGAGCTATAATTTTTCTATTTTTCAGAGTCATGTGAGGACTTGTTTTTTGCAGAACAAGTTTAAGTTTTTATTTGTACCATTTTGGGGTAAATAACATTTTTTGATCGCTTTCTATTCTGATTTTTGAGAGGCAGAATTAACAAAAAATAGCAATTCAGAAATAGTTTTTTTTTACTTTTTCTTTTATACCGTTCATTGTTTGGTAAAAGTGATAAGACAGCTTTATTGTTTGGGTCAGTATGATTACCATGATACCACATTTATGTAGGTTATTTTTGGTTTTGCAGCTTTTACACAATAAAAACAATTTTAGAGAAAAAACATTGTTTCTGCATCGCCATATCTTCAGAGCTATAGCTTTGTTAGTTTTCAGCTGATATAGCTGAATGTGGGCTTGTTTTTTGCTAGACAAGATGACATTTTCAGCAATACCATTTTTATTCACATATGACTTTTGACTGTGTTTTATTCCACATTTTGCTTGGCGGTATGATGAAAAAGCATAGTTTTTCCACGTTTTTATTTTATTGTCCTACTTTGTTCACTGAAAGGGTTAGTATGACTGTTTTATAGAATGGGTTGTTCTGGATGTGGCGATACCAAATGTGTGCTTTGTTTTGTTTATTTATTTATTTTTTTTAAAACATACATAAATATTGGTATTTATTGGGGTAATATTTTTTAGAACTTTTTTTTGCTCTTTATTTTGTGAGAGGGGGAGGTATATATTTTTACATTTTTCTTTACTTTTTTTTCTTTGTCCCCCTATGGGACTTACTTTAACTTTTATTTATCTGATCACTAGTCTAATGAATTGCAACTCCAGATGCTGACCTGCACATCCGTCTCTGCTATTCCATGTGCTGTTTATCTTACCCATCTCCACTGTACTTCGCAGCATTGCTCATCCGTACATATGGTTAAGTGAATCCACCTCACCAGGTGAGAGGTAATAATAGACGATACATCCTCTCTACAGCAAGGTCAACAACTGAAGCCAAGAACCTTATATTAGTTGTCAAGTCAAGTTAAACATACCAAATATTTGCTGGTTGGCTAAGGAACGTGCAGCATGGCACACATCTTAATACAGAAAAAATGATATGGAGTAGTTGATTGTTTACTGAAAAAGCCATTAAAGTAGAGATTCAGCAACAGTTCATTAATGGTTACAGATAAATCCATGTTCTCCCAAGGGGCCACCAAACCTTTTCTTGACCTGAGTCTGATGATGTTTCAGACTCTTCACAAGGAAACCCTCAAGGGACCTATGTATTCCAACTGTGTCATATAGCAAGCACATTAACAAACCTCTCTTGTGTACAGTACCTTTTAAAACGTAGAAAATAGTTCATGAGAATCATGACCTTTTCGTCAAGGTTGCTCTCCTTCTATTTATATTTCTATTTCATAGTGTACCTTTCTATTGGTCATGTATACATAAAATAATTTACCAGAAGATTTGTACTAATACCGCAGAACGTAAGTGATGAACCTCTGAGGCGGCAAACCTCCATTTTACTGAAGGAATATGAAGAAGGAAAGAGAGGGGGGGGGAGGGATTTATGAGAAGTGAATAAATGACCGGTTTGCTGAAAGCATAGCTATAAAAGTGGAAATCACTTGGGGACACTTGGTTATTGCTGCTCTGACACCTTGAGCCTGAGAGAAGTAGCTGCCTATGGTGATGCTGAGAGACAACGCAATGAGGTCAACACACTATTAGTACATACAGAAGACCATCATGGACACCAGCAAAAGTAAGCAGCATCAAAAACTCACAAAAAAATCATCAGAACCACTATGGGACTAACAAGATAAGTAGTTGTTGAGTGGGGGTGTTGGTATAATATTTATTATTATAATATATATTGCAACAACTACTATTTACTAGTGTTTAATAGTGCATGAGTTTCTGTCTCCAGTTTTATATTGCCAGTAAAGCACTGTTAAAAAAACACCAAAAAACAGGAAGTTCCTGTTCACAATGTGTGTAGCTGGAGCACATTTTAGTTTTACTTTGCAAGCTGACAGACAAGAGACTAAGATCTTTCCTAAGCTATAAGAAATACCAGTTGTAAGCTGTGTTATCTTTGCTCCTGAATAAATACACTGTGTTCCAAATTATTATGCAAATAATATTTTCTCAGATTTTCCCAAATTACCTATATGAATTGCCGTCATTGTAATTTTCCAGTCAAATAACTATTAGAGTACAATTGAAAGGTGTTTGTACAAACTGCCTATGATAACAGTATATTTTTAAAAAAATAAAAAACTCAAACTGCACTCAAAATGCATGTTCCAAATTATTATGCACAGCAGAGTTTTCAACCTTTTCATTTTAATAAAGAACAAAAAAATTTTCATTTTTGAAATTATAAGCATTAGCAGGTTATTACAAACTGAAATCAAACAGTTTTCAACTCAAAGCTTTATTCTAGGTGATGTTACATTTGCACATAGGACCCCTTGTTCGAAAGGAGCTTCTGAACTCTCTCGTCCATTGAATTTGTCAGGTTTTGGATGGTTTCTGCTTTAATTGTTTTGCATGAGGACAGAATACCCTCCCAGAGCTGTTGCTTAGATGTGAACTGCCTCCCGTCATCATAGACACTCCTTTTGATGATGCTCCAGAGGTTCTCAATGGGGTTGAGGTCAGGGGAGCATGGGTGCCACACCATAAGTTTGTCCCCTTTTATGCCCATAGCAGCCAGAGATGCAGATGTGTTATGTGCAGCATGAGACGGGGCATTATCATTGCAGATGTTGGGAAGGATTTGTGAGCAGAAGAGGGCAGTTGTTGACTACCAGCATCAACAAGGCCGTCGGTATTCAGGTCAGACTCCACACATAAGACCTCAGGAGAGGACATGGATATCAGACATCTGTACCATCCTCCAAAACTTTGAGGACTCCACCAAGATGGTGAGAGGCGATGACATCATAATTAGCATAATGAGGAAGAGGAGGAGGAGGAGGAAGAACAGGAGCTAATTTCCTGCGCTATAGATGGTACTACCTGCACAACTGTCATACCGTCTGTTCATCGTGGATGGCCTGAGGACAGAGAGGAGGAGGAGGAGGAGAGCATGGTCAGTCGTCCTCTTGGTGAGAACACGGAAGTCTTGACTGTTAGCAGTTTGGCACACATGGCTGAGTTTATGTTACGCTGCCTTTCCCGTGACCATCGCATTGTCCAAATTTTGGGTGACAGTCATTACTGGTTGTTGACACTTCTAGACCCATGCTACAAGGAGAACTTTCTGTCTCTTATTCCTGCGACAGGCCTAATAATATGGGGCAGAACCAGAATGCTTTTGTTGCGGAATTATTAAAAAAATTCCCATCTGAAAACGATGGCGGCAGAGGTCACAGTTCGTTGGGCAACCAAGGAGTGCAGGCGAGAGAGATACAACTCCAATCCAGCTGAGGCAGGGGTACACTGTCAAAGTTCTGGGACAGTTTTCTTAGACCCTCCCATCGCGCAGGCCTTGAGGCGCTGGGTACTCTCACAAGGAGAGAAAAGTTTCGTGGGATGCTGAGGGAGTACCTTGCCGACCGTACCAACGTCCCCCAAGATTGTACTGTGCCTTATAATTATTGGGTATCCAAGCTGGACATGTGGCATAAACTGGCTCTCTACGCCTTGGAGGTCCTGGCCTGCCTTGCCGCTAGCGTTTTGTCAGAGCGGTTTTTTAGTGCCGCAGGTGGAATTATACCTGATAGGCGCATCTGCCTGTCAACTGAAAATGCTGACAGGCTGACTCTTATAAAAATGAACAAGGGCTGGAGTGAGCCATACTTCTCAACACCACCGAATGATAGCAGCGTAACATAAACTCAAATCCAGTGTCTTTTTTTTGGTAGGTCTATTCCCATGCACACCCAGATATGGGTATACGCTTCCTGATTTTGTCTATTTGCTCCTGTCTTCCTCCTTCTCCTCATCCTCATCCTCCACCACCATATCACCACCATATGTTCCATATCACCATAGCTACGTTTCTTGCAAGGGGCATTGAAGTTCCTCCAAATTTTTGGCAGCTGTTGCATTCACTACATAGGCAAACAGTTTGGGAGACCTACTTCCTAATAATGGGAACATTGTTTTCAGGAGGCCCTCCGACCTTTCCGTCTCTTGCAACGGGCAAGACTAGTATGCGAGACCCACT
This sequence comes from Phyllobates terribilis, assembly GCF_046119375.1. Lineage (NCBI taxonomy): Eukaryota > Metazoa > Chordata > Amphibia > Anura > Dendrobatidae > Phyllobates > Phyllobates terribilis. The sequence goes on from NW_027362771.1 coordinate 298,509,753, forward strand.
CTTTTCTAATGGGAACATGTCATTACTGTGGCCCACCTCTATGTGTCTTTAAATTGTTATTGGGGCTTTTCCTAAATTTTGGCAGTCGTTGGACTCACTGCATACCCTATAACTGGATAAAAAAACCTGCTCCTTTCTAGGCACATGTCATTACAGAGGCCCACCTCTTTGTGTCTTTAAATTGTTATTGGGGTTTTTCTCAAATTTTGGCATCCCTTGCAGTCACTGCATGGGCATTACCACTATAGGAGACCCACTCCTTTATAATGAGAAAATTTTTTTACTGAGACCCTCCTCTATGTCTCTTCAAAGGGGTATTGGGATGCGTCCAAATTTTTGGCAGCCCTTGCAGTCACTGCATACGCAATAACAGTATAGGAGACTTGTGAAGACTCAGGGTCTTCCGTGGGTGTAACACTACTCAGACAACACAGGGTGAGGGTAAAACAGCGTGGAAATACTTTATTGAACTACAAAGTGGACAATAAACACACAGAAGAGTCCCAGCAAATACACAAGATGGTACAACATTACACAGTCTCACCCTCCCTTCTCCGCCCGCCTGGCATAGAACAACTGCGACTTTGGAGACTTCCAGGGCCGACTACCTCAACCAGTGGCCCCACAGAGAGAAGGTAGCGGCAAGCTTAGGAAGCTAGCAGTCTATCGAGGTACACGGCCAGGAGACCCCAGGGTCCCAACCTGACCTCTCCTAGAATATCCATGGGGCCAGATTACTTCTTCGTTCCAACCTGGTCTCCCCAAAATGTATCCATGTCTCTCTGATGGTCAATGGAGCAGATCCGAATCTTTCCAGTCAGGGCCGATACCCTTAGACTAGAACCATATAGAATTCAACTCTGTGTCTCTTTGGATGCCATGCAATCCATCTGCTGTCCTGAAGGATGTCTCTCATTCTCCTTGTATAGTCTTTCTGATTCTCCTTGATTCTCTGTCCCAAGTCTGACTGCTACAAAAAAACATGTTCCTTCTGCTTCTCTGGGCTCAGTCCCCTGAATGCTAGAACTGCTCTCACCCTCCCCCAAAGCTAACTGTGCATTAGTGGAGGTATCTCTCAGGTCGATCGCATCACCAGGGTCTACATGTGAGACTCTCTGTGGTGAAGGCTCTGCCGGATCTTCTTTCAACACTTACGCAATGTGCCTAGATGATTTTTGAACAAAGGTTAGAGGCTCCTGAGATACTAATGAGATTAGTGGAATGCTGGACGCTTTACAAGTTAAATTAGTATTCATAAACTGACAAGCAAGCAAAACATTAACAAAACACAGCCAGCAATCTCTAACAAAACACAATAAGGTTTTTCTCTTGGATTAACAAATCTAATTGTCTGACTAATTAAGATTTTAAGTTGTATTGTCACAAGACCCAAGAATGGGAACAACAAAGCATAGTCGACTGCTGCACCTTTAAGAATAGTAAAGGCCGCCTGATGGCCCTATCAAAATAGTGTTTGTGACTTTCAGAGTCCCTCCATCATAAATGAAACAGGATGTGTCTGATCATGTCTCACACACCACATGGCCAGATAAGGTTGTAAAATGTTAAAATGACATTTACCGGTGAATGCATTTTTCATCGTTGAAAGCAATGCAAAAGTGCAAAAACGCATCAAAAACACTGCGTGTGAACATAACCCAAGGTGTGGAGGAGTATTTTTGTTTGTGAATATTTATTTTGCCTTATATACAAGTCATTACCCTGGAAAGGATGTTCCTTAACATTTTCCCCAGGAAAATCCATTTTGGTTTTGTTTTTGTATGTTTTATTGTGAATCCGTAAAAGTGGCGTAATACCTCTGACCACGTTGTTGACAGCAGTGACCTGGGAGTCAGAAATGCTTCCAGGGGTCTTCCCCATGCTGTTCCCATGTCATTTGAGCACTGTTCCCATCGATTTGGACAATTTTTAGGCCCTCTGCAGACCGCCGGGGGGAGCCGCCTGAAAAATGCTCGAGTTTCCCATAGACTTACATTGGGCTCGTTGCTCGGGTCGAGCACCCGAGTATTCCAATGTGCTCGACCCGAGCAACGAGTACCCGAGCATTTTAGTGCTCACTCATCACTAGTAAAGATACAATCTACATTTTGAAAAAAAAGTGCATTGTTTGGAGACTGCTGTCCACATAATTCTGCATCATGTTGACAAAAACTTTGAATGTAAGAGATGTAAAAAAATACATGTGTACTTTTAGTGGTTTTCTATACAGTATACAGACATTACAGCAGGGGATCGCAGAGGATTCATTTTGTGAGGTAAAAATTTCACGGCCTGTTTTTAAACAATATTTTACCTCAGAAAATGAATCCTCTGCGATCCCCTGCTGTAATATCTGTATTGTCTTTTATTCCTCCCCTGCCCAGGAGCTGTGGTATGATCCGTACACGGTCAGACACAGCCATTGATTAAAATGAACTTTTGTTCGTGGGAAAATCCCTTTACGTAACCTAATTTACATAATAGGTGCAGAAATTCTGCAGAATCAAAAAGTCACCAAACTCATCGTAGAAACATAGCCTTAGGTCAGGTGCAGACGACCGTGTATTCTCTCATCCGAAAAAATCCGATCAATTATGCAAATCACACTCTGATCAAACTCTGAATTTCCGTGGAAATTGGACTGCATTCAGATGTCATCCAAGTGCAGTCTGATGTTTTCCACGGACTTATTGACTTGCATGGCAGAGTGCAATCCAAATATTGGATCAAACTTGGGCATGCTGCAATTTTTTTTCCCCTGACCGACTCTTTCCGAGGAATAAATCAGACATGTGCATGGTCCCATACCTTAACATTGGACGAGTGTGATTACATTTTTTGTCAGATCACACTTGGACCGATAATAGTCGTCTGCACAAGCTCTAAGTGTTACTATGTAACATAAATTACCTTGAAATTATACATACATGACCACTTTGCTTGTGCTAGTTGAGAGAGGTTTGCAAATGTAATTTCAGTAGAAACAATCATAGCCCATTATTTCATGAATTTTATTTTTAGTAAACGTTAAACTAGAACATAGTGTTCACAATTGCTATGATCAGTCAGGATATCACTTATAGTACTTAGCTGGTCGGCATAACTTCTAACCTGTAGAATTTGCTTTCATTTAGCTTTTACAGAAATTGTTTTATGTATTAGTTAACATAAATTTACCTTGAATAAACCCCAAAGTTATGTGTCTATTTTTCAGCTGTCAACTACCTTGATTTGAGATTCAGAAGTTAAAAGTTTAAAGCGGATCTGTCTGCTTAAAGGGAATCTGATAGCAGGTTTTCGCTATTTAATCTGAGCGCAGCATAAAATAAAGGAAGAGAGCCTGAATACAGCAATGTGTCACTTATTAGGATGTGTTTTGTAGTTGCAATACAATCAATGTTTTACCAGCAGATTATCACTGCCTTGACTAGGTCTCACGTGCAGAGCAGTCAGGCTAATCTGTGTAACCTAGCCCCCACCAGATTGACAATATACAGTGTACAGAGAAAACTGTCAATCAGTGGTGTGGGTGGGTTATACACAGATCAGCATTCTAACCACAGCTATATTTACAAATAGAAAACAGGAATTCTATAAAAACTATACCAAGCAACTCAGTAAGTGATTCATCGCTGGAATCAGGCTCTTTGCCCTTACATCATGCTGCTCGCAGATTACATAACAAAACACTGCTGACAAATTCCCTTTAATGTGTTCTATAATGATAACATACTGTAGTTACAGGCAGGGCTGGCGTTTGGGGGGGTGGACAAGGCAAATTCCCAGCACCCTCACCCCCTTGGGGGTCCCAGTGTCTACAGCAGGAGCTACACTGATAACAGCATTATCAGTGTAACCTCCAATGTGGAGACTGAGCTTCTGATGGTATATATTAGTGAAGACATCAGAATGTGTGAGCTCATGGTGGTATGTATTAGTGAAGATATCAGAATGCATAGACTCCTGGTGGTATATAGTAGTGACAACATCAGAATGTTTGGGCTCCTGGTAGATATATTAGTGAAGACACTACAATGTATGCGCTCTTGGTGAGTATATATTAGTGAACATATCATATCACCATATGTACGTGTCTTGCAAGGGCCATTGGAGTTCCTCAAAATTTTTGGCAGCCATTGCATTCACTGCATAGGCAAACAGTATGGGAGACCCACTTCCTAAAAATGGGAACATTGTTTTCAGGAGGCCCTCCGACCTCTACATCTCTTGCAAGGGACATTGGAGTTCCTCCAAATTTTTGGTAGCCATTGCATTCACTGCATAGGCAAACAGTATGGGAGACCCTCTTCCTAAAAATGGGAACATTATTTCCAGGAGGCCCTCCGGCCTCTACGTCTCTTGCAAGGGACATTGGAGTTCCTCCAAATTTTTGGCAGCTGTTGCATACACTGCATAGGCAAACAGTATGGGAGACCCACTTCCTAAAAATGGGAACATTGTTTTCAGGACGCCCTCCGACCTCTAAATCTCTTGCATGGAACATTGGAGTTCCTCCAAATTTTTGGCAGCCGTAGGCAAACGTTATGGGAAACCCAGTCCTTTCTAATGTGAACATGTCGTTACTGTGGTCCAGCTCTATATGTCTTTAAATTTGTATTGGTGTTTTTCCCAAATTTTGGCAGCCCTTGCAGTCACTGCATGGGCATTACGACTATAGGAGACCCACTCCTTTATAATAAGAACATTTTTTTTGCTGAGACCCTCCTCTATGTCTCTTCAAATGGGTATTGGGGTGCATCCAAATTTTTGGCAGCCCTTGCAGTCACTGCATATGCAATAACATTATAGGAGACCCACTCTTTAATAATGGGAACAACAAAGCATAGCTGACTGCTGGCCCTTTAAGAATAGTAAGGGCCACCTGATGGCTCTATAAAAATAGTGTTTGTGACTTTCAGAGTCCCTCTTTTATAAATGAAACTGGATGTGTCTGATGATGTCTCACACACCACATGGCCAGATAAGGTAGTAAAATGTTAAAATGACATATACTGGTGAATGCATTTTTTACCATTGAAAGCAATGCGAAAACGCATCAAAAACGCTACGTGTGAACTTAGCCCAAAATGTGGAGGAGCATTTTTGTTTTTGGTTATTTATTTTCCCGTATATTCAAGTCATTACCCTGGAAAGGATGTTCCTTAACATTTCTCCCAGGAAAATCCATTTTGTTTTTGTTTTTGTATGTTTTATTGTGAGTCCATAAAAGTGGCGTAATACCTCTGACAACGTTGTTGACAGCAGTAACCTGGGAGTCAAAGATGCTTCCAGGGGTCTTCCCCATGCTGTTCCCATGTCATTTGAGCACCGATTTGGGCAACATTCCCACCGATTTGGGCAATGTTTAGGCCCTCTGCAGACCGCCAGTGTGGGGGGGGGGCACAGGAAAAATGCTCAAGTTTCCCATAGACTTACATTAGGCTTGTTGCTCGGGTCGAGCACCCGAATATTCCAATTTGCTCGACCCGAGCAATGAGTACCCGAGCATTTTAGTGCTCGCTCATCACTAATCAGAATGTGTGATTTACTGGTGGTATATATTAGTGAAGACATCACTATATAGGGGCTCCTGATGGGTATATAATAGTGATTATATCAGAATGTATGAGCTCCTGGTGGTTATATAATAGTGATTACATCAGAATGTATGAGCTCCTGGTGATATATATTAGTGAAGATATCAGAATGTATGAGCTCCTGGTGATATATATTAGTGAAGACATTAGAACTTATGGGATCATGGTAGGTATATGTTAGTGAAGATATCAGAATGAATGGGCTCCTGATGCTATGTATACTCTTATGTCTATAGGTATGTACAGTACAGACCAAAAGTTTGGACACACCTTCTCATTTAAAGATTTTTCTGTATTTTCATGACTATGAAAATTGTACATTCACACTGAAGGCATCAAAACTATGAATTAACACATGTGGAATTATATACTTAACAAAAAAGTGTGAAACAACTGAAAATATGTCTTATATTCTAGGTTCTTCAAAGTAGCCATCTTTTGCTTTGATGACTGCTTTGCACACTCTTGGCATTCTCTTGATGAGCTTCAAGAGGCAGTCACCGGAAATGGTCTTCCAACAATCTTGAAGGAGTTCCCAGAGATGCTTAGCACTTGTTGGCCCTTTTGCCTTCACTCTGCGGTCCAGCTCACCCCAAACCATCTCGACTGGGTTCAGGTCTGGTGACTGTGGAGGCCAGGTCATCTGGCGTAGCACCCCATCACTCTTCTTCTTGGTCAAATAGCCCTTACACAGCCTGGAGGTGTGTTTGGGGTCATTGTTCTGTTGAAAAATAAATGATGGTCCAACTAAACGCAAATGGATGGAATAGCATGCCGCTGCAAAATGCTGTGGTAGCCATGCTGGTTCAGTATGCCTTCAATTTTGAATAAATCCCCAACAGTGACACCAGCAAAGCACCCCCACACCATCACACCTCCTCCTCCATGCTTCACGGTGGGAACCAGGCATATAGAGTCCATCCGTTCACCTTTTCTGCGTCGCACAAAGACACGGTGGTTGGAACCAAAGATCTCAAATTTGGACTCATCAGACCAAAGCACAGATTTCCACTGGTCTAATGTCCATTCCTTGTGTTCTTTAGCCCAAACAAGTCTCTTCTGCTTGTTGCCTGTCCTTAGCAGTGGTTTCCTAGCAGCTATTTTACCATAAAGGCCTGCTGCACAAAGTCTCCTCTTAACAGTTGTTGAAGAGATGTGTCTGCTGCTAGAACTCTGTGTGGCATTGACCTGGTCTCTAATCTGAGCTGCTGTTAACCTGCGATTTCTGAGGCTGGTGACTCGGATAAACTTATCCTCAGAAGCAGAGGTGACTCTTGGTCTTCCTTTCCTGGGGCGGTCCTCATGTGAGCCAGTTTCTTTGTAGCGCTTGATGGTTTTTGCAACTGTACTTGGGGACACTTTCAAAGTTTTCCCAATTTTTCACACTGACTGACCTTCATTTCTTAAAGTAATGATGGCCACTCATTTTTCTTTACTTAGCTGCTTTTTTCTTGCCATAATACAAATTCTAACAGTCTATTCAGTAGGACTATCAGCTGTGTATCCACCAGACTTCTGCACAACACAACTGATGGTCCCAACCCCATTTATAAGGCAAGAAATCCCACTTATTAAACCTGACAGGGCACACCTGTGAAGTGAAAACCATTTCCGGTGACTACCTCTTGAAGCTCATCAAGAGAATGCCAAGAGTGTGCAAAACAGTGATCAAAGCAAACGGTGGCTACTTTGAAGAACCTAGAATATAAGACATATTTTCAGTTGTTTCACACTTTTTTGTTAAGTATATAATTCCGCATGTGTTAATTCATAGTTTTGATGCCTTCAGTGTGAATGTACAATTTTCATAGGAAAATACAGAAAAATCTTTAAATGAGAAGGTGTGTCCAAACTTTTGGTCTGTACTGTATGTGTTCTGTGCATGCATGTGTCTGGATGAAGTTGCTCTGTGTATACACATATGTCTATATGTATGTATGTGCTCTGTGCTTTCATGTGTATACAGCATGTGTTCCGTGTATATACTGTATATGTATATTTCTCATTCATTAGGTGATTGGATTGTTTATGGCAGAATAAAAAGCATTGTTCTCAGCAGCACATTGCCTGGTGTAAACTGCAGATGTGCTGCTCATCACATGATACTGTAATTGTGATCATTCTGTGCTCATCATTCTTCATCAACCTGTGTAAAGAGGCTTGCAAACCTACACTGAAGGACTTCAATATTATCGATCGCACTCGTTTAATAGTCTGAACTCAGCGCATGTAAATGCAGCTGAAATGTGTGATGGAGCAATATGTTAGTATTTAGGGTCCCTCTTTAAACTTTTGCCCAGGTACCCACTTTGTCTAAAACCGACCCGGCCCTGGCTGCAGGTTCATATTCTTAGTAGTCAAAACATCACACAAAAATGTGCTTTTGGCTGCTAGAAGTGCAAAAAAAATACTCTAGACCCATGGGCCTCAATTAATAATTTCAGATTTATTGAAGTCACTTTCTTTTCTTTGTCTTGTAGTATTTGCTGTAGTTTTTTGTTTCAAATTCTTTAAAATGGTGTATGTGGTTCATGAATTTTGTGCAAAATAATTAAAAATGCTCTTTCATTTTGTTTTTAACTTTTTTTTTGCAATTTTTCTTTGGAAAAAGTATCAAATCCTTTAAAAAGTCACGTTTGTCATCAAATGCACCAAATTAAAAACTCTCTTCAGGCATGGACTGAATTAGATGCACCAGAAAAAATATGACATTTCGATAAAGTCGCAATTCAATAATCTGTTTAAAACATCTGGATAGGCAAATATGTAGAGGAAAGAAAAAAAAATAATGTTACAAAACTTATAGAGAATAAGGTGCATTTACCAAAGACACTAAAAAGGAGCAAATGACTCTGGAAAAATGGAGAAACATCAATTATGAACCAGGGCCTTAGTTTTGGAGTTTAGTGTATTCATCAGGACTAATATGTGTTGTAAATGTAGTAAAAATTAAAATTGGACATTTATAAAACAGCAGGAGCCACTATGATAAATCAGGTGCATTTTAATACTGCCTAGTCTTAGTTTGCAATGTCTAAGAATTACAGTGGGGGAAAAAAGTATTTAGTCAGCCACCAATTGTGCAAGTTCTCCCACTTAAAATGATGAGAGAGGCCTGTAATTGACATCATAGTTAGACCTCAACTATGAGAGACAAAATGAGAAAACAAATCCTGAAAATCACATTGTCTAATTTGAGAAGAATTTTTTTTCCAAATTTTGGTGGAAAATAAGTATTTGGTCAATTACAAACAAGCAAGATTTCTGGCTCTCACAGACTTGTAACCAAATAGCACAACATTTCTGCTCCGTTTGGTTAACAGGAGTACAGCTCTAAAGCAACAATATGCTGCCTTTACATGCAGCGGCATAGTGAACTGACACATATGCATTAACTTTGCACTGCAATCCTAAAATCACAGGCAGATAATCATGTCTGCATTTTTTTCCAAACTGCTAATCTCTATGGTCAATAACAGCTGGGAGACAGAGAGTTTGCTAAGAATATATATATTTTTGTCTGCTCTAAACTTTCTAATTGCAGCTCATACTTAACAAACGTGTCCCTATAATACTCATGTTTCCTGTTTGCTATGGCAGGAAACTTTTCCTGAAAAGAAACCAAATACAAGAAAGAAAACCTTCATATATTGCACAATAACTGTATATACTGTATATACTACATTTTTTGTGCTGAAAAAACCCCCCTCAACTTATACTCGGGTATATACTCGAGTATATACTTATTCCGTTGGAGGATAGTGGTTGGGGGGTTGCGGCAGCATAGGGGGGTTGAGGCGGTGGAGGGGGGGTTGCGGAGGTGGAGGAGCTGTGCACAGGCAGTAGCTGCTGCTACCACGTGTGCCCACTGCTAAAGGGGAATGAATATTCCCTCTTCTCCACTCCCATGGGTGTGGAGAAGAATGAATTTTCATTTTCTTTAGTAGCGGGCACGGAGGAGCGCTGAGCCTCAGCTCCTGCTGACAGTGCCCGCTACTAAAGAGAATGCATATTCGTTCCTCTCCATGCACATAGTCCCGGCGTGGAGAACAGTGAATATGCCGGCAGCTCACATCAGCATCTGAGAGCTCATGGCTGTGATGCCATGTGCTGCTCAGATGCTGACATGAGCTGATGCAGCAGAACAGGACGCAGCGCTGGAGCAGAGGTGAGGAAGGAAGGTGAGTATAAGTGTTTATTTTTTTTATGTGTGTAGTGATGGGGCCATACATACCAGGATAGGGGGATAAGGAGGCCATGCATTTCAGGTTAGGGGGATGAGGAGGCCATGCATACCAGGATTGGGGGATGAGGAGGCCATGCATACCAGGAGAGGGGGATGAGGAGGCCATGCATACCAGGATTGGGGGATGAGGAGGCCATGCATACCAGGATTGGGGGATGAGGGGTGCCATACATACCAGGATTGGGGATGAGGGGGCCAAGCATACCAGGATTGGGGATGAGGGGTGCCATACATACCAGGATTGGGGGATGAGGAGGCCATGCATGCTAAGATTGGGGGATGAGGAGGCCATCCATACCAGGATAGGGGGATGAGGAGGCCATGCATACCAGGATATGGGGATGAGGTGGCCATGCATACCAGGATAGGGGGATGAGGGGTGCCATACATAACAGGATTGGGGATGAGGGGGCCAAGCATACCAGGATTGGGGATGAGGAGTGCCATACATACCAGGATTGGGGGATGAGGAGCCCACACATACCAGGATATGGGGATGAGGAAGCCATACATACCAGGCTTGGGGGATGAGGGGTGCCATACATACTAGGATTGGGGGTGAGGAGGCCAAGCATACCAGGATTGGGGATGAGGGGTGCCATACATACCAGGATTGGGGGATGAGGAGGCGATGCATACCAGGATTGGGGGATGAGGAGGCCATACATACCAGGATTGGGGAATGAAGGGTGCCATACATACCAGGATTGGAGATGAGGGTGCCATACATACCAGGATTGGGGATGAGGAGGCCATACATACTGTTATGCACACGCCCGGGCTAAGCGGCGTGTGCGTGTGATTGGTAGTGATTCCACTGGACCGTGCCGGAGAGTGAATGCCTGGAGGGGCGTGACTAGGTATTCACCCGATCCGACCAGGGTCGCACGACGGCATACGACGCCAGTGCACCAAGGAGGAACCGAGCAGAGGGACCAGGTGCTACTCCAGGACAGACCCCGGACACGGCTGTTGACCCACACAGGGGAATACAGGAACAGGCTGGTAGGCTGGCACACAGACTGGTGGGTATAGGCAGGCACGACTGGTATGCAGGCAGGCGGGTATGCAGGCAGGGGGGTAAAGGCAAGCACAGCTAGAGTGCAGACAGGGAGGCACTAGCAGGTAGGAACACAGGCGGGATAGGACCCAGTACACACCGGGACTAAGGAACAATACAGGCAGAACAGGTAAAGGACAGGAGAGAGTTCAGACTGGAACTGAGTGTACGGAGGAGACCGACACTGCAGAGGGATACAGGAGCGGGTCTGGGAATACGGCCCCCAGAGAGGCGGAACGAACAGGCAAGGAGCGTGTTCAGACAGGACAGACCAGACACAGGAGCGGGTCTAGGAAATCGGCCACTAGAAGGCAGAGCGAACAGGCAAGGAGCGTGTTCAGACAGGACAGACCAGACACAGGAGCGGGTCTAGGAAATCGGCCACTAGAAGGCGAGAGGAACAGGCTAGGAGCGTGTTCAGACAGGTCAGACAAGATACAGGAACGGGTCTAGGTAATCGGCCCCTAGAAGGCAGGAGGAACAGGCTAGGAGCGTGTTCAGACAGGACAGACAAGAGAACACAGAAAGGACTCAGTTCAGACACGGGAACTAATACCGAAAAGCAGGAGACATACAGGACTCAGTTCAGACACGGGAGCTGATACCGCAAAGCAGGAGACATACAGGACTCAGTTCAGACACGGGAGCTGATACCGCAAAGCAGAAGACATACAGGACTCAGTTCAGACAGGCCTGGAAATACAGCCTCCAGGAAAGGCAGACAAGGAAACAAAGAACGGGACCTGGCACCTTCAGAGTGCAAGCACACACTGAAGGAAACACTATGCTCAGGCAGGGATAGAAGGGAGCTGCTGAGCTATATACCAAGTGACAGACAGCAATAGGCTGAGGACGCACAAGGGGTGTGACCCACAGCAGGTACAAAAGGCAGGAAGTGATCGGGCGCCGCCCTTAAGCAGCAGAAACAGACACAAACAGACAGCATGGAGGGAAGCCAGAGAGACATTCTGGACAGGAGATCAAGTGCGCCCTCTTGCACAGTGGGAGATGGACCACCATGCAAGGACGCCGCCAGGTATGTTACAGTACCTCCCCCCTTACGCCCCCTCTTCTTCAGGCCTGCCAGAATCTTCCGCAGGGAATTCGAGGACCAGTCGTTCACTGGGTTGGAGGGGGACAGAGACTTGAGGGTAATCTCTGCTTCGAGGTACATCTTGTCAAGCTCACAGGAAAAAATAGACGGGTTATCAGGTACATAATGAGGAAAAGTCACTGTCTCTTTGTTATCTGGTGGTATCCCGGAGGATTCAGGAAACAACTGGAGGTCCTCCGCCGGGTCAGAAGAGTGCAGAGGCTCAGAGAAAACAACTGCTTCAGAGTACACTAGGTCAGACTCACTGGAGGAAGCAGGCGAGGTATCGGGTACCGAGTATAGGAAAGTCTCTGTCCATTCACCACCAGGTGGCACCCCGAAGGGTTCTGAACACAACTGGAGGTCCTCCGCCTGGTCGGAGGGGTGTAGAGACTCGGGAGTAACCTCTGCTTCGGAGTACACTAGGTCGGACTCACTGGACGAAGCGAGCGAGGTATCAGGTACAGGATATAGGAAAGTCTCTGTCCATTCACCACCAGGTGGCACCCCGAAGGATTCTGAACACAACTGGAGGTCCTCCGCCTGGTCGGAGGGGTGTAGAGACTCAGGAGTAACCTCTGCTTCGGAGTACACTAGGTTGGACTCACTGGACGAAGCGAGCGAGGTATCAGGTACAGAGTATAGGAAAGTCTCTGTCCATTCACCACCAGGTGGCACCCCGAAGGATTCTGAACACAACTGGAGGTCCTCCGCCTGGTCGGAGGGGTGTAGAGACTCAGGAGTAACCTCTGCTTCGGAGTACACTAGGTTGGACTCACTGGACGAAGCGAGCGAGGTATCAGGTACAGAGTATAGGAGAGTCTCTGTCCTTTCGCTACCAGGTAGCACCCCGAAGGGTTCAGGAGACAACTGGAGATCCTCCGCCTGGTCGGAGGGGTGTAGAGACTCGGAGGTAACTACCACTTTGGGGTACCCATTGTCAGGCTCACAGGACGAAGCGGACAAAGTATTGTGTACCGGGTGTAGAGAAGTCTCTCTCCATTTGTCATCGAGTGGTATCCCGGAGGGTTCAGGAGGCAACAGGGGATCCTCCGCCAGGTAGTAGAGGTGCACAGACTCTGAGGTAACCACAGCTTTGGAGCATCCTTGGACATGCACACCGGTTAAAGAGAGAGAAGCATCTGATGCCGGGTGCAGGAAGTTCTCCTGTGTGGAGTCTGGATGGGCAGAAGTCTCTTCAGCCAGGAGAACTGGTGCACTACCCACGCACATTACCCATTGGGGTTTCTCCGGGATACAGGGAGATGAAGCTTCAGTAGGGACTTCAAGGTTGGGGTCAGGAGGTCTCAGGGAGGACAGACCCTGGCGTGACGGCTTGCCTCTAAGTCTAGCACGTCTGGACTGCCTCTTGAGGTTGAGAGAAGTATTCCGGAAAGCGTAGTCACCCTGTGAGGATTCTGGGTGGGCAGTAGTCTCATTGGGCTGGAGGACTATTGCGCTACCCACACACATTACCCGTCGGGGCTGCTCCGGGATATTGGGAAGTGAAGCTTCAGCAGGGGCTTCAGAGTTAGGGTCCTCGAAGACCATGCGAAAGGCCACCAGGAAGGCCTGCAGGTCAAGGATGACAGGATCCCATGCTTCCCATAGGGGGGTGACCCATTTCAAGGCATCACCCGCTAGGTAGTCAATCATAAAGGCCACTTTAGCCCAATCGGAAGGAAAATAGAGAGGGTAGGCCTTAAAGTGTAGCATGCATTGCTCCACAAATGCACGACACTGTCTTGGATCCCCATAGTAACGTGGCGGATCCGCAGGAACGAGAGCTGATAGATCCATCTGGACGGGTGCGTAATTCGCCTGGAACTCAGCTAAAGGGGGAAAAAAATGTATTTATTTATTTTAATGCATGTATTCGCTGGAAAAACTTCTCAAAGAGCGAAGGCCGTGGGGCTCAACGGGAACCATGGCCTGAGCATGCTGTTATGCACACGCCCGGGCTAAGCGGCGTGTGCGTGTGATTGGTAGTGATTCCACTGGACCGTGCCGGAGAGTGAATGCCTGGAGGGGCGTGACTAGGTATTCACCCGATCCGACCAGGGTCGCACGACGGCATACGACGCCAGTGCACCAAGGAGGAACCGAGCAGAGGGACCAGGTGCTACTCCAGGACAGACCCCGGACACGGCTGTTGACCCACACAGGGGAATACAGGAACAGGCTGGTAGGCTGGCACACAGACTGGTGGGTATAGGCAGGCACGACTGGTATGCAGGCAGGCGGGTATGCAGGCAGGGGGGTAAAGGCAAGCACAGCTAGAGTGCAGACAGGGAGGCACTAGCAGGTAGGAACACAGGCGGGATAGGACCCAGTACACACCGGGACTAAGGAACAATACAGGCAGAACAGGTAAAGGACAGGAGAGAGTTCAGACTGGAACTGAGTGTACGGAGGAGACCGACACTGCAGAGGGATACAGGAGCGGGTCTGGGAATACGGCCCCCAGAGAGGCGGAACGAACAGGCAAGGAGCGTGTTCAGACAGGACAGACCAGACACAGGAGCGGGTCTAGGAAATCGACCACTAGAAGGCAGAGCGAACAGGCAAGGAGCGTGTTCAGACAGGACAGACCAGACACAGGAGCGGGTCTAGGAAATCGGCCACTAGAAGGCGAGAGGAACAGGCTAGGAGCGTGTTCAGACAGGTCAGACAAGATACAGGAACGGGTCTAGGTAATCGGCCCCTAGAAGGCAGGAGGAACAGGCTAGGAGCGTGTTCAGACAGGACAGACAAGAGAACACAGAAAGGACTCAGTTCAGACACGGGAACTAATACCGAAAAGCAGGAGACATACAGGACTCAGTTCAGACACGGGAGCTGATACCGCAAAGCAGGAGACATACAGGACTCAGTTCAGACACGGGAGCTGATACCGCAAAGCAGAAGACATACAGGACTCAGTTCAGACAGGCCTGGAAATACAGCCTCCAGGAAAGGCAGACAAGGAAACAAAGAACGGGACCTGGCACCTTCAGAGTGCAAGCACACACTGAAGGAAACACTATGCTCAGGCAGGGATAGAAGGGAGCTGCTGAGCTATATACCAAGTGACAGACAGCAATAGGCTGAGGACGCACAAGGGGTGTGACCCACAGCAGGTACAAAAGGCAGGAAGTGATCGGGCGCCGCCCTTAAGCAGCAGAAACAGACACAAACAGACAGCATGGAGGGAAGCCAGAGAGACATTCTGGACAGGAGATCAAGTGCGCCCTCTTGCACAGTGGGAGATGGACCACCATGCAAGGACGCCGCCAGGTATGTTACACATACCAGGATTGGGGGATGAGGAGGCAATGCATACCAGGATTGGGGGATGAGGAGGCCATACATACCAGGTTTGGGGGATGAGGGGTGTCATACAAACCAGGATTGGAGATGAGGGTGCCATACATACCAGGATTGGGGATGAGAAGGCCATACATACCTGGATTGGGGGATGAGGAGGCCATGCATACCAGGATTTGGGGATGAGGAGGCCATGCATACAAGGATTGTGGGATGAGGGGTGCCACACATACCAGGATTGGGGGATGAGGGATGCCATACATACCAGGATTGGAGATGAGGATGCCATACATACCAGGATGGGGGATGAGGCCATGCATACCAGGATTGGGATGAGGGGGCCATGCATACCAGGATGGGGGATGAGGGGGCCATGCATACCAGGATTGGGGATGAGGGTAGCTGCTGCATTTCCCACCCTAAGCTTATGCTTGAGTCAATAAGTTTACCCAGTTGTTTGTGGTAAAATTAGGTACCTCGGCTTATACTCTGGTCGGCTTATACTCGAGTATATACGGTAAACAAAATAGAAGAAGCCCACTAAACTGCAGTTAAAGATTTTTTTTTTTTCTTTAACTTAATCCTTTAACGACTACTGATAAGCCTTTTAGCGGTGGTTATTAAGGGGTCTAATTCAACAGCGTAGCTTTCTTACATTGCTGAGGATTTACAGTATAGCGCCCCTTGAAAATGCTGCGGTTGCCAGGTGTATATGACACCCTGCGGCATTGATCATGATTATTTTTTGAACCAATCAGGGCCGATTACACTTTGCAATTAGATGATTAAAAGGGGCTCCCTTTTTAACCCTATCGGGCCCCCGTAGCCACCAGCAGAGTCTAAAAGACTGTGCCAGTAAAAGGCCAGCTGCAGATGAGTGTATGAAAAATCGTCCAAATTTCATCCAGAAAAATCAGACGATTTTCATCCGTGTGTCCATTTTTTACATTTTAAAAAAAGTACATAATCAAATACAGTTTCCTTAGTTAATAATAGAAATGTATCTGTAAAAATAGGATGCCACTTAGATGTTCTGTGTACGATCCGATTTTTTTACCCACCCATAGGCTTGAATGGGTATCATCTGATATATGCAAGAGAATATAGTGCATGCTGCATTTTTTTTCTCATAGTCGGACAGAGAGAAAAATCATTCATCAGAACAGCCTTAGGGCTCTTTCACACATCAGTGTGTCCGGTACAGTAGTGTTCAAAATAATAGCAGTCCAATATGACTAACCAGATTAATCACTGTTTTTGGTATAAATTATATTACCACATGTCAAACTATTCATCTGTTGGTGCAGTAAATTCTAAGAAAACCAACAGACTCCGCATTCATGATCTGCATGTTTTTGAGTCTGTGTATTTGAATAATTAATTGACTCTATGCACATAGATGTGAAGCAGTTCTAAAAAACTGTGGGGAAACAACTAAATATTAGGTTAGTGATTCACAGGAATGTTAAATCCTCAAACAAAAGAGTACATATTGTGAGTTTGTAATGACAAATGCAGACACTGCAATTTTTTAGAACAGGCCAATGTTCATTTTTTATTTTCTGTAAAGAACTGTTGTAAAGCAACTCTCTCGGCTCTCCAAAGGCAGACATGGACACATGGTTCAGATTAACTTCCTGCTGGTTTATTCTGTGGCATAAACTTACAGCATAAGTTGTCCCATAAAAATAAACAGGTTCTCTCGGGGTTAACGGGAAAACAAAAGAGAAGGTATAACAGAGTCCATTAGCAAGTGAGGCTCAGCCCGCTCTGGGTAGCACGGTAAAGTCTTAGCAAACATCAGTCCTCCGGTGTTGCTCTCTGGCTTCAGCCAAACACAGCCTGAGACTTCCCTCTCCAGACCACACACAACACAGAACAAACTACTGACTATTTAACCCTGCTCAGCCACACCCTGAGGGGAGGTAGGGGAATGGCCTTCCACCCTCTTTGCCATTCCCATAAAACCACACCCTTTAAGAGAGTTAACCCCCAGCATATAACAAGCTGGCAGAAATTTAATAGGTTTCAGTTCACACAGGAGAGCAACCTGAGTGACACATACCTCCCCTCGTATATCATGCTAGTGACTCTGTCACAGTAGTTAAAAATTATATACATTTATCTTCATGTTTTGAATTAACAGACCAAACAAGAAAAAACGACGATAAGATGCCACTAGTATTTAAACAAGGAAATCCAAATTTTATTAAACAATCTTAACAGGTACAAAGGGGAATAAGGTGCAGAGTGCAGATGGTTAAAAACCATAAGGGTCACACCATGTAGCAGCCAACATACATATATATATATATATATATATATATATATATATATCTATACATATATATATACCAATTTGGATAAATCTACCAGGCAAAAGCTACAAATAACAAAAAGAGAGTTATAATCAATCAATAGATAATATATAAATAAATGTACCAAAAAGTATAATACCCGCAAGACCCTATTTCATGACTGCCTCTAATACAAAAATATATAGTTCACACACACCTGGGAGTGGTCACCAAGTGACCCAAGAGTCACCATAGCCCTGTATATACATACCGGGAAATCCGAAGAGAGGCAGATGTAAGGGCATAAGTAGAAAGGAGGCTGCACACGTGGAGCTACCGCCCCGACACGCGTTTTGGTTTCCCTTCATCAGGAGCCCCGAAAAAGTGAGCAGTGCAGGGATATATAAAGGCGCTGGCACTGCGGTCCAGAAATGACACATAGCGTAGTCATGGAGACCGGAACGCCAGTCGGCGTCCACGTCACGTGACGGCCGACGGCCGGACACAGAGCGAGCATGTGACCTGACGTCAGACGACACTCAAGATGCGGAGAGCTGACAGGAGTCCCGGAATCAATGACATGCATGCGTACAAGGCCACAGAGAACAAAAGAAACGAGTGATGAGCATTGTACACTTATGTTCACGCACATACCTGAAAGTTTAGATGGTAAGAACAAAAAATTAAAAATGACATATGTATAATGGTCACATCTCAATAAAGGAGGGATTCTTAATGCATCCATATGCATATATTATTATATATTATTTTGTGTAGACACTAGTCTAAAATGCTCAGCGCTTGATGCTCGGGTCGAGCAAATTGGAATACTCGGGTGCTCGACCAGAGCAACGAGCCCAATGTAAGTCTATGGGAAACTCGAGCATTTTTCAGGCGGCTCCCCCCGGCGGTCTGCAGAGGGCCTAAAAATTGCCCAAATCGATGGGAACAGTGCTCAATGACATGGGAACAGCATGGGGAAGACCCCTGGAAGCATTTCTGACTCCCAGGTCGTTGCTGTCCACAACGTTGTCAGAGGTATTATGCCACTTTTACGGACTCACAATAAAACATACAAAAATGAATCCAAAATGGATTTTCCTGGGAAATATGTTAAGGAACATCCTTTCCAAGGTAATAACTTGTATATAAGGCAAACTAAATAACCCCAACCAAAAATACTCCTCCACACCTTGGGCTATGTTAATGCGTAGCGTTTTTGATGCGTTTTTCCACTTTTGCATTGCTTTCAACCAAGACAAATGCATTCACTGGGAAATGGCATTTTAACATTTTACAACCTTATCTGGCCATGTGGTGCGTGACACTTCATCAGACACATGCATACAGTGCTGAAAGGACATGGGAACAGCATGGGGAAGACCTCTGGAAGCATCTCTGACTCCCAGGTCACTGCCTAAAAGTGTGCCCATCATAAGTGATCCTTGGGGCATGCGAAGATGCCTCCCGCCATGCACCTGTCGTTGCAGACTTGCAACAATCACCGTGCACGTCCTTGTCCCAGTGCAGCGTTCAGTTGTCCCTACCTCATTCCTGGGAATGCAAGCGCAGGTATGCAGCCAGCCACCCACCCACAGGCTGCAATACTATACTACCAAAGTTTTGACAGCTGCTTGCACTTGAAATGTGGCCTTTTAGGCTCGTGGAGGCGGAAACTTTTCATAACCTCATGCCGGCGGCGGTCAGGTGTCCATACTCTGTCCCCAGCCGCCACTATTTCTCCCTGTATCGTATCCGCCTTCCACAAGCATGGGTACCACAACATTACCCATGCCCTCCCCAGTGCACTTACTGGGAAGGACCGCCTACCCACAAACACGTGGTCAAGTGAATGTGGCCAGGGATGGTACGGAGTCAGTCCACAGCTTTTTTTGCTGAGTTGTATTTCACCACAGCCATATTGTTTAGCTTGGTGAAAGGACTTGGGAAACCATATCTACTCCAGCTGTCATTTCTCCCAGGAAGTCCTATAAAGCTGCTTTCACTTGGAATGTGGCCTTTTAGGCTCATGGAGGCGGAAACTTTTCACAACCTCATGCCGGTGGCGGCCGGGTGTCCACACTCGGTCCCCAGCCACCACTGTTTCTCCCGGTATCGTCTCCGCCTTCCACAAACACGGGTCCCACAACATTACCCGTGCCCTCCCAAGTGCACTTACTGGGAAGGACCGTCTAACCACAAACACGTGGACATGTGAATGTGGCCAGGGATGGTACGGAGCCAGTCCACAGGTTTTTTTGCTGAGAGTTGTATTTCACCACAGCCATATTCTTTAGCTCGGTGAAAGGACTGGCATAGAGGAAAACCGTATCTACTCTGGGTGTCATTTCTCCCAGGAAGTCCTCTAATGCAGCTTGTTGCAGAAGCAATGGCAGCCCGTCCAACATCAACTCGCACTTGGTGGTGCTTTGACACACAAACATCTTTCTTTGCACATTTAATTTCATGACTACAGAGTTGGGCAATGGCCTGATCTGCAATGCAGTTTGAGAAATAACATGCATAAGCACGTCTGATCCACATTAAAAAAGCAGCCATAGAGTGTCCGGGAACCTTCTCCCACACTTTTCTTAGCCAGGGCTGCTTCTCGGCAGTGTTGGACGGGCCGACCAGAATACCGGAGACTCTTCCGGTGGGCCCTGGCTTCTCCTTCAGGAGAGTTCATAGTGCCGAGGTGAGGCCATGATGATGATAGATGCCACCATCTGCTTAGTTTTCTGTTACTTGGAATCCAAGCGCAAGTATGCAGCCAGCCACCCACCCACTTACCCACAAGCCGCAATACTAAACTGCCAGATTTCTGGGCAGCTGCTTGCACTTGAAATGTGGCCTTTTAGGCTCATGGAGGCAGAAGCTTTTCACAACCTCATGCCTCGTGTCCATACTCGGTCCCCAGCCGCCACTATTTCTCCCGGTGTTGTCTCCGCCTTCTACAAGCGCGGGTCCCTGAACATTACTGCTGGTACTTTTCTGTGGGAATCTGCTTGCCTCCTAACACCCTGGAATATTTCCAGTATACTATGGTATGACGCCATGGTATTAGCACTGCCCCCAATACCAGTAGCGAAGCCATCCCCAATTTCCTTCTCAGGAATTTTATTTGGTAGACTGAGTGGCTGCCCAAATACATTAGTTTCTTGGAAAGGAGCTGAAGATAGAGTGGCAGTAGGTGCAAGTTTCTCCAGCCTGATAGATATCAGAGGGTGAACGGCAGCACATTGGATCAGTGGTTAGCACTGAATCCTTGCAGCGCTGGGGTCCTGGGTTCAAAACCCAGCAAGGACAACATCTGCAAGGATTTTGTATGTTCTCCCCGTGTTTGCGTGGGTTTCCACCTCATTAAAAAAGCAGCCATAGAGTGTCCGGGGATCCTTCCCACACACTTTTCTTAGCCAGGACTGCTTCTCGGCAGGGTTGGACGGTCCCACCAGAGAATCCTCTGGTGTGCCCTGGCTTCTACATCAGGAGAGTTCATGATAGCGCTAACTTTGTAGCTGCTATGGGGCTCTTGAGCGGGGGAGAAAGGTGAGCCCTCAGAATCAAATCCTCTGGTGGGCCCACTGTTTTTCAATCTGAAACTGCTTCTCAATGGGAGTTGTATTTCACCACAGCCATATTCTTTAGCACGGTGAAAGGACTGGTATAGAGGGAAACCGTATCTACTCCGGCTGTCATTTCTCCGTCACCAGGTTCTGCCCATTGTCACACATGACCATGCCTTGCTGTATGTTCAGCGGTGAGAGCCACAGATCAGGCTGCTGTGTTGCAGCTTTCAACAACTCTGCAGCGCTAGGAGATTTGTCACCTAAGCATTAAGCATGTTATCTTCAGCACAGCCTGTTGCCGCTTGGCCAAGGCAGTGCTGCAGTGCTTTCAGCTTGTGACTTATGTGGTCATTTCGGAGATGGAGGAGGAGGTGCAGGAGCTAAACAATGTGATTACATTGAGGTTACATTGGTGACTCTGTTTTTTATACTAAAGAAAGATCCTACTGTTTGGGGTTTTTTTTACGTCATTTTCTAAGACAAATGCATTCACAGGGAAATGTCATTTTAACAGTCACAAAGCCTATTTTTATAGGGCCATCAGGCGGCCCTTACTATTTTTAAAAGGCCAACAGTCGGCCCTCGCTATTGTTATAGACCCATCAGCTGGCTATTCTTTGTTGTTCCATTATTAACAAGTGGGTCTCCTATACTGTTATTGCGTATGCAGTGACTGCAAGGGCTGCCAAAAATTCGGACGCAACCCAATACCCCTTTGAAGAGACATAGAAGAGGGTCTCAATAAAAAAAATGTTCCCACTATAAAGGAGCGGGTCTTCTATAGTGGTAATGCCCATGCTGTGACTGCAAGGGCTGACCAAAATTTGGGAAAAACCCTACTAAGAAGTTAAAGACACATAGAGCAGGGCCACAGTAATGACATTTTTCCATTACAAAGGAGCTGGTGTGCTATACAGTTAAAGGGTATGCAGTGAGTCCAACGGTTGACCAAATTTAGGAAAAACCCCACAAACAATTTAAAGACACATAGAGCAGGGCCACAGTAACGACAAATTCCTATTAGAAAGGAGAGGGTCTCCCATAGTGTTGGCCTATGCAGTGAATGCAAGGGCTGCCAAAAATTGGGAGGCACTCCAATGCCCAATGGAAGAGACGTACAGGGCCTCATGAAAATATGTTCCCATTAGAAAGGAACGGGTCTCCTATACTTGTAATGCCCATGTACTAAGTGTATGGGCTGACAAACATTAAATCTTGGGGGGTATGCATGAACATACTGTATAACATTTTTTTTTTTAGGGGCATCATAAACACCCTTTAAAAAAATTATGTGGGTGTTGCATTACAGACCACGGTCACCCTGGTGATATGGTGGTGGAGGATGAGGATGAGGAGAAGGAGGAGGACAAGAGCAAATAGCCAAAATCAGGACGCGTATACTCATGTGTGGGTGTGAAGAGTTGCATGGGAGTACACCTCCCAAAAAAAGACACTGGATTTGAGTTTATGTTACGCTGCTATTGTGGAGGTTTCACCAATTTAAGATACACCAGGTAACTGCTCTCCTCCAAATTAAAGATGTCCGAGTGCATGAAAAGAAGCTAATTAACCGAATTTGCTAATCTGGTTAAAAAACTTAACTCAGAGACTCAACCACGCAAAATGGCATACTTTATTACGTAAACATGGGGTTATATAGTATTCTACTTCTAGGTGCGATTAGTAAAATTCCTTGCTCTTTCTGATAACTTGGCACACTGCAATTTGCTCATCCATGTATCTCTTGGCCTCAGTAACAACTTAGGAATTCTGATGGGAAGGGTGAAGTCGTCTCTCAGCGCCATCTTTGCCAACTCGACATGAATTTCTCTCTTATCAGCCATGCACATGCATACGTCATTCCCAAGAAATCATTTCGTTGTTCATGCCTACAATAAGAACAGAAACTGTTAGTTATATATTCATTAACTATTAACATAATCCATGTGCATATACACATTTGCATACATACATACACATAGATTATTCCATCATCTCTATATTAATTCACACTGATTAGGTAATCTGTTAAAAGAAATTAATTGATATTCTATAATATATATATTTTACCTTGACACTATCATTCGGTGGTGTTGAAAAGTCTGGCCCAATCCAGCCCTTGTTCATTTTTATAAGAGTCAGCCTGTCAGCATTTTCAGTTGACAGGCAGATGCGCTTATCAGTTATAATTCCACCAGTGGCACTAAAAACCCGCTCTGATAAAACGGTAGCGGCAGGGCAGGCCAGGACCTCCAAAGTGTAGAAAGCCAGTTCATTCCACCTATGCAGCTTGGATACCCAATAGTGTTGAGCATTCCGATACTGAAATATCGGGTATCGGCCGATATTCACTGTATCGGAATTCCGATACTTAATTCCGATACTTTTATAATATCGAATACCGGAATCGGAAGTTCCCATAATGCCTGCGCTCTGCAGTGTCTGTGAAGGATGACAAGCTGGATGGCAGCGCTCAGCTGCGATCCAGCTTGTCATCAGAATGCCATCCCAGCGTGGGAGAATTCTCCTGATTGTTTAAAAGCCGGCGGGCGGTAAAAAGCCGCCGGCTTTTAAACAATCACACAGCCCCATACTGCTTCCCCGCAGCCTCCCACCCCGATCCTCCGCTCCCCTCGCCACCTCCAATCCCAATCGTAAATTAGGACCGGGCGGGGAGCGCAGCACCAAGGAGCGAAGGACCCGGGCGGGGAAGCCGGCAGTGAAAAGACTTCACCGCCGGCTTTCCCGTTCTGTGCTGCGCTTTCCCGCCGGTTATTTCAAATGAACAGCTGAGGTATCAGGTGATGCCGATCAGCTGTTCATTTGAAGTAGCCGCGGTGCCCTCAGAGGGTTCATGTGAGTTCATGCTTGACTGCATGAACTCACATGAACTTTCCCACGGCCGCACAGGTCAGCCTCACCTCCCAGACCCGTCATGATTAGTGTGTGCGGGGTGTGTGTGCGGGGTGTGTGTGTGTGCGGGGTGTGTGTGCGGGGTGTGTGTGTGCGGGGTGTGTGTGTGTGCGGGGTGTGTGTGCGGGGTGTCTGTGCGTGCAGGCAGACATAGGCCGATGTGACACTACTACTCCCATCGGCCTATGTCTGTCCCCCGTCCACTCGTGCCAGCAGGATCAGCTCGATGGGAGCAGTAGTTCCCATCAGCCTGATCCTGCTATATAAATTGCCCTACTGTGTCCCCAATAAATGTTAGATACATGTCATTGGTGGCCAGTGGTTACCTAAAAGAAATTAGTTTATACATTACCTGTCCCCGCCGATCGTCACCTAAAATAAAGTAAAAAATAAAAAACTACACCTATACTCACCTAGACACCTAATTCCCCGAAGCCATCGATCTCCTGTAATAAAATATAAAGTAATAAACCACAACCTTATCCTTACCCCTCCGTAGCAGTCCACGAGTGTCCCACGAAGATCTCCAGTTCAGAGCAGCCACATAGAATGTGACCGCTCTGAACCGCTGCCGCCGCTAGAATGACGGGGCCGTAAGGGTTCACCAGAGTTAAGGCAGCGCTGCTCCGGTTAGCTGCTTTACGGCACTGCTGTATCGTGAGAAATTCCCACGGTACAGCACTGCCGTAAAGGAGGTCTCCGGAGCTGCGCTGCCTGAATGCACTCCGGTAACCTCAGTCAGTGGCTCCCGCTGCCGGGAGCGGACGTGTTCCCGGCAGCGTGAGCTTACAGCAGCCATGCACAGCTGTCACCATCTCCAGATGTGACAGCTGTGCATGGGAGATCAGCGCAGGAACGTGGACAGGTAACTATTTTTTTTTAGTAAACTAAGAATTAAATAAAATGGTGTTTTATTTCAAATAAATTATTTTTTTCTGGGTGTAGTGTGTTTTTTCTTTTTAACACTTTGTAGGTTAGTAATGGGGGTGTCTTATAGACACCCATCATTACTAACCTGGGCTTCATGGCAGCTGGCGCTGACATGAACCCCACCACTATTACCCCCTGCCACCGCACCAGGGCAGCGTGGAAGAGCGAGGCTAAGTGCCAGAATTGGCGCATCCTATGGATGCGCCATTTCTGGGGCGGCTGACGGCTGGTGTTTCTAGCCTGGGAGGGGGCCAATATTCATGGCACCCTTCCTGAGCTATTAATATCAGCCCCCAGCTGTCTGCCTAGCCTTTGCTAGCTATTAAAATAGGGGGGACCCCACGTCATTTTTTTTGGGGGGGTCCCCCATTTTAATAGCTAGTAAAGGCTAGGTATTCAGCTGGGGGCTGATATTAGTAGCCTGGGAAGCTCCGTGGGTTTTACCCCCTTCCCAGGCTTCAAACATCTGCCCCAGCCGTCTGCTTAACCTCCGCTAGAGACTAAAATTATGGGGGATCCCACGCCATTTTTTTTTAAAATAAATCCTTTATTTTAACACTAAATGACATTTGAGGACTTAATAAAGATGCAGTCCCTAAATTATTATTTATTTTTTAATAAATTTTTCCCAAAACTTTTGACGTGGGCTTCGCCATATTTTTGTATGCCAGCCAGGTACAGCATCCAGCTTCTATGAACGCGCCATTTTCCGGGGCGGCCGCGGACTGCAATTTTCAGCGGGGGGCAGAAAGCTTGGGCCTCCCTGCGCTGCAGATTCCATCCCCCAGCTGCCTAGTTGTACCTGGCTGGACACAAAAATAGGGAGAAGCCCCACGTTTTTTTTTTTTTAATTATTTCATGAAATTCATGGAATAATTAAGAAAAAAAGGGCTTCCCTATATTGTTGTGTCTGGCCAGGTACAAATAGGCAGCTGGTGGTTGGGGGCAGCCCGTTCCTGCCTGCTGTACCTGGCTGGACACAAATATAGTGTGAAGCCCCACGTCAATTTTTTTTTAATTATTTCAGGAAATTCATGAAATAATTAAAAAAAAATTATGTGGGGCTTCGCCCTATATTTGTGTCCAGTCAGGTACAGCAGGCAGGAACGGGCTGCCCCCAACCACCAGCTGCCTATTTGTACCTGGCCGGACACAACAATATAGGGAAGCCCTTTTTTTCTTAATTATTCCATGAATTTCATGAAATAATTAAAAAAAAATTGACGTGGGGCTTCGCACTATATTTGTGTCCAGCCAGGTACAGCAGGCAGGAACGGGCTGCCCCCAACCACCAGCTGCCTATTTGTACCTGGCCAGACACAACAATATAGGGAAGCCCTTTTTTTCTTAATTATTCCATGAATTTCATGAAATAATTAAAAAAAAAAAAACGTGGGGCTTCTCCCTATTTTTGTGTCCAGCCAGGTACAACTAGGCAGCTGGGGGATGGAATCTGCAGCGCAGGGAGGCCCAAGCTTTCTCCCCCCCCCCCCCCCCCGCTGAAAATTGCAGTCCGCAGCCACCCCGGAAAATGGCGCGTTCATAGAAGCTGGATGCTGTACCTGGCTGGCATACAAAAATATGGCGAAGCCCACGTCAAAAGTTTTGGGAAAAATTAATTAAAAAATAAATAATAATTTAGGGACTGCATCTTTATTAACTCCTCAAATGTCATTTAGTGTTAAAATAAAGGATTTATTTTAAAAAAAATTGACGTGGGGCTTCGCCCTATATTTGTGTCCAGCCAGGTACAGCAGGCAGGAATGGGCTGCCCCCAACCACCAGCTGCCTATTTGTACCTGGTTGGACACAACAATATAGGGAAGCCCTTTTTTTCTTAATTATTCCATGAATTTCATGAAATAATTAAAAAAAAATTGACGTGGGGCTTCGCACTATATTTGTGTCCAGCCAGGTACAGCAGGCAGGAACGGGCTGCCCCCAACCACCAGCTGCCTATTTGTACCTGGTTGGACACAACAATATAGGGAAGCCCTTTTTTTCTTAATTATTTCATGAATTTCATGAAATAATTAAAAAAAAAAAATACGTGAAGCTTCTCCCTATTTTTGTGTCCAGCCAGGTACAACTAGGCAGCTGGGGGATGGAATCTGCAGCGCAGGGAGGCCCAAGCTTTCTCCCCCCCCCCCCGCTGAAAATTGCAGTCCGCAGCCACCCCGGAAAATGGCGCGTTCATAGAAGCTGGATGCTGTACCTGGCTGGCATACAAAAATATGGCGAAGCCCACGTCAAAAGTTTTGGGAAAAATTAATTAAAAAATAAATAATAATTTAGGGACTGCATCTTTATTAACTCCTCAAATGTCATTTAGTGTTAAAATAAAGGATTTATTTTAAAAAAAATTGACGTGGGGCTTCGCCCTATATTTGTGTCCAGCCAGGTACAGCAGGCAGGAATGGGCTGCCCCCAACCACCAGCTGCCTATTTGTACCTGGTTGGACACAACAATATAGGGAAGCCCTTTTTTTCTTAATTATTCCATGAATTTCATGAAATAATTAAAAAAAAAAATGCTTGGGGCTTCGCCCTATTTTTGTGTCCAGCCAGATACAACTATGCAGCTGGGGGCTGGAATCCGCAGCGCAGGGAGACCCAAGCTTTCTGGGCCACCCCCGCTGCAAATTGCAGTCCGCAGCCGCCCCAGAAAATGGCGCGTTCATTGAAGCGCCATCTTCTGGCGCTGTACCCAACTCATCCAGGGCCCTGGTGCGGTGGCTCACTGGGTAATAAAGGGGTTAAGGCCAGCTTGGTATTATCAGCTGGCCCTAAGCCCAAAATTCATGGGGTCACGCCAATATTAGACATGACCGCCATGAATTTCTAGTAAAGTATTTAAAAAAACACAACACCCAGAAAAAAGTCCTTTAATTGAAATAAACACACAATTCTTTATTGTTCTAAATTAAACCATACTTACCATCACGCCCATTCCAGCTGAAGCCAACGATCTCCTGCAATAAAAGTAAAATAATAAAGCAACCTCATCCTTACCTTTCCATGGCTCCCACGACAGCTTCAGCTCTGCTACATCGAGATGACAGGCTGGACCGCAGCAGAACGCTGCCATCCATCCTGTCATCCCGCAGACACTGAGAAGCACAGGCATGCTTGTGCTCCTCAATGTCTGGCTGTGACGGCATAAAGATGAGCCGAGGTCATGTCCAATGAACTCAGCTCACCTCATGTACGTCACTGACAGCGTGGGAAAATTCTCCTGCACTCAGCACTTCAGCGTGAGAATTTTCCCACACTGTCAGTGACGTGCATGAGGTGAGCTGAGTTCATTGGACATGACCTCACCTCATGTATGTCACTGACAGCGTGGGAGAATTCTCACGCTGAAGCGCTGAGTGCAGGAGAACTTTCCCACGCTGTCAGTGACGTGCATGAGGTGAGCTGAGTTCATTGGACATGAACTCGGCTCATCTGGATGACGTCACAGAGAGACACTGAGGAGCGCAAGCATGCCTGCGCTTCTCAGTGTCCGCGGGATGACAGGCTGGATGGCAGCTTTCTGCTGCGGTCCATCCTGTCATCTCGATGTAGCAGAGCTGGAGCTGTCCTGGGAACCATCGAAAGGTAAGGATGAGGTTGGTTTATTATTTTTCTTTTATTGCAGGAGATCGTTGGCTTCAGCTGGAATGGGCGTGATGGTAAGTATGGTTTAATTTAGAACAATAAAGAATTGTGTCTTTATTTCAATTAAAGGACTTTACTCTGGGTGTTTGTGTTTTCTTTTAACTTTGACTATGGGGTTAGTAATGGGGGTGTCTTATAGACGCCTCTCCATTACTAACCTGGGCTTGATGTCAGCTGGCATTATAAGCTGACATCAACCCCAACCCTATTACCCCCTGCCACCGCACCAGGGCAGCGTGGAAGAGCGAGGCTAAGTGCCAGAATTGGCGCATCCTATGGATGCGCCATTTCTGGGGCGGCTGACGGCTGGTGTTTCTAGCCTGGGAGGGGGCCAATATTCATGGCACCCTTCCTGGGCTATTAATATCAGCCCCCAGCTGTCTGCCTAGCCTGTGCTAGCTATTAAATTAGGGGGGACCCCACGTTATTTTTTTGGGGGGGTTCCCCCATTTTAATAGCTAGTAAAGGCTAGGTATTCAGCTGGGGGCTGATATTAGTAGCCTGGGAAGCTCCGTGGGTATTACCCCCTTCCCAGGCTTCAAACATTTGCCCCAGCTCTCTGCTTAACCTCCGCTAGAGCCTAAAATTAAGGGGAACCCCACGCCAATTTTTTTTTAAATAAATCCTTTATTTTAACACTAAATGACAAGTACAGTAATCAACACTGTCACTGTACTTCATATATATGTGACTGACATGTTTCTATCTATCTAATCTATGTGTGATTCTCTATTCTTTCTGTTCTAAATTGTCGGGTACAGATGCTGAATTGCCGGCCGGCTTTCTTAAAGAGACGGTGCATGAAAACACTATTATTTTTTTAAATAAATCCTTTACACTAAATGACAAGTACAGTAAGCAACACTGTCACTGTACTTCATATATATGTGACTGACATGTTTCTATCTATCTAATCTATGTGTGAAGCTCTATTCTTTCTGTTATAAATTGTCGGGTACCGCTGCTGAATTGCCGGCCGGCTTTTTTAAAGAGACGGTGCACGAAAACACTATTATTTTTTTTAATAAATCCTTTACACTAAATGACAAGTACAGTAAGCAACACTGTCACTGTACTTCATATATATGTGACTGACATGTTTCTATCTATCTAATCTATGTGTGATGCTCTATTCTTTCTGTTGTAAATTGTCGGGTACCGGTGTATGCCGCTGATGAATTGCCGGCTTTTCATGTCATTCTACATTATTCTTAGTTGTTTTACTTCATGTAGAATTAACCTACAAGGAAAGAAAGGGTTTATTTTCATTCCGATATTTGTGTCCCATTGACTTGCATTGGTTTCCGGTATCGGAATCGGCGATATCCGATACTTTTTGGGTATCGGCCCGATCCAATCCGATACGATATTTCCTGATATCGGAAGGTATCGCTCAACACTAATACCCAATAATTATAAGTCACAGAGGAATCACGGAGGACGTTGGTACGGTTGGCAAGGTACTCCCTTAGCATCTTCCCAAACTTTGCACTCCTTGCGAGAGTACCCCGCGCCTCAGGGACTATGCGATGGGAGGGGCTGAGAAAATTCTCCCAGAACTTTGACAGTGTACCCCTGCCTCTGCTGGATTGAAGTTGTGTATCTCTTGCCTGTACTCATTGGTTGTCCAATGAACTGTGACCTCTGCCGCCAGCGTTTTCAGATGGGAATTTTTTTAATAGTTCCACAACAAGGGCCTTCTGGTACTGCCCCATTTTTGTAGACCTGTCCGCCTCAGGAATAAGAGATATAAAGTTCTCCTTGTAGCGTGGGTCTAGAAGTGTCACCAACCAGTAATGACTGTCACCCAATATTTTGAGAACGCGAGGGTCATGGGAAAGGCTGCGTAACATAAACTCAGCCATGCGTGCCAGACTGCTAACAGGCAAGACTTCCGTGTCTTCACCAAGAGGATGACTGACCATGCTCTCCTCCTCCTCCTCTCTGTCCTCTGGCCATCCACGCTGAACAGACAGTATGACAGTTGTGTAGGTAGTACCGTCTATAGCGCATGAAACTAGCTCCTGTTCTTCCTCCTCCTCTTCCTCATTGTCACCCAATCCACGTTGGGCTGTGTGTAATCACCCTATATGGTTCCTTGCTCCATCTCATCATGCTCCGCCTGCAATGCATCCTCTTTGATTGTGAGCAGATAGCATTTCAGAAGACAGAGAAGTGGGATGGTGACGCTAATTATGGCGTCATCACCGCTCACCATCTTGGTGGAGTCCTCAAAGTTTTGGAGGATGGTACATATGTCTGGCATCCACATCCATGTCCACTCCTGAGGTCTTATGTGTGGAATCTGAACTGAATACCGACGGCCTTGTTGATGCTGGTACTCAACAACTGCCCTCTTCTGCTCACAAATCCTTCCCAACATCTGCAGTGTAGAGTTATAACGCGTGGGGACATCACATACCAGTCTGTGAGCCGGAAGCTGCAAATGCTGCTGAAACACGGCAAGGGCGGTGGAAGCTGTAGGTGACTTTCTAAAATGGGCGCACAGGCGGCATACTTTAACAAGCAGATCCGGCAGCTCTGGGTAGGATTTGAGAAACCGCTGGACCACGAGGTTAAGCACATGGGCTAGGCATGGTACGTGTGTGAGCTCGCCTCACCTCAGAGCCGCCACCAGGTTCCGGCCATTGTCACATACGACCATGCCTGGCTGTAGGTTCAGCGGTGTGAGACACAAATCTGCCTGCTTTTTCAGAGCTGTTCACAACTGTTCAGCATTGTGCGGTTTGTCACCTAAACATATTAGCTTCAGCACAGCCTGTTGCCACTTGGCCGAAGCAGTGCTGCAGTGCTTCCAGCTTGTGACTGATGTGGTCATTTTGGAGATGGAGGTTGAGGAGGATGAGGTGCAGGAGCTGTAGACCGTGGGGGCAACCCTGATTGACCTAGGGCCCGCAATCCCTGGCATCGGGAGGACGTGTTCCGTCCCAAGGTCCGACTGGGTCCCAGCTTCCACTATGTTAACCCAGTGTGCCGTCAGCGAGATATACCGTCCCTGCCCACAAGCACTTGTCCACGTGTCTGTGGTTAGGTGGACTTTCCCGGTAACTGCTTTGTTGAGGGCACGCCTAATGTTTTGGGACACGTGCTTGTGTAATGCGGGGATGGCACACTGGGAGAAAAAGTGGCGGCTGGGGACCGAGTACCGAAGAACGGCCGCTGCCATCAGGTTGCGGAATGCTTCCGTCTCCACGAGCCTAAAAGGCAACATTTGTAGCGTAAGCAGTCGTGAAATGTGGGAATTTAGTAGTGTGGCCTGTGGGGCGTTGGCTGCGTATTTGCGCTTGCGTTCCAAGGACTGGGGTATGGACAACTGAACGCTGCGCTGGGACAAGGACGTGGACGTGCTTCCTGATGCTGCTACTTGAGAGTGTACAACGACAGGAGCAAGGCAGGAGGCATCTTCACATGCACCATGGACAGGGTATTGGCTTGCATGTACAACAGCGGAAGACGCAGTGGTGCCACCCGCAGACGCTGTTCCTGGACCCTGGGGTTTGGCCCACAAAGTCGGGTGCTTTGCTGCCATGTGCCTGATCATTTTGGTGGTGGTCCGGCTGGTCGTTTTGCCACCCCTGATGATGCTGGCCTGGCCGGTGGTGCAAATGGCCTTTTTGGGGTTATAGGCAGAGTCTTTAAAAAACAACCAGACTCGAGAAGACCTAACAGTTGTACTGACAACTTCCTTCATGTTGGTGTTCCGGGAAACGGTTGTCTGCCTTCTTTCTGCGTGACCTTGTGTCTGTGGCCACCACACTGCTTCTTCCTGCCTGTTGGGGTGCTGTGCCTCCCTCCCCCTGTGTGCTGCTGTCCTCGCTCTGCATGTCCTCCTGCCAGGTTGGGTCAGTTACTATATCATCCACCACCTCGTCTTCCACTTAAGCACTGTGGTCCTCCTTCTGACTTTCTGGCAATTGTGTCTCATCATCGTCCACCTCTTGTGACACTTTCCCACAGTTGCCTTCGTGTGATCGTGGCTCAAATATTTGGGCATCGCTACATGCGATCTCCTCTTGCCCTTCTTCAAGTGGACCGGGCGAGAGGCCAGAATCTATAAATGGAAAAGTGAACAGCTCTTTGGAGTGTCCAAGTGTGGGATCAGTTGTCTCTGGGCACTCGGCATGGTGGGAGGAAGGAGGTTCAGGGTGAGGAATATGCGGTCCAGACTCACAGCTACTGAGATTTGACCGTATGGAAGACAAAGTGGTGGTGATGGTTTCTAAGTGACTGGAAGCATTATCTGCTATCCAACCAATAACCTTTTCACACTGCTCTGTGTTCAATAGTGGTGTTCTGCTGTCCCCTATTAATTGGGACAGGAAAGTTGAGCGAGAAGATGTGGGTGTTTGTTGTGGCACAATTTCAGCTTGCTCATGGCCTCGGCCTCTGCATGCACCATCATCACCATCACGTCCAGTTCCCCGTCCCTTGCCACGTGCCTTGCCCATTTTAAATGGAGGACAATATCTTCCACGCTCACTACAAATGACTGAATTTGGAGCGAACTTATATGTGATCCGTGTGACGGAGAAAACAGAGTTTTAAATACCTGGCCTGTAGGTAACTATTTTGAACAGCAAACTGGTGTCAATTGCTTCACTGACACACTGAAACAAATTTTTAATGGAGGTCAGAACTGGCAGTATTTTCTGAAAACGTATATGTGATCTGTGTGACGGAGAAAACAGAGTTTTAAATAGCTGGATTTTTAGAGCTGTAATCTGGAAAGGACCTGGCTGTATTCTGCAGTGCCAACAAGCAAATGGCGCAGAAAAACTGTGTTCTCTGGATTGCTTTTTAAGCAAATAATGAGGATTAAGATCCAAAAAAAAGATTCCTGGCCCCTGAGACCTGGGCCTATTTCTAGAAATATCTAACAGCAGCTGCAGACAAAACTGGAATGGAGCCTCTGGTGCTATGTGCACTGCAGTCTGCTATACACACTGCCTGCCTGCCTATATACACTGCCTGCCTGATATCTCTGCAGATGGATTATTCCTCAGAAGGACTGTTTGTTGAGATGGATATGTGTCTCTAATATAGTTTGATACACCTACGCTAACGAGAAACAAGCAAATCTCTCCCTAGCTCAGCAGCAGCTCTCCCTACACTGTCTTATTCCAGAGTGACTGTGACGAGCATGGTGGCGCCAGGTCTGATTTAGACCTGATGATGCTGTGCGGCCAGCCAATCACTGTAATGCAACAACCAACATGGCTACGGCATTACAGTGAGTGGCAGGTAATCCTTGCATGTTCATTGGCACTCTAAAGAGCGCCAAACATGCAGGGAGGAGACACGAGCTCCCGCTGAGCAACCCCGGAAATACTCGGTGAGCGCTGAGCAGCTCGAGCAGTGAGATGCTCGGGTGAGCACCGAGCAGTAGCGAGCATGCTCGCTCATCACTAGTAGACACATAATACGGACCCTATCCCAGTTATTTAGTCACTATCACAAAAAGAAGAAATTATACTAATCAAATCATCACAAGGGGACTAGATCTTTGAATCACTATGACTGGTAGGTAACACATTTAAAACATAAGAACAACATGAATCAGTTCTCATATATGGAGATACCACCTAAGCCAGTCATTACCAATATATAAGAATATATAGGGAATGGGTACAGATAGCATACAATTAATGACAGAATAGTAAGGAAACATATTCAAAGAATCCCAATAGTATGTCACATAAACCACAAGAGGCATGCAACACAGTATACATGGCATAACCATTGAATAAATTATAATATATGATAGATGATATACTATATGCAACATTTACATAGGTAAAGTACGGCAGCAACAGACGTGAATATAAAATATACAATGAAGCAATTTCTGCAGGCCAGGATGTTCAAGGGAAGTGAAATAATGCCATATGTCCGGATCAATAAAGTGAACCAGGGGTCCTAGAGGGCATAAAGATATATATAGTTATAATATGAACTTAAAAATCTAAAAACAATTAAAAAGAAGGTTCAACCATGAAGGCTCGCACGATTGGAAGGAGATGGAACAATAGGGGTGGATGATTACAGGAAGGGTACATAACTAATATTTTCATTTAGTCCATTTGGGTGGAGCGTATTCAATGTCCATATCCAACGTGATTCAAATTGGGCCAATATCTGACCAACTTTACCTCTACGTATATTAGGTGTAATTGAATCGATACCTCTAATTCTGAGGAGAGAGGCATCACACATATGGTGGAGTTTAAAATGTCGTGGTAATGTTTTTAATGTGGATGCGTCCATGTGGTCAGATGCTGCAATGATCCCAAGGACATGTTTGCGAATCCGTATCTTGAACTGACGAGTCGTCAAGCCTACATAGATAAGTTCGCAAGGACATGTCGCAAAATATATCACATTTTTGGTGGTACATCTGATAAATCTGTTGATCGTGTAGGTTTTGGATCTGACTTAAAGAACGTATCACTACGATCCACATTAGAACACGCTACGCACCGACCACACGGAACACATCCACATCTCCTTGTTAGAATCTATTTTCTTTTACTATCCGCCATCTTGATGTGGTTTGCTGGCTTCTAGTCTTTTCCTCTGGTGCTGGGTTTCTTGGTCACGTGATCTCTGCACTCTTTATTACCCAGCACCTGGCTCGCATTCCCCACTGGACATCAGAGTTGTTACGCTTGTGCTCTGGCTAAGTAGCTGTAGCGTCGGCGTCTCTGCCTTCTTCCAGGCAGAGACGCCGTCCCTCTCACTTCCTCGCTCCCCGCTCTCCTTCCCAGTCTGCTGTCGGCGCGCGCAGCCCTGTAGCTTCGGCATCTATGCTTCCTGCCGGGCAGAGACGCCGTCCCTCTCACCACACTCCCCGCTCTCCTTCTCAGCCTGCTGTCTGCGCTTTCAGTCCCCCGGGCATTGTGCTTAGGGCGCGCGCTCCCCCCCTCTTAAAGGGGCCGCGCGCGCCGTCCTAAGGAGTCCCCGGCCAATTGCCGAGGGTCCTCCCATATATAGGGCACCTCCTCAAAAATGGAGGTGCCCGAGCAAAGTTGTTGCACAGTTTCTGATCTCTGCTTCAGCCCTCAGGTCCCGCTGCTAGCCTGACTCCTCGTCCTGCCTGCCAGCCTGTTATCTGCCCGTTACCTGCCGAGCCTGCCAGCCTGCTCACCTGGAGCGCTCACCTGTTACCCACCTGTTACCTGCCTTGTCGGTCTGCCCGTTCACCTGGGAGCGCCCGCCTGTTTCCTGCCAGCCTGCCTGGAGGCTCTGCCGTCACTTGCTGTGACCACCTGCCTGGTAAACCTAGAGACTACTACCTGCTCTGCTGTCACGTACCGTGACCACCTGTCAGCTACCAGAGACTTCTGCCTGCTTGCCGTGTCCATCCGTCATACCGGTCAGTCCCAGCCATCTGACCCGTGGGAGCCACCTGCTCTCTTACAAGGTCATCCCCAGAGTAGCACCTGGTCCCTCAGCCCTGATCCTCCCTGGTCACGGTGTCGTTTGCTGCCGTCCGACCAGGGTCGGTTCGGGTTGATACTTAGTCACGCCCCTCTGGGTCCCCCCTTGCAACTCGGCACAGAGGTTCCACCACCCGGACCTGTAACAGTAGCCTTGTTCAGTTCTTTGTGCTTTGGACAATTGTTATCCTGGGATTTCTTGTTCCACCAATTTTGTTCCCGTTAATCTTCGATTCTGCAACTAACATTTCTGTTTGGAGGTCTCCTGCTTTTGCTTCCAGTCCTTAGATCTTTTAGGGACCCCTTTCCCTTTCCTTCAGGTCTTCGTTTGAGTTCAGTGCAAGAGTTTTGGTGGGGCTATTCATAAGGAATAGGGCACCCACCCCAGCATAGGGTTAAGCTGAGTCTCAGCGCAGGGACAGCTTTTCCCTCCTATTCCTTAGTTCTAAGTTGCAGAACACAACAGTGTGTCCAGCCGCGTTTTTTTTTTTCTTCTCCTCGCCTCTTCCTTGATTTTCTTCGGTATGAGTACCATCCAGAATCTTGCTCAACGCTTGCAAGGATTGACTCTGGAGGTTGCCAGTCTTCAGCAGTACGTGAGTAAATACCCTGCAGAACGCTATGACAAACCTAAGGTAGGATTACCTGAGTGTTTCTCGGGGAAATGACAGGATTTTTTTTCTTTTAAAAATACTTGTTTGTTGTATTTTCAGCTCAGACCTAGATCTTCCGGGAGTGAACTACAGCGTGTAGGGATTATTATGTCTCTATTGTGTAAGGAACCTAAAATCTGGGCATTTTTCTTGGCTCCTGATGATCATTGTTTGAGGTCTGTCGAGGCATTTTTTGATGCCATGGGTTTGCTATATGATGATCCTGATCGGGTTACATCAGCTGAGGCAGAGCTCAGACGTCTCAAACAGGGTTCTCTTGATGCTGAGAGTTGTTGCACCCTGTTCAGACGATGGTCTGCAGAGGTCAGGTGGAGCGACCCTGCACTCAAGTTTCAGCTTCTGGCAGGTTTGAGTGAAAGGGTTAAAGATTTGCTCATTGCATTCCCTGCACCTGATACTCTGCAAGTTGCCATGCAGTTAGCTATCCGTGTGGATAGAAGGTTCAGGGCTAGACAGAATGAGGAGAAGTTTCCTGTATTGCTGGATTCTGTTTCTCACGATATTCCTGCCAACACTGGGGAACCTATGCAGGTCGGGGCAATGTCATCCCGTTCAAAGGAGAGGGACAGGAGGTTCTCTGAGGGACTTTGCTTGTATTGCAGTAAGGCTGATCATTTTTTAAAGCAGTGTGGTTCGCTTAAGGAAAGAAAAAAAAAATGGTCAGAAGAAATAACACTCCCGTTCGCATTGCGTTTTTATGTTCTGCTGGGGTGTTTTTTTCTGGTAATAACACCTGTCAGGGTCGTTTGATTGAGTTTCAGGTTATGGTGGATTGTGGTTCTGCACATAATTTGATTGATCAACAATTTCTTGAAAAGTATAAGTTTGATTCTGAACCTTTGTCGTCTCCTTTTCCTGTGGTGGCGATTGATAATACTCCCCTGGAGCATGGGAGCATTCTTCGAAAGGTCACTGGGTTTCCGCTTACTATGAATATGGAACATCAGGAGCAGATTGACTTATTTGTACTTGCTAAGTTGCCTTCCCCGGTCGTCCTGGGGTTGCCTGGTTAAAAGTGCATAATCCTTTGCTGGACTGGTCATCTGGTTCCATAAGATCCTGGGGTCAGGGGTGTTATGGTAAGTGTTGTAATGTTCACATTGTGGCTGTTGTGAAGGGGGAGTTACCTGAACCCCTTCAGGATTTTTGGAGGGTTTTTTCAGAGGTGGAGTCGAAAGCTTTACCACCTCATAGAGATTACGATTATGCTATTGACTTCATCCCTGATGCTAAGCTCCCTAAGAGTCGGTTGTTTAATCTGACAATTCCCGAGAGGGAGGCTTTGAAGGAGTACCTTCAGACTAGTTTAGCTGCAGGTCACATGAGACCCTCTAAGTCTCCTGTGGCGGTTGGGTTCTTTTTTGTCAAAAAGAAGGATGGAGGTCTTAGGCCATGTCTGGATTTTCAGGAGATTAATAAGATCACTGTGCGCAATCCTTACCTGTTACCACTTATTCCGGATTTGTTTAACCAATTTACCGGTGCTAAATGGCTTTCTAAGATTGACCTTCATGAGGCACATAATTTGCTATGGGTGAAGGACGGAGATGAATGGAAGACAGCTTTTAACACCCCGGAACGCCCCTGCATTTTTTCAAAATTTCATCAATGACATTCTGAGGCCCTTGATCGGTAGGAGTGTTATTGTTTATCTGGATGACATTTTGATTTATTCATCGGATCTTGAGTCTCATTGGCAGAGAGTCTGCAAAGTTCTTCAGATACTGAGAGATAACATACTCTTTGCTAAATTGGAGAAGTGTCAGTTTGCTGTCCAGAAAATTCGTTTTTTGGGTTACTTTGTCTCTTGTGATGGTTTTGAGATGGACCCGGTGAAAGTTCAGGCTGTGCTGGAGTGGCTGAGGCCTGAGGGTTTGAAGTCCGTACAGAGGTTTTTGGGGTTTGCCAATTATTACAGGAAATTCATGAAGAATTTCTCTGTCATCGCTAAACCCATTACTGATCTCACCAAGAAAGGTGCTGATACAGTCCAATGGTCCACTGAGGCTATTGAAGATTTGGAGTATCTCAAGGAGAGGTTCAGCTCTGCTCCTGTTCTTATCCAGATGGATGAGACCAAGCCATTTTTGTTTGAGGTGGATGCCTCATCTATAGGCGTAGGGGCAGTTCTGTCCTAGGAGGGTGAGGATAGGGTGCATTCCTGTGCTTTCTTTTCAAAAAACTTTTCTGAGACAGAGCTCAACTATGATGTTGGGAATCGTGAGTTGTTGGCTATTAAACGAGCATTGGGGACATTTTTTGGAGGGGGCTCGACATCCTATACAGGTTTTCACTGATCATAAGAATTTGATTTATCTGGATGCAGCTAAACGTTTGAATGCCCGTAAGGTGGGTACTGTTTTTTGCCTGGTTCAATTTTTCCGTAACCTTTGTCCCGGGGACAAAGAATATTAAGGCTGACGCTTTGTCTCTTAGTTTCTCTCTAGCAGTGAATGTTGAGAGGGAGGTGTGTATTTTGCAGAGAGGGGTGGTGGTGGCCGCATTGGATTCTGAGTTGGAGAAGAGCATCCTAGGAGCTCAGAGTGCGGCACCAACTAACACTCCGTGTGGTAAATTGTATGTGCCTAGAGCCTTGAGGAGATTTGTTGAATGTCATGAGTCTCGGTTGGAGGGTCACCCAGGGATTTCGGAAACTAGGAAGTCTATCGGTTGGAGTTTCTGGTAGCCAGGGTGGCAAAGGGAAGCCATGAAGTCGGTGCGTCAGTGTTCTGTGTGCGCTAGGTCGAAGGCCTCTCACGCCCAGGCTGTGGGGTTGCTATGCCCCTTGGAAGTTCCAAGTTCGCCATGGACGCACTTTGCCATGGATTTTATCACCGATCCGCCTTTATCGGAGGGTTTTTCTGTCATCTGGGTTCTGTTCAACAAGTTACCTTGCGCCAAGACTCTTGCTAAGGCTTTTGTGAAGGAGATTGTCAGGCTCCATGATGTTCCCACGGACATTGTTTCCGATAGAGGACCACAGTTTCCAGGATCAGCCTTGAAAATGTGACAAGATCTGACCAATATATCTCTCAGTCGAGGGAATTGTGAGTGAAAGTTGGTAATAAACCTCACCTTTCTTTGGTACTCCCTGTATCTCCAGTACCATACAGTAGGCTATGACGGGATGTAAATCTGGCCCTATTGTATGCCCTCTTCACCATCCGGCGGCTGTAGCCACGGACATAGAACCTCTCCTTAAGTTCCCAAGCCTGCATCTCAAAATAAACATCAGTGGAGCAAATTCTCCGTAATCGTAAGAACTGCCCCACTGGTATTAATTGGATCATATGTCTCAGGTGTGCTGAGGAGGCACGCAACAGTATATTCCTGGAAGTTGGCTTTCAGAAAATATCCGTCTGTATGCAATTAGTGCCATCCCTCCTCAGAGACACATCCAAGAATTCTACACGGTGCTCATCAAATTGATAAGTGAGATGTATGTTACGATCATTAACATTCAACTGGAGCATGAATTCCTGTAATGATGACGTTGATCTCCGCCAGATAAGGAGAATGTCATCGATGTACCGCCTCCAAAGGAGGACGCGGCACATCAACGCCTCCCGATCCTGCAGGTAGAGGTCTCTCTCCCACAGCTCCAGGAACAGATTGACATAGGCAGGGGCAAAAGCCGTGCCCATGGCTGTTCCCTGGAGCTGCAGAAAGAAGGACCCATTAAAAACAAAAAAATTGTGGGTAAGTGTGAATTCAAGTAACTCTAAAATGAGGTCCCTTAGTGGCCCAGGCAAATCTGATGTCCCCAAAAAGAATTTCACAGCAGCGAGTCCATCCATATGTCTAATATTAGTATAGAGCGACTCTATATCTTCTGTCACTAAGATGGTATCGCTCTCAATATATAGATCATCAAGTTTTCTCAGTAATTCCCCAGTATCTTTTAAAAAAGAAGGCAAACATTCAACTAACAGTTGTAAATGAGAGTCAATCCATCTATTAACATGCTCCAAGAAATTCCCCCCTCCTGAGACGATGGGGCGACCGGGAGGAGTAATGGCATTTTTGTGGATTTTTTGGTAATAGAGTGTGGGGATAATTGGTGCAGGTACTAACAGAGCAGAGGCAAGTTCTTTAGTGATAATTTCATTGTCCAATGCCCTATTAATAATAGATTTTAATTCAGCATGTTTTGAATTAGAAAACAGTGTGCAATGTTCCCAAAGCATGGAAATAAAAACTAGTATAAAGATTTTGCATCTGACAGGAGATCTGACACCTCAGCCCCTAAGGTAATTAACCTATCAGATATTATTCTCACTCCGGCACAAGTAGACGTTCTCAATAAAGGGCTATCATTCTCACCAGCATCCAAATTTGATTATTTTACAGCATTAAAAGATTTACCATATTTTTCGGACTATAAGACGCACCTAGGTTTTAGAGGAGGAAAAAAAAAAAATTCAAGCCAAAAATGTGTTCAAGATGCACTTTTAAGGGGGAGGGGGTCTTCTGCTGACACTGGTATAGGGGTAATGTCCCCCAATTCTGACAATATCCCCCATCCTGGTATATATGCCCCCCCTTCCTTTTATACGTGTTCCCCATCCCCATCCTGGTATGCCTGGCATCCCTCAATCCTAGTATGCATGGAACCCCTCCATCCTGGTATGCATGGCACCCCTCATCCTTATCCTGGTATGCATGGCACCCCTCATCCCTGTCCTGGTATGCATGGCACCCCTCATCCCTGTCCTGGTATGCATGGCACCCCTCATCCCTGTCCTGGTATGCATGGCACCCCCAGTCCCTACCCTGGTATGCATGGCACCCCTAATCCCTATCCTGGTATGCATAGCACCCCTAATCCCTATCCTGGTATGTACGGCCCCTCATCCTAATCCTGGTATGTATGGCCCCCTCATCTTTATCCTGTTATGTATGCCTCCCTCAGCGTTACCCTGGTATGTATGGCCCCCTCATCCTTACCCTGGTATGTATCTTGGAACCGCTATATAGATGATATTCTTTTCTTTTGGCAGGGTTCGGATGCGGAGTTGTCAGAATTTATTGAAATGCTTAATACCAATGATCTCAATATCACACTTACTTACAAAATGTGATGAAATGACATTGATTTCTTAGATGTTCGATTGGAAGTGGACTCCACAGGGACTATTCAAACTAATGTACACAGAAAATCAACTGCCGCCAACACACTACTTCACGCTGAATCTTCTCACCTCAAAAAATCGATAGAAAGCGTCCATATCGGACAGTTTTTATGTATGCGAAGAATATGCTCCATTAACGCGGACTTTGAAAAACAATCCCTTAATCTCAAAGATAGTTTTGCCGAACGGGGCTACTTGGATAAAGAAATTAAACGAGGCTGTCGCCATGCAAAATTCTCCAAGAGACACGATCTGCTATATCAAGTTAGAACAAGACAAAATGATGATACTGTTAGATTCATATCAACATTTAACGCCAGAAGTAAGGAGGTACTTGCGTGTCTCGACAAATATTGGAATATCCTCACCTTAGATCCGGTACTTTCCAATTATGTTACCAGTCATCCATCAATTAATTACCGGCGAACCAAGAATCTGATGAACAAATTGGTGAGCAGCTTTTCTAAGAAACATGCCCAGAAGACCATATTTGATTCAGGCAAACCAAAATGGGGCTGTAAGCCCTGTGGAACTTGCGTAGCATGCCCTAACGTGATTAAGACCAATATCTTCAACAATTCATCAAACTCTAGAAGCTGCAAGATAACTCATGAGATTACATGTAAGACTATTGGAGTCATCTATATGGCAAGCTGTCCATGTGAAAAGCACTAGATTGGCCTCACCACACGTGAACTTCGCAGACGCGTTAGGGAACATGTTTTAGACATTCAGTCAGCTAAAGAAAACAGTGATTATACTGAACTGAAAACTCTACCACGGCACTTTAAAGACTTTCATAAGTGTGATGCATCCAAACTAAAGGTAAGGGGGATTGACAGAGTGCACCTAGACATGATAGGGGGAATTGGAAAAAGATATTTGCACAAAGGGAGGTGAAGTGGATCTCGGTCTTGGAAACACTGTCGTCTCGTGGTCTCAATGAGACAATTAGTTTTGTCCCGTTTCTATAATTATATATTATGGTCTTCATGTTGTTTTTATTGATGTTTTTATGACTGTTTTTATTTACTTTTGTTTCTTTTCTTCCCATTTTTCTTAGATATTTCGCCGACGAGTTTCCATTGTCATGATAAACACTTACGCTATTATAAGGATCAAGCAGATTGGAGAATGTCTCCTGTTATTAATGAATATCTACTCCATTACTTTGTCTTTTGGAGCCAGGGACTTCAATATGACTTATATATTACCAGCTTTTTGCGCTTTACTTCTATATATCTCTTCTTAACGATATAGGGGATACTTTAGTGGATTTTGTATCTTTATCACTGAATTTTGTAGTAAATTTGATCCACTTTACAACATCTTGCTACATATCCCTTAGGTTTATTGATGCCCCAGTGAATTTGATACTACTTATTTTTGTATAATGCATGTATTACTTACACTTATATATATCCAATTCCCCTGAACTGACTTTTCTTATATTTTTTGCTCCCAGATTGATGCCTGTATGTTTCATCCTATCTACAGTTTTCTATTGGGTTTCTTATGTTTCTTTTTTCCAATTTTCCATTTACTATTTCCACTTCCCCTC
This sequence comes from Phyllobates terribilis, assembly GCF_046119375.1. NCBI lineage: Eukaryota > Metazoa > Chordata > Amphibia > Anura > Dendrobatidae > Phyllobates > Phyllobates terribilis. The sequence goes on from NW_027362771.1 coordinate 298,553,245, forward strand.
TCCCTATATTACTTTTCAATCTGTTCCTATTTTATTATTGATGTCTGTTATTTTCACAAACTTACCTTGGTCCTTGGTGTATGTTCTATACATCTTTGTTATGCGGACTCCCACTCAATATGCGGGCCCTCCCCGTTAGCCATTTGCTTGCTCTCTATTGTGGAACGCCCACATCATTCCTCTCCGCCTCTCATAGGCTTCACATTGAAGCTACTTTCCTGCGTTCCACTGTGGAACGCTTTCAGTGATCACTTTCGCCCTTCTGTGTTCCACGGTGGAGCGCATGCGGACGTCACCTCCGCCTTTTCGCCGCGCTCCAATGGAATCGCGCCGCTGGGGCTGGGGGTGGGGTCGGCTGTCATGCACGGCAGCTGCCTGTTATTATCCCCGCATTACACTTCATTATGGGCGCATATATAAGAGTGCTACTACTGACACCATATTAGTTCTCGTCAAAGCCCTCCTGCGGCGAAACGCGCGTCGGACATTCCCCACGGGGGGTACTGTGGCTTCCAGTGGTATGTACCATTGATTACCTTGATTATCTTGATAACTATTATTTATTTTTTGGTGGTCCTTCTTGGCACACATGTTTGCTAAAGTGGCAAGTGTTGGCTTGTACTTTCCAGTCTATTCTGGGTACTTACCTTTATCTTAATATTATTGCTTAAGTACTGTCTTTGAGAGTTCTTTGTGTATGCCATATATTGCTGCACTGTCACTTTATTTTGCTATGACTTAAACACCATTATTGCCATTTATACTTTAAATTGACTGATTACTTGATATGCACTATCACTTCATTAGTCTGTGAATAGCCAGTTTACAGTGGGTACGGAAAGTAATCAGACCCCTTTAAATTTTTCACTCTTTGTTTCATTGCAGCCATTTTTCTCATGAAAGTACACTCTGCACCCCATCTTGACTAAAAAAACAGAAATGTAGAAATTTTTGCAAATTTATTAAAAAAGAAAAACTGAAATATCACATAGTCATAAGTATTCAGACCCTTTTCTCAGTATTGAGTAGAAGCACCCTTTTGAGCTAGTACAGCCATGAGTCTTCTTGGGAATGATGCAACAAGTTTTTCACACCTGGATTTGGGAATCCTCTGCCATTGTTCCTTGCAGATCCTCTCCAGTTCCGTCAGGATGGATGGTGAACGTTGGTGGACAGCCATTTTCAGGTCTCTCCAGAGATGCTCAATTGGGTTTAGGTCAGGGCTCTGGCTGGACCAGTCAAGAATTGTCACAGAGTTGTTCTGAAGCCACTCCTTTGTTATTTTAGCTCTGTGCTTAGGGTCATTGTCTTGTTGGAAGGTGAACCTGCAGCCAAGTCTGAGGTCCAGAGCACTCTGGAAGAGGTTTTCATCCAGGATATCTCTGCACTTGGCCGTATTCATGTTTCCTTCAATTGCAACTAGTCGTCCGTCCTGTCCCTGCAGCTGAAAAACACCCCCATAGCATGATGCCACTGACGCGCCCCCTGGGCCAGTGTTGTTTGGGGAATACCCGGAGCCGGATCAGATGGGGGTTGTAGTCTCCGAGTGGCGGTGACCCGGTCCGTGCCCAGGGTGTCAAGCTCAGTGTGTGGCAGTCCTTACAGATGTTATTAGTGTTCTTTGTGTCGACTACGCCACCCGTTGATTTGCGGTCAATACGGCCGCCGCTGCAGCAGGGTCCGCTGAGGCTGGTGGTGCTTGTGCAGCTCTGGTAGTATAACCCCCAACGGGAGGGGTATAGCCTCAGGGGGTCAGGTGTAGAGGATGGTGGTAGTGGTGGTGCAGTGTGGATCTTAAGAAGACTCCGAGCCGGGCTGTGCAGTTCAGGGTTTTTACTTACTGCTGTTCTTGTGGTCACTCTGGCCTTAAGTGACCGCCCGAGCCGTGCTGCGTCCACCAGGTCTTGGACTCGGCCAACCCCCAGGTGATTCTGGAGCGTGGTCCTGAGCTCCCTTTCTGACTTGTCCTTCTCTCTGGCCTTCCCCACCAGGGATCCACCTAAGTCCGGCTCCCTCAGGCCTCTTGTTGGTAACCCTTGTCTCTGGGTTCCCTGACCCTATTCTTGGTTTGCCTTCCGGGTGGATTTAGTGGGTGGTCGTGGCAGATCCTGCCCACGACCTCCGGTCTCTGGCTAAGGTGTGCTGTAGCCTCCACCAGCTTGGGATCCGGTACCCTGTTGCCAACTCTTCACCCTCTGATCTAATTTTGGGTTCTTGGAGTTCCCTCTTCTCCCCCTTCTGGGTCCTTCTTTCTCCTCTCTCTCTGCTTCTCAGGCTCTCTCAGACTGACCAAACCTCTACAAAAGACTGACGTCTCACAGACTGACCCTGATCTAAGATGGTTCCCACCTTATATACTCCCTCTATGTGTGAGCTCAGGTGACCAGCACCCAATGAGCTCCTAGCTTTACCCAGGCTGCTCCCCCTATCTGCCCCTACACTACTGGGATGTTCCACCCCCCTCCCACTCCAGCCAGGAACAGACACTGTCGTACCTGCACATTTCTCTAGTGGGAGTACCATCGGTCTGTCCCTCGGAAATGGGATGTGTGTAGTGCATGCAGCTAACTGAGCTCAGTTCCACACTCCATCCTTACCCGGGAGTGGAATATCACACCTCTGGGTTGAGGTGCAATACCCCTGTAGCAGCCGAATCCTCAGGGTGCTACACCACCACCACCATATTTCACTGTTGGGATTGTATTGGGCAGGTGATGAGCAGTGCCTGGTTTTCTCCACACATACCGCTTAGAATTATCACCAAAAAGTTCTATCTTCGTCTCATCAGATCAGAGAATCTTATTTCTCATAGTCTGGGAGTCCTTCATGTGTTTTTGCAGTACCGGAAATATCAGGACGTGTGAAACCGGCATTATTGAATTACATGGGTCAGTGTGCTGTCCGATCAAATATCTAACAGTACACATCCGATTTGTCAGCTCGTCTGCATGAACCCAAAGATAGACAGGTCTCATGCATGGCAGTACATCAGAACTGCAGTGTATGAGACCAGCAATCAAAGTGGTCTTAGGACTAAGTAAAAAAAAGAAAAGTTCAAATAAATGTAAAAATTTAAAAAAGATTACACAAAAAGTGGAAAAAAAATAATTAAATGAAGGTTGTTTTTCCACTAAAAACGCAGAATTTGTGTAAAAACAAAAATAAACTGCATTCTGTACAACCCAAACTATAAAGTTGTCACGTTATTTTTTCCGTATTGTGAACATCATAAAGAGATAAAAAATAGCTAAAAGTGTATCTTTTTCATAATACTGACACTCAAAAAATGGAATAAAAAGCGATCAAAAAATCATAAATAAAAAAAAATTGCATCAATGAAAACATCAACTTGTCCTGCAAAAAACAAGCCCCATACAGCTCTGTTGGAAAAATGTTTTAAAAAATTGCATCTTCAGAATATGGCAATACAAAAATAAATACATTTTTATAAAACATTGTTTTTAGTGTGCAAAAGTAACAAAGTATAAAAAAGTACAATTGTAAGTACAATTGTACTTAAAAAGGGTAAATTTTTTCCAAAAATGGGAATAAGGCTCTGTTCACATTTACCCTGTGCTCTCCACTAACCGTTAAGTCGGGATCTCTGTAAATTCCCCCAAAAAAGTAATAATTACTACACTCATAGATAAGTACTGAGCGTAATTTGCAAATAGGGGATTTTTGGCACCCCCTAACCTATGTCAGCAAAATTTATGCTAGGCAAATATTTATTTATTTTACTCACTTATATAGCATCATTAATTTCACAGCGCTTACTGATAGTGAATAGTGTTGAGCGAGTATGTTCTGTTCCGAGTATGCTCGGGCCGAGCTCCGAGTATTTACAGCTGCTCGGTGATATGTTTAAGTCGCTCCCGTGTGCATGATTTGCGACTGTTTGACAGCTTTATTACATGTGAGGAATGTGTAAGAAATAGACATTCCTCACATGTAGTAAAACTGTCAAACAGTCGCAAATCATGCACACGGGAGCGATTCAACCATATCACCGAGCAGCTGTAAATACTCGGAGCTCGGCCCGAGCATACTCGGCGAAAGGGTCAATAGAACATACTCGCTCAACACTAATAGTGAATTAAGATTGTGAGCCCCAATAAAAACATTGATGATTTCTGTACATCTTTGAAGTGTGGGAGGAAGTCAGAGTATCTGGAGGAACCCACACAAATGCCTTGTAGATGTTGTCCTTGGTGGGATTTGAACCCAGGACCCCAGCGCTGCAAGGCTATAGTGTTAACTACTGAGCCATCATGCTTTTTTCTCTTCCAAGCCTGGCCATGTAGTTTTTGACATATAGGGTATTATCATCTATGGGAGATATTGCTCTACAAACTGAGGGCTCTGCAAATGTGTCATGGCATTCAAAATCTATTTCAGCCAAAATTGTGCTCCAAAAGTCAAATAGCACTCCTTACCTTCCAAGCCATGCCGTATGCCCAAACAATACTTTCCGACCAAATATGAGATTTTCACCTATTCAGGAGAAATTGCTTTATAAATCATGTAGGCCATTTTCTTCTGTTACCCTTGTGAAAATAAATTATTCGTGGCTATATCAATATTTTAGTGGAAAAAACAAAATTTTTGGTCTTTACGGCCTAATATTATAAAATTCTGTGAAGCATCTGTGAGTTCAAAATGCCTTGTACACCTCAGCTTGAATTCCTTGAGGGGGTGTCATTTTTGAAATAGGGTAAATTTTTGGATGGTTTCTGCTGTTCCGGCACCTTAAGGGCTCATTCAGACGTCACTGATTTTTCATCAGTGTTTGAATACCAAAACCAAAAGCGGCTGCAAAACACAGAATAGGTGTCAATCTTTCAATTATAGTTTTTCTCTGTATGTTCCTCTCCTGGTTTTGGCATACAAACACTGATGAAACATCACTAACGTCTGAATGAGCCCTAAGGGCTCTGCAAATGCGACATGGCTCTTGTAGATTGTGAGCCCTCGCGGGCAGGATCCTCTCTCCTCCTGTACCAGTCGCTGACTTGTATTGTTCAAAATTATTGTAGTAGTAATTGTTTTTGCTATGTATACCCCTTTCATATGTAAAGTGCCATGGAATAAATGGCGCTATAATAATAAATAATAATAATGGCATCCACAATCTTTTTCAATTAAATTTACGGCTCAGATATCAAATTGTACTCCTTCCCTTCCAAGCCCATACAGTAATTTCCAACAAGGTAGTGCCATGCTTGGGAGAAGTTTTGTGACAAATTGTAGTGTCAATTTTCTCTAGATACTCCTTGTGAAAGTGAAACATTTAGAGCTAAATCAATGCTTCAGTGGAAAAAAGTTAAATTTTTAATTTTCACTGCCCCATGTTACACAATTTCTGAGAAGCACCTCTAGATGAATTCTTTGAGAGGTTTAGTTTAACAAATGGGGTCACTTGGGGGATTTCTGCTTTTTTGGCATCTCGGGAGCTGTTTAAATGCAACATGGTGTCCACACTGTATTCCAGCCAAATGTGCGCTCCAAAAAAAACAAACATCAATCCTTTGCTTCCCATCCCTGCTGTGTGCAAAGGCAGTAGTTTCCAAACACATATAGGGGAAATGACATAACAAATTGTGTGGTCTATTTTCTTCGATTACGCCTTGTGAAACTGAAAAATTTGGGGCCACATCAACATTTTAGTGGGACAAATATAATCTTTCATTTTAACGACCCAATGTTATAACATTATGTGAAACACCTATGAGTTCAAAATGCTCAGTACATCTGTAGATGGATTTCTTGGGGTTATAATTTTCAAAATTGGGTCTATTTTGGGGGTTTTCTACCATACTCTACAAATGCAACATGGTGAGTGTTGAAACATCTATCTCTTTTAATGCATCCCATTATTTTATTTGCCTTTGAAGCAGCTGCCTGACACTGGCCACCAAACGTGAGCTTGTCGTCCACCAATACACCCAGGTCTTTTTCAGTGACAGTTTTAGCCAGTGTTTTACAATTAAGCATATAATTATACATTTTCTTTCCTCTGCCCAAGTGCATTACCTTACATTTATCCCCATTAAAGCTCATTTGCCATTTATCAGCCCAAGCTTCTAGTTTACATAGATCCTCCTGTAATATAAAATTGTCCTCCTCTGTATTGATTACCCTGCAGAGTTTAGTGTCATCTGCAAATATTGAAATACTACTCTGTATGCCCCCTACAAGGTCATTAATAAATATGTTAAAAAGAAGCGGGCCCAATACTGACCCCTGTGGTACCCCACTGTTAACTGAGACCCAGTCTGAGTGTGTTCCATTAATAACCACCCTTTGTTTCCTATCACTGAGCCAGTTCTTAACCCACTTACATATATTTTCCCCTATCCCCATTGTTCTCATTTTATGTATCAACCTTTTGTGTGGAACCGTATCAAAAGCTTTTGTAAAGTCCATATACACAACATCCACTGCATTTCCTTGGTCCAGTCCGGAACTTACCTCTTCATAAAAGCTGATCAGATTAGTTTGACAGGAACGGTCCCTCGTAAACCCATGTTGATATTGGGTCATGAGGTTATTCTTCTTCAGATATTCTAGTATAGCATCTCTTAGAAAACCCTCCAGGATTTTACCACAGTAGAGGTTAAGCTTATTGGCCTATAATTTCCAAGTTTGTTTTTTGTCCCCTTTTTGAATATTGGCACCACATTTGCTATACGCCAGTCCTGTGGTACAGACCCTGTTATTATGGAATCTTTAAAGATTAAAAATAATGGTCTATCTATGACTTTACTTAATTCCTGCAGTACTCGTGGGTGTATCCCATCCAGGCCCGGGGATTTGTCAACTCTTTAGACGCCGCCGTAATTCCTGCTGGGTTAAGCAAGTGACATTTAATGCAGAATTTTTGTTATCACTGATCATGTTTTCTGTCATGCGATTTTCTTGTGTAAATACTGTTGAAAAAAATAATTTAGCATATTGGCTTTTTCCTCATCCTCATCCACCATTTCACCCAGACTATTTTTAAGGGGGCCAACACCATCATTTTTTAGTTTCTTACTATTTATGTAGTTAAAGAATATTTTGGGATTATTTTTACTTTGTCTGGCAATGAGTCTCTCTGTCTCAATCTTTGCTGCCTTGATTTGGTTTTTACAGAATTTATTTAATTTTCTGTATTTATTTACTGCCTCATCACTACCTACTTGCTTTAGTTCTCTAAATGCTTTCTTTTTGTCACTTATTGCGCCGCTTACAGCTCTATTTAGCCATAGTGGTTTCCTCCTATTTCTATCATGTTTATTCCCATAGGGTATATATTGTGCACAGGTCCTATTCAGGATGCTAATAAATGTCTCCCATTTGCTTTGTGTAGTTTTATGTCTCAGGATATCGTCCCAGTTTATTGCACTAAGATCATCTCTCAACCGTTGGAAATTTGCCTTCCTGAAGTTTAGTGTCCTTGTAACCCCTCTACTACACATCTTATTAAAGGATACATGTAAACTTATTATTTTGTGATCACTATTAGACAAGTGACCCCCAACTGTGCACCATGACCGCTGGGTCCTCACCAGTCCCTCCCAGTAATTTGTCAACCCGATCAATGATGTTCCGGACTCGAGCGCCAGGTAGGCAGCACACTGTTCAACGATCCCTGTCTTTGTGACAGATTGCCCTATCTGTTCCCCTAGTAATTAAGACTCCCACTACCAGCACCTGCCTGGCCTGCCCTGCTCTCCTATTTCCCCCCTTACTGGAGCTGACACTTCTCCGGCTTTCAGAGGACATGCCTTGCTGCAGCAGTTCTACCACTGTACTGACACCCCCCTCATCTGCCAACTTTGCAAACTTATTGGGGTGTTCCAGATCAGGACTAGCTTCCCTGGCACTCTTCCCTCTAACCCCCCTTCTAACTGTCACCCAGCTAGCTGCCTCACTGTCCTGCAGCTCCATACTACCAACCTCCCCCCACATCTACCCCAGTGAGCAGCTGCTCAGTTAGCAGCAGACTCCTTTCCATATTGTCTATGGATCTCAGTGTCGCCAGCTGCTCATTTAGATCCAATACCTGGGCTTCCAAACGCACAACATCCACACATCTTGCACAGCAGTATGCACGCACGACCCGCTGTTCAAGGATTGCATACATGTGGCAAGATGTACACTGGATAGCATTATCAATAATGGTGCTCATTTCCTAATGGGGATTGCACTAGACAGAAATGTTAAGTAAAAAGAAATGTAAAGAATTAATAAAATACAGACAGCAATTCAGTCCAAATTCCTCCCTTCCAAACTCCCTGAATCCAAAGTCACTGACTCACAAGTCACACACTTTTTTTTTTCTCCCTTTAGCAGCAATCCAACCTACAGCTCAATGCACTTCCAAAAGGACATTTGTGATATCCCATAATCTTATTTTGCAACCAGTTTGTATTCGATCTTGATTCTTGCGCAAAATGGCTAGGTATTAACAAATTTCTCAAATTAGGACCTCTACAATATGTAATCATTGGATAATGGCCAACTTTATCTCTCAGATCCTTATCTTCTTGTAGAAGATGCTAGAATTTAGCTAGTATTTTCTTAACTTCAAAGGTATCTTCATCGAAGCAGCCAATACATCTAATAAGATGTTCATCTTTAGGGCTCGCTCACACTGACGTATAACAAGGCCGAGTGCTATCTGATGTTTTATCAGATAGAACTCGGCCCAATGCTATACTATGGGGCAGTGCAGATCAGCGATTATTTTCTCATGCAGATTCAGCATGAGGAAACAATTGCGGCATGCTGCGAGTGCATCCGAGAAACGGATCGCACGCACCCATACAAGTCTATGTGTGCGTGTGAATCATCGGACTGCATTTGGATGTCATTCGAGCGCAGTCCGATTCCACGGATGCCGGCAATGGAGGGGATGGAGAAATTACTTTCTCAGTCTCCTCTGCGTCTGTGCTGTAATTCTCTCATATGAGAAAATTGGAGCACAGTGCACTGACACTGGGCTCAGATTCAGACAGAGTTTGAGCCGAGTGGCATTTGCATAATCGGCCACGATTCTCTTGCACGAGAGTATCGACGACCGTGTGAGCGAACCCTTAGTCTGATAGTATGGCTTGGTCTTCTGTAACAGCTGATTTTTCTGTACATGAGAAGTTTGATGGAAAGCTTTTTTTGAGGGGTTTACGTGGATAACCCCTTTTCTATAAAATATTTATAAAAGTTTAAACTTTCCTCCAAAAAATCTTCAGCCCTTAAGCAATTACTCTTGCTTTTTAAGTTTTGTCCAGTTGGAATGCCTTTTTATGTAACAGGCTATTTGTCGAAGTTTATTTTTTAAAAGCTTTAGTCTGAATATTCCTGATATCGTCAATCCATTAAAATACCCACTTCCCCATGTGAAAATGTAAAATCTGGGGCTAAAACAAAATTTGTTTGAAATTCTGTGACACACCTGTGGGGTCAATGTGATCACTGCACCCCTAGATTAATTCAATGAGAGGTGTAGTTTGTAAAATGGGGTCACTTATGGGGTAGGGTTGCTGTTCTGGCACCTTGGGGGCTCTGCCATTATGACATGGCACCCTTAAACCATTCCTGCAAAATCTGCAATTTAAGTTTTCCACTGTGCCTGAAAAGTAGTTCCCGATTACATGTAGGGTATTGGCGCACTCAGGGAAAATTGAACAACAAACTGTGTGGACCATTTTCTCATATTAGTCCTTATAAAAATTAAAAACTTGGGGCTAAAACAACATTTTAGTTGTAAAAATGTAAATATTTTTCTCTTCACCACCCAATGGTATAAAATTCTGTGAGGCACATGTGGTGTCAACATGCTCACTGCACCCCAAGATGGGGCGTCATTTGTAAAGTGGTGTCACTTATGGGGAGTCTGCTTTTCTGGCATGTCAGGGGCTCTGGCATCCTCAAAACATTCTAGCAAAATCTGCACTCCAATATGGTGCTTCTTCCCTTCTGAACCTTGCACCATGACTCAAAAGTAGTTTTTGGCCATTACTCCTTTTGAAAATTTAAAACTTGGATCCAAAGCAACATTTTAATTTACTCAGTCCAATGTTATATAATTCTGTGAATCGCCTGAGGTTTAAAAATGTTCACTACACCCCTAGATAAATTTATTTTATTCTATTTGGATGCCCATGCTTTCATTGTGGAAAAGCACATTATACATCATATTTATCATAGAGAGGAATGTAAAGAACTGCATGTAATGGATGGTTTTGTGCTGCTTCCTCATTTGAAGAGGAATTCCTTTGTGTTCATTTCCACTACAGGCTATTTATAATTGCATGCAAACAATATGCATATTGTAGGAATTTGTACTCACTGAGCCGCGTTGGAGGTAGGCACGGGTTCACACAGTGATGCAGTCGCGGGTTCAAATAAACTGGTGGTTTATTTAGTGTCCATACACCAGTTAAAAAACAAAAGTAACAGCCTTTTCCTGGCACAAAAAGGAATAACAGAACAAAGCTCAAAATAACAAGTCCATGCAGCACGGCCTCAGCCGTTTAAACAAGGTGCTTTTCTCTGCCTCCTGCAGAGTCTAAGAAGCACCTGCAAGGTCTGCTCACCTTGCCCAACAAACACAGACAGACTGAGACAGGTGCAGCTGTCTTAAATTAGCCTTCCAAGACCTGGACTGGAGGTAAGTGAGCAGCTGCTCCCCCCCAGCTCTTTCAGCTGCTCGTAAAACCCGGCCCTGTAATCCTGGCCCATTAAATTCCTCTCAGCACTATGTGTGCTGGAGCCTGCTTCTCCGGGTCCTATATCACCGAAGCTTGGCACTTCGGGTACACATACCTCCCGTCCACAACCTGTCCGGAAGCCACCTTACAATATGTATAAATATAACACTGACTAACCCATGAGAAAAATTCATTAAAACATGGTTGTCGTCTCTCTTCCTCTTCCTTGTGTGGAAAGAGAAGCGCCTAGAACCAGAAGCACATTTAATATCCCCAAACACGTTCATCAAAAGCTGCAAACCTACAGAGGCTCATAGTGTGATTTCAACCTGCATTGAAATGCATTCTGAGATGCGCAAGTGTGCTCACACCTGCAATCAACTTATAAGTCTTCAAAGTAAGATACGCATATGTTTCATGTTCCTTATATATACCAAACTAATTTCTCAGTTGTGCACATTTATCCCTGTCCAAAATGGGGCTAATCTCTGTATCTTGCATACAAATAGATACAGGAACTAGTGATGAGCTAATGTGGTCGCCACTAGTCGGTACTCGCCCGAGCATCACCCTGCTCGACAAGCTCGGCGAGTATTTCTGGGTTGTTTGGGCGGGAGCACAGGTCCTTGCCCTGCAAGTTTGGTGCTCTTTAGAGAGCCAATGAACATGCAGGGATTGCTTGCCACGCACTGTAATGCCGTAGCCATGTTGGTTGTGGGCATTACAGTGATTGGCTGGCCGCACAGCGTCATCAGGTCTATATAAGACCAGGCGCCGCCATGCTCGTCACAGTCACTCCGGATCAGACAGTGTAGGGAGAGGTGCTGCTGAGTCAGGGAGAGATTTATTTGTTTATAGTTAGTATAGGTATTCCACAACATATACTGTAAATATACACCGCGTGCAGAATTATTAGGCAAATGCGTATTTTGATCACATGTACCTTTTTATACATGTTGTCCTACTTCAAGCTGCATAGGCTTGAGAGCCAACTACCAATTAAGTAAATCTGGTCATGTGCATCTCTGTAATGAGGAGGGCTGTTGACTAATGACATCAACACCCTATATAAGGTGTGCTTAATTATTAGGCAACTTCCTTTCATTTGGCAAAATGGGTCAGAAGAGAGATTTGACGGGCTCTGAAAAGTCCAAAATTGTGAGATGTCTTGCAAAGGCAGGCAGCAGTCTTGAAATTTCCAAACTTTTGAAGCGTGATCACCGAACAGTCAAGCGTTTTATGGCAAATAGCCAACAGGGTCGCAAGAAGCGTGTTGGCTAAAAAAGGCGCAAAATAACTGCCCATGAATTGAGGAAAATCAAGCGTGAAGCTGCCAAGATGCCATTCGCCACCAGTTTTGCCATATTTCAGAGCTGCAACGTTACTGGAGTATCAAAAAGCACAAGGTGTGCGATACTCAGGGACATGGCCAAGGTAAGGAAGGCTGAAAAACGACCACCTTTGAACAAGAAACATAAGATAAAACGTCAAGAATTGGCCAAGAAATATCTTAAGACTGATTTTTCAAAGGTTTTATGGACTGATGAAATGAGGGTGACTCTTGATGTGCCAGATGGATGGGCCAGAGGCTGGACCAATAAAGGGCAGAGAGCTCCACTCCGACTCAGAAGCCAGCAAGGTGGAGGTGGAGTACTGGTATGGGCTGGTATCATCAAAGATGAACTTGTGGGACCTTTTCGAGTTGAGGATGGAGTGAAGCTCAACTCCCAGACCTACTGCCAGTTTCTGGAAGACAACTTCTTCAAGCAGTGGTACAGGAAGAAGTCGGTATCGTTCAAGAAAAACATGATTTTCATGCAGGACAATGCTCCATCACATGCATCCAACTACTCCACAGCGTGGCTGGCCAGTAAAGGTCTAAAAGAAGAAAAAATAATGACATGGCCCCCTTGTTCACCTGATCTGAACCCCATAGAGAACCTGTGGTCCATCATAAAATGTGAGATCTACAGGGAGGGAAAACAGTACACCTCTCGGAACAGTGTCTGGGAGGCTGTGGTGGCTGCTGCACACAATGTTGATCGAAAACAGATCAAGCAACTGACAGAATCTATGGATGGAAGGCTGTTGAGTGTCATCATAAAGAAAGGTGGCTATACTGATCACTAATTTTTTTGGGTTTTTGTTTTTGCATGTCAGAAATGTTTATTTCTACATTTTGTGCACTGATATTGGTTTACCTGGTGAAAATAAACAAGTGAGATGGGATTATATTTGGTTTTTATTAAGTTGCCTAACAATTCTGCACAGTAATAGTTACCTGCACAAACAGATATTCTCCTAAGATAGCCAAATCTAAAAAAAACCCACTCCAACTTCCAAAACTATTAAGCTTGGATATTTATGAGTCTTTTGGGTTGATTGAGAGCATAGTTGTTGATCAATACTAAAAATAATCGTTCTTTCTGCTGCTGCTGCGACAGATATTTGTAGACATAGCCCCAGATATTAGGGGCCAGGGCTAATTTTTTTTATCTTAATCCTGGTTATTTGCTTAAAAAGTGTGTGACAGACTGCAGTGCATGATACAGCACAAAAGGGTCCATTGCATGTTCTGACTGCTGCTATTACAGATATTTGAAAACATAGCCCCAGGTATCAGGGGCAAGGGCAAATTTTTTTTATCTTAATCCTGATTATTTGCTTAAAAAGTAATCTAGAGTACACAATTTTTCTGCTCCATTTGCTTGTTAACTTCAGAATACAGCCAGATCTTTTCCATATTACAGCGATAAAAATCCAGAAATTTGTAGTGAACATGGCAAATATTGGCCTCCATTTCCATTTTGTTGCAATGTGTCAGCGAAGCTATTAACACGAGGTTGTTGTGAAGAATAGTATTAGTAAACTACAGGCCTGCAATTTAAAACCGTGGCTCTCCATCAGACGTATCACATTCAACTGCGTTCCAAAATCAGCCATTTATGGCTTCCATTTACATTTTGTTGCAGTGTGTCAGCGAAGGTATTCACACGAGGTCACTGTGAAGAATAGTATTAGTAAACTACAGGCCTGTAATTTAAAACCGTGGTTTTCCGTCAGACATATCACATATAACTGCATTCCAAATTCAGCCATTTCTGGCCTCCATTTACATTTTGTTGCAGTTTGTCAGCGAAGATATTCACGTGAGGTTGTTGTGAAGAATAGTATTAGTAAACTACAAGCCTGCAATTTAAAACCGTGGTTCTCCGTGAGACGTATCACATATAACTGCTTTCCGAATTCAGCCATTTTTGGCTTCCACTTACATTTTGTTGCAGTGTGTCAGTGAAGCTATTCACACGAGGTTGTTGTGAAGAATAGTAATAGTAAACTACAGGCCTGCAATTTAAAACCATGGTTCTCAGTCAGACGTATCACATATAACTGAGGTTCAAATTCAGCCATTTGTAGTGAACGTGGAAAATATTGTCCTCCATTTATAGACTGTAGGAGTGTGTCAGTGTACACCATTTTACAGCTCCATTTGCTTGTTTGCAGAATACAGCCAAATTTTTCAAATTTTTTTAGCTTTATTCATATTATTGTATTGTGGAAGCAGAGGGACTTTTTTCAATGATCAGACGCACGTGATCCATATGACTGTCGTAATAATACAGAAATTTTGTTGGGCGTGCCAAATATTCCACTCCATTTAAAGTCAACCTCCTGTGTTTTGTTGAACCAATTGACACTTGATCGCTGACAAATACCATACTATTAGGCGACTGCCTGAAAGCGTGGCCATCAGATGTTATTCCATATGACTGCCCTAATAATCCAGCAATTTTTGTGAGTGTGGTACCCCAGGGGTCTGGTTGCCACAGTAATATAAATATTTTGTCTGACAGCAAGTGGGAGGTTTCTCTGGTCAGGAGCCCTAAGCATGCAACACTGCCCGCCCAGACCTGGGAGGGGAGGAATCTGCCCTTATAAACTGGGTCTGGGGCGGGATTAGGTCAGACAGAGTCTGAGAGTCAGAGTCTGGAGAGGGAAAGTGACAACAGGAGCTCTGTAGGAGCAGGAGCGAGTGCCAGAGGCTGGAAGCTAGAAAGCTCGCCTTGACTGAAGACACTAAACCCGGACACGGAGTCCGAGGCCGTGGGGACATCCAGGTCCAGCAGCAGAATCCAACCGGCAGGGGATTCCATGTCCTCTGGCCATAGAAGCCTGGAGGCACGGTCACAAGCAAGGGACCAGCACCGCCATTGTGAAGCGGAGGCTAACGGAAGGCCCCAAGTCACCGGCCATACGGGTGAGCACCACACGGTATACTCAGGGACGTGGGCTACTTCTACCCGCACACAGCAAGGTAGCCAGGAAAGAGTGCAGAGAGACGGGGAGGCCTACAACTCCACCTGGCCAGGGGGAGATCCTGCTAGCTCTCAGACTGACCAGGCCTCTACTGCTAGCCAGTACTCCCGGGAGGGTCTGCGTTATACCATCAGTAAAGACCCTGAACTGCACCACACATCTCTGTGTTTCATCGCCGCACCAGCACCATTAGTACTGGGACGCTCACACCATCACTCCCATCATCCACACTAGCTGCCCTGAGGCAATACTTCTCCCGTGGGGAGTTATCCCATACTTGGCTGCGCATACAACATCAGCCTCAGCGGTCTGCAGCGCAGCGGCGGTCCCCACTGACCGCAATCCACGGGTGGCGTAGTCGGACATTTGTCACATTACTAAGACTGCCACTGGTTTGACCGCCCTGGGCACGGACCGGGTCACAGCCACGGAGGACTACAACCCCCAGCGATCCGGCTCCGGGTATCCCCTGCACAGCACAGGCCCAGGGGGCGCGTCATGAACATGTCAAATATTACACTCCAGTAAAGTATTACAGTTGTGGGTTCAAACCTATTTACAGTTGGCCGCTGACAAATAGCATATCTGTGAACAATGTTGTCAGAGTATTACGCCACTTTTACAGACTGACAAAAAAACATTCAAAAAACAAGCTAAAATATAAAAAATGTTAAGAAACATTCTTTAGGAATGCTGAAGACCCACCTCTTCTGACAAGCCTACAACCTGCAGTAACCCTCGCTCCACCATACCGCTGCATGACCAGCTGTACCCTCACCCCTTATAGACTGTTGTGCGCCCTCAAGGGCAGGGTCCTCTCTGCTCTTGTACCAGTCAGTGACCTCTTTTCACATGTAAAGCGCAATGGAATAAATGGCGCTGTAATAATAAATAATAATTATACTACTTGTACTTTCGGTCAATTGGTGGCACTTTCCTGGTGACTGCCCCTAAATTGATGTGTTTTGGCAGCTTTTGATTCCGTTTGAAGGTGTTGTGTATGCGTTTGGTTTTGTCACCCATTGAATCCAATAGTGTTCGTCGAATATTCGACAATTACATTGGCGAATATTGCAACAGCAGCGATTGTAATCCGAAATGAATATTGAAATATTTGCTCGTCTCTAATCAGAAACACCCTTAAAAAAATTATGTGGGTGTTGCATCACGGTCACCCTGGTGATATGGTGGTGGAGGATGAGGAGAAGGAGGAGGGCGACATAAAATAGAACAATTCCTGAAAGGTATACTCATGTCTGGGTGTGAAGGGGTGCATGGGAATAGACCCCCCAAAAAATAACCACTGAATTTGAGTTTATGTTTGATGCTATCATCCGGTGGTATTGAGAAGTCTGGCCCAATCCAGCCCTTGTTTATTTTTATAAGAGTCAGCCTGTCAGCATTTTCAGTTGACAGGCGGATGCGCCTATCAGTTTTATCAGTTATAATGCCCCCGGCGACACTAAAAACCATCTCTGACAAAACGCTAGCATCCAGAACCTCCAAGGCGTAGAAAAACAGTTCATGCCACGTGTA
Organism: Phyllobates terribilis; assembly: GCF_046119375.1. NCBI lineage: Eukaryota > Metazoa > Chordata > Amphibia > Anura > Dendrobatidae > Phyllobates > Phyllobates terribilis. The sequence goes on from NW_027362771.1 coordinate 298,569,792, forward strand.
CAGCTTGGATACCCAACAGTTGTAAGGCACAGAGACAGAGAGGAATCATGGAGGATGCTGGTATGGTCGCCAAGGTAGTCCTTCAGCATCTCCCAAAACTTTTCCCTCCTTGTCAGAGCACCCCGGGTATCAGCGCCTGGGCGCTGAGAGGGTCTGAGAAAACAGTCCCAGACCTTTGAAAGCGTTCTCCTGCCTCTGCCGCATCTGGTTTGTGTCTCCCTCATTTGTACTCCTTGGTTGTCCAATGAACTGTTTGACTATGACCTCTGCCGCCAACGTTGTCAGATAGGAATATTTTTGAAAACAGCCTGAAAAATGAACTCCTTCAGTTTCCTCCCTCTACTAACCTAACTATACCTGACTTTGCAATTTCTTTTAGGTGGTGCCACCATAACTACCAATCGGCACGCCTGCCAGCTTAGAGTCATATTTGACACACAACTTTATTCAACTTGGAAAATCACTCACTCGCTCATGTCACCTGCATCTTAAAAACATCTCCACAAATTCGACCTTTTCTCACCTTTGATTCTGCAAAAACTCTTACTGTTGCTCTTATTCACTACTGTAACTCTCTTCTAATCGGTCTCCCTCTAAACAAACTGTTTCCTCTCCAGTCCCTTCTGAATGCAGCAGCCAGGGTCGTATTTCTATCAAGCCTCTAACCTTTGCCAGTCATTGCACTGGTTAGGTTAAACAATCACTACAGAATACAATACAAACTCATCTCTCTCACCCACCAAGCTGTCCACAGTTCTACACTGGCCTAAATCTCATCCTTCATTTCTGTGTATAATCACCCCTCCTGTGCCCTCACTTTTGTAACTGATCTAAGACTGAAATCCTCCTTAATCAGAACCTCACACCTCCGTCTCCAAGAATTCTCTCGTGCCATGCCAATTTTCTGTAATGCCCAAAATGCATACAACACGATGGTAACGGTAACTGCAGCGGAACATAAAGTCGGCCTTGTGTGCCAGACTGCCAACAGCCAAGACTTCCCTGTTCTCACCAAGAGTACGACTGTCTATGTTCTCTTCCTCCTCCGCCTCCTCATTATCACCCAATCCGCGTTGAGATGAGATGAGGCTGGGCTTTGTAACATCACCCTGTATAGTTCCTTGCTCCGTGTGCAATGCCTCCTTTTTAATTGTGAGCAGCGACCGTTTCAGTAGACAGAGAAGCAGGATGGTGATGCTAATTATGGCATTATCGCCGCTAAACATCTTGGTGGAGTCCTCAAAGTTTTGGAGGATGGCACAGATGTCAGACATCCATGCCCACTCATCAGCTCTTATGTGCGGAGGCTGACCTGAATGCTGATGGACGTGTTGAAGCTGGTACTCAACAACTGCTCTCTGCTGCTCAAAATCATTCCAAACATCTGCAACGTTGATTTCCAACACGTAGTCACATCACACACCAGTCTGTGAGCTGGAAGCTGCAAACGCTGCTGAAGCCCTGCCAGGGCGGCGGAAGCTGTAGCTGACTTTTTGAAATGGGCACACACGCGGCGTACTTTCACAAGCCACTCTGGCAGATCCGGGTAGATTTTGAGAAACTGCAGAACCACTAAGTTGAGCACATGGGCCAGGCATGGTGCATGTGCGAGCTTGCCTAGCTTCAAAGACGCCACCAGGTTCTATGATACAGCTTTCAACAACTCTGCAACAGTGTGCAGTTTGTCGCCTAAGCATACAGTCCCGTTTATTGTTATTGGCACACACAAAGTTTAAGTAAATAATCTGGAATATGTCCTGAAAAAATGAATCAAGTGATGGAGATGGAGGCTGAAGAGGAGGAGGTGGTGCAGGAGCTGTAGAATTTAGGGACAACCCTGATTGACCCAGGGCCCGCAATCCTCTGCGTCGGGAGGATGTGTTCCGTCCCAGGGTCCCACTGGGTCCCAGCTTCCACAATATTAACCCAGTGCAATGCATCAGTAAGATGAACCGTCCGTGACCACATTCATTTGTCCATGTGTTTGTGCTTAGGCGGTCCTTCCCACTTAAGTGCACTGGGGAGGGCACAGATAATGTAAAGGCGGAGATGATACCGGGAGAAATAGTTGCGGCTGGGGACCATGTATGGACACCCAGCCGCCGCCATAAGGTTGTGGAAAGCTTCCGCCTCCACAAGCCTAAAAGGCAACATTTCAAGTACAAGCAGTCCAGAAATGTGACAGTTTAGTATTGCGGCCTGTGGGTGGCTGGTTGGCTGCATACTTGCACTTGCATTCCAAGGACTGTGGTAGGGACAACTGAACGCTACGAAGGGACAAGGACTTGGACGGTGATGGTTGCAAGTCTGCAACAACAGGTGCAGGGCGGGAGGCATCTTCACATGCGCCATGGACAGGGGATTGGCGTGCACGCACAACAGCGGAAAAGGCAATGGTGTCACCCACAGACACTGTTTCTACACCTTGGTGTTCGGCCCAGCTAGTCGGCTGCTTTGCTGTCATGTGCCTGAGCATGCTGGTGGTGGTCAGGCTGGTAGTTTTGGTGCTCTTGCTGATGCTAACCTGACAGATGTTGCAAATGGCCTTTTTGGGGTTATGTGAACAGTCTTTAAAAAATAACCAGAATCGGGAAGACCTAACAGTTGTAATCGCAACTTCTGTCTTGTTGGTGTTCTGGGGAGCAGTGGCCCGCCTTGTGTCTGTGGCCACCAGACTGCTTGTTCCTGCGTGTTGTGGTGCTACGCCTCCCTCCCCCTGTGTGCTGCTGTTCTCGCTCTGCATGTCCCCTTGCCAGGTTGGGTCAGTGACTTCATCATCCACCGCTTCGTCTTCCACTTCTGCACCCCGGTCCTCCTCCTGAGTTTCTGTCCATTGTGTCTCATCATTATCCACCTCGCTACATGCGATTTTCTGTTGCCCTGCTCGAACCTGGCCGGTCGAGAGGCCCGAATCTATCGATGGAAAAGTGAACAGCTCTTGGGGTAACCCTGGACTCTCTGGTCTCCTTCAAACCACATATCCAAGCTCTTCCACTTCCGAGTGGACTGAGCGAGAGGCCAGAATCTATAAATGGAAAGATGAACAAAACAGCTCTTCGGAGTGTCCAAGTGTGGGATCAGTTGTCTCAGGGCACTTGGAATGGTGGGAGGAAGGAGGATCAGGGTGAGGAAGATGCTGACTCCAAGTAAAAAAATTCTTCCGGATCAGCACATTCCTCAACCATGAATCTACAAAAACACTAGTACACGCCCTCATCATCTCCCTTCTCGACGACTGCAACCTGCTTCTCTGTGGCCTCCCTTCTAACACTCTCGCATTCCTCCAATGTATCCTAAACTCTGTTGCCCGACTAATCCACCTGTCCCCTCGCGATTCCCTGGCCTCTCCTCTCTGTCAATCCCTTCACTGGCTCCCCATTGCCCAGAGACTCCAGATGAAAACCCTAACCTTGGCATGCAAAGCCATCCACAACCTGTCTCCTCCATACATCTGTGACCTAATCTCCCGGTACTTGCCTGCATGCAACCTCCGATCCTCACAAGATATCCTTCTCTACTCCCCTCTTATCTCCTCTTCCCACAATCGCATACAAGATTTCTCCCGTGCATCCCCCCTTCTCTGGAACTCTCTACCCCACCCTTTCTGACTCTCACCTACTGTTGAAACTTTCATAAAGCACCTGAAGACCCACCTCTTCCCCCACATGCGTACAACCTGCAGTAACCCTCGCTCCACCATACTGCTGCATGACCAGCTCTATCCTCACCTACTGTATCCTCACCCATCCCTTGTAGACTGTGAGCCTTCGCGGGCAGGGTCCTCTCGTCTCCTCTCCTGTACCGCTGTCACATTTTTGTTCAAGATTATTGTAATTGTTTTTGTGATGTACACCCCTTTTTCACATGTAAAGCGCCATGGAATAAATGGCGATAAAGTAATAATAATAATGTGGTCCAGACTCACATCTAATAAGACTGGACCATGTGGAACACAGGGTGGTGGTGGTGGCAAACTGACTGGAAGCTTTATCTGCTATCCAACCAACAACCTTTTTACACTGCTCTGGCTTCAACAGTAGTGTTCCGCGGCCCCCTAGAAATTGGGACAGGAAGGTAGTTCGACATAACGTGGGTGTTTGTTGTGCTCCCTCAGCAGGCACAGTTTCATCTTGCCCACGGCCTCTGCGCGCACTATCACCATCCCCATAATGCCCACTTCCCTGTCCCTTGCCACACACCTCGCCCATTTTAAATGGAGTTTAATATTTGTCACGTTGCCAAAAATGTCTGTATTATTACCTCAGTAATATAGGATCACGTCTGATGAGATGACCACTGTTTGAGGCAGTGACCTGGGAGTCAGAGATGCTTCCAGGGTTCTTCCCCATGCTGTTCTCATGTCTTTTCAGCACTGTATGAATGTGTCTGATCATGTCTCATACACCACATAGCTAAATAAGGTAGTAAAATGTTAAAATTACATTTCCCGGTGAATGCAGCTTTCACCGTTGAAAGCAATGCAAAAGTGCAAAAACGCATCAAAAATGCTACGTGTGAACATAGCCCAAGGGGTGGAGGAGCATTTTTGTTTTTGTATATTTATTTTGCCTTATATACAAGTCTTTACCCTGGAAAGGATGTTCTTTAACATTTTTCCCAGGAAAATCCATTTTGGTTTAATTTTTGCATGTTTTATTGTGAGTCCGTAAAAGTGGCGTAATACCTTTGACAACATTGTTGACAGCAGTGACCTGGGAGTCAGAGATGCTTCCATGGGTCTTCCCCATGCTGTTCCCATGTTGTTTGAGCACTGTTCCCATCCACTTGAGCAATTTTTAGGCCCTCTGCAGACCGCCGGGAGGAGCCGCCAGAAAAATGCTTGAGTTTCCATAGACTTACATTGGACTCGTTACTCGGACCGAGCACTTGAGCATTCCAATTTGCCCAACCCGAGCAACGAGAACCCAAGCATTTTAGTGCTCGCTCATCACTAACAGGAATCAATCACATAGGAAACCCACTGCGGACTGTCATAGTGTTGCAAGCGCAAAAAATTATTATAAATGCCAAAGTGTGATGACGGTTGGTCTTGTGAGGTGCTACCTATTATTTAGTGGTTAGTACCTACCAAAAGAAGTTCAAGGAAGAAAAAAACAGTGACTGGGTCACTGGCACCCAAGTATATATAGAGGCTAGCTTGTCTGGTCCCACGGGAAAGCTACTATATCAAACTGATTAGCCACAGTTTGTTCTGAGTACCAATTCTGACCCCTGTTCAGCTCTATGCATACAATGATATGGTATGGTATGCTATGGTGGAGGCAGTGTGATACTCTTAGAAACCCTGGGCCCAGGGGCGTACATAGAAATCATGAGGCCCCGTAGGAGAAGTTCTAATTCTCCCCTGCCCACCTAAAAAAAATCAATATTCGGCGGGGTCAAAGAAGAGCTTATCTCACAACTTTGTAGCCCTTACAAAGTAATTTTCTTACTATTGAAGCCCCTAGATTCCCCTCTCATTGCTCCCATAAAGTATGATGCCAACAAAAGTGCCCCTCAAACACAGTATGATTGCCCCACAGTGAATTTCTCCACGGTACCCTACACACACACAGTATGATGACCCTACTGTACCCCTGGCAAAGTATGGTGACCCCAACATGGTATTATGCCCACACTGTGACCCCAACACAGCTCTCCAAACAGCATAATGGACCCCACACAACCCTCCAAACAGAAAAATGGCTTCCACACAGCCCTCCAAACAGCATAATGGCCCCCACACAACCCTTCAAACACGATAATGGCTTCCACACAGCCCTCCAAACAGCATAATGGCCCTCATACAACACTCCAGACAGTATAATGGCTCCCACACAAACCTTCACACTGTTTAATTGCTCACATACAGTATAATGGCCCCACTGGCCCTCCAAACAGTATACTGGCCATTCACCAAGCCATGAAAAAAGTATAATGGGCCACCACATAGCCCTGCAAATAGTATAATGGCCCCCACATAGCTCTCCATAAAGTATAAAAGCTCCCACATAGCTCTCCAAATATTATAATTGGCCCCACACAGTATAATGGGCCCCACATAGCCTGTTAAATAGTATAATGGCCCCCACATAGCCTTCAGTATAGTGTAATGGGTCCCACACAGCCCTCCATATAGTATAATGGCCCCCCTCCATACAGTATAATGGCCCCCACATAACCCTCCAAATAATGTAATGGCCCCCACATTGCCTACAATATAGTATAATGGGCCCCGAATTGCCTTCCATATAGTATAATGGCCCCATTGCCCTTCAAATATTATAATGTGCTCCATTGCACTTCATATAATGCACCTACATTGCACTTCATATTGTATAATGCACCTCCATATAGTATAATGCACCCCATTGCAATTCACATAGTCTAATGCGCCTCCACATAATATAATGTGCCCGAATTGCACTTCATATAGTATAATGCACCCCCATACAGTATAATGCGCCCCCATTGCACTTCATATAGTATAATGCACTCCCATCGCACTTCATATAGTATAAAGCGCCCCCATTGCACTTCATATAGTATAATGCACCTCCATATAGTATAATGCGTCCCCATTGCACTTCATATAGTATAATGTATAATATGCCCTCCTTGCACTTCACATAGTATAATGCACCTCCATATATTATAACGCGCCCTCATTGCACTTCGTATAGTATAATGCGCCACACGCAATTTACTAATTGATTTAAACAAAAAAAAATATTCACCTTCCCTCAGTCCCCCACTTCTCCAGTTTCCTGAGCATGTGGTCTGAAGCGCCGCACATATCAGAGTCATCAGATCTCAGACGCTGAGGGAGAATGATGGTGGAAGGAGCAGACAGCTTCCCTCCTCCATCATTGCTTTGTACTGTATCGGCATCCACGATACAGTTGAAAGTGCAATGCGGGGGAGTTAGGGGGCCTAGCGCCGGCTATGACACTGGTCCCTCCCCGACTCACGGGCTCCATAGCCCATAGCGGCCGCGTGGTCTGCCGCCATTGGCAATACACCACAGCATGGGCCCTGACGTTCTTTATACTATAAGGGGACAAAATGGGATCAAAGGAGAGGAGGAGATTATGAGAAATTTGGGGAGCTAAGCATTACTTAACATAGTTGTTCTGTTCTCTAGGTAATAATTGAGATTCCAACAAGTGGGTTTTAACCAGAAAAAACTTTTGAGTATTTTTTTTTAAGCAAAACTATAATATAAATTTCTGTGCACGGTATATACTGAGACTAGGGGATTTACAGGATCACCGTCTTTCGGACTGAGATGCATTCTAAGCACTCCAAGAACAAAGCTGATGCCAGGAAATTTTGATGCTATTTTCCGCAACTAGTTTTGTTTGCTGCATATGCAGTTCAATAGGAAGAAAAATCTTAAACTGCCTGGCCACTACCTATACCTGTGAATGCTAACTCAAGAAAGCAGAGTCTAATGCAGAGCATTAAAACAAACAATACAACTGCTTTTCTCACAACATTTTTCCCAGGAGCACAAAGAGCTATCAACTTGTGAACTCTGCCCTTTTAAAAAGCACCTTTCACCAGTTTGAGAATGTTAAACTAGCCACATCAAATAATAGTAGCTGTAGAGCTGAAGAAAACTGAATTTTTATTTTTTAATTTCTCATGTCCATTTTGTAGATTTGAACTTGTCTTGTAAAGTTTAGGTTATAATTTATGAATTTAGATATGTCCAACTGAACATTACCAGAGATTTGTCTCGGTTTGTGTACTTCTTGCCCTGCATGAGATTGACCAGTCACAAATAGGCAGCAACACACAGGGGAAAGAACACACCCCCACAATAGGTTAGAGCAGGCTTTCTTCTGTGTGAGACATTTAATGACAGACACACTGATCTCTTCACTGATCTCACTGCAAAGCTATGTGTGATAACAAAATGTTGGGAGTAGTGCAGTGATGAGTACGGTTATATACACCTATCAGCTTCCATCTTACAGCAGTCTGTGCGGAAGAAGGGGCAGTGCAGTAGAGCTAATAGCACTGTGAGGAGAGTTTCTAGAAGTGTTTGTAATGAGACAAACCTCAGGTTTGCTGTACTGCTCCCCTCCACACACACACTGATTGGAGTGATGAAATCTAAAGAAGTATTAGTAATCACATTCATCTCTGCTCTATTCCAGGCACTTTGTAATCACACACAGCTCTGCATTAAGATCAATGGGGAGAACACACTGTCTGTCATTACATGTCTTATACTAAGAAACCTGCTTTAAGCATTTATGACGGTGTGTTCTTTCCGCTGTGTGTTGCTGCCTGCTAATGACTGGTCAACCTCATGCAGAAGAAGTAGAAAGTTCTCTATTAATGTCCATTTGTGCTTATTATAAATTATAATCTAAACTTTGCAAGCTAATATCTCCTCAACTGAGAGGAGAAATTAACACATAGTAAAAGACATTTAAAGCGCAGCTGTCAGCAGGATTGTGCTTAGTAAACCACGGCGCCAAGCTACTGTGCACGCGCAGACGCTTAGCTACTGTGCACACACGGATGCCATTTTGCTACAGGAAAAATAAATTTTCCTGCAGCAATATGGCCCCTGCGTTTGTGCAGTAGCATTTCTCGGTTGCCGAGAGATGCTACTGCGCATGCGTGGCACCATATTGCTGCACCCAAATTCTTTTTCCAAAAGCAAAATGGCGCCCGCGCATGCGCAGTAGCATCTCTAGGCAACGTGAGATGCTACTGCGCATGCGCTGGCCGCAGCCATTTTGGGGGGCATGTAAATTTCACTTTGTGACACAAATTACATAGTCAGTATGTAAAATAGTAGGCAGTTCACTGAAAGCACCTGTCACAAGGCAGACATAGACATACATGAATACATAATGAGAGCACACGCATATCATTATGTCAGAAATGAAAGTAAAGATTATAAAAGAACCGCTGGATGGATTTCATCAACAAAGGTATCATATTACTCAGTATAACGGCGCCCACCTGACAGTGTATGTGGTTTACTAAGCACAATCCTGCTGACAGGTGCGCTTTAACATAGGTCTGCAGCCACTATTCCATGATGTGACCAGTTTAACATCCTCAATCTGGTGAATGATCTTTAAAGCATACCTGAACACAGCAGGTGTAACATACCTGGCGGCGTCCTTGCATAGTGGTCCATCTCCGACTGTGCCAGAGCGCACACTTGATCTCCAGTCCAGTCTGCAAGCCAGGCTTCCCTCCATGCTGTTTGCTTGCCTCTGTTTCTGCTGCTTAAGGGCGGCGCCCGATCACTTCCTGTTTCTTGTACCTGCTGCGGGCACACCCCTTGTGCGTCCTCAGCCTATTGCTGTCTGTCATCTGGTATTTAACCCAGCTCCTCCCAAGAAACCCTGCCTGAGCATTGTGTTTCATTCAGTGTGCTCTTTCACTCTGAATGTGCCAGGTCCCTTTCTGTGTTTGCTTGCCTGCCTTTCCTGGAGGCTGTATTTCCAGGCCTGTCTGAACTCGCTCGTTGCCTGTTCGTTCCGCCTTCTAGGGGCCGCATACCTAGACCCGCTCCTGTATCTTGTCTGTCCTGTCTGAACACGCTCCTAGCCTGTTCCTTCCGCCTTCTAGGGGCTGCATACCTAGACCCGCTCCTGTATCTTGTCTGTCCTGTCTGAACACGCTCCTAGCCTGTTCCCTCCGCCTTCTAGGGGCTGCATACCTATATTCAGACAAGAACAGACACAGTAGCAAGATACAGGAGCGGGTCCTGTATCTTGCTACTGTGTCTGTTCTTGTCTGAATACTCTTCTAGCCTGTTTCCTGTTTTTCTCTGTGTGTGTACCTTTCCTTTTTCTGCAGAGTCTGAACTCGTACCTAACTCCTGTTCGTTGTCACTGTACTTCCGTTTGTGAGTTTGTGGTCCACTCGCTACTTCACTGCAAGTACCATGTGGGTATCTGGTTCTGCCTTTCCCTTCCTGTCTGTTCCGTGTGAACAGAGCCCTGTCCCCTCTGACCTGCCTCGCTCTCCGCTCCTACGGTTCTCGCCCCGCTCTGACCCTTTGCTCGCTGCTCCGGCAGTCTCGCTCTGCTCTGACCCTTTGCTTGCTGCTCCGGCAGTCTCGCTCTGCTCTGACCCTTTGCTCACTGCTCCGGCAGTCTCGCTCTGCTCTGACCCTTTGCTCGCTGCTCCGGCAGTCTCGCTCTGCTCTGACCCTTTGCTCGCTGCTCCGACAGTCTCCCTCTGCTCTGACCCTTTGCTCGCTGCTCCGGCAGTCTCGCTCTGCTCTGACCCTTTGCTCGCTGCTCCGGCAGTCTTGCTCTGCTCTGACCTTTTGCTCGCTGCTCCGACAGTCTCGCTCTGCTCTGACCCTTTGCTCGCTGCTCCGGCAGTCTCGCTCTGCTCTGACCCTTTGCTCGCTGCTCCGGCAGTCTCGCTCTGCTCTGACCCTTTGCTCGCTGCTCCGGCAGTCTCGTTCTGCTCTGACCCTTTGCTCGCTGCTCCGGCGGCCTCGTCCTGCTCTACTCTTGCTCACAGCTGCAGGCGGCCTCGTCCTGCTCTACTGTTGCTCACCGCTCCAGGCGACCTCGTCCTGCTCTACTCTTGCTCACCGCTCCAGGCGGCCTCGTCCTGCTCTACTCTTGCTCACCGCTCCAGGCGGCCTCGTCCTGCTCTATTCTTGCTCACCGCTCCAGGCGGCCTCGTCCTGCTCTACTCTTGCTCACAGCTCCAGGCGACCTCGTCCTGCTCTACTGTCGCTCACCGCTCCAGGCGACCTCGTCCTGCTCTACTGTCGCTCACCGCTCCAGGCGGCCTCGTCCTGCTCTACTCTCGCTTACCGCTCCAGGCGGCCTCGTCCTGCTCTACTCTCGCTCACCGCTCCAGGCGGCCTCGTCCTGTTCTACTCTCGTTTACCGCTCCAGGCGGCCTCGTCCTGCTCTTCTCTCGCTCACCGCTCTAGGCGGTCTCGTCTTGCCCTGCTCTCGCTCACCACTTTGGGCGGCCTCACTCTGCTGTGTTTGTCCACCACATCTGTGGTTCTGTTCCTGAGTCCCAGTGTGTACTGGGTCCTATCCCGCCTGTGATCCAACCTGCTAGTGCCTCCCTGTCTGCACTCTAGCCGTGCTTGCCTGTACCCCCCTGCCTGCATACCCGCCTGCCTGCATACCAGTCGTGCCTGCCTATACCCACCGGTCTGTGTGCCAGCCTAGCCTGTCTGTTCCTGTATTCCCCTGTGTGGGTCAACAGCCGTGTCCGGGGCCTGTCCTGGAGTAGCACCTGGTCCCTCTGCTCGGTTCCTCCTTGGTGCACTGGCGTCGTATGCCGTCGTGCGACCCTGGTCGGATCGGGTGAATACTTAGTTACACCCCTCCAGGCATTCACTCTCCGGCACGGTCCAGTGGAATCACTACATATACACGCACATGCCGCTCAGCCCGGGCGTGTGCATTACAGCATGCTCAGGCCATGGTTACCGTTGAGCCCCACGGCCTTCGCTCTCTGAGACTTTTTCCAGCGAATATGTGCTTCTAGAAGAAATTTATTTATTTTTTTTGCTTCCAGCTGAGTTTCAGGCGAATTACGCATCCGTCCAGATGGATCTATCAGCACTCGTTCCTGCGGATCCGCTACGGTACTATGGGGATCCAAGACTGAGTCGTGCATTTGTGGAGCAATGCTTGCTACACTTGAAGTTCTACCCTCTTTGTTTTCCCACCGATCGGGTTAAGGTGGGATTCATTATGTCTAACCTAGCGGGTGAGGCCTTGGAATGGATCAACCCCCTATGGGAAACACAGGATCCTATCCTCCTGGACCTTCAGGCCTTCCTGGTGGCCTTTCTAATGGTCTTCGATGACCCTAACCCGGAGACCCCTGCTGAAGCTTCACTTCCCGAAATCCCGGAGCAGCCCCGATGGGTAATGTGTGTGGGTAGCGCACTAGTCCTCCTGCCCGAAGAGACTACTGCCCACCCAGAATCCACACAGGATGACTACGCTCTCCGGAATACTTCTCCCAACCTCAAGAGGCAGTCCAGACGTGCTAGGCGTAGAGGCAAGCCGTCACGCCAGGGTCTGTCCTCCCAAAGACCTCGTGTTCCCAACCTTAAGGTCCCTGCTGAAGCTTCATTTTCCGGTATCCCGGAGCAGCCCCGACGGGTAATGTGCGTGGGTAGCGCACCAGTTCTCCTGCCCGAAGAGACTACTGCCCACTCAGAATCCACACAGGAGGACTGCCTGCACTCGGTATCTGATACTTCACCCACTTTAACCGGTGAGCCTGTCCAAGGGTGCTCCGAAGCAGTGATTACTAGAGATGAGCGTTGTTCTACTCGAACTGTTCGCCAATCTCAAATTCGAGCTGTTTTGGGCGGTGTTCGAGCCTTTCGGCGAACACGAACAATTTAAGAAAAATTCGGCTGTTCGAGGTTATGTTCGATAACTGTTCGTGCACCAAAATCATAACTGGATTTTTTCTCAGTAATGATGAAAATTAATGTTAATACGCAGTTTGAGTGTACAGCGGGGTGGGGGGAGGGGCAGGGGATGGATCTCTGCAGGAACAATGAAGATCTCCATTTTTTTTTTCTCTTTCCCGCATTTACAGTGGGGAGGTGCAATCTGTCAGCCTATCAGCAGCGCACACACGGAGCGAAGTGCTTTTTTTCACACAAGCAAGGGCATGTGTCATTGGCAGTGTATGTCACATGTCCTTGCCCTATAAGACCAAGCCATTTTCCCCGTCGCCACCATTTTCTCACTGCTGCAGCTGCGTGTTAGACGGCACCGCTGTTGCTGTGTGCGCTATACCTTGTTAATTTCAAGCCAATTTTCGCACAAATCTACAGATAGCTTGGGAGTAGGGAATAGTTGTGATTGCAGTCCTTTTAAGGACTAGGTTACAGCATTTCCTACGACTTTTATCAGGCAGGTCTGTGCTCTTAAATAGATAGATTGTGGGAGTAAAGACTAATTGTAATTGGAGTCCTTTTCAGGACTAGGTTACATCAGTTCCTATCAGTTTTTGCCAGGCAGGTCTGTGCCAGTGCTGTGCAAGTTTTTTTCACAGCATTTGGCTGAATCTAGCAAAGCTAATCCTTTTTGGCCTATTGCAGAGTGTGTTAGTCAGTGGAGTAGCCTATCTGTGTTGCAAGATATACCACCTGTGTATAGAATACCAATTTTTTTACTGCACCTAGTGAAGTAAAATCTTTTGGACATAGCATCATTCTATTAGTCCATCTATACTGACCTCAATCAGGTTGCAAATTGAATATAATTTTTTTCTGCATCTAGCTCTGAAAAAATATTGGGCTTCTAGCTGTGTGTGGGACTTGTTGTATTAGTCCATCTATACTGACCTCCATCAGGTTGCAAACTGAATATATTTTTTTCTGCATCTACCTCTGAAAAAATATTGGGCTTCTAGCTGTGTGTGGGACTTGTTCTATTAATCCATCTATACAGACCTCCATCAGGTTGCAAACTAAATATATTTTTTTCTGCCTCTACCTCTGAAAAAATATTGGGCTTCTAGCTGTGTGTGGGACTTGTTGTATTAGTCCATCTATACTGACCTCCATCAGGTTGCAAACTGAATATATTTTTTTCTGCATCTACCTCTGAAAAAATATTGGGCTTCTAGCTGTGTGTGGGACTTGTTCTATTAATCCATCTATACAGAACTCCTTAGGTTGCAAACTGAATATATTTTTTTCTGCATCTACCTCTGAAAAAATATTGGGCTTCTAGCTGTGTGTGGGACTTGTTGTATTAGTCCATCTATACTGACCTCCATCAGGTTGCAAACTGAATATATTTTTTTCTGCATCTACCTCTGAAAAAATATTGGGCTTCTAGCTGTGTGTGGGACTTGTTCTATTAATCCATCTATACAGACCTCCATCAGGTTGCAAACTGAATATATTTTTTTCTGCATCTATCTCTGAAAAAATATGTGGCCTTCTAGCAGTGTGTGGGACTTTCTCTATTAGTCCATCTATACTGACCTCCATCAGGTTGCAAACTGAATATAATTTTTTTCTGCATCTAGCTCTGAAAAAATATTTGGCCTTCTAGCAGTGTGTGGGACTTTCTCTATTAGTCCATCTATACTGACCTCCATCAGGTTGCAAATTAAAAATAATTTTTATCTGCATCTACAGTACCTCTGAAAAAATATTTGGGCTTCTAGCTGTGTGTGGGACTTGTTCTATTAGTCCATCTATACTGACCTCCATCAGGTTGCAAATTGAATATAATTTTTATCTGCATCTAGCTCTGAAAAAATATTTGGCCTTCTAGCAGTGTGTGGGACTTTCTCTATTAGTCCATCTATACTGACCTCCATCAGGTTGCAAATTGAATATAATTTTTATCTGCATCTAGCTCTGAAAAAATATTTGGCCTTCTAGCAGTGTGTGGGACTTTCTCTATTAGTCCATCTATACTGACCTCCATCAGGTTGCAAATTAAAAATAATTTTTATCTACATCTACCTCTGAAAAAATATTTGGGCTTCTAGCTGTGTGTGGGACTTGTTCTATTACTCCATCTATACTGACCTCCATCAGGTTGCAAACTGAATATATTTTTTTCTGCATCTACCTCTGAAAAAATATTGGGCTTCTAGCTGTGTGTGGGACTTGTTGTATTAGTCCATCTATACTGACCTCCATCAGGTTGCAAATTAAAAATAATTTTTTATCTGCATCTACAGTACCTCTGAAAAAATATTTGGGCTTCTAGCTGTGTGTGGGACTTGTTCTATTAGTCCATCTATACTGACCTCCATCAGGTTGCAAATTGAATATAATTTTTATCTGCATCTAGCTCTGAAAAAATATTTGGCCTTCTAGCAGTGTGTGGGACTTTCTCTATTAGTCCATCTATACTGACCTCCATCAGGTTGCAAATTAAAAATATTTTTTATCTGCATCTAGCTCTGAAAAAATATTTGGCCTTCTAGCAGTGTGTGGGACTTTCTCTATTAGTCCATCTATACTGACCTCCATCAGGTTGCAAATTAAAAATAATTTTTATCTGCATCTACAGTACCTCTGAATAAATATTTGGGCTTCTAGCTGTGTGTGGGACTTGTTCTATTAGTCCATCTATACTGACCTCCATCAGGTTGCAAATTGAATATAATTTTTATCTGCATCTAGCTCTGAAAAAATATTTGGCCTTCTAGCAGTGTGTGGGACTTTCTCTATTAGTCCATCTATACTGACCTCCATCAGGTTGCAAATTGAATATAATTTTTATCTGCATCTAGCTCTGAAAAAATATTTGGCCTTCTAGCAGTGTGTGGGACTTTCTCTATTAGTCCATCTATACTGACCTCCATCAGGTTGCAAATTAAAAATAATTTTTATCTGCATCTACAGTACCTCTGAAAAAATATTTGGGCTTCTAGCTGTGTGTGGGACTTGTTCTATTAGTCCATCTATACTGACCTCCATCAGGTTGCAAATTAAAAATAATTTTTATCTGCATCTAGCTCTGAAAAAATATTTGGCCTTCTAGCAGTGTGTGGGACTTTCTCTATTAGTCCATCTATACTGACCTCCATCAGGTTGCAAATTAAAAATAATTTTTATCTGCATCTACCTCTGAAAAAATATTTGGGCTTCTAGCTGTGTGTGGGACTTGTTCTATTAATCCATCTATACAGACCTCCATCAGGTTGCAAGGTTGCAAACTGAATATAATTTTTTTCTGCATCTAGCTCTGAAAAAATATTTGGCCTTCTAGCAGTGTGTGGGACTTGTTCTATTAGTCCACCTATACTGACCTCCATCAGGTTGCAAATTCAAAATAATTTTTTGTCTGCATCTAGCTCTGAAAAAATATTTGGCCTTCTAGCAGTGTGTGGGACTTTCTCTATTAGTCCATCTATACTGACCTCCATCAGGTTGCAAACTGAATATATTTTTTTCTGCATCTACCTCTGAAAAAATATTGGGCTTGTAGCTGTGTGTGGGACTTGTTCTATTAATCCATCTATACAGACCTCCATCAGGTTGCAAACTGAATAAAAAATTTTTCTGCATCTACCTCTGAAAAAATATTTGGGCTTCTAGCTGTGTGTGGGACTTGTTCTATTAGTCCATCTATACTGACCTCCATCAGGTTGCAAATTGAATATAATTTTTTTCTGCATCTAACCCAGCCAATAGTTTTGGCCTAATACCACAGTTTGGCCACTCAGCTCTGCTCGGTTCCCATCCATTGTTTTTTTGTGCAAACAACTCCAGAGTTGTGAATTAGTTAACCACCAAAATGAGTGGAAAAAGGCCTGCTGCTGGTGGAAAGGGGAATAGGCGTGTTGGGAAGGGGAAAAAAGGTTGTGTCCGTGGGGTAGGTGTTAAAGCAACAGTAACATCTGCAGAAGAAAGACCATCTTCCAGCCAAACTAAAATGTCTACTTCTTTTAGCGGACAATGTGATAAGATCCCTTTCTTACGGCCACGCCAATCGCTACAAATTCCAGATGAGGCACAAAAACAGCAGGTGCTTCAACGGATATCAAGTGCTCCTTTAAGTGGGCTCTCCTCCACATCAACTTCAACATCACAAATACTCCAGTCCTCAAAGGTGTCACCCCAATCGCACTTGCTTCCTCACAGCTCCCAAATCTCCAGCTGCCCGTCTGAGTATGAGGTAGAACAGATGGTTGAGTCTGCAGAGCTGTTTACTCATACTATAGCCTGGGAATCAGAGGTCGACTCCAGCGCTTCTGTGAATCCAGACGAGGAAATGATCTGCACTGATGCCCAGAATCTTTATGAGTCGGATCCAGGACCAGACGCAGAAGGTTCTGACCATAATGTAGACCCTCATTCCCAAACTGTAACTCCTGTTGGTGGAGACAATGAGGAAGACGATGATAAGACTCAAATACCTGATTGGAGCGACAACTTTAGTTTTTTGTCAGGGCAGGAACAGGTTGGCTCTGAGGACGACGGGTGTGATAACGCACAGGGTGATGATGATGAGGTTGGAGATCCCACTTACTGTCAACCCACAGTCAGCCAAGAGATGAGGTCAGCAGAGGAGGTGGAGGAAGATGCTAGTGACGACGAGGTCAGGTTGCGCCTTCCTGGACAGAGACGTAGTACTGGAAGCACGTCAACAACTGCATCCTCAAACACAACTCTGCCTCTCACCACAAGTCGTGGTGGCTCTTCAGGTCGCATGGGTGCTAAGCCTTGCATAGCCTGGGCATTTTTTCAGATCGATAAAGATGACCCAACTCGTGTTATCTGTAACATTTGTCAGCAAAAGCTAAGTAGAGGCCAAAAAATCCATAGTTTGAGTACTTCATGCATGAACCGGCACATGGACATGAAGCATAAGTTGCAGTGGGAAGCTCAGTGTGCTACAATGCGGCCTAGCCGGCCGGGCCAACCACCGTCTGCCATATCTTGTGCATCCGCGGCCTCTTCATCCTCTGTGACTGGGGGGACAGCAGTCACACCTGTTTTGGGGCGCAGACCTGCCACCTCTTTACCCGCAACAGCCAGCGTGATTGGCAGGTCATCATTTTCTTTGGAGGTGGTAACACCAGCTGGTGTTGAGCGCTGTCCGACATCGATAGCACCACCTTTGGATCAAGGCAACCTAACATGTCCGCCTGCATCTTCCTCACAGACCGGCAGTTTGCCGGGGACACCCTTATCAACCCCGTCTAAGCACAATAGCCAGCCCTCGGTCCCTCAGATGTGGACAAGTAAAAGACCATTTCCTCCTAGCCATGAGAAAGCTAAGAGGTTGAATTTCACCATCTGCAAGCTCTTGGCTACAGAAATGCTGCCTTTCCGCCTGGTAGACACAGAGGATTTTCGAGACCTTATGTCCGTCGCAGTGCCCCAGTACCAGATGCCCAGTCGGCACTACTTCTCAAAGAAAGGTGTGCCTGCGCTCCACCAGCATGTCGCACACAACATCACCGCTTCTTTGAGAAACTCTGTGTGTGACAGGGTGCATTTCACCACAGACACTTGGACGAGTAGGCATGAACAGGGGCGTTACATGTCGCTGACTGGGCACTGGGTAACTATGGTGACAGCAGGACAAGGGGCTGCTGTCCAAGTCTTGCCGTCCCCACTAGTTGTGCGTCAATCCTCTTTATGTCAAAGTTCCTCCACTGCTTCTGCCTCCTCAACCTCCTCTCGGTCTTCCACCTGCACCCAAAGCCTGTCTGGTCATGCCACAAGCTTTCTAACTGCGCAGAAGGGATCCTGCACACCTCCTTACTATGCTGGCAGTAGGGCTCAACGTCATCAGGCGGTTTTTAAATTGAAATGTCTGGGAAATGTGAGTCACACAGCTGAGGAGTTGTGGTCAGCTCTGGAGAACCAATTTCATGAATGGTTGTCTCCACTGGACCTGAAACCAGGGAAGGCCGTGTGCGACAATGCTGCAAACCTGGGTGCGGCCCTTCGCCGGGGCAATGTCACACACGTGCCTTGTATGGCTCACGTGTTGAACCTGGTTGTCCAGCAATTTTTAGCCCACTATCCCAGACTAGATGGCTTTCTGCAGAGGGCACGGTCGCTGTGTGCTCACTTCCGCCGTTCGCATCCCGCAGCTCAGCGACTTACATCTCTACAGAAGTCGTTGGGCCTGCCACTTCACCGGCTAAAATGCGATGTGCCTACCCGGTGGAATTCAACTCTGCACATGTTGCAGCGACTGTGGCAGCACCGACAAGCCCTGGTGCAATACGTTCTGACGTATAGCCTGGGCCAACGAGATCCAGAGGTGGGGCAAATCACGCTGGAGGAGTGGTCTCAGATCAGGGACCAATGCACCCTTCTGCACAGTTTTGAAATGGTGACGAAGATGTTTAGTGCTGACGATGCCATTATCAGCATGACTATTCCGGTGATTTACATGCTGGAGCACATGTTAAACAGAATTCGGAGTCAGGTGGTGGCACAAGAGGAGGTGGAGGAAGTAGAGGAGGAGGAGTTGTATGCAGAAGGGCTAACATCTGCAAGGTCCAGACGGTCGGCAGCACCAAGGCGGCAGGCATGTGAGGGTGGGGGAGATGGTTTTACCAGGGCGCATGGTAGCAGCCAAACTAGTGAGGAAGGTGCAGGAGCCCAGGAAGAAGTGGAGGACGAACTGATGGAAGACTCATCAGATGAGGGAGACCTTGATCACATTTCTGTTGTGCGAGGTTGGGGGGAGAGGACAGAGGAAGGAAGCATGATTGTTACCTCGCCACCAACACAACAGGGACTTGGTGCTCCTGGATGCGCAACACACATGAGTGCCTTCTTGCTGCACTACCTGCAACATGACCCTCGAATTGTGAGAATTAGAAATAATCCTGACTACTGGGTTGCCACACTGTTAGATCCCCGGTACAAAAGTAAATTTGCAGAAATTATTCCTGCCATAGAAAGGGATGCACGCATGCAGGAGTATCAGCAGAGACTGTTGCAGAATCTTACATGTGCTTTTCCACAAAATACCAGTGGTGCACGTAGTGAATCTCACAGTTCCAACTTGCCAACCGTGGGACCGTCAAGTGTTCAGCACTCAAACCGTAACAGAACCACAGTATCTGCTGGTAACATCAATTTTGCGGAATCATTTCACCACTTTTTTAGCCCATCCTTTGCAAGGCCACAGGAGACAAGAAGTCTGACACATAGTCAACGCCTAGAGACGATGGTACAGGAGTATCTCCAAGTAAACATTGAAGCCATGACTGTGTCACTGGACCCTTGCTCTTTTTGGGCTTCCAATCTGGATAAATGGCCGGAGCTAGCCACTTACGCCTTGGAGATCTTGTCATGCCCCGCAGCCAGCGTTCTGTCTGAACGTGTGTTCAGCGCTGCTGGTGGTGTGCTGACAGATAAGCGCACGCGGCTCTCCACTGATAATGTAGACAGACTCACGTTCATAAAGATGAACAAATCATGGATCCGAAACGACTTTTCTACCCCTGTGTCATCCTGGGGAGAGTAAAAGCTTGATGATTGGTTAAAATCACCCTACCAACCGTTTTAAGCTTTCAAATTACTAATCATGTTTATCTCTATCTTGGCTGGAAAATAATTTGGGCTTTGTAGCAGTGTGCAGCACTGATTCTATTAGGCCATCTATAATAAGCTCCACCAGATTTAAAATTACTAATCATGTTTATCTGTATCTTGACTGGAAAATAATTTGGGCTTTGTAGCAGTGTGCAGCACTGATCCTATTAGGCCATCTATACTAAAGCTTCACCAGATTTAAAATTAATAATAATTTTTAGCTGCATCTAGCCCGGAAAATAATTTTGGGGCTCCGAGATGCGCAAGACACATAAGTGCCTTCTTGCTGCACTACCTGCAGCATGACCCTCATATTGTCAGAATTCGAAGTAATCATGACTACTGGGTTGCCACACTCTTAGATCCCCCAAACTTTTCGATCAACCTTTTCATTTTAATAAAGACCAAAAAAATGGTCATTTTTGAAATTATAAGCATTAGCAGGTTGTTAGAAACTGAAATCAAACAGTTTTCAACTCAAAACTTTATTCTAGGTGATGTTACATTTTCACATAGGACCCCTTGTTCGAAAGGAGCTTCTGACTGAACTCTCTCGTCCATTGAATTTGTCAGGTTTTGGATGGTTTCTGCTTCAATTGTTTTGCATGAGGACAGAATACCCTCCCAGAGCTGTTGCTTAGATGTGAACTGCCTCCCGCCATCATAGACACTCCTTTTAATGATGCTCCAAAGGTTCTGAATGGGGTAGAGGTCAGGGGAGCATGGGGGTCACACCATAAGTTTGTCCCCTTTTATGCCCATATCAGCCAGAGATGCAGATGTTTTATGTGCAGCATGAGATGGTGCATTATCATGCAAAAAAATGATCTTGCTGTGAAATACACGGTTCTTCTTCTTGAACCATGGCAGGAAGTGCTGTTTGAGAAAATCCACATACATTATGGAGTTCATCTTTAGCGCCTTCAGGGATCCTAAAGGGGCCGACAATCTCTCTCCCCATGATTCCAGCCCAAAACATTACTCCACCTCCTCCTTGTTGGCGCTGTAGCCGTGTTTGCGTGGGGTGTCCATCAACCAGCCATCCTCCACTCCATCCATCTGGACCATCGAGCGCTGCACGGCACTCATCCGTGAACAAAACAGTTTTGAAATCAGTCTTCATGTAATGTTTGGCCCACTGGAGCCGTTTCTGCTTGTGTGAAGTGGATAGAGGAGGTCGACAGGATGGCGTATGCACAGCTGCAAACCTCTGAAGGACCCTGCATCTTGTTGTTCGGGGGACGTTGGAGGCACCAGCAGCTTCAAAAACTTGTCTGCTGCTATGACAAGGCTTTTTTGCCGCTGCTCTTTCAACCTGACGTAATTGCCTGTAGGAAAGAGTCCTCAATTTGCCCTTATCAGCACGCACACGTGTGTACTGTGAATCAGCTACATACTTCTTGATTGCCAAGACACTTCATCCTGATCATCGCACAATGTTGATTGTAGTCATGCCTTGACCTAAACACTCCACAATTTGTTGGTTCTCAGCAGCCGACACATCCTTTTTCTTTCCCATTTTGGCAGAAAATGTAGGCTGCTTAATAATGTGAGACAGCCTTCTTAAGTAGTCTTGCCTTTCATTGGACACACCTGCCAAACTAATTAGCACAGGTGTCTGCAATTGCTTACAGTGATATAAAGAGCCCTGACACATCACCATCAATGAGTTTAACTGACAAACAAACAAATTCTTCTCTTATCACTCCTAAACACTTTTTGCATAATAATTTGGAACACAGTGTACATGTGCTTTTCCACAAAACACCAGTGGTTCACGTAGTGAATCTTACAGTTCTAACTTGCCAACCGTGGTCTGTATGGAGTTGTTCAATAAAGGGCCCAAAATTAAGATAACATAGATGGGAGAGGTCTCTATGAATAGGAATTCCTAAGTATTTGATACCCTGTGAAGGCCAGGCAAAGGGAAAGTTGGACTGGATGGAATCCTATATGGATTTGGGGAGGGAGACATCGAGGGCCTCAGACTTCGCTGCATTGATTTTAAAATTTGACCATGTAACAAAGTGATCTATTTCAGCCATAACAGCATGGATGGATATATGTGATTGAGTGATATATACTAGGACATCATCAGCAAATAGAGAGCACTTGTACTCGGTGCCTCCCACCTCAATCCACCTAATATTGGGGTTATGGTGAATTGATGAGAGCAGGTGCTCCGTCACTAGGATGTATAAGAGAGGGGACAGAGAACATCCCTGCCTTGTCCCATTGGTGATTGTGAAAGGTGATGAAAATGTTCTGACGCGCCCCCTGGGCCTTGGGACACCCGGAGCCGGACCCTTTTTGGTGGATGCTGGTGGTTGTAGTCTCCGTGGCGGCGACCCGGTTCCGTGGCTCAGGGCGGTCAAACCAGTGGCGGAACTATTTATGTGGTTTTGATGTTTAAATGTCCGACTACGCCACCCGTGGATTGCGGTCAGAGTGAACCGCCACTCCAGGGCAGACCGCTGAGGCTGGTGTTGTGGGTGCAGCAGAGCGTAGCATAACTCCCCACGGGAGGAGTATAGCCTCAGGGCAGTGTATGCGGAGGATGGGGGTGATGGTGCAGGGCAGCAGCAGTAACGACACGGAGTCAGTGATGCAGTCCAGGGCCTTTACTCACAGTTCTTATTATCCAGACCACATCTGCAGGTAACGGCTGCCCACGTCGTACTGTGCTCACCAGGTGAGGGGCTCAGACAACTCCCAGATAACTTTGGAGCGCTTCACAGGACCCCCTTTGTGTGTCCTTTGTCTGGCCTTTCTTACCAACCCTTCTGTCCGGCTGCCTCGGGCCTCCTCTTGGTAAACTTGGCGCCAGTTTCCCTGACCCTATGTGGTGCCTTCCTAGCGGGTGTAGCGAGGGGCTGCGCCACATAAAATGTCACAGCCTCCTGTTTCTAGCTGAGGGTCGTTTCCTGCCTCCACTAGTTTCGGGGACCGGTCTCCCCCTTTGGCCTGACCCCTCCACGCAGGTGGATTCGGGCGTGCGGTGGCGACTCGCCCGTCCGCACCCCTGGGATCCCTTCGTTCCTCGTTCCTGGAGCCTTCTCCGCTCTTCTTCCTTCCTTCTCCCTCTTCCAGGCCTGGGCCTCTGTTACTAGGCCCGCCTCCGGAGCAGAGCTCATGCAGAGCCCCTGCTCCCTGCCACTTCTGCTCAGACTTCTCTGCACTGAACTAAGATGGTGCCCACCTTTTATACTCCCTTCTCAATGCACCCAGGAACTGCTTCCTCCCTGCTCCTGCACTACAGGGTTCCCCTTCCTCAGTGTTCCCTCCCCCCACTCCAGCCAGGGACAGGGACTGTCGTGCCCATCTCAGGGGCATATTGGTCGCCCTGCCCCACGGCAATGTGGTGTAATGCATGCAGGTGTCGGGTCCTGATCCACACTACATCCTTACCTGAGAGTGAGATATCACACCTCTGGGTGAGGTGCAATACCTCTGTAGCAACCGAGCCCTCAGGGTGCTACAGTTCCATTTATCTTCAGCCTAGGTGACGTATTGCGATACAGGGCCGTGATTTTGGCTATAAAAGGGTCCCCTAGACCCCTACCCCAAGCTTTTTAAGAGAATCATATATGGCGTGCCAGGAGACTCTATGGAATGCTTTCTCAGCATTCAACGAGAGTATCTAATTACAAATTTTTAACTGCATCTAGCCCAGGAAATACTTTGTGCCTAGTAGCAGTGTCTGCTAGTCAGCGGATTATCCCGGCTGTTAAGCAAGCTACACCACCTGTAGTTTGGACACTTAATTTTTTCAAAGGAAATGCTTCGGGACCACGGGATACTCAGTGAAGAGCATCAGGAGGCACCCCAAGGCATAGGGGCTGGGACTGGCAGTAGGATGCCTTGCGGTGTACAGCCGAGCTCGATCCTTATAAAAGCTTTTTAACTGCAGCAGCTTTAGTGGACGCTACTGGAGCTGGAATTACGCGGCTGCTGGCATGAGACTTGCCCTCCAATAGATCCTTGTAAATGGATTTAAAGTGTATTCATTCAAATTAGAGAGACAATTTAAATTACAAAGCTTAGAGCTGCCTCCACCACAGGGGGGCTCGCTCGACCCACCAGCGGACAGGCACCAGTATTGGGAGAGGGGGGCTGGCCGTCAGGGTTCACCGCGGCTCTGGCACAAACCCGGCGATGCGGAGGTGGCACGGGAAGGAGCGGACTGAACGTGTCGGCTTCTCACTTTTTGGATTTTAGAAGGGCATGACATGCCTATATCTGTGTCTCCCCCTCCTTTTACTCCTCCACCTCATTTCTTTTCACATGACTATATGTACTTGTCACTTTTCCATGTGTTAGTTGTGTCTTCTGAGCAGTTTGTCAGCTTTTGGACACCTTTGAAGGTGTTTTCTATGTGTTTCTATGTGTTTTTGTTCGCCTGCCATTGGTTTTAACGGTGTTCGAAGGTGTTCGACGAACAGTTCGGCGAACACACGGGTGTTCGACGAACCGAACCGAACTCGAACACTACGGGGGTAGCTCAACACTAGTGATTACCTCCGAGTCTGTGCACCTCTACTACCTGGCGGAGGACCCCCTGTTGCCTCCTGAATCCTCCGGGATACCACTTGATGACAAATGGAGAGAGACTTCCCTACACCCGGTACCCGATACTTCGTCCGCTCCGTCCTGTGAGCCTGACAATGGGTACCTCAAAGCGGTAGTTAACCCCGAGTCTCTACACCCCTCCGACCAGGCGGAGGACCTCCAGTTGTCTCCAGAACCCTTCGGGGTGCTACCTGGTAGCGAATGGACAGAGCCTTCCCTATACTCTGTACCTGATACCTCGCCCGCTTCGTCCAGTGAGTCCGACCTAGTGTACTCCGAAGCAGAGGTTATCCCCGAGTCTCTACACCCCTCCGACCAGGCGGAGGACCTCCAGTAGTCTCCTGAACTCTTCGGGGTGCTACCTGATAGCGAATGGACAGAGACTCTCCTATACTCGGTACCTGATACCTCGGCCGCTTCTTCCAGTGAGTCCGACCTAGTGTACTCCGAAGCAGAGGTTATCCCCGAGTCTCTACACCCCTCCGACCAGGCGGAAGACCCCCAGTTGTTTCCTGAATCCTCCGGGGTACCACCAGATAACAAAGAGACAGTGACTTTTCTACACCTTGTACCTGATACCTCGCCCATTTCATCCTGTGAGCTTGACAAGATGTACCCCGAAGCAAAGGTTACCCCGAGTCTCTGCACCCCTCCAACCCGGCGGAGGACTTCCAGTTGTCTCCTGAACCCTCTGGGGTGCTACCAGATAAGTGGAGAGAGACTTCCTTGTGTGCTGTTCCTGGTACTTCACCCGTTTCGTCTGTTGCTGAGGATGGCTGGATAGGAGGTAGCATCCTAGCTACTCAGATGAGACCAGTTTTTCCTGTGGACAGTGGAAGTGATCTCCTTGAAGTGAAGGATTGGCCCTCGAATTCCCTGTGGAACATTCTGGCAGGCTTGAAGAAGAGGGGGCATAAGGGGGGGGTACTGTAACATACCTGGCGGCATCTTTGCATAGTGGTCCATCTCCCACTGTGCAAGAGCGCACACTTGATCTCCAGTCCAGTCTGCTAGCCTGGCTTCCCTCCATGCTGTTTGCTTGCCTCTGTTTCTGCTGCTTAAGTGCGGCGCCCGATCACTTCCTGTTTCTTGTACCTGCTGCGGGCACACCCCTTGTGCGTCCTCAGCCTATTGCTGTCTGTCATCTGGTATTTAACCCAGCTCCTCCCAAAAAACCCTGCCTGAGCATTGTGTTTCATTCAGTGTGCTCTTTCACTCTGAATGTGCCAGGTCCCTTTCTGTGTTTGCTTGCCTGCCTTTCCTGGAGGCTGTATTTCCAGGCCTGTCTGAACTCGCTCCTTGCCTGTTCGTTCCGCCTTCTAGGGGCCGCATACCTAGACCCGCTCCTGTATCTTGTCCGTCCTGTCTGAACACGCTCCTAGCCTGTTCCTTCCGCCTTCTAGGGGCTGCATACCTAGACCTGCTCCTGTATCTTGTCTGTCCTGTCTGAACACGCTCCTAGCCTGTTCCCTCCGCCTTCAAGGGGCTGCATACCTAGACCCACTCCTGTATCTTGCTACTGTGTCTGTTCTTGTCTGAATACTCTTCTAGCCTGTTTCCTGTTTTTCTCTATGTGCGTACCTTTCCTTTTTCTGCAGAGTCTGAACTCGTACCTAACTCCTGTTCGTTGTCACTGTACTTCCGTTTGTGAGTTTGTGGTCCACTCGCTACTTCACTGCAAGTACCCTGTGGGTATCTGGTTCTGCCTTTCCCTTCCTGTCTGTTCCGTGTGAACAGAGCCCTGTCCCCTCTGCCCAGCCTCGCTCTCCGCTCCTGCGGTTCTCGCCCCGCTCTGACCCTTTGCTCGCTGCTCCGGCGGCCTCGTCCTGCTCTACTCTTGCTCACCGCTCCAGGCGGCCTCGTCCTGCTCTACTCTCGCTCACCGCTCCAGGCGGCCTCGTCCTGCTCTACTCTTGCTCACCGCTCCAGGCGGCCTCGTCCTGCTCTACTCTTGCTCACCGCTCCAGGCGGCCTCATCCTGCTCTACTCTTGCTCACCACTCCAGGCGACCTCGTCCTGCTCTACTCTTGCTCACCGCTCCAGGCGGCCTCGTCCTGCTCTACTCTCGCTCACCGCTCCAGGCGGCCTCGTCCTGCTCTACTCTCGCTCACCGCTCCAGGCGGCCTCGTCCTGCTCTTCTCTCACTCACCGCTCTAGGCGGTCTCATCTTGCCCTGCTCTCGCTCACCACTTTGGGCGGTCTCACTCTGCTGTGTTTGTCCGCCACATCTGTGGTTCTGTTCCTGAGTCCCAGTGTGTACTGGGTCCTATCCCGCCTGTGTTCCAACCTGCTAGTGCCTCCCTGTCTGCACTCTAGCCATGCTTGCCTGTACCCCCCTGCCTGCATACCCGCCTGCCTGCATACCAGTCGTGCCTGCCTATACCCCCCGGTCTGTGTGCCAGCCTAGCCTGTCTGTTCCTGTATTCCCCTGTGTGGGTCAACAGCCGTGTCCGGGGTCTGTCCTGGAGTAGCACCTGGTCCCTCTGCTGGGTTCCTCCTTGGTGCACTGGCGTCGTATGCCGTCGTGCGACCCTGGTCGGATCGGGTGAATACTTAGTTACGCCCCTCCAGGCATTCACTCTCCGGCACGGTCCAGTGGAATCACTACATATACACGCACACGCCGCTCAGCCCGGGCGTGTGCATTACAGCAGGTCCTAAGCCACAATCATACTGAAATCCTGTAGTAGTAAAATGGAGCAACGAATTACACAGTTCACTTTTTACCAAACTCCATAGATTAATTTACACAGTGTACTATATTACATGGTGAAGTCATTGAAGGGGTCTATGTTTCTCCTAAATTCTTTCTGTATGCTGTGGAAAGCCTGGTAGGATGGGGTTAAAATCCTAGGACTACAGGTCCTGATGAGCTGCACCTGCCTAGCTTTGCATATAACCAGGCAATGTGTTCACCTCAGTCTCCCAGCCTGGGTTGAGAGAAAAGCCACATCTCTCTGAAAGGAGACTGCACAGACCGTGTGCTTCACAACCACAAGTACCATGAGTTGCTATTAACGACAGTTGCTTTGTGTGACTGAACTGGGACTAGCGCAGCCATGCCTGAGTAGCCAGGGTTTATATTGTTTAGGTAGCGCATGAACAAGGTTAAGGATTTATGTTTATGCTTTTGTTTTCTGTGCTTTGCAATCAGTGAAAATAAACTGAGACAGACATCAGTTCAAACATGTTGTGGCTTTCAGGGTCCTCATTGTGTGCTACAAGCAAGACCGCGCCATACCTTTTACTCCAGAAAACGTAATCCTGCATGATGGTTACATAAGAACAGTATAAGACAGGAACCTAGGTGACATGAAACCATCAAACACCTGGTCATGTCACAATAGCTTTATGCACTTGTTTCTTTTTAAGGCCAACATCATGTCCTGTCTTTGGTTTAATCCTGGATTGGAAACTGTACTCTGTTAGCACCTGTTTACACCTGTTTACACTGCTGTCACTGATACCTGGTATTCGGTAGCTATAATGGCCGTCATATTTGAAGTCATTTAGGCTGTGTTAACAAGGTAATGCAATTCTGTAGTATTTAAAGGCAATATGTCGCCAGTTTTTTGCTATGTGATCTGGGAGCATCATGATGTAGGGAAAGAGACCCTTATTGCAGGGATTATTACTTATTGGGCTGCTTGCTGCGGTTTTGATGAAATAATTTTTTTCTCTGCTACAAGTTTTCTAAATACTTCTTTGATTGCCCACTGATTGGCAGATTTCTGTGTACACAGTACATTGACAGAAAGGGGCTAATCAGTGGTGAGGTTACACAAAGCAAGAGGACTATATGACATGAAACAATTAGTCCTCTAGTGATAATATCCTGCTGATAAAACACTGATTCTATTGAAAATACAACAAGAAGTCCTGTAAGTGACACATTGCTGGAATCAGGGTCTCTGCCAACTTATTACATTTAACAAATTGTTCTTACATTAAACTGTTCTAATGATGCAATGGAAATACAATTGTGTAAGTGTCAAACATTTCTTTTTCTGCAGAAACTCAAAAGGTATATCAACGAGGTTGTTAATGTAACATTTTAAAGAGTTATTGCCTTAATGTTTAAATTAATTTTCCATTTGAGAACACATCCACTTGTATGTATAGGAATTAGGCTCAAGAATTACTGGAATAGTGCAAACGTTGAACTATGGATACCCCTTGTTTATGATCATTTGTATAGGCAGCTTCCATGGCCATCTGCAATGTGCATGAGAAAATGGAACTGCACATGGAGCTAGTTACATCTGCAATACCCGGTATTTTGCCATTAGGCTCTGTGTTTCTCGGCCGCTCCATCTGGCCTAATCCTTAAAATGTCAGTAATCTTCAAAATTAGCAGTAACTTAGTCAGAGTGGAAGTATTACTTACAAATGTAGTTTCATAAAGATAACATTTCTGCATTCAAAAGCTGGAAACAATGGCAATTAACTTACTTGTAGTTCTGATGATCATCAATCATAATACTTATTAAACATGTATGAAGTCAAACTACTTTTTTCTACTTGTAAATGTTCTTCATTGTTTCAGTCCTTTTTATGTTTGCCTTGAAAACGGTGCAATTTTTTTAGGCTGTCAGCCCAGAATCTAGTGATGCCATGAACATCAAAGCATACTTTACCAGAGACAGAGTCAGATGAGAAATAATATTTGTATCCAATAATTTTTCAACTGCTTCAATGTATTAGAAATAAAATAATACATTACATGTAGAACATATGACTATACAATTAGGGATGAGCGAACGTGCTCTGTGATACTCGGATATCACTCGAGTATGATAATGATAAGGGTGCCCATACTTATGCACCTGTCAAATTTTGTTTGAATGCAGATTGCACATTTTCTGTTAGTACAATAAACTTCATTTAATGGCAGAAACATTACTGTGTCCAACAGTTATTACATATATCAAACTGAAATAGCTGTTGCAAAAACACCAATTTTTATAAAACATTAAGCTTAAGATTAATAGGGGTGCCCAAACTTTTTCATATAACTGTATATTGTGTATTTATATTATTGGATATCTTGTGCTGTACATACACCATTAACCCCTTTTTATTCATTGGAAAATATATAGCTGCAGCTTTTTTGAGGGGGGACTGAACAAATGTAATATATTTTGATCCATCAAGTATTACGTGCTTTGAGGTCCTTTTTTGTGTTATATGACACTCCAAAAAATCGTTGAAACATTTTCCTGGGTTAAATTTTTTACTCATACACTGTTCTGTAGTGTGGAGTACATTTCTGTGATCTACAAAGCTGAGAAAAAGCGTTTAAAAATTTTGTAGGGTTACATTTCTCAGCCATACAGTATAATGTGGTCTGGGTACATTTATGTGATCTCTAAAACTAAGCCAACTTTTTAAAAAAAATTTAGTAGGGTTATATTTCTTAGCCATACAGTATAACGTGGTCTGGTACATTTCTGTAATTTCTAAAACTGAAAAAAAACGTTGAAACATTTTTATGGATTGAATTTGATTGTCATCCAAACACTTTTGCGTTCTTTCAGTTACATTATGGTAGAGTAAGCTCCCAAATACCGCTTTGATTGCTGCAGGTGACCAATTTTTACTTTTATTAAAAATAAACTTGGTTTCAAGAGACCTAGCAATTACAAAATGCGTAAGGCGTGCGTTAGGGGCCAGAGAAGTGGAAGTGCTGATGATGGTGCACGAGGATGCCGAGAACGTGTGGCAGGTGCGACTACATCTGTTGCTGGAGCACAAGAAACACGCCCATCCACGATCCTGTCCCACTTTTCAGGGAGGCACAGTACACCACTTCTGTGGTCGGTTGGATAGCAGATAATGCTTCCAGCGGGCTTGGCAGCACCATCCAGTCTTCCACACGGTTCAGTCTCACCAGCCTAAAGTCTGGATCACTTAATCCTCACCCTGATCCTCCTTCCTCCGACCATATTGAGTCAGAGGAGACCAAGGAGCTCTTTACAACATAATTTCTTGATTGTGGCCTCTCAACCTGCATGTACCAAGAGGGACAGGAGGACATGCTGTTTAGTAATGCATAAAACTTAGAGCAGGTGGGGAATGGCAAATTTTGGGTAAGGAGGAAGATGATGATGAGACAGTTGCCGCAAAGTCTTGTTGTTGTTAAGTCACAAAGTCAGGAGGACCAGGGTGCGGTGGTGGAAGACGAGGTGGTGGATGACAAAGTCACCGACCCAACCTGGGAAGCTGGCATGCAGAGCGAGGCCAGAAACGCTGAGGGGAAGAGTTTGGCAGCACCGAAACAGATAAGAAGAGGCAGTGGAGTGACCAGAGGGAGAAGGCGGGAAACTGTTCCACAGAGCTCTGACACCTGTGAATTTCTCCGTGAAAGAGTTAGGTGTTCCCCAGTGTGGGACTTTTTTAAAGAGAGTTCTGAGAATAAAAAATTGCCCATTTGCAACCTGTGCCATACCAAGTTCGGCAGGGCATTGACCACTAAGAACCTAACCACAACCAGCATGATCAGGCACATATCATCTAAGCACTTGACTCGGTGAGCCAAACGCCTGGGTCCACGTTTGGTGCCAGCGGGTGACACCACTGCCTCTTCCCCTGTGCTAGGTGCTTCCCAATCTCCTGTCCATGACACTGGAGCGGATGCCCCACGTCTTGCACCTATCCTTGCACATTCTGAGGCACTATCATCAGGCACTTCCAAATCGTTGTCCCAGCACAGCATTCAGCTGTCCCTACCCCAAACCTTGTAACAAAAAAGAAAGTTCCCAGCCACCCAGCCACTGGTTCAAATGCTAAATGGGCACATTTCCAGGCTGCTTGCCATGGAAATGTTGCCACTTAGGCTGTTAGACATAGAGGATTTCTGCCAACTTATGGCGGCTGCTGTCCCTCGGTACTCGGTCCCCAGCTGCCACTTTTTCTCACAATGTGGCATCGGCACCTTGTACCTGCACGTGTCCAGGAACATCACCCTTTCTAATGGACTTACTAGCATTGTCCACTCACCAACTGACACATGAACAAGTGCTTGTGGCTAGTGACGCTACATTTCCCTGATGGGACACTGGGTGAACATTGTGGAGGCTGGGACCGAGTCACACCGAGGCACATGTGCTCACGATGCCGAGGATTGCTGGTCCTACTTCTAACAGGGTTTTCTCCACTTCCTACATCAGTTCCTGCACCCCCTCTTGCTCCTCCTGATCTTCCATCTCCAATGTGCTATCTCAGAGCACATCATCCACATTAGCCTGAAACTGGAAGCTCTGCAGCACTGCCTCAGTGAAGCAACAACAGGCCTTGCTGAAGCTAATTTCTCTAGGAGACAAACCGCACATCACGGCAGAGTTACTTAAAGGAATAACAAATCAGGCAGATCTGTGTTTTTTGCTGCTGAACTTCCAACCAGGCATGGTCATGTGTGATAATGGGCGTAACCTGGTGGCGGCTGTGAGGCTTAGCAAGCTCACACATGTACCATGCTTGGCACATGTACTCAACTTGGCAGTTAAGCGGTTTCTGAAAACATATCCAGATTTGCCAGAGCTTCTGGTCAAGGTACGCAGCGTCAGCACTACACTGTGTTCCAAATTATTATGCAAATAATATTTTCTCAGACTTTCCCAAATTACCTCTATGAATTGCAGTCATTGTAATTTTCCAGTCAAATAACTATTAGAGTACAATTGAAAGGTTTTTGTACAAACTGCCTATGATAACAGTATATTTAAAAAAAAATA
This sequence comes from Phyllobates terribilis, assembly GCF_046119375.1. NCBI lineage: Eukaryota > Metazoa > Chordata > Amphibia > Anura > Dendrobatidae > Phyllobates > Phyllobates terribilis. The sequence goes on from NW_027362771.1 coordinate 298,602,123, forward strand.
AAAAACTCAAACTGCACTCAAAATGCATGTTCCAAATTATTATGCACAGCAGAGTTTTCAACCTTTTCATTTTAATAAAGAACAAAAAAATGGTAATTTTTGAAATTATAAGCATTAGCAGGTTATTACAAACTGAAATCAAACAGTTTTCAACTCAAAACTTTATTCTAGGTGATGTTACATTTGCACATAGGACCGCTTGTTCGAAATGAGCTTCTGAACTCTCTCGTCCATTGAATTTGTCAGGTTTAGGATGGTTTCTGCTTCAATTGTTTTGCATGAGGACAGAATACCCTCCCAGAGCTGTTGCTTAGATGTGAACTGCCTCCCGCCATCATAGACACTCCTTTTGATGATGCTTCAGAGGTTCTCAATGGGGTTGAGGTCAGGGGAGCTTGGGTGCCACACCATAATTTTGTCCCCTTTTATGCCCATAGCAGCCAGAGATGCAGATGTGTTATGTGCAGCATGAGACGGGGCATTATCATGCATGAAAATGATCTTGCTGCGGAATGCACGATTCTTCTTCTTGAACCATGGAAGGAAGTGCTGTTTGAGAAACTCAACATACATTATGGAGTTCATCTTTACCCCTTCAGGGATCCTAAAAGGGCCGACAATCTCTCTCCCCATGATTCCAGCCCAAAACATTACTCCACCTCCTCCTTGTTAGCGCCGTAGCCGTGTTTGCATGGGGTGTCCATCAACCAGCCATCCTCCACTCCATCCATCTGGACCATCGAGATCATTTCATGCATGATAATGCCCCGTCTCATGCTGCACATAACACATCTGCATCTCTGGCTACTAGGGGCATAAAAGGGGACAAACTTATGGTGTGGCCCCCATGCTCCCCTGACCTCAACCCCATTGAGAACCTCTGGAGCACCATCAAAAGGAGTGTCTATGATGGCGGGAGACAGTTCACATCAAAGCAACAGCTCTGGGAGGGTATTCTGTCCTCATGCAAAACAATTGAAGCAGAAACCATCCTAAACCTGACAAATTCAATGGACGAGAGAGTTCAGAAGCTCCCTTCGAACAAGCGGTCCTATGTGCAAATGTAACATCACCTAGAATAAAGTTTTGAGTTGAAAACTGTTTGATTTCAGTTTGTAATAACCTGCTAATGCTTATAATTTCAAAAATGACAATTTTTTTGTTCTTTATTAAAATGAAAAGGTTGAAAACTCTGCTGTGCATAATAATTTGGAACATGCATTTTGAGTGCAGTTTGAGTTTTTTATTTTTTTTAAAAATATACTGTTATCATAGGCAGTTTGTATAAAAACCTTTCAATTGTACTCTAATAGTTATTTGACTGGAAAATTACAATGACTGCAATTCATATAGGTAATTTGGGAAAATCTGAGAAAATATTATTTGCATAATAATTTGGTACACAGTGTAGTGGTGAGCAAGCGTGTGTTGTTATTCCTTTCGGCAAGAAAGCTCGGGTGCTCGCCAAGTATTTGCGGCGTGCTCGGCATCTATGTTAGTGCCGCCGCGGCTGCATATGTCACGGCTAACAAGCAGGCAGTCCCTGCATGTGTCACAGATGTTTAACAGCCATGACATATGCAGCTTCAGCGGCACTAACATAGATGCCGAGAACGTCGGAAATACTCGGCAAGTATCCGAACGTGCTCGCCAAAATGGTTAACAACACACGCTCGCTCAACTCTAGTCAGCACCCATTTCTGCAAGTTAGCTACAGCTGCCGCTGCTCTGGTAGTGCTGCAGCTGCACATGCAAATAGCAGCAGCACATGCAAGTGCCAGCTCACCGACTGGTGTACGACATGCCCACATGCTGGAACTACACACTCCACATGCTAGCAAGGCTTTGTGAGCAGAAGAGGCCAGTTGTTGAGTACCAGCTCCAAAATGCCTGTCGGTATTCTGTTTAGCCTCCACACATAACTGAAGAGTGGGCATGGATGTCTGACATTTGTGCGGTTCTCCAAGACTTAGAGGACTCCACTAATATGGTGAGCAACGATGATGCCATAGTCAGCGCAATGATCCAGCTTCTGTGCCTATTTAAACAGTCGCTGCTGACAATTAAACATGAAACTTTGCATGCAGACCAGGTGGAGACTAAGAAAGACACGAGACAGGGAGATACTACCCAGCCCAGCCTCATTTCATCTGCTCAGCATGGATTGGTTAACAATGAGGAGATGGAGTCTGAGGAGGGGGAACAGGAGTTGGCTGATAGCGTAAAAGAGGCTGGTACCCACAAAAGCTTTGTCCCATCTCTCCTACGTGGATGGGCTGAGGAGAGTAATGAAGAGGAAGAGATGGAGGAGGAGATGGAGAGTTGTCATCTTGGTGGAGACAGGAAAGTGTTGCTCATAGGGACCTTGGTACATATGGCAAACTTTATGTACCGCTGACTTTCCCGTGACCCTCACGTTACATTCATCTTGGCCAAAAAAGAGTACTGGTTGTTCACCCTGCTAGACCCACGCTACAAGGAGAACTTTGCATCTCTTCTTCCTGAGGCAGAGGTCTTCTAAAATGGTACTATAGAAGATGGTCATTGTACAAATTATGTTGAAAAAATTCCCATCAGACAACGCTAGCGGCAGGGGACAAGCTTCATTGCCCAACCAAGGAGGAAATGCCAGGGAGACACACAGCAGAGGCAGAGATACACCGTCAAAGGCATGGGCCAATTTCATACACCAGCCCAGTGCCCAGGGCCCAATGACCTGGTATTTTTGACAAGGAGGGAAAAGTTTTTAAAGATGGTCAAGCAAAAAATGGCTACCAAACCAGTGTACTCCTTAATTTCTCTACGACTTTCAACTTTTGGGTCTCAAAGCTTGACAATTGGCATGAGCTGTCCCTCTATGCCTTGGAGGTGTTGTGCTGCCCTACCGCTAGTGTCTTGTCTGAGGGCCAGGGGGGTCATAACAGACAGGTGCTTTTGCCTGTCAACAGAAAATGCAGACAGGCTCACTCATAAAAATGATGAAAGCCTATATTATCCCACACTTTTCCATACCACCAGATGACAGCAGCAAATAAAGTGTTTTTAGTATTCAATATTTTAATGAGGCCTGCTAGTTGTTGCCTTTCAGGGGTCTATGGATCCTCCCCATATTTTTTGTCTGTCTTTGCACTTTCTGCAAATTTTTTATGACTGTACATCAAATACACTTTCAAAATATTTAAGTTCAAAATTTTTTGAATGGATTTGTGAGGACCCGGGGTCTTCCGTGGGCGTAACGCTACTCAGACAACACAGGGCGACGGTAAAACAGCGTGGCAATACTTTATTGAACCACAAAGCGGACAATAAACACACAGAACAGTCCTAGCAAATACCCAAGATGGTACAACATTACACAGTCTCACCCTTCCTTCTCCGCCCGCCTGGGATAGAACAGCTGCGACTTTGGAGACTTCCAGGGCCGACTACTTCAACCAGTGGCCCCCCCGTTCTGGCGGGCCCCCACAGAGAGAAGGTAGTGGCAAGCTTAGGAAGATAGCAGTCCATCAAGGTACAAGATCAGAGACCTGAGGGTTCCAACCTGGCATCTCCGAGAGTTTCAATGGGGCCAGATGACCGGTGCGTCCCAATCTGGCTTCTCTGAATGTCTCCGTGGGTTGCAGGCGACCAGTGGGTCCCTCCTGGCAGCCCCAAACAACGTATCCATGGGGCCAAGTGACTTCTTCGTCACAACCCTGGTCTCCCCAAAATGTATCCATGTCTCTCTGATGGTCAATGGAGCAGATCTGAATCTTTCCAGTCAGGGCCGATACCTTTAGACTAGAATCATGTAGAATTCAAATCTGTGTCTCTGTGGGTAATGCCATGCAATCCATCTACTTTCCTGAAGGATGTCTCTCATTCTCCTTGTAAAGTCTTTCTGATGCTCCTTGATTCTCTGTCCCAAGTCTGACTGCTACTAAAACACATGTCCCTTCTGTTTCTCTGGGCTCAGTCCTCTGAATGGGTAGAACTGCTCTCATCCCCCCACCCCCAAAACTAAGTGTGCATTAGTGGAGGTATCTTTCTCAGGTCGACCGCATCACATGGGTCTATATGAGACTCCCTGTGATCTTCTTTCAATAGTTACACAATGGGCCTAGACGATTTTTGAACAATGGTTAGAGGCTCCTGAGATACCATTGAGATTAGTGGAATGCTGGACACTTTACAAGTTAAATTAGTATATATAAACTGATGAGCAAGCAGAACATTAATAAAACACAGCCAGCAATCTCTAATAAAACACAATAAGGTATTTCTCTTGACTTAACAAATCTAATCGATTAGCTAATTAAGATTATAAGCTGTATCGTCATAGGATTCAATTACTCATCCATACAGTTTAACACTGTTATTGTTGCATTACGGTGGTATGTAAAACTTACAAAAGCGTAGAAAAATATTTCTGGATTAGATTACTCATCCATAGTGTGACAAGGTCTGTGGCAAAGTACTGGAGGGGAGATATGTTTCACTGAGGGTATTAGATTCAGTGATTTGAAATCTAGAAGTTTTCTCCAGCACACTATGTGCTGAGAGGGGTTAATCGTCCATTTTAAAGGGCTGGGTTTTCGTGAACAACCGTGGAGCAGGTGGGAAGTCATTCACCATATCTCCACCCGAGGGTGTGTCACGGGTGTGTCAGAAGTGACAGACAGTTGCCCTGCAGTGGGTTGCAGGAGATCTCTACGTTTGGCATTACAGACATCTTCTTAGAGGCAGTCTCTAGGACCCAGCGGCTAACTTCCTCTGGCTACTTAACACCCTGGCCTGGGTGTATAAATACCTGCTGTGTTCTAGAGGGAGGTGCCAGCAATATTCATTACTCCTTGTGAAGGCTTTAGCAAGTGCAGTACTTCTTCCTCTCTGGAGCTTGAGTACGTGTGTGCATTTGTCTGGAGTCATCTAAAGCTAATCTATTTCCCCCTACTTGTCCTCCCTTGTTGTCTTTAGTGTTCTGTGGGGATCGACTAGTGCTCATCTCCTCCCTTCCCTAGCCTTAGCCATACGCCAGGGAAAGACAGGGCGAGGCACGCGTGTGCCGATTTGTGAAGAGCCAATATAGGGTCATTAGGGGAGACAGGGTGACACTAGACCAGCCTAGGAGGTCTCCACTTCCCCCGTTCCCTAGAGTCTGGGCCCCCTTTCCCTCTTCCCTTTGTGTTGAACTAAGTCTTTCCCACACTTTGCATGCCATTATCGCCTGCTGAGCACATTTTGAAAAGGAAAAAAAAAGAAACTGACACTTTGGATTTTTTTTTCTCTCTGTGTGTTTTTGGGCATGGACTTTTTTTTTTCCTTTCTCCCTTGGTATGGGTTCAGTTGCAGAGATCGCAGAGCAGTTCCGCTGTGTGTCTCTGGTGGTGAATGATCTCTGCTGTGAGGTTCAGCAGCAGTATCAGCTGTTACAGGTCGCCAATGTGGTGATCTCTGCATGTAGGCCTGTCCAGCCTGAACCCAAGGTTGCCCTCCTGGACAGGTTTTCAGGAGGTAGGGACAAGTTTTTTGTATTTAAAGAGGCATGCAAACTGTATTTTAAACTTCATCCTTACTCCTCCGGAAATGAGGAGCAACGGGTTTGGTATTATGATCTCTCTATTGCAGGGAGATCCTCAGTCGTGGACGTTTTAGTTACCGCAGGACTTGATTTGTCTCCAGTCTGTGGAGGTTTTTTTGGGGGCTTTGGCCCTGATCTATAATGACGCTGATCGAGTCACCTTGGCTGAGTGTAGGCTACATCGCCTTCAGCAGGGGAATCGGTCAAGGGAGACGTACAATTTGGAATTCCGTAGATGGACAACGGATTCCAAATGGAATGACTCAGCCCTTAGAAGTCAATTTTGTGAGGGGCTGAGTGAAAGGTTCAAAGATGCCTTGACTGTATATGAAATCCCTCAGTCCTTGGAGGCTGCCATGTCGTTGGCCATACGTCTTGATATACATCTTCGGGATAGACGGGTAAGACCACCTTCTCCAGGGCCTTCTTGTTTGGGTTGTGTACCTCTGCCGGGGGAGTGGTCTGGTGTTGAGCCAGTACTGGGGTAGGTGGAGGAACCCATGCAGTTAGGGGGTGTCTCTACATCAAACATCTCCCAGGAGATTCGCAGGAAAAAAGGCGTATGTTTTTTTGTTGTAAAAAATGACATTTTGATGGGACCTGTCCTTCATTTCCTAAACAAAAGGAGACTTGATTAACGCTTGGTAGTCTGGAGTTGGATAAACAAGGGGTTCATTTGTGACCAACCTGCAGTTCCCACTTTGTGCTGTCAGCAGAGGTGGTGCTAGAGAGCACCGAGAAAATTTCTGTGTTTGTTGACAGTGGAGCCAGAGCCAGCATGGTTTATGCTGAGTTTGTGAAAAATCATGGTCTTGCATGCTGTGCTTTAGCTGAACCTATTTCCATCTTTGCCATCGACTCTGTGACACTAGACCAACCTAGGAGGTCTCCACTTCCCCCTTTCCCTAGAGTCTGGGCTCCCTTTCCCTCTTCCCTTTGTGTTGCACTGTCTTTCCTACACCTTGCGTGACATTGTGTGGTCAGGATATGAATAGTGTCAGGGATATATAGATCACAAATAATCACAGAGATGACCCGCTGTGATCTTTGGAGCGACCAGCTCTCTGCTGCCCCCTATTGTCTGGACAATTACACGATTGGCTGACGATGAACCGAGGGGACCGCAGGCTGTTCTCACTTATTAGTTATTGGAAAGCTAACAGGGAGCGTATGGCATACACACTTCCAGGTTCCAACACATGGAATGTGTGTATATACCCCCGTACGATCACTGCTAACTCCATGATAGTCTTTCTTGGGTTATTAGCTGTTGCACAGCTTCTGGATACCCACCGTTACAGTAGAAAACTTCAAAGAGCAGATTACATAGGATAACAAGCTTTAACTTCTCAGAACATGAGGTAAAAGAAAAACCGTACAGTCACACAGTACTGCACCAGGAAGTAAGAACAAAACAGAAAATACAAGAGAGACATTTTTCTTTTTACAATGCAGTAAACAAGGAAACTTTACACAACATCGACATCTACTGTCAGATCAGCATAAAGTCCTCCTTCACACAAACAAAGAAGTCCACAACTGTTACATATACCAACACCCTTTCTCAACAGTAAGTACTTATTCAGTGAAACCTAATTTCTTCATTAGTCTCTGAAGTTTTTCAGCATTCAATGCCTTTGTGAAAATGTCTGCTGTCATATCTTCAGGTGGACAATATTCTAATTTCAGGATTCCTTGTCCCTGATGGTCCCTCAAGAAATGATACTTCACATCAATGTGCTTGGTTCTTCAGTTAACTGTTTCCATCTGAGCAAGAACAAGACATCCCTGATTGTCCTCATTTATTTTGTTGGTTCCAATTGTGCTTGTCCTAGGTCTGTTAGCAATCGCCTTAACCATAGAATGTCTTGACTCGCATGTGCTGCTGCAACATATTCTGCTTCTGTTGACGACAGCGTTACTATTTATTACATAGTAACATAGTTTGTAAAGCCGAATAAAGACTTGCGTCCATCAAGTTCGACCTGTTAGTTCTGTAATTGCTAAAGTTGATCCAGAGGAGGGCAAAAACCCCAAATGATTTAGCTAATCTTCACCTGAGGAAAAATTCCCTCCCGACTCTGAAACCAGCAGTCAGAATAAATCCCTGTATCAACCTACTATTTTATTTTATTTTTAAGTATACGCTGAAATCTGCCTGGTATCTAGAAATGCATCCAGTCCCCGCTTGAACTGGTGTAGTGAATCCGACATTACCGTCTCCTCACTCAGTGAATTCCATATTCTCACTGCTCTTACCGTAAAGAACCCCTTCCTATGCTGGTGCTGAAACCTTTTCTCTTCCAGTCTTAGTGAATGCCCTCTTGTTACCGTAATATCCCTCCTTTTGAACAAATCCCGGGCAAGATCTCTATACTGTCCCCTAACATATTTGTACACATTTATTATGTCCCCCCTCAACCTTCTCTTTTCCAGGCTGAATAGTCCTAGTTTTGCCAACCTCTCTGGGTATTGCAGTCCCTCCATTCCCTTTATTAATTTTGTTGCCCTTCTTTGTACCTTTTCAAGCTCATTTATATCCTTTCTATATATTGGGGCCCATAACTGAGCACAGTATTCCAAGTGTGGTCTGACCAGTGCTTTGTACAGTGGAAGAACAATGTTCTCATCCTTTGCAGCTATACCTCTTCTGATACATCCCATTACCCTGTTTGCCCTTACAGCAGCGCCTGACTTTGGGCACTCCAATTTAGTTTGCTATCAATCAAGATGCCCAAGTCCTTCTCCATCTCTGAATTCCCCAATGATTTCCCATTCAGTGAGTACTGGTGACTTCCATTTTTCCTTCCCATATGTATGACCTTACATTTCTCCTCGTTAAACCTCATTTGCCATTTAATGCTCCACCTACCCAGCTTATCCAAATCCCTCTGTAGGTCTGCACTGTCCTCTTTTGTATTAATTGTTTTACATAACTTTGTGTCATCTGCAAATATTGATATTTTACTATTTATCCCGTTGACTATGTCGTTAATAAAGATATTAAATAACATTGGGCCTAGTACAGACCTCTGTGGTACCTCACTAGTGACGCTTACCCATTCTGAGTATATTCCATTTATAACTACCCTCTGCCTTCTATCCTTTAGCCAGTTAGCTACCCACTTGCAAACATTTTCCCCCAGCCCCATCATTCTCATTTTGTATACCAACCTATTATGTGGCACGCTATCGAACGCTTTTGAGAAGTCGAGATACACGACATCCACTGGTTCCCCCTGATCTACTCGAGAGCTAACCTCCTCGTAGAAGTCAATCAGGTTTGTTTGGCAGGAGCGATTCCTCATGAATCCATGTTGGTTCGGGATTAAAAGATTATTAGCATCAAGATGCTCCGTAATTGCCTCTTTAATGAAGCTTTCAAAAATTTTGCCCACAACGGACGTCAGACTCACCGGCCGATAGTTTCCGGCGTCACTTTTTGCTCCCTTTTTGAATATTGGCACTACATTCGCCTGTCGCCAATCAAGTGGTACAGACCCAGTCTCAACAGAGTCCTTAAATATAAGATATAACGGTCTGTCTATCACATTACTTAGTTCCCTTAGTACCCGTGGGTGTATGCCATCAGGTCCTGGTGATTTGTTTATTTTAATGTTACTGAGGCATTTCTGTACCTCAACTTGGGTTAGATTAGTCATACTTAGTGGAGGATTAAGCTTGTCACTTCTCATTTCTCCTGTTAGTTCTATTTCCTTTGTGAAAGTTGTCGAAAAAAAATTATTTAATAGATTAGCTTTATCCTCATCTTTCTCTATGATTTTGCCTTCATCACTTTTTATCGGTCCAATATTATCCGATTTAATCCTTTTACTATTTATATACGTAAAGAACAGTTTGGGATTTGATCTACTTTCCCTAGCAATACGTCTCTCTGTTTCGTCCTTCGCTATTTTTATTTGTTTTTTACAGGTTCTCGTTTTTTCCTTGTAACACATTAGTGCCTCCTTACTGTTTTCCTGTTTTAATCTCTTGAATGCCTCTTTTTTGCTATTTAACGCCCCTTTTACGTTCTTGTTCAACCATATTGGTTTCCTCTTATTTCGGGCCCTTTTATTCCCATACGGTATATACCTCTCGCTCTGAGTATTCAGAATTCTTTTGAAGGTTTCCCATTTACTATTCGTATCCCTTTGATTAAGAACTTTGTCCCAGTCTATAAGTTGAAGGTTTTCTTTCAGCTGATCAAACTTCGCCCTCCTAAAGTCTAATGTTTTTGTTGTTCCCTTATTGATAACCCTACTGAAGGGCATTTTGAAATTGATAATATTATGATCGCTATTACCTAGGTGCCCCCCTATCTGTACCTCAGTTATTCTATCAGGCCTATTAGTCAATATTAAGTCCAACATGGCCTTCCCTCTCGTTGGTTCCTGCACTAGTTGGGAGAGATAATTATCCTTAATATTTGTCAAGAACCTCTTTCCTTTTTGAGATCTACAGGTTTCTGTTTCCCAGTCAATATACGGGTTGTTGAAATCCCCCATTACAATCACTTCATTATGTTTTGCTACTTTGTCTATTTGTCCTAATAGCAGATTCTCATTCTCCTCTGTTATATTGGGTGGCTTATAGCAGACCCCTAGTAATATTTTATTATTATTTTTTGCCCCCTCTATCTCTACCCACATGGACTCGACCCCCTCTTCTCCCTTTCCTATATCTTCCCTTAGTCTGGGCTTTAGACATGACTTTACATATAAGCAGACTCCTCCGCCTTTCCCCTGTTTCCGGTCCCTTCTAAATAAACTATAATCTAATAAATTTACCGCCCAATAATCTAATAAATTTACCGCCCATAATCTAATAAATTTATTGTGTTTTACTAGTCCAACTAATTGGTCCACCTGAGAGAAAAAAAAGATAGCCACTGATAGATTTTGTGCCAGTTGGATCTCCAGCCCAATCTGCATCAACGTATCCAGTTAAAATGCATTCATCACTTTTAGGCAGTTTCAGTTTAACATTGCTGGTTCCTTTCAAATAACGTATTACTCTCTTCACAGCATTCCAATCCGCTTTATTCAGCTTGGACACTTTTCTACTCAGAATTCCTACTGCTGCTGCAATGTCTGGTCTTGTAACAGTCGCTAGATACAGTAATTTTCCTATCGCCACTCTGTACATTATTTGGTGACACATTTTTCTCACTACTCATCTCTTTAAGATAATTAGTTTCCATTGGAGACTTTGCTGGTTTTGCATCCTTCAATCCAAATGTTTCGGTTATGTCTTGAATCATGTGATTTTGATTAAGTAGGAAACTTCCATCGTCTTCTCCTTCTATCTGTATTCTTAAGTACTGTTTCACATTTCCCAAGTCTTTGATCTCAAAATGTTGATTCAGGATTTTTAGTATGTCCTCTTTATCCCTTTCTATTCAAAACAAACTAAAATGTCATCAACATATATGAGTACATAGATCCATCTATCCATTAGTCTTTTTGGGTACAGGTAAGGATCAGCTTTGCTTCTTTAAAATTTTTCATTTGTTAGCACTTTCGTGATTTTATCATTCCACGCTTCAGCAGCTTGTTTTAAACCGTATATACTTTTCTGTAATTTGCAAACCATGTTTGGGTTACTTTCATCTTTGAATCCTGGAGGTTGTTCCATGTAAATATCTTCTGTTAAACTTCCATTCAAAAATGCTGTCTTTACATCCAGATGTTTCAGTTCCATTTGTTTCATTGCTGCAACTGCAAACAAAGTTCTTATTGTAGTATGTTTGACAACTGGAGCAAATGTTTCATCATAGTCATATTTTTGAGAATAACCTTTAGCTACAAGTATTGCTCGGTATCGTTCAGCTGTGCCATCTGTTCAGTACTTTACTTTAAAAACCCATTTACATCCTATAGATTTCTTCCTTCTGGTAATTCTGTGTCCATGTTTTTGAGTCATGCATGGATTTTATTTCTATTTCTGTTGTTTCTATTCATTTATTGGCTTCTTCTTCAGGAAGTCGAGATATGTCTTCCTAAGAGGTAGGGTCATAAATTTTACTTGTACTTGCCTTGTATGAAAGGCGTATTGGTGGTTTTCCTTTGTTTTCTCGTATTGAACGTCTTGGTTCTGTGTCTGTTTGTAATTGTATCTCTTCACTTTCAGTATTCTGTTTTTTATTAATTTCAACTTCTTTTTCATCAGATATTCCTTCAGCTATATCATTGCTGTTTTTCTCATTTTTTGTTTCCAGTGAAATCATAGTGTCTTCATTTAGATGGTCAATGAATGTCACACTGTTACTCACCATAACTCTGTCTGTTTTGGGATCTAGGATTCTATATCCTTTGCAATTTTCACTATATCCAACAAATATTCCTTCCGTGGACCTATTTTGAAGTTTGGAACATTTTTCTGTTGGAATGAATACAAAAACTTTGCAACCAAAAACTCTTAAATTATTTACACTTGGTTTCATACCTTGCCACAGTTCATATGGTTTTTATTCTGTTTTCTAGCAAAAAGTCAGTTCTGTAGATATGTAGCTGTCATTGCTGCTTCACCCCAATATTTCTCTGATAGTTTGGAATCTGTCAGCATACACCTTATCATTTCAGTCAGAGTTCTGTTTTTCCTTTCTGCTACTCAATTTTGTTCAGGTGTGTATGGAACAGTATTTTAATGCTCTATACCATTTTTTCTTAAGTAGTTTTCTATTTGATGTCCTGTGAATTCACCTCCATTATCACTTCTAATGACAATTGGCTTCCTTTGAAACTTGTTATTCGACTTTGTCAGGTAGTTTATTGAAAACTTCGCTTTTGTCAATTCTTTCCTTTGTAGCTCCATTATACGTTAATTGAGCAATCAGATATCAATAGATCCTTTGTCAATTCTTTCCTTTGTTGCTGCATTATACGTTTAGGATGTCTATGCCACATGTGAATACAATTTTTGGGTACATGTGTACACAACTTCATCTGTTCCTTTACTGTGTCTAGATGATATAATTGTTCATCTGCCTTGACATTGGTTATTACCTTGTTTCCTGCTAGGATTGTACACTCATCATCTTTGAATTTTACAGTAAGTCCTTTAGCTTTTAGACATTTTACAGATAACAATCCTCCTTCTAATTCTGGAACATATAACACATCCTGTACAAGTATTTTTGAATCATGCCCAAACTTGTTAGAACAGTTTAGCATTCCTTGTCCAACACCTTCAGCAGTTATGTTGCTTCCATCTGCAAGATAAATGGCTTCCTTCTTATTTAAATTAAGTTCAGTAAAGAAATTTCATTACTTGTCTTGTGACTTGTTGCTCCTGAGTCAATAAACCAACCCAACGTTGATTTCTTATCAGTCACTTTAAATGTGCCATTCTAATTATTTTCACATGAATCAGAAATTGTGTTATTCACCTTCTGTGTATTCTCTTTATGATGTAATTTCTGTTGTTCTGCTTTACATATAGTACAGTCTTTCTTTAAATGTCCTTTTTTCTTACATCTGAAACATTCTCTTGTCTCTTTATTATAGGGTCTTTTTGATTCTGTAGCTTTAAGAGCATTTCCATTATCTTTTTCAGTAGAAGAATCATTTGTTTGTTCTTTCCTTCTTTGATATTCATCTATGAGTCTGGTCTTCACAAACTCTAATGTAATGTCTGTTTCAGGTCTTGTCTCTAGTGCATTTATCAAAGCAGTATATGAATCCGGTAAACTGAACAATAATATTGCTGCTACATGGCTTTCCTTAATATCTTCACCAATTGATCTCAGCTGTGATATCACTTCCATAATAGAGAATATGTGCTCCTGACCCCAAAGATTGCTGGCCCCACTTCTGTCAGGATTTCCGCCACCTCCTACACAAGTTAATGCACCCCATCCCGCCCCTCCTCATCCTCCATCTCTGATGTGCTATCTCAGAGCATGTCGTCCACATCAGCCGGAAGCTCTGCAGCACTGCCTCAGCAAAGTGGCAACAGGCTCTGTTGAAGATAATTTGTCTAGGAGACAAACCGCACAACCCAGCACAATTACTTAAAGGAGTAATAGATCAAACAGATCTGTGGTTTTTGCCGCTGAAACTCCAACCAGGCATGGTTGTGTGTGATAATGGGCATATCCAGGTGGCAGCTGTGAAGCTTGGCAAGCTCACACACATACCATGGTTGGCACATGTGCACAAGTTGGTAGTTCAGCGTTTTCAGAAAACCTACCCAGATTTTCCAGAGCTTTTGGTCAAGGTACGACTTGTCAGGATCCGTTTTCGCAAGTCAGCTAGAGCTGCCACCACTCTGGCAGTGCTGCAGTAGCACTAGCAAGTGCCAGCTCACCAACTGATGTGCGACATGACCACATGCTGGAACTCCACACTGTACATGCTGGCAAGTCTTTGTGAGCAGCAGAGGCAAGTTGTGGAATACCAGCTCCAACACGCCCGTTGGTATTCTGGTCAGCCTCCACATATAACAACTGAAGAGTGGGCATGTATGTCTGACATTCGTGCGGTTCTCCAAGACTTAGAGAACTCCACTAAGATGGTGAGCGGCAATGACGCCATCATCAGCGCAACGATCCCGCTTCTGTGCCTATTTAAACAGTTGCTGCTGAAAATTAAACATGAAGCTTTGTATGCGGACCAGGTGGAGATGGAGAAAGAAAGGAGACAGGGATATACTATCCAGCCCAGCCTCATCATATCTGCTCAGCATGGATTGTTAACAATGAGGAGGTGGAGGCTAAGGAGGATGAACAGGAGCTGGCTGATAGCGCAAAAGAGGCTAGTACCCACACAAGCTTCATCCTACGTGGATGGGCTGAAGAGAGTAATAAGGAGGAAGAGATGAAGGAGGAAGAGATGGAGAGGTGTAATCATGGTAGAGACAGGAAAGTGTTGGCTGTAGGGAGCTTGGCACATATGGCAGACTTTTTGTACTGCTATCTTTCCAATGACCCTAGCGTTACAATCATCTTGGCCAAAAAAGAGTACTGGTTGTTCACCCTGCTAGACCCACACTACAAGGTGAACTTTGCATCTCTTCTTCATGAGGCGGAAAGGTCTTCTAAAATGGTGCTATACCAGAAGGCCATTGTGGAAAATATGTTGAGAAAATTCCCATCAGACAATGCTAATGGCAGGGGACAAGCTTCCTTGCCCAACTAAGGAGGAAAGGTGAAGGAAACACACACCAGGTACAGCAGAGGCAGGGGTACACTGTCAAAGGTCTGGGCCAATTTGATAATATATTAATAAATGTTTTTGCATTCAAAACATTTGAGTGTGCGATGAATTGAATTTTCTACAGTTAAGGGGCACTCGCTGCCCATTACATCAGCACCTCCACTTCTGACAGGGTGCACGCAAATTATTATTTTGGGCCAATTTGATGACACCCTCCCAGCATCCATGCCCTCGTGACCGGGTATTTTTGACAAGGAAGGAAAAGTTTTAAAAGATGGTCAAGCAATACCTGGCCGACAAAACCAGTGTACTCCCTAATTCCTCTGCGACCTTCAGCTATTGGGTCTCAAAGTTGGACAATTGGCATGAGCTGTCTCTATGGCTTGGAGGTGTTGTACTGCCCTGCTGCTAGCGTCTTGTCTGAGCGGATTTTTAGTGCCACAGGGAGTAATATCAGACAGGCTTTTTCGCTGTCAACAGAAAGTGATGACACGCTCACTCTGATAACAATGAACAAAGCATGGCTTAGACCCGACTTTTACACACCACCAGATAAGAGCAGCACATAAAGTGTTTTTAATGTTATATTTGAACGAGGCCCGCCAGTTGTTGCCTTCTAGGGTCTATGGAGGACCCTACTTATATTTTTTTCCTGGCTTTGAACTTTGTGCAAAGCCTTTATGAGTGTAGAAGGACCACAACTACATTTTGTTCCCAATATTTGAATGAGGCACTACACCTGGTACCTTCAAGGGTGTATGAATGACCCTGCTTGTGATTTTTGGTAGGATTTGCACTTAGTGCATAGCCTTTATGAGGCTAGGAGTACCACTACATGACAATTTGAACAGAATGTGAATGAGGCCCTCCTTTATGTCTAATACAGGGTGTATCTGAGTCCCAGTCACCAACAAATCGGGCTGCACCATGATTCCAAATGTTATCCTCCCCATCTTCTACTAAACACCCAAAAGAGGGAGGGAGAAGTAATGTCAGCAGCTACTGCCCACATTTGCAGTAATCATAATATTAGTTAGCATCACTATTGTTTTATTTCATCAAATGAGTTCAACTGCTCCCACTAGAGTGTAATATTGGAATATATGAAAAATAAACTTTTCATTTTTAATATTTTCTACCACTGAAAAAATATTAATGTTTGAAAAATATTCATTAATTAATTTTTCTTCATAACACATTCTCTTGAAGGACCAAATTTAAAAAAAAAATTGAGTTCTTAATTGTTGCATTTCATTAGCTATATATATTTTTATTTTTTTAGATCTCTCGATATCTCGATCTGCGCATGCTCCGGCGGCCATTTTTCCTAAGCCCACCGCAAGGCTATGTATGGGAGAGGGAACGATGACTCACCGCCGACTTTTTCTGAGGATGGGGCCTTCAGCATCGCCCCACTCCTGCCGCAGTCGCCGCCAACCTCTTGAAGCAGTGACCCTGTCTCCTGTGACCCCCGCTCCACCGCCGCCGCCTCCAGCACCATTTTATTTAAAAGAAACATTTTTTCCTGTTTTCCACCCCAAAATTTGGGGTGCGTCTTATAATCCAGTGGGTCTTATAGTCCGCAAAATACAGTAACTTTAATTGTCTCTTTTTGGGGAGATTTCACAAAAACAGGCTATTCCAGCATTGTTCATTGTTCTGTACATTTTGTGATGTTCACCATGCAGGATAAATAACATGTCTTTATTGTACATGCCATTATGATTACAGTGATAGTAAACTTAAATAGTTTTTTATATTTTACTTCTTTCACACACAAATATTTTACGTGGAAAAAAAAATCATTATTTTATGTTGCCAAATTATGAGAGCCATAACTTTTAATTTTTCCATCATCGAAGCGGTGTGATGCCTTGTTTTCAGTAAGATGAATTGACTTTTTCTTTAGTACCATTTTGGAGCACATGACTTCTTGATCGCATTTTAATCAGTTATTTATTTCAGATAAAATGAACTAAAAACGGCAATAATGGCACTGTTTTTTTGTTTTTTAATCGCTGTTAATTTTATTCCACAAGTCAGTATGAATTTGATATTTTAAATGTTTTAGTAATTCTGCTCAATAAAAATTCAAAAACACATACAGTAACTTTTTGTGGATCAAGCTGTAGTTATTTGTGCTAATTTCTGGTATATAGGATTGATCAACTTGTATTCCATTTTTAGGAATCAGGACAAACAAAAACAACATTCAATATTTATTTTTTTTATGCCGTTCACTGTTTGGGTTAAATAATGTGATAACTTAATATTTCAGGTGGTTACAAATACAAGCTATTAATTATGTGATATATTTTCTTTTGCTATTTTTACATAATAAAGCACTTATAGTTGAAAAATATTTTTTTAGTTTTTTCTTGTTACATTAAACATTTTATTACGTTTTTGGGTAGCTTTTTTTTTAACCCACTCGAAGATTTGAACTTCAATTAGCCAGATTGCTCATATAATAGACTGAATTAAAAGTTTGCATTATGAAGGTCAGAATAACACTTCATAGTTTAATAATTTTAAGGCTGAATGTAGACTTAAGTCCATAGATTTCAACCTGTAGCTTAAAATGTTGCCTAACTAAGTAGACCCAACTTCTCACAGGGCTTATTAGAAGTAGTAAAATGGCAACTATGAGGCTCATTGTTAGGCCCTTGTCTGCCATAGCAACCCATTGGCACTCATAATCAAGATTTGTGTGACAGTGGGGGCAATTCCTATTTGTAACCAACTAGATGTAACCAAAAAAACTGCAACATTTAAGGGGTTAATCAGCTAGCATGGATTTTATCTTTGAACCCAGTAATTGCAGCAGTTATAGAATGTGTCCCTGATTGTATCACTGTTGCACTCAGTAAACTACCGTATTTTTCGGACTATAAGACGCACTGGACCATAAGACGCACCCAGGTTTTAGAGGTGAAAAATAGGGGAAAAAAACTTTTGTAGCAAAAAATGTGGTAAAATATACTATAACTCCTAGAATGTCCTTCAGCTTCTATGGCATGCTGGGAGTTATAGTTCACCCTACATTTATTTCATGTGATTTCCCTGAGGAGAACTATAACTCCCAGCATGTCCTGCAGCTTCAATGGCATGCTAGGAGTTATAGTTCATCACAGTGGTAGTGTTTTGCTGTATGTGCTTTAACTAGGGTAATGCTTGCCTCACTGTTTCTTGTTTGGAGGGAGCGGGGTCGCACGGCAGGGAGAGGATCATCAGGGATCACCGGCGCTGTTATGAATTCACTATGGCAGTGTTAGGTATGAGTTAGTGGGCGGTCCCGGGCCAGATCACATGCTGCAGTGACAATACAAAAGAGGCAGGGCTGCGGGGGACTGCATGCTGTGCTGTTTTGTGTTGCCCAGGCCCTGCAGCGCGTGATCTGTACCTGTATACCAAGTTTCAGGGACTGTCCTGAAGCAAAACTGAACAAAGGCATGTTTGAGGGTCCGGATATTCGTAAACTTGCGAAGGATGATGTATTTGAAACAAAAATGAAAACTGTTGAGAAAAGGGCTTGGGATTCTTTTAATGAAGTCATGAAGAAATTTCTAGGTAACAACAAAGATTCAAAATTTAAGTCCATCATGGAGAACATGTTGAAATGTTTCAAAGCCTTGGGTTGTTTGATGAATTTGAAGTTACATTTTCACATTCCCATTTGGACTACTTTCCTGAAAACTTTGGTGCTGTTAGCGAAGAGAAAGGAGAAAGATTTCATCAGGATATTAAGGAGATGGAACGACGATGCCAAGGTAGATGGAACGTGAACATGATAGGGGACTACTGCTGGATGCTTCGCAGAGAAGATCCGCAGGCTTTCTATAAGAGAAAAGGTATAAAGAGAAGCTTTGAAGAGAAAAGGAAAAGCGCAAGAATTAATTTTCAATAAAGTTGCAGAATGAATGTTCAATACATTTCTATATATAATATTGTGTACAATTTTGGCTACAATAAAGTTTTTCTTGTTCATCTCGCTTGTACATAATTTCACTCGCGTTTTGTACAAAATCAGTACGTGATGGTTAAAAAAAGATTTTTTTTTAACTCAGGGCATAAAAAAGAATCAGTCATTGGATTTGAAACAATTTTCATAAACACAAATTTTTCATACCTGTTTGGTATAATTGGTTACTCATAATCCTGTCTATATTCATACAAAACCAGAAATACCAAGAAGAATTATTACTGTTTGAAGGTAATCACACCACATACTGATTTAATTTAGATTTCTCTTTTGTTCATTCACTTTCCATATTGTTAATTGATAAAACTACACTATTAACATTTTTATTTTTGCAGTATTTTTCCACACCTGCCTAAAACATTTGCACTCAGGCTTAACACTGCTAAATAAACTTGAAATGAAAAAGCTATGATTACCAGAATACAAGAATACAGAGAGGAAAAAATGATAAACTCCCAAATCACCTAAGTTCAAAACTGCCTTTTTTCATAAAGGAGTAAAAGCAGTTGTTAAAATAGCTAGCATCATTTTAAGTCAAATCTATTTCAGTGCAGTTACATTAATCTGTTACTCATATTCATATGCTTATCACCCAGATGACACTCACACTACTTCCAGTAACTTCAGAATGTTTTTGAAGAATTGTGTTGCTCATAGCATCACATGAATTATGGGAATCCGCAAGTATATTGTCTGACTCAGTGTGCTTTCAGCAGGTCAAAAGCTGATTCAATCTTAGAAGAAAGAAGAGCTATGCTTAAGTGTTCATTTCTACAGTATATCATTCCAAAGCTAAATAATCGTGAAAGTCTTATTTTAAATAAACTTGTTTGCATTTCCTTGGTGCATACTGTATTTTCTACACGGTTTTCATTTCAAAACAATTAAAATATGGTGAATTAAGCAACTGTAACCTGACTCTCCTAGTGTCTCGACTCCCAATACTGTGTAACTTATGGCTTTACTCTTTTGCCAGAAGCTAGGATATTATTGCAGTGATTTACGGTCAGAGTACAAAGCTTATTATTATGTACGTCATTAGCATCAGTCCCAAGGGGCAAGAAAATCACAAATGTTATGTGACTTCCTAAGAAGTCTAAATCTAAAGCAGTTTTTGGCGACTTACATTTTGTGGCTATTTAACCCCTTCAGGACCTTGGGTTTTTCGGTTTTCATTTTTTGCTTCCCTTGTTCCCAGAGCCATAACCATTTTATTTTTCCGTCAATATGGCCATGTGAGGCTATGGTGGGAGGCCCTATGGTGGGAGGCCATGCTTAACCCTTAAGGGGTGGGACGACGGATGTCCCTTTTTCTTAAAAGTCGATTTGCTATAAATAAGTTGGTCCCATTATTTGATATTTTGCTGCGTGATAAGAGTGGCGAATATATCTGAATGGAGGTGAGGAGGTGTACTTTATCCCCCAGTTTTTTGACTTTGGTAGTGGATTGCTTTTTTCCTCCTCCCTCCCCAACCACCGCTCTGTAAAATCCAGATAAGGATCGGCGGTTTTGGTTTCTATGAAGCACCACTGTAGTGTTCAGGATGCGCTTCATTAATGCTTACATGCGTTCCAGTAACCGGAAATAGGGAGGACGTCACCGGATGTGATGTCAGTGAGATGCTGTATGCGTTCCACTTGGATGGTGGATGCGTTCCAAATACCGGATATACCAGCCCACGTGACCGGATATGACGTAGCGGCGTATTGTTAGCGCGACCGTTTAAAGGAGACATCATGTAGGAAGTGAGAGGTGGAACCCTGGGTCTTCTGAGAGGAGGATAAGGGCTGATTATAATGGTGGAGACCCTCAGCCCTGTTTTCAGTCTCCCCTGATGAATCTATTTGGGAGGAAACGTGTTGGGAGCAGGATACCTCCAATACTCCTTGGTCTTGAATAATAGGATGACATTATACCAGGATGAATCAAGCCATGATGCACTATAGGATTGGGTGAGATTGTTTCATTTTGCTTTGTATAACCCGAAGGATTTTTTAGTGAGTTTTCCTGACATGGTCCACGGTACCCTTTTTTTGTGTATAAAGGGCATGTGGGATTTCACTGTATAGTCCATGGTACCTTTTTGTTAAAGGGCATGTGGGATTTCATTGTATACCTAAGGTTATTGATAATGTATTTCACACTCCTGTGAGATGAGTCGCAGGATTTATATATGTGCTAGGTTGGTGAATATTATCTTGACCTATTATACACCATTTTGAGCACATGCATGGTATCTCTATATGATTGTTACTAAAAATGGCAACCAACACTAATAAGGGTAATATTTAATTATATGATCCTCTATGTTCTGGATGAACTGAGGCTGACTCTTCTAAACCCTATATACTTGGTAATTGGCATTTTGAGGTGTGGTTTGCATGTATATACAGCTATAAGCTGTTGATGGTAATTCAGAAGACCCAGGGTTCATTACATGGCTCTTTGGATTTTTTTATATAAAGAAATTTTAATATATATCTAATAAACGTTTTTAACTACCCTGCTTATGATATTTTGAATGACACCATTGATTTTACCATATCGTGTACAGGAAAACGGGAAAAAAATTCGAAAAAAATAAAAAGTTTGCAAAAAAAAAAAAGGCGCCATTTTCCAAGACCCGAAGCATCTCCATTTTTGGGAATCTGTGGCCGGGTGCTGGCTTATTTTTTGCGAGCTGAGCTGACATTTTTATTGATACCATTTTTGGCTAGATACAATGTTTTGATGCCCATTATTGCATTTCATTGCAATGTTGCAGTGACCAAAAAAACATAATTCTGGCATTTTGATTTTTTTTTCTAGTTACGCCGTTTACCGATCAGATTAATTCTTTTTTTATATTGATAGATCGGGCGATTCTGAACATGGCGATACCAGATATGAGTATTTTTTACACTTTTTTAATTGTTTTATTTTGAATGGCGCGCCAATGGGTGGGTCTTATGACGGGCTTCTGGAGCGGCCATGTTAAATGACGCTGTCAGAGTTTGACAGCAGCATTTAACATGTTAACAGCTGTGGGTGGATCGGATCAGCTGTCATTTGCCTGAAAACATGCAGGCTCAGCGTCGTAACCCGCATGGAGTGCAGGGACATGATTTATGACGTATGGATACGTCATAGGTCGTGAAGTGTGTTACTGATCCTGCAGCAATATTGTTTATATTTTTGCTTCTTGGTCCATGAGATTGGTTTATTTAGGCTATGTTCAAATGAATTTACTTTTGGTTAGAGTTCTATCCATCTACACAACAGACAAAACACTGTCAATTGATTACGAGCAGGGTCCTCACTCCTCCTTTAACTATTGAAATGTGCTACATTGTATTGTTTTTATTATCTGTACATGACATTACTTAATTGTAAAGTGCTGCGGAATATGTTGGCGCTATATAAATAAAATGTAATATTATTATTACATCAGATCGCAGATATCAAGGTATCATTTTATTCAACTTTCTATGACATGCATACTTATGTAGATGGCTTAGGAGGGTTGATTCTACTAGTGATTCCCTTTTAAGTTGTGCTGTATGGCACTGTCCAAATTAGAGAGAAGAGCACAGTGAAGATGCAGTCATGTCCACAATTTGCAGATGTGACTGGTCCATTAATTGTTACATTCATCTGTACGTACCATTACACATAAAAATTCACATTTCTTTTAGGTTGGTCAAATACAGAATGTAGGCTAGAAACTAACTCCTAGGAGTTTGTGGCTATTGGCAAGCACCTCATCCACGTTATTCTACCCTCTTCTGTTTTCTGCATAATCAATACTTCTGAATACCTATAAGGGTATGTGCACATGTTAAGTATTTCCTGCAAAATTTTTTGCACCATTTATGCATCTCTTGGCAGGAAAAATGCAGTGTAAAATACGAGTGTTTTTGTCATGTTGTTTACATGCGTTTTTTGTTGCAAATTTTCCTCCACTCGTTAGTATGGGAAAAATCTGCAGCAAAAACGCTGAAAGGATTGACATGAAGCAGATTTAAATCTGTTGCAAATCTGCAAGTAAAAAAAATAACAAATGTGCGCATGAGATTTCAGGAATCTTTCACTTTGCTGGTACTAGGAAGTCCTTCAGGCTTTGTGACAAAACTGTGTAGAAAAAAACGTGACAAAAATGCAACGTCTGCACAGACCCTAATAGTTTAACCCCTTCCCAACACGCGTTGTATATATACGGTGCTGTGGGAGCTGCGTTCCCGCAAAGTACAGTATATATATATATGACGCAGTGATCCGCAGGCTTACGCTGAGTGCCGCCGCAATCAAATGCAGGTGTCAGCTCCATGTGAGAGCTGACACCCCACAGCAATGCCCACGGTCGGTGCTAGCACTGATTGTGGGCATTTAACCCCTGTCATGCCGCTGTCAAAAGTAACAGTGACATTGTGGGGCATCGTAGGGGGAGTGAGCTCCCTCTGTGCTCCCATCAGCACAACACGATGCAATTGCATTGTGCTGCTGTTCTCCGAGTCCCAAGATGGTCGCGCGGTCCTTCAGGGTCCTTCAGTTTCTATGGTACCCGGGTCCGGAGGAGAGTCTCCTCTCCTCTAGACCTGGGTACCATCCGCGCATTGGAACGCATGCATTCCGCATGTCCTTATCTAGTGAAGCGGAATGCATGCATTCTAATGCAAGTCAATGGCGGCGAAAACGCAGCACTTCCGCAAAATAATTGGTAGTGCTGCGTTTTTTTCCGCAATGATAATCGGCAGCGGAAATTTCCACAGCATGTGCACAGCACATGCGGATTATCATTGGGGAACATTGCAGGCCTTCTACCATGCGTTTTTTAAGCGTTTCTGCAGCGTTTTAAACACTGAAAAAACGCATTGTGGGCACACAGCCTTAATGTTCATTCAAAAGTGAATCCAAAAATGGAAAGAAATAGTACATAGCACACAAAAAAGAAGCATCAGATTAAAAAGAGAAAGGAAACAATTATAAGTTCTTACGTATCCAGTCTTAGAAGCATGAGATGGTCCGTGGTGGAGATTCTCAAGGTATGAGATATCTACTCTCCATACAACTGTCTCTGCTTTTATACCATCTTGCCCCATAGACATACATTGAAGATTATTTTTACAGTTTCATAACCCAATATGGCGACTTGCTGATATATTAGTAGCTTCTCCATATTAAGGCAAGCCTAGTAATGGAATATGTATTTTCGACTGTGCCCAATTACCTCATGTTGGCATATTTTAAACATATGGCTAATGACCTTTAGAATGATCATTAGTTATCTCCAAATAACCCATATTGACAAGGGCCCTATAGGTTTCACGTACAGAACAGGTGTGTCTGCCAAGATCTTCAAAATAACCCCTCAGTCTTTCTCTGAAAATATTTAAACCAAACATAGTTTGAACCAAAGCTTCAAAGCTTATTTTTTATCATAAGAGATTAATATTTTACATTGTGTAAATGCCCCAAAACATAAAAACTATATAAATATGGTATCACTGTAATTGTACTAACCCAAAGAATAAAGCTGCCTTAAAAATTTTACCAAATGCGGAATGGCACAAAAAAAAAAAAAAAATTTCCTGACTTGTTTGTGTTTGTTCATTTTGCCTCCCAAAAAACGGAATAGAAAGCAATCAAAAAATGTCATGCGCCTGAAAATGGTACCACTAAAAACGTCAACTCATCTTGCAAAAAACAAGCCCTCACATGACTCTGTCAGCTGAAATATCAAAATATGGCGATGCAATAGGAAACGTCTTTTAGTGTGTGACAGCAGCCAAACATAAAAACCCAATATAAATCTGGTATCTCTGTAATCGCACCGACCTGAAGAATAAAGTCGTATATTCACTTATACAGCATGAGCAACGACGTAAAAAATAAATAAAACCATTTCTTCACCTGCTGTCGATTTGTTCATTGTGCCTCACAAAGATCGCAGTAAGGCTCGGCTCACATTTATATTGCACTGAGTGCTTACAGCGGGCTTTCCGTGTAAATCTATGAAATACATGGTTCAGATGGAACCCCTGGCGGAAGATTCCCTATAATGAGGCAGATGGAGGCACTGTGGACGCTGTCTGACCTGTGATATGGTGGTGTCCATCTTTTTAGGCGTGCATCAAAGTGCCGTGGGCCACAGTTTTGTGCACTTCTGAAAAGAAAGACAATGCTGAACAGAGGCCAGACGGAGTCCAGAGTAACTCTGCTGCCTCATTATAGTGAATGGACATGGCTTTTGCTAATTTTTCCAGCAAATTTTACATTCAAAAAGTCAAATAGCACTTCTTCCCTTCCGAGCAATGCCATGCACAGTGGTTTTCCCCTACATATGGGGTATTGGTGTGCCCATGAGAAATTGCACAACAAATTAAATTTTGAGGTCCATTTTCTCCTGTCTTCCTTGTGAAAGTAAAAAAAAATTGGGTCTAAAGGAAAATTTTTGTGAAAAAAATTTAAATGTTTATTTTTTCCTTCCACATTCCATTATATACTGTGAAGCACCTAAGGGGTTAATAAACTTTTTAAATGTAGTTTTGAACACCTTGAGGTGTGCAGTTTTTAGAATGGTATCATTTTTGGGGTATTTTCTGTCATATAGACCCATCAAAGTCACTTCAAAACTTCAAATGTGATGTGGTCCCTAAAAAATGGTTTTGTAAATTTTGTTGGAAAAATGAGAAATTGCTGGTCAAGTTTTAACCCTTCTAACCTCTTAAAAAAAAATTATGTTTCAAAATTTGTGCTGATGTAAAGTAGACATGTGAGAAATGTTATTTATGAACTATTTTGTGTGACATATCTCTCTGATTTAAGGGTATAAAAATTAAAATTAGAAAATTGCAAAATTTCGCCAAATTTCCGATTTATTTCACAAATAAATGTAAGTTATATCATAGAAATTTTACCACTATCATGAAGTACAAGATGTTATGAAAAAACAGTCTAAAATCACTTGGATCCGTTGAAGCGTTCCAGAGTTATTACCTCATAAATTGACACTGGTCAGAATTTAAAAAAATGGCCTGGTCAAGAAAGTGAAAACAGGCTTCGGGGTGAAAGGGTTAAATAAAATAAAGGAAACATTTTTATGCTGCCCAGCAAAATGCATACATTTTATAACATAAAAATATGGAGGAAAAACTTTTTTTTAAGATTCCTCTCCCAAAAAAAGTTAATAAATGTTATATGCACCTTAAAATGGAACAATTTATAAATCCAACCCACATAAAAAGAAGCCAGCATACGTTTATTTCAACAGTTAGGCATAACTTTTATTAGAATCTATGTTGTTTTACTATCGACCATCTTGTTGTTGTTTGCTGGCTTCTAGTCTTTTCCTCTGTTGTTGGGTTTCTTGGTCACGTGATCTCAGCACTCTTTATTACCCAGCACCTGGCCCCCATTCCCTGCTGGACATCAGTGTTGTAACGCTCGTGCTCTGGCTAAGCAGCCTGGTTTAGTTCTTCTTGCTTTGGACTATTGTTATCCTGGGACTTCTTGTTCCACCAGCTTTGTTTCCTTTAATTTTTGTTTCTGCAACTAATTTTTCTGTTAGGAGGTCTCCTGGTTTTGCTCCCAGTCCTTAGATCTTTTAGGGACCCCTTTCCCTTTCCTACAGGTCTTCGTTTGAGTTAAGTGAAATAGTTTTGCAGGGGCTATTCACAATGAATAGGGCACCCACCCCAACATAGGGTAAAGCTGAGTCTCAGTGCAGGGACAGCTTTTCCCTCCTATTCCTTAGCTCTAAGTTGCAGAACATAACAGTATGTCCAGCCGTGTTTTAAAAAAAAAAAAGAAAGGTGTTTTTTGTTTTGTTTTTTATTTTCTTCTTCTCTCCTCTTCCAGGATTTTCTTCAGTAAGTGTACCATCCAGGAGCTTGCTCAACGCTTACAAGGGTTAACTCTGGAGGTTGCCGATCTTCAGCAGTACGTGAGTAAATACCCTGCAGAACGATATGAAGAATCTAAGGCAGGATTACCTGAGTGTTTCTCGGGGAAGCTACAGGATTTTTTTTCATTTAAAAATGCTTGTTTGCTGTATTTTCGGCTCAGACCTAAATCTTCTGGTAGTGAACTACAGCGTGTAGGAATTATTATGTCTCTATTGCGTAAGGAACCTCAAATCTGGGCGTTTTCTTTGTCTCCTGATGATCATTGTCTGAGGTCTGTGGAGGCATTTTTTGAAGCAGTAGGTTTGCTATATGATGATCCTGATCGGGTGGCATCAGCTGAGGCAGAGCTCAGATGTCTCAAACAGGGTTCTCTTGATGCTGAGAGTTATTGCACCCTGTTCAGACAATGGTCTGCAGAGGTCAGGTGGAACGACCCTGCACTCAAGTTTCAGTTTCTGGCAGGCTTGAGTGAAAGGGTTAAAGATTTTCTCATTGCATTCCCTGCACCTGATACTCTGCAAGTTGCCATGCAGTTAGCTATCCGTTTGAATAGAAAGTTGAGGGCTAGACAGAATGAGAAGTTTCCTGTATTGTTGGATTCTGTTTCTCACAACATTCCTGCCGACACTGGGGAACCTATGCAGGTCGGGGCAATGTCATCCTGTTCCAGGGAGAGGGACAGGAGGTTCTCTGAGGGACTTTGCTTGTATTGCAGTAAGGCTGATCATTTTTTAAAGCAGTGTGAGGTTCGCTTAAGGAAAGAAAAAAAAATGGTCAGTAGAAATAACACTCCCGTTTGCATTGCGTTTTTACGTTCGGCTGGGGTGTTTTTTCCTGGTAATACCACCTGTCAGGGTCGTTTGATTGAGTTTCAGGTTATGGTGGATTGTGGTTCTGCACTTAATTTGATTGATCAACAATTTCTTGAAAAGTATAAGTTCAGTTCTGAACCTTTGTCGTCTCATTTTCCTGTGGTGGTGATTGATAATACTCCCCTGGAGCATGGAAGCATTCTTCGAAAGGTCACTGGGTTTCCGCTTACTATAAATATGGAACATCAGGAGCAGATTGACTTATTTGTACTTGCTAAGTTGCCTTCCCCGGTCGTCCTGAGGTTGCCCTGGTTAAAAGTGCATAATCCTTTGCTGGACTGGTCGTCGGGTTCCATAAGATCCTGGGGTCAGGAGTGTTATGGTAAGTGTTGTAATGTTCACATTGCAGCTGTTGTGAAGGGGGAGTTACCTGAACTCATTCAGGATTTTTGGAGGGTTTTTTCGGTGGTGGAGTCGAAAGCTTTACCACCTCATAGAGATTACGAATGCGCTATTGACTTTGTCCCTGATGCTAAGCTCCCTAAGAGCTGGTTGTTTAATCTGACAATTCCCGAGAGGGAGGCTTTGAAGGCGTACATTCAGACTAGTTTAGCTGCTGGTCACATAAGACCCTCTAAGTCTCCTGTGGCGGTTGGGTTCTTTTTTGTCAAAAAGAAGGATGGGGGTCTTAGGCCATGTCTGGATTTTCGGGAGATTAATAAGATCACTGTGCACAATCCTTACCCGTTACCACTTATTCCAGATTTGTTTACCAATTGATCGGAGCTAAATGGTTTTCTAAGATTGACCTTCATGGGGCATATAATTTGCTGCGGGTGAAGGACGGAGATGAATGGAAGACAGCTTTTAACACCCCGGAAGGACATTTTGAGTGTTTGGTGATGCCTCTTGGGCTTACTAACGTCCCTGCATTTTTTCAAAATTTCATCAATGACATTCTGAGACCCTTGATCGGTAGGAGTGTTATTGTTTATCTGGATGACATTTTGATTTATTCATCGGATCTTGAGTCTCATTGGCAGAGAATCCGCGAAGTTCTTCAGATACTGAGAGATAACATACTCTTTGCTAAATTGGAGAAGTGTCAGTTTGCTGTCCAGAAAATTTGTTTTTTGGGTTACTTTGTCTCTTGTGATGGTTTTGAGATGGACCCGGTGAAAGTTCAGGCGGTGCTAGAGTGGCTGAGGTCTGAGGGTTTGAAGTCCATACAGAGGTTTTTGGGGTTTGCCAATTATTACAGGAAATTCATAAAGAATTTCTCTGTCATCGCTAAACCCATTACTGATCTCACCAAGAAGGGTGCTAATACAGTCCAATGGTCCACTGAGGCTATTGAAGCTTTTGAGTATCTCAAGGAGAGGTTCAGCTCAGTTTGTGTTCTTATCCAGATGGATGAGACCAAGCCATTTTTGGTTGAGGTGGATGCCTCATCTATAAGCATAGGGGCAGTTCTGTCCCAGGAGGGTGAGGATGGGATGCATCCCTGTACTTTCTTTTCAAAATTTTTTTCTGAGACAGAGCTCAACTATGATGTTGGGAATCGTGAGTTGTTGGCTATTAAACTCGAGTTCGAGCATTGGCGACATTTTTTGGAGGTTGGCTCGACATCCTATACAGGTTTTCAATGATCTAAAGAATTTGATTTATCTGGACGCAGCTAAACGTTTGAATGCCTGTTAGGCTAGGTGGGCACTGTTTTTTGCACGGTTCAATTTTTCCATAACCTTTGTCCCGGGGACAAAGAATGTTAAGGCTGACACTTTGTCTCGTAGTTTCTCTCCACCGGTGAATGCTGAGAGGGAGGAATGTATTTTGCGGAGAGGGGTGATGGTGGCCACATTGGATTTTGAGAGAAAGTACGGCACCAACTAACACTCCGTGTGGTAAATTGTTTGTGCCTATAGCCTTGAGGAGAGCATTGTTTGTTGAATGTCATGAGTCTCGGTTGGCGGGTCACCAAGGGATTTTGGAAACTAGGAAGTCTATTGGTCGGAGTTTCTGGTTGCTTGGGTGGCAAAGGGAAGTCATCAAGTGGGTGCGTCAGTGTTCTGTGTGCACTAGGTCGAAGGCCTTTCACGCTTCGGCTGCTGGGTTGCTATGCCCCTTGGAAGTTCCTAGTTCGCCATGGACGCATCTTGCCATGGATTTTATCACCGATCTGCCTTTATCGGAGGGTTTTTCTGTCATCTGGGTTGTTGTGGACCGGTTTAGTAAAATGTGTCATCTGGTTCCGTTCAACAAGTTACCTTGCACCAAGACTCTTGCTAAGGCTTTTGTGAAGGAGATTGTTAGGCTCCATGGTGTTCCCACAGACATTGTTTCTGATAGAGGATCACAGTTTGTAGCTCACTTTTGGCGTGCTTTTTGTGACAGATTGAAAATTCATTTGTCTTTCTCATCGGGGTATCATCCAGAGTCCAATGGACAGACTGAAAGGAAGAACCAGGATGTCGAGCAGTTTTTGAGATGTTTTGTGGCAGACAATCAGGAAATGTGGTCAGAATTTCTACCACTTGCGGAGTTTGCCCTTAATAATCATACGTCTTCCTCGGCCGGTTGTTCTCCTTTTTTTTGTTGTACAGGCAGGTATCCATCTTTTGGTCCATTTTCCAAAGTTGGGGCTGCTTTACCAGAGGAGGACAATTTTTCTGGTGATTTGGAGAGGGTTTGGACCAGTGTACGCCTGAACCTTAAAGAGGCTAACAGGAGATCAAAAAAGTATTTTGACAAAAAAAGAAAGGAATCCTTGTTTGCTATTGGGGATATGGTTTGGTTGTCCTCTAGGAATCTTTGTCTGAAAATTTCTTCTAAAAAACTGGGGCCTAAATTTGTGGGTCCTTTCAAAGTGGTTCAGATAGTCAACTCGGCAGCTGTGAGGTTGGGCATTCCCTCTTCCTGGAGGATTAATTCTGTGTTTCATGTGTCGTTACTTAAGAAGGCGCACACGCCTGATAAGCAGGTGAAGCCTACTGTTCCTCCTGTTGATGAGGACGGTGAATTTGAGATTTCTTGCATTTTGGATTCCAGCTGGCATAGAGGAAGATTACAGTATCTTGTGTCCTGGAGAGGTTTCGGCCCGAAGATAATTCCTGGGTGAAGGCCAAGGACGTCTCGGCCTCAAGGCTAATTAAGGCTTTTCACAGGAGATTTCCTGGTAAGGCTCGGCCTAGAGGATCTGGAGGATCTTCGTAAAAGGGGAGGTACTGTTAGAATCTATGTTGTTTTACTATCGGCCATCTTGTTGTTTGCCGGCTTCTAGTATTTTCATCTGGTGTTGGGTTTCTTGGTCACGTGATCTCTGCACTCTTTATTACTCAGCACCTGGCCCCCATTCCCTGCTGGACATCAGTGTTGTAACGCTTGTGCTCTGGCTAAGTAGCCTGGTTTAGTTCTTCTTGCTTTGGACTATTGTTATCCTGGGACTTCTTGTTCCACCAGTTTTGTTTCCTTTAATTTTTGTTTCTGCAACTAACTTTTCTGTTAGGAGGTCTCCTGCTTTTGCTCCCAGTCCTTAGATCTTTTAGGGACCCCTTTCCCTTTCCTACAGGTCTTCGTTTGAGTTCAGTGCAAGAGTTTCGGTGGGGCTATTCACAAGGAATAGGGCACCCACCCCAGCGTAGGTTAAAGCTGAGTCTCAGTGCAGGGACAGCTTTTCCCTTCTATTCCTTAGTTCTAAGTCGCAGAACATAACAACATTTTTATTATTTATATTTTTCTGAATATGGCAGTTAAACTACCTGGTACTGAAATGGATTAACAGTTTTCCAACATGTTGTGTATATGGAGCAGCTCCAGGAGCTGAGCCCACTCCATAAAGCTCGCTCACACGAGCGTGTACATCGGACGAGTGCTATCCAATTTTAGGGTCCGCTAATACTGGCAAGTAGCCAGCATATAACTCAGACTAGTTCTGAACGATGTTTCATCGGATAGCACTCACTCCAATGTTGTACTATGGAGCAGTGTTTTTTTCGCTCATGTCGAGATATCACGTGTCTTATGATGCCCTTCCGGTTTGAGTTAAAGGGGTTTTCCTGCCCCGCCCTCCTCTGGCCAGAAGCTGTGGTATGATCAGACTATGTCCCTGCACAGTTAGACACAGCCATTACACAGGAACATTTTTTTTAATCACTTCCCATTGTGGACCTCATTTTCATTCCAAAATCTAATGAATAAAATAAACTTTTGTTCGTGGGAAAAACCTTTAAATGCCGGTGTCAGAGATTGATCCACCCGCGGCTGTTAGAGGCACATGACAGCTGTTCAGATCAGCTGTCATGTGCAGGGAAAGATGCGGGCTCAGCACCGGAGCTCGCATCATGTGCAGGGAGACAACCTCAGACGTACCTATACGTCCAATGTCGTAAAGGGGTTAAGAGAATTCTACACTTTGTTGAAAAAAAATTCCTTGTGTCTCCATTTTTTGAGACCCGTAACTTTTTATTTTTCCATTGATGGAACTGTGTGAGAGTTTGTTTGTGTGTGGGACGCCGATGGGCTGTCATGATAACCGGGGGCCCATGGCCGGCATTCATAGATCATAATTCATGGTACACATAGCAGGGCTGAAGCACTGCTATTAATAGCACAGGCAATCAGACAATCGCAGCTTCAAGTCTCCTAAGGCAGTATTGAAGCAGGTAAAACAAAAAAAGGTTTTAAAAAATATTAAAAAAATTAAAAAAACATGAAAGTGCAAATCACTCCCCTTTTTATTATTATTATTATTTATTTATATAGCTCCATTGATTCCATGGTGCTGTACATAAGGAGGGGTTACATGTCAAATACAGATATCACTTACAGTAAACAAACTAACAATGATAGACTGGTACAGAGGGAAGAGGACCCTGCCCTTGCGGGCTTACATTCTACAGGAACGGGGAAGGAGACAGTAGGTTGAGGGGTTGCAGTAGCTCCGGTGTTGTTGAGGTGGCAGCAAGCAAGATCATCGCAGGCTGTAGGCTTGTTTGAAGAGATGGCTTTTCAGGTTCCGTCTGAAGGATCCAAATGTGGCGGATAATCGGACGTGTTGAGGCACAGAATTCAATAGGATGGGGTATATTCGGGAGAAATCTTGGAGGCGATTAGGTGAGGAACGAAAAAGTGTGGAGAAGAGAAGGAGGTCTTGGGAGGACCAGAGCTTATGTGAAGGAATATATTGGGAGATTAGTTCAGAGTTGTACGGAGGAGAAAGGTTATGGATGGCTTTGTAGGTCAGTGTTAGTAGTTTGAACTGGATACGCTGGGGAAATAGGAGCCAGTGAAGGGATTTGCAAAGGGGGGTAGCAGAGGAGTAGCGAGGCGAGAAATGAACCAGTCGCGCAGCAGCGCAGCAGAGTTAAGGATGGACTGGTGGGGAGCGAGAGTGTTAGCAGGTAGGCCACAGAGGAGGATGTTGCAGTAGTCGAGGCGGGAGATGATGAGGGCATGCACAAGCATTTTGCCCCATTCAAAATAAAACAATAAAATAAAAATACACATATTTGGTATCACTGCTTTAAGATATGTCTGATCTATCGAAATCTAAAAGTAAATTAATCTAATCAGTAAACGGCACAACAAAAAAAATAAAGCCCTCACCCAGCCCCGGATCCCGTAAAATGGAGAAGCTACGGGTCTCAGAAAATGGCGCCATTATTTTTTTCTTACAAACTTAGATTTTTTTTTCATCATTTAAGTAAAAAATAATATATATTTGGTATCTGTGTACATGGTAAATAAAAAAATAAAAAAATTGTGGAATTACACTTTTTTTTGCAATTTCACCACACGTAATTTTTTTCACATTTTCCAGTACACTATATGGTAAAATCAATGGTGTCATTCAGAAGTACAACGTGTCCTGCAAAAAATATGCCCTCATATGGCTCTATTGGCAGAAAAATAAAAAAGTCATGGCTCTGGGAAGAAGAAGAGCAAAAAACTAAAACGCAAAAATGGAAAATCACAAGGAGGTGAAATGGTTAAACAATAAATTGTGAAATAAATAAAAATAAACATACTAACTAAAAGAATCATGTTGCCATGTCGTTTTTACAGTATAAGGAATGCCATAAGAATGAAGCCCTAAAAACAATGGCAGAATTGCATTTGTTTCAACCCAATTGGATTTTTTCCATTTTTTCAGTACGTTATAAGGCCTCACTCAGACGTCATTGTTTGTTCTTGTACGCCAAAAATGGTACAAGTGTCATCAGTGTTTTGGATCTGAGCTCAGCAGAGTTTGATCAGTCTGTCAGTTTTTACCATCAGTGTTTCATCAGTGGATTCACGTATGAAAAGATAAATTGGAAAGATTATCCTATACATTACAGTGTTAATCACTGACAGCACACAGATTGCACATGGATGCCATCCATATACTGTGCCTGATTTACTGTGTGTTATGTTTGGTTTTTCAGGCGGCTTCCAAGCAGAATCCGCCTGAAAAAGATGTTGTGTACATATAGACTAAACAGGTTTCCTCACCTAAAGGCTTTAGTCACATTAGTGTATAAAAAAAATCGGTCCGAAGTTGATCCAGTAGGACGAGTGTCATGTGATTACAATGCGATTTTTCTCAACCAGCATGCGTATGACATCCACCCATATGACATGTGTATGCAATCCGTATGCAATGCATTTCTAACAGCTTTTACATACTGTAATTCTCTATGTAATTTAAAGCTAGCTTTCAGACAAATAAAGCAATCTTATATAAAGATATAGAAAGATGAAAGAAAGACGTCCGTGAGATACATAACTAGTGCCGTGCGTGTGTAGTTTACTGTACATGTATTTAGCTAATAAATAAATGAAAAAAATGGCTTGGGGTTCCTCCTATTTTTACTAACCAGCCAAGGGAAAGCAAGCAGCTGTGAGCTGGTCTTGTTATGCTGGCAAGGGCCCAATAACCATGGACCTTCCCAGTCTATTAATATCACCTCACAGCTTTCTACTTTGTCTTTACTGGTTATTAAAAAGGGGGATCCTAAAAAAAAGGTGTGGGGTCCCACCTCTATTTATTGACCAGCAGAGGCTATGTAGACCGCTGCAGACTGATATTAATAGGCTGAGAATGTCCATGGATATTGGCCGCTTCCCAGCCTAATAAGACCAGCACTCGGCCACCCCAGAAATGTCGCATCCATTTGATGTTAGCCCTGGCTCTTCCCGATAGCCTTGGTGAGTTGGCAATCAGTGTAATGGGCTTGTGGGGTTGATGACCACTTCTATAGTCAATTTATAGTCATAGACCTGTCAATCAGCTCTAGCAGCACTAGGAGAAGACTGGCAGGAGCGGAGTCAGACTAGTCTCGCCTCACTTTCCCGGCGAGATGTATATTTCCATTGAAACGCTTTGGATGCATATATACCTGGTGGCTGAAATGGTTCAGCCAGGATCTACAGTGGGTACATTTTTCACTCTTTGTTTCATTGCAGCCATTTGGTAAATTCTAAAAAGTTCATTCTTTTTCTCATTAAAGTACACTCTGTGGCTTCAGAACAACTCTGTGACCATTCTTGACTGGCCCAGCCAGAGCCCTGACCTAAACCCAATTGAGCATCTCTGGAGAGACCTGAAAATGGCTGTCCACCAATGTTCACCATCCAACCTGATGGAACTGGAGAGGATCGGCAAGGAAGAATGGCAGAGGATCCCCATATCCAGGTGTGAAAAACTTGTTGCATCATTCCCAAGAAGACTCATGGCTGTACTAGCTCAAAATGGTGCTTCTGCTCAATACTGAGCAAAGGATCTGAATACTTATGA
Organism: Phyllobates terribilis; assembly: GCF_046119375.1. Lineage (NCBI taxonomy): Eukaryota > Metazoa > Chordata > Amphibia > Anura > Dendrobatidae > Phyllobates > Phyllobates terribilis. The sequence continues at coordinate 298,637,296 of NW_027362771.1, forward strand.
CCATGTGATATTTCAGTTTTTCTTTTTTAATAAATTTGCAAAAATGTCAAGATGGGGTGCAGAGTGTACTTTAATAAGAAACTTTTTAGAATTTACCAAATGGCTGCAATGAAACAAAGAGTGAAAAATTTAAAGGGGTCTGAATACTTTCCGTACCCACTGTAACTCATACTGCCCCTAGCTTGGGCAGTGTGAGTCAGGTGATATATACCCCCTTGAATTTTTCCACATTTTTTCACGTTACACACCAAACTAAAAGGGGATGTCAGCAGATTTTATATGTAATTTGAAAACAGCATGAGGTAGGGTTGAAACACTGAATTCAACGATGTGTCACATGTCAGGCTGTGTGCTGTTGTTTACTTACCCTGAAGATTTTATCACCTGGTGATTATCATTGTTGTGACTAACTGGTGTGCAGGCTCTTGTAGGTTTCTGCCCCTTTCTGTGATAGACAGCTCATTATCTATAGACAATGTACATACAGAGCCTGGTTTGGGTGGGGTCAGCTTCCTCAGCTCTGCTGCATTCTACATCTAAAAACTCTGTGTCAGAACTGCCGCACCCAGCAAACTAAGTGATACATCATTGAATTCAGTGTCTCTTTCTTTACATCATGCTGCTCTCAGATGAGGTAGCAAAAACCTGCTTCCCTTAAAGATTCCCTTTAAATGTATTTTATTGAGATTTTAAAGGAAATGATACATAGTTTTCTAAATATTTTAAAAATAAAAATCTGAAAATTGTGCATTTGTATTCAGCTCCCCTGAGTCAATACTTTCTAGGACCATCAGTTTTTCATATCTAGAGGCTGAAATTTTTGCTCATTCTTCTTTGCAAACTAGTTCTAGCTCAGTAAGATTGGACGGAGAGTGTCTGTAAACAGCAATGTTCAAATCTTGCCACAGATTCTCAATGGAACTTAGGTTTGACTTTGATTGGGCCATTCAAGCACATGAATATGCTTTGATCTAAATCATTCTATTGTAGGTCTGGCTGTATCTTTAGGATTGTTATCCTGCTGAAAGTTAAACCTACGCCCCAGTCTGGAGCCTTTTGCAGCCTTTAACAAGTTTTCTTCTAGGATTGCCCTGTATTTAGCTCCATCCATCTTCCCATCAACTCTGACCAGCTTCCCTGTCCTTGCTAAAGAAAAGCATCCCCACAGGATAATGCTGTCACCACCATGTTTTGCGGTGGATATGGTGTTTTCCGCCACACATAGCATTTGCATTTAGCTCAAAAATATCAACTTTGGTCTCATCTGACCAGAGCACCTTCTTGGATATGCCAGCTGTGTCCTCTACACGGCTTTTAGCAAACTGCAAATGTGACATCTTATGGCTTGCTTTCAAAAATAGCTTTCTTCTTGCCACTCTTCCATAAAGGCCAGATTTGTGAAGTATGCGACTAATAGTTGTCCTGTGGACAGATTCACCAACCGTGAACTGTGGATCTCTGCAGCTCCTCGAGAATTACCATGAGCCACTTCGCTGCTTTTCTAAATTGTGCTCTCCTTGCTTGTGATGTCAGTTTAGGTGGACACCATGTCTTGGTAGGTTTGCAGTTGTGCCAAACTACTTCCATTTTTGGACGGTGGACTGAACAGTGCTACGCGAGATGTTCAGAGCATGGGCTATTTATTCCTATAACTTAACCCTGCTTTACTCTTCTCAAAAACTGTATCCCTGACCTGTCTGTTGTGTTCTTTGATTTTCATGATGCTGTTTGATCCCTAATGTTTTCAAACAAACCTCTGAAGCCTTCACAGAACAGCTGTAGTTATACTGAGAATAAATTACACACTGGTGGACTCAAGTTAGTAATTATTTGACTTCTGGAGTCAATTGGTCACTCTGGTTTTATTTAGAGGTATCAGACTACGGGGGGAATACAAATGCACGCGACAACTTTCAAATTTATATTTATAAAATATTTAGAAAATCATGTATCATTTCCTTTACACTTCACAAATACTTGCTACTTTGTGTGGTATATCACATAAAATCCCAGTAAAATACATTTAAATTTGTGGGTGTAATTTGAAAAAAAATTGGAAAAGTTAATGGGGTATGAATACTTTTTCAAGGCACTGTGTATGAATGTATGTATATATATATATATATATATATATATATATTATATGTGAGTGTTCGTGCATATATATATATATATGTTTAAAATCAAAAATTATTCCAAATAACACTCAAGTGAATTTTTTTTACATGTATTTAAACTGGGTCTTTCAAATTAGGTAATCACACAAAACAGATGCTGTAATGCATTTTTGTTGCAAAATATCATGAATGTTTATGTATTGCTGAGCAACGTTTTGTTCTGCTAGTTATTTTAAGATTATGTACAATGTACCACTGTTTCCTTGTTTTGTGCAACACATGTTTAAAAAAAAATGGATGCAGAGTCATAGTTTATTATCCCTAATCCAGCTGAGATATCTTCTAATCGAATATAAACAGTTATAGCTTGTGGGAAGAGTTGCACTCTTTGAAAGTTATGCACATACATTTACCAACAAATTGTATGCAGTCACAATTCCTGCCTATCCGTGGCTTTTTTTTCTCATAAAATTACTAGTGTTGAGCGAGCACTAAAATGCTCGGGTGCTCGAAGCTCGGGCCGAGCTCGCCGTGATACTCGGGTTGCTCGACCCGAGCAACGAGCCCAATGTTAGTCTATGGGAGACTCGAGCATTTTTGCGGTGGCACCCCCGGCAGTCTTTTAAAAGCCTAACAAGTGCTCAAAACTATAGTGACAGTGCTCAAATGACACGGGGACAGCATGGGGATCGCCCCAGGAAGCATTTCTGACCCCCAGGTCACTGCTGTCAACAACGTGGTCAGAGGTATTAAGCCACTTTTACAGGCTCACAATAAAACGTTCAAAAACGAAAGTGAAACTTTTTTCCTGTGAAATATGTTAAGGAACATCCTTTCCAGGGTAAAGACTTGTGTATAAGTTAAAATAAATGACCAAAAACAAAAATACTCCTCCACACCTTCGGCTATGTTCACAAGTAGCATTTTTTATGCGTTTTTGCACTTTTGTATTGCTTTCAACTATGACAAATGCATTCACCGCGAAATGTCATTTTAACATTTTACAACCTTATCTGGCCATGTGCTGTGTGACACATGCATAAAGTGCTGAAAAGACAAGGGAACAGCATGGGGAAGACCCCTGGAAGCATCTCTGACTCCCAGGTCACTGTCTAAAAGTGTGCCCATCATAAGTGATCCTTACCGCATCAGAAGATGCAGACTTGCAACTATCCCCATGCAAGTTCTAGTCCCAGGGCAGTGTTCAATTGTACCTCCCCCATTCCTTGCAATACAAGCTCAAGTATGCAGCCTGCTACCCACCCACCCCCAGGCTGCAATACCATACTGCTTGCTTGCTTGAACTTGAAATTGGGCCTTTTAGGCATGTGGAGGCGGAATCTGGCCACCAAGTCATGGCTGTGTTGGCGGCCTGGAATCCATACTCAGTCCCCAGCCGGCCGGCGGCCGGGTGTCCATACTCGGTCCCCAGCCACCCCGCAGCCGGGTGTCCACACACGGTCCCCAGCTGCCTGGGGGCAGCCGGGTGTCCATAAACGGTCCCCAGCCGCCCCTATTTCTCCTTGGAACATCCCCCCACACACTTTTCTTAGCCCGGCCTGCTTTAGGCAGCATTGGACGAGCCCACCAGAGAACCAGACTCCTCCGGTGGGCCCTGACTTCTCCATCGGTGGAGTTGAGAGTGCCAAGGTGAGGAGCATGATGATGATGACAGAAGTTAGCATCTGCTATGTTTTCTTTTAATGCAAGTGTAAGTGTGCAGCCTGCCACCCACCCACCCCCAGATGGCAATTCCATACTGCTAGCTTGCACTTGAAATGGGGCCTTTTAGTTTGGAGGAGGCCGAAGCTGGCCACTACCTCATGGCTGCTTCGGCAGCGAGGTATCCATACTCAGTCCCCAGCCGCCCATATTTGTCCTGGTGTGCCTTATACATAAGATTAAGCGCGTATACCAAAACATTACCTGTGCCCTCCCCAGTGCATTTAGTGGGAAGGAGAGCCTATTCCGCTGTAGTGTGTGCATGCCAAACCCCTGTTCATGGTACATGCGAAGATGCCTCCCACCTTGCACCTGTCGTTGCAGACTTGCAACTATCCCCATTCAAGTCCTTGTCCCAGGGCAGTGTTCAATTGTACCTCTCCCATTCCTTGCAATGCAAGCACAAGTATGCAGCCTGCCACCCACCCACCCCCAGGCTGCAATACCATACTGCTTGCTTGCACTTTAAATTGGGCCTTTTAGGCATGTGGAGGCGGAATCTGGCCACCACGCCATGGCTGTGTCGGCGGCCTGGTATCCATACTCAGTCCCCAGCCGCCTGGTGGCCGGGTGTCCCCGCTTGCTCCCCAGCCTCCAGGGGGTGGCCGGGTGTCCATACTCGGTCCCCAGCCACCCCTATTTGTCCCGGTAACCTTTCCCACACTTTTCTTAGCCTGGCCTGCTTTAGGGCAGCATTGGCCGAGCCCACCGGACTATCAGAATCCTCCGGTGGGCCCTGGCTTCTCCATCAGGGGAGTTGAGAGTGCCAAGGTGAGGAGCATGATGAGGATGATAGAAGTTAGCATCTGCTTTGTTTTGTTGTAATGCAAGCGCATGTATGTAGTAGCGGCTAGGCCTGAGGTGGTCAGCGTTTTGGCGCAAATCCTACCTCCTCCGAGGATTGCTGGATGTTTTCCTGCTACTATCCAAGTTCTATGACTCCCGTTAAAACAAAGCTTCAGGTGATAAATGATGGATGAGGTAGTGGCAAAGGAGAAAGAGCAGGAGGAACAGGGACCATTCACATCAATATCAGGCCAGTCAACCAGATATGTCTTGTAGGATATGTTTCTGTAACAAAAGGAGCGGTTCGGCTACACAGTTATAGGGCATACAGTGAGTGCAATGCCTACCAAAAATTTCGAGCCACTCCAATGCCCCTTGGAAATGACATGGAGGTCAGAGGGCGTTAACTAAACCTTTTTTTCCATTTATAGCAACTGGGTCTCCCGTGCACTGTTGGCCTAAACAGTGAATGGAAGGCTTTCCAAAAATTATGAGGAACTGCAATGCCCCTTACAAGAGCCATGTGTGGCACCCCAGGGGTCTGGTCACCACAGTAATAGAGATATTACGTCGGAGAGCAAGTGGGAGGTTTCCTGGTCAGGATCCCTTAAACATGCAACATCCTCCTGCCCCAATCCTGGGAGGGGAGAATTCTGCCCTTATAAACTAGATCTGGGGCGGGGTTGAGTGAGTCAGACAACAGTCAGAGTCAGAGTGAGAGCAAGGGAAAGTAACAGCAAGGAGCTCTGTAGGAGCTAGGAGCTAAAGACCAGGGGCTGGAAGCTGAGCAGAGCTCGCCCTGGCAGAAGACAATAGGAACTGGACACAGGAGTCCGAAGCTGTGAGGACTTATATATCCAGCAGCAGAAACCAGCCGGCAGGGGATTTCAGGTCCTCTGGCCATAGAAGCCCGGAGGCTCAGTCACAAGCAAGGGACCAGCACCGCCGTCGTGGAGCGGAGGCTAACAGAAGGCCCCAAGTCACCAGCCATACGGGTGAGCACTACACGGTACACTCAGGGACGTGGGCTACTTCTACCCGCTTACAGCAAGGTAGCCAGGAAGAGTGCAGACAGACGGGGAGGCCTACAACTCCACCTGGCCAGGGGAACTCCTGCTTGCTCACAGACTGACCAGGCCTCTTATGCTAGCCAGTACTCCCGGGAGGGTCTACCTTATAATCATCAGTAAAGACCCTGAACTGCACTGCAAAGACTCTGAGTCATTCCTGCTGCGCTCGTGCACCATCACCCCCATCATCCACACTCACTGCCCTGAGGCTATACTCCTCCCGAGGGGAGTTATCCCATTCTCTGCTGCGCACACAACACCAGCCTCAGCGGTCTGCCTCGCAGCGGTGGTACTCCCTGACCGCAGTCCACGGGTGGCGCAGTCGGACAATTAACCTCAAAACCTAAGAAAGACTGCCACTGGTTTGACCAGCCTGAGCCACGGGACCGGGTCACCGCCACGGAGACTACAGACCCCATAGACCCGGCACCGGGTATCCCACACACGTGTACACACGGCCCAGGGGGCGCGTCACGTGCAGTACAGCATATTACAAACATAAGTCCCATTATTGGGGAGTGGGTGTCCCATGGTATTTGCTTATGCTTTCCCAGCAAAAGCTGCCAAAAATTAGGACGGGGCAACTTGCAATGCCCCTTACAAGAGCCATGCAGAACAGCATATTACAAACATAAGTCCCATTATTGGGGAGTGGGTGTCCCATAGTATTTGCTTATGCTTTCCAAGCAAAAGCTGCCAAAAATTTGGACGGAGCAACTTGCAATGCCCCTTACAAGAGCCATGCGGTACAGCATATTACAAACATAAGTCCCATTATTGGGGAGTGGGTGTCCCATAGTATTTGCTTATGCTTTCCCAGCAAAAGCTGCCAAAAATTAGGACGGAGCAACTTGCAATGCCCCTTACAAGAGCCATGCAGTACAGCATATTACAAACATAAGTCCCATTATTGGGGAGTGGGTGTCCCATAGTATTTGCTTATTCTTTCCAAGCAAAAGCTGCCAAAAATTAGGAAGAAGCAACTTGCAATGCCCCTTACAAGAGCCATGCAGTACAGCATATTACAAACATAAGTCCCATTATTGGGGAGTGGGTGTCCCATAGTATTTGCTTATGCTTTCCCAGCAAAAGCTGCCAAAAATTAGGACGGAGCAATTTGCAGTGCCCCTTACAAGAGCCATGCAGTACAGCATATTACAAACATAAGTCCCATTATTGGGGAGTGGGTGTCCCATAGTATTTGCTTATGCTTTCCCAGCAAAAGCTGCCAAAAATTAGGACGGAGCAACTTGCAATGCTCCTTACAAGAGCCATGCAGTACAGCATATTACAAACATAAGTCCCATTATTGGGGAGTGGGTGTCCCATAGTATTTGCTTATGCTTTCCCAGCAAAAGCTGCCAAAAATTAGGACGGAGCAACTTGCAATGCCCCTTACAAGAGCCATGCAGTACAGCACATTACAAACATAAGTCCCATTATTGGGGAGTGGGTGTCCCATAGTATTTGCTTATGCTTTCCAAGCAAAAGATGCCAAAAATTAGGACGGAGCAACTTGCAATGCCCCTTACAAGAGCCATGCAGTACAGCATATTACAAACATAAGTCCCATTACTGGGGAGTGGGTGTCCCATAGTATTGACTTATGCTTTCCCAGCAAAAGCTGCCAAAAATTAGGACGGAGCAACTTGCAATGCCCCTTACAAGAGCCATGCAGTACAGCATATTACAAACATAAGTCCCATTATTGGGGAGTGGGTGTCCCATAGTATTTGCTTATGCTTTCCCAGCAAAAGCTGCCAAATATTAGGATGGAGCAACTTGCAATGCCCCTTACAAGAGCCATGCAGTACAGCATATTACAAACATAAGTCCCATTATTGGGGAGTGGGTGTCCCATAGTATTTGCTTATGCTTTCCCAGCAAAAGCTGCCAAAAATTAGGACGGAGCAACTTGCAATGCCCCTTACAAGAGCCATGCAGTACAGCATATTACAAACATAAGTCCCATTATTGGGGAGTGGGTGTCCCATAGTATTTGCTTATGCTTTCCCAGCAAAAGCTGCCAAAAATTAGGACGGAGCAACTTGCAATGCCCCTTACAAGAGCCATGCAGTACAGCATATTACAAACATAAGTCCCATTATTGGGGAGTGGGAGTCCCATAGTATTTGCTTATGCTTTCCAAGCAAAAGCTGCCAAAAATTAGGACGGAGCAACTTGCAATGCCCCTTACAAGAGCCATGCAGTACAGCATATTACAAACATAAGTCCCATTATTGGGGAGTGGGTGTCCCATAGTATTTGCTTATGCTTTCCCAGCAAAAGCTGCCAAAAATTAGGACGGAGCAACTTGCAATGCCCCTTACAAGAGCCATGCAGTACAGCATATTACAAACATAAGTCCCATTATTGGGGAGTGGGTGTCCCATAGTATTTGCTTATGCCTTGCAAGCAAAAGCTGCCAAAAATAAGGACGGAGGAACTTGCAATGCTGGCACCCGGGTGGTATAGTGGTGGTGGAGGCTGAGGATAAGGAGAAGAAGATTAAACAGCCGAAACGAGGAAGCGTATACCCATGTGTGGGTGTGAAGCGGTGCATGTGAATACACCTCCCGAAATAACACAGTGGATTTGACTTTATGTTACTCTGCTGTCATTTTGTGGTGATGAGAAGTCTGGCCCAATCCAGCCCTTGTTCATTTTGATAAGGGTCAGCGTGTCAGCATTGTCAGTTGACAGGCGAGTGCGCTTATCAGTTATAATTCCCCCAGCGGCACTAAAAACACGCTCCGATAACACGCTAGCGGCAGGGCAGGCCAGGACCTCCAAGGCATACAGAGCGAGTTCATTCCAAGTGTCCAGCTTGGATACCCAATAATTAAAAGGCACAGAGGAATCACGGAGGACGCTGGTACGATCGGCAAGGTACTCCCTCACCATCTTTTGAAACTTTCCACTCCTTGTGAGAGTACCCCGCGCCTCAGGGCCTGTAAGCTGAGCGGGTGTCAGAAAACTGTCCCAGAACGTTGACAGTGTTCCCCTGCCTCTGCTGGATTGGAGTTGCATCTCTCTCGCCTGTACGCCTTGGTTGGGCAACGATCTGTGACCTCTGCCGCTAGCGTGTTCAGATGGGAATTTTTTTAAGAGTTCTGCAGCAAGGGCCTTCTGGTATTGCCCCATTTTTGTAGACCTTTCCACCTCAGGAACAAGAGAGTGAAAGTTCTCCTTGTAGCGGGGGTCTACAAGTGTCACCAATCAGTAATGACTGTCACTCAACATTTTGACAATGCGAGGGTCACGGTTAAGGCAGCGTAACAAAAAGTCAGCCATGCGTGCCAGACAGGTAACGGGCAAGATTTCCGTGTCCTCACCAAGATGACGACTGACCATGCTCTCCTCCTCCTCCTCTTCCTCCTCCCCCCTGTCCTCAGGCTACCCACGCTGAACCGACGGTATGACACTTGTACAGGTACTACCGTCTACAACGCATGATAGCAGCTCCTGTTCATCCTCCTCCTCCTCATTGTCCCCCAATGCACGTTGGGATGAGATGAGGCTGGGCTGTGTGTAATCGCCCACTACGGCTTCTTGATCCATCTCATCATACTCTGGCTGCAATGCCTCCTCTTTAATTCTCTGCAGAGAGCGTTGCAAAAGACAGACAAGTGGGATGCTGACACTAATGATGGCGTCATCGCCACTCACCATCTTGGTGGCCTCCTCAAAGTTTGTCAGGATGCTACATATGTCAGACATCCAGGTTCACTCCTGAGGTCTTATGTGTGGAGTCTGACCTGAATATCGACGGCCTTGTTGCAGCTGGTACTCCACAACTGCTCTCTTCTGCTCACAAATCCTTTGCAGCATGTGGAGGGTAGAGTTCCAACGTGTGGGGACATCACACACCAGTCGGTGTGCCGGAAGCTGCAAACGCTGCTGCAACACAGCAAGGGCGGCGGAAGCTGTAGCCGACTTGCGAAAATGAGCTGACAGGCGGTGTACTTTCACGAGCAGATCTGGCAACTCGGGGTATGATTTAAGAAACCGCTGAACCACGAGGTTAAGAACATGAGCCAGGCATGGTACGTGTGTGATCTCACCTCGCCTCAGAGCCGCCACCAGGTTACGGCCATTGTCACACACGACCATGCCGGGATGTAGGTTCAGCGGTCTCAGCCACAGATCTGCCTGCTGTTTCACAGCTGTCCACAACTCACAAGCAGTGTGAGGTTTATCACCTAAGCTTATGAGTTTCAGCACAGCCTGTTGCAGCTTGGCGGAGGCAGTACTGCAATGCTTCCAGCTTGTAACTGATGTGGTGATATCTGAGATGGAGGCTGAACATGAGGAGGAGGAGGAGGAGGAGGATGCGCAGGAGCTGTACACTGTGGGGGAAACTCTGACTGACATAGGGCCCGCAATCCTCGGTGTGGGGAGGATGTGTTCCGTCCCAAGGTCTGACTGGGTCCCGGCTTCCACTATGTTTACCCAGTGTGCCGTCAGAGAGATGTACCGTCCCTGGCCACAAGCACTTGTCCACGTGTCCGTTGTCAGGTGGACTCTCCCAGTAACTGCATTGTTGAGGGCACGGCAGATGCTTTGGGACATGTGCTTGTGTAGTGCGGGGATGGCACACCGGGCAAAATAGTGTCGGCTGGGGACCGAGTACCGAGGGACGGCCACCGCCATAAGATTGCGGAAGGATTCCGTCTCCACCAGCCTAAAAGGCAGCATTTCCAATGCAAGCAGTCGTGAAATGTGCGAATTTAGGACTGTGGCCTGTGGGGCGTAGGCTGCGAATTTCCGCTTTCGTTCAAAGGTCTGGGATATGGACAACTGAACGCTGCGGTGGGACGTGGAAGTGGACGTTGATGCTGTTTCTTGAGAAACTGCCATAACAAGTGAAGACTGAGAGGAGGGGGCATCTTTACATGCAGTATGGACAGGGGATTGCCTTGCACACACAACAGGGGGTTCTATTGCACGCACAACAGTGGAAGAAGCAGTGGTGACACCCGCTGAAACTGGTCGTGGACCCTGGGTTTCGCCCCACAAAGTCAGGTGCTTTGCTGCCATGTGCCTGATCATGCTGGTGGTAGTCAGGCTGGTAGTTTTGTCACCCCTGCTGATGCTGGCATGGCAGGTGGAACATATGGCCTTTTTGGGGTTATCAGCAGAGTCTTTAAAAAAATTCCAGACTCTGGAAGACCTACCGCTTGTACTGGTAACGTCCCTCGTGTTGGTGTTACGGGGAACGGTTGCCTGCCTTCTGTCTGCGGCCACCACACTGCTTCTTCCTGCCTGTTGGGGTACTCTGCCTCCCTCCCCCTGTGTGCTGCTGGCCTCACTCTGCATGTCCTCCTTCCACGTTGGGTCAGTTACTAGATCATCCACCACCTCCTCCTCTTCCACTTGCGCAACACGATCCTCCTCCTCACTTCCTGGCAATTGTGTCTCGTCATCGTCCACCTCTTGTGACAGATTGCCAACGTCGACTTCCTGTGGCCGTGGCTGTTCAAATATTTGGGCATCGCAACATGGGATCTCCTCTTCCACCACTTCAAGCGTATCAGGCGAGGGGCCCAAATATGGAAATGGACCAGTGAACAGCTCTTCAGAGTGTCCAAGTGTGGTATCACTTGCTGTCTGACGACACTCGGCATGGTGGGAGGAAGGAGCATCAGGGTGAGGAGGAGTATGCGGTCGAGACTCACGGCTACTAAGAGTTGACCGTGTGGAAGACAGACCGGAGGTGGTGGGGCCCAGGTAACTGGAAGTATTATCTGCTATCCAATTAATAACCTGTTCACACTGATCAGTTCTCAATACTGGTGTTGTTCTGTGCTTCCCTAGTAATTCGGTCAAGAAGTGGGAGCGAGAAGATGTGTCTGTTGGTTGTGGCACATTTTCACCTTGGCCACGGCCCCGTCCTCTGCACGAACCATCACCAGAACGTCCACTTCCACGTCGCTTGCCACGCGCCTTGCCCACTGTAAATGAAGTAAAATAGCTTACACTTGCACTATCAATGGAAAAAGGGTAAGAGTAGATTAGAACCGTGGAAGAGGAAAACCCACAGTTATTGTTTACTGGGGTATACCACACTTTTTTAAATAGAGATATTTGCGGCTGAACAGTGAGCGACACACTCAAACTGCTTTTTTTTTAGATACTAAAGGCCCAAAACTGGATAGTACAGCAATTTGACCAGTGGAACTGCGAAACCACACTGGGATGTCGGGCCTACACAAGACTATTTTCAACAGATATATTTTTGTGTCACAACAGTGAGGAGACACTACTGTTTTTCTTTAAGGAAAAAACTACCAAAACCTGAATAATAGAGATTTTTTACCGTGGGATGGCAAAACCACAGTTATTGTTTACTGGGGTATACCACACTTTTTTAAATAGAGATATTTGCGGCTGAACAGTGAGCGACACACTCAAACTGCTTTTTTTTTAGATACCAAAGGCCCAAAACTGGATAGTACAGCGATTTGACCCGTGGAACTGCGAAACCACACTGGGATGTCGGGCCTACACAAGACTATTTTCAACAGATATATTTTTGTGTCATAACAGTCAGGAGACACTACTGTTTTTCTTTACGGAAAAAACTACCAAAACCTGAATAATAGAGATTTTTTTACCGTGGGATGGCAAAACCACAGTTATTGTTTACTGGGGTTTCCTACCCTTTTTTAAATAGAGATATTTGCGGCTGAACAGTGAGCGACACACTCAAACTGCTTTTTTTTTAGATACCAAAGGCCCAAAACTGGATAGTACAGCGATTTGACCCGTGGAACTGCGAAACCACACTGGGATGTCGGGCCTACACAAGACTATTTTCAACAGATATATTTTTGTGTCACAAAAGTCAGGAGACACTACTGTTTTTCTTTATGGAAAAAACTACCAAAAGCTGAATAATAGAGATTTTTTACCGTGGGATGGCAAAACCACAGTTATTGTTTACTGGGGTATACCACACTTTTTTAAATAGAGATATTTGCAGCTGAACAGTGAGCGACACACTCAAACTGCTTTTTTTTTTAGATACCAAAGGCCCAAAACTGGATAGTACAGCAATTTGACCCGTGGAACTGCGAAACCACACTGGGATGTCGGGCCTACACAAGACTATTTTCAACAGATATATTTTTGTGTCATAACAGTCAGGAGACACTACTGTTTTTCTTTACGGAAAAAACTACCAAAACCTGAATAATAGAGATTTTTTACCGTGGGATGGCAAAACCACAGTTATTGTTTACTGGGGTATACCACACTTTTTTAAATAGAGATATTTGCGGCTGAACAGTGAGCGACACACTCAAACTGCTTTTTTTCTAGATACCAAAGGCCCAAAACTGGATAGTACAGCGATTTGACCCGTGGAACTGCGAAACCACACTGGGATGTCGGGCCTACACAAGACTATTTTCAACAGATATATTTTTGTTTCACAACAGTCAGGAGACACTACTGTTTTTCTTTACGGAAAAAAATACCAAAACCTGAATAATAGAGATTTTTTACCGTAGGATGGCAAAACCACAGTTATTGTTTACTGGGGTATACCACACTTTTTAAATAGAGATATTTGCGGCTGAACAGTGAGCGACACACTCAAACTGCTTTTTTTTTAGATACCAAAGGCCCAAAACTGGATAGTACAGCGATTTGACCCGTGGAACTGTGAAACCACACTGGGATGTCGGGCCTACACAAGACTATTTTCAACAGATATATTTTTGTGTCACAACAGTCAGGAGACACTACTGTTTTTCTTTACGGAAAAAACTACCAAAACCTGAATAATAGAGATTTTTTACTGTGGGATGGCAAAACCACAGTTATTGTTTACTGGGGTATACCACACTTTTTTAAATAGAGATATTTGCGGCTGAACAGTGAGCGACACACTCAAACTGCTTTTTTTTTAGATACCAAAGGCCCAAATCTGGATAGTACAGTGATTTGACCCGTGGAACTGCGAAACCACACTGAGATGTCGGGCCTACACAGGACTATTTTCAACAGATATATTTTTGTGTCACAACAGTCAGGAGACACTACTGTTTTTCTTTACGGAATAAACTACCAAAAGCTGAATAATAGAGATTTTTTACCGTGGGATGGCAAAACCATAGTTATTGTTTACTGGGGTATACCACACTTTTTTAAATAGAGATATTTGCGGCTGAACAGTGAGCGACACACTCAGACTACTTTTTTTTTAGATACCAAAGGCCCAAAACTGGATAGTACAGCGATTTGACCCGTGGAACTGCGAAACCACACTGGGATGTCGGGCCTACACAAGACTATTTTCAACAGATAAATTTTTTTGTCACAACAGTCAGGAGACACTACTGTTTTTCTTTACGGAAAAAACTACCAAAAGCTGAATAATAGAGATTTTTTACCGTGGGATGGCAAAACCACAGTTATTGTTTACTGGGGTATACCACACTTTTTTAAATAGAGATATTTGCGGCTGAACAGTGAGCGACACACTCAAACTGCTTGTTTTTTAGATACCATAGGCCCAAAACTGGATAGTACAGCGATTTGACCCGTGGAACTGCGAAACCACACTGGGATGTCGGGCCTACACAAGACTATTTTCAACAGATATATTTTTGTGTCACAACAGTCAGGAGACACTACTGTTTTTCTTTACGGAAAAAGCTACCAAAACTGGATAGTACAGCGATTTGACCCGTGGAACTGCGAAACCACACTGGGATGTCGGGCCTACACAAGACTATTTTCAACAGATATATTTTTGTGTCACAACAGTCAGGAGACACTACTGTTTTTCTTTACGGAAAAAAACTACCAAAACCTGAATAATAGAGATTTTTTACCGTGGGATGGCAAAACCACAGTTATTGTTTACTGCGGTATACCACACTTTTTTAAATAGAGATATTTGCGGCTGAACAGTGAGCGACACACTCAAACTGCTTTTTTTTTAGATACCAAAGGCCCAAAACTGCATAGTACAGCGATTTGACCCGTGGAACTGCGAAACCACACTGGGATGTCGGGCCTACACAAGACTATTTTCAACAGATATATTTTTGTGTCACAACAGTCAGGAGACACTACTGTTTTTCTTTACGGAAAAAAACTACCAAAACCTGAATAATAGAGATTTTTTACCGTGGGATGGCAAAACCACAGTTATTGTTTACTGCGGTATACCACACTTTTTTAAATAGAGATATTTGCGGCTGAACAGTGAGCGACACACTCAAACTGCTTTTTTTTTAGATACCAAAGGCCCAAAACTGGATAGTACAGCGATTTGACCCGTGGAACTACGAAACCACACTGGGATGTCGGGCCTACACAAGACTATTTTCAACAGATATATTTTTGTTTCACAACAGTCAGGAGACACTACTGTTTTTCTTTACGGAAAAAACTACCAAAACCTGAATAATAGAGATTTTTTACCGTGGGATGGCAAAACCACAGTTATTGTTTACTGCGGTATACCACACTTTTTTAAATAGAGATATTTGCGGCTGAACAGTGAGCGACACACTCAAACTGCTTTTTTTTTAGATACCAAAGGCCCAAAACTGGATAGTACAGCGATTTGACCCGTGGAACTGCGAAACCACACTGGGATGTCGGGCCTACACAAGACTATTTTCAACAGATATATATTTGTGTCACAACAGTCAGGAGACACTACTGTTTTTCTTTACGGAAAAAAACTACCAAAACCTGAATAATAGAGATTTTTTACCGTGGGATGGCAAAACCACAGTTATTGTTTACTGGTGTATACCACACTTTTTTAAATAGAGATATTTGCGGCTGAACAGTGAGCGACACACTCAAACTGCTTTTTTTTTAGATACCAAAGGCCCAAAACTGGATAGTACAGCGATTTGACCCGTGGAACTGCGAAACCACACTGGGATGTCGGGCCTACACAAGACTATTTTCAACAGATATATTTTTGTGTCACAACAGTCAGGAGACACTACTGTTTTTCTTTACGGAAAAAAACTACCAAAACCTGAATAATAGAGATTTTTTACCGTGGGATGGCAAAACCACAGTTATTGTTTACTGGGGTATACCACACTTTTTTAAATAGAGATATTTGCGGCTGAACAGTGAGCGACACACTCAAACTGCTTTTTTTTTTCAGATACCAAAGGCCCAAAACTGGATAGTACAGCGATTTGACCAGTGGAAATGCGAAACCACACTGGGATGTCGGGCCTACACAAGACTATTTTCAACAGATATATTTTTGTGTCACAACAGTCAGGAGACACTACTGTTTTTCTTTACGGAAAAAACTACCAAAACCTGAATAATAGAGATTTTTTACCGTGGGATGGCAAAACCACAGTTATTGTTTACTGGGGTATACCACACTTTTTTAAATAGAGATATTTGCGGCTGAACAGTGAGCGACACACTCAAACTGTTTTTTTTTTAGATACAAATGGCCCAAAATGGATAATACAGAGGTTTGAATCGTGGAAGTTATATTTGTGTCTGAAAAATCAGAGACACGCTTTTTTTTGGGGGGGGGGGGGGGGGACACACCAAAAGGTTAATAAGACGGGTATTTGTACAGTGTGAAGGAGGAAAAAAAAAGGAGGATTTAGATGAAAAAAAAAGGATTTTTCCTGGCCCCCGACACCTGGTGCTAAGTCCAGCAATTTCAGCAACAGGAGCACACAGGACTGTAATGCAGCGTTTGCTGGTATAACCACTGTGTCTCCTATACAGCCTGCCTGCCTGGTATCTGGGATGGATATTAGTCCTGAAAAGGACTGTTTGTTTGTTCTGGCAGCCTTTACAGACCCTACGCTAACTATTTCGCAGTTTATATCTCTCCCTAAATCAGCAGCGCTGTCCCTACACTGTCTAATCCGGAGCGACTGTGTCCAAGATGGCGGCGCCCCGTTTTAAATACTCGAAGTGACGCTGTGCGGCCAGCCAATCACTGTAATGCCCAGAACCAATATGGCTGCAGCATTACAGTGACTGGCTGGCAATCCCTGCATGTTCATTGGCTCTGTAAAGAGCGCCAAACATGCAGGGCGGAGACCCGAGCTCCCGCCCGAGTAACCCGGAAATGCTCGGTGCTCGCCGAACATCCCGAGTAGCATGATGCTCGAGCGAGTACCGAGCAGTGTCGAGCATGTTCGCTCAACACTAAAAATTACTAAATAAATTATATAATCCCAAACTAAGAAGATGCAACGAAGTTGTTATTCTGCGCCAATGTCCTATAAGTGAGACAATTGGAAATAATTTCTACACACCTAACTGTCACATGATGTAATGATGTTGGGAAACCATAAATACAATTGGGTTAATTACTCATAAAAAAGAAAGGTGATCATAGTCAATAATAAGGCCTCTAGGGGCCAAGGTCTGCAACTCATGGATCCAGAAAGCTTCCCTACGCTTTAATAAGCATATTGAGGAACATGCTCAATAACCTGAAATTTAAGCTGGGAAATATTATTTCCCGCAAAGATAAAGTGCTATGGTAATGATAATAAAAGATTTTTGCATCTGATAGTAGATTTATGCTTTGATATTCGATCCTTGATTGGTTGTGTTGTTTCCCCAATATATAAAAGTCCACAAGGGCATTTAATCAAATATACAACATAGGATGTGTCACATGTGGAGAAATCTTTAATGGAGTACTTTTTTCTTGCATAAAGATGGTGAATCAGGTTGCCACGAACGATGTTATTATTAGGATGTGCTAGTCTTGGGGGTCTGTAAAAATCATTGTTTGCTTGTAGGGCGAGTGGTGCTGAAGTCAGCATGTACCAGTGAATCTTTTAAGTTAGGTGCACGTTTGAAGCAAGGAAGGAATGGTTGTTGGAATTCTGGAATGTTTGGATATGCTGTTTGTAAAATGTTCCAATGCTTCCGAATAGTTTTTTGAAGAATATAGGCAAACAAATGATAGGTATGGACGAATGGGATACGACCTACAGTTTTGGAGCGAGTAGATGGGGTGGGATTAACTGATTGTTATAAAACATCCAGTGGATAGCCTCTTTCTCTGAATTTGAGATGCATCTCGTGGAGCCTTTGAGTACAGAGTGTCTGGTTACTCTCCACAAGGAGAAACGTTACCCCTTAGACCTCAGTCCAGAGCCACTCATGCAGCCAAATCAGTTCTCATACTTTGCACTGACGAGGGCCAACAGCCCGAAACGTTGTGTCTTCAAATTGAGATTCTGATTTGGCTTTTATCCTAAGTCATATTGCACGACTCGTTAAAGGGTTGATTGTGACTTGTAGGATTGCTGCTTCCAATAGGTGGCGCTATAGAGTTCAAGTCCTCTTTTTCTCTGAAGAGGCAACTTGCATATATGGTTACTTACGATCCTTTTTACCTATTGAAACTGCGATTTGGGAATAGATTGTTTCATAGTTAGGGGATGATTACTCTTAAAACGTAATACTGTCTGTAGGTTTTGTATATACAGTTGAAACCAGAAGTTTACAAACACTATATAAGGACACATACGCATGTTTTTCTCAAGATCTGACATGAAATCAGAATAAATCTTTCCCGTTTTAGGTCAATTAGAATTACCTTAATTTTTATTATTTCCCAAATTCCAGAATAATGAGAGAGAGAGAATGTTTTAAGGCATTTTTATTACTTACTGCAAAGTCAAAAGTTTACATACACTAAGATTACTATGCCTTTAAACAATTCTGGACTGCCCATATGATGATGTCATGTGTTTGGAAGCTTCTGATAGGCTTTTTGGCAACATCTGAGTTAATTAGAGACACACCTATGGATGTATTTTAATGCACACCTGAAACACACTGCTTCTTTGTGTAGCATCATGGGAAAGTCTAAAGAAATCAGCCAAGATATCAGAAAGAGAATTGTGGACATGTACAAGTCTGGCTCATCCTTGGGTACAATTTCAAGATACCTGAAGGTGCTTCGTTCAACTGTACAAACAATTATACGCAAGTACAAACAAGATGGGAATGTCCAGCCATCATACCGCTCAGGAAGGAGAAGGGGTCCAGAGATGAATGTGCTTTGGTCCAACATGTGCATATCAACCCAAGGACAAAAGCAAAAGATCTTGTGAGGATGATGGCAGAAGCTGGTAAGATTGTGTCAATATCCACAGTGAAACGAGTAGTGTATCAACATGGGCTGAAAGGCCACTCTGACAGGAAGAAGCCATTACTTCAAAAGAAACATAAAAAGCCAGATTAATGTTTACAAATGCACACAGGAACAAAGACCTTAATTTTTGGAGACATGCCCTGTGGTCTGATGAAACTAAAATTGAACTTTTTGGGCATAATGACCATCAATACGTTTGGAGGAAAAAGGGAGAAGCTTAGAAGCCAAAAAACACCATCCCAACTGTGAAACTCGGGGGAGGCAGCATCATGTTGTGGGGATGTTTTGCTGCAGGAGAGACTGGTGCACTTCACAAAATAGATGGCATCGTGCGAAAAAAAGATTTTGTGACAATACTGAAGTAACATCTCAAGACATCAGCCATGAAGTTAAAGCTTTGGCGGAAATGGGTCTTCCAAATGGACAATGACCCTAAGCATACTGCCAAAATGGTAACAAAGTGGCTTAAGGATAAGAAAGTCAATGTTTTGGAGTGGCCATCACAAAGCCCTGATCTCAATCCTGTTGAAAATTTATGGGCAAAGCTGAAAAGGCGGGTGCGAGAAAGGTGACCTACAAACATGGATCAGTTACACCAGTTTTGTAAGGAGGAATGGGCCCAAATTCCGACCAACTATTGTCAGAAGCTTGTGGAAGGATATTCCAAACGTTTGACCCAAGTCATTCAGTTTCAGGGCAATGGTACCAAATACTAAAGAAATGTATGTAAACTTTTGACTTTGCAGTAAGTAATAAAAATGCCTTAAAACATTTTCTCTCTCATTATTCTGCCATTTGGTAAATATTAAAAATTATGGTAATCCTAATTGACCTAAAACAGGAAAGGTTTATTCTGATTTCATGTCAGATATTGAGAAACACATGCATATGTGTCTTTTTATATAGTGTATGTAAACTTCTGGTTTCAACTGTAGGTCTGTAGTTAACAGACCCTGCAAGTCCTTTAAGATCATTGTATCCAGAAACTTAATCTGGTGTAAATGTTGAGTCATAGTGAAGTTTAAATCAGACCAAGAGGAGTTAAGGACCAGGAAGAACTCATTGAGAGATTCTCGTGTGCCCCCCATATGCAAAAGATGTCATCAATATAAAGTTTCCATATAATGGAGTGTGATTGAAAGAGAGCATTAGGATAGACAACTAGTGCTTTGAATGTGGCCATATAACAATTAGCATATTGGGGGGCTACATATGAACCCATGGCCGTACCTTTGATCTCCAAGTAGTATGAGTCCTGAAACAAGAAGTAATTTTTGGTAAGAACAAGTGTTAGTAATTCGATGCACAATTCAATGACAACTGGATCCATTGGAGACTGGAGCAGTAAGTCCTGTACCGATTGAATACCTTGTGAGTGTGGAAGTGATGTGTATAGATTGTTAACATCAAAAGAGACAAGAATAGCCTTAGGGGGAACTGAATGAGAGAATCATACCCGTATGACTGAATACGAGCAGGTAGGACAAAGTGTATATAAAGTTATAAAATCATTATACTGCCACCGATTTTAATGAAAAAAGCTTGTTAGTGATGCACATTGCATCACTAACAAAGCAATGGGGGCAGTGTACATAGCAACTAGGACATGACAGATTCCCTTTAATTGTGGTGATGAATAAACGTGATTACCTAGATGAGGTTGAAAGATCACTCAATGACAATACAATCTGTCAAAAACTCCCCAGTGATCCCTCACATCAATTTAGTATATTAGTCTCTTCAGTCTTGAACCAATTTGTCACTAAAGGTATGATTGATCTAAAAACATATGATTTCTTGAATAAAAAACATCTCATTACACTCATCTTTTATGTACTACCAAAAATCCACAAATGCTTAGCAAATCCACAAATCACCCCCCTGGCCAGCCTATAGTAGTTTCTACTGAATCCATACCTTCCCCTTTAGCTATCTTTTTGGAAAAAATTCTAACACCATTGATACAAAACAGTTCTCATTTTCTCAATGTGCATCACTAACAAGCTTGTTTCATTAAAATCGGTGGCAGTATAATGATTTTATAACTTTATATACACTTTGTCCTACCTGCTCGTATTCAGTCATAGGGGTGTGATTCTCTCATTCAGTCATAGTCAGCACTGCATCCAATCACTGCTGGCGCCGCCCATGTATTTGAATACTGCTCCCGGCAAGGTTGCATCTAGATCAGAGGTGATTTTTTGTGCTCCTCACTTTAGCCACTCTGATCTAGACGCTTCACTGCTGAGGAGACTAGATCGGAGTTGCTGGAGTGGGGGCCTCAAAAAATCCCCTCCGATGTAGACAGTTCAGCACTGACACCACTAGATCGGAGTTGATTCCAGGAGCTCCTCATACACTCCCTGACAGAAGTTATGTCGCTTATCCATGTTATGTAAATAAAAGCTTATAACCTGACCTTAAATTCATCCATTGGTTTTATAAATTACTCTTTTGAAAGCTGAAACCCTCCCAAATTTGGTTTAGGTTAAGAATATAAATTGGCATCAATGCTGAAATATTGATCATTTAATGAACATAGAATGGTCAGATTTTGGCAAAACAAAAGTTTTGTCGCCAGGTGATATAATGCACCCAATTCCTAGTTTACATCCTCACCAGTGCTCAGTAAATGACCGGTTAATTAGTGGGTGTGTATAAAAAGAAACCCAGCACCCCAGACCTTCACTTTAACTGCAAATTGAGCTCTGACAACATGCCAAAAATCCACCCTGCGACCAAAGCCTTGATTATCAAGAGGCTGAAAACCAGATCCACTGCAGAGGTGGCTGGCACCTTTAATGTGTCTTAGCTTCAAGTACAAAGAATTAATATAAGATTTGAAGAGACTGGAGATGTGTTTGACAAGCCCAGGTCCAGCAGACCCGGCAAGACAACTGCTCAGGAGGAACATTTGTTGGTTAGAAAATCCAAAGCAAGCCCCTCTTCCACTGCAGCAGAGCTCCTACAGGCCTGGTCACCTCAAGTCCCTGTGTCAACTGGAACAGTTTGTAGGATTCTGTCTCGAAATGGCCTCCAAGGTCGAATCAGTGCCCAGAAGCCAACACTAAACCAAAGGCAAATAAAAAGCATTTGCAAAGTCCCACAGCCTGCTAAACAGATGGACACTGGAAAAGTGGCAGAAGGTGGATTTCTCTGATGAATCTTCAGTAGAATTACACCACAGCCACTGCAAATACTGCAGACCTACTGGAGCCCGTATGGATCCAAAATACACCCAGAAAATAGTTAAATTTGGTGGTAGAAAGATCATGGTCTGGGGTTATATGCAGTATGGGGGTGTGCAAAACATTTGCCAGGTGAAAGGCAATATCAATAGCCTAAAATATCAATAAGTATTAGCTACCTCTTACAATCCAAATCATAAAAGGGGTCAAATTCTGCAGCAGGATGGTGCTCCATCTCATACATCCATCTCTACAACAAAGTTCCTCCAGGCAAAAAAGATGAAGGTGCTCAAGGACTGGCCAGCCCAGTCACCAGACATGGACATCATTGAGCATGTTTGGGGTAGGATGAAAGAGGAAGCTTGGAAGACAAAACCAAAGAATCTAGATGAACTCTGGGAGGCATGTAAGACGGCATTCTCTGCTATTCCTGATGACTTCATTAATAAATTGTATGAATCATTGTTGAACCGCATGGATGCAGTCCTTCAAGCTCATGGAAGTCACACATAATTTTAAATATGACTCTAATAGCACCACAACTTCATTCACCAATGTTATGCAACATATATTTGTATTTTAAGATAATTATTTGTTTGAATATCACATTACTTTCTGTGGGCGACAAAACTTTTGTCTTGCCAAAATCTGACCATTCTGTGTTCATTAAATGATCAATATTTCAGCATTGATGCCAATTTATTTTCTTAACCTAAACCAAATTTGGGAGGGTTTCAGCTTTCAAAAGAGTAATTTATAAAACCAATGGATGAATTTAATGTCAGGTTATAAGCTTTTATTTACATAACATGGATAAGCTGTAAGGGACTGTACACTCTGCTGTCTAGTCGCCTCTACTGGCTTTTTAATGTTTTTCTTGTGCTTTTTTATGCAATTGCTCATGTTTTTAATGGAGCAAACAGCACAAATCATAAATGATTTTTTTACTCTGTTATATAATTTATGTATTTTTACAATGTTATATATTTTATGGATTTGGGAAAAATTCTTTTTTTTCTTGATTAATGAAACTTACATTTTTATTGCCGCTTTATGTAATATAAAATATTCCCCTTATCGCTGATTGTTCGGTTTTGCCAGAATGTGACTCTTCTCATTTGTTTACAGTCCTGTCCGCAGCACCGAAATTGTGAAGAGATGGTGGAGCTCCGCGGGGAGAGGCGTAAAAAAGAGCCTCCAACAGTCGACATAATGTACAACACAGAAGTGACAAATTATTACAGGAATGTCTAAGGTCACTGGAGAACACTGCTGTTATAATTTACGCCACTTTTGTGATGTCAATTATGATGATTCTGTCGGCTGCGCTTCGTCACTGGCTGAGACTTGTGGACATACAGGAAAATTTCAATTCAATCAAAACTGAACAATCAGAGCTATGTGTCATTTTTTATATTACAGAAAGAGATAATAAAAAACCTCACTTTATTAATTAAAAAAAAAATTGACAAAGTGGCCAAGCTTTCTCCCTCTCACCCTTCATTAACGGGGATAGCCAGGACTTTATGAAAAACAAAAAATGTGCCTAAGCACTAACAGGCAGGTAATTGCTACTTACCTGACTGTTGTGCCCGGCAGCGTTCTTCCCCGGCACAGAGCAGTCACAGACCATTCCTGTCAGGGATTCAGCTGCCTCTGGTGACGGGGCAGAGCGCGATGTCCGTCTCATTCTGATTGACAGCCTTCTCCCCCAGTTAGACAGTGGGAATCCAGCTGTCAATCAGAATGATGTCGTCAGTCTCGCCATGTCAACATAGTGGAGCGGAAAAGAAGTCTCCGCTCTGTCGATGTGACGTCAGCAGAGGCAGATGAATGACATGAACAAATATACCCTTTAATGTAGGGTGAGAGGGAGAAAGCTCAGCCACTTTGTGAATTTTTTTTTTAATTAATAAAGTAAGTTTTTTTATTATCGCTTTCTGTAATATAAAAAATTATACATAGCTCTGATTGTTCAGTTTTGATAGAATTCAAATTTTCCTATATGTCCACAAGTCTCAGCCAGTGACGGAGTGCAGCCGACAGAATCATCAGAATGTACAGTGTTACTCTCACGCTCGGACTGTTTGGCGTGAGCATGGTTAGTGGTCCCACTGGGCCACGAACTGAGGAGTGCCTAGAGGGGCGTGACTAGGGGCCTCGCCAGATCCGACCTCGGACGCACGGTGGCTTAATCGACTCTGTGGTCTAAGGAGGGACGAGGGAGGCGGCCCAGGTCCTACTCCAGGTCAGACCCCGGTCACACAGCTGTTGACCCACACAGGGGAATGCAGGAACGAGCAGGTTTGGCTGGTATGCAGACTGGCGTGTACTGACAGGCACGGCTGGTGTACAGACAGGCGGGTACTGGCAGGCAAGGCTGGTATTCAGACAGGCGGGTACTGGCAGGTAGGTAAACAGGCTGGCTAGGGACCAGTACAGACTTGGATACAGGAACAGAGCCGCAGGTGCGGAGGGGAGGCGGAGCAGAGCAGAGCCGCAGGTGCGGACGGGAGCCGGAGCAGAGTAGAGCCACAGGTGCGGAGGGGAGGCGGAGCAGAGCCGCAGGTGCGGAGGGGAGGCGGAGCAGAGCCGCAGGTGCGGAGGACAAGCGGAGCAGAGCAGAGCCGCAGGTGCGGAGGGGAGGCAGAGCAAAGCAGAGCCGCAGGTGCGGAGGGGAGGCAGAGCAGAGCAGAGCCGCAGGTGCGGAGGGGAGCCGGAGCAGAGCAGAGCCACAGGTGTGGAGGGGAGGCGGAGGAGAGCCGCAGGTGCGGAGGGGAGGCGGAGCAGAGCAGAGCCGCAGGTGCGGTGGACAAGCGGAGCAGAGCCGCAGGTGCGGAGGGGAGGCAGAGCAAAGCAGAGCCGCAGGTGCGGAGGGGAGGCAAAGCAGAGCAGAGCCGCAGGTGCGGAGGGTAGGCGGAGCAGAGCAGAGCCGCAGGTGCGGAGGACAAGCAGGGCAGAGCAGAGACGCAGGTGTGGAGGACAAGCAAAGCAGAGCAGAGCCGCAGGTGTGGAGGACAAGCGGAAGAGAGCAGAGCCGCAGGTGCAGAGGACAAGCGGAGCAGAGCAGAGCCGCAGGTGCGGAGGACAAACAGAGCAGAGCCGCAGGTACGGAGGACAAGCGGAGTAGAGCAGAGCCACAGGTGCGGAGGACAAGCAGAGCAGAGCCGCAGGTGCGGAGGACAAGCAGAGCAGAGCCGCAGGTGCGAGCAGACAGGACAGGGCTCTGTTCACATGGAACAGGCTGGGAAACACAGGAAGATAGCTAGAACACAGGAGCTAAATACGGAGGCATGGAAACGGGACAAGCAGAAAAAGATACACATAAGGTACTTGCAATGAAGTAGCGAGTGGACACAAAACTCACAAACAGAAGTACAGAGACAACGAGTAGGAGTTAGGTACTGGTTCAGACACTGCAGGAAAAGGGAAGGATCGGACATAGAGACAAACAGGTAACGGGCTAGGACACAGTTCAGACAGGAACTGACACTGGAATGAGATACAGGAACAAGCCTGGGCATACAGCCCCCAGGGTGGCGGAAAAGACTAGAAGTCACAGATACAGGTAACGGGCCTGAGTACTCAGCCCCCAGGCTGGGGGAAACAGACAAGATACAGGACAGGACCTGACAACTCAGCTGCACAGAACACACTGAAAGAAAGTGTTCCTCAGGCACCTCCTACTGGGTGGAGGAGGTTTAAGTATCCAGTGACTCACAGCAATAGGCTGGGGATGCATTAGGACTGCGCACACTGTAACTTTAAGAATCAGGAAGTGCCAGCACCGCCACCGTAAGCCAGCAGACAAGAGACATGCACA
The DNA here is from genome assembly GCF_046119375.1 of Phyllobates terribilis. NCBI lineage: Eukaryota > Metazoa > Chordata > Amphibia > Anura > Dendrobatidae > Phyllobates > Phyllobates terribilis. Next base: position 298,663,143 of record NW_027362771.1, read on the forward strand.
CAGCAAGTAGAGAAGAATAGTGTGCAACCTGGACTGGTAGGTAAGTTGGTGGTCTTGCATGGTGGGAGATGGTAAGCCATGCCAGCACGCCACCAGGGATGTTACATACAGCAAGTGGCATAAATTATAACAGTTCTCCAGTGATAATTTATAATAAGTAAATGAAAAAGGTGAGTGCACTCCCATGTGGCATATATGCCTCTTCCATATTGCACTGCTATTCGTGGCGTCCCATTTTCATAGCAATCTGAGTCTGATGAAGGTCGTGGCTGAACGACCGAAACGTCACATGTTGTGGATTGCATTTCATGAATTTCTAATAGAACTTTAATTGTTTGATTAAAAATCATATCTCATACCATTGAATGAGTGCCAGATTCTATATTCGTAATATTCAGGAGTGGTTTCCTTTCCATGCACCGTAACCTATCCGGAGTGACGTATATCTGAACTTTACGTACTAATACGTATCTGCGCCCTGGGCTTTAAGAGTCTAATAAGTATTAGCAGGGTCGGACTGGCCTGGCGGGATAGCGGGAAAATTCCCGGTGGGCCCCGATGAGAGAGTGAGAGACTTGGTAGCGGGGCCCTTTAAAAGTGCGGGCCCTTTAAAAGCGCAGCCGAAGGAAATGTAGCGTCGTGTGCGGCGCTCATACTATTCAGTGGTGACAGTGGGTGACGCGCATACTCACATGACAGGAGGACGTGTTCTTGGTGGGCGGTGACACGCACCGCGCTCTGCTTTCCCGCTGGTGGTGGCAGTGGTGTGGTGTCAGGTGACACGCCGACGTCGCGCTACCTGCTCCCCAGCTGGCTTCTGATACGCCGACGCCGCGCTCTGCTCTACCGTCCCGGCTCCTGCTCCCTTGGAATTGGCCTTGTAACATCGGCTCCCGTCCGGGTATGTAACACCGCACCAGCACCGCACACCGCCCTCTTCTCTCCTGTTCTCTTGGCCTTTTAACGCAGGCTCCTGGGCTGAGTATGTGGTGACCTGTGCTCTGCTCTCTCACCGTCACCTTGGAAACAAGGCTGCAGGCATACAGCTCTCCCTGCTTCAACTTCAAGTCAAGTGCAATATCCACGTTTTTTTGGGTGAGTGTTCCCAGCATTGGCCATCATGCATATATGGGGGGGTCAGGCTGGACACATGGGGGTGAGAGGGGGCAGGCGGGACACATGTGGACCTGGATGGACACATAGGGGTGAGGGGGGCAGGTTGGACACATGGGGACCTGGATGGACACATGGGGGTGAGAGGGGGCAGGCTGGACACATGGGGACCTGGATGGATACATGGGGGTGAGGGGAGCAGGCTGGACACATGGGGACCTGGATGGACACATGGGGGTGAGAGGGGGCAGGCTGGACACATGGGGACCTGGATGGATACATGGGGGTGAGAGGGGGCAGGCTGGACACATGGGCACCTGGATGGATACATGGGGGTGAGAGGGGGCAGACTGGACACATGGGGACCTGGATGGACACATGGGGTTGAGGGGGGCAGGTTGGACACATGGGGACCTGGATGGAGACATGGGGGTGAGAGGGGGCAGGCTGGACACATAGGGACCTGGATGGACACATGGGGTTGAGGGGGGCAGGTTGGACACATGGGGACCTGGATGGACACATGGGGGTGAGAGGGGGCAGGCTGGACACATGGGGACCTGGATGGATACATGGGGGTGAGAGGGGGCTGGCTGGACACATGGGCACCTGGATGGATACATGGGGGTGAGAGGGGGCAGAATGGACAGATGGGGACCTGGATGGACACATGGGGTTGAGGGGGGCAGGTTGGACACATGGGGACCTGGATGGAGACATGGGGGTGAGAGGGGGCAGGCTGGACACATAGGGACCTGGATGGACACATGGGGTTGAGGGGGGCAGGTTGGACACATGGGGACCTGGATGGATACATGAGGGTGAGGGGGGCAGGTTGGACACACGGGGCCTAGGATGGATACATGAGGGTGAGGGGGGGCAGACTGGATACATGGGGACCTGGATGGATACATGGGGGTGGTGAGGGGGGCAGGTTGGACACATGGGGACCTGGATGGACACATGGGGGTGGTGAGGGGGGCAGGTTGTACACATGGGGACCTGGATGGACACATGTGGGTGATGGGGGGGCGGGCTGGACACATGGGGACCTGGATGGACACATGGGGGTGATGGGCGGGGCAGGCTGGACACATAGGGACCTGGATGGACACATGGGGGTGGGGTGAGGGGGGGCAGGCTGGACACATGGAGACCTGGATGGACACATGGGGGTGAGGGGGGCAGGCTGGACACATGGGTACATGGATGGACACATGGCGGTGAGGGGGGCAGGCTGGACACATGGTGACCTGGATGGACACTGGAGGTGAGGGGGGCAGGCTGGACACATGGTGACCTGGATGGACACATAGGACTGAGGGGGGGCAGGCTGGACACATGGAGGTGAGGGGGGCAGGCTGGACCCATGGGGACCTGGATGGACACTGGAGGTGAGGGGGGGCAGGCTGGAGACCTGGGAACCTGGATGGACACATGGGGGTGAGGGGGGGCAGGCTGGACACATGGGGACCTGGATGGACACAAGGGGGTGAGAGGGGGCAGGCTGGAGAAATGGGGACCTGGATGGATACATGGGAGTGAGGGGGGCCGGCTGGACACATGGGAACCTGGATGGACACATGGAGATGAGGGGGGGCAGGCTGGACACTTGGAGACCTGGATGGACACAAGGGGGTGAGAGGGGGCAGGCTGGACACATGGGGACCTGGATGGACACATGGGGGTGAAGGGGGGCAAGCTGGACACATGGGGATCTGGAAGGATACATGGGAGTGAGGGGGGCAGGCTGGACACATGGGGGCTAGGATGGATATATGGGGTGGGGCAGGCTGGACACATGAGGGACTGGATAGATATATGGGGGTGCTAGGATGGATATATGGGGGTGGGCAGGTTGGACACATGGGGGCTAGGATGGATATATGGGTGGGGCAGGCTGGACACATGGGGGCTAGGATGGATATATGGGGGTGGGCAGGTTGGACACATGGGGGCTAGGATGGATATATGGGCTGGGGCAGGCTGGACACATGGGGGACTGGATAGATATATGGGGTGGGGCAGGATGGATATATGGGGGTGGGCAGGTTGGACACATGGAGGCCAGGATGGATATATGGGAGTGGGCAGGCTGGACACATGGAGGCCTGGATGGATAGATGGGGGGGCCAGGATGGATAGATGGGGGGGCCAGGATGGAAAGATGGGGGGCCACGCTGGACAAGGGACTTTATTACTGTTTGGGGGCCAGATTGAGGATCTTTATTAGTTTATGGTGGCGAGTGGGGAACATTATTACTTTAGAGTCCAATTAGGGACATTATTACTTCTGTAATATAATTTACTTTTTAGGAAACGGTTTTCCATGGGATGGGACAAAAGGGGGGTCCTGTTACTGTGCAGGGCGGCAGTACGTCACTTTATTTCTTCAACTGGTGTAGTGTAGAAGCCTGGGGAAAAGTGGGAATGTGCTCTAAAAGAGATCAGTTATTGATAACTGTGTTATTTTCTGCAGAGATGAATCCTGGCTGGAAGAAGTAATGGCGGACTGTGCCAGATGAAGAAGAAAAGCGAAGATGAAGAACTTCGTCTAGAGACATCACTGGTGAGTCAGTGTATTACATGTACACTTACACTATATAGTATATACAGAGCTCCTGTGTATGTCACTGGTGACCAGTGTATTACCTATAGACTATATACAGAGCTCCTGTGTCTAATGTCACCCGTGATAACTGTATTACCTGTACACTATATACTGAGCTCCTGTGTATAATGTCACCGGTGATCACTGTATTACCTGTACACTGACACTATATACAGAGCTCTTGTTTATAATGTCACTGGTGATCACTGTATTACCTGTACACTATATACAGAGCTCCTGTGTATAATATCACTGGTGATCCCTGTATTACCTGTACACTTTATACAGAGCTCCTGTGTATAATGTCACTGGTGATCCCTGTATTACCTGTACACTATATACAGAGCTCCTGTTTATAATGTCACTGGTGATCACAGTATTACCTGTACACTGACACTATATACAGAGATCCTGTTTATAATGTCACTGGTGATCACAGTGTTTTCCTGTACATTGACACTATATACAGAGCTCATATGTATAGTGACAGTGTTGTTACTATTGTGGTTTGTATTCCTGATCAGTATTGTATTATTTGGTCACTATGTGGTGGTAATATGTGGTCTGGTCATGGTGTGGCGATATTTGTCCCTTTTGTATGTGGTATTATTGGTGTTGGTATAGTGGATTATGTTGTGTATGGCGGTCATTTGTTCTCGCTGATATTAACTAGGAAAATATTTTTTGCCATAAGGCCACGGCCCCACTATCAGTATTTGGTCAGTATTTTTTCTCAGCAGTGGGAGCCAAAAGCAGGAGTGGGTGATAATGAAGAATTGGTGACTTGTTTCTATTATACCTTTTCTCTGATTGTTCCGCACCTGGTTTTAGCTCCCACTCCTGAGAAAAAATACTGACCGAGTACTGACCAAATACTGATAGTGGGGATGTGGCCTTAGAGATTAAATACTTGGAGCAGAGCGTCAGAGATGTACTTACAGGGGTTCTCCGGGGAAAACAAGTAATCACCTCTCCACAGGATAAGTGATAACTTATTGATTGGTGGGGGTCTGACTACTGGGACCAGCACCAATCGGCAGAATGTGGAGCTTTTCTCCCCATTAGACTGGAGCTCATGTGTGACTCGACCACTGATCCATTCATTCCCTCAGAGGCTGCGAGCGCTGCTTTTTTTGGAAGCCCCCAAGAGAACAAATGAGGCTGCGGTCAGACGTCCCACCTGGCGCTGCATTTTAAAATGGGGATAAGCGTCCTGTCAGGGATAAAATTTCCCCATTATTCCAATGTTCGGACCCAAACGATCAATAAGTGATCACCTATACTGTGGAGCCCATGGATCGGTGATAACTTGTTTTAAACAAAGAAGCTCTTTCATGCAAACTACAGTAATTGTAGATCCCTGTTATAGTATGTGCACAGTAGATGTGCAGGAGCTGCCAGTCAATGCTCCACTATGACAGGGATAGTGGATAACAGATATTTGCATATTGCTGTAGGTGGGCCCCTAGAGTCAGGTCCCCCTGTGGGCCCCAGACACCCCAGTCCGACCCTGAGTATTAGTACGTCTTTGCGATCGCGCCCACACACAGCACTTGCGCTCAAGACTAATGACAACTTATTCAATATGATGACCAAATGTTATCAAATTCTGTGTCGTACCTCTGGGTTCAAAATGTTCACTATACCCCTTGATAAAATCCTTGAGGGGTATAGTTATCAAAATGAGGTCACTTGTGGGGGGTTTCCACTATTTAGGCACATCAGGGGCTCTCCAAACGCGACATGGCGTCCGCTCTCGATTCCAGCCAATTTTGCGTTCAAAAAGTCACACAGTGCTCCTTCCCTTCTGAACTCTGCGGTGCGCCCAAACACTGTATTTTCCCCACATATGGGCTATTGGCGTACTCAGGAGAAATTGCACAAAAGTTTTTGGGGTCCATTTTCTCCTCTTACCCTTGTGAAAATAAAAAAATTGGGGCTAAAACATAATTTTTGTGGAAAAAGTTAGATTTTATTATTTTCACGGCTTCGTGTTATAAACTTCTGTAAAGCACTTGGGGATTTAGGGTGCTCACCACACATCTAGATACGTTCCCTGAGGAGTCTAGTTTCCAAAATGGTGTCACTTGTGGGGGGTTCCCACTGTTTAGGCACATCAGGGGCACATCTGATAATTATTCAAGCAAATTTTGCAATCAAAAAGTCAAATGGCGCTCCTTCCCTTCCGAACCCTGCCGTGCGCCCAAACAATGGTTTTCCCCCACATATGGGGCATCTGCTTACTCAGGAGAAATTGCACAACAAACTACATGGTGCAATTTCTCCTGTTACCCTTATGAAAATGCAAAATTGGGGGCTGAAAAACATTTTTGAGAGAAAAATGTGAAAATTTTATTTTTACGGCTCAATGTTATAAACTTCTGTGAAGCACCTGGGGGTTCAAGAAGCTCACCACACATCTAGATAAGTTCCCTGAGGGGTCTAGTTTCCAAAATCATGTCACTTGTTGGGGGTTTCCACTGTTTAGGCACATCAGGGGCTCTCTAAATGCAACATGGAGTCTGCTAATTATTCAAGCAAATTTTACATTCAAAAAGTCAAATGGCGCTCCTTCCCTTCCGAACCCTGCCGTGCGCCCACACAGTGGTTTTTCCCCACATATGGGGTATCTGCGTGCTCAGAGGAAATTGCACAACAAATTTTGGGGTCCATTTTTTCCTGTTACCGCTGCGAAAATAAAAAAGTCTAAAGTAACATTTTTGTAAAACAAGTTAAATGTTAATTTTTTTCTTCCACATTCCAAAAATTCCTGTGAAGCATCTGAAGGGTTAATAAAGTTCTTGAAAGTGGTTTTGAGCACCTTGAGGGGTGCAGTTTTTAGAATGATGTCACTTTTGGGTATTTTCTGTCATAAAGACCCCTCAAAGTGGCTTCAAATGTTATGTGGTCCCTAAAAAAATGGTTTTGTAAATTTTGTTGGAAAAATGAGAAATCGCTGGTCAACTTTTAACCTTTATAGCTCCCTAATAAAAAAACATTTTGGTTCCATAATTGTGCTGATGTAAAGTAGACATGTGGGAAATGTTATTTATTAACTATTTTGTGTGACATATCTCTCTGATTTAAGGGCATAAAAATTCAAATTTTGAAAACTGCTACATTTTCAAATTTTTCGCCAAATTTTTGTTTTTTTCACAAATAAATGCAAGTGATATCGAAGAAATTTTTACCACAATCATGAAGTACAATACGTCACGAAAAAACAATCTCAGAATCAGGGGGATCCGTTGAAGCGTTTCAGAGTAATTACCTCATAAAGTGACAGTTGTCAGAATTGTAAAAATTGGCCTGGTCATTAACGTGCAAACCACCTTGGGTTGTAAAGAGGTTAAAAACATGAGCAATTGCACAAAAAAAGCATAAGAAAAACAATAAAAAGGCGACTAGCGACTAGTAGAGGAAACTAGACAGCAGAGTGTATGAGGATCCTGGAATCAACTCGGATCTAGTGTCAGTGCTGAACTGTCTACATCGGAGGGGATTTTTTGAGGCCTCCACTCCAGCAACTCCGATCTAGTCTCCTCAGCAGTGAAGCGTCTAGATCAGAGTGGCTAAAGTGAGGAGCACAAAAGATCACCTCCGATTTAGACGCAAGCTGGCCGGGAGCAATATTCAAATACATGGGCGGTGCCAGCAGTGATTGGATGCAGTGCTGCCCATTACTGAATGAGAGAAACACACCCTTATGACTGAATATGAGCAGGTAGGACAAAGTGTATATAAAGTTATAAAATCATTATTGTTACAACTCTCCTGTTAGTTTTTTTTTAGTTTGCTGGTCACATGACCATTTTGCCTATTTAATCCGGCTCCGCCCTCCTGGCTTTGCTGGACTTCATTTGTATTTACTACTGTTGAGCTAGCTTGTTGCTCTGTTGCCGTTCTCTGTTAGTTTTGCTAGGTCTTCTGACCCCTATTCCTTTTTGTTGTGTGTTTGTCTTTTACTGCTACTATTTCTGCTAGGAGGTGTCCAACTTTTCCCAGTCCCTAGATCTTGTAGGGATCCCTCCCTAACATCTATAGGTCTGCGTTCAGACTAGCCGAGGACTTTAGCGGGTCTGATCGCAGGATCAGGTTCCCCGTTACATCGTAGGGATCTAGTTTAGTTCTATTGTAGGGACAGATCTCCTCTCTTTCCTTAGTCTCTGTAGCAGATCATAACAATTATACTACCACCGATTTTAATGAAAAAAGCTTGTTAGTGATGCACATTGCATCACTAACAAAGCAATGGAGGTAGTGTACATAGCAACTAGGACGTGACAGGTTCCCTTTAAATCAGTACAGGATTTACTGCTCCAGTCTCAAATGGATCCAGTTGTCATTGAATTGTGCATCAAATTACTAACACTTGTTCTTAACAAAAATTACTTCTTGTTTCAGGACTCATACTACTTGGAGATCAAAGGTACGACCATGGGTTCAAATGTAGCCCCCCATATGCTAATTGTTATATGGCCACATTCGAAGCACTAGTTGTCTATCCTAATCCTTTCTTTCAAGCACACTCCGTTATGTGGAAACTTTATATATATTGATGACATCTTTTGCATATGGGGGGCACACGAGAATCTCTCAATGAGTTCTACCTGGTCCTTAACTCCTCTTGGTCTGATTTAGGCTTAACTATGACTCAAGATTTACACCACCAGATTAACTTTCTGCATACAATCATCTTAAAGGACTTGCAGGGTCTGAATGACACCTCCCCCCGAGGAAACATCACGCGAAATGCTTGTCAGTGCACTGGCAGGACACACGAGTAGCAGCACAACTTAAGGGTAAGAAGAACTGGCGCCGTCTCTTTACTATTTAGCACTTGGCACTTTACAATTGGTCTGGTGGCTGCATATAACATTGATATGCAGCACCTTTTTATGTGTCTATGGCACCAGGAGTGATGTCGTTTTGAGCATTTCTCTGTCTTCTGATACCCGCCTTTTACACTCTGCCTTATGGGGAAAATTGCTGGCTTCAGAGAATACGATGTACATATATGAAACTTATAGATACTGCTCATGTGACTGCTCCCTCTGTATGTGTTATTACCCATCTGTCCATATGTTTTTGTATCATTCAGTATGTATACTTTATTACTAAAACCTGTTTTTAGATGTTCTAAATAAAAATCATGCTTTTTAGTCAATCAGGTTTTTGACTTTCGTGATTTTGCTGGTTTTTTTTTCTGCTCCTTTTGTTTCTGATTTGATATATGTATTTTGGGAGTACCCCTATAGGATCATGATCCTTTTCCTTATCCATGGATCTAGCTACAGTACAGACCAAAAGTATGGACACACTTTCTCATTTAAAGATTTTTCTGTATTTTCATGACTATGAAAATTGTACATTCACACTGAAGGCATCAAAACTATGAATTAACACATGTGGAATTATATACTTAACAAAAAAGTGTAAAACAACTGAAAATATGTCTTATATTCTAGGTTCTTCAAAGTAGCCACCTTTTGCTTTGATGACTGCTTTGCACACTCTTGGCATTCTCTTGATGAGCTTCAAGAGGTAGTCACCGGAAATGGTTTTCACTTCACAGGTGTGCCCTGTCAGGTTTAATAAGTGGGATTTATTGCCTTATAAATGGGGTTGGGACCATCAGTTGTGTTGTGCAGAAGTCTGGTGGATACACAGCTGATAGTCCTACCAAATAGACTGTTAGAATTTGTATTATGGCAAGAAAAAAGCAGCTAAGTAAAGAAAAACGAGTGGCCATCATTACTTTAAGAAATGAATGTCAGTCAGTCCGAAAAATTGGGAAAACTTTGAAAGTGTCCTCAAGTGTAGTTGCAAAAACCATCAAGCGCTACAAAGAAACTGGCTCACATGAGGACCGCCCCAGGAAAGGAAGACCAAGAGTCACCTCTGCTTCTGAGGATAAGTTTATCCACGTCACCAGCCTCAGAAATCGCAGGTTATCAGCAGCTTAGATTAGAGACCAGGTCAATGCCACACAGAGTTCTAGCAGCAGACACATCTCTTAACAACTGTTAAGAGGAGACTTTGTGCAACAGGCCTTCATGGTAAAATAGCTGCTAGGAAACCACTGCTAAGGACAGGCAACAAGCAGAAGAGACTTGTTTGGGCTAAAGAACACAAGGAATGGACATTAGACCAGTGGAAATCTGTGCTTTGGTCTGATGAGTCCAAATTTGAGATCTTTGGTTCCAACCACTGTGTCTTTGAGAGATGCAGAAAAGGTGAACGGATGGATTCTACATGCCTGGTTCCCACCGTGAAGCATGGAGGAGGAGGTGTGATGGTGTGGGGGTGCTTTGCTGGTGACACTGTTGGGGATTTATTCAAAATTGAAGGCATACTGAAGCAGCATGGCTAACTCAGCATCTTGCAATGGCATGCTATTACATCCGGTTTGCGTTTAGTTGGACCATCATTTATTTTTCAACAGGAAAATGACCCCAAACACACCTCCAGGCTGTGTAAGGGCTTTTTGACCAAGAGCGAGAGTGATGGGGTCCTACGCCAGATGATCTGGCCTCCACAGTCACCAGACCTGAACCCAATCGAGATGGTTTGGGGTGAGCTAGACCGCAGAGTGAAGGCAAAAGGGCCAACAAGCGCTAAGCATCTCTGGGTACTCCTTCAAGATTGTTGGAAGACCATTTCCGGTGACTACCTCTTGAAGCTCACCAAGAGAATGCCAAGAGTGTGCAAAGCAGTCATCAAAGCAAAAGGTGGCTACTTTGAAGAACCTAGAATATAAGACATATTTTCAGTTATTTCACACTTTTTTGTTAAGTATATAATTCCACATGTGTTAATTCATAGTTTTGATGCCTTCAGTGTGAATGTACAATTTTCATAGTCATGAAAATACAGAAAAATCTTTAAATGAGAAGGTGTGTCCAAACTTTTGGTCTGTACTGTATGTCTACAATCATCTTAAAGGACTTGCAGGGTCTGTTAACTACAGACCTATATACAAAACCTACAGACCGTAACAGTATTACATTTTAAGAGTAATCATCCCCTAACTATGAAACAATCTATTCCCAAATTGCAGTTTCAATAGGTAAAAAGGATCGTAAGTAACCAGACACTCTGTACTGAGAGCCTCCATGAGATGCATCTCAAGTTTAGAGAAAGAGGCTATCCACTGGATGTTTTATAACAATCGGTTAATCCCACCCCATCTACTCGCTCCAAAACTGTGGGTTGTATCCCATTCGTCCATACCTACCATTCGTTTGCCTATATTCTTCACAAAACTATTTGGAAGCATTGGAACATTTTACAAACAGCATATCCTAACATTCCAGAATTCCAACAACTATTCCTTCCTTGCTTCAAACATGCACCTAACTTAAAAGATTTACTGGTGCATGCTGACTTCGGCACCACTCGCCCTACAAGCAAACAATGATTTTTACAGACCCCCAAGACGAGCACCTTCCCATGCCTCCAATGTCACCAGTGTAATAACATCCTTCATGGCAACCTGATTCACCATCCTTATACAGGAAAAAGGTACTCCATTAAAGGGAAAGTGTCACCCCCCTGGGCAATATCAGACCTCTACTATGGCCATACAGGGTATAGAAAAGTAAATCTATACATACCTGTATGGCCCATAGCAGAGGTCTGATAAAAGAGAAAAGCACTTTAATCAATTATTTTTTCCACAGGCTTGGCGTCAAGCAATCCCCACCTATGTGCTTATTATTTCCTTAAATCCCCGCCTATATGCTTAATTATCATATCCCCCCATCCCGTGCACGTCACAGGGACCTGTGACAGGCCCTGTGATGTGCACTGTGGTCCCTCACTTCCGGGCATGCGCAAAGCGCCGCTCACATAGAGCGCGCTTTGCTTCATCCTGGCCCCATCTCTCCGTTCTCTGCGCCGCAGGTTTCTATTGCGCAGACGCCGGGGGGTCACTGTCACTTTCCGGCACCTGCACAATAGAAACCTATGGCGCAGAGCACAGGTAGACGGGGCTGGGATGAAGCAAAGCGTGCTCTATGTGAGCGGCTCTTTGCGCATGCCCGGAAGTCAGGGAGCACAGTGCAGGTCACAGGGCAGGGGGGGATATGATAATTAAGCAGAGAGGCGGGGATTTAGGGGAATAATAAGCAGATAGGCGGGATTGCTTGGTGCCCCCCAGACGCGAAGCCTGTGGAAAAAAGAATTGATTAAAGCGCTTTTCTCTGCAATCAGACTTCTGCTATGGGTTATACAGGTATGTATAGATTTACTTTTCTATACCCTGTATGGCCATAGTAGAGGTCTGATATCGCACAGGGGGGTGACAGATTCCTTTTAAAGATTTCTCTACATGTGACACATCCTATGTTGTATATTTGAATAAATGTCCTTGTTGACTTTTATATATTGAGGAAACAACACAACCAATCAAGGATCGAATATCAAAGCATAAATCTACTATCAGATTAAAAAATCTTATTACCATTACCATACCACTTTATCTGTGCTGGACATAATATTTCCCAGCTTAAATTTCAGGTTATTGAGCAGGTTCCTCCTCCACGGCGCGGGGATGGCTGAATACACTTATTAAAGAGTAGGGAAGCTTTCTGGATCCATGAGTTGTAGACGTTGACTCCTAAAGGCCTTAATAGGGACTATGATCTTCTTTCTTTTTTATGAGTGATTAACCTAATTGTATTTATGGTTTCCCAACATCATTACATCATGTGACAGTTAGATGTGTAGAAATTATAATATAAAGCGTGAAAAATAAAAATATTGTTGACATTTAATTTTTGGATATGTGATTTATTTGATATTCTTTGTACTACAGAGTCTGGTGCAATTGGCTATTTCTATTTTCCCCTTTGGCATTTGAACCTCCCAATGTCTCCTTTGTAAGCCTTCCTACGACTGCTGACACTCATGAATTCACACACTCTCTTCCACATTCAATCCTATGTCCTATATGGGTGAAACACTTTATTCATATTCATTCATACGTGCATAGTACCCAGTGGAATGCATATTTCCTGTCTAGTGACACGCACACTGAATTTGGTGGAACACTTCCATCCTGTCCATTGACACGCATGTAGCACCAGTGAGACCTTTGTGGCCACACCTCCTGTTTTGGGACGGTACTTCCAATCCACGACAGCCCAAGTTACGTCACTTCTGGTGACATAGTTACTATCGTTGTCCTATTGGCAACCCACACCGGATTGACCCACCTTTTACTTTCTTATGCTGGCCATTTTATTTGAGACATGGTGACTCCAGGAACCAACGGTGGATGCCGCATTCATCGCACCGCCTCATACAGCATCACCACCATTTCTGGGTATGATCTTTTGACCTTTGGGCTTCTTTCCTTTCCATATTACTCTCTCCTAAGGTGGCTTGTTGTGTCATTCCTGTTTATTCCTGCAGATCATATATCTTGCAGGATACTGTGTCCTTCCCACTACCTTTTACTTCTCTCTGCGCAGTCTGGTAGGTGTTTGCATTGATACATTATTCTACCTGCTTGTAATGAAATGTGTAATGAGTTCACTACTTATTTGCGCTCATTCTGATTTGATATGTTTGTTTATTATTTTTTGGATTTAAAGACTTTGGTTAATTTTGGTATTTTTGTTTATTTCTATATTTTAGTACACTGATGACGGTCTTTAGGACTGAAACATCTCCCTTTTTTGTAATAATTTTGGACTGCCATTAAAAATCACTAAAAAGTTCATATCTGTTTGAGTGGCAAGTTTTTTGCTATGGTTTTGGATCCCACTTGAGCAACAATTCAGTAGTGCTACGGTTCTTGTTTTATATTAGTCTTGTTTAGAAAACATGCTGGAGTCAAATGCTCCTAACCATAATCTCATAATCTTAATAAATCTGGCGTGTCTGAAAAGTGGTGTGCACCTCTCCACTAATCTTACTCTAGTTATGGACTGGAGTAAGACTTGTGGCTTAAGGAACGCAGCCATATGTCATGAATTTGGTTGCCACAATTCTATCCTGCCACCACAGCCACCGAAACTAGCAAAACTTTAGCGCAACCGCGCATTGTGCCAAAACGTTGTGACTTTTCAAAGCTTTTCATGACAGAATTCTGTCATAAAAGCTTTCATGAATCAGGCCCATAGTCTAGTAAAATACTCTCGCTTGACATAGTTAACATTTTCTTTAATGCTTTTATACAAGCAAGAAACTCTCCATCAAAGAAGTGATATTAGGACTACATTGTTTTGTGCCTGTAAAGAACAATGCTGTGAGAACAAACCTGTATGCATCTATAGAATGTGTTGCAAGAAGCCAGCCACATTTTATTGAGACACAAACAATGTCATATAAATTTTGTCTGTAGATGGCAGTAAACTTGTTAACACTCAATATAGCTCCTTATATCCTCACTTTGTGAATTGTAATAATTTAAAAACAAGGGGAAGTTGAAATGAAAAGTATATATTTTTTGTGAATAGTGATCATTTTCTATAGAATACATGCATATATTGTTAATATTTGTATGTTAAAAAGGATGTGCCAAGTATATGTTATCCTTTATGGATAGCATACACCATATCTTATTTGTCAAAGCATTTTTAAAAACCTCTCCTATGAACACCAAAACCTGTAATCTCTGTTCACAGCTTCTTACAGTTCCAGCAAAGTGAATGGGATTTTTAGAAATCTCCTGCCCACTGTGTTTTTTTTTTACTCAGCATAAAGTGACCTGCGGTGCGTGTTTCATGGGAGTTGATGGAGTGGGGCCTGTGAGGGCATCATATTGGGAAATGTACTGTGTTGGCCATCATATACAGTGGGTACGGAAAGTATTCAGACCACTTTAAATTTTTCACTCTTTGTTTCATTGCAGCCATTTGGTAAATTCTAAAAAGTTCATTTTTTTCTCAAGTACACTCTGTACCCCATCTTGACTGAAACCCCCCCCAGAAATGTAGAAATTTTTGCAAATTTATTAAAAAAAGAAACGCTGAAATATCACATGGTCATAAGTATTCAGACCCTTTGCTCAGACACTCATATTTAAGTCACATGCTGTCCATTTCCTTGTGATCCTCCTTGAGATTCTACTCCTTCACTGGAGTCCAGCTGAGTTTAATTAAACTGATAGGACTTTATTTGAAAAGGCACACACCTGCCTATATAAGACCTCACAGCTCTCAGTGCATTTCAGACCAAATGAGAATCATGAGCTCAAAGGAACTGCCCAAGGAGCTCAGAGACAGAATTGTGGCAAGGCACCGATCTGGCCAAGGTTACAAAAGAATTTCTGCATTACTCAGGGTTCCTAAGAGCACAGTGGCCTCCATAATCCTTAAATGGAAGAAGTCTGGGACCACCAGAAGTCTTCCTAGACCTAGCCATCCAGCCAAACTGAGCAATCGTGGGAGAAGAGCCTTGGTGAGAGAAGTAAAGATGAACCCCAAGATCACTATGACTGAGCTCCAGAGATGCAGTAGGGAGATGGGAGAAAGTTCCACAAAGTCAACTCTCACCAGTCGGGCCTTTATGACAGTGTGGGCCGACGGAAGCCTCTGCTCAGTGCAAGACATATGAAAGCCCGCATAGAGTTTGCTCAAAAACACATGAAGGACTCCCAGACTATGAGAAATAAGATTGTCTGGTCTGATGAGACGAAGATAGAACTTTTTGATGATAATTCTAAGTGACATGTGTGGAGAAAACCAGGCACTGCTCAACACCTGCCCAATACAATCCTAACAGTGAAAGATGGTGGTGGCAGCTGTTACGCTCGCGCCCGGACTGACTGACGTGAGCTTTATTAGTGATCCCACTGTGCCATGAACCGAGGAGTGCCTGGAGGGGCGTAACTAAGTATCAACTCGGTCCGACCAAGGTCATAAGGCGGCTCAGTCGACTCCGTGAACCAGGGAGGAACCGAGCAGAGGGACCAGGTGCTACTCCAGGTCAGACCCCAGTCACAGTTGTTGACCCACACCGGGCAATGCAGGAACAGACAGGTTAGGATGGCATACAGACAGGTGGGTACTGGCTGGCAGAGTGGATCAAAACCGCAGGTGCGGTGAACAAGCAGAGCGGAGCAAAACCGCAGGTGCGGTGAACAAGCAGAGCGGAGCAAAACCGCAGGTGCGGTGAACAAGCAGAGCGGAGCAAAACCGCCAGTGCGGTGAACAAGCAGAGCAGAGCGGAACGGCAGGTGCGGTGAACAAGCAGAGCGGAACCGCAGGTGCGGTGAACAAGCAGGGCAGAACAGAGCAGAAGGTGCAGGCAGACAGGACAGGGCTCTGTTCACATGGAACAGACTGGAAAATACAGGAAGATGGTTAGAACACAGGAGGTAGAAACGGAGGAAGGGAAAGGGGACAAGCAGAACCAGATACACACAAGGTACTTACAATGAAGTAGCGAGTGGACTCACAAACAGAAGTACAGAGACAATGAGTTGAAGTTAGGTGCAGGTTCAGACACTGCAGGAAAAGGGAAGGTTCGGACATAGAGACAAACAGGAAACGGGCTAGGACACTGTTCAGACAGGAACTGAACCGGGAACAAGATACAGGAACGAGCCTGGGAACTCAGCCCCCAGGGTGGCGGAAACAGACTAGAAGTCAGAGATACAGGTAGCGGCCCTGGGTACTCAGCCCCCAGGGTGGCGGACAGACTAGAGTCAGGACAGGACCTGGCAACTCACAGTTGCGCAGAACAGACTGTAAGAAAGTGTTGCTCAGGCACCTCCTACTGGGTGGAGGGGGTTTAGGTATCCAGTGACTAACACCAATAGGCTGGGGACGCATTAGGACAGTGCACACTGTAGCTTTAAGAATCAGAAAGCAACAGCGCCGACGCCCTAAGCCAGCAGACAAGAAACATACAAACAGCAGGTACTGGAGCAAAAGTGTGCAGCCTGGTCTGAAAGGTAAGATTGTGGTCTTGCATGTTGGGAGATGGTAAGCCATGCAAGCATGCAGCCAGGGATGTTACAGCAGCATCATGCTATGGGGGTGTTTTTCAGCTGCAGGGACAGGACGACTGGTTGCAATTGATGGAAACATGAATACGGCCAAGTACAGAGATAACCTGGATGAAAACCTCTTCCAGAGTGCTCTGGACCTCAGACTTGGCAGAAGTTCCACCTCCCAACAAGACAATGACCCTAAGCACACAGCTAAAATAACAAATGAGCGGCTTCAAAACAACTCTGTGACCATTCTTGACTTGCCCAGCCAGAGCCATGACCTAAACCCAATTGAGCATCTCTGGAGAGACCTGAAAATTGCTGTCCACCAACGTTCACCATCCAATCTGACGGAACTGGAGAGGATCTACAAAGAAGAATGGCAGAGGCAAATCCAGGTGTGAAAAACTTGTTGCATCACTCCCAAAAAGACTCATGGCTGTACTAGCTCAAAAAGGTTCTTCTACTCAATACTGAGCAAAGGGTCTGAATACTTATGACCATGTGATATTTCAGTTTTTCTTTTTTAATAAATTGGCAAACATTTCTACATTTCTGTTTTTTTTCAGTCAAGATGGGGTGCAGAGTGTACTTTAATGAGAAAAAAATTAACTTTTTAGAGTTTACCAAATGGCTGCAATGAAACAAAGAGTGAAAAATTTAAAGGGGTCTGAATACTTTCCGTACCCACTGTAGAGTATAGGAGCCATCATTCTGTGTAAGGGGGCATCAAACTATATATAGTGAGCTATGGAGGCTATTATACTGTATATGGCGGCTGTAGTGACCATCATATTGTGTGGGTGGCTGTGGTGGCATATTTTATATAGGGGGCTGTGGTAGCATCATACTGTATATAGGTGTCTGTGAGGGATTCATACTGTATATAGAGGAGCTGTAGAAACCATAATGCAGTGTATGGGGGAAGTTATGGTGGCATCATACTGAGCATGAGAGGTGGTGGGGGCCATAATACTGTGCATGGGGGCTGTGGAGGCCATCATATTGTATACTGTGGCGGTGGGGCCTTCATGCTGTGTATGGGGACTATGGGGCCATCCATCCTATGTATGTGGAATTGGAGCCATCATACTGTGTGTATGGGGGCTGTGATGTCCATCATAATGTTTATGTGGTGTTATTGGGCCATCATATTGTGTTTTGGGGCTAAGAGGTCATTATATTTTGTATGGGAAGGGTTGTAGTGGTCACCATATTGCATATAGGCAGCTGTGGGGCATCATACTGTGTATAGGGGTTGTGGTGGGCATCATACTGTGTATGTGGACCTGCGGTGGCCATCATACTTTTCATAGGGGGCTAAGCGGGCCTTCATGCTGTGTATGGTGGGCTGTAAAGACCATCATAATGTGTAAGGTACACGACATTCTGATTCATCTTCACTTGCCGATTCCAGCGGTTGTCACGGAATCAATTTGCATAATTAAAAGTCATTTGCTGACTACAGTCTCAGTCGCTTTGTTCAGTAGAACATTTAGTAAAGCAGCTGAGACTCCAGTCGACATGCAACCGCAAGTTTGCAAATCATATACTTGCGGTGACATAATTATTGCTGGAACTGGTAAGTAGAGTCAAGCACTAATGGTGTGCAGATTACAGTATTAGGATTTAGCAGGCTGCACTTCTTGCCATAAATAGGGGTAGCGGTATTTTTTAATGTTATATAGTGGTATTATTGGTAACATACTGTAGGTCTTGTGATCAATTTTGATTTCCTCCAGGTAGGGTAATATTTGTAATTGAGACACCCATCTGGAGAATGGTGGGAGAGGCTCAGCAGAGCTAAAATTCTGTAGTAAATGGATTATGCTATTGGATGCCATCAGATGATTGTAATTTCACACCCCCTGAAGGAGCTAAAAATATAGTAAAAAAAAAGGTTAAAAATATATGAAAATGTAGTAATATAAAAATTTGAATTGCCACCTTTTTCCTCATTAAAAATAAAAAATAATACAATTTTTTTTCTAAAAACTTCTGAAAATGCTTCCCCCTTTTAAAGTTATGAAAATCTATTCAAGTTTGGTATCTCAGTAATTGTATTGACCTGTGGAATCATGTTTCTAGGTCATTTTTACCATACAATGAATACTATAAAAACAACTTCCTCCACACAAAACAAAACAAACAACAATGTCAGAATTGCATTTTTTCACAATTACATCCCACTTCGATGTTTTTTCTCTTTTATCAGTGCATTGTATGGGAAAATGGATGGTGTGATTCAAGACTACGCATCGTCCTACAAAAAACAAGCCCCCATATAGCTGTCGATGGAAAAATAAAAAAGTTATGGCTCTTGGAAGAGAGGAAGGGAAAACTGCAAACATAAAATTGAAAATTGCCTGCGGAGGGTAAGGGGTTACAGCAGGTCAAAGGAGCATAATAGCAACTAGAAAAGCTTGCAGCTAAGAAACTATGTAGAAATCTGAAAATTTTAAATAAAACATTGACGCACTCACAATGCCAGCCATAGAAGAAATCCTGACAAATTTACCAAAAGTTTTTTTCGTCTTGGATTTTGTATGGATGTAATGTACTTAATATGGAAAAAAATTCTAAGTGGGATGAATTGCTGAAAAAAGCGCAATTCTGCAATTTGTGTCACAATTTTCTAATACCCGTAATATTTTTATTTTTCTATCAATAGAGTTGTGTGTGGGCTTAATCTTTTGCGTGGCTAGCTAGTGAGTTTATTGATACCAATATGGGGTAAATACAATGTTTTGATAATTAAGCTGCTGTTATAAATCTTGCCAAATCACTAGCCAGCAACATCGGCTTCTCACAGAGCAGTGGTCCTAATCACATCTCTCGGATCTTGCTGTCATGAGCTGCGTGCTAGATCAAATGCACTGTTATCTATATGTGTAAATACAGTGATAGCAGTGTAGACTCAGAACAAACCACTACCAGCTGAATGTGTTACAGCAGACCTTTGCTGAGCTTTATACTTCTGCTGATACAATAGTTCCGCTGTCACCAGAGAAGTTACTCAATGAGGAGAGCCCGCCCTGCCAGAAACCATGAAGTAAGGAGATTGCATAGCTCTAAACTGCTACAGATATAATTTGAGAATAATCCTTTAAGTATGGTATCTCTAATGATACTCTCCAGGTAGAAACCCAGTCCTTGGAAAAAGTTTCTATACTCTAATTGGGATTGTGTCATAATATAGGGGTGATATTGTAGATGTTTTATCTTCAACATATTGTGACAAAATGTGCTGTACAGTACATAGATATTTTACATTTGTACATTACCCTGTGTAAACAGGACAATTTCAGAGGGACAAACAGCTGCCATGCATGGATAAACTTAGCCAATCACAATCCTTATGCAACAAGCAGGGCTAGCTCCAGGTTTTTCTGGGCCCCGGGCGAAAGAGTCTCAGTTGGCCCCTTTAACACATACCACGATTCATGATGCACAGATACCGCAGAGTAATATAGATATAGTACAATGCCGAAGATTTCACTTCTTACATTACATGAGCGATAGAGTATCTATTGTAAATTCCACAATAGCTCAGAAACCGGCGAATCGCTCCACACAGTATACTGGCCCCCATATAATGCTCCATACAGAATACTGGTCCCCATATAACGCTCCATATGGAATACTGGCCCCCATATAATGCTCCATACGGAATACTGGCCCCCATATAATGCTCCATACAGAATACTGGACCCCATATAACGCTCCATACAGAATACTGGCCCCCATATAACGCTCCATACAGAATACTGGCCCCCATATATTGCTCCATACAGAATACTGGCCCCCATAAAACACTCCGTACAGAATACTGGCCCCCATATAACGTTCCATACAGGATACTGGCCCCCATATAACGCTCCATATAGGATACTGGCCCCCATATAATGTTTCATGCAGGCTGTTCCCCCCACATAATGCCCTATGCAGGCTGTTCCCCCCTTATAATGCCCCATGCAGGCTGCCCCCCCCCCTTATAGTGCCCCATGCAGGATGTCACCCCCCTCTTTATAATGCTCCATGCAGGATGTCACACCCCCCTCTTTATAATGCCCCATGCAGGATGTCACCCCCCCTCTTTATAATGTCCCATGCAGGACGTCACCCCCCTCTTTAAAGTGCCCCATGCAGGATGTCACCCCGCCTCTTTATAATGCCCCATGCAGGATGTCACCCCCCCTCTTTATAATGTTCCATGCAGGATGTCACCCCCCATATTATGCCCCATGCAGGATGTCACCCCCCCATATTATGCCCCATGCAGGATGTCACCCCCCCTATTATGCCCCATGCAGGATGTCACCCCCCCATATTATGCCCCATGCAGGATGTCACCCCCCCATATTATGCCCCATGCAGGATGTCACACCCCCATAGTATGCCCCATGCAGGATGTCACCTCCCCATATTATGACCCATGCAGGATGTCACCCCCCATATTATGCCCCATGCAGGATGTCACCCCCCCATATTATGCCCCACGCAGGATGTCACCCCCCCCATATTATGCCCCATGCACGATGTCACCCCCCCATATTATGCTCCATGCAGGCTGTCACCTCCCCATATTGTGCCCCATGCAGGATGTAACCTCCCCATATTATGCCCCATGCAGGATGTCACCCCCCAATATTATGCCCCATTCAGGATGTCACCCCCCATATTATGCCCCATGCAGGATGTCACCCCCCATATTATGCCCCATGCAGGCTGTCACCTCCCCATATTATGCCCCATGCAGGATGTCACCTCCCCATATTATGCCACATGCAGGATGTCACCCCCCCATATTATGCCCCATGCAGGATGTCACCCCCCATATTATGCCCCATGCCTCCATACATAAAAAAAAAAAAATCAAATACTCACCTCACTTCTCATCTGCTGCCGCTGCTCAGGTCCGGACTCCAGCATCGCCGGCGTCTTCCCACTCTGCGCTGCCTGTGACGGCTCAGGAGAGGGTGCGGTGGAAAGACGTCACCGCACCCTATGACCTGAGACGTCACAGGGAGCACACAGCAGGAAGACAGCGGATCTGCGGAGGCACGGGGAGAGGTAAGTATCCGGCTGCCGGGGCCCTGAGCAAGCGGGGGAGAAGGGCGGGCGCTGACACTGCTCTCCTCCATCCATAGCCCGGCGGGGTGCCCGACCGCAAGTGGGCCCCCCGCCTGCTCAGGACCCCGGCACTTGCCCAGGTGCGCCGGGTGCTGGCGCCGGCCCTGGCAACAAGCTTAAACTGTTAACACCTAACAGGGAGGGTTCATTGATTCCTATTGCTTGCACTAAGTACTGACCTTTCCCTCAGCATAGTTCAGCAGAAAACTGGATTCATCTGACCAGGTAATTTATGTACTTTTTAGCTTAAAACAATGTTGCCTTTCTTTTAACTCTATCACTCACAGGCAATGTTTTTTTTTTTCCCTTTTCTTCTAAAAACCATACATTTCTTTATTTTTCCATCAAGATAGCTACAGTGGGGGAGATAATTATTTGATCCCTTGCTGTTTTTGTAAGTTTGCCCACTGACAAAGACATGAACAGTCTATAATTTTAAGAGTAGGTTAATTTTAACATTGAGAGTTAGAATATCCCAAAACAAAATCAAGAAAATCACATTGTATAAATTAGATACATTTATTTTCATTTTGTGAGAAATAAGTATTTGATCCCCTACAAACCATTATGAGTTCTGGCTCCAACTGACCAGTGAGATGCTCCTAATCAACTCGTTACCTACATTAAAGACTCCCACAGGAGTCTTTTATGCAGACAGTCACCTGTATAAAAGACTCCTGTCCACAGACACAATTAATCAGTCAGACTCTAACCACTACAACATGGGCAAGACCAAAGAGCTTTCTAAGGATGTCAAGGACAAGATCATAAACCTGCACAAAGCTGGAATGGGCTACAAAACCATAAGTAAGACGCTTGGTCAGAAGGAGACAACTGTAAGAAAATGGAATAAATACAAAATGACTGTCAATCGACATCGATCTGGGGCACCATGCAAAATTTCACCTAGTGGGGTATCCTTGATTATGAGGAAGGTGAGAGCTCAGCCTAAAACTACAAGGGGGATCTTGTTAATGATCTCAAGGCAGATGGTACCACAGTCACCAAGAAAACCATTGGTAACACATTACGCCTTAAAGGTTTAAAATCCTGCAGTGCCCGCAAGGTCCCCCTGCTCAAGAAGGCACATGTGCAGGCCCTTCTGAAGTTTGCCAATGAACACCTGGATGATTCTGTGAGTTATTGGGAGAAGGTGCTGTGGTCAGATGAGACATAAATTGAGCTCTTTGGCACTAACTCAACTCGCCATGTTTGGAGGAAGATAAATGCTGCCTATGACCCAAAGAACACCATCCCCACTGTCAAGCATGGAGGTGGAAACATTGTTTTGGGGGTGTTTCTCTGCTAAAGGCACAGGACTACTTCACCGCATCAATGGGAGAATGGATGGAGCCATGTACCATAAAATCCTGAGTGACAACCTCCTTCCCTCCGCCAGGACATTAAAAATGGGCCGTGGCTGGGTCTGCCAAGTGACAGCTTCAAAATCTTAATGATTTAGAGATGATCTGCAAAGAGGAGTGGACCAAAATTCCTCCATGTGCGCAACCCTCATCATCAACTACAAAAAACGTCGGACTGCTGTGCTTGCCAACAAGGGTTTTGTCACCAAGTATTAAGTTTGCCAGAGGGATCAAATACTTATTTCTCACTGTAAAATGAAAGAAAATGTATCTAATTTATACAGTGTGATTTTCTTGATATTTTTTTGGGATATTCTATCTCTCAATGTTAAAATTAACCTACCCTTAAAATTATAGACTGTTCATGTCTTTGTCAGTGGGCAAACTTGCCAATATGATTCTTCAGGTCAGTACAATTACGGTGATACCCAAGCTGTATATTTTTTTAAATTTAAGCAGTGAAAAAAATTATAAGAAGTTTGCAAAAAAAAGACCACATTATTTGGTTTGTGTCGGCTTCACCATTTTCAGAAACCTGTAATGTTTTTACTATTCCACTAATGGAGCTGTGTGAGGCATGTGTGGTGGTCAAAAAACGCAATTCTGGCGTTTTGATTTTTTTTCTTGTTAGAAGATGCTACCATCACTCTCTGCCAATGGTAGGCAGAGAGTGGCAATGATCCAAAATAGACATCTGTTGAATTTCTGAAAAACAGGGTGAATATGATAAAATGGCCAAGTATGTCCCCTGATCTAAACCCAATCAAAAACCTATGGGGAATTCTGAAGAGACAAGTTGAGCATCACTCTCAAACCAACATCCAGACTCTAAAAGAGGTTGTTCTTGAAGAATGGAAAAAGATGTTGCAATAAGTTGCCAACTTGTTCATTCCATTCCTAGAAGAATTAGTGTTGTACAAAGTACTAGATGTAGAAGGTTTTGATATGGGGTGTATTCATTTTTTAACAACTAATTTGTTTAAAACTGAAGATTTTGTAATGGAAGTTATTAACCTTGCTTTCATGTTATGGGTTAATAAAATGTTCTATCAAACTTAGTCTTATCAAAAATTTGGAAAATATTCTTGTATTCAGGGAGATATTGATTAAAATCTTACTTTTCAAAGGGGATATACTCATTTATACTGATCACTGTGTATATACATAAAGTATATAAGTATTGAACACGTCACCAATTTTCTAAGTAAATATATTTTTAAAGGTGCTATTGACATGAAATTCTCAACAGATGTTGGTAACAAACCATCCAATCCACAAAGGCAAAGAAATCAAACCATAGATGTCCATAAATTGTTATGTGTCATAATGAGAAATGACAAAGGAAAAAAGTATTGAACACATGAAGAAAGAGCGATGCCCAAAGCTATAGAAAGTCACGACACCAGCTGAAATCTATCAGTAATTAGAAAGCAATCCTGCCACTTAGTGAAAAATAATATCAGCTGGTTTAACTGATGGCCTATAAAAAGTGTCTCATCACCATGGTGCCACACAACTCATGATAGGTAAAACCAGTGAGCTGTCCCAAGACCTTCGCAACTTTATTGTTGCAAAACATACTGATGGCATTGGTTACAAAAGAATTTCTAAGCTATTGAAAGCTCCAGTGAGAACTGTTGGAGCCATAATCCGGAAGTGGAAAGAACACTATTTCACCATAAACTGACCAGGTGCTCCCCACAAAATTCCAGACAGAGGAGTGAAAAGAATTATCAGAAGAGTTGTCCAAGAGCTAAAGATCACTTATGGAGAGCCACAGAAAGACTTATAATCAGCAGGTACAATTGTTTCAAAGAAACTAATAATTAATGCACTCAACCTCCATGACCTGTATGCAAGCTTACCATGCAAAACTCCACTGCTGAGCAAAAAGCATGCTCAAGCGTGTTTACAGTTTGCTCAACAACATTTAGACAAGCCTGTGAAATACTGCGAGAATAAAGTCTGGTCAGATGAGACCAAAATTGAACTCTTTGGATGCCATAATACACACCATGTTTGGAGGCCAAAAGGCACTGCATATTACCTCCAAAACACCATACCAATAGTGAAATTTGGAAGTGGGTACATCATGGTGGGGGGCTGTTTTTTAGCATATGGCACTGGCAAACTTTAAATAATTGAAGGAAGGATGAATGGACAAATGTACTGAGACATTCTGGAAAAAAATCTGCTGCTATCAGTATGATGAAGATGAAATGAGGGAGGACATTTCAGCCAGACAATGATCCCAAACATACAGCCAAGGAAATTCTCAATTGGTTTCAGAGAAAGAAAATAAAGCTGCTAGAATGGGTCAGCCAATCACCTGACCTGAATCCAATAGAAAAATTTTCGAAGGAACTAAAGCTGATAGTTCATAGAAGGAGCCCATGAAACCTTCAGGATTTGAAGAGTGTTTGTGTGGATGAATGGGCCAAAATGACACCTGAGCAATGCATGCAACTAGTTTCTCTATACAGAAGGTGTCTTGAAGCTGTCATCACCAACAAAGGCTTTTTGTGAAGTGTTAATTAAATTTCAGTAAGCATGTTCAATACTTTTTCCCAGTGTAATTTCTCGCATATATATATACATACAGAATATACACACATGTAAATACATATATACATACATAACCACACATATTCGTACATACACGTACTTATATGGACACATGTAAAGTGAATAAAAGATTATGCTAAAGTTGTAGCAGATTTGTAAAAATGCTGCTAACAAAGAATGCTTTCAAAAATAGAAATATTAATAGTTAATTTTATCAATTAACAAAATGCAAAGTGAATGAACAGGAGAGAAATCAAATTAAAATCAATATTTGGTGTGACAACCATGTGCCTTTAAAACAGCATCAAAGCCTGAATTAATTGAGGTACACTTGCTCAAAGATTTTGAAACAACTCAACAGGAAGGGTGTTTGAAACATCTTGGAGAACCACAGGTCTTCTGTGGATGTAGACTCGCACAAATCCTTTTGTCTTTTCATGTAATCACAGATTCGATGATGTTGAGATAAAGGCTCTGTGGAGACCATATCATCATTTCATGGACTTGTTCTGTACGCTGAAAATAGTTCTTAATGACATTGGCCGTAATTTTGGGCTCACTTTCCTGCTGCCAAATAAATCTGTAGCCAGTCCGATGCCTCCGTGATGACACTGCATAAAGGATAAGTATCTGCCTCTATTTCTCAGCATTGAGGGCACCAAGAAATTCGCAATGTTGAGATCCATAGATGCAGTGGTCAGGCAAGGAAACTTAATGCAGAGACACATCTTCCTTAATTCCCTTTAAAATGTCTAGCAGTGTCATCAGCTCAGAAATGACAGCAGTCAATAAGACCCAACTACACCCATTTAATGTTTGGAGAGGTCTGGCTAGAAGTGGTCTTCATAGAATAATTATGGCCAAAACCCCTATTTTCAACATGCAAACAAGTCCAAGTGACTCAACTATGCACGAAAATAAAGAAACTAGAGTTTAGAAAATAGTAGCAGCAGGTGGTTCGGACTGTGGAGTTGTACAATGAGTGTCTGCAGGGAACAGTCCTCAGTCATTTGTTCAAAATTATTGGTGTCCTCCATGCTGAGAAATAAAGGTAGATACAATACTTATTCATCATGCAATATCATCAGGGAGGTATATGATTTGCTTGCAGCATCATACAGAATGACTAGAGCAGCTGTCAAGCATGCACATTGCCACTCCATTCTAACAGGGATAAAAGTTTCCTGTTCTGCTGAATTGGATAGGTAATAACTAGCTTTTGCTGGACAATCCTTTTTAGTGATAAGTCTACTGGCCTCAAACAAGCAATTGAACACTGCAAGTTTAAAACCCTAGTAAACAAAAAAACAGAATCATTCCTTATCATTCTTTCATCTACACAATATTTTGAAGGTGAACCACACCCAAAAAAACACTCTGAAAATACAATATTACGCAAGAGGAATCGACATGTAATAGATAGAAAATACAAATAACAGACGATTAAAATATGTGACTAGGATGAACAGAATACCTAGCCAGCGAGTCAGTTCATCATAAGTAAATTTCCATATAAGTCATCAAGTAAGAAGTATACTGGAGCAAGTTAAGCTAAAGGGATGGACCTGGTAGCCATATTAGCTGACCAAGTAAAGGGTTGTACATGTCAGTAATGATACTAAGCATCTCAATTGCATACTGTTATGATCTGCAACAACACTAAGGAAAGAAAGGAAAGCTGTCCCTACAGTAATACTAAGCTGAATCCCTACGATGTAGCGGGCTGCCTGTTCCTTGTGAACAGACCCGCCTTCGTCCTCGGCTAGTCTGAACGGAGACCAATAGAATTAAGGGAGGGGTCCCTAAAAGAACTAAGAACTGGGACAAAAATGGGACACCTCCTAAACAGAAGTTGTTGCAGAGCAAAAAGGACAAACTGACAAAAAGTACTAACGGTCCCAGAGGACCAAGAACTGACAGAGATAGGCACCGAAGCACCTGGCTAGAGAGACAGTCAAAACAACACTGAAGTCCAGCAAAGCCAGAAGGGCGGAGCCGGAATATATAGGCAGCTGGTCACGCGACCGCAAAACACAAGATAGCAAAAACTAACAGGAGGGTTCTAACAGTACCCCCTCTTCTATGAGGATCCTCCGGATCTTCCAGGCCCAGGCCTATCTGGAAACCTCCTGTGGAAAGCTTTAACAAGCCTAGGAGCAGAGACATCATCCGTCCTTACCCAGGAGTTGTCTTCGGGACCGAAACCCTTCCAGGAGACAAGATACTGTAATTTCCCTCTATGCCATCTAGAATTCAAAATACGAGAAATTTCATATTCGCCGTCTTCCACCACAGGAGGAACTGTGACAGTGGCGTCCCTATTAGATACGTCAGCCTTTTTCAACAAGGAAACATGAAACACAGGATTAATCTTCCAGGAAATAGGGACATCCAACCTAACATCAGACGGGTTAACAACCTGAAGCACTTTAAATGGACCCACAAACTCAGGACCCAGTTTTTTAGAGGGAATCCTCAACCCCAGGTTCTTTGAGGACAACCAAACCATGTCACCCACAGTAAACAAAACCTCTTTACGTTCCTGTCAAAATACTTCTTGGACTTCTTGTTAGCCTCTTGCAGGTTACAACGTAGATTAGTCCAAACTCTCTCCAAATCACCGGAAAAATTCTCCTCCTCCAGCACCGCCGACACCAATTTGGAGAACGAACCAAAAGGCGGATGTCTCCCAGTACAACAAAAAAAAGGAGAACACCCAGCAGAGGAGGATGTATGACTGTTAAGAGCAAATTCTGCGAGAGGCAGAAACTCAGACCACACCTCTTGATTGTCCGCCACAAAACAACGCAAAAACTGTTCTATATCCTGGTTCTTTCTTTCAGTCTGTCCATTCGATTCAGGATGATAACCAGATGAAAATGACAAATGGACTCCTAACCTGTCACAAAAAGCACGCCAAAAGCGAGCCACAAACTGAGGTCCTCTATCAGAAACAATATCCGTGGGAACGCCATGGAGCTTGACAATCTCCTTAACAAAAGCCTTAGCGAGTGTCTTGGCGCAGGGCAACTTAACGAATGGAACCAAATGACACATCTTACTAAAACGGTCCACGACCACCGAGATGACAGTAAAACCCTCGGACACCGGAAGATCAGTAATAAAATCCATAGTGAGATGCGTCCAAGGCACACTAGGAACCTCCAGAGGGCAAAGAAACCCCGCAGCAGGAGTATGTGAAGCCTTTGACCTAGCACACACAGTACACTGACGCACCCACTTGATGACTTCCTTCTGCCATCCAGGCCACCAAAAACTGAGACTGATAAGTCTCTTAGTCTCCGAAACTCCTGGATGACCTGCCAACAGAGATTCATGACACTCCACAAACAAATCTCTCCTAAAGGCTCTAGGCACGAACAACCTCCCATGGGGAGTGTTAGATGGAGCATCATCTTGAGCATTCAGAATCCCATTCTCCAAAACGGAGTCCAAAGCCGCCACCACAACTCCTTTCTGCAAAATGCTCTCCTCCTCCTCGGAACCGACCGTAGGAGATAAGCTGCGAGATAAAGCATCGGCTTTAACATTCTTAGTACCAGGGATATAGGTAACAGAAAAATGAAACCGAGAAAAAAAAAGTGCCCATCTAGCTTGACGGCATTCAAGTGCTTGGCAGCATTCATATAGATCAAATTCTTATGATCAGTGAAAACCTGAATAGGAAATCTAGCGCCTTCCAAAAAATGACGCCAATGTTCAAACGCAAGTTTAATAGCCAGCAACTCCCGATTTCCAACATTATAATTCAGTTCAGTTTCCGAACATTTTTTCGAAAAGAAGGCACAAGGATGTACTCCACCCTTGTTCTCCTGAGACAAAACTGCTCCGACCCCCACCGATGAAGCATCGACCTCGACCAAAAAAGGCTTGGTCTCATCAGGCTGCATAAGGATAGGGGCAGAACTGAACCTCTCTTTGAGATACTCAAATGCTTCAATGGCCTCAGTAGCCCACTGGGCCGTATTCGCACCTTTCCTGATGAGATCGGTTAGAGGTTTAACAATTACAGAAAAATTCTTAATGAATTTCCTGTAATAATTGGCAAAACCCAAAAATCTCTGTATAGATTTCAAACCAATAGGCCTAGGCCATTCCTGCACAGCCTGAACCTTCACAGGGTCCATCTCAAAGCCCTCGCTGGAGACAATGTAGCCCAAAAAACTAACTTTCTACACAGCGAACTCACATTTCTCCAGATTAGCAAAGAGTGAATTGTCACTCAATAACTGCAATACTTCACGTACACTCTGCCAATGGGACTCTAGATCTGGTGAATAAATCAAAATGTCATCCAAATACACAACCACATTCTTACCAATCAAAGGTCTCAGGATGTCATTAACCCCTTAACCCCCGAGGGTGGTTTGCATGTTAATGACCAGGCCAATTTTTACAATTCTGACCACTGTCACTTTATGAGGTAATTACTCTGGAACGCTTCAACGGATCCCACTGATTCTGAGACTGTTTTTTCGTGACATATTGTACTTCATGATTGTGATAAAATTTCTTCGATATCACTTGCGTTCATTTGTGAAAAAAATGGAAATTGGGTGAAAATTTTGAAAATTTTGCAATTTTCAAAATTTAAATTTTTATGCCCTTAAATCAGAGAGATATGTCACACAAAAGAGTTAATAAATAACATTTCCCACATGTGTACTTTACCTCAGCACAATTTTGGAACCAAATTTTTTTTTTGTTAGGGAGCTATAAGGGTTAAAAGTTGACCAGCGATTTCTCATTTTTCCAACAAAATTTACAAAACCATTTTTTTAGGGACCACATCACATTTGAAGTCACTTTGAGAGGTCTTTATGACAGAAAATACCCAAAAGTGACACCATTCTAAAAACTGCACCCCTCAATGTGCTCAAAACCACATTCAAGAAGTTTATTAACCCTTCAGGTGCTTCACAGGAATTTTTGGAATGTGGAAGAAAAAAATGAACATTTAACTTTTTTAACAAAAATGTTACTTTAGACCCAATTTTTTTTATTTTCACAGGGGTAACAAGAAAAAATGGACCCCAAAATTTGTTATGCAATTTGCCCTGGGCACGCAGATACCTCATATGTGGGGAAAAAACACTGTTTGGGCGCACGGCAGGGCTCGGAAGGGAAGGAGCGCCATTTGACTTTTTGATTGTAAAATTTGCTTGAATAATTAGCGGACGCCATGTTGCGTTTGGAGAGCCCCTGTGTGCCCAAACATTGGAGCTCCCCCACAAGTGACCCCATTTTGGAAACTAGACCCCCCAAGGCACCTGTCTAGATGTATAGTGAGCACTTGGAACCCTCAGGTGCTTCACAAATTGATTCGTAAAAATGAAAAAGTGAAAAAAAAAACACTTTTTCATTTTTATGAATCAATTTGTGAAGCACCTTAGGGTTCCAAGTGCTCACTATGCATCTAGATAGGTGCCTTGGGGGGTCTAGTTTCCAAAATGGGGTCACTTGTGGGGGAACTCCAATGTTTGGGCACACGGGCTCTCCAAACGCAACATGGTGACCGCTAATAATTTGAGCCGACAATTTGTTAGCGGACACCATGTTGCATTTGGAGAGTCCCTGTGTGCCCAAACATTAGAGCTCCCCCACAAGTGACCCCATTTTGGAAACTAGACCCCCCAAGGCACCTGTCTAGATGCATAGTGAGCAGTTGGAACCCCCAGGTGCTTCACAAATTGATCCGTAAAAATGAAAAAGTGAAAAAAAAAACACTTTTTCATTTTTATGAATCAATTTGTGAAGCACCTGGGGGTTCCAAGTGCTCACTATGCATCTAGATAGGTGCCTTGGGGGGTCTAGTTTCCAAAATGGGGTCACTTGTGGGGGAGCTCCAATGTTTGGGCACACAGGGGCTCTCCAAACGCAAAATGGTGTCCGCTAACAATTTGAGCCGACAATTTGTTAGCGGACACCATGTTGCATTTGGAGAGTCCCTGTGTGCCCAAACATTGGAGCTCCCCCACAAGTGACCCCATTTTGGAAACTAGACTCCCCAAGGCACCTATCTAGATGCATAGTGAGCACTTGGAACCCCCAGGTGCTTCACAAATTGATTCATAAAAATGAAAAAGTGTTTTTTTTTTCACTTTTTCGAATCAATTTGTGAAGCACCTAGGGGTTCCAAGTGCTCACCATGCATCTAGATAGGTGCCTTGGGGGTCTAGTTTCCAAAATGGGGTCACTTGTGGGGGAGCTCCAATGTTTGGGCACACATGGACTCTCCAAATGCAACATGGTGTCCGCTAACAAATTGAATGGAAAATCGTCTCAAATTGTTAGCGGACACCATGTTGCGTTTGGAGAGCCCCTGTGTGCCCAAACATTGGAGCTCCCCCACAAGTGACCCCATTTTGGAAACTAGACCCCCCAAGGCACCTGTCTAGATGCATAGTGAGCAGTTGGAACCCCCAGGTGCTTCACAAATTGATTTATAAAAATGAAAAAGTGAAAAAAAAAAACACTTTTTCATTTTTATGAATCAATTTGTGAAGCACCTGGGGGTTCCAAGTGCTCACTATGCATCTAGATAGGTGCCTTGGGGGGTCTAGTTTCCAAAATGGGGTCACTTGTGGGGGAGCTCCAATGTTTGGGCACACAGGGGCTCTCCAAACGCAACACGGTGTCCGCTAATAATTTGAGCCGACAATTTGTTAGCGGACACCATGTTGCATTTGGAGAGTCCCTGTGTGCCCAAACATTGGAGCTCCCCCACAAGTGAGCCCATTTTGGAAACTAGACCCCCCAAGGAACCTATTTAGATGCATAGTGAGCATTTGGAACCCCCAGGTGCTTCACAAATTGATTCATAAAAATGAAAAAGTGCTTTTTTTTCACTTTTTCATTTTTACGAATCAATTTGTGAAGCACCTGGGGGTTTCAACTGCTCACTATGCATCTAGACAGGTGCCTTGGGGGGTCTAGTTTCCAAAATGGGGTCACTTGTGGGGGAACTCCAATGTTTGGGCACACAGGGGCTCTCCAAACGCAACATGGCGTCTGCTAACAATTTGAGCTGATTTTCCATTCAATTTGTTAGCGGACACCATGTCGCGTTTGGAGAGCCCCTGATGTGCCTAAACAGTGGAGCTCCCCCACAAGTGACCCCATTTTGGAAACTATACCCCTCAAGGATTTTATTAAGGTGTATAGTGAACATTTTGAACCCAGAGGTACGACACAGAATTTGATAAAATTAGGTCATCATATTGAATAAGTTGTCATTAGTCTTGAGCGCAAGTGCTCGCTACTTGAGTTTGCATCGGGTACTCAGGTATGCACCATGTACTGCGTGTGCTCGAGTGACTTGCTCGAGTCCCCGCCCGGATGTTTCACGGTTATTAGACACCCAAAAAAAAACATGTGGGTATCGCTCGTGCATGGCAGGCAATCCCCGCAAAGTTTTTTGGGCCGTGAAGCATATGGGGCGGAGACTCAAGCATGTCACTCAAATACCCACGATACTCAATGCATACCAGAACACCCGATGCAAACTCAAGTAGCGAGCACTTGCGCTCAACACTGGTCACCATATCGTCATCTTTTTTTCTTACTTTTGAAAAAAATCCCAACCCCATCACAACCCTAACCCCAACCCTAACCCCAACCCCAGCATTAACCCTAACCGTAGCACAACCCTAACCGTAGCACAACCCTAACCCTAGCACAACCCTAACCTGAGAGTTTATTTTTTACGCCGTTCCTCATGTGGTATAAGTGATTAGACGACCTTATTCTTCGGGTCGGTGAGACTGCAGCGATACCAGAATCATATCGGGTTTTTATGATTGACAGCTGTCACACACTAAAAGTCGCATTTTTTGCAAAATCTAGTTTTTGCATCGCCATATTTTGAGAGCTATAATTTTTCCAGATTTTGGCAGACAGTCATTTGACGGCTTTTTTTTTGCGGGATGAGTTGACGTTGTTATTGGTGCCATTTTCAGGCACGTGACATTTTTTGATCGCTTTCTATTCTGATTTTTGGGAGGCAGAATAAACAAAAACCAACAATTCAGGAATTGTTTTTTTTTAATTTTTTTTATTCTGTTCCGCGTGTGGTAAAATTGATAAGGCAGCTTTATTCTTCGGGTCAGTACGTTTACAGCGTTACCACATTTATATCGTATTTCTATGTTTAGCACTTTTACATAATAAAAGCCATTTTATAGAAAAAAATATTTTTTAGCATAGCTTTATTCTGAGAGCTATAACTTTTTTATTTTTTGGCTGATGGAGCTGTATGGCGGCTTGTTTTTTGCGGGACGAGATGACGTTTTCAGCGGTACCATTTTTATTTATATTTGTCTTTTTGATCGTGTGTTATTCCATTTTTTGTTTGGCGGTATGGTGATAAAGCATTGTTTTTTGCTTCGTTTTTTATTTATTTTTTTTACCGTGTTCACTGAAGGGGTTAACTAGTGGGACAGTTTTATAGGTCAGGTTGTTCCAGACGCGGCGATACCAAATATGTGTACTTTTATTGGTTTTTTTTTTGTGTTTTTATAATGATATTTATTGATGGGTACATTATATTTTTATTTTTGGTGGATTATTTTTTTTATTTATTTTTTTATATTTTTACAATTTTTTTTTAATTTTTTTTTCACTTTCAGATAGTTTTTATACTTTATTACTTTGTCCCACTGTGGGACTTTCACTTTTTTTTCTCTGATCGCCTGCATAGCATAGGGATGGAGCACCATCCCTGTGCCATGCAGGCTGTCAGCACTGCACAGTGAGAAGATTGTTTGGAGATGCACTGCGCATGTCCAAAAAATCTTCCTGCTGTCTGGTGACCCGGATGTTGTCATGACGGCATCGGGTCATCATGGCAACATCCTGGAAGCCACGGCAGTCAGCGCTGGAAGCCGGAAGAGGAGGTGAGTATCTGCGATCACCTCCCCTTGCCACCGCAATGCTGCGATCGACTTCGATCGCAGCATCGCGGGGGTTAATGTGCTGGGAGCGGTGCAGGACCGCTCCCTGCACATAGTACCGGGTGTCAGCTGTGACAATCAGCTGACACCCGGCGGCGATCGCTCCCGCACAGCCTGTGTGCGCGCGCGATCGCCATGACGTACTAATACAGGTCTGGCTCTTAAGTCCCAAGGCACAGACGCGTATTAGTACGTCAAATGTTGTTAAGGGGTTAATAAGGTTCTGAAAAATGCAGGTGCATTGATAAGACCGAAAGGCATCACCAGATTCTCAAAATGACCTACCGGAGTGTTAAAAGCAGTTTTCCATTCATCACCCTCCTTCACACGTAATAAATTGTATGCCCCCCGGAGATCAATCTTGGAGAACCACTTGGCTCCCACTAACCGGCAATGGGTAGGAATTGCGTATGGTAATCTTATTAATTTCACGAAAATCCAAACATGGACGTAAACCGCCGTCCTTTTTTTTAACAAAGAAGAATCCAACTGCCACAGGTGACTTAGAAGGTCTAATGTGACCAGCAGCCAAGCTAGTCTGTATGTACTCCTCCAAGGCCTTTCTTTCAGGGATAGTCAGATTAAACAAGCGACTTTTGGGAAGAGTAGCACCCGGAACAAACTCAATGGCGCAATCATAATCCCTATGAGGAGGTAAAACTTGTGACTCCTCCTCCGAAAAAAAACTCCAAAAATCTTAAATAGGTACAGGTAATTCACCTTTTTCCACAGCCGCAATGCGACCATTACAACATTTATCATAGCACTTCGGACACCAAGACTTAATCACATTAGTAGACCAGTCCAGTAAAGGATTGTGCAGTCTTAACTAAGGCAATCCTAGAACAACTGGAGAGGGCAATTTATCCGAAACAACCAAGTCCAAAATTTCTTGGTGATCTCCATTGATAGTGAAAGGAAATGCAGCAGTCTTGTGAGCAATACATTTTCAAAGGACTGTTATCAATTGCAACCACAGAAATAGGTGATGACAAAGGTTTGGATTTCAATTTAAGGTTTTCCAGAAACCCTTTATCAATCACATTAAGTGTTGAACCACAATCCACAAATACCTGAAATTCAGTCAAATCTCCTTGCAGAATAGTACTCCCAGAAAGAAATACTCCTGCAGAGCGTAAACAAGCTATACGGGCGTAACTGACCTTTTTTTTTCTTTACTTAAACGACGCTCACAGTACTTAATCAAATGGTCATTTTTACCACAATAAAGACACAAACCTTCGGCGAATCTCCGATCTCTTTCCTGATAGCGGAGTGACATCGCCCCAAGCTCCATTGGTTCTCCGCTGTCATAGCAGATTTTCTGGGAACTAGGACCTGAAGTTACAGGAGTCTTTACATCATTAACCCTGGACCTCAGTCTCCGGTCTATACGAACAGCTAACTGCATAGCTTCCTGTAGAGTCTCAGGTGCAGGGAATGCAATTAGCAAATCCTTAACCCTTTCACTCAGACCAGCAAGAAATAAACATTTCAACGCAGAATCATTCCATTTAACTTCTGAAGCTCACCTTCTAAAGTGTGTGCAATAAATTTCAACATCATCTGACCCCTGATTCAAACGTCTAAGTTCTGATTCAGCAGATGAGATTCGATCAGGATCGTCATATAATAGCCCCATAGCAGAAAAAAATTCTTCAACAGAACTTAAACACGGATCATTAGGTTATAGAGAAAAGGCCCAACCCTGTGGTTCTTTGCGCAAAAGTGACATAATAAAACCAATGCGCTGTGATTCATTCCCAGAGGATCTTGGCCTCAAACGAAAATATAATAAACAAGCATTTTTAAAGGAAAAAAAATCTTGCTGTTTACCATAAAAAACATCAGGCAATCCTACCTTCGGTTCCACAAAATGCACTCCAGGACAGCTACTCACGTGTTGCTGAAGCCGGCCACCTCCAGAGACAATCCCTGTAGGCGTTGAGCCAACTCCTGGACGGAAACCATACTGATCCCCAAATTTTCTTTCCTTTAGTTTTTTTTTTTGGGCTGGACTTACTGTTATGATCTGCAACAAAACTAAGGAAAGAAAGGAAAGCTGTCCCTACAGTAATACTAAGCTGAATCCCTACGATGTAGCGGGCTGCCTGTTCCTTGTGAACAGACCCGCCTTCATCCTCGGCTAGCCAGAACGGAGACCTATAGAATTAAGGGAGGGGTCCCTAAAAGAACTAAGGACTGGGACAAAAATGGGACACCTCCTAAACAGAAGTTGTTGCAGAGCAAAAAGGACAAACTGACAAAAAGTACTAACGGTCCCAGAGGACCAAGAACTGACAGAGATAGGCACCGAAGCACCTGGGTAGAGAGACAGTCAAAACAACACTGAAGTCCAGCAAAGCCAGAAGGGCGGAGCTGGAATATATAGGCAGCTGGTCACATGACCGCAAAACACAAGATAGCAAAAACTAACAGGAGGGTTCTAACACATACCCTATTTCCCCATAGAATAGTACAAAGCTTCAATAAATATATAAGTAACTCTGTTCAGCACTTCTTACCCCAATAAGACTGTCAGGATGCTAAGAAGAAGGATTATGGGCACTTGATGACTTATATGGAAATTTACTTATGATGAACTGACTCGCTGGCTAGGTATTCTGTTGATCCTAATCACATATTTTAATCATCTGTTATTTGTATTTTCTGTTTATTACATGTCGATTCTACTAATAAAGATTTTTTCTTTATTTATACCGCAAAACTCCGCCTCCTCTTGCGTTATAAAGTTTAAACCTCTGTACTGTTCTCGTGCTAAAGAAACACGTTATTAAAAAATACCAGGGTGTCGATTGGCGTGAGAGCAGAACAAGGTATTAAATTGGCAGCGCTAAGGTGTTCTTTTTAAATGAGTAGGTCTATTGCGAAAAATAGAGCTGAGTGCTCCTGTGTCCTCTATGAGCTGCTGCCAGAGAAGTTTTACCTTACTGCTGGACAAAAGGATTAGCTGCTGAAATTCACTAGGCCGGATCCTTCTCTCCCGGACATCATTTATCCCAATAAGTCAGGAAGTCCCAGGGGAGCCTTTAAAATGGGATTCATAAAAGCTCTTGTATAATGTTTTTTTTTTTTATTATAATTTTTAACAATAAATGCACTTAAAAAAATTGTTGACACACTCAAAGACCTATTCATTTTCCCCCCTTTGATGGAGCTGTGTGAGGGCCTGATTTTTGCAAGAGTTGTATTTCTTATTTTTGCCATTTTAGGGTAAATCGTAACAGTACAAGTTTAACCTAATGCATGAGTTATTTCTTGAATACAGTGCATCTAAAAAATTGTGTGCTTCCTTTACTGATAGAAATTGCAGAAGAGAAGATTTAGTAAGAGCAGATGGTATTTTAATTTATCATTATTATATTTTATATGTTGTAAAGCTCTTGTTCAGTCTGAAGGAGATTAGGTGAATTTCCTGATGGTACAATACAAAACGATGTGGTCACACACTTGAAGGTGAATTCATAGAAAAATAATATAAAGAACAAAATAAATAGCCAGTTGTACCAATAGTACTTGTCCTGTACCCTGCACTAAACAGCTGATTCATAATAATGCCTTTTACTAGTTGATGAAAGCTTTTGAAAGCTACTTACAGAGTTGAAATTACAGGTATACTTAGTACATACTGAGCTCAGAAGGCATGTGAGGTACAGTCACTTGGGTTACTTGGAAAGAACAGTTGGAAAAAATATAAAGTCGGACGTTCACTTAAGTACATATGACGTAGCAAAGCAGTATATAGTTGCTTTTACCTTTTGTTCACTTCCAGCACATTTCTGTCATATTTCTACTTTTATGAAGCTCTGCCATACATATAGATTTTAAAAGCTGTAAAACATCACTAAATATGCCATCTCTATAATCATACTAATCTGCAGAATAAAGTTACCAAGTCATTTTAACCTCACAGTAAAAGTAATAAAAAATAAAACTTGAGAAAAAAGTAGCAAAGTTCTTTTTCATCATTTCACCCCACAAACACTTTCCTATTCTTTTTGTACATTTAAAGGGGTTGTTCACTTTTTCTTCTTAGTGCAGCTTTGCTCACAAACTGACCATCATTTCTGTCCGAACAATGGCTGCTGGTGGAGGAACATGTGACAAGGCCTCCTCCAATTGTAAAACATCTCACAATGAAAAGCTGCTTTTCTATTGGAGGAGGCTGATAATAATAATAATTTTTATTTTTATAGCGCCAACATATTCCGCAGCACTTTACAAATTTTAGGGGGGACTTATACAAACAATACAGAATAAGCATATCTCATATCAAAAAGAGTGAGGGCCCTGCTCGCAAGCTTACAGTCTATGAGGAAATGGGGGAGACACAAAAGGTAGAATGTACATATATTGTATAATGCAGCCTTGATATACTAAATAGGATAAATAATAATACTTGGACTGGTCGTCTGCCAGTATGTGTGCAGTCCTGACCGAGGCTATTATGTGCATGGTTGGTATGAACCTGAAATTGAAGAAGATTTTAATATGGGGGAAAACTGGGACGGACAACTGGGATGGACAGATAGTGTGTGGAGGCGATACGCCAGTCTAAAGAAGGGAGCCCAATAAGTAGAGAGTTGCAGTAGTCCAGACGGGAATGAATAAGAGCCACAGTAAGAGTTTTTGCCGAGTCAAAGGTGAGAAAAGTCCTGATTCTTGAGATGTTTTTGAGGTGTAGATGACATGAACGAGCGAGTGATTTGATGTGAGGAGTGAAGGAAAGATCTGAGTCAAAAATTACCCCAAGACAGCGGGCTTGTTGCTGGGGAGTAATGGTTGAGCCACAAACGAAAATGGCAATATCGGGCACAGGTAGGTTAGTGGAGGGAGGAAATACGGGTAATTCAGTTTTTGACAGATTCAGTTTTAGACAGAGGGAGGACATAATGTTAGACACAGCAGAAAGACAATCACTGGTCTTTTGTAGTAATGCAGGGGTGATGTCCGGAGCAAAGGTGTATAATTGGGTGTCATCAGCATAGAGATGGTACTGAAAACCGAATCTGCTGATTGTTTGTCCAATGGGAGCGGTGTATAAGGAGAAAAGAAGGGGGCCTAGGACTGATCCTTGAGGAACCCCGACAGTAAGGGGAAGGAGAGAGGAGGAGGAGGAGCCGGCGAAAGACACAGAGAAGGAGCAGTCAGAGAGATAGGAGGAAAACCAGGAGAGAACAGTGTCCTTGAGGCCAATAGTGCGGAGCATAGTGAGGAGGAGCACTGGTACTGTAGTGATGTACTGGTCACATGCTCTTCCAGCAATAGCCATTGTTTGGACAGAAGTACTGGTCAGTTTGTGAGGAAAGCTGCACTATCAAGACAAAGGAGCTGACCTTGTTAATATGCAAAGTGAATGGTGTCGTTTTAGCCCTTAAATGGCTACGTTGACAGAAAAATATGAAACATTTTTGAATGACAACATTTTGTGATGGCACTAAATTATGGGGTTAATGGTTAATTAATATGTCCAGCAATAGTTTTAGACATTATTTTGCGCCAATAAGTACTATACATACTGTAAGATGGCTGCCGGACAGGTCCTTGAGGGAAGATATGTATCACAGAGGTTGGTAGCTTCGGTGATGTAAACCTGGGAAAGCATGCTCCAGCACACGTAGTGCTGAGAGGGTTAATAGGGCATATCAGGGACGGTTTTTACGAGCAGTCATAAGAGATGGGAGGGAATGGCTGCTCACATATCCACACCCCAGGGCATGGTTTTTGTAAATAAAATGGAGGCCGAGTGTCTCATTCAGTGACTGTGGATGGAGGTGTGGCGACCTCCAGTGTGTTTGTGCTAAAGGACACTGACCGTGAGCGGGCGAACCCGCACTACTGTATGGACTGTTTATTTTCTGTTTTGTTACTCTGTGCCGGACAAGACTGTGTTTTGTTTTACTTCTAAAGTGCGGTTTATGAAGGTACAATAAATCTGCCTTGGACATTTTAAAGAAACCGCTTCCTGTGCCTACCTCAAAAGCAGCTGAGTGAGTAAAACCCTACAATATACATTGACTAGCTTATGTTTACTCTGAAATTGACACACTTACTATTGACAGCACTACCAAAGACTACCATAGGTACATGACAAGAAGCACTTCCTTCCCAGCTTCAGCTTTTCAGAACCTGGAGCTAACCTTCTTTATTAGTAATAGGCAAATGCAAAAAAGTAAATGCGTAGAAGCAATAGCCTACATCAAACTGATAGTGAGAGAAAAAAATTGTTAGAAGATGGCCAGGTAGCAGCTTCACAGAAAGAATCACAAGAAGCTTGATTGCGTTTAGCTCAAAAGATGGATGTATAGAGGTTGGAAGAATTTGAGTGATTACAGAAACTACAATTATCTCTTGGGAGCGATGGAATTGAGACACTATTTTAGAGAGTAATGTTGGGTCTGGCCTAAGTACTTTACAGTCATCCAAAATTTGAAGAGGTACTATACAAAGAGGATAGCTCATGGATTCTCCTGGCAGATGTATTGGCCACCAAAAATACCCCATGAGAAGGTGGATGGAAGTAATTCAAAGGATCCTAAGTTAAAGGGGTTGTCCCACGAATAAAGCACATTTTAAACAATAGATCTTGGCATAAAAATAAGTTCCACAATTGGATGTGTTGAAAAAAATGTTCCTGTGCTGAGATAATCTTATAAATGTGCCCCTGTTGTGTACTGTGTAGTGGCTGTGTCTGACCATGCAGGAACATGGTCTGACCATACCACAGCTCCTGGCCAGGGGAGGAAGCAAAAGAGAGTATACAGGCAGGACAGTATGAGATCACAGCTGCTGCTTTCTGTAAGGTAAAACGTGTTTAACCCCTTTACAGCCCATGACGTATAAATACGCATCTGTGCCCTGGGCTTTAAGAGCCTGACCCGTATTAATACGTCATGGCGATCGCGCGCGCACACAGGCTGTGCGGGCGCGATCGCCGCCGGGTGTCAGCTGATTGTCACAGCTGACACCCGGTACTATGTGCAGGGAGCGGTCCTGCACCGCTCCCAGCACATTAACCCCCGCAATGCTGCGATCGAAGTCGATCGCAGCATTGCGGTGGCTAAGGGGAGGTGACCGCAATACTCACCTCCTCTTCCGGCCTCCAGCGCTGTCTGCCGCGGCTTCCCGGGTGTTGCCATGACGACCCGATGTCGTCATGACAACATCCGGGTCACCAGACAGCAAGAAGATTGTTTGCTCATGCGCAGTGCATGAGCAAACAATCGTCTCGCTGTGCAGCACCGACTGCCTGCATAGCACAGGGATTGTGCTCCATCCCTATGCTATGCAGGCAATCAGAATAAAAAAAGTGAAAGTCCCAGAGTGGGACAAAGTAAAAAAGTGTAAAAACTCTCAGAAAGGGAAAAAAAAAAATAAAAAAAATTGTAAAAATATAAAAAAATAAATAAAAAAAATAATCCACCAAAAATAAAAATATAATGTACCCATCAATAAATATTATGAAAACCCCCCCCCAAAAAAACAATAAAAGTACACATATTTGGTATCGCCGCGTCCGGAACGACCCGACCTATAAAACTGTCCCACTAGTTAACCCCTTCAGGGAACACGGTAAAAAAATAAAATAAAAAACGAAGCAAAAAACAATGCTTTATCATCATTCCGCCAAACAAAAAATGGAATAACACACGATCAAAACGACGAATATAAATAAAAATGGTACCGCTGAAAACGTCATCTTGTCCCGCAAAAAACCAAGCCGCCATACAGCTCCATCATCTGAAAAATCAAAAAGTTATAGCTCTCAGAATAAAGTGATGCAAAAAAATTATTTTTCCTATAAAATGGCTTTTATTGTGTAAAAGCGCCAAAACATAGAAAAAAGATATAAATGTGGTACCGCTGTAAATGTACTGACCCGAAGAATAAAGCTACCTTATCAATTTTACCACACGCGGAGTAGAAAAAAAAAAACACAAAAAAAAACAATTCCTGAATTGTTGGTTTTTGTTTATTCTGCCTCCCAAAAGCTGGAATAGAAAGCGATCAAAAAATGTCATGTGCCTGAAAATGGCACCAATAAAAACATCAACTTGTCCCGCAAAAAACAAGCCATCACATGACTCTGTTAGCCAAAATATGGAAAAATTATAGCTCTCAAAATACGGCGATGCAAAAACTAGATTTTACAAAATATGTGTCTTTTAGTGTGTGACAGCTGTCAGTCATAAAAACCCGATATGATTCTGGTATCTCTGTAGTCGCATCGACCCGAAGAATAAAGTAATCTCATCACTTATACCGCACGAGGAATGGCGTAAAAAATAAACGCTAGGGCTGGGTTTGGGGTTAGGGTTGTGCTAATGTTAGGGTTGGGGTCAGGGTTGGGGTCAGGGTTGGGCTAGGGTAGGGTTAGGGTTGTTTTTTTTTTTATAAAAAATAAAATAAAAAATGACGATATGGCAACTAGTGTTGAACGCAAGTGCTCGCTACTTGAGTTTGCATCGGGTGCTCGGGTATGCATTGAGTATCGCGGGTGCTCGAGTCTCCGCCCCATATGCTTTGCAGCCAAAAAAAACTCACGGGGATTGCCTGCCATGCTCGAGCGATCTCCGCATGTTTTTTTTTGGGTGTCTAATAACCGTGAAACATGCGGGCGGGGAATCGAGCATTTCACTTGAACACCCGTCATACATGGTGCATACCTGAGTACCCGATGCAAACTCAAGTAGCGAGCACTTGCGCTCAAGACTAATGACAACTTAATCAATATGATGACATAATGTCATCAAATTCTGTGTCGTACCTCTGGGTTCAAAATGTTCACTATACCCCTTGATAAAATCCTTGAGGGGTGTAGTTTCCAAAATGGGGTCACTTGTGGGGGGTTTCAACTATTTAGGCACATCAGGGGCTCTTCAAACGCGACATGTCGTCCGCTCTCGATTCCAGCCAATTTTGCGTTCAAAAAGTCACACAGTGCTCTTTCCCTTCTGAACTCTGCCGTGCGCCCAAACACTGTATTTTCCCCACATATGGGGTATTGGCGTACTCAGGAGAAATTGCACAAAAGTTTTTGGGGTCCATTTTCTCCTCTTACCCTTGTGAAAATAAAAAAATTGGGGCTAAAACTTCATTGTTGTGGAAAAAGTTTGATTTTTTTATTTTCACGGCTCCATGTTATAAACTTCTGTAAAGGACTTGGGGGTTCAGGGTGCTCACCACATATCTAGATAAGTTCCCTGAGGGGTCTAGTTTCCAAAATGGTGTCACTTGTGGGGGGTTTCCACTGATTAGGCACATCAGGGGCACATCCGCTAATTATTCAAGCAAATTTTACATTCAAAAAGTCAAATGGCACTCATTCCCTTCCGAACCCTGCCGCGCGCCCAAACAGTGGTTTTCCCCCACATATGGGGTATCTGCTTACTCAGGAGAAATTGAACAACAAACTGCATGGTTCAATTTCTCCTGTTACCCTTATAAAAATGCAAAAGTGGGGGCTGAAAAACATTTTTGTGGGAAAAATGTGAAAATTTTATTTTTACGGCTCAATGTTATAAACGTCTGTGAAGCACCTGGGGGTTCAAGGTGCTCACCACACATCTAGATAAGTTCCCTGAGGGGTCTAGTTTCCAAAATGGTGTCACTTGTGGGGGGGTTCCACTGTTTAGGCACATCAGGGGCTCCCCAAATGCAACATGGCGTCCGCTAATTATTCAAGCAAATTTTACATTCAAAAAGTCAAATGGCGCTCCTTCCCTTCCGAACCCTGCCGTGCGCCCAAACAGTGGTTTTCCCCCACATATGGGGTATCTGCTTACTCAGGAGAAATTGCACAACAAATTTTGGGGTCCATTTTTTCCTGTTACCCCTGCGAAAATAAAAAAAATTGGGTCTAAAGTAACATTTTTGTGAAAAAAGTTAAATGTTAATTTTTTTCTTCCACATTCCAAAAATTCCTGTGAAGCACCTGAAGGGTTAATAAAGTTCTTGAATGTGGTTTTGAGCACCTTGAGGGGTGCAGTTTTTAGAATGGTGTAACTTTTGGGTATTTTCTGTCATAAAGACCCCTCAAAGTGACTTTAAATATGATGCGGTCCCTAAAAAAAT
Source organism: Phyllobates terribilis (assembly GCF_046119375.1). Classification (NCBI taxonomy): domain Eukaryota; kingdom Metazoa; phylum Chordata; class Amphibia; order Anura; family Dendrobatidae; genus Phyllobates; species Phyllobates terribilis. The sequence goes on from NW_027362771.1 coordinate 298,707,942, forward strand.
GGTTTTGTCAATTTTTTTGGAAAAATTAGAAATCGCAGGTCAACTTTTAACCCTTATAGCTCCCCAATAAAAAAAAATTTTGGTTCCAAAATTGTGCTGATGTAAAGTAGACATGTGGGAAATGTTATTTATTAACTATTTTGTGTAACATATCTCTCTGATTTAAGGGCATAAAAATTAAAATTTAGAAAATTACAAAATTTTCAAAATTTTCACCAAATTTCCATTTTTGTCACAAATAAACGCAAGTGATATCGAAGAAATTTTACCACAATCATGAAGTACAATATGTCACGAAAAAACAGTCTCAGAATCAGGGGGATCCGTTGAAGCATTCCAGAGTAATTACCTCATAAAGTGACAGTGGTCAGAATTGTAAAAATTGGCCTAGTCATTAACGTGCAAACCACCCTCGGGGGTAAAGGGGTTAAAAACTGGCAGGGAAATGTTTGGTGTAAAAAAACGAGTACGAATGCTGATATCTGCCCTTTAGGAATTCCCTTAGAGAGGTATTCTCAACTTGAATATTCAGCAGCTCACAGCAACCTTATATTCTAGTTTCTATGGGGGAGGGGAAAAGCAGGCATTCTATCTTGAGTGACAGGTCTGATCAGTACAGAATTGTAGCATTAGCTTTATGGTTCTACTGTAAAGGTACCGTCTCACATAACGACGCACAAGCGATCCCGACAACGATGTGACCTGGCCGGTATCGTTGGTGCGTCGCTAAGTGATAGCTGGTGAGCTGTCAAACAGGCAGGCTCACCAGCGATCAGGGGAGCAGCGACATCGTGGAAAGAATCTTTCCACGATGTCCTGGTCCTGGTTACCAGCCTGCTGAAGCAGGAGCAGGATGGTAACCATGATAAACAGCGGGTTACTAGGGGCACATGCGCACTTAGTAACCCGCTGTTTATCATGGTTACCACTCTGCTACGGTGAGCGGTAACTTCCCGCTCACCGTAGCAGAGTGGTAACCATGATAAACAGCGGGTTACTAAGTGCGCGTGTGCCCCTAGTAACCCGCTGTTTATCATAGTTACCAGCCTGATCGCTGGTCCCGCTGGTCACACACAGCGATGTGTGCTGACCAGCGGGAGGACAAGGACCAAAAAATGGTCCAGGACACTTTGCAGCGATCAGCGACCTCACAGCAGGGGCCTGATCGCTGCAAAGTGTCACACATAGCGACATCGCTGGTGAGGTCGCTGTTGCGTCACCAAAACCGTGACTCAGCAGCGATCTCGCTAGCGATCTCGCTATGTGAGACGGGGGCTTAAGACATTCAGTTATCAGTGGTTTGTACTTAAAGAGAACCTGTTACCATGAAACTGCAGTCTAATCTGTAGGCAGCATATTATAGAGTAGGGGGGCTAAAAAGATTGATATATACAGTGCCTTGAACTTTTCCACCTTTTTTTATGTTATATTCACAAACTTTAATATATTTTATCAGGATTTTATGTGATTTTCCAACAAAAAGTAGCAAGTATTTGTGAAGTGTAAAGAAAATGATACACGGTTTTCTAAATATTTTAAAAATCTAAATTTGAAAATTGTAACAAGCATTTGTATTGAGTCAATACTTTGTATTAGGAGTATTGACTCCCTTGAGTCAATACTCCTGACTTCCTTGAGTCAATACTTTGTAGGACCACCTTTCGCTCCAATTACTGGGGTATGTCTCTACCAGCTTTGCACATCTAGAGACTAACAATTTTACCCATTCTTCTTTGCAAACCAGTACTAGTACAGTGAGATTGGTTGGAGAGCATCTGTGAACAGCAATTTTTAAGTCTTGCACAGATTTTCAGTGGGATTTAAGTCTGGACTTTGACTGGGCCATTCACACACATGAATATGCTTTTATCTAAACCATTCCATTGTACAGTAGCTCTGGCAGTATGTTTAGGGTCGTTGTCCTGCTGGAAGGTGTACCCAGTCTCAAGTCTTTTGCAGTCTCTAACAGTTTTTCCTCCAAGTTTGCCTGTATTTAGCTCCAATGGCAGACACAGACAGAAGAGGCCCCTGTGCAAGAACAGTATCTGGGTCTCCCTTTGTGTCTGTGACAGGATTTACTTGCTGATTTGAAGATGGAAATGGGCCACCTTACCTCTTGAGCCCCTATGTGGCTGCATAGGTGGCACCAATACGTCCACCCCATTTAGCTCCATCCATCTTCCCATCAACTCTGACCAGCTTTCCTGTCCCTGCTGAAGAAAAGCATCCCACAGCATAATGCTGCTACTACGTTTAATGGTGGCACGGCAGCAGATGTTATTTGACTCATTTCATCTTCTCTTTAGGACATGCAGGGCATATTACTTGATTCATACACCCATGGTATATGTTGGTGATAATATAGTTCACAATATTGTGGGATGGGTCTGTATAGGTTTTTTGTTCCTTCCTCAGTGCCACTCCGCTATGTACTCACTGTGTTTAAAACAAACCACAGAAGAGTCCGCATAATCTCACAAAAGATATCACCACAATGGGGATATTCATGGACAACTAGCAAAAGGGCATCACAAAAACAACTGAAGAAAAGGGATGGGAAGAACCGCGACATAAAGCCCATATGCATTTGTTTGATGTAAAAATATATATATCTCTATTAAACATATCTTGGTAAAAAAGTCAGTTCAATTGCATAAGGAATCTTTAACACCAATGGCCATGTACAAGAAAAAATGGACGTAACAACCCGCCAGCCCTTATGGCATAACAGTACCGTCAATGATTACATTCACATGCTCCAATCAAAAATATCACTCCAACATTCCCACCAATTTGGGGCAGTTGGTAAACCATGATTAAATGTATAGAATAGAGTACATAGCTATCTTACATATAGGAAGCCCGAAGCGTACCACCGGCTGGATGGTGTACATCCACCCCAACGCGCGTTTCGGCGAACCTTTGTCAGGGGGTATATGGCAGTGTCAGTGTCATCCTTTTTAAATGTGCCCACACCAATCACCACGTGCACAGAACCGGATATCCGTGTTCTGATCAATCTGTTTGAGGACCTTTGATGACGTATATCGAGTCATAACAGGCGGAGCGGCCCACGGCGTCAGCATCATGTGGCACCCACGTCACGATCAGCTGACCGCGGCGTGGTCAGCTGATCGTGTGTGGCGGCGCGACTGCGCTGTGATGTCCCCGCCCTCCGGCTCGGGCGCGGCTGTCTGTGGCCTTTGCCGCATCCCCGGGAGTGTTGCCCAGTGCGAATTCCCGGGTGCGTGCCTCGGGTGTGACGGCCTGTGTCCATGCTGTGATGGTACAGGGGTCCTCCGACACATGCGCCACATTGCGTGCACCGTTACGTTACATCGTGGTCATGTGACTTGAGCCTGTCACATGATGGGCCCCATGACCGGAAGTAGAGTGTATTTAAGGTCCTGGCAGCTCTGTTTATGCACGCCTCTTGATAAAGCCTGTTGTACTGGGGGCGAAACACGCGTCGGGGCGCTTGCCTGTCCAATACCTCACTTTCGTGGCTCTCCACGCTACCCTCTATTCTATCCATTGGTAAGCATCCATTAATATTCATGCCTGACTGTTCCTAGGGAGGGCATGATCTGCTTCCCCTCAGGGTCTGCTACATTATTTATATATAAACCCTTTAGATTATTGTATGTTTTATTTACCTTGATGCTGCTAGTGGGTAATCCCCACATGGTCATATTTATGGGGCGGGAAGGCCATGGTTCTCAGCACACTGCACTTTTTGTCTGATATAAATTTGTGTGACTCTAATATGTATCTTATATTTGATGTACATTTATGTAGTAATAAAATCTGTTTTTTATGCCATATTTACTCAGTAGTTCTCCTGTCATTTCTAGTGTTTTGGAGCAGGCATTTTCATTGCAGGCACGGGATTGACTGTTTGCCTGACAATTAATTTTCTAATATGCAGGTCGCTGTTCATATAGAGACTAAAGGTAAACCCTGAAGGAGCTGTAGAGTTCCTAATCAGAGAATGGAGTATCTGTGTATACAACCACAATAAGCTGTACACTCCATAGAGGTGGACTTAATAGAAGAAAAAAGCCTTTACGTACACAGAAAAAATGTAAAGCTCGTTTTGAGTTTGTCAAAAGACATGTGGGAGACTCCCCAAATGTATGGAGGAAGGTGCTGTTGCTGTGGTCAGATGAGACCAAACTTGAACTTTTTGGCCACCAGGATAAACGCTATGTCTGGCACTAAACCTATACAGCCCATCACCCCAAGAACAGCATCCCCACAGTGAAATATGGCAGTGGCAGCATCACATTGTGGGGATGTTTTTCAGCAGCAGGCACAGGGAAAATGGTCAAAATCGAGGGGAAGATGGATGGTGCAAAATTCAGGGATATTCTTGAGCAAAACCTGTGTCAGTCTGTCATTGATTTGAGACTGGGACGGAGGTTCACCTTCCAACAAGACAATGACCCAAAGCATACTGCTAAAGCAACATTCGAGTGGTTTAAGGGAAAATGTGTAAATGTTTTGGAGTGGACAAGATCTTAATCCAATTAAAAATCTGTGGTCAGACTTTTTTTTGCCTTAAGGAATGGGCAAAACTTCCAGTGGCAAGATGTGGACATCTCAAAGAGACTTATCCAAAGCGACTTGCAGCTGTAATTGCTGCAAAAGCCTAAAAAAAAACCTCAAAAAAACTGAAATTCCTGATTGTGAGGCAGCAAAACATGAAAAATACCAAGGTGGGGGTGAACACTTTTGCAAGCCACTGTAGATGGGTTGGGGCAGTGTTTATCCTACTGACAGATTCCATTTAATCCCTCCCCAACATTGAACACACTGGTACATCCTATTTTTAAATGCGTTCCCACAATTGGACACACCGGCATGTCTTGGAGATTGCATGAGCCCCTTGCTGTGGTTAAACGGCATTTAGAAGGTTAGGAAGAGCATTTAGAAGGTTAGGAAGAGGGGTCCTTGTCCCACCCGATCGGCACCCCCACGATGTAATCGTTGGGGTGCCGATATATTTATGAAAAAACAAAACATAAACAAAAGAACATACTTGGCATTGCCAGGTCCAGAACGACCCAATCTATAAAACTGTCAAAATAGTTAACCCCTTCAGTGAACACCGTAAAAAAAATGGCAAAAAAAACTATGCCTTTTCATCATACAGCACATCATACAGCAGAACAAAAAGTGGAATAAAACACAATCGTAAATAAAAATGTTATCGCTGAAAACTTCAACTTGTACTGCAAAAAACATGCCTCATTCCACTCTGTCAGCAGAAAAATAAGAAGGCTATAGCTCTCATATTATAGCAATGTTAAAACAATAAAAAAAATTATAGTGTAAAAGCGGCAAAACATAGAAAAAATAATGTAAATGTGGTAATCGTACTGACCCAAAGAATAATGCTGCCTTATTACTTTTACCATATGGTGAATGACATTAAAAAAACAAACAAAATACAATTCCTGAATTGCTGGTTTTTGTTCATTCTGCTCCAAAAAACTGAAAAAGAAAGAAATCAAAAAATGTTATGTGTCCGAAAATAGTACCAGTAAAAACTTCAACTCATCCCTGTTAAGGGGATACCGCGACAGAGAAGCAAGAAGACCGCAGTGACTGGTTTCACGAACTCCTGCACTAGTTAGAAGTACTTCACCATCTTATTAAACAGTGCAGTTTTTTCCTTGCTAGCAGTGCATGGGCTAATCTGTTTAGATGAAGCTCCTGGAGCTTTCATACCTGTATTGTCTCAGCTGTACAGTGTTTGCCACTCCCCACTAATATATATGCTTGACTCTGGCACTTAGGGATTGCCAGTCTTAGTTCTTACTGCCTGGTTCTGGAGTTGGAGGTGTTTTGTGTTTGGAGTTGATGTTTTGGAGATTTGTTCAGGAGATTGCTGCTTGGAGTTTTGTCTGTGTGCACATCCTCATCCTCTCCTATTTGGTTTCTCCTTCCTTTAACTTCCCTGTGTCCCACTCTGTTGTTTGGTGCGTGAATTTTGTATGGTTGGTATTTTCAGTTATCCCTGTCCGTCAAGTTAGCGCATTCCTATACACTTCAGCTTCACACTACCCTGGGTGGGGGAGGGAACAGGTAAGGGTTGTTATAGGAGCATAGCAAGGCACATGAACCCAATATCTCCACCTTCAGGAGTAATCCCAGGGACAGGGATAGACTAGGGCACCCCTGGTTCTAAGGACCTGGTTAGCGCCCATAGTCCCAAAACCATCATGATAATCCCGCAAAAAGCAAGCGCCGACATGACTGTCAGCAGAAATATAGAAAAATTATACTTCCCAAAATATGACAATGCAAAAACTATTTGTTGTAAAACAAAATGTTTTTCAGTGCTTGATAGTAGCCAAACAAAAAAACTATATTAATCTGGTATTGCTGTAATCGCAACCAGTGGTGTAACTAGACTTTGATGGGCCCCGATACAAGATTTGGACCCCCCCCTTCCCCCCGTATGCTAGTATATACAGTGGCATGTAAAAGTTTGGACACCCAGGGTCAAAATTATTGTTATTATGAACAGTTAAGCAAATTGAAGATGACATGATCTCTAAAAGGCCTAAAGTTAAAGATGACACATTTCCTTTGTACTTTAGGCAAATATATATATATATAAATATATATATATATACATATATATATATATATATATATATATAGTGACAAAGTCACTGGTAAAGTGCTGGAGGGGAAGTATGCTTCACTGAGGCTATTAGCTTCAGTGATTTGAAACCCAGAAGTTTTGCTCTAGCACACTAATTGTTGAGAGGGGTTAAGCAGCCATTTTAAGGGCTGGGTTTTTGAGAACAACCATAGAGCGGGTGGGAGGTTGTTCTCCATATCTCCACTTCAGGGTGTGGTCTGGGGTTTAAATAGATGGCCTGCTGCGGCATTCAATGTATCTGGAGATTCTAACTTCAGAGAAAGGAGTTTGTGGTCGTGCTAACCTGAACTGTGTGTGTGTTGCTAACCCCGTGCGGATGGATCCCCGCAGGACTCTGGTCTGTGCTACCAATTTTTCTTTTGTTTACCCGTTATGCCAAGAAAAGCCTGTTTGTGTTGATGGACTTTACAGTGGTTTATGTCGTGCTTTAATAAACCACTAAAAGATTTAAAGTAACAGTGTTCCTGTGTTTACCTCCATGTGCTGTTGAGTGAGCAGATCTACCAAAATATATATATATATTTTCATCTTTTAGATTTTAAAAATTACAAAAAGGAAAATATCCCTTATCAAAAGTATCGGCCCCCTGCATGGTTAATACCTAACAGCCCCCCCCTTTTGAAAGTATCACAGATTGAAAAAGCTTTTTGTAGCCAGTCAAGAGTCTTTCAATTCTTGTTTGACGGACTTTCATCCATTCTTCCTTAGAAAATTCTGTGAGATTCTTGGGTCGTCTTGCATGCACTGCTATTTTGAGGTCTAGCCACAGATTTTCAATGATGTTCAAATCAGGGGACTGTGAGGACCATTGTAAAACCTTCAGCTTTCGACTTTTGAGGTAGTCTATTGTGGATTTTGACTTGTGTTTTGGATCATTATCCATTTGTAGATTGTGTCATGTTTGCATCAAGAATTTTTTGAAATTTCATTGAATCCATTCTTCCCTCTGCCTGTGAAATGTTCTCCGTGCCATTAGCTGCAACACAACCCTAAAGCATGATTGATCCGCCCCCATGCTTAATGGTTGACGAGGTGTTCTTTTTTCTGAAATTCTCTGCCGTGTGTCTCTACACATACCTTTGATCATTGTGGCCAAAGAGTTCTATTTTAACCTCATCGGTCCACAGGACTTGATTCCAAAATGCATCAGGTTTGTTTAGATCTTCTTTTGCATACTTCTGATGCTGCATTTTATGGTGAGGATGCAGGAGAGGTTTTCTTCTGATGACTCTTCCAATAGGAAGTTCTATTGTGGTCCCATCTGACCACATGACCTCCTCCCATTGTTACGGGTCAGGGTGGTGGAACCTCTGTGCCGAGGAGCAAGGAGGGACCCAGAGGGGCGTGACTAAGTATCAGCCCGAACCGACCCTGGTCAGACGGCGGCTAACGACTCCGTGACCAGGGAGGATCCGGGCAGAGGGACCAGGTGCTACTCTGGGGACGACCTTGTAAGAGAGCAGGTGGCTCCCACGGGTCAGGTGGCTGGAACTGACCGGTATGACGGATGGACACGGCAAGCAGGCGGAAGTCTCTGGTAGCTGACAGGTGGACACAGTTCGTGATAGCAGGGCCAGTAGCAGTCTTTAGGTTTACCAGGAAGGTGGTCACAGCAAGTGACGGCAGGGTCTCCAGGCAGGCTGGCAGGAAACAGGCGGGTGCTCCCAGATGAGCGGGCAGACAGACGAGGCAGGTAACTGGCAGGTAACTGGTGGGCGCTCCCAGGTGAGCGGGATGACGGACACAGCAGGTAACAGGCGGGTGCTCCCAGGTGAGCGGTATGATGGACACAGCGGATAACAGGCGGATGCTCCCAGGTGAGCAGACTGATAGCCAAAGCAGGTAACAGGCAGGTAACAGGTGAGCGCTCCAGGTGAGCAGGCTGGCAGGCTCGGCAGGTAACAGGCAGATAACAGGCTGGCAGGCAGGACGAGGAGTCAGGCTAGCAGCGGGACTTGAGGGCTGAAGCAAAGATCAGACACAGTGCAAACAACTTTGCTCGGGCACCTCCATTTTGGAGGAGGTGCCTTATAAATGGGAGGTCCTCCGGCAATTGGCCGGGGATTCCTTAGGACGGCGCGCGTGGTCCCTTTAAGAGAGGGGGAGCGCGCGCGCGCGCGCCCTAAGCACACTGCCGGGGAAGGAGCGCGTGCCGGAAGCAGCGGGGAGAGAAGCGCTGGAGGACGCCGCGCCAGGAGCGGGGAGGTGAGAGGGACGGCGTCTCTGCCTAGCAAGGGGCAGAGACGCCGATGCTACACCCATGCATCCTCTGGATCATCCAGATGGTCATTGGCAAACTTCAAAAGAGCATGGACATGTGCTGGCGTGACCTTGCGTGCCCTGTAGGACTTTAATCTATGACTGCGTAGTGTGTTACTAAAGGTAATGTTTGAGACTGTGGTCTCGGCTCTCTTCACGTCATTGACCAGGTCCTCCCATGTAGCTTTGGGCTGATTCCTGACCTTTTTCAGAAGCATCCTTACCCCACGAAGCAAAATCATGCATGGAGCCCCAGACGGAGGAAGATTAACAGTCATCTTGTGTTTCTTCCATTTTCTAATAATTGTGCCCTCAGTTGTTGCCTTCTCACCAAGCTGCTTGCCTATTGTCCTGCAGCCCATCTGTCACGCAAGGTGTGTGAAAGACTAAGTGCAACACGAAGGGAAGATATCATTCTGTCTCCCCATATCGTTCCTATATTGGTTCCTCACCAATCGCCGCACAGGAACCTAAGCCCTGTATTTCCCTAGAGCTTGGCCCTGGATAGCGAAGGGAGGATGAGCACTAGTGTTGAGCGAGCTCCGAGTATTTACAGCTGCTCGGTGATATGTTTGAATCGCTCCCGTGTGCATGATTTGCGACTGTTTGACAGTTTTACTACATGTGAGGAATGTCTATTTCTTACACATTCCTCACATGTAATAAAGATGTCAAACAGTTGCAAATCATGCACACAGGAGCGATTCAAACATATCACCGAGCAGCTGTAAATACTCGGAGCTCACCCGAGCATACTCGGAACAGAACATACTCACTCAACACTAATGAGCACTAGTCAGTCCCCACTAACAACTAAAGACAACAAGGCAGACAAACACGGGGGAAAGTAACTTAGCTTGAGCCGACTTCAGAGAGATTACACCAAAAGTCCTCCTAGCATAGAGAGGAAGTAAGCAGACTGCAATAGCTCCAAGCCTTCACAAGGGAACATGTGAATATCACCGGCACCTCCCTGTAGCAAACAGAAAGTATTTAAACACCCAGGCCTGGGTGTCAATTAGCAGGAGGGAGGTAGCCACTGTGTCCTACAGTGAGACAGATTTAAGAAGGCGTCTGTAATGCCAAACAGAGAGATCTTCTGCAACCAACTGCAGGGCGACTGTCACATCTGACACACCCGTGACACCATCCCAGCCTCGTGCATGTCTACAGTTTTGCCCACGGTGTCCTTAGACAGCTGTTTGGTCTTGGCCGTGGTGGAGAGGTTGGAGTGTGATTGATTATGTGGACAGGTGTCTTTTTTGCAGATAACAAGTTCAAACAGGTGCAATTGGGTAATGAGTGCAGAGTAGGAGGGCTTCTTAAAGAAAAACTAACAGATCTGTGAGACCCAATATTCTTGCTGGCTGGTAGGTGATCAAATACTTATTTCATGCAAAAAAATGCAATTTAATTTTTTAAAAATCATACAATTTTCTGGTTATTATTTTTAAATTCTGTCTCTCACAGTTGAAGTGTGCCTAAGATAAAAATTACAGACCTCTCCATTCTTTGTAGGTGGGAAAATCGTCAGTGTATCTGACGCGCCCCCTGGGCCGTGGGGTACTCAGTGCCGGGCTGGTCGTTGCTAGGGGAGTGGCAGTGACCCAGTCCATGACCCAGGGCAGTCAATCAAAAAGGGGATATTTACAGGGGAATTAAAGTTTTTGTATAGAGTTCGTGACGCCACCTGTGGTATGCGGCTATATGGAGCCGCCCCTGCTGTGCAGAACCTCTGGGGCTGATGTTTAGTGCAGCAGAGTTGGTTCAGCTCTCCACAGGGAGAGCTTAGCTCCAGGGCAGCGTAGAGATGTTGTAGTTGTTATAGGTGATGCTGGGCATTGTAGTGCAGGGGTGATGGCGCAGAGAATAATCACAGAGACAGTGGGGTGCAGTCTTCAGGGTCTTTACTCACGGTTGTTGCAGTCCAAGTTACAGGTACCAGTGTAACTTCCCTCGTCGTGCTGCGCTTACTCAGGGAGAGGTTCAGTCAACCCTCAGATATCTCTAGAGCACTCAGCGGGACCCCCTTCTGTGTGTTCTCTTTCTGGCCGTCTCCCTGCACCTCATACCTAGTGTCCCAATCCGGTACCCGCGGGCCTTGTCGGGCGACGTCTGTTCCGTCCCCTGGGTCCTCTATGGCTACCTTCTTGGTGAGACTGATATGGACTGTTGGCTGCAGGACTTGAAATATTGCAGCCTCCGGTTTCTAGTTGAGACATAGAGTCCTCCGCTAGTTGAGGGACCGGTTCCCTTTGTGCGACCTGACCCCTCCACCTCCTGGTGGATTCGGGCGTACGGGTGGCCTCCAGCACTGCCCGTACCCCTGGGGTCCCTTCTTCACTCCTGGAGCCTTTCTCCTGCTCCTCTCCTTCAGTCCTGGGCCTCTCCTCAGGCCCTCCTCCTGAGCAGAGCTCCTACAGAGCTCCTGCTCCCAACTCCTCTCACTGTAGACTGTTCTCTACTAGAATGTTCCACCCTCTTTTTATATCACTTCCTTTCATGTGCTCCCCTAATCTTCTTCCTCCACCCACACCCTCTACATAGTTCCACCCTTCAGCTAGGGATCAGGGACTGTGCTCTCCCTTAGGAGCAATCTCGCCCTGCCCCCACTGAAGTAGAATGTGCTGGATGCAGGTGTTAGGGTCCCGGGCTGTACTCCTTCCTTACCTGAGAGTAAGATACCACACCTCTGGGTGAGATGCAGTACCTCTGTGGCGACCGAACACTCAGGGACGCCACATACCCCCCTGGTAAAACACAGCACGTCCGCGGGGTAGAACAGAGCAAAACAGGGTATTTTACAGACATGCAATTTTTAGAATGCATTCGCATATAAGATCATAAACATAACATTTCTTCCCTTTGTGGGAGGCACATTTCTTAAACGTTGCATTTGTCTTATCAAACATTATAAAAGCAGTTTTAATAACATTTTCCTTTTCACATAAAAGATTTTTAACAGGTTACAACGCGATCTGCAACCGGGTGTCCATCTCACTGACAAAGGTGGAAAGTGTAACATGAGGGACCCGCCCGAAAACCCTCAAAGTAGGCCCTGGGCGTGGCAGCAGGGCATGAGTGATCCAGGTGTTGGACCACGTCTTCGGCCACGCCAAACGGGTTTTTGTTCTGAGGTCAGCTTTGTATGTATAAAACCAATAAGGGGCACTTTAAGAAGTGCAACTATGTACAGATGAAAGTTCTTTGGTTATTCACTGTCCATAACCTACAGTCTTTTTAAACGGGTAACTATAAAACTTCAAAGGCACACAAATTAACTTTTTAAACTGGCAGGGTTGCACCCTTCCAGGTAACTATAGACAGTTTTTTTTTCAACAAACAGTTTTTAACAGTGGTGCTCCCTCCGGGGGAACTCCTGATTCCTGCAGGCTGACCCAGCCGGGTCCTCAGCCTCGCACTGCAGGGGCATGTCTCTCCTCTTCGCCACTCGGTATACCTGGAGAGCATACCACCCGCGCTCGCCTTTGTGGCGGGTAAAGGTGATATAGTCGCCGGGGTAAAGGTCTCGGCCAGGATGCCCCTGTTGGAGGTGGGATTCTACATCCCGCCGGTTGACGAAAACATCCCGATCGGTGTGCGGCTCTCTCACAAAGCCCCACCCGACGTCTGGATCAAACTTGACGACTACCCCCTCCAGACGGGGGCTAGGTGTGGCAGTTCTTGCTTTGCGGGTCCGGATTTTGGCCGCCATGTTCCGGGCCTACATCTGTTCCTACCGCACCTGCCGGTCGTGACGCTCCTTCTCTAACTGCAGGAGCTCCCTCCTACAGTGCTCTTCCCTCCTGCGGGCCTGCGTCTCCCACGGGAACCCCATGAGGTTCCCCTCCCGGTTGTCCCACCAGAACTCCACTCCTTCAGGGCAGGTAACTGGAGGTGCAGGTGCAGGTATTAGAGGGGGTCCTTGCTGGTCCTCATATCTGGTGAACGAGTCGTAGGAGGGGGTTCTGTACACCCACTCGGGTGCGGGGACAGGTGGCTCCGGTAGGGGGCCCAGGAGCAGGTTGGCGGAGCAGGCGCCCGGGATCGGGGGTTCCGCCAGGGGGGTCTAGGAGCCGGTCAGTGGAGCAGGTGCCCGGGACGGGAGATTCCGCCTGGAGACCGGGGAGCAGATCGGCAGAGCAGGCGCCTGGGATTGGAAGTTCCGCCAGGGGGCCTAGGAGTAGGTCGGTGGAACAGGTGCCCGGGATCGGAGGTTCCGCCAGGGAGCCCAGGAGCAGGTCAGCACTCTCAGCGCCCGGGACAGGGAGTCTCTCCTTACCTGCTCCCACGGCCGCGCTTGTGCCGTCCTCTGCCTCCTGGCTATGTTCAGGCTCCTCCTGGGCTGGGATGCTGCTGGTGGAGTGCAGCGCTGGCTGCTGCCGGATCATCAGCTTCTCCTTTTTACAGCCGGCAATGGCGTCCTGCTGGGCCTTATCCATTCTCCTGCCTAGCTCCTGGATTTCAGCCTGGAGGAATTCAGTATCCTCCAGGGATAACTCCGCCATGGCCTCCTCCAAGGTGAGAGGCGTTGCTGCTTGCTGCAGGGCACGGACGGGAGCTGGCTCCTGACTCTCCATCTTGCCCGCCAGGTGCGGTCTGTCTGTACTCCTGGAGACTCCGTCCTGTCTCCCAGGTTTATTCTCTCCTCTCCCCTTTCGGAGGCGGTTCCATGGCAACTTGCAGTCGGCCACACCTTGGGGCGGCCCCCCCAGCTTGATGGACACATCCACATACATGGTCACTGTTGCTCGGGGCGGGCCTCGCTTTTGGCACCATTCTGGAAACCAGCCCACGATGGGAGGTGGTTTCTTGTTGTCTTTCAGCTCGCACATAATGGCGCCTGTTCTTCTGGGGCGGGCACCACATTCAGTATAGAACACAGTCTCTAGGTGCACAATACCAGGTGATAACGGGTGGGTTCATATCCTGTTCGTGACGCCAAAGATGACGCGCCCCCTGGGCCGTGGGGTACTCGGTGCCAGGCCGGTCGCTGCTAGGGGAGATGTCACAGTGGCGGTGACCCGATCCGTGACCCAGGGCGGTCAATCAAAAGGGGTTATTTACAGGGGATTTTATAGTTTTATATATAGTTTGTGACGCCACCGGTGGTATGAGGCTAAAGGGAGCCGCCGCTGCGGAGCAGGTCCTCTGGAGCTGATGTGGATGCAGCAGAGTTGGTTCAGCCCCCCACAGGCATAGCTTAGCTCCAGGGCAGTGTAGAAATGTTGTAGATGTTATAGGTGATGCTGAGCGTTGTAATGCAGGGGTGATGGCGCAGCAGCAATAATGGACAGAGGCAGTGGGGTGCAGTCTTCAGGGTCTTTACTCAAGGTTGTTGCAGTCCAAGTTACAGGTACCAGTGTAACTTCCCTCGTTGTGCTGCGCTTACTCAGGGAGGGGTTCAGTCAACCCTCAGATATCTCCGGAGCACTCAGCTGGACTCCCTTCTGTGTGTTCTCTCTCTGGCCGTCTCCCTGCACCTCATACCTAGTGTCCCAATCCGGTACCCGCGGGCCTTGTCGGGCGACGTCTGTTCCGTCCCCTGGGTCCTCTATGGCTACCTTCTTGGTGAAACTGATATGGACTGTTGGCTGCAGGACTTGAAATACTGCAGCCTCCGGTTTCTAGTTGAGACATAGAGTCCTCCGTTAGTTGAGGGATCGGTTCCCTTTGTGCGACCTGACCCCTCCACCTCCTGGTGGATTCGGGCGTACGGGTGGCCTCCAGCACTGCCCGTAACCCTGTGGTCCCTTCTTCACTCCTGGAGCCTTTCTCCTGCTCCTCTCCTTCAGTCCTGGGCCTCTCCTCAGGCCCTCCTCCTGAGCAGAGCTCCTACAGAGCTCCTGCTCCCAACTCCTCTCATTGTAGACTGTTCTCTACTAGAATGTTCCACCCTCTTTTTATATCACTTCCTTTCATGTGCTCCCCTAATCTTCTTCCTCCACCCACACCCTCTACATAGTTCCACCCTTCAGCTAGGGACCAAGGACTGTGCTCTCCCTTAAGAGCAATCTCGCCCTGCCCCCACTGAAGTGGAATGTGTTGGATGCAGGTGTTAGGGTCCCAGGCTGTACTCCTTCCTTACCTGAGAGTGAGGTACCACACCTCTGGGTGAGATGCAGTACCTCTGTGGCGACCGAACCCTCAGGGGCGCCACATATCAAATACTGATTATCACCACTGAATTTATAGTCATCTCCCATCCACTCCCCCACTGTGCGGTGTTCTCTTCTCCTGCTGGCAGCTGACTTAAGAGTGAAAGTGACAGGAGCACATAAAGTCACTGCCATGCACCCCTAGTCAAGTGCACGCCAAAGTCAGCTACTAGCCTTTGATTGGCCGGCAGCATGTACTGTAGTGCACGGACTTGACGGGTCTCTGTGCCACAATACTTTTCAGCTGAATGTGTGTCCAAGGATGCACATCCAGTTGAAGTTTGTGCTAGCGTCAGCGGTTCCTCACCCGCTCGGGCCAGGTCGCGACTTCTGTGACCGCTGACGTTACGCCCCAGATCTCACCGACCTGAAGAATAAAGTATTTTTTCATTGCTTTCCACAGGTTGCAGAGCACCAAAACAAACTCATAAACATAAATCCCTAATCCAGGCGCTAACTAAACAGGACAGACCCTGGCTGAGCTAACCCCAGCTCGATCAAACAAAATAGCTAGAGTCCGTAGCAACTGGATACTCTTCTCAGAAAGGGATTCTATCTTATCTCTCTCTTTAGCTACAAGACACATCCAGTCTCGGCTGCTTTCCTGAGCTGACTAATAGTGTTGAGCCACCCCCGTAGTGTTCGAGTTCGGTTCGGTTCGTCGAACACCCGTGTGTTCACCGAACTGTTCGTCGAACACCTTCGAACACCGTTAAAACCAATGGCAGGCAAACAAAAACACATAGAAACACATAGAAAACACCTTCAAAGGTGTCCAAAAGCTGACAAACTGCTCAGAAGACACAACTAACACATGGAAAAGTGACAAGTACATATAGTCATGCGAAAAGAAAAGAGGTGGAGGAGTAAAAGGAGGGGGAGACACAGATATAGGCATGTCATGCCCTTCTAAAATCCAAAAAGTGAGAAGCCGACACGTTCAGTCCACTCCTGCCCGTGCCACCTCCGTGTCGCCGGGTATGTGCCAGAGCCGCGGTGAACCCTGACGGCCAGCCCCCCTCTCCCAATACTGGTGCCTGTCCGCTGGTGGGTCGAGCGAGCCCCCCTGTGGTGGAGGCAGCTCTAAGCTTTTTAACTTAAATTGTCTCTCTAATTTGAATGAATACACTTTAAATCCATTTACAAGGATCTATTGGAGGGCAAGTCTCATGCCAGCAGCCGCGTAATTCCAGCTCCAGTAGCGTCCACTAAAGCTGCTGCAGTTAAAAAGCTTTTATAAGGATCGAGCTCGGCTGTCCACCGCAAGGCATCCTACTGCCAGTCCCAGCCCCTATGCCTTGGGGTGCCTCCTGATGCTCTTCACTGAGTATCCCGTGGTCCCGAAGCATTTCCTTTGAAAAAATTAAGTGTCCAAACTACAGGTGGTGTAGCTTGCTTAACAGCCGGGATAATCCGCTGACTAGCAGACACTGCTACTAGGCACAAAGTATTTCCTGGGCTAGATGCAGTTAAAAATTTGTAATTAGATACTCTCGTTGGATGCTGAGAAAGCATTCCATAGAGTCTCCTGGCACGCCATATATGATTCTCTTAAAAAGCTTGGTGTAGGGGTCTAGGGGACCCTTTTATAGCCAAAATCACGGCCCTGTATCACAATACGTCACCTAGGCTGAAGATAAATGGAACTGTAGCACCCTGAGGGCTCGGTTGCTACAGAGGTATTGCACCTCACCCAGAGGTGTGATATCTCACTCTCAGGTAAGGATGGAGTGTGGATCAGGACCCGACACCTGCATGCATTACACCACATTGCCGTGGGGCAGGGCGACCAATATGCCTCTGAGATGGGCACGACAGTCCCTGTCCCTGGCTGGAGTGGGGGGAGAGAACACTGAGGAAGGGGAACCCTGTAGTGCAGGAGCAGGGAGGAAGCAGTTCCTGGGTGCATTGAGAAGGGAGTATAAAAGGTGGGCACCATCTTAGTTCAGTGCAGAGAAGTCTGAGCAGAAGTGGCAGGGATCAGGGGCTCTGCATGAGCTCTGCTCCGGAGGCGGGCCTAGTAACAGAGGCCCAGGCCTGGAAGAGGGAGAAGGAAGGAAGAGGAGCGGAGAAGGCTCCAGGAACGAGGAATGAAGGGATCCCAGGGGTGCGGACGGGCGAGTCGCCACCGCACGCCCGAATCCACCTGCGTGGAGGGGTCAGGCCAAAGGGGGAGACCGGTCCCCGAAACTAGTGGAGGCAGGAAACGACCCTCAGCTAGAAACCGGAGGCTGTGACATTTTATGTGGCGCAGCCCCTCGCTACACCCGCTAGGAAGGCACCACATAGGGTCAGGGAAACTGGCGCCAAGTTTATCAAGAGGAGGCCCGAGGCAGCCGGACAGAAGGGTTGGTAAGAAAGGCCAGACAAAGGACACACAAAGGGGGTCCTGTGAAGCGCTCCAAAGTTATCTGCGAGTTGTCTGAGCCCCTCACCTGGTGAGCACAGTACGACGTGGGCAGCCGTTACCTGCAGACGTGGTCTGGATAATAAGAACTGTGAGTAAAGGCCCTGGACTGCATCACTGACTCCGTGTCGTTACTGCTGCTACCCTGCACCATCACCCCCATCCTCCGCATACACTGCCCTGAGGCTATACTCCTCCCGTGGGGAGTTATGCTATGCTCTGCTGCACCCACAACACCAGCCTCAGCGGTCTGCCCTGCAGCGGCGGTTCACTCTGACCGCAATCCACGGGTGGCGTAGTCGGACATTTAAACATCAAAACCACATAAATAGTTCCGCCACTGGTTTGACCACCCTGAGCCACGGAACCGGGTCGCCGCCACGAAGACTACAACCACCAGCATCCACCAAAAAGGGTCCGGCTCCGGGTGTCCCAAGGCCCAGGGGGTGCATCAGAACATTTTCATCACCTTTCACAATCACCAATGGGACAAGGCAGGGATGTCCTCTGTCCCCTCTCTTATACATCCTAGTGACGGAGCACCTGCTCTCATCAATTCGCCATAACCCCAATATTAGGTGGATTGAGGTGGGAGGCACCGAGTACAAGTGCTCTCTATTTGCTGATGATGTCCTAGTATATATCACTCAATCACATATATCCATCCATGCTGTTATGGCTGAAATAGATCACTTTGTTACATGGTCAAATTTTAAAATCAATGCAGCGAAGTCTGAGGCCCTCGATGTCTCCCTCCCCAAATCCATATAGGATTCCATCCAGTCCAACTTTCCCTTTGCCTGGCCCTCACAGGGTATCAAATACTCTCCCATCTATGTTATCTTAATTTTGGGCCCTTTATTGAACAACTCCATACAGACCACGGTTGGCAAGTTAGAACTGTAAGATTCACTACGTGAACCACTGGTGTTTTGTGGAAAAGCACATGTACACTGTGTTCCAAATTATTATGCAAAAAGTGTTTAGGAGTGATAAGGGAAGAATTTGTTTGTTTGTCAGTTAAACTCATTGATGGTGATGTGTGTCAGGGCTCTTTATATCACTGTAAGCAATTGCAGACACCTGTGCTAATTAGTTTGGCAGGTGTGTCCAATGAAAGGCAAGACTACTTAAGAAGGCTGTCTCACATTATTAAACAGCCTACATTTTCTGCCAAAATGGGAAAGAAAAAGGATGTGTCGGCTGCTGAGAAGCAACAAATTGTGGAGTGTTTAGGTCAAGGCATGACTACAATCAACATTGTGCGATGATCAGGATGAAGTGTCTTGGCAATCAAGAAGTATGTAGCTGATTCACAGTACACATGTGTGCGTGCTGATAAGGGCAAATTGAGGACTCTTTCCTACAGGCAATTACGTCAGGTTAAAAGAGCAGCGGCAAAAAAGCCTTGTCATAGCAGCAGACAAGTTTTTGAAGCTGCTGGTGCCTCCAACGTCCCCCGAACAACAAGATGCAGGGTCCTTCAGAGGTTTGCAGCTGTGCATACGCCATCCTGTCGACCTCCTCTATCCACTTCACACAAGCAGAAACGGCTCCAGTGGGCCAAACATTACATGAAGACTGATTTCAAAACTGTTTTGTTCACGGATGAGTGCCGTGCAGCGCTCGATGGTCCAGATGGATGGAGTGGAGGATGGCTGGTTGATGGACACCCCACGCAAACACGGCTACAGCGCCAACAAGGAGGAGGTGGAGTAATGTTTTGGGCTGGAATCATGGGGAGAGAGATTGTCGGCCCCTTTAGGATCCCTGAAGGCGCTAAAGATGAACTCCATAATGTATGTGGATTTTCTCAAACAGCACTTCCTGCCATGGTTCAAGAAGAAGAACCGTGTATTTCACAGCAAGATCATTTTTTTGCATGATAATGCACCATCTCATGCTGCACATAAAACATCTGCATTTCTGGCTGATATGGGCATAAAAGGGGACAAACTTATGGTGTGACCCCCATGCTCCCCTGACTTCTACCCCATTCAGAACCTCTGGAGCATCATCAAAAGGAGTGTCTATGATGGCGGGAGGCAGTTCACATCTAAGCAACAGCTCTGGGAGGGTATTCTGTCCTCATGCAAAACAATTGAAGCAGAAACCATCCAAAACCTGACAAATTCAATGGACGAGAGAGTTCAGAAGCTCCTTTCGAACAAGGGGTCCTATGTGAAAATGTAACATCACCTAGAATAAAGTTTTGAGTTGAAAACTGTTTGATTTCAGTTTCTAATAACCTGCTAATGCTTATAATTTCAAAAATGACCATTTTTTTGGTCTTTATTAAAATGAAAAGGTTGATCGAAAAGTTTGGGGGATCTAAGAGTGTGGCAACCCAGTAGTCATGATTACTTCGAATTCTGACAATATGAGGGTCATGTTGCAGGTAGTGCAGCAAGAAGGCACTTATGTGTCTTGCGCATCTCGGAGCCCCAAAATTATTTTCCGGGCTAGATGCAGCTAAAAATTATTATTAATTTTAAATCTGGTGGAGCTTAGTATAGATGGCCTAATAGGATCAGTGCTGCACACTGCTACAAAGCCCAAATTATTTTCCAGTCAAGATACAGATAAACATGATTAGTAATTTTAAATCTGGTGGAGCTTATTATAGATGGCCTAATAGAATCAGTGCTGCACACTGCTACAAAGCCCAAATTATTTTCCAGCCAAGATACAGATAAACATGATTAGTAATTTGAAAGCTTAAAACGGTTGGTAGGGTGATTTTAACCAATCATCAAGCTTTTACTCTCCCCAGGATGACACAGGGGTAGAAAAGTTGTTTCGGATCCATGATTTGTTCATCTTTATGAACGTGAGTCTGTCTACATTATCAGTGGAGAGCCGCGTGCGCTTATCTGTCAGCACACCACCAGCAGCGCTGAACACACGTTCAGACAGAACGCTGGCTGCGGGGCATGACAAGATCTCCAAGGCGTAAGTGGCTAGCTCCGGCCATTTATCCAGATTGGAAGCCCAAAAAGAGCAAGGGTCCAGTGACACAGTCATGGCTTCAATGTTTACTTTGAGATCCTCCTGTACCATCGTCTCTAGACGTTGACTATGTGTCAGACTTCTTGTCTCCTGTGGCCTTGCAAAGGATGGGCTAAAAAAGTGGTGAAATGATTCCGCAAAATTGATGTTACCAGCAGATACTGTGGTTCTGTTACGGTTTGAGTGCTGAACACTTGACGGTCCCACGGTTGGCAAGTTGGAACTGTGAGATTCACTACGTGCACCACTGGTGTTTTGTGGAAAAGCACATGTAAGATTCTGCAACAGTCTCTGCTGATACTTCTGCATGCGTGCATCCCTTTCTGTGGCAGGAATAATTTCTGCAAATTTACTTTTGTACCGGGGATCTAACAGTGTGGCAACCCAGTAGTCAGGATTATTTCTAATTCTCACAATTCGAGGGTCATGTTGCAGGTAGTGCAGCAAGAAGGCACTCATGTGTGTTGCGCATCCAGGAGCACCAAGTCCCTGTTGTGTTGGTGGCGAGGTAACAATCATGCTTCCTTCCTCTGTCCTCTCCCCCCAACCTCGCACAGCAGAAATGTGATCAAGGTCTCCCTCATCTGATGAGTCTTCCATCAGTTCGTCCTCCACTTCTTCCTGGGCTCCTGCACCTTCCTCACTAGTTTGGCTGCTACCATGCGCCCTGGTAAAACCATCTCCCCCACCCTCACATGCCTGCCGCCTTGGTGCTGCCGACCGTCTGGACCTTGCAGATGTTAGCCCTTCCGCATACAACTCCTCCTCCTCTACTTCCTCCACCTCCTCTTGTGCCACCACCTGACTCCGAATTCTGTTTAACATGTGCTCCAGCATGTAAATCACCGGAATAGTCATGCTGATAATGGCATCGTCAGCACTAAACATCTTCGTCGCCATTTCAAAACTGTGCAGAAGGGTGCATAGGTCCCTGATCTGAGACCACTCCTCCAGCGTGATTTGCCACACCTCTGGATCTCGTTGGCCCAGGCTATACGTCAGAACGTATTGCACCAGGGCTTGTCGGTGCTGCCACAGTCGCTGCAACATGTGCAGAGTTGAATTCCACCGGGTAGGCACATCGCATTTTAGCCGGTGAAGTGGCAGGCCCAACGACTTCTGTAGAGATGTAAGTCGCTGAGCTGCGGGATGCGAACGGCGGAAGTGAGCACACAGCGACCGTGCCCTCTGCAGAAGGCCATCTAGTCTGGGATAGTGGGCTAAAAATTGCTGGACAACCAGGTTCAACACGTGAGCCATACAAGGCACGTGTGTGACATTGCCCCGGCGAAGGGCCGCACCCAGGTTTGCAGCATTGTCGCACACGGCCTTCCCTGGTTTCAGGTCCAGTGGAGACAACCATTCATGAAATTGGTTCTCCAGAGCTGACCACAACTCCTCAGCTGTGTGACTCACATTTCCCAGACATTTCAATGTAAAAACCGCCTGATGACGTTGAGCCCTACTGCCAGCATAGTAAGGAGGTGTGCAGGATCCCTTCTGCGCAGTTAGAAAGCTTGTGGCATGACCAGACAGGCTTTGGGTGCAGGTGGAAGACCGAGAGGAGGTTGACGAGGCAGAAGCAGTGGAGGAACTTTGAGATAAAGAGGATTGACGCACAACTCGTGGGGGCGGCAAGACTTGGACAGCAGCCCCTTGTCCTGCTGTCACCATAGTTACCCAGTGCCCAGTCAGCGACATGTAACGCCCCTGTCCATGCCTACTCGTCCAAGTGTCTGTGGTGAAATGCACCCTGTCACACACAGAGTTTCTCAAAGAAGCGGTGATGTTGTGTGCGACATGCTGGTGGAGCGCAGGCACACCTTTCTTTGAGAAGTAGTGCCGACTGGGCATCTGGTACTGGGGCACTGCGACGGACATAAGGTCTCGAAAATCCTCTGTGTCCACCAGGTGAAAAGGCAGCATTTCTGTAGCCAAGAGCTTGCAGATGGTGAAATTCAACCTCTTAGCTTTCTCATGGCTAGGAGGAAATGGTCTTTTACTTGTCCACATCTGAGGGACCGAGGGCTGGCTATTGTGCTTAGACGGGGTTGATAAGGGTGTCCCCGGCAAACTGCCGGTCTGTGAGGAAGATGCAGGCGGACATGTTAGGTTGCCTTGATCCAAAGGTGGTGCTATCGATGTCGGACAGCGCTCAACACCAGCTGGTGTTACCACCCCCAAAGAAAATGATGACCTGCCAATCACGCTGGCTGTTGCGGGTAAAGAGGTGGCAGGTCTGCGCCCCAAAACAGGTGTGACTGCTGTCCCCCCAGTCACAGAGGATGAAGAGGCCGCGGATGCACAAGATATGGCAGACGGTGGTTGGCCCGGCCGGCTAGGCCGCATTGTAGCACACTGAGCTTCCCACTGCAACTTATGCTTCATGTCCATGTGCCGGTTCATGCATGAAGTACTCAAACTATGTATTTTTTGGCCTCTACTTAGCTTTTGCTGACAAATGTTACAGATAACACGAGTTGGGTCATCTTTATCGATCTGAAAAAATGCCCAGGCTATGCAAGGCTTAGCACCCATGCGACCTGAAGAGCCACCACGACTTGTGGTGAGAGGTAGAGTTGTGTTTGAGGATGCAGTTGTTGACGTGCTTCCAGTACTACGTCTCTGTCCAGGAAGGCGCAACCTGACCTCGTCGTCACTAGCATCTTCCTCCACCTCCTCTGCTGACCTCATCTCTTGGCTGACTGTGGGTTGACAGTAAGTGGGATCTCCAACCTCATCATCATCACCCTGTGCGTTATCACACCCGTCGTCCTCAGAGGCAACCTGTTCCTGCCCTGACAAAAAACTAAAGTTGTCGCTTCAATCAGGTATTTGAGTCTCATCATCGTCTTCCTCATTGTCTCCACCAACAGGAGTTACAGTTTGGGAATGAGGGTCTACATTATGGTCAGAACCTTCTGCGTCTGGTCCTGGATCCGACTCATAAAGATTCTGGGCATCAGTGCAGATCATTTCCTCGTCTGGATTCACAGAAGCGCTTGGAGTCGACCTCTGATTCCCAGGCTATAGTATGAGTAAACAGCTCTGCAGACTCAACCATCTGTTCTACCTCATACTCAGACGGGCAGCTGGAGATTTGGGAGCTGTGAGGAAGCAAGTGCGATTGGGGTGACACCTTTGAGGACTGGAGTATTTGTGATGTTGAAGTTGATGTGGAGGAGAGCCCACTTAAAGGAGCACTTGATATCCGTTGAAGCACCTGCTGTTTTTGTGCCTCATCTGGAATTTGTAGCGATTGGCGTGGCCGTAAGAAAGGGATCTTATCACATTGTCCGCTAAAAGAAGTAGACGTTTTAGTTTGGCTGGAAGATGGTCTTTCTTCTGCAGATGTTACTGTTGCTTTAACACCTACCCCACGGACACAACCTTTTTTCCCCTTCCCAACACGCCTATTCCCCTTTCCACCAGCAGCAGGCCTTTTTCCACTCATTTTGGTGGTTAACTAATTCACAACTCTGGAGTTGTTTGCACAAAAAAACAATGGATGGTAACCGAGCAGAGCTGAGTGGACAAACTGTGGTATTAGGCCAAAACTATTGGCTGGGTTAGATGCAGAAAAAAATTATATTCAATTTGCAACCTGATGGAGGTCAGTATAGATGGACTAATAGAACAAGTCCAACACACAGCTAGAAGCCCAAATATTTTTTCAGAGGTACAGTACAGACCAAAAGTTTGGACACACCTTCTCATTTAAAGATTTTTCTGTATTTTCATGACTATGAAAATTGTACATTCACACTGAAGGTGTTATGTTCTGCTACCAAAGCTAAGGAAAGAGAGGAGATCTGTCCCTACTATAAGACTCAGCTGAATCCCTACGATGTAACAGGGAACCTGATCCTGCGATCAGACCTGCTAAAGTCCTAATCTAGTCTGTACGGAGACCTATAGATGTGAGGAGGGAATCCCTACAAGTACTAAGGACTGGGAGGAATATGGGACACAGAAATAGTAGCAGACAGACGAACAAACAAAATAGATAGAACATAGAGGTCCGTAGACCAAGCAAACTAACAGAGTTAGATACAGAGCACAGGCTAGCTAGAAAGTAGATATACAATGAAGTCCAGCAAAGCCAGAAGGGCGGAGCAGGATTAAATAGGCCAACAAGGTCATGTGACCAGCAAAGGAAAAAAAACCTAACAGCAAGGTTCTAACAGTACCCCCCCTTCTAAGAGGATCCTCCGGATCCCCTAGGACCAGGCTTATCAGGAAATCTCCTGTGAAACGCTCTGATAAGTCTGGACGCGGAAACATCATCTGACCTCACCCAAGAGTTATCCTCGGGTCCGAAACCTTTCCAGGCCACAAGATACTGCAAACTACCTCTATACCGTCTAGAGTCAAGGATGCGAGAAATTTCATATTCCCCGTCCTCCACCACCGGAGGAACAGAGGCAGAGGCGTCACCATCCGACACAACAGCTTTTTTTAACAGAGAGACATGAAAGACCGGATTAATTCTCCAGGAGGTAGGAACCTCCAACATAACAGCAGATTGGTTGACAACCTGAAGCACCTTAAAGGGCCCTACAAACTTGGGACCCAATTTCTTAGAAGGAATCCTCAACCGCAGATTCCTAGAGGACAACCAAACCATGTCACCAACAGCGAACAAAACCTCCTGTCGTTTCCTATCAAAGTAGTCTTTAGATTTTCTGTTGGCCTCCTGAAGATTACCACGCACATCCGTCCAAACTCTTTCCAAATCACCGGAAAAATTCTCCTCCTCAGGCACGGCAGATCCCAACTTGGAGAACGACCCAAACGACGGATGTCTCCCAGAACAACAAAAAAAAGGCGAACAACCAGCAGAAGAAGATGTATGATTGTTCAGAGCAAATTCGGCAAGTGGCAGAAACTCAGACCACCCCTCTTGATTGTCTGCCACAAAACAACGCAAGAACTGCTCAACATCCTGGTTTTTCCTTTCTGTCTGGCCATTAGATTCAGGATGATATCCGGACGAAAACGACAAATGAATTCCCAACCTGTCACAAAAGGCACGCCAAAAACGAGCCACGAACTGAGGACCCCTATCAGAAACAATGTCAGTAGGAACGCCATGAAGTCTGACAATTTCCTTGACAAAGGCCTTAGCGAGAGTTTTAGCGCAGGGCAGTTTGACGAAGGGAACCAAGTGACACATCTTGCTAAAACGGTCCACGACCACCCAGATGACAGTAAAACCCTCAGAGGAGGGAAGGTCAGTTATAAAGTCCATAGCCAAAAACTGACATAGCAGAGGATTTGCTCTCATTAACCCTAGCACGCAGTCTTCTATCCACCCGTATAGCTAATTGCATAGCCTGTTGCAAATCCTCAGGTGTAGGATAAGCAATTAGCAGGTCTTTAACCCTTTCACTGAGCCCAGCAAGAAATAGACTTTTCAGAGCAGAATCGTTCCACCCTGTTTGAGTGGACCAACGACGAAAATGAGTACAATATTTTTCGACATTACCTGATCCTTGTTTTAAACGTCTCAACTCAGTCTCAGCTGATGCCACACGGTCAGGATCATCATATAATAATCCTAAAGCAGAAAAAAAACTATCCACTGATCTGAAGCATGTATCACTAGGTTGCAAAGAAAAGGCCCACTCCTGAGGCTCTTTGCGCAAAAGTGACATTATGAACCCTACGCGCTGGGATTCATCCCCAGAGGACTTGGGTCTCAAACGAAAATACAATAAGCAAGCATTTTTAAATGAAAAAAATTCTCGATGTTCACCAAAAAATAAATCCGGCAAACATACCTTAGGCTCCAAGAAATATGCTCCAGGACAGTTACTCACGTGCTGACGGAGCTCGGCCACTTCCAGAGAGAGTCCCTGCAGGTGTTTAGCCAAATCCTGAACCGACACCATGATGGAACAAAAAAAAAAAAAAAAAAAATCTTTCCTTAGAGAATTTGCAGGCTGGACTTACTGTTATGTTCTGCTACCAAAGCTAAGGAAAGAGAGGAGATCTGTCCCTACTATAAGACTCAGCTGAACCCCTACGATGTAACAGGGAACCTGATCCTGCGATCAGACCTGCTAAAGTCCTAATCTAGTCTGTACGGAGACCTATAGATGTGAGGAGGGAATCCCTACAAGTACTAAGGACTGGGAGGAATATGGGACACCTCCTAACAGAAATAGTAGCAGACAGACGAACAAACAAAATAGATAGAACATAGAGGTCCGTAGACCAAGCAAACTAACAGAGTTAGATACAGAGCACAGGCTAGCTAGAAAGTAGATATACAATGAAGTCCAGCAAAGCCAGAAGGGCGGAGCAGGATTAAATAGGCCAACAAGGTCATGTGACCAGCAAAGGAAAAAAAACCTAACAGCAAGGTTCTAACAGAAGGCATCAAAACTATGAATTAACACATGTGGAATTATATACTTAACAAAAAAGTGTGAAACAACTGAAAATATGTCTTATATTCTAGGTTCTTCAAAGTAGCCACCTTTTGCTTTGATGACTGCTTTGCACACTCTTGGCATTCTCTTGATGAGCTTCAAGAGGTAGTCACCGGAAATGGTCTTCCACCAATCTTGAAGGAGTTCCCAGAAATGCTTAGCACTTGTTGGCCCTTTTGCCTTCACTCTGCGGTCCAGCTCACCCCAAACCATCTCGATTGGGTTCAGGTCTGGTGACTGTGGAGGCCAGGTCATCTGGCGTAGCACCCCATCACTCTCCTTCTTGGTCAAATAACCCTTACACAGCCTGGAGGTGTGTTTGGGGTCATTGCCCTGTTGAAAAATAAATGATGGTCCAACTAAACGCAAACCGGATGGAATAGCATGCCGCTGCAAGATGCTGTGGTAGCCATGCTGGTTCAGTATGCCTTCAATTTTGAATAAATCCCCAACAGTGTCACCAGCAAGGCACCCCCACACCATCACACCTCCTCCTCCATGCTTCACGGTGGGAATCAGGCATGTAGAGTCCATCCATTCACCTTTTCTGCGTCGCACAAAGACACGGTGGTTGGAACCAAAGATCTCAAATTTGGACTCATCAGACCAAAGCACAGATTTCCACTGGTCTAATGTCCATTCCTTGTGTTCTTTAGCCCAAACTTGTCTCTTCTGCTTGTTGCCTGTCCTTAGCAGTGGTTTCCTAGCAGCTATTTTATCATGAAGGCCTGCTGCACAAAGTCTCCTCTTAACAGTTGTTGATGAGATGTGTCTGCTGCTAGAACTCTGTGTGGCATTGACCTGGTCTCTAATCTGAGCTGCTGTTAACCTGCGATTTCTGAGGCTGGTGACTCGGATAAACTTATCCTCAGAAGCAGAGGTGACTCTTGGTCTTCCTTTCCCGGGGCGGTCCTCATGTGAGCTAGTTTCTTTGTAGCGCTTGATGGTTTTTGCAACTGCACTTGGGGACACTTTCAAAGTTTGCCC
The DNA here is from genome assembly GCF_046119375.1 of Phyllobates terribilis. Taxonomy (NCBI): domain Eukaryota; kingdom Metazoa; phylum Chordata; class Amphibia; order Anura; family Dendrobatidae; genus Phyllobates; species Phyllobates terribilis. The sequence goes on from NW_027362771.1 coordinate 298,735,875, forward strand.
AATTTTTCGGACTGACTGACCTTCATTTCTTAAAGTAATGATGGCCACTCGTTTTTCTTTACTTAGCTGCTTTTTTCTTGCCATAATACAAATTCTAACAGTATATTCAGTAGGACTATCAGCTGTGTATCCACCTGACTTCTGCACAACACAACTGATGGTCCCAACCCCATTTATAAGGCAAGAAATCCCACTTATTAAACCTGACAGGGCACACCTGTGAAGTGAAAACCATTTCCGGTGACTACCTCTTGAAGCTCATCAAGAGAATGCCAAGAGAGTACAAAGCAGTCATCAAAGCAGAAGGTGGCTACTTTGAGGAACCTAGAATATAAGACATATTTTCAGTTGTTTTACACTTTTTTGTTAAGTATATAATTCCACATGTGTTAATTCATAGTTTTGATGCCTTCAGTGTGAATGTACAATTTTCATAATCATGAAAATACAGAAAAATCTTTAAATGAGAAGGTGTGTCCAAACTTTTGGTCTGTACTGTAGATGCAGAAAAAAATTGTATTCAGTTTGCAACCTGATGGAGGTCAGTATAGATGGACTAATAGAACAAGTCCTACACACAGCTAGAAGCCCAAATATTTTTTCAGAGGTAGATGCAGAAAAAAAAATATATTCAGTTTGCAACCTGATGGAGGTCAGTATAGATGGACTAATAGAGAAAGTCCCACACACTGCTAGAAGGCCAAATATTTTTTCAGAGCTAGAAGCAGACAAAAAATTATTTTTAATTTGCAACCTGATGGAGGTCAGTATAGATGGACTAATAGAGAAAGTCCCACACACTGCTAGAAGGCCAAATATTTTTTCAGAGCTAGATGCAGATATAAATTATTTTTAATTTGCAACCTGATGGAGGTCAGTATAGATGGACTAATAGAGAAAGTCCCACACACTGCTAGAAGGCCAAATATTTTTTCAGAGCTAGATGCAGAAAAAAATTATATTCAGTTTGCAACCTGATGGAGGTCAGTATAGATGGACAAATAGAACAAGTCCCACACACAGCTAGAAGGCCAAATATTTTTTCAGAGGTAGATGCAGATAAAAATTATTTTTAATTTGCAGCCTGATGGAGGTCAGTATAGATGGACTAATAGAGAAAGTCCCACACACTGCTAGAAGGCCAAATATTTTTTCAGAGCTAGATGCAGACAAAAAATAATTTTGAATTTGCAACCTGATGGAGGTCAGTATAGATGGACTAATAGAGAAAGTCCCACACACTGCTAGAAGGCCAAATATTTTTTCAGAGCTAGATGCAGATAAAAATTATTTTTAATTTGCAACCTGATGGAGGTCAGTATAGATGGACTAATAGAGAAAGTCCCACACACTGCTAGAAGGCCAAATATTTTTTCAGAGCTAGATGCAGAAAAAAATTATATTCAGTTTGCAACCTGATGGAGGTCAGTATAGATGGACTAATAGAACAAGTCCCACACACAGCTAGAAGCCCAAATATTTTTTCAGAGGTAGATGCAGAAAAAAATTATATTCAGTTTGCAACCTGATGGAGGTCTGTATAGATGGATTAATAGAACAAGTCCCACACACAGCTAGAAGCCCAAATATTTTTTCAGAGGTAGATGCAGAAAAAAAATATATTCAGTTTGCAACCTGATGGAGGTCAGTATAGATGGACTAATAGAGAAAGTCCCACACACTGCTAGAAGGCCAAATATTTTTTCAGAGCTAGATGCAGACAAAAAAATATTTTTAATTTGCAACCTGATGGAGGTCAGTATAGATGGACTAATAGAGAAAGTCCCACACACTGCTAGAAGGCCAAATATTTTTTCAGAGCTAGATGCAGACAAAAAATTATTTTGAATTTGCAGCGTGATGGAGGTCAGTATAGATGGACTAATAGAACAAGTCCCACACACTGCTAGAAGGCCAAATATTTTTTCAGAGCTAGATGCAGAAAAAAATTATATTCAGTTTGCAACCTGATGGAGGTCAGTATAGATGGACTAATAGAACAAGTCCCACACACTGCTAGAAGCCCAAATATTTTTTCAGAGCTAGATGCAGAAAAAAATTATATTCAATTTGCAACCTGATGGAGGTCAGTATAGATGGACTAATAGAATGATGCTATGCCCAAAAGATTTTACTTTACTAGGTGCAGTAAAAAAATTGGTATTCTATACACAGGTGGTATATCTTGCAACACAGATAGCCTACTCCACTGACTAACACACTCTGCAATAGGCCAAAAAGGATTAGCTTTGCTAGATTCAGCCAAATGCTGTGAAAAAAACTTGCACAGCACTGGCACAGACCTGCCTGGCAAAAACTGATAGGAACTGATGTAACCTAGTCCTGAAAAGGACTGCAATTACAATTAGTCTTTACTCCCACAATCTATCTATTTAAGAGCACAGACCTGCCTGATAAAAGTCGTAGGAAATGCTGTAACCTAGTCCTTAAAAGGACTGCAATCACAACTATTCCCTACTCCCAAGCTATCTGTAGATTTGTGCGAAAATTGGCTTGAAATTAACAAGGTATAGCGCACACAGCAACAGCGGTGCCGTCTAACACGCAGCTGCAGCAGTGAGAAAATGGTGGCGACGGGGAAAATGGCTTGGTCTTATATGGCAAGGACATGTGACATACACTGCCAATGACACATGCCCTTGCTTGTGTGAAAAAAAGCACTTCGCTCCGTGTGTGCGCTGCTGATAGGCTGACAGATTGCACCTCCCCACTGTAAATGCGGGAAAGAGAAAAAAAAATGGAGATCTTCATTATTCCTGCAGAGATCCATCCCCTGCCCCTCCCCCCACCCCGCTGTACACTCAAACTGCGTATTAACATTAATTTTCATCATTACTGAGAAAAAATCCAGTTATGATTTTGGTGCACGAACAGTTATCGAACATAACCTCGAACAGCCGAATTTTTCTCAAATCGTTCGTGTTCGCCGAACGGCTCGAACACCGCCCAAAACAGCTCGAATTTGAGATTGGCGAACAGTTCGAGTCGAACAACGCTCATCTCTACTGACTAACTAAGGAGAATAGCCTGGTTAAAGGCCTGCCCGCCAGCAAGGTGTTCTAATCAGCACCTTTAGAGCTAAGATTTAAACCTAGCCTACCTGGCTTTGATACATCTCTTTGAAAATTAAAAACTTGGGGCCAAGCAAACATTTTAGTGGAAAAAATTGCAATTTTTAATTTACTCAGCCCAATTTTATACAATTCTGCAAATCTCCAGAGAGCTAAAAATGTTCAATACACCCCTATTCCTTGAGAGGTGTAGTTTCCAAAATGGGATCACTTGTGGGAGTTTTTGCTGTTTTGTAGAAACAGAGAAATCCCTTAAAAAAACCCCTTTCATTAATTATATCTAAAAAACTAAATAAAAAGAGCACTCTCAAAAAGATTCCACTAAAAGAGATGAGATTGATGGTAGAAATAACAAAAATCAAATGGCAACATAAGAAGGGTAGGTCAGGTAAAGAGAACTAGTTTTCCCTATCAAACCCTAATTTTTATTTACCTAACTGTGGAGGTAGGCACCCTAAATATACGAGATGGTGCTCAGCTCAATGATGAATAGCCCTATAAATCCCAGGAAAAATACACCATATTTAGCTTGATGGAGTACTTTTATGGTTCCAAATATTCATGGTCCCATGTCCCGTGTTTCTGCTGTTTTGGCATATCAGGCGCTCTTCAAATGTGACATGTCGTCTGTAGTTAGCTCCAGTCAAAATGGTGCTCCAAAATTCAAATAGCGCTCCTTCCTTTCCGAGCCCGGCCGTGTGCCAAAACAGTAGTTTTCCACCACATATGAGGTATCAGTAAGCTCAGGAGAAATTGCACAACAAATTCTGAGGTCCATTTCTTCCTGATACCCTTGTAAAAATGAAAAGTTTGGAGCTAAAGCAACATTTTTGTAGGAAAAATGCATTTTTTTCATTTCATGGCTCAACGTTATGAAATTCCTGCAGGTTCAAGGTGCTCACCACACCTCTACATAAATTTTTGCACAGGTGTAGCTTCCAAAATGGGGTCACTTGTGGGAGATTTCCACTGTTTAGGCACATCAGGAGCACTACAAACGAGACGTGGTGTCCGCTATCTATTCCAGCCACTTTTGCGTTCAAAAAGTCAAACGGCGCTCCTTCCCTTCCAAGCCCAGCCGTGCGCCCAAACAGTAGTTTTCCCCAACATATGGGGTCTTGGTGTACTCAGGAGAAATTGCACAACAAAATGTATGGTGCAATTTCTCCTGTTATCAAAAAAAATTGGGGCAAAGCAACATTTTTGTGGGAAAAATTAAAATGTTCATTTTTTCCTTCCACATAGCTTTAATTGCAGTGGAGCGACAAAAGGGTTAATAAACTTCTTGAATGTGGTTTTGAGCACCTTGAGGGATGCAGTTTTTAGAATGGTGTCACTTTTGGGTATTTTCTGTCATAAAGGCCCCTCAAAGTCACTTCAAATGTGATGTGGTCCCTAAAAAACGTCTTTGTAAATTGTGTTGGGAAAAATGAGAAATCGCTGGTCAACTTTTAACCCTTATAACTTCCTGACAAAAAAAAAGTATGTTTCAAAAATTGTGCTGATGTAAAGTAGACATGTGGGAAATGTTATTTATTAACTATTTTGTGTGATATAATTAGCTGGTTTATGGGCACAAAAATTAAGTTTTAAAATTGAGATTTTTTTAACTGTCAAATTTTCGATATTGTCATAAACGCAAAAAATATCGGCCTAAATTTATCACTTCATGAAGTACAATATGTGATGTAAAAACAATATCAGAGGGATCCGTTGAAGCGTTCCAGAGTTATTACCTCATAAAGTGACAGTGGTCAGAGTTGTAAGATTTGGCCTGGTCAGGAAGGTGAAAACAGGCTGGGGGGGGGGGTGCCACATTGGGTCACTTAGGGTATGTGCACATGATCCGCATGGGCAGCATAAAGTATGCTGCGTCCAAAGCGCTGTTATATGAACGCAGGTGAATCCGCATGTGTTCACTGAATCATGCGGGGTCACCGCATCCTATACATTGCAGTGATTTAATTTTTCTTGTGGAGACCAGCAATTCTGCAAGAGAAATTGACATGCTGCGGACTGTAAAGACGTGTCACATGTCCATGTCTGCAGGTGCACGGAGATGTATAGTGGACATGGGATTTCTACTCATCCCACCCACTATGCTGGAACATCCGGCCGCTGCGGATTGAACACAGCGCAACTGTGCTACGTCCAATCTGCAGCCATTACTGATCGTGTGCACGTACCCCTACAAGAGCATTTGCCCACATACTTGGCTGACACATTGCTCTCCCCTAGAATCCTGCACATTGTGACAAATGTGCATCACTAATAAAGGTGACCCTGCCCCACCCTGTACCGTGTATGTGAGAAATCATAGGATAAACCCCAGCCACAAGCGCCACTCAGGTCAGTGCAGGGGCCACTAGTGTGAGGGCTAGTCCACTCAGTGTGAAATGAAACCACAAATTGGGGAGAAGCTAGGGAGCCCCTCCGTGTACTTGTCCCTGGCACCTGTGCCCTCACTACCTGCCGCCTAATGCCACAAGCCCTGGCGCCCGCCGCCCAGCCTACAGTCAGCAATAAGGCGGGCAACTGGCAGGCAGGTACGTCACGTATTTACCGGAGTAGGGGGCGGGGCCGAGCAACCTCTCATTCTACTCTTCAGTGTGCTCTCTGCCTCACATCCCGCCCACCCGGCGTCTGTGACTGTGCGTGTGTCTTTAAGAGCGGAGCCCCGCCCCCAGTCTTCCTGCTGACAAGATGGCGGCGGAGAGCAGAGCGCTGTCCTATACGGTGTACAAGTGGAGCTCGTTCTCGTCTAGTTATCTTCCAGAGTGAGTACACGACGCTCCGAGCACAGCGTCCTCCTGGCCGGGGCAGTGCCCGTGTGTGCTGGCGGCCTTGTTATGTGCACGGCGGGTGCTGAGTGCAGGCCTTGGCCTCTTGAGCCAGATGTGGATGTGATACTTGTGACATGGGAGCTGCACACTAGTCTTGTGTGGCAGCCCGGCAGGGGAGGCTAGGGGTCAGGTACATGGAGCTCGTGTGCACAGTAACGGCCTGTACGTCCTCTGGTGCTGAGCGCTGCTGATCTGTGCGGGGTTGGGGATCTAGACTCTAGTATACAGTAATGGTCTCTGCTGAGCACTGCTGATCTGTGTGGGGTCGGGGATCTAGATCAGTACATAGTGCTCTAGTATACAGTAATGGCTTCTGCTGATCTGTGTGGGGTCGGGGATCTGGATCAGTACATGGTGCTCTAGTATACAGTAATGGTCTCTGCTGAGCACTGCTGATCTGTGTGGGGTCGGGGATCTAGATCAGTACATAGTGCTCTAGTATACAGTAATGGCTTCTGCTGATCTGTGTGGGGTCGGGGATCTGGATCAGTACATGGTGCTCTAGTATACAGTAATGGTCTCTGCTGAGCACTGCTGATCTGTGTGGGGTTGGGGATCTAGATCAGTACATGGTGCTCTAGTATACAGTAATGGTCTCTGCTGAGCACTGCTGATCTGTGCGGGGTCAGGGATCTGGATCAGTACATGGTGCTCTAGTATACAGTAATGGTCCATTCTCAGCACTGTGGAGCTAGATCAGTACATGGTTCTCTAGTATACAGTAATGGTCTCTGCTGAGCACTGCTGATCTGTGTGGGGTCGGGGATCTAGATCAGTACATAGTGCTCTAGTATACAGTAATGGCTTCTGCTGATCTGTGCGGGGTCGGGGATCTGGATCGGTACATGATGCTCTAGTATACAGTAATGGTCTCTGCTGAGCACTGCTGATCTGTGTGGGGTCGGGGATCTAGATCAGTACATGGTGCTCTAGTATACAGTAATGGTCTCTGCTGAGCACTGCTGATCTGTGCGGGGTCAGGGATCTGGATCAGTACATGGTGCTCTAGTATACAGTAATGGTCCATTCTCAGCACTGCGGAGCTAGATCAGTACATGGTTCTCTAGTATACAGTAATGGTCTCTGCTGAGCACTGCTGATCTGTGCGGGGTCAGGGATCTGGATCAGTACATGGTGCTCTAGTATACAGTAATGGTCTCTGCTGAGCACTGCTGATCTGTGTGGGGTCGGGGATCTAGATCAGTACATGATGCTCTAGTATACAGTAATGGTCTCTGCTGAGCACTGCTGATCTGTGCGGGGTCAGGGATCTGGATCAGTACATGGTGCTCTAGTATACAGTAATGGTCTCTTCTGAGCACTGCTGATCTGTGCGGGGTCAGGGATCTGGATCAGTACATGGTGCTCTAGTATACAGTAATGGTCCATTCTCAGCACTGCGGAGCTAGATCAGTACATGGTGCTCTAGTATACAGTAATGGTCTCTTCTGAGCACTGCTGATCTGTGTGGGGTCAGGGATCTAGATCAGTACATGGTGCTCTACTATACAGTAATGGTCTCTGCTGAGCACTGCTGATCTGTGCGGGGTCAGGGATCTAGATCAGTACATGGGGCTCCAGTATACAGTAATGGCTTCTGCTGATGGTGTGGGGTCCAGGATTCGGATCAGTACATGGTGCTCTAGTATACAGTAATGGTCTCTGCTGAGCACTGCTGATCTGTGTTAGGTCCAGGATTCGGATCAGTACATGGGGCTCCAGTATGCATTACCACTCTGTGCTCCCTCTGTAGAGCCCAACACTGTCTATCTGTGCGGGGTCAGGGATCTGGATCAGTACATGGTGCTCTAGTATACAGTAATGGTCCATTCTCAGCACTGCAGAGCTAGATCAGTACATGGTGCTCTAGTATACAGTAATGGTCTCTGCTGAGCACTGCTGATCTGTGTGGGGTCAGGGATCTGGATCAGTACATGGTGCTCTAGTATACAGTAATGGTCCATTCTCAGCACTGCGGAGCTAGATCAGTACATGGTGCTCTAGTATACAGTAATAGTATGTGCCCAGCACTGCTGATCTGTGTGAGGTCCAGGATTCGGATCAGTACATAAGGCTCCAGTATGCATTACCACTCTGTAGAGCCCAGCACTGCTTATCTGTGCGGGATCTGGATCAGTTACATGGGGTTTCAAAATACATAGCTGATCTGTGAAAGTTCGGGGAGGTTGTGGGTCAGGTACTTGAGTCTCTGTTATGACACTGGTCTGTGCTCCTCTCCCTGCTGGTACAGTCCACTCCTCAAAAAGGCCCACCCTTTATTTGCTGGTCTTGTGCGGTTGGTATTACCCAGGTTTTGGATTGTGGCACTGGCACACGATGAGGCTGGTTCCTGTGAGCTATTGTGCCCCTCTGTGCTGTTTCTTGTGTTCTGGTTCTCTTCATATAAGGTTCATAGTATCTCTAGTTTCTGCCATATGGTGCTGAACCAATATTACAATTTATTATTTTAAACTATTATTTTTACAACTCAGTTTATTTGGAGACCGTCTGGAAGATGTTTAGTTCTCATCCACTTTCTGTCCCTCTTCAGGGATGTGTGAACAAATGTTTGGGTTACATTCTCACCTACCAGAATTTGAAATTCAAAAATGCACCCCATTCACCATAAAAACTGCAGCAACTCCACGCCAAAATCTGCAAGTTTTAAGTGTTTTTTGTTCTTGTGGATTTACCAAAAGTTAAAATCTATTGAAATAATTGAAATGCGCCACATCATTTTATGCACAGGTCTTTTTTTCATCTTTTAGGTGATTGTAGATGTTGTGTCTTTCTGTATGCAGCTGTAATGCTGCCCATTGTAATGCCCAATAGCTATAAAGTTTGGATTCAAAATTGTGCTGCCATTGGGCATCATGATTAGTTGAGCTTTAGATACATGCAACAAGACGCAGCATCGGCAATCACACTTATACATTAATAAGCTCTTCCTGCAATGCAGTTATTAATTCGCCAGCCATTCCATTTTTTTCTTTGCACAAAATACTGATACACATATGACACTTGTATGAAGGCCGTTTATCAACCTCCAACTCCAACTCCGACTCCTCAATTTCCAGGACACCGACTCCAACTCCGACTCCCTCATACATGGCTCATGTTTAAGTTTAAGTAATAAATTTGCTGTAGTAAAATGGTAACTTCAGGCTTTTAATCATTATTATGATACAATAATCAAGCTATTTAGATAGAACATAAAATATATTTATTAGAATACAACTTTAGAAGAAAAAAACTTTTGCATATTTGCTATTTATTATACACTATTCAGTAAGTAGGGAACAAAAAACCTTTTCAACAAAAACGTAATGAATAACATTTGTGCAGTCTATGAATTTGTTCTGAGAAATAGTATCGCCTCCATCAGATCCTCCTTCATAGATGACCTCAAATCTGACCTAATTATTACACTAACTAGGGTTGGTGGCAAAGCAGTAACCACATGGGCAACATCTCTAACCGTTTCAGAGTATAAAGGAATTGCCTCAGTTTTGATGAACTCTTCTACTTGTTTGAGACAAAGTGAAAAATGTCGTAATTCCACAATTGCCCCTTTTCCAGCACGTCTCTTCATGATGGAATCAATTTTAGTGGTTCTGGTAGCAATAGCCAATTTCCTCACTTTGCTAATCAGTTGCAGCATGTCCCTCTTGCAGACTATCTTATTACCAGCTGCAGCAGCACATGTGATGAATAGGAGAGAGGTGTGAAGCCGCTTCAACAAGATCATCTAATTGTAAAGAATCATTTTGCTGTTCTTCTGTAGTAATATCTGTTTGTTCCTCCGTTATGGGAACAGGATTGTGGCCTTCCATCTTCAACATACTGAATCTGAAATGTTCTAGCTGCTGTTCACCTTCATTATTCTCATTCATCCGTTTAATTGTACTTCTCATGTTTTAAGCATTATCAGTTTTAATAGCAAGAACCTGTTCTTTTTTTGTTCTTAAGCCTGCTTTCCTGTTCACTCCAGCAGTTCTGAGATGAGTGCAGGCATTCCTTCCCCGTGTTTGTTGTTTTTCCCCCATATCTGTACAGGAGGAGCTTCACTACTTATCATTTACATAAACTTCAGCAAAGATTCATCTTGGCTAAAAGTCTAGAGCCTTAGATCCGGAATAGGACAGACATTTGTAGGGCATTTCATTACTTTCACAATTTCTTATGAAAAAATATTCCCGACAAAGTGCATTGAACTATTGTACCCCATTTATTATATATTTTAGGAGTCAGTTCATTTTATACCGACTCAGACTCCACAGCCCTGAGGTGCCCAACATGTTGTGGATTGATGTTATGAAGTGTGCACCAAACAGCTGGTATTTTGCAACAAGTTTTTATTTTTATGACCCTTTTTTTGCCTTTATCTGCATTTTATCTTTGATATTGTAGAATACCCCCCACCCATTTTTTTCTAATAGTGTTTGGCACTGTTAAAGGGGTGTTCTCGTGTTATTAAATTGCTTTAGATAGCATGTAAATAAGCAAGTTTTCAATTGACTTGCTTTTTCTATCTGCTGTCATTCTCCTGCAGTGAGAGCTTTTATCTTACATAGTGTACAGCTTGTTTCAATGGAACTCTGCCACTAGTGCCTGCCAGTGTGTGAATCACAATCCCCAGCACAAGCAGCTTCCAGAGCCATTCTAATCACATGTTACTTTCCAGAGCCATGTGTTTGTTCAAATACTCTGGTATTTCTGTATGTAAATATCTCTGTGTTGACTCGGAACAAACACTGACAAACTGAGGGTACATCCCCATGATCCAGAACCATCAGCGCTTTGGACGCAGCGTATTTTCGCTGCGTTCTAATGCCACACTTGTTTTGTCAGTACATGCGGATCCACCACATCTTATGACATTCAATCAGTCAAAATCGACTGACAGAAATTTACATGCCGCGGCTCGTAAACCCGCACCACGGGTGAGTTTACGCAGGATCAAAACAAGCACAGTAGGCATGGGTTTTCTATAAATCCCATCCGTTGTGCTTGTACTGTAGAACACAACGTTTTGAATGCAGCTCACGTGAACTGCGTCCAAAACGCTGCTGTTCCTGATCGTGGGCACGTACCCTTAATGTGTAGTAGCAAAATAAAGCTACTCACCAGAACTGTCACTAAAGGAGGAGCACCCGATCCCCAAGCAACCAGGATGTTGATAGTGAACTATCTAATTTCCTTGTCTGGTGCATGATGTCACTCAGATAGTGAGCTACTAGGAAGGGAAACAACCTAGGGAGACAAAGGCTCCTTAAAGGGGTTTTCCACTACTGGTACAACCCCTTCTCAATCCATATGTTCTCTCTCAGTAAAATAACACTTATGCTCACCTCAGGTGCCATTCGTGGCGGGGAGAGTGAAGCGGCCACAGATTGCCAAAAGGGATTGCGTGACGTAATAATGTCACGTAATTGCCGGGAGAGTCTGTGACAACACCACTGGAACGGCGCTGGAGGGGAGTATAAGGCCACGTTCACAAGTTCAGTATTTTACATCAGTATTTGTAAGCCAAAATCAGGAATGGCACAATCAGAGGAAAAGTATAAACATGAGCACCACTTCTGCATTTTTCACCCACTTCTGGTTTTGGCTTACAAATACTGATGTTAAATACTAAACGTGTGAATAAACAGGGTTAGTCCGAGTAGTGGACGACCCTTTAAGTTCTCTGTACCCACAGAGCACTTAGCAGCTCACTTGCATATGCTATTTATTCAGGAATGCATCAACCGATAAGATATAAAGGTGTCGATGGATTTATATCTCAAAGACCTGCCTGACTATATTTCTTTTTTTTTGGGAGGGGGGTCATCTTATTGACAGATCCCCTTTAAAACAAATTTGGCAAGACTGACTTTAGAGTTGTGCGAACTTCTCAAATACTGAAAACTAGATATCAGAGTCTATGTGCCGCTGTTTCTGTGCCTGAGTCCTTAGAATGTTTTATCCTAAGGCACATGGATGAATAGTCCTGTAGTCACTTTTATTTGGAAGCTGCATTGTATAAATTACCGTAATACAGAAAATCTTCATCCTTTTGAAATGATTGGTACACATACAGCATTTTGAGACTAGATGTGCTTTAGCAAAGCTGGCAGTAACCCAGACTTGACCTTGCCTGAAAGAACAAGAGTTAGATGAACTGCGCTACCTTTGTAAGTAAATAGGTTTCGCAAACAAAAAAAGGTTCCAAAGTTTGCTTGCAGGCTGTGCTTACTTTTGGCTTTATTTTCACCTCATCACATTTCGAGAGTGTTATAAAGTTATCCTACTGGAAATGACTGGCACGTGGTTCCTTTATGTTGTAGTGATGTTTTGTGCCATCGTAAATCTATATTTTGTTGGAGCTTACAGCATGTGAAACTTTGATAGTAAAAACAATAGCCTAATGTGGAGTTTGTTTCCATTAACAAATTGATAGTATTTTTTCAAGCGGACTTTATAATAAAAAAGCAATGATATTCTATTTGTTGCTATTCAAATTAATTCATTTTATATATGAAGTATTACATGATGAATACTGAGAAGGTAGCTATGTTCCTCCAAGATTCACAACATTCTAGAGATCTTCTGGTGCTATCTGCAGGGCTGCAGCTGAAATCTATGCATAGCTGGCCATGTTAAAGGGGTTGTCCAGATGCGATTCAAGTAGAAATTGAATAAACTTACAAATATCCTAATGGAAGCTGCGCCATAACTTGCAAATATGCTTATGAAAGTTTCGCCTGTCCTTTGGTCCAGGCAGATCCACTTTGTTTTTATTCCAACACACGCACCGGTCTGCCTCCCTGTGCTTCTAACACGATGTGGTTAATTGTGCCTTGGTTCAGTAACCTATACTTGAAAAAATACACCCGTGTGAGTGGTATTGTTGCACGTTTGCAATGCTGCATTAACACTTTTTTTTTTGGAGCCCTCAACTCCTAACTGAATGTCTAGGGATTCCTTGGCTTTATGACCTTGCATCTTTATTCATGCACTTGGAATGGCTATGAAGAGTGAAGTGTGTTGCAGACCCAAAGAGGTAGAATAGGCAAGTTGGGCAACCTCCTGGATTCTGAAATTGCACGACTCATAATTAGTTCAAGACCGGACGATTCCCTCCCCTCACCCCCAAAAACCCCTAGTCTTGTGAATGAGCACCCTTTTTAGTTGTTTTTTTTTTCCTTTCTATTTTTAATATAATATTAAAAAGAATGTGTCATTAGAATGACTTATTGCTTAAAATAATGTTTTGTGTTACATCTAGCTTAAAAAAATTGGCTTTTTTTTCTTTATCACAATATTAAAAATAAGTAGAAATCTTGCAATTTTCACATTGGCACTGGGACTCTTTTTGCCTAAAAGCTCCACTCCAGCATTTTTTTTTATTTCCGTGTTGGAGTGATGCCATTAATGTAAGTTCCTTGACCCTAGTAACATACTTGCCTGCCGCTATCTTCTTCTCTTCCCAGCGGTGCTTCGGTCCCTATCCGCCATCTTGTGACCGCAACTTCTGACTGGTTAAAAGTCAGAGGTAACGGTCACAAGCTCTCAATGTAAGTCTGAGAGGCTTGTTTTGGTCTCGTTCTGGCTATTATAGACTTGCATTGAATTGTGACTTCCAGATTGCAGAAGACCGACTGGAGTGGCACTGATAACCAAAGACGACGGCGAATTCACATGTACATTAGTTACAATTAACATATTCAGACCCTATCTTTAGTGTGTTCAAAAGTCAGCTGTGACATCGCTCATTGTGATTAGTGGATCCTGTGTTATTAGCGGTTTATAGAGACTTTACCTGTGACTATAGCCCTGCCTCTGATGAGGATAACTGATGTAAACTTTCAATTGTCAGGAAGTTAGTCTAAAATAGCCTCAGTGGCCAGTGTGAAAACTAGAATAACTTTTTTTTTTTTTTGACACTAGAGTTCCTGTCCTCTTCCTCTCTGAAAAGGCTATTTGCATATTTAAATTCCTAGGCATGCATTACATGGACTAGAAGTCTCCCTAACCAATTTGACACTTTCCACAAAGAGAAACTTTACCTGTTAGGGTATGTGCACACGATCAGTAATCGCTGCGGATGGGACGTAGTGCACTTGCGCTGTGTGCAACCCGCAGCGACCAGATGTTACAGCATAGTGGATGGATTTGTACAAATCCAATGTCCACTATGCGTCTGCGGCACACCCGCGGAAAGTCCGCATGTGGAAAGAAAACATGGTGTCGCTCATTAGGATATTGAGCTGAAGCCGCTGGAAGCTTCTCCGCAGCAGGTTCCGGATGGTGGAAACGTAGCCCTGGATCCCCTGTCAGGACTCTCATCCAGCCAAATTCGTTCCAGCTTTAGGCTAGGGTCACACGACCAATTGTTCTCTTATCCTAAGAAAACAGGCCGATTATGCTAATAAGCATAGTTTGATCACAGAGTGATCTAATTTTCTCGGTTGTGGAGAATAAAAAAAAAATCTCTATTTACTCCATTCTGTCAGTCCGTGAAAATTGGACTGCATTCGGATGTCATCATCATGCGGTCTGATTTTTTTTTTTTCTTCCTCTGACCCATTGACATGAGTGTCGGAGTGTGATCTGATAAGTGGATGCAACTTGTGCATGCTGCTATATTTTTTTTTTCCCACTCGTACGGACTCAATTTGAGGAAAAAATCGGACGTGCACAGCCCCATATAACAACATGGGAACGAGTGCTATCCTTCACAGCAACAGATTGCACTCATCTGATTTTCATAGTAGTTTGCACGAGCTCTAAGGCTGCATGCCCACGATGCTGATTTAATGCGTTTCTGTGGCTGCATTTCCGCCGCAAAAACGCATTAAAAACGCATGTTAAGTTGTCTGCCATGAATCCCATTGATAATCCGCATGTGCTGTGCACATGCTGCGGAAACTTACGCTGAGAATTATCATTGTGAGAAAATCACATGCGGATTTTACGTGTTTTTTTTTTCTGCCAGGTAGAAGCGTTTGTGAAGCGTTTTTAACATGCGATTTCGCATGCGGGTTGTCAAGCGCTTTTTCAAGCGATTTTAGCATCACATGGCAGACAACATGAGTTTTTAATGCATTTTCGCGGTGGAAATGCCGCCGCGGAAACGCATTAAATCCGCATTGTGGGCACGCAGCCTTAATTTTGCAGAATCGCGGCAATGCTAAAATCGCTTGGAAAAGCACTTGACAACCCGCATGCTAAATAGCATGTTCAAAACGCTTCATAAACGCTTCTACCTGGCAGAAAAAAAACGCATGTAAAATCTGCATGCATTTTTCCTGCCAGGGAGATCCAGAAACGCTCAGGAAAAATCCGGAGCATTTCTGCATCATGGGCACTTAGCCTTACACTGATGCGAGGCAAACCCCCTTGTAAGGAGAGAAATTGAATTTTTAAGATTTCTACTTCCACTGGAGTGCAAATGAAAGGATAAACTGTCCACTTTGGATCTTATGATTTGTCCTCGTTAAATAGCTGATTACACTGCCCTTACACAATCATTTTTATAGATCACTTCTGTTAGACACTTTTTAATTGGACTGTGTGAAATGTTGAAAAAGAGAGAGAACAGTTCACATCATAATGTGATCATGGCTCTGGAAATCAAATGACTTATTCAGATATTTTAAAGCACCAAGTATTTTTTTTTCAGCGCTGGAGTGGCACTTTAAATGTAAGCCTCCTGCCCCGTTCTTATACTCACCTTCCCGTGGCTTCACCATTTATCGGCACTGCTCCGGTCCTACAACGCCATCTTGTACCTGTAACTTTCTGACTGGTTGGAAGCCATAAGTTACGTCAGAAGATTTCAATGCAAGTCTGAGAGCCAGAACGAGGCTTTCATAGACTTGTATTGAAAAGTGACCTCTGCGCAGCTGCATGAAACACTGGAGCTGCCAGTAGATCACTTTTCACTGGAGACGACGGGAGTAACACTGGAAAAGGATGAAGGCGGCAGGTGAGTATGAGATAGGGAGAGGAGACTTAAATTTAAAGTACCACTCCAGTGCAATAAAAAAAAAAGCATGCAGTGGTGCTTTAATAAACCCGAAGACTGGTTGACATTGGCTCTTTTTTGCTTTTTGCCATATCTAATGTTCCAATGCAGTTTGCTTGATGTGATGAAATGTCAAGCAGTACAAAGACTTAATTGTGAAGGGGTTTTTGAAAGCACTATGCCATTTCTATGAGAATCTATTTTATTTTTAATACCCTGATGTTTTTAATGTCATTCCAAACTGAATTCAATAAAAGAAAATGAAAGCGGGGGAAATAAAATTGTTTTCGAAAATGGTATTTGTCTCCACAATTTATGTATGGTACATTTTCTATGATTTTCTCTTTAGAGAAAGCATGGCCTCCAGTCGTAGCAAAAACACATACAAAGCACAATTGTCAGTACAGTAATAACCTCCATTCAGAATACTGTACAACATGATCTGCAATATAGGTAGCAGTTCTCATAAAAATATGCCACAGTGCTTCTGTAAGTTTGCTTTGAGAGAGAAATCTATTTTCCAGATATGTGGCATTCTGGGGCAGTGCTAGTAATCCAGGACAATCTCACCGAATTCTGGACATGTTGGCAGGCAAAAGACTTAGAAGTGCCAGCCAGCCACATGTGCCTGTCAATCATTGCAGCAAAGATTCATTGTACAACCCCAACTGCAAACAGGTTGGGACTCTGTGTAACGTAAGGAAAACAAGAATGCAATGGTTTAAAAATCTTTCTAGCCATATTTTATTCAGAACAGAAGAAATATCAGAAGTTGAAAGTTAGACATCTTTCTATTTCATTTATAAAAAAAAAAGTCATTTAGAAATTGATGGCACAACACATCTTAAAGTTGGGAAAAAAAGCCATGTCTACCGTAGTGTGCCATCACATCTTCTTTATACAGAAGTTTGCTGGCAGGTGAGGAGACTATATTTGCTGGAGTTTTAGGAGAGGCATGTTGCCCCATTCTTGTCTGTAGGATTCTAGTTGCGAAACAGTCCTGGGTCGTCTTTGGCAGATTTTTGGCTTTATAGTGCTCCAAATGTTTTCTATTGGTGAAATGGCTGGACTGTAGGTGGCCAGTTCATCACCCCCAACTCTTTTACTGCAAAGCTATGCTGTTGTGATGGATGCAGTATGTGGTTCTCGTTTTCTTTCTGAAATATGCAAGGCCTTCCCTGAAAGATGATGTCTGGATGGGGCCATATTATTCCTGAACCCATGCAGTGATTTGCACAACCGAATCCTGCTCGTTTTGAATACAGTTCTGCATGAGGGCCCATACATCATAATTGTCCAATAATAAGTCAGCCTTATGCACTTGGGTTTTCTCCAGAATCTCTGAATGTTTTGATATTATGTACTGTAGGTGGTAGGATATTCAAAGTCTCTAATTTTATTTTGAGGAACATTTTTCTGAAATTGTTCCACAATTTTGAGGTGCAGTTGTTTCGATTAATGAACCATCCTTGCTTCTGAGAGACTCTGCCTCTCTAACGTGCTCTTTTTATACATAGTCATGTGACTTAGTTCAAAGTTGACCCTTCATCTGTTTTAGTTACCAACACTTATTTTCCAGCCCTTTTTTTCTGCGAGTTATCCAGGACTTTATTCATTTTTTTTATATGGGGCTTAGAACAAACAGGCAGGTAGTTGCTAACTACCTGCCTATTCTGCCTGTGGATGATCTCTGATGGCTCAGCCGGTGATT
This sequence comes from Phyllobates terribilis, assembly GCF_046119375.1. Taxonomy (NCBI): domain Eukaryota; kingdom Metazoa; phylum Chordata; class Amphibia; order Anura; family Dendrobatidae; genus Phyllobates; species Phyllobates terribilis. The sequence goes on from NW_027362771.1 coordinate 298,753,533, forward strand.
CCCCTGCTTCATTTCGCTTCTCGTGCACAGAGACTCTTCCTTTTCCAGTCCGCTTTGTTGAAGAGACAGCTGGCTTTCGGTCAGCATGACATCGGCAGAGATGCCCCATCAACAGTGCAGAAGAAGACGACTCTTCTCCTTTGATGTGACGTCGGTGGAAGGCTTAGAATCGCTGGCATGAGTGGTCCATGACCGGCATGATTATTGCCAGGCAGAACAGGCGTGTTCTTGGCCAAGTCCTGGATGATCCTTTTAAACCTTTCCCAATGTATATGATGTGTTGCTGCCACCAATTTCTAAAGTTAGATGTTTTTCCATTTCATTTGAAAAAAAAAATAACTTTCAACTCAATAATAAAATATGGCTAAGATTTCCAAAGATTTTCATTTTATTCCTGTTTTTATTACATCCTAACTTTTTTGTATTGGAATTGTATTTTGGATTTTTTTTGTAATTTACAAGGTTTTGACTGTATACTTGTAGCTTTTTATATTATGTGTATGAACATGCTTATTTGTACATTTGTTTTTTTTTTTTTTTTCTTAGGAACATTTTAGTAGACAAACCTAATGATCAATCTTCACGGTGGTCTTCAGAGAGCAACTACCCTCCTCAGGTAAGTGTTTGTGTAACAAAATGACATGGATTCAGGGCTGTGGAATCGGTAACCCAAACCTCCAACTCCTCAATTTCCATGACAGTCTCCACGACTCCCGAGTCCCTCATACATGGCTCATGTTTAAGTGATAAATTTACTGTAGCACAGATTCATCTCCGCTAAAAGAAAAGGCCTTTAGATCAGGAATAGGACAGACATTTATAGGACATTTCATAACTTTCCCAAATTCTTATGAAAAAATATTCCCCACAAACTGCATTGAACTACTGTACCCAATTTATTATATATTTTAGGAGTCGGGGTCGGTCCATTTTATATAGACTCTGACTCCACAGCCCTGGATGTTATGACTTTATTTTGAATATAACAGTCTCTCCAGGGGCAATAGATTTAATCTGGACATTTAGGGGGAGAAGCAAGCGTAAAATGTGTGCTGCAAATCTCAGGTTAAACCTATGCTAAGCAAAATGAGCTGTTAGAACAGTTATAAGGCTGTAAAAAGTATTTGTGAACTCTGGCTTGTGTAGCTAATTGTTTTTATTGCTTTTTCTCGCAGTTTTTGATACTGAAAGTTGAAAGGCCAGCCATTGTACAAAGCATCACATTTGGAAAATATGAGAAAACACATGTTTGTAATTTGAAGAAGTTTAAAGTCTTTGGCGGAATGAATGAAGAAAACATGACAGAGCTTCTGTCCAGGTAAATCAATCCGATGGCAGTATATGCCATGTGACTACTGTATATTGGTTTAGTATTATCAGTTATGCAAGTATGAGATTTATGAAGGTTTTTAATGTTGTAGCTGTTATGTTTTAAAATGTTCATGAGGTGGCCATACTGAAGGCACACAACTGTATTGTCAATATAAAGGAAGGACAGACGTGTGTGTGTTTTATGGTAGCTGACAGGATCAAGTCAATTAACACAATTGTCAGAGAGGGACATTTGAGATCTGTGGAAAAATTCAGCTGTGTAGTTCAGACTACTTGTAGGCTTCCATCCGTAAAATAGAGCGGTCATTAGCATGCCTACTTTTTAATGATGAGGTGATTCTGCTCATTTGTTCCAGTCAATACTGTAAAGCATACCTGGAATATGTCAAGATCTTTATAAATAAACACAATAAATAGTTTAAAAAAAAAACCTTTTTAAAGCGTTTTCCCATCTCAGCTTTTCTTGCCTCAGTTGTGAATAACTTTGTTCCAACTCAGATTTTTGCAGGTAGAGCTATGGAAACAGCCAAGAATGGTTGAGCTATGCTGTCTTTGTAACTCCCAATAATTTCTACTTAGCCCAGCTTCTCTCACCTGTTTCTTTTGCTCCTCCTCCAGTGGTTGGAACCTGGATGGAGCTATTCATATTACAGCTAAGATTGTCTGCTATGGGAATAACCCTTTTAATAAAATATAACTTTTGAAGATTGCATTTCCTTTCATGTGCTTTATTTTTGGACAACCTCTTGTTTACTTTTCTCTGATTAACCACTTACCACAAAACTACACGTTACCGTCGGAATTCACAAGTATGGAGGGGGATCACGAGCTGAACTCCCTCTACTCGTGATGGATGCTTTGCTACATAGCCGGCATCTGTTTTGAACCGCAGCAATTGGAGCAAAGCCACAATCAGTGCTGTTAAGCATTTAGATAGTGCTGTTAATCTCCTCACAGCAACATTTAAAGGAGCTGACCACTACTCGAGACAACCCCTTCTCAATCTGTATGTTTCCCACTTTTAAAATAACCACTTTTAGGGTATGTGCCCACGTAGCGTTTTATAAGCGTATATTCTGCGGAATTTCCGCAGCGTAAACGCTTGGTAATCCGCCCCCCATGGTCCCCAATGACAAGCCGCAATGTCAATGCCCATGTTGCAGATTTTTCTGCAGCGTTTCTGGAGCGCTCAAAAATCCGCAGCATGTCCGTTAATTTTGCGGACACGCAGCGTAATCGCCGCCATTGACTTACATTGAAACGCATAATATCCGTGTCATTTACATTTGTACACAGGGATAATATGCGTTTCTATGTGCGGATGGTACCCAAGTCTGGAGGAGAGGAGACTCTCATCCAGACCTGGGTACCATAGAAACTGTAAAAAAAAAAGAATTTAAAATAAAAAATAAAGTTTATACTCGCCTTCTGATGTCCTCCCGGTGTTTTGTCTGCTCCGTCCGGTCTCTTGCAATGCTCCCGCTGTTGTGAAGGACCTGCCATGATGTCACTGAGTCATGTGACCCATCACATGGCTCAATGACGTCACCGCAGGTCCTTCACACCACTGCGAGCCTCCCAACATACCGGACGCAGCAGAGAGAACACCGGGAGGACACCGGAAGGGGAGTATAAACTTTTATTTTTTACCATTTTATTATTTTTTTTTTTTTAACTAACTTGGTCACACTACTATAAATCCTTGCCGGTTGCATGGATTTATATAGTGTGAACAAGTTGTCAAGCACTTTTCCAAGTGATGCTAAAATCGCTTGGAAAAGCGCTTGATAACCCGCATGCAGAAATGCATGTGAAGAACGCTTGACAAACGCTACTACCTGGCGGGAAAAACGCATGTAAAAAATGCATGCGTTTTTCCTGCCAGGGAGAAGCGTAAAAAATATGCAGCATTTCGTTCCAGCAGTGTCGGCACTCTGTCCCTGTGATTGCATGACGTCATGTGAACACTGCAGCCAATCAGCAGCTGCTTCACACTCCTACCACCTTCAAACAAATTGCTTACATCTGGAGGAAACTATTGTGCTGACCCTACTCAAGCGGTGCCAGCTAGTGATGAGCGAGTATGTTCTGTTAACCCTTTCAGCGTGCATGCTCGGGTACTCGCCGAGTATCTTCAGCGGTACTCGGTGTTATCTTTTTGTCACTCTGTGCTCATGATTTACGACTGTTTGACAGCTTTAATACATGTGAGGAATGCCTGTTTCTTAGGCATTCCTCACATGTATTAAAGCTTTCAAACAGTCGCAAGTCATGCACACAGCGTGACTAAAACATAACACCCGAGCACGCTGAAGATACTCTGGAAACAGCCAAGCATGCTTGCTCATCACTAGTGCCAGTGTTATAAAAGGGGGAAACATACGGATTAAGAAGTAGTTCTCCCGAGTAGTGGATAACCCCTTTAATGAATCGCTTTCTGGTGCACAAGCAGCAACTCATTCTTTTTTTTACTATCCCCCCTTCCCAACCCTTCTCTCCGACACCCGCAAAGCTATGGCATCAATGGCCTGCTGAAGTCACTTTTGGCTGCCATCTTTGTACTTCTGTCAAGACCAGCTGTAGGCTGAATTTCATAGGAGACTGCTATTTACACTATGTACTGCAAAGCTGTGGTATTGCACTATATAGCATAAGGGGTCAGGCAATTGCAGGTTCAAGTGGACTAAGGGAAGCAAAAAATAATAATAATAATAATAATAAAGAAAAAAAAAGTTTTTTTTTTTTTTTTTTTATTAAACTTTATCACCTTATCGCCCTCCTTTTTCCTCTAATTGAAAATACAAAAATGTAAAAAAAAAAAAATATTGCCACATCTGTAAAAGTCCAGTGTATCAAAATATAAAACTAATTATTGTAAAGAGTTAAACACTGTAAAGAGGAAAAAAAAACCCAGGCTGTAGAATTTTGTTTTTTCAGTCACCAAACCCCCACCTAAAATACAATGAAGCGATCAAAACGTTGTATTTATTCAAAATTGTTTAAAGAAAAACAGCTTGCAGAGTTTGAAAAAAAAAATAATAAAAATCATCAAACAAAAACTAACGTTTTTAGTTTTTGTTCGATGGAGCTGAGCTTGGACTTTTTTTTTTTTTCCTTATGAGATGTTATGGGTCTCATAAAATGGTCCAAACAAATTTTTTATTAATTTTTTTTTTTTAATTATGTAAACTGATTTTTTTTTTCTTAACTTAAAAAGGGAATTCTTATTAGTTTGGTATGGCTGTAATTGTACTGAGAATAATTTTGATAGCTAATTTTTACTATATAATGAATGCCGTAAAAACAAAATCCCCAAATTTCATATTTTCACCATTACATCTCTGTTGGATTTTTTTTTTCCCTTTTTTTCAGTACATTGAAAAGAAAATGTACATTTAAGCACAATTTGTCCCGCCAAAAATAAGCCTTCATATATCTTTATCGATTGAAAAAAAAAAAAATGTATGTCTCTTTGAAAAACAGAAGGTTAAAAAAAATAAATAAAAAATGAAAAATCACGAAGCACTTAAAGCGCACCTGTCAGCAGGATTGTGCTTAGTAAACCACATACACTGTCAGGTGGGCGCCATTACACTGAGTAAAATGATACCTTTGATTAAATCCATCCAGTGATTCTTTTATAATCTTTGTTTTTCCTTTCTGGCATAATAATATGCTGGTACATTCCCCAAAATGGCCGCGGACGCCAGAGATGCTACTGCGCAGGCGCCATTTTGCTTTTGGAAAAAGAATTTGGGTGATGCAATATGGCGCCACGCATGCCCAATAGTATCTCTTGGCAACTGAGAAATGCTGCTGCTCAAGCTGCGGCCATAATCCTGTGTGGTAAATTTTTTTCCTCCAGCAACATGGCGCCGCTAAGCTTAGCTACTGCGCACGCGCGAACTCCATTTTGCTTTTGGAAAAAGAAATTTGCCTGCAGCAGTATGGCCCCCGCCGTCCGCTCTTGCGCAGTAGCATTTCTTGGTTGCCGAGAGATGCTACGGAGCATGCGCAGCGCCATATTGCTGCACCCAAATTCTTTTTCTAAAAGCAAAATGGTGCTTGCGCAGTAGCATCTCTCAGCAAACGAGAGATGCTACTGCGCATGCGCTGGCAGCCGCAGCCATTTTGGAGGATGTAAATTTGAATGTGACACAGAAATTACAAAGTCAGTATTTAAAATAGTAGGCAGTTCACTGAAAGCACAGTGACCTGTCAAAAGGCGCCGATAGGAATGCATGAATACATAATGAGCGCACCAGAGCACATGCATATCATTATGTCAGAAGTGAAAATAAAGATAATAAAAGAATCACTGGACTGATTTTGTCAACGAAGGTATCATTTTACTCAATATAATGCGCCCATCTGACAGTGTATGTGGTTTAATAAGCAGAATCCTGCTGACAGGTGCGCTTTAAGGGTTTATTAAAAAATTTAGATACTCCCCAACTGGTTGCCCGATTGTTACTATTTTACAGCGTCGTCTGTACGGAAGTAAGCAGTGATGATTCCACCCGCCCTTTCAGACAACTCTGCCTACTCTTTGCTTTGTAGACAATATAGCCTGTTATGCTGACAAATATTCTGCACTCTAGTAGTGTAAGGTTATAGTTACATGTAAGAGCCATAATGGTATAAAATCCCATATTATGCAGTCCTCTAGGCTTGTATTTTTTCACTAACCCAGTGTATATAAACATTTCCTATTTCAGTGGCCTAAAGAATGATTACAACAAGGAGACCTTCACATTGAAGCATAAAATCGATGAGCAGATGTTCCCGTGCCGTTTCATTAAAATAGGTATTTCATTTGAATCCTGTCAGATATTTTATTAAATTTGCATTACTTGGTAGGTTTTGATTATATTTTGACTGATTTTTATATATAGCAGGTGAAATAAGTATTGACCACATCGCCAATTTATTCAGTCGTCCATGACAGCACCACGTGAGAGAGAGGATCCGCCCATCAAGGACCGGAAACCTACAGGTTAAAAAGGGCGGCCCTCTCTTCCCGCCTCAGTTTAGGTTTCCTGTCCATGATGGGGGGACCTTGCAGGCTTACCTGCAGAAGATGGACTCCTGTCCCAGAGAGGGCCACAGCAGGTGGTTGGAGCCGGTCCGTCCCGGTCCTCTGGAGACGCCACGGCAGGGCTCATGGGGGCGCCTCCGTGAGCGTTGCGGCAGGCGCGACATTGCCTCACGGGAGGTAGATGTCTGCCAGGTGTGGGGCCGCTAGCGGGCTTCCTCCCCCCTCCTGCTACCGCTTGCAGGAGATCCAGGTCGCGCCGGCGGCGCACGTGACGGGCGCGACCTTCTGACGCGACTTCCGGTGCGCCGGGCAGGAAGCCCTGTGACGTCACCGGAAGGGGCTTGGCTCGTTTGAATTTTTTGGAGTCTACATTTGACGGCGTGGAATTTGAGAGGGTGTTATTGACCAACAAACGATTCCCTGCAAATGTAGTGAATACTCTCCTGGCTAGCAGAAAACCTGTTACCACCCGTATTTATGCCAGGACCTGGAGGAAGTTTCTGTCCTTTGCAGAAGTTAAGGTGGAGGAGGGGCCCCCTATTGGGAAAATTCTGGAATTTCTGCAGCGAGGCTTAGAATTAGGTCTCACTACCAGTACCTTGAAAGTACAGGTGTCGGCGTTGGGAGCTTAATTTTCTTCCAATATTGCAGATAACTATTGGATAGGCCGTTTTATAAAAGCTTCCTTTAGGTATTACCCATTACCAAAGCAAAGATGTCTCCCTGGGATTTGAATTTTGTCTTAGATGCCTTGACCAGTCCTCCTTTTGAGCCACTAGATTTAGTCTCCCCCAAAATTATTTTCCTAAAGACGGTCCTGTTAGTAGCCCTAACTTCAGCCAGGAGAGTCAGTGACCTACAGGCCCTTTCAATATGCCCTCCATTCACACAAAATCTGGACGATAGGATTATATTAAAACCTGATCCAGCCTTTCTTCCTAAAGTGGCCACTCGATTCCATAGAACCCAGGAAATAGTTCTCCCAACTTTTTGCTTTCCGCCCAAAAATCAAAAAGAGGAGAGACTTCACACTTTAGACGTTAGGAGGTGCGTACTAAGGTACTTAGAAGTATCACATGGCTTTAGAAAGGATAAGTCCCTATTTATTTGCTATCAGGGGGCTAGGAAGGGTTGTAAGGCCTCAAAGGCTACAATCGCTAGATGGATCAAGGAGGCCATTTCCCTCGCATACTCCTCAGGGGATAAAGAGATACCGGAGGGATTGAGGTCGCATTCTACCAGAGCGGTGTCAACCTCCTGGGCGGAGAAGACAAGGCTTTCCATTGAGGAGATTTGTAAGGCTGCCACTTGGTCTTCTCCCTCTACTTTCTATAGGCACTATAGATTGGATCTGGGTGGCTCTGCAGATCTCACTTTCGGGAGAAGGGTGCTTCAAGCTGTGGTCCCTCCCTAATTTCCTTCGTCTCTGTAATTCTCTCACGTGGTGCTGTCATGGACGACCGAATAAAGCCTTAGTTACTTACCGGTAACGGGATTTTTCGGAGCCCATGACAGCACCCGTATATTCACTCCCTTCACTGGTGTTGTGCACTCCTGTAGATTTGATTTCTTTTTGTGCACCCTTGTGGGAAATTGATGAAAAGTAATGTACTTAATGTGATTATGTTTTGTTATAACTAACCTTGGCGGTACTCTCATGCTCTGTTAACTAAACTGAGGCGGGAAGAGAGGGCCGCCCTTTTTAACCTGTAGGTTTCCGGTCCTTGATGGGCGGATCCTCTCTCTCTCACGTGGTGCTGTCATGGGCTCCGAAAAATCCCGTTACCGGTAAGTAACTAAGGCTTTTCTAAGTAAATGTATTTCTAAAGGTGCTATTGACATGAAAGTTTCACCAGATGTTGGTAACAACCCATCCAATCCACACAGGCAAAGAAATCAAACCGCAGATGTCCATAAATTTATATCTAATAATGAGAAATGACACCGGAAAAAAGTATTGAACACATGAAGAGAGGTGCAAAAAGCCATGGAAAGTAATGACACCATCTGAAATCCATCAGTAATTAGAAAGCAATCCTGCCACTTAGTTAAAAAATACCAGCTGGATCAACTGATGGCCTATAAAAGGGGTCTAATTACCCAGGTGTCACACAAGAAACATGATGGTTAAAACCAGTCAACTGTCTCAAGACCTTACCAACCTTATTGTCAGAAAACATTCTAATGGCATTGGTTCTAGAAGAATTTCTAAACTACTGAAAGTTCCAGTGAGAACTGTTGGTGCCATAATTCGGAAGTGAAAAGAACATAATTTCACCATAAACTGGCCACAACAATGTGCTTCCCAACAGATTTCAGACAGAGGAGTGAAAATAATTGTCAGAAGAATTGTCCAAGAGCCAAGGACCATCTATGGAGAGCTACAGAAAAACTTGCAATCAGCATGAACAATTGTTTGAAAGAAAACTAAATGTTCTCAACCTCCATGACCTTATGCTCACCACACAAGACTCCATTGCTCAACAAAAAGCATGTTGAAGCGCATTTACAGTTTGCTCAACAACAAGCCTGTAAAATACTGGTAGAATATAGTCTGGTCAGATGAGAACAAAATCGAACTCTTTGGAGGCCAAAAGTCACTACATATCACCCCAAAAACGCCATACCAACAGTGAAGTTTGGAGGTGGGAACATCCTGGTATGGGGCAGGTTTTTTTTTAGCATACCATCAACTGACCTAAATCCAATAGAAAATGTATGAAAGGAACAAACGCTCACCGTTCATAGAAGAAGCCCACAGAACTGAGGATTTGAAGAGTGTTTATGTGGAAGAATGGGCAAAAATCTCACCTGAGCAATGCATGCGACTAGTTTCTCCATACAGGAGGTGTCTTGAAGGTGTCATCACCAACAATGACTTTAGTACGAAGTAGTAATTACATTTCAGTAAATGTGTTCAATACTTTATTTTCCCTGTGTCATTTCTCATTATTACACTTGACTTAATTTATGGACCTCTATGATTTAATTTTGTTGCTAGTGTGAATTGGATGAGTTGTTACCAATATCTGTTGAGAATTTCTTGTTAATAGCACCTTTAGAAATATATTTACTTAGAAAATTGGGGACGTGTTAAATACTTTTTTTACCTGCTGTATGTGCTGAATGCATTCACAGATGTATATATCATTTTGGCATAGTATAGCTGCCACCGTGGGGAGCATGTTGTACTTGCATATTATATTGCTTCTCCAGGAGGTTTCTATGTATTCGGTAGCTCCTTTTACAACAGCTGCAAGCAGACTATTCATGCTTTGAGGCTTTTAAATTGTAGCTTCCAAGCTGGGCATGTCAGAAATCTTTGTTTAATCTTATTATGTTTTGTTTTAGTGCCTCTGTTGTCATGGGGTCCAAGTTTTAACTTTAGTATTTGGTACATTGAAATCAACGGCATTGATGATCCCGATGTGGTACAACCCTGTCTACATTGGTACAGCAAGGTAGGTGTGCATTTGAACCTTTGACTTTCATAATGTAGACTTTTTCTTCCCGCCCTCTGCCTAAGGTGCAGCCGATTAGTTGTCATGATAGCAAGGGGCTTTCTGAAGTCCCACATATCTGTTGGTTCAGCCTGGGCTTCATAGGAGGCCTAGCAGATCAGAGTCATTTTGTGTAACCGTTTCTCCATGGGCACATATAATGCATAGGTAACAGTCATCATCTACTTGTTTCCTTTTTTTTTTTTTTATTTCCATTTTTCAACCTTAGTGTATTGATAATACCAAACTGTTAAGTCTCTGCTTAGACTAGTAGCATTGCTTCCATTGATACTGAAGCTATGGTTGCTGTGGCATATCAGTTTTTGAACGTATAGTGACAAATCCAGACAGACCCGACCTCCTTCATTTTAATGCAGTCCTTTAGTGTTAAGGTATTATTGACAGCAAGAAAAGTGCTGCACAATGTGCGTTTTCTTATTACCAAAGATGCAGTGAGAGCTAACAAAAACCTAGATGGAGGTCCTGGGTGCAGATATAGGTGAAGAAAAGATTAATTGCATATGTTGGTAGGTTTATCAGCATTTTTTTTTTCTGTAACTTTAATATTTGAGAGTTTTTTTTACTGCAAGCTTAGAGGTCATGTCTGGAGACTGAATTTTGTGTGTTGTTCGTATTCTAGTAAATCTGCTCATTCTTCTCCTTGTTCCAGTAGTACCGTGAACAGGAAGCCATTCGCCTCTGTCTGAAGCACTTCCGCCAGCACAACTACACAGAAGCTTTTGAGTCTTTACAGAAGAAAACAAGGATAGCTTTAGAGCACCCAATGCTAACGGAGTTGCATGATAAACTAGTACTGAAAGGAGACTTTGATGGCAGCGAGGAACTGATTGAAAAAGCTGTTAACGGTATTGACACTTTTTGTTTGTTTTTTAATTGACCTTTTTTGGCATCTTATTTAAGCCCTTCTCAACCTTGGACGTATAGATATGTGCTAGGTCATGTCCCTGTATTTGATGCAGGCTCCGGCGCTGAGCATGCAGGCTTTCCTGCACATAAAGCTGATTCACCTGCGGCTGTCAATCTCTGAGAACGACTTTTAACACGCGCCAAGCGCGTCGCTAACTCCGCCCATCGGAGCCCTTGTTACTTGATAGCTGAGCGCCGATGGGTTGTCATGACAGCTGGAGGTCTGCAGATCACCCCCTTTCCTGTCATTGTAAATCTCCTATGAATCTCCTAAGGGGGGACTAGTGAAGCAAGTTTAAAAAAAAAAAATAAAAATTAAAAAAACATAACTTTAACTCACCCCCCTTTAGCCCTATTCAAAGTAAAAAAAAAAAAATGTAACAAAAAGTAAAGAATACACATTTGGTATTGCTGCTTTCAGAAATGTCTGTTCTATCAAAATATAAAGTAAATTAATCCGATCAGTAAATGGTGTACTGTAAAAAAAACAAAAAACCTGAAAACTCCAGAATCATATTTTTTTTTGGTCGCCGCAACATTGCAATAAAATGCAGCAACAGGCAATCAAAACATCGTATCTACCCCAAAATGGTTTCAATAAAACCGTCAACTCGGTGTGCAAAAAATAAGCCCTCGCCTGGCCCCAGATCACAAAAAATGAAGACGCTACGGGTCTTGGAAAATGGTGACTTTTTTTTCTTACAAATTGTTTTTTTTGTTTCACACTTAAATAAAAAACAACCTATACAACAACCTATACATGCTTGGTATCTACAAACTCGTAATGACCTGGAGAATAATAATGGCAGGTCAGTTTTAGCATTTAGTGAACAAGGTTTTAAAAAAAACAACAATTGTGCAATTGCACTTTTTTTTGGGAATTTCACCACATTTGGACTCTTTTCCCCTTTTTCCAGTAAAATCAATGGTGTCATTCAAAAGTACAACTTGTACCATAAAAAACAAGCCCTCATACTGCTATATTGTCAGTAAAATAAAAAAAATGATGGCTCTGGGAAGAAGAGCAAAAAATTAAACCGGAAAATCGCAATGTGGTTAAGGGGTTAAAATGTAATATCTGCAAAGTAATGTCTATGCGCCTTTTTACTTTTATTTGTGTTAAATCCATTTGTGCAATTTGTGGGTACCCAGTGTACTGTACAAGACGCTTATTCAATAACTCCTCCATCCTTGGAAAGAGTCAGTGGACAGGCAGGTATACTATAGGTGTTGGAAATCAATCTATGGCTAGCCGATGTATAAAGCTGAAATGTATTTAAAGAGGTCCTGTCAGTTACCGTATTTTTCGGACTATAAGACGCACCTAGGTTTTTGAGGAGGAAAAAAAAATGTAAGCAAAAAATGTGGTCATGATGCCCTGTTAAGGGGGAGGGAGTCTGCTGCTGACACTGTTATCGGGGTAATGTCCCCCAATTCTGTTAATATCCACCATCCTGGTATATATGGCCCCCTCCTTCCTGTTATACGTGGCCCTCATCCCCATTCTGATATGCATGGCACCCCAATCCCCCATCCTGGTATGCATGGCACACTCATGCCTCTTCCAGTTATGCAGTTATGTATGGCCCCCTTCATCCCTGTTATGTATGGCCCCCTTCATCCCTGTTATGTATGGCCCCCTTCATCCCTTCATCCCTGTATGCTTGGCACCCCCTGATCCCCGTCCAGAAAAAAAGTAAACAATTATACTCGCCTCCTCCAGCCCTCTGTCCAGCTCTGTCCCGGAATAGTCACTGCATCCCTGCATGTATAGCCTCCTCATCCTTCATCCCTGTATGTATGGCCCCTCTCATGCCTCATCCCTGTATGTATGGCCCCTCTCATGCCTCATCCCTGTATGTATGGCCCCCCTCATCCTAGTATGCTTGGCACCCCCTGATCCCCGCCAGAAAAAACATAAACAATTATACTCGCCTCCTCCAGCCCTCTGTTCAGCTCTGTGCCGGAATAGTCACTGCTCCCCACGCCGGGGCTTGCGTGCGTGGGGAGCAGTGACCATTCAGTCTCCCTAATAGCGTGCACGCAGTAGCCGCAGCGCGGCTCCTGCTGCGCTCGACTGTCAGCGTGCCTGCTATTAAAGGCCATGAATATTCACCACACCCATGGAAGTGGTGAATAGTCATGGCCTTTAATAGCGGGCACGCTGACCGCCGAGCGCAGCAGGAGTCGTGCTGCGGTTACACCGTGTGCGCTATTAGGGAGACTGAATGGTCTGAACCCACGCATGCAGTCCCGGCGTGGGGAGCAATGACTATTCCGGCACAGAGCTGGACACAACACTGGAGGAGAGAGGAGGTGAGTATCAAAGTTTATTTTTTTTCTGTGCAGTGTGACTGGGATTGAAGGGGGCCCATGCATACATATTAAGGAAAATTCTTTAGTAGCGGGCACAGTGTAGGCTGCAGCAGGCGGCTGCTGCCTCCTGTGCACCGCTACTCCGCCTCTGTCGCACTCCGCCACTGTTGCTCCCCCCCGCTTCCACCACCACCCACAGCCACAGTATTTATGTATATCAGACTATAAGACACACACCCCAATTTCCCCCAACATTTTGGAGGAAAAAAGTGTGTCTTATAGTCCGAAAAATGCGGTACTTAAAAAATAAAGTTAAACATTTTTTAAAAATCCCAGAGCGCCCCTGATTCTGTTGCTGTTTTCCGATTTGCACTTCATCAGTTCCCAGTAATCAATCTTGTTGTTTTTTTTATGAACAAGACTTGTAGATCTAATGTGCTGTGTGAATGCTGCCAGCATTCACCAGTATTTCTGGTGCAAAAAACGGGGTTATCTGACCACATGTATGCGGCTGTCACCTGCCGACTAGACATGTATGAGTTCTGTCAATTCTCTTCTATTGAGATAAGCCAGGCATGTCTAGTCAGAATGTGACTAGAAGTATGCAAGTCGCTTACTTGAAGTCACGTGACCGCCCGTTCTCATTGGCAATACTTGTGAATCCTGACAGCGTGGAAGTCTGCTGAAAAATATAGTGACTGCAGAGTTTTGTCAGCAAAAAAGTATATCCGTTGAAGGGATATTTATACAGGTAAAGAATTGGCATGTATTGATAAGAACACTCATTGCTGATTAGCAGCCAATTTAGACATGTACACGACCACCCAGCAAAAAAGAAAAATTAATATGTCAGCATAAGAATCATCGTTCTCTGCAGCATATCACTCCGTGGAAACAGGTGATGTATACTGTCTTCCAAATTATTATGCAAATGCTATTTTTCTCTTGATTTTCCTAAATGGTCAATGCAAATGAGTTAGTGTAATGTTCAACTCCTCAACCGTTAAAATATAAATCTAATTTTATTGGACAAACTTCACAATGATTTTTTTTTTTCAAAACTAAAAAAAACTCAAAATGCACTGTTCCAAATTATTATGCACAACAGAGTTTCCAAACATTTTATAGGTTGTAAAGAACTTAACATAGTCATTTGTCGAATATGTGGCATTAACAGGTTACATTTACTGAAATCAAAAGCTGTTTCAAACAAAAACACCTTAACAGGCCAAGTTACATGATAACCATGATAACCTAGGACCCCTTCTTTGATATTACCTTCACAATTCTTGTATCCATTGAACTTGAGTTTTGGATAGTTTTTGCTTGAATTTCTTTGCAGGATGTCAGAATAGCCTCTCAGAGCTGTTGTTTTGGTGTGAATTGCCTCCCACTCGCATAGATCTTTTGATTGAGGTTACTCCAAAGGTCTTCAATAGGGTTGAGGTCAGGGTAGAATGGTGGCCACACTACAAGTTTCTCTTTTATGCCTATAGCAGCCAATGACTCAGATTATTCTTTTCAGCTTGAGATGGTGCATTGTCATGCATGCATATTATTTTGTTATGGATGACAGTTCTTTGTTCCATGGAATAATGTGATCAGTCAGAAGCTCTATATACTTTGCTGAGGTCATTTTCACACCTTCAGGGACCGTAAAGGGGCCAACCAGTTCTCTCCCCATGATTCCAGCCCGAAACATGACTGCCACCTCCTTGCTGACATTGTTGTCTTGTTTGGACATGGTGGCCATCCATCAACCATATGCAGCTTTATCCATGTGGACCAGCAAACTATTTTAAAATTAGTTTTCATGTATGACTGGGCCCACTACATCTGTTTCTTCTTGTGAGCACTGTTTAGGGGTCGCTGAATAGTCTTTTTATGCACAGCTGCAAGCCTCTGGGGGATCTTACACCTTGAGCTTTGCACCAGCAGCTTCAAATACCTGTTTGCTGCTTTGTAGTAGTATTTGTAATGGTATTAAGGGACTCGGTCAGCACAGAATGACTGTTCAAACGAGGTTCTGCTGCTTGGTGCTTCATGGCTGCGCCAATCATTTAAAAGCACCTTCCCACCTGCTTGTTTTCAATTTATCTCCATCCTCCTTTTCTTTGATGAAAACGAGCTGGTGAGAAGGTGTGTATAAAAATGATTGGCTACACTACAAAGCACCAAGTGCCTGTACTTGGTTTGAACAGTCATTCTGTGCTGACAGTCCCTTTAATCCAATGAATTTGTCTGGCAGAACCTTCTTCATTATGCCTTTATCTGCACAAACCCATCTGTGCTCCGTCAGCCACAAATCTCTTCACGGTTTGATCGCTTATGTTTTTGTGAAAACCTAATGTTTTCATTCCTTGTCCAAAGCATTGCATTATTTGATGCTTTTTGTCAGCAGAGATTTCCCCCCCCCCCTTCCCATATTGCTTGGAACATCCTTCTTAGGCCATGTACACACGTTGAGTATTTGGTGATTTATTTATTATTTTTTACCCCATTATTTGTAAGCTAAAACCAAGAAAGGGTGAAAAATTCAGAAGTGGTGACGTGTTTCAATTATACTTTTTCCTCTGATTGTTCCACTCCTGGTTTTGGCTTAAAAATACTGAGGTAAAAAAACTCACCAAATACTGAGTGTGTGCACGTGGCCTTGAGTAGTTTTCCTTTATTTGGGCTCACCTGGCAAATTAATTATCACAGATGTTTGAGATTCATTTCAGTGATTCAAAGAGCCCTGAGACACAATATCATCCATGAGTTTATTTGAAAAACAAAAAATGACATCTTTAAGCCACTTAAATGCAATTTGTGTATCAGTGCAGATACAAACTATTGTATTTTTTATTGTTCGCTTGTCATCAGTACTCATAATCCTGTTTAAACCAGTATCCGTTAACTTGTATAGTTGATCGGTGCCCGTTAATGGATTGAAATCGGCCTGTCTCTTTGACATGGAATTCCTGCTGAGTAGATGAAATTTGATAAAAATGCTTTCGGAACAATTATCTGATGTTTGGGGAGGGGTGGTTCCTTTTATTTGCTAATGCAGATGTTAGAAGTGTGGCGATCATACATGTTGAATTTTAACATAACCAAACCATTGTTTCCATAGTACTTGAGGTATCTGGCAGCAGCTTATTATTCTTCCTACTGAAAACGTGTGCACACTCAGTATAGCTTGGCAGCGTTCGATTATTCTCATCTGCCTCCCACTTGTTTTATATTTTTTTTTTTCTCTAGATGGGCTGTTCAGTCAGTACATCAGTCAACAGGAATACAAACCACAATGGAACCAAATCATTCCTAAAAGCATTAAAGGTAACAAACTTGTATAAGTAGTACAAATTATTATAAATTGCCTGCACTCAAGGAACCTGTTCACTTACTCTAGGTGTGCTTCAAGAAATAATCTTTGACATAAAGAATGTCTATTATTATTATTGTTAATGCATCTGATACTATTTTAATGCAGAATAAACCAATATCTATTTTGAGGGGAAAAAAACTAGAGATCTATCAGTTAAGCAGAGGTCATCTCCTGAGTTTTCCCATAATCTACTTGATAACCAAGTGATGGATCAGATTCAGTTACAGACAGAACGATGCGGGACAAAATCCCAAATCTTTTCACATGCTCTGTGATCCTAATGAATCCTTTCAGGGAACTGTATGAAAGACAGTCATTGAACAGAAAAAGCAACGCAGAGATTTTCGATCGTAAATTTTGTAATTCATTAGATTTTAGTTGCAATGCCTTTAAAACGGGCTTCTTTGTGGATTTTATTCAATTTTTTTCTTAAACATTTAATATGCCTTTTGTGGGAGAGTGGGATATTCTGTTTGTGTATTGATTTATTTTTTATGTGAAAAGAATTTTTTTAGGCCCCTAAAAATAAGTTTGTACATTGGAGCATAGCAACTTTATTTTCTTTAACATTTACATAGGATGTAGATGCACATAACTGGCCGTATACTAATAAAGGAACACTTGAGATGTTGACAGATTTGTTCCTGCCTCAGCTGTGAACTGTCCTGTTCACAGCTCTGGGGGAAACCTGACCCCATTTTATTGTAGCCCAGAGATCAAGTCATCTCTTCTGATGTGTTTTACAGACACCGATGTAAAGCCTCATTCAGACGTCCCTGCATTAGACATCTGAATGAAGCTTTACACTGACTGAAGAGCCATGTATCTAATCCCATCATGTGTGAGACTTTTCACTCAGCCATGTAACTAATCCCATAACGTGTAATACAGTGAGCATCAAAGCACCAACTAACCGAATTGGTGCTGCTATCTGTTCTATGTGACCCTCAGGATCCACATGTCGGTATCACTTTGTAGTCACCAACAATGTATCTCCCTACTGCAATTTCATTCTTTCTTATCCTTGTGCAGTAGGGAGAGGGAGGAGTGACATCACACACATGTAAGCAGAACCCCACCACCCCCACATTTACTGCAGTCATAGTGTGAGCTAGCAATATACTTGGTTTTCATGGCAAAATTCCGCAGCTGCCCCCTCCCTTAAATGTTGACAATATCAACATTTTTAAGTTTTTCATATTTTATACTATACATTTTTTTTTAAAGTAAACATTAATTTTTGTTTTTGAAATCTTGAAGGTAATTTGTCACATTTCCATTAACTAAACAAGCTTTGACTGTAAAGAATTGTATTGTATTGTTTAACCTGAGTAAAAATGTATTATAAACTTGACTAGCACCGAATATTTACCGTATATACTAGAGTATAAGCAGAGGTACCTAATTTTACCACAAAAAACTGGTATACCTTATTGGCTCGAGTATAAGCCTAGGGTGGGAAATGCAGCAGCTGCTGGTAAATGTCCCCATCCTGGTACTCATTGCTCCCTCATCCCCCAATCCTGGTATGTATGGCACCCCTCATCCCCCAATCCTGGTATGTATGGCACCTGTCACTGCACACATAAAAAATAGACACTTATACTCTCCTTCCTTCCTCACCTCTGTTCCAGCACTGCGTCCTGTTCTGCTGCTGCAGCAGCTCATGTCCGCATCTCAGCAGTGCATTCCAACGGAATTGCTATATACTCGAGTATATACCAGACTATAAGCCGAGGGGGGCTTCTTCAGCACAAAAAATGTGCTGAAAAACTCTACTTATACTCGAGTATATACGGTATATTTAATATACATATAAAAAATCCCTGTCACTACATGTCCTAAACGAATCTTTAGAAACCTATAGTTTAACCTATAAGTAACTACCGCCATACCATATAAATTCCTGATGATGGGGGATCACGCACAGAGGGGGGGCTTTAGTCCTTACATGAATGACTAGGAGACAGACAATGTGCACCATGTAAGGTGGACAACAAGTATGCAAAATAGGTGTGGGAAAAAGGTTATAATGAGGGATAGTGATGATTAGAAACACTGTTGCTCAATTATGCACAAAGATATACAGTAATACATAGAACGGAGGCTCTGTAATAATATAATTTAGAGACTTCCTTGCATTATTACTCTTAACAGTGAATATTGGGGAGACTTTTGTTTTTTACTACATATTACTGTATATCATTGTGTAGCATTGAGCAACAGTGTTTCTAATCAGCACTATCCATTTCTTCCATACCTGTCTTGCATACTTGTTGTCCATGTTATATGGTGAACATGGTCTCCTAGTCATTCATGTAAGGACTAAACCACCCCCCCACCCCACCCAATATGTGCATTATCCCCTATTGGGGTTTTATATGGTATGGTGGTAGTTACTTATTACTATAGTGTTTTTTTCTGACAGGCTAACACACACAGAGCCTTTCTACCAGCAGCTTCCTTCACATTTCACCTACCCTGTATCTACCCTGTGAGTGCTTCTGTATTTCATTAGTTCTAGTATCTTTAGAAACCTGCCAGCATGCATGTGTGAAAAATTATAGCTTGTCTTGTAAGTCATTTTTATGTAATTGTCAGCTTATTAAAGCACTAAAGGATTGTATAGACTGGCAGCATTGTAAATCATGCCAGTTACCAGAGTAATTTATAATCCTTCTAAATTACTGAACTCATTTGGATGTCATTTTGGTATATGGGCAAATGGATAGTCCAAAATACTCCTTAGGAAAGAATGTTGGTCTCAAAATGCACTCGGTACTTTTTTTTTTTTATTCTAAACTTTGTCACCTCCTTTAGGGGATGGAGATGACAGTCGTCCAGGAATGAGAGGAGGACATCAGATGGTCATTGATGTTCAATCTGGTAAATAGATTTTTTTTTTTTAACTTGATTTTGATTGGTGGTATACATGGGATAAATGTTTATTTGAAATGAGTCAACTCATGCTAGTCATTCAATATGTGTTATATGTCCTTCAGCAGAATATCTTTAAACATTTCAAACTTGACTGGGTCAAGCACTGTCCCTTTAAATTCATCTATTCGTTATGCTATATACATATATAACATGGTGTGTGCTTCATATATATATATATATATATATATATATATATATATATATATATATATATATATATATATATATATATATATATATTCAGTACAGACCAAAAGTTTGGACACGCCTTCCCATTTAAAGATTTTTCTGTATTTTCATGACTATGAAAATTGTACATTCACACTGAAGGCATCAAAACTATGAATTAACACATGTGGAATTATATACTTAACAAAAAAGTGTGAAACAACTGAAAATATGTCTTCTATTCTAGGTTCTTCAAAGTAGCCACCTTTTGCTTTGATGACTGCTTTGCACACTCTTGGCATTCTCTTGATGAGCTTCAAGAGGTAGTCACCGGAAATGTTTTTCACTTCACAGGTGTGCCCTGTCAGGTTTAATAAGTGGGATTTCTTGCCTTATAAATGGGGTTGGGACCATAAGTTGTGTTGTGCAGTAGTCAGGTGGATACACAGCTGATGGTCCTACTGAATAGACTGTTAGAATTTGTATTATGGCAAGAAAAAAGCAGCAAAGTAAAGAAAAACGAGTGGCCATCATTACTTTAAGAAATGAAGGTCAGTCAGTGCGAAAAATTGGGAAAACTTTGAAAGTGTCCCCAAGTGCAGTTGCAAAAACCATCAAGCGCTACAAAGAAACTGGCTCACATGAGGACCGCCCCAGAAAAGGAAGACCAAGAGTCATCTCTGCTTCTGAGGATAAGTTTATCCGAGTCACCAGCCTCAGAAATCGCAGGTTAACAGCAGCTCAGATTAGAGACCAGGTCAATGCCACACAGAGTTCTAGCAGCAGACACATCTCTACAACAACTGTTAAGAGACGACTTTGTGCAGCAGGTCTTCATGGTAAAATAGCTGCTAGGAAACCACGGCTAAGGACAGGCAACAAGCAGAAGAGACTTGTTTGGGCTAAAGAACACAAGGAATGGACATTAGACCAGTGGAAATCTGTGCTTTGGTCTAATGATCTTTGGTTCCAACCACCGTGTCTTTGTGCGACGCAGAAAAGGTGAACGGATGGACTCTACATGCCTGGTTCCCACCGTGAAGCATGGAGTAGGAGTTGTGATGGTGTGGGGGTGCTTTGCTGGTGACACTGTTGGGGATTTATTCAAAATTGAAGGCATACTGAACCAGCATGGCTACCACAGCATCTTGCAAAGCAGATGGAATAGCATGCCGCTGCGTTTAGTTGGACCATCATTTATTTTTCAACAGGACAATGACCCCAAACACACCTCCGGGCTGTGTAAGGGCTATTTGACCAAGAAGGAGAGTGATGGGGTGCTACGCCAGATGACCTAGCCTCCACAGTCAACAGACCTGAACCCAATTGAGATGATTTGGGGTGAGCTGGACCGCAGAGTGAAGGCAAAAGGGCCAACAAGTGCTAAGCATCTCTGGGAACTCCTTCAAGATTGTTGGAAGACCATTTCCGGTGACTACCTCTTGAAGCTCATCAAGAGAATGCCAAGAGTGTGCAAAGCAGTCATCAAAGCAAAAGGTGGCTACTTTGAAGAACCTAGAATATAAGACATATTTTCAGTTGTTTCACACTTTTTTGTTAAGTATATAATTCCACATGTGTTAATTCATAGTTTTGATGCCTTCAGTTTGAATGTACAATTTTCAAAGTCATGAAAATACAGAAAAATCTTTAAATGAGAAGGTGTGTCCAAACTTTTGGTATGTATGTATATATGTGTATATATATAATATATATATATATATATATATATGTATATGTATATATATATATATATATACTTTTTTGCATTGCTGTTTTATTTCTACACAAAGGGAGGAAAAATAAAGACAAAATAAGTTTTGTTTCTAGAACAATTTCAATTTAAACAATTTGATTTAAATTTAAAATTTCCCGGTTTTAAAAAGATAAGACCACACTGCCCTACAGACGCCATTGGTGTCCCGATACAGTGGTTTAACTATCAGCCCACAGTCAACAATGTACAAGCAAGAATCTTAGCAGAATATATATATATATATATAAAAAAAAGTTCTCTTTGAGTCTCAACTTGTTCTGCATTTCTTATCAGCATGGATAGACACTTATCAATTATATGTGAAAATGACCTTAGTGCAGTGATGACACTGCATTAATAATTACGGTCCACAATGGCATTGTAATTGCAGGCATCTCGGGGATCAAGAGCAGTTTTTATTTTTGCTTTGCCTAATGGAATTACAATAGGGCTTATCCTGATGGGTTAAACCCTTTTAAATCCAGTTCACGGTAATTCCTCATGAGGCATATTATAATTGGTATTTTATTGATGAGTAACTCTATGGAGTTCTGACTTTTTATATTTGAGTGTATTTACTTTGAAGTTCACTAGTCATAAGTCATTTTTATGTTATCTTGGCTTTGATAACTTGTATTTTTTTTTCCTGCTGCCGAGAATACTTTTCTGTATGAAATAGAGCACATTATTCCCTTTTTCATTCATTGTTTTCTGGAAAATATGGCTTTTGTGCCCACTCTTGTATTGTAGAATTGTAGTTTAACAAAACCCTCGTCATAGCTGCTGCTGGTGTTTTGGCTGCCAGCCCATCGGAAGCTCTTTCTGTTCCAAGTTTCCCTCATTTGAATGAAGTTGTTGTGATGGTCAGAGGGTTTGAGCTGTGAGAATTATGTACACAATGGGGCTTTCTTACTGTGAAGAGAACTTCCAGCTTTGAGCCCATCGGAAAGTGTAATTAGTTATTGAGCCTCAGTAACCATGTAAGTGCAGAACTCCTCGATTTCCTTCTGTCACTATTTGATTGCATGATCATGCACTGACTTTCACACAGTCATTCACCTGCTATTTAGCCATCTCATGCTTCAATTAGAAGGCTAAATTACTTCTCCATATGTTTGGATGGGATTTAATAGGAACAATTCTTCCATGTAGAAAACACCAGCTACTTCTAAAAATAGTGACTGCTTTATTGCTCAGTTTTCCCTATGCTGCACTGGCGTAGTTTCATCCTCAATCTGTCACTGGAGGGCTTTTGATTCCTTTCATCCAACATCATTGCTTTATAGGGGATCAGGGAATCTGTCACCAGATTTTTGCTTTCCACCTGAAAGCAGCATGATGTTGGGGCAGAATCCCTGATTCCAGTGATGTCTCCTTTATTGGGCTGCTGGTTGCAGTTTTGATTCAATCAGTTTTATCTGCTGCAAATCTGCTGAGCTCTGTATAACCCCGCCCACATCACTGGCAGATTTCTGCCTATGCACAGTACACACAGACAGCTGCCAATCAGTGGTGGGGATGGGGTTATACACAGCTCATGTATATAAATGACTACATGGCAGCATCTTTACTAGTCCTCTAGTGATAATCTCCTGATAAAAACAATGTTTTTTTTTTTTTCAAAACTACAGGAAACAGCTCTATGACACATCACTGGAATCCGGGTCTCTATCTTTACATTATGTTGTGCTCAGATTAGGTGGCAAAAACCTGGTGACAGATTCCACTTAAGGTCTCACACCCTTTTTTTTTCCCAGCATTTTAGACTAGGTTTACATACATACGTGTTCTCCATTGGGCACTGCATTGGGGTTTTCTTCGGAATCCCTGGAAAACCGTATTCCGGCATTAATGGAGCAATTCACTGAGGCATGCTGAGTAACTCTGGACACTGTCCGGCATGCACACCAGCAGTATTCATCTTTTTCAAACCTGCTCAAGAATGTTCTGATATCTGGAAAAGACAAACTGCCTCTTTTGTGCACTGTGGAGCATTCTGCTTTTCTGCTTAAGGCTATGTGCCCACGAAGCAGAATTGAAGCGGAAAATTTCCGCTTCATTTCTGCATGTTCTTGCCCGGAAAAACGCGTGCTGAATTTCACACGGCTTTTTCGCGCATTTTTTAAGCTTTTTGCACATGCGGATTTGCCCTGCGTTTTTCTAATGCATTGAGTAGGCAATTCCGCATGCGTAAACGCACAAATAATGGACATGCTGCTTAATTTTCTGTACATCAAAAACGCTGCGGAAAATTCCGCAGCATGGGCATTGAACTTGCGGATTGACATTGGGGACCATGGGGGACGGATTACCAAGCGTTTTACAAGCATTTACGCTGCGCAAATTCCGAAGCAAAAACGCTTGAAAAACGCATCGTGGGCACGCAGCCTTAAGGCTGTATTTGCACATCCAAGTCTATTTTTACATCCACCCGGCTATTGGGGGCATGCAAGGATCAAGCTTGTTGAACGTCTACATGACTGAGCCTTATGCCCCCTGAAATATACAGATATTTGGGTCGGCTACTTATCAGTGCTCTTCTTGTGGTAATAAAGATGCACGCGCTGCATCTATATGGTGTATGGTCAGTTCTATGCAGCTGCATCACATAATATACATATTTGGGGATGGCAGGAAACTCCTCCCAAAATGATATTTCATCATATAGGTTAGTTGTCATCAAAGTAACCTTTTAATTTTTTGAAGAACTTGTAAATATAATATAACGACATGTCACGTACAGGGTACGCCATATTCTAGCTCGCTGCTTTTGATGTGAGCTCACAAGCCAAACCCCCTGCATCTTTGCCAGCAGATGATGGCTGTAATTATCAACCATCATCTGCATGTAACAGCTGCAGTTGGAGTGACGCTCTGCCCGCGATGGTTAACCTGCCAAACAAGCTTTCACACAGCTCCACATCCCGAAAATTGCAAACGTTACAGCCTTTGGAAAATGGCTTCACAAGCAAATTATTTATCTTGCAGTTTTTCAGATTTTTTTTTTTCCCCATAAATTAAGTAAAGCAAAAGCTATACATTTTTTGTATCTCTGTAATCGTACTGATCTGTAGAATCATATTACCAGGTCACTTTTACCGTAAAATGAACACTGTAAATAAAAATCAAAACCGTGTGTGCCATTTTGCCACACTTGGAATTTTTTCCTGTTTTACAGTACAGCACGATAAAATAAATGATGGTGTCATTCAAGAGTACAACTCTGCCCCCCAAAAAACAATCCCTCCCACGGCTGTCATGGAAAAAAAAAAAAAATGATGGCTTATGTAATAAGGGGAGGAAATAATGAAAGCACAAAAAATTGCTCAGTCCTTATGTTGAAATGCTGGTGGATGCAGTTAAAGTTGTCCACTACTTGGACAACTCCTTGTCATACCCCACACTTGGCCCAGATAAAATAGCTTATACTCCTCTCCCGTGCTGGCGCCTTTCCTGTTGTGTCGGCACTCGCAGTCCCGGGGCTCCCGTGCTGTTGTTGTGACACGTGACCCCGGTGCCCAATCAGCGCTGGCGTCACTGGCCCCACCTTCGTACTAATTGAACATGAAGAGGACATCAGACATCAGCTGCAGCCTGGACTTCCTCTTCATGTTCAATTCAACAGAAGGTGGGGGACAGTGACGCCAGAGCTGATTGGGTGTCGGGCTCACGTGTCACAACAACAGCACGGGAGCCCTGGGAATGTAAGTGCCAACACAGGAGGTGAGTATAAGGTTTTTCATTTTATCGAGGCCAAACATTTAGATCAAGAAGAGGTTGTCCTAGTAGTAGACGACCCCTTTAAAAACTTTGTGTGTGTCTAATAGCAAAAAAATGTGATTGAGATATATATTTGGCGTGACTGCTCTTTGCCTTTTGTAACAGTGTATATATTGTACCGTTATAAAGACTAAGGATGGTCACACCAAATTTTGATTTAATTTACCTTTTGTCCTTTCACTTTGCCTTTTGTTATTGATAACAAGAAACAAATGTTTCTATTTTTTTAATACATTCTTACCTTGCAACATTTTTTCCACACCTGCCTAAAAGTTCAGCATGTGTAAACTTTTATAATGCGTTCTAAAACGATTGCCAATATTTTAACAATTTTGTTTCTCATGGAATAGAGACGGTATATTTATTTGGAGGCTGGGACGGCACACAGGATCTAGCAGACTTCTGGGCATATAGTGTGAGAGAGAATCAATGGATTTGTATATCTAGAGACACCGAGAAAGAGGCAAGTGACCACAATTTTCACAGTGGGATTGTTGTAAGTTTATGGATCCTAAAGTACTATCTCTCCCGGTGACTAATGTAGAGCAACTCTATGCCAATAACTGAGGACTGAGCTCCCCGTTTTTAGTCTCATCTCTCCAAAATGTATGGCTCATCAGATTTGCATACATAAATATTGTGAAAAAATATTTTTTTTTATTCTAACATTTGCTTTGATGGTCATGGTTATTTTGTCTTGACAAACAGTACTGAGTGAAAACCGCATCCATAAAGAGCAGCACATCCAGATTTTAATAACACTGCCTCTGTTGTGTTTTAGCCACGTTAATTGTTACCGTATTTTTCGGACTCTAAGACGCACCTAGGTTTTAGAGGAGGAAAATAGGAATAAAATTATTTAAGCAAAAAATGTGGTCATGATGCCCTGTTATAGGGGAGGGAGTCTGCTGCTGACACTGGTATTGGGGTAATGTCCCCCAATTCTGTTAATATCCTCCATCCTGGTATGTATGGCCCCTCCTTCCTGGTATTCGTGGCCCCCATCCCATCTTGGTATATGCGGCCCTCATCCCCATATGGGAATGCATGGCACCCCTTGATCCCCCATCCTGGTATTCATGGCACCCCTTTGATCTACCATCCTGCTATGCGTGGTACCCCTTGATCCCCCATCCTGGTATGCATGGCACCCCTTGATCCCCCATCCTGGTATGCATGACACCCCTTGATCCCCCATCCTGGTATGCATGACACCCCTTGATCACCCATCCTGGTATGCATGGCACCCCTTGATCACCCATCCTGGTATGCGTGGCCCACCTCATCCCCATCCTGGTATGCGTGGCACCCCTTGATCCCCCATCCTGGTATGCGTGGCACCCCTTGATCCCCCATCCTGGTATGCGTGGCACCCCTTGATCCCCCATCCTGGTATGCGTGGCACCCCTTGATCCCCCATCCCGGTATGCGTGGCACCCCTTGATCCCCCATCCCGGTATGCGTGGCACCCCTTGGTTCCCCCCATCCCGGTATGCGTGGCACCCCTTGGTTCCCCCCATCCCGGTATGCGTGGCACCCCTTGGTTCCCCCCATCCCGGTATGCGTGGCACCCCTTGGTTCCCCCCATCCCGGTATGCGTGGCACCCCTTGGTTCCCCCCATCCCGGTATGCGTGGCACCCCTTGGTTCCCCCCATCCCGGTATGCGTGGCACCCCTTGGTTCCCCCCATCCCGGTATGCGTGGCACCCCTTGGTTCCCCCCATCCCGGTATGCGTGGCACCCCTTGGTTCCCCCCATCCCGGTATGCGTGGCACCCCTTGGTTCCCCCCATCCCGGTATGCGTGGCACCCCTTGGTTCCCCCCATCCCGGTATGCGTGGCACCCCTTGGTTCCCCCCATCCCGGTATGCGTGGCACCCCTTGAGCCCCCATCCTCGTGCCCACAAAAAAAATAAACAATCATTCTCACCTCCTCTCTTCCAGCGCTGTCGCGCTCTGCTGCTGACACACTCACTGTGTGAGCTGCGCATGGCAGGGCACGCATGGCGTCTCTGCCATGCGCCCTCACACAGTGTGAGATCGCCACACTGTATCGCAGCGCGGCTCCTGCTGCCGCTCTGTGGTCAGTGTGCCTGCTATTAAAGACCATGGATATTCACTACAACTCATGGGAGAATCCAGAATCCAAAACAGAATCCATTTCTCAATCTCTAGCCTGCTATCTACTGATGATAAATATTCAGAAGTATGTCTGTTTGACAGAATAAGCTAGAACACGTTTTCCAGTATCTGTGTATAAGTTTGTAAATTCTTCAACTGTGATGTTTTCCCTTAGAATGGTCCCAGTGCCAGATCTTGTCACAAGATGTGCATTGACACTCAGCGGAGGCAGATTTATACTTTAGGCCGATATCTGGACTCATCTGTGCGAAACAGCAAGTCTTTGAAAAGTGACTTCTATCGTTATGACATTGACACTAACACGTGGTCCTTACTAAGTGAGGATACAGCTGCTGATGGTGGGCCTAAGCTGGTATTCGATCACCAGGTATGTAACAGTGTGGGTTTGTATGTTGTCTCAGTGTTGGTGTGTTCCCTGTGACATCGCATTGTCATTATCGGTAACATCCACATCTTGTATGTTTGTAGATGTGTATGGATTCAGAAAAGCACATGATCTACACCTTTGGAGGGCGAATACTTACATGCAATGGTAATGTGGATGACAGCAGAGCCAGTGAACCCCAGTTTAGTGGACTTTTTGCTTTTGACTGTCATAGTCATACCTGGAAGCTTCTGCGAGAAGACTCTTGCAATGCTGGACCTGAGGATATACAGTCCAGGATAGGCCACTGCATGCTCTTCCACTCGGTATGTTGATTTTTTTTGTTTTTTCGTTTTAGAAATCAACCTAATCTTGTGTCAATTATATTTTACAAGGTAATTGAGTTTTATGCTACCAAATACTTGAGCTAATAATTATCACATTGCAGAAAAATCGCTGCTTGTATGTGTTTGGTGGACAAAGATCAAAGACCTATTTGAATGACTTCTTCAGCTACGATGTTGATGGTGACCATGTGGAAATTATATCCGATGGCACAAAGAAGGATTCTGGTATGGGTAAGTCCACTGTTAACTGAACAAGAAAAGGAACTTTTTGGTATTCCTAATGCAATGTCTCACAAGGCTGTGTGTACCAGGAGCTTCCACAAGCATGCTCTGCCACCTGCAGTTTAGAAGCAGAACTAACAATACATTTCTTATAGAGATAGTAAGAGTGGAATTGTTGGTGGATTGTTTTTCTATAAGTCTCCAAGTATCCAGAGGTTTTGTTTTTTTAACTCCTTCCCACCGCAGCCAACTTATTTGTTTTTGCTCTTTCACTCTTTCACTTTTATTCCGTACACTTTTCTGCCAAAATAGTTTTTTTTTTTTTGCAGAACAGGTGTTGAATGAAGCCATTTATTATACCATGGAATGTACTTGAAATAAGGGAAAATAAATTGGAGTGGGAAAGTCGCCCAAATAATGCAATTTGGGTTTTGTTTTTGCACCATTCACGGTGTAGTAAAAATGACCTGGCAACTTGATTCTTCTGGTCAGTACGACTACGGCAATAACAAACTTGTATAATAACTTTTTAGCTTTATTTTTTTGTTTAAAAAAAAAATCTTAAATTTTGTTAAAATGAAAAAAAAAAAATGTTGCTATATGTGCCGTAGCCAATGGCAATTCTGGCATTTTTATCGAATTTATTTTTGCTTTTTAGCGATTACCTTATTGGTTAAAATATAAATTATATAATCAGACTTTTACAGATGCAACTATGCCGATTTTTTTTTTTATTTGAATGGGGTTCCGTTTAGATTTTTAGATTTCTATAGTATATCTAGATTTTGAAAACATTGTTTGTTTTTTTTGTTCTCTCTTGGAACTTGAACCTGCAGTCATCTAATCACTTGTTTTATATACTGCAATGTAACTATTGCAGTTGCTTGCTAATATGATCGTCCCTATGGCTATGCTTCAAAGGAGTACCAACACAGCAGCCATATCTTCAGCGGTCCCAGCTGCCATGGTAATCCATCTGCAACCCTCAATTGGCTCAGAAATTGGTACAGTTATATGAAAAAGTTTGGGCACCCCTATTAATCTTAAGCTTAATGTTTTATAAAAATTGGTGTTTTTGCAACAGCTATTTCAGTTTGATATATGTAATAACTGTTGGACACAGTAATGTTTCTGCCTTGAAATGAGGTTTATTGTACTAACAGAAAATGTGCAATCTGCATTCAAACAAAATTTGACAGGTGCATAAGTATGGGCACCTCACCAGAAAAGTGACATTAATATTTAGTAGATCCTCCTTTTGCAAAAATAACAGCTTCTAGTCGCTTCCTGTAGCTTTTAATGAGTTCCTGGGTCCTGGATGAAGGTATTTTTGACCATTACTCTTTACAAAACAATTCCAGTTCAGTTAAGTTTGATGGTTGCCGAGCATGGACAGCCTTCTTCAAATGATCCCACAGATGTTCAATGATATTCAGGTCTGGGGACTGGGATGGCCATTCCAGAACATTGTAATTGTTCCTCTGCATGAATGCCTGAGTAGATTTGGAGCGGTGTTTTGGATCATTGTCTTGCTGAAAGATCCATCCCCTGCGTAACTTCAACTTTATCACTGATTCTTGAACATTATTGTCAAGAATCTGCTGATACTGAGTTGAATCCATGCGTCCCTCAACTTTAACAAGATTCCCGGTGCCGGCATTGGCCACACAGCCCCAAAGCATGATGGAACCTCCACCAAATTTTACTGTGGGTAGCAAGTGTTTTTCTTGGAATGCTGTGTTTTTTTGCCGCCATGCATAACACCTTTTTGTATGACCAAACAACTCAATATTGGTTTCATCAGTCCACAGGACCTTCTTCCAAAAAGAAATTGGCTTCCCCAAATGTGCTTTTGCATACCTCAGCCGACTGTTTGTGGCGTGCTTGCAGAAACGGCTTCTTTCGCATCACTCTCCCATACAGCTTCTCCTTGTGCAAAGTGCGTTGTATAGATGACCGATGCACAGTGACACCATCTGCAGCAAGTTGATGCTGCAGCTCTCTGGAGGTGGTCTGAGGATTGTCCTTGACTGATCTCACCATTCTTCTTCTCTGCCTTTCTGATGTTTTTCTTGGCCTGCCACTTCTGGCCTTAACGAGAACTGTCCCTGTGTTCTTCCATTTCCTTACTATGTTCCTCTCAGTGGAAACTGACAGGTTAAA
Organism: Phyllobates terribilis; assembly: GCF_046119375.1. NCBI lineage: Eukaryota > Metazoa > Chordata > Amphibia > Anura > Dendrobatidae > Phyllobates > Phyllobates terribilis. Next base: position 298,783,897 of record NW_027362771.1, read on the forward strand.
TCTCTGAGACAGCTTTTTGTATCGTTCCCCTGAACAACTATGTTGAATAATCTTTGTTTTCAGATCATTTGACAGTTGTTTTGAGGAGCCCATGATGCCACTCTACAGAGGAGATTCAAACAGGAGAACAACTTGCAAGTGGCCACTTTAAGTAGCTTTTCTCATGATTGCATACACCTGGCTATGAAGTTCAAAGCTCAATGAGGTTACAAAACCAAAAAAAGTGCTTTAGTAAGTCAGTAAAAAGTAGGTAGGAGTATTTAAAACAAGAAAATGATAAGGGTGCCCATACTTATGCACCTGTCAAATTTTGTTTGAATGCAGATTGCACATTTTCTGTTAGTACAATAAACCTCATTTCAAGGCAGAAACATTACTGTGTCCAACAGTTATTACATATATCAAACTGAAATAGCTGTTGCAAAAACACCAATTTTTATAAAACATTAAGCTTAAGATTAATAGGGGTGCCCAAACTTTTTCATATAACTGTATTTAAAGGGGATATCCGGGACCATCAGTCAAAGACCGCTCCTGTCGGCACTTCAGCTGCTTCTGCTGACGTCACATCAACAGATGTGAAGGTGGCTTCTTTTCCGTCTCGCTATGTTGACAGGGCGTTACTGCCGATGTCATGCTGATTGACAGCTGGCTCCCCACTAAGTAGTTGGGGGAGCCAGATGTCAATCAGCAGTCACCCCCTTCACCTAGCAGCCCAGAAGAACTGCTCTATTGACAGGGAGCAGCTGAATCGCCGTCAGGAGTAGTCTGTGACAGCTATGTGCCAGCGAAAAACTGCGCCGACCACAACAGCCAGGTAGGTAGCAACTACCTGTCTGTTAGGCCAATTTTGGCCAATTTTTTTTATCTATACAAGTCGAGGATATCCCCTTTTAAGGTGTTATCAACAGCTATTGGGGCTTTGTTCCTATTTGTTTCTGTTACTGGCAGATGTTGGCTGTATGACACAGCTAGCATCTATCAGGTATGGTGCAGGCTCAGCTATTGAGCCCATACCATAATCTCGTACCTCACATACACTGTACATGTATACCAGATGTTAGGAAGGGGTTAACCTTTTCTGTCCTATCCATAAACTGTAAATTCATTCTGTCCACAAACTTCCTTAAGAATTAAAGGGGTTATCCGAGCTAGGCCTGTGCTACACCTCAACCTTTTGACTTTCCTGTTGCAATATGAGCCCATTTACTTGTATTTTGCTGTGATGTAAGCACCAACGTACAGTATTTCTTTGGCTGTGGGGAAAGCAGTGTTAACACTGCGCTGGATCAGAAGGTGAGTATATATGGTGTTACTATTGCCAGTAGTTGTGTGTAATTCAAGAAATAAGACTTTTAAAATGTAGAGGTCACAATTCTGGTGAATGAGCCCCACAAGAGGTTTTCTAGTAATCCCATTGTTCATTTTACTATTTTCTCAGTGCCAATGACTGGCTTCACTCAGAGAGCTACCATTGACCCAGAGTTGAATGAAATCCATGTTTTGTCGGGACTAAGTAAAGATAAAGAAAAGCGAGAAGAGAATGTCAGAAATTCCTTCTGGATTTATGATATTGTTCGAAATAGCTGGTAGGTAACAGGCCTTGCTTATTTTGTATTTAAACTTTAAAATGATACAGCTAGTTACACATGAGCCACTGATCTCCGTGATTGACTGCAGTGGTGATGTGATGTCACCACTACAGCCATATCTGAGACAGGTTGTGGCTCAGAGCTTGCGCTAGAGCAGAGGAGGGCGAGTATTATCTGGCTTTATTTTATATTTCTGGAGTATTTTGGATTCCACTTTTCTAAAAGTGGCAAATCCCTTTAAATGTGTTCCCATTGTTATTATATGACACAGCTGTATGGGTGTGTAAGGAGTGAGCCGACTGCTTATTTCATAGGTGGACATCTGTCGATGTATCGGCCATGATGGAAGGCAGCTAACTTGGCCTTTGTAATAAGCAGTCAGACAGATGGAAATGGTTCTGCTGGGACCTGAGAGTGTTGGTGAAACCGAGGTGTCGATAAGAGCTTTGCCACTGCGTGTTCACTTAACTACATTGCCCCAAGAACCCATGTAAAATATTATTTTTATGAATACTGTCTATACAATCTTTTTAAGCTACTGGTAAAAGGGATTGCTCATTAAAAAAAATAGGACTTTATACCATTAAAAGGACTGCTTTTTATAGGTCTTGTGTCTATAAGAACGATCAGGCATCAAAAGAAAATCCAAATAAAAGTCTTCAGGAAGAGGAGCCCTGTCCAAGATTTGCACACCAATTGGTTTATGATGAGCTGCATAAGGTAGGTCTCTCTATGGTGAACAGTATAAATTACTGAACTATATTTCTTGTCATCTAGCTTTTTTTAATATTTTTAGCAATATTTTTAAAAAAAAAACTTTCCACACTGGCACTACTTACTAAGCAATAAGTATTCTCATTATGAGCTGCAGGCAGTAGCCGCATCATTTTCATTGTGCTGACAGTGTGTGAACAGCTACTGTGCCCATGCAGTTAGGAGCAGGGTAACTGCTCCACAGTTTATTTTTTTGAAATGCATGTATTTTATTTTTTTTTACCATTTACATTCTTCAAGCCTGTGTGTTGTACTGTCTATTGCTTGATGCAGAATGAGTTTGCTGAGAATCTGTCAGTAAGTGAGCTTATTCTGCGGTCTGATGGGAGCGCTTTACTCTTATGTTTTTCTCCTGAGCTCTTCTTAGCTGATTTTTGACCTAAGACCACAATAAAATTAAATGTGCAAGGGAGCCAAGACCCTGTGAAAGTCAAACTTTGCAACATTATTAAACCCCCTTCATCCCGAGCCCGTTTTCACTTTCATGACCAGGCCAAATTTTACAATTCTGACCATTGTCACTTAATGAGGTAATAACTCTGCAACGCTTCAACGGATCTCATGGATTCTGAGATTGTTTTTTTCATGACACATTGTACTTCATGTTAGTGGTAAATTTTGTTCAATATGATTTGCGTTTAGGAAAATTATTGAAAATTTTGACAGTGAAAATGTTACAATTTTCATACTTTCAATTTTTTGCCCTTAACCCCTTCACGACCGCCAATTGTAAATGTTTCTCTATGGTTGACGGTCTTGCAGCGCACGGGAAAGCCAGTCATGTTAGCGCTGGGATTCCGGTGCAGAGTGATGGCTCTGACGTGCGACATCAGCAGAACCTAATTGGCCCAAAAGTGATCGCAGCATTTAGAAGTTTGTGAGAGGGCTCCTTCTTTCACCCCTCCAGCACCCCTGTGACGTGATCACTGCGGAACTGAGGGTTGTCATGGCAGTCGGTCACATGATGACCTCTGGGTCTTCCAGCTGTGTTGGCCTGTTGGACCCAGACAGCAGCAGAGTCTAACAGGCATCCTGTCCGTGTAAAGCTGACAGGTCTCATGCATTGCAATGCAGAAATTCAAGTCTAAGTCGCATAGAGCAGACTGAAAGAAAAAGAAAATTACTTTTTTTTTTAAGTTTTTTACTTTATTTACGGAATTCCCGCAGCATAAACGCTTGGGAAGCGATTGGTAATCCGCCCCCCATTGTCCCCAATGACAAGCCACACTTTCAATGCCCATGTTGCGGATTTTTCCGCAGCGTTTATGCTGCGCTCAAAAATCCGCAGCATGTCCATTAATTTTGCGGACACGCAGCGTAATCGCCGCCATTGACTTGCATTGGACCGCGTGACATCCGCATCACTGCATTTGCACATGCGGATATCACACGGTTCAATGTGCGGATGGTACCCAAGTCTGGAGGAGAGAAGATTCTCATCCAGACCTGGGTACCATAGAAACTGTAAAAAAAAGAATTTAAAATAAAAAATAAAGTTTATACTCGCCTTCTGATGTCTTCCCGGTGTTTTGTCTGCTCCGTCCGGTGTCTTGCAATGTTCGCGTTGATGTGAAGGACCTGCCATGACGTCACTGAGTCATGTGACCCATCACATGGCTCAATGACGTCACCGCAGGTCCTTCACACCCCCACCCCCCCACCCCCAAGCAGTGCAAGACACCGGACGGAGCAGACAAAACACCGGGAAGACATCAGAAGGTGAGTATAAACTTTATTTTTTTTTATTTTTCACCATTCTTATTCTTTTTTTTTTTTAACTAACTTGGTCACACTACTATAAATCCTTGCCGGTTGCATGGATTTATATAGTGTGAACAAGTTGTCAAGCACTTTTCCAAGTGATGCAAAAATCGCTTGGAAAAGCGCTTGATAACCCGCATGCAGAAATGCATGTGAAGAACGCTTGACAAACGCTTCTACCTGGTGGGAAAACCGCATTTAAAATCCGCATGCGTTTTTCCTGCCAGGGAGAAGCGTAAAAAATATGCAGCATTTCTGCATCGTGGGCAAATAGCCTCAAACTATATTACAAAAAAAATTCACCAAATAAAAAAAAAATTGAACAATATTAAACCAATAAATACATATATTTATGTAAAAACAAAAATAAACAAAGTGCACATATTGGGTATCGCCGCGTCCGGAACAACCCGATCTATAAAACTGTCACTAGTTCACCCCTTCAGTGTACGCTGTGAGAAAAAAAAAAAAAAAAGTGGCAAAAAAATGCTTTATCATCATACCGCCAAACAAAGTGGAGTAAAACGCGACCAAAAAGACAAATGTAAATATGAATGGTATCTCAAAAAACGTCATCTTGTCTTGCAAAAAAGCCGTCATACAGCTCAATCAGTGGAAAAACAAGTTTTACCTCTCAGAATACAGCGATTCAAAAACGATATTTTTTTTCTATAAAATAGTTTGTGTAAAAGCGGCAAAACATAAAAAAAGGATAAAAATTTTGGTATTCTAATCGTACTGACCCGAAGAATACAGCTGTCTTATCACATTACCACACCATTAACGGCATTCAAAACACCCGCAAAAAAGCAAATCCTGAATTGCTGTTTTTTTTCTTCATTCTGCCTCTCAACAATCTGCATAGAAAGCGATCAAAAATGTCATGTGCCAGAAAATGGTATAAAAAAAAGTCAACTCGTCCCTCAAAAAACAAGCCCAGATATGACTATCGGCAGAAATATAGAAAAATTATAGCTTCCAAAATATGGCGATGCAAAAACTTGTTTGTGGTAAAAATGTGATTATTTTTAATGAAACTGAAGTGCAAAACTGATTTTTAGCCCCAAATACATGAATTTTTAAGAGAAAAATTCTCCTAGAAGTCCCACAAAAATGATACATTTTTAGTTAGTCATAACTATAGCAACTGGTACAATAAATGTACCATACGCTGATTGATTTAGTAAAATAATGAAAACTGCAGCAGAATTTACATTTTTATTCTGGATTTTTGTAAACCTACATGAACATTTTTGTTTAATTTCTGATATTTTTTTTACCATACTAATACAAATTGTCATGGAAAACGCTCTAAGTATAATTCAGTAAGGGGCAAACAAAAGTAAATTATGGCCTTCGGAATGCCAAACGGAGGGAAAAAAAATGTTTGTGTCCTGAAAGGGGTTGTTCAGCAAAATGTAAAATTCAGTGACTTGGTATATTAAAAATAACATGCTAAACTACTGTATACGCTCCTTCCGGCAGTTACTGGGACCTGTGGTTTGGCTGGTGTGTACAGGTGTCTTCATCAGCACATTGCCGATGTCACATTGCTGAAGTCACCTGACCATGGCAGCCAATAACAGATCCCGGTGGTCCTGCTGCCGCTTTGAACGGTGACTACTTCCTTCCTGTGTAGACGCAGACCAAAGAGTGGCCTTCTATGGGTGCCGGTAGGAGAATGTAGATCTGTGATGGTAATCATGGATCCTGTGTACACAGATGCCATTACATCCGAATGAACGGAGTATAAATTAACGTTTTAAACAGTGCATTCTACAAGTTGACCTGTCTTTCCTCCTCATTTAAACCCTCTATGAAACAGCACTGATAAGTTGTTGGTTCATTTTTTCCTGTTTATTTTTGATTTGCTATCACAGGTTCATTATCTATTCGGAGGAAATCCAGGAAAATCCTGTTCACCGAAAATGCGATTAGATGACTTCTGGTCGTTGAAGTTATGTCGACCTTCCAAAGAGTATCTGCTAAGGCACTGTAAATACCTCATTAGAAAACACAGGTACTGAAAATAAACTCTTTAAAGGGATTGTCCCATATTTTATTTATTTTTTTAGATATATTAAATGCATGTAGTTGGCTGAAAATATATATATTTTTTTAGCTGGATTTCATTAAAAGTTTTGCACCATTTGCCTTCCATGGAGTATGTGTTGCTGGATGCAGAAATAGTTATTAGATGTTACTGTAAAGTACACATAAGCCCCCATTCACCAGGTGGAGGCCAAAAGTGTGTTCTTTCGGACAGATAAGAGAACTGTATAGGAAAGCGCAGCAGACCACTGCAAAGAGATGTATACCATGTCCCTATGGTGGGCTGAAGCCTGACTCTGGGCACACAAATTCTGAGCGTATACGTCTGACAATGGCAACAACTGTAATGTGTACCATACCTAGCCTAAAAGTCTCCTCTGCTACATATACATTTTCTGCTGCACATATTATTTGGTCAGGACTTGGTTAACTGTAGACGCCTTCATGCCTAATAACATGAGCATAATGAATCTATATGTTAACATCAGAGTAACTTTTGTCCAAAATTAACTCTGTAACCTAAGGGTGTGGGTTTTTTTCTTCTATATTTTACACAATTTGCTCAAGAGTGGCAAAAATTGCATAACAAAGAAATAAAGAATATCAGTTGAATCCCCAAGTGATACCACTGGCAATCACTGGCCTCAGTGTTGACCCACGTGTGGTATGGCGTGTGACTGCTGCTGAGCCTTTGTGAGTGAAGGGTAGTGGTGTAATTGCAGGACTAGCAGGGACCACCTGATGAGTGGTGACTCTGAAGCTCTGTGGGTAGGGAAGGTTCATATGGAAGTTGTTGGTTTTTTTTTTTTGCTTTTTTCCCCTCATAACATTTTGCATTCTTAAGCCAATGTTACAACATCCCAGTAAATCCTTGTGTTTTCAGTGACCGTTGTATGCTCTCATTAAATAATTTTTAATTTCTACAGGTTTGAAGAACGTGCTCAGACAGAGCCACTTAGTGCATTAAAATACTTGCAGAATGACTTATTTGTCACCGTGGATCATTCAGACCCTGAAGAGACTAAAGAGGTGGGGAAAATGTATTTTTCTACTCACATAGCTTGCAAATGAGTGAACAATGTCTCCTGCCAACACTGGCTTACTGTATTACTTGTTTGCTTATATGTATTGCAAAAGAAAAGTCAATACAAGCAGTATGAAATCTTGGTTTACGGTATCGTCTGAACTACTTAGTTGGGTATCTCCTTTTGAGACAACAAATACTGACTAGTAAAGTGTGTAAATGATGAAAGCAAAATGTCCACTTGTGTAAAATGTCTTTAAAGTTAAAAGGGTTTTCTAACACCTTAGGTTTCTCTATCTAGATTTACAAACAGTAAGCATTTATTGAATTGACACTTGTAGAAAGTTCCCTTGCTAGCCTCATTTTGGACTTATTTTTTTTCACTTCTGATGACGTTTCTTCAGATCGTATCATCATGCATAGAAGGATCTCAAGAGAGAGGACTCTGAACAGTAGAACAGACCAGCTCCGTCACTAATTACATTTTGTTTCAAGTAATAAGGGGCGTTGAAACAAGCAGGAGACAGGGAGAGCCCAATGATTTCTTCATGCACTATGATGCCCCTACCTCCTGCTAACGTATGAAACTCACCTATGCCTGCAGGGACTTTCAAGCAGAAACGTCATCAGAATTTGGGGAAAAAAAAATACAAGTGAGGCTAGCAAGGGAACGGTACAAAATTGTATACAAGTGTCAACTATAAAATACTTAGTTTTTAAAGACTCTTAGAAATACAGTTTAAGGTATGGGATGATCCATTTAAGGGCGATTACTAGTTTCCAGTTAATTTGGATTTGCTTTGTAAACAGTGGACAGCTCCAGAGATCCCATTCAGGGATAAGCAGTGTCAGGTGATTTACCTAGGTGGCCTCTTCCCCAGCCACCTGCTCTTATCCTAAATTGCTGATGGGGCCTGAAAGCTTTCAGTGCGCGCAAGAGTTCAAGTCACAGATTCTCCTGTGTGTGTTCATGTTGGCGCTGGCACTGAATAGTGGATACCTGGGTGGGCGCCAGCATCTTCATAACAATGGACTTGATCATGTCATACTGGGGGTTATTTTTCTGCAATATTGGATGGGATCTAGAAAGGAGCCTCCAATGGTAGTGTGAGAAAAGTCTGAAGTCAAAATTGATAAAAAATATATCAGAAGAGCCAGGCGAGCTTTACTGGGCATGCTGTGATGTCATGACTGAATATCGACCTCCTGATAAACCTGCTGGGGAAATGTGTCAAGGCTGTTTTTGAGGCTATCTCTAAGAACATGCGCTGATGAGTATTTTATCAATTTTCCCTGGCTTGCCCAATAGAGACCTCTTTGCGCATAACTCTGCAAGTACTTATTATGCACTCCATAGGTGTGCCTATTCCTATATGATGATCCCTGATTGTGAGGGTCACATAGGGCAATTCTAAGGACAGCCGCCGAGGAGCGGGGGTGCCATTATCAACTATCAATAGGGTGCCAACCTCCGCTGACAGGCTGTTGTATACACCTAGGATTGAGTCCTGGATTAGTTAGTGCCTTCCCTTTGCCTGGCTCGTATGATATATTTTTATCAATTTTGTATTTATCTTGCTAATTTTCTAAGTCTGTTTAGTCCTTATTTAATAATGCATGTCTAATAAAATTATTCTTTAGTTTTTTTTTAATATATATTCAGTACAGACCAAAAGTTTGGACACACCTTCTCATTTAAAGATTTTTCTGTATTTTCCTGACTATGAAAATTGTACATTCACACTGAAGGCATCAAAACTATGAATTAACACATGTGGAATTATATACTTAATAAAAAAGTGTGAAATAACTGAAAATATGTCTTATATTCTAGGTTCTTCAAAGTAGCCACCTTTTGCTTTGATGACTGCTTTGCACACTCTTGGCATTCTCTTGATGAGCTTCAAGAGGTAGTCACCGGAAATGGTCCTCCAACAATCTTGAAGGAGTTCCCAGAGATGCTTAGCACTTGTTGGCCCTTTTGCCTTCACTCTGCGGTCCAGCTCACCCTAAACCATCTCAATTGGGTTCAGGTCTGGTGACTGTGGAGGCCAGGTCATCTGGCGTAGCACCCCATCACTCTCCTTCTTGGCCAAATAGCCCTTACAGGTGGAGGTGTGTTTGGGGTCATTGTCCTGTTGAAAAATAAATGATGGTCCAACTAAACACAAACCGGATGGAATAGCATGCCGCTGCAAGATGCTGTGGTAGCCATGCTGGTTCAGTATGCCTTCAATTTTGAATAAATGCCCAACAGTGTCACCAGCAAAACAGCCCCACACCATCACACCTCCTCCTCCATGCTTCACGGTGGGAACCAGGCATGTAGAGTCCATCCGTTCACCTTTTCTGCATCGCACAAAGACACGGTGGTTGGAACCAAAGATCTCAAATTTGGGCTCATCAGACCAAAGCACAGATTTCCACTGCTCTAATGTCCATTCCTTGTGTTCTTTAGCCCAAACAAGTCTCTTCTGCTTGTTGCCTGTCCTTAGCAGTGGTTTCCTAGCAGCTATTTTACCATGAAGGCCTGCTGCACAAAGTCTCCTCTTAACAGTTGTTGTAGAGATGTGTCTGCTGCTAGAACTCTGTGTGGCATTGACCTGGTCTCTAATCTGAGCTGCTGTTAACCTGCGATTTCTGAGGCTGGTGACTCTGATAAACTTATCCTCAGAAGCAGAGGTGACTCTTGGTCTTCCTTTCCTGGGGCGGTCCTCATGTGAGCCAGTTTCTTGGTAGCGCCTGATGGTTTTTGCAACTGCACTTGGGGACACATTCAAAGTTTGCCCAATTTTTCGGACTGACTGACCTTCATTTCTTAAAGTAATGATGGCCGCTCGATTTTCTTTACTTAGCTGCTTTTTTTCTTGCCATAATACAAATTCTAACAGTCTATTCAGTAGGACTATCAGCTGTGTATCCACCAGACTTCTGCACAACACAACTGATGGTCCCAACCCCATTTATAAGGCAAGAAATCCCACTTATTAAACCTGACAGGGCACACCTGTGAAGTGAAGACCATTTCTGGTGACTACCTCTTGAAGCTCATCAAGAGAATGCCAAGAGTGTTCCAAGCAGTCATCAAAGCAAAAGGTAGCTACTTTGAAGAACCTAGAATATAAGACATATTTTCAGTTGTTTCACACTTTTTTGTTAAGTATATAATTCCACATGTGTTAATTCATAGTTTTGATGCCTTCAGTGTGAATGTACAATTTTCAAAGTCATGAAAATACAGAAAAATCTTTTGGTCTGTACTGTGTGTGTATATATATACACACACACACACACACACACACACACTACAGACCAAAAGTTTGGACACGCCTTCTCATTTAAAGATTTTTCTGTATTTTCATTTTCAAACTTTTGGTCTGTACTGTGTGTGTGTGTGTATATGTATATATATAAACTATTTTTGCCTTCTGGAGTCCTAATCTTTTTCTCAAATAAAAAGCTTATAGTCAACATAAATTGTACATACTTTGTTTCATTTATCTGCTTCCTTCATGGAATCTGTATTCACAGATGTTTATTTTCCGAGCGCTTATCTTTGTGCAATAGTCAATCTCCTACTGCTATCCTAAAACTAACAGAATGCTTATATGTTTAATTGTCTCTACAACTTGGTGCTAAGTTTTTGGAAAAACTCTTTAACGATTTATACAGCTTTAAAGCTGGAATGATGTAAATTTATGACCTGAATTACATACTAACGGTGAATAACACATTTTTTTTTGTACAGTTTCAGCTTCTTCCATCTGCACTTTTTAAATCTAACAAAGATTTCACCCCGTTGGGTAAGTTAAACTTCTTCCACCTTAATTAGCAACTATAAAGCTGAGCTTTCCTTTAAAAGGGGTTGTGCCAGGAACAAAATGTATATTTTAATAAACTGATCTTGGAATAAAAATAAACGCCACAATTGGATGTTTTGTTTTTTTTTTTTTAAATGTTCCTGTGCTGAGATAATCTTATAAATGTTCCCCTGCTGTGTACTGTGTAATGGCTGTGTCTGACCGTGCAGGGAAATGGTTTAGTCATACCACATCTCCTGGGCAGCGGAGGAAGCAAAAGCGTATACAGACATTACAGCCGGGGATCACAGCTTTTTTCTTTTCCCTTTAGTGTTTACCATGCAGGTCAATTAGGTTTATATTTTGATAGCTCATACTTTTACGGACATGGCGATACAAAATATGATTATTTTTTCTTTTTTTTTTTTTTATATTATTTTAGTTTTAAGTCCCCTGATTATTGATCACTTTTTCTATATATTTTATTACTACTATATTGTAGTAAGTAGGCAAAATGGAGTGATAGATATGAACCCTTATGTAGCAGTCTTATGCAGTGATTTAATGGGCATTTTTCTTGGAGTGTGCTGAAATCTTGCCTTTTTTAATACACAGGATTCTCAGATGTGGATCACACATACGCTCAGAGGACGCAACTCTTTGATACACTTGTCAACTTCTTCCCGGACAGTATGACGCCGCCTAAAGGAAATTTGGTTGATCTGATTATACTGTGAAGAACTGTGATAAAAAGATGGACAAATACTGTTTAATTGTTATATGTATAATTGGAACTGAAGTTGAAAAGCATCATGTGCACATTATGTAATAGAAAACGCTGGTTTCTATAGGGTTAGGGTCTTGTCGCTGCTTAAGGTTTAATTTGCAGCAATAGTTTTAATTTGATTTCTCCCCCTTTTTAAGATGCCTAAATATAAGGTAGCCTCCTAATTTTCTCCCCTTATTTAATTACTAGGTTTTTGTCTCCCTAAGTTTTCCTCTATTTAGGGGTGAAATATTAGCCTTTGTTATTTTTGTTAACAATAAGAGGATAGCCCCCTGTGCTATAATTTTTCCTGCATTTACTAAGGTAAATAAGGGGGCTTTGGTGTATGTTACAGTAACATATGGAAATGAAGCATAAGCGCAAAAGAGGATTACAAGAAGGCCGACCTCCTGTACAGCTACTGTATTTTCTGTATAAAGAATGTGAATAGAAATATACTTTTTCTTTTTTATTTTAAGGTTTCACAGCCTTTACTTTGAATATAAAATTGTAGGTTGTAAGAAATTTGCGTTAAAAGCCAAATTTAACAATAGTCATTGTGTAATAATTTGAGTTGCAGAACATTGTGCTTATTTATTCATAATCTATGTATATTGAGCACATAACCTTCCGGTACTTGACTTGGAGCAGAAAGTGGAAGGGCAAGCTGTTGCAATTGCCAGTACAGGGCTTGTAGTCTGCACCATTTTCCCAGAATTCACTAAACTCTTGTGCATGAAAAGTATTAAATCCGAATGCTGCAGTGACATGGGTGATTGGGATTTTAGCCTATGGATGTGTAATACTGGACTGGTGAGTTGGGTGTGTATGATTGCTGAGGGATTCATAAAGGCATTCTCCAGAACACCTTGTGGAAATGCTAGAACCTTGCACAACTTCAGGATGCTTTCACTGTGACCAGCTGATCGGCTTTCCTTATTAGCCTGCTGTCCATTTTTTTAAAGCTGCCAGCACACTGACCCGTAGACCCTAATTCATAAAGCAGTTTTTGCCAGACTTTTAGTGTAAAGTTGTGCCAAAGTGTCAAGACTTTTGTGTCGCTCACGCAAATTGCGGGTGACTTTTTGAAAAGTAGATGGGGCGTGGCCAAGCACACCAATCTAATTCATCATGATTTACACAAGTGGGGCAAATTATAACGGAAATATATGCAAACCACATTTCTGGCGGTGGTGTATAGCCATTGAAAGATGGGTCAAATTCATTGAGGCGCATGCTCCTTAGTAAATTTTGCACATCTTACTCCAGCGTTTCCTTCAGCATGCAAAATCAATGAATTGGGGCCATGATGTTTTGTCTATTTTATGATCTGTGGATGTAATTCATCAAGACCGGCAATTTTCTCACCGGTCTTTATGAATCTTGATTATCTGACTCCAACATGACCCCCTCATCAAGAAGTGCGTGCCTTTCAATGTATCAGGAGTGTTGATGAGTGCTGTGCATTTCCATGCACCACTCCAGAAGCTTTACTCCAGGCCCTGATTGGAGTGGGTTTTCTGGCGTAAGGAATGCCGCAGCTCATCATTAGGCAAGCCTTGGCGTCATGCCTCTCCCGTCCCTGCTTTTTATCCATTTGTAACTGGTCCATTGCGATCTATCAGTTTATAAAACATAGACAGTTTTTCCTTTTTTAAAAAAAAAAAAAAAAAAAACAGATGAGGAAAAAAAGGATGCAAAACATAACACATGGGAGTTAAAATGTTGGTCTCAGCTACTTCATCCGTCAAATATGGATGTGTAAATGCAAGCGAAGTTTTGCTAAAAAGTGTTTTATGCCATACAAATCGGGTAGTTGGTGCTCTCCTGAAGCAAGGTTGAGAAATAACGGACAGCACTTGGACTAATAGAGTAGTATGGATGTATCCACCCATTAAAATTGTGGATCTGTGACACTCGGAACAGGTCCTACTCTGATCTTATTTTGCAAATCAGACTAGACTAATTGTCTATGGGAATCCTTGAGACACAAATGCCAATCGGAAGACTTTAAATTTTCTTCTGATTTGCATCCTTATCTCTTGGATCTGTTTGTCTTTTTTCATCTGCTTTTTCTTCAACAGTGTGGGGTTGTTTTTTTTCACTGAAGCAGGTAGTGAACTTTTTTTTTCATCCATTGACTCTCAACAAGCAGTGAGTCAAAGGTGGATCAAACTGATAGGAGACTGAAGCAGGAAAGACTTCTTTCCTTTTATACAGATCCCCATAGAGTTTAGTGGTCGAGCCTGATCCGCAAACCAGATAAGACTAAGTGGTGTGTGTGTGTCAATGACCCTTTATGGGTCCATGTGCTGGCTATGTATGCTCTGAGAAAAAGTGGATAACACACAGATTTGTGAATGCAGCCCAATAGTACAAAGGCCACTTTGTAGGGGTCGTTTTGATACTTTGAGATTAGTGATGAGAGATTAGTGATGGATTGCATAACAAACAGGCAATCCCTGCATGTGTCGCAGCTGTGTAACAGCCACAAGACATGCAGCTGCAGCGTCTCGAACATAGTTTTCGAGCATGCCAAAGATACTCTGTAAGCACCAGAGCATGCTCTGTTAAAGGGTTAATTGAGCACTTTCGCTCATCACTAATTGAGATCTATTTTGCAGTGGTTTGACTCCAGTCATTGCTTTTGATAGAGCAGTGTATTATGCTCTTTAAATGAGGCTATGTAAAACCTGCCTTACCTTGTGTACAAAAGGTACATATATAAATATACTTCAATGAGGAAAGTGCTATGTATGGACAATATTAAAGATGCAGAACATACATGTGGATCTACATACGGACAAAATGATCCATATGAATAAGGCCTTAATGTCAAAAATAATTCTGTTTCTTGGCAGCAGTGGGCTGTATCATATAGGAGCTGGGACATTTTTTTCCTTCTATTTTTCAATTTCACCTTCTTTGCAGGTCAAGATTTACCTTGGTATATTGTGATGAGCACCAATGTAATTATCCAGGTGGGATACAATGTAAATATTTCCATACATTAACTAGATTTCTAATCCACTTAGCTCTAAGAAACTGATGTGAATTACCTTTGGAATAAATACCACATGTATAAAGCAGGCTTGTTTTTGATAAATTCTAAATGAATAAATCCGAGGTGCTGCTGTTCCTGTTGTCCTCTTTGTGTTTCACTATACCTTATTAGTCTGGTGTTGTACTATAGATATAGAAGGATTTTCCACAATAAAGGTACAAACCTTGGCAAATATGACACGATCTTCATACTATTCTGGGGTAACTATGAATTTTATACAACTTCTATTGTTTTATCTAAAAGAATATATAGGTATCTACAGATTAAACCGGTCCAGAGCAGATAGTGCAATTAGAAACATTATGGAGCAATTTGCATGTGAAAAGATGTAGCAGAATTGTATTCTTCTATTATCACTTTCCATGGGTATATTCACAAAGTATTTTGAAGTGGAAAAATCTGGTGTAGTTTTTCAAGAGAAATCCACATCAAAAATCCATTTATTTTTTTTTGTAGTTTCTTGACTTCAATATCAAGCTTGGTGCAGATTCTGAAAGGAATCCGCATCAAAGAAGTAACTATTTGTTTTTTCAATGCAGTTTGGATTTTAAAACCATGCTATAAGAAAAGCAATGTCGGTTTCCCATTAAAATCAATAGAAAGCCTATTCAGAAAGTATTTTGTGTTTTTGTTTTTTTTAATGTAGGTTGTTTTTTTTGTTCTGCTCCAAAATCTACATGGGAACAAACCTGAAAGCTGCAGGATTATATATGAAAAATAACATAGTATTCAGACATCATGACTGCACAAAGTAGGTAAAATCTAAGAACAATTGTGCTGAACAATTTCTGGGCGTAGATGCAGAAAAACATGCATAGATGGTGACTCCACGCGCTTTGACTTTTACATAATTAGGGTATAAACTACTACTACTGGTGGAAAGCAAGTCTTCCTGAGTTTGCTCCACTTTAATAGCCCGAAATGTCTGACTGTAATAAAAATAAATAAAACAAAAATGGCCAGGATTACATTAATAAAGAACACGTTAAGATATATTCTACCATTTGTTTTGGTATTATTCTCTGCCTTGGACCGAAATGGATCCAAGCAGACGTAAGATGGGAGGATAATGCAGCATTGACGGACACTTATGTGAACTATCATGGAAATGCTCTTCTCTCCAAATATCTATAATTTCTTACATATCACTGCCTTGGTTTTGCAATATTTGGGGCACAACAAATTTTAATTACTAGGACGCACACAATATATGATATTACAAGAGATCTCCCAGATGGGTATAAGCGTACTGCGCGTGTGTGCACAAGCCAGTATTGGTGGTTTAATTATCGAATGAGTAGATATAGATTGCGCTCCAAGTAACCATGTCCAAAAAAAATGTTCCGATGAGCCACCATTTCAGTTCCATATTGTATTACCGTGACCTACATGAAAAGTTGACATTGCATAACTTATCTCCGACACGGCCAGAGTTAGTTGATAGTCTAATTATCTGCTTTTCAACTGTTCCCAGTGACTACCAGTAGAAATGTGAATGCTGTACTGGAAAAGACTAAACTGCACTGATCCATAATTAGAATAAAGTTTATTTATATAGGTAATTTATAAGCTGTAATACGTTGCTCACAATGAACACAACGTTTCAAGAGGACCTGTCACCAGGGCAAATAAGGCCAGTTTTAGTGGAACTTAAAAAAACAAAACCCAATGGAATACTCAGGGGAACAGCGGGAATAAAATAAGAGCAAAAGCTGGCCGCATTTGACCTTGTGACAGCTCCTCTTTAAGTGCTATATGGAAACCATTGTATACGGCATGTAGAAGTGCATAAGCCTATTGCATACCCTGATTGTCAATAAGCCTTCAACCTCAATTGGTGCCACATTTTTCAATTATTAAAGCTGGTTTCTACAAATGATATAAATCATGTTCATTATTACTAATACTAGCTGTGAGGACAGGACACTATAGAAGGATAGATTACTTGACATTATTAAATGCTGCTCCACCTGTATGAAGTTAAGCACCGGTTTAAACTGTCTCCGATCCACTTGTAGGATGGGGCTGATGCTGGTTGTGATTATGTAAATCATGCTGTTCAATCTTCTATGAATTCTGATGATTTTACACTTAAAGCATATGAATCTTGTGTTTTTCACCACTTTGTTGAACTGCTTGGTATTGTACCCTGAACAAATTTATAAATCAACATATTTCCTTCCAGCTTGTACCAAACCTGTGTGAAAAATAAACAATGTACATAATTTTCAGAATTTCTCCAGTGCATTTGTTTATATAGAAATTGGTTCCTCTTGTTGTTCTTGTTTGCCAAATCCATGCTACTGGACTGTATATTGAATATACTATTCGACTATCATGGATGGTGCAGAATAATGTATAGGCTGGTGATGTATTGGGTCTTGTGATATATAGGCCTTATTTGTTTCAGCAATTCATTTAGTGTTCAAGATGTTTGCTTAAGAAAATCGGAGGGTGGTAATGGTATAACTTAATGGAAGAATCTAATCCTGTTATATTGCCTGCTACTCCAGTTCCTTTTCTCCGATGGTCCCCATCATCCTCTATTCATATGGCTGCAGCGACAATGTCTCCATCTACCAACGTGACTACCTGCAACTTCTGACTGACCGGAAGTTAAAGGTAATGGTCACAGGCTTTCAATGCAAGTCTGAGAGCCAGAACGAGGCTCTCAGACTTGCATTGAAAAGTGGCCACACGGTTTCTCCAGCGAATACTGTAGCGATCTGTTAGGTCACAAACTGCTGGAGACCGACCGGAGTGATGCGGATAATGTAAGAAGACGGCTAATGGTAAATATAAGACTAAGTTCATGGGCCTTACATTAGAAGCACCACTCCAGTACTGCAATAAAAGACCGCTGGACTGGTGCTTTAAAAAGATACCCCGGCCTCTCTGTGGCGTTTGTGCAGCCTTCCCATCCTGTTGTAAGGTATGGAGCGGCTTCATAGCCGAAAACACCTGAAGAATTGACAGGTCACTTCTTTTAAATGTTTGGAGCCTGATTTGTAAAGGTGTTAACTCGAAGTATGGTGTAAAATATTAAAATGTCACCAAATTTGTTCACAATTCAAAAGTTGTACAAACCTTTTGCTACTTTTTTGTCACTTTTGTCAGCTTTTGCTACCTTGGTGGCGTAAATAATGCAAGAAATGTACTCCAGTCCCTGACTGAAATAACATTTCTGGAGGAGGAGCACGCCCGTTGTATGGTGCAAGTAATTCATTTTCTGTTGTGTGCCTCTTAATAAAGGGACGTAAGATGTGCCTAATTCATTAGAACCTGCATGCAAAATGCTTAGTGTTTTCGAAATCCTTAAGCTAATTAACAATAATAAGTCTGGACATATTTATTTTTATTGAGGAACTACTACTTCACAAGAGTCTTTCAAGCATTTTTTTTTATCCCTTTTCAGGCATATTTTGGATCGCACTTGCTCCAAAAGATTCAAACATTGTCTGAGCAGAAATCTTAATGGAGCTCGCATAAAATAATGTACTTTTTCCGGCACCAACTACATTCACATAAATGGAACAGATTTTTAGTCAGAGAAATTTCTGCAACAAATATGCATGTAAATTCTCCCTTCTGAATATTGGTCGTTCATGTGCTAATAGGCCCCATTATATTCTATAGGTGCACTCAGATGTTCAAGACTTGTCTGAGTTTTGTCTAGTTCATGGACTAACCATGTCTTTTTGGGTCCCTGACAGAACACAAAATACAACAGGTGCCATTCCTTTTGTACCAGTTTGCTGCTTGATGAGCATGGACAAGTGTGAATGGTGCCTAAGTGAAAAGAGTATTCCCCACAATAGTAAGTGATGGCATATCACTAGATCTTGCCACCGCTTTCTAATCAGTGGGGATCTCATGGCTACGTTAAACCTCAAAAATCTGATTTAAGTCTTGAGCAATGATTGTGTGGTGCCTCCTGTTCATCAACATGCCTGGGCCTAACAGACAGGACATTGTGTCTCCCGCTCACACCACCACCTCATCTCGCCCCTTATCTGTTAGTGTCCCCCAAGGTTCAGTTCTATTCTCCATCTACACCTTGGGCCTGGGACAGCTCAGTCTCACTGCTTTCAGTATCACCTCTATGCTGATGACACACAGATCTACTGCTCTGGACCTGATATTTCCTCCCTACTAACCAAAATCCCGCAATGTCTGTCCGCTATTTCATCCTTCTCTGCTAGATTTCTAAAACTTAACATGGATAAAACAGAATTCATCATCTTTCCACCATCTCGTTCATCCCCCCCACCTGACCTATCTATTAATGTCAGTGGCTGTTCACTCTCCCCAGTCCCTCAAGCTCACTGCCTTGGAGAAACCCTGTACTCTGGTCTCTCCTTCAAACCACATATCCAAGCCCTTTGCACTTCCTGCCAACTCCAACTCAAAAATACCTCCCGGATCCGCACATTCCTCAACAACGAATTTGCAAAAACACTAATGCACGCCCTAACGACTAATCCACCTGTCCCTCCGCTATTCCTCGGCCTCTCAGCTCTGTCAATCCATTCACTGGCTCCCCATTGCCCAGAGACTCCAGTTCAAAACTCTAACCACGGCATACAAAGCCATCCACAACCTGTCTCCATATATCTGTGACCTAGTCTCCCGATGCATACCTGCATGCAACCTCCGATCCTCACAAGATCTCCTGCTCTATTCCCCTCTTATCTCCTCTTCCCACAATCGCATACAAGATTTCTCCTGTGCATCCCCCCCTACTCTGGAATGCTCTACCCCAACATATCAGACTCTCTCACCTACTGTGGAAACCTTCAAAAGGAACCTGAAGACCGACCTCTCCCGACAAGCCTACAACCTGCAGTAACCACCGCTCCACCATACCGCTGCACGACCAGCTCTACCCCCACCTACTGTATCCTCACCCATTCCTTGTAGACTGTGGTCCTCACGGGCAGGGTCCTCGCTCCTCCTGTACCAGTCGCCGTCACGTTTTGTTCAAGATTATTGTAATTGTTTTTGTATGTATACCCTTTTTCACATGTACACTGCCATGGAATAAATGGCGCTATAATTAGATTAGAAGAATGGTACGTACTGATCCCTTCTGTATTGTAAGTGAAATTGCAGAACAAGCCTAAGGCGTGAAACGGTGTCTACACAAGCCATCAGAAAACTTTTTAATGAAATTGGGCTACAAACTACATGTCCAGCTACAAGTGTTCCTTTCTCCCCATGCCACCACTCTCAAAGGTTATCATGGTGCAGAGTAAGATGGCAATAGAGGTTAGAATGGAGGTCTAGCCTCTTCAGCATCTATCCGCTTTTGTCTTGAACATAATGAAAGCTGGAGATTGGTTAGGAGACCATGTGGGCAACACCATGAAGAGGTTTTCTGGAATGTTTTAGGGTGGAATAATGTATGGTAGCTGGTTCCTTGTAGTCTTCATTCCAGGTACACAATCAGCAATTGCTTAATTGAAGATTTACACGGGCAGACTAAAGTAAATGATCGCTCAGTGCACATAGGCTGCCATAGTTCTCGGCAGTGTGAGTCCTATTTTTGCGCTGAACAAGAGATAATTTTACCTGATGTACGAGCGTTTTTGCTTGTGAACGGCAACCTGTTACACTGCAAGATGATTGTGAAACAAATGTTTTTAAGAATG
Source organism: Phyllobates terribilis (assembly GCF_046119375.1). Lineage (NCBI taxonomy): Eukaryota > Metazoa > Chordata > Amphibia > Anura > Dendrobatidae > Phyllobates > Phyllobates terribilis. The sequence continues at coordinate 298,804,381 of NW_027362771.1, forward strand.
CTCGTTTATGGTGATCTTTCAGTGTAACGGCAGAATTACACTACTGTACATTACAGTGGGATGGCTGTCACCCCAGTGTGTCCCAGGAGCTGTTTTTCAACACAATGCCAGGGATCATGTTGCGCATTCATGGCCCATACGTGGTACCGTTGTCTCAAGACGTGTATCCAATTGAGCACGATAGACTTGGTCAATATTGGAAAGGGAGCAGCCAGCAGCGGATCTTTGATTTGCATGGCCAAGTATATTAAGCATGGCAGCACCTTCCCCAACCACTAATACCATCATTGCTAGCATGTTAAGGCGTGTAAGTCCAGGTATTTCTGCACTTGGCGCTTCTACTAGTTACTGAATAGATTTGTTTTAAAAAAATGTTTCTATTTTTTTAGCATTTTTTCCTTATTCTTAACATGATTAACAGAAATGTTAATGATATGCAATTTCCATAATTTCATGACTTTTCCTTTTTGATGTTGCAATTTCAATGTTGAGGAGTGTATTTGTACCCCAAAATGATGCCACTGACACTTTTTTTACTCTTTATGGGTAGGAATATAAACAAAACAGTAATTCTGACACTGTATTTTCTGCATTATAAATGTTATGCTATTCACCGTGCTGCACAAATAACGTGTTAACTTTATTGTGTGGGTCAGCATGATACCGGCAATGCCAATTTTGTGGGGTTTCTTTTTGTTTTTGTTCTTTTTAATGTTTTTGCTACTTTTTTTTTTTTTTTTTGGTCACCATATTTTGATACAAAATTGTTTTCTTTTTCTGTTGATGGAGCTGTATTAGAGCCTGTGTTTAGTGGGGAGAACCTCTACTTTTTACTGGTACTATTTTGGGTACAACTTTTTGATCAATATTAACCCCTTAGTGACCGAGCCAAATTTGACCTTAATAACTAGGCCAAATTTTTGAAATCTGACCAGTGTCAATTCATCTGGTAATAACTCTGGAACACTTCAACGTATGCCAGTGATTCTGAGATTGTTTTTTTTGTGACACATTGTACTTTGTTAGTGGTAAATTTAGGTCAATATATTGTGCGGTTTTGTGAAAAAAATCGGAATTTTGGTGAAAAGGTTGAAAAATTGGCGGTGCTTCACAGAATTAATGCAAAGTCGAATGAAATTTTTTTTTTAAAATTTTACTCTAAAAAAATCCAATTTTTTCACTTTTACAAGGAATAGCACAAGAAAATGGACCCCACAATTTGTTACCTAGTTTCTTATAAACGTGCTGTAGCCAGAAACCTCTATTTGGACAAATGACAGGTCTCAGAAGGGAAAGATGCACCATTTCAATTTTGGAACACAAATTTGGCTAAAATAGTTTGCGGGCACAATGTTGCATTTACAGGGCCCCTAAGGCAACCAAACAGCAGAAAACCCCCACAAGTGACCCCATTTTGGAAAATACAGCCCTCAAGAATTTTTTCCAGGGGTATAGTGAGCATTTGAAACTTGCATGTAGTACACAACATTAGGTCGTCATATTAAACATTCTCATTTTTTTTCACAAAAATGTTGCTTTAGCCACAAATTATTCACTTTTTACAAGAGGTAACATGAAAAAGTGGACCGCAAAGTTTGCTACCCACTTTCTTGGTATGGCTGTAGAACCTGGTCTGCAAGGTCCACACCCCTCAAGTATTTATTGTTACAGTGGTCAACACATTTTAACTTATTTTCTGTTTCCTGTTTTAAGGTTTGTTATCTCTATGTATTTTGAGGCGCTGATTTCAGAAATTTTATCAGAATTTCTGTAGCACGTACCATTTGCGAGATATTTTCATTTTACGATTATAATGATAAGGACTGTACATAGTGCATAATACATTGGCACTTATATTAAACTTTTTATTTCAGAAGTGTATTTTTGGTAGAGATAACCAATGAAATTCATAATATGGACTCACTTTATTATAATATACAGCACTTAAGCCCTGTCCAATCATGCATTGCATTAGATGTGCACTCTCAGGCATGCCCAGACACAACTGTCAGACATTGGTGTATTTCCAAGTAGCATTATATAATATCAGCAGTAACGATGCTGTAGTCTTCCTGGTGTTTCTTCTGGTTTGCAGAAAATTTCATAAGGAGCAAAACTTTAATAAGTAATAAGTTGCAGAATGTCGCGTCAATGTCGCAATAGCAGTGACCTCTTTTGTTATATATGTGGAGATTATACCCTTAAATCCCAGAAAATGTATCCGGTTTTTCTTCTAAGTACAGGAGGTCTATTGAATATCCCAACCTTGCTTCTGCAATCAGACCAGTGGCGCACAATGAAAGTCTGCCAGTTCCAAAACCACCCCCAGTGTGGAGAATAGAAGATGATGATGAAATGACGGTTGATTCATTAGAGATGGAAGCTGCTGCTGCTGATTCAGATTTCGAACCATCAATATCAACTGCTCCACGTTTAATATTTCAAGCAAGACTCAACGATCTGGTCAGAGATTTGGGTTTATCAAAGAGTCAGGCAGAACTTCTTGGATCAAGGTTGCAAGGGTGGAATCTGTTGCAGCCAGGTACAAAAATGTCAGTATTTCACAATCGTCATGAAGATTTGACCAAATATTTCAGTCAAGCTGACAGTCTCACTTTTTGCAGTGATATTACTGGATTGTTTTCTGTCATTGGAGTTGACCATGACCCAAGGGAATAGCGACCATTCATTGATTCATCGGTCTTAAGTTTGAAGGCTGTCTTGTTACACAATGGCAATGTCTACCCTTACCTTAATACCTATCGAAGAACAGGTTGAAAGTCTTCTTCAGACTTACAAGTCAATGAAGTGCAACATGTCACTTAAAATACATTTCCTTCATTCACACACAGACTTTTTCCCACCAAACCTTGGCGCTGTATGTGATGAACATGGTGAAAGGTTTCATCAAGACATTTCCAGATGGAAAAACGGTACCAGGGAAGGTGGAGTCCCTCGATGCTGGGTGACTATTGTTGGAATCTTGTCCGTGAATCATCGGACAGTGGTGATAAACGAAAATCAATGGCAAAAAATTTCTAAACTTGATTGCTGTTGCTGACTTTTGCATTCGGAATATCACATGGCACTATGAATTTGACAGTATTCACTGCATATATATAATTGCATTTTTCTCAAAAATCTTACGTGATAGAGCAATTCTGAAGTTATTTCTGAACTCAGCATGACAATTCCAATAAGATTCACCCAATTTCATACAGGAAACAAAAACCTTGTTGAACAGTGTAATCAATGACTGACAGGTTTTTCTTTGGAGCAGTGGATCCTAGTACTACAATAGTCTTTGCGGCATCTGTGTGGATCGAGCTGAGGATAAAAATATCTTTAATTTCATTGACCAATGATTGTGGAAACCCCTGACGGTTTTCATGAATGGTCCCACAATCCCCTATGTTGAGTTCAAAGAGTCTTTTAAATAGGGGTATGTTGGTGTAGTAATTGTCTACATATAGGTTATAGCCTTTTTTGTAAAAAATGGACGTTTCAGCTCCCAAATGATTTTTCCAGATGTCCCCAGATAAGTAGGGCATCCTGGTGGGTTTAGCTGGCTATCTTTTCCCTCATAAATGTGAAAAGCTGATATGTTTCCTGTTGAACTCTTGCATATTTTAGAGTTTTATTCCAAACTTTGCTCTCTTAGATGGAATAAATTGCAGTGGGGGCAGTCTTTCTTTGAATTTTACAAGGGACTCATCGATAGAAATGTTTTGTGTTGGGGTGTAGAGCCTTAAGGACTTTTCTGTCAACTCCTCAATGATGGGTCTCATTTTATAGTCTGTCATGTTCTGGGGCATTTCTTGGCTGTTATTGCCTATTGTCTTTAAAATGCCAAAATCTCATGAACATTTCATAGCGGGTCACAGGAAGACCGAAAAGATAGGGGTGGCTTGGAAAGGGCAGTTGGACTAGTAAGACTGAATATTTGTTTTTTTAACAAGCCCCATGGCAACTATAAGTCCTAAAAAAAATTTAATTTCAGGAAGATTAGTTGGCGTCCATAAATTTGACCTAGCTTAACAGGATCGTGGATTTTGACTAATGAATTGGGAAGCATATAAATTTGTTAGTTTGCTAGAGCATATTGTCCTCCAATCTGTCATAAATGAAAAAAAAAATTAACTGGCCTAAAATCTTCCACTTCCACATTTATACAAAGAATGGCATTAAAATCAGGTATAAATGGAGTAGCCAAATCCCAAACCTCACATCTGGGAAATGCAAAGCCCCTTGTACATTGGCATGCGCCAATCCACTAGCACTAAGGACATCGCTTGTACTAAGCATTGTTTCTCCAGTAAGGCTATTTGCCTCTCTTGTACTTGTCCTTGTCCTTTTTGAGACCACAATGACTGCTCATTTCTGAGCTAGTACTGTCGCTGCAACTAAAGCTCTCAAAATCATCATCGCGATTTGACATTACACTTTCTTCACTGTCAGAACATAGGAGGGCATATGCCTCCTCTGCAGTATAAGACTGATGTGCTATTTTATTACTTTTTATATTTACATATAAATGTACACTTTACAGTATTATTTAATAGAAAATATGTTCCTATCAAATTGTGTATATAGTAATTGTATGTGTGTATTAGTATGAAGATGAACAAATTGATTAACGCAACTAATATAACAAATTGATTAACCTAACTGATTAATCAAAGAATTTATGGAACTACTAATAACTGATCGGTAAAACAATTGCGATCAACCATACCAAATTATTTTAATTTTAAGAATATAAATAATTATGAATAATTTAATTTACCTAGTCAACTTATACTATACCAAACACCTACCCTATCTAACCCTGTAATCTAACTAATAAGCTGATGGGACTAACTGGGAAAAGGGGGAATCTATTGATGTGTGTGTGTGTGTGTTTTTTACAATATGACACCGCTCTTGTCAGCAGCACTTGTCACACCGTTTCTCATTTCATCGCTCACTGACAGATCAGAGGAGAAACAATGTTTTATATGACGCAAATCGCCTGAGAAAGTTTGTTACTACAACAAACTTTCCCAGTGATTGCTGTCATTGGTTAGCATGACGGTGACGTCATCAGGACCAGAACCAATCAGGCCTCAATGAGGTCAGGGGTCACAGCCAGCATTCTGCACCAGAATCCCGGTGCTTGCAGGTATTTGGAGGTCCTGATCTCTGCAAGACTGCCAACCTTTGACAAACATCGGCGCTACATATAGCCCAGCAATCGCCGACGTTTCTTTACAGTTGGCATTCGTGAAGGGGTTAAAGTGGTGCATGCAATAAGTTATTTAGTGTGTACTAGGTGGTAAATAATGTTTTACAATGGTAACTTTTTCCTTCTGGTTAAAAAAAGAACCCAACAGCACAACCTTGTGGAACAAAGTTTTATTATACATATTCATAGCTTTCAATATATAAATTTAGAGGAAACTAGTATAACTTTCCAGTTCAGTCACTTCCAGTGTGTAACAGACCCCTGTTCCTATTATAAAACATTCATTATTAGTGATGAGCGAACGTGTTCGGATGTTATCCGAGTATCTTAAGCGTGCTCTGATATTATGTTTGAGCACCTGCGGCTGCATGTTTTGTGGCGGTATACAGCCCGCAACACATGCGGGGATTGCCTGTTTGTTAGGCAATCCCTGCATGTGTTGCAGTTGTCTACCGCCGCAAAACATATTATCAGAGCACGCCCAAGATACTGTGATAACACCCGAGCATGCTCGGATGACACGTTATCTGAGCACGTTCACTCATCGCCATTCATTATCTAAAAATAAAAAAAAAAATACATAAGACATAATTGTCTTCAATATTTTAGTCATGGAGCAATTCTTCCCTTTGACCAAATACTGTACTGGTAATACTGACAGTGCAAAGTGAATTTCTTTCACACAGATATTACTAACTCTTGCTATAGATACGGTTTTCAGCATTTAAATACTTGGCAACAGTTTTATACATAAAAAAAATATGCGGTGAGGAAGATCCAGTCATTTCTCATTTACATATAAAACCCATTCTTCACCTGGTAAGTCTTGCCTATAGTGATAAGCAATCCTAAAAGAAATACTTATCACTGTACTGTGGACTATTACCCAAATATATTCTTCATCTGTTTTTTTGTAAGTGAGAAACAAAATCAGTGCTGTTTTAAAATGTTTCAGTGAAATGCCACTATCCTTTTTTTCTAAAAATGTGTTCTTGTATGACCTTTTGGGGATATAAAAGGGAGTGCAATGAATGCCGAATATATTTTCACAAGCTGAATTGCCCCTATTGGTAACTAGCATTACTGAGAAGCCATAGAACTCCAGTGAGGTAAGCAAATTCACAATGGTTGCCCTTGGCACTGTAACCTGCCTACGGAGCTTCACTTTTCTAGCTTCCCAACACTCCTACTTGTAGCGGACGCAATTCTGGTAGAATAGAGCAGAGTTTCCCAAACTCCAGTCCTCACTGCCAACCAATAGATCATGTTTTCAGGATTCCTTAGTATTGCACAGTTGATGGAATAGTTATCAAGGCATCAAAAATTGACGGTGATACTCTCACCTGTGCAATACTAAGGAAATCCTAAAAATCTCGTCTGTCGTGGGGCCCTGAGGACTGTAGTTTGCGAAACACTGGTATAGAGTATATACAAAATGGCACATAACTGCTTCTGCATTCTCCTTGCCAATAAATGTTTCACATTTTTAAATGAGCCTATAATATAAAAAGTCATTATTTACAGTGCAGATTTAACCAGTCGCATCTTGTTAACCATGACCTCTCCCCCCTTCCTGCTCTCTTCAAGAAAGGTCAATATTGGAAATGTGCAAGTTACCACAAAATGACCGTTTGGGAATTAAGTATAAAGGATATGTTATTATGTATGAAATGAACTGTTTGAGGCTGTACTGAGTTGCATTCTTCATTAGCTGATATAGTCTGCATATATCATTGTCAACCTGTCAAGTGTCAAACCTATAAAGAATACAGTAGTGATCGCAGCTCCGGCTGACACTATACGAAATCTCCTAATTTATATAAATACCTCACTATGTTCAAAGTAAAGCGTCGTTTAATGCGGTCATTGTCTAAGGGATTTGGTCTGTACAAGCAAAAATGTGATAGCCATTGTTTGGCAGAATTGTCCCCTTAAAGGTAATCTGTCAGCAAGTTTTTGCTATGTAATCTGATTGCAAAATAATATAGGGGCAAAAACCCTGATTCCAGTGATGTGTCCCTTACTGGACTGCTTGGTGAAGTTTTGATAAAATCACAGGTTTATCTGCTGCAGATCTAGCAGTTCTCTGAATGCTGAGCTCTGTATAACCTCGCCCCCACCACTGATTGGCAATTTTCTAATTATGCACAGTATTTACAGAAATCTGCCAATCAATGGGTAGTGTTACACAGAGTAGGAGGACTACATGGCAGGTGACAACTAGTCCTCTAGTGATAATCTCCTGCTGATAAAACACTGATTTTATTGAAACTGAAACAAGCAGTTCAGTAAGTAGCACATTGCTGAAATCAGGGTCTCTGCCCCTATATTATGCTGCTCTAAGATTACATAGTGAAAACCTGCTGACACAAACATACTATTTTCCTAGTGAAGAGATGACAGGACCGTAGTAACAGTTTTGGGGAAATGCCATTTTTATGCATTGTGCTCACTAGAACACTCTGCCAGTGCTCATAGAGGAAATCTTGAAATGCGACCTAGAAAACTAATGCGAATGATCACCGTCCTGCATTAATTGTGCTGCCAATGGACCTTGAGACAAGTTTTGTTTTGGATGTTCGTAAAGTCGATAAAATGCTGCAGTGTTTCTATATGATAGAAATGGCTGAATATCTGCAGCTATAATATAGTTTAGAACCAGGAAAGATAATCCTTTACTAGAATTAGAATAAATAGATATAAAATGAAGTATCACAATTCACTAGAACAACAAATAACAGGAATTTGAACCTATTGAGCTGGACAGCTTTAATAATGCTTGCTTAGAGATGTTGCATATTCTATCCACTCTGGTCTGATAAGCTGTGTCCTTAATGGAAACCCTTGTATATCAAATATTAGGGGTTCTGCTACCCTTTTTCCTACATCCCTCCCTCCCCTTGGACTGGGCTAAGTGCTGGGTGCAGGATGGTTTATAGAGGTATATATTTCATAATGCTGCCCCCTGCAGACACAGATTGTAGCTACATAAGGCAAAGTTTGCACTTCATGGATAGTGCTCCACGGCCAATCATAAAATTATTCCGCCCCTAATAAACAGTCTTGTTTTCGCTACTTCTTGTCTCAACATCGCAGCACTATTTTATTCAGGCTGGGTCTTTTTTTGGCTGTTTGTTTCATTCTTACTCTTCTGAAAGCTAAGGACGTCCTGAACATTCTCTAGTTAAAGGCATAGTTTAAAAAAAAAAAAAACAACAACATTTTTTTCAAGTTTGGTCAAGATTTGGTCCATTATAAAAGAAGCTGAGGCACAGCATTGTATATAAGATTCTAGTGAAACGTACAATAGTTCTTAAAGAAGTTGTCCAGGTTTAGAAGAACATGGCTGCTTCTTTCCAAAACAGTGCCACTCATGCCCACAGGTTGCGTGTGGTATCGCAACATAGCTCCACTGAAGTAAATCTGCTAAAATACAATACCACACCGAACCTGTGGACACAGGTAACACCATTTGTGCAAGAACGTGGCTCCTTCTGGAAAACCCCTTTAAGACAGATCTTCCACCATTTTTAGCCTTCTACAAATCTTTACTAATTACAAAAGAAATAATTTCCTGTATAAAAACGATAAATTCAATTTTTGTAGTATAATACTTGACCAGTGAGCGAAGTTTCTAGTTTGTCAATGACTTACCTACTAATATGTGCAGTTAGTAATGTATTATGTTGTGATTGACACGTTATGAGTTCCGAACCATTCTAGCTAACACTTTTTCTATCACTGTTCTCGTGGACAATAGACACGTATACATGAAAACAGAGGAAGAAAATGGTTTTATAACATTATATGTACACCCATATTCACATTCTATTGGTTTATCCCTTAAAAAGTAACACTCTAGTACAGTATACTCTTATGAAAAAATCAGCAAATTCATTGAGCTAAATCCAGTAACTCACTGACCCCGGTTAATAAATGCATCAAATAAATGTCACCTTATTGCTTAAAGCAGTGCATCCATCTCAAACTTGTTGGTAGAGTCACTTTATACAGAAGTGGCAAAAATCTGCAGTTTTTTCAGCAGCTGCACCAATCGCCAATTTAGTAACATAATTACCTATTTTTTTTTAATGTTATAGAGAATTTAGGTCATAATTGAAAGTAAACTGATAGTCTTAATTTTGGCCAGACTTTCTCAAGAGATGGTGAAGCCCAGGAATCACCTTGGTCTGTTAGGCTTGGTCCCACTAGAAGTTTGAGAAGTGCCGACTTAAAGAATACTGTGCTAAAGCCCAAATTATAGCTGGTCAAAACCTTGTGACAAATGCTTTCTAGTTGTGCTGTCAGCAGTAATTCTGAAGATCTATTTTCTTCTGTAGTCGAAGATCAAGCTTCAAATTTCATTGATTGACATATACCAAACCTTTGGTTATGTATGTGACGTAGCTGGAGGCAGGAATTGCCTTTTCTGCATGGCACCTTCAATGAGTGTATAGCTTCTTTTGTTGACTAATGCACTTTGTATTACTGATTTTGCTTTTTAGTTTTATTGGCTTTCATTTGCTTTATAAGTGGGTGTCCTCCTCTTCATCTAAATCTTCCCTGGTCAAGTTGTCAAGTGGAACAATCCAGCTATCTCCAAGCTCTCCATTAGGGCCACCTTTTTTCTCCTGCATCTCAGGAGAGGTCTCCATCACTTCAAGGGTTGGATTGTCATGATAACCATTTTCCATAGTCTGCAGCTCTTCAGTGAGTCTCTATAAAAAAAAAAAACACAATGAGAATGTATGTACAACATGTTATTTTTCGTCCTTAATTCTTTAATATTTTTATTAATACTTCAAGCATTTGTACAAACCACATTTAACAGCAAGGAGGTCCTAAAATAAAAAAAATAAAAAAATTGTATACTCACCTTCTGAAACTGTTCCTTGGAATTTCTGCCCCTCCTCCTCACTTCCTCTTCCATTGAGTGACATCATTTGACCACTGCAGCTAATCAGCAGTCACTGATTGGCTGTTGTAGTCCGTGTCAGAAGAGGAAGGGAGGAGAAGGGGATTTGGTAGACATATCGTTTTGTTTTTTTCTTTTAAACCACCTTATCCCATTTTCAAAATAATAAAAAGTAGTGGACAACCCTTTTAAAGTCATAGTGAGGTAAAATATGTACCTTTATTCCCAGATTGCAGCTTTGAACTTGTCATAGTGAGGTCGATTATGTCCATTTCGTTCTAGATTATAAATTTGAACCTGGAATACTTATGTATTTTCACACAAAATCATGTTCCCAGCATATTTGTTAAGATAAAGATACTGTGGAAAACTCCTTTAATGGATGGGAAATACTGCCAATATCTGCATTAACCTAATTTTTACAATGTTATTGGAGAATTCTACTTGAATTTAAGTGTCTGTCATTTCAGATGGGCACAGAAATGTAGCAGACTATGTTTCTGTGGTTATCTGAAACTTAAAAAACAACTCTCTTGAACTCCGTTGGTGTCATTGAAGTCTTTGACCCCATCTGGACTTCATCAGAATCCCAATTTTAGCAGAATCCCTGAACATACTCTAGTAACACTGTGTGAATATAGCCTTATGAAATCAATCAACACAGAACTCAGTTGGGCACGTAGCGGACTTAAACACATATAGTACATCTTAACTACACTTTTAGTACTTCAGGCAGACTTACCTGCTCTCTTTTGCGGGATTGTCTTTGATGCCAACACCCATAAATAGCTGCAATGATCAGTAGAGCCACTGCCAGGGAGACTATTGCGCTGATCAGGGGAATGCTCACTACATCTTCTTCTTCAAATTTTGATTCATCAAATTGAAACAAATTGGAACTATCCTGAATATTCAGAAAAAAAGATATTAATTACCAAAGACGATGACAGAAAGCAACAAATATGCACCGTACATAATACATACTGATAATGCAGTATCTACTGATACATATGATGCCATTTATTTCCTGTTTAGCGCCAACATATTCTGCTGTACATTACAGAGATTCTCATCACTCATGTTCTCCATCTCAAACCCACAAATGACTAAGTAGTTGAGACCACTCCATACAGCGTAAGTGTTGGCTGTGTTATATAGTTGACGCCCATAAGGAACCGCTTTGATTGAAGCAAGATGAGGAGCTAAGGAAGAGTGGATTAGCTTCCAACACCCCCACGATTGTGGTGCCGATGAATTGTCTTGGCAGCTGAGGGCCTACTGAAGGTGGCTGTGATTGCCATGTTTGTACACCTATAAAGTCCAGCTTGTGGCTGGGCTTCCTAAAAGATGAGTAATTATACAATAAACCGTAATACTGCAATACTGTACTTACGATCAAGTCATCACAGGTTCGAGACCCATAAAATAAATGTAAGAAATATTTTTTACAAATATAAACTCCCCCAAAATATAAGCTGACATTTTCCACCTTTTCCCAAAATGGAATTAGGGAAATCTATGAATTAAAAAATAAAGTAAGTTATGGCTAACAGAAAATGGTTACTGAAGCAAGTACTAAAAAAAACCTTTATAAATTTGGTATCTTCATAACCATTCTGACCCATAGATTAAAATAACCAGGACATTTTTGCCACAAAGTGAATGTTGTAAAAGCAAACCCCTTAAAACAACTGCAGCATTGCTGTTTTTTTCTCTAAATCCATCCCACTTAGATTTTTTTTCCTGTTTTATAGTACATTATATGGTAAAATGAATGGTGCCATTTAAAACTAAGTCATCATACAAGAAAAAGCTCCCATACATTTATTTTGATGGAAAAATAAAAACAGTTCTGGCTTTTGGAAGGCGGGGGAGGAAAGAAACGCTAAAAATGGCCAAGTCTGCAATGAATTAATATTTTAATCCCAAATAATGGCATATATTAGAGATACTACATAAGAGTAAAAGCTCGTACACATGAATGTATTTTCAGTCCGAGTGTGTTGCAACAAAACACCGGATTTCACTCGGACCAATGTAAGTCTATGGGGCTGGGCAGATGTCCAATATTTTCCTTTGACCGAGCCGGTCCAAGGAAAAAAATCACAGCATGCCCGAATTGGATCTGATTATCAGATCGCACTTGACCATGCAAGTCAATGAGTCCGAAGAAAACATCGGACTGCTCTCGGATGACATCTGAGTACAGTCCAATCGTCACAGACTGACAGAATGGAGATTTTTTTCTCCCCATCTTCTCCTCATCTAAGAAAATCAGATCACACTATGATCACACTCTGATCCGAGTTTGATTAGAGTGAGATTTGCATAATCGACCCGATTCTCTCAGATGAGAGAAAATAGTGTGACCCTAGCTTAAGGCATGAGCATCATGGAAGAAGAGGGTGATTTAACCAAAGTAACCAATCAGATTCCAGCCACCTTCCATTGATATATGTTCCGATGAAGCTCGCCCACGACACTCACATTCTCATTTATACTGTTAACTGGGGAAGTTTAGGAAACAATTTACCTTTTTTATGTGCTTTAACGAGGCATACAAGTCATCTGGTTGTAAGGAACCTTAAAAAAACAAAGGTTAGTTATAAGTTTCTTTATGAGCCAGGATCCATCACATAGCGTATATTTATAAAGAACTGTAGGACACAATATTTCCAGTAATCTGCCAAAAACATTAAAAATGTAAAAACATTGTCCCATAATTATTACTATACTGGTATCTTTTTTTGCCACATTTTACTCCCCTGTGTGACATATTTATTGAACAATTTGTGTCCTTACTTAATGGAATTTCACCAGTACGGGTTGATTTTTAAAAGTGGAGTAAAACTGGCTTACTGCACCAAGACCACTCCAGCTGGTGATTCCCCTGCTTCCGCTAACATCACGTCGACAGAGCAGCACCTTCTCTTTCGCTCTGCTCTGTTGACTAGGCGTGACTGCCGATGTCATGCTGATTGATTGTTGGCTCCCTGCTGCATAATTACGGGGAGCCAGCTGTCAATCAGCATGATGTCGATAGTCATGCACCTTTCACAGAGCAGATCGGAAAAGGAAGAGCTGCTGGCAGGAGCAGTCCGTGACCACTCTGAGCTGGCATCAGGTAGAACGGGCACGTGCCTGTCAGTTCTTAGGCCATAGTAAAAAAAGAAAAAAAAGTCCCCAGACAGCACCTTTAACTGCAGAGTTGGAAATTACTCAGGTCAGAGCATCTAAAATAAATAAAGACTACTGCATGTCTAGTCACTTGCTATTTTTCCAAATGAATTCAGTTTTGGTGGTTGCTTGTTTTTCAGGAAAAAGAACTAGACACTTCACATTTTTAATCTCATCTAATTTTTCTTTTATGCATCTCATAATCCTGGAAATAACTTTATAATCAAATAACTCCAAAACTGTCTAAATATTACTATACACATAGCCTGCAAAGAACTTTATTACATTTGTCACACTCACTTTGCACATAGGCGTTGACAATCACCAGCTTATCAGGAGTTTCACCCAGATCAATATGGCATTTATCCTTGTTTGGCTGATATCCAGGTTTTAAAGCTGTACAGATATGCTTCAGTATTTCCTTTGCATCCTCTTCATCTTTATTGGCACTTTCCCCCTGAAAACACAGAGGCAGATTTACTAAGATCGTTGTGCCTGGTTTCCATAATTATTTACTTTTTAGACAGATGTATTATTTTTTAGTATCTAAAAGAATAACTGTGCATCATCATCAACACTATTTTTTTTCATCTGTAAAGTGGGCATGGCTAGCACTTGTCTAGGTGCTCGTTCAGATGAGCGTAATATACTGACTTGCGCTGTCCGAGTAAACACTGGACGGCACGCTGACCAATGTAATTCAGTACGGACTCTTTGGTCGAAGGTTTCATCACACAAACCAAGTGTCAGTGTGAAAAAAGTGGCAACATGCACTATTCTTTTCTCCCACACTGCATTTAGCAAAACCTGAGGCATAAGCAAAATGCTGAAAAGACTGAACACATGGCCAGCAAATTGTTTTACAATACAAATGATTAGAAAAAATTTAAGCAATTTTTGAGTGATTTTTCATATATTTTTTTCCAGCGGACCCATTCCAAACTCTTAGAATTAAGTTGGGGTCTGGCAATTGCAACTACTGCACCTATACTTAACTACCTGAAAAAGTTTTTTAACCCAACATGGGATTAATTTTATTTGATAATATTTCTTAATCACTGGTTGCTGAATTATATAAAAATAATAAACATTTTACTATTTACACATCCTCTACTCTAGACTCTTATATAAAATATAACCATACCTAGATGTAGGTCATATAGAAGCTCAAAATGAATGAAACAATGTCAAATATGAAATCTATATATGCTAAGAAAAATTAGGCTACGTTCCCACAATGAGTTTTTTGTGAGTTTTACACGCTGCGTATTTCCGCAAAAAATGCAAAACTCATCATGGGAACGAAGCCTTGGTAACTGTTTAAAACTTTTGTCTCTCAAAATTATTAATTGTGCCAAATCTGATCATACACAGAAGGAACACAAGTACCCAAGGAAATGAAGTTATAAAACTTTTTTTTTAACTTTTCTTAGCAACTCATCATAAAGGACTACTGCAAGGAGCAAACAGTTCTCACCAAGGAAACCAAGAATAAGATGTAAAACACATGACATTAAATGGATCTATAGCTCCGTTACACGAAGAGAAAATGTACAGACAAAATAGTGTATTGCCCTTGACAAAGTAAACTAAGGCCTCATTCAGATGTCAATATTTTTGCATCAGTGTTTGTATACCGCAGCCAGAAGTGGAACTAAGGCCACGTTCAGTATTTGGTGACTTTTTAACTCAGTATTTATAAGCCCAAACCAGGAGTGGGTGATAAATCCAGAAGTGGTGACATGTTTCTATTATACTTTTCCTCTGATTGTTTCTCTCAAAGTGTGAGACATGGTCTTAAAGACAAAAACTATAACTGAAAGATTGACACCTGTTCTGTGTTTTGGTGACACTCCTGATTTTGACATACAAATACTGATCAAAAATACTGATGTGTGAATGAGGTCTAAGAAAGTTGATGTCGTTTTTCACACACATTTTTTAATTCATGTTTTTGTGGCCACTTTCTCACTCTGGTCACATCACTGCAGAGCCATACGTTAGTACACAGACCAGGAAATCTGTCAGTTTATGCGTCAGACATATCTACAGGGCTCTATTCACTTGACAGATGCCAAGAGATGGCGGCAGATATCAACAGACCATTTTTCTCTTTCATATTCTATGCTATTCTAAAGGAGGCATCTTATTAAAAAAAAGTATACCATAAAAAATAGATTTTGTTTTCACATGAGAGTCTATGGTCGCTACCACTGTATCCTTGTAGAGTGACAAAATGTAGGGAAATCCTCCACATACCCCCAACAGGAGGAGGCTCAATATAATGCGAACAGAGTTTAAGCAGTGTGATAATTTAATAAGTAGAAAACGATTTCCTTGTGATGTATGTAGTGGAAAAGATAATTATTATGGAGAATTGTGTGCTTTTTCTCCAGTTTTAGCACAGTACTTACACAAATTCTTGAGGATTTTATATTAATCTTCACCAAAGATCCTCTATGTTCTTTTTTGCAACTGACCTACAGAATAAAAAAAATAACATAAATGGTAATGTATGTTTTATTGGAAATAATTTTCTAAAATGAGCCCATACAGGAACACATTCTTTGGTTAATAATCTATGCATTCAATTTACCCTACAAACTAAAAAAATCCTTTAGTGGTGGCAGTTATCAATATCTACTGTATAAAAAATCTCCATAGACTTTTATGGTGTGTAATAAGAATGACATTGTGGTGAATATGGAGCCAACTACAGTGGGGAAAATAAGTATTTGATACACTGCCGATTTTGCAAGTTTTCCCACCTACAAAGAATGGAGAGCGACAGCCCCGAAACATGAAAGATCTGGAGAAGATCTGCATGGAAGAGTGGTGTGTGCAAACTTGGTCAAGAACTACAAGTAATGTCTGACCTCTGTAATTGCAAACAAATGTTTCTGTACCAAATATTAAGTTCTGTTTTTCTATTGTATCAAATACTTATTTCATGCAAAAAAATGCAAATTAATTATGTAAAAATCATACAATGTGATTTTCTTTTTTTTATTTTTAGATTCTCTGTCTCACAGTTGAAGTGTACCTACGATAAAAATTACAGCCCTCTCCATTCTTTGTAGGTGGGAAAACTTGCAAAATCGGCAGTGTATCAAATACTTATTTTCCCCACTGTATATGAATGCTTGAATGTATTATAAATATTGTCATAATACAATAATATATATTCAGTACAGACCAAAAGTTTGGACACACCTTCTTATTTAAAGATTTTTCTGTATTTTCATGACTTTGAAAATTGTACATTCACACTGAAGGCATCAAAACTATGAATTAACACATGTGGAATTATATACTTAACAAAAAAGTGTGAAACAACTGAAAATATGTCTTATATTCTAGGTTCTTCAAAGTAGCCACCTTTTGCTTTGATGACTGCTTTGCACACTCTTGGCATTCTCTTGATGAGCTTCAAGGTAGAAATGTATGTTCAGTAAATGCACTCAATACTTGGTCGGGGCTCCTTTTGCATCAATTACTGCATCAATGTGGCGTGGCATGGAGGCGATCAGCCTGTGGCACTGCTGAGGTGTTATGGAAGCCCAGGTTGCTTTGATATCAGCCTTCAGCTCGTCTGCATTGTTGGGTCCGGTATCTCTCATCTTCCTCTTGACAATACCCCATAGATTCTCTATGGGGTTAAGGTCAGGCAAGTTTTCTGGCCAATCAAGCACAGTGATACTGTTGTTTTTAAACTGGGTATTGGTACTTTTCGCAGTGTGGACAGGTGCCAAGTCCTGCTGGAGAATGAAATTTCCATCTCCAAAAAGCTTGTCGGTAGAGGGAAGCATGAAGTGCTCTAAAATTTCCTGGTAGTCCGCTGCGCTGACTTTGGTCTTGATAAAACACAGTGGACCTACACCAGCAGATGACATGGCTCCCCAAACCATCACTGATTGTGGAAACTTCACACTAGACCTCAAGCAGCTTGGATTGTGTGCCTCTCCACTCTTCCTCCAGACTCTGGGACCTTGATTTCCAAATGAAAATTGGAACTCTGGAGTGTGTCAATGACTGCCTTCTGGACATATGTCAAATCAGCAGTCTTCCCCATGATTGTGGAGCCTACTGAAACAGACTAAGGGACCTTTTTAAATGCTTAGGAAGTCTTTGCAGGTGTTTTTTGTTAATTATTCAAATTTACTGAGAAATGACGTATGTGTTTTCATTGTCTGTAATCCATAATCATCAACATTAACAGAGATAAACACTTGAAATAGATCACTCTATTTGTAATGACTCTATATAATATGCGTTTCACTTTTTGTATTGAAGAACTGAAATAAATTAAATTTTTGATGATATTCTAATTTTGTGAGATGCACCTGTATTATAAATATATCTATAGCATTTTTCTGCTATACAGTATGTGCTTACAAATGCAGTTAAATAACCATTCTTGTACTGAATATATACAGGGTGGTCCAAAAGTAGGTGGCCAGAAAATAATAACATTTATTTTGATTTATATATAAAATTATATTTACTAACACAAGCATAACATTAACAATTAAATTTTATTCTGAACAATAATACAAAAGCCCTTACATTTTATCAAAGCAGGTGCTCAAACTGTTTTCCATTACAATTTGCACAGCTTTGAAGTCTGCCTCTTACGCTTCGACAAACTTTTTTTGTCTCTTTGGGTATTAATTTCTTGAAATGCATCTCTTATGTAATTTTTCAAATCACTGACACTTTTTGGTTTTCGACTATAAACTTAGTCCTTGAGTACTCCCCAAAAGAAAAAAATCAATTGGGGTCAAGTCTGGTGAACGTGCCGGCCAATCAAGTGGGCCTCTTCGGCCAATCCATTTATTAGGAAATGTTTCATCAAGATACTCGCGGACTACTCTTGAATAATGTGGAGGGCCCCATCTTGTTAAAGGTCATTTGAATTAGGCTGTTGCTGTAACTGGGGAACAACTGAATTCATTAGAATTTCGAGATACTTATCTCCTGTGACTGTTCCATCAGAAAATATTGGTCCTAAAACACCAAAACTTGAAATACCACCCCAAACATTGACACCAGGCTCATTTAGTTGTTGCTCTAATGTTAAATGCATGTTCTCATTATACCAGTAAATACAATTATGTCTGTTAATATGGCCGGATCATTTGAAAGAAGCTTCATCACTCCACATAATGTTATCTAAAATGACTGGATTTTCTTCAATTTCGTTAAGCATAATCTCACTAAATTGCAGCCGCCAGTCTGGATCATCCTCCAATAAGCCATGAATTAGACATGGACGATAAGCTTTCCACCCAATAGATTTCAGGATTCGCATGATAGAAGCTCGTGAAATTCCCAATTCCAAAGAGGCTCTTCTGGTGGACTTATTTGGACTCTGAACAAATGTTTCAGCAACAAGTTGTTTATTATCTTCTGTACAGACTGTTTTGGGTCGACCAGTTTTTGGAGCATTAAGGATTGAGCCAGTGGCATTGAATTTGTCACGAATGCGGTAAATGGTTTGTCTCTTTGGGGCTTGAGTACCAAATGTTTCAACTCAATTTGCTCTAACGGTTTCAGCATTTTGAGATTTCCAATACTCTGTTAAAATCCATTTTCTTTGATCTGTATTTAAATTATTTGCCATTATGTGTTATCTGAATTATCTGAAAAGAAAACAGATTTGGGGGAGATCTATCTGTGAAAACTAGATCTGTGAAACTGGCTCAGTTGCCCTTAGCAACCAATCAGATTCCACCTTTCATTTTCTAAAGAGTCTGTGAGGAATGAAAAGTGGAATCTGATTGGTTGCTAAGGGCAACTGAGCCAGTTTCACTTTACACCATGTTTGATAAATCTCCCCCTTCATAACCTTATTACACTTTCTGTCCACCTACTTTTGGACCACCCTGTATATTTACTGTTTATATATTCACGTAAAAATGTTTCTAATACACAACTCCAAACAGTATGTACCTCAATATTCTCCTGAGTATAGTTCACAGATGGTATCATCTTTGGTGCTTCCTCTTTTATTAAACCTGTGGTAGAATCTGAACTGGTGACTGCTGCTGTAGTTGTAGACAATGTCATTGGAGATGACGACATACCAAAGGATGATGCCACCGTGCTACTGTAGTTTGTAACATTTTTATCAATGGTGTGTCCTGATGTAAAGGGACGAGATGTTACAACTGGTTGCGTTGCGTTTTCCGTAACGTTGGATTTTGATATGCCTGAGAAAAGCCAAAAAAGCACATGTAATGTAGCTCTGTAGTTTATTAGTACTCATTATTTTCAGAAATATGTCGTGCATGCTCAAGATGGGAGCGGGTGAGCCCTCACCATACCTGTCAGATAATGACCGTGTCACTGCCAGGATCTGCTTCTAACAGCGATATAATTAACAACGCACCAGTTTGGGGGAGCGTCATTCTATGTACCTATCATTGCCCCCATTGCTCGACGCCGATGGGTTGCTATGGTATCTGGGGGTCTGCTGAAGATCTCCATGCCTGCCATCACAAAACTCCATTGAAACCCAGCCTGTGGTGTGGAGTGTGATTTTTACTAGATGCAGCAATACTGTTGCATTGCTGTATATAGTACAAGTGATCTGAAGATCACAGGTTCTAGTCCACTAATGGGACAAACAAATACAGTAAAAAGTAAGAAAAAAAATTAAATATATGAAAAAAAAAAACATTTTTTTTAAATAACTCCACTTTTCACTAAAAATAAAGCTATTTAAAATATCAAAAAATACATGTGAAAAGTCTGATCCATCAAAATATAAAATTAAATAACCCCATTGATAAGCACCGTAAACAGAAAAAAAAATTAACATGACAAAATTGAGCTTTTTTGTCACTACAACGCTACCATAGCACCCCATCGACCAAAAAATAAAAACATTGCGAATCTTCGCTATGTGTAACACAGGCATTCAGAGGATCCCATGGAGACTTTTGAAGCTAGTAAAAAGTAGAATAAAAGTTTTTAAAAATATTTAAAAAAAATGAACGTTCAAATCACCCCTTCATACCATTCAAAATAAAACAATAAAAAAAAAATCAAAAATACATATTTGGTATCGCCACATTCAGAATCGCCTGATCTATCGATATAAAAAAAATGGAACAGCGTAATGAGAAAAAAAATCAACACTTCACAATTACGCTTTTTTAATTAAATGTAAACTTAAAAATATAGCTTACCTTCGGAGGTACTGCTTTTTAAAACTATTGTAGATGTTTTTGGCAGGTTTGTTGGTTGTGTGGGGTTGACATTAGGACTTGCTGCAGCTGGCGTACTATTCTTTGTGGGTCTGACATGCGTGGACGTACTACTACTTGTTGTCCCAACTGTAGTTTTATCCGTCTTTACAGATGCTGGTTGTGTGGTGCCTGGTGAACCACTTAGTGCTGTGGTACTTGGTTTAGTAGTTCCTACAGACATTTGGGGTAAAACACTTGTTGTATGGGTTGTTGGTGCTGGAGTAGCAGCAGCAGTAATGGGGACTGCTGATTTGGGTTGGGTCACAGTGCTGATCTTGCTCGTAATTGTAGGCACTTGAGTAGTTAAGGCAAGTGGAGATGAAGATGGAGTCACTGCTTTTGGTGTAGTTGTTGGATTAGCTGTTGAATCTGCCCTGATTCCTGAAAAAGAAAATCAAAATGAAATGTAGTTTTCAGGTCTCTTATGTCTTAAATACATATTTTCAAATTCATTAAAGAAAAGAAAGTTGTTGGAAACTAGTTAGAAGATGGCAGATAATCTTTTCAGAAGCCTTCTGGAAAGTTCTGCCCAACTCCAAGTGCTATCATAATAACATGCAAATGTGGTGACAATGGTAGGAAAGATTGAGGGTCAAAGGCCTTGCTTCTATTTACCTAGCCATCCTTCTTTTTTAGTGCTATATGAAAATATATGCTTTTTTTTCTTTCAGAGTGCACTGAAATTTCAGAGGGAAACTAACATTGGAAATGATCCTATTGTTTTTTATGGGATTTTTCCCATCCATCTGAAACATCAGTTATTTAGCGGACTATTAAAAGAAATCTGACACCAGGATTTTGCTACCCCACATGATGTAGGGGCAGAGACCCTGATTCCAATGTTGTCACTTACTGGGCTGCATGCTGTCAATTTGATAAATTCCAATTGATCGGCTTCAGATCTAGCAGTTATCTGAATGTTGAGCTCTATGTAAACCCATGCACAACACTGATTGGCAACTTTCTGCCTATGTACAGTGTATACACAAATCAGTGGTGGTGGCTGGGTTATACAGAGCTTGTGAATATGGAGGACTACAGGGCAGTAGGTTTACTAGTCCTCTAGTGATAATCTCCTGCTGATAAAACACTCATTTTGTCAAAAGTACATTAAGCAGCCCAGTAAGTGATACATCGCTGGAATCAGGGTCTTTGTCTCTACGTTATGCTGCTCTTAGATTAGATGGCAAAAATGTGGTAACAGATTCCCTTTAAGGAAGAAATATTAGAGAACACTTCAGCCCCGATTAATCTAGACTAACATTTTTCACGACAGTAATGATGAGGGGGCAAGGTTGGAATGCAAGGCACATGCCTCTTAATGAATCAGGAAAGGCAGAAAGTGGCATGCGCCGGCATGTGCGGATCACCACAAATCTTGCTCCAATCAGGGACTGGATAAGATTTATGGTGTGGGATATGCCACAGCTCATCATGAATTTGACGAACCAGAATACCCATGCCTCCATCCCGCCTCATCTCCACCCACTTCTTTGGAGATGTGTGAAAATGGCACGAAAACACTAAGGTTAAGTGACCACGTAGCGTTTTTGCGGCGCTTTTACGGCTGCGAAAATGCCGCGAAAACGCTTGTAAAACAGTCTGCCATGCAAAGCAATGTGAATTCGGATGTGCTGTGCACATGATGCGCTAATTTGCGCGCCGAATTCGCATTGCTTTGCAAAATGCAGCATGACCATTTCTACCGCGATTACGCTGCAAATTCGCAGCCATTGAGGAACATTGAAACGCAGCAAACCCGCAGGTATATGTGGATTTGCTGCGTTTCAATTAAATTCAATGGCCGCGAATTTGCAGCGTAATCGCGGTGCGTGCGGTACCCGGGATGAAGAGGAGACTATAACTCATCTTCATCCCGGCTACCACGCGGTGAAAAAAAGAAATAAAAAAGTTTAAAATAAACAAAACCTGTATATTCACCTCTCCGGCGGCCCCCGGTCTGCTCCCAGCCACGTCCTCTCTCCTTAGCGTCCCACGGTGTACTGTCAGGACCTGCGGTGACGTCATTTAGTCACCTGATGGTCACGCTACCGCTGACGTCAGCGGTCAGGTGATGGTCGCGTGACCATCAGCTGACTAAATGACGTCACCGCAGTTCCTGACAGTACACTGCGGGACGCCGAAGAGAGAGGATGCGGCCGGGAGCAAACTGGAGGAGACCGGAGAGGTGAGTATACAGGTTTTTTTTTATTTTTAACGTTTTAATTCTCTTTTTTTTTACTATAGATGCTGCATTTAAAGCATCAGTTGGTCACACATTATAAATCCATGCCGGTTGCATGGATTTATATTGTGTGACCAACTTGTCAAGCACTTTTCCAAGTGATGCTTAAAATCGCTTGGAAAACTGCTTGAAATAACGCATGTAAAAACGCTGAAAAAACACTTCTCTCTGGCAGAAAAAGCGCATATAAATCTGCATGCGTTTTTTTCTGCCAGAGAGAGGCAAAAACACTCTGCATCAAATCTGCTACGTGGGCACATAGCCTAAAAGTCATAAAATGTTTGCCCAGACAAGTGTTGCGCAAAAGCTTCTTTTCAAAGATTTTAACACTAGTTTTCTGGTGTAAAAGCTTTAATGAATCGGGGCCTACCAGTTTTGCAGTAGAAACTAGTAAAAAAAAGCATGATGACAACTGATGCCGTTATGACATCAGTTGTGGTCGGTTGAGGCATAGGAAAATTGAAACTTAGCTACAAATGAATGGAAAACCACCCTAAGTAATAAATGATATGTCTTTTTTCAGTTTGTTTTATGTAATCCAGATTATAGTGCTGTATGAAAATATATGAAAACATTAGCTTCATAAATAGATTGTCAGGGCTTTCCTGAAAAAAATGAAGCCCATTAGCAAAAGATAAGATAACAGTCATTTACGTATATAATAACCACATTAATCAACATAAAATTAATCAACAGCTTTTATCATTACTCGAAAATTTGTATTGCCAATTTTGAGTAATTTATGTAAGTGAAGTCTATAAATAGTTGAAGGGGAAATGAGAATAAGTTGCACGGAAATTATGTGAACACACCCCATTCAGACAGGCAGGCAGACACATTTTTATGCACAATGCTGGCAAACATTTCACTTTCTTCTAGAGTTTGAAATATGGGAAAATCACAAATGGCCAGGTTGCGCTTCCCAACAAAATTAATACAATTGTGTACGGACAATATCCTTTAAAGTTAAGATGTTACTGAAGTATGTAGAACAATGGAGATCATGAAAGCTTTTAAAGGGTATTTTCATCTCGGATAGTCTCATAGATGCGGGTCCCACCTCTTGGACAACATGTTAGGCTATGGGTTGAACTAGATGGACTTAGTCTTCCTTCAACCTTAAAAACTATCTTACTATGTTACTATGTTACCTACCCCCAACTCTGCCTTATTGCTGATGAAAATGGAGAGAGCCTGCATGTGCAGTAATTTCTTCGCAGTGACAAAGGTCAGGAGAGGTAGGACCTGCATCTTTCAGATATTTTTGCCATTTCTTGGGATTTGCCATAATTGTCTGAAATGTGAATTTCCAAGACTGGACAATTTTTCATTTTTGCACTTTCATTTTTTCCTCCACTTTTTCCAAGAGCCATAGCTATTTTACTTTTCCATCCACACAGGTGTAGGCTTTTTTTTATTTGTGTGATGTATTGTAGTTTTGAATGGCACTTTATTTTTACTATACAATGTACTGAATAAAATGGAAAAAAATCAAAGAGAGGTGAAATGGTGAAAAATATAAAATTCCGCCACAGTTCTTGTTTTTTATTTTGACTGAGTTCATTATATGGTAAAAATGACCTGGTAGCATGATTCTTCAGGTCAGTATGACTACAGAAATACCAAGCATGCATATTTTTGGGGGGTTATTTAAATGGTGTAAAAAAAAACCCAGAAGTTTGGAAAATAAAATTTGGGGGGTTTGTGAGGTTATTTTCTGAGATCCGTAACATTTTTACTTTTCCATCAATGGAGCTGTGCGAAGGCTTGTTTTTTGCGTTGCAATTTTATGTTTTCATTGATACTATTTTGGGGTTCATGTGACTTTTTTATTGTTTTTTTTTTCTTTTGATGGCTTTTTATTGTATTTTTTAGAGAGGTGTGGTGACTGTTAAATGGCGTTTTAGGTTAATTTGCTTCATATTTTGATAGATTGAACTTTTCTGATACCAAAACGTTTATTTTTTTAATTTGCTCATTTTTAATAGGGGAAAATCAAATTTGTATCATTTTCAAAAACATTTTTTTTACTTTATTTGTTAGTTCCCCTGAATCTGCGATCATTTGATTGGTTATACTATAAACTGCAATACCACTATGTTGCAGTATATAGTGTAAATCGTGGTCTCCCTTGAAGTTCAGCATATAGCAGGATCCTGGCTGCCATAGTAAATCATCGGAGCCCCGCGATGACGCCAGGGGGTGCATGCACCGCTTGTGATGCAACTGAAATGTTGCTGCCAGAGATTGACAGCGGCATTTAAGTGATTAACAATCATGGTCAGAACTTGGCACAAGAGACAGATGCCAGCTATTAAATATAGCCATTATCTAACATGTGTGAAGAAGCTCAGCTCTTGAGCCCCGTCTACACACAGCACCCCAGCCCAGGAAGTACAGTTACACACACATGCGCATAGTGGTTAATACTTATCAATCAATGTAGTTCCTGAGATTAAATAACCTTTTTCTGCAGATTATTTAGATTGTCAGATTGTCCCTTATTATCTCATTTCATCGTCATGAGTTTTGGTTTATTTATTTTATTATTATGCTTTTCTTATATCGCACTATCATCTTCAATAGCACTTTATAGACATTGTCATCTCTGTCCACATTGGGCCTCACAATCTAAATTCCCTATCAGTACGTCGTCGTCTTTGAGGCATGGGAGGAAACTCATGGAAATACAAGAAGAACATATCAAATCTTTGCAGGTGGTGGGATTTGAACCCAGGATCCCCAGTGCTGCAAGGCTACAGTGCTCACCACTGAACTATGGCTACCACAGTTGAAATACAGCCACATTGAGTTTAATGTATATAAATGTAAAACTATGCACTTGGGTACCATTATACTATTACATATTAAAGTTTTTTTTTAATATGATGATGGCCTTTGGTTTCCCATGTTCAGGTGAATGGGGCTGAGGTGCAGTATTGGGCACAGCCACATGTTTGGATGTGCCTCTATGCCTGAAGTGTTCACTGCACTTAATGGGGTATCATGGCATATCATTGTGTTAACTGTGTTTTTTATTAAAGCACATTTATGTATCCTTTTAATCCCCAACTGTAAATGTTAAAAGCTAGAACTGTAGAAAAAAGAAATGGACTGCACATCCAAAAATTATACATTGATCTAATGCCGCTAGACAAAAATTAACAAAACAGATCATGAGATTCTTAGTTTAACATTCTGATCAGACTGTATGAAACCCACTGCCACGTAACGGCGAACCTCTCAATGAGTCCCTAATTTATTATAGCCTTAAAGGTGAGCCACCATGGACCAACCACCGCCACATCGACAGTACACTAGCAGGACGAGCGACCTGGTGCCTCACAGCACCCATGCAGCAAGGCTGAGTCCCCATACCTCCAGGCCACACCGCTCCACAGGCACAACACCACAGCAACCATGGCCACCACACAGCACCAACACCATGTGAAAGGAACAAAAAAGCCACCTTCCACAAGCTCTCAGACTGTGTACTGAGAGCAAAAATAGATAGAACCCCTCTTGCAGTCTCCTGCTAATTAAAAACGCCTTTGCCAAATAGGAGGAGTGCTGGTCCAAGTAAAAAAAGAGGGGACAGGCTATGAAATATGCTAGAACTGTAGAAAAAAAAGACAAGGACCGCACATCCAAAAGTCATACGTTGATCTAATGCCAATAGGCAGAAATTCACAAAACAGATCATGAGGTTCTTAGTTTAACATTAAAATAAGTACCTCATGTTCAATTTTGTAAATTTTTGCCTGGCAGCATTAGAACACTGTATGATTTTAAATGTTAAAATAATAGGTGAAAAGGAATTTGATTACAACAACCTCAGCACTGTTTTAAAGAAGCGGTTTTGCAGTGTAAGAGGGGCTCACCACAGGCGTGTACTAGAATGAGAAGAGGGACTGGTTAGGAGTGCCAATGAGTTATAGGCTTGATGACCAAGCTTCATGTTGGTGAATTATAAAGCTGCAAGAGGTCTGCAGCACAAACTGCTACGTTTTAAAAGAAAAGACAACATAACAAGTACTGTAAATGATTTTCACCAATAAGAGACCAACAGTGTCTTTTGTGCCTCTTTTGAACTGATAAAGGCAGGAAGTAATAATAAACCATACAACATAGTATATGATTTATTAACAATAGGGGTCTTTTAGAGATATATTCCATAAGGTTGGACACATTGCAGTCTTCCATCAAAGGAATATATTGAGTGATCTTCATATATGTGCCTTGTGAAAGTATTTGGCCCCCTTGAACTTTTCTACCTTTTGTCACATTTCTGGCTTCAAACATAAAGATATAAAATTCAATTTTTGGGGGGAAGAATCAACAACAAGTGGGACACAATCGTGAAGTGGAACGAAATTTATTGGATATTTTAAACTTTTTTAACAAATTAAAAACTGAAAAGTGGGGCGTGCAATATTATTCGGCCCCTTTACTTTCAGTGCAGCAAACTCACTCCAGAAGTTCAGTGAGGATCTCCGAATGATCCAATGTTGTCCTAAATGACTGGTAATGATAAATAGAATCCACCTGTGTGTAATCAAGTCTCAGTATAAATGCACCTGCATGAAGACCAAGGAACACACCAGGCAGACCCGAGATACTGTTGTGGCAAAGTTTAAAGTCGGATTTGGATGCAAAAAGATTTCCCAAGTTTTAAACATCTCAAGGAGCACTGTGCAAGCGATCATATTGAAATGGAAGGAGTATCAGACCACTGCAAATCTACCATGACCCGGCCATCCCTCTAAACTTTCATCTCGAACAAGGAGAAGACTGATCAGAGATGCAGCCAAAAGGCCCATGATCACTCTGGATGAACTGCAGATATCTACAGCTGAGGCGGGAGAGTCTGTCCATAGGACAACAATCAGTCATACATTGCACAAATCTGGCCTTTATGGAAGAGTGGCAAGAAGAAAGCTATTTCTCAAAGACATCCATAAAAAGTCTTGTTTGAAGTTTGCCACAAGCCACCTGGGAGACACACCAAACATGTGGAATAAGGTGCTCTGGTCAGATGAAACCAAAATCAAAATTTTTGGCCACAATGCAAAACGATATGTTTGGCATAAAAGCAACACAGCTCATCACCCTCAAAACACCATCCCCACTGTCAAACATGGTAGTGGCAGTATCATGGTTTGGGCCTGTTTTTCTTCAGCAGGGACAGGGAAGATGGTTAAAATTGATGGGAAAGTGGACGGAGCCAAATACAGGACCATTCTGGAAGAAAACCTGTTGGAGTCTGCAAAAGACCTGAGACTGGGACGGAGATTTATCTTCCAACAAGACAATGATCCCAAACATAAAGCAAAATCTACAATGGAATGGTTCAAAAATAAACGTATCCAGGTGTTAGAATGGCCAAGTCAAAATCCAGACCTGAATCCAATCGAGAATCTGTGGAAAGAGCTGAAAACTGCTGTTCACAAACGCTCTCCATCCAACCTCACTGAGCTCGAGCTGTTTTGCAAGGAAGAATGGGCAAGAATTTCAGCCTCTCGATGTGCAAAACTGATAGAGACATACCCCAAGCGACTTGCAGCTGTAATCGCAGCAAGAGGTGGCGTTACAAAGTATTAACTCAAGGGGGGGCGAATTATATTGCACGCCCCACTTTCCAGTTTTTAATTTTTTTAAAAAGTTTAAAATATCCAATAAATTTCGTTCCACTTCACGATTGTGTCCCACTTGTTGTTGATTCTTCCCCAAAAAATTTGAATTTTATATCTTTACTAGATGGTGGCCCGATTCTAACGCATCGGGTATTCTAGAATATGTATGCGGCCGACCGGGCGCGACTAATCAGCGAAGCAGTGTTTAAATGGGTTGTGCACTACTTTAAATTAACCCCCCAATGTATCCCCCCGGGGCCCCTAATAAATTTTGTAATTACATCATGTTGTCAATACTGCTTGTGACAACATCGCTGACCACGCACGGCCAGCACGTAATTCCCCCGGCTGCAGCCGGCTCTTGCTTCCGCTTACATCACGACTATTTGCGGCTGCAGCCAGGGGTCTCCTGTTCCGCGTACCACGGTGAATGACGGGCTGTGGGCGGGGTTATCCCCCATCGTGTCACACTCAGCATCCACCGCGCGCTCTTTCAATGAATGCGCGTGCAGAGGATGCCGGGTGTGACGGAATGGGGGATAACCCCGCCCACAGCTCATCACTCACTGTGGAATGCGGCAGCCGCGACCAATCAGCGAACCGTGTTAGTGAGGACCGGGGAGTGGCGCTGCCTGTGCGGGTACTTCTGCGTTTTTGCAGCGGAATTTCCGCCGCAAAAATGCTTAAAAAACGCTTGGTAATACGTGCCCCATGGTCCGCAATGATAATCCGCATGTGCTGTGCACATGCTGTGGAAATTTCTGCTGCGGATTATCATTGCGGAAAAATAAGCAGCATGTCCATTAATTTTGCGGACACGCAGCGTAATTGCCGCCATTGACTTGCACTGAATCGCTTAATATCCGCATGACTATATGTGCACATGTGGATATTAAGCGGTTCAACTCAATGTGCGGATGGTACCCGGGTCGGGAGAAGAGGAGACTCTCCTCCAGACCCGGGTACCATAGTACCTGTTAAAAAAAGAATTTAAAATAAAAAATAAACATATACTCACCTTCCGATGTCTCCCGGTCTCCTATATGATGCGTCCTGGCTCCCCGACGTCTCGCGATGGTCTAAAAGGACCTTCCATGACGTCATTTAGTCATGTGACAGGTCACACGACCGCTGACTTCGGCGGTCGCGTGACCTGTCACATGACTAAATGACGTCATGAAAGGTCCTTTCACACCACCGCGAGCCGTACAAGAGACCGGACGCAGCGGAGAAAAAAACGGGGCCATCAGAAGGTAAGTATAATGTTTTTTTTATTATTTTTTTCCATTTTTATTCTTTTTTTCAACTATTAACTTGGTCACAATATATAAATCCACGCCCTTTGCATGGATTTATATAGTGTGACCAAGTTGTCAAGCACTTTTCCAAGTGATGCTAAAATCGCTTTGAAAAGCGCTTGATAACCTGCATGCAGAAATGCATGCAAAAACACTTGACAAACGCTTCTACCTGGCAGGAAAAACGCATGTAAAATCCGCATGCGTTTTTCCTGCCAGGGAGATGCGGAAAAAATCTGCAGCATTTCTGCATCGTGGGCACTTAGCCTTACTTACTTACTTCACTTTTAGCTGTAGCACACTTTCAAACACCTACATCTCTGTTCCATTGTCTGTGAAATGGATATTGAAAAATGCTACTTACAACAGTATAGCATTCAGTAAAAATACCAAGTAAAAACTAAATATTCTTTTATTTACTTAACATGCAAATTTACCCGAATGACAAGATCTATTGGTGTTTTGGTTTGAGACTTAGGCTATGTGCCCACGATGCAGAAATGAAGCAGAAAATTTCTGCAGAATTTCTGCATTTCCCTGGCAGAAAAAACACATGCAGATTGTGCGTGTGTTTTTCCTGCCAAATACATGCGGATTTGAAGAGTTATTCACATGCGTTCCTGCATGCGGATTGACAAGCGCTTTCCAGGCGATTTTAGCATCACTTGGAAAGTGCTTGACAACTAGGTCACACTATATAAATCCATGCAAACAGCATAGATTTATATAGTGTGACCGTAAGAATGTTTAAAAATAAAAAAATAAACCTATACTTACCCTCTGATGGCCCGGCGTGTGTTGCTGCGCTCGCTCCTGTCTGCCAGCTGATCGCGGGACACTGCACTGAAGGGCCTGCGGTCACATGACTGTGACGTCACCACAGGTCCTACAGTCCTGCCCGCAAGCACAGGGAAGGAGACCGGGGGCCGTCAGAAGGTGACTTTAAACTTTATTTTTTATTTTATTCTTTTTTTTACAGGTACAATGGTACCCAGGTCTGGATGAGAGTCTCCTCTCCTCCAGAACTGGGTACCATCTGCACATTGAAACGCATATAATCCGTGAGTACAAATGTACTGACGCGGATTATGTGCGTCTCAATGCAAGTCAATGGCGGCGATTACGCCGTGCTTCCGCAAAATTAATGGACATGCTGCGGATTTTTGAGCGCAGCATAAACGCTGCGGAAAAATCCGCAGCATGTGCATAGAACTTGCGGAATCTCCTTGGAGACCATGGGGAGCGGATTACCTAGCGTTTCACAAGCGTTTACGCTGCGAAAATTCCGCAGCATATACGCTTGAAAAACGCTACGTGGGCACGCAGCCTTAGGCCCCAATTCATCATTACTGTTTGGTTGTGTGCCCACTATGCGTTTTTTAAGCGTTTCCGCAGCGGCAATTCCGCTGCAGAAACGCTTAAAAAACGTTTGGCAGAAGGTCTGCCATGTTCCCCAATGATAATCCGCATGTGCTGTGCACATGCTACAGAAATTTCCGCTGCGGATTATCATTGCGGAA
Source organism: Phyllobates terribilis (assembly GCF_046119375.1). Classification (NCBI taxonomy): domain Eukaryota; kingdom Metazoa; phylum Chordata; class Amphibia; order Anura; family Dendrobatidae; genus Phyllobates; species Phyllobates terribilis. Next base: position 298,835,646 of record NW_027362771.1, read on the forward strand.
AAATCCGCAGCACTACCAATTATTTTGGGCAAGCGCGGCGTTTTCGCCTCCATTGACTTGCATTGGAACGCATGTCATCCGCATCACTGGATCTGTACATGTGGATGCCATGCGTTTCAATGTGCGGATGGTACCCAGGTTTGGAGAAGATTAGACTCTCCTCTGGACCATAGTACCTGTAAAAAAAAGAATAAAATAAAAAATAAATATAATACTTACCTTCTGATGGCCCCCGGTGTCCTTGTCTCGGCTTGCCGGCAGCTCGTGGTAGACTAAAAGGACCTGCTACCACAGTTGAAATACAGCCACATTGAGTTTAATGTATATAAATGTAAAACTACGCACTTGGGTACCATTGTACTATTACATATTAAAGTTTTTTTTTTATATGATGACGGCCTTTGGTTTCCCATGTTCAGGTGAATGGGGCTGAGGTGCAGTATTGGGCACAGCCACATGTTTGGATGTGCCTCTATGCCTGAAGTGTTCAATGCACTTAATGGGGTATCATGGCCTATCATTGTGTTAACTGTGTTTTTTATTAAAGCACATTTATGTATCCTTTTAATCCCCAACTGTAAATGTTCAAAGCTAGAACTGTAGAAAAAAGACATGGACTGCACATCCAAAAGTTATATATTGATCTAATGCCGCTAGACAAAAATTAACAAAACAGATCATGAGATTCTTAGTTTAACATTCTGATCAGACTGTATGAAACCCACTGCCACGTAACGGCGAACCTCTCAATGAGTCCCTAATTTATTATAGCCTTAAAGGTGAGCCACCATGGACCAACCACCGCCACATCGACAGTACACTAGCAGGACAAGCGACCTGGTGCCTCACAGCACCCATGCAGCAAGGCTGAGTCCCCATACCTCCAGGCCATACCGCTCCACAGGCACAACACCACAGCAACCATGGCCACCACACAGCACCAACACCATGTGAAAGGAACAAAAAAGTCACCTTCCACAAGCTCTCAGACTGTGTACTGAGAGCAAAAATAGGTAGAACCCCTCTTGCAGTCTCCTGCTAATTAAAAACGCCTTTGCCTAATAGGAGGAATGCTGGTCCAAGTAAAAAAAAGAGGGGACAGGCTATGAAACATGCTAGAACTGTAGAAAAAAGACAAGGACCACACATCCAAAAGTCATACGTTGATCTAATGCCAATAGGCAATAGCGCCAGTCATCTCCGGCTGCATCGCCGCTGACCTCCGTGCGGCAGGTGAGCCGCTAACGGCCGCCATCTTGTTCTGAAATCCCGCGTCGCTGATTGGCCGCGGCCGGACCAATCAGCGACGCGGGATTTCCTGGACGGACAGACAGACGGGATAAGCCGATTATATAGTAGATGTTTGAAGCCAGAAATGTGGCAAAAGGTAGAAAAGTTCAAGGGGACCAAATACTTTCACAAGGCACTGTATATATACAGTCATATGAAAAAGTTTGGGCACCCCTATTAATCTTAAGCTTAATGTTTTATAAAAATTGGTGTTTTTGCAACTGCTATTTCAGTTTGATATATGTAATAACTGTTGGACACAGTAATGTTTCTGCCTTGAAATGAGGTTTATTGTACTAACAGAAAATGTGCAATCTGCATTCAAACAAAATTTGACAGGTGCATAAGTATGGGCACCCTTATCATTTTCTTGTTTTAAATACTCCTACCTACTTTTTACTGACTTACTAAAGCACTTTTTTTGGTTTTGTAACCTCATTGAGCTTTGAACTTCATAGCCAGGTGTATGCAATCATGAGAAAAGCTACTTAAAGTGGCCACTTGCAAGTTGTTCTCCTGTTTGAATCGCCTCTGAAGAGTGGCATCATGGGCTCCTCAAAACAACTGTCAAATGATCTGAAAACAAAGATTATTCAACATAGTTGTTCAGGGGAAGGATACAAAAAGCTGTCTCAGAGATTTAACCTGTCAGTTTCCACTGTGAGGAACATAGTAAGGAAATGGAAGAACACAGGGACAGTTCCTGTTAAGGCCAGAAGTGGCAGGCCAAGAAAAACATCAGAAAGGCAGAGTAGAAGAATGGTGAGATCAGTCAAGGACAATCCTCAGACCACCTCCAGAGAGCTGCAGCATCAACTTGCTGCAGATGGTGTCACTGTGCATCGGTCAACTATACAACGCACTTTGCACAAGGAGAAGCTGTATGGGAGAGTGATGCGAAAGAAGCCGTTTCTGCAAGCACGCCACAAACAGAGTCGGCTGAGGTATGCAAAAGCACATTTGGAGAAGCCAATTTCTTTTTGGAAGAAGGTCCTGTGGACTGATGAAACCAAGATTGAGTTGTTTGGTCATACAAAAAGGCGTTATGCATGGTGGCAAAAAAACACAGCATTCCAAAAAAAACACTTGCTACCCACAGTAAAATTTGGTGGAGGTTCCATCATGCTTTGGGGCTGTGTGGCCAATGCCGACACTGGGAATCTTGTTAAAGTTGAGGGACGCATGGATTCCACTCAGTATCAGCAGATTCTTGACAATAATGTTCAAGAATCAGTGATAAAATTGAAGTTACGCAGGGGATGGATCTTTCAGCAAGACAATGATCCAAAACACCGCTCCAAATCTACTCAGGCATTCATGCAGAGGAGCAATTACAATGTTCTGGAAAGGCCATCCCAGTCCCCAGACCTGAATATCATTGAACATCTGTGGGATCATTTGAAGAGGGCTGTCCATGCTCGGCGACCATCAAACTTAACTCTACTGGAATTGTTTTGTAAAGAGGAATGGTCAAAAATACCTTCATCCAGGATCCAGAAACTCATTAAAAGCTACAGGAAGCGACTAGAGGCTGTTATTTTTGCAAAAGGAGGATCTACTAAATATTAATGTCACTTTTCTGGTGAGGTGCCCATACTTATGCACCTGTGAAATTTTGTTTGAATGCAGATTGCACATTTTCTGTTAGTACAATAAACCTCATTTCAAGGCAGAAACATTACTGTGTCCAACAGTTATTACATATATCAAACTGAAATAGCTGTTGCAAAAACACCAATTTTTATAAAACATTAAGCTTAAGATTAATAGGGGTGCCCAAACTTTTTCATATGACTGTATATATATATATATATATATATATATATATATATATATATATATATATAAATCTCAGATGGAGAACTCCTAAAGCAGATCTGTCACCAGATTTAACAATACAAGCTGCATACATTACTAAATAGATCTCTTAGACCTGATAAGGATGCTATATTTACTTTGAAAATCCATGTCAGAATGGCTGTATAATACTTTATGACAATTTAACTCAATCTCAGCACTTCTAGTCTAATTAACTGCTCCTCAGTGACCTTCCTGCTGCTGAGATCTCACACTGCTCAGTACAAGAAGTCAATTACAATTATACTGTATACTGAAATAATGTAGTATTGTACCATATAACATAAGCAATCAAATGATCACATATTTAAGTTCCCTAGGTCTAAATATACAGTATACACACACACACATTATTAAATCAACCCCCTTCTCCCAGTTCAAAAATAAGAAACAAAACAATGTACATATTTGGTATCATTGTGTCAATAAAGTTATTTAAACTCCAAGTTAAACTCAAAAAGAAAAGAAAAAAAGTTGAAATACCAATATTGCACTTTTTTAGATCACCACACTTCCCCCCAAAATGCAATAAAAAGCAATCTTAAAAGACAAAGCTACCCCAAAGTGGTATTAATAAAAAGGTCAGCTAAGTGCATAAAAAACAAGTCCATTGAGTAGTTCATTGACAAATAAATAAAAAATGATGAGGCAATTTTTTTATTTATTTGTAGAAATCTCTGAATTTTTTCAACTGCTAATTAGATATGTAATATACTGTATATATACACACATACATATATGTTTGGTGCAACCAGGATTGTTATTTTTACTGCACTATCAATAGCATGAACACAAATACTAGAAAAACAAAGGTAGAATTTTGTTTTTTTTTCACCACTTCAACCAACTTGGAATTTTTTTCCCATTTTTCAGTACATTATGTATTAAAATGAATGGTGTCATTTATAACTACAAATAACCCACCAAAAAAATAAAAATAGTTATGGCGCTTCAAAGAAGAGGCGGAAAAAAGTGAAAGCACAAAGCTTGAAAATAGCTTGGTGACAGCCTTGTTAGTCATTGCTAAAGTTCTGATCATACTTCACTGGTCAATCAGAGGCGGAGAATGGTTTGGCAGAGGGGGAATAAGAGGAGAGTTAGAGTAGGTGGGCAGAAGAGTTGAGGGTGGATTGGCACAAGAGCGTTAGATGAGAGATCACAGAGAAGGATATTGCAGTAATCTATGTGAAGGATGATGAGGATTTGCACAAGCATATTTTAACTTAGAATTGAGGAAAAATCATTTAAGAAATTGAAATAATTTAAGAAATTTTGACGTGAAGGTGGCAGAAATGGAAAATGACTTGGATGAGGGGATTGAATGACAGGGCAGAATGCCAAGGAAGCAGAATCCTGAGCTTTAGTGAAAGCATGGAGCTATTAACTGTGATTGTTAGATCTGGTATGGGCCGTGCAAGATGAAAGAGGGGAGACACTAAAGGCCAACCTAGCCAATTTAAGTGAGATTGGCCGACCACTTAATATGTATCGGGCATCTCTACTTTCTGCTGATCGATGATGTAAGAGAAAATATAACTGTCCAATCCTTTTCCTTTCCCATGAGATATACATAGCAGAGGCTTTTTCACTTCTGTCCACTGAAGAGACATAAATGACAGTTAATAGAGATAGGTTAAAGAGATGGGTTAGGGCTTGGTGGGAAAGCTGTAGTTGAGATAGGATGGGATTGGTTCAAGTGCACAGGTGGGGTGGAAAGTAGAGCCTTTAATCAGTAATGGTGGAGAATTAGGATATGGGGAAGTGCACTGAGCAGTTGTGTAGAAAAGTTGTGGGGGCTGGGGGTTTAATATTGTGGCAATGTTGTCGATTTTATGTTTGAGAAATATGGCAATGTCCTCATCTAAGATGAGAAATGTGGATTGAAGGCATTAGGGTTGTGAGACAGAGAATATGCAACTCAAGCAAAACAGTCGGGTTTTACAGAAATAAATTCAGGATTCAAATATACGAAATGTACTTGTTTTCTACAAACTTCGCTCTCTGTATTCAGGTTGGAATATACAAAACAAAGACATAGTGTTGTCAGTATTACCTCCCACCAAACAGACTAAGGAGATAAAGTCAGCAAGCTTTGCTCTCCTATAAAGATAACTGACTCCTCACTTGTTGAATGGATCTGACTTATCATCCTAGTACACATTTGCTAAGAAACACTGCTTTGTTGTCCACTACTGAGAATTCAACTAGATCAATATATCTTCATGCAGAACATGCTATACATGAAGTCAATTTAGCAGAAAAATTAAAAGAAAACACCTTAGGGGGGGGCAACATAATACATAATCTCAGTATCTGTTTTCTACCTCTGCATAAAAAGCCTTAGACTGCGTGCCCACTATATGTTTTTCAAGCGTTTTTGCAGCGGAATTTCCACCGCAAAAACGCTTAAAAAAAGCTTGGTAATACGTTCCCCATGGTCCACAATGATAATCTGCATGTGCTGTGCACATGCTGCGGAAATTTCCGCTGCGGATTATCATTGCGGAAAATTAATTTTGCGGACACGCAGCGTAATTGCCGCCATTGACTTGCATTGAATCGCTTAATATCCGCATGACTATATGTGCACATGCGGATATTAAGCGATTCAACTCAATGTGCAGATGGTACCCGGGTCTGGAGAAGAGGAGACTCTCCTCCAGACCCGGGTACCATAGTACCTGTTAAAAAAAGAATTTAAAATAAAAAATAAACATATACTCACCCACCTTCCGATGTCTCCCGGTCTCCTGTATGATGCGTCCTGGCTTCCCGACGTCTCGCGATGGTCTGAAAGGACCTTCCATGACGTCATTTAGTCATGTGACAGGTCACGCGACCGCTGACATTGGCGGTCGCGTGACCTGTCACATGACTAAATGACGTCATGAAAGGTCCTTTCACACCACCGCGAGCCGTACAAGAGACCGGACGCAGCGGAGAAAAAAACGGGGCCATCAGAAGGTAAGTATAATGTTTTTTTTATTATTTTTCTCCATTTTTATTCTTTTTTTCAACTATTAACTTGGTCACAATATATAAATCCACGCCCTTTGCATGGATTTATATAGTGTGACCAAGTTGTCAAGCACTTTTCCAAGTGATGCTAAAATCGCTTCGAAAAGCGCTTGATAACCCGCATGCAGAAATGCATGCAAAAACGCTTGACAAACGCTTCTACCTGGCAGGAAAAACGCATGTAAAATCCGCATGCGTTTTTCCTGCCAGGGAGATGCGGAAAAAATCTGCAGCATTTCTGTATCGTGGGCACTTAGCCTTACTTCACTCTGTTCCGTTGGCTGAGAAATGGATATTGAAAAATGCTACTTACAACAGTATAGCATTCAGTAAAAATACCAAGTAAAAACTAAATATTCTTTTATTAACTTAACATGTAAATTTACCCGACTGACAAGATCTATTGGTGTTTTGGTTTGAGACTTAGGCCCCAATTCATCATTACTGTTTGGCTGTGTGCCCACTATGCGCTTTTCAAGCATTTCCGCAGCGGCAATTCCACTGCAGAAACGCTTAAAAAACGCTTGGCAGAAGGTCTGCCATGTTCCCCAATGATAATTTGCATGTGCTGTGCACATACTGCGGAAATTTCCGCAGCACTACCAATTATATTGCAGAAGCGCAGCGTTTTCGCCGCCATTGACTTGCATTGGAACGCATGTCATCTGCATCACTGGATCTGTACATGCGGATGCCATGCGTTTCAATGTGCGGATGGTACCCGGGTTTGGAGAAGAGGAGACTCTTCTCTGGACTCGGGTACCTGTAAAAAAAAGAATAAAATAAAAAATAAATATAATACTTACCTTCTGATGGCCCCCGGTGTCCTTGTCTCTGCTTGCCGGCAGCTCGCGGTAGACTAAAGGGACCTGCGGTGACGTCATTTAGTCATGTGACGGGTCACGGGACCGCTGATGTCGGCAGGTCCTTTAATCTACCGCGAGCTGCCGGCAAGCCGAGACAAGGACACCGGGGGCCATCAGAAGGTAAGTATAATATTTATTTTTTACAAATCTTTTGGTCACACTATATAAATACATGCCGTTTGCATGGATTTATATAGTGTGACCAAGTTGTCAAGCACTTTCCAAGTGATGCTAAAATCGCTTGGAAAGTGCTTGTCAACCCGCATGCGGAAATGCATGTGAAGAACGCTTCACTTCCGCTTGTCCCTGGCAGGAAAAACGCATGTACAATCCGCATGTACAATCCGCATGCGTTTTTTCTGCCAGGGAGATGCAGAAACGCTCAGGAAAAATCCAGAACATTTCTGCATTGTGGGCACATAGCCTTTCTTCAGTTTTCTGGAGGAATTTGCTCTTTTTTTTGGTGGCTTTAGTAAATGTGCATTATTCTCTATAAGATTTTCTTAATTTTTAAAGTTATCCTTTTTCTTAAGTCTTTTTTTATTTTTATTCGACAACTTTGTTGATCCAGATGTTTTAGACAGATTTATGAAAAGCCAGAAAATAGCAAGTGTAGGGCAGTACCACACCATAAATAGATTGATATGTAGCTAGTGGCTGAAAGTATGCCAAAAAGAGGATGATCCCAATTCTCCATAAACTCCAAGAGTGAAGAAAGCGACAACAGAATCCACAGTAGAAAACAGAATCTTCTTCTTTATTGATACGTCACATTTATTGATTTTTTATTGATTATTTATTATTATTTATTGAAACGTCACAGGGGCGCAGCAACATTTCGACCTTACAAGATAGATATTTATCAAGCCAAGGTCAAGTCATGGGTTGATGAAGACCTATGCATCTTGTAAGGTTAAAATGTTGCTGTCTCCCAGTATTATGTGTGGCACTAATAAAGAAGAAGATTGTTTTTGCTACCATGGATGCTGTTGTTGCCCTTTTCACTTTTAGATTCATGAAAACTGACTTTTACTAAATGTTGCATTTTTTGGCGCCTTTCTGGAGTAAGGTTTCTCACATAGTTTTTAATTTGGCAAATTTTTAGAATATGCGACTTTTTAAAATAATTTGCGAAGCTTTGCACTAAAAGAACACTTTTATTTTTGTGCCAAATTCTTGAGCCCCATGCGCCGTTATTAAAAATTTGGTTAAAAAAACATCAATGAATACCACAAGCCAGAAAAAGAAAAGTAACTTCAATAAATCACAAATTATGAATCAGGCCCATTGAGTATTATTGCACCAAACATTTTGCACATTTTACTCGACACTTTATCTTTAGTTAATAAAATTGCACTAAACTTTAGTCTTCAATCTTCATTTTTTTCATTCATTTTTGAGACTCCTGATAAGCTGTTTACAGCCTTATCCAAGTTTGACATTTTTCTATCTTGGGAGTGTCCCTACACGTAATAAAAGCTGGATGTTAGTTGTGTGTGTATCTAGGGTGCTACTGTCTTCATTACCTCATATATCAACACAGCTCCAATACTTCATGTTCTTTCCTCCTTTTCTATAGCCTATTTTCTCTGCCCTCCCTGAGATATCTTCTCTCCTATCCACATTGTGGAAATCTGTGTAAGACCTCCTCCCTGCTGCTATCTCTAACACTGAGAGAAAAGGGGAATATCAGAAATATCTGTCAGAATTGACCAGTAGCTCTTGTGGATTAGTAACTTTTGTAAGAGCTCATTTAACTGCCAGATTACGCCCATTAAATCACCACTGATTGGCTATATACACGATGATCAGCTGTAATTTACTGGCCAGTTTAAACCAGAATTTTACATGCACAGAATGACTGTTGAATGTGATTGTTCTAGGCACATAGAATATTCCTTATTTGCCACTGATCTCATATTTACACAGAATGATGTACTGCCAAGAACGATGATTTTAAGGCTGTATGATCCAATCACCTGACGAACTAGCGATTTACTCATTCATTAAGTAATTGCCATCATCTTTACGTGGACCTGTGTAAATGGGACTTAATAAATAACTCAGATAGATAAAGGTCCTACAAACATTCTGCAGCAGCAAAATGGTAGAACATTTTTAAAAGCTCGTTCACACAACTTTATTTTCAGTCCGAGTACTGTCCTTGAAAAAAAATAGAGCGCTCAGAACAATGTTATTCAATGGGGCAGTATAGATAAGTGATTTTTTTTTCACTGACCAAATCTGCATATGAAAAAATTGCTGCATGCACTAGTTTCTTCCATGAATCAGATGAGATGCAACCCATTTGTCTCTGGGTGTGCAAAAAAAATGCCATACAGAGCCACAGTATAGCATTGTTTTTAACGGATACAATGAAATTCTGTAACATAGGAAGCTGTAAATGGTCTTGTAAATCATTAATAGCTGATGCTGTAAAAAACAGATTGTATACGGACTGCACACGGATGAGAAGTGAGAATAAATCGTTAAGAGTTTTATGGATGAAGCTCTGAATAATTTTTTATACGGTAGTGTGAACCTACTCTAGTGAAGACTATTTAAAAAGTTGGTTAGCTTTGTATTTAAGAAGGAAATGAACTGTAAAAGAAAACCCGTGTGAAGCTGTACATAGTATTTAAGTATGTTTTTGCATATTTGGCTCTCATGATGACCATCAGATATGATGAATGTTTTCCTGAAATGCAATCGTAAACCCTAGACAGAACAATTGTAAGTGAGGAATTCAAGGTTACTTCTGTTAAACACTGTAACAAGCATCAGGGACAATAATAGCAACTCATTTTCTAAGTAGTATTTTCAAGCCTTAAAAGGAACCTGTCACCAGAGATAACATTATTAACCTGCAGATATGCCGTTAATCTGCAGGTTAATAGCAATATTATGCTGCCAGGCGCCTGCATTCAGCTGAATGCAGGGGGGAGAAAATTAACTTTATTCTCCTCGCCAGAATTTGGTTTCAGTCATGGGACTGGGGGCGCCGCGGGTTCATTCATCGCTCTGAGAATACAGAGCGGTGGCTGTAACCGCGCCCCCGACCCGGACTTACACTCCCTCTGCATTGCGTCCGGCTGTCAGTCAGTGTCGGGGGCGCGGTTACAGCCGCCGATCTGTAATCTCAGAGCGATAACTGAACCAGTGCTGCCCTCACCTCCATGACTGAATGCTGGCAGGGAGAATAAAGTTCATTTTCTCCCGGCTGCACTCGACTGCGTTCAGGCGCCGGGCAGCATAATAACGGTGCTAACCTGCAGATTAACCGCATATCTGCAGGTTAACAGTGTTATTTCTGTTGACAGGTTACCTTTAATGCATATGCCTACTATTACATCCATACATGTTTACATATAATCAGGAGCTGAGACCACTCCATGTAGTGTGGGTTATGTGACGGTGTTATGTAGACTGCATCAAAAAGTAACTTTTGTGTCAGTAAGCTACATTGCAACAGCTTAGAGAGGACATGTTACTTGCTCAAAAAAATTGAGTTTAATACCTTGCAATAATTCCTGAGTTCTCCTGATTCTGATGCTTTTTTCAGTTGCCTCACTCCACTTCAGAGATATTCCCTTGTTGCTTTAGGAGAGCAGTATGTGAAATCTCTGCCAGCAGACCAACTGGGCGTTGCTTCAGAGTTTTTTATAGGGGCGTGTGCTTTCATCCCTGCCAGACACAGCCAATCACAATTCAGCAGTATCTGAGACTGATAGATCAGTTGCCGAGCTTTGAGGGAGGGGTGACAGTGTACACCCCAAGAGAAGATTGTGAAGAAATAAACAGTTGAAATACAAGCAGAGCTTTCACAAACTGCAATCCAGAAGAAAAAAATGTGAATATATCAGTATAGTGACACAATGCAAAACGGAAACGAGCAGCAGAATCAGGTGAGATCAGGGATTACTACAAGGTATTCAACTGAATTATTTTGAGCAAGTGACAGATCCTCTTCTTAGATGCAGTTGTGTATCATGATAGCAGCTTTAAAAGATTTGGAATGGGGGAACAACTTTTGATGCTACTTGATACCTCCATGACACAATGGCAGGGTGCTGATGTGTTGTGATGTGATGTCATGCCATCCGTTCCTCTTATTTTCCAGTACATTATATGGTAAAATGAATTGGGTCATGCAAACTACAACTCGTCTTTCAAAAAACAAGCCTTCATACAGCCATGTGGACAGAAAAATAAAGTTTTGGCTTTTGGAAGTAGATGAGGAAAATACAAAAGTAGAAAAACTTAAAATGGCAGCTTGTCCAAGGGGTTAAACATCACATCATTTTAAAGTTATATACAAATATAAATATATATTTCTCTTTTCCTAATCATTATTTACAGCCATACAGTCCAGAGTTTCATTTACAATTTTATAGGATTCTAAGCTTTATTCCAGCTTTCCCATGTTTAGTGTTTTTCAATTAGTGGAGGCCAATGTACATCATTTATGGTCAAATTATCCTCCAACAATTGCATTTTGTGCAGGAAGAGAACCAGTAATACTTTCAAGTTATTAAGTGGCAGAAAATCACGCCACCAACACATTTGTTAAAATAAAGGTAACCTGGACGACCTCTTTAAAGACGTTTTCCAGATTTCTGATTTGTCTTTATGGAAATATTATTTGGACAATATTCCTTATGATGCTTGAGAAATAAGGGAAATAATCATTAATCTCATGCCCTTTATGAAAACCTGTCTACAATATATCCAGATGTATCCTATTGTTCGGAAAATGGATCAAACTGATAGGATATTTACCTGTTCAGTATTTTATTTCTTCCAACTTAAAGCTATATCTGACGTCTTGCCTTGTTTTCAAACAAAATAAGGGTCCGTTTACATGGACCGACCGGCGGCACGATATGACTATTAATATGCCATAAATGTCGCAGATGAAAACAGCTCTTTGAGCACTGATATCCAGAGGCATATTATGTAGTAACTTATAATTCTACTAAAAGCTTAATCTTTGAGAATAATGAGTTAAACAAAAAAAACTTTGACCATGGACATACAGTGCCTACAAGTAGTATTCAACCCCCTGCAGATTTAGCTGGTTTGATAAGATGCAAATAAGTTAGAGCCTTCAGACTGCAAACGAGAGTAGGTTTTATGAACAGAAGCATAAATCTTACAAACCAAAAAGTTATGTTGCTCAGTTGAATTTTATTAAATTTTAAACATAAAAGTGTGGGTCAATTATTATACAACCCCTATGTTTAATATTTTGTGGAATAACCCTTGTTTGCAATTACAGCTAATAATCGTCTTTTATAAGACCTGATCAGGCCGGCACAGGTCTGTGGAGTTATCTTGGCCCACTCCTCCATGCAGATCTTCTCCAAGTTATCTAGGTTCTTTGGGTGTCTCATGTGGACTTTATTCTTGAGCTCCTTCCACAAGTTTTCAATTGGGTTAAGGTCAGGAGACTGACTAGGCCACTCCAACACCTTGACTTTTTCCCTCTTGAACCAGGCCTTGGTTTTCTTGGCTGTGTGCTTTGGGTCGTTGTCTTGTTGGAAGATGAAATTACGACCCATCTTAAGATCCTTGATGGAGGAGCGGAGGTTCTTGGCCAAAATCTCCAGGTAGGCCGTGCTATCCATCTTCCCATGGATGCGGACCAGATGGCCAGGCCCCTTGGCTGAGAAACAGCCCCACAGCATGATGCTGCCACCACCATGCTTGACTGTAGGGATGGTATTCTTGGGGTCGTATGCAGTGCCATCCAGTCTCCAAACGTCACGTGTGTGGTTGGCACCAAAGATCTCGATCTTGGTCTCATCAGACCATAGAACCTTGAACCAGTCTGTCTCAGAGTCCTCCAAGTGATCATGAGCAAACTGTAGACGAGCCTTGACATGACGCTTTGATAGTAAAGGTACCTTACGGGCTCATCTGGAACGGAGACCATTGCGGTGGAGTACGTTACTTATGGTATTGACTGAAACCAATGTCCCCACTGCCATGAGATCTTCCCGGAGCTCCTTCCTTGTTGTCCTTGGGTTAGCCATGACTCTTCGGACAAGCCTGGCCTCGGCACGGGAGGACACTTTCAAAGGCTGTCCAGGCCGTGGAAGGCTAACAGTAGTTCCATAAGCCTTCCACTTACGGATGATGCTCCCAACAGTGGAGACAGGTAGGCCCAACTCCTTGGAAAGGGTTTTGTACCCCTTGCCAGCCTTGTGACCCTCCACGATCTTGTCTCTGATGGCCTTGGAATGCTCCTTTGTCTTTCCCATGTTGACCATGTCTGAGTGCTGTTCACAAGTTTGGGGAGGGTCTTAAATAGTCAGAAAAGGCTGGCAAAAGAGATCTTTAATCCACACATGTGAAGCTCATTATTCTTGGTGCCTGAACTACTTCTTAATACTTTAGGGGGACCAAACAGAATTCTTGTGGTTTGAGGGGTTGAATAATAAATGACACTCTGAATTAACTTTTAACGTTTAAAAAAAAAAAAAAAAAAAAAAAAAAAAAAATTTGCTGCAGTGCATTTCCCACTTCCAGGCTGATCTACAGTACAAATGTCACAATGCCAAGTTAATTCCGCATGTGTCAACCAGCTAAATCTGCAGGGGGTTGAATACTACTTGTAGGCACTGTGTCCAAAAATGCATGGTACAGATCACTTTAAAAACAAGTTTCATTTTAGAAAGTTCCATGACTCTCACAGATGTTTCTTTAAGTGAGGATATCCGTAACCCTCTAAAGAAACTGGAAAAAGTCCAGATCTCAAGAAAAATGTATTGTGACTGAGACTCCAAATATTTACACAAGCCATTCTCGGGTTCCATGTTATGTTAATAATTTTGCTACCTTCAACTCCTCTGGGTCAGCAATAAAAAAAATGACATGTCATTGTTAGCTCCTGCAGAAGTTTAATATAAATGTAACAATAGGATTAACAGGAAAATGTTGTTCTAGAATTATGAACAGAAAAATAAAAAAGAACATAATAAGGAGACATTTTTGGAATTCAGTTGTTTAAGCATTTATTTATTATTATACGTAAACATGATGCTTATGAATTTAGTTTTATTAAAGTTGTCTCAGGTTATAAAGCTAATACTTGCTATTGAGGCCGATGATCAATGTTAACCTGCTCAGCCTTGTACATCCTACCGATGTCTCTTTCATATCCATATTTCCATGAACACGTATTTCTATTTGACATTGATGTTAATACATGTAAATTTCAAAGCCTTTTTAAATTCATTTTCATTAATACTAATAAAAAAGGCTTAATGTGGACCTTTCAAATTCTTCAAGTGGAACTGGGCAAATAATGTAAAATGGCTACAGAGCAAAATAATTTTTTTTTTTTATTATTATTATTTCACTACATTGCAGAAATACAGTGGGGAAAATAAGTATTTGATACACTGCTGATTTTGCAAGTTTTCCCACCTACAAAGAATGGAGAGGTCTGTAATTTTTATCGTAGGTGCACTTCAACTGTGAGACAGAATATAAAAATAAAAACCAGAAAATGACATTGTATGATTTTTAAATAATTAAATTGCATTTTATTGCATGAAATAAGTATTTGATCACCTACCAACCAGCAAAAATTCTGGCTCTCACAGACCTGTTAGTATTTCTTAAAGAAACCCTCCTTCTCTGCACGCATTACCTGTATTAATTGCACCTGTTTTAACTCATTATCTGTATAAAAGACACCTGTCCCCACTCTCAGTCAATAGCACTCCAACCTCTACACTCTGTCTAAGGACACCAGGGACAAAATTGTAGACCTGCACAAGGCTGGGATGTGCTACAGGACAATAGGCAAGCAGCTTGGTGAGAAGGCAACAATTATTAGAAAATGGAAGAAACACAAGATGACTGTCAATCTTCCTCGGTCTGGGGCTCCATACAGGATCTCGCCTCATGGGGTAATGATGATTCTGAGAAAGGTCAGGAATCAGCCCAGAACTACGTAGGAGGACCTGGTCAATGACCTGAAGAGAGCTGGGACCACAGTCTCAAACATTACCATTAGTAACACACTACGTCGTCATGGATTAAAATCCTGCAGGGCGCACAAGGTCCCCCGGCTCACGCCAGCACATGTCCAGGCCCGATTGAAGTTCACCAATGATCATTTGGATGATCCAGATGAAGCATGGGAGAAGGTCAAGTGGTCAGATGAGACCAAAATAGAACTCCATTCGCCATATTTGGAGGAAGAAGAAGGATGGGTATAACCTTAAAAACACTGTCCCAACCGTGAAGCATGATGGGGGAAACATCATACTTTGAGGGTGTTTTTCTGCAAAGGGGACAGGGTGACTGAACCGTGTTGAAGGAGGATGGATAGGGTCATGTATCGCGAGATTTTGGCTAACAACCTCCTTCCCTCAGTAAGAGCATTGAAGACAGATCATGGATGGGTCTTCCAGCATGACAATGACCCGAAAAACACAATCGGGGCAACTAAGGAGTGGTTCCATAAGAAGCATTTCAAGGTCCTGGAGTGGCTTAGCTAGTCTCCATACATGAACTCAACAGAAAATCTTTGGAGGGAGCGGAAACTAAATGTTGCCAAGTGACAGCCCCGAAAACTGAAAGATCTGGATAAAATCTGTATGGAAGAGTGAGCCAAAATCACTGTTGCAGCGTGTGCAAACTTGGTCTTTCTGTACCAAATATTAAGATGGTGGTGACATCTAAAGATAATCCTTGAAACTGACTTCGGAAGATGCACACATGAATTAATTGTTGTGCCTCCTTTCAGTTAACATATATTGCATGCAAGTCCATGTAGAGGCCAGAGGGTGGGACATAAGGAGCAGGAGCAAGGAGCAGGAGCAAGTAAGGAAAGAATACACACTACTTAATTCATAATACAATGTAAAAAAACAGGATAAAATCAGTGTACAGGGTAAGCCAGGATTCTATCAGGGTACACACTGAGAAGCACGCACACTCCTGACAAATATGGGAAACATGGAGAATGGAGAAGATAGAGGAATTTTTTTCTCCATTTTCTCTTCATCCGAGAGAATTGGATCACACTATTCTGACACTCTGAGCAGACTCTGAACAGAGTTTGATTACAGTGTCATTTGTCATTTGTCGATTCTCCCGGACGAGAGGATCTATGGAAGTGTGCACCTGCCCCAAGTCAAACATAAGATGTACAATATGAAATTGGCAGATCTGACAGAAAGTGGGAAAAAAGAGAAAAAGAAAACAATTGGTTGAACCAGCTTAATTTGGAAATACAGTCATGGCCGAATGTGTTGGCACCATTTAAATTGTCTCAGAAAATTATTGCAATTATACGTTTTGTTATATAAATGTTTATTTCCTTTGTGTGTATTGGAACAACACAAAAAATGTGGACATAATTTCATACAAAACCCCAAAAATGGACTCGACAAAATTGTTGAATCCTGCATTGAGCAGGTGGTTGGACCAAATGACCCTGGAGGTCTCTTCCAACTCTACCTTTCTATGTTTCTAAATACCCCAATTTGTCGATAGTCTGTTCTTTTGGCATATGTTTGGTTGGAGAACATCAATTGTGCTTTTACAATTTAACTTCATACAAAAAATATATCTATCAAACACAGAATAAGCCAAGCTGTACATGGGTATTTTGACTGCAAATTTACAGAATAAATAGCATACAATAATCTGATTTATCATGAGACATCTAACTGATTTACAACAGAAAGATTATTTTATCCACCGAAACACAGGTAACTATAGTGATACCGTCAGTTACTTCTACTGACTAAGCTAATGATTGATACATTTTGTTTCTGCCAAAAAAGACACAGATCCCTCTGAATGAGAATACATCATTTCCTACTGTGCTCTAAAAACATAGGAAATTATGATTAATGTTACATATTTTTATTTTCCCTATAGATATGTAATATTTGTGTAAGGAAAATATGAACAAATAGGTAACACTCTTGTATGGCATGAAGCATTTACCTAGCACATAACCATTAATGTCAATGTAAGAAGCAGAATCTGACCTAGTACGGAAACCTAACTAGTATTAGTCAATTCAGACATTAAATGTTCTTTAAATCGTAATTAAATAATTAATCAAATTTTAATTAAATCTCTTTTTGTTTTGTTATTGCATTCTTATATATTTATATCCTATTTCTGAAGCCACTAACTGCTAATGTGTATTAATAAGCTGAATTTTCATCTCCTAAATTTTGGCTAAGGATTCTTGCACACCATCGTATTTTCAGCTCAAGTGGGATCCGAGAAAACATCAGATCTCTCTCGGATTAATGTTGGTCTATAGGCCTGTGTACATTTCCAACTTTTCCTTGGACAGTATCATTGCATGTTCGAGTTTCATCCGATATTCAGATCGCACTTAGCCATGCAAGTCAAAGAGTGCGTGGGAAACATGGAGAATGGAGAAGATTGAGAAGTTTCTTTCTTCATCTTCTCTTCGTCTGAGAGAATCGAATCAAACTATTCTGACATTCTAAGCAAACTCTGAACAGAGTTTGCTTAGAGTGTCGTTTGCATAATCGCCTGATTTTCCTGGACAAGAGGATCTATGGACCTGTGTACCTGCCCTAAGTCAAACATGAGATGTACAATGTAAAATTGGAAAATCTGACAGAAAGAGAAAAAGAAAACAATTGGGTGAACCAGCTTAAATTGGACATACAGTCATGGCTGAAAGTGTTGGCACCCTTTAAATTGTTCCAGAAAATGAAGGATTTCCCCCAGAAAATTATTGCAATTGCACATGTTTTGTTATACACATGTTTATTTTTTTGTGCGTATTGGCACAACACAAATAATTTAGACAGAATTTCACACAAAACCCTAAAAATGGACTGGACAAAATTGTTGGCACTTTTCCAAAATTAGAGTAAACAACTTTGTTTTCAAGCATGACTTGTTTAAACTCACCTGTGGCAAGTAACAGGTATGGGCAATATGAAAATCACACCTGAAACCAGATAAAAAAGGGGAGAAGTTGACTTAATCTTTTAATTGCGTGTCTGTGTATGCCACACTAAGCATGGAGAACAGAAAGAGAAGAGGACTGTCTGAGGATGTGAGAACCAAAATTGTTGAAAAATATCAACAATCTGAGGGTTACAAGTTCATCTCCAGAGATCTTGATGTTCTGGGTGATGTCAGCAGCATGACAAGGTCATTTGGTCACACTACTCTCCAGCACCGCAAAGGCACGGTGAACGTCAGTTTTGTAAGCGGTCCTGTAGAACTGAAGAGACTGAAGATTTATTGTAAAATAAGGAGGGGGGAATTAAGGAGACTTGAGGAGCAAGACGGACACAGTATTGATGCGGACACAGTATATGGAGTGGGAGTGTGGGGATTGGTGAGGACACTGTATGAGAAGTTAGGGGGGATTTATGCAGGCACACTATTAGGAGCGGGGTATGGATTGGTGTGGACACACTGGGGAGGGGGGATCAGAGGATTGGTGCAGACACAGTATGAGGAGGGGGTGGCGTATTGGTGCGGACACAGTATCAGGAGCGTGGGATTAGTGTGGATATAGGATGAGGCGTGGGAAAATTAGTGCGGACACAGTATGAGAAGTGGGGGAGATTAGTGCGGACACAGTATGAGGAGTAGGGGGATTAGTGTGGATGCAGTATGAGGAGTGGTTGCAGATTAGTGAAGACACAGTATGAGGAGTGGGGGGACTGGTTCATACACATTATGAGGAGTGGGGAGGATTAGTGCGGACACAGTATGAGGAGATGATGAGCGGGGGGGATTGGTGCAGATACACCATGAGGAGTGGAGGGGATTAGTGCAGACAAAATATGAGGAGTGGGGGGATTAGGGCGGATGGGTTTCAGTGGCATTTATTTATTCATGGACACAGCATAGGGCAGATATTTTGATTCAGGAGCATTATAATCACGCTGCTATTTTTAAGGGCATTGGGTTGGGATCTGCTGCAGAAGACCAGAGAAGATGAAAATCTGCAGAGATGAGCTGTGGATGTGAAAAATCATCATGTCGCTTGGACAAGAAAAAGAAAAGAAGGAAAACGACTCCAATCAGATATAACGTCTATAAGTTACCTGGATGTAAATGTTTATTTGTGATATTGCCTGCATCTCATCAATACTGTGGTTCCTGTATGGTCCACAGTCTGATGTTAACAACAACTCCCTGCACCACCTTACCATTATTAATGACATACTGGGAATTGTAGGTTCCTTTGGTACAATTGTATATGGGGCTGACCTGACATTACAATTGATTGCTGTACTAAGTTGGTGATGTATTCATGTACTAATTGTGGTTCTGTTTATGTATTCATGTACTGATGGTGGTTCTGGTGATGTATTTCTCTACAGATGGTGGTTCAGATGACATATTTCTGTACTCATGGTGGCTCTGGTTATGCATTTCTGTACTGATGGTGGTTCTGGTGATATATTCATGTACTGATGGTGGTTCTGCGCTGTTATTGATTCTGATTCTATACACAAGTAGCAATCCATAATTTATAAGATTACGTGATACATGGCTAGGTTAATGAAGTATTGTGCTGTCTGACAAGTTAAGAGTTGCTACATTTTTATTTATGTTAGGAGTATTAAAGGGGTTGTCCAAGTTTGTGATGAAAGTCAGTAGTTACTCTATGTGACTGCAGACTTCTGAATCCTTACAGTTAATGCATTGCATGCTGTCAGAATCCTCTGGCACTGGCGGTGAGAGATAGAGGTCATGCAACAGCAAGAATGTGATTTGCATACATGCAGTTACATGCCAAATAGACATGTGTGGCCTCATTCAATACAACTGAATTGAGCGAGGCTGACATATTTAATTGGAATATGGCCTCAAATATGCAAATCGCATACTTGCCCTCACATGACAATCCACTCTTGCCACCGGCACCAGAGGATCATGACTGTGTGTGGTGTGCACATTGTGAGAATTCAGATATCTAGTTTGACTGCAGACTTTAATCATAAACCTGGACAACCCTTTTAAATATAACATTAAGCAGTGTAGCATGCCAAATCCTAACAGGGTGTAATACACTCACTGTCAGGACTCAGCTCTGCTTCCTGGTTCCAGTGGTCATCACATGATCACTCATATGCGATTTTCATACTTAGGGTTCGCTCACATCTGCATATAAAATTGACGAGTGCAATGTTATTCAATGAGGCAGTGTTCATCTGCGAGTTTTTCTTCACCTGGAATTGAGGTGAGGAAAAAAATTGCTGCATACTGCGTATGGCTGCGTAAACCGACTCACCAATGCAAGTCAATGGGTGCTCAAAAAAAATCGCATGGCAGACGGACAATGCATGGGCCGTGTGATTTTTACACACACATCTCATAGGAGACCCAACATTTCATCTACAAAGTACAGTAAATTCACGGCATGAACCATCAGAATAGACAGAATGGTTAGTTCTTTGCGTGTGTATTTTTGTGTACTTGTATTTAGATAATAAAAAAATGAAAAAAATGGCGTGGGGTCTCCCTTATTTTTACTAACCAGCTGAGGCAAACAGACAGCTGTGAGGTGGTGTTATGCTGTCTGATTAGCCATTACTGGTTATTAAAAATGAGGGACCCCCCAAAAAAAATTACGTGGGGTCTCCCCTACTTTTAATAACCAGATAAGGCTAAGCAGACAGCTGGGGGCTGATATTAATAGTCTTGGAAGGGCCATGGATATTCCATTAGATGCGCCAATTCTGGCGCTTAGGCTCAGCTTTTCCCGATTGCCAATGCACCAAGGGAAGTAAGTTCACATGCTACGAGCAGTGACGTCAGTAAAGTTACCACAGTTCATTGGCTGTGAACTGCGATAACCTTACTGACGTCACTGTATATCACAGCAGCCGGATGCACATGGTACTGTCAGTGTCACGCTATTGATGTCACCGCTAATAACAGCCACGGGATGAAGCAGAGTCGGGGATAGTCATGGTATGTCCATATTACGGATCCTTTGGATTACTTATTTTTTTTATTAAACCTTTCATGACCTATGACGTATATATGTGTTTTCCAGCACATGACAGCTGATTTGATCAGCTGTCATGTGCCCTTAACAGCTGTGGGTAGAATCGCGATCCACCCACGGATGTTAACATGTTAAATGCCACTGTCAATCTCTGACAGCGGCATTTAACTCCTGCTTACAGGAAGAGCATCACAAACTTTGGATTTTTTTTACCACTTAAATAAAAAGGTACCTATACATGTTTGGTATCTGCAAACTCATAATGACCTGGAGAATCAGAATGGCGGGTCAGTTTTAGCATTTAATGAGCATGGTAAAAAAAAAACAATTGTGGAATTGCACTTTTTTTGCAATTTCATTGCACTTGGAATTTTTTTTCCTGTGAGCTGTTACTAATAGGCTGGGAAGCTCCATGGATAGTGTCCCCTTCCCAGAATAATAACACCAGCCCCCAGATGTCTGCTTTCCCTCAGCTGTTTATTAAAAATATCTCAAATTAATTATTTATTAGGTTTAATAAACACCATTTAGTGACACATAAAAGGCACTAAAGGTTGCTAGTTTATTATATGTAGGGGGCTTGTGACAGTAAATATCTACAGGACATCTATCCTATTTATTCTATCTATCTGTTCTATCTATCTATTCTATCTACACTGCCCAAAAAAATAAAGGGAACGCTTAAAAAACAGAATATAACTCCAAGTAAATCAAACTTCTGTGAAATCAAACTGTCCACTTAGGAAGCAACACTGATTGACAATCAATTTCACATGCTGTTGTGCAAATGGAATAGACAATAGATGGAAATTATTGGCAATTATCGAGAGACACTCAATAAAGGAGTGGTTCTGCAGGTGGGGACCAGAGACCACATCTCAGTATTAATGCTTTCTGGCTGATGTTTTGGTCACTTTTGAATGTTGGTTGTTCTTTCACACACGTGGTAGCATGAGACGGACTCTACAACCCACAGAAGTTGCTCAGGTAGTGCAGCTCATCCAGGATGGCACATCAATGAGAGATGTGGCAAGAAGGTTTGCTGTTTCTGTCAGCGTAGTGTCCAGAGGCTGGAGGCGCTACCAGGAGACAGACCAGTACACCAGGAGACGTGGAGGGGGCTGTAGGAGGGCAACAACCCAGCAACAGAACCGCTACCTCCGCCTTTGTGCAAGGATGAACAGGAGGAGCACTGCCAGAGCCCTGCAAAATGACCTCCAGCAGGCCACAAATGTGCATGTGTCTGCACAAACGGTTAGAAACCAACTCCATGAGGGTGGTATGAGGGCCTGATGTCCACAGATGGGGGTTGTGCTCACAGCTCAACACCGTGCAGGACGCTTGGCATTTGCCACAGAACACCAGGATTGGCAAAGTCGCCACTGGCGCCCTGTGCTCTTCACAGATGAAAGCAGGTTCACACTGAGCACATGTGACAGATGTGACAGAGTCTGGAGATGCCATGGAGAGCGATCTGCTGCCTGCAACATCCTTCAGCATGACCGGTTTGGCAGTGGGTCAGTAATGGTGGGGATGGCATTTCTTTGGAGGGCTGCACAGCCCTCCATGTGCTCGCCAGAGGTAGCCTGACTGCCATTAGGTACAGAGATGAGATCCTCAGACCCCATGTGAGACCATATGCTGGTGCGGTTGGCCCTGGGTTCCTCCTAATGCAGGACAATGCCAGACCTCATGTGGCTGGAGGGTGTCAGCAGTTCCTGCAAGATGAAGGCATTGAATCTATGGACTGGCCCGCCCGTTCCTCAGACCTGAATCCGATTGAGCACATCTGGGACATCATGTCTCCCTCCATCCACCAACGTCACGTTGCACCACAGACTGTCCAGGAGTTGGCGGATGCTTTAGTCCAGGTCTGGGAGGAGATCTCACAGGAGACCATCCGCAACCTCATCATGAGCATGCCCAGGGAGGTCATACAGGCACGTGGAGGCCACACACAATACTGAACCTCATTTTGACTTGTTTTAAGGACATTACATCAAAGTTGGATCAGCCTGTAGTGTGTTTTTCCACTTTAATTTTGGGGTGACTCCAAATCCAGGCCTCCATTGGTTAATAAACTTGATTTCCATTGATGATTTTTGTGTGATTTTGTTGTCAGCAAATTCAACTTTGTACAGAACAAAGTATTCAATGAGAATATTTCATTCATTCAGATCTAGAATGTGTTATTTGAGTGTTCCCTTTATTTTTTGAGCAGTATATATATATATATATATATATATATATATATATATATATATATATATATATCTGTATATACGATTGCTTTATTAGTTTGTAAATTAGCTTTAAATGACATAGAGAATTACAGTATATGAAAGCTGACGTTAAAAATGCATTGCACACAGATTGCATACACATGTCATACGGATGTCATATGGATGGTAGGTGAGGAAAAAAACGCACACTCGCATTGCACTCGCATGACATATGGATTCTGGTGAGAGAAAAAAACGCATGGCAATCGACAATTTTTATGGCTGAGAATCTCTGCGAGTTTATATACTCAGATGTGAGCGAACCCTTCTCTTCCTACTTCTCTCAGTGAAGCAGGGAAAGTAGTATTTCACTGAACATTGGGAGAATCAGGAAAAGCAGTTAATCGGCATATAAGTGGTTGGACTGATCAGGTGGGGACGCCAAACGGAATTCTTGCCCCAGGTGCCAGAAAACCTAGATACACCTCTGCCTTTGGGATGAACTAAAATGGAGACTGGAAGACTGAACTAAGCCCTCTCATCCATCATTCACTGTCTGACATAACAAATGCTTTTCTGAATGAATAGGGAAAAAAAAAATCACACACACACACACACACACACACTACATCTAAAGGCCCCGTCACACTTAGCGATGCTGCAATGATCCCGACAACGATACGACCTGTCAGGGATCGTTGCTGCGTCACTATGTGGTCGCTGGTGAGCTGTCAAACAGGCAGGCTCACCAACGATCAGGGGAGCAGCGACATCGTGGAAAGAATCTTTCCACGATGTCCTGCTCCTGATTACCAGCCTGCTGAAGCAGGAGCAGGCTGGTAACCATGATGAACATCGGGTTACTAAGTGCGCGTGTGCCCCTAGTAACCTGATGTTTATCATGGATACCACTCTGCTACGGTGCGCGGGAGGTTACCGCTCACTTTAGCAGGCTCGTAACCATGATAAACAACGGGTTACTAGGAGCGCGTGTGCCCCTAGTAACCCGATGTTTACCATAGTTACCAGCCTGATCGCTGCTCCCGCTGGTCACACACAGCAATGTGTGCTGACCAGCTGGAGAGCAACGACCAAAAAATGGTCCAGGACACTTTGCAGCGATCAGCGACCTCACAGCAGGGGCCTGATCGTTGCAAAATGTCACACATAGATACATCGCTGGTGAGGTCGCTGTTGCGTCACCAAAACCGTGACACAGCAGCGATCTCGCTAGCGATCTCGCTATGTGAGATGGGGGCTTTAGGCTACATTCACACATTCAGTATTGGGTCATTATTTCACATCAGTATTTGTAAGCCAAAACCGGAGTGGGCCAAAAATGCAGAATTGATGCACTTGTTTGTATTATAGATTTTCTCTGATTGTTCCTCACCTGATTTTGACTTACAAATACTAAGGTAAAATATTGACCAAATCCTGTTGGTGTGACTGTAGCCTGAGTCCAAAAATTCTCGCACTAAATCTTTTAGAAAACTTTCCCAGAAGAGTTGAAGATGTCATAACTACAA
The DNA here is from genome assembly GCF_046119375.1 of Phyllobates terribilis. Taxonomy (NCBI): domain Eukaryota; kingdom Metazoa; phylum Chordata; class Amphibia; order Anura; family Dendrobatidae; genus Phyllobates; species Phyllobates terribilis. Next base: position 298,860,421 of record NW_027362771.1, read on the forward strand.
AGAGTCAAACAACTGAATACTATTGCTTATGAATTTATTTAGAATGGAATATCATAAAAGCTCCTATAGGTGTAATGTGTAGGTGTCTCAATACTTTTGTCCATATACTACATCTACCATGTTGATGATGCTCTTCTACAGCATTATAAGCAAAGCTTTGCTCTTTACGCTGTCTATTGAGCTTTGGGTTGATTCAGTCTCATCCCCTTTACGTAGCATACATAAAGAGATTCCTAAATCCTCAAAAAGAAAAATCCCCTTACCCAGAAATGGTTCTAAATCCTTTCATTCCCCATATGACTCACAATTAAGCTCTGACACAGCTTTTGTGGTTTACGCTAACAGTACTGTAACGGTAAATGGAAGATTAAAACCCATTGATAATCATCTATAAATGAATAAAAAACAACAGCAAGCCAATAAAATGTACCATACAAATGCAAATAGTGGACAAGATTGTTATCAAATTGTATTCAGTTTCATATCTGGATGCTGCAGTTTTCCAATAAAACACAACTAAATGTTTAAATTTGGCCATAGAGCTCTTATCAGTGTACTATAATCTCATCTATCCTTGTCATGTATGAAAACCCTCAGTATGGATATGTAGTAACTGAACTAGAAATATACAGTGTTTTATCTCTGCCCCATTGTTTCAGAAAGGTTACCCTTCCAGGCTGGATGGTCAGTGATGTCAGGACAGAAACATCTATAAATGAGTTATACTAATGGGAAGCTGGGTGTGTGTTATCTGAACGGATATTGTTTCACTAAAAAAGGTAACATGTCCCATAGAAATTAACTCCCTGAAGTCACCAAACGGCTTCCTGACTCAGAGAGCAGAGAGGAAGGGAATTCCACTGGGCCTCAGCAGAACAAAAGCTATTTCACTAGTACAAATAGATTACGCTTATCGATTGAACTCTTACGATAAATCTGATAAACTGAAGTTTAAAGACTCTTAACGTAAATGTCAAAATAACATTTTAACAATGTGTATCCACAGAAACAAAGGTCGTCCAGGACTGGCATAAAAACGGCAAAAGTTGCAAAATTTTTGTACAATTTCAATTTGCAAAAGTTTTGTGTCTTTTCAGAGAGTTTTACTCCAAAATTCTGGCAACAGCACTTTGATTAATTGGGGCCTTTGTTTCTTTTTCCATTATTTGCTTATTATTATCATTAACATGTCTATCAATGCTGTGATTTTCACAATCCCATGACTTCTCCTTCATGGTGTTGCAATTTCAATATTGAGGAGCATATGTATTTAAACACAACAGCTAGTATTAGGGGCATGACAAAGCCAAAAAATACAAATGATCAGCCCCTGTAGCAGACTTCAACCCATTACTAAAATGAAATATAGGGTATTGTACAAATGGTTCACGCTAAATTCTGCAACATCTTGAATTGTAAGAATACTATATACAAGTCATGCTTTCCTTTTTGAAAAGGTTAAATTACATAACTTCTAAAGGCACCAGCATGGCAAAGACCTGATTTTTCAGAATGTATTCTTCTATTATCCTATTTGTACATTTTATTTATTTTAAGAACAATATTATATTTTTAAAGATGTTCTCCTTATTCAACAATCACTTCTTAGGGGCTTCATGCAAAATAGATAGCTATCGTTTGGCTGTCAGCTATATCTCTCAACTCCACCATACACAGCAACGCTCGCTCTGCTTAGTGCTCTTTTGTTCTTTGTGAGACAACTACTGCCAGACTCCTTAGCGGCAGCTTATCTGACCGAGAAAGAAGGATCATCAGTCTGAAATCAGACATGACAGAGGTCCATCTGACAGAACTTTGCAACCCATCAGTGGCTACTGATAGGCTTCTGCGCTCACATGACATGAGAGACAGCAAACACCAGCGTCAACCTTACTGGAAAGGTGCTTGTTCCGGGAGGTGAGTGTACATTTTTTTTATTTTACATGAGGTACCCAGCAACGGACAACTCCTTCATGCATTCCTTATAATGTCTATATGCATAAGGCATAGGACTTATAGAAGAGAGTTGTGCTGACAAAACAACCTCTTGAACGAGACCAAGTGTTCTTGGTGTATGATATTCTAATAATCCTATATTACAATTCCATATATATATATATATATATGTTGAGATAAAGAGGTCAAAAGTAACCTTTTTGTGGTCCTCACACATATATCATGAATAGCAAAGCCAAACTCAATTACAGAAACTAAATTTATTGAATTTTAATTCCATCTCAGCCATCCAGTGACCGAGGAAATGGAGTTAAGGTTGAATATGCACTAAATTATTTCTCTATAGGACTGCAGGAAATAGCCTAGGACAGTGCTTGGCTATCCCTGCCATTCCCATAGAGAACAAATAGAGTGGAGGTTCTTGTTCTCTGCTCCATTTTGACAGTGCTCTAGAGAGCCCCATTCTCAGAATCTGTGGTGGTCAAGCAGCCTGACCCCCAGAGATCAGGAAATTATATTCTTTCTAATGGAAATTGGTAAAAACCCTGTAAGATAACTGGTCCAAAGTAGAGATGATCAAATCTTTTGAAATTCAAGTTTGTCAGCTTCAGAAAAATTTCCCAAAAAATTTGTTTTACATTTTAAATTCAATGTGAATTACAAGTAAACTATTTGCCCAAAAAGAGATGTACATACTCTGAGGTCTCCTAGGGCTGTATTCAACCCGTTTCAAGTCTTAGTAATGTCAAAGTCACCACCACATATATGGCTATGGATAAACAGATGGTAACCATGATTCACTGCTGTTTTGTCACACACTATCTGTGCAGTATAATCAGAGTTTGGGGTGTTTTCTTCCTATTTTTATTGCTAAACTGTGATATCCTTTGACTAAACAGATTTACCCCAAAATTGTAGCTACACTGCATTCCTTGACTCGACTTTTATAGAGGTCCATGAAATAGCCTTGGAGTCAATTGTCCAATTACTTTTGGTCCCTTTAAAAACAGGGTGGTACATGTTAAGGAGCTGAAACTCCTAAACCCTTCATCCAATTTTAATGTGGATACCCTCAAATGAAAGCTGAAAGTCTGAACTTCAACTGCATCTGAATTGTTTTGCTTAAAATTCATTGTGGTAATGTCTAGAACCAAAATTAGAAAAATGTTGTCTCTGTCCAAATATATATGGACCTAACTGTATGCACAGTCATACAGGGTACATAGTCAATCAGTGAACAGGACCACCCACCGGACTCATATGTATACAAATAGCAGGGATTTCAATGAAAAAATGCAAGTTTTAATTAAACTTTTCCCATAAAAAATGTATATGAAGCTGATCAGCTTCTCGGGCTCTATAAGATCCTGTGTGCGGATCAGATACCATTTTCAACATGACAGGACTAAAAATCATTTTTGCAATTGGGTTTCATTACAGAATTTACCTATTTACCTCCTGTAGCCTCTGTGTTGCACTGTGCATTGCTGGCTGCAAGATAAGTTCATTGAGAATCCGTCAGTCGGCCGGCTATGGCAGTCTGATAGGGAGATTATAACTCTTTTATCTGTCTTTTCCTGAGCTCCTCTCAGCTCATTTATGATCACAGACCACATCAAAGTAGAATGTGTAGGGAAACATAAAAGTAGAATGTGTAGGGAAACAAAGAGCCTGTAAAAGCTAAATGGTGCAATTTTTTTTTTATGAAACCCAAATGCAAAAATGATTTTTAGCCTTAACTGCCGGCATTCAAGTAAAAATAATTGTCCTCAAAGGTGGATAACTTCTTTAAGTTCCAAGATATGTCATCGAATGAGATGTAATGGTGACTAAGGCTTTCTTCACACATTTTTTGTCAATTTTTGATTATAAAAAGCCATTTGGTTTTAGAGTTTCACTGCAATTCTTTCAAGCCTATTTATTTGCTCTTTTTAGCACTTTAAATGTGCCTTTTCTGGTAATTTTCAAGTCGTACAGAGAGGTCTGTGGTTTAAAAAGAAAAAGTGAAAAACCAAAAAAAAGCCACCAAAATTCTTTACATGTGCTGTGTTTTCTATTTCACTGTAGTCGAGCTACAGGGCACATGTATGACCATCTGCTTCATTTAAGTTCTGGCTGTAGTCTTGAGGGAAAAGCTAGCGAAAAACATCCAGTGGATAGGTCTTAATTTTTGTAGACTGAAATATCCCTGTAATCATGGGATTTGTGGATGTGAAGTGCATACGATTTTTACACTGTAATGTAATGGATTTTTCCCACTTCAATTTACTTCCTATGTGTATCTACAGACTCAGACCATTCCATCCTCACCATACATATTTTATATACATTATTTTGCTTAAAAATTGTTCATATTCTTTTCTCAAAATTCTAGGTGATGTTGAAATTTCCCTTTAGTTTGCTGGAGAGTAATGAGGTTAAAAGGTGCAGTCCAGGATAGAGGGATTTGTTTGTTGATGGTGGGAAGGTCCTCGGACTTATTTTGTGCATGGCTGACTCTTTGTACAATTGAAGAAAGTCTGCCAAAGGGAGGTAACGAATAGAATTCATTTCCTGAATGTGTTGTAAAAATAATCTTTTAAAAAGGGAAGGGGCAAAAGGTGAATAAAGGCACAGGAGTAACTGGAATGTACAGTGGAATTCGCTAGAGTCCACCAATCTCCAGGGACAATCTACTCTTTACCAAAGAAAGAAGTAACTAGTGAAAGACCAAATAAGGAGCACAACTTACTCCATAGACCCGTTATAACTGGAAAGTAGAAATACAAAAGATAGTCATTAGAAAGTTTCTAGAAGAGCACAGATTCTCTACAATAGCTTTCAATTCAGTAAACTACCTACACAGTGGTCTAGTGCTCAGACAGACGCTAGAGGAGGCATGAGTCAGGAAAGAGCCAGGATGGGTGTGGATGGGTAGTGAGACAACAATGAGGAAAATATAGACATTCACTATTGGGGTTCAATCTACAAGACACCATCACAGGAAACACAATCATATTAATCAGATATGGATCATTTGATAAGATTGTAGCCTTACCTCATAACACCTGTACATTTCTTGTTTATGCCATAAGAAAATTACCTATTGTTTAAATTAAGTTTTAATGTAAACATCTTTTTTTAAGAATTTTTGGTGATTTTTTTTACATTTTTCTGTCACCATATTAACAAAATTCTGAAATCTTTCTATTTTTACTCTGACCAAGAAACCTCATAATAGACTGACACTTTCTGTTCTGTTGAGATCACTTTTCAGTAGTCATCTCATTATCCTCACAGGCAGGATTACAATGAAATGTAACTTCTATATATTGTTTAAACAGAATAACACTATTCACATTAGATGATGGTCACAGCTCACCTCCTTTGCACAATAACCTCTGCATGGCTCACTGATGATGCCCAAAAAACTGTCCTAGAGAAGTCAATAAATATGTGACCAAATATTTAAATAAAATACATGTAACACAAAAATCTAATATAAATAATAGGTCCTTTTCTGATTATAGCATCCCATTCATCATACTGTACCAGAGATATGGAGCCTTTAATTTACTCTACCCGGTAAACTAACCTTAAGGTTTTTATCACAGCGTTGCTCACAAGTTTATAATGTAGAGCAGCCTAAAAACACCCACGACCTCCAGAAAATCCTGAGAGCACAACCTAAAATGTGCATATTAGACTCAATAATTAAAAAGGCACAAATAATGAAATGGGAGCAGTTGGAATAAAATAAAATTTAAAACTGGTCACTTTTGACCTGGTGATGACAGGTTCTCTTTAAGTTATTTTTCAAACACATTGTTTTACTAGTAACGATCCTGTAATACGACCTTTATTATAGAGCATTCAAAATTCTGCAGACTTCAGCATTAAAACCTCGCCACGTTCCTCCCTTTCTGGTTCAATCACTTGACAATAATATGATGCAGTAAAAAAATAACTTTCCTTTTTCACAATATATTGGAGCCCACCTAAACTGCTAGAGTAACAGAAAGGTTTTCTAAATGCAGCTCTGGACAATAAATCAAGCCATAACTCAATATCAGTGTAACGTGATATATTTGCAATGCCGCTTCTTTTTTATGTGCAGTGAATCATCTTTTAGACAAAACACCAAAAATTGCACGGAAAGATGGTGTTCTATCAAATATATACATACTGTGGATATAAAAAGCGTGGAGACCACTTTGTAAATGCCAGCTTTTTATTATGTAAAAAAAATCATACTAATCAGTGCAGAACTTTTTACACTTTTAATGTCACTCATAATCTGTACAAATCCATTGAGAAACAAAGGAAAATCATTTTGAGGAGAGAAATAAAAATAACAAAACTAAAATAATATGCATGCATACGTGTGAACCCCCTCTTATAATTGAGGATATGGTTGTATTCAGAATTAGCCAATCACATTTAAACTCATGTTAAATAACAGTAAGTTCACAGCTGCCATCATTTAAAGTGATTCTGATTAACCCAGATAAAGAGTAGCTGCTCTAGTAGGATTTTCAAACAGCTTACAACACAGCAAAGGGACCTCATTGTTGAAAATTATCAGTTAGGACAAGGGTGAAAAAAGTTTTCCAGTGCATTAGATATACCATGGAACACTGTGAAGACTATCTTCAAGAAGTGGCTTAAATTTGGCACAACACTGACATTATTTAGAACTGAATGTTCCTCGAAGATTTACAAAAAGATAAGAAAACTGGTCCAGAAGGCTACCAAGAAGCCTATAGCAACAATAAAGGAGCAGCAGGAATGTCTGACAAGTACTGTTTGTGTACTATTTTTACCTGTCTGGCCTGTGGAGTAGAGTGGCATGATGAAAGCCTTTTCTTATAAAGAAAAATATCCAAGTCCAGCTATGTTTCGCCGAAACCTACATCGTCTGCCAAAAGCATATAGGAAGAGGTGTTGTGGTCTGAACTTTTTGGCCATAATTCCAAAAGGTATCTTTATATGTTTGTCACAAAGTCAACACGGATGGATACAGCATTATGCTTTGGGACTGTTTTTTGGGTGATGGAACTGGGGATTTAGTCAATGTTGAAGGAATTCTGAATGATTCCAAATATCAGTCAATTCTGCATCAAAACTTTCAGGCCTCTGCTAAAAAAATGAAAATGAAGAAGAATTGCACCTTTCGGCACAACAACACTAAACATACCTCTAAATCAATTAAAGGATGTCTTCACCAGAAGATGATCATAGTTTTGGAATGGCCGACCCAGAGCCCACACTTGAATCCAATTGAAAATCTGTGGGTTGACCTGAAGAGGGTGCTTTGGATTTGGAGGGCTACTGCAAGTCAGACTAGGCAAAGATTGACAATTCTAGATGTGCCATGCTGACAGACTCCTACCAAAAAAGACTGAATGCTGTTATAAGTTCAAAGGGTACTTCAACAAAGTATTCGTTTAAGGACTTGCTTACATGAGTGTATACATCGGACGAGTGCTATCCAGTGTTATATCGGATAGCCCTCGGCAGTGCAGATCAGTATTTTTTTTCTCATGCTGATTGGACATGGGAAAAAAATGCTGCGAGTGGCTCCGCAATTCAGATCACATGCACCATTCAAGTTTATGGGTGCGTATGAAACATCGGACTGCACCTAGATGTGATCTGAATGCAGTCCGATATCTGCGGACTCAGACTATGGAGAAGATGGAGAAATTGAGTTCTCCATACCTGTGCTCCGATTCTTGCATGCGAGAGAATCAGATAACACTAAGATAACACTCTGCTCAAACTTGGGTCAAAGTTTGAGCTGAATGTCATTAACATAATAGAGCCGATTCTCTCACATGAGAGAACATACACTCGTCTGAACCCTGCTTTTGGGTGTTAATATTTATCAAACCAAGTAATTTTAATTCACTATTTTTCTTTTTCCACCAGAAAAAAATTCAGTTTATTTTCCAATTGAAGTTTAGAGACTATGGGCTTCATTAAAGACAGAAAAATATGGAAATGATCCTTCTTGGTGTGATTGTTTTATATAACAAATGCCTGATATTTTAACAGTGGTGTGTAGACTTTTTATAATTACTGTATGTAAAAAATCTGTCAAAGGTATTTGGTTGCCAACCTGAATTTTTATTTTTATTACAGCTCAATATATCGATATTAACAGATTACCGGCATTCATTGCGAGATGTAAAATGATGATAACAATTTTAATCACACTTATGTTACAACGGAGCATAAGAAAATCATGGATGCGTCCATTTTTTTTAACAGACATTGGAAAAAAGTGCTTTATTTTTATGGATTGTCCAGCAATTTCTGGATTGGTTGGAAATCTTCTCTGGGAGGGATCTGTCTTAAGGAGGTAGTCTTTTGGAGTAGCTTATATCAATGTATAAACTATAAATTGTGGTTGACAGAAAAGTGGAAGTTCTTCAGGTTTCATTTATTTTATCAATTATCAATTTTATCAAGTTAATAACCTCAGATTAACATCTTGATCAATCATATGTTAATCATGGGTGGGGGGAGTTATATTACATGTGAAGCCAGTGTAATTGCCCAGAAGGTCAACAGGTTTGGGGGGCTCCAGCCACCTTCAAAAAACTTCTATTAGATTGCATGTACAGTAAGGGACTGATCTAATGATTTTCATGGCTCACAATTACTAGGGAATTCTTAGAGATACATAAATGTTAGAGAGCAAAGGAGTAAGGGGTCCATATTCAGTTCTTGTTCAGGAGTTTAGGATGTCTGTGTCCTTTCAAAATGTTTAGGAGACCATGTTTAGGATCATGTAGACTACTGCAGATAAAGATGTGTGGTCATGTCCTTGTTTGCTTTCTATCGGCTCCTAGACAACGCATCTAACATTCCTCACTAGCGCACATTTTACCCTGAAATCTGAGCCAAAATATTTAACTGGTGTCAGGCTGTACCAGGAAAGACATGGCCATATATTACTCGAGAACACTGGCTTCATGCTCATAACAACCTGCAAATTATTTCATAGAATTCAGTTTCATATTTTTTTTTAATTTCAGAAACATTTCATTTGTCAAACTGGACATATCTGTGCCTGACAGTGCACCAGACGCTTCTGCGATAGCACAGGCATGTTTTTTTATTATTATTCCCACCATTATTCATAGATAATGAGCTACATTTTCCACCCTCTATTTCCAAAGTGCTGTAGTTCAAAAGGATACGGGGATTATCCAGAGCAGAATGCTTAGTGAGTGTCTCATTAGTTTACATATTGACCCTTTCTTTGCTGTGCTGACCATTGGTATTATTGCTGTTTGCTGCTTTTAATAATCACTTGAACAGTAATGCTGAAAATTCCTTGCATTGTTTTTGATTATCAAGCGCCATGCAATTTCTTCACTTAACTAATTCTTTTACAGAATGCTTCCTTGATGCATTTGATTAAACAGAGATGATTCTAACATCACTTTTCCAATGCCTATAAAATAGTAGAAAACTATTTCCATGCGACTTTTCTCATTGGTCAAATGAGATCCTTAACCATCATTTGGCAAGTAACACAGTACTTTTCAAATTTAGTGCGTAGGCACATTTAAAGGGAACCTGAGAGCTGATATATGCTGCTCGATCCACGGGCAGTTTGTATCAGACATTGCCTGTATGATTTCAACCATTTACGTTTAATTTTGAAACACTATGGCGTTTCAGAGAAAAACGTTGTTTAATAGGGGACTGAGCAGCACAAAAGGCTTGTCAGACAGTCGGGTCCCCGACAGCTTCTCCGAGCCTGCACCCTTAAGTGACAGATCTCTCCATGACTGCATGTATAGGGAGTGACATGTCACTTCAGGTGAGCTGGTGAGGAGAAGCCACTGAAGACCCCCTAGCCTGACTAGTCTCTTGTGAGGCTTGTCCCCCAGCAGCTTTTAAACTACTGTATGTTTTTCTCTGAAATGCCATAGTGTTTCAGAGTTAAACATATGTGGCTTAAATCATACAGCCAATGTCTGATACATGCTGCTCCTGGAACGTGCAGTATGTATCACCTGTCAGATTCCCTTTAACTAAGCCATAAATATGGTGCCCTGATTGCAATGCTTTTTTTAAAGAAATTCTAAACATATTTTTGCCTACAACCTTTTTTTATTTTTATAATTGTGAAATACGAGCTATATTCTCAAGCAGTTTACCTGGAGTCAAATACTGATATAATCTACTCTTTAAACAGCCCATCAAAGTTTGAAGGGCTGGTATCTGTCCCCTATGACAGTGGTCCTTTAATCATTTACCTCCTTACTGGTGACTATGCCTGTTACTGCAAGTCAGTACTCTCACTCACTTACTGTAGAATGCTGTGGCAACTTCCATCTGTTAATCAACATCTGGCTTTGCGGGTCAGAGCCCCACCCATAAGGCTATGTGCCCACGTAGCAGATTTGATGCAGAGCGTTTTCGCCTCTCTCTGGCAGAAAAAAACGCATGCAGATTTACATGCGTTTTTTCTGCCAGAGAGAAGCGTTTTTTTTTAGCGTTTTACATGCATTTTCACATGCGTTTTTTTTTCAAGCACTTTTCCAAGCGATTTTGAGCATCACTTGGAAAAGTGCTTGACAAGTTGATCACACAATATAAATCCATGCAACCGGCATGGATTTATAATGTGTGAACAACTTAGATGCTTTAAATGCAGCATCTATAGTAAAAAAAAGAGAATTAAAACGTTAAAAATAAAAAAAACCTGTATATTAACCTCTCCGGCGGCCCCCGGTCTGCTCCCGGCCGCGTCTTCTGTCTTCAGCGTCCCGCAGCGTACTGTCAGGACCTGCGGTGACGTCAGTCAGCTGATGGTCACGCGACCATCACCTGACCGCCGACGTCAGCGGTCGCGTGACCATCAGGTGACTAAATGACGTCACCGCAGGTCCTGACAGTACACTGCGGGACGTTGAAGAGAGAAGACGCGGCCAGGAGCAGACCGGAGGAGATCGGGGGCCGCCGGAGAGGTGAATATACAGGTTTTGTTTATTTTTAACTTTTTTATTTCTTTTTTTCACCGCGTGGTAGCCGGGATGAAGAGGAGTTGTAGTCTCCTCTTCATCCCAGGTACCACACGCACCGTGATTAACCGCGGTAGAAATGGTCATGCTGCGTTTTGCAAAGCAATGCGAATTCGGCGTGCAAATTAGCGCATCATGTGCACAGCACATCCGAATTCACATTGCTTTGCATGGCAGACAGTTTTACAAGCGTTTTTGCGGCCGTAAATACGCCGCAAAAACGCTACAAAAACGCTACATGGGCACATAGCCTTAAACATTGATAATCTGTCCTAATGATGAGAAATTATGCATAGTTGCCTGAAACATCACATAGTGAATGTCCTCTGAAGAAAGAGGTTTCACTGCTCTCTGTAATATGTTTCTACAGACAGAAAACAGAGTCTGAAATAATGAAGGACAGATAAAAAATGATGGTCATATAGTAATTACCATAAATAGCATATATATATATATATATGCTATTTATGGTAATTACTATATGACCATCATTTTTACACATATATATATATATATACTGTAGCATGAATGTATTTTTGAATAAGCAGTGGGATCACTTACAGGTTACTTTATAACACATTAGGATTTCAGGTAAAATTTTAGCGAGTTTTCATGAGGTCTCAGATCTGAAGTAATGATGACTATTAAGGATTGCATATTCACAGGATATAAAATAAAAGTCTGTTAAATTCGGGTCTCACCTCTTGGACATGCAATTGTGTGTAAAATGCAGAGGGACAAGTCTGGTGAAATCAATAGTTGTCAGACATTCATTGAGAAACTGTGGATATGTCCGAGTTCTAATACTCTTTTGAATCAGAACCAAGAAATGTGCAACGTGTATTATGTAGCTCTCTATCTTATACATACCACAAGCTTGAGCATAACAGGTACCTGGGGAGCCTCACAGCAAGCAGCGCCACTCCACAATGTCCACTTTTGGCAGAAAGTAAGATCACCTAGTGAAGGGGTGGAAAAAACAGCACAGGGTCCCCGTACAAGAACACCATATAGGCTCCTTGCACATCATAGAGCACCCCCTTATATCTCATTAACAATCCACCAATACTTGTGAGCTATGAAATGTTTTAGCTCAGTCCCCTTATATATAATATACTTTATATTGCTGGTAGATAATTTTAAGCTAGCAGTTCCCCAACCTAATGGGCCCGTGTCACACATATGACATATCTACCTCTGCTCTTGTGTTTTGTTTTTCTTCCTTCCTAAAAGCACCACTCAAGCCTTTTTTTTTATTTCACCGCTGGAGTGGTGCCACTAATGTAAGGTCCTTGCGCCTAGCATTATATGCAACACCTGCCGTCTTCAGCTCTTTCCGGTCCGGTCCCACGTCACCATCTTATGACCGCAACTGATTGTTCGGAAGTCAGAGGTAACGGTCACATGCTCATTCTGGCTCTCATAGACTGACATTGAAAAGTGACCTCTGGCTCGCTCCAGCAAACAATGAAGCAAATCGGAAGGCCACAAACTGCTGAAGACCGTCCGAAGATGAAGACGGCAGCTTGTAAGTAAGTATAAGACTTAATGCAGGGGCCTTACATTAGTAGCACCACTCCAGCGCTACACTGAAAATAAAGCTGGAGTGGTGCTTTCATTTATCAATGACCACAAAGTGCAAGAAAGTGAGTACTCTTAAATGCAGTTCCCACATCAGCTGCAGTACCAGTTTTTAGCTACTCCTTTTTAGTTACCTCTAGATGAAAAAATATAAATAAATTGTTGATGAGAAAATTGTTTAAATTACATTTTTTATTTTTTTGTTCTACTTTTCCATGCCTGCCAATACTAAAAAAAAAATATTGAACTATGACCACTGAGCCTCATAATAGACTGAAACTCTCTGTTCTGTAAAGATAACCTTTCAGTAGTCATCTCATTATGACTACAGACAGGATTACAATGAAAGGTAACACCTTTATATATAACACAGGATGTATCAGTCATAATAGGTGATGGTCACAGCTCACCTCCTACCCTTCCCTGCACAATGACCTCTGTACAGATCAAAGAACATGCCTAGAAGGCTTTCCCATAGATGTAAATGAACATTTCCAGTCTGTAGAGATAACTGCAGTCACCGATGGTCTATGTGGCAGCTGTAAATCATATTTCTGAACGCTGTTAACAGAGAGTTGTAGCAAGATGCCTTCCCTCATAATCATGAACAGATAATAGAATAAAAATGTACAGTTGGAATGTAAAAGCTATTAAAATGTATATCAGAATCTGGATTTAGTTATTAAAAACAAACATAGGTGATACATTCTTTTAAAGATACTCTGTCATCAGGTTTTTGCTATCTAATCTGAGATCAGCATAATATAGAGACAGAGACCCTGATTCCAGTGATTTATTACTTACTGCGCTGCTTAGTCTAGTAATTGTAAAATCAGTGGTTTATCTGCAGGAGATTATCACTGAAGGTCTAGTAAACCTGCTGCCATGTATTCCAACCCCACCCCCACCATTGATTGGCAGCTTTCTGTCTATGCATAGTGTACATAGAACGCTAATAATCAATGTTGTGGGTGGGGTTATACAGGGCTCACCATTCAGAGAACTGTTAAATCAGCAAGTGATTTTATGAAAATGACAGCGAGCAGACCAGTAAGTGATGCATCACTGAAATCTGGGTCTTTGTCCCTACATCATGCTGCTCTGAAATGGAGAAGGAAAAACAGATTCCCTTTACAATGAGTTAAAAAAAATAATAATAATTTACCATATTAAGGCATTTTGTCTTAACAGAAGTGGTCCTCCATTCACGACCCCATTTGTAAACCACGATGGATAGTGTTTTGCTCAGAAGAACGTCTGTGCATTACAATATGGGTCACACTTAGGTACCAGGACTTTTTTGTATCCAAACAACTTAATATGCTTTGTGAATTTTATCTCTACTTCTGCTGAATAGTCTCTCTCTTTAAGAACAACGAGCATGGGTTTGTAGCTACAATAAGTAGATTTGGTGTCAGGTTGTCAAAAGGATTGTGTAATTCTCCCTAAAATGTACAGAACACAGGACTTGCCTCAAATCATCAAAGTCTCTAGATCGTGAGATTGTACATTGACTAAACCAATCACATGATGAAGAATCATTACATGTAAAAAAATGTGATCACTATTGATAAAAATCAGCAAATTATACTTTTTGATAAGCATTGTAGCCATAACAAGCCTTTCTATATTTAGCTGTTTGTCCATATCTTTTTTTTCCAAGTTGTGTGACAATGCTATGAGGTGATATCCGTAATGCTGAGTACAGGCTTCCCGTCAAGACAGGATGGGGTGTTTCATTTGATCTTAGAAAGGCTCCATTGCAAACTACACCTTAAACACAGATTAGAGTTTGGACACTTTTGGACAATATATTTTGCTGGTTCTTTTTTTTTAGTATTAAGATAGGAGACTCTGAGGATTCATTCTTATTATTCATTATTAAATTATTCATAGTCCAGAGGAAGATTGCTTAAACATGTTTCATGACATTGTCTGTAGGAGATTTTATGAAACGGTGCCTGGTGGGGATCTGACCTCCCCTTGATCTCCAGAACACACTAGTTCTTCCTCCTGGCTGGAGAACAAGCTGTGCAAGGATAGTTGCTTCCCATTAATATGAATAAGAGATGCAGTAAGAGCAGAGACAGCAAATAACATAAAGAGACACACCCCAGAAAAGTAGGAGTCCTAGAACCAAACTTGGAATCTAAATACCTATTTTAGGAGGAAACTAAAGAATGTGAGATGGGGCAAAACCATCACATAACTATGTATGTAATGTGTTCTCTAGAAAAAAAAATATATAAGAAGCCAGCAAAGCATTAAACTTAGAGGGAATTTATCATGCAAAATACTTTTGAATTCAGCTTGGCTCGAGGCAACCTTGCCGTTATTTGTGACAAATTTATCAAAATGTCCCTTTGAAGTTGATTTGTCTCACCCTTGTGTACATTTAAAAACATTTTTTCAATGTTTGCTTCACCCACCTACTGGAGTGAGATTGAAAAATTATCTAACTTTTTTTTTTCCATTTACATCTATAGTTATGTCCAAATCATAGCTAATCTGGCAGCCATAGACATTTTTAAATCCAGTTTTGCAAACTGATGTGCATAGGACACTAAATTCTCCTGCAAATAGTGTATAAACATGGCACAGAGCAGGATAGACATTATTTTTTGGTTTATTTATATATATATATATATATATATATATATATATATATATATATATATATATATATATACAGTGGTGGCCAAAAGTATTGGCACCCCTGCAATTCTGTCAGATAATACTCAGTTTGTTCCCTCAAATCATTGCAATCACAATTTCTTTGGTATTATTATCTTTATTTATTTTGTCTCTACAACCCAGAGAAGTTGCTCAGGTAGTGCAGCTCATCCAGGATGGCACATCAATGCGAGCTGTTAGCAAGAAGGTTTGCTGTGTCTGTTAGCGTAGTGTCCTGAGGCTGGAGGTGCTACCAGGAGACAGACCAGTATACCAGGAGACGTGGAGGGGGCCGTAGGAGGGCAACAACCCAGCAGCAGGACCGCTACCTCCGCCTTTGTGCAAGGATGAACAGGAGGAGCACTGCCAGAGCCCTGCAAAATGACCTCCAGCAGGCCACAAATGTGCATGTGTCTGCACAAACGGTTAGAAACCGACTGCATGAGGGCCCGATGTCCACTGATGGGGGTTGTGCTCACAGCCCAACACCATGCAGGAGACTTCGCATTTGCCACAGACACCAGGATTGGCAAAGTCACCACTGGCACCCTGTGCTCTTCACAGATGAAAGCAGGTTCACACTGAGCACATGTGACAGACGTGACAGGGTCTGGAGACGCCGTGGAGAGCGATCTGCTGCCTGCAACATCCTTCAGCATGACCGGTTTGGCAGTGGGTCAGTAATGGTGTGGAGTGGCATTTCTTTGGAGGACTGCACAGCCCTCCATGTGCTCGCCAGAGGTAGCCTGACTGCCATTAGATACCGAGATAAGATCCTCAGACCCCTTGTGAGACCATATGCTGGTGCAGTTGGCCCTGGGCTCCTCCTAATGCAGGACAATGCCAGACCTCATGTGGCTGGAGTGTGTCAGCAGTTCCTGCAAGATGAAGGCATTGAAGCTATGGACTGGCCTGCCCGTTCCCCAGAGCTGAATCCGATTGAGCACATCTGGGACATCATGTCTCGCTCCATCCACCAACGTCACGTTGCACCACAGACTGTGCAGGAGTTGGCGGATGCTTTAGTCCAGGTCTGGGAGGAGATCCCACAGGAGACCATCCGCAACCTCATCAGGAGCATGCCCAGGCATTGTAGGGAGGTCATACAGGCACGTGGAGGCCACACACAATACAGAGCCTCATTTTGACTTGTTTTTAGGACATTGCATCAAAGTTGGATCAGCCTGTAGTGTGTTTTTCCACTTTAATTTTGGGGGTGACTCCAAATCCAGGCCTCCATTGGTTAATAAATTTTATTTCCATTGATGATTTTTGTGTGATTTTGTTGTCAGCACATTCAACTTTGTACAGAACAAAGTATTCAATGAGAATATTTCATTCATTCAGATCTAGGATGTGTTATTTGGGTGTTCCCTTTATTTTTTTGAGCAGTGTATATATATATATACATATATATATATATATATATATATATATATATGTATATATATATATTTTACAGATAATGAAACTTTGACGCTCTTCTTTGCATTAGACCCTAACTTTTTTAGGTCTCTTTTCCATCAGTACTATTTATTGAGTGTTTTTTTTGCTGGATATCTCCAGGTAAAGGAGTAGACAGGATAGATAGCCACAAAGGATGCAACTGCCTTCACTACCTCAAAAGAACATGACAATGTTCCTACATCTTGATAAACAGTAGCATTGTTCTCTTTTCATGAGCTGAATGTTTAGTTTAGTTGTAGGCTTGTAGCCCAAAAGTGGCATGTTAGGCAGAGTAGTTACCCATCAGGGGGAGGTTACCTTGCCGTGGTTGATGGGCACACATGAATTGACGAATTTATTCGCTAAAAACCTTCATTGTTTGTAAGTTCTTGTTGCTAAGCAAAACAGTTTAGATCTAATATTTTCATTATTTTCATTGTTAAGACGTATCTTGGCCATATGGAGTGCTTCTGCATTCTTTTGATATATTTTATAGCTACGGCAGCTGGCACCAGTTCACAGTAGGAGGTGCTGGTCAGGTTTCTCTGGTTTGTATATATATATATATATATATATATATATATATATATATATATATTTTTTTTACAGATAATGAAAGTTTGATGCTCTTCTTTGCATTAGATCCTACCTTTTTTAGTTTTTTTTTCCATCAGTACTATTTATTGAGTGTTTTTTTGCTTGATATCTCCAGGTAAAGGAGTAGGCAGGATAGATGGCCACAAAGGATGCAACTGCCTTCGCTACCTCAAAAGAACATGACAATGTTCCTACATCTTGATAAACAGTAGCATTGTTCTCTTTTCATGAGCTGAATGTTGAGGTCTGTGAGTAACACGTAAGCATGGAGCCACTGTAGTTTATATTCATTTAAAGTACCATTCCAGTGTTTTTTTTAACTGCCAGAGTGTCACCAATATCTGTTCCCTGCGCTTAGTAAGATATTCATCATCCACCATCTTCTGCTCTTTCTGGCGCTGCCCATCTTGTGACCGCAATTTCTGACTGACTAGAAATCAAAAGTAATGGTCACAAGCTCTTAATGTAAGTCTATGAGAGCCTCGTACTGGACTCTTTCTAGTACTCAGACTTACATTGAGAAGTGAATTACGGTCCACCCAGCAAACACTGAAGTAATCCAGCAGGTCACAAACTGTAGAGGACAACCGGAATGGCGCCAAGAACAAGAGAAGAAGGTGACTGGGAAGTATTCTACTATAGGCAGGGAACATACATTAGTGCCACCACTCAGAGGGTGAAATGAAAAAAAATGCCGAGTGTTGCCACTGGCATGTTTTTATTTCACCGCTGGAGTGGTATCACCAATAATAATTTTATATTTACCAACCGTAGTCTTCAGCTGCCCGGGGCCACTCTAGGCCGTCTTGTGACCGCAGCTTCTGACTCACAGGAAGGCAGAGGTAACAGTCACAAGCTCCCAGTGTAAGTTTGTGAGCGGCTCATTCGCATAGACTTACATTGAGAAGTGACCTGTAGCTCGCCCAGCAATCACTTTAGCGATCCGGAGAACAGAAGACGATGGTGGCTGGTAAGTATATTACTGGGGGAAGGGAACTTACATTACTGATACCACTCGGGTGATGAAATAAAAAACACGGTGGCGTCATGCTTTAAGCATTGCATCTGACACTGATGGGGGCACCATAACATACTTATGGGAACACTCTGGTATTCATTGAGATGTACCATGTTTCAATGATGGTAAATTAGCAAGAAGTAGGGGCCAGAAGGGATCAAACTTCAATCATAGAGATACATAGTTCATTTAGTGTTTTTAGATACATTGAAAATGTAAGAACAAAAAGGTGGCCATAGCCATTAAGAACATAAAAGATTATGGGAGAGTTGAGTGAGATGGCTGCTGGCCAAATGATCAGACAAGTCATCATTTAGCAGACAGCTATGTAATGTGTATGGGAGGCTTTAAAAAAATACTGTATTTGTGAAACAACTCTTTAGGTATACTCTCCAAACTTCAAGCCTAAAAGCACATTTATATTGAGGAGAAAAAGGAGATGGACAATTCTGCGCTGCTGAAGTTAGCATTGAACTACAATTTTTTGAAAGAGAGTTTGGCACGAACTCGAAATGCTGAAATGAGTAGTAAAGCTACTCTTAAATACTACCACAAAGTGGGATGACTATTCTTACAGCAGCAGCGTGGTCAACCAGAAACATCCATTTCCTTTTACTCCTCAATTTATTTGCAAATTAAGATTTCCTTCTATTCGTGGGTGTGACTGCAGCAGCTGTATACTCTACGGGCATACAATGGGGTTGTGACATTCACAACCTGGTCAGGTGAGCCCCCTAACTTCCTATGTGTGCTTGTCTCTCTTTTTTCTCTTCTAAAAGCACATTTACATAGCCCAATAATCGTCAAGTGAGCGTTCATAAGAAAGCTTCATCTCTTTCATTGGCCCATGTAAACATGTCGTGATATGCCAATGAATATAGAACATGCCTGTTCTTCCAGTGACTGGGTCATTCCTGCAGACCAAAAAATTATCATTTTTAGTAGCACATTGTGACGTGTAAACAGAGGATGTGTTGGTTAAAACATGCATGCTATGCTGTATGTGGACATAATGATCACATTCATTTTTTGCTTGGACATTGTGGTGTGAATGGGCCATTAAATTAACTTCTTTTGACCTGTATATAATGAATTGGTGCTCCTTAACGGCCTGAAATCAACTTGTTTACTTCATGAGCCTAACAAAAGATATTTTTTATAAGTCCCACAAAAAGTACCAAAATATAGTGCATTGTGAAAGTATTTGGCCCCCTTGAACTTTTCTACCTTTTGCCACATTTCTGGCTTCAAACATAAAGATATAAAATTCAAATTTTTTGGGGAAGAATCAACAACAAGTGGGACACAATCGTGAAGTGGAACGAAATTTATTGGATATTTTAAACTTTTTTAACAAATTAAAAACTGAAAAGTGGGGTGTGCAATATTATTCAGCCCCTTTACTTTCAGTGCAGCAAACTCACTCCAGAAGTTCAGTGAGGATCTCTGAATGATCCAATGTTGTCCTAAATGACTGGTAATGATAAATAGAATCCACCTGTGTGTAATCAAGTCTCCGTATAAATGCACCTGCTCTGTGATAGTCTCAGGGTTCTGTTTCAAGTGCAGAGAGCATCATGAAGACCAAGGAACACACCAGGCAGGTCCGAGATACTGTTGTGGTGAAGTTTAAAGCCGGATTTGGATACAAAAAGATTTCCCAAGTTTTAAACATCTCAAGGAGCTCTGTGCAAGCGATCATATTGAAATGGAAGGAGTATCAGACCACTGCAAATCTACCAAGACCCGGCCGTCCCTCTAAACTTTCATCTCGAACAAGGAGAAGACTGATCAGAGATGCAGTCAAAAGGCCCATGATCACTCTGGATGAACTGCAGAGATCTACAGCTGAGTTGGGAGAGTCTGTCCATAGGACAACAATCAGTTGTACACTGCACAAATCTGGCCTTTATGGAAGAGTGGCAAGAAGAAAGCCATTTCTCAAAGATATCCATAAAAAGTCTCATTTGAAGTTTGCCACAAGCCACCTGGGAGACACACCAAACATGGGGAATAAGGTGCTCTGGTCAGATAAAACCAAAATCTATCTTTTTGGCCACAATGCAAAACGATATGTTTGGCGTAAAAGCAACACAGCTCATCACCCTCAAAACACCATCCCCACTGTCAAACATGGTGGTGGCAGTATCATGGTTTGGGCCTGCTTTTCTTCAGCAGGGACCGGGAAGATGGTTAAAATTGATGGGAAGATGGACGGAGCCAAATACAGGACCATTCTGGAAGAAAACCTGTTGGAGTCTGTAAAAGATCTGAGACTGGGACAGAGATTTATCTTCCAACATGACAATGATCCCAAACATAAAGCAAAATCTACATTGGAATGGTTCAAAAATAAACGTATCCAGGTGTTAGAATGGCCAAGTCAAAGTCCAGACCTGAATCCAATCGAGAATCTGTGGAAAGAGCTGAAAACTGCTGTTCACAAAGGCCCTCCATCCAACCTCATGAGCTGGAGCTGTTTTGCAAGGAAGAATGGGCAAGAATTTCAGCCTCTCGATGTGCAAAACTGATAGAGACTTACCCCAAGCGACTTGCAGCTGTAATCGCAGCAAAAGGTGGCGCTACAAAGTATTAACTCAAGGGGGGCGAATAATATTGCACGCCCCACTTTTCAGTTTAATTTGTTGAAAAAGTTTAAAATATACAATAAATTTTGCTCTACTTTACGATTGTGTCCCACTTGTTGTTGATTCTTCCCCAAAAAATTAGAATTTTATATCTTTATGTTTGAAGCCAGAAATGTGGCAAAAGGTAGAAAAGTTCAAGGGGGCCAAATACTTTCACAATGCACTGTACTCTCAGGAATGAACACAACGGTTGCAAAGGAATGACCAACAGATTAATGCATAGATGGGACAGTCAGAATAGGAGCCGCTCTTAAGCCCCGCTCACAACATGGTATTACATTCCGATTCATGTAAAAATTAGAAAAAGCCCCTGTTTATACCTCTTACAGCTAGCTGCAACATATTCCATTGTACATGCTTACTGTGGACACATTGCTCTGAGTCCTATTGTAAAAAAAGCATTTGTAACTGTATACCATTCTACGAATCATGGTGTGAACACGGGCTTTACCAATACATTCTTTAATCCTTATAGATAAAGATAAGCGAATCCAAACTGTAAAGTTTGGGGTTCGTACCAGACACCTAGTGTCCAGTTCTGAACTCAGAACATGGACTTCTCCTGTAAGTCCATTTACAGTTTGGGAGTCCGGGGAGGAGAGAGAAAGAGAGAAGGAAAGGGAGCTTTCCAGCTCCAAAGTTCGGGTCCCCATTAATTTCTATGGGATTTGGGTTCTGGTTCAAGTTCGGGTACAGTTCAGGTACCCAAACCAAACTTTGGACTAAAGTTCGATTGAACCCGAATTTCCATGGGTCCACTCATCCCTACTTATAGGCCCTAAGAGGGTATATGGACAGAGGAAGTCATTGTCAGACAACCCTTTTATGTACCAGTTGTTTCCTCCAATGAAATTACTGTACTTCTTCCTTCTATTAAATATTTCCATATCCTCTTCTAGAAACAATTCTAATGTTTAATAGCATATCTGCTGAAGAAATGCTTGCAGCTGGATGATTCTGGTGTAATATAATGACTATTATATACCAAAGCATTGTGGCGAGGTCATTATGATAAACATAGCACAAGACAATGGGGAAGGAAATCCCTGCCCTCCATTTTTTACAACACACATGGGAAACAGGGACACGTAGACATAGCAGGTGAAAGAATAAGACAGTTGGCACATACAACACATTTGCTGACATTTAGAAAACATTACTTTCTCACTTAGTCACAAAAATGAGTGTCACATTTGCTATCAAATTTATTTTATGCTATTAGTGAAAGGTTCTCACTTCCGATGCTTTGGACTGGTTGCACATAATTAAAAATTGTTTTCATGGAGTTAGAAATACCTATAAATACATATTATATATGCATTTATAAATCTGCATATAGTGGGCTGATTTTCTTATTAATCTAACAATAGTGAGGATACATATACAGACATAATATACTGAACACTTACAACAGGAAAATGCTTCCTACATCAGACGCCACACAAAGGAAACCATTTAGTACTGGGCTTATAAGTTCTTTGATGTAGTTTGGTACAGCAAGTGCTTAGAACTTTTCAGTGGTTGGACTTGGGTTACATCACAGACTTTATTCTTGTTATTGTGATGGTACACAGAGTCATTCACTATTAATTTTGGTAAAAAGAATTAAATAGATCAGATGTAATGTCGAATAGCTGTAAGATAAAGCGAAATCTTCCATGAGTGTGGGCAACTGAAAAGCTCTTTTTTTACACTGGGAAGCTCTTTTTTACACTTGGTTCACATCACAGTAAAATTTTCAGGCTCATAACTTATGACTTCATGTTGGGACCCAACACCTTCCACTATTTTCTTAGATGAACTCAAACAATTGATCTAAGATAAAGGTGACCAGTTTTACTTACAATGGTCACAGTGCTATAATGAAGAACAAAACTCTAATGAAGTTATAATGAATATAATCCCAAAAATGATGCAGTAGTAAAACATGTTTCTACCTAAAACTAGAGTGTTCATCAGGATAAAGGATATTTGAAACCTAAAGTTATCAGCATAATGTGGGAAGTAAAGCTGCCCATACACCTTTAGAAAACTGCTGGTCCAACATTTGTTCAACGGCTAGCTTTCCCTATTTTCCCATACACATGGACACTTGGCTGAACTTTCATGTGTTTTCTATGAGGTGAGCAGAGTAATCCATTAGTAGACTCCTCTGGCAGTGGCCTATTTCCAGTGAAAACAAAGGATCAGGGATATGTAATCAAACTGCTTGATTCTTATCCTCTTAACATTACCTGTACGAACTGTGATATAATTTCTGCCATATTTTTTGCTTGAACCATCTAGAAACTAGATATAAGCTGCCTTTGCTATTCAAGTTAAAAAAACAGTAAGACTAGATTCACATGTGTGTTGGAGAATCTGTTCAAAGTTACTAATGAAAATTCCAGTAATAATCTTACAGCATGCTGCGCTATTTTATCTGGTGAAATGCTAGACTCCGTTAGTCAGTGAGGTCTGTCAGGTGCCAGTGTTGGTAAGTGGTCCTGAGATGCCATTAATTTAGTTATTCTGCTCCTATGATGAGCAGAACAGCAGAATTAAATAAATCAGATGTCAACAGAGACCACCAATTACAGCTTCCACATCATCATTTCCAAGCAGTGCTTTTCATCTCAAGTTCTCATCTCAAGTTCTCATCCTTCTCATCCATTTATTTGAAGAAACATTTAGAACATTCATAAAAGTTATATTCCTTTCAAGTAATCATTACATGTATTGGTAATGATAGGTCCCAGAGATGACTGGTTATTATGGAACAAGCTAAACAATACTGCATTGTTTTTTCCTTACACCCCCAATGGAAGGTTCCAATGTACAGTACTGTGCAAAAGTTTTAGGTAGGTATGGAAAAACCTTGCTTTCAAAAATAGAAGTGTTTTTAATTTATTTTTGTTTCACAAACAAAATGTAAAGTAAATGAACAAAACTGAAATCTAAATCAAATTAATAATTGGTGTGAACGTCCATTGCCTTCAAAACAACATCAAAACATCAATTCTCCTAGGTACACTTGCACGCAGTTTTTGAAGGCACTCTGCAGGGAGGTTGTTCCGCACATCAAGGAGAACTGACCACCACAGATCATCTGTTAATTGTATTCTTGTGGCAAACCTTCTGTATTTTCATGTCATCCCACACAAACTTAATAATGTTGATCTTAGGGCTCTGTGGGGCCATATCATCACTTTAAAGGAGTACTTGAACTTATTTATGATGAAGATAATTTTAAATGACATTGGCTATAAGATTGGGTGATTGTTCTGCTACAGAAAAAAATCAGATGCCTTCTTGATGGTATTGCATGATGGATGAGTATCTGCCTGTATTTCTCAGCAATGAGGACATGAAGAAATGGGCATTGTTGAGGACCGTAGACACATTGTATTATTTATTTCCCTTTGAAAATGGAAGATGTTCAGCAGTGCCATCAGCTCAGAAGTTAAAGAAATTAATGGACCCAACTATAACCATGTACTGTTCACAGAAGTCTGGTTAAAAGTGGTCAGCATGGAAGAATTGCAGAGTTGGAAATTTGGTCAAGATCATCAAGATTGTGTCCTCGATACTGAAAAGTACAGACAAATATATATCCATCATGTAATACCAACAGGAAAGCATATATTGGCTCCAAATTTATTTTGCAGCTTGGCAACGACCACAAACGCACAGCAAATGTAATCAAGAACTACCTTCAGTGTAAAGAAGAAGAAGTAGTCCTAGAATTGCTACTATGTTCCCCCAAATAGCCCTAATCTCAACATCATCAAGTACGTCTGGGATTGCCTGAAGAGACAGATGAATGTGCACAAACCCACATCCACACAAGATCTGTGGTTAGTTCTCCACGATGTTTGGAAAAACCTCCCTGTTTTGCTGTTTAAAAACGTACTTTCAAGTGTACCTAGAAGAATTGATACTTTGATGCTGATTTGAAGGCAAAGGACGGTCACACCAAATATTGATGTAGTTCAGATTTCTCTTTTATTCGTTCATTTCGCAATTTGTTAATTGATAAAAGACAAACTATTAACAGTTCTATTTTTGAAAGCATTCTTACTAGTGATGAGCGAGTGTGCTTGGATAAGAGGTTAACCGAACATGCTCGGGTGCTAACCGAGTATCTTCAGTGTGCTCGAAAAATAGTTTTGAGTCGCTACAGCTGCATGTCTCGTGTCTGTTCGACAGCCGCACCACAAGCAGGGATTGCCTGTTTGTTAGGTAATCCATGCATGTGTTGCAGCTGTCGCACAGACACGAGACATGCAGCTGTAGCGACTCAAACCTATTTTTTGAGCACGCCGAAGATACTCGGTTAGCACCCGAGCGTGCTCGGGTAACCCCTTATCCGAGCACGCTCGCTCATCACTAATTCTTGCTTTGCACTATTTTTCCACACCTGCGTAAAATTTTTGCACAGTACTGTTAGTATATACATCTTATACTGACTACAATTGAAAAAAAAAACATATTCCATATAGTAAACATTGGTTTATGACAGCATATTGCAGTATTTTACAGTAAAAAGAACAGTAAAACTGAAAGAAAGATATGCCAACACATATCATCCCTACAGAGGCCAAAAATACATTATTTTTGTCTCCCTATGGGAAAGGGTCACTGAACAAATATAGCTCTGCATTTAACATGGTAATACTACAGCATTCATATATTGATAAAACTGTATTTGTTCAGCTGCATAAATGTCATCCATGGCAATATATATTATTGTCTGTTATGTTTTTTTTTCATACAGTAACAATATTCTATCTTGTGTATCAATGATAGTAGAGAAGAAAAAACAAATATGGAAAAATATAAAACTTAAAATGTGCATTATATTTGTCAGTGAAGTCTAAAGGGGCTGACCAATATAAACAGTTAGAAGTTTAGGACCTTCTCTCATTGAGAATGAAGGGGCCACACCACCGTTTTAGGCTGCTGGGGTGGCCACACAGAACAATTTCTTCTATGGCAAAAAAGCCTCCGCACGCATGGTGCACTATTTGCACATTACTTAGCTGCAAAACTCCAGTTTCTTTGTAAACCCATACAGAAGTTCCAATACTATGAGTTTGTACCTAACAGCTGTGGTCCACTGGCCTTTATTACATTGCATTGGAGATCCTTGTTCCACAGTGTACATATGGACAGCACATGACAATTCATCTTGTTCACATCATGTTCGCATAGAAAGCTCCTGACACGTACACGTGTCCATATGGCTTTATTGTCAAATGGAGGTCAAAAGAGTATCACCATCTGGCTGGTATATAATAGTTTTTCCCGAAGTCCAGTAAAAAAGAAACATTACATGTATATATTTATTTAAACATTGATGCCTATGGGAGACAAATACCACTGCATGGCATCCATCACAAGCATCAATTATAAGGATTTCATGACATATCTCTTAAAAAGAATGCCATTATAGCCTATGGATGATGCCTATAATGGCATCCAAATTTCAGACAAATGAAACCCTATAGAAAAGCTCTTGGAGTGGATAACATTGTAGCCTATTGGTACAAGATGTCACTTGTAGACATCTGTGACCACCTTTAGTTAACTTATGTATATCAGAGAGCTTTTACTGGCATATGTGTCACAGAGCTAAAAAAGTATGTGAACAGGGCTTTATGTGTATAGAAGTACATGAAGCCATTAAGTGAATGACTGAATGATTAAATGGAAGGATGGAGTTTCTTAATGGATTGATTCCTGCTATATTTGCAGTTATAAATGTGCTAAATTATTAATACTGCGTATAGAAATATAACATTTATACTATGTACTCGGATATTTTTAAAATACACATGTATAAAAACAACAAGTGTACTAAAGCAAGTCACATGAAACACCAATTTACTGCACATTTCAGACACTTCTCTGGATTTGAAAATATCACAAAATCTTTTATGTATATGTGAAAGGAAGGATTTATAAAACAAGTGTGGTGTGTCGGCTAAATAGCACAAGAACTAATAGGAGAACAGAGAAAAATACAATAAATCGTCTTGTAATAACTAAAAAAGCCAAGTCCTAAATATTGTGACATTAGCAAAAAGAGGTTTTATTCTGTGCATTTGTTCCAAAATTCAATCAGAACTGCAATAGTAAATCTCTGCTAATGAGAATAGTGACGCTGGCAGTGTTACTTCTATCACTCCATTTAAAAGTGACAAAACTGCAGATGTGAAGAAAGTTGGAACCCTAATAAAAAGTGTTATAGTGATCTACACGCACCCATTATATACATATATGTATGTATGTATATATGTATATATATATATATATATATGCACACTTCATGAGAGCCCCTTTCCCACACCCAGTGCCTATTGTCAGCCAGTCTCTCCCAGGACTGTGTGACTGATCGGTCTCATCTTGAGGGGAGGGGATGGCTCCAACCAAGCGGGAAGTTTTAATGAATTCAAGGGACATGAGTGCACTTACCCAGAGCACAGAGCAATGGCAGCAGATAGCCCAGCCTGGTCATGTCTGCTGTCCTGAGGTGGTCTTATCTTATGGCACTCTGACACTGTGCAGGCTCTGCAGCAGCCCCTCTTGCTAGCACTTCTCCCCCAGAGTCGGTGTGGACTTCTTAGGGCTGGGATTCCCTGTATGTCCAGTGATGCTCTGGCACTTGCTGCTCCTGCTCTAACCCCCCACTGACTGCCTGGGGAGGTATCAGGGGGGGATCTGACAAGTACAAATCCACTCTGCTCTCTCCAATAGAAAAGTTGGGTGGACCTGCCCCAAAAAACAATAACATAGGAAACTCCTCCTTCAGCAGAGCACACCAAGATATGTGCAGGATGCCAGCTCAATGGAAATGACTCTATGAAAGGAATGGCTGAGGAAGTCCTGTGCTAAAACAATCATTATACTCTGCTGCCTGTGAAGAGTGCAGGGTGGAGAACAATAAGGAGCCTCCTCTGCCCCCTGTTACCATGGCGTCTGTGAGGGATTGCTACCCCTCATAATCTGCACCAGACAGCTGGATCCTCCTAGCTATGGGGACAGGGATTAGCTGCAGCCTATTTGTCTACTAATTCCTCAAGTGCAGCAATAACTGACATCACAGGACACATTAGGGACTGGCCATCTTATACTATCTGTAGATGTGCTCGTCCACCATGTCAGTGGGCTGATACGTTGCTTATATATGTTATACATACACAGCTGTGTGCACTGGGATCGTATACAGCGTCTATGTGTTTCCGTTTCTAATCATGTGCAAGATTACCGCTTGCTGACAGTGAATGGGAACATTTCTGTTAGGCTATGTTCACACCTCATGGTTTATTTAGCGTTTTTTTTCTGCAGTAAAACCTGATCTCTTGCCAGGAGGTTGTTCAGGATTTTTGTTATGTTTTTGCTTATTGTTTGGTGCGTTTTTTCAGCTTTTTTTTTTCACTGTCCTCTTATCTCTTATATGTACGTACATAAAGTTCAGTGATAAAAAAAAACACATTCTGGTTTTGGCACAAAAAACGCTGAAAAACCATGACGTGTGAACATAGCCTAAAAGTTCATCCCTCTCATAAGGTAATGAAATGTCGCTATGCTGTGTTAGTACTGTGTGATTGGTGGGGTTCAACATCTGGGACCCCACTGATCTTCAGAAGGAAGGAAACACAGGGTTGGTGTAGCCATGCATTCACTTCTGGGCAGCCGGGCAGCTATGCAGGGTACAGCAGCGTGGCCTCATTCACTTGAATAGAGCCGCAGTGCAATTCCCTGCGCAGCCGGATGGCTGCGGACCGCAGTGCAGGGATAAAGAAGAAACAGCAATGGTGAATCCAGCGGTGTACCTGCACTATATTCCCTTCACTATCAGGGTTGGTGGGGGATTGCAGAGGTCAGAACCCCCTTTTATCATAAGGTAATAACCTATCCTAATGCCATCACTTTAGGGCTCGTTCAGACAAGTGTATAATACGGACGTGTGCTTTCCGTGTAAAATTCAGACAGCACGCTGACCAATGTAAATCAATATGACTGTTCAGGTGACAGTTTTTCATGTACATTTTAAATTGTTGATGTATCAAATCAGATGCCAGACGGATGTAAAAAACGGACACACAGTTGACAATATAAATGAAAATTGTCTGAGTTTTCTGAATAAAACTAGGACCATTTTTCATATGATCGTCTGACCTCAGCCGTAAGGCTCGCTCAGACGAACGTAGTAAACATCCGAATGAAGAATGGGTAGCATATAGACTGTACATGCACCCATGCAAGTCAATGTAGTAGATCACATGAACGTTTTTACACACAGACCTATGTGCAGGATGCCAGTTCAATAGTCCGCGTCTAAAAAAAAATCACAGTATGCGCTACTTTGACCTATATTCTGCGTCAGACTTGCCCA
Organism: Phyllobates terribilis; assembly: GCF_046119375.1. Classification (NCBI taxonomy): domain Eukaryota; kingdom Metazoa; phylum Chordata; class Amphibia; order Anura; family Dendrobatidae; genus Phyllobates; species Phyllobates terribilis. Next base: position 298,889,743 of record NW_027362771.1, read on the forward strand.
TTATAAGTCAATTTGTGCATAGAAAACAGATCACATACCATCCGTGAGTCATGCGTTTTCATGAGTACATTATAAGTATTAAGATAGAAAACTGTATTTGTTCTTTATTATTTCTGAAATTGTTCATGTAAAAAATAGATGCCATACTGAAGGACAAAACGGACATATGGATGTAAAAAAAAAATGGACACATTGATGGCATACGGATAACAATATGGATGAAAAATTATCCGTTTTTTCTGTACGTAAAATGGATGATTTTGCATATGCTGATGTGAACCCGGCCATATGAGAAGAAAAAACTCTTATAATATTTATTGGCTGAAAATAACAGTACAGAGCCAATTCTGCTCTCAGGTCAGAAGTGAATACAACTGTATCTGTTCTGGATAATCTATTGCACTGTTCACACTTGCATTTAGAGCTTCCTGTTCCATTTTATATGCAAATTGTCTCTTCAGCGAGTAAGAAGATTTGAACTCTATAGCGCCACCTATTGGAAGCAGCAATCCTACAAGTCACAATCAACCCTTTAACAAGTCTTGCAATATTACTTAGGATAAAAGCTAAATCAGAATCCCAATTTTTCGGGCTACTGGCCCTGGTCAGTGCAAAGTATGAGATCTGATTTGACTAGGTGAGACCTGTTCAATTTTAGGAAGAGAGAACAGAATCCATGTGAAATGATCCTTTACATAACGGATGTAAACTGAGTCAGAAGGCCCCTATTATTAACTACAGTGGGGTAAACTGAGTCAGAAGGCCCCTATTATGAACTACAGTGGGGTTTGTCTAATTTCCATTTTGTGACTATAATATGAACAGGACAAAAAGTCCATCATACAGTGTTTTTTGCTAGGCTCTGTTCAAAACGCAGATGTTAACAGACCTGTGTCTAGAAAGCCTGTACTCCAGAAAGATACATTGAAACAAACAACGCTCTATATCCATCTGAATGGAACCTCTGTGCCCAAAAACACCTCACAAAATAGTGCAATATGTTGTGTCTCCAACATAAAATGTGACAAATGGCATCTGACAATTGATACATTTTAAAATAAAATCCACACACAACATATATATTTCGTCCAATTTCTAATATAAAACTTGCTAATCTTTTTATTACACAGCAAATAAGCTTTATTTGCATTAGGCTAGCATTCTCATTTGATCCAGTTAAAATGGTCACATATGTAATTTTAATACACCTAGTATTCATGTGCTTTTTTGGGTGTTTTTGATGCCTTTTTTGCATAAAAAAAAACATTGTAGGCAGATGTTGGCTGTAAGTAAATAGGAAAATATAAAAATGCCATCCAATTACTGTATTTGTGCTTGTTTGAGTCTTTGGGATTTTTTCCAGCATGATCTAGGTCTATTGTGTGAATTAAAAATAAAGTGTATCTGAAAAAGCACTGGAAAAGGAATGTGAAACAAAAAAAACCTCATGAAAATCAGAGACAATACAAATTGTGAAAGTGTGAAAGAAGCATTAAAGCACCGAAATAACTAATCATTGTTATGTCCATGGCACCAGTTCTGACCAATAAAGGTTTGTCAGGATATTTAAAGGATCTGCTGGTAGTTAAATTAATAACAATATTGGTAAATGTTAAATTAAGTTAATAAATACACATTTAAAATGAATTATTTATTGAAGAATTAACCAGAGATGAACCAGAAGTAACATTGAAACAGAAAGTTGACACTATTTGTAATAAGCACTTGAAAGTGTATGCAGGTTTTAGTCAATAAATGCTATTCTTTGTATAAGATGCTTTTTGTATCAATCGCCTTTGTTTCTCAAGATCTCTGCTTGCTTCATTAGGAACCTCTATTGTTTACTTCTAATGGATTAAAATCTAAAATAGGTCACACGTAAATGCTTGTTTTCCTCTAATTTTTAAACCTATTTTCTCACTGCAGCCTTTTTCCCGGTTATATAAACCACTTATTGCTAAAAGTCTCATACAGTTAAAAGTATAGCAAGACACATTTATTAGGAATGTTGTTTTGTGGTGGTTTACCTTCAATTCTTAATTCTTTAAAATAACAATTATAAAAAAAATGCTTTTATGAGAAATCACAATCAAGGTTTAAATAAAAGAAATAATATTTTGTACATTTAACTTTTATTTTAGCTGCTTTTTATAGCCACAAAAACAATGGAGGTAGAGGAAACTGTAGCTTAAAAATGCAGTCTGACCTACTAAAGTCTTGGCTTGGTGCCAATGTGTAAAAATAATGCAAATGCCCTAAACTTATTAACAGAATGATGGAAAACAATAATAATTTTGTATCATATATCTGACTCATGCATGTCACCTAAGATCGATCTGTTGTTTCAGCTCTTTTGCCTCTTGGATGCCCATCCAGGGGGATATTTTGCCATGTTGTTGGTATACTAAGAGCTTGATTTGGAACTAATCCCACCAAATGCAAATGAGCGAAGACAAAGGACACTTGCCCTCTTGAATCCAATCTCCAGCCCATCTAGAACTTGTCTAGAAAAGCTTTCCCACTGCCATGGCAACAGTTTAAATCCTCCCCAAGTGGATCATTGTTTAATTGTTTAATTCTTGCAGCAGTCTTGAGGAATTCTCTATTTGTTTTTAGGATAAAAGCCGTAAGCGTCCACACATTCTTCTCCAATTTCACTCTCTATTAACCGCCTTGCCGCTCAATGGCAGAATGCAGTGCTCTGCTGTGCCCTTTAATAGTAAGAAAGTATACATTTTATGACTGTTTTATTGCAGCCATCATCCCCAAAGCTGAGGTCACAAATTCTGTATTCTAACTCTCTCTCCATGATGATAGAAATTAGCATTGCTTTGCATTTGGGAACTGTACTCCTATTTATAATTATTATTATAGTGACATTTATTCCATGGCATTTTTCATGTGAAATCTGCCTTTATAATTACTTGATAATTTATGTTTATGTTATTCAAAATTTAGTTCACTCACCTAAAGTATAGAATCTGCACAATGTAATATTTTTTAGATTTTATGTAGAGCTAGGGGCTGTTATCTAGTGGAGGGGTTGCATAGGCCATGCATCAAAGGGGCATTTCATGTGACCCAAAAGTTGATCCATACAGAGCTGTATCATTAAGTTATTATCCTCTAGAATAAATGCTTCTTCCAAGGAAGTCTGTAATAAAGCATTTATTTGAACATGCCACACTGTCAGATTTATATGGAGTCTGACTTTAAAAACTCTTACAGAGGTAAGTACTGACCCATATAAGTCTATGGGTATTTTATTTGGGCATGGTGGCTCAGTGGTTAGCACTGTCGCTTTCCATTGTTGGGTTCAAATGCCACCAAGGACAGCACCTGCAAGGATGTCCTGCCCATGTTTGCGTCGGTTTTCCGCGGGTATTCCGGTTTTCTCCCACATGCCAAAGATATACTAATATTATGCATGGTATAAACCAAAAATAATGCATAAATAAAACACTCTGCTATCATGGCTCAGACCACTTTCCTTTTACGAGATTTTTTTTTTTTTTATTGAGTTTACTCACTTATATAGCGCCATTAATTCCACAGCGCTTCACAGACAATATCATCACTGTCCCCAATGGGGCTCACAATTTAAATTCCCTATTTAAATTGGAGTGTGGGAAGAAACCGGAGAAGTCGGTGGAAACACACAGATTCAGTAATGCTAAACATAGCCTAGCTTACACACAAGAGTAGTGCTATGTCTGTAAAAAAAGAGAGCAGACTTAATTTTCTGATCTTCTGCTTAATCTCTATCTCTTCTTAACCCCTTCACGACTTTTGATGTATATTTACGTCAAAGGTCGTATCCCTGCCTTTGATGCGGGCTCCGCCGCTGAGCCTGCATCTTTCCCCTTCACTTGATGGCTGATTTAATCAACCATCAAGTGCTTTTAACAGCCGCGGGCGGAGCGTCATGTCAGCTGAGGGGTCTGCAGAAGACCCTCGTACCTGTCATTGTGAATCTTCTGATATTGGAGCATCTTTTCTCATAAATCTACTATTCTTCTATCATTCCTAGTACAAATTTATGAATAAAAATTGATAGCAGTGTTACCATTCTTGTCAAAGAGCTGTGTCCTATAAAGTTTACCATTGTCAGCACTGATTGGCCAATGTCAGAATGTGTAGACATGCCCTCAACTGGGTACAGTGCAAATTTTCAAAATAGACTCGAAACCCCCTTTATCCACTTGGGGACCTCTCAATGACTTTCAATGTCATCACCTGTACAGTTGAAGATTCAGTGTTCCAGCGCCATGTGGTGCACCTGAGCCCCGTAAACATTGCTGTATTATATTGCAAGGCGATCGCAGTGTGCTGATGGTTGCAATGGTAGCTGATGCTCTAAATACTGACTGTCAGGTTTTAATGTCCCTTATTATGCTCTGGGGTCTTTGCTGACCCCAGAGCATAATACATGTTAGATGTAAAAAATAAAAAAACTCCTATACTCATCGCTCACATCTCCGGCCCATACACTCCTCACCATCACTTGTCCGGTTTTTGACACATCTTCAGATCGCTGATTATCATGCTGAAACCCCTGGGCCTCAAATGCTGGGCCATAATTTTATGAAGCCAGAGAGGGTTTTGCACATACACGTGCAATGTCATGCTGCACGCTGTGATGCTATGACGCCGTGACCTTTCATGTGATTGCGCAGTATCTTTGTGCAGGATTTCAGTGCGAGCATTGGTGATCTGATGCGGTGAGGAATGGACGGGTGATGTGGAGGGGCCGAAGAGGTGAGCGGTAAGGTGATAGTAAAATGCATCAAGCTTATTTAGATATTCTTTTGCATACTTCTGGCACTGAATTTTATGGTGAGGACGCAGACGATGTTTTCTTCTGATGACTCTTGCATGAAGATCATATTTGTGTAGATGTCTGTGAACAGTAGAACAATGTACCACAACTCCCGTGTCTGCTAAATCTTTCTGAAGGTCTTTTGCAGTCAAGCGGGGGTTCTGATTTACTTCTCTAGCAATCCTACAAGCAGCTCTCACTAAAATTTTGCTGGGTCTTCCAGACCTTATCTTGACCTCCACTGTTCCTGTTAACTGCCATTTCTTAATTACATTTCGAACTGAGGAAAGGGCAACTTGAAAATGCTTTGCTATCTTCTTATAGCCTTCTCCTGCTTTGTGGCTTTCCGCCATTTTCATTTTCAAAGTGCTAGGCAGCTGCTTAGAAGAACCCATGCCTGCTGTTTTTTGGCACAAGGTTAGAGGAAGCTGGGTTTTTATAAAGCTGGGTAATTTGCATTACCTGGCCTTTCCTAACGATGATAGTGAACAAGCCATAACCCTAACAGGCTAATTAAAATCTGAAACCTTGGTCAAAGTTATCTGAGTACACAAAATTAACAAGAGTGCCCAAACTTTTGCATTGGCCCATTTTCCTTTTTGTAATTTTTAAAATGTAAAAGATTAAACAATATATTTGCCTAAAATGCAAAGGAAATGTGTCATCTTTAACTTTAGGCCTTTTAGAGATCATTTTATCCTCAACTTAACTCTTCACAATAACAGTAATTTTGACCAGGGGTGCCCAAACTTTTACACGCCACTGTAGAAGTATGTGCAAAAGGGAAACCTTCCTGCTGTATGCAAAGTTGATTGTTTACACCGCCTTGGTCTTACAAATGGCTTTGATGTTTAACCCCTTAGTGACAGAGACAATTTTAACCTTAATTACCAGACCAAATTTGCTATATGACCAGTGTCACTTTATGTGGCATTAACTCTGGAATCCTACAAGTCACTATCGATCCTTTAACAAGTCTCGCAATATGATTTAGGGTAAGGCTGTGTGCCCACGATGCGTTTTTTAAGCATTTCCGCAGCGGCAAAAACGCTGCAGAAACTCTTAAAAAACGCATGGTAGAAGGCCTGCCATGTTCCAAAATGATAATCCGCATGTGCTGTGCACATGCTGCGGAAATTTCCGCTGCGGGTTATCATTGCGGAAAAAAACGCAGCACTACCAATTATTTTGCGGAAGCGCTGCGTTTTCGCCGCCATTGACTTGCATTGGAACGCTTGGATTCCGCATCACTGCATCTGTACATGCGGAATCCATGCGTTTCAATGTGCGGATGGTACCCGGGTCTGGAGGAGAGGAGACTCTCATCCAGACCCGGGTACCATAGAACATGTAAAAAAAAGAATAAAATAAAAAATAAATATTATATTTACCTTCTGATGGCCCCAGATCTCCTTGTCTTCGCTTGCCGGCAGATCGCGGTGGACTGAAGGACCTGCGCTGACGTCATATAGTCATGTGACCGGTCACGCAATGCTGACGTTGGCAGGTCCTTCAGTATACCGCGAGCTGCCGGCAAGCCAGGACGGAGCCAATAAAGACTCTGGGGGTCCTCAGAAGGTAAGTATAGATTTATTTTTTTATTTTTTACCATTCTTTAAGGTCACACTATATAAATCCATGCCGGTTGCATGGATTTATATAGTGTGACCAAGTTGTCAAGCACTTTCCAAGTGATGCTAAAATCGCTTGGAAAGCGTTTGACAACCCGCATGCGGAAATGCATGTGAAGAACGCTTCACTTCCGCATGTCCCTGGCAGGAAAACGCATGTACAATCCGCATGTACAATCCGCATGCGTTTTTTTTGCCAGGGAGATGCAGAAATGCTCAGGAAAAAATCCAGAGCATTTCTGCATCTTGGGCACATAGCCTAAAAGCCAAATCAGAATCTCAATTTGCAAACACAGTGTTTTAGGGTATTGCCCCTCGTCAGTCCAAAGTATGAGAACTAATTTGGCTAGGTGAGAGGCTCTGGACTGAGGTCTAAGGGGTAACGTTTTTCCTTGGGGACAGTGACACACCGTCTCTGGCATGCCAAGGCAAGGTGGCTTATTTACTGTGCAATGCTCCTCTGGGAAAGGTAATACAAAAATTGCCATCTTCAGAGAGGAAGAGGACTTGAACTCTATAGCACCACCTGTTGGAAGCAGCAATCCTACAAGTCACTGTCGTCCCTTTAACGAGTCTTGCAATATGACTTACGATAAAAGCCAAATCAGAATCTCAATTTGCAGATACGGTATTTCGGGGTATTGTCCTTCGTCAGTGTAAAGTATGATAACTGATTTGGCTAGGTGAGAGGCTCTGGACTGAGGTCAGAGGTGATGCCCCATTAGAAACTACTGTTAGGCCACAAGTCAGGGCTGAGAAGGAAGGAGCGCTATTTGGCTTTTGTAGCACAGATTTTGCTAGAATAGTTTGAGGGCGACATTTGTGGAGCTCCTAACTTGCCAGAATAGCACAAAAACCCCCAAAGTGACCCCATTGTAGAAATTTCATCTCTCAATTAATTCATCTACGGCTGCGGTGACTATTTTGTAACATCCACGCCGTGATTTTTTTCTGGAGAATTGCAGTCACAGGTAACAGAAATGAGTGGGGGCTGGTTTTGTCGGAATAAGTTAGGGTTTCTATTGGTAACATTTTGGGGTACATAACATTTTTTGATCGCTTTCAGGACTGGGATCTCATTCTTTTTAGGCGTTAACAGAACTGTGGTCAACCACACTTATGAGCTAAAAAGATGCCTAAAACGATCGGACACCTCTGGAACAGAGACCAGACAGAGTCCAAAGCGACTCCATCTGGCTCATACGTGAGTGGTTCCGTAGGTGGTTTCGTCTGAATCACATTTTTGGGGATTTACACTTCACCCGACCCTTATTCGGATTTTCTGGAGGCAGAATAAACTGTGGTAAAGCGACTTGCTTGGCTCTCCAGAAGCAGACACAGGACACACGGGTTGGGTAAACTTCCAGCTGGTTTACTGTGTGGCATAAACTCCAGCAGCTTCCCATAAAAATATACAGTCCCTCTCGGGGTTAACGGGAAAACAAAAGATGAAATATAACAGAGTCCTCTAGCCAACAAGTCCCTTGCTGGCTGCAGATAGTCCTGTGAAGTTTCAGCAACACTAGTCCTCCGGTGTTGCTCTCTGGCATCAGCCACACACAGCTTGGAGACTTCAATTTCCAGACTACACACGCCACCCAGGAAAACAAACTGACTGAACATTAAAACCCTGTTCAGTCACACCCTGAAGTGGAGGTATGGGGAATGACTTCGCTCCCATCTGTACGTCATTCCCATGAAACGACACCCTTTAAAAGAGATAACCTCCAGCATATAACATGCTGGCAAAAATTCAGTAGGTCTTAGTTCACACAGGACAGCATCCTGAGTGACACATACCTCCCCTCGCATATAAAACCAGTGACTCTGTCACAAAACAAATAGACAGCAGTGCAAGAATAGTTATTATTTTTATTTTTGCGCAGTTCACCGTGTGGTGTAAGTGATAAGACGGCTTTATTCTTCCTGTCGGTGCGATTGCAGTGATACCAGATTTATATTGAGTTTTTTTCCGTTTCGCTGCTATCACACAGTAAAATGTTTTTTTTTTATTTAAAGAAATCGTCTTTTCGTCTCCATATTCTGAGAGCTGTAACTTTTTCAGACTGCGATTTTTCAGACGCAGAGTGAATAAAACCAGAAATTCAGTTATTGTCTTTGTTTTTTTATTTTTTGCGCCGTTCATCGTGCAGTAAAAGTGGTAAGACCGATTTGTTTGTCAGGTCACTATGATTACAGCTATACCAGATTTACAGTTGTGCTCAAAAGTTTACATACCCCGACAGAATTTTTGCTTTCTTGGCCTTGTTTCAGAGAATATGAATAATAACAAAAAAACTTTTTCTCCACTCTTGGTTATTGGTTGGGTGAAGCCATTTATTGTCAAACTACTGTGTTTTCTCTTTTTAAATCTTAATGACAACCAAAAACATCCAAATGACCCTGATCAAAAGTTCACATACCCCAGTTTTTAATACCGTGTATTGCCCCTGACGCGCCCCCTGGGCCAGTGTTGTTGGGGATACCCGGAGCCGGATCAGATGGGGGTTGTAGTCTCCGAGTGGCTGTGACCCGGTCCGTGCCCAGGGTGTCAAACTCAGTGTGTGGCAGTCCTTACTGATGTTACTAAAGTTCTTTATGTCGACTACGCCACCCGTTGAATTGCGGTCACTACGGCCGCCGCTGCAGCAGGGTCCGCTGAGGCTGATGGTATTTGTGCAGCTTAGGTGGTATAACCCCCAACGGGAAGGGTATAGCCTCAGGGGGTCAGGTGCAGAGGATGGTGGTTGTGGAAGTGCAGGGAAGATGGTAATGAGAGTCAGAGTCGGGTTGTGCAGTTCAGGGTTCTTTACTTACTGCTGTTCTTGTACCGGTCACTCCGGCCTTGAGTGACCACCCGAGCCGTGCTGCGTCCACCAGGTCCTGGACTCGGCCAACCCCCAAGTAGTTCTGGAGTGTGGTTCTGAGCTCCCTTTCTGTCCTGTCCTCGTCTCTGGCCTTCCCCACCAGGGATCCACCTAAGTCCGGCTCCCTCGGGCCTCTTGTTGGCGAACCCTTTTCCCTCGGGTTCCCTGACCCTATGCGTGGTTTGCCTTCCGGGTGGATTTGGTGGGTGGCCGTGGCAGATGCTGCCCACGGCCTCCGGTCTCTGGCTGAGGTATGCTGTAGCCCCCACCAGTTTGGGATCCGGTACCCTGTTGCCAACTCTTCACCCTGTGGTTGTATTTGGGCTCTCAGTGTTCCTTCTTTCTCCCCCTCTGGGTCTTTCGTTCTCTCCTCTCTCACTCTGGGTCTGGGGCTGCTCTGCTCCTCTGCTTTCTTCCACTGCTCTGCAAAGTCTTCACTACTACAGGCTGACTGGCTGCTGTCTGCCTGTCTGACCCTGATCTTAGATGGTGCCCACCTTATATACTCCCTCTATGTGTGAGCTCAGGTGACCAGCACCCAATGAGCTCCTACCTTTACCCAGGCTGCTCCCCCTATCTGCCCCTACACTACTGGGATGGTCCACCCCCCTCCCACTCCAGCCAAGGACAGACTCGGTCGTACCTGCACATTTCTAAGTGGGAGTACCGTTGGTCTGCCCTCCGGAAATGGGATGTATGTAGTGCATGCAGCTAACTGAGCTCAGTTCCACACTCCATCCTTACCCGGGAGTGGAATACCACACCTCTGGCTGAGGTGCAATACCCCTGTAGCAGCCGAATCCTCAGGGTGCTACATTCCCCCCTGGTAAACCACAGCACGTCCTCGGGCTGTAAGATATAAAAACATCCAAACATACATTTTTTTTTTTGCATAAACAACATAATAAAACATATAAACAACATATATTAGCAGCATCATAAAACTTTTCATATAAAACTTTCTCGTAGTCGTTTCTTGCTTCTAGCTCCTCCTCCGGACACTGTGCAACGTGTGCCCGGGAAAAGTGCAACAGTTTCTCTAGAAAAATGGTTTTCCTATAAAACCGGTAGGGGGCGCTTTAGGAAGCGCAACTATATACAAGGGGATATGGCCGCTCTCAGTCCTCGGCCAGGTATTAGGAAAGGGATGACCGCTCTCAGTCCTCGGTCAGAGGGATTAAGGGAAATACGGGTAACAGTTCAATTTGCTGGTCCCAACGGGGACTATAATAGCAGCAACAGTTCACTGTGCTCCGACGGGCAACTATATACAGTCTCTACTCTGCTGTACTCAACGACGGCGTCCTCCTGCTCTTTCTTTGTGGTTACCTTTAGCTTCAGACCCGTCCGGGTCCTCTTGCTCCTCCTCACACCGCAGCTCCTCCTCCGTCAGGCGATGCACATGGAGGGCGTAGGGTCCTTTGGCACACTTGTGCCGGGTGAAGGTGACCTCGTCCCCTATATACAGGTCACGTCCTCTGTGTCCCTCCGGTAGGTGGGACTCAACGTCTCTTCTTGTCACGAAGACGTCGCCTGGGGTGCGGTGATCTCGGATGAAGCCCCACCCGTGCTGCATATTGAACTTGATCACAGTCCCGGTGGAAGGGGGACCATGAGCTGCACGGGGATTCCTCCTGGCCCGGCTCTTCTGCTCCGCGCTCTTTATTTGGGCTTGTTGTTCCCGGACCCGCCTCTCTCTCCGCTCCCTCTCAAAGACCTCGAGCTGCTGGCGGCAGCACTCTGCACGCTCCGCTGCGGCTGCCCGAGTCTCCTGAGTGAACCCCATGAGGTCTTCTCCGGTGGGGTCCCACTCAAACTGCGCTTCTGCTAGCGGGGGCGAGATCCTCTTTACGGGCTTTGGAGCCGGGATCAGGGGTTCGTCTAGGGGTCTCTCTTTCCGGAGTCGGGGATGGTGAAACTCCGGTGGCCATATAAAGGGCTGCCCATCCGGGCACGTATGTTGGGCGAACAGATCTTCTCCCAGATGTGGCACTCTTGGTTTTATGGGCGCGGTGGTGGTGGCGCCCGGGTTGCCCAGGCCTTGCGGCCAGGCCTGGGGCACCTGGAAAGTAAAGGGCACCGTAAGGACGGCGGCGCCCTGGGCTACTTGGCCCTGCGACCAGGCCGGTGGCTCCGCGGAGGTAGGGGGCGCTGTTGGTATTGCGGCGCCCGGGGGTACTAGGCCTTGCGACCAGGCCGATGGTACTTCCTGCTTGGTCACGCTCGGGGTCGAGGCGTATGACGTCACAGGGGTCGCGGCTCCCGTTTGAGGCCTAGTCTGCGGCGGTGACGTTGCAGCGACGGGCACGGCAGGGGATACTTCGGGCTCTGCGACGGGGAGCTGGGGCAGGTACGCGGTTTCCCGGTTTGGGGTATAGACGTCCCCTTTACCTGCCTCCATCCGTTCGGCTCCCTTCTCGGCGCCGTCTCCGGCCTTCAGTCCTCCTGCGCCATCCTCAGAGGCGGTCTGTCTCCTCGTCTCGGGTGGCGTGCTCCGCTGACGGGTTCTTGTCTGCTGGGCCATCTCTCGGCTCCACTCCGCCAACGTCTCTCGCTGCACCCGGGCCATCCTCCGTGCGAGGCCCTCCAGCGCAGTCTGTGCACACTCCCGATCTCGGGGGAGCTGTGCCAAGACCTCCACTAGGCCTAGTGGGGTCGTTGATTCTAGCAGGCTCCTGACCAACGGGTCGGTGCTGCTCTGCTCTCCTTCCGTTGTCTCCAGCAGGCTCCTGGCCAGCGGGCCGGTGCTGCTCTGCTCTTCTTCCATCTCCGGGTAAGCTTCTTCTGGACTCAGCTCCAGGCTTCTTGTCTCCGGGTGCGCTCTCTCCAGACTGCTCCAGGCGACACCCATCTTTGCTCTCTTCTTCTCAGTCCTCCCACTTCGAGGGCGGTCCCGGGGCCACTTGGTGATTGTCAGCTCCAGGGGCAGTTCTTTCACGCTGACAGACACCTCTAGCATCACAGTCTCCGTTGGTGGGGGCGGTTTCCACTTTTGGCGCCATTTTCGGTCCTGGCCCACGATGGGAGGCGGCCTCTTGCCATCCTCTGGCACGCCCATAATGGCGTCCGCTCTGACAAGGCGGGAAACCTCTGGAAATGGCGGGAATCGTCTCCCAGTGGCGGGAAACTCTGCAGATGGCGGGAAAAAGCTGTTAATGGCGGACAACCGGCGGGAATCGATCTGTGATGGAGTCCGATGGCGGGGACCCTCCGGAACCGGCGGGAGACTTCTTTTTGAGGTAAACTTGTTCTTTTCTTCAGGCACGCAGTACCCGGGTGTTGCGGGCACGTAATCCTGCCGACTACGCCAAAGTTGACGCGCCCCCTGGGCCAGTGTTGTTGGGGATACCCGGAGCCGGATCAGATGGGGGTTGTAGTCTCCGAGTGGCTGTGACCCGGTCCGTGCCCAGGGTGTCAAACTCAGTGTGTGGCAGTCCTTACTGATGTTACTAAAGTTCTTTATGTCGACTACGCCACCCGTTGAATTGCGGTCACTACGGCCGCCGCTGCAGCAGGGTCCGCTGAGGCTGATGGTATTTGTGCAGCTTAGGTGGTATAACCCCCAACGGGAAGGGTATAGCCTCAGGGGGTCAGGTGCAGAGGATGGTGGTTGTGGAAGTGCAGGGAAGATGGTAATGAGAGTCAGAGTCGGGTTGTGCAGTTCAGGGTTCTTTACTTACTGCTGTTCTTGTACCGGTCACTCCGGCCTTGAGTGACCACCCGAGCCGTGCTGCGTCCACCAGGTCCTGGACTCGGCCAACCCCCAAGTAGTTCTGGAGTGTGGTTCTGAGCTCCCTTTCTGTCCTGTCCTCGTCTCTGGCCTTCCCCACCAGGGATCCACCTAAGTCCGGCTCCCTCGGGCCTCTTGTTGGCGAACCCTTTTCCCTCGGGTTCCCTGACCCTATGCGTGGTCTGCCTTCCGGGTGGATTTGGTGGGTGGCCGTGGCAGATGCTGCCCACGGCCTCCGGTCTCTGGCTGAGGTATGCTGTAGCCCCCACCAGTTTGGGATCCGGTACCCTGTTGCCAACTCTTCACCCTGTGGTTGTATTTGGGCTCTCAGTGTTCCTTCTTTCTCCCCCTCTGGGTCTTTCGTTCTCTCCTCTCTCACTCTGGGTCTGGGGCTGCTCTGCTCCTCTGCTTTCTTCCACTGCTCTGCAAAGTCTTCACTACTACAGGCTGACTGGCTGCTGTCTGCCTGTCTGACCCTGATCTTAGATGGTGCCCACCTTATATACTCCCTCTATGTGTGAGCTCAGGTGACCAGCACCCAATGAGCTCCTACCTTTACCCAGGCTGCTCCCCCTATCTGCCCCTACACTACTGGGATGGTCCACCCCCCTCCCACTCCAGCCAAGGACAGACTCGGTCGTACCTGCACATTTCTAAGTGGGAGTACCGTTGGTCTGCCCTCCGGAAATGGGATGTATGTAGTGCATGCAGCTAACTGAGCTCAGTTCCACACTCCATCCTTACCCGGGAGTGGAATACCACACCTCTGGCTGAGGTGCAATACCCCTGTAGCAGCCGAATCCTCAGGGTGCTACACCCCCTCTAACATTAATGACAGCTTGAAGTCTTTTGTGGTAGTTGTGGATGAGGTTCTTTATTTTCTCAGATCGTAAAGCTCTCAGAGTGGCTCGATGATATTGAGGTCAGGAGACTGAGGTGGCCACTAGAGATGAGCGTTGTTCTACTCGAACTGTTCGCCAATCTCAAATTCGAGCTGTTTTGGGCGGTGTTCGAGCCGGTCGGCGAACACGAACAATTTGAGAAAAATTCGGCTGTTCGAGGTTATGTTCGATAACTGTTCGTGCACCAAAATCATAACTGGATTTTTTCTCAGTAATGATGAAAATTAATGTTAATACGCAGTTTGAGTGTACAGCGGGGCGGGGGGAGGGGCAGGGGATGGATCTCTGCAGGAACAATGAAGATCTCCATTTTTTTTTCTCTTTCCCGCATTTGCAGTGGGGAGGTGCAATCTGTCAGCCTATCAGCAGCGCACACACGGAGCGAAGTGCTTTTTTTCACACAAGCAAGGGCATGTGTGATTGGCAGTGTATGTCACATGTCCTTGCCCTATAAGACCAAGCCATTTTCCCCGTCGCCACCATTTTCTCACTGCTGCAGCTGCGTGTTAGACGGCACCGCTGTTGCTGTGTGCGCTATACCTTGTTAATTTCAAGCCAATTTTCGCACAAATATACAGATAGCTTGGGAGTAGGGAATAGTTGTGATTGCAGTCCTTTTAAGGACTAGGTTACAGCATTTCCTACGACTTTTATCAGGCAGGTCTTTGCTCTTAAATAGATAGATTGTGGGAGTAAAGACTAATTGTAATTGGAGTCCTTTTCAGGACTAGGTTACATCAGTTCCTATCAGTTTTTGCCAGGCAGGTCTGTGCCAGTGCTGTGCAAGTTTTTTTCACAGCATTTGGCTGAATCTAGCAAAGCTAATCCTTTTTGGCCTATTGCAGAGTGTGTTAGTCAGTGGAGTAGCCTATCTGTGTTGCAAGATATACCACCTGTGTATAGAATACCAATTTTTTTACTGCACCTAGTGAAGTAAAATCTTTTGGGCATAGCATCATTCTATTAGTCCATCTATACTGACCTCCATCAGGTTGCAAACTGAATATAATTTTTTTCTGCATCTAGCTCTGAAAAAATATTTGGGCTTCTAGCGGTGTGTGGGACTTGGTCTATTAGTCCATCTATACTGACCTCCATCAGGTTGCAAATTAAAAATAATTTTTTTCTGCATCTAGCTCTGAAAAAATATTTGGGCTTCTAGCAGTGTGTGGGACTTGGTCTATTAGTCCATCTATACTGACCTCCATCAGGTTGCAAATTAAAAATAATTTTTTTCTGCATCTAGCTCTGAAAAAATATTTGGGCTTCTAGCAGTGTGTGGGACTTGGTCTATTAGTCCATCTATACTGACCTCCATCAGGTTGCAAATTAAAAATAATTTTTTTCTTCATTTATCTCTGAAAAAATATTTGGGCTTCTAGCAGCGTGTGGGACTTGTTCTAATAGTCCATCTATACTGACCTCCATCAGGTTGCAAATTAAAAATAATTTTTTTCTGCATCTAGCTCTGAAAAAATATTTGGGCTTCTAGCAGTGTGTGGGACTTGGTCTATTAGTCCATCTATACTGACCTCCATCAGGTTGCAAATTAAAAATAATTTTTATCTGCATCTACAGTACCTCTGAAAAAATATTTGGGCTTCTAGCTGTGTGTGGGACTTGGTCTATTAGTCCATCTATACTGACCTCCATCAGGTTGCAAATTAAAAATAATTTTTTTCTTCATTTAGCTCTGAAAAAATATTTGGGCTTCTAGCAGTGTGTGGGACTTGTTCTATTAGTCCTTCTATACTGACCTCCAGCAGGTTGCAAATTGAATATAATTTTTTTCTGCATCTAGCTCTGAAAAAATATTTGGGCTTCTAGCGGTGTGTGGGACTTGGTCTATTAGTCCATCTATACTGACCTCCATCAGGTTGCAAATTAAAAATAATTTTTTTCTGCATCTAGCTCTGAAAAAATATTTGGGCTTCTAGCAGTGTGTGGGACTTGGTCTATTAGTCCATCTATACTGACCTCCATCAGGTTGCAAATTAAAAATAATTTTTTTCTTCATTTATCTCTGAAAAAATATTTGGGCTTCTAGCAGCGTGTGGGACTTGTTCTATTAGTCCATCTATACTGACCTCCATCAGGTTGCAAATTAAAAATAATTTTTTTCTGCATCTAGCTCTGAAAAAATATTTGGGCTTCTAGCAGTGTGTGGGACTTGGTCTATTAGTCCATCTATACTGACCTCCATCAGGTTGCAAATTAAAAATAATTTTTTTCTGCATCTAGCTCTGAAAAAATATTTGGGCTTCTAGCAGTGTGTGGGACTTTCTCTATTAGTCCATCTATACTGACCTCCATCAGGTTGCAAATTAAAAATAATTTTTTTCTGCATCTAGCTCTGAAAAAATATTTGGGCTTCTAGCAGTGTGTGGGACTTGGTCTATTAGTCCATCTATACTGACCTCCATCAGGTTGCAAATTGAATAAAAAAATTTTCTGCATCTAGCTCTGAAAAAATATTTGGGCTTCTAGCAGTGTGTGGGACTTGTTCTATTAGTCCTTCTATACTGACCTCCAGCAGGTTGCAAATTGAATATAATTTTTTTCTGCATCTAGCTCTGAAAAAATATTTGGGCTTCTAGCGGTGTGTGGGACTTGGTCTATTAGTCCATCTATACTGACCTCCATCAGGTTGCAAATTAAAAATAATTTTTTTCTGCATCTAGCTCTGAAAAAATATTTGGGCTTCTAGCAGTGTGTGGGACTTGGTCTATTAGTCCATCTATACTGACCTCCATCAGGTTGCAAATTAAAAATAATTTTTTTCTTCATTTATCTCTGAAAAAATATTTGGGCTTCTAGCAGCGTGTGGGACTTGTTCTATTAGTCCATCTATACTGACCTCCATCAGGTTGCAAATTAAAAATAATTTTTTTCTGCATCTAGCTCTGAAAAAATATTTGGGCTTCTAGCAGTGTGTGGGACTTGGTCTATTAGTCCATCTATACTGACCTCCATCAGGTTGCAAATTAAAAATAATTTTTTTCTGCATCTAGCTCTGAAAAAATATTTGGGCTTCTAGCAGTGTGTGGGACTTGGTCTATTAGTCCATCTATACTGACCTCCATCAGGTTGCAAATTGAATAAAAAAATTTTCTGCATCTAGCTCTGAAAAAATATTTGGGCTTCTAGCGGTGTGTGGGACTTGGTCTATTAGTCCATCTATACTGACCTCCATCAGGTTGCAAATTAAAAATAATTTTTTTCTGCATCTAGCTCTGAAAAAATATTTGGGCTTCTAGCAGTGTGTGGGACTTGGTCTATTAGTCCATCTATACTGACCTCCATCAGGTTGCAAATTAAAAATAATTTTTTTCTTCATTTAGCTCTGAAAAAATATTTGGGCTTCTAGCAGTGTGTGGGACTTGTTCTATTAGTCCTTCTATACTGACGTCCAGCAGGTTGCAAATTGAATATAATTTTTTTCTGCATCTAGCTCTGAAAAAATATTTGGGCTTCTAGCGGTGTGTGGGACTTGGTCTATTAGTCCATCTATACTGACCTCCATCAGGTTGCAAATTAAAAATAATTTTTTTCTGCATCTAGCTCTGAAAAAATATTTGGGCTTCTAGCAGTGTGTGGGACTTGGTCTATTAGTCCATCTATACTGACCTCCATCAGGTTGCAAATTAAAAATATTTTTTTTCTGCATCTAGCTCTGAAAAAATATTTGGGCTTCTAGCAGTGTGTGGGACTTGGTCTATTAGTCCATCTATACTGACCTCCATCAGGTTGCAAATTAAAAATATTTTTTTTCTTCATTTAGCTCTGAAAAAATATTTGGGCTTCTAGCAGTGTGTGGGACTTGTTCTATTAGTCCTTCTATACTGACCTCCAGCAGGTTGCAAATTGAATATAATTTTTTTCTGCATCTAGCTCTGAAAAAATATTTGGGCTTCTAGCGGTGTGTGGGACTTGGTCTATTAGTCCATCTATACTGACCTCCATCAGGTTGCAAATTAAAAATAATTTTTTTCTGCATCTAGCTCTGAAAAAATATTTGGGCTTCTAGCGGTGTGTGGGACTTGGTCTATTAGTCCATCTATACTGATCTCCATCAGGTTGCAAATTAAAAATAATTTTTTTCTGCATCTAGCTCTGAAAAAATATTTGGGCTTCTAGCAGTGTGTGGGACTTGGTCTATTAGTCCATCTATACTGACCTCCATCAGGTTGCAAATTGAATAAAAAAATTTTCTGCATCTAGCTCTGAAAAAATATTTGGGCTTCTAGCGGTGTGTGGGACTTGGTCTATTAGTCCATCTATACTGACCTCCATCAGGTTGCAAATTAAAAATAATTTTTTTCTGCATCTAACCCAGCCAATAGTTTTGGCCTAATACCACAGTTTGGCCACTCAGCTCTGCTCGGTTACCATCCATTGTTTTTTTGTGCAAACAACTCCAGAGTTGTGAATTAGTTAACCACCAAAATGAGTGGAAAAAGGCCTGCTGCTGGTGGAAAGGGGAATAGGCGTGTTGGGAAGGGGAAAAAAGGTTGTGTCCGTGGGGTAGGTGCAGAAGAAAGACCATCTTCCAGCCAAACTAAAATGTCTACTTCTTTTAGCGGACAATGTGATAAGATCCCTTTCTTACGGCCACGCCAATCGCTACAAATTCCAGATGAGGCACAAAAACAGCAGGTGCTTCAACGGATATCAAGTGCTCCTTTAAGTGGGCTCTCCTCCACATCAACTTCAACATCACAAATACTCCAGTCCTCAAAGGTGTCACCCAAATCGCACTTGCTTCCTCACAGCTCCCAAATCTCCAGCTGCCCGTCTGAGTATGAGGTAGAACAGATGGTTGAGTCTGCAGAGCTGTTTACTCATACTATAGCCTGGGAATCAGAGGTCGACTCCAGCGCTTCTGTGAATCCAGACGAGGAAATGATCTGCACTGATGCCCAGAATCTTTATGAGTCGGATCCAGGACCAGACGCAGAAGGTTCTGACCATAATGTAGACCCTCATTCCCAAACTGTAACTCCTGTTGGTGGAGACAATGAGGAAGACGATGATAAGACTCAAATACCTGATTGGAGCGACAACTTTAGTTTTTTGTCAGGGCAGGAACAGGTTGGCTCTGAGGACGACGGGTGTGATAACGCACAGGGTGATGATGATGAGGTCGGAGATCCCACTTACTGTCAACCCACAGTCAGCCAAGAGATGAGGTCAGCAGAGGAGGTGGAGGAAGATGCTAGTGACGACGAGGTCAGGTTGCGCCCTCCTGGACAGAGACGTAATACTGGAAGCACGTCAACAACTGCATCCTCAAACACAACTCTGCCTCTCACCACAAGTCGTGGTGGCTCTTCAGGTCGCATGGGTGCTAAGCCTTGCATAGCCTGGGCATTTTTTCAGATCGATAAAGATGACCCAACTCGTGTTATCTGTAACATTTGTCAGCAAAAGCTAAGTAGAGGCCAAAAAATACATAGTTTGAGTACTTCATGCATGAACCGGCACATGGACATGAAGCATAAGTTGCAGTGGGAAGCTCAGTGTGCTACAATGCGGTCTAGCCGGCCGGGCCAACCACCGTCTGCCATATCTTGTGCATCCGCGGCCTCTTCATCCTCTGTGACTGGGGGGACAGCAGTCACACCTGTTTTGGGGCGCAGACCTGCCACCTCTTTACCCGCAACAGCCAGCGTGATTGGCAGGTCATCATTTTCTTTGGAGGTGGTAACACCAGCTGGTCTTGAGCGCTGTCCGACATCGATAGCACCACCTTTGGATCAAGGCAACCTAACATGTCCGCCTGCATCTTCCTCACAGACCGGCAGTTTGCCGGGGACACCCTTATCAACCCCGTCTAAGCACAATAGCCAGCCCTCGGTCCCTCAGATGTGGACAAGTAAAAGACCATTTCCTCCTAGCCATGAGAAAGCTAAGAGGTTGAATTTCACCATCTGCAAGCTCTTGGCTACAGAAATGCTGCCTTTCCGCCTGGTGGACACAGAGGATTTTCGAGACCTTATGTCCGTCGCAGTGCCCCAGTACCAGATGCCCAGTCGGCACTACTTCTCAAAGAAAGGTGTGCCTGCGCTCCACCAGCATGTCGCACACAACATCACCGCTTCTTTGAGAAACTCTGTGTGTGACAGGGTGCATTTCACCACAGACACTTGGACGAGTAGGCATGGACAGGGGCGTTACATGTCGCTGACTGGGCACTGGGTAACTATGGTGACAGCAGGACAAGGGGCTGCTGTCCAAGTCTTGCCGTCCCCACGAGTTGTGCGTCAATCCTCTTTATGTCATTTTTCCTCCACTGCTTCTGCCTCCTCAACCTCCTCTCGGTCTTCCACCTGCACCCAAAGCCTGTCTGGTCATGCCACAAGCTTTCTAACTGCGCAGAAGGGATCCTGCACACCTCCTTACTATGCTGGCAGTAGGGCTCAACGTCATCAGGCGGTTTTTACATTGAAATGTCTGGGAAATGTGAGTCACACAGCTGAGGAGTTGTGGTCAGCTCTGGAGAACCAATTTCATGAATGGTTGTCTCCACTGGACCTGAAACCAGGGAAGGCCGTGTGCGACAATGCTGCAAACCTGGGTGCGACCCTTCGCCGGGGCAATGTCACACACGTGCCTTGTATGGCTCACGTGTTGAACCTGGTTGTCCAGCAATTTTTAGCCCACTATCCCAGACTAGATGGCCTTCTGCAGAGGGCACGGTCGCTGTGTGCTCACTTCCGCCGTTCGCATCCCGCAGCTCAGCGACTTACATCTCTACAGAAGTCGTTGGGCCTGCCACTTCACCGGCTAAAATGCGATGTGCCTACCCGGTGGAATTCAACTCTGCACATGTTGCAGCGACTGTGGCAGCACCGACAAGCCCTGGTGCAATACGTTCTGACGTATAGCCTGGGCCAACGAGATTCAGAGGTGGGGCAAATCACGCTGGAGGAGTGGTCTCAGATCAGGGACCTATGCACCCTTCTGCACAGTTTTGAAATGGCGACGAAGATGTTTAGTGCTGACGATGCCATTATCAGCATGACTATTCCGGTGATTTACATGCTGGAGCACATGTTAAACAGAATTCGGAGTCAGGTGGTGGCACAAGAGGAGGTGGAGGAAGTAGAGGAGGAGGAGTTGTATGCGGAAGGGCTAACATCTGCAAGGTCCAAACGGTCGGCAGCACCAAGGCGGCAGGCATGTGAGGGTGGGGGAGATGGTTTTACCAGGGCGCATGGTAGCAGCCAAACTAGTGAGGAAGGTGCAGGAGCCCAGGAAGAAGTGGAGGACGAACTGATGGAAGACTCATCAGATGAGGGAGACCTTGATCACATTTCTGTTGTGCGAGGTTGGGGGGAGAGGACAGAGGAAGGAAGCATGATTGTTACCTCGCCACCAACACAACAGGGACTTGGTGCTCCTGGATGCGCAACACACATGAGTGCCTTCTTGCTGCACTACCTGCAACATGACCCTCGAATTGTGAGAATTAGAAATAATCCTGACTACTGGGTTGCCACACTGTTAGATCCCCGGTACAAAAGTAAATTTGCAGAAATTATTCCTGCCATAGAAAGGGATGCACGCATGCAGGAGTATCAGCAGAGACTGTTGCAGAATCTTACATGTGCTTTTCCACAAAATACCAGTGGTGCACGTAGTGAATCTCACAGTTCCAACTTGCCAACCGTGGGACCGTCAAGTGTTCAGCACTCAAACCGTAACAGAACCACAGTATCTGGTGGTAACATCAATTTTGCGGAATCATTTCACCACTTTTTTAGCCCATCCTTTGCAAGGCCACAGGAGACAAGAAGTCTGACACATAGTCAACGCCTAGAGACGATGGTACAGGAGTATCTCCAAGTAAACATTGAAGCCACGACTGTGTCACTGGACCCTTGCTCTTTTTGGGCTTCCAATCTGGATAAATGGCCGGAGCTAGCCACTTACGCCTTGGAGATCTTGTCATGCCCCGCAGCCAGCGTTCTGTCTGAACGTGTGTTCAGCGCTGCTGGTGGTGTGCTGACAGATAAGCGCACGCGGCTCTCCACTGATAATGTAGACAGACTCACGTTCATAAAGATGAACAAATCATGGATCCGAAACGACTTTTCTACCCCTGTGTCATCCTGGGGAGAGTAAAAGCTTGATGATTGTTTAAAATCACCCTACCAACCGTTTTAAGCTTTCAAATTACTAATCATGTTTATCTGTATCTTGACTGGAAAATAATTTGGGCTTTGTAGCAGTGTGCAGCACTGATCCTATTAGGCCATCTATAATAAGCTCCACCAGATTTAAAATTAAAAATAATTTTTAGCTGCATCTAGCCCGGAAAATAATTTTGGGGCTCCGAGATGCGCAAGACACATAAGTGCCTTCTTGCTGCACTACCTGCAGCATGACCCTCATATTGTCAGAATTCGAAGTAATCATGACTACTGGGTTGCCACACTCTTAGATCCCCCAAACTTTTCGATCAACCTTTTCATTTTAATAAAGACCAAAAAAATGGTCATTTTTGAAATTATAAGCATTAGCAGGTTGTTAGAAACTGAAATCAAACAGTTTTCAACTCAAAACTTTATTCTAGGTGATGTTACATTTTCACATAGGACCCCTTGTTCGAAAGGAGCTTCTGAACTCTCTCGTCCATTGAATTTGTCAGGTTTTGGATGGTTTCTGCTTCAATTGTTTTGCATGAGGACAGAATACCCTCCCAGAGCTGTTGCTTAGATGTGAACTGCCTCCCGCCATCATAGACACTCCTTTTAATGATGCTCCAAAGGTTCTGAATGGGGTAGAGGTCAGGGGAGCATGGGGGTCACACCATAAGTTTGTCCCCTTTTATGCCCATATCAGCCAGAGATGCAGATGTTTTATGTGCAGCATGAGATGGTGCATTATCATGCAGAAAAATGATCTTGCTGTGAAATACACGGTTCTTCTTCTTGAACCATGGCAGGAAGTGCTGTTTGAGAAAATCCACATACATTATGGAGTTCATCTTTAGCGCCTTCAGGGATCCTAAAGGGGCCGACAATCTCTCTCCCCATGATTCCAGCCCAAAACATTACTCCACCTCCTCCTTGTTGGCGCTGTAGCCGTGTTTGCGTGGGGTGTCCATCAACCAGCCATCCTCCACTCCATCCATCTGGACCATCGAGCGCTGCACGGCACTCATCCGTGAACAAAACAGTTTTGAAATCAGTCTTCATGTAATGTTTGGCCCACTGGAGCCGTTTCTGCTTGTGTGAAGTGGATAGAGGAGGTCGACAGGATGGCGTATGCACAGCTGCAAACCTCTGAAGGACCCTGCATCTTGTTGTTCGGGGGACGTTGGAGGCACAAGCAGCTTCAAAAACTTGTCTGCTGCTATGACAAGGCTTTTTTGCCGCTGCTCTTTCAACCTGACGTAATTGCCTGTAGGAAAGAGTCCTCAATTTGCCCTTATCAGCACGCACACGTGTGTACTGTGAATCAGCTACATACTTCTTGATTGCCAAGACACTTCATCCTGATCATCGCACAATGTTGATTGTAGTCATGCCTTGACCTAAACACTCCACAATTTGTTGCTTCTCAGCAGCCGACACATCCTTTTTCTTTCCCATTTTGGCAGAAAATGTAGGCTGCTTAATAATGTGAGAGAGCCTTCTTAAGTAGTCTTGCCTTTCATTGGACACACCTGCCAAACTAATTAGCACAGGTGTCTGCAATTGCTTACAGTGATATAAAGAGCCCTGACACACATCACCATCAATGAGTTTAACTGACAAACAAACAAATTCTTCCCTTATCACTCCTAAACACTTTTTGCATAATAATTTGGAACGCGGTGTACATGTGCTTTTCCACAAAACACCAGTGGTTCACGTAGTGAATCTTACAGTTCTAACTTGCCAACCGTGGTCTGTATGGAATTGTTCAATAAAGGGCCCAAAATTAAGATAACATAGATGGGAGAGGTCTCTATGAATAGGAATTCCTAAGTATTTGATACCCTGTGAGGGCCAGGCAAAGGGAAAGTTGGACTGGATGGAATCCTATATGGATTTAGGGAGGGAAACATCGAGGGCCTCAGACTTCGCTGCATTGATTTTAAAATTTTACCATGTAACAAAGTGATCTATTTCAGCCATAACAGCACGGATGGATATATGTGATTGAGTGATATATACTAGGACATCATCAGCAAATAGAGAGCACTTGTACTCGGTGCCTCCCACCTCAATCCACCTAATATTGGGGTTATGGCGAATTGATGAGAGCAGGTGCTCCGTCACTAGGATGTATAAGAGAGGGGACAGAGGACATCCCTGCCTTGTCCCATTGGTGATTGTGAAAGGTGATGAAAATGTTCTGACGCACCCCCTGGGCCTTGGGACACCCGGAGCCGGACCCTTTTTGGTGGATGCTAGTGGTTGTAGTCTTCGTGGCGGCGATCCGGTTCCGTGGCTCAGGGCGGTCAAACCAGTGGCGGAACTATTTATGTGGTTTTGATGTTTAAATGTCCGACTACGCCACCCGTGGATTGCTGTCAGAGTGAACCGCCGCTACAGGGCAGACCGCTAAGGCTGGTGTTGTGGGTGCAGCAGAGCGTAGCATAACTCCCCACGGGAGGAGTATAGCCTCAGGGCAGTGTATGCGGAGGATGGGGGTGATGGTGCAGGGCAGCAGCAGTAACGACACGGAGTCAGTGATGCAGTTCAGGGCCTTTACTCACAGTTCTTATTATCCAGACCACGTCTGCAGGTAACGGCTGCCCACGTCGTACTGTGCTCACCAGGTGAGGGGCTCAGACAACTCCCAGATAACTTTGGAGCGCTTCACAGGACCCCTTTGTGTGTCCTTTGTCTGGCCTTTCTTACCAACACTTCTGTCCGGCTGCCTCGGGCCTCCTCTTGGTAAACTTGGCGCCAGTTTCCCTGACCCTATGTGGTGCCTTCCTAGCGGGTGGAGCAAGGGGCTGCGCCACATAAAATGTCAGAGCCTCCGGTTTCTAGCTGAGGGTCGTTTCCTGCCTCCACTAGTTCGGGGACCGGTCTCCCCCTTTGGCCTGACCCCTCCACGCAGGTGGATTCGGGCGTGCGGTGGCGACTCGCCCGTCCGCACCCCTGGGATCCCTTCATTCCTCGTTCCTGGAGCCTTCTCCGCTCCTCTTCCTTCCTTCTCCCTCTTGCAGGCCTGGGCCTCTGTTACTAGGCCCGCCTCCGGAGCAGAGCTCATGCAGAGCCCCTGCTCCCTGCCACTTCTGCTCAGACTTCTCTGCACTGAACTAAGATGGTGCCCACCTTTTATACTCCCTTCTCAATGCACCCAGGAACTGCTTCCTCCCTGCTCCTGCACTGCAGGGTTCCCCTTCCTCAGTGTTCCCTCCCCCCACTCCAGCCAGGGACAGGGACTGTCGTGCCCATCTCAGGGGCATATTGGTCGCCCTGCCCCACGGCAATGTGGTGTAATGCATGCAGGTGTCGGGTCCTGATCCACACTCCATCCTTATCTGAGAGTGAGATATCACACCTCTGGGTGAGGTGCAATACGTCTGTAGCAACCGAGCCCTCGGTGCTACAGTTCCATTTATCTTCAGCCTAGGTGACGTATTGTGATACAGGGCCGTGATTTTGGCTATAAAAGGGTCCCCTAGACCCCTACCCCAAGCTTTTTAAGAGAATCATATATGGCGTGCCAGGAGACTCTATGGAATGCTTTCTCAGCATCCAACGAAAGTATCTACTTACAAATTTTTAACTGCATCTAGCCCAGGAAATACTTTGTGCCTAGTAGCAGTGTCTGCTAGTCAGCGGATTATCCCGGCTGTTAAGCAAGCTACACCACCTGTAGTTTGGACACTTAATTTTTTCAAAGGAAATGCTTCGGGACCACGGGATACTTAGTGAAGAGCATCAGGAGGCACCCCAAGGCATAGGGGCTGGGACTGGCACTAGGATGCCTTGCGGTGTACAGCCGAGCTCGATCCTTATAAAAGCTTTTTAACTGCAGCAGCTTTAGTGGACGCTACTGGAGCTGGAATTACGCGGCTGCTGGCATGAGACTTGCCCTCCAATAGATCCTTGTAAATGGATTTAAAGTGTATTCATTCAAATTAGAGGGACAATTTAAATTAAAAAGCTTAGAGCTGCCTCCACCACAGGGGGGCTCTCTCGACCCACCAGCGGACAGGCACCAGTATTGGGAGAGGGGGGCTGGCCGTCAGGGTTCACCGCGGCTCTGGCACAAACCCGGCGACACGGAGGTGGCACGGGCAGGAGCGGACTGGCCGTCTCGGCTTCTCACTTTTTGGATTTTAGAAGGGCATGACATGCCTATATCTGTGTCTCCCCCTCCTTTTACTCCTCCACCTCTTATCTTTTCGCATGACTATATGTACTTGTCACTTTTCCATGTGTTAGTTGTGTCTTCTGAGCAGTTTGTCAGCTTTTGGACACCTTTGAAGGTGTTTTCTATGTGTTTCTATGTGTTTTTGTTTGCCTGCCATTGGTTTTAACGGTGTTCGAAGGTGTTCGACGAACAGTTCGACGAACAGTTCGGCGAACACACGGGTGTTCGACGAACCGAACCGAACTCGAACACTACGGGGGTGGCTCAACACTAGTGGCCACTCCAGAACCTGGCGATGAAAGTATGATGAAATAGTGACATTTTTGTTTTTTTTATTTATTCTTTTTACGGTGTTTGCCGTACAGAATAAAAAGCTTGATAGTTTTATAGTTCGGGTCGTTCCGGACGTGGCAATACCAATTATGTGTACTTTTTTTTGTTTATTGTTGTTTTAACACAAGCGCTGCGTTTTTATTGGCAAAATGGCTTATTGGGATTTGTGTGCACTTTTTTTTGTGTTTTTTAACTCTTTTATATAGTTTAGTTTTCTTTTTACACTTTTTCACTAAATCCCACTGTGAGACATGTATATTTTTTACTTGATCACTGGTCTCATACACTGCAGTACTTGTGTACTACAGTGCCTGAGATCTGTCAGGGCTTTATTGACTCAGCCTGTTAGACACGGCTTATAGCAGTGCCTAACAGGCCACCGTAGCCTGGGGTCATCAGATGACCTCGGGGTACCATGGCAATGATCGGCACACAGAATGAAAAAATTCAAGTAACCTTATTTACATAGGCTCAGAAATGTTGCAAAAAATCTGCAGCATCAAAAACTTTCTAAATACTCATTGTGGTAATATAGCCTAGGAGAATATTCTTTAGATACCATTTACAGTATATCAGTCTTATTTTGTGAGTGGAGGAGAAACACGGTTGTCTAGAAAGTGCAGTTTATATGAACGATTGTTTCTTAGACACTCAAGCATCTGTTTTCTTTTACTATCAGACACTTAAAATAACTTTTGGGTAAAATTGAACAGAGACTTTCTATCAGTCTGTATTCCATTAGTCCGAAATGACAAGGTATATTATTTTTTGGGGGCTTTTTTCTTTATTTTTTATGCCTCACCCCTGGTGCATTGCACAGTTTGTTTATTTTGCAGATCACAGCATACTTTCTCTCATGCATTTTCTTGATATTTTTTCCTAATGACTTTGATAAGAAAATACAATAAAACTGATTTGCACAAGAAGAAAGAAAAAAACAAAAGTGTTCATATAGTGCCTTGAAAAAGTATTCATACCTCCTGAAATGTTTCAATTTTTTTTTAATTACAGTGCTGGTCACCATTATTGGCACCCTTTCATTTTTTTCATAGACTGTACAATATCTTCAAAAATAAATGGAAATGTACCAAAGTTATATCCTCAGGATTTTTTAATTAGTGGTCCAAAGTAATACAACAATAAAACATTGTTTTTCTACTTTCATGTTGCAATTTCAAAGAAGAAACAGAATAAACAGCATGTGCAGCAATAAAGGCACCCCTAATTAATACTTGGTTGCACACCCTTTGTTGCTTTACATTGCCAAAAAGCTCTATTTTTGTTTCATCTGTCCACAGGACATTTTCCCAGAAAGAATTGTGGTCTGTCAAGGTACTGTTTGGAAAAATAGGTCGTTCTTTTTTATGTCTTTTCTTCAGCAATGGTTTCTTCTTTGGCCTTCGCCTATAAAGCTCTGCTTGATTTAGTGTGCGGCATATGGTACTTGTTGAAACTATGACCCCAGACTGTTCCAGGTTGGCCTTCAGGTCTTTGGATGTTTGACATGGTGTTTTTTCCACCATTCGCACCAACCTTCGAAGACACCTCTTGTCAATTTTCCTCTTTACCCCACATCCAGGGAGGTTCTTTACGGTTCCATGCTTGGCAAACTTCCTAATAACATTGTGCACTGTTGAAATGGTGATACCAAGGTCTTTGGACATGGCCTCGTACCCTTTGGATGTCTTTTTTTGTTAATAATAGCAGTTCTGATGTCATCAGACAGCTCCTTTGTCTTCACCATTGTGACAAAGGAACAAGCCCTACCATGTGGATTTTTAAAACAGTGAAGACATCATTTATTTGCTAATTCATGTCACATGGGCACCAACAATTAATCACATCAGAATCTCTTTTGTGATTTACCACAGGCGAGTTAAAATGTGTTTCCATACTAAATTAATGTAAAGGGTGCCAATACCAGTGTCACAGCAAGTTTTAGGTTTTTCTATTTTTCCCTCCCATTGTTTTTGGTTTTAAATTATTGTTTATCATTTGCTCTTTTGTATTTAACTTGAGTGCTCAATACAAAAAACTGTTTCACTTGATTAATTTTTTTCAGGACTTATTCTTAAACTTCATGGGTGCCAATAACGATGAGCAGGACTGTACACCCACAAACTTAAATGTATTTTTTGGAATACAGTTGTTCCTATCTTCAAAAAGGGGAAGAAGGTGGATCCAGGGAACTATAGGCCGGTGAGTCTGACTTCTATACCAGGAAAGATCTTTGAACAAATTATTAAACAACATGTATGTAAGTACATGGATAAGAATGAAGTGATTAACCAGAGTCAGCATGGGTTTGTAACTAACAAGTCATGTCAGACTAACTTAATTTCCTTCTATGACAGAATCACTGACTGGGTGGATCAGGGAAATGCTGTAGATATAGTATATCTTGACTTCAGCAAAGCATTTGACAAAGTATCTCACACCATCCTTATTGAAAAAATGACCAAGTATGCAATGGACCAGGCAACTGTTAGGTGGCTTAGTGATCGGATTCAAAGGGTGGTTGTAAATGGCTTCACATCCAGCTGGATGAATGTCTCAAGTGGGGTACCACAGGGTTCCGTCCTGGGACCTGTATTGTTCAACATCTTTATCAATGATTTCGATGAAGGAATTGAGGGTAAACTGATTAAATTTGCTGATGACACAAAGCTAGGAGGGATAGCTAATACTAGAGAAGAGAGAGAGAGGATTCAAAAAGACCTAAATAAACTGGAGCAGTGGGCAGCAACCAACAGAATGGTTTTTAACAGGGAAAAATGCAAAGTACTACATCTGGGCAATAAAAATGAAAAAAGCATATACAGAATGGGAGGAATAGAGCTAAGCAACAGTACATGTGAAAAAGACTTAGGTATACTAATAGATCATAGACTGAACATGAGTCAACAGTGTGATGCAGCAGCAAAAAAGGCAAATACAATTCTGGGATGTATTAACAGAAGCATACAGTCTAGATCACGTGAAGTCATTATCGGTCTTTACTCCTCTTTGGTCAGACCTCATCTGGAATACTGTGTACAGTTTTGGGCACCACATTTTAAAAAAGACATAGACAAACTGGAGCAAGTTCAGAGAAGAGCGACCAGAATGGTGACTGGTCTGCAAACCATGTCCTATGAGGAACGGTTGCAGGATTTGGGAATGTTTAGCTTGCAAAAAAGAAGACTGAGAGGAGACTTAATAGCTGTCTACAAATATGTCAAGGGCTGTCACATTGTAGAAGGATCATCTTTATTCTCATTTGCACAAGGAAAGACTAGAAGCAATGGGATGAAACTAAATGGGAGGAGACACAGATTAGATATTAGAAAAAACTTTTTGACAGTTAGGGTGATTAATGAGTGGAACAGGCTGCCACGAGAGGTGGTGAGTTCCCCTTCAATGGACGTCTTCAAACAGAGGCTGGACAGACATCTGTCTGAGATGATCTAGTGAATCCTGCTTTGAGCAGGGGGTTGGACCAGATGACCCAGTAGGTCCCTTCCAACTCTACCATTCTATGATTCTATGAATCGTATGTGATGTACCAACACTGACTAGCAAGTATTTGTGAAGTGTAAAGGAAATGATACACAGTTTTCTAATTATTTTAAAAATATAAATCTGAAAATTGTGACATTTGTATTCATCCTCCTGTAGTCTGTAGGTCCACCTTTCTCTGCAATTACTGCTGCAATTCAATTTTGGTATGTCTCTATAAGCTTTACACATCTAGAGGCTGGCATTTTTTCTCATTCTTCTTTGTAACTCAGTGAGATTGGATGGAGAGCGTCTGTGACCAGAAATTATCAAGTTTTGCCACAGATACTCAATGGGATTTAGGTCTGGACTTTGGCTCGGCCATTTAAACACATTAACATCTAAACCATTCCATTGTAGCTCTGGCATTATGTTTAGGGTCATTTTTCTGCTGAAAGGTAAACCTATGCCCTAGTTTTAAGTCTTTTGCTGCCTTTAACAGGTTTTCCTTCAGGATTGCCCAGTATTTAGCTCCATCCATCTTCTCATCAACTCTGAACAGTTTCCCTGTCCCTGCTGCAGAAAAGCATCCCCACAGCATGATGCTGCCACCACCATGTTTGCCTGTGGGGATGTTGTTTTCAGGGTAATGTGCAGTGTTAGTTTTCGCAACACACAGCATTTTGCATTTAGCCAAAGAAGTAGCGCTGTGACAGAGCACCTTCTTCCATATGCCATATAGGGGACACAGCTAGTATGTGGAAGAAGGTGTTCTCATCAGATGAGACCAAAGTGGAACTTTTGAAATTAGATGCAAAATGCTGTGAGTGGAGGAAAACTAACATTGCACATGACTCTGAAAACACCATCCCCAGTGTCAAACATGGTGGTGGCAGCATCATGCAGTGGGGATGCAGGGAAGTTGGTCAGAGTTGATGGGAAGATGGATGGAGCTAAATACAGAGCAATCCTAGAAGAAACCTTTTAGATGCTTCAAATCTCAGCTAATCTACTGAAGGATGCATGCTGCTACCCACAGCCTGTGACAGGGATACAGCCATATGTGAGCGGTGGAGGTCACTGTATACGATTTGCCATGGAGAGGACTGGTGTGACGGGTGGAAATAATGACGGGATGGTGGACCCTAGGTCTGTTGCTAAACGAGCAGTGTATTCTAGGGATCGTCTTCTGGAACTGCGCAGGATAAAGTCTTCTCCAGCAGTGGCAATACTGAATGTTCCACGGGAAATAAGGAGACCTTTCAGAGGCTGCAGAGCAGGCAAGAAGATCAAGTCCTGGAGGAGAAGGTTTAAACCAGTGGTCCCATCCATTATCATGGGTAACGTACGATCGCTGGGAAATAAGTCGGATGAACTGCTGGCTCTGAGTAAGACCCAGAAGGAGTTTAGGGAATGCAGTCTCATGTGCTTTACAGAAACCTGGCTGCATGAGGAGGTCCCAGATTCATGTGTCTCGGTACCAGGGTTTCAAATGGTTCGGGCTGATAGAGAGAGAGTTAGATGCGGCAAGAAAAAAGGTGGAGGAGTGATACTCTACATTAACAACAGATGGTGCAATCAGGGGCATGTAACTGTTAAGGAGAAACATTGCTGTCCAAATATTGAACTGTTAGCAGTGGGCCTCAGGCCTTACTATCTGCCTAGAGAATTCACTCTTGTTATTGTAGTTGTGATGTATATACCACCATCTGCGAACCCAGAGGCTGCTGGGGATGTGTTGTCAAGGGTGATGGCCCGGCTTCAGACTAAACACCCAAACTCTCTAACTGTAATTTCTGGGGATTTCAATCGAGTAAAGATCTCATCTGCAATACCAAAGTTCTATCAATATGTCAAATGTCCTACACGGGACAACAACACACTGGATCTCCTCTTTGCTAATGTTAAGAATGCTTATTCATCGGCTGCATTACCCCCCCTGGGGAAATCTGACCACAACCTCATACTATTGTCTCCTGCTTACCAACCAGACGTCCGCAAACAACCAGTGACAATTAAAAAGATAAGGAAGTGGTGTCCAGCAGCAGAGGAGGCGTTACAAGACTGCTTTGACTGTACAGACTGGGAGGTGTTGTGTACCATGAAAGAGAAATGTAATGTTAATGAGATTACTGGCAGAGTTACTGATTACATCAACTTCTGTATGGACATTGTAGTACCTGTTCAAGAGATTCGGTGTTATGCAAACAATAAGCCATGGATTACAAAAGAGTTGAAACATTTACTAAACATGAAAAAACTGGCTTTTAAAAGGAAGGACAAGGAGGCATTGAAAATTATACAGCGAGACCTAAAGGGGAAAATTAAGATTGCCCGTGAGGCATTCAAAGTTAAATTAGAAAATCAATTTGCACAAAAAAGCTCCAGAGAGGTGTGGGCTGGAATGAAGCTAGTGACTGGGTTTAAGGCAAGGTCGGAGCAGGGGGGTGGTGGACTTATAATGGCTAATGAAATGAATCAGTTCTTCAATAGATTCAGCAATAAAGGTGCGGTAGCAGCAGGGAAGGGGGAGGAGGCCGGGGAACAACTAGCTAAATTAACAGGGGGTGAAATAGATCATTTCTCGGTCTCCAAAAATGACGTGAGGGACCAGTTTAGTAAGCTGGCCATTGGCAAAGCAGCAGGGCCTGACGGTCTCAGTCCACGTGTCCTCAGAGTGTGTGCAAATGAGTTATGTACTGTCTTCCAGCATCTCTTTAACCAGAGCTTACAATCAAAGAGAGTACCAGTGCTATGGAAGACTTCCTGCCTGGTGCCGATTCCCAAGACTACCTTCCCGGCTTCCCCGGGGGACTATAGACCGGTGGCCTTAACATCGCATGCGATGAAGTCCTTGGAGAGAATAGTACTTGCTCACTTGTGTCCGAGGGTGATGGCGCATACTGATGCTCTTCAGTTTGCGTACCGGCAGGGACTGGGTGTGGACGATGCTGTAGCGTCTCTGCTACAAACAGTACATTCCTTTTTGGACAATGATGGAACCACAGTGCGTGCTTTGTTCTTTGATTTCTCTAGTGCGTTCAACACATTACAGCCACTCTTACTGCGAGGAAAGTTGATTAAAATGGCGGTGGATGAGGGACTTGTGAATTGGATAATTGACTACCTGTCGGATAGGCCACAGTTTGTTAGGTGGGGGACGGCTACATCAGATAGTGTACTGAGCAGTGTCGGAGCCCCGCAGGGAACAGTGCTGTCGCCATTCCTCTTTACATTGTACACAGCTGACTTTCAGTATAAATCAGACCGTTGTCACCTCCAGAAGTACTCGGATGACTCTGTGATAGTTGGCGGTATTGGGAAGGACCAGGACGAAGAGGAATATAGAAGGGTGGTTGCGGACTTTGTAGTATGGTGCCAGGCTAACCATCTAGAACTAAATGTTAAGAAAACCAGGGAGTTGGTGATGAGCTATGGAAGGTGCAAGAAGGTATGCCTACCTGTTACCATTGACGGTCAGGATGTGGAGATGGTGGACAGTTTCAAATATTTGGGGGTTTACCTGGATAGCAAGCTAGACTGGAAGTGCCACATGGAGAAGGTCTACAAGAAGGGGATGAGTAGATTGTACTTCCTAAGGAAGTTAAGGTCTTTTAATGTGTGTGGCAAAATGCTTGAGGTGTTCTACCAATCCATTGTGGCTAGTGCCACCTTTGCGGCAATAATTTGCTGGGGTAACAGTGTGCGTGTTGCTGACGCCAACAAGCTCAACAAACTTATAAAGAAGGCTAGCGCGACGGTGGGCCTACAGCTTGGGACTTTTGAAGAGGTGGTAGAGGATAGGATTAAGAAGAAGTGCAGAGCTATAATGGGCAACAACACACACCCGCTTTATGAACTGTTTGCGAAACAGAAGAGCACATTCAGCAATCGCCTAATACAACTAAGGTGTAAAAAGGAAAAATACAGGAGATCGTTTGTTCCAACAGCTATGGGGGTGTTTAACAAATGTCTGAAAAGCAATGTCTAAAGTATTCCAAATGTTTTGTTATCATATGTGTCATGTTCGAGATCTGTGTTCTGCTGCTGTGATACCGCAATTTCCTCCGGGATAAATAAAGTATATCTTATCTTATCTTATCTTATCTTATCTTAAAAGACTTAAGGGGTTGTCCTGTCCAAAGCGATAAGTCTGCAGTCACTCTGTGTGACTCCAGGCTTATGAATCCCCCCAGCGCATGCACTGTGCGCTGCGGGAATTCTCCAGTTTCTGAGCCAGATCAAGAGGATTTGTATGAGTTATACATATTCCCAGCCAGTGGGCGTGGCCTCGCTTCCATACACTTGTATGGAGCGAGGCTGCGCCATCTAGTCAGCCACGCCCACTGAACGTCAACGTCAGAAGATGGGGCACGACCTTGCTCAATACAAGTGTATGGAGCGAAGCTACGTCCACTGGCCGGGAGTATGTATACCCCATACATATCATCCAGTCCTGGGTCTTAAAACCAGCGAATCCCCGCAGTGCACAGTGCGTGTGCTGGGGGTATTCATAAATCTGCAGACTTATCAATTTACACCAAACTCCCCTTTAAGACTGGGACATAGGTTCAAATTCCAGCAGGACAACGACCCTAAACCTACTGCCAGAGCTACAATGGAATGGTTTAGATCAAAAAATATTTCTTTTTGTGAATGGCCCAGTGATCATCAGGACTTAAATCCCATTGAGAATCTGTGTCAAGACTTGAAAATTTCTGTTCATGGACGTTCTCCATCCAATTTCACTGAGCTACAACTATTTTGCAAAGAGGAATGTGCAAAAACGTCAGCTTCTAGCTGTGAAAAGCTTATAGAAACATACCCAAAAAGACTTCCAGCAGTAATTGCAGTGAAAGGTGGTCTTACAAAGTAGTGACTCAGGGAGGCTAATTTTCAGATTTATATTATTAACATATTTAGAAAACCATGTATGATTTCCTTTGCACTTCACAAATACTTGCTATTTAGTGTTGGTATATCAGATAAAATCCAAATAAAATACATTTAAATTTAGGAATGTAATATGAAAAGTTTCTGGGGTATGAATACTTTTTCAAGGCACATATTTTTTCTGCTGAAAAATTATTGCTCCAAAGCAGAATTATATTTTTGGCAAAGGAACTTGTTATAAAATGCTCTGACCATTTTTTCAAGTGAAATTTTAAAGTCTAGATCCGCAAAGCTCACAATAGAATGTATGTCCACTTTTTTACAGATTTTTTTTATGAACCCAACATGCATTAAAGACTTAGGCTCCGATTCATTGAGACTGGCATATGAAACATATGTAATATACAAGCCTCTGGGATAAAGAAAGGCAAGACTATGGCCCTTATTCATTAACACTGGCATTTCATACCCCAGTCTGAATGAGGGCCATGCAGGAATAAGATGCGCCAAATTCAATCAGTGGAGCACACTACTTAATGTGAGAGTCTTAAATCTCCATGACATATTAGTATTATTTGATTTTACACCTTCTTTGTAAATTCTCCTTTTCCCTTCTATACTTCTATAGCATATAAAGCATTTTCTAATCAAATTATGAATACAGGCTCACACAAGAACAAACAAGATGAATAAAAGCATTGGTACCACTATTACATTATGAAGATAATTAGACATAAAGCAGGAACCGGTTATAAGTAGGTTGTCCGGGACAGGGATTTTCATGACTTATCCCTGGGGCTCGTGCGCATGGCCATATGATTGGTCCAAGTGCGATTCAACAAAACATCGGATCACACCCGGACCAATGTTAGCCTATGGAGCCGTGCACATGTCCTCTTTGTTCCTCCGACAGAGTCTGTTCTCTCTCTACAGAGAGCGATGACTGAAATTGCGCCAGCGCCGCGCCTGTGATTGAACGCCAAACGCTGCCGGGGGGAATAAAATCCATTTTCTCCCAGCAGCAAGGCACTAAGTGCG
This sequence comes from Phyllobates terribilis, assembly GCF_046119375.1. NCBI lineage: Eukaryota > Metazoa > Chordata > Amphibia > Anura > Dendrobatidae > Phyllobates > Phyllobates terribilis. Next base: position 298,925,760 of record NW_027362771.1, read on the forward strand.
GGCATCGGGCAGGCTCAGAATGCTATTAGCCTGCAAAATAATCCCATATCTTCAGGTTAACAGCGTTTTTTCATGTGACAGATTCCCATTAACATTGCAATGAACAGGAGAAGCTGTGTAACATATTTATTTTTTCATTAGTGAAAATCACAGATGAAACACTAATGGTAAAAACTGACTCTGACTAAACACTGACGACACTCGGAACCAAAACATTGATGAACAACATTTCATGTTTCAACATATGAGAAAAATCTCTGACTTCTGAATAGATGTACAGTTAGGCTGCGCGCCCACGTAGCGTTTTTCAAGCGTTTATGCTGCGGAATTTCCGCAGCATAAATGCTTGTGAAACGCTAGGTAATCCGCACCCCATGGTCCCCAAGGGGATTCCGCATGTTCTATGCACATGCTGCGGATTTTTCCGCAGCGTTTATGCTGCGTACAAAAATCCGCAGCATGTCATTTAATTTTGCGGTAGCGCAGCGGAACTCCCGCCATTGACTTGCATTGAAACGCATAGAAACCGCGACTGTACATTTCTACAAGCGGCTTCTATGCGTTTCTATGTGCGGATGGTACCCAGTTCTGGAGGAGAGGAGACTCTCATCCAGACCTGGGTACCATTGTACCTGTAAAAAAAGAATAAAATAACAAATAAAGTTATATTCACCTGTCATGTGACCGCAGGCCCTTCACCGCTCTGTCTCGCGATATGCCGGCAGCCGGGAACCAGACAGGAACGAGCGCTGCTGCACACACCGGGGCCTCGGGGGTAAGTATAGCTTTATCTGTTTTAATTTTTACGGTTCACACTGTATAAATCCATGCCGTTTGCATGGATTTATACAGTGTGACCTAGTTGTCAAGCACTTTCCAAGTGATGCTATCGTCTGGAAAGCGCTTGTCAATCTGCATGCGTTTTTTCTGCCAGGGAGATGTAGAAATGCTGCAGAAATTTTCTGCTTCATTTCTGCATCGTGGGCACATAGCCTTATTAGTCTATTTTCTGCTCCACAGTACTGCTTAATGTACTTTATTATCATTAGTAATGAAAATAGTTGAAACTGATTTCTAATAATTCTATAATGAACACAAATGGACAATAGCAACATTCAATGGCAAGACAGGTGTTAACAGAAATTATGTTGATGTCACTTTAAGCACAGAAATGTGTGGAATTCTTAAAGTGTTTCTCCCATTGCATCATGTTCTGTGACCAGGAATACTAATATGGAAATCACTTTGTCCTAATTCCAGGCTGCCGACATGACCCTGCTGTTAATGAAGTAAAGACAAATGTGAAAATGCTTACACAAGGTTCTCAGGTCTTACTATTATATTTCTATTCATAAATCATGTATCCACTCTTCTCAAGTTTTACCTGCAAAGCTGCCATTGGAGATGTAGGGGCCACTACACAGTTAAATGGTAAGGATTCCCTGGGCATCCTCGTATGTTTTCCTGGTAATTGGCCCTAAAATATGCATGTTATTTAGAAATTAAGCAAAGGCAGCAGCACTAGCAGTTTTAAAGAGGGGATACACACCTCCATGGACATTGTCCAGCAGTCACCAACAATCACCGATGGAGAACGAGGCTGTATATCCAGTGAAATGGACCTTTTATTCACTGATGTGACGTTTCAGCTCCAAGGAGTTTTTCTCAAACATGGCAATAAAGCAATTGTGACCCCTATTTATTTGTACAGGATACATTGTATCATTAAACAGTAAAATATGTCAAACACTATAAATCAATTATAATTTCAGCATTATGTGTGTCATGCATCACTTCAATAAACATAATGCAAAATAATTCATGCATAGTTTAATATAACAGTATATGAAAAGGATCTCATAATCCAACAAGTTTATAATAATTCACAGGTGCATTAAAACCCACTAGTGACTCCGTTCATAAAAAAATAAAATAATATGTTCAGTGACATTATTGCATAGAATACCTCCATACTGAGTAATCATGGCTTCCACAGCGTGCTCGGAATGGTGCATGTCCATAAGAGCTATTTGTCATACATATTAGGAAGTGGAGAAAGTCAATCAGCAAGTGCCCACTGGATGGGAAACCTCCCAGACAGTCACATCACTATGTGCATGCACAATAGACACAAGATATAAGATGGGATCTAACCCGTAGCTAATATCCTTGCCAAAATGAAGCACACGTAGTAAATATGTGCCGCAAGGGTCTGTCACCCTATGTGCCAAATAACCTCACAATAAGATGCCATGTTGTTAATAATCATAATGTTGCAGTACTCATTCTCCATAGTGATGGATCTATTATACAATATGACAGCTAGTGGTCAATAGAGGTAAGGCACGCAGGGTTCCATAGTGACAAATCTATTATACACGATCACCACTAAGGCTCTATTGAAGTTGAATAAACAGTATCGTGCAAAAGTGTGAAAAAATACTGCAAATAACAATGCTTTAAAAATATGTGTGAATAGTCTTTGTTTTATCAAACAACCATATGAAAAGTGAATGAACAAAAAAAAATCTAAATCATATCAGTATTTGGTGTGGCCATCCTTTGACTTCAAAATAGTATCAAAGCATCAATTCTAGGTACACTTGCACACAGTTTTTTAATGAACTCAGGGAAATTGTTTCAAACATCTTGGAGAACTAACCACAGATCTGTAGATGTAGTCTTGTGCAAACCATTCTGTTTCTTCATGTCATCCCAGACAGACTAGATGATGTTGAGATAAGGGCTTTATGGAGGCCATATCATTACTTCCAGGACTTCATGTTCTTCTTTACTTCTTTGAAGATTTCCCTTAATGACATTGGCTGTGTGTTTGGGGTTGTTGTCCTGCTGCAGAACAAATCTGGATCAAATTAGACACCTCTCTAATGGTAATGTATGATGGATAAGTATCTGCCTGTGTATCTCAGCATTGAGGACGCTAAGAAATTGGCAAAGTTGAGGGCCTTAGGCACAGAGGTGCAGCATGTGATTGACACATCATGCTTATTTCCCTTGTACTGTATATCAGAAGATGTCTAGCAGTGGCATCAGCTCAGAACTGGCAGCAACCAGTGGGATCCAATTATACCCATCTACTGTTGGAGAAGTCTGGCCAGAAGTGGTCTTTATGGAAGAATTGTGGCCAAAAAAACATATCTTTGAAATGGAAACAAGGCCAAGTGACTCATCTATGCACAAAACATAGCAACTAGGATGCAGAAAAATGGCAGCAGGGGCTCTTTCAAAATGTGCAATATTTGAGTGTAACAGAAAGCAGTTTGTCAAAGGGCTGGAGAGAAATGCAATAATGAGTGTTTGCAGGCAACAGTGAAGAATAAGGGGGAGGGACCTTGCAAGCTTAGGGCTGCATTTCAGCAAATGGAGTTGTTAATGTGGTCAAAATTATGGGGAGAGCAGAAAAGTCATCCTTGCACCCTTGTCTCACAAACTGACCTCAATGCCTACAAGCTAAGAAAAATATATTTGCTTGTTTTGGTATTAAATACTTCATAGATTTCTAAATAAATATTGATTCTAAATGTTATTCAGTTTGTAGTGAATCCGATACAGTTTTACTAGAAAACGTTTCATTTTACAAAAAGAAAACGGAATATAATGGATTCTGGCAGTATCTCTCATACAGAACACTGAAGAGCTCGGCAGAGCTAGCACTCCTATGTATGGAAGAGTCAGTCGAGATAGCTGAACCATCATTCCACGTTCAGCTATCTAAAGTGTATGGGGGTACTTCAGAATTTTATTAACTTAGATATGTACTCCGTGATAACAAGAGGTTCTGGATTCTTCCAGTTGGAGGCAATTTGTTTATGTGCTTGAGCATAATGTGGGCATAGCTCCCAACCTTCTTGGATCCAGAGGGACTGTCCTGATTTCAGGGGTTTGTCCCTGTGAAGACTTGGGGTCTTCCGTGGGCATAATACTAGTCAAACAACACAGGGTGAGGGTTAAACAGTGTGCCAATACTTTATTAACAAACAAACAAACAATAACATATAGAACAGTTCCAGCGAACACCCCAGATGGTGCAAAATTACACACTCACCCTTTCGCTTTGGGACTTCTAGGGCCAACTGCCTCAACCAGTGGGCCCCCGCTTTTGGCGGGTTCCCACAGAGAGGAGGTAGCGGCAAACTTAGGAAGTTGACAGTCTATCGAGGTACAAGGCCAGGAGACCCGAGCGTCCCACCCTGGCTTCTCCAAGAGTTTCCATGGGGCCAGATGACGGCTGATCCCAATCTCGCTTCTCTGAACATCTCCATGGTTTCCAGGTGACCGGAGGGTCCCACCTGGCAACCCCAAACAACATATCCATAGGGCTAGGTCACCTCATTGTCCCAAACTGGTTTCCTCAAATGTATCCATGGGTTCTCTGATGGTCAATGAAGCAGATTTGTATCCTTCCAGTTAGGGCCGTGTACCCTTAGAATGGAATCCTGTAGAATCTTAATTTTTGTCTTTCTGGGTGGAGCCATGCTACCAAACTACTGTCCTGAATAGTCTCTCATATTCTCTGATTCTGCTTGCAGCAAGAGAGAAAACCCTTTTTATATTTACAACTGTGGCTCAGCTCATCGGTCACAGGTAAGAGGAAAGGTGCAGGGCTCAGGTCTCATTGTTTGAGCATTTAATCAATATACATTGTTGGTTTCCCCCTTCTCTGTAAATCAACAACTGGCTGGCTTAGTACAATATGTAATTAGCATATTAACCAACATTCTTGTTTCCACACCAAGAGAAGTAAATATTCAGGTTTATACAAATAATAGTATGTCCCTCTTGACCTGCCAAAGAAAAACACATGCATTCAAAAAGTCAACACAAACACAATAATGTATTTCTCCTGGCCTAAAAAATCTAGATGTCTGGCTAATTAAGATTAGAAGCTGTGTTGTCACATTTCTTCCCATCCTAATTAGCTAGACATGATAGGATCCCAATCATCCTTCTCCACTTATTGGGGACAGTCCATCAGCATGTTATTAAGCACAGACATGAACGTAAGAGGTCTCACCTTCATGAGAACAAAATTTTTATCATCCAGTTTCCTCAGAGCATATTCCATGTCTTCCTTCCATGCATTCAAAAAGTCAACACAAACATAATAATGTATTTCTCCTGGCTTAACAAATCTAGACGCCTGGCTAATTAAGAATAGATGCTGTGTTGTCACAGTCCCGCTGTCCCGGCAGGTGAGGGCATTGTCATGACTTCAACTCTCTCTATCCGTGTGATGTCTTCTCTTCGGAGTCTTCATGGCTTCGTAGCTTCTACTCGAGGGGCAGGTTGGCATTGCTCTTCTATGCACATACTTAAATCAATTAAATAAACAATTTTACTCTTAACTTTTCATCTGGTCTCAACGGGAATCGAACCCACAACTTGTATTATTGCAGGCAGTAGCTAAAACTATGAGCCACAGCATTCACTGACAAGAATGATAGAATATTCTATACTTGAATGTCCATGAAATCACAGACAGATTGTACTGGTACATAGAGATGCATCTGTATATAGCAGTGTATTTCCATTTACCTGTATTATAGAGGTAAAGAAAAAGTACGATTTTTTTCTTCATATAAGATTACTAAAAAATACTGAAAAACAAAAATGTCATTTTTATGCGCTTTTTAAAAAAAAAATAATTCAGCAAAATAATAAAATAAATCCGCAAATAACAGACATATTTGGTATCCTTGTAATTGTAACAACTCATACAACATAGTGATCAGATAATTTATGGTGATTTGTAAATGGCGTAAAATATTGGCATGATTTTTGGTTCTCCATTAAACCCATAAAAAAGTATTAATAATGTAACGATTAGGCTGTGTTCACATGTAGTGAAAATGCTGAATTTTTTTCTACTGCTTTTTTACTGCAACTGTCCACACCACACGACACAATAACAATCTTCTCTGAATATTGCGTGCTTGCTTCTTTTTTAATGTTTATTTGATGCATTTTTGGTGCCGATTTGAAGCAGCATTTTTAATACTTTTTCTACTAGTACCAAGAAGCTTTGATTCTACATTTAACAATGCAACAGCATTTTTTTTAACTTGCGTTTTTTTCTAGCACATATTCCAATTGTTCTGCCGCTGATGTCTTATTTCTATAAACTAAAACAATAAAGAGTGAGCAGCTAGCTAGCAGAAGCCGACGGAGAAAGAATATGCTATTTCTTTTAATCGCTTCACAGTTTTCGAAACCTGAAGCGATTAAAAGGAGTAACAAGAGACAGAACATGTAATGTCGTTTTTTCTTTGCTGTGTGTTTTGTTCACTTTTTTGCAGAAGTTTTGCAGTGCTTTTTAAGGTGTGTTCCAGGTGCACATTACATATCAAGTGGTTGAATTGATGACTTATGGAGCATGAAAAACTATACTAAATGACATGATTGTTATTTTTCCATTAAATGGAACCTGTCATTTCCCCAGATGCTATTAAACTGCAGATACAGTTTTATTCTGTAGATTAATAGTGTTACAATGCTGTCTGACCTCTTTACTAAAAGTAAATCTACTGGGAGAAAATGAACTTTATTCCTCCCGAGAGTCACCGACTTTCAGTCATAGAGGCATGCACTGAGCGGCTGCAGTCACAGATACGCTGCAGAGAGAGCTGTCAGTCACTGAGCGGTGGCTATGGACACTCCGTGCATGCCTCTATAACCTAAATTCGATGGCTCCTTGGAGGAATAATGTTCCAGTAGCTGCCCTTTTAGTAAGGATGTCAGGAAGCCCTTTAAGTCTGTTACTAAATAGTCATAAGGTAATTATCAATCAATCTATTGTTTCCATCTAATAAAAACACAACCATTTCAGGTGATTGTTTAAAAGTATCAGGACACTGGTGGACACAGACAGAAGAATTCCCGTGTGGCAGAACAGTATATGGGCCCTTTGCAGTCCAATAGCTCATCATAATGCAGAATTCAACCTGCATTGGAGGTCAAAATAGTCCCACTTACCTCTTGGGCTCCTGTGCAGCTTTACAGGTTGCACCAATGACATGTCCGCACCTATAATAGGATATACCCATCATATTGCACTAAAATTTTTTGCACAAATACAGTATTTTAAAGATAGTATTTTTATATGTTAATAGTAAAAAAAATAAACAAGATTAAAAAATTAACTAAATACAGCTTAGCTTACATTGTGTATAGCCTTGTTGTTACTATATAAGCAAAAAAACAGCAGCTTCCAATTGTTTTTCGATTTGGAGAAGATTTTTTTTTACCTGGCAGAGGCAGCCATCTCATTTCAAAGTAAGCTGGCAGAAATCAACCCACCCTTTCAATGTAGGTTTGTATCAAGTTAATATCTAAAGTAAAACGTGGATTATTTTCCATCGTATTCTGGTAACCTGAACATAACTGAACTTGATGTTTTTTTATTTTTTCTCCCAACTTAGCAATCACCGGATGCCTGCTTGTGGGATTGTCTCCATACTCCCAGCTACTTGTGAGGATCGTGGGAGTCATTCTTAGCATTCTTGAAGGCCAGCACAGGATGTCTCTCTTTTATGATTTAGCACTAATGACTTTATATACAATATGTTCAAAAGAAAGTGTGTTTTTGTCAAAAAATTACCCCAAAATATATTTTCATAGGTATTACTTTTCTGAACTTTTTTTATCGAACAGTTAGGAAGAACAATGAATGCAACTATGATTGCAATAAAGGGTTATCCTCATTTCATGAAGTAATGCTAAGACTGGTGAGGGTTAGACCTTTGAGAGCTAAAGCAGTGCTGAGGCCTTTTCCCTGTTTAGGGTCAGTTGAGGTGCTAGAGGTCAGACCCCCACTGATAACAAAGCGATAACTGGTATTGACCTTCTCTTACTTAAAGGGGTTGTCCGGTCCAAATCGATAAGTCTGCAGTAACTCTGTGTGACTGCAGACTTATGCATTCCCCCAGCGCACGCACTGTGTACTGCAGGGATTCGCTGGATTCTGAGCTGGGACTGGAGGGTATGTATGTGTTATACTCCTGGCCAGTGGGCGAGACCACACTTCCATAGACTTGTATTGAGCGAGGCCATGCCCTCTAATCGTCCAACGCCACTGGACAGCCACGTCACTACAAGTGTATGGAGCCAGGCCACACTCACTATACCCTGGCTGGGAGTATGCATAACTCATACATACCCTCCGGTTCCGGGTCAGAAACCGGCGAATCCCCGCAGCTCACAGTGTGTGCACTGGGGAGATTCATAAATGTATAAACTACATACACTGTCAGGTGGGTGAAATTACACTGTTTAAAATGATACCTTGGTTGATGAAATCTGTCCTGTGGTTCTTGTGTAATCTTTACTTTCAGTTTGTAGATAATGATATGCTCGTGCTTCGGGGCGGCCTGTGGGGGGGCGCTCTATCTGGTGCTCTGCTTACTTATTAATCTGTATGCTCTTATGACAGCTCACTATGCCTTCACTGAAAAAACATAACATACAGCACAGTCTGTGTTGTTGTGGGGACCCTCCCGCTCAGGAGAACAACTATACACTGGTTCAGCTTTTCCTTATCAGGACACCAAACACAGGAGTTCCTCTCTCCAGCCCTACTGAACACTGAATGCCTCAGAAAGCTGACTATATATATCCTAGATGCCACCCTGGGGTGGAGATATGGTAAGCAACCTCCCACCCGCTCTATAGTTGTTCACAAAAACATAGCCCTTGAAATGACTGGTTAACCCCTCTGAACACATAGTGTGCTGGAGCAAAACTTCTGGGTTTCAAATCACTGAAGCTAAAAGTCTCAGTGAAACATACCTCCCCTCTTGCACTTTGCCAGTAGCTTTGTCACTGTGGGTATATGTATGGTGTATAATGTGAGTATAATAATATGCTCACCTACTGCTGCTCACTCTGGGATCCAGCACCATTCTTCTGTTCTTCTCACTTCACCACACTTCAGACTATCCAGCTCACTCTATGCATGAGCCGGAAGTCTCGTTTACAATATAAGGCTATGGAACCTCGTTCTGATGCTGAATAAAGCCACTTCTGGGTCACGCGGAGTGCAGTATGACCTGAAGAGGTTGAAAAGCAGTGAGGTCACTGAGAAGAGGAGCAAAAAGGTGCTGGATCCTGGAGAAGATGGTGTTGAATATATTAATACACTCACACTACATTACATACACATATACACACATTTAATGGGAAAAAACTCAATGGGTGTGCTTCTTTAAATGTAATGTCCATATCTACTAAAAAAAAGGTATAGTAGATAGCTATCTCTATGTGTCTCAGAAATATTAGGAGAATGGGTTCTGTTGGCCCCTGTTTCACCTTCCAGAAAAGTGTATATGAGTTACATGTGGCTATAGCTATCAATATTAGTTCTGGACTCCTTTCTGTTTGTCATTTATGGCATATACTTTTGCTATGCAAAAAATGTTTCAGAATCCCATTAAAGTTTATTCGAGCCCTTGGGAGTAATTCAGTATGACAATATGACCCTTGGACCAGAATATGTTGTGAATCCTTGCTATAAGGAAATAGACGGCATTATAAAAAGTTGACACGTATGATTTTTGGCCATGTAACGCAGTACTGCAGGATGTCTCGGTTTTTATAGGTAACCATCTGATGTGCTTGGGGTCTCCTGAATCCCTCCAGACAGATGATGTTGGGAATAGAATCACACAGCTGAAATTTAGCCTCACAATCCCTTTATTTTTCTGAAAGATACGCCTTTGCTCGAGATACCGGGTGCTTTCTCCACCCTTCCCACACTCATATATATGAGACATTCCTAAAAGATTGCTGATGACTAGATTAGACTCCTATTTTATGAGTATGGACATCTTTAATGTCGTTTTTCTTTCTGCTCTTGCTGGAAGATCCCCTGCCCTGTATGACTAAGATCCAGGGAGTTTAAAGGTTTGAAATACGTAATAACTCCCATGCCTAATAGACCTTTTGCCTAATTTTTTATGGAATATAGACTGATAAAGATTTTTTTAACAATTTGGAATCAACAATGATTTTATTTACTCACATGTCTAAATCTCCCACTGCCTTGGAACCTTCTGTGTGGGATTGACTCTCCCAAGTTCTCCTGTGCACAGTGTTCATTGTGACTGCGAGACGATAGGAGGGTGAGCTGATTTAAGGCCACGGCCCCACTATCAGTATTCGGTGAGTATTTTTTCTCAGGAGTGGGAGCCAAAAACAGGTGAGGAACAATCAGAGAAAATGTGTAATAGAAACAAGTCACCAATTCTGAATTTATCACCACTCCTGGTTTTGGCTCCCACTCCTGAGAAAGAATACTGACCGAATACTGACCAAATACTGATAGTGGGGCTGTGTCCTAATTCTCATTGTTTCTTATTTCTCAACCTCTCCTCACTCTTTTCTGTTAGCATTGCAACACCCTGTTTCTTTTATGCTTGTATTAGTGCACAAAGTGAACGCACTTTTCACATCCCAGGATCTGGCAATCTAAACTCTTTTTTTCTTTATATATTATTTTTATTTCAATGGAGGTCAAAGCTCCGGTAAATATGTCTGTAAAAAATGTTTATTAACTACTTAAAGCACCACTCCAGCTTTTTATTTTTGATTTCAATGATGGAGTGGTGTGACTAATAAATTCATCCAAAAAATCGAAGTGGAGGTTATTTGGCACCAGCTCTTTCTTTCCTAGCAAAATTTATTTCCCATATGTTTATCAAATCAGCCAGATGCAGAAATTCTTGGTGGTACACACCTTAGTGATAAATCAATGTCATTCAAATAGAAAAGTATTAAAATAGCACTCACCAAGTTCTGCAAAATACGTGTTCTTTAATCCATTAGAAGTACAAACATAATGGCAGGCAGGGAGCGAGCAAGGAGATTGTGTAGGATGACGGCCGTTTTACGCTGTCAAGGCGCTTCTACTGGTCCAAATCATTCCAATGATTGCTACTTTTCTATTTGAATAACACTGACTAATAAGTTCCCTTCCCCTAATACTATACTTACCAGTCACCATCTTCTTCTGCTATGGGTGCTGCTAAAGTCATCTTCTGCAGATTGTGACCTGCTGGATCACTCCAGTGTTTGCTGGGTGATCCGGAAGTCACAGCTCAGTGTAAGCCTATGAGAGCCAGAACGTAGCCAGAACAAGGTTCTCATAGACTTATCGTATTTTTCGGACCATAAGACGCACTTTTTTTCCCCAAAATTTGGAAGAAAAATGGGGGGTGCGTCTTATGGTCCGAACGTTACTTTACCGGTGGTGGTGGAGTGGGGATTGTAGGGTCCTCTGGCGGCGGCAGAGGTGAGATGCGGCTGGAGCTGGGGCCTGTACCTGTGCTGGTGTCAGGTGGTGAAGCAGAGGAGCCGGGGCCTGTGCCGGGCTGTGAGTGGCGTCCGGCGGTGAGGCAGAGGAGCAGGAGCCTCTGCTGGGCTGTGAGCGGTGTCCGGCGGTGCGGCAGAGCAACGTGTGCGGCAACCATCTTCCCGAAGCCGTGATCCATGGGAAAATGGCCGCCGGAGCCAGCGCATGCGCCGACCTGGAGCCGCACACGCTCCTCTGCCTCACCGCCAGACGCCACTCACAGGTCCAGGCCCCAGGCAAGTCCACCGGCCCCAGGCCCGTCCACAGGCCCCAGGCCCCAGGCAAGTCCACAGGCCCCAGGCAAGTCCACAGGCCCCAGGCCAGTCCACAGGCCTCAGCCGGTCCACAGGCCCCAACCAGTCACCGGCATCTCACCTCTTCTGCTGCTACCGGGTTCCTGAGGCAGGGACAGAAACAGAGGGACCTGCGATCCTTCATGTATCCAGGGTCCGCAGCATTCCTCAACTACCGCCGGGCCAGTTTCCTGAAGGACCCTGCCTCCTGCTCCACCCCCCCCAGGTAAGATACCTAATCAGACTATAAGACGGACCCCATCTTATAAAAATTTTTTTTTTCCTATTTTCCACCCCAAAATTTGGGGTGCGTCTTATGGTCCGGTGCGTCTTACAGTCCGAAAAATATGGTACATTGAGAGCTTGTGACTAGTGATGAGCGAGCACTAAAATGCTTGGGTACTCGTTGTTTGAGTCAAGCAAATTGGAATGCTCGAGTGCTCGATCCGAGCAATGAGCCCAATGTAAGTCTATGGGAAACTCAAGCATTTTTCCAGCGGCGGACCCTGGAGGTCTGCAGAGGGCCTAAAAATTGCCCAAATCAATGGGAACAGTTCTCAAATGACATGGGAACAGCATAGAGAAGACCCCTGGAAACATTTCTGACTCCCAGGTCACTGCTGTGAACAGTGTTGTCAGAGTATTACGTCACTTTTATGGACTCACAATAAAACATACAAAAACGAAACCAAAATGGATTTTCCTGGGAAAAATGTTAAGAAGCATCCATTCCAGGGTAAAGACTTGTATATAAGGCAAAATAAATAACCAAAAACATAAATGCTCCTCCACACCTTTGGCTATGTTCACACGTAGCGTTTTTGATGCGTTTTTGCACTTTTGCATTGCTTTCAACGGTGAAAAATAAATTCATTAGTAAATGTCATTTTAACATTTTACTACATTATCTGGCCATGTTGTGTGTGAGACATGATCAGACATATCCTGTTTCATTTATGAAGGAGGGACTCTGAAAGTCACAAAGCCTATTTTTATAGGGCCATCAGTCGGCCCTTACTATTCTTAAAGGGCCATCAGTCGGCCCTCATTATTCTTAGAGAGCCATCAGCCGGCTATGCTTTTTTGTTCCCATTATTAACGAATGGGTCTCCTATACTGTTATTGCGTATGCAGTGACTGCAAGGGCTACCAAAAATTTGGACGGACCTCAATACCCCTTTGAAGAGACATAGAGGAGGACCTCAGTAAAAAAATTGTTCCCATTATAAAGGAGTGGGTCTCCCATGCAGTGACTGCAAGGGCTGCCTAAATTTGAGAAAAACCCCAATACCAATTTAAAGACACATAGAGGTGGGCCTCAGTAACAAAATGTTCCCATTAGAAAGGAGCTGTTCTACTATACAGTTATAGTGTATGCAGTGAGTACAATGGCTGCCTAAATTTAGGAAAAACCCCAATACCAATTTAAAGACACATAGAGGTGGGCCTCCGTAACAAAATGTTCCCATTATAAACGAACGGGTCTTCCATACTGTTCTTGCGTATGCAGTGGCTGCAACAGCTGCCAAAAATTTGGATGCATTCCAATGCCCCTTGGAAGAGACGTAGAGGAGGACCTTATGAAATTTTTTTTCCCATTATTAGGAAGTGGGTCTCCCATACTGTTATTGTGGCGCCCAGCTGCGCTTGGTACCACAGATCCTAGAAGAGTGCATTAATGGAATCCTCCACAAGAGGCCCCCATAAACATTCACACATCTCCACCTTCCACCTCAGACCAGCAGAGGGAGCCCGTTAGGGATATAAATAGGGAAGGTGGAGCTAGGCAGTTAGTTAGTCTGGAGTGCACAGAGAAGCACGTGGGTTGCTGTGTAGGCAAGCTAAGCCTCCAGTGGTCCTGAAGCCCAGTCTAGACTCAGGAGTTCAAGTAAGTGAGCCCAAGGTGTGCCGACGCCTGTAAGAGCGGTGAAGGGCGGCAAGCTGCCGTTAGTGTGAGCAGCCTAGTGAGGGCGCGAGCGTGGCCGAAGGTGAGTGGAAAGTGAGTAGCAGTGGGGGCAGAGGAGCTTACCCAGCTCACCCCGAAACATATACCGGACACCGGGTCCGAGCTTACCGGGATCTCTACGACCCAGTAAGGCATAACATGGAATCCCTGGAGAACTACAGGTCCCAGATTCACCAGAGAGCTGATATGTAACAGAGCCAGGAGACACATAGGCCCCATAAGCTAGGAGCGTGGACTCCAAGAGAAGGCCCTACCACAACTTCAGCCGGTGCAGGACAGAGATAAAGTTAGGCCTAGCTTCAGGCAGGTCAGAAACTTACTACGCAGAGGCAAGAAACAGGAGGCCCTACACCCGCTCATTGGGGAGGATCCTGATATGCACCCTTAACCCTACAGTGCTCCGGGACGTGCCTGAATTTCCATCAGTAAAAGGTACTGAATTGACTATCGTGTCTGTCCCTGTTCTTGCTCTGACCCGGCTGGGTCTCGCCTGTCCTGCATCCCCCTCTCCGTACGCTGCCCTGAGGCCTAGCTCCACCTGTGGGGAGCTATACCATCGAGCTGCCTTATCACCGGCCTCAGTGGACTGCCGCAGCGCTAGTGATTCTCACCAGAAACCACAGGTGGCATCACGAACTTCCATAAAATTAACAAACAATCCCCTTTTAAAAGCTGACCCCAGGGTACGGGCCCGGGAGCCGACCACCGCGACATCCCCAAGGGCTGCCAAAAATTTGGAGGCACTCCAATGCCCCTTGCAAAAGACGTATAGGAGGGCCTCATGAATTTTTTTTCCCATTATTAGGAAGTGGGTCTCCCATACTGTTATTGCCTATGCAGTGAATGCAAATTTGGACGCACTCCAATGCCCCTTTGGAAAAGACGTAGATATTGTGATATGGTGGTGATATGGTGGTGATATGGTGGTGGAGGATGAGGATGAGGAGAAGGAGGAGGACAAGAGCAAATTGACAAAATCATGAAGCGTATACTCATGTCTGGATGTGAAAAGGTGCATGGGAATACACCTCCCAAAATAAGACACTGTATTTGAGTTTATGTTACACAGCTATCATTCGGTGGTGTTGAGAAGTCTGGCCCAATCCAGCCCTTGTTCATTTTTATAAGAGTCAGCTTGTCAGCATTTTCAGTTGACAGGCGGATGCGCCTATCGGTTATAATTCTACCAGCGACACTAAAAACTCGCTCTGACAAAATGCTAGGGGCAGGGCAGGCCAGGACCTCCAAGGCGTAGAGAGCCAGTTCATGCCACGTGTCCAGCTTGGATACCCAATAATTAAAAGGCACAGAGGAATCACAGAGGATGTTGATACGGTCGGAAGGGTACTTCAGCATCTTTCCAAACTTTTCCCTCCTTGTGAGACTATCCTGCGCATTAGGGCTTGTGCGATGGTAGGGTCTGAGAAAACTGTCCCAGAACTTTGACAGTGTTCCACTGCCTCTTCTAGATTGGATATGTGTCTCTCTCGCCTGGGTTGCTTGGTTGTCCAACGAACTGCGACCTCTGCTGCCAGCGTTTTCAGATGGGAATTTTTTTAATAATTCCGCAACAAGGGCCTTCTGGTACTGCCCCATTTTAGGAGACCTGTCCGCCGCGGGAATAAGAGATAGAAAGTTCTCCTTGTAGCGTGGGTCTAGAAGTATCACCAACCAGTAATGAGTGTCACCCAAAATTTGGAGAGCGCGAGGGTCACGGGAAAGGCAGTGTAACATAAATTCAGCCATGTGTGCCAGACTGCTAACAGGCAAGACTTCCATGTCCTCACCAAGAGGATGACTGACCATGCTCTCCTCCTCATCCTCCTCCTCCCTCTCCTCAGAACATCCACACTGAACAGACGGTATTACAGTTGTGCGGGTAGTACCGTCTATAGCGCAGGAAACTAGTTCCTGTTCTTTCTCCTCCTCCTCTTCCTCATTGTCACCCAATCGACATTGGGATGAGATGAGGCTGGGCTGTATGGACTCACCCTGTATGGTTCCCTGCCCCATCTCATCGTGCACCACCTGCAATTCCTTCTGGTTAATTGTGAGCAGCGAGCATTTCAGAAGACAGAGAAGCAGAATGGTGAAGCTAATTATGGTGTCATCGCCGCTCACCATCTTGGTGGAGTCCTCAAAGTTTTGGAGGATGGCACAGATGTCTGACATCCATGCCCACTCCTGAGGTCTTATGTGTGGAGTCTGACCTAAATACCGATGGCCGTGTTGATGCTGGTAGTTAATAACTGCCCTCTTCTGTTCACAAATCCTTCCCAACATCTGCAACATAGTGTTCCAAGGCGTGGTGACATCACACACATGTCAGTGAGATGGAAGCTGCAAACGCTGTTGAAGCACAACAAAGGCGGCGGAAGCTGTAGCTGACTTTCTAAAATGGGCACACACGCGGCGTACTTTGTCAAGTAGATCTGGCAGATCTGGGTAGGTTTTGAGAAACGGCTGAACCACGAGGTTAAGCACATGGGCCAGGCATGGTACGTGTGTGAGCTCGCCTCACTTGAGAGCCCCCACCAGGTTCCGCCATTATCACACATGACCATGCCTGGCTGTAGGTTCAGCGGTGTCAACCACAGATCTGCCTGCTCTTTCAGAGCTGTCCACAACTCTTCAGTGGTGTGTGGTTTATCACCTAAGCATATTAGCTTCAGCATAGGTTGTTGCCTCTTGGCCGGGGCAGTGCTGCAGTGCTTCCAGCATGTGACTGATGTGGTCATTTCGGAGATGGAGGCTGAAGAGGAGGAGGAGGAGGTACAGGAGCTGTAGAATGTGGGGGCAACCCTGACTGACCCAGGGCCCGCAATCCTCGGCATCGGGAGGATGTTGTTATGATCTGCTACAAGCACTAAGGAAAGAAAGGAGATCTGTCCCTACAATAGAACTAAGCTAGATCCCTACGATGTAACGGGGAACCTGATCCTGCGATCAGACCCGCTAAAGTCCTCGGCTAGTCTGTACGAAGACCTATAGATGCAAGGGAGGGATCCCTACAAGAACTAGGGACTGGGATAAAGTTGGACACCTCCTAGCAGAGATTGTAGCAGTAAAAGTCAAACACACAACATAGAACATAAAGGTCCGAAGACCTAGCTAAACTGACTGAGAAAGGTAACTAAGCACCAGGCTAGCTTAAGAGTAGAGATTACAATGAAGTCCAGCAAGGCCAGGAGGACGGAGAAGGATTAAATAAGCAAAAAAGGTCATGTGACCAGCAAGATAGAAAAAACCTAACAGGAGAGTTCTAACAGTACCCCCTCTTCTATGAGGATCCTCCGGATCCCCTAGGCCCAGGCTTATCAGGAAACCTCTTGTGAAACGCTCTGACAAGTCTGGAAGCAGAAACATCATCCGCCCTCACCCATGAGTTATCCTCGGGTCCGAAACCCTTCCAAGCGACGAGATACTGCAAACTCCCTCTATACCGTCTAGAATTTAGGATGCGGGAAATTTCGTATTCCCCATCCTCCACCACCGGAGGAACAGTGGCAGAGGCGTCTCCATCCGACACATAAGCTCTTTTCAACAGAGAAACATGAAACACCGGATTATTCTTCCAGGAGGTAGGAACCTCCAACCTAACAGCAGATTGGTTAACTACCTGAAGCACCTTAAAGGGCCCTACAAACTTGGGACCCAATTTTTTAGAAGGAATCCTCAACCGCAGATTCTTAGAGGACAACCAAACCATGTCACCAATAGCAAACAAAACCTCTTGCCGTTTCCTATCAAAGTACCTCTTAGATTTTTTGTTAGCCTCCTGAAGATTACCACGCACATCCGTCCAAACTCTCTCCAAATCACCGGAAAAACTCTCCTCCTCAGGCACAGCCGATACCAATTTGGAGAATGACCCAAAAGACGGATGTCTCCCAGAACAACAAAAAAAAGGCGAACAACCAGCAGAAGAGGATGTATGGTTGTTAAGAGCAAACTCAGCAAGTGGCAGAAACTCAGACCACCCCTCCTGATTGTCTGCCACAAAACAATGCAAGAACTGCTCAACATCCTGATTCTTCCTTTCTGTCTGGCCATTAGACTCAGGATGATATCCGGATGAAAACGACAAATGAACTCCTAACCTGTCACAAAAAGCACGCCAAAAACGAGCCACGAACTGAGGTCCCCTATCCGAAACAATGTCAGTAGGAACGCCATGTAGTCTGACAATTTCCTTGACAAAGGCCTTAGCGAGTGTCTTAGCGCAGGGCAGTTTGATGAAAGGAACCAAGTGGCGCATCTTGCTAAAACGGTCCACGACCACCCAGATGACTGTGAAACCCTCAGAGGGGGGAAGGTCAGTAATGACAATGCAAGAACTGCTCAACATCCTGATTCTTCCTTTCTGTCTGGCCATTAGACTCAGGATGATATCCGGATGAAAACGACAAATGAACTCCTAACCTGTCACAAAAAGCACGCCAAAAACGAACCACGAACTGAGGTCCCCTATCCGAAACAATGTCAGTAGGAACGCCATGTAGTCTGACAATTTCCTTGACAAAGGCCTTAGCGAGTGTCTTAGCGCAGGGCAGTTTGATGAAAGGAACCAAGTGGCGCATCTTGCTAAAACGGTCCACGACCACCCAGATGACTGTGAAACCCTCAGAGGGGGGAAGGTCAGTAATAAAGTCCATAGCCAGATGTGTCCAAGGTGCACTAGGAACCTCCAGAGGGCAAAGCAACCCCGCTGCAGGAGTATGTGAAGACTTAGATCTAGCACACACCGTACATTGACGCACCCACTTAATGACTTCCTTCTGCCATCCAGGCCACCAAAAACTGCGACCCACAAGTCTCTTGGTCTCAGAAATTCCTGGATGACCTGCCAACCGAGACTCATGACACTCAACAAACAAATCTCTCCTAAAGGTCCTAGGCACAAACAACCTCCCATGGGGAGTGTTAGATGGGGCATTCTCCTGTGCTTTAAGAATCTCATCTTCCAAAACGGAGTCCAATGCAGCAATCACAACACCTTCTTGTAAAATGCTCCCCTCCTCCTCAGCACCGACCATGGGAGAAAAGCTGCTAGACAAAGCATCAGCTTTAACATTCTTGGTACCCGGGATGTAAGTAACGGAAAAATTAAACCGCGAGAAAAAAAGTGCCCACCTAGCCTGACGGGCATTCAAGCGCTTGGCAGCATCAAGATAGATCAGATTTTTATGATCAGTGAAAACCTGAATGGGAAATTCAGCACCTTCCAAGAGATGACGCCAGTGTTCAAATGCGAGTTTAATAGCCAGCAATTCCCAATTACCAATATCGTAATTAAGTTCAGTCTCAGAAAATTTTTTTGAAAAAAAAGCACAGGGATGTACGCCATCCTTGTTTTTCTGAGACAACACCGCACCGACCCCCACCGAAGAAGCATCAACCTCAACCAAAAATGGCTTAGTCACATCAGGCTGCATAAGGATGGGAGCAGAGCTGAACCTCTCCTTTAGAAACACAAAAGCTTCAATGGCCTCAGTAGTCCACTGAACCGCATTAGCACCTTTCCTGGTGAGATCGGTCAGTGGTTTGACAATAATAGAAAATATTTTAATGAATTTTCTGTAATAATTGGCGAAACCCAAAAACCTCTGTATCGATTTCAAACCAATAGGCCTAGGCCATTCCTGAACCGCCTGAACCTTCACAGGGTCCATCTCAAAGCCCTCACTGGAGATAATGTAGCCCAAAAACTAATTCTCTGTACAGCGAACTCACATTTCTCCAGCTTAGCAGAAAGCGAATTGTCAATTAATAGCTGTAATACCTCACGTACGCTCCGCCAATGAGACTCCAGATCCGGTGAATAATCAAAATGTCATCCAAATACACAACCACATTTTTGCCGATCAAAGGTCTAAGGATGTCATTAATAAGATTCTGAAAAATGCTGGAGCATTGGTAAAACCAAAAGGCATAACCAGATTCTCAAAATGACCCACAGGAGTGTTAAAAGCAGTCTTCCATTCATCACCCTCCTTCATGCGCAACAAATTGTATGCCCCCCGGAGATCAATTTTAGAGAACCACTTGGCCCCCACTAACTCGTTAAACAAATCAGGAATCAATGGCAGTGGGTAAGGATTGCGTACAGTAATTTTATTAATCTCACGAAAATCCAGACAAGGACGTAAACCGCCGTCCTTTTTTTTAACAAAAAAAAAATCCAACAGCCACAGGAGACTTGGAAGGCCTAATGTGATCGGCGGCCAAGCTTGTCTGTATGTATTCCTCCAAAGCCTTTCTCTCAGGAATAGTAAGATTAAATAAACGACTTTTAGGAAGAGTCGCTCCAGGGACAAATTCAATGGTACAATCATAGTCTCTATGGGGAGGCAAAATTTGTGACTCCTCCTCAGAAAAAACTCTCCAAAAATCCTGAATAGGTACAGATAATTCCCCTTTTTCCACCACAGCAATACATCCGTTACAACACTTGTCATAACACTTAGGGCTCCAGGACTTAATTTCATTGGTAGACCAATCCAGTACAGGATTGTGCAATTTTAACCAGGGTAACCCCAAAACTACTGGAGAAGGCAAATTATTTAATACTACCAAATCCAAATTTTCTTGGTGAATACGATTAATAGTGAGGGGAAATTCACAGACCTTGTGAGTAACACTCTTCAAGGGGGAGCCATCGACAGAAACCACAGCAATAGGGGATGACAAAGGTTTGGGTTTTAATTTAAGTTTTTCCAAGAATCCCCCATCAATCGCATTCAGAGTAGAACCACAATCCACAAATATCCGAAATTCAATTAATTCTTCCTGAGCAGCAGTAGTAGCAGAAAGAAATACCCCCTTAGTATTTAAACAGGCTATACGGGCGTAACTGACTTTTTTTTTTCTTTGTTCATACGAAGCACACGGTTCTTAATAAAATGGTCAGATTTCCCGCAATAAAAGCACAAACCTTCAGAAGATCTGCGGTCTTTTTCCTGAGAGCGGGGTGCCATCGCCCCAATCTCCATCAGCTCTCCAATGTCAGTACAGACCCTCTCAAGACTCGGAGCTGACATGGCAGAGGATTTACTCTCATTAACCCTTGCACGCAGTCTCCTGTCCACCCGTATAGCTAATTGCATTGCCTCCTGCAAGTTTCCAGGTGTGGGATAAGCAATCAGCAAATCCTTAACCCTTTCACCTAGCCCCGCAAGAAACAAACTTTTCAAAGCTGAATCGTTCCACCCCACCTGGGCAGACCACCGACGGAAGTGAGAACAATATTTTTCCACATTACCTGATCCCTGCCTCAAACGTCTCAATTCAGTCTCAGCTGATGAGACACGATCAGGATCATCATACAACAAACCCAAAGCAGAAAAAAAACTATCCACTGATCTAAAGCATGGATCACTAGGTTGGAGAGAAAAGGCCCATCCCTGAGGTTCTTTGCGCAAAAGTGACATTATGAACCCTATGCGCTGTGATTCATCACCAGAGAATCTGGGTCTCAAACGAAAATACAACAAACAAGCATTTTTAAAGGAAAATCACCAAAAAATAAATCAGGCAAACGTACCTTTGACTCCACAAAATGTGCTCCAGAACAGCTACTCACGTGTTGTTGGAGCTCGGCCACCTCCAGAGAGAGTCCCTGCAGGCGTTGAGCCAAATCCTGAACCGACACTATGATGGAAACTGGAGGTCTTTCCTTAGAGATATTTTTGGGCTGGACTTACTGTTATGATCTGCTACAAGCACTAAGGAAAGAAAGGAGATCTGTCCCTACAATAGAACTAAGCTAGATCCCTAGATCCCTACGATGTAACGGGGAACCTGATCCTGCGATCAGACCCGCTAAAGTCCTCGGCTAGTCTGTACGAAGACCTATAGATGCAAGGGAGGGATCCCTACAAGAACTAGGGACTGGGATAAAGTTGGACACCTCCTAGCAGAGATTGTAGCAGTAAAAGACAAACACACAACATAGAACATAAAGGTCCGAAGACCTAGCTAAACTGACTGAGAAAGGTAACTAAGCACCAGGCTAGCTTAAGAGTAGAAATTACCATGAAGTCCAGCAAGGCCAGGAGGATGGAGCAGGATTAAATAGGCAAAAAAGGTCATGTGACCAGCAAGATAGAAAAAACCTAACAGGAGAGTTCTAACAGATGTGTTCCATCCCATGGTCCGACTGGGTGCCAGCTTCCGCTATATTAACCCAGTGTGCCATCGGGGAGATGTACCATCCCTTCTCACAAGCACTTGTCCACGTGTCTGTGGTTAGGAGGATCTTCCCAGTAACTGCGTTGATGAGGGCATGGCTAATGTTCTGGGACACGCGCTTGTGTAATGCGGGGATGTCAAACCAGGAGAAATAGTGGCGCCTGGGGACTGAGTAGCGAGGGATGGCCACCGCCATCAGGTTGTGGAAAGCTTCCATCTTCACGAGACTTAAAAGCAACATTTCAAGCGCAAGCATTCGCGAAATGTGTGAATTTAGTAGTGTGGCCTATGGGGCATTGGCTGCGTATTTGCGCTTGCGTTCCAAGGACTGGGGTAGGGACAAATGAACGCTGCACTGGGACAAGAACGTGGATGTGGCTGCTGATGGTGCTAGTTGAGAGTGTGCAACAACTGGTGCAGGGCGGGAGACATTTTCGCATGTGCCATAGAAAGGGGATTGGCGTGCATGCACAACAGCAGTACAAGCAGCGGTGTCACCCACAGACATTGTTTCTGGACCCTGGCGTTCGTCCCACTTAGTCGGGTGCTTTGCTGTCATGTGCCTGATCATGCTGGTGGTGGTCAGGCTGCTAGTTTTGCTACCCCTGCTGATGCTGGACTAGCAGATGGTGGAAATGGCTTTTTTGGGGCTATTTGCAGAGTCTTTAAAAAGCAACCAGACTCGGGAATACCTAACAGTTGTAATGGCAACTTCCGTCATGTTGGTGTTCCGGGGACAGCGGTTGACTGCCTTGTGACTGCGGCCACCACACTGCTTCTTCCTGCCTGTTGTGGTGCTACTCCTCCCTCCCCCTGTGTGCTGCTGTCCTCGCTCTGCATGTCGATGTCACCCTTGCCAGGTTGGGTCAGTGACTTCATCGTCCACCACCTCGTCTTCCACTTCCGCACCCTGGTGCTCCTCCTGACTTTCTAGCAATTGTGTCTCATCATCATCCACCTCTTGAGACAGTAATTGCACTTTCTCACCATTGCCTTCGTGTGACCGTGGCTGCTCTAATATTTGGGCATCGCTACACGCGTTCTCCTCTTGCCCTGCTTGAAGCTTGCCGGGCAAGAGGCCCAAATCTATAAATGGAAAAGTGAACAGCTTTTCAGTGTGTCCAAGTGTGGCATCAGTTGTCTCTGGCACTCAGCATGGTGGGAGGAAGGAGGATCAGGGTGAGGAATATGCGGTCCAGACTCACTACTACTGAGACTTGACCGTGTGGAAGACAGGGTGGTGGTGGTGGCAAAGTGAATGGAAGCATTATCTGCTATTTATCCAACAACCTTTTGACACTGCTCTAGGTTCAACAGTAGTGTGCTGCGGGCCCCTAGCAATTGGGACAGGAAGGTCCAGCGACAAGATATGGGTGTTTGTTGTGCCACAATTTCAGCTTAACCACGGCCTCGGCCTCTGCATGCACCATCACCGTCCCTTTCCATGTGCCTTGCCCATTTTAAATGGAGGATTATATTTTTCCACATTCACTAGAAATGGCTGGATTTGTACCGCAGTTATATGTGATAGGTCTGACGGACACCCACGATTTTAAATAGCGGCCGTGTAGTTTACTATTCTTCACAGCGACCACGTGTGAATAGCTTCACTGACACACTAATGCAAAACTCTAAATGGAGGACAATATTTTCCACGTTCACTACAAATGACTGGATTTGAACCGCAGTTATATGTGATACGTGTGACGGACACCCACGGTTTTAAATAGCGGCTCTGTAGCTTACTATTCTTCACAGTGACCACGTGCAAATAGCTTCACTGACACACTGATGCAAAACTCTAAATGGAGGACAATATTTTCCACGTTCACCACAAATGGCTGGATTTGAACCCCAGTTACATGTGATACGTCTGACAGACACCCACAGTTTTAAATAGCGGCCCTGTAGTTTACTATTCTTCACAGCGACCTCGTGTGAATAGCTTCACTGACACACTTATGCAAAACTCTAAATGGAGGACAATATTTTCCACGTTCACTACAAATTTTTGGATTTTTATCGCTGTAATATGGGATCACGTCTGATGTTGGAAAAGATCTGGCTGTATTCTGCAGTGCTAACAAACAAATGGAGCACTAAAATGGTGTATTCTGGATTGGTTTTTCAGCAAATAATCAGGATTAAGATAAAAAAAATTAGCCCTGGCCCATGATATCTGGGGCTATGTCTACAGATATCTGTAACAGCAGCAGGCAGAATGTGCAATGGACCCTCTTGTGCTGTATACACTGCCACAAACCCTGCCTGCCTAACTCCTGCTATCACCACTGAATATATGCAGCTGGATTAGTCCTCAGAAGGACTGTTAGTTCAGATGGATATATATATATATATATATATATGTTGTGGAATACCTATACTAACTATAAAGAAGCAAATCTCTCCCTGACTCAGCATCACCTCTCCCTACTCTGCCTGTTTCCAGGGTAGACTGTGACGAGCATAGCGGCGCCAGGTCTTATATAGACCTGATGACGCTGTGCGGCCAGCCAATCACTGTAATGCCCACAACCAACATGCTTACAGCATTACAGTGCGTGACAGGCAATCCCTGCATGTTCATTGGCTCTCTAAAGAGTACCAAACATGCAGAGCGGGGACCCGAGCTCCCGCCCGAGCAACCCGGAAATACTTGCCGAGTGTCGAGCATGTAGAGCACAGTGATGCTCGGGCGAGTACCGAGTAGTGGCGAGCAGGCTCGCTCAACACTACTTGTGACCGTTAACTCTGACTTCCAGTCAGTCAGAAGTTGCAGTCACAAGATAGCCGATTGGGACCGGAGCGTTGCCAGGATTAGCTGGAGGCAGCAGCTGGTAATTATAATATTAGGGGCAGGGAACTTACATTAGTGCCACCACTTCAGCCCTGAAATAAAAAGAAAAAAACTCTGGAGTGGTGCTTTAATTATATTTGTTGAATAGTTTCTGAAGTTTATTTTTATATACCATTGCGCTAAAGAGGATCTCTAAAGAGAGAAAACAGTTTAGTGTAAATATGTGTAAACCATCCTGTAACAACGGAGTTTTACACGCCAGTATTTATACAGTGTAAGCATTTCAAGAAAGCTTTCCCATAACTGCTGTTGTTGTTATTCCCAATCAGTTAGACATACACTGAGAGTATCACACAAAGTCTAAGACTCTGGGTTTTCTGCCAAATTACATGAGCTCAGTTCAATGTGTTTCCTTGCTAAGTAGATAAAGCTGCTCATGCTACCAATAGTGATATTCCTAATTGTAGATTTCATGTCTTAAAGCTCAAGTAAAGCCTCTCAAAATTGTAAAGAGGAGAAAGGAAGAACATTTCCATTCTACCACATAGTTTACAAACATCAATCCGAAAGTTGATATAAGTTTTTTTGTTTACCGCATTATTATGGCTTTATGATCTGTTTATATTGGAAAGATAATTATTTTCATCTTGTCATATTCTTATATTTATTTGTTTAAATAAAAATAAATTGTAATAATTTAATAATAACCTTCTGTAAAGCAGTGTCCTACTGGTCGTAATGGCAGCCCATGTTGCTGCTATGGGGCACATGAGTCGGCGTAGCCCGGCGTAATTTGGTGCCACATCCCTCTCCCACTCGACATTTTAATTTCATTGGTCCGGCAGCGGACAATCAGCGCCGCGGGATTTCTGAAAAAAGATGGCGGCCGTTAGCGGCTCATCTGCGGGACGGAGCTGAGTGGCGATGAAGCCGGGAGATGAGCGCCGCAAGGCGCTCATCTCCCGGCCGGTAGCAGCGGAAGGACCGCCGGCGTCGCTGACCTCCATGCGGAAGAGAGGACCGGGGAGCGGCGCTGCGGGTCGGGATACTTCTGCTGCGAGCGCCCACTCATGTTCCGGGTTCTCGCAACGGAAGTAGCGGTACAGGCAGCGGCGCTCCCCGGTGCTCACCAAGACGATTCGATGATTGGTCGCGGTCTTCGGACCCGACCAATCACTGATCTTAGCGCAAAAGTTAAACACTGCTGTGCTGATTGGTCGCGGACGCTGCCCGTGACCAATCACCGATTTGGGCGCCACATTTAAATATCGGCCGCGACCAATCAGCACAGCGGTGTTTAAATGTGGAGCCAAGATCGGTGATTGGTCGCGGCCAATATTTAAATTTGGCGCCCAAATCGGTGATTGGTCGCGGGCAGCGTCCGCGACCAATCAGCACAGTAGTGTTTAACTTTTGCGGCAAGATCAGTGATTGGTCGCGGGCCAAGACGGCGACCAATCACCGATTTGTGCGGCACATTTAAATAGCGGCCGCGACCAATTGGATGTCAGCGCCGCTCCCCGGTCCTCCCTTCACACCCTAGCGGCATGGATGTCAGCGGCGCTGCCTGTGCGGATACTTCCGCTGCGAGAACCCGGGACATGAGCGGGCGCTCGCAGCAGAAGTATCCCGACCCGCAGCGCCGCTCCCCGGTCCTCCCTTCACACCCTAGCCGCTGATGTCCCCACAGTATCCACATGGTGTTACAAACGTCCGGACATTTGTGTTAAAAATCGCTGATTGGTCGCTGTCGCTGCCCGCGACCAATCACCGATTTGGGCGCCAAATTTAAATATCGGCCGCGGCCAATCACCGATCTTGGCTCCACATTTAAACACCGCTGTACTGATTGGTCGCGGACGCTATTTAAATGTGGCGCCAAAATCGGTGATTGGTCGTGCCCAGCGTCAGCGACCAATCAGCACAGCGGTGTTTAAATGTGGAGCCAATATCGGTGATTGATCGTGGCCGATATTTAAATTTGGTGCCCAAATCGGTGATTGGTCGCGGGCAGCGCCAGCGACCAATCAGCGATTTTTAACACAAATGTCCGGACCTTTCTAACACCATGCAGATACTGTGGGGACATCAGCAGCTAGGGTGTGAAGGGAGGACCGGGGAGCGGCGCTGCGGGTCGGGATACTTCTGCTGCGAGCAGTCGCTCATGTCCCGGCTTCTCACAGCGGAAGTAGCCGCACAGGCTGCGCCGCTCCCCGGTCCTCACTAATACGATTCCGCTCCCCGCTCCTCACCAATACGATTCGCTGATTGGGCGCGCTCTCCACACGCGACCAATCAGTGATCTTGGCGCTAAAGTTAAACACCGCTCTGCTGATTGATCGCGGCCGCTGCCCGCGACCAATCACCTATTTGGGCGCCACATTTAAATAGCAGCCGCGACCAATCACCAATTTTGACGCCACATTTAAACACTGCTGTGCTAATTGGTCGCGGACGCCAGCCACGACCAGTCAGCGAGCTTGGCGCCAAATTTAAACAACGCTCTGCTGATTGGTCGCGGACGCCAGACGCGTCCAATCTGCGAGATTGGCGCCAAATTTAAACAACGCTCTGCTTCTTGGTCGCGGTGGCCGGCCGCGACCAATGAACGAGATGGGCGTCAAATTTAAACGCCGCTCTGCTGATTGGTCGCAGCCGGCCACCGCGACCAATCAGCGAGATGGCCGGAAAATTTAAACGCCGCTCTGCTGATTAATCGCGGCTGGCCACCGCGACCAATCAGTGAGATTGGCAGCAAATTTAAACGCCGCTGTGCTGATTGGTCGCGGTGGCCGGCCGCAACCAATCAGCGAGATGGGCGGCAAATTTAAACGCCGCTCTGCTGATTGGTCGCGGCCGGCCACCGCGACCAATCAGCGAGATGGGCGGCAAATTTAAACGCCGCTCTGATGATTGGTCGCGGTGGCCGGCCGCGACCAATCAGCGAGAAGGGTGGCAAATTTAAACGCCGCTCTGCTGATTGGTCGCGGTGGCCGGCCGCGACCAATCAGCGAGATGTCCGGCAAATTTAAATGCCGCTCTGCTGATTAATCGCGGCCGGCCACTGCGACCAATCAGCGAGATGGGCGGCAAATTTTAACGCCGCTCTGCTGATTGGTCGCGGCCGGCCACCGCGACCAATCAGCGATATCGCCGGCAAATTTAAACGCCGCTCTGCTAATTGGTCGCGGTGGCCGGCCGCGACCAATCAGCGAGATGGCCGGCAAATTTAAACGCCGCTCTGCTTATTGGTCACGGTGGTCGGCCGCGACCAATCAGCGAGATGGGTGGCACATTTAAACGCAGCTCTGCTGATTGGTTGCGGTGGCCGGCGTTTTACAACCCGCATGCGGAAATGCATGCAAAAAACACTTCACAAACGCTTCTACCCGGCAGGAAAAACGCATGTAAAATCCACATGCGTTTTTCCTGCCAGTGAGATGCAGGAAAAATCTGGAGCATTTCTGCTTCGTGGGCACTTAGCCTTAGACTGGCACATCAAATAAATAGTACAGTACACCATGGTGCACTACAAAAACAGAGTGACGTATAGACTGTATAATTGGTGCTTACTACATCTATAAGCACTGTAGCTCTTTCATTGATTTTTTTTCTGCACATTTTTGTCTAGTATTTCAACTTTGCCTCATTCTGCTTATTATGGTGGGTAATGCTTGGCTAATTGACATGATTTATGTTCTTTTCATATTGCATTTTAGTCCTATAAATAATCTCCACGCGCATGTTTGAAATGTTGCAACAAGTCTTCATTCACCGAACACACACCCACAGACCAGAATTGCCATTTTAGCATATCTTGGATTGGTGTATGCCTTTCTTTTCACTGTCTAGAATAGCATAGTCAACTGTCACGTACACACTTCTCAGTCTGTAACTTGAGTGCAAAGGGTTAATCTGTCTCCACTCACTCAATCTTTCACTCTCCTCCCACTCAGGCTGCAAATTGAGCATAAATCACCTCCCAACACAGTCCACATACCCCAGAGATGTAACACACTGCTACATGTTGTAATGAGTACCCAAAGTACACACTACTGTCTGACAGTCAAAGAACAAACACTCTTTGAAAAGCTATGGATTCTTTACAGCATATAAGGACCAAAATTATTAAAGTTTTAAGCCTTAATATAAAGAATACAATGCTTTTAAGACAATGAGTAAAAAGAAAAAATAAGGTGACACACAATATGCAAAACAATTATAAAATAAATGGGAGAAATAATAGAAAATGCCTAAATATTTCAGGGATGTCAAACATAAATACATAGAGGGTCAAAATTAAAAACTTGGACAAAGTCGCGGGCCAACCTTAATATTTATTAAAAAAAAAGTATGCACAATTGAGGAAGTTTTTCTAATTGGGCCTCGTCCCCCCACCCACAAAAAAACCCCCTTAATATTCGGTGGGGTCACAGAAGAGCATATTTCACAACTTTGCTTACCTTGCAAAGTAATTTTCCTCCTATTGAAGCCACTAGATTGCTCTTTCATTGCCCCCATAAAGTATTATTTCAACAAAAGTGCCCCCTAAACACAGTATGATACTCCCACAGTGAATTCCTCCACAGTACACTCCCCACACACAGTATGATGACGCAACTGTACCCCCCTCAACTCCCCTGGCAAAGTATTGTGAACCCAACAGAGTATGATGCCCCAACTGTGATCCCCATACAACCCTCCACACAGTATAATGGGCTCCACATATTCCTCCATACAGTGTAATGGGCCCCACATAATCCTCCATTCATAATAATGGCCCCACATAGTCCTAAACACAGTATAATGGGCCCCACATATTCCTCCATACAGTGTAATGGGCCCCACATAGTCCTCCATTCAGAATAATGGCTCCACATAGTCCTCCATATGGTATCTCAGGCCAAATATAATCAGATTTGGCCTGTGGGCCAGAGTTTGACATGCTATAAATGCTCTTTTGCTTCCCTCGGTTTCAGCTATTCCCTAGCTTGTGACCATCTTTCCATTGTTTAAATCATCTTTTTATATTCCTAGTCCTGGGCTCAAGTTTCCAAGATAGCCTATATTTTGATAAGAGAAATTACAGGTCTGCTACTGTACTGTAAATTAATAAGGGTACAAGTAAATTGAACATTATATTGAAAACTTCTTCTATTCCCCCTTACTATGGGGGGATGGAGAATTTCCAGTTTGGATAACATACAGTAGGACCATTTGTCCATCATTTGAAGCTCAGCCTAGGTGTCAGGAATTTTTAAAGGAGTGGATAAACCATGGTGAACAGACTACCCTGGTGGAACAAAGAGTCTTGGCCAGTAAAAATAAAGGTTTTAAATTTTTTTTTAATTATTTTGGTGCCTGACTGGCATCTTTTTGAAGAGCAAAAAACCCAGGTGTCAGGAATGACACTCAATACTGCAAGAGATAAACTTCCACTTTTGTATTTGGGTTCCTGTTAACCACATGGTCTTAAAGAAACGTTCACATATTTTAAGGCCCTTTGTGACAGACTTATTCTAATATTATATTTTCCCTTACTCATCCCCCTTTGTTGATTGTGCATGGAAGACTGGATTACTTGCCATTTCTGAAGCACATCTCTACCTTCGC
The DNA here is from genome assembly GCF_046119375.1 of Phyllobates terribilis. Classification (NCBI taxonomy): domain Eukaryota; kingdom Metazoa; phylum Chordata; class Amphibia; order Anura; family Dendrobatidae; genus Phyllobates; species Phyllobates terribilis. Next base: position 298,955,984 of record NW_027362771.1, read on the forward strand.
CCTACTAGCGAGATAAACATCCACATTCCTGTGAGCAATTCCTTTTCTTATGTTGAATTGTGACATCATACTGTTATAAAATCAGCCTCCATCTGAGCAATTTTCTGTTATCCCCAACTACTCTGTTCAGCCAACTGAGTGGGTTATAATCAGTGATTACAATGAAGTTGTATAGCTGTAGTTTTGGTAGAGCTCGCACAAACACTCCTTTTCAATTGTGGTAAAGGCAACCTTTGTGTGCAGGAGTTTCCTGCTTATGTAAAGAATTGAGTGCTTTTAAAGAAGCACTCCTCCCATCAACATTTTTATCCTCTTAATATATTACAATCATCATATTATATAGCTCTGTGTACTTACAATTACTCATTTTGCCCTTCTACACAGCTGATTCTTCTCTTTTTCATTAGGTCTATGACATCACGTGATTAATAACTAACTAGCTGAATCCTTCAGAGCTCTATGTAGGAACCGGAGGTCAATTTTCGCTGTAGTACTTATAAGTCACTGCAAAAGTCCTTGACAGAGGGGAGGAAAGAGCAGCTGGGTCAGAAATTGAAGAAGGAAATGATAAATGCAGAGACTTTCTGCAGAGAAGAATTATCTGGGTAGAAAGGCAAAATGAGCAAATGTGGCAGTTTGTCATTGCAGGAGTCAGGTAACCACACTTTATACCCTCTTTAACTACGCACTGAAAAATAGTACATATTCACACTATGCAATGTTTCTATGTGTTTTTACTCTCTCCCCCCCTATAGTCCTCCACTTTCTACTAACCCCCCTAATACCTACACCTCGTAATGAACTGTTCATCTCTCCCTCCATCTTACCCCTTCATCTCACCTCCTCCTCAGAATTGTTATTTAATATTCAATCCTCTGTCTCCAAACACAGACAGCCACCTCATGCTCTCTCCTGCCCCCACCTATTAACACTTTCTTTGCTCCTCCTCACTGCTGGCAATATCTCTCCAAATCCTGGCCCTCCTCACCAATTCCCCACAGTCACTTCTACCTCCTACCCACGACCTACCACAAATTTCTGTAACCTCTCTAACCTTATACCCATCCGCCCAGCCCCCGCTTCCCCAGTCCCGCTAACAGGAGCTCTCAGCAACGCTCGCTCTGTCTGCAACAAACTTTCCTACATCCATGATCTTTTCATTACTAACAAACTCTCCTTCCTAGGCATCACAGAAACCTGGCTCGCCCCCTCTGTCACAGCTTCTCCAGCTGCACTTTCCTATGGTGGATTCCATCTTTCCCACACACCCTGCTCCAGCGGCAAGCATGGCAGAGGAGTTGGTATCCTCCTGTCAGATAACTGCTCCTTCTCCCCAATTCCACTATAGCCCTCTGTTACTTTCCTCTCATTTGAGGCACATTGTTTACGCATCTACTCCCCCTCCAACCTCCAACTGGCTGTCATTTACCACCCCCCCAGGGCCAGCCACCACTTTCTTCGACCACTTCACCACCTGGCTGCTTCACTTCCTTTCCACTGACATCCCCACTATCATCATGGGCGACTTTAACATCCCCATTGACACTTCCCACTCATCTGTCTCTAAGCTTCTATCCCTCACTTCCTCCTTCAGCCTTGCTCAATTGTCTTCCGCAGCCACCCACAAAGATCGCCACGCACCGGACCTCATTTTCACCTGCCTCTGTTCCCTATCTAAACTCTCCAACTCACCTCTCCCTCTATCTGACTACAACCTACTCACATTCTCTTCCTTCTCCTCCCCAGGTGCACAATCCCCATTCCACAAACTTGCATATCCTCACAGAAATCTCAAACACCTCGACCTACACTCCCTCTCTGAATCCCTTCTCCCTCCTACAGACATAAGTTCCTTACACGATGTAGATGCTGCTGCTGCTTTCTATAACACCACAACAGCTGCAGCCCTCAATTCGGTCGCCCCCCTCACACATATCAAAGCTCGCACAACCCTGGCACACCAGCCTGACTAAAGAACTGAGACGGACCTCCACAGTTGCTGAGCATAGATGGAAAAAGTCCCACTCCAACGAGCACTTCATAGCTTTCAAACAGTCCCTCACTACTTTCAAGTCCACACTCACTGCAGCAAAACAAACCTACTTCTCATCTCTCATATCCTCCCTGTCACACAACCCTAAACAGCTATTCAACACTTTCAATTCTCTCCTCCATCCCCCAGCACCTCCTCCCTCTCCTCTCTTCTCAGCCGAGGACTTTGCCTCATTCTTCAAGCAGAAGATAAATACCATCAGACAAAGCTTTTGCCTAAAGTCCCACAGCCCTTCCTCATATCTACTCAATCCTCCTCCAAAACCAGCTTCTCCGCCATTATGGAAGATCAACTTTCCTCCTTACTCTCCAAGTCACACCTCATCACCTGTGAACTTGACCCTATCCCGTCCCACCTCATCCCTAACCTTACTACAGTCTTCATCCCAACTCTAACCCACCTCTTCAAACTGTCACTAACAATTGGTGTCTTCCCCTCATGCTTCAAGCATGCCTCGATCACACCCATCCTCTAAAAACCCTCCCTTGACCCATCCTCTCTGACTAGCTATTGCCCCATATCACTTCTCCCCTATGCCTCAAAACTACTCGAACACACGCAACACGTACATTTTGAACTGTCCTCCCACCTCTCCTCCTGCTCCCTCTTTGACCGCTTACAATCTGGCTTCCGGCCGCACCATTCTACTGAAACTGCCCTTACTAAAGTCTCCAACGACCTACTAACCGCCAAATCCAAGCGACACTATTCTGTCCTTCTCCTCCTGAACCTGTCATCTGCCTTTGACACAGTGGACCACTCCCTCTTACTACAGACTCTCTGATCTCTTGGTATCAAAGACTTGGTCCTATCTTGGATCTCGTCATACTTAACAGACAGGACCTTCAGTGTTTCTCACTCACACACCACCTCCTCATCTTGCGCCCTATCTGTCAGTGTCCCCCAAGGTTCAGTCATAGGACCCCTGCTCTTCTCCATCTACACCTTTGGCCTGGGACAGCTCATAGAGTCCCACGGCATTCAGTATCATCTCTATGCTGACGACACACAGATTTACCTCTCTGTACCTGATATCACCTCCTTACTAACTAGAATCCCACAATGTCTGTCCGCTATCTCATCCTTCTTCTCTGCTAGATTTCTAAAACTTAACATGGATAAAACAGAATTCATCATCTTTCCTCATCTCACTCAGCCTCCCTCATCTGACCTATCCATCAAAATCAATGGCTGTCCACTTTCCTCAGTCCCACAAGCTCACTGCCTCGGGGTAACCCTGGACTCTAACCTCTCCTTCAAACCACATGTCCAAGTCCTTTCCACTTCCTGCCGGCTCCAACTTAAAAACATCTCCAGGATCCGCACATTCCTCAACCACGAATCTGCAAAAACACTAGTGCATGCCCTCATCATCTCCCGCCTCAACTACTGCAAGCTCTTGCTCTGTGGCCTCTCCTCTAACACTCTCGCACCCCTACAATCTATCCTAAACTCTGCTGCCCGACTAATCCACCTGCCCCCCCGCTATCCCCCGGCCTCTTCTCTCTGTCAAACTCTTCACTGGCTCCCCATTGCCCAGAGACTCCAGTTCAAAACCCTAACCATGGCATACAAAGCCATCCACAACCTGTCTCTTCCATACGTCTGTGACCTAGTCTCCCGGTACACACCTACACACAACCTACGATCCTCACAAGATCTCCTACTCTTCTCCCCTCTTATCTCCTCTTCCCACAATCGCATACAAGATTTCTCCCGTGCATCCCCCCTACTCTGGAACTCTCTACCCCAAAGCATCAGTCTCTCGCCTACTGTAGAAACCTTAAAAAGGAACCTGAAGACCCACCTCTTCCGACAAACCTACAATCTGCAGTAACCATCGCTCCACCACACCGCTGCACGACCGGCTCTACCCTCACCTACTGTATCCTCACCGATCCCTTGTAGACTGTGAGCTCTTGCGGGCAGGGTCCTCTCTCCTCCTGTACCAGTTTGCAGTTGCATTTTTGTTCAAGATTTTTGTAATTGTTTTTGCTATGTATACCCCCTTTTTCACATGTAAAGCGCCATGGAATAAATGGCGCTATAATAATAAATAATAATAAGTACACAGTGCTATATAATATAATGACTGCTATATATATTAAGAGGATAAAAATTTTGTTGGGAGTGCTTCTTTAATCTTGGTGGTTCACCTGGCCACCCTATGCTATTTTCTGGAAGTTATCTTATACCATGAGCTATTTAGATTTTTATAATTTAAGTCAATAAATGACATTTGACCTATACAGTGGCATACATCTTAGCCTTCTGTTGGAGGTATATATCAGACAATAATCCTGATGTATACATCAGACAGAAGTATCAGACCTTATGTCAACAGACCCTACAAATAGCCTTACACATTAGATATAAGTAGTTTGAACAAACAATCACCAGATGAAACATCATTACGCCAATGGAGCCATACACATTATAGTCAATATTGGCCATTACAAATGTTTAAACTAACCATATAAGTTCAATGACACTTAAAGATGAACAATCTTTCTAAGATTCTTACTCAAAAAGGTAATATGTGGACTAGCAATTATCATATAAAAATTATGAACATGACTTCTTTCCAGATGATGAAAATCTGTTATCCCTTGACTGAGAAAACCATTAAATTACATTTGATGAGCAGGGGCTAAACTATAATGGGTGCAGGAGTGGCAGTAGTACCCAGGTCCTGTAGGTTAGTGGCCCCAAAAAGTCCTTTGGCCTATATGACAAGGTGTATATTATTAAAGAACATGATAGTTGGGACCTTATTGAGAATATTGCATTGGCGCCTTCAATCTTCAAATTACGCCAATGCTGATAAGTAATTTATCTGGCTGAAACAATCAATTTTAATCCAATATGTATGGCCACCTTCAGTCTTTATTGTACACCATTGTAGTGTGGGGTTTTAGCTACCAACCGAAGAGAAAACAATCTAAGCTAATCAATTCACATAATTGTGGTAGAGGAGATACCTAGGGCATCTCCAGGATAATTTAGTATCTGTTTTTTTTTAAATGCATTTAGGCTAAGTGCCCACGATGCAGAAATGCTGCATATTTTTTCCGCTTCTCCCTGGCAGGAAAAACGCATGCGGTTTTTACATGCATTTTTCCTGCCAGGTAGAAGCGTTTGTCAAGCATTTTTGCATGCATTTCTGCATGCGGGTTATCAAGTGCTTTTCCAAGCGATTTTTGCATCACTTGAAAAAGTGCTTGACAACTTGTTCACACTATATGAATCCATGCAACCGGCATGGATTTATAGTAGTGTGAACAAGTTAGTTAAAAAAAAGAATAAGAATGGTTAAAAATAAAAAATAAATTTTATACTTACCTTCCGATGTCCTCCTGGTGTTTTCTCCGCTCCGTCCGGTGTCTTGGGCAGCTCGCCGTGGTGTCAGGTCACATGACTCAATGACGTCATGGCAGTCCTTCACAACACCGCGACCCATACAGCAGACCAGACGGAGTGGAGAAAACACCGGGAGGACATCAGAAGGTGAGTATAATCTTTATTTTTTATTTTAAATTCTTTTTTTAACAGGTTCTATGGTACCTGGGTCTGGAGGAGAGTCTCACCTTCTCCAAACCCGGGTACCATCCGCACATAGAAACGCATAATATTTGTGTGTACAAATATACTGACACGAATATTATGCGTTTCAATGCAAGTCAATGGCGGCAATTATGCTGCGTGTCCGCAAAATTAATGGACATGCTGCGTATTTTTTCGCAATGATAATCCGCAGTGGAAATCTCTGCAGCATGTGCACAGCACATGCGGATTATCATTGGGGACCATGGGGCACGTATTACCAAGCGTTTTTAAGCGTTTTCGCTGCGGAAATTCCACACCAAAAACGCTTGAAAAACCTTACTTTTACACAAGAAGTTCATGAGATCCTCACCAAATCACCTTTTTTTGTTTGTGGTTTGATTAGTTATAGCGTGTAATGTCACTTTATCTGAGTAAAAATATTATCATATAACAGAACAATTTTCCGCCTACATGTCCTTTTTCTGCTGTAAATCCAGTAGTAGTCATCTACTTGTAAAGGACCTCAACCCTTTTTTTTAATTTATTTTGCTCTCCTGAAATACTGGCCATAGCTTTTGTGGGGAGATCAAAGTGTTGAAATAAGTTCTTTAGATGTATGCAGCGTTAGATGTTTGATCCAAAATATTTCCAGCACACCCTGATAAAGGGAGATTTATTCAACTTTATTCAATTAATCAAAAGTGTGTAAGAAACTTTCTCTGTAGTTTCACTGCTGTGGTTTTATTTCTTCTTTTAAATAATGTCACATGCTGCTCACCCCAGAAGTAGTCATGCAAATCTTTAATTGAATTTCTGTTTAATCTCATAAGATTTCACCATTTCACTGCCACAAGTAATGTCAGGGACAATTTTTCCTGCTTAATAATATAACTATTACTTCCAACAGTAAAGTCAATTTATATACCCCAAACCACACAATCCTAAATAATAATAATAATAATCTGGAAGGCACTAGTTGGAGCCTAAAACTGCAGGAAATATCACATAATTACCTTGATTTCCTATGTAATATACAAACTTAATTGGGTTATGAAACACTAGTCTATGGCCCTCAATTTATTAAGACTAGCGTTTTGTATGTCAGTCTTAATGAGGGGTGTACAGGATTAAAGAGGTTGTCCACTACTTTTACATTGATGACCTATCCTTGGTATATGTCATCAAGGTCGATCAGCTATCATAGGTGGTGGCGACGGCGATGTTTGCCTGCGGCCTGAAGTACTCACTTGCTGAGCTGCTCCGTCTTCTGGTAGTGGCCGCCGCAGGGTACTACATATCTACCTCCTATTTATTTGAGTAGGAAGCGGATGTGCAGTACCAAGCCCCAGCCACTACTTGTAGATGGAGCAGCTCGACAAGTGAGTACTTCCGGCCGGCGGCCGCTGCCGCTGCCACTGATAACAGCTGATCGGCGGGGGTGCCGGGTGTCGGACCCCGGCCAATCAGACATTGATGACCTTTCCTAAGTAGAGGTCATCAATGTAAAAGTAGTGGACAATCTCTTTAAGATGCACTGAATTCATTAAGAAGCACACTCCACTTAATAAGTTTTTAGCCCTTTTTTAGTGGCATGCGCCTCTGTGTGCCTTGCCAGAAATGTTACTCCAGACAGGGACTGGAGTAACATTTCTGGTGTAAAAAAGGCCAATATTTTTTGCTGCATTTGACAGGCGGTCGAAGCCATGTCTCATCCCAGCTCCTCCCCAGGCCCACCCATTTTGTCAGGACTGCTTCAAACTGGCGAAAAACTCTAAAAGTTGCAAAAATTCACAACTCCGTGTTGCACAAACATTTTTCTTCTTCTTGAAATTTTTTTGCGCAACATGGAGTTGTACTTAAATTTTCCAACTTTTTTAATTTTTTGCCAGTATGTCCCTTCATGGGCTTGCACTGTCAATTCAAGTATTCCAAATAAAATATTTAAAGAGCTGTCTCAAGTTTTGTTTGACACAACTTATCTTCAATTACACCATACTTAATAATTAATTTTATACATTTCCTTTCGTGGGATGTCATTAAATTAAATATTTTTAAGACTTTTTACATTTCAATCAGACATTTATTCACAGCCGTTTTATATAATGTGTAATAGTTTGTCTCATAGCTCTGTAACTAGTGTTATTAAATAATTATATTTTTACAGTCTTGACAGAGAGCAAAATATATAAAATGTAAAAAATTGGGACACAGTGCCTGTGTAACCCCCCCCCGGTCCTCTATTTGGACTTTCATTGGCCTACTATGTCTCAAGGTACAGTATATGCATTGTATGGTGTTTGTACTATTACATGTAGTCTACTTTTTCTGGGTTCACTATGTCCCAATGTATATGCACTATTTAGAGTTTCTACCATTATAGACTTGCATTATTATGGTATTTGAATATTTTTAAGCACATTATTAGCTAAATAGCCTTTTATCCATTGCTTACCAGTGTTTCTGTATTATATTTATTTATGTGATTCCTACATCATTCAGATGTACTGTATTTGATTGCTTCTTATATCAGGGATTGTTGATCCTAGTGACTCGCCCAGGGGGATATGGGGGACTCGGTGTCCGGGCCTTTACCTTCTTGGGAGGTCACGGCAGTCGGCTCCCGGGCCCGTACTCTGGGGTCACTCTTTAAAAGGGGTTTGTTACTTGAAGGGATGAATAACAGTTTTGTCTCGTGACGCCACCTGTGGTTCCCGGTAATGGGTACCAGCGCTGCTGCAGACCTCCGGGGGTGATGGAATGGTAGCTGAGATGTTTCTGCTCCCCACAGGCAGAGCGGGCCCCCGGGGCAGGGTTGATGGAAGGGGTGCAGGTGAGAGGTGGCCCAATCGGGTCAGGGGGAATGACAGACACGCACACAGAGGATTCGCTTCAGTACCTTTACTGGTGTAACGGCAGGTATGGTCCAGGGTACCTAGTAGGAATGGTGCACTTCTGGACTCTCCCCAGTGAGCGGGTAGTAGGCCTCCTGGTCCGTTTCTTCCTCTCTCTAAAGCTCCTGGCCAGCCTGGAACTAGGCCTAGCTTCTGTACTGTTTCACTCTCTCACCTGTCGGCTTGATAGTAGAACTTTTCTCTCGCTACCACTATCCCTGGATGCTGGGGCCTTCGTGGTTCCTAGTTCTGTAAATGATTATAGCTTCAGGTTGACCAGGGGTCTGGAATCCTCCTGGTATGCCGGTTATCCCTACTGGGTGTAGAGGACCCTGTAGGCTCGGACCCGGTGTCTGGCTTGTGTTCTGGGGTGAGCTTAAGATGCTCCTCTGCCCCCTTAACTCCTCTCTCCTCTCCTTGCCTCCGGCCACACTTGAGGCCCTCAGCACAGCAGCTCAACAGGTGCTGCCTCTTCACTGATCTCTAGTGCTAGCACACTCTGCCAACCTAACTCCACCCTCCAGTATATATATCCCTAACAGGGCTCCCTCTGGAGGTATGAGGTGGAAGGGTGGAGGTGTCTGTGTGTAGTAAGGGCCTCTTGTGGAGAAGTCCGTCCATGCACCCTTTTGGGTCCTGTGGTACCTGTGTGTAGCAGAGTGCCACATTCCCCCCTAGTACTACTCAGTACTCCTGGACTGAAGCATTTTTTTGTAAACAGGTCACAACAACAATTACAATAACAATAACACATATCAAAGTTACACTGAGTCCCATAACCAGGTGTCCATCCCGCTGGTGAAGGTGCAACATGAGCAGCATGAGGGACCCGTCTGAAAACCCCCAACGCAGGCGCTTGGCGTGGCTACAGGGCATAAGTGATCCAGGTGTTGGACTACGTCTTCGGCCACGCCAAATGGGTTTTTGTTCAGTGGTCTTTTAATATAAAACCAATAGGGGGCACTTTAATAAGTGCAACTATTTACAATGGACAGTTTTTGGCTGCACACATTCCTCAGCCTGCAAGTCTTTTATACCCTTTATGGGTAACTAAATGCACACATATAACTTTTCCAGTTCACACAAACAATACTATACCCTTCCGGGTAGCTATTTACACTGTAGGCATTTTGTACCTTATTCCCTATACCTGGTAGGGACTTGGCCTTGTGTGCTGCGTGTGGATCTACGTAGCACTGGGGTGATACTGGTGTCTGTGCATGCACTATCCGCTAACCTATCAGGTCTACGTGCGGGTAAGTTATAGAACTACCTCAACATCTCTATAGGACTGGCAAGTGCACTGTTTACTGCACCCTCAGCTTCTGCTTCAACTGGTGATCCTCCTCTTACTGGGGACTCTTCCTGTTCCTGAGCAGGTTCTTCCAGGGTGCACACAGGTTCTTCTTGTGGTGGAGGTTCTTCTGGTGGCTGACAGAAGTGTATCACTGGTATGATAACTGCTCCATCGAGTTGAGGCCAGTCCGCGGGGAAGTCTCCTAGGACTGTATGAACTACATCTTCCTTGGGTTTTTCCGGTATTATAAGAGGTACTTCTTCCTCCTGTGTCTTCAGTAGACCTGGGCACAATTTCAAGTGGTCTCTTGAGACTGTTGTGGTTGTCCTACCTCCATCCTTGCTGATCAGGCAGGTTTTGGTGTTGTCAAATCTGGAATTTAGCATGGTGTAGGGCTCTCTTTCCCACTGGTCATCGAGCTTGTGACCTCTTCTTTTCAGCTTTAGCACTATTTCTCCGGGTGCCAAGAGTTCTGCTGGTGCATGCTTGTTATACTGGTCTTCTTGTCTTTCCCTTGCTTTGTGTAGGCTGTCTTCAACACAGACCTGTACTTTCCTGTACTGCTCTTGTCGATTCGTGTCCCAGTCTTCAGTGGACATATTTGCAGCATGTTCTACCACTCCGAGTTCCAGGTCCATGGGCAATTTTCCAGGTCTTGCTCTCATGAGGTACGCTGGGGTACAATTAGTAGAACTCACAGGTATGTGGTTATACAGGTCCACTAGGTCAGGTAATTCGTCTGGCCACTGGTTCCTCTCTTCCAAAGGTAGTGTTTTTAACAGGTCAATGACGATGTTATTCATTTTCTCGCACATACCGTTGGTCTGAGGATGATATGGTGTAGTCCGGATCTTCTTGCATCCATACAGGGCCTGCAGAAGTAGGTTTGGAATGTTCTTGCAGCAGACAGGGGCTACCACCAGGAACCGAGAATAGTGATCCACCATGGTCAGGGCATAGGAATAGCCTGATCTGCTGGGCGACAGTTTGACGTGATCCAGAGCGATAATCTCCGGGGGTTGGGTTGTTTTGATGGACTGCAAGGGTGCTTTCTGACTTCCGTAGTCTTTCCTTCTGAGGCTACAGGGCCCACAATTCCGGCACCACCTTTCTATGGAACTCCGCATTCCAACCCAATAGAACCGGTCCTTCAGCATGGTTTCCAGCTTCTTCCAGTCAAAATGACCTGCTTGGTCATGGTAGGCCTCTAGCACCATCTGGATATCCGTCCTGGGCACTACAATCTGCCACACCATTTCATGGGTTCTAGGGTTGACATACCTCCTGCACAGCTTTTCTCTGTAGATGAACAGCCGGCTTCTCTCATTCCTCAGGTGTTTGGCTTGTGGAAGAGCATCCTTCTCCAGGTGAGAACCTTCTTGGGTTATCAGTCCTTTGATGAGGCTGACAACTGGGTCACTGTCCTGGGTCTCCTTCCAGCTGTGATGAGGTAAAGGGTTTAGTGTCTTACCATGACGTCTTCTGGAGGTGTGTTGCTCGTGGACCATTCCATTTCTGTGGAAAGCAGGTAATTCAATTTCTTCTAGGTCATCCACTTCAGGGTTCCCCAACTCCAGTCCTCAAGGCCCACCAACAGGTCAGGTTTTCAGGATTTCCTTAGTATTACACAGGTGATAATTGCATCACCTGCACAGGCAATAATTCCATCACCTGTGCAATACTAAGGAAATCCTGAAAACATGACCTGTTGGTGGGCCTTGAGGACTGGAGTTGGGGAACCCTGATCCACTTGATCCAGGGGAAAAAACCAGGGGAGGAGTCCTGAGGAGATAATTTGCATATTCCCACTGCATTTTGGGGTAAGTGAAGAGTCTCCGTGAGCTCAAAGAACACTGGATTTTGGCTGTTGGAGCTGAAAAGAGGACATCGGTAAACCAGGGGAGGAGTCCTGAGGAGATAATTTGCATATTCCCACTGCATTTTGGGGTAAGTGAAGAGTCTCCGTGAGCTCAAAGAACACTGGATTTTGGCTGTTGGAGCTGAAAAGAGGACATCGGTAAACCAGGGGAGGAGTCCTGAGGAGATAATTTGCATATTCCCACTGCATTTTGGGGTAAGTGAAGAGTCTCCGTGAGCTCAAAGAACACTGGATTTTGGCTGTTGGAGCTGAAAAGAGGACATCGGTAAACCAGGGGAGGAGTCCTGAGGAGATAATTTGCATATTCCCACTGCATTTTGGGGTAAGTGAAGAGTCTCCGTGAGCTCAAAGAACACTGGATTTTGGCTGTTGGAGCTGAAAAGAGGACATCGGTAAACCAGGGGAGGAGTCCTGAGGAGATAATTTGCATATTCCCACTGCATTTTGGGGTAAGTGAAGAGTCTCCGTGAGCTCAAAGAACACTGGATTTTGGCTGTTGGAGCTGAAACGAGGACATCGGTAAACCAGGGGAGGAGTCCTGAGGAGATAATTTGCATATTCCCACTGCATTTTGGGGTAAGTGAAGAGTCTCCGTGAGCTCAAAGAACACTGGATTTTGGCTGTTGGAGCTGAAACGAGGACATCGGTAAACCAGGGGAGGAGTCCTGAGGAGATAATTTGCATATTCCCACTGCATTTTGGGGTAAGTGAAGAGTCTCCGTGAGCTCAAAGAACACTGGATTTTGGCTGTTGGAGCTGAAAAGAGGACATCGGTAAACCAGGGGAGGAGTCCTGAGGAGATAATTTGCATATTCCCACTGCATTTTGGGGTAAGTGAAGAGTCTCCGTGAGCTCAAAGAACACTGGATTTTGGCTGTTGGAGCTGAAAAGAGGACATCGGTAAACCAGGGGAGGAGTCCTGAGGAGATAATTTGCATATTCCCACTGCATTTTGGGGTAAGTGAAGAGTCTCCGTGAGCTCAAAGAACACTGGATTTTGGCTGTTGGAGCTGAAAAGAGGACATCGGTAAACCAGGGGAGGAGTCCTGAGGAGATAATTTGCATATTCCCACTGCATTTTGGGGTAAGTGAAGAGTCTCCGTGAGCTCAAAGAACACTGGATTTTGGCTGTTGGAGCTGAAAAGAGGACATCGGTAAACCAGGGGAGGAGTCCTGAGGAGATAATTTGCATATTCCCACTGCATTTTGGGGTAAGTGAAGAGTCTCCGTGAGCTCAAAGAACACTGGATTTTGGCTGTTGGAGCTGAAAAGAGGACATCGGTAAACCAGGGGAGGAGTCCTGAGGAGATAATTTGCATATTCCCACTGCATTTTGGGGTAAGTGAAGAGTCTCCGTGAGCTCAAAGAACACTGGATTTTGGCTGTTGGAGCTGAAAAGAGGACATCGGTAAACCAGGGGAGGAGTCCTGAGGAGATAATTTGCATATTCCCACTGCATTTTGGGGTAAGTGAAGAGTCTCCGTGAGCTCAAAGAACACTGGATTTTGGCTGTTGGAGCTGAAAAGAGGACATCGGTAAACCAGGGGAGGAGTCCTGAGGAGATAATTTGCATATTCCCACTGCATTTTGGGGTAAGTGGAGAGTCTCCGTGAGCTCAAAGAACACTGGATTTTGGCTGTTGGAGCTGAAAAGAGGACATCGGTAAACCAGGGGAGGAGTCCTGAGGAGATAATTTGCATATTCCCACTGCATTTTGGGGTAAGTGAAGAGTCTCCGTGAGCTCAAAGAACACTGGATTTTGGCTGTTGGAGCTGAAACGAGGACATCGGTAAACCAGGGGAGGAGTCCTGAGGAGATAATTTGCATATTCCCACTGCATTTTGGGGTAAGTGAAGAGTCTCCGTGAGCTCAAAGAACACTGGATTTTGGCTGTTGGAGCTGAAAAGAGGACATCGGTAAACCAGGGGAGGAGTCCTGAGGAGATAATTTGCATATTCCCACTGCATTTTGGGGTAAGTGAAGAGTCTCCGTGAGCTCAAAGAACACTGGATTTTGGCTGTTGGAGCTGAAAAGAGGACATCGATAAACCAGGGGAGGAGTCCTGAGGAGATAATTTGCATATTCCCACTGCATTTTGGGGTAAGTGAAGAGTCTCCGTGAGCTCAAAGAACACTGGATTTTGGCTGTTGGAGCTGAAAAGAGGACATCGGTAAACCAGGGGAGGAGTCCTGAGGAGATAATTTGCATATTCCCACTGCATTTTGGGGTAAGTGAAGAGTCTCCGTGAGCTCAAAGAACACTGGATTTTGGCTGTTGGAGCTGAAAAGAGGACATCGGTAAACCAGGGGAGGAGTCCTGAGGAGATAATTTGCATATTCCCACTGCATTTTGGGGTAAGTGAAGAGTCTCCGTGAGCTCAAAGAACACTGGATTTTGGCTGTTGGAGCTGAAAAGAGGACATCGGTAAACCAGGGGAGGAGTCCTGAGGAGATAATTTGCATATTCCCACTGCATTTTGGGGTAAGTGGAGAGTCTCCGTGAGCTCAAAGAACACTGGATTTTGGCTGTTGGAGCTGAAAAGAGGACATCGGTAAGCATTTTGAAGCTTTTTTTTGAAGCTTTTTTCACTGTTTTCAGAACATTAACAGTAAGAACATGGAAGAGTCCAGGAGCCATTTGGTGAGCTGCATATCCTGCTACATGTTCACAGACTTGCCAGTGGAAAAGCCAAACTTCACATGCCAGAAATGCAAGCTTGTGTCCCTGTTGGAGGAAAAGTTGTGAAATCTAGAAGAGAGGTTAACTACCTTGAAAATCATTAAGGAAGGTGAAGAGTTCTTAGACAGAGCAGAATTATCTCTTCATAATTCAGAAAGAGAAGAAATTCGAACTGCACCTGAGGAAACAGAGGAATGGAAGCATGTGACCCACAGAAGCAGGAGGATCGAGAGGCAGTCAGCACCCATACTGCTCAGGAACCAGTACCAGGCTCTCACGCAGGAGAACCAGGAAGAAATACAGCAAAATAAGACTTTGCCAGCAATGAATAACCTTGTAAGCCCTCAGAATCCTCCTGGATGGAGAAAGAAGAATGTTGTGAAGAAAAAACGGAGAGTGGTGGTCATGGGGGATTCCCTGTTAAGAGGAACAGAGGCTGCTATCTGCAGATCAGACATAACCTCAAGAGAAATGTGCTGTCTTCCAGGAGCAAAAATTAAAGATGTGTCTGACAGGATATCAAGACTCTTCAGACCTACAGATCACTACCCATTCCTGCTAATACATGTGGGGACAAATGACACCGCAAGAAAGGACCTGGAAACCATCTGCAGTGACTTTGAAGACTTGGGCAAGAAAGTGAAAGAATTGGGAGTGCAGGTGGTCTTCTCATCCATCCTCCCAGTGGATGGCCATGGAACAATGAGGTGGAATAAGATTCTACAGGTGAACAACTGGCTACGTCGATGGTGCCGTCAACAAGGATTTGGATTTCTGGATCACGGAATGAATTACCTATACGATGGACTACTTGCTAGAGATGGGGTGCACCTTACGAAGACTGGAAAACATGTATTTGGAAATTGCCTTGCTGCACTCATCAGGAGAGCTTTAAACTAGAACAATGTGGGAAGGGAAGCAAAAGGCCAGAAAAAGCCATACAGCTGACAAATACTATTGAGATCTCTGCTACTGGAAGTGGAAAGGAAGAACAAAGACAAAACAATTTAAATAATAAAAATATGGGAGGAAGAGAAACCAATCACAAACTAAAATGTTTTTATACAAATGCACAAAGCATGGGCAACAAACAAGGAGAATTAGAACTACTAACGCAGGAAAAGAAATATGATGTCATTGGAATCACTGAAACTTGGTGGGACGATACACATGATTGGAATAAAAGGCTAAAAGGATACAACTTATTTGCAAGAAACAGACTTGATAAACGAGGAGGAGGTGTCGCATTGTATGTTAGAAAAGCGTATATCTGCACAGAGATTGAAGCTTCAGAGACTGGGAGTTCTGTGGAAACTGTTTGGGTAAGAATACAAGGAGAGAACAACGGAAAGGACACCATTGTAGGCATTTACTACAGGCCACCTGGGCAAGCTGAAGATATGGATGAACTCTTTATGTATCAAATGACCAAGTTCTCAAAAAAATATGACGTAGTGGTCATGGGAGATTTCAACTATCCAGACATTTGTTGGGAATCTCTCTCAAGTAAAACTAACAGGTCAAGCAAATTCTTATCCTCTCTTGCTGACAACTTTATCTTCCAAAAGGTAGGGGAGAAAACAAGGGGATCTGCTACTTTGGATCTAATCCTTATAAACAAGGAGGAAATGGTTGAGGAGGTAAAAGTGGCTGGGACCCTAGGAGGCAGCGATCATGCTATTATAGAATTTTGGATAACTAGAGGAGGAAGACATGTGAAGACTCAAACTTCAAGGTTAGATTTTAGAAAGGCAGATTTTAAGAGACTCAGAAAGAGAATAGGAGGGATCCAATGGCTGGATGTCCTTAAGGACAAAAATGTCCAGGAAGGATGGGAAATTTTTAAAAATGAGATTCTCAAAGCACAATCGTTAACAATCCCGAAAAGTAGGAAGAATGGGAAGCATTTAAGGAAACCAGGATGGATGAACACAGAACTTAAACACATGCTAAAAAGAAAGAAAGAAATGTTTATTAAATGGAAAGAGGGAGGCATATCTAAAGAAGATTATAATGCAGTCTGCAGATCCTGCAGGGCATGTATCAGGTTAACTAAAGCTGACAATGAATTAAGGCTTGCAAGAGATGTCAAAAGCAATAAAAAAGGATTTTGGGGGTATGTCAAAAGTAAAAGAAAAGTCAAAGATGCTATAGGATTTTTACAGGATGAAAATGGAGAAATAGTAAGAGAGGATGTTGAGAAGGCCAAACTTTTAATTCCTATTTTGCATCTGTTTTCTCTCAGAAAGAAAATGTAACATCAACTGATCTTCACTGTCCTTTTAAAGGAATAGAAGAATCCAAGTTATCTGTAAACAGAAAGATTGTGAGGGAATATTTAGCTAACATACATGAGTTCAAGTCTCCAGGTCCAGATGAATTACACCCCAGAGTACTGAAGGAGATCGTAGAAGAAATTTTAGAACCACTCTCCATAATCTTTGAAAATTCTTGGAGAACAGGAGAAGTCCCAGAAGACTGGAGAAGAGCAAATGTTGTTCCTATCTTCAAAAAGGGGAAGAAGGTGGACCCAGGGAACTATAGGCCGGTGAGTCTGACTTCTATACCAGGAAAGATCTTTGAACAAATTATTAAACAACATGTATGTAAGTACCTGGATAAGAATGAAGTGATTAACCAGAGTCAGCATGGGTTTATAACTAACAAGTCATGTCAGACTAACTTAATTTCCTTCTATGACAGAATCACTGACTGGGTGGATCAGGGAAATGCTGTAGATATAGTATATCTTGACTTCAGCAAAGCATTTGACAAATATCTCACACCATCCTTATTGAAAAAATTACCAAGTATGCAATGGACCAGGCAACTGTTAGGTGGATTCATAACTGGCTTAGTGATCGGACTCAAAGGGTGATTGTAAATGGCTTCACATCCAGCTGGATGAATGTCTCAAGTGGGGTACCACAGGGCTCCGTCCTGGGACCTGTATTGTTCAACATCTTTATCAATGATTTAGATGAAGGAATTGAGGGTAAACTGATTAAATTTGCTGATGACACAAAGCTAGGAGGGATAGCTAATACTAGAGAAGAGAGAGAGAGGATTCAATAAGACCTAAATAAACTGGAGCAGTGGGCAGCAACCAACAGAATGGTTTTTAACAGGGAAAAATGCAAAGTACTACATCTGGGCAATAAAAATGAAAAAAGCATATACAGAATGGGAGGAATAGAGCTAAGCAACAGTACTTGTGAAAAAGACTTAGGTATACTAATAGATCATAGACTGAACATGAGTCAACAGTGTGATGCAGCAGCAAAAAAGGCAAATACAATTCTGGGATGTATTAACAGAAGCATACAGTCTAGATCACGTGAAGTCATTATTGGTCTTTACTCCTCTTTGGTCAGTCCTCATCTGGAATACTGTGTACAGTTTTGGGCACCACATTTTAAAAAAGACATAGACAAACTGGAGCAAGTTCAGAGAAGAGCGACCAGAATGGTGACTGGTCTGCAAACCATGTCCTATGAGGAACGGTTGCAGGATTTGGGAATGTTTAGCTTGCAAAAAAGAAGACTGAGAGGAGACTTAATAGCTGTCTACAAATATGTCAAGGGCTGTCACATTGTAGAAGGATCATCTTTATTCTCATTTGCACAAGGAAAGACTAGAAGCAATGGGATGAAACTAAATGGGAGGAGACAAAGATTAGATATTAGAAAAAACTTTTTGACAGTTAGGGTGATTAATGAGTGGAACAGGCTGCCACGAGAGGTGGTGAGTTCCCCTTCAATGGACGTCTTCAAACAGAGGCTGGACAGACATCTGTCTGAGATGATTTAGTGAATCCTGCTTTGAGCAGGGGGTTGGACCAGATGACCCAGGAGGTCCCTTCCAACTCTACCATTCTATGATTCTATGATTCTATGATTCTATCCTCAGTGTCCGACTGGTGGGGCATGCTTGACAGGGCATCGGCATTGGTGTTCTAGTGACCTGCCCGGTACTTGATTGTGAACTGGTAATTCGACAATCTGGCCACCCAACGCTGTTCCATGGCTCCCAACCTGGCTGTCTCCAGGTGTGTCAAGGGGTTATTGTCGGTAAAGGCTGTAAATTTAGTTGAGGCTAGGTAATGTTTGAATCTTTCGGTGATAGCCCAGACCAAGGCCAGGAACTCCAGCTTGAAGGAACTGTAATTCTCCGGGTTCCTCTCAGTAGAGCGAAGCTTCCTACTGGCATAGGCAATTACCTTTTCTCTGCCGTTTTGCTTCTGGGACAACACAGCTCCCAGTCCCTCATTGCTGGCATCTGTGTATAACAGGAAAGGTTGGCTGTAGTCGGGGTAAGCCAGGATTTCTTCACCGGTTAGGGCTTCCTTCATTAATGCAATGGACTAAGTCTGTTCTTTGCCCCACGGGAATGGGGGACTTTTACCTCTTTTGGACTGTCCTACTAGGAGATCTTGTAAAGGTGCTGCCTTTTTGGTGTAGTCCTTAATGAACCTCCTGTAGTACCCGACCAGTCCCAGAAATTGACGTACTTCTTTGATGTTCCTTGGTTCAGGCCACTTCTGGATAGCAGTGACCTTCTCCAGGTCTGGTGCTACTCCCTCTGAGCTGACTACGTGTCCCAGGTACTGAACCTTCCGTTTGAGCAGATGGCACTTGGAAGGTTTTAGTTTCATCCCATACCGGGACAATGCCTCAAATACCTCCGCCAGGTGCTTTAGATGGTCTTCATACGTTCTCAGTACACGATAACGTCATCCAGGTATAGCAGCACTGTCTCAAAGTTCCGGTGTCTCAAGCAACACTCCATCAACCTCTGGAACGTTCCGGGTGCGTTGCAGAGTCCAAATGGCATGATGTTGAATTCGCATAATCCCATCGGGGTGGTGAAGGCTGTCTTCTCCCGGTCTTCCTCAGCAACAGAGACTTGCCAGTACACGCTAGTGAGATCCAAGGTGGAGAAATAATTGGCAGATTTTAGTGCAGCCAGGGATTCCTCTATACAGGGCAAAGGGTATGCATCCTTATGTGTTATTCGATTAATTTGCCTATAATCTACACACATCCTCATGCTACCGTCCTTCTTTCTGACCAGGACCAGGGGAGCTGCCCAGGGGCTACAGCTATCCCTTACTACCCCTGCCTTTTTCATGTCATGCAACATTTCTCTTGCTTTTTGGTAATGTGCTGGTGGTATGGGTCTGTAACGCTCCTTAATGGGTGGATGGTTACCTGTGGGTATGTGGTGTTGTACCCTTTTGACCCTTCCAAAATCAAGTGAGTGTTTACTAAACACCTGTTCATATTCCTGAACCACTCTGTAGACACCGTGTTTTTGATGGACAGGAGTGGCGTCAGTTCCAACATGGAGCTGTTGACACCATTCCTCCAGCTGGGTTTTGGAGTCATTGTCCTCCACCGTATCTGGTGGGGTCAAGGATTCCACTGTGTGCATGGCATTATTATCCACAGTATACAGTCTGGCAACAGTAGCGTATCTTGGCAATTTGACTTCCTCCTCCCCACAATTTAGGAGGCGTACGGGTACCCTCCCATTGCGCACATCAACTACCCCTCTAGCAGTTAGGAGTGTAGGTCTGTGCTTAACGGGCTCTACTACCACCTGGTAGTTCTGTCCATTGAGACCTATTGCTGCCCTACACCAAATCAGCATTTCACTCATTGGGGGAATCACAATGGGTATCGGGTCTGTCACCCGTACATTACCAATCTCACCATCTGTTAGTTTTACCTGTTGCTGGTACAGGAGGGCGCAAATTTCCTTCTGGAGCACCTTCCTCTGCCCTGGTCTGGCAGTGTCAGCAATCTGTTGGAGTAAGAACAACACTTCTCCCAAACAGTTACCAACAACATTTATACCAAGTATCATATATGGGTTTGCATCACCAGGGTTAGACTCTATTACAATCAGTCCTTGGTCCTTTAGTTCCACTCTTCCCACCTTCACTGTCACGTCCTTAACCCTGACGAGGTTAAGAGGAAGGCCATTGGAGGCATACACAGAGAGGTTTGGGTATGGCGGGTGGAGTTCATCTATGGACCAGTACCTTTTGTAGAGGACATCAGGTATGATGGTTACCTGTGACCCGGTGTCCAGTAGTGCAGGTGTTGCTATGCCGTCCAGCATGATGTACAGGAAAGGCCTTCCTCCTACAAACCGGTCGTACCAGCTCGATGGGCCTGGTCGATCTACTCCTGGGTGTTGGCCCTTGGCCCCAGGGTTTGCCCATTTAAAGGACTGGTCCATGTGGTGTGGCCTGCCTTGTGGCAATGGTAGCAAATGAGTTCACCTGGAGGGCGAGGTCGGTCGTTGGTCCTTTATGGGGTGGCATTGTCCTCCTTCTTCTCCTCATCCAGGGGACATCCTCAGGACTGTCGGCGAGTAGGATCCTTCCATCCGGCTCAGGTTCCATCTGTAGCTGTAGGGCGCGCAGGACAGTGGTCAGGGTTTTACTTAGCTGACGCACTTCAGAGCGCAGGCTGTCCAGCTGTTTGCACTTTTGCCTCAGCCGCTAATGAAGGGGCAGTGAGTGCTGTGGGAATTGGGGTGGCCCCACCCTGGTAACGCTGGATAGCAGTATCTTATGTTTCCAGGGGCTGAAGGCCCTTATTAGCCATGTCCTTCAGGGCGTCAAAGGTGGCATTTGGATGATCTAAGGCCCACCACCGTACAGTTCTGCTCTCCTCCTGGGACCTTAACCCCCAGATGAATTGTTCTATCAGCATTTTGTCCTCATCATGTATGCTGGCTGGACCAACCTGTTACAGGGCCCGCAGGGCCTCTTGTAAACGCCAGGCATAGTCCCGGATACTGTCCTCAGGTTTCTGGGTACAGTGGTAGAACCTCATCCGAAGATCTGTCTCAGTGCGGTTTTCAAAGACAGTTTGCAGTCTCTTAAATATAATAGATAATGATTCCTGGTCTGCAGCTGGCCAGGTTTCAACTTCCCGCTCTGGGGCACCAGCCTATTGTCCCAGCACAACAGTGGCTCTCTGTTTACCAGTCATTGAGTACATGTCCAATACACAGCATATTTTTCTTTTGAAACCAGACAGGGTGTCTGGTTTGCCGTCATACTGGGGAAGCCATTTCGCTCCGGGGACGTACGGCAGGGCCATGGGTATCACTGGAGTCACAACCCCTGCTGGTGGGGCGGCCGCTCCAGCCAGAGCAGCGCCGGGCGCGAGTTGACCATCGGGAGCGTTAACCGGTGCTCCAGAGTTTTGCTGGTCGTCGGCCATGGTTGCGCCCCGCCAGTAAACCGTAGCCTAACTTCTTTGCTTTTATCGGGTAGGCCGCAGCTCCACAGATCGTGGTCTCCTTTCAGGACCTGACGGCTCCTGGTGCGGCGTCAGAGCGCGAGGCGGGGTTTGGGCGTCGCATGCTACCAATGGTCACGCCTCTCTGGTTCCCGCGGTTACGCCCCTCTTCTTGCTGCGCGGCGACGCGGTAATGGTGGAGATGTTCACCACAGCTCAAACACAGTTCAAATACGGCACACAGTACCCGGTGGCAACGGGCACGAAATCTTGTTCGTGACACCAGGAAGAGATGACTCGCCCAGGGGGATATGGGGGACTCGGTACACGGGCCTTTACCTTCTTGGGAGGTCATGGCAGTCGGCTCCCGGGCCCGTACTCTGGGGTCACTCTTTAAAAGGGGTTTGTTACTTGAAGGGATGAATAACAGTTTTGTCTCGTGACGCCACCTGTGGTTCCCGGTAATGGGTACCAGCGCTGCTGCAGACCTCCGGGGGTGATGGGATGATAGCTGAGATGTTTCTGCTCCCCACAGGCGGAGCAGGCCCCCGGGGCAGGGTTGATGGAAGGGGTGCAGGTGAGAGGTTGCCCGGTCGGGTCAGTGGGAATGATGGACACGCACACAGGGGATTCGCTTCAGTACCTTTACTGGTGTAATGGCAGGTATGGTCCAGGGTACCTAGTAGGAATGGTGCACTTCTGGACTCTCCCCAGTGAGCGGGTAGCAGGCCTCCTGGTCCGTTTCTTCCTCTCTCTAAAGCTCCTGGCCAGCCTGGAACTAGGCCTAGCTTCTGTACTGTTTCACTCTCTCACCTGTCGGCTTGATAGTAGAACTTTTCTCTGGCTACCACTATCCCTGGACGCTGGGGCCTTCGTGGTTCCTAGTTCTGTAAATGATTATAGCTTCAAGTTGACCAGGGGTCTGGAATCCTCCTGGTATGCCGGTTATCCCTACTGGGTGTAGAGGACCCTGTAGACGCGAACCCGGTGTCCGGCTTGTGTTCTGGGGTGAGTTTAAGATGCTCCTCTGCCCCCTTAACTCCTCTGTCCTCTCCTTGCCTCCGGCCACACTCGAGGCCCTCAGCACAGCAGCTCAACAGGTGTTGCCACTTCACTGATCTCTAGTGCCAGCACACTCTGCCTACCTAACTCCACCCTCCAGTATATATATCCCTAACAGGGCTTCCTCTGGTGGTATGAGGTGGAAGGGTGGAGGTGTCTGTGTGTAGTAAGGGCCTCTTGTGGAGAAGTCCATCCATGCACCCTTTTGGGTCCGGTGGTACCTGTGTGTAGCAGGATGCCACACTAGCTTTGGATCATTTTCCACCTTTTTTCCTGTTTCTTTTAGTCTGACGTCTCCCTACCATTATGTATTTATTGTATTTATTTATTAATAAACTTTATTCACTGATTGATTGATTTTCATCCATTCTTCCTTGGAAAATTCTTCCAGTTCTGTGAGATTCTTGGGTCGTCTTGCATGCACTGCTATTTTGAGGTCTAGCCAAAGATTTTTAATGATGTTCAGATCAGGGGACTGTGAGTGCCATTGTAAAACCTTCAGCTTGCCCTTTTTGAAGTAGTCTATTATGGATTTTGACTTATGTTTAGGACCATTATCCATTTGTAGAAGCCATCCTCTTTTCAACTTCAGCTTTTTTTTACAGATGGTGTTATGTTTGCATCAAGAATTTGTTGAAAATTCATTGAATCCATTCTTTCCTCTACCCGTGAAATGTTCCCAGTGCCATTGGCTACAACACAACCCCAAAGCATGATTGATCCACCCCTCATGCTTAATGGTTGGTGAGATGTTCTTTTCATGAAATTCTCTGTCCTTTGTCTCCACAAATACCTTTGATTATTGTGGTCAAAAAGTTTTATTTTAACCTCATCGGTCCACAGGACTTGTTTCCAAAATGCATCAGGCTTGTTTAGATGTTCTTTTGCATACTTCTGACGCTGAATTTTATGGTGAGGATGCAGGAGAGGTTTTCTTCTGATGACTCTTCCATTAAGATCATATTTGTGCAGGTGTCTCTGAACAGTAGAACAATGTACCGCAACTCCAGAGTCTGCAAAATCTTTCTGAAGGTCTTTTGCAGCCAAGCAGGGGTTCTGATTTACCTCTCTAGCAATCCTACAAGAGGCTCTCACTGAAATTTTGCTTGGTCTTCCAGACCTTATCTTGACCTCCACTGTTCATGTTAACTGCCATTTCTAACTTACATTTCAAACTGATGAAAGGGCAACATGAAAAAGCTTTGCTATCTTTTTATAGCCTTCTACTGCTTCTACTGGAACTCCACATTTTTAATTTTCAGAGTGCTAGGCAGCTGCTTATAAGAACCCATGGCTGCTGTTTTTTGGCACAAAGTTAGATGAGGCTGGCTTTGTATAAAGCTGGGAAATTTGCATCACCTGGCCTTTCCTAACAATGATAGTGAACAAGCCATAACCCTAACAGGCTAAATAGAGTCTGAAACCTTGGTCAAGGTTCTCTGAGCACACAAATCTCCAAGGGATTATCCAAAGAGACCAAAACCAAGGGAGCATG
Organism: Phyllobates terribilis; assembly: GCF_046119375.1. Taxonomy (NCBI): domain Eukaryota; kingdom Metazoa; phylum Chordata; class Amphibia; order Anura; family Dendrobatidae; genus Phyllobates; species Phyllobates terribilis. Next base: position 298,980,145 of record NW_027362771.1, read on the forward strand.
AAAGCCCGAGTGAGTTAGAGTGGGTCAAAGAAACCTGTTAGTTTTAAAAAATATAACTTTATTTCGAATGTATAAAACAGGTTTTAGTAATATAATATATACAGTAATACATGAACAGTGCGAAGGATAAACAGGTGGGCAACAACACAAAATAAGGCGGTGACATGAGCAATATAACAGAACTAAATATAGTATTCCTTTATGTACACCTTAACCACTAATGTTGCCCACTAAGGTAAAAAAAGGGTGGAAAAGGAGGGGACCAGACAAGAAGGACAGAGGAAAAAAAGTTTGTTTCAGCACCAAAATCGGCATATAGTTCAGCTGCGTGTACACAGGAACGGCCACAAAAAGAATTGCTTAGTGCAGTAGATGTAAGATGGTCTAAACCAATATTGAAGATCCGATCAACAGGGCTAAACGGAAATTTTAATAAAAAACCTTTATTCATAGTTAGTGTTGAGCCACCCCCGTAGTGTTCGAGTTCGGTTCATCGAACACCCGTATGTTCGCCGAACTGTTCGTCGAACTGTTCGTCGAACACCTTCGAACACCGTTAAAACCAATGGCAGGCAAACAAAAACACATAGAAACACATAGAAAACACATAGAAAACACTTCGAAGGTGTCCAAAAGCTGACAAACTGCTCAGAAGACACAACTAACACATGGAAAAGTGACAAGTACATATAGTCATGCGAAAAGAAAAGAGGTGGAGGAGTAAAAGGAGGGGGAGACACAGATATAGGCATGTCATGCCCTTCTAAAACCAAAAAAGTGTGAAGCCGACACAGCCAGTCCGTTCCTGCCCGTGCGACCTCCGTGTTGCCGGGTTTGTGCCAGAGCCGCGGTGGACCCTGACGGCCAGCCCCCCTCTCCCAATACTGGTGCCTGTCCGCTGGTGGGTCGAGCGAGCCCCCCTGCGGTGGAGGCAGGTCTAATCTTTTTAATTTAAATTGTCTCTCTAATTTGAATGAGTACACTTTAAATCCTTTTACAAGGATCTATTGGAGGGCAAGTCTCATGCCAGCAGCCACGGTAGCAGGAAGAGGAAGAGGCGGAGCCTGCTGTGTGCTGCTGTGTTTGAGGTGTGGAGAGAGCTCCTGGGAAGGGAGGTTTTGTTTTTCCATCTGGGACTTTTTGTCTGCCCCCTTCCCAGGAAAGCAGGCTTGCATGGGGACTGGCCTCCGGGGCTGGGCCCCTGGCTCCCACCTCCCGGTCCATGCCGGGGGGTGGGAGGAACACCACTTCGGCTAAGGCAGCAAGATCTGGCCAAGCACCTGGCGAGGGGTCTGGCATGAGGACCAGGCTGAGGAGGAACCCTGAGGCCATGACCGCGGCGGCTCCTTCCCCCAGAGGTGGGTCGAGTGCGAGCAGAGGTGCTGCGGAGGTGCCCCCTGATTGGGGCACCAAGGTGGCAAAGGAGGCTACCATCAGCTATATCACCCGTGTCCACGAGCACCTCTGTGAGTATGAGGAAGCCTCAAAAAAGCTAAGATCCCTCTGGGGGGAGTTGAGAGCAGCTCAGGGGAGGTCCGAGAGGGCCTCCAGCAGCAAGAAGCCTGAGCTGTCTGCCGCGGTCCGGAAGATCAAGCGGGCCATCCATGAGTTGGAGGATCGGAGATGTACCATCTTGGCAGGCAGCGGACCCTTTAAGGAGAAGCTCAAGAATGAGGACCGGTTCAGAGCCATGACCAGTGGGACTCTGGAGGGGTCTCAGAGCCCCAGCCAGGAGGTGGAGGACATGGAGGAAGAGGAGGCATGCGCTGAGGAGGTCGCGCCCTACCCACTGTCTGGTGGCCTGGTAAGTGATCTCCATGCATCGCATAGCGGGATAGCCCCCCAGCAGATGGCTCTTCCGTCTGATTCCTGCCCTTCAGAGGGCAGCGGGAGCAAGGGGGAGGATGAGGAGGAGGGAAGTAGTAGTGAGGGGGCTGCCTCATCATGAACAGATCCAGCAGGTCGAGTCCCCGTTTCGTTTTGGTCAGCTAACATTCGGGGATGAGATTTGTGAGGATGAGGCACCCGGGAGGGGTAAGAAGAGGAAGGCGAAGAAAAGGCAGAAGAAAACTCCGGTCGCACATAAGTTTGTGTATGTCCCCCTCCCTGGGCCCCCCTGTCCCGTTGTGTGGCACCCGCTACCCACCACGGCACGGGCCCTGTTGTGGGTCCGCAGCAAGGGAGCGGGGAGAATATAGGCCATGGCACGCAGAGCGCTGCCTCTGTTGGTAATAATGGAGGCAGTGGGGCGGATGTGTCTGACATGGAGCATGGCGCGAAGGGCGGTCCGTCGGTGGTTAACATCAGTGATGGTGCTCAGGCTGGACCCCCTGTGAAAGGGGGGTCTGGTCTGGCACCTGGTGCGCCGGCCCGTGTGTGGGGGGTGGCGGGTGCATCTGCCGCTGCCCCTAGCACTGCTGGTGGCGCACCGACAGCCGGGGCCGCATCTTCGGCGGCGCTTGCTGGGGTGTCTGAGTCCCTCACACATGGATCCGCTAAAACTGGATCACTTTTGGGGGCCCAGGTACCTGCTAAGCTCAAGGGCGTTGGGCCTGCGGCTTCGGGTAGAGCTGGCTCATAAAACGGTGGGGTCTGCTCCCCTGGTGGGGTCCGCGGCAAAATCGGGGCCCCCTGCGCAGGGGCCCATTAATGGGTCTGTGCAGGGGGCTCTGCCGCCGGTGGATGCCGAGGGGGAGTGGCCTAACCTGGGGCCGGCCGCCGGAGCCAGGCTCTTTGCAGTCAAAGGTGTGACGCTGGGGGGTGCTGAGCCCATGGGAGCTGGTGCCGCGAGTCCAGGGGCCCCCGTGATTAGTTCCGGGTCGGCTTCGGGGGCTCCGGCGCGGCCAGCTTCAAGGGGCGTGGCCTCCCTAGCATCTGCTGTACCAGTGGGCGTGGCCTCAGAGGACCTCTCTGTACCTTTGGGTGCAGGGGGCGTGGCCTCAATGACAAGCCCCGCCCCAAGTGGGCGTGGCTCTGCTACAAAAGGGGCGGAGCTTCACACCAACGGCACGGCCAGCTGGGAGCAGTGGTGCCACAGCCACAGCGGAAAGCAGCAAAATAGGTGCCTGTCGGTCGGAGTCCCCTGCGTCTGGGGGTTTACCTGGGGCGGGGGCTCCGGCTGTGCGGGTGTCAGGAGAAGCAGGACTGGTCGGAGTTACTCCTGTTTCACTTCCCATCTCACTTCCTGTGGGTGGAACAGGAGGCTCTGCCAGTGATGCAGGAACTGTGCTGCTAAAGCCTTGTAGCGTCGTTCTTAAAGGGCCAGTAGCACCTGGCAAGCAGAACCCCCCGGCAGGGAAGGTGCCTCAAATTGGAGGTAAAGCCTCACAAAAACTAAAACATTGTGACCCCAGTGTGCATGGGAGTGGGAGTGGGGTGAGTGGGGTGAATGTTGACGTGGATGTGGATTGTGTGGGGATGGATGTGTCTGCAGCTGGGGATACGAGTGTTGGTATGTCTGTGGCAGGGGGAGAGAGTGGAGTGGCTGGTAGTAGTGGGGGACTTGGGGAGGGGGCTGGTCCATCTGCCCCCCCCCGGCTGCGAGCCCCCGGTCTTTTGCGGGGGTGGTAGCCGGGGCTTCGGGGGTTTCTCGGGGGGCTTCCTCACCTCTGGACCTCAGGGACGGTGACTTGCGACGCCATTTCTTGGAGGCCCTCAAAAAGGGAGAGCGGACGATCGAGGTAGAGGGAAGAGAGGTGAACCTGGCCTTTTGGCTGGATAGACATGGCCTGGCCGCCTTCCAAGATAAAAGGGAGGGGGAGACGGTATGGTCCCTCCCGACAGCCGGGCAGGGGGTGGCCAGGAGGAATGTGGTCCGTCTTCGGTGGAGGGGTAGTGAAGCGTGCCCGCCGAGAGCAAGGGTCGTGGAGCTCCTCCTGAAGATGGACTTCAGGGCGACCGACATCTTTGCCCTAATCCATCCTTTTGGTACCTCCATCTTTGACATCAGTTTTGTTCGGCCAGAGGGCCTAGAGCTTTTCTGGTCGAATTTTGAACTGGTGAAGGGGGAGCCCGGCTGGCGAGACTTTGCCGTACAGGCGGTGTCTCGCCAAAATGGTGTTAAGAGTGTGACCGATCTGACCAACAACGAGTCACTCTCTGGAGTGGATATAATGACGTAACTGTCCCGTTATGGGGAGGTCACGGACGTCCCAAAAAAGAACAGGGACGAGTTTGGCATTTGGTCAGGGGGCTGGACCTTCATGGTGAAGTTGAAGGTCTCAGGCGGTACTGTCACCCACATCCCCTCCTCAGCATTCCTGGGGAGGGACAGGATCCTGGTCTTCTACCAGGGGCAACCGAAGGTCTGCCACAGGTGCGGTGATCCCCGCCACTTCAGCGCGGGCTGCAAGGTGCAGAAATGTGCCTTGTGTGGTGAGGTAGGTCATCTTGCCGCAGCCTGTGGTGACATTAGGTGTCACCTGTGTGGTGATCTAGGTCACCCGTATAGCCGCTGCCCCCGCTCCTTTTCTAATACCATCTCTGGTCAGTCAGGGGAGAGACGTGGGGTGGTCCCTGGCGGTGCATCATCTGCTGGAGCCGGAGGTGGGGGCAGGAGAGGAGCTGAGGGGCCAGTGAGGGATGGCGAGGCCGGTACATCCGCCCACCAATGGCAGCAGGTGAGGCGCCGTGGGAGTAGGGGGCAGGATAAGCCTCAGGCAACTGGGGTGATGACTGTCCCCTCCCTAGAAGCGGCAGCCGGAGCTCCTGAGGCCCTGGGGGAGGAGGCGGTGAGCGAGGAGATCAGGAGGATGGAGAGGGAGGAGGTGGCTGCTCTCGGGAACTCCTCCCAGTATGAAAGTCTGGACGAGGAGGTGGTGGAGCAGCCTAAAAGATCAGGTGACAGTAAGACTGGTAAGAGCCGGAGGAGGAGGAGCAGAAAAGGGGCAAAAACATCTAAGGCCCCCCCCCGGCCGCTAAGGTGCCGACGGAAGGGCTCACCGGCTCCCCTCTGATCCCCCTCTCCAACCGTCTTCCGGGGGACTCAGTTTCCCCTGGGGGAGGGACTGCCCAGGGGTCCGGAGGTGAGGAACCCGTTACGGGGAAGGAGGTGTCCGGAGAGATGGATACCTCGGTATCACTTAAGAGGAGGGGAAACTCGGGCTCCTCCTCGGATGGTGAAGGGAAGAAATCTGGGGGTACGGTAAAGAAGAAGGCCATCTAACTCAATCACCTATGATGGCGGAACCTACCCCATTGACTCTGGCATCGATTAATGTTGCCAGTATTAAGTCAGATGTGGCTAGATTCACGGCCTTTGATTTTTTCACCCGAGTTGAGGCTGATATTTTATTTTTGCAGGAGACCAGACTAACGGACATGGGGGCCATTTACAAGGCACGGAGGGAGTGGAGGTGCGGGCCCTCATACTGGTCTCTTGCGGCCGAGCCGTATAGCGGGGTAGCGGTCCTTTTTAAGGCCGCTTCAGTGGAATGCAGACGGGTGATTGAGGTAGAAATGGGGAGGTGCTTGGTCCTTGACGTCTTCATGAGGGGACAAGAGCTCCTGCTCATTAATATCTATGGCCCACAGTCTAAGTGGGGCCGTAAGTGTCTCTTCCTGAAGGTCAAGCCCTATCTTTTTACGAGCCGGCAGGTGGTCTTCGGTGGGGACTTTAACACTGTAACTAGGTCCCGTGATAGGGGAGGCCCCGGTGACCGGCTGGCTTATGATAGTATAGCCCTGAATAGTATAATGAGTGAAGCTCGCCTGGTGGATGTCCACATCCGGCACACCCCAGGTCACGGGGGATTCACCTTTTATAGGGGTAGTAGTAGGTCCAGGATAGATAGGTTTTTTTTAAAGGAGGAGGCCGTCTCTACTGCAGTGTCCGCTGTTGAGGTGGAATTCTCCGACCACTGTTTAATTTTCTTTTCCTTGAATGTTACAGAGACCCCCCGGATGGGGAGAGGCCTATGGAAGCTGAATTCGTCCCTGTTGGGAGAAGCGGAGGTGACACAATCCTTTGAGGAGTTTCTTCAGAGCCAGGTACCTCTTTTGGGTCTCTGTAGCAGTAAGTCTGAGTGGTGGAAGATCTTCAAAAAAGGGTCACAAGGTTCTTCCGTCAGCTCTCGAGCCTCAGAGTCCTGAACAGGTACCGCCTGTATCGGGATCTGGGGAGGAAACTCGAGCAGCTCGTCTCTACTGGAGGGGACCGTGAGGAAATCTCCAGGGTGAAGGCCTTGCTCAAGAGGTGGCAGTATGATAGGCACACGTCCTTGGTTTTTGAGAGGGATTTCGCGAAGTACCGCTCACCCAACCCCTACAGGAACTGCAGGATGTCAGTGAAATGTAAAGTGGTAACGGGACTGATCGACAGTACAGGATCCCTGAACAGATCCAAATCAGGGATCCTGGATGTGGTCAGATCCTTCTACTCACACTTCTTGGGGAGGAGGGATCCTGATCGTGATGAGATGTCGACTTTCCTGGCTGAAGCCATCCCTGAGCCAGGGGATGACGCCTCTCTTCATGTTTTGACAGAGGTGATCAGGGAAGAGGAAGTGAGACGGGCCATTGATGGGCTCCGGCCCAAGAAATCGCCTGGTCCGGATGGCTTAACATCCAAGTTTTTCAGGACTTTTAGGGACTCTTTGGTGCCCCTCATGACTGAGGTGTTTAATGAATGTCTCTCCTCGGACATTCTGCCTGATTCAATGAGGAAGTCTGCCCTGATTATTCTGTCAAAGGGTAAAGACTCGTCCCGTATTGAGAATTGGCGTCCCATAGCGCTTCTCAATACGGACCGAAAGGTTCTGGCAAAGGTGCTTTTTAATCGGTTGGTGAAGTTTGCGCCTCGGCTCCTTTCGGGGGCCCAGCACTGCTCTGTTCCAGGCCGCAGTACTTTTAGTGCTGTGCTCGGTGTCCGAGAGGCAGTGGAGCAGAGTAGGGCAGGTCACTGGAAGGGGTACTTGCTGTCTTTTGACCAGGCGAAGGCCTTTGACCGGGTTAACCATGAGTACCTCTGGTCCGTCCTTCTGAGGTACGGTCTGCCCGGGCGGTTTGTTGATTGGTTAAGAGTGTTATACAATGGGGCAGAGACTTTTCCGCTTGTGAACGGTTGGGTTGGACACCCTTTTGAAGTGAAGTCTGGTGTCCGCCAGGGCTGCCCTCTGAGCCCACTGTTATACGTGTTCGCGATCGACCCCTTTCTAAGGAGGGTGGAGCGCGGACCGTTGGTGGGAGTCGGGATGGACCGGGCGGAGTCAGAGGCCACCTTGAGAGTAGTGGCGTATGCTGATGATGTTTCCCTTTTTGTATCCTCGAGAGAGGAGGCGGATTGGGTCATGTCTGAGGTTGAGCGCTACTCGGTGGCATCCGGGTCCATGATCAACCGGGATAAGTGTGAGAGTCTCTGGCTGGGAGGGGGGATCCAAGTTTTGATCTCCCGGACACCCTTCCAGGGCCTCAGGCCACAGCAAAAATTCTAGGCATCAGTTTTGGCCCGGGGGATTATCCCCAGCAAAACTGGGAGGGCAGAGTGAAGATTGCCGCCCAGAAGGTGGATCAGTGGAAGGGTTGGTCCTTGACCCCGAGGGAAAGGGTTGGCCTGGCCAAGGGGTATTTGCTCCCTTTACTAATATGCCTGGGCAGCGTTTGCATCTTGCCAGAGCCTCTTTGGACACGGGTCTACAGCCTGTTCTTCCAGCTATTGTGGAGGAATAGGCTGAACCTAATCAAGAGGGAGGTCACGTACCGCACGAGGAGACTAGGAGGGTTGGGTATGGTCAACCCAGTGATGTTTTTAGTAAACACCTTTCTTAAGGCTAACATCGCCAACCTCTGGTTAGGGAGGGCTCCTCCGTGGGTATTCTCCTGTAGGGGGTGGTTTCGGCCTTTCTTCCAGGAATGGGAGATGGGAGGGTAGGTGAAGGGCCTGCGAACGCCTCATGGGCATCTTCCGGCTTACACTACCCCGGTTCTGAAGGCGATCCGCCGGTGGGGTCTGGGAGTGTGGGAGATCAGGACCTTGTCGAGAAAGCTACTTGACAATAGGGTTCTGTTGACCCACTTCCAGAAGCCCCTGGCGCTCAAGGATTGCCCAAGCTGGGATCTGGAGGTGGGGCTCGGGCTTTTGAACTCAAAACAGATCCCCGTGAAGTTTTGGGACTTGGCTTGGCGCTGCTTCCATGGGAGACTGTATGTGAGGGACAACCTGAAGTACAGGAACTCTGATGACCGGGATTGTCCCCGCGAGGAGTGTGGCGGCATGCTTGAAAGCATGGAGCATTTCCTGCTTCGGTGTCCCTTTAATACAGAGGTCTACAGCAGGGTGGGTGCTTCCATTGGCTGGCCTCGGCTGGCAAGCCTTTCCTATGCAGAGTGGGCCTATGGGGCATTCGGTCCCTTGGTGGCCGAGATCGGGGCACGGTTTTCTTAGTTAGCTTAGTGACTAGGTTTTACACATGGAACGCACGGTGTTTAGTGTCCACCCAGCAGAAAGCCCTCCCCAGGGAGGAGGTGATTAGGAACATCCTGGGTGACCTGGCAAAGGTGCGCTCGCTGGAGTACGAGAGGCTGGGTGCAGGGAGGGCCTCCCTTCTTTGGAGGGGGTTCTCATTTAATGTGCCCTAGGGATAGTTAGGGTCCTGTGTGCTTGTTTATAGGGTGAGTTTAGTCCTTTTTATATTTATTTGTAGGGACAGATAGATATGTAGGGACAGGGAGGGACAGATAGGGATAGTCTTTAGGGTCAGGCAGTTAGTATTAGGTTGTTATTGAGGGCCAGTGAGGGACAGGTAGGGATAGATAGGGAAAGATTGGTAGGGTGGTAGGGACAGATTTTTCTTTTCTTTATTAGAGAGGGTCAGGGTGTTGTGAAGTAGGTCAGGGTGAGGGCCTCCGCAGTTTCCAGTTTCCCGGTGGTGGGCTGTTACCCTCACTTTGTAGCTTTTTGTTTTTGGTATTTGAACCCGCATATAGGGCTTGCAGGCACCAAACTTGGGTCTGATTCTGGTTTATGATAATGTAATAGGTGTTGTTATAAGATGTTGTAAAGTTGTGTATATTATTTTGTATGTTTATGGTTATCATGTATATTATTCTTGTAAGTGTGTGGGGGGTTTAGTTTAGGTTGGGTGGGGGGAGAGTTTTGGGGATTCGGTGGAGGGGGGTGTGGTATCATGGACGTCCTGAAGTGGATGAAAAGGCAAAAGGACCTGTTTTTTTCGGGCCACAAACTTTAGTGGGACCCTTGTGTGATGTGATAAGGCCACAAACTCTCGTGGGACCTTGGGTGTCGGGTGTGGCTATTTTAGTTCAGGTTTTGTTATATTATTATCATTAAAAAAAAAAAAAATAATTAAAAAAAAAAAAAAAAATAACAATTTTGTGTGCAGTGTTGTGTCGGCCAAGAGGCCTACTTTTCTCTTTTTTGGCAGTGGGCCAAGTTTTTAGTTCTCTTTTTTGGGGTTTGGCATGAGTGTATAAGAGTGAATGTGTGTATGTTAGGAAGGGGTAAAGGAAAAAAAGGAGGATCAAGACCTTCCCTTGCTGAGGGGGGTTTTGAGCAAGAGGTATTGCTTTAGTGGACATTTTTCTTGAAAAAGATTGCTGGACTTTGTGTTTTGGGCTTTTTTGGGCTTTCCTTTGGGATTTGTTTACTGGGGCTTATATTTGTATGTTGTTGTTTTTGTTGTGTTTTGTACTTTTATATAAAATAAAAAAAGAGTTCCAGCTCCAGTAGCGTCCACTAAAGCTGCTGCAGTTAAAAAGCTTTTATAAGGATCGAGCTTGGCGGTCCACCGCAAGGCGTCCTACCGCCAGTCCCAGCCCCTGTGCCTTGGGGTGCCTCCCCGATGCTCTTCACTGAGTGTCCCGGGGGCCCGAACCATTTCCTTTGAAAAAATTAAGTGTCCAAACTACAGGTGGTGTAGCTTGCTTAACAGCTGGGTTAATCCGCTGACTAGCAGACACTGCGACTAGGCCCAAAGTATTGCTTGGGCTAGATGCAGTTAAAAATTTGTAATTAGATACTCTCGTTGGATGCTGAGAAAGCATTCCATAGAGTCTCCTGGCACGCCATATATTATTCTCTTAAAAAGCTTGGGGTAGGGGACCCTTTTATAGCCAAAATCATGGCCCTGTATCGCAATCCGTCAGCTAGGCTGAAGATAAATGGAACATTATCATCACCTTTCATAATCACCAATGGGACAAGGCAGGGATGTCCTCTGTCCCCTCTCTTATACATCCTAGTGATGGAGCACCTGCTCTCATCAATTCACGATAACTCCAATATTAGGGGGATTGAGGTGGGAGGCACCGAGTACAAGTGCTCTGCATTTTCTGATGATGTCCTAGTATATATCACTCAACCACATATATCCATCACTGCTGTTATGGCTGAAATAGATCACTTTGGTACATGGTCAAATTTTAAAATCAATGCAGCGAAGTCTGAGGCCCTCGATGTCTCCCTCCCCAAATCCATACAGGATTCCATCCAGTCCAACTTTCCCTTTGCCTGGCCCTCACAGCGTATCAAATACTTAGGAATTTGTATTCATAGAGACCTCTCCCGTCTATTTTATCTTAATTTTGGGCCCTTTATTGAACAACTCCATAGAGATCTTACTTCTTGGCCGGTGAAGGATTTTTCCTGGTTCGGCAGAAAAAATATACTAAAAATGAACGTCCTACCTAAACTCTTATACCTCTTCCAAACCATTCCCGTGGTAATTCCCTCAAATTTTTGGAAAAGACTACACAGTAGTTTTTGCAGATTTATCTGGGCAAGTGGGCGTCCACGCATTCGGGGGGACGTTCTGATCAGACACAAACAAAAGGGGGGCCTTAGCCTTCCGGATTGTAGAAGGTATTACATGGCAGCAGTACACGCTAGAATCCTGGACTTCTTCCATCATTCGGAGGGGAAATTGTGGGTCAAAATAGCTCAATCCATTTGTCCTAAAGCTCTTACCACTCTCCCATGGTGCGCCCATTTAATTGTCCCCTCTCTTGGCCTCATGTCATATAGTACTTATGCCACTGCATTGGCTTTGAGATCCCAAAAAAAAAGCTTATCCTCAATCGACCCCCAGGGCCCCTTGCTCCCGATTTCAGATAATCCAGATTTCCCACCAGGACTATCTGCAAATAGATTTCTCGGCTCAAATAAATCCCATCCGATATTATTTTCTCATGTCATCTCCAATACTTCGCTGCTCCCCCTCAATGACTTGTTACAGGGAAGAGCCACTTCCCCGAAGGCTAATTTTGAATATAGCCAGTTACAACACTTCTATTCAACTGTGAAGAAGCGCACACATCTTCATAGAGATCTCACAAACTTTGAAAAATTTAGCCTATCTTTGTCACCCCCTACACACTCCATCTCCCTACTGTATAATCTCCTCATTGCCCAGGTAACTGACAATAGGCCAGGATTCTGCGGTGGATGGGAAACGGAACTGGGGAAGTCCTTCTCTGACTCACAATGGGATAAATGTTTCTTCCTAACACATAAAACCTCAATAGGGTCCAAAGCTCAGGAAACCTCCTTCAAAATTATCTCTAGATGGTACCGGGTATCAGCAGTCCTTCATGGATGGTATCCAGTGGTCTCAGATAGATGTTGGAGATGTGGGGAGGGGGAAGGGACAATGTCACACATATGGTGGGCATGCCCTATAATAAATGCATTTTGGGCAAAGGTGGTTCCCATGATTGAGAAAATAACTGGTTTGACTATCCCTAATACGCCAGAAGCCCTCCTTTTATCAATGTTACCAATAAGTAAACGTAGTTATAAAAGGTGATCAATAGGCTACCTAATACAGGCGGCTTAGAATGTCATTCCACGACACTGGAAAAGCAGAGACCCACCCACTGTGGAGGAATGGTTTGCGGAGATCTCCCTCCTTAATAGGATGGAGCATCTGATTGCCATCTCACCGGCTGATGTTGATAGATACTGTGTGATTTGGAGGGATTGGATTGATTTGCAAAACTTTGACGCCTACCATCTAGCCCCCAACTAAAGTTATCCGTGACGTCGGCACAACAATGATCATAATCGCACTCTATTGTTTGGTGGTCTGCCGTGGTCCTCTCCCTCTCTCTCTCTATCTTTCATATGGAAAAATACATGCTTGCTCTGGATATTGATGGAAAACCCTCCCTGTACCCCCCAATGTACTGTCGTTATGCATAGATTTATAGTTATACTACCCCTTTTACTATGTATATTGTATTTTCTTGCACTTTTTCAACACAAAAATAAAAAAAAACTTGAATTTGAAAAAAAAAATTGTAATTAGATCTACAGGCGGTGGCTACTCCGCTGACTAGCAGACACTGAAGCTTTGGAGCAGACCTCTGATTCCCAGGCTATAGTATGAGTAAACAGCTCTTCAGACTCAACCATCTGTGTTACCCCAAGCCATAGTGTATGTAGGGGGGGGGGGGGAGACCCAACCCACCTGTAATTGACGATACCAACGTCACGTAAAACACAGCAAGGGGACTCCAAAAAGAGTCTCCATTTTTTCCAAAAATTTGGGGCACACACACCACTTAAGTGGCATCAATTGCCCCAGAGTTGCTTAAAACGGTTGGTGAGGTGATTTTAACAAATCCTCAAGCTTTTACTCTCCCCAGGATGACACAGTGAGTCTGTCTACATTGTCAGTGGACAGCCGCGTGCGCTTATCTATCAGCACACCACCAGCAGCGCTGAACACACGTTCTGAGAGAAGAAAAATTATTATTAATTTGAAAGCTGGTGGAGCTTAGTATAGATGGCCTAATAGAATGAGTACCACACACTGCTACTATGCCCAAAATTATTTTCCAGACAAGATGCAGCTAAAAATTATTATTAATTTGAAAGCTGGTGGAGCTTAGTATAGATGGCCTAATAGAATGAGTACCACACACTGCTACAGGCCCAAAATTATTTTCCAGGCAAAATGCAGCTAAAAATTATTAGTCATTTGAAAGCTGGTGGAGCTTAGTATAGATGGCCTAATAGAATGAGTACCACACACTGCTACAGGCCCAAATTTATTTTCCGGGCTAGATGCAGCTAAAAATTATTATTAATTTGAAAGCTTAAAACGGTTGGTGAGGTGATTTTAACAAATCCTCAAGCTTTTACTCTCCCCAGGATGACACAGTGAGTCTGTCTACATTGTCAGTGGACAGTCGCGTGCGCTTATCTATCAGCACACCACCAGCAGCGCTGAACACACGTTCAGAGAGAACAAAAATTATTATTAATTTGAAAGCTGGTGGAGCTTAGTATAGATGGCCTAATAGAATGAGTACCACACACTGCTACTATGCCCAAAATTATTTTCCAGACAAGATGCAGCTAAAAATTATTATTAATTTGAAAGCTGGTGGAGCTTAGTATAGATGGCCTAATAGAATGAGTACCACACACTGCTACAGGCCCAAAATTATTTTCCAGGCAAGATGCAGCTAAAAATTATTAGTCATTTGAAAGCTGGTGGAGCTTAGTATAGATGGCCTAATAGAATGAGTACCACACACTGCTACAGGCCCAAATTTATTTTCCGGGCTAGATGCAGCTAAAAATTATTATTAATTTGAAAGCTTAAAACGGTTGGTGAGGTGATTTTAACAAATCCTCAAGCTTTTACTCTCCCCAGGATGACACAGGGGTAGAAAAGTCCTTGCGGATCCATGATTTGTTCATCTTTATGAACGTGAGTCTATCTACATTGTCAGTGGACAGCCGCGTGCGCTTATCTGTCAGCACACCACCAACAGCGCTGAACACACGTTGAGAGAGAAGCTGGCTGCGGGGCATGACAAGATCTCCAAGGCGTGAGAGGCGAGCTACGGCCATTTATCCAGATTGGAAGCCCAAAAAGAGCAAGGGTCCAGTGACACAGTCATGGCTTCGATGTTCTCTTGGAGGTACTCCTGTACCATCGTCTCTAGGCGTTGACTATGTGTCTGACTTCTTGTCTCCTGTGGCCTTGCAAAGGATGGGCTAAAAAAGTGGTGAAAGGATTCCGCAAAATTGCTGTTACCAGCAGATACTGTGTTTCTGTTACGGTTTGAGTGCTGAAGACTCGACAGTCCCATGGTTGGCAAGTTAGAACTGTGAGATTCACTACGTGCACCACTGGTGTTTTGTGGAAAAGCACATGTAAGATTCTGCTACAGTCTCTGCTGATACTCCTGCATGCATGAATCCCTTTCTATGGCAGGAATTATTTCGGCAAATTTACTTTTGTACCGGGGATCTAAGAGTGTGGCTACCCAGTAGTCAGGATTATTTTGAATTCTGGCAATTCGAGGGTCATGTTGCAGGTAGTGCAGCAAGAAGGCACTCATGTGTCTTGTGCATCCAGGAGCACCAAGTCCCTGTTGTGTTGGTGGCGAGGTAAGAATCATGCTTCCTTCCTCTGCCCTCTCCCCCCAACCTCGCACAACAGAAATGTGATCAAGGTCTCCCTCATCTGATGAGTCTTTCATCAGTTCATCCTCCACTTCTTCCTGGGCTCCTGCACCTTCCTCACTAGTTTGGCTGCTACCATGCGCCCTGGTTAATCCCTCTCCCTCACCCTCCCATGCCTGCTGCCTTGGTGCTGCCGACCGTCTGGACCTTGCAGATGTTAGCCCTTCCGCATTCAACTCCTCCTCCTCTACTTCCTCCACCTTCTCTTGTCCCACCACCTGACTCCGAATTCTGTTTAACATTTGCTCCAGCATGTAAATCACCGGAATAGTCATGCTGATAATGGCATCGTCAGCACTAAACATCTTCGTCGCCATTTCAAAACTGTGCAGAAGGGTGCATAGGTCCCTGATCTGAGACCACTCCTCCAGCGTGATTTGCCCCACCTCTGGATCTCGTTGGCCCAGGCTATAAGTCAGAACGTATTGCACCAGGGCTTGTCGGTGCTGCCACAGTTGCTTCAACATGTGCAGAGTTGAATTCCACCGTGTTGGCACATCGCATTTTAGCCGGTGAAGTGGCAGGCCCAACGACTTCTGTAGAGATGTAAGTCGCTGAGCTGCGAGATGCGAATGGCGGAAGTGAGCACACAGCGACCGTGCCCTCTGGAGAAGCCAATCTAGTCCGGGATAGTAGGCTAAAAATTGCTGGACAACCAGGTTCAACATGTTAGCAATACAAGGCACATGTGTGACATTGCCCCGGCGAAGGGCCGCACCCAGGTTTGCAGCATTGTCGCACACGGCCTTCCCTGGTTGCAGGTCCAGTGGAGACAACCATTCATGAAACTGGTTCTCCAGAGCTGACCACAACTCCTCAGCTGTGTGACTCACATTTCCCAGACATTTCAAAGTAAAAACCGCCTGATGACGTTGAGCCCTGCTGCCAGCATAGTAAGGAGGTATGCAGGATCCCTTCTGCGCAGTTAGAAAGCGGGTGGCATGACCAGACAGGCTTTGGGTGCAGGTGGAGGACCGAGAGGGGGTTGAGGAGGCAGAAGCAGTGGAGGAACTTCGAGATAAAGAGGATTGACGCACAACTCGTGGGGACGGCAAGACTTGGACAGCAGCCCCTTGTCCTGCTGTCACCATAGTTACCCAGTGCCCAGTCAGCGACATGTTACGCCCCTGTCCATGCCTACTCGTCCAAGTGTCTGTGGTGAAATGCAGCCTGTCACACACAGAGTTTCTCAAAGAAGCGGTGATGTTGTGTGCGACATGCTGGTGGAGCGCAGGCACACCTTTCTTTGAGAAGTAGTGCCGACTGGGCATCTGGTACTGGGGCACTGTGACGGACATAAGGTCTCGAAAATCCTCTGTGTCCACCAGGCGGAAAGGCAACATTTCTGTAGCCAAGAACTTGCAGATGGTGAAATTCAACCTCTTAGCTTTCTCATGGCTAGGAGGAAATGGACTTTTACTTGTCCACATCTGAGGGACCAAGGGCTGGCTGTTGTGCTTAGACGGGGTTGAGTAGGGTGTCCCCGGCAAACTGCCGGTCTGTGAGGAAGATGCCGGTGGAAAAGTTAGGTTGCCTTGATCCAAAGGTGGTGCTCTCGATGTCGGAGAGCGCTCAACACCAGCTGGTGTTTCCACTTCCAAATGAAATGATGACCTGCCAATCACACTGGCTGTTGCGGGTAAAGAGGTGGCAGGTCTGCGTCTCAAAACAGGTGTGACTGCTGTCCCCCCAGTCACAGAGGATGAAGAGGCCGCAGATGCACAAGATGGGGCAGACGGTGGTTGGCCCGGCCCGCTAGGCCGCATTGTAGCACAGTGAGCTTCCCACTGCAACTTATGCTTCATATCCATGTGATGGTTCATGCATGAAGTACTCAAACTATGGATTTTTTGGCCTCTACTTAGCTTTTGGTGACAAATGTTACAGATAACATGAGTTGGGTCATCCTTATCGATCTGAAAAATGCCCAGGCTATGCAAGGCTTAGAACCCATGCGACCTCAAGAGCCACCACGACTTGTGGTCAGAGGCAGAGTTGTGTTTGAGGATGCAGTTGTTCACGTGCTTCCAGTACTACGTCTCTGTCCAGGAAGGCGCAACCTGACCTCGTCATTACTAGCATCCTCCTCCACCTCCTCTGCTGACCTCATCTCTTGGCTGACTGTGGGTTGACAGTAAGTGGGATCTGCAACCTCGTCATCATCACCCTGTGTGTTCTCACACCCGTCGTCCTCAGAGCCAACCTCTTCCTGCCCTGACAAAAAACTAAAGTTGTCGCTCCAATCAGGTATTTGAGTCTCATCATCGTCTTCCTCATTGTCTCCACCAACAGGAGTTACATTTTGGGAACGAGGGTCTACATTATGCTCAGAACCTTCTTCATCTGGTCCTGGATCCGACTCATAAAGATTCTGGGCATCAGTGCAGATCATTTTCTCGTCTGGATTCACAGAAGCTCTGGAGCCGACCTCTGATTCCCAGGCTATAGTATGAGTAAAAAGCTCTGCAGACTCAACCATCTGTTCTACCCCATACTCAGACGGGCAGCTGGAGACTTGGGAGCTGTGAGGAAGCAAGTTCGATTGGGGTGACACCTCTGAGGACTGGAGTATTTGTGATGTTGAAGTTGAGGTGGAGGAGAGCCCACTTAAAGGAGCACTTGATATCCGTTGAAGCACCTGCTGTTTTTGTGCCTCATCTGGAATTTGTAGCGATGGGCGTGGCCGTAAGAAAGGGATCGTATCACATTGTCCACTAAAAGAAGTAGACATCTTAGTTTGGCTGGAAGATGGTCTTTTTTCTGCAGATGTTACTGTTGCTTTAACACCTACCCCACGGACACAACCTTTTTTCCCTTCCCAACACGCCTATTCCCCTTTCCACCAGCAGCAGGCCTTTTTCCACTCATTTTGGTGGTTAACTACTTGACAACTCTGGAGTTGTTTGCACAAAAAGCGATGGATGGAAACCGAGCAGAGCTGAGTGGCCAAATTGTGATACTAGCCCAAAAGGATTGGCTGGGTTAGAAGTAGTAAAACAATTTTATTAGATACACAGGTGGTGGAGCTTGGTATAGATGGCCTAATAGAATGAGTACCAAACACTGCTACAGGCCCAAAATTATTTTACAGGCAAGATGCAGCTAAAAATTATTAGTAATTTAAAAGCTGGTGGAGCTTAGTATAGATGGCCTAATAGAATGAGTACCACACACTGCTAATATGCCCAAAATTATTTTACAGGCAAGATGCAGCTAAAAATTATTAGTAATTTGAAAGCTGGTGGAGCTTAGTATAGATGGCCTAATAGAATGAGTACCACACACTGCTAATATGCCCAAAATTATTTTACAGGCAAGATGCAGCTAAAAATTATTAGTAATTTGAAAGCTGGTGGAGCTTAGTATAGATGGCCTAATAGAATGAGTACCACACACTGCTAATATGCCCAAAATTATTTTACAGGCAAGATGCTGCTAAAAATTATTATTAATTTCAAAGCTGGTGGAGCTTGGTATAGATGGCCTAATAGAATGAGTACCACACACTGCTACAGGCCTAAAATTATTTTCCAGGCAAGATGCAGCTAAAACTTATTAGGAATTTGAAATCTGGTGGAACTTAGTATAGATGGCCTAATAGAATGAGCACCACACACTGCTAATATACCGAAAATTATTTTACAGGCAAGATGCAGCTCAAAATTATTATTAATTTCAAAGCAGGTGGAGCTTGGTTTAGATGGCCTAATACAATGAGTACCACACACTGCTACTATGCCCAAAATTATTTTCCAGGCTAGATGCAGCTAAATATTATTATTAATTTCAAAGCTGGTGGAGCTTGGTATACATGGCCCAATACAATGAGTACCACACACTGCTACTAAGCCCAAAATTATTTTCCGGGCTAGATGCAGCTAAAAATTATTAGTAATTTCAAATCTGGTGGAGCTTGGTATAGATGGCCTAATAGAATGAGTACCACACACTGCTACAGGCCCAAAATTATTTTCCAGGCAAGATGCAGCTAAAAATTATTAGGAATTTGAAAGCTGGTGGAGCTTAGCATAGATGGTCTAATAGAATGAGTACCACACACTGCTAATATGCCCAAAATTATTTTACAGGCAAGATGCAGCAAAAAATTATTAGTAATTTGAAAGCTGGTGGAGCTTAGTATAGATGGCCTAATAGAATGAGTACCACACACTGCTAATATGCCCAAAATTATTTTCCAGGCAAGATGCAGCTAAAAATTATTAGTAATTTGAAAGCTGGTGGAGCTTAGTCTAGATGGCCTAATAGAATGAGTCCCACACACTGCTAATATGCCCAAAATTATTTTACAGGCAAGATGCAGCTAAAAATTATTATTAATTTCAAAGCTGGTGGCGCTTGGTATAGATGGCCTAATACAATGAGTACCACACACTGCTACTATGCCCAAAATTATTTTCCGGGCTAGATGCAGCTAAAAATTATTATTAATTTCAAAGCTGGTGGAGCTTGGTATAGATGGCCTAATACAATGAGTACCACACACTGCTACTAAGCCCAAAATTATTTTCTGGGCTAGATGCAGCTAAAAATTATTATTAATTTCAAAGCTGGTGGAGCTAGGTATAGATGGCCTAATACAATGAGTACCACACACTGCTACTAAGCCCAAAATTATTTTCCAGGCTAGATGCAGCTAAAAATTATTATTAATTTCAAAGCTGGTGGAGCTTGGTATAGATGGCCTAATACAATGAGTACCACACACTGCTACTAAGCCCAAAATTATTTTCCGGGCTAGATGCAGCTAAAAATTATTATTAATTTCAAAGCTGGTGGAGCTTGGTATAGATGGCCTAATACAATGAGTACCACACCCTGCTGCTATGCCCAAAATTATTTTCCGGGCTAGATGCAGCTAAAAATTATTATTAATTTCAAAGCTGGTGGAGCTTGGTATAGATGGCCTATTACAATGAGTGCCACACACTGCTACTATGCCCAAAATTATTTTCTGGGCTAGATGCAGCTAAAAATTATTATTAATTTGAAAGCTGGTGGAGCTTGGTATAGATGGCCTAATACAATGAGTACCACACACTGCTACTATGCCCAAAAGGTTCTACTTGGCTAGGTGCAGTAAAAAAATTGTATTACATACACAGGTGGTGTAGCTTGCAACACAGATACGCTACTCCACTGACTAACACACACTGCAAGAGGCCCAAAAGTATTTGCTTAGCTAGATTTAGCCAAATGCTGTGAAAAACACTTGCACAGCACTAAAACAGACCTGCTTGGCAAAAAGTGATAGGAACTGATGTAACCTAGCCCTCAAAAGGGCTGGAATTACAACTAGTCACTACTCCCAACCTATCTGTCTATTTAAGAGCACAGACCAGCCTGCTAAAAGTGCTAGGAACTGCTATAACCTAGCCCTCAAAAGGGCTGCAATTCCAAACTAGTCCCTACTCCCTAAACCTTTCTGTCTATTTAAGAGAAAATTCGCTTGCAATTCAGTTACACAATATAGCGCTAACAGCAGCAGCAGTGCCGTCTAACACTCAGCTGCAGCAGTGAGAAAATGGTGGCGACGGGGAAAATGGCTGGGTCTTATAGGGCAAGGACATGTGACATACACTGCCAATGACACATGCCCTTGCTTGTGTGAAAAAAAGCACTTCGCTCCGTGTGTGCGCTGCTGATAGGCTGACAGATTGCACCTCCCCACTGTAAATGCGGGAAAGAGAAAAAAAAATGGAGATCTTCATTATTTCTGCAGAGATCCATGCCCTGCCCCTCCCCCCACCCCGCTGTACACTCAAACTGTGTATTAACATTGATTATCAGCATTACTGTGAAAAAATCCAGTTACGATTTTGGTGCATGAACAGTTATCGAACATAACCTCGAACAGCCGAATTTTTTTCAAATCGTTCGGGTTCGTTGAACGGCTCGAACACCGCCCAAAACAGCTCGAATTTGAGATTGGCGAACAGTTCGAGTAGAACAACGCTCATCTCTATTCATAGTACAATTGGGCACGTGGTGGCAAAGAAAAAAGAGCGCACACACAATATAAAATGATACATACAAGTATAAGGCCCAAAGGGGCTTAATAAAAAATGAATTAATAATTAAGTAGCAGGAATAATACATGGATCTGACATAGAAAAATGTATATCAGGTGTTGTTCAATATGGTTGATGAGCAGTATAGAAAGATAAAGTCAAGGCAAGGGGACAAAGTGATTAGATAGAATGAGGTAGTCAATATGGTATATAATTAATTGCACATGTCCCAAGGCCTCTTAGGGACAGAGGTAGTATGTTGCCCTGTCACACATGTGCATCACCATTGCAAATAATTGCAATGTATGCATATGTAAAGTAAGGGGTATGACACATACCTGAGTATTTGAGGTGTAGGAAAAGTATTGCACATGCCCTGAGTATGGTCCTGTTGCAAGGGGTGAGTGCCACACTTGCAGCAGGACCTTACCATACTCAGGGCATGTGCAAAACTTTTCTTATGCCTGCATGCTGTACGTCTAAAACTTCATACTCTGTAACATGTCTTGGACTCCTTATGTGTGGGCAGTTTCTTTTCGCCACCATTCGGCCAGCACCACAAATGGTTCTATCATTCGATTGCTTGTCTCAAACCAAAAGCCCAACTCTCTGTTATCCCTGAATTCTCTTCAACAGATAAAAGAGGTGGAGCGGAGAGAGAAAGAGAGACAAAGATTCACCACCACATCCTGTAATTAATTTTGGCGTCTCCACTGCTAGAGAAAGATATTTTATTTATTTATTTTACTCACAGCACCATTAATTCTACAGTGCTTTACAGACATGCATGGTGGCTCAGTGGTTAGCACTGCAGCCTTGCAGCGCTGGGGTCTTGGGTTCAAATCCCACCAAATACAACCTCTGCAAGGAGTTTGTATGTTCTCCCTGTGTTTGTGTGGGTTTCCTCTGGGTTCTCTGGTATTCCCCCACACTCCAAAGACATACTGATAGGGAATCTAGATTGTGAGCCCCAATGGGGACAGTGCTGAAAATGTCTGTAAAGCGCTGTGGAATTAATTTCACTATATAAGTGAGTAAAATAAATAAATACATTATTGCCATTGGGGCTCACAATCTAAAATCCCTATCAGTATGTCTTTGGAGAGTGGGAGAGACACATGGAGAAAACCCATGTAAAGATACAAACTCCTTGCAGAGGTTGTCCTTGGTGGGATTTGACCCCAGTACTGCAAGGCTGCAGTGCTAACTACTGAGCCACCGTGCTGCTACCTAACAGCAGGCAATTGGAAACAGGGTAAGATGAAGACATCTAATGGCTAATATTTTAAAATTATTTTTTTAGAGAGCAAAACAAAATTATTTTTAAATAAAGTGATTTGTGGATTACCTATTCAGCATATTTTCTGTCAAATGAGATCATGTTGTCTGATAGTATAGTAACCCATAAAGGAAAAGAGACTACTATATATTTAGTAGATCTGCCCTCAAGCTCTATGGTTACACACCTGTCCCAAGTATCACAGGCTCAGGCTCCTTCCCCTAGGTTCGCTGCCCTCTGCTGTGCTCCATGGTTTTGCAAGTTGCCTGGAGTGGATCAATGACATCATCTCCCTAGATCTATTTAAGACCCATGTCTTGGGAATGAGACTCCAGTCCAATATTTGATGTGCTCCACCATGTATGCTTTTTGTGTTTGTGCTTATGTTCATCCCTGCTGGGTTCCACTTCATCCGTCCTGCTGCTCCTGAGATTCCTGTGTACGCCAAGTCCTTACTGCCTACATACCTTCTTGCTTGCTGCATCAACGCTTCAAGTCCATGTGCCCACTTAGACCTCAGGCTTAGAGAATCCACCTCACCTGGTGAACCTAACATCTATTAAGCCTGATGTGGCTGTTATAATTTCAGAATATGAAAATGTTTCACTGCTTAGGAAATGTGAAAAGTTACTGCTTGTGCAAAAATATTTGAACTTTCATTTACAAAACAGGATATCCATAAAAATATGTTCACTTTTTGAGAAGCCATGAGGACATGTACAGAAAGAGGTAATAAGTATGGTGGAAAGCAACAGGTCATGGGAAAAGGGTACTTACTATGCCAGTAGAAGAATAGAAATGAAAATGTGTAGAGTATTGTACAATTGATGATGGATTTGTAGTTTAAACATAGTTTTTTTAAGTTCAAGTTGAATAATAGGAGGCGATCCTAATAATGTGTTTATCAGCAGAGATAAAGGTGTCTGGCAGCAGAATGTGTGATGTGATAGGCTCAATTAGTGGAATAAATAGGATTAACTAATGGAAAACCACCAAATTTGGTTACTGACACACTGACCATACATATGGAATATGTTCATATATGCACGTATATATTTATAAGGACCTGTCATGCGATTCTTGTTTCCCAAACCACAGTATATTGTTTCAGAGTAAATATATTTAGAATCACCAGCTATGAAGCAGATGATTCACAGGTCTATCCCTCACATCTACATAGGGAAAAAACATTAAATCATCTGCTGTGGTGCTGACTTCTCCCAGCACCACACTTCACAATATACTTTCTCTGAAAGAGAATATACCTGGCTGCAGTCGTGTAACCTGTCTCTGATTCATGCTGCCTGCGGTTTGGTTAGCATGGATTGCCTGATACGTTCCCTTTAACATGTATGCCCAGACTAGTTAACTGAGTATGTTCATTTATAAAAAAAAGGATAAGCAATGGCATCAAAAAAGTGTTGACATTTTGTTGGAAATCTGTAGGACCCTGTTATGAATAAGTTTAAAATGGTTTAAAAGCATGGCTATCTGTTATAATGCTACCACATAACATATGGGTAATGTGTAAAGCTGAGGAGTGGACCTGTAGGCAAGTAGGTTCCACTGTAGGATTAGGAGGACCCACTGGGTAGGCTCACATGATGGCATGCCACCGTATTATGCAAAATGTTCAGCACCTTCACTGCTATCAAGTTTCAGTACTCTGCTATCTATGTGTCATGTGTAAAACCTAGCTCTGCTTTACCACTGGGCTCTGCTGCATATTTACCATACTGAGTTTCCTGGCAAACACATCTCTGCTGTGCCACATACACAGCCCTGCTGTTCAAAGCTACCATCCAGCATACTCAACTCAGCTGTTCCATGACCAAGTTGCCATCAAGCACTCATACTGTGTATGGGCACTTTAGGTGCCTCATGCTAAGGGAGATATACTTTGTTGGAGGATTGTGGGAGGCACTATACAGTGCTGATGGTCTCTGTGGGGGACATTATACTGTGTTGTGGTCACTGTGGCAGCATTATAATATGTGGGGAGCACTGTGGTAGCATCATACTTTTGCTGGAGGCACTGTAGGTTATCATACTGTATGTGGGGGGTGTGGGGTGAGATTGTGGGGATAAATTTACAGTATTATGCTGTGTGTATGGGGAAGAGATTCTATAAGAGCTCTGAAAGGCGTATAGTAGTGGGTAAGAAAAGTAAGGGGGCTTCAGTATTGGCATAATTACCATGTTGTTCTGTGAATTAACAACAGTCCTGGTTAAATGGCTCCATTCTTCATCGGACATGATGCATTACAATGGTCCAAGTGCCATCTATTATCTAGTAGTTAATTTTCCACACTTTTGTTTTCCATCCTCCTTTAACTCTTGCACAACTGGCACTGTTTGATTTCAGTTCACGACAACATGTTGCTCTATCAATGTACAACTGCTGGGATAATTTTTATGTTGCTTTCCTCGAGCTTCTCATCCCTGCAGGGATTATTGCAACAATGATACCCGTCTGAACAGTGGTTGTTGTTTTGTTTTTATTTTTGCATCGGCTACAGATTCTGTGTTATATGACTTCCGCGCTAAGCCTTGTGTACTGTATTTTTGCCAGAATGAGAAGGTATGGATTATGTCTATTAAAACAGTCCAGTATTTATGAGTGAGCCTGTGTGTGCACAGTCCTCCATTATCACAATTCTATATTGTATTGAATATGGCACGTTGGATACAGTCATGCAGAAGTTTACTGCTGTCCGCAAAGAGTACCATTCAATGTTTTTGGCGACCAATTTTGTACTCAACAGAGAAGTCATGCATCAGTTTTGGTACATCCTGTAATTTTATTTTTTTATTTTGTAACCAGAACATGAGATGACATTTGGTTGGAAACATTGAGATGATAAGCAGCAGGTGGTGGCTGCAGTTTGTCTTGCTGCGCAGAATTACAAGCAGAGCCAGTGACAGAGAACCAGTGACAATTACAAATCTAGCTGTACTAGCCAGTTGTGAGATAAGATTATAGTGTTAGAGGGAAGAATTCTGCTTAGCAGATGGATATTCAGCTGACACTTGGAGATACAAAGAGAAGGTGCCTGCAAAACAGTGATAGGGTGGAGGCTAGTTGTTCCATTAATAGATGTCTCAGATATAGATGCAGTTATTCTTCTGCCTGACATTATGAGAAACCGGAACTGTCACATCACAAAGTAGTCTTGTTTGCATTCAGTGATGGAATGATTTCCTGTAAATCACATAACATGATAGTGATGGCAATACTGTGGTTTGGACCTTTACTAAAGGGATAATATACAGTATATGCTTATTCAGATTAGTAACATCACACTTATGATAGTCTCATAGGTTGTCTTAATAAAAACAAACTGTTATGGACGTTACAGAATACATTGATAGACTTGGCCGAAATGATAAGAACATTCATGTAGAAGCATTACATGTTGGCCCTCCAATTCTTCTCTAGAGGGAAAATACATGGTCAGCCAGGACTTCTGATTTGACAATGACGCGCCCCCAGGGCCGTGGGGTACTCGGCAGCCGGGCCTCTGGTTGCCGGGGGATATCACGGTGGCTGGCCCAGTCCGTGGCCCAGGGCGGTCACTCAAAAGGGGAATAGTTATAGGGGGATTTAAGTGTTCGTGACGCCACCCGTGGATTGCAGCTAGAGGGAGCCGCCGCTGCGGAGCAGTCCTCTGGAGCTGGTGTTATGGCAGCAGAGATGGTGTGGCTCTCCACTGGTAGAGCTAGCTCAGGGCAGTGTAGGTGAATGGTGGTTGCGCTGGGCGTTGTAGTGCAGGGAGGGAATGATGGCGCGGACGAAATAATTGGACAGAGGCGGTGCAGTGCAGTCATCCGTGTCTTTACTCACAGTTCTTTAGTTCCACAGGGTGCACTGTCAGCTTACAGCCTCCCACGTCGCACTGCGTTCACCAGGCAGGGGTTCAGCTCTTCCTCAGGGGATTTAGGAATGCCTGACAGAACCCCATTTTCTCGTGTTCCTCTCTAGACCGACTTCACACTGGGTCTTTCTCCCTCCTGCCCTGCACTGCCCACTCTCAATCCCGCTCGGGTGCTCTGAAGTCCTTCCTGTACGTCGGATCCCGGACCTGCTTGACCCTCCTGGGGATTAGAATGCGGCTTACGATCCCTCTGTCTTTTGACAGATTCAGGGCGTACGGGTGCTGTCCTGCACTCACCGTACCTCCTAGGATCCCTTTTGACAGAACGGAGCCTTCTCCCTGCTCCCCTCCTGGGCCTCCAGACTTGGCCCTACTTGTGGAGCAGAGCTCCTAATGAGACTCTGCCCCCGGACTGTTCTTCCGAACTGTCCCGAGCTGTTCTTTTGAACTGCTCTTCACTGAACCTAACTCTGATCAACTCTGCCACCCTAAGATGGCTTCCCTATTTTATACTCCTACCAAAGTGCTCCCTCTAACTACTTCCTCCACCCACACCCACTACTGGGTTCCCCCCACTCCAACCAGGGTCAGGGCTCAGCAGCTGCGCTCTGCATGTCGCCCCTCCAGCCAGCCTGGAGCAGTGTAGTGTTGGATGCAGGTATTTGGGGTTCCGGCAGCACTCCCTCCTTACCTGAGAGAAGAGAGACACCACACCTCTGGGTGAGGTGCAGTACCTTTGTGGCAACTGAACCCTCAGGGGCGCCACAATAAACCCAAACAGATTTAATTTTGCCAGTCAGTAAGGATAACAAATTTCAGATTTCAGTGTTTTTACATTCTTGGTCTGTAAATTGAGGGAGAGGAAAAACCTGGTAGGAACTTTTTCCTTATAATAAACTTGGTCAATGTAATTAATTCCAAATGCTGCAATAAAGTGCAGGTGGGTCACCCAGCCTTCAAAATACTACTAATACATAAAACGCTATTCACAAATTTAGAACTTATCTTAGAAGTATCCTTTCTTCCAGATGTTTATTGCAGGTTTTCGTTAACATCAAAGCAGTCTCATATAGATAAGGAGTCTTCACATCTACAGGAGCTGATAGATATTTGTGTGTGCTCTAGAAAATAATATGAAAGCAGCACGGTAATCCACCACAGTAAAGATCCCCTGAACCAGAATAAAAGCACAATAATTATTTATACTTACAAAATAGCATAAACAAATTAGCATATCATAAAAAACTCAGCAGCTCATTAAGACATCTCAGCAGTGCAACACAGTTTCACCTTTCAGCTTCTTCTGGGAAATGGTAAATAAATGGCATAATCAATAATTTATGCTAACCTCCCTCTTAGGGGTTGGCATTATTTAAACACCATAAAAATGAAAACTCAAACACATTATTTCAACTCTTAATCTGGATAGAATCCCCAAGAAAAAAAAGTAGTTTTACTTTTAAATAGACTTGGCAAAAATTATCCAAAAATTATCTAAACTGAAATATCAACTACCATGTAATCTTATTTTCCAGAGCTCTTGTAGAAGGTAAGACTCATGATCTATATGTGACTGATTTGATTTTAAATAAAAGCCTACATACTAACATCTGCAGGAATGGTTACTTCTGAGATAAGTTGGAAATTTCCTTATAATGTTTTATATATTAGTACATGAAGCTCAATAAGTCTAACAGTGAGGTTGTCCATCAAGTTCAAAAGATGCTGTCAGAGCCTGTCACCCACAGATTTTTTTCAAACGAGATGTGAATTCCTTTATTCCCAGTCTTGAATGAAAATCTAAATTGAACCAAATTTGCTTACAAATGCAATTATACTTTAGCCAAGTTCATAGCAGCATGACTCATTTTCTTCTGGTCATTTTACGTGTGGTTCGGTCCTAATTGTTTCATTAAGTGAGGATTTATGAGATCAAGCTAGGTCTTGGAATGTGAATCGTGGGAGTTGTAGTATTACCTGCATACCAGTGAGATGAAACAGATGCTAATTGAATCTTATCAGCAAGATAAGTACAAGATGGAACTTTGTTTAAAAGCCTGTGCTTTTGCTCTATATCCACCAGATGGTCATAAATAATGAGTAAACATTTCTAAAACACAAAATGTGAAGAAATTGTGAACTTTTCAACCTCATCATATTTATTATCTGCAGTAACTCCTCCTCCATAACGTCATACTATATCATATTTTCTAGCAAGGGCTGCTTACTCAATGAATCTCCACTATGCAGACTATACCTCCACCTACAAATAAATCTCTCTAGTTTTCATTGTTCCAAATTTATTATTCATATTTCTGTTTTTCATTGGTGGTGGTTGTGATACTTGGCGTGAGAAAGGATGTATATTAAGTATGGGTGATTATGGGGTTGTAACAAATTTTATATACTTTCTATACTATCTGTCCTGACTGGAGATTATAACGTTATGGAGATATGAGCAAAATAGTTCAAACCATTTCCTGCATTAGTGAGATGGGAACACCCAGCTTTGTCATTTTTCCTGTTCATCTGTGAATTCATAAAGCATTTACGGTACATGTTACATGCGTCATTGCTAAGTTTCTGTCTAATTGTGAACGGTATATATTTATATCTGTAACTTTATGCTCTCCACAGTGCTTCTGTAGCAATAATTCTATATGAAATTGGTACATTTCTTTATAGTGCATAAAAATACACTGCTCAAAAAAATAAAGGGAACACTTAAACAACAGAATATAACTCCAAGTAAATCAAACTTCTGTGAAATCAAACTGTCCACTTAGGAAGCAACACTGATTGACAATCAATTTCACATGCTGTTGTGCAAATGAATAGACAATAGATGGAAATTATTGGCAATTATCAAGACACCCTCACTAAAGGAGTGGTTCTGCAGGTGAGGACCACAGACCACATCTCAGTACCAATGCTTTCTGGCTGATGTTTTGGTCACTTTTGAATGTTGGTTGTGCTTTCACACTCGTGGTAGCATGAGACGGACTCTACAACCCACAGAAGTTGCTCAGGTAGTGCAGCTCATCCAGGATGGCACATCAATGAAAGCTGTGGCAAGAAGGTTTGCTGTGTCTGTCAGCGTAGTGCCCAGAGACTGGAGGCGCTACCAGGAGACAGGCCAGTACACCAGGAGTCGTGGAGGAGGGCAACAACCCAGCAGCAGGACCGCTACCTTCGCCTTTGTGCAAGGAGGAACAGGAGGAGCACTGCCAGAGCCCTGCAAAATAACCTCCAGCAGGCCACAAATGTGCATGTATCTGCACAAAAGGTTAGAAACCGACTGCATGAGGGTGGTATGAGGGCCCGAAGTCCACAGATGGGGGTTGTGCTCACAGCCCAACACCGTGCAGGATGCTTAGCATTTGCCACAGAACACCAGGATTGACAAAGTCGCCACTGGCGACCTGTGCTCTTCACAGATGACACAGGTTCACACTGAGCACATGTGACAGACATGACAGAGTCTGGAGACGCCGTGGAGAGTGATCTGCTGCCTGCAACATCCTTCAGCATGAACAGTTTGGCAGTGGGTCAGTAATGGTGTGGGGTGGCATTTCTTTGGAGGGCCGCACAGCCCTCCATGTGCTCGCCAGAGGTAGCCTGGCTGCCATTAGGTACCGAGATGATATCCTCAGACCCTTTGTGAGACCATATGCTGGTGTGGTTGGCCCTGGGTTCCTCCTAATGCAGGACAATGCCAGACCTCATGTGGCTGGAGTGTGTCAGCAGTTCCTGCAAGATGAAGGCATTGAAGCTATGGACTGGCCCGCCTGTTCCCCAGAGCTGAATCCGATTGAGCACATCTGGGACATCATGTCTCGCTCCATCCACCAACTTCACGTTTCACCACAGACTGTCCAGGAGTTGACGGATGCTTTAGTCCAGGTCTGGGAGGAGATCCCACAGGAGACCATCTGCAACCTCATCAGGAGCATGCCCAGGCATTGTAGTGAGGTCATACAGGCATGTGGAGGCTACACACAATTCTGAGCCTCATTTTGACTTGTTTTAAGGACATTATATCAAAGTTGGATCAGCCTGTAGTGTTTTATTCCACTTTCGATCGCAGCATTTCGATCACAGCATTTCGGGGGTTAATGTGCCGGGAACGGTGCGGGACCACTCCCTACACATTACACCGGGTGTAATCAGCTGACACCCGGCGGCGATCTCACCCGCGCCGCTTGTGTGCGGGTAAAATCGCCAGGGCGTATTAATACATATCAGGCCCATAAGGCCCAGGGCACAGATACGTATTAATACGCCAGAAAGGGGTTAAATCATTCAGAAGGACTCTTGTCAGATGTGTCTGTGCAAGCAAGTGAATCCATCGCGTGCCTGAGGGAAGCTGCAGCCTATGGTTGCCCTGAGTAATGGTTCCCCCAGGATTCCAAAGAATTCCTGAAACCCGTCTCGCCCTATCTGAACCTAACAGCGTGCGTGCAACACTGAGGTATGGAAATTGTGGATGGCTTTGCTTCAGGTACTGGGTGTTAATACCAAACCATGGCGAGCCATTCACTGGATATTCCTGGCTGGTTGGAGACAAGCTCGTTCCCACAGAAAAGTACCAGCAAGCTAAGGAGATGGTGGCCTCTATCATCATGAAGGTGTTTGCTCGTTGTCTAGTAGTCTGGCTTTTATACTAAAGATACTGCTCATTTTTATAGTTTTAAGTGAGAGACCGTGGTTTCTGCAGCAGTGCACCCAGGCCGGGATAGTGGCGGAGAAATTGCTGTACCATCCGGTTGAGGATGCGAGCCATGCAAGGCACGTGTCTGAGGTTGCCCCGACATAGGGCTGCCACCGGATTTGCACCGTTATCGAACATGGCCTTCCCTTGCTCCAGGTTCAGTAGAGACATTCATTACTCAAACTTGGCCTGGAGAGCTGTCCACAAATCTTCAGCTGTATGACTGTGATCTCCAAGGCATATTAATTTTAACACTGCCTGATTGTGGTGAGACCTGGCTGCGCAGTACGGAGGTGGGGGGATTCTCTCTGCACTGTTGGAATGTGTGTCTCAGTAAGACAGATGTTGAGGGTGCAGGTGGAGGCCCTAGAGGAGATGGAGGATGCAGAAGCACTGGAGGAAGTGTTAGCTACAGAGGTTTGTCCCGCAAGCCTTGGGGATTCCAAAAATTGCTGTGTAGTGACACCTTGGTGTCTAGTGGTTTAGTTCTCCATCCGCTGGTGTGTAGTGGTTTAGTTCTCCAACCCTAGCTGTTTAGTAGGTTAGTTTTCCAACCCCTGTTGTCTTATTAGTTTAGTTCTCCAACCCTTGTTTTCTATTAGTTTAGTTCTCCATGTTCTGGTGTGTATTTGTTTCACTTTCCAACCTTAGCTGTTTAGTAGTTTAGTTCTCCAACCCCTGTTGTATATTAGTTTAGTTCTCCGTGTTCTGGTGTGTATTTATTTCTTTTTCCAACCCATCCATGCCCAACCCCAGGGGTTAATGTCTTGTGACAAGAGTTTGGATTCTTCTTGGACCCTACTTCGTCTGGGCCCGGATCAACTGAAAAAAACTTCACAGGCTACACATGCTTTCCCCCTCTTGAGTCTATGAAGCTTTGGATCAGACCTCTGATGCCCTGGAATAGAATGTGTGAACAGCTCTGCAGACTCACCAGTCTGTGCTTCTCCACAGTCAGTTGGCCGGTTGGAGAGTTGTCACGTGGGTGAAAACAAGGGTAATTGGGGTGCCACCTCTGAGGACTGTACTGTGTGTGATGTTAATGTGGAGGAAGAGGAGCAGAGGCCACTTGATGCAGCGCTTGTCATCTACTGGAGCACATGTTCTTCCTCTCCTTATCTACAAGGCATACCGCTGTGCGACTCCTCTCATCTCAGCTGAAGACTTAGCCTCATTCTTCAAGCACAAGATTGACAACATAGGGCAAAGCTTTTGCTTAAAGTCCCAACTTCTCATAACGACTCAACTCTCCTCCTCCAAAAACAGCTTCTCTGCCATCACGGAAGATCATCTTTACTCTCCAAATCACATCTCACCGCCTGTGAACTTGACCTAATACCATCCCACCTCATTCCAAACCGTACCACAATCTTCATCCCAATCCTAACCCTCCTCGTCTACCTGTCACTAACAACTGGCTTCTTACCCTCGTGATTCAAACATACCTCAATCACACCCATCCTCCAAAACCCCTCCCTTGACCCAACCTATATTTAGCTATCGCCCCATCTCACTTCTCCCCTATGCCTCTAAACTACTGGATCAACACGTCTACTTTGAACTGTCCTTCAACCTCTCCTCCCGCTCCCTCTTTGACCGCTTACAATCAGGCTTCCAACCTCACTATTCCACTGAAACGGCCCTGACTAAAGTTACCAACACCTACTAACTGCCATATCCAAGCCAGACTACTCTGTCTTCCTCCTTCTAGACCTGTCATCTGCCTTCGACACAGTAGACCATACCCTCTAACTACAAACTCTCATCTCTTGGCATTTCAGACTTGGCCCTGTCTTGGATCTTTTCATACCTGACAGGACATTCAGTGTCTATCACTCACACACCACCTCCTCATCTCACCCCCTATGTGTCGGTGTCCCATAAGGTTCAGTTGTAGGACCCACGCTCTTCTCCATCTACATCTTCGGCCTGGGACAGCTCATGGTCTCACGGCTTTCAGTATGAATGATGACACACAGATCTACCTCTCTAGGCCTGATATCACCTCCTTACTAACCAGAATCCCACAATGTGTGTCCTATATTTCATCTTTCTTCTCTGCTAGATTTGTAAAAATTAACATTGATAAAACAGAATGCATCATCTTTCCACTATTTCACCCCCCCCCAACTGACCTATCTATCAAAGTGAATGGCTTCCTGATCTCCATAGTCCCGCAAGCTTGACTCTGATCTGTCCTTCAAACGTCAGATCCAAGCCTTTTCTACTTGCTGCTGACTTCAACTCCAAAGTGTCTCGGGGATCAGCACATTCCTCAACCATGAATATAGAAAAACGCCAATACATGCCCTCATCTTCTCCCGCCTTGACTACTATAAGCTCCTGCTCTGTGGCCTAACTTCTACCACTCTCGCACCCCTCCAATCTATCCTAAACTGTGCTGGCCAATTAATCCACCTGTTACCCCACTATTTCCAGGCTTCTCCCCTCTGTTAATCCCTGCACTGGCTCCCTGTTGCCCAGAGACACCAGTTGAAAAGCCTAAGTTTGGCATACCAAGCCATCGAAAACCTGTCTCCTCCATACATGTGTGACCTAGTCTCCCTGTTCTAGTTACCTGCACGCAACTTCCCATCCTTCCAAGATCTCATTCTCTACTTCCCTCTTATCTCTTCTTGTCATGATCGCATATAAGATTTGTCCCGTGCATCTCCGCTACTATGATTGCTGTACCCCAGCACATCAGACTCTCGCCTACCATGCAAACCTTGAAAAGAAAGCTGAAGACCCACTTCTTGTAACAAGCATAGAATCTGCGGTAAGCCTCCCTTCAGCATACCACTGCACGACTAGCTGTACCCTGACCTACTGTATCCTCACCCATCCCTTGTAGATTGTTTGTGCGCCCTGGCGGGCAGGGTCCTCTCTCCTCTTGTACCAGTCGGTAGCCCCTTTTGACATGTAATGTCACTGTAATAGTAATAATAATTATAGTACCGTATATTCCGGCGTATAAGACGACCTGGTGTATAAGACGACCCCCCTACTTTCCTGTTAAAATATAGAGTTTAGGATATATTCACCGTATAAGACTACCCCTTTTCCAACGCATACCAAACACTGGTAAAAATTTTAAAAAAACAGATTTGAATTTAACATGGTCCTTTTTTAATTTAAATTCTTATGACATGCAGGTATATAGCAGGAAAACTGTCACTCATAAACACATTAAAATAGGGGGGACCCCACGTCATTTTTTGGGGGGGTCCCCCATTCTAATAGCTAGTAAAGGCTAGGTATTCAGCTGGGGGCTGATATTAGTAGCCTGGGAAGCTCCGTGGGTATTACCCTCTTCCCAGACTTCAAACATCTGCCCCAGCCGTCTGCTTAACCTCCGCTAGAGACTATAATGATGGTGGATCCCACGCCAATTTTCTTTTTAAAAAATCCTTTATTTTAACACTAAATGACAATTGAGGGGTTAATAAAGATGCAGTCCCTAAATTATTAATTTTGTAATTAATTTTTCCCAAAAATGTTGACGTGGGGCTTCGCCATATTTTTGTGTCCAGCCAGGTACAGCAGGCAGGAACGGGCTGCCCCCAACCACCAGCTGCCTATTTGTACCTGGCCGGACACAACAATATAGGGAAGCCCTTTTTTTTTAAATTATTTCATGAAATAATTAAAAAAAAAAAGACGTGGGGCTTCGCCCTGTTTTTGTGTCCAGCCAGGTACAACTAGGCAGCTGGGGGCTGGAATCTGCAGCGCAGGGAGGCCCAAGCTTTCTGGGCCCCACCCGCTGCAAATTGCAGTCCGCAGCCACCCCGGAAAATGGCGCGTTCATAGAAGCGCCATCTTCTGGCGCTGTACCCAACTCATCCAGGGCCCTGGTGCGGTGGCTCACTGGGTAATAAAGGGGTTAAGGCCAGCTTGGCATTATCAGCTGGCCCTAAGCCCGAAATTCATGGGGTCACGCCAATATTAGACATGACCACCATGAATTTCTAGTAAAGTAATTAAAAAAAACACAACACCCAGAAAAAAGTCCTTTAATTGAAATAAACACACAATTTTTTAATGTTCTAAATTAAACCATACTTACCATCACGCCCATTCCAGCTGAAGCCAACGATCTCCTGCAATAAAAGTAAAATAATAAAGCAACCTCATCCTTACCTTTCCATGGTTCCCAGGACAGCTTCAGCTCTGCTACATTCACATGACAGGCTGCACCGCAGCAGAACGCTGCCATCCAGCCTGTCATCCCGCAGACACTGAGAAGCGCAGGCATGCTTGTGCTCTTCAGTGTCTGACTGTGACGGCATCCAGATGAGCCGAGATCATGTCCAATGAACTCGGCTCACCTCATGCACGTCACTGACAGTGTGGGAAAATTCTCCTGCTCCCCGCATGCGCAGTAGAAGTTTCCCACGCTGTCAGTGACGGACGTCCAGGAGGTGAGCTGAGTTCATTGTCGGCTCATCTTTATGCCGTCACAGTCAGACACTGAGGAGAGCAAGCATGCCTGCGCTTCTCAGTGTCTGCGGGATGACAGGCTGGATGGCAGCGTTCTGCTGCGGTCCAGCCTGTCATCTCGATGTAGCAGAGCTGAAGCTGTCGTGGGAACCATGGAGAGGTAAGGATGAGGTTGCTTTATTATTTTACTTTTATTGCAGAAGACATTGGCTTCAGCTGGAATGGGCGTGATGGTAAGTATGGTTTAATTTAGAACAATAAAGGATTGTGTCTTTATTTCAATTAAAGGACTTTATTCTGGGTGTTTGTGTTTTTTTTAACTTTGACTATGGGGTTAGTAATGGGGGTGTCTTATAGACGCCTCTCCATTACTAACCTGGGCTTGATGTCAGCTGGCATTATAAGCTGACATCAACCCCAGCCCTATTACCCCCTGCCACCGCACCAGGGCAGCGTGGAAGAGCGAGGCTAAGTGCCAGAATTGGCGCATCCTATGAATGCGCCATTTCTGGGGCGGCTGACGGCTGGTGTTTCTAGCCTGGGAGGGGGCCAATATTCATGGCTCCCTTCCTGGGCTATTAATATCAGCCTCCAGCTGTCTGCCTAGCCTTTGCTAGCTATTAAAATAGGGGGGACCCCACGTCATTTTTTTGGGATCCCCCATTTTAATAGCTAGTAAAGGCTAGGTATTCAGCTGGGGGCTGATATTAGTAGCCTGGGAAGCTCCGTGGGTATTACCCCCTTCCCAGGCTTCAAACATCTGCCCCAGCCGTCTGCTTAACCTCCGCTAGAGACTAAAATTAAGGGGAACCCCACGCCAATTTTTTTTTTAATAAATCCGTTATTTTAACACTAGATGACAAGTACAGTAACCAGCACTGTCACAGTACTTCATATATATGTGACTGACATGTTTCTATCTATCTAATCTATGTGTGAAGCTCTATTCTTTCTATTCTAAATTGTCGGGTGCCGGCTTATGCCGCTGCTGAATTGCCGGCTTTTCATATATTGTCACAGAAGCGATGCGAACTTCCCAGCTCCGGACACAGCGCAGCGCTTCTGTGACAAGTGAAAGCTGTCGGCACAGAAGCCCTGCGCTGTGTCCGGAGCTGGGAATACGCAGCGATGTGTCCGTTTCAGCACAGAAGCGCTGACCGTCTGGACCTACCGCCACCGTATTTTAACTCCCTCCACCTTATATTAACTCCGACATGGCAGGGATACGGCCACGGCAGCTTATTAACACCCCCAGAGTATCCCCGCATGTCAATTTCTGAAAGTTCAAAAGCATTACCGGCGTATAAGACGACCCCAGACTAGACAGAAGATTTTTCAGTCTTCAAAAGTCGTCTTATACGCCGGAATATACGGTACTTGTACTCGGGGTCAATTGATGGCACTTTCCAGGTGTCTGCCCCTAATTTGATGTGTTTTGGCAGCTTTTGAGACGGTTTTAAGGTGTTGCGTATGCGTTTTTTTTTGTCCCACCATTGAATCCTGTGGCATTCGGTAACGTTCGACGAACATTCGACGAATAAATATCGGCGATCGTAATCCGAATCGAATATTGAAGAAACATTCACTCATCTCTAATTGTAATCACAGCCGCAGCTGTAGTTAGAATGCAAAATAAAAAAAAAAAGTGGATTTGGTCAAACTATTTGACCAAGTCAGATTTAAGACAATCTGACATGGGCTTTTATTTTTGGAGAGATCTATAGGATTGGTAGTGGGATAGATCTCTCCCTCCACTCTGGGTTTTGGGAGTGGCCCATGTCCACTAAACCCATTTAAGCTTTCAGTTGAGGTTTGGGTGTGTCAGTATTTGGTTTACAAGCTTGAGAGCCGAAGCTCTGTGCAGTACAAGTTTGGGTGAGACTGAACACAGGCCAAAGCCAGAGAAAGAAAAGCCACT
Source organism: Phyllobates terribilis (assembly GCF_046119375.1). Lineage (NCBI taxonomy): Eukaryota > Metazoa > Chordata > Amphibia > Anura > Dendrobatidae > Phyllobates > Phyllobates terribilis. The sequence goes on from NW_027362771.1 coordinate 299,016,831, forward strand.
GACGCACCCACGAGAGATACGTTGGTGCAGTCGCCCACAGCAACGGATTGTTACCGAGTGTGAAGGACGATCAAGCTGGATAACGTTTGCCTTTTTGTTGTAAGTTGCCAAAATAAAAACTTGTAAGTTGGACTAAACTGGGTCACTGTCTCTTTACCGCACTGTGTGAATACCGCTGCATTACATATGGTGGAGAATGCAGGCAGTGTGAACTAAGGCATACCCCGAAAAAAATCTGCATGTCCCTGATTAAGCCTGCTAAGTTACAAATCAGGCTTCATTCCGGCAGTGCTGTAGAGCTTCCGGCTGATGTAGACGACGTGCTCTTAGATAGCAAATTGGAGATGGAGGAGGAGCTGAAGCGGGTGCAGGAACTGCTGTAGGGGGTGGAGGAAACCCTGATAGAAGTGAGGCCAGCAATCCTTGGTGTCGGCAGCACATGTGCCATGCCAGAGTGGCCAGGCCTCCACAATGTTCACCCAGTGTGATGTCAAGGAAATGTAGCATCCCTGGCCACAAGCGCTTGTCCACTTGTTGGTCGTTAAGTGGACAATCCCAGCAGCCGCATTGGTTAAGGCACAGGTGATGTTTCTGTACACGTGCTGGTAGAAGGCGTGGACACCACAACGGGAGAAATAGTGGCAGCTGGGGACCGAGTACTGAGGGACCCAATTTCTACTCGTCTAGCAGGACAATTTGTTTGTTTTAATTCAAAGCAACAAAATTTGACACTAACCAAGTTTTACAGTATAAGTGGCAATAGTCAATTTGTGAACAACCAAATTTTAACACCTGTTTCAGGCCATTTTTATGTTTTTTTTTATACCAATGAAATTTTACACAAACCAATTTTTGGAGTATATGTGACAATAGTCAATTTTTGAACAACCAAATTTCTTCACCTGTTCCAGGCCAATTTTGTTTTTTTATTTCAAACCAACGAAATTTCACACGAGCCAAGTTTGATGGCATATATCACAAGTAGAGATGAGTGAACCCATGGATGTTCGGGTTGGTCGAACATACAGTAAAAAGTTGGGTTCGGGTCTGAACTTGTCCTCAAACTTGACCCTGGACCCTAACCCAATACAAATCAATGGGGACCCGAACTTTGGTGCTTTAAAATGGCTTTAAAATGGTCATAGGTAGGGCTATGGAGGCTGCAAAAGGAAACTAAATGGGGGTAAGAGCAGGACAATTGCCCTGAAAACAAATGTGGATAGGAAAATTACTACAATTTTAACATTGCCCTCACAGAGACTGAGGCTTGCCACTTCTAGTCCAGTTGCCAAATTCACACACAGTGCATGAATCCACAGGCTTCGGCTACCTCCCCTGTTTTGCCACCTTGTTCTGCCTCCGATACTCCTCCAGTCGCTCTCTTGGGACCTTCACGACCAGTAAGCACATTACACTGTATGGCTTACTACACCAATTCAATACCTAAAATTTTTGGAACGCTTTTTAGTAGTGTTATATACCAATGAAATGTACCCCAGAACACGTTACACTGTATGGATGAGCAATATAATGCCTTTAATTTTTGAACAGGTTTTTTGAGTGCTATATACCACCGAAATTTACTCCAGGCCACGGAATAGTCTATGGGTGAGCAATATAATACTGATTACATTTTTGAGCAAGTTTTTTTAGGGTTATATACCACCGAAATGTATTCCAGACTGTGGAATAGTGTATTCATTAGCAATATAATAATGATAAAATTTTGACCAAGTTTTTTTTAGAGTTTTATACCAATGAAATGTACCCCAGAACATGGAATAGTGTATGGGTGACCAATATAATAACGATAACATTTTGAACAAGTTTTTTGAGGGTTATATAGCAAGGAAATGTACCCAAGAACACATTAAACTGTATGGCTGAGAACTGTAACCCAGAAAAAGTGTTAAAGTGTTAAAGTTTTTTTGAGTGTTATATATATAAAAAATTACCCCTGAACATGGAATAGTGTTTGGTTAAGAAATGTAAAGAAGCAACATTTTTAAATGCTTTTGAGTAGTGTTAGATTCCACCAAAATGTGACAGAAAGCACATAATACTGTATGGATGAAAAAAAAGTGTTAAACCGGATGGATGAGTTATTGAATCCATAATAAAATTTAGAACATTAATATTTTGAAAGTATACTTTATGTACTTATACACTCATATAGATTTGTAGAAAGTGCAAAGCCAGTTAAGAATGATAAGGAGGGTCATCCATAGACCCCTGAAAGGCAATAACTGTCGGGCCTCACTGCAATATTTTTAAAGTGTAGTTGTTGTACTCCTACACTCATAAAGCCTTTGTACAAAGTGCAAAGCCAGGAAAAAATTATAAGGAGAGTCATCTATAGACCACTGAGAGACAACAACTTGCAGGACTCATTGAAAATATTTTTAACACGCCTATTTTTTACACTCAAAGGCTTTGCACAAAGTACAAATTCAGCCAAAAATTGTAAGGAGGGTAATAATGCAATCCTCTTCAAGTGTCCGCTTCTTCTTCTCCTTCCTCTTGAGGCTGGGGGGGACTTCCTCCATCTGCTTCCTGGATCCCGATTCCCAGGTGCCTGGGCTGTAAGTGACCCGGATTGAGGTAATGCCAGAACCCCAGATATATAGAAATGGGCAACAGCCCCCTGTGTCACCTGCATCGGCTGCTCACGCATAGGAGGTGGGGAACCCCAAGGACAACATGATCTCGAGGTTGGTGGTAGCCCTGCCTTGAGCCGCACCAAGGAGCCTCTCCCAGGCTCATTCATTCCTCAAGAAGGGTTCATCTTGTTCTCTTCCTTCTGGGATGACACCCACTGCATACCAGCGATGTTACCCCTCCATTTTGAGGAACGTGACCCTGATTTCATCTGTCAGCTCTTGCAGCCTTCAGGACAAGTGTTTCATCTCTACTGTACGATGGTTGAACAAGATGTGATGATGGGTCTCAAACTCTTCAGTGGACCCCCTTCTAAGCTGACGGTAGCATACGTGACTACCACCTCCTTGGATGCCAACTCTCGGCACTTTACGGCTAGTGGGCCCGACAATATTTGTCCAGATCTGGTCCTGGCTGTCCTAGTCTCCAACCAGCCTAGGCCCCGCAGTCCGCTCACCAGTTCATGGATCCTGGCTCTCCTGTCTGCAGTGCGCAAGAATCCCATCGGTAAACGATGCAGCCTAGGTTCAGGCCTTGGTGGGTCAGGGATATCGGACAGATCAGGACCACAGGCTCCTGCCACCTCTGCTGTTACACCAGCTTCCTCTGGCTCCGAGACTCCTCCGCTCATTCCCTTGGGAGTCTTGCGTGCTCTGCTATCTTTGCCACTCACTAAGCACGTTACACTGTGTGCCTGAGAAATGGAACCCTAGAAAAAATTTAATAGGTTTTCACAGTTTTACAGATCACAGAAATGTTCACATGCCACATTACACTGTGTGGCTGAGAAATGGAACCCTAATTTTTTTTAACAGCTTTTGATAAGTTTTACAGATCATAGAAATGTTCATAGACCACATTACACTGTGTAGCTTAGAAATTGAAGCCAGGAAAATGTTTCAATGATTTTTGGGAGTGTTAAATAACACAAAAACGGATCTCAAATCATGTAATACTTGATGGCTCAAAATCTATAAAAAATTTTCAGCCCCCACCAAAAAAGCTGCAGCTATATATTTTCCAATGGACTGCACAAGCCTAATCCCTGTCTACGGACTTTATTCTGTCACTCGCCCTGCTCCTGCAACTCTTTCTCGCTCTCTACACTTAATACAGAATGTATGCGATACAAACCGCAAAGCAGAGGATTAGCCCTAACAAGTGCTTTTAGTATGATGGTTCTGCTTCAGCACTAGTATCAATCGTTATACTGTGCACACACACCTGCTTTCTCTTCCTCCAATACGAACTGTCACAGAGCTGTGCAATGGCATCAGTGTGCCGAGCCTGGCACCGCCTGCTCTTTTATAATCTCTGATGTCAGACGGCCTACCAATCACAGTAATGCCATTACCAAGATTGCAAGGGCATTACAGTGGCGCACAAGCAATACCCGCATGCTCATTGGCTGCGTAACAGGTGACTCGCCCCCTGGGCTGTGGGGCACGCGGATCCGGGCGATAGGGGAACGATGGGGGTAGTAGTAGTGGCGGCCCGGTCCCGCGGCTCAGGGTGGTCAGGCCAATGGTAGTCTGCTATGCGCTCCAAGTAATGTCCGACTACGCCACCCGTGGATTGCGGTTATTAGGAACCGCCGCTGCAAGGCAGTCCGCTGGGGCTGATGATGGGTGCAGCTGAGGTGATGTGACTCCCCACGGGAAGAGTGCAGCCCCAGGGCAGTGTAGTGGATGTTGGGAGTGATGGTAGTGCGGGTCCCGGTGCTGATAGTGCTGGAGGCGCGAAGGAGCACACAGACAACAAGTTACAGTCCAGAGTCTTTACTCACAGTTCGTTTGTTCCAGGTCACTTCGGCCAGCAGTGACCGCCCGAGCCGTGCTGCGTCCACCAGGTGAGGGGCTCGGTCAACTCCCAGGCAGTTCAGGAGCATGGCACAGGACCCCCTTTTATCCTTTCTCTGGCCTGCCTCACCAGTGACCCACTTTTGTCCAGCTGCCGCGGACCTGTGCGGTTAAACGTGGGCCCCGTCCTCCGCTGTCCTATATGGTGCCTTCCTAGCAGGTTTGATGAGGTGTCGCACCAATATATGATCACGACGACCGGTCTTTGGCTGAGGGTTGTTTCTCCTCCACCAACTTGGGATCCGGTACCCTTAATCTGCCTGACCCTGCACCCTGGATTCTCGTGGGTTCTTAGGGTCCCTTCCACCTTCTTGTTCCTGAGCCCTTCTGTTTCTCTGTCTCTCCTTCTTTGCAGTTCCTTTCTCTTGGAGCTGAGATGAGCCAGAATCTCAGCTCCCCTTCACCTCCTCCTCGGCCTCTTCTTCAGGCCCACTTCTCCTTCTCCTCTCAGGCCCCGGCCTCTTCCCTAGGCCTGCCTCTGGAGCAGCACTCAGCCTGAGCTGCTGCTCCCTGTCTTCTCCTTTCCACAGACGAACCTAGATCTAAGATGGTGCCCACCTTTTATACCTCCCTCTAGCCATGAGCCCAGGTGACCAGCAACCAATGGGCTCCTTCCTACACTCAGAAACCGCCCCCTATCTGCCCCTACAGCACTGGGTGTTCCACCCCTCCCTCCCCACTCCAGCAGGGACATGGTCGGTCGTGCCTGCACTTATGTCTAGTGGGAGCACCGTTGAGCTGTCCCTCGGAAATGGGGTATGTGTGCTGTATGCAGCTGAGCCCTGGTCCATACTCCATCCTTACCCGGGAGTGGAATACCACACCTCCGGTCTGAGGTGCAATACCCCTGTAGCGGCCGAACCCTCGGGGCGCTACACAGGTACCACCCATTGCTCACCAAGTAACAAGCACATCCTAGCACCGTCATACTTGAGTGATAACCGAGTATCATCGAGCATGTTCGCTCATCCCTAATAGCTAACACTAGAGAAGACGAGAGAAAGGATTCAGAAGGATCTAGATAAACTTGAACAATGGGCAGTGACTAATAGAATAGTATTTAACAGGGAGAAATGCAAGACTACATCTGGGCAAGAAAAACTAAAATGTCATCTACAGAAAGGAAGAAATAGAAATAAGCAACAGCACATGTGAAAAAGATTTTGGCATACTAATAGATCATAAACTGCACGAGTCAACAGTGTGATGCAGAAGCAAAAAAGGAAAACACAGTTCCGGAATGTATTACAAGAAGCATAGAGTCTAGATCAGGGGTCCTCAAACTACGGCCCGCGGGCCACATGCGGCCCATGGAGGACTTTTATCCGGCCCGCCGGGCTATGGGCGGAGGAGAGGAGAGCGGTGCCATTGCCCGCCCTTCCCCCCGCTTGCTCAGGGCCCCGGCAGGCGGATACTTACCTCTCCCCATGCCTCCGCAGATCTACTGTCTTCCTGCTCTGCGCTTCCTGTGACGTCTCAGGTCAGAGGGCGCGGTGACGTCTTTACACCGCGCCCTCCCGAGTGCTGTCACAGGCAGCGCAGAGCGGGACAACGCCGCCGCCGCGACGCTGGAGTCCAGACCAGACCAGAACAGCGGCAGCAGGTGAGGAGTGAGGTGAGTATTGGATTTTTTTTTTGTAATGTATGGAGGCATGGGACATAACATGGGGGGGTGACATCCTGCAAGGGGTATAATATGGGGGGGGTGACATCCTGCATGGGGCATTATATGGGGGGTTGACATGCTGCATGTGGCATTATATGGGGGGGTGACATGCTGCATGGGACATTATAAAGACAGGGGAGTGATATCCTGCATGGGGCATTATATGGGGGGGTGACATGCTGCCTGGGGCATTATATGGGGGGGTGACATGCTGCATGGGGCATTATATGGGGGGGTAACATGCTGCATGGGGCATTATAAAGACAGGGGAGTGATATCCTGCATGGGACATTATATGGGGGGTGACATCCTGCATGGGGCATTATATGGGGGTGACATCCTGCATGGGGCATTATATGGGGGGTGACATCCTGCATGGGGCATTATATGGGGGGTGACATCCTGCATGGGGCATTATATGGGGGGGAGGGACATCCTGCATGGGGCATTATATGGGGGGAAAGGGACATCCTGCATGGGGCATAATATGGGGGGGTGACATGCTGCATGAGGCATAATATGGGGGGGTGACATGCTGCATGGGGCATTATATGGGGGGTTGACATGCTGCATGGGGCATTATATGGGGGGGGTGACATGCTGCATGGGGCATTATATGGGGGTGGCATCCAGCATGGGGCATTATAAGGGGGGAACAGCCTGCATGGGGCATTATAAGGGGTGGAATAGCCTGTATATGGCATTATAAGGGGGAAACAGCCTGCCTATTGGGAACATTTACCTGCCCATTGAGGACCTATGTTGCCTATTAGGGATATTTACCTGCCTATTGGGGACATTTACCTGCCTATTGGGGACATTTACCTGCCTATTGGGGACCTATGCTGCCTATTGGGTACATTTACCTGCCTATTGAGGACCTATGCTGCCTATTGGGGACATTTACCTGCCTATTGGGGACATTTACCTGCCTATTGAGGACCGATGCTGCCTATTGGGGACATTTACCTGCCTATTGAGGACCTATGCTGCCTATTGGGTACAGTTACCTACCTATTGAAATACCGGTTGATTTAACTTTACTTGTTCTTCATTTTAAATATTGTATTTGTTCCTGTATTGTTTTTTTTACTACAAAATAAGATATGTGCAGTGTGCATAGTAATTTGTTCATAGTTTTTTTAAAAAACTATATTCCGGCCCTCCAATGGTCTGAGGGACCGTGAACTGGCCCCCTGTTTAAAAAGTTTGAGGACCCCTGGTCTAGATCATGTGAAGTAATTATCCCCCTCTATTCCTCCTTGGTCAGACATCATCTGGAATACTGTGTACAGATCTGGGTACCACATTTTAAAAAGACATTGAAAAACTATCAAGTTCAGAGAAGAGGATGGTGAGTGGACTGCAAACTATGTCCTACGAGGAACGGTTAAAGGATCTGTGAATATTTAGTTTGCAAAAAAACAAGGCTAAGAAGTGACTTAATAGTAGTCTACAGATATCTGAAGGGATGTCACAGTGTAGAGGGATCATCCTTACTCTCATTTGCATATGGAAACAAGAAAAGCAATGGAATGAAACTGAAAGGGAAAAGATACAGTTTAGATTAAAAAGCTTTCTGACAGTGAGGGTGACGAATGAATGGAACAGGCTGCTACGAGAGGTGGTAAGTACTCCTTAAATGGAAGTCTTCAAACAGAGTCTGACATTTGTCTGAGATAGTTTAGTGAATCCTGCATTGAGCAGGGGGTTGGACATGATAACTGTGATGAAAGCCGGCCGGTGGGTGCAGCTCTCTGGCGCCCCCTTACCTCTCAGGTCAGTCAAGGTACTGCACCTAGAGAAAGTAGTGCCAGGAAGCTGCAACCAGCGCAGGGAACACGGTAGTGTGTTATCCCTTCAACGTCACTACACAGCACAACTCGCTAGCGCCCTCTTAGCCTCAGGTCAGTCAAGGAACTGCACCTAGGATAAGCGGTCGCCAGAGAGACTGTCCTGTAACCTACTGGGTATCGGGGCCCTCTGTAGTGAGGGCGGTATATATATCTTCCTTGGCCGCGCCAGGAATATATATATCTGAACCTCCGACCGTCACTACCAGCCTTCCCCAATCCCCAGTTGGTATGCTGCCACCAGTCCCTATTTTAGATATACGCCCAGTCCGTGAATGGGCCTATATCGGGTCAGGAACCAACCCTGGGTAGCGTTTTTGGCTTGAGCCGAGCTCACACGGACGTGCGTTCGTTATGCAGAATAAAAGGCAGGCCCACAATTACTTGAGGTAATTGATTATGATAATACACTAGATACACGATATACAACTAAATATACACAGGTATAAGGTCAGGCTAAACTATACAACAATGGAATACAACACACAGAATCACCACAGCATATCAGTTACCGGTTTCTTGATTTTCTTGTGACGCAGGGAGAGGATTCTGCGGTCGCAGGCACGGTTCTTTGTTACAGGCTGAGGCCTACCACCGCATGGTCAAACTGCTCCTCCCCTTGGTGGCCTCAGCTGGTGCTCAGGTGTTCAGCACACCACTCTTGGGTCAAAAACTGACTTGTCTCTTGTCTGTTCTGCTATCTTACCTGCCCCGTCCCGCCCACTGCTGGTGAGGTCAGCTGGCTCAGTCTCCACCCTCAGGTCTAACTTCGATCAGAAGCCCAAATTCTATGGAACCCAATAACTTCTTCTGGGATGGTCTCATGATACCCCCAGGGGTTCCCATGGATTCGGGCCGCCGTAACCGACCTTTTGATATCAATTATGATACCATACGGTCCTCAGGAATGGCTCCGCGCTATATCTTGGCTTCCAGAGCACGTACAAACGTCTACCGCGGAGGCTTGTGTGCGCAATGGCTCCGGGACGCCGTGATATTTTTTTATTGGCCCATCCCACGCAACATGCGTGTACTATTCATGTTTCTATATCTTATGCCTCCATGCTTGTGACAGACAAAGAAACTAGTCCTATGGGACAAATGGTCAGGTACAGATAGACGAAGCACCCCCCCCTGCTGGCTGTGTTTCCTCTCGAAGTCTTTGAAGCTCCTAGCATTCAAGTGTTAAGTAGGCTTCTTATCTTACAGGAGCCTGGATGGGGGGAAACTATCTAGTTGACGTTTTAACAGAAGGTCCCAAGGGTGGGGGCTGCTGAAGTGTGGCCATCCCTGGATATGATTTATCATTACCAAGATGGCGGCTACAGGTTCATCACAATAACCCTGGAGTTCCTTTCCAACTCTAACATTCTATGATTCATCAATTAAGCCATGTATGGAATGGCAATACACAAATCCAGAAAATACATTTTCTCTGGATCAAAAGTAGGATACTTTTGCTCCTTTTTCAAACAGGTTTTTCTCTTGCAGCCTTGAAGCTAGAAGTTCTTTTTTGATAGTGCCAAATTGTTCACAGTCCACAATACAGGACCTTACCGCGCATTGGGTGTGCCCGCCCCTGTCAATCAGCACTGCTGGGTCACTTCCGGTTCCGGGATAGACACGCCGCGTACACGGCGATTTCTTTTGCGCGCCACATTTGATTGGACACACATTCTTTTTATACTCGGTGGTCCCCTAAGACCAACACCCCCTGACGAAGGACACTTTTGGTCCGAAACGCGCGTCGGGGTATTCCCGTGATCCCTCCTTTATATCCCACAACCAGGTATGTCAGTTCTCTGCTTAGTACCATGTGCATGTGCATTCATTGTTTCACTATATACCTTATATAAACAAGTTGGCACCTGGTACTTATCTATTTCTTTAGCAGCAATCTCTTTTCTTATATAGTCCTATAGATCTTTGTGTGGCAGTATATACTCCACCCCCAATATAGCTTCACAAACTATTGTGTTGAAGTATATATACTATCTTCTTTGGTGCTGACATACTTATCTATTCCATCTTTTTCTTTTTGTAATTTTTGTGGAATTGTAATGTAATATATCTTGTTCATTGCAACCGTTACATCTATTGTGTCATATTCCTCTTTTAGGTTGCAATTACATTTTTTATATGGTGGGTTCTCATGTGTTTGTAGCACCACTTTGACCATTGTCTAATAAAGGTCTTTTATATATATTGGTTTATGTCTCTTGTATATTGGACTGGACATTCGGTGGTTCTCCTTTCTCCTGTGTTCTCAACCGAATAGTCTACCATTTATTTTTGGTCCACATAGCATATACAATCTATCAATTATTGTTGGGTTGCTCATATTGACCTATGTGTCTCTATGATATATTCCCTATGTAGTGTGGATATTCCTAAGTGTACTCCCGTGTTAATAATTTACTGTGTTCTGCACAGGCTTCTTCTCTTGGGACATGGATTTTAAAGCCAGAGAATCTTCCTGGCAAGGACAGATTAAAGAAGTATTTGGCAACAGTGGTGTAACGACACTAGGTTCTGACAGTGTACAGGTGGATTCAGTGACTCACACCATTAGGAATTTACTTTTTAGAAGAACTCATCTCTGGTGGAACAAAGCTTTTTTAGAGAACTATATACTTAAACAGCTAATCCCCAGGGGATTAAGAATTCGTGTTACTCCATCCTTTATTGTTGAAGATAAGGACTTCATCAACAATTGGGAACAAATATGTAGCGATACATCAAAAAGATTAATGGAGTTGCTTATTCAGCTAAACTACAAATCTATCATTGAAATTGATCAAACTATTGAATCTACATATACAAGTGCTAGGGTAGATTTAACATCTGATCAATTATTGTCAATCGAGACTCAAATGAATAAGTCTATTGACCAGTGGGTCAAGGACATTCAAGACAATCAAACTAACAAATTAAAGAGAGATTTGTGTGATTTTGCCTCAGGCAACGTATACAGATGGAAGAAACAATTGACACCTGGTACGGACAGGTCTCGCACCCCCTCCATCTCATCAAACCCGCCAGCCAGTGAAATGTCTGACGCCTCCTCTTCCGTCTCTGTATCTGCAAAATCTACACCAAAGCGTAAACGGGAGTTGCGCTTTTTGCCAAATAAGCGAAATTATGGGTATTCACCCGAGAATAATAAAAACAATTTAAAGGTAATCAATTTGAGTTCCCAAAATTTCTCTCACATTGAAATTTCACTATTGAGTAGAGGGTTAATGTTTTGCCCCACGGCACAGTTTGACAGATTCACAGCTATTAAAGATTTACACCTTTTTGCACGTAAACTCCTTTTTAAACGCCATTTTCATGATGAAAATATCCTTCGATTATTCCCCACAGAGACGGAACAGGAGGCGTTGACACACTTGGAGGAGTTGGCAGACGAACATAATGATCTAAATGGAGGTAAGATTCCAGCTTCCATTAAGACAAAATCATGGAAATTTCCACCACTATCCACCTGCCCTAACATTGATATTTTCGTAAAAATGGTTAGTCAAGATTTTGACAACATTTCCCGATATCCATCCTTTGATAATTTGACTAAGTCCGAAAGACAGAGCTTGCTTCGGCTACGCAACCTCAATGATATTGTTTTCAAACCAGCAGATAAGGGTGGGAATGTGGTGGTTTGGCCTAAAATCATGTATGAGGCAGAAGCTCTTCGACAATTAAGTGACTCCAATACATATAGGAAGATGACATTTAATCCTCTTACTAAATTTCAAAATGAGCTTTCGAATCTTCTGCTTGAAGCTAAAAATGATGTGATTATTTCCAACGAATTGCATCAGGCATTGAAGGTCTGCGAGCCATCCATTCCCACCCTTTACCTGCTTCCGAAAATCCACAAAAACAGTCAAGTACCACCGGGCCGGCCAATCATATCGGGAAAAGGTAACTATCTCGAAAATGTCAATAAATTTATTGACTCCAAATTGCAAGCTTTGGTGGAATTACTTCCATCTTTCACCAAAGATACTAGCAAATTTCTAAAAAAAGTAGACGGCCTCCATGTGGATAAGAACACTCTTTTGGTTACATGTGATGTGGAGGCACTATATACTAACATTCGACACACCGATGGTGTACAGGCAACGCAATATTTTTTACAGTCTTCTACTATTCCTTCCACAATGAGCAACTTTATTGTACAATTACTACACTTTACGCTGTCTCACAACTTTTTCCTGTTTAAGGGGTCGTTCTACCTGCAGCTCCAGGGAACTGCGATGGGTGCCTCTTTTGCCCCATCATATGCCAACTTGTTCCTGGGGCTGTGGGAGAGGGACCTCTTCCTGTCTGATCGGTGTGCATCTGTGGACCGAGTCCTTTTTTGGACGCGGTACATAGATGACATCTTCTTGATCTGGTAGGGGTCAGAACAGGAATTGCATGAATTTATGAATACCTTAAATCATAATCCTCACAATATTCACCTCACATATCACTTTGACAAGCAGTCCATTGAATTTTTGGATGTTAAAATAAAAAGAGATGAAAACAATTGTTTGCAGACGGATTTATTCCGTAAGGCCACATCGGTAAATTCTCTCTTACTAGCCTCTTTGTCCCACCCACCAGCCATGATCCGATCAATACCAATAGGTCAATTTCTGAGGCTACGCTGCATATGTTCCAATGATGCTGATTTTGAAACACAGGCAGATGATTTAAAGAACCGATTTTTGGAAAGAGGATATAGCCGCCGCTCTATCAAAAGAGCATATAACAGAGCCAAGCATACCTCACGTCATACGGCCCTATATTCAAAAAGGACATCCTCTTTCAACAATCGGGTCAGATTTATCACTCAATATCATGGCCAAACGAATCTATTGCGTCAATTCTTGGAAAAATCATGGCCAATTCTCTTATCTGATCCGGTCCTTGCTAAATACCTTGACCCCAAACCTAATATCACTTTTAGGAGGTCACGCAATTTACGTGACTGCCTAGTGAAGAGCCATTACACTAATGAAAGTAACACGTTTCTATCCAATTTTGAACCTCCGAAAGGCTGCAAACCATGTGGCAAATGTGTTGCATGTCCTAATATTGGACATGCCCGAGATTTCCAAAGTTCTGATGGTCTATCGACCTATCAGATACAACATCCCATCACTTGCACTACATCTGCAGTGATATATTATGTCACCTGTCCCTGTCCACTAATCTATGTGGGACTGACAACTCGCCAGTTAAAAGTTCGTATACGTGAACACGTATTAGGAATTGAAGCGGCAAAGGATGTCAGTGATGCATCGTTATTGAAAACAATACCACGACATTTTAAACAACATCACAATTGCAACGCTTCTTTATTGCGAGCTATTGGAATTGATCATATCCCACATAACATTAGAGGCGGTAAAATTAGTAAATCTCTGGGCAAATTAGAAACTAGGTGGATTTGGACACTAAAAACTGTACACCCCCTGGGCCTTAACGAAAATATAAGCTTTGTTCCATTCCTGTAACTGCCCCTTTTGGTCTTTGTACCATTTTAACAGTTTTATGCCGCTTTTATTGGTTTCTAAACAATGTTTTTTATTTACTATTTATTTAGAGTGTGTCTTGGTGTCGATTCCCGTATTCTTCACTGGCTATTAAATACCTCATTTGACTCCTGAACCCGGATGCGGATCTGCAGTTGTGGACTATTGGAATATTAGAGACGACTGGGGCTTTACGGCGCTTTTTATTGTTATTATTGTTATTTTATTTTGCCATTTGTATATGTCAGTGTATTAACACTAATACACATTATCACTCACTTTTTCTCTCACTGATTTGTTCTCTCACATACTTTTCCATTTTATTTTGATTATATGCACATATATTACCCACACATATGCCACTATATACGCACTTGATTAGACCATTCTCTACTCACGTTTTATGTATATTTTTATAATTTCACCCTTATACACTTCCTATGTAATATTTTTTGGTCGTCTAAATTTTGCCAACATCTGACACATTCATGATTTTATTATGTGATGGAAGTGTTTGCATTTAAATATATACATCTCTCACATCTATATTTATTATTTTTTAGTACTAATATGTCTTTTATGCACTGATATATATTGGTTGCATCACTTATTTATGTTAATTTTTTAAGATTTATTACACATAGATATGTGATATTCTGGTATTAATTAACCTCTGTATTTACAATTTGCACTTCATCTTATATATAATATATTTATATATATATATATTTAATTGTTTTACTATTTCTTATACATCTTTCTATCCTTGTATTATTTATTTTTCCATACATCAATTTTTTTCTTCTTTTTTATTTATTATTTATTATTTATTTTTTAGTATTTATTAACTATTTTATTAATTATTTTTTTTATACTTTTTTATTTTTTTATTTCTTATTATCATTTTTTTATTCTTATATTTTTTTATTTTTTTCCATTTTCTATTTATTTATTTTTTTCTTTTTTCTATTTTTTATTATCACCCTATAATCACCCAATACTCTGATATACCTATGCATTTATATATTAGGCCATGTCTCACACATTGCACTTTATGAGGTTAATCAAAATATATAATTTCCAGTTGGATATCATATATATTATATTCATATTCACTATTTTCTATATATTCTTTCCTTGGATTCGAGTCAATAACATATCGGGTCACTAACTCTGGTCTGTCTAGTGCGCTTGCGTTGTCTGCGCTCCCTGTTCCTGCCGGCCCCTCATCTCTATGTGTCTGGAGGCTCGGGTCACATGACCCGATGCAGCCGGTCACATGATGCGGTTACCCGCAGGTCCTGGTGCCTCCGGACGGCGCATGCGCAATTGTACTAGGCAGTCCACAATACAGGACCTTACCGCGCATTGCATGTTGGGTGTGCCCGCCCCTGTCAATCAGCACTGCTGGGTCACTTCCGGTTCCGGGATAGACACGCCGCGTACACGGCGATTTCTTTTGCGCGCCACATTTGATTGAACACACATTCTTTTTATACTCGGTGGTCCCCTAAGACCAACACCCCCTGACGAAGGACACTTTTGGTCCGAAACGCGCGTCGGGGTATTCCCGTGATCCCTCCTTTATATCCCATCACCAGGTATGTCAGTTCTCTGCTTAGTACCATGTGCATGTGCATTCATTGTTTCACTATATACCTTATATAAACAAGTTGGCACCTGGTACTTATCTATTTCTTTAGCAGCAATCTCTTTTCTTATATAGTCCTATAGATCTTTGTGTGGCAGTATATACTCCACCCCCAATATAGCTTCACAAACTATTGTGTTGAAGTATATATACTATCTTCTTTGGTGCTGACATACCTATCTATTCCATTTTTTTCTTTTTGTAATTTTTGTGGAATTGTAATGTAATATATCTTGTTCATTGCAACCGTTATATCTATTGTGTCATATTCCTCTTTTAGGTTGCAATTACATTTTTTATATGGTGGGTTCTCATGTGTTTGTAGCACCACTTTGACCATTGTCTAATAAAGGTCTTTTATATATATTGGTTTATGTCTCTTGTATATTGGACTGGACATTCGGTGGTTCTCCTTTCTCCCATCAATTAAACCATGTATGGAATGGCAATACACAAATCCAGAAAATACATTTTCTCTGGATCAAAAGTAGGATACTTTTGCTCCTTTTTCAAACAGGTTTTTCTCTTGCAGCCTTGAAGCTAGAAGTTCTTTTTTGATAGTGCCAAATTTTTCAACTCATGCTGGTCCTTACGAACTGGGTCATCTTCAATTTCAAAATGTTCATCACTGCTGTCACTTTGTTCTTAACCATAATGCTGTTCTTGAAAAAAGGGTAGTTCAAGGAAAACTGGCACTTGTAAAAACTGCTACAGATGTAACAAAAGGAATCAGGGCTGTTAAGGACATACAACAAGAAATAGCAGAGACAGACATAATCTGAAAGAAAATAACTGTGTAACTATATAGACTGGCGCACAACCTCTCGCCACACTGTCTCATGTGTAAGTGAATTATTATTTAACAGCCTTTGGCTTAATCTCTTGATCTGTAGGAAAATCAATCTTGTGTAAGCCTAGATAGGTCCACCAGGCTTCTCCATTATCTTGATAGTATCAAGACATCTGGTTGCTGGTCTTCCTCTTTGCGTTGCTCCTTCTATTCTTCTAGCCATGATTTACTTCTCCAGTGATTGCTCTCTTCATATGCAGGGTCCAAAGTAGGTGAGTCGTAGCTTGGTGATCCTTGCTTCGACTGACACGTCTGGTTTGATTTGTTCCAAAATTGATTGGTTTATTCTTCTTGACATCCATGGTATTGATAACATCCTTCTCCAGCAACAGATTTCAGAGCTGTCTATTCTTCTGTTTTGTTTCTTTATCGTCCAGGCTTCGAATCTGTATGTAACTACAGGAAAGACCAAACTATGTATGAGTTGTCACCAGTGAAATGTTCCTCGATTTCAAGACCTTGTCCAGTGACTTAATTGTTGATTTGCCGATAGCTATTCTCCTATTGACTTTTAGTGTTATCACTGCATTTTGAGTTGTCCTTGTTCCGAGTAGGTTGAAGTCCATTACAATTTCCAGTTTGTCACCATCCATCTCAAATGTGTCCCAGTTAGTTGTACCATGCAGTAGTCAATATCTTTGTCTTCTTTGTGTTGAATAGCAGTCCTAGACAAATTAGAACCTGTTGCTGGTTGCTAAGGTTATCCTCCAACCTTCCCCACTCTAGGGCGTTTCGCTCTGGTCCAATATAAGAAAATTAGTACTACCCTTTATCCTGCATAGCGTAATCACATTAAGATAAGCTCAACAAAAGTTATGCTCAAAATTGTTCCCCATTTTTTTTATATGTATATTTTGTATGGTTTTGGAGACAAAGGAAGGGTATGATGTAGCTTAAAAAGTTGTGATAGAGAAGAACTGGGGTCACTTTTTGAGTCAGATCTAACTCAATGAAAATTGTGTTCCTCACTGATTATGCAAATGACACTCTGATGAAACCCTGATCAGAATTTGAACACAGTGTCAGCATAGTGTGCTCTGATTCTCTCGGATAAGGAGAAGATGGAGAAAAAATGTCTCATATTCTCCATTCTGTGAGTGCCCGTAAATCGGACTGATGTCATCTGCATGACAGCGTGGCTAATCAGGGATGTTCATAGGAAGAGCCAATTTTTTGAATGAATAAGAACAGAAGTCCTTTTAAGAGAAAGATATGAAAATCTATATTAAACCTAAGCATTGTAAACATAAACATTAACTTTTGCAATGTTGTTTTTTTCCTGTGTCTGCATTCACACATCCGTGTGTTATCATCTGAGAGAAACGGATCAATATTTTTTATCAGGTGTTATCCTAGTTGCATTTTTTCTCATCTGTTTTTTTTAACTGATGGAACTCTGAAGCACAACCTATGTCTTCTGTATTTTATACAATGTATACAAATCCCAATAGACTTAAATGGCTAAATCTAATCCACAAAACTGATGAGAATAGGACAAGATCTGATTCCCATTGATTGGAGACACGGATCTATTTTTACAATGGATGTTTGCATGGATCAATGAAACTCTATGTGTCAATGAGCTTTCCAATAAAAAAACAAACAAACAGTACTAGGATGTGTCTCACCTATGTGTGAATGCAGCCTAATAGATGGACATGTGTATTTTATGCATTGTGTTAATGATCCTTAAAGAGGTTGTCAGCTACTTGAACAACCCCTTTTTGAACTAAATGTTCGGCCACAATAAAATAAAAAAGGTTATATTCACCTCCCCTGTTGGGGTCGTTCCAGCGGTGTCAGCACTCACTGCCCCCCCGGGCTGCCGTGTGGTTGTTGTGACACGTGACGCTGGTGCCCAATCAGCGCTGGATCACTGTCACCACCTTCATACGAATTGAACATGAAGAGAAAGTCAGAGATCAGCTGCAGCCCGGACTTCCTCTTCATGTTCAGGAGGCAGGGACAGTGATGCCAGCGCTGATTGAGTGTCAGCATCACGTGTCGCAACAACAGAATGGGAGCCCCGGGGGAAGCGACTGCCAACACCGCGAGAATGGCACTGGCACGGGAGGTGAGTATAGACTTATTTATTTTATCGGGCCAAGCATGGGATTTGAGAAGGAGTTGTCCAAGTAGTGGACAACTTCTTTAAGTAAAAAACTCTTTTTTTAAAAAAAAACTAGATTAAATGCTAACTCAGTGCTGACTTGCCCAATGTTCAGTGTTTTCATTTTACCTTGCCATGTTTCATTCTTTCTTGTGATAAATTATCATAAGGGGGAGAAGTTTTAATTAAACATCAGCTTCTAAGGAGAGCACTGAGTGTTTGTTCAAGGTTGTCTTAGATACTAAATTCATAACATTGCTTAAACTTTGTGCACAGATTCCAGTTGTTTTTTTTAACCCGGCTAAAAATATTAGTAGATCCCTAACAGGGTAAATGTATCATGCTTATCCTCTTTTAGATTTGCTGTATCATAAAGGAATAATTTTAATTCATGTGCATGAATTCTAGAGGATTCTAGTAGATCTGTTGTGGATTGACTGATTTATGCACACAATGCTGTGCATGTATGTATAATGCAAATTTGTTTTAAAGATGTTATGTTAACTATGCTTAAAGGGTTTTTCCCATGAACAAAAGTTAATTTTAATCAATAGATCTTGGAATAATAAGTGTTTATTTAAATAAAATGTTCCTGTGCTGAGATAATCTTATACATGTGCCCCTGCTGTGTACTGTGGAATGGCTGTGTCTGACCATGAAGAAAACATGGTCTGATCATACCACATCTCCTGGGCAGGGGAGAAAGCAAAAGAGAGTATACAGACATTACAGCAGGGGATCACAGCTGATTATTTTTGTGAGGTAAAACATTTTCCTTCCTGTTTTTAAAGTGTTTTACTTCAAAGAAAGAATCATTTGCGATCCCCTGCTGTCCTGTCTGTATACTCTTTTGCTTCTTCCCATGCCCAGTAAATATGGTATGATCAGACCATGTTCCTGCACGGTCAGACACAGCCATTACACAGTACACAGCAGGGGCACATTTATAAGATTATCTCAACACAGGAACTTTTTATTTAAACAACATCCAACTGGGGAACTTATTATTATTCCAAAATCTATTGATTAAAATGTACTTTTGTTGGGTTTATGAATTATAAGGGTGTCGGTGCCCACATACATTTTTTATGTAGATTCAGAATACTAATGATTACAAAAAAACAATTTTTTTCAAATTCACCTCTTTTTGTTTAAAAACGTCTTCTAAACTATGGGAGGAACTGTGTGTGCAAAAAGATATTCAACTAATGAGAAGAATGTAACCTTTTCGACTGGTTCCTGGTACAAGCTACAGTTTGTATTGAAAGTACACTATGCTTGGTATTTCACTGCACCTGATAAGATGCATAGAGATCATTTCTCAGTCTGCCAGATACTGTCTTCCCGTCACTCTAAAAATATTACTAAGCATTACCAGGTATCAGAAAGCAAAATAATATAAACATCGTAAAAGAAAGCTGATAGATAATAGCCATGATAATACAACTGGATGATTTCCAAGACATAATATTGAGGATAATATCCTCAATAGCTGAATGTCAAAAGTGGAACTCTGGTCACAACAGACCACATTTTATCCAATAGAAGACAAATATAGCATTTACAGCATGCAAAAAAAGAGTTATTTATATACAAAAGTAAATTATAAAGTTATGGTAACTATTTTATTCTTAGCTAAGTTTAACGCCATTGAAAAATACATATTTTACTGGTGATCGTAATCAATCAGCTGTAGTTACATTATTTTGTACATTGTTATTACATGGCCTTGCTGGCTGCTAAAGGACCAAAAAAAGGAGTACCTTGCTAGATCAAAGCTTAGGCATAATACGAGAATTCTGCCACAGCAGGGCACATAATAATAATAATCTCACCATTTGTGGCCTTTTCCATTAGAAGTTAACAATAAAGGAATTATTTCACTGTGAAAGTAAATTCTTTTGTGGAAATGCCTGTTAAAAGAGCTATGTTGAGAGCATGGGTTCAAAGAAGGACCCAAAAATAAATCAAAGTTTGAAAAAAGGCACAAAAACAACACTGTCTGTAGTGGGTTTAATATTTTCCCATTTATTTACAGTCAACATATGTGACTGACAGCACAGCTTTTCTTCTTAATTATGCCAGACATACTTTCTGATGGCCAAGAGCAATATACCTTTATTTTTAAGTTGTCTTATTTTAATAATATTTTGCCATTTATTTACAATCAACATCCATCTAACTGTTTTTTTTTTTCAAAAACAAATGAAGCACCAGAACAACATTTTGCAGATTTAAGCTTTCAGAAGAATCGTTGACATATGCAGCTACCATTATCTATATTATCACAACACAGAGGATAATAGGAAGAAACTTAAAGGGGTTGTCCACTACCCAGACAATCCATTCTCAATCACTATGTTTCTAAAATAATAACAGCTATACTCACCTCCAGTATTGTCGCCATTCCAACGATGTCGGCACTGGCTCTCCTGGGTGTCTAGTGACATTTTTATGTCACTTGATCCCTTCAGGTAATCAGTTGCCAGTTTACTCCTCCCTTCTAGGACAAATCAGACGTCCGGAGGAAATGAGAGAGCAGCGGCAGCTTGGACTTCCTCCAGATGTCAGTTATGCCTGAATGAGGGATGAGTGAAGGGCCCACTGATTGACATAACATTTTTATGCGAGCGGCGAGAGAGCCAGTGCCAATACTGCTGGAGCAGCACCGGAGGTGACTATAGTTGTTATTATTTTAAAAGGTGGGTACATAGTAATTGAGAAGGGGTTGCCTGAGTAAGTAGACAATCCCTTTAAACAATCACTACTGAGAGCTAATACTGTACAGTGTAGAGAGGAATTACACACATATCTACAAACCGTAAAAATTAACACAGCATCATCTGCTGTCCACTCAAGATAGTTTACCTAGCATAAGCCCGGCAGCTGTATGCGAAATATAGTATGCTTTATGTGAAACCACACCAAACCTTTATTTTCCTTTACATTCAATGTGACATCTGTGGCTTGAGATTTTTGCAAATCTTAAAGAGATTTTTTTAACAACTTAGGACAAGACAGTCATTTTTTTAATCTCTTTTTTTTTCTGATTATAGATTCTATTTTTTAAACGTGAAAATGTGGACCACTATCTTGTCTGAGCTGTTGTTTATCCCTGTTAACACCATTTAGAATATGCTTTACATACTTGCACTACAGTAATCTGTAAAGAATCAAAGGCATCAAATGGAAAATAGAAGGTGAACAACAAGTAAGCTTGTAAGTGCTTGTTACTTTATGATTTCTTAAAGAGTACCTATCACCATAAATTACCCCTACCATTTTTTATTTTAATATATTACTGGTAAAAAAAATAAACTAAATTCTAAATGTGTCATTAAAAGCTAGAAGGATTAGTTTCCAAAATGGGGTTACTTGTGGGGGGTTTCTGCACCTTCGAAGCTCTGTAAATGTGACAAGGCGATCACAATTCATTCCAGCCAAAATTGTGCTCCGAAAGTCAATAGTGCTCTTTTCCTTTGGAGCTCTGCCATGTGCCCACATTAGTAGCTTCTGACCACGTATGAAGCATATGTATTTATAAATTGTAGGATTCATTTTCTTCTGCTATCTTTGTGAAAAGGTTAATTTGAGGCTAATACAGCATTTTAGTGAAAAAAAAATATTCATTTTCACTTCTCAACTTTTATACAGCACCTGTGGGTTCAAAAAAGTTACTTTACCATTAAATAAATTCCTTATGAAGGGTAGTTTCCAAAATGGAATCACTTGTAGGGGTTTCTACTGTTTAAGCACCTCGGGACACTGCAAATACAACATGGCATCCACAATCTAATCCAACCAAAATTGTTCTCCAAAAGTCAAATAGTGCTCCTTCCCTTCCTTGCCATACCTTGAGCTCAAACAGTAGATTTTGTCCACATATGGGATATCACTGCATTCCATACATATTATAGAACACATTTTTGGGTGCATTTTCTCTCATTTCAACTGATGAAAATGAAAAATTTGAGGCTAAATAACATTTTAGTAGAAAAAATTGAATTTTTCACTCTACTTTGCATCAATTCCTATGTAGCAACTGAAGGATTAACAATCTTTGTTATTCTGGTTTTTAATACTTAAAGGAGTTAAAGTTTTACAGTTGCAGCCTCTGGCTTTCAGTCATAGAGGCACACCAGGCGCAGGTTCAGTCACCCCTCAGTACATAGTGAGCCATGGCTGTAATGTCGTGCCCCCGGGGGCCTTACTGTCTGGGGACAGTATATATATATCACGGTGGCTGGCCCAGGGCGGACAGTGCACAAAAGGGGTAACGATTACTAATAAAGTTCAGAGAAATTCGTGACGCCACCTGTGGTGTCTGATGAAGGTCACCAGTGCTGCATCAGTTCTCTGAGGCAGGTGACAAGGCAGCTAAAGATGGTACAGCTCCCCACAGGTGGAGCGGGCCTCAGGGCAGTGTAGATAGATAGATGGTGGGTGCGTTGGGCATTGTTGTGCAGGTAGAGAACGCAGCAGGAGTAACGGACAGAGACAGGGGGTTTTGCTTCGTTACCTTTAGTGGCACAGCTGGTAGATACGGTCCAGGGTACTCTAGGTGAAGGGCGCACTTTTGGACTTCTCCCCAGGGAGCGCGTATAAGCCTCCTGATTCGTGTTTGCCTCTGTGTAAGCTCCTGGCCAGCCTGCAACTGTGCCTAGCTTATGTGTCTTGCTTTTTTTCTACTCCATCTGTTGCTCTGAAGTAGGACCTCCGGTTGGTAATCACTTTCCCTGGACGTCGGGGCCTTCGTGGTTCCTGGTCCTGTATGTGTCTAGCTTCAGGTTTGCCAGGGACTTGTAGTCCTCCTGGGATTCCGGTTAACCCTACTGGGTGTAAAGGGTCCCTGTAGGCTCGGACCCGGTGTCCAGTGTATATACTGGGGTGAGCCTGGTATGCTCCTCTGCCCCCTTTTTGTCACTCTTTCCTTCCTCTCACCTTCGGCCACGCTCGGGGCCCTCACTAGGCTTCAGTGCTGCTGGAGGCCTAGCTTGCCTCACACAGCAGCCTGCGTGCTGCTCTCACTCTGTAGACTAACTAAGAACTCTCACTAACTGAAGACTGAGCTGCCTGGCTCCACCTCTCCTATATATGTCCCTAACGGGCTCCCTCTGCTGGTATGAGGTGAAAGGTGGAGGTGTTTGCATGTAGTGAGGGCCTCTTGTGGAGAAATCCGTCCATGCACCCTTCTGGGTTCGGTGGCACCATGCGCAGCAGGGCACCACAGTAACCATGACCCCGTACTGATTGACAGTCAGCTCTGCACTGATGCACTACTGAGATGGCTGTCAGCCAGGGTATGGTCCAGCCGCTGCTCACTATGTACTGAGAGGTGACTGAATCCCCGCTGGTACACATATGACTGAAAGCCATAGGCTGCCGGAACAAATAAAGCTAATTTCCTCCCGGTACTTGGGCTTTCAGTGCAGCGGCTGTACGGCTTTAGAAAGCTATTAACCTGCAGATTAACCCTATATCGGCAGGTTAATAGTGTTTTGGGACATGACAGGTTCCATTTAAGTTCAAGCGACTTATAGATAGCATTAAACTTCTTAAAGCATAGACATAAAACTTTGGACAGAGATCTCAATTGCCAAGTAGGAAGTACAGTTCGTGGTGCCAACTCTTCCAGATTTTAAAATGCACAGATCTCTTTAAAATATCTTTTATTTAGATTCACTGTATTTCTGAAAACGATAGTTTACTGATTCATGTGCCCATCGAGCTGTCAGCAGAATTAACACTGAGTCAGCTGCGAAGTAGTTAACATAACATGGTGTAAGCATATTATGAACATTTTTAGGGCAGATGTGTCATGTCCTCTGCAGGTGCCAGGCAGAGATTACTAGTTTAATTATTTTTCTCTCTGTAGTATATAGAAAACACTGTTCTTTTAGGGAGTCATAGGACATTGTTGTTTTAAAAACTTAATTAAATTTTAGATTGTTCTGCTCTGGTCAAATGTTTTTTTTCCATAAGTATGTGCAATATTAGGTGTATAAATTATGCATGCAAAATTTAACCCCCAATAGGAATTTTATTCCACTTAAATTCGCAATGATGATTCCATGTAATACAGATTCTGGAAATGTACCCCATTTTAATTTAATTTAGTTTTTTTTTTCTTCCATTCTTCTAAAAGCCATAGCTTGTTTTATTTTTCTTCAACATAGTCATAGTCTTACGTTTTTTCTAGATAGAGATGTACAGGGTGGGCCATTTATATGGATACACCTGAATTAAATGGGAATGGTTGGTGATGTCAACTTCCTGTTTGTGGCACTTTAGTATATAGGAGGGGGAAAACTTTTCCAGATGGGTGGTGACCATGGTGGCCATTTTGAAGTTGGCTATTTTGGATCCAACTTTATTTTTTTCAATGGGAAGAGGGCCATGTGACACATCAAACTTATTGAGAATTTCATAAGAACAACAATGGTGTGCTTGGTTTTAACGTAACTTTATTCTTTCATGAGTTTTTTACAAGTTTATGACCACTTGTAAAATGTGTTCAAAGTGCTGCCCATTGTATTGGATTGTCAAAGCAACACTCTTCTCCCACTCTTGACACACTGATAGCAACACCGCAGAAGAAATGCTAGCACAGGCTTCCAGTATCCATTGTTTCAGATGCTGCACATCTCGTATCTTCACAGCATAATAATAATAATCTTCAGCATAGACAATTGCCTTCAGATGACGCCAAAGATAAAAGTCTAAGGGGCCAGATCGGGAGACCTTGGTGGCCATTCAACTGGCCCACGACAACCAATCCACTTTCCAGGAAACTGTTAATGTAGGAATGCTCGGACCTGACACCCATAATGTGGTGGTGCACCATCTTGTTGGAAAAACTCAGGGAACATGCCATCTTCAGTGCATAAAGAGGGCAACACATCATCATGTAGCAATTTCAGATATCCAGTGGCATTGAGGTTTCCATTGATGAAGAATGGCCCCACTATCTTTGTACCCCATATACCACACCATACCATCAAGATACGAGATGTGCTGCATCTGAAACAATGAATATTGGAAGCCTGTGCTAGCATTTCTTCTGCGGTGTTGCTATCAGTGTGTCAAGAGTGGCATAAGAGGGTTGCATTGACAATCCAACACAATGGGCAGCACTTTGAACACATTTTATAAGTGGTCATAAACTTGTAAAAAACTCATGAAAGAATAAAGTTACGTTAAAACCAAGCACACCATTGTTTTTCTTATGAAATTCTCAATAAGTTTGATGTGTCACATGACCCTCTTCCCATTGAAAAAAATAAAGTTGGATCCAAAATGGCCAACTTCAAAATGGCCGCCATGGTCACCATCCATCTGGAAAAGTTTTCCCCCTCCCATATACTAATGTGCCACGAACAGGAAGTTGACATCACCAACCATTGCCATTTAATTCAGGTGTATCCATATAAATGGCCCACCCTGTAGATTTGAATACCACCAACATTCATTTTACAATTTAATGTACTGAATATCTGGAAAAAAAATCCAAGTGTGTGAAAACAAATGAAATTTATCCTTTGTTTTTTGAGTCTAGTTTTTACAATGTTTATGGTAAAAATGCCAAGGCTACTTGATTCTTCAGGTCAGTACTATTATTGTGATACCAAATTTGAATAATTTTTGTTTATTTTAATAGTAAAAAAAAATCAGAACTTTTTAAAAAACTTGGTCTGTCGCCAAACATTAACAATACCATGAACATAGGTGTGTGAAGACTTTTTTTGTGTGTGTTAAACTGTAGATTTTGTTGGTTTCATTTTTGGATACATACAATGTTTTAATAGCTTTTCATTCTTTATTTTTGCAATGAGAGATGACTGAAAAATGCCAATTAATTTTACAATTTCATAGATCGGTTTATTATGGACACAACAATATCAAATATGTGTATTTTTTTTATTCTTTTAATGTCTTCATTTTTGGATTGGGAAGGAGGATGAGTCCCTTGAGGATTCGAACCTGTGATCTTTTAATCACTTGTACTATAGACTGCAATACTTTAGTATTGCAATATATTGTAAACATGAGGATCTACTATGAAATCTGGGACAAGACTGGGCTTTATAGGAGTACAAAAATGGTGATGATGGGGTCCTTCCTTAGTCCCCCTGATGCCATGGTTACTCACTGGTGTCCACACCAACTTTAAACATTTAAGTGCACCCAGATATCGATAGTGGCATTTAAATGGTTAAATAGCAGCAAGAGGAGCTAGCCTGGGTGGTTATTGTTAGAGATTTGTCCTGACTGTATATCATGGCTGATTTCTGCCCTGTGTGGAGTAGGATGAAATTCTGAGCTGATTCCATATACTCGCACACACTGTAGGGGGTCCTATTGCATCCTATGTCAGAAAAGGGTTAAATTTAAGGACCATTTTGATAAGGTTCTAATCTTTTGGTGCTGAGAATGTTTTTTTTTATTAGAGATGAGTGAATTGATGCGGATGAACTTCGTGTCAAATTTTTAGAAATGATCTTAATTTCCAAGATTTTGAAATTTACTTTGTAGGAATTGCTAAAAATGGCTGCCGCCATTTTATACATTGCAGGAGATTGTCTCGGTCACAGTTGGCCAGGCTTCAGCATAATGTCTTGAAGCTATCACCTCATCATATCACATGGTATAGCACAGATAATAAGGAAGGACTATCACAGCCTGTATAAAAATGGAGGGAAGAAATACAACATCAATTTTGGGTTGAATCTGGTTATTGAGAAGAAGTCACAACTTAGCTGCAAACAAAGGGAGAGAAAGCCATAAAACACTGAACAAATTCTGCAGATAGTGATTGTGATAGAACACATTTAAGAATGGATACATCTATTTACCCATATGTTAAGGAGGTGGTCCGAAATTATTTTAATCCTAAATCTCTATTTAATGCCATAATTTAATCTTGTTTCTAGTATACTTTAATTAAAAAGTTCCTATTGTTCCCTCACTACTCTAACTGCTTTTTTTAAAAAAAAAAAAAATTCATTTTACTTCTTCCTGTGTGATGACACTTTGTTTGGGAATTCCAGTACATGCTGGGATACTCAAACGAGTCATCATCAAGGGAGAGAGGCTGCGGTTACCGCCATAACCTCTATCCCCACCCTGAAACACAGTGTCATTAGGGTTGTCCATTTCAGGGGCTGTGTTAGTCCCCGCTGAGCATGCATCAGTTATCAGTTCCGATGGATACTCAGTAGGATCTTGTCACTGTGCAAGAATGCATATCCTATGATTAAGGACGCCTGAGTGCGCCAGAAATGCGTCAAGTTTCTGTTTTAAACATTTTAATGTTCACCTTATAAAATTTAGTTTTATATTACCTGAATGGATGTACCAAACAGAATCCCTTCCTTCTACTGTAATATACAGTGGAATTTTCATCTAGAACATCCAAAAGAAAATCAGCTGGATTTACGACCCATGTGAGTGTACTCTCACAGCTTGTGTGTTACTTGACTTTCAGATTGCACACACTGAATACTTCAATTTGTTTAGGTTTTTTTACACCAACACACCACACTAAAAAGGTTGCTGACCCTGATTTACAGCCTAATGATGAACTGGTTCAAATTTATTACAGGAATTTTTTTTTTTCTTCTAATTAAACAATGTCAAAAAAATGTATGTGACAACAAACAATCAGCAGATTTGGGTTCCAGTATCATCTCTATGCTGACAACACCCAACTATACACCTCTTCCCCTGACATCACCTCTACCCTAATACAAAACGCCAAGGATTGTCTGTCTGCTGTCTCTAACATCATGTCCTCCCTTTATCTTAAACTGAATCTCTCTAAAACTGAACTTCTTATGTTTCTCCCCTCTACTAACCCAACTCTACCTAACATCGAAATTACCTTGGAGGGTTCAACCATAACTCCCAAGCAGCACGCCCGCTGCCTTGGGGTCATATCGACGCTAACCTTTCTTTTACTCCCCATATCCGATCACTCACTCGCTCCTGTCACCTGCATCTTAAAAACATCTCCAGAATCCAACCTTTTCTCACCTTTGAAACTGCTAAAACTCTTACTGTCGCTCTTATTCACTCTCGTCTGGACTACTGCTACTCTCTTCTCATCGGTCTCCCTCTTACCAAAGTTTCTCGTCTCCAATCCGTCCTGAATGCGGCAGCCAGGGTCGTGTTTCTGTCCAACCACTTCACCGATGCCTCCATCTTGTGCCAGTCATTACACTGGTTGCCCATTCGCTACAGGGTCCAATATAAACTCTTCGCTCTCACCCACAAAGCTCTCCACAGTTCTGCTCTATCACCCTACACGTGCCCTCTGTTCTACAAATGACCTAAGACTAACATCCCCCATAATCCGAACCTCGCACCTCCGTCTCCAAGACTTCTCTCGTGCTGCACCAGTTCTCTGGAATGCACTACCCCAGGTGATCTGACTGATGCCTAGCCCCCATATCTTCAAGCGTGCTTTAATAACCCATCTCTTTAAACAAGCCTACCACCTTAACTACTCAGTAAATTAACTTTCCCCAGTTCCCTCCTTCTAAATATTATTCAGAATCTGTTCCCTACTCTTCATCTGTCTTCACACCCTCCATGCACAAGATAACTGCACTCGATACTTGAGTATTGCACTTACACGTACTGGCTGATGACCGTATCATGCAGCTTTATATGAAAATCCCTAGTTATTATAATTGCCAGACCTGAAATAACAAGCACTTTTCACCTATTGTGTCCCCCCCCCATTTCCACCCCCATTTCCTTGTAGAATGTAAGCTTGCGAGCAGGGACCTCACTCCTAATGTAACTGTTTAAACTGTCTTAAATTGTATTTATTGTCTGTACATGTCCCCACTTAATTGTAAAGTGCTGCGAAATTTGTTGGCGCTATATAAATAAATTATTATTATTATTAAATTATTAACTCCACGTAACTCGGTTACAGTAAAGGGCTTATGATCTCTATGGCAGTCCTATGGCTCCACACAAAATGGAGCAATATGTTTTTTTGAATGGGTCTTTAAATTATATATGAATAATTATATGGTGATCTACATGAAAACTGCACTTGCCTTTCTTTCTCATTTTATTTCTGTTGTAAATTCACACATATAATATACCTGATCCCAGGCAACCAGAAATTCCTGTAATGTCAACTGTTTTATATAATCGTAATCTCTATACAGATAACAGGGTCTGTGATAGGATCAGTTATTTGGTATTGGAATGTTTAAAGTTAGAAGGCATACTATAGATTATGTGTTAAGAAGGGAATCATTGCCCATAGCTGTCAGATACAGGGAAGCTATCATCAAAAAAACAACCTATTATTTAAGTCAGGTTTTTATGTTATATGTATTTTTATATGTTGCAAATTTTTTTTTACATATCATGATGTTTTTAAAAAAAAAGCCCAAAATTAGTATTCTTGCAATTTTGAGTTAACACGCTGCAGTTTTAATTCTTTTCCGTGGCAGTTTTCCCGCCGCGGAAACGTATTAAAACAGCTTCTTAATAGATCTGCCATGTAGAGCAATGATAATCCGCATGTGCTGTGCACATGATGCGGAAATTTCCGTTACGGATTATCATTGCGGCTAAAACCGCAGCACAACCAATTTAGGCGTGATTCCGCAGCGAATTCGCGCCCATTGACTTGCATTGAATCGCAGCAAACCCGCATGTATAATATCTATACATGCAGTTTTGCTGCGTTTCAATGTAAATGAATAGGCGCAAAATCGTGCCGGAATCGCACCACGGCTGGTACCCGAGTCGGGAGACGAGACTGCTACTCCTCTCATCCGGCCGCTGCTCTGGCTGATAACAGCGAGAGCAGTGTGGATGGGAGAAGCAGCAGCCTGCTTCTCCCAGCCCGCGTGCCAGCATCAGTAAAAAAAAGAATAAAAAAGTAAAAGTAAAAGAAAAAACCTTTCTACTCACCTTTCCGGTGGCCCCCGGTGTTATCCTCTGCGATGTCGTCTATTCGGCGGCTCGCGGTACACTGCAGGGCGCAGGCTCGTGCCCCGCAGCGTACTTCCAGGACCTGCGGTGACGTCACTGATCGTCTGATGGTCACGCGACCATCAGCTGATCGTTGACGTCAGCTATCACCTGATGGTCGCGTGACCATCAGGTGATCAGTACCGGCAGCAATTATCTGATGGTCACTTGACCTTCAGCTGATTGCTGAAGCCGGTAATCAGCTGATCGGTCTCATAACCGATCAGCTGATGCTTACCGTGGGAACCTGCACAAGAATGTTCCCACGGTCTCTAGCTCACCGGGCTTCAGCTGATGAACCCCAGTGACCCCCTGCAGCAATGTACACTGACAGGGGGTGATTTTACACCCCTGTCAGTATACAGTGCTGTCGTGAGACAGTCGTGATCGTGGACTGCGTCGTTGACGGCGGACAGGTGAGGGATATTGTTGTTTGTTTTTTTATGTTTTTTTCAGGAGATCGAGGGCTTTGCGGAGGTGTGTAATAAAAAAAATTGTAGAACCATGTGTTTTTTATTTCATTAAAATACTTTATTCTGGCCGTGTCTTTTATTGAAAAAGCAGCGACCACTTAACCACGCGGTTAGCAATGAGGGCGTCTTATAGAGTCCCTTCATTACTAACCTGGGCTTCATGTCAGCCACCAATACAAGGATGACTTGAACCCCAACCCCATTACCCCTGCCACCGCTACAGGGCAGAGTGGAAGAGCGAGGCTAAGCACCAGATTTGGCGCATCTTATGGATGCGCCATTTCTGGGACTTCTGAGGGGTGATATTAATAGCCGTGCAGGGGGCTAGTATTCATGGCCCCTTCCATGGCTATTAATATCAACCCACAGCTGTCTAGTTTAGCCTTTGCTGGCTCGATTTTATAGGGGGACTGCACTTAAATTTTTTTCTGGGGTCCCCCTGTAATCTAGTCAGTAAAGGCTAAACAAACAGCTGTGGGCTGATATTATTAGCCATGAAACATTATTGGCTAATGGCCCCTTCCGTAGCTTCTAATATCATCCCCCCGCATTCGGCTTTCCCTCTGCTGGATATAAAAATGATGCGGGAGCCCACGCCATTTTTTTAAAAAATTTTAGGCTTTGTGCCCATAATTCAGACGTAGCACCGCATTGGACGCAAATTTCTGCTGCGTCCAAAACGTTGCATTCTATTGAACGCAGGTAAATCCACATGTGTTCACTGAACCATGCGGATTTACCACATTCAATACTTTATAGTGGTCAAATTTCTGTTGCGGAGACTAGCGACTCCACAAGAGAATTTGACATGCTGCGGTCCTGAAAGACGCGCTGCATGTCAGTGTCCACGGGTGATTCGCAGCCTCTGATGCACGCAGAGTGGACGAGGGATTTCTAGAGATCCCATCCACTATGCTGTAACATCTGGACCCTCGAGTTTGACGCTGTATAAACACACAGCTCACAGCAGTTGCATAAATTACGTGAATAGAACTGCTAATGAAGATTGGGTGAATGGGACTAGCTGACACCCAGCTCTTTTGTTTGGTGATGTCAAGGTGTCAATCAGACCTTTTCATGACCAAACAAAGTAAAGAAACACACAGACACAGTGTAAACACTTTATTTGAAATACAACAGACACATTCTTTAATCATTTAAATGAACCAATATGCTCACCCCAGTTCTTATGGTAATCCAAGGGCTTAAGCAACGTCCCACCAACTTTATTTAGCTCCAAAAAGCATTAATTGATGCTCAAAAGCGTTTCAAAAAACGCTTCAAAAAATGTATACAAAAACGCATGTAAAAATGTGTCAAAAACACATGTAAATCTGCATGCATTTTTTTCTGCCAGGGAGAGGCAAACAGGCTCAGGAAATTTCTGCTTCAATTCCTGAACATGTGCACATACCCTCACACTGACCAATGGGATTATTTTAGACTCTTACTTCCTGTCCTTTCAAAAGAGTTTACAGGAGTTTTCTTACTATTAGAGACAGGATTCATCACCGGCCTTAGCTATGTGCAACCTGCGCAGTCACATATTGTGCTAGCTCCCAGACTGAAGTAGAATTCTGCAGTCAGGTGCCAATTACTGACTCTGTAAACCACTTGCTGCCACCCCACTGCCACAGTTTATACAGTCAACCACCTCCCGCAACATTCTAGCAATGTTACATCAGCCCCGGCTTGTGTCTTCCCATCTTGATGTAGGTCCATGACATCATCACAACATGACTCAAGAAGTGACCCCTTTCTGCACAGTATCTATTTATTACCTATTTGGTGTCCTTCTGTTCAGTGCTTCCTTTTTACTCATTTGCTATTTCTTGTCACTTTATTATTTTTATTATTGTGACAGAAGAGTACTAAGTAGGTGATAGATGGCAAATGGGTATAGGTGCTAAATGGGCCATAAATAGATCTAAATAGAGATAGAGCAGTGATAGATGGCCAGTGAATGGTCATGATGGGTTTAACACCCATACAGTTATATGAAAACGTTTGGGCACCCCTATTAATCTTAAGCTTAATGTTTTATAAAAATTGGTGTTTTTGCAACAGCTATTTCAGTTTGATATATGTAATAACTGTTGGACACAGTAATGTTTCTGCCTTGAAATGAGGTTTATTATACTAACAGAAAATGTGCAATCTGCATTCAAACAAAATTTGACAGGTGCATAAGTATGGGCACCTCACCAGAAAAGTGACATTAATATTTAGTAGATCCTCCTTTTGCAAAAATAACAGCCTCTAGTCACTTCCTGTAGCTTTTAATGAGTTCCTGGATCCTGGATGAAGGTATTTTTGATCATTCCTCTTTACAAACCAATTCCAGTTCAGTTAAGTTTGATGGTCGCCGAGCATGGACAGCCCTCTTCAAATGATCCCACAGATTTTCAATGATATTCAGCTCTGGGGACTGGGATGGCCATTCCAGAACATTGTAATTGTTCCTCTGCATGAATGCCTGAGTAGATTTGGAGCGGTGTTTTGGATCATTGTCTTGCTGAAAGATCCATCCCCTGCGTAACTTCAACTTTATCACTGATTCTTGAACATTTTTGTCAAGAATCTGCTGATACTGAGTGGAATCCATGCGTCCCTCAACTTTAACAAGATTCCCGGTGCCGGCATTGGCCACACAGCCCCAAAGCATGATGGAACCTCCACCAAATTTTACTGTGGGTAGCAAGTGTTTTTCTTGGAATGCTGTGTTTTTTTGCCGCCATGCATAACGCCTTTTTGTATGACCAAACAACTCAATCTTGGTTTCATCAGTCCACAGGACCTTCTTCCAAAAAGAAATTGGCTTCTCCAAATGTGCTTTTGCATACCTCAGCCGACTCTGTTTGTGGCGTGCTTGCAGAAACGGCTTCTTTTGCATCACTCTCCCATCCACTTCTCCTTGTACAAAGTGCGTTGTATAGTTGACCGATGCACAGTGACACCATCTGCAGCAAGTTGATGCTGCAGCTCTCTGGAGGTGATCTGAGGATTGTCCTTGACTGATCTCACCATTCTTCTTCTCTGCCTTTCTGATGTTTTTCTTGGCGTTCCACTTCTGGCCTTAACAAGAACTGTCCCTGTGTTCTTCCATTTCCTTACTATGTTCCTCACAGTGGAAACTGACAGGTTAAATCTCTGAGACAGCTTTTTGTATCCTTCCCCTGAACAACTATGTTGAATAATCTTTGTTTTCAGATCATTTGACAGTTGTTTTGAGGAGCCCATGATGACACTCTTCAGAGGAGATTCAAACAGGAGAACAACTTGGAAGTGGCTACTTTAAGTAGCTTTTCTCATGATTGCATACACCTGGCTATGAAGTTCAAAGCTCAATGAGGTTACAAAACCCAAAAAAGTGCTTTAGTAAGTCAGTAAAAAGTAGGTAGGAGTATTTAAAACAAGAAAATGATAAGGGTGCCCATACTTATGCACCTGTCAAATTTTGTTTGAATGCAGAATGCACATTTTCTGTTAGTACAATAAACCTCATTTCAAGGCAGAAACATTACTGTGTCCAACAGTTATTACATATATCAAACTGAAATAGCTGTTGCAAAAACACCAATTTTTATAAAACATTAAGCTTAAGATTAATAGGGGTGCCCAAACTTTTTCATATAACTGTATATAATTCGTTCACTATATTATGAAAATTCCCATAGAACTGAATGGTGAGAAGCACACACATGAATGTATATCACATTATTCATTTTCCAAATAATTTGTTTTTGGCTTTTTTCAGTTGTTTTCATGTAAATTTCACTAAAAAATGTCAGAAAAGAAGCCATGTAAACTTTGTGGGACCAAAAAACAGCCCTACAAAAAACATACATTTCATGGTGTTTTTTTAAAGCCCACAAAAAAAGTGTCAGAAAAAACTGTGAATAAATCCTAAACCAATCTTCCTAGGATATAAAGATAATCTCTTGCCCACATGTGTCCTTGGGACACTGAGTAAAAAAAACTGTGTAAGAGGGGCTTGAAAGGGCATTTTTCCACAGGATATCATTAAGTTTCAGGCCAGCCCTGGCAAGATTACAGGTAACACATCTATACAAATCTGATAACACATGATCCACCATTCACAATTGGTGATGTCACAGCTGAAGACACTTACCCTACCTTCACAATGATCTTTGCACAGGCTCATTAGACACTTCAATAAGATAAAGATAGGAAAAGGTCTGACAATTGGGGCTAGGTGCATGTGTTGTTTCCTGAAACAAAAAAAGTGCCTAAAAAAAGCACTAGTGGCCAGTGAAAAAATGGCTTAGTTTCTATTTTTAATACATAATGTAATATGTAAACAAAATTGTCAACATTTTTTAAATGATACATTTAACAAAAAAAACTTGATTAAATCAATAAGTCATTTTCTGATGATAGCTTCTCTTTAAAAGGCATATGTCAGCATGATTTCACACCTAAAACTATTTATATAGTGGTTATTAATAGGCTAAATGCCCCTGTTAATGTACCAGGTTTTTGTTATGCAAATAAAGAAATAATTTAAGAACTTTTTCAACTAATCCATTAGATATACCATAAAACCCTGTGAAGACAGTCATCAAGATATTCCTTAAATTTGGTACAACAGTGGCATTACCTAGAACTGGACCTCTCTGAAAAAGTGATGAAAAGAAAAACAAGAAAATTGGCCTATGTGAAGAAATGGCAGCAGAGAGACCCCGTAGAATCCCACCGCTGCCACCAATTTGAAGAAACGGCACCAGGGGGGCTCCGCAGAATCCAGCTGTCACCGCTTCTTCCGGTGGATCCACAGCCCGCCACCCACCTGATATCACACTACGCCAGATGGAGCATGTGATACGAATCTACCCTTTGCACCAACATTACGTTCCACACCACCTCAAGGACGCGTAAGGTCAGATCGTCACAGTTCTACACCGTCACCTCCTGTCCATAAATCATAAGGAAAGGGAAAAGAGAGGAAAAGAGTGTGAATAAATATAAATATAAAATGTAACTTTTAATATTAATTTAATTTAAAATCTCAATAAATTCATATTTATAAAATCAAATTGTTACATACATCCAGTTGGATGTATATGGGGTCGATATTAATAAATTAGACCCTATGAGTCCTGGATTGTATATTGCAGCCAATAAATTTGTACAATTCCACCACCAATATCCCTCAAATTGTAATTAAAGATGGGGAAATATGTCCTAAAGATGTCCCTTTTTATATGTCTGTCCCCCCGATATCCTCCAAAATCAATGGGATCACCGCTACATTTGTATTGATAAGATAGGTGTAAGTCAATATGCAATGTATCAACTGATTATGGGTCTCTGTGCAGTGTAACAACTATTGTGGTCAGAAGTATCCACTGCCAAACCATAGATGAAGATCACTCTTATATTACAAGTGATCATACATGTGAAACAAGCGGGATCACCGCGAAAAGTCCCCCCAGGAAATTATCCTGACCAATCTAGATCATGTGGATATGAGGTGTATCATGAAAGTCAGCCGCCATCTTAGGTATGATACGTCATACCTGAAGATATTCCCTATTGTCACACAGCTTCTACCATGTCACATTTTTGCAGGCCCTGGCAAACAGAGCAATTCGCCCCCACCTCTGGAGATCAGTGTCCAGAAACTTCTTTGATATGGTAAACAGATGGGCCAGTTTTGTTGTAGGACAGAGTCAGCTAGGCCCCAGGGGGGTAATTAACACATTGATGTCACTGCAAACCATGTGTGCAAGCCTGAAAACCATGTGCTTTCTTTGTGGAAAATGGCCACCAAAAGCTACAAGATACACTATCAATTCCTAACCACACGATACAAGTTAGGGAACCCAAATAAAATGTATCATGTGAGGAAGGTGCCCGCAGACACAATGATGGGACTTATAAATCCATGAGTGGCCTGGAAAGCTGGATAGTTAGAAGGACCATATACAAGGTCCCAGGGGAGGCATGTTTAGAGTCAATGGCTTCCCCACAAGAGGAGGATCACGACGAGACCTCTGGTGATATGATGAGATCACCCCAGGGAAAGTTATGGGTACTTTTCTAAAATAAAGCTAAAATGAGCATTGGTAGGGGGGGCAGGGCTTAGTAAACTGACATCACCAAGAGTGGGCGTGACAGGACTTTAGTATAGCCGACAGCCAGAAAACCCCCTCAGTTTGACCCAGGAGATGCTGTGAACACCCCCTGACGTCAGGTCCCGGTCTCAGAGTGGGAGGAGCACCTTTGCCATGAGCTACTGAGGATTGGACGACTGCAACTAAACTTGAACCTGTGGGATCGCAATCCTCCCTTGCACCACAAGAACGGTAACTGATTTATCGTTGTTATGCCTGTGTTTTGTATGTCTAATTGTTATATCTTTTAATCTGGCCAAATACCGTTGTATAGTTAATTGTATAGCCTTGTAATCTAGTGTATTCCTATAATCGATTAAATCATAAATTAATCGTGAGCTGTATCCTTTACTCTGCATATACAAATCCATTGGTCCGGAAACGCTTGGCTGAAACGCTACTAGGTTGGTTCCTGACCCGATACAAGTCTATTAACGGACCGGGCTTGTATCAAATGAGAACTGGTGGCAGCATACCTTCTGGGGGATTTGAGGAAGGCTGGCAGTGACGGTCAGAGGTGTGGATATATATTACTGGCGCAGCCAGGGGAATATATATACCGCCCTCACTGCAGAGGGCCTCAAATACCCAGAGGGCTACAGGACGGCCTCTCCGGCGACCACTCACTCTAGGTGCAGTACCTTGACTGACCTGAGAGGCAAGGGGGTGCCAGAGAGTTGTGCCTGTATCGTGGCGTCACGGATTGGTGACGTGTAAGGGACAACACACCACCGTGTTTTCCCCCGCTGGTAGCAGCTTCCTGGCACCACTTACTCTAGGTGCAGTACCTTGACTCACCTGAGAGGTAAGGGGGCGCCAGAGAGCTGCACCCACCGGCCGGCTTTCATCACAAGGTGCCCTTAGAAAAAGCCGGAACCTCCGGCGCGTCAGGGACGTCTATGTCCTGTGTATTAGCATGTCAGCAATAATCCTAATGCCCCTTCCCTACCTACCAGTCATGCCTCCGTTGTGTGTAATGACATAGAGTCTTACCGGAGCCTGACAGCTCCTGGTTACATAGACCGCGTGCGTACCACGTGTACGCAGTCAGTGTGTGAGACTGCTTGCCGGTGTCAGGAACGAAAGTGCAGCCTCGCACTTAGTGGCAGAGAGCTGCCTGTTCCTTACACCGTTGCAGGGGTCGAGATCTACGGCGCCGCACACTGCATTTAACGGGGGCGTAAGTGTATCCACATGATCTAGATTGGTCAGGAAAATTTCCTGGGAGGACTTTTCGCAGTGATCCTGCTTGTTTCACATGTATGATCACTTGTAATATAAGAGTGATCTTCATCTATGGTTTGGCAGTGGATACTTCTGACCACAATAGTTGTTACACTGCACAGAGACCCATAATCAGTTGATACATTGTATATTGACTTACACCTATCTTACCAATACAAATGTAGCGGTGATCCGCATGAGTATCCCATTGATTTTGGAGGATATCTGGGGGACAGACATATAAAAAGGGACATCTTTAGGACATATTTCCCCATCTTTAATTACAATTTGAGGGATATTGGTGGTGGAATTATACAAATTTATTGGCTGCAATATACAATCCAGGACTCATAGGGTCTAATTTATTAATATCGACCCCATATACATCCAACTGGATGTATGTAACAATTTGATTTTATAAATATGAATTTATTGAGATTTTAAATTAAATTAATATTAAAAGTTACATTTTATATTTATATTTATTCACACTCTTTTCATCTCTTTTCCCTTTCCTTATGATTTATGGTCTATTTTGGTGATGTTCACCAGTGTGGATATTGTCCAATAAATCAGACTTTATTGAGTTTCACCTCCTGTCCACACAGGTACAGAGAGGCACCAGAGAGAGGGACAAGGTGGTTCACTCAGACGCTGATGTGGCCTCACACTCTCCCACACTCCTGACAGGCTGAGAGGCTCTTTCACTACTCAAGTGAAGCAGAGTCTTGTCAGCCTGGATGGAGCTGCTACCAGTTTCTATTTGATATAACAGACTTATATCGGGCTAGAAATCAGCCCGGTAGCACGTTCGTCGGACTGAACAATAGACGTAGGGTTCGTGGATCGAGATACAAGAACAGCCCAAGATTAAATTATATATTTAATCGCCTTAAGGGCTCACTAAGCAATCTACTTTATACACAAGGTTATACAGTTAGGTCCATATATATTTGAACAG
Source organism: Phyllobates terribilis (assembly GCF_046119375.1). Lineage (NCBI taxonomy): Eukaryota > Metazoa > Chordata > Amphibia > Anura > Dendrobatidae > Phyllobates > Phyllobates terribilis. Next base: position 299,055,798 of record NW_027362771.1, read on the forward strand.
GGACAACATTTTTCTAATTTTGGTTCTAGACATTAGCACAATGAATTTTAAACAAAACAATTCAGATGCAGTTAAAGTTCAGACTTTCAGCTTTCATTTGAGGGTATCCACATTAAAATTGGATGAAGGGTTTAGGAGTTTCAGCTTCTTAACATGTGCCACCCTGTTTTTAAAGGGACCAAAAATAATTGGACAGTTGACTCCAAGGCTATTTCATGGACAGGTGTGGGAAATCCCTTTGTTATGTCATTCTCAATTAAGCAGATAAAAGGCCTGGAGTTGATTTGAGGTGTGGTGCTTGCATTTGGAAGGTTTTGCTGTGAAGTAAACATGCGGTCAAAGGAGCTCTCCATGTAGGTGAAACAAGCCATCCTTAAGCTGCAAAAACCGAAAAAACCCATCCGAGAAATTGCTACAGTATTAGGAGATAAAAAAATTTACTTTTTTTCTGGATGAATATCTGTCAATTTTTTATTCTCATGCGAATTAAACTTTACGTTAAATGCACACTGCGCTCAATCGCGTAGCCAAAAGTATACGTAAGGAGCTTTTCCAGGCATATTCTTTGCCGCTGCCAGAGGCTCTAATTTAGTAGAGGACAAAACTGTGTCCCTTTGTCTTCCTTCTGACTAGTATACATAGGCATGCTGCTTATTTAAATATAAAGGGAAGGTAGAAGAGTGTGCTTTCCTTTACAGAGCTTCATCACAAAAACATACTGTGCAAAATATGTTTTTTTGCAGTAGCATCCTATGGTGAATAGATTGTGTCAATACAGTTGATTTTTGAAGGACTGGTTGTGGTTTGCTGCCACATTTTTGGGTACATATAATTTATTGACTGACTTCCAATATGTTTTATAAGGAGGAAAAGAAGAAAACAACAATTTTGGCATTGTTTTTTTCTTCATTCTATGCATGATGAAGTTTAATTATTGTGTCACTTTTTTGCTATATGTTTCTACAAGCATGGTAGTATTTTTTTACAATTTTTTTTTTTTCCGAGGGAAGGAGGGTTATCATATTTAATTTTTTAAACTATATTGAACTTAAAAGGATTGTTCAGTCATCAAAGCAAAATGTAACAATCTTTCAGAATACTTACCCTAGTGATCTTTAAGGTCACTTCCACTAGGGTCACTTCAAACGTCACTCAAAAGTCATTATTAATACGATCGTTCTGTGCACATAAACTTTCATAGGTTTAAAAATTTTTTTTTTGTTTATCTAGCTAGCAAAATGCGTTCATCAAGGGCAGCAAATGTTGTCTTTGGCTCGTTTTAAGAGGTTTTCTCCATTTACAATATTTATCATATATCCACTGCATATATAATGAATAGAGATGAATGGATCAGGCAAAATTCAAATTCGCATGTTTGAGCGGATTTTCCCATCTTTCCGATTTGCAAAGAAATTATTCTCCACAAATTTAATGTGCCTTATTATGCTGTGGTTTTTTTTCCAGACCTCAGAAAATAACAAACATAAAATGTAAAAAATAATTATAGTTACCTCCCCACTCACCTTTTCCAGCTCCTCACCGTCACTCATCTGGTCCTCATCACATTTTCTCATCGCCACTGCTGAAAAGTCATGACATCACAACGTGTGCCATGACCTTGCACATGCATGTGTAGCGCCCCGAGGGTTCGGCCGCTACAGGGGTATTGCACCTCAGACCGGAGGTGTGATATTCCACTCCCGGGTAAGGATGGAGTATGGACCAGGGCTCAGTTAGCTGCATACAGCACACACACCCCATTTCCGAGGGACAGCTCAACGGTGCTCCCACTAGACATAAGTGCAGGCACGACCGACCATGTCCCTGCTGGAGTGGGGAGGGAGGGGTGGAACACCCAGTGCTGTAGGGGCAGATAGGGGGCGGTTTCTGAGCGTAGGAAGGAGCCCATTGGTTGCTGGTCACCTGGGCTCATGGCTAGAGGGAAGTATAAAAGGTGGGCACCATCTTAGATCTAGGTTCAGTCTGTGGAGAGGAGAAGACAGGGAGCAGCAGCTCAGGCTGAGTGCTGCTCCAGAGGCGGGCCTAGGGAAGAGGCTGGGGCCTGAGGGGAGAAGGAGAAGTGGGCCTAGAGAAGAGGCCGAGGAGGAGGTGAAGGGGAGCTGAGATTCTGGCTCATCTCAGCTCCAAGAGAAAGGAACAGAAACAGAAAGGAACTGCAAAGAAGGAGAGACAGAGAAACAGAAGGGCTCAGGAACAAGAAGGTGGAAGGGACCCTAAGAACCCACGAGAATCCAGGGTGTAGGGTCAGGCAGATTAAGGGTACCGGATCCCAAGTTGGTGGAGGAGAAACAACCCTCAGCCAAAGACCGGTCGTCGTGATCATATATTGGTGCGACACCTCATCAAACCTGCTAGAAAGGCACCATATAGGACAGCGGAGGACGGGGCCCACGTTTAACCGCACAGGTCCGCGGCAGCTGGACAAAAGTGGGTCACTGGTGAGGCAGGCCAGAGAAAGGATAAAAGGGGGTCCTGTGCCATGCTCCTGAACTGCCTGGGAGTTGACCGAGCCCCTCACCTGGTGGACGCAGCACGGCTCGGGTGGTCACTGCTGGCCGAAGTGACCTGGAACAAACGAACTGTGAGTAAAGACCCTGGACTGTAACTTGTTGTCTGTGTGCTCCTTCGCGCCTCCAGCACTATCAGCACCGGGACTCACACTACCATCACTCCCACCATCCACTACACTGCCCTGGGGCTGCACTCTTCCCGTGGGGAGTCACATCACCTCAGCTGCACCCATCATCAGCCCCAGCGGACTGCCTTGCAGCGGCGGTTCCTAATAACCGCAATCCACGGGTGGCGTAGTCGGACATTATCTAAAGCACGTAGCAGACTACCACTGGCCTGACCACCCTGAGCCGCGGGACCGGGCCGCCACTACTACTACCCCCATCGTTCCCCTATCGCCCGGATCCGTGTGCCCCACGGCCCAGGGGGCGAGTCACATGCCCAGAACCATTCTAGGTCCCATTAGAGCCTAAAATCCAGGTCTAGTATGAGAGGCCTGGGGATTTCAGCGCTTGCGGTGGCAATCAGAAGATGTGACGAAGACTGAACAGGGACAATGAAGAGCTGAATGGACAAAGAAGTGATTGGTAAGTTGAATAAGTATTTTCTTATTTTTTAACCTTTTGATGGATCTTTACAGTTCATGAAAATGGCAGCCAGTGAACACCATTTTGCTGAATCTACGCAAAAGCAAATTACAAAGAATCGGTGTTTTAGAAAATGCATATTTTTGTAAAATTCGAGTTAAATTCAATTCCACTCAAATATACTCGCTCATCTCTAGTAATAAATGTATGATCATTAGGTGGTGTGACCAGCAACGGTTCCAGTTGATAAAGGATAATTGCTACTTATGGGAAAACTTTTCAAATAAACACAAAGTTAAATTAACTATCAATCTTGTCATTTATGCACTGCCATACCTACCATACTGTACTGTATTTTAATGTTTTGAGAAAACCTCGAAGTAAGTTTATCAGTTTGCTTGTTATAAAATGTACATAGGGTATTTCTTGTAACTGGCAATGCTGTATCTAAGCTCAAACTCATTTTAGAGCATACTGGAGGTCTCTCCTACTCCCCAGTGACAAAGTTTTCTTTTGTTGTTCATCCCGTTAGCAAAAAGTGTCAGGGTATAGAGGGGAGTAAGGCTGTGAGCCCACTATGTGTTTTTTAAGCATTTCCGCAGCGGCAATTCCGCTGAAGAAACGTTTAAAAAAACGCTTGTTAGAAGGTCTGCCATGTTCCCCAATGATAATCCGCACGTGCTGTGCACATGCTGCGGAAATTTCCCTGCGGATTATCATTGCGGAAAAATACGCAGCACTACCAATTATTTTGCGGAAGCACTGCGTTTTCGCCACCATTGACTTGCATTGGAACGCATGTCATTCACATCACTGAATCTTTACATGTGGATTCCATACGTTTCAATGTGCGGATGGTACCCAGGTTTGGAGAAGAGGAGACTCTCCTCCGGACCCCGGTACCATAGTACCTGTAAAAAAAGAATAAAATAAAAAATAAATATTATACTTACCTTCTGATGGCCCCCGGTGTCCTTGTCTCGGCTTGCCAGCATCACGCGGTAGACTAAAGGACCTGCGGTGACGTCATTTAGTCATGTGACGGGTCACTCGACCGCTGACGTCAGCAGGTCCTTTAAGCTACTGCGAGCTGCCGGCAAGCCGAGACAAGGACACCAGGGGGCCATCAGAAGGTAAGTATAATATTTTTATTTTTTATTTTTTACTATTATTTCGTTCACACTATATAAATCCATGCCGGTTGCATGGATTTATATAGTGTGACCAAGTTGTCAAGCACTTTCCAAGTGATGCTAAAATCGCTTGGAAAGCGCTTGACAACCCGCATGCGGAAATGCATGTGAAGAACGCTTCACTTCCGCATGTCCCTGACAGGAAAACGCATGTACAATCTGCATGTACAATCCGCATGTACAATCCGCATGTACAATCCGCATGCGTTTTTTCTGCCAGGGAGATGCAGAAACGCTCAGAAAAAATCCGGAGCATTTCTGCATCGTGGGCACATAGCCTCAGTGTTGTCTTTGTCTCCTATAGGCTTCTCTGAGGATTATAAATAAAGAATATCTAATTGGAGCTGCTTTGGGCAGAACACAAGAAGAATGTCAGTGTGAATGACCCTTCACACAGCAGGACATCAGGAGTATCTGACTTGTTTTTCCCCTGTGCTGAAAGTGAGATAATGCTAATATCTTGGCCGAATTGATTAGTTTTACCAACTTATTCTTATTCTTGCTCGATTTTTTGTGTGAAATGTGTTGAAAAGAATCTTACCAGCTACCTAAAACAGATACTATCTGTACCAGCATGAATAAAACATCAGCTCCATTATTACATGTACTGTATGTTTTGAGTTTTAAGAAAATACTAATTTAAGTATAGTTTGCCATTTGATTCTGCAGTTATTTTCTGTTTTTTTTTTTGCTGAAAAACATACTTATTTTAAAATAAAAAGTTTATATAGAGTTGTAATATACTTTCTTTTTTCTTTTTTTCTTACATATTTTTATGTAACAATTTATTACTCTGGCCCTCAATCTAACCATAGCCTTAATCCTAAGCCTAGTCGCATCCTTAACTCCATGAAGAAGTATCTCAGTACAACGAAGTCCTGATTTGATAGTGGTGATGGCGGAGGGGGACAATATATAGTGCCTCTGTGGTCTCCCCCACATTTTGATATTGGTCTTCTTGACTAATAGGTCTCTCCCTTTATACACACATAGAAAGAGATCTGTCATTTTAGTTGAGTAGGGCAAGAGAAAGCTGCTGGAGACCCGCCTCTCGGACTATTCATCTTAGTCGCATGTCCTTTGCTGCCATTTAAATGTATGTGTTCTCTGAAATTTGTTTCACCCCAGAGGAAGGTGTCGGTGTACAGACATCGGATTCCTTAGCCAGTACAGTTATTGCTTACCCTGGTCATTATTGTCATTATCTCGTGTTTTGTCCTCCTCTAATATGGGTTCTTTATTGTTTACCACATTGGTCTGTTTTCCATGTCTATAGATTTAGGATTTATTTGGTTTGTTGTGTATGTATTGATTTGAAATATGCACTTTATACATATATATGGCACTGGTACTTTTTGCATATGAAAATTAAATAATTGATCTTCTATTTGTTATTTTAACATTTGTGGGTTTATCATACATTTGTGATTAAAGTGGCATGTATGTTTGAGTTTTGGTACCCCTGGTCAAAATTACTGTTATTGTGAACAGTTAATCAACTTGAAGATGAAATGATCTCTAAAAGGCCTAAAATTAATGATGACACACTTTGTTTGTGTTTTAGGCAAATATATATATATTTTTTTTCATCTTTTACATTTTAAAATTACAAAAAGGAAAATGGGCCGATTCAAAAGTTTGGGTACCCTGCATGGTTAGTACCTAGTAGTACCCCCTTTTGAAAGTATCACAGCTTGCAAACGCTTTTTGTAGCCAGCCAATAGTCTCTCAACCCTTGTTTGAGGGATTTTCATCTATTCTTCCTCGGAAAATTCTTCCAGTTTTGTGAGATTCCTGGGTCGTCTTGCATACACTGCTATTTTGAGGTCTAGCCACAGATTTTCAATGATGTTCAGATCAGGGGACTATGAGGGCCATTGTAAAACCTTCAGCTTGTGCCTTTTAAGGTAGTCTATTGTGGATTTTGACATGTGTTTAGGATCATTATCCATTTGTAGAAGCCTTCCTCATTTCAACTTCAGTTTTTTTTTATAGCTGGTGTTATGTTCAACAAGAATTTGTTGAAATTTCATTGAATCCATTCTTCCCTCTACCCATGAAATGTTACCTGTGCCATTGGCTGCAACACAACCCCAAAGCATGATTGATCCACCCCCATGATTAATGGTTTGCAAGATGTTCTTTTCCTGAACTTCTGTGCCCTTTTTTCTCCACATACCTTTGATCATTGTGGCCAAAGAGTTCTATTTTAACCTCATCGGTCCATTGGACGTGTTTCTAAAATGTATCAGGCTTGCTTAGATGTTCTTTTGCATACTTCTGACACTGAATTTTATGGTTAGGATGCAGGAGAGGTTTTCTTCTGATGACTCTTCCATGAAAGCCATATTTGTGCAGGTATCTCAGAACAGTAGAACAATGTACCACAACTCTATAGTCTGCTAAATCTTTGTGAAGGTCTTTTGCAGTCAAGCGGGGGCCACTGATTTGCCTCTCTAGAATCCTACGAGAAGCTCTCACTAAAATATTGCTTGGCCTACCAGACATTATCTTGACCTCCACTGTTCCTGTTAACTGCCATTTCTTAATTACATTTAGAACTGAGGAAAGGGCAACTTGAAAACACTTTGCTATCTTCTTATAGCCTTCTCCTACTTTCTGGGCCTTTGACAAGGTTAAAGGAGGCTGGGTTTTTTTAAAACTGGGTAATTTGCATCACCTGCACTTTCCTAAGGATGATAGTGAACAAGTCATAACCCTAACAGGCTAATTTTTAAAATGTAAAAAATTACAATATATATATTTATATATTTTTGCCTAAAATACAAAGGAAATGTATCATCTTTAACTTTAGGCCTTTTAGAGATCATTTCATCTTCAACTTTCTTAATTGTTCACAATAACAGTATTTTGAACAAGGGTGCCCAAATTTTTACATTCCACTGTATAAACATCTCTGTTACTTGTTTCCCAGTTCCTCTTCCTTGCACCTCTTTAGGTTTCTGGGAGGTTATAATTGTTCCGTTTACTTTTGACTCTCCTTAGGTTTACCTTTCTACCCTATATGAACGTGTTTTAATTTTCTCACCCTGGGTTTTGAATCTTCCAGCACACTTTCCTTTCCTCTTGTTGGCAGAGTTTTGCGGCCTCTCCTCTGGTTCCTCAGGAGGTACGAGAATTGATGGCCTGTTAGAGAGCAAGGTCCAAGGTGGTGTTTTTGAGTTGTGCAGCTAGGGTCTTTTTAGTCAGTACAGGGACCAGTTGGGCTTGGGTACAGCATCTCCCTGTAGTAGGTCTTCCTTTTTTTCATTACCTGTGAGTGAGTGTGTGGTACTTGCATACCCTCGCAGAAATCTCAAACACCTCGACCTACACTCACTCTCTGAATCCCTTCTCCCTCTTACAGACATTAGTTCCTTACATGATGCAGATGTTGCTGCCACTTTATACAACACCACAACAGCTGCAGCTGTCGATTCGGTCACCCCCCTGACACATACGAAAGCTCGCACAATCAACAGACAACCCTGGCACACCAGCCTAACTAAAGAACTGCGACGGGCCTCCAGGATTGCTGAGTGTAGATGGAAAAGGTCCCACTCCAATGAGCTCTTCATCTCATTCAAACAGACCCTCACAACCTTTAAGTCCACACCCACTGCAGCAAAACAAATATACTTCTCATCTCTCATTTCCTCCCTGTCTCACAACCCCAAACAACTATTCAACACCTTCAATTCTCTCCTCTGTCCCCCAGTGCCTCCTTCCTCTCCTCTTATTTCAGCCGAAGACTTTGCCTCATTCTTCAAACAGAAGATTGACACCATCAGACAAAGCTTTTGCCTAAAGTCCCCACAGCCCCTCCTCACACCTACTCAACCCTCTTCCTCCAAAACCACCTTCTCCACCATTTCTGAAGATCAACTTTCCTCTTTACTCTCCAAATCACACCTCACCACCTGAAAACTTGACCCAATCCCGTCCCACCTCATCCCAAACCTTACCACTATCTTCATCCCAGCCCTAGCCCACCTCTTCAACCTGTAACTAACAACTGGTGTCTTCCCCTCATGATTCAAGCATGCCTCAATCACACCCATCCTCAAAAAGCCCTCCCTTGACCCATCCTCTCTGACTAGCTATCGCCCCATATCACTTCTCCCCTATGCCTCCAAACTACTGGAACATGTCCATTCTGAGCTGTCCTCCCACCTCTCCTCCTGCTCCCTCTTCGACCGCCTACAATCTGATTTCCGACCGCACCATTCTACTGAAACTGCACTGACCAAAGTTACCAACGACCTACTAACCGGCAAATCTAAGCGACACTATTCTGTCCTCCTCCTCCTAGATCTGTCATCAGCCTTCGACACAGTGGACCATTCCCTCTTACTACAGACTCTCTCATCTCTCGGCATCACAGACTTGGCCCTATCCTGGATCTCCTCATATCTAACAGACAGGACATTCAGTGTCTCTCACTCACAGACCACCTCCTCATCTCACCCCCTATCTGTCGGTGTCCCCCAAGGTTCAGTTCTAGGACCCCTGCTCTTCTCCATCTACACCTTAGGCCTGGGACAGCTCATAGAGTCCCATGGCTTTCATGATCACCTCTATGCTGACGACACACAGATCTACCTCTCTGGACCTGATATCACCTCCTTACTAACCAAAATCCCACAATGTCTGTCTGCTATTTCATCCTTCTTCTCTGCTAGATTTCTAAAACTTAACATGGACAAAACAGGATTCATCATCTTTCCGCCGTCTCATTCAACCCCCCCAACTGACCTATCCATCATAGTCAATGGCTGCCCACTCTCCCCAGTCCATCAACCTCGCTGCCTTGGGGTAACCCTGGACTCTGAACTCTCCTTCAAACCACACATCCAAGCCCTTTCCACTTCCTGCCGACTCCAACTGAAAAATATCTCCCGGATCCGCACATTCCTCAACCATGAATCTGCAAAAACACTAGTGCACGCCCTCATCATCTCCCGCCTTGACTACTGCAACCTCCTGCTCTGTGGCCTCCCTTCCAACACTCTTGCACCCCTCCAATCCATCCTAAACTCTGCTGCCCGACTAATCCACCTGTCCCCCCACTATTCCCCGGCCTCTCCTCTCTGTCAATCTCTTCACTGGCTCCCCATTGCCCAGAGACTCCAGTTCAAAACCCTAACCATGACATACAAAGCCATTCACAACCTGTCTCCTCCATATATCTCTGGCCTAGTCTCCCGCTACATACCCGCACGCAACCTCCGATCCTCACAAGATCTTCTTCTCTACTCCCCTCTAATCTCCTCCTCCCACAATCGCATACAAGATTTCTCCCGTGCTTCCCCTCTTCTCTGGAACTTTCTACCCCAATACATCAGACTCTCGTCGACCGTGGAAACCTTCAAAAAGAGCCTGAAGACCCACCTCTTCCGACAAGCCTACAACCTGCAGTAACCACCGCTGCACGACCAGCTCTACCCTCACCTACTGTATTCTCACCCATCCCTTGTAGATTGTGAGCCCTCGCGGGCAGGGTCCTCGCTCCTCCTGTACCAGTCGCTGTCACATTGTGTTCAAGATTATTGTAATTGTTCTTGTATGTATACCCCTTTTTCACATGTAATGTGCCATGGAATAAATGGCGCTATAATAATAAATAATAATAATAATAATAATAATGTTAATAACAGATATATGTGACGCGCCCCCTGGGCCTAGTGTGGACGTGTGTGGGTTACCCGAAGCCGAGTCTCTGGGGGTTGTAGTCTCCGTGGCGGCGACCCGGTCCCATGGCTCAGGGTGGTCAGCCCGATGGCAGTCTTTTAGGGGTTTTAGGTTAATTGTCCGACTACGCCACCCGTGGATTGCGGTCAGGGTGTACCGCCGCTGCGAGGCAGTCCGCTGAGGCTGGTGTGGTGTGCGCAGCAGAAGATGGGATAACTCCCCACAGGAGGAGTATGGCCTCAGGGCAGGGAATGTGGATGATGGGAGTGATGGTGCGCGGGCGTCCCAGCACTAGTAGTGCTGGTGCGGCGATGAGCAGGAACGACTCAGAGTCTTTGCAGTGCAGTTCAGGGTCTTTACTGGTGATATTAAGGCAGACCCTCCCGGGAGTACTGGCTAGCATAAGGGGCCTGGTCAGTCTGCGAGCAAACAGGAGTTCCCCTGGCCAGGTGGAGTTGTAGGCCTCCCTGTCTATCTGCACTCTTTCTGGCTACCTTGCTGTAAGCGGATAGAAGTAGCCCACATCCCTGAGTATACCGTGTGGTGCTCACCCGTATGGCTGTTGACTTGGGGCCTTCTGTTAGCCTCCGCTCCTGGACGGCGGTGCTGGTCCCTTCCTTGTGACTGAGCCTCCGGGCTTCTATGGCCAGAGGACCTGGAATCCCCTGCCGGCTGGCTTCTGCTGCTGGGTGGATATCAGTCCCCACAGCCTCGGACTCCGGTGTCCGGTTATCAGATTCTTCTGCCAGGGCGAGCTATATCTCTGCTTAGCTTCCAGCCCCTGGTCTTCTGCTCCTAGCTCCTACAGAGCTCCTTGTTGACACTTCCCCTGTGTCTGGAACTGTCTCCAGGCTCTGACTCAACTAATCCGGCCCCAGACCCAGTTTATAAGGGCAGATTCCTCCCCTCCCAGGTCTGGGCAGGAAGTGTTGCATGCTTTAGGGCTCCTGACCAGAGAAACCTCCCACTTGCTCCCAGACGTAATATTTCTATTACTGTGGCAACCAGACCCCTGGGGTGCCACATTCCCCCTAGTGAATTTTAGTACTCTGGGACTAAACACATTTTAAGAAAACACAAATACAGGGTATAAACAATAATACAACAACATATATACAAGAAGCTTTAGTCTTTAGAGGTCACGGCGTGTCCGTAACCGGGTGTCCATATCACCCAACAAGGTGAAGTCTTGGCACAGAGTAGGGGACCTGTCCAAAGCAAACCCCAAGCATTGGCCCTGGGCGTGGCTGCAAGGCTGAGGCTAGCTACTTTGGGCCACAAGGAGGCCACGCCAGACAGGTTTTCTCTTCTGCGGCCATCTTCGCAAGAGGCACCAAGGTGCAACTATCTACATGTAGTTCCGGTTATTCAGCGTCCATAACCTGTCAGTCCAAATAAACCTGAAGGGTAACTAGAGAAACATAATTAGTAACCAGGCAACAAAAACATAAACTATTTTCAACATTTGCAAGTGACAGATGACATTTTAGATTCTCCAGCGAGTGGGCATCTGTCCTCTAGTGCTCCTGGTAGACCTACGTAACCCACTATCTGGCTCTGCACTACAGGGTGTAGGAGGTGTTTAAGGGTAGGTCTGGCAGCTTTCTGCGTACTCTTTGGCTCACTAGGGGCACGGCAGGCTCACTACTAGCAGAGGGTTGATTCTCCTGGGCTGCTGGTATGGATTCTTCTGCCTCCTGGGCCGGCTGCTCTTCTGACGCTACCTGTTCTTCTGTAGGCCCTTGAGGGGCTGGCTGGAAAAAGGTGAGGACGGGTACCATGACTGCATTGTTGATCTGAGTCCAGGACAGGGGAAAGTCTCCGAGTATGGTACTGATCATTTCTTCCCTTTCCTCTGCGGGTTGAGGGTTTTCTTGATCTTCTTCAGGGCTTTGCAGCTGCTCGGGACACTTCTTCAGGTGGTCTCTGGAGACAATGGCTGTGGTCTCTCCTCCATCCTTACTGATGATACATACTTTTGGGTTCTCATGACTTGAGGGCAGTACGGTGTACGGGTCCTTATCCCACTGGTAGTCCAACTTGTGGAGCCGCCTCTTTCTCTTCAAGACCTGCTCTCCAGGTACCAGGGGAACAGTGGGAGCATACTGGTTATAAGCCTTCTCTTGCCTTTCTCTTGCTTGAGACAGACTCCGCTCGACGCTCTCCTGTACTTTCCGATACTGCTGCTGCCGTTCTGTATCCCAGTCTGCCTCTGGCGAGGTGTCCTCAGGTGTCAGGACTCCTATATCCTGGTCAATAGGCAGCTTACCAGGTCTTGCTCTCATTAGGTAAGCCAGGGTACAGTTGGTGGAGCCTACGGGGATGTGATTGTACAAGTCCACCAAATCAGGCAGTTTTTCAGGCCACAGACTGCGTTCCTCCAGGGGCAACGTTTTCAGCAAGTCCATCACCACCTGGTTCATTTTCTCACATAGTCCGTTAGTCTGAGGGTGATAGGGCGTTGTTCTTATCTTCCTGCAGCCATACAGATTGCAGAACTCTTGGAAGACCTCCGCTTCGAAGGCTGGTCCTTGGTCCGTCAGCATTTGCTCCGGATACCCGTGTGGATGGCAGAAGTGCAGTTGGAAGGCTCTGGCTGCTGTTTGGGCCGTTAAGTCCTTGACAGGGACCACCACTAGGAACCGGGAGTAGTGATCTATGATGGTAAGGGCGTAGACGTACCCAGATTTGCTTGGAGCCAGTTTCACATGGTCCAGGGCTACCAGTTCCAGTGGCTGACTGGTGATGATGGGCTGCAGGGGAGTCTTCTGGCTGGCACGGTCCTTTCTTCTTAGGTTGCACGGACCACAGTCTCTGCACCACCTCTCGATGGCTCCTCTCATGCCTACCCAGTAGAACCGTTCACGCAACAAGAACTCCAGCTTCTTCCATCCGAAGTGTCCTGCTCCGTTGTGGTATGCCTCCAGAACCATAGCCGCGTCTCGTCTTGGGACCACTACCTGCCAGGTCAGCTCATGTGTTCTAGAGTTGACCATTCTCTGGCACAGCTTCTCCTTGTAAAGAAACAGCCTGCTTTTCTCCTTCCACAGTTGCTTGGTCTCCTCCGGAGCGTCTGGGTCAAGACGGGCATCAGCCTGTGTCAGCATTTCCTTCACCAGACGGACTGCGGGATCACTGTCTTGTGTCTCCGCCCAGCTGTAGTGGGGTAAGGGATTGAACGTGGCAGAGCGCCTGTCCCTTACACGGTGGGAATACAGGGTAATCCCATGGCGGTGAAACGCGGGGAGTTCGATTTCTTCCAGTTCTTCTGGATCTTCTCCTACGTCCGGTAGGTTTGGCATTCTCGACAGGGCATCTGCGTTGGCATTTGAGCGTCCCGCCCGGTATTTGATGGTGAATTCATAGTTGGACAGGCGGGCCATCCATCTCTGCTCCAGGGCACCAAGTTTTGCAATGTCCAGGTGTGTCAACGGGTTGTTATCCGTGTACACGGTGAACTTGGAAGAGGCAAGGTAATGCTTGAAACGTTCGGTCACTGCCCACACCACTGCCAGGAACTCTAGCTTGAATGAGCTATAATTCTCAGGGTTTCTGTCTGTGGGCCGTAGTTTTCGGCTGGCGTAAGCGATTACCCGTTCTTTCCCCTGATGGATCTGGAACAGTACGGCTCCTAGCCCGATGTTGCTCGCATCCGTGTGGAGGATAAAGGGCTGGCTGTAGTCAGGGTACGCTAGGATTTCATCCCCCGTGAGGGCCATCTTCAGCTGGCGGAAGGACTCTTCTTCCAGCTTTTCCCACCTGAAGGGCGGCTTCTGGTTTTTGGCCTTCCTGGATTGGCCTATCAGGAGGTCCTGCATAGGAGCTGCCATTTTGGTGAAACCGGGAATGAATCTTCGGTAGTAGCCTACCAACCCGAGGAACTGCCGCACTTCCTTTATGCTGGAGGGTCTTGGCCAGTCTTTAATCACGGTGATCTTATCGGGGTCGGGAGCCACTCCGTCAGCACTCACCACGTGTCCCAGGTACTGCACCTTTGGTTTCAGCAGGTGACACTTGGAGGGTTTCACCTTTAGGCCGTAGCTTGCCAGGGCGTCAAACACTTCTGCCAGGTGTTTCAGATGGTCCTCGTAGGTTTTGGAATAAACGATGACATCGTCCAGGTATAACAGGACCATCTCGAAATTCTGGAGTCCCAGACAGCATTCCATCAACCGCTGGAAGGTTCCTGGTGCGTTGCAGAGCCTGAACGGCATACAGTTGAATTCGCTGAGACCCATCGGGGTGGTGAATGCGGTCTTCTCCTTGTCCGCCTCTGCTACAGGAACCTGCCAGTACCCGCTAGTAAGATCCAAAGTGGAGAAGAAGTTAGCAGATTTTAATGCAGCTAAAGATTCTTCTATTCTAGGTAACGGGTACGCATCTTTGTGTGTGATACGGTTGACCTTTCTGTAGTCTACACACATTCTCATTGTGTTGTCCTTCTTTTTCACTAGAACTAGTGGAGCTGCCCAGGGGCTACAGCTGTCCCTGATTACCCCAGCCTCCTTCATGTCCCGCAACATCCCCTTTGCATGCTGATAGTGTGCAGGGGGTACAGGTCGGTATCTTTCCTTTATGGGTGGATGGTCTCCTGTTGGGATGTGATGTTCTACCCCCTTTACTCGTCCAAAGTCTAGCGGGTGTTTACTAAAGACTCTTTCGTACTCCTGAACCACCCGGTAGACTCCCTGTTTTTGGTGTGAGGGAGTGGAGTCAGTACCCAAATGCAGTTGCTGACACCAGTCCTCCATTTGTTTCTTAGAGCCATTACTTTCCTCTGGTTGAGATGGAGGCAAGGGTTCCACGGCCCTTACTGAATTTTGGTTTATGGTGAACAATTTGGCTAGCGTAGCATACCGGGGCAGGTATACTTCTCTCTCCCCGATATTTATGATGCGGACGGGCACCCTCCCATGGCGTACATCAACCACCCCCCGTGCTGTCAAAATGGTGGGCCTACTGTCTGAGTAGACGGGTTCTACCATTGCTTGGTAGTCTCTACCTCTTAGACCAATAGCTGTCCGGCACCAGATCATCATCTCACTTTTCGGGGGCATGGCAATAGGGAACGGGTCACACATTCTCACGCTACCTATCTCACCACCAGATAGTTCCACTTGTTGCCGCTTCATCAGTGCCCGGATCTCTTTTTGGAGAACACGCTGCTGGCTGGAACTGGCGTTCTTGGCAACCTGCTGTAAAATGAGAATCACCTCTGCAAGACAATTTTCAATCACGTTTGTTCCCAAGGTTATTCTAGGGTGACTCTCATGACGGTGAATGTCCACAATGATCAGTCCTTGTGCCGCCAGTTCGACCTTACCGACCTTAATGGTCACCTCTTTGAACCCCACCTGCGGCACGGGCTGACCATTGCAGGCGATGATACTCAGGTCGTCATCTGGGTAGCGGGTTATGTCCGAGTCATTCCAGTACCGCTTAAAGAGCACGTACGGGATGGTAGTCACTTGTGACCCAGTGTCCAGTAGGGCACTCATAGGAATGCCATCCAGTACCACAGGCAAGACCGGACGTCCCCCTACGTATTTATCATGCCAGTTCGATGGGCCTGATGATCCTATGCCTGGGGGTTGGCCCTCTGCCCCAGGTTGTGCCCGTTTAAATGACAGTACCTTGCCATATGTCCGGGTTGATTGCAGCGGCGGCAGATGGGTTGTCCGTCCTCGTTGTATCTGTCGCTGGGTCTTCCTCTGGATGATGGGATCCTCCTCTGTTGGTGCCACGGGACGTTCTCCAGACTGGTGGCCAGCTTGATCCTTCCTGGAGGAGAGACCTGTAAAGACTGTACAGTTCGGGTTAGCGCGGCTACACTTTTAGTTAGCTCTTGGACCTGATGGTGCAGGTCTGTAGCCGGGTTATTGTCCAAAGCCTGCGCACCAGCTCCTACAGGCTCTGCAGACAAGGGCACCGCCTCTTGATGATAGGTAATAGCAGGGCACCGGCGGGTTACAGCGCTACCCGGTGACGGTTCTCGGAGCACCCGGATGGCCCTGTCCTTGAACTTTGCAAAGTCTAAACCAGGGTTCTGCAAGGCCATTGCGCGCAACTGGGTTCGGTGGGCGTTGGACAGCAGACCCTCAATGAATTGCTCAAGTTAACAGTTCATCGGCATTCCGCACACTGTCAGGGTCTGCCTGTTTAATGGCTCCCAGGGCCTCTTGCAAATTCAAAGCATAGTCTCTTATACTGTCTTGGGCCCGCTGCTTGCACCCATAAAATCTCATTTTGATCTCGGCTGAGTTGCGGGTATCAAAAGTGTCCTTCAGACGGGCTAAGATCTCCTCCACAGTCTCCCTGTCCCTGACCGACCAGGACTTTACTTCACGCTGGGCTGCGCCGGTTTGCTGGCCTATCAATATGCTCACTTTCTGGCCCTCCGTCAGGGGGTATACATTAAATAGGCTGTACAGTCTCTCTTTAAAGTCGCTTAGGGTATGCGACTCCCCTGAGTATTGGGGCAGCCAGGCCGCTCCGGGGATGTAAGGCATTGTAAATGGCATTACTGCGGCAGTGGCCGCGCTGGTGGTAGAGGGTCCCTCTGTGTCCGTCATCTTCCTCCCCCCTAGTTAAGTGTGGCCTACCTTCTGTTGCTTCTTCTCCGTAGGCCGCGGCTCCGCAGACGATCGTCAGGGTGGAGGACCTTGCGTCGCGCTCTGGTGACGTCAGCGTCGCTCTCTCTCCCTTCCAGGACCTTGCGCAGCGTCGGTGCGTGGGGCGGAGCTTCGGGTCTCGCACGCTTTCGGCGTCCACGCCCCTCTTCTTCCCGCGCGGCGTCCCGAAGATGGTGTCCGATGGTGGGAAAACGACTGCGGATGGCGGGAAAACAGCTGCGGATGGCGGGAAACTTTTGAAGATGGCGGGAAACGGCTCCGGATGGCGGGGACCTTCACCACGGCAGGTATGACAGTCTTTTGAAGGCGCGCAGTACCCGGTGGTTGCGGGCACGAAATCCTGCCGACTACGCCAAAGTTGACGCGCCCCCTGGGCCTAGTGTGGACGTGTGTGGGTTACCCGGAGCCGGGTCTCTGGGGGTTGTAGTCTCCGTGGCGGCGACCCGGTCCCGTGGCTCAGGGTGGTCAGGCCGATGGCAGTCTTTTAGGGGTTTCAGGTTAATTGTCCGACTACGCCACCCGTGGATTGCGGTCAGGATGTACCGCCACTGCGAGGCAGTCCGCTGAGGCTGGTGTGGTGTGCGCAGCAAAAGATGGGATAACTCCCCATGGGAGGAGTATGGCCTCAGGGCAGGGAATGTGGATGATGGGAGTGATGGTGCGCGGGCGTCCCAGCACTAGTAGTGCTGGTGCAGCGATGAGCAGGAACGACTCAGAGTCTTTGCAGTGCAGTTCAGGGTCTTTACTGGTGATATTAAGGCAGACCCACCTGGGAGTACTGGCTAGCATAAGGGGCCTGGTCAGTCTGCGAGCAAACAGGAGTTCCCCTGGCCAGGTGGAGTTGTAGGCCTCCCCGTCTATCTGAACTCTTTCTGGCTACCTTGCTGTAAGCGGATAGAAGTAGCCCACGTCCCTGAGTATACCGTGTGGTGCTCACCCTTATGGCTGGTGACTTGGGGCCTTCTGTTAGCCTCCGCTCCTTGATGGCGGTGCTGGTCCCTTCCTTGTGACTGAGCCTCTGGGCTTCTATGGCCAGAGGACCTGGAATCCCCTGCCGGCTGGTTTCTGCTGCTGGGTGGATATCAGTCCCCACAGCCTCGGACTCCGGTGTCCGGTTATCAGATTCTTCTGCCAGGGCGAGCTATATCTCTGCTTAGCTTCCAGCCCCTGGTCTTCTGCTCCTAGCTCCTACAGAGCTCCTTGCTGACACTTTCCCTGTGTCTGGAACTGTCTCCAGGCTCTGACTCAACTAATCCGGCCCCAGACCCAGTTTATAAGGGCAGATTCCTCCCCTCCCAGGTCTGGGCAGGAAGTGTTGCATGCTTTAGGGCTCCTGACCAGAGAAACCTCCCACTTGCTCCCAGACGTAATATTTCTATTACTGTGGCAACCAGACCCCTGGGGTGCCACATATGCACCAGCCCAAATGACTCCTGTGATGCGTGCACCAGCCCGATTGTCTCCTGTGATATATGCACCAGCCCCAAATGTCTCCCGTGCTGTGTACACCAGCACCAAATGTCTCCTGTGATACATGTGCTCCAGCCCAAGTGTCTCTTGTGGTGTATAATCTCTAGCCCCAGCATTTCCTGTGATGTATATGCTCCAGCCACAATGTATCCTGTGATGAATATACTCCAGCGGCAGTGTCTCATATTCTATATACTCCATCTCCAGTGTCTCCTGTGATATATATGCTAAAGCCTCATTGTTTCCTATGTGATTAATATACTTCTGCTCCAGTGTCTCTTGTGATGTATATACTCCAGGCCCAGTATCTCCTATGTGATGTACTTGCCCCAGCTCCTGTGTCTCCTATGTGATCTATATGCACCAGTCCCGCGTGAGCAGTGATGAATTTACCACTGTGAGGAGACATACAGTATAATATACATCTGTGTTCAGAACAACTTACTGTTGCGAGTTCTTTACAAACCTTATCATATAGAGTCAACTGAGCTCCTCACAAATGTAAATCTGGATAAGCAGTTGCAAGTAGCAACAACATAACTACCACCTAACCATCACAACGGCAAAAAAGAGTAGCAGTTCCAGCCATCATATTAGGGGTTAATTAATTGTTTGACTAAATATACCAGGTTCATTTTCAAGCTCATAATTTAATAGGGCCCTCGAATCATGTTATAAATATCCAAATGGCTCTTGGCAGAAAAAGGTTCCCCACTCCAGGTTTAAAAAAGGCTGCTTTAGTGGTCTCTAACAGGACAGAAAGTAATGATGTTCCATTCTTTGGTCACCTGACCACTAAGACCTCAGTTGACTGGAACAAAACATCATACCATACCTATGACACAGTGCTTTCCTAAAAGCACCCATAACATAGTGCCTTCCGAAGAAACCCTATGACACAGTGCCTTCCAGAGAAGCATGCCGAAAACAAGGTTAATTTGCTGTGTTGGCACTTTGCGATAAATAAGTGGGTTTTGGGTTGCAGTTTGGGAACTTGGTCTCTAAAAGGTTCACCATCACTGCTACAGTGCTTTACTAGGGGCACTATTCATTTGTGGGCACAAAAAACAACTAACTAAGGCTAGGGTATGGCTTAATGTAAAAAATAAAATGTTTTGTTCCCTCTCGCCACAATACGTGTCCCTCTTTCTTTTCTTTTATAGTTGGAAAATATGTGGGCATATGATCTCCAGTCTGACAACCAGTTGAGTACTTATGTACAGTAAATAGTCAAGATCAAATTCCTATCAAAGCTCATAGAAACCTCCTCTCTTCGTCCAGCTCATAGTTTCATAGTTTTCAAGGTTAAAGGTAGACATAAGTCCGTTGAGTACAACGAGCTGTGGGGAAAATGAGGATTTCATACACTGACGATTTTGCAAGTTTTGCCACCTACAAAGGATGGAGAGGTCTGTAATTTTTATCATAGGTACACTTCAACTGTGAGAGACAGAATCTTAAAAAAAATTCAGAAAGTCACATTGTATGATTTTCACATAATTAATTTGCATTTTATTTAATGAAATAAATATTTGATACAATAGAAAAACTGAACTTAATATTTGGTGCAGAAGCGTTTATTTGCAATTACAGAGGTCAGACGTTTCCTGTAGTTCTTGACCAAGTTTGCACACACTGCAGCAGGGATTTTGGCCCACTCCTCCATACAGATCTTCTCCAGATCTTTCAGGTTTCGGGGCTGTCGCTGGGAAACATTGAGTTTCAGCTGCCTCCAAAGATTTTGTATTGGGTTTAGGTCTGGAGACTGGCTAGGCCACTCCAGGGCCTCGAAATGGTTCTTACGCAACCACTCCTTAGTTGCCCTGGCTGTCTGTTTCAAGTCATTGTCATGCTGGAAGACCCAGCCACGACCAATCTTCAATGCTCTGTAGGGCAGCGCTAGTCATCATACTGGGGGATACTCGCTGCACCTGGTCAATTAAAGCACACCAGCCACGTTTTTCAGTTTTCACACTTCAGCAGTTTATTGCACTTCATAACTGCTTATCACACAGTCCATCTTAGTGGCACCGGCATATTACACACATAACATTCGGGAGCCTTTCCAGCGACAGACACGTTCACTTGGCTCCAGTTACAGCCCTCAGCTAGGCAACAACATAAATGTCCATATAACGCAGTGTTTTTACCTTTGGCGGGTTCTTTGCTGCTTCAGGTTTATTCTGCCAGCACTGTGGCTTTATGGCTTCCCAGATGGGGGTCTCCAGCCCTCGTACCATCCAACGCTACTGGTCTGCTTACACAGCCAACATCCAGCCTCTGCCTTTCAGGCTCTTGCCTTCCAAGTCTCTAGCCCTCCAAGGCTACTGGGATCGCTTACACAGCTAAGGATCCAGCCTCCGCCTTTCAGGCTTCAATAGGCCTCACTAGGCCTCACACTCTAGTGGTGTCCCACACAGGAACAGGCCTCACGCCTTACACACACCACTGTGTCAAGTCTATCAGGGTTTATATATATCCTGTAGTACACACCCACAGGACCTGTGTTGATGTCACAGTCATGTGATCAGACATTCTGTGTGCACTGGTCCTGCACTATGTCACAGTCATGTGACCAGTCACCTGAGGGGGAAGGTACATGGTCAGCCCAAAAACACATCCTGGATCATTACAGTAATGCCAAGCAAGCCGCTGCATTACAGCTCTTACTGAGGTAAGGAGGTTGTTGGCCAAAATTTCGCAATACATGACTCCATCCATTCTCCCTGTACCCTGTACCCTTTGCAGAAAAGCACACCCAAAGTATTCATGGTTTGGGCAGTGTTCTTGGAGTTGTAGTCATCCGTCTTCTTCCTCCAAACATGGTGAGTGGAGTTGATACCAAAAAGTTCTATTTTGGTCTCATCTGACCATATGACCTTCTTCCATGCCTCCTCTGGGTCATTAAAATGGTCATTGGCCGACTTCAAATGGGCCTGGACATGTGCTGGCGTGCCCTGCAGGATTTTAATCCATGACGGTGTAGTGTGTTACTAACAGGAATGTTTGAGACTGTGGTCCCAGCTCTCTTCAGGTCATTGAGCAGGTCCTCCCGTGTAGTTCTGGGCTGATTCCTGACCCTTCTCAGACTCATCCTTCCCCTTCCCCAATTGGAACTGCATTACTGCCATGAAAAATAGATTAGTGCTACATTATGTACATGTGGAATTTTGGAAAAATAGAACCGCAATATTGCTGTAGAAAAATTTACAGCAGAAGGAAGGTACTTAGCACATAAATTGGCTAATGTATATGAGCCCAACAGCTAACGTCAAAGTGTACCTAGTTGTTGGGTCTCTGTCCTGTTAAAAAATCCCTGTCCTAATGAAAAACCTTTCTTGGACTAAAAAGCCTACAATTCATGGGGCTGGTAGGAACCAGCTAATTAAAGCACCTGTGACTGATGGGAATAGGAGTGCACATGTGTCAGGAGTTTGCTACAAATAGAAAAACAAACCAGCACCTCCTAGCTAATGTGAACAGTTGCCAGGTAAGACAACAGTTATAAAAAATATATATGTGCACTCTAGGTTGTACATGTAGGTTGTACATTATGTACATGTACATAATGTAGCATTAATCTATTTTTCATGGCAGTAATGCAGTTGCAATTGTCTAAGTTTACCATTCTAGCAACCTAGAGTGCAGCTATATATTTTTTACAATTTTGTCCCTGGTGTCCTGAGGCAGCTCTTTGGCCATGGTGGAGAGGTTGGAGTGTGATTAATTGAGTGTGTGGACAGGTGTCTTTTATACAGGTAATAAGTTCAAACATATGTCGCATTGTATGTTAGAAAAGCGTATATCTGCACAGAGATTGAAGCTTCAGAGACTGGGAGTTCTGTGGAAACTGTTTGGGTAAGAATACAAGGAGAGAACAACGGAAAGGACACCATTGTAGGCATTTATTACAGGCCACCGGGGCAAACTGAAGATATGGATGAACTCTTTATGTATCAAATGATCAAGTTCTCCAAAAAATATGATGTAGTGGTCATGGGAGATTTCAACTATCCATACATTTGTTGGGAATCTCTCTCAAGTAAAACTAACAGGTCAAGCAAATTCTTATCCTCTCTTGCTGACAACTTTATCTTCCAAAAGGTAGGGGAGAAAACAAGGGGATCTGCTACTTTGGATCTAATCCTTATAAACAGGGAGGAAATGGTTTAGGAGGTAAAAGTGTCTGGGACCCTAGGTGGCAGCGATCATGCTATTATAGAATTTTGGATAACTAGAGGAGGAAGACATGTGAAGACTCAAACTTCAAGGTTAGATTTCAGAAAGGCAGATTTTAAGCGACTCAGAAAGAGAATAGGAGGGATCCAATGGCTGGATGTCCTTAAGGACAAAAATATCCAGGAAGGATGGGAAATTTTTAAAAATGAGATTCTCAAAGCACAATCATTAACAATCCCAAAAAGTAGGAAAAATGGGAAGCATTTAAGGAAACGAGGATGGATGAACACAGAACTTAAACACATGCTAAAAATAAAGAAAGAAATGTTTATCAAATGGAAAGAGGGAGGCATAGCTAAAGAAGATTATAATGCAGTCTGCAGAACATGTAGGGCACGTATCAGGTTAGCTAAAGCTGACAATGAATTAAGGCTTGCAAGAGATGTCAAAAGCAATAAAAAAGGATTTTGGGGATATGTCAAAAGTAAAAGAAAAGTCAAAGATGCTATAGGATTTTTACAGGATGAAAATGGTGAAATGATAAGAAAGGATGTTGAGAAGGCTGAACTTTTTAATTCCTATTTTGCATCAGTTTTCTCTCAGAAAGAAAATGTAACATCAACTGATCTTCACTGTCCTATTAACCCCTTTAAAGCCCATGACGTACTAATACGCATCTGTGCCCTGGGACTTAAGAGCCTGACCCGTATTAGTACGTCATCGCGATCGCGCGCGCACACAGGCTGTGCGGGCGCGATCGCCGCCAGTTGTCAGCTGATTGTCACAGCTGCCACCCGGTACTATGTGCAGGGAGCGGTCCCACACCGCTCCCGGCACATTAACCCCCGCAATTCTGCGATCGAAGTCGATCGCAGCATTGCGGTGGCTAAGGGGAGTGATAGCAATACTCACCTCCTCTTCCGGCATCCAGCGCTGTCTGCCGCGGCTTCCCGGGTGTTGCCATGACGACCCGATGTCGTCATGACAACATCCGGGTCACCAGACAGCAGGAAGATTTTTTGGTCATGCGCAGTGCATGACCAAACAATCTTCTCACTGTGCAGCGCTGACTGCCTGCATGGCACAGGGATGGTGCTCCATCCCTATGCTATGGAGGCGATCAGAATAAAAAAAGTGAAAGTCCCAGAGTGGGACAAAGTAAAAAAGTAAAAAAACTCTCAGAAAGTGAAAAAAAAAAAAAAAAATTGTAAAAATATTAAAAAAAAATTAAAAAAATAATCCACCAAAAATAAAAATATAATGTACCCATCAATAAATATTATTAGGAAAAAAAAGCAAAAAACAATAAAAGTACACATATTTGGTATCGCTGCGTCTGTAACGACCTGACCTATAAAACTGTCCCACTAGTTAACCCCTTCAGTGAACACGGTAAAAAACAAAAAAAAAAACAAAGCAAAAAACAATGCTTTATCATCATACCGCCAAACAAAAAATGGAATAACACGTGATCAAAAAGACGAATATAAATAAAAATGGTACCGCTGAAAACTTCATCTTGTCCCGCAAAAAACAAGCTGCCATACATCTCCATCATCCGAAAAATCAAAAAGTTATAGCTCTCAGAATAAAGCGATGCAAAAAAATATTTTTTTCTACAAAATAGCTTTTATTGTGTAAAAGCGCCAAAAACATAGAAAAACGATATAAATGTGGTACCGCTGTAAATGTACTGACCCGAAGAATAAAGCTACCTTATCAATTTTACCACACGTGGAGTAGAATAAAAAAATAATAAATAAAAACAATTCCTGAATTGTTGGTTTTTGTTTATTCTGCCTCCCAAAAGCTGGAATAGAAAGCGATCAAAAAATTTCACGTGCCTGAAAATGGCACCAATAAAAACGTCAACTCATCCCGCAAAAAACAAGCCATCGCATGACTCTGTTCGCCAAAATATGGAATAATTATAGCTCTCAAAATATGGCAATGCAAAAACTAGATTTTACAAAATATGTGCCTTTTAGTGTGTGACAGCTGTCAATCATAAAAACCCGATATCATTCTGGTATCTCTGTAGTCGCACCAACCCGAAGAATAAGGTCGTCTAATCACTTATACCACACTAGGAACGGCGTAAAAAATAAACGCTAGGGCTGGGGTTGGGGTTAGGGTTGTGCTAATGTTAGGGTTGGGGTTAGGGTTGTTTTTTTTTTCAAAAGTTAAAAAAAAAAAAAAAAAAAGATGACGATATAGCAACTAGTGTTGAACGTGCTCGCTACTTGAGTTTGCATCGGGTGCTCGGGTATGCATTGAGTATCGCGGGTGCTCGAGTCTCCGCCCCATATGCTTCGCGGCCAAAAAAACCTTGCGGGGATTGCCTGCCATGCACGAGCGATCCCCGCATGTTTTTGGGGTGTCTAATAACCGTGAAACATGCGGGCGGGGACTCGAGCATTTCACTTGAGCACCCGTGATGCATGGTGCATACCTGAGTACCCGATGCAAACTCAAGTAGCGAGCACTTGCGCTCAATCCTAATGACAACTTATTCAATATGATGACCTAATGTCATCAAATTCTGTGTCGTACCTCTGGGTTCAAAATGTTCACTATACCCCTTTATAAAATCCTTGAGGGGTGTAGTTTCCAAAATGGGGTCACTTGTGGGGGGTTTCAACTATTTAGGCACATCAGGGGCTCTCCAAACGCGACATGGCGTCCGCTCTCGATTCCAGCCGATTTTGCGTTCAAAAAGTCACACAGTGCTCCTTCCCTTCTGAACTCTGCCGTGCGCCCAAACACTGTATTTTCCCCACATATGGGGTATTGGCGTACTCAGGAGAAATTGCACAAAAGTTTTTGGGGTCCATTTTCTCCTCTTACTCTTGTGAAAATAAAAAAATTGGGGCTAAAACATCATTTTTGTGGAAAAAGTTTGATTTTTTTATTTTCACGGCTCCATGTTATAAACTTCTGTAAAAGACTTGGGGGTGCTCACCACACATCTAGATAAGTTCCTTGAGGGGTCTAGTTTCCAAAATGGTGTCACTTGTGGGGGGTTTCCACTGTTTAGACACATCAGGGCACATCCTCTAATTATTCAAGCAAATTTTACAATCAAAAGGTCAAATGGCGCTCCTTCCCTTCCGAACCCTGCCGCGCGCCCAAACAGTGGTTTTCCCCCACATAAGGGGTATCGGCTAACTCAGGAGAAATTTCACAACAAACTGCATAGTGCAATTTCTTCTGTTACCCTTATGAAAATGCAAAAATGAGGGCTGAAAAATATTTTTGTGGGAAAAATGTGCAAATTTTATTTTTACGGCTCAATGTTATAAACTTCTGTGAAGCACCTTGGGGTTCAAGGTGCTCACCACACATCTAGATAAGTTCCCTGAGGGGTCTAGTTTCAAAAATGGTGTCATTTGTGGGGGGTTTCCACTGTTTAGGCACATCAGGGGCTCCCCAAATGCAACATTGCGTCCGCTAATTATTCAAGCAAATTTTACATTCAAAAAGTCAAATGGTGCTCCTTCCCTTCCGATCCCTGCCGTGTGCCCAAACAGTGGTTTTCCCCCACATATGGGGTATCTTCTTACTCAGGAGAAATTGCACAACAAACTGCATGGTGCAATTTCTCCAGCTACCCTTAGGAAAATGCAAAAGTGGGGGGCTGAAAAATATTTTTGTGGGAAAAATGTGAAAATGTTATTTATACGGCTCAATGTTATAAACTTCTGTGAAGCACCTGGGGGTTCAAGGTGCTCACCACACATCTAGATAAGTTCCCTGAGGGGTCTAGTTTCCAAAATGGTGTCACTTCTGAGGTGTTTCCACTGTTTAGGCACATCAGGGGCTCCCCAAATGCAACATGGCGTCCGCTAATTATTCAAGCAAATTTTACATTCAAAAAGTCAAATGGCGCTCCTTTCCTTCCGAACCCTGCTGTGCACCCAAACAGTGGTTTTCTCCCACATATGGGGTATCTGCTTACTCAGGAGAAATTGCACAACAAATTTTGGGGTCCATTTTTTTCCTGTTACCCCTGTGAAAATAAAAAAAATTGGGTCTAAAGTAACATTTTTGTGAAAAAAGTTAAATGTTAATTTTTTTCTTCCACATTCCAAAAATTCCTGTGAAGCACCTGAAGGGTTAATAAAGTTCTTGAATGTGGTTTTGAGCACCTTGAGGGGTGCAGTTTTTAGAATGGTGTCACTTTTGGGTATTTTCTGTCATAAAGACCCCTCAAAGTGACTTTAAATATGATGTGGTCCCTAAAAAAATGGTTTTGTAAATTTTGTTGGAAAAATGAGAAATCACTGGTCAAATTTTAACCCTTATAGCTCCCCAATAAAAAAAAATTTTGGTTCCAAAATTGTGCTGATGTAAAGTAGACATGTGGGAAATGTTATTCATTAACTATTTTGTGTGACATATCTCTCTGATTTAAGGGCAATAAAATTCAAATTTTGAAAATTGCAAAATTTTCAAAATTTTCGCCAAATTTCCATTTTTTTCACAAATAAACGCAAGTGATATCAAAGAAATTTTACCACAATCATTAAGTAGAATATGTCACGAAAAAACATTCTCAGAATCAGGGGGATCCGTTGAAGCGTTCCAGAGTAATTACCTCATAAAGTGACAGTGGTCAGAATTGTAAAATTTGGCCTGGTCATTAACGTGCAAACCACCTTGGGTTGTAAAGGGGTTAAAGGAATAGAAGAATCCAGGTTATCTGTAAACAGAAAGACTGTGAGGGAATATTTAGTTAACATAAATGAGTTCAAGTCTCCAGGTCCAGATGAATTACACCCCAGAGTACTGAAGGAGATCGTAGAAGAAATTTTAGAACCACTCTCCATAATCTTTGAAAATTCTTGGAGAACAGGAAAAGTTCCAGAAGACTGGAGAAGAGCAAATGTTGTTCCTATCTTTAAAAAGGGGAAGAAGGTGGACCCAGGGAACTATAGGCTGGTGAGTCTGACTTCTATACCAGGAAAGATCTTTGAACAAATTATTTAACAACATGTATGTAAGTACCTGGATAAGAATGAAGTGATTAACCAGAGTCAGCATGGGTTTGTAACTAACAAGTCATGTCAGACTAACTTAATTTCCTTCTATGACAGAATCACTGACTGGGTGGATCAGGGAAATGCTGTAGATATAGTATATCTTGACTTCAGCAAAGCATTTGACAAAGTATCTCACACCATCCTTATTGAAAAAATGACCAAATATTGAATGGACAAGGCAACTGTTAGGCGGATTAATAACTGGCTTAGTGATCGGACTCAAAGAGTGGTCGTAAATGGCTTCACATCAAGTTGGATGAATGTCTCAAGTGGGGTACCACAGGGCTCTGTCCTGGGGCCTGTATTGTTCAACATCTTTATCAATGATTTAGATGAAGGAATTGAGGGTAAACTGATTAAATTTGCTGATGACACAAAGCTAGGAGGGATAGCTAACACTAGAGAAGAGAGAGAGAGGCTTCAAAAAGACCTAAATAAACTGGAGCAGTGGAGCAGTGAGCAGCAACTAACAGAATGGTTTTTAACAGGGAAAAAATGAAAAGTACTACATCTTGGCAATAAAAATGAAAAAAGCATATACAGAATGGGAGGAATAGAGTTGAGCAACAGTGCATGTGAAAAAGACTTAGGTATACTAATAGATCATAGACTGAACATGAGTCAACAGTGTGATGCAGCAGCAAAAAAGGCAAATACAATTCTGGGATGTATTAACAGAAGCATACAGTCTAGATCACGTGAAGTCATTATCGGACTTTACTCCTCTTTGGTGAGACCTCATCTGGAATACTGTGTTCAGTTTTGGGCACCACATTTTAAAACAGACATTGGCAAACTGGAGCAAGTTCAGAGAAGAGCGACCAGAATGGTGACCAGTCTGCAAACCATGTCCTATGAGGAACGGTTACAGGATTTGGGAATGTTTAGCTTGCAACAAAGAAGACTGAGAGGAGACTTAATGGCTGTCTACAAATATCTCAAGGGATGTCACATTGTAGAAGGATCATCTTTATTCTCATTTGCACAAGGAAAGACTAGAAGCAATGGGATGAAACTGAATGGGAGGAGACACAGATTAGATATTAGAAAAAACTTTTTGACAGTTAGGGTGATCAATGTGTGGAACAGGCTGCCACGAGAGGTGGTGAGTTCCCCTTCAATGGACGTCTTCAAACAGAGGCTGGACAGATATCTGTCTGAGATGATTTAGTGAATCCTGCTTTGAGCAGGGAGTTGGACCTGATGACCCAGGAGGTCCCCTCCAACTCTACCATTCTATGATTCTATGATTCTAGGTGCAATTAATACAGGTAATGAGTGCAGAGTAGGAGGGCTTCTTAAAGAGAAACTAAGAGGTCTGTCAGAGCCAGAATTCTGGCTTGTTGGTAGATGATCAAATACTTATTCCATGCAATAAAATGCAATTTTATTTTATTTTATTTATAAGTCATACAATGTGATTTTTTTTAGATTCAGTCTCTCACAGTTGAAGTGTATGTACGATAAAAATTACAGACCTCTCCATTCTTTGTAGGTGGGAAAACTTGCAAAATCGGAAGTATCAAATATTATTTTCTCCACTAATTAACCTAACATGTTGATCCAGAGGAAAGCAAAAAATCCATGAGGCCGATGTTAATTGCCCAATATTAAGGGGATATTCATTCCCAACTCCACATACAGCAATCAGACTAGCTCTCTGGATCAATGCCCAATTACAGCGACACTCTCCTCATTTCTCTGTATGTCCCATATACAGCAGGTGTATTGTATAATTTATGCTTTATATTAGGGAGAGTCTAATTATGATTTTCTATAGATACCTTGAAGGAACAGGAGAATTAAACCTTGGAGTTAATAAAAGCAAAACATTTACCTATTTCTCAGCTTATAAGACTTTCTGCAAATTTTCTGACACTGTCTTGAGTTTGTTAGAGAAAAGGCAGAATTTGAATAATGCATTCTCCAAAATGTATTGTTCGCTGTGCAGTATAACTGGAAGCGTGAGGAAGTGCATAAATAAATTATATGATAAATAAATTATTTCCTGTATTTGAGCACAGTGAGGAAAAAAAAAATAGAGAAAATTGTTTTAATATTGCTGATATTGTAACAAAATTCAGAAATTCAGCTGGCTTTCTATAACATCAGAGTTTTGTTATATATCATGCATGAAAAAACATAGTTGTCACAGTCCTGTGCATTTTTCAAGCATGCATAGGCCAAACGTTATTTCAACTTCTGCTGCTTTTATTTACAAGTATTATCTACTTTAGTTTCCCAGGGATATGCACAAAGAAAATTCCAACAGCTGATAAAAATATATGTGCTGCAGCGCCATCTAGTGTTAATTTAGCTTATTTAGTCATTGTAGATCCATTTTATTTACTTTACTATTTAGTGCCATTGGTTTACACAACGCTTTACATCAACATCACTGTTCCCATTGGGGCTAGCAATCTAAATTTATTATCAGTATGTCCTTGGAATGTAGGAAGAAAACCCATGCAAACATGGGGAATACATTAAATAAAACTCCCTGCAGATGTTGTCCTTGGTAGGATATAAACCCTGGACTCCAGCGCTAACCACTTAGCCACCATGGTGTCCATTACTTCACGAACCATGAGGAGGATGTAATTGGTGTGGCGCCACCTAGTAATCAGTGAACGTGGTAAAAAAAGGACCCAAAAAACAATCGTGGAATTGCATTATTTTTGCAATTTCACCGCACTTGGAATTTTTTTCCTGTTTTCCAGCACATGATATGGTAAAACCAGTGATGGGGTTTAAAAGTACAACTTGTCCCGCAAAAAATAAGCCCTCACATGGCCATATTGAATGAAAATTAAAAAAGTTCTGGCTCTGGGAAGAAGGGGAGCAAAAAATGAAAACACAAAAACAGAAAGACCCATGGTTGTTAAGGGGTTAAAAAAATGTCATGGAGCCCCTGAGCTCCTTCTCCATCACGTGGATTGTGGACACATACACTCCACGAGTGCACCAAAGATTGGGACACCCAGCACAACGGCACAGACTTTTTTAGGCAATTTGCCAGGATCTTTATTAACCATAGTGCAGAGCGCAGGACATTTGCCAAGATCTCCATCGAACAAAGTGCAATGTTTTGCAAGACATTTGCTGGGATTTCTATTGAGCAAAATACAACGCTCTGCAGGACATTTGCCAGAATCTCTATTGAGCGCAGTGCAACACTCTGCAGGATATTTGCCAGGATCTCTATTGAGCACAGTGCAGCACTCTGCAAGACATTTGCCAGGATCTCTATTGAGCACAGTGCAGCACTCTGCAGGACATTTGAGAGGATCTCTATTGAGCACAGAGCAGCACTCTGCAGGACATTTGAGAGGATCTCTATTGAGCACAATGCAGCACTCTGCAGGACATTTGCCAGGATCTCTATTGAGCACAGTGCAGCACTCTGTAGGACATTTGCCAGGATCTCTATTGAGCACAGTGCAGCACTCTGCAGCACATTTGCCAGGATCTCTATTGAGCACAGTGCAGCACTCTGCAGGACATTTGCCAGGATCTCTATTGAGCACAGTGCAGCACTCTGCAGGACATTTGAGAGGATCTCTATTGAGCACAGAGCAGCACTCTGCAGGACATTTGAGAGGATCTCTATTGAGCACAGTGCAGCACTCTGCAGGACATTTGCCAGGATCTCTATTGAGCACAGTGCAGCACTCTGTAGGACATTTGCCAGGATCTCTATTGAGCACAGTGCAGCACTCTGCAGCACATTTGCCAGGATCTCTATTGAGCACAGTGCAGCACTCTGCAGGACATTTGCCAGGATCTCTATTGAGCACAGTGCATCACTCTGCAGGACATTTGGCAGGATTTCAATTGAACACAGTACAAGAGCATAGTGCAACACTCTGCAGAACATTTGCCAGGATTTCTATTGAGCATGGTGCACTGCTCTGCAGGACATTTGCCAGGATCTCTATTGAGCAAAGTGCAACGCTCTGCCGGACAGTTCATTTGGAACGAACAAAAGGATCATCATATAAAAAGGTAGGAAACATCGTTTTCTGGAACCTTTACCTATGTATCTAATTGGTTTATATCCATATGAAATACTAATATTATTTCTACATTTTAGTTTTGGATTTACTTCTTAGCGCATCTCTAACTTTTTACATTGGATTTTTATGGGTTTCACTAGTCTGCACTTAGGCAAAGGTGCTCTTGAGTTTTCAGCTTGAAAGTTAACAAACACAGCGCTAGTGCAAAACCTTTTTTCAATTATGTAAAAATCATACAATGTGATTTTCAGGATTTTTATTTTGCATTCTGTTTCGCACACTTGAGGTTTACCTAAGATAAAAATTACAGACCTCTCCATTCTCTGTTATTTATTTATTTTACTCACTTTTATAGTGCTATTTATTCCACAGTGCTTTCCAGACTCACGATCTACATTCCCTATCAGTATGTCTTTAGAGTGTGGGAGGAAACTGGGGAACCCAGAGGAAACCCACGCAAACATGGTGAGAACATACAAACTCCTCGCAGATGTTGTCCTTGGTGGGATTTGAACCCCAGCTGCAAGGCTGCTGTGCTAACCACTGAGCCACCGTGATCAGTGGGCAAGCCTTCAAGTGGGAAAACTTGCAAAATCGTCAGTGTATCAAATACTTATTTTTCCCACTGTATACAGAATAAGAGGAGATTCAGAGAATACCATTTACAGGACATGAGAAGTGGTACTGTATACAGAGTCCATATATACAGAATAAAATCATATACTGAGAATTACATCCAGTATACTGTACAGGATCTATTTGCAAAGGGTTACAAAGCCTTTTCTTGTGTTTGGTTGGTATAAATACATAAATAATGTTGTTATTGGCCAGTCTAGTGCAAACATTCACTGTAAATTACAAACTATGTTCTGAATTATATTCTCTGACTGTAAACTGTAGCTAATATATCTTTCTAATGAAGAAAATGTTATTATATTTTAGCCCCTATATCACTCATAACCATTTTAGATCAATTTTCAGTTAAATAGAGATTGCTACACAAAAGAACACGTGCAACTGATGCCAGAAACAGAAAAGCCTGGTATTTTTCATGTTAAAATCCCTAATGATGGGCATTGGAGGGAAGCCAGGATTCTTATTCTTAGTGCATTTTAAATAGCTAAGAGGAAACAGTTTGCACATTTATGACATAGCAACAGAAAGTTATATCTACATGTGTTATCACGGTAAAACTACAACTATAATGTGGTTAAAAATGTACTTTTGTATATCGATCTCTTTTCTTATAATGCTAAATCCACTATTACAACTTGACTTGTATTCTAGTAAATTAAGTGAACCAGATAGATTTACTGTATAAGTATGAATGACCTTTATGTTTCTAAATGTTAATAATAGAAAAAACATTGTAGCATGATGGTCTTTGGAGCAAGCTATATTTTACCGTTCCATGATATTTTAAACATTGTAAATTAAAATTGTCTAATAAATTTGAACCCCAGTTTTCCATATCATGTCTCATGAACATTGACATAAATTTATATGGCACTGTTTTACAGCAAAGCTCCCTCTAAGATAATTTCAAAGTAAAAAAATGTTATGGAGATAGCTAAATTCACTTGTAACTAACTGAATACAGTACAGGTTTCCTGAAAATTTCTAATTTGTCAGAATCTGAAATTTTTGGGATTTGATTCGTATGGATCCAGCAAAATGGTGGCCAGCTGGTCTGGTAATAAAAATTGTAAAAGATCACAACATATAATACTCATCCTGCCTCTTACCTGTCCTGTTTGGTCCTCTGCTCACTCCCTCTGGCCTTTGCATATTCTGTTAGACAACTATGTATCACACAGCCACGTGATGCCTAGTCAACACCGGTAGATTCTAAAATCAGAGGAAGGGAGTGAAGAATCCAGCAGGGAGCCGCAGTAGTAGGACTGGAGACGGGAGGGTCTAGGAAATATGAGTATAATAATAATTATAATAAGAAGAATATTTTTTTTTTCTATAGTGCCAACATATTCAGCAGCACTTTACAATTCAGAGGGTACTTATACAAACAAGATAAGACATTACGGAGTAAAATATAGTCCAACGCATATCAAAATGAGTGATGGCCCTGCTCGCAAGCTAACAATCTATGAGGAAATAGGGGTAACAAAAAAGATAAAAATAAAGTTCTCGTGGTGTACGGTCCAGCATCAGTATAATAAATAAGGGCATTCAAATAATGCTGCATGATCCGGTCATCAGAGAACAGGAGATAGTTAGATTAGTGAGGTGATAGGCCAGTCTAAAGAAATGTGTTTTTAGGGTATGCTTGAAACCGTGGATACTGGAAATTAACTGGATTGTTTGGGGCAGCGCATTCCAGAAAACTCGGGCAGCACTAAGAAGTCCTGGAAAATGGAGTGTAAGGTTCGGATTATAGCAGATGTTAGTCTTAGGTTATTAGCGTAATGGACAGGATGAGTAGGGTGGTAGACCTATCCACAGGATACAGTATTTGATAATAATTTGTTGAGTGATGAATGCTCCATCACTGGGGCCCACACTAATAGCCAGATCAGGGAATTTTTATCCCAAATAGGGAACTTTTATTGCTGTTACAAAATAGCGCAGCAAGTTGGCTGCCTGAACACCGCTCTATTCATTCTCTATGGGGCTGCCAGTAAACATTGAGTGCAGTTCTTGGCAGTCCTATGGAATGAGTGGAGTGCAGGTCGGGCAGGCGTATTAACACTCCATTCTAACAGGGATAGAAGTGCCCCAAACTGCCCATTGATGTTTAACCCACCAGTTGGACCCCCAGTGATCTACAAGTTATCACCTATCTTGTGGCTAGCTAATAACTTGTTTTCACCAGATAACCCCTTTAATGACTAGCCATATCATACAGGCTAGACTTTGATCCCCAAACACATTAATGATCCTTGGGCCCAATGACACTGTCATTGGTCCACCAGTTGTTCTTTCCTGGACCACTTTTGTTAAGTAATAACTACTGCATACCAGAAACACTGTATAAAACCTGCATTTTTGAAGATGCTTTAACCAAGTTGTAACGACACCGCTTTTCTTCTTAATTATGCCAGACATACTTTCTGATGGCCAAGAGCAATATATCTTTATTGTTATGTTGACTTTTTTTAACCTGTGTTCTTCTTTGGTTGCTCAACACAGACAATTGTTTGTATAAACCTGAATGCTGATCACTTGAGGTGATATTGGTGATTGATGAATGGCTGTTATCTACATCTTATTTCAGCTCTTACTATATATGGTCTGCCATACAGGGACTCTGAACAATCAATGTTTGCTAAGATATGTTAAATACCATTGTAGGGTGTTTGCCAGCCAACATTGGGGGGATGAGTTGTGGATATTCGAGAACTGTAAAGTTACTTGAAATGACAGGTATGCTCTAAAAGGTCAATGTAATTTAAAAAAATCTTTGCATATACACTGTGTGCAGAATTATTAGGCAAATGAGTATTTTGATCACATGATACTTTTTATACATGTTGTCCTACTACAAGCTGCATAGGCTTGAGAGCCCTCTACCAATTAAGTAAATCTGGTGATGTGCATCTCTGTAATTAATGAGGAGGGGTGTTGACTATGACATCAACACCCTATATAAGGTGTGCTTAATTATTAGGCAACTTCCTTTCCTTTGGCAAAATGGGTCAGAAGAGAGATTTGACGGGCTCTGAAAAGTCCTAAATTGTGAGATGTCTTGCAGAGGGATGCAGCAGTCTTGAAATTTCCAAACTTTTGAAGCGTGATCACCGAACAATCAAGCGTTTCATGGCAAATAGCCAACTGGGTCGCAAGAAGCATGTTTGCCAAAAAGGCGCAAAATAACTGCCATGAATTGAGGAAAATCAAGCGTGAAGCTGCCAAGATGCCATTCGCCACCAGTTTTGCCATATTTCAGAGCTGCAGTGTTACTGGAGTATCAAAGAGCACAAGGTGTGCGATACTCAGGGACATGGCCAAGGTAAGGAAGGCTGAAAAACGACCACCTTTGAACAAGAAACATAAGATAAAACGTCAAGAATGGGCCAAGAAATATCTGAAGACTGATTTTTCAAAGGTTTTATGGACTGATTAAATGAGAGTGTCTCTTGATGGGCCAGATGGATGGGCCAGAGGCTGGATCAGTAAAGGGCAGAGAGCTCCACTCCGACTCAGACGGCAGCAAGGTGGAGGTGGGGTACTGGTATGGGCTGGTATCATCAAAGATGAACTTGTGGGACCTTTTCGGGTTGAGGATGGAGTGAAGCTCAACTCCCAGACCTACTGCCAGTTTCTGGAAGACAACTTCTTCAAGTAGTGGTACAGGAAGAAGTCGGTATCGTTCAAGAAAAACATGATTTTCATGCAGGACAATGCTCCATCACATACATCCTACTACTCCACAGTGTGGCTGGCCAGTAAAGGTCTAAAAGAAGAAAAAATAATGACATGGCCCCTTGTTCACCTGATCTGAACCCCATGTGAGATCTACAGGGAGGGAAAACAGTACACCTCTCGGAACAGTGTTTGGGAGGCTGTGGTGGCTGCTGCACGCAATTTTGATCGAAAACAGATCAAGACACTGACAGAATCTATGGATGGAAGGCTGTTGAGTGTCATCATAAAGAAAGGTGGCCATATTGATCACTAATTTTTTGTTTTTTGTTTTTGCATGTCAGAAATGTTTATTTCTAAATTTTGTGCACTGATATTGGTTTACCTGGTGAAAATAAACAAGTGAGATGGGATTATATTTGGATTTTATTAAGTTGCCTAATAATTCTGCACAGTAATAGTTACCTGCACAAACAGATATCCTCCTAAGATAGCCAAATCCAAAAAAACCCCACTCCAACTTCCAAAAATATTAAGCTTGGATATTTATGAGTCTTTTGGGTTGATTGAGAACATAGTTGTTGATCAATAATAAAAATAATCCTCTAAAATACAACTTGCCTAATAATTCTGTACACAGTGTATGAATAGTACAAGCAAATATAAGAAACTATATCAAATGAAGCTATATAAAATTCAGTATCTTATCAGAAAATATATGCTTCTTTCTCCACCTATCAGCTACTTTTTCTATTCCCTTTGCCTAATGAATTCATCATTCACTCTGAAAACAGGTCTCAGCACAGTGAAAGACTAGCACATATTGGCACATATTGGCCAACTGTCCCGTATTTTTCAGGACTGTCCAAAATTTTCAGATGCAAACTTGTCCTGGCTGAAAAGTAAGCAGGGTTTATGTAAACACTAGTAAAAATGGGCATTCTAGGGCATTACAGGAAGGGTCGGGAGAATTCCTGGACAGGACTGCAGTGGGAATTAAAAGTCAGTAATTCTTTAAAACAAATGTTGTTGAGTATTCAAGCTGCTTGTGTTGTAACTTCTATTAAATGATCTACTGTATATCATTTTGGTGCTGGATTCACAGCTACACAGTTCAGTGCTGCTTTATAATGTCCTACATGCTGTTGCTTCTGTCTGTGTGCCACACACAGGAGCAAGAATCCCTCATGTGTCCGTGTTATGTGTATGGATGACAACTGAAAACCAGAGATACAACCCGCAGAGGGCAAACTTGATGAAAAATGCACGATGCAAATAATGGCCAGAAATTATGGTATTTCTATTGCACACAGATAAGACAGTTTATTCTAAAGTTACCTGTTTTGACAGATACATTTAATGCCAGCTTAAGAAATATACCCAGAAGACAAAATGTTTCACGCAACTGTCTGAGTTTTAACTAAATTGTCATGCAAAAATATAACATTTCTCACTCTGAAGCAACATACATTACTTCTATAATATTGCTGATAGTTACATTATCGTTGTCACTGTAGATTTTACCCTTGGCTGCCAGAAACATCCTTGAAAAAGTTTTACAATTTTACTACAATCAATGAAGATACATTGTTGAAATTTCTGCTTAAATACATGAAAGTCATTAGCAATCAGGCTTAAAAAGTTCATCAAAATGAAATTTTCTCTGGGCAGATTCATCTCTCCCTGTAACATGCAGTACTTTATTATTAAGTAAGAGATAAAAAGTCAGGGACTACGGTGGTTTAAAAGACAAGCTAATCACAATCAAGCAGAGTAACAGGCAACTGCTCAGCACCTGTCAGGTAATCAGAACTCTGACATAAATTAGGACATTCTATGCATTTTATACCGATAAGCATTTTGGTTTTCTATAATGAAGAGCTTGTTATTCTAAGTGTCTTTATAATAGGATTCAGAAGAAGTTGCCAAATAAAATAGTCTGTGAGTGTGATGAGTCAACCTCAGAAGTGATGGATTAGTGTAATCTTGCCCCTGAACCACCACACTGGCTAAACTATTTAGTTTTAATATCATCAGGTAATGAGTAAGTACAAAATGGAAAGTGTTCAGTATGTGGACTGCATATTAATGCATTGCTAGTAAGAAAGCAGTAGGGGGCAGTAGCTGCATACATAAATATCAAGTAATCTTAAATTCCAAGTTAATTCTCTGTGAATATACAGCATCTTACATAGTTTGTGTTATAAACACAAAAAACATAGCAACTAAAAATGTAGAGTATTTATTACTCCTATATAGTGTTGAGCGAGCACTAAAATGCTCGGGTGCTCGAAGCTCGGGCCGAGCTCGCCGTGATACTCGGGTGCTTGACCCGAGCAACGAGCCCAATGTTAGTCTATGAGAGACTCGAGCATTTTTGCGGTGGCACCCCCGGCAGTCTTTTAAAAGCCTAACAAGTGCCCAAAACGATAGTGACAGTGCTCAAATGACATGGGGACAGCATGGGGATCGCCCCAGGAAGCATTTCTGACCCCCAGGTCACTGCTGTCAACAACGTGGTCAGAGGTATTAAGCCACTTTTACAGGCTCACAATTAAACGTTCAAAAACGAAAGTGAAACTTTTTTCCTGTGAAATATGTTAAGGAACATCCTTTCCAGGGTAAAGACTTGTGTATAAGTTAAAATAAATGACCAAAAACAAAAATACTCCTCCACATCTTCGGCTATGTTCACAAGTAGCATTTTTTATGCGTTTTTGCACTTTTGTATTGCTTTCAACTATGACAAATGCATTCACCGTGAAATATCATTTTAACATTTTACAACCTTATCTGGCCATGTGCTGTGTGACACATGCATAAAGTGCTGAAAAGACAAGGAAGCAGCATGGGGAAGACCCCTGGAAGCATCTCTGACTCCCAGGTCACTGTCTAAAAGTGTGCCCATCATAAGTGATCCTTACCGCATCAAAAGATGCAGACTTGCAACTATCCCCATGCAAGTTCTAGTCCCAGGGCAGTGTTCAATTGTACCTCCCCCATTCCTTGCAATACAAGCTCAAGTATGCAGCCTGCCACCCACCCACCCCCAGGCTGCAATACCATACTGCTTGCTTGCTTGAACTTGAAATTGGGCCTTTTAGGCATGTGGAGGCGGAATCTGGCCACCACGTCATGGCTGTGTTGGCGGCCTGGAATCCATACTCAGTCCCCAGCCGCCCGGTGGCCGGGTGTCCACACTCGGTCCCCAGCCGCCCCGCGGCCGGGTGTCCACGCAGGTCCCCAGCCGCCTGGGGGCAGCCGGGTGTCCATAAACGGTCCCCAGCCGCCCCTATTTCTCCTTGGAACATCCCCCCACACACTTTTCTTAGCCCGGCCTGCTTTAGGCAGCATTGGACGAGCCCACCAGAGAACCAGACTCCTCCGGTGGGCCCTGACTTCTCCATCGGTGGAGTTGAGAGTGCCAAGGTGAGGAGCATGATGATGATGACAGAAGTTAGCATCTGCTATGTTTTCTTTTAATGCAAGTGTAAGTGTGCAGCCTGCCACCCACCCACCCCCAGACTGCAATTCCATACTGCTAGCTTGCACTTGAAATGGGGCCTTTTAGTTTAGAGGAGGCCAAAGCTGGCCACTACCTCATGGCTGCTTCGGCAGCGAGGTATCCATACTCAGTCCCCAGCCGCCCATATTTGTCCTGGTGTGCCTTATACATAAGATTAAGCGCGTATACCAAAACATTACCTGTGCCCTCCCCAGTGCATTTAGTGGGAAGGAGAGCCTATTCCTCTGTAGTGTGTGCATGCCAAACCCCTGTTCATGGTACATGCGAAGATGCCTCCCACCTTGCACCTGTCGTTGCAGACTTGCAACTATCCCCATTCAAGTCCTTGTCCCAGGGCAGTGTTCAATTGTACCTCTCCCATTCCTTGCAATGCAAGCGCAAGTATGCAGCCTGCCACCCCCAGGCTGCAATACCATACTGCTTGCTTGCTTGCACTTTAAATTGGGCCTTTTAGGCATGTGGAGGCGGAATCTGGCCACCACGCCATGGCTGTGTCGGCGGCCTGGTATCCATACTCAGTCCCCAGCCACCTGGTGGCCGGGTGTCCCCGCTTGCTCCCCAGCCTTCAGGGGGTGGCCGGGTGTCCATACTCGGTCCCCAGCCACCCCTATTTGTCCCGGTAACCTTTCCCACACTTTTCTTAGCCTGGCCGGTGGGCCCTGGCTTCTCCATCAGGGGAGTTGAGAGTGCCAAGGTGAGGAGCATGATGAGGATGATAGAAGTTAGCATCTGCTTTGTTTTGTTGCAATGCAAGCGCATGTATGTAGTAGCGGCTAGGCCTGAGGTGGTCAGCGTTTTGGCGCATATCCTACCTCCTCCG
Source organism: Phyllobates terribilis (assembly GCF_046119375.1). Lineage (NCBI taxonomy): Eukaryota > Metazoa > Chordata > Amphibia > Anura > Dendrobatidae > Phyllobates > Phyllobates terribilis. The sequence goes on from NW_027362771.1 coordinate 299,095,806, forward strand.
AGGATTGCTGGATGTTTTCCTGCTACTATCCAAGTTCTATGACTCCCGTTAAAACAAAGCTTCAGGTGATAAATGATGGATGAGGTAGTGGCAAAGGAGAAAGAGCAGGAGGAACAGGGACCATTCACATCAATATCAGGCCAGTCAACCAGATATGTCTTGTAGGATATGTCTCTGTAACAAAAGGAGCGGTTCGGCTACAGAGTTATAGGGCATACAGTGAGTGCAATGCCTACCAAAAATTTCGAGCCACTCCAATGCCCCTTGGAAATGACATGGAGGTCAGAGGGCGTTAACTAAACCTTTTTTTCCATTTATAGCAACTGAGTCTCCCGTGCACTGTTGGCCTAAGCAGTGAATGGAAGGCTTTCCAAAAATTATGAGGAACTGCAATGCCCCTTACAAGAGCCATGTGTGGCACCCCAGGGGTCTGGTCACCACAGTAATAGAGATATTACGTCGGAGAGCAAGTGGGAGGTTTCCTGGTCAGGATCCCTTAAACATGCAACATCCTCCTGCCCCAATCCTGGGAGGGGAGAATTCTGCCCTTATAAACTGGATCTGGGGCGGGGTTGAGTGAGTCAGAGAACAGTCAGAGTCAGAGTGAGAGCAAGGGAAAGTAACAGCAAGGAGCTCTGTAGGAGCTAGGAGCTAAAGACCAGGGGCTGGAAGCTGAGCAGAGCTCGCCCTGGCAGAAGACAATAGTAACCGAACACAGGAGTCCGAAGCTGTGAGGACTTATATATCCAGCAGCAGAAACCAGCCGGCAGGGGATTTCAGGTCCTCTGACCATAGAAGCCCGGAGGCTCAGTCACAAGCAAGGGACCTGTTAGAACTCTCCTGTTAGTTTTTTTTTAGTTTGCTGGTCACATGACCATTTTTGCCTATTTAATCCGGCTCCGCCCTCCTGGTCTTGCTGGACTTCATTGTATTTACTACTCTTGAGCTAGCTTGGTGCTCTGTTGCCGTTCTCTGTTAGTTTTGCTAGGTCTTCTGACCTCTATGCTTTTTGTTGTGTGTTTGTCTTTGACTGCTACTATTTCTGCTAGGAGGTGTCCAACTTATCCCAGTCCCTAGTTCTTGTAGGGATCCCTCCCTCACATCTATAGGTCTTCGTTCAGACTAGCCGAGGACTTTAGCGGGTCTGATCGCAGGATCAGGTTCCCCGTTACATCGTAGGGATCTAGTTTAGTTCTATTGTAGGGACAGTTCTCCTGTCTTTCCTTAGTCCCTGTAGCAGATCATAACAGTAAGTCCAGCCCTAAAAGAAAAAAAAAAATTTTCTCTAAGGAAAGACCTCCAGTTTTCCATCATGGTCTCGGTTCAAGATTTGGCTCAACGCTTGCAGGGACTCTCTCTGGAGGTGGCCAAGCTCCAACAACACGTGAGTAGCTGTTCTGGAGCACATTTTGTGGAACCAAAGGTACGTCTGCCTAATTTATTTTTTGGCGAACAACAAGATTTTTTTTCTTTTAAAAATGCTTGTTTATTGTATTTTCGTTTGAGACCCGGATCCTCTGGTGATGAATCACAGCGCATAGGGTTCATAATGTCACTTTTGCGCAAAGATCCTCAGGGATGGGCCTTCTCTCTCCAACCTAGTGATCCATGCTTTAGATCAGTGGATAGTTTTTTTTCTGCTTTGGGTTTGTTGTATGATGATCCTGATCGTGCCTCATCTGCTGAGTCTGAATTGAGACGTTTGAGGCAGGGATCAAGTAATGTGGAAAAATATTGTTCTCACTTCCGTCGGTGGTCTGCCCAGGTGGGGTGGAACGATTCAGCTTTGAAAAGCTTGTTTCTTGCAGGGCTAGGTGAAAGGGTTAAGGATTTACTGATTGCTTATCCCACACCTGGAAACTTGCAGGAGGCTATGCAATTAGCTATACGGGTGGACAGGAGACTGCGTGCAAGGGTTAATGAGAGCAAATCCTCTGCTATGTCAGCTCCGAGTCTTGAGAGGGTCTGTGCTGACAATGGAGAGCCGATGGAGATTGGGGCGATGCCACCCCGCTCTCAGGAAAAAGATCGCAGGCTTTCTGAAGGCTTGTGCTTCTATTGCGGAAATTCTGGTCATTTTATTAAGAACTGTGTGCTTCGTTTGAAGAAAGAAAAAAAAATGGTCAGTTATGCACGTATTGCCTGTTTAAATTCTAAGGGAGTATTCCTATCTGCCACTACTGCTGCTCAGGATGAATTAATTGAATTTCGGGTATTTGTGGATTGTGGTTCTACGCTGAATGTGATTGATGGGGGATTCTTGGAAAAACTTAGATTAGAACCTAAAACTTTGTCATCCCCTATTGCTGTGGTTTCTGTTGATGACTCTCCCTTGAAGAGTGTTACTCATAAGGTCTGTGAATTTCCCCTCACTATTAATGGTATTCACCAAGAAAATTTGGATTTGGTGGTATTGGATAATTTGCCTTCTCCAGTAATATTGGGGTTACCCTGGTTAAAATTGCACAATCCTGTACTGGATTGGTCTACCAATGAAATTAAGTCCTGGAGCCCTAAGTGTTATGACAAGTGTTGTAACGGACGTATTGCTGCTGTGGATAAAGGGGAATTGCCTGTACCTATTCAGGATTTTTGGAGAGTTTTTTCTGAGGAGGAGTCACAAATTTTGCCTCCCCATAGAGACTATGATTGTACCATTGAATTTGTCCCTGGAGCGACTCTTCCTAAAAGTCGTTTATTTAATCTTACTATTCCTGAGAGAAAGGCTTTGGAGGAATACATACAGACAAGCTTGGCCGCCGGTCACGTTAGGCCTTCCAAGTCTCCTGTGTCTGTTGGATTTTTTTTTGTAAAAAAAAAAGATGGCGGTTTACGTCCTTGTCTGGACTTTCGTGAGATTAATAAAATTACTGTACGCAATCCTTACCCACTGCCATTGATTCCTGATTTATTTAACCAGTTAGTGGGGGCCAAGTGGTTCTCTAAAATTGATCTCCGGGGGGCATACAATTTGTTGCGCATGAAGGAGGGTGATGAATGGAAGACTGCTTTTAACACTCCTGTGGGTCATTTTGAGAATCTGGTTATGCCTTTTGGTCTTACCAATGCTCCAGCATTTTTTCAGAATCTTATTAATGACATCCTTAGACCTTTAAACGGCAAAAATGTGGTTGTGTATTTGGATGACATTCTGATTTATTCGCCTGATCTGGAGTCTCATTGGCGGAGCGTACGTGAGGTATTACAGTTATTAATGGGCAATTCGCTTTTTGCTAAGCTGGAGAAATGTGAGTTCGCTGTACAGAGAATTAGTTTTTTGGGCTACATTATCTCCAGTGAAGGTTTTCAGATGGACCCGGTTAAAGTTCAAGCTGTGAAGGAATGGCCTAGGCCTATTGGTTTGAAATCGATACAGAGGTTTTTGGGTTTCGCCAATTATTACAGAAAATTCATAAAATTTTTTTCTATTATTGTCAAACCGCTGACCGATCTCACCAGGAAAGGTGCTAATGCGGTTCAGTGGACTTCTGAGGCCATTGAAGCTTTTGTGTTTCTAAAGGAGAGGTTCACCTCTGCTCCCATCCTTATGCAGCCTGATGTGACTAAGCCGTTTTTGGTTGAGGTTGATGCTTCTTCGGTGGGGGTCGGTGCGGTGTTGTCTCAGGAAAACAAGGATGGAGTACATCCCTGTGCCTTTTTTTCAAAAAAATTTTCTGAGACTGAACTTAATTACGATATTGGTAATCGGGAATTGCTGGCGATTAAACTCGCATTTGAACACTGGCGTCACCTCTTGGAAGGTGCTGAATTTCCCATTCAGGTTTTCACTGATCATAAAAATCTGATCTATCTTGATGCTGCCAAGCGCTTGAATGCCCGTCAGGCTAGGTGGGCACTTTTTTTCTCGCGGTTTAATTTTTCCGTTACTTACATCCCGGGTACCAAGAATGTTAAAGCGGATGCGTTGTCTCGCAGCTTTTCTCCCATGGTCGGTGTTGAGGAGGAAGAGGAGAGCATTTTACAAGAAGGTGTTGTGATTGCTGCTTTGGACTCCGTTTTGGAGGATGAGATTCTTAAAGCTCAGGAGAATGCCCCATCTAACACTCCCCATGGGAGGTTGTTTGTGCCTAGGACCTTTAGGAGAGATTTGTTTGTTGAGTGTCATGAGTCTCGGTTGGCTGGTCATCCAGAAATTTCTGAGACCAAGAGACTTGTGGGTCGCAGTTTTTGGTGGCCTGGATGGCAGAAGGAAGTCATTAAGTGGGTGCGCCAATGTACTGTGTGTGCTAGATCCAAGTCTTCGCATGCTCCTGCTGCGGGGTTGCTTTGCCCTCTGGAGGTTCCTAGTGCACCTTGGACACATCTGGCTATGGACTTTATTACTGACCTTCCCCCCTCTGAAGGTTTCACGGTCATCTGGGTGGTCGTGGACCGTTTTAGCAAGATGTGTCACTTGGTTCCCTTCATCAAACTGCCTTGCGCTAAGACACTCGCTAAGGCCTTTGTCAAGGAAATTGTCAGACTACATGGTGTTCCTACTGACATTGTTTCTGATAGGGGACCTCAGTTCGTGGCTCGTTTTTGGCGTGCCTTTTGTGACAGGTTGGGAGTTCATTTGTCGTTTTCATCTGGATATCATCCTGAGTCTAATGGCCAGACAGAAAGGAAGAACCAGGATGTTGAGCAGTTCTTGCGTTGTTTTGTGGCAGACAATCAAGAGGGGTGGTCTGAGTTTCTGCCACTTGCTGAATTTGCTCTTAACAACCATACATCCTCTTCTGCTGGGTGTTCGCCTTTTTTTTGTTGTTCTGGGAGACATCCGTCTTTTGGGTCATTCTCCAAATTGGTTTCGGCTGTGCCTGAGGAGGAGAGTTTTTCCGGTGATTTGGAGAGAGTTTGGACGGATGTGCGTGGTAATCTTCAGGAGGCTAACAAAAAATCTAAGAGGTACTTTGATAGGAAACGGCAAGAGGTTTTGTTTGCTGTTGGTGACATGGTTTGGTTGTCCTCTAAGAATCTGCGATTGAGGATTCCTTCTAAAAAATTGGGTCCCAAGTTCGTAGGGCCCTTTAAGGTGCTTCAGATAGTTAACCAATCTGCTGTTAGGTTGGAGGTTCCTACGTCCTGGAAGATTAACCCGGTGTTTCATGTTTCTCTGTTGAAAAAAGCTGATGTGTCTGATGGTGACGCCTCTACCAACTGTTCCTCCGGTGGTGGAGGACGGGGAATATGAAATTTCCCGCATCCTAAATTCTAGACGGTATAGAGGGAGTTTGCAGTATCTCGCCGCTTGGAAGGGTTTCGGACCTGAGGATAACTCATGGGTGAGGGCGGATGATGTTTCTGCTTCCAGACTTGTCAGAGCGTTTCACAGGCGGTTTCCTGGTAAGCCTGGGCCTAGGGGATCCGGAGGATCCTCTTAGAAGAGGGGGTACTGTTAGAACTCTCCTGTTAGTTTTTTTTTAGTTTGCTGGTCACATGACCATTTTTGCCTATTTAATCCGGCTCCGCCCTCCTGGTCTTGCTGGACTTCATTGTATTTACTACTCTTGAGCTAGCTTGGTGCTCTGTTGCCGTTCTCTGTTAGTTTTGCTAGGTCTTCTGACCTCTATGCTTTTTGTTGTGTGTTTGTCTTTGACTGCTACTATTTCTGCTAGGAGGTGTCCAACTTATCCCAGTCCCTAGTTCTTGTAGGGATCCCTCCCTCACATCTATAGGTCTTCGTTCAGACTAGCCGAGGACTTTAGCGGGTCTGATCGCAGAATCAGGTTCCCCGTTACATCGTAGGGATCTAGTTTAGTTCTATTGTAGGGACAGTTCTCCTGTCTTTCCTTAGTCCCTGTAGCAGATCATAACAGGACCAGCACCGCCGTCGTGCAGCGGAGGCTAGCAGAAGGCCCCAAGTCACCAGCCATATGGGTGAGCACTACACGGTACACTCAGGGACGTGGGCTACTTCTACCCGCTTACAGCAAGGTAGCCAGGAAGAGTGCAGACAGACGGGGAGGCCTACAACTCCACCTGGCCAGGGGAACTCCTGCTTGCTCACAGACTGACCAGGCCTCTTATGCTAGCCAGTACTCCCGGGAGGGTCTACCTTATAATCATCAGTAAAGACCCTGAACTTCACTGCAAAGACTCTGAGTCATTCCTGCTGCGCTCGTGCACCATCACCCCCATCATCCACACTCACTGCCCTGAGGCTATACTCCTCCCGAGGGGAGTTATCCCATTCTATGCTGCGCACACAACACCAGCCTCAGCGGTCTGCCTCGCAGCGGTGGTACTCCCTGACCGCAATCCACAGGTGGCGTAGTCGGACAATTAACCTCAAAACCTAAGAAAGACTGCCACTGGTTTGACCAGCCTGAGCCACGGGACCGGGTCACTGCCACGGAGACTGCAGACCCCAGAGACCCGGCACCGGGTATCCCACACACGTGTACACACGGCCCAGGGGGCGCGTCACATGCAGTACAGCATATTACAAACATAAGTCCCATTATTGGGGAGTGGGTGTCCCATGGTATTTGCTTATGCTTTCCAAGCAAAAGCTGCCAAAAATTTGGACGGAGCAACTTGCAATGCCCCTTACAAGAGCCATGCAGTACAGCATATTACAAACATAAGTCCCATTATTGGGGAGTGGGTGTCCCATAGTATTTGCTTATGCTTTCCCAGCAAAAGCTGCCAAAAATTAGGACGGAGCAACTTGCAATGCCCCTTACAAGAGCCATGCAGTACAGCATATTACAAACATAAGTCCCATTATTGGGGAGTGGGTGTCCCATAGTATTTGCTTATGCTTTCCCAGCAAAAATTGCCAAAAATTAGGACGGAGCAACTTGCAATGCCCCTTACAAGAGCCATGCAGTACAGCATATTACAAACATAAGTCCCATTATTGGGGAGTGGGTGTCCCATGGTATTTGCTTATGCTTTCCCAGCAAAAGCTGCCAAAAATTAGGACGGAGCAACTTGCAATGCCCCTTACAAGAGCCATGCAGTACAGCATATTACAAACATAAGTCCCATTATTGGGGAGTGGGTGTCCCATAGTATTTGCTTATGCTTTCCCAGCAAAAGCTGCCAAAAATTAGGACGGAGCAACTTGCAATGCCCCTTACAAGAGCCATGCAGTACAGCATATTACAAACATAAGTCCCATTATTGGGGAGTGGGTGTCCCATAGTATTTGCTTATGCTTTCCCAGCAAAAGCTGCCAAAAATTAGGACGGAGCAACTTGCAATTCCCCTTACAAGATTCATGCAGTACAGCATATTACAAACATAAGACCCATTATTGGGGAGCGGGTGTCCCATAGTATTTGCTTATGCTTTCCCAGCAAAAGCTGCCAAAAATTAGGACGTAGCAACTTGCAATGCCCCTTACAAGAGCCATGCAGTACAGCATATTACAAACATAAGTCCCATTATTGGGGAGTGGGTGTCCCATAGTATTTGCTTATGCTTTCCCAGCAAAAGCTGCCAAAAATTAGGACGGAGCAACTTGCAATGCCCCTTACAAGAGCCATGCAGTACAGCATATTACAAACATAAGTCCCATTATTGGGGAGTGGGTGTCCCATAGTATTTGCTTATGCTTTCCCAGCAAAAGCTGCCAAAAATTAGGACGGAGCAACTTGCAATGCCCCTTACAAGAGCCATGCAGTACAGCATATTACAAACATAAGTTCCATTATTGGGGAGTGGGTGTCCCATAGTATTTGCTTATGCCTTGCAAGCAAAAACTGCCAAAAATAAGGACGGAGGAACTTGCAATGCTGGCAACCTGGTGGTATAGTGGTGGTGGAGGCTGAGGATAAGGAGAAGAAGATTAAACAGCCGAAATGAGGAAATAACAAAGTGGATTTGACTTTATGTGCGCTTATCAGTTATAATTACCCCAGCGGCACTAAAAACACGCTCCGATAACACGCTAGCGGCATGGCTGGCCAGGACCTCCAAGGCGTATAGAGCGAGTTCATTCCAAATGTCCAGCTTGGATACCCAATAATTAAAAGGCACAGAGGAATCACAGAGGACGCTGGTACGATCGGCAAGGTAGTCCCTCACCATCTTTTGAAACTTTCCACTCCTTGTGAGAGTACCCCGCACCTCAGGGCCTGTAAGCTGGGCGGGTGTCAGAAAACTGTCCCAGAACGTTGCCAGAACGTTGACAGTGTTCCCCTGCCTCTGCTGGATTGGAGTTGCATCTCTCTCGCCTGTACGCCTTGGTTGGGCAACGAACTGTGACCTCTGCCGCTAGCGTGTTCAGATGGGAATTTTTTTAAGAGTTCTGCAGCAAGGGCCTTCAGGTATTGCCCCATTTTTGTAGACCTCTCCACCTCAGGAATAAGAGAGTGAAAGTTCTCCTTGTAGCGGGGGTCTACAAGTGTCACCAACCAGTAATGACTGTCACCCAACATTTTGACAACGCAAGGGTCACGGTTAAGGCAGCGTAACATAAAGTCAGCCATGCGTGCCAGACTGGTAACGGGCAAGATTTCCGTGTCCTCACCAAGATGACTACTGACCATGCTCTCCTCCTCCTCCTCCTCTTCCTCCTCCCCCCTGTCCTCAGGCCACCCACGCTGAACCGACGGTATGACACTTGTACAGGTACTACCGTCTACAACGCATGATAGCAGCTCCTGTTCTTCCTCCTCCTCCTCTCCCTCATTGTCCCCCAATGCATGTTGGGATGAAATGAGGCTGGACTGTGAGTAATCGCCCGCTACGGCTTCTTAATCCATCTCATCATACTCTGGCTGCAATGCCTCCTCTTTAATTCTCTGCAGAGAGCGTTGCAAAAGACAGACAAGTGGGATGCTGACACTAATGATGGCGTCATCGCCACTCACCATCTTGGTGGCCTCCTCAAAGTTTGTCAGGATGGTACATATGTCAGACATCCAGGTCCACTCCTGAGGTCTTATGTGTGGAGTCTGACCTGAATATCGACCGCCTTGTTGCAGCTGGTACTCCACAACTGCTCTCTTCTGCTCACAAATCCTTTGCAACATGTGGAGGGTAGAGTTCCAATGTGTGGGGACATCACACACCAGTCGGTGTGCCGGAAGCTGCAAACGCTGCTGCAACACAGCAAGGGCGGCGGAAGCTGTAGCCGACTTGCGAAAATGAGCTGACAGGCGGCGTACTTTCACGAGCAGATCTGGCAACTCGGGTACGATTTAAGAAACTGCTGAACCACGAGGTTAAGCACATGAGCCAGGCATGGTACGTGTGTGATCTCATCTCGCCTCAGAGCCGCCACCAGGTTACGGCCATTGTCACACACGACCATGCCGGGATGTAGGTTCAGCGGTCTCAGCCACAGATCTGCCTGCTCTTTCACAGCTGTCCACAACTCACAAGCAGTGTGAGGTTTATCACCTAAGCTTATGAGTTTCAGCACAGCCTGTTGCCGCTTGGCGGAGGCTGTACTGCAATGCTCCCAGCTTGTAACTGATGTGGTGATATCTGAGATGGAGGCTGAACATGAGGAGGAGGAGGAGGAGGAGAATGCGCAGGAGCTGTACACTGTGGGGGCAACTCTGACTGACATAGGGCCCACAATCCTCGGTGTGGGGAGGATGTGTTCCGTCCCAAGGTCCGACTGGGTCCCGGCTTCCACTATGTTTACCCAGTGTGCCGTCAGAGAGATGTACCGTCCCTGGCCACAAGCACTTGTCCACGTGTCCGTTGTCAGGTGGACTCTCCCAGTAACTGCGTTGTTGAGGGCACGGCAGATGCTTTGGGACACGTGCTTGTGTAGTGCGGGGATGGCACACCGGGCAAAATAGTGTCGGCTGGGGACCGAGTACCGAGGGACGGCCACTGCCATAAGATTGCGGAAGGATTCTGTCTCCACCAGCCTAAAAGGCAGCATTTCCAATGCAAGCAGTCGTGAAATGTGCGAATTTAGGACTGTGGACTGTGGGGCGTTAGCTGCGAATTTCCGCTTTCGTTCAAAGGTCTGGGATATGGACAATTGAACGCTGCGGTGGGATGTGGACATGGACGTTGATGCTGTTTCTTGAGAAACTGCCACAACAAGTGAAGACTGAGAGGAGGGGGCATCTTTACATGCAGTATGGACAGGGGATTGCCTTGCACACACAACAGGGGGTTTTATTGCACGCACAACAGTGGAAGAAGCAGTGGTGACACCCGCTGACACTGGTCGTGGACCCTGGGTTTCGCCCCACAAAGCCGGGTGCTTTGCTGCCATGTGCCTGATCATGCTGGTGGTGGTCAGGCTGGTAGTTTTGTCACCCCTGCTGATGCTGGCATGGCAGGTGGAACATATGGCCTTTTTGGGGTTATCAGCAGAGTCTTTAAAAAAATTCCAGACTCTGGAAGACCTACTGCTTGTACTGGCAACGTCCCTCGTGTTGGTGTTACAGGGAACGGTTGCCTGCCTTCTGTCTGCGGCCACCACACTGCTTCTTCCTGCCTGTTGGGGTACTCTGCCTCCCTCCCCCTGTGTGCTGCTGGCCTCACTCTGTATGTCCTCCTTCCACGTTGGGTCAGTTACTAGATCATCCACCACCTCCTCCTCTTCCACTTGCACACCACGATCCTCCTCCTCACTTCCTGGCAATTGTGTCTAGTCATCGTCCACCTCTTGTGACAGATTGCCAACGTCGACTTTCTGTGGCCGTGGCTGTTCAAATATTTGGGCATCGCAAAATGGGATCTCCTCTTCCACCACTTCAAGCGTATCAGGCGAGGGGCCCAAATATGGAAATAGACCAGTGAACAGCTCTTCAGAGTGTCCAAGTGTGGGATCACTTGCTGTCTGACGACACTCGGCATGGTGGGAGGAAGGAGCATCAGGGTGAGGAGGAGTATGCGGTCGAGACTCACGGCTACTAAGAGTTGACCGTGTGGAAGACAGACCGGAGGTGGTGGTGCCCAGGTAACTGGAAGTATTATCTGCTATCCAATTAATAACCTGTTCACACTGATCAGTTCTCAATACTGGTGTTGTTCTGTGCTTCCCTAGTAATTCGGTCAAGAAGTGGGAGCGAGAAGATGTGGCTGTTGGTTGTGGCACATTTTCACCTTGGCCACGGCCCCGTCCTCTGCACGAGCCATCACCAGAACGTCCACTTCCACGTCCATTGCCGCGCGCCTTGCCCATTGAAAATGAAGTTAAATAGCTTACACTTGCACTATCAATGGAAAAAGGGTAATAAAGAGTAGATTAGAACCGTGGAAGAGGAAAACCACAGTTATTGTTTACTGGGGTATATCACACTTTTTTAAATAGAGATATTTGCGGCTGAACAGTGAGCGACACACTCAAACTGCTTTTGTTTTAAATACCAAAGGCCCAAAACTGGATAGTACAGCGATTTGACCCGTGGAACTGCAAAACCACACTGGGATGTCGGGCCTACACAAGACTATTTTCAACAGATATATTTTTGTGTCCCAACAGTCAGGAGACACTACTGGTTTTCTTTACGGAAAAAACTACCAAAAGCTGAATAATAGAGATTTTTTACCGTGGGATGGCAAAACCACAGTTATTGTTTACTGGGGTATACCACACTTTTTTAAATAGAGATATTTGCGGCTGAACAGTGAGCGACACACTCAAACTGCTTTTTTTTAGATACCAAAGGCCCAAAACTGGATAGTACAGCGATTTGACCCGTGGAACTGCGAAACCACACTGGGATGTCGGGCCTACACAAGACTATTTTCAACAGATATATTTTTGTGTCACAACAGTCAGGAGACACTACTGGTTTTCTTTATGGAAAAAACTACCAAAAGCTGAATAATAGAGATTTTTTACCATGGGATGGCAAAACCACAGTTATTGTTTACTGGGGTATACCACACTTTTTTAAATAGAGATATTTGCGGCTGAACAGTGAGCGACACACTCAAACTGCTTTTTTTTTAGATACCAAAGGCCCAAAACTGGATAGTACAGCGATTTGACCCGTGGAACTGCGAAACCACACTGGGATGTCGGTCCTACACAAGACTATTTTCAACAGATATATTTTTGTGTCACAACAGTCAGGAGACACTACTGGTTTTCTTTACGGAAAAAACTACCAAAAGCTGAGTAATAGAGATTTTTTACCGTGGGATGGCAAAACCACAGTTATTGTTTACTGGGGTATACCACACTTTTTTAAATAGAGATATTTGCAGCTGAACAGTGAGCGACACACTGAAACTGCTTTTTTTTTACATACCAAAGGCCCAAAACTGGATAGTACAGCGATTTGACCTGTGGAACTGCGAAACCACACTGGGATGTCGGGCCTACACAAGACTATTTTCAACAGATATATTTTTGTGTCACAACAGTCAGGAGACACTACTGGTTTTCTTTACGGAAAAAACTACCAAAAGCTGAATAATAGAGATTTTTTACCGTGGGATGGCAAAACCACAGTTATTGTTTACTGGGGTATACCACACTTTTTTAAATAGAGATATTTGCGGCTGAACAGTGAGCGACACACTCAAACTGGTTTTTTTTTTAGATACAAATGGCCCAAAATGGATAATACAGAGGTTTGAACCGTGGAAGTGCAAAACAACACTTCTGTTTCTCTAGCTTACACCAGACTATTTTCAACAGTTATATTTGTGTCTGAAAAATCAGAGACATGCTTTTTTTGTGGGGGGGACACACCAAAAGGTTAATAAGATGAGTATTTGTACAGTGTGAAGGAGGAAAAAAAAAGGAGGATTTAGATGAAAAAAAAAGGATTTTTCCTGTCCCCCGACACCTGGTGCTAAGTCCAGCAATTTCAGCAACAGGAGCACACAGGACTGTAATGCAGCGTTTGCTGGTATAACCACTGTTTCTCCTATACAGCCTGCCTGCTTGGTATCTGGGATGGATATTAGTCCTGAAAAGGACTGTTTGTTTGTTCTGGCAGCCTTTACAGACCCTACACTAACTATTTTGCAGTTTATATCTCTCTCTAAATCAGCAGCGCTGTCCCTACACTGTCTAATCCGGAGCGACTGCGTCCAAGATGGTGGCGCCCCGTTTTAAATACTCGAGGTGACGCTGTGCCGCCAGCCAATCACTGTAATGCCCACAACCAACATGGCTGCAGCATTACAGTGACTGGCTGGCAATCCCTGCATGTTCATTGGCTCTGTAAAGAGCGCCAAACATGCAGAGCGGAGACCCAAGCTCCCGCCCGAGTAACCCGGAAATGCTCGGTGCTCGCCGAACATCCCGAGTAGCGTGATGCTCGGGCGAGTACCGAGCAGTGTCGAGCATGTTCGCTCAACACTACTCACTGTCTGACTGTAATGACCATTATACAACCTAACTACAACTTAGCTCTAAGTGACAAAGTGTGTCTATGTGCCTATGTGTCACCTTATTTACTACTCTATTCCTATTAAAGGGAATCTGTCCGCAGGTTTTTACTATGTAATATAAGGGCAGCATGAAGTAGGGGTAATGATTTCCTATTAGGCTGTGTGTTGTAATTTCAATACAAAAAGTATTTTATCAACAGAAGATTATCACTGCCCAGACTACAGCTCACATGCCTCCTGGTCCAATCACACCACCAGCATTGATTAGCATCTTTCTATCAATACATGTACAATGTACATGTGTGGACAGGGTTAGCTTTCTGAGCACTTCTGCATATATGTCAGAGAAAACTCTTATTATATTCCCAGTAATTTATGCTCAGTACAAGTTTCCGATGTACCGTATTTTTTGTACCATAAGACGCACTTTTTTTCCCCAATATTTGGGAGGAAATTGGGGGGGTGCGTCTTAACGTCCGAACGTTACTTGCGGTGGTGGTGAAGTGGGATCGCAGGGCCCTCCAGGAACGCGGTGGTGGTAGCGGCACCGGCGTTAGTGGCTGCAGAGGTGAGGCAGAGCGGCTGGAGCTGGGGCCGGTGTCGGGCTGTGAGCAGCGTCGGGCGGTGAAGCAGTGTGGCCTGCGCAGGTCTCTGGTGTGCGCGGCCATCTTCCTAGAGCTGTGATCTACAGGAAAATGGCCGTCCGAGCCGGCACATGCACAGACCTGTAGTTCCGGCGGCTCACAGCTGGCACCAGCCGCAGCCCGGTACAGACCCCAGTCCGAGGCCCCGGCCTCAGCCTGGTACAGGCCCCAGCCCGAGGCCCCAGCCAGAAGCCTCAGCCCCAGCCGGAGGCCTCGGCCCCAGCCCCAAGCCAGAGGCCTCAGCCCCAGTCACAGACCCCAGCACAGGAACTGGGCCGGCCCAGACTCCACAGCATCTGACCTCCTCTGCTGCAGCCGCTGAGTTCCTGAGGGACCCTGCCTCCTGTGACCCTCGCTCCACTGCCCCCCAGGTAAGATACTGTAGCACCCTGAGGATTCGGCTGCTACAGGGGTATTGCACCTCAACCCAGAGGTGTGATATTCCACTCCCGGGTAAGGATGGAGTGTGGAGCTGAGCTCAGAAGGCTGCATGCACTACACACATCCCATTTCCGGAGGGCAGACCAACGGTACTCCCACTTAGAAATGTGCAGGTACGATTGAGTCTGTTCCTGGCTGGAGTGGGAGGGGGGTGGAACATCCCAGTAGTGTAGGGGCAGATAGGGGGAGCAGTCTGGGTAGTGCTAGGAGCTCATTGGGTGCTGGTCACCTGAGCTCACACATAGAGGGAGTATATAAGGTGGGCACCATCTTAGATCAGGGTCTTTGCAGAGGAGTCTTTTGTAGAAGGCTGGTCAGTCTGTCAGTCTTTGCAGAGGAAGAGAGCAGAGGAGCAGAGCAGCCCCAAGGCCAAGAGTGAGAGAGGAGAAAGAAAGATCCAGAGGGGGAGAAAGAAGGAACTCCAAGAGCCCAAATTAGACCAGAGGGTGAAGAGTTGGCAACAGGGTACCGGATCCCAAGCTGGCAGAGGCTACAGCACACCTTAGCCAGGAACCGGAGGTCGTGGGCAGGATTGATCTGCCACGATCACCCACTAAATCCACCCGGAAGGCAGACCACGCATAGGGTCAGGGAACCCAGTGACAAGGGTTTACCACCAAGAGGCCCGAGGGAGCCGGACATAGGTGGATCCCTGGTGGGGAAGGCCAGAGACGAGGACAGGACAGAAAGGGAGCTCAGAACCACGCTTCAGAACTACTTGGGGGTTGGCCGAGTCCAGGACCTGGTGGACGCAGCACGGCTCGGGTGGTCACTTAAGGCCGGAGTGACCGGTACAAGAACAGCAGTAAGTAAACAAACCCTGAACTGCACAGCCCGACTCTGACTCTCATTACCATCCTCACTGCACCTCCACAACCACCATCCTCTGCACCTGACCCCCTGAGGCTATACCCCTCCCGTTGGGGGTTATACTACCTGGGCTGCACAAACACCATCAGCCTCAGCGGACCCTGCTGCAGCGGCGGCCGTAGTGACCGCAATTCAACGGGTGGCGTAGTCGACATAAAGAACTTTAGTAACATCAGTAAGGACTGCCACACACTGAGCTTGACACCCTGGGCACGGACCGGGTCACAGCCACTCGGAGACTACAACCCCCATCTGATCCGGCTCCGGGTATCCCTAACAACACTGGCCCAGGGGGCGCGTCAACTTTGGCGTAGTCGGCAGGATTACGTGCCCGCAACAACCGGGTACTGCGTGCCTGAAGAAAAGTACATCGATACCTTAAAAAGAAGTCTCCTGCCGGTTCCGGAGGGTCCCCGCCATCGGGCCCCATCACAGGTCGTTTCCCGCCGGTTGTCCGCCATTTGCAGCTTTTTCCCGCCATCCATGGAGTTTCCCGCCACTGGGAGACGATTCCCGCCATTTCCGAAGATTTCCCGCCTTGGAAGAACGGACGCCATTATGGGCGTGCCAGAGGGTGGCAAGATGTCACCTCCCATCGTGGGCCAGGTCGAAGAATGGCGCCAAAAGCGGAAACCGCCCCCACCAACAGAGACTGTGATGCTGGAAGTGTCCATCAGCGTAAGAGAACTGCCCCTGGAACTGACAATCACTAAGTTGCCCCGGGACCACCCTCGATGTGGGCGGAGACAGAAGAAGAGAACAAAGATGGGTGTCACCTGGAGGAGTCTGGAGAGAGCGCACCCGGAGACAAGACGTCTGGAAGAGAGTCCAGAGAAAGCACACCCGGAGATGGAGGGAGAGCCAGGCAGCACCGACCCAGTGGTCAGGAGCCTGATGCAGGCCGCCACTCCAGGCAGCACCGACCCAGTGGTCAGGAGCCTGTTGCCGGTCGCCATTCCAGAAGGCCGGCTGGAGACAGCGGGAGGAGAGCAGAGCAGCACCGACCCGTTGGTCAGGAGCCTGCTAGAAGCAACGACCCCACTGGGCTTAGTGGAGGTCTTGGCACAGCTCCCCCGAGATCGGGAGTGTGCACAGACTGCGCTGGAGGGCCTCGCACGGAGGATGGCCCGGGTGCAGCGAGAGACGTTAGCAGAATGGAGCCGTGAGATGGCCCAGCAGACAAGAACCCGTCAGCGGAGCACGCCACCCGAGACGAGGAGACAGACCGCCTCTGAGGATGGCGCAGGAGGACTGAAGGCCGGAGACGGCGCCGAGAAGGGAGCCGAACGAAAGGAGGCAGGTAAAGGGGACGTCTCTACCCCAAACCGGGAAACCGCGTACCTGCCCCAGCTCCCCGTCGCAGAGCCCGAAGTATCCCCTGCCGTGCCCGTCGCTGCAACGTCACCGCCGCAGACTAGGCCTCAAACGGGAGCCGCGACCCCTGTGACGTCACACGCCTCGACCCCGAGCGTGACCAAGCAGGAAGTACCATCGGCCTGGTCGCAAGGCCCAGTACCCCCGGGCGCCGCAATACCAACAGCGCCCCCTACCTCCGCGGAGCCACCGGCCTGGTCGCAGGGCCAAGTAACACAGGGCGCCGCCGTCCTTACGGTGCCCTTTACTTTCAAAGTGCCCCAAGCCTGGTCGCAAGGCTTGGGCAACCCGGGCGCCGCTACCACCACAGCGCCCGTAACATCAAGAGTGCCGCACCTGGGTGAAGACCTGTTCGCCCAACATACGTGCCCGGATGGGCAGCCCTTCATATGGCCACCGGAGTTTCACCATCCTCGACTCCGGAAAGAGAGACCCCTAGACGAACCCCTGATCCCGGCTCCAAAGCCCATAAAGAGGATCTCGCCCCCGCTAGAAGAGACCCAGTTTGAGTGGGACCCCACCGGAGAAGACCTCATGGGGTTCACTCAGGAGACTCGGGCAGCCGCAGCGGAGCGTGCAGAGTGCTGCCGCCAGCAGCTCGAGGTCTTTGAGAGGGAGCGGAGAGAGAAGCGGGTACGGGAACAGCAAGCCCAAGTCAGGAGCGCGGAGCAGAAGAGCCGGACCAGGAGAGACCCCCGTGCAGCGCATGGTCCCCGTACCATCGGGACTGTAATAAAATTTAATCTGCAGCATGGGTGGGGTTTCATCAGGGATCACAGCACCCCAGGCGACGTCTTCGTGACAAGAAGAGACGTTGAGTCCCACCTACCGGAGGGACACAGAGGACGTGACCTGTATTTAGGGGACGAGGTCACCTTCACCCGGCACAAGTGTGCCAAAGGACCCTACGCCCTCCATGTGCATCGCCTGACGGAGGAGGAGCTGCGGTGTGAGGAGGAGCAAGAGGACCCGGACGAGTCTGAACCAGAACCTGGAACCAATCACAAAGAAAGAGCAGGAGGACGCCGTCGTTGAGTACGGTAGTATAGAGACTGTATATAGTTGCCCGTCGGGGCACAGTGAACCGTTGCTGCTAATATAGTCCCCGTTGGGACCAGAGAACTGAACTGTTAACCCGTGTGTCCCTATTCCCACTGACCGAGGACTGAGAACGGTCAATCCTCCCTAATACCTGGCCGAGGACTGAGAGCGGCCATATCCCCTTGTATATAGTTGCGCTTCCTAAAGCGCCCCCTTCCGGTTTTATAGGGAACTGTTTGATTCCAAGAGAGACTGTCGCACTTTACCCGGTCACAAGTTGCACAGTGACTGGAGGAACCAGAAGACAAGAATGTTTTTATGAAAAGTTTATATGAAAAGTTTATGCTGATATATATGGTGTTTTATATGTTTTATATGTTTATGTTTATGAAAAAAAAAAAATGTATGTTTTGGATGTTTTATATCTTACAGCCCGAGGACGTGCTGTGATTTACCAGGGGGGAATGTAGCACCCTGAGGATTCGGCTGCTACAGGGGTATTGCACCTCAACCCAGAGGTGTGATATTCCACTCCCGGGTAAGGATGGAGTGTGGAGCTGAGCTCAGAAGGCTGCATGCACTACACACATCCCATTTCCGGAGGGCAGACCAACGGTACTCCCACTTAGAAATGTGCAGGTACGATTGAGTCTGTTCCTGGCTGGAGTGGGAGGGGGGTGGAACATCCCAGTAGTGTAGGGGCAGATAGGGGGAGCAGTCTGGGTAGTGCTAGGAGCTCATTGGGTGCTGGTCACCTGAGCTCACACATAGAGGGAGTATATAAGGTGGGCACCATCTTAGATCAGGGTCTTTGCAGAGGAGTCTTTTGTAGAAGGCTGGTCAGTCTGTCAGTCTTTGCAGAGGAAGAGAGCAGAGGAGCAGAGCAGCCCCAAGGCCAAGAGTGAGAGAGGAGAAAGAAAGATCCAGAGGGGGAGAAAGAAGGAACTCCAAGAGCCCAAATTAGACCAGAGGGTGAAGAGTTGGCAACAGGGTACCGGATCCCAAGCTGGCAGAGGCTACAGCACACCTTAGCCAGGAACCGGAGGTCGTGGGCAGGATTGATCTGCCACGATCACCCACTAAATCCACCCGGAAGGCAGACCACGCATAGGGTCAGGGAACCCAGTGACAAGGGTTTACCACCAAGAGGCCCGAGGGAGCCGGACATAGGTGGATCCCTGGTGGGGAAGGCCAGAGACGAGGACAGGACAGAAAGGGAGCTCAGAACCACGCTCCAGAACTACTTGGGGGTTGGCCGAGTCCAGGACCTGGTGGACGCAGCACGGCTCGGGTGGTCACTTAAGGCCGGAGTGACCGGTACAAGAACAGCAGTAAGTAAACAAACCCTGAACTGCACAGCCCGACTCTGACTCTCATTACCATCCTCACTGCACCTCCACAACCACCATCCTCTGCACCTGACCCCCTGAGGCTATACCCCTCCCGTTGGGGGTTATACTACCTGGGCTGCACAAACACCATCAGCCTCAGCGGACCCTGCTGCAGCGGCGGCCGTAGTGACCGCAATTCAACGGGTGGCGTAGTCGACATAAAGAACTTTAGTAACATCAGTAAGGACTGCCACACACTGAGCTTGACACCCTGGGCACGGACCGGGTCACAGCCACTCGGAGACTACAACCCCCATCTGATCCGGCTCCGGGTATCCCTAACAACACTGGCCCAGGGGGCGCGTCAATACCATACCTATTCAGACTATGAGATGGACCCCCATCTTATAAAAAATATAATATATATATATTTTCTATTTTCCACCAAAAATTTGGGATGCGTCTTACGTTATTTCTTTGCTCATTAGCTGAAAATGCATTGTAATTTTGCTGTTTCTCCCCTGATATGTGAAAAAATGAATCAGGGCATTTAGCTAGGGCTATCCCTTGACTTGGTTTATCCTCATAGGGCTTAGAGAGGACCTGTTACCAGGTCAAAAGTGTTTGGTTTTCGCTGTTGTTTTATTCCCATTGCTCTCCTAAATATTCAATATTTTGTTTGTTTAAAAATATGCCATTTGGTTCTAGCACCATGGGCTTTTTAATTTTGCGCTATTTTTTATGGTCTTTACAAGGGGTCATGGCTAAGAGGATTCTCTGGTGGCATGTCAATAGTCTGCTCTGTATCAATAGTCTGTGAGCACTGCCCCCTTGGTTAACACCATAAAAATTTACCGTGGGCCGCATGTATCAGCCACTATCACACTGCCATGCTTTTAATAGTTGCCGGGGGCTGTGATTCGCACTATTGACTAGTTGTACAGGTGGGTCCCACCCGCTATATGTGCACGTAGGCAGATGCTTGCCAGTCACTGTCAGTGGGTGGGGAGAAGCCGCCGAGGACCAGCCTCTTCGACTAGTTACCAGTTCATCTCGGTCCCCCAGCGACTATTAAAAGTATGTTTTTCTCTGAAACGCTGCGGTTTCATGACCATGATCGTACAGCCAATGGCAGACACATGCTGCCCACGGTTTGGGCAGCATGTATCAGGTGACAGGTTCACTTTAAAAAGGCCTATATCTCTTGAACTGTATGGTGGATTTAAAAACAAACAAAAACAAATTACTCAGAGAGCAGCAGAGAGCCCCTTTTCCAACAGCCATAACTTTTTTTTATTTCTCCATCAATATAGCGGTATGAAGGTTGTTTTTTTTTGCTGAATGAGTTGTACGTTTGAATGAGATCATTACCGTATTTTTCGGACTATAAGACGCACCAGATCATAAGACGCACCTAGGTTTTAGAGGAGGAAAATAAAAAAAAAAAAATTAAGCAAAAAATGTGTTCATGATGCACTTTTAAGGGGGAGGGTGTCTTCTGCTGACACTAGTATAGGGGTAATGTTCCCCAATTCTGACAATATCCCCCATCCTGGTATATATGCCCCCCCTTCCTTTTATACGTGGTCCCCATCCCCATCCTGGCATGCCTGGCATCCCTCCATCCTGGTATGCATGGAACCCCTCCATCCTGGTATGCATGGCACCCCTCATCCTTATCCTGGTATGCATGGCACCCCTCATCCCTATCCTGGTATGCATGGCACCCCTAATCCCTATCCTGATATGCATGGCACCCCTCCTCCTTATCCTGGTATGCATGGCACCCCTCATCCCTGTGCTGGTGTGCATGGAACCCCTCATCCCTATCCTGGTATGCATGGCACCCCTCATCCCTATCCTGGTATGCATGGCACCCCTCATCCCCATCCTGGTATGCATGGCACAGCAATCCCCATCCTCGTATGCATAGCACCCCTCATCCCTATCTTGATATGCATGGCACCCCTCATACCTGTCCTGGTATGCATGGCCCCCTCATCCCTTTCCTGGTATGCATGGCACCCCTCATCCTTATCCTGGTATGTATGGCCCCTCATCCTTATCCTGGTATGTATGCCCCCCTCAGCATTATCCTGGTATGTATGGCCCCCTCATCTTTATCCTGTTATGTATGCCCCCTCATCCTTATCCTAGTATGCATGGTCCCCCTAATCCCCATCATGCTGCACATAAAAAAAACCCCAAAAACTCCTACTCACCTTTCTTCTCTCCTCCAGCGCTGCATTCTGTCTGCCCGCACTGATCTCTCCATGTGAGCCTCGCATGACATCACTACTATGCGCGGCTCACAAGGAGAGATCAGCTGCCGGAAGTCACTGCTCCCCACGCCGGGACTGTGTGCACGGGGAGCAGTGACTTAATGCTGCTTAATAGCTGGAACACAGCGTAGCCGCCACGCGGCTCCTGCTGCTCCTGGGCTACCTCGTGTGCCCGCTTATTAAAGAGCATGAATATTCACCCCTCCCCATGCCCATGGGCGTGGAGAGAGGTTGAATAATCATGCCCGTTAACATCGGGCACATGCGATCGCCCGGTAGCAGCAGGAGCCGCGCTGCTGATACACTGTGTGCCGGCTATTAAGGAGCATGCCATGAATGTTGACTGCTCCCCACGCCCCATGTGCATGTCACTTGAGCACTCGCGATACTCGGTGCATACTCGAGCACCCAATGCAAATTTTACCACATACGGAACGGAATTAAAAAAGACAAAAAAAACAATTCCTGAATTGTTGGATTTTGTTTATTCTGAACTTGATGCATCGGTTGCAAACTCAAGTAGCGAGCACTTACGCTCAAGACTAATGACAGCTTATTCAATATGATGACTTAATGTTATCAAATTCTGTGTCGTACCTCTGGGTTCAAAATGTTCACTTTACCCCTTGATAGTTTCCAAAATGGGTTCACTTTTGGGGGGTTTCCACTGTTTAATAGCATCAGGGGCTCTCCAAACGCAACATGGTGTTCACTCCAGCAAATTTTGCGTTCAAAAAGTCACACAGTGCTCCTTCCCTTCTGAACCCTGCTGTGTGCCCAAACAGTGTTTTTTCCCCACATAAAGGGTATCTGCATACTCAGGAGAAATTGCACAACAAATTTTATGGTGCAATTTCTCCTATTTCCCTTATGAAAATGCAAAATTGGGGGCTGAAAAACATTGAGGGCTGTCGTTTTTATAATGGAGTCACTTTTGGGTATTTTCTGTCATATAGACCCCTCAAAGTGACTTCAAATGTAATGCGGTCCCTAAAAAAATTGTTTTGTAAATTTGGTTGGAAAAATGATGCATAAACTTGTAAGCCTTATAACTTCCTAACAAAAAATTGGTTGGTTCCAAAATTGTGCTGATGTAAAGTAGACATGTGGGAAATGTTATTTATTAACTATTTTGTGTGAATACAGTACAGACCAAAAGTTTGGACACACCTTCTCATTTAAAGATTTTTCTGTATTTTCATGACTATGAAAATTGTACATTCACACTGAAGGCATCAAAACTATAAATTAACACATGTGGAATTATATACTTAACAAAAAAGTGTGAAACAACTGAAAATATGTCTTATATTATAGGTTCTTCAAAGTAGCCACCTTTTGCTTTGATGACTGCTTTGCACACTCTTGGCATTCTCTTGATGAGCTTCAAGAGGCAGGCATGATAGTGCAGCAAAATCTTAGCCACACCAAGGGTGTCTCCTCATTTACGAATTAAGAGTTATTTTCTCAGGCACTGTGCTAGTAACAGGTGCAGTGCTAGTATGGTCGTTATGGGGCTAAGTACCCTACAACACTGTATAGCCCATTTAAAATGCATTTTGGGGGTGAAAGACTCCCTTTTCAAATGCTGAACTTGAGAATTAGAAGCTGAAAGCTCATAGTAGACTAACACATTGCAGGTGCTATACACTATAAAGAACATTGTCACTTCCCTTCCCTTGCAGTTCTGTATTCTTTTGATGTTCTGACATAGCTCATTATAGTCTTGTGTTTTAATTTGTGCTATGCAGTAAACATGACAATCTTCAAATTATCTAATGAATGAATGTAATAACAGATAATGTACAGCAATTAAAACAGATATTTTGGATGTCTGTGAAGTAGACATCTAACTGCTTTAATATAAAATAATATTGTTTTCTTTTAATAGCTTATGTTTCCCCTACTCAAATGGCAAATTGACTGACTACATCTAAATGTTCAAAAAATAATGACACAAAGCATAAATTATTTATTCTGTTTACATTATGTTTAATATGCAGAAAATATGCCACCATTGGCATGCTAGGTAAAACCTGTAGAGAAAAATCACAAATAAATATCATAATATTTCAAGTAAATTTACAATTTTGTGTTGGGACTTATTCATAGCCAACCGCGGTCAAGTAAGACACCGCTGTTCTACTGTCGCCAGAAACGATAGCCCACACTCAACTGGGCATCTACTCTCTGTCCACCAGGTCATCTAAAATGAAATACTGTTGCTGTCAAGGCTGCTGTTGCTGGCCCTACAGTGCCTGTCCACTGTGTTTTAAAGTTAGAATGTTCTGCTGCTGGGAACCGTACACAAACATGAAAAAGCTCCAAAAATAGGGCAAATGTTTTGTTTTCTCTTAATTGAGAAGCCATTACTTTTTTGCTTTAAAAACAGCACCACTGTTTTTGGTCCCTAAATAAAGCCATAATATTTGCACGACGTGTTGACAAAGCCATTGCTTTTTCACTTTGAAGACAGCTAGACTGTTTTTGTTCCCTAAAAAAAATGTTTGGATGGCTTAGTTGGCCTTTGTAGCTGCATAATGATTTTGAGAATAGCAAACCTGTTGCAAATCCCAAAAATGGATAACTTTTTTACTCCTAGTTAAGAAGCCATTGCTTCTTCACTTTAAAAACAGCACAGTTGTTTTTGCTCCCTAAATAAAAGGAAAAATTTGAGATGGCTTGTGAAAACCACTCACATTTAGCAAAGAAAAAGCTATTAATACTCCCCAAAGTTTTTTTTTCCAATGTGTGGTGGGCCTAGAAACAGTGATCCAGATTGTCAGTATCTGAATTTTTTTCATTTTATTTCCACACTGTGCTTTCAAAAAAGCTTGAAAGACCTTCGGGGGCATTTTAAGACATTATTAATATATTATTTTTATTGCTGATTTCTCCTGTAATTTGGGCCAGTATATTAGTCTCAGTAATGAGGGAATTTCAGCCTCCTGCCTACACAGCTAACTGGGTCTCGTAGTGATCACATGTTCCCTGGGTCCGATAGAGAAAGCACAGTCAGTCCATAGATGGACTTCTCCACAAGAGGCCCTCATTACATACAAACACCTCCACCCTTCCACCTCATACCACCAGAGGGAGCCCGTTAGGGATATATATATGGAGGGTGGAGCCAGGTAGTTCAGGCAGTCAGGCAGAGTCAGAGAGTCTAAGAGCGTGCTGACGCTGAGAGCAGCGAAGACGCAGCACAGCTGCTGCTGTGTTCTGAGGGCCCCGAGTGTGGCCGACGGCGAGGAGGAGAGGAGAGAGGAGTTGAGGGGGCAGAGGAGCATCATAGGCTCACCCCGAATATACAAACCGGGCACCGGGTCCGCGCCTACAGGGTCCTTTATACTCAGTAGGGATCACCGGCATACCAGGAGGACTACAAGTCCCTGGCCAACCTGAAGCTAAACCCTTAACAGGATCAGGAACCACGAAGGCCCCAGCGTTACCAGGGATAGTGGTTGCCAGCAGAAGGTCCTACTACCAAGCGACAGGTGAAAGAACAGCACGACACACAAGCTAGACCCAGTTGCAGGCTGGCCAGGAGCATACAGAGAGGCAGACACGGACCAGGAGGCCTTATACCCGCTCACTGGGGAGAAGTCCTGAAGTGCACCCACCCTACTGAGTACCCTGGACCATACCTGACAGCCGCACCAGTAAAGGTATTCAAGCGAATCCCCTGTCTCTGTCAGTTACTCCTGCTGCGCCATTCCGCCTGCACTACAGGTCCCAGCATCACCACCCACC
Organism: Phyllobates terribilis; assembly: GCF_046119375.1. Lineage (NCBI taxonomy): Eukaryota > Metazoa > Chordata > Amphibia > Anura > Dendrobatidae > Phyllobates > Phyllobates terribilis. Next base: position 299,120,820 of record NW_027362771.1, read on the forward strand.
ATCAAACTCTGCCCTGCCCTGAGGCCCGCTCCACCTGTGGGGAGCCGTTCCATCCCAGCTGCCTTATCAACTGCCTCAGAGGTCTGCAGCAGCGCTGGTGCAAATGACCAGAAACCACAGGTGGCATCACGATCGAACTATAAACCCCCTATAAACTTTCCCCCTTTTAGTTGACCGCCCTGGGCCACGGACCGGGCCAGCCACTGTGACATAACCCTTTCCCCAAGCATCTATCGGCCCAGACTCCGAGTACCCCTTTGCCTTGGGGGCGCAACAACTTCTGGCGTCACAAACAGGATTTCGTGCCGTTATCACTGGGTACTGTGTGCCTTATATGGACTGTATTCCTACACTGAATGTGGCGCCCGCCCCAGAAGAACGGGCGCCATTATGTGCATGATCAAAGACAACAATATGGAACCTCCCATCGTGGGCCAGGTCCCAGAATGGTGCCAAATGCACAACCCGCCCCTTGCAACTGTGACCGTCTGCATAGATGTGTCCGTCAAGGCGGGGAGGACGTCCCAGGGAGTGACCGACAGCAGGCTGCCATGGGACCGCCCCTGAAAGGGGAGGGGAGGAGGAGAGAAGAAATGGAGACAGGGTGTGGTCTTGACCAGTCTAGACAGACCGAACCCGGCAGCCAGCATGGACGGAAGCCAGGATCAAGCCACCGCCTCTGGCCTGCAGCAGCAAGTGTCCCCCCTCACCCTGGAGGGAGAAACAAGTAAACTTTCTCCGGAGGATGCGGAGTTCCTCCAGAGCGAGATCCAGGAGCTGAGCCAGCAGGTGGAATGGGCTCAGTAAACAGCGGTCGCCAGGTGGAAGAAGGAGCTGCTGGAAAAGTTAGCAGCTTGGCGGCAGCCAGCCCTGGGTACCATTCACAGCGCCCCAGCCCCGGCGGAGCCAGATGAGCGCCAGGAGGCCATGTGCAGCACAGGAACAGGTAGTAAGAGTCCCCCTGTCCCGGGCGCTGCAAGCGCCGACCTGCTCCTGGGCCTCCTACAGCAGCATCCCCCGTACCCAGCCATGTACAACCTGGAGCAACTGCTCAGCCTGGAACCTCCACCCCCAGGCGCTGACTCCGAGGACCTCCTGCTCGGCTCCCTTCCGGAACCGCCACCTCCGAAACCCGAATGGGTGTACGGCGCACCCTCCTTCGATTGGTTCACCAGGTTCGAGGACCAGCAGCAGCACCCGCTACTCCCGACACTAGCGCCCCCGGTTGCCTGCCCCAGCGGAGAAGAGTATAGGTGGGACAACCAGGAGGGGGACCTGATGGGGTTCCCGGAGGAGACCCAAGCTCAGGCGCTGGCAAGGAAGGAGTTCTGCCAACTGGAGCTCCTCACAACTGGAGAAGGAGCGGCGCACTCGGCGGGCGTGCTGTGAGCGGTTAGAGGCCTGGAACAAAGCCGCAAAGGCTCAAGTGCGGCAGGCGGAATCTGCCCACCCTAGTCCCCGTGAAGAGGAACTGGTCGTAAAATTCGACTTGAAGGCTGGGTGGGGCTTCATCCGCGATCCCAACTTCAGCAGGGATATTTTTGTGAACCGGCAGGATGTTGAGCCCTATCTGGAACAGGGCCACCCCGACCGGAATGTGTACCCCGGTGACCGTGTCACCTACACTCGGCACCATGGGCAACGTGGGTGGTATGCCCTCCAGGTATACCGCGTGGTCGAGGAGGAAGAGGACATGCCCCCGCAGTTCATGACTGATGACCCGGCTGGGTCAGCCAGCGAAAATCAGAAATACCCCAGGCTGGGAACCCATTACTAAGTACAGTGAGTGGGACTGAACACTGTAAATAGTCACCCGTAAGGGTACAGAAATTTAAAGTTTGTTTTATGTGTGCATAATTACCCGTCAGGGTATACAGACTTCAGGCTGAGGACTGTGAGCAGCCAAGAACTGATTTTGTACATAGTTTTGCACTTCTTAAAGTGCCCTCTACTGGTTTTATATTCGTAACCAAGTGACCTCAGAATACAAACCCGTTTGGCGTGGCGGAAGACGTGGTCCAGCACCAGGATCACTTATGCCCTGTAGCCACGCCCAGAGCCTACGTTGAGGGTTTTCAGACGGGTCCCTCATGTTACTCTTGTTACATCTTGTTACATCATCGGTGAAATGGACACCTGGTTACGAGACAGATAATTATTGTTTTAATAATTATTGTTATTGTTGTTAACCTATTTTACAAAATGCTTCAGTCCGGGAGTACTGAATTGTACTAGGGGGGAATGTGGCACCCTGCTGTTCACAGGTACCACCCCCGCAGATCACATATGTGCCAAGTGACCACTTCATTCAAGAATATTGAAAGAAACATTGTAGTGTAAGACAATTCAGTGTACAAAATTAAAACAATATTCTAATAGTGATGGGCGGACCCGTGGATGTTTTGGGTCCGTCGGGGTAGGACGAACATTTAAAAAAGGTTGGTTCGGGTACCAGGACAATACCCAAACTTGTACCCGAACCTGGACCCCATTCAAATGAATGGGGGCCCGAACATCCAGCATTTCCCATGCTGTCATCTGTGTGATAGCGTGGGAAACACCGGCTCTGAACAGCGGTAAGTTAGTTACCGTCGGTCAGAGCACTGCGGTTTCCACGCTGTCACACAGATGACAGTGTGTGAGCCAGCAGCTTTGACCGACGGTAACCTCTCATCAGTGTATGCCTGGTCTCGCTGATAGCAGCGAGAGCAGGCGAGGCTGATGAGAGTATTCAAAATGTAAAAAATTACATGCGGTCCCTCTATTTTTGCTAATCAGCGCAAGTAAAGCTGACAGCTTTGGGTTGTAGCCCCCAGCTGTCAGCTTTATATTGTTTGGTTATCAAAAATAGAGGGATCTCAGGGGGTGTTTTATTATTTTTAATTTTTACAGGAACAAAGAGGGTGAAAGAGGGTGGGAAGTGTTTGTTTTAAATAAAATAATCTGTGTTTTTATTTCAATTAAAGGACTTTACTCTGTGTGTGTTTTCATTACATTTGACTATGGGGGCTATGGAGACATGGGGGTCACTGGGTGCTCTCATCCACTGGCCCAGCTGTCTTCAGAAAGACCGCATGGACAAGGGCCCATCCCACTGAACACCCTCACTCCTTCCCTGTGGGCATAATACTACCCAGACAACACAGGGTGAGGGTAAAACAGTGTGGCAATACTTTATTGAACCACCAACAGACAATAACATATAGAACAGTCCCAGAAAATACACAAGTACACAAAATGGTGCAAACTAAAGAGTCTCACACTTCCGCTGACTCACCGGGATTAGAGCAGCCGCGACTTTGGGACTTCCAGGGCTGACTACTCCCACCAGTGGCACCCCGCTTTTGGTGGGCACCCACAGAGAGGAGGTGACAAAAAGCTTAGGAAGCTGACTGTCCACTGAGGTACGTGACCGGGTGACCAAAGGGTCTCAACCTGGTTTCTCCGAACGTCTCCATGGGTTAAGTGATGGTCTATGGAGCAGATCTGTATTCTTCCAGCGAGGGCCATGGTCCCTTTGGCTGCCATCCCTTAGAATGTCAAATCTGTGTCCCTCTTGATGAAACTATGGTGTCCTGGCTGCTGTCCTGTAGAGTCTCTTTGCAGAAGTATAGAAATCCTTTTTATACTCATATCTGTGTTTAAGGCCATCAACCACAGGTCAAGGGGAAGTTGGGATGAGATTATCTCTCATCATTTGAGTATTTACTCAATCTGCATATTTTGGCCTTCACTATTTTGCAGGTCAACAAGCTACATGGACTTATACAATAGATAATCAACATATTAGCAAACATTGATTATTTAATCACCTTGCGTCCCTATCCTCCAAAGATAGCAACACAATCACCTGTAGGAGCTGATATAATAGGTAATAGGCTCTCAATACCCACTTCTCAAATGGTCCCACATCTAAAACATATAAACATTGTTATGTCACGTGAGCCCTGCAGCCAATCAGCGTCCACACATTTTGATGCTTTGTTTTTTTCTTCCCCTCTTCGAGTAGCCATTTATAATTTTTCCATCAACACACTTAAATGAGGGTGAGTTGTAGTTTTGAATGAAGCTATTCACTTTGCCGTATAATGTACTGAAAAACAGGAAAAAAATTCAAATGTTGTGACATGGTGAAAAAATGTAATTCTGACATTATTTTTTTTACATATGCATACAAGAGGTTTTCCACTACTCGGATAACCCCTTCTCAATTGCTATATTACACCATATAAAATAAAAGCAGCCTATACTCACCTCTGGTGCAGACGCAATTCCAGCAACATCGTCGCTGGGTCTCTGGGTCTCACATGACATTGTGATGTCAAGTGAGCCCTGCAGCCAAACCGCAGCCACTTCATTCTCACTACCTTCGGACGAAACTGACAATCAGAAAAAGTGAGAGCTGCTGGTTCTCTCTGACTTCCTCCAAATGTCAGGCTATTCAAAGAGGAGAAGAAAAAAAAACAAAGCATAAAAATGAAAATTGGCCAAAGCAGGAAGGGGATAAGAATATTTAGCAATAGCAATTTACTTCTCCAGAGTCTGGAATAAGTGTTTGGTCACCCTATGAATTCTCCTTTTCTAGTGCGCTGAACTCCAAACTTGGACAACATAAAAACCCGCTGGACAGTCAAATAATATGCAGTTGCAGTATAAACCTGGAGATGTCAGCAAAACAGCACACATCAAATAAACTTAATCTGCTCTGCCCTGGCTGCAGAACTATTAAAGGTCAAGATAGTAATAAAAATTGAAAGTATGTTTTGCTGAAGAAGCAGACATTCTGGCTCCCACATTTTAAAGCCATTATTGACAATAAGAGAATTACTATTCCATTTATTTAAGCAAGTTATAATGGTTTCTCCATTATTTTCCTTTTCTAAAAATCTTTAAAGGGAACCTGACAAGTGATACATGCTCCCTAATCCACGGGCTGCATGTATCAGATGCTGGATATATGATTTCAGCCAGATATGGTTAACTCTGAAACACTGTGGTCTTTCAGAGAAAAACATAGTTTAAAAGCCGAGAAGGCGAGTCCTTGGTGGCTTCTCCCCACCCGCTCCCAATCAGTGATGGGTCTCTTCTAGTGTATGAATAGGGAAAGTCCTGTCACTACAGGGCAGCAGACGGGAAGGAGTCGATGGGGACTTACTTGTCTGACTAGTCACCCGTGTGGCTTGGTCCCAGGCAGCTAATAAAGTATGTTTTACTCTGAAACGCCACAGCATTTCAGAGTCAAGCGTACCTCACTGAAATCATACAGCCAGTGCCTGATACATGCTGTCCAGGAGTCAGGTTCCCTCTAAATAAACACTTATTTTACTGTTAGGTCTTCTACACATACACTGAATTTCAATTACTAAAATGGTGTGACTTTTAGGCAGTGCAATCTTAGACTAGAAAGCCTTAAAATTCTCCAGTTATACCATAGTGCTCATGATGATTTATAAATTTGATGCATCTTTAGACTGACCATCTATTAGTTAGCTTGCTTTGGTCCACTACATATTAGCAAATTGTGGAGCGATTTTGGTGCAATTTCCTTGCACTGGAATGCAATTCAGGCCAAACCGCTCCCACTACCCACTTCTCAAATGGTCCCACGTCTAAAACATATAAACATGGTGCAAGGCATGCAAGTCTGTGCTAATGTAAGGTGCCCCAGCGAGGTAGTCATGGGCGAGCTGTAGCCCCTGCTCGCTTTGACACCCTACAGACAATTTGCGTCCTCCCTCTGATGTGTGGCTGGGTATGTGACATTCTTCACTTACTTCAAACCATCTGATCACGGCTGTCTCCAGGCATTTCTCTTCTGGGACTAGGGCAGCAATAAATTCAGAGGACACAAACTTCTTAACCATAACTGGGATTTTACTTGAGGGAGAGGAGTATATAAAATATTTACAGTCAGGTACATTGGATAAGACCCAACAGGTTTTCATCTCCCATACAGGTGCTACAAACATCTTCAGCCCTGATGCCCTCTTTAGGTGAAGCATCTCTCTAACTCTATTCTCTAGCTGAAGAGAAGTTTCCTCACCAGCGACAGTGTGTCCAGATCCTATATCTCCCTCACGGCTTAAGCTGGAGTCCTATCTTCTTCTGCTACCTGCAGACTAGAAGTGCCCTGAGGTTCTCAATACCTCTGTTGAGTTTCTCTGACCGGCTAATGGGACTCCTGCGTGAGGAGATATTTACACTGCTTATCCACTGTCTGAGGGTAGGGAGCCCCCGCCTACCCTAGCAGCCAATTTCCCTGGCTGTCCGCCCATAAGGCTTCCTGTCACAACTCTGACAGGACTCCAACAGACATTTTCTGGAAAATTCTCCAGACGTTACCTAGAATGCCCCGCCCCCTGCGGCAGTTAATTCCTCACTGTCATTCTGGTAGCCCTCACTAACAGCTGCGCCCGACAGTGGCATCTTGTGGCAGATTAAAAGTACTACAGCCCCACAAGAAAATCTATCAGGGACAAGCTTTATACACACTTTATGCTTGATCATGTCACTAAGTTCCCCCTCTACTGGCTGGATCACGACAGCTAACTCCTTAACTGGACCTAATGGTTGATCAGAGAGATCTAACTATTTGAACATTCTCTTTCAACTCTTTCAGTGCCAAAGGAAGGCTACGTCCTTCCCCACTACTACACTCACATACTGCATTCACAATGCATTTTTTTTGCCACAATTTTCTGAAAATACAGTAAAACCAGAAATGTTACGTTTTCAGAAAAATGCGTCAAAAAAACACATCGAGAACTCATGATGACAAAACAGCCTAGGACTTTTTAAGGCTGAAATAAAGCCTGAGTTCTGGTGAATATAGATTAGGATTTTTTTTTCAGTAATTTCAAATACTTGTAATAAATAAACTCCATGAAATGTTGGTGTTTTCTTACAAGAGCACACTATATATTCACATTCACAATGCTGCAGCATATCTCTGTCACATAATAAAATTTAAGTAATACACAGATATTAACAGACTATGCAAAGATGGTGAAGGTGGAGGGGGTATTTGGCAGAACTGGAATTGTAGCATGAATAGGCTGTAATAAGTATCTGCAGCTACATCTTAGAAGAATACAGCCTCTAAACAGTAGCCGCAATTTAATACCCTTTTCATAAATAACTAGCGCACTGAAAAATAAGCAACTTTTTTATATATATGTTATCAGTGAAATCTGCTTTTTTCTCCTCCTGGAGTTCTTTTCTAATCTCAATTCAAGGGTAATAGATGTATTGAGTGAAGACAGACTTTATCAGTAGTGAAATTGTAGATGACTGATGCTACTCATAAGATTCTATGAAGAAGTGGGGTGGCAGGGGGAGCTATGGCAGACACAGGCATTCTGCTGCAAGTTCACCTGAAGCGACTGTGTCAATTTTATCTTTTTACCATAGATTTAAAGTGTAACTGTCGTTACAGGAGAACTTGTAGCAGAATTTGTGTGTCTGCCTCTAGCGTCCCCCACCCCAATTCTTTATAGAGTATGAATAACAATTGTTATCTCTGATTATGTCACGCCAGGTGTGGGAAAGACTTAGTGCAACACAGAAGGAAGAGGGAAAGGGAGCCCAGACACTAGGGAAAGGGGGAAGTGGAGACCTCCTAGTCTCGTCTAGTGTCACCCTGTCTCAACTACCGTCCCTATATTGCCTCTTCAGCAATTGCTGCACGCGAACCTCGTCCTGTCTTTCTCTGGAGTATGGCTAAGGCTAGGGATGGGAGGAGATGAGCACTAGTCAATCTCCACTAAACTCTATAGACAACAAAGGTAGACAAACAGGAGAGAATGCTTAGCTGTTGACGACTCCAGACAAATGCGAACTCGGCCTCAAGCTCCAGAGAGGACGAAGTACTTCTCTTGCTAAGCCTTCCCAAGTAGAAAAGAATATAGCCGGCACCTCCCTCTCAGACACACCAGGTATATATACACCCAGGCCAGGGAGCTAATTACCAGAGGGAGGTAGCTGCTAGGTCCTAGAGACAGCCTCTCATCTAAGAAGATGTCTGTAATGCCAAACGTAGAGATCTCCTGCAACCCACTGCAGGGCGACTGTCTGTCACCTCTGATACACCCGTGACAGATTTCAGTAATGGTAATATCTGTCTTCTTTTACCTTCTTTAATCATATATCTCCCCAAACAACAGAACTTTATGAGCAGCAACTGACATCTCCTATCTAAATAATGAGAAAATCTGTCTTTCTGAAAACAGTTTTTATCTGGAAATTGTGAGTGAAAGATGTCAATTGTGCGCTGGTCTCTGCATGCTGAGTAATCTAACAAAGCGCTCTGAAGCAGGTTCGTTACCGCTAATCTGAGCGGCAACAGAGAGCACGCTGCCAATGTGCACATCGCACAGGGAACAGTGCACAGGGACGAACACAGCCCCTGAAACGAGGGTTACTGATAATGCTTCATTTCAGGGAGGGGGCAGGGGCTGTAGCAGTGACCGCAGCCTTTGCCCCTGATGACGCTTCATTTGAATGTCCCAACATACACTGGGATTTTCAAAGTGTCATCAGAAAGAAAGTGGAAAATAAATAAAAAGAAAAGTAGTTAGATTGTGTAGTTAGGGAATGAAAATACATTTTTAATTCCAGTACGTTAGAAAATAGTTTAGATTATGGCATTAAATAGATATGGATTAAGAAGGAAAATTACTTTGGACTTTGGACCACCCCTTTAAGTCTTAGGCTATGTTCGAATAGCTTTTTGCCCTAGGTTCAGTGACTCTATCAGAGCTTATGTTCAGACCCCCATAAAATGGGATTCGGGCGTTTGTGTTGAAAGTATGCTCTGTCGTGCATCATTTTTGCCCGTATACGCCTAGGTAAGGGGTCTGAACGTAAGCCCTGTTAGAGCCACTGAATGTGAACCCTGCCTTGCTTTTAACCAGGGAGTCAGTTCACCTGGTGCCCTCTGATGGACACAAAGCTGTGGAAGCTTAGGTATGCAGACTTTGAGGTTCTGAAGCAAGTCCTCAGTTTCAGTTTTTTTTACACACTGAGCAGAGACCAGATAGACATCCACACTTCTCCAAATCCTCTGCTCTCCTTTCTTAGATGCTTTTGCTTTCACTCTGCCATTGACTCTTCTTCCTTTGTTTCTCAGAGTCCATTACAATACACTGGCGGCGTGTGCCAACCAGGCAGGTCTAGTTGCTTCTGTTCCTCCACAAATCTTCTTTTCCTGGGAAGCAGCTCTCCAGTTCTCTAGGTTTCACAGGCACAGCAGGTGGACCATTGGCAAACCTCCATTTTATTTACTCCTGACTGATCCTCCCAACATCTCCCTTTGTCAAAGCATTCTATCACCATATACATCCCGCTGATATTCCTAGGCTCTTTCTAGTCCTACTCCACTATGTGCAGCCATTTTTGAAGCTGACAACTGTGGCCTGCTGTAGCATACAGCGTCAGCGATGCAGAGTGTCCCAACCAACCCATTATTCTTTATACCTTATGCACAGGCAGGGACAAATAAACGATATAGCAGTCTCTCGGATCACTTGAGTCACTTGAATAATTTCATAAATACATCTGGGGATCTTGTGTGGCAAATGGAGATAATACGAGTTACACTTCTTTCATAGTATTTTTAATTTTATGTCTGTGGTGTTGTCTTGTGTTATCTATCATTACTAAAATATTAAAGAAAGTCTGGATACTTCTATTAATATTCGTTCATGCATTAATGAAAACTGAACAATGCTACTGAACTGAGTATTTTCATATTTGGAGAAGTAACAAAGGGAAAACCAAAGTGCTGCAATCAACATGGCAGACAGAGGCACCGTCATAATGTTACACAGCCATATTTAACACTGTGCCGATAAAACTACAAAAGACAGCTGCATATAATATGTGCTCTGGAGAAGACCATGGGGCACATAGTGAAATGAATTTAATTCACAGACCGCGTTTATTACAAATATGGTTCCATTTCACTCAGAATACTAATTAACCATTGTTTGCTTGTTATCCCCAACCTTTCAGGTCTGCTGTTGTTAAAAATATAATACAGTATAAAGAAGAAAACATGTAAAATAGAACATGAGACTCTGAAAATACTGTTAGTTAGGTTCTTGTAATGAAAATAATGTGCAGAAAATAGGAGAAGGAAAACAAAAAGGCATTGAACTTTTATGGCACAATTAGTCATCTGTTTCATAAGAATATCCATTTTAATGTGGTTTTAAAATTCTAGAATTATGTCCAGAATTTTTAATGCATTTCTCATTAGACGGTAGAAAAGAAAAATAAGAGATATTCTGTTACTACAAGAAAGTATTTTTCAACTAATATATGGTAAATTAAAAGGGAACTCCAGTCAAATAATTCAGTATCCTGCAGGGGTTGACTAGTTTTGACATTTGCATCTCATAATCTGGAAGGATAACATCATAGGATGAATAATGAATAGGAAATAACAGCACAGGAACACAAAGTGCTTTTACAGTATGGTAAGAATGCAGAGATGTAACAGTACAGGGACATAGAAACAGCTACTAGCTATAGTGATATCACAACTACATAGGGCTGTCAAAGATATACATCAAACATTTTCCACACTCCAATTATATTAAAATTTCTGTTGGTCACACTGTTTTATCAGCGTTCACTGTATAAGGTTGCTGTTTTTTCAGTCAAAGGTTGCTGTCTTCTCAGTCACTGTTGTTCAGGTTTTAATGTCATATACAGTGGGGAAAAAAGTATTGTCAGCCACCAATTGTGCAAGTTCTCCCACTTAAAAAGATGAGCGAGGCCTGTCATTGACATCATAGATAGACCTCAACTATGAGAGACAAAATGAGAAAACAAATCCTGAAAATCACATTGTCTGATTTGTAAAGAATTTTTTTTCAAATTTTGGTGGAAAATAAGTATTTGGTCAATTACAAAAATTCATCTCAATACTTTGTTATATATCCTTTGTTGGCAATGACAGAGGTCAAACGTTTTCTGTGAGTCTTCACAAGGTTGGCACACACTGTTACTGGTATGTTAGCCCATTCCTCCATGTAGATCTCCTCTAGAGCAGTGATGTTTTGGGGCTGTCGCTGGGCAACATGGACTTCAACTCCCTAAAAAGGTTTTCTATAGGGTTTAGATCTGGAGACTGGATAGGACACTCCAGGACCTTGAAATGCTTCTTACAAAGCCACTCCTTCATTGCCCTGGCAATGTGCTTGGGATCATTGTCATGCTGAAAGACCCAGCCATGTTTCATCTTCAATACCCTTGCTGATGGAAGAAGGTTTGCACTCAAAATCTCACGATACATAGCCTCATTCATTATTTCATGTACACCGATCAGTCGTCCTGGTCCCTTGGCAGAGAAACAGCCCCAAAGCATGATGTTCCCACCCCCATGCTTCACAGTAGGTATGATGTTCTTTGGATGCAACTCAGCATTCTTTCTCCTCCAAACATGCCGAGTTGTGTTTCTACCAAACAATTCTACTTTGGTTTCATCTGACCATATGACATTCTCCCAATACTCTTCTGGTTCATCCAAATGCTCTCTAGCAAACTTCAGATGGGCCAGGACATGTAATGGCTTAAGCAGGGGGACACGTCTGGCATTGCAGGATCTGAGTCCCTGGCGGCGTAGTGTGTTACTGATGGTAGTGTCAAGGTAAAATATATATATTATAGAAAATCAATTAATCAATGTGTATGTGTGTATGAAAATGTGTATATGCACATGGATTATGTTAATAGTTAATGAATATATAACTAACAGCTTCTGTTCTAATTTGTAGACACGAACAACTAAATGATTTCCTGGGAATGACTATGCATGTGCATGGCTGATAACAGAGAGATTCATGTCAAGTTGGCAAAGATGACGCTGAGAGACAAACTTACCCCTCCCATCGGAATTCCTAAGGCGCTACTAAGGTCAAAAGATACATGGATGAACAAATTACAGCGTGCCGAGTTATCAGAAAAGAGCAATAAATTTTACTAATACCACCTAGAAGGAGAATGCTATTTAACCCCATGTCTTGCGTGGTTCAGTTTCTGAGTGGAGTTTTTCAACTAGATTAGCAGATTTGGTTAATTAGCTTCTCTGCATGCACTCGGACATGTTTAATTTGGAGGAGAGCAGTTACATAGTGTATTTTAAATTGGTGAAACCTCCACAAATGGTGCCGTGACTCGGATCACACTCGAGTGGAACTCTAGGTCTCGGGGTGCCCATCACCGGACCACCTACGGACGAGCCGGGACTGCTCAAAGCAAGAGCCTGATCAACTCTCATCACTGAATATGGTAAGTCTGCAGATTTAATGAATCCGTAGTGCTTACTCATATTTTGAGAGGTCTCTGGTGAGTTTGTGGTGTCTAGATTGGACCTTCTAGCGCCCCACTGACCACTTCAATTTGCACACTGTTCACTTTTCCCTTGGGAGTTGTGGCTCGTGGCTGCGGAGATCTGGATACATTTATAGCTGCAGGACCTATAGGACCTGCGATGATGTCATCACCCACGTGATCCCACCCGGAACCACGTGATTGGAAGCTCCGTCTGCTAACCCAGAGGAGACGCTGAAGGCATCGTGGCAGCGCTATCAGCACCAGCAGCTGTTTAACCTGGGTTGTGCGGTCTGCACAACCCACCCAGGTGAGCAGACCACTGTATCTGCACACATATTTCACTTCCATACAGGTTCACACAAGCACTGCGCTTTTCCACCCCACCCCTTTTTGTCTTCCATAGATTGGACCTTAGGGACAGCCCGTGCGACTGGGCGGGTCCCTGCTGTGTGATTCCAAGAACTCTGGTGTGTAGTCACTCCTGGCTAATGCTGCTCTGTGGTATCTTAGGCGTCCTGTTCCATTAGAACGATTTTTGTATGCAGGGGCGTACACTTAAGAATTTAGGAAAATTTCTTTGTTTATAACTCTGGCACGCGGGGAGTGACGTTGTTGCTGATAAGTCGTGTATTAAGTCGTCATTAGGACGCGGGCGCGCAGGGCAGATATATCCTCTATTAAGTCGTGTATTAAGTCGTGGGACACGCGGGGAGTGAAGTTACTGATAAGTCGTGTATTAAGACGTCATTAGGACGCGGGCACGTGGGGTTAACCAATCCTCTATTAAGACGTGGAATACGGGGGGAGTGAAGTTACTGATAAGTCATGTATTAAGACGTCATTAGGACGCGGGCACGCGGGATTAACCAATCCTCTATTAAGACGTGGAATACGCGGGGAGCCAACTGCATCGTTAAGTCGTATATTAAGACATCACTAGGACGCGGGTGCGCGGGGTGTTCAGTGCTTCATTAAGTTGTAAAAGAATCAATTCAGTGCTTGTTAGGGAGTGTAGGGACTTGTTACAATTCTACTTGTGTATCAGCTGCCTGGTCTGATCATAAGTCTAAGGGGACGGCACGCCTGGAGCCAAAATTATGAAAAAAAAGCTAAAGACATTGTTTGTGTTGCAGGGGTCGCTCGATCAGGAGCGACAGGACCCCAAAGATATAGTTGCTTGAAGAGAAGGAAGGAAATATGTAGAGAAAACTGAAAAAGTAATGTCATTGTGTGGGTTGTACCCGGGGGGGGGGGTAGATTACAGTACGAGATGTTAAATGCAGCAATTTGTGAAAACAGGGGAAAACTGGATAATGGGTCGTTGCAAAGTGAATACACGTTGAAAAAGGCTGCGCTGAGTTTATCAAAAGAAGGGAAAAAGTATGTGCAGAAACTTAAACAATTAACTAAAATATGCGAGCTACCAGATAAGGGCCGGTTACAGCTGCTAGAATGGCAAGAAATTATGAAAAGAAAAAGGGCAAGCTATAAGATAAAGGATTGCTACAAACAGCCTTGGCTTGGTATAGAACAGCAGAGAATTTGTCAAAAGAAGGGTGGGTGGAGGAAGAAAATACAGACAATAAGGGAAAGACGCTATGTTATGTGTATTACAAAGATACTGCTCTCCAGCCACCGCCCGATAATGGTGGACGGGGGGGTGGACCTGTACAAATTGCAGTCAGCAGAATCCTGATAATAGAGATACTTCTCTTGCATGCGGGGCACCACGTGCCAGACCTCACACTGTCCCTCCCCTCCCCACCATGACTCCGCCACCGCCCTATAATGGCGGCGCAATGAATTGTTGGGGGTGTTCTAATTGCTGCCAGCAGAATCCATTGTCAGCAGATTATTGTGTTGCATGTCACGCGCCCCGTCCAGGAGGCCCACCCCTTGCTACTACCCAAGCCACTCCTAGTGCCCCATCCTCATCTGTTATATCTATGTCTGCCCAAAGTTTCAACCCTTCCTGCAGCGGCCATGTTGCTAGACCCGTTGCATCACCTCCGGCCTCTGACCAGATGTCCCTTTCGGTGGCGGCCATCTTGGCGCACCGGGAATACAGGCCACAATACACACTACACCCGGAACATCAACAGTAACATTCACTCCTATATCAGTGTGTCTGGTTGTCACTCCGGATGGTGCGTACAATGTCCCAAAAGACTATGTCCCTCTCTATCCTCATTTGCCCAGTGAAACTCTATTTAATAGTCCGGAGTTCAGGCAGGCCCTTAACCGAAGGAGAAATACTATTGAACCGGAGGAGCCGTGGGATGAAGAGGTGGCAGCACCACCACCACCATCAGCGTCCACACCAATAAGCGATCCAGAAGGAAAACCAGATCGTGTGACATTTCGTACACCAGGATCAGAATTCCCTCCGGATCAGGAGGATTCCTGTGCCACCCTTTCAAATGAAGAATACCCACAGGTGTGGAAACCATGGACAGAAAGAATGATTTGGAAGTCATCAACAATACTAACAGCAGGTCTGGGGGATCTGATAACACAGAGGGTGGATGCAATAGTTAATGCAGCAAACCCTAGATTACAACATAGGGGAGGAGTGGCTAAGACTATTGTGCAAGCCGGAGGTAATGCTATTCAGGAAGAATGTAACAGCATTGTACATTCTTCAGGACCAGTCGAGGAAACAGACCTGGTAGCCACCAGACCAGGGAGATTACCATGCAGTCTTATCATTCATGCAGTAGGTCTAGTGTATGATGAAGATCATCATGATCAGTGTGTGTCACAACTTAGAGCTACAATCAACAGTATTCTGAACTATGTTGGAACAAGGAACCTTACTTCTATTGCTCTTCTTGCCATAAGTTCTGGAATGTATGGATTTCCTATGCAAGCCTGTGCCCAAGCAATAGTCCAAGCTATATGGGAGTATAGAGGACTAACTATGTTGGAGGAGATAAGACTAATTAGCAATGACTATCATAAATCTCAAATTCTCTGGAAAGTGCCACAGCTAGAGCAGACTCACTCAGCCGCCAGATGACCTCAGAAGATAACCCAAATGAACTATTTCCTGGACGAACAAGTCCTCCTCCTCTTGCTGTGTTTCCAGTATCTCCCTCAACATCTTCTCAGTCAGAATCTCCAGTGCCAGATTACCATAATAGATATGTGGCATTCACACCTTCGCAAGTTTATCGAGTGATTAGTCAACTACCTGACCCAGACAGACACCCTATGGCGTTCTACAGAAGAATCAGACAAATTCAACAAACTAAAGGCCCCGTCACACTAAGCGATATCGCTAGCGAGATCGCTGCTGTGTCACGGTTTTGGTGACTCACCAGCGACCTCACCAGCGATGTCGCTATGTGTGACACTTTGCAACGATCAGGCCCCTGCTGTGAGGTCGCTGATCGTTACAAAGTGTCCTGGACCATTTTTTGGTCGTTGGCCTCCCGCTGGCCAGCACACATCGCTGTGTGTGACCAGCGGGACCAACGATCTGGCTGGTAACTATGGTAAACAGCGGGTTACTAGGGGCACGCACGCACTTAGTAACCCGCTGTTTACCATAGATACCACTCTGCTACTGTGAGCGGAGGCTCCAGCGCACGGTAGCAGAGTGGTATCCATGGTAAACAGCGGGTTACTAGGGGCACACGCGCACTTAGTAACCCGATGTTTACCATAGTTACCAGCCTGCTCCTGCTTGCAGCAGGCTGGTAACGGGAGCAGGACATCGTGGAACGATTCTTTCCACGATATCGTTGCTCCCCTGATCGCTGGTGAGCCTGCCTGTTTGACAGCTCACCAGCGATGTATTAGCGATGCAGCAACGATCCCTGACAGGTCGTATCGTTGTCGGGATCGCTGCTGCATCGCTTAGTGTGACGGGGCCTTTATTCAGCCACTTGGAAAGATCTTCATGAAATCACTAGCATTAAAGCGGGAGATGCCTTCTGGCCAGTAGTTCAAGTAGCTCTGAATGACAGCCAAGTGACAGACAAGGAGACTTACCAATCAGGAGGAGTTTTTTGTCAACAACTTCAGCAATGGGCCAAGGAGCAGCTCACAAACTCATCTACCAGTGTATCGGACTGTACTCAAGAATCAGGGGAGAATGTCAAAAAATTTTACACCAGAATCTATACTCTGTTCAAGGATCAAGGGTTCGATGAAGGTCAGAGGATCCAACAGAATCTGCTAGTCACTCATTTGTTAGGGGACTCAGAGAGGAAATCTCAGCGAAGCTTACAGACTCCAGACCAGAATATGTGGACATGTCCCCGTGAAAGGTACTCCTCATTGCTAAGGCTATAGAGAAACAAATGTACAGAGGACCGAGTTTAAGACTAAGGGAACCAATGTGTTACCGTTGTAACCAACCCTGTCATTTCAGAAGAGGATGTCCAGAGAAAAGAGGGAATCCTTTCTATGGCTCGATGCCACTCTCCTACAACCCGCAATTTAAAAGAAGAGATTCTCCATGCTACCAAGGAAATCCACTGTACTCCCGCCAAGAGTATAGACAGTCATCAGGGCAGCCACCACAGAGAGAGTATGAGACAATGCCAAGAGAACCTGTGCAGAATTACAGAGACCAGCCACCGCAACAGATGTACCAAAATAACAGGGACCCACCATGCCGGTTTGCGGGGAAGACCAGAATTACCCCGCATAGGACAGTGGCAAACCCGTACTCACCTTGACCTCAGTTGAAAGCGCCCCCACTAAATCTGGATTAATTTCTACTGTCAAAATTGATGTAAAGGACAGAACTTTACCTTTCCTAGTAGACACGGGTGCAGCCAGATCAGTAATACAGTCAAGAGATTTTCCCTATGAATCGCTTATATCTGATGATTTCCTTTCATCGTGGGAGTGGATGGAAAACCACACTCATCCCAACTAACATTTCCATTGCCTATTGGGAAAGAACAGAAGCTGCTGGCCAGATTCCTCGTTTCAGACACCTGCCCGCTTAATTTGTTGGGAGCAGATCTACTCCAAAAGTTAAATGCTCAGAAATCATATGATGAGAATGGAATGCATCTAGATGTCTCTACTCCGTTATCATTAGAGGAACAAACAAAGGTACATGCCCTCCCATTGTGTGTCATCCAATTTGCAACAACAACCGCCATACCACAGCATTATCTTGACTGGATACCACCTGAACTCTGGTCTTAAGGTCCTGATGATATAGGCCGGCTGCCTGTCCCACCAGCGCCAGTCCAAGTTTTCCTGAAAGAAGGTGCACGGATTCCCAGACTCCCATAGTACCCACTGAAAGCAGCCCAAGATGTGTCATAAGATGCCCAGATCCAAGAATTACTCAAGAAAGGAGCATTAATTCCCTGTGTGTCTCCTGCTAATACTCCATTGTTTCCAGTGAGGAAGAAGACTGCAAGAGGAGAACCGGATAAATTTAGGATGGTGCAAGATCTGAGAGCTGTGAGTGCAGTTGCAATCCTGGAGACCCCAGTGGTGCCAAATCCACATACATTACTCAGTGACATTCCCCCTGAGGCAATGCATTTTACAGTAATCGACTTGTCAAACGCCTTCTTCAGTGTGCCTCTGCATCCAGGCTGTCAGTATCTTTTTGCTTTTACGCACAGAGGAGTACAGTACACCTGAACCATTATGCCTCAAAGAGCTCAGAACTCTCCTCATCACTTCACACTGGCCTTAGCTACCTGTCTCCAACCCTGGAAAAGTGAGAACCCTGATGTCACATTGATACAATATGTCGATGATCTACTCCTCTGTTGTCCAGACGACCAAACTTGCCACAGGTTCAGCTATTCTTTGCTCCAATTTCTGGCCACCATCAGATGCAAAGTTACTCTGCGAAAGCTACAATGGTGTTGTACCAAAGTTGTGTTTTTGGGTCATTGCATATCCCAAGGTACCAAGCATTTCATCGAAGAGCGGAAAACTGCCATCCGTGACATCCCGTACCCGAGAACTGTCAAACAACTCCAAGCTTTCCTGGGAATGGTCACATACTGCAGGCAGTGGATCCCTAATGCGTCAGCTCTTATGCAACCTCTATATGATCGGGTCCACTCTTCTGAACTTGACCTAGAAGTTGAAGATGCAATGGACCAGTTGAAAGAAATCATCATTTCAGCCCCTGCACTGGGGATTCCCAACTATGAATTTCCATTCTTTCTATTTGTCTCTGAAGCATGTGGCCATGCCTCAGGAGTTCTGGCACCCAAAACATGGAGGCCACATGAGACCCATCGGATATTATTCCAGTAAATTGGATCCAGTGGCGCAGATAGCTCCAACATGTCTCAAAGCTGTGCTGGCAGCTACAGAACTCCTCCGCAGAACAGCAGATGTTGTATTTGGCCATCCTACAACTATATTAGCCCCTCATGATTTGAAAGCTATCCTTGCACAAACCCAGCACAACCATCTATCTATGCAACGTCGTGTCAGAATCCAATGTGAAATCCTTTTACCAGAAAATATAGCTCTTCAGCGATGTACTGTCTTGAACCCCGCCACTCTGCTTCCTCTATCAAACGGGGGACTGCTCTGAAGACTTAGGGGGGTCCTCAGAAGACCGTGAATACCCTGATTCGAGTGACCATGATTGCCTTGAGGTCATGAAGGCCGAAACCTCTCACCTACCTACTGTCTCTGAGAAGCCACTGCCTGAAGCGGATCTGATACTGTATACTGATGGGTCCAGATACACAGATGAATAAGGAACTTATCATACCGTATATGTGGTGGTGTCCCCACCAATGGTTGTTTTTGCTGGACCAATGCCATCTTACATGTCAGCTCAAGAGGCTGAACTGTATGCTCTGACCGAAGCCTGCAATTGCGCAGAGAGTCGAGTGGCCAATATCTACATGGACTCGAGGTACCGATTTGGGATTGCCCACGACTTTGGCCTGATATGGGCCCTGAGGGGCTACAAGACAGCCAGTGGAGCTCCAATCCGGAATGCAGCGGCAGTGAGAAGTCTGCTAGAAGCTCTGAAGTTACTTGGGCAAGTGGCTGTGATCAAAATTAAGACTCATGGGAAACTGAATTCAGAGGAAGCCAAGGGGAATCGTCTGGCTGACATTACAGCAAAAGCTGCAGCTATGGAATCAATATTTCCAGAGGAAGCAGAGCTGTCGGGGGGTACTGAGGTGTTTGTGCTTACCAGAAGTCAGAGACAACGAGGGGATGAGGAAGAAACGGGAATGAGAAATTTGGGGTTGGAAGAAGAATAGGAGGAAGATGAAGAGGAGCAAAGACTGGAAGAGACACACAGGACTTAAGTGGACCGGCAGAATGCGGTAACGGAAGAAGGAAAACAAGGATGGATCGGACGGGGAGGAACGTTTTGTAATGACGGAATCTGGAGAGTGGGAAGAAGAATATGTCTGCTAAGAGCACTGTATCCTGCAGTGGTTCAGTAGGCTCATGGAAAGGTACATAGAGGGAAGAATCAGATGATTTCAGCTATCAATAAACTCTATATTGCACCCAAGATCTCAGCTCTTGCTACAAACTATACTAGGAGCTGTGAGATTTGTAACACTTGTAATCCCGGAAGAACAGAACATGTGCCAAAGAAGAAACTGGCAAAGTCACTGTATCCTTTCCAGAGAATTCAAATTGATCATATGCAATTACCCAAGAGTGGAAGATATGAATATGTTCTGGTTTTGGTGGATATGTTTTCCGGCTGGACAGAAGCATACCTAGTAGCCAACATGACTTCTAGAACTACAGTGAAAATGCTTCTGACAGAACTTATCTGCAGATTCGGGATTCCAGAAGTGATTGAAAGTGATCAAGGATCCGTCTTCACTGCAGAAGTTACCAAATCAATCTGGGAGATGATTGCGGCGGATGTGGGCCTGCATACTCCTTATCTTCCTCAAAATAACGGCAAAGTTGAAAGGATGAATGGCACTTTAAAAAACAAAATTCTTAAAGCCAGTAAAGAATTGTCACTTCCATGGCCGGAGGTGCTGCCTATTTTCCTATGCTCAGTCCGAAATACCCCGAGACAACCCACAGGGCCACACCATATGAGATCTTGTTTGGGGGGCCACCTAGAATGGGTCGATATTACCCACAGCAGCTTAGTTCAGAGAATGATAAGCTTGTGAATTTTGCTGTCGGACTTGCTAAAGAGTTAAAACTAACACATGCTCCAGTGTACTCTTCTATTTCAGACTCAGATCTTGAACCAGGTACTCACAGCATCCAGCCTGGAGATTTTGTCTGGACAAAGAATCACGCGCGAGGCACACTGTATGCCAGATTTGAAGGGCCCTACCAAGTGTTGCTTACATCACCTATGGCTGTGAAGATCGAAGGCCGAACATCATCGGTCCACACATCCCATTGCAAGAAGGCGGTCTCAGACCCACAACCTTGATGTTCCTTTGTCTGATGACAGTAGCTGAGGGGAAGCCTTTGTTACTGTAACATGTGCATTCCAAGCAATTATTACTAAAGAAAATGATATTCTAGTTTTCTGGTACAACACTTCCTTGAATGTGGTGACATGAAGATTAGGATTAGACTGGAGGGCAAATGGACTGGTTAATGTGCCTTAACTAAAGCAATAATGTCTGTTTACCTTATATCTGAGTCCCAGGAAGCCAAAGAGGAAATAGAGGCTGAGTTTGCAGGTACATACAGGGCCAAGAGAGAAGTTAACCCCAAAGGCGGTTTTGACCCACATATATATATTGATGTTTTCGGAGTGCTTAGGGGGGTGCCAGACGAATTCAAGGCCCGAGACCAAGTGAAGGTGGGATTTGAGTTCATAATACCCATAATAACCGTTAACAAGAACATAGATTGGATAAATTACATATTTTATAACCAACAAAGATTTGTCAATTACACCAAAGATGCCTTACAAGGGATAGCTGACCAACTAGCACCCACATCTACCATGGCCTTCCAAAACATAATAGCTCTGGATGTGTTACTTGCAGAAAAAGGAGGGGTATGCAAAATGATAGGTGAGCATTGTTGTACTTATATCCCAGACAATACCGGCCCCACAGGGAAAGTTACTAAGGCTCTCAAAATCTATGAGCAAACAGTTCCCCTTAGAACAAAAGTGTTGTACCAGAGAGATTACCGGAAGTAAATGAGTTTGTAAAGTTAATATCCATATTTCTGTGTTAGGGGTGGCCCTCAATTACCCAGTCACTAGATCTTTTAGGGTCTCCAACCCTTTCCTGTAGGTCTTCGTATGAGTTAGATTTAGGAACGTCGGTTGGTCCGTCTAAAAGGGACTGGGCGCCCGTCACATCGTAGGGTTCCAGAATAGCCTTAACATAGGGTCAATTCTTCTCCCCCTCTGATTTTTAGCATATGGATATTAAAAGCAAATAATTGATTTTAGGGGGGTCTGTCAAGGTAAAATATATATATTATAGAAAATCAATTAGTTTCTTTAAATAGATTACCTAATCAGTGTGAATCAATATAGAGATGATGGAATACTCTATGTGTATGTATGTATGCAAATGTGTATTTGCACATGGATTATGTTAATAGTTAATGAATATATAACTAACAGCTTCTGTTCTAATTTGTTTCTATCTATCTAATCTATGTGTGATGCTCTATTCTTTCTGTTCTAAATTGTCGGGTACCGATGCTGAATTGCCGGCCTGCTTTTTTAAAGAGACGGTGAATGAAAATACTATTATTTTTTTTTAATAAATCCTTTATCACTAAATGACAAGTACAGTAACCAACACTGTCACTGTACTTCTTATATATGTGACTGACATGTTTCTATCTATCTAATCTATGTGTGATGCTCTATTCTTTCTGTTCTAAATTGTCGGGTACTGGTGTATGCCGCTGCTGAATTGCCGGCTTTTCATGTTTCACTGTGAGCACTGTTCCCATCGATTTGGGCAACCACTGTAATGCCACAACCACCATGGCTGTGACATTACAGTGAGTGGCAGACAATCCCTGCATGATGTGAAAAAATCCAGTTACGCTTTTGGTGCACGAACAGTTATCGAACATAACCTCGAACAGCCGAATTTTTTGCAAATCGTTCGCGTTCGTCGAACGACTTGAACACCGCCCAAAACAGCTCGAATTTGAGATTGGCGAACAGTTCTAGTCGAACACCACTCATCTCTAGTCTTCACCATAGTGGAGTTTGGAGTGTGACTGTTTGAGGTTGCGGACAGGTGTCTTTTATACTGATAACAAGTTCAAACAGGTGCCAGTACTACAGGTAATGAGTGGAGGACAGAGGAGGAGCCTCTTAAAGAAGAAGTTACAGGTCTGTGAGATCCAGAAATCTTGCTTATTTGTAATTAACCAAATACTTATTTTCCACCAAAATTTTAAAAAAAATTCTTTCCAAATCAGACAATGTGATTTTCAGGATTTGTTTTCTCATTTTGTCTCTCATAGTTGAGGTCTACCTATGATGTCAATTACAGGCCTTTCTCATCTTTTTAATGAAAGAAGAGCAGCGTGCAGTGATTATTTTTTTTGTGTCTGGTGCCGATATTTATCAAAAACTTTGTACACAGTATAGAGAAAGTGTTTTGTCATGAAAAAGTATGTAAGAATTAATAGAAAAGTTCAAAAAAGATCGCACAAGTGTCAACCATGAAGGAGGAGCTGCACACCCGTCCATGTCCATGACTGATGACAGTGGTAGTATTTTTTCTGGCTAATCATCCCCTGTAAGAAGCCTTATGAGGATGAAGATTCTCGGCACAGAAAGAGGTAAAGACTAGTGTTGAGCGAGCACTAAAATGCTCGGGTGCTCGAAGCTCGGGCCGAGCTCGCCGTGATACTCAGTTGCTTGACCCGAGCAGCGAGCCCAATGTTAGTCTATGGGAGAACCGAGCATTTTTGCGGCGGCACCCCCGGCAGTCTGTAGAAAGCCTAAAAAGTGCCCAAAACGATACTGACAGTGCTCAAAAGACATGGGGACAGCATGGGCATCGCCCCAGGAAGCATTTTTGACCCCCAGGTCACTGCTGTCAACAACGTGGTCAGAGGTATTAAGCCACTTTTACGGGCTCACAAAAAAACGTTCAAAAACGAAATTGAAACGTTTTTCCTGTGAAATATGTTAAGGAACTTCCTTTCCAGAGTAAATACTGGTCTATAAGGTAAAATAAATAACCAAAAACAAAAATACTCCTCCACACCTTGGGCTATGTTCACAAGTAGCATTTTTTATGCGTTTTTGCACTTTTATATTGCTTTCAATCGTGACAAATGCATTCACCGGGAAATGTCATTTTAACATTTTACAATCTTATCTGGCCATGTGCTGTGTGACACATGCATACAGTGCTGAAAAGACAAGGGAACAGCATGTGGAAGACCCCTGGAAGCATTTCAGACCCCCAGGTCACTGCTGTCAACAACATGGTCAGAGGTATTAAGCCACTTTTACGGGCTCACAAAAAAACGTTCAAAAACGAAACTGAAACGGTTTTCCTGTGAAATATGTTAAGGAACTTCCTTTCCAGGGTAAATATTTGTCTATAAGGTAAAATAAATAACCAAAAACAAAAATACTCCTCCACACCTTGGGCTATGTTCACAAGTAGCATTTTTTATGCGTTTTTGCACTTTTATATTGCTTTCAATCGTGACAAATGCTTTCACCGGGAATTGTCATTTTAACATTTCACAATCTTATCTGGCCATGTGCTGTGTGACACATGCATACAGTGCTGAAAAGACATGGGAACAGCATGGGGAAGACCCCTGGAAGCATCTCTGACACCCTGGTCACTGCCTAAAAGTGTGCCCATCAGAAGTGATCCTTTCCGCATCAGAAGATGCAGACTTGCTACTATCCCTGTGCAGGTCCTTGTCCCAGGGCAGTGTTCAATTGTACCTCCCCCATTCCTTGCAATGCAAGCGCAAGTATGCAGCCTGCCACCCACCCACCCCCAGGCTGCAATACCATACTGCTAGCTTGCTTGCACTTGAAATGGGGCCTTTAAGTTTGGAGGAGGCCGAAGCTGGCCACTACCTCATGGCTGCTTCGGCAGCGAGGTATTCATACTCAGTCCCCAGCCGCCCAGCGGCCGGGTGTCCACGCTCCCTCCTCCGAGGATTGCTGAATGATTTCCTGCTACTATCCCAGTTCTATGACTCCCATTAAAACAAAGCTTCAGGTGATGAATGATGGATGAGGTGGTGGCAAAGGAGAAAGAGCAGGAGGAACAGGGACCATTCACATCAATATCAGGCCAGTCAACCACACATGTCTTGTAGGATATGTTTCTTTACCAACAGGAGCGGTTTGGCTACACAGCTAAAGGGCATACAGTGAGTGCAATGCCTACCAAAAATTTCGAGGCACTCCAATGCCCCTTGGAAGTGACATGCAGGTCACAGGGCCTTAACTAAACCATTATTTCCATTTATAGCAACTGGGCCTCCTGTGCACTGTTGGCCTAAGCAGTGAATGGAAGGCTTTCCAAAAATTATGAGGAACTGCAATGCCCCTTGAAACAGACGTGGATTACAGTGTACTAAAAACCTTCTACCCATTATTGGGGAGTGGGTCTCCCTTAGTGTTCGCCTATGCATTGAAAAGCAAAAGCTGACTAAAATTAGGAGGAAATGCAATGCCCGTTGGAAGAATGGTGGAGGTTGCAGAGGAATAAAAAGACAATATCAATGCCCCTTGGAAAAGTGGAGGAGGTCGCAGTAGCTTAACAAGACGGTTTTAATGCCCCTTGGAAGAGACGTGGAGGTCGCAGTAGCTTAACAAGACGGTTTTAATGCCCCTTGGAAGAGACCTGGAGGTTGCAGTAGCTTAACAAGACTGTTTTAATGCCCCTTGGAAAAGTGGTGGAGGTCACAGTAGCTTAACAAGATGGTTATAATGCCCCTTGGAAGAGAGGTGGAGGTCACAGTAGCTTAAAAAGATGGTTTTAATGCCCCTTGGAAGAGACGTGGAGGTTGCAGTAGCTTAACAAGATGGTTTTAATGCCCCTTGGAAAAGTAGTGGAGGTTGCAGTAGCTTAACAAGACGGTTTTAATGCCCCTTGGAAGAGACGTGGAGGTCGCAGTGGAATAAAAAGACAATATCAATGTCCCTTGAAAACGTGGTGGAGGTCGCAGTAGCTTAACAAGATGGTTTTAATGCCCCTGGGAAAAGTGGTGGAGGTCGCAGTAGCTTAACAAGACGGTTTTAATGCCCCTTGGAAGAGACGTGGAGGTTCCAGTAGCTTAACAAGACGGTTTTAATGCCACTTGGAAGAGACGTGGAGGTCGCAGTAGCTTAACAAGATGGTTTTAAAGCCCCTTGGAAAAGTGGTGGAGGAAGCAGTAGCTTAACAAGATGGTTTTAATGCCCCTTGGAAGAGACGTGGAGGTCGCAGTAGCTTAACAAGACGGTTTTAATGTCCCTTGGAAGAGTGGTGGAGGTCGCAGTAGCTTAACAAGACGGTTTTAATGCGCCTTGAAGAAGTGGTGGAGGACGCAGTAGCTTAACAAGACTGGTTTAATGCCCCTTCGAAGAGTGGTGGAGGTCGCAGTAGCTTAACAAGACGGTTTTATTGCCCCTTGGAAAAGTGGTGGAGGTCGCAGTAGCTTAACAAGACGATATTAATGCCCCTTGGAAGAGACGTGGAGGTTGCAGTAGCTTAACAAGACGGTTTTAATGCCACTTGGAAGAGACGTGGAGGTCGCAGTAGCTTAACAAGACGGTTTTAATGCCCCTTGGAAGAGACTTGGAGGTCGCAGTGGAATAAAAACACAATATCAATGCCCCTTGAAAATGTGGTGGAGGTCGCAGTAGCTTAACAAGACGGTTTTAATTCCCCTGGAAAAAGTGGTGGAGGTCGCAGTTGCTTAACAAGACGGTTTTAATGCCACTTGGAAGAGACGTGGAGGTCACAGTAGGTTAACAAGATGGTTTTAATGCCCCTTGGAAGAGAAGTGGAGGTCGCAGTAGCTTAACAAGACGGTTTTAATGCCCCTTGGAAGAGTGGTGGCAGTCGCAGTAGCTTAACAAGACGGTTTTAATGCCCTTTGGAGAAGTGGTGGAGGACGCAGTAGCTTAACAAGATGGTTTTAATGCCCCTTGGAAGAGACTTGGAGGTCGCAGTGGAATAAAAACACAATATCAATGCCCCTTGAAAATGTGATGGAGGTCGCAGTAGCTTAACAAGACGGTTTTAATGCCCTTGGAAAAAGTGGTGAAGGTCGCAGTAGCTTAACAAGACGGTTTTAATGCCACTTGGAAGAGACGTGGAGGTCACAGTAGGTTAACAAGATGGTTTTAATGACCCTTGGAAGAGAAGTGGAGGTCGCAGTAGCTTAACAAGACGGTTTTAATGCCCCTTCGAAGAGTGGTGGAGGTCGCAGTAGCTTAACAAGACGGTTTTAATGCCCCTTGGAAAAGTGGTGGAGGTCGCAGTAGCTTAACAAGACGGTATTAATGCCCCTTGGAAGAGACGTGGAGGTTGCAGTAGCTTAACAAGACGGTTTTAATGCCCCTTGGAAGAGACGTGGAGGTCGCAGTAGCTTAACAAGACGGTTTTAATGCCCCTTGGAAGAGATTTGGAGGTCGCAGTGGAATAAAAACACAATATCAATGCCCCTTGAAAACGTGGTGGAGGTCGCAGTAGCTTAACAAGACGGTTTTAATGCCTCTGGAAAAAGTGGTGGAGGTCGCAGTAGCTTAACAAGACTGTTTTAATGCCACTTGGAAGAGACGTGGAGGTCACAGTAGGTTAACAAGATGGTTTTAATGCCCCTTGGAAGAGAAGTGGAGGTCGCAGTAGCTTAACAAGACGGTTTTAATGCCCCGTCGAAGAGTGGTGGAGGTCGCAGTAGCTTAGCAAGACGGTTTTAATGCCCCTTGGAAAAGTGGTGGAGGTCGCAGTAGCTTAACAAGACGGTTTTAATACCCCTTGGAAAAGTGCTGGAGGTTACAGTAGCTTAACAAGATGGTTTTAATGCCCCTAGGAAAAGTGGTGGAGGTCGCAGTAGCTTAACAAGATGGTTTTAATGCCCCTTGGAAGAATGGTGGAGGTCGCAGTAGCTTAACAAGACGGTTTTAATGCCCCTTGGAAGAGACTTGGAGGTCGCAGTGGACTAAAAACACAATATCAATGCCACTTGAAAATGTGGTGGAGGTCGCAGTAGCTTAACAAGACGTTTTTAATTCCCCTGGAAAAAGTGGTGGAGGTCGCAGTAGCTTAACAAGATGGTTTTAATGCCCCTTGGAAGAGACGTGGAGGTCACACTAGGTTAACAAGACGGTTTTAATGCCCCTTGGAAGAGACGTGGAGGTCGCAGTAGCTTAATAAGACGGTTTTAATGCCCCTTGGAAGAGACGTGGAGTTCGCAGTAGCTTAACAAGACGGATTTAAAGCCCCTTGGAAAAGTGGTGGAGGTCGCAGTAGCTTAACAAGACGGTTTTAATGCCACTTTGAAGAGATGTGGAGGTAACAGTAGGTTAACAAGATGGTTTTAATGCCCCTTGGAAGAGAAGTGGAGGTCGCAGTAGCTTAACAAGATGGTTTTAATGCCCCTTCGAAGAGTGGTGGAGGTCGCAGTAGCTTAACAAGACGGATTTAAAGCCCCTTGGAAAAGTGGTGGAGGTCGCAGTAGCTTAACAAGACGGTTTTAATACCCCTTGAAAAAGTGCTGGAGGTCACAGTAGCTTAACAAGATGGTTTTAATGTCCCTAGGAAAAGTGGTGGAGATCACAGTAGCTTAACAAGACGGTTTTAATGCCCCTTGGAAGAATGGTGGAGGTCGCAGTAGCTTAACAAGACGGTTTTAATGCCAGTTGGAGAAGTGGTGGAGGACGCAGTAGCTTAACAAGACGGTTTTAATGACCCTTGGAAGAGACTTGGAGGTCACAGTGGACTAAAAACACAATATCAATGCCACTTGAAAACGTGGTGGAGGTCGCAGTAGCTTAACAAGACGGTTTTAATGCCCCTGGAAAAAGTGGTGGAGGTCGCAGTAGCTTAACAAGATGGTTTTAATGACCCTTGGAAGAGAAGTGGAGGTCGCAGTAGCTTAACAAGACAGTTTTAATGCCCCTTCGAAGAGTGGTGGAGGTCGCAGTAGCTTAACAAGACGGTTTTAATGCCCCTTGGAAAAGTGGTGGAGGACGCAGTAGCTTAACAAGACGGTTTTAATGCCTCTTGGAAGAGACTTGGAGGTCGCAGTGGAATAAAACACAATATCAATGCCCCTTGAAAATGTGGTGGAGGTCAAAGTAGCTTAACAAGACGGTTTCAATGCCTCTGGAAAAAGTGGTGGAGGTCGCAGTAGCTTAACAAGACAGTTTTAATGCCCCTTGGAAGAGACGTGGAGGTCACACTAGGTTAACAAGACGGTTTTAATGCCCCTTGGAAGAGACGTGGAGGTCGCAGTAGCTTAATAAGACGGTTTTAATGCCCCTTGGAAGAGACGTGGAGGTCGCAGTAGCTTATCAAGATGGTTTTAATGCCCCCTGGAAGAGATTTGGAGGTCGCAGTGGAATAAAAACACAATATCAATGCCCCTTGAAAATGTGGTGGAGGTCGCAGTAGCTTAACAAGACGGTTTTAATGCCTCTGGAAAAAGTGGTGGAGGTCGCAGTAGCTTAACAAGACGGTTTTAATGCCACTTGGAAGAGACGTGGAGGTCACAGTAGGTTAACAAGATGGTTTTAATGCCCCTTGGAAGAGAAGTGGAGGTCGCAGTAGCTTAACAAGACGGTTTCAATGCCCCTTCGAAGAGTGGTGGAGGTCGCAGTAGCTTAACAAGACGGATTTAAAGCCCCTTGGAAAAGTGGTGGAGGTCGCAGTAGCTTAACAAGACGGTTTTAATACCCCTTGAAAAAGTGCTGGAGGTCACAGTAGCTTAACAAGATGGTTTTAATGCCCCTAGGAAAAGTGGTGGAGGTCGCAGTAGCTTAACAAGAAAGTTTTAATGCCCCTTGGAAGAATGGTGGAGGTCGCAGTAGCTTAACAAGACGGTTTTAATGCCCCTTGGAGAAGTGGTGGAGGACGCAGTAGCTTAACAAGACGGTTTTAATGCCCCTTGGAAGAGACATGGAGGTCGCAGTGGACTAAAAACACAATATCAATGCCACTTGAAAATGTGGTGGAGGTCGCAGTAGCTTAACAAGACGGTTTTAATGCCCCTGGAAAAAGTGGTGGAGGTCGCAGTAGCTTAACAAGATGGTTTTAATGACCCTTGGAAGAGAAGTGGAGGTCGCAGTAGCTTAACAAGACAGTTTTAATGCCCCTTCGAAGAGTGGTGGAGTTCGCAGTAGCTTAACAAGACGGTTTTAATGCCCCTTGGAAAAGTGGTGGAGGTCGCAGTAGCTTAACAAGATGGTATTAATGCCCCTTGGAAGAGACGTGGGGGTTGCAGTAGCTTAACAAGACGGTTTTAATGCCATTTGGAAGAGACGTGGAGGTCGCAGTAGCTTAACAAGACGGTTTTAAAGCCCCTTGGAAGAGACTTGGAGGTCGCAGTGGAATAAAAACACAATATCAATGCCCCTTGAAAATGTGGTGGAGGTCGCAGTAGCTTAACAAGATGGTTTTAATGCCCCTGGAAAAAGTGGTGGAGGTCGCAGTAGCTTAACAAGACGGTTTTAATGCCACTTGGAAGAGACGTGGAGGTCACAGTAGGATAACAAGATGGTTTTAATGCCCCTTGGAAGAGATGTGGAGGTCGCAGTAGCTTAACAAGACGGTTTTAATGCCCCTTGGAAGAGACGTGGAGGTCACAGTAGCTTAACAAGACGGTTTTAATGTCCCTTGGAAGAGTGGTGGAGGTCGCAGTAGCTTAACAAGACGGTTTTAATGCCCCTTGAAGAAGTGGTGGAGGACGCAGTAGCTTAACAAGACGGTTTTAATGCCCCCTGCAAGAGACTTGGAGGACGCAGTGGAATAAAAACACAATATCAATGCCCCTTGAAAATGTGGTGGAGGTCATAGTAGCTTAACAAGACGGATTTAATGCCCTTGAAAAAAGTGGTGGAGGTCGCAGTAGCTTAACAAGACGGTTTTAATGCTACTTGGAAGAGACGTGGAGGTCACAGTAGGTTAACAAGATGGTTTTAATGCCTCTTGGAAGAGAAGTGGAGGTCGCAGTAGCTTAACAAGACGGGTTTAATGCCCCTTCGAAGAGTGGTGGAGGTCGCAGTAGCTTAACAAGACGGTTTTAATGCCCCTTGGAAAAATGGTGGAGGTCGCAGTAGCTTAACAAGACGATATTAATGCCCCTTGGAAGAGACGTGGAGGTTGCAGTAGCTTAACAAGACGGTTTTAATGCCACTTGGAAGAGACGTGGAGGTCGCAGTAGCTTAACAAGACGGTTTTAATGCCCCTTGGAAGAGACGTCGAGGTCGCAGTGGAATAAAAACACAATATCAATGCCCCTTGAAAATGTGGTGGAGGTCGCAGTAGCTTAACAAGACGGTTTTAATTCCCCTGGAAAAAGTGGTGGAGGTCGCAGTTGCTTAACAAGACGGTTTTAATGCCACTTGGAAGAGACGTGGAGGTCACAGTAGGTTAACAAGATGGTTTTAATGCCCCTTGGAAGAGAAGTGGAGGTCGCAGTAGCATAACAAGACGGTTTTAATGCCCCTTGGAAGAGACGTGGAGGTCGCAGTAGCTTAACAAGACGGTTTTAATGCCCCTTGGAAGAGTGGTGGCAGTCGCAGTAGCTTAACAAGACGGTTTTAATGCCCTTTGGAGAAGTGGTGGAGGACGCAGTAGCTTAACAAGATGGTTTTAATGCCCTTTGGAAGAGACTTGGAGGTTGCAGTGGAATAAAAACACAATATCAATGCCCCTTGAAAATGTGATGGAGGTCGCAGTAGCTTAACAAGATGGTTTTAATGCCCCTAGGAAAAGTGGTGGAGATCGCAGTAGCTTAACAAGACGGTTTTAATGCCCCTTGGAAGAATGGTGGAGGTCGCAGTAGCTTAACAAGACGGTTTTAATGCCCCTTGGAGAAGTGGTGGAGGACGCAGTAGCTTAACAAGATGGTTTTAATGCCCCTTGGAAGAGACTTGGAGGTCTCAGTGGACTAAAAACACAATATCAATGCCACTTGAAAATGTGGTGGAGGTCGCAGTAGCTTAACAAGACGGTTTTAATGCCCCTGGAAAAAGTGGTGGAGGTCGCAGTAGCTTAACAAGATGGTTTTAATGACCCTTGGAAGAGAAGTGGAGGTCGCAGTAGCTTAACAAGACAGTTTTAATGCCCCTTCGAAGAGTGGTGGAGGTCGCAGTAGCTTAACAAGACGGTTTTAATGCCCCTTGGAAAAGTGGTGGAGGTCGCAGTAGCTTAACAAGATGGTATTAATGCCCCTTGGAAGAGACGTGGAGGTTGCAGTAGCTTAACAAGACGGTTTTAATGCCATTTGGAAGAGACGTGGAGGTCGCAGTAGCTTAACAAGATGGTTTTAAAGCCCCTTGGAAGAGACTTGGAGGTCGCAGTGGAATAAAAACACAATATCAATGCCCCTTGAAAATGTGGTGGTGGTCGCAGTAGCTTAACAAGACGGTTTTAATGCCCCTGGAAAAAGTGGTGGAGGTCGCAGTAGCTTAACAAGACGGTTTTAATGCCACTTGGAAGAGACGTGGAGGTCACAGTAGGTTAACAAGATGGTTTTAATGCCCCTTGGAAGAGATGTGGAGGTCGCAGTAGCTTAACAAGACGGTTTTAATGCCCCTTGGAAGAGTGGTGGAGGTCACAGTAGCTTAAAAAGACGGTTTAAATGCCCCTTCGAAGAGACATGGAGGTCACAGTGGAATAAAAAAGACAATATCAGTGCCCCTTGAAAATGTGGTGGAGGACGCAGTAGCTTAGCAAGACGGTTTTAATGCCACTGGAAAAAGTGGTGGAGGTCGCAGTAGCTTAACAAGACGGTTTTAATGCCCCTGGGAAAAGTGGTGGTGGTCTCAGTAGCTTAACAATATGGTTTTAATGCCCCTTGGAAGAATGGTGGAGGTCGCAGTAGATTAACAAGACGGTTTTAATGCCCCTTGGAAGAGACGTGGAGGTCGCATTAGCTTAACAAGACGGTTTAAATGCCCCTTGGAAGAGACGTGGAGGTCGCAGTAGCTTAACAAGATGGTTTTAATGCCCCTTGGAAGAGATGTGGAAGTCGCAGCAGCTTAACAAGATGGTTTTAATGCCCCTTGGAAAAGTGCTGGAGGTTCCAGTAGCTTAACAAGACGGTTTTAATGCCCCGTGGAAGAGACGTGGAGGTCGCAGTAGCTTTACAAGATGGTTTTAATGGCCCTTGGAAGAGACGTTGAGGTCGCAGAAGCTTAACAAGACGGTGTTAATGCCCCGTGGAAGAGACGTGGAGGTCGCAGTAGCTTAACAAGACGGTTTTAATGCCTCTTGGAAGAGACTTGGAGGTCGCAGTGGAATAAAAACACAATATCAATGCCCCTTGAAAATGTGGTGGAGGTCAAAGTAGCTTAACAAGACGGTTTCAATGCCCCTGGAAAAAGTGGTGGAGGTCGCAGTAGCTTAACAAGACAGTTTTAATGCCCCTTGGAAGAGACGTGGAGGTCACACTAGGTTAACAAGACAGTTTTAATGCCCCTTGGAAGAGACGTGGAGGTCACAGTAGCTTAATAAGACGGTTTTAATGCCACTTGGAAAAGTGGTGAAGGTTGCAGTAGCTTAACAAGTCGGTTTTAATGCCTTTGGAAGAGATGTGGAGGTCGCAGTAGCTTAAAAAGACGGTTTTAATGCCCCTTGGAGAAGTGGTGGAGGTCGCAGTAGCTTAGCAAGATGGTTTTAATGCCCCTTGGAAGAATGGTGGAGGTCGCAGTAGCTTAACAAGACTGTTTCAATGCCCCTGGAAAAAGTGGTGGAGGTCGCAGTAGCTTAACAAGACAGTTTTAATGCCCTTTGGAAGAGACGTGGAGGTCACACTAGGTTAACAAGACGGTTTTAATGCCCCTTGGAAGAGACGTGGAGGTCACACTAGGTTAACAAGACGGTTTTAATGCCCCTTGGAAGAGACGTGGAGGTCGCAGTAGCTTAACAAGATGGTTTTAATGCCCCTTGGAAGAGACGTGGAGGTCACAGTAGGTTAACAAGATGGTTTTAATGCCCCTTGGAAGAGAAGTGGAGGTCGCAGTAGCTTAACAAGACAGTTTTAATGCCCCTTCAAAGAGTGGTGAAGGTCGCAGTAGCTTAACAAGACGGTTTTAATGCCCCTTGGAAAAGTGGTGGAGGTCGCAGTAGCTTAAAAAGACGGTATTAATGCCCCTTGGAAGAGACGTGGAGGTTGCAGTAGCTTAACAAGACGGTTTTAATGCCACTTGGAAGAGACGTGGAGGTCGCAGTAGCTTAACAAGACGGTTTTAAAGCCCCTTGGAAGAGACTTGGAGGTCGCAGTGGAATAAAAACACAATATCAATGCCCCTTGAAAATGTGGTGGAGGTCGCAGTAGCTTAACAAGACGGTTTTAATGCCCCTGGAAAAAGTGGTGGAGGTCGCAGTAGCTTAACAAGACAGTTTTAATGCCACTTGGAAGAGACGTGGAGGTCACCGTAGGTTAACAAGATGGTTTTAATGCCCCTTGGAAGAGATGTGGAGGTCGCAGTAGCTTAACAAGACGGTTTTAATGCCCCTTGGAAGAGTGGTGGAAGCACAGTAGCTTAAAAAGACCGTTTAAATGCCCCTTCGAAGAGACGTGGAGGTCACAGTGGAATAAAAAAGACAATATCAGTGCCCCTTGAAAATGTGGTGGAGCACGCAGTAGCTTAGCATGATGGATTAAATGCCACTGGAAAAAGTGGTGGAGGTCGCAGTAGCTTAACAAGACGGTTTAAATGCCCCTTGGAAGAGACGTGGAGGTCGCAGTAGCTTAACAAGACGGTTTTAATGCCCCTTGGAAGAGACGTGGAAGTCGCAGCAGCTTAACAAGATGGTTTTAATGCCCCTTGGAAAAGTGCTGGAGGTTGCAGTAGCCTAACAAGACGGTTTTAATGCCCCGTGGAAGAGACGTGGAGGTCGCAGTAGCTTAACAATATGGTTTTAATGGGCCTTGGAAGAGACGTTGAGGTCGCAGAAGCTTAACAAGACGGTGTTAATGCCCCTTGGAAAAGTGGTGGAGGACGCAGTAGCTTAACAAGACGGTTTTAATGCCTCTTGGAAGAGACTTGGAGGTCGCAGTGGAATAAAAACACAATATCAATGCCCCTTGAAAATGTGGTGGAGGTCAAAGTAGCTTAACAAGACGGTTTCAATGCCCCTGGAAAAAGTGGTGGAGGTCGCAGTAGCTTAACAAGACAGTTTTAATGCCCCTTGGAAGAGACGTGGAGGTCACACTAGGTTAACAAGACGGTTTTAATGCCCCTTGGAAGAGACGTGGAGGTCGCAGTAGCTTAACAAGACAGTTTTAATGCCCCTTGGAAGAATGGTGGAGGTCAAAGTAGCTTAACAAGACGGTTTTAATGCCCCTTGGAGAAGTGGTGGAGGACGCAGTAGCTTAACAAGACGGTTTTAATGCCCCTTGGAAGAGACTTGGAGGTCGCAGTGGACTAAAAACACAATATCAATGCCACTTGAAAATGTGGTGGAGGTCGCAGTAGCTTAACAAGACGGTTTTAATGCCCCTGGAAAAAGTGGTGGAGGTCGTAGTAGCTTAACAAGATGGTTTTAATGCCCCTTGGAAGAGACGTGGAGGTCACAGTAGGTTAACAAGATGGTTTTAATGCCCCTTGGAAGAGAAGTGGAGGTTGCAGTAGCTTAACAAGACAGTTTTAATGCCCCTTCGAAGAGTGGTGGAGGTCGCAGTAGCTTAACAAGACGGTTTTAATGCTCCTTGGAAAAGTGGTGGCGGTCGCAGTAGCTTAACAAGACGGTATTAATGCCCCTTGGAAGAGACGTGGAGGTTGCAGTAGCTTAACAAGACGGTTTTAATGCCACTTGGAAGAGACGTGGAGGTCGCAGTAGCTTAACAAGACGGTTTTAAAGCCCCTTGGAAGAGACTTGGAGGTCGCAGTGGAATAAAAACACAATATCAATACCCCTTGAAAATGTGGTGGAGGTCGCAGTAGCTTAACAAGACGGTTTTAATGCCCCTGGAAAAAGTGGTGGAGGTCGCAGTAGCTTAACAAGACGGTTTTAATGCCACTTGGAAGAGACGTGGAGGTCACAGTAGGTTAACAAGATGGTTTTAATGCCCCTTGGTAGAGATGTGGAGGTCGCAGTAGGTTAACAAGACGGTTTTAATGCCCCTTGGAAGAGTGGTGGAGGTCACAGTAGCTTAAAAAGACGGTTTAAATGCCCCTTCGAAGAGACGTGGAGGTCACAGTGGAATAAAAAAGACAATATCAGTGCCCCTTGAAAATGTGGTGGAGGACGCAGTAGCTTAGCAAGACGGTTTAAATGCCACTGGAAAAAGTGGTGGAGGTCGCAGTAGCTTAACAAGACGGTTTTAATGCCCCTGGGAAAAGTGGTGGTGGTCTCAGTAGCTTAACAATATGGTTTTAATGCCCCTTGGAAGAATGGTGGAGGTCGCAGTAGATTAACAAGACGGTTTTAATGCCCCTTGGAAGAGACGTGGAGGTCGCATTAGCTTAACAAGACGGTTTAAATGCCCCTTGGAAGAGACCTGGAGGTCGCAGTAGCTTAACAAGATGGTTTTAATGGCCCTTGGAAGAGACATTGAGGTCGCAGAAGCTTAACAAGACGGTGTTAATGCCCCTTGGAAAAGTGGTGGAGGACGCAGTAGCTTAACAAGACGGTTTTAATGCCTCTTGGAAGAGACTTGGAGGTCGCAGTGGAATAAAAACACAATGTCAATGCCCCTTGAAAATGTGGTGGAGGTCAAAGTAGCTTAACAAGACGGTTTCAATGCCCCTGGAAAAAGTGGTGGAGGTCGCAGTAGCTTAACAAGATGGTTTTAATGCCCCTTGGAGAAGTGTTGGAGGTCGCAGTTGATTAATAAGATGGTTTTAATGCCCCTTGGAAGAGACGTGGAGGTCACACTGGAATAAAAAGACAATATCAGTGCCCCTTGAAAATGTGGTGGAGGTCGCAGTAGCTTAAAAAGATGGTTTTAATGCCCCTGCGAAAAGTGGAGGAGGTCGCAGTAGCTTAATAAGACGGTTTTAATGCCTCTTGGAAGAATGGTGGAGGTCGCAGTAGCTTAACAAGACGGTTTTAATGCCCATGGGAAAAGTGGTGGAGGTCGCAGTAGCTTAACAATATGGTTTTAATTCCCCTTGGAAGAATGATGGAGGTCGCAGTTAATTAACAAGATGGTTTTAATGCCCCTTGGAAGAAACTTGGAGATCGCAGTGGAATAAAAACACAATATCAAAGCCCCTTGAAAATGTGGTGGAGGTCGCAGTAGCTTAACAAGATGGTTTTAATGCCCCAGGAAAAAGTGGTGGAGGTCGCAGTAGCTTAACAAGACAGTTTTAATGCCCCTTGGAAGAGACGTGGAGGTCACACTAGGTTAACAAGACGGTTTTAATGCCCCTTGGAAGAGACGTGGAGGTCGCAGTAGCTTAACAAGACGGTTTTAATGCCCCTTGGAAGAATGGTGGAGGTCAAAGTAGCTTAACAAGACGGTTTTAATGCCCCTTGGAGAAGTGGTGGAGGACGCAGTAGCTTAACAAGACGGTTTTAATGCCCCTTGGAAGAGACTTGGAGGTCGCAGTGGACTAAAAACACAATATCAATGCCACTTGAAAATGTGGTGGAGGTCGCAGTAGCTTAACAAGACGGTTTTAATGCCCCTGGAAAAAGTGGTGGAGGTCGTAGTAGCTTAACAAGATAGTTTTAATGCCCCTTGGAAGAGACGTGGAGGTCACAGTAGGTTAACAAGATGGTTTTAATGCCCCTTGGAAGAGAAGTGGAGGTCGTAGTAGCTTAACAAGAC
The DNA here is from genome assembly GCF_046119375.1 of Phyllobates terribilis. Lineage (NCBI taxonomy): Eukaryota > Metazoa > Chordata > Amphibia > Anura > Dendrobatidae > Phyllobates > Phyllobates terribilis. The sequence goes on from NW_027362771.1 coordinate 299,158,023, forward strand.
AGTTTTAATGCCCCTTTGATGAGTGGTGGAGGTCGCAGTAGCTTAACAAGACGGTTTTAATGCCCCTTGGAAAAGTGGTGGCGGTCGCAGTAGCTTAACAAGACGGTATTAATGCCACTTGGAAGAGACTTGGAGGTCGCAGTAGCTTAACAAGACGGTTTTAAAGCCCCTTGGAAGAGACTTGGAGGTCGCAGTGGACTAAAAACACAATATCAATGCCCCTTGAAAATGTGGTGGAGGTCGCAGTAGCTTAACAAGACGGTTTTAATGCCCCTGGAAAAAGTGGTGGAGGTCGCAGTAGCTTAACAAGACGGTTTTAATGCCACTTGGAAGAGACGTGGAGGTCACAGTAGGTTAACAAGATGGTTTTAATGCCCCTTGGAAGAGATGTGGAGGTTGCAGTAGCTTAACAAGACGGTTTTAATGCCCCTTGGAAGAGTGGTGGAGGTCACAGTAGCTTAAAAAGATGGTTTAAATGCTCCTTCGAAGAGACGTGGAGGTCACAGTGGAATAAAAAAGACAATATCAGTGCACCTTGAAAATGTGGTGGAGGACGCAGTAGCTTAGCAAGACGGTTTAAATGCCACTGGAAAAAGTGGTGGAGGTCGCAGTAGCTTAACAAGACGGTTTAAATGCCCCTTGGAAGAGACATGGAGGTCGCAGTAGCTTAACAAGACGGTTTTAATGCCCCTTGGAAGAGACGTTGAAGTCGCAGCAGCTTAACAAGATGGTTTTAATGCCCCTTGGAAAAGTGCTGGAGGTTGCAGTAGCTTAACAAGACGGTTTTAATGCCCCGTGGAAGAGACGTGGAGGTCGCAGTAGCTTAACAAGATGGTTTTAATGGCCCTTGGAAGAGACGTTGAGGTCGCAGAAGCTTAACAAGACGGTGTTAATGCCCCTTGGAAAAGTGGTGGAGGACGCAGTAGCTTAACAAGACGGTTTTAATGCCTCTTGGAAGAGACTTGGAGGTCGCAGTGGAATAAAAACACAATATCAATGCCCCTTGAAAATGTGGTGGAGGTCAAAGTAGCTTAACAAGACGGTTTCAATGCCCCTGGAAAAAGTGGTGGAGGTCGCAGTAGCTTAACAAGACAGTTTTAATGCCCCTTGGAAGAGACGTGGAGGTCACACTAGGTTAACAAGACAGTTTTAATGCCCCTTGGAAGAGACGTGGAGGTCACAGTAGCTTAATAAGACGGTTTTAATGCCACTTGGAAAAGTGGTGAAGGTTGCAGTAGCTTAACAAGTCGGTTTTAATGCCTTTGGAAGAGATGTGGAGGTCGCAGTAGCTTAAAAAGACGGTTTTAATGCCCCTTGGAGAAGTGGTGGAGGTCGCAGTAGCTTAGCAAGATGGTTTTAATGCCCCTTGGAAGAATGGTGGAGGTCGCAGTAGCTTAACAAGATGGTTTTAATGCCCCTTGGAGAAGTGGTGGAGGTCGCAGTAGCTTAATAAGATGGTTTTAATGCCCCTTGGAAGAGACGTGGAGGTCACAGTGGAATAAAAAGACAATATCAGTGCCCCTTGAAAATGTGGTGGAGGTCGCAGTAGCTTAAGAAGATGGTTTTAATGCCCCTGCGATAAGTGGAGGAGGTCGCAGTAGCTTAACAAGACGGTTTTAATGTCTCTTAGAAGAATGGTGGAGGTCGCAGTAGCTTAACAAGACGGTTTTAGTGCCCATGGGAAAAGTGGTGGAGGTCGCAGTAGCTTAACAATATGGTTTTAATTCCCCTTGGAAGAATGGTGGAGGTCACAGTAAATTAACAAGATGGTTTTAATGCCCCTTGGAAGAAACTTGGAGATCGCAGTGGAATAAAAACACAATATCAAAGCCCCTTGAAAATGTGGTGGAGGTCGCAGTAGCTTAACAAGATGGTTTTAATGCCCCAGGAAAAAGTGGTGGAGGTCGCAGTAGCTTAAAAAGACAGTTTTAATGCTCCTTGGAAGAGACGTGGAGGTCACAGTGGAATAAAAAGACAATATTAATGCCCCTTGAAAATGTGGTGGAGGTCGCAGTAGCTTAACAGGACGGTTTTAATGCCCTTGGAAGAATGGTGGAAGTCGCAGTAGCTTAACAAGACGGTTTTAATGCCCCTTGGAGAAGTGGTGGAGGTCGCAGTAGCTTAGCAAGATGGTTTTAATGCCCCTTGGAAGAATGGTGGAGGTCGCAATAGCTTAACAAGATGGTTTTAATGCCCCTTGGAGAAGAGGTGGAGGTCGCAGTAGCTTAACAAGATGGTTTTAATGCCCCTTGGAAGAGACGTGGAGGTCGCAGTGGAATGAAAAGACAATATCAATGCCCCTTGAAAACATGGTGGAGGTCGCAGTAGCTTAATAAGACAGTTTTAGTGCTCCTAGGAAGAGTGGTGAAGGTCACAGTAGCTTAAAAAGATGGTTTAAATGCCCCTTTGAAGAGACGTGGAGGTCACAGTGGAATAAAAAGACAATATCAGTGCCGATTGGAAATGTGGTGGAGTTCGCAGTAGCTTAACCAGACGGTTTTAATGCCCTTGGGAAAAGTGGTGGAGGTCGCAGTAGCTTAACAAGACGATTTTAATGCCCCTTGGAGAAGTGGTGGAGGTCGCAGTAGCTTAACAAGACGCCTTTAATGCCCCTTGGAAGAGACGTGGAGGTCGCAGTAACTTAACAAGACGGTTTTAATGCCCCTTGGAAAAGTGCTGGAGGTCGCAGTAGCTTAACAAGACGTTTTTAATGCCCCGTGGAAGAGACGTGGAGGTCGCAGTAGCTTAACAAGATGGTTTTAATGCCCCTTGGAGACGTAGTGGAGTTCGCAGTAGTTTAACAAGACAGTTTTAATGCCCCTTGGAAGAATGGTGGAGGTCGCAGTAGCTTAAAAAGACGGTTTTAATGCCCCTTGGAGCAGTGGTGGAGGACGCAGTAGCTTAAGAAGATGGTCTTAATGGCCCTTTGAAGAGACTTGGAGGTCGCAGTGAAATAAAAACACAATATCAATGCCCCTTGAAAATGTGGTGGAGGTCGCAGTAGCTTAACAAGACGGATTTAATGCCCCTGGAAAAAGTGTTGGAGGTCGCAGTAGTTTAACAAGATGGTTTTAATGCCCCTTGGAAGAGACGTGGAGGTCACAGTATGTTAACAAGACAGTTTTAATGCCACTTGGAAGAGACGTGGAGGTCGCAGTAGCTTAACAAGACTGTTTTAATGCCCCTTGGAAAAGAGGTGGAGGTCGCAGTAGCTTAAAAAGTCGGTTTTAATGCCTTTGCAAGAGATGTGGAGGTCGCAGTAGCTTAACAAGACAGCTTTAATGCCCCTTGGAAGAGTGGTGGAGATCACAGTAGCTTAAAAAGACTGTTTAAATGCCCCTTGGAAGAGATGTGGAGGTCACAGTGGCATAAAAAGACAATATCAATGCCTCTTGAAAATGTGGTGGAGGTCGCAGTAGCTTAACAAGACGATTTTAATGCCCCTTGAAAGAATGGTGGAGGTCGCAGTAGCTTAACAAGATGGTTTTAATGCCCCTTAGAGAAGTGGTGGAGGTCGCAGTAGCTTAGCAAGACAGTTTTATTGCACCTTGGAAGAATGGTGGAGGTCGCAGTAGCTTAACAAGGCAATTTTAATGCCCCTTGGAGAAGTAGTGGAGGTCGCAGTAGCTTAACAAGACTGTTTTAATGACCGTTGGAAGAGACGTTGAGGACGCAGTGGAATAAAAAGACAATATCAATGCCCCTTGAAAACGTGGTGGAGGTCGCAGTAGCTAATCAAGACAGTTTTAATGCCCCTTGGAATAATGGTGGAGGTCGCAGTATCTTAACAAGATGGTTTTAATGCCTCTTGGAAGAGACGTTAATGTCACAGTAGCTTAACAAGACGGTTTTAATGCCCCTTGGAAGAGACGTGGAGGTCGCAGTAGCTTAACAAGATGGTTTTAATGCCCCTTGGTAGAATGGTGGAGGTCGCAGTAGCTTAACAAGATGGTTTTAATGCCCCTTGGAAGAGACGTGGAGGTCACAGTAGCTTAACAAGACGGTTTTAATGCCCCTTGGAAAAGTGATGGAGGTCGAAGTAGCTTAACAAGACGGTTTAAAAGCCCCTTGGGAGAGTGGTGGAGGTCACAGTAGCTTAATAGGACGGTTTTAATGCCCCTTGGAAGAGACATGGAGGTTGCATTAGCTTAATAAGACGGTTTTAATGGCCCTTGGAAGAATGGTGGAGGCCGCAGTAAATTAACAAGACGGTTTTAATGCCCCTTGGAAATGACGTGGAGGTCGCAGTTGTTTAACAAGACGGTTTTAATGCCCCTTGGAAGAGACGTGGAGGTCGCAGTAGCTTAACAAGACGGTTTAAATGCCCTTGGGAAAAGTGGTGGAGGTCGCAGTAGCTTAACAAGACGATTTTAATGCCCCTTGGAGAAGTGGTGGAGGTCGCAGTAGCTTAACAATACGCCTTTAATGCCCCTTGGAAGAGACGTGGAGGTCGCAGTAGCTTAACAACACGGTTTTAATGCCCCTTGGAAAAGTGCTGGAGGTCGCAGTAGCTTAACAAGACGTTTTTAATGCCCCGTGGAAGAGACGTGGAGGTCGCAGTAGCTTAACAAGATGGTTTTAATGCCCCTTGGAGACGTAGTGGAGTTCGCAGTAGTTTAACAAGACAGTTTTAATGCCCCTTGGAAGAAAGGTGGAGGTCGCAGTAGCTTAAAAAGATGGGTTTAATGCCCCTTGGAGCAGTGGTGGAGGACGCAGTAGCTTAAGAAGATGGTCTTAATGGCCCTTTGAAGAGACTTGGAGGTCGCAGTGAAATAAAAACACAATATCAATGCCCCTTGAAAATGTGGTGGAGGTCGCAGTAGCTTAAGAAGACGGTTTTAATGCCCCTGGAAAAAGTGGTGGAGGTCGCAGTAGTTTAACAAGATGGTTTTAATGCCCCTTGGAAGAGACGTGGAGGTCACAGTAGGTTAACAAGACAGTTTTAATGCCACTTGGAAGAGACGTGGAGGTCGCAGTAGCTTAACAAGACTGTTTTAATGCCCCTTGGAAAAGAGGTGGAGGTCGCAGTAGCTTAAGAAGTCGGTTTTAATGCCTTTGCAAGAGATGTGGAGGTCGCAGTAGCTTAACAAGACAGCTTTAATGCCCCTTGGAAGAGTGGTGGAGATCACAGTAGCTTAAAAAGACTGTTTAAATGCCCCTTGGAAGAGATGTGGAGGTCACAGTGGCATAAAAAGACAATATCAATGCCTCTTGAAAATGTGGTGGAGGTCGCAGTAGCTTAACAAGACGATTTTAATGCCCCTTGAAAGAATGGTGGAGGTCGCAGTAGCTTAACAAGACGGTTTTAATGCCCCTTAGAGAAGTGGTGGAGGTCGCAGTAGCTTAGCAAGACAGTTTTATTGCAACTTGGAAGAATGGTGGAGGTCGCCGTAGCTTAACAAGGCAATTTTAATGCCCCTTGGAGAAGTAGTGGAGGTCGCAGTAGCTTAACAAGACTGTTTTAATGCCCCTTGGAAGAGACGTGGAGGACGCAGTGGAATAAAAAGACAATATCAATGCCCCTTGAAAACGTGGTGGAGGTCGCAGTAGCTAATCAAGACAGTTTTAATGCCCCTTGGAATAATGGTGGAGGTCGCAGTAGCTTAACAAGATGGTTTTAATGCCCCTTGGAAGAGACGTTAAGGTCGCAGTAGCTTAACAAGACGGTTTTAATGCCCCTTGGAAGAGACGTGGAGGTCGCAGTAGCTTAACAAGATGGTTTTAATGCCCCTTGGTAGAATGGTGGAGGTCGCAGTAGCTTAACAAGATGGTTTTAATGCCCCTTGGAAGAGACGTGGAGGTCACAGTAGCTTAACAAGACGGTTTTAATGCCCCTTGGAAAAGTGATGGAGGTCGAAGTAGCTTAACAAGACGGTTTAAAAGCCCCTTGGGAGAGTGGTGGAGGTCACAGTAGCTTAAAAAGACGGTTTTAATGCCCCTTGGAAGAGACGTGGAGGTTGCAGTAGCTTAACAAGACGGTTTTAATGCCCCTTGGAAGAATGGTGGAGGCCGCAGTAAATTAACAAGACGGTTTTAATGCCCCTTGGAATTGACGTGGAGGTCGCAGTTGTTTAACAAGACGTTTTAATGCCCCTTGGAAGAGACGTGGAGGTCACAGTAGGTTAACAAGACAGTTTTAATGCCCCTTGGAAGAGACGTGGAGGTCGCAGTAGCTTAACAAGACGGTTTTAATGCCCTTGGGAAAAGTGGTGGAGGTCGCAGTAGCTTAACAAGACGATTTTAATGCCCATTGGAGAAGTGGTGGAGGTCGCAGTAGCTTAACAAGACGCCTTTAATGCCTCTTGGAAGAGACGTGGAGGTCGCAGTAGCTTAACAAGACGGTTTTAATGCCCCTTGGAAAAGTGTTGGAGGTCGCAGTAGCTTAACAAGACGTTTTTAATGCCCCGTGGAAGAGACGTGGAGGTCGCAGTAGCTTAACAAGATGGTTTTAATGCCCCTTGGAGACGTAGTGGAGTTTGCAGTAGTTTAACAAGACAGTTTTAATGCCCCTTGGAAGAATGGTGGAGGTCGCAGTAGCTTAAAAAGACGGTTTTAATGCCCCTTGGAGCAGTGGTGGAGGACGCAGTAGCTTAAGAAGATGGTCTTAATGGCCCTTTGAAGAGACTTGGAGGTCGCAGTGAAATAAAAACACAATATCAATGCCCCTTGAAAATGTGGTGGAGGTCGCAGTAGCTTAACAAGACTGCTTTAATGCCCCTGGAAAAAGTGGTGGAGGTCGCAGTAGCTTAACAAGACGGTTTTAATGCCCCTTGGAAGAGACGTGGAGGTCACAGTAGGTTAACAAGACAGTTTTAATGCCCCTTGGAAGAGACGTGGAGGTCGCAGTAGCTTAACAAGACGGTTTTAATGCCCCTTGGAAAAGAGGTGGAGGGCGCAATAGCTTAACAAGTCGGTTTTAATGCCTTTGGAAGAGATGTGGAGGTCGCAGTAGCTTAACAAGACTGCTTTAATGCCCCTTGGAAGAGTGGTGGAGGTCACAGTAGCTTAAAAAGACGGTTTAAATGCCCCTTGGAAGAGACGTGGAGGTCACAGTGGCATAAAAAGACAATATCAATGCCTCTTAAAAATGTGGTGGAGGTCGCAGTAGCTTAACAAGACGATTTTAATGCCCCTTGAAAGAATGGTGGAGGTCGCAGTAGCTTAACAAGACGGTTTTAATGCCCCTTGGAGAAGTGGTGGAGGTCGCAGTAGCTTAACAAGACTGTTTTAATGCCCCTTGGAAGAGACGGGGAGGACGCAGTGGAATAAAAAGACAATATCAATGCCCCTTGAAATCGTGGTGGAGGTCGCAGTAGCTTAACAAGACTGCTTTAATGCCCCTGGGAAAAGTGGTAGAGGTCGCAGTAGCTTAACAAGACTGTTTTAATGCCCCTTGGAAGAATTGTGGAGGTCGCAGTAGCTTAACAAGATGGTTTTAATGCCCCTTGGAAGAGACGTGGAGGTTGCAGTAGCTTAACAAGACGGTTTTAATGCCCCTTGGAAAAGTGGTGGAGGTCGCAGTAGCTTAACAAGACGGTTTTCATGCCCCATGGAAGAGACGTGGAAGTCGCAGTAGCTTAACAAGAAGGTTTTCATGCCCCTTGAAAGAGTGGTGGAGGTCACAATAGCTTAAAAAGACGGTTTTAATGCCCCTTGGAGAAGTGGTGGAGGTCGCAGTAGCTTAACAAGACTGTTTTAATGCCCCTGGGAAAAGTGGTGGAGGTCGCAGTAGCTTAACAAGACTGTTTTAATGCCCCTTGGAAGAATTGTGGAGGTCGCAGTAGCTTAACAAGATGGTTTTAATGCCCCTTGGAAGAGACGTGGAGGTTGCAGTAGCTTAGCAAGACGGTTTTAATGCCCCTTGGATAAGTGGTGGAGGTCGCAGTAGCTTAAAAAGACGGTTTTCATGCCCCATGGAAGAGACGTGGAAGTCGCAGTAGCTTAACAAGAAGATTTTCATGCCCCTTGAAAGAGTGGTGGAGGTCACAATAGCTTAAAAAGACGGTTTTAATGCCCCTTGGAGAAGTGGTGGAGGTCGCAGTAGCTTAACAAGACTGTTTTAATGCTCCTTGGAAGAGACGTGGAGGACGCAGTGGAATAAAAAGACAATATCAATGCCCCTTGAAAATGTGGTGGACGTCGCAGTAGCTTAACAAAACGGTTTTAATGCGCCTGGGAAAAATGGTGGAGGTCGCAGTAGCTTAACAATACGGTTTTAATGCCCCTTGGAATAATGGTGGAGGTCGCAGTAGCTTAACAATACGGTTTTAATGCCCCTTGGAAGAGACGTGGAGGTCACAGTAGCTTAACAAGATGGTTTTAATGCCCCTTGGAAAAGTGATGTAGGTCGAAGTAGCTTAACAAGACGGTTTTAATGCCCTTTGGAAGAGACTTGGAGGTCGCAGTAGCTTAACAAGACGGTTTTAATGCCCCTTGGAAGAATGGTGGAGGTCGCAGTAGCTTAACAATACGGTTTTAATGCCCCTTGGAAGAGACGTGGAGGTCACAGTAGCTTAACAAGATGGTTTTAATGCCCCTTGGAAAAGTGATGTAGGTCGAAGTAGCTTAACAAGACGGTTTTAAATCCCCTTGGGAGAGTGGTGGAGGTCACAGTAGCTTAAAAAGATGGTTTTAATGCCCCTTGGAAGAGACGTGTAGGTTGCAGTAGCTTAATAAGACGGTTTAAATGCCCCTTGGAAGAGACATGCAGTACAGCATCTTAAATACATTATTCCCATTATTGGGGAGTGGGCCTCCCATAGTCTTTGCCTATGCCTTCCAAACAAAAGCTGCCAAAAATTAGGAGGGAGTAACTTGCAATGCTGGCAACACAGACCAAGGTCACCCTGGTGGTATAGTGGTGGTGGAGGATGAGGATAAGGAGAAGAGCAAAATACAGCCAAAATGAGGAAGCGTATACCCATGTGTGGGTGTGAAGTGGTGCATGGGAATACACCTCCAGAAATAACACAGTGGATTTGACTTTATGTTACTCTGCTGTCATTTGGTGGTGTTGAGACGTCTGGCCCAATCCAGCCCTTGTTCATTTTGATAAGGGTCAGCTCGTCAGCATTGTCATTTGACAGGCGAGTGCGCTTATCTGTTATAATTCCCCCAGCGGCACTAAAAACACGCTCCGATAACACGCTAGCGGCAGGGCAGGCCAGGACCTCCAAGGCGTACAGAGCAAGTTCATTCCAAGTGTCCAGCTTGGATACCCAATAATTAAAAGGCACAGAGGAATCACGGAGGATGCCGGTACGGTCGGCAAGGTACGGTCCCTCACCATCTTTTGAAACTTTCCACTCCTTGTGAGAGTACCCCGCGCCTCAGGGCCTGTAAGCTGGGCGGGTCTCAGAAAACTGTCCCAGAACGTTGACAGTGTTCCCCTGCCTCTGCTGGATTGGAGCTGCGTCTCTCTCGCCTGTACGCCTTGGTTGGGCAACGAACTGTGACCTCTCCCGCTAACGTGTTCAGATGGGAATTTTTTAAACAGTTCTGCAGCAAGGACCTGCCCCATTTTTGTAGACCTCTCCACCTCAAGAATAAGAGAGTGAAAGTTCTTCTTGTAGCGGGGGTCTAAAAGTGTCACCAACCAGTAATGACTGTCACCTAACATTTTGACAACGCGAGGATCACGGTTAAGGCAGAGTAACATAAAGCCATGCGTGCCAGACTGGTAACGGGCAAGACTTCCGTGTCCTCACCAAGATGACGACTGACCATGCTTTCCTCCTCCTCCTCCCCCCTGTCCTCACGCCACCAACGCTGAACTGACGGTATGACAGTTGTACAGGTACTACTGTCTACAGCGCATGATACCAACTCCTGTTCTTCCTCCTCCTCCTCTCCCTCATTGTCCCCCAATGCACGTTGGGATGAGATGAGGCTGGGCTGTGTGTAATCGCCCGCTACGGCTTCTTGATCCATCTCATCATACTCTGGCTGCAATGCCCCCTCTTTAATTCTCTGCAGAGAACATTGCAAAAGACAGACGAGTGAGATGCTGATGCTAATGATGACGTCATCACCACTCACCATCTTGGTGCACTCCTCAAAGTTTGTCAGTATGGTACATATGTCAGACATCCAGGTCCACTCCTGAGGTCTTATGTGTGGAGTCTGACCTGAATATCGACCGCCTTGTTGCAGCTGGTACTCCACAACTGCTCTCTTCTGCTCACAAATCCTTTGCAACATGTGGAGGGTAGAGTTACAACGTATGGGGATATCACACACCAGTCGGTGTGCCGGAAGCTGCAAACACTGCTGCAACACAGCAAGGGCGGCGGAATATGTAGCCGACTTGCGAAAATGAGCTGACAGGCGGCGTACTTTGACGAGCAGATCTGGCAACTCGGGGTACGATTTAAGAAACCGCTGAACCACGAGGTTAAGCACATGAGCCAGGCATGGTACGTGTGTGATCTCGCCTCAGAGCCGCCACCAGGTTACGGCCATTGGCACACACGACCATGCCTGGATGTAGGTTCAGCGGTCTCAGCCACAGATCTGCCTGCTCTTTCACAGCTGTCCACAACTCACAAGCAGTGTGAGGTTTATCACCTAAGCTTATGAGTTTCAGCACAGCCTGTTGCCGCTTGGCTGAGGCAGTACTGCAGTGCTTCCAGCTTGTAACTGATGTGGTGATATCTGAGATGGAGGCTGAACATGAGGAGGAGGAGGAGGATGATGCGCAGGAGCTGTACACTGTGGGGGCAACTCTGACTGACATAGGGCCCGCAATCCTCGGTATGGGGAGGATGTGTTCCATCCCAAGGTCCAACTGGGTCCCGGCTTCCACTATGTTTACCCAGTGTGCCGTCAGGGAGATGTACCGTCCCTGGCCACAAGCACTTGTCCACGTGTCCGTTGTCAGGTGGACTCTCCCAGTAACTGCGTTGTTGAGGGCACGGCAGATGTTTTGGGACACGTGCTTGTGTAGTGCGGGGATGGCACACCGGGCAAAATAGTGTCAGCTGGGGACCGAGTACCGAGGGACAGCCACCGCCATAAGGTTGCGGAAGGATTCCGTCTCCACCAGCCTAAAAGGCAGCATTGCCAACGCAAGCAGTTGTGAAATGTGCGAATTTAGAACTGTGGCCTGTGGGGCGTTGGCTGCGAATTTGCACTTTCGTTCAAAGGTCTGGGATATGTCCAATTGAACGCTGCGGTGGGACGTGGACGTGGACGTTGACGCTGTTTCTTGAGAAACTGCCATAACAAGTGAAGACTGAGAGGAGTGGGCATCTTTGCATGCAGTATGGAAAGGGGATTGCCTTTCACGCACAACAGGGGGTTCTATTACACGCACAACAGCGGAAGAAGCAGTAGTGACACCCGCTGACACTGGTCGTGGACCCTGGGTTTTGCCCCACAAAGTCGGGTGCTTTGCTGCCATGTGTTTGATCATGCTGATGGTGGTCAGGCTGGTAGTTTTGTCACCCCTGCTGATGCTGGCATGTCTGGTGGTACAAATGGCCTTTTTGGGGTTATCAGCAGAGTCTTTAAAAAAATTCCAGACTCTGGAAGACCTACCGGTTGTACTGGCAACGTCCCTCGTGTTGGCGTTACGGGGAACGGTTGCCTGCATTCTGTGTGCGGCCACCACACTGCTTCTTTCTGCCTGTTGGGGTACTCTGCCTCCCTCCCCCTGTGTGCTGCTGGCCTCGCTCTGCGTGTCCTCCTGCCACGTTGGGTCAGTTACTAGATCATTCACCACCTCCTCCTCTTCCACTTGCACACCAAGGTCCTCCTCCTCACTTCCTGGCAATTGTGTCTCGTCATCATCCACCTCTTGTGACAAATTGCCAGCGTCGACTTGCTGTGGCCGTGGCTGTTCAAATATTTGGGCATCGCTACATGGGATCTCATCTTCCACCAATTCAAGCGGAACAGGCAAGGGGCACAAATATGGAAATGGACCAGTGAACAGCTCTTCAGAGTGTCCAAGTGTGGGATCAGTTGCTGTCTGACGACACTCGGCATGGTGGGAGGAAGGAGCATCAGGGTGAGGAGGAGTATGCGGTCGAGACTCACGGCTACTAAAACTTGACCGTGTGGAAGACTGACCGGAGGTGGTGGTAACTGAAAGTATTATCTGTTATCCAATTAATAACCTCTTCACACTGATCAGTTCGCAATGCTGGTGTTGTAGTGTGCTTCCCTAGTAATTTGGTCAAGAAGTGGGAGTGAGAAGATGTGGCTGTTGGTCTTGGCACATTTTCACCTTGGCCACGGCCCTGTCCTCTACATGCACCATTACCAGAACGTCCAGTTCCACGTCCCTTGCCACGAGCCTTGCCCATTGTAAATGAAGTAAAATAGCTTACACTCGCACTATCAATGGAAAAAGGGTAATAAAAAGGAGATTAGAACCATGGAAGAGGAAAACCACAGTTCTATTTCTCTGGCCTACACCAGAATCTTTTAAACAGATATATTGGTGTCTGACCAGTCAGGGAGACACTATTACAGCTTATTTTTATGGCAAAAAATACCAAAAGCTGGATAATACAGAGATTTGAACCGTGGAACTGCAAAACCACAGTTATATTTTTCTGACCTACACCAGAATCTTTCAAACAGATATATTTTAGTCTAAACAATCAGGGAGACACTATTACTGTTTTTCTTTACAGAAAAAATACCAAAAGCTGGATAATACAGAGATTTGAACCGTGGAACTGCAAAACCACAGTTATAATTTTCTGGCCTACACCAGACTCTTTTAAACAGATATATTGGTGTCTGACCAGTCAGGGAGACACTATTACAGTTTATTTTTATGGCAAAAAGTGCCAAAAACAGAATAATACAGAGATTTGACCCGTGGAACTGCAAAACCACAGTTATATATTTCTGGCCTACACCAGACTATTTTAAACAGATATATTGGTGTCTGACCAGTCAGGGAGACACTATCACTTTTTTTTTTTTACGGGAAAAATTGCCAAAAATAGGATAATACAGAGATTTGACCCGTGGAACTGCAAAACCACAGTTATATTTTTCTGGCCTACACCAGACTCTTTTAAACAGATATATTGGTGTTTGACCAGTCAGGGAGACACTATTACAGTTTTTTTTTACGGCAAAAATGCCCAAAACAGGATAATACAGAGATTTGACCCGTGGAACTGCAAAACCACAGTTATATTTTTCTGGCCTACACCAGAATCTTTCAAACAGATATATTTGTGTCTAAACAATCAGGGAGACACTATTACTGTTTTTCTTTACGGAAAAAATACCAAAAGCTGGATAATACAGAGATTTGACCCGTGGAACTGCAAAACCACAGTTATATTTTTCTGGCCTACACCAGACTCTTTTAAACAGATATATTGGTGTCTGACCAGTCAGGGAGACATTATTACTGTTTTTTTTTATGGCAAAAAATGCCAAAAACAGGATAATACAGAGATTTGACCCGTGGAACTGCAAAACCGCAGTTATATTTTTCTGGCCTACACCAGACTCTTTTAAACAGATATATTGGTGTCTGACCAGTCAGGGAGACACTGTAACGCTTTTTTTTTTACGGCAAAAATTGCCAAAAACAGGATAATACAGAGATTTGACCCATGGAACTGCAAAACCACAGTTATATTTTTCTGGCCTACACCAGACTCTTTTAAACAGATATATTGGTGTCTGAACAGTCAGAGACACACTCAATTTTTTTTGGGGGGGGGGGGGGGGATACCAAAGGGTTAATAAGACGCGTATTTGGACAATCTGACTGAGTAAAAAAATAAAAATGCAGGATTTAGATGAAAAAAAAAAAATTTTTCCTGGCCCCTGAGACCGGGGTGATAAGTGTAGCAATTTGACCAACAGGAGCACACAGGACTGTAATGCAGCGTTTGCTGGTATAACCACTGCGTCTCCTATACAGCCTGCCTGCCTGATATCTGGGATGGATATTAGTCCTGAGAAGGACTGTTTGTTTGATTTGGCAGGCTTTAGAGACCCTACACTAACTATTTCGGAGTATAAATCTCTCCCTAGCTCAGCAGTAGTGTTGAGCCACCCCCGTAGTGTTCAAGTTCGGTTCGGTTCGTCGAACACCCATGTGTTCGCCGAACTGTTCGTCGAACACCTTCGAACACCTTTAAAACCAATGGCAGGCAAACAAAAACACATAGAAACACATAGAAAACACCTTCAAAGGTGTCCAAAAGCTGACAAACTGCTCTGAAGACACAACTAACACATGGAAAAGTGACAAGTACATATAGTCATGCGAAAAGAAAAGAGGTGGAGGAGTAAAAGGAGGGGGAGACACAGATATAGGCATGTCATGCCCTTCTAAAATCCAAAAAGTGAGAAGCCGACACGTTCAGTCCGCTCCTGCCCGTGCCACCTCCGTGTCGCCAGGTTTGTGCCAGAGCCGCGGTGAACCCTGATGGCCAGCCCCCCTCTCCCAATACTGGTGCCTGTCCGTTGGTGGGTCGAGCGAGCCCCCCTGTGGTGGAGGCAGCTCTAAGTTTTTTAATTTAAATTGTCTCTCTAATTTGAATGAATACACTTTAAATCCATTTACAAGGATCTATTGGAGGGCAAGTCTCATGCCAGCAGCCGCGTAATTCCAGCTCCAGTAGCGTCCACTAAAGCTGCTGCAGTTAAAAAGCTTTTATAAGGATCGAGCTTGGCTGTCCACCGCAAGGCATCCTACTGCCAGTCCCAGCCCCTATGCCTTGGGGTGCCTCCTGATGCTCTTCACTGAGTATCCCGTGGTCCCGAAGCATTTCCTTTGAAAAAATTAAGTGTCAAAACTACAGGTGGTGTAGCTTGCTTAACAGCCGGGATAATCCGCTGACTAGCAGACACTGCTACTAGGCACAAACTATTTCCTGGGCTAGATGCAGTTAAAAATTTGTAATTAGATACTCTCGTTGGATGCTGAGAAAGCATTCCATAGAGTCTCCTGGCACGCCATATATGATTCTCTTAAAAAGCTTGGGGTAGGGGTCTAGGGGACCATTTTATAGCCAAAATCACGGCCCTGTATCGCAATACGTCACCTAGGCTGAAGATAAATGGAACTGTATTACCCTGAGGGCTCGGTTGCTACAGAGGTATTGCACCTCACCCAGAGGTGTGATATCTCACTCTCAGGTAAGGATGGAGTGTGGATCAGGACCCGACACCTGCATGCATTACACCACATTGCCGTGGGGCAGGGCGACCAATATGCCCCTGAGATGGGCACAACAGTCCCTGTCCCTGGCTGGAGTGGGGGGAGGGAACACTGAGGAAGGGGAACCCTGTAGTGCAGGAGCAGGGAGAAAGCAGTTCCTGGGTGCATTGAGAAGGGAGTATAAAAGGGAGTATAAAAGGTGGGCACCATCTTAGTTCAGTGCAGAGAAATCTGAGCAGAAGTGGCAGGGAGCAGGGGCTCTGCATGAGCTCTGCTCCGGAGGTGGGCCTAGTAACAGAGGCCCAGGCCTGGAAGAGGGAGAAGGAAGGAAGAGGAGCGGAGAAGGCTCCAGGAACGAGGAACGAAGGGATCCCAGGGGTGCAGACGGGCGAGTCGCCACCGCACGCCCGAATCCACCTGCGTGGAGGGGTCAGGCCAAAGGGGGAGACCGGTCCCCGAAACTAGTGGAGGCAGGAAACGACCCTCAGCTACAAACAGGAGGCTGTGACATTTTATGTGGTGCAGCCCCTCGCTACACCCGCTAGGAAGGCACCACATAGGGTCAGGGAAACTGGCGCCAAGTTTACCAAGAGGAGGCCCGAGGCAGCCGGACAGAAGGGTTTGTAAGAAAGGCCAGACAAAGGACACACAAAGGGGGTCCTGTGAAGCGCTCCAAAGTTATCTGGGAGTTGTCTGAGCCCCTCACCTGGTGAGCACAGTACGACGTGGGCAGCCGTTACCTGCAGACGTGGTCTGGATAATAAGAACTGTGAGTAAAGGCCCTGGACTGCATCACTGACTCCGTGTCATTACTGCTGCTGCCCTGCACCATCACCCCCATCCTCCGCATACACTGCCCTGAGGCTATACTCCTCCTGTGGGGAGTTATGCTATGCTCTGCTGCACCCACAACACCAGCCTCAGCGGTCTGCCCTGGAGTGGCGGTTCACTCTGACCGCAATCCACGGGTGGCGTAGTCGGACATTTAAACATCAAAACCACATAAATAGTTCTGGTTTGACCGCCCTGAGCCACGGAACCGGGTCGCCGCCACGGAGACTACAACCACCAGCATCCACCAAAAAGGGTCCGGCTCCGGGTGTCCCAAGGCCCAGGGGGCGCGTCAGAACATTTTCATCACCTTTCACAATCACCAATGGGACAAGGCAGGGATGTTCTCTGTCCCCTCTCTTATACATCCTAGTGACGGAGCACCTGCTCTCATCAATTCGCCATAACCCCAATATTAGGTGGATTGAGGTGGGAGGCACCGAGTACAAGTGCTCTCTATTTGCTGATGATGTCCTAGTATATATCACTCAATCACATATATCCATCCATGCTGTTATGGCTGAAATAGATCACTTTGTTACATGGTCAAATTTTAAAATCAATGCAGCGAAGTCTGAGGCCCTCGATGTCTCCCTCCCCAAATCCATATAGGATTCCATCCAGTCCAACTTTCCCTTTGCCTGGCCCTCACAGGGTATCAAATACTTAGGAATTCCTATTCATAGAGACCTCTCCCATCTATGTTATCTTAATTTTGGGCCCTTTATTGAACAACTCCATACAGACCACGGTTGGCAAGTTAGAACTGTAAGATTCACTACGTGAACCACTGGTGTTTTGTGGAAAAGCACATGTACACTGTGTTCCAAATTATTATGCAAAAAGTGTTTAGGAGTGATAAGGGAAGAATTTGTTTGTTTGTCAGTTAAACTCATTGATGGTGATGTGTGTCAGGGCTCTTTATATCACTGTAAGCAATTGCAGACACCTGTGCTAATTAGTTTGGCAGGTGTGTCCAATGAAAGGCAAGACTACTTAAGAAGGCTGTCTCACATTATTAAGCAGCCTACATTTTCTGCCAAAATGGGAAAGAAAAAGGATGTGTCGGCTGCTGAGAAGCAACAAATTGTGGAGTGTTTAGGTCAAGGCATGACTACAATCAACATTGTGCGATGATCAGGATGAAGTGTCTTGGCATTCAAGAAGTATGTAGCTGATTCACAGTACACACGTGTGCGTGCTGATAAGGGCAAATTGAGGACTCTTTCCTACAGGCAATTACGTCAGGTTAAAAGAGCAGCGGCAAAAAAGCCTTGTCATAGCAGCAGACAAGTATTTGAAGCTGCTGGTGCCTCCAACGTCCCCCGAACAACAAGATGCAGGGTCCTTCAGAGGTTTGCAGCTGTGCATACGCCATCCTGTCGACCTCCTCTATCCACTTCACACAAGCAGAAACGGCTCCAGTGGGCCAAACATTACATGAAGACTGATTTCAAAACTGTTTTGTTCACGGATGAGTGCCGTGCAGCGCTCGATGGTCCAGATGGATGGAGTGGAGGATGGCTGGTTGATGGACACCCCACGCAAACACGGCTACAGCGCCAACAAGGAGGAGGTTGAGTAATGTTTTGGGCTGGAATCATGGGGAGAGAGATTGTCGGCCCCTTTAGGATCCCTGAAGGCGCTAAAGATGAACTCCATAATGTATGTGGATTTTCTCAAACAGCACTTCCTGCCATGGTTCAAGAAGAAGAACCGTGTATTTCACAGCAAGATCATTTCTTTGCATGATAATGCACCATCTCATGCTGCACTTAAAACATCTGCATCTCTGGCTGATATGGGCATAAAAGGGGACAAACTTATGGTGTGACCCCCATGCTCCCCTGACCTCTACCCCATTCAGAACCTCTGGAGCATCATCAAAAGGAGTGTCTATGATGGCGGTATGCAGTTCACATCTAAGCAACAGCTCTGGGAGGGTATTCTGTCCTCATGCAAAACAATTGAAGCAGAAACCATCCAAAACCTGACAAATTCAATAGACGAGAGAGTTCAGAAGCTCCTTTCGAACAAGGGGTCCTATGTGAAAATGTAACATCACCTAGAATAAAGTTTTGAGTTGAAAACTGTTTGATTTCAGTTTCTAATAACCTGCTAATGCTTATAATTTCAAAAATGACCATTTTTTTGGTCTTTATTAAAATGAAAAGGTTGATCCAAAAGTTTGGGGGATCTAAGAGTGTGGCAACCCAGTAGTCATGATTACTTCGAATTCTGACAATATGAGGGTCATGTTGCAGGTAGTGCAGCAAGAAGGCACTTATGTGTCTTGCGCATCTCGGAGCCCCAAAATTATTTTCCGGGCTAGATGCAGCTAAAAATTATTATTAATTTTAAATCTGGTGGAGCTTAGTATAGATGGCCTAATAGGATCAGTGCTGCACACTGCTACAAAGCCCAAATTATTTTCCAGCCAAGATACAGATAAACATGATTAGTAATTTTAAGTCTGGTGGAGCTTATTATAGATGGCCTAATAGAATCAGTGCTGCACACTGCTACAAAGCCCAAACTATTTTCCAGCCAAGATACAGATAAACATGATTAGTAATTTGAAAGCTTAAAACGGTTGGTAGGGTGATTTTAACCAATCATCCATCTTTTACTCTCCCCAGGATGACACAGGGGTAGAAAAGTCGTTTCGGATCCATGATTTGTTCATCTTTATGAACGTGAGTCTGTCTACATTATCAGTGGAGAGCCGCGTGCGCTTATCTGTCAGCACACCACCAGCAGCGCTGAACACACGTTCAGACAGAACGCTGGCTGCGGGGCATGACAAGATCTCCAAGGCGTAAGTGGCTAGCTCTGGCCATTTATCCAGATTGGAAGCCCAAAAAGAGCAAGGGTCCAGTGACACAGTCATGGCTTCAATGTTTACTTGGAGATACTCCTGTACCATCGTCTCTAGGCGTTGACTATGTGTCAGACTTCTTGTCTCCTGTGGCCTTGCAAAGGATGGGCTAAAAAAGTGGTGAAATGATTGCGCAAAATTGATGTTACCAGCAGATACTGTGGTTCTGTTATGGTTTGAGTGCTGAACACTTGACGGTCCCACGGTTGGCAAGTTGGAACTGTGAGATTCACTACGTGCACCACTGGTGTTTTGTGGAAAAGCACATGTAAGATTCTGCAACAGTCTCTGCTGATACTCCTGCATGCGTGCATCCCTTTCTATGGCAGGAATAATTTCTGCAAATTTACTTTTGTACCGGGGATCTAACAGTGTGGCAACCCAGTAGTCAGGATTATTTCTAATTCTCACAATTCGAGGGTCATGTTGCAGGTAGTGCAGCAAGAAGGCACTCATGTGTGTTGCGCATCCAGGAGCACCAAGTCCCTGTTGTGTTGGTGGCGAGGTAACAATCATGCTTCCTTCCTCTGTCCTCTCCCCCCAACCTCGCACAACAGAAATGTGATCAAGGTCTCCCTCATCTGATGAGTCTTCCATCAGTTCGTCCTCCACTTCTTCCTGGGCTCTTGCACCTTCCTCACTAGTTTGGCTGCTACCATGCGCCCTGGTAAAATCATCTCCCCCACCCTCACATGCCTGCCGCCTTGGTGCTGCCGACCGTCTGGACCTTGCAGATGTTAGCCCTTCCGCATACAACTCCTCCTCCTCTACTTCCTCCACCTCCTCTTGTGCCACCACCTGACTCCGAATTCTGTTTAACATGTGCTCCAGCATGTAAATCACCGGAATAGTCATGCTGATAATGGCATCGTCAGCACTAAACATCTTCGTCGCCATTTCAAAACTGTGCAGAAGGGTGCATAGGTCCCTGATCTGAGACCACTCCTCCAGCGTGATTTGCCCCACCTCTGAATCTCGTTGGCCCAGGCTATACGTCAGAACGTATTGCACCAGGGCTTGTCGGTGCTGCCACAGTCGCTGCAACATGTGCAGAGTTGAATTCCACCGGGTAGGCACATCGCATTTTAGCCGGTGAAGTGGCAGGCCCAACGACTTCTGTAGAGATGTAAGTCGCTGAGCTGCGGGATGCGAACGGCGGAAGTGAGCACACAGCAACCGTGCCCTCTGCAGAAGGCCATCTAGTCTGGGATAGTGGGCTAAAAATTGCTGGACAACCAGGTTCAACACGTGAGCCATACAAGGCACGTGTGTGACATTGCCCCGGCGAAGGGCCGCACCCAGGTTTGCAGCATTGTCGCACACGGCCTTCCCTGGTTTCAGGTCCAGTGGAGACAACCATTCATGAAATTGGTTCTCCAGAGCTGTCCACAACTCCTCAGCTGTGTGACTCACATTTCCCAGACATTTCAATGTAAAAACCGCCTTATGACATTGAGCCCTACTGCCAGCATAGTAAGGAGGTGTGCAGGATCCCTTTTGCGCAGTTAGAAAGCTTGTGGCATGACCAGACAGGCTTTGGGTGCAGGTGAAAGACCGAGAGGAGGTTGAGGAGGCAGAAGCAGTGGAGGAACTTTGACATAAAGAGGATTGACGCACAACTCGTGGGGACGGCAAGACTTGGACAGCAGCCCCTTGTCCTGCTGTCACCATAGTTACCCAGTGCCCAGTCAGCGACATGTAACGCCCCTGTCCATGCCTACTCGTCCAAGTGTCTGTGGTGAAATGCACCCTGTCACACACAGAGTTTCTCAAAGAAGCGGTGATGTTGTGTGCGACATGCTGGTGGAGCGCAGGCACACCTTTCTTTGAGAAGTAGTGCCGACTGGGCATCTGGTACTGGGGCACTGCGACGGACATAAGGTCTCGAAAATCCTCTGTGTCCACCAGGCGGAAAGGCAGGATTTCTGTAGCCAAGAGCTTGCAGATGGTGAAATTCAACCTCTTAGCTTTCTCATGGCTAGGAGGAAATGGTCTTTTACTTGTCCACATCTGAGGGACCGAGGGCTGGCTATTGTGCTTAGACGGGGTTGATAAGGGTGTCCCCGGCAAACTGCTGGTCTGTGAGGAAGATGCAGGCGGACATGTTAGGTTGCCTTGATCCAAAGGTGGTGCTATTGATGTCGGACAGCGCTCAACACCAGCTGGTGTTACCACCTCCAAAGAAAATGATGACCTGCCAATCACGCTGGCTGTTGCGGGTAAAGAGGTGGCAGGTCTGCGCCCCAAAACAGGTGTGACTGCTGTCCCCCCAGTCACAGAGGATGAAGAGGCCGTGGATGCACAAGATATGGCAGACGGTGGTTGGCCCGGCCGGCTAGGCCGCATTGTAGCACACTGAGCTTCCCACTGCAACTTATGCTTCATGTCCATGTGCCGGTTCATGCATGAAGTACTCAAACTATGTATTTTTTGGCCTCTACTTAGCTTTTGCTGACAAATGTTACAGATAACACGAGTTGGGTCATCTTTATCGATCTGAAAAAATGCCCAGGCTATGCAAGGCTTAGCACCCATGCGACCTGAAGAGCCACCACGACTTGTGGTGAGAGGCAGAGTTGTGTTTGAGGATGCAGTTGTTGACGTGCTTCCAGTACTACGTCTCTGTCCAGGAAGGCGCAACCTGACCTCGTCGTCACTAGCATCTTCCTCCACCTCCTCTGCTGACCTCATCTCTTGGCTGACTGTGGGTTGACAGTAAGTGGGATCTCCAACCTCATCATTATCACCCTGTGCGTTATCACACCCGTCGTCCTCAGAGCCAACCTGTTCCTGCCCTGACAAAAAACTAAAGTTGTCGCTCCAATCAGGTATTTGAGTCTCATCATCGTCTTCCTCATTGTCTCCACCAACAGGAGTTACAGTTTGGGAATGAGGGTCTACATTATGGTCAGAACCTTCTGCGTCTGGTCCTGGATCCGACTCATAAAGATTCTGGGCATCAGTGCAGATCATTTCCTCGTCTGGATTCACAGAAGCGCTGGAGTCGACCTCTGATTCCCAGGCTATAGTATGAGTAAACAGCTCTGCAGACTCAACCATCTGTTCTACCTCATACTCAGACGGGCAGCTGGAGATTTGGGAGCTGTGAGGAAGCAAGTGCGATTGGGGTGACACCTTTGAGGACTGGAGTATTTGTGATGTTGAAGTTGATGTGGAGGAGAGCCCACTTAAAGGAGCACTTGATATCCGTTGAAGCACCTGCTGTTTTTGTGCCTCATATGGAATTTGTAGCGATTGGCGTGGCCGTAGGAAAGGGATCTTATCACATTGTCCGCTAAAAGAAGTAGACATTTTAGTTTGGCTGGAAGATGGTCTTTCTTCTGCAGATGTTACTGTTGCTTTAACACCTACCCCACGGACACAACCTTTTTTCCCCTTCCCAACACGCCTATTCCCCTTTCCACCAGCAGCAGGCCTTTTTCCACTCATTTTGGTGGTTAACTAATTCACAACTCTGGAGTTGTTTGCACAAAAAAACAATGGATGGGAACCGAGCAGAGCTGAGTGGCCAAACTGTGGTATTAGGCCAAAACTATTGGCTGGGTTAGATGCAGAAAAAAATTATATTCAATTTGCAACCTGATGGAGGTCAGTATAGATGGAGTAATAGAACAAGTCCCACACACAGCTAGAAGCCCAAATATTTTTTCAGAGCTAGATGCAGATAAAAATTATTTTTAATTTGCAACCTGATGGAGGTCAGTATAGATGGACTAATACAGAAAGTCCCACACACTGCTAGAAGGCCAAATATTTTTTCAGAGCTAGATGCAGAAAAAAATTATATTCAGTTTGCAACCTGATGGAGGTCTGTATAGATGGATTAATAGAACAAGTCCCACACACAGCTAGAAGCCCAATATTTTTTCAGAGGTAGATGCAGAAAAAAATATATTCAGTTTGCAACCTGATGGAGGTCAGTATAGATGGACTAATACAACAAGTCCCACACACAGCTAGAAGCCCAATATTTTTTCAGAGCTAGATGCAGAAAAAAATTATATTCAATTTGCAACCTGATGGAGGTCAGTATAGATGGAGTAATAGAACAAGTCCCACACACAGCTAGAAGCCCAAATATTTTTTCAGAGCTAGATGCAGATAAAAATTATTTTTAATTTGCAACCTGATGGAGGTCAGTATAGATGGACTAATAGAGAAAGTCCCACACACTGCTACAAGCCCAATATTTTTTCAGAGGTAGATGCAGAAAAAAATATATTCAGTTTGCAACCTGATGGAGGTCAGTATAGATGGACTAATACAACAAGTCCCACACACAGCTAGAAGCCCAAATATTTTTTCAGAGCTAGATGCAGAAAAAAATTATATTCAATTTGTAACCTGATGGAGGTCAGTATAGATGGAGTAATAGAAGAAGTCCCACACACAGCTAGAAGCCCAAATATTTTTTCAGAGCTAGATGCAGATAAAAATTATTTTTAATTTGCAACCTGATGGAGGTCAGTATAGATGGACTAATAGAACAAGTCCCACACACTGCTAGAAGGCCAAATATTTTTTCAGAGCTAGATGCAGACAAAAAATTATTTTGAATTTGCAGCGTGATGGAGGTCAGTATAGATGGACTAATAGAACAAGTCCCACACACTGCTAGAAGGCCAAATATTTTTTCAGAGGTAGATGCAGATAAAAATTATTTTTAATTTGCAACCTGATGGAGGTTAGTATAGATGGACTAATAGAGAAAGTCCCACACACTGCTAGAAGGCCAAATATTTTTTCAGAGCTAGATGCAGAAAAAAATTATATTCAGTTTGCAACCTGATGGAGGTCTGTATAGATGGATTAATAGAACAAGTCCCGCACACAGCTAGAAGCCCAATATTTTTTCAGAGGTAGATGCAGAAAAAATATATTCAGTTTGCAACCTGATGGAGGTCAGTATAGATGGACTAATACAACAAGTCCCACACACAGCTAGAAGCCCAAATATTTTTTCAGAGCTAAATGCAGAAAAAAATTATATTCAATTTGTAACCTGATGGAGGTCAGTATAGATGGAGTAATAGAAGAAGTCCCACACACAGCTAGAAGCCCAAATATTTTTTCAGAGCTAGATGCAGATAAAAATTATTTTTAATTTGCAACCTGATGGAGGTCAGTATAGATGGACTAATAGAACAAGTCCCACACACTGCTAGAAGGCCAAATATTTTTTCAGAGCTAGATGCAGACAAAAAATTATTTTGAATTTGCAGCGTGATGGAGGTCAGTATAGATGGACTAATAGAACAAGTCCCACACACTGCTAGAAGCCCAAATATTTTTTCAGAGGTAGATGCAGATAAAAATTATTTTTCATTTGCAACCTGATGGAGGTCAGTATAGATGGACTAATAGAGAAAGTCCCACACACTGCTAGAAGGCCAAATATTTTTTCAGAGCTAGATGCAGAAAAAAATTATATTCAGTTTGCAACCTGATGGAGGTCTGTATAGATGGATTAATAGAACAAGTCCCACACACAGCTAGAAGCCCAATATTTTTTCAGAGGTAGATGCAGAAAAAAATATATTCAGTTTGCAACCTGATGGAGGTCAGTATAGATGGACTAATACAACAAGTCCCACACACAGCTAGAAGCCCAATATTTTTTCAGAGGTAGATGCAGAAAAAAATTATATTCAATTTGCAACCTGATGGAGGTCAGTATAGATGGAGTAATAGAACAAGTCCCACACACAGCTAGAAGCCCAAATATTTTTTCAGAGGTAGATGCAGAAAAAAATTATATTCAGTTTGCAACCTGATGGAGGTCTGTATAGATGGATTAATAGAACAAGTCCCACACACAGCTAGAAGCTCAATATTTTTTCAGAGGTAGATGCAGAAAAAAATATATTCAGTTTGCAACCTGATAGAGGTCAGTATAGATGGACTAACACAACAAGTCCCACACACAGCTAGAAGCCCAATATTTTTTCAGAGCTAGATGCAGAAAAAAATTATATTCAATTTGCAACCTGATGGAGGTCAGTATAGATGGAGTAATAGAACAAGTCCCACACACAGCTAGAAGCCCAAATATTTTTTCAGAGCTAGATGCAGAAAAAAATTATTTTTAATTTGCAACCTGATGGAGGTCAGTATAGATGGACTAATAGAGAAAGTCCCACACACTGCTACAAGCCCAATATTTTTTCAGAGGTAGATGCAGAAAAAAATATATTCAGTTTGCAACCTGATGGAGGTCAGTATAGATGGACTAATACAACAAGTCCCACACACAGCTAGAAGCCCAAATATTTTTTCAGAGCTAGATGCAGAAAAAAATTATATTCAATTTGTAACCTGATGGAGGTCAGTATAGATGGAGTAATAGAACAAGTCCCACACACAGCTAGAAGCCCAAATATTTTTTCAGAGCTAGATGCAGATAAAAATTATTTTTAATTTGCAACCTGATGGAGGTCAGTATAGATGGACTAATAGAACAAGTCCCACACACTGCTAGAAGGCCAAATATTTTTTCAGAGCTAGATGCAGACAAAAAATTATTTTGAATTTGCAGCGTGATGGAGGTCAGTATAGATGGACTAATAGAACAAGTCCCACACACAGCTAGAAGCCCAAATATTTTTTCAGAGGTAGATGCAGATAAAAATTATTTTTAATTTGCAACCTGATGGAGGTTAGTATAGATGGACTAATAGAGAAAGTCCCACACACTGCTAGAAGCCCAAATATTTTTTCAGAGCTAGATGCAGAAAAAAATTATATTCAGTTTGCAACCTGATGGAGGTCTGTATAGATGGATTAATAGAACAAGTCCCGCACACAGCTAGAAGCCCAATATTTTTTCAGAGGTAGATGCAGAAAAAATATATTCAGTTTGCAACCTGATGGAGGTCAGTATAGATGGACTAATACAACAAGTCCCACACACAGCTAGAAGCCCAATATTTTTTCAGAGCTAGATGCAGAAAAAAATTATATTCAATTTGCAACCTGATGGAGGTCAGTATAGATGGAGTAATAGAACAAGTCCCACACACAGCTAGAAGCCCAAATATTTTTTCAGAGCTAGATGCAGATAAAAATTATTTTTAATTTGCAACCTGATGGAGGTCAGTATAGATGGACTAATAGAGAAAGTCCCACACACTGCTAGAAGGCCAAATATTTTTTCAGAGCTAGATGCAGAAAAAAATTATATTCAGTTTGCAACCTGATGGAGGTCTGTATAGATGGATTAATAGAACAAGTCCCACACACAGCTAGAAGCCCAATATTTTTTCAGAGGTAGATGCAGAAAAAAATATATTCAGTTTGCAACCTGATGGAGGTCAGTATAGATGGACTAATACAACAATTCCCACACACAGCTAGAAGCCCAATATTTTTTCAGAGCTAGATGCAGAAAAAAATTATATTCAATTTGCAACCTGATGGAGGTCAGTATAGATGGAGTAATAGAACAAGTCCCACACACAGCTAGAAGCCCAAATATTTTTTCAGAGGTAGATGCAGAAAAAAATTATATTCAGTTTGCAACCTGATGGAGGTCTGTATAGATGGATTAATAGAACAAGTCCCACACACAGCTACAAGCCCAATATTTTTTCAGAGGTAGATGCAGAAAAAAATATATTCAGTTTGCAACCTGATGGAGGTCAGTATAGATGGACTAATAGAGAAAGTCCCACACACTGCTAGAAGGCCAAATATTTTTTCAGAGCTAGATGCAGAAAAAAATTATATTCAATTTGCAACCTGATGGAGGTCAGTATAGATGGACTAATAGAATGATGCTATGCCCAAAAGATTTTACTTCACTCGGTGCAGTAAAAAAATTGGTATTCTATACACAGGTGGTATATCTTGCAACACAGATAGGCTACTCCACTGACTAACACACTCTGCAATAGGACAAAAAGGATTAGCTTTGCTAGATTCAGCCAAATGCTGTGAAAAAAACTTGCACAGCACTGGCACAGACCTGCCTGGCAAAAACTGATAGGAACTGATGTAACCTAGTCCTGAAAAGAACTCCAATTACAATTAGTCTTTACTCCCACAACCTATCTATTTAAGAGCACAGACCTGCCTGATAAAAGTCGTAGGAAATGCTGTAACCTAGTCCTTAAAAGGACTGCAATCACAACTATTCCCTACTCCCAAGCTATCTGTAGATTTGTGCGAAAATTGGCTTGAAATTAACAAGGTATAGCGCACACAGCAACAGCGGTGCCGTCTAACACGCAGCTGCAGCAGTGAGAAAATGGTGGCGACGGGGAAAATGGCTTGGTCTTATAGGGCAAGGACATGTGACATACACTGCCAATGACACATGCCCTTGCTTGTGTGAAAAAAAGCACTTCGCTCCGTGTGTGCGCTGCTGATAGGCTGACAGATTGCACCTCCCCACTGTAAATGCGGGAAAGAGAAAAAAAAATGGAGATCTTCATTATTCCTGCAGAGATCCATCCCCTGCCCCTCCCCCCACCCCGCTGTACACTCAAACTGCGTATTAACATTAATTTTCATCATTACTGAGAAAAAATCCAGTTATGATTTTGGTGCATGAACAGTTATCGAACATAACCTCGAACAGCCGAATTTTTCTCAAATCGTTTGTGTTCGCCGAACGGCTCGAACACCGCCCAAAACAGCTCGAATTTGAGATTGGCGAACAGTTCGAGTAGAACAACGCTCATCTCTACTCAGCAGCAGTGACCCTACACTGGCTGATCCGGAGCCACTGTGTCCAAGATGGCGGCGCCCGGTTTTAAACACTCGAGGTGACGCTGTATGGCCAGCTAATCACTGTAATGCCCACAAACAACATGGCTACGGCATTACAGTGACTGGCTGGCAATCCCTGCATGTTCATTGGCTCTGTAAAGAGTGCCAAAAGTGCAGGGCGGAGACCCAAGCTCCCGCCCGAGTAACCCGGAAATGCTCGATGCTCACCGAACATCCCGAGTAGTGAGATGCTCGGGCAAGCACCGAGCAGTGTCAAGCATGCTCGCTCAACACTAGTAAAGACCACAATGTATACGTGGCTCGCAGCTCAGTCTAAACTAATTTTTAATGAGGGAATACGAAAGTTTGTTGATAGACAGATAAGGTTATTGTTAAACAGGGAGAATATGTTGAAAAATTATATATTTGTTTTCTGTGAAATTTAATTAAAATAAATTCTATGATTGTTCCAAACATCTTGGAGAACTATCCACAGATCTTCTGTAAATCTAGGCTTGCACAAATCCATCTGTTTCTTCATGGAATCCCAGAGAGACTTGATGATGTTTAAATCAGGGCTCTGTGGGTGCCATATACTCACTCCCAGCACTCCTTTTTCTTCTTTATGTTGAAAATAGTTCTTAATGACATATGCTGTATGTTTGGAGTCGTTATCCTTCTGCATAATGCATTTAGAGCCAATAGGATGCCTCTCTGATGGTATTGCATGATGTACAAATATCTGTCTGTATTTTTTAGCATTGAGAACACCATTAATCCTGACCAAATACCCAACTCCATTTCTGAAATGCAGTACATGCAATACAAAGATACTGTCTCCTGATACAGCCAAATATTTTATATTTTAACACATCAGTACAGAGCACCTGCTGACATTTTTTGTGCACCACAGTTTCATGAAAATTATAATTAATATCTGTTGTGTACAGTGGATTTCTTATACTTCTGACTATTAGGTCACATGCTCATGTTGAGTATTTGGTGACTTTTTTACCTCAGTATTTGTAAGACAAAACCAGGAGTGGGACAGGGAGAGGAAAAGTATAATAGAAACACCTCACCACTTCTGTATTTATTACCCACGCCTGGTTTTGGCTTACAAATACTGATGTAAAATACTGACCAATTACTGAACGTGTGAATGTGGCCTTATCCTACAAAATCCCTCACTTTGTGGAAATGTATCTAGAAGAACTGATGCAGTTTGCAAATGCAAATGGTGGTCACTCTAAATATTGATTTGATTTAGATTTCTCTGTTGTTCATTCACTTTGCATTTTGCTAACTGATTAAAAAAAATCTATTAACACTTCTATTTTTGAAAGAATTGTTACTTTGCAGCAGTTTTTCCACACCTGCTAAATTTTTTTCACAGTACTGTACATTTGCCAATTGCACTTCTGAAGCCCTTGCTAGAGTTTAGGCTCCTGGGGTAATGACCAGGGAGTTTTAAGTGCCAATTTAGGAGTAGTCTGTTTCATTTTACTGTAAAGGAAAGTATAACAAATGGTCTTGTCCTATACAGAGAAAAGAAATGTCTACCAAGAAGTATTTGTTCTTGTACAATGGTGGATGGATGCCTTGTTTGGTGGAAGGATGTATTGCTGGTTGGATGCCTAGACAGCTGTTTGTAGCCACTGTCGGGCACATAACTCATAGGCACAGATGCAGGGTGCACGTAGCCTAATTAACACTATTTTGGTAAAAAAAAATAGTTGTTTCTAACAACAGCCCTTATTTAACCCTTTTAGGAAAGAAATTGTTTGCCTGCTGTATTCCATGTGAAATCTGTAAAAAAAAAACACATATTAAATAAACCGAACAGAATTACAACTTTTCAAGCACATTTATTTTTAGATGCTTGCTGCTCTCCTCCATGTCACAGTCTTCCTCCTTAGTGCAAGCGTTGCTCTGCTATCAGTTGATTGAAAGCTCCTCCAGGTCCTCCAGTCTCTTATAGAACTCTCAGAACAACTGCTCACCGAACCCTTCAGAAGACAAAGCATAGATTAATGGGAATATATGTACTATTCTTAAATTTAAAGTAATTAAAACACATAAACTGGTTGGCATAAAATAGGCTGCAATGCTTTATTAAAGATATTGAATAAATGAATCAATTAAATATCTGAATAAATTAATCAATTGAAACATAACACAATCCCAATAAAGGCTCAGCCCTTAATTGGCTCAAGCCGATCATCCAGTCCATTCATAAATACTCATGAAAACACACAGTCCGAGAGTAAGGTGTTACCTCCCTTCACGAAGCAATGCGACATAGCAAGATTTAAAAAGGGAGGGGGAGGTTAGGATGGTAAATCTTCGAGTTCTTGTCAGCAATGCCACGGAGCATCCTAAGACGTGGGTTAAATAGGGCTAGGGAAAACCTGCTTTCCTGCGGCGTCCTCCAATCATCTAAGCCAGATTTTGAAGGAAAACCATCTCCAGGCCTTCCAGATTCTGGTAAGCTTGATCTTTATTCTTCTTTTAACCCTTAGTGAAAACTCAGAGAAATACTAGTTTAGGAGCAAGTAATGCCCAAATAATTACATTACATATTAAGTCCAATATTCCCATGAGCCCCCTTTTTCTTAGTCACCGGGGGCTTTACATTCAATGCAATTCCTCATTTTTGGACAAATTTTGAACATGGGATTCAGGGTCACTTTCAGCAAATCATATCTATTCAATTAACTATTGAGTATGAAACTGTGTATACTTTTAATACTTGAATTTACTGTAAAATATAAGCTAGTTTTTATTACAGTATCTATGTGGGAGGGTGGGTTCTATTACAGTATAAATATAATAAGCATGACTTTTTGCTTTGGGGGTGACATCATGATTATAGCATATGACAAATGGAGCCAGCCCACGCTACATCACTATATCATCAATGATTGGCTGCAGCAGTTGACTCGCCCAGGGGGATATGGGGGGAGACTTGGTACCCGGGCCTTGACCTTCTATGAGATGTCATGGCAGTCGGCTCCCGGGCCCGTACCCTGGGGTCACTCTTTAAAAAGTGGATTGTTAACAGTTTTGTCTCGTGACGCCACCTATGGTTCCTGGTAATGAGTACCAGCGCTGCTGCAGACCTCCGGGGGTGATGGGATGGCAGCTGGGATGTTTCTGCTCCCCACAGGCAGAGCGGGCCCCCTGGGCAGTGTTGATGGAATGGATGCAGTTGAGAGGTGGCCCGGTCGGGTCAGGGGGAATGACGGACACGCACACAGGGGATTCGCTTCAGTACCTTTACTGGTGTAACGGCAGGTATGGTCCAGGGTACCTATTAGGAGGGTGCACTTCTGGACTCTCCCCAGTGAGCGGTTAGTAGGCCCCCTGGTCCATTTCTTCCTTTCTCTAAAGCTTCTGGCCAGCCTGGAACTAGGCCTAGCTTCTATGCTGTTTCACTCTCTCACCTGTCTGCTTGTAGTAGAACTTTTCTTTGGCTACCACTATCTCTGGACGCTGGGGCCTTCGTGGTTCCTAGTTCTGTAAAATTATGGTAGCGTCAGGTTGACCAGGGATCTGGAATCCTCCTGGTATGCCGGTTGTCCCTACTGGGTGTAGAGGACCCTGTAGGCGCGGACCCGGCGTCCGGCTTGTGTCCTGGGGTGAGCTTCAGATGCTCCTCTGCCCCCTTAACTCCTCTCTCCTTGCCTCGGCCACACTTGGGGCCCTCAACACAGCAGCAGATGTGCTGCTCCTTCACTGATCTAAAGTGTCAGCACACTCTCTCTACCTAACTCCACCCTCCGGTATAAATATCCCAAACAGGGCTCCCTCTGGTGGTGTGAGGTGGAAGGGTGGAGGTGTCTGTTATGTAATGGGGCCTCTGGTGGAGAAGTTCGTCCATGCACCCTTTTGGGTTCTGTGGTACCTGGGGGTAGCAGGGTGCCACATTCCCCCTTAGTACAACTCAGTACTCCTGGACTGAAGCATTTTAAACAGGTAACAACAACAATTATGATAACAATAACACATATCAAAGTTACAGTGAGTCCCATAACCAGGTGTCCATCTCACTGGTGAAGGTGCAACATGAGCAGCATGAGGGACCCGTCTGAAAACCCTCAACGTAGGCCCTGGGTGTGGCTACAGGGCACAAACGGGTTTTTGTTCAGTGGTCTTTTGACATAAAACCAATAGAGGGCACTTTAATAAGTGCAACTATGTATAAGGGACAGTTTTTGGCTGCTCACAGTCCTCAGCCTACAAGTCTTTATACCCTCACGGGTAACTAAAGGCATATATTATTTTTAGTTCACACAGATAACAACTTTAAATTTTAAACTTTCCTGTTCCCTTACAGGTAACTATTTACACTGTAGGCATTTTGTACCTTATTCCCTATACCTGGTAGGGATTTGGCCTTGTGTGCTGCGTGTGGATCTACATAGCACTGGGGTGATACTGGTGTCTGTGCATGCACTATCCGCTAACCTATCAGGTGTACGTGCAGGTAAGTTATAGAGCTGCCTCAACATCTCTATAGGACTAGCAAGTGCACTGTTTACTGGACCCTCAGGTTCTGCTTCAACTGGCAATCCTTCTCTTACTGGGGACTCTTCCTGTTCCTAAGCAGGTTCTTCTAGGGTGCTCACAGGCTCTTCTTGTGGTGGAGGTTCTTCTGGTGGCTGACAGAAGTGTATCACTGGTATGATAACTGCTCCGTCGGGTTGAGGCCAGTCCGTGGGGAAGTCTCCTAGGACTGTATGAACTACATCTTCCTTGGGTTTTTCCGGTATTATAAGAGGTACTTCTTCCTCCTCTGTCTTCAGTAGACCTGGGCACAATTTCAAGTGGTCTCTTGAGACTGTTGTGGTTGTCCTACCTCTATCCTTGCTGATCAGGCAGGTTTTGGTTTTGTCAAATCTGGAATTTAACACGGTGTAGGGCTCTCTTTCCCACTGGTCATCGAGCTTGTGACCTCTTCTTTTACGCTTTAGCACTATTTCTCCGGGTGCCAAGGGTTCTGCTGGTGCATGCTTGTTATACTGCCCTTCTTGTCTTTCCCTGACTTTGTTTAGGCTGTCTTCAACACAGGCCTGTACTTTCCTGTACTGCTCTTGCCGATTTGTGTCCCAGTCTTCAGTGGACATATCTGCAGCAGGTTCTACCTGTTAGAACCCTCCTGTTTGTTTCTTACTATTTTGCGGTCACATGACCTGCTGCCTATTTATTCCAGCTCCGCCCTTCTGGCTTTGCTGGACTTCAGTGTTACTTTGACTCTTAATCTAGCTAGTATCTCTATAGTTTGCTTGGTCCGTGGACCTCTTAGTATTTTTGTCTGTTTGTCTTTTTGCTCCGCTACAACTTCTGCTAGGAGGTGTCCAATTTTGTCCCAGTCCTTAGTACTTTTAGGGACCCCTCCCTTATATCTATAGGTCTGCGTTTAGACTAGCTGAGGACGAAGGCGGGTCTGTTCACAAGGAACAGGTTGCCCGCTGCATCGTAGGGAATCAGCTTAGTCCTATTGTAGGGACAGTTTTCCTATCTTTCCTTACTTCTTGTAGCAGATCATAACAGTAAGTCCAGCCCAAAATAAAAAAAAAACAAAAAAAAAACTTAAGGAACAAGATCCGGAGATCAGCATGGTGTCTGTTCAGGAATTGGCTCTACGCCTACAGGGATTGTCTCTTGAGGTGGCCGAGCTCCAGCAACATGTGAGTAGCTGTCCTGGAGTGCATTTTGTTGAACCGAAGGTAGGACAGCCTGATTTTTTTTATGGTAAACAACAAGATTTTTTTTCCTTTAAAAATGCTTGTTTATTATATTTTCGTTTGAGACCCAGGTCCTCTGGGAATGAATCACAGCGCATTGGGTTTATCATGTCACTTTTGCGCAAGGAACCACAGGGATGGGCTTTTTCTCTCCAACCTAATGATCCGTGTTTTAGATCAGTGGAAGATTTTTTTTCTGCTATGGGGTTGTTGTATGACGATCCTGATCGAGTCTCTTCTGCTGAGACACAACTGAGATGTTTAAAGCAGGGGTCAGGTGATGTTGAAAATTATTGTACACACTTCAGAAGGCGGTCTTCTGAAGTGAGATGGAATGATTCGGCGTTAAAATGTTTGTTTCTTGCTGGTCTAAGTGAAAGGGTTAAGCATCTGCTGATTGCTTTCCCTGCACCTGGAAACGTGCAAGAAGCCATGCAATTAGCTATGCGGGTGGACAGGAGACTGCATGCCAGGGTTAATGAGGAGAAAACTCCTGCTATGGCAGCTCCTAGTCATCAGAGGGTCTGCTCGGACGACGGAGAACCAATGGAGATTGGGGTGATGTCACTCCACTCTCAGGAAAAAGACCGCAGGTTTTCCAAGGGATTGTGTTTTTATTGTGGCAAATCTGACCATTTTGTTAAGAACTGTGAGCTTCTGTTAAACAAAGAAAAAAAAAAGGTCAGTTACCCCCGTATTGCTTGTTTAAACACTAAGGGAGTATTTCTTTCAGGGAGTACTTCATTGCAGGAGGAGTTGATTGAATTTCAGGTATTTGTGGATTGTGGTTCTACACTGAATGTGATTGATAAGGGATTTTTGGAAAAACTGAAATTGGAACCTAAACCTTTGTCATCTCCTATTTCTGTGGTTGCTGTTGATAACACTCCTTTGAAATGTGTTGCTCACAAGGTTTTTGAATTTCCCCTCACTATTAATGGTATTCACCAAGAGAATTTGGATTTAGTGGTATTAAATAATTTACCTTCTCCAGTAGTGTTAGGTTTGCCTTGGTTAAAACTGCACAATCCTTTACTGGACTGGTCTACTAATGAGATTAAATCTTGGAGTCCTAAGTGTTATGATAAATGTTGTAACGGTTGCATTGCTGCTGTGGAAAGAGGAGAATTACCTGTACCTATTCAGGATTTTTGGAAGGTTTTTTCAGAGGAGGAGTCGCAAATTCTACCTCCTCATAGGGACTATGATTGCACCATTGAGTTTGTTCCTGGAGCTACTCTTCCCAAGAGTCTCTTATTTAATCTTACTATCCCTGAAAGAAAAGCCTTGGAGGAATACATACAGACGATCTTGGCTGCTGGTCACATTAGACCTTCTAAGTCACCTGTGGCTGTTGGATTTTTTTTGTAAAAAAAAAAAGACGGTGGTTTACGTCCATGTCTGGACTTTCGCAAAATTAATAAAATTACCGTACGCAATTCCTACCCGCTGCCGTTAATTACTGACTTGTTTAACCAGTTAGTGGGGGCCAAGTGGTTCTGTAAGATTGGTCTCCGGAAGGCATACAATTTGTTGCGAATGAAGGAGGGTGATGAATGGAAGACTGCTTTTAACACTCCGGTGGGTCATTTTGAGAATCTGGTTATGCCTTTTGGTCTTACCAATGCACCAGCGTTTTTTCAGAACCTTATTAACGACATCCTGAGACCTTTGATTGGTAAGAATGTGGTGGTGTATTTGGATGACATTTTGATTTTCTCTCCAGATCTGGAATCTCATGGGCAGAGCGTATGTGAGGTATTGCAGTTATTAAGTGACAATTCACTTTTTGCTAAGCTGGAGAAATACGAGTTCGCTGTGCAGAGAATTAGTTTTTTGGGCTACATTATCTCCAGCGAGGGCTTTGAGATGGACCCGGTGAAGGTTCAGGCTGTGCAGGAATGGCCTAGGCCTATTGGTTTAAAACCTATACAGAGATTTTTGGGTTTCGCCAATTATTACAGAAAATTCATTAAGAATTTTTCTATAATTGTTAAGCCGCTGACCGATCTCACCAGGAAAGGTGCGAATACGGTCCAGTGGACTACTGAGGCCATTGAAGCTTTTGTGTATCTCAAGGAGAGGTTCAGTTCTGCCCCCATCCTTATGCAGCCTGATGAGACCAAGCCTTTTTTGGTCGAGGTTGATGCTTCTTCGGTGGGGGTCGGTGCGGTTTTGTCTCAGGAGAACAAGGATGGGGTTCATCCCTGTGCTTTTTTTTCGAAAAAATTTTC
Organism: Phyllobates terribilis; assembly: GCF_046119375.1. Classification (NCBI taxonomy): domain Eukaryota; kingdom Metazoa; phylum Chordata; class Amphibia; order Anura; family Dendrobatidae; genus Phyllobates; species Phyllobates terribilis. The sequence continues at coordinate 299,193,591 of NW_027362771.1, forward strand.
TGAAACCGAACTTAATTACGATGTTGGTAATCGGGAATTGCTGGCTATCAAACTCACATTTGAACATTGGCGTCATTTCTTGGAAGGTGCTAAATTTCCCATTCAGGTTTTCACTGATCAGATGACGCCAAGCGCTTGAATGCCCGTCAGGCTAGGTGGGCACTTTTTTTTTCGCGGTTTAATTTTTCTGTTACTTACATCCCGGGTACTAAGAATGTTAAAGCTCATGCTTTATCTCGCAGCTTTTCTCCCATGGTTGGTACCGAGGAGGAGGAGAGCATTTTACAGGAAGGAGTTGTGATAGCAGCATTGGACTCCGTTTTGGAAGATGGGATTCTGAAAGCCCAGGAGGATGTCCCATCTAATACTCCCCATGGGAGGTTGTTTGCACCTAGAACCTTTAGGAGAGAGTTGTTTGTGGAGTATCATGAGTCTTGGTTGGCAGGTCATCCAGGAATTTCTGAGACTAAGAGACTTGCAGGTCGCAGTTTTTGGTGGCCTGGGTGGCAGAAGGAAATCATTAAATGGGTGCCTCAATGTACGGTGTGTGCTAGATCAAAGGCTTCACATGCTCCTGCTGCGGGGTTGCTTTGCCCTCTGGAGGTTCCTAGTGCATCTTGGACGCATATTGCAATGGATTTTATTACTGACCTTCCTGTGTCTGAGGGTTTCACTGTCATCTGGGTGGTTGTGGACCGTTTTAGCAAGATGTGTCACTTGGTTCCTTTCATTAAACTACACTGTGCTAAGACACTCGCTAAGGCTTTTGTCAAGGAAATTGTCAGACTCCATGGCGTTCCCACCGACATTGTTTCTGATAGGGGACCTCAGTTTGTGGCTCGTTTTTGGCGTGCCTTTTGTGACAGGTTGGGAGTCTATTTGTCATTTTCATTTGGGTATCATCCTGAGTCTAATGGACAGACAGAAAGAAAGAACCAGGATGTTGAGCAGTTTTTGCGTTGTTTTGTGGCAGACAATCAAGAGGGGTGGTCTGAGTTTCTGCCACTTGCTGAATTTGCTCTTAACAACCATACATCCTCTTCTGCTGGGTGTTCTCCGTTTTTTTGTTGTACTGGGAGACATCTGTCGTTTGGTTCGTTCTCCAAATTGGTGTCGGCTGTGCCGGAGGAGGAGAATTTTTCCGGTGATTTGGAGAGAGTTTGGACTGATGTACGTTGTAACCTTCAAGAGGCTAACAAAAAGTCTAAGAAGTATTTTAACAGGAAACGTCAAGAGGTTTTGTTTACGGTTGGTGACATGGTTTGGTTGTCCTCAAAGAATCTGCGGTTGAGGATTCCTTCTAAGAAATTGGGTCCGAAGTTTGTGGGACCATTTAAGGTGCTTCAGGTGGTTAACCAGTCTGCTGTTAGGTTGGAGGTTCCCTCCTCCTGGAAGATTAATCCGGTGCTTCATGTTTCCTTGTTGAAAAAAGCTGATGTATCGGATAGGGATGCCACTGTCACAGTTCCTCCGGTGGTGGAAGACGGTGAATATGAAATTTCTCGTATCCTGAATTCCAGAAGGCATAGAGGGAGATTGCAGTATCTCGTCGCTTGGAAAGGTTTCGGTCCTGAGGATAACTCCTGGGTAAGGGCAGATGATGTCTCTGCTCCTAGACTTATCAGAGCGTTTCACAGGAGGTTTCCTGATAGGCCTGGGCCTGGAGGATCCGGAGGATCCTCATAGAAGAGGGGGTACTGTTAGAACCCTCCTGTTTGTTTTTTTCTATTTTGTGGTCATGTGACCTGCTGCCTATTTATTCCAGCTCCGCCCTTCTGGCTTTGAGGGACTTCAGTGTTACTTTGACTCTTAATCTAGCCAGGTGCTTTGTACCTATCTCTATAGTTTGCTAAGTCCTTGGACCTCTTAGTATTTTTGTCTGTTTGTCTTTTTGCTCCGCTACAACTTCTGCTAGGAGGTGTCCAATTTTGTCCCAGTCCTTAGTACTTTTAGGGACCCCTCCCTTATATCTATAGGTCTGCGTTCAGACTAGCTGAGGACGAAGGCGGGTCTGTTCACAAGGAACAGGTTGCCCGCTGCATCGTAGGGAATCAGCTTAGTCCTATTGTAGAGACAGTTTTCCTATCTTTCCTTAGTTCTTGTAGCAGATCATAACACTACCACTCGGAGTTCCAGGTCCATGGGCAATTTTCCAGGTCTTGCTCTCATGAGGTACGCTGGGGTACAATTTGTGGAACTCACAGGTATGTGGTTATACAGGTCCACTAGGTCAGGTAGCTTTTCTGGCCACTGGTTCCTCTCCTCCAAAGGTAGGATTTTTAACAGGTCAATGACGATGTTATTCATTTTCTCGCACATACCATTGGTTTGAGGATGATACGGTGTAGTCCGAATCTTCTTGACAGAATTCTTTAAACAGCTCAGCTTCAAAGGCAGGGCCTTGATCTGTTAGCACCTTGTCCGGGTATCCATGGGGCCTGCAGAAGTAGGTTTGGAACGTTCTTGCTGCAGTTTCTGCTGTCAGATCCTTGACAGGGGCTACCACCAGGAACTGAGAATAGTGATCCACCATGGTCAGGGCATAGGAATAGCCTGATCTGCTGGCGACAGTTTGATGTGATCCAGAGCGACAATCTCCAGGGGTTGGGGTGTTTTGATGGACTGCAAGGGTGCTTTTTGACTCCCGTAGTCTTTCCTTCTGAGGCTACAGGGCCCACAATTCTGGCACCACCTTTCTATGGAACTCCGCATTCCAACCCAATAGAACCGGTCCTTCAGCAGGGTTTCCAGCTTCTTCCAGCCAAAATGACCTGCTTGGTCATGGTAGGCCTCTAGCACCATCTGGATATCCGTCCTGGGCACTACAATCTGCCACACCATTTCATGGGTTCTAGGGTTGACATACCTCCTGCACAGCTTTTCTCTGTAGATGAACAGCTGGCTTCTCTCATTCCACAGGTGTTTGGCTTGTGGCGGAGCATCCTTCTCCAAGTGAGAACCTTCTTGGGTTATCAGTCCTTTGATGAGGCTTACAACCGGGTCACTGTCCTGGGTCTCCTTCCAGCTGTGATGAGGTAAAGGGTTTATCGTCTTACCATGATGTTTTCTGGAGGCGTGTTGCTCGTGGACCATTCCATTCCTGTGGAAAGCTGGTAATTCGATTTCTTCTAGGTCATCCACTTCATCCTCGGTGTCCGACTGGTGGGGCATTCTTGACAGGGCATCAGCATTGGTGTTCTTGTGACCTGCCCGGTACTTGATTGTGAACTGGTAATTCGACAATCTGGCCACCCAACACTGTTCCATGGCTCCCAACCTGGCTGTCTCCAGGTGTGTCAAGGGGTTATTGTCGGTAAAGGCTGTAAATTTAGTTGAGGCTAGGTAATGTTTGAATCTTTCAGTGATAGCCCAGACCAAGGCCAGGAATTCCAGCTTAAAGGAACTGTAATTCTCCGGGTTCCTCTCAGTAGGACGAAGCTTCCTACTGGCATAGGCAATTACCTTTTCTCTGCCGTTTTGCTTCTGGGACAACACAGCTCCCAGTCCCTCATTGCTGGCATCTGTGTATAACAGGAAAGGTTGGCTGTAGTCGGGGTAAGCCAGGATCTCCCCACCGGTTAGGGCTTCCTTCATCAATGCAAAGGACTCAGTCTGTTCTTTGCCCCACTGGAATGGGGGACTTTTACCTCTTTTGGACTGTCCTACTAGGAGATCTTGTAAAGGTGTTGCCTTTTTGATGTAGTCCTTAATGAACCTCCTGTAGTACCCGACCAGTCCCAGAAATTGACGTACTTCTTTGACGTTCCTTGGTTCAGGCCACCTTTGGATGGCAGTGACCTTCTCCGGGTCTGGTGCTACCCCCTCTGAGCTGACTACGTGTCCCAGGTACTGAACCTTCCGTTTAAGCAGGTGGCACTTGGAAGGTTTTAGTTTCATCCCATACAGGGACAATGCCTCAAATACCTCCGCCAGGTGCTTTAGATGGTCTTCATACGTCCTCGAGTACACGATAACGTCATCCAGGTATAGCAGCACTGTCTCAAAGTTCCGGTGTCCCAAGCAACACTCCATTAACCTCTGGAACGTTCCGGGTGCATTGCAGAGTCCAAACGGCATGCTGTTGAATTCGCATAATCCCATCGAGGTGGTGAAGGCTGTCTTCTTCCGGTCTTCCTCAGCAACAGAGACTTGCCAGTACCCGCTAGTGAGATCCAATGTAGAGAAATAATTGGCAGATTTTAGTGCAGCCAGGGATTCCTCTATACGGGGCAAAGGGTATGCATCCTTATGTGTTATTTGATTAATTTGTCTATAATCTACACACATCCTCATGCTACCGTCCTTCTTTCTGACCAGGACCAGGGGAGCTGCCCAGGGGCTACAGCTATCCCTTACTACCCCTGCCTTTTTCATGACATGCAACATTTCTTTTGCTTTTGGGTAATGTGCTGGTGGTATGGGTCTGTAACACTCCTTAATGGGTGGATGGTTACCTGTGGGTATGTGGTGTTGTACCCCTTTGACCCTTCCAAAATCAAGTGGGTGTTTATGAAACACCTGTTCTTATTCCTGAACCACTCTGTGAACACTGTGTTTTTGATGGACTGGAGTGGCGTCAGTTGCAACATGGAGCTGTTGAAACCATTCCTCCAGCTGGGTTTCGGAGTCATTGTCTTTCACCATATCTGGTGGGGTCAAGGATTCCACGGTGTGTATGGCATTATTATTCACAGTATACAGTCTGGCAACAGTGGCGTATCTTGGCAATTTGACTTCCTCCTCCCCACAATTTAGGAGGCATACGGGTACCCTCCCATTGCGCACATCAACTACCCCTCTAGAGTTAGGAGTGTAGGTCTGTGCTCTGAGTTTACGGGCTCTACTACCGCCTGGTAGTTCTGTCCCTTGAGACCTATTGCTGCCTTACACCAGATCAGCATTTCACTCATAGGGGGAATCACTATGGGTATCGGGTCTGTCATCCGTACATTACCAATCTCACCACCTGTTAGTTTTACCTGTTGCTGGTACAGGAGGGCTCGAATCTCTCTCTGGAGCACCTTCCTCTGCCCCGGTTTGGCAGTGTCAGCAATCTGTTGAAGTAAAAACAACACTTCTCCCAAACAGTTACCAACAACATTTGTGGCAAGTATCATATATGGGTTTGTATCACCAGGGTTAGACTCTATTACAATCAGTCCTTGGTCCTTTAGTTCCACTCTTCCCATCTTCACTGTCACATCCTTAACCCCGACTAGGTTAAGAGGAAGGCCATTGGAGGCATACACAGAGAGGTTTGGGGCTGGCGGGTGGAGTTCATCTATGGACCAGTACCTTTTGTAAAGGACATCAGGTATGATGGTTACCTGTGACCCGGTGTCCAGTAGTGCAGGTGTTGCAATGCCGTCGAGCACAATAGATAGGAAAGGTCTTCCTCCTACAAACCGGTCGTACCAGCTCGATGGGCCTGGTTGATCTACTCCTGGGTGTTGGCCCTTGGCCCCAGGGTTTGCCCGTTTAAAGGACAGATCCGTGTGGTGTGGCCTGCCTTGTGGCAGCGGTAGCAAATGAGTTCACCTGGAGGGCGAGGTCAGCTGTTGGTCCTCCCATGGGGTGGAGTTGTCCTCCCTCTCCTCCTCATCCAGGGGACATCCTCAGGACTGTCGGCAAGTAGGATCCTTCCATCCGGCTCAGGCTCCTTCTGTAGCTGCAGGTCGGTCAGGACAGTGGCCAGGGTCTTACTTACCTGACACACTTCAGAGCGCAGGCTGTCCAGCTGGCTAGAGGACGCTGCTTGCACTTTTGCCTTAGCCGCTAATGAAGGGGCAGTGAGTGCTGTGGGCACTGGGGTGGCCCCACCCTGGTAACGCTGGATTGCAGTATCTGATGTTTCCAGTGCCTGAAGGCCCTTAATAGCCATGTCCTGCAGGGCGTCAAAGGTGGCACTTGGATGATCTAAGGCCCACTACCGTACAGTTCTGCTCTCCTCTTGGGACCTTAACCCCCGGATGACAGTTTGCAGTCTCTTAAATATAATAGATACTGATTCCTGGTCTGCGGCTGGCCAGGTTTCAATTTCTCACTCTGCGCCACCAGTCAATTGTTCCAGCACAACAGCAGCTCTCTGTTTACCAGTCATTGAGTACATGTCCAATACACCGCATATTTTCCTTTTGAACCCAGACAGGGTGTCTGGTTTGCCGTCATACTGGGGAAGCCATTTCGCTCCGGGGACGTATGGCAGGGCCATGGGTATCACGACCCCTGCTGGTGGGGCGGCCGCTCCGGCCTGAGCAGCGCCGGGCGCGAGTTGAGCATCGAGAGTGTTAACCGGTGCTACGGCGTCTTGCTGGTCATCGGCCAGAGTTGCGCCTCCCTAGTAAACCGTAGCCTACCTTCTTTACTTTTATCAGGTAGGCCGCAGCTCCGCAGATCACAGTCTCCTTCCAGGACCTGACGCTTCCTGGTGCAGCGTCAGAGCGCGAGGCGGGGCTTGAGCTTCGCTCGCTACCAACGGTCACGCCTCTCTGGTTCCCGCGGTTACGCCCCTCTTCTTCCCGCGTGGCGGCGCGGTAATGGTGGCGATGTTCACCACAGTTCCAATACAGTTCAAATACAGCACACAGTACCCGGTGGCAACAGGCACGAAATCCTGTTCATGACGCCAGGAAGAGCTGACTCGCCCAGGGGGATATGGGGGGAGACTCGGTACCCGGGCCTTGACCTTCTATGGGATGTCACGGCAGTTGGCTCCCGGGCCCGTACCCTGGGGTCACTCTTTAAAAAGGGGATTGTTAACAGTTTTGTCTCGTGACACCACCTGTGGTTCCCGGTAATGAGTACCAGAGCTGCTGCAGAACTCCGGGGGTGATGGGATGGCAGCTGGGATGTTTCTGCTCCCCACAGGCGGAGCGGGCCCCCGGGGCAGTGTTGATGGAATGGATGCAGGTGAGAGGTGGCCCGGTCGGGTCAGGGGGAATGACGGACACGCATAGTGGTAGCCAAAGAAAAGTTCTACTACAAGCAGACAGGTGAGAGAGTGAAACAGCATAGAAGCTAGGCCTAGTTCCAGGCTGGCCAGAAGCTTTAGAGAAAGGAAGAAACGGACCAGGAGGCCTACTACCCGCTCACTGGGGAGAGTCCAGAAGTGCACCCTCCTAATAGGTACCCTGGACCATACCTGCCGTTACACCAGTAACTTCCTGAAATTCGTGGTTCCACTCCAATTCAAGCAGTTTCACAAAAAAAAACGTGCCCACCACCGTTTCCCATTCTGGTGAAGTATCAGGTGTGGACTAGTGATGAGCGAATGTACTCGCCCGAGCATCATGGTGCTCGACAAGCTCGGCACTCGGCGAGTATTTCCGGGTTGCTTGGGCGGTAACTCGGGTCCCCTCCCTACATGTTTGGCGCTCTTTAGAGAGCCAATGCACATGTAGGGATTGCCTGCCATGCACTGTAATGCTGTAGCCATGTTGGTTGTGGGCATTACAGTGATTGGCTGGCCGTACAGCGTCATCAGGTCTATATCAGACATGGCGCCGCCATGCTCGTCACAGTCACTCCGGATCAGACAGTGTAGGGAGAGCTGCTGCTGTGTCAGTGAGAGATTTGATCGTGTATTAGGTAGTGTAGGGAGAAAAACCGTACATTACACATATCCATCTTAACAAACAGTCTTCTGAGGACTAATCCATCTGCAGAGATATCAGGCAGGCAGTGTATATAGGCAGGCGGTGTATATAGCAGACTGCAGTACATATAGCACAAGAGGCTCCATTCCAGTTCTGTCGGCTGCTGCTGTTAGATATTTCTGGAAATAGGCCCAGGTCTCAGGGGCCAGGAATATTTTTTTTGCATCTTCATCCTCATTATTTGCTTAAAAAGCAATCCAGAGAACACGGTTTTTCTGCGCCATTTGCTGGTTGGCACTGCAGAATACAGCCAGGTCCTTTGAATATTACAGCGCTAAAAATCCATCTATTCAAAACTGTGTTTTCTCCGTCACATGGATCACATATACGTTTTAAGAAAATACTGCCATTTCTGGCCTCCATTAATTTTTTTTTCAGTGTGTCAGCAAAGTTTTTGACACTGGTTTGCTGTTCAAAACAGTTACCTACAGGCCAGGTATTTAAAACTGTGTTTTCTCCGTCACACGGATCATATATACGTTTTCAGAAAATACTGCCATTTCTGGCCTACATTAAAAAAAATTTTCAGTGTGTCAGCAAATTTTTTGACACTGGATTGCTGTTCAAAACAGTTACCTACAGGCCAGGTATTTAAAACTGTGTTTTCTCCGTCACACGGATCACATATACGTTTTCAGAAAATACTGCAATTTCTGGCCTCCATTAAAATATTTTTTCAGTGTGTCAGTGAAGCAATTGACACCAGATTGCTGTTCAAAATAGTTACCTACAGGCCAGTTATTTAAAACTGTGTTTTCTCCGTCACACATCTAACATATATGTTGTCAGAAAATACTGCCATTTCTGGCCTCCATTAATTTTTTTTTCAGCGTGTCAGCAAAGTTTTTGACACTGGTTTGATGTTCAAAACAGTTACCTACAAGCAAGGTATTTAAAACTGTATTTTCTCCATCACACGGATTACATATACGTTTTCAGAAAATACTGCCATTTCTGGCCTCCATTAAAAAAAAATTTCAGTGTGTCAGTGAAGCAATTGAGACCAGATTGCTGTTCAAAATAGTTACCTACAGGTCAGTTATTCAAAACTGTGTTTTCTCCGTCACACGGCTCACATATACGTTGTCAGAAAATACTGCCATTTCTGGCCTCCATTAAAAATTTCTTTCAGTGTGTCAGTGTAGCAATTCACAGCAGTTTGCTGGTCAAACTACTTACCTACAGGCCAGGTATTTAAAACTCTGTTTTCTCCGTCACAATGATCACATATAAATTCGCTCCAAGCTCAGTCATTTGTAGTGAGCGTGGAAGATACTGTCCTCCATTTAAAATGGGCAAGGCACGTGGCAAGGGACGGGGAACTGGACGTGATGGTAATGGTGCATGCAGAGGCCGAGGACAAGGCCGTGAGCAAGCCAAAATTGTGCTACAACAAACACCCACATCTTCTCGACTGACCTTCCTGTCCCAATTTCTAAGGGACCGCAGCACACCACTATTGAACCCAGAGCAGTGTCAAAACGTTGTTGGTTGGATAGCGGATAATGCTTCCAGTCACTTAACCACCACCACCCTGTCTTCCACACGGTCAAGTCTCAGTAGCCGTGAGTCTGGACCGCATATTCCTCACCCTGATCCTCCTTCTTCCCACCATGCTGAGTACCCAGAGACAACTGATCCCACACTTGGACACTTTGAAGAGCTGTTCACTTTTCCATTTATAGATTCGGGCCTCTCACCCAGTCCACTTGAAGCGGGGCAAGAAGAGATCTCGTGTAGCGATGCCCAAATATTTGTGCAGCCACGGTCACACGAAGGCGACGGTGGGAAAGTGTCACAAGAGGTGGATGATGATGAGACACAATTGCCAGAAAGTCAGGAGGAGGACCAGGGTGCGGAAGCGGAAGACGAGGTGGTGGATGATATAGTAACTGACCCAACCTGGCAATAGGACATGCAGAGCGAGGACAGCAGCACACAGGCAGAGGGAGGCAGAGAACCCCAACAGGCAGGAAGAAGCAGTGTGGTGGCCGCAGACAGAAGGCAGGCAACAGTTTCCCGTAACACCAACACAAAGGAAGTTGCTAGTACAACTGTTAAGTCTTCCCGAGTCTGGTTATTTTTACAGGCTCTGCCGATAACCCCAAAAAGGCCATTTGCAACACCTGCCAGGCCAGCATCAGCAGGGGTGGCAAAACAACCAGCCTGACCACCACCAGCATGATCAGGCACATGGCAGCAAAGCACCCGACTTTGTGGGCCGAACCCCAGGGTCCAGGAACAGTGTCTGCGGGTGGCACCATTGCTTCTTCCGCTGTTGTGCATGAAAGCCAATCCCCTGTCCATGGTGCATGCGAAGATGCCTCCTGCCCTGCACCTGTTATTGCACACTCTCAAGTAGCAGCATCAGGAAGCACGTCCATGTCCTTGTCCCAGCGCAGCGTTCAGTTGTCCATACCCAAGTCCTTGGAACGCAAGTGCAAATATGCAGCCAACGCCCCACAGGCCACACTACTATATTCTCACATTTCATGACTGCTTGCGTTCGAAATGTTGCCTTTTTGGCTTGTGGAGATGGAAGCATGCCGCAACCTGATGGCGGCGGCCATCCCTCAATACTGGTTCCCCAGCCGCCACTATTTCTCCCGGTGTGCCTTCCCCGCATTACACAAGCACGTGTCCCAAAACATTAGCCGTGCTCTCAACAACGCAGTTACCGGTAAAATCTACCTAACCACGGACATGTGGACAAGTGCTTGTGGGTAGGGATGGTACATCTCGCTGACGGCACACTAGGTTAACATAGTTGAAGCCGGGACCCAGTCGGACCTTGGGATGGAACACGTCCTCTCGACGCCAAGGATTGCGGGCCCTAGGTCAATCAGGGTTGCCCCCACGGTCTACAGCTCCTGCACCTCATCCTCCTCAGCCTCCTTCTCTTCAGCATCCGTCTCCAAAATGACCACATCAGTCACAAGCTGAAAGCACTGCAGCCATGCCTCAGCAAAGTGGCAACAGGCTGTGCTGAAGCTAATATGCTTAAGTGAAAAACCGCACAATGCTGAAGAGTTGTGGACAGCTCTGAAAGAGCAGGCAGATCTGTGGCTCACACTGCTGAATCTACAGCCAGGTATGGTCGTGTGTGACAATGGCCGGAACCTGGCGGCGGCTCTGAGGCGAGTCGAGCTCACACACGTACCTTGCCTGGCCCATGTGCTTAACCTCGTGGTTCAGCGGTTTCTCAAATCCTACTTGGAGCTGCCAGATCTGCTTGTTAAAGTACGCCGCCTGTGTGCCCATTTTAGAAAGTCAGCTACAGCTTCCGCTGCCCTTGCAGTGTTTCAATAACAACAAAGGTTTGCCATAAATAACAATTAATGAAAAAAAGAAGTGTGCAGTACCCTGTAAGGTAAACAGAATGCTGTCCACATGAAAGCTGAGCAAAATGACTTGTTGAAAAAAGGAGTATAGCACAGCAAAATTTTCTTCCATACAAATAACAATGTTTTATTAATATAAAACATACAATATGAATAGGTTACATACAAGGAGATAGTGCCGAATGGTGTATTGCATCACGGTAGGGTAAATAAAATTTATAAATTCATAGTTCTAGGAGGTGACACAATTGCACAATGCCCATAAAAGCCACACTGTAAGTCTTAGGTTGTAAACCAATCAGCATCAGGGCAAAGTGATAGTAACAGGATCTCCCGGTTCCCACCTAGTGTAAATACTATGGTCAGTCGGTGCACAATCTAATGTAAATGTTGTGGTCAGTCATTCCAGAGTATTGTATAACTACTGTGCACAGTCAATGCACACCTAGTGTAAATGCTGTGTTCTGTCAGTCCCTGGTCTAGGGTGAATGCCGTGGTCAGTCTCGCGTAATCATGGTATTGATTGTTTCACCGCTGAGAGCAGGTGTATGTTATGAAATATAAGAGGGGGAATCCCAATTTGGAAGACACAGGACAATGAGAAGAACTGTTCCCTATCTCTGTACCTGAGATATGGTGGTGTTATACTAGGAGTTGTGTATAGAAGATATACATTTGAAAAAACACATACAGTATATTGTCATGTATCAAGAAGGTGGGTGTTATTACACCTCCGCAGGTATAGAACTTAAGCCTAGACCAACGATTATCAGTAATTAATACGAGAATTAATTACCTGTTATGTGATTCCTCTGATTCTCTTCTTGGAGTCCACAAACAAAAATTTCACGCTCTAATATCTCATTGGGATTCAGTCACCTGTAAAAAGACAAACTATATGATAATATGTTCCTGCTACATGCTATACACACTAATAACACACTGGGGACAAAATTACTTATCTCAGGGATAATGACTGTGGTTAGTCTATCCACAGTTTATTGTAAAAGCTGTAGTCAGTCAGTCCACAGTCTACTGTATATATTGTGGTCAGTCAGTCCACAGTGTAGTGTAAATATTAGAATCAATTGGTCCTGAGTTCAGCATAAATACTGTGGTTAATAAGTCCACAACTAGTGTTAATGCTGGGATGAGCCGGTCTATAATCTATTGTGAATGTTGTGGTCAGATAGTCCACAGGCTAGTGCAAATGATATAGACAGTCAGTCCACAGTATGGTATTATTACTGTGCTCGGTCGGTCCCCACCTAGTGTAAATACTATGGTCAGTCGGTGCACAGTTTATTGTAAATGTTGTGGTCAGTCATTCCAGAGTATTGTATAGCTGCTGTGCTCAGTCAATGCACACCTAGTGTAAATGCTGTGTTCTGTCAGTTCCTGGTCTAGGGTGAATGCTGTGGTCAGTCTCGCGTAATCATGGTTTTGATTGCGTCAACGCTGAGTGCAGGTGTGTTATGAAGTAAAAGACGGAGGATAATGAGAAGAAATGTTCCTTATCTGTGTACCTGAGATATGGTGGTGTTATACTAGGAGTTGTGTATAGAAGATATACAATTGAAAAAACACATAGAGTATATTGTCATGTATCAGGAAGGTGCATGTTATTACACCTCCACCAGTCTAGAACTTAAGCATAGACCAACGATTATCAGTAATTAATACGAGAATTAATTACCTGTTATGTGATTCCTCTGATCTCTTCTTGGAGTCCAGAAACAAAAATTTCACGTTCTAATATCTCATTGTGATTCAGTCACCTGTAAAAAGACAAACTATCTGATAATAAGTTCCTGCTACATGCTATACACACCAATAACACACTAGGGACAAAATTACTTATCTCAGGGATAATGACTGTGGTTAGTCTATCCACAGTTTATAGTAAAAGATGTAGTCATTCAGCCCACAGTCTACTGTAAATGTTGTGGTCAGTCAGTCCACAGTGTAGTGTAAATATTAGAATCAATCGGTCCTTAGTTCAGCATAAATACTGTGGTTAATAAGTCCACAACTAGTGTTAATGCTGGGATGAGCCGGTCTATAATCTATTGTGAATATTGTGGTCAGTTAGTCCACAGACTAGTGCAAATGATATAGACAGTTAGTCCACAGTATGGTATTATTACTGTGCTCGGTCGGTGACCAACTAGTGTAAATACTATGGTCAGTCGGTGCACAGTCTATTGTAAATGTTGTGGTCTGTCATTCCAAAGTATTGTGTAACTACTGTGCACAGTCAATGCACACCTAGTGTAAATGCTGTGTACTGTCAATCCCTGGTCTAGGGTGAATGCTGTGGTCAGTCTCGCGTAATCATGGTATTGATTGTGTCACCGCTGAGATCAGGTGTGTTATGAAATAAAAGACAGATGATAATGAGAAGAAATGTTCCTTATCTCTGTACCTGAGATATGGTGGTGTTATACTAGGAGTTTTGTATAGAAGATATATATATGAAAAAACACATACAGTATATTGTCATGTATCAGGAAGGTGGGTGTTATTACTCCTCCGCCAGTCTAGAGCTTAAGCCTAGACCAACGATTATCAGTAATTAATACGAGAATTAATTACCTGATATGTGATTCCTCTGATTCTCTTCTTGGAGTCCACAAACAAAAATTTCACGTTCTAATATCTCATTGGGAATCAGTCACCTGTAAAAAAGACAACCTATATGATAATATGTTCCTGCTCCATGCTATACACACCAATAACACACTAGGGCCAAAATTACCTATGTCAGGGATAATGACTGTGGTTAGTCTATCCACAGTTTATTGTAAAAGCTGTAGTCAGTCAGTCCACAGTCTACTGTAAATGTTGTGGTCAGTCAGTCCACAGTGTAGTGTAAATATTAGAATCAATCGGTCCTTAGTTCAGCATAAATACTGTGGTTAATGAGTCCACAACTAGTGTTAATGCTGGGATGAGCCGGTCTATAATCTGTTGTGAATGTTGTGGTCAGCTAGTCCACAGACTAGTGCAAATGATATAGACAGTCAGTTCACAGTATGGTATTATTACTGTGCTCGGTCGGTCCCCACCTAGTGTAAATACTATGGTCAGTCGGTGCACTGTCTATTGTAAATGTTGTGGTCAGTCATTCCAGTGTATTGTATAGCTGCTATGCTCAGTCAATGCACACCTAGTGTAAATGCTGTGTTCGGTCAGTCCCTGGTCTAGGGTGAATGCTGTGGTCAGTCTCGCGTAATCATGGTTTTGATTGCGTCACCGCTGAGTGCAGGTGTGTTATGAAATAAAAGACGGAAGATAATGAGAAGTAATGTTCCTTATCTCTGAACCTGAGATATGGTGGATTTATACTAGGAGTTGTGTATAGAAGATATACATTTGAAAAAACACATACAGGATATTGTCATGTATCAGGAAGGTGGGTGTTATTACACCTCCGCCAGTCTAGAACTTAAGCCTAGACCAACGATTATCAGTAATTAATACGAGAATTAATTACCTGATATGTGATTCCTCTGATTCTCTTCTTGGAGTCCAGAAACAAAAATTTCACGTTCTAATATCTCATTGGGATTCAGTCACCTGTAAAAAGACAAACTATATGATAATCTGTTCCTGCTACATGCTATACACACCAATAACACACTAGGGCCAAAATTACTTATCTCAGGGATAATGACTGTGGTTAGTCTATCCACAGTTTATTTTAAAAGCTGTAGTCAGTCAGTCCACAGTCTACTGTAAATGTTGTGGTCAGTCAGTCCACAGTGTAGTGTAAATATTAGAATCAATCGGTCCTTAGTTCAGCATAAATACTGTGGTTAATAAGTCCACAACTAGTGTTAATGCTGGCATGAGCCAGTCTATAATCTAAGGTGAATGTTGTGGTCAGTTAGTCCACAGACTAGTGCAAATGATATAGACAGTCAGGCAACAGTATGGTATAATTACTGTGCTCGGTCGGTCCCCACCTAGTGTAAATACTATGGTCAGTCGGTGCACAGTCTATTGTAAATGTTGTGGTCAGTCATTCCAGAGTATTGTATAACTACTGTGCTCAGTCAATGCACACCTAGTGTAAATGCTGTGTTCTTTCAGTCCCTGGTCTAGGGTGAATGCTGTGGCCAGTCTCGCGTAATCATGGTATTGATTGTGTCACCGCTGAGATCAGGTGTGTTATGAAAAAAAAGACAGATGATAATGAGAAGAAATGTTCCTTATCTCTGTACCTGAGATATGGTGGTGTTATACTAGGAGTTGTGTATAGAAGATATATATTTGAAAAAACGCATACAGTATATTGTCATGTATCAGGAAGGTGGGTGTTATTACTCCTCCGCCAGTCTAGAACTTAAGCCTAGACCAACGATTATCAGTAATTAATATGAGAATTAATTACCAGTTATGTGATTCCTCTGATTCTCTTCTTGGAGTCCAGAAACAAAAATTTCACGTTCTAATATCTCATTGGGAATCAGTCACCTGTAAAAAAGACAACCTATATGATAATATGTTCCTGCTACATGCTATACACACCAATAACACACTAGGGCCAAAATTACTTATCTCAGGGATAATGTCTGTTGTTAGTCTATCCACAGTTTATTGTAAAAGCTGTAGTCAGTCAGTCCACAGTCTACTGTAAATGTTGCGGTCAGTCAGTTCACAGTGTAGTGTAAATATTAGAATCAATCGATCCTTAGTTCAGCATAAATACTGTGGTTAATAAGTCCACAACTAGTGTTAATGCTGGGATGAGCCGGTCTATAATCTATTGTGAATGTTGTGGTCAGTTAGTCCACAGACTAGTGCAAATGATATAGACAGTCAGTTCACAGTATGGTATTATTACTGTGCTTGGTCGGTCCCCATCTAGTGTAAATACTATGGTCAGTCGGTGCACAGTCTATTGTAAATGTTGTGGTCAGTCATTCCAGAGTATTGTATAACTACTGTGCACAGTCAATGCACACCTAGTGTAAATGCTGTGTTCTGTCAATCCCTGGTCTAGGTTGAATGCTGTGGTCAGTCTCGCGTAATCATGGCATTGATTGTGTCACCGCTGAGATCAGGTGTGGTATGAAATCAAAGACAGAGGATAATGAGAAGAAATGGTCCTTATCTCTGTACCTGAGATATGGTGGTGTTATACTAGGAGTTGTGTATAGAAGATATACATTTGAAAAAACACATACAGTATATTGTCATGTATCAGGAAGGTGGGTGTTATTACACCTCCGCCAGTCTAGAACTGAAGCCTAGACCAACGATTATCAGTAATTAATACGAGAATTAATTACCTGTTATGTGATTCCTCTGATTCTCTTCTTGGAGTCCACAAACAAAAATTTCAAGTTCGAATATCTCACTGGAATTCAATGACCTGTAAAAAGACAAGCTATATGATAATAGTTTCTTGCTACATGCTATACACACCAATAACACACTAGGGCAAAATTACTTATCTCAGGGATAATGACTTTGGTTAGTCTATCCACAGTTTATTGTAAAAGCTGTAGTCAGTCAGTCCACAGTCTACTGTAAATGTTGTGGTCAGTCAGTCCACAGTGCAGTGTAAATATTAGAATCTATTGGTCCTTAGTTCAGCATAAATACTGTGGTTAATAAGTCCACAACTATTGTTAATGCTGGGATGAGCCGGTCTATAATCTATTGTGAATGTTGTGGTCAGTTAGTCCACAGACTAGTGCAAATGATATAGACAGTCAGTCCACAGTATGGTATTATTACTGTGCTCGGTCGGTCCCCACCTAGTGTAAATACTATGGTCAGTCGGTGCACAGTCTATTGTAAATGTTGTGGTCAGTCATTCCAGAGTATTGTATAACTACTGTGCTCAGTCAATGCACACCTAGTGTAAATGCTGTGTTCTGTCTGTCCCTGGTCTAGGGTGAATGCTGTGGTCAGTCTCGCGTAATGATGGTTTTGATTGCATCACCGCTGAGTGCAGGTGTGTTATGAAAAAAAAGACGGAAGATAATGAGAAGAAATGTTCCTTATCTCTGTACCTGAGATATGGTGAATTTATTCTAGGAGTTGTGTATAGAAGATATACATTTGAAAAAACACATACAGTATATTGTCATGTATCAGGAAGGTGGGTGTTATCACACCTCCGCCAGCCTAGAACTTAAGCCTCGACCAACGATTATCAGTAATTAATACGAGAATTAATTACCTGTTATGTGATTCCTCTGATTCTCTTCTTGGAGTCGACAAACAAAAATTTCACGTTCTAATATCTCATTGGGATACAGTCACCTGTAAAAAGACAACCTATATGATAATATGTTCCTGCTACATGCTACACACACCAATAATACACTAGGGCCAAAATTACTTATCTCAGGGATAATCACTGTGGTTAGTCTATCCACAGTTTATTGTAAAAGCTGTAGTCAGTCAGTCCACAGTCTACTGTAAATGTTGTGTTCAGTCAGTTTACAGTGTAGTGTAAATATTAGAATCAATCTGTCCTTAGTTCAGCATAAATACTGTGGTTAATAAGTCCACAACTAGTGTTCATGCTGGGATGAGCCGGTCTATAATCTATTGTGAATGTTGTGGTCAGTTAGTCCACAGACTAGTGCAAATGATATAGACAGTCAGTCCACAGTATGGTATTATTACTGTGCTCGGTCGGTCCCCACCTAGTGTAAATACTATGGTCAGTCGGTGCACAGTCTATTGTAAATGTTGTGGTCAGTCATTCCAGAGTATTGTATAACTACTGTGCACAGTCAATGCACACCTAGTGTAAATGCTGTGTTCTGTCAGTCCCTGGTGTAGGGTGAATGCTGTGGTCAGTCTCGCGTAATCATGGTATTGATTGTGTCACCGCTGAGATCAGGTGTGTTATGAAATCAAAGACAGATGATAATGAGTAGAAATGGTCCTTATCTCTGTACCTGAGATATGGTGAATTTATACTAGGAGTTGTGTATAGAGATATTCATTTGAAAAAACACATACAGTATATTGTCATGTATCAGGAAGGTGGGTGTTAATACACCTCCGCCAGCCTAGAACTTAAGCCTAGACCAATGATTATCAGTAATTAATACGAGAATTAATTACCTGTTATGTGATTCCTCTGATTCTCTTCTTGGAGTCCACAAACAAAAATTTCACGTTCTAATATCTCATTGGGATTCAGTCACCTGTAAAAAGACAAACTATATGATAATATGTTCCTTCTACTACATGCTATACACACCAATAACACACTAGGGCCAAAATTACTTATCTCAGGGATAATGACTGTGGTTAGTCTATCGACAGTTTATTGTAAAAGCTGTAGTCAGTCAGTCCACAGTCTACTGTAAATGTTGTGGTCAGTCAGTCCACAGTGTAGTGTAAATATTAGAATCAATCGGTCCTGAGTTCAGCAGAAATACCGTGGTTAATAAGTCCACAACTAGTGTTAATGCTGGGATGAGCCAGTCTATAATCTATTGTGAATGTTGGGGTCAGTTAGTCCACAGACTAGTGCAAATGATATAGACAGTCAGTCCACAGTATGGTATTATTACTGTGCTCGGTCGGTCCCCACCTAATGTAAATACTATGATTAGTCGGTGCACAGTCTATTGTAAATGTTGTGGTCAGTCATTCCAGAGTATTGTATAACTACTGTGCACAGTCAATGCACACCTAGTGTAAATGCTGTGTTCTGCCAGTCCCTGGTCTAGGGTGAATGCTGTGGTCAGTCTCGCGTAATCATGGTATTGATTGTGTCACCTCTGAGATCAGGTGTGTTATGAAATTAAAGACAGAGGATAATGAGAAGAAATGTTCCTTATCTCTGTACCTGAGATATAGATGTGTTATACTAGGAGCTGTGTATAGAAGATATACATTTGAAAAAACACATACAGTATATTGTCATGTATCAGGAAGGTGGGTGTTGTTATACCTCCGCCAGTCTAGAACTAAAGCCTAGACCAACGATTATCAGTAATTAATACGAGAATTAATTACTTGTTATGTGATTCCTCTGTTTCTCTTCATGGAGTCCACAAACAAAAATTTCACGTTCTAATATCTCTTTGGGATTCAGTCACCTGTAAAAAAGACAACCTATATGATAACATGTTCCTGCTACTACATGCTATACACACCAATAATACACTAGGGCCAAAATTACTTATCTCAGGGATAATGACTGTGGTTAGTCTATCCACAGTTTATTGTAAAAGCTGTAGTCAGTCAGTCCACAGTCTACTGTAAATGTTGTGGTCAGTCAGTCCACAGTGTAGTGTAAATATTAGAATCAATCAATCCTGAGTTCACCATAAATACTGTGGTTAATAAGTCCACAACTAGTGTTAATGCTGGGATGAGCCGGTTTATAATCTATTGTGAATGTTGTGGTCAGTTAGTCCACAGACTAGTTCAAATGATATAGACAGTCAGTCTACAGTATGGTATTATTACTGTGCTCGGTCGGTCCCCACCTAGTGTAAATACTATGATCAGTCGGTGCACAGTCTATTGTAAATGTTGTGGTCAGTCATTCCAGAGTATTGTATAACTACTGTGCTCAGTCAATGCACACCTAGTGTAAATGCTGTGTTCTGTCAGTCCCTGGTCTAGGGTGAATGCAGTGGTCAGTCTCGCGTAATCATGGTATTGATTGTGTCACCGCTGAGATCAGTTGTGTTATGAAAGAAAAGACAGAGGATAATGAGAAGAAATGTTCCTTATCTCTGTACCTGAGATATGCTGGTGTTATACTAGGAGTTGTGTATAGGAGATATACATTTGAAAAAACACATACAGTATATTGTCATGTATCAGGAAGGTGTGTGTTAATACACCTCCGCCAGCCTAGAACTTAAGCCTAGACCAACGATTATCAGTAATTAATACGAGAATTAATTACCTGTTATGTGATTCCTCTGATTCTCTTCTTGGAGTCCACAAACAAAAATTTCACGTTCTACTATCTCATTGGGATTCAGTCACCTGTAAAAAGACAAACTATATGATAATATGTTCCTTCTACTACATGCTATACACACCAATAGCACACTAGGGCCAAAATTACTTATCTCAGGGATAATGACTGTGGTTAGTCTAACCACAGTTTATTGTAAAAGCTGTAGTCAGTCAGTCCACAGTCTAGTGTAAATGTTGTGGTCAGTCAGTCCACAGTGTAGTGTAAATATTAGAATCAATCGGTCCTGAGTTCAGCATAAATACTGTGGTTAATAAGTCCACAACTAGTGTTAATGCTGGGATGAGCCAGTCTATAATCTATTGTGAATGTTGGGGTCAGTTAGTCCACAGACTAGTGCAAATGATATAGACAGTCAGTCCCCAGTATGGTATTATTACTGTGCTCGGTCGGTCCCCACCTAGTGTAAATACTATGGTCAGTCGGTGCACAGTCTATTGTAAATGTTGTGGTCAGTCATTCCAGAATATTGTATAGCTACTGTGCTCAGTCAATGCACACCTAGTGTAAATGCTGTGTTCTGTCAGTCCCTGGTCTAGGGTGAATGCTGTGGTCAGTCTCACGTAATCATGGTTTTGATTGCGTCACCGCTGAGTGCAGGTGTGTTATGAAAAAAAAGACGGAAGATAATGAGAAGAAATGTTCCTTATCTCTGTACCTGAGATATGGTGAATTTATACTAGGAGTTGTGTATAGAGATATACATTTGAAAAAACACATACAGTATATTGTCATGTATCAGGAAGGTGTGTGTTAATACACCTCCGCCAGCCTAGAACTTAAGCCTAGACCAACGATTATCAGTAATTAATACGAGAATGAATTACCTGTTATGTGATTCCTCTGATTCTCTTCTTGGAGTCCACAAACAAAAATTTCACTTTCTAATATCTCATTGGGATTCAGTCACCTGTAAAAAGACAACCTATATGATAATATGTTCCTGCTACATGCTATACACACCAATAACACAATAGGGCCAAAATTACTTATCTCAGGGATAATGACTGTGGTTAGTCTATCCACAGTTTATTGTAAAAGCTGTAGTCAGTCAGTCCACAGTCTACTGTAAATGTTGTGGTCAGTCAGTCCACAGTGTAGTGTAAATATTAGAATCAATCGGTCCTGAGTAGAGATGAGCGTTGTTCTACTCGAACTGTTCGCCAATCTCAAATTCGAGCTGTTTTGGGCGGTGTTCGAGCCGTTCGGCGAACACGAACAATTTGAGAAAAATTCGGCTGTTCGAGGTTATGTTCGATAACTGTTCGTGCACCAAAATCATAACTGGATTTTTTCTCAGTAATGATGAAAATTAATGTTAATATGCAGTTTGAGTGTACAGCGGGGTGGGGGGAGGGGCAGGGGATGGATCTCTGCAGGAATAATGAAGATCTCCATTTTTTTTTTCTCTTTCCCGCATTTACAGTGGGGAGGTGTAATCTGTCAGCCTATCAGCAGCGCACACACGGAGCGAAGTGCTTTTTTTCACACAAGCAAGGGCATGTGTCATTGGCAGTGTATGTCACATGTCCTTGCCCTATAAGACCAAGCCATTTTCCCCGTCGCCACCATTTTCTCACTGCTGCAGCTGCGTGTTAGACGGCACCGCTGTTGCTGTGTGCGCTATACCTTGTTAATTTCAAGCCAATTTTCGCACAAATCTACAGATAGCTTGGGAGTAGGGAATAGTTGTGATTGCAGTCCTTGTAAGGACTAGGTTACAGCATTTCCTACGACTTTTATCAGGCAGGTCTGTGCTCTTAAATATATAGATTGTGGGAGTAAAGACTAATTGTAATTGGAGTCCTTTTCAGGACTAGGTTACATCAGTTCCTATCAGTTTTTGCCAGGCAGGTCTGTGCCAGTGCTGTGCAAGTTTTTTTCACAGCATTTGACTGAATCTAGCAAAGCTAATCCTTTTTGGCCTATTGCAGAGTGTGTTAGTCAGTGGAGTAGCCTATCTGTGTTGCAAGATATACCACCTGTGTATAGAATACCAATTTTTTTACTGCACCTAGTGAAGTAAAATCTTTTGGGCATAGCATCATTCTATTAGTCCATCTATACAGACCTCCATCAGATTGCAAACTGAATATATTTTTTTCTGCATCTACCTCTGAAAAAATATTGGGCTTCTAGCTGTGTGTGGGACTTGTTCTATTAATCCATCTATACAGACCTCCATCAGGTTGCAAACTGAATATATTTTTTTCTGCATCTACCTCTGAAAAAATATTGGGCTTCTAGCTGTGTGTGGGACTTGTTCTATTAATCCATCTATACAGACCTCCATCAGGTTGCAAACTGAATATATTTTTTTCTGCATCTACCTCTGAAAAAATATTGGGCTTCTAGCTGTGTGTGGGACTTGTTGTATTAGTCCATCTATACTGACCTCCATCAGGTTGCAAACTGAATATATTTTTTTCTGCATCTACCTCTGAAAAAATATTGGGCTTCTAGCTGTGTGTGGGACTTGTTCTATTAATCCATCTATACAGACCTCCATCAGGTTGCAAACTGAATATATTTTTTTCTGCATCTACCTCTGAAAAAATATTGGGCTTGTAGCTGTGTGTGGGACTTGTTCTATTAATCCATCTATACAGACCTCCATCAGGTTGCAAACTGAATATATTTTTTTCTGCATCTACCTCTGAAAAAATATTGGGCTTCTAGCTGTGTGTGGGACTTGTTCTATTAATCCATCTATACAGACCTCCATCAGGTTGCAAACTGAATATAATTTTTTTCTGCATCTACCTCTGAAAAAATATTTGGGCTTCTAGCTGTGTGTGGGACTTGTTCTATTAGTCCATCTATACTGACCTCCATAAGGTTGCAAACTGAGTATAATTTTTTTCTGCATCTACCTCTGAAAAAATATTTGGGCTTCTAGCTGTGTGTGGGACTTGTTCTATTAGTCCATCTATACTGACCTCCATAAGGTTGCAAACTGAATATAATTTTTTTCTGCATCTACCTCTGAAAAAATATTTGGCCTTCTAGCTGTGTGTGGGACTTGTTCTATTAGTCCATCTATACTGACCTCCATCAGGTTGCAAATTGAATATAATATTTTTCTGCATCTAGCTCTGAAAAAATGTTTGGCCTTCTAGCAGTGTGTGGGACTTGTTGTATTAGTCCATCTATACTGACCTCCATCAGGTTGCAAACTGAATATAATTTTTTTCTGCATCTACCTCTGAAAAAATATTTGGGCTTCTAGCTGTGTGTGGGACTTGTTCTATTAGTCCATCTATACTGACCTCCATAAGGTTGCAAACTGAATATTATTTTTTTCTGCATCTACCTCTGAAAAAATATTTGGCCTTCTAGCTGTGTGTGGGACTTGTTCTATTAGTCCATCTATACTGACCTCCATCAGGTTGCAAATTGAATATAATATTTTTCTGCATCTAGCTCTGAAAAAATGTTTGGCCTTCTAGCAGTGTGTGGGACTTGTTCTATTAGTCCATCTATACTGACCTCCATCAGGTTGCAAACTAAATATATTTTTTTCTGCATCTACCTCTGAAAAAATATTGGGCTTCTAGCTGTGTGTGGGACTTGTTCTATTAATCCATCTATACAGACCTCCATCAGGTTGCAAACTGAATATATTTTTTTCTGCATCTACCTCTGAAAAAATATTGGGCTTCTAGCTGTGTGTGGGACTTGTTCTATTAATCCATCTATACAGACCTCCATCAGGTTGCAAACTGAATATATTTTTTTCTGCATCTACCTCTGAAAAAATATTGGGCTTCTAGCTGTGTGTGGGACTTGTTCTATTAATCCATCTATACAGACCTCCATCAGGTTGCAAACTGAATATAATTTTTTTCTGCATCTACCTCTGAAAAAATATTTGGGCTTCTAGCTGTGTGTGGGACTTGTTCTATTAGTCCATCTATACTGACCTCCATCAGGTTGCAAACTGAATATAATTTTTTTCTGCATCTAGCACTGAAAAAATATTTGGCCTTCTAGCAGTGTGTGGGACTTGTTCTATTAGTCATCTATACTGACCTCCATCAGGTTGCAAATTCAAAATAATTTTTGTCTGCATCTACCTCTGAAAAAATATTTGGCCTTCTAGCAGTGTGTGGGACTTGTTCTATTAGTCCATCTATACTGACCTCCATCAGGTTGCAAACTGAATATAATTTTTTTCTGCATCTAACTCTGAAAAAATATTTGGCCTTCTAGCAGTGTGTGGGTCTCATTGTATTAGGCCATCTATACCAAGCTCCACCAGCTTTTCAATTATTAATAATTTTTCGCTGCATCTAGCCCTGAAAATAATTTTTCTTCCCAATAGTGGTAGCAATAGAAATATGGGGCGCGCTCCTGGCTTACAAAAATATACGCTTCATAACAAAAAACACCAGCTTAGCGCACTGCATTAATAAGATGGCATCATCGTCTCTCCCAGTGCTAGGCCTACTACCCAGGCTAGCATTCCTGTGCCTAAAACACAATGTATGGGTCCGCGCTAGCCACTATGCTGAGGGGTTTAAAGCTGCTGCTAACGCTTTATAACAATTCAATTGGCAGATTTTCACAGAGCTCTTCCACAATGCCCACCCATCGGGACAACAGTTGCCCACCTTCTCTATGGGATCTAGTGGCGAATAGTTGATGCCATTAATCAGAGCGTCAGTTGCCCCGTCGACGTGGCAAGCATACGGTAAGGCATGGGAAGAGTGGACACGACTAGTAGCAGGCAGACGGGTTGACCAATGTGAACAAGCCAGATCACAAGTCACCATAGAATTTCTCCACCAGCTAATGATGAGGGGCATATCAGGGGCGTCAGCGCAGCGGTGTCTGACCGGAGTAGCATTTCACTTCCAACTACTGAATTGGGGAGATGTGACAAAGATTCATCATCAGACAATCCATAAAAGGGTGGAAAGGGGGTCAGCCAAGTCAGGAGTGTAGACGTCCCGTCCCGTGTCACTAAAACTGATTTCTCACATCATATCCCTAACACCATTAACATGACACTCACAATTTGAAGCAACACTACTGTCTACTGCATTTGTGATCGCCTTCTTCGGGGCGCTATGCATAAGCGAATTAGTCCCTCAATCCAAAATTAGCACCACTGGAAGCTTATTACACCAGGACGTAGTCATAGGCAATAATGCAATACGTCTACGCATACACAAATTGAAAATGGTTCCAGCGGGCAGGGGCACTTGGGTACTTCTACAACCCACAAACGGTACACTGAGTCGGGTAACAATAGTAAAACCATATCTAACCATCAGATCACAAAGTAATTTGTTCCTATCACACATTGATGGGACGCCATTATCAAGATACCAGTTCCAAGATATATTTAATAAATGCATAACATCGGCAGGGAACCACCCCAAAGATTACGGGACACACTCATTCTGAATAGGCGCGGCCACAGAAGCAGCAAGAGCAGGACTGTCAGAAACGGAAGTTCAGAGGATAGAGAGATGGTGATCCACGTGTTTGGCAAGATACATAAGACCGGACTTGTTATCCTAACGTGGTTTGTTTCTTTTACAGGTGACGCTAAGCCAACAGTGTGGGTGATAGGCCACTCGTATATATATTGGGCAGATTAAAGGGCGAAAGTCCGCCCAGGCGGGAGGAAATTAGAGTTTCATAACACATATTTCAACTGGAGAGGTATTAGAGGCCTGCTATGGCCACAGGTACTAATGGAGGTAATCAAGGTAGGGAGAGAGGCAAGATGTCAGGTCATCTTAGTTATACAGGCCGGGGGAAGCAACCTAGGTCATCACAAGAGCGCATAACTAATGGCAATAATGAAACTAGACACTGAGCGCTTCAGAGAATTTTTCACAAAACTAGCTATAGTATGGTCAGAGATTGTGCCGATAGCGGTATGGCAAGGTGCGCGAGACATCACGGCCATCGAACGGACAAGGCGGGTAATAAATATTCGGATGGCAAAATTTAGAAGAGACAGAGGCGGTGTAGTGGTATGACACCGACAACTGGAAGGAGATAAAGCAGGCCTCATACGGCCCGACGGTGTTCACTTAATGGATATTGGACTGGACATATTCCTGTCAGGACTCCAGGACAGAGTGGAACAAGCGTTAAGAGTGATGGGTGGGGGTCAGAGTCCTGCATACGAGTACGCAGGATCCTCCGTGGCCTGGAAATAGAAAGGACATGTTGGAGAGTTACACTTGTTGGCCAAGTTGCCGGAGTGGAGACCCAGGGCATGCTGCAACAAGCTGAATTATTTTAGAAATAAAATGTCTTTCTAAT
This sequence comes from Phyllobates terribilis, assembly GCF_046119375.1. Taxonomy (NCBI): domain Eukaryota; kingdom Metazoa; phylum Chordata; class Amphibia; order Anura; family Dendrobatidae; genus Phyllobates; species Phyllobates terribilis. Next base: position 299,219,849 of record NW_027362771.1, read on the forward strand.
GGAATGAGTATAAAGAGTTAATAAAGCTGTGACCGATCCTCACCCATCCAGTTGTAAGAGTTACATTATTGTATTGTCAAGGAAAGGGGGGCGGTAGGGGGGCTGAGCGTCTGGGTTTGGTTGGGGGTCCCCACAGTCTGCCTAGGCTAGATGCATTTAAAAATTCTTATTAGATACACAGGCGGTGCAGCTTGCTTCGCAGCTGGGCTACTGCGCCCAAAGTATTGCCTAGGCTAGATGCAGTTAACCCTAGAACGCATACCTGGGGCCTCGCAGTCCCGCCCTGTTAATTGTTTTCTATTTTCTGCAAGATTACTTTAGTTAGAATTTTGAAACTCTAGGTATTCTTCATGTATATAGTTGTTTGTCATTTGAGTTTGAGTTATTCAATGTTATTTGCACACGGGCCTAAAAGGCCCCAGGTATATGAAAGTGTAGATTTTTATGGTCATGCGTTCTAGGGTTAAGTGGCATCAATTGCCCCACAGTTGCTTAAAACGGTTGGTGAGGTGATATTACCAAATCCTCAAGCTTTTAGCCTCCCAAGGATAACACAGGATTAGAAAAGTCCTTGCGATTCCATGATTTGTTCATCTTTATGAACGTAAGTCTGTCTACATTCTCAGTGGACAGCCGCGTGCGCTTATCTGTCAGCATACCATCAGCAGCGCTGAACACACGTTCAGAGAGAACACTGGCTGCAGGGCATGACAAGATCTTCAAGGCGTGAGTGGCGAGCTCCGGCCATTTTTCCAGATTGGAATACCAAAATGAGCAAGGGTCCAGTGACACAGTCATGGCTTCGATGTTCACTTGGAGATACTCCTGCACCATCCTCTCTAGGCATTGACTATGTGTCAGACTTCTTGTCTCCTGTGGCCTTGCAAAGGATGGTCTAAAAAAGTGGTGAAACGATTTCACAAAATTGCTGTTACCAGCAGATACTGTGTTACTGTTACGGTTTGAGTGATGAAGACTCGACAGTCCCGCGGTTGGCAAGTTAGAACTGTGAGATTCACTTCGTGCACCACTGGTGTTTTGTGGAAAAGCACATGTAAGATTCTGCAACAGCGTCTGCAGATACTCCTGCATGCGTCAATCCCTTTTTATGGCAGGAATTATTTTGGCAAATTTACTTTTGTACCGGGGATCTAAGAGTGTGGCAACCCAGTAGTCGAGATTACTTCGAATTCTGCAATCTGAGGGTCATGTTGCAGGTAGTGCAGCAAGAAGGCACTCATGTGTCTTGCGCATCCAGGAGGACCAAGTCCTTGTTGTGTTGGTAGCGAGGTAAGAATCATGCTTCCTTCCTCTGCCCTCTCCCCCCAACCTCGCACAACAGAAATGTGATCAAGGTCTCCCTCATCTGATGAGTCTTCCATGCCCATCGCCAGTTCATCCTCCACTTCTTCCTCGGCTCCTGCACCTTCCTCAACAGTTTGGCTGCTACCATGCGCCCTGTTTAATCCCTCTCCCCCACCCTCCCATGCCTGCCTCCTTGGTGCTGCCAACCGTCTGGACCTTGGAGATGTTATCCCTTCCGCATACGACTCCTCCTCTACTTCCTCCACCTCCTCTTGTCCGACCACCTGACTCTGAATTCTGTTTAATGTGTGCTCCAGCATGTAAATCACCGGAGTAGTTATGCTGATAATGGCATCGTCGTCAGCACTAAACATCTTCGTCGCCATTTCAAAACTGTGCAGAAAGGTGTGTGGCGCCCCTGAGGGTGCAGTCACCACAGAGTTACTGCATCTCACCCAGAGGTGTGGTATCTCACCCTCAGGTAAGGAAGGCGTATGGCTCGGGACCCTAACACCTGCATCCAACACATACCCGCAGTGGGGTTAGGGCGAGATTGCTCCTAAGGGAGAGCACAGTCCCAGGTCCCTAGCTGGTGGGAGGATCCTATGTAGTGGGTGCTTAGGGGAGCAGCTTAGGGGAGCACATGACAGGGAGAGTATAAATAGGAAGCCATCTTAGAAAGAGCAAGCCAGTCAGAGGAGGAAAAGTGACAGGAGCAGAGGCTCGGCATGAGCTCTGCTCCGGAGGCGGGCCTAGCCTGGGAGGCCCAGGACTGAAGGAGAGAAGAGAGGAGTGGGAGCAGGAAGGCTCCAGGAACCGAAGGGACCCTAGGGCTACGGGCCGTGCAGAAGGCCACCTGTACTCCCGCTGCTACCAGGAGGAAGAGGGGTCAGGCCAGATAAGGGGAACCGGTCCCTCAACTAGAGGAGAAACAGCAAGGCTCAACTAGAAACCGGAGGCTGCAGCATTTCATGTACTGCAGGCAAAAGTCCACACCAGTCTCACTAAGAAGGTAGCCACATAGGACCCAGGGGACGGAACACAAGTCGCCCGCCAAGGCCCGAGGATACCGGATAGAAGTGTCACTGGGTGTGAGGTGCAGGGAGAAGGCCAGAGAAAGGACACACAGAAGGGGGTCCTGCTAAGTACTCCGGAGCTATCTGGGGGTGGACTGAGCCCCTCACTGAGTATGCACAGTACGACGGGTGAGATAGCTCTGGTACCTGTAATCTGGACTGCAACAACTGTGAGTAAAGATCTTGGGACTGCATCACACGGACTCTGTGTTCATTACTGACTCCCTGCACTACAACCACCATCATCCACCCACACTGCCCTGAAGCTACACTCTTCCTGTGGTGAGTAATAATACCATTGCAGCAAAACCACCAGCTTCAGAGGACTGTTCCGCAGCGGCGGCCCCTTTGGCCGCACTCCACAGGTGGCGTAGTCGGACATTATAAAATCCATATATACAAATTACCGTTGGATTGACCGCCCTGGGTCACGGACCGGGTCACCGCCACAGTGACTACAACCCCCAGCGTCTACCGGCCCGGCTCCGGGTACCCCACGGCCCAGGGGGCGCGTCAACTTCATAGGTCCCTGATCTGAGACCACTCCTGCTGTGTGATTTGCCCCACCTCTGGATCTCGTTGGCCCAGGCTATACGTCAGAAACTATTGCACCAGGGCTTGTCGGTGCTGCCACAGTCGCTGCAACATGTGCAGAGTTGAATTCCACCGTGTCGGCACATCGCATTTCAGCCGGTGAACTGGCAGGCCCAACGACTTCTGTAGAGATGTAAGTCGTTGAGCTGCGGGATGCGAACGGCGGAAGTGAGCACACAGCGACCGTGCCCTCTACAGAAGGCCATCTAGTCCGGGATAGTGGGCTAAAAATTTATGGACAACCAGGTTCAACACGTGAGCCATACAAGGCACGTGTGTAACATTGCCCCGGCGAAGGGCCGCACCCAGGTTTGCAGCATTGTCGCACACGGCCTTCCCTGGTTGCAGGTCCAGTGGAGACAACCATTCATGAAACTGGGTCTCCAGAGCTGACCACAAGTCCTCAGCTGTGTGACTCACATTTCCCAGACATTTCAAAGTAAACACTGATGCCGTTGAGCCCTGCTGCCAGCATAGTAAGGAGGTGCGCAGTTAGAAAGCAGGTGGCATTACCAGACAGGCTTTGGGTGCAGGTGGAGGACCGAGAGGAGGTTGAGGAGGCAGAAGCAGTGGAGGAACTTCTAGATAAAGAGGATTGACGTACAACTCGCGGGGACGGCAAGACATGGACAGCAGCCCCTTGTCCTGCTGTCACCATAGTTACCCAGTGCCCTGTCAGCGACATGTAACGCCCCTGTCCATGCCTACTCGTCCAAGTGTCTGTGGTGAAATGCACCCTGTCACACACAGAGTTTCTCAAAGAAGCGGTGATGTTGTGTGCGACATGCTGGTGGAGCGCAGGCACACCTTTCTTTGAGAAGTAGTGCCGACTGGGCATCTGGTACTGGGGCACTGCGACGGACATAAGGTCTCAAAAATCCACTGTGTCCTCCAGGCGGAAAGGCAGCATTTCTGTAGCCAACAGCTTGCAGATGGTGAAATTCAACCTCTTAGCTTTCTCATGGCTAGGAGGAAATGGTCTTTTACTTGTCCACATCTGAGGGACCGAGGGCTGGCTGTTGTGCTTTAACGGGGTTGAGTAGGGTGTCCCTGGCAAACTGCCGGTCTGTGAGGAAGATGCAGGCGGACATGTTAGGTTGCCTTGATCCAAAGGTGGTGCTCTCGATGTCAGAGAGCTCTCAACACCAGCAGGTGTTTCCACTTCCCAATGAACTGACGACCTGCCAATCACACTGGCTGTTGCAGGTAAAGAGGTGGCAGGTCTGCGTCCAAAAACATGTGTGACTGCTGTCCCCCCAGTCACAGAGGATGAAGAGGCCGCGGATGCACAAGATGGGGCAGACGGTGGTTGGCCCAGCCTGCTAGGCCGCATTGTAGCACAGTGAGCTTCCCACTGCAACTTATGCTTCATATCCATGTGACGGTACATGCATGAAGTACTCAAACTATGGATTTTTTGGCCTCTACTTAGCTTTTGGTGACAAATATTACAGATAACACGAGTTGGGTCATCCTTATCGATCTGAATAAATGCCCAGGCTATGCAAGGCTTAGAGCCCATGCGACCTGAAGAGCCACTACGCCTTGTGGTCAGAGGCGGAGTTGTGGTTGAGGATGCAGTTGTTGACGTGCTTCCAGTACTCCATCTCTGTCCAGGAAGGCGCAACCTAACCTCGTCGTCAATAGCATCTGTGACGCCCCGCTGCGCTTGGTATCACAGATCCTAGAAGAGTATATTGATGGAATCCTCCACAAGAGGCCCCCATAAACATTCACACATCTCCACCTTCCACCTCAGACCAGCAGAGGGAGCCCGTTAGGGATATAAATAGGGAAGGTGGAGCTAGGCAGTTCAGTTCCTCTGAAGAGTTCCTGCAGTAGAGAAGCCTAAGAGAGGTCAGTCTGCAGTGGAGCTCAGTCTAGTCTAGAGAACTCAGTTAATAGTTCAGCAGTGGAGCACGAGGCTCCTGCTAGCTAGATTCAGGGAGCCCAGATAGAGCTTAAGGTGTGCCGGCGTCATAAGATCGGTGAAGCGCGGCAAGCTGACGTTAGTGTGTATAGCCTATTGAGGGCCTGAGTAGGCCGAAGGCGAGTGGCGAGTTAGTACATAAGGGGCAGAGGAGCTTAACCAGCTCACCCCGAAGCATTTACCGGACACCGGATCCGAGCTTACCGGGATCTCTATGACCCAGTAAGCCATAACCGGAATCCCTGGAGAACTACAAGTCCCAGGATCGCTAAGGTTCTGATACGTAACAGAGCCAGGAGACGCTTAGGCCCCGCATACTGGGAGCGTGAACTTCAAGAGAAGGCCCTACCACAAGGTCAGCCAGCGCAGGACAGAGACAAAGTTAGGCCTAGCTCCAGGCAGGTCAGAAACTTACTGCGCAGAGGCAAGAAACAGGAGGCCCTACACCCGCTCATTGGGGAGGATCCTGATATGCACCCTTCACCCTACAGTGCTCCAGGATGTGCCTGAATTTCCTCCAGTAAAAGGTACTGAAGTGACTACCGTGTCCGTTTCCGTTCTTGCTCTGACCCAGCTGGGTCTCGCCTGTCCTGCATTCCCCCTGCATACGCTGCCCTGAGACCTAGCTCCACCTGTGGGGAGCTATACCATCGAGCTGCCTTATCACGAGCCTCAGTGGACTGCTGCAGCGCTGGTGCTTCTCACCAGATACCACAGGTGGTGTCACAAACTCTTATAAAATTAACAATTATCCACCCTTTTAAAGAGTGACCCCAGGGTACGGGCCAGGGAGCCGGCCACCGCGACATCCCAAAGGCCAGGCAAAGGCCCGGGTGACCTCATCGACTGGCTGACTGTGGGTTGACAGTAAGTGGGATCTCCAACCTTGTCATCATCACCCTGTGTGTTATGACACCCGTCGTCCTCAAAGCCAACCTCTTCCTGCCCTGACCGAAAAGTCAAGTTGTCGCTCCAATCAGGTATTTGAGTCTCATCATCATCTTCATCATTGTCTCCACCAACAGGAGTTACAGTTTGGGAACGAGGGTCTACATTATGCTCAGAACCTTCTTCATCTGGTCCTGGATCCGACTTATAAAGATTCTGGGCATCAGTGCAGATCATTTCCTCGTCTGGATTAACAGAAGCTCTGGAGCAGACCTCCGTTTCCCAGGCTATAGTATGAGTAAACAGCTGTGCAGACTCAACCATCTGTGTTACCCCATACTCAAACGGGCAGCTGGAGACTTGGGAGCTGTGAGGAAGCAAATGCGATTGGGGTGACACCTCTGAGGACTGGAGTATTTGTGATGTTGAAGTTGAGGTGGAGGAGAGCCCACTTGAAGGAGCACTTGATATCCGCTGAAGCACCTGCTGTTTTTGTGCCTCATCTGGAATTTGTAGCGATGGGCGTGTCCGTAACAAAGGGATCGTATCACATTGTCCACGAAAAGAACTCGACATGTTAGTTTGGCTGGAAGATGGTCTTTCTTCTGCAGATGTTACTCCCCCCCACCGCGGGGGGCTCGACCCACCAGCGGACAGGCACCAGTATTAGGAGAGGGGGGCTGGCCGTCAGGGTCCACCGCGGCTCTGGCACAAACGCGGCGACACGGAGGTGGCACGGGCAGGAACGGACTGGCCGTGTCGGCTTCTCACTTTTTGGATTTTAGAAGGGCATGACATGCCTATATCTGTGTCTCCCCCTCCTTTTACTCCTCCACCTCTTTTATTTTCGCATGACTATATGTACTTGTCACTTTTCCATGTGTTAGTTATGTCTTCTGAGCAGTTTGTCAGCTTTTGGACACCTTTGAAGGTGTTTTCTTTGTGTTTCTATGTGTTTTTGTTTGCCTGCCATTGGTTTTAACGGTGTTCGAAGGTGTTCGACGAACAGTTCGGCGAACACACGGGTGTTCGACGAACCGAACCGAACTCGAACACTACGGGGGTGGCTCAACACTAGTCCTGAGTTCAGCATAAATACTGTGGTTAATAAGTCCACAACTAGTGTTAATGCTGGGATGAGCCAGTCTATAATCTATTGTGAATGTTGTGGTCAGTTAGTCCACAGACTAGTGCAAATGATATAGACAGTCAGTCCACAGTATGGTATTATTACTGTGCTCGGTCGGTCCCCACCTAGTGTAAATACTATGGTCAGTCGGTGCACAGTCTATTGTAAATGTTGTGGTCAGCCATTTCAGAGTATTGTATAACTACTGTGCTCAGTCAATGCACACCTAGTGTAAATGCTGTGTTCTGTCAGTCCCTGGTCAAAGGTGAATGCTGTGGTCAGTCTCGCGTAATCATGGTATTGATTGTGTCACCGCTGAGATCAGGTGTGTTATGAAAGAAAAGACAGAGGATAATGAGAAGAAATGTTCCATATCTCTGTACCTGAGACATGCTGGTGTTATACTAGGAGTTGTGTATAGAAGATATACATTTGAAAAAACACATACAGTATATTGTCATGTATCAGGAAGGTGTGTGTTAATACACCTCCGCCAGCCTAGAACTTAAGCCTAGACCAACGATTATCAGTAATTAATACGAGAATTAATTACCTGTTATGTGATTCCTCTGATTCTCTTCTTGGAGTCCACAAACAAAAATTTCACGTTCTACTATCTCATTGGGATTCAGTCACCTGTAAAAAGACAAACTATATGATAATATGTTCCTTCTACTACATGCTATACACACCAATAACACACTAGGGCCAAAATTACTTATCTCAGGGATAATGACTGTGGTTAGTCTATCCACAGTTTATTGTAAAAGCTGTAGTCAGTCAGTCCACAGTCTAGTGTAAATGTTGTGGTCAGTCAGTCCACAGTGTAGTGTAAATATTAGAATCAATCGGTCCTGAGTTCAGCATAAATACTGTGGTTAATAAGTCCACAACTAGTGGTAATGCTGGGATGAGCCGGTCTATAATCTATTGTGAATGTTGTGGTCAGTTAGTCCACAGACTAGTGCAAATGATATAGACAGTCAGTCCACAGTATGGTATTATTACTGTGCTCGGTCGGTCCCCACCTAGTGTAAATACTATGGTCAGTCGGTGCACAGTCTATTGTAAATGTTGTGGTCAGTCATTCCAGAGTATTGTATAGCTACTGTGCTCAGTCAATGCACACCTAGTGTAAATGCTGTGTTCTGTCAGTCCCTGGTCTAGGGTGAATGCTGTGGTCAGTCTCACGTAATCATGGTTTTGATTGCGTCACCGCTGAGTGCAGGTGTGTTATGAAAAAAAAGACGGAAGATAATGAGAAGAAATGTTCCTTATCTCTGTACCTGAGATATGGTGAATTTATACTAGGAGTTGTGTATAGAGATATACATTTGAAAAAACACATACAGTATATTGTCATGTATCAGGAAGGTGTGTGTTAATACACCTACGCCAGCCTAGAACTTAAGCCTAGACCAACGATTATCAGTAATTAATACGAGAATGAATTACCTGTTATGTGATTCCTCTGATTCTCTTCTTGGAGTCCACAAGCAAAAATTTCACGTTCTAATATCTCATTGGGATTCAGTCACCTGTAAAAAGACAAACTATATGATAATATGTTCCTTCTACTACATGCTATACACACCAATAACACACTAGGGCCAAAATTACTTATCTCATGGATAATGACTGTGGTTAGTCTATCCACCGTTTATTGTAAAAGCTGTAGTCAGTCAGTCCACAGTCTAGTGTAAATGTTGTGGTCAGTCAGTCCACAGTGTAGTGTAAATATTAGAATCAATCGGTCCTGAGTTCAGCATAAATACTGTGGTTAATAAGTCCACAACTAGTGTTAATGCTGGGATGAGCCAGTCTATAATCTATTGTGAATGTTGTGGTCAGTTAGTCCACAGACTAGTGCAAATGATATAGACAGTCAGTCCACAGTATGGTATTATTACTGTGCTCGGTCGGTCCCCACCTAGTGTAAATACTATGGTCAGTCGGTGCACAGTCTATTGTAAATGTTGTGGTCAGTCATTTCAGAGTATTGTATAACTACTGTGCTCAGTCAATGCACACCTAGTGTAAATGCTGTGTTCTGTCAGTCCCTGGTCTAAGGTGAATGCTGTGGTCAGTCTCGCGTAATCATGGTATTGATTGTGTCACCGCTGAGATCAGGTGTGTTATGAAAGAAAAGACAGAGGATAATGAGAAGAAATGTTCCATATCTCTGTACCTGAGACATGCTGGTGTTATACTAGGAGTTGTGTATAGAAGATATACATTTGAAAAAACACATACAGTATATTGTCATGTATCAGGAATGTGCGTGTTATTACACCTCCGCCAGTCTAGAACTTAAGCCTAGACCAACGATTATCAGTAATTAATACGAGAATTAATTACCTGTTATGTGATTCCTCTGATTCTCTTCTTGGAGTCCACAAACAAAAATTTCACGTTCTAATATCTCATTGGGATTCAGTCACCTGTAAAAAGACATAATATATGATAATATGTTCCTGCTACATGCTATACACACCAATAACACACTAGGGCCAAAATTACTTATCTCAGGGATAATGACTGTGGTTAGTCTATCCACAGTTTATTGTAAAAGCTGTAGTTAGTTAGTCCACAGTCTACTGTAAATGTTGTGTTCAGTCAGTTTACAGTGTAGTGTAAATATTAGAATCAATCTGTCCTTAGTTCAGCATAAATATGTGGTTAATAGGTCCACAACTAGTGTTCATGCTGGGATGAGCCGGTCTATAATCTATTATGAATGTTGTGGTCAGTTAGTCCACAGACTAGTGCAAATGATATAGACAGTCAGTCCACAGTATGGTATTATTACTGTGCTCGGTCGGTCCCCACCTAGTGTAAATACTATGATCAGTCGGTGCACAGTCAATTGTAAATGTTGTGGTCAGTCATTCCAGAGTATTGTATAACTACTGTGCTCAGTCAATGCACACTTAGTGTAAATGCTGTGTTCTGACAGTCCCTGGTCTAGGGTGAATGCTGTGGTCAGTCTCGCGTAATCATGGTTTTGATTGTGTCACCGCTGAGATCAGGTGTGTTATGAAATAAAAGACGGAGGATCATGATAAGAAATGTTCCTTATCTCTATTCCAGAGATATGGTGGTGTTATACTAGGAGTTGTGTATAGAAGATATACATTTGAAAAAACACATACAGTATATTATCATGTATCAGGAAGGTGTGTGTTATTACACCTCCGCCAGCCTAGAACTTAAGCCTAGACCAACGATTATCAGTAATTAATACGAGAATGAATTACCTGTTATGTGATTCCTCTGATTCTCTTCTTGGAGTCCACAAACAAAAATTTCACGTTCTAATATCTCATTGGGATTCAGTCACCTGTAAAAAGACAAACTATATGATAATATGTTCCTTCTACTACATGCTATACACACCAATAACACACTAGGGCCAAAATTACTTATCTCAGGGATAATGACTGTGGTTAGTCTATCCACAGTTTATTGTAAAAGCTGTAGTCAGTCAGTCCACAGTCTATTGTAAATGTTGTGGTCAGTCAGTCCACAGTGTAGTGTAAATATTAGAATCAATCGGTCCTGAGTTCAGCATAAATACTGTGGTTAATAAGTCCACAACTAGTGTTAATGCTGGGATGAGCCAGTCTATAATCTATTGTGAATGTTGTGGTCAGTTAGTCCACAGACTAGTGCAAATGATATAGACAGTCAGTCCACAGTATGGTATTATTACTGTGCTCGGTCGGTCCCCACCTAGTGTAAATACTATGGTCAGTCGGTGCACAGTCTATTGTAAATGTTGTGGTCAGTCATTCCAGAGTATTGTATAGCTACTGTGCTCAGTCAATGCACACCTAGTGTAAATGCTGTGTTCTGTCATTCCCTGGTCTAGGGTGAATGCTGTGGTCAGTCTCACGTAATCATGGTTTTGATTGCGTCACCGCTGAGTGCAGGTGTGTTATGAAAAAAAAGACGGAAGATAATGAGAAGAAATGTTCCTTATCTCTGTACCTGAGATATGGTGAATTTATACTAGGAGTTGTGTATAGAGATATACATTTGAAAAAACACATACAGTATATTGTCATGTATCAGGAAGGTGTGTGTTAATACACCTCCGCCAGCCTAGAACTTAAGCCTAGACCAACGATTATCAGTAATTAATACGAGAATGAATTACCTGTTATGTGATTCCTCTGATTCTCTTCTTGGAGTCCACAAGCAAAAATTTCACGTTCTAATATCTCATTGGGATTCAGTCACCTGTAAAAAGACATAATATATGATAATATGTTCCTGCTACATGCTATACACACCAATAACACACTAGGGCCAAAATTACTTATCTCAGGGATAATGACTGTGGTTAGTCTATCCACAGTTTATTGTAAAAGCTGTAGTTAGTTAGACCGCAGTCTACTGTAAATGTTGTGTTCAGTCAGTTTACAGTGTAGTGTAAATATTAGAATCAATCTGTCCTTAGTTCAGCATAAATACTGTGGTTAATAAGTCCACAACTAGGGTTCATGCTGGGATGAGCCGGTCTATAATCTATTATGAATGTTGTGGTCAGTTAGTCCACAGACTAGTGCAAATGATATAGACAGTCAGTCCACAGTATGGTATTATTACTGTGCTCGGTCGGTCCCCACCTAGTGTAAATACTATGATCAGTCGGTGCACAGTCAATTGTAAATGTTGTGGTCAGTCATTCCAGAGTATTGTATAACTACTGTGCTCAGTCAATGCACACTTAGTGTAAATGCTGTGTTCTGTCAGTCCCTGGTGTAGGGTGAAAGCTGTGGTCAGTCTCGCCTAATCATGGTATTGATTGTGTCACCGCTGAGATCAGGTGTGTTATGAAATCAAAGACAGAGGATAATGAGAAGAAATGGTCCTTATCTCTGTACCTGAGATATGGTGGTGTTATACTAGGAGTTGTGTATAGAAGATATACATTTGAAAAAACACATACAGTATATTGTCATGTATCAGGAAGGTGGGTGTTATTACACCCCCGCCAGTCTAGAACTGAAGCCTAGACCAACGATTATCAGTAATTAATACGAGAATTAATTACCTGTTATGTGATTCCTCTGATTCTCTTCTTGGAATCCACAAACAAAAATTTCACGTTCCAATATCTCATTGGGATTCAGTCACCTGTAAAAAGAAAACCTATATGATAATATGTTCCTGCTACATGCTATACACACCAATAACACAATAGGGCCAAAATTACTTATCTCAGGGATAATGACTGTGGTTAGTCTATCCACAGTTTATTGTAAAAGCTGTAGTCAGTCAGTCCACAGTCTACTGTAAATGTTGTGGTCAGTCAGTCCACAGTGTAGTGTAAATATTGGAATCAATCGGTCCTTAGTTCAGCATAAATACTGTGTTTAATAAGTCCACAACTAGTGTTAATGCTGGGATGAGACAGTCTATAATCTATTGTGAATGTTGTGGTCAGTTAGTCCACAGACTAGTGCAAATGATATAGACAGTCAGTTCACAGTATGGTATTATTACTGTGCTCGGTCGGTCACCACCTAGTGTAAATACTATGGTCAGTCGGTGCACAGTCTATTGTAAATGTTGTGGTCAGTCATTCCAGAGTATTGTATAGCTACTGTGCTCAGTCAATGCACACCTAGTGTAAATGCTGTGTTCTGTCAGTCCCTGGTCTAGGGTGAATGCTGTGGTCAGTCTCACGTAATCATGGTTTTGATTGCATCACCGCTGAGTGCAGGTGTGTTATGAAAAAAAAGATGGAAGATAATGAGAAGAAATGTTCCTTATCTCTGTACCTGAGATATGGTGAATTTATACTAGGAGTTGTGTATAGAGATATACATTTGAAAAAGCACATACAGTATATTGTCATGTATGAGGAAGGTGTGTGTTAATACACCTCCGCCAGCCTAGAACTTAAGCCTAGACCAACGATTATCAGTAATTAATACGAGAATGAATTACCTGTTATGTGATTCCTCTGATTCTCTTCTTGGAGTCCACAAACAAAAATTTCACGTTCTAATATCTCATTGGGATTCAGTCACCTGTAAAAAGACAAACTATATGATAATATGTTCCTTCTACTACATGCTATACACACCAATAATACACTAGGGCCAAAATTACTTATCTCAGGGATAATGACTGTGGTTAGTCTATCCACAGTTTATTGTAAAAGCTGTAGTCAGTCAGTCCACAGTCTACTGTAAATGTTGTGGTCAGTCAGTCCACAGTGTAGTGTAAATATTAGAATCAATCGGTCCTGAGTTCAGCATAAATACTGTGGTTAATAAGTCCACAACTAGTGTTAATGCTGGGATGAGCCAGTCTATAATCTATTGTGAATGGTGTGGTCAGTTAGTCCACAGACTAGTGCAAATGATATAGACAGTCAGTCCACATTATGGTATTATTACTGTGCTCGGTCGGTCCCCACCTAGTGTAAATACTATGGTCAGTCGGTGCACTTTCTATTGTAAATGTTGTGGTCAGTCATTCCAGAGTATTGTATAACTACTGTGCTCAGTCAATGCACACCTAGTGTAAATGCTGTGTTCTGTCAGTCCCTGGTCTAGGGTGAATGCTGTGGTCAGTCTCGCGTAATCATGGTATTGATTGTGTCACTGCTGAGATCAGGTGTGTTATGAAATAAAAGACGGAGGATCATGATAAGAAATGTTCCTTATCTCTATTCCAGAGATATGGTGGTGTTATACTAGGAGTTGTGTATAGAAGATATACATTTGAAAAAACACATAGAGTATATTGTCATGTATCAGGAATGTGCGTGTTATTACACCTCCGCCAGTCTAGAACTTAAGCCTAGACCAACGATTATCAGTAATTAATACGAGAATTAATTACCTGTTATGTGATTCCTTTGATTCTCTTCTTGGAGTCCACAAACAAAAATTTCACGTTCTAATATCTCATTGGGATTCAGTCACCTGTAAAAAGACATACTATATGATAATATGTTCCTGCTACATGCTATACACACCAATAACACACTAGGGCCAAAATTACTTATCGCAGGGATAATGACTGTGGTTAGTCTATCCACAGTTTATTGTAAAAGCTGTAGTCAGTCAGTCCACAGTCTACTGTAAATGTTGTGGTCAGTCAGTCCACAGTGTAGTGTAAATATTAGAATCAATCAGTCCTGAGTTCACCATAAATACTGTGGTTAATAAGTCCACAACTAGTGTTAATGCTGGGACGAGCCGGTTTATAATCTATTGTGAATGTTGTGGTCAGTTAGTCCACAGACTAGTTCAAATGATATAGACAGTCAGTCCACAGTATGGTATTATTACTGTGCTCGGTCGGTCCCCACCTAGTGTAAATACTATGATCAGTCGGTGCACAGTCTATTGTAAATGTTGTGGTCAGTCATTCCAGAGTATTGTATAACTACTGTGCTCAGTCAATGCACACCTAGTGTAAATGCTGTGTTCAGTCAGTCCCTGGTCTAGGGTGAATGCAGTGGTCAGTCTCGCGTAATCATGGTATTGATTGTGTCACCGCTGAGATCAGTTGTGTTATGAAAGAAAAGACAGAGGATAATGAGAAGAAATGTTCCTTATCTCTGTACCTGAGATATGCTGGTGTTATACTAGGAGTTGTGTATAGAAGATATACATTTGAAAAAACACATACATTATATTGTCATGTATCAGGAAGGTGGGTGTTATTACACCTCCCCCAGCCTAGAACTTAAGCATCGACCAACGATTATCAGTAATTAATACGAGAATTAATTACCTGTTATGTGATTCCTCTGATTCTCTTCTTGGAGTCCACAAACAAAAATTTCACTTTCTAATATCTCATTGGGATTCAGTCACCTGTAAAAAGACAAACTATATGATAATATGTTCCTGCTACTACATGCTATACACGCCAATAATACACTAGGGCCAAAATTACTTATCTCAGGGATAATGACTGTGGTTAGTCTATCCTCAGTTTATTGTAAAAGCTGTAGTCAGTCAGTCCACAGTCTACTGTAAATGTTGTGTTCAGTCAGTTTACAGTGTAGTGTAAATATTAGAATCAATCGGTCCTTAGTTCAGCATAAATACTGTGGTTAATAAGTCCACAACTAGTGTTCATGCTGGGATGAGCCGGTCTATAATCTATTGCGAATGTTGTGGTCAGTTAGTCCACAGACTAGTGAAAATGATATAGACAGTCAGTCCACAGTATGGTATTATTACTGTGCTCGGTCGGTCCCCACCTAGTGTAAATACTATGGTCAGTCAGTGCATAGTCTATTGTAAATGTTGTGGTCAGTCATTCCAGAGTATTGTATAACTACTGTGCACAGTCAATGCACACCTAGTGTAAATGCTGTGTTCTGTCAGTCCCTGGTGTAGGGTGAATGTTGTGGTCAGTCTCGCGTAATCATGGTATTGATTGTGTCACCGCTGAGATCAGGTGTGTTATGAAATCAAAGACAGAGGATAATGAGAAGAAATGGTCCTTATCTCTGTACCTGAGATATGGTGCTGTTATACTAGGAGTTGTGTATAGAAGATATACATTTGAAAAAACACATACAGTATATTGTCATGTATCAGGAAGGTGGGTGTTATTACACCTCCGCCAGTCTAGAACTGAAGCCTAGACCAACGATTATCAGTAATTAATATGAGAATTAATTACCTGTTATGTGATTCCTCTGATTCTCTTCTTGGAATCCTCAAACAAAAATTTCACGTTCCAATATCTCATTGGGATTCAGTCACCTGTAAAAATACAACCTATATGATAATATGTTCCTGCTACATGCTATACACACCAATAACACAATAGGGCCAAAATTACTTATCTCAGGGATAATGACTGTGGTTAGTCTATCCACAGTTTATTGTAAAAGCTGTAGTCAGTCAGTCCACAGTCTACTGTAAATGTTGTGGTCAGTCAGTCCACAGTGTAGTGTAAATATTAGAATCAATCGGTCCTTAGATCAGCATAAATACTGTGTTTAATAAGTCCACAACTAGTGTTAATGCTGGGATGAGCCGGTCTATAATCTATTGTGAATGTTGTGGTCAGTTAGTCCACAGACTAGTGCAAATGATATAGACAGTCAGTTCACAGTATGGTATTATTACTGTGCTCGGTCGGTCCCCACCTAGTGTAAATACTATGGTCAGTCGGTGCACAGTCTATTGTAAATGCTGTGGTCAGTCATTCCAGAGTATTGTATAGATACTGTGCTCAGTCAATGCACACCTAGTGTAAATGCTGTGTTCTGTCAGTCCCTGGTCTAGGGTGAATGCTGTGGTCAGTCTCACGTAATCATGGTTTTGATTGCGTCACCGCTGAGTGCAGGTGTGTTATGAAAAAAAAGACGGAAGATAATGAGAAGAAATGTTCCTTATCTCTGTACCTGAGATATGGTGAATTTATACTAGGAGTTGTGTATAGAGATATACCTTTGAAAAAACACATACAGTATATTGTCATGTATCAGGAAGGTGTGTGTTAATACACCTCCGCCAGCCTAGAACTTAAGCCTAGACCAACGATTATCAGTAATTAATACGAGAATGAATTACCTGTTATGTGATTCCTCTGATTCTCTTCTTGGAATCCACAAACAAAAATTTCACGTTCTAATATCTCATTGGGATTCAGTCACCTGTAAAAAGACAAACTATATGATAATATGTTCCTTCTACTACATGCTATACACACCAATAACACACTAGGGCCAAAATTACTTATCTCATGGATAATGACTGTGGTTAGTCTATCCACAGTTTATTGTAAAAGCTGTAGTCAGTCAGTCCACAGTCTAGTGCAAATGTTGTGGTCAGTCTGTCCACAGTGTAGTGTAAATATTAGAATCAATCGGTCCTGAGTTCAGCATAAATACTGTGGTCAATAAGTCCACAACTAGTGTTAATGCTGGGATGAGCCAGTCTATAATCTATTGTGAATGTTGTGGTCAGTTAGTCCACAGACTAGTGCAAATGATATAGACAGTCAGTCCACAGTATGGTATTATTACTGTGCTCGGTCGGTCCCCACCTAGTGTAAATACTATGATCAGTCGGTGCACAGTCAATTGTAAATGTTGTGGTCAGTCATTCCAGAGTATTGTATAACTACTGTGCTCAGTCAATGCACACTTAGTGTAAATGCTGTGTTCTGTCAGTCCCTGGTCTAGGGTGAATGCTGTGGTCAGTCTAGCGTAATCATGGTTTTGATTGTGTCACCGCTGAGATCAGGTGTGTTATGAAATAAAAGACGGAGGATCATGATAAGAAATGTTCCTTATCTCTATTCCAGAGATATGGTGGTGTTATACTAGGAGTTGTGTATAGAAGACATACATTTGAAAAAACACATAGAGTATATTGTCATGTATCAGGAATGTGCGTGTTATTACACCTCCGCCAGTCTAGAACTTAAGCCTAGACCAACGATTATCAGTAATTAATACGAGAATTAATTACCTGTTATGTGATTCCTCTGATTCTCTTCTTGGAGTCCACAAACAAAAATTTCACGTTCTAATATCTCATTGGGATTCAGTCACCTGTAAAAAGACATACTATATGATAATATGTTCCTGCTACATGCTATACACACCAATAACACACTAGGGCCAAAATTACTTATCTCAGGGATAATGACTGTGGTTAGTCTATCCACAGTTTATTGTAAAAGCTGTAGTCAGTCAGTCCACAGTCTACTGTAAATGTTGTGTTCAGTCAGTTTACAGTGTAGTGTAAATATTAGAATCAATCTGTCCTTAGTTCAGCATAAATACTGTGGTTAATAAGTCCACAACTAGTGTTCATGCTGTGATGAGCCGGTCTATAATCTATTGTGAATGTTGTGGTCAGTTAGTCCACAGACTACTGCAAATGATATAGACAGTCAGTCCACAGTATGGTATTATTACTGTGCTTGGTCGGTCCCCACCTAGTGTAAATACTATGGTCAGTCAGTGCACAGTCTATTGTAAATGTTGTGGTCAGTCATTCCAGAGTATTGTATAACTACTGTGCTCAGTCAATGCACACCTAGTGTAAATGCTGTGTTCTGTCAGTCCCTGGTCTAGGGTGAATGCTGTGGTCAGTCTCGCGTAATCATGGTATTGATTGTGTCACCGCTGAGATCAGGTGTGTTATGAAAGAAAAGACAGAGGATAATGAGAAGAAATGTTCCTTATCTCTGTACCTGAGATATGCTGGTGTTATACTAGGAGTTGTGTATAGAAGATATACATTTGAAAAAACACATACAGTATATTGTCATGTATCAGGAAGGTGGGTGTTATTACACCTCCGCTAGTCTAGAACTTAAGCCTCGACCAACGATTATCAGTAATTAATACGAGAGTTAATTACCTGTTATGTGATTCCTCTGATTCTCTTCTTGGAGTCCACAAACAAAAATTTCACGTTCTAATATCTCATTGGAATTCAGTCACCTGTAAAAAGACAAACTATATGATAATATGTTCCTGCTACTACATGCTATACACACCAATAATACACTAGGGCCAAAATTACTTATCTCAGGGATAATGACTGTGGTTAGTCTATCCACAGTTTATTGTAAAAGCTGTAGTCAGTCAGTCCACAGTCTACTGTAAATGTTGTGTTCAGTCAGTTTACAGTGTAGTGTAAATATTAGAATCAATCGGTCCTTAGTTCAGCATAAATACTGTGGTTAATAAGTCCACAACTAGTGTTCATGCTGGGATGAGCTGGTCTATAATCTATTGCGAATGTTGTGGTCAGTTAGTCCACAGACTAGTGAAAATGATATAGACAGTCAGTCCACAGTATGGTATTATTACTGTGCTCGGTCGGTCCCCACCTAGTGTAAATACTATGGTCAGTCAGTGCATAGTCTATTGTAAATGTTGTGGTCAGTCATTCCAGAGTATTGTATAACTACTGTGCACAGTCAATGCACACCTAGTGTAAATGCTGTGTTCTGTCAGTCCCTGGTGTAGGGTGAATGTTGTGGTCAGTCTCGCGTAATCATGGTATTGATTGTGTCACCGCTGAGATCAGGTGTGTTATGAAATCAAAGACAGAGGATAATGAGAAGAAATGGTCCTTATCTCTGTACCTGAGATATGGTGCTGTTATACTAGGAGTTGTGTATAGAAGATATACATTTGAAAAAACACATACAGTATATTGTCATGTATCAGGAAGGTGGGTGTTATTACACCTCCGCCAGTCTAGAACTGAAGCCTAGACCAACGATTATCAGTAATTAATATGAGAATTAATTACCTGTTATGTGATTCCTCTGATTCTCTTCTTGGAATCCTCAAACAAAAATTTCACGTTCCAATATCTCATTGGGATTCAGTCACCTGTAAAAATACAACCTATATGATAATATGTTCCTGCTACATGCTATACACACCAATAACACAATAGGGCCAAAATTACTTATCTCAGGGATAATGACTGTGGTTAGTCTATCCACAGTTTATTGTAAAAGCTGTAGTCAGTCAGTCCACAGTCTACTGTAAATGTTGTGGTCAGTCAGTCCACAGTGTAGTGTAAATATTAGAATCAATCGGTCCTTAGATCAGCATAAATACTGTGTTTAATAAGTCCACAACTAGTGTTAATGCTGGGATGAGCCGGTCTATAATCTATTGTGAATGTTGTGGTCAGTTAGTCCACAGACTAGTGCAAATGATATAGACAGTCAGTTCACAGTATGGTATTATTACTGTGCTCGGTCGGTCCCCACCTAGTGTAAATACTATGGTCAGTCGGTGCACAGTCTATTGTAAATGCTGTGGTCAGTCATTCCAGAGTATTGTATAGATACTGTGCTCAGTCAATGCACACCTAGTGTAAATGCTGTGTTCTGTCAGTCCCTGGTCTAGGGTGAATGCTGTGGTCAGTCTCACGTAATCATGGTTTTGATTGCGTCACCGCTGAGTGCAGGTGTGTTATGAAAAAAAAGACGGAAGATAATGAGAAGAAATGTTCCTTATCTCTGTACCTGAGATATGGTGAATTTATACTAGGAGTTGTGTATAGAGATATACCTTTGAAAAAACACATACAGTATATTGTCATGTATCAGGAAGGTGTGTGTTAATACACCTCCGCCAGCCTAGAACTTAAGCCTAGACCAACGATTATCAGTAATTAATACGAGAATGAATTACCTGTTATGTGATTCCTCTGATTCTCTTCTTGGAATCCACAAACAAAAATTTCACGTTCTAATATCTCATTGGGATTCAGTCACCTGTAAAAAGACAAACTATATGATAATATGTTCCTTCTACTACATGCTATACACACCAATAACACACTAGGGCCAAAATTACTTATCTCATGGATAATGACTGTGGTTAGTCTATCCACAGTTTATTGTAAAAGCTGTAGTCAGTCAGTCCACAGTCTAGTGCAAATGTTGTGGTCAGTCTGTCCACAGTGTAGTGTAAATATTAGAATCAATCGGTCCTGAGTTCAGCATAAATACTGTGGTCAATAAGTCCACAACTAGTGTTAATGCTGGGATGAGCCAGTCTATAATCTATTGTGAATGTTGTGGTCAGTTAGTCCACAGACTAGTGCAAATGATATAGACAGTCAGTCCACAGTATGGTATTATTACTGTGCTCGGTCGGTCCCCACCTAGTGTAAATACTATGATCAGTCGGTGCACAGTCAATTGTAAATGTTGTGGTCAGTCATTCCAGAGTATTGTATAACTACTGTGCTCAGTCAATGCACACTTAGTGTAAATGCTGTGTTCTGTCAGTCCCTGGTCTAGGGTGAATGCTGTGGTCAGTCTAGCGTAATCATGGTTTTGATTGTGTCACCGCTGAGATCAGGTGTGTTATGAAATAAAAGACGGAGGATCATGATAAGAAATGTTCCTTATCTCTATTCCAGAGATATGGTGGTGTTATACTAGGAGTTGTGTATAGAAGACATACATTTGAAAAAACACATAGAGTATATTGTCATGTATCAGGAATGTGCGTGTTATTACACCTCTGCCAGTCTAGAACTTAAGCCTAGACCAACGATTATCAGTAATTAATACGAGAATTAATTACCTGTTATGTGATTCCTCTGATTCTCTTCTTGGAGTCCACAAACAAAAATTTCACGTTCTAATATCTCATTGGGATTCAGTCACCTGTAAAAAGACATACTATATGATAATATGTTCCTGCTACATGCTATACACACCAATAACACACTAGGGCCAAAATTACTTATCTCAGGGATAATGACTGTGGTTAGTCTATCCACAGTTTATTGTAAAAGCTGTAGTCAGTCAGTCCACAGTCTACTGTAAATGTTGTGTTCAGTCAGTTTACAGTGTAGTGTAAATATTAGAATCAATCTGTCCTTAGTTCAGCATAAATACTGTGGTTAATAAGTCCACAACTAGTGTTCATGCTGTGATGAGCCGGTCTATAATCTATTGTGAATGTTGTGGTCAGTTAGTCCACAGACTACTGCAAATGATATAGACAGTCAGTCCACAGTATGGTATTATTACTGTGCTTGGTCGGTCCCCACCTAGTGTAAATACTATGGTCAGTCAGTGCACAGTCTATTGTAAATGTTGTGGTCAGTCATTCCAGAGTATTGTATAACTACTGTGCTCAGTCAATGCACACCTAGTGTAAATGCTGTGTTCTGTCAGTCCCTGGTCTAGGGTGAATGCTGTGGTCAGTCTCGCGTAATCATGGTATTGATTGTGTCACCGCTGAGATCAGGTGTGTTATGAAAGAAAAGACAGAGGATAATGAGAAGAAATGTTCCTTATCTCTGTACCTGAGATATGCTGGTGTTATACTAGGAGTTGTGTATAGAAGATATACATTTGAAAAAACACATACAGTATATTGTCATGTATCAGGAAGGTGGGTGTTATTACACCTCCGCTAGTCTAGAACTTAAGCCTCGACCAACGATTATCAGTAATTAATACGAGAGTTAATTACCTGTTATGTGATTCCTCTGATTCTCTTCTTGGAGTCCACAAACAAAAATTTCACGTTCTAATATCTCATTGGAATTCAGTCACCTGTAAAAAGACAAACTATATGATAATATGTTCCTGCTACTACATGCTATACACACCAATAATACACTAGGGCCAAAATTACTTATCTCAGGGATAATGACTGTGGTTAGTCTATCCACAGTTTATTGTAAAAGCTGTAGTCAGTCAGTCCACAGTCTACTGTAAATGTTGTGGTCAGTCAGTCCACAGTGTAGTGTAAATATTAGAATCAATCGGTCCTGAGTTCACCATAAATACTGTGGTTAATAAGTCCACAACTAGTGTTAATGCTGGGACGAGCCGGTTTATAATCTATTGTGAATGTTGTGGTCAGTTAGTCCACAGACTAGTTCAAATGATATAGACAGTCAGTCCACAGTATGGTATTATTACTGTGCTCGGTCGGTCCCCACCTAGTGTAAATACTAAGATCAGTCGGTGCACAGTCTATTGTAAATGTTGTGGTCAGTCATTCCAGAGTATTGTATAACTACTGTGCACAGTCAATGCACACCTAGTGTAAATGCTGTGTTCTGTCAGTCCCTGGTGTAGGGTGAAAGCTGTGGTCAGACTCGCGTAATCATGGTATTGATTGTGTCACCGCTGAGATCAGGTGTGTTATGAAATCAAAGACAGAGTATAATGAGAAGAAATCGTCCTTATCTCTGTACCGGAGATATGGTGGTGTTATACTAGGAGTTGTGTATAGAAGCTATACATTTGAAAAAACACATACAGTATATTGTCATGTATCAGGAAGGTGGGTGTTATTACACCTCCGCCAGTCTAGAACTGAAGCCTAGACCAACGATTATCAGTAACTAATACGAGAATTAATTACCTGTTATGTGATTCTCTTCTTGGAATCCACAAACAAAAATTTCACGTTCCAATATCTCATTGGGATTCAGTCACCTGTAAAAAGACAACCTATATGATAATATGTTCCTGCTACATGCTATACACACCAATAACACAATAGGGCCAACATTACTTATCTCAGGGATAATGACTGTGGTTAGTCTATCCACAGTTTATTGTAAAAGCTGTAGTCAGTCAGTCCACAGTCTACTGTAAATGTTGTGTTCAGTCAGTCCACAGTGTAGTGTAAATATTAGAATCAATCGGTCCTTAGTTCAGCATAAATACTGTGGTTAATAAGTCCACAACTAGTGTTAATGCTGGGATGAGCCGGTCTATAATCTATTGTGAATGTTGTTGTCAGTTAGTCCACAGACTAGTGCAAATGATATAGACAGTCAGTTCACAGTATGGTATTATTACTGTGTTCTGTCGGTCCCCACCTAGTGTAAATACTATGGTCAGTCGGTGCACAGTCTATTGTAAATGTTGTGGTCAGTCATTCCTGAGTATTGTATAGCTACTGTGCTCAGTCAATGCACACCTAGTGTAAATGCTGTGTTCTGTCAGTCCCTGGTCTAGGGTGAATGCTGTGGTCAGTCTCACGTAATCATGGTTTTGATTGCGTCACCGCTGAGTGCAGGTGTATTATGAAAATAAAGACGGAAGATAATGAGAAGAAATGTTCCTTATCTCTGTACCTGAGATATGGTGAATTTATACTAGGAGTTGTGTATAGAGATATACATTTGAAAAAACACATACAGTATAATGTCATGTATCAGGAAGGTGTGTGTTAATACACCTCCGCCAGCCTAGAACTTAAGCCTAGACCAACGATTATCAGTAATTAATACGAGAATTAATTACCTGTTATGTGATTCCTCTGATTCTCTTCTTGGAGTCCACAAACAAAAATTTCACGTTCTAATATCTCATTGGGATTCAGTCACCTGTAAAAAGACAAACTATATGATAATATGTTCCTTCTACTACATGCTATACACACCAATAACACACTAGGGCCAAAATTACTTATCTCAGGGATAATGACTGTGGTTAGTCTATCCACAGTTTATTGTAAAAGCTGTAGTCAGTCAGTCCACAGTCTAGTGTAAATGTTGTGGTCAGTCAGTCCACAGTGTAGTGTAAATATTAGAATCAATCGGTCCTGAGTTCAGCATAAATACTGTGGTTAATAAGTCCACAACTAGTGTTAATGCTGGGATGAGCCAGTCTATAATCTATTGTGAATGTTGTGGTCAGTTAGTCCACAGACTAGTGCAAATGATATAGACAGTCAGTCCACAGTATGGTATTATTACTGTGCTCGGTCGGTCCCCACCTAGTGTAAATACTATGGTCAGTCGGTGCACAGTCTATTGTAAATGTTGTGGTCAGTCATTCCAGAGTATTGTATAGCTACTGTGCTCAGTCAATGCACACCTAGTGTAAATGCTGTGTTCTGTCAGTCCCTGGTCTAAGGTGAATGCTGTGGTCAGTCTCGCGTAATCATGGTATTGATTGTGTCACCGCTGAGATCAGGTGTGTTATGAAAGAAAAGACAGAGGATAATGAGAAGAAATGTTCCTTATCTCTGTACCTGAGATATGCTGGTGTTATACTAGGAGTTGTGTATAGAAGATATACATTTGAAAAAACACATACAGTATATTGTCATGTATCAGGAATGTGCGTGTTATTACACCTCCGCCAGTCTAGAACTTAAGCCTAGACCAACGATTATCAGTAATTAATACGAGAATTAATTACCTGTTATGTGATTCCTCTGATTCTCTTCTTGGAGTCCACAAACAAAAATTTCACGTTCTAATATCTCATTGGGATTCAGTCACCTGTAAAAAGACAAACTATATGATAATATGTTCCTGCTACTACATGCTATACACACCAATAATACACTAGGGCCAAAATTACTTATCTCAGGGATAATGACTGTGGTTAGTCTATCCACAGTTTATTGTAAAAGCTGTAGTCAGTCAGTCCACAGTCTACTGTAAATGTTGTGGTCAGTCAGTCCACAGTGTAGTGTAAATATTAGAATCAATCGGTCCTGAGTTCACCATAAATAATGTGGTTAATAAGTCCACAACTAGTGTTAATGCTGGGACGAGCCGGTCTATAATATATTGTGAATGTTGTGGTCAGTTAGTCCACAGACTAGTTCAAATGATATAGACAGTCAGTCCACTGTATGGTATTATTACTGTGCTCGGTCGGTCCCCACCTAGTGTAAATACTATGATCAGTCGGTGCACAGTCAATTGTAAATGTTGTGGTCAGTCATTCCAGAGTATTGTATAACTACTGTGCTCAGTCAATGCACACCTAGTGTAAATGCTGTGTTCTGTCAGTCCCTGGTCTAGGGTGAATGCTGTGGTCAGTCTCGCGTAATCATGGTTTTGATTGTGTCACCGCTGATATTAGGTGTGTTATGAAATAAAAGACGGAGGATCATGATAAGAAATGTTCCTTATCTCTATTCCAGAGATATGGTGGTGTTATACTAGGAGTTGTGTATAGAAGATATACATTTGAAAAAACACATAGAGTATATTGTCATGTATCAGGAATGTGCTTGTTATTACACCTCCGCCAGTCTAGAACTTAAGCCTAGACCAACGATTATCAGTAATTAATACGAGAATTAATTACCTGTTATGTGATTCCTCTGATTCTCTTCTTGGAGTCCACAAACAAAAATTTCACGTTCTAATATCTCATTGGGATTCAGTCACGTGTAAAAAGACATACTATATGATAATATGTTCCTGCTACATGCTATACACACCAATAACACACTAGGGCCAAAATTACTTATCTCAGGGATAATGACTGTGGTTAGTCTATCCACAGTTTATTGTAAAAGCTGTAGTCAGTCAGTCCACAGTCTACTGTAAATGTTGTGGTCAGTCAGTTTACAGTGTAGTGTAAATATTAGAATCAATCTGTCCTTAGTTCAGCATAAATACTGTGGTTAATAAGTCCACAACTAGTGTTCATGCTGGGATGAGCCGGTCTATAATCTATTGTGAATGTTGTGGTCAGTTAGTGCACAGACTAGTGCAAATGATATAAACAGTCAGTCCGCAGTATGGCATTATTACTTTGCTCGGTCGGTCCCCACCTAGTGTAAATACTATGGTCCCTCAGTGCACAGTCTATTGTAAATGTTGTGGTCAGTCATTCCAGAGTATTGTATAACTACTGTGCACAGTCAATGCACACCTAGCGTAAATGCTGTGTTCTGTCAGTACCTGGTGTAGGGTGAAAGCTGTGGTCAGTCTCGCGCAATCATGGTATTGATTGTGTCACCGCTGAGATCAGGTGTGTTATGAAATCAAAGACAGAGGATAATGAGAAGAAATGGTCCTTATCTCTGTACCTGAGATATGGTGGTGTTATACTAGGAGTTGTGTATAGAAGATATACATTTGAAAAAACACATACAGTATATTGTCATGTATCAGGAAGGTGGGTGTTATTACACCTCCGCCAGCCTAGAACTTAAGCCTAGACCAACGATTATCAGTAATTAATACGAGAATTAATTACCTGTTATGTGATTCCTCTGATTCTCTTCTTGGAATCCACAAACAAAAATTTCACGTTCCAATATCTCATTGGGATTCAGTCACATGTAAAAAGACAAATTATATGATAATATGCTCCTGCTACATGCTATACACACCAATAACACAATAGGGCCAAAATTACTTATCTCAGGGATAATGACTGTGGTTAGTCTATCCACAGTTTATTGTAAAAGCTGTAGTCAGTCAGTCCACAGTCTACTGTAAATGTTGTGGTCAGTCAGTCCACAGTGTAGTGTAAATATTAGAATCAATCGGTCCTTAGTTCAGCATAAATACTGTGTTTAATAAGTCCACAACTAGTGTTAATGCTGGGATGAGCCGGTCTATAATCTATTGTGAATGTTGTGGTCAGTTAGTCCACAGACTAGTGCAAATGATATAGACAGTCAGTCCACAGTATGGTATTATTACTGTGCTCGGTCGTTCACCACCTAGTGTAAATACTATGGTCAGTCGGTGCACAGTCTATTGTAAATGTTGTGGTCAGTCATTCCAGAGTATTGTATAGCTACTGTGCTCAGTCAATGCACACCTAGTGTAAATGCTGTGTTCTGTCAGTCCCTGGTCTAGGGTGAATGCTGTGGTCAGTCTCACGTAATCATGGTTTTGATTGCGTCACCGCTGAGTGCAGGTGTATTATGAAAATAAAGACGGAAGATAATGAGAAGAAATGTTCCTTATCTCTGTACCTGAGATATGGTGAATTTATACTAGGAGTTGTGTATAGAGATATACATTTGAAAAAACACATACAGTATAATGTCATGTATCAGGAAGGTGTGTGTTAATACACCTCCGCCAGCCTAGAACTTAAGCCTAGACCAACGATTATCAGTAATTAATACGAGAATTAATTACCTGTTATGTGATTCCTCTGATTCTCTTCTTGGAGTCCACAAACAAAAATTTCACGTTCTAATATCTCATTGGGATTCAGTCACCTGTAAAAAGACAAACTATATGATAATATGTTCCTTCTACTACATGCTATACACACCAATAACACACTAGGGCCAAAATTACTTATCTCAGGGATAATGACTGTGGTTAGTCTATCCACAGTTTATTGTAAAAGCTGTAGTCAGTCAGTCCACAGTCTAGTGTAAATGTTGTGGTCAGTCAGTCCACAGTGTAGTGTAAATATTAGAATCAATCGGTCCTGAGTTCAGCATAAATACTGTGGTTAATAAGTCCACAACTAGTGTTAATGCTGGGATGAGCCAGTCTATAATCTATTGTGAATGTTGTGGTCAGTTAGTCCACAGACTAGTGCAAATGATATAGACAGTCAGTCCACAGTATGGTATTATTACTGTGCTCGGTCGGTCCCCACCTAGTGTAAATACTATGGTCAGTCGGTGCACAGTCTATTGTAAATGTTGTGGTCAGTCATTCCAGAGTATTGTATAGCTACTGTGCTCAGTCAATGCACACCTAGTGTAAATGCTGTGTTCTGTCAGTCCCTGGTCTAAGGTGAATGCTGTGGTCAGTCTCGCGTAATCATGGTATTGATTGTGTCACCGCTGAGATCAGGTGTGTTATGAAAGAAAAGACAGAGGATAATGAGAAGAAATGTTCCTTATCTCTGTACCTGAGATATGCTGGTGTTATACTAGGAGTTGTGTATAGAAGATATACATTTGAAAAAACACATACAGTATATTGTCATGTATCAGGAATGTGCGTGTTATTACACCTCCGCCAGTCTAGAACTTAAGCCTAGACCAACGATTATCAGTAATTAATACGAGAATTAATTACCTGTTATGTGATTCCTCTGATTCTCTTCTTGGAGTCCACAAACAAAAATTTCACGTTCTAATATCTCATTGGGATTCAGTCACCTGTAAAAAGACAAACTATATGATAATATGTTCCTGCTACTACATGCTATACACACCAATAATACACTAGGGCCAAAATTACTTATCTCAGGGATAATGACTGTGGTTAGTCTATCCACAGTTTATTGTAAAAGCTGTAGTCAGTCAGTCCACAGTCTACTGTAAATGTTGTGGTCAGTCAGTCCACAGTGTAGTGTAAATATTAGAATCAATCGGTCCTGAGTTCACCATAAATACTGTGGTTAATAAGTCCACAACTAGTGTTAATGCTGGGACGAGCCGGTCTATAATATATTGTGAATGTTGTGGTCAGTTAGTCCACAGACTAGTTCAAATGATATAGACAGTCAGTCCACTGTATGGTATTATTACTGTGCTCGGTCGGTCCCCACCTAGTGTAAATACTATGATCAGTCGGTGCACAGTCAATTGTAAATGTTGTGGTCAGTCATTCCAGAGTATTGTATAACTACTGTGCTCAGTCAATGCACACCTAGTGTAAATGCTGTGTTCTGTCAGTCCCTGGTCTAGGGTGAATGCTGTGGTCAGTCTCGCGTAATCATGGTTTTGATTGTGTCACCGCTGATATCAGGTGTGTTATGAAATAAAAGACGGAGGATCATGATAAGAAATGTTCCTTATCTCTATTCCAGAGATATGGTGGTGTTATACTAGGAGTTGTGTATAGAAGATATACATTTGAAAAAACACATAGAGTATATTGTCATGTATCAGGAATGTGCTTGTTATTACACCTCCGCCAGTCTAGAACTTAAGCCTAGACCAACGATTATCAGTAATTAATACGAGAATTAATTACCTGTTATGTGATTCCTCTGATTCTCTTCTTGGAGTCCACAAACAAAAATTTCACGTTCTAATATCTCATTGGGATTCAGTCACCTGTAAAAAGACATACTATATGATAATATGTTCCTGCTACATGCTATACACACCAATAACACACTAGGGCCAAAATTACTTATCTCAGGGATAATGACTGTGGTTAGTCTATCCACAGTTTATTGTAAAAGCTGTAGTCAGTCAGTCCACAGTCTACTGTAAATGTTGTGGTCAGTCAGTTTACAGTGTAGTGTAAATATTAGAATCAATCTGTCCTTAGTTCAGCATAAATACTGTGGTTAATAAGTCCACAACTAGTGTTCATGCTGGGATGAGCCGGTCTATAATCTATTGTGAATGTTGTGGTCAGTTAGTGCACAGACTAGTGCAAATGATATAAACAGTCAGTCCGCAGTATGGCATTATTACTTTGCTCGGTCGGTCCCCACCTAGTGTAAATACTATGGTCCCTCAGTGCACAGTCTATTGTAAATGTTGTGGTCAGTCATTCCAGAGTATTGTATAACTACTGTGCACAGTCAATGCACACCTAGTGTAAATGCTGTGTTCTGTCAGTACCTGGTGTAGGGTGAAAGCTGTGGTCAGTCTCGCGCAATCATGGTATTGATTGTGTCACCGCTGAGATCAGGTGTGTTATGAAATCAAAGACAGAGGATAATGAGAAGAAATGGTCCTTATCTCTGTACCTGAGATATGGTGGTGTTATACTAGGAGTTGTGTATAGAAGATATACATTTGAAAAAACACATACAGTATATTGTCATGTATCAGGAAGGTGGGTGTTATTACACCTCCGCCAGCCTAGAACTTAAGCCTAGACCAACGATTATCAGTAATTAATACGAGAATTAATTACCTGTTATGTGATTCCTCTGATTCTCTTCTTGGAATCCACAAACAAAAATTTCACGTTCCAATATCTCATTGGGATTCAGTCACATGTAAAAAGACAAATTATATGATAATATGTTCCTGCTACATGCTATACACACCAATAACACAATAGGGCCAAAATTACTTATCTCAGGGATAATGACTGTGGTTAGTCTATCCACAGTTTATTGTAAAAGCTGTAGTCAGTCAGTCCACAGTCTACTGTAAATGTTGTGGTCAGTCAGTCCACAGTGTAGTGTAAATATTAGAATCAATCGGTCCTTAGTTCAGCATAAATACTGTGTTTAATAAGTCCACAACTAGTGTTAATGCTGGGATGAGCCGGTCTATAATCTATTGTGAATGTTGTGGTCAGTTAGTCCACAGACTAGTGCAAATGATATAGACAGTCAGTCCACAGTATGGTATTATTACTGTGCTCGGTCGTTCACCACCTAGTGTAAATACTATGGTCAGTCGGTGCACAGTCTATTGTAAATGTTGTGGTCAGTCATTCCAGAGTATTGTATAGCTACTGTGCTCAGTCAATGCACACCTAGTGTAAATGCTGTGTTCTGTCAGTCCCTGGTCTAGGGTGAATGCAGTGGTCAGTCTCACGTAATCATGGTTTTGATTGTGTCACCGCTGAGTGCAGGTGTGTTATGAAAAAAAAGACGGAAGATAATGAGAAGAAATGTTCCTTATCTCTGTACCTGAGATATGGTGAATTTATACTAGGAGTTGTGTATAGAGATATACATTTGAAAAAGCACATACAGTATATTGTCATGTATGAGGAAGGTGTGTGTTAATACACCTCCGCCAGCCTATAACTTAAGCCTAGACCAACGATTATCAGTAATTAATACGAGAATTAATTACCTGTTATGTGATTCCTCTGATTCTCTTCTTGGAGTCCACAAACAAAAATTTCACGTTCTAATATCTCATTGAGATTCAGTCACCTGTAAAAAGACAAACTATATGATAATATGTTCCTGCTACTACATGCTATACACGCCAATAATACACTAGGGCCAAAATTACTTATCTCAGGGATAATGACTGTGGTTAGTCTATCCACAGTTTATTGTAAAAGCTGTAGTCAGTCAGTCCACAGTCTAGTGTAAATGTTGTGGTCAGTCAGTCCACAGTGTAGTGTAAATATTAGAAGCAATCGGTCCTGAGTTCAGCATAAATACTGTGGTTAATAAGTCCACAACTAGTGTTAATGCTGGGATGAGCCAGTCTATAATCTATTGTGAATGTTGTGGTCAGTTAGTCCACAGACTAGTGCAAATGATATAGACAGTCAGTCCACATTATGGTATTATTACTGTGCTCGGTCGGTCCCCACCTAGTGTAAATACTATGGTCAGTCGGTGCACAGTCTATTGTAAATGTTGTGGTCAGTCATTCCAGAGTATTGTATAACTACTGTGCTCAGTCAATGCACACCTAGTGTAAATGCTGTGTTCTGTCAGTCCCTGGTCTAGGGTGAATGCTGTGGCCAGTCTCGCGTAATCATGGTATTGATTGTGTCACCGCTGAGATCAGGTGTGTTATGAAAGAAAAGACAGAGGATAATGAGAAGAAATGTTCCTTATCTCTGTACCTGAGATATGCTGGTGTTATACTAGGAGTTGTGTATAGAAGATATACATTTGAAAAAACACATACAGTATATTGTCATGTATCAGGAAGGTGGGTGTTATTACACCTCCGCCAGTCTAGAACTTAAGCCTCGACCAACGATTATCAGTAATTAATACGAGAATTAATTACCTTTTATGTGATTCCTCTGATTCTCTTCTTGGAGTCCACAAACAAAAATTTCACGTTCTAATATCTCATTGGGATTCAGTCACCTGTAAAAAGACAAACTATATGATAATATGTTCCTTCTACTACATGCTATACACACCAATAACACACTAGGGCCAAAATTACTTATCTCAGGGATAATGACTTTGGTTAGTCTATCCACAGTTTATTGTAAAAGCTGTAGTCAGTCAGTCCACAGTCTAGTGTAAATGTTGTGGTCAGTCAGTCCACAGTGTAGTGTAAATATTAGAATCAATCGGTCCTGAGTTCAGCATAAATACTGTGGTTAATAAGTCCACAACTAGTGTTAATGCTGGGATGAGCCAGTCTATAATCTATTGTGAATGTTGTGGTCAGTTAGTCCACAGACTAGTGCAAATGATATAGACAGTCAGTCCACAGTATGGTATTATTACTGTGCTCGGTCGGTCCCCACCTAGTGTAAATACTATGGTCAGTCGGTGCACAGTCTATTGTAAATGTTGTGGTCAGTCATTCCAGAGTATTGTATAGCTACTGTGCTCAGTCAATGCACACCTAGTGTAAATGCTGTGTTCTGTCAGTCCCTGGTCTAAGGTGAATGCTGTGGTCAGTCTCGCGTAATCATGGTATTGATTGTGTCACCGCTGAGATCAGGTGTGTTATGAAAGAAAAGACAGAGGATAATGAGAAGAAATGTTCCTTATCTCTGTACCTGAGATATGCTGGTGTTATACTAGGAGTTGTGTATAGAAGATATACATTTGAAAAAACACATACAGTATATTGTCATGTATCAGGAATGTGCGTGTTATTACACCTCCGCCAGTCTAGAACTTAAGCCTAGACCAACGATTATCAGTAATTAATACGAGAATTAATTACCTGTTATGTGATTCCTCTGATTCTCTTCTTGGAGTCCACAAACAAAAATTTCACGTTCTAATATCTCATTGGGATTCAGTCACCTGTAAAAAGACAAACTATATGATAATATGTTCCTGCTACTACATGCTATACACACCAATAATACACTAGGGCCAAAATTACTTATCTCAGGGATAATGACTGTGGTTAGTCTATCCACAGTTTATTGTAAAAGCTGTAGTCAGTCAGTCCACAGTCTACTGTAAATGTTGTGGTCAGTCAGTCCACAGTGTAGTGTAAATATTAGAATCAATCGGTCCTGAGTTCACCATAAATACTGTGGTTAATAAGTCCACAACTAGTGTTAATGCTGGGACGAGCCGGTCTATAATATATTGTGAATGTTGTGGTCAGTTAGTCCACAGACTAGTTCAAATGATATAGACAGTCAGTCCACTGTATGGTATTATTACTGTGCTCGGTCGGTCCCCACCTAGTGTAAATACTATGATCAGTCGGTGCACAGTCAATTGTAAATGTTGTGGTCAGTCATTCCAGAGTATTGTATAACTACTGTGCTCAGTCAATGCACACCTAGTGTAAATGCTGTGTTCTGTCAGTCCCTGGTCTAGGGTGAATGCTGTGGTCAGTCTCGCGTAATCATGGTTTTGATTGTGTCACCGCTGATATCAGGTGTGTTATGAAATAAAAGACGGAGGATCATGATAAGAAATGTTCCTTATCTCTATTCCAGAGATATGGTGGTGTTATACTAGGAGTTGTGTATAGAAGATATACATTTGAAAAAACACATAGAGTATATTGTCATGTATCAGGAATGTGCTTGTTATTACACCTCCGCCAGTCTAGAACTTAAGCCTAGACCAACGATTATCAGTAATTAATACGAGAATTAATTACCTGTTATGTGATTCCTCTGATTCTCTTCTTGGAGTCCACAAACAAAAATTTCACGTTCTAATATCTCATTGGGATTCAGTCACCTGTAAAAAGACATACTATATGATAATATGTTCCTGCTACATGCTATACACACCAATAACACACTAGGGCCAAAATTACTTATCTCAGGGATAATGACTGTGGTTAGTCTATCCACAGTTTATTGTAAAAGCTGTAGTCAGTCAGTCCACAGTCTACTGTAAATGTTGTGGTCAGTCAGTTTACAGTGTAGTGTAAATATTAGAATCAATCTGTCCTTAGTTCAGCATAAATACTGTGGTTAATAAGTCCACAACTAGTGTTCATGCTGGGATGAGCCGGTCTATAATCTATTGTGAATGTTGTGGTCAGTTAGTGCACAGACTAGTGCAAATGATATAAACAGTCAGTCCGCAGTATGGCATTATTACTTTGCTCGGTCGGTCCCCACCTAGTGTAAATACTATGGTCCCTCAGTGCACAGTCTATTGTAAATGTTGTGGTCAGTCATTCCAGAGTATTGTATAACTACTGTGCACAGTCAATGCACACCTAGTGTAAATGCTGTGTTCTGTCAGTACCTGGTGTAGGGTGAAAGCTGTGGTCAGTCTCGCGCAATCATGGTATTGATTGTGTCACCGCTGAGATCAGGTGTGTTATGAAATCAAAGACAGAGGATAATGAGAAGAAATGGTCCTTATCTCTGTACCTGAGATATGGTGGTGTTATACTAGGAGTTGTGTATAGAAGATATACATTTGAAAAAACACATACAGTATATTGTCATGTATCAGGAAGGTGGGTGTTATTACACCTCCGCCAGCCTAGAACTTAAGCCTAGACCAACGATTATCAGTAATTAATACGAGAATTAATTACCTGTTATGTGATTCCTCTGATTCTCTTCTTGGAATCCACAAACAAAAATTTCACGTTCTAATTTCTCATTGGGATTCAGTCACCTGTAAAAAAGACAACCTATATGATAACATGCTCCTGCTACATGCTATACACACCAATAACACACTAGGGACAAAATTACTTATCTCAGGGATAATGACTGTGGTTAGTCTATCCACAGTTTATTGTAAAAGCTGTAGTCAGTCAGTCCACAGTCTACTGTAAATGTGGTGTTCAGTCAGTTTACAGTGTAGTGTAAATATTAGAATCAATCTGTCCTTAGTTCAGCAAAAATACTGTGGTTAATAAGTCCACAACTAGTGTTCATGCTGGGATGAGCCGGTCTATAATCTATTGCGAATGTTGTGGTCAGTTAGTCCACAGACTAGTGCAAATGATATAGACAGTCAGTCCACAGTATGGTATTATTACTGTGCTCGGTCGGTCATCACCTAGTGTAAATACTATGGTCAGTCAGTGCACAGTCTATTGTAAATGTTGTGGTCAGTCATTCCAGAGTATTGTATAACTACTGTGCACAGTCAATGCACACCTAGTGTAAATGCTGTGTTCTGTCAGTCCCTGGTGTAGAGTGAATGCTGTGGTCAGTTTCGCGTAATCATGGTATTGATTGTGTCACCGCTGAGATCAGGTGTGTTATGAAATCAAAGACAGAGGATAATGAGAAGAAATGGTCCTTATCTCTGTACCTGAGATATGGTGGTGTTATACTAGGAGTTGTGTATAGAAGATATACATTTGAAAAAACACATACAGTATATTGTC
The DNA here is from genome assembly GCF_046119375.1 of Phyllobates terribilis. Lineage (NCBI taxonomy): Eukaryota > Metazoa > Chordata > Amphibia > Anura > Dendrobatidae > Phyllobates > Phyllobates terribilis. The sequence continues at coordinate 299,255,161 of NW_027362771.1, forward strand.
ATGTATCAGGAAGGTGGGTATTATTACACCTCCGCCAGTCTAGAACTGAAGCCTAGACCAACGATTATCATTAATTAATATGAGAATTAATTACCTGTTATGTGATTCCTGTGATTCTCTTCTTGGAATCCACAAACAAAAATTTAACGTTCCAATATCTCATTGGGATTCAGTCACCTGTAAAAAGACAACCTATATGATAATATGTTCCTGCTACATGCTATACACACCAATAACACAATAGGGCCAAAATTACTTATCTCAGGGATAATGACTGTGGTTAGTCTATCCACAGTTTATTGTAAAAGCTGTAGTCAGTCAGTCCACAGTCTACTGTAAATGTTGTGGTCAGTCAGTCCACAGTGTAGTGTAAATATTAGAATCAATCGGTCCTTAGTTCAGCATAAATACTGTGTTTAATAAGTCCACAACTAGTGTTAATGCTGGGATGAGCCGGTCTATAATCTATTGTGAATGTTGTGGTCAGTTAGTCCACAGACTAGTGCAAATGATATAGACAGTCAGTTCACAGTATGGTATTATTACTGTGCTCGGTCGGTCCCCACCTAGTGTAAATACTATGGTCAGTCGGTGCACAGTCTATTGTAAATGTTGTGGTCAGTCATTCCAGAGTATTGTATAACTACTGTGCTCAGTCAATGCACACCTAGTGTAAATGCTGTGTTCTGTCAGTTCCTGGTCTAAGGTGAATGCTGTGGTCAGTCTCGCGTAATCATGGTATTGATTGTGTCACCGCTGAGATCAGGTGTGTTATGAAAGAAAAGACAGAGGATAATGAGAAGGAATGTTCCTTATCTCTGTACCTGAGATATGCTGGTGTTATACTAGGAGTTGTGTATAGAAGATATACATTTGAAAAAACACATATAGTATATTGTCATGTATCAGGAATGTGAGTGTTATTACACCTCCGCCAGTCTAGTACTTAAGCCTAGACCAACGATTATCAGTAATTAATACGAGAATTAATTACCTGTTATGTGATTCCTCTGATTCTCTTCTTGGAGTCCACAAACAAAAATTTCACGTTCTAATATCTCATTGGGATTCAGTCACCTTTAAAAAGACATACTATATGATAATATGTTCCTGCTACATGCTATACACACCAATAACACACTAGGGCCAAAATTACTTATCTCAGGGATAATGACTGTGGTTAGTCTATCCACAGTTTATTGTAAAAGCTGTAGTTAGTTAGTCCACAGTCTACTGTAAATGTTGTGTTCAGTCAGTTTACAGTGTAGTGTAAATATTAGAATCAATCTGTCCTTAGTTCAGCATAAATACTGTGGTTAATAAGTCCACAACTAGTGTTCATGCTGGGATGAGCCGGTCTATAATCTATTGTGAATGTTGTGGTCAGTTAGTCCACAGACTAGTGCAAATGATATAGACAGTCAGTCCACAGTATGGTATTATTACTGTGCTCGGTCGGTCCCCACCTAGTGTAAATACTATGGTCAGTCAGTGCACAGTCTATTGTAAATGTTGTGGTCAGTCATTCCAGAGTATTGTATAACTACTGTGCTCAGTCAATGCACACCTAGTGTAAATGCTGTGTTCTGTCAGTCCCTGGTCTAGGGTGAATGCTGTGGTCAGTCTCGCGTAATCATGGTATTGATTGTGTCACCGCTGAGATCAGGTGTGTTATGAAAGAAAAGACAGAGGATAATGAGAAGAAATGTTCCTTATCTCTGTACCTGAGATATGCTGGTGTTATACTAGGAGTTGTGTATAGAAGATATACATTTGAAAAAACACATACAGTATATTGTCATGTATCAGGAAGGTGGGTGTTATTACACCTCCGCCAGCCTAGAACTTAAGCCTCGACCAACGATTATTAGTAATTAATACGAGGATTAATTACCTGTTATGTGATTCCTCTGATTCTCTTCTTGGAGTCCACAAACAAAAATTTCACGTTCTAATATCTCATTGGGATTCAGTCACCTGTAAAAAGACAAACTATACGATAATATGTTCCTGCTACTACATGCTATACACACCAATAATACACTAGGGCCAAAATTACTTATCTCAGGGATAATGACTGTGGTTAGTCTATCCACAGTTTATTGTAAAAGCTGTAGTCAGTCAGTCCACAGTCTACTGTAAATGTTGTGGTCAGTCAGTCCACAGTGTAGTGTAAATATTAAAATCAATCGGTCCTGAGTTCACCATAAATACTGTGGTTAATAAGTCCACAACTAGTGTTAATGCTGGGACGAGCCGGTCTATAATCTATTGTGAATGTTGTGGTCAGTTAGTCCACAGACTAGTTCAAATGATATAGACAGTCAGTCCACAGTATGGTATTATTACTGTGCTCGGTCGGTCAGCACCTAGTGTAAATACTATGATCAGTCGGTGCACAGTCAATTGTAAATGTTGTGGTCAGTCATTCCAGAGTATTGTATAACTACTGTGCTCAGTCAATGCACACCTAGTGTAAATGCTGTGTTCTGTCAGTCCCTGGTCTAGGGTGAATGCTGTGGTCAGTCTCGCGTAATCATGGTTTTGATTGTGTCACCGCTGAGATCAGGTGTGTTATGAAATAAAAGATGGAGGATCATGATAAGAAATGTTCCTTATCTCTATTCCAGAGATATGGTGGTGTTATACTAGGAGTTGTGTATAGAAGATATACATTTGAAAAAACACATAGAGTATATTGTCATGTATCAGGAATGTGCGTGTTATTACACCTCCGCCAGTCTAGAACTTAAGCCTAGACCAACGATTATCAGTAATTAATACGAGAATTAATTACCTGTTATGTGATTCCTCTGATTCTCTTCTTGGAGTCCACAAACAAAAATTTCACGTTCTAATATCTCATTGGGATTCAGTCACCTGTAAAAAGACATACTATATGATAATATGTTCCTGCTACATGCTATACACACCAATAACACACTAGGGCCAAAATTACTTATCTCAGGGATAATGACTGTGGTTAGTCTATCCACAGTTTATTGTAAAAGCTGTAGTCAGTCAGTCCACAGTCTACTGTAAATGTTGTGTTCAGTCAGTTTACAGTGTAGTGTAAATATTAGAATCAATCTGTCCTTAGTTCAGCATAAATACTGTGGTTAATAAGTCCACAACTAGTGTTCATGCTGGGATGAGCCGGTCTATAATCTATTGTGAATGTTGTGGTCAGTTAGTCCACAGACTAGTGCAAATGATATAGACAGTCAGTCCACAGTATGGTATTATTACTGTGCTCGGTCGGTCCCCACCTAGTGTAAATACTATGGTCAGTCAGTGTACAGTCTATTGTAAATGTTGTGGTCAGTCATTCCAGAGTATTGTATAACTACTGTGCACAGTCAATGCACACCTAGTGTAAATGCTGTGTTCTGTCAGTCCCTGGTGTAGGGTGAAAGCTGTGATCAGTCTCGCGTAATCATGGTATTGATTGTGTCACCGCTGAGATCAGGTGTGTTATGAAATCAAAGACAGAGGATAATGAGAAGAAATGTTCCTTATCTCTGTACCTGAGATATGGTGGTGTTATACTAGGAGTTGTGTATAGAAGATATACATTTGAAAAAACACATACAGTATATTGTCATGTATCAGGAAGGTGGGTGTTATTACACCTCCTCCAGTCTAGAACTTAAGCCTCAACCAACGATTATCAGTAATTAATACGAGAATTAATTACCTGTTATGTGATTCCTCTGATTCTCTTCTTGGAGTCCACAAACAAAAATTTCACGTTCTAATATCTCATTGGGATTCAGTCACCTGTAAAAAGACAAACTATATGATAATATGTTCCTGCTACTACATGCTATACACGCCAATAATACACTAGGGCCAAAATTACTTATCTCAGGGATAATGACTGTGGTTAGTCTATCCACAGTTTATTGTAAAAGCTGTAGTCAGTCAGTCCACAGTCTACTGTAAATGTTGTGGTCAGTTAGTCCACGGTGTAGTGTAAATATTAAAATCAATCGGTCCTGAGTTCAGCATAAATACTGTGGTTAATAAGTCCACAACTAGTGTTAATGCTGGGATTAGCCAGTCTATAATCTATTGTGAATGTTGTGGTCAGTTAGTCCACAGACTAGTGCAAATTATATAGACAGTCAGTCCACAGTATGGTATTATTACTGTGCTCGGTCGGTCCCCACCTAGTGTAAATACTATGGTTAGTCGGTGCACAGTCTATTGTAAATGTTGTGGTCAGTCATTCCAGATTATTGTATAACTACTGTGCACAGTCAATGCACACCTAGTGTAAATGCTGTGTTCTGTCAGTCCCTGGTCTAGGGTGAATGCTGTGGTCAGTCTCGCGTAATCATGGTATTGATTGTGTCACCGCTGAGATCAGGTGTGTTATGAAAGAAAAGACAGAGGATAATGAGAAGAAATGTTCCTTATCTCTGTACCTGAGATATGCTGGTGTTATACTAGGAGTTGTGTATAGAAGATATACATTTGAAAAAACACATACAGTATATTGTCATGTATCAGGAAGGAGGGTGTTATTACACCTCCGGCAGCCTTGAACTTAAGCATCGACCAACGATTATCAGTAATTAATACGAGAATTAATTACCTGTTATGTGATTCCTCTGTTTCTCTTCTTGGAGTCCACAAACAAAAATTTCACGTTCTAATATCTCATTGGGATTCAGTCACCTGTAAAAAAGACAACCTATATGATAACATGCTCCTGCTACATGCTATACACACCAATAACACACTAGGGCCAAAATTACTTATCTCAGGGATAATGACTGTGGTTAGTCTATCCACAGTTTATTGTAAAAGCTGTAGTCAGTCAGTCCACAGTCTACTGTAAATGTTGTGGTCAGTCAGTCCACAGTGTAGTGTAAATATTAGAATCAATCTGTCCTTAGTTCAGCATAAATACTGTGGTTAATAAGTCCACAACTAGTGTTCATGCTGGGATGAGCCGGTCTATAATCTATTGCGAATGTTGTGGTCAGTTAGTCCACAGACTAGTGCAAATGATATAGACAGTCAGTCCACAGTATGGTATTATTACTGTGCTCGGTCGGTCCCCACCTAGTGTAAATACTATGGTCAGTCAGTGCACAGTCTATTGTAAATGTTGTGGTCAGTCATTCCAGAGTATTGTATAACTACTGTGCACAGTCAATGCACACCTAGTGTAAATGCTGTGTTCTGTCAGTCCCTGGTGTAGAGTGAATGCTGTGGTCAGTCTAGCGTAATCATGGTGTTGATTGTGTCACCGCTGAGAGCAGGTGTGTTATGAAATCAAAGACAGAGGATAATGAGAAGAAATGGTCCTTATCTCTGTACCTGAGATATGGTGGTGTTATACTAGGAGTTGTGTATAGAAGATATACATTTGAAAAAACACATACAGTATATTGTCATGTATCAGGAAGGTGGGTGTTATTAGACCTCCGCCAGTCTAGAACTGAAGCCTAGACCAACGATTATCATTAATTAATATGAGAATTAATTACCTGTTATGTGATTCCTGTGATTCTCTTCTTGGAATCCACAAACAAAAATTTAACGTTCCAATATCTCATTGGGATTCAGTCACCTGTAAAAAGACAACCTATATGATAATATGTTCCTGCTACATGCTATACACACCAATAACACAATAGGGCCAAAATTACTTATCTCAGGGATAATGACTGTGGTTATTCTATCCACAGTTTATTGTAAAAGCTGTAGTCAGTCAGTCCACAGTCTACTGTAAATGTTGTGGTCAGTCAGTCCACAGTGTAGTGTAAATATTAGAATCAATCGGTCCTTAGTTCAGCATAAATACTGTGTTTAATAAGTCCACAACTAGTGTTAATGCTGGGATGAGCCGGTCTATAATCTATTGTGAATGTTGTGGTCAGTTAGTCCACAGACTAGTGCAAATGATATAGACAGTCAGTTCACAGTATGGTATTATTACTGTGCTCGGTCGGTCCCCACCTAGTGTAAATACTATGGTCAGTCGGTGCACAGTCTATTGTAAATGTTGTGGTCAGTCATTCCAGAGTATTGTATAGCTACTGTGCTCAGTCAATGCACACCTAGTGTAAATGCTGTGTTCTGTCAGTCCCTGGTCTAGGGTGAATGCTGTGGTCAGTCTCACGTAATCATGGTTTTGATTGCGTCACCGCTGAGTGCAGGTGTGTTATGAAAAAAAAGACCGAAGATAATGAGAAGAAATGTTCCTTATCTCTGTACCTGAGATATAGTGAATTTATACTAGGAGTTGTGTATAGAGATATACATTTGAAAAAACACATACAGTATATTGTCATGTATCAGGAAGGTGTGTGTTAATACACCTCCGCCAGCCTAGAACTTAAGCCTAGACCAACGATTATCAGTAATTAATACGAGAATTAATTACCTGTTATGTGATTCCTCTGATTCTCTTCTTGGAGTCCAGAAACAAAAATTTCACGTTCTAATATCTCATTGGGATTCAGTCAACTGTAAAAAGACAAACTATATGATAATATGTTCCTTCTACTACATGCTATAAACACCAATAACACATTAGGGCCAAAATTACTTATCTCAGGGATAATGACTGTGGTTAGTCTATCCACAGTTTATTGTAAAAGCTGTAGTCAGTCAGTCCACAGTCTAGTGTAAATGTTGTGGTCAATCAGTCCACAGTGTAGTGTAAATATTAGAATCAATCGGTCCTGAGTTCAGCATAAATACTGTGGTTAATAAGTACACAACTAGTGTTAATGCTGGGATGAGCCAGTCTATAATCTATTGTGAATGTTGTGGTCAGTTAGTCCACAGACTAGTGCAAATGATATAGACAGTCAGTCCACAGTATGGTATTATTACTGTGCTCGGTCGGTCCCCACCTAGTGTAAATACTATGGTCAGTCGGTGCACAGTCTATTGTAAATGTTGTGGTCAGTCATTCCAGAGTATTGTATAGCTACTGTGCTCAGTCAATGCACACCTAGTGTAAATGCTGTGTTCTGTCAGTCCCTGGTCTAGGGTGAATGCTGTGGTCAGTCTCACGTAATCATGGTTTTGATTGCGTCACCGCTGAGTGCAGGTGTGTTATGAAAAAAAAGACGGAAGATAATGAGAAGAAATGTTCCTTATCTCTGTACCTGAGATATGGTGAATTTATACTAGGAGTTGTGTATAGAGATATACATTTGAAAAAACACATACAGTATATTGTCATGTATCAGGAAGGTGTGTGTTAATACACCTCCGCCAGCCTAGGACTTAAGCCTAGACCAACGATTATCAGTAATTAATACGAGAATTAATTACCTGTTATGTGATTCCTCTGATTCTCTTCTTGGAGTCCACAAACAAAAATTTCACGTTCTAATATCTCATTGGGATTCAGTCACCTGTAAAAAGACAAACTATATGATAATATGTTCCTTCTACTACATGCTATACACACCAATAACACACTAGGGCCAAAATTACTTATCTCATGGATAATGACTGTGGTTAGTCTATCCACAGTTTATTGTAAAAGCTGTAGTCAGTCAGTCCACAGTCTAGTGTAAATGTTGTGGTCAGTCAGTCCACAGTGTAGTGTAAATATTAGAATCAATCGGTCCTGAGTTCAGCATAAATACTGTGGTTAATAAGTCCACAACTAGTGTTAATGCTGGGATGAGCCAGTCTATATTCTATTGTGAATGTTGTGGTCAATTAGTCCACAGACTAGTGCAAATGATACAGACAGTCAGTCCACAGTATGGTATTATTACTGTGCTCGGTCGGTCCCCACCTAGTGTAAATACTATGGTCAGTCGGTGCACAGTCTATTGTAAATGTTGTGGTCAGTCATTCCAGAGTATTGTATAACTACTGTGCTCAGTCAATGCACACCTAGTGTAAATGCTGTGTTCTGTCAGTCCCTGGTCTAAGGTGAATGCTGTGGTCAGTCTCGCGTAATCATGGTATTGATTGTGTCACCGCTGAGATCAGGTGTGTTATGAAAGAAAAGACAGAGGATAATGAGAAGAAATGTTCCTTATCTCTGTACCTGAGATATGCTGGTGTTATACTAGGAGTTGTGTATAGAAGATATACATTTGAAAAAACACATATAGTATATTGTCATGTATCAGGAATGTGAGTGTTATTACACCTCCGCCAGTCTAGTACTTAAGCCTAGACCAACGATTATCAGTAATTAATACGAGAATTAATTACCTGTTATGTGATTCCTCTGATTCTCTTCTTGGAGTCCACAAACAAAAATTTCACGTTCTAACATCTCATTGGGATTCAGTCACCTTTAAAAAGACATACTATATGATAATATGTTCCTGCTACATGCTATACACACCAATAACACACTAGGGCCAAAATTACTTATCTCAGGGATAATGACTGTGGTTAGTCTATCCACAGTTTATTGTAAAAGCTGTAGTTAGTTAGTCCACAGTCTACTGTAAATGTTGTGTTCAGTCAGTTTACAGTGTAGTGCAAATATTAGAATCAATCTGTCCTTAGTTCAGCATAAATACTGTGGTTAATAAGTCCACAACTAGTGTTCATGCTGGGATGAGCCGGTCTATAATCTATTGTGAATGTTGTGGTCAGTTAGTCCACAGACTAGTGCAAATGATATAGACAGTCAGTCCACAGTATGGTATTATTACTGTGCTCGGTCGGTCCCCACCTAGTGTAAATACTATGGTCAGTCAGTGCACAGTCTATTGTAAATGTTGTGGTCAGTCATTCCAGAGTTTTGGATAACTACTGTGCACAGTCAATGCACACCTAGTGTAAATGCTGTGTTCTGTCAGTCCCTGGTCTAGGGTGAATGCTGTGGTCAGTCTCGCGTAATCATGGTATTGATTGTGTCACCGCTGAGATCAGGTGTGTTATGAAAGAAAAGACAGAGGATAATGAGAAGAAATGTTCCTTATCTCTGTACCTGAGATATGCTGGTGTTATACTAGGAGTTGTGTATAGAAGATATACATTTGAAAAAACACATACAGTATATTGTCATGTATCAGGAAGGTGGGTGTTATTACACCTCCGCCAGCCTAGAACTTAAGCCTCGACCAACGATTATTAGTAATTAATACGAGGATTAATTACCTGTTATGTGATTCCTCTGATTCTCTTCTTGGAGTCCACAAACAAAAATTTCACGTTCTAATATCTCATTGGGATTCAGTCACCTGTAAAAAGACAAACTATACGATAATATGTTCCTGCTACTACATGCTATACACACCAGTAATACACTAGGGCCAAAATTACTTATCTCAGGGATAATGACTGTGGTTAGTCTATCCACAGTTTATTGTAAAAGCTGTAGTCAGTCAGTCCACAGTCTACTGTAAATGTTGTGGTCAGTCAGTCCACAGTGTAGTGTAAATATTAGAATCAATCGGTCCTGAGTTCACCATAAATACTGTGGTTAATAAGTCCACAACTAGTGTTAATGCTGGGACGAGCCGGTCTATAATCTATTGTGAATGTTGTGGTCAGTTAGTCCACAGACTAGTTCAAATGATATAGACAGTCAGTCCACAGTATGGTATTATTACTGTGCTCGGTCGGTCCCCACCTAGTGTAAATACTATGATCAGTCGGTGCACAGTCAATTGTAAATGTTGTGGTCAGTCATTCCAGAGTATTGTATAACTACTGTGCTCAGTCAATGCACACCTAGTGTAAATGCTGTGTTCTGTCAGTCCCTGGTCTAGGGTGAATGCTGTGGTCAGTCTCGCGTAATCATGGTTTTGATTGTGTCACCGCTGAGATCAGGTGTGTTATGAAATAAAAGATGGAGGATCATGATAAGAAATGTTCCTTATCTCTATTCCAGAGATATGGTGGTGTTATACTAGGAGTTGTGTAGAGAAGATATACATTTGAAAAAACACATAGAGTATATTGTCATGTATCAGGAATGTGCGTGTTATTACACCTCCGCCAGTCTAGAACTTAAGCCTAGACCAACGATTATCAGTAATTAATACGAGAATTAATTACCTGTTATGTGATTCCTCTGATTCTCTTCTTGGAGTCCACAAACAAAAATTTCACGTTCTAATATCTCATTGGGATTCAGTCACCTGTAAAAAGACATACTATATGATAATATGTTCCTGCTACATGCTATACACACCAATAACACACTAGGGCCAAAATTACTTATCTCAGGGATAATGACTGTGGTTAGTCTATCCACAGTTTATTGTAAAAGCTGTAGTCAGTCAGTCCACAGTCTACTGTAAATGTTGTGTTCAGTCAGTTTACAGTGTAGTGTAAATATTAGAATCAATCTGTCCTTAGTTCAGCATAAATACTGTGGTTAATAAGTCCACAACTAGTGTTCATGCTGGGATGAGCCGGTCTATAATCTATTGTGAATGTTGTGGTCAGTTAGTCCACAGACTAGTGCAAATGATATAGACAGTCAGTCCACAGTATGGTATTATTACTGTGCTCGGTCGGTCCCCACCTAGTGTAAATACTATGGTCAGTCGGTGCACAGTCTATTGTAAATGTTGTGGTCAGTCATTCAAGAGTATTGTATAGCTACTGTGCTCAGTCAATGCACTCCTAGTGTAAATGCTGTGTTCTGTCAGTCCCTGGTCTAGGGTGAATGCTGTGGTCAGTCTCGCGTAATCATGGTATTGATTGTGTCACCGCTGAGATCAGGTGTGTTATGAAAGAAAAGACAGAGGATAATGAGAAGAAATATTCCTTATCTCTGTACCTGAGATATTGTGGTGTTATACTAGGAGTTGTGTATAGAAGATATACATTTGAAAAAACACATACAGTATATTGTCATGTATCAGGAAGGTGGGTGTTATTACACCTCCGCCAGTCTAGAACTTAAGCCTCGACCAACGATTATCAGTAATTAATACGAGAATTAATTACCTGTTATGTGATTCCTCTGATTCTCTTCTTGGAGTCCACAAACAAAAATTTCACGTTCTAATATCTCATTGGGATTCAGTCACCTGTAAAAAGACAAACTATATGATAATATGTTTCTGCTACTACATGCTATACACACCAATAATACACTAGGGCCAAAATTACTTATCTCAGGGATAATGACTGTGGTTAGTCTATCCACAGTTTATTGTAAAAGCTGTAGTCAGTCAGTCCACAGTCTACTGTAAATGTTGTGTTCAGTCAGTTTACAGTGTAGTGTAAATATTAGAATCAATCGGTCATGAGTTCACCATAAATACTGTGGTTAATAAGTCCACAACTAGTGTTAATGCTGGGACGAGCCGGTTTATAATCTATTGTGAATGTTGTGGTCAGTTAGTCCACAGACTAGTTCAAATGATATAGACAGTCAGTCCACAGTATGGTATTATTACTGTGCTCGGTCGGTCCCCACCTAGTGTAAATACTATGATCAGTCGGTGCACAGTCTATTGTAAATGTTGTGGTCAGTCATTCCAGAGTATTGTATAACTATTGTGCTCAGTCAATGCACACCTAGTGTAAATGCTGTGTTCTGTCAGTACCTCGTCTAGGGTGAATGCTGTGGTCAGTCTCGCGTAATCATGGTATTGATTGTGTCACCGCTGAGATCAGGTGTGTTATGAAAGAAAAGACAGAGGATAATGAGAAGAAATGTTCCTTATGTCTGTACCTGAGATATGCTGGTGTTATACTAGGAGGTGTGTATAGAAGATATACATTTGAAAAAACACATACAGTATATTGTCATGTATCAGGAAGGAGGGTGTTATTACACCTCCGCCAGCCTAGAACTTAAGCATTGACCAACGATTATCAGTAATTAATACGAGAATTAATTACCTGTTATGTGATTCCTCTGATTCTCTTCTTGGAGTCCACAAACAAAAATTTCACGTTCTAATATCTCATTGGGATTCAGTCACCTGTAAAAAGACAAACTATATGATAATATGTTTCTGCTACTACATGCTATACACACCAATAATACACTAGGGCCAAAATTACTTATCTCAGGGATAATGACTGTGGTTAGTCTATCCACAATTTATTGTAAAAGCTGTAGTCAGTCAGTCCACAGTCTACTGTAAATGTTGTGTTCAGTCAGTCCACGGTGTAGTGTAAATATTAGAATCAATCGGTCCTGAGTTCACCATAAATACTGTGATTAATAAGTCCACAACTAGTGTTAATGCTGGGACGAGCCGGTCTATAATCTATTGTGAATGTTGTGGTCAGTTAGTCCACAGACTAGTTCAAATGATATAGACAGTCAGTCCACAGTATGGTATTATTACTGTGCTCGGTCGGTCCCCACCTAGTGTAAATACTATGATCAGTCGGTGCACAGTCTATTGTAAATGTTGGGGTCCGTCATTCCAGAGTATTGTATAACTACTGTGCTCAGTCAATGCACACCTAGTGTAAATGCTGTGTTCTGTCAGTCCCTGGTCTAGGGTGAATGCTGTGGTCAGTCTCGCGTAATCATGGTATTGATTGTGTCACTGCTGAGATCAGGTGTGTTATGAAATTAAAGACAGAGGATAATGAGAAGAAATGTTCCTTATCTCTGTACCTGAGATATAGATGTGTTATACTAGGAGCTGTGTATAGAAGATATACATTTGAAAAAACACGTACAGTATATTGTCATGTATCAGGAAGGTGGGTGTTGTTATATGTGACACCCCAGGGGTCTGGTTGCCACAGTGATAGAGATATTACGTCTGAGAGCAGGTGGGAGGTCTCTTGGTCAGGAATCCTATGCATGCCACACCTCCTGCCCAGTCCTGGGAGGGGAAGAACTTCCCCTATATAAACCTAGGGCTGAGGCAGGGTTAGAGAGTAGAGAAGAAGTAGAGACAGAGAAAAGAAGCAAATATAGGAACAGAACATCAGGAGCTCTGTGGGAGCAGTGTTACAAGGAGTCAGGGGCTGGCAGCTGCAGAGCTCGCCCTGACTGAGAAGATTTCTTACCGGACCCGGAGTCCGAGGCTGTGGGGACTAACTCCTACCCAGCAGCAGAATCCGTCAGGCAGGGGATTCCAGGTCCTCTGGCCAAGAAACCCGAAGGCCCCGAGTCACCGGCCATACGGGTGAGCACCACACGGTACACTCAGGGACGTGGGCTACTTATACCCGCCTCTAGCAAGGTAGCCAGAAGAGTACAGTTAGTTTGGGAGGCCTACAACTCCGCCTGGCCAGGGGAGATCCCATCTGCTCAAGGACTGACCAGGCCCCAATCGCTAGCCAGTACTCCGGGAGGGTCTATCTTTGTCACCAGTAAAGACCCTGAACTACACCGTACCGTCTCCGAGTGGTTCCTGCTACCCCCATCATCCACGTCGGCTGCCCTGAGGCCATACCCCTCCCGTTGGGGGTTATACTATCACGCTGCACAATCCTACCACCGGCCTCAGCGGTCTGCTCTGCAGCAGCAGCTCCTTAGCTGTACTCAACGGGTGGCGTAGTCGTCCAACATCTACCGCTGATACATCGCCGCTCAGTTTGACTCCCTGGGCACGGACCGGGTCACCGCCATGAGACTACAACTCTCAACAGATCCGGCTCCGGGTAAGCTCCCGCGTGCGCAACGCAGCGCGACACAGGCCCAGGGGCGCATCAACTTTTGGCGTAGTCGGCAGGATCTCGTGCCCGCAACCACCGGGTACTGCGTGCCTGAAAAAGACTGTTCAAACTTACCTGTGGTGAAGATTCCCGCCATCCGGCGCCATCTTCAGCCTTCTTCCCGCCATCGGTGAAGATTCCCGCCATCCGGCGCCATTTCCAGCCTTCTTCCCGCCTTCCGTGGAGTTTTCCCGCCGTTGGACGCCATCTTGAAGACGTCGCGCGGGAAGAAGAGGGGCGTGGACTCCGAAAGCGCGCGAGAACTGAAGCCCTGCCTCACGTCCGGACGTCGCGTAAGGTCCTGGAAGGAGCCCAGCAGACGCCGACGTCACAGGAGCGCGACGGAAGGTCCTCAACCCTGACGATCTACTGCGGAGCCGCGGCCTACGGAAGAGGATCATCGCAAGGTAGGCCACGGTCCACTAGGGGGGAGGAGGATGTCGGATACGGAGGAGAGCTTCACTGCCTCAACCCCCGCCAGCGCCACCGCTGCTGCAGTCATGCCTTTCACCATGCCCTATATCCCGGGAGCGGCCTGGCTACCCCAGTACTCAGGGGAGTCACATACCCTGCATGACTTTAGAGAAAAGCTGGATAGCCTCTTCCAGGTGTACCCCCTCACAGAAGAGCAAAAAGTGAGCATCCTGGTGGCCCAATTAACTGGGGCAGCCCGAAGGGAGGTAAAGTCCTGGCCACCTGGGGGGAGGACTGTCGCAGGGATACTAACCCGGCTGAGGGACACCTTTGATACCCGCACCTCAGCCGAGATCAAGCTTAGATTCTACGGGTGCAAACAGCAGGCACATGAGAGTATAAGGGACTATGCCCTGAACCTACAAGAGGCCCTGAGAGCCATTAAGCAGACCAACCCTGACGGCGTGGGAGACGAGGACAGGCTGTTGACTGAACAATTTATAGAGGGTTTATATTGCAATGCCCACCGAACCCAGTTGCGGGCAATGGCCTTACAGGACCCTCATCTGGGATTTGCACAGTTCAAGGACAGAGCCATCCGGGTGCTTCGAGAACCGGCACCAAGTGGCGTTGTGACCCCCAGACGCCCCACTACCACTTACCACCAGGAGGCGGCGCCCTTGTCGGCAGGGCCTGTGTGAGCTGATGCGCAGGCTTTGAACAATGACCCGGCTCCAGACCTGCACCATCAGGTCCAAGAGCTAGCTAAAAGCGTTGCTGCGCTAACCCGAACTGTGCAGTCTTTACAGGTTTCCACTCCAGGGAAGATCCAGCTGGCATCCGGACCGGAGGACATCCCGTGGCGTCGACCAAGGAGGACCCCACCGGCCAGAGGAAGACCCAGCGACCGATACAACGAGGACGGACGACCCATCTGCCACCGCTGCAATCAACCCGGACATATGGCAAGGTACTGTCCTTTAAACTGGCACAACCTGGGGTAGAGGGCCAACCCCCAGGAAAAAGATCACCAGGCCCATCGAACTGGCGCGACAAATATGTGGGAGGACGTCCAGTCTTACCCGTGGTACTGGATGGCATTCCTATGAGTGCCCTACTGGACACCGGGTCACAGGTCACCACCATCCCGTACGTGCTCTTCAAGCAGTACTGGAATGACTCGTATATCACCCGCTACCCTGACGACGACTTGAGTATCATCGCCAGCAATGGTCAGCCCGTGCCACAGATTGGATTTAAAGAGGTGACCATTAAAATCGGTAGAGTTGAACTGGCAGCACAGGGACTGATCATTGTAGACATTGACAAACACGAGAGTCACCCAAAGATAACTCTAGGAACTAATGTAATTGAAAATTGTCTTGCAGAGGTGATTTTCCTTTTACAGCAAGTTGCCAAGAACGCCAGCTCCGGCGAGCAGCGAGTGCTCCAAAAAGAGATCCGGGCACTGATGCGACGGCAACAGGTGGAACTCTCCGGCGGTGAGATTGGTAGCGTGAGAATGTGTGACCCTTTCCCTATTGCCATGCCCCCAAAAAGTGAAATGATGATTTGGTGCCGGGCAGCTATTGGTCTGAGAGGTAGAGATTACCAGGCAATGGTAGAACCAGTTTACTCAGACAGTAGGCCCACCATCTTGACAGCACGGGGGGTGGTTAATGTACGCCATGGGAGGGTGCCCGTTCGCATAATCAATATCGGGAAGAGGGAAGTGTACCTGCCCCGGTATGCCACGCTAGCCAAATTATATACCATTAACCAAAATGCTATACAATCTGTGGAACCCTTGCCTCCATCTCACCCGGAGGAAGGTAACGGCTCTAAGAAAACAATGGAGGACTGGTGTCAGCAACTACATTTGGGTACTGACTCCACTCCCTCACACCAGAAACAGGGAGTCTATCGGGTGGTTCAAGAGTACGAGAGAGTGTTTAGTAAACACCCGTTAGACTTCGGGCGAGTCAAGGGGGTAGAACACCACATCCCCACGGGAGACCATCCTCCCATAAAAGAGAGGTATCGACCCGTACCCCCTGCACACTACCAACACGCCAAGGGGATGCTTAGAGACATGAAGGAGGCTGGGGTGATTAGGGATAGCTGTAGCCCCTGGGCAGCTCCACTAGTCTTAGTCAAAAAGAAAGACAACACCATGAGGATGTGTGTAGATTACCGGAAAATCAACCGTATCACACACAAGGATGCGTACCCCTTACCAAGGATAGAGGAGTCTTTGGCTGCTTTAAGATCTGCTAACTTCTTCTCTACCTTGGATCTCACTAGTGGGTAATGGCAGGTTCCTGTAGCAGAGGCGGACCGGGAGAAGACCGCATTCACCACCCCGATGGGACTTAGCGAGTTTACCTGTATGCCGTTCGGACTCTGCAACGCACCAGGAACCTTCCAACGATTAATGGAGTGCTGTCTGGGCCACAGAAACTTCGAGACGGTCCTGTTGTACCTGGACGATGTCATCGTATATTCTAAGACTTATGAGGACCACCTGAAACACCTGGCGGAAGTGTTCGAAGCTCTGGCAAGCTACGGCCTAAAGGTGAAACCCTCCAAGTGTCACCTCCTGAAACCAAAGGTGCAGTACCTGGGACACGTGGTGAGCACTGACGGAGTGGCTCCCGACCCTGATAAGATCACCGCAATTAAGGAATGGCCAAGTCCCTCCAGTGTAAAGGAAGTGCGGCAGTTCCTCGGGTTGGTAGGCTACTACCGCAGGTTCATCCCCGGTTTCACCAAAAAGGCAGCTCCTATGCAGGACCTCCTGATAGGCCAGTCCCGGAAGGCCAAGAACCAGAAGCCGCCCTTCAGATGGGAGAAGTTGGAAGAAGAGTCCTTCCGCAAGCTGAAGATGGCCCTCACGGGGGATGAAATCCTGGCGTACCCGGATTACAGCCAGCCCTTTATCCTCTACACCGACGCAAGTAACATCGGGCTAGGAGCCGTGCTGTCCCAGATCCAGCAGGGGAAAGAGCGAGTAATCGCTTACGCCAGCCGAAAACTGCGACCCACCGAAAGAAACCCTGAGAATTACAGCTCATTTAAGCTAGAGTTCCTGGCAGTGGTGTGGGCAGTCACCGAACGCTTTAAGCACTACCTCGCTTCTTCCCGGTTCGTCGTGTACACGGATAACAACCCGTTGACACACCTGGACACGGCAAGACTCGGTGCCCTAGAGCAGAGATGGATGGCCCGCCTGTCCAACTACGAGTTCACCATCAAATACCGGGCAGGACGCTCCAATACCAACGCGGACGCCCTGTCCAGGATGCCAAACCTACCGGACGTAGGAGAACATCCAGAGGGACTGGAAGAAGTCGAACTCCCCGCGTTTCACCGTCATGGGACTATCCAGTATTCCCATCGGGTAAGGAGTAAGCAAGGCGCTACGCTTAACCCCTTACCTCACTACAAGTGGGCGGAAACGCAAGACAGTGACCCTGCCGTCCGGCTGGTGAAGGAGATGCTGACTCGGCCAGAGGCTCGCCTTGACCCAGACGCTCCGGAGGAAGCCAAGCAACTGTGGGCAGAAAAGAGTAGACTGTTCCTTTACAAGGGGAAGTTGTGCCGCAGGATGGTTAACTCCCGGACGCATGAACTAATCTGGCAAGTAGTGGTGCCACGACGAGACGCAGCCATGGTGATGGAGGCATACCACGATGGAGCTGGGCATTTCGGATGGAAGAAGCTGGAGTTCCTGCTGCGCGGGCGGTTCCATTGGGTAGGCATGAGGGGAACCATCGAGAGGTGGTGCAGAGACTGTGGCCTGTGCAACCTGAGGAGGAAGGACCGTGCCAGCCAGAAGACTCCCCTGCAGTCCATCGTCACCCGGCAGCCGTTAGAACTGGTAGCCTTGGATCATGTAAAACTGACCCCAAGCAGAAGTGGCTACGTCTACGCGTTAACCATCGTGGATCATTACTCCCGGTTCTTGGTTGTCGTCCCCGTCAAGGACTTAACGGCTCAAACAGCAGCTAGAGCCTTCCAGCAGCACTTCTGCCGTCCACACGGGTACCCGTAGAGGAAAGGGAAGATATGGTTAGTACTGTGCTCGGAGACTTCCCTCGGTCTTGGACTCAAGTCAATGGTGCAGTTGTGGTACCCGTACTCACCTTCCTCCAACCAGCATCCCAAGCACCTACGGAGCAACAGGTAGAGCTGGAAGAACAGCCGGTCCAGGAGGCAGAAGACCCCACACCAGCAGATCAGGAGGATCAACCCTCTGCTTGCAGTGAGCCTGCCATATCCCTAGTGAGCCAAAGGGCCCGTAGACAGCTGCCCAATTTACCCTTGACAGCTCCTACACCCTGTAGTTCAGGGCCAGACAGTCAGCTCCGTAGGTCCACTAGGGCCACTAGAGGCCAGTTACCCGCACGTTGGAGGATTTGAAGTGTATAAATTGTTTTATTTGTGGTTACCTGTTTTTCTTGTTGCTTGTGTATAATTATGTGTTTCTAGTTGTTTATAGGAGTCTTTGGTGGATTTACCGGGAATCCTGTGTACATAGTTGGAGCGTAACCCAGGACGGACTAAAGACTGTTAAGGACTCGGGGCAGGACAGACCCCTATCTGGTTACGTCTCCCTGTTTTGGTGAAATGGACACCTTGCTTTCTTCAAAGACTGCAACCGGTTACGGACATGCCGTGACCACCTTTATGTGTTTCTTTATTGTATTGTTATTGTTATATCTTGTTATGTTTTTCTAAAATATGTTTAGTCCCGGAGTACTAAATTTCACTAGGGGGGAATGTGACACCCCAGGGGTCTGGTTGCCACAGTGATAGAGATATTACGTCTGAGAGCAGGTGGGAGGTCTCTTGGTCAGGAATCCTATGCATGCCACACCTCCTGCCCAGTCCTGGGAGGGGAAGAACTTCCCCTATATAAACCTAGGGCTGAGGCAGGGTTAGAGAGTAGAGAAGAAGTAGAGACAGAGAAAAGAAGCAAATATAGGAACAGAACATCAGGAGCTCTGTGGGAGCAGTGTTACAAGGAGTCAGGGGCTGGCAGCTGCAGAGCTCGCCCTGACTGAGAAGATTTCTTACCGGACCCGGAGTCCGAGGCTGTGGGGACTAACTCCTACCCAGCAGCAGAATCCGTCAGGCAGGGGATTCCAGGTCCTCTGGCCAAGAAACCCGAAGGCCCCGAGTCACCGGCCATACGGGTGAGCACCACACGGTACACTCAGGGACGTGGGCTACTTATACCCGCCTCTAGCAAGGTAGCCAGAAGAGTACAGTTAGTTTGGGAGGCCTACAACTCCGCCTGGCCAGGGGAGATCCCATCTGCTCAAGGACTGACCAGGCCCCAATCGCTAGCCAGTACTCCGGGAGGGTCTATCTTTGTCACCAGTAAAGACCCTGAACTACACCGTACCGTCTCCGAGTGGTTCCTGCTACCCCCATCATCCACGTCGGCTGCCCTGAGGCCATACCCCTCCCGTTGGGGGTTATACTATCACGCTGCACAATCCTACCACCGGCCTCAGCGGTCTGCACTGCAGCAGCAGCTCCTTAGCTGTACTCAACGGGTGGCGTAGTCGTCCAACATCTACCGCTGATACATCGCCGCTCAGTTTGACTCCCTGGGCACGGACCGGGTCACCGCCACGAGACTACAACCCTCAACAGATCCGGCTCCGGGTAAGCTCCCGCGTGCGCAACGCAGCGCGACACAGGCCCAGGGGCGCGTCATATACCTCCGCCAGTCTAGAACTTAAGCCTAGACCAACGATTATCAGTAATTAATATGAGAATTAATTACCTGTTATGTGATTCCTCTGTTTCTCTTCATGGA
This sequence comes from Phyllobates terribilis, assembly GCF_046119375.1. Taxonomy (NCBI): domain Eukaryota; kingdom Metazoa; phylum Chordata; class Amphibia; order Anura; family Dendrobatidae; genus Phyllobates; species Phyllobates terribilis. Next base: position 299,275,001 of record NW_027362771.1, read on the forward strand.
GTCCACAAACAAAAATTTCACGTTCTAATATCTCATTGGGATTCAGTCACCTGTAAAAAAGACAACCTATATGATAACATGCTCCTGCTACATGCTATACACACCAATAACACACTAGGGCCAAAATTACTTATCTCAGGGATAATGACTGTGGTTAGTCTATCCACAGTTTATTGTAAAAGCTGTAGTCAGTCAGTCCACAGTCTACTGTAAATGTTGTATTCAGTCAGTTTACAGTGTAGTGTAAATATTAGAATCAATCTGTCCTTAGTTCAGCATAAATACTGTGGTTAATAAGTCCACAACTAGTGTTCATGCTGGGATGAGCCGGTCTATAATCTATTGCGAATGTTGTGGTCAGTTAGTCCACAGACTAGTGTAAATGATATAGACAGTCAGTCCACAGTATGGTATTATTACTGTGCTCGGTCGGTCCCCACCTAGTGTAAATACTATGGTCAGTCAGTGCACAGTCTATTGTAAATGTTGTGGTCAGTCATTCCAGAGTATTGTATAACTACTGTGCACAGTCAATGCACACCTAGTGTAAATGCTGTGTTTTGTCAGTCCCTGGTGTAGGGTGAATGCTGTGGTCAGTCTCGCGTAATCATGGTATTGATTGTGTCACCGCTGAGATCAGGTGTGTTATGAAATCAAAGACAGAGGATAATGAGAAGAAATGGTCCTTATCTCTGAACCTGAGATATGGTGGTGTTATACTAGGAGTTGTGTACAGAAGATATACATTTGAAAAAACACATACAGTATATTGTCATGTATCAGGAAGGTGGGTGTTATTACACCTCCGCCAGTCTAGAACTGAAGCCTAGACCAACGATTATCAGTAATTAATATGAGAATTAATTACCTGTTATGTGATTCCTCTGATTCTCTTCTTGGAATCCACAAACAAAAATTTCACGTTCCAATATCTCATTGGGATTCAGTCACCTGTAAAAAGACAACCTATATGATAATATGTTCCTGCTACATGCTATACACACCAATAACACAATAGGGCCAAAATTACTTATCTCAGGGATAATGACTGTGGTTAGTCTATCCACAGTTTATTGTAAAAGCTGTAGTCAGTCAGTCCACAGTCTACTGTAAATGTTGTGGTCAGTCAGTCCACGGTGTAGTGTAAATATTAGAATCAATCGGTCCTGAGTTCACCAAAAATACTGTGGTTAATAAGTCCACAACTAGTGTTAATGCTGGGACGAGCCGGTCTATAATCTATTGTGAATGTTGTTGTCAGTTAGTCCACAGACTAGTTCAAATGATATAGACAGTCAGTCCACAGTATGGTATTATTACTGTGCTCGGTCGGTCCCCACCTAGTGTAAATACTATGATCAGTCGGTGCACAGTCTATTGTAAATGTTGTGGTCCGTCATTCCAGAGTATTGTATAACTACTGTGCTCAGTCAATGCACACCTAGTGTAAATGCTGTGTTCTGTCAGTCCCTGGTCTAGGGTGAATGCTGTGGTCAGTCTCACGTAATCATGGTTTTGATTGCGTCACCGCTGAGTGCAGGTGTGTTATGAAAAAAAAGACGGAAGATAATGAGAAGAAATGTTCCTTATCTCTGTACCTGAGATATGGTGAATTTATACTAGGAGTTGTGTATAGAGATATACATTTGAAAAAACACATACAGTATATTGTCATGTATCAGGAAGGTGTGTGTTAATACACCTCCGCCAGCCTAGAACTTAAGCCTAGACCAACGATTATCAGTAATTAATACGAGAATTAATTACCTGTTATGTGATTCCTCTGATTCTCTTCTTGGAGTCCACAAACAAAAATTTCACGTTCTAATATCTCATTGGGATTCAGTCACCTGTAAAAAGACAAACTATATGATAATATGTTCCTTCTACTACATGCTATACACACCAATAACACACTAGGGCCAAAATTACTTATCTCAGGGATAATGACTGTGGTTAGTCTATCCACAGTTTATTGTAAAAGCTGTAGTCAGTCAGTCCACAGTCTAGTGTAAATGTTGTGGTCAGTCAGTCCACAGTGTAGTGTAAATATTAGAATCAATCGGTCCTGAGTTCAGCATAAATACTGTGGTTAATAAGTCCACAACTAGTGTTAATGCTGGGATGAGCCAGTCTATAATCTATTGTGAATGTTGTGGTCAGTTAGTCCACAGACTAGTGCAAATGATATAGACAGTCAGTCCACAGTATGGTATTATTACTGTGCTCGGTCGGTCCCCACCTAGTGTAAATACTATTGTCAGTCGGTGCACAGTCTATTGTAAATGTTGTGGTCAGTCATTCCAGAGTATTGTATAGCTACTGTGCTCAGTCAATGCACACCTAGTGTAAATGCTGTGTTCTGTCAGTCCCTGGTCTAGGGTGAATGCTGTGGTCAGTCTCACGTAATCATGGTTTTGATTGCGTCACCGCTGAGTGCAGGTGTGTTATGAAAAAAAAGACGGAAGATAATGAGAAGAAATGTTCCTTATCTCTGTACCTGAGATAAGGTGAATTTATACTAGGAGTTGTGTATAGAGATATACATTTGAAAAAACACATACAGTATATTGTCATGTATCAGGAAGGTGTGTGTTAATACACCTCCGCCAGCCTAGGACTTAAGCCTAGACCAACGATTATCAGTAATTAATACGAGAATTAATTACCTGTTATGTGATTCCTCTGATTCTCTTCTTGGAGTCCACAAACAAAAATTTCACGTTCTAATATCTCATTGGGATTCAGTCACCTGTAAAAAGACAAACTATATGATAATATGTTCCTTCTACTACATGCTATACACACCAATAACACACTAGGGCCAAAATTACTTATCTCATGGATAATGACTGTGGTTAGTCTATCCACAGTTTATTGTAAAAGCTGTAGTCAGTCAGTCCACAGTCTAGTGTAAATGTTGTGGTCAGTCAGTCCACAGTGTAGTGTAAACATTAGAATCAATCGGTCCTGAGTTCAGCATAAATACTGTGGTTAATAAGTCCACAACTAGTGTTAATGCTGGGATGAGCCAGTCTATAATCTATTGTGAATGTTGTGGTCAGTTAGTCCACAGACTAGTGCAAATGATATAGACAGTCAGTCCACAGTATGGTATTATTACTGTGCTCGGTCGGTCCCCACCTAGAGTAAATACTATGGTCAGTCGGTGCACAGTCTATTGTAAATGTTGTGGTCAGTCATTCCAGAGTATTGTATAACTACTGTGTTCAGTCAATGCACACCTAGTGTAAATGCTGTGTTCTGTCAGTCCCTGGTCTAAGGTGAATGCTGTGGTCAGTCTCGCGTAATCATGGTATTGATTGTGTCACCGCTGAGATCAGGTGTGTTATGAAAGAAAAGACAGAGGATAATGAGAAGAAATGTTCCTTATCTCTGTACCTGAGATATGCTGGTGTTATACTAGGAGTTGTGTATAGAAGATATACATTTGAAAAAACACATACAGTATATTGTCATGTATCAGGAAGGTGTGTGTTAATACACCTCCGCCAGCCTAGAACTTAAGCCTCGACCAACGATTATCAGTAATTAATACGAGGATTAATTACCTGTTATGTGATTCCTCTGATTCTCTTCTTGGAGTCCACTGACAAAAATTTCACGTTCTAATATCTCATTGGGATTCAGTCACCTGTAAAAAGGCAAACTATATGATAATATGTTCCTGCTACTACATGCTATACACACCAATAATACACTAGGGCCAAAATTACTTATCTCAGGGATAATGACTGTGGTTAGTCTATCCACAGTTTATTGTAAAAGCTGTAGTCAGTCAGTCCACAGTCTACTGTAAATGTTGTGGTCAGTCAGTCCACAGTGTAGTGTAAATATTAGAATCAATCTGTCCTGAGTTCACCATAAATACTGTGGTTAATAAGTCCACAACTAGTGTTAATGCTGGGATGAGCCGGTCTATAATCTATTGTGAATGTTGTGGTCAGTTAGTCCACAGACTAGTGCAAATGATATAGACAGTCAGTCCACAGTATGGTATTATTACTGTGCTCGGTCGGTCCCCACCTAGTGTAAATACTATGATCAGTCGCTGCACAGTCTATTGTAAATGTTGTGGTCAGTCATTCCAGAGTATTGTATAACTACTGTGCTCAGTCAATGCACACCTAGTGTAAATGCTGTGTTCTGTCAGTCCCTGGTCTAGGGTGAATGCTGTGGTCAGTCTCGCGTAATCATGGTTTTGATTGTGTCACCGCTGAGATCAGGTGTGTTATGAAATAAAAGACGGAAGATCATGATAAGAAATGTTCCTTATCTCTATTCCAGAGATATGGTGGTGTTATACTAGGAGTTGTGTATAGAAGATATACATTTGAAAAAACACATAGAGTATATAGTCATGTATCAGGAAGGTGTGTATTAATACACCTCCACCAGCCTAGAACTTAAGCCTAGACCAACGATTATCAGTAATTAATACGAGAATTAATTACCTGTTATGTGATTCCTCTGATTCTCTTCTTGGAGTCCACAAACAAAAATTTCACGTTCTAATATCTCATTGGGATTCAGTCACCTGTAAAAAGACAAACTATATGATAATATGTTCCTTCTACTACATGCTATACACACCAATAACACACTAGGGCCAAAATTACTTATCTCAGGGATAATGACTGTGGTAAGTCTATCCACAGTTTATTGTAAAAGCTGTAGTCAGTCAGTCCACAGTCTAGTGTAAATGTTGTGGTCAGTCAGTCCACAGTGTAGTGTAAATATTAGAATCAATCGGTCCTGAGTTCAGCATAAATACTGTGGTTAATAAGTCCACAACTAGTGTTAATGCTGGGATGAGCCAGTCTATAATCTATTGTGAATGTTGTGGTCAGTTAGTCCACAGACTAGTGCAAATGATATGGACAGTCAGTCCACAGTATGGTATTATTACTGTGCTCGGTCGGTCCCCACCTAGTGTAAATACTATGGTCAGTCAGTGCACAGTCTATTGTAAATGTTGTGGTCAGTCATTCCAGAGTATTGTATAGCTACTGTGCTCAGTCAATGCACACCTAGTGTAAATGCTGTGTTCTGTCAGTCCCTGGTCTAGGGTGAATGCTGTGGTCAGTCTCACGTAATCATGGTTTTGATTGCGTCACCGCTGAGTGCAGGTGTGTTATGAAAAAAAAGACGGAAGATAATGAGAAGAAATGTTCCTTATCTCTGTACCTGAGATATGGTGAATTTATACTAGGAGTTGTGTATAGAGATATACATTTGAAAAAACACATACAGTATATTGTCATGTATCAGGAAGGTGTGTGTTAATACACCTCCGCCAGCCTAGAACTTAAGCCTAGACCAACGATTATCAGTAATTAATACGAGAATTAATTACCTGTTATGTGATTCCTCTGATTCTCTTCTTGGAGTCCACAAACAAAAATTTCACGTTCTAATATCTCATTGGGATTCAGTCACCTGTAAAAAGACAAACTATATGATAATATGTTCCTTCTACTACATGCTATACACACCAATAACACACTAGGGCCAAAATTACTTATCTCAGGGATAATGACTGTGGTTAGTCTATCCACAGTTTATTGTAAAAGCTGTAGTCAGTCAGTCCACAGTCTAGTGTAAATGTTGTGGTCAGTCAGTCCACAGTGTAGTGTAAATATTAGAATCAATCGGTCCTGAGTTCAGCATAAATACTGTGGTTAATAAGTCCACAACTAGTGTTAATGCTGGGATGAGCCAGTCTATAATCTATTGTGAATGTTGTGGTCAGTTAGTCCACAGACTAGTGCAAATGATATAGACAGTCAGTCCACAGTATGGTATTATTACTGTGCTCGGTCGGTCCCCACCTAGTGTAAATACTATTGTCAGTCGGTGCACAGTCTATTGTAAATGTTGTGGTCAGTCATTCCAGAGTATTGTATAGCTACTGTGCTCAGTCAATGCACACCTAGTGTAAATGCTGTGTTCTGTCAGTCCCTGGTCTAGGGTGAATGCTGTGGTCAGTCTCACGTAATCATGGTTTTGATTGCGTCACCGCTGAGTGCAGGTGTGTTATGAAAAAAAAGACGGAAGATAATGAGAAGAAATGTTCCTTATCTCTGTACCTGAGATAAGGTGAATTTATACTAGGAGTTGTGTATAGAGATATACATTTGAAAAAACACATACAGTATATTGTCATGTATCAGGAAGGTGTGTGTTAATACACCTCCGCCAGCCTAGGACTTAAGCCTAGACCAACGATTATCAGTAATTAATACGAGAATTAATTACCTGTTATGTGATTCCTCTGATTCTCTTCTTGGAGTCCACAAACAAAAATTTCACGTTCTAATATCTCATTGGGATTCAGTCACCTGTAAAAAGACAAACTATATGATAATATGTTCCTTCTACTACATGCTATACACACCAATAACACACTAGGGCCAAAATTACTTATCTCATGGATAATGACTGTGGTTAGTCTATCCACAGTTTATTGTAAAAGCTGTAGTCAGTCAGTCCACAGTCTAGTGTAAATGTTGTGGTCAGTCAGTCCACAGTGTAGTGTAAACATTAGAATCAATCGGTCCTGAGTTCAGCATAAATACTGTGGTTAATAAGTCCACAACTAGTGTTAATGCTGGGATGAGCCAGTCTATAATCTATTGTGAATGTTGTGGTCAGTTAGTCCACAGACTAGTGCAAATGATATAGACAGTCAGTCCACAGTATGGTATTATTACTGTGCTCGGTCGGTCCCCACCTAGAGTAAATACTATGGTCAGTCGGTGCACAGTCTATTGTAAATGTTGTGGTCAGTCATTCCAGAGTATTGTATAACTAGTGTTCAGTCAATGCACACCTAGTGTAAATGCTGTGTTCTGTCAGTCCCTGGTCTAAGGTGAATGCTGTGGTCAGTCTCGCGTAATCATGGTATTGATTGTGTCACCGCTGAGATCAGGTGTGTTATGAAAGAAAAGACAGAGGATAATGAGAAGAAATGTTCCTTATCTCTGTACCTGAGATATGCTGGTGTTATACTAGGAGTTGTGTATAGAAGATATACATTTGAAAAAACACATACAGTATATTGTCATGTATCAGGAAGGTGTGTGTTAATACACCTCCGCCAGCCTAGAACTTAAGCCTCGACCAACGATTATCAGTAATTAATACGAGGATTAATTACCTGTTATGTGATTCCTCTGATTCTCTTCTTGGAGTCCACTAACAAAAATTTCACGTTCTAATATCTCATTGGGATTCAGTCACCTGTAAAAAGGCAAACTATATGATAATATGTTCCTGCTACTACATGCTATACACACCAATAATACACTAGGGCCAAAATTACTTATCTCAGGGATAATGACTGTGGTTAGTCTATCCACAGTTTATTGTAAAAGCTGTAGTCAGTCAGTCCACAGTCTACTGTAAATGTTGTGGTCAGTCAGTCCACAGTGTAGTGTAAATATTAGAATCAATCTGTCCTGAGTTCACCATAAATACTGTGGTTAATAAGTCCACAACTAGTGTTAATGCTGGGATGAGCCGGTCTATAATCTATTGTGAATGTTGTGGTCAGTTAGTCCACAGACTAGTGCAAATGATATAGACAGTCAGTCCACAGTATGGTATTATTACTGTGCTCGGTCGGTCCCCACCTAGTGTAAATACTATGATCAGTCGCTGCACAGTCTATTGTAAATGTTGTGGTCAGTCATTCCAGAGTATTGTATAACTACTGTGCTCAGTCAATGCACACCTAGTGTAAATGCTGTGTTCTGTCAGTCCCTGGTCTAGGGTGAATGCTGTGGTCAGTCTCGCGTAATCATGGTTTTGATTGTGTCACCGCTGAGATCAGGTGTGTTATGAAATAAAAGACGGAAGATCATGATAAGAAATGTTCCTTATCTCTATTCCAGAGATATGGTGGTGTTATACTAGGAGTTGTGTATAGAAGATATACATTTGAAAAAACACATAGAGTATATAGTCATGTATCAGGAAGGTGTGTATTAATACACCTCCACCAGCCTAGAACTTAAGCCTAGACCAACGATTATCAGTAATTAATACGAGAATTAATTACCTGTTATGTGATTCCTCTGATTCTCTTCTTGGAGTCCACAAACAAAAATTTCACGTTCTAATATCTCATTGGGATTCAGTCACCTGTAAAAAGACAAACTATATGATAATATGTTCCTTCTACTACATGCTATACACACCAATAACACACTAGGGCCAAAATTACTTATCTCAGGGATAATGACTGTGGTAAGTCTATCCACAGTTTATTGTAAAAGCTGTAGTCAGTCAGTCCACAGTCTAGTGTAAATGTTGTGGTCAGTCAGTCCACAGTGTAGTGTAAATATTAGAATCAATCGGTCCTGAGTTCAGCATAAATACTGTGGTTAATAAGTCCACAACTAGTGTTAATGCTGGGATGAGCCAGTCTATAATCTATTGTGAATGTTGTGGTCAGTTAGTCCACAGACTAGTGCAAATGATATGGACAGTCAGTCCACAGTATGGTATTATTACTGTGCTCGGTCGGTCCCCACCTAGTGTAAATACTATGGTCAGTCGGTGCACAGTCTATTGTAAATGTTGTGGTCAGTCATTCCAGAGTATTGTATAGCTACTGTGCTCAGTCAATGCACACCTAGTGTAAATGCTGTGTTCTGTCAGTCCCTGGTCTAGGGTGAATGCTGTGGTCAGTCTCACGTAATCATGGTTTTGATTGCGTCACCGCTGAGTGCAGGTGTGTTATGAAAAAAAAGACGGAAGATAATGAGAAGAAATGTTCCTTATCTCTGTACCTGAGATATGGTGAATTTATACTAGGAGTTGTGTATAGAGATATACATTTGAAAAAACACATACAGTATATTGTCATGTATCAGGAAGGTGTGTGTTAATACACCTCCGCCAGCCTAGAACTTAAGCCTAGACCAACGATTATCAGTAATTAATACGAGAATTAATTACCTGTTATGTGATTCCTCTGATTCTCTTCTTGGAGTCCACAAACAAAAATTTCACGTTCTAATATCTCATTGGGATTCAGTCACCTGTAAAAAGACAAACTATATGATAATATGTTCCTTCTACTACATGCTATACACACCAATAACACACTAGGGCCAAAATTACTTATCTCAGGGATAATGACTGTGGTTAGTCTATCCACAGTTTATTGTAAAAGCTGTAGTCAGTCAGTCCACAGTCTAGTGTAAATGTTGTGGTCAGTCAGTCCACAGTGTAGTGTAAATATTAGAATCAATCGGTCCTGAGTTCAGCATAAATACTGTGGTTAATAAGTCCACAACTAGTGTTAATGCTGGGATGAGCCAGTCTATAATCTATTGTGAATGTTGTGGTCAGTTAGTCCACAGACTAGTGCAAATGATATAGACAGTCAGTCCACAGTATGGTATTATTACTGTGCTCGGTCGGTCCCCACCTAGTGTAAATACTATGGTCAGTCGGTGCACAGTCTATAGTAAATGTTGTGGTCAGTCATTCCAGAGTATTGTATAGCTACTGTGCTCAGTCAATGCACACCTAGTGTAAATGCTGTGTTCTGTCAGTCCTTGGTCTAGGGTGAATGCTGTGGTCAGTCTCACGTAATCATGGTTTTGATCGCGTCACCGCTGAGTGCAGGTGTGTTATGAAAAAAAAGACGGAAGATAATGAGAAGAAATGTTCCTTATCTCTGTACCTGAGATATGGTGAATTTATACTAGGAGTTGTGTATAGAGATATACATTTGAAAAAACACATACAGTATATTGTCATGTATCAGGAAGGTGTGTGTTAATACACCTCCGCCAGCCTAGGACTTAAGCCTAGATCAACGATTATCAGTAATTAATACGAGAATTAATTACCTGTTATGTGATTCCTCTGATTCTCTTCTTGGAGTCCACAAACAAAAATTTCACGTTCTAATATCTCATTGGGATTCAGTCACCTGTAAAAAGACAAACTATATGATAATATGTTCCTTCTACTACATGCTATACACACCAATAACACACTAGGGCCAAAATTATTTATCTCATGGATAATGACTGTGGTTAGTCTATCCACAGTTTATTGTAAAAGCTGTAGTCAGTCAGTCCACAGTCTACTGTAAATGTTGTGGTCAGTCAGTCCACAGTGTAGTGTAAATATTAGAATCAATCGGTCCTGAGTTCACCATAAATACTGTGGTTAATAAGTCCACAACTATTGTTAATGCTGGGACGAGCCGGTTTAAAATCTATTGTGAATGTTGTGGTCAGTTAGTCCACAGACTAGTGCAAATGATATAGACAGTCAGTCCACAGTATGGCATTATTACTGTGCTCGGTCGGTCACCACCTAGTGTAAATACTATGGTCAGTCGGTGCACAGTCTATTGTAAATGTTGTGGTCAGTCATTCCAAAGTATTGTATAACTACTGTGCTAAGTCAATGCACACCTAGTGTAAATGCTGTGTTCTGTCAGTACCTTGTCTAGGGTGAATGCTGTGGTCAGTCTCGCGTAATCATGGTATTGATTGTGTCACCGCTGAGATCAGGTGTGTTATGAAAGAAAAGACAGAGGATAATGAGAAGAAATGTTCCTTATCTCTGTACCTGAGGTATGCTGGTGTTATACTAGGAGTTGTGTATAGAAGATATACATTTGAAAAAACACATACAGTATATTGTCATGTATCAGGAAGGTGGGTGTTATTACACCTCCGCCAGTGAAGAACTTAAGCCTAGACCAACGATTATCAGTAATTAATACGAGAATTAATTACCTGTTATGTGATTCCTCTGATTCTCTTCTTGGAGTCCACAAACAAAAATTTCACTTTCCAATATCTCATTGGGATTCAGTCACCTGTAAAAAGACAAACTATATGATAATATGTTCCTGCTACATGCTATACACACCAATAACACACTAGGGCCAAAATTACTTATCTCAGGGATAATGACTGTGGTTAGTCTATCCACAGTTTATTGTAAAAGCTGTAGTCAGTCAGTCCACAGTCTACTGTAAATGGTGTGTTCAGTCAGTTTACAGTGTAGTGTAAATATTAGAATCAATCTGTCCTTAGTTCAGCATAAATACTGTGGTTAATAAGTCCACAACTAGTGTTCATGCTGGGATGAGCCGGTCTATAATCTATTGCGAATGTTGTGGTCAGTTAGTCCACAGACTAGTGCAAATGATATAGACAGTCAGTCCACAGTATGGTATTATTACTGTGCTCGGTCGGTCCCCACCTAGTGTAAATACTATGGTCAGTCAGTGCACAGCCTATTGTAAATGTTGTGGTCAGTCATTCCAGAGTATTGTATAACTACTGTGCACAGTCAATGCACACCTAGTGTAAATGCTGTGTTTTGTCAGTCCCTGGTGTAGGGTGAATGCTGTGGTCAGTCTCGCGTAATCATGGTATTGATTGTGTCACCGCTGAGATCAGGTGTGTTATGAAATCAAAGACAGAGGATAATGAGAAGAAATGGTCCTTATCTCTGAACCTGAGATATGGTGGTGTTATACTAGGAGTTGTGTACAGAAGATATACATTTGAAAAAACACATACAGTATATTGTCATGTATCAGGAAGGTGGGTGTTATTACACCTCCGCCAGTCTAGAACTGAAGCCTAGACCAACGATTATCAGTAATTAATATGAGAATTAATTACCTGTTATGTGATTCCTCTGATTCTCTTCTTGGAATCCACAAACAAAAATTTCACGTTCCAATATCTCATTGGGATTCAGTCACCTGTAAAAAGACAACCTATATGATAATATGTTCCTGCTACATGCTATACACACCAATAACACAATAGGGCCAAAATTACTTATCTCAGGGATAATGACTGTGGTTAGTCTATCCACAGTTTATTGTAAAAGCTGTAGTCAGTCAGTCCACAGTCTACTGTAAATGTTGTGGTCAGTCAGTCCACGGTGTAGTGTAAATATTAGAATCAATCGGTCCTGAGTTCACCATAAATACTGTGGTTAATAAGTCCACAACTAGTGTTAATGCTGGGACGAGCCGGTCTATAATCTATTGTGAATGTTGTTGTCAGTTAGTCCACAGACTAGTTCAAATGATATAGACAGTCAGTCCACAGTATGGTATTATTACTGTGCTCGGTCGGTCCCCACCTAGTGTAAATACTATGATCAGTCGGTGCACAGTCTATTGTAAATGTTGTGGTCCGTCATTCCAGAGTATTGTATAACTACTGTGCTCAGTCAATGCACACCTAGTGTAAATGCTGTGTTCTGTCAGTCCCTGGTCTAGGGTGAATGCTGTGGTCAGTCTCACGTAATCATGGTTTTGATTGCGTCACCGCTGAGTGCAGGTGTGTTATGAAAAAAAAGACGGAAGATAATGAGAAGAAATGTTCCTTATCTCTGTACCTGAGATATGGTGAATTTATACTAGGAGTTGTGTATAGAGATATACATTTGAAAAAACACATACAGTATATTGTCACGTATCAGGAAGGTGTGTGTTAATACACCTCCGCCAGCCTAGAACTTAAGCCTAGACCAACGATTATCAGTAATTAATACGAGAATTAATTACCTGTTATGTGATTCCTCTGATTCTCTTCTTGGAGTCTACAAACAAAAATTTCACGTTCTAATATCTCATTGGGATTCAGTCACCTGTAAAAAGACAAACTATATGATAATATGTTCCTTCTACTACATGCTATACACACCAATAACACACTAGGGCCAAAATTACTTATCTCAGGGATAATGACTGTGGTTTGTCTATCCACAGTTTATTGTAAAAGCTGTAGTCAGTCAGTCCACAGTCTAGTGTAAATGTTGTGGTCAGTCAGTCCACAGTGTAGCGTAAATATTAGAATCAATCGGTCCTGAGTTCAGCATAAATACTGTGGTTAATAAGTCAACAACTAGTGTTAATGCTGGGATGAGCCAGTCTATAATCTATTGTGAATGTTGTGGTCAGTTAGTCCACAGACTAGTGCAAATGATATAGACAGTCAGTCCACAGTATGGTATTATTACTGTGCTCGGTCGGTCCCCACCTAGTGTAAATACTATGGTCTGTCGGTGCACAGTCTATTGTAAATGTTGTGGTCAGTCATTCCAGAGTATTGTATAGCTACTGTGCTCAGTCAATGCACACCTAGTGTAAATGCTGTGTTCTGTCAGTCCCTGGTCTAGGGTGAATGCTGTTGTCAGTCTCACGTAATCATGGTTTTGATCGCGTCACTGCTGAGTGCAGGTGTGTTATGAAAAAAAAGACGGAAGATAATGAGAAGAAATGTTCCTTATCTCTGTACCTGAGATATGGTGAATTTATACTAGGAGTTGTGTATAGAGATATACATTTGAAAAAACACATACAGTATATTGTCATGTATCAGGAAGGTGTGTGTTAATACACCTCCGCCAGCCTAGGACTTAAGCCTAGACCAACGATTATCAGTAATTAATACGAGAATTAATTACCTGTTATGTGATTCCTCTGATTCTCTTCTTGGAGTCCACAAACAAAAATTTCACGTTCTAATATCTCATTGGGATTCAGTCACCTGTAAAAAGACAAACTATATGATAATATGTTCCTTCTACTACATGCTATACACACCAATAACACACTAGGGCCAAAATTACTTATCTCATGGATAATGACTGTGGTTAGTCTATCCACAGTTTATTGTAAAAGCTGTAGTCAGTCAGTCCACAGTCTACTGTAAATGTTGTGGTCAGTCAGTCCACAGTGTAGTGTAAATATTAGAATCAATCGGTCCTGAGTTCACCATAAATACTGTGGTTAATAAGTCCACAACTATTGTTAATGCTGGGACGAGCCGGTTTATAATCTATTGTGAATGTTGTGGTCAGTTAGTCCACAGACTAGTGCAAATGATATAGACAGTCAGTCCACAGTATGGCATTATTACTGTGCTCGGTCGGTCACCACCTAGTGTAAATACTATGGTCAGTCGGTGCACAGTCTATTGTAAATGTTGTGGTCAGTCATTCCAAAGTATTGTATAACTACTGTGCTAAGTCAATGCACACCTAGTGTAAATGCTGTGTTCTGTCAGTCCCTTGTCTAGGGTGAATGCTGTGGTCAGTCTCGCGTAATCATGGTATTGATTGTGTCACCGCTGAGATCAGGTGTGTTATGAAAGAAAAGACAGAGGATAATGAGAAGAAATGTTCCTTATCTCTGTACCTGAGGTATGCTGGTGTTATACTAGGAGTTGTGTATAGAAGATATACATTTGAAAAAACAAATATAGTATATTGTCATGTATCAGGAAGGTGGGTGTTATTACACCTCCGCCAGTGAAGAACTTAAGCCTAGACCAACGATTATCAGTAATTAATACGAGAATTAATTACCTGTTATGTGATTCCTCTGATTCTCTTCTTGGAGTCCACAAACAAAAATTTCACTTTCCAATATCTCATTGGGATTCAGTCACCTGTAAAAAGACAAACTATATGATAATATGTTCCTGCTACATGCTATACACACCAATAACACACTAGGGCCAAAATTACTTATCTCAGGGATAATGACTGTGGTTAGTCTATCCACAGTTTATTGTAAAAGCTGTAGTCAGTCAGTCCACAGTCTACTGTAAATGTTGTGTTCAGTCAGTTTACAGTGTAGTGTAAATATTAGAATCAATCTGTCCTTAGTTCAGCATAAATACTGTGGTTAATAAGTCCACAACTAGTGTTCATGCTGGGATGAGCCGGTCTATAATCTATTGCGAATGTTGTGGTCAGTTAGTCCACAGACTAGTGCAAATGATATAGACAGTCAGTCCACAGTATGGTATTATTACTGTGCTCGGTCGGTCCCCACCTAGTGTAAATACTATGGTCAGTCAGTGCACAGTCTATTGTAAATGTTGTGGTCAGTCATTCCAGAGTATTGTATAACTACTGTGCACAGTCAATGCACACCTAGTGTAAATGCTGTGTTTTGTCAGTCCCTGGTGTAGGGTGAATGCTGTGGTCAGTCTCGCGTAATCATGGTATTGATTGTGTCACCGCTGAGATCAGGTGTGTTATGAAATCAAAGACAGAGGATAATGAGAAGAAATGGTCCTTATCTCTGAACCTGAGATATGGTGGTGTTATACTAGGAGTTGTGTACAGAAGATATACATTTGAAAAAACACATACAGTATATTGTCATGTATCAGGAAGGTGGGTGTTATTACACCTCCGCCAGTCTAGAACTGAAGCCTAGACCAACGATTATCAGTAATTAATATGAGAATTAATTACCTGTTATGTGATTCCTCTGATTCTCTTCTTGGAATCCACAAACAAAAATTTCACGTTCCAATATCTCATTGGGATTCAGTCACCTGTAAAAAGACAACCTATATGATAATATGTTCCTGCTACATGCTATACACACCAATAACACAATAGGGCCAAAATTACTTATCTCAGGGATAATGACTGTGGTTAGTCTATCCACAGTTTATTGTAAAAGCTGTAGTCAGTCAGTCCACAGTCTACTGTAAATGTTGTGGTCAGTCAGTCCACGGTGTAGTGTAAATATTAGAATCAATCGGTCCTGAGTTCACCATAAATACTGTGGTTAATAAGTCCACAACTAGTGTTAATGCTGGGACGAGCCGGTCTATAATCTATTGTGAATGTTGTCAGTTAGTCCACAGACTAGTTCAAATGATATAGACAGTCAGTCCACAGTATGGTATTATTACTGTGCTCGGTCGGTCCCCACCTAGTGTAAATACTATGATCAGTCGGTGCACAGTCTATTGTAAATGTTGTTGTCCGTCATTCCAGAGTATTGTATAACTACTGTGCTCAGTCAATGCACACCTAGTGTAAATGCTGTGTTCTGTCAGTCCCTGGTCTAGGGTGAATGCTGTGGTCAGTCTCACGTAATCATGGTTTTGATTGCGTCACCGCTGAGTGCAGGTGTGTTATGAAAAAAAAGACGGAAGATAATGATAAGAAATGTTCCTTATCTCTGTACCTGAGATATGGTGAATTTATACTAGGAGTTGTGTATAGAGATATACATTTGAAAAAACACATACAGTATATTGTCATGTATCAGGAAGGTGTGTGTTAATACACCTCCGCCAGCCTAGAACTTAAGCCTAGACCAACGATTATCAGTAATTAATACGAGAATTAATTACCTGTTATGTGATTCCTCTGATTCTCTTCTTGGAGTCCACAAACAAAAATTTCACGTTCTAATATCTCATTGGGATTCAGTCACCTGTAAAAAGACAAACTATATGATAATATGTTCCTTCTACTACATGCTATACACACCAATAACACACTAGGGCCAAAATTACTTATCTCAGGGATAATGACTGTGGTTAGTCTATCCACAGTTTATTGTAAAAGCTGTAGTCAGTCAGTCCACAGTCTAGTGTAAATGTTGTGGTCAGTCAGTCCACAGTGTAGTGTAAATATTAGAATCAATCGGTCCTGAGTTCAGCATAAATACTGTGGTTAATAAGTCCACAACTAGTGTTAATGCTGGGATGAGCCAGTCTATAATCTATTGTGAATGTTGTGGTCAGTTAGTCCACAGACTAGTGCAAATGATATAGACAGTCAGTCCACAGTATGGTATTATTACTGTGCTCGGTCGGTCCCCACCTAGTGTAAATACTATGGTCAGTCGGTGCACAGTCTATAGTAAATGTTGTGGTCAGTCATTCCAGAGTATTGTATAGCTACTGTGCTCAGTCAATGCACACCTAGTGTAAATGCTGTGTTCTGTCAGTCCTTGGTCTAGGGTGAATGCTGTGGTCAGTCTCACGTAATCATGGTTTTGATCGCGTCACCGCTGAGTGCAGGTGTGTTATGAAAAAAAAGACGGAAGATAATGAGAATAAATGTTCCTTATCTCTGTACCTGAGATATGGTGAATTTATACTAGGAGTTGTGTATAGAGATATACATTTGAAAAAACACATACAGTATATTGTCATGTATCAGGAAGGTGTGTGTTAATACACCTCCGCCAGCCTAGGACTTAAGCCTAGATCAACGATTATCAGTAATTAATACGAGAATTAATTACCTGTTATGTGATTCCTCTGATTCTCTTCTTGGAGTCCACAAACAAAAATTTCACGTTCTAATATCTCATTGGGATTCAGTCACCTGTAAAAAGACAAACTATATGATAATATGTTCCTTCTACTACATGCTATACACACCAATAACACACTAGGGCCAAAATTACTTATCTCATGGATAATGACTGTGGTTAGTCTATCCACAGTTTATTGTAAAAGCTGTAGTCAGTCAGTCCACAGTCTACTGTAAATGTTGTGGTCAGTCAGTCCACAGTGTAGTGTAAATATTAGAATCAATCGGTCCTGAGTTCACCATAAATACTGTGGTTAATAAGTCCACAACTATTGTTAATGCTGGGACGAGCCGGTTTAAAATCTATTGTGAATGTTGTGGTCAGTTAGTCCACAGACTAGTGCAAATGATATAGACAGTCAGTCCACAGTATGGCATTATTACTGTGCTCGGTCGGTCACCACCTAGTGTAAATACTATGGTCAGTCGGTGCACAGTCTATTGTAAATGTTGTGGTCAGTCATTCCAAAGTATTGTATAACTACTGTGCTAAGTCAATGCACACCTAGTGTAAATGCTGTGTTCTGTCAGTACCTTGTCTAGGGTGAATGCTGTGGTCAGTCTCGCGTAATCATGGTATTGATTGTGTCACCGCTGAGATCAGGTGTGTTATGAAAGAAAAGACAGAGGATAATGAGAAGAAATGTTCCTTATCTCTGTACCTGAGGTATGCTGGTGTTATACTAGGAGTTGTGTATAGAAGATATACATTTGAAAAAACACATACAGTATATTGTCATGTATCAGGAAGGTGGGTGTTATTACACCTCCGCCAGTGAAGAACTTAAGCCTAGACCAACGATTATCAGTAATTAATACGAGAATTAATTACCTGTTATGTGATTCCTCTGATTCTCTTCTTGGAGTCCACAAACAAAAATTTCACTTTCCAATATCTCATTGGGATTCAGTCACCTGTAAAAAGACAAACTATATGATAATATGTTCCTGCTACATGCTATACACACCAATAACACACTAGGGCCAAAATTACTTATCTCAGGGATAATGACTGTGGTTAGTCTATCCACAGTTTATTGTAAAAGCTGTAGTCAGTCAGTCCACAGTCTACTGTAAATGGTGTGTTCAATCAGTTTACAGTGTAGTGTAAATATTAGAATCAATCTGTCCTTAGTTCAGCATAAATACTGTGGTTAATAAGTCCACAACTAGTGTTCATGCTGGGATGAGCCGGTCTATAATCTATTGCGAATGTTGTGGTCAGTTAGTCCACAGACTAGTGCAAATGATATAGACAGTCAGTCCACAGTATGGTATTATTACTGTGCTCGGTCGGTCCCCACCTAGTGTAAATACTATGGTCAGTCAGTGCACAGCCTATTGTAAATGTTGTGGTCAGTCATTCCAGAGTATTGTATAACTACTGTGCACAGTCAATGCACACCTAGTGTAAATGCTGTGTTTTGTCAGTCCCTGGTGTAGGGTGAATGCTGTGGTCAGTCTCGCGTAATCATGGTATTGATTGTGTCACCGCTGAGATCAGGTGTGTTATGAAATCAAAGACAGAGGATAATGAGAAGAAATGGTCCTTATCTCTGAACCTGAGATATGGTGGTGTTATACTAGGAGTTGTGTACAGAAGATATACATTTGAAAAAACACATACAGTATATTGTCATGTATCAGGAAGGTGGGTGTTATTACACCTCCGCCAGTCTAGAACTGAAGCCTAGACCAACGATTATCAGTAATTAATATGAGAATTAATTACCTGTTATGTGATTCCTCTGATTCTCTTCTTGGAATCCACAAACAAAAATTTCACGTTCCAATATCTCATTGGGATTCAGTCACCTGTAAAAAGACAACCTATATGATAATATGTTCCTGCTACATGCTATACACACCAATAACACAATAGGGCCAAAATTACTTATCTCAGGGATAATGACTGTGGTTAGTCTATCCACAGTTTATTGTAAAAGCTGTAGTCAGTCAGTCCACAGTCTACTGTAAATGTTGTGGTCAGTCAGTCCACGGTGTAGTGTAAATATTAGAATCAATCGGTCCTGAGTTCACCATAAATACTGTGGTTAATAAGTCCACAACTAGTGTTAATGCTGGGACGAGCCGGTCTATAATCTATTGTGAATGTTGTTGTCAGTTAGTCCACAGACTAGTTCAAATGATATAGACAGTCAGTCCACAGTATGGTATTATTACTGTGCTCGGTCGGTCCCCACCTAGTGTAAATACTATGATCAGTCGGTGCACAGTCTATTGTAAATGTTGTGGTCCGTCATTCCAGAGTATTGTATAACTACTGTGCTCAGTCAATGCACACCTAGTGTAAATGCTGTGTTCTGTCAGTCCCTGGTCTAGGGTGAATGCTGTGGTCAGTCTCACGTAATCATGGTTTTGATTGCGTCACCGCTGAGTGCAGGTGTGTTATGAAAAAAAAGACGGAAGATAATGAGAAGAAATGTTCCTTATCTCTGTACCTGAGATATGGTGAATTTATACTAGGAGTTGTGTATAGAGATATACATTTGAAAAAACACATACAGTATATTGTCACGTATCAGGAAGGTGTGTGTTAATACACCTCCGCCAGCCTAGAACTTAAGCCTAGACCAACGATTATCAGTAATTAATACGAGAATTAATTACCTGTTATGTGATTCCTCTGATTCTCTTCTTGGAGTCTACAAACAAAAATTTCACGTTCTAATATCTCATTGGGATTCAGTCACCTGTAAAAAGACAAACTATATGATAATATGTTCCTTCTACTACATGCTATACACACCAATAACACACTAGGGCCAAAATTACTTATCTCAGGGATAATGACTGTGGTTTGTCTATCCACAGTTTATTGTAAAAGCTGTAGTCAGTCAGTCCACAGTCTAGTGTAAATGTTGTGGTCAGTCAGTCCACAGTGTAGCGTAAATATTAGAATCAATCGGTCCTGAGTTCAGCATAAATACTGTGGTTAATAAGTCAACAACTAGTGTTAATGCTGGGATGAGCCAGTCTATAATCTATTGTGAATGTTGTGGTCAGTTAGTCCACAGACTAGTGCAAATGATATAGACAGTCAGTCCACAGTATGGTATTATTACTGTGCTCGGTCGGTCCCCACCTAGTGTAAATACTATGGTCTGTCGGTGCACAGTCTATTGTAAATGTTGTGGTCAGTCATTCCAGAGTATTGTATAGCTACTGTGCTCAGTCAATGCACACCTAGTGTAAATGCTGTGTTCTGTCAGTCCCTGGTCTAGGGTGAATGCTGTTGTCAGTCTCACGTAATCATGGTTTTGATCGCGTCACTGCTGAGTGCAGGTGTGTTATGAAAAAAAAGACGGAAGATAATGAGAAGAAATGTTCCTTATCTCTGTACCTGAGATATGGTGAATTTATACTAGGAGTTGTGTATAGAGATATACATTTGAAAAAACACATACAGTATATTGTCATGTATCAGGAAGGTGTGTGTTAATACACCTCCGCCAGCCTAGGACTTAAGCCTAGACCAACGATTATCAGTAATTAATACGAGAATTAATTACCTGTTATGTGATTCCTCTGATTCTCTTCTTGGAGTCCACAAACAAAAATTTCACGTTCTAATATCTCATTGGGATTCAGTCACCTGTAAAAAGACAAACTATATGATAATATGTTCCTTCTACTACATGCTATACACACCAATAACACACTAGGGCCAAAATTACTTATCTCATGGATAATGACTGTGGTTAGTCTATCCACAGTTTATTGTAAAAGCTGTAGTCAGTCAGTCCACAGTCTACTGTAAATGTTGTGGTCAGTCAGTCCACAGTGTAGTGTAAATATTAGAATCAATCGGTCCTGAGTTCACCATAAATACTGTGGTTAATAAGTCCACAACTATTGTTAATGCTGGGACGAGCCGGTTTATAATCTATTGTGAATGTTGTGGTCAGTTAGTCCACAGACTAGTGCAAATGATATAGACAGTCAGTCCACAGTATGGCATTATTACTGTGCTCGGTCGGTCACCACCTAGTGTAAATACTATGGTCAGTCGGTGCACAGTCTATTGTAAATGTTGTGGTCAGTCATTCCAAAGTATTGTATAACTACTGTGCTAAGTCAATGCACACCTAGTGTAAATGCTGTGTTCTGTCAGTCCCTTGTCTAGGGTGAATGCTGTGGTCAGTCTCGCGTAATCATGGTATTGATTGTGTCACCGCTGAGATCAGGTGTGTTATGAAAGAAAAGACAGAGGATAATGAGAAGAAATGTTCCTTATCTCTGTACCTGAGGTATGCTGGTGTTATACTAGGAGTTGTGTATAGAAGATATACATTTGAAAAAACACATATAGTATATTGTCATGTATCAGGAAGGTGGGTGTTATTACACCTCCGCCAGTGAAGAACTTAAGCCTAGACCAACGATTATCAGTAATTAATACGAGAATTAATTACCTGTTATGTGATTCCTCTGATTCTCTTCTTGGAGTCCACAAACAAAAATTTCACTTTCCAATATCTCATTGGGATTCAGTCACCTGTAAAAAGACAAACTATATGATAATATGTTCCTGCTACATGCTATACACACCAATAACACACTAGGGCCAAAATTACTTATCTCAGGGATAATGACTGTGGTTAGTCTATCCACAGTTTATTGTAAAAGCTGTAGTCAGTCAGTCCACAGTCTACTGTAAATGTTGTGTTCAGTCAGTTTACAGTGTAGTGTAAATATTAGAATCAATCTGTCCTTAGTTCAGCATAAATACTGTGGTTAATAAGTCCACAACTAGTGTTCATGCTGGGATGAGCCGGTCTATAATCTATTGCGAATGTTGTGGTCAGTTAGTCCACAGACTAGTGCAAATGATATAGACAGTCAGTCCACAGTATGGTATTATTACTGTGCTCGGTCGGTCCCCACCTAGTGTAAATACTATGGTCAGTCAGTGCACAGTCTATTGTAAATGTTGTGGTCAGTCATTCCAGAGTATTGTATAACTACTGTGCACAGTCAATGCACACCTAGTGTAAATGCTGTGTTTTGTCAGTCCCTGGTGTAGGGTGAATGCTGTGGTCAGTCTCGCGTAATCATGGTATTGATTGTGTCACCGCTGAGATCAGGTGTGTTATGAAATCAAAGACAGAGGATAATGAGAAGAAATGGTCCTTATCTCTGAACCTGAGATATGGTGGTGTTATACTAGGAGTTGTGTACAGAAGATATACATTTGAAAAAACACATACAGTATATTGTCATGTATCAGGAAGGTGGGTGTTATTACACCTCCGCCAGTCTAGAACTGAAGCCTAGACCAACGATTATCAGTAATTAATATGAGAATTAATTACCTGTTATGTGATTCCTCTGATTCTCTTCTTGGAATCCACAAACAAAAATTTCACGTTCCAATATCTCATTGGGATTCAGTCACCTGTAAAAAGACAACCTATATGATAATATGTTCCTGCTACATGCTATACACACCAATAACACAATAGGGCCAAAATTACTTATCTCAGGGATAATGACTGTGGTTAGTCTATCCACAGTTTATTGTAAAAGCTGTAGTCAGTCAGTCCACAGTCTACTGTAAATGTTGTGGTCAGTCAGTCCACGGTGTAGTGTAAATATTAGAATCAATCGGTCCTGAGTTCACCATAAATACTGTGGTTAATAAGTCCACAACTAGTGTTAATGCTGGGACGAGCCGGTCTATAATCTATTGTGAATGTTGTCAGTTAGTCCACAGACTAGTTCAAATGATATAGACAGTCAGTCCACAGTATGGTATTATTACTGTGCTCGGTCGGTCCCCACCTAGTGTAAATACTATGATCAGTCGGTGCACAGTCTATTGTAAATGTTGTTGTCCGTCATTCCAGAGTATTGTATAACTACTGTGCTCAGTCAATGCACACCTAGTGTAAATGCTGTGTTCTGTCAGTCCCTGGTCTAGGGTGAATGCTGTGGTCAGTCTCACGTAATCATGGTTTTGATTGCGTCACCGCTGAGTGCAGGTGTGTTATGAAAAAAAAGACGGAAGATAATGATAAGAAATGTTCCTTATCTCTGTACCTGAGATATGGTGAATTTATACTAGGAGTTGTGTATAGAGATATACATTTGAAAAAACACATACAGTATATTGTCATGTATCAGGAAGGTGTGTGTTAATACACCTCCGCCAGCCTAGAACTTAAGCCTAGACCAACGATTATCAGTAATTAATACGAGAATTAATTACCTGTTATGTGATTCCTCTGATTCTCTTCTTGGAGTCTACAAACAAAAATTTCACGTTCTAATATCTCATTGGGATTCAGTCACCTGTAAAAAGACAAACTATATGATAATATGTTCCTTCTACTACATGCTATACACACCAATAACACACTAGGGCCAAAATTACTTATCTCAGGGATAATGACTGTGGTTAGTCTATCCACAGTTTATTGTAAAAGCTGTAGTCAGTCAGTCCACAGTCTAGTGTAAATGTTGTGGTCAGTCAGTCCACAGTGTAGCGTAAATATTAGAATCAATCGGTCCTGAGTTCAGCATAAATACTGTGGTTAATAAGTCCACAACTAGTGTTAATGCTGGGATGAGCCAGTCTATAATCTATTGTGAATGTTGTGGTCAGTTAGTCCACAGACTAGTGCAAATGATATAGACAGTCAGTCCACAGTATGGTATTATTACTGTGCTCGGTCGGTCCCCACCTAGTGTAAATACTATGGTCAGTCGGTGCACAGTCTATTGTAAATGTTGTGGTCAGTCATTCCAGAGTATTGTATAGCTACTGTGCTCAGTCAATGCACACCTAGTGTAAA
Source organism: Phyllobates terribilis (assembly GCF_046119375.1). Classification (NCBI taxonomy): domain Eukaryota; kingdom Metazoa; phylum Chordata; class Amphibia; order Anura; family Dendrobatidae; genus Phyllobates; species Phyllobates terribilis. The sequence goes on from NW_027362771.1 coordinate 299,298,982, forward strand.
TGCTGTGTTCTGTCAGTCCCTGGTCTAGGGTGAATGCTGTGGTCAGTCTCACGTAATCATGGTTTTGATCGCGTCACTGCTGAGTGCAGGTGTGTTATGAAAAAAAAGACGGAAGATAATGAGAAGAAATGTTCCTTATCTCTGTACCTGAGATATGGTGAATTTATACTAGGAGTTGTGTATAGAGATATACATTTGAAAAAACACATACAGTATATTGTCATGTATCAGGAAGGTGTGTGTTAATACACCTCCGCCAGCCTAGGACTTAAGCCTAGACCAACGATTATCAGTAATTAATACGAGAATTAATTACCTGTTATGTGATTCCTCTGATTCTCTTCTTGGAGTCCACAAACAAAAATTTCACGTTCTAATATCTCATTGGGATTCAGTCACCTGTAAAAAGACAAACTATATGATAATATGTTCCTTCTACTACATGCTATACACACCAATAACACACTAGGGCCAAAATTACTTATCTCATGGATAATGACTGTGGTTAGTCTATCCACAGTTTATTGTAAAAGCTGTAGTCAGTCAGTCCACAGTCTACTGTAAATGTTGTGGTCAGTCAGTCCACAGTGTAGTGTAAATATTAGAATCAATCGGTTCTGAGTTCACCATAAATACTGTGGTTAATAAGTCCACAACTATTGTTAATGCTGGGACGAGCCGGTTTATAATCTATTGTGAATGTTGTGGTCAGTTAGTCCACAGACTAGTGCAAATGATATAGACAGTCAGTCCACAGTATGGCATTATTACTGTGCTCGGTCGGTCACCACCTAGTGTAAATACTATGGTCAGTCGGTGCACAGTCTATTGTAAATGTTGTGGTCAGTCATTCCAGAGTATTGTATAACTACTGTGCTCAGTCAATGCACACCTAGTGTAAATGCTGTGTTCTGTCAGTCCCTTGTCTAGGGTGAATGCTGTGGTCAGTCTCGCGTAATCATGGTATTGATTGTGTCACCGCTGAGATCAGGTGTGTTATGAAAGAAAAGACAGAGGATAATGAGAAGAAATGTTCCTTATCTCTGTACCTGAGGTATGCTGGTGTTATACTAGGAGTTGTGTATAGAAGATATACATTTGAAAAAACACATATAGTATATTGTCATGTATCAGGAAGGTGGGTGTTATTACACCTCTGCCAGTGAAGAACTTAAGCCTAGACCAACGATTATCAGTAATTAATACGAGAATTAATTACCTGTTATGTGATTCCTCTGATTCTCTTCTTGGAGTCCACAAACAAAAATTTCACTTTCCAATATCTCATTGGGATTCAGTCACCTGTAAAAAGACAAACTATATGATAATATGTTCCTGCTACATGCTATACACACCAATAACACACTAGGGCCAAAATTACTTATCTCAGGGATAATGACTGTGGTTAGTCTATCCACAGTTTATTGTAAAAGCTGTAGTCAGTCAGTCCACAGTCTACTGTAAATGTTGTGTTCAGTCAGTTTACAGTGTAGTGTAAATATTAGAATCAATCTGTCCTTAGTTCAGCATAAATACTGTGGTTAATAAGTCCACAACTAGTGTTCATGCTGGGATGAGCCGGTCTATAATCTATTGCAAATGTTGTGGTCAGTTAGTCCACAGACTAGTGCAAATGATATAGACAGTCAGTCCACAGTATGGTATTATTACTGTGCTCGGTCGGTCCCCACCTAGTGTAAATACTATGGTCAGTCAGTGCACAGTCTATTGTAAATGTTGTGGTCAGTCATTCCAGAGTATTGTATAACTACTGTGCACAGTCAATGCACACCTAGTGTAAATGCTGTGTTTTGTCAGTCCCTGGTGTAGGGTGAATGCTGTGGTCAGTCTCGCGTAATCATGGTATTGATTGTGTCACCGCTGAGATCAGGTGTGTTATGAAATCAAAGACAGAGGATAATGAGAAGAAATGGTCCTTATCTCTGAACCTGAGATATGGTGGTGATATACTAGGAGTTGTGTACAGAAGATATACATTTGAAAAAACACATACAGTATATTGTCATGTATCAGGAAGGTGGGTGTTATTACACCTCCGCCAGTCTAGAACTGAAGCCTAGACCAACGATTATCAGTAATTAATATGAGAATTAATTACCTGTTATGTGATTCCTCTGATTCTCTTCTTGGAATCCACAAACAAAAATTTCACGTTCCAATATCTCATTGGGATTCAGTCACCTGTAAAAAGACAACCTATATGATAATATGTTCCTGCTACATGCTATACACACCAATAACACAATAGGGCCAAAATTACTTATCTCAGGGATAATGACTGTGGTTAGTCTATCCACAGTTTATTGTAAAAGCTGTAGTCAGTCAGTCCACAGTCTACTGTAAATGTTGTGGTCAGTCAGTCCACGGTGTAGTGTAAATATTAGAATCAATCGGTCCTGAGTTCACCATAAATACTGTGGTTAATAAGTCCACAACTAGTGTTAATGCTGGGACGAGCCGGTCTATAATCTATTGTGAATGTTGTCAGTTAGTCCACAGACTAGTTCAAATGATATAGACAGTCAGTCCACAGTATGGTATTATTACTGTGCTCGGTCGGTCCCCACCTAGTGTAAATACTATGATCAGTCGGTGCACAGTCTATTGTAAATGTTGTTGTCCGTCATTCCAGAGTATTGTATAACTACTGTGCTCAGTCAATGCACACCTAGTGTAAATGCTGTGTTCTGTCAGTCCCTGGTCTAGGGTGAATGCTGTGGTCAGTCTCACGTAATCATGGTTTTGATTGCGTCACCGCTGAGTGCAGGTGTGTTATGAAAAAAAAGACGGAAGATAATGATAAGAAATGTTCCTTATCTCTGTACCTGAGATATGGTGAATTTATACTAGGAGTTGTGTATAGAGATATACATTTGAAAAAACACATACAGTATATTGTCATGTATCAGGAAGGTGTGTGTTAATACACCTCCGCCAGCCTAGAACTTAAGCCTAGACCAACGATTATCAGTAATTAATACGAGAATTAATTACCTGTTATGTGATTCCTCTGATTCTCTTCTTGGAGTCTACAAACAAAAATTTCACGTTCTAATATCTCATTGGGATTCAGTCACCTGTAAAAAGACAAACTATATGATAATATGTTCCTTCTACTACATGCTATACACACCAATAACACACTAGGGCCAAAATTACTTATCTCAGGGATAATGACTGTGGTTAGTCTATCCACAGTTTATTGTAAAAGCTGTAGTCAGTCAGTCCACAGTCTAGTGTAAATGTTGTGGTCAGTCAGTCCACAGTGTAGCGTAAATATTAGAATCAATCGGTCCTGAGTTCAGCATAAATACTGTGGTTAATAAGTCCACAACTAGTGTTAATGCTGGGATGAGCCAGTCTATAATCTATTGTGAATGTTGTGGTCAGTTAGTCCACAGACTAGTGCAAATGATATAGACAGTCAGTCCACAGTATGGTATTATTACTGTGCTCGGTCGGTCCCCACCTAGTGTAAATACTATGGTCAGTCGGTGCACAGTCTATTGTAAATGTTGTGGTCAGTCATTCCAGAGTATTGTATAGCTACTGTGCTCAGTCAATGCACACCTAGTGTAAATGCTGTGTTCTGTCAGTCCCTGGTCTAGGGTGAATGCTGTGGTCAGTCTCACGTAATCATGGTTTTGATCGCGTCACTGCTGAGTGCAGGTGTGTTATGAAAAAAAAGACGGAAGATAATGAGAAGAAATGTTCCTTATCTCTGTACCTGAGATATGGTGAATTTATACTAGGAGTTGTGTATAGAGATATACATTTGAAAAAACACATACAGTATATTGTCATGTATCAGGAAGGTGTGTGTTAATACACCTCCGCCAGCCTAGGACTTAAGCCTAGACCAACGATTATCAGTAATTAATACGAGAATTAATTACCTGTTATGTGATTCCTCTGATTCTCTTCTTGGAGTCCACAAACAAAAATTTCACGTTCTAATATCTCATTGGGATTCAGTCACCTGTAAAAAGACAAACTATATGATAATATGTTCCTTCTACTACATGCTATACACACCAATAACACACTAGGGCCAAAATTACTTATCTCATGGATAATGACTGTGGTTAGTCTATCCACAGTTTATTGTAAAAGCTGTAGTCAGTCAGTCCACAGTCTACTGTAAATGTTGTGGTCAGTCAGTCCACAGTGTAGTGTAAATATTAGAATCAATCGGTTCTGAGTTCACCATAAATACTGTGGTTAATAAGTCCACAACTATTGTTAATGCTGGGACGAGCCGGTTTATAATCTATTGTGAATGTTGTGGTCAGTTAGTCCACAGACTAGTGCAAATGATATAGACAGTCAGTCCACAGTATGGCATTATTACTGTGCTCGGTCGGTCACCACCTAGTGTAAATACTATGGTCAGTCGGTGCACAGTCTATTGTAAATGTTGTGGTCAGTCATTCCAAAGTATTGTATAACTACTGTGCTCAGTCAATGCACACCTAGTGTAAATGCTGTGTTCTGTCAGTCCCTTGTCTAGGGTGAATGCTGTGGTCAGTCTCGCGTAATCATGGTATTGATTGTGTCACCGCTGAGATCAGGTGTGTTATGAAAGAAAAGACAGAGGATAATGAGAAGAAATGTTCCTTATCTCTGTACCTGAGGTATGCTGGTGTTATACTAGGAGTTGTGTATAGAAGATATACATTTGAAAAAACACATATAGTATATTGTCATGTATCAGGAAGGTGGGTGTTATTACACCTCTGCCAGTGAAGAACTTAAGCCTAGACCAACGATTATCAGTAATTAATACGAGAATTAATTACCTGTTATGTGATTCCTCTGATTCTCTTCTTGGAGTCCACAAACAAAAATTTCACTTTCCAATATCTCATTGGGATTCAGTCACCTGTAAAAAGACAAACTATATGATAATATGTTCCTGCTACATGCTATACACACCAATAACACACTAGGGCCAAAATTACTTATCTCAGGGATAATGACTGTGGTTAGTCTATCCACAGTTTATTGTAAAAGCTGTAGTCAGTCAGTCCACAGTCTACTGTAAATGTTGTGTTCAGTCAGTTTACAGTGTAGTGTAAATATTAGAATCAATCTGTCCTTAGTTCAGCATAAATACTGTGGTTAATAAGTCCACAACTAGTGTTCATGCTGGGATGAGCCGGTCTATAATCTATTGCAAATGTTGTGGTCAGTTAGTCCACAGACTAGTGCAAATGATATAGACAGTCAGTCCACAGTATGGTATTATTACTGTGCTCGGTCGGTCCCCACCTAGTGTAAATACTATGGTCAGTCAGTGCACAGTCTATTGTAAATGTTGTGGTCAGTCATTCCAGAGTATTGTATAACTACTGTGCACAGTCAATGCACACCTAGTGTAAATGCTGTGTTTTGTCAGTCCCTGGTGTAGGGTGAATGCTGTGGTCAGTCTCGCGTAATCATGGTATTGATTGTGTCACCGCTGAGATCAGGTGTGTTATGAAATCAAAGACAGAGGATAATGAGAAGAAATGGTCCTTATCTCTGAACCTGAGATATGGTGGTGATATACTAGGAGTTGTGTACAGAAGATATACATTTGAAAAAACACATACAGTATATTGTCATGTATCAGGAAGGTGGGTGTTATTACACCTCCGCCAGTCTAGAACTGAAGCCTAGACCAACGATTATCAGTAATTAATATGAGAATTAATTACCTGTTATGTGATTCCTCTGATTCTCTTCTTGGAATCCACAAACAAAAATTTCACGTTCCAATATCTCATTGGGATTCAGTCACCTGTAAAAAGACAACCTATATGATAATATGTTCCTGCTACATGCTATACACACCAATAACACAATAGGGCCAAAATTACTTATCTCAGGGATAATGACTGTGGTTAGTCTATCCACAGTTTATTGTAAAAGCTGTAGTCAGTCAGTCCACAGTCTACTGTAAATGTTGTGGTCAGTCAGTCCATGGTGTAGTGTAAATATTAGAATCAATCGGTCCTGAGTTCACCATAAATACTGTGGTTAATAAGTCCACAACTAGTGTTAATGCTGGGACGAGCCGGTCTATAATCTATTGTGAATGTTGTTGTCAGTTAGTCCACAGACTAGTTCAAATGATATAGACAGTCAGTCCACAGTATGGTATTATTACTGTGCTCGGTCGGTCCCCACCTAGTGTAAATACTATGATCAGTCCGTGCACAGTCTATTGTAAATGTTGTGGTCCGTCATTCCAGAGTATTGTATAACTACTGTGCTCAGTCAATGCACACCTAGTGTAAATGCTGTGTTCTGTCAGTCCCTGGTCTAGGGTGAATGCTGTGGTCAGTCTCACGTAATCATGGTTTTGATTGCGTCACCGCTGAGTGCAGGTGTGTTATGAAAAAAAAGACGGAAGATAATGAGAAGAAATGTTCCTTATCTCTGTACCTGAGATATGGTGAATTTATACTAGGAGTTGTGTATAGAGATATACATTTGAAAAAACACATACAGTATATTGTCATGTATCAGGAAGGTGTGTGTTAATACACCTCCGCCAGCCTAGAACTTAAGCCTAGACCAACGATTATCAGTAATTAATACGAGAATTAATTACCTGTTATGTGATTCCTCTGATTCCCTTCTTGGAGTCCACAAACAAAAATGTCACGTTCTAATATCTCATTGGGATTCAGTAACCGGTAAAAAGACAAGCTATATGATAATATGTTCCTGCTACATGCTATACACACAAATAACACACTAGGGCCAAAATTACTTATCTCAGGGATAAAGATAATGACTGTGGTTAGTCTATCAACAGTTTATTGTAAAAGCTGTAGTCAGTCAGTCCACAGTCTAGTGTAAATGTTGTGGTCAGTCAGTCCACAGTGTAGTGTAAATATTAGAATCAATCGGTCCTTAGTTCAGCATAAATACTGTGGTTAATAAATCCACAACTAGTGTTAATGCTGGGATGAGCCATTCTATAATCTATTGTGAATGTTGTGGTCAGTTTGTCCACAGACTAGTGCAAATGATATAGACAGTCAGTCCACAGTATGGTATTATTACTGTGCTCGGTCCGTCCCCACCTAGTGTAAATACTATGGTCAGTCAGTGCACAGTCTATTGTAAATGTTGTGGTCAGTCATTCCAGAGTATTGTATAACTACTGTGCTCAGTCAATGCACACCTAGTGTAAATGCTGTGTTCTGTTAGTCCCTGGTCTAGGGTGAATGCTGTGGTCAGTCTCGCGTAATCATGGTATTGATTGTGTCACCGCTGAGAACAGGTGTGTTATGAAATAAAAGACGGAGGATCATGAGAAGAAATGTTCCTTATCTCTGTACCTGAGATATGCTGGTGTTATACTAGGAGTTGTGTACAGAAGATAAACATTTGAAAAAACACATACAGTATATTGTCATGTATCAGGAAGGTACGTTTTATTATACCTCTGCCAGTCTAGAACTTAAGCCTCGACCAACGATTTTCAGTAATTAATACGAGAATTAATTACCTGTTATGTGATTCCTCTGATTCTCTTCATGGAGTCCACAAACAAAAATTTTATGTTCTAATATCTCATTGGGATTCAGTCACCTGTAAAAAAGACAACCTTTATGATAACATGTTCCTGCTACATGCTATACACATCAATAACACACTAGGGCCAAAATTACTTATCTATATATATAATTGTCTTATCCCGTCTGTCTGTCTTTCTGTCTGTCTTTCTGTCTGTCCAGGAAATCCCACGTCGCTGATTGGTCCGGCTGCGGCCAATCAGCGACGCGGGATTTCAGAACAAGATGGCGGCCGTTAGCGGAACACCCTCACACGCTCACACGCTCACCCTCACCCGCTCACCCTCACACCCTCACACGCTCACACGCTCACCCTCACATCCTCAGACGCTCACCCTCAGATGGTCACCCTCACGCTCTGACACTCACGGTCTGACGCTCACGCTCAGACGCTCACGCTCATGCTCTGACGCTCATGCTCGGACGCTCACGCTCTCACGCTCGGACGCTCACGCTCTGACGCTCACGCTCGGGCGCTCACGCTCTGACGCTCACACTCACGCTCGGACGCTCACGCTCTGACGCTCACACTCACGCTCGGACGCTCACACGCTCACGCTCGGACGCTCACGCTCTCACGCTCGGACGCTCACGCTCGGACGCTCACGCTCTGACGCTCACGCTCGGGCGCTCATGCTCGAACGCTCACGCTCTGACGCTCACACTCACGCTCGGACGCTCACGCTCTGACGCTCATACTCACGCTCGGACGCTCACACGCTCACGCTCGGATGCTCACGCTCGGACGCTCACGCTCTGACGCTCACGCTCACGCACTGACGCTCACGCTCTCGCTCACGCTCGGACGCTCACGCTCTGACTGTCACGCTCACACTCGGACGCTCACGCTCGGACGCTCACGCTCGGATGCTCACGCTTGGACGCTCACGCTCTGACGCTCACGCTCATGCACTGACGCTCACGCTCGGACGCTCATGCTCTGACGGTCACGCTCACTCTCGGACGCTCACGCTCATGCTCTGACGCTCACGCTCGGACGCTCACATGCTCACGCTCTGACGCTCACGCTCTGACACTCACGCTCTGACGCTCACGCTCGGACGCTCACGCTCACGCTCTGACGCTCACGCTCTGATGCACACGCTCTGACGCTCACGCTCTGACGCTCACGCTCACGCTCTGACGCTCACGCTCTGACACTCACACTCATGCTCTGACGCTCACTCTCAGACGCTCACGCTCGGACGCTCATGCTCTGACACTCACACTCACACTCTGACGCTCACGCTCTGACGCTCACGCTCGGACGCTCACACTCTGATGCTCACGCTGGGACGCTCACGCTCTGACGCCCACGCTCTCGCTCACCCTCTGACGCTCACGCTCGGATGCTCACGTTCTGACGGTCACGCTCATGCTCGGACGCTCACGCTCTGACGCTCATGCTCTGACGCTCACGCTCGGACGCTCACACGCTCACGCTCTGACACTCACTCTCTGACGCTCACGCTCTGACACTCACGCTCTGATGCTCACGCTCTGACGCTCACGCTAGGACACTCACGCTCTGACGCTCACGCTCGGACGCTCACGCTCTGACGCTCACGCTCGGACGCTCACGTTCTGACGCTCACGCTCACGCTCTGACGCATACGCTCGGACGTTCAAGCTCGGACGCTCATGCTCGGACGATCACGCTCACGCTCTGACACTCACACTCTAACGCTCATGCTCTGACGCTCACACTCACGCTCTGACGCTCACGCTCTGACGCTCACGCTCACGCTCTGACGCACACGCTCGGACGTTCAAGCTCGGACGCTCATGCTCGGACGATCACGCTCACGCTCTGACACTCACACTCTAACGCTCATGCTCTGACGCTCACACTCACGCTCTGACGCTCACGCTCACGCTCTGACGCACACGCTCGGACGTTCAAGCTCGGACGATCACGCTCACGCTCTGACGCTCACGCTCTGACGCTCACACTCACGCTCTGACGCTCACGCTCACGCTCTGGCGCTCACGCTCTGAGGCTCACGCTCAGACGCTCACGCTCACACTCACGCTCTGACGCTCACGCTCTGATGATCACGCTCGGATGCTCACGCTCGGACGCTCACGCTCGGATGCTCACGCTCTGATGCTCACGCTCGGACGCTCACGCTCGGATGCTCACGCTCGGACGCTCTGACGCTCACGCTCTGACGCTCACGCTGGGACGCTCACGCTCTGATGCTCACGCTCAGACACTCACGCTCACGCTCTGATGCTCATGCTCTCACGCTCAAACTCACGCTCTGACGCTCACGCTCTGACACTCACGCTCTGACGCTCACGCTCGGACGCTCACGCTCACACGCTCACGCTCTGACGCACACGCTCTGACGCTCACGCTCTGACGCTCACGCTCACGCTCTGACGCTCACGCTCTGACGCTCACACTCATGCTCTGACGCTCACTCTCAGACGCTCACCTCGGACGCTCATGCTCTGACGCTCACACTCACACTCTGACGCTCACGCTCTGACGCTCACGCTCGGACGCTCACGCTCGGACGCTCTGACGCTCACGCTCTGACGCTCACGCTGGGACGCTCACGCTCTGACGCCCACGCTCTCGCTCACCCTCTGACGCTCACGCTCGGATGCTCACGCTCTGACGGTCACGCTCATGCTCGGACGCTCACGCTCTGACGCTCACGCTCGGACGCTCACACGCTCACGCTCTGACACTCACGCTCTGACGCTCACGCTCTGACGCTCACGCTCGGACGCTCACGCTCTGACGCTCACGCTCGGACGCTCACGTTCTGACGCTCACGCTCTGACGCACACGCTCGGACGTTCAAGCTCGGACGCTCATGCTCGGACGATCACGCTCACGCTCTGACGCTCACGCTCTAACGCTCACGCTCTGACGCTCACACTCACGCTCTGACGCTCACGCTCTGACACTCACGCTCTGATGCACACGTTCGGACGTTCAAGCTCGGACGCTCATGCTCGGACGATCACGCTCACGCTCTGACGCTCACGCTCTGACGCTCACACTCACGCTCTGACGCTCACGCTCACGCTCTGGCGCTCACGCTCACGCTTTGACTCTCACGCTCACGCTCAGACGCTCACGCTCACACTCACGCTCTGATGCTCACGCTCTGATGATCACGCTCGGATGCTCACGCTCGGACGCTCACGCTCGGACGCTCACGCTCTGATGCTCACGCTCGGACGCTCACGCTCGGACGCTCACGCTCGGACGCTCTGACGCTCACGCTCTGACGCTCACGCTGGGACGCTCACGCTCTGATGCTCACGCTCAGACACTCACGCTTACGCTCTGATGCTCATTCCCTCACGCTCACACTCACGCTCTGACGCTCACGCTCGGACGCTCACGCTCTGACGCTCACGATCTGACGCTCACGATCTGACGCTCACGCTCAAGCTCTGATGCTCACGCTCTGACGCTCATGCTCGGACGCCCACGCTCACGCTCTTACGCTCACGCTCGGACGCTCACGCTCTGACGCTCACGCTCTGACGCTCACGCTGGGACGCTCACGCTCAGACTCTCACGCTCTGACGCTCACGCTCAGATGCTCACGCTCACACTCTGACGCTCACACTCTGACGCTCATGCTCTGACGCTCACGCTCTCACGCTCACACTCACGCTCTGACGCTCACGCTCTGAGGCTCACGCTCGGACACTCACGCTCTGACGCTCAAAATCACGCTCTGATGCTCACGCTCTGACGCTCACGCTCGGACGCTCACGCTCACGCTCTGACGCTCATGCTCTGACGCTCACGCTCAGACGCTCACGCTCAGACGCTCACGCTCTGACGCTCACGCTCACGCTTTGATGCTCACCCTCAGATGCTCACCCTCGGACGCTCACCCTCACCCGCTCACCCTCAGACGCTCACCCTCAGACGCTCACCCTCAGAGGCTCACCCTCAGACGCTCACCCTCAGATGCTCACCCTCACACGCTCACATTCACACGCTCACAATCCCACGCTTACACTCACACGCTCCCACGCTCACCCTCACACGCTCCCACACTCACCCTCACACACTCACCCTCACACGCTCCCACGCTCACCCTCACACGCTCCCACGCTCACCCTCACACACGCTCCCAAACTCACCCGCTCCCACGCTCACCCTCACACCCTCACATTTTCACCCTCCCACGCTCACCCTCACACACTCCCACGCTCACCCTCACACACTCACCCTGTGCTAGCCGGTCATCTCCTTCACACACTCACCCTGTGCTAGCCGGTCATCTCCCGGCTGCTCGCAGCAGAACTACCCCGACCAGCAGCCTCGCTCCCCGGTCCACCAAAATTCATTAGGGGCCCCGGGGGGATACATTGGGGGGTTAATTTAAAGTAGTGCACAACCCATTTAAACACTGCTTCGCTGATTAGTCGCGCCCGGTCGGACGCATACATATTCTAGAATACCCGATGCGTTAGAATCGGGCCACCATCTAGTCTCAGGGATAATGACTGTGGTTAGTCTATCCACAGTTTATTGTAAAAGCTGTAGTCAGTCAGTCCACAGTCTCCTGTAAATGTTGTGGTCAGTCAGTCCACAGTGTAGTGTAAATATTAGAATCGATCGGTCCTGAGTTCAGCATAAATACTGTGGTTAATAAATCCACAACTAGTGTTAATGCTGGGATGAGCCAGTCTATAATCTATTGTGAATGTTGTGGTCAGTTAGTCCACAGACTAGTGCAAATGATATAGACAGTCAGTCCACAGTATGGTATTATTACTGTGCTCGGTCGGTCCCCACCTAGTGTAAATACTATAGTCAGTCGGTGCACAGTCTATTGTAAATGTTGTGGTCAGTCATTCCAGAGTATTGTATAACTACTGTGCTCAGTCAATGCACACCTAGTGTAAATGCTGTGTTCTGTCAGTCCCTGGTCTAGGGTGAATGCTGTGGTCAGTCTCGCGTAATCATGGTATTGTGTCACCGCTGAGATCAGGTGTGTTATGAAATCAAAGACAGAGGATAATGAGAAGAAATGGTCCTTATCTCTGTACCTGAGATATGGTGGTGTTATACTAGGAGTTGTGTATAGAAGATATACATTTGAAAAAACACATACAGTATATTGTCATGTATCAGGAAGGTGGGTGTTATTACACCTCCGTCAGTCTAGAACTGAAGCCTAGACCAACGATTATCAGTAATTAATACGAGAATTAATTACCTGTTATGTGATTCCTCTGATTCTCTTCTTGGAATCCACAAACAAAAATTTCACGTTCCAATATCTCATTGGGATTCAGTCACCTGTAAAAAGACAACCTATATGATAATATGTTCCTGCTACATGCTATACACACCAATAACACACTAGGGCCAAAGTTACTTATCTCAGGGATAATGACTGTGGTTAGTCTATCCACAGTTTATTGTAAAAGCTGTAGTCAGTCAGTCCACAATCTACTGTAAATGTTGTGGTCAGTCAGTCCACAGTGTAGTGTAAATATTAGAATCAATCGGTCCTGATTTCTGCATAAATACTGTGGTTAATAAGTCCACAACTAGTGTTAATGCTGGGATGAGCCGGTCTATAATGTATTGTGAATGTTGTCGTCAGTTAGTCCACAGACTAGTGCAAATGATATAAACAGTCAGTCCACAGTATGGTATTACTACTGTGCTCGGTCGGTCTCCACCTAGTGTAAATACTATAGTCAGTCGGTGCACAGTCTTTTGAAAATGTTGTGGTCAGTCATGCCAGAGTATTGTATAACTACTGTGCTCAGTCAATGCACACCTAGTGTAAATGCTGTGTTCTGTCAGTCCCTGGTCTAGGGTGAATGCTGTGGTCAGTCTCGCGTAATCATGGTTTTGATTGTGTCACCACTGATAACGGGTGTGTTATGAAATAAAAGACGGAGGATAATGAGAAGAAATGTTCCTTATCTCTGTACCTGAGATATGGTGGTGTTATACTAGGAGTTGTGTATAGAAGATATACATTTGAAAAAACACATACAGTATATTGTCATGTATCAGGAAGGTGGGTGTTATTACACCTCCGACAGTCTAGAACTTAAGCCTAGACCAACGATTATCAGTAATTAATACGAGAATTAATTACCTGTTATGTGATTCCTCTGATTCTCTTCTTGGAGTCCACAAACAAAAATTTCACATTCTAATATCTCATTGGGATTCAGTCACCTGTAAAACGACAAACTATATGATAATATGTTCCTGCTACATGCTATACACACCAATAACACACTAGGGCCAAAATTACTTATTTCAGGGATAATGACTGTGGTTAGTCTATCCATAGTTTATTGTAAAAGTTGTAGTCAGTCCACAGTCTACTGTAAATGTTGTGGTTAGTCAGTCCACAGTGTAGTGTAAATATTAGAATCAATCGGTCCATCGTTCAACATAAATACTGTGGTTAATAAATCCACAACTAGTGTTCATGCTGGGATGAGCCGGTCTATAATCTATTGTGAATGTTGTGGTCAGTTAGTCCACAGACTAGTGCAAATAATATAGCCAGTCAGTCCACAGTATGGTATTATTAATGTGCTCGGTCGGTCCCCACCTAGTGTTAATACTATGGTTAGTCGGTGCACTGTCTAATGTAAATGTTGTGGTCAGTAATCCCAGAGTATTGCATAACTACTGTGCTCAGTCAATGCACACCTAGTGTAAATGCTGTGTTCTGTCAGTCCCTGGTCTAGGGTGAATCCTGTGGTCAGTCTCGCGTAATCATGGTATTGATTGTGTCATCGCTGAGATCAAGTGTGTTATGAAATCAAAGACAGAGGATAATGAGAAGAAATGTTCCTTATCTCTGTACCTGAGATATGGTGGTGTTATACTAGGAGTTGTGTATAGAAGATATACATTTGAAAAAACACATACAGTATATTGTCATGTATCAGGAAGGTGGGTGTTATTACACCTCCGCCAGTCTAGAACTTAAGCCTAGACCAATGGTTATCAGTAATTAATACGAGAATTAATTACCTGTTATGTACTTCCTCTGATTCTCTTCTTGGAGTCCACAAACAAAAATTTCACGTTCTAATATCTCATTGGGATTCAGTCACCTGTAAAAAGACAAACTATATGATAATATGTTCCTGCTACATGCTATACACACCAATAACACACTAGGGCCAAAATTACTTATCTCAAGGATAATGACTATGGTTAGTCTATCCACAGTTTATTGTAAAAGCTGTAGTCAGTCAGTCCACAGTCTACTGTAAATGTTGTGGTCAGTCAGTCCACAGTGTAGTGTAAATATTAGAATCAATTGGTCCTTAGTTCAGCATAAATACTGTGGTTAATAAGTCCACAACTAGTGTTAATGCTGGGATGAGGCGGTCTATAATCTATTGTGAATGTTGTGGTCAGTTAGCCCACAGACTAGTGCAAATGATATAGACAGTCAGTCCACAGTATGGTATTATTACTGTGCTCGGTCGGTCCCCACCTAGTGTAAATACTATGGTCAGTCGGTGCACAGTCTATTGTAAATGTTGTGGTCAATCATTCCAGAGTATTGTATAACTACTGTGCTCCTTCAATGCACACCTAGTGTAAATGCTGTGTTCTGTCAGTCCCTGGTCTAGGGTGAATGCTGTGGTCAGTTTCGCGTAATCATGGTATTGATTGTTTTACCGCTGAGAGCAGGTGTATGTTATGAAATATAAGAGGGGGATTCCCAATTTGTAAGACACAGGATAATGAGAAGAACTGTTCAATATCTCTATACCTGAGATATGGTGGTGTTATACTAGGAATTGTGTATAGAAGATATACATTTGAAAACACACATACAGTATATTGTCATGTATCAGGACGGTGGGTGTCATTACACCTCCACCAATCTAGAACTTAAGCCTAAACCAACGATTATCAGTAATTAATACAAGAATTAATTACGTGTTATGTGATTCTTCTGATTCCCTTCTTGGAGTCCACAAACAAAAATGTCACGTTCTAATATCTCATTGGGATTCAGTAACCGGTAAAAAGACAAGCTATATGATAATATGTTCCTGCTACATGCTATACACACCAATAACACACTAGGGCCAAAATTACTTATCTCAGGGATAATGACTGTGGTTGGTCTATCCACAGTTTATTGTTAAAGCTGTAGTCAGTCAGTCCACAGTCTACTGTAAATATTGTGGTCAGTCAGTCCACAGTGTAGTGTAAATATTATAATCAATCGGTCCTTAGTTCAGCCTAATTACTGTGGTTAATAAGTCCACAACTAGTGTTAATGCTGGGATGAGCCGGTCTATAATCTATTGTGAATGTTGTGGTCAGTTAGTCCACAGACTTGTGAAAATTATATAGACAGTCAATCCACAGTATGGTATTATTACTGTGCTCGGTCAGTCCCTGCTCGGTCAGTCCCCACTTGGTGTAAATACTATGGTCAGTCAGTCCCCAGTATGGTATTATTACTGTGCTCGGTCGGTCCCCACCTAGTGTAAATACTATGGTCAGTCAGTGCACAGTCTATTGTAAATATTGTGGTCAGTCATCCCAGAGTATTGTATAACTACTGTGCTCAGTCAATGCACACCTAGTGTAAATGCTGAGTTTTGTCAGACCCTGGTCTAGGGTGAATGCTGTGGTCAGTCTCGCGTAATCATGGTATTGATTGTTTCACCGCTGATAGCAGGTGTATGTTATGAATTATAGTATAAGACGGGGAATCACAATTTGGAAGACAGAGGATAGTGAGAAGAAATGTTCCTTATCTCTGTACCTGAGATATGGTGGTGTTAGTCTATGTGCCCACGTAGCAGATTTGATGCAGAGCGTTTTTGCCTCTCTCTGGCAGAAGAAAACGCATGCATATTTACATGCTTTTTTTCTGCCAGAGAGAAGCGTTTTTTCAGCGTTTTTGCTTGCGTTTTCGCATGCGTTTTTTCAAGCAGTTTTCCAAACGATTTTGAGCATCACTTGGAAAAGTGTTTGACAAGTTGGTTACACAATATAAATCCATGCAACCAGCATGGATTTATAATGTGTTAACAACTTATGCTTTAAATGCAGCATCTATAGTAAAAAAAAGAGAATTAAAACGTTAAAAATAAAAAAAAACCTGTATACTCACCTCTCCTGTCTCCTCCAGTCACCTCCCGGCGGCGATCCTGCGATCCTCTCTCTTCGGCGTCCTGCAGTTTACTGTCAGGACCTGCGGTGATGTCATTTAGTCAGCTGATGGTCATGCGACCATCACCTGACCGCCGACGTCAGCGGTCGCTTGACCATCAGGTGACTAAATGACGTCACCGCAGGTCCTGACAGTACACCGCGGGACGCCAAGGAGAGAGGACGTGGCCGGGAGCAGACTGGGGGCCGCCGGAGAAGTGAATATACAGGTTTTGTTGATTTTTGACTTTTTTTTTTCTTTTTTTCACCGCGAGGTAGCCCAGATGAAGAGGAGTTGTAGCATCCTCTTCATCCCGGGTACCACACGCACCACGATTACACTGTAAATTCGCGGCCATTGAATTTTATTGAAACGCAGCAAATCCACATGTACCTGCAGGTTTGCTGCTTTTCAATGTTACTCAATGGCCGCGAATTTGCAGCGTAATCACGGTAGAAATGGTCATGCTGCCTTTTGCAATGCAATGCGAATTCGGCGCGCAAACTAGCGCATCATGTGCACAGAACATCCGAATTCACATTGCTTTGCATGGCAGACTGTTTTACAAGCGTTTTCTCGGCGTTTTTGCAGCCGTAAAAACGGCGCAAAACGCTACATGGGCACATGGCTTTATACTAGGAGTTGTGTATAGAAGATATACATTTGAAAAAACACATACAGTATATTGTCATGTATCAGGAAGGTGGGTGTTATTACACCTCCGCCAGTCTAGAACTTAAGCCTAGACCAACGATTATCAGTAATTAATACGAGGATTAATTACCTGTTATGTGATTCCTCTGATTCTCTTCTTGGAGTTTACAAACAAAAATTTCAAGTTCTAATGTCTCATTGGGATTCAGTCTCCTGTAAAAAGACAAACTATATGATAAAATGTTCCTGCTACATGCTATACACACCAATAACATACTAGGGCCAAATTTACTTATAATGACTGTGGTTAGTCTTTCCACAGTGTATTGTAAAAGCTGTAGTCAGTTAGTGCACAGTCTACTGTAAATGTTGTGGTCAGTCAGTCCACAGTGTAGTGTAAATTTTATAATCAATCGGTCCTTAGTTCAGCATAAATACTGTGGTTAATAAGTCCACAATTAGTGTTAATGCTGGGATGAGCCAGGCCATAATCTATTGTGAATGCTGTGGTCAGTTAGCCCACAGACTAGTGCAAATGATATAGACAGTCAGTCCACAGTCTGGTATTATTACTGTGCTCGGTCGGTCCACACCTAGTGTAAATGCTATGGTCAGTCGGTGCACAGTCTATTGTAAATGTTGTGGTCAGTCATTCCAGAGTATTGCATAACTACTGTGCTCAGTCAATGCACACCTAGTGTAAAAGCTGTGTTCTGTCAGTCCCTGGTCTAGAGTGATTGCTGTGGTCAGTCTCACATAATCATGGTATTGATTGTGTCACCGCTGAGAGGAGGTGTGTTATGAAATAAAAGAGAGAGGATAATGAGAGGAAATGTTCCTTATTTCTGTACCTGAGATATGGTGGTGTTATACTTGGAGTTGTGTATAGAAGATATACATTTGAAAAAACACATACAGTATATTGTCATGTATCAGGAAGGTGGGTGTTATTACACCTCCGCAGGTCTAGAACTTAAGCCTAGATCAGCGATTATCAGTAATTAATACGAGAATTAATTACGTGTTATTTGATTCCTCTGATTCTCTTCTTGGAGTCCACAAACAAAAATTTCAAGTTCTAATGTCTCACTGGGATTCAGTCACCTGTAAAAAGACAACCTATATGACAATAGGTTCTTGCTGCATGCTATACACACCAATAAAACACTAGGGCCAAAATTACTTATCTCAGGGATAATGACTGTGGTTAGTCTATCCACAGTTTATTGTAAAAGCTGTAGTCAGTCAGTCCACAGTCTACTTTAAATGTTGTGGTCAGTCAGTCCACAGTGTAGTGTAAATTTTATAATCAATCGGTCCTTAGTTCAGCATAAATACTGTGATTAATAAGTCCACAACTAGTGTTAATGCTGGGATGAGCCGGTCCATAATTTATTGTGAATGTTGTGGTCAGTTAGTCCACAGACTTGTGCAAATGATATAGACAGTCAGTCCACAGAATGGTATTATTACTGTGCTCGGTCGGTCCCCACCTAGTGTAAATACTATGGTCAATCGGTGCACAGTCTATTGTAAATGTTGTGGTGAGTTATTCCAGAGTATTGTATAACTACTGTGCTCAGTCAATGCACACCTAGTGTAAATGCTGTGTTCTATCAGTCCCTTGTCTGGGGTGAATGCTGTGGTCAGTCTCACATAATCATGGTTTTGATTGTTACACCGCTGAGAGCAGGTGTATGTTATGAAATATAAGAGGGGGATTCCCAATTTGGAAGACACAGGATAATGAGAGGAACTGTTCCCTATCTCTGGACCTGAGATATGGTGGTGTTATACTAGGAGTTTTGTATAGAAGATATACATTTGAAAAAACACATACAGTATATTGTCATGTATCAGGAAGGTGGGTGTTATTACACCTCCGCAGGTCTTGAACTTAAGCCTAGACCAACGATTATTAGTAATTAATACGAGAATTAATAACCTGTTATGTGATTCTTCTGATTCTCTTCTTCAAGTCCACAAACAAAAATTTCACGTTATAATATCTCTTAGGGATTCAGTCACCTGTAGAAAGACAAATTATATGATAATATGTTCCTGCTACATGCTATACACACCAATAAGTACAATACACTAGGGCCAAAATTACTTATCTCAGGGATAATGACTGTGGTTAGTCTATCCACAGTTTATTGTAAAAGTTGTAGTCAGTCAGTCTAGTGTAAACGTTGCGGTCAGTCAGTCCACAGTGTAGTGTAAATATTGTAATCAGTCGGTCCTTAGTTCAGCATAAATAATGTGGTTAATAAGTCCACAACTAGTGCTGGGTCTATAATGAGCCGGTCTATAATGTGTTGTGAATGTTGTGGTCAGTCAGTCCACAGACTAGTGCAAATGATATAGACAGTCAGTCCATAGTCTGGTATTATTACTGTGCTCGGTTGGTCCCCACCTAGTGTAAATACTAAGGTTAGTCGGTGCACAATCTATTGTAAATGTTGTGGTCAGTCTTTCCAGACTATTGTATAACTACTGTGCTCAGTCAATGCACACCTAGTGTAAATGCTGTGTTCTGTCAGTCCATGGTCTAGGGTGAATGCTCTGGTCTGTCTCGTGTAGTCATGGTATTGATTGTTTTACCGCTGAGAGCAGGTGTATGTTATGCAATATAAGAAATGATTCCCAATTTAGAAGACAGTGGATAATAAGAAGAAATATTCCCTACCTCTGTACCTGAGATGTGGCGTTATACTAGGAGTTGTGTATAGAAGATATACATTTGAAAAAACACATACAGTATATTGTCATGAATCAGGATTCTGGGTGTTATTACACTTCCGCAGGTCTAGAACTTAAGCCTAGACAAACCATTATCAGTCATTAATACGAAAATTAATAACCTGTTATGTGATTCCTCTGATTCTCTTCTTCAAGTCCACAAACAAAAATTTCACGTTTTAATATCTCATTGGGATTAAGGGCGGCACGGTGGCGCAGTTGTGGGTTCTGGGTTCAAATCCCACCAAGGACAACATCTGCAAGGAGTTTGTATGCTCTCCCCATGTTTGCATGGGTTTCCTCCAGGTTCTCCGGTTTCCTCCCACACTCCAAAGAAATACTGATAGGGAATCTAGATTGTGAACCCTGATGGGGACAGTGACAATAATGTATGTAAAGCGCTGCAGAATATGTTAGCGCTATATAAAAAAAAATAAAGATTATTATTATTATTATTGGGATTCATTCACCTGTAAAAAGACAAACTATATGATAGTATGTTCCTGCTACATGCTATACATACCAATAACACACTATGGTCAAAATTACTTATCTCAGGGATAATGACTGTGGTCAGTCTAGCTACAGTTTATTGTAAAAGCTGTAGTCAGTCAGTCCACTGTCTACTGTAAATGTTGTGGTCAGTCAGTCCATGGTGTAGTGTATATATTGTAATCAGTCGGTCCTTAGTTCAGCATAAATACTGCGGTTAATAAGTCCACAACTAGTGTTTGCGCTGGGATGAGCCGGTCTATAATCTATTGTGAATGTTGTGGTCAGTCAGTCCACAGACTAGTGTAAATGATATAGACTGTCCACAGTCTGGTATTATTACTTTGCTTGGTTGTTCCACTCCTAGTGTAAAAGCTGTAGTCAGTCAGTCCACAGTCTACTGTAAATGTTGTGGTAAATCAGTCCTCAGTGTTGTGGGGATATTATACAGCATGGAGCATTATGTGGGGCCCACTATACTGTATGTTTGACTATGTGGAGCCCATTACACTGTATGAAGCACTATGTGGGGCCCATTACACATTATGGAGCACTATGTGGGGCCCATTACACTGTTTAGATTACTATGTGGGACCCATTACACTGTATGAAGCACTATGTGGGGCCCATTACACTTTATTGAGCACTGTGTGGGACCATTAAACCGTATGGAGCATCATGTTGGGCCATTACAATGTATGAAGCATCATGTGTGGCCATTATACTGTATGGAGGACTATGTTGGGCCCACTACATTGTATGATGGACTATGTGGGTACATTATACTGTATGGAGCACTATGTGGGACCGATTACAATGTATGGAGCACTATGTGAAGCCGAGTAACCTGTATGGAGTACTTTGTGGGGCCCATTACACTGTATGAAACACTATGTAGAGCCCATTACACTGTATGGAGCACTCTATGAGGCCCATTACACTGTATAGAGCACTATGTGAGGCATATTACACTGTATGGCGCACTATGAGAGGCCCATTAGACTGTGTAGCGCACCATGTGGGGCCCTTTACACTGTATGGAGCACTATGTGGGGCCCATCACACTGTATGGAGCACTATGTGAGGCCCATTACACTGTTTGGAGCACTATATGGGTCCCATCCATTACACTGTGTTTAGCACTATGTCGGGCACATGACACTGTATTGTGCACTCTGTGGGGCACATTACACTGTATGGAGCACTATGTGAGGCTCATTACACTGTATGAAGCACTATGTCGGACCCATTACACTGTATGGAGCACTTTGAGGGGCCCATTACACTGTATGGAGCACTATGAGGGGCCCATTACACTATTTTGAGTACTGTGTGGGGCACATTACACTGTATAAACCCTATGTGGAGCCATTATACAGTGTGGAGCACTATGGGGCTATTATACAGTTTAGAGCACTCTCTTGGACCATTATATAGTATGGAGCACTATGTGGTGACAGCTATACTGTATGAAGCAATATGTTGGGCTTATTATACTTTATTGAGGAGTATGTGGAGCCCATTACACTGTATAGGGCACGATGTGGGGCATATTACACTTTATGGAGCACTATGTGGGGCTCATTATACTGTATGGAGCACTATGTGGGGCTATTATATTCTATGGAGGACTATGTTGGGCCCATTTCACTATATGGAGGATTATGTGGGACCCATTATTCTGTATGGAGGACTATGTGTTGCCATTACACTGTATGTAGAACTATTTGGGGCCATTAAAAAATATGGAGCATCATGTGGGGCCATTACACTGTATGGAGCATCACATGGGGCTATTATACTGTATGGAGGGCTATGATGGGCCCATTAAACTGTATGGAGGACTATGTGGGGCCATTATTCTGTATGGAGCACTATGTGGGGCGCATTACACGGTATGGAGCACTATGTGGGGCCAATTACACTGTATGAAGCACTATGTGGGGCCCATTACACTGTATGGAGAACTATGTGGGGCCCTTTATTCTGTATGAAGGACTGTGGGGCCCATTATTCTCTATGGAGGACTTTGTGGGATGCATTTTACTGTATTGAGGACTATATGGGACCCATTATTCTGTATGGAGGACTATGTGGGCCCATTATACTGTATGGAGGACTATGTGGGACCCATTATACTGTATGGAGGACTATGTTGGACCCTTTATACTGTATGGAGGACTATATGCGACCCATTATACTGTATGAGGCACTATGTAGGGCCAATTACACTGTATGGAGCACTGTGTGGGGCCCTTTACACTGTATGGAGAACTATGTGGGGCCCTTTACACTGTATGGAACACTATGTGGGGCTGATTGCACTGTATGGCGCACTATGTGGGGTACATTACACTGTATGAATCAATATGTGGGGCCCATTACACTATATGGATCTCTGTGTGGGGCACATTACATTGCTTGAAGCACTATGTGGGGCCACTATACAGTATGGAGCACTATGTGGGGCTTTTATAAAGTATGGAGCATTATGTGGGCCATTATACAATATGGAGCATTATGTGGGGCCTATTACACTATATGGAGGACTACTTGGGGCCATTATACTGTATGGAGCACTATGTGGGGCCCATTACACTTTACTGAGCACTATTTAAGGCCAATTACACTGTATGGAGCACTATGTGGGGCCCATTGCACTGTATAAGCACTATGTGGGGCCCATTACACTGTATGCAGCGCTATGTGAGGCCCATTACACTGTATGGAGCATTGTGTGTGGCCCTTTCCACTGTATGGGGCACTATATGGGGCCCATTACACTGTATGGAGCACTGTTTGGGGCCTATTACACTGCGTGGAGCACTGTGTGGGGCCCATTACACTGTATGGAGAACTATGTGGGGCCCATGGCACTGTATGGAGGACTTTTTGGGGTCCACTACACTGTATGTAGCACTATTTGGGGCTCATTTCAGTGTATGGAGCATTATGTCTTGCCCATTACACTGTATGGAGCACTATTTTGGGGCCATTATACGGTATGCAGCATTATGTGGGGCCCATTACACGGTATGAGCACTATGTGGGTCCCATTACACTGTATTGTGCACTATGTGGGGCTCAATACACTTTATAGAGCCCTGAGTGCGGCCCATTACACTGTATGAGCACTATGTGGGGCCCATTACACTGTATGAGCACTATGTGGGGCTCATTACACTTTATAGAGCCCTGAGTGGGGCCCATTATACTGTATGGAGAACTATGTGGGGCCCATTACACTGTATCAAGCACTATGAGGAGCCCATTACACTTTATGAATGACTATGTGGGACCCATTACACTGTATGGAGGACTATGTGGGGCCCATTACACTGTATGAGCTCTATGGGGGACCCATTCCGCTGTATTGAGCACTATGTAGGGCCCATTAAACTTTATGGAGCACTATGTTGGGCCCATTACATAGTATGGAGCACTATGTGCTGCCCATTACACTGTATGGAGCACTGATTGGGGCCCATTACACTGTATGGAGCACACTGTGGGGCCCATTACACTGAATGGAGGACTATGTGGGGCACATTACACTGTATGAATCAATATGTGGGGCCCAATACACTATATAGATCTCTGTGTGGGGCACATTACACTGTTTTAAGCAATATGTGGGGCCATTATACAGTATGGAGCACTATGTGGGGCTATTATAAAGTATGGAGCATTATGTGGGGCCATTATACAGTATGGAGCATTATGTGGGACCTATTATACTATATGGAGGACTACTTGGGGCCATTATACTCTATGGAGCACTATGTGGGACCCATTACACTGTATTGAGCACTATGTGGGGCCCATTACACTGTATGGAGTACTATGTAAGGCCAATTACACTGCATGGAGCAATATGTGGGGCCCATTACACTGTATGAGCACTATGTGGGGCCCATTACACTGTATGGAGCATTATGTTTGGCCCTTTCCACTGTATGGGGTCTTTTACACTGTATGAAGCACTATGTAGGGTCCATTACACTGTATGGAGCACTATGTGGGGCCCATTACACTGTATGGAGTACTATGAGGGGCCCATGGCACTGTATGGAGGACCATGTGGCGTCCACTACACTGTATGTAACACTATTTGGGCCCATGGGCCCATTACACTGTATGGAGCATTATGTGGGGCCCATTACCCTCTATGGAGGACTATGTTGGGCCCACTACAGTGTTTGGAGATCTATGTGGGGCCCATTGCACTGTATGGAGCACTTTGTGGTGCCCATTCTACTGTATGGAGCATTATGTTGGGCCTATTATATGGTATGCAGCATTATGTGGGGCCCATTACACTGCATGAGCACTATATGGGGCCCATTACACTTTATAGAGCCCTGAGTGGAGCCCATTACACTGTATGGAGGACTATGTGGGGCCCATTACACTGTATTGAGGGCACTATGTGGAGCCCATTATACTGTATGAAGGACTATGTGGGGTCTACTACACTGTATGTAGCACTACGTGGGGCCCATTTCACTGTATGAAGCATTATGTCTGGCCCATTAGGCATTATGTGGCGCCATTACACTGTATGTAGCACTATGTCAAAGCCATTATACTGTATGGAGGACTATATTGGGCCCATTAAACTGCATGGAGGACTATGTGGGACCTATTCCGCTGTATGAAGCACTATGTGGGGCCTATTATATGATATGGAAAATTATGTGGGGCCCATTACACTGTATGAGCACTATGTGGGGCCCATTACACTTTATGGAGCACTATGTTGGCACCACTACATAGTATGGAGCACTATGTGCTGCCCATTACACTGTATGGAGCACTGAGTGGGGCCCATTACACTGTATGGGCACTATTTGGGGCCCATTACACTGAATGGAGGACTATCTGTGGCCCATTACACTGTATGGAGGACTATGTGGGGTCCACTTCAATGTATGTAGCACTATTTGGGGCCCATTTCACTGTATGAAGCATTATTTGGGGCCCATTTCACTCTATGAAGCACTATGTGGGTCCTATTACACTGTATGGAGAACTATGTGGGGCCCATTACACTGTATCAAGCACTATGTGGGGCCCATTATATGATATGGAAGATTATGTGGGGCCTATTACACTGCAAGAGCACTATGTGGGGCCCATTACACTGTATTGAGCACTATGTGGGGCCCATTACACTTTATGGAGCACTATGTTGGGCCCATTACATAGTATGGCGCACTATGTGCAGCCCATTACACTGTATGGAGCACTGAGTGGGGCCCATTAAACTGTATGGAGCACAATTTGGTCCCATTACACTGAATGGAGGACTATCTGTGGTCCATTACATTGTATGGAGGACTATGTTGGGTCCACTTAAATGTAGGTAGCACTAATTGGGGCCCATTTCACTGTATGAAGCATTATTTTGGGCCCATTACACTCTATGGAGCACTATGTGGGTCCTATTACACTGTATGGAGAACTATGTGGGGCCCATTACACTGTATCAAGCACTATGTTGGGCCCATTCCTCTGTATGGAGCACTATGTTGGGCCCATTATACGGTATGGAGCATTATGTGGGGCCCATTACACTGTATGAGCACTATGAGGGGCCCATTACACTATATTGAGCACTATGTGGGGCCCATTACACTTTATGAAGCACTATGGTGGGCCCATTACATAGTATGGAGCACTATGTGCTGCCCATTACACTGTATGTAGCACTGAGTAGGGCACATTACACTGTATGGCGCACTATGTGGTGCACATTACACTGTTTGAAGCACTATGTGGGGCCATTATACAGTATGGACAACTATGTGGGGCTATTATACAGTATGGAGCATTATGTGGGGCCATTATACAGTGTGGAGCATTATGTGGGGCCTATTATACTGTATGGAGCGCTATGTGGGGCCCATTATACTGTATGGAGGATTATTTTGGGCCCATTACACTATATGAAGGACTACATGGGGCCATTATACAGTATGGAGCATCATGTTTGGCCAATACAATGTATGGAGCATCATGTGGGGCCATTATACTGTATGGAGGACTATGCTGGGTACATTACACTGTATGGAGGTCTATGTGGGTTCGTTATACTGTATGGAGCACTATGTGGGACCCATTACACTGTATGGAGCACTATATAGAGCCCATTACACTGTATGGAGGACTATTTGGGGCCATTATACAGTATGGAGCATCATGTGGGGCCATTACACTGTATGGAGCATCATGTGGGGCTATTATACTGTATGGAGCATCATGTGGGGCTATTATACTGTATGGAGGACTATGTTGGGCCCATTAAACTGTATGGAGGTTTATGTGGGACCCATTATTCTGTATGGAGGACTATGGGGGGCCATTATACTGTATGGAGGACTATGTGGGGCCATTATTCTGTATGGAGCACTATGTGAGGCCCATTACACTGTATGGAGCACTGTGTGGGGCCATTAAACTGTATGGAGCCTCATGTTGGGCCATTACAATGTATGGAGCATCATGTGGGGCCATTATACTGTATGGAGGGCTATGTTGCGCCCATTACACTGTATGGAGGACTATGTGGGTTCGTTATACTATATGGAGCACTATGTAGGACCCATTACACTGTATGGAGCACTATGTGAAGCCGAGTAACCTGTATGGAGTACTTTGTGGGGCCCATTACACAGTATGAAACACTATGTAGAGCCCATTACACTGTATGGAGCACTATGTGAAGCCGAGTAACCTGTATGGAGTACTTTGTGGGGCCCATTACACAGTATGAAACAGTATGTGGGGCCCATTACACTGTATGGAGCACTATGTGAGGCCCATTACACTGTATGGAGCACTATGTGGGTCCCATTACACTGTATTTAGCACTATGTCGGGCACATGACACTGTATTGCGTACTCTTTGGGGCTCATTACACTGTATGAAGCACTATGTGGGGCACATTACACTGTATGGCGCACTCTGTGGGACCCATTACACTATATGAAGCACTATGAGGGGCCCATTACACTGTATGGAGCACAATGAGGGGCCTATTACACTGTATAAAGCACTATGTGGAGCCATTATACAGTATAGAGCACTATGGGGCTATTATGCAATATGGAGCACTATCTGGGACCATTATACAGTATGGAGCACTCTGTGGTGACAGCTATACTGTATGGAGCAATATGTTGGGCCCATTATACTTTATTGAGGAGTATGTGGAGCCCATTACACTGTATAGGGCACGATGTGGGGCATATTACACTTTATGGAGCACTATGCGGGGCACATTATACTGTATGGAGCACTATGTGGGGCCATTATACTGTATGGAGGACTATGTTGGGCCCATTTCACTGTATGGAGGATTATGTGGGACCCATTATTCTGTATGGAGAACTATGTGTTGCCATTATACTGTATGGAAGACTATTTGGGGCCATTATACAGTATGGAGCATCATGTGGGGCCATTACACTGTATGGAGCATCATGTGGGGCTATTATACTGTATGGAGGACTATGTTGGGCCCATTAAATGGTATGGAGGTTTATGTAGGGCCCATTATTCTGTATGGAGGACTATGTGGGGCCATTATACTGTATGGAGGGCTCTATGGGGCAATTATTCTGTATGGAGCACTATGTGAGGCCCATTACACTGTATGGAGCACTATGTGGTGCCCATTATTCTCTATGGAGGACTATGTGGGACCCATTATACTGTATGGAGGACTATATGGGACCCATTATTCTGTATGGAGGACTATGTGGGCCCATTATACTGTATGGAGGACTATTTGGGCCCATTATACTGTATTGAGGACTATGTGGGACCCATTATACTGTATGGAGGACTATATGCCGCCCATTATACTCTATGAAGCCATTACACTATATGGATCTCTGTGTGGGGCACATTACACTGTTTGAATCACTATGTGGAGTCATTATACAGTATGGAGCACTATGTGGGGCTATTATAAACTATGGAGCATTATGTGGGGCCATTATACAGTATGGAGCATTATGTGCGGCCTATTACACTATATGGAGGACTACTTGGGGCCATTATACTGTATGGAGCACTGTGTGGGGCCCATTACACTGTATGGAGCACTATGTGAGGCCCACTACACTTTATGGAGCATTGTGTGTGGCCCTTTCCACTGTATGGGGCCTTTTACACTGTATGGAACACTATGTGGGGCCCATTACACTGTATGGAGCACTGTTTGGGGCCTATTACACTGTATGTATCACTATGTGGGGTCCATTACACTGTATGAAGCACTATGTGGGGCCCATTACACTGTATGGAGGACTATGTAAGGCCAATTACATTGCATGGTGCACTATGTGGGGCCCGTTACACTGTATTAGCACTATGTGGGGCCCATTACACTATATGGTCATTGTGTGTGGCCCTTTCCACTGTATGGGGCCTTTTACACTGTATAGAGCACTATGTGGGGCCCATTACACTGTATGGAGCACTGTTTGGGGCCCATTACACTGTATAGAGGACTATGTGGGGTCCACTACACTATATGTAGAACTATTTGGGGCCCATTTCACTGTATGGAGCATTATGTCTTGCCCATTACACTGTATTTAGCTTTATGTGGGGCCCATTACACTCTATGGAGGTCTATGTTGGGCCCATTACACTGTATGGAGAACTATGTGGGCCCATTACTCTGTATGGAGCACTGTGTGGGGCTCATTACACTTTATAGAGCCCTGAGTGGGGCCCATTACACTGTATTGGAACACTATGTGGAGCCCATTTTACTGTATGAGCACATAGTGCTCCATACAGTGTAATGGGCCCCATATAGTGCTCATACAGTATAATGAGCCCCACATAGTGCTCCATACATTGTAATTGGCCTTACATAGTGCTCCATAAAGTGTAATGGGCCCCACATAGTGCTCCATACAGTGCAGTGGACCCCACATAGTCGAGGCCCATTACACTGTATGGAGCATTGTGTGTGGCCCTTTCCACTGCATGGGGCCTTTTACACTGTATGGAGCACTAGGTGGGGCCCATTACACTGTATGAAGCACTGTTTATTGCCTATTACACTGTATGCAGCACTCTGTGGGGCCCATTACACTGTATGGATCACTTTGTGGGGCCCTTTACACTGTATGGAGGACTATGTGGGGTCCGCTACACTGTATGTAGCACTATTTGGGGCCCATTTCACTGTATTGAGCATTATGTCTTGCCCATTACACTGTTTGGAGCATTATGTGGGGCCCATTGCACTCTATGGAGGACTATGTTGGGCCCATTACACTGTATGGAGAACTATGTGAGGCCCATTACACTGTATGGAGCACTGTGTGGTGCCCATTCCACTGCATGGATCACTATGTTGGGCCCATTATACGGTATGCAGCATTATGTGTGGCCCATTACACTGTATGAGCACTATGTGGGGCCCATTACACTGTATGAGCACTATGTGGGGCCCATTACACTGTATGGAGGACTATGTGGGGCCCATTACACTGTATGGAGGACTATGTGGGGTCTATGACACTGTATGGAGCACTATGTGGGGCCCATTTCACTTTATGAAGCATTATATCTGGCCCTTTATGCATTATGTGGCGCCATTACACTGTTTGTAGCACTATGTCAAGGCCATTATACTGAATGGAGGACTATGTTGGGTCCATTAACTGTATGGAAGACTATGTGGGGCACATTACACTGTATGAGCCACTGAGTGGGGCCTATTACACTGTATGAAGCACTATGTGGGGCCCATTACACTTAATGGAGAACTATGTGTGGCCCATTAAACTGTATGGCGCACTATGTGGGGCACATTACACTGCATGAATCAATATGTGGGGCCCATTACACAATATAGATCTCTGTGTGGGGCATATTACAATGTTTGAAGCACTATGTGGGGCCATTATACAGTATGGAACACTATGTGGGACTATTATATAGTATGGAGCAATGTGGAGTCATTATACAGTATGGAGCATTATGTGGGGCCTATTACACTATATGGAGGACTACTTGGGGCCATTATACTGTATGGAGAACTATGTGGGACCCATTGCACTGTATGGAGCACTATGTGGGGCCCATTACACTGTATGAGCACTATGTGGGGCCCATTACACTGTATGGAGCACCATGTGAGGCCCATTACACTGTATGGAGCATTGTGTGTGGCCCTTTCCACTGTATGGGGCCTTTTACACTGTATGGAGCACTATGTGGGGCCCATTACACTGTATGGAGCACTGTTTGGGGCCTGTTACACTGTATGGCGCACTATTTTGGGTCCATTACACATTATGGAGCACTATGTGGGGCCCATTACACTGTATGGAGGACTATGTGGGGCCCCTGGAACTGTATGGAGGACTATGTGGGGTCCACTACACTGTATGTAGCACTATTTCTGGCCCATTTCACAGTATGGAGCATGATGTCTTGCCCATTACACTGTATGAAGCATTATGTGGGGCCCATTACCCTCTATGAAGGACTATGTTGGGCCCATTACACAGTTTGGAGATCTATGTGGGGCCCATTATACTGTATGGAGCACTGTGTGGTGCCCATTCCACTGTATGGAGCACTATGTTGGGCCCATTATACGGTATGCAGCATTATGTGGAGCCCATTACACTGTAT
The DNA here is from genome assembly GCF_046119375.1 of Phyllobates terribilis. NCBI lineage: Eukaryota > Metazoa > Chordata > Amphibia > Anura > Dendrobatidae > Phyllobates > Phyllobates terribilis. Next base: position 299,330,286 of record NW_027362771.1, read on the forward strand.
GAGCACTATGTGGGGCCCATAACACTGTATTGAGCACTATGTGGGGCCCATTACACTTTATAGAGCCCTGAGTGGGGCCCATTACACTGTATGGAGGACTATGTGGGGCCCATTACACTGTATTGGAGCACTATGTGGAGTCCATTACACTGTATGAAGGACTATGTGGGACCCATTACACTGTATGGAGGACTATGTGGGGTCCACTACACGGTATGTAGCACTACGTGGGTCCCATTTCACTGTATGAAGCATTATGTCTGGCCCTTTATGCATTATGTGGCGCCATTACACTGTATGTAGCACTATGTCAAGGCCATTATACTGTATGGAGGGCTATGTTGGGCCCATTAAACTGTATGGAGAACTATGTGGGGCCCATTACACTGTATGAGCTCTATGTGGGACCCATTCCTCTGTTGGGGCCCATTATATAGTATGGAGGATGATGTGGGGCCCATTACACTGTTTGAGCACTATGTGGGGCCCATTACACTGTATTGAGCACTATGTGGGGCCCATTACAGTTTATGGAGCACTATGTTGGGCCCATTACATAGTATGGAGCACTATGTGCTGCTCATTTCACTGTATGGAGCACTGAGTGGGGCCCATTACATTGTATGGAGCACTATGTGGACCCATTACACTGAATGGAGGACTCTGTGTGGCCCATTGCACTGGATGGAGGACTATGTGGGGTCCACTTCACTGTATGTAGCACTATTTGGGGCCCATTTCACTGTATGGAGCATTATGTGGGGCCCATTACACTCTATGGAGCACTATGTGGGTCCTATTACACTGTATAAGCACTATGTGGGCCCTATTACACTGTATGACCACTATGTGGGTCCTATTACACTGTATGGAGAACTATGTGGGGCCCATTACACTGTATCAAGCACTATGTGGGGCCCATTCCACTGTATGAAGCACTATGTTGGGCCCATTATACGGTGTGGAGCATTATGTGGGGCCCATTACACTATATTGAGCACTATTTGGGGCCCATTACTCTTTATGAAGCACTATGTTGTGCCCATTACACAGTACGGAGCACTATGTGCTGCCCATTACACTGTATGGAGCACTGAGTAGGGCACATTACACTGTATGGCGCACTATGTGGGGCTATTATACAGTATGGAGCATTATGTGGGGCCATTATACAGTATGGAGCACTATGTTGGGCCCATTACACTGTATGGAGCACTATGTAAGGCCAATTACACTGTATGGAGAACTATGTGGGGCCCATTACACTGTATGATGCACTATGTGGGGCCCATTACACTGTATGGTGCTCTATGTGAGGCCCATTGCACTGTATGAAGCATTGTGTGTGGCCCTTTCCACTGTATGGTCCCTTTTACACTATATGGAGCACTATGTCGGGCCCATTACACTTTATGGAGCACTATGTGGGGCCTCTTTCACTGTATGGAGGACTATGTGGGGCCCATGGCACTGTATGGAGGACTGTGTGGGGTCCACTACACTGTATGTAGCACTATTTGGGGCCCATTTCACTGTATGGAGTATTATGTCTTGCACATTACACTGTATGGAGCATTATGTGGGGCCCATTACACTTTATGGAGGACTATGTTGGGCCCATTACACTGTATGGAGAACTATGTGGGGCCCATTACACTGTATGGAGCACTGTGTGGTGCCCATTCCACTGTATGGGACATTATGTTTGGCCCTTTATGCATTATGTGGCCCCATTACACTGTATGTAGCACTATGTCAAGGCCTTTATACTGTATGGAGGACTATGTTGGGCCGATTAAACTGTATGGAGGACTATGTGGGGCCCATTACACTGCATGAGCTCTCTGTGGACCCATTCCGCTGTATGAAGCATTATGTGGGGCCTATTGTACTGTATGGAGCACTCTGTGGGGCCCATTATACTGTATGGAGGACTATGTTGGGCCCATTGCACTATATGGAGGACTATGTGGGGCCCATTACACTGTATAGAGCACTATGTGGGACCAATTACACTGTATGGAGCACTATTTGGGGCCCATTACACTGTATGGAGCACTATGTAAGGCCCATTACACTATATGAGCACTATGTGGTGCCCATTACACTGTATGGAGCTCTATGTGAGGCCCATTACACTGTATGAAGCATTATGTGTGGCCCTTTCCGCTCTATGGTCCCTTTTACACTGTATGGAGCACTGTTTGGGGCCTATTACACTGTATGGAGCACTATGTGGGGCCCATTACACTGTATGGAGGACTATGTGGGGCCCATGGCACTGTATGGAGGACTATGTGAGGTCCATGGCACTGTATGGAGGACTTTGTGGGGTCCACTACACTGTATGTAGCACTATTTGGGGTCCATTTCACTGTATGGAGCATTATGTCTTGCACATTACACTGTATGGAGCATTATGTGGGGCCAATTACACTCTATGGAGGACTATGTTGGGCCCATTACACTGTATGTAAAACTATGTGGGGACCATTTCACTGTATGGAGTATTATGCCTTGCACATTACACTGTATGGAGCACTGTGTGGTGCCCATTCCACTGTATGGAACACTATGTCGGGCCCATTGTACGGTATGGAGCATTATGTGGGGCCCATTACACTGTATCAGCACTATGTGGGGCTCATTACACTTTATAGAGCCCTGAGTGGGGCCCATTACACTTTATGAGCACTATGTGGGGCCCATTACACTGTATTGAGCAGTATGTGGCGCTCATTACACTTTTTAGAGCCCTGAGTGGGGCCCATTACACTGTATGAAGGACTATGTGGGACCCATTACACTGTATGGAGGACTATGTGGGGTCCACTACACTGTATGGAGCACTACGTGGGGCCCATTTCACTGTATGAAACGTTATGTCTGGCCCTTTATGCATTATGTTGCGCCATTACACTGTATGTAGCACTATGTCAAAGCCATTATACTGTATGAAGTGCTATGTGGGGCTCATTAAACTGTATGGAGGACTATGTGGGACCCATTACACTGTATGAGCTCTATGTGGACCCATTACACTTTATGGAGCACTATGTTGGGCTCATTACACTGAATGGAGGACTATGTGCTGCCCATTACACTGTATGGAGCACTATGTGGGGCCCATTACACTGAATGGAGGACTATGTGGGGTTCACTACACTATATGTAGCACTACTTGGGGCCCATTTCACTGTATGGACTACTATGTGGGTCCTATTACACTGTATGAGCGCTATGTGTTCCCATTACACTGTATGAAGAACTATATGGGGCCCATTCCACTGAATCGAGCACTATGTGGGGCCCAGTCCACTGTATGGAGCACTATGTTGGACCCATTATATGGAATGGAGGACTATGTGTTCCCATTACACTGTATGGAGAACTATATAGGGCCCATTACACTGTATCGAGCACTATGTGGGGCCCATTCCACTGTATTGAGCACAATGTTGGGCCCATTATACGGAATGGAGCATTATGTGGGGCCCATTACACTGTATGAGCAATATGTGGGGCCCATTACACTTTATTGAGCACTATATCGGGCTCATTACACTGTATAGGGCACTTTATAGGGCCCATTATACAGTATGCAGCACTATGTGGGGCCTATTACACTGTATAAAGCACTGTCCTCTGCACGCACACCATCCCATCAGTCCATGCGCCCTCTCATTAGTCTGTGCGCGTGCAGAGGAGTACTGTGTTATATGAAGAGACTAGATCAGCGTTTGAACTGGCAGAGGTGGGTAGTTATTTTTATTTTTTAATGTGGGGCCATTATACCAGTATGGAGCATCATGTGAGGCTATTATACTGTATGGAGCATCATGTGGGGCCATTATACTGTATGGAACATCATTTGAGACCATTATACTGTATGGAACATTATGTGGGGCCATTATACTGTATGGAACATCATGTTGGGCCATTATAGTGTATGGAGCACTGTGGGGCCATTATACTGCATGGAGCACTATGTGGGGCCCTTTAGACTGTATGTAGCACTATGTGGTCCCATTATACTGTATGGAGCACTATGGGGGGCCCATTATACTGTATGGATCACTGTGTGGGGCCTTTTTACTGTATGGATTACTTTTTCTGCCCATTGTACTGTATGGAAGAGCTGTGTGGGGATTACAGTTGGAGAATCATACTGTGCATGTTGGAGGAATTGAGGAAGGGGGATACAGTAGGGTCATCGTACTGTGCATGTGGAGGAATTCACTGTAGGGGTAGCATACTGTGTTTGGGGCACTTTTGTTTGCATCTTACTTTATCTGTTTTATTCAAGTTTTTTTTATCCTTTGTTAATACATATTTAAATTGGGCCATATACTTTTTACTGCTCTTATATAACATATTATATTATTCCACTAGAATTCCAAAAGTTAATCGTTTTATTTGAGAAGGAAAAAGTTCCTCAACCGTAGACTTTTTTTTTAACAAATATCAAGGTTGCCCGCGACTTTGTCCAAGCTTTTAACTTTGACCCTATGTGTATTTGAGTTTGACATCCCTGGCTTAAAGGGTTATTCTCATCATGATAAAGGGTTACAATTGCAAAGAGGTTGTAAAAACAAACAACTTTTCCATTTTCCTCTTGATTAAAAATCCTCTCCATTTTCAAGACAGACCTCCACTGCAATCGTGGCTAGTATCTTAGGCTTGGAGTGGAGTGCTTAAAATCTCTTTGCAATAGACTCTATAGAGCACTAATGTATGAGTTGTTTTTCTAAACTAAAACCTCAGTATTAAGGATAAATTACCATGTTGGCACTTTGCGATAAATGATTGAGTTTTGGATTGCAGTTTGGGCACTTGGTCTCTAAAAGTTTCGCCATCACTGATATAGACAATCGTTCCACAGTCTGGTATAAATACTGTGCTCGGTCAGTCCACACCTAGTGTAAATGCTGGGGTCAAACAGTCTATAGTGTCCTGTGAATGTTGTGGTCAGTCTTTCCACAGACTAGTGCAAATGATGTAGACATTCAATTTACAGTCTGATGTTCGGTCGGTCCATAGTCTAGTGTAAATACTGTAGTCACTTGGTCCACGGTGTATTGTTAATGCTGCGGCCAGTCTCATGTAATTGCGGCATTGCAGTGTATTCTATTACTTTGGAAGACAGAGGATAAGGAGAAGAAATGTTCCCTATCTCTGTACCTGAGATATGGTGGTGTTATACTAGGAGTTGTGTATAGAAGATATACAGGTGAAAAACACAAACAGTACTATATATTCTCATGTATCAGGAAGGTGTTTTTACACATCTGTTGGTCTGGAAATCACGCCTAGACCAACAGTTATTATCAGTAATTTATATTAATTACCTGTCTTTTGATTCTTGTGATTCTTTTTGCAGTCGACAAGAAATATTGTCACACTTCACGTTCCACCATCACACTGGGCGTGAGAGGTATAATAATACGTTTCTGCAATTCAATAAAAATGATTGACTAAAAAATAATAGATGATTAATTTTATTGTGCTTGTTACACTACAGTATTTCTTATTCATGTGAAGTCACATTTAATCAATCAAAAATATTTTTGTTTAATTTTTGTACTATTATGCGACATTAACACATTTATTGTAGTTAAATCCCTACCTTCCTCTCACCTTCCAATCCCCTTCCAAAAATCAGGAGGAAGAGAGAAGAAAAAAAGAAAAGCCAAAAAAGAAAACAATATGTGCCATAGCGGCAGACCAGGATATGGGGCCCGTGAGTCGGGCTCCCCCTTGCCTGGTATCGCACTTTCTATTTTATTGTACAGTTGAAAGCAATGATGGAAGAGAGAGTTGTCAGGTCCCTCCTCTATCCTTCTCCCTCTGCGTCTGAGCTCTGACATCTCAGCGCAGCGGGGTCGATGATATCATTACATTATGCCAGCTCTGCCAAGCAGTGCAGAGCTGCAGACCCCAAACTGAGGAAACCGGAGTAGCGGGGGAATGAGGAGAGGTCAGTATTTTTTTTTTAATTAGTGGAGGCTATATTACTGTTTGGAGAGCTTTGAGGGGCCCTAAAAGAGTTTGCAAGCCTATGTAGGGACCATTATACAGTTTTCAAGGCTATATAGGGGTCGTGATACAGTTTGAAGGGCTATATGGGGGACATTATACAGTTTACAGGGCCATATAAGGGGGCCATTACACAGCTTGCAGGGTTATATTAGTACCATTGTACAGTTTGCAGGGCTGTGTACGGGCCCAAAAACAGTTTGCAAGGCTATGTAGGGGGCATTTATACAGTTTGCTATGTGGGAACCCTAAAACAATTTTTGCACGGCTATGTTGGGGCCACTATACATTTTGCAGGGCTATATGGGGGTCATTATACAGTTTGCAGGGCTGTGTGGGGGTCATTATACAGCTTGAAGGGCTATGTGGGGGTCACTATACAGTTTGCAGGGCTGTGTGGGGGCCCTGAAACTATTTGCAGGGCTATATGGGGGTCATTATACAGTTTGCAGGGCTGTGTGGGGGCCCTAAACCTAAACCTTTGCAGGGCTATGTAGGACCTTTATAGAATTTACAGGGCTATATAGGGGACATTATACAGTTTGCAGGGCTGTGGGGGGGCCCTAAAACAGTTTGCAGTCTGTGTAGACCATTATACTATTTGGAGAGCTTTGGGGGGGGGGGCAATTATTCTGTTTGCAGGGCTATATGGGAGCCATTATAATGTTTGGAAGGCTAGTAAGGTCCTTTATACTGTGTACCAGCCATTATAGATTTTGGAGGGTTGTGTTGCGGCCATCATATTGTGTATAGCTTTGTGTAGGAGCCATAATACTGTGTGGAGTGGTGTAAGAGCCATTATACTATATAGTGGGCCGTTATACTGTATGGTGTGCTGTGTTGGGGCCATCATACTGTGTTGGGGTCACTGTGGGGCTATCATACTTTGCAGGAGTGGAGGGTAATATAGAGTCATCACACTATGATTTTAGGGTGATATGTAGGAATTCACTGTGGGAGTATCATACTGTGTTTGAGGGGCACTATGATTGTCATCATACTTTATGGGGACCATGAAAGGGGTATTTTAATGCATGGGAACACTAAGGGTCTTCAATAGTGAGAAAATTACTTTTTAAGTTCTGAGTTTTGCTCTTCTATGACCTTGTTAAATTTTTTTTTCATACTTTGGTGGAGTAATTTGGCATTTATTCTGATCGATAATTAGGAATTACTTACCTCTTCTGTGTCATCTTGACCTGTTTCACCCCTCCTGTTTGTGTGTGCTCCCTGTGATGACAATGGCCTGAGCTGTAACTCTACAGCCGCAAGTTCTAACATAATATGATGTCACGCCTCTATGACATCGTAAAAAAAGATGGGGACAATTTGGTATGGGGGTTGCGTACATTCTGCTGCTACCTTACCTGCAATTTACTAATGTTCTGTAACTCTTTAAATTAAATACTCTAATGCAAATTAAAGCTTAAACGTAAATTTGTATCAAATTAAAAAGATTTATTCATTTTTAAAATGTTTAAAAAAAAGCTAAATTTGCTCCCTCCGCCCCAAGGTTTGGCAGTATTATTACAGAAATGTTGGTCATCAAAGCAAACAGATTTTAGCTTAATGCCACGTTCAAACATTTAGTATATTGTCAGTATTTTACATCAGTATTTGTAAGCCAAAACCAGAAGTTGGTGAAAAATACAGAAGTGGTGACGTGTTTCTATTATACTTTTCCTTTGAATGAATACAACGGTATCTCAGGCAGTCCCTTTGACAATGAATGAAGAAGTGATCTCAGCTCGGCATTGTTGAGATCGATGGTGATCCTTGTTGATGGATCCCCAGTGATCAAAACATTATCATCTATCATATGGTAAAAAATGAATGATGATATTTGGATGCAATTTGACCCAAGGACATTTTTCTTTAGATATACGAGTCCTTAATTACATTAGTTTTAACTTGCTGGCTTAGAATTAGCATGTATTCTGATAATTACAATTATTTTTAGTGATTACCTGTGCTGTGTCACCTCTTCCACATCTTTATACTTCACCACAATGACATCAACTGCACAAGTGATTGGAATGTAGAAAGCTGAAAGTTCTAAGTAATTGTGACATCATCAGTGAGGACCAGCAGTGGATGCAGGAAAGTACGTTATCATCTATCCTATGGTAAAAAATGAATGATAATATTTGGATGCAATCTGACCCAAGGAAATTTTTCTTCAGATATACGAGTCCTTAAAGGGAATCTGTCACTCCCTGGCACTTATCTGACCTCCTAATATGGGCATACAGGTGATAGAAATGTAAATCTATACCTACCTGTATGCGTCATATTAGAGGTCTTGTTGCTGGGAAATTGCTTGTTATTCTTTCAGATTTCTGATGCTTGCAGGCTCGGGGCCCGTTATAAATCCCTGCCCCCTATATTAATTGTAATGTTTCCCCCCTCCCCTGCACGCTCTAGTGACCTCCGGCGTGCGCAACACTAAGGTGCTCTCCCCACTTCCTCCCTGCATCATCATCGTTAGGAACCATATGTATATGCATATGTTTCCTAATGATGATGATGCAGGGAGGAAGTGGGGAGAGCACTTTAGTGTTGCGCACGCTGGAGGTCACTGGAGCGGAAGCCACACGAGATCCCTCCTGTACGATGAGCATAGAAGGGAGGAAGAAGTGTGTAGGCACGAGATTTAGGCGCGGCACAGGGAACTGTGACCTGCAGGGGAGGGGGGAAACATTATAATTAATACAGGAGGCGGGGATTTCCTGAGGGCCCCAGCCCTGCAAGAATCAGAAACCTGAAAGAATAAAAAGCAATTTCACAGCAACCAGACCTCTAATACGAGGCATACAGGTTTACATTTCTATCACCTGTATGCCCAGGTCAGATAAGTCCCAGGGGTGAGAGATTCCCTTTAACTACATTCGTTTAACTTGCTGGCTTAGAATTCGCATGTATTCTGATAATTATAATTATTTATAGTGATTACCTGTGCGTGTCACCTCTTCCACATCTTTATGCTTCACCACAATTACATCAACTGCACAAGTGATTGGAATTGATAAAGCTGAAATTTCTAGAGCTGAAAGTTCTAAATAATTGTGACATCATCAATCAGGACCAGCAGAGCATGAGCAGATGACATTTAACTTGCTGGCTTAGAATAAGGCTATGTTCACACATGTTGGGTTTTTCAGCGTCAAAAATATGCAGCAAAAACCTAATCTCTGCCAGGAAATCAGCTGCGTCAAAAATGCAGGTTTTGCTGAGTTTTTTTCAGCGTTTTTTCACTGTCCTTCTGTCTCTATTTATGCTGTACATAAAGTTCTGTGAAAAAAAGAATCCCATTCTTTTTTGCCATCAAAAACGCTGAAAAAACACTGATGCAAATTTTGATGTGTTTTTTTCAGCGTTTTTTCACCACCCATTACTTCCTATGGTTGAAAAAATGCTGAAAAAACGCTGAAAGAAGCAACATGCTCTATTTTCCAAAAACCCAACCAAGGCACAAAATATGCAACAACAAAAGAAACCATGATGTGTGAACAGAGAATTCTGGTTTCTCATAGACTTTGCTGGTACTGCAAAACGGAGCTGAAAATTTACATAAAATTCTACAGCAAAAACCGCTGAAAATCCCAACATGTGTGAATATAGCCTTAGCATGTATTCTGATAATTATAATTATTTATAGTGATTACCTGTGCTGTGTCACCTCTTCCACATCTTCATGCTTCACCACAATGACAACAACTGCACAAGTGATTGGAATGTAGAGAGCTGAAAGTTCTAAGTGATTGTGACATCACTTCTCTATGACATCATCAGTGAGGACCAGCAGAGGATGCAGGAAAGGAAGTTATCATCTATCCTACGGTATAAAATGAATGATAATATTTGGATGCAATCTGACCCAAGGACATTTTTCTTTAGATATACGAGTCCTTAATTACATTCATTTGACTTGCTGGCTTATAATTAGCATGTATTCTGATAATTATAGTGATTACCTGTGTGGTGTTACCTTAGCCACATCTTCATGCTTCACCACAATGACATCAACTGCACAAGTGACTGGAATGTAGAGAGCTGAAAGTTCTAAGTGATTGTGACATCACTTCTCTATGACATCACCAGTGAGGACCAGCAGAGGATGCAGGAAAGGAAATTAGATAATCACATAAAGTGTCACAATGGTGGAGAGTGTGTAGCACCCTGAGGATTCGGCTGCTACAGGGGTATTACACCTCAAGCCAGAGGTGTGATATTCCACTCCCGGGTAAGGATGGAGTGTGGAACTGAGCTCAGTTAGCTGCATGCACTACACACATCCCATTTCCGAGGAACAGACCGATGGTACTCCCACTAGAGAAATGTGCAGGTACGACAGTGTCTGTTCCTGGCTGGAGTGGGAGGGGGGTGGAACATCCCAGTAGTGTAGGGGCAGATAGGGGGAGCAGTCTGGGTAGTGCTAGGAGCTCATTGGGTGCTGGTCACCTGAGCTCACACATAGAGGGAGTATATAAGGTGGGCACCATCTTAGGACAGGGTCTTTTGCAGAGTGAGATCAGTCTGTCAGAGCAGAGGAGAAGAGCAGCTCCAAGGCCAAGAGAGAGAGAGAGGAGAAAGAAAGACCCAGAGGGGGAGAAAGAAGGAACTCCAAGAGCCCAAATTAGACCAGAGGGTGAAGAGTTGGCAACAGGGTACCGGATCCCAAGCTGGCAGAGGCTACAGCACACCTTAGCCAGGAACCGGAGGTCGTGGGCAGGATCGATCTGCCACGATCACCCACCAAATCCACCCGGAAGGCAGACCAGGAATAGGGTCAGGGAACCCAGAGACAAGGGTTTACCACCAAGAGGCCCGAGGGAGCCGGACATAGGTGGATCCCTGGTGGGGAAGGCCAGAGAAGAGGACAGGACAGAAAGGGAGCTCAGGACCACGCTCCAGAATCACCTGGGGGTTGGCTGAGTCCAGGACCTGGTGGACGCAGCACGGCTCGGGTGGTCACTCAAGGCCGGAGTGACCAGAACAACTGCAGTAAGTAAACAAACCCTGAACTGCACAGCCCGACTCTGAGTCTCATTTCCATCCCCGCTGCACCACCACAACCCCCATCCTCTGCAACTGACCCCCTGAGGCTATACCCCTCCCGTTGGGGGTTATACTACCTGAGCTGCACATACATCACCAGCCTCAGCGGACCCTGCTGCAGCGGCGGCCGTATTGACCGCAATTCAACGGGTGGCGTAGTCGACACAAAAGAACATCTAGTAACATCATAAGGACTGCCACACACTGAGCTTGACACCCTGGGCACGGACCGGGTCACAGCCACTCGGAGACTACAACCCCCATCTGATCCGGCTCCGGGTATCCCCAACAACACTGGCCCAGGGGGCGCGTCAAGTGCGCAAGACATTATAAAGGCAGATACTTAAGGGGTAATAAAACCCACCTGACCACAAACCTTCCCTTATAATAACAACCATACACACAGTTTCTTTATTGGAGAGGTGTCTGATCGTAGCATTATTGAATGTTGTTTTCAACATGATATAGGAATTAATAAAAAGATAGGTGTAAGTTTCCCTGTAGGCAAAGTCCTTGGCAATGATGGCTCCTTCATGAAATGCCAAAATCAGAAAAATCAGATTCAGATTTCTATATATTCGGACCACATGCGCAGATACATGCAATGTTAGCCTCCACCACTACCCGATAGAACCACAACCAGCTTCAGAGATGTACAATGACTCCTGCTCCCATAGTACTAAAACTTCACCCATTACCTTGTTAACTCTAATGGAATTAACTGGTCAACTTAGTAAGTGAAATATTATGTAATGGAGCACCTTCCTGTACCCTGGTTACAATTCTCGAAATCTACAGCAAATATAACATGTATCCACACACCACTTGTCATTTATTTATTCATTTTTAATTTGATTACTTTTTTCCAAAATTTAACGAAATAACTAACCAAGGACTTCCCAATAGCTCACCACCCATGTAACCCCACAGGTAACTTAACCTCCGAATTTAAAAAGGGAGGGAGGACAGGAGGGACACAATATTCTTTTCCACTGCAAACTCGAACATCTTCCCCCAAATACATATATAGTCTACTCTACTAACTGACCCACAGACTCTACCTTCCATCCATCCAGGCCTTGCTTTACTCGAGCAAAATATCATTAACCCCTTCCTGCCCAATACTGCCATACCAACTCTATGCCTTTTCCTGCATCTTCTCCGTACTACCATGCGCATCAATCTACCTGTGCATAAAACCTTAAGGCTATGTTCACACACGTTGCGTTTTTGCTGCATTCTTTTTATACAAATTAAAAGCTGCTTTTTACATTACCAGCAAAAGCTATAAGAGTTCAGAAATCTCATGCATAAGCTTGTTGTTTTTTTCCTCACTGACTTGGAAAACTGCTTCTTTTTTGACAACTGCAGCATGTCAATTCTTTCAACGTTTTTTCACCCACAGAGAGCTATGAGTAAGAGCAAAAAAAGCAGCAATAATGCAGCAAAAAACTCTGCCATCAGGTTTTGCAGCATTTTTAGTGAAACAAAAGCAGGTATAGCAGTATGTGAAAGTTAAAACCCATTTATTTTTGTGATTTTCCCAAGTTTAAACCAAAATGTCTTGGTCTCCTCACATGAGCATGGCTGTTAGTACTAGTACAGTTTAATTAATCCCTTCCCAACCTTCGACATACTGGGTACTCAATGGCGATTTTGCGTGCACAGTAACTGTGCGCACACGATCACCGCCGGGTGTTCAGCTAACATCATAGCTGACACCCGGCTCTCACTGCCATGAGCGGGGCCCTCACTGCTCATGGCAGTTTAACCCCCCAAATGCTCCGATCGATATCGATCACAGTGTCGAGCCCAGGGGATGGTGGGGAGGACTCGGCGCCCGGGCCTTGTTGTTAGGTTTTGAGGGATGTCGTGGTAGTCGGCTCCTGGGCCCGTACCCTGGGCCTCTCTTTAAAAAGGGTGAACAATTATATCAATATTCGTGACACCACCTGTGGTGTCTGGTGAGGATCACCAGCGCTGTGGCAGCCCACTGAGGCCGGTGTTAAGGCAGCTTGGGTGGTATAGCTCCCCACAGGTGGAGCTAGGCCTCAGGACAGCGTAGGAGAAGATATGCAGGGATGCAGGACAGAGGTGACCCAGCCGGGCCAGAGTAAGAACAGGGACAGACACGATAGTCACTTCAGTACCTGAACCACCTGGTGTACACCCTGCTTCTGGTGGGCAGGAGTGGTGTCTGTCCCAACATGGAGCTGTTGACACCAATCCTCCACCTGGGTTGCAGGGTCATTATCCTCCACTTCGTCTGGTGAGGTTAAGGACTCCGACGTGTGAATGGAGTTGTTATTTACAGCATGTAACTTGGCAACAGTGGCATAGCGTGGTAATCTAACCTCATCTTCCCCATAGTTGAGAAGACGGACGGGCACCCTCCCATTGCGTACATCCACTACCTCTCTGGCAGTTAAGAGTGTAGGTCTGTGCTCGGAGCTAAGGGGTTCTACTACCGCCTGGTAGCTCTGTCCTTTAAGACCTATTGCTGCTCTGCACCAGATAAGCATTTCACTCATTGGGGGGATCACAATGGGTATGGGGTCTTTTACCCGCACATTACCAATCTCACCACCGGATAGCCTTACTTGCTGCTGGTACATCAGGGCTTGGATCTCCTTCTGCAGCGCCCTTCTCTGCCCTGGCCTGTCAGTGTCAGCTATCTGTTGGAGCAATAGCACAACTTCTCCGAAACAGTTACCAACAATATTAGTGCCAAGTACCATATAAAAATTGGTATCATCAGGATTAGTCTCTACTACAATTAGTCCCTGGTCCTTCAGTTCCACTCTTCCCACCTTTACTGTCACATCCTTAACCCCGACTAGGTTAAGGGGGAGGCCGTTTGAGGCATAAACGGAAAGATTTGGAGCTGGCGGGCGTAGTTCGTCTATGGACCAGAACCTTCTGTAGAGGACGTCAGGCATGATGGTTACCTGAGATCCTGTGTCTAGCAGAGCATGTGTCGGAATGCCGTCCAGCACAATGGACAGGAAAGGTCTTCCTCCCATGAACCGGCTGTACCAGTCTGATGGGCCTGGAGAACCTACTCCTGGGTGTCGGCCCTCGGCCACAGGGTTTTCTCGTTTAAAGGACAGCTATGGATGCTGTGGCCGGACTTGTGGCAGCGGTGGCAGACAGGGTCCCTCGGTGGACGGCGTTGGTCGCTGATCCTCCCAGGGGGTGGCGTTATCCTCCTCCTCCTTCTCATCCAGGGGACATCCTCAGGGCTGTTGGCTAGCAGGATCTTACCTTCCTCCTCTGGCTCCGTCCTAAGCTGCAGGGCACTCAGCACAGTGGTCAGGGTTTTTCTCAACTGACGCACTTCAGAGCGCAGGCTGTCCAGCTCACTAGGGGACGTTGCTTGCACCTTGGCTTCAGCAGCCACTGGGGAAAAGGCGGATGCTGCAGGCACTGGGGTGGCCCCACCCTGGCAACATTGGATAGCAGTTGTTTCCAGGGGCTGCAGTCCTTTTATAGCCATGTCCTTAAGGGTGTCAAAGGTGGCATCTGGATGATCCAGGGACCACCAAAGCACAGTCCTGCTCTCCTCTTGGGACCTCAGTCCCCGGATAAACTGTTCCTTCAGCATTTTATTTTCATCGTTGATGCTGGTTGGACTAACCTGTTTCAGAGCTCGCAGGGCCCCTTGTAACCGCCAGGCATAGTCCCGAACACTGTCCTCCGGTTGCTGAGAGCAGTTGTAGAACCTCATCCGGAGGTCTGTCTCGGTACGATTCTCAAAGATTGTCTGTAACTTTTTAAAGATTGCGGACACTGATTCCTGGTCTGCGGCCGACCATGTTTCTACTTCTCGCTCCGCAGCACCAGTCAATTGTCATAATACAACGGCAGCTCTTTGCTTACCTGTCATAGAGTACATGTCCAGAATACCGCATATTTTCCGCTTAAATCTAGACAGGGTATCTGGTTTGCTGCTGTACTGGGGGAGCCACTTCGCTCCAGGGATATACGGTAGAGCCATAGGTATGACAGGGGTTACAGGCGCTGCTGGTGGAGCGGCTGCTTCGGCCTGCTCAGCGTCGGGCGCGGGTTGAACATCAGGGCCGTTAACGGGTATTCCGTCGTTGTGCTGTTTCTCGGACATTCTGGCGCCCCCCTAGCGAACCGTGGCCTACCTTTTTTTCTCTTCTTCCGGTAGGCCGCAGCTCCGCAGGTGACGGTCTTCTTCAGGACCTTGCGTCGCTTGCGTCCTACGTCAGAGCGTCCAGCAATGCTCCTTCCAGGACCTGGCGCTTCCTGGTCTGATGTCGAGGTGTGGGGCGTGTCCGGGGCTTCGCGCGCTTTTGCAGGTACGCCCCTCAGTTTCCCGCGGTTACGCCCTTCTTCTCGCTCAGCGGCCCAACAATGGCGGCAATCTTCGCCACAGTTAAATACACAGGGTTTTTTTTGATTAAAGGCGCACAGTACCCGGTGGCAATGGGCATAACACTCCGTCGTTGCAGCGGGCACGGAATCCTGTTCGTGACGCCAGGAAAGAGAACTGTCAAGCCCAGGGGATGGGGAGGACTCGGCACCCGGGCCTTGTTGTTAGGTTTTGAGGAATGTCGCTGTAGTCGGCTCCCGGGCCCATACCCTGGTCCTCTCTTTAAAAAAAGTGAATAATTATATGAAAGTTCGTGACGCCACCTGTGTTGTCTGGTGGGGGTCACCAGCGCTGCGGCAGCCCACTGAGGCCGGTGTTAAGGCAGCTTGGGTGGTATAGCTCCCCACAGGTGGAGCTAGGCCTCAGGGCAGCGTAGGAGAAGATATGCAGGGATGCAGGACCGAGGTGACCCAGCCGGGCCAGAGTAAGAACAGGGACAGACACGATAGTCACTTCAGTACCTTTTACTGATGGTATTCAAGGCACAATCCGGAGCACTGTAGGGTGAGATCCTCCCACAGTGAGCGGGTATAGAGCCTCCTGTTTCTTGCCTTTGTGTAGTAAGTTTCTGACCTGCCTGGAGCTAGGCCTAACTTTGTCGCTGTCCTGCACCGGCTGACTTTGTGGGAGGGCCTTCTCTTGGAGTACACGCTCCCAGCTTCCGGGGCCTCTGTGACTCCTGGCTCTGTTACCTATCAGCTCTTTGGTGATCCTGGGACCTGAAGTCTTCCAGGGGTCTCCGGTTGTCTCTACAGGGGGATATACGGCCCTGTAGACGCGGACCCGGTGTCTGGTATATGTTTCTGGGGTGAGCTTGTACAGCTCCTCTGCCCCCAATGCTACTCACTCCTCTAGCCTTTGGCCTCGCTCGGGACCCTCACTAGGCTATACACACTAGCGGCAGCTTGCCGCGCTTCACCGCTCTTATGGCGTCGGCACACCTTGGGCTCTAACTGAGCTCCCTGAGTCTAGCTTGCAGGAGCCTTGTGCTCCACTGCTGAACTATTAGCTGAGTTCTCTGGACTAGACTGAACTGCCTAGCTCCACCTTCCCTTTTTATATCCCTAACGGGCTCCCTCTGGTGGTCTGAGGTGGAAGGTGGAGGTGCATGTATACTGTGGGGGCCTCTTGTGGAGAATTCCGTTTATGCACCCCTCTAGGATCTGTGGCACTCATGCGCAGCAGGGGCGCCTCAACAGCATTTAGAAGGCAGGGAGATCGGCGTCCCTGTGACGCCATCGCGGGGGCCCGATCGCTAACTTGGTGACCCGATGTCGTCATGGGGCTATGGCAAGCCCTTTAGACCATGGGCAGTGCATGGTCTAAGGAGCTTGTATTAGTGCAGCACTGACAGTTATAAACCATTGCAATGCTTATGCACAGCATTTCAGGCACATGAAAATGAAAGAGTCACTGGTGTGTCGGAACTGACAGAAAGTCGCCCTGCAGGTGGTTGCAGAAGTTCTCTTCGTTTGGCATTACAGACACCTTCTTAGGTGCTACCTCCCTCCGACTAATTGACACTCAGGCCTGGGTGATTAAATACTTGCTGTTTGCTAGAGGGAGGTGCTGATGATATTCACATGACCCCTTGTGAAGGCTTGGAGCTAATGCAGTCTGCTTACTTCCTCTTTGGTGCTAAGAGGTCGTGTGTGTAATCTCTCTGAAGTCGGCTCAAGCTAAGTTATTTCCCCGTGTCTGTCTCCCCTTGCTGTCTTTAGTTGTTAGTGGGGACTGACTAGCGCTCACCCCCCCCTTCCCTAGCCAGGGTGTAGCTCTAGAGAGATACAGGGTTTTAGGTTCCTGTTCATGAGCAACTAATATAGGGACGGTAAGGAAGACAGGGTGATATCAGATCAGCCTAGGAGGTCTCCACCCCCTCTTTCTTTAATGTCTGGGGTCCCATCCCCTCATTCCTTCATGTTGAACTTTGTCTTTCCTACACTGTGTGTGAGAGAAAGTCCCATAGAGGGTCTAAGTAAAAAAGTAAAAAAAAAAAATTGCAAAAATATTTTTTTAAAAATCACAAATTAATGATAATAAAATAGTAATAATAAATAATAATAATAATAATAATAATATATATATATATATGTGTATATATTGTACCCATATTGTACCCATGAATTTGTATTATTATGTAGAAAAAAAAGTACACGTTTGGTATCGCCGGGTCTGAAACGGCCCGCCCCATAAAACTATCACGCTAGTTAACCCCTTCAGTGAACACTATAAAAAAAAACAAGGCATAAAACTCTGCTTTTTCATCATACTGCTGAACAAAAAGTGGAATAAAACACGATCAGAAAGACAAATGTAAATAAAAATGGTGTGGCTGAAAATGTCATTGCGCAAAAAAAGCCGCAGTACAGCTCCGTCAGTGGAAAAATAAAAAAAAATATAGCTCTCAGACTAAAGCAATGCAAAAATAATTATTTTTTCTATAAAATAGTTTTTATTGTGTAAAAGCGCCAAAACATAAAAACAATATAAATGTGGTATCGCTGTAATCATACTGACCTGAAGAATAAAGCTGCCTTATCAATTTTACCACACGAAGAATGGCATGAAAAAAAATCCTGAATTGTTGTTTTTTTTTCATTCTGCCTCCTAAAAATTGCAATAGAAAGCAATCAAACAACTTTATATGCCTGAAAATGGTACCAATATAAACGTCAACTCGTTCCTTAACAAACAAGCCCTGACATGACTCTGCAGGCAGATATATGGAAAAATTATAGCTCTCAAAATATAGCAATGCAAAAACTTTGTATTGCAAACTAAAAGTGTCTTTTAGTGTGTGACAGCAGCCAAACATAAAAAAAAAAATCTAAATCGGGTATCGCTGTAATCGCACGGACCCGAAGAATAAAGTCGTAAAAAATAAATAAAACCAATTCTTCAACTGCTATTGATTTTTTCATTCTGCCTCCCAAAGATTGCAGTATGGCTCAGCTAACATTTATCCAGTATTCTACTATGAGCGCTTACACTGGGGTTTCCATGTAAATCTCTGAAATACGTGATTCAGACGGAACCCCCGGTGGAAGATTCCCTATGAGACAGATGGAGACACTGTGGATGCTATCTAGCCTATGATCCGCCACAGTTTTGTGCACTTCTGAAAAGAAGGACAATGCTGAACAGAGGCCATATGTAGTCCAAAGTAACTCTGCTGCCTCATTATAGTGAATGGATCCCTCGAGGGTTTCATCTGAATGATGTCACTCGGAGATTTAGATGGAAACCCAAAAGTGAGTGCTCAGCGTAGAGTGCAGGATAAATGTGATCCAAAATGTTATATAAAATGTTCCCAACAAAAACTTCAAATCAATCCACAAAAAAACAAGTCCACTCAGGACCATCATCTTTTAACGGAAATATAGGGGGCTTCCACATTACTTTCAGCACAAAGGCTCTGGAAAAAGGAAATGGCTTTTCATCCCCCAAAAGAAATTCCGCAAATTTTGAGCTACAAAATTCAAATAAACCCCTCCCTTCTGAGCCCCACAGTGTGCCTAAACCACATTGAGCATCCCCAGGTTTGGCATTTCTGTACCGATGAGAGCCAGCCTAATTTATGGGTGCGTGTCTCTAGAAGCGTGAGCTGGGCACTGCAATGTACTTGTCACTACAATGGCAATTTGCAATTTTCACTCAGAGACTATCACTGCTGCTTGTTTCTGAAAAACACCCATGGAGTCAATATTGTCACTACACCTGTAGATAAATTCCCAGAAGAATATAATTTCCAAAATGGGGTCACTTGAGGGGGGATTCTGCTCTTCTAGCACTTAGGGGCTCTGTATATGGAGTCCACAAACTAATCTAGGAGGCAAACATCGCTCTGTCCCTCCCGATAGGTGAGAACAAAGTCAAGAAAATCCACCACTGAGTTTGAGGATTCAGTCTATGGTCAGGCCGACAAATATAACCTAGAAAAATACAATGCATAGAAATCCTACAAAGTAAATAGTTACACATGTAAAAAAAAACATAGGGTACTTAGTTAACATTTTTTAACTTTTCTTTTTGTTACATTGGGCCAAATTTTTCTCACAAGTCAGTTTCCAATTCTTCTGGAAAATGTTAATTTGGCTGCGTGCCCACTATGCGTTTTTCAAGCTTTTTTGCCACTGAATTTCTACAGCGAAAATGCTTAAAAAACGCTTGGTAATACGTGCCCCATGGTCCCCAATGATAATCCGCATGTGCTGTGCACATGCTGCAGAAATTTCCGCTGCGGATTATCATTGCGAAAAAATACGCAGCATGTCCATTAATTTTGCGGACACGCAGAGTAATTGCCGCCATTGACTTGCATTGAAATGAATAATATCCGCGTGAGCACATTTGCACATACGGATATTTATATGATGCCTCAAATTAAACGTCTTTGAAAATTAATAAAAATGTTATTAGTACTTCCACAAGTTACCGTATTTTTCGGACTATAAGACGCACCAGACCATAAGATGCACCTAGGTTTTAGAGGAGGAAAATAGAAAAAAATGTAAGCAAAAAATGTGGTCACGATGCACTGTTAAGGGGGAGCGGGTCTGCTGCTGACACTGGTATAGGGGTAATGTCCCCCAATTCTGATAGTATCCCTCATCCTGGTAGATATGCCCCCCCTTCCTATTATACGTGGCCCCCATTCCCATCCTGGTATGCATGGCACAGCAATCCCCATCCTGGTATGCATGGCCCCCTCATCCTGATACTGGTTTGCATGGCCCCCACATCGTTATCCTGGTATGCATGGCCCCCTCATCCTTATCCTGATATGCATAGCCCCCTCATCCTTATACTGGTATGTATGACCCCCCTCATCCTTATCCTGGTACGTATGGCCCCCTCATTCTTATCCTGGTATGTATGGCCCCCTCCTCCTTATCCTGGTATGTATGGCCCCCTCATTCTTACCCTGGTATGCATGGCCCCCTGATCCTAATGCTGGTATGTATGATCCCCCTCATCCTTATCCTGGTATGTATGGCCCCCCTCATCCTTATCCTGGTATGTATGGCCCCTCATCCTTATCCTGGTATGTATGGCCCCCTCATTCTTATCCTGGTATGTATGGCCCCCTCATCCTTACACTGGTATGTATGGCCGTCTCATCCTTATCCTAGTATGCATGGTCCCCCTAATCCTCATCACGCTGCGTCCTGTCTGCCCACACTGATCTCGCCATGAGGGGAGATCAGCTGCCGGAAATCACTGCTCCCCACACCGGGACTGTGTGCGCAGGGAGCAGTGACTTCATGCTCCTTAATAGCCGGCAAACAGCGTAGCCGCGCTGCGGCTCCTGCTGCTGCCGGGTGATCGCATGTGCCCGCTATTAAAGGGCATGAATATTCACCCCCTCTCCACGCCTATGGGCGTGGGGAGCACTGAATATTCATTTTCTTTAGCAGCGGGGACAGTGTAGGCTGCAGCAGGCATCTGCTGCCTCCTGTGCCCCGCTCCACTGCTGCAACCGCTCCCCCCACACAGTATATATATACAGTACAGACCAATAGTTTGGACACACTTCATTTAAAGATTTTTCTGTATTTTCATGACTTTGAAAATTGTACATTCACACTGAAGGCATCAAAACTATAAATTAACACATGTGGAATTATATACTTAACAAAAAAGTGTGAAACAACTGAAAATATGTCTTATATTCTAGGTTTTTCAAAGTAGCCACCTTTTGCTTTGATGACTGCTTGGCATTCTCTTAATGAGCTTCAAGAGGTAGTCACCGGAAATGGTCTTCCAACAATATTGAAGGAGTTCCCAGAGATGCTTGGCCCTTTTGCCTTCACTCTGCGGTCCAGCTCACCCCAAACCATCTCGATTAGGTTCAGGTCTGGTGACTGTGGAGGCCAGGTCATCTGGTGTAGCACCCCATCACTCTCCTTCTTGGTCAAATAGCCCTTACACAGCCTGGAGGTGTGTTTGGGGTCATTGTCCTGTTGAAAAATAAATGATGGTCCAACTAAACGCAAACCGGATGGAATAGCATGCCGCTGCAAGATGCTGTGGTAGCCATGCTGGCTCAGTATGCCTTCAATTTTGAATAAATCCCCAACAGTGTTGGGACCTAAGATCTCAAATTTGGACTCATCAGACCAAAGCACAGATTTCCACTGGTCTAATGTCCATTCCTTGTGTTCTTTAGCCCAAACAAGTCTCTTCTGCTTGTTGCCTGTCCTTAGCAGTGGTTTCCTAGCAGCTATTTTACCATGAAGGCCTGCTGCACAAAGTCTCCTCTTAACAGTTGTTGAAGAGATGTGTCTGCAGCTAGAACTCTGTGTGGCATTGACCTGGTCTCTAATCTGAGCTGCTGTTAACCTGCGATTTCTGAGGCTGGTGACTCGGATAAACTTATCCTCAGAAGCAGAGGTGACTCTTGGTCTTCCTTTCCTGGGGCGGTCCTCATGTGAGCCAGTTTCTTTGTAGCGCTTGATGGCTTTTGCAACTGCACTTGGGGACACTTTCAAAGTTTGCCCAATTTTTCTGACTGACTGACCTTCATTTCTTAAAGTAATGATGATCACTCGTTTTTCTTTACTTAGCTGCTTTTTTCTTGCCATAATACAAATTCTAACAGTCTATTCAGTAGGACTATCAGCTGTGTATCCACCTGACTTCTGCACAACACAACTGATGGTCCCAACCCCATTTATAAGGCAAGAAATCCCACTTGTTAAACCTGACAGGGCACACCGGTGAAGTGAAAACCATTTCCGGTGACTACCTCTTGAAGCTCATCAAGAGAATGCCAAGAGTGTGCAAAGCAGTCATCAAAGCAAAAGGTGGCTTCTTTGAAGAACCTAGAATATAAGACATATTTTCAGTTGTTTCACACTTTTTTGTTAAGTATATAATTCCACATGTGTTAATTCATAGTTTTGATGCCTTCAGTGTGAATGTACAATTTTCAAAGTTATGAAAATACAGAAAAATCTTTAAATGAGAAGGTGTGTCCAAACTTTTGGTCTGTACTGTATATATATACCCCCTAACATTTGGACTATAAGACTCACCCCACATTTTCCTCCAAAATTTTGAGGAAAACAAGTGCGTCTTATAGTCCGAAAAATACGGTATATGTAATTGGATTGACTATCGTTACTATGTTCAAATATTTGTTCATCTAATTAATCTGGTTTTGTAGAGCCAGGATGTATAAACACCTCATGCTTAATGCTTCTTAAGGTTGGGGGGTGGAGAACTGTGCTTCTCCAATGTTTGTCTGGTTGTTGTTGTTTTTTATTTTTACCTTTGTGAAAAATTTTCATAAAAATCAATAAACATTTGATTTAAAGAAAAAAGAAAAAGTTGCTTCAAAACTAAATATATTGGATATGTCACTTTTTCTTAAAAATTTCATTTTGTTTTTTTTCATTATATATTTGAGATTTCACTGGTTCTTATTACAATAGGTAATATAACTTTCATAGGGTTTTTCATAGTTGTTATTGTGATTGTTTGTCACAGACATTTAGTGAAACATATATAAACCAGCTCCTCCTATGTGAAACTATGCTATAGATATAACGAGAGAAAGAAGCCTATAATCCAAAAAGTAATTTCAATACAGATAAGAGCATGTGGCGCCCAGGGGATGGGGACTACTCGGCGCCCGGGCCTTAATGCCTGGTCTTGGGGGATGTCGCGGTGGTCGGCTCCCGGGCCCGTACCCTGGGGTCTCTCTTAAAAAAGGGGAAAATAAAATGTCAAAGTTCGTGACACCACCTGTGGTGTCTGGTGAGGATCACCAGCGCTGCGGCAGTCCACTGAGGCCGGTGTTACGGCAGCTATGATGGGGTAGCTCCCCACAGGTGGAGCTAGGCCTCAGGGCAGCGGTGTTCGGTAAGGTGCACTATATGGCGGTGACCCAGCCGGGTCCAAGGAAAAATGGGAGACACACTCACGTTTGGCTTCAGTACCTTTTTACTGGTGGAGTTGCGGTACCGCCCGGAGCACTGTAGGGTGAGGGGTGCACTGCAGGTCTCTCCCCAGTGAGCAGGTATAGGGCCTCCTGTATCCTTGCCGCTTGTGTAGTTTATGGCCTGTCTGAAACTAGGCCTAACTTAGTCTTTGTGTTGCGCTGGCTGACCTGGTGTTAGGGCCTTTTGCTGAAGAGAATGCTCCTGGTATGGCGGAGCCTCCGTGCCTCCTGGTCCTGTTACGTGTCAGCTCCTGGGCTATCCTGAGACCTGAAGTCTTCCAGGAAAGATCCGGTTGTTTTCCACAGAGGGTATACTGCTCTGCAGACTTGGAGCCGGTGTCCGGTATATTTCTGGGGTGAGCTTATGAAGCTCCTCGGTCCCCGATGCTACTGTTCCACTAGCCTTCGGCCTACTCTGGGCCCTCACTAGGCTATACACACTGGCAGTAAGCTGGCTGCCTCTTCTGCCGCTCTTTAGAGCGTCGGCAATGCTCCTAGCTGTCTCTCTCTGAGCTGCTTGCAGCAGACTCCAAACAACTCCTCTCAGCAGAAACCTGCTGAGTCACTAACCTTCTGTGTCTCAGCCGAGACTCCTGACTGGACTCACTCCTTAGACAACTGACTGAACTTCCTCTCTTCCTGCCTCCACCCTCCTTTATATATTCACTAAAGGGCTCCCTCTGGTGGTTCTGAGGTAGGGTGGAGGTGTGTGTATGCTCTGAAGGCCTCTTGTGGAGAAAACCTGAAATGCACCCCCCTTTGGTCTGTGACTCCATGCACAGCAGGGCGTCACAAGCACACAGAAAAAGCCTAATATATCATATGTATTACTCCAATTTAATTAAAAAAACAGACAAATGTATATAAACACAATAAATATTTTATTGAAATATGCAACTGCACAATAAAAATAAAATTTAAAAGTGAATAGGTAAAACAAGGAACAATGAAAGCAAGGGAGGCCGATGAAAGACATAAAATAATGAAAAAAAGGATTACAATATCAAGGGTATCCACCAAATGGCAGAATACTACCAAGGAGCAATGATAACAGGTATGTACATTCACATATATATATTCACAAAGTTAATTGCAATGCAATTCTGCAAGTTAGATATATAAAAATTTGGTGCGATGTAATGCACAAAAATAAATCAATAGTGAAAAATAAAGAATAAATAAAGATGCATTTTAATCAGACATATCCCAAAAAATAATAACAGACTGTGTCACCACATTGGCCTCCACCTCAGACCCTGACGCACGTTTCAATCCTACTTCATCTGGGGCTCCACAGCAGACACTACAGGAATGGCTCCTTTTCTCTGCAGTTTTATATACCTGACTGTCTTTTATTAGCAGTTTTTGGTTGTTTCCTGAGCGCTCGTTTGACGTTTTTTGCCGCCAGGTATTTTTTGTATTTTTAGTTTTTTCAGCGTTTTTTTGAGTGTCTTTTTCCTGCCATTTTCTGAATGTTTCCATGAAACAATTTTTGAAGCAAAAACACAGACAAACCAGGGGAGGAGTACTGAGGAGATAATTTGCATATTCCCACTGCATTTTGGGGTAAGTGAAGAGTCTCCGCGAGCTCAAAGAACACTGGATTTTGGCTGTTGGAGCTGAAAAGAGGACATCGGTAAACCAGGGGAGGAGTCCTGAGGAGATAATTTGCATATTCCCACTGCATTTTGGGGTAAGTGAAGAGTCTCCGCGAGCTCAAAGAACACTGGATTTTGGCTGTTGGAGCTGAAAAGAGGACATCGGTAAACCAGGGGAGGAGTCCTGAGGAGATAATTTGCATATTCCCACTGCATTTTGGGGTAAGTGAAGAGTCTCCGCAAGCTCAAAGAACACTGGATTTTGGCTGTTGGAGCTGAAAAGAGGACATCGGTAAACCGCGCGCCGCATTTTGAAGCTTTTTTTTTAAGCTTTTTTCACTGTTTTCAGAACATTAACAATAAGAACATGGAAGAGTCCAGGAGCCATTTGGTGAGCTGCATATCCTGCTACATGTTCACAGACTTGCCAGTGGAAAAGCCAGACTTCACATGCCAGAAATGCAAGCTTGTGTCCCTGTTGGAGGAAAAGTTGCGAAATCTAGAAGAGAGGTTAACTACCTTGAAAATCATTAAGGAAGGTGAAGAGTTCTTAGACAGAGCAGAATTATCTCTTCATGATTCAGAAAGAGAAGAAATTCGAACTGCACCTGACGAAACAGAGGAATGGAAGCATGTGACCCAGAGAAGCAGGAGGATCGAGAGGCAGTCAGCACCCATACTGCTCAGGAACCAGTACCAGGCTCTCACACAGGAGAACCATGAAGAAATACAGCAAGATAAGACTTTGCCAGCAATGAATAACCTTGTAAGCCCTCAGAATCCTCCTGGATGGAGAAAGAAGAATGTTGTGAAGAAAAAACGGAGAGTGGTGGTCATGGGGGATTCCCTGTTAAGAGGAACAGAGGCCGCTATCTGCAGACCAGACATAACCTCAAGAGAAATGTGCTGTCTTCCAGGAGCAAAAATTAAAGATGTGTCTGACAGGATATCAAGACTCTTCAGACCTACAGATCACTACCCATTCCTGCTAATACATGTGGGGACAAATGACACCGCAAGAAAGGACCTGGAAACCATCTGCAGTGACTTTGAAGACTTAGGCAAGAAAGTGAAAGAATTGGGAGCGCAGGTGGTCTTCTCATCCATCCTCCCAGTGGATGGCCATGGAACAATGAGGTGGAATAAGATTCTACAGGTGAACAACTGGCTACGTCGATGGTGCCGTCAACAAGGATTTGGATTTCTGGATCACGGAATGAATTACCTATACGATGGACTACTTGCTAGAGATGGGGTGCACCTTACGAAGACTGGAAAACATGTATTTGGAAGTCGCCTTGCTACACTCATCAGAAGAGCTTTAAACTAGAACAATGTGGGAAGGGAAGCAAAAGGCCAGAAAAAGCCATACAGCTGACAAATACTATTGAGATCTCTGCTACTGGAAGTGGAAAAGAAGAACAAAGACAAAAAAATCTAAATAATAAAAATATGGGAGGAAGAGAAACCAATCACAAACTAAAATGTTTTTATACAAATGCACAAAGCATGGGCAACAAACAAGGAGAATTGGAACTACTAATGCAGGAAAAGGAATATGATGTCATTGGAATCACTGAAACTTGGTGGGACGATACACATGATTGGAATAAAAGGCTAAAAGGATACAACTTATTTGCAAGAAACAGACTTGATAAACGAGGAGGAGGTGTTGCATTGTATGTTAGAAAAGCGTATATCTGCACAGAGATTGAAGCTTCAGAGACTGGGAGTTCTGTGGAAACTGTTTGGGTAAGAATACAAGGAGAGAACAACGGAAAGGACACCATTGTAGGCATTTACTACAGGCCACCTGTGCAAGCTGAAGATATGGATGAACTCTTTATGTATCAAATGACCAAGTTCTCCAAAAAATATGACGTAGTGGTCATGGGAGATTTCAACTATCCAGACATTTGTTGGGAATCTCTCTCAAGTAAAACTAACAGGTCAAGCAAATTCTTAACCTCTCTTGCTGACAACTTTATCTTCCAAAAGGTAGGGGAGAAAACAAGGGGATCTGCTACTTTGGATCTAATCCTTATAAACAGGGAGGAAATGGTTGAGGAGGTAAAGGTGGCTGGGACCCTAGGAGGCAGCGATCATGCTATTATAGAATTTTGGATAACTAGAGGAGGAAGACATGTGAAGACTCAAACTTCAAGGTTAGATTTTAGAAAGGCAGATTTTAAGAGACTCAGAAAGAGAATAGGAGGGATCCAATGGCTGGATGTCCTTAAGGACAAAAATGTCCAGGAAGGATGGGAAATTTTTAAAAATGAGATTCTCAAAGCACAATCGTTAACAATCCCGAAAAGTAGGAAGAATGGGAAGCATTTAAGGAAACCAGGATGGATGAACACAGAACTTAAACACATGCTAAAAAGAAAGAAAGAAATGTTTATTAAATGGAAAGAGGGAGGCATATCTAAAGAAGATTATAATGCAGTCTGCAGATCCTGTAGGGCACGTATCAGGTTAGCTAAAGCTGACAATGAATTAAGGCTTGCAAGAGATGTCAAAAGCAATAAAAAAGGATTTTGGGGGTATGTCAAAAGTAAAAGAAAAGTCAAAGATGCTATAGGATTTTTACAGGATGAAAATGGAGAAATGGTAAGAGAGGATGTTGAGAAGGCCGAACTTTTTAATTCCTATTTTGCATCTGTTTTCTCTCAGAAAGAAAATGTAACATCAACTGATCTTCACTGTCCTTTTAAAGGAATAGAGGAATCCAAGTTATCAGTAAACAGAAAGATTGTGAGGGAATATTTAGCTAACTTAAATGAGTTCAAGTCTCCAGGTCCAGATGAATTACACCCCAGAGTACTGAAGGAGATTGTAGAAGAAATTTTAGAACCACTCTCCATAATCTTTGAAAATTCTTGGAGAACAGGAGAAGTCCCAGAAGACTGGAGAAGAGCAAATGTTGTTCCTATCTTCAAAAAGGGGAAGAAGGTGGACCCAGGGAACTATAGGCCGGTGAGTCTGACTTCTATACCAGGAAAGATCTTTGAACAAATTATTAAACAACATGTATGTAAGTACATGGATAAGAATGAAGTGATTAACCAGAGTCAGCATGGGTTTGTAACTAACAAGTCATGTCAGACTAACTTAATTTCCTTCTATGACCGAATCACTGACTGGGTGGATCAGGGAAATGCTGTAGATATAGTATATCTTGACTTCAGCAAAGCATTTGACAAAGTATCTCACATCATCCTTATTGAAAAAATGACCAAGTATGCAATGGACCAGGCAACTGTTAGGTGGATTCATAACTGGCTTAGTGATCGGACTCAAAGGGTGGTTGTAAATGGCTTCACATCCAGCTGGATGAATGTCTCAAGTGGGGTACCACAGGGCTCCGTCCTGGGACCTGTATTGTTCAACATCTTTATCAATGATTTAGATGAAGGAATTGAGGGTAAACTGATTAAATTTGCTGATGACACAAAGCTAGGAGGGATAGCTAATACTAGAGAAGAGAGAGAGAGGATTCAAAAAGACCTAAATAAACTGGAGCAGTGGGCAGCAACCAACAGAATGTTTTTTAACAGGGAAAAATGCAAAGTACTACATCTGGGCAATAAAAATGAAAAAAGCATATACAGAATGGGAGGAATAGAGCTGAGCAACAGTACATGTGAAAAAGACTTAGGTATGCTAATAGATCATAGACTGAACATGAGTCAACAGTGTGATGCAGCAGCAAAAAAGGCAAATACAATTCTGGGATGTATTAACAGAAGCATACAGTCTAGATCACGTGAAGTCATTATCGGTCTTTACTCCTCTTTGGTCAGACCTCATCTGGAATACTGTGTACAGTTTTGGGCACCACATTTTAAAAAAGACATCGACAAACTGGAGCAAGTTCAGAGAAGAGCGACCAGAATGGTGACTGGTCTGCAAACCATGTCCTATGAGGAACGGTTGCAGGATTTGGGAATGTTTAGCTTGCAAAAAAGAAGACTGAGAGGAGACTTAATAGCTGTCTACAAATATGTCAAGGGCTGTCACATTGTAGAAGGATCATCTTTATTCTCATTTGCACAAGGAAAGACTAGAAGCAATGGGATGAAACTAAATGGGAGGAGACACAGATTAGATATTAGAAAAAACTTTTTGACAGTTAGGGTGATTAATGAGTGGAACAGGCTGCCACGAGAGGTGGTGAGTTCCCCTTCAATGGACGTCTTCAAACAGAGGCTGGACAGACATCTGTCTGAGATGATCTAGTGAATCCTGCTTTGAGCAGGGGGTTGGACCAGATGACCCAGGAGGTCCCTTCCAACTCTACCATTCTATGATTCTATGATTCTATGATTAAGATACTTAAAAAGAAACTCAGGCGCTTTCAAGGTGTTTTTTTTAGCTTTTCCATTGACTTCTGTTGTAAAGTATTGAACGTCTTTCTAGCACAAAATGCCAGAAGAATGACTACAAAATCATTGCTAAAGAACTGGGGGTACAGCAATTTGCAGTTTGACCAAATGTAGAAAGTTCAGGACTGTTGCTTCTCTCCCAAGGAGTAACATCCTATTAAGATCACTCAAAGAGCACAGCAGGCAATCTCAACCCCTTAAGGACCCTGGGATTTTCCGTTTTTGCATTTTCGTTTTTTGCTCCCCTAGTTCCCAGAGCCATAGCGTTTTTATTTTTTTGTCAATATGGCCATGTGAGGGCTTAATTTTTGTGAGACGAGTTGTACTTTTGACCAACATTACTGGTTTTACCATATCATGTACTAGAAAATGGGAAAAAAAATACAAGTGCGGTGAAATAGCAAAAAAAGTGCAATACCACAGATGTTTTTTTTTTTTTACCACGTTCACTGAATGCTAAAACTGATCTGCCATTATTATTCTCCAGGTCATTACGAGTTCATAGACACCAAACATGTATGGGTTCTTTTTAATTTAGGTGGTGAAAAAAAATCCAAAGTTTGCTTAAAAAAAAAATATATGGCGTCATTTTCCGAAATCCGTAGCGTCTCCACTTTTCGGGATCTGGGGCCGGGTGAGGGCTTATTTTTTGCGCACCGAGCTGTCATTTTTATTGATATCATTTTGGGTTAGATACATTGTTTTGTTCGCCCGTTATTGCATTTTATTGCAATGTTGCGGCAACCAAAAAACCTAATTCTGACATTTAGATTTTTTCCCTCATTGCGCCATTCTTATTTTATATACCAAATATGTGTATGTGTTTTTTTTAATTTTTATTTTGAATGGGGTGAAAGGTCGGTGATTTAAACTTTTATATTTTTTTAATTTTTTTACTGTTTTTAAAAACATTTTTTTTACACTTTTTGCTTGCTTCTATAGTCTCCATAGCAGACTAGAAGCAGCAACTGTCCGATCGCCTCTGCTACATAGAGGTGATGAGCAGATCACCTCTATGTAGCAGAAATGCTCCTGTGCTATGAGCGCCGACCACTAGGTGGCGCTCATAGCGATCTTTACATGACAACCACTGGGGTCTGCTGCAGACCTAGGGCTGTCATGCCCACCCATCAGTGACCCGCGATCACTTGACGGGGTCACTGATGGGCGGGGTAAGTGACGCTGTTAAATTCCACTGTCAGAGATTGACAGCGGCATTTAACTGGTTAACAGCTGTGGGTGGATCGCGATTCCACCCGCGGCTGTTGCGGGCACATGTCAGCTGTAAGAATCAGCTGACATGTTCCCGGTTCAGTGCGGGCTCAGCGCCGGAGCCCCCACTGAACCAGGGGTGATGGCCTGGGGCGTACTAATACGTCCCAGGCTTTAAAGTGGTTAAAGGAATTGTCCGGGACTTTTACGTTGATGGCCTATCCTTATGATAGTTCAGTAGCTGATCAATAGGAATGTGAAACCATAGACCCCCATTATTCCCAGTGCCGGCGGAAGTGCCCAGTTGCAAAACTGCACAGCTTTGTCAATTGCATGGTGGCTTCCTTCTGCTAGGAACTGCAGAACCTCTATTCAAATCAATAGAGGCAGATGTGCAGTGGCCGACCACAGCCATTATACAGGTGACGGAGCTGTGCAGCTGTGTAACTAAGCACTTTCTATTGGCCCTGGTAGCAGCTGATCGCAAGGGTCTATGGTGTCCCTGCTGATCAGATATTGATGACCTATCATAACAATAAGATATCAGTGTAAGGCTGTGTGCCCACTATGCGTTTTTTAAGCATTTCCGCAGCGGCAATTCCGCCCCAGAAATGCTTAAAAAACGCTTGGTAGAAGGTCTGCAATGTTCCCCAATGATAATCCGCATGTGCTGTGCGGAAAAATCCGCAGCACTAACAATTATTTTGCGTAATTGCGGCGTTTTCGTTTTCGCATTAAGCGATTCAATACTCACCTTTCTAATGGCTCCCGGTCTCCTTAGTGATGCGTCCTGGCTCTCCGGCAGTTCACGATGGTCTAAAAGAACCTGCCATGACGTCATTTAGTCATGTGACGGGTCACGTGACCGCTGACGTCGGTAGTTACGTGACCTGTCACATGACTAAATGACTTCATGGAAGGTCCTTTTACACAACCACGAGACTGAACATCATACTAGTTCAGCGTTTTCATACGTTTTTGCATTTTTAGTCCATCTTTTGCTTTTTATCTCAGAACTTTTAAAAGGAAATGTTCAGGACATTAAGGCTAAGTGCCCACGATGCAGAAATGCTCCGGATTTTTTCTGAGCGTTTCTGCATCTCCCTGGCAGAAAAAACGCATGCGGATTTTACATGCGTTTTTTCTGCCAGGTAGAAGCGTTTGTGAAGCATTTTTAACATGCAATTTCGCATGCGGGTTGTCAAGCGCTTTTCCAAGAGATTTTAGCATCACTTGGAAAAGTGCTTGACAACTTGGGAACACTATATAAATCCATGCAACCGGCATGCATTTATGTTGTGTGACCAAGTTACGATGCTGCAAATGCAGCATCAATAGTAAAAAAAAAGACTAAAAATGTTGTAAAATAAAAAAAAACATTATACTCACCTTCCGATGGCCCCCGTTCTCCTACGGTGCGTCCGGTGTCTTCGTCGGCTAGCGGTGCTCTAAAAAGGACCTTCCATGATGTAATTTAGTCATGTGACAGGTCACGTAACCGGCGACGTCAGCGGTTGCTTGACCTGTCACATGACTAAATGACGTAATGGAAGGTCCTTTTACACCACCGCGAGCAGCCAAAGAGCCAGCAGCGCCGCCGGGAGCAGACAGGGGGCCATCAGAAGGTGAGTATGCTTTTTTAAAAAATTTTTTAACTACAGGTACTATGTAACTCTCCTCTTCTCCAGACCACGATACCATCCGCGCATGGAATCGCATAATAACCGCATGTGTACATGTAGTCATGCGGATGTTATGCGGTCCAATGCAAGTCAATGGCGGCAATTCCGCACAGTTAATGGTTGTGCTGCGGATTTTTCCGCAATGATAATCCGCAGCGGAGATTTCCGCAGCATGTGCAGAGCACATGCGAATTATCATTGGGGAACATGGCAGACAACTTAACATGCGTTTTTAATACGTTTTCGCGGCGGAAATGGATTAAATCCACATCGTGGGCACACAGCCTAAAGGTTTGACGAATCAGCTCTATTTGGTGTTGCAACCAGAAGAATGGTTCAAACAGAAGACTTGTGCTTTGGAAAGGCTGGGCCCGCAAGTCACACAAGAAATATTGATCAACTGGAACATATTTGCAGGATAGAATTGTCTAAAATTCTTTCTCAGCATTGTGCAAGTCTTATTTGAGGCTACAGGAAGCTTTTGGTGAAAGTGATTGCTACTAAATGGATATCTACACGTTATTAACCCCTTCACAGCCTTTGATGTACTCGCAAGTGTAAAGTTGTGTCTCTGCCTTTGATCCCCGCACATGACGGCCGACTTGATCAGCCATCATGTTCCTCTAAGGCCACGTGCGCACGCTGAGTATTTGATGAGTATTTTACATCAGTGTTTGTAAACCAAAACCAGGAGTGAGTAAAAACTGCAGAAGTGGTGACGTGTTTCTATTATACTTTTCTTCTGATTGTTCCACTCCTGGTTTTGGCGTACAAATACTGAGCTAAAATACTGACCAAATTCTGAACGTGGCCTTATATGGCTGCGGCATTTAACATGTGCAAACAAGGGGGCGCGTCATTCCACGCTCCCATCGGAGTGCCCATGATGCAGCATGATCGCGGGGCGCTGATGGGTTCTGATGATGGGGGTCTGCTGATGACTGCCGTACCTATCATTACGATACTCCTGTCAACGTAGGCCCATGGCCTTTTCATAGCAAATCGTGATTTTTGCTACGCGCTGATGTACAGCTGTGTATAACACAAATGATCAATAGCAGCTTCAAGTCCCCTGAGAGCAATATTAAATATAGGAAAAAGTAAAAAAAAAAAAAGTTTAAAAATGTGAAAAAATAAACACACACAAAAGTTTAAATCACCCCACTTTTTGCCCCATTAAAAATAAAACAATTAAAAAAATAAAACATGCACATATTTGCATTCAGAAAGGCACAAACTATCAAAATCCAAAATAAATTAAAGGGAATCTCTCACCCCCTGGGACTTATCAGACCTCTAATATGGTATTAGAGGTTTGATTGCTCTGAAAAGTCTTTTTATTAAATCATTTTTTTCACTCTTGCCATCTTGGGAACGCGAAGAAATCCCCGCCTACCTACTTCATTTCAATACCCCCCCCCCTCCCCTACATGTCATAGTGCCCTGTGACGTGCAGTTTCGTTTTGCAGATCCCTACAGTGCTCTAGTGCGCAGGCACCGGGGAGTCACTGTGACTTCCTCTCCAGTGACCTCCGGCGTGTGCAACAATAAGGTTTGCTCCCCACTTCCTCCCAGCATCCTGATAGTTAGGATAGTTTGCCATTGACTCGGCGCCACTTGCACAGAAAGCATTTACTCAGATTGTACATAATGTAAAACTGAGGGTGGGGTCAGTTAATTGTGAAATCATCCCTTGCTATGTTCTGGACAATCTTCCTACTCCGATTGTCTTGGGTATACCTTGGCTTGTTAAACATAATCCGTTGGTGGATTGGCAAACCGGGGAGATTATTGAATGGAGAGATTACTGCCATGAGAACTGTCTAGATATTTCCATTGCTACTGTCTCTACAGAAATATTACCTGCTTTTCCGTCTGGTTTTGAGGAGTGTCAGGATTTGCCTCCTCATCGTGCTTATGACTGTCCTATTAACCTGACCCCATAAACTACCGAAGTCCAGACTGTATAATCTTTCTGGCCCTGAGAGACAAGCCATGAAGGATTTCATTGCGGAAAGTCTGGAGAAGGGACATATCAGACCCTCATCTTTGCCCATGGCAGCAGGATTCTTTATGAAGAAAAAAGATGGCGGTCTATGTCATGTTTAGATTTCTGGGAATTAAATCAAATTACCATCCGTGATCCATACCTTCTTCCTCTGATTCCTGATTTGTTCAACCAGGTTGTGGGAGCTGAAGGTATTCTCCAAGTTGGACTTCAGGAGAGCCTACAATCTGGTTAGAATCAGAGAAGGGGACGAATGGAAAACAGCGTTCAATACCCTGGAAGGACATTTAGAGAGTCTGGTTATGCCTTTTGGTTTGACCAATGCCCCTGCGGTATTCCAGCATTTCATACATGATATTTTCCATCATTTGGTGGGGAGGTTTGTGGTGGTCTATCTGGACGATATTTTGGTTTATTCACCTGATTTTGAGACTCATCGGGGGCATGTTAAGCAGGTGCTACAGATATTAAGGGATAACAAACTTTATGCCAAACTAGAAAAATGTGTTTTTGCTCTTCAGGAGGTGCAGTTTTTGGGGTACTTGTTGTCATCTTCAGGTTTTCGGCTGGATCCGGACACGATCCATGCAGTTCTTGACTGGGAACGTCCCGAGAACCTGAAGGCTCTACAACGTTTTCTGGGCTTTACTAATTTTTACAGGAAATTCATCCAAAATTACTCCGTTATAGTGAAACCCCTTACTGACATGACTAAGAAGGGGTATGATTTTTCCAAATGGTCGGATGTTTCCCTCCAGGCTTTTTCTTCCTTAAAGAATCATTTTGCCACTGCACCTATACTCAGTCAAGCCGATGTTTCTCAAGCCTTTATTGTGGAGGATGCTTCAGATGTCGGGGTTGGGGCTGTGTTGTCTCAGGGTTCGTCCCCTGGTAAATGGCGTCCATGCGCCTTCTTTTCTAAAAAAATTGTCCTCGGCTGAGAGAAATTATGACGTGGGTAATAGGGAACTTTTGGCGATCAAATTGGAATTCGAGGAATGGCGAAATTGGTTGGAGGGGGCTGTCCATCCTATTACTGTCCATCCATAAGAACCTGTCTTATCTCCAGTCAGCTAAACATCGCAACCCTAGGCAAGTCAGATGGTCCCTGTTTTTTACTAGGTTCAATTTTGTTGTCACTTTTCGTCCAGGGGTCAAAAATGTCAAGGGTGATGCTTTGTCCCGGAGCTTCCCTGGTGGTGGTGACCATGAGAACCCTGCCCCGATATTACAGAAAGGGGTAGTCATTTCGCCTCTTTATCCTGAACTGGAGGGTGAGGTGTTGCAGGCTCAGGATGATGCCCCTGCCTCCTGCCCTAAGTTATTTGTACCATCTGATCTGCACCGCAAAGTAATCAAGGAACATCATAACTCTGTGCTTGCTGGGCATTTAGGTGGTAAAGCAACCGCAGACCTACTCTCTCATCGTTTTTGGTGGCCGGGGTTGCATCGGGATGTATTTGAACATGTAGCTACTTGTAGTATTTGCGCGCGTTCTAAGGTTTCGCATACCCGTCCGTCTGGTACTCTTCTTCCGCTACCTAGCCCTAGTATGCCATGGACACACTTGTCCTTGGATTTTATTACTGACCTACCGGTTTCTGCAGGCAAAATGGTGGATTTGGTCGTAGTAGATAGGTTCAGTAAAATGGTTCACTTTGTCGCATTACCTTCACTTCCCAATGCCAAAACACTTGCTCAGGTGTTCATAAATGAGATTGTGAAGCTTCACAGGGTTTCCTCCGATGTGGTGTCTGATCGGGTGACCCAGTTTGTTTCCAAGTTCTGAAAGGCATTCTGTTCTCAACTCAACCATCGTGATAATGGTCACTGGGATTAATTTATGGTGGTTACAACTTGTCTAGTTCGAATTTACGTGCTTTTATTGGACTAAATAAAGAAAATTTAGATTTTTATCCATCGCTGGAGAATATCTTTTTCATGTAAACCTCTAATATGGGGCATACAGGTAGGTATAGATTTATATTTCTATCACCTATATGCCCATATTAAAAGTCTGATAAGTCTCAAGGGGTGACAGATTCCCTTTAATCAATCGGTAAACAGAGTAACGAAAAAAAAACAAAATGCCAGAATTACATTTTTTTGGCCACTGCAACAGTGCAATGAAATGCAATAACAGGCGAGCAAAACCTCGTATCTACCCCAAAATGGTATTATTAAAAATATCTCAGAGCACAAAAAATAAGCCCTCATCCAGCCCCAGATCCCAAAAAATGAAAATGTTAGGGGTCTCGGAAAGTGGTGACACAAGCAAAAAAAAATTTTTCTTACAAATTTCCCCAAAAATTTTCACCACTTAAATTTTTTACAAAAACTATACATACTGACCTGGGGAATCATATCATGTTAGTGAATATGATAAATTAAAAAAGCAAAAAAAACAATTGTGGAATTGTACTTTCTTTTGCAAATTGGGAATTATTTTTCCCATTTTCCAGTGCATCATATGATAAAATGAATGGTGTTATTCAAAAGTACAACTTGTCCCACACAAAAAACAATCTATCTGATAATTCTTGAGCTTGTTCTTTAAATTTAGTATCAGAATTGTTAATTTTTCTAAGTCTTAGATATTGACTGTATGGTATGCCTCGTTTTGTATGTGCGGGGTGATAGCTGTTACGATGTAGCAGCATGTTCGTTGCTGTTTTTGTACGAAATGATTCTGTAATTATATTATTATTCTCAATGGAAATACGTACATCCAGAAAATCCAAAGTATGGCCTCCAAACACTGATGTAAATTTCATATTCATTGTGTTAGCTAAGTTTAAATACTGTATGAACTCATTAAATTGTGCTTCTGACCCAGCCCATATCATAAAAACGTCATTGACGTATCTATGATGTGTTTTTATATATTTCAGGAAAGGATTTTTATTGCTATAAATGTATAATTCCTCAAAGACCGCTAAGAAGAGATTAGCAAAAGTGCATGCAACCGGGGTACCCATCGCGGTCCCCGTTGTTTGTGTATACCAAGTTTTTCCAAACTGAAAGGCATTATGAGTGAGTATATATGTTAATCCTTTTTTTATAAATTTGATGTAATTATCATCTTTGTCAGCTTTTTCCAAGATGCTGATAATAGCCTGTACACCCGTATCCTCTGGGATGCGAGTGTATAGGCTTTCAACATCTATGGATGCAAGAGACCAGTCATCCTGCCATTCAACATCTCGCACGATATTCAAAAAATCTTCTGTGTCTTTTATATATGAGGGAATCTTTTTTAACAAGGGTTTTAATAGCCAGTCTAGGTATTTTGATAAAGGTTCTGTGACTGAACCTATTCCCGAAATTATTGGGCGTCCTGGTGGATTGGACCAACATTTGTGTATTTTTGGCAAATAATACCAATGAGGTTTTTTAGGAAAATCCGGTAACAATTCATCGGCTACTTTTTTTTATAGAATACCGTTATCCACTGAAGATCTTAATATAGTCCTCAACTGATCTTTAAATTTCTGCGTGGGATCTTTTTCTAGTTTTTTATAAGTATTTGAATCTGACAATTGTCGCATTGCTTCTTCTATATAATGGATTTTTTTCAAAAGACAATATTTCCCCTTTGTCTGCCCTGCGGATAACCACATCATGCCAATTTTTTATATCTCTAAGAGCTTCTTTTTCTCCTGAATTTAAATTATCAAAGGGTTCTTTATAAATTAGGGATTGGATGTCTGAGACAACTTTATCTTGAAATAGGTCAATAACGTTACCGGGTGTGACCGGTGGCATGAAAGTGGATTTTTTGCCTCCTGTAAAGGGAGGAAATGAAATGTTTTCACTAGACATCTCTTCTAGAGAAACTGGGTTTTCAAGACTGAGTAACAAATTAATATCTGAATGTTGTACACGATCTTCAGTGGATAAACTGAATCCTAGGTTATAAATAGTACTTGGGATTTCACCTACTGGAAGAGGTAGGGGGTTATTTCTTTTATTTACAAACAATTTGTGTAAATGCATTTTTCGTGTAGCTTTATACAAATCTATCTTAAAGTCCGTCAGATTAAATTGTTCTGCTTTGCAGAAATTCAATCCTTTTTTCAAAAGGTTTAAATGGTTAGAGGATAGTGTTCGTTCGGTGAGATTTATCACTTCTTTGTCTAAGTCACTCATGCCTTTTATTTTCTCCAGGACACTTGTTTTCGTTTGGTGCCGCCTATTATT
This sequence comes from Phyllobates terribilis, assembly GCF_046119375.1. Lineage (NCBI taxonomy): Eukaryota > Metazoa > Chordata > Amphibia > Anura > Dendrobatidae > Phyllobates > Phyllobates terribilis. The sequence continues at coordinate 299,368,815 of NW_027362771.1, forward strand.
ATGTTCTTGTCTCTTCTTCCAGTGCTTCCCCCCTCTCCTGGTTAGTTTCCCGATGGCATCGCGTTTTTTGGAACTGATTCATCCTGTGCTGTGTCCATGCTTTCCATGTTAAATAAATCCTCTCCATAACTGGAATCTGAATCGGTAGTCCATCCATCAGCATCCATTTTTTTGTATTTTCTGTGATGAAACTGGGAAAGCCTTCTGGATTTAAAGTTTGAATTTTTGGCTTGTTGTGTATTTTTATTCCATTTAAAAATATTGTGTGTCTCGTAATCTTTTTTGTCTCGCAGGAATTTATCTTTTTTCCTTTGTTTTATTTCAGCTTGAAGAGGGACCAATTTTTTATCAAGTTTGTTTATAAATATTTTTCATTTGATTCTCCATTAATCTTGATGATAATTCAGTTTTGGCTTTTTCCATTTGTGCGGTTATGTGAGACAGCTCTATCTCATTTCGAGCAAGTATTAGTTTAAGTAGTTGTAGTGAACAGTCCAGATGGATTTTGTCCCAGTCCTTTTGAAAGGATTCGTCTTCTCTAAATTGAGAGATCTCTTTATAAACCCTTAGACCTCGTTGAATGCGATTAGAGTCCACATAAGATGTAAGAGATTTCACAGTCCAGAATAATTTAATTTCCGTTTCTGCAGGTAACAGGCTAGGGTCACAATACATGCCATAAATGCCCCGAAATATTACTGGAAAGATCCACCCTCCCCTATAGCCACATCAGAGATAACAATGGTAATCACAGTGAGTATTGAATGTCATAGCCTATGGCTCATACAGACCCACATATCAAAAACTAGGAGTGGCATAAGGAGAGGTAGCCTACCTATGAAACACCACTGGTCACAAGGGGAGCATGGAAGTGAAGAAAGGGTTGCCCAACGTACGTTTCGCGGCCCCCTTGAGAAAGAGGCGTGAGCCGCGAAACACTATGGGAGACTCTCTCCTTTCTAATGGGAATTTGTCGTTACTGTGGTCCTGCTCTGTGTGTATTTAAATTCTTAGTGGGGTTTTTCCTAAAATTGACAGCCTTTGGACTCACTGCATACCCTATGACTGTATAGTAGACTCTCTCCTTTCTAATGGGAACATGACGTACTTGTTACTGTGACCCTGCTCCATGTGTCTTTAAATTCTTAGTGGTGTTTTTACTAAAATTGGTCAGCCGTTGGACTCACTGCATGTTATGTTCTGCTACCAGAGCTAAGGAAAGAGAGGAGATCTGTCCCTACGATAGAACTCAGCTTAATCCCTATGATGTAACAGGGGACCTGATCCTGCGATCAGACCTGCTAAAGTCCTAAGCTAGTCTGTACGGAGACCTATAGATGTGGGGAAGGAATCCCTACAAGTACTAAGGACTGGGAGGAATATGGGACACCTCCTAACAGAAATAGTAGCAGACAGACGAACAAACAAAATATATAGAACATAGAGGTCAGTAGACCAAGCAAACTAACAGAGCAAGACACAGAGCACAGGCTAGCTAGAAAGTAGATATACAATGAAGTCCAGCAAAGCCAGAAGGGCAGAGCAGGATTAAATAGGCCAACAAGGTCATGTGACCAGCAAAGGAAAAAAAACCTAAGAGCAAGGTTCTAACAGTACCCCCCCTTCTAAGAGGATCCTCCGGATCCCCTAGGACCAGGCTTATCAGGAAATCTCCTGTGAAACGCTCTGATAAGTCTGGACGCGGAAACATCATCCGACCTCACCCAAGAGTTATCCTCGGGACCGAAACCTTTCCAGGCCACAAGATACTGCAAACTACCTCTATACCGTCTAGAGTTAAGGATGCGAGAAATTTCATATTCCCCGTCCTCCACCACCGGAGGAACAGAGGCAGAGGCGTCACAATCCGATACAACAGCTTTTTTCAACAGAGAGACATGAAATACCGGATTAATTCTCCAGGAGGTAGGAACCTCCAACCTAACAGCAGATTGGTTGACAACCTGAAGCACCTTAAAGGGCCCTACAAACTTGGGACCCAATTTCTTTGACGGAATCCTCAACCGCAGATTCCTAGAGGACAACCAAACCATGTCACCAACAGCGAACAAAACCTCCTGTCGTTTCCTATCAAAGTAGTCTTTAGATTTTCTGTTGGCCTCCTGAAGATTACCACGCACATCCGTCCAAACTCTCTCCAAATCACCGGAAAAATTCTCCTCCTCAGGCACGGCAGATCCCAACTTGGAGAACGACCCAAACGACGGATGTCTCCCAGAACAACAAAAAAAAGGCGAACAACCAGCAGAAGAAGATGTATGATTGTTCAGAGCAAATTCAGCAAGTGGCAGAAACTCAGACCACCCCTCTTGATTGTCTGCCACAAAACAACGCAAGAACTGCTCAACATCCTGGTTTTTCCTTTCTGTCTGGCCATTAGATTCAGGATGATATCCGGACGAGAACGACAAATGAACTCCCAACCTATCACAAAAGGCACGCCAAAAACGAGCCACGAACTGAGGACCCCTATCAGAAACAATGTCAGTAGGAACGCCATGAAGTCTGACAATTTCCTTGACAAAGGCCTTAGCGAGAGTTTTAGCGCAGGGCAGTTTGACGAAAGGAACCAAGTGACACATCTTGCTAAAACGGTCCACGACCACCCAGATGACAGTAAAACCCTCAGAGGGGGGAAGGTCAGTTATAAAGTCCATAGCCAAATGTGTCCAAGGAGCACTGGGAACCTCCAAAGGACAAAGCAACCCCGCAGCAGGAGTATGTGAGGACTTAGATCTAGCACATATAGTACATTGACGCACCCACTTAATGACTTCCTTCTGCCATCCAGGCCACCAAAAACTGCGACCCACCAGTCTCTTGGTCTCAGAGATTCCGGGATGACCTGCCAACCGAGATTCGTGACACTCAACAAACAAATCTCTCCTAAAGGTCCCAGGCACAAACAACCTCCCATGAGGAGTGTTAGAAGGGGCATTCTCCTGTGCTTTAAGAATCTCATTTTCCAAAACGGAGTCCAAAGCAGCTATCACAACACCTTCTTGTAAAATGTTCTCCTCTTTCTCAGCACCGACTATGGGAGAAAAACTGCGAGACAAGGCATCCGCCTTAACATTCTTAGTACCAGGGATGTAAGTAACGGAGAAATTAAACCGCGAGAAAAACAGTGCCCACCTAGCCTGACGGGCATTCAGGCGCTTGGCAGCATCAAGATATATCAGATTTTTATGATCCGTAAGAACCTGAATGGGAAATTCCGCACCTTCCAAGAAGTGGCGCCAGTGTTCAAATGCGAGTTTAATAGCCAATAATTCCCGACTACCAATATCGTAATTCAGTTCAGTCTCCGAAAATTTTTTTGAAAAAAAGGCACAGGGATGTAATCCATCCCCGTTATCCTGAGACAATACTGCGCCAACCCCCACAGAGGAAGCATCAACCTCAACCAAAAACGGCCTAGTAACATCAGGCTGCATAAGGATGGGAGCAGAGGTGAACCTCTCCTTGAGATACACAAAAGCTTCAATGGCCTCAGAAGACCACTGAACCGCATCAGCACCTTTCCTGGTGAGATCAGTCAGAGGTTTGACAATACTAGAAAAATTTTTTATGAATTTTCTGTAGTAATTGGCGAAACCCAAAAACCTCTGTATCGATTTCAAACCAATAGGCCTAGGCCATTCCTGCACAGCCTGAACCTTAACCGGATCCATCTCAAAACCTTTGCTGGAGATAATGTAGCCCAAAAAACTAATTCTCTGTACAGCGAACTCACATTTCTCCAGCTTAGCAAAAAGCGAATTGTCCATTAATAACTGTAATACCTCACGCACGCTCCGCCAATGAGACTCCAGATCCGGCGAATAAATCAAAATGTCATCCAAATACACAACCACATTTTTGCCGATCAAAAGTCTAAGGATGTCATTAATCAGATTCTGAAAAAATGCAGGAGCATTAGTAAGACCAAAAGGCATAACCAGATTCTCAAAATGACCCACAGGAGTGTTAAAAGCAGTCTTCCATTCGTCACCCTCCTTCATGCGCAACAGATTGTATGCCCCCTTAAGGTCAATTTTAGAGAACCACTTGGCCCCCATTAACTGGTTAAACAGATCAGGAATCAATGGCAGTGGGTAAGGATTGCGTACAGTAATTTTGTTAATCTCACGAAAATCCAGACAAGGACGTAAACCGCCGTCCTTTTTTTTTACAAAAAAAAATCCAACCGCCACAGGAGACTTAGAGGGCCTAATGTGACCGGCGGCCAAACTTGTCTGTATGTATTCCTCCAAAGCCTTCCTCTCAGGAATAGTAAGGTTAAATAAACGACTTTTAGGAAGAGTCGCTCCAGGGACAAATTCAATAGAACAATCATAGTCTCTGTAACATACCTGGCGGCGTCCTTGCATAGTGGTCCATCTCCCACTGTGCAAGAGCGCGCACTTGATCTCCTGTCCAGAATGTCTCTCTGGCTTCCCTCCATGCTGTCTGTTTGTGTCTGTTTCTGCTGCTTAAGGGCGGCGCCCGATCACTTCCTGCTTTTTGTACCTGCTGTGGGTCACACCTCTTGTGCGTCCTCAGCCTATTGCTGTCTGTCACCTGGTATATAGCTCAGCTGCGCCCATCTATCCCTGCCTGAGCATAGTGTTTCTTTCAGTGTGTGCTTGCACTCTGAAGGTGCCAGGTCCCGTTCTGTGTTCTCTTGTCTGCCTATCCTGGAGGCTGTATTTCCAGGCCTGTCTGAACACGCTCCTAGCCTGTTCCTCCTGCCTTCTAGGGGCCGATTACCTAGACCTGTTCCTGTATCTTGTCTGACCTGTCTGAACACGCTCCTAGCCTGTTCCTCCTGCCTTCTAGGGGCCGATTACCTAGACCTGTTCCTGTATCTTGTCTGACCTGTCTGAACACGCTCCTAGCCTGTTCCTCCTGCCTTCTAGGGGCCGATTACCTAGACCCGCTCCTGTATCTTGTCTGTCCTGTCTGAACACGCTCCTTGCCTGTTCGTCCTGCCTCTCTGGGGGCCGTATTCCCAGACCCGCTCCTGTATCCCGCTGCAGTGTCGGTCTCCTCCGTACACTCAGTTCCAGTCTGAACTCTCTCCTATCCTTTACCTGTTTTGCCTCTATGTCCGTTCCCTTCCTTTTTCTGCAGAGTCTGAACTCGTACCTAACTCCTGCTTGTTGTCTCTGTACTCCCGTTTGTGAGTTTGTGGTCCACTCGCTACTTCACTGCAAGTACCCTGTGGGTGTCTGGCTCTGCCTTTCCCTTCCTGTCTGTTCCGTGTGAACAGAGCCCTGTCCCCCCTACTCAGCCTAGCCTGCTCTGACTCCTTTGCTCACCGCTCCGGCGGTTCTGGCCTGCTCTGACTCCTTTGCTCACCGCTCCGGCGGTTCTGGCCTGCTCTGACTCCTTTGCTCACCGCTCCGGCGGTTCTAGTCTGCTCTGACTCCTTTGCTTACCGCTCCGGCGGTTCTAGCCTGCTCTGACTCCTTGCTCACTGCTCTGGCAGTCCTGTCCTGCCCTGCTTCTGCCCGCTGCTCCGGCAGTCCTGTCCTGCCCTGCTTCTGCCCGCTGCTCCGGCAGTCCTGTCCTGCCCTGCTTCTGCCCGCTGCTCCGGCAGTCCTGTCCTGCCCCGCTTCTGCCCGCTGCTCCGGCAGTCCTGTCCTGCCCTGCTTCTGCCCGCTGCTCCGGCAGTCCTGTCCTGCCCTGCTTCTGCCCGCTGCTCCGGCAGTCCTGTCCTGCTCTGTTCTTGCCCACCGCTTCGGGAGTTCCCTCTCTGCTGTGGTTGTCTACCGCATCTGCGGTTCTGTGACCCAGTCTGTACTGGGTCTTAACCTTTCTGTGCTCCAGCCCGTCCTTTCGGCCAGTACCTCCCTGCCTGCATACTCGCCTGTATCCACCCATCTGCATACCTGCCGTGTTTGCTTATATCCACCAGTCTGTGCCAGCCTAACCTGCCTGTTCCTGAGTCCCAGTGTGTACTGGGTCCTATCCCGCCTGTGTTCCTACCTGCTAGTGCCTCCCTGTCTGCACTCTAGCTGTGCTTACCTGTACCCCTCTACTTGTATTGTTCCTGAGTCCCAGTGTGTACTGGGTCCTATCCCGCCTGTGTTCCTACCTGCTTGTGCCTCCCTGTCTGCACTCTAGCTGCGCTTGCCTTTACCCGCCTGCCTGCATACCAGTCGTGCCTGCCTATACCCTCCAGTCTGTGCGCCAGCCTAACCAGCCTGATCCAGTAATCCCTGTGTGGGTCAACCCCCGTGTCCGGAGTTTGACCTGGAGTAGCACCTGGTCCCTCTGCCCGGTTTCTCCCTGGTGCACTGGCGTCGTATGCCGTCGTGCCATCTTGGTCGGATCGGCCAGATACTTAGTCACGCCCCTCCAGGCACTCTCCGGTTCATGGTCCAGTGGAATCACTACAATCACACGCACACGCCGCTCAGCCCGGGCGTGTGCATAACAGTCTCTATGGGGAGGCAAAACCTGCGAATCCTTCTCAGAAAAAACTCTCCAAAAATCCTGAATAGGAACAGGCAATTCTCCCCTATCCAAAGCTGCAATACGCCTGTTACAACACTTGTCATAACATTTATGGCTCCAGGATTTAATTTCACTGGTAGACCAATCCAGTACAGGATTGTGAAATTTTAACCAGGGCAATCCCAATATTACTGGAGAAGGCAAGTTATTCAACACTACCAAATCCAATTTCTCATGGTGAACACCATTAATAGTGAGAGGAAATTTACAGACCTTGAGAGTAATATTCTTCAAAGGGGAACCATCCACAGAAACCACAGCAATGGGGGATGATAAAGGTTCAGGTTTTAAATTGAGTCTTTCCACGAATCCCCCATCAATTACATTCAAAGTAGACCCGCAATCAACAAACACCCGAAATTCCATTAATTCTTTCTGAGCAATCGTGGAAGCAGCTAAAAATATACCCTTGGAATTTAAACAGGCAATACGGGCGTGACTGACCATTTTTTTTTCTTTCTTCATACGAAGCTCACAGCCTTTAATCAAATGACCAGATTTTCCGCAATAGAAACACAAGCCTTCAGAAAATCGACGGTCTTTTTCTTGAGAGCGAGGTGCCACCGATCCAATCTCCATCGGTTCACCACTGTTAGTACACACATTCTCATAACCAGAAACTGACAAAGCAGGGGATTTGCTCTCATTAACCCTTGCACGCAGTCTTCTATCCACCCGTATAGCTAATTGCATAGCCTGTTGCAAATCTTCAGGTGTAGGATAAGCAATTAGCAGGTCTTTAACCCTTTCACTGAGCCCAGCAAGAAATAGCCTTTTCAGAGCAGAATCGTTCCACCCTGTTTGAGTAGACCAACGACGGAAATGAGTACAATATTTTTCCACATTACCTGATCCCTGTTTTAAACGTCTCAACTCAGTCTCAGCTGATGCGACACAGTCAGGATCATCATATAATAGTCCCAAAGCAGAAAAAAAACTATCCACTGATCTGAAGCATGTATCACTAGGTTGCAAAGAAAAGGCCCACTCCTGAGGCTCTTTGCGCAAAAGTGACATTATGAACCCTACGCGCTGGGATTCATCCCCAGAGGACTTAGGTCTCAAACAAAAATACAATAAGCAAGCATTTTTAAATGAAAAAAATTCTCGGTGTTCACCAAAAAATAAATCCGGCAAACATACCTTAGGCTCCAAGAAATGTGCTCCAGGACAGTTACTCACGTGCTGACGGAGCTCGGCCACCTCCAGAGAGAGTCCCTGCAGGCGATGAACCAAATCCTGAACCGACACCATGATGGAACAGAAAAATCTTTCCTTAGAGAATTTGCTGGCTGGACTTACTGTTATGTTCTGCTACCAGAGCTAAGGAAAGAGAGGAGATCTGTCCCTACGATAGAACTCAGCTTAATCCCTACGATGTAACAGGGGACCTGATCCTGCGATCAGACCTGCTAAAGTCCTAAGCTAGTCTGTACGGAGACCTATAGATGTGGGGAAGGAATCCCTACAAGTACTAAGGACTGGGAGGAATATGGGACACCTCCTAACAGAAATAGTAGCAGACAGACGAACAAACAAGATATATAGAACATAGAGGTCAGTAGACCAAGCAAACTAACAGAGCAAGACACAGAGCAAGACACAGAGCACAGGCTAGCTAGAAAGTAGATATACAATGAAGTCCAGCAAAGCCAGAAGGGCGGAGCAGGATTAAATAGGCCAACAAGGTCATGTGACCAGCAAAGGAAAAAAAACCTAAGAGCAAGGTTCTAACACTGCATACCCTATAACTGTATAGCAGACCCTCTCCTTTCTAATGGGAACATATCGTACCTTGTTACTGTGGCCCTGCTCTGTGTGTCTTTAAATTCTTAATGGGGTTTTTACTAAAATTGTCAGCCATTGGACTCACTGCATACCCTATAACTGTATAGCAGACTCTCTCCTTTCTAATGGGAACATGTTGTACTTGTTACTGTGGCCCTGCTCCATTTGTCTTTAAATTCTTAGTGGGGTTTTTCCTAAAATTGTCAGTCGTTGGACTCACTGCATACTCTATAACTGTATAGCAGACCCTCTCCTTTCTAATGGGAACATGTCGTACCTTGTTACTGTGGCCCTGCTCTGTGTGTCTTTAAATTCTTAGTGGGGTTTTTCCTAAAATTGTCAGCAGTTGAACTCATTGCATACCCTATAACTGTACAGCAGACTCTCTCCTTTCTAATGGGAACATGTCGTACTTGTTACTGTGGCCCTGCTCCATGTGTCTTTAAATTCTTAGTGGGGTTTTTCCTAAAATTGTCAGCCGTTGGACTCACTGCATACCCTATAACTGAATAGCAGACCCTCTCCTTTCTAATGGGAACATGTCGTACCTTGTTACTATGTCCCTGCTCTATGTGTCTTTAAATTCTTAGTGGGGTTTTTCCCAAATTTTGGCAGCCCTTGTAGTCACAGCATGGGCATTACCACTATTGGAGACCCGCTCCTTTATAATGGGAACATTTTTGTTACTGAGACCCTCCTCTATTTCTCTTCAAAGGGGTGTTGGGTTGCGTCCAAATTTTTGACAGCCCTTGCAGTCACTGGATACGCAATAACAGTATAGGAGACCCACTTGTTAATAATGGGAACAACAAAGCATAGCCGGCTGATGGCTCTCTAACAATAGCTAGGGCCGACTGCTGGCCTTTTAAGAATAGTAAGGGCCGTCTGATGTCCCTATAAAAATAGGCTTTATGACTTTCAGAGTCCCTCCATCATAAATAAAATAGGATGTGTCTGATGATGTGTCACACACCACATTGCCAGATAAGGTTGTAAAATGTTAAAATGATATTTCCCGGTGAATGCATTTGTCTTAAAAAAAAACAAAACAATAGGATCTTTCTTTAGTATAAAAAACAGCATCACCAATTTAACAACAATGTAATCACATTGTTCAGCTCATGCACCTCCTCCTCCATCTCCGAAATGACCACATCAGTCACAAGCTGACAGCACTGCAGCACTGCCTTGGCCAAGCGGCAACAGGCTGTGCGGAAGATAACATGCTTAATGCTTAATTGACAAACCGCCGAGCGCTGCAGAGTTGTTGAAAGCTGTAACACAGCAGCCTGATCTGTGGCTCTCACAGCTGAACATACAGCCAGGCATGGTCGTGTGTGACAATGGGCGGAACCTGGTGATGGAGAAATGACAGCCGGGGTAGATACGGTTTCCCTCTATGCCAGTCCTTTCACCAAGCTAAAGAATATGGCTGTGGTGAAATACAACTCCCACTGAGAAGCTGTTTCAGATTGAAAAACATTGTGCCCACCAGAGGATTTGATTCTGAGGGCTAACCTTTCTCCCCCGCTCAAGAGCCCCATAGCAGCTGCAAAGTTAGCGCTATCATGAACTCTCCTGAGGTAGACGCCAAGGCACACCAGAGGATTCTCTGGTGGGACCGTCCAACCCTGCCAAGAAGCAGTCCTGGCTAAGAAAAGTGTGTGGAAAGGTTCCCGGACACTCTATGGCTGCTTTTTTACTGAGGAGGAAACACACGCAAACACGGGGAGAACATACAAAGTCCTTGCAGATGTTGTTCTTGCTGGGATTTGAACCCGGGATCCCAGCACTGCAAGTGCTAACCACTGATCAAATGTGCTGCCGTTCACCCTCTAATATCTAACAGGCTGGAGAAACTTGCACCTACTGCCACTCTAACTTCAGCTCCTTTGCGAGAAAATGTATTTGGGCAGCCACTCAGTCTACCAAATAAAATTCCTGAGAAGGAAACTGGGGATGGCTTCGCTACTGGTACTGGGGGCAGTGATAATACCATGGCGTCGTACCATAGTATGCTGGAAATATTCCAGGCTGGTAGGAGGCAAGCAAATTCCTACAGTGAAATAGTGACGGCTGGGGACCGAGTATGGACATGAGGCATGTGGTTGTGAAAAGCTTCCGCCTCCACTAGCCTAAAAGGCCACATTTCAAGTGAAAGCAGCTTTACAGGACTTCCTGTGAGAAATGACATGCAGAGTAGATAGGGTTTCCCTCTATGCCAGTCCTTTCACCAAGCTAAATACAACTGTCAGCAAAAAAAGTCGTGGACTGGCTCCGTACCGTCCCTGGCCACATTCACCTGTCCAGGTGTTTGTGGTTAGGCGGTCCTTCCCAGTAAGTGCACTGGGGAGGGCACGGGTAATGTTGTGGGACCCGTGCTTGTGGAAGGCGGAGGCAATACCGGGAAATATAGTGGCGGCTGGGGACCGAGTATGGACACCTGGCCGCAGCGGGCATGAGGTTGTGAAAAGCTTCCGCCTCCACGAGCTTAAAAGGCCATATTTCAAGTGCAAAAAGCAGCCTGTGGGTAAGTGGGTGGCTGGCTGCATACTTGCACTTGCATTCCAAGTAACAGAAAACTAAGCAGATGGTGGCCTCTATCATCATCATGGCCTCACCTCGGCACTATGAACTCTCCTGAAGGAGAAGCCAGGGCCTGCCGGAGGAGTCTCCGGTTCTCTGGTGGGCCTGTCCAATCCTGCTAAAAAGCAGCCCTGGCTAACAAAAGTGTGGGGGAAGGTTCCCGGACATTCTATGGCTGTTTTTTTAATGTGGATCGGCCATGCTTATGCATGTTATTTCTCAAACCGCATTACAGATCAGGCCATTGTCCAACTCTGTATTCAAGAAAATAAATGCACAAAGAAAGATGTGTGTGTGTCAAAGCACCACCGACAAGGGCGAGTTGATGTTGGACGGGCTGTCATTGCTTCTGCAACAAGCTGCATTACAGGACTTCCTGTGAGAAATGACATGCAGGGTAGATAGGGTTTCCCTCTATGCCAGTCCTTTGACTGAGCTAAATGCAACTGTCAGCAAAAAAAGTTGTGGACTGGCTCCGTACCGTCCCTGGCCACATTCACCTGTCCAGGTGTTTGTGGTTAGGCTGGTCCTTCCCAGTAAGTGCACTGAGGAGGGCACGGGTAATGTTGTGGGACCTGTGCTTGTGGAAGGTGGAGGCGATACCGGGAAATATAGTGGCAGCTGGGGACCGAGTATGGACACCCGGCTGCCGCCGGCATGAGGTTATGAAAAGTTTCCGCCTCCACGAGCCTAAAAGGCCACATTTCAAGTGCAAGCAGCTGTCAAAAATTTGGCAGTATAGTATTGCAGCCTGTGGGTGGGTGGGTGGCTGGCTGCCTGCATACTTGCGCTTGCATTCCAAGGAATGGGGTAGGGACAACTGAACGCTGCAGTGGGACAAGGACGTGGACAGTGATTGTTGCAAGTCTGCAACGACAGGTTCATGGCGGGAGGCATCTTCGCATGCGCCAAGGATCACTTATGATGGGCACACTTTTAGGCAGTGACCTGGGAGTCAGAGATGCTTCCAGAGGTCTTCCCCATGCTGATCCCATGACTTTTCAGCACTGTATGCATGTGTCTGATGATGTGTCACACACCACATGGCCAGATAAGGTTGTAAAATGTTAAAATGAAATTTCCTGGTGAATGCATTTGTCTTGGTTGAAAGCAATGCAAAAGTGCAAAAACGCATCAAAAACGCTACGTGTGAACATAGCCCAAGGTGTGGAGGAGTATTTTTGTTTTGGTTATTTATTTTGCTTTATATACATTGTACATGTCTTGAAAAGGATGTTCCTTAACATATTTCCCAGGAAAATCCATTTTGGATTCGTTTTGGGATGTTTTATTGTGAGTCCGTAAAAGTGGCGTAATTCCTCTGACAACATTGTTAACAGCAGTGACCTGGGAGTCAGAAATGCTTCAAGGGGTCTTCCCCATGCTGTTCATGTCATTTGAGCACTGTTCCCATCGATTTGGGCAATTTTTAGGCCCTCTGCAGACCGCCGGGGGGAGCCGCCTGAAAAATGCTCAAGTTTCCCATAGACTTATATTAGGCTCGTTGCTCGGGTCGAGCACCCGAGTATTCCAATTTGCTCGACCCGAGCAACAAGTACCCGAGCATTTTAGTGCTCTCTCATCACTAGTGCAGACTAATATTTTGCGCCGCCGAGTGGGCTTGCCCATAATGTCCAACAGCTATTACGTCATATCCCAGTTTATTAAACAGATTATCTTACCTAATACAGTACAGGTCAGTACACCACTGGGTCACCGGAGATCATCAATTAGTACTGAAGTACAGTTGGGCGCAGGATAAGTAGTATGTACGACCTGGTTGGATTCCATCTTCAGATTCACTTTGTAAATGAATTAGAAATGAATTAGACAGTTCATATTTAGAGATGAGCGTTGTTCTACTCGAACTGTTCGCCAATCTCAAATTCGAGCTGTTTTGGGCGGTGTTCGAGCCGTTCGGCGAACACGAACGATTTGAGAAAAATTCGGCTGTTCGAGGTTATGTTCGATAACTGTTCGTGCACCAAAATCATAACTGGATTTTTTCTCAGTAATGATGAAAATTAATGTTAATACGCAGTTTGAGTGTACAGCGGGGTGGGGGGAGGGGCAGGGGATGGATCTCTGCAGGAATAATGAAGATCTCCATTTTTTTTTCTCTTTCCCGCATTTGCAGTGGGGAGGTGCAGTCTGTCAGCCTATCAGCAGCGCACACACGGAGCGAACTGCTGTTTTTCACACAAGCAAGGGCATGTGTCATTGGCAGTGTATGTCACATGTCCTTGCCCTATAAGACCAAGCCATTTTCCCCGTCGCCACCATTTTCTCACTGCTGCAGCTGCGTGTTAGACGGCACCGCTGTTGCTGTGTGCGCTATACCTTGTTAATTTCAAGCCAATTTTCGCACAAATCTACAGATAGCTTGGGAGTAGGGAATAGTTGTGATTGCAGTCCTTTTAAGGACTAGGTTACAGCATTTCCTACGACTTTTATCAGGCAGGTCTGTGCTCTTAAATAGATAGATTGTGGGAGTAAAGACTAATTGTAATTGCAGTCCTTTTCAGGACTAGGTTACATCAGTTCCTATCAGTTTTTGCCAGGCAGGTCTGTGCCAGTGCTGTGCAAGTTTTTTTCACAGCATTTGGCTGAATCTAGCAAAGCTAATCCTTTTTGGCCTATTGCAGAGTGTGTTAGTCAGTGGAGTAGCCTATCTGTGTTGCAAGATATACCACCTGTGTATAGAATACCAATTTTTTTACTGCACCTAGTGAAGTAAAATCTATTGGGCATAGCATCATTCTATTAGTCCATCTATACTGACCTCCATCAGGTTGCAAACTGAATATAATTTTTTTCTGCATCTAGCTCTGAAAAATATTTGGGCTTCTAGCAGTGTGTGGGACTTGTTCTATTAGTCCATCTATACTGACCTCCATCAGGTTGCAAACTGAATATAATTTTTTTCTGCATCTAGCTCTGAAAAAATATTTGGCCTTCTAGCAGTGTGTGGGACTTTCTCTATTAGTCCATCTATACTGACCTCCATCAGGTTGCAAATTAAAAATAATTTTTATCTGCATCTAGATCTGAAAAAATATTTGGCCTTCTAGCAGTGTGTGGGACTTTCTCTATTAGTCCATCTATACTGACCTCCATCAGGTTGCAAATTAAAAATAATTTTTATCTGCATCTACCTCTGAAAAAATATTTGGGCTTCTAGCTGTGTGTGGGACTTGTTCTATTAGTCCATCTATACTGACCTCCATCAGGTTGCAAACTGAATATAATTTTTTTCTGCATCTAGCTCTGAAAAAATATTTGGCCTTCTAGCAGTGTGTGGGACTTTCTCTATTAGTCCATCTATACTGACCTCCATCAGGTTGCAAACTGAATATATTTTTTTTCTGCATCTACCTCTGAAAAAATATTGGGCTTCTAGCTGTGTGTGGGACTTGTTCTATTAATCCATCTATACAGACCTCCATCAGGTTGCAAACTGAATATAATTTTTTTCTGCAACTAGCTCTGAAAAAATAGTTGGCCTTCTAGCAGTGTGTGGGACTTTCTCTATTAGTCCATCTATACTGACCTCCATCAGGTTGCAAATTAAAAATAATTTTTATCTGTATCTACCTCTGAAAAAATATTTGGGCTTCTAGCTGTGTGTGGGACTTGTTCTATTAGTCCATCTATACTGACCTCCATCAGGTTGCAAACTGAATATAATTTTTTTCTGCATCTAGCTCTGAAAAAATATTTGGCCTTCTAGCAGTGTGTGGGACTTTCTCTATTAGTCCATCTATACTGACCTCCATCAGGTTGCAAATTAAAAATAATTTTTATCTGCATCTAGCTCTGAAAAAATATTTGGCCTTCTAGCAGTGTGTGGGACTTTCTCTATTAGTCCATCTATACTGACCTCCATCAGGTTGCAAATTAAAAATAATTTTTATCTGCATCTACCTCTGAAAAAATATTTGGGCTTCTAGCAGTGTGTGGGACTTGTTCTATTAGTCCATCTATACTGACCTCCATCAGGTTGCAAACTGAATATAATTTTTTTCTGCATCTAGCTCTGAAAAAATATTTGGCCTTCTAGCAGTGTGTGGGACTTTCTCTATTAGTCCATCTATACTGACTTCCATCAGGTTGCAAATTAAAAATAATTTTTTTTCTGCATCTACCTCTGAAAAAATATTGGGCTTCTAGCTGTGTGTGGGACTTGTTCTATTAATCCATCTATACAGACCTCCATCAGGTTGCAAACTGAATATAATTTTTTTCTGCATCTACCTCTGAAAAAATATTTGGGCTTCTAGCTGTGTGTGGGACTTGTTCTATTAGTCCATCTATACTGACCTCCATCAGGTTGCAAACTGAATATAATTTTTTTCTGCATCTAGCTCTGAAAAAATATTTGGCCTTCTAGCAGTGTGTGGGACTTGTTCTATTAGTCCACCTATACTGACCTCCATCAGGTTGCAAATTCAAAATAATTTTTTGTCTGCATCTAGCTCTGAAAAAATATTTGGCCTTCTAGCAGTGTGTGGGACTTTCTCTATTAGTCCATCTATACTGACCTCCATCAGGTTGCAAACTGAATATATTTTTTTTCTGCATCTACCTCTGAAAAAATATTTGGGCTTCTAGCTGTGTGTGGGACTTGCTCTATTAGTCCATCTATACTGACCTCCATCAGGTTGCAAATCGAATATAATTTTTTTCTCCATCTAACCCAGCCAATAGTTTTGGCCTAATACCACAGTTTGGCCACTCAGCTCTGCTCGGTTCCCATCCATTGTTTTTTTGTGCAAACAACTCCAGAGTTGTGAATTAGTTAACCACCAAAATGAGTGGAAAAAGGCCTGCTGCTGGTGGAAAGGGGAATAGGCGTGTTGGGAAGGGGAAAAAAGGTTGTGTCCGTGGGGTAGGTGTTAAAGCAACAGTAACATCTGCAGAAGAAAGACCATCTTCCAGCCAAACTAAAATGTCTACTTCTTTTAGCGGACAATGTGATAAGATCCCTTTCTTACGGCCACGCCAATCGCTACAAATTCCAGATGAGGCACAAAAACAGCAGGTGCTTCAACGGATATCAAGTGCTCCTTTAAGTGGGCTCTCCTCCACATCAACTTCAACATCACAAATACTCCAGTCCTCAAAGGTGTCACCCCAATCGCACTTGCTTCCTCACAGCTCCCAAATCTCCAGCTGCCCGTCTGAGTATGAGGTAGAACAGATGGTTGAGTCTGCAGAGCTGTTTACTCATACTATAGCCTGGGAATCAGAGGTCGACTCCAGCGCTTCTGTGAATCCAGACGAGGAAATGATCTGCACTGATGCCCAGAATCTTTATGAGTCGGATCCAGGACCAGACGCAGAAGGTTCTGACCATAATGTAGCCCCTCATTCCCAAACTGTAACTCCTGTTGGTGGAGACAATGAGGAAGACGATGATGAGACTCAAATACCTGATTGGAGCGACAACTTTAGTTTTTTGTCAGGGCAGGAACAGGTTGGCTCTGAGGACGACGGGTGTGATAACGCACAGGGTGATGATGATGAGGTTGGAGATCCCACTTACTGTCAACCCACAGTCAGCCAAGAGATGAGGTCAGCAGAGGAGGTGGAGGAAGATGCTAGTGACGAAGAGGTCAGGTTGCGCCTTCCTGGACAGAGACGTAGTACTGGAAGCACGTCAACAACTGCATCCTCAAACACAACTCTGCCTCTCACCACAAGTCGTGGTGGCTCTTCAGGTCGCATGGGT
This sequence comes from Phyllobates terribilis, assembly GCF_046119375.1. NCBI lineage: Eukaryota > Metazoa > Chordata > Amphibia > Anura > Dendrobatidae > Phyllobates > Phyllobates terribilis. The sequence continues at coordinate 299,385,445 of NW_027362771.1, forward strand.
GCTAAGCCTTGCATAGCCTGGGCATTTTTCAGATCGATAAAGATGACCCAACTCGTGTTATCTGTAACATTTGTCAGCAAAAGCTAAGTAGAGGCCAAAAAATACATAGTTTGAGTACTTCATGCATGAACCGGCACATGGACATGAAGCATAAGTTGCAGTGGGAAGCTCAGTGTGCTACAATGAGGCCTAGCCGGCCGGGCCAACCACCGTCTGCCATATCTCGTGCATCCGCGGCCTCTTCATCCTCTGTGACTGGGGGGACAGCAGTCACACCTGTTTTGGGGCACAGACCTGCCACCTCTTTACCCGCAACAGCCAGCGTGATTGGCAGGTCATCATTTTCTTTGGAGGTGGTAACACCAGCTGGTGTTGAGCGCTGTCCGACATCGATAGCACCACCTTTGGTTCAAGGCAACCTAACATGTCCGCCTGCATCTTCCTCACAGACCGGCAGTTTGCCGGGGACACCCTTATCAACCCCGTCTAAGCACAATAGCCAGCCCTCGGTCCCTCAGATGTGGACAAGTAAAAGACCATTTCCTCCTAGCCATGAGAAAGCTAAGAGGTTGAATTTCACCATCTGCAAGCTCTTGGCTACAGAAATGCTGCCTTTCCGCCTGGTGGACACAGAGGATTTTCGAGACCTTATGTCCGTCGCAGTGCCCCAGTACCAGATGCCCAGTCGGCACTACTTCTCAAAGAAAGGTGTGCCTGCGCTCCACCAGCATGTCGCACACAACATCATCGCTTCTTTGAGAAACTCTGTGTGTGACAGGGTGCATTTCACCACAGACACTTGGACGAGTAGGCATGGACAGGGGCGTTACATGTCGCTGACTGGGCACTGGGTAACTATGGTGACAGCAGGACAAGGGGCTGCTGTCCAAGTCTTGCCGTCCCCACGAGTTGTGCGTCAATCCTCTTTATGTCAAAGTTCCTCCACTGCTTCTGCCTCCTCAACCTCCTCTCGGTCTTCCACCTGCACCCAAAGCCTGTCTGGTCATGCCACAAGCTTTCTAACTGCGCAGAAGGGATCCTGCACACCTCCTTACTATGCTGGCAGTAGGGCTCAACGTCATCAGGCGGTTTTTACTTTGAAATGTCTGGGAAATGTGAGTCACACAGCTGAGGAGTTGTGGTCAGCTCTGGAGAACCAATTTCATGAATGGTTGTCTCCAATGGACTTGAAACCAGGGAAGGCCGTGTGCGACAATGCTGCAAACCTGGGTGCGGCCCTTCGCCGGGGCAATGTCACACACGTGCCTTGTATGGCTCACATGTTGAACCTGGTTGTCCAGCAATTTTTAGCCCACTATCCCAGACTATATGGCCTTCTGCAGAGGGCACGGTCGCTGTGTGCTCACTTCCGCCGTTCGCATCCCGCAGCTCAGCGACTTACATCTCTACAGAAGTCGTTGGGCCTGCCACTTCACCGGCTAAAATGCGATGTGCCTACCCGGTGGAATTCAACTCTGCACATGTTGCAGCGACTGTGGCAGCACCGACAAGCCCTGGTGCAATACGTTCTGACGTATAGCCTGGGCCAACGAGATCCAGAGGTGGGGCAAATCACGCTGGAGGAGTGGTCTCAGATCAGGGACCTATGCACCCTTCTGCACAGTTTTGAAATGGCGACGAAGATGTTTAGTGCTGACGATGCCATTATCAGCATGACTATTCCGGTGATTTACATGCTGGAGCACATGTTAAACAGAATTCGGAGTCAGGTGGTGGCACAAGAGGAGGTAGAGGAAGTAGAGGAGGAGGAGTTGTATGCGGAAGGGCTAACATCTGCAAGGTCCAGACGGTCGGCAGCACCAAGGCGGAAGGCATGTGAGGGTGGGGGAGATGGTTTTACCAGGGCGCATGGTAGCAGCCAAACTAGTGAGGAAGGTGCAGGAGCCCAGGAAGAAGTGGAGGACGAACTGATGGAAGACTCATCAGATGAGGGAGACCTTGATCACATTTCTGTTGTGCGAGGTTGGGGGGAGAGGACAGAGGAAGGAAGCATGATTGTTACCTCGCCACCAACACAACAGGGACTTGGTGCTCCTGGATGCGCAACACACATGAGTGCCTTCTTGCTGCACTACCTGCAACATGACCCTCGAATTGTGAGAATTAGAAATAATCCTGACTACTGGGTTGCCACACTGTTAGATCCCCGGTACAAAAGTAAATTTGCCGAAATTATTCCTGCCATAGAAAGGGATGCACGCATGCAGGAGTATCAGCAGAGACTGTTGCAGAATCTTACATGTGCTTTTCCACAAAACACCAGTGGTGCACGTAGTGAATCTCACAGTTCCAACTTGCCAACCGTGGGACCGTCAAGTGTTCAGCACTCAAACCGTAACAGAACTACAGTATCTGCTGGTAACATCAATTTTGCGCAATCATTTCACCACTTTTTTAGCCCATCCTTTGCAAGGCCACAGGAGACAAGAAGTCTGACACATAGTCAACGCCTAGAGACGATGGTACAGGAGTATCTCCAAGTAAACATTGAAGCCATGACTGTGTCACTGGACCCTTGCTCTTTTTGGGCTTCCAATCTGGATAAATGGCCGGAGCTAGCCACTTACGCCTTGGAGATCTTGTCATGCCCCGCAGCCAGCGTTCTGTCTGAACGTGTGTTCAGCGCTGCTGGTGGTGTGCTGACAGATAAGCGCACGCGGCTCTCCACTGATAATGTAGACAGACTCACGTTCATAAAGATGAACAAATCATGGATCCGAAACGACTTTTCTACCCCTGTGTCATCCTGGGGAGAGTAAAAGCTTGATGATTGGTTAAAATCACCCTACCAACCGTTTTAAGCTTTCAAATTACTAATCATGTTTATCTGTATCTTGGCTGGAAAATAATTTGGGCTTTGTAGCAGTGTGCAGCACTGATTCTATTAGGCCATCTATAATAAGCTCCACCAGATTTAAAATTACTAATCATGTTTATCTGTATCTTGGCTGGAAAATAATTTGGGCTTTGTAGCAGTGTGCAGCACTGATCCTATTAGGCCATCTATACTAAGCTCCACCAGATTTAAAATCAATAATAATTTTTAGCTGCATCTAGCCCGGAAAATAATTTTGGGGCTCCGAGATGCGCAAGACACATAAGTGCCTTCTTGCTGCACTACCTGCAACATGACCCTCATATTGTCAGAATTCGAAGTAATCATGACTACTGGGTTGCCACACTCTTAGATCCCCCAAACTTTTCGATCAACCTTTTCATTTTAATAAAGACCAAAAAAATGGTCATTTTTGAAATTATAAGCATTAGCAGGTTATTAGAAACTGAAATCAAACAGTTTTCAACTCAAAACTTTTTTCTAGGTGATGTTACATTTTCACATAGGACCCCTTGTTCGAAAGGAGCTTCTGAACTCTCTCGTCCATTGAATTTGTCAGGTTTTGGATGGTTTCTGCTTCAATTGTTTTGCATGAGGACAGAATACGCTCCCAGAGCTGTTGCTTAGATGTGAACTGCCTCCCGCCATCATAGACACTCCTTTTGATGATGCTCCAGAGGTTCTGAATGGGGTAGAGGTCAGGGGAGCATGGGGGTCACACCATAAGTTTGTCCCCTTTTATGCCCATATCAGCCAGAGATGCAGATGTTTTATGTGCAGCATGAGATGGTGCATTATCATGCAAAAAAATGATCTTGTTGTGAAATACACGGTTCTTCTTCTTGAACCATGGCAGGAAGTGCTGTTTGAGAAAATCCACATACATTATGGAGTTCATCTTTAGCGCCTTCAGGGATCCTAAAGGGGCCGACAATCTCTCTCCCCATGATTCCAGCCCAAAACATTACTCCACCTCCTCCTTGTTGGCGCTGTAGCCGTGTTTGCGTGGGGTGTCCATCAACCAGCCATCCTCCACTCCATCCATCTGGACCATCGAGCGCTGCACGGCACTCATCCGTGAACAAAACAGTTTTGAAATCAGTCTTCATGTAATGTTTAGCCCACTGGAGCCGTTTCTGCTTGTGTGAAGTGGATAGAGGAGGTCGACAGGATGGCGTATGCACAGCTGCAAACCTCTGAAGGACCCTGCATCTTGTTGTTCGGGGGACGTTGGCGGCACCAGCAGCTTCAAAAACTTGTCTGCTGCTATGACAAGGCTTTTTTGCCGCTGCTCTTTTAACCTGACGTAATTGCCTGTAGGAAAGAGTCCTCAATTTGCCCTTATCAGCACGCACACGTGTGTACTGTGAATCAGCTACATACTTCTTGATTGCCAAGACACTTCATCCTGATCATCGCACAATGTTGATTGTAGTCATGCCTTGACCTAAACACTCCACAATTTGTTGCTTCTCAGCAGCCGACACATCCTTTTTCTTTCCCATTTTGGCAGAAAATGTAGGCTGCTTAATAATGTGAGACAGCCTTCTTAAGTAGTCTTGCCTTTCATTGGACACACCTGCCAAACTAATTAGCACAGGTGTCTGCAATTGCTTACAGTGATATAAAGAGCCCTGACACACATCACCATCAATGAGTTTAACTGACAAACAAACAAATTCTTCCCTTATCACTCCTAAACACTTTTTGCATAATAATTTGGAACACAGTGTATATGTGCTTTTCCACAAAACACCAGTGGTTCACGTAGTGAATCTTACAGTTCTAACTTGCCAACCGTGGTCTGTATGGAGTTGTTCAATAAAGGGCCCAAAATTAAGATAACATAGATGGGAGAGGTCTCTATGAATAGGAATTCCTAAGTATTTGATACCCTGTGAGGCCCAGGCAAAGGGAAAGTTGGACTGGATGGAATCCTATATGGATTTGGGGAGGGAGACATCGAGGGCCTCAGACTTCGCTGCATTGATTTTAAAATTTGACCATGTAACAAAGTGATCTATTTCAGCCATAACAGCATGGATGGATATATGTGATTGAGTGATATATACTAGGACATCATCAGCAAATAGAGAGCACTTGTACTCGGTGCCTCCCACCTCAATCCACCTAATATTGGGGTTATGGCGAATTGATGAGAGCAGATGCTCCGTCACTAGGATGTATAAGAGAGGGGACAGAGGACATCCCTGCCTTGTCCCATTGGTGATTGTGAAAGGTGATGAAAATGTTCTGATGCACCCCCTGGGCCTTGGGACACCCGGAGCCGGACCCTTTTTGGTGGATGCTGGTGGTTGTAGTCTTCGTGGCGGCGACCCGGTTCCGTGGCTCAGGGTGGTCAAACCAGTGGCGGAACTATTTATGTGGTTTTGATGTTTAAATGTCCGACTACGCCACCCGTGGATTGCGGTCAGAGTGAACCGCCGCTGCAGGGCAGACCGCTGAGGCTGGTGTTGTGGGTGCAGCAGAGCGTAGCATAACTCCCCACGGGAGGAGTATAGCCTCAGGGCAGTGTATGCAGAGGATGGGGGTGATGGTGCAGGGCAGCAGCAGTAACGACACGGAGTCAGTGATGCAGTCCAGGGCCTTTACTCACAGTTCTTATTATCCAGACCACGTCTGCAGGTAACGGCTGCCCACGTCGTACTGTGCTCACCAGGTGAGGGGCTCAGACAACTCCCAGATAACTTTGGAGCGCTTCACAGGACCCCCTTTGTGTGTCCTTTGTCTGGCCTTTCTTACCAACCCTTCTGTCCGGCTGCCTCGGGCCTCCTCTTGGTAAACTTGGCGCCAGTTTCCCTGACCCTATGTGGTGCCTTCCTAGCGGGTGTAGCGAGGAGCTGCGCCACATAAAATGTCAGAGCCTCCGTTTTCTAGCTGAGGGTCGTTTCCTGCCTCCACTAGTTTCGGGGACCGGTCTCCCCCTTTGGCCTGACCCCTCCACGCAGGTGGATTCGGGCGTGCGGTGGCGACTCGCCCGTCCGCACCCCTGGGATCCCTTCATTCCTCGTTCCTGGAGCCTTCTCTGCTCCTCTTCCTTCCTTCTCCCTCTTCCAGGCCTGGGCCTCTGTTACTAGGCCCGCCTCCGGAGCAGAGGTCATGCAGAGCCCCTGCTCCCTGCCACTTCTGCTCAGACTTCTCTGCACTGAACTAAGATGGTGCCCACCTTTTATACTCCCTTCTCAATGCACCCAGGAACTGCTTCCTCCCTGCTCCTGCACTACAGGGTTCCCCTTCCTCAGTGTTCCCTCCCCCCACTCCAGCCAGGGACAGGGACTGTCGTGCCCATCTCAGAGGCATATTGGTCGCCCTGCCCCACGGCAATGTGGTGTAATGCATGCAGGTGTCGGGTCCTGATCCACACTCCATCCTTACCTGAGAGTGAGATATCACACCTCTGGGTGAGGTGCAATACCTCTGTAGCAACCGAGCCCTCAGGGTGCTACAGTTCCATTTATCTTCAGCCTAGGTGACGTATTGTGATACAGGGCCGTGATTTTGGCTATAAAAGGGTCCCCTATACCCCTACCCCAAGCTTTTTAAGAGAATCATATATGGCGTGCCAGGAGACTCTATGGAATGCTTTCTCAGCATCCAACGAGAGTATCTAATTACAAATTTTTAACTGCATCTAGCCCAAGAAATACTTTGCGCCTAGTAGCAGTGTCTGCTAGTCAGCGGATTATCCCGGCTGTTAAGCAAGCTACACCACCTGTAGTTTGGACACTTAATTTTTTCAAAGGAAATGCTTCGGGACCACGGGATACTCAGTGAAGAGCATCAGGAGGCACCCCAAGGCATAGGGGCTGGGACTGGCAGTAGGATGCCTTGCGGTGGACAGCCGAGCTCGATCCTTATAAAAGCTTTTTAACTGCAGCAGCTTTAGTGGACGCTACTGGAGCTGGAATTACGCGGCTGCTGGCATGAGACTTGCCCTCCAATAGATCCTTGTAAATGGATTTAAAGTGTATTCATTCAAATTAGAGAGACAATTTAAATTAAAAAGCTTAGAGCTGCCTCCACCACAGGGGGGCTCGCTCGACCCACCAGCGGACAGGCACCAGTATTGGGAGAGGGGGGCTGGCCATCAGGGTTCACCGCGGCTCTGGCACAAACCCGGCGACACGGAGGTGGCACGGGCAGGAGCGGACTGAACGTGTCGGCTTCTCACTTTTTGGATTTTAGAAGGGCATGACATGCCTATATTTGTGTCTCCCCCTCCTTTTACTCCTCCACCTCTTTTCTTTTCGCATGACTATATGTACTTGTCACTTTTCCATGTGTTAGTTGTGTCTTCTGAGCAGTTTGTCAGCTTTTGGACACCTTTGAAGGTGTTTTCTATGTGTTTCTATGTGTTTTTGTTTGCCTGCCATTGGTTTTAACGGTGTTCGAAGGTGTTCGACGAACAGTTCGACGAACAGTTCGGCGAACACACGGGTGTTCGACGAACCGAACCGAACTCGAACACTACGGGGGTGGCTCAACACTATTCATATTGAAATTAAATGTATTAATTTTGTGGCCGCTCTGTCTCTTTCTCTTTTTATTCCCCACCCCTTTCCAGTATAGAGGTAAAAGCAAATTTAATATTTGAGGAAAATTGGAGAATTCAAATTTCAAATGATCCACTGACTCTAGTATTTATGTACTGAGCTTGCTTGTTCTCCAGACTGTATGCATATACAGTATATTTAATCTCTTAGTGCATGTGTGTAATGACCGGAGGTCCGAGAGAGATCCAGTGAGTCACAAACTGAGACAGAGACAGAAATAAACAACACTTTCTTTACTGAAACAGGGTTTAGACTACGATTCAGTATTGAATGAATCAGTCTCAGGTTCCCCCTAGGACACTGTCTCTAATAGTTACACACACTCAGCAAAAGCTGAAATCAATGTGCCAATCCCAAGGTTCCCAGGTTATGTGAGTTACACTAAAGATCTGGATTAATTTTACCTAAACACTGTGTCAGTCTAGTGAGGGTGTTCTATGGGAATCCCTGAAATGGCACACTGAGTACAAGCCTACCAAAATTAACAATAACAATACATGACACTACACCAATTGCTCTTATACCGCTAGTATAGGGATACCTGGGTATCTTAAAGCTACAGTACCGTTAACCTCAGATGTGGTCTCTCACAGGCCTGTGATTCGCGGTGGTTGCAGCTAGTCCCGAAAAACTTTGGCGCCAAATAAAAACAACTTTTGCTAGTCTTGTTGGCCGATGCCGAGCCCATATTCCGGGGACTTTAGTCCTGTAGCCTCAGGTTATGGTCCGGGAAGAACTCTTCACTAGGGCTTGTCAGTATCCTCTCAATGTGAATGGCACTGGACCCTGTCTCCTCTCTCGGTCACTCACTGTTTCCCAGGCAACCGACCATGCGCTCCATCACAGAGATGGTGTCCTTTGTCTCTTTCCGAATCCTCACCAATTACCCCTTCAGCACAAAGTCTCTAGTCCACTCCGCATGGACTTCCACAAAACTCCAAAGAGCCACACAGCTTTCCCCAGCTCAGCACTCGTTCTTAAGCAGGGACACAGCTTCCCTAGGGACAGGGGTTTACAAGCACCACAGGAAATCTTGTGGAGAGAGTTTCACTGAAGTTCAATCCTCACATTTCTCCTCAGACTCAGCTTCCTGCATCTCACACAGCAGTCTGCTTCAGAACACACAGGGTCTCCTGGTCTGCCCCTGCTCTCTGCTCAGCCAGGCAAAACCCACAGGGTCCTAATGCTCTCCTGCTGCTATTACAGTTCACACTCTCACATGTGGACATACCAGTAGGTCCACACTGGGGTCCTCCAGTGTGGAGAGGGCTCTGGTAGAGAGGTTCTGAATTTCTTTCCTCTTGTACCTCTTTTTGTTCTTTTGTTCCTATTCTGAAAAAAATCTTATTTTGAGTTGACTCTTATTGATCTTTTTATGTATGTTGTCTTGATTCTTTTAAGGATTTTTTTTCAACTTATGCATATTTGGATCCTGTATAACTTAACTATTAGTATATTCACTCTCCATTTTATTTGACTTTGATGTTTTATAGCCTTCAGTCATTTCATATCTAGTTTTATTCAAATGACATGATTCATAATATTGTGTTGGTACTGTGACTGCTGAAATCTCATTGAGATCTGCAGGGCTTTCACATTTATTTCCATTATTTCACTATTGAAAATTGCAGTTTTTAGAATTGCTCTTACCTGTATGGTTGTTAGTACTCCCTATTTGGTGTTCATTAGTCACCTGGTTTGGTTGTGGGGTAATAATTACCTGAGATATAATTTGATTCATAAATATAGTTTCATCATAAATGGATATATTCATATTACAATTTTCTATTGATATGTCACCTAACGCTTGTATTTCATCTATGGTGCAGTATTGTGATTCTAGGGTAATATTTCCATTGGGTTTACATTTGAATGGTATACTGGAAGCCTGTGCTAGCATTTCTTCTGCGGTGTTGCTATCAGTGTGTCAAGAGTGGGAGAAGAGGGTTGCATTGACAATCCAACACAATGGGCAGCACTTTGAACACATTTTCTGAGTGGTTATAAACTTGTAAAAAACTCATGAAAGAATAAAGTTACGTTAAAACCAAGCACACCATTGTTTTTCTTATGAAATTCTCAATAAGTTTGATGTGTCACATGACCCTCTTCCCATTGAAAAAAATAAAGTTGGATCCAAAATATCCGACTTCAAAATGGCCACCATGGTCACCACCCATCTGGAAAAGTTTTCCTCCTCCCATATACTAATGTGCCACAAATAGGAAGTTGATATCACCAACCATTCCCATTTAATTTAGGTGTATCCATATAAATGGCCCACCCTGTAGATTTTAGAAAGTTTTGTTTTATGGTCTGCTTTTAATTGGTTGCAATTTATAAAAATGTTCCTTTATCTTTGTTCATATTGCAGACATTAGCTTTATGTTTTTTAATGATTAACTGGACGGCTTGTACTGAAAATACAAACAACATATCCTTCTGTCCTTCCACTCATCGATGACAGATATATCATTAAGATCTCCAAGGGTTTTTCATACCACTGGACCTCTTGGTATAGTGTTGTGCACTAAGTGTCTTTCCAAGGAGCAGATTTCCTAGAGGTCTCTCATTTTTGCAATTAATAGTTTTTCCAGCTTTCTGAGAAGTTCCATACTCTCATGGATATTGATACCATTTTTATTATTTTTTATTTCCCTATTGCCACGATTTTTCTGAAATAAATGTTGAAGGTTGGTAATCTTCTTTCCGTTGTGGCCATACTGCACATAAGAAGGAACAAGTGTGGCAGCTGAAAAAGTGTACATAGGAATTACCAAATAAATAGAAATATAGATAATATACTGGCGCCTCCACAAACAAGGTAAACTCACAACCCTGTATAAAATTGACATTTGCACACCATTTAAATATAATACAGATGACAACAAAATATAATCTGTGTATTGAGATACCGTAAACTGTGACCCTTAGATACAGATATCTAAATGGGTTGAATTTCTATAGAGTCAAAAATGAAAAGTGCAGCATACTGGATAGTTGCTTCCGTCATATGCAAGTTTAGTAATTAAGAAAATACAATTTACCAATAAATTTAGGGTATATATTTTAATATTTATGTATGTATTTCTTAATCTTATTTATGCATATATTTACTTAAATATATATTCATATTTTTTTAATCGGATTGCTACATTGTTTTAAATTAAAATTAGAATCTAGATTGTGAGCCCCAATGGGTACAGTGCCGATAATGTCTATAAAATAAGTGAGTAAAATAAATAAATAAAGTACAATTTTAATATTTTTTTTTATATGTTTTCTGTTACAAATCATTGGCGAGTTCAATTTGAAAAAAGAATCCATCCGAATCCCCATACTCCCTGACGAAGGAAGCCGAACACTTCCAAAATGCATTGGTGTCTACCTTTGGTAAGTAGTATTATCCATACACCATTGTCTAAATTTTTCTCAATTTCTAATATTGCCTATTAGGTTACCAACTAACTATTATGTGGTGCATTTCATGTTTGGTTATGTAGAAACTCCAGCCTACTACATATATATAGGACTGCTTCATTGCAGTCCTCAGGAGCGAGATCTGAGAGGCAGAGAAGGAGGTAATCCAAGGGCAGGCCAGACGAGTGAAAGAGGCGTGTTTTTCTGGGCACAGCACCACTCTTTCTCTTTTTTCCATACCCCCGGGTGTCCCGGACGCCTGCAGCTTGCTTCACTTACACCTTCCCGGTGAGATGCCCCCTCACCTCATCACTGCAGTCCTCAGGAGCGAGATCAGAGAGGCAGAGAAGGAGGTACCAGTAATAGGATACAAGGGCGGGCCAGAGGGATGTGCTACCGCTCTGATAGTCTTGGAGACAGGGAGGGCTTATAAATTACCATAAATATACGCCCTATAAGATGACACCCGGCGTATAAGACGACTCCTGACTTTTGAGATTTTCAGAAGTTAAAAAGTCATCTTATACGCCGGAAAATACGGTATGTATATATAAATATATATACAGTATTGTAAATGTATATACATATATATATATATATATATATATATATATATACATATATATATATACAGTACAGACCAAACGTTTGGACACACCTTCTCATTTAAAGATTTTTCTGTATTTCCATGACTATGAAAATTGTACATTCACACTGAAGGCATCAACACTATGAATTAACACATGTGGAATTATATAGTTAACAAAAAAGTGTGAAACAACTGAAAATATGTCTTATATTCTAGGTTCTTCAAAGTAGCCACCTTTTCCTATGATGACTGCTTTGCACACTCTTGGCATTCTCTTGATGAGCTTCAAGAGGTAGTCACCGGAAATGGTTTTCACTTCACAGGTGTGCCCTGTCAGGTTTAATAAGTGGGATTTCTTGCCTTATAAATGGGGTTGGGACCATCAGTTGTGTTGTGCAGAAGTCTGGTGGATACACAGCTGATAGTCCTACTGAATAGACTGTTGGAATTTGTATTATGGCAAGAAAAAAGAAGCTAAGTAAAGAAAAATGAGTGGCCAACATTATTTTAAGAAATGAAGGTCAGTCAGTGCGAAAAATGGGAAAACTTTGAAAGTGTCCCCAAGTGCAGTTGCAAAAACCATCAAGCGCTACTAAGAAACTGGTTCACATGAGGACCGCCCCAGGAAAGGAAGACCAAGAGTCACCTCTGCTTCTGAGGATAAGGTTATCCGAGTCACCAGCCTCAGAAATCGCAGGTTAACAGCAGTTCAGATTAGAGACCTGGTCAATGCCACACAGAGTTCTAGCAGCAGACACATCTCTACAACAACTGTTAAGAGGAGACTTTGTGCAGCAGGCCTTCATGGTAAAATAGCTGCTAGGAAACCACTGCTAAGGACAGGCAACAAGCAGAAGAGACTTGTTTGGGCTAAAGAACATAGGGAATGGACATTAGACCAGTGGAGATCTGTGCTTTGGTCTGATGAGTCCAAATTTGAGATCTTTGGTTCCAACTAGTGTTGAGCCACCCCCGTAGTGTTCGGGTTCGGTTCGGTTCGTCGAACACCAGGATGTTCGAGGAACTGTTCATCGAACTGTTCGTCGAACACCTTAGAACACCGTCGAACACCATTAAAACCAATGGCAGGCAAACAAAAACACATAGAAACACATAGAAAACACCTTCAAAGGTGTCCAAAAGCTGACAAACTGATCAGAAGACGCTCTCTTTAAAAAAGCCGGCCGGCAATTCAGCAGCGGCATACACCGGTACCCGACAATTTAGACAAGAAGGAATAGAGCACCACACATAGATTAAATAGATAGAAACATGTCAGTCACATATATAAGAAGTACAGTGACAGTGTTGCTTACTGTACTTGTCATTTAGTGTAAAGGATTTATTAAAAAAAATAATAGTGTTTTCGTGCACCGTCTCTTTAAAAAAGCCGGCCGGCAATTCAGCAGCGGTACCCGACAATTTATAACAGAAAGAATAGAGCATCACACATAGATAGATATAAACATGCCAATCACATATATAATAAGTACAGTGACAGTGTTGGTTACTGTACTTGTCATTTAGTGTAAAGGATTTATTTAAAAAAATAATAGTGTTTTCATGCACCGTCTCTTTAAAAAAGCCGGCCGGCAATTCAGCATCGGTACCCGACAATTTATAGCAGACAGAATAGAGCATCACACATAGATAGATATAAACATGCCAATCACATATATAATAAGTACAGTGACAGTGTTGGTTACTGTACTTGTCATTTAGTGTAAAGGATTTATTTAAAAAAATAATAGTGTTTTCATGCACCATCTCTTTAAAAAAGCCGGCCGGCAATTCAGCCTCGGTACCCGACAATTTATAACAGACAGAATAGAGCATCACACATAGATTAGATAGATAGAAACATGTCAGTCACATATATAAGAAGTACAGTGACAGTGTTGGTTACTGTACTTGTCATTTAGTGTTAAAATAAAGGATTTATTAAAAAAAAAATTGGCGTGGGGTTCCCCGTAATTTTAGTCTCTAGCGGAGGTTAAGCAGACGGCTGGGGCAGATGTTTGAAGCCTGGGAAGGGGGTAATACCCACGGAGCTTCCCAGGCTGCTAATATCAGCCCCCAGCTGAATACCTAGCCTTTACTAGCTATTAAAATGGGGGACCCCCCCAAAAAAAATGACGTGGCGTCCCCCCTATTTAAATAGCTAGCAAAGGCTAGGCAGAGAGCTGGGGGCTGATATTAATAGCCCAGGAAGGGTGCCATGAATATTGGCCCCCTCCCAGGCTAGAAACACCAGCCGTCAGCTGTCCCAGAAATGGCGCATCCGTAGGATGCGCTAATTCTGGCACTTAGCCTCGCTCTTCCCACTGCCCTGTAGCGGTGGCAGGGGGTAATAGGGCTGGGGTTGATGTCAGCTTATAATGCCAGCTGACATCAAGCCCAGGTTAGTAATGGAGAGGCGTCTATAAGACACCCCCATTACTAACCCCATAGTCAAAGTTACAAAAAACACAAACACCCAGAATAAAGTCCTTTAATTGAAATAAACACACAATTCTTTATTGTTCTAAATTAAACCATACTTACCACCACGCCCATTCCAGCTGAAGCCAACGATCTCCTGCAATAAAAGTAAAATAATAAAGCAACATCATACTTACCTTTCCATGGTTCCCACGACAGCTTCAGCTCTGCTAGCACAGCGGTGTTTAAATGTGGAGCCAAGATCGGTGATTGGTTGCGGCCGATATTTAAATTTGGCGCCCAAATCGGTGATTGGTCGCGGGCAGCGCTAGCGACCAATCAGCGATTTTTAACACAAATGTCCGGATCTTTGTAACACCATGCGGATACTGTGGGGAGATCAGCGGCTAGGGTGTCAAGGGAGGACCGGGGAGCGGAGCTGCGGGTCGGGATACATCTGCTGCGAGCAGTCGCTCATCTCCCGGCTTCTCGCAGCGGAAGTATCCGACCAGGCAGCGGCGCTCCCCGGTCCTCACTAATACGATTCGCTGATTGGTCGCGCTCTCCGCACGCGACCAATCAGTGATCTTGGCGCTAAAGTTAAACACCGCTCTGCTGATTGGTCGCGGAAACTGCCCGCGACCAATCACCGATTTGGGCGCCACATTTAAATAGCGGCCGCAACCAATCAGTGAGATTGGCGCCAAATTTAAACAACGCTCTGCTGATTGGTCGCGGACTCCAGCCGCGACCAATCAGCGAGATTGGCGCCAAATTTAAACCCCGCTCTGCTAATTGGTCGCGGATGCCGGCCGCGACTAATCAGCATTATTGGCGCCAAATTTAAACATCGCTCTGCTGATTGATCGCGGTCGCCGTCCGCAACCAATCAGCAGTATTGGCGCCAAATTTAAACAATGCTCGGCTGATTGGTCACGGTTGCCGGCCGCGACCAATCACCAGTATTGGCGCCAAATTTAAACCCCGCTCTGCTGATGGGTCACGGTTGCCGGCCGCGACCAATCAGCGATTTTGGCGCCAAATTGAAACACCGCTCTGCTGATTGGTCGCGGCCGGCGATTGCGACCAATCAGCATTATTGGCGCCAAATTTAAACCCCGCTCTGCTGATTGGTCGCGACCGCCGGCCGCGACTAATCAACATTGTTGCCGCCAAATTTAAACACCGCCCTGCTGAATGGTCGTGGTCGTGACCAATCACCGTTATTGGCGCCAAATTTAAACACCGCTTTGCTGATTGGTCGCAACCGCAACCAATCAGCATTATTGGCGCAAAATTTAAACCCCGCTCTGCTGATTAGTCGCAACCGCCGGCCATGACCAATCAGCGATATAGTCGCCAAATTTCAACACCGCTTTGCTGATTGGTCGCGGTCGCCGGCCGCGACCAGTCAGCGATTTTGGCGCCAAATTTAAACACCGCTCTGCTGATTGCGCCGGGTCTGCCGCATACATATTCTAGAATACCCGATGCGTTAGAATCGGGCCACCATCTAGTTTCATGAAATAATTAAAAAAAAAATTGACGTGGGGCTTCGCACTATATTTGTGTCCAGCCAGGTACAGCAGGCAGGAACGGGCTGCCCCCAACCACCAGCTGCCTATTTGTACCTGGCCGGACACAACAATATAGGGAAGCCCTTTTTTTCTTAATTATTTCATGAATTTCATGAAATAATTAAAAAAAAAAAAACGTGGAGCTTCGCCCTATTTTTGTGTCCAGCCAGGTACAACTAGGCAGCTGGGGGCTGGAATCCGCAGCGCAGGGAGGCCCCCCCCCCCGCTGCAAATTGCAGTCCGCAGCCACCCCGGAAAATGGCGCGTTCATAGAAGCGCCATCTTCTGGCGCTGTACCCAACTCATCCAGGGCCCTGGTGCGGTGGCTCACTGGGTAATAAAGGGGTTAAGGCCAGCTTGGCATTATCAACTGGCCCTAAGCCCGAAATTCATGGGGTCACGCCAATATTAGACATGACCACCATGAATTTCTAGTAAAGTATTTAAAAAAAACACAACACCCAGAATAAAGTCCTTTAATTGAAATAAACACACAATTCTTTATTGTTCTAAATTAAACCATACTTACCGCCACGCCCATTCCAGCTGAAGCCAACGATCTCCTGCAATAAAAGTAAAATAATAAAGCAACATCATCTTACCTTTCCATGGTTCCCACGACAGCTTCAGCTCTGCTACATCGAGATGACAGGCTGGACTGCAGCAGAACGCTGCCATACAGCCTGTCATCCCGCAGACACTGAGAAGCGCAGGCATGCTTGCGCTCCTCAGTGTCTGGCTGTGACGGCATAAAGATGAGACGAGTTCATGTCCAATGATCTCAGCTCACCTCATGCACGTCACTGACAGCGTGGGAAAATTCTCCTGCACTCAGCGCTACAGCGTGAGAATTCTCCCACGCTGTCAGTGACGTGCATGAGGTGAGCTGAGATCATTGGACATGAATGAGCTCACCTCATGCACGTCACTGACAGCGTGGGAAAATTCTCCTGCACTCACCGCATGCGCAGGAGAATTCTCCCACGCTGTCAGTGACATGCATGAGGTGAGCTGAGTTCATTGGACATGACCTGGTCTCATCTTTATGCCGTCACAGCGAGACACTGAGGAGCGCAAGCAAGCCTGAGCTTCTCAGTGTCCGAGGCATGGCAAGCTGGATGGCAGCGTTCTGCTGCGGTCCAGCCTGTCATCTCGATGTAGCAGAGCTGAAGCTGTCCTGGGAACCATGGAAAGGTAAGGATGAGGTTGGTTTATTATTTTTCTTTTATTGCAGGAGATCGTTGGCTTCAGCTGGAATGGGCGTGATGGTAAGTATGGTTTAATTTAGAACAATAAAGGAATGTGTCTTTATTTCAATGAAAGGACTTTATTCTGGGTGTTTGTGTTTTTTTGTAACTTTGACTATGGGGTTAGTAATGGGGGTGTCTTATAGACGCCTCTCCATTGCTAACCTGGGCTTGATGTCAGCTGGCATTATAAGCTGACATCAACCCCAGCCCCATTACCCCCTGCCACCGCTACAGGGCAGAGGGAAGAGCGAGGCTAAGTGCCAGAATTAGCGCATCCTATGGATGCGCCAGTTCTGGGGCGGCTGACGGCTGGTGTTTCTAGCCTGGGAGGGGGCCAATATTCATGGCACCCTTCCTGGGCTATTAATATCATCCCCCAGCTGTCTGCCTAGCCTTTGCTAGCTATTAAAATAGGGGGGACCCCACGTCATTTTTTTTTGGGGGGTCCTCCATTTTAATAGCTAGTAAAGGCTAGGTATTCAGCTGGGGGCTGATATTAGTAGTCTGGGAAGCTCCGTGGGTATTACCCCCTTCCCAGGCTTCAAACATCTGCCCCAGCCATCTGCTTAACCTCCGCTAGAGACTAAAATTACGGGGAACCCCACGCCAATTTTTTTTTAAATAAATCCTTTATTTTAACACTAAATGACAAGTACAGTAAGCAACACTGTCACTGCACTTCTTATATATGTGACTGACATGTTTCTATCTATCTAATCTATGTGTGATGCTCTATTCTGTCTGTTATAAATTGTCGGGTACCTCTGCTGAATTGCCGGCCGGCTTTTTTAAAGAGACGGTGCATGAAAGCACTATTATTTTTTTAAATAAATCCTTTACACTAAATGACAAGTACAGTAATCAACACTGTCACTGTACTTCTTATATATGTGACTGACATGTTTCTATCTATCTAATCTATGTGTGAAGCTCTATTCTTTCTGTTCTAAATTGTCGGGTACCGGTGTATGCCGCTGCTGAATTGCCGCTTTTCATGTTTCACTGTTGGCACTGTTCCCATCGATTTGGGCAATCACTGTAATGCCACAACCACCATGGCTGTGGCATTACAGTGAGTGGCAGGCAATCCCTGCATGATTGGTGCTCAAAATAGCGCCAGACATGCAGGACACGCTTTTGGTGCACGAACAGTTATCGAACATAACCTCGAACAGCCGAATTTTTTGCAAATCGTTCGGGTTCGTCGAACAACTCGAACACCGCCCAAAACAGCTCGAATTTGAGATTGGCGAACAGTTCTAGTCGAACACTGCTCATCTCTAGTTCCAACCACTGTGTCTTTGTTCGACGCAGAAAAGGTGAACGGATGGACTCTGCATGCCTGGTTCCCACAGTGAAGCATGGAGGAGGAGGTGTGACAGTGTGGGGGTGCTTTGCTGGTGACACTGTTGGGGATTTTTTCAAAATTGAAAGCATACTGAACCAGCATGGCTACCACAGCATCTTGCAGCGGCATGTTATTCCATCCGGTTTGCGTTTAGTTGGACCATCATTTATTTTTCAACAGGACAATGACCCCAAACACACCTCCAGGCTGTGTAAGGGCTATTTGACCAAGAAGGAGAGTAATAGGGTGCTATGCCAGATGACCTGGCCTCCACAGTCACCAGACCTGAACCCAATCGAGATGGTTTGGGGTGAGCTGGACTGCAGAGTGAAGGCAAAAGGGCTAACAAGTGCTAAGCATCTCTGGGAACACCTTCAAGATTGTTGGAAGACGATTTCCGGTGACTACCTCTTGATGCTCATCAAGAGAATGCCAAGAGTGTGCAAAGCAGTCATCAAAGCAAAAGATGACTACTTTGAAGAACCTAGAATATAAGACATATTTTCAGTTGTTTCACACTTTTTTGTTAAGTGAAAAATCTTTAAATGAGAAGGTGTGTCCAAACTTTTGGTCTGTACTGTATGTATATATATATATATACTGTATATATATATATATATATATATATATATATATATATATATATATATACACACACTAGTGGCCAAAATTGAGGCAACACCCTCAAGATTTATGAATTTTTAGCATTTTGACTATACAAATCCAAATTTCATGAATATTTTTGATTTCACAGTAAAGTTTTTAAGTAGAAATAACAAAATGTCATATAGAAACACAATATTAGCAGGAAATTTGTTCATTTGTCAACAAATTGGACACTATTGTCACTCAAATGACTGTGGGAAAAAAGCCATTTATTTGTCCTATTTTCATATCTAACACTAAAATGTTAATACTTAGTTGGATAGCCCTTGGCCTTGATAACTGGCATCTACTTGGCATGCTATCTACCAGTTTGTTTAAATCAGATGGTGTGATGATATGAAACCATGATCTGATGATGACTGCAATGAGTTCCTGCTTGTTTGAAGCCTGCTGTTTTGACACCACTCCTTTGAGCCGTGCCCAGAGATTCTCAATAGGATTGAGATCTGGGCTGTTTCCTGGCCAATTCAATAGCTGGACATTTTTGTCCTTGAACCAAGAGAGACATTTTTTATCTGTATGGCATGGGGCTCCATGTTGCTGAAAAAGAAACGGTGTCCCTTCACCAAATACATCACGTGCCGGAGGAATGAGTTTAGGCTGAAGGACTTCCTTGATGTACTTTTCAGCATTAACTGTTCCTTATATTACCTGCAGCCTACCAACTGCATCTCTGGATATGCAGCCCCATACCATAACACTCAGAGGATGCTTCATTTTGGGTACTGTACACTCTGGCAAGCAATCCTCTCCAGGTCGTCGTCGAACGTAGTGGACACCGTTGCTGCCAAAGATGGATTTGCGTGTCTCATCGCTCCATAAAACATTTCTCCATTGTTCAATGGTCCATTTAGAATGTTCTTTGGCCCACTGCAGACGTTTCTGATGCTGTGAGGTATTCACAAATGGCTTTTTACGTGGTATTCTGGCTCTTAACTAGAGATGAGCGGTGTTTGACTAGAACTGTTCGCCAATCTCAAATTCGAGCTGTTTTGGGCGGTGTTCGAGTTGTTCGACGAACCAGAACGATTTGCAAAAAATTCGGCTGTTCGAGGTTATGTTCGATAACTGTTCGTGCACCAAAAGCGTGTCCTGCATGTCTGGTGCTATTTAGAGCACCAATCATGCAGGGATTGTCTGCCACTCACTGTAATGCCACAGCCATGGTGGTTGTGGCATTACAGTGATTGCCCAAATCGATGGGAACAGTGCCAACAGTGAAACATGAAAAGCCGGCAATTCAGCAGCGGCATACACCGGTACCCGACAATTTAGAACCGAAAGAATAGAGCTTCACACATAGATTAGATAGATATAAACATGTCAGCCACATATATACGAAGTACAGTGAAAGTGCTGCTTACTGTACTTGTCATTTAGCGTAAAGGATTTATCAAAAAAAATAATAGTGTTTTCATGCACTGTCTCTTTAAAAAAGCCGGCCGGCAATTCAGCAGCGGTACCCGACAATTTAGAATAGAAGGAATAGAGAATCACACATAGATTAGATAGATAGAAACATGTCAGTCACATATATATGAAGTACAGTGATAGTGTTGGTTACTGTACTTGTCATTTAGTATTAAAATAAAGGATTTATTATTAAAAAAATTGGCGTGGGGTTCCCCTTAATTTTAGGCTCTAGCGGAGGTTAAGCAGACAGCTGGGGAAGATGTTTGAAGCCTGGGAAGGGGGTAATACCCACGGAGCTTCCCAGGCTACTAATATCAGCCCCCAGCTGAATACATAGCCTTTACTAGCTATTAAAATGGGGGACCCCCCAAAAAAAATGACGTGGGGTCCCCCCTAATTTAATAGCTAGCAAAGGCTAGGCAGACAGCTGGTGGCTGATATTAATAGCCCAGGAAGGGAGCCATGAATATTGGCCCCCTCCCAGGCTAGAAACACCAGCCGTCAGCCGCCCCAGAAATGGCGCATTCATAGGATGCGCCAATTCTGGCACTTAGCCTCGCTCTTCCACGCTGCCCTGGTGCGGTGGCAGGGGGTAATAGGGCTGGGGTTGATGTCAGCTTATAATGCCAGCTGACATCAAGCCCAGGTTAGTAATGGAGAGACGTCTATAAGACACCCCCATTACTAACCCCATAGTCAAAGTTAAAAAAAACACAAACACCCAGAATAAAGTCCTTTAATTGAAATAAAGACACAATTCTTTATTGTTCTAAATTAAACCATACTTACCGTCACGCCCATTCCAGCTGAAGCCAACGATCTCCTGTAATAAAAATAAAATAATAAAGCAACCTCATCCTTACCTTTCCATAGTTCCCACGACAGCTTCAGCTCTGCTACATCGAGATGACAGACTGGACCGCAGCAGAAAGCTGCCATCCAGCCTGTCATCCCGCAGACACTGAGAAGCGCAGGCATGCTTGCGCTCCACATTGTCTCTCTGTGACGGCATAAAGATGAGCCGAGGTCATGTCCAATGAACTCAGCTCACCTCATGCACGTCACTTCCAGCGTGGGAAAATTCTCCTGCACTCAGCGCTTCAGCGTGGGAGAATTCTCACACTGAAGCGCTGAGTGCAGGAGAATTCTCCCACGCTGTCAGTGACGTGCAGGAGGTGAGCTGAGTTCATTGGACATGAGCTCACCTTATGCACGTCACTGACAGCGTGGGAAAATTCTCCTGCACTCAGCGCTTCAGCGTGGGAGAATTCTCACGCTGATGCGCTGAGTGCAGGAGAATTCTCCCACGCTGTCAGTGACGTGCAGGAGGTGAGCTGAGTTAATTGGACATGAGCTCACCTTATGCACGTCACTGACAGCGTGGGAGAATTCTCCTGCACTCAGTGCTTCAGCGTGAGAATTTTCCCACGCTGTCAGTGACGTGCATGAGGTGCGCCGAGTTCATTGGACATGAACTCGTCTCATCTTTATGCCGTCACAGCCAGACACTGCAGAGCGCAAGCAAGCCTGCGCTTCTCAGTGTCTGCGGGATGACAGGCTGGATGGCAGCGTTCTGCTGCGGTCCAGCCTGTCATCTCGATGTAGCAGAGCTGAAGCTGTCGTGGGAACCATGGAAAGGTAAGGATGATGTTGCTTTATTATTTTTCTTTTATTTCAGGAGATCGTTGGCTTCAGCTGGAATGGGTGTGATGGTAAGTATGGTTTAATTTAGAACAATAAAGGATTGTGTCTTTATTTCAATTAAAGGACTTTATTCTGGGTGTTTGTGGTTTCTTTTAACTTTGACTATGGGGTTAGTAATGGGGGTGTCTTATAGACGCCTCTCCATTACTAACCTGGGCTTGATGTCAGCTGGCATTATAAGCTGACATCAACCCCAGCCCTATTACCCCCTGCCACCGCTACAGGGCAGCGTGGAAGAGCGAGGCTAAGTGCCAGAATTGGCGCATCCTATGAATGCGCCATTTCTGGGGCGGCTGACGGCTGGTGTTTCTAGCCTGGGAGGGGGCCAATATTCATGGCACCCTTCCTGGGCTATTAATATCAGCCCCCAGCTGTCTGCCTAGCCTTTGCTAGCTATTAAATTAGGGGGGACCCCACGTCATTTTTTTGGGGGTGTCCCCCATTTTAATAGCTAGTAAAGGCTATGTATTCAGCTGGGGGCTCATATTAGTAGCCTGGGAAGCTCCGTGGGTATTACCCCCTTCCCAGGCTTCAAACATCTGCCCCAGCTGTCTGCTTAACCTCCGCTAGAGACTAAAATTAAGGGGAACCCCACGCCAATTTTTTTTAATAATAAATCCTTTATTTTAATACTAAATGACAAGTACAGTAACCAACACTATCACTGTACTTCATATATATGTGACTGACATGTTTCTATCTATCTAATCTATGTGTGAAGCTCTATTCTGTCTGTTATAAATTGTCGGGTACAGATGCTGAATTGCCGGCCGGCTTTTTTAAAGAGAAGGTGCATGAAAACACTATTATTTTTTTAATAAATCCTTTACACTAAATGACAAGTACAGTAAGCAACATTGTCACTGTACTTCATATATATGTGACTGACATGTTTCTATCTATCTAATCTATGTGTGAAGCTCTATTCTGTCTGTTATAAATTGTCGGGTACAGATGCTGAATTGCCGGCCGGCTTTTTTAAAGAGACAGTGCATGAAAACACTATTATATTTTTTAATAAATCCTTTACACTAAATGACATGTACAGTAAGCAACACTGTCACTGTGCTTCTTATATGTGTGACTGACATGTTTCTATCTATCTAATCTATGTGTGAGGCTCTATTCCTTCTTGTCTAAATTGTCGGGTACCGGTGTATGCCGCTGCTGAATTGCCGGCCGGCTTTTTTAAAGAAAGCGTCTTCTGAGCAGTTTGTCAGCTTTTGGACACCTTTGAAGGTGTTTTCTATGTGTTTCTATGTGTTTTTGTTTGCCTGCCATTGGTTTTAACGGTGTTCGACGGTGTTCTAAGGTGTTCGACGAACAGTTCGACGAACAGTTCCTCGAACATCCCGGTGTTCGACGAACCGAACCGAACCCGAACACTACGGGGGTGGCTCAACACTACTCTTAACCCCGCGTGTATCAATCGTCGTCGAACCGTCCGATCGGACACTGTCACTCCAGTGTTGACAAGCTCCTTGTTGATGTCAACAGCAGTTGATTTCCTGTTATTTAGGGTGATTCTAACAATTCTTCTATCAGTCTGAGGAGTTGTAGCCTTCTTCCTTCCTCTACCTGGTTTATTCTTTATCGAACCAATCTCTTGAAACCGCTTACACACTTTGAGAACGCTGGCCGGTGAGATTGCTTTTCCAATTCGTGCTGCAATTTCCCAGTAACTGTACCCTTCTTTTCTTAAAGTAACAGCTTTGGCTCTCTTCTTAGGTGACCACTCCTGTCTAATACTGCTGGCACAATATCGGTCTTAAATCACACCCAGGTCACTATAAACAAACATAGAATACATATCGCAGAAGAGGGCGTGTGTTCAAGTAAGTATGTCAGTGAAAACTTTCATTAAATATGGGTGATGGTGAAAAACTGCAGGTGTTGCCTCAATTTTGGCCACTAGTGTATACTTGATGTACCTAAGAGTTGCAGTTTACGGTATCCTGGCTCACAGATTATATTTTTTTCACTGATTAAATAAAAAGACATGATATCGCCGCATCTGTAAAAGTCTAGTCTATCAAAATCTAAAATTAATTAACCTATATGGTAAACTATGCAAAGAGAAAAAAAAATTAAAATTGAAGACCTACCTAAAAAGTGCAATACAAAGAGATAAAATATTTAGTGTACCACCAAATAGTAAGATTGAAAAATGTCAGATCTCGGTGCAAGAAAATGCTCTTAGAAAACTTGTAGGGTTTGTACTCACTCAGCTGCAGTTGAGGTTGGCACAGGAAGCATTTTCATTAGAATATCCAGGCTGGTTTATTAAGACAGCATAAACCGCTCAAGAAGCAAAACAATAAATCAGCCTTTACTGGCACAAAGTGGAAACTCAAAGTAACATTTCTATACAATATTGCGAGTTCACCCGCTCAGGTCAGTGTCCAGTTCTCAAGTCCTTATCACAGACCAACACACTGCTGGAGATCTACACTAGTGATGATTGAGCACTAAAATGCTTGGGTACTCGTTGTTCGAGTACAGCAAATTGGAATGCTTGAGTGCTCGGTCTGAGCATTTTTCTGGCGGCTCCCCCCGCAGTCTACAGAGGGCCTAAAAATTGCACAAATCGATGGGAACAGTGCTCAAATGACATGGAAACAGCATGGGGAAGACCCCTGGAAGCATTTCTGACTCCCAGGTCACTACTGTCAACAATGTTTTCAGAGGTATTACGCTTATTTTACGGACTCACAATAAAACATGCAAAAACGAAACCAGAATGGATTTTTCTGGGAAATATGTTAAAGAACATGCTTTCCAGGATAATGACTTGTATATAAGGCAAAATCAAAAAACAAAAGCAAAAATTCTCCTCCACACCTCGGGCAATGTTCACACGTAGTGTTTTTGGTGCGTTTTTGCACTTTTGCATTGCTTTCAACCAAGACAAATGGATTCACTGGGAAATGCCATTTTAACATTTTACAACCTTATCTGGCCATGTGGTGTGTGACACATCATCAGACACATGCATACAGTGCTTAAAAGACATGGAAACAGCATGTGGAAGACCCCTGGAAGCACCTCTGACTCCCAGGTAACTGCTTAAAAGTGTGCCCATCATAAGTGATCCACCTGTCGTTGCAGACTTGCAACAATCACTGTCCACGTCCTTGTCTCAGTGCAGCGTTCAATTGTCCCTACCCCATTCCTTGGAATGCAAGCTCAAGTATGCAGCCAGCCACCCACCCACCCACAGGCTGCAATACTATACTGCCAAATGTTTGACAGCTGCTTGCACTTGAAATGGGCCTTTTACGCTCGTGGAAGCGGAAGCTGTCCACCGCCTCATGGCGGTGGAGGCTGGGTGTCCATACTTGGTCCCCAGCCGCCACTATTTCTCCCGGTATCATCTCTGCCTTCCACAAGCACGGGTCCCACAACATTACCCGTGCCCTCCCTAGTGCACTTAGGTGGGAAGTACCGCCGAACCACAAACACGTGGACAGGTGAATGTGGCCAGGGACGGTACGTAGCCAGTCTACATTAAAAATGCAGCCATAGAGTGTCTGGAAACTTTCCCAAACACATTTCTTATCCAGGGCTGCTTCTCGGCGGGGTTGGACGGGCCCACCAGAGAATTTTTATTTATTTATTTATTTTTTACATTATTTTTTAAGACAAATGCATTCACCCGGAAATGTCATTTTAACATTTTACAACCTTATCTGGCCATGTGGTGTGTGACACATCATCAGACACATCCTGTTTCATTTATGATGGAGGCCTATTTTTATAGGGTCATCAGACGGCCCTTACTTTTCTTAAAGCACCAGCAGTCGGCCCTCGCTATTGTTAGAGAGCCATCAGCCGGCTATGCTTTGTTGTTCCCATTATTAACGAGTGGGTCTCCTATACTGTTATTGCGTATGCAGTGACTGCAAGGGCTGCCAAAAATTTGGACGCAACCCAATACCCCTTTGAAGAGACATAGAGGAGGGTCTCAGTAAAAAAAATGTTCCCATTATAATGTAGCGGGTCTCCTATAGTGGTAATGCCCATGCTGTGACTGCAAGGGCTGCAAAATTTGGGAAAAACCCCACTAGCAATTTAAAGACAGATAGAGCTGGGCCACAGTAACAACATGTTCCCATTAGAAAGGAGAGGGTCTGCTATACAGTTAAGGGTATGCAGTGAATGCAACGGTTGCCAAAAATTTGGAGGAACTCCAATGCCCCTTGTAAGAGACGTAGAGGTTGGAGGGCCTCCTGAAAACAATGTTCCCATTATTAAGAAGTGTATCTACCATACTGTTTGCCTATGCAGTGAAGCAATGGCTGACAAAAATTTGGAGGAACTCCAATGCCTCTTGCAAGAGACGTAGATATGTTGATATGGTGGTGATATGGTGGTGGAGGATGAGGATGCGGAGAAGGAGGGGTACAAGAGCAAATATACAAAATCAGGAAGCGTATACCCATGTCTGGGTGTGAAGACAGAAGTGCATGGGAATAGAGTTAGACTTCCCCCAAAAAAAAACAGCATTTGAGTTTATGTTACGCTGCTATCATTCGGTGGTGTTGAGAAGTCTGGCCCAATCCAGCCCTTGTTCATATTTATGAGTCAGCCTATCAGCATTTTCAGTTGACAGGCGAATGTGCCTATTTGTTATAATTCTACTGGCGACACTAAAAACTCGCTCTGACAAAACTCTAGCAGTAGGGCAGGCCAGGACCTCCAAGGCGTAGAGAGCCAGTTCATGCCACGTGTCCAGCTTGGATACCCAATAATTATAAGGCACAGAGGAATCACGGAGGATGCTGGTACGGTCGGCAAGGTACTCCCTCACCATCTTCCGAAACTTTGCACTCCTTGGGAGAGTACCCCGAGCCTCAGGGCCTGTGCGATGGGAGGGTCTAAGAAAACTGTCTCCAAACTTTGACAGTGTTCCCCTGCCTCTGCTGGATTGCATTTGTGGCTCTCTCGCCTGTATTCCTTCGTTGTCCAACAAACTGTGACCTCTGCCGCCATCATTTTCAGATGGGATTTTTTTTAATAATTCCGCAACAAAGGCCTTCTCGTAGTGCACCATTATATTAGGCCTGTCCTGCAAAGGAGTAAGAGACAGAAAGTTCTCCCTATAGCGTGGGTCTAGAAGCATCATCAACCAGTAATGACTGTCACCCAAAATTTGGACAGCGCGAGGGTCACGGGAAAGGCAGCGTAACATAAACTCAGCCATGTATGCCAAACTGCAAAGAGGCAAGACTTCCGTGTCCTCACCAAGAGGATGACTGACCATGCTCTCCTCCTCATCCTCCTCCTCTTTCTCCTCCTCCCTGTCGTCAGGCCATCCACGCTGAACAGACGGTATGACAGTTGTGTAGGTAATACCATCTATAGCGCAGGAAAGTAGCTCCTGTTCTTCCTCCTCCTCTTCCTCATTGTCACCCAATCCATGTTGGGATGAGATGAGACTGGGCTGTGTGTAATCACCCTGTATGGTTCCTTGCTCCATCTCATCATGCTCCGCCTGCAATGCATCCTCTTTAATTGTGAGCAGAGAGCATTTAAGAAGACAGAGAATCTGGATGGTGACGCTAATTATGCTGTCATCGCTGCTCACCATCTTGGTGGAGTCCTCAAAGTTTTGGAGGATGGTACAGATGTCTGACATCCATGTCCACTCCTGAGGTTTTATGTGTAGAGTCTGACCTGAATACCGACGGCCTTGTTGATGCTGGTAGTTAACAACTGCCCTCTTCTGCTCACAAATCCTTCCCAACATCTGCAATGTAGAGTTCCAACTCGTGGGGACATCGCAGATCAGTTGGTGAGCTGGAAGCTGCAAACGCTGCTGAAGCATGGTAAGGGTGTCGGAAGCTGCAGCTGACTTTCTAAAATGGGCACACAGGTGGCGTACTTTGGACAAGCAGATCCGGAAGATCTGGGTAGGTTTTGAGAAATCACTGGGCCACGAGGTTAAGCACATGGGCAAGGCATGGAACGTGTGTGAGCTCGCCTCGCCTCAGAGCCACCACCAGATTCCGGCCATTGTCACACACGACAATGCCTGGCTGTAGGGTCAGCAGTGTCAGCCACAGATCTGCCTGCTTTTCAGAGGTGTCCACAACTCTTCAGCATTGTGTGGTTTGTCACCTAAGCATATTAGCTTCAGCACAGCCTGTTGCCGCTTGGCCGAGGCAGTGCTGCAGTGCTTCCAGCTTGCGACTGATGTGGTCATTTTGGAGATGGATGCTGAAGAGGAGGAGGTTCTGGAGCTGTAGAATGTGGAGGAAACCCTGATAGACCCAGGGCCCGCAATCCTCGGTGTCAGGAGGATGTGTTACTTCCCAAGGTCTGACTGGGTCCCGGCTTCCACTATATTAACCCAGTGTGCCGTCAGCGATATGCACCGTCCCTGCCCACAAGCACTTGTCCACGTGTCCGTGGTTAGGTGGACTTTCCCTATAACTGCGTTGTTGAGGGCACGTCTAATATTGTGGGACACGTGCTAGTGTAATGCGGGGATGGCACACCGGGAGAAATAGTGGCGGCTGGGGACTGAGTACTGAGGGACAGCCGCCGTCATCAGGTTGCGGAAAGCTTCTGTCTCCACGAGCCTAAAAGGCAACATTTCGAGCACAAGCGTTTGCGAAATGTGTGAATTTAGTAGTGTGGCCTATGGGGCGTTGGCTGCGTATTTGCGCTTGTGTTCCAAGGACTGGGGTAGGAACCACTGAACGCTGCGCTGGGACAAGGACATGGACGTGCTTGCTGAGGGTGCTACTTGAGAGTGTGCAACGGCAGGTGCAGGGCGGGAGGCATCTTGGCATGCGCCATGGACAGGGGATTGGCATGCACGCAAAACAGCGGAAGAAGCAGTGGTGTCACCCGCACACACTGTTGCTGGACCCTGGGGTTCGGCCCACTTAGTCAGGTGCTTTGCTGCCAAGTGCCTGATCATGCTGGTGGTGGCCAAGCTGGTAGTTTTGCTACTCCTGCTGATTCTGGCCTGGCAGGTGGTGCAAATGACCTTTTTGGGGTTATCGGCAGAGTCTTTAAAAAATAACCAGACTCGGGAAGACCTAACAGTTGTACTGGCAACTTTCGTTGTGTTGGCGTTATGAGGAACGCTTTCCCGCCTTGTGTCTGCGCACTGCCACACTGCTTCTTCCTGCCTGTTGTGGTGCTGTCTCCCTACCCCTTTGTGCTGCTGTCCTCGCTCTGTGTGCCCCCCTGACAGGTTGGATCAGTTACTATATCATCCACGACCTCGTCTTCCATTTCCGCACCCTGGTCCTCCTCCTGACTTTCTAGCAATTGTGTCTCATCATCATCATCTATCTCTTGCAACAGTAATTGCACTTTACCACCGTCGCCTTCGTGTGACCGTGGCTGCTCCAATATTTGGACATCGCTACACGCATTCTCCTCTTGACTCGCTTGAAGCTGGCCAGGCGAGAGGCCCGAATCTACAAATGGAAAAGTGAACAGCTCTTCAGAGTGTCCAAGTGTGGGATCAGTTGTCTCCGGGCACTCGGCATAGTGGGAGGAAGGAGGATCAGGGTGAGGAATATGCAGTCCTGACTCACGGCTACTGATACTTGACCGTGTGGAAGACAGGGTGGAGGTGGTGTTAGCCAAGTGACTGGAAGCATTATCTGCTATCCAACCAATAAACTTTTCACACTGCTCTGTGTTCAATATTGGTGCTCTGTGGTCCCCTAGTAATTGAAACAGGAAGGTCGAGCGACAAGATGTGAGCCTTTGTTGTGGCACAATTTCACCTTGCTCATGGCCATGTCCTCGGCCTCTGCATACACCATCACCATCACGTCCACTTGCCACACACCTTGCCCATTTGAAATGGAGGACAATATTTTCCACGTTCACGAGAAAAGGCTGATTTTGAAACACAGTTATATGTGATACGTCTGACAGAGAGCCACAATTTTAAATAGCAGGCCTGTAATTTACTAATATTATTTTACACGGAGAAGTAGTGTGAATAGCTTCACCAACACACTGCAACAGAATGAAAATGGAAGAAATGTATGATTTATGAACAGTTTTTTAGGTGATATGTCCGACAGAGAACCACAGCTTTAAATTATATGTCTGTAATTTACTAATATTATTCTACACGGAGACCTAGTGTGAATAGCTTCACCGAAACACGGCAACGGAATGAAAATGGAAGAAATGTATGATTTTTGAACAGTCTTTTAGGTGATTGTGGCACCCCAGGAGTCCGGTTGCCACACTGGCATTGCCTCCCTCACAGGGGGTGATGCCATGCCTGGAAGCAAGGAGGGGTCCCCTTATCAGGTAACACCAGCATCCAACACTTTTCCTTGCTCCAGACCAGAAGGGGGATCTCTAACCCGGTTTCAGGGGAGCTTCCCCTTTAAATTGGGGCCTGGAGGCTGGGGTTAGGAGAGTCAGTTGGAGACGGAGGAGAGTCAGTTGGGGACGGAGGAGAGTGAGTGAAAGACGAGGGAGAACCTGGGGAGGGGAGCTGTGACCAAGCTCGCCCCAGAGAAAAGCGGCAGAAACCGGACACCGGAGTCTGTGGTTGCTCGGGTACTGAAGACCCGGCAGCTAAATCTGGAGGGCAGGAGACTGCAGGTCTTATTATATATGTGACTGACATGTTTCTATCTATCTAATCTATGTGTGATGCTCTATTCTTTCTCTTCTAAATTGTCAGGTACCGGTGTATGCTGCAAATGAATTGCCGGCCGGCTTTTTTAAAGAGACGGGTGCATTGAAAACACTATTATTATTTAAAAAAAAAAAATCTTTTATTTTAACACTAAATAATCAATAACCACCATGGCTGTGACATTACAGTGAGTGGCAGACAATCCCTGCATGATTGGTGCTCTAAATAGCGCCAAACATGCAGGACGGGGACCCGAGCTCCCGCCCGAGCATCGCGCAAGTACTCGGCGAGCTCCGAGCATCTCGAGTACTGAGATGCTCGGGCGAGTACCGAGCAGTGGCGAGCATGCTCGCTCATCACTAGACAGGACGTTCAAATTTACCCTCGTGTGCTGTATCATGCACTGCAGTCTGCCACATACACTGCCTGCCTGCCTAGCACGGATTATATGCAGCTGGATTAATCCTCAGAAGGACTGTAAGTTCAGATGGATATATATATACAGTATATATATATATTGTGGAATACCTATACTAACAGGACGTTCAATGGACCCTCGTGTGCTGTATCATGCACTGCAGTCTGCAACATACACTGCCTGCCTGCCTAGCACGGCTTATATGCAGCTGTTAGTTCAGATGGATATAGATATATGTTGTGGAATACCTATACTAACTATAAACAAGCAAATCTCTCCCTGACGCAGTAGCAGCTCTCCCTATTCTGCCTGATTCCCTGGTAGACCGTGACAAGCATAGCGGCGCCCAGTCTTATATACACCTGGTGATGCTGTGTGCCAGCCAATCACTGTAATGCCCACAACCAACATGGCTACGGCATTACAGTGCGTGGCAGGCAGTCCCTGCATGTTCATTGGCTCTCTAAAGAGCACCAAACATGGAGGGAGGAGCAACCCGGAAATACTCGCCGAGCTCATCGAGCACAGTGATGCTCGGGCGACTACTGAGCAATGGCGAGCACTTTCGCCCATCACTAATCCACACATCTCCAGACACAGACACTGAATGAGACACTTCTTCTCCATTTTATTTACCAAACCACGCCCTTGGGGTGGGGACATGTGCGCAGCAATTCCCACCAATCTCCTTTGACTGGCCTAAAACCCAGCCCTGATACACCTTATTAACCCTCTCAGCACTATACATGCTGGAGAATGCTTTCCCGGGCTTGCATAACCAAAGCTACCAACCTAGATGATACATATCTCCCCTCAAGGACTTGTCCGGTGGCCATCTTTCATACCCCCCCTCTGCCCAAAGCCGGGGGGCTTGGCACCGTCCACTATCAAACAATGGACCTATGCTCTACATGGAAACTAAAATCCTGAAGGGCTAGGAACCACCTGTTCACTCTCGCATTGTTCCCCTTCTTCTCCCTCATCCACCTTAGTGGGGCATGGTCTGACACCAGTCTGAACTTCCTGCCTAAGAGGTAGTATCTTAGAGTGTCCAACACCCACTTGATAGGCAAGCATTCCTTCTCCACTATGGAGTAATTTTTCTCAAGGGATGTCAGCTTCCGACTTAAATACATTATGGGTTGCTCTTACCTACCCATTCACCTCTTGTGATAGGACAGCACCAAGTCCGACATCTGACGCTTCCGTTTGGACCACAAACTCCTTTGAGAAATCCACTAGCACTGGCTGTTTACACAGAGCGAGCTTCAGTTCCTGAAAGGCCATCTCAGCTTCTGGAAACCACTTAGCCATAGACGACTTTCTCCCTTTAAGGAGGCCTGTCAAAGGGGCGGCTATCATCGTTTAGTTAGGGATAAACCGTCTGTAATAGCCCACGATGCCCAAGAATGCTCTGACCTGTTTCTTTGAGAGGGGTTGTGGCCAACTCTTGATCGCATCGACTTTATATATTTGGGGCTTTATTTCACCTCTGCCTACGACATAGCCCAAGTATTTGGCTTCCTCCATGCCCATGCCACATTTCTTCGGGTTTATAGAAAACGCCACCTTCAGTACAGTATCAAGTATTGCCTGGACTTTGCTCAGATGGCTGTAGATCACGATGTCATCCTATCTGCGTACTTCTTCTGGGGAGCTAGGATCCAGTCCATGGCTCTCTGGAAGGTAGCTGGGGCTCCTTGCAATCCAAACGGCATCCTTGTGTAATGGAAATAACCATCTGGCGTTGAGAAGGCCGTCTTCTCCTTGGCATCTTGGGACATGGGTGTATTCCAATATCCTGGTGGGTGGTAATGTACCTGGCCGGCCACAATCTTTCAATAAGTTCATCTAACCTGGGCATTGGGTAGGTGTCGAACTTAGAGACCTCATTGAGCTTCCTATAGTCATTGCAAAACCGCCATTCTCCATCTAGTTTTGGCACTAAAACTGTGGGACTGGACAAGCAGCTCTTGGACTCTTCAATGACTCCCAGGCTCAGCATCCGCTTCACCTCTTTTGAGATCACCTAACTGCGGGCTTCAGGAATCCGTTACGGCTTCAGGTTTACTCGGACATGAGTCTCTGTAAGAACCTCATGCTCTATGACCTGAGTACATCCCGGTAGTTCCGAGAACTGGTCTCTGTTCCTCTTGACAGCGACTCTGCCACCTTGATCTCCTCTACATCGGCTTCAGTCTTTGTCACCAAATATGGAGCTTCCACAGGCTCCCTATCTCACCATGGCTTAATCAGGTTGACTTTGTACACCTGATATGGCTTCCTTCTCCCTGGTTGGTGGAATTTATAGTTGACGTAGCCAACTTTTTCTTCTACTTCATAGGGGCCCTGCCACTTGACCAGGAATTTGCTCTCCACCGTAGGTACAAGCACCAGTACCCGATCCCCAGGGTTGAAATATCTCCCCCTCGCCGATCTATTATACATCCTCAACTGTGCCTCTTGTGCTTTAAGGAGGTGTTATTTCACAATGGGCATCACCTCTACAATCCTCTCTTGCATCCGGGCCACATGTTTGATTACACTTCTGTAGGGTGTGGACTCTGCCTCCCAGGTCTCCTTTGCTACATCCATGAGTCCGCGGGGGTGTCGGCCATATAGCAGCTCAAAAGAGGAGAATCCAATAGAGGCCTGTGGGACTTCTCTGATGGAGAAAAGAAGGTAAGGCAGTAGACAATCACAGTCCCGGACGTCTTTCTCTACGACCTTTTTCAACATGGCCTTCAAGGTTTTATTAAAGCTCTCCACTAATCCGTCTGTCTGTGAGTGGTAGACTGAGGTCTTTAATTGTGTAATTTGCATTGTTTTGCACAACTACTTCCTCCCCCTTGACATAAATGGGGTCTGTTGGTCCATTAGGATTTCTTTTGCAACACCGTTCTAGAAAAGATGTGGACAAACTCCCGGGTTATGCACTTGGCAGAGGAGTTTCGTAGTGAGTTCGGCCTTCGGGTACCATGTAGCTTAGTCCAGTACCACCAGGATATACTGATGTCCTCTGGCGGACTTGACAAGGGGTCTCACTAGATCCATGGCGATGCGCTCGAATGGGACCTCAGTGATAGGTAGTGGCACTAAGGGGCTATGGAAGCTAGCCACAGGGGAGGTTAGCTGGCATGTGGGACAGGACATACAATAATTCACTATCTCTCTGTGACAACCAGGCCAGTAGAACTTCTGGAGGATCCTTTCCTGGGTTTTTTTCTACCCCCATATGACCTCCTAAGACATGTGCATGGAACATATCTAACACCCTGAGTCTGTACGGCCCTGGCACTAGTAACTGCTTGATTACTTCTCCTCTGAGCTTGGTGACCCAATGTAGTAACTCACCATTTACGGCAAAGTACGGATATCGGGTGTCAGCCCCTGGCTCTTGAGCAACACCATTAAGAAAAGTGACATTATCAAACGCTCCTTTTAGAGTTAAATCCATGAGTTTCCCCTGGACACCTCCAGCTCAGGGATGTTGGCCACCGGGGATGCTGCCTCACTCTCATCCCCAACAAGCACACCAAAGGGAAACCCATCAGCTGCGGCCTGCGACGAGGTTTCTTTAGGAGCGACCTGGTTGTTCTCAGGACAACACGGCTTACTCCCTTTTCCCCACAAGTCCCAAAACAAGGCTAAGTTTTCCCTATTATAACAGGGTGCAACAGGTCCTTGACTACGCCCACCTCATGGGACTCGGCACCACAGTTTGTGTCTATGACCACTCGGGGCACAGGGTAGTCCTTAGTGTCCCCATGGACATGGTGGACGGCCACCTTTTTTCCCAGAATCAGCTGATGAGGAATTGTGGTCCTCACTAGGTTTACCAAACTCTGCGAGTCCAACAGACCAGTCACTTGCACTCCATTCACTGACATGGGGCATGCCTACGGTCCCTCGCCTGGTTGAGGGACAGCACTGCAGGCAAGATATGCAAAGTATGAGCAGCGCCATCCTAGGCTGCAGTCCATTGGCTTATTGGTCATGGAGCAATGGGCGGCTATGTGACCTGGGATGTGACATCTCCAACAATTTACATTATTGGATGGGGCCTTTGGCAGCAACTCAGACACCTCCTGGGCTCTTACACGCTCCCCAGATGTGGCTCTATTTCCCTTCATTTCTTTTTTAGGAGTCACTCCTAAGCATGCCAAAATCTCAGTCTTCAACTTGGCATACTCTTTTGCATCCTGCAAGGCCATGTCATAATAGGCCTTCTGCAGCTCCCCTGTTAAATATGACGCCAGAACCTCCGCCCACTGCTCCGTAGGCAATTTCTCCTGCTCCACCACCCTCTCAAAAATTGTCAGGAACACCTCAATGTCATCACCCAGGGTCATCTTTTGTAAGGATCTTCTTACCATCTTTCTCACATGTGAGTCATCACCTGGACTTGGGGGTGGGGCAGTTGCCCTTCCACGGATCACCTCGGCTAGGAGTTCCATCTGCTGCTTGTGCTGCTGCTGCTGTTGCCACTGCTTCTGCTGTTGATGCTGCTGCTACCAAATCTGTTGCTGCTGGAAATTAGCCTGCATCAGTTGCTTTATCAACTCCTATAATGCTGCCAGCCGTCCCTTGCTGGCTGGCGGCCTTCACCCAGGACATATACAGTTTTCTAGAGCAGTCACACTGCTCCTTGGGATTTGTGCCTGTGCTTCTAGCACCAATTGTAGGATTTGTACTCACTCAGCTACAGTTGAGGTAGGCGCAAGAAGCATTTTCATTACAATATCCAGGCTGGTTTATTAAGACAGCATAACCCGCTCAGGAAGCAAAACAAAAAAACAGCCTTTCTGGCACAAAGTGGAAACACAAAGTAAAATGTCCATACAATATTGCGGATTCACCTGCTCAGGTCAGTGTCCAGTTCTCAAGCACAGACCAACACACTGCTGGAGATCCACACATCTCCAAACACAGATACTGAATGAGACACTTGGTCTCCAATTTATTTACCAAACCATGCCCCTGGCGTGGCGATATGTGTGCTGCCATTCCCACCCATCTCTTATGACTGCTCTTAAAACCCGGCCTTGATTCGCCCTACTAACCCACTCAGCACTATACGTCCTGGAGCATGCTTTTCCGGGCTTATATCACCGAAGCTACCAACCTCGATAATACATATCTCCCCTCAAGGACCTGTCCGGCGGCCATGTTACAAACTCCATTGACAGAAAAATAAATACATTATGGTTCTTTGAAAAAAGCAACATAAACTAAAATGTTATTTTTTTAAAACTTTAGCATTTTTTTTTACTACCAAAAAAATCTATTTAAGTTTTTCTATTTTTTTATCTCTACTAACTTGAAGAATCATACCACCAGGTTCAGGTAATTAATACCATACAATAAATGCTGTAAAAACAAACACCCAAAAAAACAATGATGGATTTGCATGTTTTCATCATTTCATGCCTTTTGGAATTTTTTTTCAGTAAATTGTATGGTAAAATGAATAGTGTTATCTAAAACTACAAAGTACTGCAGTGCACATGCTCCGGAAAAGGTCAAAGGAGCGCCGGCGCATGTGCACTGCAGTACTTTTCTTTGCCCTCGGCAGGGCAGAGAGAAGTGTGCCTGCGCAGAAGCATGAAGGAGAACACAATGTGGATGACGTAGGACGTTTCATCCATGCACGAAGCACAGAAGGAGGACGGCATTGCAAAAAGAAGGGAGGCATCGGACCAAGACCAGCGATGCTAATCGGACCGGACCGCTCCGTAGGTGAGTATAAAAAAGGTCTTTTTTTTACCTTGCAGGGTAAATTAAAGTCATATGTGCGGCATTTTAGAACGCTGTCACATGGGACTGAACGATGGTGGCCATAGGTTATATCGGAAAAAAATAATGACAGATTCCCTTTAAGCAAATAGCCAAAATTTCCTGTTGTGTTGACATAATGTGCATTACATCATTGTTCTGTATTTTATACTGCTTCATCAGCACTTTACTCTACCTGAGCAATTAGTGGTATTACATCCAAATAAAATGAACATTATCTCATGATTTTGCAACTACTTTTAGTTGTAAACTCATTTCGATCTTGGCACATTGAACAATATGATTTTCATATTAATATCTTGTCTATTTTAATTTCTGACATTTGCATGTTCATTTTATTTAATTGATCTCAATTCTTTTTTATTACATGTTTATTAATTCTCTTACGTGGGTCAAGTGGTAGTAATTTATATACAGATTGTATTTATCAATATTTTTTTTGAGTTTATATTCATTATTGGGTCAATCTACAAGTGGCAGCAATTACTATACATATTACGCCAATTTCCCTTACTCGTAAGAGTTTACTTGTGCACTGTAATCCATCACACATTACTTCTATCCCTATCATACGACCTCTATCTGTTATAATTTTAAAATTAATGGTGTCATTCAAAACTACAAATTTCCATATTTTTTGGACTATAAGATGCACCGGACCATAAGACGCACTCCAAATGTTGGGGTGGAAAATAAGAAAAAAAATGTTTTTATAAAATGGGGGTCCGTCTTATAGTCCAAATAGGTATCTTACCTGGGGGGGTGGTGGAGCAGGGGTCACAGGAGGCAGGGTCCCTCAGGCAGCCTGTGAAAGTGGGGGAATTCTGCGAATCCTGGGTGGAAGAAGGGGGAAGGGGGGTTGCGGTGGTGGTCAAGTGGGATCACAGGGTCCCTCCCTCAGGAATCCGGCAGTGGCGGCGACAGCAGAAGCGGTGAGATGCTGTGGGGCCAGTGTCTGACTGTTGGCGGTCAGGCAGAGCGGCATGCGCTGCTTTTCCGGCAGCCGTGGCCATCTTCCTGAATCTGTAATCTACAGGAAAATGGCCGCCCAAGACGGCACATGCACAGGCTGGGATCTCGGCGGCCATCTTCCTGAAGTCATGGGCCTCAGGAAAATGGCCACTGAGTTCCCAGTCTGCATATGCGCCGGCTCGGGCGACCATTTCCCTGTAGATCATGACTTCAGGAAGATGGCCACAGCAGCCGGAAAAGCAGCGCACGCTGCTACGCCACACCGCTGACACTGGCCCCACAGCATCTCACCGCCTCTGCTGCTGCTAACGGGTTCCTGAGGCAGGAAACGGAGGGACCCTGCTTCTTGCGATCCCGCTCTACCACCAGAGCAACTCCCCGGTAAGCTGCGTTCAAAAGATAAGACGCAACCCCAATTTTCCTCTCAAATTTTGGGGAAAAAAAGTGCGTCTTATGGTCCGAAAAATACGATAAGCCTTCACCTGGATATGTCAATGTAAAAATAAAAAATACATAGCTCTTAGAAGAAGTTGAAGAAAAAACGAAAGCACATAAATAAAAGAGCGCCGATCCTCACAGGGTTAAGAATATTTCAAAAGACTTGGAGATTTGCTACTTACACTGTTCTGTTACCTTTCTACCACTGCACAATCTTATTAAATAGCTTGCATATGCTTATGGCATAAAGTTTCATTCTTGACATTGAGATAGGCCAAAAGCATTACCCATCAACCCCTTAATAAGCGATAGGTTTAATTTTTTTTATTGCTTTTGCATTCTTATAAGAAGTGACAAACAGCAGCAAAATGTAACAAATTCTTTTGGATTAAGTTGTATTTTTGTGTAAATAGGTCTAAAATTCTGAGCTGAATAATTTCATAATATAACTTTACAATGTTGGATCTCCATGTGCACTCAAGTTTGCCCTTGGTAAAAGCAAAATTATAGAATTCTGAATGCCTGCAGCTGCCTCCAGATGGAGCTTCAGGTTTTATGGAAGATGGATGTATAATTGAGCTGAGAGCTGAAATTTATGAGTTAAAACTTGAAAAATATTTGTGTCCATATTGATCTCACTCACTCACTAAATTTGGGGAGAGAAAAAAGTGTCTACTGCCATGTGTAACCATCTGTAAGAAAACGCTATAAAATTGAAGTGTGAATGCCATTCAATCTGTTATATCAGTTATCTTTTTTGTTCTTTCAAGTTCATCTACCTCAGTAAAAGATGTTCTGTTGTTGACTATAACGGCCTCTCCTACTTCCTTGTTTGTCCCCGCCACTACACTACATCATAGGCTTCTGCCACCGGCCCCCAAGGGAGCAGTACAATTAGTGTGAGAGAAAACATAGTCATTAAATCACGTTTCACTGGTGTTCAGGGTTTCCATATCACACTCAACCAAACAAAATCATACAGCTGTACTTGGCATAGTTGGTAGGATCAACATCCCTGCTAGTTATCTGATTAGACATAAGAATATGACCTCTGGTGCAGTCAAGATGGCATCTGAAATGTTTTTCAAGATGGTGATTGGTGTCACAGTGCAGAAAGAAAGAACTGCCCATCATAGGAGTGGAGGGCACAGAAGAGTGCAAAAATTTGCCCAGCCCAACTAAAGAACAGCCCAGAGAAGGAAATTTCCTTGTTGGAGGCATACACCAGAAGAAAGAGCAATGGAAAGAAAAGGCCTGCCCACCGGAAGGTGAAGAGAAAACACAGGAGGAGTGGCTGAAGGCAGAGACACCAGAAGAGAGGAGTGATGCAACGAATATATTGAAGGTATGGCCCATGAAAGGGAGGAGCCGAAGCAAAAAGACTGAGATGATTAAAGAGACACCACCATTACACTGCTAGGAGTTAAGGAGAAATGCATCATCATAACACAACTACAATTGCTATATTGCAATCTTCAGGGGGTGCCGATCATTGTTCCACACTCTTACAATTGCACGTGTGGCGCCCCTGGGGGTTCGATCGCCACAGGGGTACTGCATCTCTTTAATGAGGTGTGGTATCTCTCCTTCGAGGTAAGGATGGTGTAACTGTCAGGACCCCACCTCTGCATCCAACACTACACCTCTCCCACCTGAGGGGGGCTTATATGCACCAGGGTGCTGCCCCATCCGGGATAAGAGGAGATGGGGGGGGGACCAAAGATAGGGGGAACCTGGTAGTAGGTGAGGGTGGAGGACGCACTTTTAGGTTACACTTAATAATTCATATTTAATAAACAGCCATCTTGGGCTTATGGTCTTTGATTGTGATGTTCATCACTGAACGTGGCTTTCTGTGTGAACCTGCAGTTGATGGGGACACGGTCCTCGTTCTCTGGCCTTGAGACGAGGGGCAGGCAAGAGTTAACGGCTGTCTCTACCCGGTCAAGGTCCCTACCCAAGAAGGCCTGGAGTGGAGCGGAGGAGTAGAGCTCCGCAAGCAAAAGGATCCCAGGGGGATGCAGATGAAGTGGTATACGCCACCTGTCCTCACTATTCTTGCCTAGCCAGAGGGACTCCTGCTGCAAAAGGGGTACCGGCCCCCGATATCTGACTCTGTCACTCTAAGTCTTAGTCGGAGAAGCCTGGAGGGTCAGTGGATCCCACCGGGCAACAGACGGAGCGGAGTTGCCTCCCATACCCTTGTTCTGTGCATAGTCCAGAGGGAGACCCGGCCTTAGTACACGTACCACACACGGACAGGAGAGGACCTAGTGGGAAAAGTCTAGGAACACTCTGGTGCGGGGTCCTGACCAAAGCACCTGAACTACTCGGAGGTTGTCGACCCCGGTCCTGGTGGCCGCAGCGCACCGTCAGGAGCAGGGAGAAGCCTTGCGGCTGTGCATTCTACCGTGAGTAAAGCTTGGAAGACTACCCCTATGGCCTCCGGTTTCTTATTGCAACGCGGCACCGCACGACATCGCACCACAGCTCCCACTACTATTCCCATCCTCCTGTCTCCTCTGCCCTGAGGCCCTGCTCCGCCTGTGGGGAGTAGTACCATCTGCTGCTGCCACTACATCCCACCTCAGAGGACTGAACGCAGCGCTGGTGGAGGATCACCAGAAACCACAGGTGGCGTAGTCGTTAACACCACTCGAACCACTGTCACCGTCCCTCCTAGCCCTTAACTTTTTAATGTGACAACCCTGGGCACGGACCGGGCCTAGGCTGCGACTACATCCACCCTGCACAGTGGCCCAGCTTCCGAGTACCCCAACTCTCAGGGTGGGCTAGCGAGCGGGGAGGGGAAGGAGAGGCGTCCCCTAGTCCAACCGTCTCGGACGCATCGTCATCGTCCATCTCCATCTCTCTCTCTCCTCCACCCGAGGCATCACAAACTTGGCGTAGTCGGCAGGATTGCGTGCCCGCAGCAACGGAAGAGGATTGCCCATTGCTACCGGGTACTGCGCGCCTTTAAACCTCAGATTGTCGTTTTCCACTTAAAATGGCACCCGCGCAAGAAGAACGAACGCCATAATGTGCAAAAAGGACAGCTTTCTAGCCACTACTATCGTGGGTCTGGCTCCCCCATGGCGCCAAAGGAGCAGACCACCCCTTCCATTGGAGAATGTCCGCGGGGTAGTGCCCGTCAAAACGGATGGGATGTCCGGAGGAGAGCCTGTCAGTTTACCGCCCTGGAGCCACCCCGAAAAGAGGAGGGAACGAGGGAAACCACTAGGTGCGGCCATAACAGTCCGAGACTCACCATACTCAGAAGCAGTCATGGACGCTGCTGAGGGAAGTCTACCGGAGCCTTCCGAACCCGGCCCAGGTCCTACTCCCGTCGGAGAGGAGGGAGGCATGATCCTGACCCTGGGGGAAGCAGAATTCCTTCATACGGAAACCCCGGACCTTGCCTGAAGGGTAGCTGAGGCCCAGCATGCGGCGTCCGCAGCGTGGCGGAAAGAGATGCTGCAGAGGATCCGGGCCCACCGCCAAGGAGCAGCAACTCAGGAGGAAGAAGCAACGGAGGTCGCGTGCAGCCCAGGATCGGGTAAGAGTGATACCCCCGTCCCGGCTGCTGAACCCACCGTGCCCCTCCTGGATCTGATGACGGAATACCTGCTACCTGGCGTGGTAACTTGGGAGCAGGTCTTTGCCCCGGAGCTGGAAGCCTCCGCCATTGCTGGAGGCCTGCATTGCCTCCCGCTTCCCGTCTCGGAGGAACCTGTGCCTGCTGGGGAATCCACCGACTCCAACCCGGACTGGTCCGCACTCCACGAGGACCTGCAGCAGCCCCTGCTGTCACCGCTACCTGCACCTCCAGTCACCTGGCCGGCGACTGAGGAGTTGGCCTGGGACAACCAGGGGGGGGGACTTGATGGGCTTCCCCCGGGAGACCTGGGCTGAAGCGCGGAGGAGGAGCGAACTGTGTAGGCAGCAAATCCTCCAGCTGGACCGGGAGCAACGGCAGAGGGAGGTTCGCTGCGAGCGCCTGGAAGTGCATGCCAAGGCTGCAAAATCCAAGGCCCGCCAGGGGGAGGCAGCCCGTCCAAGCCCCCGGGAGGAAGGGCAGATTGTCCGCTTCCACCAGGAGGCGGGATGGGGCTTCATTAGGAGTTCCCAGTTCGAGCACGACGTCTTTGTCAGCCGGCGGGACGTCGAGCCGCGACTAAAGAAGGGAAACCCTGGCCGGAACCTCTTCCCGGGTGACTTTGTTTCGTACACCCGCCACCACGGGGTGCGGGGGTGGTACGCCCTGGATGTGCACAAAGTGTCCAGTAGTGACGCCCCCTCGCGCTCGACAGTGGAGGACCGGTCAGCTTCCGTTGGGAGGAATGAACCTTTTCCCCGGTGGGGACCTATGGAGTAAGCGGCCCTGGCGGCTGTAACCTTTTCAGTTAAACTGTTTATGTTTGGATAATGTTTTCCTCTCGGTTTAAAGAGACAATTGTCCCTGCGGACTGGCAGTAGACAGACTCTTCTACTTCTTGTAAATAGTTTGCATCTATTTTGGTGCTCCCTATTGGTTTTATGCAAAGCCGCTATTCCTTCTACCTCAGACCTCAGAAGAAAAACCTGTCTGGCGTGGCTCTCCTGGAGGTCCAACTCGGGATCTTCATGCCCTGCAGCCACCCCAGGGCCTACGTTGAGGGTTTGGGACAGGTCCCTCTTGCTTCTGAAACTGACTCTTTCATATTGCACTTTAATTAGTCTGTCTATATGCATAATGTCTCTGTGATGTTTTTTATACTTTTGTATACTTTTGTACTATTTAAAGTTGTAACGTTAACACTGTGTTCCAAATTATTATGCAAATAATATTTTCTCAGATTTTTCCAAATTTCCTATATGAATTGCAGTCATTGTAATTTTCCAGTCAAATAACTATTAGAGTACAATTGAAAGGTTTTTGTACAAACTGCCTATGATAACAGTATATTTAAAAAAAAAATAAAAAACTCAAACTGCACTCAAAATGCATGTTCCAAATTATTATGCACAGCAGCGTTTTCAACCTTTTCATTTTAATAAAGAACAAAAAAATGGTCATTTTTGAAATTATAAGCATTAGCAGGTTATTACAAACTGAAATCAAACAGTTTTCAACTCAAAACTTTATTCTAGGTGATGTTACATTTGCACATAGGACCGCTTGTTCAAAAGGAGCTTCTGAACTCTCTCGTCCATTGAATTTGTCAGGTTTTGGATGGTTTCTGCTTTAACTGTTTTGCATGAGGAGAGAATACCCTCCCAGAGCTGTTGATTAGATGTGAACTGCCTCCCGCCATCATAGGCACTCCTTTTGATGATGCTCCAGAGGTTCTCAATGGGGTTGAGGTCTGG
This sequence comes from Phyllobates terribilis, assembly GCF_046119375.1. Taxonomy (NCBI): domain Eukaryota; kingdom Metazoa; phylum Chordata; class Amphibia; order Anura; family Dendrobatidae; genus Phyllobates; species Phyllobates terribilis. The sequence goes on from NW_027362771.1 coordinate 299,428,866, forward strand.
GAAGCATGGGTGCCACACCATAAGTTTATCCCATTTTATGCTCATAGCAGCCAGAGATGCAGATGTGTTATGTGCAGCATGAGATGGGGCCTGACCAAAGCACCTGAACTACTCGGAGGTTGTCGACCCCGGTCCTGGTGGACGCAGTGCGCCATGAGGAGCAGGGAGAAGCCTTGCGGCTGTGCATTGTACCGTGAGTAAAGCTTGGAAGACTACACCTATGGACTCCGGTTTCTTATTGCAACGCGGCACCGCACGACATCACACCACAGCTCCCACTACCATTCCCATCCTCCTGTCTTCTCTGCCCTGAGGCCCTGCTCCGCCTGTGGGGAGTAGTACCATCTGCTGCTGCCACTACATCCCGCCTCAGAGGACTGAACGCAGGGCTGGTTAACACCACTAGAGCCACTGTCACCGTCCCTCCTAGCCCTTAACTTTTTAATGTGACAACCCTGGGCACGGACCGGGCCTAGGCCGCGACTACATCCACCCTGCACAGTGGCCCGTCTTCCGAGTACCCCAACTCTCAGGGTGGGCTAGCGAGCGGGGAGGGGAAGGAGAGGCGTCCCCTAGTCCAACCGACTCGGACGCATCGTCATCGTGCATCTCCATCTCTCTCTCTCCTCCACCCGAGGCGTCACACACGCTGCACTCTTAAACAGAGGGCTTAAAGAGTTGGTCCGAAACTAAAATTGATTTTAATTCTAATTGTCTTTATAATTTTTAGAATAATTGAATTACTTTTTTAATGTACTTTAAGTAAAAAGTCCCTACTAGTGTTGAGCGAGCATGCTCGACACTGCACGGTACTCGCCCGAGCATCTCACTACTCGGGATGTTCGGCGAGCACCGAGCATTTTCGGGTTACTCGGGCGGGAGCTCGGGTCTCCGCCCTGCATGTTTGGCGCTCTTTACAGAGCCAATGAACATGCAGGGATTGCCAGTCAGTCACTGTAATGCCGCAGCCATGTTGGTTGTGGGCATTAAAGTGATTGGCTGGCCGCACAGCGTCACCTCGAGTATTTAAAACCGGGCGCCGCCATCTTGGACACAGTGGCTACGGATCAGAAAGAGTAGGGAGAGTGCTGCTGAGCTAGGGAGAGATTTATACTGCGAAATAGGTAGTGTAGGGTCTCTAAAGCCTGCAAAATGAAACAAACAGTCCTTCTGAGGACTAATATCCATCCCAGATATCAGGCAGGCAGGCAGGCAGGCTGTATAGGAGACGCAGTGGTTATACCAACAAACACTGCATTACAATCCTGCTGCTCAAATTGCTAGACTTAGCCCCAGGACTCAGGGGCAAGGAAAAATCCTTTTTTTTCATCTAAATCCTCTTTTTTTTTTTTTCCTCAGTCAGACTGTACAAATACCCATCTTATTCACCTTTTGGTATCCCCCCCCCCAAAAAAAAAAAAATTGAGTGTGTCTGTGAGTGTTCAGACACAAATATATCTGTTTAAAAGAGTCTGGTTTCGGCCAGATAACTAGAACTGTGGTTTTCCTCTTCCACGGTTCAAATATAGGGTGTTATCCACCTTTTTGCCTTTTTTCCATAAAAAAAAAACTGTTTGAGTGTCTCGGTGCATCTATTTTAAAAAGTCTGGTATACGCTAGGAAACTAGAACTGTGGTTTTCCTCTTTCATGGTTCAAATCTGGGTGTAATCCACCTTTTTGACTTTTTTACATTAAAAAAAGCAGTTTGAGTGTCTCGCTGAATGTTCAGACACAAATATATCTGTTTAAAAGATTCTGGTGTAGGCCAGAGAACTAGACCTGTGGTTTTCCTCTTCCACGGTTCAAATCTGGGTGTTATCCACCTTTTTGCCTTTTTTTCCATAAAAAAAACAGTTTGAGTGTCTCGCTGACTGTTCAGACACAAATATATCTGTTTAAAAGATTCTGATGTAGGCCAGAGAAATAGAACTGTGGTTTTCCTCTTCCACGGTTCAAATCTGGGTGTTATCCACCTTTTTGCCTTTTTCCATAAAAAAAAACAGTTTGAGTGTCTCGCTGACTGTTCAGACTAGAGATGAGCGTTGTTCTACTCGAACTGTTCGCCAATCTCAAATTCGAGCTGTTTTGGGCGGTGTTCGAGCCGGTCGGCGAACACGAACAATTTGAGAAAAATTCGGCTGTTCGAGGTTATGTTCGATAACTGTTCGTGCACCAAAATCATAACTGGATTTTTTCTCAGTAATGATGAAAATTAATGTTAATACGCAGTTTGAGTGTACAGCGGGGCGGGGGGAGGGGCAGGGGATGGATCTCTGCAGGAACAATGAAGATCTCCATTTTTTTTTCTCTTTCCCGCATTTGCAGTGGGGAGGTGCAATCTGTCAGCCTATCAGCAGCGCACACACGGAGCGAAGTGCTTTTTTTCACACAAGCAAGGGCATGTGTGATTGGCAGTGTATGTCACATGTCCTTGCCCTATAAGACCAAGCCATTTTCCCCGTCGCCACCATTTTCTCACTGCTGCAGCTGCGTGTTAGACGGCACCGCTGTTGCTGTGTGCGCTATACCTTGTTAATTTCAAGCCAATTTTCGCACAAATATACAGATAGCTTGGGAGTAGGGAATAGTTGTGATTGCAGTCCTTTTAAGGACTAGGTTACAGCATTTCCTACGACTTTTATCAGGCAGGTCTGTGCTCTTAAATAGATAGATTGTGGGAGTAAAGACTAATTGTAATTGGAGTCCTTTTCAGGACTAGGTTACATCAGTTCCTATCAGTTTTTGCCAGGCAGGTCTGTGCCAGTGCTGTGCAAGTTTTTTTCACAGCATTTGGCTGAATCTAGCAAAGCTAATCCTTTTTGGCCTATTGCAGAGTGTGTTAGTCAGTGGAGTAGCCTATCTGTGTTGCAAGATATACCACCTGTGTATAGAATACCAATTTTTTTACTGCACCTAGTGAAGTAAAATCTTTTGGGCATAGCATCATTCTATTAGTCCATCTATACTGACCTCCATCAGGTTGCAAACTGAATATAATTTTTTTCTGCATCTAGCTCTGAAAAAATATTTGGGCTTCTAGCAGTGTGTGGGACTTGGTCTATTAGTCCATCTATACTGACCTCCATCAGGTTGCAAATTAAAAATAATTTTTTTCTTCATTTAGCTCTGAAAAAATATTTGGGCTTCTAGCAGTGTGTGGGACTTGTTCTATTAGTCCTTCTATACTGACCTCCAGCAGGTTGCAAATTGAATATAATTTTTTTCTGCATCTAGCTCTGAAAAAATATTTGGGCTTCTAGCGGTGTGTGGGACTTGGTCTATTAGTCCATCTATACTGACCTCCATCAGGTTGCAAATTAAAAATAATTTTTTTCTGCATCTAGCTCTGAAAAAATATTTGGGCTTCTAGCAGTGTGTGGGACTTGGTCTATTAGTCCATCTATACTGACCTCCATCAGGTTGCAAATTAAAAATAATTTTTTTCTTCATTTATCTCTGAAAAAATATTTGGGCTTCTAGCAGCGTGTGGGACTTGTTCTATTAGTCCATCTATACTGACCTCCATCAGGTTGCAAATTAAAAATAATTTTTTTCTGCATCTAGCTCTGAAAAAATATTTGGGCTTCTAGCAGTGTGTGGGACTTGGTCTATTAGTCCATCTATACTGACCTCCATCAGGTTGCAAATTAAAAATAATTTTTTTCTGCATCTAGCTCTGAAAAAATATTTGGGCTTCTAGCAGTGTGTGGGACTTGGTCTATTAGTCCATCTATACTGACCTCCATCAGGTTGCAAATTGAATAAAAAATTTTTCTGCATCTAGCTCTGAAAAAATATTTGGGCTTCTAGCGGTGTGTGGGACTTGGTCTATTAGTCCATCTATACTGACCTCCATCAGGTTGCAAATTAAAAATAATTTTTTTCTGCATCTAGCTCTGAAAAAATATTTGGGCTTCTAGCGGTGTGTGGGACTTGGTCTATTAGTCCATCTATACTGACCTCCATCAGGTTGCAAATTAAAAATAATTTTTTTCTGCATCTAGCTCTGAAAAAATATTTGGGCTTCTAGCAGTGTGTGGGACTTGGTCTATTAGTCCATCTATACTGACCTCCATCAGGTTGCAAATTGAATAAAAAAATTTTCTGCATCTAGCTCTGAAAAAATATTTGGGCTTCTAGCGGTGTGTGGGACTAGGTCTATTAGTCCATCTATACTGACCTCCATCAGGTTGCAAATTAAAAATAATTTTTTTCTGCATCTAACCCAGCCAATAGTTTTGGCCTAATACCACAGTTTGGCCACTCAGCTCTGCTCGGTTACCATCCATTGTTTTTTTGTGCAAACAACTCCAGAGTTGTGAATTAGTTAACCACCAAAATGAGTGGAAAAAGGCCTGCTGCTGGTGGAAAGGGGAATAGGCGTGTTGGGAAGGGGAAAAAAGGTTGTGTCCGTGGGGTAGGTGCAGAAGAAAGACCATCTTCCAGCCAAACTAAAATGTCTACTTCTTTTAGCGGACAATGTGATAAGATCCCTTTCTTACGGCCACGCCAATCGCTACAAATTCCAGATGAGGCACAAAAACAGCAGGTGCTTCAACGGATATCAAGTGCTCCTTTAAGTGGGCTCTCCTCCACATCAACTTCAACATCACAAATACTCCAGTCCTCAAAGGTGTCACCCAAATCGCACTTGCTTCCTCACAGCTCCCAAATCTCCAGCTGCCCGTCTGAGTATGAGGTAGAACAGATGGTTGAGTCTGCAGAGCTGTTTACTCATACTATAGCCTGGGAATCAGAGGTCGACTCCAGCGCTTCTGTGAATCCAGACGAGGAAATGATCTGCACTGATGCCCAGAATCTTTATGAGTCGGATCCAGGACCAGACGCAGAAGGTTCTGACCATAATGTAGACCCTCATTCCCAAACTGTAACTCCTGTTGGTGGAGACAATGAGGAAGACGATGATAAGACTCAAATACCTGATTGGAGCGACAACTTTAGTTTTTTGTCAGGGCAGGAACAGGTTGGCTCTGAGGACGACGGGTGTGATAACGCACAGGGTGATGATGATGAGGTCAGAGATCCCACTTACTGTCAACCCACAGTCAGCCAAGAGATGAGGTCAGCAGAGGAGGTGGAGGAAGATGCTAGTGACGACGAGGTCAGGTTGCGCCTTCCTGGACAGAGACGTAGTACTGGAAGCACGTCAACAACTGCATCCTCAAACACAACTCTGCCTCTCACCACAAGTCGTGGTGGCTCTTCAGGTCACATGGGTGCTAAGCCTTGCATAGCCTGGGCATTTTTTCAGATTGATAAAGATGACCCAACTCGTGTTATCTGTAACATTTGTCAGCAAAAGCTAAGTAGAGGCCAAAAAATACATAGTTTGAGTACTTCATGCATGAACCGGCACATGGACATGAAGCATAAGTTGCAGTGGGAAGCTCAGTGTGCTACAATGCGGTCTAGCCGGCTGGGCCAACCACCGTCTGCCATATCTTGTGCATCCGCGGCCTCTTCATCCTCTGTGACTGGGGGGACAGCAGTCACACCTGTTTTGGGGCGCAGACCTGCCACCTCTTTACCCGCAACAGCCAGCGTGATTGGCAGGTCATCATTTTCTTTGGAGGTGGTAACACCAGCTGGTCTTGAGCGCTGTCCGACATCGATAGCACCACCTTTGGATCAAGGCAACCTAACATGTCCACCTGCATCTTCCTCACAGACCGGCAGTTTGCCGGGGACACCCTTATCAACCCCGTCTAAGCACAATAGCCAGCCCTCGGTCCCTCAGATGTGGACAAGTAAAAGACCATTTCCTCCTAGCCATGAGAAAGCTAAGAGGTTGAATTTCACCATCTGCAAGCTCTTGGCTACAGAAATGCTGCCTTTCCGCCTGGTGGACACAGAGGATTTTCGAGACCTTATGTCCGTCGCAGTGCCCCAGTACCAGATGCCCAGTCGGCACTACTTCTCAAAGAAAGGTGTGCCTGCGCTCCACCAGCATGTCGCACACAACATCACCGCTTCTTTGAGAAACTCTGTGTGTGACAGGGTGCATTTCACCACAGACACTTGGACGAGTAGGCATGGACAGGGGCGTTACATGTCGCTGACTGGGCACTGGGTAACTATGGTGACAGCAGGACAAGGGGCTGCTGTCCAAGTCTTGCCGTCCCCACGAGTTGTGCGTCAATCCTCTTTATGTCATTTTTCCTCCACTGCTTCTGCCTCCTCAACCTCCTCTCGGTCTTCCACCTGCACCCAAAGCCTGTCTGGTCATGCCACAAGCTTTCTAACTGCGCAGAAGGGATCCTGCACACCTCCTTACTATGCTGGCAGTAGGGCTCAACGTCATCAGGCGGTTTTTACATTGAAATGTCTGGGAAATGTGAGTCACACAGCTGAGGAGTTGTGGTCAGCTCTGGAGAACCAATTTCATGAATGGTTGTCTCCACTGGACCTGAAACCAGGGAAGGCCATGTGCGACAATGCTGCAAACCTGGGTGCGGCCCTTCGCCGGGGCAATGTCACACACGTGCCTTGTATGGCTCACGTGTTGAACCTGGTTGTCCAGCAATTTTTAGCCCACTATCCCAGACTAGATGGCCTTCTGCAGAGGGCACGGTCGCTGTGTGCTCACTTCCGCCGTTCGCATCCCGCAGCTCAGCGACTTACATCTCTACAGAAGTCGTTGGGCCTGCCACTTCACCGGCTAAAATGCGATGTGCCTACCCGGTGGAATTCAACTCTGCACATGTTGCAGCGACTGTGGCAGCACCGACAAGCCCTGGTGCAATACGTTCTGACGTATAGCCTGGGCCAACGAGATTCAGAGGTGGGGCAAATCACGCTGGAGGAGTGGTCTCAGATCAGGGACCTATGCACCCTTCTGCACAGTTTTGAAATGGCGACGAAGATGTTTAGTGCTGACGATGCCATTATCAGCATGACTATTCCGGTGATTTACATGCTGGAGCACATGTTAAACAGAATTCGGAGTCAGGTGGTGGCACAAGAGGAGGTGGAGGAAGTAGAGGAGGAGGAGTTGTATGTGGAAGGGCTAACATCTGCAAGGTCCAGACGGTCGGCAGCACCAAGGCGGCAGGCATGTGAGGGTGGGGGAGATGGTTTTACCAGGGCGCATGGTAGCAGCCAAACTTGTGAGGAAGGTACAGGAGCCCAGGAAGGAGTGGAGGACGAACTGATGGAAGACTCATCAGATGAGGGAGACCTTGATCACATTTCTGTTGTGCGAGGTTGGGGGGAGAGGACAGAGGAAGGAAGCATGATTGTTACCTCGCCACCAACACAACAGGGACTTGGTGCTCCTGGATGCGCAACACACATGAGTGCCTTCTTGCTGCACTACCTGCAACATGACCCTCGAATTGTGAGAATTAGAAATAATCCTGACTACTGGGTTGCCACACTGTTAGATCCCCGGTACAAAAGTAAATTTGCAGAAATTATTCCTGCCATAGAAAGGGATGCACGCATGCAGGAGTATCAGCAGAGACTGTTGCAGAATCTTACATGTGCTTTTCCACAAAATACCAGTGGTGCACGTAGTGAATCTCACAGTTCCAACTTGCCAACCGTGGGACCGTCAAGTGTTCAGCACTCAAACCGTAACAGAACCACAGTATCTGCTGGTAACATCAATTTTGCGGAATCATTTCACCACTTTTTTAGCCCATCCTTTGCAAGGCCACAGGAGACAAGAAGTCTGACACATAGTCAACGCCTAGAGACGATGGTACAGGAGTATCTCCAAGTAAACATTGAAGCCACGACTGTGTCACTGGACCCTTGCTCTTTTTGGGCTTCCAATCTGGATAAATGGCCGTAGCTAGCCACTTACGCCTTGGAGATCTTGTCATGCCCCGCAGCCAGCGTTCTGTCTGAACGTGTGTTCAGCGCTGCTGGTGGTGTGCTGACAGATAAGCGCACGCGGCTCTCCACTGATAATGTAGACAGACTCACGTTCATAAAGATGAACAAATCATGGATCCGAAACGACTTTTCTACCCCTGTGTCATCCTGGGGAGAGTAAAAGCTTGATGATTGGTTAAAATCACCCTACCAACCGTTTTAAGCTTTCAAATTACTAATCATGTTTATCTGTATCTTGACTGGAAAATAATTTGGGCTTTGTAGCAGTGTGCAGCACTGATCCTATTAGGCCATCTATAATAAGCTTCACCAGATTTAAAATTAAAAATAATTTTTAGCTGCATCTAGCCCGGAAAATAATTTTGGGGCTCCGAGATGCGCAAGACACATAAGTGCCTTCTTGCTGCACTACCTGCAGCATGACCCTCATATTGTCAGAATTCGAAGTAATCATGACTACTGGGTTGCCACACTCTTAGATCCCCCAAACTTTTCGATCAACCTTTTCATTTTAATAAAGACCAAAAAAATGGTCATTTTTGAAATTATAAGCATTAGCAGGTTGTTAGAAACTGAAATCAAACAGTTTTCAACTCAAAACTTTATTCTAGGTGATGTTACATTTTCACATAGGACCCCTTGTTCGAAAGGAGCTTCTGAACTCTCTCGTCCATTGAATTTGTCAGGTTTTGGATGGTTTCTGCTTCAATTGTTTTGCATGAGGACAGAATACCCTCCCAGAGCTGTTGCTTAGATGTGAACTGCCTCCCGCCATCATAGACACTCCTTTTACTGATGCTCCAAAGGTTCTGAATGGGGTAGAGGTCAGGGGAGCATGGGGGTCACACCATAAGTTTGTCCCCTTTTATGCCCATATCAGCCAGAGATGCAGATGTTTTATGTGCAGCATGAGATGGTGCATTATCATGCAGAAAAATGATCTTGCTGTGAAATACACGGTTCTTCTTCTTGAACCATGGCAGGAAGTGCTGTTTGAGAAAATCCACATACATTATGGAGTTCATCTTTAGCGCCTTCAGGGATCCTAAAGGGGCCGACAATCTCTCTCCCCATGATTCCAGCCCAAAACATTACTCCACCTCCTCCTTGTTGGCGCTGTAGCCGTGTTTGCGTGGGGTGTCCATCAACCAGCCATCCTCCACTCCATTCATCTGGACCATCGAGCGCTGCACGGCACTCATCCGTGAACAAAACAGTTTTGAAATCAGTCTTCATGTAATGTTTGGCCCACTGGAGCCGTTTCTGCTTGTGTGAAGTGGATAGAGGAGGTCGACAGGATGGCGTATGCACAGCTGCAAACCTCTGAAGGACCCTGCATCTTGTTGTTCGGGGGACGTTGGAGGCACAAGCAGCTTCAAAAACTTGTCTGCTGCTATGACAAGGCTTTTTTGCCGCTGCTCTTTCAACCTGACGTAATTGCCTGTAGGAAAGAGTCCTCAATTTGCCCTTATCAGCACGCACACGTGTGTACTGTGAATCAGCTACATACTTCTTGATTGCCAAGACACTTCATCCTGATCATCGCACAATGTTGATTGTAGTCATGCCTTGACCTAAACACTCCACAATTTGTTGCTTCTCAGCAGCCGACACATCCTTTTTCTTTCCCATTTTGGCAGAAAATGTAGGCTGCTTAATAATGTGAGAGAGCCTTCTTAAGTAGTCTTGCCTTTCATTGGACACACCTGCCAAACTAATTAGCACAGGTGTCTGCAATTGCTTACAGTGATATAAAGAGCCCTGACACACATCACCATCAATGAGTTTAACTGACAAACAAACAAATTCTTCCCTTATCACTCCTAAACACTTTTTGCATAATAATTTGGAACGCGGTGTACATGTGCTTTTCCACAAAACACCAGTGGTTCACGTAGTGAATCTTACAGTTCTAACTTGCCAACCGTGGTCTGTATGGAATTGTTCAATAAAGGGCCCAAAATTAAGATAACATAGATGGGAGAGGTCTCTATGAATAGGAATTCCTAAGTATTTGATACCCTGTGAGGGCCAGGCAAAGGGAAAGTTGGACTGGATGGAATCCTATATGGATTTAGGGAGGGAGACATCGAGGGCCTCAGACTTCGCTGCATTGATTTTAAAATTTTACCATGTAACAAAGTGATCTATTTCAGCCATAACAGCATGGATGGATATATGTGATTGAGTGATATATACTAGGACATCATCAGCAAATAGAGAGCACTTGTACTCGGTGCCTCCCACCTCAATCCACCTAATATTGGGGTTATGGCGAATTGATGAGAGCAGGTGCTCCGTCACTAGGATGTATAAGAGAGGGGACAGAGGACATCCCTGCCTTGTCCCATTGGTGATTGTGAAAGGTGATGAAAATGTTCTGACGCACCCCCTGGGCCTTGGGACACCCGGAGCCGGACCCTTTTTGGTGGATGCTGGTGGTTGTAGTCTTCGTGGCGGCGATCCGGTTCCGTGGCTCAGGGCGGTCAAACCAGTGGCGGAACTATTTATGTGGTTTTGATGTTTAAATGTCCGACTACGCCACGCGTGGATTGCGGTCAGAGTGAACCGCCGCTACAGGGCAGACCGCTAAGGCTGGTGTTGTGGGTGCAGCAGAGCGTAGCATAACTCCCCACGGGAGGAGTATAGCCTCAGGGCAGTGTATGCGGAGGATGGGGGTGATGGTGCAGGGCAGCAGCAGTAACGACACGGAGTCAGTGATGCAGTTCAGGGCCTTTACTCACAGTTCTTATTATCCAGACCACGTCTGCAGGTAACGGCTGCCCACGTCGTACTGTGCTCACCAGGTGAGGGGCTCAGACAACTCCCAGATAACTTTGGAGCGCTTCACAGGACCCCCTTTGTGTGTCCTTTGTCTGGCCTTTCTTACCAACACTTCTGTCCGGCTGCCTCGGGCCTCCTCTTGGTAAACTTGGCGCCAGTTTCCCTGACCCTATGTGGTGCCTTCCTAGCGGGTGGAGCAAGGGGCTGCGCCACATAAAATGTCAGAGCCTCCGGTTTCTAGCTGAGGGTCGTTTCCTGCCTCCACTAGTTCGGGGACCGGTCTCCCCCTTTGGCCTGACCCCTCCACGCAGGTGGATTCGGGCGTGCGGTGGCGACTCGCCCGTCCGCACCCCTGGGATCCCTTCATTCCTCGTTCCTGGAGCCTTCTCCGCTCCTCTTCCTTCCTTCACCCTCTTGCAGGCCTGGGCCTCTGTTACTAGGCCCGCCTCCGGAGCAGAGCTCATGCAGAGCCCCTGCTCCCTGCCACTTCTGCTCAGACTTCTCTGCACTGAACTAAGATGGTGCCCACCTTTTATACTCCCTTCTCAATGCACCCAGGAACTGCTTCCTCCCTGCTCCTGCACTGCAGGGTTCCCCTTCCTCAGTGTTCCCTCCCCCCACTCCAGCCAGGGACAGGGACTGTCGTGCCCATCTCAGAGGCATATTGGTCGCCCTGCCCCACGGCAATGTGGTGTAATGCATGCAGGTGTCGGGTCCTGATCCACACTCCATCCTTATCTGAGAGTGAGATATCACACCTCTGGGTGAGGTGCAATACGTCTGTAGCAACCGAGCCCTCGGTCCTACAGTTCCATTTATCTTCAGCCTAGGTGACGTATTGTGATACAGGGCCGTGATTTTGGCTATAAAAGGGTCCCCTAGACCCCTACCCCAAGCTTTTTAAGAGAATCATATATGGCGTGCCAGGAGACTCTATGGAATGCTTTCTCAGCATCCAACGAGAGTATCTACTTACAAATTTTTAACTGCATCTAGCCCAGGAAATACTTTGTGCCTAGTAGCAGTGTCTGCTAGTCAGCGGATTATCCCGGCTGTTAAGCAAGCTACACCACCTGTAGTTTGGACACTTAATTTTTTCAAAGGAAATGCTTCGGGACCACGGGATACTTAGTGAAGAGCATCAGGAGGCACCCCAAGGCATAGGGGCTGGGACTGGCACTAGGATGCCTTGCGGTGGACAGCCGAGCTCGATCCTTATAAAAGCTTTTTAACTGCAGCAGCTTTAGTGGACGCTACTGGAGCTGGAATTACGCGGCTGCTGGCATGAGACTTGCCCTCCAATAGATCCTTGTAAATGGATTTAAAGTGTATTCATTCAAATTAGAGGGACAATTTAAATTAAAAAGCTTAGAGCTGCCTACACCACAGGGGGGCTCTCTCGACCCACCAGCGGACAGGCACCAGTATTGGGAGAGGGGGGCTGGCCGTCAGGGTTCATCGCGGCTCTGGCACAAACCCGGCGACACGGAGGTGGCACGGGCAGGAGCGGACTGGCCGTCTCGGCTTCTCACTTTTTGGATTTTAGAAGGGCATGACATGCCTATATCTGTGTCTCCCCCTCCTTTTACTCCTCCACCTCTTTTCTTTTCGCATGACTATATGTACTTGTCACTTTTCCATGTGTTAGTTGTGTCTTCTGAGCAGTTTGTCAGCTTTTGGACACCTTTGAAGGTGTTTTCTATGTGTTTCTATGTGTTTTTGTTTGCCTGCCATTGGTTTTAACGGTGTTCGAAGGTGTTCGACGAACAGTTCGACGAACAGTTCGGCGAACACACGGGTGTTCGACGAACCGAACCGAACTCGAACACTACGGGGGTGGCTCAACACTAGTTCAGACACAAATATATCTGTTTAAAAGATTCTGGTGTAGGCCAGAGAAATAGAACTGTGGTTTTCCTCTTCCACGGTTCTAATCTCCTTTTTATTACCCTTTTGCCATTGATAATGCAAGTGTAAGCTATTTAACTTCATTTACAATGGGCAAGGCGAGTGGCAAGGGACGTGGAACTGAATATTCTGGTGATGGTGCATGCAGAGGACGGGGCCGTGGCCAAGGTGAAAATGTGCCACAACCAACAGCCACATCTTGCTTCCAGTTCTTGACCAAATTACTAGGGAAGCACACAGCAACACCACTATTGACAACTGATCAGTGTGAACAGGTTATTAATTGGATAGCAGATAATACTTCCAGTCACCTGGGCACCACCACCTCCGGTCTGTCTTCCACACGGTCAAGTCTTAGTAGCCGTGAGTCTCAACCGCATACTCCTCCTCACCCTGATGCTCCTTCCTCCCACCATGCCGAGTGTCGTCAGACAGCAACTGATCCCACAGTTGGACACTCTGAAGAGTTGTTCACTGGTCCAATTCCATATTTGGGCCCCTCACCTGCTCCACTTGAAATGGTGGAAGAGGAGATCCCATGTAGCAATGGCCAAATATTTGAACAGCCACGGCCACAGGAAGGCGACGCTGGCAATTTGTCACAAGAGGTGGACGATGACGAAACACAATTGCCACAAAGTGAGGAGGAGGACCGTGGTGCGGAAGTGGAAGAGGAGGAGGTGGTGGATGATCTACTAACTGACTCAACATGGCAGGAGGACACGCAGAGCGAGGCCAGCAGCACACAGGGGGAGGGAGGCAGAGTACCCCAACAGGCAGGAAGAAGCAGTGTGGTGGCCGCAGACAGAAGGCGGGCAACCGTTCCCTGTAACACCAACACGAGGGACGTTGCCAGTACAACCGGTAGGTGTTCCAGAGTCTGGAATTTTTTTAAAGACTCTGCTGATAACCCCAAAAAGGCCATTTGTACCACCTGCCATGCCAGCATCAGCAGGGGTGACAAAACTACCAGCCTGACCACAACCAGCATGATCAAGCACATGTCAGCAAAGCACCCGACTTTGTGGGGCGAACCCCAGGGTCCACGACCAGTGTCAGCGGGTGTCACCACTGATTCTTCCGCTGTTGTGCGTGTAAGAGAACCCCCTGTTGTGCGTGCAAAGCAATCCCCTGTCCATACTGCATGCAAAGATGCCCCCTCTTCTCAGTCTTCACTTGTTATGGCAGTTTCTCAAGAAACAGCATCAACGTCCACGTCCACGTCCCAAAGCAGCGTTCAATTGTCCATATCTCAGACCTTTGAACGAAGGCGCAAATTCGCAGCCAATGCCCCACAGGCCACAGTCCTAAATTCGCACATTTCACGACTGCTTGCGTTGGAAATGCTGCCTTTTAGGCTGGTGGAGACGGAATCATTCCGCAACCTTATGGTGGTGGCCGTCCCTTAGTACTCAGTCCCCAGCCGACACTATTTTGCCCTGTGTGCCATCCCCGCACTACACAAGCACGTGTCCCAAAACATCTGCCGTGCCCTCAACAACGCAGTTACTGGAAGAGTCCACCTGACAACGGACACGTGGACAAGTGCTTGTAGCCAGGGACGGTACATCTCCCTGATGGCACACTGGGTAAATATAGTGGAAGCCGGGACCCAGACAAACCTTGGGAAGGAAAACATCCTCCCCACACAAAGGATTGCGGGCCCTATGTCAGTCAGAGTTGCCCCCACAGTGTACAGCTCCTGCGCATCATCCTCCTCCTCCTCCTCATGTTCAGCCTCCATCTCAGATATCACCACATCAGTTACAAGCTGGAAGCACTGCAGTACTGCCTCAGCCAAGCGGCAACAGGCTGTGCTGAAACTCATAAGCTTAGGTGATAAACCTCACACTGCTTGTGATTTGTGGACAGCTGTGAAAGAGCAGGCAGATCTGTGGCTGAGACCTCTGAACCTACATCCAGGCATGGTCATGTGGGACAATGGCCGTAACCTGGTGGCAGCTCTAAGGAGAGGCGAGATCACACACGTACCATGCCTGGCTCATGTGCTTAACCTTGAGGTTCAGCGGTTTCTTAAATCGTACCCCAAGTTGCCAGATCTGCTCGTCAAAGTACGCTGCCTGTCAGCTCATTTTCGGAAGTCGGCTAGAGCTTCCGCCGCCCTTGTTGTGTTGCCGCAGCATTTGCAGCTTCCGGCACACTGACTGGTGTGTGATGTCCCCACACATTGGAGCTCTACCCTCTACATGTTGCAAAGGATTTGTGACCAGAAGAGAGCAGTTGTGGAGTACCAGCTGCAACAAGGCCGTCGATATTCAGGTCAGACTCCACACATAAGACCTCAGGAGTGGACCTGGATGTCTGACATATATACCATCCTGACAAACTTTGAAGAGTCCACCAAGATGGTGAGTGGTGATGACGCCATCATTAGCGTCAGCATCCCACTTGTCTGTCTTTTGCAACGCTCTCTGCAGAGAATTAAAGAGGAGGCATTGCAGACAGAGTATGATGAGATGGATCAAGAAGCCGTAGCGAGCGATTACACACAGCCCAGCCTCATCTCATCCCAACATGCATTGGGGGACAATGAGGGAGAGGAGGAGGAGGAGGAAGAACAGGAGCTGGCATCATGTGCTGTAGACGGTAGTACCTGTACAACTGTCTTACCGTCGGTTCACTGTGGGTGGCCTGAGGAGAGGGGGGAGGAGGAGGAGGAGAGCATGGTCAGTCGTCATCTTGGTGAGGACACGGAAGTCTTGCCCGTTACCAGTCTGGCACGCATGGCTGACTTTATGTTACGCTGCCTTAACCGTGACCCTCGCATTGTCAAAATGTTGGGTGACAGTCATTACTGGTTGGTGACACTTTTAGACCCCCGTTTCAAGGAAAACTTTCACTCTCTTATTCCTGAGGTGGAGAGGTCTACAAACATGGGGCAGTACCAGAAGGCCCTTGCTGCAGAACTGTTAAAAAAATTCCCATCTGAACACGATAGCGGCAGAGGTCACAGTTCGTTGCCCAACCAAGGCATACAGGCGAGAGAGACGCAGCTCCAATCCAGCAGAGGCAGGAGAACACTGTCAATGTTCTGGGACAGTTTTCTGAGACCCGCCCAGCTTACAGGCCCTGAGGCTCGGGGTACTCTCACAAGGAGTGGAAAGTTTCAAAAGATGGTGAGGAAGTACCTTGTCGACTATACCAGCATCCTCCGTGATTCCTCTGTGCCTTTTAATTATTGGGTATCCAAGCTGGACACATGGAATGAACTCGCTCTGTACGCCTTGGAGGTCCTGGCCTGCTCTGCCGCTAGCGTGTTATCGGAGCGTGTTTTTAGTGCCGCTGGGGGAATTATAACTGATAAGCGCACTCGCCTGTCAACTGGCAATGCTGACAAGCTGACCCTTATCAAAATGAACAAGGGCTGGATTGGGCCAGACTTCTCATCACCAACAAATGACAGGAGAGTAACATAAAGTCAAATCCACTGTGTTATTTCGGGAGGTGTATTCCCATGCACCGCTTTACACCCACACATGGGTATACGCTTCCTCATTTCGGCTGTTTTTTGCTCTTCTCCTTATCCTCAGCCTCCACCACCACTATACCACCAGGGTGACCGTGGTCTATGTTGCCAGCATTGCAAGTTCCTCCGTCCAAATTTTTGGCAGCTTTTGCTTGGAAGGCATAGGCAAAGACTTTGGGAGACCCAGTCCCCAATAATGGGAATAATGTTTTTAATATGCTGTACTGCATGGCTCTTGTAAGGGGCATTGCAAGTAGTGTTGAGCCACAACCGTAGTGTTCGAGTTCGGTTCGGTTCGTCGAACACCCGTGTGTTCGCCGAACTGTTCGTCGAACTGTTCGTCGAACACCTTCGAACACCGTTAAAACCAATGGCAGGCAAACAAAAACACATAGAAACACATAGAAAACACCTTCAAAGGTGTCCAAAAGCTGACAAACTGCTCAGAAGACACAACTAACACATGGAAAAGTGACAAGTACATATAGTCATGAGAAAAGAAAAGAGGTGGAGGAGTAAAAGGAGGGGGAGACACAGATATAGGCATGTCATGCCCTTCTAAAATCCAAAAAGTGAGAAGCTGACACGTTCAGTCCGCTCCTGCCCGTGCCACCTCCGTGTCGCCGGGTTTGTGCCAGAGCCGCGGTGAACCCTGACGGCCAGCCCCCCTCTCCCAATACTGGTGCCTGTCCGCTGGTGGGTCGAGCGAGCCCCCCTGTGGTGGAGGCAGCTCTAAGCTTTTTAATTTAAATTGTCTCTCTAATTTGAATGAATACACTTTAAATCCATTTACAAGGATCTATTGGAGGGCAAGTCTCATGCCAGCAGCCGCGTAATTCCAGCTCCAGTAGCGTCCACTAAAGCTGCTCCAGTTAAAAAGCTTTTATAAGGATCGAGCTCGGCTGTCCACCGCAAGACATCCTACTGCCAGTCCCAGCCCCTATGCCTTGGGGTGCCTCCTGATGCTCTTCACTGAGTATCCCGTGGTCCCGAAGCATTTCCTTTGAAAAAATTAAGTGTCCAAACTACAGGTGGTGTAGCTTGCTTAACAGCCGGGATAATCTGCTGACTAGCAGACACTGCTACTAGGCACAAAGTATTTCCTGGGCTAGATGCAGTTAAAAATTTGTAATTAGATACTCTCGTTGGATGCTGAGAAAGCATTCCATAGAGTCTCCTGGCACGCCATATATGATTCTCTTAAAAAGCTTGGGGAAGGGGTCTAGGGGACCCTTTTATAGCCCAAATCACGGCCCTGTATCGCAATACGTCACCTAGGCTGAAGATAAATGGAACTGTAGCACCCTGAGGGCTCGGTTGCTACAGAGGTATTGCACCTCAGGAAAGGATGGAGTGTGGATCAGGACCCGACACCTGCATGCATTACACCACATTGCCGTGGGGCAGGGTGACCAATATGCCCCTGAGATGGGCACGACAGTCCCTGTCCCTGGCTGGAGTGGGGGGAGGGAACAGGGAGGAAGCAGTTCCTGGGTGCATTGAGAAGGGAGTATAAAAGGTGGGCACCATCTTAGTTCAGTGCAGAAAAGTCTGAGCAGAAGTGGGAGGAAGCAGGGGCTCTGCATGAGCTCTGCTCCGGAGGCGGGCCTAGTAACAGAGGCCCAGGCCTGGAAGAGGGAGAAGGAAGGAAGAGGAGCGGAGAAGGCTCCAGGAACGAGGAACGAAGGGATCCCAGGGGTGCGGACGGGCGAGTCGCCACTGCACGCCCGAATCCACCTGCATGGAGGGGTCAGGCCAAAGGGGGAGACCGGTCCCCGAAACTAGTGGAGGCAGGAAACGACCTTCAGCTAGAAACCGGAGGCTGTGACATTTTATGTGGCGCAGCCCCTCGCTACACCCGCTAGGAAGGCACCACATAGGGTCAGGGAAGCTGGCGCCAAGTTTACAAAGAGGAGGCCTGAGGCAGCCGGACAGAAGGGTTGGTAAGAAAGGCCAGACAAAGGACACACAAAGGGGGTCCTGTGAAGAGCTCCAAAGTTATCTGGGAGTTGTCTGAGCCCCTCACCTGGTGAGCACAGTACGACGTGGGCAGCCGTTACCTGCAGACGTGGTCTGGATAATAAGAACTGTGAGTAAAGGCCCTGGACTGCATCACTGACTCCGTGTCGTTACTGCTGCTGCCCTGCACCATCACCCCCATCCTCCACATACACTGCCCTGAGGCTATACTCCTCCCGTGGGGAGTTATGCTACGCTCTGCTGCACCCACAACACCAGCCTCAGCGGTCTGCCCTGCAGCGGCGGTTCACTCTGACCGCAATCCACGGGTGGCGTAGTCGGACATTTAAACATCAAAACCACATAAATAGTTCCGCCACTGGTTTGACCACCCTGAGCCACGGAACCGGGTCGCCGCCACGAAGACTACAACCACCAGCATCCACCAAAAAATGGCCGGCTCCGGGTGTCCCAAGGCCCAGGGGGTGCATCAGAACATTTTCATCACATTTCACAATCACCAATGGGACAAGGCAGGGATGTCCTCTGTCCCCTCTCTTATACATCCTAGTGACGGAGCACCTGCTCTCATCAATTCGCCATAACCCCAATATTAGGTGGATTGAGGTGGGAGGCACCGAGTACAAGTGCTCTCTATTTGCTGATGATGTCCTAGTATATATCACTCAATCACATATATCCATCCATGCTGTTATGGCTGAAATAGATCACTTTGTTACATGGTCAAATTTTAAAATCAATGCAGCAAAGTCTGAGGCCCTCGATGTCTCCCTCCCCAAATCCATATAGGATTCCATCCAGTCCAACTTTCCCTTTGCCTGGCACTCACAGGGTATCAAATACTTAGGAATTCCTATTCATAGAGACCTCTCCCATCTATGTTATCTTAATCTTGGGCCCTTTATTGAACAACTCCATACAGACCACGGTTGGCAAGTTAGAACTGTAAGATTCACTACGTGAACCACTGGTGTTTTGTGGAAAAGCACATGTACACTGTGTTCCAAATTATTATGCAAAAAGTGTTTAGGAGTGATAAGGGAAGAATTTGTTTGTTTGTCAGTTAAACTCATTGATGGTGATGTGTGTCAGGGCTCTTTATATCACTGTAAGCAATTGCAGACACCTGTGCTAATTAGTTTGGCAGGTGTGTCCAATGAAAGGCAAGACTACTTAAGAAGGCTGTCTCACATTATTAAGCAGCCTACATTTTCTGCCAAAATGGGAAAGAAAAAGGATGTGTCGGCTGCTGAGAAGCAACAAATTGTGGAGTGTTTAGGTCAAGGCATGACTACAATCAACATTGTGCGATGATCAGGATGAAGTGTCTTGGCAATCAAGAAGTATGTAGCTGATTCACAGTACACACGTGTGCGTGCTGATAAGGGCAAATTGAGGACTCTTTCCTACAGGCAATTACGTCAGGTTAAAAGAGCAGCGGCAAAAAAGCCTTGTCATAGCAGCAGACAAGTTTTTGAAGCTGCTGGTGCCTCCAACGTCCCCCGAACAACAAGATGCAGGGTCCTTCAGAGGTTTGCAGCTGTGCATATGCCATCCTGTCGACCTCCTCTATCCACTTCACACAAGCAGAAACGGCTCCAGTGGGCCAAACATTACATGAAGACTGATTTCAAAACTGTTTTGTTCACGGATGAGTGCCGTGCAGCGCTCGATGGTCCAGATGGATGGAGTGGAGGATGGCTGGTTGATGGACACCCCACGCAAACACGGCTACAGCGCCAACAAGGAGGAGGTGGAGTAATGTTTTGGGCTGGAATCATGGGGAGAGAGATTGTCGGCCCCTTTAGGATCCCTGAAGGCGCTAAAGATGAACTCCATAATGTATGTGGATTTTCTCAAACAGCACTTCCTGCCATGGTTCAAGAAGAAGAACCATGTATTTCACAGCAAGGTCATTTTTTTGCATGATAATGCACCATCTCATGCTGCACATAAAACATCTGCATCTCTGGCTGATATGGGCATAAAAGGGGACAAACTTATGGTGTGACCCCCATGCTCCCCTGACCTCTACCCCATTCAGAACCTCTGGAGCATCATCAAAAGGAGTGTCTATGATGGCGGGAGGCAGTTCACATCTAAGCAACAGCTCTGGGAGGGTATTCTGTCCTCATGCAAAACAATTGAAGCAGAAACCATCCAAAACCTGACAAATTCAATGGACGAGAGAGTTCAGAAGCTCCTTTCGAACAAGGGGTCCTATGTGAAAATGTAACATCACCTAGAATAAAGTTTTGAGTTGAAAACTGTTTGATTTCAGTTTCTAATAACCTGCTAATTCTTATAATTTCAAAAATGACCATTTTTTTGGTCTTTATTAAAATGAAAAGGTTGATCGAAAAGTTTGGGGGATCTAAGAGTGTGGCAACCCAGTAGTCATGATTGCTTCGAATTCTGACAATATGAGGGTCATGTTGCAGGTAGTGCAGCAAGAAGGCACTTATGTGTCTTGCGCATCTCGGAGCCCCAAAATTATTTTCCGGGCTAGATGCAGCTACAAATTATTATTAATTTTAAATCTGGTGGAGCTTAGTATAGATGGGCTAATAGGATCAGTGCTGCACACTGCTACAAAGCCCAAATTATTTTCCAGTCAAGATACAGATAAACATGATTAGTAATTTGAAAGCTTAAAACGGTTGGTAGGGTGATTTTAACCAATCATCAAGCTTTTACTCTCCCCAGGATGACACAGGGGTAGAAAAGTCGTTTCGGATCCATGATTTGTTCATCTTTATGAACGTGAGTCTGTCTACATTATCAGTGGAGAGCCGCGTGCGCTTATCTGTCAGCACACCACCAGCAGCGCTGAACACACGTTCAGACAGAACGCTGGCTGCGGGGCATGACAAGATCTCCAAGGCGTAAGTGGCTAGCTCCGGCCATTTATCCAGATTGGAAGCCCAAAAAGAGCAAGGGTCCAGTGACACAGTCATGGCTTCAATGTTTACTTGGAGATACTCCTGTACCATCGTCTCTAGGCGTTGACTATGTGTCAGACTTCTTGTTTCCTGTGGCCTTGCAAAGGATGGGCTAAAAAAGTGGTGAAATGATTCCGCAAAATTGATGTTACCAGCAGATACTGTGGTTCTGTTACGGTTTGAGTGCTGAACACTTGACGGTCCCACGGTTGGCAAGTTGGAACTGTGAGATTCACTACGTGCACCACTGGTATTTTGTGGAAAAGCACATGTAAGATTCTGCAACAGTCTCTGCTGATACTCCTGCATGCGTGCATCCCTTTCTATGTCAGGAATAATTTCTGCAAATTTACTTTTGTACCGGGGATCTAACAGTGTGGCAACCCAGTAGTCAGGATTATTTCTAATTCTCACAATTCGAGGGTCATGTTGCAGGTAGTGCAGCAAGAAGGCACTCATGTGTGTTGCGCATCCAGGAGCACCAAGTCCCTGTTGTGTTGGTGGCGAGGTAACAACCATGCTTCCTTCCTCTGTCCTCTCCCCCCAACCTCGCACAACAGAAATGTGATCAAGGTCTCCCTCATCTGATGAGTCTTCCATCAGTTCGTCCTCCACTTCTTCCTGGGCTCCTGCACCTTCCTCACTAGTTTGGCTGCTACCATGCGCCCTGGTAAAACCATCTCCCCCACCCTCACATGCCTGCCGCCTTGGTGCTGCCGACCGTCTGGACCTTGCAGATGTTAGCCCTTCCGCATACAACTCCTCCTCCTCTACTTCCTCCACCTCCTCTTGTGCCACCACCTGACTCCGAATTCTGTTTAACATGTGCTCCAGCATGTAAATCACCGGAATAGTCATGCTGATAATGGCATCGTCAGCACTAAACATCTTCGTCGCCATTTCAAAACTGTGCAGAAGGGTGCATAGGTCCCTGATCTGAGACCACTCCTCCAGCGTGATTTGCCCCACCTCCGGATCTCGTTGGCCCAGGCTATACGTCAGAATGTATTGCACCAGGGCTTGTCGGTGCTGCCACAGTCGCTGCAACATGTGCAGAGTTGAATTCCACCGGGTAGGCACATCGCATTTTAGCCGGTGAAGTGGCAGGCCCAACGACTTCTGTAGAGATGTAAGTCGCTGAGCTGCGGGATGCGAATGGCGGAAGTGAGCACACAGCGACCGTGCCCTCTTCAGAAGGCCATCTAGTCTGGGATAGTGGGCTAAAAATTGCTGGACAACCAGGTTCAACACGTGAGCCATACAAGGCACGTGTGTGACATTACCCCGGCGAAGGGCCGCACCCAGGTTTGCAGCATTGTCGCACACGGCCTTCCCTGGTTTCAGGTCCAGTGGAGACAACCATTCATGAAATTGGTTCTCCAGAGCTGACCACAACTCCTCAGCTGTGTGACTCACATTTCCCAGACATTTCAAAGTAAAAACCGCCTGATGACGTTGAGCCCTACTGCCAGCATAGTAAGGAGGTGTGCAGGATCCCTTCTGCGCAGTTAGAAAGCTTGTGGCATGACCAGACAGGCTTTGGGTGCAGGTGGAAGACCGAGAGGAGGTTGAGGAGGCAGAAGCAGTGGAGGAACTTTGACATAAAGAGGATTGACGCACAACTCGTGGGGACGGCAAGACTTGGACAGCAGCCCCTTGTCCTGCTGTCACCATAGTTACCCAGTGCCCAATCAGCGACATGTAACGCCCCTGTCCATGCCTACTTGTCCAAGTGTCTGTGGAGAAATGCACCCTGTCACACACAGAGTTTCTCAAAGAAACGGTGATGTTGTGTGCGACATGCTGGTGGAGCGCAGGCACACCTTTCTTTGAGAAGTAGTGCCGACTGGGCATCTGGTACTGGGGCACTGCGACGGACATAAGGTCTCGAAAATCCTCTGTGTCCACCAGGCGGAAAGGCAGCATTTCTGTAGCCAAGAGCTTGCAGATGGTGGAAATGGTCTTTTACTTGTCCACATCTGAGGGACCGAGGGCTGGCTAGTGTGCTTAGACGGGGTTGATAAGGGTGTCCCCGGCAAACTGCCGGTCTGTGAGGAAGATGCAGGTGGACATGTTAGGTTGCCTTGATCCAAAGGTGGTGCTATCGATGTCGGACAGCGCTCAACACCAGCTGGTGTTACCACCTCCAAAGAAAATGATGACCTGCCAATCACGCTGGCTGTTGCGGGTAAAGCGGTGGCAGGTCTGCGCCCCAAAACAGGTGTGACTGCTGTCCCCCCAGTCACAGAGGATGAAGAGGCCGCGGATGCACAAGATATGGCAGAAGGTGGTTGGCCCGGCCGGCTAGGCCGCATTGTAGCACACTGAGCTTCCCACTGCAACTTATGCTTCATGTCCATGTGCCGGTTCATGCATGAAGTACTCAAACTATGTATTTTTTGGCCTCTACTTAGCTTTTGCTGACAAATGTTACAGATAACACGAGTTGGGTCATCTTTATCGATCTGAAAAATGCCCAGGCTATGCAAGGCTTAGCACCCATGCGACCTGAAGAGCCACCACGACGTGTGGTGAGAGTCAGAGTTGTGTTTGAGGATGCAGTTGTTGACGTGCTTCCAGTACTAAGTCTCTGTCCAGGAAGGCGCAACCTGACCTCGTCGTCACTAGCATCTTCCTCCACCTCCTCTGCTGACCTCATCTGTTGGCTGACTGTGGGTTGACAGTACGTGGGATCTCCAACCTCATCATCATCACCCTGTGCGTTATCACACCCGTCGTCCTCAGAGCCAACCTGTTCCTGCCCTGACAGAAAACTAAAGTTGTCGCTCCAATCAGGTATTTGAGTCTCATCATCGTCTTCCTCATTGTCTCCACCAACAGGAGTTACAGTTTGGGAATGAGGGTGTACATTATGGTCAGAACCTTCTGCGTCTGGTCCTGGATCCGATTCATAAAGATTCTGGGCATCAGTGCAGATCATTTCCTCGTCTGGATTCACAGAAGCGCTGGAGTCGACCTCTGATTCCCAGGCTATAGTATGAGTAAACAGCTCTGCAGACTCAACCATCTGTTCTACCTCATACTCAGACGGGCAGCTGGAGATTTGGGAGCTGTGAGGAAGCAAGTGCGATTGGGGTGACACCTTTGAGGACTGGAGTATTTGTGATGTTGAAGTTGATGTGGGGGAGAGCCCACTTAAAGGAGCACTTGATATCCGTTGAAGCACCTGCTGTTTTTGTGCCTCATCTGGAATTTGTAGCGATTGGCGTGGCCGTAAGAAAGGGATCTTATCACATTGTCCGCTAAAAGAAGTAGACATTTTAGTTTGGCTGGAAGATGGTCTTTCTTCTGCAGATGTTACTGTTGCTTTAACACCTACCCCACGGACACAACCTTTTTTCCCCTTCCCAACACGCTTATTCCCCTTTCCACCAGCAGCAGGCCTTTTTCCACTCATTTTGGTGGTTAACTAATTCACAACTCTGGAGTTGTTTGCACAAAAAAACAATGGATGGGAACCGAGCAGAGCTGAGTGGCCAAACTGTGGTATTAGGCCAAAACTATTGGCTGGGTTAGATGCAGAAAAAAATTATATTCAATTTGCAACCTGATGGAGGTCAGTATAGATGGACTAATAGAGAAAGTCCCACACACAGCTAGAAGCCCAAATATTTTTTCAGAGGTAGATGCAGAAAAAAATATATATTCAGTTTGCAACCTGATGGAGGTCAGTATAGATGGACTAATAGAGAAAGTCCCACACACTGCTAGAAGGCCAAATATTTTTTCAGAGGTAGATGCAGAAAAAAAATTATATTCGGTTTGCAACCTGATGGAGGTCAGTATAGATGGACTAATAGAACAAGTCCCACACACAGCTAGAAGCCCAAATATTTTTTCAGAGGTAGATGCAGATAAAAATTATTTTTAATTTGCAACCTGATGGAGGTCAGTATAGATGGACTAATAGAGAAAGTCCCACACACTGCTAGAAGGCCAAATATTTTTTCAGAGCTAGATGCAGACAAAAAATTATTTTCAGTTTGCAACCTGATGGAGGTCAGTATAGATGGACTAATAGAACAAGTCCCCCACACAGCTAGAAGCCCAAATATTTTTTCAGAGGTAGATGCAGAAAAAAATTATATTCAGTTTGCAACCTGATGGAGGTCTGTATAGATGGATTAATAGAACAAGTCCCACACACAGGTAGAAGCCCAATATTTTTTCAGAGGTAGATGTAGAAAAAAAATATATTCAGTTTGCAACCTGATGGAGGTCAGTATAGATGGACTAATAGAGAAAGTCCCACACACTGCTAGAAGGCTAAATATTTTTTCAGAGCTAGATGCAGACAAAAAATTATTTTTAATTTGCAACCTGATGGAGGTCAGTATAGATGGACTAATAGAGAAAGTCCCACACACTGCTAGAAGGCCAAATATTTTTTCAGAGCTGGATGCAGATAAAAATTATTTTTAATTTGCAACCTGATGGAGGTCAGTATAGATGGACTAATAGAGAAAGTCCCACACACTGCTAGAAGGCCAAATATTTTTTCAGAGCTAGATGCAGAAAAAAATTATATTCAGTTTGCAACCTGATGGAGGTCAGTATAGATGGACTAATAGAACAAGTCCCACACACAGCTAGAAGCCCAAATATTTTTTCAGAGGTAGATGCAGATAAAAATTATTTTTAATTTGCAACCTGATGGAGGTCAGTATAGATGGACTAATAGAGAAAGTCCCACACACTGCTAGAAGGCCAAATATTTTTTCAGAGCTAGATGCAGACAAAAAATTATTTTCAGTTTGCAACCTGATGGAGGTCAGTATAGATGGACTAATAGAACAAGTCCCACACACAGCTAGAAGCCCAAATATTTTTTCAGAGGTAGATGCAGAAAAAAATTATATTCAGTTTGCAACCTGATGGAGGTCTGTATAGATGGATTAATAGAACAAGTCCCACACACAGCTAGAAGCCCAATATTTTTTCAGAAGTAGATGCAGAAAAAAAATATATTCAGTTTGCAACCTGATGGAGGTCAGTATAGATGGACTAATAGAGAAAGTCCCACACACTGCTAGAAGGCCAAATATTTTTTCAGAGCTAGATGCAGAAAAAAAATTATTTTTAATTTGCAACCTGATGGAGGTCAGTATAGATGGACTAATAGAGAAAGTCCCACACACAGCTAGAAGCCCAAATATTTTTTCAGAGCTAGATGCAGAAAAAAATTATATTCAGTTTGCAACCTGATGGAGGTCAGTATAGATGGACTAATAGAACAAGTCCCACACACAGCTAGAAGCCCAAATATTTTTTCAGAGGAAGATGCAGAAAAAAATTATATTCAGTTTGCAACCTGATGGAGGTCTGTATAGATGGATTAATAGAACAAGTCCTACACACAGCTAGAAGCCCAATATTTTTTCAGAGGTAGATGCAGACAAAAATATATTCAGTTTGCAACCTGATGGAGGTCAGTATAGATGGACTAATAGAGAAAGTCCCACACACTGCTAGAAGGCCAAATATTTTTTCAGAGCTAGATGCAGACAAAAATTTTTTTTAAATTGCAATCTGATGGAGGTCAGTATAGATGGACTAATAGAGAAAGTCCCACACACTGCTAGAAGGCCAAATATTTTTTCAGAGCTGGATGCAGATAAAAATTATTTTTAATTTGCAACCTGATGGAGGTCAGTATAGATGGACTTATAGAGAAAGTCCCACACACTGCTAGAAGGCCAAATATTTTTTCAGAGCTAGATGCAGAAAAAAATTGTATTCAGTTTGCAACCTGATGGAGGTCAGTATAGATGGACTAATAGAACAAGTCCCACACACAGCTAGAAGCCCAAATATTTTTTCAGAGGTAGATGCAGATAAAAATTATTTTTAATTTGCAACCTGATGGAGGTCAGTATAGATGGACTAATAGAACAAGTCCCACACACAGCTAGAAGCCCAAATATTTTTTCAGAGGTAGATGCAGAAAAAAATTATATTCAGTTTGCAACCTGATGGAGGTCTGTATAGATGGATTAATAGAACAAGTCCCACACACAGCTAGAAGCCCAATATTTTTTCAGAGGTAGATGCAGAAAAAAAATATATTCAGTTTGCAACCTGATGGAGGTCAGCATAGATGGACTAATAGAGAAAGTCCCACACACTGCTAGAAGGCCAAATATTTTTTCAGAGCTAGATGCAGAAAAAAATTATATTCAGTTTGCAACCTGATGGAGGTCAGTATAGATGGACTAATAGAACAAGTCCCACAAACTGCTAGAAGCACAAATATTTTTTCAGAGCTAGATGCAGAAAAAAATTATATTCAATTTGCAACCTGATGGAGGTCAGTTTAGATGGACTAATAGAATGATGCTATGCCCAAAAAATTTTACTTCACTAGGTGCAGTAAAAAAATTGGTATTCTATACACAGGTGGTATATCTTGCAACACAGATAGGCTACTCCACTGACTAACACACTCTGCAATAGGCCAAAAAGGATTAGCTTTGCTAGATTCAGCCAAATGCTGTGAAAAAAACTTGCACAGCACTGGCACAGACCTGCCTGGCAAAAACTGATAGGAACTGATGTAACCTAGTCCTGAAAAGGACTGCAATTACAATTAGTCTTTACTCCCACAATCTATCTATTTAAGAGCACAGACCTGCCTCATAAAAGTCGTAGGAAATGCTGTAACCTAGTCCTTAAAAGTACTGTAATCACAACTATTCCCTACTCCCAAGCTATCTGTAGATTTGTGCGAAAATTGGCTTGAAATTAACAAGGTATAGCGCACACAGCAACAGCGGTGCCGTCTAACACGCAGCTGCAGCAGTGAGAAAATGGTGGCGACGGGGAAAATGGCTTGGTCTTATAGGGCAAGGACATGTGACATACACTGCCAATGACACATGCCCTTGCTTGTGTGAAAAAAGCACTTCGCTCCGTGTGTGCGCTGCTGATAGGCTGACAGATTGCACCTCCCCACTGTAAATGCGGGAAAGAGAAAAAAAAATGGAGATCTTCATTATTCCTGCAGAGATCCATCCCCTGCCCCTCCCCCCACCCCGCTGTACACTCAAACTGCGTATTAACATTAATTTTCATCATTACTGAGAAAAAATCAAGTTATGATTTTGGTGCACGAACAGTTATCGAACATAACCTCGAACAGCCGAATTTTTCTCAAATCGTTCGTGTTCGCCGAACGGCTCGAACACTGCCCAAAACAGCTCGAATTTGAGATTGGCGAACAGTTCGAGTAGAACAACGCTCATCTCTAATTGCAAGTTCCTCCGTCCTAATTTTTGGCAGCTTTTGCTTGGAAGGTATAGGCAAAGACTATGGGAGACACACTCCCCAATAATGGGAATAATGTTTTTAATATGCTGTACTGCATGGCTCTTGTAAGGGGCATTGCAAGTTCCTCCATCCAAATTTTTGGCAGCTTTTGCTTGGAAGGCATAGGCAAAGACTTTGGGAGACCCACTCCCCAATAATGGGAATAATGTTTTTAATATGCTGTACTGCATGGCTCTTGTAAGAGGCATTGCAAGTTCCTCCATCCAAATTTTTGGCAGCTTTTGCTTGGAAGGCATAGGCAAAGACTTTGGGAGACCCACTCCCCAATAATGGGAATAATGTTTTTAATACGCTGTACTGCATGGCTCTTGTAAGGGGCATTGCAAGTTCCTCCATCCTAATTTTTGTCAGCTTTTGCTTGGAAGGCATAGGCAAAGACTATGGGAGACCCACTCCCCAATAATGGGAATAATGTTTTTAATATGCTGTACTGCATGGCTCTTGTAAGGGGCATTGCAAGTTCCTCCATCCAAATTTTTGGCAGCTTTTGCTTGGAAGGCATAGGCAAAGACTTTGGGAGACCCACTCCCCAATAATGGGAATAATGTTTTTAATATGCTGTACTGCATGGCTCTTGTAAGGGGCATTGCAAGTTCCTCCATCCTAATTTTTGTCAGCTTTTGCTTGGAAGGCATAGGCAAAGACTATGAGAGACCCACTCCCCAATAATGGGAATAATGTTTTTAATATGCTGTACTGCATGGCTCTTGTAAGGGGCATTGCAAGTTCCTCCATCCTAATTTTTGTCAGCTTTTGCTTGGAAGGCATAGGCAAAGACTATGGGAGACCCACTCCCCAATAATGGGAATAATGTTTTTAATATGCTGTACTGCATGGCTCTTGTAAGGGCCATTAAAATCGTCTTGTTAAGCTACTGTGACCTCCACGTCTCTTCCAAGGGTCATTGATATTGTCTTTTTATTCCACTGGGAACTCCACGTCTCTTCCAAGTGGCATTGATATTGTCTTTTTATTCCACTGTGTCCTCCACGTCTCTTCCAAGGGGCATTAAAACCGTCTTGTTAAGCTACTGCGATCTCCACGTCTCTTCCAAGGGGCATTAAATCCGTCTTGTTAAACCACTCTGAACTCCACGTCTCTTCCAAGGGGCATTGAAATGTTGTTTTCAATTACCTCTAACCTCCACGACTCTTCCAACGGGCATTGCATTTCCTCCTAATTTTAGTCAGCTTTTGCTTTTCAATGCATTGTCGAACACTAAGGGAGACCCACTCCCCAATAATGGGTAGAAGGTTTTTAGTACGCTGTCATCCACGTCTGTTTCAAGGGTCATTGCAGTTCCTCATAATTTTTGGAAAGCCTTCCATTAACTGCTTAGGCCAACAGTGTACAGGAGACCCAGTTGCTATAAATGGAAAAAAACGGTTTAGTTAAGGCCCTCTGTCCTCCATTTCACTTCCAAGGGGCATTGGAGTGCCTCGAAATTTTTCATAGGCATTGCACTCACTGTATGCCCTATAACTGTGTAGCCGAACCGCTCCTTTTGGTACAGAAACCTATCCTACAAGACATGTGTGGTTGACTGGCCTAATATTGATGTGAATGGTCCCTGTTCCTCTTGCTCTTTCTCCTTTGCCACCACCTCATCCATCATTGATCACCTGAAGCTTTGTTTTAACGAGAGTCATAGAACTGGGATAGTAGCAGGAAAACATCCAGCAATCCTCGGAGGAGGTAGGATATGCGCCAAAACGCTGACCACCTCAGGCCTAGCCGCTACTACATACATGCGCTTGCATTCAAAGGAACAGAAAGCTAAGGAGATGGATGGCCTCATGATCATGAATAATTTACTCGTTGTGTAGGAGGCCGACCACTGCTGCTGTCTACCTTCTGAACTTTGTGTTGAAGCCTGATTGACCCAGGACCCGCAATCCTCTATGTCTGGAGGACGTGTTGCATCCCAGTGTCCAACTGTGTCCCGGCTTCCACAATATTAACCCAGTGTGAAGGCGTCAGTGAGATGGACCATCCCTGGCCACATTCACTTGTCTACGTGTTTGTGGTTAGGGTGTCCTTCCCACTAAATGCACTGGGGAGGGCACAGGTAATGTTCTGCTATGCGCGCTTGTGTATAAGGTGCACCGGGACAAATAGGTGACCGTTTATGGACACCCGGCCGCCACCAGGCGGCTGGGGACCGAGTATGGACATCCGGCCGCCACCTGGCGGCTGGGGACCAAGCGTGGACACCAGCCCGCCAGGCGGCTGGAGACTGAGTATGGATACCAGGCCGCCAACGCAGCCATGATGTGGTGGCCAGATTCTGCCTCCACATGCCTAAAAGGCCCAATTTCAAGTGCAAGCAAGCAAGCAGTGTGGTATTGCAGCCTGTGGGTGGGTGGCAGGCTGCATACTTGCTCTTGCATTGCAAGGAATGGGGGAGGTACAATTGAACACTGCCCTGGGACAAGGACTTGAACGGGGATAGTTGTAAGTCTGCAACGACAGGTGCAGGGCGGGAGGCATCTTCGCATTGCCATGAACAGGTGGTTGGCATGCACACACTACAGCGGAATAGGCTGTTCTTCCCACTAAATGCACTGGGGAGGGCACAGGTAATGTTTTGGTATGCGCTCTTGTGTATAAGGCTCACCGGGACAAATAGGGGCGCCTGGGGTTCGAGTATGGACACCCGGCCGCCCCCTGGCAGTTGGGGACCGAGTGTGGACACCCGGCCGCCGAGCGGCTGGGGACTAAGTATGGATACCAGGCTGCCGAAGCAGCCATGACATGGTGGTCGGCATCTGCCTCCACAAGCCTAAAAGGCCTCATTTCAAGTGCAAGCAAGCTAGCAGTATGGTATTGCAGCCTGGGGGTGGGTGGCAGTCTGCACACTTACGCTTGCATTCCAAGAAAACAAAGCAGATGCTAACTTCTATCATCATCATCATGCTCCTCATCTTGGCACTCTCAACTCCCCTGATGGAGAAGCCAGGGCCCATCGGAGAAGTCTGGTTGTCTGGTGGGCTTGTGCAATGCTGCCCTAAAGCAGGCCAGGCTAAGAAAAGTGTGGGGAAGGTTACCGGGACAAATAGCGGCAGCTGGGAACTGAGTATGGAGACCTCGCTGCCGAAGCAGCCATGAGGTAGTGGCCAGCTTCGGCCTCCTCCAAACTTAAAGGCCCCATTTCAAGTGCAAGCTGGCAGTATGGTATTGCAGCCTGGGGGTGGGTGGGTGGCAGGCTGCACACTTACACTAGCATTCCAAGAAAACAAAGCAGATGCTATCTTCTATCATCATCATCATGCTCCTCACCTTGGCACTCTCAACTCCCCTGATGGAGAAGCCAGGGCCCATCGGAGGAGTCTGGTTGTCTGGTGGGCTAGTCCAATGCTGCCCTAAAGCAGGCCAGGCTAAGAAAAGTGTGGGGAAGGTTACCAGAACAAATAGTGGCGGCTGGGGACTGAGTATGGAGACCTCGCTGCCGAAGCAGCCATGAGGTAGTGGCCAGCTTCGGCCTCCTCCAAACTAAAAGGCCCCATTTCAAGTGCAAGCTAGCAGTATAGTATTGCAGCCTGCGGGTGGGTGGGTAGTTGGCTGCATATTTGGGCTTGCATTGCAAGGAATGGGGGAGGTACAATTGAACACTGCCCTGGGACAAGGACTTGCATGGGGATAGTTGCAAGTCTGCATCTGCAGATGCGGCAAGGATCACTTCTGATGGGCACACTTTTAGGCAGTGACCTGGGTGTCAGAGATGCTTCCGGGGGTCTTCCCCATGCTGTTCCCATGTCTTTTCAGCACTGCATGCATGTGTCACACAGCACATGGCCAGATAAGGTTGTAAAATGCTAAAATGACATTTCCCGGTGAATGCATTTGTCACGGTTGAAAGCAATACAAAAGTGCAAAAACGCATAAAAAATGCTACTTGTGAACATAGCCCAAGGTGTGGAGGAGTCTTTTTTGTTTTTGGTTATTTATTTTACTTTATACACAAGTCTTTACCCTGGAAAGGAAGTTACTTAACATACGTATTTCACAGGAAAACAGTTTCAGTTTCGTTTTAGAACGTTTTATTGTGAGCCCGTAAAGGTGGCTTAATACCCCTGACCACGTTGTTGACAGCAGTGACTTGGGGGTCAGAAATGCTTCCTGGGGCGATCCCCATGCTGTCCCCATGTCATTTGAGCACTGTCACTATCGTTTTGGGCACTTTTTAGGCTTTCTACAGACTGCCGGGGGTGCTGCCGCAAAAATGCTCGGGTCTCCCATAGACTAACATTGGGCTCGTTGCTCGGGTCGAGCACCCGAGTATCACAGTGAGCTCAGCCCGAGCTTCGAGCACCCGAGCATTTTAGTGCTCGCTCAACACTAGTCCCTACCATTCCTTATCTGCTCTACTTAATTGCTTTATATATGTATTTTAACTTTTGTGTTGATGATGTTTCGCTTCGAATTCCTGATGCATGCTGGGATACTAAAACGGAGAATCATCAGAGGGCCGGGACTGCAGTCACTGTTGTAGCTGCTCTTTCCACCGTGAAACATAACATCATCAGTAACGTCCATTTCAGGGGCTAGGCTAGTCCAAATGCATGCCCAGTTTGAACTCTGCTCACTGTACTATATCCCTTTGAATGTGCAATGAAAGAGTGCCCCGTCGTCAAGTCTAATGAGAAATGATGAATCAGCATGAGAACTACCCTAACGTAGTTCTAATCCAATCCTTATCCATAAGCCTAACACTAAACAAATCCATTGCCCTAGCTCTAATCAAGGTGAAAAAACATAAAAGCAGCTCTTAATGAATGAGGACAGTTTTGAATCATGTGTCCTGCGCTTTATTATATACTGTCTTCATTCACTAGTTGCTCATCTTCTGTCAATTAGATGATTGCTGCTTATGCAGAGCATAGCAGATGAGATGAGTTTGATACTGGCTGCTGGGATTTGCATAGGCAGAGAATAAGATGCTCTTTTCATTATACTGGGCTTTGCCATTTTTGTTGCTGCCTATGCAGAGAGCACCAGCTGATGACAAACTCATCTCTTCTGTTGCCCTCTGTATAAGCAGCTTCTCCAAGAAGAAGTGGTACTTGCATGTGCTGATCACTTGACAGTGGGGTTGGCATGCAGGAGAGAGTGAAATATTGTGCCCATATAGAGTCTGACACCTGGGACAACCATCCCCCTGGCCTCAACTACTCTATGCCACTGGTGCCACTGTTGTAACTGGGGCTTATGTAATTTCACTTGTGTAGTTTCAATTAGGTTAGGCTACATAGGCCCTCTGCCGACAGACATAGTGAAAAGATGTATGGGGAGTGCCATGGCTTCACAACTGCAACTATTGTAACCCTGCTATCTATGCCGCTGATAAACAGAATGAATTTTGCTGTGATAGATATACAGACAGAACTGTGCTATTTGTTACAAATGCCATACACTCAGCATTCACAAGTTTCAGATTCTAAGTCTAGGTGAAAGTGATCAATTTGGACCTGTTTTTTTTTTACTGACAATGAATTTGGTGTGCTTGTGTCATTTTAATTCCAATTTTGTTGTGTACATGGAAAATCAAATACAATAAGTATGCAATAATGAAAAGAAGCATTTTAGGAGTATATTATGGAAAAGGCAATGAAATTGCTTTTCTGACATGCATTTGTAAAATGCCTGGTTGCTTAGAAGGATTTTTTAATGGTGCATCTGAAAATTGTGCCAATTATTCCAGTACTGTAGTCACTTTATGCTTGTTTATTTAATTCTGTTTATGATATGACTATGCCTGCAGCATTAAATGTGTTCTGTTCATTCTAATAATTAATATAAGAAAGACCAGGTACATCTTGGCATTATTAATTAAATGGAGATTTGTGAAATGCTTTAAACATTAGATCTTTTGTGTTTGTGCAATTTTAAAGTTCATTCCTGAATGAGAGGAAAACAGATCGATAGTTGTTCAGCGTGCGTAAAGGGGTACATTTAACTGCTAACGTCACCAAATATCTATACTCCAGATGAATATGCTCTGAGGTTATGGGCATTGATCATGCTGATTGTTCTTGGTCTGAACAGTTATTGGTCTTTCCAAGTTGAAGACCCTTGCTCAATCTTGCAAGTTAAGAGCTGAAATGGATTTTCACTTTGCATGTGGAATATATTAAACACCGAATGTGAAATGTCTAGAAATATTGAATATTGAGAAGGGTAGTGAATACCAAAGATTGCAATAGACATCTAAATTATTCTTTTTATCGTTGTATTAAATTTAGAACAGAAGATAAATGTTTCTCACATCTAAATCCAATGGCAAGTTCAAACTAAGAATGACAATAACATGTAATCCCTATGTTAAATTATTATAATAGGGAAAACAGAATTATCTGGCCATATATAGTACAGACCAAAAGTTTGGACACACCTCATTTAAAGATGTTTCTGTATTTTCTTGACTATGAAAATTGTACATTCACACTGAAGGCATCAAAAGTATGAATTAACACATGTGGAATTATATACTTAACAAAAAAGTGTGAAACAACTGAAAATGTGTCTTATATTCTAGGTTCTTCAAAGTAGCCACCTTTTGCTTTGATGACTGCTTTGCACACTCTTGGCATTCTCTTGATGAGCTTCAAGAGGTAGTCACCGGAAATGGTCTTCCAACAATCTTGAAGGAGTTCCTAGGGATGCTTAGCACTTGTTGGCCCTTTTGCCTTCACTCTGCGGTCCAGCTCACCCCAAACCATCTCGATTGGGTTCAGGTCTGGTGACTGTGGAGGCCAGGTCATCTGGCGTTGCACCTCATCACTCTCCCCCTTGGTCAAATAGCCCTTACACAGCCTGGAGGTGTGTTTGGGGTCATTGTCCTGTTGAAAAATAAATAATGGTCCAACTAAACGCAAACCGGATGGAATAGCTTGCCGCTGCAAGATGCTATGGTAGCCATGCTGGTTCAGTATGCCTTCAATTTTGAATAAATCCCCAACAGTGTCACCAGCAAAGCCCCCCCACACCATCACACCTCCTCCTCCATGCTTCAGGGTGGGAACCAGGCATGTAGAGTCCATCCGTTCACCTTTTCTGCGTCGCACAAAGACACGGTGGTTGGAACCAAAGATCTCAAATTTGGACTCATCAGAACAAAGCACAGATTTCCACTGGTCTAATGTCCATTCCTTGTGTTCTTTAGCCCAAACAAGTCTCTTCTGCTTGTTGCCTGTCCTTAGCAGTGGTTTCCTAGCAGCTATTTTACCATGAAGGCCTGCTGCACAAAGTCTCCTCTTAACAGTTGTTGAAGAGATGTGTCTGCTGCTAGAACCCTGTGTGGCATTGACCTGGTCTCTAATCTGAGCTGCTGTTAACCTGCGATTTCTGAGGCTGGTGACTCGGATACACTTATCCTCAGAAGCAGAGGTGACTCTTGGTCTTCCTTTCCTTGGTCGGTCCTCATGTGAGCCAGTTTCTTTGTAGCGCTTGATTGTTTTTGCAACTGCACTTGGGGACACTTTCAAAGTTTTCCCATTTTTTTGGACTGACTGACCTTCATTTCTTAAAGTAATGATGGCCACTCATTTTTCTTTACTTAGCTGCTTTTTTCTTGCCATAATACAAATTCTAACAGTCTATTCAGTAGGACTATCAGCTGTTTATCCACCATACTTCTGCACAACACAACTGATGGTCCCAACCCCATTTACAAGGCAAGAAATCCCACTTATTAAACCTGACAGGGCACACCTGTGAAGTGAAAACCATTTCCGGTGACTACCTCTTGAAGCTCATCAAGAGAATGCCAAGAGTGTGCAAAGCAGTCATAAAAGCAAAAGGTGGCTACTTTGAAGAACCTAGAATATAAGACATATTTTCAGTTGTTTCACACTTTTTTGTTAAGTATATAATTCCACATGTGTTAATTCATAGTTTTGATGCCTTCAGTGTGAATGTACAATTTTCATAGTCATGAAAATACAGAAAAATCTTTAAATGAGAAGGTGTGTCCAAACTTTTGGTCTGTACTGTATGTGATACTGTCACAGAGCTCAGAATTCTTCTAACGTTCTTACTGACTCAGGGTTGGGTATGCTAATATAAAGGAGTCGCTTCATGTTTGTCAAGGATTGATTGACATGGAGTACACTGCTTCACTGTCTTCTCAAAAGGGCTCTAGAGAAACTGGAATATGTATTATGAGAAAGTATTGCTGCTGAAAAATGAACTGGATTATTTACATATACCGTAGCTGCTGCAGAAATTGTTTTTCAAAAGAAGGCTGCCTTTATGTAACTAGATGATTGACATGAATACCTCATTACAAACGGGATAAGTATGCCTAAATTCTAGTCTTCACACAGGTAAACTATATGTTATACGCACGCCGCTAGGTTCAGATGGGGGCAAGACAAGTTACATGAATTCTTTGGAATCCTGGGGGAACCGTTACTCACGGCGACCATAGACCATGTGCTGCAGCTTCTCTCAGGCACACAGGAGTATTGGCCCTCAGGCACAGACACGTAGGTTGTTTCACTTGCTGACCAGACACATTTAACAAGAGTCCTCATACATGGTAGAACAGTAGCATTTAGTAAAAAGCCACATAGCCAGTGCAAGTTAAGTCTCATGAGCAACATGCTCCTGTGACAAACAGTACGGTTTCCTTTGCAGCACAGCAGTTCACAGTCTTTCCAGTAGAACAGGACAGCGCAGTTCTAATGAAAAGGCATGTTAATGAACACAGCATTCTTTACAGCACAGTGAGATGGAGGGGGTAGGGTTTGCTGAGGGAGATGATCCCTGTGACACCATTTCTTCCAGTCCTTATCTTTCTGCCTGACAATACCCTGCACTGCTAGTTCAGGAACTCTACCTGACCTGTGCTTAGCTTCACTCCTGACTTGAATCCTTTTTACTTGCAGGGGCGCTTCTGCGAGATAAAGGATCCAGTTGGATAAACACGTAAGTGGGCTATGCTGCAGAAGTAAATCAATTCTTCAGAGATGATGATGATGAAAAGGCTTTTTATTAACAACACGTTTCAACGCTGTACCAGCGTCTTTTTCAAGTAAAAAAAAAAAAAACGTGAAAAAGACGCCAGTATGGCATTGAAATGCGTT
This sequence comes from Phyllobates terribilis, assembly GCF_046119375.1. NCBI lineage: Eukaryota > Metazoa > Chordata > Amphibia > Anura > Dendrobatidae > Phyllobates > Phyllobates terribilis. The sequence continues at coordinate 299,466,261 of NW_027362771.1, forward strand.
GTTAATAAAAAAGCCTTTTCATCATCATCATCTCTGAAGAATTGATTTACTTCAGCAGTGCAGCCCACTTATGTGTTTATCCAACAGGATCCAATATCTCCTGGAGGATTTATCTTCCAGCCACAGGGCAGCAGCAGCTGTTTTTCTTCATGCCTTCATAGGAGTTGTGCCTGTCACAACTCCATCAGGTGAGTGTAACCAGCACTCTCTTAACCCCTTTACAACCCAAGGTGGTTTGCACGTTAATGACCAGGCCAATTTTTACAATTCTGATCACTGTCACTTTATGAGGTAATTACTCTGGAACGCTTCAACGGATCCCCCTGATTCTGAGATTGTTTTAAGTGACATATTGTACTTCATGATTGTGGTAAAATTTCTTCGATATCACTTGCGTTTATTTGTGAAAAAAATGGAAATTTGGCGAAAATTTTGAAAATTTTGCAATTTTCAAAATTTGAATTTTTATACCCTTAAATCAGAGAGATATGTCATGCAAAATAGTTAATAAATAACATTTCCCACATGTCTACTTTACATCAGCACAATTTTGGAACCAAATTTTTTTTTTATTGGGGAGCTATAAGGGTTAAAAGTTGACCAGCGATTTCTCATTTTTCCAACAAAATTTACAAAACCATTTTTTTAGGGACCACATCATATTTAAAGTCACTTTGAGGGGTCTTTATGACAAAAAATACCCAAAAGTGACACCATTCTAAAAACTGCACCCCTCAAGGTACTCAAAACCACATTCAAGAACTTTATTAACCCTTCAGGTGCTTCACAGGAATTTTTGGAATGTGGAAGAAAAAAATTAACATTTAACTTTTTTCACAAAAATGTTACTTTAGACCCAATTTTTTTTATTTTCACAGGGGTAACAGGAAAAAATGGACCCCAAAATTTGTTGTGTAATTTCTCCTGAGTAAGCAGATACCCCATATGTGGGGGAAAACCACTGTTTAGGCGCACGGCATGGTTCGGAAGGGAAGGAGTGTCATTTGACTTTTTGAATGTAAAATTTGCTTGAATAATTAGCGGACGCCATGTTGCATTTGGGGAGCCCCTGATGTGCCTAAACAGTGGAAACCCCCCACAAGTGACATCATTTTGGAAACTAGACCCCTCAGGGAACTTATCTAGATGTGTGGTGAGCACCTTGAACCCCCAGGTGCTTCACAGAAGTTTATAACATTGAGTCGTAAAAATAAAATTTTCACATTTTTCCCACAAAAATGTTTTTCAGCCCCCACTTTTGCATTTTCATAAGGGTAACAGGAGAAATTGCACCATGCAGTTTGTTGTGCAATTTCTCCTGAGTAAGCAGATACCTCATATGTGGGGGAAAACCACTGTTTGGACGCACGGGAGGGTTCGGAAGGTAAAGAGCGCCATTTGACTTTTTGATTGTAAACTTTGCTTGAATAATTAGCAGATGTGCCCCTGATGTGCCTAAACAGTGGAAACCCCCCACAAGTGACACCATTTTGGAAACTAGACACCTCGGGGAACTTATCTAGATGTGTGGTGAGCACCTTGAACCCCAAAGTCCTTTACAGAAGTTTATAACATGGAGCCGTGAAAATAAAAAAATCAAACTTTTTCCACAAAAATGATGTTTTAGCCCCAATTTTTTTATTTTCACAAGGGTAAGAGGAGAAAATGGATCCCAAAAACTTTTGAGCAATTTCTCCTGAGTACGCCAATACCCCATATGTGGGGAAAATACAGTGTTTGGGCGCACGGCAGAGTTCAGAAGGGAAGGAGCACTGTGTGACTTTTTGAACGCAAAATTGGCTGGAATCGAGAGTGGACGCCATGTCGCGTTTGGAGAGCCCCTGATGTGCCTAAATAGTTGAAACCCCCCACAAGTGACCCCATTTTGGAAACTACACCCCTCAAGGATTTTATCAAGGGGTATAGTGAACATTTTTAACCCAGAGGTACGACACAGAATTTGATGACATTAGGTCATCATATTGAATAAGTTGTCATTAGTCTTGAGCGCAAGCGCTCACTACTTGAGTTTGCATCGGGTACTCAGGTATGCACCATGTATCACGGGTGCTCAAGTGAAATACTCGAGTCCCCGCCTGCATGTTTCACGGTTATTAGACACCCCAAAATAAACATGCGGGGATCGCTCGTGCATGGCAGGCAATCCCCGCGAAGTTTTTTTGGCCGCGAAGCATACGGGGCGGAGACTCGAGCACCTGCAATACTCAATGCATACCCGAGCACCCGATGCAAACTCAAGTAGCGAGCACTTGCGTTCAACACTAGTTGCCATATCGTCATCTTTTCTTTTTGTTTTTTACTTTTGAAAAAAAAACAACCCTAACCCCAACCCTAACATTAGCACAACCCTAACCCCAACCCCAGCCCTAGCGTTTATTTTTTACGCCGTTCCTAGTGTGGTATAAGTGATTAGACGACCTTATTCTTCAGGTCGGTGCGATTACAGAGATACCAGAATGATATCGGGTTTTTATGATTGACAGCTGTCACACACTAAAAGACACATATTTTGTAAAATCTAGTTTTTGCATCGCCATATTTTGAGAGCTATAATTTTTCCATATTTTGACCGACAGAGTCATGTGACAGCTTGTTTTTTGCGGGATGAGTTGACATTTTTATTAGTCCCATTTTCAGGCATGTGACATTTTTTGATCGCTTTCTATTCCAGCTTTTGGGAGGCAGAATAAACAAAAACCAACATTTCAGGAATTGTTTTTTTTTTTTTTTATTCTACTCCGCGTGTGGTAAAATTGATAAGGTAGCTTTATTCTTTGGGTCAGTATGTTTACAGCGGTACCACATTTATACAGTTTTTCTATGTTTTGACGCTTTTACACAATAAAAGCTATTTTATAGAAAAAAATATTTTTTTGCATCGCTTTATTCTGAGAGCTATAACTTTTTGATTTTTCGGATGATGGAGCTGTGTGGTGGCTTGTTTTTTGCAGGACAAGATGACGTTTTCAGTGGTACCATTTTTATTTATATTCGTCTTTTTGATCACGTGTTATTCCATTTTTTTGTTTGGCGGTATGAAGATAAAGCAGTGTTTTTTGCTTCGTTTTTTTTTTTTGTTTACCGTGTTCAACTAGTGGGAGAGTTTTATAGGTCAGGTCGTTACGGACGCGGCAATACCAAATATGTGTAGTTTTATGTTTTTTTTTTTTTCATAATAATATTTATTGATGGATACATTATATTTTTATTTTTGGTGGATTATATTTTTTATTTTTTTTTAAATATTTTTACAATTTTTTTTTTTATTTATTTTTTTACTTTCTGAGAGTTTTTTTTACTTTTTTACTTTGTCCCACTCTGGGACTTTCACTTTTTTTATTCTGATCGCCTGCATAGCATAGGGATGGAGCACCATCCCTGTGCTATGCAGGCAGTCAGCGCTGCACAGTGAGACGATCGTTTGGTCATGTACTGCGCATGACTAAACGATCTTCCTGCTGTCTGGTGACCCGGATGTTGTCATGACGACATCGGGTCATCATGGCAACACCCGGGAAGCCGCGGCAGACAGCGCTGGAGGCCGGAAGAGGAGGTGAGTATTGCGATCACCTCCCCTAAGCCACCGCAATGCTCCGATCGACTTCGATCGCAGCATTGCAGGGGTTAATGTGCCGGGAGCGGTGCGGGACTGCTCCCTGCACATAGTACCGGGTGTCAGCTGTGACAATCAGCTGACACCCGGCGGCGATCGCGCCCCCACAGCCTGTGTGCGCGCGCGATCGTGATGACGTACTAATACGGGTCAGGCTCTTAAGTCCCAGGGCACAGACGCGTATTAGTACGTCATGGGCTTTAAAGGGGTTAATCTCCCTCTATAGTCTATCACCCTATTTTGCGCTCTGTTTCCCACATTTAGATCTGTGAGATACAGAACACACACAACACCTTTCTTCTTGGCTCTAGCCAGACAGTAAACAACTTCCCCACAATCCCCCTGGAGCTATGCAAAAATACTCCCCTTTTCCTGTGACTGTGTTAACCCCTCTAATTGTTGTATGCTTTTAAAGCACCAGCACTACTTCTGCATGTCATACTCTTCCCTCCATTTTGAATGTCGTCCTCGACATTCGTCTTAATAGGTCAATCTGACCAATTCTGAGACAGTGGTGAAAGATGGATAACTTTATATACAAATTGGCATTGTGAAATTGGTATAACGCTCATAAACATTGATAGCAACCTAATCTTATGACCTTTTTCTTGTAGGATGCCTGTAAGAAATAAACAATTAACACAATTAAAACAATAAGCATCTTTTCAGATGGAGCTTTTTGTAGGTCTTCAACCAGCTCTCTTTCTCTCTATGCTTTACCAGTTCTTTGTTTCTACAAAGTCTTTTAAGGAAAATCAAAAGCATGAAAACAAGTCTTTCCAGTAGGCAACATCTTCCATACTGTCTCTCGGTGGTGAATACCACTCAAGTGTGCTTACCTGGTCCGCAGGCAGAGAAGCCTGTTTCCAGTCGACAGTCCTTGGCACTTGACTCAGTTCACCCAGTGTCTCATACGTCAGCATCACGGGCCTCCTCACTTCTCGAGTCGACATCCTCCTGGTGGGTTGTTCATCAGAGACCACGGGTTCTTTGATCACAGAAGTTTCTTTGACCACACTCATTTCCCGTGCTTCCTCAGATGCTCTTGTAGCTGCCTCTGTAAGTTCCTGTACTTCTCCTTAGTCGCTTGTTTCCACATGGTCTGGTAATTCCGCTCCTCCTGAGTGTTGATCGGTTCCTCAGGGGCCGGTGTCCAATCATCACATCTGAATTGGACTTCATTTGTACTCCTTGGTACAAACCCTGTAGCCTCAGGACTTAGTTCACTCTCCTGAGGATGGTACATCCCTCTCCTAGCCAGTCCGTGATGGTGTGCTCTTCTTCATCTGAACTTTCAAGGTCACTATCCACCTCCGCAGCTTCAGTCTGTGGTGGTCTCTCAGTCGATCTTGGACCATGTCGGTCTACTTCTTGGAAGTCTTGTTGTGGTGGGAGATAATCACAGGGTAGTAGTAAATTCCGATGGACTAGTCTGGTTTTCTTGTCTCCCGTTTTCAATCGGATTTCATACACTGGGCTGTCATCAGCTTTCCTCCTGACGACCACATACACCTTGTCTTCCCAATACGAACAAAGTTTTCCTGGACCGCCTTTCTCATGTACGTTCTTGACTAGCACCAGGTTTCCCGATGCCAATTCTGCTCCATATCATTTTCGATCATAGTACTCCTTACTCTTGCTCTATCCTTGCGTAACCACTTTGGACGCTATGTTGTATGCCTCTGCCATCCGTTCCTTCCATTTTCGAACGTACTCCGGATATGTTCTGTAAGTCTCTGACACCGGAGTATCGAACATGATGTCGATTGGCAGTCTTGGCGAATGTCCATACAATTGGAAAAAGGGTGAGTAACCCGTTGCATTGCTCTTTGTACAGCTATAGGCATGTACCACTTTTGACAGAGAACTCTTCCAGTCTTTCTTCTTGTCAGCTGTTAAAGTGCGCAAAATCGACAATAATGTCCGGTTAAAACGTTCCACTTGTCCATTACCCTTTGGGTGATCGGGAGTTGTGTGGGATCTCTGAATTCTACAGTACTTTCCTAGCTTGGCAAAGATCTGGTTCTCAAATTCTCTTCCTTTGTCGTGGTTAGTGTTGAGCCACCCCCGTAGTGTTCGAGTTCGGTTCGGTTCGTCGAACACCCGTGTGTTCGCCGAACTGTTCGTCGAACTGTTCGTCGAACACCTTCGAACACCGTTAAAACCAATGGCAGGCAAACAAAAACACATAGAAACACATAGAAAACACCTTCAAAGGTGTCCAAAAGCTGACAACTGCTCAGAAGACACAACTAACACATGGCAAAGTGACAAGTACATATAGTCATGCGAAAAGAAAAGAGGTGGAGGAGTAAAAGGAGGGGGAGACACAGATATAGGCATGTCATGCCCTTCTAAAATCCAAAAAGTGAGAAGCCGACACGTTCAGTCCGCTCCTGCCCGTGCCACCTCCGTGTCGCCGGGTTTGTGCCAGAGCCGCGGTGAACCCTGACGGCCAGCCCCCCTCTCCCAATACTGGTGCCTGTCCGCTGGTGGGTCGAGCGAGCCCCCCTGTGGTGGAGGCAGCTCTAAGCTTTTTAATTTAAATTGTCTCTCTAATTTGAATGAATACACTTTAAATCCATTTACAAGGATCTATTGGAGGGCAAGTCTCATGCCAGCAGCCGCGTAATTCCAGCTCCAGTAGCGTCCACTAAAGCTGCTGCAGTTAAAAAGCTTTTATAAGGATCGAGCTCGGCTGTCCACCGCAAGGCATCCTACTGCCAGTCCCAGCCCCTATGCCTTGGGGTGCCTCCTGATGCTCTTCACTGAGTATCCCGTGGTCCCGAAGCATTTCCTTTGAAAAAATTAAGTGTCCAAACTACAGGTGGTGTAGCTTGCTTAACAGCCGGGATAATCCGCTGACTAGCAGACACTGCTACTAGGCACAAAGTATTTTCTGGGCTAGATGCAGTTAAAAATTTGTAATTCGATACTCTCGTTGGATGCTGAGAAAGCATTCCATAGAGTCTCCTGGCACGCCATATATGATTCTCTTAAAAAGCTTGGGGTAGGGGTCTAGGGGACCCTTTTATAGCCAAAATCACGGCCCTGTATCACAATACGTCACCTAGGCTGAAGATAAATGGAACTGTAGCACCCTGAGGGCTCGGTTGCTACAGAGGTATTTCACCTCACCCAGAGGTGTGATATCTCACTCTCAGGTAAGGATGGAGTGTGGATCAGGACCCGACACCTGCATGCATTACACCACATTGCCGTGGGGCAGGGCGACCAATATGCCTCTGAGATGGGCACGACAGTCCCTGTCCCTGGCTGGAGTGGGGGCACCATTTTAGTTCAGTGCAGAGAAGTCTGAGCAGAAGTGGCAGGGAGCAGGGGCTCTGCATGAGCTCTGCTCCGGAGGCGGGCCTAGTAACAGAGGCCCAGGCCTGGAAGAGGGAGAAGGAAGGAAGAGGAGCGGAGAAGGCTCCAGGAACGAGGAATGAAGGGATCCCAGGGGTGCGGACGGGCGAGTCGCCACCGCACGCCCGAATCCGCCTGCGTGGAGGGGTCAGTCCAAAGGGGGAGACCGGTCCCCGAACTAGTGGAGGCAGGAAACGACCCTCAGCTAGAAACCGGAGGCTGTGACATTTTATGTGGCGCAGCCCCTCGCTACACCCGCTAGGAAGGCACCACATAGGGTCAGGGAAACTGGCGCCAAGTTTACCAAGAGGAGGCCCGAGGCAGCCGGACAGAAGGGTTGGTAAGAAAGGCCAGACAAAGGACACACAAAGGGGGTCCTGTGAAGAGCTCCAAAGTTATCTGGGAGTTGTCTGAGCCCCTCACCTGGTGAGCACAGTACGACGTGGGCAGCCGTTACCTGCAGACGTGGTCTGGATAATAAGAACTGTGAGTAAAGGCCCTGGACTGCATCACTGACTCCGTGTCGTTACTGCTGCTGCCCTGCACCATCACCCCCATCCTCCGCATACACTGCCCTGAGGCTATGCTCCTCCCGTGGGGAGTTATGCTATGCTCTGCTGCACCCACAACACCAGCCTCAGCGGTCTGCCCTGCAGCGGCGGTTCACTCTGACCGCAATCCACGGGTGGCGTAGTCGGACATTTAAACATCAAAACCACATAAATAGTTCCGCCACTGCTTTGACCACCCTGAGCCACGGAACCGGGTCGCCGCCACGAAGACTACAACCACCAGCATCCACCAAAAAGGGTCTGGCTCCGGGTGTCCCAAGGCCCAGGGGGTGCATCAGAACATTTTCATCACCTTTCACAATCACCAATGGGACAACGCAGGGATGTCCTCTGTCCCCTCTCTTATACATCCTAGTGACGGAGCACCTGCTCTCATCAATTCGCGATAACCCCAATATTAGGTGGATTGAGGTGGGAGGCACCGAGTACAAGTGCTCTCTATTTGCTGATGATGTCCTAGTATATATCACTCAATCACATATATCCATCCATGCTGTTATGGCTGAAATAGATCACTTTGTTACATGGTCAAATTTTAAAATCAATGCAGCGAAGTCTGAGGCCCTCGATGTCTCCCTCCCCAAACCCATATAGGATTCCATCCAGTCCAACTTTCCCTTTGCCTGGCCCTCACAGGGTATCAAATACTTAGGAATTCCTATTCATAGAGACCTCTCCCATCTATGTTATCTTAATTTTGGGCCCTTTATTGAACAACTCCATACAGACCACGGTTGGCAAGTTAGAACTGTAAGATTCACTACGTGAACCACTGGTGTTTTGTGGAAAAGCACATGTACACTGTGTTCCAAATTATTATGCAAAAAGTGTTTAGGAGTGATAAGGGAAGAATTTGTTTGTTTGTCAGTTAAACTCATTGATGGTGATGTGTGTCAGGGCTCTTTATATCACTGTAAGCAATTGCAGACACCTGTGCTAATTAGTTTGGCAGGTGTGTCCAATGAAAGGCAAGACTACTTAAGAAGGCTGTCTCACATTATTAAGCAGCCTACATTTTCTGCCAAAATGGGAAAGAAAAAGGATGTGTCGGCTGCTGAGAAGCAACAAATTGTGGAGTGTTTAGGTCAAGGCATGACTACAATCAACATTGTGCGATGATCAGGATGAAGTGTCTTGGCAATCAAGAAGTATGTAGCTGATTCACAGTACACACGTGTGCGTGCTGATAAGGGCAAATTGAGGACTCTTTCCTACAGGCAATTACGTCAGGTTAAAAGAGCAGTGGCAAAAAAGCCTTGTCATAGCAGCTGACAAGTTTTTGAAGCTGCTGGTGCCTCCAACGTCTCCCGAACAACAAGATGCAGGGTCCTTCAGAGGTTTGCAGCTGTGCATACGCCATCCTGTCGACCTCCTCTATCCACATCACACAAGCAGAAACGACTCCAGTGGGCCAAACATTACATGAAGACTGATTTCAAAACTGTTTTGTTCACGGATGAGTGCCGTGCAGCGCTCGATGGTCCAGATGGATGGAGTGGAGGATGGCTGGTTGATGGACACCCCACGCAAACACGGCTACAGCGCCAACAAGGAGGAGGTGGAGTAATGTTTTGGGCTGGAATCATGGGGAGAGAGATTGTCGGCCCCTTTAGGATCCCTGAAGGCGCTAAAGATGAACTCCATAATGTATGTGGATTTTCTCAAACTGCACTTCCTGCCATGGTTCAAGAAGAAGAACCAGGTATTTCACAGCAAGATCATTTTTTTGCATGATAATGCACCATCTCATGCTGCACATAAAACATCTGCATCTCTGGCTGATATGGGCATAAAAGGGGACAAACTTATGGTGTGACCCCCATGCTCCCCTGACCTCTACCCCATTCAGAACCTCTGGAGCATCATCAAAAGGAGTGTCTATGATGGCGGGAGGCAGTTCACCTCTAAGCAACAGCTCTGGGAGGGTATTCTGTCCTCATGCAAAACAATTGAAGCAGAAACCATCCAAAACCTGACAAATTCAATGGACGAGAGAGTTCAGAAGCTCCTTTCGAACAAGGGGTCCTATGTGAAAATGTAACATCACCTAGAATAAAGTTTTGAGTTGAAAACTGTTTGATTTCAGTTTCTAATAACCTGCTAATGCTTATAATTTCAAAAATGACCATTTTTTGGGTCTTTATTAAAATGAAAAGGTTGATCGAAAAGTTTGGGGGATCTAAGAGTGTGGCAACCCAGTAGTCATGATTACTTCGAATTCTGACAATATGAGGGTCATGTTGCAGGTAGTGCAGCAAGAAGGCACTTATGTGTCTTGCGCATCTCGGAGCCCCAAAATTATTTTCCGGGCTAGATGCAGCTAAAAATTATTATTAATTTTAAATCTGGTGGAGCTTAGTATAGATGGCCTAATAGGATCAGTGCTGCACACTGCTATAAAGCCCAAATTATTTTCCAGTCAAGATACAGATAAACATGATTAGTAATTTTAAATCTGGTGGAGCTTATTATAGATGGCCTAATAGAATCAGTGCTGCACACTGCTACAAAGCCCAAATTATTTTCCAGCCAAGATACAGATAAACATGATTAGTAATTTGAAAGCTTAAAACGGTTGGTAGGGTGATTTTAACCAATCATCAAGCTTTTACTCTCCCCAGGATGACACAGGGGTAGAAGAGTCGTTTCGGATCCATGATTTGTTCATCTTTATGAACGTGAGTCTGTCTACATTATCAGTGGAGAGCCGCGTGCGCTTATCTGTCAGCACACCACCAGCAGCGCTGAACACACGTTCAGACAGAACGCTGGCTGCGGGGCATGACAAGATCTCCAAGGCATAAGTGGCTAGCTCCGGCCATTTATCCAGATTGGAAGCCCAAAAAGAGCAAGGGTCCTGTGACACAGTCATGGCTTCAACGTTTACTTGGAGATACTCCTGTACCATTGTCTCTAGGCGTTGACTATGTGTCAGACTTCTTGTCTCCTGTGGCCTTGCAAAGGATGGGCTAAAAAAGTGGTGAAATGATTCTGCAAAATTGATGTTACCAGCAGATACTGTGGTTCTGTTACGGTTTGAGTGCTGAACACTTGACGGTCCCACGGTTGGCAAGTTGGAACTGTGAGATTCACTACGTGCACCACTGGTGTTTTGTGGAAAAGCACATGTAAGATTCTGCAACAGTCTCTGCTGATACTCCTGCATGCGTGCATCCCTTTCTATGGCAGGAATAATTTCTGCAAATTTACTTTTGTACCGGGGATCTAACAGTGTGGCAACCCAGTAGTCAGGATTATTTCTAATTCTCACAATTCGAGGGTCATGTTGCAGGTAGTGCAGCAAGAAGGCACTCATGTGTGTTGCGCATCCAGGAGCACCAAGTCCCTGTTGTGTTGGTGGCGAGGTAACAATCATGCTTCCTTCCTCTGTCCTCTCCCCCCAACCTCGCACAACAGAAATGTGATCAAGGTCTCCCTCATCTGATGAGTCTTCCATCAGTTCATCCTCCACTTCTTCCTGGGCTCCTGCACCTTCCTCACTAGTTTGGCTGCTACCATGCGCCCTGGTAAAACCATCTCCCCCACCCTCACATGCCTGCCGCCTTGGTGCTGCCGACCGTCTGGACCTTGCAGATGTTAGCCCTTCCGCATACAACTCCTCCTCCTCTACTTCCTCCACCTCCTCTTGTGCCACCACCTGACTCCGAATTCTGTTTAACATGTGCTCCAGCATGTAAATCACCGGAATAGTCATGCTGATAATGGCATCGTCAGCACTAAACATCTTCGTCGCCATTTCAAAACTGTGCAGAAGGGTGCATAGGTCCCTGATCTGAGACCACTACTCCAGCGTGATTTGCCCCACCTCTGGATCTCGTTGGCCCAGACTATACGTCAGAACGTATTGCACCAGGGCTTGTCGGTGCTGCCACAGTCGCTGCAACATGTGCAGAGTTGAATTCCACCGGGTAGGCACATCGCATTTTAGCCGGTGAAGTGGCAGGCCCAACGACTTCTGTAGAGATGTAAGTCGCTGAGCTGCGGGATGCGAACGGCGGTAGTGAGCACACAGCGACCGTGCCCTCTGCAGAAGGCCATCTAGTCTGGGTTAGTGGGCTAAAAATTGCTGGACAACCAGGTTCAACATGTGAGCCATACAAGGCACGTGTGTGACATTGCCCCGGCGAAGGGCCACACCCAGGTTTGCAGCATTGTCGCACACGGCCTTCCCTGGTTTCAGGTCCAGTGGAGACAACCATTCATGAAATTGGTTCTCCAGAGCTGACCACAACTCCTCAGCTGTGTGACTCACATTTCCCAGACATTTCAAAGTAAAAACCGCCTGATGACGTTGAGCCCTACTGTCAGCATAGTAAGGAGGTGTGCAGGATCCCTTCTGCGCAGTTAGAAAGCTTGTGGCATGACCAGACAGGCTTTGGGTGCAGGTGGAAGACCGAGAGGAGGTTGAGGAGGCAGAAGCAGTGGAGGAACTTTGACATAAAGAGGATTGACGCACAACTCGTGGGGACGGCAAGACTTGGACAGCAGCCCCTAGTCCTGCTGTCACCATAGTTACCCAGTGCCCAGTCAGCGACATGTAACGCCCCTGTCCATGCCTACTCGTCCACGTGTCTGTGGTGAAATGCACCCTGTCACACACAGAGTTTCGCAAAGAAGCAGTGATGTTGTGTGCGACATGCTGGTGGAGCGCAGGCACACCTTTCTTTGAGAAGTAGTGCCGACTGGGCATCTGGTACTGGGGCACTGCGACGGACATAAGGTCTCGAAAATCCTCTGTGTCCACCAGGCGGAAAGGCAGCATTTCTGTAGCCAAGAGCTTGCAGATGGTGAAATTCAACCTCTTAGCTTTCTCATGGCTAGGAGGGAATGGTCTTTTACTTGCCCACATCTGAGGGACCGAGGGCTGGCTATTGTGCTTAGACGGGGTTGATAAGGGTGTCCCCGGCAAACTGCCGGTCTGTGAGGAAGATGCAGGCGGACATGTTAGGTTGCCTTGATCCAAAGGTGGTGCTATCAATGTCGGACAGCGCTCAACACCAGCTGATGTTACCACCTCCAAAGAAAATGATGACCTGCCAATCATGCTGGCTGTTGCGGGTAAAGAGATGGCAGGTCTGCGCCCCAAAACAGGTGTGACTGCTGTCCCCCCAGTCACAGAGGATGAAGAGGCCGCGGATGCACAAGATATGGCAGACGGTGGTTGGCCCGGCCGGCTAGGCCGCATTGTAGCACACTGAGCTTCCCACTGCAACTTATGCTTCATGTCTATGTGCCGGTTCATGCATGAAGTACTCAAACTATGTATTTTTTGGCCTCTACTTAGCTTTTGCTGACAAATGTTACAGATAACACGAGTTGGGTCATCTTTATCGATCTGAAAAAATGCCCAGGCTATGCAAGGCTTAGCACCCATGCGACCTGAAGAGCCACCACGACTTGTGGTGAGAGGCAGAGTTGTGTTTGAGGATGCAGTTGTTGACGTGCTTCCAGTACTACGTCTCTGTCCAGGAAGGCGCAACCTGACCTCGTCGTCACTAGCATCTTCCTCCACCTCCTCTGCTGACCTCATCTCTTGGCTGACTGTGGGTTGACAGTAAGTGGGATCTCCAACCTCATCATCATCACCCTGTGCGTTATCACACCCGTCGTGCTCAGAGCCAACCTGTTCCTGCCCTGACAAAAAACTAAAGTTGTCGCTCCAATCAGGTATTTGAGTCTCATCATCGTTTTCCTCATTGTCTCCACCAACAGGAGTTACAGTTTGGGAATGAGGGTCTACATTATGGTCAGAACCTTCTGCGTCTGGTCCTGGATCCGACTCATAAAGATTCTGGGCATCAGTGCAGATCATTTCCTCGTCTGGATTCACAGAAGCGCTGGAGTCGACCTCTGATTCCCAGGCTATGGTATGAGTAAACAGCTCTGCAGACTCAACCATCTGTTCTTCCTCATACTCAGACGGGCAGCTGGAGATTTGGGAGCTGTGAGGAAGCAAGTGCGATTGGGGTGACACCTTTGAGGACTGGAGTATTTGTGATGTTGAAGTTGATGTGGAGGAGAGCCCACTTAAAGGAGCACTTGATATCCGTTGAAGCACCTGCTGTTTTTGTGCCTCATCTGGAATTTGTAGCGATTGGCGTGGCCGTAAGAAAGGGATCTTATCACATTGTCCGCTAAAAGAAGTAGACATTTTAGTTTGGCTGGAAGATGGTCTTTCTTCTGCAGATGTTACTGTTGCTTTAACACCTACCCCACGGACACAACCTTTTTTCCCCTTCCCAAAACGCCTATTCCCCTTTCCACCAGCAGCAGGCCTTTTTCCACTCATTTTGGTGGCTAACTAATTCACAACTCTGGAGTTGTTTGCACAAAAAAACAATGGATGGGAACCGAGCAGAGCTGAGTGGCCAAACTGTGGTATTAGGCCAAAACTATTGGCTGGGTTAGATGCAGAAAAAAATTATATTCAATTTGCAACCTGATGGAGGTCAGTATAGATGGACTAATAGATCAAGTCCCACACACAGCTAGAAGCCCAAATATTTTTTCAGAGGTAGATGCATAAAAAAATTGTATTCAGTTTGCAACCTGATGGAGGTCAGTATAGATGGACTAATAGAACAAGTCCTACACACAGGTAGAAGCCCAAATATTTTTTCAGAGGTAGATGCAGAAAAAAAATATATTCAATTTGCAACCTGATGGAGGTCAGTATAGATGGACTAATAGAGAAAGTCCCACACACTGCTAGAAGGCCAAATATTTTTTCAGAGATAGATGCAGACAAAAAATTATTTTTAATTTGCAACCTGATGGAGGTCAGTATAGATGGACTAATAGAGAAAGTCCCACACACTGCTAGAAGGCCAAATATTTTTTCAGAGCTAGATGCAGAAAAAAATTATATTCAGTTTCCAACCTGATGGAGGTCAGTATAGATGGACTAATAGAACAAGTCCAACACAGCTAGAAGGCCAAATATTTTTTCAGAGCTAGATGCAGATAAAAATTATTTTTAATTTGCAACCTGATGGAGGTCAGTATAGATGGACTAATAGAGAAAGTCCCACACACTGCTAGAAGGCCAAATATTTTTTCAGAGCTAGATGCAGAAAAAAATTATATTCAGTTTGCAACCTGATGATGGTCAGTATAGATGGACTATTAGAACAAGTCCCACACACAGCTAGAAGCCCAAATATTTTTTCAGAGGTAGATGCAGATAAAAATTATATTCAGTTTGCAACCTGATGGAGGTCTGTATAGATGGATTAATAGAACAAGTCCCACACACAGCTAGAAGCCCAAATATTTTTTCAGAGGTAGATGCAGAAAAAAATTATATTCAGTTTGCAACCTGATGGAGGTCTGTATAGATGGATTAATAGAACAAGTCCCACACACAGCTAGAAGCCCAATATTTTTTCAGAGGTAGATGCAGAAAAAATATATATTCAGTTTGCAACCTGATGGAGGTCAGTATAGATGGACTAATAGAGAAAGTCCCACACACTGCTAGAAGGCCAAATATTTTTTCAGAGCTAGATGCAGACAAAAAATTATTTTTAATTTGCAACCTGATGGAGGTCAGTATAGATGGACTAATAGAGAAAGTCCCACACACAGCTAGAAGGCCAAATATTTTTTCAGAGCTAGATGCAGATATAAATTATTTTTAATTTGCAACCTGATGGAGGTCAGTATAGATGGACTAATAGAGAAAATCCCACACACTGCTAGAAGGCCAAATATTTTTTCAGAGCTAGATGCAGAAAAAAATTGTATTCAGTTTGCAACCTGATGGAGGTCAGTATAGATGGACTAATAGAACAAGTCCCACACACAGCTAGAAGCCCAAATATTTTTTCAGAGGTAGATGCAGACAAAAAATTATATTCAGTTTGCAACCTGATGGAGGTCTGTATAGATGGATTAATAGAACAAGTCCCACACACAGCTAGAAGCCCAATATTTTTTCAGAGGTAGATGCAGAAAAAAAATATATTCAGTTTGCAACCTGATGGAGGTCAGTATAGATGGACTAATAGAGAAAGTCCCACACACTGCTAGAAGGCCAAATATTTTTTCAGAGCTAGATGCAGACAAAAAATTATTTTGAATTTGCAACCTGATGGAGGTCAGTATAGATGGACTAATAGAGAAAGTCCCACACAATGCTAGAAGGCCAAATATTTTTCAGAGCTAGATGCAGATATAAATTATTTTTAATTTGCAACCTGATGGAGGTCAGTATAGATGGACTAATAGAGAAAGTCCCACACACTGCTAGAAAGCCAAATATTTTTTCAGAGCTAGATGCAGAAAAAAATTATATTCAGTTTGCAACCTGATGGAGGTCAGTATAGATGGACTAATAGAACAAGTCCCACACACAGCTAGAAGGCCAAATATTTTTTCAGAGGTAGATGCAGATAAAAATTATTTTTAATTTGCAGCCTGATGGAGGTCAGTATAGATGGACTAATAGAGAAAGTCCCACACACTGCTAGAAGGCCAAATATTTTTTCAGAGCTAGATGCAGACAAAAAATTATTTTGAATTTGCAACCTGATGGAGGTCAGTATAGATGGACTAATAGAGAAAGTCCCACACACTGCTAGAAGGCCAAATATTTTTTCAGAGCTAGATGCAGACAAAAAATTATTTTTAATTTGCAACCTGATGGAGGTCAGTATAGATGGACTAATAGAGAAAGTCCCACACACTGCTAGAAGGCCAAATATTTTTTCAGAGCTAGATGCAGATAAAAATTATTTTTAATTTGCAACCTGATGGAGGTCAGTATAGATGGACTAATAGAGAAAGTCCCACACACTGCTAGAAGGCCAAATATTTTTTCAGAGCTAGATGCAGAAAAAATTATATTCAGTTTGCAACCTGATGGAGGTCATTATACATGGACTAATAGAACAAGTCCCACACACAGCTAGAAGCCCAAATATTTTTTCAGAGGTAGATGCAGATAAAAATTATTTTTAATTTGCAACCTGATGGAGGTCAGTATAGATGGACTAATAGAGAAAGTCCCACACACTGCTAGAAGGCCAAATATTTTTTCAGAGCTAGATGCAGACAAAAAATGATTTTGAATTTGCAGCGTGATGGAGGTCAGTATAGATGGACTAATAGAACAAGTCCCACACACTGCTAGAAGGCCAAATATTTTTTCAGAGCTAGATGCAGAAAAAAATTATATTCAGTTTGCAACCTGATGGAGGTCAGTATAGACAGACTAATAGAACAAGTCCCACACACTGCTAGAAGCCCAAATATTTTTTCAGAGCTAGATGCAGAAAAAAATTATATTCAATTTGCAACCTGATGGAGGTCAGTATAGATGGACTAATATAATGATGCTATGCCCAAAAGATTTTACTTCACTAGGTGCAGTAAAAAAATTGGTATTCTATACACAGGTGGTATATCTTGCAACACAGATAGGCTACTCCACTGACTAACACACTCTGCATTAGGCCAAAAAGGATTAGCTTTGCTAGATTCAGCCAAATGCTGTGAAAAAAACTTGCACAGCACTGGCACAGACCTGCCTGGCAAAAACTGATAGGAACTGATGTAACCTAGTCCTGAAAAGGACTGCAATTACAATTGGTCTTTACTCCCACAATCTATCTATTTAAGAGCACAGACCTGCCTGATAAAAGTCGTAGGAAATGCTGTAACCTAGTCCTTAAAAGGACTGCAATCACAACTATTCCCTACTAGTGTTGAGCCACCCCCGTAGTGTTCGAGTGCGGTTCGGTTCGTCGAACACCCGTGTGTACGCCGAACTGTTCGTCGAACTGTTCGTCAAACACCTTCGAACACCGTTAAAACCAATGGCAGGCAAACAAAAACACATAGAAACACATAGAAAACACCTTCAAAGGTGTCCAAAAGCTGACAAACTTCTCAGAAGACATAACTAACACATGGAAAAGTGACAAGTACATATAGTCATGCGAAAAGAAAAGAGGTGGAGGAGTAAAATGAGGGGGAGACACAGATATAGGCATGTCATGCCCTTCTAAAATCCAAAAAGTGAGAAGCCGACTCGGCCAGTTCGTTCCTGCCCGTGCCACCTCTGTGTCGCCGGGTTTGTGCCAGAGCCGCGGTGGACCCTGACGGCCAGCCCCCCTCTCCCAATACTGGTGCCTGTCCACTGGTGGGTCGAGCCCCCCCGCAGTGGGGGGGGGGTAACATCTGCAGAAGAAAGACCATCTTCCAGCCAAGCTAAGATGTCGACTTCTTTTCGTGGACAATGTGATACGATCCCTTTCTTACGGACACGCCCATCGCTACAAATTCCAGATGAGGCACAAAAACAGCAGGTGCTTCAGCGGATATCAAGTGCTCCTTCAAGTGGGCTCTCCTCCACCTCAATTTCAACATCACAAATATTCCAGTCCTCAGAGGTGTCACCCCAATCGCACTTGCTTCCTCACAGCTCCCAAGTCTCCAGCTGCCCGTCTGAGTATGGGGTAACACAGATGGTTGAGTCTGCAGAGCTGTTTACTCATACTATAGCCTGGGAAACGTAAGTCTGCTCCAGAGCTTCTGTTAATCCAGACGAGGAAATGATCTGCACTGATGCCCAGAATCTTTATAAGTCGGATCCAGGACCAGATGAAGAAGGTTCTGAGCATAATGTAGACCCTCGTTCCCAAACTGTCACTCCTGTTGGTGGAGACAATGATGAAGACGATGATGAGACTCAAATACCTGATTGGAGCGACAACTTGACTTTTCGGTCAGGGCAGGAAGAGGTTGGCTTTGAGGACGACGGGTGTGATAACACACAGGGTGATGATGACGAGGTTGGAGATCCCACTTACTGTCAACCCACAGTCAGCCAGTCGATGAGGTCAACGGAGGAGGTGGAGGAGGATGTGACTAGCCCAGGGGATGGGGATGACTCGGTACCCGGGCCTTTGCCTGGCCTTGGGGATGTCGCGGTGGTCGGCTCCCTGGCCCGTACTCTGGGGTCACTCTTTAAAAGAGTGGATAATTGTTAATTTTATAAGAGTTTGTGACGCCACCTGTGGTATCTGGTGAGAAGCACCAGCGCTGCAGCAGTCCACTGAGACCCGTGATAAGGCTGCTCGATGGTATAGCTCCCCACAAGTGGAGCTAGGTCTCAGGGCAGCGTATGCAGGGGGAATGCAGGACAGGCGAGACCCAGCTGGGTCAGAGCAAGAACGGGAACGGACACGGTAGTCACTTCAGTACCTTTTACTGGAGGAAATTCAGGCACATCCCGGAGCACTGTAGGGTGAAGGGTGAATATCAGGATCCTCCCCAATGAGCGGGTGTAGGGCCTCCTGTTTCTTGCCTCTGCGTAGTAAGTTTCTGACCTGCCTGGAGCTAGGCCTAACTTTGTCTCTGTCCTGCGCTGGCTGACCTTGTGGTAGGGCCTTCTCTTGGAGTTCACGCTCCCACTATGCAGGGCCTAAGCGTCTCCTGGCTCTGTTACGTATCAGCACCTTAGCCATCCTGGGACTTGTAGTTCTCCAGGGATTCCGGTTATGCCTTACTGAATCTAGTTAGCAGGAGCCTCGTGCTCCACTGCTGA
This sequence comes from Phyllobates terribilis, assembly GCF_046119375.1. NCBI lineage: Eukaryota > Metazoa > Chordata > Amphibia > Anura > Dendrobatidae > Phyllobates > Phyllobates terribilis. The sequence continues at coordinate 299,485,405 of NW_027362771.1, forward strand.
ACTATTAACTGAGTTCTCTAGACTAGACTGAGCTCCACTGCAGACTGACCTCTCTTAGGCTTCTCTACTGCAGGAACTCTTCAGAGGAACTGAACTGGCTAGCTCCACCTTCCCTATTTATATCCCTAACGGGCTCCCTCTGCTGGTCTGAGGTGGAAGGTGGAGATGTGTGAATGTTTATGGGGGCCTCTTGTGGAGGATTCCATCAATACACTCTTCTAGGATATGTGATACCAAGCACAGCGGGGCGTCACAGATGCTATTGACGACGAGGTTAGGTTGCGCCTTCCTGGACACAGATGGAGTACTGGAAGCACGTCAACAACTGCATCCTCAACCACAACTCTGCCTCTGACCACAAGTCGTAGTGGCTCTTCAGGTCGCATGGGCTCTAAGCCTTGCATAGCCTGGGCATTTATTCAGAATGATAAGGATGACCCAACTCGTGTTATCTGTAATATTTGTAACCAAAACATAAGTAGAGGCCAAAAAATCCATAGTTTGAGTACTTCATGCATGAACCGGCACATGGATATGAAGCATAAGTTGCAGTGGGAAGCTCACTGTGCTACAATGCGGCCTAGCAGGCTGGGCCAACCACCGTCTGCCCCATCTTGTGCATCCGCGGCCTCTTCATCCTCTGTGACTTGGGGGACAGCAGTCACACATGTTTTTGGACGCAGACCTGCCACCTCTTTACCTGCAACAGCCAGTGTGATTGGCAGGTCATCAGTTCATTGAGAAGTGGAAACACCTGCTGGTGTTGAGCGCTCTCTGACATCGAGAGCACCAGCTTTGGATCAAGGCAATCTAACATGTCTGCCTGCATCTTCCTCACAGACCGGCAGTTTGCCGGGGACATCCTACTCAACCCCGTCTAAGCACAACAGTCAGCCCTCGGTCCCTCAGATGTGGAAAAGTAAAAGACCATTTCCTCCTAGCCATGAGAAAGCTAAGAGGTTGAATTTCACCATCTGCAAGCTCTTGGCTACAGAAATGCTGCCTTTCCGCCTGGAGGACACAGTGGATTTTCGAGACCTTATGTCCGTCTCAGTGCCCCAGTACCAGATGCTCAGTCGGCACTACTTCTCAAAGAAAGGTGTGCCTGCGCTCCACCAGCATGTCGCACACAACATCACCGCTTCTTTGAGAAACTCTGTGTGTGACAGGGTGCATTTCACCACAGACACTTGGACGAGTAGGCATGGACAGGGGCGTTAAATGTCGCTGACTGGGCACTGGGTAACTATGGTGACAGCAGGACAAGGGGCTGCTGTCCAAGTCTTACCGTTCCCACGAGTTGTGCATCAATCCTCTTTATCTCGAAGTTCCTCCACTGCTTCTGCCTCCTGAACCTCCTCTCGGTCCTCCACCTGCACCCAAAGCCTGTCTGGTAATGCCACCTGCATTCTAACTGCGCAGAAGGAATCCTGCTCAAGGCATCAGTGTTTACTTTGAAATGTCTGGGAAATGTGAGTCACACAGCTGAGTAGTTGTGGTCAGCTCTGGAGACCCAGTTTCATGAATGGTTGTCTCCACTGGACCTGCAACCAGGGAAGGCCGTGTGCGACAATGCTGCATCGCCGGGGCAATGTCACACACGTGCCTTGTATGGCTCATGTGTTGAACCTGGTTGTCCATAAATTGTTAGCCCACTATCCCGGACTAGATGGCCTTCTGCAGGGGGCACGGTCGCTGTGTGCTCACTTCCGCCGTTCGCATCCCGCAGCTCAATGACTTACATCTCTACAGAAGTCGTTGGGCCTGCCAGTTCACCGGCTGAAATGCGATGTGCCGACATGGTGGAATTCAACTCTGACCATGTTGCAGCGACTGTGGCAGCACCGACAAGCCCTGGTGCAATACGTTCTGACATATAGCCTGGGCCAACGAGATCCAGAGGTGGGACAAATCACGCTGCAGGAGTGGTCTCAGATCAGGGACCTATGAAGTTGACGCGCCCCCTGGGCCGTGGGGTACCCTGAGCCGGGCCGGTAGACGCTGGGGGTTGTAGTCACTGTGGCGGTGACCCGGTCCGTGATCCAGGGCGGTCAATCCAAGGGTAATTTGTATATATGGGTTTTATAATGTCCGACTACGCCACCTCTGGAGTGGGGCAAAAGGGGCCGCCGCTGCGGAACAGTCCTCTGAAGCTGGTGGTTTTGCAGCAATGGTATTATTACTCACCACAGGAAGAGTGTAGCTTCAGGGCAGTGTAGGTGGATGATGGTGGTTGTAGTGCAGGGAGTCAGTAATGACCACAGAGTCTGTATGATGCAGTCCCAAGATCTTTACTCACAGTTGTTGCAGTCCAGATTACAGGTACCAGAGCAATCTCACCCGTCGTGCTGTGCGTACTCAGTGAGGGGCTCAGTCCACCCTCAGATAGCTCCGGAGTACTTAGCAGGACCCCCTTCTGTGTGTCCTTTCTCTGGCCTTCTACCTGCACCTCACACCCAGTGACACTTCTATCCGGTATCCTCGGGCCTTGGCGGGAGACTTGTGTTCCGTCCCCTGGGTCCTATGTGGCTACCTTCTTAGTGAGACTGGTGTGGACTTTTACCTGCAGTACATGAAATGCTGCAGCCTCCGGTTTCTAGTTGAGCCTTGCTGTTTCTCCGCTAGTTGAGGGACCGGTTCCCGTTATCTGGTCTGACCCCTCTACCTCCTGGTAGCAGCAGGAGTACGGGTGGCCTTCTGCACGGCCCATAGCCCTAGGGTCCCTTCGGTTCCTGGAGCCTTCCTGCTCCCACTCCTCTCTTCTCTCCTTCAGTCCTGGGACCCCCAGGCTAGGCCCGCCTCTGGAGCAGAGCTCATGCCGAGCCTCTGCTCCTGTCACTTTTCCTCCTCTGACTGGCTTGCTCTTTCTAAGATAGCTTCCTATTTATACTCTCCCTGTCATGTGCTCCGCTAAGCTGCTCCCCTAAGCACCCACTACATAGGACCCTTCCACCAGCTGGGGACCTGGGACTGTGCTCTCCCTTAGGAGCAATCTTGCCCTACACCCACTGCGGGTATGTGTTGGATGCAGGTGTTAGGGTCCCGAGCCATATGCCTTCCTTACCTGAGAGTGAGATACCACACCTCTGGGTGAGATGCAGTAACTCTGTGGCGACTGAACCCTCAGGGGCGCCACACACCCTTCTGCACAGTTTTGAAATGGCGACGAAGATGTTTAGTGCTGACGACGATGCCATTATCAGCATGACTATTCCGGTGATTTACATGCTGGAGCACACACTAAACAGAATTCAGAGTCAGGTGGTGGGACAAGAGGAGGTGGAGGAAGTAGAGGAGGAGTCGTATGCGGAAGGGATAACATCTCCAAGGTCCAGACGGTTGGCAGCACCAAGGCGGCAGGCATGGGAGGGTGGGGGAGAGGGATTAACCAGGGCGCATGGTAGCAGCCAAACTGTTGAGGAATGTGCAGGAGCCGAGGAAGAAGTGGAGGATGAACTGGCGATGGGCATGGAAGACTCATCAGATGAGTGAGACCTTGATCACATTTCTGTTGTGCGAGGTTGAGGGGAGAGGGCAGAGGAAGGAAGCATGATTCTTACCTCGCTACCAACACAACAAGGACTTGGTCTTCCTGGATGCGCAAGACTCATGAGTGCCTTCTTGCTGCACTACCTGCAACATGACCCTCAGATTGTCAGAATTCGAAGTAATCCCGACTACTGGGTTGCCACACTCTTAGATCCCCGGTACAAAAGTAAATTTGCCAAAATAATTCCTGCCATAAAAAGGGATTGACGCATGCAGGAGTATCTGCAGACGCTGTTGCAGAATCTTACATGTGCTTTTCCACAAAACACCAGTGGTGCACGTAGTGAATCTCACAGTTCTAACTTGCCAACCGTGGGACTGTCGAGTCTTCATCACTCAAACAGTAACAGTAACACAGTATCTGCTGGTAACAGCAATTTTGTGGAATCGTTTCACCACTTTTTTAGACCATCCTTTGCAAGGCCACAGGAGACAAGAAGTCTGACACATAGTCAACGCCTAGAGAGGATGGTGCAGGAGTATCTCCAAGTGAACATCGAAGCCATGACTGTGTCACTGGACCCTTGCTCATTTTGGTATTCCAATCTGGAAAAATGGCCGGAGCTCGCCACTCACGCCTTGGAGATCTTGTCATGCCCTGCAGCCAGTGTTCTCTCTGAACGTGTGTTCAGCGCTGCTGGTGGTGTGCTGACAGATAAGCGCACGCGTCTGTCCACTGAGAATGTAGACAGACTCACGTTCATAAAGATGAACAAATCATGGATTCGCAAGGACTTTTCTACCCCTGTGTTATCCTTGGGAGACTAAAACCTTGAGGATTTGGTAAAATCACCTCACCAACCGTTTTAAGCAACTGTGGGGCAATTGATGCCACTTAACCCTAGAACGCATGACCATAAAAATCTACACTTTCATATACCTGGGGCCTTTTAGGCTCGTGTGCAAATAACATGGAATAACTCAAACTCAAATGACAAACAACTATATACATGAAGAATACCTAGAGTTTCAAAATTCTAACTAAAGTAATCTTGCAGAAAATAGAAAACAATTAACAGGGCGGGCCTGCGAGGCCCCAGGTATGCGTTCTAGGGTTAAGTGGTGTCTGTGCCACAATTTTGGGAAAAAATGGAGACTCTTTTTGGAGTCCCCTTGCTGTGTCTTACGTGACGTTGGCATCATCAATTCCAGGTGGGTTGGGTCGCTCCCCCCCCTTTTTAACTGTAAGAAACTAGATACACTATGGCTTGGGGTAACACAGATGGTTGAGTCTGAAGAGCTCAGAGGTCTGCGCCAAATCTTCAGTGTCTGCTAGTCAGCGTAGAATTTTTAACTTTGGGTGTAGTAGCCCAGCTGCGAAGCAAGCTGCACCGCCTGTGTATCTAATAAGAATTTTTAAATGCATCTAGCCTAGGCAGACTGTGGGGACCCCCAACCAAACCCAGACGCTCAGCCCCCCTACCGCCCCCCTTTCCTTGACAATACAATAATGTAACTCTTACAACTGGATGGGTGAGGATCGGTCACAGCTTTATTAACTCTTTATACTCATTCCATTAGAAAGGCATTTTATTTCTAAAGTAATTCAGCTTGTTGCAGCATGCCCTGGGTCTCCACTCCGGCAAGTTGGCCAACAAGTGTAACTCTCCAACATGTCCTTTCTATTTCCAGGCCAAGGAGGATCCTGCGTACTCGTATGCAGGACTCTGACCCCCACCCATCACTCTTAACGCTTGTTCCACTCCGTCCTGAAGTCCTGACAGGAATATGTCCAGTTCAATATTCATTAAGTGAACAACGTCGGGCCGTATGAGGCCTGCTTTATCTCCTTCCAGTTGTCGGTGTCGTACCACTACACCGCCTCTGTCTCTTCTAAATTTTGCCATCCGAATATTTATTACCCGCCTTGTCCGTTCGATGGCCGTGATGTCTCGCGCACCTTGCCATACCGCTATCGGCACAATCTCTGACCATACTATCGCTAGTTTTGTGAAAAATTCTCTGAAGCGCTCAGTGTCTAGTTTCATTATTGCCATTAGTTATGCGCTGTTATGATGACCTAGGTTGTTTACCCCGGCCTGTATAACTAAGATGACCGGACATCTTGCCTCTCTCCCTACCTTGATTACCTCCATTAGTACCTGTGGCCATAGCAGGCCTCTAATACCTCTCTAGTTGAAATATGTGTTATGAAACTCTAATTTCCTCCCGCCTGGGCAGACTTTCGCCCTTTTTTCTGCCCAATACATATACGAGTGGCCTATCACCCACACTGTTGGCTTAGCGTCACCTGTAAAAAAGAAACAAACCACGTTAGGATAACAAGTCCGGTCTTATGTATCTTGCCAAACACATGGATCGCCATCTCCCTATCCTCTGAACTTCCGTTTCTGACAGTCCTGCTCTTGCTGCTTCCGTGGCCGCGCCTATGCAGAATGAGTGTGTCCCGTAATCTTTGGGGTGGTTCCCTGCCGATGTTATGCATTTATTAAATATAGCTTGGAACTGGTATCTTGATAATGGCATTCCATCAATGTGTGATAGGAAGAAATTACTTTGTGATCTGATGGTTAGATATGTTTTTACTATTGTTACCCAACTCAGTGTACCGTTTGTGGGTTGTAGAAGTACCCAAGTGCCCCTGCCCGCTGGAACCGTTTTCGATTTGTGTATGCGTAGACGTATTGCATTATTGGCTATGACTACGTCCTGGTGTAATAAGCCTCCACTGGTGGTAATTTTGGATTGAGGGACTAATTCGCTTATGCATAGCGCCCCGAAGAAGGCGATCACAAATGCAGTAGACAGTAGTGTTGCTTCAAATTGTGAGTGTCATGTTAATGGTGTTAGGGATATGATGTGAGAAATCAGTTTTAGTGACACGGGACGGGACGTCTACACTCCTGACTTGGCTGACCCCTTTTCCACTCTTTTATGGATTGTCTGATGATGAACCTTTGTCACATCTCCCCAATTCAGTAGTTGGAAGTGAAATGCTACTCCGGTCAGACACCGCTGCGCTACCGCCCCTGATATGCCCCTCATAATTAGCTGGTGGAGAAATTCTATGGTGACTTGTGATCTGGCTTGTTCACATTGGTCAACCCGTCTGCCTGCTACTAGTCGTGTCCACTCTTCCCATGCCTTACCGTATGCTTGCCACGTCGACGGGGCAACTGACGCTCTGATTAATGGCATCAACTATTCGCCACTAGATCCCATAGGGAAGGTGGGTAACTGTTGCCCGATGGGTGGGCGTTGTGGAAGAGCTCTGTGAAAATCTGCCAATTGAATTGTTATAAAGCGTTAGCAGCAGCTTTAGACCCCTCAGCATAGTGGCTAGCGCGGACCCATACATTGTGTTTTAGGCACAGAAATGCTAGCCTGGGTAGTAGGCCTAGCACTGGGGGAGACGATGATGCCATCTTATTAATGCAGTGCGCTAGGCTGGTGTTTTTTGTTATGAAGCGTATATTTTTGTAAGCCAGGCGCGCGCCCCATATTTCTATTGCTACCACTATTGGGAAGAAAAATTATTTTCAGGGCTAGATGCAGCTAAAAATTATTATTAATTTAAAAGCTGGTGGAGCTTGGTATAGATGGACTAATACAATGAGTCCCACACACTGCTAGAAGGCCAAATATTTTTTCAGAGCTAGATGCAGATAAAAATTATTTTTCATTTGCAACCTGATGGAGGTCAGTATAGATGGACTAATAGACCAAGTCCCACACACAGCTAGAAGTCCAGATATTTTTTCAGAGCTAGATGCAGATAAAAAATATTTTTAATTTGCAACCTGATGGAGGTCAGTATAGATGGAGTAATAGAGAAAGCCCCACACACTGCTAGAAGGCCAAATATTTTTTCAGAGCTAGATGCAGACAAAAAATTATTTTGAATTTGCAACCTGATGGAGGTCAGTATAGATGGACTAATAGAGAAAGTCCCACACACTGCTAGAAGGCCAAATATTTTTTCAGAGCTGGATGCAGATAAAAATTATTTTTAATTTGCAACCTGATGGAGGTCAGTATAGATGGACTAATAGAGAAAGTCCCACACACTGCTAGAAGGCCAAATATTTTTTCAGAGCTGGATGCAGATAAAAATTATTTTTAATTTGCAATCTGATGGAGGTCAGTATAGATGGACTAATAGAGAAAGTCCCACACACTGCTAGAAGGCCAAATATTTTTTCAGAGCTGGATGCAGATAAAAATTATTTTTAATTTGCAACCTGATGGAGGTCAGTATAGATGGACTAATAGAGAAAGTCCCACACACTGCTAGAAGCCCAAATATTTTTTCAGAGCTAGATGCAGAAAAAAATTATATTCAGTTTGCAACCTGATGGAGGTCAGTATAGATGGACTAATAGAACAAGTCCCACACACAGCTAGAAGCCCAAATATTTTTTCAGAGGTAGATGCAGATAAAAATTATTTTTAATTTGCAACCTGATGGAGGTCAGTATAGATGGACTAATAGAGAAAGTCCCACACACTGCTAGAAGGCCAAATATTTTTTCAGAGCTAGATGCAGACAAAATATTATATTCAGTTTGCAACCTGATGGAGGTCAGTATAGATGGACTAATAGAACAAGTCCCACACACAGCTAGAAGCCCAAATATTTTTTCAGAGGTAGATGCAGAAAAAAATTATATTCAGTTTGCAACCTGATGGAGGTCTGTATAGATGGATTAATAGAACAAGTCCCACACACAGCTAGAAGCCCAATATTTTTTCAGAGGTAGATGCAGAAAAAAAATATATTCAGTTTGCAACCTGATGGAGGTCAGTATAGATGGACTAATAGAGAAAGTCCCACACACTGCTAGAAGGCCAAATATTTTTTCAGAGCTAGATGAAGACAAAAAATTATTTTGAATTTGCAACCTGATGGAGGTCAGTATAGATGGACTAATAGAGAAAGTCCCACACACTGCTAGAAGGCCAAATATTTTTTCAGAGCTAGATGCAGAAAACAATTATATTCAGTTTGCAACCTGATGGAGGTCAGTATAGATGGACTAATAGAACAAGTCCCACACACAGCTAGAAGCCCAAATATTTTTTCAGAGGTAGATGCAGAAAAAAATTATATTCAGTTTGCAACCTGATGGAGGTCTGTATAGATGGATTAATAGAACAAGTCCCACACCCTGCTAGAAGGCCAAATATTTTTTCAGAGCTAGATGCAGAAAAAAATTATATTCAGTTTGCAACCTGATGGAGGTCGGTATAGATGGACTAATAGAACAAGTCCCACAAACAGCTAGAAGCCCAAATATTTTTTCAGAGGTAGATGCAGATAAAAATTATTTTTAATTTGCAACCTGATGGAGGTCAGTATAGATGGACTAATAGAACAAGTCCCACACACAGCTAGAAGCCCAAATATTTTTTTCAGAGGTAGATGCAGAAAAAAATTATATTAAGTTTGCAACCTGATGGAGGTCTGTATAGATGGATTAATAGAACAAGTCCCACACACAGCTAGAAGCCCAATATTTTTTCAGAGGTAGATGCAGAAAAAAAATATATTCAGTTTGCAACCTGATGGAGGTCAGTATAGATGGACTAATAGAGAAAGTCCCACACACTGCTAGAAGGCCAAATATTTTTTCAGAGCTAGATGCAGAAAAAAATTATATTCAGTTTGCAACCTGATGGAGGTCAGTATAGATGGACTAATAGAACAAGTCCCACACACTGCTAGAAGCCCAAATATTTTTTCAGAGCTAGATGCAGAAAAAAATTATAATCAATTTGCAACCTGATGGAGGTCAGTATAGATGGACTAATAGAATGATGCTATGCCCAAAAGATTTTACTTCACTAGGTGCAGTAAAAAAATTGGTATTCTATACACAGGTGGTATATCTTGCAACACAGATAGGCTACTCCACTGACTAACACACTCTGCAATAGGCCAAAAAGGATTAGCTTTGCTAGATTCAGCCAAATGCTGTGAAAAAAACTTGCACAGCACTGGCACAGACCTGCCTGGCAAAAACTGATAGGAGCTGATGTAACCTAGTCCTGAAAAGGACTGCAATTACAATTAGTCTTTACTCCCACAATCTATCTATTTAAGAGCACAGACCTGCCTGATAAAAGTCGTAGGAAATGCTGTAACCTAGTCCTTAAAAGGACTGCAATCACAACTATTCCCTACTCCCAAGCTATCTGTAGATTTGTGCGAAAATTGGCTTGAAATTAACAAGGTATAGCGCACACAGCAACAGCGGTGCCGTCTAACACGCAGCTGCAGCAGTGAGAAAATGGTGGCGACGGGGAAAATGGCTTGGTCTTATAGGGCAAGGACATGTGACATACACTGCCAATGACACATGCCCTTGCTTGTGTGAAAAAAGCACTTTGCTCCGTGTGTGCGCTGCTGATAGGCTGACAGATTGCACCTCCCCACTGTAAATGCGGGAAAGAGAAAAAAAAATGGAGATCTTCATTATTCCTGCAGAGATCCATCCCCTGCCCCTCCCCCCACCCCGCTGTACACTCAAACTGCGTATTAACATTAATTTGCATCATTACTGAGAAAAAATCCAGTTATGATTTTGGTGCATGAACAGTTATCGAACATAACCTCGAACAGCCGAATTTTTCTCAAATCGTTCGTGTTCGCCGAACGGCTCGAACACCGCCCAAAACAGCTTGAATTTGAGATTGGCGAACAGTTCGAGTAGAACAACGCTCATCTCTATTCCCTACTCCCAAGTTATCTGTAGATTTGTGCGAAAATTGGCTTGAAATTAACAAGGTATAGCGCACACAGCAACAGCGGTGCCGTCTAACACGCAGCTGCAGCAGTGAGAAAATGGTGGCGACGGGGAAAATGGCTTGGTCTTATAGGGCAAGGACATGTGACATACACTGCCAATGACACATGCCCTTGCTTGTGTGAAAAAAGCACTTCGCTCCGTGTGTGCGCTGCTGATAGGCTGACAGATTGCACCTCCCCACTGTAAATGCGGGAAAGAGAAAAAAAAATGGAGATCTTCATTATTCCTGCAGAGATCCATCCCCTGCCCCTCCCCCCACCCCGCTGTACACTCAAACTGCGTATTAACATTAATTTTCATCATTACTGAGAAAAAATCCAGTTATGATTTTGGTGCACGAACAGTTATCGAACATAACCTCGAACAGCCAAATTTTTCTCAAATCGTTCGTGTTCGCCGAACGGGTCGAACACCGCCCAAAACAGCTCGAATTTGAGATTGGCGAACAGTTCGAGTCGAACAACGCTCATCTCTAGTTGTGGTATAACCTCGTAGGGAACCCAAACCTCAAAGCAAAATCATTGAAGATCTTCTCTGCTGCTGTTTGACCCGATTTATTGGTGGTGGCATATGCATGAGCAAATCGAGTGAAATGGTCCGTCACCACCAAGATGTATTCGTAACCACCCTTGCACATCTCGAGATGTAGAAAGTCTATTGAGACCATCTCAAATGGATACGTAGTTTGGATGTTTACCATAGGTGCCCGGGTTGATGTGTTGGGACATTTATCTTTCAGACACCCTCACTCGCTGGTCACGTACCTCTCAATATCTCTCTGCATGTACTGCCAGAATAAATGTTCACGGATCAAATTTGTTGTACTTTCCACTCCCAGGTGTCCCATGTTTTCATGGAGTTCTTTGAAGACCAACCTACGGAATACTCTGGGTAGTACCAACTGCTGGCTTTGTCCTCCTTTAAGTTACAGGATACAGTCTTCACTGAGGTAGAGCTTCATCCATTCTTTAATAAAAACAGATACTGCTGGTGACTCATTGTCTCTCTCCAGTTTACTTGGAAACCGATTTTGGTCCACATAAAGTAGTATTCTACCAATTATCTGATCTTCCCGTTGTGCTCTACGGATTTTCCATTTTGGTAGTTGTTGAATAGACCGGGGGTGATCTTGTTCTCTTCATTTTATGGTGGTTACCACCGTCAACGGACACCACAATGGTGTGTCTTCCTCCTGATAAGCTTGTACTGCTTGGGTAGTGCTCTCAATTGCTTCCAGACTGACTTCCTCTGAGAATTCTTTCATGAACTCCACAGGCCCTAGTGGCATTTTAGACAATCCATCAGAATCCGCATTGCATTTTCCTGGCCTGTACTTGATGCTGAAATTGATGTCAGCTAGTTGAGCGACCCTTCTCTGACCCGTTGCATTCAGTTTGGCTGTAGTAAGGACATAGGTCAAAGGGTTGTTGTCAGTGTATACCTCAAACTTTTTGCTGCAGTAGAGATAATCTCTAAATCGTTCACAGATAGCCCATTTCAATGCCAGGAACTCCAATTTTCTGGAATGTAGTTGGTAATTCTTCTCGGCATCTGTCAACGTTCTAGAACCGTAACCAATGACTCTCGTTTTTCCATCTTGATGATGATACAGGGCAGCTCCCAGTCCAACTTGAGAAGCGTCACAATGAAGAACAAATGGTAAATTAAAATCAGGATATCCCAAGATGGGTGGTTTAATCAGGTAGTCTATAAATTCTTCCAATACCTGCTGGTGGTCTGCTGTCCAAAGAAAGGGCTGTTGGGACAAAACGGCATTGTATCTTTTAAGCCCGGTCCTACCCGCTTTCTTCTTTTTCTCTGTGGGTGTTGTTGTCTCTGTCATCCCCCTCCAAGAGGAGGTATAGTGGGGTGGCAATCCTGGAGAAGTTCCAAACGTAAGTACGATAGTAGGAGAGAAATCCTAATATCTGCCTCAACTCCGCGACGGTAGAGGGCCGCTTGTCTTTTAAGGCCAGTACCGGAGCGATTTCTGCTGGGTCCATGGTATATCCTTCTCCGGACACAATTTTCCCTAGAAATCGGACTTGTCTTTTGAACAGTTCACACTTATTTGGGGTCAACTTAACTCCGTGTTGTTGATACCGTTGTAATACGGTCCTCACGTGTTCAACATGCTCCCGGATGGTTTTGCTGTGTACCACATTATCATCCAAGTATGGCTGGTAGATATCGTCCCTCAATCCTTGCAAACATGTCTCCTTGCTCCTCTGGAATTCTGCTGGAGCTGAACTGAGCCCAAACGGTATGCGGATCCACTCATATAATCCCCACGGTGTGATGAATGCTGTCAAGGGTCTACTGGACTCTTCGACAAACCTTTGGTAGTATGCCTTACCCTGATCGAGGACAAAGAACCAGGTGCTTCCTGATAGGTTATCCACCATATCTTGGATCTTTGGTATCGGGTGTCGATCAGGTACTGACTTTCGGTTTAGTTACCGGTACTCACAACAGAGTCTCAGTGTACCGTCCTTCTTCCTAACACAGACAATAGGAGAGGAATAAGACGACTTTGACTTTTGGACCCAACCTACTGTAGGTTGATTAGATCTTGTAAATACTCTTTCACTTCACAGTGTAATGGTTTTTGCACCGACATGTAACTTCTGGTTACTGGAGTCGTGTCTTTCAAATTGATTTTCAACTGCAATTATGGGATACAGCCTATATCAGAGTCATCTTTGGAGAACGCATGACACTCTTCTCTCAGCATCTGCTTTGCTACTGCTAGATCCTCAGCACACAAGTGTTCCAGGGTACTGGGGGATCCCAGGACTCCGAGGTGGGTCGTTCAATTTCTTCCCCTGGGCAACTCCTGTTCCTTAGTGGGGAGACTGAATTCACTGTAGACCCCTGGGCGGGTCTCACACTGGCTGGATATACCATTTTAACAGGTTCAATGTGACCTAACTTGTCTTTGGATTCATTCTAATTTTGTGTCTCGTAGTATTCATCACCGGTATGATCACTCGAGCAAACCCACCAGTAGGAATCGTAAGCACAGTCTCACCTTGTACTAGACCTTCCAGAAGTTCTGAGGTGTCTTTTGCCACGAACAGTCTTTTCTGGACTTTTCTTCCCGATTCTACCCGGACTCCACACCTCACCCCCACAATTTGGTTTGCAGGAATGATAGTTGAGCGCCAGCCTACCTTGACTTCTTTTAGGTCCATTATATTCTGTGATTTCTTTATTCTATGAATCACATTTTCCACCACGGTGTTGGGTATGGCAAGCGATGTGGCAATTGCATCCACCACCAGTGTCCCTTATGTAACGGGTCCGGGAGGCGGAACCTCTGAGCTACTATACAAGGGGGCGGCCCTTGTAAGGGAGCGGGTGGCAGTCTCTGGGTGAACGGACAGGGAGTTACGGCAAGTGATCAGGGCAGTCTCTGGGTAAGGGGTAGGTACGACCTGTGATGGCAGAGCCTCCGGGTAGGCTAGCAGGCAGATGGTAGATGTGTGCTCCCAGGTGAGCAAGCGAGAGTCTCTGGAATAGCAGGTGGTCACGGCACGTGACGGCGGAACCTCCGGGCTGGCAGGCAGGTAGGTAACGGAGAAGCGCTCCCAGGTGAGCGGGCAAGAGTCTCTGGAATAGCTGGTGGTCACCGCACGTGACAACGGGACCTCCGGGCTGGCAAGCAGGCAGGTAACGGAGATGCGCTCCCAGGTGAGCGGGCAAGAGTCTCTGAGATAGCTGGTGGTCACAGCACGTGACAACGGAGCCTCCGGGCTGGCAAGCAGGCAGATAACGGAGAAGCGCTCCCAGGTGAGCGGGCAAGCTGGTCCATAGACAGACTGACCGGAGTAGTAAGGCAGACCGTCGGACCTCAGGCAAGCAGGCAGGTAGCTGATATGCGCTCCCAGGTGAGCGGGCAGGCTGGTCCTTTAGACAGACTGACAGGAGTAGTAAGGCAGACCGTCGGACCTCAGACTGGCAGACAGGTAACAAGTATTCAGGCAGGAATCAGGCAGGTAACTGGCAGGTAACTAGCAGGAAACTGGCAGGAAACTGGCAGGAAACTGGCAGGTAACTGGCAACAGGACCTGAGGGCTGAAGCACAGGTGAGGCACAGGTGCAAACAACATTGCTCGGGCACCTCCATTTTGGAGGAGGTGCCTTATATATGATGAAGTCCTCCGGCCATTGGCCGGGGACTCCTTAGGACGACGCGCGCGGCCCCTTTAAGAGGAGGGGAGCGCGCGCGCGCCCTAAGCACAGGGGCCGGGAAGGAGCGCGCGCTGAGAGCAGAGCGGGAGGAGGACGCCGGGAAGGAGCGCGCGCTGACAGCAGAGCGGGGAGAGGACGCCGGGCACGGAGCAGAGCGGTGAGGGGAGCAGCGTCCCTGCCTAGCAGAGGGCAGGGACGCCAGCGCTACACCTTACTTGTGTTTCGTGATGACCTCACTGATTACATTATAACCTAGGATAGGATCCTCTTCCACGTTCTGATCACTCGTCATGAGAAAAGGTACCAAGAGCTCAATGGTGTTGCTGTTCTTCGTGGCCCTGAGTTGGAAAGTCACATCCACCCAGTCTACGAAAGGGATTTCGGTCTGGTTGACGGCTTTGCCATGGAGTTCCACTGGTCCTAAGAGTTCTTTTAGTGACCGAAGGCAAGTGTGTGGCAGGTAGCGCCTTCTCCATTCTTCATTTAAAAGGCTCTTGTGTCCCACAGTGCTTTTAATAGGAGTCCATCTAGCTGGCACTGTATAAAGCAGCTTTCACTGATTAGGCTGATGAGGCCAACTTTACTGACTGAGGAATCCTCCTCCCAGGAGTACATCGTTTGACCTCTGCACTGGGCATTAAGTAACTGATGCCCCTGTCTCCCTTGCAGCTGTTGTAGATGGGAACACACTTGGGGATAGTACTGATGCAGCCATTTTACCTCATGCACCGTTCTGGGGTTTGGTGAGATTTGGATTTACTTCTGGGGCCTCCTCCGTGTCACGGTTACCAGTCGCCCCACACTGGCAACCTCCTGTCTTTTAACCCAAACGACTGTGACCATTCGCACTCCTTGGCATAATGTCCTTCCTCACCACATCTTAGACAGTGGACACATACCGTACTCTGATTTGATGAATGGCACGCTTCACAAGCCGAGTATCTTCTGTTTTGGAACCCACTCCTGGGTCTGAGGGATACAAGTTCTAGCCTGGAATGAATCAAATTTTTCACCTCAATCAACTCAGCTCGCAGTTCTCCTATTACTTCCTCCCAGTCAGCGCTGGCAGGCCTCTCTTTTGTTGGTGACTTAAGGTTCCCTCTCGGAGGTGGCACTGGAGGGTCTCTATGATGATATTTGGACTGGCCACTGGGGGTCTCCAACTTCAGCTGACTCATTTTGGTGATTTTGGGAGCAGAGCTTTTCTTTAACTTTTGTTCATTCTCTGACTCCAAACTAGCGGCCTCATTCATTTTTTCAATTAGGACTTTGTCCAAAATGCCAGGATCTTCTAGGTACTGTTTCAGCTGCAACTTGATATCTTTGCTGATTAATCCCGTTCCCAATGATCTAAAGAACTTCTTGTGGACTAGTCCAGCATCAAACTTCTCTTTCGGTTCTACATCTCTGGATGCAAACAATAGTCTATACTTCAGTTCAATTGCTTTGAACAAGAAACTTTGAGGTGATTCATTATTTTTCTGTGAGAGGTTAATGAGTCGATGGAACAATTTTGAAGTATCCTCTTCATTATAGTGCCCTTTTAAAATCATCTTCAGCTGTGGCAAGGTCAATTGACTCTTCATTTCTAGAATACTACAGAGGTCCAGTCCTGGGCTGATCGCTTTCACCACGCCCTCAACAATCTCATCTGGCTGGTAGCCTTTCCATAAGCCTGCATCTGTCTGGTGCAACAAGTTCATATAAGACAGTTTCACTTTCTGCTCACACTCTCCAATCTGTCCCAGGATCTTGAATTCTTTCCTTACCGTGATTTGTGGTGTTAGAGAGGACTGTCTCCCTGATTTATCTAACCTGAGCAGGTTAAAGGTCCTGTCTGAGTCTATCACCTGTTCAGAGGTTTTGGTTGATTCCTGCAGGGCTGTTGTTAGGGCTTTGAACTGTTCTTTCAATTCCTGTAGTTCAGTCTGTGGACTGCCGCCCCTCCATCCTCCAACTTCAATCTGGTTAGAAACTGTGTTAGTTCCTGGTGGAATGTCCCCATAATGTCTTCAGCTTTTTCAGGAACGCTACATGACCTGTGTTTAGCTTCATTCCTGACTTGAATCCTTTTCACTTGCAGGGGCGCTTCTGTGAGATACAGAACACACACACCACCTTTCTCTTCGGCACTAGCTAGACAGTAAACAACTTCCCTACAATCCCCCTGGGGCTCTGCTAAACACTTCCCTTCTCCTGTGACTGTGTTAACCCCTCTAATTGCTGGATGCTTTAAAGCACCAGCACTACTTCTGCATGTCACACTCTGCAAAAGCACTACTTCTGCATGTTACATATATCTAAGCGTTTCCCCATGGACCTTTGATCATATCACCTCATTTTTTGACATCAAGCCTCCTGATGAACCTTCAAGATGGGATAACGCGTCAAGGCATCTTTATGAACAACTTATGATAAGTTATCACTCTATTTGAGATTTATTGTGATATGCTCCCCTTGTATAGTGGCCCTTATAATGTATACATTTATCATGAAGTATTTTTAATAGGGACAACTAGGATTAACCAGGGAGAGCCATCGTTGAGCTGGGGTGCCATATCTTGCACATCTAAGGTGCCAATGTCAGTGGCCAGGCAGGTACTGCCTAGTAGACTATCTAGGGTCTCATAGACTTTATGGTATGACCTGTGGTATGTTTTTTCTATTTTTCTATCCAGTAAGCTTGATCAATAAGCTTTCACATATTTCCTATTTTGCATTTTAATACATTTATATGTATATGTACATCCCTTATTGGACTCAGATGCTTAAAGTGGAAATAGACTATCTTGTCATTTAACAATGTTGAATTACCCGATCTACCTACTTTATTTGGACAGCCTATGTACTGTCTATCTGTGACGAACAGTCCTGGTGGTCCGGATCATGGCCGTCATCATGGCATTATTATCCTTACTAGTGTATGGTGCCCAATGAGCAGCAGCAAAGAGAGGGGAACCAGACTGGGTGAGACACACTACCAGCATGTCTCACCCAGTCGGAGTCCCCCCTCTTTTACTTTTGCTCACTGGGCCCCAGGGGCAGGGGTGGGTTGGGTCAGCTTACTGCATTGCAACAGTAAACAGCCAGTCTGAGGCCAGCAGCTGACATCGGCATGCACAATGCTGGAGTATGATGTCACTGCCATGCGCCGACGCATCCAAGCCGCGTATCAAAAAGGAAGAGGATGCCGCTGGACCGCGGTCAAGTAAGAAGCAACTTCTTTTTTTTTAAATTTGCTTGCACTGAAAAGCCCCAATATGAGAAACAGATATATGGGGTCAGAAATGAGACACATGGTTTCCAGGAATGAAATACAACACCAGAAATGAGACACATGGAGGCCAGAGATGAGACATGTGGGGGCCAGGAATGAGACACATGGTGGCCAGGAATGAGACATACGTGGGTCAGGAATGAGATATGTGGGGGCCAGAAATGAGACACAGGGCGGCAAGAAATGAGACACATGGGGGTCAGGAATGAGACACAGGGGGCCAGGATGTGGGACATTATTATCGGAAGGGGCCAGGATGTGGGAAATTATTACATGAAGGGGCCAGGATATGGAACATTATTATTATATGGGCTAATTAATGTATATTATTACTGCTGTGATGTATTTTAATTTTTAAGATACTGTTTTCAATGGGGGGGTCCTGTTACTGTGCAGGGCGGCACTATGTCACTTTTTTCTTCATCTGGCATATTGTATAAGTTGGGGAAAAAGTGGGGAATGTGCTCTGGGTGCAGTGCTCTAGATAACTGTATTATTTTCTGCAGAGACAAGTCATGACTGGAAGAAGTGATGGTGGTCTTCGTTGGATGAAGAAGAAATGCGAAGATGAAGGACTTCATCTAGAGACATCACTGGTGAGTCAGTGTGCTATACATTGTATACTATGTAAATAGCTCTGCTTTATAATGGCACGTATGGTAATATTAGTATTGTGTTTTTTATTAATGATCAGTATTGTAGTAGTCGGTTACTATGTGGTGGTAATATGGGGTCTGGACATGGTGTGTTGGTATTTCTTCCTTTTATGTGGTATTATTTGGTCACTATGTGGGGGTAATATGTGGTCTGGTCATGGTGTGGCAGTATTTGTTCCTTGTATCTGGTATTATTCGGTCACTATGTGGTGGTAATATCTGTATTATTGGTCATTTTACAGAATGTATGTGACACATTCCCTTAAAGAAGAATATATAAGAGTATACCTAAAAAGAGTATTGGATATTTTAAGATTTTTTTAATAGGTTAGAGAAGAGTAGGGACCTGTCAAAAGAGTCAACCTGGGTGGAATCTTAAGGGGGTCGGAAAATGTTGCCAGTATAAGGTTCTGAAATTCCTGATAGCAGCCCTGTATCCAGGTGAACAAAAGGACTGGAAGTCTGAATTTAGACAGGCTGCCACATTCTTATCTTCCCCAAAAGTCAATTGTCTGATCTCCACATACACATTAAACTGTTGGCCGAACCCATCACCATATAGTGTGCCTATTAAAATATAATGTTGTTTAAATATTCTTTAAAAATACTGTTATTTGTAACATATATTTAGAAATAATAATTACCAACACCAATATGTGGTAGTTCTAGTTTTTCATAGGGCCTAATAGGGCCAGCCTTTGTTGAATGGGGGGCTCCAGTTGCAAATTTGGGGTGCCAACCTCAATGGCAAGGCAGAGAGGATCAGGGATACGACAGGGTATCCTATTTGATTTGAATGTGTCCCCTTATTGCTACTTTACTTGCAAATTTGAACTACATCATGATGTAAGATCTGACATTTTAAAACCTATAACTGTAGTCTGTTACAGATATGGGTGCTGGTAATTATTGTATTCTTTGTATATACAGTACGTTACAAATGCAAAATTAGATGTTTAAAGAATATTTGAATAAAATAATTTTAATGGGTACTCTATAAGGTGAGCTTTTGAAAAATTTGATTTACCTACGACATTTATGAGAAAATTACTCTGTGACTTGTTCTGTGACCATTAGTCTAATGTGTATGGGAGGCTGAACAGTGGAATGTTTTATCGCAAATAATTCAGAAGGAGATATGATCAATATAAAGGGAATTTGTTTTTATTAGTGGTATAATGTATAAATGGTCCCCTGCATTGTGTTTCTCTGTTTTTTAGCCATTAGCACTGTAGAGCTTAGTTGCAATGCTTTGTGTTAAAAATACAAAGAATTCAGTCATCACATTAGTTTGTTCTTGCAGAATTTTGCAATACCCCTGACAGCTTGGTTTCCATGGAAACTTTATATGATAATGGAAAGTTAAAATGACTAGTGTGAAACATGATTTGTACATTTTGTTACAGACTAGGTAGTGTACGTCTCGCTTTAGATAAAAAAGATGCTCAACACGAGCCTTTAATGCAAACATTTTGTGCTTACAAAGACGAAGCGAGCTGCACAATGCCGCAATGCTTCAGCAGAAATTTTTGCTCTCTTTCAATATATAAAAATAGCCTAATACCTATGACATTTTATTTATTGTCATAGAAAGTGATCCTTTCATCTTACTGAAAAATGATTTTGTTATGATGACTGGTTTTATAAACTTTTTTTAAATTGACTAGTTTTCTAAAAGTAGAATATATGGCTCATTTGTGGATCTTTTGTCCAAATTGGATAAAACATGAACCTCGGTTGTTCTGAAATGTCACAATTGGGAGTCAACTTAGAAATATTCAAGATCATTTGCATGTCACCCGATACACTCATCATTTAGATTATCACAACAATTTTCTCACATTTTACGTGTCATTATTAAGAAAATGGATATCAATTTTATAGTATTCCAAAATGAGCACTTACTATGTGCAGTATATAGGTAATCTTAAGCAAATATAGCAAATGTGCTATCATACTATTCACAGCTTAGGGCAAAGCACAATATCAATAATTTTTATGTAAAAAGCGAGATATTCATGTGAGATTTTCCTTTTTGTTATTTTAAACCACTTTTCTTTAGAACATTTCTTTACCAATGTATCATTATACAACCAAGATAAAAGAGGGAATATAATAGCAATGAGGAATTGTAAAAATTGTTACCATCAGCCTATGAAAAAGACTGTAGTACCTTTAAATGAAGTCTGTCACCCCAGTACTCAAACTGAACCATTTATACAATCATATAAGGGATTTAGCCTTTATAACAATCATAATTGTGGTACAGATTTTAATTATTTTATTTATAATGTTTATTATTTCATGTGTAAATGACGGGGCATTAGTGCACCCTTGACACAGCCAAGAGGTTGGTAGACAGTTTTGTCAACTCAATTGCCATCCTTCGCTCCTCTTCCCTTGTGATGATTGACAGCACAAAACATTTTTCCTACTAGTTAAAATGACTTTGATGTAAAGTGTAAGGGTCAATATTTTAATATCTTAATATTTTAAAGGATTAGGCTAGAATAGGAAGGTAATAGGCACACACAGATGTGTGAACGAAAGCACGCGCAAGGACCTCTGGGTTTCAATGATAAAATCGAAATGTCAGTGTTTTTATAACTCTGGGGTTTGTTTTTAAGTTTTCTATGTGATTTTGGATAATCTTGTTATTCTGACATGTGAACATGTGTGTCTATAAGGGGAGGTTCTTCCACGTCATTCTGTGTGTGGTCCCGTTGAAGCGCCATTGTGCGCAAAACAGCCATCGTACGTCTTTGTATTTGCACTCTCCTGCATCCATGTATTAAAGATCATTGAAAAAGGAAGAGTTTTTAAGGGATCGTGAGTGCTGCCATTTTTTTCTTTTGGATATTCTACAGATGTGCTACATATGCACATGTAGACACAAATACTGTAGCTATGTTACATGCCCATATAGACAAAACACAGCTATGCTACATGTGCATTTGTAGACAAACACAGCTCTGCTACATGCTCATTTATACACAGACAGACACACATGCACACTGTATGCACATAACCACATTTTGCAGTTTCTTCCAGGCTGGTGACTGTTCACATGACCTGAAAGGTATTGGAGCTAGTTGAATGGAAGGTCCTTCAGCTGCTCAGGATGTGCAGCCTCCTATGTGTAGGTCCTGGCAGCTTCCATTCTGGCTCTGCACTGATCTCATAGATCAGTGTGGGGCAGGAAGAGAGAGAGCAGTTCTCCTAGTAATTGTGAAGGACACTGTCAGCATTCTGCATCACAGGAAGCTGCTTCTCAGCTATAAGATGAACATAAGATTTTTTCTTTCAAAAAAGTTTGTCGTCTTCTAGTCCAAAAAATACAGTACTTTTACACAAAGCATATGTGTTCTTTGATGGTACACTAAACTAAAAAATACAGGAGAGGGGTCCTAACTATTACACTAATATTCCTTTTATTCCAGCAAGCATATAGTCAATCCCATATTTAATTATCAAATTTTCAATAACAGGTCACCCTTCATGTTAATTAAAACCAATCAACATGTTTCTGGTGTATGATTCAAGTTGAAGAAGTGTCTTCATGAGTAAGAACAATAATTTTACAGTACCGCCACCTTTTATTTTTAATAGATTTACTAACAGAAGTGATTGAAACTATTGAATTTCAAATTTGCCATGTTCTGTGATTTTTTTTTGTCCAGAGAATCAATTTGCAACAAACAAATTGCAGGTAGTTAAATTGTGATGAAATGATGTGTTTAATAGTGTGAGGTATCCTAGTAGTGTATGTTGCTTCTTCTAATGTGTATACATAAGTGGCCTCAGTAAGTTGTGAGATGTAAGAAAGAGAGAAATGATTTATAGGTCTAATCATTTGTTGAAGTATGTGTTGCATTACTTCTCACTTATGTACTTTACTAGCTTTTTATTGCTTTTTTCATTATTTTTGGTATTTTCTTCTTTCGGTAGGGTATATAGGAGAATGTGTGGAAGTTATGATGCTCCTTATGTACATGTGAATCCTGTGTCTGTTTGTCATAGTTATTATGTAAAATGGAATACTTATTACATATAATTTAAAGCTAGCCGTAAAAGGAACAATAAGTGGGAAACACGTACAGAGGAGAGTAGACATGAGAAGCTGTTAACAGGAAGAGAGATGTTATTGTGGATTGGTCTGTGTGATGAGCGCTTTGACCTGTGTTACCTAACTTTTAGTAGAAATTCAGCAGGCATGAATATGAGAGTGGGGTGGGAGAGAGAGAGAGACTGCCATCCAGCTGCACGATATGTCAGGGAAGCCCATGCAGCAGTCTTTGACAGATACAATCTACTACAATATGTAAAATGATGACAGCTGTTTTAGGGCAATTCGAATCACACATTGTTCAAATTTCACGGGACCTGCAGATTTCAGGAAATTTAATTCAATTTAAATTTGATCATCTCTATTTACTACCATTACTTCCAATCCTGGTGCTTTCCAACCTGATTACATTACATTCAGTGGAAATGCCTTTATATCACAGATGCTTATCAGTATATACATTGCATATAGCAGAGCATGTGTTCCATAGAATGGTAGTAGCATTCCATAAATTGTGAATGACATAACCAGTGTTGAACTGCCAATCTTTCTACTGTCCTTGACGTTCAATTGTTAGGAGGACTAGTGATGAGCAAATCGACACTTAATGAATTAAATTTGTTATGAATTTCCTCAAAGCTTTTAATTTGGCAGAATAAAAAATAATCAAGATTCAATTTGTACAAATCCAGCAAAATGGCACCCAGCCAGCTGCCATTTTGATGGATACTTTATCGGACTGGGAAGGTGTTAAAAAATAATAAAATATTATACTCACCTGTTCTAGGCCTGCTTTTCACCTTTCTTGCAGAAGCAACTTTCTGTTTGATCTTTCACTCATTTCAGACCCTCCATTTATTATCCTCTGGGGTATGAAGAGACAGAGCAGAATAAACACCTTTTAGGCACATTATACAAATTGGAATTAATCAAGACTGCTGAGAAATCAAGCAAATGTGCCCAGCTGGAAACATTGTTACAGCATACTTCATACCTTAGCAAAACTTACATTTCATACATCAGAATCAAGTTTTTCAATCAGCCAAGAGTCCTACGTGTTTATTACTATTAAATGATATTACTGCCAAACAGTCCATGTGTTCAGAGGGTATAAAAATACTCCTCACTAAAGTACTTTAATAAATAAAGGTGCATCTCACAAAATTAGGATATCATCAAAAAGTTAATTTATTTCACTTCTTCAATCCAAAAAGTGAAACTCATATATTATATTGAGTCATTACAAACAGAATGATCTATTTCAAGCGTTTATTTCTGTTAATGTTGATGATTATGGCTTACAACCAATGAAAACACAAAAGTTATTAGCTCAGTAAATTAAAATAATTAACAAAAAACACCTGCAAATGCTTCCTAAGCGTTTAAAAAGGTCTCTTAGTCTGTTTCAGTAGGTTCCACAATCATGGGGAAGAGTGCTGACTTGACAGATGTCCAGAAGGCAGTCATTGACACACTCCAAAAGGTCCCAGAGTTCCAATTTTCATTTGGAAATCAAGGTCACAGAGTCAGAAGGAAGAGTGGAGAGGCCACAATCCAAGCTGCTTGAGGTCCAGTATGAAGTTTCCACAATCAGTGATGGTTTGGGGAGCCATGTCATTTGCTGGTATAGGTCCACTGTGTTTTATCAAGACCAGAGTCAGCGCAGCCGTCTACCAGGAAATTTTAGAGCACTTCATGCTTCCCTCTGCCGACAAGCGTTTTGGAGATGGAAATTTCATTCTCTAGCAGGACTTGGCACCTGTCCACACTGCCAAAAGTACCAATACCTGGTTTAAAAACAACAGTATCACTGTGCTTGATTGGCCAGAAAACTCACCTGACCTTAACCCCATAGAGAATCTATGGGGTATTGTCAAGAGGAAGATGAGACACCAGACCCAACAATGCAGATGAGCTGAAGGCTGCTATCAAAGCAACCTGGGCTTCCATAACACCTCAGCAGTGCCACAGCCTGACCGCCTCCATGCCACGCTACATTAATGCAGTAATTGATGCAAAAGGAGCTCCGACCAAGTATTGAGTGCATTTACTGAACATACATTTCATTAGGCCAACATTTCAGATTTTAAAAACATTTTACAAGCTGTTGTTATAAAGTATTCTAATTTACTGATATAATGACTTTTGTGTTTTCATTGGCTGTAAGCCATAATCATCAACATTAACAGAAATAAACACTTGAAATAGATCACTCTGTTCATAATGACTCTATATAATATCAGTTTCACTTTTTGTATTGAAGAACTGAAATAAATTAACTTTTTGATGATATTATAATTTAGTGAGATGCACCTGTAAATCACGTTGTTCAATCCCAGTTACAACTTTGCAATTTACCTCTTAACAAAAATTCTCTGTGTTCTCAAGAACAGAGATAGCATCTACTCTATAGTATACTGCTCTTTGCATAGATGACCAGGCACCTCTGCAGTGTATTATTATTATTATTTATTATTATAGCGCCATTAATTCCATGGTTCTTTACATGTTTAAAAGGGGTATACATAGCAAACAACAAGTACAACAATTTGAACAAAAATGAGTCAGTGACTGGTGCAAGAGGAGAGAGGACCCTGTCCGCGAGTACTCACAATTTACAGGGGATGGATGAGGATAAAGTAGGTGAGGGTAGAGCTGGTTGTGCAGTGGTATGGTGGAGCGAGGGTTAATGCTGCTTGTAAGCTTGTTGGAAGAGGTGGGTCTTCAGGTTCCTTTTGAAGGTTTCCACGGTAGGCAAGAGTCTGATATGTTGGGGTAGAGAGTTTCAGAGTAGGGGGGATGCACGGGAGAAATCTTGTATGCAATTGTGGGAAGAGGAGATAAGAAGGGAGTAGAGAAGAAGATCTTGTGAGGATCGGAGGTTGCATGCAGGTAAGTACCGGGAGACTAGGTCACAGATGTATGGAGGAGACAGGTTGTGGATGGCTTTATATGCCAAGGTTAGGGTTTTGAACTGGAGTCTCTGGGCAATGGGCAGCCAGTGAAGGGATTGACATGGAGGAGAGGCCAGGGAATAGCGGGGAGACCGGTGGATTAGTCGGGCAGCAGAGTTTAGGAAAGATTGGAGGAGTCCGAGTGTGTTAGAAGGGAGTCCACAGAGGAGGAGGTTGCAGTAATCGAGATGAGAGATGATGAGGGCGTTCACTAGGGTTTTTGCAGATTCATGGTTGAGGAATGTGCGGATCCGGGAAATATTTTTGAGCTGGAGTCGGCAGGAAGTGGAAAGGGCTTGGATATGAGGTTTGAAGGAGACATCAGAGTCAAGGGTCACCTTGAAACAGCGAGCTTGCGGGACTGAGGAGAGTGGACAGCCATTGACTTTGATAGATGGGTCAGATGGGGGGGTTGAGCGAGATGGTGGAAAGATGATGAATTCAGTTTTATCCATATTAAGTTTTAGGAATCTAGCAGAGAAGATGAAATATCGGACAGGCAGTGTGGGATTCTGGTTAGTAAGGAGGTGATATCAGGTCCATAGAGGTAGATCTGTGTGTCATCAGCATACAGGTGATACTGAAAGCCGTGAGAATCTATGAGCTGTCCCAGGCCTAAGGTGTAGATGAAGAAGAGCAGGGGTCCTAGAACTGAGCCTTAAGGAACACCGACAGATAGGGGGCGAGATGAGGAGGTGGTGTGTGAGTGGGAGACGCTGAATGTCCAGTCTGTTAGATATGAGTAGATCCATGATAGGGCCAAGTCTGTGATGCAGAGACATGAGAGAGTGTGTAGTAAGAGGGAATGGTCTACTGTGTCAAAGGCAGATGACAGGTCCAGAAGGAGAAAGATCAGACGAGGCCAGTTTTCAAGGCAAGGAGCATGCATTGCAAGCTTGCATCACATGAACCAGCCATCCTTAATGCTTATACAGTGGGTACGGAAAGTATTCAGACTCCTTTAAATTTTTCACTCTTTGTTTCATTTCAAACATTTGGTAAATTCTAATAAGTTCATTTTTTTTTCCTCATTAAAGTACACTCTGCACCCCATCTTGACTGAAAAAAAATAGAAATGTAGAAATTGTTGCAAATTTATTAAAAAAAGAACAACTAAAATATTACATGGTCATAAGTATTCAGACCCTTTGCTCAGACACTCATATTTAAATCACATGCTGTCCATTTCCTTGCGATCCTCCTTGACATGGTTCTACTCCTTCATTGGAGTCCAGCTGTGTTTATTTAAATTGATAGGACTTGATTTGGAAAGGCACACACCTGTCTATATAAGAACTCACAGCTCACAGTGCATGTTAGACCAAATGAGAATCATGAGCTCAAAGGAACTGCCCAAGGAGCTCAGAGACAGAATTGTGGCAAGGCACAGATCTGACCAAGGTAACAAAAGAATTTCTGCATTACTCAGTTTTCCTAAGAGCACAGTGGCCTCGATAATCTTCACATGGAAGAAGTTTGGGACCACCAGAAGTCTTCCTAGACCTGGCCGTCCAGCCAAATTGAGCAAACGTGTGAGAAGAGCCTTGGTGAGAGAGGTAAAGAAGAACCCCAAGATCACTGTGGCTGAGTTCCAGAGATGCAGTAGGGAGATGGGAGAAAGTTCTACAAAGTCAACTATCACTGCAGCCCTCCACCAGTCGGGCCTTCATGGCTGAGTGGCCCGATGGAAGCCTCTCCTCAGTGCAAGACATATGAAAGCCCGCATAGAGTTTGCTCAAAAACACATGAAGGACTCCAGACTATGCGAAATAAGATTCTCTGGTCTGATGAGACGAAGATAGAAATTTTTGGTGATAATTCTAAGCGGTATGTGTGGAGAAAACCAGGCCATCTCATCACCTGCCCAATACAATCCCAACAGTGAAACATGTTGGTGGCAGCATCATGCTATGGGGATGTTTTTCAGCTGCAGGGACAGGATGACTGGTTGCAATTGAAGGAAACATAATTGTGGCCAAGTACAGAAATATCCTGGATGAAAAACTCTTCCAGAGTGCTCTGGACCTCAGACTTGGCCGAAGGTTCACCTTCCAACAAGACAATGACCCTAAGCACACAGCTAAAATAACAGAATAGTGACTTCAGAACAACTCTGTGACCATTCTTGACTGGCCCAGCCAGAGCCCTGACTTAAACTCAATTGAGCATCTCTGGTGAGACCTGAAAATGGCTGTGCACCAACGTTCACCATCCAACCTGACGAAACTGGAGAGGATCTGCAAGGAATAATGGCAGAGGATACCCAAATCCAGGTGTGAAAAAAATGTTGCATCATTCCCAAGAAGACTCATGGCTGTACTAGCTCAAAAGGGTGCTTCTACTCAATACTGAGCAAAGGGTCTGAATGCTTATGAAGATGTGATATTTCAGTTTTTCTTTTTTAATAATTTGGCAAAAATTTCTACATTTCTGTTTTTTTTCAGTCATGATGGGGTGCAGAGTGTACGTTAATGAGAAAAAAATGAACTTTTTAGAATTTACCAAATGACTGTGATGCGCCCCCTGGGGCCGTGGGGTACTTGGTAGCCGGGCCGGTCGGTTCTATTGGGGTTGTCACGGCGGCAGTGACCCGGTCTGGGGCCCAGGGTGATCAATGAAGAACAGTCAATTGGGGAATAAAGTTTTGGGGATAATGTTCATGATGCCACCCGTGGTATGCGGCTATATGGGGCCGCCGCTGCTCTTCAGATCCACTGGGGCTGTTGGTGACGCAGCAGAGATAGTTCAGCTCTCCACGGGTAGAGCTAGGTCCCAGGGCAGTTAAATAGGGGATTTGAGATGTTGGTGTTGTGCAAGGCAGGTGACGCAGCTAAGTCAAGGACACAGCGGGGTGCAGTCTTCAAGTATTTACTCACAGTTATTAAGATATTTTATATATGTTTCTTAAGCTATGGTTCCATTGTGGCACTTTTGGTCACCAGAGAGAAAAAAGTGGCTTTTCTGCAAGCCTTGTGCATGTTTCATCAGTCCCAGACTTAATAAATTTATAATTAAGCAAGAGATTATTTTACTTTTGTTTTATGAAGATGCATGGTTGCTTTGATGTGCCTAGGAGTCATCCTTGCATTTGGGACTTTATGGGAGTCTGTAGTCTATTATGCAAGTATCACAAGGTTATTTTCTTGCAATATGACATATCTATTTACATACAGTATTATAGTACAAAGTCAGGAGCGGACACTACAGTCTAACAGGGCCCCAAGAGGTAAAGGAGCCTACTCCCATCTCCAAAGCAGGTGGAAATATGCATTATGATGAGCTATTGAACTGCAAAGTAACAATATACTATTCTCGCACAAGGGCCCTCTGTCTGTGCATTTTCTCTTTTTCTTTTGAATGGTTTGCCTCCTTCTAAGTTATGGCATCATCGACACCTTAGTGAACAGTTGAATTTTGATTATGTAAATTGGACACCCCTTATTACTATGTCACCCAATGGACTTCAAAACCTTACTAGTGGTCAATGGTGTTTATCTTTACCTACTTACACACTTTTTCTAAGTAAAAAGAATCATACCTTTCCAGTTTCATTTGCCTTATCCCATCTTCCTTGACTTTAGTGAGTGTTATATTTGACGAGAAGTTGGAGTACTGAAGTTAAATGAATTTTTAAGGATTTAATTTTAAAAAGAGTTTCTTATGTTGCATGTACAGATCAAATAAAAGTAACACATCTCTTAATATAGTAAGAATAATAATGTGATTTAGTAATTCCCTTATTCATGACTCAATTTAATTTAATATTCACAGTATTACTTTTGACTTTAATAAAACACTCGTATAACCTATGCCAATGTCATAAAACCAAGGCACAGCTCTAGAGACATCAGAATAATTAGCTAATGTCTGAACCAAGCATGGTATCTTTTCTATTTCCCATTGCTAAATGGACTTAAAAGATGTGTCTGTGCATCAATGGTACCTTTTTAGTAGCGCATTCAGCTTGCTATTTCCTGGATCTTTTCCAGCATTGGCAATAGACACAAGCTAACTACATTAAATAAAATTGCTTTTATGTGTTTGCATTGCAGAGGGCACACAGATGAAAATAAAATATTTTGTTTCATATTGTTGAAACTCAAAACGTCATTTGTTGCTTTTATGTAAAACGATTTAATTGCTGACAATATTTGAAAGTGTTAATTCAGGCATGCTTAAAATAAATACTTTTTAAATGATCAAATTACCATAATATTCTCTTGTGTTCTTAAACTCAAAAGTACTTTTCTTCCTGCAAAATTGAATATAAAAACAAGAAGGTGGGTCATTTATATCTTAATTAACCTAATGTTGAGCTGTTTTTTAGAATCAGTTGTTCTAATAGGTATAGCTAAACCCTTTCCCACCATAGTCAACTTTAATTTTTTAATTATCTTTCTAAAAAAGCCATAACTTTTCTATTTTTCCACCATCATAGCCGTATGAGGGCTATTTTTTGTGGAACACCATTTATTTTACCATATAATGTACTTAAATAAGCAAAGAAACATTTTTTTGTGGGGTGCAAAAAACATACTTCAGCTATTGTTGGTTCGGTTTGTGCAGTAATAATGACCTGATTTTGCTGATCAGTAGCACAATTATCATGACACCAAATTTACGTACACAGTTATATTTTACTACTTTTAAACATTTCATTTTTTTAGTTTTAATTTTGTTTGTTACAACTTTTTAGAATTTTTATTTTTATTTTTTTTTATCTTTCTGTCAAAAATGCGGCTTGAGCGCTTTTTTTGTCTGGTGACTTATGGTTTTAATTTGAGGTATATATAATTTTTATTACATCTAAATCTGGAGAAAAAAGTTTAAATTCTGTGCTGCCAACGGATCAGTGATGAGCAGGAATCAGAAATCCAGGAATGACTTTGTCAACCTGTTTCAAACTATCACACTTCTTCATCAGGACAAACCACAAACTCATGAAGGATCCATTGGCAGCACATATTTTAACCCATTCTTCTCCAGCCTTAGATGTTCTGGGTCCGCAGTATCCTTTTTAAGCTCTTTAAGTGGTTGTAATCATGTAAACAGATACGTGGATGCAGCAGAGCAGAGAATGAAGACTTAACTCACAGATATTTGTTTGCTTAACACGGATATATGTGGTGGCTACGGCACAATATCAAAGGGTAAAGAAAACAATGGAAATACAGTAAACTATTATACTAAAAAAATACAGCAATTCAGCTATACTAAGTATTAGCACAACTGTTTGTGCACTATTGTTCTGTTGTTACAAGTGAACAACTATTATCGTCAGGGGTGTCTTGGTCCTAATACCTCGACCAGAAGTGCGTCACAGTACTATTGGGTCCATCACCATCATCTAGTTCTCTCTATGATACTATGCTGTTAGGTCACAAGTCCATTATCAATCAGTCACTTTGCACACCCATTGCGCTGGCAGCTATAGTCCCCTAAAGCACGGCCTTAGTTACCTATGTATCGTATGTCTACACCAGAAGATACAGCTCACACAAACGTCCCTTTCCTGTGGCCTAGTCGTCTCCCTCTGCCCTGGCTTTGCGCACTCGACTCAGGTCTCCCAGCTCTGGTCTCTCCTCTCTGGTTCTGGTCACTTGCTATGGATATGGTTTCTCGGTTCTGGTCACTGGGTTCCTTGCTTGGATCTGGTTACTTGGTTCTTTACTCGGATCTGGTTACTCGTAATGCTGGCTATAAGTCAATTCCGCTGCACATCATGTCTGTCCTGCCACAGTCCAGGCGCAGACTCCTCCCTTCTCTGCCCTCCTGGGACTTTTATAATTAATAACTGTGCCACAGCTGTCACCTAACCTGGGGTCTCCTCCAATTTCTTCCCCTCAGGAATTATGTACTTTATCCTAAAGTTCCTGTAGATGCAATTCTTGCTACTTTCTCTTGTCCTGCAGAATTTGACCTGCAGATGGCGGTGCCTGCTTGCTGATACTCTATTAAGCCTCAAACTGTACAAATCATTTATTTGTTCATCTCCTTACTCTCCACAAGGAAAAACATTACCCCTAGAATTCCGGTCAGATACCCCTCACCCAGCCAGACCAGAAACTTTGCAGATCTCACACTTTGCACTGTCGAGGGGCAGTACCCCAAAACACAGTATCTGCAATTTGAGATTTTGGTTTTGGCTTTAATCCTAAATCATGTGACAAGGCTCATTAGAGAATCAATATTGACTTTTAGGATTGCTACTTTCTATAGGTGGCATGAGAGTTCTAGTCCTCTGCCTCTCTGAAGAGACAATTTGCATTTTTCCCAGAGGAGCATTGTAGCGTAAAAGACTTCTCGGCATGTCAAGCTTGACATGTCATGCTCCGCAATAAGAAACATATCCTATTGGATTCTGATCAGACGCCTCTCACCCAGCCAAACCAGATCTCACACTTTGCGCTGATGAGGGGCAGTACCTCGAAACACAGTGTCTGCAAACTGAGATTTTGGTTTTGGCTTTAATCCCAAGTGATGAATGAACAGGCTCGGTAAAAGGGTTAACCGAGCGCGCTCTGGTGCTTACCGAGTATCTTTGGCGTGCTCGAAAACTATGTCAGAGTCACCGCAGCTGCATGTCTTGCTGCTGTTAGACAGCCACAACACATGCATGGATTGCCTGTTTGTTTGTCAATCCCATTCACATGGTCATTAATAAAGAGGTTAAAAAGAATTGGTCCTAGCACAGATCCCTGCCGTACCCCACTGCTGACTATATCCCATTTAGAGAACATACCATTTATGACTACTCTTTGTTTCCTGTCATTTAGCCAATTTCTTACCCATCTGCATATTGTTCCCCCAAGTCCTTGCTTCTGTAGCTTTGGTATAAGGCTGTTTTGTGGTACAGTATCAAATGCCTTTGCAAAGTCCAGATAAATCATATCAGCCACATTATCAACATCCAGATTTGCACTTACCTCCTCATGGAAGCCCAATATGTTGGTTAGACATGAACCGTTTTTCATGAATCCGTGCTGGTTATCATTTATTATATTATTCTCTGCGATATATCTCTGCTGGTCATCTCTTATGATGCCCTCAAAAACTTTGCACACTACTGATGTCAGACTTACTGGATGGTAGTTACCTGGATCCACCTTCTTACATTTCTTAAATATCAGTACCAAATCAGTCATCCTCCAATCCTCTGCACCACCACTGTTACAAGAGAAACTAAGAATATGAGATACAGCAGTCTGTCAATTACTGAGCCTCAGTATCCTTTCAGTATACATGGATGAATTACATCTGGGACGGGAGATTTGTCAATGTTTAATTTACTCAGATGCAGGTGTACTTCCTTTTGTGTTAAACTAGTTATATCATATGGTGAACTTTGAATTTTGTATAGTTGAAATGTCCCTGGAACAGACATTTCATTGCTGTACATGGATGATGTCTAATATCTCAGACTTTTCTTTGTCCTCTATAATTATCTTGTTATTATCATCTTTTAAGGGGTCGATACCATCTGTTTTTTTCATTTTGGCACTTATGTATTTATAAAAAATTTGGGGATTTATTTTAATTAGTGATGAGCGAGCGTGCTCGCCACTGCTCGGTACTCGCCCGAGCATCTCACTGCTCGAGATGCTCGGCGCTCGCCGAGTATTTCCGGGGTTGCTCGGCAGGAGCTCGGGTCTCCTCCCTGCATGTTTGGCGCTCTTTACAGAGCCAATGAACATGCAGGGATGGCCTGCCACTCACTGTAATGCATATTAAAGCGCTAGAAATCCAGCTATTTAAAACTGTGTTTTCTCCATCAAATGGATCACATATACATTGTCAGAAAATACTGCCATTTCTGGCCTCCATTAAAAATTTCCTTTAGTGTGTCAGTGAAGCAATTCACAGCAGTTTGCTGTTCAAACTACTTACCTAGAGGCCAGGTATTTAAAAATCTCTTTTCTCTGTCACACGGATCACATATACGTTGTCAGAAAATACTGCCATTTCTGGCCTCCATTAAAAACTTCCATTAGTGTGTCAGTGAAGCAATTCACAGCAGTTTGCTGTTCAAACTACTTACCTACAGGCCAGGTATTTAAAAATCTCTTTTCTCTGTCACACGGATCACATATACGTTGTCAGAAAATACTGCCAATTCTGGCCTCCATTAAAAATTTCCTTTAGTGTGTCAGTGAAGCAATTCACATCAGTTTGCGGTTCAAACAAGCTATTTACAGGCTAGGTATTTACAACTCTGTTTTCTCCGTTTTCTCCGTCACACGGATCACATATACGTTAAAAGAAAATACTGCCATTTCTGGCCTCCATTAAAACATTATTTCAGTGTGTCAGTGAAGTAATTTACAGCAGTTTGCTGTTCAAACTACTTACCTACAGGCCAGTTATTTAAAACTCTGTTTTCTCCGTCACACAGATCACATATACGTTGTCAGAAAATACTGCCATTTCTGGCCTCCATTAAAAATTTCTTTCAGTGTGTCAGGGAAGCAATTCACAGCAGTTTGCTGTTCAAACTACTTACCTACAGGCCAGGTATTTAAAACTATGTTTTCTCCGTCAAACAGATCACATATACGTTGTCAGAAAATACTGCCATTTCTGGCCTCCATTAAAAATTTCTTTCAGTGTGTCAGTGAATCAATTCACAGCAGTTTGCTGTCCAAACTACTTATCTACAGGCCAGGTATTTAAAACTGTGTTTTCTCCATCACACGGATCACATATACGTTGTCAGAAAATACTGCCATTTCTGGCCTCCATTAAAAAATTTCTTTCAGTGTGTCAGTGAAGCAATTCACACCAGTTTGCTGTTTAAACTACTTACCTACAGGCCAGGTATTTAAAACTCTGTTTTCTTTGTCACACGTATCACAAATACGTTGTCAGAAAATACTGCCATTTCTGGCCTTCACTAAAAATTTCTTTCAGTGTGTCAGTGAAGCAATTCACAGCAGTTTTCTGTTCAAACTACTTACCTACAGGCCAGGTATTTAAAAATCTATTTTCTCCGTCACACGGATCACAAATACGTTGTCAGAAAATACTGCCATTTCTGGCCTCCACTAAAAATTTCTTTCAGTGTGTCAGTGAAGCAATTCACAGCAGTTTGCTATTCAAACTACTTACCTACAGGCCAGGTGTTTAAAACTCTGTTTTCTCAGTCATACGGATCACATATAAGTTGTCAGAAAATACTGCCATTTCTGGCCTCCATTAAAAATTTCCTTTAGTGTGTCAGTGAAGCAATTCACAGCAGTTTACTGTTCAAACTACTTACCTACAGGCCAGGTGTTTAAAACTCTGTTTTCTCCGTCACACAGATCACATATACATTGTCAGAAAATACTGCCATTTCTGGCCTCCATTAAAAATTTCCATTAGTGTGTCAGTGAAGCAATTCACAGCAGTTTGCTGTTCAAACTACTTGCCAACAGGCCAGGTATTTAAAACTATGTTTTCTCCATCACACGGATCACATATACGTTGTCAGAAAATACTGCCATTTCTGACCTCTATTAAAAATTTCCTTTAGTGTGTCAGTGAAGCAATTCACAGCAGTTTGCTGTTCAAACTACTTACCAACAGGCCAGGTATTTAAAACTCTGATTTCTTCATCACACGGATCACAAATACGTTGTCAGAAAATACTGCCATTTCTGGCCTCCATTAAAAATTTCTTTCAGTGTGTCAGTGAAGCAATTCACAGCAGTTTGCTGTTCAAACTACTTGCCAACAGGCCAGGTATTTAAATCTCTGTTTTCTCCATCACACGGATCACATATACGTTGTTAGAAAATACTGCCATTTCTGGCCTCCATTAAAAATTTCCTTTAGTGTGTCAGTGAAGCAATTCACAGCAGTTTGCTGTTCAAACAAGCTACCTACAGGCTAGGTATTTAAAACCCTGTTTTCTCCGTCACACGGATCACATATATGTTGTCAGAAAATACTGCCATTTCTGGCCTCCATTAAAAATTTCTTTCAGTGTGTCAGAGAAGCAATTCACAGCAGTTTGCTGTCCAAACTACTTACCTACAGGCCAGGTATTTAAATCTCTGTTTTCTCCATCACACGGATCACATATACGTTGTTAGAAAATACTGCCATTTCTGGCCTCCATTAAAAATTTCCTTTAGTGTGTCAGTGAAGCAATTCACAGCAGTTTGCTGTTCAAACAAGCTACCTACAGGCTAGGTATTTAAAACCCTGTTTTCTCAGTCATACGGATCACATATACGTTGTCAGAAAATACTGCCATTTCTGGCCTCCATTAAAAATTTCCTTTAGTGTGTCAGTGAAGCAATTCACAGCAGTTTGCTGTTCAAACTACTTACCTACAGGCCAGGAGTTTAAAACTCTGTTTTCTCCGTCACACGGATCACATATATGTTGTCAGAAAATACTGCCATTTCTGGCCTCCATTTAAAATTTCCATTAGTATGTCAGTGAAGCAATTCACAGCAAGTTTGCTGTTCAAACTACTTACCTAAAGGCCAGGTATTTAAAACCCTGTTTTCTCCGTCACTCGGATCACATATACGTTGTCAGAAAATACTGCCATTTCTGGCCTCCATTAAAAATTTCCACTAGTATATCAGTGAAGCAATTCACAGCAAGTTTGCTGTTCAAACTACTTACCTACAGGCCAGGTATTTAAAACTCAGTTTTCTCCGTCACACGGATCACACATACGTTGTCAGAAAATACTGCCATTTCTGGCCTCCACTAAAAATTTCTTTCAGTGTGTCAGTGAAGCAATTCACAGCAGTTTGCTGTTCAAACTACTTACCTACAGGCCAGGTATTTAAAACTCTGTTTTCTCCATCACACGGATCACATATACGTTATCAGAAAATACTGCCATTTCTGACCTCTATTAAAAATTTCCTTTAGTGTGTCAGTGAAGCAATTCACAGCAGTTTGCTGTTCAAACTACTTACCTACAGGCCAGGTTTTTAAAACTCTGATTTCTCCGTCACACGGATCACAAATACGTTGTCAGAAAATACTGCCATTTCTGGCCTCCATTAAAAATTTCTTTCAGTGTGTCAGTGAAGCAATTCACAGCAGTTTGCTGTCCAAACTACTTACCTACAGGCCAGGTATTTAAATCTCTGTTTTCTCCATCACACGGATCACATATACGTTGTCAGAAAATACTGCCATTTCTGGCCTCCATTAAAAATTTCCTTTAGTGTGTCAGTGAAGCAATTCACAGCAGTTTGCTGTTCAAGCAAGCTACCTACAGGCCAGGTATTTAAAACCCTGTTTTCTCCGTCACATGGATCACATATACGTTGTCAGAAAATACTGCCATTTCTGACCTCCATTAAAAATTTCCTTTAGTGTGTCAGTGAAGCAATTCACAGCAGTTTGCTGTTCAAACTACTTTCCTACAGGCCAGGTATTTAAAACTCTGATTTCTCCATCACACGGATCACAAATACGTTGTCAGAAAATACTGCCGTTTCTGGCCTCCATTAAAAATTCCCTTTAGTGTGTCAGTGAAGCAATTCACAGCAAGTTTGCTGTTCAAACTACTTACATACAGGCCAGGTATATAAAACTCTGTTATCTCCATCACATGGATCACATATAAGTTGTGAGAAAATACTGCCATTTCTGGCCTCCATGAAAAATTTCTTTCATTTTGTCAGTGAAGCAATTGACACCAGTTTGCTGATCAAACTACTCACCTACAGGCCCGGTATTTAAAACTCTGTTTTCTCCATCACACGGATCACATATACGTTGTCAGAAAATACTGCCATTTCTGGCCTCCATTAAAAATTTCCTTTAGTGTGTCAGTGAAGCAATTCACAGCAGTTTGCTGTTCAAACTACTTACCTACAGGCCAGGTATTTAAAACTCTGTTTTCTCCATCACACGGATCACATATACGTTGTCAGAAAATACTGCCATTTCTGGCCTCCATTAAAAATTTCCTTTAGTGTGTCATTGAAGCAATTCACACCAGTATGCTTTTCAAACTACTCACCTACAGTTCAGGCACTCTGTTTTCTCCGTCACACGGATCACATATAAATTCGCTCCAATCTCAGTCATTTGTACTGAGCGTGGAAGATACTGTCCTCCATTTAAAATGGGCAAGGCACGTGGCAAGGGACGGGGAACTGGATGTGATGGTAATGGTGCTTGCAGAGGCCGAGGACAAGGTCGTGGGCAAGCTGAAATTGTGCCACAACAAACACCCACATCTTCTCACCTGACCTTACTGTCCCAATTTCTAGGGGACCGCAGCACACCACTATTGAACCCAGAGCAGTGTCAAAAGGTTGTTGGTTCGATACCGGATAATGCTTCCAGTCACTTATCCACCACCACCACCACCCTGTCTTCCACACGGTCAATTCTCAGTAGCCGTGAGTCTGGACCGCATATTCCTCACCCTGATCCTCCTTCCTCCCACCATGCCGAGTACCCAGAGACAACTGATCCCACGCTCGGACACTCTGAAGAGCTGTTCAGTTTTCCATTTATAGATTCGGGCCTCTAGCCCAGTCCACTTGAAGTGGGGCAAGAGGAGATCGCGTGCAGCGATGCCCAAATATTTGATCAGCCACGTTCACATGAAGGCGATGGTGGGAAAGTGTCATAAGAGGTGGACAATGATCAGACACAATTGCCAGAAAGTCAGGAGGAGGACCAGGGTGCGGAAGTGGAAGACGAGGTGGTGGATGATATAGTAACTGACCCAACCTGGCAGGAGGACATGCAGAGCGAGGACAGCAGCACACAGGGGGAGGGAGGCAGAGCACCCCAACAGGCAGGAAGAAGCAGTGTGGTTGCCACAGACAGAAAGCGGGCAACCGTTCTCCGTAACACCAACACGAAGGAAGTTGCCAGTACAACTGTTAGGTCTTCCCGAGTCTGGTTGTTTTTTAAAGACTCTGCCGATAACCCCAAAAAGGCCATTTGCACCACATGAAAGGCCAGCATGAGCAGGGGTGCCAATTCAACCAGCCTGACCACCACCAGCATCATCAGGCACATGGCAGCAAAGCCCCCGACTTTGTAGGCCGAACCCCAGGGTCCAGGAACAGTGTCTGCAGGTCGCACCATTGCTTCTTCCGCTGTTGTGCATGCAAGCCAATCCCCTGTCCATGGTACATGCGAAGATGCCTCCTGCCCTGCACCTGTCATTGCACACTCTCAAGTAGCAGCATCAGGAAGCACGTTCATGTCCTTGTCCCAGCACAGCCTTCAGTTGTCCATACCCCAGTCCTTGGAATGCAAGCGCAAATATACAGCCAACGCCCCACAGACCGCACTACTAAATTCTCACATTTCCTGACTGCTTGCGCTCGAAATGTTGCCTTTTAGGCTCGTGGAGACGGAAGCATTCCGAAACCGGATGGCGGTGGCCGTCCCTCCTAACCACGGACACGTGGACAAGTGCTTGTGGGCAGGGACGGTACATCTCGCTGACGGCACACTGGGTTAACATAGTGGAAGCCAGGTCCTAGTCAGACCTTGGGATGGAACACGTCCTCCCGACGCCAAGGCACTGGGTCAATCAGGGTTGCCCCCACAGACTACTGCTCCTGCACCTCATCCTCTCCAGCCTCCTCTTCCTCTTCAGCCTTCATCTCCGAAATTACCACATCAGTCACAAGCTGGAAGCACTGCAGCACTGCGTCGGCCAAGCAGAAACAGGCTGTGCTGAAGCTAATATGCTTAGGTGACAAACCGCACAATGCTGAAAAGTTGTGGACAGCTCTGAAAAAGCAAACAGATCTGTGTCTCACAGCGCTGAACCTACAGCCAGGCATGGTTGTGTGTGACAATGGCTGGAACCTCGTGGCGACTCTGAGGCGAGGCGAGTTCACACACATACCATGCCTGGCCCATGTGCTTAACCTCGTGGTTCAGCAG
Source organism: Phyllobates terribilis (assembly GCF_046119375.1). NCBI lineage: Eukaryota > Metazoa > Chordata > Amphibia > Anura > Dendrobatidae > Phyllobates > Phyllobates terribilis. The sequence goes on from NW_027362771.1 coordinate 299,524,746, forward strand.
TTTCTCAAATCCTACCCGGAGCTGCCGGAGCTGCTTGTTAAAGTACGCTGCCTGTGTGCCCATTTTAGAAAGTCAGCTACAGCTTCCCCTGCCCTTGCCATGTTTCAGCAGCGTTTGCAGATTCCGGCTCACAGACTGGTGTGTGATGTCCCCACGCATTGGAACTCTACACTGCAGATGTTGGGAAGGATTTGTGAGCAGAAGAGTGCAGTTGTTGAGTACCAGCATCAACAAGGCCGTCGGTATTCAGTTCAGACTCCACACATAAGACCTCAGGAGTGGACATGGATGTCAGACATATGTACCATCCTCCAAAACTTTGAGGACTCCACCAAGATGGTGAGCGGCAATGACGCCATAATTAGCATCACCATCCCGCTTCTCTGTCTTCTGAAACACTCTCTGCTCACAATCAAAGAGGATGCATTGCAGGCGGAGCACGATGAGATGGAGCAAAGAACCATACAGGGTGATTACACACAGCCAAGCCTCATCTCATCCCAACTTGGATTGGGTGACAATGAGGAACAGGAGGAGGAGGAGGAGGAAGGACAGGAGCTAGTTTCATGCACTATAGACGGTACTAACTGCACAGCTGTCATACCGTCTGTTCAGCCTGGGTGGCCAGAGGACAGAGATGAGGAAGAGGATGAGGAGGAGAGCATGTTCAGTCATCCTCTTGGTGTGGACACGGAAGTCTTGCCTGTTAGTAGTCTGGCACGCATGGCTGAGTTTATGTTATGCTGCCTTTCCCATGACCCTCGCGTTCTCAAAATTTTGGGTGACAGTCATTACTGGTTGGTGACACCTCTAGACCCACGCTACAAGGAGAACTTTATATTTCTTATTACTGAGGCGGACAGGTCTACAAAAATGGGGCAGTACCAGAAGGCCCTTGTTGCGGCACAGGGCACACTTCGTTGGACAACCAAGGAATACAGGCGAGAGTGAAACAACTTCAATCCAGAAGAGGCAGGGGAACACTGTCAAAGTTCTGGGAGAGTTTTCTCAGACCCTCAAATCGCACAGGCCCTGTGGCGCGGGGTACTCTCACAAGGAGTGCAAAGTTTGGGAAGAAGCTGAGGGAGTACCTTGCCGACCGTACCAACGTCCTCCGTGATTCCTTTGTGCCTTATAATTATTGGTTATCCAAGATGGATACATGGAATGAACTGGCTCTCTATGCCTTGGAGGTCCTGGCCTGCCCTGCCGCCAGCATTTTATCAGAGCGGATTTTTAGTGCCGCTGGTGGAATTATATCTGATAAGCGCATCCGCCTGTCAACTAAAAATGCTGACAGGCTGACTCTTATAAAAATGAACAAGGGCTGGATTGGGCCAGATTTCTCAACACCACCGAATGATAGCAGCGTAACGTAAACTCCAATCCAGTGTCTTTTCTTGGGAGGTGTATTCCCATGCACCTTTTCACACCCACACATAGGTTTACACTTTGTGATTATGGCTATTTGCTCTTGTCCTGCTCCTTCTCCTCATCCTCCACCACCATATCACCAGGGTGACCATGGTCCGTGATGCAACACCCACCTAATTTTTTTAAAGGGTGTTTATGATCCCCGTAAAAATTTTTTTTATACACTATGTTCATGTATACCCCCCAGGGGTAAATCTTTGTCAGCCCAAACACTTAGTGCATGGGCATTACAAGTATTGGAGGCCCGCTCCTTTCTAATGGGAACATTTTTTTATGAGGCCCTCCTCTACGTCTCTTCCAAGGGGCATTGATGTGCCTCCAAATTTTTGGCAGCCCTTGCATTCACTGCATAGGCCAACACTAGGGGAGACTCTCTCTTTTCTAAATGGGAATTTGTCATTACTATGGCCCTGCTCCATGTGTTTTTAAATTCTTAGTGGGGTTTTTCCTAAAATTGATCAGCCGTTGGACTCACTGCATACCCTATAACTGTATAGCAGACGCTCTGCTTTCTAATGGGAATTTGTCATTACTGTGGCCCTGCTCTATGTGTCTTTAAATTCTTAGTGGGGTTTTTCCCAAAGTTTGGCAGCCCTTGCAGTCACAGCATGGGCATTACCACTATAGGAGACCCGCTCCTTTATAATGGGAACATTTTTTTTACTGAGACCCTCCTCTATGTCTCTTCAAAGGGGTATTGGGTTGCGTCCAAATTTTTGGAAGGCCTTGCAGTCACTGATACGCAATAACAGTATAGGAGACCCACTTGTTAATAATGGGAACAACAAAGCATAGCCGGCTGATGGCTCTCTAACAATAGCGAGGGCCGACTGCTGGCCTTTCAAGAATAGTAAGGGCCATCTAATGGCCCTATAAAAATAGGCTTCATGACTTTCAGAGTTCCTCCATCATAAATAAAACAGGATGTGTCTGATGATGTGTCACACACCACATTGCCAGATAAGGTTGTAAAATGTTAAAATGATATTTCCCAGGGAATGCATTTGTCTTATAAAATAACGTAAAAAAATCAAAACATTAGGATCTTTCTTTAGTATAAAAAACAGCGTCACCAATTTAACCTCAATGTAATCACATTGTTCAGCTCCTGCACCTCATCCTCTATCTCCGAAATGACCACATCAGTCACAAGCTGACAGCACTGCAGCACTACCTTGGCCAAGCGGCCACAAGCTGGGCTGAAGATAACATGCTTAATGCTTAATTGACAAACCGCCCAGCGCTGCAGAGTTGTTGAAAGCTGTAACACAGCAGCCTGATCTGTGGCTCTCACCACTGAACATACAGCCAGGCATGGTCGTGTGTGACAATGGGCGGAACCTGGTGACGGAGGAATGACAGCTGGAGTAGATACGGTTTCCCTCTATGCCAGTCCTTTCACCGAGCTAAATACAACTCTCATCAAAAAAAGCTGTGGACTGGCTCCGTACCGTCCCTGGCCACATTCACCTGTCCACGTGTTTGTGGTTAGGCGGTCCTTCCCAGTAAGTGCCGCCGGCATGAGGTTGTGAAAAGCTTCCGCCTTCACAATCCTAAAAGGCCATATTTCAAGTGCAAGCAGCTGCCCAGAAATATGCCAATTTAGTGTTGCGGCCTGAGGGTGGGTGGGTGGCTGGCTGCATACTTGCGCTTGCATTCCAAGTAACAGAAAACTAAGCAGATGGTGGCCTCAATCATCATCATGACCTCACCTTGGCACTATGACCTCTCCTGAAGGAGAAGCCAGGTCCCACCGGAGGAGTCTCCGGTTCTCTGGTGGGCCCGTCCAACCCTGCCGAGAAACAGCCCTGGCTAAGAAAAGTGTGGAGGAAGGTTCCCGGACACTCTATGGCTGCTTTTTTAATTTGGATCGGACATGCTTATGCATGTTATTTCTTAAACCGCATTGCAGATCAGGCCATTGTCCAACTCTGTATTCATGAAATTAAATGCGCAAAGAAAGATGTTTGTGTGTCAAAGCACCACCGACAAGGGCGAGTTGAGGTTGGACGGGCTGCCATTGCTTCTGCAACAAGCTGCATTAGAGGACTACCTGGGAGAAATGACACCCAGGGTATATACGTTTTCCCTCTATGCCAGTCTTTTCACCGAGCTAAATACAACTCAGCAAAAAAAGCTGTGGACTGGCTCCGTACCGTCCCCGGCGACATTCACCTGTCCACGTGTTTACTTCCCAGTAAGTGCACTGGGGAGGGCATGGGTAATGTTGTGGGACCCGTGCTTGTGGAAGTCGGAGACGATACCGGGAGAAATATTGGCGGCTGGGGACCAAGTATGGACACCCGGCCACCACCGGCATGAGATTATGAAAAGCTTCTGCCTCCATGAGCCTAAAAGGCCACATTTCAAATGAAAGCAGCTTTAGAGGACTTCCTGGGAGAAATGACAGGTGGGTAGATATGGTTTCCCAAGTCCTTTCACCAAGCTAAAGAATATGGCTGTGGTGAAATACAACTCAGCAAAAAAAGCTGTGGACTGGCTCCGTACTGTCCCTGGCCACATTCACCTGTCCACATGTTTGTGGTTAGCCGGTCCTTCCCAGTAAGTGCACTGGGGAGGGCACAGGTAATGTTGTGGGACCCGTGCTTGTGGAAGGCGGAGACGACACCGGGAGAAACAGTGGCGGCTGGGGACCGAGTATGGACACCCGGTCGCCGCTGGCATGAGGTTATGAAAAGTTTCCGCCTCCACGAGCCTAAAAGGCCACATTTCAAGTGCAAGCAGCTGTCAAAAATTTGGCAGTATTGTATTGCAGTCTGTGGGTGGCTGGCTGCATACTTTCGCTTGCATTCCAAGGTATGGGGTAGGGACAACTGAACGCTGCACTGGGACAAGGACGTAGACGGAGTTTGTGGCAAGTCTGCAACGACAGGTGCATGACGGTGAGGCATCTTCGCATGCGCCAAGGATAACTTATGATGGGCACACTTTTAGGCAGTGACCTGGGAGTCAGAAATTCTTCCAGAGGTCTTCCCCATGCTGTTCCCATGTCCTTTCAGCACTGTATGCATGTGTCTGATGATGTGTCACACACCACATGGCCAGATAAGGTTGTAAAATATTAAAATGACATTTCCCAGTGAATGCATTTGTCACGGTTGAAAGCAATGCAAAAGTGAAAAAACGCATCAAAAACGCTTCGTGTGAACATAGCCCAAGGTGTGAAGGAGTATTTTTTGTTTTGGTTATTTATTTTGCCTTATGTACAAGTCATTACCCTGGAAAGGATGTTCCTTAATATATTTCCCAGGAAAATCCATTTTGTTTTTGTTTTTGTATGTTTTATTGTGAGTCCGTAAAAGTGGCGTAATACCTCTGACAACGTTGTTGACATCAGTGACCTGGGAGTCAGAAATGCTTCCAGGGGTCTTTCCCATGCTGTTCCCATGTCATTTGAGCACTGTTCCCATCGATTTGTGCAATTTTTAGGCCCTCTGCAAACCGACGGGGGGAGCCGAAGGAAAAATGCTCGAGTTTCCCATAGACTTAAATTGGGCTCGTTGCTTGGGTCGAGCACCCGAGTATTCCAATTTGCTCGACCCGAGCATTTTAGTGCTCGCTCATCACTAATTTTAATGTCTCTGGTGATTTGTTTCTTTATAGATAACTTCGCTAGATTGATTTCTTATTTACATTTCTATTTATGTCTTTATACTCCAAAATTTGCTAATTCTGTATTCTTGGTCTTCTCCCCTGGTTGGTTTATCTACCAGCTGAAAGAGTTAATTGTTCTGAACTGTGGATAAGTACTTGCAGCTTTTAGCACAACCAGAAAATTCTATGTCCCATTGAATGTCTATATAATTAAAATCCTCCATAATAAGGACCCTATTACCATTTGCTGCCTTTTTAATTTGTTATAAATCAAAAAAGTCCCACTCAGTATTGACCCTACATCAAGGGAGCTGAGTAAACAAGAAGTGACCACTGAAAAAATGTCAACAAAAATATATTTTTATTTGCCAAATCAAAGAAATATAACATGCATATTAAGAATTAAAAACAGATGCCTCTTGTGTGCGGGACACAAAAAATATCAACCTGATACAGACAAATTACATAGGTCAATAGACACCCCTGCAAGTAGTATAGAAAATGAACAATCAATGAAGGATATCCCCCTTTCGTCCAGAATCCAACAATACTACTAAAAAAGTGCATGTGCTAGATCAAAGAGAGAAGTTGTTCCCTATTATAGAGGTCAGATGACTAAACCACATAAATGCCCCCCAAGTGAAAAGTGGAAAGAAAGGAAGCCATGCAATATATTTAAAATGCATGTGCATTAACATTATATTTACATATAAACAGAAAAATACAAGATCATCATTGTAAAAGGTATCTGTGCATTTGAAGGTGCAAATAGTAAAGGGTAGTATGGTGGCTCAGTGGTTAGCACTGCAGCCTTGCAGCGCTGAGGTCCTTGGGTTAAAATCACACCGAGGACAACATCTGCAAGGAGTTTGTATGTTCTCCCCATGTTTGCGTGGGTTCCCTCCGGTTTCCTCCCACACTCCAAAGACATACTGATAGGGAATTTAGATTGTGAGCCCCAGTGGGGGCAGCGATGATAATGTATGTAAAGTGCTGTGGAATATGTGGGAGCTATATAAAAATAAAGATTATTATTATTAGTAAATATGATCTAGGTATATCTAAACAGTGGTTATACACTCACATTGATTGCAACAAAGGTGTTATATACCAGTATCCAATTTACATGTTCATACAGACAGCAGCAGCATACTTTAAAGTTCAATCTATGTGAACGATTTACTAAGTCCAAGTGCCAAATTGCGTTGTCTATAGAATGCAACTTAATGGGTGCCGAGTTTGTCCTGCATCCTTCAGCCCCAGTGTATGTTTCATCCTCACTTCCTCAGTTGTTATCATCCAAGGTGAATGTAAAGAAAGCATGACTGTGAAAGAAGGGGGGGGGGGTTTGGTTAGAAGGGGATCTAGAGAGCGGAGGGATGGAGGAGAAGGAGCAGGGAGAGAGGGGATTAGGGAAAGGGATCACAGAACAGCGGAGAGGTATATACATTATATACATAGCATAATATTTACAATCAGAATAGTACCAGGGATTGTCTTACTTGTTATGAAGTTCGAGGGCGTGCTAGAGCTTAGTAAATGGATCAAGGAAAAGGAATTTCCAGGGCTGTAATATCAAGGCAGTGTGATTAGGTATGCTGTGCAGGTTTGTAACAGAGTACATTGGTGTAGCCAGGAGTTTTTTTTATATATTTGCAGGGTGGTTACCTTAAATAGGTTCCCAGTAGATATGGGGTCACATGGATCTATAAAATATAGTGCAATTGGTTATTAGGAGTGAATATTGTGCTAAGTTGATAGTATAGGGACACTCTCCTGATAGGATTGTACCTTGTGATGGATATCTGACTCGCTCCTGCGTCAGGTATGGTCCCCTTATGGCATTCCCTGGTGTGGTGCATCAGGCAGTGGTGGTCTAGTGGTATAGAGCGGCACTCCTGCGCCTTGCTGTAGCCATCAGTGGTGGCAGTGTGCAGAGGCTGCGCTTTTACATGTGGCACAGCGGCGCTGGACCGGAAATAGGTCACTGGTGGGGGCGTGTCACCGGATGTGACGTTCCGCCGACTCCTTGCTGTGTGCAGTGCTGAATAGAGATGCAGCCGGCACAGAGGGGTTGCCAGGGAGACCAACTGCGCGCATGCGCAAGGGGACAGGACTGTGTCCTTGCACAAGATGCACTGACCATATAGCTGGCCATGGGAATTAAGTAAACAATAGAGATGAGCGTTGTTCGAATCGAACTCTTCGCCAATCTCAAATTCGAGCTGTTTTGGGCGATGTTCGAGCCGTTCGACGAACCCGAACGATTTGAAAAAAATCCGGCTGTTCGAGGTTATGTTCGATAACTGTTCGTGCACCAAAATCGTAACTGGATTTTTTCACAGTAATGCTGATAATCAATGTTAATACACAGTTTGAGTGTACAGCGGGGCGGGGGGAGGGGCAGGGGATGGATCTCTGCAGAAATAATGAAGATCTCACTTTTTTTTTCTCTTTCCCGCATTTACAGTGGGGAGGTGCAATCTGTCAGCCTATCAGCAGCGCACACACGGAGCGAAGTGCTTTTTTTTCACACAAGCAAGGGCATGTGTCATTGGCTGTGTATGTCACATGTCCTTGCCCTATAAGACCCAGCCATTTTCCCCTTCGCCAGCATTTTCTCACTGCTGCAGCTGAGTGTTAGACGGCACCGCTGCTGCTGTGTGCGCGCTATACAGTATAACTGTGTGAATTGCAAGCAAATTGTATCTGAAATAGACAGATAGCTTGGGAGTAGGGACTAGTTCTAATTGCAGCCCTTTTCAGGGCTAGGTTACAGCATTTCCTATGACTTTTAGCAGGCAGGTCTGTGCTCTTAAATAGACAGATAGGTTGGGAGTAGTGACAGCATTTGGCTAAATCTAGCTAAGCAAATCCTTTTGGGGCTCTTGCAGTGTGTGTTAGTCAGTGGAGTAGCCTATCTGTGTTGCAAGCTACACCACCTGTGTATGCAATACAAATTTTTTACTGCGCCTAGCTAAGTAAAACCTTTTGGGCATATTAGCAGTGTGTAGTACTCATTCTATTAGGCCATCTATACTAAGCTCCACCAGCTTTCAAATTGCTAATAATTTTTAGCTGCATCTTGCCTGGAAAATAATTTTGGCCATATTAGCAGTGTGTGGTACTCATTCTATTAGGCCATCTTTACTAAGCTCCACTAGCTTTCAAATTACTAATCATTTTTAGCTGTATCTTGCCTGGAAAATAATTTTGGGCATAGTAGCAGTGTGTGGTACTCATTCTATTAGGCCATCTATACTAAGCTCCACCAGCTTTCAAATTACTAATAATTTTTAGCTGCTTATTGCCTGGAAAATAATTTTGGGCATAGTAGCAGTGTGTGGTACTCATTCTATTAGGCCATCTATACTAAGCTCCACCAGCTTTCAAATTATTAATAATTTTTAGCTGCATCTTGCCTGGAAAATAATTTTGGGCCTGTAGCAGTGTGTGGTGCTCATTCTATTAGGCCATCTATACTAAGCTCCACCAGCTTTCAAATTACTAATAATTTTTAGCTGCATCTTGCCTGGAAATAATTTTGGGCATAGTAGCAGTGTGTGATACTCATTCTAGTAGGCCATCTATAGTAAGCTCCACCATCTCTCAAATTACTAATAATTTTTAGCTGCATCTTGCCTGGAAAATAATTTTGGGCCTGTAGCAGTGTGTGGTACTCATTCTATTAGGCCATCTATACTAAGCTCCACCAGCTTTCAAATTACTAATAATTTTTAGCTGCATCTTGCCTGGAAAATAATTTTGGGCCTGTAGCAGTGTGTGGTACTCATTTTATTAGGCCATCTATACTAAGCTCCACCTGCTTTCAAATTAATAATAATTTTTGTTCTCTCTGAACGTGTGTTCAGCGCTGCTGGTGGTATGCTGACAGATAAGCGCACGCGGCTGTCCACTGACAATGTAGACAGACTCACGTTCATAAAGATGAACAAATCATGGATCCGCAAGGACTTTTCTACCTCTGTGTCATCCTGGGGAGAGTAAAAGCTTGATGATTTGTTAATATCACCTCACCAACCGTTTTAAGCAACTCTGGGGCAATTAATGGCACTTAAGTGGTGTCTGTGCCCCAAATTTTTGGAAAAAATGGAGACTGTTTTTGGAGTCCCCTTGCTGTGTTTTACGTGACGTTGGCATCGTCAATTACAGGTGGGTTGGGTCTCTCCCCCCCCTTTTGACCGTAAGAAACTACATACACTATGGCTTAGGGTAACACAGATGGTTGAGTCAGGCCGTATGAGGTCTGCTTTATCTCCTTCCAGTTGTCCGCCTCTGTCTCTTATAAATTTTGGCATCCAAATATTTATTAGCCACCTTGTCCGTTCGATGGCCGTGATGTCTCGGGCACCTTGCCATACCGCGCTCGGCACAATCTCTGACTATTTTTGTGAAAAATTCTCTGAATTGCTCAGTGTCTAGTTTCATTATTGCCATTAGTTATGCGCTCTTGTGATAACCTAGGTCATTTCCCCCGGCCTGTATAACTAAGATGACCGGACCTCTTGCCTCTCTCCCTACCATGATTACCTCCATTAGTACCTGTGGCCATTGCAGGCCTCTAATACCTCTCCAGTTGAAATATGTGTTATGAAACTCTAATTTTCTCCCGCCTGGGTGGACTTTCGCCCTTTTTCTGCCCAATATATATACGAGTGGCCTATCACCCACACTGTTGGCTTAGCGTCACCTGTAAAAGAAACAAACCACGTTAGGATAACAAGTCCGGTCTTATGTATCTCACCAAACACGTGGATCGCCATCTCCCTATCCTCTGAACTCCCGTTTGTGACAGTCCTGCTCTTGCTGCTTCCGTGGCCTCGCCTATGCGGAATGAGTGTGTCCCATAATCTTTGGGGTGGTTCCCTGCCGATGTTATGCATTTATTAAATATAGCTTGGAACTGGTATCTTGATAATGGCGTTCCATCAATGTGTGATAAGAAGAAATTACTTTGTGATCTGATGGTTATATATGTTTTTACTATTGTTACCCGACTCAGCGTACCATTTGTGGGTTGTAGAAGTACCCAAGTGCCCCTGCCCGCTGGAACCATTTTCGATTTGCGTATGCGTAGACGTATTGCATTATTGGCTATGACTACGTCCTGGTGTAATAAGCCTCCACTGGTGTTAATTTTGGATTGAGGGACTAATTCGCTTATGCATAGCGCCCCGAAGAAGGCGATCGCAAATACAGTAGTGTTGCTTCAAATTGTGAGTATCATGTTAATGGTGTTAGGAATATGATGTGAGAAATCAGTTTTAGTGACACGGGACGGGACGGCTACACTCCTGACTTGGCTGACCCCTTTTCCACTCTTTTATGGATTGTCTGATGATGAATTTCTTTGTCACATCTCCCCAATTCAGTAGTTGGAAGTGAAATGCTGCTCCAGTCAGCCACCGCTGCGCTGACGCCCCTGATATGCCCCTCATCATTAGCTGGTGGAGAAATTCTATGGTGACTTGTAATCTGGTTTGTTCACATTGGTCAACCCGTCTGCCTGCTACTAGTCGTGTCCACTGTTCCCATGCCTTACCGTATGCTTGACACATCGACGGGCCAACTGACGCTCTGATTAATGGCATCAACTATTCTCCACTAGATCCCATAGGGAGGCTGGGCAACTGTTGCCCGATGGGTGGGCGTTGGGGAGGAGCTCTGTGAAAATCTGCCAATTGAATTGTGATAAAGCGTTAGCAGCAGCGCTAGACCCCTCAGCATCGTGGCTAGCGTGGACCCATACATTGAGTTTTAGGCACAGGAATGCTAGCCGGAGTAGTAGGCCTAGCACTGGGAGAGACGATGATGCCATATTATTAATGAAGTGCGCTAGGCTGGTGTTTTTTGTTATGAAGAGTATATTTTTGTTAGCCAAGCGCGAGCCCCATATTTCTATTGCTACCACTATTGGAAACAGTTCCAGGACTGTCTATTTTTTGTCAGCACTTGTTCGGCCCATAAGCTTGTGCACCATTGGTTATTTAGTATCGCTGCATATCCGCCTGATTCTGCCGCCCCGGTGAATAATCTTAGTTGAATGTTGGACTGTTCTGCTGACATAAATAACGTGTGACCGTTGAATGATTATAAGAAGGTTTTCCACACCTCTAAGTCCACCCGTAGCTGCCTGCTGATTCTGATTGTATGACTCGGTTTAGATGCCCCTTTTGTTGCGGGCGATAAATGAAGAGAAAAAACCCTGCCGACTGGCATCACCCGGCTCGCAAACACGAGGAGACCTAGTAATACTTGCATCTGCTGTAGTGTTACTTTCCATACTGCGCAAAAAACCTAGATCAGGTGTAATGTTTTGGTATTTTTTCCCATGGGAGGCGGAACAACCTTGCTGTGGTGTCGATTTCGATGCCTAAGAACGATTTTTTTTAGTTGTGGGGCCTATGTTTTTGGTTGGGCATAATGGGACTCCAAACCGACGGGAGATGTTTGTGAATTCGTTGAGTAAGGGGCAGCGAAAGTGGATGACCAATCGCCACATGGCAGAAAAAGAAAGGAAAAAATCAGCTCACCCACCTAGAAGATCAACAGCACGGAGCCAGGAGTGCTATCAGACGAACATGAGGAACCAGGAAGATCCAGCTGAACAAATCTTCTAAAATCCACTTTTTATTGGGTCATACAAAAAATATTTTAAAAGTCCACCTTGGAAAAGAACAGCAAACGCGTTTCGAACTAAAGGTTCTTAATCATTGCATAGCAAAAAAACAGCAAGGAAGTGGTATTAATATGTCATGTCCTGCTATGCACTTGTTCAAGGCTGAGTTAATCAGAAATTTAAACACACATACCATGTTAAAATCATATAGCATAGAAACAATGCATATAAATGTAAATAATCCAAAAGAAAAAGAAAAGAAAAAAAAGGAACATATATATAATAATAATCTATAAATGATCATTCATATGATACATCAAATCATGTCTGATGTTTAAACCCGCTGGTACACGTGTATTTAAAGTATAAATCCACCAACTTTCTCTATTAAGGAGCTTTCTCCTATAATCATCCACCAAATCTCCACCAATCGCCATGGCCCACGGAGTGGCCACCACAGTCAGTGAATCCTTCCTTATTTAGTATAGAGTCTACCAATACTTTGGGCGTATTAGCCCAGCTGCGAAGCAAGTTGCACCGCTTGTGTATCTAAAAATAATTTTTAACTGCATCTAGCCTAGGCAGACTGTGGGGACCCCCAACCAAACCCAGACGCTCTGCATCTAACCCAGCCAATCATTTGATAGTATTGCTAGTAGCAGAGTCGCATGGTCTCTAAACCTTGCATAGCCTGTGCATTTTTTCAGATCGATAAGGATGACCCAACTCGTGTTATCTGTAACATTTGTCACCAAAAGCTAAGTAGAGGCCAAAAAATCCATAGTTTGAGTACTTCATGCATGAACCATCACACGGATATGAAGCATAAGTTGCAGTGCAAAGCTCACTGTGCTACAATGCGGCCTAGCGGGCCGGGACAACCACCATCTGCCCCACCTGTGTCATTCTGGGGAGACTAAAAGCTTGAGTATTTTGGAAAATCACCTCACCAACCATTTTAAGCAACTCTGGGACAATTGATGCCACTTAAGTGGTGTCTGTGCCACAATTTTGGGAAAAAATGGAGACTCTTTTTGGAGTCCCCTTGCTGTGTTTTACATGACGTTGCCATCGTCAATTCCAGGTGGGTCGGGTCTCCCCCCCCTTTTAACCGTAAGAAACTACATACACTATGGCTTGGCGTAACACAGATGGTTGAGTCTGAAGAGCTGTTTACTCATACTATAGCCTGGGAATCAGAGGTCTGCTCCAAAGCTTCAGTGTCTGCTAGTTAGCGGAGTAGCCACCGCCTGTAGATCTAATTACAATTTTTTTTTTCAAATTCAAGTTTTTTTTATTTTTGTGTTGAAAAAGTACAAGAAAATACAATATACATAGTAAAAGGGGTAGTATAACTATAAATCTATGCATAACCACAGTACATTGGGGGGTACAAGGAGGGTTTTCCATCAATATCCAGATCAAGCATGTATTTTTCCATATGAAAGATAGAGAGAGAGAGGGAGCGGACCACGGCAGACCACCAATCAATAGAGTGCGATTATGATCATTGTTGTGCCGACATCACGGATAACTTTAGTTGGGGGCTAGATGGTAGGCGTCAGAGTTTTGCAAATCAATCCAATCCCTCCAAATCACACAGTATCTATCAACATCAGCCGGTGAGATGGCAATCAAATGCTCCATCCTATTAAGGAGGGAGATCTCCGCAAACCATTCCTCCACAGTGGGTGGGTCTCTGCTTTTCCAGTGTCGTGGAATGACATTCTTAGCCGCCTGTATTAGGTAGCCTATTGATGACCTTTTATAACTACGTTTACTTATTGGTAACATTGATAAAAGGAGGGCTTCTGGCGTATTAGGGATAGTCAAACCAGTTATTTTCTCAATCATGGGAACCACCTTTGCCCAAAATGCATTTATTATAGGGCATGCCCACCATATGTGTGACATTGTCCCTTCCCCCTCCCCACATCTCCAACATCTATCTGAGACCACTGGATACCATCTATGAAGGACTGCTGGTACCCGGTACCATCTAGAGATAATTTTGAAGGAGGTTTCCTGAGCTTTGAACCCTATTGAGGTTTTATGTGTTAGGAAGAAACATTCATCCCATTGTGAGTCAAAGAAGGACTTCCCCAGTTCCCTTTCCCATGCACCGCAGAATCCTGGCCTCTTGTCTGTTACCTGGGCAATGAGGAGATTATACAGTAGGGAGATGGAGTGTGTAGGGGGTGACAATGATAGGCTCAATTTTTCAAAGTTTGTGAGATCTCTATGAAGATGTGAGCGCTTCTTCACAGTTGGATAGAAGTGTTGTAACTGGCTATATTCAAAATTAGCCTTCGGGGAAGTGGCTCTTCCCTGTAACAAGTCATTGAGGGGGAGCAGTAAAGTATTGGAGATGACATGAGAAAATAATATTGGATGGGATTTATTTGAACCGAGAAATCTATTTGCAGATAGTCCTGGTGAGAAATCTGGATTATCTGAAATCGGGAGCAAGGGGCCCTGGGGGTCGATTGAGGATAAGCTTTTTTTTTGGGATCTCAAAGCCAAAGCAGTGGCATAAGTACTATATGACATGAGGCCAAGAGAGGGGACAATTAAATGGGCGCACCATGGGAGAGTGGTAAGAGCTTTAGGACAAATGGATTGAGCTATTTTGACCCACAATTTCCCCTCCGAATGATGGAAGAAGTCCAGGATTCTAGCGTGTACTGCTGCCATGTAATACCTTCTACAATCCAGAAGGCTAAGGCCCCCCTTTTGTTTGTGTCTGATCAGAACGTCCCCCCGAATGCATGGACGCCCACTTGCCCAGATAAATCTGCAAAAGCTACTGCGTAGTCTTTTCCAAAAATTTGAGGGAATTACCACGGGAATGGTTTGGAAGAGGTATAAGAGTTTAGGTAGGACGTTTATTTTTAGTATATTTATTCTGCTGAACCAGGAAAAATCCTTCACCGGCCAAGAAGTAAGATCTCCATGGAGTTGTTCAATAAAGGGCCCAAAATTAAGATAAAATAGATGGGTGAGGTCTCTATGAATACGAATTCATAAGTATTTGATACCCTGTGAGGGCCAGGCAAAGGGAAAGTTGGACTGGGTTGAATCCTGTATGGATTTGGGGAGGGAGACATCGAGGGCCTCAGACTTCGCTGCATTGATTTTAAAACTTGACCATGTACCAAAGTGGTCTATTTCAGCCATAACAGCAGTGATGGATATATGTGGTTGAGTGATATATACTAGGACATCATCAGCAAATGCAGAGCACTTGTACTCGGTGCCTCCCACCTCAATCCCCCTAATATTGTGGTTATCGTGAATTGATGAGAGCAGGTGCTCCATCACTAGGATGTATAAGAGAGGGGACAGAGGACATCCCTGCCTTGTCCCATTGGTGATTATGAAAGGTGATGATAATGTTCCATTTATCTTCAGCCTAGCTGACGGATTGCGATACAGGGCCATGATTTTGGCTATAAAAGGGTCCCCTACCCCAAGCTTTTTAAGAGAATAATATATGGCGTGCCAGGAGACTCTATGGAATGGTTTCTCAGCATCCAACGAGAGTATCTAATTACAAATTTTTAACTGCATCTAGCCCAAGCAATACTTTGTGCCTAGTAGCAGTGTCTGCTAGTCAGCGGATTAACCCAGCTGTTAAGCAAGCTACACCACCTGGTGTTTGGACACTTAATTTTTTCAAAGGAAATGGTTCGGGCCCCTGGGACACTCAGTGAAGAGCATCGGGGAGGCACCCCAAGGCACAGAGGCTGGGACTGGCGGTAGGACGCCTTGCGGTGGACCGCCAAGCTCGATCCTTATAAAAGCTTTTTAACTGCAGCAGCTTTAGTGGACGCTACTGGAGCTGGAATTACCGCGGCTGCTGGCGTGAGACTTGCCCTCCAATAGATCCTTGTAAATGGATTTAAAGTGTATTCATTCAAATTAGAGAGACAATTTAACTTAAAAAGATTAGACCTGCCTCGACCCACCAGCGGACAGGCACCAGTATTGGGAGAGGGGGGCTGGCCGTCAGGGTCCACCGCGGCTCTGGCACAAACTCGGCGACACGGAGGTCGCACGGGCAGGAACGGACTGGCCGTGTCGGCTTCGCACTTTTTTGGTTTTAGAAGGGCATGACATGCCTATATCTGTGTCTCCCCCTCCTTTTACTCCTCCACCTCTTTTCTTTTCGCATGACTATATGTACTTGTCACTTTTCCATGTGTTAGTTGTGTCTTCTGAGCAGTTTGTCAGCTTTTGGACACCTTTGAAGTGTTTTCTATGTGTTTTCTATGTGTTTCTATGTGTTTTTGTTTGCCTGCCATTGGTTTTAACGGTGTTCGAAGGTGTTCGACGAACAGTTCGACGAACAGTTCGACGAACATACGGGTGTTCGACGAACCGAACCGAACTCGAACACTACGGGGGTGGCTCAACACTAGTAAACAACAACAGAGGGGCACTATGTGGGAAGGGGGGGATCTGGAGTAAGGGGCGGATCAGGGTAAAGCATAATTCAAAGGTGCAGGCACTCACCAAGGGGGTAAATTGAAGTCAGTGTGTCTGTAAAAAGGAATAAATAGATTAGTGAACCCAGTCTATTTCTCTATTCAGACCATTGGGGGAAATGGTCTGCAAGGTGTAAATCCTATATGATTCACGTTGTCTGAGTAGTTTCACGTGATTTCCCCCCCTCCTGGGTCTGGGTACATGTTCAATCACCTGAAAGCGGAGCTGTGCCACAGTATGCTTGGCTTTGGAAAAATGATCTGGTAGTGGTAACCAATTTTTGCCACATCTAATGGTGGATTTATGACTCACTATGCGGTCCCTGATATGTTGTGTAGTTTCTCCTACATATAGGAGGCCACATGGACATTTCACTACATAAAAACAAAGTTCGAGTCACATGTAAAAAATCCCTTAATGGGATAGCTCTTGCCAGTTCTGGGGTGCATGATGGTATCTGATTTAATAATGTTAGAGCAGGCGGCACAACCCAGGCAGGGGAAGGTGCCATGTTTCCGGGCACTGAGGATATGTTGGGATGAGGTGATAAGTGTGCTCCCTAAGTCAGCTCTGATGATTTTGTCTTTAATGTTCGGCGCTCTCCTGGTACACATTAAAGCTGGGGCTGTGAAGACTGGTATCTCTGGGTACGCTTTAGTCAGGAGGGGCCAATGTTTCCTTATGGTAGTATGAACCTTAGATATAAGTGGATGATTAGTGTGAACAAAGGGCACCCGTTCAACTCTGGGGGTGGGGGGATTTGACGTGGTGGGCTCCAGTGTTCTTGATCTCTCGCTAACCAGGATTTGGCTGGGATAGTTCCTTTCTCGAAATTTTTGTGACATTTCGTCTAAACGTTGAGGGATCAGGTTGGGATTTGAAACAATACGTTTGACCCTATGAAATTGGGAGCGGGGAAGACTATTCTTAGTGGATTTTGAGTGGCAGCTTGAGTAGTGTAATAGACTGTTACAGTCAGTTGGTTTTGAAAAGAGGTCCGTAGTAAAGGTGCCATCATCCTCATG
Source organism: Phyllobates terribilis (assembly GCF_046119375.1). Classification (NCBI taxonomy): domain Eukaryota; kingdom Metazoa; phylum Chordata; class Amphibia; order Anura; family Dendrobatidae; genus Phyllobates; species Phyllobates terribilis. The sequence continues at coordinate 299,541,948 of NW_027362771.1, forward strand.
GATAACTAATGTGTCCAAGAAGGAAATTTGTTTTGAATCGTGGTTCAGTGTGAACTGTAGTTCCTGTCTGATAGCGTTAAGCGTGGAGACAAAGGAAGTGAGTTTATCGAGTGGCCCTTGCCAGATGAGGAAAACGTCTATGTATAGATCGTAGTTGGTACAGTGGTTGATCAAGAGCTCATTAGAGTAGATGTAGTCCTCTTCAAATTTGTGCATGTAAGCGTTAGCGTAAGCTGGCGCTACGTTCGAGCCCATTGTGGTCCCCTGTTGCTGCACAAAAAATTTGTCCCTGAACATAAAGAAGTTTTCATGGAGAACTAGGGATAATAGTTAGAGACAGAATTGTACTTAATTGGGAGGTAAATTGGATTGTGTAAATAGGTGACATGAAGCTTCTAGACTCTTGCTGTGAGTGATGGAGGTATAGAGGCTACAGACATCCATCGTGGCCAACAGGCTGTCGTGTTAGATTGCTAGCAGAGTTTTGATGATATTCAGAAACTCACTGGTGTCTAGTATAAAGGCTCGTGTTCTTTGAACCAGAGGGGTCATAATTTTTTTGCGATAAATGGCCTGAGGGGAGAGGACTGAGTCAGTGGAGGCCACAATCGGTCGGCCTGGTGGGTTGGTCAATGATTTATGGATCTTTGGAAAGATGTAAAAAACTGGTGTGATGGGGTGTTGATTGGTCAGGAACGATACAGTGTTGGGATCTATTGTGTTAAGATTTAGGTGTCTGGTCAGTATCTCTTTGATCTTGGCCTGGATGGTGAAAGTGGGGTCATTGTTGATCCGTCTGTATGTAGTCATTAGTGTTGAGCGAGCACTAAAATGCTCGGGTGCTTGAAGCTCGGGCCGAGCTCGCCGTGATACTCGGGTGCTCGACCCGAGCAATGAGCCCAATGTTAGTCTATGGGAGACTCGAGCATTTTTGCGGTGGCACCCCCGGCAGTCTTTTAAAAGCCTAACAAGTGCCCAAAACGATAGTGACAGTGCTCAAATGACATGGGGACAGCATGGGGATCGCCCAGGAAGCATTTTTGACCCCCAGGTCACTGCTGTCAACAACGTGGTCAGAGGTATTAAGCCACTTTTACAGGCTCACAATAAAACGTTCATAAACGAAAGTGAAACTTTTTTCCTGTGAAATATGTTAAGGAACATCCTTTCCAGGGTAAAGACTTGTGTATAAGTTAAAATAAATGACCAAAAACAAAAATACTCCTCCACACCTTCGGCTATGTTTACAAGTAGCATTTTTTATGCATTTTTGCACTTTTGTATTGCTTTCAACTATGACAAATGCATTCACCGTGAAATGTCATTTTAACATTTTACAACCTTATCTGGCCATGTGCTGTGTGACACATGCATAAAGTGCTGAAAAGACAAGGGAACAGCATGGGGAAGACCCCTGGAAGCATCTCTGACTCCCAGGTCACTGTCTAAAAGTGTGCCCATCATAAGTGATCCTTACCGCATCAGAAGATGCAGACTTGCAACTATCCCCATGCAAGTTCTAGTCCCAGGGCAGTGTTCAATTGTACCTCCCCCATTCCTTGCAATACAAGCTCAAGTATGCAGCCTGCCACCCACCCATCCCCAGGCTGCAATACCATACTGCTTGCTTGCTTGAACTTGAAATTGGGCCTTTTAGGCATGTGGAGGCGGAATCTGGCCACCACGTCATGGCTGTTTTGGCGGCCTGGAATCCATACTCAGTCCCAAGCCGCCCAGCGGCCGGGTGTACATACTCGGTCCCCAGCCGCCCCGCGGCCGGGTGTCCACACACGGTCCCCAGCCGCCTGGGGGCAGCCGGGTGTCCATAAACGGTCCCCAGCCGCCCCTATTTCTCCTTGGAACATCCCCCCACACACTTTTCTTAGCCCGGCCTGCTTTAGGCAGCATTGGATGAGCCCACCAGAGAACCAGACTCCTCCGGTGGGCCCTGACTTCTCCATCGGTGGAGTTGAGAGTGCCAAGGTGAGGAGCATGATGATGATGACAGAAGTTAGCATCTGCTATGTTTTCTTTTAATGCAAGTGTAAGTGTGCAGCCTGCCAACCCACCCATCCCCAGACTGCAATTCCATACTGCTAGCTTGCACTTGAAATGGGGCCTTTTAGTTTGGAGGGGGCCGAAGCTGGCCACTACCTCATGGCTGCTTCGGCAGCGAGGTATCCATACTTAGTGCCCAGCTGCCCATATTTGTCCTGGTGTGCCTTATACATAAGATTAAGCGCGTATACCAAAACATTACCTGTGCCCTCCCCAGTGCATTTAGTGGGAAGGAGAGCCTATTCCGCTGTAGTGTGTGCATGTCAAACCCCTGTTCATGGTACATGCGAAGATGCCTCCCACGTTGCACCTGTCGTTGCAGACTTGCAATTATCCCCATTCACGTTCTTGTCCCAGGGCAGTGTTCAATTGTACCTCTCCCATTCCTTGCAATGCAAGCGCAAGTATGCAGCCTGCCACCCACCCACCCCCAGGCTGCAATACCATACTGCTTGCTTGCTTGCACTTTAAATTGGGCCTTTCAGGCATGTGGAGGCGGAATCTGGCCACCACGCCATGGCTGTGTCGGCGGCCTGGTATCCATACTCAGTCCCCAGCCGCCTGGTGGCCGGGTGTCCCCGCTTGCTCCCCAGCCTCCAGGGGGTGGCCGGGTGTCCATACTCGGTCCCCAGCCACCCCTATTTGTCCCGGTAACCTTTCCCACACTTTTCTTAGCCTGGCCTGCTTTAGGGCAGCATTGGCTGAGCCCACCGGACTATCAGACTCCTCCGGTGGGCCCTGGCTTCTCCATCAGGGGAGTTGAGAGTGCCAAGGTGAGGAGCATGATGAGGATGATAGAAGTTAGCATCTGCTTTGTTTTGTTGTAATCCAAGCGCATGAATGTAGTAGCGGCTAGGCCTGAGGTGGTCAGCGTTTTGGCGCATATCCTACCTCCTCCGAGGATTGCTGGATGTTTTCCTTCTACTATCTAAGTTCTATGACTCCCATTAAAACAAAGCTTCAGGTGATAAATGATGGATGAGGTAGTGGCAAAGGAGAAAGAGCAGGAGGAACAGGGACCATTCACATCAATATCAGGCCAGTCAACCAGATATGTCTTGTAGGATATGTTTCTGTAACAAAAGGAGCGGTTCGGCTACACAGTTATAGAGCATACAGTGAGTGCAATGCCTACCAAAAATTTCGAGCCACTCCAATGCCCCTTGGAAATGACATGGAGGTCAGAGGGCATTAACTAAACCTTTTTTTCCATTTATAGCAACTGGGTCTCCCGTGAACTGTTGGCCTAAGCAGTGAATGGAAGGCTTTCCAAAAATTATGAGGAACTGCAATGCCCCTTACAAGAGCCATGTGTGGCACCCCAGGGGTCCGGTCACCACAGTAATAGAGATATTACGTCGGAGAGCAAGTGGGAGGTTTCCTGGCCAGGATCCCTTAAACATGCAACATCCTCCTGCCCCAATCCTGGGAGGGGAGAATTCTGCCCTTATAAACTGGATCTGGGGCGGGGTTGAATGAGTCAGAGAACAGTCAGAGTCAGAGTGAGAGCAAGGGAAAGTAACAGCAAGGACCTCTGTAGGAGCTAGGAGCTAAAGACCAGGGGCTGGAAGCTGAGCAGAGCTCGCCCTGGCAGAAGACAATAGGAATCGGACACAGGAGTCCGAAGCTGTGAGGACTTATATATCCAGCAGCAGAAACCAGCCGGCAGGGGATTTCAGGTCCTCTGGCCATAGAAGCCCGGAGGCTCAGTCACAAGCAAGGGACCAGCACCGCCGTCGTGGAGCGGAGGCTAACAGAAGGTCCCAAGTCACCAGCCATACGGGTGAGCACTACACGGTACACTCAGGGACGTGGGCTACTTCTACCCGCTTACAGCAAGGTAGCCAGGAAGAGTGCAGACAGAAGGGGAGGCCTACAACTCCACCTGGCCAGGGGAACTCCTGATTGCTCACAGACTGACCAGGCCTCTTATGCTAGCCAGTACTCCCGGGAGGGTCTACCTTATAATCATCAGTAAAGACCCTGAACTGCACTGCAAAGACTCTGAGTCATTCTTGCTGCGCTCGTGCACCATCACCCCCATCATCCACACTCACTGCCCTGAGGCTATACTCCTCCCGAGGGGAGTTATCCCATTCTATGCTGCGCACACAACACCAGCCTCAGCGGTCTGCCTCGCAGCGGTGGTACTCCCTGACCGCAATCCACGGGTGGCGCAGTCGGACAATTAACCTCAAAACCTAAGAAAGACTGCCACTGGTTTGACCAGCCTGAGCCACGGGACCTGGTCACTGCCACGGAGACTACAGACCCCAGAGACCCGGCACCGGGTATCCCACACAAGTGTACACACGGCCCAGGGGGCGCGTCACATGCAGTACAGCATATTACAAACATAAGTCCCATTATTGGGGAGTGGGTGTCCCATGGTATTTGCTTATGCTTTCCAAACAAAAGCTGCCAAAAACTAGGACGGAGCAACTTGCAATGCCCCTTACAAGAGCCATGGAGTACAGCATATTACAAACATAAGTCCCATTATTGGGGAGTGGGTGTCCCATAGTATTTGCTGATGCTTTTCCAGCAAAAGCTGCCAAAAATTAGGACGGAGCAACTTGCAATGCCCCTTACAAGAGCCATGCAGTACAGCATATTAAAAACATAAGTCCCATTATTGGGGAGTGGGTGTCCCATAGTATTTGCTTATGCTTTCCCAGCAAAAGCTGCCAAAAATTAGGACGGAGCAACTTGCAATGCCCCTTACAAGAGCCATGCAGTACAGCATATTGCAAACATAAGTCCCATTATTGGGGAGTGGGTGTCCCATAGTATTTGCTTATGCTTTCCCAGCAAAAGCTGCCAAAAATTAGGACGGAGCAACTTGCAATGCCCCTTACAAGAGCCATGCAGTACAGCATATTACAAACATAAGTCCCATTATTGGGGAGTGGGTGTCCAGTAGTATTTGCTTATGCTTTCCCAGCAAAAGCTGCCAAAAATTAGGATGGAGCAACTTGCAATGCCCCTTACAAGAGCCATGCAGTACAGCATATTGCAAACATAAGTCCCATTATTGGGGAGTGGGTGTCCCATAGTATTTGCTTATGCTTTCCCAGCAAAAGCTGCCAAAAATTAGGACGGAGCAACTTGCAATGCCCCTTACAAGAGCCATGCAGTACAGCATATTACAAACATAAGTCCCATTATTGGGGAGTGGGTGTCCAGTAGTATTTGCTTATGCTTTCCCAGCAAAAGCTGCCAAAAATTAGGACGGAGCAACTTGCAATGCCCCTTACAAGAGCCATACAGTACAGCATATTACAAACATAAGTCCCATTATTGGGGAGTGGGTGTCCCATAGTATTTGCTTATGCTTTCCAAGCAAAAGCTGCCAAAAATTAGGACGGAGCAACTTGCAATGCCCCTTACAAGAAACATGCAGTACAGCATATTACAAACATAAGTCCCATTATTGGGGAGTGGGTGTCCCATAGTATTTGCTTATGCCTTGCAAGCAAAAGCTGCCAAAAATAAGGACGGAGGAACTTGCAATGCTGGCACCTTGGTGGTATAGTGGTGGTGGAGGCTGAGGATAAGGAGAAGAAGATTAAACAGCCGAAACGAGGAAGCGTATACCCATGTGTGGGTGTGAAGCGGTGCATGTGAATACACCTCCCGAAATAACACAGTGGATTTGACTTTATGTTACTCTGCTGTCATTTGGTGGTGATGAGAAGTCTGGCCCAATCCAGCCCTTGTTCATTTTGAGAAGGGTCAGCTTGTCAGCATTGTCAGTTGACAGGCGAGTGCGCTTATCAGTTATAATTCCCCCAGCGGCACTAAAAACACGCTCCGATAACACGCTAGCGGCAGGGCAGGCCAGGACCTCCAAGGCGTACAGAGCGAGTTCATTCCAAGTGTCCAGCTTGGATACCCAATAATTAAAAGGCACAGAGGAATCACGGAGGACGCTGGTACGATCGGCAAGGTACTCCCTCACCATCTTTTGAAACTTTCCACTCCTTGTGAGAGTACCCCGCGCCTCAGGGCCTGTAAGCTGGGCGGGTGTCAGAAACTGTCCCAGAATGTTGACAGTGTTCCCCTGCCTCTGCTGGATTGGAGTTGCATCTCTCTCGCCTGTACGCCTTGGTTGGGCAACGAACTGTGACCTCTGCCGCTAGCGTGTTCAGATGGGAATTTTTTTAAGAGTTCTGCAGCAAGGGCTTTCTGGTATTGCCCCATTTTTGTAGACCTCTCCACCTCAGGAATAAGAGAGTGAAAGTTCTCCTTATAGCGGGGGTCTACAAGTGTCACCAACCAGTAATGACTGTCACCCAACATTTTGACAACGCGAGGGTCACGGTTAAGACAGCGTAACATAAAGTCAGCCATGCGTGCCAGACTGGTAACGGGCAATATTTCCATGTCCTCACCAATGTGACGACTGACCATGCTCTCCTCCTCCTCTTCCTCCTCCCCCCTGTCCTCAGGCCACCCACGTAGAACCGACGGTATGACACTTGTACAGGCACTACCGTCTACAACGCATGATAGCAGCTCCTGTTCTTCCTCCTCCTCCTCCTCCTCTCCCTCATTGTACCCCAATGCACATTGGGATGAGATGAGGCAGGGCTGTGTGTAATCACCCGCTACGGCTTCTTGATCCATCTCATCATACTCTGGCTGCAATGCCTCCTCTTTAAATCTCTGCAGAGAGCGTTGCAAAAGACAGACAAGTGGGATGCTGACACTAATGATGGCGTCATCGCCACTCACCATCTTGGTGGCCTCCTCAAAGTTTGTCAGGATGGTACATATGTCAGACATCCAGGTCCACTAATGAGGTCTTATGTGTGGAGTCTGACCTGAATATCGACGGCCTTGTTGCAGCTGGTACTCCACAACTGCTCTCTTCTGCTCACAAATCCTTTGCAACATGTGGAGGGTAGAGTTCCAACGTGTGGGGACATCACACACCAGTCGGTGTGCCGGAAGCTGCAAACGCTGCTACAACACAGCAAGGGCGGCGGAAGCTGTAGCCGACTTGCGAAAATGAGCTGACAGGCGGCGTACTTTCACGAGCAGATCTGGCAACTCGGGGTACAATTTAAGAAACCGCTGAACCACGAGGTTAAGCACATGAGCCAGGCATGGTACGTGTGTGATCTCACCTCGCCTCAGAGCCGCCACCAGGTTACGGCCATTGTCACACACGACCATGCCGGGATGTAGGTTCAGCGGTCTCAGCCACAGATCTGCCTGCTCTTTCACAGCTGTCCACAACTCACAAGCAGTGTGAGGTTTATCACCTAAGCTTATGAGTTTCAGCACAGCCTGTTGCCGCTTGGCGGAGGCAGTGCTGCAATGCTTCCAGCTTGGAACTGATGTGGTGATATCTGAGATGGAGGCTGAACATGAGGAGGAGGAGGAGGAGGATGCGCAGGAGCTGTACACTGTGGGGGCAACTCTGACTGACATAGGGCCCGCAATCCTCGGTGTGGGGAGGATGTGTTCCGTCCCAAGGTCCGACTGGGTCCCGGCTTCCACTATGTTTACCCAGTGTGCCGTGAGAGAGATGTACCGTCCCTGGCCACAAGCACCTGTCCACGTGTCCGTTGTCACGTGGACTCTCCCAGTAACTGCGTTGTTGAGGGCACGGCAGATGCTTTGGGACACGTGCTTGTGTAGTGCGGGGATGGCACACCGGGCAAAATAGTGTCGGCTGGGGACTGAGTACTGAGGGACGGCCACCGCCATAAGATGGCGGAAGGATTCCGTCTCCACCAGCCTAAAAGGCAGCATTTCCAATGCAAGCAGTCGTGAAATGTGCGAATTTAGGACTGTGGCCTGTGGGGCGTTAGCTGCGAATTTCCGCTTTCGTTCAAAGGTCTGGGATATGGACAATTGAACGCTGCGGTGGGACGTGGACGTGGACGTTGATGCTGTTTCTTGAGAAACTGCCATAACAAGTGAAGACTGAAAGGAGGGGGCATCTTTACATGCAGTATGGAGAGGGGATTGCCTTGCACACACAACAGGGGGTTCTATTGCACGCACAACAGTGGAAGAAGCAGTGGTGACACCCGCTGACACTGGTCGTGGACCCTGGGTTTCGCCCCACAAAGTCGGGTGCTTTGCTGCCATGTGCCTGATCATGCTGGTGGTGGTCAGGCTGGTAGTTTTGTCACCCCTGCTGATGCTGGCATGGCAGGTGGAACATATGGCCTTTTTGGGGTTATCAGCAGAGTCTTTAAAAAAATTCCAGACTCTGGAAGACCTACCGCTTGTACTGGCAACGTCCCTCGTGTTGGTGTTACGGGGAATGGTTGCCTGTAGTGTTGAGCCACCCCCGTAGTGTTCGAGTTCGGTTCGGTTCGTCGAACACCCGTGAGTTTGCCGAATTGTTCGTCGAACTGTTCGTCGAACACCTTCGAACACCGTTAAAACCAATGGCAGGCAAACAAAAACACATAGAAACACATAGAAAACACCTTCAAAGGTGTCCAAAAGCTGACAAACTGCTCAGAAGACACAACTAACACATGGAAAAGTGACAAGTACATATAGCCATGCGAAAAGAAAAGAGGTGGAGGAGTAAAAGGAGGGGGAGACACAGATATGGGCATGTCATGCCCTTCTAAAATCCAAAAAGTGAGAAGCCGACATGGCCAGTCCGCTCCTGCCGTGCCACCTCCGTGTCGCCGGGTTTGTGCCAGAGCCGCGGTGAACCCTGACGGCCAGCCCCCCTCTCCCAATACTGGTGCCTGTCCGCTGGTGGGTCGAGCGAGCCCTCCTGTGGTGGAGGCAGCTCTAAGCTTTTTAATTTAAATTGTCTCTCTAATTTGAATGAATACACTTTAAATCCATTTACAAGGATCTATTGGAGGGCAAGTCTCATGCCAGCAGCCGCGTAATTCCAGCTCCAGTAGCGTCCACTAAAGCTGCTGCAGTTAAAAAGCTTTTATAAGGATCGAGCTCAGCTGTCCACCACAAGGCATCCTGCTGCCAGTCCCAGCCCCTATGCCTTGGGGTGCCTCCTGATGCTCTTCACTGAGTATCCCGTGGTCCCAAAGCATTTCCTTTGAAAAAATTAAGTGTCCAAACAACAGGTGGTGTAGCTTGCTTAACAGCCGTGATAATCCGCTGACTAGCAGACACTGCTACTAGGCACAAAGTATTTCCTGGGCTAGATGCAGTTAAAAATTTGGAATTAGATACTCTCGTTGGATGCTGAGAAAGCATTCCATTGAGTCTCTTGTCACGCCATATATGATTCTCTTAAAAAGTTTGGGGTAGGGGTCTAGGGGACCCTTTTATAGCCAAAATCACGGCCCTGTATCGCAAAACGTCACCTAGGCTGAAGATAAATGGAACTGTAGCACCCTGAGGGCTCGGTTGCTACAGAGGTATTGCACCTCACCCAGAGGTGTGATATCTCACTCTCAGGTAAGGATGGAGTGTGGATCAGGACCCGACACCTGCATGCATTACACCACATTGCCGTGGGGCAGGGCGACCAATATGCCCCTGAGATGGGCACGACAGTCCCTGTCCCTGGCTGGAGTGGGGGGAGGGAGCACTGAGGAAGGGGAACCCTGTAGTGCAGGAGCAGGGAGGAAGCAGTTCCTGGGTGCATTGAGAAGGGAGTATAAAAGGTGGGCACCATCTTAGTTCAGTGCAGAGAAGTCTGAGCAGAAGTGACAGGGAGCAGGGGCTCTGCATGAGCTCTGCTCCGGAGGCGGGCTTAGTAACAGAGGCCCAGGCCTGGAAGAGGGAGAAGGAAGGAAGAGGAGCGGAGAAGGCTCCAGGAACGAGGAACGAAGGGATCCCAGGGGTGCGGACGGGCGAGTCGCCACCGCACGCCCGAATCCACCTGCGTGGAGGGGTCAGGCCAAAGGGGGAGACCGGTCCCTGAAACTAGTGGAGGCAGGAAACGACCCTCAGCTAGAAACCGGAGGCTGTGACATTTTATGTGGCGCAGCCCCTCGCTACACCCGCTAGGAAGGCACCACATAGGGTCAGGGAAACTGGCGCCAAGTTTACCAAGAGGAGGCCCGAGGCAGCCGGACAGAAGGGTTGGTAAGAAAGGCCAGACAAAGGACACACAAAGGGGGTCCTGTGAAGCGCTCCAAAGTTATCTGGGAGTTGTCTGAGCCCCTCACCTGGTGAGCACAGTACGACATGGGCAGCCGTTACCTGCAGACGTGTTCTGGATAATAAGAACTGTGAGTAAAGGCCCTGGACTGCATCACTGACTCCGTGTCGTTACTGCTGCTGCCCTGCACCATCACCCTCCGCATACACTGCCCTGAGCCTATACTCCTCCCGTGGGGAGTTATGCTACGCTCTGCTGCACCCACAACACCAGCCTCAGTGGTCTGCCCTGCAGTGGCGGTTCACTCTGACCGCAATCCACGGGTGGCGTAGTCAGACATTTAAACATCAAAACCACATAAATAGTTCCGCCACTGGTTTGACCGCCCTGAGCCACGGAACCGGGTCGCCGCCACGGAGACTACAACCACCAGCATCCACCAAAAAGGGTCCGGCTCCGGGTGTCCCAAGGCCCAGGGGGTGCATCAGAACATTTTCATCACCTTTCACAATCACCAATGGGACAAGGCAGGGATGTCCTCTGTCCCCTCTCTTATACATCCTAGTGACGGAGCACCTGCTCTCATCAATTCGCCATAACCCCAATATTAGGTGGATTGAGGTGGGAGGCACCGAGTACAAGTGCTCTCTATTTGCTGATGATGTCCTAGTATATATCACTCAATCACATATATCCATCCATGCTGTTATGGCTGAAATAGATCACTTTGTTACATGGTCAAATTTTAAAATCAATGCAGCGAAGTCTGAGGCCCTCGATGTCTCCCTCCCCAAATCCATACAGGATTCCATCCAGTCCAACTTTCCCTTTGCCTGGCCCTCACAGGGTATCAAATACTTAGGAATTCCTATTCATAGAGACCTCTCCCATCTATGTTATCTTAATTTTGGGCCCTTTATTGAACAACTCCATACAGACCACGGTTGGCAAGTTAGAACTGTAAGATTCACTACGTGAACCACTGGTGTTTTGTGGAAAAGCACATGTACACTGTGTTCCAAATTATTATGCAAAAAGTGTTTAGGAGTGATAAGGGAAGAATTTGTTTGTTTGTCAGTTAAACTCATTGATGGTAATGTGTGTCAGGGCTCTTTATATCACTGTAAGCAATTGCAGACACCTGTGCTAATTAGTTTGGCAGGTGTGTCCAATGAAAGGCAAGACTACTTAAGAAGGCTGTCTCACATTATTAAGCAGCCTACATTTTCTGCCAAAATGGGAAAGAAAAAGGATGTGTCGGCTGCTGAGAAGCAACAAATTGTGGAGTGTTTAGGTCAAGGCATGACTACAATCAACATTGTGCGATGATCAGGATGAAGTGTCTTGGCAATCAAGAAGTATGTAGCTGATTCACAGTACACACGTGTGCGTACTGATAAGGGCAAATTGAGGACTCTTTCCTACAGGCAATTACGTCAGGTTAAAAGAGCAGCGGCAAAAAAGCCTTGTCATAGCAACAGACAAGTTTTTGAAGCTGCTGGTGCCTCCAACGTCCCCCGAACAACAAGATGCAGGGTCCTTCAGAGGTTTGCAGCTGTGCATACGCCATCCTGTCGACCTCCTCTATCCACTTCACACAAGCAGAAACGGCTCCAGTGGGCCAAACATTACATGAAGACTGATTTCAAAACTGTTTTGTTCACGGATGAGTGCCGTGCAACGGTCGATGGTCCAGATGGATGGAGTGGAGGATGGCTGGTTGATGGACACCCCACGCAAACACGGCTACAGCGCCAACAAGGAGGAAGTGGAGTAATGTTTTGGGCTGGAATCATGGGGAGAGAGATTGTCGGCCCCTTTAGGATCCCTGAAGGGGTAAAGATGAACTCCATAATGTATGTGGAGTTTCTCAAACAGCACTTCCTGCCATGGTTCAAGAAGAAGAACCGTGTATTCCACAGCAAGATCATTTTTATGCATGATAATGTACCATCTCATGCTGCACATAAAACATCTGCATCTCTGGCTGATATGGGCATAAAAGGGGACAAACTTATGGTGTGACCCCCATGCTCCCCTGACCTCTACCCCATTCAGAACCTCTGGAGCATCATCAAAAGGAGTGTCTATGATGGCGGGAGGCAGTTCACATCTAAGCAACAGCTCTGGGAGGGTATTCTGTCCTCATGCAAAACAATTGAAGCAGAAACCATCCAAAACCTGACAAATTCAATGGACGAGAGAGTTCAGAAGCTCCTTTCGAACAAGGGGTCCTATGTGAAAATGTAACATCACCTAGAATAAAGTTTTGAGTTGAAAACTGTTTGATTTCAGGTTCTAATAACCTGCTAATGCTTATAATTTCAAAAATTACCATTTTTTTGGTCTTTATTAAAATGAAAAGGTTGATCGAAAAGTTTGGGGGATCTAAGAGTGTGGCAACCCAGTAGTCAGGATTACTTCGAATTCTGACAATATGAGGGTCATGTTGCAGGTAGTGCAGCAAGAAGGCACTTATGTGTCTTGCGCATCTCGGAGCCCCAAAATTATTTTCCCGGCTAGATGCAGCTAAAAATTATTATTAATTTTAAATCTGGTGGAGCTTAGTATAGATGGCCTAATAGAATCAGTGCTGCACACTGCTACAAAGCCCAAATTATTTTCCAGCCAAGGTACAGATAAACATGATTAGTAATTTTAAATCTGGTGGAGCTTAGTATAGATGGCCTAATAGAATCAGTACTGCACACTGCTACAAAGCCCAAATTATTTTCCAGCCAAGATACAGATAAACATGATTAGTAATTTTAAATCTGGTGGAGCTTATTATAGATGGCCTAATAGAATCAGTGCTGCACACTGCTACAAAGCCCAAATTATTTTCCAGCCAAGATACAGATAAACATGATTAGTAATTTGAAAGCTTAAAACGGTTGGTGAGGTGATTTTAACCAATCATCAAGCTTTTACTCTCCCCTGGATGACACAGGGGTAGAAAAGTCGTTTCGGATCCATGATTTGTTCATCTTTATGAACGTGAGTCTGTCTACATTATCAGTGGAGAGCCGCGTGCGCTTATCTGTCAGCACACCACCAGCAGCGCTGAACACACGTTCAGACAGAACGCTGGCTGCGGGGCATGACAAGATCTCCAAGGCATAAGTGGCTAGCTCCGGCCATTTATCCAGATTGGAAGCCCAAAAAGAGCAAGGGTCCAGTGACACAGTCATGGCTTCAATGTTTACTTGGAGATACTCCTGTACCATCGTCTCTAGGCGTTGACTATGTGTCAGACTTCTTGTTTCCTGTGGCCTTGCAAAGGATGGGCTAAAAAAGTGGTGAAATGATTCCGCAAAATTGATGTTACCAGCAGATACTGTGGTTCTGTTACGGTTTGAGTGCTGAACACTCGACGGTCCCACGGTTGGCAAGTTGGAACTGTGAGATTCACTACGTGCACCACTGGTGTTTTGTGGAAAAGCACATGTAAGATTCTGCAACAGTCTCTGCTGATACTCCTGCATGCGTGCATCCCTTTCTATGGCAGGAATAATTTCTGCAAATTTACTTTTGTACCGGGGATCTAACAGTGTGGCAACCCAGTAGTCAGGATTATTTCTAATTCTCACAATTCGAGGGTCATGTTCAGGGCCGGCTCCAGGTTTTTCTGGGCCCCGGGCGAAAGAGTCTCAGTGGGCCCCTTTAACACATACCACGATTTATGATGCAGAGATACAGCGGAGAAATATATATATATATATATATATATATATATATATATATATATATTACAATGCAAAGAATTTACTTCTTACATTACATGAGTGATATCTATTGTAAATTTCACAATAGCTCAGAAACCGGTGAATCGCTCCACACAGAATACTGGCCCCCATATAAGGCTCCATACGGAATACTGGCCCCCATATAACGCTTCATACGGAATACTGGCCCCAATATAAGGCTCCATACAGAATACTGGCCCCCATATAAGGCTCCATACGGAATACTGGCCCCCATATAAGGCTCCATACGGAATACTGGCCCCCATGTAAGGCCCCATAAGGAATACTGGCCCCCATGTAAGGCTCCATACGGAATACTGGCCCCCGTATAAGGCCCCATACGGAATACTGGCCCCCATATAAGGCCCCATATGGAATACTGGCCTCCATATAAGGCTCCATACGGAATACTGGCCCCCCATATAAGGCTCCATATGGAATACTGGCCCCCATATAAGGCTCCATACGCAATACTGGCCCCCATATAAGGCTCCATACGGAATACTGGCCCCCATATAAGGCTCCATACGGAATACTGGCCCCTATATTATGCCCCATACGGAATACTGGCCCCCATATAAGGCTCCATATGGAATACTGGCCTCCATATAAGGCTCCGTACGGAATACTGGACCCCATATAAGGCTCCATACGGAATACTGGCCCCCATATAACGCTGCATACAGGATACTGGTCCCCTTATAAAGCTCCATACAGGATACTGGCCCCCATATAATGTTCCATACAGGATACTGGTCCCCTTATAAAACTCCATACAGGATACTGGCCCCCATATAACGCTCCATACAGGATACCGGTCCCCTTATAACGCTCCATACAGGATACCGGTCCCCTTATAACTCTCCATACAGGATACTGGCCCCCATATAATGCTGCATGCAGGCTGTTACCCCCCACATAATGCCCCATACAGGCTGTCCCCCCCTTATAATGCTCCATGCAGGCTGTTACCCCCCACATAATGCCCCATACAGGCTCCCCCCTTTTAATGCTCCATGCAGGCTGTTACCCCCCATATAATGCCGCATACAGGCTGCCCCCCCTTATAATGCTTGATGCAGGCTGTTCCCCCCACATAATGCACTATGCAGGCTTCCCCCTTTATAATGCCCCATGCAGGCTGTTCCCCACCTTATAATGCCCCATGCAGGATGTCACCCCCCCTCTATATAATGCCTCATGCAGGATGTCCCCCCTCTTTATAATGCCCCATGCAGGATGCCCCCCCTCTTTATAATGCCCCATGCAGGATGCCCCCCCTTATAATGCTCCATGCAGGCTGTTCCCCCCACATAATGCCCCATACAGCCCCCCCCCCTTTTAATGCTCCATGCAGGCTGTTACCCCCCCACATAATGCCCCATACAGTCTGCCCCCCCTTATAATGCTCCATGCAGGCTGTTCCCCAAATTATAATGCCCCATGCAGGATGTCACCCCCCCTCTATATAATGCCCCATGCAGGATGTCCCCCCCTCTTTATAATGCCCCATGCAGGATGCCCCCCCCTTCTCTTTATACTGTCCCATGCCTCCATACATTAAAAAAAAAAATCAAATACTCACCTCCCTTCTCCTCACCTGCTACCTGCTGCCCGCTGCTCGGGTCCGAACGCCAGCGTTGTCGGTGTCTTCCCGCTCAGCGCTCCCTGTGACGGCCAGGGGAGGGCGCGGTGAAAAGACGTCACCGCGCCCTCTGACCTGAGACGTCACAGGGAGCTCAGAGCAGGAAGACAGCGGATCTGCGGAGGCACGGGGAGAGGTAAGTATCCAGCTGCCGGGGCCCTGAGCAAGCGGCGGAGAAGGGCGGGCGCTGACACCGCTCTCCTCCGCCCATAGCCCAGCGCGGTGCTCGACCGCCAGTGGGCCCCACTGCCTGCTCAGGGCCCCGGCATTTGCCCGGGTGCGCCGGGTGCTGACGCCGGCCCTGGTCATGTTGCAGGTAGTGCAGCAAGAAGGCACTCATGTGTGTTGCGCATCCAGGAGCACCAAGTCCCTGTTGTGTTGTGGCGAGGTAACAATCATGCTTCCTTCCTCTGTCCTCTCCCCCCAACCTCGCACAACAGAAATGTGATCAAGGTCTCCCTCATCTGATGAGTCTTCCATCAGTTCGTCCTCCACTTCTTCCTGGGCTCCTGCACCTTCCTCACTAGTTTGGCTGCTACCATGCGCCCTGGTAAAACCATCTCCCCCACCCTCAAATGCCTGCCGACCGTCTGGACCTTGCAGATGTTAGCGCTTCTGCATACAACTCCTCCTCCTCTACTTCCTCCACCTCCTCTTGTGCCACCACCTGACTCCGAATTCTGTTTAACATGTGCTCCAGCATGTAAATCACCGGAATAGTCATGCTGATAATGGCATCGTCAGCACTAAACATCTTCGTCGCCATTTCAAAACTGTGCAGAAGTGTGCATAGGTCGCTGATCTGAGACCACTCCTCCAGTGTGATTTGCCCCACCTCTGGATCTCGTTGGCCCAGGCTATACGTCACAACGTATTGCACCAGGGCTTGTTGGTGCTGCCACAGTCGCTGCAACATGTGCAGAGTTGAATTCCACTGGGCAGGCACATCGCATTTTAGCCGGTGAAGTGGCAGGCCCAACGACTTCTGTAGAGATATAAGTCGCTGAGCTGCGGGATGCGAATGGCGGAAGTGAGCACACAGCGACCATGCCCTCTGCAGAAGGCCATCTAGTCCGGGATAGTGGGCTAAAAATTGGTTCAACACGTGAGCCATACAAGGCACGTGTGTGACATTGCCCCGGCGAAGGGCCGCACCCAGGTTTGCAGCATTGTCGCACACGGCCTTCCCTGGTTTCAGGTCCAGTGGAGACAACCATTCATGAAATTGGTTCTCCAGAGCTGACCACAACTCCTCAGCTGTGTGACTCACATTTCCCAGACATTTCAAAGTAAAAACCGCCTGATGACGTTGAGCCCTACTGCCAGCATAGTAAGGAGGTGTGCAGGATCCCTTCTGCGCAGTTAGAAAGCTTGTGGCATGACCAGACAGGCTTTGGGTGCAGGTGGAGGACTGAGAGGAGGTTGAGGAGGCAGAGGCAGTGGAGGAACTTTGAGATAAAGAGGATTGACGCACAACTCGTGGGGACGGCAAGACTTGGACAGCAGCCCCTTGTCCTGCTGTCACCATAGTTACCCAGTGCCCAGTCAGCGACATGTAACGCCCGTGTCCATGCTTACTCGTCCAAGTGTCTGTGGTGAAATGCACCCTGTCACACACAGAGTTTCTCAATGAAGCGGTGATGTTGTGTGCGACATGCTGGTGGAGCGCAGGCACACCTTTCTTTGAGAAGTAGTGCCGACTGGGCATCTGGTACTGGGGCACTGCGACGGACATAAGGTCTCGAAAATCCTCTGTGTCCACCAGGCGGAAAGGCAGCATTTCTGTAGCCAAGAGCTTGCAGATGGTGAAATTCAACCTCTTAGCTTTCTCATGGCTAGGAGGAAATGGTCTTTTACTTATCCACATCTGAGGGACCGACGGCTGGCTATTGTGCTTAGACGGGGTTGATAAGGGTGTCCCCGGCAAACTGCCGGTCTGTGAGGAAGATGCAGGCGGACGTGTTAGGTTGCTTTGATCCAAAGGTGGTGCTATCGATGTCAGACAGCGCTCAACACCAGCTGGTGTTACCACCTCCAAAGAAAATGATGACCTGCCAATCACGCTGGCTGTTGCGGGTAAAGAGGTGGCAGGTCTGCGCCCCAAAACAGGTGTGACTGCTGTCCCCCCAGTCACAGAGGATGAAGAGGCCGCGGATGCACAAGATATGGCAGACGGTGGTTGGCCCGGCCGGCTAGGCCGCATTGTAGCACAGTGAGCTTCCCACTGCAACTTATGCTTCATGTCTATGTGCCGGTTCATGCATGAAGTACTCAAACTATGTATTTTTTGGCCTCTATTTAGCTTTTGCTGACAAATGTTACAGATAACACGAGTTGGGTCATCTTTATCGATCTGAAAAAATGCCCAGGCTATGCAAGGCTTAGCACCCATGCGACCTGAAGAGCCACCACAACTTGTGGTGAGAGGCAGAGTTGTGTTTGAGGATGCAGTTGTTGACGTGCTTCCAGTACTACGTCTCTGTCCAGGAAGGCGCAACCTGACCTCGTCGTCACTAGCATCCTCCTCCACCTCCTCTGCTGAACTCATCTCTTGGCTGACTGTGGGTTGACAGTAAGTGGGATCTCCAACCTCATCATCATCACCCTGTGCGTTATCACACCCGTCGTCCTCAGAGCCAACCTGTTCCTGCCCTGACAAAAAACTAAAGTTGTCGCTCCAATCAGGTATTTGAGTCTCATCATCGTCTTCCTCATTGTCTCCACCAACAGGAGTTACAGTTTGGGAATGAGCGTCTACATTATGGTCAGAACCTACTGCGTCTGGTCCTGGATCCGACTCATAAAGATTCTGGGCATTAGTGCAGATCATTTCCTCGTCTGGATTCACAGAAGCGCTGGAGTCGACCTCTGATTCCCAGGCTATAATATGAGTAAACAGCTCTGCAGACTCAACCATCTGTTCAACCTCATACTCAGACGGGCAGCTGGAGATTTGGGAGCTGTGAGGAAGCAAGTGCGATTGGGGTGACACCTTTGAGGACTGGAGTATTTGTGATGTTGAAGTTGATGTGGAGGAGAGCCCACTTAAAGGAACACTTGATATCCCTTGAAGCACCTGCTGTTTTTGTGCCTCATCTGGAATTTGTAGCGATTGGCGTGGCCGTAAGAAAGGGATCTTATCACATTGTCCGCTAAAAGAAGTAGACATTTTAGTTTGGCTGGAAGATGGTCTTTCTTCTGCAGATGTTACTGTTGCTTTAACACCTACCCCACGGACACAACCTTTTTTCCCCTTCCCAACATGCCTATTCCCCTTTCCACCAGCAGCAGGCCTTTTTCCACTCATTTTGGTGGTTAACTAATTCACAACTCTGGAGTTGTTTGCACAAAAAAACAATGGATGGGAACCGAGCAGAGCTGAGTGGCCAAACTGTGGTATTAGGCCAAAACTATTGGCTGGGTTAGAGGCAGAAAAAAATTATATTCAATTTGCAACCTGATGGAGGTCAGTATAGATGGACTAATAGAACAAGTCCCACACACAGCTAGAAGACCAAATATTTTTTCAGAGGTAGATGCAGAAAAAAAATATATTCAGTTTGCAACCTGATGGAGGTCAGTATAGATGGACTAATATAGAAAGTCCCACACACTGCTAGAAGGCCAAATATTTTTTCAGAGCTAGATGCAGATAAAAATTATTTTTAATTTGCAACCTGATGGAGGTCAGTATAGATGGACTAATAGAGAAAGTCCCACACACTGCTAGAAGGAAAAATATTTTTTCAGAGCTAGATGCAGAAAAAAATTGTATTCAGTTTGCAACCTGATGGAGGTCAGTATAGATGGACTAATAGAACAAGTCCCACACACAGCTAGAAGCCCAAATATTTTTTCAGAGGTAGATGCAGATAAAAATTATTTTTAATTTGCAACCTGATGGAGGTCAGTATAGATGGACTAATAGAAAAAGTCCCACACACTGCTAGAAGGCCAAATATTTTTTCAGAGCTAGATGCAGAAAAAAATTATATTCAGTTTGCAACCTGATGGAGGTCAGTATAGATGGACTAATAGAACAAGTCCCACACACTGCTAGAAGCCCAAATATTTTTTCAGAGCTAGATGCAGAAAAAAATGATATTCAATTTGCAACCTGATGGAGGTCAGTATAGATGGACTAATAGAGAAAGTCCCACAAACTGCTAAAAGGTCAAATATTTTTTCAGAGCTAGATGCAGACAAAAAATAATTATGAATTTGCAACCTGATGGAGGTCAGTATAGGTGGACTAATAGAACAAGTCCCACACACTGCTAGAAGGCCAAATATTTTTTCAGAGCTAGATGCAGAAAAAAATTATATTCAGTTTGCAACCTGATGGAGGTCAGTATAGATGGACTAATAGAACAAGTCCCACACACAGCTAGAAGCCTAAATATTTTTTCAGAGGTAGATGCAGAAAAAATATATATCCAGTTTGCAACCTGATGGAGGTCAGTATAAATGGACTAATAGAGAAAGTCCCACACACTGCTAGAAGGCCAAATATTTTTTCAGAGCTAGATGCAGAAAAAAATTATATTCAGTTTGCAACCTGATGGAGGTCAGTATAGATGGACTAATAGAACAAGTCCCACACACAGCTAGAAGCCCAAATATTTTTTCAGAGGTAGATGCAGATAAAAATTATTTTGAATTTGCAACCTGATGGAGGTCAGTATAGATGGACTAATAGAGAAAGTCCCACACACTGCTAGAAGGCCAAATATTTTTTCAGAGCTAGATGCAGACAAAAAATTATTTTGAATTTGCAACGTGATGGAGGTCAGTATAGATGGACTAATAGAGAAAGTCCTACACACTGCTAGAAGGCCAAATATTTTTTCAGAGCTAGATGCAGACAAAAAATTATATTCAGTTTGCAACCTGATGGAGGTCAGTATAGATGGACTAATAGAACAAGTCCCACACACTGCTAGAAGCCCAAATATTTTTTCAGAGCTAGATGCAGAAAAAAATTATATTAAATTTGCAACCTGATGGAGGTCAGTATAGATGGACTAATAGAGAAAGTCCCACACACTGCTAGAAGGCCAAATATGTTTTCAGAGCTAGATGCAGACAAAAAATTATTTAGAATTTGCAACCTGATGGAGGTCAGTATAGGTGGACTAATAGAACAAGTCCCACACACTGCTAGAAGGCCAAATATTTTTTCAGAGCTAGATGCAGAAAAAAATTATATTCAGTTTGCAACCTGATGGAGGTCAGTATAGATGGACTAATAGAACAAGTCCCACACAAAGCTAGAAGCCCAAATATATTTTCAGAGGTAGATGCAGAAAAAAATTATATTCAGTTTGCAACCTGATGGAGGTCAGTATAGATGTACTAATAGAACAAGTCCCACACACAGCTAGAAGCCCAAATATTTTTTCAGAGGTAGATGCAGAAAAAAAATATATTCAGTTTGCAACCTGATGGAGGTCAGTATAGATGGACTAATAGAGAAAGTCCCACACACTGCTAGAAGGCCAAATATTTTTTCAGAGCTAGATGGAGACTAAAAATTATTTTTAATTTGCAACCTGATGGAGGTCAGTATAGATGAACTAATAGAGAAAGTCCTACACACTGCTAGAAGGCCAAATATTTTTTCAGAGCTAGATGCAGACAAAAAATTATTTTGAATTTGCAACGTGATGGAGGTCAGTATAGATGGACCAGTAGAACAAGTCCCACACACTGCTAGAAGGCCAAATATTTTTTCAGAGCTAGATGCAGAAAAAAATTATATTCAGTTTGCAACCTGATGGAGGTCAGTATAGATGGACTAATAGAACAAGTCCCACACACAGCTAGAAGCCCAAATATTTTTTCAGAGGTAGATGCAGAAAAAAATTATATTCAGTTTGCAACCTGATGGAGGTCAGTATAGATGGACTAATAGAACAAGTCCCACACACAGCTAGAAGCCCAAATATTTTTTCAGAGGTAGATGCAGAAAAAAAATATATTCAGTTTGCAACCTGATGGAGGTCAGTATAGATGGACTAATAGAGAAAGTCCCACACACTGCTAGAAGGCCAAATATTTTTTCAGAGCTAGATGGAGACAAAAAATTATTTTTAATTTGCAACCTGATGGAGGTCAGTATAGATGAACTAATAGAGAAAGTCCCACACACTGCTAGAAGGCCAAATATTTTTTCAGAGCTAGATGCAGACAAAAAATTATTTTGAATTTGCAACGTGATGGAGGTCAGTATAGATGGACCAATAGAACAAGTCCCACACACTGCTAGAAGGCCAAATATTTTTTCAGAGCTAGATGCAGAAAAAAATTATATTCAGTTTGCAACCTGATGGAGGTCAGTATAGATGGACTAATAGAACAAGTCCCACACACTGCTAGAAGCCCAAATATTTTTTCAGAGCTAGATGCTGAAAAAAATTATATTCAATTTGCAACCTGATGGAGGTCAGTATAGATGGACTAATAGAATGATGCTATGCCCAAAAGATTTTACTTCACTAGATGCAGTAAAAAAATTGGTATTCTATACACAGGTGGTATATCTTGCAACACAGATAGGCTACTCCACTGACTAACACACTCTGCAATAGGCCAAAAAGGATTAGCTTTGCTAGATTCAGCCAAATGCTGTGAAAAAAACTTGCACAGCACTGGCACAGACCTGCCTGGCAAAAACTGATAGGAACTGATGTAACCTAGTCCTGAAAAGGACTGCAATTACAATTAGTCTTTACTCCCACAACCTATCTATTTAAGAGCACAGACCTGCCTGATAAAAGTCGTAGGAAATGCTGTAACCTAGTCCTTAAAAGGACTGCAATCACAACCATTCTCTACTCCCAAGCTATCTGTAGATTTGTGCGAAAATTGGCTTGAAATTAACAAGGTATAGCGCACACAGCAACAGCGGTGCCGTCTAACACGCAGCTGCAGCAGTTAGAAAATGGTGGCGACGGGGAAAATGGCTTGGTCTTATAGGGCAAGGACATGTGACATACACTGCCAATGACACATGCCCTTGCTTGTGTGAAAAAAAGCACTTCGCTCCGTGTGTGCGCTGCTGATAGGCTGACAGATTGCACCTCCCCACTGTAAATGCGGGAAAGAGAAAAAAAAATGGAGATCTTCATTATTCCTGCAGAGATCCATCCCCTGCCCCTCCCCCCGCCCCGCTGTATGCTCAAACTGCGTATTAACATTAATTTTCATCATTACTGAGAAAAAATCCAGTTATGATTTTGGTGCACGAACAGTTATCGAACATAACCTCGAACAGCCGAATTTTTCTCAAATCGATCGTGTTCGCCGAACGGCTCGAACATCGCCCAAAACAGCTCGAATTTGAGATTGGCGAACAGTTCGAGTCGAACAACGCTCGTCTCTAGTTGCCTGCCTTCTGTCTGCGGCCACCACACTGCTTCTTCCTGCCTGTTGGGGTACTCTGCCTCCCTCCCCCTGTGTGCTGCTGGCCTCACTCTGCATGTTCTCCTTCCACGTTGGGTCAGTTACTAGATCATCCACCATCTCCTCCTCTTCCACTTGTGCACCACGATCCTCCTCCTCACTTCCTGGCAATTGTGTCTCGTCATCGTCCACCTCTTGTGACAGATTGCCAACGTCGACTTCCTGTGGCCGTGGCTGTTCAAATATTTGGGCATCGCACCATGGGATCTCCTCTTCCACCACTTCAAGCGTATCAGGCGAGGGGCCCAAATATGGAAATGGACCAGTGAACAGCTCTTCAGAGTGTCCAAGTGTGGGATCACTTGCTGTCTGACGACACTCGGCATGGTGGGAGGAAGGAGCATCAGGGTGAGGAGGAGTATGCGGTCGAGACTCACGGCTACTAAGAGTTGACCGTGTGGAAGACAGACCGGAGGTGGTGGTGTCCAGGTAACTGGAAGTATTATCTGCTATCCAATTAATAACCTGTTCGCACTGATCAGTTCTCAATACTGGTGTTGTTCTATGCTTCCCTAGTAATTCGGTCAAGAAGTGGGAGCGAGAAGATGTGGCTGTTGGTTGTGGCACATTTTCACCTTGGCCACGGCCCCGTCCTCTGCACGAACCATCACCAGAACGTCCACTTCCACGTCCCTTGCCACGCGCCTTGCCCATTGTAAATGAAGTAAAATAGCTTACACTTGCACTATCAATGGAAAAGGGGTAATAAAGAGTAGATTAGAACCGTGAAAGAGGAAAACCACAGTTATTGTTTACTGGGGTATACCACACTTTTTTAAATAGAGATATTTGCGGCTGAACAGTGAGCGACACACTCAAACTGCTTTTTTTTTAGATACCAAAGGCCCAAAACTGGATGGTACAGCGATTTGACCCGTGGAACTGCGAAACCACACTGGGATGTCGGGCCTACACAAGACTATTTTCAACAGATTTATTTTTGTGTCACAACAGTCAGGAAACACTATTGTTTTTCTTTACGGAAAAAACTACGAAAACCTGAATAATAGAGATTTTTTACCGTGGGATGGCAAAACCACAGTTATTGTTTACTGGGGTATACCACACTTTTTTAAATAGAGATATTTGCGGCTGAACAGTGAGCGACACACTCAAACTGCTTTTTTTTTACATACCAAAGGCCCAAAACTGGATAGTACAGCGATTTGACCCGTGGAACTGCGAAACCACACTGGGATGTCGGGCCTACACAAGACTATTTTCAACAGATATATTTTTGTGTCACAACAGTCAGGAGACACTACTGTTTTTCTTTACGGAAAAAACTACCAAAACCTGAATAATAGAGATTTTTTACCGTGGGAAGGCAAAACCACAGTTATTGTTTACTGGGGTATACCACACTTTTTTAAATAGAGATATTTGCGGCTGAACAGTGAGCGACACACTCAAACTGCTTTTTTTTTTAGATACCAAAGGCCCAAAACTGGATAGTACAGCGATTTGACCCGTGGAACTGCGAAACCACACTGGGATGTCGGGCCTACACAAGACTATTTTCAACAGATATATTTTTGTGTCACAACAGTCAGGAGACACTACTGTTTTTCTTTACGGAAAAAACTACCAAAACCTGAATAATAGAGATTTTTTACCGTGGGATGGCAAAACCACAGTTATTGTTTACTGGGGTATACCACACTTTTTTAAATAGAGATATTTGCGGCTGAACAGTGAGCGACACACTCAAACTGCTTTTTTTTTAGATACCAAAGGCCCAAAACTGGATAGTACAGCGATTTGACCCGTGGAACTGCGAAACCACACTGGGATGTCGGGCCTACACAAGACTATTTTCAACAGATATATTTTTGTGTCACAACAGTCAGGTGACACTACTGTTTTTCTTTACGGAAAAACTACCAAAACCTGAATAATAGAGATTTTTTACCGTGGGATGGCAAAACCACAGTTATTGTTTACTGGGGTATACCACACTTTTTTAAATAGAGATATTTGCGGCTGAACAGTGAGCGACACACTCAAACTGCTTTTTTTTAGATACCAAAGGCCCAAAACTGGATAGTACAGCGATTTGACCCGTGGAACTGCGAAACCACACTGGGATGTCGGGCCTACACAAGACTATTTTCAACAGATATATTTTTGTGTCACAACAGTCAGGTGACACTACTGTTTTTCTCTACGGAAAAAACTACCAAAAGCTGAATAATAGAGATTTTTTACCGTGGGATGGCAAAACCACAGTTATTGTTTACTGGGGTATACCACACTTTTTTAAATAGAGATATTTGCGGCTGAACAGTGAGCGACACACTCAAACTGCTTTTTTTTTAGATACCAAAGGCCCAAAACTGGATGGTACAGCGATTTGACCCGTGGAACTGCGAAACCACACTGGGATGTCGGGCCTACACAAGACTATTTTCAACAGATTTATTTTTGTGTCACAACAGTCAGGAAACACTATTGTTTTTCTTTACGGAAAAAACTACGAAAACCTGAATAATAGAGATTTTTTACCGTGGGATGGCAAAACCACAGTTATTGTTTACTGGGGTATACCACACTTTTTTAAATAGAGATATTTGCGGCTGAACAGTGAGCGACACACTCAAACTGCTTTTTTTTTACATACCAAAGGCCCAAAACTGGATAGTACAGCGATTTGACCCGTGGAACTGCGAAACCACACTGGGATGTCGGGCCTACACAAGACTATTTTCAACAGATATATTTTTGTGTCACAACAGTCAGGAGACACTACTGTTTTTCTTTACGGAAAAAACTACCAAAACCTGAATAATAGAGATTTTTTACCGTGGGAAGGCAAAACCACAGTTATTGTTTACTGGGGTATACCACACTTTTTTAAATAGAGATATTTGCGGCTGAACAGTGAGCGACACACTCAAACTGCTTTTTTTTTTAGATACCAAAGGCCCAAAACTGGATAGTACAGCGATTTGACCCGTGGAACTGCGAAACCACACTGGGATGTCGGGCCTACACAAGACTATTTTCAACAGATATATTTTTGTGTCACAACAGTCAGGAGACACTACTGTTTTTCTTTACGGAAAAAACTACCAAAACCTGAATAATAGAGATTTTTTACCGTGGGATGGCAAAACCACAGTTATTGTTTACTGGGGTATACCACACTTTTTTAAATAGAGATATTTGCGGCTGAACAGTGAGCGACACACTCAAACTGCTTTTTTTTTAGATACCAAAGGCCCAAAACTGGATAGTACAGCGATTTGACCCGTGGAACTGCGAAACCACACTGGGATGTCGGGCCTACACAAGACTATTTTCAACAGATATATTTTTGTGTCACAACAGTCAGGAGACACTACTGTTTTTCTTTACGGAAAAACTACCAAAACCTGAATAATAGAGATTTTTTACCGTGGGATGGCAAAACCACAGTTATTGTTTACTGGGGTATACCACACTTTTTTAAATAGAGATATTTGCGGCTGAACAGTGAGCGACACACTCAAACTGCTTTTTTTTAGATACCAAAGGCCCAAAACTGGATAGTACAGCGATTTGACCCGTGGAACTGCGAAACCACACTGGGATGTCGGGCCTACACAAGACTATTTTCAACA
The DNA here is from genome assembly GCF_046119375.1 of Phyllobates terribilis. NCBI lineage: Eukaryota > Metazoa > Chordata > Amphibia > Anura > Dendrobatidae > Phyllobates > Phyllobates terribilis. The sequence continues at coordinate 299,568,519 of NW_027362771.1, forward strand.
GATATATTTTTGTGTCACAACAGTCAGGTGACACTACTGTTTTTCTCTACGGAAAAAACTACCAAAAGCTGAATAATAGAGATTTTTTACCGTGGGATGGCAAAACCACAGTTATTGTTTACTGGGGTATACCACACTTTTTTAAATAGAGATGTTTGCGGCTGAACAGTGAGCGACACACTCAAACTGCTTTTTTTTTAGATACCAAAGGCCCAAAACTGGATAGTACAGCGATTTGACCCGTGGAACTGCGAAACCACACTGGGATGTCGGGCCTACACAAGACTATTTTCAACAGATATATTTTTGTGTCACAACAGTCAGGTGACACTACTGTTTTTCTCTACGGAAAAAACTACCAAAAGCTGAATGATAGAGATTTTTTACCGTGGGATGGCAAAACCACAGTTAGTGTTTACTGGGGTATACCACACATTTTTAAATAGAGATATTTGCGGCTGAACAGTGAGCGACACACTCAAACTGCTTTTTTTTTAGATACCAAAGGCCCAAAACTGGATAGTACAGCGATTTGACCTGTGGAACTGCGAAACCACACTGGGATGTCGGGCCTACACAAGACTATTTTCAACAGATATATTTTTGTGTCACAACAGTCAGGAGACACTACTGTTTTTCTTTACGGAAAAACTACCAAAACCTGAATAATAGAGATTTTTTACCGTGGGATGGCAAAACCACAGTTATTGTTTACTGGGGTATACCACACTTTTTTAAATAGAGATATTTGCGGCTGAACAGTGAGCGACACACTCAAACTGCTTTTTTTAAGATACCAAAGGCCCAAAACTGGATAGTACAGCGATTTGACCCGTGGAACTGCGAAACCACACTGGGATGTCGGGCCTACACAAGACTATTTTCAACAGATATATTTTTGTGTCACAACAGTCAGGTGACACTACTGTTTTTCTCTACGGAAAAAACTACCAAAAGCTGAATAATAGAGATTTTTTACCGTGGGATGGCAAAACCACAGTTATTGTTTACTGGGGTATACCACACTTTTTTAAATAGAGATATTTGCGGCTGAACAGTGAGCGACACACTCAAACTGCTTTTTTTTTAGATACCAAAGGCCCAAAACTGGATAGTACAGCGATTTGACCCGTGGAACTGCGAAACCACACTGGGATGTCGGGCCTACACAAGACTATTTTCAACAGATATATTTTTGTGTCACAACAGTCAGTTGACACTACTGTTTTTCTCTACGGAAAAAACTACCAAAAGCTGAATAATAGAGATTTTTTACCGTGGGATGGCAAAACCACAGTTATTGTTTACTGGGGTATACCACACTTTTTTAAATAGAGATATTTGCGGCTGAACAGTGAGCGACACACTCAAACTGCTTTTTTTTTAGATACCAAAGGCCCAAAACTGGATAGTACAGCGATTTGACCCGTGGAACTGCGAAACCACACTGGGATGTCGGGCCTACACAAGACTATTTTCAACAGATATATTTTTGTGTCACAACAGTCAGGAGACACTACTGTTTTTCTTTTTGGAAAAAACTACCAAAACCTGAATAATAGAGATTTTTTACCGTGGGATGGCAAAACCACAGTTATTGTTTACTGGGGTATACCACACTTTTTTAAATAGAGATATTTGCGGCTGAACAGTGAGCGACACACTCAAACTGCTTTTTTTTTAGATACCAAAGGCCCAAAACTGGATAGTACAGCGATTTGACCCATGGAACTGCGAAACCACACTGGGATGTCGGGCCTACACAAGACTATTTTCAACAGATATATTTTTGTGTCACAACAGTCAGGAGACCCTACTGTTTTTCTTTACGGAAAAAACTACCAAAACCTGAATAATAGAGATTTTTTACCGTGGGATGGCAAAACCACAGTTATTGTTTACTGGGGTATACCACACTTTTTTAAATAGAGATATTTGCGGCTGAACAGTGAGCGACACACTCAAACTGCTTTTTTTTTAGATACCAAAGGCCCAAAACTGGATAGTACAGCGATTTGACCTGTGGAACTGCGAAACCACACTGGGATGTCGGGCCTACACAAGACTATTTTCAACAGATATATTTTTGTGTCACAACAGTCAGGAGACACTACTGTTTTTCTTTACGGAAAAACTACCAAAACCTGAATAATAGAGATTTTTTACCGTGGGATGGCAAAACCACAGTTATTGTTTACTGGGGTATACCACACTTTTTTAAATAGAGATATTTGCGGCTGAACAGTGAGCGACACACTCAAACTGCTTTTTTTAAGATACCAAAGGCCCAAAACTGGATAGTACAGCGATTTGACCCGTGGAACTGCGAAACCACACTGGGATGTCGGGCCTACACAAGACTATTTTCAACAGATATATTTTTGTGTCACAACAGTCAGGTGACACTACTGTTTTTCTCTACGGAAAAAACTACCAAAAGCTGAATAATAGAGATTTTTTACCGTGGGATGGCAAAACCACAGTTATTGTTTACTGGGGTATACCACACTTTTTTAAATAGAGATATTTGCGGCTGAACAGTGAGCGACACACTCAAACTGCTTTTTTTTTAGATACCAAAGGCCCAAAACTGGATAGTACAGCGATTTGACCCGTGGAACTGCGAAACCACACTGGGATGTCGGGCCTACACAAGACTATTTTCAACAGATATATTTTTGTGTCACAACAGTCAGTTGACACTACTGTTTTTCTCTACGGAAAAAACTACCAAAAGCTGAATAATAGAGATTTTTTACCGTGGGATGGCAAAACCACATTTATTGTTTACTGGGGTATACCACACTTTTTTAAATAGAGATATTTGCGGCTGAACAGTGAGCGACACACTCAAACTGCTTTTTTTTTAGATACCAAAGGCCCAAAACTGGATAGTACAGCGATTTGACCCATGGAACTGCGAAACCACACTGGGATGTCAGGCCTACACAAGACTATTTTCAACAGATATATTTTTGTGTCACAACAGTCAGGAGACACTACTGTTTTTCTTTACGGAAAAAACTACCAAAACCTGAATAATAGAGATTTTTTACCGTGGGATGGCAAAACCACAGTTATTGTTTACTGAGGTATACCACACTTTTTTAAATAGAGATATTTGCGGCTGAACAGTGAGCGACACACTCAAACTGCTTTTTTTTTAGATACCAAAGGCCCAAAACTGGATAGTACAGCGATTTGACCTGTGGAACTGCGAAACCACACTGGGATGTCGGGCCTACACAAGACTATTTTCAACAGATATATTTTTGTGTCACAACAGTCAGGAGACACTACTGTTTTTCTTTACGGAAAAACTACCAAAACCTGAATAATAGAGATTTTTTACCGTGGGATGGCAAAACCACAGTTATTGTTTACTGGGGTATACCACACTTTTTTAAATAGAGATATTTGCGGCTGAACAGTGAGCGACACACTCAAACTGCTTTTTTTAAGATACCAAAGGCCCAAAACTGGATAGTACAGCGATTTGACCCGTGGAACTGCGAAACCACACTGGGATGTCGGGCCTACACAAGACTATTTTCAACAGATATATTTTTGTGTCACAACAGTCAGGTGACACTACTGTTTTTCTCTACGGAAAAAACTACCAAAAGCTGAATAATAGAGTTTTTTTACCGTGGGATGGCAAAACCACAGTTATTGTTTACTGGGGTATACCACACTTTTTTAAATAGAGATATTTGCGGCTGAACAGTGAGCGACACACTCAAACTGCTTTTTTTTTTAGATACCAAAGGCCCAAAACTGGATAGTACAGCGATTTGACCCGTGGAACTGCGAAACCACACTGGGATGTCGGGCCTACACAAGACTATTTTCAACAGATATATTTTTGTGTCACAACAGTCAGGAGACACTACTGTTTTTCTTTATGGAAAAAACTACCAAAACCTGAATAATAGAGATTTTTTACCGTGGGATGGCAAAACCACAGTTATTGTTTACTGGGGTATACCACACTTTTTAAAATAGAGATATTTGCGGCTGAACAGTGAGCGACACACTCAAACTGCTTTTTTTTTAGATACCAAAGGCCCAAAACTGGATAGTACAGCGATTTGACCCATGGAACTGCGAAACCACACTGGGATGTCGGGCCTACACAAGACTATTTTCAACAGATATATTTTTGTGTCACAACAGTCAGGAGACACTACTGTTTTTCTTTACGGAAAAAACTACCAAAACCTGAATAATAGAGATTTTTTACCGTGGGATGGCAAAACCACAGTTATTGTTTACTGGGGTATACCACACTTTTTTAAATAGAGATATTTGCGGCTGAAAAGTGAGCGACACACTCAAACTGTTTTTTTTTAGATACAAATGGCCCAAAATGGATAATACATAGGTTTGAACCGTGGAAGTGCAAAACAACACATCTGTTTCTCTAGCCTACACCAGACTATTTTCAACAGTTATATTTGTATCTGAAAAATCAGAGACACGCTTTTTTTTGGGGGGGGGGGGGACACACCAAAAGGTTAATAAGACGGGTATTTGTACAGTGTGAAGGAGGAAAAAAAAAGGAGGATTTAGATGAAAAAAAAAGGATTTTTCCTGGCCCCCGACACCTGGTGCTAAGTCCAGCAATTTCACCAACAGGAGCACACAGGACTGTAATGCAGCGTTTGCTGGTATAACCACTGTGTCTCCTATACAGCCTGCCTGCCTGGTATCTGGGATGGATATTAGTCCTGAAAAGGACTGTTTGTTTGTTCTGGCAGCCTTTACAGACCCTTCACTAACTATTTCGCAGTTTATATCTCTCCCTAAATCAGCAGCGCTGTCCCTACACTGTCTAATCCGGAGCGACTGTGTCCAAGATGGCGGCGCCCCGTTTTAAATACTCGAGGTGACGCTGTGCGGCCAGCCAATCACTGTAATGCCCACAACCAACATGGCTGCAGCATTACAGTGACTGGCTGGCAATCCCTGCATGTTCATTGACTCTGTAAAGAGCGCCAAACATGCAGGGCGGAGACCCGAGCTCCCGCCCGAGTAACCCGGAAATGCTCGGTGCTCGCCGAACATCCCGAGTAGCATGATGCTTGGGCGAGTACCGAGCAGTGTAGAGCATGTTCGCTCAACACTAGTAGTCATGTCTGATAGTTGCCGCTCGATTTCCCTAATGTAGGCGGATTTGTCCATAATCACTGAAGCTCCCCCTTTGTCGGTGGGCTTGATAACTATATGTCTATTGTGTCGCAGTGAAGTAAGGGCCTGTTTCTCTTCGCTAGAGAGGTCCTAGTTTAAAAGCTCCTCCATCCGTCTTACCATTTTTTCACCAAGCACAGTTGCATCCTCCCCATTGAGATGTTGCCCATCCCTACCACAGAGCCTGTAGCCGACAGAGTATTCTGCCCAGTTGTCCATGACCCCAAACCCTTCCTTTCTGAACCAATTTTTAAGCAACTTATTTATCTCCCTAAGCTCCTGCTGTCTTTCTAGTGCCGCTCATGGTACCGGCAGTATTTTTGAAAACACCATCTTGGAGATCTTTGCCTTGAGCTTCTCTCCTAGCTCCCTGTAATCATTCTTAAGAACTTTCCACCTTCCTCTAACTTTGTCATTGGTACCGATGTGTACCATGACCACTGGGTTTTCCCCAGCCTCACTACATCACCTGGTCGAGAGTGGGTTGTTTGCGTGCCTGCTGCCTTCCTTGGATGTGGTGGCCGTTTCTCAGGCTCCCTCTCTGGAATTGAACCCTGATTCTCCTTTACTTGTGGTCAACATGGAAGGGAGACCGAACGGCACGGGGGGGATGTTGGAAGGGAGAGCAGCTCACTGTGCGGGCAGGTCTTGAAGTGGCAGGCATCCGGAAAACACTCCTTGCTCCCCAGCCCTGCTATGTGTAACAATAGTGCTCATCTTCTATGAACACTGACCACTGGGCAGCGCTCATAGCACATTGGCTATGACAACCACAGAGGTCTCCTGCAGACCCCGGGCTGTCATACCCATCGGCAACCCGCGATCATGTGACTGGCGCATCGATGATGTCATATGATGTGCTTCCGGTGCGGTCTTGTTAAATGCCGCTGTTGGAGTTTGACAGTGGCTTTTAACATATTAACAACCGCGGGTAGATCACGATTCCACTCGCAGCTGTTAGGGACATTTGACAGCTGATCATATCAGCTGTCATGTGTCGGAAAAGATGCGGGCTCACCGCCAGAGACCGCATCAAACAGGGGGAGGCGACTTTGGAAGCACTCATACAAGTTCGTAAAGGGGTTAAACACATCCAATTGTGGAAATTATTATTATTCCAAGATGTATTGATTAACCCCTTAATGGAATAGGACGTATTAGTACACCCCAGGCCATCACCCCTGGTTCAGCGGGGGCTCCTGCGCTGAGCCGAGCCCACACTGAACTGGGCACATGTTAGATGATTCTTACAGCTGACATGTACCCGCAACAGCCGCGGGTGGAATTGCGATCCACCTGCGACTGCTAGCCAGTTAAATGACGCTGTCAATCTCCGACAGACGCATTTAACAGCGCCGCACCGGAAGTGCGCCATTAGCCCCGCCCATCGTGACCCTGTCACGTGGTCGTGGGTCACCGATGAGTGGGCATGACAACCCGAGGTCTGCAGTAGACCCCTGTGGTTGTCATGTCTTGCTTGCTATGAGCGCCACCATAGCAAATGATCATTTCTGCTACATCTGCTCATCGCCTCTGTGTAACAGAAATCATCAGATAACTGCAGCTTCTAGTCTCCTATGGAGACTATTGAGGCATGCAGAAAGTGGAAAAAAAATGTTTCTAAAAATACAAAAAAAATATGAAAGTTTAAATCACCCTCTTTCGCCCCATTCAAAATAAAATAATAAAAAAAAACCCACATACACATATTTGGTATTGCTGCCTTCAGAATCGCCTGATCTATCAATGTAAAAAAAGAATTAATCTGATCGATAAACGGCATAATGAGAAAAAAATTCTAAACGCCAGAATTACGCTTTTTTGGTCGTCGCAACATTGAAATAAAATGCAATAATGAATGATCAAAACATCACATCTTCCCCAAAATAGTATCAATAAAAACATCAGCTCGACGTGCAAAAAATAAGCCCTCACTCACCCGGTCCCAGATTCCCAAAAAATGGAGACGCTATGGGTCTAGGAAAATGGCGCCATTTTTTTTTTTTTAGCACCACTTAAATAAAAAAGAACCTATACATGTTTGGTGTCTATGAACTCGCAATGACCTGGAGAATAATAATGGCAGGTCAGTTTTAGCATTCAGTTAACGTGGTAAAAAAAACAAAAAACCAACAGTGGAATTGCATTTTGCCATTTCACCGCACTTGGAATTTTTTTCCCGTTTTCCAGTACATGATATGGTTAAACCAGTGATAGTGTTTAAAATTAAAACTTGTCCCGCAAAAAATAAGCCCTCACATGGCCATATTGACCAAAAAATAAAAAGGCTATGGCTCTGGGAAGAAGGGGAGCAAAAAATGAAAATGCAAAAACGGAAAAACCCAAGGTCGTTAAGTGGTTAAACTCAACTTTAAAATTGACTTTGTTCATGGGAAAACCCCCTTTAAGTCATTTGCTTATCCACATTCTTTGCACCCCAAAAATTGCAGCGTATTACATGGCTTGAGTACAGAGAGAGAGTGGCCAACAGATTATTACACTACTTGTATGCAGAATGCCCCCACAGAGCCTGTTTTCAGAGTACTTGCCAAAAAATAAATAAAAAAAACAAAACACAAAAACATTGTTGGATACCTCGCCCCCTGCCTCTTCCACCTACACTGCCACGTCCACCTCCTCCTCAACCCCCTTCTCCACTTGGACCTCCACCTCCTGGTTCAAGATTATTATTTTAAATTTTTTTATTCTGTTATTTGAAGTCATTTATCTATCCACATTTGTTTTAATGGAAAATGCCCTTCTCTTACCCCCATTTTGCTTCCTTTTGCAGCCTCCTAGCCCTTACTATGACCATTTTACAGCCATTTTAAAGCACCAAAGTTTGGGTCCCCATTGACTTCTATTGGGTTTGGGTTTGGTGTCAAGTTCAGATGCCCAAACCAAACTGTGAAATACAGTTTGGACGAAGCCAACAAACCCGTACATCCACAGGTCCACTCATCTCTAGTAATGGTGCAACTATAACGACTTTCACAATAGAATTACCATGTTCTTTATCCTGCATTGTACTAATACATCATACGTGCTCTAAAATAGTGTCATTAAAAATATTATACAACACATTCCACAAAACATAATCGCTATAGAGAGGGTACTAAACAAACATGTGTGTCGTAATTGATATCATAGTTTTGACTGCATTGTTTCCTAAAACCTGCTGCAATTTAATGGACTCACTTAGGTAAGAGGGCATATGTTTTGCTTAGAGCTATAAAAATCAAGTTTCCTATGAATATCTCTAATATCACTATACAAATATCGCCTTTCCTCTAACATCTGCCTGCTTGGCAAATAATCAAAGAAACGTTGTTGCTCCAGAGAGGCTACACTGAATCTAGTAATAATGATGGAACTAGGAATTATGAAACACTAAAAAAACTTAAAACGGCTATAAAAAAAAAAAGAAGATAATAATAAAAGCCAATTTACAAATTATACACTTAGTTTTAACCCCATCACCCCCAGGTGATTTTCTGTTTTTTATTTTTGTTTTTTCCTCCCCTTCTTCCAAGAGCCATAACTTTTTTATTTTTCCAGTCATATAGTCGTATGAGGGCTTGTTTTTCGCAGAACGAATTGTACTTTTAAATGACACCATTCATTCTGCCATATAGCTTACTGGAAAATGGGAAAAAAATTCCAAGTGTGGTGAAGTTGCAAAAATAGGTGAAAAAAATTTCATATTTTTGCACCGTGTTAGCCAGTTGATAGAAAAATATTTAGATGTGAGAGTCCTCAGTGGTTGATACCTTTTAATGGCTAACTGAAAAGATGGTAGCAAGCTGCAAGCTTTCAAGACTACGCAGGTCTCTTCATCAGGCTAGTATAACACAAAATCTGAAGAGTCACATATTTATACACAATAAGACACATAAATAATGCAATAGATGAGACAGGTGACGGAAAACAGAGTTATTATGGGAGAGATAAACAGTTCTGCCTATAAATATTTTAGCAGTTAATAGATACGGGGCATGAAGGTTTTATTGTCCTGTGACTAGGTCCAGTGTTATGATGGCCTCACAAATCTGAGGGGCACACTCCTTAGTTGATGTAGAATGACATAACTCCATGCAACACATTCATTCCTGCTCTGAAAGTGTCAAAGGTCATCATCAGTTTATATTCTGAGATTCTTCTTTCTCTTTGAGATTTGAAGTTACCTTTTAATACCAGTAATTTCATGGCTTTGATGCTGTGATCAGGGGAACAAAAATGCTTGGCTACAGGTAGATCTATTTTTTCTTTTATTGTGTGGTGATGATGATTCATCCTTGTCCTAAGTTTTTGCCCTGTCTCCCCTACATAAAGAGTCCCAGCTGGACATTTGGTACATATAATTAAGTACACTACGTTAGATGTGATACAGCTGAAAGTACCTGGGACCTTGTAGTCCTAATGTGGATTGGGGATCTTTATCTTGTCTGTAGTCATTATAAACGGACAGGTTTACATTTTTTCTGGCTGCAAGGAAAGGTACCTGTAGCTGGTGGAGATGACAGGGAGCTTCTGACAATGATGCTTCTTAGATTTGGGGGCAGCCTGAAACACAGAAGTGGGGGGTCTGGAAATATGGATTGTAATCGGGCATATTTTTTTAGTAAGGGTTGTAGTTTCCGTGCAGCTCTCCTTAGCACCTCCAGATTTGGATAGTAGGTGACTACTAGAGGCATCCGGTTGCTTTCTTGCTTGCTTTTGCAATGTAGGAGATGATTCCTTGATATTTTGATGGCTCTGTTGCTCAGACCCAGTCCAGATGACTAAAATATCGTCAATGAAATGATAGTAGGCCAGAGGCTTGATGGGACATGAGGACAAAAAGTCACTTTCAAGCTTGGCCATGAAAAGATTTGCGTCCTCTGGAGCCATTTTACTTCCCATCGCTGTACCAGTTTCCTGTAGATATATGTTGTTATCAAATTCAAAGTAATTGTGGGTGAGGATGAATTCTGTAAGTTTCACCACAGAATCAGCATCAATTCCTGTATCTTCCATGAAGATTTTGCAGGCATTTAATCCATCCTGGTTTGGGATATTAGAATACAAAGATTCCACATCCATTGTGGCCAGGATGGTTCCTTCTTGTAGAGGACCTATTGCTAGTTTATTCAGTAGACCTGTCGTGTCCTGAATGTAGCTGGGTGTAATCTTTACCAGTGTTTTAAGATCACACTCTACCCATACAGAAACTTGCTCAGTTAGGGTGCCCACACATGAAATAATTGGTCTTCCTGGATTACCAGATTTGTGGATTTTGGGGAGCATATAGAATGTCCCTATTCTTGGACTCTCTGGTATCAGGTCATCGGCTCTTATGGATTCGTCAGGCAGACAAGATACCAACTTGTTTAGTACCTTGTAATAGTCCTGTGTAGGGTCAGACTCCAGTTTTTTGTAGTAGCGTGTGTCCATCAGTTGCTGTTTCCATCCTTCATGTAGTCTGATGTGTTCCTCATCACTATTGCACCACCCTTGTCAGCAGGTTTAATGATGATTTCTTTGTTGGTTTTCAAAGATTGTATGGCTTTTCTCTCCTGGGCACTGATGTTCGGTGCTTGTCTCCTGTTTGTGTCTAGGATGATGGATTTTATCACATGTCTGAAGGAGTCTATATATGTATCCAAATGAGGTTTGCGTCCAGGTGGAGGTGTCCAATCTGACCTCTTCTTGGTTGTCAAGATCCCTTTTCCTTCAGTTCGGGTGGGTTCTGAATCTTCTGTAGCATTGAAATATTCCCTCAGGCGCAGTCTCCTGAAATGATTTTCCATACCACTGCAGAGTTCAGTTTTATCTAGGGTCTTAGTAGGACAAAATGAGAGTCCCCTAGAAAACACAGCCAGTTCCGCTTTGTTGGGTGTATAATCTGAGAGATAGATGACACAGATGATTTTATGTCTGGAATGGAGTGGTTGTCCAAATTGTCAGGTTTTGGCTTTGTTTTGTAACTGTTTGTATAGCGTCCTCAATTTAGGCGCAATCTATGTAGCTTCTTTTCCTTGTTATGAATCAGAAGGGTCCATAGTTTGTTATAGTATTGCTGTAATTTTTGCTCTGTGTTTTCTGTAAGTGTTTTCCTCCGAGTTTCAAATTGCCTTGGACTTTACTCTTGATGCTGTAGAAGACATGCAAAATTTGGTTCCTTAGTCTCTCAGAAGTCCTGTGGAAAGGTTTTGTGTATAATGAGTATTGTAGGTATGAAGGATTGGGTTTGTAATCCAGAGTCCTTTAGGAATTAGATTCTCATTTTTGCATTTAGATAAGAAAAAAATGGCACGGACCAATTGTGCACGTTTCTTCAGAAGTGGCTTAAGTTCCATGAAGATGCGGAACATTCTGGTATCCTCCATTTTGATATAGGGAAAATATATATTTTTGGACCGCGTTAGCAAGTAGATAGAAAAATATTTAGATTTGAGAGTCCATTAAAAAGTATCAACCACTGAGGACTCTCAAAAAAAAATTCTGAAATTTGTAAAAAAAAAAAAACATTTAGCTTTTGTCGCCATTTTGTGAGAACTGTAACGTTATTTTTCTTGATTTGGGGCTGTGTGAGGGCTTATTTTTTGCACCCCAGATCTGACATTTTTATTGATGCCATTTTGGGGTAGATACAATGTTTTGATCTCCTGTTATTGCGTTTTATTTCAATATTGCGGCTGCAAAAAAAATGTAATTCTGATATTTTGATTTTTTTTCTCGTTATGCCATGTACCAATCGGATTAATTTATTTTATATTTTGATAGATCAGCCATTTCTGAACGCGGTGACAACAAATATGTGCATTTTTTATTGTTTCATTTTTAAAAGGGCGTTATTTGAACTTTTTCATTTTTATATTTTTTACCTCTTTTTTTTCTTTTTACTCTATTTAATAGTCTCCTTAGGAAACTTGAAGCTGCGATCATCCAATCACCTACGCTATACATAGCAGGGCTTCAGAAAGATCAGCGGGTGGGATCAACGAAGCGCTTCCAGTCTGCACATGTTAAATGCTGCTGTCAGCAAAATCGCCTGACCTTAACCCCATTGAGAATCTATGGGCTATTGACAAGAGGAAGATGAGAGACACCAGACCCAACAATGCAGACAAGTAGTGTTGAGCCACCCCCGTAGTGTACGAGTTCGGTTCGTCGAACACCCGTATGTTCGCCGAACTGTTCGTCGAACACCTTCTAACACCGTTAAAACCAATGGCAGGCAAACAAAAACACATAGAAACACATAGAAAACACATAGAAAACACTTCAAAGGTGTCCAAAAGCTGACAAACTGCTCAGAAGACACAACTAACACATGGAAAAGTGACAAGTACATATAATCATGCGAAAAGAAAAGAGGTGGAGGAGTAAAATGAGGGGGAGACACAGATATAGGCATGTCATGCCCTTCTAAAATCCAAAAAGTGAGAAGCCGACATGGCCAGTCCGCTCCTGCCGTGCCACCTCCGTGTCGCCGGGTTTGTGCCAGAGCCGCGGTGAACCCTGACGGCCAGCCCCCCTCTCCCAATACTGGTGCCTGTCCGCTGGTGGGTCGAGCGAGCCCCCCTGCGGTGGAGGCAGGTCTAATCTTTTTAATTTAAATTGTCTCTCTAATTTGAATGAGTACACTTTAAATCCTTTTACAAGGATCTATTGGAGGGCAAGTCTCATGCCAGCAGCCGTAGTAATTCCAGCTCCAGTAGCGTCCACTAAAGCTGCTGCAGTTGAAAAGCTTTTATAAGGATTGAGCTTGGCGGTCCACCGCAAGGCGTCCTACCGCCAGTCCCAGCCCCTATACCTTGGGGTGCCTCCCCGATGCCCTTGACTGAGTGTCCCGGGGGCCCGAACCATTTCCTTTGAAAAAATGAAGTGTCCAAACTACAGGTGGTGTAGCTTGCTTAACAGCTGGGATAATCCGCTGACTAGCAGACACTGCTACTAGGCACAAAGTATTTCCTGGGCTAGATGCAGTTAAAAATTTGGAATTAGATACTCTCGGATGCTGAGAAAGCATTCCATAGAGTCTCCTGGCAAGCCATATATTATTCTCTTAAAAAGCTTGGGTTAGGGGTCTAGGGGACCCTTTTATAGGCAAAATCACGGCCCTGTATCGCAATACGTCACCTAGGCTGAAGATAAATGGAACATTTTCATCACCTTTCATAATCACCAATGGGACAAGGCAGGGATGTCCTCTGTCCCCTCTCTTATACATCCTAGTGACGGATCACCTGCTCTCATCAATTCGTCATAACCCCAATATTAGGTGGATTGAGGTGGGAGGCACCGAGTACAAGTGCTCTGCATTTGCTGATGATGTCCTAGTATATATCACTCAATCACATATATCCATCCCTGCTGTTATGGCTGAAATAGATCAATTTGTTACATGGTCAAATTTTAAAATCAATGCAGCGAAGTCTGAGGCCCTCGATGTCTCCCTCCCCAAATCCATACAGGATTCCATCCAGTCCAACTTTCCCTTTGCCTGGCCCTCACAGGGTATCAAATACTTAGGAATTCCTATTCATAGAGACCTCTCCCATCTATGTTATCTTAATTTTGGGCCCTTTATTGAACAACTCCATACAGACCACGGTTGGCAAGTTAGAACTGTAAGATTCACTACGTGAACCACTGGTGTTTTGTGGAAAAGCACATGTACACTGTGTTCCAAATTATTATGCAAAAAGTGTTTAGGAGTGATAAGGTAAGAATTTTTTTGTTTGTCAGTTAAACTCATTGATAGTGATGTGTGTCAGGGCTCTTTATATCACTGTAAGCAATTGCAGACACCTGTGCTAATTAGTTTGGCAGGTGTGTCCAATGAAAGGCAAGACTACTTAAGAAGGCTGTCCCACATTATCAAGCAGCCTACATTTTCTGCCAAAATGGGAAAGAAAAAGGACGTGTCGGCTGCTGAGAAGCAACAAATTGTGGAGTGTTTAGGTCAAGGCATGACTACAATCAACATTGCCAAGACACTTCATCCTGATCATCGCACAATCAAGAAGTATGTAGCTGATTCATAGTACACACATGTGCGTGCTTATAAGGGAAAATTGAGGACTCTTTCCTACAGGCAGTTACGTCAGGTTAAAAGAGCAGCGGCAAAAAAGCCTTGTCATAGCAGCAGACAAGATTTTGAAGCTGCTGGTGCCCCCAACTTCCCCCGAACAACAAGATGCAGGGTCCTTCAGAGGTTTGCAGCTGTGCGTAAGCCATCCTGTCGACCTCCTCTATCCACTGTACACAAGCAGAAACGGCTCCAGTGGGCCAAACAATACATGAAGACTGACTTCAAAACTGTTTTGTTCACCGATGAGTGCCGTGCAACGCTCGATGGTCCAGATGGATAGAGTGGAGGATGGCTGGTTGATGGACACCCCATGCAAACACGGCTACGGCGCCAACAAGGAGGAGGTGGAGTAATGTTTTGGGCTGGAATAATGGGGAGAGAGATTGTCAGCCCCTTTAGGATCCCTGAAGGGGTAAAGATGAACTCCATAATGTATGTGGAGTTTCTCAAACAGCACTTCCTGCCATGGTTCAAGAAGAAGAACCGTGTATTCCACAGCAAGATCATTTTCATGCATGATAATGCACCGTCTCATGCTGCACATAACATATCTGCATTTCTGGCTGATATGGGCATAAAAGGGGACAAACTTATGGTGTGACCCCCATGCTCCCCTGACCTCAACCCCATTGAGAACCTTTGGAGCATCATCAAAAGGAGTGCGGGAGGCAGTTCACATCTAAGCAACAGCTCTGGGAGGGTATTCTGTCCTCATGCAAAACAATTGAAGCAGAAACCATCCAAAACCTGACAAATTCAATGGACGAGAGAGTTCAGAAGCTCCTTTCGAACAAGGGGTCCTATGTGCAAATGTAAAATCACCTAGAATAAAGTTTTGAGTTGAAAACTGTTTGATTTCAGTTTCAGGCAAGATACAGATAAACATGATTATTAATAACACTGGTGTACAAAAAAAATAAATTTTTCTGGCATGGACTTTAAGAACAGTTTTAGACTAATTTGAGGGTTCTGAATTCAAATCTGATCTTGTAATTTCCCTATCACATCACGATTTTGCGCTATAGGTATATAGCCCATTTTCAATAATTCCAAGAAAAATATAAGTAGTGTATGAAAAGTGCCGGTTTATACGGTTCACTAAGGTAAATTTAGTTTTCATTTAGTCTCCCAATAAATGTGAGAATATCTTTGTTTTCTTTGAACATGCATAATTCCCATTTGTTATGATAAGAAAGTAAAAAAACAGTTTTCAAACACCCTTGTTTTCTGTGTTACTGGGACAGTAGAGCTACAGCAGAGCATTGGGTGAAAACTAAATGGCCTCAGCGACAGAGTTTGGCATCTGGCGATAAGAATGTCATCCATGATCCTCTAGTGGATAGGAAGAACATTGTCTTTCCTTCCTTGCACATAAAACTTGGATTGATGAAGCAGTTCGTCAAAGCTCTCAATCACAGTGGAGAATGCTTTAACTATATATGTTCAACTTTTCCTGGTCTTAGTGAAGAGAAGAAAAAGGCTGGAATATTTGATGTACCTCAAATAAGAACACTTATGAGAGACCCAAACTTTATCACATCAATGAATGAGACAGAAGAAAGAGCTTGGAATGCATTTTGTAATGTGGTGCAGAATTTTCTAGGGAATAAGAAAGCAGACAACTATGAAAAGATTGTGGAAGAGCTACTAATGAGTCTGCAAAATCTTGGATGTAGAATGAGTATCAAGATTCACTATTTATACAGCCATTTGGACTTTTTTCCAGAGAACCTTGGGGATATGAGCGAGGAACAAGGGGAGCGTTTTCATCAGGACATTAAAACAATGGAAGAACGGTATCAAGGCCGGTGGGGCTCACATATGATGGCTGACTATTGCTGGAGCTTGATGAGAGACAACCCAGAAGCTGTACATCTCAGATCAGCCAAGAAAAGAAAGTTCAAATAACTGCCATTTGCCATTTATCTGTGTGCCATATATATGTGTTTTTATATTTTGTAGTTTAATTTTGTAAGTATATTTGATTTGCTGTACACAGACTTTGTAATTTTTGTTATTCCGTGATTAAAAATATACAAAATGTAGTAACGAAAATCATGAGGTTTTTATCAAAAACATTCGATAGGAGTAATTTCCATCAAAAATATCTCGAAATCCTGATGTGATAGCCAAAAATGGAGTTCGTATTAGTAATCAGCAGCCAAAATTGACTTCAAATATGTTTTAAAACCTTTTGACAGAAATATTGCGTTGACCAGTGTAATTTTAAATCTGGTGGAGCTTAGTATAGATGGCCTAATAGAATCAGTACTGCAAACTGCTACAAGGCCCAAATTATTTTCCAGCCAAGATACAGGTAAACATGATTAGTAATTTTAAATCTGGAGGAGTTTAGTATAGATGGCCTAATAGAATCAGTACTGCACACTGCTACAAGGCCCAAATTATTTTCCAGCCAAGATACAGATAAACATGATTAGTAATTTGAAAGCTTAAAACGGTTGGTGAGGTGATTTTAACAAATCATCAAGCTTTTACTCTCCCCAGGATGACACAGGGGTAGAAAAGTCATTTCGGATCCATGATTTGTTCATCTTTATGAACGTGAGTCTGTCTACATTATCAGTGGAGAGCCGCGTGCGCTTATCTGTCAGCATACCACCAGCAGCGCTGAACACACGTTCAGACAGAACGCTGGCTGCGGGGCATGACAAGATTTCCAAGGCGTAAGTGGTGAGCTCCGGCCATTTATCCAGATTGGAAGCCCAAAAAGAGCAAGGGTCCAGTGACACAGTCATGGCTTCAATGTTTACTTGGAGATACTCCTGTACCATCGTCTCTAGGCGTTGACTATGTGTCAGACTTCTTGTCTCCTGTGGCCTTGAAAAGGAGGGGCTAAAAAAGTGGTGAAATGATTCCGCAAAATTGATGTTACCAGCAGATACTGTGTTTCTGTTACGTTTTGAGTGCTGAACACTTGACGGTCCCACGGTTGGCAAGTTGGAACTGTGAGATTCACTACGTGCACCACTGGTGTTTTGTGGAAAAGCACATGTAAGATTCTGCAACAGTCTCTGCTGATACTCCTGCATGCGTGCATCCCTTTCTATGGTAGGAATAATTTCTGCAAATTTACTTTTGTACCAGGTATCTAACAGTGTGGCAACCCAGTAGTCAGGATTATTTCTAATTCTCACAATTCGAGGGTCATGTTGCAGGTAGTGCAGCAAGAAGGCACTCATGTGTCTTGCGCATCCAGGAGCACCAAGTCCCTGTTGTGTTGGTGGCGAGGTAACAATCATGCTTCCTTCCTCTGCCCTCTCCCCCCAACCTCGCACAACAGAAATGTGATCAAGGTCTCCCTCATCTGATGAGTCTTCCATCAGTTCGTCCTCCACTTCTTCCTGGCCTCCTGCACCTTCCTCACTAGTTTAGCTGCTACCATGCGCCCTGGTAAAACCATCTCCCCCACCCTCACATGCCTGCAGCCTTGGTGCTGCCGACCGTCTGGACCTTGCAGATGTTAGCCATTCCGCATACAACTCCTCCACCTCCTCTTGTGCCACCACCTGACTCTGAATTCTGTTTAACATGTGCTCCAGCATGTAAATCACCGGAATAGTCATGCTGATAATGGCATCGTCAGCACTAAACATCTTCGTCGCCATTTCAAAACTGTGCAGAAGGGTGCATAGGTCCCTGATCTGAGACCACTCCTCCAGCTTGATTTGCCCCACCTCTGGATCTCGTTGGCTCAGGCTATACGTCAGAACATATTACACCAGGGCTTGTCGGTGTTGCCACAGTCGCTGCAATATGTGCAGAGTTGAATTCCACCGGGTAGGCACATCGCATTTTAGCCGGTGAAGTGGCAGGCCCAACGACTTCTGTAGAGATGTAAGTCGCTGAGCTGTGGGATGCGAACGGCGGAAGTGAGCACACAGCGACCGTGCCCTCTGCTGAAGGCCATCTAGTCCGGTATAGTGGGCTAAAAATTGCTGGACAACCAGGTTCAACACATGAGCCATACAAGGCACGTGTGTGACATTGCCTCGGCGAAGGGCCGCACCGAGGTTTGCAGCATTGTCGCACACGGCCTTCCTTGGTTTCAGGTCCAGTGGAGACAACCATTCATGAAACTGGTTCTCCAGAACTGACCACAACTCCTCAGCTGTGTGACTCACATTTCCCAGACATTTCAAAGTAAAAACCGCCTGATTACGTTGAGCCCTGCTGCCAGCATAGTAAGGAGGTGTGCAGGATCCCTTCTGTGCAGTTAGAAAGCTTGTGGCATGACCAGACAGGCTTTGGGTGCAGGTGGAGGACTGAGAGGAGGTTGAGGAGGCAGAAGCAGTGGAGGAACTTTGAGATAAAGAGGATTGACGCACAACTCATGGGGACGGCAAGACTTGGACAGCAGCCCCTTGTCCTGCTGTCACCATAGTTACCCAGTGCCCAGTCAGCGACATGTAACGTCCCTGTCCGTGCCTACTCGTCCAAGTGTCTGTGGTGAAATGCACCCTGTCACACACAGAGTTTCTCAAGGAAGCGGTGATGTTGTGTGCGACATGCTGGTGGAGCGCAGGCACACCTTTCTTTGAGAAGTAGTGCCGACTGGGCATCTGGTACTGGGGCACTGCGACGGACATAAGGTCTCAAAAATCCTCTGTGTCCACCAGGCGGAAAGGAAGCATTTCTGTAGCCAAGAGCTTGCAGATGGTGAAATTCAACCTCTCAGCTTTCTCATGGCTAGGAGGAAATGGTCTTTTACTTGTCCACATCTGAGGGACCGAGGGCTGGCTGTTGTGCTTAGACGGGGTTGAGAAGGGTGTCCCTGACAAACTGACGGTCTGTGAGGAAGATGCAGGCGGACATGTTAGGTTGCCTTGATCCAAAGGTGGTGCTATCGATGTCGGACAGCGCTGAACACCAGCTGGTGTTTCCACCTCCAAAGAAAATGATGACCAGCCAATCACGCTGGCTGTTGCGGGTAAAGAGGTGGCAGGTCTGCGTCCCAAAACAGGTGTGACTGCTGTCCCCCCAGTCACAGAGGATGAAGAGGCCACGGATGCACAAGATGTGGCAGATGGTGGTTGGCCCGGCCGGCTAGGCCGCATTGTAGCACAGTGAGCTTCCCACTGCAACTTATGCTTCATATCCATGTGCCGGTTCATGCATGAAGTACTCAAACTATGTATTTTTTGGGCTCTACTTAGCTTTTGCTGACAAATGTTACAGATAACACGAGTTGGGTCATCTTTATCGATCTGAAAAAATGCCCAGGCTATGCAAGGCTTAGCACCCATGCGACCTGAAGAGCCACCACGACTTGTGGTCAGAGGCAGAGTTGTGTTTGAGGATGCAGTTGTTGACGTGCTTCCAGTACTACGTCTCTGTCCAGGAAGGCGCAACCTGACCTCGTCGTCACTAGCATCCTCCTCCACCTCCTCTGCTGACCTCATCTCTTGGCTGACTGTGGGTTGACAGTAAGTGGGATCTCCAACCTCGTCATCATCACCCTGTGTGTTATCACACCCATCGTCCTCAGAGCCAACCTCTTCCTGCCCTGACAAAAAACTAAAGTTGTCGCTCCAATCAGGTATTTGAGTCTCATTATCGGCTTCCTCATTGTCTCCACCAACAGGAGTTACAGTTTGGGAACAAGGGTCTACATTATGGTCAGAACCTTCTGCGTCTGGTCCTGGATCCGACTCATAAAGATTCTGGGCATTAGTGCAGATCATTTCCTCGTCTGGATTCACAGAAGCTCTGGAGCCGACCTCTGATTCCCAGGCTATAGTATGAGTAAACAGCTCTGCAGACTCAACCATCTGTTCTACCCCATACTCAGACTGGCAGTTGGAGACTTGGGAGCTGTGAGGAAGCAAGTGCGATTGGGGTGACACCTCTGAGGACTGGAGTATTTGTGATGTTGAAGTTGAGGTCGAGGAGAGCCCACTTAAAGGAGCACTTGATATCCGTTGAAGCACCTGCTGTTTTTGTGCATCATTTGGAATTTGTAGCGATTGGCGTGGCCGTAAGAAAGGGATCTTATCACATTGTCCGCTAAAAGAAGTAGACATCTTAGTTTGGCTGGAAGATGGTCTTTCTTCTGCAGATGTTACTGTTGCTTTAACACCTACCCCACGGATACAACCTTTTTTTCCCTTCCCAACACGCCTATTCCCCTTTCCACCAGCAGCAGGCCTTTTTCCACTCATTTTGGTGGTTAACTAATTAACAGCTCTGGAGTTGTTTGCACAAAAAACAATGGATGGGAACCGAGCAGAGCTGAGTGGCCAAACTGTGGTATTAGCCCAAAAGTATTGGCTGGGTTAGATGCAGTAAAACATTTTTATTACATACACAGGTGGTGGAGGTTAGTATAGATGGACTAATATAACAAGTCCCACACACTGCTACAAGCCTAAATATTTTTTCAGAGCTAGATGCAGATAAAAATTATTTTGAATTTGCAACCTGGTGGAGGTTAATATAGATGGACTAATAGAACAAGTCCCACATACTGCTACTAGCCGAAATATTTTTTCAGAGCTAGATGCAGATAAAAATTATTTTGAATTTGCAACCTGGTGGAGGTTAGTATAGATGGACTAATAGAACAAGTCCCACACACTGCTACAAGCCCAAATATTTTTTCAGAGCTAGATGCAGATAAAAATTATTTTGAATTTGCAACCTGGTGGAGGTTAGTATAGATGGACTAATAGAACAAGTCCCACACACTGCTACAAGCCCAAATATTTTTTCAGAGCTAGATGCAGATAAAAATTATTTTGAATTTGCATCCTGGTGGAGGTAAGTATAGATGGACTAATAGAACAAGTCCCACACACTGCTACAAGCCCATATATTTTTTCAGAGCTAGATGCAGATAAAAATTATTTTGAATTTGCAACCTGGTGGAGGTTAGTATAGATGGACTAATAGAACAAGTCCCATACAGTGCTACAAGCCCAAATATTTTTTCAGAGCTAGATGCAGATAAAAATTATTTTGAATTTGTAACCTGGTGGAGGTTAGTATAGATGGACTAATAGAACAAGTCCCACACACTGCTACAAGCTCAAATATTTTTTCAGAGCTAGATGCAGATAAAAATTATTTTGAATTTGCAACCTGGTGGAGGTTAGTATAGATGGACTAATAGAATGATGCTATGCCCAAAAGGTTTTACTTGGCTAGGTGCATTAAAAAAAGTTGTATTCTATACACAGGTGGTGTAGCTTGCAAAACAGATAGGCTACTCCACTGACTAACACACACTGCAAGAGGCCAAAAAGGATTTGATTAGCTAGATTTAGCCAAATGCTGTGAAAAAAACTTGCACAGCACTGGCACAGACCTGCCTGGCAAAAAGTCATAGGAACTGATGTAACCTAGCCCTCAAAAGGACTGCAATTACAATTAGTCCCTACTCCCAACCTATCTATTTAAGAGCACAGACCTGCCTGATAAAAGTCATAGGAAATGATGTAACCTGGTCCTCAATAGGACTGCAATCACAACTATTCCCTACTCCCAAGCTATCTGTAGTTTTGTGCGAAAATTGGCTTTAAATTAACACTCAAAGTATAGCGCACACAGCAACAGCGGTGCCGTCTAACACACAGCTGCAGCAGTGAGAAAATGGTGGCTACGTGGAAAATGGCTGGGTCTTATAGGGCAAGGACATGTGACATACACTGCCAATGACACATGCCTTTGCTTGTGTGAAAAAAAGCAGTTCGCTCCATGTGTGCGCTGCTGATAGGCTGACAGATTGCACCTCCCCACTGTAAATGCGGGAAAGAGGAAAAAAATGGAGATCTTCATTATTTATGCAGAGATTCATCCCCTGCCCCTCCCCCCCCTCCCCGCTGTACACTCAAACTGCGTATTAACATTAATTTTCAGCATTACTGAGAAAAAATCCAGTTATGATTTTGGTGCATGAACATAACCTCGAACAGCCAAATTTTTTTCAAATCGTTCGGGTTCGTCGAACAGCTCAAACACCGCCCAAAAGATCTCAAATTTGAGATTGGCGAACAGTTTGAGTCAAACACCGCTCATCTCTACAGACAAGCTGAAGGCTGCTATCAAAGCAACCTGGGCTTCCATAACACCTCAACAGTGCCACAGGCTGATCGCCTCCACGCCAAACCGCATTGATGCAGTAATTGATGCAAAAGGAGTCCCGACCAAGTATTGAGTGCATTTACTGAACATACATTTCAGTAGGCCAACATTTCGGATTTTAAAAACATTTTTCAAGCTGTTGTTATAAAGTATTCTAATTTACTGAGAAATTGACTTTTGTGTTTTCATTGGCTGTAAGCCATAATCATCAACATTAACAGAAATAAACACTTGAAATGGATCACTCTGTTTGTAATGACTTTGTATAATATTTGAGTTTCACTTTTTATATTGAAGAACTGAAATAAATTAACTTGAAATAAATTAACTTGAAATAAATTGGCTTACATCCAAATGAAAACACAAAAGTCATTATGTCAGCAAATTAAAATAATTAACAAAAACACCTGCAAAGGCTTCCTAAGCATTTAAAAAGGTCCATTAGTCTCTTTCAGTAGGCTCCACAATCATGGGGAAGACTGCTGACTTGACAGATGTCCAGAAGGTAGTCATTGACACACTCCACAAGGTTCCCAGAGTTCCAATTTTCATTTGGAAATCAAGGTCCCAGAGTCTGGAGGAAGAGTGGAGAGGCACACAATGCTAGCTGCTCGAGGTCTAGTGTGAAGTTTCCACAATCAGTGATGGTTTGGGGAGCCATGTCATCTGCAGGTCCACTGTGTTTTATCAAGACCAAAGTCAGTGCAGCCGTCTACAAGGAAATTTTGGAGCACTTCATGCTTCTCCAGCAGGACTTGTCACCTGTCCACACTGCCAAAAGTACCAATACCTAGTTTAAAAACGACAGTATCACTGTGCTTGATTGGTCAGCAAGCTCTCTTGACCTTAACCCCATAGACAATCTATGGGGTATTGTCAAGAGGAAGATGAGAGACACCAGACCCAAAAATGCAGACGAACTGAAGGCTGCTCTCAAAGCAACCTGGGCTTTCATAACACCTCAGCAGTGCCACAGGCTGATCACCTCCACGCCAAACCACATTGATGCAGTAATTGATGCAAAAGGAGCCCCGACCAAGTATTGAGTGCATTTACTGAACATACATTTCAGTAGGCCAGCATTTCAGATTTTAAAAACATTTTTCAAGCTGTTGTTATAAAGTATTCTAATTTACTGAGATAATGACTTTTGTGTTTTCATTGGCTGTAAGCCATAATCATCAACATTAACAGAAATAAACACTTGAAATAGATCACTCTGTTTGTAATGACTCTATATAATATATGAATTTCACTTTTTATATTGAAGAACTGAAATATATTAACTTTTTGATGATATTCTAATTTAGTGAGATGCACCTGTAGTTAGGTTTAGGGTCCTGTCAAAGAAAGGTCACTTGTTGCGGTTGGTGGGCTCTCATTAATTGGTCAATTTATGCGCTAAATACCCTCCTTTATTTTTATTAGTATAGTCTATATAAGAGTAATGCTGTTCAAATTTCATATATTCAATGCTTGCATATATCTTATTGTTTACAGAGTGCTGCTGTATTCACTTCTTTGTATATATATATATATATATATATATATATATATATATATACAGTATATATATATATATATATATATATATATATTATAAAATCATACATTAAGTACTCATGATCAGAGACAAGGAGATATGTTAGAGTGGAACTGAATTCTACAAAAATCCGCATTCATCAAAATGTTGCAATTTGCTTCAACTTCAACGCAGATTTAGCAGAATGGCAGCCTCTGTTTGCCATTTTTCTAATCTGTAAAGGGCCAGCAAAAGGTTAAAAAATGCTTGTACTCACCATAGTGCTCACCTCTCCATCCCCTCTGCTCCTCACTGTCACCCATTTCGTCCTTGACACAACTTCTGATCACTTCTGCGAGCGCTGAAATCTCCAAACCTCTCAAGCTAAGCTGAGACTTCTAGCTCTGATGACAATTGGGACGATTCTGCACAGGCATGTGTAAAGTCCTGTGCATGTCATGATATCATGATGTTGTGACTGTGATTTTAACACTCATGGAGGCAATGAGAAGATTCAACAAGGACCGGAGGGTAGTGATGGACGAGCACTAAAATGCTCGGGTGCTCGATGCTCGGGTCGAGCAAATTAGAATGCTCGGGTGCTCGACCCGAGCAACTAGCTCAATGTAAGACTATGGGAAACTTGAGCATTTTTCTGGCGGCTCACCCCGGCAGTCGGCAGAGGGCCTAAAAATTGCCCAAATCGATGGGAACAGTGCTCAAATGATATGGGAACAGCATGGGGAAGACCCCTGGATGCATTTCTGACTCCCAGATCACTGCTGTGAAAAACGTCAGAGGTATTACGCCACTTTTACGGACTCATAATAAAACATACAAAAATGAAACCAAAATGGATTTTCCTGGGAAATATTTTAAGGAACATCCTTTCCAGGGAAATGACTTGTATATAAGGCAAAATAAATAACCAAAAATAAAAATACTCCTCCACACCATGGGCTATGTTCACACGTTGCGTTTTTGATGCGTTTTTGCACTTTGGATTGCTTTCAACCTTGACAAATGCATTCATCGGGAAATGTCATGTTAACATTTTACAACCTTATCTGGCCATATGGTGTGTGAGACATGATCAGACACATCCTGTTTCATTATGAAGGGCCTCATGAAAAAATGTTCCCATTATTAGGGAGTGGGTCTCCCATAGTGTTGGCCTATGCAGTGAATGCAAGGGCTGCCAAAAATTTGGAGGCAATCCAATGCCCCTTGGAAGAGACGTAGAGGGCCTCATGAGGTCTCCTATACTTTTAATGCCCATGCACTAAGTGTATGGGCTGACAAACATTTATACCTGGGGGGTATACATGAACATACTGTATAATTTTTTTTTTACGGGCATCATAGACACCCTTTAAAAAAATTATGTTGGTGTTGCATCACGTACCATGGTCACTCTGGTGATATGGTAGTGGAGGATGAGGATGAGGAGAAGGAGGAGGACAAGAACAAATAGCCAAAATCAGGAAGCGTATACTCATGTGTGTGTGTGAAAGGGTGCATGGGAATACACCTCCTCAAAAAAGACACTGGTTTTGAGTTTATGTTATGCTGCTATCATTCGGTGGTGTTGAGAAGACTGGCCCAATCCAGCCCTTGTTCATTTTTATAAGAGTCAGCCTGTCAGCATTTTCAGTTGACAGGCGGATGCGCTTATCAGTTATAATTCCACCAGCGGCACTAAAGACCCGCTCTGATAAAACGCTAGTGGCAGGGCAGGCCAGGACCTCCACGGCGTAGAGAGCCAGTTCATTCCACGTGTCCAGCTTGGATACCCAATAATTATAAGGCACAGAGGAATCATGGAGGACATTGGTACTCCCTCAGCATCTTCCCAAACTTTGCATTCCTATTGAGAGTACCCTGGGCCTCAGGGCCTGTGCGATGGGACGGTGTGAGAAACTCTCTCAGAACTTTGACAGTGTTCCCCTGCTTATGCTGGATTGGAATTGAGTCTCGCCTGTACTCCTTGGTTGTCCAACGAACTGTGACCTCTGTTACCAGCGTTTTCAGATGGGAATTTTTTTAATAGTTCCGCAACAAGGGACTTCTGGCACTGCCCCATTTTTGTAGACTTGTAAGCCTCAGGAATAAGAGATATAAAGTTCTCCTTGTAGCGTGGGTCTAGAAGTGTCACCAACCAGTAATGACTGTCACCCAAAATTTTGAGAATGCGAGGGTCACGGGAAAGGCAGCGTAACATAAACTCAGCCATATGTGCCAGACTGCTAACAGGCAAGACTTCCGTGTCCTCACCAAGAAGACGACTGACCATGCTCTCTTCCTCCCTGTCCTCAGGCCATCCAAACTGAACAGACAGTATGACAGTTGTGCACATTGGGATGAGATGAGGCTGGGCTGTGTGTAATCACCCTGTATGGTTCCTTGCTCCATCTCATCGTGCTCCGCCTGCAATGCATCCACTTTGATTGTGAGCAGAGAGCGTTTCAGAAGACAGAGAAGTGGGATGGTGATGCTAATTATGGCGTCATCACCGTTCACCATCTTGGTGGAGTCCTCAAAGTTTTGGAGGATGGTACATATGTCTGACATCCATGTCCGCTCCTGAGGTCTTATGCGTGGAGTCTGACCTGAATACCGATGGCTTGTTGATACTGATAGTCAACAACTGCCCTCTTCTGCTCACAAATCCTTCCCAACATCTGCAATGTAGAGTTCCAAAGCATGGGGACATCACAAACCATTTGGTGAGCCGAAAGCTGCAAACGCTGCTGAAACACGGCAAGGGCGGTGGAAGCTGTAGGTGACTTTCTAAAATGGGCACACAGACGGTGTACTTTGACAAGCAGATCCGGCAGCTGCAGGTAGGTTTTGAGAAACCGCTGAACCATGAAGTTAAGCACATGGGCCAGGCATGGTACATGTGTGAGCTCGCATCACCTCAGAGCCGCCACCAGGTTCCGGCCATTGTCACACATGACCATGCCTGGCTGTAGGTGTTATGATCTGCTACAAGCACTCAGGAAAGACAGGAGATCTGTCCCTACAATAGAGCTAAGCTAGATCCCTACGATGTAACGGGGAACCTGATCCTGCAATCAGACCCGCTAAAGTCCTCAGCTAGTCTGAACGGTGACCTGTAGATGTGAGGGAGGGATCCCTACAAGAACTAGGGACTGGGAGAAAGATGGACACCTCCTAGCAGAAATTGTAGCAGTAAAAAGACAAACAAACAATATAGAACATAGAGGTCAAAAGACCTAGCTAAATTGACTGAGTAAGGTAACAAAGCACCTGGCTAGCTTAAGAGTAGAAATTACAATGAAGTCCAGCAAGGCCAGAAGGGCGGAGCAGGATTAAATAGGCAAAAACGGTCATGTGACCAGCATAATAGAAAAAACCTAACAGGAGAGTTCTAACAGTACCCCCTCTTCTATGAGGATCCTCCGGATCCCCTAGGCCCAGGCTTATCAGGAAACCTCTTGTGAAACGCTCTGACAAGTCTGGAAGCAGAAACATCATCTGCCCTCACCCATGAGTTATCCTCGGGACCGAAACCCTTCCAAGCGACGAGATACTGCAAACTCCCTCTATACCGTCTAGAATTAAGGATGCGGGAAATTTCATATTCCCCGTCCTTCACCACCGGAGGAACAGTGGCAGTGGCGTCTCTATCTGATACATAAGCTTTTTTCAATAGAGAAACATGAAACACCGGATTAATCTTCCAGAAGGTAGGAACCTCCATCCTAACAGCAGATTGGTTAACTTCCTGAAGCACCTTAAAGGGCCCTACAAACTTGGGACCCAATTTTTTAGAAGGAATCCTGAACCGCAGATTCTTAGAGGACAACCAAACCATGTCACCAACCGTAAACAAAACCTCTTGACGTTTCCTGTCAAAGTACCTCTTAGATTTTTTGTTAGCCTCCTGAAGATTACCACGCACATCCGTCCAAACTCTTTCCAAATCACCGGAAAAACTCTCCTCCTCAGGCACAGCCGATACCAATTTGGAGAATGACCCAAAAGACGGATGTCTCCCAGAACAACAACAAAAAAGGCGATCACCCAGCAGAAGAGGAGCCAAGAACTGAGGTCCCCTATCAGAAACAATGTCAGTAGGAACACCATGGAGTCTGACAATCTCCTTGACAAAGGCCTTAGCGAGTGTCTTAGCGCAGGGCAGTTTGATGAAGGGAACCAAGTGACACATCTTGCTAAAACGGTCCACGACCACCCAGATGACCGTGAAACCCTCAGAGGGGGGAAGGTCAGTAATAAAGACCATAGCCAGATGTGTCCAAGGTGCACTAGGAACCTCCAGAGGGCAAAGCAACCCCGCAGCAGGAGTATGTGAAGACTTAGATCTAGCACACACAGTACATTGACGCACCCACTTAATGACCTCCTTCAGCCATCCAGGCCACCAAACACTGCGACCCACAAGTCTCTTGGTCTCAGAAATTCCAGGATGACCTGCCAACCGAGACTCATGACACTCAAAAAACAAATCTCTCCTAAAGGTCCTAGGCACAAACAACCTCCCATGGGGAGTGTTAGATGGGGCATTCTCCTGTGCTTTAAGAATCTCATCTTCCAAAACGGAGTCCAATGCAGCAATCACAACACCTTCTTGTAAAATTCTCTCCTCCTCCTCAGCACCGACCATGGGAGAAAAGCTGCTAGACAAAGCATCAGCTTTAACATTCTTGGTACCCGGGATGTAAGTAACAGAAAAATTAAACCGCGAAAAAAAAAGTGCCCACCTAGCCTGACGGGCATTCAAGCGCTTGGCAGCATCAAGATAGATCAGATTTTTATGATCAGTGAAAACCTGAATGGGAAAATCAGCACCTTCCAAGAGATGACGCCAGTGTTCAAATGCGAGTTTAATAGCCAGCAATTCCCGATTACCAATATCGTAATTAAGTTCAGTCTCAGAAAATTTTTTTGAAAAAAAGGCACAGGGATGTACTCCATCCTTGTTTTCCTGAGACAACAAGCAATCAGCAGATCCTTAATCCTTTCACCTAGCCCAGCAAGAAACAAACTTTTCAGAGCTGAATCGTTCCACCTCACCTGAGCAGACCACCGACGAAAGTGAGTACAATAATTTTCAACATTACTTGATCCCTGCCTTAAATGTCACAATTCCGTCTCAGCTGATGAGAAACGATCAGGATAATCATACAACAACCCCAAAGCAGAAAAAAAACTATCCACTGATCTAAAGCACGGATCACTAGGTTGGAGAGAAAAGGCCCATCCCTGAGGTTCTTTGCGCAAAAGTGACATTATGAACCCTATGCGCTGTGATTCATCACCAGAGGATCTGGGTCTCAAACGAAAATACAATAAACAAGCATTTTTAAAGGAAAAAAAATCTTGTTGTTCACCAAAAAATAAGTCAGGCAATCGTACCTTTGGCTCCACAAAATGCGCTCCAGAATAGCTACTCACGTGTTGTTGGAGCTCGGCCACCTCCAGAGAGAGTCCCTGCAGGCGTTGAGCCAAATCCTGAACCGACACCATGATGGAAATTGGAGGTCTTTCCTTAGAGAATTTTTTTTTTTTTGGGCTGGACTTACTGTTATGATCTGCTACAAGCACTAAGGAAAGACAGGAGATCTGTCGCTACAATAGAACTAAGCTAGATCCCTACGATGTAACGGGGAACCTGATCCTGCGATCAGACCCGCTAAAGTCCTCAGCTAGTCTGAACGAAGACCTGTAGATGTGAGGGAGGGATCCCTACAAGAACTAGGGACTGGGAGAAAGATGGACACCTCCTAGCAGAAATTGTAGCAGTAAAAAGACAAACAAACAACATAGAACATAGAGGTCAAAAGACCTAGCTAAACTGACTGAGTAAGGTAACAAAGCACCTGGCTAGCTTAAGAGTAGAAATTACACTGAAGTCCAGCAAGGCCAGAAGGGCAGAGCAGGATTACATAGGCAAAAACGGTCATGTGACCAGCACAATAGAAAAAACCTAACAGGAGAGTTCTAACAGTAGGTGCAGCGGTGTCAGACACAGATCTGCCTGCTCTTTCAGAGCTGTCCACAACTCTTCAGCATTGTGTGGTTTGTCACCTAAGCATACTAAGCATATTAGCTTCAGCACAGCCTGTTGCCGCTTGGCTGAGGCAGTGCTGCAATGCTTCCAGCTTGTGACTGATGTGGTCATTTGGGAAATGGGTGATGAAGCGGAGGAGGAGGAGGTGTGGGAGCTGTAGAAAGTGGGGGCAACTCTGATTGACCCAGGGCCCGCAATCCTCGGCGTTGGAAGGACATGTTCCGTTCCAAGGTCCGTCTGGGTCCCGGCTTCCACTGTGTTAACCCAGTGTGCTGTCAGCGAGATGTACCATCCCTGCCCACAAGCACTTGTCCACATGTCCGTCTTTAGATGGACTTTCCCAGTAACTGCGTTGTTAAGGGCACGGCTAATGTTGTGGGACACGTACTCGTGTAATGCGGGGATGGCACACCGGGAGAAATAGTGGCGGGTGGGGACCAAGTACCGAGGGACGGCCGCCGCCATCAGGTTGCGAAAAGCTTCCATCTTCACGAGGCTAAAAGGCAACATTTCGAGCGCAAGCAGTCGTAAATTGTGGGAATTTAGTTACGTG
Organism: Phyllobates terribilis; assembly: GCF_046119375.1. Taxonomy (NCBI): domain Eukaryota; kingdom Metazoa; phylum Chordata; class Amphibia; order Anura; family Dendrobatidae; genus Phyllobates; species Phyllobates terribilis. The sequence goes on from NW_027362771.1 coordinate 299,599,024, forward strand.
GCCTGTGGGGCGTTGGCTGCGTATTTGCGCTTGCGTTCCAAGGACTGTGGTAGGGACAACTGAATGCTACGCTGTGACAAGGACGTGGACGTACTTGCTGGTGGTGATAGTTGAGAGTGTGCAACAATAGGTGCAGGGCAGGAGGCATCTTTGCATGTGCCATGGACAGAGGATTGACTTGCATGCACAACAGCGGAAGAAGAAGAGGTGCCACCTGCAGACACTGTTCCTGGGCCCTGGGGTTCAGCCCACTTAGTTGGGTGCTTTGCTGCCGTGTGAATGATCATGCTGGTGGTGTTCAGGCTGGCAGTTTTACTATCCCTGCGGATGCTGGCCTGGCAGGTGGTGCAAATGGCCTTTTTGGGGTTATCGGCAGAGTCTTTAAAAAACAACCAGACTCGGGAAGACCTAACAGTTGTACTGGTAACTTCCGTTGTGTTGGTGTTACGGGGAACGGTTGCCCGCCTTCTGTCTACAGCCACCACACTGCTTCTTCCTGCCTCTTGGGGTGCTCTGCCTCCCTCCCCCTGTGTGCTGCTGTCCTCGCTCTGCATGTCCTCCTGCCAGGTTGGGTCAGTTACTATATCATCCACCACCTTGTCTTCCACTTCTGCACCCTTGTCCTCCTCCTGACTTTCTGGCAATTGTGTCTCATCATCATCCACCTCTTGTGACACTTTCCCACCATCACCTTCATATAACCGTGGCTGCTCAAATATTTGGGCATCACTACATGCTATCTCCTCTTGCCCCGTTTCAAGTGGACCAGGCGAGAGGCCCGAATCTATAAATGGAAAAGTGAACAGCTCTTCGGACTGTCCAAGTGTGGGATCAGTTGTCTCTAAGCACTCGGCATGGTGGGAGGAAGGACGATCAGGGCGAGGAATATGCGGTTAAGTCTGACGGCTACTAGGACTTGACCCTGTGGAAGACAGGGTGGTGGCTAAGTGACTGGAAGCATTATCTGCTATCCAACCAATAACCTTTTCCCACTGCTCTGTGTTCAGTAGTGGTGTTCTGCAGTCCTCTATTATTTAGTACAGGAAGGTCGAGCGAGAAGATGTTTGTGTTTGTTGTGGCACAATTTCAGCTTGCCCACGGCCTCGGCCTCTGCATGCACGATCATCATCACCATCATGTCCAGTTCCCCGTCCCTTGCCACGTGCCTTGCCCAATTTAAATGGAGGTCAATTTCTTCCACGCTCACTACAAATGGCTGAATTTGGAGCGTACTTATACAGTACAGACCAAAAGTTTGGACACACCTCATTTAAAGATTTTTCTGTATTTTCATGACTATGAAAATTGTACATTCACACTGAAGGCATCAAAACTATGAATTAACACATGTGAAATTATATACTTAACAAAAAAGTGTGAAACAACTGAAAATATGTCTTATATTCTAGGTTCTTCAAAGTAGTCACCTTTTGCTTTGATGACTGCTTTGCACACTCTTGGCATTCTCTTGATGAGCTGCAAGAGGTAGTCACCGGAAATGGTTTTCACTTCACAGGTGTGCCCTGTCAGGTTTAATAAGTGGGATTTCTTGCCTTATAAATAGTGTTGAGCCACCCCCGTAGTGTTCGGGTTCGGTTCGGTTCGTCGAACACCGGGATGTTCGAGGAACTGTTCGTCGAACTGTTCGTCGAACACCTTAGAACACCGTCGAACACCGTTAAAACCAATGGCAGGCAAACAAAAACACATAGAAACACACAGAAAACACCTGCAAAGGTGTCCAAAAGCTGACAAACTGCTCAGAAGACACTCTCTTTAAAAAAGCCGGCCGGCAAATTCAGCAGCGGCATACACCGGTACCCGACAATTTAGACAAGAAGGAATAGAGCATCACACATAGATTAGATAGATAGAAACATGTCAGTCACACATATAAGAAGCACAGTGACAGTGTTGGTTACTGCACTTGTCATTTAGTGTAAAGGATTTATTAAAAAAAATATTAGTGTTTTCATGCACCGTCTCTTTAAAAAAGCCGGCCGGCAATTCAGCATCTGTACCCGACAATTTAGAACAGAAAGAATAGAGCTTCACACATAGATTAGATAGATAGAAACATGTCAGTCACATATATAATAAGTACAGTGATAGTGTTGCTTACTGTACTTGTCATTTAGTGTAAAGGATTTATTTAAAAAAATAATAGTGTTTTCATGCACTGTCTCTTTAAAAAAGCCGGCCGGCAATTCAGCAGCGGTACCCGACAATTTAGAACAGAAAGATAGAGCATCACACATAGATTAGATAGATAGAAACATGTCAGTCACATATACATGAAGTACAGTGATAGTGTTGGTTACTGTACTTGTCATTTAGTATTAAAATAAAGGATTTATTATTAAAAAAATTGGTGTAGGGTTCCCCTTAATTTTAGGCTCTAGCGGAGGTTAAGCAGACGGCTGGGGCAGATGTTTGAAGCCTGGGAAGGGGGTAATACCCACGGAGCTTCCCAGGCTACTAATATCAGCCTTTACTAGCTATTAAAATGGGGGACCCCCAAAAAAAATGACGTGGGGTCCCCCCTAATTTAATAGCTAGCAAAGGCTAGGCAGACAGCTGGGGGCTGATATTAATAGCCCAGGAAGGGAGCCATGAATATTGGCCCCCTCCCAGGCTAGAAACACCAGCCGTCAGCCGCCCCAGAAATGGCGCATTCATAGGATGCGCCAATTCTGGCACTTAGCCTCGCTCTTCCACGCTGCCCTGGTGCTGTGGCAGGGGGTAATAGGGTTGGGGTTGATGTCAGCTTATAATGCCAGCTGACATCAAGCCCAGGTTAGTAATGGAGAGGCGTCTATAAGACACCCCCATTACTAACCCCATAGTCAAAGTTAAAAAAAACACAAACACCCAGAATAAAGTCCTTTAATTGAAATAAAGACACAATCCTTTATTGTTCTAAATTAAACCATACTTACCATCACGCCCATTCCAGCTGAAGCCAACGATCTCCTGCAATAAAAGAAAAATAATAAAGCAACCTCATCCTTACCTTTCCATGGTTCCCACGACAGCTTCAGCTCTGCTACATCGAGATGACAGGCTGGACCGCAGCAGAACGCTGCCATCCAGCCTGTCATCCCGCAGACACTGAGAAGCACAGGCTTGCTTGCGCTGCTCGGCGTCTCTCTGTGACGACATCCAGATGAGCCGAGTTCATGTCCAATGAACTCGGCTCACCTCATGCACGTCACTGACAGCGTGGGAAAATTCTCACGCTGAAGCGCTGATTGCAGGAGAATTTTCCCACGCTGTCAGTGACGTGCAGGAGGTGAGCTGAGTTCATTGGACATGAGCTAACTTTACTAGAAATTCATGGCGGTCATGTCTAATACTGGCGTGACCCCATGAATTTTGGGCTTGGGGCCAGCTGATAATACCAAGCTGGCCCTAACCCCTTTATTACCCAGTGAGCCACCGCACCAGGGCCCTGGATGAGTTGGGTACAGCGCCAGAAGATGGCGCTTCTATGAACGCGCCATTTTCCGGGGTGGCTGCGGACTGCAATTTGTAGCGGGGGGGGGGGCCCAGAAAGCTTGGGCCTCCCTGCGCTGCAGATTCCAGCCCCCAGCTGCCTAGTTGTACCTGGCTGGACACAAAAATAGGGCAAAGCCCCACGTACTTTTTTTTTAATTATTTCATGAAATTCATGAAATAATTAAGAAAAAAAGGGCTTCCCTATATTGTTGTGTCCGGCCAGGTACAAATAGGCAGCTGGTGGATGGGGGCAGCCCGTTCCTGCCTGCTGTACCTGGCTGGACACAAATATAGTGCGAAGCCCCACTTCAATTTTTTTAAATTATTTCAGGAAATTCAGGAAATAATTTAAAAAAAATTGACGTGGGGTTAGGGCCAGCTTGGCATTATCAGCTGGCCCTAAGCCCGAAATTCATGGGGTCACGCCAATATTAGACATGACCACCATGAATTTCTAGTAAAGTATTTAAAAAAAACACAACACCCAGAAAAAAGTCCTTTAATTGAAATAAACACACAATTCTTTATTGTTCTAAATTAAACCATACTTACCATCACGCCCATTCCAGCTGAAGCCAACGATCTCCTGAAATAAAAGAAAAATAATAAAGCAACATCATCCTTACCTTTCCATGGTTCCCATGACAGCTTCAGCTCTGCTACATCGAGATGACAGGCTGGACCGCAGCAGAACGCTGCCATCCAGCCTGTCATCCCGCAGACACTGAGAAGCGCAGGCTTGCTTGCGCTCCACAGTGTCTCTCTGTGAGGGCATCCAGATGAGCCGAGTTAATGTCCAATGAACTCGGCTCACCTCATGCACGTCACTGACAGCGTGGGAAAATTCTCCTGCACTCAGCGCTTCAGCGTGGGAGAATTCTCACGCTGAAGCGCTGAGTGCAGGAGAATTCTCCCACGCTGTCAGTGATGTGCAGGAGGTGAGCTGAGTTCATTGGACATGAGCTCACCTTATGCACGTCACTGACAGCGTGGGAGAATTCTCCTGCACTCACCGCTTCAGCGTGAGAATTTTCCCACGCTGTCAGTGACGTGCATGAGGTGAGCCGAGTTCATTGGACATGAACTCGGCTCATCTGGATGTCGTCACAGAGAGACGCTGAGCAGCGCAAGCAAGCCTGCGCTTCTCAGTGTCTGCGGGATGACAGGCTGGATGGCAGCGTTCTGCTGCGGTCCAGCCTGTCATCTCGATGTAGCAGAGCTGAAGCTGTCGTGGGAACCATGGAAAGGTAAGGATGAGGTTGCTTTATTATTTTTCTTTTATTGCAGGAGATCGTTGGCTTCAGCTGGAATGGGCGTGACGGTAAGTATGGTTTAATTTAGAACAATAAAGGATTGTGTCTTTATTTCAATTAAAGGACTTTATTCTGGGTGTTTGTGTTTTTTTTAACTTTGACTATGGGGTTAGTAATGGGGGTGTCTTATAGACGCCTCTCCATTACTAACCTGGGCTTGATGTCAGCTGGCATTATAAGCTGACATCAACCCCAACCCTATTACCCCCTGCCACCGCACCAGGGCAGCGTGGAAGAGCGAGGCTAAGTGCCAGAATTGGCGCATCCTATGAATGCGCCATTTCTGGGGCGGCTGACGGCTGGTGTTTCTAGCCTGGGAGGGGGCCAATATTCATGGCTCCCTTCCTGGGCTATTAATATCAGCCCCCAGCTGTCTGCCTAGCCTTTGCTAGCTATTAAATTAGGGGGGACCCCACGTCATTTTTTTTGGGGGGTCCCCCATTTTAATAGCTAGTAAAGGCTATGTATTCAGCTGGGGGCTGATATTAGTAGCCTGGGAAGCTCCGTGGGTATTACCCCCTTCCCAGGCTTCAAACATCTGCCCCAGCCGTCTGCTTAACCTCCGCTAGAGCCTAAAATTAAGGGGAACCCCACGCCAATTTTTTTAATAATAAATCCTTTATTTTAATACTAAATGACAAGTACAGTAACCAACACTATCACTGTACTTCATATATATGTGACTGACATGTTTCTATCTATCTAATCTATGTGTGAAGCTCTATTCTGTCTGTTATAAATTGTCGGGTACCGCTGCTGAATTGCCGGCCGGCTTTTTTAAAGAGACAGTGCATGAAAACACTATTATTTTTTTTGATAAATCCTTTACGCTAAATGACAAGTACAGTAAGCAACACTGTCACTGTACTTCGTATATATGTGGCTGACATGTTTCTATCTATCTAATCTATGTGTGAAGCTCTATTCTGTCTGTTATAAATTGTCGGGTACCGCTCCTGAATTGCCGGCCGGCTTTTTTAAAGAGACGGTGCATGAAAACACTATTATTTTTTTTGATAAATCCTTTACGCTAAATGACAAGTACAGTAAGCAGCACTTTCACTGTACTTCGTATATATGTGGCTGACATGTTTATATCTATCTAATCTATGTGTGAAGCTCTATTCTTTCGGTTCTAAATTGTCGGGTATAGGTGTATGCCGCTGCTGAATTGCCGGCTTTTCATGTTTCACTGTTGGCATTGTTCCCATCGATTTGGGCAATCACTGTAATGCCACAACCACCATGGCTGTGGCATTACAGTGAGTGGCAGACAATCCCTGCATGATTGGTGCTCTAAATAGCGCCAGACATGCAGGACACGCTTTTGGTGCACGAACAGTTATCGAACATAACCTCGAACAGCCGAATTTTTTGCAAATCGTTCGGGTTCGTCGAACAACTCGAACACCGCCCAAAACAGCTCGAATTTGAGATTGGCGAACAGTTCTAGTCGAACACCGCTCATCTCTACTTATAAATGAGGTTGGGACCATCAGTTGTGTTGTGCAGAAGTATGGTGGATACACAGCTGATAGTCCTACTGAATAGACTGTTAGAATTTGTATTATGGCAAGTAAAAAGCAGCTAAGTAAAGAAAAATGAGTGGCCATCATTACTTTAAGAAATAAAGGTAAGTCAGTCCGAAAAATTGGGAAAACTTTGAAAGTGTCCCCAAGTGCAGTTGCAAAAACCATCAAGTTCTACAAAGAAACTGGCTCACATGAGGACCGCCTCAGTAAAGGAAGACCAAGAGTCACCTCTGCTTCTGAGGATAAGCTTATCCGAGTCACCAGCCTCAGAAATCGCAGGTTAACAGCAGCTCAGATTAGAGACCAGGTCAATGCGACACAGAGTTCTAGCAGCAGACACATCTCTTCAACAACTGTTAAGAGGAGACTTTGTGCAGCAGGCCTTCATGGTAAAATAGCTGCTAGGAAACCACTGCTAAGGACAGGCAACAAGCAGAAGAGACTTGTTTGGGCTAAAGAACACAAGGAATGGACATTAGACCAGTGGACATCTGTGCTTTCGTCTGATGAGTCCAAATTTGAGATCTTTGGTTCCAACCACCGTGTCTTTGTTCGACACAGAAAACGGATGGACTCTACATGCCTGGTTCCCACCGTGAAGCATGGAGGAGGAGGTGTGATGGTGTGGGGGAGTTTTGCTGGTGACACTATTGGGGATTTATGCAAAATTGAAGGCATACTGAACCAGCATGGCTACCACAGAATCTTGCAGCGGCATGCTATTGGTTGCTTCTGTATAAATGTAAAAAAGTGTGATTAAATTGAAGCAGCAGCACTGTAACCAAACTGATAATGCAAGCAGCAAATGTCAGCTATGTGACGTGGCTCTCCCTGACCCTGCCTGGAAGACTTGATCTGCTCTCCTATTTCTATAAATTCAATTTGTATTATTCTTTTTTCTGCACACACTAATCCTCTTCACTACTATGTTATTACACACTATTTCTACACTTTCTTCAGTGTTTTATGGTTTTTTCTCCTTATTTCCATTGCGAGAAATGAGATATGGTGTTCTCTCACTATCCAGATTCACCATAAAATGGTTGTTTCATTTTATGCCTCTGCTCTTATACAGGCTATAATACTCCCTCCTGATTTGCTGTGCTATGTCATGTGGTGTCATAACTGCAAGATATTATTGGAAAGCCCACCAGAACATCATCTAAAATGAGTAAGACAAAAGGGAGTAAAAGTATTTTTAATGGATTGAATTAAGTTTGAAGTGTCTTTATCTTGAAGATGGGATAAAAATTTCTCTACTGCCAATGGACTTTGACAATCAAAATCTCAATAAATGTATGATCCTGACATTAAAATAAGCATTTTATAAGTACAGCTATACAGTGAGAGAGCTCAGGAGTTTAAGTGTATTTAATCTCCACCCATCCAGCCTGATTGAAAGCTGCAGCTAGTATCTGGTAGTGTGAGAATTCAGCATCAGAAGGGCTGAGTAACTGTCCTGATATCATCCATGAACAAATGCACAATAGATATCTTGTGAAAATGCAAAGAAAGAGGGCACTTGAAAGTGGCCTAAAAATAAAGTTGATAAGCTTTACCCATCATTTTATAAATACTCTTAAGATTACAAAAGGACCATGGATTTTTTCAACTTTCTTTTGGCGTACTGCTTACTTTTTGCTGAATATTTTGGGGAACATAGAGGTTTTGCTCTGTGGAAGTTGCACCCATTAGCTAAAATGATGCCGCTTTCTAAAGTGTCCAACTACATTAAATAAATGTTAGACCAACCTGCATTTGTTGGTAGGATTGTCCAACTTACTGTTATGTCTGCGGGTCTCCTGACTACCCTGGCAGGAAACATCAAGAATGATCAGACATGTTGAATTTCACCATTACCTATTTTTTGCTCCCAATTAGAGATGAGCGTTGTTCTACTCGAACTGTTCGCCAATCTCAAATTCGAGCTGTTTTGGGCGGTGTTCGAGCCGGTCGGCGAACACGAACAATTTGAGAAAAATTCGGCTGTTCGAGGTTATGTTCGATAACTGTTCGTGCACCAAAATCATAACTGGATTTTTTCTCAGTAATGATGAAAATTAATGTTAATACGCAGTTTGAGTGTACAGCGGGGCGGGGGGAGGGGCAGGGGATGGATCTCTGCAGGAACAATGAAGATCTCCATTTTTTTTTCTCTTTCCCGCATTTGCAGTGGGGAGGTGCAATCTGTCAGCCTATCAGCAGCGCACACACGGAGCGAAGTGCTTTTTTTCACACAAGCAAGGGCATGTGTGATTGGCAGTGTATGTCACATGTCCTTGCCCTATAAGACCAAGCCATTTTCCCCGTCGCCACCATTTTCTCACTGCTGCAGCTGCGTGTTAGACGGCACCGCTGTTGCTGTGTGCGCTATACCTTGTTAATTTCAAGCCAATTTTCGCACAAATATACAGATAGCTTGGGAGTAGGGAATAGTTGTGATTGCAGTCCTTTTAAGGACTAGGTTACAGCATTTCCTACGACTTTTATCAGGCAGGTCTGTGCTCTTAAATAGATAGATTGTGGGAGTAAAGACTAATTGTAATTGGAGTCCTTTTCAGGACTAGGTTACATCAGTTCCTATCAGTTTTTGCCAGGCAGGTCTGTGCCAGTGCTGTGCAAGTTTTTTTCACAGCATTTGGCTGAATCTAGCAAAGCTAATCCTTTTTGGCCTATTGCAGAGTGTGTTAGTCAGTGGAGTAGCCTATCTGTGTTGCAAGATATACCACCTGTGTATAGAATACCAATTTTTTTACTGCACCTAGTGAAGTAAAATCTTTTGGGCATAGCATCATTCTATTAGTCCATGTATACTGACCTCCATCAGGTTGCAAACTGAATATAATTTTTTTCTGCATCTAGCTCTGAAAAAATATTTGGGCTTCTAGCAGTGTGTGGGACTTGGTCTATTAGTCCATCTATACTGACCTCCATCAGGTTGCAAATTAAAAATAATTTTTTTCTTCATTTAGCTCTGAAAAAATATTTGGGCTTCTAGCAGTGTGTGGGACTTGTTCTATTAGTCCTTCTATACTGACCTCCAGCAGGTTGCAAATTGAATATAATTTTTTTCTGCATCTAGCTCTGAAAAAATATTTGGGCTTCTAGCGGTGTGTGGGACTTGGTCTATTAGTCCATCTATACTGACCTCCATCAGGTTGCAAATTAAAAATAATTTTTTTCTGCATCTAGCTCTGAAAAAATATTTGGGCTTCTAGCAGTGTGTGGGACTTGGTCTATTAGTCCATCTATACTGACCTCCATCAGGTTGCAAATTGAATAAAAAAAATTTCTGCATCTAGCTCTGAAAAAATATTTGGGCTTCTAGCGGTGTGTGGGACTTGGTCTATTAGTCCATCTATACTGACCTCCATCAGGTTGCAAATTAAAAATAATTTTTTTCTGCATCTAACCCAGCCAATAGTTTTGGCCTAATACCACAGTTTGGCCACTCAGCTCTGCTCGGTTACCATCCATTGTTTTTTTGTGCAAACAACTCCAGAGTTGTGAATTAGTTAACCACCAAAATGAGTGGAAAAAGGCCTGCTGCTGGTGGAAAGGGGAATAGGCGTGTTGGGAAGGGGAAAAAAGGTTGTGTCCGTGGGGTAGGTGCAGAAGAAAGACCATCTTCCAGCCAAACTAAAATGTCTACTTCTTTTAGCGGACAATGTGATAAGATCCCTTTCTTACGGCCACGCCAATCGCTACAAATTCCAGATGAGGCACAAAAACAGCAGGTGCTTCAACGGATATCAAGTGCTCCTTTAAGTGGGCTCTCCTCCACATCAACTTCAACATCACAAATACTCCAGTCCTCAAAGGTGTCACCCAAATTGCACTTGCTTCCTCACAGCTCCCAAATCTCCAGCTGCCCGTCTGAGTATGAGGTAGAACAGATGGTTGAGTCTGCAGAGCTGTTTACTCATACTATAGCCTGGGAATCAGAGGTCGACTCCAGCGCTTCTGTGAATCCAGACGAGGAAATGATCTGCACTGATGCCCAGAATCTTTATGAGTCGGATCCAGGACCAGACGCAGAAGGTTCTGACCATAATGTAGACCCTCATTCCCAAACTGTAACTCCTGTTGGTGGAGACAATGAGGAAGACGATGATAAGACTCAAATACCTGATTGGAGCGACAACTTTAGTTTTTTGTCAGGGCAGGAACAGGTTGGCTCTGAGGACGACGGGTGTGATAACGCACAGGGTGATGATGATGAGGTCGGAGATCCCACTTACTGTCAACCCACAGTCAGCCAAGAGATGAGGTCAGCAGAGGAGGTGGAGGAAGATGCTAGTGACGACGAGGTCAGGTTGCGCCTTCCTGGACAGAGACGTAGTACTGGAAGCACGTCAACAACTGCATCCTCAAACACAACTCTGCCTCTGACCACAAGTCGTGGTGGCTCTTCAGGTCGCATGGGTGCTAAGCCTTGCATAGCCTGGGCATTTTTTCAGATCGATAAAGATGACCCAACTTGTGTTATCTGTAACATTTGTCAGCAAAAGCTAAGTAGAGGCCAAAAAATACATAGTTTGAGTACTTCATGCATGAACCGGCACATGGACATGAAGCATAAGTTGCAGTGGGAAGCTCAGTGTGCTACAATGCGGTCTAGCCGGCCGGGCCAACCACCGTCTGCCATATCTTGTGCATCCGCGGCCTCTTCATCCTCTGTGACTGGGGGGACAGCAGTCACACCTGTTTTGGGGCGCAGACCTGCCACCTCTTTACCCGCAACAGCCAGCGTGATTGGCAGGTCATCATTTTCTTTGGAGGTGGTAACACCAGCTGGTCTTGAGCGCTGTCCGACATCGATAGCACCACCTTTGGATCAAGGCAACCTAACATGTCCGCCTGCATCTTCCTCACAGACCGGCAGTTTGCCGGGGACACCCTTATCAACCCCGTCTAAGCACAATAGCCAGCCCTCGGTCCCTCAGATGTGGACAAGTAAAAGACCATTTCCTCCTAGCCATGAGAAAGCTAAGAGGTTGAATTTCACCATCTGCAAGCTCTTGGCTACAGAAATGCTGCCTTTCCGCCTGGTGGACACAGAGGATTTTCGAGACCTTATGTCCGTCGCAGTGCCCCAGTACCAGATGCCCAGTCGGCACTACTTCTCAAAGAAAGGTGTGCCTGCGCTCCACCAGCATGTCGCACACAACATCACCGCTTCTTTGAGAAACTCTGTGTGTGACAGGGTGCATTTCACCACAGACACTTGGACGAGTAGGCATGGACAGGGGCGTTACATGTCGCTGACTGGGCACTGGGTAACTATGGTGACAGCAGGACAAGGGGCTGCTGTCCAAGTCTTGCCGTCCCCACGAGTTGTGCGTCAATCCTCTTTATGTCATTTTTCCTCCACTGCTTCTGCCTCCTCAACCTCCTCTCGGTCTTCCACCTGCACCCAAAGCCTGTCTGGTCATGCCACAAGCTTTCTAACTGCGCAGAAGGGATCCTGCACACCTCCTTACTATGCTGGCAGTAGGGCTCAACGTCATCAGGCGGTTTTTACATTGAAATGTCTGGGAAATGTGAGTCACACAGCTGAGGAGTTGTGGTCAGCTCTGGAGAACCAATTTCATGAATGGTTGTCTCCACTGGACCTGAAACCAGGGAAGGCCGTGTGCGACAATGCTGCAAACCTGGGTGCGGCCCTTCGCCGGGGCAATGTCACACACGTGCCTTGTATGGCTCACGTGTTGAACCTGGTTGTCCAGCAATTTTTAGCCCACTATCCCAGACTAGATGGCCTTCTGCAGAGGGCACGGTCGCTGTGTGCTCACTTCCGCCGTTCGCATCCCGCAGCTCAGCGACTTACATCTCTACAGAAGTCGTTGGGCCTGCCACTTCACCGGCTAAAATGCGATGTGCCTTCCCGGTGGAATTCAACTCTGCACATGTTGCAGCGACTGTGGCAGCACCGACAAGCCCTGGTGCAATACGTTCTGACGTATAGCCTGGGCCAACGAGATTCAGAGGTGGGGCAAATCACGCTGGAGGAGTGGTCTCAGATCAGGGACCTATGCACCCTTCTGCACAGTTTTGAAATGGCGACGAAGATGTTTAGTGCTGACGATGCCATTATCAGCATGACTATTCCGGTGATTTACATGCTGGAGCACATGTTAAACAGAATTCGGAGTCAGGTGGTGGCACAAGAGGAGGTGGAGGAAGTAGAGGAGGAGGAGTTGTATGCGGAAGGGCTAACATCTGCAAGGTCCAGACGGTCGGCAGCACCAGGGCGGCAGGCATGTGAGGGTGGGGGAGATGATTTTACCAGGGCGCATGGTAGCAGCCAAACTAGTGAGGAAGGTGCAGGAGCCCAGGAAGAAGTGGAGGACGAACTGATGGAAGACTCATCAGATGAGGGAGACCTTGATCACATTTCTGTTGTGCGAGGTTGGGGGGAGAGGACAGAGGAAGGAAGCATGATTGTTACCTCGCCACCAACACAACAGGGACTTGGTGCTCCTGGATGCGCAACACACATGAGTGCCTTCTTGCTGCACTACCTGCAACATGACCCTCGAATTGTGAGAATTAGAAATAATCCTGACTACTGGGTTGCCACACTGTTAGATCCCCGGTACAAAAGTAAATTTGCAGAAATTATTCCTGCCATAGAAAGGGATGCACGCATGCAGGAGTATCAGCAGAGACTGTTGCAGAATCTTACATGTGCTTTTCCACAAAATACCAGTGGTGCACGTAGTGAATCTCACAGTTCCAACTTGCCAACCGTGGGACCGTCAAGTGTTCAGCACTCAAACCGTAACAGAACCACAGTATCTGCTGGTAACATCAATTTTGCGGAATCATTTCACCACTTTTTTAGCCCATCCTTTGCAAGGCCACAGGAGACAAGAAGTCTGACACATAGTCAACGCCTAGAGACGATGGTACAGGAGTATCTCCAAGTAAACATTGAAGCCACGACTGTGTCACTGGACCCTTGCTCTTTTTGGGCTTCCAATCTGGATAAATGGCCGGAGCTAGCCACTTACGCCTTGGAGATCTTGTCATGCCCCGCAGCCAGCGTTCTGTCTGAACGTGTGTTCAGCGCTGCTGGTGGTGTGCTGACAGATAAGCGCACGCGGCTCTCCACTGATAATGTAGACAGACTCACGTTCATAAAGATGAACAAATCATGGATCTGAAACGACTTTTCTACCCCTGTGTCATCCTGGGGAGAGTAAAAGCTTGATGATTGGTTAAAATCACCCTACCAACCGTTTTAAGCTTTCAAATTACTAATCATGTTTATCTGTATCTTGACTGGAAAATAATTTGGGCTTTGTAGCAGTGTGCAGCACTGATCCTATTAGGCCATCTATAATAAGCTTCACCAGATTTAAAATTAAAAATAATTTTTAGCTGCATCTAGCCCGGAAAATAATTTTGGGGCTCCGAGATGCGCAAGACACATAAGTGCCTTCTTGCTGCACTACCTGCAGCATGACCCTCATATTGTCAGAATTCGAAGTAATCATGACTACTGGGTTGCCACACTCTTAGATCCCCCAAACTTTTCGATCAACCTTTTCATTTTAATAAAGACCAAAAAAATGGTCATTTTTGAAATTATAAGCATTAGCAGGTTGTTAGAAACTGAAATCAAACAGTTTTCAACTCAAAACTTTATTCTAGGTGATGTTACATTTTCACATAGGACCCCTTGTTCGAAAGGAGCTTCTGAACTCTCTCGTCCATTGAATTTGTCAGGTTTTGGATGGTTTCTGCTTCAATTGTTTTGCATGAGGACAGAATACCCTCCCAGAGCTGTTGCTTAGATGTGAACTGCCTCCCGCCATCATAGACACTCCTTTTAATGATGCTCCAAAGGTTCTGAATGGGGTAGAGGTCAGGGGAGCATGAGGGTCACACCATAAGTTTGTCCCCTTTTATGCCCATATCAGCCAGAGATGCAGATGTTTTATGTGCAGCATGAGATGGTGCATTATCATGCAGAAAAATGATCTTGCTGTGAAATACACGGTTCTTCTTCTTGAACCATGGCAGGAAGTGCTGTTTGAGAAAATCCACATACATTATGGAGTTCATCTTTAGCGCCTTCAGGGATCCTAAAGGGGCCGACAATCTCTCTCCCCATGATTCCAGCCCAAAACAATACTCCACCTCCTCCTTGTTGGCGCTGTAGCCGTGTTTGCGTGGGGTGTCCATCAACCAGCCATCCTCCACTCCATTCATCTGGACCATCGAGCGCTGCACGGCACTCATCCGTGAACAAAACAGTTTTGAAATCAGTCTTCATGTAATGTTTGGCCCACTGGAGCCGTTTCTGCTTGTGTGAAGTGGATAGAGGAGGTCGACAGGATGGCGTATGCACAGCTGCAAACCTCTGAAGGACCCTGCATCTTGTTGTTCGGGGGACGTTGGAGGCACAAGCAGCTTCAAAAACTTGTCTGCTGCTATGACAAGGCTTTTTTGCCGCTGCTCTTTCAACCTGACGTAATTGCCTGTAGGAAAGAGTCCTCAATTTGCCCTTATCAGCACGCACACGTGTGTACTGTGAATCAGCTACATACTTCTTGATTGCCAAGACACTTCATCCTGATCATCGCACAATGTTGATTGTAGTCATGCCTTGACCTAAACACTCCACAATTTGTTGCTTCTCAGCAGCCGACACATCCTTTTTCTTTCCCATTTTGGCAGAAAATGTAGGCTGCTTAATAATGTGAGAGAGCCTTCTTAAGTAGTCTTGCCTTTCATTGGACACACCTGCCAAACTAATTAGCACAGGTGTCTGCAATTGCTTACAGTGATATAAAGAGCCCTGACACACATCACCATCAATGAGTTTAACTGACAAACAAACAAATTCTTCCCTTATCACTCCTAAACACTTTTTGCATAATAATTTGGAACGCGGTGTACATGTGCTTTTCCACAAAACACCAGTGGTTCACGTAGTGAATCTTACAGTTCTAACTTGCCAACCGTGGTCTGTATGGAATTGTTCAATAAAGGGCCCAAAATTAAGATAACATAGATGGGAGAGGTCTCTATGAATAGGAATTCCTAAGTATTTGATACCCTGTGAGGGCCAGGCAAAGGGAAAGTTGGACTGGATGGAATCCTATATGGATTTAGGGAGGGAGACATCGAGGGCCTCAGACTTCGCTGCATTGATTTTAAAATTTTACCATGTAACAAAGTGATCTATTTCAGCCATAACAGCAGGGATGGATATATGTGATTGAGTGATATATACTAGGACATCATCAGCAAATAGAGAGCACTTGTACTCGGTGCCTCCCACCTCAATCCACCTAATATTGGGGTTATGGCGAATTGATGAGAGCAGGTGCTCCGTCACTAGGATGTATAAGAGAGGGGACAGAGGACATCCCTGCCTTGTCCCATTGGTGATTGTGAAAGGTGATGAAAATGTTCTGACGCACCCCCTGGGCCTTGGGACACCCGGAGCCGGACCCTTTTTGGTGGATGCTGGTGGTTGTAGTCTTCGTGGCGGCGATCCGGTTCCGTGGCTCAGGGCGGTCAAACCAGTGGCGGAACTATTTATGTGGTTTTGATGTTTAAATGTCCGACTACGCCACCCGTGGATTGCGGTCAGAGTGAACCGCCGCTACAGGGCAGACCGCTAAGGCTGGTGTTGTGGGTGCAGCAGAGCGTTGCATAACTCCCCACGGGAGGAGTATAGCCTCAGGGCAGTGTATGCGGAGGATGGGGGTCATGGTGCAGGGCAGCAGCAGTAACGACACGGAGTCAGTGATGCAGTTCAGGGCCTTTACTCACAGTTCTTATTATCCAGACCACGTCTGCAGGTAACGGCTGCCCACGTCGTACTGTGCTCACCAGGTGAGGGGCTCAGACAACTCCCAGATAACTTTGGAGCGCTTCACAGGACCCCCTTTGTGTGTCCTTTGTCTGGCCTTTCTTACCAACACTTCTGTCCGGCTGCCTTGGGCCTCCTCTTGGTAAACTTGGCGCCAGTTTCCCTGACCCTATGTGGTGCCTTCCTAGCGGGTGGAGCAAGGGGCTGCGCCACATAAAATATCAGAGCCTCCGGTTTCTAGCTGAGGGTCGTTTCCTGCCTCCACTAGTTCGGGGACCGGTCTCCCCCTTTGGCCTGACCCCTCCACGCAGGTGGATTCGGGCGTGCGGTGGCGACTCGCCCGTCCGCACCCCTGGGATCCCTTCATTCCTCGTTCCTGGAGCCTTCTCCGCTCATCTTCCTTCCTTCTCCCTCTTGCAGGCCTGGGCCTCTGTTACTAGGCCCGCCTCCGGAGCAGAGCTCATGCAGAGCCCCTGCTCCCTGCCACTTCTGCTCAGACTTCTCTGCACTGAACTAAGATGGTGCCCACCTTTTATACTCCCTTCTCAATGCACCCAGGAACTGCTTCCTCCCTGCTCCTGCACTGCAGGGTTCCCCTTCCTCAGTGTTCCCTCCCCCCACTCCAGCCAGGGACAGGGACTGTCGTGCCCATCTCAGGGGCATATTGGTCGCCCTGCCCCACGGCAATGTGGTGTAATGCATGCAGGTGTCGGGTCCTGATCCACACTCCATCCTTATCTGAGAGTGAGATATCACACCTCTGGGTGAGGTGCAATACGTCTGTAGCAACCGAGCCCTCGGTGCTACAGTTCCATTTATCTTCAGCCTAGGTGACGTATTGTGATACAGGGCCGTGATTTTGGCTATAAAAGGGTCCCCTAGACCCCTACCCCAAGCTTTTTAAGAGAATCATATATGGCGTGCCAGGAGACTCTATGGAATGCTTTCTCAGCATCCAACGAGAGTATCTACTTACAAATTTTTAACTGCATCTAGCCCAGGAAATACTTTGTGCCTAGTAGCAGTGTCTGCTAGTCAGCGGATTATCCCGGCTGTTAAGCAAGCTACACCACCTGTAGTTTGGACACTTAATTTTTTCAAAGGAAATGCTTCGGGACCACGGGATACTTAGTGAAGAGCATCAGGAGGCACCCCAAGGCATAGGGGCTGGGACTGGCACTAGGATGCCTTGCGGTGGACAGCCGAGCTCGATCCTTATAAAAGCTTTTTAACTGCAGCAGCTTTAGTGGACGCTACTGGAGCTGGAATTACGCGGCTGCTGGCATGAGACTTGCCCTCCAATAGATCCTTGTAAATGGATTTAAAGTGTATTCATTCAAATTAGAGGGACAATTTAAATTAAAAAGCTTAGAGCTGCCTCCACCACAGGGGGGCTCTCTCGACCCACCAGCGGACAGGCACCAGTATTGGGAGAGGGGGGCTGGCTGTCAGGGTTCACCGCGGCTCTGGCACAAACCCGGCGACACGGAGGTGGCACGGGCAGGAGCGGACTGGCCGTCTCGGCTTCTCACTTTTTGGATTTTAGAAGGGCATGACATGCCTATATCTGTGTCTCCCCCTCCTTTTACTCCTCCACCTCTTTTCTTTTCGCATGACTATATGTACTTGTCACTTTTCCATGTGTTAGTTGTGTCTTCTGAGCAGTTTGTCAGCTTTTGGACACCTTTGAAGGTGTTTTCTATGTGTTTCTATGTGTTTTTGTTTGCCTGCCATTGGTTTTAACGGTGTTCGAAGGTGTTCGACGAACAGTTCGACGAACAGTTCGGCGAACACACGGGTGTTCGACGAACCGAACCGAACTCGAACACTACGGGGGTGGCTCAACACTACTCCCAATAAACTCCTGCCAAAGGGATCTTTAGATGGCTTGTCTTTCTTTCCCTATTAAAAAAAAAACTGTGCACATTTGTTTGTGAGGAAGTCAGGAGTAATAGCTGTCAGCTGTAATTGTGTGTATGGAAGGCTGGCAGCTCTTAACAGGGCTTCCATGGATAGGCTTTGCACAAGCGACAACAGATGCCAGGGGAACCATCGCCATCACCCTTTAACCCGTACACAGGTATCTAGACTTATGCAGGGCCCAGTGGTTGGCGTACACAGAGTGACTACTGGCCGATGGAGTCAGCTGGCAGAAAATGGTCAGGGGCAGAATTGTGAGACTGTCGGGTAGTCAGAAATACAGGTCAAGTTCAGGAAAAAATAACTGGGAGACATAGGAAGCAAGCTAAGCCAAACAGCAGACGAAGGCAAGTAAGAACTTCTAACTGGCAACTTGCAGCAAGCTACTAAGTGTTTAATTAGGTTGTAGACCCATCCAATGCTTACAGCAGAATGCTGATTACAACTGATCATCATCAGCAGCCTTCAGTAAGACATACGTTCCCTGAGCGGCATCACAGATCCCAGCCAGACTAATGTGAAATAGGACCACACCTGCATCCCCAACATCTTCCACTGTGCAAGCACGGCACTGCTAATCGTCAGAATCAGAGAGTTCAGACAAGGATGTGACATAAACCAAACAAGATTGTCAGCTGTCCCAAGTG
Organism: Phyllobates terribilis; assembly: GCF_046119375.1. Classification (NCBI taxonomy): domain Eukaryota; kingdom Metazoa; phylum Chordata; class Amphibia; order Anura; family Dendrobatidae; genus Phyllobates; species Phyllobates terribilis. Next base: position 299,617,766 of record NW_027362771.1, read on the forward strand.
AATGGCCACTTTTACTTTTTTATTGATCTACATATGTACATATGCACAGTCATGACATGAAATGACCATTTTAGTTGTTTATATTGCAGCGGCAGAAAATTAAAAAAGGTGCACATTCCAAAGGTCTGAAAAAAACAGAAAACAATAGAAAAAATAAATCAGCCTCTTCTGTAGGAAGAGCAAAGAATTGTCATGTAGTTGCTCCAATGTAAATTACAGTGCCCAAAATGATTGCATGTATTAAAATATCTACATAACAATTAGCTAATTAATGCTCTGGAGGAGATCTTGTTTTTTCAGCAGAGAGGTTATAGTATACCTTGCGCAATTAATATTAACAGTCAATCCACAAATTGCAAATCTGTTAAATTTATGATCTAAATAAACTGTGTTCTCTAAGATTTTTATGGGTATTCATTTGGGTAAAATTACTTACTTAGTTGGAAAAGGAAAATAGCTGCTCAAAGTGGTTTCATTATGATTTTTTACAATCAACACTTGTAAATATTTGGAAATAATTGAGATGATGTATATATTCCTTATTTGCAGTTAGATCTAGAAATATTTGGACAGTGGCTGTTAATTTTTAATACTTTATAGAAAATCTTTTACAGGTATGTATGCCTGAAGTCTGAAAGCCATGGACGTCACCAAATGCCTAGTTTATTCCTTTGTGATGCTTTGCCAGGCCTTTACTGCACCTGACTTCAGTTGTTGCTTGTTTGTGGGTCTTTCTGCCATACGTTATGTCTTAACTCCTTCATCCCGAAGCCTGTTTTTACCTTCCTGACCAGGCCAATTTTTTCAATTCTGACCAGTGTCAATTTATGAGCTAATAACTCTGGAACACTTCAACGGATCCTAATGATTCTATTCTAAGATATTGTACTCAATGACAGTGGTAACGTTTGTTCGATAAAATTTGTAATTATTTGTGAAAATATCTAGAGGTGTGGTGAGCACTAGTGTTGAGCGAGCACTAAAATGCTCGGGTGCTCGAAGCTCGGGCCGAGCTCGCCGTGATACGCGGGTGGTCGACCCAAGCAACGAGCCCAATGTTAGTCTATGGGAGACCCGAGCATTTTTGCGGCGGCACCCCCGGCAGTCTTTTAAAAGCCTAACAAGTGCCCAAAACAATAGTGACAGTGCTCAAATGACATGGGGACAGCATGGGGATGGCCCCAGGAAGCATTTCTGACCCCCAGGTCAGAGGTATGAAGCCACTTTTAAGGGCTCACAATAAAACGTTCAAAAATGAAACTGAAACTGCTTTCCTGTGAAATATGTTAAGGCTATGTGCCCACGTTGCATTTATGAAGCAGAAAATTTCTGCTGCATAAATGCAAGTCCTCTCCCGGAAAAACGCATGCGGAATTCCGCACGCGTTTATCGCGCATTTTTCGCGCGTTTATCACGCGTTTTCCACATGCGGAATTGCCTTGCGTTTTTTATGCATTGGACAAAGGCAATTCCGCTTGCGGAAACGCAAAATTAAATGACATGCTGCGGATTTTTGAACGCGGCATAAACGCTGCGGAAAAATCCGCAGCATGTGCATAGAACTTGCGGAATCCCATTGGGGACCATGGGGTGCGGATATACATGCGTTTTTCAAGCGTTTACGCTGCGGAAATTCCGCAGCATATACGCTTGAAAAATGCTACGTGGGCACACAGCCTAAGGAAGTTCCTTTCCAGAGTAAAGACTTGTGTATAAGGTAAAATAAATAACCAAAAAAAAAAAATACTCCTCCACACCTTGGGCTATGTTCACAAGTAGCATTTTTTATGCGTTTTTGCACTTTGTATTGCTTTCAACCGTGACAAATGCATTCACCGGAAAATGTCATTTTAACAATTTTACAACCTTATCTGGCCATGTGCTGTGTGACACATGCATACAGTGCTGAAAAGACAAGGGAACAGCATGGGGAAGACCCCTGGAAGCATTTCTGACACCCAGGTCACTGCCTAAAAGGGTGCCCATCAGAAGTGATCCTTGCCACATCAGAAGATGCAGACTTGCAACCATCCCCGTGCAAGTCCTTGTCCCAGGGCAGTGTTCAATTGTACCTCCCCCATTTCTTGCAATGCAAGCGCAAATATGCAGCCAACCACCCACCCACCTGCAGGCTGCAATACTATACTGCTAGCTTGCACTTGAAATGAGGCCTTTTAGTTTGGAGGAGGCCGAAGGTGGCCACTACCTCATGGCTGAATCGGCGGCGAGGTCTCCATACTCAGTCCCCAGCCACCACTATTTGTCCCGGGAACCTTCCCCACACTTTTTTTAGCCTGGCCTGCTTTAGGGCAGCATTGGACGAGCCCACCAGACAAACAGAGACTCCTCCACTGGGCCCTAGCTTCTCCATCAGAGGAGTTGAGAGTGCCAAGGTGAGGAGCATGATGATGATGATAGAAGTTAGCATCTGCTTTGTTTTCTTGGAATGCAAGCGTAAGTGTGCAGCCTGCCACCCACCCACCTCCAGGCTGCAATAACATACTGCTAGCTTGCACTTGAAATAGGGCCTTTTAGTTTGGAGGAGGCTGAAGCTGGCCACACACTTTTCTTAGCCTGGGCTGCTTTAGGGCAGCATTGGACGAGCCCACCAGACAACCAGAGACTCCTCCGGTGGGCCCTGGCTTCTCCATCAGAGGAGTTGAGAGTGCCAAGGTGAGGAGCATGATGATGATGATAGAAGTTAACATCTGCTTTGTTTTCTTGGAATGCAAGTGTAAGTGTGCAGCCTGCCACCCACCCACCCCTAGGCTGCAATACCATACTGCTAGCTTGCACTTGAAATGGGGCCTTTTAGTTTGGAGGAGGCCGAAGCTGGCCACTACATCATGGCTGCTTTGGCAGCGAGGTATCCATACTCGGTCCCCAACCGCCCCTATTTGTCCCGGTGCGCCTTATACATAAGATTAAGCGCGCATACCAAAACATTACCTGTGCCCTCCCCAGTGCATTTAGTGGGAAGGACAGCCTATTCCGCTGTAGTGTGTGCATGCCAATCCACTGTTCATGGTACATGCGAAGATGCCTCCCACCCTGCACCTGTCATTGTAGACTTGCAATTATCCCCGTTCAAGTCCTTGTCCCAGGGCAGTGTTCAATTGTACCATTCCTTGCAATGCAAGCACAAGTATGCAGCCTGCCACCCACCCACCCCAGGCTGCAATACCATACTCTTTGCTTGCTTGCACTTTAAATTGGGCCTTTTAGGCATGTGGAGGCGGAATCTGGCCACCACGTCATGGCTGCGTTGGCGGTCTGGTATCCATACTCAGTCCCCAGCCGCCCGGCGGTCGGGTGTCCACACTCGGTCCCCAGCTGCCAGGGGGCGGCCGGGTGTCCATACTCGGTCCCCAGTCGCCCCGCGGCCGGGTGTCCACACACGGTCCCCAGCCGCCTGGGGGCGGCCAGGTGTCCATAAACGGTCCCCAGCCGCCCCTATTTCTCCTGTCACCTTCCCACACACTTTTCTTAGCCTGGCCTGCTTTAGGGCAGCATTGGACGAACCCACCAGAGAACCAGACTCCTCCGGTGGGCCCTGGCTTCTCCATCAGGGGAGTTGAGAGTGCCAAGGTGAGGAGCATGATGATGATGATAGAAGTTAGCATCTGCTTTGTTTTCTTGGAATGCATGCGCATGTATGTAGTAGCGGCTAGGCCTGAGGTGGTCAGCGTTTTAGCGCATATCCTACCTCCTCCGAGGATTGCTGGATGTTTTCCTGCTACTATCCCAGTTCTATGACTCCCGTTAATACAAAGGTTCAGGTGATAAATGATGGATGAGGTAGTAGCAAAGGAGAAAGAGCAGGAGGAACAGGGACCATTCACATCAATATCAGTCCAGTCAAAGACATATGTCTTGTAGGATATGTTTCTGTAACAAAAGGAGCAGTTCGGCTACACAGTTATAGGGCATACAGTGAGTGCAATGCCTACCAAAAATTTCGAGGCACTCCAATGCCCCTTGGAAATGACATGGAGGTCAGAGGGCCTTAACTAAACCGTTTTTTCCATTTATAGCAACTGGGTCTCCTGTACACTGTTGGCCTAAGCAGTGAATGGAAGGCTTTCCAAAAATTATGAGGAACTGCAATGCCCCTTGAAACAGACGTGGATTACAGCGTACTAAAAACCTTCTACCCATTATTGGGGAGTGGGTCTCCCTTAGTTTTCGCCTTTGCATTGAAAAGCAAAAGCTGACTAAAATTAGGAGGAAATGCAATGCCGGTTGGAAGAGTCGTGGAGGTTAGAGGTAATTAAAAGCAACATTTCAATGCCCCTTGGAAGAGCTGTGGAGTTCAGAGTGGTTTAAGAAGACGCTTTTAATGCCCCTTTGAAGAGACATAGAGGTCCCAGTAGCTTAACAAGATGGTTTTAATGCCCCTTGGAAAAGTGGTGGAGGTCGCAGTAGCTTAAAAAAGACGAATTTAATGCCCCTTGGAAAAGTGATGGAGGTCACAGTAGCTTAACAAGACGGTTTTAATGCCCCTTGGAAAAGTGGTGGAGGTCGCAGTAACTTAACAAGACGGTTTTAATGCCCCTTGGAAAAGTGGTGGAGGTCACAGTAGCTTAACAAGACGGTTTTAATGCCCCTTAGAAAAGTGGTGGAGGTCTCAGTAGCTTAACAAGACGGTTTTAATGCCCCTCGAAAGAGACGTGGAGGTCACAGTAGCTTAACAAGATGTTTTTAATGCCCCTCGGAAGAGATGTGGAGGTCACAGTAGCTTAACAAGACAGTTTTAATGCCCCTCGGAAGAGACGTGGAGGTCACAGTAGCTTAACAAGACTGTTTTAATGCCCCTCGGAAGAGACGTGGAGGTCCCAGTAGCTTAACAAGACGATTTGAATGCCCCTTGGATAAGACGTGGAGGTCCAAGTAGCTTAACAAGACGGTTTTAATGCCCCTTACAAGAGCCATACAGTACAGCATCTTAAAAACATTATTCCCATTATTGGGGAGTGGGTCTCCCATAGTCTTTGCTTATGCCTTCCAAGCAAAAGCTGCCAAAAATTAGGATGGAGGAACTTGCAATGCCCCTTACAAGAGCCATGCAGTACAGCATATTACAAACATTATTCCCCTTATTGGGGAGTGGGTCTCCCATAGTCTTTGCTTATGCCTTCCAAGCAAAAGCTGCCAAAATTAGGAGGAAATGCAATGCCCATTCGAAGAGTCGTGGAGGTTAGAGTTAAATAAAAACAACATTTCAATGCCCCTTGGAAGAGCTGTGGAGTTCAGATTGGTTTAACAAGACGCTTTTAATGCCCCTCGGAAGAGACGTGGAGGTCCCAGTAGCTTAACAAAACGGTTTTAATGCCCCTTGGAAAAGTGGTGGAGATCGCAGTAGCTTAACAAGACGGTTTTAATGCCCCTTACAAGAGCCATACAGTACAGCATCTTAAAAATATTATTCCCATTATTGGGGAGTGGGTCTCCCACAGTCTTTGCTTATGCCTTCCAAGCAAAAGCTGACAAAAATAAGGACGGAGGAACTTTCAATAATGGCAACACGGACCACAGTCACCCTGGTGGTATAGTGGTGGTGGAGGCTGAGGATAAGGAGAAGAACATAAAACAGCTGAAATGAGGAAGCGTATAACCATGTGTGGGTGTGACGCGGTGCATGGGAATACACCTACCGATATAACACAGTGGATTTGACTTTATGTTACTCTGCTGACAATTGGTGGTGATGAGAAGTCTGGCCCAATCCAGCCCTTGTTCATTTTGATAAGGGTCAGATTGTCAGTATTGTCAGTGGACAGGCGAGTGCGCTTATCAGTTATAATTCCCCCAGCGGCACTAAAAACACGCTCCGATAACACGCTAGTGGCAGGGCAGGCCAGAACCTCCAAGGCGTACAGAGCGAGTTCATTCCAAGTGTCCAGCTTGGATACCGAATAATTAAAAAGGCACAGAGGAATCACGGAGGATGCTGGTACGGTCGGCAAGGTACTCCCTCACCATCTTTTGAAACTTTCCACTCCTTGTGAGAGCACCCCGCGCCTCAGGGTCTGTCCGAAGGGAGGGTCTGAGAAAACTGTCCCAGAACATTGACAGTGTTCCCCTGCCTCTGCTGGATTGGAGTTGCGTCTCTCTCGCATGTACGCCTTGGTTGGGCAATAAACTGTGACCTCTGCCGCTAGCGTGTTCACATGGGAATTTTTTTAACAGTTCTGCAGCAAGGGCCTTCTGGTACTGCCCCATTTTTGTAGACCTCTCCGCCTCAGGAATAAGAGAGTGAAAGTTCTCCTTGTAGCGGGGGTCAAAAAGTGTCACCAACCAGTAATGACTGTCACCTAACATTTTGACAACGCAAGGGTCACGGTTAAGGCAGCGTAACATAAAGTCAGCCATGCGTGCCAGACTGGTAACGGGCAAGACTTCCGTGTCCTCACCAAGATGACGACTGACCATGCTCTCCTCCTCCTCCTCCTCCTCCCCCCTGTCCTCAGGCCACCCACGCTGAACCGACGGTATGACAGTTGTACAGGTACTACCGTCTACAGAGCATGATACAAGCTCCTGTTCTTCCTCCTCCTCCTCCTCCTCTCCCTCATTGTCCCCCAATGCACGTTGAGATGAGATGAGGCTGGGCTGTGTGTAATCGACCGCTACGACTTCTTGATCCATCTCATCATACTCTGGCTGCAATGACTCCTCTTTAATTCTCTGCAGAGAGCGTTGCAAAAGACAGACAAGTGGAATGCTGATGCTAATGATGGCGTCATGACCACTCACCATCTTGGTGGACTCCTCAAAGTTTGTCAAGATGGTACATTTGTCAGACATCCAGGTCCACTCCTGAGGTCTTATGTGTGGAGTCTGACCTGAATATCGACGGCCTTGTTGCAGCTGGTACTCCACAACTGCTCTCTTCTGCTCACAAATCCTTTGCAACATGTGGAGGGTAGAGTTCCAACGTGTGGGGACATCACACACCAGTCAGTGTGCTGGAAGCTGCAAACGCTGCAAACACAGCAAGGGCGGCGGAAGCTGTAGCCGATTTGCGAAAATAAGCTGACAGGCGGCGTACTTTGACGAGCAGATCTGGCAACTCGGGGTACGATTTAAGAAACCGCTGAACCACGAGGTTAAGCACATGAGCCAGGCATGGTACGTGTGTGATCTCGCCTCGCCTCAGAGCCGCCACCAGGTTACGGCCATTGTCACACACGACCATGCCTGGATGTAGGTTCAGCGGTCTCAGCCACAGATCTGCCTGCTCTTTCACAGCTGTCCACAACTCACAAGCAGTGTGAGGTTTCTCACCTAAGCTTATGAGTTTCAGCACAGCCTGTTGCCGCTTGGCGGAGGCAGTACTGCAGTTCTTCCAGCTTGTAACTGATTTGGTGATATCTGAGATGGAGGCTGAACACGAGGAGGAGGAGGAGGATGATGCACAGGAACTGTACACTGTGGGGGCAACTCTGACTGACATAGGGCCCGCAATCCTCAGTGTGGGGAGGATGTGTTCCGTCCCAAAGTCCAACTGGGTCCCGGCTTCCACTATGTTTACCCAGTGTGCCGTCAGGGAGATGTACCGTCCCTGGCCACAAGCACTTGTCCACGTGTCCGTTGTCAGGTGGACTCTTCCAGTAACTGCGTTGTTGAGGGCACGGCAGATGTTTTGGGACACCTGCTTGTGTAGTGCGGGGATGGCACACCAGGCAAAATAGTGTCGGCTGGGGACCGAGTACCGAGGGACGGCCACCGCCATAAGGTTGCGGAAGGATTCCATCTCCATCAGCCTAAAAGGCAGCATTTCCAACGCAAGCAGTCGTAAAATGTGCGAATTTAGGACCGTGGCCTGTGGGGCGTTAGCTGCGAATTTCTGCTTTCATTCAAAGGTCTCGGATATGGACAATTGAACGCTGTGATGGGACGTGGACGTGGATGTTGATGCTGTTTCTTGAGAAACTGCCATAACAAGTGAAGACTGAGAGGAGGGGGCATCTTTGCATGCAGTATGGACAGGGGATTGCCTTGCACACACAACAGGGGGTTCTATTGCACGCACAACAGTGGAAGAAGCAGTGGTGACACCCGCTGACACTGGTCATGGACCCTGGGGTTCGCCCCACAAAATCGGGTGCTTTGCTGCCATGTGCCTGATCATGCTGGTGGTGGTCAGGCTGGTAGTTTTGTCACCCCTGCTGATGCTGGCATGACATGTGATAGAAATGGCCTTTTTGGGGTTATCAGCAGAGTCTTTAAAAAAATTCCAGACTCTGGAAGACCTACAGGTTGTACTGGCAACGTCCCTCGTGTTGGTGTTACGGAGAACTGTTACCTGCCTTATGTGTGCAGCCACCACACTGCTTCTTCCTGCCTGTTGGGGTACTCTGCCTCCCTCACCCTGTGTGTTGCTGGCCTTGCTCTGCATGTCCTCCTGCCACGTTGGATCAGTTACTAGATCATCCACCACCTCCTCCTCTTCCACTTGCACACCACGATCCCCCTCCTCACTTCCTGGCAGTTGTGTCTCGTCATCGTCCACCTCTTGTGACAAATTGCCAGCGTCGACTTCCTGTGGCCGTGGCTGTTCAAATATTTGGGCATCGCTTTATGGGATCTCCTGTTCCACCACTTCAAGCGGAGCAGAAGAGGGGCACAAATCTGGAAATGGACCAGTGAACAGCTCTTCAGAGTGTCCAAGTGTGGGATCAGTTGCTGTCTGGCGACACTCGGCATGGTTGGAGAAAGGAGCATCAGGGTAAGGAGGAGTATGCGGTCGAGACTCACGGCTACTAAGATTTGACCGTGTAGAAGACAGACTGGAGGTGGTGGTGCCCAGGTAACTGGAAGTATTATCTGCTATTCAATTAATAACCTGTTCACACTGATCAGTTTGCAATACTGGAGTTGTTCTGTACTTCCCTCGTAATTCGGTCAAGAAGTGGGAGCGAGAAGATATGGCTGTTGGTTGTGGCACATTTTCACCTTTGCCACGGCCCCGTCCTCTCTACGCACCATCACCAGAACGTCCATTTCCACGTCCCTTGCCACGCGCCTTGCCCATTGTAAAGGAAGTAAAATAGCTTACACTCGCACTATTAATGGAAAAAGGGTAACAAAAAGTAGATTAGAACCGTGGAAGAGGAAGCCCACAGTTCTATTTCTCTAGCCTACACCTGACTCTTTTAAACAATCTGAACAATCAGGGAGAAGCTATTGCTGTTTTTCCTTACGGAAAAAATAACAAAAGTTGGATAATAGAGATTTTTTACTGTGGAACGGCAAAACCACAGTTATAATTTACTGGTGTATACCAGACTTTTTTAAATATATATATTTGTGGCTGAACAGTGAGCGACACACTCAAACTGTTTTTTTTTAGATACAAATGGCCAAAAAGTGGATAATACAGAGGTCTGAACCGTGGAACTGCGAAACCACACTTCTGTTTCTCTGGCCTACACCAGACTATTTTCAACAGATATATTTGTGTCTAAAAAATCAGGGAGACACTATTAGTTTTTTTTTATGGCAAAAAATGCCAAAAGCAGGATAATAGAGATTTTTTACCGTGGAACAGCAAAACCACAGTTAGAATTTACTGGTGTATACCAGACTTTTTTAAATATATATATTTGCGACTGAACAGTGAGCGATACACTCAAACTGTTTTTTTTTAGATACAAATAGCCCAAAAGTGGATAATACAGAGGTTTGAACCGTGGAACTGCAAAACCACACTTCTGTTTCTCTGGCCTACACCAGACTATTTTCAACAGATATATTTGTGTCTGAACTGTCACAGACACACTTTTTTTTTTTTTTCGGGGGAGGGGGGGGGACACACCAAAAGGTTAATAAGATGGGTATTTGTACAGTGTGAAGGAGGAAAAAAAAAGAGGATTTAGATGAAAAAAAAGGATTTTTCCTGGCCCCCGAGACATGGAGCTAAGTCCAGCAATTTCAGCAACAGGAGCACACAAGACTGTAATGCAGCGTTTGCTGGTATAACCACTGTGTCTCCTATACAGCCTGCCTGCCTGCCTGATATCTGGGATGGATATTAGTCCTGAGAAGGACTGTTTATTTGATCTGGCAGCCTTTACAGACCCTATACTAACTATTTCGCAGTATATATCTCTCCCTAAATCAGCAGCGCTGTCCCTACTCTGTCTGATCCCAGCCGTCTGTGTCCAAGATGGCAGCCCCTGGTTTTAAATACTCGAGGTGACGCCGTGCGGCCAGCCAATCAATGTAATGCCCACAACCAACATGGCTGCGGCATTACAGTGACTGGCTGGCAATCGCTGCATATTCATTGGCTCTGTAAAGAGCGTCAAACATGCAGGGCGGAGACCCGATCTCCCACCCGAGTAACCCGGAAATGCTCGGTGCTCGCCGAACATCCCGAGTAGCATGATGCTCGGGCGAGTACCGAGCAGTGTCGAGCATGTTTGCTCAACACTAGTGAGCACCTACAACCCACAGGTTCTTCACAGAAATTTATATTATTGAGCCGTAAAATTAAAAAAATAATTTTTTCCCCAAAAAATGTTGCTTTATTCCTAAATATTTTATTTTCACAAGGGTAACAGGATAAAATGGCTTATAAAACTTGTTGGGAAATTTCTCCTGAGTACACCGATACCATATATGTGGTGGAAAACTATTGTTTTGGCGCACGGCTGGGCTAAGAAGGGAAGGATCACCAGTTGACTTTTAGAACGTAAAATTGGCTGGAATAGATATTGGACGCCATGTCGCATTTGTAAAGACCCTGATATGTCTAAACATTGGAAACCCCCCACAAATTACGTCATTTTGGAAATTACACCCCTCAAGGAACTTATCAAGAGGTGTGGTGAACACCTTGAACCCACAAGTGCTTCACAGAATGTTTTATCGTTGAGCACTGAAAATGAAAAAATAAAATTTTCCCAGAAAATGTCGCTTTAGCCCTAAATATTTTATTTTCAGAAGATTAACAAGAGAAAGTGGCCCATAAAATTTGTTGTGCAATTTCCCCTGAGTACACCGATACTACATACAGGTGCATCTCACTAAATTAGAATATCATCAAAAAAGTTAATTTATTTCAGTTCTTCAATACAAAAAGTGTAGAGTGATCTATTTCAAGTGTTTATTTCTGTTAATGTTGATGATTATGGCTTACAGCCAATGAAAACATAAAAGTCATTATCTCAGTAAATTAGAATACTTTATAACAACAGCTTGAAAAATGTTTTTAAAATCTGAAATGTTGGCCTACTGAAATGTATGTTCATTAAATGCAGTCAATACTTGGTCGGGGCTCCTTTTGCATCAATTACTGCATCAATGTGGTGTGGCATGGAGGCGATCAGCCTTTGGCACTGCTAAGATGTTATGGAAGCCCAGGTTGCTTTGATAGCAGCCTTCAGCTCATTTGCATTGTTGGGTCTGGTGTCTCTCATCTTCCTCTTGACAAGGTTAAGGTCAGGTGAGTTTGATGGCCAATCGAGCTCAGTGATACTGTTGTTTTTAAACCAGGTATTGGTACTTTTGGCAGTGTGGACAGGTGACAAGTCCTGCTGCAGAATGAAATTTCCACCTCCAAAAAGCTTGTCGGCAGAGGAAAGCATGAAGTGCTCTAAAATTTCCTGGTAGACGGCTGTGCTGACTTTGATCTTGATAAAACACAGTGGACCTACACCAGCAGATGACATGGCTCCCCAAGCCATCACTGATTGTGGAAAACTTCACACTAGACCTCAAGCAGCTTGGATTGTGTGTGTGAAGACCCAGGGTCTTCCGTGGGCATAACGCTACTCAGACTACACAGGGTGAGGATAAAACAGCGTGGCAATACTTTATTGAGCCACAAAGCGGACAATAACTACATAGAACAGTCCCAGCAAATGCCCAAGATGGTACAACATTATACAGCCTCACCCTTCTGCTCTGCCCGTCTGGGATTGAACAACTGCGACTTTCGAGACTTCTAGGGCCGACTACCTCAACCAGTGGCCCCCCGATTCTGGCAGGCCCCCAAACAGAGGAGCTAGAAGCTAGCAGTCCATCGAGGTACAAGACCAGGAGACCTGAGGGTCCAAATCTGGCCTCTCCGAGAGTATCCATGGGGCCAGGCAACCGGTTGGTCCCTCCTGGCAACTCCAAATGTCTCCATGGGTTCTAGGCGACTAGTGGGTCCCTCCTAGCAACCCCAAACAACATATCCATAGGCGCTACATTTCTGCTTTTTTTCATTCAAAATGGGGCACAGAGTGTACTTTAACCGCTTAAGGACCTAGGGTTTTCCATTTTTGCTCTTTCGTTTTTTGTTCCCCTTCTTCCCAGAGCCATAGCCTTTTTATTTTTCGGTCAATATGGCCATGTGAGGGCTTATTTTTTGTGGGACGAGTTCTACTTTTAAACGCCATCACTGGTTTTACCATATCGTGTACTGGAAAATGGGAAAAAAATTCCAAGTGCGATGAAATTGCAAAAAAAATGCAATTCCACAGTTGTTTTTTTTACCACATTCACTCAATGCTAAAACTGACCCGCCATCATTATTCTCCAGGTCATTATGAGATTGTAGACACCAAACATGTATAGGTTATTTTTTATTTACGTGCTGAAACAAAAATCCAAAGTTTGCTAAAAAAAAAAAAAAATGGCGGCATTTTCCGAGACCCGTAGCGTCTCCATTTTTCGTGATCTGGGGCCGGGTTAGGGCTTATTTTTTGCATGCCAAGCTGACATTTTTATTGATACCATTTAGGGATAAATCTGATGTTTTGATCGCCCGTTATTGCATTTTATTGCAATGTTGCGACGACCAAAAAACCGTAATTCTGGCGTTTAGAATTGTTTTCTCGTTACGCCGTTTACCGATCAGATTAATTCTTTTTTTATATTATAGATTGGGAGATTCTGAATGTGGCAATACCAAATATGTGCATGTGGGAATTTTTTTTATTATTTTATTTTGAATGGGGCGAAAGGGGGGTAATTTAAACTTTTATATATTTTTTATTTTTTTATATTTTTAAAACCATTTTTTTACACTTTCTGCATGATTCAATAGTCTCCATAGGAGACTAAAAGCGGAAGTTTCCTGATAGTTTCTACTGCATACAGGTGACAAGCAGATCGCCTGTATGCAGGAGAAATGCTTCTGTGCAATAAGCGCCGACCACTAAGTGGCGCTCATAGCTAGCGAGACATGACAACCACAGGGGTCTGCTGCAGACCCCGGGTTGCGATGCCCACCCATCAGTGACCAGCAATCATGTGACGTGGTCACTGATGGATGGGGCTAAGGCCGCGTTTCTAGCGCGGCGCTGTTAAATGGCTCTGTCAGAGATTGACAGTGGCATTTAACTGGTTAACAGCTGCGGGTGGATCACGATTCCACCAGCGGCTGTTGCGGGTACATGTCAGCTGTAGCAATCAGCTGACATGTGCGTTCAGTGCGGGCTCAGCACCGGAGCTCTCACTGGACCGGGGGTGATGGCCTGGGGCGTACTAATACGCCCCAGGGTTTAAAGGGGTGAATGAGAAAAAAATGAACTTTTTAGAATTTACCAAATGGCTGCAATGAAACAAAGAGTGAAAAATGTAAAAGGTTCTGAATACTTTCCCTACCCACTGTATAGGTGTAGTGAGCACATTGAACCCACAGGTGCTTCACAAAATTTTATATCATTGAGCCGTAAAAATGAAAAAAAAAATTCCCACAAAAATGTTGCTTTAGCCCCAAATATTTTATTTTCACAAGGTTAACAGGAGAAAGTGGACCATAAAATTTGTTATACAATTCCTCCTGAGTACACCGATATCAAATATGTGGTGGAAAACTACTGTTTCGGCGCCTGGCAGGGCTCAGAAGGGACGGAGCGCCAATTGACTTTTGGAACGCAAAAATGGCTGGAATAGATAGCTGATGCCATGTCAAGTTTGCAGAGCCACTGATGTGTCTAAACAATGCAACCCCCATAGGTGACCTCATTTTCCTCATTTTAGAAACTATACCCATGAAGGAACTTATCTATTTGATGAGCACCTTGAACTCACAGGTGCTTCACAGAATTTTATATTGTTGAGCCGTAGAAATGAAAAAAAAAAAAATTTCACACAAAAATGTTGCTTTAGCCCCAAATATTTTATTTTCACAAGGATAACAGGAGAAAGTGTACCATACAATTTGTTATACAATTTCTCCTGAGTACACCGATACCACATATGTTGTGAACTATTTCTGAATTTCTCTGGCATGAAGCAGGTAATGCTATCCTAGCTTGATGTGATGCTCTACAAACACATTGCTTAGTCTTGTGCAAAATGTATTACAACCTTCTCAAGATCCCTTTCAAGCTACTTCAGTGTGAAAACAGATTAATCTACCATGACCCACCCTTAACATACCCGCTGTCCTATTTCTTTATCAATTCTGCTGTAAATTAAAAGGATATCAGCATAAGGTCCAATTTTTAAACTTGAATGCATGGTGCATTTTGTGAGTGATTTGTATGCATCTTATCAGATTAGGGATATTAATTTATACATGTTTAGTGAGGTTATCTCATAAGCCATGTAATTCTTCTCTCTTATAAATAAACAGCTCATGGACATGCGGAAATTGTAATGCGGAAGTTATCAGTCACTTGCATTGTATTCAGAAAATAAGCAGAACCAGAGAGATAAATCCTTTTGTGTTTTTCTGGTGTTAGTCTGCTGTTAGCACAAAATACATTTGTAATATTCCTCTTTGGTTCTTTGTGTTAAAACTAGGGAAAAGGGATAAGTCAGTAAAGCTGATACATAGAATATGAAGTACCCCAGGATACAATACATTGTAGACTTTGCTGAATATGCATTAATTAAACTGCTTACTTCACTCTTTTGGAAAATAGGAATTTAATTTGCTTTTTGGTCTTTTGTGGTGCAACATCTGTACTCACATATTCTTTAAAGCAATTAGTCTGTCCTTATGAAGCTTATTAACAGATGGAGGTGGGTTGTCTCAAGGTCAGCTTTAAAGCACCACTCCAGAATTTTCATTTTCTTTTTAATCCCTTTGTTAGGGATCATATGTATGGGTGTCATGCATGTAGTCTCATACTCACTGGTAGCCATCTTCACTCGCTTTCAGCCCCACTCTAGCACCACGTGACTACAGTTGTGACTGGCCAAATCACAAAGTGGTTGCAGTGCAAGTGTATGGGAACTCAGAACAAGACTCTGTAATCTCATTCTGAGTCCCTTAGACTTGTATTGAAAATAGTGACTTCCGGAACACAGCGAACAGCTATTACGTGGTGTCATAGCGACCAGAGCGGGGCTGAAAACAGATGAAGAAACCGACCAATGAGTATGTAACTACATATATTATACTTACATAAATTATCTCTAACATAGGGATAAAAAAAGGCTAGGGTGGTACTGGCACCTGGGCAATATTGTATGCCAGAACTGAGCGTATCAGAATAAATTTATATCTTAGTGTGTGAATTTGTCAAAAGCTTTACTCAGTGGTTCATCTTAAATATTTAAAAATGTTGCTGATGTTTTTTCTGTGTCAAAAAACACAAAAATGGGGGCAAACTCACACTTTCCCAATGGTAGGCCAGAACATCATAAAAAATTATACAGCAGACTCTCTGCAAAATTGATTAATGAGACCTTACACATCATCAGCTGGGGCAGTTTATTTTTTGGTTGATAGAAAAGATGATTGTCAAAGACCACATACAGACTACTGAAAACTTAACAAAATTTCTGCCATTCAACTCTGATCTCTATCGCCAAATGTTGGGAGCCAGTTGGTTCACCAAACATGATCTCAAGGTGGTGTATAACCTTATTAGTTTTTGGGAAGGAGATGAGTGAAAGACTGTATTTAATTCTGCTGCGGATCACTGTGTGCATCTGATGATGCATTTTTTGATAAGTAACAAACCAGTGTTTTTTAAAAATGTTGTTAATGACATATTTAGAAATATACTGTAAGTAGTCAATATGTGATTTTCTATTTGGATGACATCTTGGTTTATTCACCTGATCATAAATCTCACATCTGACATGTACTCACTGTACAGAAAAAAACAATGGTTTATTTGCTAAATTTGAAAAATGTGTTTTCCTTGTTCAAGAAATAAATTTCTTGTGGCGTATCTTGTTCACCAAAGGCTTCCAAATGGACCCTTCTAATGTGAAGACTATTAGAGATTGAGCACAACCCAATTCTCTGAAGGCTTTACAACGCTTTCTTGTATTTGCTAATTACTATCATAAATTTCTTTAAAAAATTTCCAAGAATGCTAAATCATTCACTGATTTAAGTAAGGAAGGGGCTGATGTGACTGAGTAAAAATAATATTTCTTGTTTCATCTTGTTTTGGTCATGCCTGATCTAGAGTGTTTTTTTATAGTGGAAGTAGATGCCATTGAAGTTGGAATTGGAGCCATTCAATCACAAGGTACCTCGTTTCTCACTTAATTTTGTTCATGCATCTTATTTTCACTAAAATTTTCATCGGCCAAGAGGAAATATGACATTGGTTATCAATCATGAATTGTTAGGAATCAAAAGTGCTTTCGAGGAATAGCGCAACTTCCTCATAGGTGCCAAATATAACGTGACTGTTATTACTGACCATAAAAAACTTATTTACCTAGAATCAGCAAAAAATCTAAACCCCAGGGCTGTTTTCTTCTTTAGGTTTGATTTTGTGTTAACATTTAGACCTGGTATTAATAACATTAAAGAAGATACTCTTTCCCAAAGTTTCTGTCCATCTCTATCTGAGGACTCTCTAGGCAAAATAAAACATATCTAGTCTGAGATCAGAGAATTCCTGAGAAGAGTACAGGGCAGACAGACCTCTTCTGTTTATAAAAAAAAATGCACATATGGGTCAAGTTTTGTGGTTGGAATGGTTGTGTGGTTTTCCACTAAAAATATTAAATTTAAGGTCCCCTCTGCCAAGCTAAGACCCAGATTCATTGACCATTATGAAATAGCAAAGGTCGTCAATCCAGTAGCCTCCCATTTAAAACATCCCCTTTTCTTCCGGATACCAAACCTAATGTATTTCCAAAATTGATTTATTTTCCTAAATCCCTGTTTTTTTTGACAATGATAAGTTCAGCTTGACCTGGGTCACACGTGATTTTCAGCCTCTGCCCTGCTTAGTTGATATCCATAGCTTGACCTCACCCATTTTTTAACCCTTTCGCGACAGACCCTGTTTTATCATTCGTGACCAGGCCAATTTTTTCAATTCTGACCACTGTAACTTTATGAGGTAATAACTCTGTAATGCTTCAATGGATCCCACTGATTCTGAGATTGTTTTTTCGTGACATTTTGTACTTCATGAGAGTCATAAAATTTCTTCGATATGACTTGTGGTACTTTGTGAAAAAGTTGGAAATTTGGCGAAAATTTTGAAAATTTCACAATTTTCAAACTTTGAATTTTTGATGCCCTTACATCAGAGAGATAGGTCACACAAAATAATTAATAAATAACATTTCCCTTATGTCTACTTTTTTTTTGTTAGGAAGTTATAAGGGTTAAAAGTTGACCAGCGATTTCTCATGTTTCCAACAAAATTTACAAACCATTTTTTTAGGGAACACATCTTATTTGAGGTGACTTTGAGGGGCCTTTATTACAAAAAATATCCAAAAGTGACACCATTCTGAAAACTGCACCCCTCAAGGTGCTCAAAACCACATTCAAGAAATTTATTAACCCTTTAGGTGCTTCACAGGAATTTTTGGAATGTGGAAGAAAATAATGAACATTTAACTTTTTTTCACAAAAATGTTACTTTAGACCCAACTTTTTTTATTTTCGCAAGGGTAACAGGAAAAAATGGATGACAAAATTTGTTTTGCAATTTCTCCTGATACACCATATGTGGGGAAAAACCACTGTTGGGGTTCACGGCAGGACTCGGAAGGGAAGGAGCGCCCTTTGACTTTTTGAATGTAAAATTTGCTTGAATAATTAGCGGACGCCATATCGTGTTTGGGGAGCCCCTGATGTGCCTAAACAGTGGAAACCCCCCACAAGTGATACCATTTTGGAAACTAGACCCCTCAGGGAAATTATCTAGATGTGTGGTGAGCAACTTGAACCCCCAAGTGCTTCTCAGAAGTTTATAATATTGAGCCGTAAGAATAAAATGTTTACATTTTTCCCACAAAAATGTTCTTCAGCCCCCAACTTTGCATTATCATAAGGGTAACGTAGAGCCGTGAAAATAAAAAAATCAAACTTTTTCCACAAAAATGATCTTTTAGCCCCAATTTTTTTTATTTTCACAAGGGTAAGGGGAGAAAATGGACCCAAAAAACTGTTGTGCAATTTCTCCTGAGTACGCCGATACCCCATATGTGGTGGAAAACTACTTTTCAGGCACAATGCAAAGCTCATAAGGGAAGGAGCGCCATATTGCAGTGCAGATTTTAATGTTGTGATTTGCAGGAGACATGACCCACTGGGAGAGCCCCAGAACAGCAGAAACCTGTCCATAAGTGACCCCATTTTACAAACTACACTTCTCAATGAATTCATCTAGGGTTGCATTGATCATATTGACACCACATGTGACTCATAGAAATTTATACCATTGGGCAGTGAAGAAAAAATAATTAGATTTTTATCACAAAAAATTTGTTTTAGCCTCGGATTTTACATTTTCACACATGGTAATGGGTAAAAATGGTGCTGAAATGTGTTACAAAATTTCTTCTAAACGTGGCAATACCCCATATGTGGCTGTACAGTACCGCTTAGCCATACGGCGAGACCAGAGAGGGACGGAGCACTATTTGCCTCTTCGAGAACAAATTATTGTAGAATACTTTGCAGACTCCATATACAGAGCCCCTGAGAGCTAGAAGAGCAGAATCCCCCCTCAAGTGACCGCACTTTGGAAATTATACCCCTTTAGGAATTTACCTACAGGTGTAGGGACAATTTTGACTTCATGGGTGTTTTCCAGAAACAAGCAGCAATGGATGTTGCTCAGTGAAAATTTTAAACTGCCGTTGTAGTGACCAGTACGCTGTAGTAACCAGTACATTGTGCCCAGCTCCTGCTGCTGGAGGCATGCACCTGTAAATTATGCGGGCTCTCATTGCTACAGGAATGCCAAACATGTGGACCCTAAATGTAATTTAGGCACATTGTGGGGCTCAAAAGGGAAGTGGGCATTTTTATTTGGGAGCTCAGAATTTTCTGAATTTCTTTTTGGGGGGCAAGGGCCATTTCGCTTTTCCAGAGCCTTTGTACTACCAGTAATGTGAAATCCCCTTATATTTTCGATAACAGATGATGGAACTGAGTGGGGACTTGCTTTTTTTGAGGACTGAGTTGAAGCTTTTATTGGGAACATTTTAAGTAACATTTATCCGGCTCTCTAGGCTGAGCACTTACATCGGGGTTTCCAACTAAATCTCCAAGTGATGTAATTCAGATGAAACCCCTGAGGGATCCATTTAATGAGACAGTAGAGTTACTCTGGACTCAGTCTGGCCTTTGTTTAGCGGTGTCCTTTTTTTCAGCATCGCACAAAACTGTGGCCAACCGCACTTTTATGCACGCCTTAAAAAACTGACACTGTGGGATCATAAGTCAGATGACGTCCACGGTGCCTCCATCTGCCTCATTACAGGGAATCTTCCGCCGTGGGTACCGTTTGAATCACTTAGTTCAGATATTTACACGGAAACCCCGGTGTAAGTGCTCAGCTCAGCGCTAAATGTGAGCCGAGCCATACTGCATTGTTTTGGGAAGCAGAATGAACAAATTAGCAGCAGGTGAAGAATTGGTTTCATTTATTTTTTACGCCGTTCCTCGTGCAGTATAAGTGATTAGACAACTTTAGTCTTCAGGTCAGTGCGATTACAGCGATACCAGATTTATATCGGGTTTTTATGATTGACAGCTGTCACACACTAAAAGACGCTTTTTTTTGCAAAATCTGGTTTTTGCATCGCCATATTTTGAGAGCTATAATTTTTCCATATTTCGGCCGACAGAGTCATGTGAGGGCTAGTTTTTTGCGGGACGAGTTGACGTTTTTATTGGTACCATTTTCTGGCATGTGACATTTTTTGATCGCTATTCCGTTTTTGGGAGGTAAAATGAACAAAAAACAGCAATTCAGGATTTGTTTTTTGAGTTTTTTTTTAATGCCGTTCCGCATGTGGTAAAAGTGATAAGGCAGCTTTATTCTTCTGGTCAGTACGTTTACAGCGATACTACACTTATAGTTTTTTTATATTTTGGCGCTTTTACACAATAAAAGCTATTTGATAGAAAAAAGAATTGTTTTTGCTTTGCTTTGTTTTGAGAGCTATAACTTTTTTATTTTTCAGCTGATGGAGAAGCATGGCAGCTTTTTTTGCGGGACAAGATGACGTTTTCAGCGGTACCATTTTTATTTACATTTGGCTTTTTGATCGCATTTTATTCCACTTTTTGTTTGGCAATATAATGAAAAAGCATAGTTTTTTTGCTCAGTTTTTTATTTATTTTTTTACGGTGTGCACGGAGGGGGTTAATTAGTGTGACAGTTTTATAGATCGAGTTGTTCCAGATGTGGAAATACCAAATATGTGTACTTTTTTGTTTTTGCATAAATATACAAATCTATTGGTTTAATTTTTTTTTTTTTATTTTGTGATTTTTTTTAACAGTTTGAAAACAATTTTAGACTTTCTAAACTTTTTTACTTAGTCCCTATATGGGACTTCAATTTTTATTTTTGGGATCACTGGTTTCATGCAATGCAATAGACACGTATTGCATTGCATGAGAGCTGAATTTTCACACTGTCACTCAACCTGCTGCTGAGTCTAGCAGGACACCGTGTATGGCCTCCGGAGGTGGCCTCCGGCTGCCATGACAATGCCAGGTCCTATCAACTATCACAGGGGCCATCGGACGACCCCCTCTTCTATCACTATCTCCTAAATGCCGCGATCACTATGGATCTCTGCATCTAGAAGATACTAAAGGGTTAACATCATTGGGATCTGATCCAATAAGGTCCCTATGATGTCCCTTGTCAGAGCTACTGCTCTGCACCGCACCCGCAGTACTTACAGGACCCTGGGGGACTACTGACCATTTATAAACGTTGGCGCTGCACAGAGCCCAGCCAGCGCCGCTTATGTACAGTGGGCGGTCGGGAAGCGGTTAACCTGCTTGAAGGTTCTGCTCCTGTTCTGGGCCTTATGGTACTGAAATGCCTTTGTTACTATTTTTTGTCACTGCTCTATGCCATCAAGCAACTAATCTATGGACCCAACCCAGGGGCACCAGATACCTGTATTGGGGTGAAACAGTTAATGCAAGGGTAACCTCTGGGATCATGGAGATGAAGTGGTTAGCACTAAGCCTCTCCATAGAAGCCATAAGAAGAACAGCCAAGCTACCACGCATAGTGCCCCTATGAAAGTCTGGAGTTAATTCTAAGAATTGAATCTGCAATTGATAGCTATTCATAAAAACTCTATAAGTTTCCAAATCAACATTTTAGTACATTCTTAATGGGATTGGTCAAAATATTTTAAAAATGTTGTAAAAGCAGGGAATACATTATAATATTAAGAAAACTTTTACTCAACTGTTAAACCAACCACTTTTCACTTCTGTCCTGCCTACAGTCACATGACTACTGCAGCCAATGACTGAGCTCAGCAGTGATGATAACATGGTCGGCACATGACTATTGAGGCCAATGATTGGCTACAGTGGTCCCCTGAGATAGTCACCTAACCTCAACTTTATTGAGCATGCTTTTCAGTTACTGTGGTCAAAACTAAAGGCAGAAAGATCCACAAACAGAAAGCAACTAAGACTGTCTGTACTAAAGAAGTGGCAAAATAGCTCAAGGTAGGAATAATTTGGAGATGTTCATGGAAGACATTGGCTGCACTTGGTTTGTCTCCACATATCTAAAATGACACATATTTATTATCTTAGTTTGTCCCATTGCATTTAAATCTGTGAAAATGGAGAAGCTATGATAAAAATGAGTGGGCAGTAATGTCTAAGGGGTTAATGGAATATTTTTATAAAACCCCTTGAAACTTTGATCACATCTAGAAGGCATTGTTTCAAATTAATTTGGCTAGTATACTGTATGCAGACGACATTCTGAAAAGTGTATTACTAACCAAATATGTTTGGATCTGCTTTTATAACTGCATTGATTAAGATGCACAATCCCAACTCTTCTGCTAATGGTAATTTACACCTTCAGGTTGTAGCATGCAGGGCCGGGACAAAGTATTTTGGTACCCTAAGTGGATGAAGCTCCTTTCCCTCAAGAAAACAAATGGTTCTGATGACCACTTTCACTAGATTTTTTACCTGATTCACCAAAAGTTACTAGCAAAAGTAAAATAAGTAGTGTACTTATAGTATAAGGTTTAATATGGAGTATGATTTCACAGTTAGACATAGAATCACTCATTGTTTGTGGACTGTTTACACAATACCAGAAACAAATGACGATCTTCATCCCTGACATCCTATATTTTAAATGTCAGAGCCAAGGACAGTAATGGAAACTGATATAGCTTAGCAATAATGGGGGCCATTTGGTTTCAATTAAGGTGTCCAGCATTTGGCAAATGCTCTAATGTAAACTAAACAGCCCCCATTATAGATAAAGCAACGTTCTGGTGTGTGCTGCAAGAGTTGTGCTGTGTGTGGAGAGAGCTCCTGGGAAGGGAGGAGAGCCAGGCGGAGGTGACCGAGCGGACCGGGAGGACCAGTAGGAGGCGACCGGAGGGACGAGCGCAAGAGAGCGCTGTGGCAGCGTGCAGTGCCGGCCAGCGGAGGGTGCCAGGTGGTGGTGACCAGGAGGTGATCAGGAGGACCGGTAAGAGGCGACCGGAGGAACAAGCGCGCTGTGATAGCGTGCAGCGTCCCTAGAGGAGGTGAGTGAGGGGCAGGAGGCCGCGATAAGTGGCCCTACTGAACCCAAGTGTGTACTGTACTGTATTGTATTTGTATCTGTATTGTAATTGTATTGTATTCCCTAGTCCATATTTAATTGATTACCCCCCCGTCCATATTTAATTGATCACCCCCGTCCATATTTAAATTGATTCCCCTGAACACCCCCGTCCATATTTAACTGATCCCTCTGACCACATTAAATTGACCCCCCCGTCCTCATTTAATTGATCCCCGACCACCCCCCGTCCATATTAAAGTGATCCCCCTGACCACATTTAAATGATTGACCCCCCCAGCCCATAATTGATTGATCCCCCTTGTCCTATTTAATAGGTTCCCCTTGTCCACTTTTACTCATCCCCAGTCCCTATCTATTTGCCTTATCCCCCACCATATTTAATTAACCCCTGTCCATAATTAATTGATTGATTCCCCAGACCACAATTAATTATTTCCCCAGTCCATATTTATTGATATTATTGATACTTATTGATCCCCAGTCCTTAGTTAATTGACCCACCGTCCATACCTATTTATTTGCTTTACCCCCCATCCTATTTAATTAAACCCCCTTTCCATAATTAATTGATTGATTCCCTAGTCCACAATTAATTATTTCCCCAGTCCATACTTATTGATCCCAGTCCATAGTTAATTGACACACCGTCCATACTTAATTAATCCACCTGACCCACTCAGCTGATCCCCCGTCCATACTTAATTGATACTTAATTGATCCCCGTCCATACTTAACTGATCCCGCGCCGATATCTAATCGATACACTTGCACATCCCTAATTGATCCCCGTCCATACACCCATATATAAATAATTGTGTTTTGTACTTGTACATATATACTGACTGTATCCCCATATTTAGAATGACGTCCATGTTGGCCGGAGCCGTGCAGTGTACATCTTGCGCAATGTATGCATTCCCTGAGCTACCGCTCAGGGATCCATACTGCTGCGAGAGATGTGAGCATATCATGCACTTGGAAGCCCAAATCCTGGATCTAAGTGCTCAGATAGTGGTACTGAGGAGCATCGACAACATGGAACGGAGTTTGCTGCTCACCGAGCAGACACTCAATGGGTCAACACTGGGGGTGGAGCTTAGTGGGGAAGCGCAGGCTGAACAGGCAGGGAGCTGGGTAACAGTTAGAAGGGATAGAGGGAAGAAGTATAGGAAGGCTGGTTCAGAACCGGCATTATTGGAGCACAACAGATCCTCTGACCGCCGGGGGAGTGTATGCTCCAGTAATGAGGGGGAGGGGGGAAGTGTAGGGCAGGCTAGACAGGTCCTGGTAGTGGGTGACTCTATTATTAGGGGAACAGACAGGGCAATCTGTCACAAAGACCGGGATCGCCGAACGGTGTGCTGCCTCCCTGGCGCTCGAGTCCGGCACATCGCGGATCGGGTTGACAGGTTACTGGGTGGGGCTGGCGAAGACCCAGCGGTCATGGTCCACATTGGCACCAATGACAAAGTGAGTGGTAGATGGAGGGTCCTTAAAAATGATTTCAGGGATCTAGGTAGGAAGCTTAGGGCAAGGACCTCCAAGGTAGTTTTCTCAGAAATACTACCAATCCCGCGAGCCACACAGGAGCGCCAACGGGAGGTTAGGGAGGTGAATAAGTGGCTAAAGAGTTGGTGCAAGGCAGAAGGGTTTGGGTTCATGGAGAACTGGGCCGACTTCGCTGTCGGCTACAGGCTCTACCGTAGGGACGGGCTGCACCTCAATGGGGAGTGTGCAGCGGTGCTGGGGAAGAAGATGGCTAATAGGTTGGAGGAGTTTTCAAACTAGAGACGGGGGGGAAACCAAGGAAATAGGTGGGATGTGAGGCAAGCAAGGGGGAAGGGGAGAAGTGAATATAATGAGGGTGGAGAGGGGGGTGGGGATAGTACAGTTAGATCGTTAGAGAAGAATAGGATGCTAAATAACCCCAAAGTTTTATCTTGCATGCTGACCAACGCAAGAAGCCTGACCAATAAGGCGGATGAGCTGCGGGCGCTTATATCGGAGGAGAGGTATGACATCGTAGGTATAACAGAGACTTGGCTAGACGATAGCTACGACTGGGCGGTAAATTTAACAGATTATAGTTTATTTAGAAGGGACCGGAAACAGGGGAAGGGCGGAGGAGTCTGCTTATATGTAAGGTCACGTCTAAAGCCCAGACTAAGGGAAGATATAGGAGAGGGAGAAGAGGGGGTCGAGTCCATGTGGGTAGAGATAGAGGGGGCAAAAAATAATAATAAAATATTACTGGGGGTCTGCTATAAGCCACCTAATATAACAGAGGAGAATGAGAAACTGCTATTAGGACAAATAGACAAAGTAGCAAAACATAATGAGGTGATTGTAATGGGGGACTTCAACTACCCGGATATTGACTGGGAAACAGAAACCTGTAGATCGCAGAAAGGAAAAAGGTTCTTGACAAATATCAAGGATAATTATCTCTCCCAACTAGTGCAGGAACCAACGAGAGGGAAGGCCGTGTTGGACTTAATATTGACTAATAGGCCTGATAGAATAACTGAGGTACAGATAGGGGGGCACCTAGGTAATAGCGATCATAATATTATCAATTTCAAAATGCCCTTCAGTAGGGTTATCAATAAGGGAACAACTAAAACATTAAACTTTAGGAGGGCGAAGTTTGATCAGCTGAAAGAAAACCTTCAACTTATAGACTGGGACAAAGTTCTTAATCAAGGAAATACGAATAGTAAATGGGAAACCTTCAAAAGAATTCTGAATACTCAGAGCGAGAGGTATATACCGTATGGGAATAAAAGGGCCAGAAATAAGAGGAAACCAATATGGTTGAATAAGAACGTAAAAGGGGCGTTAAATAGCAAAAAAGAGGCATTCAAGAGATTAAAACAGGAAAACAGCAAGGAGGCACTAATGTGTTACAAGGAAAAAACGAGAACCTGCAAAAAACAAATAAAAATAGCAAAGGAGGAAACAGAGAGACGTATTGCTAGGGAAAGTAGATCAAATCCCAAACTGTTCTTTACGTATATAAATAGTAAAAGGATTAAATCGAATAATATTGGACCGATAAAAAGTGATGAAGGCAAAATCATAGAGAAAGATGAGGATAAAGCTAATCTATTAAATAAATTTTTTTCGTCAACTTTCACAAAGGAAAAAGAACTAACAGGCGAAATGAGAAGTGACAAGCTTAATCCTCCACTAAGTATGACAAATCTAACCCAAGCTGGGGTACAGAAACGCCTCAGTAACATTAAAATAAACAAATCACCAGGACCTGATGGCATACACCCACGGGTACTAAGGGAACTAAGTAATGTGATAGACAGACCGTTAGATCTTATATTTAAGGACTCTGTTGAGACTGGGTCTGTACCACTTGATTGGCGACAGGCGAATGTAGTGCCAATATTCAAAAAGGGAGCAAAAAGTAACACCGGAAACTATCGGCCGGTGAGTCTGACGTCCGTTGTGGGCAAAATTTTTGAAGGCTTTATTAATGAGGCAATCATGGAGCATCTTGATGCTAATAATCTATTAACCCCGAACCAACATGGATTCATGAGGAATCGCTCCTGCCAAACAAACCTGATTGACTTCTACGAGGAGGTTAGCTCTCGAGTAGATCAGGGGGAACCAGTGGATGTCGTGTATCTCGACTTCTCAAAAGCGTTCGATAGCGTGCCACATAATAGGTTGGTATACAAAATGAGAATGATGGGGCTGGGGGAAAATGTCTGCAAGTGGGTAGCTAACTGGCTAAAGGATAGAAGGCAGAGGGTGGTTATAAATGGAATATACTCAGATTGGGTAAGCGTCACTAGTGGGGTACCACAGGGGTCTGTACTAGGCCTAATGTTATTTAATATCTTTATTAACGACATAGTCAACGGGATAAATAGTAAAATATCAATATTTGCAGATGACACAAAGTTATGTAAAACAATTAATACAAAAGAGGATAGTGAAGACCTACAGAGGGATTTGGATAATCTGGGTAGGTGGAGCATTAAATGGCAAATGAGGTTTAACGAGGAGAAATGTAAGGTCATACATATGGGAAGGAAAAATGGAAGTCACCAGTACTCACTGAATGGGAAACCATTGGGGAATTCAGAGATGGAGAAGGACTTGGGCATCTTGATTGATAGCAAACTAAATTGGAGTGCCCAAAGTCAGGCCACTGCTGTAAGGGCAAACAGGGTAATGGGATGTATCAGAAGAGGTATAGCTGCAAAGGATGAGAACATTGTTCTTCCACTGTACAAAGCACTGGTCAGACCACACTTGGAATACTGTGCTCAGTTATGGGCCCCAATATATAGAAAGGATATAAATGAGCTTGAAAAGGTACAAAGGAGGGCAACAAAATTAATAAGGGGAATGGAGGGACTGCAATACCCAGAGAGGTTGGCAAAACTAGGACTATTCAGCCTGGAAAAGAGAAGGTTGAGGGGGGACATAATAAATGTGTACAAATATGTTAGGGGACAGTATAGAGACCTTGCCCGGGATTTGTTCAAAAGGAGGGATATTACGGTAACAAGAGGGCACTCACTAAGACTGGAAGAGAAAAGGTTTCAGCACCAGCATAGGAAGGGGTTCTTTACGGTAAGAGCAGTGAGAATATGGAATTCAATGAGTGAGGAGACGGTAATGTCGGATTCACTAAACCAGTTCAAGCGGGGACTGGATGCTTTTCTAGATACCAGGCAGATTTCTGCATATACTTAAAAATAGAATAAAATAGTAGGTTGATACAGGGATTTATTCTGACTGCTGGTTTCAGAGTCGGGAGGGAATTTTTCCTCAGGTGAAGATTGGCTAAATCATTTGGGGTTTTTGCCCTGCTCTGGATCAGCTTTGGCAATTACAGAACTAACAGGTCGAACTTGATGGACGCAAGTCTTTATTCGGCTTTACTAACTATGTAACTATGTAACTATGTATTCATGTAAGGATGATATTTCTGGTGATGTATGTGGTGCAAGAACCATCATCAGTAAATAAATACACACCAGTATCATTATCAGTGCATGAGTACGTAACCAGAACCACCATCAGTACATTAATACTGTCATGTCTCAGCTCTGGGATTTGATCTGGTGATCTCTGGGTATGGGTTGGCTTTCTTCTTTGTTGAACTACAGACTGTTTTGTGTCTTTCCAATTGCTGATAATGCTCTTGTCTTTGCTTTGCTGTTTTGCTTCTAGGCAGGTGTTTTCAGTTCCTCATTTTGGGTTGTCCTATCACATCTTGGGAGGGGTTATTTATTCTCTACTAGCACATTCAGTCTTTGCTGGCTATATTCCAATTTAGACGGATGTTTTGAGTTCCAGCTCCCCAGTGAAGGATTATCTTGCTGAGTTTTTCTTTATTGTTTCTCCTGCTGTTTGTTTGTGCATTCCCCTTTCTCAGCTCTTTTTCCATTTTGTTACATTAAGGGTCTGGGGTTTTTCACGTATACCAAAGGTCTTTTTGTGTTCCTTTCATCCTTCATTTATGACTGTTACGTCTTTAGCCCAGTGTCTCACCCTCTGTTGTTGTGGTTTTAGGTTACACTCTGAATATTTGAGGGTGCAGTTCAGGACACTCAGGGTCAGCTTTCGTTGAGTGGGGGAACCATTGTGTAATTTTAGGGTGCCAACCTCTGCATTCACTAAGTGTCAAATCAGGGCCAGTTTAGGGATTCCCCAACAAAACCTAAAAAAAAAAGTGTATTTGACTGAAATAAGAAGCGATCCATCAAATAAAAAACATATTTTATTGAAAACAATTAAACAAGAACAATAAAAAAGCAGAATGCTGTGTAGGGGATGCTGAACTAGGCAAATTTAAATAAAGTTTCAGTAAAAATTTGATATGTTAAGGGAATTATCCAAGAATATGGGTACAGGGAGTATAATCTCTGCCTTACAGATATACCTTTCAATCATATAGATATCAAATATATAAACTTAGTATATGTCCAAAATAATCACAAGTGGGTATGGATAGGCAGGGCTCAAGGTAAATGTATGCCCAAAAGAATTAGCGCTTAATTATAGAAGACATTTATGTATACTATGCATAAAATTGTGCACTATATATACACAACAATGTATTACTACGATGAAAGGTAAATATTTAGTAAGGCAGATAACTATAGGCCTTACAGAGAATCGATCAATTGCATTTGGATGACAACATGCTCATGGTGACGGCTGACGTGGAGGCTCTGTACACCTCTATAAGACATAGTGACGGGCTAGCGCTACATCATGGTTTCTACATTCCAGTAATCTAGATGGCCCTCTCATAGATCTCATCCTGACCCTTCTTTACTTCCTGTTGAAACATAGCACATTCATTTTTAGGCTGGAGACACACTAGCAAATTTAAAATTGGTTCTATTTTGATGCAGGAGAGTCGGACGAGTGCAATTTTGTTTCCGATTCTTCTGCGATTGCAATGCGATTCTGCATTTTTTTTTTTCCTACTCTCAGCGTATGTGATGCTATTTACATCCATTTTTTGTGGGATTGTGATGCAATTTCCTGGGACAGTGGAGAATGTTACTACAAAATCGCATGCCATTCGGATTATTCTAATGCTGTCCAATTTAAAATCGCATCCATTGATTTTTACTGCTGAATGCGATCCGATTTGCGATTACAATCGCAGCATGCTGCAATTTTTTTCCAGTCTTATTGCGATCTGATCGGAGCTGGATAAAAAAATCGCAGATGAACACAGAATCATAGAATAACATTGATCCGACTGCAATCCAATTTTTTATCGGATTGCATTTGTCCGATTTCATCGCAAGTGAGAGCGAGCCCTAAATCAAAATATTTACCTACAATTACAAGGTATCTTGTGCCTCTTCTTATGCTAACCTCTTCCTGGGGGCCTGGGAGAGGGATATTTTCATGGTAGACAAGATTCAGGAGATGAGTAGGATCCACAATTGGATTAGATACACAGATGACGTTCTATTTTTCTGGGAAGGCACGGAAGGAGAATTAGATATACTGATTCAGAAACTGAATCTTTTTTTAATCAAATAATTTTTATTGAAAAATGTTCTCTTTTTTTTAACAAAAAACAATAAAAATATACATTTTAATACAAATGACCCCTTCCCATTTCCCGCCCAGCCCTCCCTATCCCCAAAACGATTCTCTACTGTTGATACAGGAACATATTGCAAAAGTACCCATAGAGACTTTAACGGATATAAAAATATCACATAGCATCATAAGAGTAAAGGTACAAATAATGACATATATAAACCGGTATATATAAGAAGAAAGACATCTCTTAATTTTCTAGTCTGCACATATATATTAGGGTAATTGAAATAGAGCTCTGAACCATGTCAGTGTCAGGGGGGCCAGATTTGGTCTGTTCAACCAGGGAGCCCATATATCCTCGAATTTTCGATATGCCCCTCCTTTCTGATACACATATTTCTCTAGGCGTATGGTGTTATTCACCTTTGATATTACCTCCGGCACAACTGGAGATTTGGGTTTTTTCCAATATGAAGCTATGTTTTTTCTTGCCTGGTATAATATTCGGGTAATTAGCTAGTCGGTGATTCTCACTTATAGGGATTCCAGCTGTATATCCCAAAATACATGTTAGAGGTTCCATAGAAATCCGACAGTCATATACCCCGTTTATAAGGTCTAACACATCTCTCTGGTATCTTCTAAGCCGGGGGCAATTTCACATTAAATGTATAAATATATTTCCAGCATTGTGAATCAGGCTTTATCCCCATTTTATACAACATGAGAGGAATCCTATACACCCTATGAAACAAAAATAGATGAGAAAGTCTGCCCGACTCACTAACCGGCACGCTAGGTATATCCTGTTCTATATCTTCTCATGTTTCTTCAGCTAAGGGGCCAACATCATTTTGCCACTTCTCCTTTAGGGGACAAGTTTCTTCTCTCAGTCTTGACTCTAATAAACATTTATAATATAATGCTATCCTTTTGTATCTCCCCCAGACACCATTCTATCCAGAGCTGGGGCAGAGGCTATTGGAGTCAATACACTAGATTCTGCCTGGGCTATACAGGCATGTCTGAGTTGTAGATACTGAAACAATCTATTATTCGGTAGATAAAATTCCTGCTTCAGCATCTCGTATGACTTAAAGTGCCCCTCATTATATAATTGAGTTATTGTACAGATACCTTTTTTTTCCCAAAAATCGAATTCCTCTAATTTTTCAAGCTCCTGATCATTTTAATTTTTCCAAATTAATGAGTACCTAGGGAGCCCTACAATAGCTTTCCTCCATACTCTATCTAAGCCAGTCATTGTCTCAGGAGGTGGATTTAAAGCTTTCAGAAATCTCCCTGATTCCAACATCTGAGCCAGATTGTTTCCATTCAGCACCCACTGCAATATAGACATTGAGGAGGTTGGTTTCCCATCCAGCTCGCTCCAGCCTCTTATATGTTGTAATTGCGAAGAAATATAATATAAAAAGGATCAGGTATTACTAGGCCGCCACTGGTTTTGGGTTTATGCAAAGTTTGCAGCTTAATCCTTCGCGTCCCCCTTTTCCATATCAATTTGTGGAAAATGCTGTCAATTTTGTAAAAGATTCACCAGACTGAGGCATTATGAAGAATATACAGGGCTTGTGGCATAAGAACCATTTTTATCAAGTTAGCTCTCCCTATCACGGACAATGGAAGTTTATGTAGCGCCCCGAGGGTTCGGTCGCTACAGAGGTATTGCATCTCACCCAGAGGTGTGATATCTCACTTCCAGGTAAGGATGGAGTGTGGCTCAGGACCCTAACACCCACATGCACTACACCACATTTTCGGGGGGCAGGGCGACAATGCTCCCAAGAGTGAGCACAACTGCCCCTGACCCTGGCTGGAGTGGGGGGAGGGAACACCTAGAAAGGGGGAACCCGATAGTGTGTGGGTGGGGAGAGTAGATCCAGGGTGCACTGGAAGGAGGAGTATATAAGGTGGGCACCATCTTGGAGTCAGAGAGAAGAGATAGAGAAGAGAGAGAAGAAGACTGGGAGCAGGGGCTCTGTACAGGCTCTGCTCCGCAGGGAGGCCAAGTCTCAAGGCCTGAGCCTGGAGAAGAGAAGAGCTGCTGAGTTCAGTCAGAGAGGAGAGGAACGGAGGAGGCTCCAGGAGTGGAGTGAAGGTACCCCAGGGGTGCGGACTGGCCAGTCGCCACCGTACGCCCGCCGCTACCAGAGTAGGGGGGTCAGGCCAAGAAAGGGAACCGGATCCCTCATCTAGTGGAGGAGAGCAACTACCCTCAGCTAGTAACCGGAGGCTGTGGCATTGCACGTGTTACGGCCCCTCACTACACCCGTTAGGAAGGCACCAGATAGGGCCCAGGGAAACGGAACATACGTTTGCCCGCCAAGGCCCGAGGCAGCTGGACAGAAACGTGGTCAATTGTGGGGTACGACGGGCCAGAGAAAGGACACATGAAGGGGGTCCTGAAAAGCATCCCAAAGGTACCTGGGAGTTGGCCGAGCCCCTCACCTGGTGAGCACAGTACAACGTGGGCAGGCATTACCTGCAGAAGTGGCTTGGAGTGTAAAACTGTGAGTAAAGACCCTGGACTGCATCACTGGACTCTGATTCATTACTGTTGCTCCCGCGCACCATCACCCCCACCATCTGCACTCACTGCCCTGAGGCTATACTCCTCCCGTGGGGAGTTATACTACCCTCTGCTGCGCACCCAACATCAGCCTCAGTGGTCTGCCCCGCAGTGGCAGTTCTCAGTGACCGCAATCCACGGGTGGCGTAGTCGGACATTTAAACATTAAAAACCAAATAAACAGATCCGCCACTGGTTTGACCACCCTGAGCCATGGGACCGGGTGACCGCCACGGAGACTACAACCCCTAGCATTACACAGAGACCCGGCTCCGGGTATTCCCCCACACACGGCCCAGGGGGCGCGTCATTTACACCAAGCGTTAGTTTTTTCCTGGAATCTGGATAACAGTGATGAGATATTTAACGCTTCATAATCTAATATCTTTTCATTAATTTGGATGCCTAAGTACTTAAATGACGTCAATACTTTCAGTTGGCCTGAGTGTTCTTCTGATGTATTTAGTTTCTGGCCCAGGGGCATAATAGAGGATTTGTCCCAGTTAATTTTCAGGCCTGAAAGAGTTCCAAAATAATCTATTATAGAAATTACCTCTTTCAGTGACTTAGGCCAATCATCCAGGAAAAGTAACATATCATCTGCATAAAGAGCGACTTTCTCAACCACGGATCTGAATCTAAACCCCTTTAGTATTGATGATAGTCTCAATGTTGCTGCCAGTGGCTCAATTGCTATCGACAATAGGAGTGGAGATAGGGGGCACCTTTGCCTCGTTCCTCTAGATAAAGAGAAACCACCCAACATCAACCCGTTGGCTTTAACTTTAGCTTGCGGTGCAGAATACAATAACTTGACCCACACAATAAATCTTTCACCGAAGCCCATATTTGACATCACCGCCCATAAATATTCCCATTCAATACTATCGAATGCTTTAGCTGCATCCAGCGACACCACTGCTTTAGAGTTACTATCTTCTGTGAGTTTATGCATATTTAAATATAACCGTCTTATATTAATTGCTGTCGATTTGTTTGTCATGAAGCCAGTTTGACCCGGATGTATAATGTGTGTTGGCCATTGAGTTCAATGCTATCTCGAGTTCATTTGTACTAAGGAGGCATCTAGTAAATGAGTAAATCTTCTACTGATAATTTAGGTAGATTAAGAGGGTTTAGGAAGGTATGCATCTCCTCCACAGGACAGGATGCTCTGGATTCATATATTGATGTAAAAAATTCTTGAAATGACAACATCCCGGTCACCAGGAGGCAGGACATTACTTTGTTCATGCGCAGTGCATGACCAAAGTAATGTCTCCCTGTGTGCAGCGCTGACAGGCTACATGGCATAGGGAGCTGCTGCTTTCTATGCTATACAGCCGATCAGGCTGCGAAAAGTGAGAGTCCCATAATAAAAAAAAAATTGTAAAAATATAAAAAAAAAAATGAAAAAAATAATCCCCAAAAAATAAAAATATATTGTACCCTTAATATTTATTTAATTTGAAAAAAAAAAAAAAAACTAATGAAAGTACACTTATTTGGTATCGCCGCGTCTGGAACGACCTGACCAATAAAACTGTCACACTAGTTAACCCCTTTAGTGAACGCGGTAAAAAAAATAAATAAAAGACGAAGCAAAAAACAATGCTTGATCATCATACCGCCAAACAAAAATTGGAATAAAACACGTTAAAAAAGACGAATGTAAATAAAAATGGTACCTCTGAAAATGTCATATTGTCCTGCAAAAAACACGACACCATACAGCTCCTTCATCCGTAAAATAAAAAAGTTATAGCTCTCAGAATAAAGCGATACAAAAAAATTATTTTTTCTAGAAAATAGTTTTTATTGTGTAAAAGCCATACCATATGCAGAGCGGCATAAACCCCCCAAAAAACAATTCTGGAATTGCTGGTTTTTGTTTATTCTACCTCCCAAAAATCGGAATAGAAAGTGATCAAAAAATGTCACATGCCCGAAAATGGTACCAATAAAAACGTCAACTTGTCCCACAAAAAACAAGCCATCACATGACTCTGTCAGCCGAAATATGGAAAAATTATAGCTCTCAAAATATGGCGATGCAAAAACTAGTCTTTGCAAAAAAAAGCGTCTTTTAGTGTGTAACAGCTGTCAATTATAAAAACCCAATATGAATCTGGTATCGCTGTAATCGCATTGATCCGAAGAATAAAGTTGTCTAATCCCTTATACCACACAAGGAACGGCGTAAAAAATAAACTCTAGGGTTAAGGTTGTGCTAGGGTTAGTGTTGTATTAGGGTTGTGCAAGGGTTAGGGTTGGGCTAGGGTTAGGGTTGTATTAGGGTTGGGGTTAGGGTTGTGCTAGGGTTAGGGTTGGGCTAGGGTTAGGGTTGGGGTTGGGCTAGGGTTAGTGTTGGGTTTGTATTAGGGTTGGGGTTAGGGTTGGGATTTTTCAAAAGTAAAGAAAAAAAAAATGATGACGATATGGCGACCAGTGTTTAGCGCAAGTGCTCGCTACTTGAGTTTTCATCAGGTGCTTGGGTATGTACTGAATATCGCGGGTGTTCGATTGACATGCTCTAGTCTCTGCCCCATATGCTTCGCGGCCAAAAAAAACGTTTCTGGGATCACCTGCCATGCACGAGCGATCCCCGCATGTTGTTTTTGGGTGTCTAACAACCGTGAAACATGAGGGGCGGGGACCCGAGCATGTCACTCAAGCACATGTGATACATGGTGCATACCCGAGTACCCGATGCAAACTCAAGTAGTGAGCACTTGCGCTTAAGACTAACAACAACTTATTCAATATGATGACCTAATGTTATCAAATTCTTTCATAACTCTGGGTTCAAAATGTACACTATAGCCCTTGATAAAATCCTTGAGAGGTCTAGTTTACAAAATGGAGTCAATTGTTGGGGGTTTCCACTATTTAGGCACATCAGGGGCTCCCTGACAATTTTGCGTTCAAAAAGTCACACAGTGCTCTTTCCCTTCTGAACCCTGACATGCGCCCAAACAGTGTATTTTCCCCACATATGGGGTATTGGCGTATTCAGGAGAAATTGCACAACAGTTGTTAGGTTCCATTTTCTCCTCTTACCCTTGTGAAAATAAAAAATTTTGGGCTAAAATCCCATTTTTGTGGAAAAAGTTAGATTTTTTTATTTTCATGGCTCCATGTTATAAACTTCTGTGAAGCACCTGGGGGTTAAAGGTGCTCACCACACATCTAGATAAGTTCCCTGAGGGGTCTACTTTCCAAAATGGTGTCACTTGTGGGGGTTTTCCACTGTTTAGGCACATTAGGGGCGCATCCACTAATTATTCAAGCAAATTTTACATTCAAAAAGTCAAATGGCGCTCCTTCCCTTCCGAACCCTGCCGTACGCACAAGCAGTGATTTTCCCCCACATATGCAGTATCGGCTTACTCAGGAGAGATTGCACAGCAAGTTGCATGGTGCAATTTCTCCTGTTACCATTATGAAAATGCAAAACTGGGGGCTAAAAAACATCTATGTTGGAAAAATGTGAAAATCTTATTTTTATGGCTCCATGTCAAAAAGTCAAATGGCGCTCCCTCCCTTCTGAGCCCTGCTGAGTGCCCAAAGAGTGTTTTTTCCCCATGTATGGGGTATCGGTGTGCTCAGGGAAAATTGCACAACAAATTTTGGGTCCTTTTTTCCTGTTATGCTTGCAAAAATAAAAAAATTGGGTCTAAAGTAACATTTTTGTGAAAAAAGTTAAATGTTCATTTTTTTCTTCCCCATTCCTGTGAAGCACCTGAAGGGTTAATAAACTTTTTGAATGTGGTTTTTAGCACCTTGAGGGGTGCAATTTTTAGAATGGTGTCACTTTTGGGTATTTTCTGTCATAAAGGCCCCTCAAAGTCACTTCAAATGTGATGTGGTCCCTAAAAAAATGGTTTTGTAAATTTTGTTGTAAAAATGAGAAATCGTTGGTCAACTTTTAACCCTTATAGCTCCCTAATTAAAAAAAATTTTGGTTCCAAAATTGTGCTGATGTAAAGTAAACACGTGGGAAATGTTATTTATTAACTATTTTGTGTGATATACACTACCGTTCAAAAATTTGGGGTCATTAAGAAATTTCATTATTTTTTAAAGAAAAGCACATTTTTTTTCAATAAAGCTAACATTAAATGAATCAGAAATACTCTCTATACATTGTTAATGTGGTAAATGACTATTCTAGCTGCGAGCGTCTTGTTTTTATTGCAATATCTTTATAGGTGTATAGAGGCCCTTTTCCAACAACCACCACTCCAGTGTTTTAATGGTACATTGTGTTTGCTAACTGTGTAAGAAGGCTAATGAATGTTTAGAAAACCCTAGAAAACCCTTGCACAAGTATGTTAGACCAGCTGAAAACGATTTGGCTGATTTGAGAAGCTATAAAATTGACCTTTCTTTGAGCTAATTGAGAATCTGGAGCATTACATTTGTTTGTTCTATGAAACTCTCAAAATGGCCAGAAAAAGAGAACTTTCATGTGAAACTCGACAGTCTATTCTTGTTCTTAGAAATGAAGGCTATTCCATGCGAGAAATTGCCAAGAAACTGAAGATTTCCTACAACGGTGTGTACTACTCCCTTCAGAGGAGAGCACAAACAGGCTCTAACCAGAGTAGAAAGACAAGTGGGAAGCCCCGCTGCACAACTGAGCAACAAGACAAGTACATTAGAGTCTCTAGTTTGAGAAATTGACCCCTCACAGCTCCTCAACTGGCAGCTTCATTAAATAGTACACGCAAAACGCCAGTGTCAACGTCTACAGTGAAGAGGCGACTCCAGGATGCTGGCAAGAAAAAGCCATATCTGAGACTGGCTAATAAAAGGAAAAGATTAATATGGGCAAAAGAACACAGACATTGGACAGAGGAAGATTGGAAAAAAATTTTATGGACAGATGAATCAAAGTTTGAGGTGTTTGGATCACACAGAAGAACATTTGTGAGACGCAGAACAACTGAAAAGATGCATGGAAGAGTGCCTGACGCCATCTGTCAAGCATGGTGGAGGTAATGTGATGGTCTGGAGTTGCTTTGGTGCTGGTAAAGTGGGAGATTTGTACAAGGTAAATGTGATTTTGAATAAGGAAGGCTATCACTCCATTTTTCAACGCCATGCCATACCCTGTGGACAGCGCTTGATTGGAGCCAATTTCATCCTACAATAGGACAATGACCCAAAGCACACCTCCAAATTATGCATGAACTATTTAGGGAAGAAGCAGGCAGCTGGTATTCTATCTGTAATGGAGTGGCCAGCACAGTTACCAGATCTCAACCCCATTGAGCTGTTGTGGGAGCAGCTTGACCATATGTCATGCAAAAAAGTGCCCATCAAGTCAATCCAACTTGTGGGAGGGGCTTCAGGAAGCTTGGGGGGAAATTTCTCAAGATTACCTCAGCAAATTAACAGCTAGAACGCCAAAGGTCTGCAATGCTGTAATTGCTGCAAAGGGAGCATTCTTTGACGAAGGCAAAGTTTGAAGGAGAAAATTATTCTTTCAAATCATTATTTCTAACCTTGTCAATGTCTGGACTATATTTTTGATTCATTTTGCAACTCATTTGATAAATAAAAGTATGAGTTTTCATGGAAAATCCAAAATTGTCTCGATGAAATTTCCGATTTTTTCACAAATAAACGCAAGTGATATCAAAGAAATTTAGGACCTTCCCAAAAGGAGTTAAACCTGTTATGCCCACCCCTTGATCCTTATGAAATCTATCTAAAGCCTTATCTACTTTATTATTGAAATCACCCAGAATTATAATCGGTGCATGTGGGGCATGTCCAATAAATTGCAAGATTTCCTGTAAAACTATACCAGAAAACGGGGGAGGTATATAAACTGTTACAATCGTATAATCCATATAATTTAATTTCCTCATAATACAAATGTATCTTCCTTCTTTATCCACTTTGACATTTTGACACATAAATGGAACATTACGATGAATCAAAATACCCACTCCCCTTGAATATGTCGAGTATGTAGCATGGAAACTTTGACCGACCCAGGGTGCTTTCAGCAAATGTGTTTTGTCTTTAGTTAAATACGTTTCTTGTAGACAAATTATTTCTGGATGCAGAGGTTTAGTGTAGTCCAGAATGGCCCTACGTTTTACGGAGTCGTTAACCCCACTAACATTCCATGACAAAAAAGTTTATGTGCTTAGTCGTTTTCTAAATCAATATTCAACCTTGCTACAGACTTCTTATTAGAAAGATATTTCCTCAGGTTTTTAAATTCTCCATATGTCAACAGTAAAGAGGTCAATACCCAACAAAACCCGCCCAACTTTTACCCAACAAACAATGAAACTTCCCTTTAACCCATATATCCAATATATTAGTGGGGTCTCCAACAGGTTCCCCTTTTCAAGAGGGGTCAAGACCAGATACCACTGACTGTGCATAATATACCTAAGGGGGTCGTCTTCTTGGCAAAACAATAGATAGCTCGCAGAGCTCTGGGACTCCAAATATCAACTATTGCAATAATATCGGATCTATCTGTATAACGTCTCATGCCGATCGGTAGTAATATTGAGGGGGGAGGGAAAGAGAGAGAGAGAAAAGAGAAAAAAAGGGGGGAAGAAGGTGAGGGAGGGAAAAAAGAGGAGAATGGAGGGGAAAAAAGGGGAAGGGGATAAGTGATGGGTCTTGAGAGAGGAAAGCAATTTACATCCCAGTATAGTAAATTGATCTTTGAATTTCCAAAGCATCAATCTTATATGTCTAGTATTCCAACACATCAAGAGTAAGGAGTTAAACTTTTCTCCCCCAAAAGAGGATTATTCATTCATCTATCCTTTATCCAGTGGGCGTAGCCCATCTTGTCCGGCTGTCACAAAGGCGTCTCTCATTTTGGTCTATCCATGAAAGGGATCTTTCGGCATCTCAATGAACAAAGGAGTTCATTGCCACCACTCTGAGCTTTGCAGGTCCTAGCATAGAGTACGGTATATTTATTTGGAGGAGTCTCCGTTTAATATCCAGAAACTGGGCCCTTTTTTTCTGGACCTCAACTGAGAAGTCAGGAAACAGGGAGATCCGATGTCCATCTACTGATAGGTCAGTCATGTTTCTTGCCATACGGAGTATTATGTCCCTGTCTCGGTAGTGCAGGATCTTCATGAGCACTGTACATGGTGGACTGCCTAGAGGGAGTGGCCGAGTTGGAACACGATGGGCACGTTCTATAACAAATAACGGGGTCAGATTGTGTTTCTCAAATGTTTTAAGAATCCATTCCTCAAAAAATTCAGTAGGCTTACTTCCCTCTACTTTTTCAGGGGCCCCCACTTAGCGAATGTTATTTTGGTGCAGCCGATTTTCCAGGTCATCTTGTTTAGCACGGATAAATTCTAAAGCTCTCTCATGTTGTTTTACATCTTGTTTCAGGGGCCGGAGCGTGTCATCTCTCTCGCTCACTTTTTCCTCTAATTCACTGGTTCTTTTGGCCTGTTTTCTTAGATCCTGTCTCACAATTGACACTTCCTCCTTAATGCACCCCACTTGAAATACAATATTATTCAGGGATTTATTACATATCCCTATTACAGACAATACATCAGTGAGGGTGGGTTCTTTAGTGAAAAAGTCAGAGTGCATATTTTGTGGGGCTCCCGGAGCTATCAGCTCATCCTCCTGGCCTGGCCCAGAGTTCTCCATATTAGGCTACAAGGCCTTCATCTTACCATGCTGTTCTAATGGCGCAGGGCCTTTTGTGGGCGTGGCCTGGTGCTTCGTTACCTGCGGCAGATTGCCCCTGGGGCTTTTGCATTCCCCCAGGGAAAGGGGCAAATTTCTCTAGTCTCGCTGCGGCATCTCTGTGCTGTGCAGCCGTGCGTCCTGCTGTCCCAGAGTGCACAGATGATGCGGCGCCATCTTGGGACTCCAGCTCCACTCCCTTGGTCATCTTTGTTCTCCTCAACCTCGCTCCTCCGTCTTTCAGAAAACACACCGGGGCACACTACTGCCGTTGGTGAGTCACTACCGCTTGGATATGCTCCGATCAGTGCGCTTATATTGTCCGGAACACTCCAATACAGGATAACAGTACCGGAGAGCTCAGGAATCACGTCCACTCACATTGCGCGCCAACCATGCCCTGCTGAAACTGAATCTTAATGACATCAATGTCAAATTAACTTTTAAATCTGGTAGGAGTTTAGAATTCCTGGATATCTGGATCGAAGCAGCAACTGATGGTAGGAAACCCACTGCCACGATTTCATATTTGATGTCCGATTCTGCCCACCACAGGTCCCAGGTTTTATTGTTCTTGTTTTAATTGTTTTCAATAAAATGTTTTTTTTATATGATGGATCGCTTCTTATCTCAGTCAAATACACTTTTTTAATGAGGTTTTGTTGTGGTATTGATGTGAAGTGCCATTAATTGTGGACACTGGTAATTAATGAATCGGGTTAGGGATTGCCTAGTCTGTATATGAATCTGTGGTGTGCAGGTTTAACATCTCCCCTGGTATGTTCATCCTCCAGTGAGAGTTAGGGCTCTCAGTCATAACATATACCATGAATACATCACCAGATCCTCTATTAGTACATGAATACATGACCAGAACCACCATCAGTGCATGAACACAGGAATCAATCTTAGTACAGCGATAAATTGTAATGTCAAGTCAGCATCATATACATTTGTATCACATGAACCTACAACTCCTGGTATGTCCTTAACAATGGTAAGGAGATACTGGGAGTTGTTGTTAATAGCCACCAGCAGACTGTGAACCACACTGGAACCACAGTAATGATGACACACAGTATGACAATTAAACATTTACTTCCAGGTACCTTGTTGGTGACATCCTCTCTGATATAGTCATTCTCTTTCTCATTCTCCTTGTCTCTGTAGACTTCCTATTCTCTGGTCTTCTGTAGCACATCCCGACATGGTGCTCTTAAAAATAAGAGTGTTATTAAAATGTCCTTTACAAAAATATCTGTCCATACTATGCCTTAAATAAGTCTCGTATGGTATATGGCCTCCAAGCTGTATGCCCTTTTGAACTACACCTGCCACACTATCCGCCTTAATGAGCTATAATCACCTGTCTGCCAGTATCAGCTATAACCGCTAGACCTTCCTGCCTTATGAACCACAGCCTATACAATAACTGCCCCCTCTCCACTGTTTATCCTTACACATTTTATATCTCCACACTGTCCACCCGCCATTTCCACCTCTCTCCAAACTGTGCCCCCATTTCACGCTGCCTCCTTTCCATATCCATTCTGTGCCCCCTCTTAACACTATGCCCTTATACTGTCCTCTCCAAACTATCTTACCTTATCTCTACCTCCTTCTCACACTGTCCCCCTCCACAGTATGATGGCCACCACAGCCGCATTATGATATCCACAACAGTCCCCAATATACAGTGTGATTTCCATCCATAGTCCCCATACAGTATGATGTCCACCATAGCCCCCCATTATACAGTTAAATGACCACCACAGCCCCGCCCGCAATATATTCACCACAGCCCCCCCTAAACAGTATGATGTCCACAATGGCCCTTCAAACAGTATGATCTCCCCCACGGCCTCCCATATAGTAAGATGACTCACAGAATATGATGGATTCCACAGTCCTCCATACTGTATAATGGCCCCACTGCACCTTGTACACAGTACAATGGCCCCCATCGCACCCCATACAATATGATGTCCATCACAGCCCCCTATATATAGCATGGTTAGCACCACATCCCCATATATAGTATGATGACCTCAACAGTACTTCATACAGTATTATGGCCCACAGAGTCCCCCATACAATACAATGTCTTTCCTGTTCTTGATACAGTATAAAGGCTCCCACAGCCCCTTATATACAGTGTAATGTCACCCAC
This sequence comes from Phyllobates terribilis, assembly GCF_046119375.1. NCBI lineage: Eukaryota > Metazoa > Chordata > Amphibia > Anura > Dendrobatidae > Phyllobates > Phyllobates terribilis. The sequence continues at coordinate 299,660,241 of NW_027362771.1, forward strand.
AGCACCCCACACAGTAGGCTATCCACCATAACCTCCCAATATACAGGATTATGTCCACCAAAGCCCCTTATACAGTATGACCACAACAGCCCACAGTATAATGTCCCTCACAGCCCATTATACAGTATAGCCACCACAGCCCCAATATAAGGTCCCCAACAGCCCCCAATAAAGTATAATGTCTCCCACAGCTCCCTATACTGTATTGTTACCATAGCTCCCTATACAGTATGGTTTATCCCACATCTCCCAATATAATGCTGCCCACAGCCCCCTAAACAGTATAATGTCCCCATAGTCCCCTAAACAGTATAACAATCCCTAAGACCCCAATACAGTATGATGTCTCCACAGTCCCAGTATAAATTCCCCCATAGTCCCCTATACAGTACGAGGTTCCAATAGCCCCCAGTATAATGTCCCCCACAGCCCCTATACAGTATGATGTTCTCATAGCCCCCAGTATAACATCCCCCCCGCAAACCCCTATACAATATGGTGTCCCCACAGTCTTCAATATAATATCTCACACATCCCCCAGTATAATGTCCCCCACAGTCCCCTATACAGTATGATGTCCCCATAGCTCAGGTGTAATGTACCCCACAGGCCCTCAAATAATATGATATCTGCACAGCTCAGGTATAATGTCTCGCACAGCCCCTCATATAATATTGTGTGCTCACAGCATAGGCATAATGTCCCCCCACAGCCCACCCTTTAATATGATATCCCTACAGCTCAAGTATAGTGTCTACCACAGATCCCTATATAATTTGATGCTCCCACAGTCTCCTATTCAGTGGCCAAATAGTATAAGCAAAAAATAAAAACAAAGCTTATACTCAGCTAATCCTAAGGCTCTCATACACCTCAGCTTCCATCTCCTCTTGTATCTAGTATAGCAGTGGGGGCGCCGGATGGCGCAATATAATGATGTCATTATGCTGCCTGGTGTTCCCTGCGTGACGCCATCCTCCAACAGGGAAATAACGTTGCTGGAGTTACCAGTGGAGCAGGGAGCTGATTAGAGCTCTTTGCGCCTGTATTGGCCTATACACGAATACGATTGAGTGCAAGGGGGGAACTCCAGCCAGAGTGCAGGCAGAGAGCAGTCTTAGTGACTTACTGACACTGCTCACCTTTATGCTTGCACCCAGGCCATCAGTGCGCTGAATTCTTGCGGCTGGAGAAAGGAAGGCACAGCACTGTCAGGTAATTTTTTCTTCAGGGAGGCAAGAAGTAGCGCACTAGGTGGGTACCGACCCTTGCCTACCCGTCGTCCAGGCTCTGGTTGCATGGTCTATGTGTCAAGCGGTAATGATACTTATATTGTTTCATAATATAATTTTCCATTTAAAGCAAATCATTACCTTTCATTTAACTCTGCCTGGAACGGATAAACCTTTAGTTTAGTTCACAGAGTTAAAAAATGTCCTTCTCTCACAAAAATGTTCATATATTATGAATTATGTTCCCAGCACACATATTTCTATTGTTATATTGATGTTTGCTCAGTGCTATATATCACCCTGGATCCAGCCATGGGCAAACAGCAGGTTTTCCTTCTAATTCCATTTTACCTGCAGAAAACATATTTCAATACCATTATTTAAACTGTACACTTTGATTAAGAACTAAATATTTACATACATATTGCATATAACAAACACATTTATCTTTATTCTTCATCACAAGACCCCATCTGTGTACTGAATCATTTCACAGGACTATACCAGCAAGCAATTACCTAGTGAAATATTTTGCATTCTAACATTATTATCCATTGTTTAGACTCAGATTAGAGGGAGAGAATTTACAGGCGTCACATTCTATTATCGCAGGAATATAACTGCCTTTATATCTTCTTGGTATATATTTAGATTTATTCTCAAAGACATCAATAAATAATCATGCTGTAATATATATATTATGTTACCAACATGATGTGTTCACTGGTATAATCAATGACATGTAATGTAAAGGTATAAAATTATAGATGAAAACATTCCCACTTCTTTGTAATTTGGAAAACTGACTTCTATTTTGAAGGTATTAACAACAAGATTATAAGCAGATCATAATATACTATGTCTTAGATATCAGCGTATTAGAGGAAAGAAAATGACTTTACTTATGTTGGTTTTTTCTTCCTCGTTACAGAACTGTTTCTGTACTCATAAAATAGCATTATTTGTTTCCTTGCAATTCTTGCGTTTTAATATATAATTGAATTTAGCTGAAGATTTAATAGACATAATTGGGGCATATGTATCAAGACAAATGTCCTGAATTCTGGCAGAATTTGTACCCAATAAAAGTCTTTCATGATTTGCACCATATTTTTATATATTTTAAACACTTTCTGTGCCACGTCTGCTAAGGTAATGTGGACTTACTGAAAAGGAGTGTAACTTACCAATAAAGGGTTGTAGCCTAATGTGTAACATTTGTGCACCAAAAAATATGCTCAAAAATTGTGGCGCAAGTTTTTATCACAATGTAAGCCAACTAATGGTAAACTTAGGTGAGACAGTCCTAAAATATGCAAGATTTATCATCTAGCATGAACCACTAAGATAAATGTGGCATATTTTAAGACTTTCTAAGCTCTTTGCAATATTCATGAATATGTTTCTATATGGTGCATTATGGTAACATATTTAGTGCTATTTGGGCACTGCATAGCAGTTAATTGGGTGCTATATATGGAGGATATACAGAACTGTTACAGTTCTTCAAGAAATAATGACTTATGCCTACATTTTTATTTTTTCAGAACTTCAGGCTGAGAATTCTGCACAAGTCTGTGCATAAATCTAGCTTGAATATCTTGTAAAGTGTTGGCCATTTACTTTATTATACACTCCTCAACTTTGAAATTGCAAGACCAAGAAGGAAAAGTCATGTAATTAAAGAGCTTAAAGGATCAATAGACATGTTAATGAAATGCAAATGATGAGATAATTTGAAAAAAAAAAAAATATATCTCAATTTATTCAGTATTGATTAAGAGCATCATGCACAGAAATACACACACTTATATGCATTAGCATGTTATAAATTAAGTTTATAATGGTTGTCTGATGAATGTTCTGAAATGCTGGATGCACTTGGGCACACAAATCATCAAGATCTGCTGCTGGCCGCTTCCTTTGCAATCTCCGACAATGAATGACCCAGATGTACTCGATGGAAGACAAGTCCAGAGATGCTGCTGGCAACGGAAGTATGATTTTGCCATGTAGGCTGCTCACAGTAGCATGAGCAGTATGAAGGCTGGTGTTGTCATGTTGATAAATGGCTCCTGGGACACTTTGAAGAAAGGGCCATACAAATGATTCCATGACCAAATCAATGTAACACTGAGCAGTTAATGTACCTGCAAAAAATGACTAGAAGAGCCAGGTTACCGTACCTTATGCCATCCCACACCTTAATCCCAAGAGTAGGACTGCTATAATGTTCCCTTGTGAAGGCCTTTTCATGGCATTGCCCATGTGGCCTTGTAAAGATTCAAAGATTGGCATGTAGTGATCCATTCTGTGCTGCAATAGAAATTAGACATTACATACCAATGCTAAAGGGTCAAAAGGTTTCTACAGAAACCATCATAAGGAGTTTGCATGACACTGGCCTTTGAACCAGCTGTCCAGCTATAGGTGTTCTATTGATCTTATGTTACCTCTCTCAAAGGCTATCATGGTTCAGAGCAAGGTGACAAGGCTGTAAATTAAAAGCATCGATAATGACAAATCAAGTGGGTTGATTCTGCGATGCCGTAGGAAGAAGAATGCTGGAAGCCAGTCTGATTGCAAATGGTTTAATCGTCAACAAGTTTCAAAGCATGTAGCTTCTTCATCAGGGCAACTATGAACGTGGTTGTCCTGATAAAGAAGCTATATGCTTCGAACACCTTGACGATTAAATCATTTACAATTAGATTGGCATCTGTCATTCTTCCTACAGCAGCGCAGCACAGAATAAACCCATTTGTTTTTCCTTTATCGATCTTTTTATCTCCTCATGGGTTTGCAGCAGCCTCAAGCGTTTTCAGTGGTTGTGAGTACACAACCCAAACCAGGTGAGTGCAATTGTGCTATTTCCTTTATATTTGTTTCCCAAATAAGACCTTATCTGCACTTTGTCTCCTTCCAGTCTCTCTCAAGGCTGGAATTGAGGTATATCCTTTTCAGCAATGAGAATTACTTTTGTCTTGGATGCAATGATAGTCGGAGATTGGTCTGGAGACCAGTTGGGCAAAACCTTAAAGAGGCCTTCACAAGGGAAAATGAAACTGTCTAAGGCTATGTGCCCACGATGCAGAAATGCTCCAGATTTTTCCTGAGCGTTTCTGCATCTCTCTGGCAGAAAAAACGCATGTGGATTTTACATGCGTTTTTCTACCAGGGATAAGTGTATGTCCCGCGTTTTTCACATGCGATTTCGCATGCGGGTTGTCAAGCGCTTTTCCAAGCAATTTTAGCATCACTTGGAAAAGTGCTTGACAACTTGGTCACACTATATAAATCCATGCAACCGGCATGGATTTATATAGTGTGACCAAGTTAATAGTTGAAAAAAGAATAAAATGGTAAAAAATAAAAATTATACTCACCTTCCGGTGGCCCCCTGTCTCCTTCTTCATTCCGTCCGGTGTGTTGGGCAGCTCGCGGTGGTCTAAAAGGACCTTCCATGACGTCATTTAGTCATGTGACAGGTCACGCGACCGCCGACGTCAGCGGTCTTGTGACCTGTCACATGGCTAAATGACGTCATAGAAGGTCCTTTTAGACCATCGCGAGCTGCCGGGGAGCCAGGACGCATCGCTAAGGAGACTGGAGGCCATCAGAAGGTAAGTATAATGTTTATTTTTAATTTTAAAATCTTTTTTTTTTTTATAGGTACTATGGTACCCAGGTCTGGAGGAGAGTCTCCTCTTTTCCAGACCAGGGTAACATCCGCACATTGAATCGCTTAATATTCGCATGTGCACATGTAGTCATGCGGACATTAAGCGATTTAATGCAAGTCAATGGTGGCAAAAACACCGCGCTTATGCAAAATAATTGTTAGTGCTGTGGATTTTTCCGCAATGATAATCCACAGTGGAAATTTCTGCAGCATGTGCACAGCACATGCGGATTCTTGTTGGGGAACATTGCAGACCTTCTACCAGGCGTTTTTAAGCATTTCTGTGGTGGAATTGCCACTGCCAAAATGCTTAAAAAACGCATAGTGGGCACACAGCCTAAAGAGCGATGTTAGTCCACGTATTGCTCATGCTACTATGAGCATTCTGCATGCCCTAAACATACTAACATGGCCTGCAGCTTTTCCAGACTTGTCTCCGATCGAGCACATCTGTGACCAGATTGGTTGGAAATTGCAAAGCTGCAAGCAGTGAATTTTGATGATTTGTGTGCCCAAGTGCATTCAACATGGAAGAATGTTCTTTAGACAGTCATAAATAACCTCATTGATATCATTTGAAGGCATTTAAGTGCATGTATTTCTCTGTATGGCATTCCTATTTGATATGGAATATATCAAAATATTTAGAAAATGTTGTTTCTGTTTTTTTATCATTTACATATCATTAACATGTCTATCAATCCTATGATTTCCACAACTCCATGACTTTTCCTTCTTGGTGTTGCAATTTCAATATTGAAGATTATAAAGATATATGCACAAAAGTTTGTATGCAAAGAATTCATACTTCATAAACATTTCTAAAAATTGTTTTGATGGATTTATAATGGAAAAAAAATCTGTGACCAGAGGTGCTTTCTATATTTGCCTGTAAAAGGAATGAAAAGTTACTATCAATCCAACAATATGACAAATTGCCATTTGTCAACACCGTACATTCAATTTCCCTCCCAACAAAAACATTATGATTGATGCAATGATTTACATTTCTTGACAAGGCATTTTGTGAGAAAAAAAAGTTGGAGAGGGCATTACATAAATGATAACACTTACTGTCAGGGTAATAGATGGGAAAGGAATTTATGGATTTGAAGATTTGTTGGTTAAATAGAAAAGTGAAAGCCCATTTTTTAAAATTAAAGCCTGATTTTAATGTAAATCACCACAATGCTCTTAGCGGCCCTGTCTTAACATAATGTCTCAGGAGTATTCTGCTGATCTTGCTATGACTTCAATCCTTGCTTTAAACTCTCAAAAAAAACAGAGCTATAGTCTGAAATAGCAGTAAATGTGATGAATGCAATGGTTTATGAGGCACTCTTCTATAGATTTATTTGATAATTAATTTGTAAAAGTCAAGGGAAGCATACTTGAGGGCATAAAGAAAGCTCAAGAATAAATGCAGACATCTCTGTATATCTTTAATCTTATTTTATTGCATTATTTTTACACAAAGTAAAACTTTATTTACTATGGACCTGAGATGAGGTACTTAATAGCAGATTACAATATAGGTCTCCAAAGAATTTCACTATTTTATTGCATTATAGGTGTTATTAATAATTGGAGATGTATAGTACAATGTAACTACAGCTTACCGTAGAGTTAGTATAATTATTAATTTGCAAATTGCCTCTTCAGAGAAAAAGAGGACTTGTACTCTATAGCGCCACATATTGGAAGTAACAATCCTACAAGTCACAATCAACCCTTTAACGAGTCATGCAATATGACTTAGGATAAAAGCCAAATCATAATCTCAATTTGCAGACACGGTGTTTCGGGCTGTTGGCCCTCGTCAGTGCAAAGTAAGAGAGCTGATTTGGCTAGATGAGAGGCTCTGTACTGAGGTCTATTATTAAGAAATTATAGTCATTACTTTCTCATAATCTGAAATAGAGAAGAAATAAAGATGATTGTGGATATAAATGATTTTTTCTAGGAATACTACAGGTGAATTTTCACTGAAAGATTATCGCTCGTGAGTGTTCTTAAGAATGCTCATTTCACGATAATCTTTCAACATGAATCTTTTGATCAACGTTATTGGCGATGAATCATCCTGTGTAAGGTGGACTTGCACTGCCAAGAACAATAGCAGCCTATCTATTACAGATCACTTGGTGTGCATCGTTTACTGTGGTCTGCCTGTGTAAGCAGGCAATAGAACGATGACCGAGTGGTAAAAGTTTACCGATCAGCAGTCGTTTAAGGTCGCCAATAGGTTAGTGTAAACAGTAGAGAGTATTCGTGAAAAAAGGCCAAAGCTCAGTGCAGTGATACCTAAATGGTTGGCCACATGTGCTTGATGTGTGGCCCCAAGTGTATACAAAATATGTAGAGAAAATTCCAGCCACAAATATAGTAACAAAAAGCATCCCATACTTGTCTACCTGTTTCTTTATCTGCCACTGGTCAGATGGCTGAATTTTGAGCCACAATAGACATAGCGAAGATTATTTTCACCTGATGCAAAGACTAATGTCTCTACCCAAGGCCAAATATAATTTTGTGACCATGACCATCACTGGCTTAGTATCTTTGGTCAACTTCTTTATGTAGAATGAAAAATAATATTTCATTGCTGTATATTGATTCAGAAGTCATTGCAGTGGTCAACGAAAATGCTATCATTATTCAATTATTCAATGCAACACAATTATTTCAAGTAGAAGAGTACCAAGCATCAATCACAATTTAATTCACGACTCATTAGATAACGTGCAGTAGTTTTAAGACACTATACCATACAGATATCATTAAAACACATATTCTTATTCTTTTTCTGAGCTCACCTATACATACACTAACTCGATATACTTTATTATACCCTACATTGGAAGTCCACAAAAGAGGAACATGTTAAACAGTCAATCTGTTACATATCTGTCCTAGGTCCGGACTCTGCTCCCTTCACCCCGGTTCACTGAATTCTGTTGTGCTCCATGTCAGGTTTTGCAGGTTACATAGCATGTAACATCATCTCCCTATGTTTTTTAAGGCTCACTAAGACACAAACACCTATGTCTTAATATTAAGACTTTAGTGTTTGGCGTGCTCTTGCATCGTGATTTTGCAACCATCCTGGCTTTTTTCCACCGTACCTGTACTACTGTCCTGAGTTTCCTGCATGGGCCAAGTCCTTGTTTCCAGTGTGGTTTAACTGTCCTGCTGCACCAATGCCCATGGCCCATGTGCCAAGCCGGACTTGGGGCTTGAAGGATCCACCTCACCTGGTGAGCCAAAAAACAATCTTACACAACACTAAAGTGACAAGTGGCACAGCAAAATTTACTTCCAAAACTGGATATAGCAGAAAGTATCTTTCTTCATTTTCACCCAGGTCTGATATGCTAGGTGTACTTTGTGCACAGTGCTATTAATAGCATTGTTTCTATTCCTATGGAGTGTGTTATAATATAGGGAATAAAATCAGATGAAGTATTTTACATTGCTTCTATGTCTTCTAATTTCTCTAATTTGGTACATAGAAAATATGTCATGCTTACAGTGGGAGAAAAAAGAATTTAGTCAGTCACCAATTGTGCAAGTTCTCCCACTTAAAAAGATGAGAGAGGCCTGTAATTGACATCATAGGTAGACCTCAACTATGAGAGACAAAATGAGAAAACAAATCCTGAAAATCACATTGTCTGATTTGTAAAGAATTTTTTTTCAAATTTTGGTGGAAAATAAGTATTTAGTTAATTACTAACAAGCAAGATTTCTGTCTCTCACAGACCTATAGCTTCTTCTTTAAGAGGCTCCCCTGATCTCCACTCATTACCTGTAGTACTGACACCTGAATTATGTAAAACTCATACAATGTGATTTTCTGGTTTTTATTGTTAGATTCTGTCTCTCACAGTTGAAGTGCATCTATGATAAAAATTACAAACCTCCCCATTTTGTGTAGAAAAAATTGGCAGTGCATCAAATACTTATTTTCCCCACTGTATATTGTAATTTTTTACATTTAACAAATTACAAAAAGGAAAATGGGCTGATGCAAAAGTTTGGGCAGCCTTGAAGATTTGTATGCACAAATTACTTTGACCATGGTTTCAGACCTTAATTAGCCTGTTAGAGTTATGGCTTGTTCACTATCATTGTTAGGAAAGGTCAGGTGATGCAAATTTCCCAGCTTAATAAAAACCCAGCCTCCTCTAACCTTGTGCCAAAAAACAGCAGCCATAGGTTCTTCTAAGCAGCTGCCTAGCACTCTGAAAATGAAAATGCTGGAGACCCACAAAACAGGACAATGCTATAAGAAGATAGCAAAACTTTTTCAAGTTGCCCTTTCCTAAGTTCAAAATGTAATTAAGAAATGGCAGTTAACAGGAACAGTGGAGGTCAAGATAAGCTCTGGAATAGAGATGAGCGGTGTTCGACTAGAACTGTTCACCAATCTCAAATTCAAGCTGTTTTGGGCGGTGTTCAAGTCATTCAACGAACGCGAACGATTTGCAAAAAATTCGTCTGTTCGAGGTTATGTTCGATAACTGTTTGAGCACCAAAAGCGTAACTGGATTTTTTCACATCATGCAGGGATTGTCTGCCACTCACTGTAATGCCACAGCCATGGTGGTTGTGGCATTACAGTGGTTGCCCAAATCGATGGGAACAGTGCTTACAGTGAAACATGAAAATCCGGCAATTCATCAGCGGCATACATCGGTACTCGACAATTTAGAATAGAAAGAATAGAGCATCACACATAGATTAGATAGATAGAAACATGTCAGTCACATATATAAGAAGTACAGTGACAGTGTTGGTTATTGTACTTGACATTTAGTGTTAAAGTATTTATTAAAAAAAATAATAGTGTTTAAAAAAGCCGGCCGGCAATTCAGCATCAGTACCTGACAATTTAGAACAGAAAGAATAGAGCATCACACATAGATTAGATAGAAAGAAGCATGTCAGTCACATATATAAGAAGTACAGTGATAGTGTTGATTACTGTACTTGTCATTTAGTGTTAAAATATAGGATTTATTAAAAAAAAAATTGGCGTGGGGTTCCCCGTAATTTTAGTCTCTAGCGGAGGTTAAGCAGACGGCTGGGGCAGATGTTTGAAGTCTGGGAAGGGGGTAAAACCCACGGAGCTTCCCAGGCTACTAATATCAGCCCCCAGCTGAATACCTAGCCTTTACTAGCTATTAAAATGGGTGACCCCCCAAAAAAATTACATGGGGTACCCCCTATTTTAATAGGTAGCAAAGGCTAGGCAGACAGCTGGGGGCTGATATTAATAGCCCAGGAAGGGTGCCATGAATATTGGCCCCCTCCCAGGCTAGAAACACCAGCCATCAGACTCCCCAGAAATGGCGCATCCATAATTAATTTTTTTTTTATTTATTTCATGAATTTCATGAAATAATTAAAAAAAATTGATGTGGGGCTTCGCCCTATTTTTGTGTCCAGCCAGGTACAACTAGGCAGCTGGGGGCTGGAATCCGCAGCGCAGGGAGGCCCAAGCTTTCTGGGCCCCCCCCCAGCTGCAAATTGCAGTCCACAGCCACCCCAGAAAATGGCGCGTTCATAGAAGCGCCATCTTCTGGCTCTGTACCCAACTCATCCAGGGCCCTGGTGCGGTGGCTCACTGGGTAATAAAGGTGTTAGAGTCAGCTTGGTATTATCAGCTGGCCCTAAGCCCGAAATTAATGGGGTCACGCCAATATTAGACATGACCGCAATGAATTTCTAGTAAAGTATTTTAAAAAAACACAACACCCAGAAAAAAGTCCTTTAATTGAAATAAACACACAATTTTTTAATGTTCTAAATTAAACCATATTTACCATAATGCCCATTCCAGCTGAAGCCAATGTCTTCTGCAATAAAAGTAAAATAATAAACCAACCTCATCCTTACCTTTCCATGGTTCCCAGGACAGCTCCAGCTCTGCTACATTCACATGACAGGCTGGATCGCAGCCGAAAGCTGCCATCCAGTTTGCCATGCCGCAGACACTGAGAAGCGCAGGCATGCTTGCGCTCCCCAGTGTCTGGCTGTGACGGCATCAAGATGAGCCGAGTTCATGTCCAATGAACTCAGCTCACCTCATGCACGTCACTGACAGCGTGGGAAAATTCTCCTGCGCTTGCGGTGAGCGTGAGAGAATTCTCCTGCGCTTACGGCAAGCTCAGGAGAATTTTCTCATGCTGTTAGTGACGTGCATGAGGTGAGCTGAGTTCAATGCTGAGTTCATTGAACTCAGCTCACCTCATGCACATCACTGCCAGCGTGGGACTGCGCTTGCCGTGAGCGCAGGAGAATTCTATCACGCTCACCGCAAGCGCAGGAGAATTCTCCAACGCTGTCAGTGATGTGCATGATTTGAGCTGAGTTCATTAGACATGAACTTGGCTCATCTGGATGCCGTCACAGCCAGACACTGAGGAGCGCAAGCATGCCTGTGCTTCTTAGTATCTGCGGCATGGCAAGCTGGATGGCAGCTTTCGGCTGCGATCCAGCCTGTCATGTCAATGTAGCAGAGCTGAAGCCGTCCTGGGAACCATGGAAAGGTAAGGATGAGGTTGGTTTATTATTTTACTTTTATTGCAGAAGACATTGGCTTCAGATGGAATGCGCGTGATGGTAAGTATGGTTTAATTTAGAACATTAAAGAATTGTGTGTTTATTTCAATTAAAGGACTATATTTTGGGTGTTTGTGTTTTTTTTAACTTTGACTCTTGGGTTAGTAATGGGGGTGTCTTATAGACACGTCTCCATTACTAACCTGGGCTTGATGTCAGCTGGCATTATAAGCTGACATCAACCCCAGCCCTATTACCCCACTGCCACCGCTACAATGCAGTGGGAAGAGCGAGGCTAAGTGCCAGGATTGGCGCATCCTATGGATGCGCCAATTCTGGGGCGGTTGAGGGCTGGTGTATCTAGCCTGGGAGGGGGCCAATATTCATGGCACCCTTCCTGGGCTATTAATATCAGCCCCCAGCTGTCTGCCTAGCCTTTGCTACCTATTAAAATAGGGGGGACCCCACAACATTTTTTTTTGGGTCCCCCATTTTAATAGCTAGTAAAGGCTAGGTATACAGCTGGGGGCTGATATTAGTAGCTTGGGAAGCTCCGTGGGTATTACCCCCTTCCCAGGCTTCAAACATCTGCCCCAGCCGTCTGCTTAACCTCCGCTAGAGACTAAAATTATGGGGAACCCCACGCCAATTTTTTTTTTAATAAATCCTTTATTTTAACACTAAATGACAAGTACAGTAATCAACACTATCACTGTACTTATTATATATGTGGCTGACATGTTTCTAGCTATCTAATCTATGTGTGATGCTCTATTCTTTCTGTTCTAAATTGTCTGGTACCGGTGTATGCTGCTGATGAATTGCCGGCCGGCTTTTTTAAAGAGACAGGTGCATGAAAATCGGAGGGCACTAGTGTGCTCCAAGTGCCTGCTATTTTTTTCATGCACCTTCCTATATACCCTGCCTGCCTGTCTGCCTATATATTCTGCCTGCCTGACGTTTAATTGAGCACCGTTCCCATCGATTTGGGCAATTTTTGACCTACTGCAGACCGCCGGGGGGGACCACCAGAAAAATGCTCGAGTTTCCCATAGACCTACATTGGGCTCGTTGCTCGGGTCGAGCACCCGAGTATTTCAATGTGCTCGACCCGAGCTTCGAGCACCCGAGCATTTTAGTGCTTGCTCATCACTAGTAAGGATGAGGTTGGTTTATTATTTTACTTTTATTGCAGAAGACATTGGCTTCAGCTGGAATGGGTGTGATGGTAAGTATGGTTTTATTTAGAACATTAAAGAATTGTGTGTTTATTTCAATCTAATACTGGCGTGACCCCATGAATTTCGGGCTTAGGGCCAGCTGATAATACCAAGCTGGCCCTAACTCCTTTATTACCCAGTGAGCCACCGCACCAGGGTCCTGGATGAGTTGGGTACAGCGCCAGAAGATGGCGCTTCTATGAACGCGCCATTTTCTGGGGTGGCTGCGGACTGCAATTTGCAGTGGGGGGGGTCCCAGAAAGCTTGGGCCTCCCTGGGCTGCGGATTCCAGCCCCCAGCTGCCTAGTTGTACCTGGCTAGACTCAAAAATAGGGCGATGCCCCACCTATTTTTTTTTTAATTATTTCATGAAATTAATGAAAGAATTAAAAAAAGGGCTTCCCTATTTTGTTGTGTCCGGCCAGGTACAAATAGGCAGCTGGTGGTTGTGGGCAGCCCGTTCCTGCCTGCTGTACCTGCCTGGACATTAAAATAGGGTGAAGCCCCACGTCAATATTTTTTAAATTATTTTATGAATTTCATGAAGCCTGGACACAAAAATAGGGCGAAGCCCCATGTCAATTTTTTTTTAATGATGTCATGAATTTCATGAAATAATTAAAAAAAAATTGATGTGGGGCTTCACCCTATTTTTGTGTCCAGCCAGGTACAGCAGGCAGGAAAGGGCTGCCCCCAACCACCAGCTGCCTATTTGTACCTGGCCGGACACAACAATATAGGGAAGCCCTTTTTTTTTTATTATTTCATGAAATACACTGTGTGCCGAATTATTAGGCAAATGAGTATTTTGATCACATGATACTTTTTATACATGTTGTCCTACTCCAATCTGCAGAGGCTTCCAAGCCAACTACCAATTAAGTAAATCTGGTGACGTGCATCTCTGTAATGAGGAGGGGTGTTGACTAATGACATCAACACCCTATATAAGGTGTGCTTGATTTTTAGGCAACTACCTTTCCTTTGGCAAAATGGGTCAGAAGAGAGATTTGACGGGCTCTGAAAAGTCCAAAATTGTGAGATGTCTTGCAAAGGGATGCAGCAGTCTTGAAATTTCCAACTTTTGAAGCGTGATCACCGAACAATCAAGCGTTTCATGGCAAATAGCCAACAGGGTCGCAAGAAGGGTGTTGGCCAACAAAGGAGCAAAATAACTGCCCATGAATTGAAGAAAATCAAGCGTGAAGCTACCAAGATGCCATTCGCCACAAGTTTTGCCATATTTCAGAGCTGCAACATTACTGGAGTATCAAAAAGCACAAGGTGTGCGATACTCAGGGACATGGCCAAGGTAAGGAAGGCTGAAAAACGAGCACCTTTGAACAAGAAACATAAGATAAAACGTCAAGAATGGGCCAAGAAATATCTTAAGACTGATTTTTCAAAGGTTTTATGGACTGATGAAGTGAGAGTGACTCTTGATGGACCAGATGGATGGGCCAGAGGCTGGATCAGTAAAGGGCAGAGAGCTCCACTCCGACTCAGACGCCAGCAATGTGGAGGTGGGGTACTGGTATGTGCTGGCATCATCAAAGATGAACTTGTGGGACCTTTTCGGGTTGAGGATGGAGTGAAGCTCAACTTCCAGATCTACTGCCAGTTTCTGGAAGACAACTTCTTCAAGCAGTGGTACAGGAAGAAGTTGGTATCGTTCAAAAAAAATGATTTTCATGCAGGACAATGCTCCATCACATGCATCCAACTACTCCACAGCGTGGCTGGCCAGTAAAGGTCTAAAAGAAGAAAAAATAATGACATGGCCTCCTTGTTCACCTGATCTGAACCCCATAGAGAACCTGTGGTCCATCATAAAATGTGAGATCTACAGGGAGGGAAAACAGTACACCTCTCGGAACAGTGTCTGGGAGGCTGTGGTGGCTGCTGCATGCAATGTTGATCGAAAACAGATCAAGCAACTGACAGAATCTATGGATGGAAGGCTGTTGAGTGTCATCATAAAGAAAGGTGGCTATATTGATCACTAATTTTTTTGTTTTTTGTTTTTGCATGTCAGAAATGTTTATTTCTAAATTTTGTGCACTGATATTGGTTTACCTGGTGAAAATAAACAAGTGAGATGGGATTATATTTGATTTTTATTAAGTTGCCTAATAATTCGGCACAGTAATAGTTACCTGCACAAACAGATATCCTCCTAATATGGCCAAATCTAAAAAAACCCCACTTCAACTTCCAAAAATATTAAGCTTGGATATTTATGAGTCTTTTGGGTTGATTGAGAACATAGTTGTTGATCAATAATAAAAATAATCCTCTAAAATACAACTTGCCTAATAATTCTGCACACAGTTTAATTAAAAAAAGGGCTTCCCTGTATTTTTGTTTCCAGCCAGGTACAAATAGGCAGCTGGGAGTTGGGGGCAGCCCGTTCCTGCCTGCTGTATCTGGCTGGACACAAAAATAGGGTGAAGCCACACGTCAATTTTTTTTAATTATTTTATGAAATTCAAGAAATAATTTAAAAAAAATTGACGTGGGGCTTCGCCCTATTTTTGTGTCCAGCCAGGTACAGCAGGCAGGAACGGGCTGACCCCAACCACCAGTTGCCTATTTGTACCTAGCCAGACACAACAATATAGGGAAGCCCTTTTTTTTTTATTATTTCATGAATTTCATGAAATAATAAAAAAAAAAAATTAGTGGGGCTTCGCCCTATTTTTGTGTCCAGCCAGGTACAACTAGGCAGCTGGGGGCTGGAATCCGCAGCACAGGGAGACCCAAGCTTTCTGGGCCCCCCACGCAGCAAATTGCAGTCCGCAGCCACCCCAGAAAATGGCGCGTTCATAGAAGCGCCATCTTCTGGCGCTGTAACCAACTCATCCAGGGCCCTGGTGCGGTGGCTCACTGGGTAATAAAGGGGTTAGGGCCAGCTTGGTATTATCAGCTGGACCTAAGCCTGAAATTCATGGGGTCACGCCAATATTAGATATGACTGCCTTAAATTTCTAGTAAAGTATTTAAAAAAAACACAACACCCAGAATAAAGTCCTTTAATTGAAATAAACACACAATTCTTTAATGTTCTAAATTAAACCATACTTACTATAATGCCCATTCCAGCTGAAGCCAATGTCTTCTGCAATAAAAGTAAAATAATAAACCAACCTCATCCTTACCTTTCCATGGTTCCCAGAATGGCTCCAGCTCTGCTACATTCACATGACAGGCTGGATCGCAGCCGAAAGCTGCCATCCAGCTTGCCATGCCGCAGGCACTGAGAAGCGCAGGCATTCTTGCGCTCCTTAGTGTCTGCCTGTGACGGCATCCAGATGAGCCGAGTTCATGTCCAATGAACTCAGCTCACCTCATGCACGTCACTGACAGCGTGGGAAAATTCTCCTGCGCTTGCGGTGAGCATGATAGAATTCTCCTGTGCTCACGGCAAGTGCAGGAGAATTTTCCCACGCTGTCAGTGACGTGCATGAGGTGAGCTGTCCTGGGAACCATGGAAAGGTAAGGATGAGGTTGATTTATTATTTTATTTTTATTGCAGGAGATCGTTGGCTTCAGCTGGAATGGGCGTGACTGCAAGTATGGTTTAATTTAGAACATTAAAGAACTGTGTGTTTATTTCAATTAAAGGACTTTATTCTGGGTGTTTGTGTTTTTTTTAAACTTTGACTATGGGGTTAGTAATGGGGGTGTCTTATAGACGCCTCTCCATTACTAACCTGGGCTTGATGTCAGCTGGCATTATAAGCTGACATCAACCCCAGCCCTATTACCCCACTACAACCGCTACAGGGCAGTGGGAAGAGCGAGGCTAAGTGCCAGATGCGCCATTTCTGGGGCGGCTGACGGCTGGTGTTTCTAGCCTTGGAGGGAGCCAATATTCATGGTACCCTTCATGGGCTATTAATATCAGCCCCCAGCTGTCTGCCTAGCCTTTGCTACCTATTAAAATAGGGGGGACCCCACGTCATTTTTTTTTGTGTCCCCCATTTTAATAGATAGTAAAGGCTAGGTATTCAGCTGGGGGCTGATATTAGTGGCCTGGGAAGCTCCGTGGGTATTAGCCCCTTCCCAGGCTTCAAACATCTGCCCCAGCCGTCTGCATAACCTCCGCTAGAGACTAAAATTAAGGGGAACCCCACGCCAATTTTTTTTTTTAATAAATCCTTTATTTTAACACTAAATGACAAGTAGAGTAATCAACACTATCACTGTACTTATTATATATGTGACTTACATGTCTCTATCTATCTAATCTATGTGTGATGCTCTATTCTTTCTGTTCTAAATTGTCGGGTACCGATGCTGAATTGCCGGCCGGCTTTTTTAAAAGAGAGTGTCTTCTGAGCAGTTTGTCAGCTTTTGGACACCTTCGAAGGTGTTTTCTATGTGCTTTTGTTTGCCTGCCATTGGTTTTAACAGTGTTCGATGGTGTTCGACAGTGTTCTAAGGTGTTCGACGAACAGTTCCACGAGCATCCCGGTGTTCGACGAACAGTACCGACCCCGAACACTACAGGGGTGGCTCAACACTACTCTGGAAGACCAAGCAAAATTAAATTTCAGTGAGAGATGCTCGTAGGATTGCTAGAGAGGCAAATCAAAACCCCTACTTGACTGCAAAAGACCTTCAGAAAGATTTAGCAGAATCTGGTACATTGTTCTACTGTTCAGAGACACCTGCACAAATATGGCTTTCGTGGAAGAGTCATCAGAAGAAAACCTCTCCTGTGTCCTCACCATAAAATTCAGCATCAGATGTATGCACAGGAACATCTAAACAGGCCTGATTCATTTTAGAAACAAGTCCTGTGGACCAATGAGGTTAAAATAGAACTTTTTAGCCACAATGATCAAAGGTATGTGTGGAGAAAAAAGGGCACAGAATTTCAGGAAAAGAACATCTCGTCAACCATTAAGCATGGGGGTGTAGCGCCGATCCCCTTACTGCCCCGGCCTGGGTCCCCATCCTCTGCTCCACTGGCCGTGAATGCCCGGTGTGCGTGCACTCCGCGCAGATCTCCGGGCGCTGTGCTTAGGGCGCACGAGTGTGAGGTGTGCCGTGCGCGCCATCCTAATATGTCCCTGGCCAATGGCAGAGGACAGCCGATATTTAAGGTACCTCCTCCAAAATGGAGGTGCCTGTGCAATGTGTAACATTCCTGGTGGCGTGCTTGCATAGTGCACCACTTCCCACTATGCAAGACCGCAATCTTACCTGTCAGTCCAGCCTGCAAATCTTGCTCCATGCTGTGTGCTTTTCTCTTGACTGACTGCTTAGGGCGGCGGTCCGGATACTTCCTGATTCTTATAGCTGCTGTGGGCGCACCCCTAATGCATCTCCAGCCTATTGCTATGAGTCTCTGGATATTTAAACCCCCTCCACCCAGTAGGAGGTGCCTGAGCAACACTGTCATTCAGTGTTCTCCTTGTCTCTGAAGTTGCCAGGTCCAGTTCTGTGTCTTCTTATCTGTTTCCGCCATCTCTGGGGGCTGCATGTCCAGACCTGTTGTCTGTGTCTTTTTGTCCGTTTTCGCCATCTCTGGGGGCTGTATACCCAGGCTCGTTCTTGTATCTCATTGCAGTAGCAGTTCCTGTCTGAACTGTATCCTAGCCTGTTACCTGTTTTTCTCTATGTCCGTACCTTCCCTTTTCCTGCAGTATCTGAACCTGCACCTAACTCCAACTCATTGTCTCTGTACTTCTGTTTGTGAGTTTTGTGTCCACTCGCTTCTTCATAGTAAGTACCTTGTGTGTATCTGGTTCTGCTTGTCCCTTTTCCCTTCCTCCTTATCCACCCCCTGTGTTCTAGCTATCTTCCTGCATTTTCCAGTCTGTTCCATGTGAACAGAGCCCTGTCCTCTCTGCCTTCACCTTCAGCCCTGTTCTGCTCTGCCTTGTCCACCGCACCTGCGGTTTCGCTCCGCTCTGTCTTGCCCACCGCTCCGGCGGTTTCTCTCTGCTCTGACTTACCCACCGCTCCGGCGGTTCCGCTCTGCTCTGCCTTGCCCACCGCACCTGCGGTTTTGCTCCGCTCTGTCTTGCCCACCACACCTGCGGTTTTCGCTCCACTCTGCTTGCTCACCGCACCAGCAGTTCCTCTCTGCTCTGCCTTGTCCTCCGCTCCGGCGGTTTCTCTCTGCTCTGACTTACCCACTGCTCCGGCGGTTCCGCTCTCCTCTGCCTTGTCCACCGCACCTGCGGTTTCGCTCCGCTCTGTCTTGCCCACCGCTCCGGCAGTTTCTCTCTGCTCTGACATACCCACCGCTCCGGCGGTTTCTCTCTGCTCTGCCTTGTCCACCGTTCCGGCGGTTCCGCTCTGCTCTGCCTTGCCCACCGCACCTGCGATTTTCACTCCGCTCTGCTTGCTCACCGCACCAGCAGTTCCTCTCTGCTCTGCCTTGTCCTCCACTCCGGCAGTTTCGTTTTATTCTGCTTGTCTACTGCATCTGCGGCTCTGTACCTGTCTCCCAGTCTGTACTGGACCCTATCCAGCCTGCGCTCCAACCTGCTAGTACCTCCCTGTCTGCA
The DNA here is from genome assembly GCF_046119375.1 of Phyllobates terribilis. Classification (NCBI taxonomy): domain Eukaryota; kingdom Metazoa; phylum Chordata; class Amphibia; order Anura; family Dendrobatidae; genus Phyllobates; species Phyllobates terribilis. Next base: position 299,679,466 of record NW_027362771.1, read on the forward strand.
CTCCAGCTGTGCTTGCCAGAATCTCCCTGTCTGCACTCCAGTCGTGCTTGTCAGTTTCTCCCTGCCTGCACTCTAGCCGTGCTTGCCAGTGCCCACCTGTCTGCATACCAGCCGTGCTTCCCAGTGCCGACCTGTCTGCATGCCAGCCGTACTTGCCAATACCCACCTGCCTGTATGCCAGTCTAACCTGCCTGTTCCTGCATTCCTCGGTGTGGGTCAACAACTGTGACCGGGGTCTGACCTGGAGTCGCACCTGGTCCCTCTGCTCGGTTCCTCCTTGGTCCACGGAGTCGACTGAGCCGCCATGTGACCTTGGTCGGATCGGGTTGATACTTAGTTACGCCCCTCCAGGCACTCCTCGGTTCATGGTACAGTGGGATCACTAATCACGCTCATGCCAGTCAGTCCGGGCGCGAGCGTAACACAATGGTGTTGTTTGCTTGCATTAAACTGCCTCTCCAGTTTTCAGGTCCCTGTGCTGCCCGCCAGCCTGTCTACCAGCCATGCTGCCCACCAGCCGGTCTACCAGCCATGCTGCCAGCCAGCCTGTCTGCCAGCCGTGCTGCCCGCCAGCCCGTCTGCCAGCCATGCTGTCCACCAGCCTGTCTACCAGCCGTGCCCGCCAGCCTTTGTATCAGCCGTGCCCGCCAGCCTGTCTACCAGCCGTGCCCACCAGTCTGACTACCAGCCGTGCCCGCCTGCCGGACTACCAGCTGTTACCGCCTGTGTGTCTTCCTGCACTGCCAGTCCACAGCCATGCCTGTCAGCTTCAGCTGTCAGCTCTGTGAGAGTCGCCTGTTCTCACACGAGGTCGGTCCCGGAGTGGCACCTGGTCCACCCTCCAGGTCCCTCCTTGGTTCACGGAGTCGAATAAGCCACCGTGTAGCCAGGGTCGGTCTGGATGGGCACTTAGTTACGCCCCTCTCGTCCCTCCTTGTACCATGGCAAAGTGGTTCCACCATCCAGACCCCTAACAGGAGGTAGATCAATCATGCTTTGGGGTTTTGTTGCAGCCAATGTTATGGGGAACATTTCACAGGTAGAGGGAAGAATGGATGCAATGAAATTTCAGAATATTCTTGATACAAACATCACACCATCTGTAAAAAAGCTGATGGCTTCTGAAAATGGATAATGAAACTAAACATATGTCAAAATCCACAATAGACTACCTCAAAGGGCTCAAGCTGAAGGTTTTACAATAACCCTCCGTCATCTGATCTGAACTTTATTGAAAATCTCTGGCAAAGCCTCAAAATAGCAGTGCATGCAAGACAACCTAGGAATCTCACAAAACTGGAAGTATTTTCCAAGGAAGAATGGATGAAAATCCCTCAAACAAGAATTGAAAGACTCTTGGCTGTCTACAAAAAGCATTTACAAGATGTGATACTTTCAAAAGGGGGTGCTACTAGATACTAACCATGCAGGGTGCCCAGACTTTTCCATTGGACATTTTCCTTTTTGTAATTTTTAAAATGTAAAAGATAAAAATACATGTATAATTATTTGCCTAAAATACAAAGGAAATGTGTCATCTTTAACTTTAGACCTTTTAGAGATCATTTCATCTTCAACTTGCTTAACTATTTACAATAACAGTAATTTTGACCAGGGGTGCCTACATTTTTACATGCCACTGCATATTTCCTCATATATGAGTAGTTTGACATTCTAATATAGACTTCCATGTTGCCTTTTTACATATAATTATTAGTGATGAGTGAGCACATATAATTATCAGTACTCGAGATGCTCAGAGCTAGCCGAGTACTTGCGAGATGCTTGGGCGGATGCTCGGGTCCCCTCCCTGCATGTTTGGCGCTCTTTAGAGCACCAATCAACATGCAGGGATTGCCTGCCACTTATTGTAATGCTGCAGCCATGGTGGTTGTGGCATTACAGTGATTGGCTGGCCGCACAGCATCATCAGATCTGGCGCCGCTGTGCTCGTCACAGTAACTCTGGAATCAGGCAGAGTAGGGAGAGGTGCAACTGTGTCAGGGAGAGATTTGCTTGTGTATTAGGTAGTATAGGGAGAAAAACCGTACATTACACATATCCATCTTAACAAACAGTCCTTCTGAGGACTAATACATCTGCAGAGATATCAGGCAGGCAGGGTATATAGCAGACTGCAGTGCATATAGCACAAGAGGCTCCATTCCAATTCTGCCTTCTGCTGCTGTTAGATATTTCTATACAAAGGCCCAGGTCTCAGGGGCCAGGAATACTTTTTTTTGGATCTTAATCTTCATTATTTGCTTAAAAAGCAATGCAGAGAACACAGTTTTTCTGTGCCATTTGCTTGTTGGCACTGCAGAATACAGCCAGGTCCTTTCCATATTACAGCGCTAGAAATCCAGCTATTCAAAACTGTTTTTTCTCCGTCACACGGATCACATATACGTTTTCAGAATATACTGCAATTTCTGGCCTCCATTAAAAATTTCTTTCAGTGTGTCAGTGAAGTAATTAACACCAGTTTGCTGTTCAAACTAGCTACCTACAGGCCAGGTATTTAAAACTCTGTTTTCTCCGTCACACGGATCACATATACGTTGTCAGAAAATACTGCCATTTCTGGCCTCCATTAAAAATTTCTTTCAGTGTGTCAGTGAAGCAATTCACACCAGTTAGCTGTTCAAACTAGCTACCTACAGGCCAGGTATTCAAAACTCAGTTTTCTCCGTCACACGGATCACATATACGTTGTCAGAAAATACTGCCATTTCTGGCCTCCATTAAAAATTTCTTTCAGTGTGTCAGTGAAGTAATTGACACCAGTTTGCTGTTCAAAATAGTTACCTACAGGCCAGGTATTTAAAACTGTGTTCTCTAAGTCACACAGATCACATATAAGCTTGCTCCAAATTCAGTCATTTGTAGTGAGCGTGGAAGATACTGTCCTACATTTAAAATGGGCAAGGCACGTGGCAAGGGACGGGGAACTGGACGTGATGGTGATGGTGCATGCAGAGGCCGAGGACAAGGCCGTGGGCAAGCTGAAATTGTGCCACAACAAACACCCATATCTTCTTGCCCGACCTTCCTGTCCCAATTCCTAGGGGACCGCAGCACACCAGTATTGAACACAGAGCAGTGTCAAATCGTTGTTGGTTGGATAGCGGACATTGCTTCCAGTCACTTAGCCACCACCACCACCACCACCCTGTCTTCCACACGGTCAAGTCTCAGTAGCCGTGAGTCTGAACCGCATATTCCTCACCCTGATCCTCCTTCCTCCCACCATGCCGAGTGCCCGGAGGCAACTGATCCCACACTTGGACACTCTGAAGAGCTGTTCACTTTTCCATTTATAGATTGGGCCTCTCGCCCGGTGCACTTGAAGCGGGGCAAGAGGAGATAGCATGTAGCGATGCCCAAATATTTGAGCAGCCACGGTGACACAAAGGCGACAGTGGGAAAGTGTCACAAGAGGTGGACGATGATGAGACACAATTGCCGGAAAGTCAGGAGGAAGACCAGGGTGCAGAAGTGGAAGACGAGGTGGTGGATGATATAGTAACTGACCCAACCAGGCAGGAGGACATGTTGAACGAGGACAGCAGCACACAGGGGGAGGGAGGCAGAGCACCCCAACAGGCAGGAAGAAGCAGTGTGGTGGTCGCAGAGAGAAGGCAGGCAACTGTTCCCCGTAACACCAACACGAAGGAAGTTGCCAGTACAACTGTTAGGTCTTCCCGAGTCTGGTTGTTTTTTAAAGACTCTGCCGATAACCCCGAAAAGGCCATTTGTAACACCTGCCAGGCCAGCATCAGCAGGCGTGGCAAAACAACCAGCCTGACCACCACCAGCATAATCAGGCACATGGCAGCAAAGCACCTGACTTTGTGGGCTGAACCCCAGGGTCCAGGAACAGTGTCTGCGGGTGGCACCATTGCTTCTTCCGCTGTTGTGCATGCAAGCCAATACCCTGTCCATGGTGCATGCGAAGATGTCTCTTGCCATGCACCTGTCGTTGCACTCTCTCAATTAGCAGCATCAGGAAGCACGTCCATGACCTTGTCCCAGGGCAGTGTTCAGTTGTTCATACCCCAGTCCTTGGAACGCAAGCGCAAATATGCAGCCAACGCACCACAGGCCACAATACTAAATTCTCACATTTCATGACTGCTTGCACTAGAAATGTTGCCATTTAGGCTCGTGGAGATGGAAGCATTCCACAACCTGATGGCAGCGGTCATCCCTCGGTACTCGGTCCCCAGCTGCCACTATTTCTCCCGGTGTGCCGTCCCCGCATTACAAAAGCACGTGTCCCAAAACATTAGCCATGCCCTCAACAATGCAATTACCGTCCACCTAACCACGGACACGTGGACAAGTGCTTGTGGGCAGGGACGGTACATCTCGCTGACGGCACACTGGGTTAACATAGTGGAAGCCACGACCCAGTTGGACCTTGAGACGGAACACATCCTCCCGACACCAAGGATTGCAGGCCCTAGGTCAATCAGGGTTGCCGCACGGTCTAAAGCTCCTGCACCTCATCCTCCTCAGCCTCCTCCTCATCTTCAGCCTTCATCTCTGAGATGACCACATCAGTCACAAGCTGGAAGCACAGCAGCACTGCCTCGGCCAAGCGGCAACAGACTGTGCTGAAGCTAATATGCTTAGGTGACAAATTGCACAATGCTGAAGAGTTGTGGACAGCTCTGAAAGAGCAGGCAGATCTGTGGCTCACACTGCTGAACCTACAGCCAGGCATGGTCGTGTGTGACAATGACCGGAACCTGGTGACTGTTTTGAGGCCAGGCGAGCTCACACACGTACCATGCCTGTCCAATGTGCTTAACCTCGTGGTTCAGTGGTTTCTCAAATCCTACCCAGAGCTGCTTGTTAAAGTACACCGCCTGTGTGCCCATTTTAGAAAGTCACCTACAGCTTCCGCCACCCTTGCCGTGTTTCAGCAGCGTTTGCAGCTTCCGGCTCACAGACTGGTGTGTGATGACCCCACGCATTGAAACGCTACACTGCAGATGTTGGGAAGGATTTGTGCATAGGCAAACACAATGGAAGACCTACTTCCAAAAAATGGGAATATTGTTTTCAGGAGTCCCTCCTCTAAGTCTCTTCAAAAAGGTATTGGGGTGCATCCAAATATTCAAAGTGGTATTGGGGTGCGTCCAAATTTTGGGCAGCCCTGGCACTCACTGCATACGCAATAACGGTATAGGAAACCCACTCTTTAGTAACGGGAACAATAAAACATAGCCGGCTGATGGCTCTCTAAGAATAGTGAGGGCCAACTGCTGGCCCTTTAAGAATAGTAAAGGCTGCCTGATGGCCCCATAAAAATAGGATTTGTGACTCTCAGAGTCCCTCCTTCATAAATGAAACACGATGTGTCTGATGATATCTCACACACCACATGGCCAGATAAGAGTGTAAAATGTTAATGACATTTCCTGGTGAATGCATTTGTCACGGTTGAAAGTAATGCAAAAGTGAAAAAAAGCATCAAAAACGCTACGTGTGAACATAGCCCAAGGTGTGGAGAAGCATTTTTGTTTTTGGTTATTTATTTTGATTTATATACAAGTCATTACTAGTGATGAGCGAGCGAAAAAATGCTCGGGTATTCATTGCTCGGGTCCAGCAAATTGGAATACTCAGGTGCTCGACCCAAGCAACGAGCCCAATGTAAGTCTATGGGAAACTCAAGCATTTTTCAGGTGGCTCCCCCCGGCGGAAGCATTTCTGACTCCCAGGTCACTTCTGTGAACAACGTTGTCAGAGGTATTACGCCACTTTTACGGACTCACAATAAAACATACCAAAACTAAACCAAAATGGATTTTCCTGGGAAATATGTTAAGGAACATTCTTTCCATGACATGTACAATGTATATAAAGCAAAATAAATAACCAAAAACAACAATACTCCTCCACACCTTGGGCTATGTTCACACGTAGCGTTTTTAATGCGTTTTTGCACTTTTGCATTGCTTTCAACCAAGACAAATGCATTCACCAAGAAATTTCATTTTAACATTTTACAACCTTATCTGGCCATGTGGTGTGTGACACATCATCAGACACATGCATACAGTGCTGAAAAGTCATGGGAACAGCATGGGGAAGACCTCTGGAAGCATCTCTGACTCCCAGGTCACTGCCTAAAAGTATGCCCATCATAAGTGATCCTTGGAGCATGCGAAGATGCCTCCCGCCATGAACCTGTCTTTGCAGACTTGCAACAATCACCGTCCACGCCCTTGTCCCACTGCAGCGTTCAGTTGTCCCTACCCCATTCCTTGGAATGCAAGCACAAGTATGCAGGCAGCCAGCCACCCACAGGCTGCAATACTGTACTGCCAAATTTTTGACAGCTGCTTGCACTTGAAATGTGGCCTTTTAGGCTCGTGGAGGCGGAAGCTTCTCATGACCTCATGCCAGCGGCAGCCGGGTGTCCATACTCAGTCCCCAGCCGCCACTATATTTCCCGGTATCGCCTCCGTCTTCCAGAAGCACGGGTCCCACAACATTACCCGTGCCCTCCCCAGTGCACTTATTGGGATGGACTGCCTAACCACAAACACGTGGACAGGTGAATGTGGCCAGGGACGGTACGGAGCCAGTCCACAACTCTTTTTGCTGACAGTTGTATTTAGCTTGGTGAAAGGACTGGCATAGAGGGAAACCCTATCTACCCTGCATGTCATTTCTCACAGGAAGTCCTGTAATGCAGCTTGTTGCAGAAGCAATGGCAGCCCGTCCAACATCAACTTGCCCTTGTCAGTGGTGCTTTGACACACACACATCCTTCTTTGCGTATTTAATTTCTTGAATACAGAGTTGGACAATGGCCTGATCTGTAATGCGGTTTAAGAAATAACATGCATAAGCATGGCCAATCCACATTAAAAAAGCAGCCATAGAATGTCCGGGAACCTTCCCCACACTTTTCTTAGCCAGGGCTGCTTTTAGGCAGGGTTGGACGGGCCCACCAGAGAACCGGAGACTCCTCCGGCGGGCCCTGGCTTCTCCTTCAGAAGAGTGCTGAGGTGAGGCCATGATGATGATAGAGGTCACCATCTGCTTAGTTTTCTTTTACTTGTAATGCAAGTGCAAGTATGCAGCCAGCCACCCACCCACACACAGGCTGCAACACTAAACTGCCAGATTTCTGGGCAGCTTTTTGCACTTGAAATATGGCCTTTTAAGCTCGTGGAGGCGGAAGCTTTTCATAACCTCATGCCGGCGGCGGCCGGGAGTGCATACTCGGTCCCCAGCAGCCACTATAATTCCCGGTATCGCCTCCACCTTCCACAAGCCGGGTCCCACAACATTACCCGTGCCCTCCCCAGTGCACTTACTGGGAAGGACCGCCAAACCACAAACACGTGGACAGGTGAACGTGGCCAGTCCACAACTTTTTTTGCTGACCGTTGTGCTTAGCTCGGTGAAAGGACTGGCATAGAGGGAAACCCTATCTACCCTGTGTGTCATTTCTCACAGGAAGTCCTGGAAAGCTGCTTTCACTTGAAATGTGGCCTTTTAGGCTGGTGGAGGCGGAAGCTTTTCACAACCACATGCCTCATGCCTCGTGTCCATACTCGGTCCCCAGCCATCACTATTTCTCCCGGTGTTGTCTCCGTCTTCTACAAGCGCGGGTCCCTGAACATTACTGCTGGTACTTTTCTATGGGAAGTTGCTTGTTTACTACCAGCCTGGATTATTTCCAGCAAACTATGGTACGACGCCCTGGTATTAGCACTGCCCCCAGTACCAGTAGCGTAGCCATCCCCAATCTCCTTCTCAGGAATTTTATTTGGTAGACTGAGTGGCTGCCCAAATACATTTTCTCACAAAGGAGCTGAAGATAGAGTGGCAGTAGGTACAAGTTTCTCCAGCCTGTTAGATATTAGAGGGAGAACGGCAGCACATTGGATCAGTGGTTAGCACAGAAGACTTGCAGCGCTGGGATCCTGGGTTCAAATCTCAGCAAGGACCACATCTGCAAGGACTTTGTATGTTCTCCCCGTGTTTGCGTGTGTTTCCTCCTCAGTAAAAAAGCAGCCATAGAGTGGCCGGGAACCTTTACACACACTTTTCTTATCCAGGACTGCTTCTTGGCATGGTGTGCCTTGGTTTCTACCTCAGGAGAGTTCATGACAGCGCTAACTTTGCAGCTGCTATGGGGCTCTTGAGCGGGGAAGAAAGGTTGGCCCTCAGAATCAAATCCTCTGGTGGGCACAATGTTTTTCAATCTGAAACAGCTTCTCAGTGGTAGATGTATTTCACCACAGCCATATTCTTTAGCTCGGTGAAAGGACTGGCATAGAGGGAAACCGTATCTACCACGGCTGTCGTTTCTCCGTCACCAGGTTCCGCCCATTGTCACACACGACCATGCCTGACTGTATGTTCAGCGGTGAGAGACACAGATCAGGCTGCTGTGTTACATCTTTCAACAACTCTGCAGCACTGGGCGGTTTGTCAATTAAGCATGTTATCTTCAGCACAGCCTGTTGCCACTTGGCCAAGGGAGTGCTGCAGTGCTGTCAGCTTGTGACTGATGTGGTCATTTTGGAGATGGAGGAGAAGGTGCATGAGCTGAACAATGTGATTACATTGTTGTTAAATTGGTGACGCTGTTTTTTTTGCTTTTTACGTTTTTTTAAGACAAATGCATTCACCGGAAAATGTAATTTTAACATTTTACAACCTTATCTGGCAATGTGGTGTGTGACACATCATCAGACATATACTGTTTTATTTATGATGGAGGGACTCTGAAAGTCATAAAGCCTATTTTTATAGGGACATCAGACGGCCCTTACTATTCTTAAAAGACCAGCAGTCAGCCCTAGCTATTGTTAGAGAGCCATCAGCCGGCTATGCTTTGTTGTTCCCATTATTAACAAGTGGGTCTCCTATACTGTTATTGCGTATCAAGTGACTGCAAGGGCTGCCAAAAATTTGGACGCAACCCAATACCCCTTTGAAGAGACATAGAGGAGGGTCTCAGTAAAAAAAATGTTCCCATTATATAGGAGCGGGTCTTCTATTGTGGTAATGCCCATGCTGTGACTGCAAGGGCTGCCAACATTTGGGAAAAACCCCACTAAGAATTTAAAGACACATGGAGCAGGGCCACAGTAACAAGTATGACATGTTCCCATTAGAAAGGAGAGAGTCTGCTATACAGTTATAGGGTATGCCGTGAGTACAATGGCTGACATTTTTAGTAAAAACCCCACTAAGAATTTAAAGACACACAGAGCAGGGCCACAGTAACGACAAATTCCCATTAGAAAGGAGAGAGTCTCCCATAGTGTTGGCCTATGCAGTGAATGCAAGGGCTGCCAAAAATTCGGAAGCACTTTAATGCCCCTTGGAAGAGACGTGGAGAAGCGCCTCATAAAAAAATGTTCCCATTAGAAAGGAGAGGGCCTCCTATACTTGTAATGCCCATGCACTAAGTGTATGGGCTGACAAACATTTACCCCTGGGGGGTATACATGAACATACTGTATAAAAAATTTTTTTTACGGGCATCATAAACACCCTTTAAAAAAATGAGGTAGGTGTTGCACCACGGACCACGGTCACCCTGGAGATATGGTGGTGGAGGATGAGGAGAAGGAGGAAGACAAGAGCAAAGAGCCAAAATCAGGAAGGGTATACCCATGTGTGGGTGTGAAAAGGTGCATGGGAATACACCTCCCAAGAAAAAACACTGGATTGCAGTTTATGTTATGCTGCTATCATTCGGTGGTGTTGAGAAGTCTGGCCCAATCCAGCCCTTGTTCATTTTTATAAGAGTCAGCCTGTCAGCATTTTCAGTTGACAGGCGAATGCGCTCATCAGTTATAATTCCTCCAGCAGCACTAAAAACCCGCTCTGATAAAACGCTGGCGGGAGGGCAGGCCAGGCCTTCCAAGGCATAGAGAGCCAGTTCATTCCACGTATCCAGCTTGGATACCCAATAATTATAAGGCACAGCGGAATCACGGAGGACGTTGGTATGGTTGGCAAAGTATTCCCTCAGCATCTTCCCAAACTTTGCACTCCTTGTGAGAGTACCCCGCGCCTCAGGGCCTGTCCGATGGGAGGGTCTGAGAAAACTCTCCCAGAACTTTGACAGTGTTCCCCTGCCTCTGCTGGATTGAAGTTGTGTCTCTCTCGCCTGTACTCCTTGGCTGTCCAACGAAGTGTGCCCTCTGCCGCCAGCATTTTCAGATGGGAATTTTTTTAATAGTTCCGCAACAAGGGCCTTCTGGTACAGCCCCACTTTTGTAGACCTGTCCACCTCAGGAATAAGAGATATAAAGTTCTCCTTGTAGCGTGGGTCTAGAAGTGTCACCAACCAGTAATGACTGTCACCCAAAATGTTGAGAACGCGAGGGTCATGGGAAAGGCAGCGTAACAAACTCGGCCATGCTTGCCAGACTACTAACAGGCAGGACTTCCGTGTCCTCACCAAGAGAATGACTGACCATGCTCTCCTCCTCCTCCTCCTCTCTGTCCTCTGCCATCCACGCTGAAGAGACGGTATGACAGCTGTGCAGGTAGTACCATCTATAGTGCATGAAACTAGCTCCTGTCCTTCCTCCTCCTCCTGCTCTCCCTCATTGTCACCCAATCCACGTTGGGATGAGATGAGGCTTGGCTGTGTGTAATCACCCTGTATGGTTCCTTGCTCCATCTCATCATGCTCCGCCTGCAATGCATCCTCTGATTGCGAGCAGAGAGTGTTTCAGAAGACAGAAAAGCGGGATGGTGATGCTAATTATGGAGTCATCGCCGCTCACCATCTTGGTGGAGTCCTCAAAGTATTGTAGGATGGTACATATGTCTGACATCCATGTCCACTTCTGAGGTCTTATGTGTGGAGTCTGAACTGAATACCGATGGCCTTGTTGATGCTGGTAGTCAACAACTGCCTTCTTCTGCTCACAAATCCTTCCCAACATCTGCAGTGTAGAGTTCCAACGCGTGGGGACATCACACACCAGTCTGTGAGCCGGAAGCTGCAAACGCTGCTGAAACACTGCAAGGGCGGCGAAAGCTGTAGCTGACTTTCTAAAATGGGCACACAGGCAGCGTACTTTAACAAGCAGAACCGGCAGCTCCAGGTAGAATTTGAGAAACCGCTGAACCACAAGATTAAGCACATTGGCCAGGCATGGTACGTGTGTGAGCTCGCCTCACCTCAGAGCTGCCACCAGGTTCCGGCCATTTTCACACACGACCATGCCTGGCTGTAGGTTCAGCGGCGTGAGCCACAGATCTGCCTGCTCTGTCAGAGCTGTCCACAACTCTTCAGCATTGTGCCATTTTTTAACTAAGCATATTAGCTTCAGCACAGCCTCTTACCGCTTGGCCAAGGCAGTGCTGCAGTGCTTCCAGCTTGTGACTGATGTGGTCATTTCGGAGATGGAGGCTGAAGAGGAGGTTGAGGAGGATGAGGTGCAGGAGCTGTAGACCGTGCGACAACCCAGACTGACCTAAGGCCCGCAATCCTTGGCGTCGGGAGGACGTGTTCCATCTCAAGGTCCGACTGGGTCCCGGCTTCCACTCTGTTAACCCAGTGTGCTGTCAGCGAGATGTACCGTCCCTTCCCACAAGCATTTGTCCACATGTCCGTGGTTAGGTGGACTTTACCGGTAACTGCATTGTTGAGAGAACGGCTAATGTTTTGGGACACGTGCTTGTGTAATGCGGGGACGGCACACCGGGAGAAATAGTGGCGGCTGGGGACCGAGTACCGAGGGACGACCGCCGCAATCAGGTTGCGGACTGTTTCCGTCTCCACGAGCCTAAAAGGCAACATTTCGAGTGCAATCAGTCGTGAAATGAGAGGATTTAGTAGTGTGGCCTGGGGGCCATTGGCTGCATATTTGCGCTTGCGTTCCAAGGACTGGGGTATGGACAACTGAACGCTGCGCTGGGACAAGGATATGGACGTGCTTCCTAATGCTGCTACTTGAGAGTGTGCAACGACAGGTGCAGGGCAGGAGGCATCTTCTCATGCACCATGGACAGGGGATTGGCTTGCATGCACAACAGCGGAAGAAGCAATGGTGCCACCTGCAGACACTGTTCCTGGACCCTGGGGTTCAGCCCACAAAGTCGGGTGCTTTGCTGCCATGTGCCTGATCATGCTGGTGGTGGTCAGGCTGGTCCTTTTGCCACCCCTGCTGATGCTGGCCTTGCAGGTGTTGCAAATGGCCTTTTTGGGGTTATCGGCAGAGTCTTTAAAAAACAACCAGACTCGGGAAGACCTAACAGTTGTACTGGCAACTTCCTTCGTGTTGGTGTTACGGGGAATGGTTGCCTGCCTTCTCTCTGTGGCCACCACACTGCTTCTTCCTGCCTGTTGGGGTGCTCTGCCTCCCTCCCCCCGTGTGCTGCTGTCCTCGCTCTGCATGTCCTCCTGCCATGTTGGGTCAGTTACTATATCATCCACCACCTCGCCTTCCACTTCTGCACCCTGGTCCTCCTCCTGACTTTCTGGCAATTGTGTCTCATCATCGTCCACCTCTTGTGACCCTCTCCCACCGTCGCCATCTTGTGACCGTGGCTGCTCAAATATTTGGGCATCGCTACATGCGATCTCCTCTTGCCCCGCTTCAAGTGGACCGGGCGAGAGGCCCGAATCTATAAATGGAAAAGTGAACAGTAGTGTTAAGCCACCCCCATAGTGTTCGAGTTCGGTTCGTCGAACACCCGTATGTTCTCCGAACTGTTCGTCGAACTGTTCGTCGAACACCGTTAAAACCAATGGCAGGTAAACAAAAACACATAGAAACACATAGAAAACACATAGAAAAAAATTCAAAGGTGTCCAAAAGCTGACAAACTGCTCAGAAGACACAACTAACACATGGAAAAGTGACAAGTACATATAGTCATGTGAAAGGAAAAGAGGTGGAGGAGTAAAAGGAGGGGGAGACACAGATATAGGCATGTCATGCCCTTCTAAACCAAAAAAGTGCAAAGCCGACATGGCCAGTCCGTTCCTGCCCGTGCGACCTCCTTGTTGCCGGGTTTGTGCCAGAGCCGCGGTGGACCCTGACGGCCAGCCCCCCTCTCCCAATACTGGTGCCTGTCCGCTGGTGGGTCGAGCGAGCCCCCCTGCGGTGGAGGCAGGTCTAATCTTTTTAATTTAAATTGTCTCTCTAATTTGAATGAGTACACTTTAAATCCTTTTACAAGGATCTATTGAAGGGCAAGTCTCATGCCAGCAGCCACGGTTGCAGGAGGAGGAAGAGACGGAGCCTGCCGTGTGCTGCTGTGTTTGGTGTGTGGAGAGAGCTCCTGGGAAGGGAAGTTTTGCTTTTTCCATCTGGGACTTTTGTCTGACCCCTTCCCAGGAAAGGAGACTTGCTGTGGGATTGGCCTCTGGGGCTGGGCCCCCGGCTCCTGCCCCCCGGTCCAAGCCGGCGGGGGGCGGGAGGAATACCATCGTGGCTGGGATGACCAGTTCCAGAAAAGGCAAGGGGTCCGGCATGAAGACCATAGGGACCCCCGAGGCCACGGCCGCTCCTCCCCCCAGAGGTAGGCCGAGTACGTGCAGGGGTGCTGCAGCGGTGCCCCCTGATTGGGTCACCAAGGTGGCGAAGGAGTCCACTGTCATCTATGTCTCCCGCATCCATGCGCAGCTCTGCGAGTATGAGGACGCCTCTAGGAAGCTAAAATCCCTCTGGGGGGAGTTGAGGGTACCTCAGGATAGGTCCGACAAGGCCTCTAGCAGCAAGAAGCCTGAGCTATCTGCCGCGGTCAGGAGGATTAAGAAGGCCATCCAGGAGGTGGAGAACCGGCGGTGTACCATCCTGGCCGGCAGTGGGCCATTCAGAGAAAAACTGGAGAACGACGACTGGTTCAGAGCCATGGCCGGTGGATCTCTGGAGTGGTCACAGAGCTCCAGCCAGGTGGTGGCGGTGGAGGATGTGGAGGAAGAGGACTGTGAGGAGGAGGTTGCGCCCTACCCACCATCTGGTGGCCTGGTAAGTGATCTCCAGGCATCGCATAGCGGGATAGCCCCTGAGCAGATGGCTCTCCCGTCTGACTCTAGCCCTTCAGAGGGCAGCGGGAGCGAAGGGGAGGATGAGGATGGTGGTAGTAGTAGTGAGGGGGGCTGCCTCGTCATGAAGCAGATCAGGCAGATTGAGTCCCCGGTACGTTTTAACCAGCTGACGTTCGGGGACGAGATCTGCGAGGACGAGGCAATCGGGAGGGCAATGAAGAGGAAAGCGAAGAGAGCTATGAAAAAGAAAACATCGGTAACACATAAATTTGTGTATGTCCCCCTCTCTGGGGCCCCCTTGTCCCGTTGTGCGGCACCCGCTACCCATCCCAGCTCGGGCCCTGATGTGGGTCCGCAGCGAGGGGGCGGGGAGACTATGGGCCATGGCACACAGAGCGCTGCCTCTGTTTGCAGTAATGAAGGTGGTGTGTCGGATGTGTCTGACATGGAGCATGGCACGGAGGGCGGCCCGGCGGCGGGCAAAAACCATGGTGGTGCTCAGGCTGGGTCCCCTGTGAGAGAGGGGGCTGTCCTGGCACCTGGTGTGCCTGCTGGCGTGCGGGGGGCGGCGAGCGTAACTGCCGCTGCCACCTGCACTGCTGGCGGCACACCGGCAGCCGGGGCCACATCTCTGGCGGCGTGTGCTGGGAAAGTGTCTGGGTCCCTCACTCACGGATCCGTTAAATCTGGATCACATTTGGGGACCCAGGCACCCGGTAAGGCATCTGGCAGTGCAAAAAGTGCGGGGCCTGCAGCTTCGGCAGAGCCGGTTCGTAAAAGGAAGGTGGTGGGGCCTGCTCCCCCGGCGGGGTCCATGGCGAAGTCGGGGCCCACGGCGCAGGGGCCCAGTAAGGGGTCGGCGCTGAGGGCTCTGCCGCCGGTGGATGCTGAGGGGGAGTGGCCTAGCCTGGGGCCGGCCGCCGGAGTTGCTGTGGCCTAGCTCTTTGTGGCTAAGGGAGTGACGGTGGGGGGTGCTGTGCCTCCGGGAATTGGTGCCGCTGGATCGGGGACCCCCGAGAGTAGACCCGGCTCCGGGTCGGTTTTGGGGGTCCCGTCGCGGCCATTTTTGGGGGGCGTGGCCTCCCTGGCGTCCTCCACTCATGTGGGAGTGGCCATGGAGGGCCGCACTGTGCTGCCGGGTGCAGGGGGTGTGGCTTCCCGGGCGGGGGCCGCCCATGTAGGAGTGGCCACAGTGAGCAGTAGTGTGCTGCCGGACGCTGGGGGCGTGGCTTCACAAACCGGGTCTGCCCATGTGGGCATGGCCACGCCCAGGGACGGGGCTTAGCGCCAGCGCCGGTGGCTGCTCCTGGAGCAACAGAGACCACAGCTGCGGCCAGTGCCAGTGTGGGGCTGCTGCTGTGGCTGATGCGGGCGCCTGTGTGCCGGGGTCCGCTGTGTCTGGGGGCTTACCTGGGGCAGGGGCTCCGGCAGTGCATGTATCCAGGAAAGCTGCAGCAGGGCTGGATGGTGCAGTGGGAGGAGCTACACCTGGCTCTCTTCCTGCCAGTAAATCAGGAAGCTCCAGGTATGCTGGGAGCAGTGGTGCTTCACTGCTTAAGTCCTGCAGCGTGGTGCTTGATAGGCCAGCAGCATTAAATGTACAGAACCCCCCGGCAGGGAAGACGCCACCAGCAGGCGGCAGTACCGGCAACACAAGTAATATAGACGATGGTAGTGAAACTGTGCCCAGAAAGTGTGCACAAAAAAAGAAAAACATTGACCCCGATGCGCATGGGAGTGGGAGCGGGGCGAGTGGGGTGATTGTGGACACAAATGGGGATGGTGTGGGTACGAATGTGTCTGTGGCTAGGGATGCAAATGGTGGGATGTCTGCGGTAGGGTGCGTGAATGAAGTGTCTGTTGGTAGCGGGGAGCACGGGGGGCGGACTGGTCCATCTGCTCCCCCGGCCGCGAGCCCCCGGAGTTTTGCGGGGGTAGAGGTTGGGGCCTCGGGGTCCTCTTGGGGGGTTTCCTCGCCTCTGGACCTCAGGGATGGTGACTTGCGACGCCATTTTCTGGAGGCCCTCAAGAAGGGAGAACGGACGATCACGGTAGAGGGAAGAGAGGTGGATCTGGCCTTTTGGCTGGACAGGCATGGCCAGGCTGCCTTCCAAGATAAAAGGGAGGGGGAAACAGTGTGGTCCCTCCCGACAGCCGGGCAGGGGGTGGCCAGGAGGAATGTGGTCCATCTTCGGTGGAGGGGCAGTGAAGCGTGCCCGCCTAGAGCGAGGGTCGTGGAGCTCCTCCTGAAGATGGACTTCAGGGCAATTGACATCTTTGCCCTGATCCATCCTTTTGGTACCTCCATCTTTGACATCAGTTTTGTTCAGCTGGAGGGCTTAGAGCTTTTCTGGTCGAATTCTGACCTGGTGAAGGGGGAGCCCGGCTGGCGAGACTTTGCCGTACAGGCAGTGTCTCGCCAAAATGCCGTAAAGAGGGTGACCGTTCTAACAAATAATGAGTCACTCTCAGGGATCGATATTATGACGTGGCTTTCTCGTTATGGGGAAGTCACAGAGGTCCCAAAGAAAAACAGGGACGAGTTCGGCATTTGGTCAGGGGGCTGGACCTTCATGATGAAATTGAAAGTTTCAGGTGGTACTGTCACTCACATCCCCGCCTCGGCATTCCTGGGGAGGGACAGGATCCTGATCTTCTACCAGGGTCAGCTGAAGGTCTGCCACAGGTGCGGTGACCCCCGCCACTTCAGCGCGTGCTGCAAGGTGCAGAAATGTGCCTTGTGTGGCGGGGTAGGTCATCTGGCCGCGGCCTGTGGTGACATTAGGTGTCACCTGTGTGGTGATCTAGGTCACCCGTATAGCCACTGCCCCCATTCCTTTTCCAACACCATCTCTGGTCAGCTGGAGGAGGGCCGCGGGGGGGTCCCCAGTGGTTCATCTTCTGCTGGAACTGGAGGTGGGGGCGGGAGGGGAGTTGAGGGGTCAGGGAGGAAAGGAGAGGCGAATACACCTGCCTACAAGTGGCAACAGGTGAGGCGCAGAAGGGACAGGGGGCAGGATAAGCCCCAAGCGACTGGGGTGATGACTGTCCCCTCCCCGGAGGTTGCAGCGGGAGCCTCTGAGGCCCTGGGGGAAAAGGCGGTGAGTGAGGAGATCAGGAGGATGGAGAGGGAGGAGGCGGCTGCTTCCGATAACTCCTCCCAGTATGAAAGTCTGGATGAGGAGGTGGTGGAGCAGCCAAAAAAATCAGATGACAAAAGTACCAGTAGGTGGAGGAAAAAGAACAGGAAAAGGGTAAAAAAGCCTAAAGCCCCCCCCCCGACCTCTGCGGTGCCTATGGAAGGGCTCACCGGCTCCCCTCTGATCCCCCTCTCCAATTGGTTCCAAGCCCTCGATGACTCTGCTGTGTCGGAGGTCGGGGGTAAGGAGCCGGAGACAACATCTGGGGTGCCTTCAGGGGGCAGCGGGGTCCCTGGGGGGGGACTGCCCCGGGGTCCGGAAGCGAGGAAACCTGTGCTAGGAAGGAGGTGTCCGATGCTGGAGGGGCGGGCATGGACACCTCGGTATCCCTAAAGAGGAGGGGTGACTCGGGCTCCTCCTCAGATGGCGAGAGGAAAAAGGGGGGTACGGGGAAAAAGAAGGCCATCTAACTCAATCACCCATGATGGCGGAACCTACCCCGTTGACTCTGGCGTCGATTAATGTCGCCAGTATAAAGTCTGATGCGGCCAGATTTATGGCCTTTGATTTTTTCACCCGAGTTGAGACTGACATTTTATTTTTGCGGGAGACCAGACTAACGGACATGGGGGCCATTTCTAAAGCAAAGAGCGAGTGGAGGTGTGGGCCCTCATACTGGTCTCTTGCGGCCGAGCCGTATAGCGGGGTAGCGGTCCTTTTTAAGGCCGCTTCGGTGGAATGCAGACGGGTGATTGAGGTAGAAATGGGGAGGTGCTTGGTTCTTGACGTCTTGATGAGGGGACAGGAGCTCCGGCTCATTAATATCTACGGCCCGCAATCTAAGAGGGACCATAAATGTCTCTTCCTGAAGGTCAAGCCCTATCTTTTTACAAGCCGGCAGGTGGTCTTCGGTGGGGATTTTAACACTGTAACTAGATCCCGTGATAGGGGAGGCCCCGGAGACCGGCTGGCTTATGATAGCATAGCCCTGAATAGCATAGCAAGTGAAGCTCGCCTGGTGGATGTCCACATCCAGCACACCCCAGGTCACGGGGGTTTCACCTTTCATAGGGGTAGCAGTAGGTCTAGGATAGATAGGTTTTATTTAAAGGAGGAGGCCGTCTCTTCTGCAGTGTCCGCTGATGAGGTGGAATTCTCCGATCACTGTTTCATTTTCTTTTCCTTGAATGTTACAGAGACCCCCCGGATGGGGAGAGGCCTGTGGAAGCTGAATTCGTCCCTGTTGGAAGAAGCTGATGTAAGACAATCCTTTGAGGAATTTCTTCAGGGGTGCCAGTATGATAGGCACACATCCTTGGTTTTTGAGAGGGATTTCGGGAGGTACCACTCGCCCGACCCTTACAGGAACTGCAGGATGTCAGTGAGTTGTAAGGTGGTAACAGGACTGATCGACAGTACGGGGTCCCTGAACAGATCCAAATCAGGGATCCTGGAGGTGGTCAGATCCTTCTACTCGCACCTCTTGGGGGGGAGGGAACCTGATCCGGATGAGATGTCGGCTTTCCTGGCTGAAACCATCCCTGAGCCAGGGGATGACCCCTCTCTTCATGTTTTGGCGGAAGCAATCAGGGAAGAGGAAGTGAGACGGGCGATTGATGAGCTCTGGCCCAAAAAGTCGCCTGGTCCGGATGACTTAACATTCGAGTTTTACAAGACTTTTAGGGACTCCTTGGTCCCCCTCTTGACTGAGGTGTTTAATGAGTGTCTCTCCTCTGACGCTCTGCCCAGTTCAATGAGGAAGTCAGCCCTGATTATTCTGTCAAAGGGTAAAGACTCGTCCCGTATTGAGAATTGGCGTCCCATAGCGCTTCTCAATACGGACCGAAAGGTTCTGGCAAAGGTGCTTTTTAATCGGTTGGTAAAATTCGCACCCCGGCTCCTTTCGGGGGCCCAGCACTGCTCTGTTCCAGGCCGCAGCACATTTAGTGCTGTGCTCGTGTCCGAGAGGCAGTGGAGCAGAGCAGGTCAGGTCACTGGAAGGGGTACTTGCTGTCCTTAGACCAGGCGAAAGCCTTTGACCGGGTAAACCACGAGTACCTCTGGTCCGTCCTTCTGAGGTACGGTCTGCCCGGGAGGTTTGTTGATTGGTTGAGAGTTTTATACAATGGGGCAGAGACTTTTCCACTTGTGAACGGTTGGGTCGGACCCCCTTTTGAGGTGAAGTCTGGTGTCCACCAGGGCTGTCCTCTGAGCCCACTCTTATACGTGTTTGCGATTGACCCCCTTCTAAGGAGGGTGGAGCACGGACCGTTGGTGGGAGTCGGGATGGACCAGGCAGAGCCAGATGCCACCTTGAGGGTAGTGGCGTACACCGACGACGTTTCCCTTTTAGTAACCTCGAGAGGGGAGGCAGATTGGGTCATGTCTGAGGTTGAGCGCTACTCGGTGGCATCCGGGTCCATGATCAATCGGGATAAGTGTGAAAGTCTCTGGCTGGGAGGGGGAGATCCTAGTTTTGATCTCCCGGACACTCTTCCAGGGCCTCAGGGCACAGCAAAAATACTAGGCATCAATTTCGGCCCGGGGGACTACCCCCAGCAAAACTGGGAGGGCAGACTTAAGATTGCCGCCCAGAAGGTGGATCAGTGGAAGGGCTGGTCCCTGACCCTGAGGGAAAGGGTTAGCCTGGCCAAAGGGTATTTGATCCCTTTACTAATATACATGGGCAGTGTCTGCATCTTGCCAGAGCCTCTTTGGACACAGGTCTACAGTCTGTTCTTTCAACTATTATGGGGGAATAGGCTGAACCTAATCAAGAGGGAGGTCACGTACCGCACGTGGAGACTAGGAGGGTTGGGTATGGTCAACCCAGTGGTGTTCCTAGTAAACACCTTTATTAAGGCAAACATCGCCAACCTCTGGTTAGAGAGGGCTCCTCCGTGGGTATTCTCCTGTAGGGGGTGGTTTCAGCCTTTCTTCCAGGAATGGGAGACAGGAGGGCAGGTGAAGGACCATCTTACGGCTTATGCTACCCCGGTTCTGAAGGTGATCCGTCGGTGGGGTCTGGGAGTGTGGGAGATCAGGACCTTGTCAAGGAGGTTACTTGACAATAGGGTCCTGTTGACCCACTTTCAGAAGCCCCTGGCGCTCAAGGATTGCCCAAGCCGGGATCTGGAGGTAGGGCTTGGATTATTGAACTCTAAACGGATCCACTTGAAGTTTTGGGACTTGGCTTGGCGCTGCTTCCATGGGAGACTGTATGTGAGGGACAACCTGAAGTACAGGAACTCTGATGACCGGGATTGTCCCCGCGAGGAGTGTGGCGGGATGCTTGAGAGCATGGAGCACTTCCTGCTTCGGTGTCCCTTTAATACAGAGGTCTACAGTAGGGTGGGTGCTTCCATTGGCTGGCCCAGGCTGGCAGGCCTTTCCTATGCGGAGTGGGCCTATGGGGCATTCAGGTCCCTGGGTGGCCGAGATCGGGGCACGGTTTTCTTAGTTAGCTTAGTGACTAAGTTTTACACGTGGAACGCACGGTGCTTAGTGTCCACCCAGCAGAAAGCCCTCCCCCGGGAAGAGGTGATTAGTAGTGTTGAGCCACCCCCGTAGTGTTCGAGTTCGGTTCGGTTCGTCGAACACCCGTGTGTTCGCCGAACTGTTCGTCGAACTGTTCGTCGAACACCTTCGAACACCGTTAAAACCAATGGCAGGCAAACAAAAACACATAGAAACACATAGAAAACACCTTCAAAGGTGTCCAAAAGCTGACAAACTGCTCAGAAGACATAACTAACACATGGAAAAGTGACAAGTACATATAGTCATGCGAAAATAAAAGAGGTGGAGGAGTAAAAGGAGGGGGAGACACAGATATAGGCATGTCATGCCCTTCTAAAATCCAAAAAGTGAGAAGCCGACACGGCCAGTCCGCTCCTGCCCGTGCCACCTCCGTGTCGCCAGGTTTGTGCCAGAGCCGCGGTGAACCCTGATGGCCAGCCCCCCTCTCCCAATACTGGTGCCTGTCCGCTGGTGGGTCGAGCGAGCCCCCCTGTGGTGGAGGCAGCTCTAAGCTTTTTAATTTAAATTGTCTCTCTAATTTGAATGAATACACTTTAAATCCATTTACAAGGATCTATTGGAGGGCAAGTCTCATGCCAGCAGCCGCGTAATTCCAGCTCCAGTAGCGTCCACTAAAGCTGCTGCAGTTAAAAAGCTTTTATAAGGATCGAGCTCGGCTGTCCACCGCAAGGCATCCTACTGCCAGTCCCAGCCCCTATGCCTTGGGGTGCCTCCCCGATGCTCTTCACTGAGTATCCCATGGTCCCGAAGCATTTCCTTTGAAAAAATTAAGTGTCTAAACTACAGGTGGTGTAGCTTGCTTAACAGCCGGGTTAATCCGCTGACTAGCAGACACTGCTACTAGGCACAAAGTATTTCCTGGGCTAGATGCAGTTAAAAATTTGTAATTAGATACTCTCATTGGATGCTGAGAAAGCATTCCATAGAGTCTCCTGGCACGCCATATATGATTCTCTTAAAAAGCTTGGGGTAGGGGTCAAGGGGACCCTTTTATAGCCAAAATCACGGCCCTGTATAACAATACGTCACCTAGGCTGAAGATAAATGGAACTGTAGCACCCTGAGGGCTCGGTTGCTACAGAGGTATTGCACCTCACCCAGAGGTGTGATATCTCACTCAGGATGGAGTGTGGATCAGGACCCGACACCTGCATGCATTACACCACATTGCCGTGGGGCAGGGCGACCAATATGCCTCTGAGATGGGCACGACAGTCCCTGTCCCTGGCTGGAGTGGGGGGAGGGAACACTGAGGAAGGGGAACCCTGTAGTGCAGGAGCAGGGAGGAAGCAGTTCCTGGGTGCATTGAGAAGGGAGTATAAAAGGTGGGCACCATCTTAGTTCAGTGCAGAGAAGTCTGAGCAGAAGTGGCAGGGAGCAGGGGCTCTGCATGAGCTCTGCTCCGGAGGCGGGCCTAGTAACAGAGGCCCAGGCCTGGAAGAGGGAGAAGGAAGGAAGAGGAGCGGAGAAGGCTCCAGGAACGAGGAATGAAGGGATCTCAGGGGTGCGGACGGGCGAGTCGCCACCGCACGCCCGAATCCACCTGCGTGGAGGGGTCAGGCCAAAGGGGGAGACCGGTCCCCGAAACTAGTGGAGGCAGGAAACGACCCTCAGCTAGAAACCGGAGGCTGTGACATTTTATGTGGCGCAGACCCTCGCTACACCCGCTAGGAAGGCACCACAGGGAAACTGGCGCCAAGTTTACCAAGAGGAGGCCCGAGACAGCCGGACAGAAGGGTTGGTAAGAAAGGCCAGACAAAGGACACACAAAGGGGGTCCTGTGAAGTGCTCCAAAGTTATCGGGGAGTTGTCTGAGCCCCTCACCTGGTGAGCACAGTACGACGTGGGCAGCCGTTACCTGCAGACGTGGTCTGGATAATAAGAACTGTGAGTAAAGGCCCTGGACTGCATCACTGACTCCGTGTCGTTACTGCTGCTGCCCTGCACCATCACCCCCATCCTCCGCATACACTGCCCTGAGGCTATACTCCTCCCGTGGGGAGTTATGCTACGCTCTGCTGCACCCACAACACCAGCCTCAGCGGTCTGCCCTGCAGCGGCAGTTCACTCTGACCGCAATCCACGGGTGGCGTAGTCGGACATTTAAACAACAAAACCACATAAATAGTTCCGCCACTGGTTTGACCACCCTGAGCCACGGAACCGGGTCGCCGCCACGAAGACTACAACCACCAGCATCCACCAAAAACGGTCCGGCTCCGGGTGTCCCAAGGCCCAGGGGGTGCATCAGAACATTTTCATCACCTTTCACAATCACCAATGGGACAAGGCAGGGATGTCCTCTGTCCCCTCTCTTATACATCCTAGTGACGGAGCACCTGCTCTCATCAATTCGCCATAACCCCAATATTAGGTGGATTGAGGTGGGAGGCACCGAGTACAAGTGCTCTCTATTTGCTGATGATGTCCTAGTATATATCACTCAATCACATATATCCATCCATGCTGTTATGGCTGAAATAGATCACTTTGTTACATGGTCAAATTTTAAAATCAATGCAGCGAAGTCTGAGGCCCTCGATGTCTCCCTCCCCAAATCCATATAGGATTCCATCCAGTCCAACTTTCCCTTTGCCTGGCCCTCACAGGGTATCAAATACTTAGGAATTCCTATTCATAGAGACCTCTCCCATCTATGTTATCTTAATTTTGGGCCACGGTTGGCAAGTTAGAACTGTAAGATTCACTACGTGAACCACTGGTGTTTTGTGGAAAAGCACATGTACACTGCGTTCCAAATTATTATGCAAAAAGTGTTTAGGAGTGATAAGGGAAGAATTTGTTTGTTTGTCAGTTAAACTCATTGATGGTGATGTGTGTCAGGGCTCTTTATATCACTGTAAGCAATTGCAGACACCTGTGCTAATTAGTTTGGCAGGTGTGTCCAATGAAAGGCAAGACTACTTAAGAAGGCTGCCTCACATTATTAAGCAGCCTACATTTTCTGCCAAAATGGGAAAGAAAAAGGATGTGTCGGCTGCTGAGAAGCAACAAATTGTGGAGTGTTTAGGTCAAGGCATGACTTCAATCAACATTGTGTGATGATCAGGATGAAGTGTCTTGGCAATCAAGAAGTATGTAGCTGATTCACAGTACACACGTGTGCGTGCTGATAAGGGCAAATTGAGGACTTTTTCCTACAGGCAATTACGTCAGGTTGAAAGAGCAGCGGCAAAAAAGCCTTGTCATAGCAGTAGACAAGTTTTTGAAGCTGCTTGTGCCTCCAACGTCCCCCGAACAACAAGATGCAGGGTCCTTCAGAGGTTTGCAGCTGTGCATACGCCATCCTGTCGACCTCCTCTATCCACTTCACACAAGCAGAAACGGCTCCAGTGGGCCAAACATTACATGAAGACTGATTTCAAAACTGTTTTGTTCACGGATGAGTGCCGTGCAGCGCTCGATGGTCCAGATGGATGGAGTGGAGGATGGCTGGTTGATGGACACCCCACGCAAACACGGCTACAGCGCCAACAAGGAGGAGGTGGAGTAATGTTTTGGGCTGGAATCATGGGGAGAGAGATTGTCGGCCCCTTTAGGATCCCTGAAGGCGCTAAAGATGAACTCCATAATGTATGTGGATTTTGTCAAACAGCACTTCCTGCCATGGTTCAAGAAGAAGAACCGTGTATTTCACAGCAAGATCATTTTTCTGCATGATAATGCACCATCTCATGCTGCACATAAAACATCTGCATCTCTGGCTGATATGGGCATAAAAGGGGACAAACTTATGGTGTGACCCCCATGCTCACCTGACCTGTACCCCATTCAGAACCTTTGGAGCATCATTAAAAGGAGTGTCTATGATGGCGGGAGGCAGTTCACATCTAAGCAACAGCTCTGGGAGGGTATTCTGTCCTCATGCAAAGCAATTGAAGCAGAAACCATCCAAAACCTGACAAATTCAATGGACGAGAGAGTTCAGAAGCTCCTTTCGAACAAGGGGTCCTATGTGAAAATGTAACATCACCTAGAATAAAGTTTTGAGTTGAAAACTGTTTGATTTCAGTTTCTAACAACCTGCTAATGCTTATAATTTCAAAAATGACCATTTTTTTGGTCTTTATTAAAATGAAAAGGTTGATCGAAAAGTTTGGGGGATCTAAGAGTGTGGCAACCCAGTAGTCATGATTACTTCGAATTCTGACAATATGAGGGTCATGCTGCAGGTAGTGCAGCAAGAAGGCACTTATGTGTCTTGCGCATCTCGGAGCCCCAAAATTATTTTCCGGGCTAGATGCAGCTAAAAATTATTATTAATTTTAAATCTGGTGAAGCTTTAGTATAGATGGCCTAATAGGATCAGTGATGCACACTGCTACAAAGCCCAAATTATTTTCCAGTCAAGATACAGATAAACATGTTTAGTAATTTTAAATCTGGTGTAGCTTATTATAGATGGCCTAATAGAATCAGTGCTGCACACTGCTACAAAGCCCAAATTATTTTCCAGCCAAGATACAGATAAACATGATTAGTAATTTGAAAGCTTAAAACGGTTGGTAGGGTGATTTTAACCAATTATCAAGCTTTTACTCTCCCCAGGATGACACAGGGGTAGAAAAGTCGTTTCGGATCCATGATTTGTTCATCTTTATGAAGGTGAGTCTGTCTACATTATCAGTGGAGAGCCGCGTGCGCTTATCTGTCAGCACACCACCAGCAGTGCTGAACACACGTTCAGACAGAACGCTGGCTGCGGGGCATGACAAGATCTCCAAGGCGTAAGTGGCTAGCTCCGGCCATTTATCCAGATTGGAAGCCCAAAAAGAGCAAGGGTCCAGTGACACAGTCGTGGCTTCAATGTTTACTTGGAGATACTCCTGTACCATCGTCTCTAGGCGTTGACTATGTGTCAGACTTCTTGTCTCCTGTGGAATTGCAAAGGATGGGCTAAAAAAGTGGTGAAATGATTCCGCAAAATTGATGTTACCAGCAGATACTGTGGTTCTGTTACGGTTTGAGTGCTGAACACTTGACGGTCCCACGGTTGGCAAGTTGGAACTGTGAGATTCACTACGTGCACCACTGTTTTTTTGTGGAAAAGCACATGTAAGATTCTGCAACAGTCTCTGCTGATACTCCTGCATGCGTGCATCCCTTTCTATGGCAGGAATAATTTCTGCAAATTTACTTTTGTACCGGGGATCTAACAGTGTGGCAACCCAGTAGTCAGGATTATTTCTAATTCTCACAATTCGAGGGTCATGTTGCAGGTAGTGCAGCAAGAAGGCACTCGTGTGTTGCGCATCCAGGAGCACCAAGTCCCTGTTGTGTTGGTGGCGAGGTAACAATCATGCTTCCTTCCTCTGTCCTCTCCCCCCAACCTCGCACAACAGAAATGTGATCAAGGTCTCCCTCATCTGATGAGTCTTCCATCAGTTCGTCCTCCACTTCTTCCTGGGCTCCTGCACCTTCCTCACTAGTTTGGCTGCTACCATGCGCCCTGGTAAAACCATCTCCCCCACCCTCACATGCCTGCCACCTTGGTGCTGCCGACCGTCTGGACC
The DNA here is from genome assembly GCF_046119375.1 of Phyllobates terribilis. Classification (NCBI taxonomy): domain Eukaryota; kingdom Metazoa; phylum Chordata; class Amphibia; order Anura; family Dendrobatidae; genus Phyllobates; species Phyllobates terribilis. Next base: position 299,705,679 of record NW_027362771.1, read on the forward strand.
TTGCAGATGTTAGCCCTTCCGCATACAACTCCTCCTCCTCTACTTCCTCCACCTCCTCTTGTGCCACCACCTGACTCCGAATTCTGTTTAACATGTGCTCCAGCATGTAAATCACCGGAATAGTCATGCTGATAATGGCATCGTCAGCACTAAATATCTTCGTCGCCATTTCAAAACTGTGCAGAAGGGTGCATAGGTCCCTGAACTGAGACCACTCCTCCAGCGTGATTTGCCCCACCTCTGAATCTCGTTGGCCCAGGCTATACGTCAGAACGTATTGCACCAGGGCTTGTCGGTGCTGCCACAGTCGCTGCAACATGTGCAAAGTTGAATTCCACCGGGTAGGCACATCGCATTTTAGCCGGTGAAGTGGCAGGCCCAACGACTTCTGTAGAGATGTAAGTCGCTGAGCTGCGGGATGCGAACGGCGGAAGTGAGCACACAGCGACCGTGCCCTCTGCAGAAGGCCATCTAGTCTGGGATAGTGGGCTAAAAATTGCTGGACAACCAGGTTCAACACGTGAGCCATACAAGGCACGTGTGTGACATTGCCCCGGTGAAGGGCCGCACCCAGGTTTGCAGCATTGTCGCACACGGCCTTCCCTGGTTTCAGGTCCAGTGGAGACAACCATTCATGAAATTGGTTCTCCAGAGCTGACCACAACTCCTCAGCTGTGTGACTCACATTTCCCAGACATTTCAATGTAAAAACCGCCTGATGACGTTGAGCCCTACTGCCAGCATAGTAAGGAGGTGTGCAGGATCCCTTCTGCGCAGTTAGAAAGCTTGTGGCATGACCAGACAGGTTTTGGGTGCAGGTGGAAGACCGAGAGGAGGTTGAGGAGGCAGAAGCAGTGGAGGAACTTTGACATAAAGAGGATTGACGCACAACTCGTGGGGATGGCAAGACTTGGACAGCAGCCCCTTGTCCTGCTGTCACCATAGTTACCCAGTGCCCAGTCAGCGACATGTAACGCTCCTGTCCATGCCTACTCGTCCAAGTGTCTGTGGTGAAATGCACCCTGTCACACACAGAGTTTCTCAAAGAAGCGGTGATGTTGTGTGCGACATGCTGGTGGAGCGCAGGCACACCTTTCTTTGAGAAGTAGTGCCGACTGGGCATCTGGTACTGGGGCACTGCGACGGACATAAGGTCTCGAAAATCCTCTGTGTCCACCAGGCGGAAAGGCAGCATTTCTGTAGCCAAGAGCTTGCAGATGGTGAAATTCAACCTCTTAGCTTTCTCATGGCTAGGAGGAAATGGTCTTTTACTTGTCCACATCTGAGGGACCGAGGGCTGGCTATTGTGCTTAGACGGGGTTGATAAGGGTGTCCCCGGCAAACTGCCGGTCTGTGAGGAAGATGCAGATGGACATGTTAGGTTGCCTTGATCCAAAGGTGGTGCTATCGATGTCGGACAGCGCTCAACACCAGCTGGTGTTACCACCTCCAAAGAAAATGATGACCTGCCAATCACGCTGGCTGTTGCGGGTAAAGAGGTGGCAGGTCTGCGCCCCAAAACAGGTGTGACTGCTGTACCCCCAGTCACAGAGGATGAAGAGGCCGCGGATGCACAAGATATGGCAGACGGTGGTTGGCCCGGCCGGCTAGGCCGCATTGTAGCACACTGAGCTTCCCACTGCAACTTATGCTTCATGTCCATGTGCCGGTTCATGCATGAAGTACTCAAACTATGTATTTTTTGGCCTCTACTTAGCTTTTGCTGACAAATGTTACAGATAACACGAGTTGGGTCATCTTTATCGATCTGAAAAAATGCCCAGGCTATGCAAGGCTTAGCACCCATGCGACCTGAAGAGCCACCACGACTTGTGGTGAGAGGCAGAGTTGTGTTTGAGGATGCAGTTGTTGACGTGCTTCCAGTACTAAGTCTCTGTCCAGGAAGGCGCAACCTGACCTCGTCATCACTAGCATCTTCCTCCACCTCCTCTGCTGACCTCATCTCTTGGCTGACTGTGGGTTGACAGTAAGTGGGATCTCCGACCTCATCATCATCACCCTGTGCGTTATCACACCCGTCGTCCTCAGAGCCAACCTTTACCTGCCCTGACAAAAAACTAAAATTGTCGCTTTCAATCAGGTATTTGAGTCTTATCATCGTCTTCCTCATTGTCTCCACCAACAGGAGTTACAGTTTGGGAATGAGGGTCTACATTATGGTCAGAACCTTCTGCGTCTGGTCCTGGATCCGACTCATAAAGATTCTGGGCATCAGTGCAGATCATTTCCTCGTCTGGATTCACAGAAGCGCTGGAGTCGACCTCTGATTCCCAGGCTATAGTATGAGTAAACAGCTCTGCAGACTCAACCATCTGTTCTACCTCATACTCAGACGGGCAGCTGGAGATTTGGGAGCTGTGAGGAAGCAAGTGCGATTGGGGTGACACCTTTGAGGACTGGAGTATTTGTGATGTTGAAGTTGATGTGGAGGAGAGCCCACTTAAAGGAGCACTTGATATCCGTTGAAGCACCTGCTGTTTTTGTGCCTCATCTGGAATTTGTAGCGATTGGCGTGGCCGTAAGAAAGGGATCTTATCACATTGTCCGCTAAAAGAAGTAGACATTTTAGTTTGGCTGGAAGATGGTCTTTCTTCTGCAGATGTTACTGTTGCTTTAACACCTACCCCACGGACACAACCTTTTTTCCCCTTCCCAACACGCCTATTCCCCTTTCCACCAGCAGCAGGCCTTTTTCCACTCATTTTGGTGGTTAACTAATTCACAACTCTGGAGTTGTTTGCACAAAAAAACAATGGATGGGAACCGAGCAGAGCTGAGTGGCCAAACTGTGGTATTAGGCCAAAACTATTGGCTGGGTTAGATGCAGAAAAAAATTATATTCAATTTGCAACCTGATGGAGGTCTGTATAGATGGATTAATAGAACAAGTCCCACACACAGCTAGAAGCCCAATATTTTTTCAGAGGTAGATGCAGAAAAAAATATATTCAGTTTGCAACCTGATGGAGGTCAGTATAGATGGACTAATACAACAAGTCCCACACACAGCTAGAAGCCCAATATTTTTTCAGAGGTAGATGCAGAAAAAAATATATTCAGTTTGCAACCTGATGGAGGTCTGTATAGATGGATTAATAGAACAAGTCCCACACAAAGCTAGAAGCCCAATATTTTTTCAGAGGTAGATGCAGAAAAAAATATATTCAGTTTGCAACCTGATGGAGGTCTGTATAGATGGATTAATAGAACAAGTCCCACACACAGCTAGAAGCCCAATATTTTTTCAAAGGTAGATGCAGAAAAAAATATATTCAGTTTGCAACCTGATGGAGGTCTGTATAGATGGATTAATAGAACAAGTCCCACACACAGCTAGAAGCCCAATATTTTTTCAGAGGTAGATGCAGAAAAAAATATATTCAGTTTGCAACCTGATGGAGGTCTGTATAGATGGATTAATAGAACAAGTCCCACACACAGCTAGAAGCCCAATATTTTTTCAGAGGTAGATGCAGAAAAAAATATATTCAGTTTGCAACCTGATGGAGGTCTGTATAGATGGATTAATAGAACAAGTCCCACACACAGCTAGAAGCCCAATATTTTTTCAGAGGTAGATGCAGAAAAAAATATATTCAGTTTGCAACCTGATGGAGGTCTGTATAGATGGATTAATAGAACAAGTCCCACACACAGCTAGAAGCCCAATATTTTTTCAGAGGTAGATGCAGAAAAAAATATATTCAGTTTGCAACCTGATGGAGGTCTGTATAGATGTATTAATAGAACAAGTCCCACACACAGCTAGAAGCCCAATATTTTTTCAGAGGTAGATGCAGAAAAATATATATTCAGTTTGCAATCTGATGGAGGTCAGTATAGATGGACTAATACAACAAGTCCCACACACAGCTAGAAGCCCAATATTTTTTCAGAGGTAGATGCAGAAAAAAATATATTCAGTTTGCAACCTGATGGAAGTCAGTATAGATGGACTAATACAACAAGTCCCACACACAGCTAGAAGCCCAATATTTTTTCAGAGGTAGATGCAGAAAAAAATATATTCAGTTTGCAACCTGATGGAGGTCTGTATAGATGGATTAATAGAACAAGTCCCACACACAGCTAGAAGCCCAATATTTTTTCAGAGGTAGATGCAGAAAAAAATATATTCAGTTTGCAACCTGGTGGAGGTCTGTATAGATGGATTAATAGAACAAGTCCCACACACAGCTAGAAGCCCAATATTTTTTCAGAGCTAGATGCAGAAAAAAATTCTATTCAATTTGCAACCTGATGGAGGTCAGTATAGATGGACTAATAGAATGATGCTATGCCCAAAAGATTTTACTTCACTAGGTGCAGTAAAAAAATTGGTATTCTATACACAGGTGGTATATCTTGCAACACAGATAGGCTACTCCACTGACTAACACACTCTGCAATAGGCCAAAAAGGATTAGCTTTGCTAGATTCAGCCAAATGCTGTGAAAAAAACTTGCACAGCACTGGCACAGACCTGCCTGGCAAAAACTGATAGGAACTGATGTAACCTAGTCCTGAAAAGGACTCCAATTACAATTAGTCTTTACTCCCACAATCTATCTATTTAAGAGCACAGACCTGCCTGATAAAAGTCATAGGAAATGCTGTAACCTAGTCCTTAAAAGGACTGCAATCACAACTATTCCCTACTCCCAAGCTATCTGTAGATTTGTGCGAAAATTGGCTTGAAATTAACAAGGTATAGCGCACACAGCAACAGCGGTGCCGTCTAACAAGCAGCTGCAGCAGTGAGAAAATGGTGGCGACGGGGAAAATGGCTTGGTCTTATAGGGCAAGGACATGTGACATACACTGCCAATGACACATGCCCTTGCTTGTGTGAAAAAAAGCACTTCGCTCCGTGTGTGTGCTGCTGATAGGCTGACAGATTGCACCTCCCCACTGCAAATGCGGGAAAGAGAAAAAAAAATGGAGATCTTCATTGTTCCTGCAGAGATCCATCCCCTGCCCCTCCCCCCACCCCGCTGTACACTCAAACTGCGTATTAACATTAATTTTCATCATTATTGAGAAAAAATCCAGTTATGATTTTGGTGCACGAACAGTTATCGAACATAACCTCGAACAGCCGAATTTTTCTCAAATTGTTCGTGTTCGCCGAACGTCTCGAACACCGCCCAAAACAGCTCGAATTTGAGATTGGCGAACAGTTCGAGTAGAACAACGCTCATCTCTAGTGATTAGGAACATCCTGGGTGACCTGGCAAAAGTGCGCTCGCTGGAGTATGAGAGGCTGGGTGCAGGGAGGGCTTCCCTTCTATGGAGGGGGTTCTCATTCAATGTGCCCTAGGGAGAGTTAGGTTACGCGTGTCTGTGATAGGGTGAGTTAGTCTCCTTCTATACTTTATATTTATTTGTAGGGTCAGGTAGTCGTGTAGGGTCAGGGAGGGACAGACAGGGACAGTCATCAGGAATAGGTAGTTTAGTATTAGGTTGGTAGTGAGGGTCAGTGAGGGACAGGTAGGGACAGGTAGGGAAAGATTGGTAGGGCGGTAGGGACAGTTTTTTTTTTTTTTTCTTTAATATTGAGGGACAGGGTGTTGTGTGTTAGATTAGGGTGAGAGCCTCTGTAGTCTCCAGTTTCCTCGTGGTGGGCTGCTCCCCTCACATTGTAGTTTTTTGTTTTGCGGTATCGGAATCAGAATATAGGGCTTGCAAGCACTGAACTTGGGTCTGATTTTTGATTTATGGTTGGTTCTTTGTGGTTTGAAATTATCATGTTACTGCTAAGTGTTAAAACAGACTTTTTATGTTGTGTATTGTATGTATATGTGTATTATATGTATATATATGTGTATTGCGTGTGGGGGGGTGTAGTTTTAGGTTAGGTGGGGGGTTTCAGGGGGGGAGGGGGAAGGGGTGTTTTTGTAAAAGAAAGAAAAATGGACATCCTGCGGGATGCGGGAAAAGGGACCCTTTTTGCGCGTAAATGGCCACAAACTTTCGTGGGACCTTGTTGGTGTTAAGAGGCCACAGACTTTCGTGGGACCTTGGGTGTTTAAAAATGGTGGTGGGGGAAAAAAAAAAAAAATTGAAAAAAAAAAATAATAATTTTTTGTGTGTAGAGTGTTAGTTTTGGCCAGGTGGCCCATCTCTTATTTTTGGGCGGTGGGCCAGTTATTTAGTTTTCCTTTTTGGGGTTAGGTGTGAATGTGCAGGTATGAATGTTGCGGATGTTAGGGGTCTTGTGCGCTTTAGGGCGTGGCCTGGCTGGTAGGTACGGAAGGTCTTCCCTTGCTGGGGGGTCTTTTGGAAAAACGAAGACGTTTTGTGTCTTGTGTTTCGTGTCAAGTGTCATGTGTTAGTTTGTTGGACTCTATATAATTTTGGATTTGGGCTATGTCTTGCTGGGGTTTTTGTTTTTCTTGTATAATGTATTTGTGGTTTATATTTGTGTTTTGTTTTTGTGCTTTTGTACTTTTATATAAAATAAAAAAAAGAGTTCCAGCTCCAGTAGCATCCACTAAAGCTGCTGCAGCTAAAAAGCTTTTATAAGGATCGAGCTTGGCGGTCCACCGCAAGGCGTCCTACCACCAGTCCCAGCCCCTGTGCCTTGGGGTGCCTCCCCGATGCTCTTTACTGAGTGTCCCGGGGGCCTGAACCATTTCCTTTGAAAAAATTAAGTGTCCAAACTACAGGTGGTGTAGCTTGCTTAACAGCTGGGATAATCCGCTGACTAGCAGACACTGCTACTAGGCACAAAGTATTTCCTGGGCTAGATACAGTTAAAAATTTGTAATTAGATACTCTCGTTGGATGCTGAGAAAGCATTCCATAGAGTCTCCTGGCACGCCATATATTATTCTCTTAAAAAGCTTGGGGTAGGGGTCTAGGGGACTCTTTTATAGGCAAAATCACGGCCCTGTATCGCAATACATCACCTAGGCTGAAGATAAATGGAACATTTTCATCACCTTTCATAATCATCAATGGGATAAGGCAGGGATGTCCTCTGTCTCCTCTCTTATACATCCTAGTGATTGAGCACCTGCTCTCATCAATTCGCCATAACCCCAATATTAGGTGTATTGAGGTGGGAGGCACCGAGTACAAGTGCTCTGCATTTGCTGATGATGTCCTGGTATATATCACTCAATCACATATATCCATCCCTGCTGTTATGGCTGAAATAGATCACTTTGTTACATGGTCAAATTTTAAAATCAATGCAGCGAAGTCTGAGGCCTTCGATGTCTCCCTCCCCAAATCCATACAGGATTCCATCCAGTCCCACTTTCCCTTTGCCTGGCCCTCACAGGGTATCAAATACTTAGGAATTCATATTCATAGAGACCTCTCCCGTCTATGTTATATTAATTTTGGGCCTTTTATTGAACAACTCCATACAGACCACGGTTGGCAAGTTAGAACTGTAAGATTCACTACGTGAACCACTGGTGTTTTGTGGAAAAGCACATGTACACTGTGTTCCAAATTATTATTCAAAAAGTGTTTAGGAGTGCTAAGGGAAGAATTTGTTTGTTTGTCAGTTAAACTCATTGATGGTGATGTGTGTCAGGGCTCTTTATATCACTGTAAGCAATTGCAGACACCTGTGCTAATTAGTTTGGCAGGTGTGTCCAATGAAAGGCAAGACTACTTAAGAAGGCTGTCCCACATTATTAAGCAGCCTACATTTTCTGCCAAAATGGGAAAGAAAAAGGATGTGTCGGCTGCTGAGAAACAACAAATTGTGGAGTGCTTAGGTCAAGGCATGACTACAATCAACATTGCCAAGACACTTCATCCTGATCATCGCACAATCAAGAAGTATGTAGCTGATTCACAGTACACACGTGTGCGTGCTGATAAGGGAAAATTGAGGACTCTTTCCTACAGGCAATTACGTCAGGTTAAAAGAGCAGCGGCAAAAAAGCCTTGTCATAGCAGCAGACAAGTTTTTGAAGCTGCTGGTGCCTCCAACGTCCCCCGAACAACAAGATGCAGGGTCCTTCAGAGGTTTGCAGCTGTGCGTAAGCCATCCTGTCGACCTCCTCTATCCACTGTACACAAGCAGAAGCGGCTCCAGTGGGCCAAACAATACATGAACATTGACTTCAAAACTGTTTTGTTCACCGATGAGTGCCGTGCAATGCTCGATGGTCCAGATGGATGGAGTGGAGGATGGCTGGTTGATGGACACCCCATGCAAACACGGCTACGGTGCCAACAAGGAGGAGGTGGAGTAATATTTTGGGCTGGAATCATGGGGAGAGAGATTGTCGGCCCCTTTAGGATCCCTGAAGGGGTAAAGATGAACTCCATAATGTATGTGGAGTTTCTCAAACAGCACTTCCTGCCATGGTTCAAGAAGAGGAACCGTGTATTCCGCAGCAAGATCATTTTCATGCATGATAATGCACCGTCTCATGCTGCACATAACACATCTGCATCTCTGGCTGATATGGTCATAAAAGGGGACAAACTTATGGTGTGACCCCCATGCTCCCCTGACCTCAACCCCATTGAGAACCTCTGGAGCATCATCAAAAGGAGTGCCTATGATGGCGGGAGGCAGTTCACATCTAAGCAACAGCTCTGGGAGGGTATTCTGTCCTCATGCAAAACAATTGAAGCAGAAACCATCCAAAACCTGACAAATTCAATGGACGAGAGAGTTCAGAAGCTCCTTTCGAACAAGGGGTCCTATGTGCAAATGTAACATCACCTAGAATAAAGTTTTGAGTTGAAAACTCTTTGATTTCAGTTTCTAATAACCTGCTAATGCTTATAATTTCAAAAATGACCATTTTTTTGTTCTTTATTAAAATGAAAAGGTTGATCGAAGAGTGTGGGGGATCTAAGAGTGTGGCAACCCAGTAGTCAGGATTATTTTGAATTCTGACAATCTGAGGGTCATGTTGCAGGTAGTGCAGCAAGAAGGCACTCATGTGTCTTGCGCATCTAGGAGCCCCAAAATTATTTTCCGGGCTAGATGCAGCTAATAATTATTATTAATTTGAAAGCTGGTGGAGCTTAGTATAGATGGCCTAATAGAATCAGTACTGCAAACTGCTACAAGGCCCAAATTATTTTCCAGCCAAGATACAGATAAACATGATTAGTAATTTTAAATCTGGTGGAGTTTAGTATAGATGGCCTAATAGAATCAGTACTGCAAACTGTTACAAGGCCCAAATTATTTTCCAGCCAAGATACAGATAAACATGGTTAGTAATTTTAAATCTGGTGGAGTTTAGTATAGATGGCCTAATATAATCAGTACGGCAAACTGCTACAAGGCCCAAATTATTTTCCAGCCAAGATACAGATAAACATGATTAGTAATTTTAAATCTGGTGGAGTTAAATATAGATGGCCTAATAGAATCAGTACTGCACACTGCTACAAGGCCCAAATTATTTTCCAGCCAAGATACAGATAAACATGATTAGTAATTTGAAAGCTTAAAACGGTTGGTGAGGTGATTTTAATAAATCATCAAGCTTTTACTCTCCCCAGGATGACACAGGGGTAGAAAAGTCGTTTCGGATCCATGATTTGTTCATCTTTATGAACGTGAGTCTGTCTACATTATCAGTGGAGAGCCGCGTGCGCTTATCTGTCAGCACACCACCAGCAGTGCTGAACACACGTTCAGACAGAACGCTGGCTGCGGGGCATGACAAGATCTCCAAGGCGTAAGTGGCGAGCTCCGGTCATTTATCCAGATTGGAAGCCCAAAAAGAGCAAGGGTCCAGTGAACAGTCATGGCTTCAATGTTTACTTGGAGATACTCCTGTACCATCGTCTCTAGGCGTTGACTATGTGTCAGACTTCTTGTCTCCTGTGGCCTTGCAAAGGATGGGCTAAAAAAGTGGTGAAATGATTCCGCAAAATTGATGTTACCAGCAGATACTGTGTTTCTGTTACGTTTTGAGTGCTGAATAATCGACGGTCCCACGGTTGGCAAATTGGAACTGTGAGATTCACTACGTGCACCACTGGTGTTTTGTGGAAAAGCACATGTAAGATTCTGCAACAGTCTCTACTGATACTCCTGCATGCGTGCATCCATTTCTATGGCAGGAATAATTTCTGCAAATTTACTTTTGTACCGGGGATCTAACAGTGTGGCAACCCAGTAGTCAGGATTATTTCTAATTCTCACAATTCGAGGGTCATGTTGCAGGTAGTGCAGCAAGAAGGCACTCATGTGTCTTGCGCATCTAGGAGCACCAAGTCCCTGTTGTGTTGGTGGCGAGGTAACAATCATGCTTCCTTCCTCTGCCCTCTTCCCCCAACCTCGGACAACAGAAATGTGATCAAGGTCTTCCTCATCTGATGAGTCTTCCATCAGTTCGTCCTCCACTTCTTCCTGGGCTCCTGCACCTTCCTCACTAGTTTGGCTGCTACCATGCGCCCTGGTAAAACCATCTCCCCCCACCCTCACATGCCTGCCACCTTGGTGCTGCCGACCATCTGGACCTTGCAGATGTTAGCCCTTCTGCATACAACTCCTCCTCCTCTACTTCCTCCTACTCCTCTGGTGCCACCACCTGACTCTGAATTCTGTTTAACATGTGCTCCAGCATGTAAATCACCAGAATAGTCATGCTGATAATGGCATTGTCAGCACTAAACATCTTCGTCGCCATTTCAAAACAGTGCAGAAGGGTGAATAGGTCCCTGATCTGAGACCACTCCTCCAGCGTGATTTGCCCCACCTCTGGATCTCGTTGGCCCAGGCTAAACGAAAGAACATATTGCACCAGGGCTTGTCAGTGCTGCCACTGTCGCTGCAACATGTGCAGAGTTGAATTCCACCGGGTAGGCACATCGGATTTTAGCCGGTGAAGTGGCAGGCCCAACGACTTCTGTAGAGATGTAAGTCGCTGAGCTGCGGGATGCGAACGGCGGAAGTGAGCACACAGCGACTATGCCCTCTGCAGAAGGCCAACTAGTCCGGGATAGTGGGCTAAAAATAGCTGGACAACCAGGTTCAACACGTGAGCCATACAAGGCACGTGTGTGACATTGCCCCGGCGAAGGGCCGCACCCGGGTTTGCAGCATTGTCGCACACGGCCTTCCCTAGTTTCAGGTCCAGTGGAGACAACCATTCATGAAACTCGTTCTCCAGAGCTGACCACAACTCCTCAGCTGTGTGACTCACATTTCCCAGACATTTCAAAATAAAAACCGCCTGATGACTTTGAGCCCTGCTGCCAGCATAGTAAGGAGGTGTGCAGGATCCCTTCTGCGCAGTTAGAAAGCTTGTGGCATGACCAGACAGGCTTTGGGTGCAGGTGGAGGACCGAGAGGAGGTTGAGGAGGTAGAAGCAGTGGAGGACCTTCGAGATAAAGAGGATTAATGCACAACTTGTGGGGACGGCAAGACTTGGACAGCAGCCCCTTGTCCTGCTGTCACCATAGTTACCCAGTGCCCAGTCAGCGACATGTAACGCCCCTGTCCATGCCTACTCGTCCAAGTGTCTGTGGTGAAATGCACCCTGTCACACACAGAGTTTCTCAAAGAAGCGGTGATGTTGTGTGCGACATGCTGGTGGAGCGCAGGCACGCCTTTCTTTGAGAAGTAGTGCCGACTGGGCATCTGGTACTGGGGCACTGCGAAGGACATAAGGTCTCGAAAATCCTCTGCGTCCACCTGGCGGAAAGGCAGCATTTCTGTAGCCAAGAGCTTGCAGATGGTGAAATTCAACCTCTTAGCTTTCTCATGGCTAGGAGGAAATGGTCTTTTACTTGTCCACATCTGAGGGACCGAGGGCTGGCTGTTGTGCTTAGACGGGGTTGAGAAGGGTGTCCCCGGCAAACTGCCGGTCTATGAGGAAGATGCAGGCGGACATGTTAGGTTGCCTTGATCCAAAGGTGGTGCTATCGATGTCGGACAGCGCTGAACACCAGCTGGTGTTTCCACCTCCAAAGAAAATGATGACCTGCCAATCACGCTGGCTGTTGCGGGTAAAGAGGTGGCAGGTCTGCGTCCCAAAACAGGTGTGACTGCTGTCCCCCCAGTCACAGAGGATGAAGAGGCCGCGGATGCACAAGATATGGCAGACGGTGGTTGGTCCGGCCGGCTAGGCCGCATTGTAGCACAGTGAGCTTCCCACTGCAACTTATGCTTTATGTCCATGTGCCGGTTCATGCATGAAGTACTCAAACTATGTATTTTTTGGCCTCTACTTAGCTTTTGCTGACAAATGTTACAGATAACACGAGTTGCGTCATCCTTATAGATCTGAAAAAATGCCCAGGCTATGCAAGGCTTAGCACCCATGCGACCTGAAGAGCCACCACGACTTGTGGTCAGAGGCAGAGTTGTGTTTGAGGATGCAGTTGTTGACGTGCTTCCAGTACTACACCTCTGTCCAGGAAGGCACAACCTGACCTCGTCGTCACTAGCATCCTCCTAAACCTCCTCTGCTGACCTCATCGACTGGCTGACTGTGGGTTGACAGTAAGTGGGATCTCCAACCTCGTCATCATCACCCTGTGTGTTATCACAACCGTCGTCCTCAAAGCCAACCTCTTCCTGCCCTGACAAAAAACTCAAGTTGTCGCTCCAATCAGGTATTTGAGTCTCATCATCGTCTTCCTCATTGTCTCCACCAACAGGAGTTACAGTTTGGGAACGAGGGTCTACATTATGGTCAGAACCTTCTGCGTCTGGTCCTGGATCCGACTCATAAAGATTCTGGGCATCAGTGCAGATCATTTCCTCGTCTGGATTCACAGAAGCTCTGGAGCCGACCTCTGATTCCCAGGCTATAGTATGAGTAAACAGCTCTGCAGACTCAAATATCTGTTCTACCCCATACTCAGACGGGCAGCTGGAGACTTGAGAGCTGTGAGGAAGCAAGTGCGATTGGGGTGACACCTCTGAGGGCTGGAGTATTTGTGATGTTGAAGTTGAGGTGGAGGAGAGCCCACTTAAAGGAGCACTTGATATCCGTTGAAGCACCTGCTGTTTTTGTGCCTCATCTGGAATTTGTAGCGATTGGCGTGGCCGTAAGAACGGGATCTTATCACATTGTCCGCTAAAAGAAGTAGACATCTTAGTTTGGTCTTTCTTCTGCAGATGTTACTGTTGCTTTAACACCTACCCCACGGACACAACCTTTTTTTCCCTTCAAAACACGCCTATTCCCCTTTCCACCAGCAGCAGGCCTTTTTCCACTCATTTTGGTGGTTAACTAATTGACAACTCTGGAGTTGTTTGCACAAAGAACAATGGATGGGAACCGAGCAGAGCTGAGTAGTCAAACTTTGGTATTAGCCCAAAAGTATTGGCTGGGTTAGATGCAGTAAAACAATTTTATTACATACACAGGTGGTGGAGGTTAGTACAGATGGACTAATAGAACAAGTCCCATACACTGCTACAAGCCCAAATATTTTTTCAGAGCTAGATGCAGATAAAAATTATTTTGAATTTGAAACCTGGTGGAGGTTAGTATACATGGTCTAATGGAACAAGTCCCACACACTGCTACAAGCTCAAATATTTTTTCAGAGCTAGATGCAGATAAAAATTATTTTGAATTTCCAACCTGGTGGAGGTTAGTACAGATGGACTAATAGAACAAGTCCCACACACTGCTACAAGCCCACATATTTTTTCAGAGCTAGATGCAGATAAAAATTATTTTGAATTTGAAACCTGGTGGAGGTTAGTATAGATGGACTAATAGAACAAGTCCCACACACTGCTACAAGCCCAAATATTTTTTCAGAGCTAGATGCAGATAAAAATTATTTTGAATTTGCAACCTGGTGGAGGTTAATATAGATGGACTAATAGAACAAGTCCCACACACTGCTACAAGCCCAAATATTTTTTCAGAGCTAAATGCAGATAAAAATTATTTTGAATTTGAAACCTGGTGGAGGTTAGTTTAGATGGACTAATAGAATGATGCTATGCCCAAAAGTTTTACTTGGCTAGGTGCAGTAAAAAAATTTGTATTCTATACACAGGTCGTGTAGCTTGCAACACAGACAGGCTACTCCACTGACTAACACACACTGCAAGAGGCCAAAAAGATTTGCTTAGCTAGATTTAGCAAAATGCTGTGAAAAAAGCTTGCACAGCACTGGCACAGACCTGCCTGGCAAAAAGTGATAGGAAATGATGTAACCTAGTCCTCAAAAGGACTGTAGATTTGTGCGAAAATTGGCTTGAAATTATCACTCAAAGTATAGCGCACACAGCAACAGCGGTGCCGTCTAACACGCAGCTGCAGCAGTGAGAAAATGGTGGCTACGTGGAAAATGGCTGGGTCTTATAGGGCAAGGACATGTGACATACACTGCCAATGACACATGCCCTTGCTTGTGTGAAAAAAAGCAGTTCGCTCCGTGTGTGCGCTGATGATAGGCTGACAGATTGTACCTCCCCACTGTAAAAGCGGGAAAGAGAAAAAAAAATGGAGATCTTCATTATTTATGCAGAGATCCATCCCCTGCCCCTCCCCCGCTGTACACTCAAACTGCGCATTAACATTAATTTTCAGCATTACTGAGAAAAAATCCAGTTATGATTTTGGTGCACGAACAGTTATCGAACATAATCTCGAACAGCCGAATTTTTTTCAAATTGTTCGTGGTCGCCGTACGGCTCGAACACCACCCAAAACAGCTTGAATTTGAGATTGGCGAACAGTTCGAGTCGAATACCGCTCATCTCTAGTGAACAGCTCTTCAGAGTGTCCAAGTGTGGGATCAGCGGTCTCTGGGCACTCGGCATGGTGGGAGGAATGAGGTTCAGGGTGAGGAATATGCAGTCCAGACTCACGGCTACTGAGACTTGACCGTGTGGAAGACAGGGTGGTGGTGGTGGTGGTGGTGGCTAAGTGGCTGGAAGCATTATTTGCTATCCAACCAACAACCTTTTGACACTGCTCTGGGTTCAATAGTGGTGTGCTGCGGTCCCCTAGAAATTGGGACAGGAAGGTCAGGCGAGAATATGCGGGTGTTTGCTGTGGCACAATTTCGGCTTGCCCACGGCCTTGTCCTCGGTCTCTGCATGCACCATTACCATCACGTCCAGTTCCCCGTCCCTTGCCACGTGCCTTGCCCATTTTAAATGGAGGACAATATCTTCCACGCTCACTACAAATGACTGAGTTTGGAGCGAATTTATATGTGATCTGTGTGACGGAGAAAACAGAGTTTTAAATACCTGGCCTGTAGGTAACTAGTTTGAACAGCAAACTGCTGTGAATTGCTTCACTGACACACTGAAAGAAATTTTTAATGGAGGCCAGAAATGGCTGTATTTTCTGAAAACATATATGTGATCCGTGTGACGGAGAAACACAGTTTTAAATACCTGGCCTGTAGGTAACTGTTTTGAACAGCAAACCAATGTCAAAAACTTTGCTGACACAGTGAAAAAAAAATTTAATGGAGGCCAGAAATGGCAGTATTTTCTGAAAACGTATATGTGGTCTGTGTGACGGAGAAAACACAGTTTCAAATAGATGGATTTTTAGCGCTGTAATATGGAAAGGACCTGGCTGTATTATGCAGTGCCAACAAGCAAATGCCGCAGAAAAACCGTGTTCTCTGGATTGCTTTTTAAGCAAATAATGAGGATTAAGATGCAAAAAAAATTATTCCTGGCCCCTGAGACCGGGGCCTATTTCCAGAAATATCTAACAGCAGCAGCCAACAGAACTGGAATGGAGCCTCTTTTGCTATATGCACTGCAGTCTGCTATATACACCGCCTGCCTATACACTCTGCCTGCCTGATATCTCTGCAGATGGATTAGTCCTCAGAAGGACTGTTTGTTAAGATGGATCTGCGTAATGTACGGTTTTTCTCCCTACACTACCTAATACACGATCAAATCTCTCCCTGACACAGCAGCAGCTCTCCCTACACTGTCTGATCCGGAGTGACTGTGACGAGCATGGCGGCGCCAGGTCTGATATAGACCTGATGCCGCTGTGCGGCCAGCCTATCATTGTAATGCCCGCAACCAACATGGCTACGGCATTACAGTGCATGGCATGCAATCCCTGCATGTTCATTGACTCTCTAAAGAGCGCCAAACATGCAGGTAGGGGACGCGAGTTCCCACCCGAGCAACCTGGAAATACTAGCCGAGCGCCGAGCTTGTCGAGCACCATGATGCTCGAGCGAGTACCGAGTAGTGGTGAGCACGTTCGCTCATCACTAGTCATTACCCTGGAAAGGATGTTCCTTATCATATTTCCAGGAAAATCCATTTTGGTTTCGTTTTGGTATGTTTTATTGTGAGTTCGTAAAAGTGGCGTAATACCTCTGACAACATTGTTGACAGAAGTGACCTGGGAGTCAGAAATGCTTACAGGGGTCTTCCCCATGATGTCCCCATGTCATTTGAGCACTGTTCCCATCGATTTGGGCAATTTTTAGGCCCTCTGCAGACCGCCGGGGGAGCCGCCCGAAAAATGCTCGAGTTTCCCATAGACTTACATTGGGCTCATTGCTCGGGTCGAGCACCCGAGTATTCCAATGTCCTCGACCCGAGCATCGAGCACCCAAGCATTTTAGTGCTCGCTCATCACTAATAATTATGTACTGGTAACCGGACAGTATATTCTGTAAATAGGAAAACACAGTGCTTAAATTCCCATTTTTGCGTTTCTAGGATAAGAAATGTTACATTTAATATAATTAATAGTTACTATAATGAAGAGCAAGTAGGTGTTCTTGACATTGTAAATTGCTGAAGGAATAAAAATACGATAATACAAAGAACAATTTTACTCGATGCACTGCTTGGTTAGGGCACCATAAATAGTCTCTAAGATAATTCTGTAAAGGTCACAATGAAAATTAACGATAACAATGACATGATGATAATATATATTTTTATAATGTCTTCTAGGAGCACATGTTTAATACCACTTAGTATCGCAACTGAAAGCTTTGTTATTGTAGTTTTTTCTACCCATTGGATCCCTAAGAAAGATTTCTGCTTTCAATGAGTACATTTCATATTTATCCAGCAGTGTTAAAGGGCAGTTGTGATTATAATTAGTGTTTTGTCCAATTTTCAATTACTCCTCTTTAAAACATGTTAAATTTGTCTGATTCTAGTTTTGCCAAAAAACAAGTAACTTCTGAAATGAAATTAAAAATAAAAATAGTCTTCTACTGGAATTGCAGGATTACATAGCCTGAAGGGCAGTAAAAGGATATCGGTTAATACAGTAGATTATATTCCATTTATACTTACTGATAACGTACTGTTACTGTAAGAATTTTAAAACAGCTAAGGGCAGGTGCTGATAACCATATATTCTCTTATCCGAGAGAATCGGGGGGCCCATTATGCAAATCACACTCCCATCAAATTCTGATTGGAGATCAGTGTTGGACTGGAGAACACCAGGCCACTGGGGCCACCAGAGAACATCATTCTTGGGGTTAACCATCTACTTACTATTGAAATAAAGGCTAAAGTCTGCAACAAAAAGGAGGACAGCGCAGTGTACATTAAAGTAAAACCTGTGACACTAAATATCAGAGATTTCGTTAATATTTTTATCTATGTACAGTATTTATTTGTATTACATTGGATTTGATGAATTATGTTGGACCGACATGTGATCTAGTTGGTTAATAAAATGATCAAAGGGAGATGGTGTAGGACAGTGGTTTTGTTTGCTTGTTTTTTAATAAAGTATTTTTGTTTTTTGTAACACTTTATTATAGCATTAGTAATGGATGTATCTGACAGATACCTTTAAATTATTCTCGCTGTTGCTTAGTGTCAGCCAGCTTTGCTTTGTTGCCTTAATTATTGACACCCTTCTGACTAATAATTTACAGGCTAATGCACCATGGAATTTGGGAAAAAGTTCTTACTCCCAGAAACAGACCATCCAATGTGATAGTTTGCGCCTGGGACGTCTGGAAGCCATTATTTTTAGATTAGGAAATAACCAGTATCTAAGGACCTTCCCATCGAGAGAGGAGTGTTGGTTTTGTGTTATGAAAATATGCGGACTCTCATAAAAAGATGAGTAAATAAATTAGGCTGTTTCACATGTCAACATATTATTCTGTGTTAGCTTGAAAGCATAACCAGGTGGTCAATAAGGCAAAAGTTATCTGCTTATATTCTAAACACAGAAATAAATGGCCCCAGCATAGTGGATACAGACTGCTAGATTCTGCATAAATAAATAGAAAAAAATTAATAACATGGGCTCCTCTCACACTACATAACCAGAACAGGTAAAAATGAAAGAAGCAAACTGATACTATCAGGGTGGGATGGTCCATGAAAATTGGTCCTTTCACACCCTTAAAACACAAGCCAGCAGTCACCCCAGAGGCGACCTGTCACATTGAATGGTCCAATTCTGAGGGTAACCCGACTCTTCTCAATAGCCATGTGTTTTCATAGTTGAAGAGGTGATCCAGGATTTTTTTTTACTATGGGCCTAAAAAGTAACAGGCAGGTAGTTGCTCAGAGTAGTCAGTGAATGTTCCTGCCAGTGATTCAGCTACTCCACGTCAACAGAGCAGCCTTTCCTCTTCTGGGTTGCTCTGCCGCTTGGGCGTGACCCCTGATTTCATGCTGACTGACAGCCAGCTTCACACAGTTAGGCAGTGGGGAGCAGCCTGTAAATCAGAATGACGCTGGCACTCATACTTCATCAACAGAGCAGCTGTTTCTCTTCCGGGCTGCTCTGTAGATGGGGCTTGACTTCCGCCGTCGTGCTGAACGGGAAATGGCTGTCAATCAGCATGATGTCGGTAGTCACACCCCCATCAACAGAGCAGAGTGGAAGAGAAAGAGCTGCTCTGTCGTTGTCACATCAGCGGAAACCGCTGAATCGCCGACAGGAGCAGTCAGCAACCACTCTGCGCTGGTAGAGATCGGCACTGGGCACAACAGGCAGGTGGCTAGCAAGTACCTGCCTGTTAGCACATAGGCACATTGTAAAAATAAATAATAGGAAGGGGAACAGCCATTGGGTAGCAGAAAACAACATTGGCTGAATACCAAGTCCCAGTGATAGTAGTGGAAAATTGTCTGTCAGATACATTACTAATGCTGTAATAAAATGTTAAAAAATAAAAATGCTTTATCTAAAAAAAGTATTCCTGGCACCACTCCCCTGTGACCATTTTATTAAAGACATGGATCCCATGCTGGTCCAACATAGTTCATCAAATCCAATGTAGACCAAACTGAAAACCTGCAAAAAGTAAAAGCACTACAAAAACATGACAATAAGCATGAAAGAAATCTCTTATATTGCAGCACTAAAAAGATTCGGAGCACAGTGTACAGTCATCAGTGAACGTGCTGGAAATGGTATACACTCCTCAAAACAGAACTACATATACCTAGCAAGAAATACAGGGGATCGTTAACAAATGTCTTCTCCAGTACATCTTTCCAAAATGTATTAATACATATAAGAAACAGGACAACACTACACTGTGTTCCAAATTATTATGCAAATAATATTTTCTCAGATTTTCCCAAATTACCTATATGAATTGCAGTCATTGTAATTTTCCAGTCAAATAACTATTAGAGTACAATTGAAAGGTTTTTGTACAAACTGCCTATGATAACAGTATATTTTTAAAAAAATAAAAAACTCAAACTGCACTCAAAATGCATGTTCCAAATTATTATGCACAGCAGTTTTCAACCTTTTCATTTTAATAAAGAACAAAAAAATAGTAATTTTCAAAATTATAAGCATTAGCTGGTTATTACGAACTGAAATCAAACAGTTTTCAACTCAAAACTTTATTCTAGGTGATGTTACATTTGCACATAGGACAGCTTGTTCGAAAGGAGCGTCTGAACTCTCACGTCCATTGAATTTGTCAGGTTTTGGATGGTTTCTGCTTCAATTGTTTTGCATGAGGACAGAATACCCTGCACATAACACATCTGCATCTCTGGCTGCTATGGGCATAAAAGGGGACTAACTTATTGTGTGGCACCCATGCTCCCCTGACCTCAACCCCATTGAGAACCTCTGGAGCATCATCAAAAGGAGTGTCTATGATGGCGGGAGGCAGTTCACATCTAAGCAACAGCTCTGGGAGGGTATTCTGTCCTCATGCAAAACAATTGAAGCAGAAAACCATCCAAAACCTGACAAATTCAAAGGACGAGAGAGTTCAGAAGCTCCTTTCGAACAAGGGGTCCTATGTGCAAATGTAACATCACCTAGAATAAAGTTTTGAGTTGAAAACTGTTTGATTTCAGTTTGTAATAACCTGCTAATGCTTATAATTTCAAAAATTACCATTTTTTTGTTCTTTATTAAAATGAAAAGGTTGAAAACTCTGCTGTGCATAATAATTTGGAACATGCTTTTTGAGTGCAGTTTGAGTTTTTTATTTTTTTAAAAATATACTGTTTGTACCATACAGTTTGTACAAAAACCTTTCAATTGTACTCTACTAGTTATTTGACTGGAAAATTACAATGACGGCAATTCATATAGGTAATTTGGGAAAATGTGAGAAAATATTATTTGCATAATAATTTGGAACACAGTGTAGTGATGAGCGAGCATGCTCGCTACTGCTTGGTGCTCGACAGAGCATCTCACTGCTCGAGATGCTCGGTGCTCGCTGAGTATTTCAGGCGTGGCTCGGCGGGAGATCGGGTCTCCTCCATGCATGTTTGGCGCTCTTTACAGAGCCAATGAACATGCAGGGATTGCCTGCCACTCACTGTAATGCCGTAGCCATGATGGTTGTGGCATTAAAGTGATTGGCTGGCCGCACAGCGTCATCAGGTCTATATCAGACCTGGCGCTGCCATGCTCGTCACAGTCTACCCCGGAATCAGGTAGAGTTGGGAGAGGTGCTGCTGAGTAAGGGAGAGATTTGCTTGTTTATAGTTAGTGTAGGTGTACCAAACTATATTAGAGACACATATCCATCTCAAAAAACAGTTCTTCTGAGGACTAATCCATCTGCAGAGATATCAGGCAGACAGTGTATATGTGGCACCCCAGGGGGTCTGGTTGCCACAGTGGTAGAAATACCATGTCTGAGAGCGAGCATGGGTTTTCCTGGTCAGGAGCACTATTGCATGCAACGCCTCCTGCCCCAGTCCAGGGAGGGGAGGAACCTGCCTTTTATAAACTGAATCTGGGGCGGAGTTAGTAGAGTAGAGTAGAGTCAAGTTCTAGTCCGGAGGAAGGGACAGAGAAGCAGTAAGGAGCTCTGGAGGCAACACAGGAGCAGAGAGCCAGGGTTTGGAGCTGATAGAGCTCATCCTGGCAGAAGACGCAGAGAACCGGACACCGGAGTCCAAGGCTGTGAGGATATCCACATCCAGCAGCAGAAACCACCTGGCAGGGGATTTCAGGTCCTCTGGCCATAGAAAGCCCGGAGGCTCAGTCACACGCAAGGGACCGGCACCGCCATCGAGGAGCAGAAGGAACCAAAGGCCCCAAATCACCAGCCATATGGGTGAGCACCACACGGTACACTCAGGTACGTGGGCTACTACACGACTACAGCAGGGTAGCCAGGAAGAGTGCAGTCAGACGGGAAGGCCTACACCTCCACCTGGCCAGGGGGACTCTTGTTCGCTCACAGACTGACCAGGCCTCTAATGTTAGCCAGTACTCCCGGCAGGGCCTTCTTCATTACCAACATTAAAGACCCTGAACTGCACTGCACGGACTCTGAGTCATTTCTGCTGCGCCCATGCACCACAACCCTCACCATCTACACATGCTGCCCTGAGTCTATACTCCTCCCGTGGGGAGTTATACTACACTCTGCTGCGCACCCAACATCAGCCTCAGCGGCCTGCCCCGCAGCAGCGGCTCTCAGTGACCGCAATCCACGGGTGGCGTAGTCGGACATTTAAACATTAAAAACCAAATAAACAGATCCGCCACTGGTTTGACCACCCTGAGCCACGGGACCGGGTCGCCGCCACGGAGACTACAAACCCCCAGCATTACACAGAGACCCGGCTCCCGGTATTCCCCCACACACGGCCCAGGGGGCCCGTCATATATAGGCAGGCAGGGTATATAGCAGACTGCAGTGCACATAGCACAAGATGCTTCATTCAAGTTTTGTCTGCTGCTGCTGTTAGATATTTCTAGAAATAGGCCCAGGTCTCAGGGGCCAGGAATAATTTTTTTTGGATATAAATCCTCATTATTTGCTTAAAAAGCAATCCAGAGAACACCGTTTTTCTGCGTCATTTGTTTGTTGGCACTGCAGAATACAGCCAGGTCCTTTCCAAAATAAAGCGCTAAAAATCCAGATATTTAACCCCTTAAGCCCCGCGGGTGGTTTGCACGTTAATGACCGGGCAAATTTTTACAATTCTGACCACTGTCACTTTATGAGGTAATTACTCTGGAACGCTTCAACGGATCCCCCTGATTCTGAGATTGTTTTTTCATGACATATTGTACTTCATGATTGTGGAAAAATTTCTTCGATATCACTTGCGTTTATTTGTGAAAAAAACGGAAATTTGGCAAAAATTTTGAAAATTTTGCAATTTTCAAAATTTGAATTTTTAAGCCCTGAAATCAGAGCGATATGTCACACAAAAGAGTTAATAAATAACATTTTCCACATGTCTACTTTACATCAGCACAATTTTGGAACCCAAATTTTTTTTTGTTAGGGAGCTATAAGGGTTAAAAATTGATCAGCGATTTCTCATTTTTCCAACAAAATTTACAAAACCATTTTTTTAGGGACCACATCACATTTGAAGTCATTTTGAGAGGTCTTTATGACAGAAAATACCCAAAAGTGACACCATTCTAAAAACTGCACCCCTCAAGGTGCTCAAAACCACATTCAAGAACTTTATTAACCATTCAGGTGCTTCATAGGAATTTTTGGAATGTGGAAGAAAAAAATGAACATTTAACTTTTTTCACAAAAATGTTACTTTAGACCCAATTTTTTTTATTTTCACAGGGGTAGCAAGAAAAAATGGACCACAAAATTTGTTGTGCAATTTCCCCTGGGCACGCAGATACCCAATATTTGGGGAAAAAACACTGTTTGGGCGCACTGTAGGGCTCGGAAGGGAAGGAGCGCCATTTGACTTTTTGATTGTAAAATTTGCTTGAATAATTAGCGGACACCATGTTGCGTTTAGAGAGCCCCTGTGTGCCCAAACATTGGAGCTCCCCCACAAGTGACCCCATTTTGGAAACTAGACCCCCCAAGGCACCTATCTAGATGCATAGTGAGCAGTTGGAACCCCCAGGTGCTTCACAAATTGATTTGTAACAATGAAAAAGTGTTTTTTTTTTCACTTTTTCATTTTTACGAATCAATTTGTGAAGCACCTGGGGGTTGCAACTGCTCACTATGCATCTAGATAGGTGCCTTGGGGGGTCTAGTTTCCAAAATAGGGTCACTTGTGGGGGAGCTCCAATGTTTGGGCACACAGGGACACTCCAAATGCAACATGGTGTCTGCTAACAAATTGAATGGAAAATCGGCTCAAATTGTTAGCGGACACCATGTTGCATTTAGAGAGCCCCTTTGTGCCCAAACATTGGAGCTCCCCCACAAGTGACCCCATTTTGGAAACTAGACCCCCCAAGACACCTATCTAGATGCATAGTGAGCAGTTGGAACCCCCAGGTGCTTCACAAATTGATTCGTAACAATGAAAAAGTGTTTTTTTTTTCACTTTTTCATTTTTACGAATCAATTTGTGAAGCACCTGGGGGTTGCAACTGCTCACTATGCATCTAGATAGGTGCCTTGGGGGGTCTAGTTTCCAAAATGGGGTCACTTGTGGGGGAGCTCCAATGTTTGGGCACACAGGGACACTCCAAATGCAACATGGTGTCTGCTAACAAATTGAATGGAAAATCAGCTCAAATTGTTAGCGGACACCATGTTGCATTTAGAGAGCCCCTTTGTGCCCAAACATTGGAGCTCCCCCACAAGTGACCCCATTTTGGAAACTAGACCCCCCAAGGCACCTATATAGATGCATAGTGAGCAGTTGGAACCCCCAGGTGCTTCACAAATTGATTCGTAACAATGAAAAAGTGTTTTTTTTTCACTTTTTCATTTTTACGAATCAATTTGTGAAGCACCTGGGGGTTGCAACTGCTCACTATGCATCTAGATAGGTGCCTTGGGGGGTCTAGTTTCCAAAATGGGGTCACTTGTGGGGGAGCTCCAATGTTTGGGCACACAGGGACACTCCAAATGCAACATGGTGTCTGCTAACAAATTGAATGGAAAATCGGCTCAAATTGTTAGCGGACACCATGTTGCATTTAGAGAGCCCCTTTGTGCCCAAACATTGGAGCTCCCCCACAAGTGACCCCATTTTGGAAACTAGACCCCCCAAGGCACCTATCTAGATGCATAGTAAGCAGTTGGAACCCCCAGGTGCTTCACAAATTGATTCGTAAAAATGAAAAAGTGAAAAAAAAACAGTTTTTCATTTTTACGAATCAATTTGTGAAGCACCTGGGGGTTCCAACTGCTCAATATGCATCTAGATAGGTGCCTTGGGGGTCTAGTTTCCAAAATGGGGTCACTTGTGGGGGAGCTCCAATGTTTGGGCACACAGGGACTCTTCAAATGCAACATGGTATCCGCTAACAAATTGTCGGCTCAAATTGTTAGCGGACACCATGTTGGGTTTAGAGAGCCCCTGTGTGCCCAAACATTGGAGCTCCCCCACAAATGACCCCATTTTGGAAACTAGACCCCCCAAGGCACCTATCTAGATGCATAGTGAGCAGTTGGAACCCCAAGGTGCTTCACAAATTGATTCGTAACAATGATAAAGTGTTTTTTTTTTCACTATTTCATTTTTACGAATCAATTTGTGAAGCACCTGGGGGTTGCAACTACTCACTATGCATCTAGATAGGTGCCTTGGGGGGTCTAGTTTCCAAAATGGGGTCATTTGTGGGGGAGTTCCAATGTTTGGGCACACAGGGACTCTTCAAATGCAACATGGTATCCGCTAACAAATTGTCAGCTCAAATTGTTAGCGGACACCATGTTGGGTTTAGAGAGCCCCTGTGTGCCCAAACATTGGAGCTCCCCCACAAATGACCCCATTTTGGAAACTAGACCCCCCAAGGCACCTATCTAGATGCATAGTGAGCACTTGGAACCCCCAGGTGCTTCACAAATTGATTCGTAAAAATGAAAAAGTGGAAAAAAAAATACTTTTCCATTTTTACGAATCAATTTGTGAAGCACCTAGGGGTTCCAAGTGCTCACTATGCATCTAGATAGGTGCCTTGGGGGGTCTAGTTTCCAAAATGGGGTCACTTATGGGGGAGCTCCAATGTTTGGGCACAGAGGGGCTCTCCAAACACAACATGGTGTCCGCTAACAATTTGAGCCGACAATTTTTTAGCGGATACCATGTTGCATTTGAAGAGTCCCTGTGTGCCCAAACATTGGAGTTCCCCCACAATTGACCCCATTTTGGAAACTAGATCCCCCAGGGAACTTATATAGATGTGTGGTGAGCCCATTGAACCCCCAGGTGCCTCATAGAAAATCATAATGTTGACTTGTGAAAATAAAAAAAAAACATTTTTTCCACAAAAATCCAAAAAAAAAATATTTTCACAAGGGTACCAGGAGAAATTGCACCCCATAAGTTGTGCAATTTCTCCTGAGTACTCATATACCCCATGTGTTGGAAAAAACTACTGTTTGGGCGCATGTAAGGGCTCGGAAGGGAAGGAGTGACGCTTTTGAATGCAGACTTTGATGGAATGGTCTGCTGGCGTCATGTCATGTTCTCAGAGCCCTTGATGTGCCTAAACAGTGAAATGCCTAACAAGTGCCCCCTTTTTGGTAGTGTTAGTTGATTTTTGAATTTTGTAATGTAGTGTTATACATCAGTTGTGTAGGACAATCTGACGAACACTACACAACTGACGTATGACAACCTGACGAACACTACGTCAGCTGTGCAGTGTTCGTCAGGTTGTCATACGTCAGAAATTAATTCAATAGTCCATCGAAGTATGGTACCTTTTGAAGCAGTGTTTCATACACAGGCCAGGTTTGTCGGGGCAGGTGTCACATTGGTAAATGGTGTCCTTGCGTATTCCCCTTCGGTAACACACTCGGCACCTCTTTTGCGACTTTCCTTTTTTTCCGCTGTGAGGGATCTGCCCTGGGAAATGCTGGCCTGGTACAATTCTTGGTCCTTCAATTCCAGAAGTACTTGGGCCCGCTCTGTCACCGCTGCCAAATATCAGGGCCTTGATAACTGTTTCCTGAAACTGAAGATACGACGCAGAAGTCTGGCCAGCACATCGTGACAGAAGGAAAGCGTTGTGCATTGCCATCTGTACAATGTGCACGGCCAGCTTCTTGTACCACACTCTGGCCTTTCTCAAAGCACTGTATGGCTGGAGGACTTGATCAGAGAGATCAACTCCCCCCATGTACTTGTTGTACCCCACTACACAGTCTGGTTTGACGACCTGTGTAGTGGAACCTCGTACAGTGCTGAGTGTGCTGCCATCACCATGTATGGTGGTCAAGAAAAGGACATCCCTTTTGTCCTTGTACTTGACCATCAACAGGTGGTCGCTACATTGGGCTCTGCTCTCACCCCTTTTGAGCAGCTGCCCAATTAGCGTCTTTGGGAGGCCTTTCTGAATTTTGCGGACAGTACCGCAGGCTGCGGTACATCGCGCAGAGAGGGACTGGAAGAGCGGGATACTTGTATAAAAGTTATTCACGTAGAGGTGATAACCTTTATCAAGCAGTGGGTGCACCAAGTCCCACACAATTTTCCCACTCACTCCCAGAACAGGGGGGCATTCAGGGGGTTCAATCCGGGAGTCCTTCCCTTCATAAACTCTAAACTTGTGAGTGTATCCTGAGGTACTCTCACAAAGTTTATACAGCTTGATCCCATACCTTGCCCTCTTACTGGGCAGGTACTGCCGGAATCCAAGCCGCCCCTTAAAAGAAATTAAGGACTCATCCACACAGATGTCCCTTTGGGGCACGTACACTTCACCAAACTTGTTGTTGAAGTGTTCGATGACCGGCCGAACTTTGAAAAGACGATCAAAGTTCGGGTCATCGCGTGCAGGACACCTTGCATTATCTTGGTAATGCAAGAACTTGTAGATGGCCTGAAAACGTGTCCGGGGCATGACCATTCGGAACACTGGAGTGTTATACAAAACGTCAACACTCCAGTATTGCCGAAGCTCGGGCTTCTTCAAGATCCCCATAAGAAGGACCAAGCCCCAAAACTTCATCACTTCTACTGCGTCTACAGGAGACCAGTTAGAAAATGATGAAGAGGGGTTTTGTTCTAAGAATTGATGAGCGTATAAATTAGTTTGGCCCACCATGAGGTTTATAAAATCCTCAGAGAAAAAGACTTTGAAAAAGTCTATTTCTGTGAGGCCGGTGGTGTCAAACTTGATTCCTGATTCCGCTACGAAATCAGGAATCAGCGGCTCATAATTTTCGGGGGGCGAAGTCCATATAGGCTCAGTAGTGGGGGGCGCTGGAACATCTCTCCTGCGACGACGGCGGGGCGGGCCAGCAGAACCTGAGGAAGAGGAGGAAGAAGAGAAGGAGGAAGAAGAGAAGGAGGAAGACGACGAGGAGTCGGAAAAATAAAGAAATGTGGGATCCTCACCCTCACTGTCAGTGTCGGAGGCAAGAATAGCGTATGCCTCCTCCGCTGAATACTGAGTTTGGGATGAGCCGGACATTGTTTGTTATGTATGTGGTGCGTGTGTGTCAATACTTTGAGAGTGTGTGTGTCAGTACTTTATTTAGAGTGTGTGGAAAAAGGAAATACTGTATGTGGTGCAAACAGCGAGCACGAGTGTGGATTGGTGAACTATACCACCGATCAATACTCGGCGGCTGCTGGATGTGCGCACAAATGTGTGGGGAGTGGAAAGAGGGGAATTGGGTTGGATGAGGGGAGATCAGATTACTTACCAAAGTCCCCTCTGTTCTTCTTTCAGGACCGGGAGCCCGGAGCAGGAGCCCGGCGCTGGTGACCGGGAGTCCGGCGCTGGTGACCGGGAGCCTGGCACTGGTGACCGGGAGCCCGGAGCAGGAAGACGGGAGCCCGGAGCAGGAAGACGGGAGCCTGGAGCAGGAGACTGGCGCTGGTGACCGGGAGCCCGGAGCAGGAAGACGGGAGCCCGGAGCAGGAGACTGGCGCTGGTGACCGGGAGCCCGGCGCTGGTGACCGGGAGCCCGGAGCAGGAAGACGGGAGCCCAGAGCAGGAAGATGGGAGCCCGGAGCAGGAGACTGGCGCTGGTGACCGGGAGCCCGGAGCAGGAGACCGGGAGCCCGGCGCTGGTGACCAGGAGCCCGAAGCTGGTGACCGGGAGCCCGGCGCAGGAGCCCGGAGCAGGAGCCCGGGAGCAGGAGACCGGTACTGGAGCTGGAGATCAGAAGCAAAAGAATTAACAGGGACACTGGGGTGAGGCGGATTGGGGTGGGAAGGAGGGTAAAAAGACAGGGGAGTGGGAAGAGGGGTAAAAAGACAGGGGAGTGGGAAGAGGGGGATTGGGGTGGATGAGGGGAGATCAGAGATAGACTTACCAAAGGGTCAGCAGGACTGGAACAGAAGACCCAGAGCAGGAGCCCGGAGCAGGAGACCAGGAACCCGGTGCAGGAGACCAGGAGCCCGGTGCAGGAGACCAGGAGCCCGGCGCTGGTGACCGGGAGTGGAGCTGGAGACTCGGACCAGAGCTGGAGACCGCTGCAGGATGCAGAAAAAAAGGTTACGGGGGTAAAAAGAGGGGGGAGGGGGGATTGGGGTGGATGAGGGGAGAACAGACTTACCAAAGTCTTCTCTGCAGGATCAGCAGCAGGCTCTGGAGCAGGAACCACAGCAGGTCAGGAGCAGAAGATCCAGGACGCTGGAACAGAAGATCCAGGAGCAGCAGCAGCAGCAGCGACTGGAACAGTGAGAAGATGGTCTTGTGGTGTCACAGAATATTCTGTGGCACTACAAGGCCCAGCACAGACACATCAGATGTGATCGCTCTGTAGAAATCCTCACCAAATGTGAGGGTCTGCAGGGCGGTCACAGGGTGATGATGGGGTGGTGACAGGTGGAGGTAATCTGATTGGAGCAATCATTGATGACATTGATCGCTCCAATCAGAGTACCTGAATACAGGTGACCAGGCGGTCACAGGGAGGTGTCACCCCTCTGTAACCCCCTGTGGTGCATGTTGTGCCCCAGCCATCTGATTGGTGACACTGATTGCACCAATCAGATATGGCTGGAGCAGAGCACGCACCACAGGGGGTCACAGAGAGGTGACACTTCCTTGTGACCGCCGGTCACCTGTATTCAGGTACTCTGATTGGAGCGATCGATGTCATCATCGATCGCTCCAATCAGAGCAGTCTGGGGGCTTGAATCACATTACAGGGGGTCATGGGGCGGTGACAGGCAGGTCACAAGCCGGTCACCGCCCCATGACCGCCCTGTCACCGCGCGGTCACGCTACGATCGGTGCGATCGATGTGATCGGCGATCGCACCGATCATTTCGCTAGAAATGTTGCCTTTTAGGCTCATGGAGATAGAAGCATTCCGCAACCTGATGGCGGCGGCCATTCCTCGGTACTCGGTCCCCAGCCGCCACTATTTTTCCAGGTGTGCCGTCCCCGCATTACACAAGCACTTGTCCCAAAACATTAGTCGTGCCCTCAACAACGCAGTTACCGGGAAAGTCCACCTAACCACGGCCACGTGGACCAGTGAACGGTACATCTCGCTGATGGCACACTGGGTTAACATAGTGGAAGCCGGGACCCAGTCGGACTTTGGGACCGAACACATCCTCCTGTTGCCAAGGATCGCAGCCACTAGGTCAATCAGGGTTGCCCCCACATTCTACAGCTCCTGCACCTCATCCTCCTCAGCTGCCTCCTCCTCCTTTTCAGCCTCCATCACTGAAATGACCACATCAGTCACAAGCTGGAAGCATTGCAGCACTGCCTCGGCCAAGCGGCAACAGGCTGTGTTGAAGCTAATATGCTTGGGTGACAAACCGCACAATGCTGAAGAGTTGTGGATAGCTTTGAAAGAGCAGGCAGAGCTGTGGCTCACACCGCTGAACCTACAGCCAGGCATGGTCATGTGTGACAATGGCTGGAACCTGGTGGCAGCTCTGAGGTGAGGCGAGCTCACACACGTACCATGCCTGGCCAATGTGCTTAACCTCGTGGGCCTATGTGCCCATTTTAGAAAGTCAGCTTCCGCCTACCTTGCCGTGCTTCAGCAGCGTTTGCAGCTTCTGGCTCACAGACTGGTGTATGATGTCCCCAAGCATTGGAACTCTACACTGAAGATTGTTGGGAAGGATTTGTGCGCAGGAGAGGGCAGTTGTTGAGTACCAGCATCAACAAGGCCGTCGGTATTCAGTTTAGATTCCACACATAAGACCTCAGGAGTGGACATGGATGTCAGACATATGTACCATCCTACAAAACTTTGAGGACGCCACCAAGATGGTGAGCGGCGTTGACGCCATAAATAGCATCACCATTCCGCTTCTAAGTCTTTTGAAACGCTCTCTGCCCACGATCAAAGAGGATGCATTGAAGGCGGAGCATGATGAGATGGAGCAAGGAACCATACAGGGTGATTGCTCACAGCCCAGCCTCATCTCATCCAAACGTGGATTGGGAGACAATGAGGAAAAGGAGGAGGAGGAGGAGGAAGAACAGGAGCTAGTTTCATGCGCTATAGACGGTACTACCTGCACAACTGTCATACCGTCTGTTCAGCGTTGATGGCTAGAGGACAGAGAGGAGGAGGAGAGCATGGTCATTTGTCCTCTTGGTGAGGACATGGAAGTCTTGCCTGTTAGTAGTCTGGCATGCATGGCTAAGTTTATGCTATGCTGCCTTTCCCATGACCCTCGCGTTCTCAAAATTTTGGGTGACAGTCATTACTGGTCGATAACACTTCTAGACCGACGCTACAAGGAGAACTTTATAGCTCTTATTCCTGAGGTGGTCATGTCTACAAAAATGGGGCAGTAACAGAAGGCCCTTGTTGCGGAACTAGTAAAAAAATTCCCATCTGAAAACACTGGCGGCAGAGATCATAGTTCGTTGGACTACCAAGGACTACAGGCAAGAGAGACACAACTCTAATCCAGAAGAATCAGGGGAACACTGTCAAATTTCTGGGAGAATTTTCTCAGCCCCTCCCATCGCACAAGCCCTGAGGCGCGGGGTACTCTCACAAGGAGTGCAAAGTTTGGAAAGATGCTGAGGGAGTACCTTGCCGACCGTAACAACATCCTCGTGATTCCTCTGTGTCTTATAATTATTGGGTATTCAAGGTGGATACGTGGAATGAACTGGCTCTCTACGCCTTGGAGATCCTCGCTTGCCCAGCTGCCAGCGTTTTATCAGAGCGGGTTTTTAGTGCTGCTGGTGGAATTATAACTGATAAGCGCATCCACCTGTCAACTGAAAATGCTGACAGGCTGACTCTTATAAAAATGAACAAGGGCTGAATTGGGCCAGACTTCTCAACACCACCGAATGATAGCAGCATAACATAAACTCAAATCCAGTGTCTTTTTTTGGGAGGTGTATTCCCATGCACCTTTTCACACCCACACATGGGTATACGCTTCCTAATTTTCGCCATTTTCTCTTGTCCTCCTCCTTCTCCTCATCCTCATCCTTCACCACCATATCACCAGGGTGACCGTGGTCCATGATGCAACACCTGCATAATTTTTTTAAAGGGTGTTTATGATGCACGTAAAAAAAATTTTTTATACAGTAAGTTCATGTATACCCCCAGGGGTAAATGTTTGTCAGCTCCTTTCTAATGGGAACATTGTTTTAAGAGGCTCTCTAAGTCTCTTCAAAGAGGCATTGGAGTGCCTCCCAATGTTTGGCAACCCTTGCATTCACTGCATAGGCCAACACGATGGTAGAACCTCTCCTTTCTAATGGGAATTTGTCGTTACTGTTACCCTACCCTTTGTGTAGCGAGGGCCGACTGCTGGCCTTTTAAGAGTAGTAAGGGCTGCCTGATGGCCCTATAAAAATAGGCTTTGTGACTTTCAGAGTCCCTCCATCATAAATGAATCAGGATGTGTTTGATGATGTGTCACACACCACATTGCCAGATAAGGTTGTAAAATGTTAAAATGACATTTCCCGGTGAATGTATTTGTCTTAAAAAAATAACGTAAAAAAAAGTAGGATCTTTCTTTAGTATAAAAAACAGAGTCGCCAATGTAACCTCAATGTAATCACGTTGTTCAGCTCCTGCACCTCCTCCTCCATCTCCGAAAAGACCACATCAGTCACAAGCTGAAAGCACTGCAGCACTGCCTTGGCCAAGCGGCAACAGGCCGTGCAGAAGATAACATGCTTAATGCTTAGGTGACAAAGCGCCCAGCGCTGCAGAGTTGCTGAAAACTGTAATACAGCAGCCTGATCTGTGGCTCTCACCGCTGAACATACAGCCAAGCATGGTTGTGTGTGACAATGGGCGGAACCTGGTGACGGAGAAATGACAGAGGGAGTAGATACGGCTTCCCTCTATTTCAGTCCTTTCACCGAGCTAAAGAATATGGCTGTGGTGAAATAAAACTCCCACTGAGAAACTGTTTTAGATTGAAAAACATTGGAGGATTTGATTCTGAGGGCTCTTTCTCCCCCGCTCAAGAGCCCCATAGCAGCTGCAAAGTTAGTGCTATCATGAACTCTCCTGATGTAGAAGCCAGGGCACACCAGAGGATTCTCTGGTGGGACCATCCAACCCTGCCGAGAAGCAGTCCTGGCTAAGAAAAGTGTGTGGGAAGGTTCCCGGACACTCTATGGCTGCTTTTTTACTGAGGTGGAAACCCACGCAAACACGGGGAGAACATACAAAATCCTTGCAGATGTTGTCCTTGCTGGGATATGAACCCAGGATCCCAGCACTGCAAGGCTTTAGTGCTAACCACTGATCCAATGTGCTGCCGTTCACCCTCTGATATCTAACAGGCTGGAGAAACGTGCACCTACTGCCACTCTATCTTCAGCTCCTTTGTGAGAAACTAATGTAATTGGGCAGCCACTCAGTCTACCAAATAAAATTCCTGAGAAGGAAAATGGGGATGGCTTTGCTACTGGTACTGGGGGCAGTGCTAATACTATGGGTTCATAGCATAGTTTACTGGATATATTCCAGGCTGGTAGGAGGCAAGCAGATTCCCACAGAAAAGTACCAGCAGTAATGTTCAGCGACCTGCACTTGTAGAAGGCAGAGACAACACCGGGAGAAATAGTGGCGGCTGGGGACCGAGTATGGACACGAGGCATGAGGCATGAGGTTGTGAAAAGCTTCCTCCTCCATGAGCCTAAAAGGCCACATTTCAAGTGAAAGCAGCTTTAGTGGACTTCCTGGGAGAAATGACAGGTGGAGTAGATATGGTTTCCCAAGTCCTTTCACCAAGCTATAGAATATGGCTGTGGTGAAATACAACTCAGCAAAAAAAGCTGTGGACTGGCTCCGTACCGTCCCTGGCCACATTCACCTTTTCACGTTGTGGTTAGGTGGTCCTTCCCACTGGGGAGGACACGGATAAAGTTGTGGGACCCGTGCTTGTGGAAGGCGGAGATGACACCGGGAAAAATAGTGGCGGCTGGGGACCGAGTATGGACACCCGGCCCGCGCCAGCATGAGGTTGTGAAAAGCTTCCGCCTCCACGAGCCTAAAAGGCCACATTTTAAGTGAAAGCAGCTTTAGAGGACTTCCTGGGCGAAATGACAGGTGGAGTAGATATGGTTTCCCAAGTCTTTTCACCAAGCTAAAGAATATGGCTGTGGTGAAATACAACTCAGCAAAAAAAGCTGTGGACTGGCTCCGTACCGTCCCTGGCCACATTCACCTTTTCACGTTGTGGTTAGGTGGTCCTTCCCACTGGGGAGGGTACGGGTAATG
The DNA here is from genome assembly GCF_046119375.1 of Phyllobates terribilis. NCBI lineage: Eukaryota > Metazoa > Chordata > Amphibia > Anura > Dendrobatidae > Phyllobates > Phyllobates terribilis. Next base: position 299,739,638 of record NW_027362771.1, read on the forward strand.
TTGTGGGACCCGTGCTTGTGGAAGGCGGAGATGACACCGGTAAAAATAGTGGCGGCTGGGGACCGAGTATGGACACCCGGCCCACGCCAGCATGAGGTTGTGAAAAGCTTCCGCCTCCACGAGCCTAAAAGGCCACATTTCAAGTGCAAGCAGAAATCTGGCAGTTTAGTATTGCGGCCTTTGGGTGGGTGGCTGGCTGCATACTTGCGCTTGCATTCCAAGTAACAGAAAACTAAGCAGATGGTGGCCTCTATCATCATCATGGCCTCACCTCGGCACTATGAACTCTCCTGAAGGAGAAGCCAGGGCCCACCGGAGGAGTCTCCGGTTTTCTGGTGGGCCCGTCCAACCCTGCCAAGAAGCAGCCCAGGCTAAGAAAAGTGTGGGAGAAGGTTGCTATGGCTGCTTTTTTAATGTGGATCGGATGTGCTTATGCATGTTATTTCTCAAACCGCATTGCAGATCAGGCCATTGCCCAAGTCTGTAGTCATGAAATTAAATGCGCACAAAAAGATGTTTGTGTGTCAAAGCACCACCAACAAGTGCGAGCTGATGTTGGACAGGCTGCCATTGCTTCTGCAACAAGCTGCATTAGAAGACTTCCTGGGAGAAATTACACCCAGAGTAGATACAGTTTCCCTCTATACCAACCAATCCATTTACCGAGCTAAAGAATATGGCTGTGGTGAAATACAACTCAGCAAAAAAAAAAAAAGCTGTGGACTGGCTCCTTACCATCCCTGGCCACATTCACTTGACCACATGTTTGTGGGTAGGCGGTCCTTCTCAGTAAGTTCACTGGGGAGGGCACGGGTAATGTTGTCGGATCCGTGTTTGTGGAAGGCGGAGATGACACCAGCACAAATAGTGGCGGCTGGGGACCGAGTATGGATACCAGGTCACCGCCGCCATAAGATTGTGGACAGCTTCCGCCTCCAAGAGCCTAAAAGGCCACATTTCAAGTGCAAGCAGTTGTCAAAAATTTGGCAGTATAGTATTGCAGCCTGCCTTGGGACAAGAACGTGGACGGTGATTGTTACAAGTCTGCAATGACAGGTGCATGGCGGGAGGCATCTTCGCATTCGCCTAGGATCACTTATGATGGGCACACTTTTAGGCAGTGACCTGGGAGTCAGAGATGCTTCCAGGGGTCTTCCCCATGCTGTTTCCATGTCTTTTTAGCACTGTATGCATGTGTCTGATGATATCTCACACACCACATGGCCAGATAAGGTTGTAAAATGTTAAAATGACATTTCCCAGTGAATGCATTTGTATTGGTTGAAAGCAATGCAAAAGTGCAAAAATGCATCAAAAACACTACGTGTGAACATAGCCCAAGATGTAGAGGAGTATTTTTGGTTTTGGTTATTTATTTTGCCTTATACACAAGTCATTACACTGGAAAGGATGTTCCTTATCATATTTTCCAGGAAAATCCATTTTGGATTTGTTTTTGTATGTTTTATTGTGAGTCCATAAAAGTGGCGTAATACCTCTGACAACATTGTTGACAGCAGTGACCTGGGAGTCAGAAATGCTTCCAGGGGTCTTCCCCATGCTGTCCCCATGTAATTTTGCACTGTTCCCATAGATTTGGGCAATTTTTAGTAACGACTTCTTGTACTAGGATAAATATTATATCACTTGGTCACATGTTTACTTGTATTTCCTTTAATACGTTATTGCTGTGGCTGAAGATCCCCTGTCATATTTAAAAGTGTCTACATAAGGCTGGGGTCCTCTGCTGAAGGTTGGTGGACCTTTCTATGATACAAAATCATCATAAAAGATTGTTCTGTAAGCAACATATATCAGTTCTCCACAAAATTGATAATAAATGTATGATTGCTGTGGATCCAGCTGGTAAGACGCCACTGAACATAAGAATGAGGGGCTGAAGTATTTTGTGAGTATAAAGCATTAGTAATCATGTGCAATGACTGCTTAACTATCTTCAGGATTTAATGGAGGAGTCATCTTCCTTCACTTACAGGACTTTGGGCCCTCTCTTCTAGTTATTAGCGACTCCATCATTCATCTATTATGTAGATAAAAAAATTGTTCCTTAAAGAATGACCTCTTTTACATGTGTTTCCAAAGTGTTAATTGTGATTTGTTTGACAATGTACTATAGTTACGCTTATTAATTAATACAACTCACAATTTTATATCTGCAACATACTTATCTTAACGCAGTCCTGCGCCATCTACCTCCGCTGTTGGGCATGGTCTCTCTAATTTGATGAGCAGCACTGACAGCAGGGGAAAAGGGGTGTGTTAATGTCATCACTAGGTGTTGTGTTCTCTGCCCAGCTAGTTTATGTCACATAATATCCTCCTGCTGGATAGCCTGTATTGCTGCCTAGTTGATCTTGCTTTATATTTCTTTTTATTAGATCTTGCTGACCGTCTGATCGCATGGCCTGCCAGAAGACCAATCATTGAGCACTGCTGCCTTACTAAATGTAACTCTGTCACACAATCTATTCCCAGTTATGAGCGATATGTAAGTTACTAGAGGTATATTTTCTCAATTGTTAATCTGGTATCTGAACCGGCTTCTTACTTCACTTTACTTTTTTCCTGCCCCCCTTGGATTGATTTATGGACTTGGTGATGCATTGATTAATGTCTTCTTATTCCTTCTGATTTTATTTCTGGTTCTACTTTCCTGGTTTAGACCTCGGCTATTCCTCTGATCTTGCTATTGTCTGCTGATTTTGTCTTTTGTCATGATTCCTATCCTGTTTTTGATCCAGTCTATTCCACTGCCAAACCACTCTTTTTGCTAGCAGCTACTCCGTGGATGCAACCCTGGGGCCTTTGCAGGAAGGTGAGATCTCTATAGATGGGCTACAGGGTAAACACCAAGGCTTATTCTGTGATCTGTTCAATCAAGTGGCTACTATCAACACTATATGTGGAAGCCCTCTTTAAGAGTTTCCTGATTTCCACAAACAGTCCCCATAACAATATTAATATTACTTTTAGTTTTCTGTAGCTTTGTATTACATTTTATGATAAATTCAGCCTGCTACACCTTTTTTTTTTATATAGACCAGAATAGAATTACTAAACTGATGTAAATCAAGGAGATGTAAAGCAGACAGTATTTATTTAATTTAAGAGGCTCTATGCCATATGTACAAATGTAAAAAAAAAAAATATTTTTTTTTCAAGTGTTGGAAATGTATTTGATGTCTATGGAGAATGTAAAATATATACTGCATACACCTTGTAACATTTCTTTTAATCTTTGTGCCATTTTCAAAGTTGTCTTTAAAAAAAACAAAATTGTTATTTATGACCTGTATTATATCTTTCTGCGATCTTTGTGAACATTTGTCCTGACATATTTGGAAACCTGTTTTTTTACTAAGCGCCTCTATGAGCAAGGTGACTTTTATTCCAAATCCTTTAAATGGTCTGCATTGACTGATTGTGTGGTTTGTAAAGTGTTTATAAGTATTTATAGGGTTTAGCTGTAATCTCTGAGACAGTGGAGAGATATTTTCCATGTTCATCTTTAAGACGCAAAAGCTATTGTAAGACAGGATACCAAGGACTTCTGAATGATAGTGCCTTCACTGCCTTTGTGAAGGGTTTATAGTTCTAAGTTTCACTTCACAAATAATTCCTCTATAGATAGCTTAACCTGGTTAATAATAAGAATTGGGAATATTTGTAGCACGTTCATGTTTCCAAAAAAAAGCCAAATGAATTTAATATTTTCTATTATGGAACAATGGTACAACAACTGATTCTCTTTACTGGTACACCTAACTAGCAATGCTCCTGGTAACCAAAGCCTCCAAAGCCATAGTCCTCCTTTAATGATTCGATAAAACATAAAATTCATAAGTAATTCAATTTCCACTCTACTTTACTGTAGACCCATTATCAGATTATAAGCTTTATCTGCTGCTCTACAGCATGCCTGCTTCTAGTAACAGATTTGAAGGGCAATCATAGAAAAAAATATTTCCCCATTGCCCTTATTATCAGAACATTCCTACTTGTTATTGGAACAAATCTCAAAATAACGTGTTAAGTTGACTCTAGGCTGATGTCACCAGATTCAATGTTGCTTTACCCTCTTGTTGATTACTAGTGTTGAGCCACCCCCGTAGTGTTCGAGTTCGGTTCGGTTCGTCGAACACCCGTGTGTTCGCCGAACTGTTCGTCGAACTGTTCGTCAAACACCTTCGAACACCGTTAAAACCAATGGCAGGCAAACAAAAACACATAGAAACACATAGAAAACACCTTCAAAGGTGTCCAAAAGCTGACAAACTGCTCAGAAGACACAACTAACACATGGAAAAGTGACAAGTACATATAGTCATGCGAAAAGAAAAGAGGTGGAGGAGTAAAAGGAGGGGGAGACACAGATATAGGCATGTCATGCCCTTCTAAAATCCAAAAAGTGAGAAGCCGACACGGCCAGTCCGTTCCTGCCTGTGCCACCTCTGTGTCGCCGGGTTTGTGCCAGAGCTGCGGTGGACCCTGACGGCCAGCCCCCCTATCCCAATACTGGTGCCTGTCCGCCGGTGGGTCGAGGCCCCCCACGGATGGGGGGGGAGTAACATCTGCAGAAGAAAGACCATCTTCCAGCCAAACTAAGATGTCGACTTCTTTTCGTGGACAATGTGATACGATCCCATTCTTACGGACACGCCCATCGCTACAAATTCTAGATGAGGCACAAAAACAGCAGGTGCTTCAACGGATATCAAGTGCTCCTTCAAGTGGGCTCTCCATCACCTCAATTTCAACATCACAAATACTCCAGTCCTCAGAGGTGTCACCCCAATCGCACTTGCTTCCTCACAGCTCCCAAGTCTCCAGCTGCCCGTCTGAGTATGGGGTAACACAGATGGCTGAGTCTGCCCAGCTGTTTACTCATACTATAGCCTGGGAAACAGAGGTCTGCTCCAGAGCTTCTGTTAATCCAGATGAGGAAATGATCTGATCCGATGCCCAGAATCTTTATAAGTTGGATCCAGGACCAGATGAAGAAGGTTCTGAGCATAATGTAGATCCTTGTTCCCAAACTGTAACTCCTGTTGGTGGAGACAATGATGAAGACGATGATGAGACTCAAATACCTGATTGGAGCGACAACTTGACTTTTCGGTCAGGGCAGGAAGAGGTTGGCTCTGAGGGCGACGGGTGTGATAACACACAGGGTGATAATGACGAGGTTGGAGATCCCACTTACTGTCAACCCACAGTCAGACAGTCGATGAGGTCAGCAGAGGAGGTGGAGGAGGATGTGACTAGCCCTGGGGATGGGGATGACTCGGTACCCGGGCATTTGCCTGGCCTTGGGGATGTCGCGGTGGTCGGCTCCCTGGCCCATACCCTGGGGTCTCTCTTTAAAAGGATGGATAATTGTTAATTTTATAAGAGTTCATGACGCCACCTGTGGTATCTGGTGACAAGCACCAGCGCTGCAGCAGTCCACTGAGGCCGGTGATAAGGCAGCTCGATGGTATAGCTCCCCACAGGTGGAGCTAGGTCTCAGGGCAGCCTATGCAGGGAGAATACAGGACAGGCGAGACCCAGCTGGGTCAGAGCAAGAACGGGAACAGCCATGGTAGTCACTTCAGTACCTTTTACTGGTGTAAATTCAGGCACATCCAGGAGCACTGTAGGGTGAAGGGTGCATATCAGGATCCTCCTCAATGAGCGGGTGCAGGGCCTCCTGTTTCTTGCCTCTGCGTAGTAAGTTTCTGACCTGCCTGGAGCTAGGCCTAACTTTGTCTCTGTTCTGCGCTGGCTGACCTTGTGGTAGGGCCTTCTCTTGGAGTTCACGCTCCCAGTATGCGGGGCCTAAGCGTCTCCTGGCTCTGTTACATATCAGCACCTTAGCGATCCTGGGACTTGTAGTTCTCCAGGGATTCCGGTTATGCCTTACTGGGTCATAGAGATACCGGTAAGCTCGGATCCTGTGTCCGGTAAATGCTTCGGGGTGAGCTGGTTAAGCTCCTCTGCCCCTTATGTACTAACTCGCCACTCGCCTTCGGCCTACTCGGGCCCTCACTAGGCTATACACACTAACGGCAGCTTGCCGCGCTTCACTGATCTTACGGCACCGGCACACCTTAAGCTCTATCTGGGCTCCCTGAATCTAGCAAGCAGGAGCCTCGTGCTCCACTGCTGAACTATTAACTGGTTCTCTAGACTAGACTGAGCTCCACTGCAGACTGACCTCTCTTAGGCTTCTCTACTGCAGGAACTCTTCAGAGGAACTGAACTGCCTAGCTCCACCTTCCCTATTTATATCCCTAACGGGCTCCCTCTGCTGGTCTGAGGTGGAAGGTGGAGATGTGTGAATGTTTATGGGGGCCTCTTGTGGAGGATTCCATCAATGCACTCTTGTAGGATCTGTGATACCAAGCGCAGCGGGGCATCACAGATGCTATTGACGACGAGGTTAGGTTGCGCCTTCCTGAACAGAGACGGAGTACTGGAAGCACGTCAACAACTGCATCCTCAACCACAACTCTGCCTCTGACCACAAGTCGTAGTGGCTCTTCAGGTCACATGGGCTCTAAGCCTTGCATAGCCTGGGCATTTATTCAGATCGATAAGGATGACCCAACTCGTGTTATCTGTAATATTTGTCAGCCAAAGCTAAGTAGAGGCCAAAAAATACATAGTTTGAGTACTTCATGCATGTACCGTCACATGGATATGAAGCATAAGTTGCAGTGGGAAGCTCACTGTGCTACAATGCGGCCTAGCCGGCTGGGCCAACCACCGTCTGCCCCATCTTGTGCATCCGCAGCCTCTTCATCCTCTGTGACTGGGGGGACAGCAGTCACACATGTTTTTGGACGCAGACCTGCCACCTCTTTACCCGCAACAGCCAGTGTGATTGGCAGGTCGTCAGTTCATTGGGAAGTGGAAACACCTGCTAGTGTTGAGCGCTCTCCGACATCGAGAGCACCACCTTTGGATCAAGGCAACCTAACATGTCCGCCTGCATCTTCCTCACAGACCGGCAGTTGCCGGGGACACCCTACTCAACACCGTCTAAGCACAACAGCCAGGCCTCGGTCCCTCAGATGTGGAAAAGTAAAAGACCATTTCCTCCTAGCCATGAGAAAGCTAAGAGGTTGAATTTCACCATCTGCAAGCTCTTGGCTACAGAAATGCTGCCTTTCCACCTGGAGGACACAGAGGATTTTCAAGACCTTATGTCCGGCACAGTGCCCCAGTACCAGATGCCCAGTCGGCACTACTTCTCAAAGAAAGGTGTGCCTGCGCTCCACTAGCATGTCGCACACAACATCACCGCTTCTTTGAGAAACTCTGTGTGTGATAGGGTGCACTTCACCACAGACACTTGGACGAGAAGGCATGGACAGGGGCGTTACATGTCGCTGACTGGGCACTGGGTAACTATGGTGACAGCAGGACAAGGGGCTGCTGTCCAAGTCTTATCGTCCCCACGAGTTGTGTGTTAATCCTCTTTATCTCGAACTTCCTCCACTGCTTCTGCCTCCTCAACCTCCTCTCGGTCCTCCACCTGCACCCAAAGCCTGTATGGTAATGCCACCTGCTTTCTAACTGCGCAGAAGGAATCCTGCACACCTCCTTACTATGCTGGCAGCAGGGCTCAACGCATCAGTGTTTACTTTGAAATGTCTGGGAAATGTGAGTTACACAGCTGAGGAGTTTTGGTCAGCTCTGGAGACCAAGTTTCATGAAAGGTTGTCTCCACTGGACCTGCAACCAGGGAAGGCCATGTGCGACAATGCTGCAAACCTGGGTGCGGCACTTCGCCGGGGCAATGTCACACACGTGCCTTGTATGGCTCACGTGTTGAACCTGGTTGTCCAGCAATTTTTAGCCCACTATCCCGGACTAGATGGCCTTCTGCAGAGTGCACGGTCGCTGTGTGCTCACTTCCGCCGTTCGCATCCCGCAGTTCAACGACTTACATCTCTACAGAAGTCGTTGGGCCTGCCAGTTCACCGGCTGAAATGCGATGTGCCGACACGGTGGAATTCAACTCTGCACATGTTGCAGCGACTGTGGCAGCACCGACAAGCCCTGGTGCAATACGTTCTGACGTATAGCCTGGGCCAACGAGATCCAGAGGTGGGGCAAATCACGCTGGAGGAGTGGTCTCAGATCAGGGACCTATGCACCCTTCTGCACAGTCTTGAAATGGCGACGAAGATGTTTAGTGCTGACGATGCCATTATCAGCATGACTATTACGGTGATTTACATGCTGGAGCACATGTTAAACAGAATTCGGAGTCAGGTGGTGGGACAAGAGGAGGTGGAGGAAGTAGAGGAGGAGTCGTATGCGGAAGGGATAACATCTCCAAGGTCCAGACGGTTGGCAGCACCAAGGCGGCAGGCATGGGAGGGTGGGCTAGAGGGATTAACCAGGGCGCATGGTAGCAGCCAAACTGTTGAGGAAGGTGCAGGAGCCGAGGAAGAAGTGGAGGACGAACTGGCAATGGGCATGGAAGACTCATCAGATGAGGGAGACCTTGATCACATTTCTGTTGTGCGAGGTTGGAGGGAGAGGGAAGAGGAAGGAAGCATGATTCTTACCTCGCTACCAACACAACAAGGACTTGGTCCTTCTGGATGCGCAAGACACATCAGTAGAGATGAGCGTTGTTCTACTCGAACTGTTCGCCAATCTCAAATTCGAGCTGTTTTGGGCGGTGTTCGAGCCGTTCGGCGAACACGAACAATTTGAGAAAAATTCGGCTGTTCGAGGTTATGTTCGATAACTGTTCGTGCACCAAAATCATAACTGGATTTTTTCTCAGTAATGATGAAAATTAATGTTAATACGCAGTTTGAGTGTACAGCGGGGTGGGGGGAGGGGCAGGGGATGGATCTCTGCAGGAACAATGAAGATCTCCATTTTTTTTTCTCTTTCCCGCATTTGCAGTGGGGAGGTGCAATCTGTCAGCCTATCAGCAGCGCACACACGGAGCGAAGTGCTTTTTTTCACACAAGCAAGGGCATGTGTCATTGGCAGTGAATGTCACATGTCCTTGCCCTATAAGACCAAGCCATTTTCCCCGTCGCCACCATTTTCTCACTGCTGCAGCTGCGTGTTAGACGGCACCGCTGTTGCTGTGTGCGCTATACCTTGTTAATTTCAAGCCAATTTTCGCACAAATATACAGATAGCTTGGGAGTAGGGAATAGTTGTGATTGCAGTCCTTTTAAGGACTAGGTTACAGCATTTCCTACGACTTTTATCAGGCAGGTCTGTGCTCTTAAATAGATAGGTTGTGGGAGTAAAGACTAATTGCAATTGGAGTCCTTTTCAGGACTAGGTTACAACAGTTCCTATCAGTTTTTGCCAGGCAGGTCTGTGCCAGTGCTGTGCAAGTTTTTTTCACAGCATTTGGCTGAATCTAGCAAAGCTAATCTTTTTGGCCTATTGCAGAGTGTGTTAGTCAGTGGAGTAGCCTATCTGTGTTGCAAGATATACCACCTGTGTATAGAATACCAATTTTTTTACTGCACCTAGTGAAGTAAAATCTTTTGGGCATAGCATCATTCTATTAGTCCATCTATACTGACCTCCATCAGGTTGCAAATTAAAACTAATTTTTATTTGCATCTACAGTACCTCTGAAAAAATATTTGGGCTTCTACCTGTGTGTGGGACTTGTTGTATTAGTCCATCTATACTGACCTCCATCAGGTTGCAAACTGAATATATTTTTTTCCTGCATCTACCTCTGAAAAAATATTGGGCTTCTAGCTGTGTGTGGGTCTTGTTCTATTAATCCATCTATACTGACCTCCATCAGGTTGCAAACTGAATATAATTTTTTTCTGCATCTAGCAATGAAAAAATATTTGGCCTTCTAGTAGTGTGTCGGACTTTCTCTATTAGTCCATCTATACTGACCTCCATCAGGTTGCAAACTGAATATAATTTTTTTCTGCATCTAGCTCTGAAAAAATATTTGGCCTTCTAGTAGTGTGTCGGACTTTCTCTATTAGTCCATCTATACTGACCTCCATCAGGTTGCAAATTAAAACTAATTTTTATCTGCATCTACAGTACCTCTGAAAAAATATTTGGGCTTCTAGCTGTGTGTGGGACTTGTTGTATTAGTCCATCTATACTGACCTCCATCAGGTTGCAAACTGAATATATTTTTTTCTGCATCTACCTCTGAAAAAATATTGGGCTTCTAGCTGTGTGTGGGACTTGTTGTATTAGTCCATCTATACTGACCTCCATCAGGTTGCAAACTGAATATATTTTTTTCTGCATCTACCTCTGAAAAAATATTGGGCTTCTAGCTGTGTGTGGGTCTTGTTCTATTAATCCATCTATACTGACCTCCATCAGGTTGCAAACTGAATATAATTTTTTTCTGCATCTAGCTCTGAAAAAATATTTGGCCTTCTAGTAGTGTGTCGGACTTTCTCTATTAGTCCATCTATACTGACCTCCATCAGGTTGCAAATTAAAACTAATTTTTATCTGCATCAACAGTACCTCTGAAAAAATATTTGGGCTTCTAGCTGTGTGTGGGACTTGTTGTATTAGTCCATCTATACTGACCTCCATCAGGTTGCAAACTGAATATATTTTTTTCTGCATCTACCTCTGAAAAAATATTGGGCTTCTAGCTGTGTGTGGGACATGTTGTATTAGTCCATCTATACTGACCTCCATCAGGTTGCAAACTGAATATATTTTTTTCTGCATCTACCTCTGAAAAAATATTGGGCTTCTAGCTGTGTGTGGGTCTTGTTCTATTAATCCATCTATACTGACCTCCATCAGGTTGCAAACTGAATATAATTTTTTTCTGCATCTAGCTCTGAAAAAATATTTGGCCTTCTAGTAGTGTGTCAGACTTTCTCTATTAGTCCATCTATACTGACCTCCATCAGGTTGCAAATTAAAACTAATTTTTATCTGCATCTACAGTACCTCTGAAAAAATATTTGGGCTTCTAGCTGTGTGTGGGACTTGTTGTATTAGTCCATCTATACTGACCTCCATCAGGTTGCAAATAGAGATGAGCGGTGTTCGACTAGAACTGTTCGCCAATCTCAAATTCGAGCTGTTTTGGGCGGTGTTCGAGTTGTTCGACGAACCCGAACGATTTGCAAAAAATTCGGCTGTTCGAGGTTATGTTCGATAACTGTTCGTGCACCAAAAGCGTGTCCTGCATGTCTGGCGCTATTTAGAGCACCAATCATGCAGGGATTGTCTGCCACTCACTGTAATGCCACAGCCATGGTGGTTGTGGCATTACAGTGATTGCCCAAATCGATGGGAACAGTGCCAACAGTGAAACATGAAAAGCCGGCAATTCAGCAGCGGCATACACCGGTACCCGACAATTTAGAACCGAAAGAATAGAGCTTCACACATAGATTAGATAGATATAAACATGTCAGCCACATATATACGAAGTACAGTGAAAGTGCTGCTTACTGCACTTGTCATTTAGCGTAAAGGATTTATCAAAAAAAATAATAGTGTTTTCATGCACCGTCTCTTTAAAAAAGCCGGCCGGCAATTCAGCAGCGGTACCCGACAATTTATAACAGACAGAATAGAGCTTCACACATAGATTAGATAGATAGAAACATGTCAGTCACATATATATGAAGTACAGTGATAGTGTTGGTTACTGTACTTGTCATTTAGTATTAAAATAAAGGATTTATTATTAAAAAAATTGGCGTGGGGTTCCCCTTAATTTTAGGCTCTAGCGGAGGTTAAGCAGACGGCTGGGGCAGATGTTTGAAGCCTGGGAAGGGGGTAATACCCACGGAGCTTCCCAGGCTACTAATATCAGCCCCCAGCTGAATACATAGCCTTTACTAGCTATTAAAATGGGGGACACCCCAAAAAAAATGACGTGGGGTCCCCCCTAATTTAATAGCTAGCAAAGGCTAGGCAGACAGCTGGGGGCTGATATTAATAGCCCAGGAAGGGAGCCATGAATATTGGCCCCCTCCCAGGCTAGAAACACCAGCCGTCAGCCGCCCCAGAAATGGCGCATTCATAGGATGCGCCAATTCTGGCACTTAGCCTCGCTCTTCCACGCTGCCCTGGTGCGGTGGCAGGGGGTAATAGGGTTGGGGTTGATGTCAGCTTATAATGCCAGCTGACATCAAGCCCAGGTTAGTAATGGAGAGGCGTCTATAAGACACCCCCATTACTAACCCCATAGTCAAAGTTAAAAAAAACACAAACACCCAGAATAAAGTCCTTTAATTGAAATAAACACACAATCCTTTATTGTTCTAAATTAAACCATACTTACCGTCACGCCCATTCCAGCTGAAGCCAACGATCTCCTGCAATAAAAGTAAAATAATAAAGCAACCTCATCCTTACCTTTCCATGGTTCCCACGACAGCTTCAGCTCTGCTACATCGAGATGACAGGCTGGACCGCAGCAGAACGCTGCCATCCAGCCTCTCATCCCGCAGACACTGAGAAGCGCAGGCTTGCTTGCGCTGCTCAGCGTCTCTCTGTGACGACATCCAGATGAGCCGAGTTCATGTCCAATGAACTCGGCTCACCTCATGCACGTCACTGACAGCGTGGGAAATTCTCACGCTGAAGCGGTGAGTGCAGGAGAATTCTCCCACGCTGTCAGTGACGTGCATAAGGTGAGCTCATGTCCAATGAACTCAGCTCACCTCCTGCACGTCACTGACAGCGTGGGAGAATTCTCCTGCACTCAGCGCTTCAGCGTGAGAATTCTCCCACGCTGAAGCGCTGAGTGCAGGAGAATTTTCCCACGCTGTCAGTGACGTGCATAAGGTGAGCTCATGTGCAATGAACTCAGCTCACCTCCTGCACGTTACTGACAGCGTGGGAGAATTCTCCTGCACTCAGCGCTTCAGTGTGAGAATTCTCCCACGCTGAAGCGCTGAGTGCAGGAGAATTTTCCCACGCTGTCAGTGACGTGCATGAAGTGAGCCGAGTTCATTGGACATTAACTCGGCTCATCTGGATGCCCTCACAGAGAGACACTGTGGAGCGCAAGCAAGCCTGCGCTTCAAAGTGTCTGCGGGATGAGAGGCTGGATGGCAGCGTTCTGCTGCGGTCCAGCCTGTCATCTCGATGTAGCAGAGCTGAAGCTGTCATGGGAACCATGGAAAGGTAAGGATGATGTTGCTTTATTATTTTTCTTTTATTTCAGGAGATCGTTGGCTTCAGCTGGAATGGGCGTGATGGTAAGTATGGTTTAATTTAGAACAATAAAGAATTGTGTGTTTATTTCAATTAAAGGACTTTTTTCTGGGTGTTGTGTTTTTTTTAAATACTTTACTAGAAATTCATGGTGGTCATGTCTAATATTGGCGTGACCCCATGAATTTCGGGCTTAGGGCCAGCTGATAATGCCAAGCTGGCCCTAACCCCTTTATTACCCAGTGAGCCACCGCATCAGGGCCCTGGATGAGTTGGGTACAGCGCCAGAAGATGGCGCTTCTATGAACGCGCCATTTTCCGGGGTGGCTGCGGACTGCAATTTGCAGCGGGGGTGGCCCAGAAAGCTTGGGCCTCCCTGCGCTGCGGATTCCAGCCCCCAGCTGCCTAGGTGTACCTGGCTGGACACAAAAACAGGGCGAAGCCCCACGTCAATTTTCTTTAAATTATTTCATGAAATAATTAAGAAAAAAAGGGCTTCCCTATATTGTTGTGTCCGGCCAGGTACAAATAGGCAGCTGGTGGTTGGGGGCAGCCCGTTCCTGCCTGCTGTACCTGGCTGGACACAAATATAGTGCGAAGCCCCACGTCAATTTTTTTTAAATTATTTCATGAATTTCCTGAAATAATTTAAAAAAATTGAAGTGGGGCTTCGCACTATATTTGTGTCCAGCCAGGTACAGCAGGCAGGAACGGGCTGCCCCCATCCACCAGCTGCCTATTTGTACCTGGCCGGACACAACAATATAGGGAAGCCCTTTTTTTCTTAATTATTTCATGAATTTCCTGAAATAATTTAAAAAAATTGAAGTGGGGCTTCGCACTATATTTGTGTCCAGCCAGGTACAGCAGGCAGGAACGGGCTGCCCCCAACCACCAGCTGCCTATTTGTACCTGGCCGGACACAACAATATAGGGAAGCCCTTTTTTTCTTAATTATTTCATGAATTTCATGAAATAATTAAAAAAAAAGTACGTGGGGCTTCGCCCTATTTTTGTGTCCAGCCAGGTACAACTAGGCAGCTGGGGGCTGGAATCTGCAGCGCAGGGAGGCCCAAGCTTTCTGGGCCCCCCCCCGCTACAAATTGCAGTCCGCAGCCACCCCGGAAAATGGCGCGTTCATAGAAGCGCCATCTTCTGGCGCTGTACCCAACTCATCCAGGGCCCTGGTGCGGTGGCTCACTGGGTAATAAAGGGGTTAGGGCCAGCTTGGTATTATCAGCTGGCCCCAAGCCCAAAATTCATGGGGTCACGCCAGTATTAGACATGACCGCCATGAATTTCTAGTAAAGTATTTAAAAAAAACACAACACCCAGAATAAAGTCCTTTAATTGAAATAAAGACACAATTCTTTATTGTTCTAAATTAAACCATACTTACCATCACACCCATTCCAGCTGAAGCCAACGATCTCCTGCAATAAAAGAAAAATAATAAACCAACCTCATCCTTACCTTTCCATGGTTCCCACGACAGCTTCAGCTCTGCTACATCGAGATGACTGGCTGGACCGCAGCAGAACGCTGCCATCCAGTCTGTCATCCCGCAGACACTGAGAAGCGCAGGCATGCTTGCGCTCCTCACTGTCTCGCTGTGACGGCATCCAGATGAGCCGAGGTCATGTCCAATGAACTCGGCTCACCTCATGCACGTCACTGACAGCGTGGGAAAATTCTCACGCTGAAGTGCTGAGTGCAGGGGAATTCTCCCACGCTGTCAGTGATGTGCATGAGGTGAGCTCATGTCCAATGAACTCAGCTCACCTCATGCACGTCACTGACAGCGTGGGAAAATTCTCCTGCAATCAGCGCTTCAGCGTGAGAATTTTCCCACGCTGTCAGTGACGTGCATGAGGTGAGCCGAGTTCATTGGACATGAACTCGGCTCATCTGGATGTCGTCACAGAGAGACGCTGAGCAGCGCAAGCATGCCTGCGCTTCTCAGTGTCTGCGGGATGACAGGCTGGATGGCAGCGTTCTGCTGCGGTCCAGCCTGTCATCTCGATGTAGCAGAGCTGAAGCTGTCGTGGGAACCATGGAAAGGTAAGGATGAGGTTGCTTTATTATTTTTTTCTTTTATTGCAGGAGATCGTTGGCTTCAGCTGGAATGGGCGTGATGGTAAGTATGGTTTAATTTAGAACAATAAAGGATTGTGTCTTTATTTCAATTAAAGGACTTTATTCTGGGTGTTTGTGTTTTTTTTAACTTTGACTATGGGGTTAGTAATGGGGGTGTCTTATAGATGCCTCTCCATTACTAACCTGGGCTTGATGTCAGCTGGCATTATAAGCTGACATCAACCCCAACCCTATTACCCCCTGCCACCGCACCAGGGCAGCGTGGAAGAGCGAGGCTAAGTGCCAGAATTGGCGCATCCTATGAATGCGCCATTTCTGGGGCGGCTGACGGCTGGTGTTTCTAGCCTGGGAGGGGGCCAATATTCATGGCTCCCTTCCTGGGCTATTAATATCAGCCCCCAGCTGTCTGCCTAGCCTTTGCTAGCTATTAAATTAGGGGGGACCCCACGTCATTTTTTTTGGGGGGTCCCCCATTTTAATAGCTAGTAAAGGCTATGTATTCAGCTGGGGGCTGATATTAGTAGCCTGGGAAGCTCCGTGGGTATTACCCCCTTCCCAGGCTTCAAACATCTGCCCCAGCCGTCTGCTTAACCTCCGCTAGAGCCTAAAATTAAGGGGAACCCCACGCCAATTTTTTTAATAATAAATCCTTTATTTTAATACTAAATGACAAGTACAGTAACCAACACTATCACTGTACTTCATATATATGTGACTGACATGTTTCTATCTATCTAATCTATGTGTGATGCTCTGTCTTTCTGTTCTAAATTGTCGGGTACCGCTGCTGAATTGCCGGCCGGCTTTTTTAAAGAGACAGTGCATGAAAACACTATTATTTTTTTAAATAAATCCTTTACACTAAATGACAAGTACAGTAAGCAACACTATCACTGTACTTATTATATATGTGACTGACATGTTTCTATCTATCTAATCTATGTGTGAAGCTCTATTCTTTCTGTTCTAAATTGTCGGGTACAGATGCTGAATTGCCGGCCGGCTTTTTTAAAGAGACGGTGCATGAAAACACTAATATTTTTTTTAATAAATCCTTTACACTAAATGACAAGTGCAGTAACCAACACTGTCACTGTGCTTCTTATATGTGTGACTGACATGTTTCTATCTATCTAATCTATGTGTGATGCTCTATTCCTTCTTGTCTAAATTGTCGGGTACCGGTGTATGCCGCTGCTGAATTTGCCGGCCGGCTTTTTTAAAGAGAGTGTCTTCTGAGCAGTTTGTCAGCTTTTGGACACCTTTGCAGGTGTTTTCTATGTGTTTCTATGTGTTTTTGTTTGCCTGCCATTGGTTTTAACGGTGTTCGACGGTGTTCTAAGGTGTTCGACGAACAGTTCCTCGAACATCCCGGTGTTCGACGAACCGAACCGAACCCGAACACTACGGGGGTGGCTCAACACTAGTTGCAAACTGAATATATTTTTTTCTGCATCTTCCTCTGAAAAAATATTGGGCTTCTAGCTGTGTGTGGGACTTGTTGTATTAGTCCATCTATACTGACCTCCATCAGGTTGCAAACTGAATATATTTTTTTCTGCATCTACCTCTGAAAAAATATTGGGCTTCTAGCTGTGTGTGGGTCTTGTTCTATTAATCCATCTATACTGACCTCCATCAGGTTGCAAACTGAATATAATTTTTTTCTGCATCTAGCTCTGAAAAAATATTTGGCCTTCTAGTAGTGTGTCGGACTTTCTCTATTAGTCCATCTATACTGACCTCCATCAGGTTGCAAATTAAAACTAATTTTTATCTGCATCAACAGTACCTCTGAAAAAATATTTGGGCTTCTAGCTGTGTGTGGGACTTGTATTAGTCCATCTATACTGACCTCCATCAGGTTGCAAACTGAATATATTTTTTTCTGCATCTACCTCTGAAAAAATATTGGGCTTCTAGCTGTGTGTGGGACTTGTTGTATTAGTCCATCTATACTGACCTCCATCAGGTTGCAAACTGAATATATTTTTTTCTGCATCTACCTCTGAAAAAATATTGGGCTTCTAGCTGTGTGTGGGTCTTGTTCTATTAATCCATCTATACTGACCTCCATCATGTTGCAAACTGAATATAATTTTTTTCTGCATCTAGCTCTGAAAAAATATTTGGCCTTCTAGTAGTGTGTCAGACTTTCTCTATTAGTCCATCTATACTGACTTCCATCAGGTTGCAAATTAAAACTAATTTTTATCTGCATCTACAGTACCTCTGAAAAAATATTTGGGCTTCTAGCTGTGTGTGGGACTTGTTGTATTAGACCATCTATACTGACCTCCATCAGGTTGCAAACTGAATATATTTTTTTCTGCATCTACCTCTGAAAAAATATTGGGCTTCTAGCTGTGTGTGGGACTTGTTGTATTAGACCATCTATACTGACCTCCATCAGGTTGCAAACTGAATATATTTTTTTCTGCATCTACCTCTGAAAAAATATTGGGCTTCTAGCTGTGTGTGGGTCTTGTTCTATTAATCCATCTATACTGACCTCCATCAGGTTGCAGACTGAATATAATTTTTTTCTGCAGCTAGCTCTGAAAAAATATTTGGCCTTCTAGTAGTGTGTCGGACTTTCTATATTAGTCCATCTATACTGACCTCCATCAGGTTGCAAACTGAATATAATTTTTTTCTGCATCTAGCTCTGAAAAAATATTTGGCCTTCTAGTAGTGTGTCAGACTTTCTCTATTAGTCCATCTATACTGACCTCCATCAGGTTGCAAATTAAAACTAATTTTTATCTGCATCTACAGTACCTCTGAAAAAATATTTGGGCTTCTAGCTGTGTGTGGGACTTGTTGTATTAGTCCATCTATACTGACCTCCATCAGGTTGCAAACTGAATATATTTTTTTCTGCATCTACCTCTGAAAAAATATTGGGCTTCTAGCTGTGTGTGGGTCTTGTTCTATTAATCCATCTATACTGACCTCCATCAGGTTGCAAACTGAATATAATTTTTTTCTGCATCTAGCTCTGAAAAAATATTTGGCCTTCTAGTAGTGTGTCGGACTTTCTCTATTAGTCCATCTATACTGACCTCCATCAGGTTGCAAATTAAAACTAATTTTTATCTGCATCTATAGTACCTCTGAAAAAATATTTGGGCTTCTAGCTGTGTGTGGGACTTGTTGTATTAGTCCATCTATACTGACCTCCATCAGGTTGCAAACTGAATATATTTTTTTCTGCATCTACCTCTGAAAAAATATTGGGCTTCTAGCTGTGTGTGGGTCTTGTTCTATTAATCCATCTATACTGACCTCCATCAGGTTGCAAACTGAATATAATTTTTTTCTGCATCTAGCTCTGAAAAAATATTTGGCCTTCTAGTAGTGTGTCGGACTTTCTCTATTAGTCCATCTATACTGACCTCCATCAGGTTGCAAATTAAAACTAATTTTTATCTGCATCTACAGTACCTCTGAAAAAATATTTGGGCTTCTAGCTGTGTGTGGGACTTGTTGTATTAGACCATCTATACTGACCTCCATCAGGTTGCAAACTGAATATATTTTTTTCTGCATCTACCTCTGAAAAAATATTGGGCTTCTAGCTGTGTGTGGGACTTGTTGTATTAGACCATCTATACTGACCTCCATCAGGTTGCAAACTGAATATATTTTTTTCTGCATCTACCTCTGAAAAAATATTGGGCTTCTAGCTGTGTGTGGGTCTTGTTCTATTAATCCATCTATACTGACCTCCATCAGGTTGCAGACTGAATATAATTTTTTTCTGCAGCTAGCTCTGAAAAAATATTTGGCCTTCTAGTAGTGTGTCGGACTTTCTATATTAGTCCATCTATACTGACCTCCATCAGGTTGCAAACTGAATATAATTTTTTTCTGCATCTAGCTCTGAAAAAATATTTGGCCTTCTAGTAGTGTGTCAGACTTTCTCTATTAGTCCATCTATACTGACCTCCATCAGGTTGCAAATTAAAACTAATTTTTATCTGCATCTACAGTACCTCTGAAAAAATATTTGGGCTTCTAGCTGTGTGTGGGACTTGTTGTATTAGTCCATCTATACTGACCTCCATCAGGTTGCAAACTGAATATATTTTTTTCTGCATCTACCTCTGAAAAAATATTGGGCTTCTAGCTGTGTGTGGGTCTTGTTCTATTAATCCATCTATACTGACCTCCATCAGGTTGCAAACTGAATATAATTTTTTTCTGCATCTAGCTCTGAAAAAATATTTGGCCTTCTAGTAGTGTGTCGGACTTTCTCTATTAGTCCATCTATACTGACCTCCATCAGGTTGCAAATTAAAACTAATTTTTATCTGCATCTATAGTACCTCTGAAAAAATATTTGGGCTTCTAGCTGTGTGTGGGACTTGTTGTATTAGTCCATCTATACTGACCTCCATCAGGTTGCAAACTGAATATATTTTTTTCTGCATCTACCTCTGAAAAAATATTGGGCTTCTAGCTGTGTGTGGGTCTTGTTCTATTAATCCATCTATACTGACCTCCATCAGGTTGCAAACTGAATATAATTTTTTTCTGCATCTAGCTCTGAAAAAATATTTGGCCTTCTAGTAGTGTGTCGGACTTTCTCTATTAGTCCATCTATACTGACCTCCATCAGGTTGCAAACTGAATATGTTTTTTTCTGCATCTACCTCTGAAAAAATATTTGGCCTTCTAGTAGTGTGTCGGACTTTCTCTATTAGTCCATCTATACTGACCTCCATCAGGTTGCAAATTAAAACTAATTTTTATCTGCATCTACAGTACCTCTGAAAAAATATTTGGGCTTCTAGCTGTGTGTGGGACTTGTTGTATTAGTCCATCTATACTGACCTCCATCAGGTTGCAAACTGAATATATTTTTTTCCTGCATCTACCTCTGAAAAAATATTGGGCTTCTAGCTGTGTGTGGGTCTTGTTCTATTAATCCATCTATGCTGACCTCCATCAGGTTGCAAATTCAAAATAATTTTTTTCTGCATCTAACCCAGCCAATAGTTTTGGCCTAATACCACAGTTTGGCCACTCAGCTCTGCTCGGTTACCATCCATTGGTTTTTTGTGCAAACAACTCCAGAGTTGTGAATTAGTTAACCACCAAAATGAGTGGAAAAAGGCCTGCTGCTGGTGGAAAGGGGAATAGGCATGTTGGGAAGGGGAAAAAAGGTTGTGTCCGTGGGGTAGGTGTTAAAGCAACAGTAACATCTGCAGAAGAAAGACCATCTTCCAGCCAAACTAAAATGTCTACTTCTTTTAGCGGACAATGTGATAAGATCCCTTTCTTACGGCCACGCCAATCGCTACAAATTCCAGATGAGGCACAAAAACAGCAGGTGCTTCAACGGATATCAAGTGCTCCTTTAAGTGGGCTCTCCTCCACATCAACTTCAACATCACAAATACTCCAGTCCTCAAAGGTGTCACCCAAATCGCACTTGCTTCCTCACAGCTCCCAAATCTCCAGCTGCCCGTCTGAGTATGAGGTAGAACAGATGGTTGAGTCTGCAGAGCTGTTTACTCATACTATAGCCTGGGAATCAGAGGTCGACTCCAGCGCTTCTGTGAATCCAGACGAGGAAATGATCTGCACTGATGCCCAGAATCTTTATGAGTCGGATCCAGGACCAGACGCAGAAGGTTCTGACCATAATGTAGACCCTCATTCCCAAACTGTAACTCCTGTTGGTGGAGACAATGAGGAAGACGATGATAAGACTCAAATACCTGATTGGAGTGACAACTTTAGTTTTTTGTCAGGGCAGGAACAGGTTGGCTCTGAGGACGACGGGTGTGATAACGCACAGGGTGATGATGATGAGGTCGGAGATCCCACTTACTGTCAACCCACAGTCAGCCAAGAGATGAGGTCAGCAGAGGAGGTGGAGGAAGATGCTAGTGACGACGAGGTCAGGTTGCGCCTTCCTGGACAGAGACGTAGTACTGGAAGCACGTCAACAACTGCATCCTTAAACACAACTCTGCCTCTCACCACAAGTCGTGGTGGCTCTTCAGGTCGCATGGGTGCTAAGCCTTGCATAGCCTGGGCATTTTTTCAGATCGATAAAGATGACCCAACTCGTGTTATCTGTAACATTTGTCAGCAAAAGCTAAGTAGAGGCCAAAAAATACATAGTTTGAGTACTTCATGCATGAACCGGCACATGGACATGAAGCATAAGTTGCAGTGGGAAGCTCAGTGTGCTACAATGCGGCCTAGCCGGCCGGGCCAACCACTGTCTGCCATATCTTGTGCATCTGCGGCCTCTTCATCCTCTGTGACTGGGGGGACAGCAGTCACACCTGTTTTGGGGCGCAGACCTGCCACCTCTTTACCCGCAACAGCCAGCGTGATTGGCAGGTCATCATTTTCTTTGGAGGTGGTAACACCAGTTGGTGTTGAGCGCTGTCCGACATCGATAGCACCACCTTTGGATCAAGGCAACCTAACATGTCCGCCTGCATCTTCCTCACAGACCGGCAGTTTGCCGGGGACACCCTTATCAATCCCGTCTAAGCACAATAGCCAGCCCTCGGTCCCTCAGATGTGGACAAGTAAAAGACCATTTCCTCCTAGCCATGAGAAAGCTAAGAGGTTGAATTTCACCATCTGCAAGCTCTTGGCTACAGAAATGCTGCCTTTCCGCCTGGTGGACACAGAGGATTTTCGAGACCTTATGTCCGTCGCAGTGCCCCAGTACCAGATGCCCAGTCGGCACTACTTCTCAAAGAAAGGTGTGCCTGCGCTCCACCATCATGTCGCACATAACATCACCGCTTCTTTGAGAAACTCTGTGTGTGACACGGTGCATTTCACCACAGACACTTGGACGAGTAGGCATGGACAGGGGCGTTACATGTCGCTGACTGGGCACTGGGTAACTATGGTGACAGCAGGACAAGGGGCTGCTGTCCAAGTCTTGCCGTCCCCACGAGTTGTGCGTCAATGCTCTTTATGTCAAAGTTCCTCCACTGCTTCTGCCTCCTCAACCTCCTCTCGGTCTTCCACCTGCACCCAAAGCCTGTCTGGTCATGCCACAAGCTTTCTAACTGCGCAGAAGGGATCCTGCACACCTCCTTACTATGCTGGCAGTAGGGCTCAACGTCATCAGGCGGTTTTTACATTGAAATGTCTGGGAAATGTGAGTCACACAGCTGAGGAGTTGTGGTCAGCTCTGGAGAACCAATTTCATGAATGGTTGTCTCCACTGGACCTGAAACCAGGGAAGGCCGTGTGCGACAATGCTGCAAACCTGGGTGCGGCCCTTCGCCGGGGCAATGTCACACACGTGCCTTGTATGGCTCACGTGTTGAACCTGGTTGTCCAGCAATTTTTAGCCCACTATCCCAGACTAGATGGCCTTCTGCAGAGGGCACGGTCGCCGTGTGCTCACTTCCGCCGTTCGCATCCCGCAG
Source organism: Phyllobates terribilis (assembly GCF_046119375.1). Classification (NCBI taxonomy): domain Eukaryota; kingdom Metazoa; phylum Chordata; class Amphibia; order Anura; family Dendrobatidae; genus Phyllobates; species Phyllobates terribilis. Next base: position 299,762,329 of record NW_027362771.1, read on the forward strand.
CTCAGCGACTTACATCTCTACAGAAGTCGTTGGGCCTGCCACTTCACCGGCTAAAATGCGATGTGCCTACCCGGTGGAATTCAACTCTGCACATGTTGCAGCGACTGTGGCAGCACCGACAAGCCCTGGTGCAATACGTTCTGACGTATAGCCTGGGCCAACGAGATTCAGAGGTGGGGCAAATCACGCTGGAGGAGTGGTCTCAGATCAGGGACCTATGCACCCTTCTGCACAGTTTTGAAATGGCGACGAAGATGTTTAGTGCTGACGATGCCATTATCAGCATGACTATTCCGGTGATTTACATGCTGGAGCACATGTTAAACAGAATTCGGAGTCAGGTGGTGGCACAAGAGGAGGTGGAGGAAGTAGAGGAGGAGGAGTTGTATGCGGAAGGGCTAACATCTGCAAGGTCCAGACGGTCGGCAGCACCAAGGCGGCAGGCATGTGAGGGTGGGGGAGATGGTTTTACCAGGGCGCATGGTAGCAGCCAAACTAGTGAGGAAGGTGCAGGAGCCCAGGAAGAAGTGGAGGACGAACTGATGGAAGACTCATCAGATGAGGGAGACCTTGATCACATTTCTGTTGTGCGAGGTTGGGGGGAGAGGACAGAGGAAGGAAGCATGATTGTTACCTCGCCACCAACACAACAGGGACTTGGTGCTCCTGGATGCGCAACACACATGAGTGCCTTCTTGCTGCACTACCTGCAACATGACCCTCGAATTGTGAGAATTAGAAATAATCCTGACTACTGGGTTGCCACACTGTTAGATCCCCGGTACAAAAGTAAATTTGCAGAAATTATTCCTGCCATAGAAAGGGATGCACGCATGCAGGAGTATCAGCAGAGACTGTTGCAGAATCTTACATGTGCTTTTCCACAAAATACCAGTGGTGCACGTAGTGAATCTCACAGTTCCAACTTGCCAACTGTGGGACCGTCAAGTGTTCAGCACTCAAACCGTAACAGAACCACAGTATCTGCTGGTAACATCAATTTTGCGGAATCATTTCACCACATTTTTAGCCCATCCTTTGCAAGGCCACAGGAGACAAGAAGTCTGACACATAGTCAACGCCTAGAGACGATGGTACAGGAGTATCTCCAAGTAAACATTGAAGCCACGACTGTGTCACTGGACCCTTGCTCTTTTTGGGCTTCCAATCTGGATAAATGGCCGGAGCTAGCCACTTACGCCTTGGAGATCTTGTCATGCCCCGCAGCCAGCGTTCTGTCTGAACGTGTGTTCAGCGCTGCTGGTGGTGTGCTGACAGATAAGCGCACGCGGCTCTCCACTGATAATGTAGACAGACTCACGTTCATAAAGATGAACAAATCATGGATCCAAAACGACTTTTCTACCCCTGTGTCATCCTGGGGAGAGTAAAAGCTTGATGATTGGTTAAAATCACCCTACCAACCGTTTTAAGCTTTCAAATTACTAATCATGTTTATCTGTATCTTGACTGGAAAATAATTTGGGCTTTGTAGCAGTGTGCAGCACTGATCCTATTAGGCCATCTATACTAAAGCTTCACCAGATTTAAAATTAAAAATAATTTTTAGCTGCATCTAGCCCGGAAAATAATTTTGGGGCTCCGAGATGCGCAAGGCACATGAGTGCCTTCTTGCTGCACTACCTGCAGCATGACCCTCATATTGTCAGAATTCGAAGTAATCATGACTACTGGGTTGCCACACTCTTAGATCCCCCAAACTTTTCGATCAACCTTTTCATTTTAATAAAGACCAAAAAAATGGTCATTTTTGAAATTATAAGCATTAGCAGGTTGTTAGAAACTGAAATCAAACAGTTTTCAACTCAAAACTTTATTCTAGGTGATGTTACATTTTCACATAGGACCCCTTGTTCGAAAGGAGCTTCTGAACTCTCTCGTCCATTGAATTTGTCAGTTTTTGGATGGTTTCTGCTTCAATTGTTTTGCATGAGGACAGAATACCCTCCCAGAGCTGTTGCTTAGATGTGAACTGCCTCCCGCCATCATAGACACTCCTTTTAATGATGCTCCAAAGGTTCTGAATGGGGTAGAGGTCAGGGGAGCATGGGGGTCACACCATAAGTTTGTCCCCTTTTATGCCCATATCAGCCAGAGATGCAGATGTTTTATGTGCAGCATGAGATGGTGCATTATCATGCAGAAAAATGATCTTGCTGTGAAATACACGGTTCTTCTTCTTGAACCATGGCAGGAAGTGCTGTTTGAGAAAATCCACATACATTATGGAGTTCATCTTTAGCGCCTTCAGGGATCCTAAAGGGGCCGACAATCTCTCTCCCCATGATTCCAGCCCAAAACATTACTCCACCTCCTCCTTGTTGGCGCTGTAGCCGTGTTTGCGTGGGGTGTCCATCAACCAGCCATCCTCCACTCCATCCATCTGGACCATCGAGCGCTGCACGGCACTCATCCGTGAACAAAACAGTTTTGAAATCAGTCTTCATGTAATGTTTGGCCCACTGGAGCCGTTTCTGCTTGTGTGAAGTGGATAGAGGAGGTCGACAGGATGGCGCATGCACAGCTGCAAACCTCTGAAGGACCCTGCATCTTGTTGTTCGGGGGACGTTGGAGGCACAAGCAGCTTCAAAAACTTGTCTGCTGCTATGACAAGGCTTTTTTGCCGCTGCTCTTTCAACCTGACGTAATTGCCTGTAGGAAAGAGTCCTCAATTTGCCTTTATCAGCACGCACACGTGTGTACTGTGAATCAGCTACATACTTCTTGATTGCCAAGACACTTCATCCTGATCATCGCACAATGTTGATTGTAGTCATGCCTTGACCTAAACACTCCACAATTTGTTGCTTCTCAGCAGCCGACACATCCTTTTTCTTTCCCATTTTGGCAGAAAATGTAGGCTGATTAATAATGTGAGAGAGCCTTCTTAAGTAGTCTTGCCTTTCATTGGACACACCTGCCAAACTAATTAGCACAGGTGTCTGCAATTGCTTACAGTGATATAAAGAGCCCTGACACACATCACCATCAATGAGTTTAACTGACAAACAAACAAATTCTTCCCTTATCACTCCTAAACACTTTTTGCATAATAATTTGGAACGCAGTGTACATGTGCTTTTCCACAAAACACCAGTGGTTCACGTAGTGAATCTTACAGTTCTAACTTGCCAACCGTGGTCTGTATGGAGTTGTTCAATAAATGGCCCAAAATTAAGATAACATAGATGGGAGAGGTCTCTATGAATAGGAATTCCTAAGTATTTGATACCCTGTGAGGGCCAGGCAAAGGGAAAGTTGGACTGGATGAAATCCTATATGGATTTGGGGAGGGAGACATCGAGGGCCTCAGACTTCGCTGCATTGATTTTAAAATTTTACCATGTAACAAAGTGATCTATTTCAGCCATAACAGCATGGATGGATATATGTGATTGAGTGATATATACTAGGACATCATCAGCAAATAGAGAGCACTTGTACTCGGTGCCTCCCACCTCAATACACCTAATATTGGGGTTATGGCGAATTGATGAGAGCAGGTGCTCCGTCACTAGGATGTATAAGAGAGGGGACAGAGGACATCACTGCCTTGTCCCATTGGTGATTGTGAAAGGTGATGAAAATGTTCTGACGCACCCCCTGGGCCTTGGGACACCCGGAGCCGGACCCTTTTTGGTGGATGCTGGTGGTTGTAGTCTTCGTGGCGGCGACCCGGTTCCGTGGCTCAGGGCGGTCAAACCAGTGGCGGAACTATTTATGTGGTTTTGATGTTTAAATGTCCGACTACGCCACCCGTGGATTGCGGTCAGAGTGAACCGCCGCTACAGGGCAGACCGCTGAGGCTGGTGTTGTGGGTGCAGCAGAGCGTAGCATAACTCCCCACGGGAGGAGTATAGCCTCAGGGCAGTGTATGCGGAGGATGGGGGTGATGGTGCAGGGCAGCAGCAGTAACGACACGGAGTCAGTGATGCAGTTCAGGGCCTTTACTCACAGTTCTTATTATCCAGACCACGTCTGCAGGTAACGGCTGCCCACGTCGTACTGTGCTCACCAGGTGAGGGGCTCAGACAACTCCCAGATAACTTTGGAGCACTTCACAGGACCCCCTTTGTGTGTCCTTTGTCTGGCCTTTCTTACCAACACTTCTGTCCGGCTGCCTCGGGCCTCCTCTTGGTAAACTTGGCGCCAGTTTCCCTGACCCTATGTGGTGCATTCCTAGCGGGTGTAGCGAGGGGCTGCGCCACATAAAATGTCAGAGCCTCCGGTTTCTAGCTGAGGGTCGTTTCCTGCCTCCACTAGTTCGGGGACCGGTCTCCCCCTTTGGCCTGACCCCTCCACGCAGGTGGATTCGGGCGTGCGGTGGCGACTCGCCCGTCCGCACCCCTGGGATCCCTTCATTCCTCGTTCCTGGAGCCTTCTCCGCTCCTCTTCCTTCCTTCTCCCTCTTCCAGGCCTGGGCCTCTGTTACTAGGCCCGCCTCCGAAGCAGAGCTCATGCAGAGCCCCTGCTCCCTGCCACTTCTGCTCAGACTTCTCTGCACTGAACTAAGATGGTGCCCACCTTTTATACTCCCTTCTCAATGCACCCAGGAACTGCTTCCTCCCTGCTCCTGCACTACAGGGTTCCCCTTCCTCAGTGTTCCCTCCCCCCACTCCAGCCAGGGACAGGGACTGTCGTGCCCATCTCAGGGGCATATTGGTCGCCCTGCCCCACGGCAATGTGGTGTAATGCATGCAGGTGTCGGGTCCTGATCCACACTCCATCCTTACCTGAGAGTGAGATATCACACCTCTGGGTGAGGTGCAATACGTCTGTAGCAACCGAGCCCTCAGGGTGCTACAGTTCCATTTATCTTCAGCCTAGGTGACGTATTGCGATACAGGGCCGTGATTTTGGCTATAAAAGGGTCCCCTAGACCCCTACCCCAAGCTTTTTAAGAGAATCATATATGGCGTGCCAGGAGACTCTATGGAATGCTTTCTCAGCATCCAACGAGAGTATCTAATTACAAATTTTTAACTGCATCTAGCCCAGGAAATACTTTGTGCCTAGTAGCAGTGTCTGCTAGTCAGCGGATTATCCCGGCTGTTAAGCAAGCTGCACCACCTGTAGTTTAGACACTTAATTTTTTCAAAGGAAATGCTTCGGGACCATGGGATACTTAGTGAAGAGCATCAGGAGGCACCCCAAGGCATAGGGGCTGGGACTGGCAGTAGGATGCCTTGCGGTGGACAGCCGAGCTCGATCCTTATAAAAGCTTTTTAACTGCAGCAGCTTTAGTGGACGCTACTGGAGCTGGAATTACCGCGGCTACTGGCATGAGACTTGCCCTCCAATAGATCCTTGTAAATGGATTTAAAGTGTATTCATTCAAATTAGAGAGACAATTTAAATTAAAAAGCTTAGAGCTGCCTCCACCACAGGGGGGCTCGCTCGACCCACCAGCGGACAGGCACCAGTATTGGGAGAGGGGGGCTGGCCGTCAGGGTTCACCGCGGCTCTGGCACAAACCCGGCGACACGGAGGTGGCACGGGCAGGAGCGGACTGGCCGTGTCGGCTTCTAACTTTTTGGATTTTAGAAGGGCATGACATGCCTATATCTGTGTCTCCCCCTCCTTTTACTCCTCCACCTCTTTTATTTTCGCATGACTATATGTACTTGTCACTTTTCCATGTGTTAGTTATGTCTTCTGAGCAGTTTGTCAGCTTTTGGACACCTTTGAAGGTGTTTTCTATGTGTTTCTATGTGTTTTTGTTTGCCTGCCATTGGTTTTAACGGTGTTCAAAGGTGTTCGACGAACAGTTCGACGAACAGTTCGGCGAACACACGGGTGTTCGACGAACCGAACCGAACTCGAACACTACGGGGGTGGCTCAACACTACACATGAGTGCCTTCTTGCTGCACTACCTGCAACATGACCCCCGGATTGTCAGAATTCGAAGTAATCCCGACTACTGGGTTACCACACTCTTAGATCCCCCGTACAAAAGTATATTTGCCGAAATAATTCCTGCCATAAAAAGGTATTGACGAATGCAGGAGTATCTGTTGCAGAATCTTACATGTGCTTTTCCACAAAACACCAGTGGTGCACGTAGTGAATCTCACAGTTCTAACTTGCCAACGGTGGGACTGTCGAGTCTTCATCACTCAAACAGTAACAGTAACACAGTATCTGCTGGTAACAGCAATTTTGTGGAATCATTTCACCACTTTTTTAGTCCATCCTTTGCAAGGCCACAGGAGACAAGAAGTCTGACACATAGTCAATGCCTAGAGAGGATGGTACAGGAGAATCTCCAAGTGAACATCGAAGCCATGACTGTGTCACTGGACCCTTGCTCATTTTGGTATTCCAATCTTGAAAAATCGCCGGAGCTCGCCACTCACGCCTTGGAGATCTTGTCATGCCATGCAGCCAGCGTTCTCTCTGAACGTGTGTTCAGCGCTGCTGGTGGTGTGCTGACAGATAAGCGCACGCGGCTGTCCACTGAGAATGTAGACAGACTCACGTTCATAAAGATGATCAAATCATGGATTCGCAAGGACATTTCTACCCCTGTGTCTTCCTTGGGAGACTAAAAGCTTGGGGATTTGGTAAAATCACCTCACCAACCGTTTTACGCAACAGTTGGGCAATTGATGCCACTTAACCCTAGAACGCATGACCATAAAAATCTACACTTTCACATACCTGGGGCCCTTTAGGCCCGTGTGCAAATAACATGGAACAACTCAAACTCAAATGACAAACAACTATATACATGAAGAATACCTAGAGTTTCAAAATTCTAACTAAAGCAATCTTGCAGAAAATAGAAAACAATTAACTGGGCGGGCCTGCAAGGCCACAGGTATGCGTTCTAGGGTTAAGTGGTGTCTGTGCCACAATTTTGGGAGTCCCTTTGCTGTGTCTTACGTGACGTTGGCATCGTCAATTCCAGGTGGGTTGGGTCGCACCCCCCCCTTTTAACTGTAAGAAACTACATACACTATGGCTTCTGGTAACACAGATGGTTGAGTCTGAAGAGCTGTTTACTCAGAGGTCTGCTCCAAATCTTCAGTGTCTGCTAGTCATCGTAGAATTTTTAACTGCATCTAGCCTAGGCAATACTTTGGGCGTAGTAGCCCAGCTGCGAAGCAAGCTGCACCGCCTGTGTATCTAATAAGAATTTTTAAATTAATCTAGCCTAGGCAGACTGTGGGGACCCCCAACCAAACCCAGATGCTCAGCCCCCCTTCCGCCCCCCTTTCATGGACAACCCAATAATGTGACTCTTACAACTGGATGGGTGAGGATCGGTCACAGCTTTATTAACTCTTTATACTCATTCCATTAGAAAGACATTTTATTTCTAAAATAATTCAGCTTGTTGCAGCATGTCCTGGGTCCCCACTCCGGCAAGTTGGCCAACAAGTGTAACTCTCCAACATGTCCTTTCTATTTCCAGGCCACGGAGGATCCAGCGTACTCGTATGCAGGACTCTGACCCCCACTCATCACTCTTAACGCTTGTTCCACTCCGTCCTGGAGTCCTGACAGGAATATGTCCAGTCCAATATCTATTAAGTGAACACCGTCGGGCCGTATGAGGCCTGCTTTATCTCCTTCCAGTTGTCGGTGTCGTATCACTACACCGCCTCTGTCTCTTCTAAATTTTGCCATCCGAATATTTATTACCCGCCTTGTCCATTCGATGGCCGTGATGTCTCGCGCACCTTGCCATACCGCTATCGGCACAATCTCTGACCATACTATAGCTAATTTTGTGAAAAATTCTCTGAAGCGCTCAGTGTCTAGTTTCATTATTGCCATTAGTTATGCGCTCTTGTGATGACCTAGGTTGTTTCCCCCGGCCTGTATAACTAAGATGACCGGACCTCTTGCCTCTCTCCCTACCTTGATTACCTCCATTAGTACCTGTGGCCATAGCAGGCCTCTACTACCTCTCCAGTTGAAATATGTGTTATGAAACTCTAATTTCCTCCCGCCTGGGCGGATTTTCGCCCTTTTTTGTGCCCAATATATATACGAGTGGCCTATCACTCACACTGTTGGCTTAGCGTCACCTGTAAAAGAAACAAACCACGTTAGGATAACAAGTCCGGTCTTATGTATCTCGCCAAACACGTGGATCGCCATCTCCCTATCCTCTGAACTTCCGTTTCTGACAGTCCTGCTCTTGCTGCTTCCGTGGCCGCACCTATGCGGAATGAGTGTGTCCCGTAATATTTGGGGTGGTTCCCTGCCGATGTTATGCATTTATTAAATATAGCTTGGAACAGGTATCTTGATAATGGCATTCCATCAATGTGTGATACGAAGAAATTACTTTGTGATCTGATGGTTAGATATGTTTTTACTATTGTTACCCGACTCAGTGTACCGTTTGTGGGTTGTAGAAGTACCCAAGTACCCCTGCCCGCTGGAACCGTTTTTGATTGGTGTATGCGTACACGTATTGCATTATTGGCTATGACTACTTCCTGGTGTAATAAGCGTCCACTGGTGGTAATTTTGGATTGAGGGACTAATTCGCTTATACATAGCGCCCCGAAGAAGGCGATCACAAATGCAGTAGACATTAGTGCTGCTTCAAATTGTGAGTGTCATGTTAATGGTGTTAGGGATAAGATGTGAGAAATCAGTTTTAGTGACACGGGACGGGACGTCTACATTCCTGACTTGGCTGACCCCTTTTCCACCCTTTTATGGATTGTCTGATGATGAATCTTTGTCACATCTCCCCAATTCAGTAGTTGGAAGTGAAATGCTACTCCGGTCAGACACCGCTGCGCTGACACCCATGATATGCCCCTCATCATTAGCTGGTGGAGAAATTCTATGGTGACTTGTGATCTGGCTTGTTCACATTGGTCAACCCGTCTGCCTGCTATTAGTCGTGTCCACTCTTCCCATGCCTTACCGTATGCTTGCCACGTTGACGGGGCAACTGACGCTCTGATTAATGGCATCAACTATTCGCCACTAGATCCCATAGGGAGGGTGGGCAACTGTTGCCCGATGGGTGGGCGTTGTGGAAGAGCTCTGTGAAAATCTGCCAATTGAATTGTTATAAAGCATTAGCAGCAGCTTTATACCCCTCAGCATAGTGGCTAGCGCGGACCCATACATTGTGTTTTAGGCACAGGAATACTAGCCTGCGTAGTAGGCCTAGCACTGGGAGAGACGATGATGCCATCTTATTAATGCAGTGCGCTAGGCTGGTGTTTTGTGTTATGAAGCGTATATTTTTGTTAGCCAGGCGCGCGCCCCATATTTCTATTGCTACCACTATTGGGAAAAATTATTTTCAGGGCTAGATGCAGCTAAAAATTATTATTAATTTCAAAGCTGGTGGAGCTTGGTATAGATGGCCTAATACAATGAGTCCCACACACTGCTAGAAGCCCAAATATTTTTTCAGAGGTAGATGCAGATAAAAATTATTTTTAATTTGCAACCTGATGGAGGTCAGTATAGATGGACTAATAGAGAAAGTCCCACACACTGCTAGAAGGCCAAATATTTTTTCAGAGCTAGATGCAGATAAAAATTATATTCAATTTGCAACCTGATGGAGGTCAGTATAGATGGACTAATAGAACAAGTCCCACACACAGCTAGAAGCCCAAATATTTTTTCAGAGGTACTGTAGATGCAGATAAAAATTATTTTTAATTTGCAACCTGATGGAGGTCAGTATAGATGGACTAATACAACAAGTCCCACACACAGCTAGAAGCCCAATATTTTTTCAGAGGTAGATGCAGAAAAAAATATATTCAGTTTGCAACCTGATGGAGGTCTGTATAGATGGATTAATAGAACAAGTCCCACACACAGCTAGAAGCCCAATATTTTTTCAGAGGTAGATGCAGAAAAAAATATATTCAGTTTGCAACCTGATGGAGGTCAGTATAGAAGGACTAATACAACAAGTCCCACACACAGCTAGAAGCCCAATATTTTTTCAGAGCTAGATGCAGACAAAAAATTATTTTGAATTTGCAACCTGATGGAGGTCAGTATAGATGGACTAATAGAGAAAGTCCCACACACTGCTAGAAGGCCAAATATTTTTTCAGAGCTAGATGCAGATAAAAATTATATTCAATTTGCAACCTGATGGAGGTCAGTATAGATGGACTAATAGAACAAGTCCCACACACAGCTAGAAGCCCAAATATTTTTTCAGAGGTACTGTAGATGCAGATAAAAATTATTTTTAATTTGCAACCTGATGGAGGTCAGTATAGATGGACTAATACAACAAGTCCCACACACAGCTAGAAGCCCAATATTTTTTCAGAGCTAGATGCAGACAAAAAATTATTTTGAATTTGCAACCTGATGGAGGTCAGTATAGATGGACTAATAGAGAAAGTCCCACACACTGCTAGAAGGCCAAATATTTTTTCAGAGCTAGATGCAGAAAAAAATTATATTCAGTTTGCAACCTGATGGAGGTCAGTATAGATGGACTAATAGAGAAAGTCCCACACACTGCTAGAAGGCCACATATTTTTTCAGAGGTAGATGCAGAAAAAAATATATTCAGTTTGCAACCTGATGGAGGTCTGTATAGATGGATTAATAGAACAAGTCCCACACACAGCTAGAAGCAAAATATTTTTTCAGAGGTAGATGCAGAAAAAAATATATTCAGTTTGCAACCTGATGGAGGTAAGTATAGATGGACTAATACAACAAGTTCCACACACAGCTAGAAGCCCAATATTTTTTCAGAGGTAGATGCAGAAAAAAATATATTCAGTTTGCAACCTGATGGAGGTCTGTATAGATGGATTAATAGAACAAGTCCCACACACAGCTAGAAGCCCAAATATTTTTTCAGAGGTAGATGCAGATAAAAATTATTTTTAATTTGCAACCTGATGGAGGTCAGTATAGATGGACTAATAGAACAAGTCCCACACACAGCTAGAAACCCAAATATTTTTTCAGAGGTACTGTAGATGCAGATAAAAATTATTTTTAATTTGCAACCTGATGGAGGTCAGTATAGATGGACTAATACAACAAGTCCCACACACAGCTAGAAGCCCAATATTTTTTCAGAGGTAGATGCAGAAAAAAATATATTCAGTTTGCAACCTGATGGAGGTCTGTATAGATGGATTAATAGAACAAGTCCCACACACAGCTAGAAGCCCAATATTTTTTCAGAGGTAGATGCAGAAAAAATATATTCAGTTTGCAACCTGATGGAGGTCAGTATAGATGGACTAATACAACAAGTCCCACACACAGCTAGAAGCCCAATATTTTTTCAGAGCTAGATGCAGAAAAAAATTATATTCAATTTGCAACCTGATGGAGGTCAGTATAGATGGACTAATAGAATGATGCTATGCCCAAAAGATTTTACTTCACTAGGTGCAGTAAAAGATTGGTATTCTATACACAGGTGGTATATCTTGCAACACAGATAGGCTACTCCACTGACTAACACACTCTGCAATAGGCCAAAAAGGATTAGCTTTGCTAGATTCAGCCAAATGCTGTGAAAAAAACTTGCACAGCACTGGCACAGACCTGCCTGGCAAAAACTGATAGGAACTGATGTAACCTAGTCCTGAAAAGGACTCCAATTACAATTAATCTTTACTCCCACAACCTATCTATTTAAGAGCACAGACCTGCCTGATAAAAGTCATAGGAAATGCTGTAACCTAGTCCTTAAAAGGACTGTAATCACAACTTTTCCCTACTCCCAAGCTATCTGTAGATTTGTGCGAAAATTGGCTTGAAATTAACAAGGTATAGCGCACACAGCAACAGCGGTGCCATCTAACACGCAGCTGCAGCAGTGAGAAAATGGTGGCGACGGGGAAAATGGCTTGGTCTTATAGGGCAAGGACATGTGACATACACTGCCAATGACACATGCCCTTGCTTGTGTGAAAAAAAGCACTTCGCTCCGTGTGTGCGCTGCTGATAGGCTGACAGATTGCACCTCCCCACTGCAAATGCGGGAAAGAGAAAAAAAAATGGAGATCTTCATTGTTCCTGCAGAGATCCATCCCCTGCCCCTCCCCCCACCCCGCTGTACACTCAAACTGCGTATTAACATTAATTTTCATCATTACTGAGAAAAAATCCAGTTATGATTTTGGTGCACGAACAGTTATCGAACATAACCTCGAACAGCCGAATTTTTCTCAAATTGTTCGTGTTCGCCGAACGGCTCGAACACCGCCCAAAACAGCTCGAATTTGAGATTGGCGAACAGTTCGAGTAGAACAATGCTCATCTCTATTGATTACCTGTGAATATGTATATATGTCATAGAGAAAAATTTAAATCTATAACCCTCTCATTGAACAAATGGATTAATGACTAACACTTCAACTTCCATTGAAGTAGGACTCCACATTGAACATATGGGATTAATTATAGCTGGGGAAAAAACTAATTATAACTAGGGAAGCGAGAAAGAGAGCTAACACTTCAACATTCATTAAAGTAGGGAGCTCTAGCAGTGTTCATGCAATTACCGCAGAGTAATGCTTTGAGAATAAGACAGCAAGGGATTTGAATAATCAGAGGACGGTAAGTACTCTTCTCAGGCATAAGCTTCCTCTGATTAAACCCAGGATTGCAGATCTTTTGGAACTAGTGGTCAATGATGAATATCGGGGTTTTGCATCAATCCGATATTTATTGCAAAAAGATAAAAAGCGCAATAGGGTCTCATCTGGGTATTAAGGTTGGATATTTGTTTGAAAGCTGCTCACCTGTAGGGGTTGTGTGTGACACAACCACTATCATAAACCTAGTTGTCAGCCACTGCAACGTCCACAGATTTGTATATAGTAGAAAACCAGAGTAAGTGGACTTCAAGTGCGCTACTGATTCAGAAACTAATCATAGAACAAATTAATAAAAGGTAGTTTATTTGTCAATGCATTTCAGAGTCAAATCTGTCTCCTTCCTTCCTTTCACATGTCGTTGTCCAGAGGAAGGAGTTGGATTTGACTCTGAAACGTGTTGACAAATAAACCACCTTTTATTAATTTGTTCTATGATTCATTTCTGAATCAGCAGCACACTTGAAGTTCACTTGCATTGTTTTGTTCTCATTTTGTAACCTATTTGTATATTTTAATAAACACTACCTACCTTTCTTGATTAAATATATAAAATTGAATAGCTCTGTTTCCACTGCTCTGTAAACTGCACCCCTGGATCCGTATGCCACCTGTAACAGGTGTCCAATCAGCTTGTATAAATGATTAGTGGTGGCAGATAGTTATGGTTCCTTTTCTTGTTATTGTGAGCTGGCAGTGACAATACCGGGGTATATACATATATTCCATGAGTTGTATTCGAAGGAGTATATACCATATGCTCACTGTGAGTTCCCCAATAACCAGCCTAGAAATGGAAGCAGCCGTGGCCTCGTCCATCACTCATCAGTCAAGTTGCGTCTCCCTGACAAATTAGTGGCAGTGATGGGATCTGCGCAACTCCCCCCAGTGTTATCCTTGACAATATAGTTCATATTTATAGCTATTAAAGAGATGAGTTTATTGATTATGTGTGGACTTAATTTGTATCAAATTTATAGGAATTCGCTAAACCTGGCAAACTCGAACAGTTTGAAATGCGCTTTACACAAATCGTACAAAAAATACCCATGCCATTTTACACATTGCAGAAGGTTGCATCAGCCAGAGAGGCTTATATAACCTTATGTGCGGCTGGGCGGGCTCCCCCATAGTTCTTTGCATCCTTCACATCACATATATAGCACTGCCAATCAGGAGGGACTACCATAGCCAGAATAACAGCAGAAGTATAGAATGCAGAATGCGTTTTGTTATGAATCTGGATAATAAGAGGATGTCACAGCTTAGCCAAAGAGATAGGGAGAGAAAGCCATAAAACACTAAACACATTGAACAGCTTAAGTGTGTGTTATAGCACAGAAGTTATCTAAGGGGTAAGGTTTCTCCCTATGGAGAGTGACAAGCCAGGTCTGGCATGCCAGTACAGAAGTGAAGATTAGTGTGTTATTACCCCTTCATGACATGGCGATTTTCTGTTTTTTTCGTCTTAGTTTTTTCCTCCCCTTCTTCCAAGGGCCATAACTTTTTTATTTTTCTGTACACATAGCCATATGAGGGCCTTGTTTTTTGTAGGGATAGTTGTTCTTTTGAATGACGGCATTCATTCTACTAAATAGTGTATCACAGAAAAGAAACAGGATGCAACAGACCCCCCAGCCTTACCAATACCAGGTCAGATTACCAATGCACTAGCAGAATGCAGCAAACCCCCATGATAAAGGTGGGGGCAGCACAGTTGAAAAATACAGATTCGACAGCCACTCACAAACCTACCAATTCATGGAGGGGGTAGCTGTGTAGTATTACAAATGCACACAGATGGGGCTTGCATAGCACACTAGTCACACAGATACGTGTGATGCACAGAGTCTGACTTATAACCTATTAATGACATCCATATTTTAAATCAAGCGGGCTGCCCAGCACTATATACGTGCACCCTACAAGACAGATGCCCTAATTCACCCAACCAACACTAAAGGGCCTGGCTGCATCCTGCAAAAAAATGGAAAATGTGCAATAAAAAGATGAAAAATAATGTATAAGATAAATACATTACATTGCTGAATGTATTGGTCGATATTTTGGCCAAAATACGCAAGCTCGCAACCCGAATCAAGGGTTCTCATACTTGCGAGTCCCTACTCTAAAATTTAAAACGGCTCACAGAAAAGGACATAAATTCAAAAAACATCACAGAAAATAAACCAGCCTTACCAACACCAGGTCAGATTACCAATGCACTAGCAGAATGCAGCAGACCCCCATGATAAAGGTGGGGGCCTCACAGGTGCAAAATACTGATGCGACAGCCACTCACAAACCTACCAATTCATGGAGGGGGTGGCTGTGTAATATTACAAATGCACACAGATGGGGCTTGCATAGGACGCTAGTCACACAGATACGTGTGGTGCACAGTGACTAGCTTACAGCCTATTAATGACGCCCATAATTTTAGTCAAGCGTGCTGCCTAGCACTATACAGGTGCACCCCACAAGACAGATGCCCCAATTCACTCAACCAACATTAAAGGGCCTGGCTGCACTACATAGTGTACTTGAAAACAGGAAAAAAATTCCAAGTGTGTTGAAATTGCAAAAAAGTGCAATTCCACAATTGTTTTTTGGATGGTAAAAATGGTAAAACTGACCTGGCAATATGATTCTCCAGGTCAGTATGGGTACACAGATACCAAACATACAGGTATATACTTTATGTAATGGTGATAAAAAAATCGTAAATTTGAAAAAAAAAAAAATATTTTGTCTTTTGTCACCATTTTTCAACGTTTTCATATTTCGACATATGGTGCTGTACGGGGGCATACTTTTGGTGCCCTGAGCTGAAATTTATACTAATACCATTTTGGAGTATATAAAATGTTATGATTGCCTCTTATTGCAATGTTGTGGTGGCCAAAATTCCATAATGTTGCCTTTTTATTTTATTTTTGGTTACGCCGTTTACCGATCAAATTAATTTCATTTATATTTTGATAGATCAGAATGTTTGTGAACTCAGTGATACCAAATATTTGTATTTTTTAATTTTTTTATTTTTAATGTGGTAAAGGGGGGTGATTTGAACTTTTGTGGGGTGTTTTTTTCATTTGTTTATTTATTTATTTTTTTAAACTTTTTAGTGTACTTAATAGTCCCCTTAGGGGACTCGAAGCTGTTATATGTATAGAGGAAATTATGATCTCCTATGAATTCCTGCCATGGGCTGACTTTCACAAAAGTATAGTAATGACAGGCATGGAGGTCTTCAGCTGTCATGGCAACCCATCAGCATCCTGCGATCATTTCATAAGCTCCACTCCACCAGTGACTGTTAAAGTCCTATGATGGCTGATTAAATCAGCCATCAACAGTTGGGAAAGATGTAGGTTCAGCTTGTGAACCCATATCAAAGTCAAGGGTACGACATATGACATACATGTACGTCATATGTTGTGAAGGGTTTTTAAAAAGGCTGTTTGTTACTGCTGTTTACCATCTGTGTACCCATAGCTATATACAGTATGTTGAGGTCACTTTGACATTACTATAACGGTTTTTCTTTTTAAGTGCTTGAAAAGGGTTGGATAAAAATCACAGGAGACCTCACGTCTTTTCAGGGCAAATTAAGGATTTGCAATGTTTGTGATTCATGGTGAATGGAGTCATTGTAAATCAGATTTTGGGAGAAAAATCGGAAAATCTGGTGCATTGAATTTGAAAGATTCACTCATCTAAAATAAAAATAATATATCTACAGTATTGAACAACAGTTTTAGGCAGGCGTGGAAAAATCCTGCAAAGTAACAATTCTTTAAAAAATAGTATCCAAGGGGTAACATTTCTCCTTGCGGAGAGAGACATGCTAAGCATGTCACAGTGAGGAGACTTTTAAAGCCACAATGCTCCTCTGGAAAATATGCAAATTGTCTCTTCAGAGAGGAAGAGGATCAGAACTCTAGTGCCACCTACAGGATGTAGCAATCATAAAAGTCAATAGTGACCCTTTAACGAGCCTTATCACATGATTTAGGATATAAGCCAGAACCAGAAACTCAATTTGCAGACACTGTGTTTCGTGGTACTGTCCCTCGTCAGTAAAAAGTGTGAGTTCTGGTTTAGCTGGGTGAGAGGCGTCAGACTGTATCTAAGGGGTAATATTTCTCCTTGCGAAGAGCGACATGTAAAATAGAAGTATTAACAGTTTATTTTTATCAATTAACAAAATGTATAGTGAATGAACAAAAGAGAAATGTAAATCACAACAAATTTTGTGTGACCACCCATTGCTGTCAAAACAGCATCAATTCTTCTAGATACACTAACACAAAGTGTATTTTTTAGGATTATAGTCAGGCACATGAGTAACCAATTGCACAAAACAGTTGATAATTATAATCATCTTCTAAAACTGGATGAAAAACAGTCAAACTCTGCTACAAATGTGAACTTGTTTCATATCACAAATCATACACCTTGGCAAGAATGAGTAGAGCACTAAGATACAAGGAAGTTATACTGCATCAACAAGGTTTCTCCTAGGCAAAGATTTCAAACCAAACTGGGGATTTAAGATGTGTTCAAGCTCTTGCAGAAAAACTAAGAAATGGGTAAAATAGAGTGCCATAGAGACAGTGGTCGGCCAAGGAAACTTAGTGCACAAAATGAAAGACACATTCTTACTTCCTTTTGAACTTGAAATATGCCCAGCAGTGTCATCAGCTCAGAACTGGCAGCAACTAGTGGGAACCAGCTACACCAATCTAATAGTGATGAGCGAGCACTAAAATGCTCGGGTACTCTTTGCTCGGATCGAGCAAATTGGAATACTCGGGTGCTCGACACAAGCCACGAGCCCAATGTAAGTCTATGGGAAACTTGAGCATTTTTCAGGTGACTCCCCCGGCGGTCTGCAGAGGGCCTAAAAATTGCCAAATCGATGGGAACAGTGCTCAAATGACATGGGAACAGCATGGAGAAGACCCCTGGAAGCATTTCTGACTCCCAGGTCACTTCTGTCAACAACGTTGTCAGAGGTATTACGCCACTTTTACAGACTCACAATAAAACATACCAAAACTAAGCAAAATAAATAACCAAAAACAAAAATACTCCTCCACACCTTGGGCTATGTTCACACGTAGCGTTTTTGATGCGTTTTTACACTTTTACATTGCTTTGAACCAAGACAAATGCATTCACCAGGAAATTTCATTTTAACATTTTAAAACCTTATCTGGCCATGTGGTGTGTGACTCATCATCAGACACATGCATACAGTGCTGAAAAGTCATGGGAACAGCATGGGGAAGACCTCTGGAAGCATCTCTGACTCCCAGGTCACTGCTTAAAAGTGTGCCCATCATAAGTGATCCTTGGCGCATGCGAAGATGCCTCCCACCATGAACCTGTCATTCCAGACTTGCAACAATCACCGTCCACGTCCTTGTCCCACTGCAGAATTCAGTTGTCCCTACCCCATTCCTTGGAATGCAAGCGCAAGTATGCAGGCAGCCAGCCACCCACCCACCCACAGGCTGCAATACTATGCTGCCAAATTTTTGAAAGCTGCTTGCACTTGAAATGTGGCCTTTTAGGCTCGTGGAGGCGGAAGCTTTTCATAACCTCATGCCGGCGGCAGCCAGGTGTCCATACTCAGTCCCCAGCCGCCACTATATTTCCCGGTATCGCCTCCGCCTTCCACAAGCACGGGTCCCACAACATTACCCGTGCCCTCCCCAGTGAACTTACTGGTAAGGACCGCCTAACCACAAACACGTGGACAGGTGAGTGTGGCCAGGGACAGTAGGGAGCCAGTCCACAACTTTTTTTGCTCACAGTTGTATTCGGTTTGAGAAATGACATGCATAAGCATGGCCGATCCACATTAAAAAAAGCAGCCATAGAGTGTTCTGCAACCTTCCCCCACACTTTTCTTAGCCATAGCTGCTTTTCGGCAGGGTTGGACGGGCCCACCAGAGAACCAGAGACTCCTCCGACGGGCCCTGGCTTCTCCTTCAGGAGAGTTCATAGTGCCGAGGTGAGGCCATGATGATGATAGAGGCCACCATCTGCTTAATTTTCTGTTACTTGGAATTCAAGTGCAAGTATGCAGCTAGCCACCTACCCACCCACAGGCTGCAATACTATACTGCCAAATTTTTGACAGCTGCTTGCACTTGAAATGTGACCTTTTAGGCTCGTGGAGGCGGAAGCTTTTCATAACCTCATGCCGGCGGTGGCCGGGTGTCCATACTCGGTCCCCATCCGCCACTATATTTCTTGGTATGGCCTCCGCCTTCCACAAGCACGGGTCCCACAACATTACGCGTGCCCTCCCCAGTGCACTTACTGGGAAGGACCGCCTAACAGCAAACAAGTGGACAGGTGAATGTGGCCAGAGACGGTAAGTAGCCAGTCCACAACTTTTTTTGCTCACAGTTGTATTTAGCTCGGTGAAAAGACTGGCATAGAGGGAAACCCTGTCTACCCTGCATGTCATTTCTCACAGGAAGTCCTGTAATGCAGCTTGTTGCAGAAGCAATGGCAGCCCGTCCAGCATCAACTCACCCTTGTGGGTGGTTCTTTGACACACACACATCTTTCTTTGCGCATTTAATTTCTTGAATACAGAGTTGAACAATGGCCTGATCTGTAATGCGGTTTGAGAAATAACATGCTTAAGCATGGCCGATTCACATTAAAAAAGCAGCCATAGAGTGTCCGGGAACCTTCCCCCCATGTCATTTCTCATAGGAAGTCCTTTCACTTGAAATGTGGCCTTTTAGGCTCGTGGAGATGGAAGCTTTTCACAACCACATGCCTCATGCCTCGTGTCCATACTCAGTCCCCAACTGTCACTATTTCTCCCGGTGTTGTCTCCGTCTTCTACAAGCGTGGGTCCCTGAACATTACTGCTGGTACTTTTCAGTGGGAATTTGCGTGTCTCCTACCAGCCTGGAATATTTCCAGCGAACTATGGTACGACGCCATGGTATTAGCACTGCCCCCAGTACCAGTAGTGAAGCCATCCCAAATTCCCTTCTCAGGAATTTTATTTGGTAGACTGAGTGGCTGCCCAAATACATTTTCTCACAAAGGAGCTGAGAATAGAGTGGCAGTAGGTGCAAGTTTCTCCAGCCTGTTAGATATTAGAGGGTGAACGGCAGCACATTGGATCAGTGGTTAGCACTGAAGACTTGGAGCGCTGGGATCCTGGGTTGAAATCTCAGCAAGGACAACATCTGCAAGGACTTTGTATGTTCTCCCCGTGTTTGCGTGTGTTTCCTCCTCAGTAAAAAAGCAGCCATAGAGTGTCCGGGAACCTTTCCACACACTTTTCTTAGCCAGGACTGCTTCTTGGCAGGGTTGGACAGTCCCACCAGAGAATCCTCTGGTGTGCCTTGGCTTCTACCTCAGGAGAGTTCATGATAGCGCTAACTTTGCAGCTGCTATGGGGCTCTTGAGGGGGGGGGGAAAGGTTAGCCCTCAGAATCAAATCCTCTGGTGGGCACAATGTTTTTCAATCTGAAACAGCTTCTCAGTGGGAGTTGTATTTCACCACAGCCATATCCTTTAGCTTGGTGAAAGGACTGGCATAGAGGGAAACCGTATCTACCCCGGCTGTCATTTCTCCGTCACCAGGTTCCGCCCATTGTCACACATGACCATGCCTGGCTGTATGTTCAGCGATGAGAGCCACAGAATAGGCTGCTGTGTTACAGCTTTCGACAATTCTGCAGCGCTGGGTGGTTTGTCAATTAAGCATTAAGCATGTTATCTTCAGCTCAGCCTGTTGCCACTTGGCCAAGGCAGTGCTGCAGTGCTTTCAGCCTGTGACTGATGTGGTCATTTCGGAGATGGAGGAGGAGGTGCATGAGCTGAACAATGTGATTACATTGTTGTTAAATTGGTGACTCTGTTTTTCATACTAAAGAAAGATCCTATTGTTTTTTTTTTTTTTTAAGACAAATGCATTCACCGGAAAATGTCATTTTAACATTTTACAACCTTATCTGTGTGACACATCATCTGACACATCCTGTTTTATATATGATGGAGGGACTCTGAAAGTCATAAAGTCTATTTTTATAGGGACATCAGACGGCCTTTACTTTCTTAAAAGGCCAGCAGCCTGCCCTTGCTATTGTTAGAGAGCCATCAGCTGGCTATGCTTTGTTGTTCCCATTATTAACAAGTGGGTGTCCTATACTGTTATTGCGTATCCAGTGACTGCAAGGGCTGCAAAAAATTTGGACGCATCCCTTTGAAGAGACATAGAGGAGAGTCTCAGTAAAAAAATGTTCCCATTATATAGGAGCGGGTCTCCTCTAGTGGTGATGCCCATGCTGTGACTGCAAAGGCTGCCAAAATTTGGGAAAAACCCCACTAAGAATTTAAAGACACATGGAGCAGGGCCACAGTAACAAGGTACGACATGTTCCCATTAGAAAGGAGAGGGTCTGCTATACAGTTATAGGGTATGCAGTGAGTCCAACAGGTGACAATTTTAGGAAAAACCCAACTAAGAATTTAAAGACACACAGAGCATGGCCACAGTAACAAGGTCCGACATGTTCCCATTAGAAAGGAGAGCGTCTGCTATACAGTTATAGGGTATGCAGTGAGTCCAACGGCTGACAATTTTAGGGAAAACCCCACTAAGAATTTAAAGACAAACAGAGCAGAGCCACAGTAACAAGGTACGACATGTTCCCATTAGAAAGGAGAGAGTCTGCTATACAGTTATAGGGTATGCACTGAGTCCAACGGCTGACAATTTTAGGAAAAACACCACTAAGAATTTAAATACACACAGAGCAGGGCCACAGTAATGACAAATTCCCATTAGAAAGGAGAGAGTCTCCCATAGTGTTGGCCTATGCAGTGAATGCAAGGGCTGCCAAAAATTTGGAGGCACTACAATGCCCCTTGGAAGAGACGTGGAGGAGGGCCTCATAAAAAAATGTTCCCATTAGAAAGGAGCGGGCCTCCTATACTTGTAATGTCCATGCACTAAGTTTGGGCTGACAAACATTTACCCCTGGGGGTATACATGAACATACTGTATAAAACATTTTTTTTGCGGGCATCCTAAACACCCTTTAAAAAAATTAGGTGGGTGTTGCATCACGGACCACGGTCACGCTGGTGATATGGTGGTGGAGGATGAGGAGAAGGGGGAGGACAAGAGCAAATAGCCAAAATCAGGAAGCGTATACCCATGTGTGGGTGTGAAAAGGTGCATGGGAATACACCTCCCAAGAAAAGACACTGGATTGGAGTTTATGTTATGCTGCTATCATTCGGTGGTGTTGAGAAGTCTGGCCCAATCCAGCCCTTGTTCATTTTTATAAGAGTCAGCCTGTCAGCATTTTCAGTTGACAGGCGGATGCGCTTATCAGTTATAATTCCTCCAGCGGCACTAAAAACCCGCTCTGATAAAACGCTGGTGGCAGGGCAGGCCAGGACCTTCATGGCATAGAGAGCCAGTTCATTCCACGTATCCAGCTTGGATACCCAATAATTATAAGGCACAGCGGAATCACGGAGGACGTTGGTACGGTCGGCAAGGTACTCCCTCAGCATCTTCCCAAACTTTGCACTCCTTGTGAGAGTACCCCGTGTCTCAGGGCCTGTGCGATGGGAGGGGCTGAGAAAACTCTACCAGAACTTTGACAGTGTTCCCCTGGCTCTGCTGGATAGAAGTTGTGTCTCTCTCGCCTGTACTTCTTGGTTGTCCAACGAAGTGTGCCCTCAGCTGCCCGCGTTTTCAGATGAGAATTTTTTTAATAGTTCCGCAACAAGGCCCTTCTGGTACAATCCCATTTTTGTAGACCTGTCCGCCTCAGGAATAAGAGATATAAAGTTCTCCTTGTTGCGTGGGTGTAGAAGTGTCACCAACCAGTAATGACTGTCACACAAAATTTTGAGAGAGCGAGGGTTATGGGAAAGGCAGCGTAACATAAACTGGGCCATGCGTGCCAGACTACTAACAGGCAAGACTTCCGTGTCCTCACCAAGAATCATAGAATCATAGAATCATAGAATGGTAGAGTTGGAAGGGACCTCCTGGGTCATCTGGTCCAACCCCCTGCTCAAAGCAGGATTCACTAGATCATCTCAGACAGATGTCTGTCCAGCCTCTGTTTGAAGATGTCCATTGAAGGGGAACTCACCACCTCTCGTGGCAGCCTGTTCCACTCATTAATCACCCTAACTGTCAAAAAGTTTTTTCTAATATCTAATCTGTGTCTCCTCCCATTTAGTTTCATCCCATTGCTTCTAGTCTTTCCTTGTGCAAATGAGAATAAAGATGATCCTTCTACAATGTGACAGCCCTTGACATATTTGTAGACAGCTATTAAGTCTCCTCTAAGTCTTCTTTTTTGCAAGCTAAACATTCCCAAATCCTGCAACCGTTCCTCATAGGACATGGTTTGCAGACCAGTCACCATTCTGGTCGCTCTTCTCTGAACTTGCTCCAGTTTGTCTATGTCTTTTTTAAAATGTGGTGCCCAAAACTGTACACAGTATTCCAGATGAGGTCTGACCAAAGAGGAGTAAAGACCGATAATGACTTCACGTGATCTAGACTGTATGCTTCTGTTAATACATCCCAGAATTGCATTTGCCTTTTTTGCTGCTGCATCACACTGTTGACTCATGTTCAGTCTATGATCTATTAGTATACCTAAGTCTTTTTCACATGTACTGTTGCTTAGCTCTATTCCTCCCATTCTGTATATGCTTTTTTCATTTTTATTGCCCAGATGTAGTACTTTGCATTTTTCCCTGTTAAAAACCATTCTGTTGGTTGCTGCCCACTGCTCCAGTTTATTTAGGTCTTTTTGAATCCTCTCTCTCTCTTCTCTAGTATTAGCTATCCCTCCTAGCTTTGTGTCATCAGCAAATTTAATCAGTTTACCCTCAATTCCTTCATCTAAATCATTGATAAAGATGTTGAACAATACAGGTCCCAGGACGGAGCCCTGTGGTACCCCACTTGAGACATTCATCCAGCTGGATGTGAAGCCATTTACAACCACCCTTTGAGTCCGATCACTAAGCCAGTTATGAATCCACCTAACAGTTGCCTGGTCCATTGCATACTTGGTCATTTTTTCAATAAGGATGGTGTGAGATACTTTGTCAAATGCTTTGCTGAAGTCAAGATATACTATATCTACAGCATTTCCCTGATCCACCCAGTCAGTGATTCTGTCATAGAAGGAAATTAAGTTAGTCTGACATGACTTGTTAGTTACAAACCCATGCTGACTCTGGTTAATCACTTCATTCTTATCCATGTACTTACATACATGTTGTTTAATAATTTGTTCAAAGATATTTCCTGGTATAGAAGTCAGACTCACCGGCCTATAGTTCCCTGGGTCCACCTTCTTCCCCTTTTTGAAGATAGGAACAACATTTGCTCTTCTCCAGTCTTCTGGGACTTCTCCTGTTCTCCAAGAATTTTCAAAGATTATGGAGAGTGGTTCTAAAATTTCTTCTACGATCTCCTTCAGTACTCTGGGGTGTAATTCATCTGGACCTGGAGACTTGAACTCATTTATGCTAGCTAAATATTCCCTCACAATCTTTCTGTTTACAGATAACTTGGATTCCTCTATTCCTTTAAAAGGACAGTGAAGATCAGTTGATGTTACATTTTCTTTCTGAGAGAAAACAGATGCAAAATAGGAATTAAAAAGTTCGGCCTTCTCAACATCCTCTCTTACCATTTCTCCATTTTCATCCTGTAAAAATCCTATAGCATCTTTGACTTTTCTTTTACTTTTGACATACCCCCAAAATCCTTTTTTATTGCTTTTGACATCTCTTGCAAGCCTTAATTCATTGTCAGCTTTAGCTAACCTGATACGTGCCCTGCAGCATCTGCAGACTGCATTATAATCTTCTTTAGATATGCCTCCCTCTTTCCATTTAATAAACATTTCTTTCTTTCTTTTTAGCATGTGTTTAAGTTCTGTGTTCATCCATCCTGGTTTCCTTAAATGCTTCCCATTCTTCCTACTTTTCGGGATTGTTAACGATTGTGCTTTGAGAATCTCATTTTTAAAAATTTCCCATCCTTCCTGGACATTTTTGTCCTTAAGGACATCCAGCCATTGGATCCCTCCTATTCTCTTTCTGAGTCTCTTAAAATCTGCCTTTCTAAAATCTAACCTTGAAGTTTGAGTCTTCACATGTCTTCCTCCTCTAGTTATCCAAAATTCTATAATAGCATGATCGCTGCCTCCTAGGGTCCCAGCCACCTTTACCTCCTCAACCATTTCCTCCCTGTTTATAAGGATTAGATCCAAAGTAGCAGATCCCCTTGTTTTCTCCCCTACCTTTTGGAAGATAAAGTTGTCAGCAAGAGAGGATAAGAATTTGCTTGACCTGTTAGTTTTACTTGAGAGAGATTCCCAACAAATGTCTGGATAGTTGAAATCTCCCATGACCACTACGTCATATTTTTTGGAGAACTTGGTCATTTGATACATAAAGAGTTCATCCATATCTTCAGCTTGCCCAGGTGGCCTGTAGTAAATGCCTACAATGGTGTCCTTTCCGTTGTTCTCTCCTTGTATTCTTACCCAAACAGTTTCCACAGAACTCCCAGTCTCTGAAGCTTCAATCTCTGTGCAGATATACGCTTTTCTAACATACAATGCGACACCTCCTCCTCGTTTATCAAGTCTATTTCTTGCAAATAAGTTGTATCCTTTTAGCCTTTTATTCCAATCATGTGTATCGTCCCACCAAGTTTCAGTGATTCCAATGACATCATATTCCTTTTCCTGCATTAGTAGTTCCAATTCTCCTTGTTTGTTGCCCATGCTTTGTGCATTTGTATAAAAACATTTTAGTTTGTGATTGGTTTCTCTTCCTCCCATATTTTTATTATTTAGATTTTTTTGTCTTTGTTCTTCCTTTCCACTTCCAGTAGCAGAGATCTCAATAGTATTTGTCAGCTGTATGGCTTTTTCTGGCCTTTTGCTTCCCTTCCCACATTGTTCTAGTTTAAAGCTCTTCTGATGAGTGTAGCAAGGCGACTTCCAAATACATGTTTTCCAGTCTTCGTAAGGTGCACCCCATCTCTAGCAAGTAGTCCATCGTATAGGTAATTCATTCCGTGATCCAGAAATCCAAATCCTTGTTGACGGCACCATCGACGTAGCCAGTTGTTCACCTGTAGAATCTTATTCCACCTCATTGTTCCATGGCCATCCACTGGGAGGATGGATGAGAAGACCACCTGCGCTCCCAATTCTTTCACTTTCTTGCCTAAGTCTTCAAAGTCACTGCAGATGGTTTCCAGGTCCTTTCTTGCGGTGTCATTTGTCCCCACATGTATTAGCAGGAATGGGTAGTGATCTGTAGGTCTGAAGAGTCTTGATATCCTGTCAGACACATCTTTAATTTTTGCTCCTGGAAGACAGCACATTTCTCTTGAGGTTATGTCTGGTCTGCAGATAGCGGCCTCTGTTCCTCTTAACAGGGAATCCCCCATGACCACCACTCTCCGTTTTTTCTTCACAACATTCTTCTTTCTCCATCCAGGAGGATTCTGAGGGCTTACAAGTTTATTCATTGCTGGCAAAGTCTTATTTTGCTGTATTTCTTCATGGTTCTCCTGCGTGAGAGCCTGGTACTGGTTCCAGAGCAGTATGGGTGCTGACTGCCTCTCGATCCTCCTGCTTCTGTGGGTCACATGCTTCCATTCCTCTGTTTCGTCAGGTGCAGTTCGAATTTCTTCTCTTTCTGAATCATGAAGAGATAATTCTGCTCTGTCTAAGAACTCTTCACCTTCCTTAATGATTTTCAAGGTAGTTAACCTCTCTTCTAGATTTCGCAACTTTTCCTCCAACAGGGACACAAGCTTGCATTTCTGGCATGTGAAGTTTGGCTTTTCCACTGGCAAGTCTGTGAACATGTAGCAGGATATGCAGCTCACCAAATGGCTCCTGGACTCTTCCATGTTCTTATTGTTAATGTTCTGAAAACAGTGAAAAAAGCTTAAAAAAAAAGCTTCAAAATGCGCGCGCCGGAAGGCGCGCGGTTTACCGATGTCCTCTTCTCAGCTCCAACAGCCAAAATCCAGTGTTCTTTGAGCTCGCGGAGACTCTTCACTTACCCCAAAATGCAGTGGGAATATGCAAATTATCTCCTCAGGACTCCTCCCCTGGTTTACCGATGTCCTCTTTTCAGCTCCAACAGCCAAAATCCAGTGTTCTTTGAGCTCGCGGAGACTCTTCACTTACCCCAAAATGCAGTGGGAATATGCAAATTATCTCCTCAGGACTCCTCCCCTGGTTTACCGATGTCCTCTTTTCAGCTTCAACAGCCAAAATCCAGTGTTCTTTGAGCTCGCGGAGACTCTTCACTTACCACAAAATGCAGTGGGAATATGCAAATTATCTCCTCAGGACTCCTCCCCTGACCATGCTCTCCTCCTCCTCTCTGTCCTCTGGCCATCCATGCTGAACAGACGGTATGACAGTTGTGCAGGTAGTACCGTCTATAGTGCATGAATCTAGCTTCTGTCCTTCCTCCTCCTCCTCCTCCTCTTCCTCATTGTCACCCAATCCACGTTGGGATGAGATGAGGCTTGGCTGTGTGCAATCACCCTGTATGGTTCCTTGCTCCATCTCATCGTGCTCCGTCTGCAATGCATCCTCTTTGATTGTAATCAAAGAGCGTTTTAGAAGACAGAGAAGCGGGATGGTGACGCTAATTATGGTGTCATCGCCGCTCACCATCTTGGTGGAGTCCTCAAAGTTTTGGAGGATGGTACATATGTCTGACATCCATGTCCACTCCTGAGGTCTTATGTGTGGAGTCTGAACTGAATACCGATGGCCTTGTTGATGCTGGTCCTCAACAACTGCCCTCTTCTGCTCACAAATCCTTCCCAACATTTCCAGTGTAGAGTTCCAATGCGTGGGGACATCACACACCAGTCTGTGAGCCGGAAGCTGTAAACGCTGCTGAAACACTGCAAGGGCGGCGGAAGCTGTAGCTGACTTTCTAAAATGGGCACACAGGCGGCGTACTTTAACAAGCAGATCCGGCAGCTCCGGGTAGGATTTGAGAAACCGCTGAACCACGAGATTAAGCTCATGGGCCAGGCGTGGTACGTGTGTGAGCTCGCCTCAGAGCCGCCACCAGGTTCCGGCCATTGTCACACACGACCATCCCTAGCTGTAGGTTCAGCGGTGTGAGCCACAGATCTGTCTGCTCTTTCAGAGCTGTCCACAACTCTTTTTTTTCACCTAAGCATATTAGCTTCAGCACCGAAGCAGTGCAGCAGTGCTTCCAGCTTGTGACTGATGTGGTCATTTCAGAAATGGAGGCTGAAGAGGAGGAGGAGGCTGAGGAGGATGAGGTGCAGGAGTTGTAGACCATGGGGGCAACCCTGATTGATACATGTGAGGAATTCCTGTTTTTCCAGCATTCCTCACATGTATTAAATCTGTCAAACAGTTGCAAATCATGTCCACGGAGCGACGAAAACTTAAAGCCCGAGCACGCTATAAATACTCGGTGCTCGCCCGAGTATACTCGGCGAAAGGGTTAACAAAATATACTTGCTCATCACTACTCACATGTATTAAATCTGTCAAACAGTTGCAAATCATGTTCACGGAGCGATGAAAACTTAAAGCCCGAGCACGCTATAAATACTCGGTGCTAGGCCGAGTATACTCGGCGAAAGGGTTAACAAAAAATACTCGCTCATCACTACTCATCACTACAATCTACTGTTCAGAGAAGTTTGGCCAGTAATGGTCTTCATGGGAGAATAGCTGCATAAAAGCCATACATTTGACATGGAAATAAAGCCAAACGACTTAATGATGCACAAAAACGTAAGAACTGGTTTGCAGATAAATGGAAGCAAATGCTCTGTCATAATAGGTCAAAATTTGAAATAATTGGCTGTAACAGAGGCTAGTTTGTTCACCAATGGGCTGCAGAGTAGTACAATAATGATTATCTTCATGTAGCAGTGAAGGATGGTGAAGGTTTCTTACACGTTTTGGGATGTATTTCAACAAATTGGGTTGGGAATTTAGTCCGGATTAATGTTGTCCTCAGTGCTGAGAAATACAACCGAGATACTTATCCATCATGCTTCAAATTTACGGTGCAGCAGGACAACGACCCCAATTGTACAACAAATGTCTCAAAGAACTATTTTCTAAAGAAGGAGAAGGTAACTTGGCAATGATGATATGGTCCCCATAGTCATAGAGGTCATAGAGTCTTGATCTCAACATTATTGAGTCTGTCAGGAAGTACATGAAAAGACAGAAGGAATTGCACAATGCTACATCCACAGAGATTCTGTGGTTAGTTCTCCATAATGTTTGGATCAACCTCCTTGCAAGTTTACCTAGAGAAATGAAACTGAAGGCAAAGGGTCCTAACACCAAATATTAATTTGATTTAGATTATTTTGTTCATTCACTTTGCATTTTGCTAATTGATAAAAAGAAACTATTAACACTTCTATTTATTCCATACATACTTAACTTTTGCACAGTACTGTAAAAACACATTCCACAACATTCATATTGCAACACCAAGAAGATAAAGTTGGGAAATTATGAAAATCACAGGATTGATAGAAATGTTCATAATATGCAAATGATGAAAGAATGAAAACAAAATTTTCAAAACATCTCAATTTCTTTTGTATGGGTTAAGTGCGTAACGAGCAGAAATTAATGCACTTACATGCGTTGGCATGCTATGAATGAGGATGCTTATGGTTGGCTAAGGAATGTTCTACCATGTCGAATGCATTTGGGCAAGAAAATAGCCAAGATCCACTGCCGATAACTACCTTTGCAATTACCGGCCAATGACATCACAGATGTGCGGTGGCTCAGTGGTTAGCACTGTTGCTAATCCCACCAAGTACAACATCTGCGGTTGTATGTTCTCCCTGCGTTTGCGTGTGTTTCCTCCGGGTTCTCCGGTTTCCTAACACACTCCAAACACATACTGATAGGGAATTTAGATTGTGTGCCCCGATGGGGACAGTGCCTATAATGTCTGTAAAGTGCTGTGGAATTAATGGCTCTATATAAGTGAGTAAAATAAATAAAAAAAATAAATAAGGGGAAACAAGTTCAGAGATGCCGCAGGCCATGGTAACATGTTTAGGCCATGAAGACATGGGAGTTTGACTGGTGTGACATTCCGTCTTGAAGGCTTCATTGACCTCATGCCACTGCTCTCAAAGGATATCATGAAATATGGTCCACTCTCAGAATTTGAGGGGCTGACATAATTAATGGTTGCCGAACACCTCTAGTATACACTAACAGCTCAGTGTTACAGTACATTAAATTGTTTGTGGAACCAGTGGTTCTGACATTTCCCCAAAGAGTCCCAGGAGCCATTTTTCCCACCATAACTCCAGGCCACATGATGCTCATGCTACTGTGAGCAGCCTGTGTGGCCTAAATCTGCTCCCATGTCTTGTCTCTGGACTAGTCACATATTGAGCACATCTGGAATGGCATTGATTGTCAAATGCAAAGGAAAATACCAGCAGCAGATCTTGATGATTTGCATGATCAAGTGCATTCACGGTGGCAGAACGTTCCTGAAACAACCACTTATGATGTAATTTAAAGTATGCTAAGGCATGTAAGTCTTTGATGTTCTGTGGGTGGTGCTCAAACTCGATGCAGAAAAAATTGAGGGGTTTTGAAAATATTGTTTCCATTTCTCATCAGTTGCAAAACAATAAAATATATTCAGTGGCATGAAGAAGTTTGGACACCCCTGATCAAAATTACTGTTACTGTTAACAGTTAAGCAAGTTGAAGATGAAATGATCTCTAAAAGGCCTAAAGTTAAAGATGACACATTTCCTTTGTATTTTAGGCAATATATATATTATATATATATATATATATATATATATATATATGTATATATTCATCTTTTACATTTTAAAAATTACAAAAAGGAAAATGGGCTGATGCAAAAGTTTGGGCACCCTGCATGGCATGGTTAATACCTAGTAGCATCCACTTTTGAAAGTATCACAGCTTGTAAATCTTTTTGTAGCCAGACAAGAGTCTTTCAATTCTTATTTAAGGGATTTTCATCCATTCTTCCTTGGAAAATTCTTCTAGTTCTGTGAGATTCCTGGGTCGTCTTGCATGCACTGCTACTTTTAGGTCTAGCCACAGATTTTCAATGATGTTCAGATCAGGAGACTGGGAGGGCCATTTTAAACCTTCAGCTTACACCTTTTGAGATGGTCTATTGTGTATTTTGATGTGTGTTTCGTTTCATTATCCATTTATCCATCCTCTTTTCAATTTCAGAAACCATAGATAGGTATATACTTTTGCACTAGTATGTCCTTCCCAGGAATGTATAGGACCCACAACAAGTGTGCTAAATTGCAAAAAACTTTATATATACGTCAACAGCACAATAGCTATATATGTAAATGAACAACAATAAAAACAAAAAAAAGCTGTATATGTGCACTGTACACTGAATAGCAAGCTTTAAGGTAGGTCACAAACCAGGCTGCAAATAGGTGATCTATAAAAATTGAAGCATGGCGATCAGCCTAATTCAGTTCTATTTCAACCTCATTGGCCCACAGGATTTTTTTCAAAATGCATCAGGTTAGTTTAGATGTTTTTTTGCATACTTTGCATACTTCTGACGCTGAATTTTATAGTGAGAAAATGTGGGCCTCCACAATTTTCATTATCAGAGTGCTAGGCAGCTGCTTAGAAGAACCCATGGCTGCTGTTTTTTGGCACAAGGATAGAGGAGGCAGTTTTTTACAAAGGTGGTAAATTTGCATCACCTGGCCTTTCCTAATGATGATAGTGAACAAGCCATAACCCTAACAGGCTAATTAAAGTCTGAAGCCTTGGTCAAAGTTATCTGAACACACAAATCTCTAGGGATGGCCAAACTTTTGTATCTACCCATTTTCCTTTTTGTAATTTTTAAAATCTAAAAAAAGACAATATATGCATACATTTTTTTGTCTAAAATACAAAGAAAATATGTCGTCTTTAATTTTAGGCCTTTAAGAGATCATTTCATCTTCAACTTGCTTAACTGTTCACAATACCAGTAATTTTGACCAGGGGTGCCCAAACCTTTACATGCCACTGTATACATATATATATACAGGTGCATCTCACTAAATTACAATATCATCAAAAAGTTAATTTATTTCAGTTCTTCAATACAAAAAGTGAAACTCATATATTATATAAAGTCATTACAAACAGAGTGATCTATTTCAAGTGTTTATTTCTGTTAATGGTGATGATTATGGCTTACAGCCAATGAAAACACAAAAGTCATTATCTCAGTAAATTAAAATAATAGTGTTTAAAAAGGTTCCATAGTCTGTTTCAGTAGGCTGCTGACTTGACATATGTCCAGAAGGCAGTGTGATGCAGCAGGCATCCCTTTAATGGTTCAGTGTGTGTTTTGACGGACCATGTACCTCCCTCAGCTGACTGGTCACATGACTGTGACATCACACAGGTCCTTTTGCACAACGGAAAGTCTTGACACGTGACTGTGAGATAAGCACAGGTCCTGTGGCTGTTTCTATAGGATATAAAAACCCTGGTAATTTGAGACAGGTGTGTGCAGTGGTGCAAGGGGTGTGAGAGGCATGAGGCCTGTTCCCCGTGTGTGTGGGACACCGTGTGTGAGTGAGAGGCCTGGGAAGGCCTGGTGAAGCCTGGTAGACTCCTGGACTCCTGGAAGGTGAAGCCTGGATCTTGTGACTAGATGCCAGTAAGCCTTGGAGGGCCAGAGGCTAGAGGACTCCTGGAAGGTGAAGCCTGGATCTTGTGACTAGATGCCAGTAAGCCTTGGAGGGCCAGAGGCTAGAGACCCCCATCTGGGAACCAAAAGGACAGAAGCAGCCATAAGCCGGCAAAGGTAAAAACACTGCTTATATGGACATTGATATGGACATTGCTTTATTATTACCTTGCTGAAGGCTGGACCTGGAACCAAGTGGACCTGTCTGCCACTTGGGGCTCGTTTGACATTATATGTGTGAACGGCGGTTTATGATGAGATAATAAGCTGCTGAAGTGTGAAAACGGAAAGACATTGCTGGTGTGCATTAATTGACCCGCTGCAGCGAGTATCCCCCATGATGATGATTAGCGCTGCCTTACAGAGGTCATTGACACACTCCACAAGATCCCAGAGTTCCAATTTTCTATTGGAAACCAAGGTTGCAGAGTCTGGAGGAAGAGTGGAGAGGTA
Source organism: Phyllobates terribilis (assembly GCF_046119375.1). NCBI lineage: Eukaryota > Metazoa > Chordata > Amphibia > Anura > Dendrobatidae > Phyllobates > Phyllobates terribilis. The sequence goes on from NW_027362771.1 coordinate 299,795,216, forward strand.
CACAATCCAAGCTGCTTGAGGTCTAGTGTGATGTTTCCACAATCAGTGATGGTTTGGGGAGCCATGTCATCTGCTGGTGTAGGTCCACTGTGTTTTATCAAGACCAAAGTCAGCGCAGCTGTCTATAAAGAAATTTTAGAGCATTTCATGCTTCCCTCTGCCAACAAGCTTTTTGGAGATGGAAATTTCATTCTCCAGCAGGACTTGGCACCTGTCCACACTGCCAAAAGTACCAATATCTTGTTAAAAAAAGCAACAGTATCATTGTGCTTGATTGGCCAGCAAACTCGCCTGACCTTAACCCTATAGAGAATGTATGGGGTATTGTCAAGAGGAAGATGAGAGAGACCAGACCCAACAATGCAGACGAGCTAAAGCCTCACGAAGCAGAAATGCTCCGGATTTTTTCTGCACATCCTTGGCAGGAAAAACGCATGTGGATTTTACATGCGTTTTTCCTGCCAGGTAGAAGCGCTTGTCAAGCGTTTTTCCAAGCGATTTTAGCATCACTTGGAAAAGTGCTTGACAACTTGGTCATGGATTTATATAGTGTGACCAAGTTAATAGTTAAAAAAATAATAAAAATGGTAAAAAAAAACAAACAAAAAAAAACATTATACTTACCTTCCGATGGCCCCCGCTCTTCTCTCTGGTGCGTCCGGTGTCTTGGGTGGCTCACGGTGGTGTAAAAGGACCTTCCATGACATCATTTAGTCATGTGACAGTCGGCTGAAGTCGGGGAGTCAGGATGCACCATACAGGAGACCGGGGCCATCAGAAGATGAGTATAATGTTTTTTTTTATTTTAAATTCTTTTTTTAACAGGTACTATGGTACTATGGTACCCGGGTCTGGATGAGAGTCTCCTCTTCTCCAGACCCGGGTACCATCCGCACATTGAATCGCTTAATATCCGCATGTGCACATGTAGTCATGTAGATATTAAGCGATTCAATGCAAGTCAATGGCGGCAATTACGCCGCATATCCGCAAAAATAATGGACATGCTGCGGATTTTTCCACAATGATAATCCGCAGCACATGCGGATTATCATTGGGGATCATGGGGCACATATTACCAAGCGTTTTTTAAGCATTTTTGCTGCGGAAATTCCGCGGCAAAAACGCTTGAAAAACGCATAGTGGGCACACAGCCTAACACCTCAGCAGTGCCACAGGCTGATCGCCTCTATGCCACGCCACATTGATGCAGTAATTGATGCAAAAGGAGCTCTGACCATGTATTGAGTGCATTTACTGAACATACATTTCATTAGGCCAACATTTCGGATTTTAAAAACATTTTTCAAGCTGTTGTTATAAAGTATTCTAATTTACTGAGATAATGATTTTTGTGTTTTCATTGGCTGTAAGCCATAATCATCAACATTAACAGAAATAAACACTTGAAATAGATCACTCTGTTTGTAATGACTTTATATAATATATGAGTTTCACTTTTTGTACTGAAGAACTGAAATAAATTAACTTTTTGATGATATTCTAATTTAGTGAGATGCACCTGTATATATACTATATAATGCTGACATTCTCTGCAGCTCAATCCAACAGAGATTGCCATCATTTTCTGTTTCTATTGTCACTCCTTGTCAAATTTCCTAGTCCCAGACTGACATACTGAACAATTTTAGAACTTATTGACCAATCTATATATTTTGGAGCATAGGAGGGAACCATAGTACAAAGTAAGCAAACCAAAGATAGTATATGTTCACACTGAAGATATTTTGGAGCACAAACTGAGCAACTCTAAATCATCAAACACCTGAGTTTCCGCTCAGTTTCTGCTCTAAAAACTCAACAAAAAGACACAGTATGCACATACTTATAGGGAGAGCATACAAACTCTGTGAAGATCTTGGTATTTAAACCCATAACCCCAATGCTTTGTTAACATTACCAAACAGTGAACAGTAAATTCCTATTGGAACAATGAATCAAAATTAGCCTACAATTCCTATAAGTCCTAGTATCCCATAGTTTTTCATATGTGAAACTGCACAAATGCCAAAGATAAGTGCTGGCTGATTACTAATTTACTGGCAGGGGCATCACTATAGTGGATTCAGGGGATTCAATTGCACCTAGGCTTTTCAGCCCAGGAGATCCAAAAGATCCCTTTAGCCTATATGAGAAGACCAGTGCTATCAATGACAAATGATAATTGGTGACACAGTAGAAGATTTTGCATTTGGGCCCACAAAATTCAAGTTAACCTATTACATCAACATATGCATGTACCTGATATAGAAGAATTGTAATTTGTATTGCTTATCTCAGAGGAATTATGGTTTCTCTTACCCCGTTTAGCATTATCCCAGTGAATTTAGATATCTAAGAACCATGCGACCCCATGCTTTGTCATTATTGTCTTTTTACCATCAACTACTCTCTATTTTTATTTATGTAGTGACCTTACCCAAATATCTGACACATTAATCAAAAATAGCAGGTTAAAGGTAAAAACAATATGGCAAATTTGCTGTTTAAACCACTTACTGTTCTGAAATATACTGTTTCTTGGAGTGGAAAAGAGCTAATATTTTTATGTAAGACAGGACATTCATCTTATATCTTCTAAGTCAAGTGCAGCTTTAAGCAACTGAGTATTAACATTACTGTCAAGAAAGATATTAATGTCAAAGGAAATCTACCTTGTGCTGTCTATTTTTTACTCCAAGACCATGACCCTTTCAGACGAGGAGACTGGCACTGTGATTGTGTGTGCTAGTCACCTGGAAAGCTTTCTCTTTAAAACACTTTATTGGTAATCACACAGAGGCAGTCCATCATTTACTGTGGCCTGTACATTATTATGTCAGATGGAAGCCATTACATTTTGCCAGGTAGACTGCAGTCTTCGCCAACTACAAATCATCACTGTGCTGCTTTGAGAATTTCTATACTTATTCACCTGACCAAACTGTTACATGTGTATCAGCTCAGCTTATTTCTAACAAAACCATTCTAACTTTATTTAGCATCAGTGAGGCAGTTAATCTTCCATTTATGTATGCTGCTTTGTAAATCTTCAGGGTCATTTAGAGACAATGAATAATTCAAGTATAAGCCTCTGCTTTTATCATTGACGGGTAATGAATACTGGAGCCCTAGGTGCAAATACAAAATACATCCCAGAGAGAGAAAAAGAATACATTTTACACTTGTGAAAATCAGGAAAATTCTAACCAAAGAACACCCCCAACAGAAGCCCTCTCATAAAGAATACCCCTAATACATTAATCCTTTCATTACTGACATCCTTTCCACATCAGTAGCCTTAAACTGAACCGTCTAATTCTATCTCATATCACACATCGCTCACCTAATATCTCATACAGAATATCCAACCATATCAGCCCTTCACAGTTCCAATAATTTTCTAAAACATGAACTACATACAGTCATGGAAAAGAAAGTGTTGGCACTAGTGATGGCGTGCTCAGCACTGCTCAAGGCTCGTTCAAGCATCTTGCTGCTTGATGAGTTTGGCACTCATTCAAGTATCCAGGTACTCGGGCACAATGCTCGATTCCCCGCCCTGCATGTTTGGTGTCTAAATATCAGCCACTAAACATGCGAGGATTAAAGCAATGCTGTAGCCAAATTGTCCCAAAATGTATTCTTCATCCAATTCCGAATTTTTTTTAAATTGTCCAAAAATGTATTCAGAGTACCCCCTCTACGTGTCTTGTTGGCTGTATTGCAATGTCTCATTGCAAGTTTATCTAGGCCTCACGCGGACTGAAAAAGCTTTACTAGTTTCGAACTCTGAAAATTGTACCAAAAATGAATCAAAGTTGCTCCTCTACATGTCTTAATGGCTGTATTGCAATGCCTATTTTTGCTAGGCCTTGCAGTGACTGCATAGCCTTTGCCAGTTTCAGAGTCAGTCCCTTCTCTATGTGTCTGTGTCTGAGGCCCTCACCTGCTTGCCTTCTAGGGTTTATTGGAGAGCCTCCTTCTAAGTTTTGTTAGCGCTTGCACATTGCATTGGCTTTATGAGTGTAGGAATCACAGTAAGAATTTTAACAGAATATGTAGGAGGCCCTCCTTTATGTCTAATACAGGGTGTATCGGAGTCCCTCTTCCTTCTAATTTTCGCCAGTTCTTGCATTATCTGCATGGGCTTGGTGACGTATCACAGACCCTCCTTCATAAATTAAACAGGATGTGTCTTCCTTTATCACACACACCACATGCTCTGACAAGGTAATAAAACGTTAAAATTACTTTTAGCGGCAAATGTTTTTCACCATTTTTCAAAAATGCTATGTGTGAACATACCCTAAAGCGGTGGAGAAGGCTTTTTTTTCTCTCTTTTTTATTTTGCCTTAAATACAAGTCATTATACAGGAAATAATGTTTCCTAACATTTTTTCCTGTAAAATTCCATATTTGCTTCGGGTTTGTCTGTTTTATTGCCAGTCCATAAAAGTGGCGTAATACTCTGACAACATTGTTCCCAGAAGCAACCTGGGAGTCAGAGATGTGTCCACGCATCTTCCCCAGTGGGCAGTGATTATAATGTATGTAAAATGCTGCCGAAAATGATGGCACTGTATAAGTAATGCATAATAAATAAAATATATGTGTGGGTGCAGGCTATGTGTGGAGGTGCCTATGGGGAAGCAGGCTTTATGTGGGCGTACATATGAGGGTGAACGCTGCATGTGGAGGTTACATGTGGGTGCAGGAAGAATGTGGGGGTTCAAGCTGCATGTGGGGGGTACATGGGATGCATGCTATATGTGTGGGTAACATGAGAATGCAGGCTGTATGTAGAGGGTATGAACGGGGGAGGCACAGGGCCAGTACCAACACGCTGTGGGCCAGAACTGAGTTCTCTTCGCCCTGTGTCCCCTCTTCTATAAAGGACTGTGAGTGGAGTGTGTAGTGGGATGGAGGATTTTCTGTACTCAATGTTACATTGTTCATGGGATCGGAATCGACTTCAAACAAGACAGGAGATCTTAGATTTGGATTAACAGACTCACTTTTGCTGTGCAATTCTTCTACACATGGCTGCAGCATACAGATTAAGACATGGTCTCTTGTTAGTGAAGTACCCTTGGTTATGTGTCTTTCCAGTGTTCATCCTCGTCCTGTCCTGAGACCCACCATCTTCCACTTCCTCTGCGACCCAGCTGAGAATTTCCCCATGAGGGATATAGAGGCTTGCTTCTCAGTACCTTTGGTAGGCTGTAAGCTCAGGACTCTTCCAGCATCCAGATCGAGTATTAAACGTGTCCTCATTCTGTTCAGAAAACTGGCGCTGTTAAAACACTTTCTCCACTGCTTTATCTGCTGCTGGAATTGGTCTCCCTGTTCGTTCAGTCTTCCTCCTACACTCCACTCTCTCTCATGTAGGACCTGCACTGGTCCCGTTCTTTTGGGGTCGTGGACCCAGAACTCGGGTGTCCGTGTCATGGACTACACATTGGCAAACTCACTGTCCAACTCTGTCTGACAGCCTGAAGTTGGTTTCTATAAAACTGTTCTAACCCCTCCCAGTTAATGATGCAACCCCTGAGTTTAACTATCTAGTGTCTAAGTAGTGTAATGTAAACTATATCCCTACCTATTGTATGGTTCCTCTCTGGACAGACCTCCCACATCCCAGGGACGGCCTTAGACAGAGCCTATTGGAGAACCAGCATACAATAATGATAATACAATAACAATTATAATAACTTATAATACACATATTTAACGTAAACCCTTAACTCAAGTTAACCCTGTTGACACTGTGTCATCTCAGACAGCCACCCTCCTATAGGTACATGGGAGTGCAGGCTATATATGTAGTAGGGACATGAGATTACAGACTGTATGTAGAGGGTACATGGGGGTGCAAACTGTATGTGGGAGTTACATGGGGGTGCAAGCTGTATATAGGGGTGCAGGCTGTATGTGTGTGGTACATGGGGTGCGGACTGTGTGTGGGGGTGCATTCTGTATTTGTGTGGTACATGGGATGCGAACTGTATGTAGGAGGTGCACGCCTGATGTGTGCAGTACATGGGACTGTATGTGATAGATTGCTAAAAAGAAGGGGAAGGTAAGCACTCCTTAGTGGAGTTGAAGCTACAAAGAATTTTTACTGTAGACAGCGAGATGGAGTGGTATTTATTGAGGGCATAGTATGGAGGAAGTATTGCGTGGAGAGGGACATTGAAGATGGGGGCAGTTTGGAAGCTATATTTTATAATGCAGATACAGTATGTAGGATGGGCAGTGTATAAGCCATAGTTGTTAAGGGAGGATGGTTTGACATTTTTTGCTCATAAGGAAGGACAGTGTGGATGACACATGGATTAAAATCTGATGAAAATTAGAAAAAAATCATCCGAGTTTTCTGGATGAAACTAAGGTAATTTCTCATACACTCGTCTGCAGGCGCCCTTAGACTGTCATCCGAACCCGGTGATACCGCGAGTTTGGACATTAGTCTGCTGTGTATGGGGAACTTTAACAATTATCTAAAGGGTATGGGCACTTTTAGTCTGACTTATCAGTAGGGAGCGTCACAACTTAGAGTGCCTAGGGCAGCATGAACACCAAATGTGGCCCTGCTTATGGGCATATCAGAGTATAAGTCATTGAAAACTCCCGATGTATAACTCAGATGAGCCTGAAAAACAGGATTTAGACAGATCAATTAAACAAATGTTTTTCTCCTACAATCGTGTACATCCAGGCATTTTAGTTTCTTCTGCTAAGTTTTACACTGCATGCTGTGTTTGGTTTTATTGAGATTGGTGGACATGAAGGTCTCACCACCAGTGTCGAAATGCCCTTGCTTGCTTCTCCTCCGTGTATTAATAAATAATAATTATTTAGTACAGCTTTGCAGATATCTATTTGTGCCAATCTTGAAAAGATCAATTAGGTCTTACCCAGGAAAATTTTACCCAGGAGCAAAAGTCTAGTGGCCCATAATCTAATTACAATCCCTCCAAGGCAGAAGACACCACAAGGGTCAAGGCCCAGTGGCATCCCTTTCTTGAAACTAAGGGATAACCTATTGTTGCCCTGACATTTGCATAGGCTGCTACCCATGCATTAACCAAAACTTAATTTCTAGATTTTGCTTACCCCACCTAGATTACTTACATGAACTTCCTTGAGGTATCACACAAGATTGAAAAAAAGAAGTGTATGCGCAAGTTCCCTACATTAAGTGGGTTTCCCATCAACAAATAATTCCTGGGTGCCCAACTGGTCACCACTCCAGATGTACTTTGCACCTCAGACTTTTAAATCACCCAACAGAATGGCATCAATCAGAAGGCTTTAAAGAGAATCTGTCAGCCTGGCATAAGCAGCCAATTTATGTTTGTATCGTATGCTGCTCAGAGTACTGTATTTTTTTTAAATTTGCCATACAGTTTTAGTGATATGTGCCTTTTTATTTAGTGCTAATTTTTATCATGTTTACCAATGGGACATGACTTACAGGAATTTTTGGAGTTGTGTCTTTAGGCTGCTTTATAATATTACACTGTAAGCCATGCCCCCTTGATAAAAAGCATATAAAGCAGCGTTAAATAAACATGCCTATTTCTTTAGAACTGTATGGCAGATCAAAACAAAAACACAACAAAAAAAACAAAACAAAAACCCAATAATCAGGGAGACAGCAGGAATAAATTAAGAGCAAAATTGGAAACTTTTGACTTGGTGTCAGATCCTCTATTATTCATTTACAGGCAACTGTTGTGACAAAATTGAGGTAGTAGCCATGTTGCGTTACATCTCAATGTCACCCTTAAACAACTAATAAGAATACATGCTACACTTTATGCTAGCTCTATTTGTAATAGTTTAATTTTAATTTTATTTTTAACCTGGTGTCTCATCCCTCTTGTTCAAAAATAGGAAAAGGCCGACATGCAATATTTTTTCCTCGTATTTTGCCTTGATGAACATGTATATGCTTTTAGCATACATTTTTTTATGCTTTTACTCACACTTTTTACAATATTGCTATACGTAATAATATTTGGAATGTGCTAACGAATGCTAGATTTCTTTGTGGCCTTTTTGTCAAACAAATTACAGTTCTACATGCTCTTTCCAAAAACTAATATTAATGTTATAAGAATGTCAATACTATTATATAATTTGCTACTTCTTCTGAATTAGATAATTATATAAATTAATCTTATTTGGTCCCTATAGCAGCATTTAAGAATGGCAGCATACCATCTGCTAGTAATCACACAGAGAGGTAGATCAATAGGGGGTCACATAGTGTTACAAGTACTGATGTCTTTAATAACTATGAACTAACCCCTGCACACATGAAAACCAATAGATTTTACAAGTTTGTCCACTTTCCAAACAGAAATTCTATCAGATATGGAGCTAATTATGGGAATAATATTCATTTTGCCAGCATGGAATACTCAGTGGGTAACTTTTGTTAGCATAATATTTGCATAAAGTAATCCGCATAAACGTTTAGACCAGCAGTTATCTTGAAGGCTTCCAAGCAATTGTTTGCAGATTTTGTTTTTATTTTTAAATCTTCCATTAAAATAGTTAAAGTAGTAGTATAATAGTAGTTCAAATCTGAAAATATAGTATCTGTTTTCTCTTATTTGTTTAATAAAAGGAGACTTTATTGGACTTTTAAAGCCTCATGTTTTTTGCAAGACATGGAGCTCCCTGGGGTTGGTGCTCTGTGGGGCATTGTCTGGTATAGTGCTTCCAAAGAAGAATGCATCTGCAATATGGCACATATTTAACTGGCTTCAGATAAAGGTTAAGTATCAAACCATAATTCAAAGTAACAGTGATGAAGCAGAGAAGTCAGGGTCAGCTGTCGTCAAATTGAAAGTGAGAAATTTCTGGTGTCAAAAAGTTGAAAGTTGTGTCAAACACAGTTTGCAAAAATGATGGACTAGATCATCCTTGCTGTCATCCATATTCAATCCGTGTATCATTGAGTTGTCAATTTTTTACATCTGTATGGGCTCGCTCACATAAGCGTATAATTCAGACAAATGCTATCCAATGTTTTAACAGATGTGGGCAGCACAGTGGCTCAGTGATTAGCACTGCAGCCTGGCAGCGCTGGAGTCCTGGGTTCAAATCCCACCAAGGACAACATCTACAAGGAGTTTGCATGGGTTTCCTCCGGGTTCTCCGGTTTCATCCCACACTCCAAAGACATACTGATACAGGGTCGGACTGGGGTGTCTGGGGCCCACAGGGAGAACTGACTCTAGGGGCCCACCTACAGCCATATGCAAATATCTGTTATAGTGGAGCATTGACTGGCGGCTCCTGCACATCTGCTGTGCGACACTAACTGGGATGTACAATTACGGTAGTTAGCATTAAAGGGGTACTTTGGTTAAAACAAGTTATCACCGATCCATGGGCTCTACAGGATAGGTGATCACTTATTGATCGTTTGGGTCCGAACATTGGAAAATTCAGCTATAGGAAGAATGGGGAAGCTTCATCCCTGACAGGACACTTATCCCCATTTTAAAATGCAGCGCCAGCTGGGACGTCTGACCGCAGCTCTATTCATTCTCTTGGGGGGGCTTCAAAAAAAGAGCAGCGCTCACAGCCACTGAGGGAATGAATGGATCAGTGGTTGCATCTCACATGCCGCTCCAGTCTAATGGGGAGACAAGCTCCACATTCTGCCGATTGTGTCCCAGCAGTCAGGCCCCCACCAATCAATATTATCACTGATCCTGTGGAGAGGTGATTACTTGTTTTCACCAGAGAACCCCTGTAAGTGCATCTCTGCCGCTCTGGTCCAAGTATTTAATCTCTAAGGCCACAGCCCCACTATCAGTATTTGGTCAGTATCCTGTCAGTATTTTTTCTCAGGAGTGGGAGCCAAAACCAGGTGGGGAACAATCAGAGAAAAGGTATAATAGAAACAAGTGCACCAATTCTGCATTTATCACCCACTCCTTGTTTTGGCAGTGACTCCTGAGAAAAAATACTAACCAAATACTAATGGTGGGGCTGTGGCCTAATGGAAAAAAATATTTTCCTAGTTAATATCAGCAAGAACAAAATGAGTGACATACACAACACAGTTCACTATATCAACACCAATAATGCCACATACAAATGGGACAAATATCGCCACACCATGACTGGATCACATATTACCACCACATAGTGACCGAATAATACCACATACAAAGAACAAATACGGCCACACCATGACCAGACCACATATTACCACCCAAAAGTGACCAAATACTACAATACTGATCATGAATACAAACCACAATACTAACAACACTGTTATTACCACCAGCGACATTATACACAGGAGCTCTGTATATAGTGTCAGTGTACAGGTAACACAGTGATCACCAGTGACATTATAAACAGCAGCTCTGTATATAGTGTACAGGTAATACAGTGGTCACCAGTGACATTATACACAGAAGCTCTGTCTATAGTGTATATGACGCGCCCCCTGGGCCTGTGCTGTGCAGGGGGATACTTGGAGCCGGATCGCTGGGGGTTGTAGTCTCAGTGTGGCGGTGACCCGGTCCGTGCCCAGGGCGGTCAAACCAGTGGCAGTCTATTGGTATTGTAATTTTCCGACTACGCCACCCGTGGATTGCGGTCAGTGGGGACCGCCGCTGCGCTGCAGACCGCTGAGGCTGATGTTTGCGCAGCCGAGTATGGGATAACTCCCCACGGGAGAAGTATTGCCTCAGGGCAGCTAGAGTGAATGATGGGAGTGATGGTGTGAGCGTCCCAGAAGTAATGGTGCTGGTGCGGCGATGAAACACAGAGACGTGTGGTGCAGTTCAGGGTCTAAAGCAGACCCTCCCGGGAGTACTGGTTAGCAGTAGGGGCCTGGTCAGTCTGTGAGCAAGCAGGATCTCCCCTGGCCAGGTGGAGTTGTAGGCCTCCCCGACTATCTGCACTCTTTCCTGGCTACCTTGCTCTATGCGGGTAGAAGTAGCCCACGTCCCTGAGTATACCGTGTGGTGCTCACCCGTATGGCCGGTGACTTGGGGCCTTCTGTTAGCCTCCGCTTCACGATGGCGGTGCTGGTCCCTTGCTTGTGACCGTGCCTCCGGGCTTCTAAGGCCAGAGGACATGGAATCCCCTGCCGGTTGGATTCTGATGCTGGACCTGGATGTCCCCACAGCCTCGGACTTCGTGTCCGGTATTAGTGTCTTCAACCAGGGCGAACTCTGCTCAGCTCCAGCCCCTGGTATTCAGCTACTGTTCCTATTGAGCTCCTGGTTCTTACTTTCCCTCTCCAGGCTCTGACTGCTCTGCTTGTTCTGCAGGTTCCGTCTCACCTAATCCCGCCCCAGACCCAATTTATAAGGGCAGATTCCTCCCCTCCCAGGTCTGGGTTGGCCGTGTTGCACGCTTAGGGCTCCTGACCAGAGAAACCTCCCACTTGCTCTCAGACATAATATCTCTATTACTATGGTAACCAGACCCCTGGGGTGCCACATTCCCCCCTAGTAAATTTTAGTACTCCGGGACTAAACACATTTTTAAAGAAACATAAATGCAAGGGTATAAACGATAATACAATAACATATTTACAAGAAGCTTTAGTTCTTTAAAGGTCACGGCGTGTCCGCAACCGGGTGTCCATATCACCCAAGGTGAAGTTTGTGAAACAAGAGGGTGTCCATGTCACCCAAGGTGAAGCTTTAAGCGAAGTAGGGGACCTGTCCAAAGCAAACCCCTTGCGTTGGCCCTGGGCGTGGCTGCAAGGCTGAAGCTAACTACTTTGGACCGCAAGGAGGCCACGCCAGACAGGTTTTCTGTTCCGCGGCCGTCTTCGGAAGAGGCACCAAGGTGCAACTATCTACAAAATTGTTCCGGTTATCCAGTGTCCATAACCTGTTAGTCCATAGAAATCTGCAGGGTAACTGAGAAACATAATTAATAACAGGCAACAAACGTAAACCATAAACATTTTCAAGAAACAGGTACATTTACAGTGCATTAGTTTAGATTCTCCAGCGAGCGGGCATCTGACCTCTAGTGACTCTAGTGGACCTACGGAGCTCACTAACTGGTCCTGCACTACAGGGTGTAGGAGGTGTTATGGGTAAGCTGGGCAGCTGTCTGCGCACTCTTTGGCTCACTAGGGGCACGGCAGGCTCACTACTAGCAGAGGGTTGATCCTCCTGCGCTGCTGGTGTGGACTCTTCTGCCTCCTGGGCCGGCTGCTCTTCCAGCTCTACCTGGTCTTCTGTAGGTGTGGCACCCCAGGGGTCTGGTTACCACAGTAATAGCAATATTACGTCTGAGAGCAGGTGGGAGGTCTCCTGGTCAGGAACCCTAAGCATGCAACACTTCCTGCCCAGTCCTGGGAGGGGAAGAACTTCCCCTATATAAACTGGGGCTGAGGCGGGGTTAGAGGAGAAGAAGAGGAGTCCCAGACAGAGACACAGTCTGGTCTGGAGTGGAGCAGATACAGGGAGAGCAAGATCAGGAGCTATGTGGGAGCAGTGATAAAAGGGGTCAGAGACTGGAAGCTATAGAGCTCGTCCTGACTGAAGAGATCTCACCGGACACGGAGTCCGAGGCAGTGGGGACTGATCTATACCCAGCAGCAGAAACCGACCGGCAGGGGATTTCAGGTCCTCTGGCCAAGAAACCAGAAGGCACAGTCACACGCAAGGGACCAGCACCGCCGTTGTGGAGCGGAGGCTACCAGAAGGCCCCGAGTCACCGGCCATACGGGTGAGCACCACACGGTACACTCAGGGACGTGGGCTACTTTTACCCGCTTCTAGCAAGGTAGCCAGGGAGAGTACAATAAGTTGGGGAGGCCTACAACTCCGCCTGGCCGGGGGAGATCCTATCTGCTCACGGACTGACCAGGCCCCGATCGCTAGCCAGTACTCCCGGGAGGGTCTACCTTTGCCACCAGTAAAGACCCTGAACTACACCGTACCGTCTCTGAGTGGTTCCTGGTGCCTGCGTGCAATTCTGCTATCCCCATCATCCACGTCCGCTGCCCTGAGGCCATACCCCTCCCGTTGGGGGTTATACTATCCACGCTGCACAACTGTACCACCGGTCTCAGCGGTCTGCCCTGCAGCGGCGGCTTCATAACCGCATTCAACGGGTGGCGTAGTCGAACACTATAACATCTCCTACTAAATTCTGCCACTTGGTTTGACCACCCTGGGCACGGACCGGGTCACCGCCACACGGAGACTACAACCCCTAGCATCTCAGCGATCCGGCTCCGGGTATTCCCCTGCACAGCACAGGCCCAGGGGGCGCGTCAACTTTGGCGTAGTCGGCAGGATACCGTGCCCGCAACCACCGGGTACTGCGTGCCTGAAAAAGAGACTTTTAAACTTACCTGTGGTGAGGATTCCCGCCATCCGACGCCATCTTCTGCCTTCTTCCCGCCATCCGTGGAGTTTTCCCGCCATTCGACGCCATCTTCTGCCTTCTTCCCGCCATCCATGGAGTTTTCCCGCCATTGGACGCCATCTTGAGGACGCCACGCGGGAAGAAGAGGGGCGTGGACTCCGAAAGCGCGCGAAAACTGAAGCTCCGCCTCACGTCCGGACGTTGCGTAAGGTCCTGGAAGGAGCCCAGTAGACGCCGACGTCACAGGAGCGCGACGGAAGGTCCTCAACCCTGACGATCCACTGCGGAGCCGCGGCCTACGGAAGAGGATCATCGCAAGGTAGGCCACGGTCCACTAGGGGGGAGGAGGATGTCGGATACAGAGGAGAGCTTCACTGCCACAGCCACCGCCAGCGCCACCGCTGCTGCGGTCATGCCTTTCACTATGCCCTATATCCCGGGGGCAGCCTGGCTACCCCAGTACTCAGGGGAGTCACATACCCTAAATGACTTCAGAGAAAGGCTGGATAGCCTCTTCCAGGTGTACCCCCTCACAGAGGAGCAAAAAGTGAGCATCCTGGTGGCTCAATTAACAGGGGCAGCCCAAAGGGAGGTAAAGTCCTGGCCACTCGGGAGGAGGAGGACTGTCGCAGAGATACTAGCCCGGCTGAAGGACACCTTTGATACCCGTACCTCAGCCGAGATCAAGCTTAGATTCTACGGGTGCAAGCAGCGAGCACATGAGAATATAACGGACTATGCACTAAACCTACAAGAGGCCCTGAGAGCCATTAAGCAGGCCGACCCTGACGGCGTGGGAAACGAAGACAAGCTGTTGACTGAACAATTTATAGAGGGTCTACATTGCAATGCCCACCGAACCCAGTTGCGGGCAATGGCCTTACAGGACCCTCATCTGGACTTTGCACAGTTCAAGGACAGAGCCATCCGGGTGCTCCGAGAACCAGCACCAGGTGGCGCTGTGACCCACAGACGCCCTACTACCACTTACCACCAGGAGACGGCGCCCTTGTCGGCAGGGCCTGTGGGAGCTGATGCGCAGGCTTTAAACAATGACCCGGCTACAGACCTGCACCATCAGGTCCAAGAGCTAACTAAAAGCGTTGCTGCGCTAACCCGAACTGTGCAGTCTTTACAGGTTTCTACTCCAGGGAAGATCCAGCTGGCATCCGGACCGGAGGACATCCCGTGGCGCCGACCAAGGAGGACCCCACCGGCCAGAGGAAAACCCAGCGACCGATACAACGAGGACGGACAACCCATCTGCCGCCGCTGCAATCAACCCGGACATATGGCAAGGTACTGTCCTTTAAACTGGCACAACCTGGGGTAGAGGGCCAACCCCTAGGAATAAGACACCAGGCCCATCGAACTGGCGTGACAAATACGTGGGAGGACGTCCAGTCTTGCCTGTGGTACTGGATGGCATTCCTATGAGTGCCCTACTGGACACCGGGTCACAGGTCACCACCATCCCGTACGTGCTCTTCAAGCAGTACTGGAATGACTCGGATATAACCCGCTACCCTGACGACGACTTGAGTATCATCGCCAGCAATGGTCAGCCCGTGCCACAGATCGGATTTAAAGAGATGACCATTAAAATCGGTAAAGTCGAACTGGCAGCACAGGGACTGATCATTGTGGACATTGACAAGCGCGAGAGTCACCCAAAGATAACTCTAGGAACTAATGTGATTGAAAATTGTCTTGCAGAGGTGATTCTCATTTTACAGCAGGTTGCCAAGAACGCCAGTTCCGCCCAGCAGCGAGTGCTCCAAAAAGAGATCCGGGCACTGATGCGACGGCAACAGGTGGAACTCTCCGGTGGTGAGATTGGTAGCGTGAGAATGTGTGACCCTTTCCCTATTGCCATGCCCCCGAAAAGTGAAATGATGATTTGGTGCCGGGCAGCTATTGGTCTGAGAGGTAGAGATTACCAGGCAATGGTGGAACCAGTCTACTCAGACAGTAGGCCCACCATTTTGACAGCACGGGGGGTGGTCGATGTATGCCATGGGAGGGTGCCCGTTCGCATCATAAATATCGGGGAGAGAGAAGTACACCTGCCCCGGTATGCCACGCTAGCCAAATTGTTCACCATAAACCAGAATTCTGTACAGGCCGTGGAACCCTTGCCTCCATCTCAACCAGAGGAAGGTAACGGCTCTAAGCAACAAATGGAGGACTGGTGTCAGCAACTACATTTGGGTACTGACTCCACTCCCTCACACCAGAAACAGGGAGTCTATCGGGTGGTTCAAGAGTACGAGAGAGTGTTTAGTAAACACCCGTTAGACTTCGGGCGAGTAAAGGGGGTAGAACACCACATCCCCACGGGAGACCATCCTCCCATAAAGGAGAGATACCAACCCGTACCCCCTGCACACTACCAACACGCCAAGGGGATGCTTAGAGACATGAAGGAGGCTGGGGTAATCAGGGATAGCTGTAGCCCCTGGGCAGCTCCACTAGTCTTGGTTAAAAAAAAAAGACAACACCATGAGAATGTGTGTAGACTACCGGAAAATCAACCGTATCACACACAAAGATGCGTACCCCTTACCAAGGATAGAGGAGTCTTTGGCTGCTTTAAAATCTGCTAACTTCTTCTCCACTTTGGATCTCACTAGCAGGTACTGGCAGGTTCCTGTAGCAGAGGCGGACCGGGAGAAGACCGCATTCACCACCCCGATGGGACTTAGCGACTTTACCTGCATGCCGTTCGGACTCTGCAACGCACCAGGAACCTTCCAACGATTGATGGAATGCTGTCTGGGACACCGGAACTTTGAGACGGTCCTGCTGTACCTGGACGATGTTATAGTTTATTCCAAAACCTACGAGGACCACCTGAAACACCTGGCGGAAGTGTTTGAAGCCCTGGCAAAATACGGTCTGAAGGTGAAACCGTCGAAGTGTCACCTGCTAAAACCAAAAGTGCAGTACCTGGGACACGTGGTGAGTGCTGACGGAGTGGCTCCCGACCCTGATAAGATCACCGCGATTAAGGAATGGCCAAGACCCTCCAGCGTAAGGGAAGTACGGCAGTTCCTCGGGTTGGTAGGCTACTACCGAAGATTCATTCCCGGTTTCACCAAAAAGGCAGCTCCTATGCAGGACCTCCTGATAGGCCAGTCCAGGAAGGCCAAGAACCAGAAGCCGCCCTTCAGATGGGAGAAGCTGGAAGAAGAGTCCTTCCGCCAGCTGAAGATGGCCCTCACGGGGGATGAAATCCTGGCATACCCTGATTACAGCCAGCCCTTTATCCTCTACACCGACGCAAGTAACATCGGGCTAGGAGCCGTACTGTCCCAGATCCAGCAGGGGAGAGAACGGGTAATTGCTTACGCCAGCCGAAAACTGCGACCCACCGAAAGAAACCCTGAGAATTACAGCTCATTCAAGCTAGAGTTCCTGGCAGTGGTGTGGGCAGTCACCGAACGCTTTAAGCACTACCTCGCCTCTTCCCGGTTCACCGTGTACACGGATAACAACCCGTTGACACACCTGGACACTGCAAGACTCGGTGCCCTGGAGCAGAGATGGATGGCCCGCCTGTCCAACTATGAATTCACGATCAAATACCGGGCAGGACGCTCCAATACCAACGCGGATGCCTTGTCCAGAATGCTAAACCTACCGGACGTAGGGGAAGATCCAGAGAAACTGGAAGAAGTTGAACTCCCCGCGTTCCACCGTCATGGGACTACCCAGTATTCCCACCGTGTAAGGGGTAAGCAATCCGCTACGTTCAACCCCTTACCTCATTACAACTGGGCGGAAACGCAAGACAGTGACCCCGCCGTCCGACTGGTGAAGGAGATGCTGATTCAGCCAGATGTTCGCCTTGACCCAGACGCTCCGGAGGAAACCATGCAACTGTGGGCTGAGAAGAGTCGACTGTTCCTTTACAAGGGGAAGTTGTGCCGTAGAATGGTTAACTCCCGGACGCATGAACTGATCTGGCAAGTAGTGGTGCCAAGAAGAGACGCGGCTATGGTACTGGAGGCATACCACGACGGAGCTGGGCACTTCGGATGGAAGAAGCTGGAGTTCCTGCTGCGCGGGCGGTTCCACTGGGTAGGCATGAGAGGAACAATCGAGAGGTGGTGCAGAGACTGTGGCCCATTCAACCTAAGAAGGAAGGACCGTGCCAGTCAGAAGACTCCCCTGCAGTCCATCGTCACCAGGCAGCCGTTGGAACTGGTAGCCTTGGATCATGTAAAACTGACCCCCAGCAGAAGTGGCTACGCCTATGCGTTAACCATCGTGGATCACTACTCCCGGTTCTTGGTTGTAGTCCCCGTCAAGGACTTAACGGCTCAAACAGCAGCTAGAGCCTTTCAGCAGCACTTCTGCCATCCACACGGATACCCAGAGCAGGTGCTGACGGACCAGGGACCTGCCTTTGAAGCGGAAGTCTTCCAGGAGTTCTGCACTCTGTATGGCTGCCGGAAGATAAGAACAACACCCTATCATCCGCAAACCAATGGACTCTGCGAGAAGATGAACCAGGTGGTGATAGACCTTCTGAAAACGTTGCCCCTGGAAGAACGCAGTCTGTGGCCTGAGAAACTGCCTGATCTGGTGGACCTATACAACCACATCCCTGTAGGTTCTACCAACTGTACCCCGGCTTACCTAATGAGAGCAAGACCTGGTAAGCTGCCTGTTGATCTGGATATGGGAGTCCTGACACCCGAGGACACTTCACCAGAAGCAGACTGGGACACAGAGAGGCAGCAGCAGTACCGGAAAGTACAGGAGAGCGTTGAGCGAATTCTCTGTCAAGCAAGAGAAAGACAGGAGAAGACTTACAACCAGTATGCTCCCGCTGTTCCCCTGGTACCTGGAGAGCAGGTCTTGAAAAGGAAGAGACGGCTCCACAAGTTGGACGACCAGTGGGAGAAGGACCCGTACACCGTACTGCCATCAAGCCATGAAAACCCAAAAATCTGCACAATCAGTAAGGATGGAGGAGAAACCACAGCCATTGTCTCCCGAGATCACCTGAAGAAGTGTCCCGAGCAGCTACGAAACCCTGAAGAAGATCAAGAAAACCCTCGACCCGCAGAGGAAAGGGAAGAAATGGTCAGTACTGTACTCGGAGACTTCCCTCGGTCTTGGACACAAGTAAATGGCGCTGTTGTGGTACCCGTCCTCACCTTCCTCCAGCCAGCATCCCAAGTGCCTACGGAAAAACAGGTAGAGCTGGAAGAGCAGCCGGTCCAGGAGGCAGAAAACCCCACACAAGCAGACCAGGAGAATCGACCCTCTGCTTATAGTGAGCCTGCCGTGCGCCTAGTGAGCCAAAGAACCCATAGACAGCTGCCCAGCTTACCTTTGACAGCTCCTACACCCTGTAGCTTAGGACCGGTCAGTAAGCTCCGTAGGTCTACTAGGGTCACTAGAGGCCAGTTGCCAGTACGTTGGAGGATCTAAAGTGTTCAGACTGTTTTATTGGTATTTACCTGTTTACTGTTGCTTGTAAATAATTATGTTTTTCCAGTTATTTTATAGGTGTCTTTTGTGGATTAACCGGAATTCTTTGTATATATGTTTGGAGCGTAACCCAGGAATGGACTAAGACTGCTAAAGACTCGGGGTAGGACAGACCCCCACCTGGTTACGGCTCCCTGTTCTTTGGTGAAATGGACACCCTTATTGCTTCAAAAACTGCACCCGGTTGCGGACACGCTGTGACCGCCCTAACGTGTTTTCCCTTATTGTATTGTTCCTGTTTATACCCTGTTATGTTTTCAAAAATATGTTTAGTCCCGGAGTACTAAATTTTACTAGGGGGGAATGTGGCACCCCAGGGGTTTGGTTACCACAGTAATAGCAATATTACGTCTGAGAGCAGGTGGGAGGTCTCCTGGTCAGGAACGATAAGCATGCAACACTTCCTGCCCAGTCCTGGGAGGGGAAGAACTTCCCCTATATAAACTGGGGCTGAGGCGGGGTTAGAGGAGAAGAAGAGGAGTCCCAGACAGAGACACAGTCTGGTCTGGAGTGGAGCAGATACAGGGAGAGCAAGATCAGGAGCTATGTGGGAGCAGTGATAAAAGGGGTCAGAGACTGGAAGCTATAGAGCTCGTCCTGACTGAAGAGATCTCACCGGACACGGAGTCCGAGGCAGTGGGGACTGATCCATACCCAGCAGCAGAAACCGACCGGCAGGGGATTTCAGGTCCTCTGGCCAAGAAACCCGAAGGCACGGTCACACGCAAGGGACCAGCACCGCCGTTGTGGAGCGGAGGCTACCAGAAGGCCCCGAGTCACCGGCCATACGGGTGAGCACCACACGGTACACTCAGGGACGTGGGCTACTTTTACCCGCTTCTAGCAAGGTAGCCAGGGAGAGTACAATAAGTTGGGGAGGCCTACAACTCCGCCTGGCCGGGGGAGATCCTATCTGCTCACGGACTGACCAGGCCCCGATCGCTAGTTAGTACTCCCGGGAGGGTCTACCTTTGCCACCAGTAAAGACCCTGAACTACACCGTACCGTCTCTGAGTGGTTCCTGGTGCCTGCGTGCAATTCTGCTATCCCCATCATCCACGTCCGCTCCCCTGAGGCCATACCCCTCCCGTTGGGGGTTATACTATCCACGCTGCACAACTGTACCACCGGCCTCAGCGGTCTGCCCTGCAGCGGCGGCTTCATAACCGCATTCAACGGGTGGCGTAGTCGAACACTATAACATCTCCTACTAAATTCTGCCACTTGGTTTGACCACCCTGGGCACGGACCGGGTCACCGCCACACGGAGACTACAACCCCCAGCATCTCAGCGATCCGGCTCCGGGTATTCCCCTGCACAGCACAGGCCCAGGGGTCGCGTCATAGGCACTTGAGGGGCTGGCTGGAGAAAGGTGAGGACGGGAACCACGATAGCGTTGTTTACTTGTGTCCAGGACCGGGGAAAGTCTCCGAGTACTGTGGTGATCATTTCCTCCTTTTCCTCTACGGGTTGAGGGTCTTCCTGATCTTCATCAGTGCTTTGCAACTTCTCGGGGCACTTTTTCAGGTGGTCTCTGGAGACAGTGGCTGTGGTCTCTCCTCCATCCTTGCTGATGACGTACACCTTTGGATTATTGTGGCTTGAGGGCAGTACGGTGTACGGGTCCTTTTCCCACTGGTTGTCCAATTTATGGAGCCGCCTTTTTCTTTTCAAGACCTACTCTCCAGGTACCAGGGGAACAGCGGGAGCATGTTGGTTATAAGTCCTCTCCTGCCTTTCTCTTGATTGACAGAGACTTCGCTCGACGCTCTCCTGTACTTTCCGGTACTGCTGCTGCCGTTCTGTATCCCAGTCTGTCTCTGGCGAGGTGTCCTCGGGTATCAGGACTCCCATATCCAGGTCAACAGGCAGCTTACCAGGTCTTGCTCGCATTAGGTAAGCCGGGGTACAGTTGGTGGAACCTACCGGGATGTAGTTATACAGGTCCACCAGATCGGGCAGTTTCTCAGGCCACAGACTGCGTTCTTCCAGGGGCAATGTTTTTAGCAGATCTATCACCACCTGGTTCATCTTCTCGCAGAGTCCATTGGTTTGGGGGTGATAGGGCGTTGTTCTTATCTTCTTGCAGCCATACAGGTTGCAGAACTCCTGAAAGACCTCCGCTTCGAAGGCTGGTCCTTGGTCCGTCAGCACTTGGTCCGGGTACCCGTGTGGGCGGTAGAAGTGCAGCTGGAAGGCTCTGGCTGCTGTCTGAGCCGTCAGGTCTTTGACAGGGACCACCACTAGGAATCGGGAGTAGTGATCCACGATGGTTAGGGCGTAGACATACCCGCTTCTGCTTGGAGCCAGTTTAACATGGTCCAGAGCGACCAGTTCCAGCGGCTGCCTGGTGATGATGGGCTGCAGGGGAGTCCTCTGGCTGGCACGGTCCCTTCTTCTTAGATTGCACAGGCCACAGTCTCTACACCACCTCTCAATGGCTCCTTTCATGCCTATCCAGTAGAACCGTTCACGCAGCAGGAACTCCAGCTTCTTCCATCCGAAGTGCCCTGCCCCATTGTGGTAGGCCTCCAGCACCATAGCTGCATCCCATCTCGGTACCACCACCTGCCAGATCAGTTCATGTGTCCGGGAATTGACCATTCTGCGGCACAACTTCTCCTTGTAGAGGAACAGTCTGCTCTTCTCCGTCCACAGTTGCTTGGTCTCTTCCGGAGCGTCTGGGTCCAGGCGGGCGTCAGCCTGGGTCAGCATCTCCTTCACCAGACGGACTGCGGGGTCACTGTCTTGCGTCTCTGCCCAGTTGTAGTGGGGCAAGGGGTTGAACGTAGCGGATCGCCGGCCCCTCACACGGTGGGAATACTGGGTAATCCCATGACGGTGAAACGCAGGGAGTTCGATCTCTTCCAATTCTTCAGGATCCTCCCCTTCGTCCGGTAGGTTTGGCATCCTGGACAGGGCGTCCGCATTGGTATTGGAGCGTCCTGCCCGGTACTTGATCGTGAACTCAAAATTGGACAGGCGGGCCATCCATCTCTGCTCCAGGGCACCCAGTCTTGCAGTGTCCAGGTGTGTCAACGGGTTGTTGTCCGTGTACACGGTGAACCTGTAAGAGGCAAGGTAATGCTTGAAACGTTCGGTTACGGCCCACACCACAGCCAGGAACTCGAGCTTGAACGAGCTGTAATTCTCAGGGTTTCTTTCCGTGGGTCGCAGTTTTCGGCTGGCGTAAGCAATTACCCGTTCTCTCCCCTGCTGGATCTGGGACAGTACGGCTCCTAGCCCGATGCTGCTTGCGTCCGTGTAGAGGATAAAGGGCTGACTGTAATCAGGGTACGCCAGGATTTCATCTCCCTGTGAGGGCCATCTTCAGCTGGCAGAAGGACTCCTCTTCCAGCTTTTCCCATTTGAAGGGTGGCTTCTGGTTTTTGGCCTTCCTGGACTGGCCTATCAGGAGGTCCTGCATAGGAGCTGCCTTCTTGGTAAAACCGGGAATGAATTTTCGGTAGCAGCCTACCAACCCGAGGAACTGCCGCGCTTCCTTTTTGCTGGATGGTCTTGGCCAGTCCTTGATCACGGTGATCTTGTCAGGGTCGGGAGCCACTCCGTCAGCACCCACCACGTGTCCCAGGTACTGTACCTTTGGCTTCAGTAGATGACACTTTGAGGGTTTTACCTTTAGGCCATAGATTGCCAGGGCTTCAAACACTTCTGCCAGGTGTTCCAGATGGTCCTCATAGGTCTTGGAATAGACGATAACATCGTCTAGGTATAATAGGACCGTCTCGAAGTTCCGGTGTCCCAGACAGCATTACATCAACCGTTGGAAGGTTCCTGGTGCGTTGCAGAGCCCGAACGGCATACAGTTAAATTCTCTGAGTCCCATCGGGGTGGTGAATGCGGTCTTCTCCCGGTCCGCCTCTGCTACAGGAACCTGCCAGTACCAGCTAGTGAGATCCAAAGTAGAGAAGAAGTTAGTAGATTTTAATGCAACTAAGGACTCTTCTATCCTTGGTAACGGGTACGCATCTTTGTGTGTGATACGGTTGACCTTCCTGTAGTCTACACACATTCTCATGGTGTTGTCTTTCTTTTTCACTAAGACTAGTGGAGCTGCCCAGGGGCTACAGCTGTCCCTAATTACCCCAGCCTCCTTCATGTCTTTTAGCATCCCCTTGGCGTGTTGATAGTGTGCAGGGGGTACGGGTCGGTATCTCTCCTTTATGGGAGGATGGTCTCCTGTGGGGATGTGATGTTCTACCCCCTTTTCTCACCCAAAGTCTAGCGGGTGTTTGCTAAACACTCTCTCGTACTCTTGAACCACCCGGTAGACTCCCTGTTTTTGGTGTGAGGGAGTGGAGTCAGTACCCAAATGCAGTTGCTGACACCAGTCCTCCATTGGTTTCTTAGAGCCGTTACCTTCCTCTGGTTGAGATGGAGGCAAGGGTTCCACGGCCTGTACAGAGTTCTGGTTGATGGAGAACAATTTGGCTAGCGTGGCATACCGGGGCAGGTATACTTCTCTCTCCCCGATATTTATTATGCGGACGGGCACCCTCCCATGGCGTACATCGACTACCCCCCGTGCTGTCAAAATGGTGGGCCTACTGTCTGAGTAGACGGGTTCTACCATTGCTTGGTAGTCTCTATCTCTTAGACCAATAGCTGCCCGGCACCAAATCATCATCTCACTTTTCGGGGGCATGGCAATAGGGAACGGGTCACACATTCTCACGCTACCTATCTCACCACCAGATAATTCCACTTGTTGCCGCTTCATCAGTGCCCGGATCTCTTTTTGGAGGACACGCTGATGGCTGGAACTGGCGTTCTTGGCAACCTGTTGCAAAATAAGAATCATCTCTGCAAGACAGTTTTCGATTACATTAGTACCTAGGGTTATCTTTGGGTGACTCTCGCGACAGTCAATGTCCACAATGATAAGTCCTGGTGCCGGCAGTTCAACTTTACCGACCTTGATGGTCACTTCCTTAAATCCTATCTGTGGCACGGGCTGACCATTGCTGGCGATAATGCTCAGGTCGTCATCTGGGTAGCGGGTTATGTCCGAGTCATTCCAGTACCGCTTGAAGAGCACGTACGGGATGGTGGTGACCTGTGACCCGGTGTCTAGTAAGGGCACTCATAGGAATGCCATCCAGTACCACAGGCAAGACCGGACGTCCCCCTACGTATTTGTCACGCCAGTTCGATTGGCCTGATGATCTTAAGCCTGGGGGTTGGCCCTCTGCCCCAGGTTGTGCCCGTTTAAATGACAGTACCTTGCCATATGTCCGGGTTGATTGCAGCGGCGGCAGATGGGTCGTCTGTCCTCGTTGTATCTGTCGCTGGGTCTTCCTCTGGCCGGTGGGGTCCTCCTCAGTCGGCGCCACAGGACGTCCTCCGGTCCGGATGCCAGCTGGATCGTTCCTGGAGAAGAGACCTGTAAAGACTGCACAGTTCTGGTTAGCGCGGCAACGCTCTTAGTCAGCTCTTGGACCTGATGGTGCAGGTCTGTAGCCGGGTTATTGTTCAAAGCCTGCGCATCAGCTCCCACAGGCCCTGCAGACAAGGGTGCCGCGTCCTGGTGATAAGTGATAGCAGGGTGCCTGTGGGTCACAGCGCCACCTAGTGCTGGTTCTCGGAGCACCCGGATGGCTCTGTCCTTGAACTGTGCAAAGTCCAGGTCAGGGTCCTGTAAGGCCATTGCCCGCAACTGGGTTCGGTGGGCATTGCACAGTAGACCCTCAATAAATTGTTCGGTCAACAGCTTGTCTTCATTTCCCACGCTGTCAGGGTCTGCCTGCTTAATGGCTCTCAGGGCCTCTTGTAGGTTTAGAGCATAGTCTCTTATACTTTCATGTGCCCGTTGTTTGCACCCGTAAAATCTGAGCTTTATTTCGGCTGAGGTGCGGGTATCAAATGTGTCTTTCAGCCGGGCTAGTATCTCTCTGACAGTCCTCTTCTTACCAGGTGACCAGGACTTTACCTCCCTTTGGGCTGCCCCGATTAACTGGGCCACCAGAATGCTCACTTTTTGCTCTTCTGTGAGGGGGTATACCTGGAAGAGGCTATCAAGTCTTTCCCTAAAGTCACTCAGGGTATGTGACTCCCCTGAGTACTGGGGTAGCCAGGTTGCTCCCGGGATATAGGGCATGGTGAATGGCATGACCGCTGCAGCGATTGCGCTGGCGGTGGCTGTGGCAGTGGAGCTCCCCTCGGTGTCCGACATCCTCCTCCCCCCTAGTGGACCGTGGCCTACCTTGCGATGCTCTTCTTCCATAGGCCGCGGCTCCGCAGTCAATCGTCGGGGTCGAGGACCTGGCGTCGCGCTCCGATGACGTCAGCGTCGCTCTTCCTTCCTTCCAGGACCTTACGCAGCGTCGGAGCGTGGGGCGGAGCGTGGGGCGGAGCTTCGGATCTCGCGCTCTTTCGGCGTCCACGCCCCTCTTCTTCCCGCGCGGCGTCCCGAAGATGGCGTCCGAAGGCGGGAAGCAGCTGCGGATGGCGGGAAGAAGGCAGAAGACGGCGGGAAACGGTCCAAGATGGCGTCCGATGGCGGGAAACTTCACCACAGGTAAGTATAAAAGTCTCTTTTTCAGGCACGCAGTACCCGGTGGTTGCGGGCACGAAATCCTGCCGACTACGTCAAAGTTGACGCGCCCCCTGGGCCTGTGCTGTGCAGGGGGATACCCGGAGCCGGATCGCTGGGGGTTGTAGTCTCAGTGTGGCGGTGACCCGGTCCGTGCCCAGGGCGGTCAAACCAGTGGCAGTCTATTGGTATTGTAATTGTCCGACTACGCCACCCGTGGATTGCGGTCAGTGGGGACTGCCGCTGCGCTGCAAACTGCTGAGGCTGATGTTGTTTGCGCAGCCGAGTATGGGATAACTCCCCACGGGAGAAGTATTGCCTCAGGGCAGCTAGAGTGAATGATGGGAGTGATGGTGTGAGCGTCCCAGAAGTAATGGTGTTGGTGCGGCGATGAAACACAGAGACGTGTGGTGCAGTTCAGGGTCTTTACTGATGGTATAAAGCAGACCCTCCCGGGAGTACTGGTTAGCAGTAGGGGCCTGGTCAGTCTGTGAGCAATCAGGATCTCCCCTGGCCAGGTGGAGTTGTAGGCATCCCCGACTATCTGCACTCTTTCCTGGCTACCTTGCTCTATGCGGGTAGAAGTAGCCCACGTCCCTGAGTATACCGTGTGGTGCTCACCCGTATAGCCGGTGACTTGGGGCCTTCCGTTAGCCTCCGCTTCACGATGGCAGTGCTGGTCCCTTGATTGTGACCGTGCCTCCGGGCTTCTAAGGCCAGAGGACATGGAATCCCCTGCCGGTTGGATTCTGATGCTGGACCTGGATGTCCCCATAGCCTCGGACTCCGTGTTCGGTATTAGTGTCTTCAACCAGGGCGAACTCTGCTCAGCTCCAGCCCCTGGTATTCAGCTACTGTTCCTACAGAGCTCCTGGTTCTTACTTTCCCTTTCCAGGCTCTGACTGCTCTGCTTGTTCTGCAGGCTCCGTCTCACCTAATCCCGCCCCAGACCCAGTTTATAAGGGCAGATTCCTCCCCTCCCAGGTCTGGGTGGGCCGTGTTGCATGCTTAGGGCTCCTGACCAGAGAAACCTCCCACTTGCTCTCAGACATAATATCTCTATTACTGTGGTAACCAGACCCCTGGGGTGCCACATATACGTAATACAGTGATCACCAGTGACATGCACAGGAGCTCTGTATATATACTATATACACACGTGGTCAGAATTGTTGGTACCCCTCGTTTAATGAAAGAAAAACCCACAATGATCACAGACATAACTTGAATCTGACGAAAGTAATAATAAATTAAAAATCTATGAAAATGAACAAATGAAAGTCAGACATTGCTTTTCAACCCTGCTTCCACAGAATTTAAAAAAAAATTAAACTCATGAAATAGGCCTGGAAAGAAATTATGGTACCCCTTAAAATAATGTGACAAAAGTGACATGTTAAATCAAGTTGTGTCCACTAATTAGCATCACAAGTGTCTACAATCTTGTAATCAGTCAGTGGGCCTGTATATAGGGCTACAGATACTCACTGTGTTGTTTGGTGACATGGTGGGTACCACAATCAACATGGACCAGAGGAAGCAAAGGAAAGAGTTGTCTCAGGAGATTAGAAAGAAAATTATAGAAAAGCATGTTAAAGGTAAAGGTTATAAGACCATCGCCAAGCAGCTTGATGTTCCTGTGACTACAGGTGCACATATTATTCAGAAATTTAAGATCCATGGGACTGTAGCCAACCTCCCTGGACGTGGCCACAGGAGGAAAATTGATGACAAATCAAAGAGACGGATAATATGAATGGTAGCAAAAGAGCCCAGGATAACTTCTAAAGAGATTAAAGGTGAACTTCAAGCTCAAGGAACATCAGTATCAGATCGTACTATCCATCATTGTTTGATCCAAAGTGGACTTCATGGGAGACGACCAAGAAGAACACCATTGTTGAAAAAAAAAATAATAAAAAAGCCAGACTGGAATTTGCCAAACTACATGTTGACAAGCCACAAAGCTTCTGGGAGAATGTACTATGGACAGATGAGACAAAAATGGAAGTTTTTGGCAAGGCACATCAGCTCTATGTTCACAGATGGAAAAATGAAGCATATCAAGAAAAGAACACTGTCCCTACTGCGAAACATGGGGGAGGCTGTTATGTTCTGGGGCTGCTCTGCTGCATCTGGCACAAGGTGTCTTGAATCTGTGCAGGGTACAATGAAATCTCAAGACTATCAAGGGATTCTAGAGAGAAATGTGCTGCCCAGTGTCAGAAAGCTTGGTCTCAGTCGCAGGTCATGGGTGTTGCAACAGGATAATGACCCAAGAATGGCTAAGAGGAAAACATTGGACTATTCTGAAGTGGCCTTCTATGAGGCCTGACCTAAATCCTATTGAGCATTTTTGAAAAGAGCTGAAACATGCCGTCTGGAAAAGGCAACCTTCAAACACGAGACAACTGGAGCAGTTTGCTCATGAGGAGTGGGCCAAAATACCTGTCGAGAGGTGCAGAAGTCTCATTGACAGTTACAGGAATCGTTTGATTGCAGTGATTGCCTCAAAAGGTTGTTCAACAAAATATTAAGTTAAGAGAACCATCATTTCTGTCCAGGCCTATTTCATGAGTTTAATTTTTTTTTTAATTCTGTGGAAGCAGAAAAGCAATGTCAGACTTTCATTTGTTCATTTTCAAAAATTTGTAATTTATTATTACTTTTGTCAGATTCAAGTTATTTCTGTGAGCATTGTGGGTTTTTCTTTCATTAAACAAGGGGTACCAACAATTTTGACCACTTGTGTAGTGTAAGTGTACATGTAATACACTGACTCACCAGTGACGTCTCTAGGTGAAGTCCTTCATCTTCGCTTTTCTTCTTCATCTGGCACAGACAGCCATCACTTCTTCCAGCCAGGAATCATCTCTACAGAAAATAACACACAGTTATCAATAACTGATCTCTTCTAGAGAATATTCCCACTTTTCCCCCCCGACTTCTACACTACACCAGTTGAAGAAAAAAAGCAACATAGTGCCGTCCTGCACAGTAAAAGGAGCCCTCTTTTGTCCCATCCCATGGAAAACAATTTCCTAAAAAGTAAATTATATTACAGAAGTAATAATGTAATAATAATAATTGGAATCTAAAGTAATAATGTTCCCCACTGGCCACCATAAACTAATAAATTATGTTCCTCAATCTGGCCCCCAAATAGTAATTAAGTACCTTGTCCAGCCAGGCACCCCCATATGTCCTTCTGGCCTCATATGTCCAGGGTGGCCTCTCCATATATTTATCCAAGCTCACGTGTATCGAGCCTGCCCTCCCCCCCATATATCCATCCTGCCCCCCTCCTCTGCATATATCCATCCTGACACCCCCCCTGCATATATCCCTTCTGGCCCCCATTTGTCCAGTGTGACCCCTCCATATATTTATCCTAGCACTCGTGTATAAAGCCTGCCCCCTCCCATATACCCATCCTAGCCCCCCATGTGGCCAGCCTGCCCCCCCCACATATCCATTCTTGCCTCCATGTTTCCAGCCTGCCCCCCCATATATCCATCCTGGACTCCATGTATCCAGCCTGCCCCCCTACATATCCATCCTGGCCTCCATATGTCCAGCCTCCCCCCCATATATCCATCATGCCTTTCCCCCCTGCATATATCCATCCTGACACCCCCCCATATATCCATCCTGCGCCCCCATATATCCATCCTGGACTCCATGTGTCCAGCCTGCCCCTCTACATATCCATCCTGGCCTCCATGTGTCCAGCCTGCCCCACCCATATATCCATCCTGGCCTCCATGTGTCCAGCCTGCCCCACCCATATATCCATCCTGGCCTCCATGCGTCCAGGCTGCTCCCCCTACATGTCCATCCTGGCCTCCATGTGTCCAGCCTGCCCCCTCATATATCCATCCTGCCCTTCCCCCCTGCATATATCCATCCTGACACCCCCCATATATCCAGCGTGCCCCTCCATATATTTATGCTAGCCCACGTGTATCGAGCCTGCCCCCCACATATCCATACTAGCCCCCCATGTGTCCATCCTGTCCCCCCCATATATCCATTATGGCCTAGATGTGTTCAGCCCGCCCCCCCATATATCCATCCTGGCCTCCATGTGTTCAGTCTGCCCCCCCCAATAGATCCATCCTGGCCTCCATGTGTCCAGCCTGCCCCCTCCCATATATCCATCCTGGCCTCCATGAGTCCAGCCTGCCCCTCCATATATCCGTCCTGGCATACATGTGTCCAGCATGCCCCCCCATATATCCATCCTGACCTCCATGTGTCCAGCCTGCCCCCCATATATCCATCCTGGCCTCCATGTGTCCAGCCTGCCTCCTCCATATATCCATCCTGGCGTCCATGTGTCCAGCCTGCCCCCCCCATATATCCATCCTGGCCTCCATGTATCCAACCTGCCCCCCCATATATCCATCCTGGCCTCCATGTGTCCAGCCTACCCCTCGAATATATCCATCCTGTCCTCCATATGTCCAGCCTGCCCCCCCATATATCCATCCTGGCCTCCATGTGTCCAGTCTGTCCCCCATATAACCATCCTGCCCCCCATATATCCATCCTGGCCTCCATGTGTACCGCCTGCCCCCCATTATATCCATCCTGGCCTCCATGTGTCCAGCCTGACCCCCATATATCCATCCTGGCCTCCATGTGTCCAGCCTGCCCCCCATATACCCATCCTGCCCCTCCCTTTGCCTGGGTCCAGCAAGGGTTCCCCCTTGTGTCTCCAGCCAGGGTTCCCCCTTGTGTGTCCAGCCAGGGCCCCCCTTGTGTGTCCAGACAGGCCCCCCCACCTCATGTATCCAGCCAGGGCTCCCCCCTCGTGTGTCCAGTCAGGGTTCCCCCTCATGTGTCCAGCCAGGGTTCCCCCTCGTGTGTCCATCCAGGTCCCCCCCTTGTGTGTCCAGCTGGGCCCCCCTTGTGTGTCCAGTCAGGGTTCCCCCTTGTGTGTCCAGACAGGATTCCCCCTTGTGTGTCCAGCCAGGGTTCCCCCTTGTGTGTCCAGACAGGATTCCCCCTTGTGTGTCCAGCCAGGGTTCCCCATTGTGTGTACAGCCAGGGCCCCCCCTTGTGTGTCCAGTTGGCTCCCCCCTTGTGTGTCCAGCTGGGCCACCCTTGTGAGTCCAGCCAGGGTTCCCCCTTGTGTGTACAGCCAGGGCCCCCCCTTGTTTGTCCAGTTGGCTCCCCCCTCGTGCTTCCAGCTGGGCCGCCACTTGTACGTCCAGCCAGGGTTCCCCCATGTGTGTCCAGCCAGGGTTCCCCCATTGTGTGTCCTGCCAGGAGCCCTCATTTTGTGTCCAGTTGGCTCCCCCTTGTGTGTCCAGCCAGGCTACCCCTTGTGTGTCTAGCTGGGCCCCCCTTATGTGTCCAGCCAGGGTTCCCCCCTTGTGTTTCCAGCCAAGACCCCCCCTTTTGTGTCCAGTCAGCTCCCCCCTTGTATGTCCAGCCAGGCTTCCCCCTTGTGTGTCTGTCCAGCTGGGCTTCCCCTTGTGTGTCCAGCTGGGCCCCCCTTGTGTGTCCATCCAGGGTTCCCCCTTGTGTGTCCAGCCAGTGTTCCCCCTTGTGTGTACAGCCAGGGCCCCCCCTCGTGTGTCCAGTTGGCTCCCCCCTTGTGTGTCCAGTTGGGCTCCCCCTTGTGTGTCCAACCGGGCCCCCCCTTGTGTGTCCAGCCAGGGTTCCCCCTTGTGTGTACAGCCAAGGTTCCCCCTTGTGTGTACAGCCAGGGCCCCCCCTTGTGTGTACAGTCGGCTCCCCCCTTGTGTGTCCAGCTAGGCCCCCCCTGGTGTGTCCAGCCAGGGTTCCCCCCTTGTGCATCCAGCCAGGACCCCCCCTTTTGTGTCCAGTCGGCTCCTCACTTGTGTGTCCAGCCAGGCTACCCCCTTGTGTGTCCAGCTGGGCTCCCCTTGTGTGTCCATCCAGGGTTCCACCTTGTGTGTCCAGCCAGGACCCCCACTTTTGTGTTCAGTCGGCTCCCCCCTTGTGTGTCCAGCCATTCTACCCCCTTGTGTGTCTGTCCAGCTGGGCCCCCCTTGTGTGTCCAGCTGGGCTTCCCCTTGTGTGTCCAGCTGGGCCCCCCTTGTGTGTCCAGCCAGGGGCCCAGACCATTACACACACACATACACACACACACACACACACACACCTCTTACCTTCCTGCGCTCCAGTGTGGTGTCCTCCTTCTCCTGACTTTCGCGCCTCCTTCACAGCAGGCGCATGACGATGACGTCATACGCTGGCCGGTGAAGGGAGTCGCGCAGCTTCAGCTGCTTCACTGGGACGTGCGCCGCGGTGGTTCAGGAATGAACGCCGCATGCGCGCGTCCCTGCATACACTGTGCCTGCGCTTTTAAAGGGCCCGTGCCCCTTGAAACTGCAGGATTTTTTTTTTGTTTTCTTCTCCCCCTCTCCTCTGCAGCAGGGGGAGGAGCCCACCGGGAAAATTCCTGGTATCCCGCCAGCCCAGTCCGACCCTGTACTGATAGGGAATTTAGATTGTGAGCCCTGATGGGGACCGGATAGTATCCATAATTTCTGTGAAGCGCTGTGGAATCAATGGCACTATATAAGTGAGTAAAATAAAAAAATAAAAAAATAGTATTCAGACAAATGTTATTCTATTAGGCAATGATGATCAGTATTCATTTTCTCATGCCAATTCGACAGGAGAAAAAAAATAGCAGCATGCTGCGATGGTCTCTGCAAATCGGGTCACGCATACCCATTTAAGAAACAGTCCCATCAGAGCTTTTATCTTCTTAATATATTGCAATCATCCTATTATATAGCATTGTATACTTAGAATAATTAACTGGGTAGAAAGGTAAAATTAGCAATTGTCTTTTTTTCTGTTCTATGTAGAAACAGGGAGCATCTTGTCCCTGCATAACTCATTCTATTCTTAAACTCCTGGCCCAGCTGCTCCCCTATTCCACTGCCATAGACTTTTGCAGTGACTCATAACTTGTGCAGACAAAATTTAACCCCTGTTTCTACATAGAGCTTAAAAGGATTCAGCTAGCCATTTTTTGATCATGTGATGTCATATACATGGAAAACAGAAGAATTAACTAAGCAGAAGGAAAAAATTTGAAATTGTAACTACAGAGTACTATAATTTATGATGATTATAAAAGGGTAACAATGTTTTGAACTTTTGACTTTCAGGCTCCATATCTCACCATCCACAACTGCTTCTAAAATAAGACTACCATCATTTTATAGACAATCATCTTGGCTATCTCATACATAAATTTGACTTGCAACTCTTTTAGCATATGATTAGTGATGAGCAAGCACTAAAATGCTCGAGTACTCGTTGCTCGTGTCGAGCAAATTGGAATGCTCGAGTGCTCAGTGCGACTAACAAGCCCAATGTAAGTCTATGGGAAACTCGAGCATTTTTCTGGCGACTCTCCCCAGCAGTCTGCAGAGGGCCTAAAAGTTGCCCAAATTGATGGGAACAGTGCTCAAATGACATGGGAACAGCATGGAGAAGACCCCTAGAAGCATTTCTGACTCCCAGGTCACTGCTGTCAACAATGTTGTCAGAGGTATTATGCCACTTTTACGGACTCACAATAAAACATACAAAAACTAAACAAAAATGGAATTTCCTCGGAAATATGTTAAGGAACATCCTTTCCAGGGTAATGACTTGTATATAAGGCAAAATAAATAACCAAAAACAAAAACGGCACACGGAGAGAAATAGTGGCGGCTGAGGACCGAGTACCGAGGAACGGCCACCGCCATCAGGTTGCGGAATGCTTCCGTCTCCATGAGCCTAAAAGGCAACATTTTGAGTGCAAGCAGTCACAAAATGTGTGAATTTATTAATGTGGCCTGTGGGTGTTGGCTGCGTATTTGCGCTTGCGTTCCAAGGACTGGCGTAGGGACAACTGAACGCTGCACTGGGACAAGGACGTGGACGTGCTTGCTGATGGTGCTAGTTGAGAGTGTGCAGCGACACATGCAGGGCGGGAGGCATCTTGGCATGCGTCATGGACAGGGGATTGGCGTGCACGCACAACAGCGGAAGAAGCAGTGGTGTCACCTGCAGACACTGTTTCTGGACCCTGGGGTTCGGCCCACTTAGTCGGTTGATTTGCTGCCATGTGCCTGATCATGCTGGTGGTGGTCAGGCTGGTCGTTTTGCCACCCCTGCTGATGCTGGCCTGGCAGGTAGTGCAAATGGCCTTTTTGGGGTTATCAGCAGAGTCTTTAAAAAACAACCAGACTAGGGAAGACCTAAAAGTTGTACTGGCAACTTCCTTCGTGTTGGCGAACGCTTTCCCGCCTTGTGTCTGCGGCCACCATACTGCTTCTTCCTGCCTGTTGTGGTTCTATGCCTCTCTCCTCCTGAGTGCTGCTCTACTCGCTCTGTATGTCCCCTTGCCAGGTTGGGTCAGTTACTATATTGTCCACCACCTTATCTTCCACTTCCTCACCCTGGTCCTCCTCCTGACTTTCTGGCAATTGTGTCTCATCATCATCATCCACCTCTTGAGACAGTAATTACACTGTCCTACCATTGCCTTTGTGTGACCGTGGCTGCTCCAATATTTGGGCATCGCTACAAGCATTCTCCTCTTGACTCACTTGAAGCTGGCCGGGCGAGAGGCCGGAACCTACAAATGGAAAAGTGAACAGCTCTTCTGAGTGTCCAAGTGTGGGATCAGTTGTCTCTGGGCACTCAGCATGGTGAGAGGAAGGAGGATCAGGGTGAGGAATATGCGGTCCAGACTCACGGCTACTGAGACTTGACCGTGTGGAAGACAGGGTGGTGGTGGTGGTGGCCAAGTGACTGGAAGCATTATTCGCTATCCAACCAATAACCTTTTGACACTGTTCTGGGTTCAATAGTGGTGTGCTGCGGTCCCTTAGAAATTGGGACAGGATGGTCAGACGAGAAGATGTGGATGTTTGTTGTGTCACAATTTCAGCTTGCCTACGGCCACGTCCTCGGCCTCTGAATGCACCATCATCATCACGTCCACTTCCCCGTCCCTTGCCACTCACCTCGTCCATTTTAAATGGAGGACAATATTTTCCACATTCAGGAGAAATGGCTGATTTTGGAATGCAGTTATATGTGATACGTCTAACAGAGAAACATGGTTTTAAATAGCAGGCCTAAAATTTTCTAAGATTATTCTACACAGAGACCTTGTATGAATAGCTTAACTAACACACTGAAACAAAATGAAAATGGAAGAAATGGCTGATTTTGGAACACTGTTATAAGTGATATATCTGACAGAGAACCACAGTTTTAAATAGCAGACCTGTAATTTACTAAGATTATTCTACACAGAGACATAGTGTGAATAGCTTGACCAACATACTGCAATGAAATGGAAGGCAGAAATAGCTGATTTTGGAACACTATTATAGGTGATATGTCTGATAGAGAACCATGGTTTTAAATAGCAAGCCTGTAATTTACTAATACTATTCTTCACAGACACCTAGTGTGAATAGCTTCACCAACACACTGCAACAAAATGGAAAAGGAGGCCAATATTTTCCACGTTCAGTTCAAATTTCTGGATTTTTATTGCTGAAATATGGAACAGATCTGACTGTATTCTGCAGTGCTAACAATCAAATGGAGCAGAAAATGGTGTACTCTGGATTGCTTTTTAAGCAAATAACTAGGATTAAGATAAAAAAAATTGCACTGGCCCCTGATATCTGGGGCTATGTCTACATTATCTGTAATTATTACAGAAGCAGCAGATAGGACGCTCAATGGACCCTCTTGCGCTATATGCACTGCAGTCTGCCACATACACTGCCTGCCTGCCTAGCACTGATTTTATGCAGCTGGATTACTCCTCAGAAGGACTGTTAGTTCAGCTGGATATATATATACAGTGTACAGTGGGGAAAAAAAGTATTTAGTCAGCCACCAATTGTTCTCTCGCTTAAAAAGATGAGAGAGGTCTGTAATTGACATCATAGGTAGACCTCAACTATGAGAGACAAAATGAGAAAACAAATCCTGAAAATCACATTGTCTGATTTGGAAAGAAATTTTTTTCAAATTTTGGTGGAAAATAAGTGTTTGGTGAATTACAAACAAGCCAGATTTCTGGCTCTCACAGACCTATAATTTCTTCTTTAAGAGGATCCTCTGTCCTCCACTCATTACCTGCAGTACTGACACCTGTTTGAACTTGTTATCAGTATAAAAGACACCTGTCCGCAACCTCAAATAGTCACACTCCAAACTCCACTATGGTGAAGACGAAAGACCTGTCAAAGGACACCAGAACAAAATTGTAGCCCTGCAACAGGCTGGAAAGATTGAATTTGCAATAGGCAAGCAGCTTGGTGTGAAGAAATCAACTGTGGGAGCAATAATTAGAAAATGGAAGACATACAAGACCACTGATAATCTCCCTTGACCTGGGGCTCCACACAAGATCTCACCCCATGGGGTCAAAATGATCTCAAGAACGGTGAGGAAAAATCCCAGAGCCACACGGGGGGGACCTAGTGAATGACCTGCAGAGAGCTGGGACCAATGTTACACAGGCTACCATCAGTAACACACTACGCCACCAAGGTCTCAGATCCTGCAGTGCCAAACGTGTCTCCCTGCTTAAGTCATTACATATCTGGGCCCATCAGAAGTTTGCTAGAGAGCATTTGGATGATAAAGAAGAGTATTGGGAGATTATCATATGGTCAGATGAAACCAAAGTAGAACTGTTTGGTAGAAAAATAACTCGTCATGTTTGGAGGAGAAAGAATGCTGAGTTGCATCCAAAGAACACCATACCTACTGTGAAGCATGGGGGTGGCAACATTATGCTTTGGGACTGTTTCTCTGCCAAGGGACCAGGACGACTGATCCGTGTACATGAAAGAATGAATGGGGCCATGTATCATGAGATTTTGTGTGCAAACCTCCTTCCATCCAGAAGGGCATTAACGGTAAAATGTGGCTGGGTCTTTCAGCATGACAATGATCCCAAGCACACCACCAGGGCAACGAAGGAGTGGCTTCATAAGAAGCATTTCATAGACATGGAGTGGCCTAGCCAGTCTCCAGATCTAAACCCTATAGAAAACCTTTGAAGGGAGTTGAAAGTCCGTGTTGCCTATTGACAGCCCCAAAACATCACTGCTCTAGAGGAGATCTGCATGAAGGAATGGGCCAACATACCAGCAACAGTGTGTGCCAACCTTGTGAAGACATACAGAAAACGTTTGACCTGTCATTGCCAACAAAGGATATATCACAAAGTATTGAGATGAACTTTTGTAATTGACCAAATACTTATTTTCCACCAAAATTTGAAAAAAATTCTTTCCAAATCAGATAATGTGATTTTCTGGATTTGTTTTCTCATTTTGTCTCTCATAGTTGAGGTCTACCTATGATGTCAATTACAGGCATCTCTCATCTTTTTAAGTGGGAGAACTTGCACAATTGGTGGCTGACTAAATACTTTTTTCCCCACTGTATATATATATATATATATATATATATATGTATATATATATATATATATATATATATATATGTTGTGGAATACCGATACTAACAGAACATGCAATGGACCCTCTTGAACTATATGCACTGCAGTCGGCCAAATACTCTGCCTGCCTTACGCCTGCTATCACCACTGAATATATGTAGCTGGATTAGTCTTCAGAAGGACTGTTAGTTCAGATGGATATATATATATATACAGTACAAACCAAAAGTTTGGACACACATTCTCATTTAAAGATTTTACTGTATTTTCATGACTTTGAAAATTGTACATTCACACTGAAGGCATCAAAACTATGAATTAACACATGTGGAATTATATACTTAACAAAAAAGTGTGAAACAACTGAAAATATGTCTTATATTCTAGGTTCTTCAAAGTAGCCACCTTTTGCTTTGATGACTGCACACTCTTGGCATTCTCTTGATGAGCTTCAAGAGGTAGTCACTAGTGTTGAGCGAGCATGCTCGACACTGCTCGTTACTTGCCCGAGCATCTCACTACTCGGGATGTTCGGCGAGCACCGAGCTATTCCGGGTTATTCGGGCGGGAGCTCGGGTCTCCGCCCTGCACGTTTGGCGCTCTTTACAGAGCCAATGAACATGCAGGGATTGCCAGCCAGTCACTGTAATGCCGCAGCCATGTTGTTTGTGGGCATTACAGTGATTGGCTTGCCGCACAGCGGCAGAGTATTTAAGACCAGGCGCCGCCATCTTGGACACAGTCGCTCCGGATCAGCCAGTGTAGGGTCAGTGCTGCTGAGCTAGGGAGAGATTTATACTCTGAAATAGTGTAGGGTCTCTAAAGCCTGCCAAATCAAACAAACAGTCCTTCTCGGGACTAATATCCATCCCAGATATCAGGCAGGCAGGCAGGCTGTATAGGAGACGCAGTGGCTATACGAGCAAACGCTGCATTACAGTCCTGTGTGCTCCTGATGGTCAAATTGGTAGACTTATCCCCCGGTCTCAGGGGTCAGGAAAAATCCATTTTTTTCATCAAAATCCTTTTTTTTTTTTTCCTCAGTCAGACTGTACAAATACGCGTCTTATTAACCATTTAGTATTTTTTTCTCGCCCCCCAAAAAATTGAGTGTGTCTGTGACTGTTCAGACACTAATATATCTGTTTAAAAGAGTCTGGTGTAGACCAGAAAAGTAGAACTGTGGTTTTGCAGTTCCACGGGTCAAATCTCTGTATTATCCTGCTTTTGGCATTTTTTGCCATAAAAAAAAACTGTAATAGTGTCTCCCTGACTGGTCAGACAGCAATATATCTGTTTAAAAGAGTCTGGTGTAGGCCAGAGAAATAGAACTGTGGTTTTGCAGTTCCACGGGTCAAATCTCGGTATTAACCTGCTTTTGCCATTTTTTGATGTAAAAAAAAATGAAATAGTGTCTCCCTGACTGGTCAGACACCAATATATCTGTTTAAAAGAATCTGGTGTAGGCCAGAGAAATAGAAATGTGGTTTTGCAGTTCCACGGGTCAAATCTCTGTATTATCCTGCTTTTGTCATTTTCTGCCTTAAAAAAAACTGTAACAGTGTCTCCCTGACTGGTCAGTCACAAATATATCTGTTTAAAAGATTCTGGTGTAGGCCAGACAAATAGAACTGTGGTTTTCCTCTTCCACGGTTATAATCTGCCATACCAACAGCCACATCTTCTCGCTCCCACTTCTTGACCGAACTACTAGGGAAGCACACTACAACACCTGTATTGCGAACTGATCAGTGTGAACAGGTTATTAATTGGATAGCAGATAATACTTCCAGTTACCTGGGTACCACCACCTCCGGTCTGTCTTCCACACGGTCAAGTTTTAGTAGCCGTGAGTCTCGACCGCATACACCTCCTCACCCTAATGCTCCTTCCTCCCACCATTTCGAGTGTCGTCAGAAAGCAACTGATCCCACACTTGGACACTCTGAAGAGCTGTTCATTGGTCCATTTCCATATTTGTGCGCCTCGCCTGCTCCGCTTGAAGTGGTGGAAGAGGAGATCCCATGTAGCGATACCCAAATATTTGAACAGCCAAGGCCAGAGGAAGTCGACGCTGGCAATTTGTCACAAGAGGTGGACGATGACGAGACACAATTGCCATGAAGAGAGGAGGAGGATCGTGGTGCGCAAGTGGAAGAGGAGGAGGTGGTGGATGATCTACTGTAGTAACTGACCCAATGTGGCAGGAGGAAACGCAGAGTGAGGCCAGCAGCACACAGGGGGAGGGAGGCAGAGTACCCCAACAGGCAGGAAGAAGCAGTGAGGTGGCCGCACACAGAAGGCGGGCAACAGTTACCCGTAACACCAACACGAGGAACGTTGCCAGTACAACCGGTAGGTCTTCCAGAGTCTGGAAGTTTTTAAGGACTCTGCTGATAACCCCAAAAAGGTCATTTGTACCACCTGCCATGCCAGCATTAGCAGGGGTGACAAAACTACCAGCCTGACCACCACCAGCATGATCAGGCACATGGCAGCAAAGCATCCGACTTTGTGGGGCGAACCCCAGGGTCCACGACCAGTGTCAGCATGTGTCACCACTGCTTCTTCCATTGTTGTTCGTGTAATAGAACCCCCTGTTGTACATGCAAGGCAATCCCCTGTCCATACTGCATGCAAAGATGCCCCCTTCTCTCAGTCTTCATTTGTTATGGCAGTTTCTCAAGAAGCAGCATCAACGTCCACGTCCACGTCCCACTGCAGCGTTCAATTGTCCATATCCCAGACCTTTGAACGAAAATTCGCAGTCAATGCCCCACAGGCCGCAGTCCTAAATTCGCACATTTCACGACTGCTTGCATTGGAAATGCTGCCTTTTAGACTGGTGGAGACGGAATCCTTCCGCAACCTTATGGCGGTGGCCGACCCTCGGTCCCCAGCCAACACTATTTTGCCCGGTGTGCCATCCCTGCACTACACAAGCACGTGTCCCAAAACATCTGCCGTGCCCTCAACAACGCAGTTACTGGGAGAGTCCACCTGACAACGGACACGTGGACAAGTGCTTGTGGCCAGGGACGGTACATCTCCCTGACGGCACACTGGGTAAACATAATGGAAGCCGGGACCCAGTCGGACCTTGGGACGGAACACATCCTCCCCACACCGAGGATTGAGGGCCCTATGTCTGTCAGAGTTGCCCCAACAGTGTACAGCTCCTGCGCATCATCCTCCTCCTTCTCATGTTCAGCCTCCATCTCAGATATCACCACATCAGTTACAAGCTGGAAGCACTGCAGTACTGCCTCAGCCAAGTGGCAACAGGCTGTGCTGAAACTCATAAGCTTAGGTCATAAACCTCACACTGCTTGTGAGTTGTGGACAGCTGTGAAAGAGCAGGCAGATCTTTGGCTGAGACCTCTGAACCTACATCCAGACATGGTCGTGTGTGACAATGGCCGTAACCTGGTGGCGGCTCTGAGGCGAGGCGAGATCACACACGTACTATGCATGGCTCATGTGCTTAACCTCGTGGTTCAGCGGTTTCTTAAATCTTACCACGAGTTGCCAGATCTGCTCGTCAAAGTACACCGCCTGTTCGCAAGTTGGCTACAGCTTCCGCCGCCCTTGCTGTGGTGCAGCAGCGTTTTCAGCTTCCGGCACACCGACTGGTGTGTGATGTCCCGACACGTTGGAACTCTACCCTCCACATGTTGCAAAGGATTTGTGAGCAGAAGAGAGCAGTTGTGGAGTACCAGCTACAACAAGGCAGTCGATATTCAGGTCAGACTCCACACATAAGTCCTCAGGAGTGGACCTGGATGTCTGACATATGTACCATCCTGACAAACTTTGAGGAGTCCACCAAGATGTTGAGTGGCGATGACCCTATCATTAGCGTCAGCATCCCACTTGTCTGTCTTTTGCAACGGTCTCTGCAGAGAATTAAAGAGGAGTCATTGCAGCCAGAGTATGATGAGATGGATCAAAAACCCGTAATGGGCGATTACACACAACCCAGTCTCATCTCATCCCAACGTGCATTGGGGGACAATGAGGGTGAGGAGGAGGAGGAAGAACAGGAGCTGGTATCATCCCCTGTAGACGGTAGTACCTGTACAACTGTCATACAGTCGGTTCAGCATGGGTGGCCTGAGGACAGGGAGGGAGGAGGAGGAGGAGAGCATGATCCGTCATCATCTTGGTGAGGACATGGAAGTCTTGCCCGTTACCAGTCTGGCACGCATGGCAGACTTTATGTTACGCTGCCTTAACCGTGACCCTCGCGTTGTCAAAATGTTGAGTGACACTTTTAGACCCCCGCTACAAGGAGAACTTTCACTCTCTTATTCCTGAGGTGGAGAGGTCTACAAAAATGGGGCAGTACCAGAAGCCCCTTGCTGCAGAACTGTTAAAAAAATTCCAATCTGAACACGCTAGCGGCAGAGGTCACAGTTCGTTGGCCAACCAAGGCGTACAGTCGATAGAGACACAACTCCAATCCAGCAGAGGTAGGGGAACACTGTCAACATTCTGGGAAAGTTTTCTGAGACCCGCCCAGCTTACAGGCCCTGAGGTGCGGGGTACTCTCACAAGGAGTGGAAAGTTTCAAAAGATGGTGAGGGAGTACCTTGCCGACCGTACCAGTGTCCTCCGTGATTCCTCTGTGCCTTTTAATTATTGGGTATCCAAGCTGGACACTTGGAATGAACTCGCTCTGTATGCCTTTGAGGTCCTGGCCTGCCCTGCTGCTAGCGTGTTAGCGGAGCATGTTTTTAGTGCCACTGGGGGAATTATAACTGATAAGGGCACTCGCCTGTCAACTGACAATACTGACAATCTGACCCTTATCATAATGAACAAGGGCTGGATTGGGCCAGACTTCTCATCACCACCAAATGACAGCAGAGTAACATAAAGTCAAATCCACTGTGTTATTTCGGGAGGTGTTTTCCCATGCACCGCTTCACACCCACACATGGGTATACGCTTCCTCATTTCGGCTGTATTTTGCTCTTCTTCTTATCCTCAGCCTCCACCATCACTATACCACCAGGGTGACCGTGGTCCGTGTTGCCAGCATTGCAAGTTCCTCCGCCCTAATTTTTGGCAGCATTAGCTTGGAAGGTTTAGGCAAAGACTATGGGAGACCCACTCCCAAATAATGGAAATAATGTTTTTAATATGCTGTACTGCATGGCTCTTGTAAGGGGCATGAAAACCGTCTTGTTAAGCTACGGCAACCTCCACCACTTTTCCCAGGGGCATTGATATTGTCTTTTTACTCCACTGCGACCTCCACGTCTCTTCCAAGGGGCATTAAAACCGTCTTTTTATTCCACTGCGGCCTCCACGTCTCTTCGAACAGTCATTAAAAGCGTCTTGTTAAGCTAATGCGAACTCCACCACTTTTTCAAGGGGCATTAAAACCGTCTTGTTAAGCTATTGCGAGCTCCACGTCTCTTTCAAGGGGCAGGCATTAAAACCGTCTTGTTAAGCTACTGCGACCTCCACCAATATTTCAATGGGCATTCATATTGTCTTTTTATTCCACTGCGACCTCCACCATTCTTCCAAGGGGCTTTAAAACCATCTTGTTAAGCTACTTCGACCTCCACCATTCTTACAAGGGGCATTAAAACCGTCTTGTTAAGCTACTGCGACCTTCACCACTATTCCCAGGGGCATTAAAACCGTCTTGTTAAGCTACTGTGACCTCCACCACTTTTCCCAGGGGCATTAAAACAGTCTTGCTAAGCTACTGCGACCTCCACCACTTTTCCCTGGGGCATAGATATTGTCTTTTTATTCCACTGTGACTTCCACGTCTCTTCCAAGGGGCATTAAGACCGTTTTGTTAAGCTACTGCGACCTCCACCACTTTTCTCAGGGGCATTAAAACCGTCTTGTTAAGCTACGGCCACCTCCACCATTCCTCCAAGGGGCATTAAAACCGTCTTGTTAAGCTACTGCGACCTCCGCCACTTTTCCAAGGGGCATAGATATTGTCTTTTTATTCCACTGCGACCTCCACGTCTTTTCCAGGGGGCATTAAAACTGTCTTGTTAAGCTACTGCGACCCCCACCATTTTTTCAAGGGGCATTGATATTGTCTTTTTATTCCACTGCGACCTCCACCATTCTTCCAAGGGGCATTAAAACCGTCTTGTTAAACTGCTGTGACCTCCACCACTTTTCCCAGGGGCATTAAAACCATCTTGTTAAGCTACTGCAAACTCCACCACTTTTCCCAGGGGCATTGATATTGTCTTTTTATTCCACTGCGACCTCCACGTCTCCTCCAAGGGGCTTTAAAACCGTCTTGTTAAGCTACGGCGACCTCCACCACTTTTCCCAGGGGCATTAAAACCGTCTTATTAAGCTACTGCGACCTCCACCACTTTCCCCAGGGGCATTAAAACCATCTTGCTAAGTTACTGCGACCTCCACCACTTTTCCCAGGGGCATTGATATTTTCTTTTTATTCCACTGCGAGCTCCACGTCTCTTTCAAGGGGCATTAAAACCATCTTGTTAAGCTACTACGACCTCCACCACTTTTCCAAGGGGCATTGATATTGTCTATTTATTCCACTGCGACCTCCACGTCTCTTCCAAGGGACATTAAAACAGTCTTTTTATTCCACTGCGACCTCCACGTTTCTTCCAAGAGGCATTAAAACCGTCTTGTTAAGCTACTGCGACCTCCACGTCTCTTCTAAGGGGCATTAAAGCCGTCTTGTTAAGCTACTGCGACCTCCACCACTTTTCCCAGGGGCATTAAAACAGTCTTGCTAAGCTACTGCGACCTCCACCACTTTTCCCAGGGGCATTAAAAAACTCTTGTTAAGCTACTGCGACCTCCACTACTTTTCCCAGGGGCATTGATATTGTCTTTTTATTCCACTGCGACCTCCACGTCTCTTTCAATGGGCATTAAAACCTTCTTGTTAAGCTACTGCGACCTCCACCACTTTTCCCAGGGGCATTAACACCGTCTTGTTAAGCTACTGCGTCCTCCACCATTCCTCCAAGGGGCATTAAAACCATCTTGTTAAGCTACTGCGACCTCCACCACTTTTCCCAGGGGCATTGATATTGTCTTTTTATTCCACTGCCACCTCCACGTCTTTTCCAAGGGGCATTAAAACCGTCTTGCTAAGCTACTACGACCTCCACGTCTCTTCCAAGGGGCATTAAAACCGTCTTGTTAAGCTACTGCGACCCCCACCACTTATTCAAGGGGCATTGATATTGTCTCTTTATTCCACTGCGACCTCCACCATTCTTCCAAGGAGCATTAAAACCGTCTTGTTAAGCTACTGCGACCTCCACCACTTTTCCCAGGGGCATTAAACCGTCTTGTTAAGCTACTGCGACCTCCACCACTTTTCCCAGGGGCATTGATATTGTCTTTTTATTCCACTGCG
Source organism: Phyllobates terribilis (assembly GCF_046119375.1). Lineage (NCBI taxonomy): Eukaryota > Metazoa > Chordata > Amphibia > Anura > Dendrobatidae > Phyllobates > Phyllobates terribilis. The sequence goes on from NW_027362771.1 coordinate 299,839,527, forward strand.
ACCTCCACATCTCCTCCAAGGGGCATTAAAACCGTCTTGTTAAGCTACTGCTACCTCCACCACTTTTCGAAGGGGCATTGATGTTGATTTTTATTCCACTGCGACCTCCACCATTCTTTCAAGGGGCATTAAAACCATCTTGTTAAGCTACTGCGACCTCCACCACTTTTCCCAGGGGCATTAAAACCGTCTTGTTAAGCTACTGCGACCTCCACCACTTTTCCCAGGGGCATTAAAACCGTCTTGTTAAGCTACTGCGACCTCCACCACTTTACCCAGGGGCATTATAACCGTCTTGTTAAGCTACTGCAACCTCCACGACTTTCCCCAGGGGCATTAAAACCATCTTGTTAAGCTACTGCGACCTCCACCACTTTTCTCAGGGGCATTGATATTGTCTTTTTATTCCACTGCGACCTCCACGTCTCTCCCAAGGGGCATAGAAACCATCTTGTTAAGCAGCTGTGACCTCCACCACTTTTCCAGGGGGCATTGATATTGTCTTTCTATTCCACTGTGACATCCACCATTCTTCCAACGGGCATTGCATTTCCTCCTAATTTTAGTCAGCTTTTGCTTTTCAATGCATAGGCGAACACTAAGGAGACTCACTCCACAATAATGGGTAGAAGGTTTTTAGTATGCTGTAATCCACGTCTGTTTCCAGAGGCATTGCAGTTCCTCATAATTTTTGGAAAGCCTTCCATTCACTGCTTAGGCCAACAGTGCACAGGAGACCCAGTTGCTATAAATGGAAAAAACGGTTTAGTTAAGGCCCTCTGACCTCCATGTCACTTCCAAGGGGCATTGGAGTGCCTCGAAATTTTTGGTAGGCATTGCACTCACTGCATGCCCTATAACTGTGTAGTCGAACCGCTCCTTTTGGTACAGAAACATATCCTACAAGACACGTGTGGTTGACTGGCCTGATATTGATGTGAATGGTCCCTGTTCCTCCTGCTCTTTCTCCTTTGCCACCACCTCATCCATCATTCATCGCCTGAAGCTTTGTTTTAACGGGAGTCATAGAACTGGGATAGTAGCAGGAAAACATCCAGCAATCCTCGGAGGAGGTAGGATATGCGCCAAAACGCTGACCACCTCAGGCCTAGCCGCAACTACATACATGCGCTTGCATTCCAAGAAAACAAAGCAGATGCTAACTTCTATCATCATCATCATGCTCCTCACCTTGGCACTCTCAACTCCTCTGATGGAGAAGCCAGGGCCAACCGGAGGAGTCTGGTTCTCTGGTGGGCTCGTCCAATGGTGCCCTAAAGCAGGCTGAGCTAAGAAAAGTGTGGGGGGAACTTCCAAGGAGAAATAGGGGCTGCTGGGGACTGTTTATGGACACCCGGCTGCCCCCAGGTGGCTGGGGACCGCGTGTGGACACCCTGCCGCGGGGCGGCTGGGGACCGAGTATGGACACCCGACTGCCCCCTGGCGGCCAGGGGACTGAGCGTGGACCCCCGGTCACCGGTCGGCTGGGGACTGAGTATGGATACCTCGCTGCCAAAGCAGCCATGAGGTAGTGGCCAGCTTTGGCCTCCTCCAAACTAAAAGGCCCCATTTCAAGTGCAAGCTAGCAGTATGGTATTACAGCCTGGGGGTGGGTGGGTGGGAGGCTGCATACTTGCACTTGATTTGCAAGGAATGGGGGAGGTACAATTGAACACTGCCCTGGGACAAGGACTTGCACGGGGATAGTTGCAAGTCTGCATCTTCTGATGCGGCAAGGATCACTTCTGATGGGCACACTTTTAGGCAGTGACCCGGGTGTTAGAGATGCTTCCAGGGGTCTTCCCCATGCTGTTCCCATGTCTTTTCAGCACTGTATGCATGTGTCACACAGCACATGGCCAGATAAGATTGGAAAATGTTAAAATGACATTTCCCGGTGAATGCATTTGTCACGGTTAAAAGCAATACAAAAGTGCAAAAACGCATAAAAAATGCTACTTGTGAACATAGCCCAAGGGGTGGAGGAGTATTTTTGTTTTGGGTTATTTATTTTACCTTATACCCAAGTCTTTACGCTGGAAAGGAAGTTCCTTAACATGTTTCACAGGAAAATCGTTTCAGTTTAGTTTTTGAATGTTTTATTGTGAGCTTAATACCTCAAACCACGTTGTTGACAGCAGTGACCTGGGAGTCAGAAATGCTTCCTTGGGCAATGCCCATGCTGTCCTCATGTTTTTTGAGCACTGTCACTACCATTTTGGACACTTTTTAGGCTTTCTACAGACTGCCGAGGGTACCGCCGCAAAAATGCTCGGGTCTCCCATAGACTAACATTGGGCTCGTTGCTCGGTTCGAGCACCCGAGTATCCCAGTGAGCTCGGCCCGAGCTTCGAGCACCCGAGCATTTTAGTGCTCGCTCAACACTAGTAGTCACTGGAAATAGTTTTCACTTCACAGATGTGCCCTGTCAGGTTTAATAAGTGGGATTTCTTGCCTTATAAATGGGGTTGGGACCATCAGTTGTGTTTTGCAGAAGTCAGGTGGATAATACACAGCTGATAGTCCTACTGAATAGACTGTTAGAATTTGTATTATGGCAAGAAAAAAGCAGCTAAGTAAAGAAAAACGAGTGGCCATCAATACTTTAAGAAATGAAGGTCAGTCAGTCTGAAAAATTGGGCAAACTTTGATAGTGTCCCCATGTACAGTTGCAAAAACCGTCAAGCGCTACAAAGAAACTGGCTCACATGAGGACCGCCCGAGGAAAGGAAGACCAAGAGTCACCTCTGCTTCTGAGGATAAGTTTATCCGAGTCACCAGCCTCAGAAATCGCTGGTTAACAGCAGCTCATATTGGAGACCAGGTCAATGCCACACAGAGTTCTAGCAGCCGACACATCTCTTCAACAACTGTTAAGAGGAGACTTTGTGCAGCAGGCCTTCATGATAAAATAGCTGCTAGGAAACCACTGCTAAGGACAGGCAACAAGCAGAAGAGACTTGTTTGGGCTAAAGAACACAAGGAATGGACTTTAGATCAGTGGAAATCTGTGCTTTGGTCTGATGAGTCCAAATTTGAGATCTTTGGTTCCAACCACTGTGTCTTTGTGCGACGCAGAAAAGGTGAACGAATGGACTCTACATGCCTGGTTCCCACCATGAAGCATGGAGGAGGAGGTGTGATGGTGTGGGGGTGCTTTGCTGGTGACACTGTTGGGGATTTATTCAAAATTGAAGGCATACTGAACCAGCATGGCTACCACAGCATCTTGCAGAGGCATGCTTTTCCATCTGGTTTGCGTTTAGTTGGACCATCATTTATTTTTCAACAGGACAATGACCCCAAACACACCTCCATGCTGTGTACAGGCTATTTGATCAAGAAGGAGAGTGATGGGGTGCTACACCAGATGACCTGACCTCCACAGTCACCAGACCTGAACCCAATCGAGATGGTTTGGGGTGAGCTGGACTGCAGAGTGAAGGCAAAAGGGTCAACAAGTGCTAAGCATCTCTGGGAACTCCTTCAAGATTGTTGGAAGACCATTTCCGGTGACTACCTCTTGAAGCTCATCAAGAGAATGCCAAGAGTGTGCAAAGCAGTCGTCAAAGCAAAAGGTGGCTACTTTGAAGAACCTAGAATATAAGACATATTTTCAGTTGTTTCACACTTTTTTGTTAAGTATATAATTCCACATGTGTTAATTAGTGTTGAGCGAACATGCTCGACGCTGCTCGTTATTCGCCCGAGCATCACGCTACTCGGGATGTTTGGCGAGCACCGAACATTTCCGGGTTACTCGGGCGGGAGCTCGTGTCTCCGCCCTGCATGTTTGGCGCTCTTTACAGAGCCAATGAACATGCAGGGATTGCCAGCCAGTCACTGTAATGCTGCAGCCATGTTGGTTGTGGGCATTACAGTGATTGGCTGGCCGCACAGCATCACCTCGAGTATTTAAAACCGGGCGCCGCCATCTTGGACACAGTCGCTCCTTATTAGACAGTGTAGGGACAGCGCTGCTGATTTAGGGAGAGATATAAACTGCGAAATAGTTAGTGTAGGGTCTGTAAAGGCTGCCAGAACAAACAAACAGTCCTTTTCAGGACTAATATCCATCCCAGATACCAGGCAGGCAGGCTGTATAGGAGACACAGTGGTTATACCAGCAAACGCTGCATTACAGTCCTGTGTGCTCCTGTGACTGAAATTGCTGAACTTAGCACCAGGTGTCGGGGGCCAGGAAAAATCCTTTTTTTTTCATCTAAATCCTCCTTTTTTTTTCCTTCTTCACACTGTACAAATACCCGTCTTATTAACCTTTTGGTGTGTCCCCCCCCCCCAAAAAAAGCATGTCTCTGATTTTTCAGACACAAATATAACTGTTGAAAATAGTCTGGTGTAGGCTAGAGAAACAGAAGTGTTGTTTTGCACTTCCACGGTTCAAACCTCTGTATTATCCATTTTGGGACATTTGTATCTAAAAAAAAAACAGTTTGAGTGTGTCGCTCACTGTTCAGCCGCAAATATCTCTATTTAGAAAAGTGTGGTATACCCCAGTAAACAATAACTGTGGTTTTGCCATCCCACGGTAAAAAATCTCTATTATTCAGCTTTTGGTAGTTTTTTCCGTAAAGAAAAACAGTAGTGTCTCCTGACTGTTGTGACACAAAAATATATCTGTTGAAAATAGTCTTGTGTAGGCCCGACATCCCAGTGTGGTTTCGCAGTTCCACGGGTCAAATCGCTGTACTATCCAGTTTTGGGCCTTTGGTATCTAAAAAAAAAGCAGTTTGAGTGAGTCGCTCACTGTTCAGCCGCAAATATCTCTATTTAAAAAAGTGTGGTATACCCCAGTAAACAATAACTGTGGTTTTGCCATCCCACGGTAAAAAATCTCTATTATTCAGCTTTTGGTAGTTTTTCCGTAAAGAAAAACAGTAGTGTCTCCTGACTGTTGTGACACAAAAATATATCTGATGAAAATAGTCTTGTGTAGGCCCGACATCCCAGTGTGATTTCGCAGTTCCACGGGTCAAATCGCTGTACTATCCAGTTTTGGGCCTTTGGTATCTAAAAAAAAAGCAGTTTGAATGTGTCGTTCACTGTTCAGCCGCAAATATCTCTATTTAAAAAAGTGTGGTATACCCCAGTAAACAATAACTGTGGTTTTCCTCTACCACGGTTCTAATCTACTCTTTATTACCCTTTTTCAATTGATAGCGCAAGTGTAAGCTATTTTACTTTACTTACAATGGGCAAGGCGCGTGGCAAGGGACGTGGAAGTGGACGTTCTGGTGATGGTTCGTGCTGAGGACGGGGCCGTGGCCAAGGTGAAAATGTGCCACAACCAACAGCCACATCTTCTCGCTCCCACTTCTTGACCGAATTACTAGGGAAGCACAGAACAACACCAGTATTGAGAACTGATCAGTGTGAACAGGTTATTAATTGGATAGCAGATAATACTTCCAGTTACCTGGGCACCACCACCTCCGGTCTGTCTTCCACACGGTCAACTCTTAGTAGCCGTTATCTCGACCGCATACTCCTCCTCACCCTGATGCTCCTTCCTCCCACCATGCCGAGTGTCGTCAGTAGAGATGAGCGTTGTTCTACTCGAACTGTTCGCCAATCTCAAATTCGAGCTGTTTTGGGCGGTGTTCGAGCCGTTCGGCGAACACGAACAATTTGAGAAAAATTCGGCTGTTCGAGGTTATGTTCGATAACTGTTCGTGCACCAAAATCATAACTGGATTTTTTCTCAGTAATGATGAAAATTAATGTTAATACGCAGTTTGAGTGTACAGCGGGGTGGGGGGAGGGGCAGGGGATGGATCTCTGCAGGAACAATGAAGATCTCCATTTTTCTTTCTCTTTCCCGCATTTGCAGTGGGGAGGTGCAATCTGTCAGCCTATCAGCAGCGCACACACGGAGCGAAGTGCTTTTTTTCACACAAGCAAGGGCATGTGTCATTGGCAGTGTATGTCACATGTCCTTGCCCTATAAGACCAAGCCATTTTCCCCGTCGCCACCATTTTCTCACTGCTGCAGCTGCGTGTTAGACGGCACCGCTGTTGCTGTGTGCGCTATACCTTGTTAATTTCAAGCCAATTTTCGCACAAATATACAGATAGCTTGGGAGTAGGGAATAGTTGTGATTGCAGTCCTTTTAAGGACTAGGTTACAGCATTTCCTACGAATTTTATCAGGGAGGTCTGTGCTCTTAAATAGATAGGTTGTGGGAGTAAAGACTAATTGTAATTGGAGTCCTTTTCAGGACTAGGTTACATGAGTTCCTATCAGTTTTTGCCAGGCAGGTCTGTGCCAGTGCTGTGCAAGTTTTTTTCACAGCATTTGGCTGAATCTAGCAAAGCTAATCCTTTTTGGCCTATTGCAGAGTGTGTTAGTCAGTGGAGTAGCCTATCTGTGTTGCAAGATATAACACCTGTGTATAGAATACCAATTTTTTTACTGCACCTAGTGAAGTAAAATCTTTTGGGCATAGCATCATTCTATTAGTCCATCTATACTGACCTCCATCAGGTTGCAAACTGAAAATAATTTTTTTCTACATCTAGCTCTGAAAAAATATTTGGGCTTCTAGCAGTGTGTGGGACTCGGTCTATTAGTCCATCTATACTGACCTCCATCAGGTTGCAAATTAAAAATAATTTTTTTCTGCATCTAGCTCTGAAAAAATATTTGGGCTTCTAGCAGTGTGTGGGACTTGGTCTATTAGTCCATCTATACTGACCTCCATCAGGTTGCAAATTAAAAATAATTTTTTTCTTCATTTAGCTCTGAAAAAATATTTGGGCTTCTAGCAGTGTGTGGGACTTGATCTATTAGTCCTTCTATACTGACCTCCAGCAGGTTGCAAATTGAATATAATTTTTTTCTGCATCTAGCTCTGAAAAAATATTTGGGCTTCTAGCGGTGTGTGGGACTTGGTCTATTAGTCCATCTATACTGACCTCCATCAGGTTGCAAATTAAAAATAATTTTTTTCTGCATCTAGCTCTGAAAAAATATTTGGGCTTCTAGCAGTGTGTGGGACTTGGTCTATTAGTCCATCTATACTGACCTCCATCAGGTTGCAAATTAAAAATAATTTTTTTCTGCATCTAGCTCTGAAAAAATATTTGGGCTTCTAGCGGTGTGTGGGACTTGGTCTATTAGTCCATCTATACTGACCTCCATCAGGTTGCAAATTAAAAATAATTTTTTTCTGCATCTAGCTCTGAAAAAATATTTGGGCTTCTAGCAGTGTGTGGGACTTGGTCTATTAGTCCATCTATACTGACCTCCATCAGGTTGCAAATTAAAAATAATTTTTTTCTGCATCTAGCTCTGAAAAAATATTTGGGCTTCTAGCGGTGTGTGGGACTTGGTCTATTAGTCCATCTATACTGACCTCCATCAGGTTGCAAATTAAAAATAATTTTTTTCTGCATCTAGCTCTGAAAAAATATTTGGGCTTCTAGCAGTGTGTGGAACTTGGTCTATTAGTCCATCTATACTGACCTCCATCAGGTTGCAAATTAAAAATAATTTTTTTCTGCATCTAGCTCTGAAAAAATATTTGGGCTTCTAGCGGTGTGTGGGACTTGGTCTATTAGTCCATCTATACTGACCTCCATCAGGTTGCAAATTGAATATAATTTTTTTCTGCATCTAGCTCTGAAAAAATAGTTGGGCTTCTAGCGGTGTGTGGGACTTGGTCTATTAGTCCATCTATACTGACCTCCATCAGGTTGCAAATTAAAAATAATTTTTTTCTGCATCTAGCTCTGTAAAAATATTTGGGCTTCTAGCAGTGTGTGGGACTTGGTCTATTAGTCCATCTATACTGACCTCCATCAGGTTGCAAATTAAAAATAATTTTTTCTGCATCTAGCTCTGAAAAAATATTTGGGCTTCTAGCGGTGTGTGGGACTTGGTCTATTAGTCCATCTATACTGACCTCCATCAGGTTGCAAATTAAAAATAATTTTTTTCTGCATCTAGCTCTGAAAAAATATTTGGGCTTCTAGCAGTGTGTGGGACTTCGTCTATTAGTCCATCTATACTGAAATCCATCAGGTTGCAAATTAAAAATATTTTTTTTCTGCATCTAGCTCTGAAAAAATATTTGGGCTTCTAGCGGTGTGTGGGACTTGGTCTATTAGTCCATCTATACTGACCTCCATCAGGTTGCAAATTAAAAATAATTTTTTTCTGCATCTAGCTCTGAAAAAATATTTGGGCTTCTAGCAGTGTGTGGGACTTGGTCTATTAGTCCATCTATACTGACCTCCATCAGGTTGCAAATTAAAAATAATTTTTTTCTTCATTTAGCTCTGAAAAAATATTTGGGCTTCTAGCAGTGTGTGGGACTTGTTCTATTAGTCCTTCTATACTGTCCTCCAGCAGGTTGCAAATTGAATATAATTTTTTTCTGCATCTAGCTCTGAAAAAATAGTTGGGCTTCTAGCGGTGTGTGAGACTTGGTCTATTAGTCCATCTATACTGACCTCCATCAGGTTGCAAATTAAAAATAATTTTTTTCTGCATCTAGCTCTGAAAAAATATTTGGGCTTCTAGCAGTGTGTGGGACTTGGTCTATTAGTCCATCTACACTGACCTCCATCAGGTTGCAAATTAAAAATAATTTTTTTCTGCATCTAGCTCTGAAAAAATATTTGGGCTTCTAGCGGTGTTTGGGACTTGGTCTATTAGTCCATCTATACTGACCTCCATCAGGTTGCAAATTAAAAATAATTTTTTTCTTCATTTAGCTCTGAAAAAATATTTGGGCTTCTAGCAGTGTGTGGGACTTGTTCTATTAGTCCTTCTATACTGACTTCCAGCAGGTTGCAAATTGAATATAATTTTTTTCTGCATCTAGCTCTGAAAAAATAGTTGGGCTTCTAGCGGTGTGTGGGACTTGGTCTATTAGTCCATCTATACTGACCTCCATCAGGTTGCAAATTAAAAATAATTTTTTTCTGCATCTAGCTCTGAAAAAATATTTGGGCTTCTAGCAGTGTGTGGGACTTGGTCTATTAGTCCATCTATACTGACCTCCATCAGGTTGCAAATTAAAAATAATTTTTTTCTGCATCTAGCTCTGAAAAAATATTTGGGCTTCTAGCAGTGTGTGGGACTTGGTCTATTAGTCCATCTATACTGACCTCCATCAGGTTGCAAACTAAAAATATTTTTTTTCTTCATTTAGCTCTGAAAAAATATTTGGGCTTCTAGCAGTGTGTGGGACTTGTTCTATTAGTCCTTCTATACTGACCTCCAGCAGGTTGCAAATTGAATATAATTTTTTTCTGCATCCAGCTCTGAAAAAATAGTTGGGCTTCTAGCGGTGTGTGGGACTTGGTCTATTAGTCCATCTATACTGACCTCCATCAGGTTGCAAATTAAAAATAATTTTTTTCTGCATCTAGCTCTGAAAAAATATTTGGGCTTCTAGCAGTGTGTGGGACTTGGTCTATTAGTCCATCTATACTGACCTCCATCAGGTTGCAAATTAAAAATATTTTTTTTCTGCATCTAGCTCTGAAAAAATATTTGGGCTTCTAGCGGTGTGTGGGACTTGGTCTATTAGTCCATCTATACTGACCTCCATCAGGTTGCAAATTAAAAATAATTTTTTTCTGCATCTAGCTCTGAAAAAATATTTGGGCTTCTAGCAGTGTGTGGGACTTGGTCTTTTAGTCCATCTATACTGACCTCCATCAGGTTGCAAATTAAAAATAATTTTTTTCTTCATTTAGCTCTGAAAAAATATTTGGGCTTCTAGCAGTGTGTGGGACTTGTTCTATTAGTCCTTCTATACTGACCTCCAGCAGGTTGCAAATTGAATATAATTTTTTTCTGCATCTAGCTCTGAAAAAATAGTTCAGCTTCTAGCGGTGTGTGGGACTTGGTCTATTAGTCCATCTATACTGACCTCCATCAGGTTGCAAATTAAAAATAATTTTTTTCTGCATCTAGCTCTGAAAAAATATTTGGGCTTCTAGCAGTGTGTGGGACTTGGTCTATTAGTCCATCTATACTGACCTCCATCAGGTTGCAAATTAAAAATAATTTTTTTCTTCATTTAGCTCTGAAAAAATATTTGGGCTTCTAGCAGTGTGTGGGACTTGTTCTATTAGTCCTTCTATACTGACCTCCAGCAGGTTGCAAATTGAATATAATTTTTTTCTGCATCTAGCTCTGAAAAAATAGTTGGGCTTCTAGCGGTGTGTGGGACTTGGTCTATTAGTCCATCTATACTGACCTCCATCAGGTTGCAAATTAAAAATAATTTTTTTCTGCATCTAGCTCTGAAAAAATATTTGGGCTTCTAGCAGTGTGTGGGACTTGGTCTATTAGTCCATCTATACTGTCCTCCATCAGGTTGCAAATTAAAAATAATTTTTTTCTTCATTTAGCTCTGAAAAAATATTTGGGCTTCTAGCAGTGTGTGGGACTTGTTCTATTAGTCCTTCTATACTGACCTCCAGCAGGTTGCAAATTGAATATAATTTTTTCTGCATCTAGCTCTGAAAAAATAGTTGGGCTTCTAGCGGTGTGTGGGACTTGGTCTATTAGTCCATCTATACTGACCTCCATCAGGTTGCAAATTAAAAATAATTTTTTTCTGCATCTAGCTCTGAAAAAATATTTGGGCTTCTAGCAGTGTGTGGGACTTGGTCTATTAGTCCATCTATACTGACCTCCATCAGGTTGCAAATTAAAAATAATTTTTATCTGCATCTACAGTACCTCTGAAAAAATATTTGGGCTTCTAGCAGTGTGTGGGACTATTTGTATTAGTCCATCTATACTGACCTCCATCAAGTTGCAAATTCAAAATAATTTTTTTCTGCATCTAACCCAGCCAATAGTTTTGGCCTAATACCACAGTTTGGCCACTCAGCTCTGCTCGGTTACCATCCATTGTTTTTTTGTGCAAACAACTCCAGAGTTGTGAATTAGTTAACCACCAAAATGAGTGGAAAAAGGCCTGCTGCTGGTGGAAAGGGGAATAGGCGTGTTGGGAAGGGGAAAAAAGGTTGTGTCCGTGGGGTAGGTGTTAAAGCAACAGTAACATCTGCAGAAGAAAGACCATCTTCCAGCCAAACTAAAATGTCTACTTCTTTTAGCGGACAATGTGATAAGATCCCTTTCTTACGGCCACGCCAATCGCTACAAATTCCAGATGAGGCACAAAAACAGCAGGTGCTTCAACGGATATCAAGTGCTCCTTTAAGTGGGCTCTCCTCCACATCAACTTCAACATCACAAATACTCCAGTCCTCAAAGGTGTCACCCAAATCGCACTTGCTTCCTCACAGCTCCCAAATCTCCAGCTGCCCGTCTGAGTATGAGGTAGAACAGATGGTTGAGTCTGCAGAGCTGTTTACTCATACTATAGCCTGGGAATCAGAGGTCGACTCCAGCGCTTCTGTGAATCCAGACGAGGAAATGATCTGCACTGATGCCCAGAATCTTTATGAGTCGGATCCAGGACCAGACGCAGAAGGTTCTGACCATAATGTAGACCCTCATTCCCAAACTGTAACTCCTGTTGGTGGAGACAATGAGGAAGATGATGATAAGACTCAAATACCTGATTGGAGCGACAACTTTAGTTTTTTGTCAGGGCAGGAACAGGTTGGCTCTGAGGACGACGGGTGTGATAACGCACAGGGTGATGATGATGAGGTCGGAGATCCCACTTACTGTCAACCCACAGTCAGCCAAGAGATGAGGTCAGCAGAGGAGGTGGAGGAAGATGCTAGTGACGACGAGGTCAGGTTGCACCTTCCTGGATAGAGACGTAGTACTGGAAGCACGTCAACAACTGCATCCTCAAACACAACTCTGCCTCTCACCACAAGTCGTGGTGGCTCTTCAGGTCGCATGGGTGCTAAGCCTTGCATAGCCTGGGCATTTTTTCAGATCGATAAAGATGACCCAACTCGTGTTATCTGTAACATTTGTCAGCAAAAGCTAAGTAGAGGCCAAAAAATACATAGTTTCAGTACTTCATGCATGAACCGGCACATGGACATGAAGCATAAGTTGCAGTGGGAAGCTCAGTGTGCTACAATGCGGCCTAGCCGGCCGGGCCAATCACCGTCTGCCATATCTTGTGCATCCGCGGCCTCTTCATCCTCTGTGACTGGGGGGACAGCAGTCACACCTGTTTTGGGGCGCAGACCTGCCACCTCTTTACCCGCAACAGCCAGCGTGATTGGCAGGTCATCATTTTCTTTGGAGGTGGTAACACCAGCTGGTGTTGAGCGCTGTCCGACATCGATAGCACCACCTTTGGATCAAGGCAACCTAACATGTCCGCCTGCATCTTCCTCACAGACCGGCAGTTTGCCGGGGACACCCTTATCAACCCCGTCTAAGCACAATAGCCAGCCCTCGGTCCCTCAGATGTGGACAAGTAAAAGACCATTTCCTCCTAGCCATGAGAAAGCTAAGAGGTTGAATTTCACCATCTGCAAGCTCTTGGCTACAGAAATGCTGCCTTTCCGCCTGGTGGACACAGAAGATTTTCGAGACCTTATGTCCGTCGCAGTGCCCCAGTACCAGATGCCCAGTCGGCACTACTTCTCAAAGAAAGGTGTGCCTGCGCTCCACCAGCATGTCGCACACAACATCACCGCTTCTTTGAGAAACTCTGTGTGTGACAGGGTGCATTTCACCACAGACACTTGGACGAGTAGGCATGGACAGGGGCGTTACATGTCGCTGACTGGGCACTGGGTAACTATGGTGACAGCAGGACAAGGGGCTGCTGTCCAAGTCTTGCCGTCCCCACGAGTTGTGCGTCAATCCTCTTTATGTCAAAGTTCCTCCACTGCTTCTGCCTCCTCAACCTCCTCTTGGTCTTCCACCTGCACCCAAAGCCTGTCTGGTCATGCCACAAGCTTTCTAACTGCGCAGAAGGGATCCTGCACACCTCCTTACTATGCTGGCAGTAGGGCTCAACGTCATCAGGCGGTTTTTACATTGAAATGTCTGGGAAATGTGAGTCACACAGCTGAGGAGTTGTGGTCAGCTCTGGAGAACCAATTTCATGAATGGTTGTCTCCACTGGACCTGAAACCAGGGAAGGCCGTGTGCGACAATGCTGCAAACCTGGGTGCGGCCCTTCGCCGGGGCAATGTCACACACGTGCCTTGTATGGCTCACGTGTTGAACCTGGTTGTCCAGCAATTTTTAGCCCACTATCCCAGACTAGATGGCCTTCTGCAGAGGGCACGGTCGCTGTGTGCTCACTTCCGCCGTTCGCATCCCGCAGCTCAGCGACTTACATCTCTACAGAAGTCGTTGGGCCTGCCACTTCACCGGCTAAAATGCGATGTGCCTACCCGGTGGAATTCAACTCTGCACATGTTGCAGCGACTGTGGCAGCACCGACAAGCCCTGGTGCAATACGTTCTGACGTATAGCCTGGGCCAACGAGATTCAGAGGTGGGGCAAATCACGCTGGAGGAGTGGTCTCAGATCAGGGACCTATGCACCCTTCTGCACAGTTTTGAAATGGCGACGAAGATGTTTAGTGCTGACGATGCCATTATCAGCATGACTATTCCGGTGATTTACATGCTGGAGCACATGTTAAACAGAATTCGGAGTCAGGTGGTGGCACAAGAGGAGGTGGAGGAAGTAGAGGAGGAGGAGTTGTATGCGGAAGGGCTAACATCTGCAAGGTCCAGACGGTCGGCAGCACCAAGGCGGCAGGCATGTGAGGGTGGGGGAGATGGTTTTACCAGGGCGCATGGTAGCAGCCAAACTAGTGAGGAAGGTGCAGGAGCCCAGGAAGAAGTGGAGGACGAACTGATGGAAGACTCATCAGATGAGGGAGACCTTGATCACATTTCTGTTGTGCGAGGTTGGGGGGAGAGGACAGAGGAAGGAAGCATGATTGTTACCTCGCCACCAACACAACAGGGACTTGGTGCTCCTGGATGCGCAACACACATGAGTGCCTTCTTGCTGCACTACCTGCAACATGACCCTCGAATTGTGAGAATTAGAAATAATCCTGACTACTGGGTTGCCACACTGTTAGATCCCCGGTACAAAAGTAAATTTGCAGAAATTATTCCTGCCATAGAAAGGGATGCACGCATGCAGGAGTATCAGCAGAGACTGTTGCAGAATCTTACATGTGCTTTTCCACAAAATACCAGTGGTGCACGTAGTGAATCTCACAGTTCCAACTTGCCAACCGTGGGACCGTCAAGTGTTCAGCACTCAAACCGTAACAGAACCACAGTATCTGCTGGTAACATCAATTTTGCGGAATCATTTCACCACTTTTTTAGCCCATCCTTTGCAAGGCCACAGGAGACAAGAAGTCTGACAAATAGTCAACGCCTAGAGACGATGGTACAGGAGTATCTCCAAGTAAACATTGAAGCCACGACTGTGTCACTGGACCCTTGCTCTTTTTGGGCTTCCAATCTGGATAAATGGCCGGAGCTAGCCACTTACGCCTTGGAGATCTTGTCATGCCCCGCAGCCAGCGTTCTGTCTGAACGTGTGTTCAGCGCTGCTGGTGGTGTGCTGACAGATAAGCGCACGCGGCTCTCCACTGATAATGTAGACAGACTCACGTTCATAAAGATGAACAAATCATGGATCCGAAACGACTTTTCTACCCCTGTGTCATCAAGCTTGATGATTGGTTAAAATCACCCTACCAACCGTTTTAAGCTTTCAAATTACTAATCATGTTTATCTGTATCTTGACTGGAAAATAATTTGGGCTTTGTAGCAGTGTGCAGCACTGATCCTATTAGGCCATCTATACTAAAGCTTCACCAGATTTAAAATTAAAAATAATTTTTAGCTGCATCTAGCCCGGAAAATAATTTTGGGGCTCCGAGATGCGCAAGGCACATAAGTGCCTTCTTGCTGCACTACCTGCAGCATGACCCTCATATTGTCAGAATTCGAAGTAATCATGACTACTGGGTTGCCACACTCTTAGATCCCCCAAACTTTTCGATCAACCTTTTCATTTTAATAAAGACCAAAAAAATGGTCATTTTTGAAATTATAAGCATTAGCAGGTTGTTAGAAACTGAAATCAAACAGTTTTCAACTCAAAACTTTATTCTAGGTGATGTTACATTTTCACATAGGACCCCTTGTTCGAAAGGAGCTTCTGAACTCTCTCGTCCATTGAATTTGTCAGGTTTCGGATGGTTTCTGCTTCAATTGTTTTGCATGAGGACAGAATACCCTCCCAGAGCTGTTGCTTAGATGTGAACTGCCTCCCGCCATCATAGACACTCCTTTTAATGATGCTCCAAAGGTTCTGAATGGGGTAGAGGTCAGGGGAGCATGGGGGTCACACCATAAGTTTGTCCCCTTTTATGCCCATATCAGCCAGAGATGCAGATGTTTTATGTGCAGCATGAGATGGTGCATTATCATGCAGAAAATGATCTTGCTGTGAAATACACGGTTCTTCTTCTTGAACCATGGCAGGAAGTGCTGTTTGAGAAAATCCACATACATTATGGAGTTCATCTTTAGCGCCTTCAGGGATCCTAAAGGGGCCGACAATCTCTCTCCCCATGATTCCAGCCCAAAACATTACTCCACCTCCTCCTTGTTGGCGCTGTAGCCGTGTTTGCGTGGGGTGTCCATCAACCAGCCATCCTCCACTCCATCCATCTGGACCATCGAGCGCTGCACGGCACTCATCCGTGAACAAAACAGTTTTGAAATCAGTCTTCATGTAATGTTTGGCCCACTGGAGCCGTTTCTGCTTGTGTGAAGTGGATAGAGGAGGTCGACAGGATGGCGCATGCACAGCTGCAAACCTCTGAAGGACCCTGCATCTTGTTGTTCGGGGGACGTTGGAGGCACAAGCAGCTTCAAAAACTTGTCTGCTGCTATGACAAGGCTTTTTTGCCGCTGCTCTTTCAACCTGACGTAATTGCCTGTAGGAAAGAGTCCTCAATTTGCCCTTATCAGCACGCACACGTGTGTACTGTGAATCAGCTACATACTTCTTGATTGCCAAGACACTTCATCCTGATCATCGCACAATGTTGATTGTAGTCATGCCTTGACCTAAACACTCCACAATTTGTTGCTTCTCAGCAGCCGACACATCCTTTTTCTTTCCCATTTTGGCAGAAAATGTAGGCTGCTTAATAATGTGAGAGAGCCTTCTTAAGTAGTCTTGCCTTTCATTGGACACACCTGCCAAACTAATTAGCACAGGTGTCTGCAATTGCTTACAGTGATATAAAGAGCCCTGACACACATCACCATCAATGAGTTTAACTGACAAACAAACAAATTCTTCCCTTATCACTCCTAAACACTTTTTGCATAATAATTTGGAACGCAGTGTACATGTGCTTTTCCACAAAACACCAGTGGTTCACGTAGTGAATCTTACAGTTCTAACTTGCCAACCGTGGTCTGTATGGAGTTGTTCAATAAAGGGCCCAAAATTAAGATAACATAGATGGGAGAGGTCTCTATGAATAGGAATTCCTAAGTATTTGATACCCTGTGAGGGCCAGGCAAAGGGAAAGTTGGACTGGATGGAATCCTATATGGATTTGGGGAGGGAGACATCGAGGGCCTCAGACTTCGCTGCATTGATTTTAAAATTTGACCATGTAACAAAGTGATCTATTTCAGCCATAACAGCATGGATGGATATATGTGATTGAGTGATATATACTAGGACATCATCAGCAAATAGAGAGCACTTGTACTCGGTGCCTCCCACCTCAATCCACCTAATATTGGGGTTATGGCGAATTGATGAGAGCAGGTGCTCCGTCACTAGGATGTATAAGAGAGGGGACAGAGGACATCACTGCCTTGTCCCATTGGTGATTGTGAAAGGTGATGAAAATGTTCTGACGCACCCCCTGGGCCTTGGGACACCCGGAGCCGGACCCTTTTTGGTGGATGCTGGTGGTTGTAGTCTTCGTGGCGGCGACCCAGTTCCGTGGCTCAGGGCGGTCAAACCAGTGGCGGAACTATTTATGTGGTTTTCATGTTTAAATGTCCGACTACGCCACCCGTGGATTGCGGTCAGAGTGAACCGCCGCTACAGGGCAGACCACTGAGGCTGGTGTTGTGGGTGCAGCAGAGCGTAGCATAACTCCCCACAGGAGGAGTATAGCCTCAGGGCAGTGTATGCGGAGGATGGGGGTGATGGTGCAGGGCAGCAGCAGTAACGACACGGAGTCAGTGATGCAGTTCAGGGCCTTTACTCACAGTTCTTATTATCCAGACCACGTCTGCAGGTAACGGCTGCCCACGTCGTACTGTGCTCACCAGGTGAGGGGCTCAGACAACTCCCAGATAACTTTGGAGCACTTCACAGGACCCTCTTTGTGTGTCCTTTGTCTGGCCTTTCTTACCAACACTTCTGTCCGGCTGCCTCGGGCCTCCTCTTGGTAAACTTGGCGCCAGTTTCCCTGACCCTATGTGGTGCCTTCCTAGCGGGTGTAGCGAGGGGCTGCGCCACATAAAATGTCAGAGCCTCCGGTTTCTAGCTGAGGGTCGTTTCCTGCCTCCACTAGTTCGGGGACCGGTCTCCCCCTTTGGCCTGACCCCTCCACGCAGGTGGATTCGGGCGTGCGGTGGCGACTCGCCCGTCCGCACCCCTGGGATCCCTTCATTCCTCGTTCCTGGAGCCTTCTCCGCTCCTCTTCCTTCCTTCTCCCTCTTCCAGGCCTGGGCCTCTGTTACTAGGCCCGCCTCCGGAGCAGAGCTCATGCAGAGCCCCTGCTCCCTGCCACTTCTGCTCAGACTTCTCTGCACTGAACTAAGATGGTGCCCACCTTTTATACTCCCTTCTCAATGCACCCAGGAACTGCTTCCTCCCTGCTCCTGCACTACAGGCTTCCCCTTCCTCAGTGTTCCCTCCCCCCACTCCAGCCAGGGACAGGGACTGTCGTGCCCATCTCAGGGGCATATTGGTCGCCCTGCCCCACGGCAATGTGGTGTAATGCATGCAGGTGTCGGGTCCTGATCCACACTCCATCCTTACCTGAGAGTGAGATATCACACCTCTGGGTGAGGTGCAATACGTCTGTAGCAACCGAGCCCTCAGGGTGCTACAGTTCCATTTATCTTCAGCCTAGGTGACGTATTGCGATACAGGGCCGTGATTTTGGCTATAAAAGGGTCCCCTAGACCCCTACCCCAAGCTTTTTAAGAGAATCATATATGGCGTGCCAGGAGACTCTATGGAATGCTTTCTCAGCATCCAACGAGAGTATCTAATTACAAATTTTTAACTGCATCTAGCCCAGGAAATACTTTGTGCCTAGTAGCAGTGTCTGCTAGTGAGCGGATTATCCCATCTGTTAAGCAAGCTGCACCACCTGTAGTTTAGACACTTAATTTTTTCAAAGGAAATGCTTCGGGACCATGGGATACTTAGTGAAGAGCATCAGGAGGCACCCCAAGGCATAGGGGCTGGGACTGGCAGTAGGATGCCTTGCGGTGGACAGCCGAGCTCGATCCTTATAAAAGCTTTTTAACTGCAGCAGCTTTAGTGGACGCTACTGGAGCTGGAATTACCGCGGCTGCTGGCATGAGACTTGCCCTCCAATAGATCCTTGTAAATGGATTTAAAGTGTATTCATTCAAATTAGAGAGACAATTTAAATTAAAAAGCTTAGAGCTGTCTCCACCACAGGGGGGCTCGCTCGACCCACCAGCGGACAGGCACCAGTATTGGGAGAGGGGGGCTGGCCGTCAGGGTTCACCGCGGCTCTGGCACAAACCCGGCGACACGGAGGTGGCACGGGCAGGAGCGGACTGGCCGTGTCGGCTTCTCACTGTTTGGATTTTAGAAGGGCATGACATGCCTATATCTGTGTCTCCCCCTCCTTTTACTCCTCCACCTCTTTTATTTTCGCATGACTATATGTACTTGTCACTTTTCCATGTGTTAGTTATGTCTTCTGAGCAGTTTGTCAGCTTTTGGACACCTTTGAAGGTGTTTTCTATGTGTTTCTATGTGTTTTTGTTTGCCTGCCATTGGTTTTAACGGTGTTCGAAGGTGTTCGACGAACAGTTCGACGAACAGTTCGGCGAACACACGGGTGTTCGACGAACGGAACCGAACTCGAACACTACGGGGGTGGCTCAACACTAGTCGTCAGACAGCAAGTGATCCCACACTTGGACACTCTGAAGAGCTGTTCACTGGTCCATTTCCATATTTGGGCCCCTCGCCTGATACGCTTGAAGTGGTGGAAGAGGAGATCCCATGTTGCGATGCCCAAATATTTGAACAGCCACGGCCACAGGAAGTCGACGTTGGCAATCTGTCACAAGAGGTGGACGATGACGAGACACAATTGCCAGGAAGTGAGGAGGAGGATCGTGGTGCGCAAGTGGAAGAGGAGGAGGTGGTGGATGATCTAGTAACTGACCCAACGTGGAAGGAGGACATGCAGAGTGAGGCCAGCAGCACACAGGGGGAGGGAGGCAGAGTACCCCAACAGGCAGGAAGAAGCAGTGTGGTGGCCGCAGACAGAAGGCAGGCAACCGTTCCCCGTAACACCAACACGAGGGACGTTGCCAGTACAAGCGGTAGGTCTTCCAGAGTCTGGAATTTTTTTAAAGACTCTGCTGATAACCCCAAAAAGGCCATATGTACCACCTGCCATGCCAGCATCAGCAGGGGTGACAAAACTACCAGCCTGACCACCACCAGCATGATCAGGCACATGGCAGCAAAGCACCCGACTTTGTGGGGCGAAACCCAGGGTCCACGACCAGTGTCAGCGGGTGTCACCACTACTTCTTCCACTGTTGTGCGTGCAATAGAACCCCCTGTTGTGTGTGCAAGGCAATCCCCTGTCCATATTGCATGTAAAGATGCCCCCTCCTCTCAGTCTTCACTTGTTATGGCAGTTTCTCAAGAAACAGCATCAACGTCCACGTCCACGTGCCACCGCAGCGTTCAATTGTCCATATCCCAGACCTTTGAACGAAAGCGGAAATTCGCAGCTAACGCCCCACAGGCCACAGTCCTAAATTCGCACATTTCACGACTGCTTGCGTTGGAAATGCTGCCTTTTAGGCTGGTGGAGACGGAATCCTTCCGCAATCTTATGGCGGTGGCCTCCCTCGGTACTCGGTCCCCAGCCGACACTATTTTGCCCGGTGTGCCATCCCTGCACTACACAAGCACGTGTCCCAAAGCATCTGCCGTGCCCTCAACAACGCAGTTACTGGGAGAGGCCACCTGACAATGGACACGTGGACAAGTGCTTGTGGCCAGGGACGGTGCATCTCTCTGACGGCACACTGGGTAAACATAGTGGAAGCCGGGACCCAGTCGGACCTTGGGACGGAACACATCCTCCCCACACCGAGGATTGGGGCCCTATGTCAGTCAGAGTTGCCCCCACAGTGTACAGCTCCTGCGCATCCTCCTCCTCCTCTTCCTCATGTTCAGCCTCCATCTCAGATATCACCACATCAGTTACAAGCTGGAAGCATTGCAGTACTGCCTCCGCCAAGCGGCAACAGGCTGTGCTGAAACTCATAAGCTTAGGTGATAAACCTCACACTGCTTGTGAGTTGTGGACAGCTGTGAAAGAGCAGGCAGATCTGTGGCTGAGACCGCTGAACCTACATCCCGGCATGGTCGTGTGTGACAATGGCCGTAACCTGGTGTCGGCTCTGAGGCGAGGTGAGATCACACACGTACCATGCCTGGCTCATGTGCTTAACCTCGTGGTTCAGCGGTTTCTTAAATCGTACCCCAAGTTTCCAGATCTGCTCGTGAAAGTACGCCGCCTGTCAGCTCATTTTCGCAAGTGGGCTACAGCTTCCGCCGCCCTTGCTGTGTTGTAGCAGCGTTTGCAGCTTCCGGCACACCGACTGGTGTGTGATGTCCCGACACGTTGGAACTCTACCCTCCACATGTTGCAAAGGATTTGTGAGCAGAAGAGAGCAGTTGTGGAGTACCAGCTACAACAAGGCAGTCGATATTCAGGTCAGACTCCACACATAAGACCTCAGGAGTGGACCTGGATGTCTGACATATGTACCATCCTGACAAACTTTGAGGAGGCCACCAAGATGGTGAGTGGCGATGACGCCCTCATTAGTGTCAGCATCCCACTTGTCTGTCTTTTGCAACGCTCTCTGCAGAGAATTAAAGAGGAGGCATTGCAGCCAGAGTATGATGAGATGGATCAAGAAACCGTAGCGGGCGATTACACACAGCCCAGCCTCATCTCATCCCAAAGTGCATTGGGGGACAATGAGGGAGAGGAGGAGGAGGAGGAAGAACAGGAGCTGCTATCATGCATTGTAGATGGTAGTACCTGTACAAGTGTCATACCGTCGGTTCAGCGTGGGTGGCCTGAGGACAGGGGGGAGGAGGAAGAGGAGGAGGAGGAGAGCATGGTCAGTCGTCATCTTGGTGAGGACACGGAAATCTTGCCCGTTACCAGTCTGGCACGCATGGCTGACTTTATGTTACGCTGCCTTAACCGTGACCCTCGCGTTGTCAAAATGTTGGGTGACAGTCATTACTGGTTGGTGACACTTGTAGACCCCCGCTACAAGGAGAACTTTCACTCTCTTATTCCTGAGGTGGAGAGGTGTGCAAAAATGGGGCAGTACCAGAAGGCCCTTGCTGCAGAACTCTTAAAAAAATTCCCATCTGAACATGCTAGCGGCAGAGGTCACAGTTCGTTGCCCCACCAAGGCGTACAGGCGAGAGAGATGCAACTCCAATCCAGCAGAGGCAGCGGAACACTGACAACGTTCTGGGACATTTTTCTGACACCCGCCCAGCTTACAGGCCCTGAGGCGCGGGGTACTCTCACAAGGAGTGGAAAGTTTCAAAAGATGGTGAGGGAGTACCTTGCCGACCGTACCAGCATCCTCCGTGATTCCTCTGTGCCTTTTAATTATTGGGTATCCAAGCTGTACACTTAGAATGAACTCGCTCTGTACGCCTTGGAGTTCCTGGCCTGCCCTGCCGCTAGCGTGTTGCAAGTTGCTCCGTCCTAATTTTTGGCAGCTTTTGCTTGGAAAGCATAAGCAAATACTATGGGAGACCCACTCCCCAATAATGGGACTTATGTTTGTAATATGCTGTACTGCATGGCTCTTGTAAGGGGCATTGCAAGTTGCTCCGTCCTAATTTTTGCCAGCTTTTGCTTGCAAGGCATAAGCAAATACTATGGGAGACCCACTCACCAATAATGGGACTTATGTTTGTAATATGCTGTACTGCATGTGACGCGCCCCCTGGGCCGTGTGTACATGTGTGTGGGATACCCGGTGCCGGGTCTTTGGGGTCTGTAGTCTCCGTGGCGGTGACCCGGTCCCGTGTCTCAGGCTGGTCAAACCAGTGGCAGTCTTTCTTAGGTTTTGAGGTTAATTGTCCGACTGCGCCACCCGTGGATTGCGGTCAGGGAGTACCACCGCTGCGAGGCAGACCGCTGAGGCTGGTGTTGTGTGCGCAGCAGAGAATGGGATAACTCCCCACGGGAGGAGTATAGCCTCAGGGCAGTGAGTGTGGATGATGGGGGTGATGGTGCACGAGCGCAGCAGGAACAACTCAGAGTCTTTGCAGTGCAGTTCAGGGTCTTTACTGATGATTATAAGGTAGACCCTCCCGGGAGTACTGGCTAGCATAAGAAGCCTGGTCAGTCTGTGAGCAAGCATGAGTTCCCCTGGCCAGGTGGAGTTGTAGGGCTCCCCGTCTGTCTGCACTCTTCCTGGCTACCTTGCTGTAAGCGGGTAGAAGTAGCCCACGTCCCTGAGTGTACCGTGTAGTGCTCACCCGTATGGCTGGTGACATGGGGTCTTCTGTTAGCCTCCGCTCCACGACGGCGGTGCTGGTCCCTTGCTTGTGACTGAGCCTCCGGGCTTCTATGGCCAGAGGACCTGAAATACCCTGCCGGCTGGTTTCTGCTGCTGGATATATAAGTCCTCACAGCCTCGGACTCCTGTGTCCGGTTCCTATTGTCTTCTGCCAGGGCGAGCTCTGCTCAGCTTCCAGCCCCTGGTCTTTAGCTCCTAGCTCCTACAGAGCTCCTTGCTGTTACTTTCCCTTGCTCTCACTCTGACTTTGACTGCTCTCTGTTCTCTGACTCACTCAACCCCGCCCCAGATCCAGTTTATAAGGACAGAATTCTCCCCTCCCAGGACTGGGGCAGGAGGATGTTGCATGTTTAAGGGATCCTGACCAGGAAACCTCCCACTTGCTCTCCGACGTAATATTTTTATTACTGTGGTGACCAGACCCCTGGGGTGCCACACATGGCTCTTGTAAGGGGCATTGCAGTTCCTCATAATTTTTGGAAAGCCTTCCATTCACTGCTTAGGCCAACAGTGCACAGGAGACCCAGTTGCTATAAATGGAAAAAAAGGTTTAGTTAACGCCCTCTGACCTCCATGTCATTTCCAAGGGGCATTGGAGTGCCTCGAAATTTTTGGTAGGCATTGCACTCACAGTATGCCCTATAACTGTGTAGCCGAACCGCTCCTTTTGTTGCAGAAATATATCCTACAAGACATATCTGGTTGACTGGCCTGATATTGATGTGAATGGTCCCTGTTCCTCCTGCTCTTTCTCCTTTGCCACTACCTCATCCATCATTTATCACCTGAAGCTTTGTTTTAATGGGAGTCATAGAACTTGGATAGTAGCAGGAAAACATCCAGCAATCCTCGGAGGAGGTAGGATATGCGCCAAAACGCTGACCACCTCAGGCCTAGCCGCTACTACATACATGCGCTTGCATTACAACAAAACAAAGCAGATGCTAACTTCTATCATCCTCATCATGCTCCTCACCTTGGCACTCTCAACTCCCCTGATGGAGAAGCCAGGGCCCACCGGAGGAGTCTGATAGTCCGGTGGGCTCGGCCAATGCTGCCCTAAAGCAGGTCAGGCTAAGAAAAGTGTGTTAAAGGTTACCGGCACAAATAGGGGTGGCTGGGGACCGAGTATGGACACCCAGGCACCCCCTGGAGGCTGGGAAGCAAGCGGGGACACCCGGCCACCAGGCGGCTGGGGACTGAGTATGGATACCAGGCCGCCAACACAGCCATGGCGTGGTGGCCAGATTCCGCCTCCACATGCCTAAAAGGCCCAATTTAAAGTGCAAGCAGGCAAGCAGTATGGTATTGCAGCCTGGGGGTGGGTGGGTGGCAGGCTGCATACTTGCGCTTGCATTGTAAGGAATGGGAGAGGTACAATTGAACACTGCCCTAGGACAAGGACTTGAATGGGGATAGTTGCAAGTCTGCAATGACAGGTGCAAGGTGGGAGGCATCTTCGCATGTACCATGAACAGGGGTTTGTCATGCACACACTACAGCGGAATAGGCTCTCCTTCCCACTAAATGCACTGGGGAGGGCACAGGTAATGTTTTGGTATACGCGCTTAATCTTATGTATACGGCACACTAGGGGCGGCTGGGGACTGAGTATGGATACCTCGCTGCCGAAGCAGCCATGAGATAGTGGCCAGCTTCGGCAAAAACGCTGACCACTTCAGGCCTAGCCGCAACTACATACATGCGCTTGCATTCCAAGAAAACAAAGCAGATGCTAACTTCTATCATCATCATCATGCTCCTCACCTTGGCACTCTCAACTCCTCTGATGGAGAAGCCAGGGCCAACCGGAGGAGTCTGGTTCTCTGGTGGGCTCGTCCAATGCTACCCTAAAGCAGGCTGGGCTAAGAAAAGTGTGGGGGGAACTTCCAAGGAGAAATAGGGGCTGCTGGGGACTGTTTATGGACACCCGGCTGCCCCCAGGTGGCTGGGGACCGCGTGTGGACACCCTGCCGCGGGGCGGCTGGGGACCGAGTATGGACACCCGACTGCCCCCTGGCGGCTGGGGACTGAGCGTGGACCCCCGGTCGCCGGTCGGCTGGGGACTGAGTATGGATACCTCGCTGAGAAAGCAGCCATGAGGTAATGGCCAGCTTTGGCCTCCTCCAAACTAAAAGGCCCCATTTCAAGTGCAAGCTAGCAGTATGGTATTGCAGCCTGGGGGTGGGTGGGTGGCAGGCTGCATACTTGCACTTGATTTGCAAGGAATGGGGGAGGTACAATTGAACACTGCCCTGGGACAAGGACTTGCACGGGGATAGTTGCAAGTCTGCATCTTCTGATGCGGCAAGGATCACTTCTGATGGGCACACTTTTAGGCAGTGACCTGGGTGTTAGAGATGCTTCCAGGGGTCTTCCCCATGCTGTTCCCATGTCTTTTCAGCACTGTATGCATGTGTCACACAGCACATGGCCAGATAAGATTGGAAAATGTTAAAATGACATTTCCCGGTGAATGCATTTGTCACGGTTGAAAGCAATACAAAAGTGCAAAAACGCATAAAAAATGCTACTTGTGAACATAGCCCAAGGGGTGGAGGAGTATTTTTGTATTGGGTTATTTATTTTACCTTATACCCAAGTCTTTACGCTGGAAAGGAAGTTCCTTAACATGTTTCACAGGAAAACCGTTTAAGTTTAGTTTTTGAACGTTTTATTGTGAGCTTAATACCTCAAACCACGTTGTTGACAGCAGTGACCTGGGAGTCAGAAATGCTTCCTTGGGCAATGCCCATGCTGTCCTCATGTTTTTTGAGCACTGTCACTACCATTTTGGGCACTTTTTAGGCTTTCTACAGACTGCCGGGGGTACCGCCGCAAAAATGCTCGGGTCTCCCATAGACTAACATTGGGCTCGTTGCTCGGTTCGAGCACCCGAGTATCCCGGTGAGCTCGGGCCGAGCTTCGAGCACCCGAGCATTTTAGTGCTCGCTCAACACTAGTAGTCACTGGAAATAGTTTTCACTTCACAGATGTGCCCTGTCAGGTTTAATAAGTGGGATTTCTTGCCTTATAAATGGGGTTGGGATCATCAGTTGTGTTTTGCAGAAGTCAGGTGGATAATACACAGCTGATAGTCCTACTGAATAGACTGTTAGAATTTGTATTATGGCAAGAAAAAAGCAGCTAAGTAAAGAAAAACGAGTGGCCATCAATACTTTAAGAAATGAAGGTCAGTCAGTCTGAAAAATTGGGCAAACTTTGATAGTGTCCCCAAGTGCAGTTGCAAAAACCGTCAAGCGCTACAAAGAAACTGGCTCACATGAGGACCGCCCGAGGAAAGGAAGACCAAGAGTCACCTCTGCTTCTGAGGATAAGTTTATCCGAGTCACCAGCCTCAGAAATCGCTGGTTAACAGCAGCTCAGATTAGAGACCAGGTCAATGCCACACAGAGTTCTAGCAGCCGACACATCTCTTCAACAACTGTTAAGAGGAGACTTTGTGCAGCAGGCCTTCATGATAAAATAGCTGCTAGGAAACCACTGCTAAGGACAGGCAACAAGCAGAAGAGACTTGTTTGGGCTAAAGAACACAAGGAATGGACTTTAGATCAGTGGAAATCTGTGCTTTGGTCTGATGAGTCCAAATTTGAGATCTTTGGTTCCAACCACTGTGTCTTTGTGCGACGCAGAAAAGGTGAACGAATGGACTTTACATGCCTGGTTCCCACCATGAAGCATGGAGGAGGAGGTGTGATGGTGTGGGGGTGCTTTGCTGGTGACACTGTTGGGGATTTATTCAAAATTGAAGGCATACTGAACCAGCATGGCTACCACAGCATCTTGCAGAGGCATGCTTTTCCATCTGGTTTGCGTTTAGTTGGACCATCATTTATTTTTCAACAGGACAATGACCCCAAACACACCTCCATGCTGTGTACGGGCTATTTGATCAAGAAGGAGAGTGATGGGGTGCTAAACCAGATGACCTGACCTCCACAGTCACCAGACCTGAACCCAATCGAGATGGTTTGGGGTGAGCTGGACTGCAGAGTGAAGGCAAAAGGGTCAACAAGTGCTAAGCATCTCTGTGAACTCCTTCAAGATTGTTGGAAGACCATTTCCGGTGACTACCTCTTGAAGCTCATCAAGAGAATGCCAAGAGTGTGCAAAGCAGTCGTCAAAGCAAAAGGTGGCTACTTTGAAGAACCTAGAATATAAGACATATTTTCAGTTGTTTCACACTTTTTTTTTAAGTATATAATTCCACATGTGTTAATTAGTGTTGAGCGAACATGCTCGACACTGCTCGTTATTCGCCCGAGCATCACGCTACTCGGGATGTTTGGCGAGCACCGAACATTTCCGGGTTGCTCGGGCGGGAGCTCGGGTCTCCGCCCTGCATGTTTGGCGCTCTTTACAGAGCTAATGAACATGCAGGGATTGCCAGCCAGTCACTGTAATTCTGCAGCCATGTTGGTTGTGGGCATTACAGTGATTGGCTGGCCGCACAGCATCACCTCGAGTATTTAAACCGGGCGCCGCCATCTTGGACACAGTCGCTCCTTATTAGACAGTGTAGGGACAGCGCTGCTGATTTAGGGAGAGATATAAACTGCGAAATAGTTAGTGTAGGGTCTGTAAAGGCTGCCAGAACAAACAAACAGTCCTTTTCAGGACTATTATCCATCCCAGATACCAGGCAGGCAGGCTGTATAGGAGACACAGTGGTTATACCAGCAAACGCTGCATTACAGTCCTGTGTGCTCCTGTGACTGAAATTGCTGGACTTAGCACCAGGTGTCGGGGGCCAGGAAAAATCCTTTTTTTTTCATCTAAATCCTCCTTTTTTTTTCCTTCTTCACACTGTACAAATACCCGTCTTATTAACCTTTTGGTGTGTCCCCCCCCCCAAAAAAAAGCGTGTCTCTGATTTTTCAGACACAAATATAACTGTTGAAAATAGTCTGGTGTAGGCTAGAGAAACAGAAGTGTTGTTTTGCACTTCCACGGTTCAAACCTCTGTATTATCCATTTTGGGCCATTTGTATCTAAAAAAAAAAACAGTTTGAGTGTGTCGCTCACTGTTCAGCCGCAAATATCTCTATTTAAAAAAGTGTGGTATACCCCAGTAAACAATAACTGTGGTTTTGCCATCCCACGGTAAAAAATCTCTATTATTCAGCTTTTGGTAGTTTTTTCCGTAAAGAAAAACAGTAGTGTCTCCTGACTGTTGTGACACAAAAATATATCTGTTGAAAATAGTCTTGTGTAGGCCCGACATCCCAGTGTGGTTTCGCAGTTCCACGGGTCAAATCACTGTACTATCCAGTTTTGGGCCTTTGGTATCTAAAAAAAAAGCAGTTTGAGTGAGTCGCTCACTGTTCAGCCGCAAATATCTCTAATTAAAAAAGTGTGGTATACCCCAGTAAACAATAACTGTGGTTTTGCCATCCCACGGTAAAAAATCTCTATTATTCAGCTTTTGGTAGTTTTTCCGTAAAGAAAAACAGTAGTGTCTCCTGACTGTTGTGACACAAAAATATATCTGATGAAAATAGTCTTGTGTAGGCCCGACATC
This sequence comes from Phyllobates terribilis, assembly GCF_046119375.1. NCBI lineage: Eukaryota > Metazoa > Chordata > Amphibia > Anura > Dendrobatidae > Phyllobates > Phyllobates terribilis. The sequence goes on from NW_027362771.1 coordinate 299,867,885, forward strand.
CCAGTGTGATTTCGCAGTTCCACGGGTCAAATCGCTGTACTATCCAGTTTTGGGCCTTTGGTATCTAAAAAAAAAGCAGTTTGAGTGTGTCGCTCACTGTTCAGCCGCAAATATCTCTATTTAAAAAAGTGTGGTATACCCCAGTAAACAATAACTGTGGTTTTCCTCTACCACGGTTCTAATCTACTCTTTATTACCCTTTTTCAATTGATAGCGCAAGTGTAAGCTATTTTACTTTACTTACAATGGGCAAGGCGCGTGGCAAGGGACGTGGAAGTGGACGTTCTGGTGATGGTTCGTGCAGAGGATGGGGCCGTGGCCAAGGTGAAAATGTGCCACAACCAACAGCCACATCTTCTCACTCCCAACTTCTTGACCGAATTACTAGGGAAGCACAGAACAACACCAGTATTGAGAACTGATCAGTGTGAACAGGTTATTAATTGGACAGCAGATAATACTTCCAGTTACCTGGGCACCACCACTTCTGGTCTGTCTTCCACACGGTCAACTCTTAGTAGCCGTGAGTCTCGACCGCATACTCCTCCTCACCCTGATGTTCCTTCCTCCCACCATGCCGAGTGTCGTCAGACAGCAAGTGATCCCACACTTGGACACTCTGAAGAGCTGTTCACTGGTCCATTTCCATATTTGGGCCCCTCGCCTGATACGCTTGAAGTGGTGGAAGAGGAGATCCCATGTTGCGATGCCCAAATATTTGAACAGCCACGGCCACAGGAAGTCGACGTTGGCAATCTGTCACAAGAGGTGGACGATGACGAGACACAATTGCCAGGAAGTGAGGAGGAGGATCGTGGTGCGCAAGTGGAAGAGGAGGAGGTGGTGGATGATCTAGTAACTGACCCAACGTGGAAGGAGGACATGCAGAGTGAGGCCAGCAGCACACAGGGGGAGGGAGGCAGAGTACCCCAACAGGCAGGAAGAAGCAGTGTGGTGGCCGCAGACAGAAGGCAGGCAACCGTTCCCCGTAACACCAACACGAGGGACGTTGCCAGTACAAGCGGTAGGTCTTCCAGAGTCTGGAATTTTTTTAAAGACTCTGCTGATAACCCCAAAAAGGCCATATGTACCACCTGCCATGCCAGCATCAGCAGGGGTGACAAAACTACCAGCCTGACCACCACCAGCATGATCAGGCACATGGCAGCAAAGCACCCGACTTTGTGGGGCAAAACCCAGGGTCCACGACCAGTGTCAGCGGGTGTCACCACTACTTCTTCCACTGTTGTGCATGAAATAGAACCCCCTGTTGTGTGTGCAAGGCAATCCCCTGTCCATATTGCATGTAAAGATGCCCCCTCCTCTCAGTCTTCACTTGTTATGGCAGTTTCTCAAGAAACAGCATCAACGTCCACGTCCACGTCCCACCGCAGCGTTCAATTGTCCATATCCCAGACCTTTGAACGAAAGCGGAAATTCGCAGCTAACGCCCCACAGGCCACAGTCCTAAATTCGCACATTTCACGACTGCTTGCATTGGAAATGCTGCCTTTTAGGCTGGTGGAGACGGAATCCTCCCGCAATCTTATGGCGGTGGCCGTCCCTCGGTACTCGGTCCCCAGCCGACACTATTTTGCCCGGTGTGCCATCCCCGCACTACACAAGCACGTGTCCCAAAGCATCTGCCGTGCCCTCAACAACGCAGTTACTGGGAGAGTCCACCTGACAACGGACACGTGGACAAGTGCTTGTGGCCAGGGACGGTGCATATCTCTGACGGCACACTGGGTAAACATAGTGGAAGCCGGGACCCAGTCGGACCATGGGACGGAACACATCCTCCCCACACCGAGGATTGGGGCCCTATGTCAGTCAGAGTTGCCCCCACAGTGTACAGCTCCTGCGCATCCTCCTCCTCCTCTTCCTCATGTTCAGCCTCCATCTCAGATATCACCACATCAGTTACAAGCTGGAAGCATTGCAGTACTGTCTCCGCCAAGCGGCAACAGGCTGTGCTGAAACTCATAAGCTTAGGTGATAAACTTCACACTGCTTGTGAGTTGTGGACAGCTGTGAAAGAGCAGGCAGGTCTGTGGCTGAGACCGCTGAACCTACATCCCGGCATGGTCGTGTGTGACAATGGCCGTAACCTGGTGGCGGCTCTGAGGCGAGGTGAGATCACACACGTACCATGCCTGGCTCATGTGCTTAACCTTGTGGTTCAGCGGTTTCTTAAATCGTACCCCGAGTTTCCAGATCTGCTCGTGAAAGTACGCCGCCTGTCAGCTCATTTTCGCAAGTGGGCTACAGCTTCCGCCGCCCTTGCTGTGTTGTAGCAGCGTTTGCAGCTTCCGGCACACCGACTGGTGTGTGATGTCCCGACACGTTGGAACTCTACCCTCCACATGTTGCAAAGGATTTGTGAGCAGAAGAGAGCAGTTGTGGAGTACCAGCTACAACAAGGCAGTCGATATTCAGGTCAGACTCCACACATAAGACCTCAGGAGTGGACCTGGATGTCTGACATATGTACCATCCTGACAAACTTTGAGGAGGCCACCAAGATGGTGAGTGGCGATGACGCCATCATTAGTGTCAGCATCCCACTTGTCTGTCTTTTGCAACGCTCTCTGCAGAGAATTAAAGAGGAGGCATTGCAGCCAGAGTATGATGAGATGGATCAAGAAGCCATAGCGGGCGATTACACACAGCCCAGCCTCATATCATCCCAACGTGCATTGGGGGACAATGAGGGAGAGGAGGAGGAGAAGGAAGAACAGGAGCTGCTATCATGCATTGTAGACGGTAGTACCTGTACAAGTGTCATACCGTCGGTTCAGCGTGGGTGGCCTGAGGACAGGGGGGAGGAGGAAGAGGAGGAGGAGGAGAGCATGGTCAGTCGTCATCTTGGTGAGGACACGGAAATCTTGCCCGTTACCAGTCTGGCACGCATTGCTGACTTTATGTTACGCTGCCGTAACTGTGACCCTCGCGTTGTCAAAATGTTGGGTGACAGTCATTACTGGTTGGTGACACTTGTAGACCCCCGCTACAAGGAGAACTTTCACTCTCTTATTCCTGAGGTGGAGAGGTCTGCAAAAATGGGGCAGTACCAGAAGGCCCTTGCTGCAGAACTCTTAAAAAAATTCCCATCTGAACACGCTAGCGACAGAGGTCACAGTTCGTTGCCCCACCAAGGCGTACAGGCGAGAGAGATGCAACTCCAATCCAGCAGAGGCAGCGGAACACTGACAACGTTCTGGGACATTTTTCTGACACCCGCCCAGCTTACAGGCCCTGAGGCGCGGGGTACTCTCACAAGGAGTGGAAAGTTTCAAAAGATGGTGAGGGAGTACCTTGCCGACCGTACCAGCATCCTCCGTGATTCCTCTGTGCCTTTTAATTATTGGGTATCCAAGCTGGACACTTAGAATGAACTCGCTCTGTACGCCTTGGAGTTCCTGGCCTGCCCTGCCGCTAGCGTGTTATCGGAGCGTGTTTTTAGTGCCGCTGGGGGAATTATAACTGATAAGCGCACTCGCCTGTCAACTGACAATGCTGACAAGCTGACCCTTATCAAAATGAACAAGGGCTGGATTGGGCCAGACTTCTCATCACCACCAAATGACAGCAGAGTAACATAAAGTCAAATCCACTGTGTTATTTCGGGAGGTGTATTCACATGCACCGCTTCACACCCACACAAGGGTATACGCTTCCTCGTTTCGGCTGTTTTATCTTCTTCTCCTTATGTTCAGCCTCCACCACCACTATACCACCAGGGTGCCAGCATTGCAAGTTCCTCCGTCCTTATTTTTGGCAGTTTTTGCTTGCAAGGCATAAGCAAATACTATGGGACACCCACTCCCCAATAATGGGACTTATGTTTGTAATATGCTGTACTGCATGGCTCTTGTAAGGGGCATTGCAAGTTGCTCCGTCCTAATTTTTGGCAGCTTTTGCTTGGAAAGCATAAGCAAATACTATGGGAGACCCACTCCCCAATAATGGGACTTATGTTTGTAATATGCTGTACTGCATGGCTCTTGTAAGGGGTATTGCAAGTTGCTCCGTCCTAATTTTTGCCAGCTTTTGCTTGTAAGGCATAATCAAATACTATGGGAGACCCACTCACCAATAATGGGACTTATGTTTGTAATATGCTGTACTGCATATGACGCGCCCCCTGGGCCGTGTGTACACGTGTGTGGGATACCCGGTGCCGGGTCTTTGGGGTCTGTAGTCTCCGTGGCGGTGACCCGGTCCCGTGGCTCAGGCTGGTCAAACCAGTGGCAGTCTTTCTTAGGTTTTGAGGTTAATTGTCCGACTGCGCCACCCGTGGATTGCGGTCAGGGAGTACCACCGCTGCGAGGCAGACCGCTGAGGCTGGTGTTGTGTGCGCAGCAGAGAATGGGATAACTCCCCACGGGAGGAGTATAGCCTCAGGGCAGTGAGTGTGGATGATGGGGGTGATGGTGCACGAGCGCAGCAGGAACAACTCAGAGTCTTTGCAGTGCAGTTCAGGGTCTTTACTGATGATTATAAGGTAGACCCTCCCGGGAGTACTGGCTAGCATAAGAAGCCTGGTCAGTCTGTGAGCAAGCATGAGTTCCCCTGGCCAGGTGGAGTTGTAGGCCTCCCCGTCTGTCTGCACTCTTCCTGGCTACCTTGCTGTAAGCGGGTAGAAGTAGCCCAGGTCCCTGAGTGTACCGTGTAGTGCTCACCCGTATGGCTGGTGACATGGGGTCTTCTGTTAGCCTCCGCTCCACGACGGCGGTGCTGGTCCCTTGCTTGTGACTGAGCCTCCGGGCTTCTATGGCCAGAGGACCTGAAATACCCTGCCGGCTGGTTTCTGCTGCTGGATATATAAGTCCTCACAGCCTCGGACTCCTGTGTCCGGTTCCTATTGTCTTCTGCCAGGGCGAGCTCTGCTCAGCTTCCAGCCCCTGGTCTTTAGCTCCTAGCTCCTACAGAGCTTCTTGCTGTTACTTTCCCTTGCTCTCACTCTGACTTTGACTGCTCTCTGTTCTCTGACTCACTCAACCCCGCCCCAGATCCAGTTTATAAGGGCAGATTTCTCCCCTCCCAGGACTGGGGCAGGAGGATGTTGCATGTTTAAGGGATCCTGACCAGGAAACCTCCCACTTGTTCTCCGACGTAATATTTTTATTACTGTGGTGACCAGACCCCTGGGGTGCCACACATGGCTCTTGTAAGGGGCATTGCAGTTCCTCATAATTTTTGGAAAGCCTTCCATTCACTGCTTAGGCCAACAGTGCACAGGAGACCCAGTTGCTATAAATGGAAAAAAAGGTTTAGTTAACGCCCTCTGACCTCCATGTCATTTCCAAGGGGCATTGGAGTGCCTCGAAATTTTTGGTAGGCATTGCACTCACTGTATGCCCTATAACTGTGTAGCCGAACCGCTCCTTTTTTGGTTGACTGGCCTGATATTGATGTGAATGGTCCCTGTTCCTCCTGCTCTTTCTCCTTTGCCACTACCTCATCCATCATTTATCACCTGAAGCTTTGTTTTAATGGGAGTCATAGAACTTGGATAGTAGCAGGAAAACATCCAGCAATCCTCGGAGGAGGTAGGATATGCGCCAAAACGCTGACGACCTCAGGCCTAGCCTCTACTACATACATGTGCTTGCATTACAACAATACAAAGCAGATGCTAACTTCTATCATCCTCATCATGCTCCTCACCTTGGCACTCTCAACTCCCCTGATGGAGAAGCCAGGGCCCACCGGAGGAGTCTGATAGTCCGGTGGGCTCGGCCAATGCTGCCCTAAAGCAGGTCAGGCTAAGAAAAGTGTGGAAAAGGTTACCGGAACATATAGGGTGGCTGGGGACCGAGTATGGACACCGAGCCACCCCCTGGAGGCTGGGGAGCAAGCGGGGACACCCGGCCACCAGGTGGCTGGGGACTGAGTATGGATACCAGGCCGCCGACACAGCCATGGCGTGGTGGCCAGATTCCGCCTCCACATGCCTAAAAGGCTCAATTTAAAGTGCAAGCAGGCAAGCAGTATGGTATTGCAGCCTGGGGTTGGTGGGTGGCAGGCTGCATACTTGCGCTTGCATTGCAAGGAATGGGAGAGGTACAATTGAACACTGCCCTAGGACAAGGACTTGAATGGGGATAGTTGCAAGTCTGCAACGACAGGTGCAAGGTGGGAGGCATCTTCGCATGTACCATGAACAGGGGTTTGGCATGCATACACCACAGCGGAATAGGCTCTCCTTCCCACTAAATGCACTGGGGAGGGCACAGGTAATGTTTTGGTATACGCGCTTAATCTTATGTATACGGCACACCAGGACAAATAGGGGCGGCTGGGGACTGAGTATGGATACCTCGCTGCCGAAGCAGCCATGAGGTAGTGGCCAGCTTCGGCCTCCTCCAAACTAAAAGGCCCCATTTCAAGTGCAAGCTAGCAGTATGGAATTGCAGTCTGGGGGTGGGTGGGTGGCAGGCTGCACACTTACACTTGCATTAAAAGAAAACATAGCAGATGCTAACTTCTGTCATCATCATCATGCTCCTCACCTTGGCACTCTCAACTCCACCGATGGAGAAGTCAGGGCCCACCGGAGGAGTCTGGTTCTCTGGTGGGCTCGTCCAATGCTGTCTAAAGCAGGCCGAGCTAAGAAAAGTGTGTGGGGGGATGTTCCAAGGAGAAATAGGGGCGGCTGGGGACCGTTTATGGACTGCCGGCTGCCCCCAGGTGGCTGGGGACCGTGTGTGGACACCCGGCTGCGGGGCGGCTGGGGACCGAGTATGGACACCAGGCCGCCGGGTGGCTGGGGACTGAGTATGGATTCCACGCCGCCAACACAGCCATGACGTGGTGGCCAGATTCTGCCTCCACATGCCTAAAAGGCCCAATTTCAAGTTCAAGCAAGCACGCAGTATGGTATTGCAGCCTAGGGGTGGGTGGGTGGCAGGCTGCATACTTGCGCTTGTGTTGCAAGGAATGGGGGAGGTACAATTGAACACTGCCCTGGGACTAGAACTTGCATGGGGATAGTTGCAAGTCTGCATCTTCTGATGCGGCAAGGATCACTTATGATGGGCACACTTTTAGACAGTGACCTGGGAGTCAGAAATGCTTCCAGGGGTCTTCCCCATGCTGTTCCCATGTCTTTTCAGCACTTTATGCATGTGTCACACAGCACATGGCCAGATAACGTTGTAAAATGTTAAAATGACATTTCCTGGTGAATGCATTTGTCATAGTTGAAAGCAATACAAAAGTGCAAAAACGCATAAAAAATGCTACTTGTGAACATAGCCGAAGGTGTGGAGGAGTATTTTTGTTTTTGGTGATTTATTTTAACTAATACACAAGTCTTTTCCCTGGAAAGGGAACTTCCTTAACGTATTTCACAGGAAAAAAGTTTCACTTTAGTTTTTGAACGTTTTATTGTGAGCCCGTAAAAGTGGCTTAATACCTCTGACCACATTGTGGACAGCAGTGACCTGGGGGTCAGAAATGCTTCCTGGGGCGATCCCCATGCTGTCCCCATGTCAATTGAGCACTGTCACTATCGTTTTGGGCACTTGTTAGGCTTTTAAAAGACTGCCTGGGGTGCCACCGCAAAAATGCTCGAGTCTCCCATAGACTAACATTGGGCTCGTTGCTCGGGTCGAGCACCCGAGTATCACGGCGAGCTCGGCCCGAGCTTCGAGCACCCGAGCATTTTAGTGCTCGCTCAACACTAGTGTTAATTCATAGTTTTGATGCCTTCAGTGTGAATGTGCAATTTGCATTGTCATGAAAATACAGAAAAATCTTTAAATGAGAAGGTGTGCCCAAACTTTTGGTCTGTACTGTATATACATATATATATATATATATATATATATATATATATATACAGTACAGACCAAAAGTTTGGATACACCTTCTCATTTAAAGATTTTTCTGTATTTTCATGACTAAGGGAACACTTAAACAACAGAATATAGCTCCAAGTAAATCAAACTTCTGTGAAATCAAACTATCCACTTAGGAAGCAACACTGATTGACAATCAATTTCACATGCTGTTGTGCAAATGGAATAGACAATAGATGGAAATTATTGGCAATTATCAAGACAACCTCAATAAAGGAGTGGTTCTGCAATTGGGGACCACAGACCACATCTCAGTACCAATGCTTTCTGGCTGATTTTTTGGTCACTTTTGAATGTTGGTTGTGCTTTCACACTCGAAGTAGTATGAGACGGACTCTACAACTCACAGAAGTTGCTCAGGTAGTGCTGCTCATCCAGGATGGCACATCAATGCGAGCTGTGGCAAGAAGGTTTGCTGTGTCTGTCAGCGTAGTGTCCAGAGGCTGGAGGCGCTACCAGGAGACAGCCCAGTACACCAGGAGATGTGGAGGGAGCCGTAGGAGGGCAACAACATAGCAGCAGGACCGCTACATCCGCCTTTGTGCAAGGAGGAACAGGAGGAGCACTGCCATAGCCCTGCAAAATGACCTACAGCAGGCCACAAATGTGCATGTGTCTGCACAAACGGTTAGAAACTGACTCCATGAGGGTGGTATGAGGGCCCGACGTCCACAGATGGGGGTTGTGCTCACAGCCCAACACCGTGCAGGACGCTTGGCATTTGCCACAGAACACCGGGATTGGCAAAGTCGCCACTGGCGCCCTGTGCTCTTCACATATGAAAGCAGGTTCACACTGAGCATATGTGACAGACGTGACCGAGTCTGGAGACACCGTGGAGAGCGATCTGCTGCCTGCAACATCCTTCAGCATGACCAGTTAGGCAGTGGGTTGGTAATGGTGTGGGGTGGCATTTCTTTGGAGTGCCGCACAGCCCTCCATGTGCTCGCCAGAGGTAGCCTGACTGCCATTACGTACCGAGATAAGATCCTCAGACCCCTTGTGAGACCATATGCTGGTGCGGTTGGCCCGAGGTTCCTCCTAATGCAGGACAATGCCAGACCTCATGTAGCTGGAGTGTGTCAGCAGTTCCTGCAAGATGAAGGCATTGAAGCTATGGACTGGCCCGCAGAGGCCACACACAATACTCAGCCTCATTTTGACTTGTTTTAAGGACATTACATCAAAGTTGGATCAGCCTGTAATGTGTTTTTCCACTTTAATTTTGGGGGTGACTCCAAATCCAGGTCTCCATTGGTTAATAAATGTGATTTCCATTGATGATTTTTGTGTGATTTTGTTGTCAGCACATTCAACTTTGTACAGAACAAAGTATTCAATGAGAATATTTCATTCATTCAGATCTAGGATGTGTTATTTCAGTGTTCCCTTTATTATTTTGAGCAGTGTATATATATTTATGTATATATATATATATATATATATATTGTAATGCAACGACTTGCTGGCATTACGGTAATGGTCCACGATGTGTTTTACCTGACCATGTACCTTTCCCCCTCAGGTGACTGGTCACATGACTGTGACATAGCACAGGTCCTGCATGCACAGAATGTCTGTCTGTTCACATGACTGTGACATCAGCAAGGTCCTGTCAGTATGTGTGTGTGTGTGTGCACGGGATGCATATATAAACCCTGCTTGATGGGAGACAGGTATGTTCTGTGAGAGAGGCGTAAGGCCTGTTCCCGTGTGTGTGGGACACCGACCGTGTGAGGCCTAGTGAGGCCGAGTGAAGCCTGGTGCCTGAAAGGCAGAGCCTGGATCCTGTGTGGATGTCAGTGGCCTTTGAGGGAACGACGGCTGGAGACCGCTACCTGGGAAGCCGCAAAGCCACAGTGGTGGCGGAGTAATGGACTGAGACAGCTAAACCCGGCAAAGGTAATACCCTGTGTTATATGGACATTAATATGGACATTGCTATTTTATTACCTTGCTGAAGGCTGTTACTTGGGCCACTTGGGCCTGTCTGCTACTTGAGAGACTCCCGGATGTTAAGTATGTAAACATGCCGGTGGCGGACTAAGATGGACTGTGTGAACTGTGGTTTATGAAGTAATAAACTGCTGAGCATTGTTTAAAAACGGAAAGACATTGCATGTGTGCATTGATTGTCGCAACAAAGCGAGTATTCCCCATTATGATGACTAGTGCTGCCTTACATATGGTTCGAGACTGCGGGCAGCTGCAGTCTGGTTGCTAGGGGCAACTGAAGTCCGGTTGCTTGGGGCAACGGCGCAGGACGACGAGTGTGGATAAAGCATCTTGCTGCAACTCGGCGGGGTTGCGAAGATTGTCATTGCACTCAAATTCGGTTGCTTGCTGCAACTCGGCGGGGTTACAAAGATTTTCGTCGCACTCAAATCCGGTTTTGCTGTGGCTCGGCGGGGCCACGAAAATTTTTCCGAGGAGAGCGTTGTGTGAATAGTGTCCTGAGCAAATGCAGGAGCAGATAAAAATGGCTCTGAAAGGAGCAGCAACTGAGTCTGAAGCTATTGCGCGATTAGAGCGATTAAAGTGCCTGTTAAAACCGGAGCAGGTATTTGAGAAACGTCTACTGGACATGAAACTGGACATGGTGCAGGAACCACAGGAGCCGTGGGCACCGTATAGAATGGTGGCAGTGGACCATTCTGTGAACTCTCCGGGGGCGCCCTTGTTGTCCCAGAGTGCCCAGGGAGGTGGTAAGAGCTGTTGTGAACTGAGTCCTAAGACTATTGTTGATTTTTCTTGTAAAAATTCCCCTGCCGGTGTGGTTGTTAAAGAGGGGGTGGAGTCTAAAAAAGGGGCGGTTGTTCAAAACAGCGTGGAGGATAGGAAATAAAAAAAAATTACTGGTGGTGGGTTGGTACCTCCTAAAAATGACAATGTGACCGTTGATAACGGGGTAGCTCCAGTAGAAGGGAGCGACGTCAAAGTGGGAGGTGACCTGTTAGTCCACAACACCATGGGGAGTGACACAGACCCCGTAGCTGACGGTGACACTACGAATGTAGAAGGAGAGGTCAGTCAGGAGGGGCTAGACAAGGTGAGAAAGTCCCCATCTCGTAGACGGCGCAAGGGCCACTAAAAGGTTGCTCCTGTAGACTTGGCTGGAAATGAAAATAAAGAGAATGTAGTACTGTGTGCCTTTGCTTCAAACGTGGATCCTCCATTAGAGGTAGAAGAGGAGGTGACGTTGCCAGTAGCAAGCTCCGGTACGGTACCGAGTCAGAAGGATCTGACAGCCCAGAAAGAGGAGGCGGCCAGTCGTGACCAAGAGCTGAAGCCTATCGGCCAGCAGGGTCAGAGTGACGTGCAGCAATTATGTGAAAACCTGGGGTACGTGTCCTCAGACCCGTTGATCCTGGAGTCTGAACAGCAGAAAATACACCAGCTTATGAGGAACTGGCAGCGAGACGTGGAGCAAAGCCACGCGGAAATTAACCAGTGGAAGGAAATGTTCTACGCAATTAAGGAGGACCGCCGCAAAATCAAGGAAGAGGTTTTGCAGTTGAAGCTTGAGAAGGAGGCGCGGCAGGATGGTGTTTCTGGACGTGAACAAATCCTAGAACGACTGCGCAAACAGCTCAACCAGGAGCTGTGTGACTCCAAGAAGGAGTGTGGTGAACGCAGTTGGGAACTACAACAGAGTAAGAGAGATTATGAGGATCTCCTCAAGATGAAGGAAAAACTAGAGGAGGATAAGGCGGGTGCAGAGCAAGTGCGCCAAGTGGTTGAGACCACTCTGCAAGATACCCATGAGGAGAATGATGATCTCCGGGGAAAGACCCTAGATCTGGAAGCTCAGGTGAAGGAGCTACAGATGTCCTGTGATACTCTCCAAAAGGCGGAGACGTACCTTAAGGAAACAGTCAGCAAGATGGAAGCTGAGCGAGAGAGGATGGAGGAGTCCATCGGAGAAGCCACAGACCAGGGCCAGGAGTTGACCGCTGGTGATGGGAGGTATGAAGCAGATACCTTCTCGAGTGATGTGGGCTCGGAGGGTTCGGTGGATGTCGGAGCCGAGATCAAGCAGCTCAAGGAGTTGCTACAAACCCAGTGGACGCAAGAGAAGCGTGAGAGACTGGCTATTGAGAGCCGAGTGGGCGCATTGGAGACGGAGAGGTCTGAGAGAGCTCTGCTGCTGGAAGAGCAGTTGAAACAGGAAGAGCTTCAGAGACGGGCCACTGAGAGGCGAGTGGCGGAGCTAGAGGAGGAAGTTTCCGGGCTCAAAGGTCGCCTGACAAAGTGTCACTCAGTGAACGAGGCCTTCTTGGAGAAGGAAAAGGGCGAACACATTGCACTCACTCCCTTATACCATGAGAAGGTGGACCTGAGGAGTGCTAAGAGAGTGTTAACCACAGATAAATATGAGATGGAAGTGGTCAAGACGAAAATTTGTAGCTGTGAGTCAGCTCAGGGGAAGCATACAGGGTGAAGAAGCTGGAAGTCAGTTGTCCCTGAAACCTGAGCTGGTTGATCGTCTGGAAACCACTGGTGAGACCGAGGCGTCTCGGTACAAGTGCCTCGTAGATGTACCCGAGGATTTGAGGGAAGAATGCACCAGTGAGTCCGTGCATGAGGAGTTTAGGAAGGCCGTGGGAGCCTGTAAGGTGTACTTGACCTCAGAAGCTAACAAGCTGGTGGTCCAATCCACGACCGAAGTCACAGTGAAGAGGGTGGCTATCCTGAGTGACATGCACTGGCGATGTATTCGCACGAAGTGGTTTCTCCGGTTGAATACGGAACAAGCCGTTAGACAACTGGAGTTGATGAGGAAAGCTCACAGTATGCGTGAAGAAGTCATCCGGGTGCCTCATGTTCTGGTGAGGAAGCTTGTTGGGAGAAATGGTCGAGCCATGCAGATGATGGTCAAGAAGTCTGGGGTGGTGAAAGTAAGCAGTCCACGTGATCGTCAGGACTGGATACCCGATGAGGACGGCATAGTATCATTCTCCGCTGTAGGAACAGAGGAAAGCCTGGGATATATGCGCATGCTGTTGACGTACCGAGTGACCTACCTGCGAGAGGTAGAACAGTTGAATCTCGCTAGACTGCGAGTGGATAGACAGCATCATCTGGGTAACAGAAGATGGCAGCCGTCTGGAAATTATGAGACCAGACAGAGAATGGGCCCCCTAAATAACAGAACAGCTATAGCTGGAGTTAGGGACCCTTCAAGATGTCCTGAGAGTAGTGGGCGTGGGTTTAGAGGTAGTGAGACCTCCCGTAACTCAGGTTTGAGCAGCCCATACAAACGACCCAATAGAGGACAGGACAGTACGGTGTCGAACTTGACCTTAGATACCAGGGCATATGAGTCACACCGCTGTATGACTGACCGCTGGGAGCGGGGGAGACCTGACAAGGTTACAACTGACCGCTGGGAGCGGGGGAGCTCTGACAAGCTTACGACCCGGAAAGGTAACCCGACGAAGTCAGTGGCAGTGACAAATGGTAGGTCCCTAAGGAATGGGCTAATGTCGTTGACTAATGTTCCAGGGGCTGAGTAGCACAATTGTAAAGTACATGGTCTCTATGTGAGCTGGGGGTTATAGTGATTGTGTATGTTATGTGTTCAACCCCACAAGTTTGAACAGAGGGGGGGGATATGTAATGCAGCGACTTGCTGGCATTACGGTAATGGTCCAGGATGTTTTTTACCTGACCATGTACGTTTCCCCCTCAGGTGACTGGTCACATGACTGTGACATAGCATAGGTCCTGCACGCACAGAATGTCTGTCTGTTCACATGACTGTGACATTAGAAAGGTCCTGTCAGTATCTGTGTGTGTGTGTGCACGGGATGCATATATAAACCCTGCTTGATGGGAGACAGGTGTGTTCTGTGAGAGAGGCGTAAGGCCTGTTCCCGTGTGTGTGGGACACCGACCGTGTGAGGCCTAGTGAGGCCGAGTGAAGCCTGGTGCCTGAAAGGCAGAGCCTGGATCCTGTGTGGATGCTAGTGGCCTTGGAAGGCAGAGGCTTGAGTAAGAGTCCTGAAAGGCAGAGCTTGGATCCTGTGTGGATGTCAGTGGCCTTTGAGGGAACGACGGCTGGAGACCGCTACCTGGGAAGCCGTAAAGCCACAGTGGTGGCGGAGTAATGGACTGAGACAGCTAAACCCAGCAAAGGTAATACCCTGTGTTATATGGACATTAATATGGACATTGCTATTTTATTACCTTGCTGAAGGCTGTTACTTGGGCCACTTTGGCCTGTCTGCTACTTGAGAGACTCCCGGATGTTAAGTGTGTAAACATGCCGGTGGCGGACTAAGATGGACTGTGTGAACTGTGGTTTATGAAGTAATAAACTGCTGAGCATTGTTTAAAAACGGAAAGACATTGCACGTGTGCATTGATTGTCGCAGCGAAGCGCGTATTCCCCATTATGATGACTAGTGCTGCCTTACAATATATATATATATAGATATATATATATAGATATATATATATATATATCTATATATATATATCTATATATATATATATATAATCTTGTGGGGTTTTTTTTAAAGTATTTTTAAATTTTTTATTTTTATTTAACTTTTTTACTTAGTCCCTCTATGGGACTTTCACTTTCAAGGCTTTGATAACTGTTGTAAAGCATTGCAATGCATGAGCACTGAAATGCTTTATAACTGTCAGTGCTGTACAGACACAATCTTCTTACACCATGCTCTGTGCATCTGGTCTATAATAAGATTGTCGTAGCCTGGTGACCCAGATGTCATCATGATGACTTCGGGTCACCATGCCAATGATCAGGCCCTCGCGATGAAGTAGAGAGGACGCCAATCAGAGAGGAGAGGGAGTTTCTTCCCTCTCCCTGCCTTCTGAATGCTGCAATCGATATCGATTGCATCATTTATGGGATTAAACTGACGAGAGTGGTGTGGGTACTGCTCCTGGCAATGAGAGCTGGGTGTCAGCTGTCATGTCAGCTAAACACCATACTGTGCAAGCAAAATCGCCTGGACGTATGCATACATCCAAGGTCGTGAAGTCCTTCCTATCCAGGACGTATGGATAAGTCTAAGGTCATGAAGGTGTTAAAAAGAGCGAGAGTTGGAAGTATCCACAGTTTGGAATATTTTGTTGTGCCAACCATGTAAGGTAGATGAGATCTGTAAACACTGAGCTTCCATAAAGGATTTCCGTCTGTAAGCTGCAGTTCCATCTAGTCATAAACACTCATTTTTTACAGTCAGTGTTGTGGTTAGTAATCATCTTTAATATATATTCACAACAGTAGATTTGTATAAAAAGTACATAACTCCTTTGTATAAAAAGTACATAACTCCAGTATTAGATAATACTTTAAGGCAGAGAGAAAAAATGAAGAAAGCTAAATTTTCTATCATCATGCAAGAACATTTATCAACCTTTAGGAAGGTAAATGCTGTTCCAAATACATCTTTATTATAGGTCTTTTCAACTATATAATGGCCCTATCTTAAAACACCTCAAATGCCAATCACTGCACAAAGTGACAGTTTAATATCAACATCATATTTCTTAGCAGCTTATTTCTCCCTGAAATCCACATTTTCATTTCCATATATCTCAGTAGAATGGAGCACTCATGCGCTGAGAATGTCACAAACCTATAAAAAGAATTTGGATATGAGATTTATAGGTTTGGTTTGACGTCTTTTTCCAATTTTTAGAATATCTCTATTTCTATTTCTAAGTTATTTTTTTCCCTTTCTTCCATGAGTATTTTTGTGATTATTAAAAATATTGCAAATATAGCACCCTGCATTACCATAGTGGACATTAAGGAAAGAGGCATACAGTAAGACTGAAGCTTGATATGAACACTACAATTTGACAGCAATGTTAACTAGTGTTGAGCCACCCCCGTAGTGTTCGAGTTCGGTTCGGTTCGTCGAACACCCGTGTGTTCGCCGAACAGTTCGTCGAACTGTTCGTCGAACACCTTCGAACACCGTTAAAACCAATGGCAGGCAAACAAAAACACATAGAAACACATAGAAAACACCTTCAAAGGTGTCCAAAAGCTGACAAACTGCTCAGAAGACACAACTAACACATGGAAAAGTGACAAGTACATATAGTCATGCGAAAAGAAAAGAGGTGGAGGAGTAAAAGGAGGGGGAGACACAGATATAGGCATGTCATGCCCTTCTAAAATCCAAAAAGTGAGAAGCCGAGACGGCCAGTCCGCTCCTGCCCGTGCCACCTCCGTGTCGCCGGGTTTGTGCCAGAGCCGCGGTGAACCCTGACGGCCAGCCCCCCTCTCCCAATACTGGTGCCTGTCCGCTGGTGGGTCGAGAGAGCCCCCCTGTGGTGGAGGCAGCTCTAAGCTTTTTAATTTAAATTGTCCCTCTAATTTGAATGAATACACTTTAAATCCATTTACAAGGATCTATTGGAGGGCAAGTCTCATGCCAGCAGCCGCGTAATTCCAGCTCCAGTAGCGTCCACTAAAGCTGCTGCAGTTAAAAAGCTTTTATAAGGATCGAGCTCGGCTGTCCACCGCAAGGCATCCTAGTGCCAGTCCCAGCCCCTATGCCTTGGGGTGCCTCCTGATGCTCTTCACTAAGTATCCCGTGGTCCCGAAGCATTTCCTTTGAAAAAATTAAGTGTCCAAACTACAGGTGGTGTAGCTTGCTTAACAGCCGGGATAATCCGCTGACTAGCAGACACTGCTACTAGGCACAAAGTATTTCCTGGGCTAGATGCAGTTTAAAATTTGTAAGTAGATACTCTCGTTGGATGCTGAGAAAGCATTCCATAGAGTCTCCTGGCACGCCATATATGATTCTCTTAAAAAGCTTGGGGTAGGGGTCTAGGGGACCCTTTTATAGCCAAAATCACGGCCCTGTATCACAATACGTCACCTAGGCTGAAGATAAATGGAACTGTAGCACCGAGGGCTCGGTTGCTACAGACGTATTGCACCTCACCCAGAGGTGTGATATCTCACTCTCAGATAAGGATGGAGTGTGGATCAGGACCCGACACCTGCATGCATTACACCACATTGCCGTGGGGCAGGGCGACCAATATGCCCCTGAGATGGGCACGACAGTCCCTGTCCCTGGCTGGAGTGGGGGGAGGGAACACTGAGGAAGGGGAACCCTGCAGTGCAGGAGCAGGGAGGAAGCAGTTCCTGGGTGCATTGAGAAGGGAGTATAAAAGGTGGGCACCATCTTAGTTCAGTGCAGAGAAGTCTGAGCAGAAGTGGCAGGGAGCAGGGGCTCTGCATGAGCTCTGCTCCGGAGGCGGGCCTAGTAACAGAGGCCCAGGCCTGCAAGAGGGAGAAGGAAGGAAGAGGAGCGGAGAAGGCTCCAGGAACGAGGAATGAAGGGATCCCAGGGGTGCGGACGGGCGAGTCGCCACCGCACGCCCGAATCCACCTGCGTGGAGGGGTCAGGCCAAAGGGGGAGACCAGTCCCCGAACTAGTGGAGGCAGGAAACGACCCTCAGCTAGAAACCGGAGGCTCTGACATTTTATGTGGCGCAGCCCCTTGCTCCACCCGCTAGGAAGGCACCACATAGGGTCAGGGAAACTGGCGCCAAGTTTACCAAGAGGAGGCCCGAGGCAGCCGGACAGAAGTGTTGGTAAGAAAGGCCAGACAAAGGACACACAAAGGGGGTCCTGTGAAGCGCTCCAAAGTTATCTGGGAGTTGTCTGAGCCCCTCACCTGGTGAGCACAGTACGACGTGGGCAGCCGTTACCTGCAGACGTGGTCTGGATAATAAGAACTGTGAGTAATGGCCCTGAACTGCATCACTGACTCCGTGTCGTTACTGCTGCTGCCCTGCACCATCACCCCCATCCTCCGCATACACTGCCCTGAGGCTATACTCCTCCCGTGGGGAGTTATGCTACGCTCTGCTGCACCCACAACACCAGCCTTAGCGGTCTGCCCTGTAGCGGCGGTTCACTCTGACCGCAATCCACGGGTGGCGTAGTCAGACATTTAAACATCAAAACCACATAAATAGTTCCGCCACTGGTTTGACCGCCCTGAGCCACGGAACCGGATCGCCGCCACGAAGACTACAACCACCAGCATCCACCAAAAAGGGTCCGGCTCCGGGTGTCCCAAGGCCCAGGGGGTGCGTCAGAACATTTTCATCACCTTTCACAATCACCAATGGGACAAGGCAGGGATGTCCTCTGTCCACTCTCTTATACATCCTAGTGACGGAGCACCTGCTCTCATCAATTCGCCATAACCCCAATATTAGGTGGATTGAGGTGGGAGGCACCGAGTACAAGTGCTCTCTATTTGCTGATGATGTCCTAGTATATATCACTCAATCACATATATCCATCCCTGCTGTTATGGCTGAAATAGATCACTTTGTTACATGGTAAAATTTTAAAATCAATGCAGCGAAGTCTGAGGCCCTCGATGTCTCCCTCCTTAAATCCATATAGGATTCCATCCAGTCCAACTTTCCCTTTGCCTGGCCCTCACAGGGTATCAAATACTTAGGAATTCCTATTCATAGAGACCTCTCCCATCTATGTTATCTTAATTTTGGGCCCTTTATTGAACAATTCCATACAGACCACGGTTGGCAAGTTAGAACTGTAAGATTCACTACGTGAACCACTGGTGTTTTGTGGAAAAGCACATGTACACCGCGTTCCAAATTATTATGCAAAAAGTGTTTAGGAGTGATAAGGGAAGAATTTGTTTGTTTGTCAGTTAAACTCATTGATGGTGATGTGTGTCAGGGCTCTTTATATCACTGTAAGCAATTGCAGACACCTGTGCTAATTAGTTTGGCAGGTGTGTCCAATAAAGGCAAGACTACTTAAGAAGGCTCTCTCACATTATTAAGCAGCCTACATTTTCTGCCAAAATGGGAAAGAAAAAGGATGTGTCGGCTGCTGAGAAGCAACAAATTGTGGAGTGTTTAGGTCAAGGCATGACTACAATCAACATTGTGCGATGATCAGGATGAAGTGTCTTGGCAATCAAGAAGTATGTAGCTGATTCACAGTACACACGTGTGCGTGCTGATAAGGGCAAATTGAGGACTCTTTCCTACAGGCAATTACGTCAGGTTGAAAGAGCAGCGGCAAAAAAGCCTTGTCATAGCAGCAGACAAGTTTTTGAAGCTGCTTGTGCCTCCAACGTCCCCCGAACAACAAGATGCAGGGTCCTTCAGAGGTTTGCAGCTGTGCATACGCCATCCTGTCGACCTCCTCTATCCACTTCACACAAGCAGAAACGGCTCCAGTGGGCCAAACATTACATGAAGACTGATTTCAAAACTGTTTTGTTCACGGATGAGTGCCGTGCAGCGCTCGATGGTCCAGATGAATGGAGTGGAGGATGGCTGGTTGATGGACACCCCACGCAAACACGGCTACAGCGCCAACAAGGAGGAGGTGGAGTAATGTTTTGGGCTGGAATCATGGGGAGAGAGATTGTCGGCCCCTTTAGGATCCCTGAAGGCGCTAAAGATGAACTCCATAATGTATGTGGATTTTCTCAAACAGCACTTCCTGCCATGGTTCAAGAAGAAGAACCGTGTATTTCACAGCAAGATCATTTTTCTGCATGATAATGCACCATCTCATGCTGCACATAAAACATCTGCATCTCTGGCTGATATGGGCATAAAAGGGGACAAACTTATGGTGTGACCCCCATGCTCCCCTGACCTCTACCCCATTCAGAACCTTTGGAGCATCATTAAAAGGAGTGTCTATGATGGCGGGAGGCAGTTCACATCTAAGCAACAGCTCTGGGAGGGTATTCTGTCCTCATGCAAAACAATTGAAGCAGAAACCATCCAAAACCTGACAAATTCAATGGACGAGAGAGTTCAGAAGCTCCTTTCGAACAAGGGGTCCTATGTGAAAATGTAACATCACCTAGAATAAAGTTTTGAGTTGAAAACTGTTTGATTTCAGTTTCTAACAACCTGCTAATGCTTATAATTTCAAAAATGACCATTTTTTTGGTCTTTATTAAAATGAAAAGGTTGATCGAAAAGTTTGGGGGATCTAAGAGTGTGGCAACCCAGTAGTCATGATTACTTTGAATTCTGACAATATGAGGGTCATGCTGCAGGTAGTGCAGCAAGAAGGCACTTATGTGTCTTGCGCATCTCGGAGCCCCAAAATTATTTTCCGGGCTAGATGCAGCTAAAAATTATTTTTAATTTTAAATCTGGTGAAGCTTATTATAGATGGCCTAATAGGATCAGTGCTGCACACTGCTACAAAGCCCAAATTATTTTCCAGCCAAGATACAGATAAACATGATTAGTAATTTGAAAGCTTAAAACGGTTGGTAGGGTGATTTTAACCAATCATCAAGCTTTTACTCTCCCCAGGATGACACAGGGGTAGAAAAGTCGTTTCGGATCCATGATTTGTTCATCTTTATGAACGTGAGTCTGTCTACATTATCAGTGGAGAGCCGCGTGCGCTTATCTGTCAGCACACCACCAGCAGCGCTGAACACACGTTCAGACAGAACGCTGGCTGCGGGGCATGACAAGATCTCCAAGGCGTAAGTGGCTAGCTCCGGCCATTTATCCAGATTGGAAGCCCAAAAAGAGCAAGGGTCCAGTGACACAGTCGTGGCTTCAATGTTTACTTGGAGATACTCCTGTACCATCGTCTCTAGGCGTTGACTATGTGTCAGACTTCTTGTCTCCTGTGGCCTTGCAAAGGATGGGCTAAAAAAGTGGTGAAATGATTCCGCAAAATTGATGTTACCAGCAGATACTGTGGTTCTGTTACGGTTTGAGTGCTGAACACTTGACGGTCCCACGGTTGGCAAGTTGGAACTGTGAGATTCACTACGTGCACCACTGGTATTTTGTGGAAAAGCACATGTAAGATTCTGCAACAGTCTCTGCTGATACTCCTGCATGCGTGCATCCCTTTCTATGGCAGGAATAATTTCGGCAAATTTACTTTTGTACCGGGGATCTAACAGTGTGGCAACCCAGTAGTCAGGATTATTTCTAATTCTCACAATTCGAGGGTCATGTTGCAGGTAGTGCAGCAAGAAGGCACTCATGTGTGTTGCGCATCCAGGAGCACCAAGTCCCTGTTGTGTTGGTGGCGAGGTAACAATCATGCTTCCTTCCTCTGTCCTCTCCCCCCAACCTCGCACAACAGAAATGTGATCAAGGTCTCCCTCATCTGATGAGTCTTCCATCAGTTCGTCCTCCACTTCTTCCTGGGCTCCTGCACCTTCCTCACTAGTTTGGCTGCTACCATGCGCCCTGGTTAAACCATCTCCCCCACCCTCACATGCCTGCCGCCTTGGTGCTGCCGACCGTCTGGACCTTGCAGATGTTAGCCCTTCCGCATACAACTCCTCCTCCTCTACTTCCTCCACCTCCTCTTGTGCCACCACCTGACTCCGAATTCTGTTTAACATGTGCTCCAGCATGTAAATCACCGGAATAGTCATGCTGATAATGGCATCGTCAGCACTAAACATCTTCGTCGCCATTTCAAAACTGTGCAGAAGGGTGCATAGGTCCCTGATCTGAGACCACTCCTCCAGCGTGATTTGCCCCACCTCTGAATCTCGTTGGCCCAGGCTATACGTCAGAACGTATTGCACCAGGGCTTGTCGGTGCTGCCACAGTCGCTGCAACATGTGCAGAGTTGAATTCCACCGGGTAGGCACATCGCATTTTAGCCGGTGAAGTGGCAGGCCCAACGACTTCTGTAGAGATGTAAGTCGCTGAGCTGCGGGATGCGAACGGCGGAAGTGAGCACACAGCGACCGTGCCCTCTGCAGAAGGCCATCTAGTCTGGGATAGTGGGCTAAAAATTGCTGGACAACCAGGTTCAACACGTGAGCCATACAAGGCACGTGTGTGACATTGCCCCGGCGAAGGGCCGCACCCAGGTTTGCAGCATTGTCGCACACGGCCTTCCCTGGTTTCAGGTCCAGTGGAGACAACCATTCATGAAATTGGTTCTCCAGAGCTGACCACAACTCCTCAGCTGTGTGACTCACATTTCCCAGACATTTCAATGTAAAAACCGCCTGATGACGTTGAGCTGTACTGGCAGCATAGTAAGGAGGTGTGCAGGATCCCTTCTGCGCAGTTAGAAAGCTTGTGGCATGACCAGACAGGCTTTGGGTGCAGGTGGAAGACCGAGAGGAGGCTGAGGAGGCAGAAGCAGTGGAGGAAAAATGACATAAAGAGGATTGACGCACAACTCGTGGGGACGGCAAGACTTGGACAGCAGCCCCTTGTCCTGCTGTCACCATAGTTACCCAGTGCCCAGTCAGCGACATGTAACGCCCCTGTCCATGCCTACTCGTCCAAGTGTCTGTGGTGAAATGCACCCTGTCACACACAGAGTTTCTCAAAGAAGCGGTGATGTTGTGTGCGACATGCTGGTGGAGCGCAGGCACACCTTTCTTTGAGAAGTAGTGCCGACTGGGCATCTGGTACTTTGGCACTGCGACGGACATAAGGTCTTGAAAATCCTCTGTGTCCACCAGGCGGAAAGGCAGCATTTCTGTAGCCAAGAGCTTGCAGATGGTGAAATTCAACCTCTTAGCTTTCTCATGGCTAGGAGGAAATGGTCTTTTACTTGTCCACATCTGAGGGACCGAGGGCTGGCTATTGTGCTTAGACGGGGTTGATAAGGGTGTACCCGGCAAACTGCCGGTCTGTGAGGAAGATGCAGGCGGACATGTTAGGTTGCCTTGATCCAAAGGTGGTGCTATCGATGTCGGACAGCGCTCAAGACCAGCTGGTGTTACCACCTCCAAAGAAAATGATGACCTGCCAATCACGCTGGCTGTTGCGGGTAAAGAGGTGGCAGGTCTGCGCCCCAAAACAGGTGTGACTGCTGTCCCCCCAGTCACAGAGGATGAAGAGGCCGCGGATGCACAAGATATGGCAGACGGTGGTTGGCCCGGCCGGCTAGACCGCATTGTAGCACACTGAGCTTCCCACTGCAACTTATGCTTCATGTCCATGTGCCGGTTCATGCATGAAGTACTCAAACTATGTATTTTTTGGCCTCTACTTAGCTTTTGCTGACAAATGTTACAGATAACACGAGTTGGGTCATCTTTATCGATCTGAAAAAATGCCCAGGCTATGCAAGGCTTAGCACCCATGCGACCTGAAGAGCCACCACGACTTGTGGTGAGAGGCAGAGTTGTGTTTGAGGATGCAGTTGTTGACGTGCTTCCAGTACTACGTCTCTGTCCAGGAAGGCGCAACCTGACCTCGTCGTCACTAGCATCTTCCTCCACCTCCTCTGCTGACCTCATCTCTTGGCTGACTGTGGGTTGACAGTAAGTGGGATCTCCGACCTCATCATCATCACCCTGTGCGTTATCACACCCGTCGTCCTCAGAGCCAACCTGTTCCTGCCCTGACAAAAAACTAAAGTTGTCGCTCCAATCAGGTATTTGAGTCTTATCATCGTCTTCCTCATTGTCTCCACCAACAGGAGTTACAGTTTGGGAATGAGGGTCTACATTATGGTCAGAACCTTCTGCGTCTGGTCCTGGATCCGACTCATAAAGATTCTGGGCATCAGTGCAGATCATTTCCTCGTCTGGATTCACAGAAGCGCTGGAGTCGACCTCTGATTCCCAGGCTATAGTATGAGTAAACAGCTCTGCAGACTCAACCATCTGTTCTACCTCATACTCAGACGGGCAGCTGGAGATTTGGGAGCTGTGAGGAAGCAAGTGCGATTTGGGTGACACCTTTGAGGACTGGAGTATTTGTGATGTTGAAGTTGATGTGGAGGAGAGCCCACTTAAAGGAGCACTTGATATCCGTTGAAGCACCTGCTGTTTTTGTGCCTCATCTGGAATTTGTAGCGATTGGCGTGGCCGTAAGAAAGGGATCTTATCACATTGTCCGCTAAAAGAAGTAGAGATTTTAGTTTGGCTGGAAGATGGTCTTTCTTCTGCACCTACCCCACGGACACAACCTTTTTTCCCCTTCCCAACACGCCTATTCCCCTTTCCACCAGCAGCAGGCCTTTCTCCACTTATTTTGGTGGTTAACTAATTCACAACTCTGGAGTTGTTTGCACAAAAAAACAATGGATGGTAACCGAGCAGAGCTGAGTGGCCAAACTGTGGTATTAGGCCAAAACTATTGGCTGGGTTAGATGCAGAAAAAAATTATTTTTAATTTGCAACCTGATGGAGGTCAGTATAGATGGACTAATAGACCAAGTCCCACACACCGCTAGACGCCCAAATATTTTTTCAGAGCTAGATGCAGAAAAAAATTATTTTTAATTTGCAACCTGATGGAGGTCAGTATAGATGGACTAATAGACCAAGTCCCACACACTGCTAGAAGCCCAAATATTTTTTCAGAGCTAGATGCAGAAAAAAATTATTTTTAATTTGCAACCTGATGGAGGTCAGTATAGATGGACTAATAGACCAAGTCCCACACACTGCTAGAAGCCCAAATATTTTTTCAGAGCTAGATGCAGAAAAAAATTATTTTTAATTTGCAACCTGATGGAGGTCAGTATAGATGGACTAATAGAACAAGTCCCACACGCTGCTAGAAGCCCAAATATTTTTTCAGAGATAAATGAAGAAAAAAATTATTTTTAATTTGCAACCTGATGGAGGTCAGTATAGATGGACTAATAGACCAAGTCCCACACACTGCTAGAAGCCCAAATATTTTTTCAGAGCTAGATGCAGAAAAAAATTATTTTTAATTTGCAACCTGATGGAGGTCAGTATAGATGGACTAATAGAACAAGTCCCACACGCTGCTAGAAGCCCAAATATTTTTTCAGAGATAAATGAAGAAAAAAATTATTTTTAATTTGCAACCTGATGGAGGTCAGTATAGATGGACTAATAGACCAAGTCCCACACACTGCTAGAAGCCCAAATATTTTTTCAGAGCTAGATGCAGAAAAAAATTATTTTTAATTTGCAACCTGATGGAGGTCAGTATAGATGGACTAATAGACCAAGTCCCACACACCGCTAGAAGCCCAAATATTTTTTCAGAGCTAGATGCAGAAAAAAATTATTTTTAATTTGCAACCTGATGGAGGTCAGTATAGATGGACTAATAGACCAAGTCCCACACACCGCTAGAAGCCCAAATATTTTTTGAGAGCTAGATGCAGAAAAAAATTATATTCAATTTGCAACCTGCTGGACGTCAGTATAGAAGGACTAATAGAACAAGTCCCACACACTGCTAGAAGCCCAAATATTTTTTCAGAGCTAAATGAAGAAAAAAATTATTTTTAATTTGCAACCTGATGGAGGTCAGTATAGATGGACTAATAGACCAAGTCCCACACACTGCTAGAAGCCCAAATATTTTTTCAGAGCTAGATGCAGAAAAAAATTATTTTTAATTTGCAACCTGATGGAGGTCAGTATAGATGGACTAATAGACCAAGTCCCACACACTGCTAGAAGCCCAAATATTTTTTCAGAGCTAGATGCAGAAAAAAATTATTTTTAATTTGCAACCTGATGGAGGTCAGTATAGATGGACTAATAGAACAGGTCCCACACGCTGCTAGCAGCCCAAATATTTTTTCAGAGATAAATGAAGAAAAAAATTATTTTTAATTTGCAACCTGATGGAGGTCAGTATAGATGGACTAATAGACCAAGTCCCACACACTGCTAGAAGCCCAAATATTTTTTCAGAGCTAGATGCAGAAAAAAAATATTTTTAATTTGCAACCTGATGGAGGTCAGTATAGATGGACTAATAGACCAAGTCCCACACACCGCTAGAAGCCCAAATATTTTTTCAGAGCTAGATGCAGAAAAAAATTATATTCAATTTGCAACCTGCTGGACGTCAGTATAGAAGGACTAATAGAACAAGTCCCACACACTGCTAGAAGCCCAAATATTTTTTCAGAGCTAAATGAAGAAAAAAATCATTTTTAATTTGCAACCTGATGGAGGTCAGTATAGATGGACTAATAGACCAAGTCCCACACACTGCTAGAAGCCCAAATATTTTTTCAGAGCTAGATGCAGAAAAAAATTATTTTTAATTTGCAACCTGATGGAGGTCAGTATAGATGGACTAATAGACCAAGTCCCACACACTGCTAGAAGCCCAAATATTTTTTCAGAGCTAGATGCAGAAAAAAATTATTTTTAATTTGCAACCTGATGGAGGTCAGTATAGATGGACTAATAGACCAAGTCCCACACACTGCTAGAAGCCCAAATATTTTTTCAGAGCTAGATGCAGAAAAAAATTATTTTTAATTTGCAACCTGATGGAGGTCAGTATAGATGGACTAATAGAACAAGTCCCACACGCTGCTAGAAGCCCAAATATTTTTTCAGAGATAAATGAAGAAAAAAATTATTTTTAATTTGCAACCTGATGGAGGTCAGTATAGATGGACTAATAGACCAAGTCCCACACACTGCTAGAAGCCCAAATATTTTTTCAGAGCTAGATGCAGAAAAAAATTATTTTTAATTTGCAACCTGATGGAGGTCAGTATAGATGGACTAATAGAACAAGTCCCACACGCTGCTAGAAGCCCAAATATTTTTTCAGAGATAAATGAAGAAAAAAATTATTTTTAATTTGCAACCTGATGGAGGTCAGTATAGATGGACTAATAGACCAAGTCCCACACACTGCTAGAAGCCCAAATATTTTTTCAGAGCTAGATGCAGAAAAAAATTATTTTTAATTTGCAACCTGATGGAGGTCAGTATAGATGGACTAATAGACCAAGTCCCACACACTGCTAGAAGCCCAAATATTTTTTCAGAGCTAGATGCAGAAAAAAATTATTTTTAATTTGCAACCTGATGGAGGTCAGTATAGATGGACTAATAGAACAAGTCCCACACGCTGCTAGAAGCCCAAATATTTTTTCAGAGATAAATGAAGAAAAAAATTATTTTTAATTTGCAACCTGATGGAGGTCAGTATAGATGGACTAATAGACCAAGTCCCACACACTGCTAGAAGCCCAAATATTTTTTCAGAGCTAGATGCAGAAAAAAATTATTTTTAATTTGCAACCTGATGGAGGTCAGTATAGATGGACTAATAGACCAAGTCCCACACACCGCTAGAAGCCCAAATATTTTTTCAGAGCTAGATGCAGAAAAAAATTATTTTTAATTTGCAACCTGATGGAGGTCAGTATAGATGGACTAATAGACCAAGTCCCACACACCGCTAGAAGCCCAAATATTTTTTGAGAGCTAGATGCAGAAAAAAATTATATTCAATTTGCAACCTGCTGGACGTCAGTATAGAAGGACTAATAGAACAAGTCCCACACACTGCTAGAAGCCCAAATATTTTTTCAGAGCTAAATGAAGAAAAAAATTATTTTTAATTTGCAACCTGATGGAGGTCAGTATAGATGGACTAATAGACCAAGTCCCACACACTGCTAGAAGCCCAAATATTTTTTCAGAGCTAGATGCAGAAAAAAATTATTTTTAATTTGCAACCTGATGGAGGTCAGTATAGATGGACTAATAGACCAAGTCCCACACACTGCTAGAAGCCCAAATATTTTTTCAGAGCTAGATGCAGAAAAAAATTATTTTTAATTTGCAACCTGATGGAGGTCAGTATAGATGGACTAATAGAACAGGTCCCACACGCTGCTAGCAGCCCAAATATTTTTTCAGAGATAAATGAAGAAAAAAATTATTTTTAATTTGCAACCTGATGGAGGTCAGTATAGATGGACTAATAGACCAAGTCCCACACACTGCTAGAAGCCCAAATATTTTTTCAGAGCTAGATGCAGAAAAAAAATATTTTTAATTTGCAACCTGATGGAGGTCAGTATAGATGGACTAATAGACCAAGTCCCACACACCGCTAGAAGCCCAAATATTTTTTCAGAGCTAGATGCAGAAAAAAATTATATTCAATTTGCAACCTGCTGGACGTCAGTATAGAAGGACTAATAGAACAAGTCCCACACACTGCTAGAAGCCCAAATATTTTTTCAGAGCTAAATGAAGAAAAAAATCATTTTTAATTTGCAACCTGATGGAGGTCAGTATAGATGGACTAATAGACCAAGTCCCACACACTGCTAGAAGCCCAAATATTTTTTCAGAGCTAGATGCAGAAAAAAAATATTTTTAATTTGCAACCTGATGGAGGTCAGTATAGATGGACTAATAGACCAAGTCCCACACACTGCTAGAAGCCCAAATATTTTTTCAGAGCTAGATGCAGAAAAAAATTATTTTTAATTTGCAACCTGATGGAGGTCAGTATAGATGGACTAATAGAACAAGTCCCACACGCTGCTAGAAGCCCAAATATTTTTTCAGAGATAAATGAAGAAAAAAATTATTTTTAATTTGCAACCTGATGGAGGTCAGTATAGATGGACTAATAGACCAAGTCCCACACACTGCTAGAAGCCCAAATATTTTTTCAGAGCTAGATGCAGAAAAAAATTATTTTTAATTTGCAACCTGATGGAGGTCAGTATAGATGGACTAATAGACCAAGTCCCACACACCGCTAGAAGCCCAAATATTTTTTCAGAGCTAGATGCAGAAAAAAATTATATTCAGTTTGCAACCTGATGGAGGTCAGTATAGATGGACTAATAGAATGATGCTATGCCCAAAAGATTTTACTTCACTAGGTGCAGTAAAAAAATTGGTATTCTATACACAGGTGGTATATCTTGCAACACAGATAGGCTACTCCACTGACTAACACACTCTGCAATAGGCCAAAAAGGATTAGCTTTGCTAGATTCAGCCAAATGCTGTGAAAAAAACTTGCACAGCACTGGCACAGACCTGCCTGGCAAAAACTGATAGGAACTGATGTAACCTAGTCCTGAAAAGGACTCCAATTACAATTAGTCTTTACTCCCACAATCTTCTATTTAAGAGCACAGACCTGCCTGATAAAAGTCGTAGGAAATGCTGTAACCTAGTCCTTAAAAGGACTGCAATCACAACTATTCCCTACTCCCAAGCTATCTGTATATTTGTGCGAAAATTGGCTTGAAATTAACAAGGTATAGCGCACACAGCAACAGCGGTGCCGTCTAACACGCAGCTGCAGCAGTGAGAAAATGGTGGCGACGGGGAAAATGGCTTGGTCTTATAGGGCAAGGACATGTGACATACACTGCCAATCACACATGCCCTTGCTTGTGTGAAAAAAAGCACTTCGCTCCGTGTGTGCGCTGCTGATAGGCTGACAGATTGCACCTCCCCACTGCAAATGCGGGAAAGAGAAGAAAAAATGGAGATCTTCATTGTTCCTGCAGAGATCCATCCCCTGCCCCTCCCCCCGCCCCGCTGTACACTCAAACTGCGTATTAACATTAATTTTCATCATTACTGAGAAAAAATCCAGTTATGATTTTGGTGCACGAACAGTTATCGAACATAACCTCGAACAGCCGAATTTTTCTCAAATTGTTCGTGTTCGCCGACCGGCTCGAACACCGCCCAAAACAGCTCGAATTTGAGATTGGCGAACAGTTCGAGTAGAACAACGCTCATCTCTAATGTTAACTTATGGGACTGAGACCTAGTCCTATAGCCAGGGGTGGATTAAGAGTAGCAAGGACCCCTGGCAGTTTAGAAGGTGCGGCCCCCCCCCCTCACACACACACACCTGATGTATTACATGTCACATGATCCCTTGGGCTAGATCATGTGATAGTTCACGTGAAATTTGGCACAATATTAATTATAATAATTTTTTTTAGGCTGTGTGCCCACTATGCATTTTTTAAGCAATTCTGCTGCAGAAACGCTTAAAAAACGCTTGGTAGAAGGTCTGCCATGTTCCCCAATGATAATCCACATGTGCTGTGCACATGCTGCGGAAATTTCTGCTGCGGATTATCATTGCGGAAAAATCCGCAGCATTATCAATTATTTTGCGGAAGCTCGGCGTTTTCGCCGCCATTGACTTGCATTGGACCGCATAATATCCGCATCACTGCATCTGTACATGCGGATTCCATGCGTTTCAATGTGCGGATGGTACCCGGGTTTGGAGGAGAGGAGACTCTCCTCCGCACCCGGGTACCATAGTACCTGTTAAAAAAAAAGAATAAAATAAAAAATAAATATTATACTTACCTTCTGATGGCCCCTGGTGTTTTTATCCGATGCGTCCTGGCTTGCCGGCAGCTCACGATGGTCTGAAAAGGACCTGCCGTGACGTAATTTAATCAAGTGACGGGTCACGCGACCGCTGACGTCGGCAGGCCGTCAGAAGGTAAGTATATATTTATTTTTTACCATTCTTTTTCTGGTCACACTATATAAATCCATGCCAGTTGCATGGATTTATATAGTGTGACCAAGTTGTCAAGCACTTTCCAAGTGATGCTAAAATCCCTTGGAAAAGCGCTTGATAACCCGCATGTGGAAATGCAAGTGAAGAACGCTTCACATCCGCATGTCCCTGGCAGGAAAAACACATGTAAAATCCGCATGCGTTTTTTCTGCCAGGGAGATGCAGAAACACTCAAAAAAAATCCGGAGCATTTCTGCATCGTTGGCACATAGCCTTACATTAATAGTATGACTCAATATTGAGCACACGTAGCCATCTAAACACGGCGGGAAGCCGCACAGCGCCATCTATACACAGCGGGAGACCGCACGTAGCCATCTCTAAACAGCGGGAGGCCGCACGTAGCCATCTATACACAGCGGGAGGCCGCACGGCGCCATCTATAAAAAGCGGGAGGCCGCACGGCGCCATCTATACACAGCGGGAGGCCGCACGACGCCATCTATATACAGCGGGAGGCCGCACGGCGCCATCTATGCACAGCGGGAGGCCGCACGTAGCCATCTATACACAGCGGGAGGCCGCACGTAGCCATCTCTAAACTGCGGGAGGCCACACGGTGCCATCTATACACAGCGGGAGGCCGCACGGCACCATCTATACACAGCGGGAGGCCGCACGGCGCCATCTATACACAGCGGGAGCCCGCACGTAGCCATCTATACACAGCGGGAGGCCACACGGCGCCATCTATACACAGCGGGAAGCCGCACGGCGCCATCTATACACAGCAGGGGGCCGCACGGCGCCATCTATACACAGCGGGAGCCCGCACGGCGCCATCTATACACAGCGGGAGGCTGCACGGCACCATCTATACACAGCGGGAGGCCGCACGGCACCATCTATACACAGCGGGAGGCCACACGGCGCCATCTATACACAGCGGGAGGCCGCACGGCACCATCTATACACAGCGGGAGGCCACACGGCGCCATCTATACACAGCGGGAGCCCGCACGGCGCCATCTATACACAGCGGGAGGCCGCACGCGCCATCTATACACAGCAGGAGGCCGCACGTAGCCATCTATACACAGCGGGAGGCCACACGGTGCCATCTATACACAGCGGGAAGCCGCACGGCGCCATCTATACACAGCAGGAGGCCGCACGGCGCCATATATACGCAGCAGGAGGCCGCACGGTGCCATCTATACACAGCAGGAGGCCGCATGTAGCCATCTATATACAGCGGGAGGCCACACGGCGCCATCTATACACAGCAGGAGGCCGCACGGCGCCATATATACACAGCAGGAGGCCGCACGGTGCCATCTATACACAGCAGGAGGCCGCATGTAGCCATCTATACACAGCGGGAGGCCACACGGCGCCATCTATACACAGCAGGAGGCCGCACGTAGCCATCTATACACAGTGGGAGGCCGCACGGCGCCATCTATAAACAGCGGGAGGCCGCACGGCGCCATCTATACACAGCGGGAGCCCGCACGGCGCCATCTATACACAGCGGGAGGCCACACGTAGCCATCTATACACAGCGGGAGGCCGCACGGCACCATCTATACACAGCGGGAGGCCGCACGGCACCATCTATAAACAGCGGGAGGCCGCACGGCGCCATCTATACACAGCGGGAGCCCGCACGGCGCCATCTATACACAGCGGGAGGCTGCACGGCGACATCTATACACAGCGGGAGGCCACACGGCGCCATCTATACACAGCGGGAGGCCGCACGTAGCCATCTATACACAGCGGGAGGCCGCACGGCACCATCTATACACAGCGGGAGCCCGCACGGCGCCATCTATACACAGCGGGAGGTCGCACGCGCCATCTATACACAGCGGGAGGCTGCACGGCACCATCTATACACAGCGGGAGGCCGCACGGCACCATCTATACACAGCGGGAGGCCACACGGCGCCATCTATACACAGCGGGAGCCCGCACGGCGCCATCTATACACAGCGGGAGGCCGCACGCGCCATCTATACACAGCGGGAGGCCGCACGTAGCCATCTATACACAGCGGGAGGCCACACGGTGCCATCTATACACAGCGGGAAGCCGCACGGCGCCATCTATACACAGCAGGAGGCCGCACGGCGCCATATATACACAGCAGGAGGCCGCACGGTGCCATCTATACACAGCAGGAGGCCGCATGTAGCCATCTATACACAGCGGGAGGCCACACGGCGCCATCTATACACAGCAGGAGGCCGCACGGCGCCATATATACACAGCAGGAGGCCGCACGGTGCCATCTATGCACAGCGGGAGGCCACACGGCGCCATCTATACACAGCAGGAGGCCGCACTTAGCCATCTATGCACAGTGGGAGGCCGCAAGGCGCCATCTATGCACAGCGGGAGGCCACACGGCGCCATCTATACACAGCTGGAGGCCACACGGTGCCATCTATACACAGCGGGAGGCCGCACGGCATCATCTATTCACAGCAGGAGGCCGCACTGCGCTATCTATACACAGCAGGAGGCCGCATGGCGCCATCTGTACACAGTTGGAGGCCGCATGGCGCCATCTATACACAGCGGGAGGCCGCACAGTGCCCCCCCCAGAGAAAGCGGGAGGTCGCACGCAGTCACGCACACACAAACATATACAGACATATACATACACGCAAAAACACATTTGAAACACAAAAATACATATAAACAGACATCACACAATGATATCTGCCTGCACACACTCACTCACTCAATCACACATACACACACTCACTCTCACACAATCACATTCTCTCTCACACACGCACTCACACACACACAGACACACACACAGACACACACAGACTCACCATCCACCGGCTCGGCTCCAGTCCTGTTCCTCTCCGGTGGTAAGTAGCAGTGCAGGGCGCACACTGCGTGACGTCACAGCCAGGAGACACGGCCGTGCACAGGGCCGTGTCTCCTAGCAGTGACGTGGCCGGGCCTGCACAGGGAAGTTAACTGCTGCAGCGCTGGCCCGGACGGAGAAGAAGCAGCGTCCGTGCACCGCTGCTGGGGGAGCGGTCCGGGGGCCCCCCTGCCACTGTCTGCCAGTATGTGCCGCGGCGCCGCACATATAATGAGGGCAATCTGGGCCCTGTCAGGTTTAATAAGTGGGATTTCTTGCCTTATAAATGGGGTTGGGATCATCAGTTGTGTTGTGCAGAAGTCTGGTGGATACACAGCTGATAGTCCTACTGAATAGACTGTTAGAATTTATATTATGGAAAGAAAAAAGCAGCTAAGTAAAGAAAAACGAGTGGCCATCATTACTTTAAGAAATGAAGGTCAGTCAGTGCGAAAAATTGGGAAAACTTTGAAAGTGTCCCCAAGTGCAATTGCAAAAACCGTCAAGCACTACAAAGCAACTGGCTCACATGAGGACCGCACCGGGAAAGGAAGACCAAGAGTCACCTCTGCTTCTGAGGATAAGTTTATCCGAGTCATCAGCCTCAGAAATCACAGGTTAACAGCAGCTCAGATTAGAGACCAGGTCAATGCCACACAGAGTTCTAGCAGCAGACACATCTCTTCAACAACTGTTAAGAGGAGACTTTGTGCAGCAGGCCTTCATGGTAAAATAGCTGCTAGGAAACCACTGCTAAGGACAGGCAACAAGCAGAAGAGACTTGTTTGGGCTAAAGAACACAAGGAATGGACATTAGACTAGTGGAAATCTGTGCTTTGGTCTGATGAGTCCAAATTTGAGATCTTTGGTTCCAACCACTGTGTCTTTGTGTGACGCAGGAAAGGTGAACAGATGGATTCTGCATGCCTGGTTCCAACCGTGAAGCATGGAGGAGGAGGTGTGATGGTGTGGGGGTGCTTTGCTGGTGACACTGTTGGGGATTTATTCAAAATTGAAGGCATACTGAACCAGCATGCCTGCCACAGCATCTTGCAGCAGAATGCTATTCCATCCGGTTTGCGTTTAGTTGGACCATCATTTATTTTTCAACAGGACAATGACCCCAAGCACACCTCCAGGCTGTGTAAGGGCTATTTGAGCAAGAACGAGAGTGATGGGGTGCTACGCCAGATGACCTGGCCTCCGCAGTCACCAGACCTGAACCCAATCGAGATGGTTTGGGGTGAGCTGGATTGCAGAGTGAAGGCAAAAGGGCCAACAAGTGCTAAGCATCTCTGGGAACTCCTTCAAGATTGTTGGAAGACCATTTCCGGTGACTACCTCTTGAAGCTCATCAAGAGAATGCCAAGAGTGTGCAAAGCAGTCATCAAAGCAAAAGGTGTCTACTTTGAAGAACCTAGAATTTAAGACATATTTTCAGTTGTTTCACAGTTTTTTGTTAAGTATATAATTCCACATGTGTTAATTCATAGTTTTGATGCCTTCAGTGTGAATGTACGATTTTCAGAGTCATGAAAATACAGAAATTTCTTTAAATGAGAAGATGTGCCCAAACTTTTGGTCTGCACTGTAAATCTATGCAAACGGAATGGATTTATATAGTATGACCGAAAGAATGTTAAAAAATAAAAATCATACTTACCTTCCGATGGCCCCTGGAGTCTTTATTCGATGCATCTCGGCATGCCAGCAGTTCGCGGAACACTGAAGGACCTGCCGACGTCAGCGGTCGCGTGACCCATCACATGACTAAATGACGTCAGCGCAGGTCCTTGAGTCCACCGCGATCTGCCGGCAAGCCAAGACAAGCACACCGGGGGCCATCAGAAGGTAAGTATAATATTTATTTTTTATTTTATTCTTTTTTTTACAGGTTTTATGATACCCGGGTCTGGAGGAGAGTCTCCTCCTCTCCAGACCCGGGTACCATCCGCACATTGAAACGCTTGGATTCCGCATCTACAGATGCAGTGATGCAGAATCCAAGCTTTCCAATGCAAGTCAATGGCGGCGAAAAAGCAGCGCTTCCGCAAAATAATTGGTAGTGCTGCGTTTTTTTCCACAAGGATAATCCGCAGTGGAAATTTCTGCAGCATGTGCACAGCACATGCAGATTATCATTGGGGAACATGGCAGGCCTTCTACCAAGCATTTTTTAAGCGTTTCTGCAGCTGAATTGCCGCTGTGGAAACGCTTAAAAAACACATCGTGGGCACACAGCCTAAGGACACCACTTGTCAATTAGGGTTGGGGTGCAGAGAGACTTTTTGTAAAAAAAAACAACAGTATTTACTATAACAGACAATGCACGAGTGGTACTAATAACTCCTCTTTAAGTCAAGTCACTCACTGGGGATGTCTAAACAAAAATGTAATCATTCTCTTTCTTCAAGAGGGTCCAGAATGGGTCTAGAAAATTTTTATATTCTCTGGCCGACAACTATATTTTTTAAAAGGTGGAAGAGTGAACAAGAGGATCTGCCATGTTGACCTAATTCTTATCAAGAGGGAGGAAATGGTTGAGGAAGTCAAGGTGACTGGGAATTTAGGAGGCAGCGATCATGCTATCCTCAAATTTTGGATTACAAGAGGAGGAAGACCTACGAGGACTCAGACTTTAAGGTTGGACTTCAGAATGGGAGATTTGAATGAACTCAGGAACAGGGTAGGAAAGGTTCAATGGCTGAATGTTCTAAAGAAATATCCAAGAAGGATTGGAGATTTTGCTAAATGAAATTCTCACTGCACAATCAGTAACAATCCCAAAATGAAGGAAAAATTTAAAGCGTTTAAAGAGTCCAGTATGGAAGAACATAGAACTTAAATACTTGCTAAAAAGGAAAAAAGAAATGTATATCAAAAGGAAAGAGGGTGACATATCTAAAGAAAAATATAATGCTGTCTGCAGGGAATGCAGAGCAAGTGTTAGAAGAGCTAAAGCCAGTAATGAAGTGAGGCTTGCAAGGGAGACTAAAAGCAATAAAAAAGGATTTTGGGGGTATGTCAAAAACATAAGAAAACTCAAATATGCTATAGGATTTTCACAGGATGAAAAATCTGAAGTGGTCAAAAATGATGTTGAGATGGCTGAGCTTTTAAATTCCTATTTTGCATTTGTGCTCTCTAAGAAAGCAAATGTAACATCAACTGATTTTCACTGTGCTATTCAAGGAATGAAAGAATCCACACTATCCATAAAAAGGGAGATAGTGAGGGAACACTTAGCTATTTTAAATATTTTTTATATCTCTTGGTCCATATGAATTACATCCTAGGCTTCTGAAAGAAATAGCAGAGGAAATTTCAGAGCCACTAGCCAGAATTTTTGAAAATTCCCAGAGAACAGGAGAAGTCCAAGAAGATTTGAGAAGGGCACATGTTGTCCCTATCTTCAAAAAAGGAAAGAAGATGTAGCCAGGAAATTACAGATCAGTGAGCCTTACTTCTATACCAGGAAAGATCTTTGAACAAATTATTAAACAGCATGTACATAAGTACTTGGATAAGAATACAGTAATTAACTAAAGCTAGCATGGGGTTGTAGCAAACAAGTCATGCCAGACTAATCTAAGTATGATGGAATTACTGACTGGGTAGATCAGGGAAATGCGGTATATATAGTATATCTTGACTTTTGCAAAGCATTTGCTAAAGTATCTCATACTATCCTTATTGAAAAAATTACCAAATACAGGATTGGCAAGGCTATGGTTAGGTGGATTCATAACTGGCTCCGTTATCATACTAAAAGAGTGGTAATAAATGGTTGCACATCCAATTGGAAGAGTGTTTCAAGTGGGGTAGCACAAGCCTTTGTCTTGGCCGCAGTGTTGTTCAACATTTTTGTAAATTATCTAGATAAAGGAACTGTAAGTAAGCTAATCAAATTTGCAGACGATGCAAATCTAGGTGGACACTAGAGAAGACAGAGAAAGGATTCACAAGGATCTACATACGCTTGAACAATGGGCAGTGACTAATAGAATGATATTTAACAAGGAGAAATGCAAGATTCTACATTTAGGTAAGAAAACAAAAATGACATCTACAGAATGGGAGGGACAGGACTAAGCAACAGCACATGTGAAAAAACTTTGGTATTCTAGTAGATCACAGACTGCACATGCCTCAACAGTGTGATACAGCAGCACAAAAGTCAAACACAGTTCTGGGATGTATTAAAGGAAGCATAAAGTCTAGATCATGAGAAGTAATTATCCCCCTCTACTCCTTCTTGGTCAGACCTCATCTGGAATACTGTGTCCAGTTCTGGGTATCACATTTTAAAAAAAGACATTGAAAAACTGGAGCAAATTCAGAGAAGAGCTACCAGGATAGTGAGCGGACTTCAAACTATGTCCTATGAAGAACAGTTAAATGATCTGGGAATATTTAGCATGCAAAAAAAGAAGGCTGAGAGGAGACTTAATAGCTGTCTACAAATATTTGAAGGGATGTCACAGTGTAGAGGGATCATCCTTATTCTTATTTACACATGGAAACATGAGAAGCAATGAAATAAAACTGAAAGGAAGAACATACAGATTAGATATTAGAAAAATCTTTTTGATAGTGAGGGTGGTCAATGAGCAGAACAGGCTGCCCTGAGAGGCGGTGAGTTCTCTTTCAAAGGAAGTCTTCAAACAGAGGCTGGACAGACATCTGTCTGACATGGTTTAGTGAATCCTTCGTTGAGCGTGGTATCCCTTCCAACTCTAACATACTATGATTCTGTAAAGTCCTCCATCAAGCCAGTTGTTGCTGAAACATGTCTGTACTCTCCATACTGCATGCATCATCAGCATATTTAGCACAATAAATAATTTCAGTCACCAAACCAGACCCCTAAATTAATTAATAGCCTGACAAGAACCTTAACTTATTGTGGACCCCATACCAGATCCCACTCCAAACCAACCTAACAAATGCAAATCCCAACCGTCTTAAACACATAAAACTCAGGACGGAGTCCTAAATAAATCCAGAACCCTAAACTATTACATAATCCAGACAGTTACATGCAACTTGACAGTGAAGCATTTAGCTTCTGCTGCAAGCATGTTTTTGACCCCTTAACCAAATATGTTCAGATCATTATAGCTCCTTAGAGAATAAAAGGTGCTGTACAATTTTAAGGATCTGTTGCTGCTCAGTCCCCATTACTGCTACATTAAAGGGTTTCTCTTTTGTTACTCACTTTTGCATCTAGTGATGAGCGAGCACTAAAATGTTTGGGTACTCGTTGCTCGGGTCGAGCAAATTGTAATGCTCGAGTGCTCGGTCCGAGTAACGAGCCCAATGTAAGTCTATGAGAAACTCGCCCCCCTCCCCCCGGCGGTCTGCAGTGGGCCTAAAAATTGCCCAAAATGATGGAAAAAATGTTCAAATGACATGGGAACAGTATGGGGAAGACCCCTGGAAGCATGTCTAACTCCCAGGTCACTGCTGTCAACATTGTTGTCAGAGGTATTACGCCACTTTTGCGGACTCACAAGAAAACAAACAAAAACAAAACCAAAATGGATTTTCTTTGGAAAAATGTTAATGAACATCCTTTCCAGGGTAATGACTTGTATATAAGGCAAAATAAATAACCAAAACCAAAAATACTCCTCCACACCTTGGGCTATGTTCACACGTAGCATTTTTGATGCGTTGTTGCACTTTTGCATCGCTTTCAACGGTGAAAAATACATTCACCAGTAAATGTCATTTTATCATTTTACTACCTTATCTTGCCATGTTGTGTGTGAGACCTGATCAGACACATCCTGTTTTATTTATGAAGGACGAACTCTGAAAGTCACAAAGACTATTTTTATAGGGCCATCAGGCGGCCCTTACTATTCTTAAAGGGCCAGCAGTCGTCTACACTTTGTTGTTCCCATTATTAAGGAGTGTGTCTCTTATACTGGTATTGCGTATGCAGTGACTGCAACGGCTGCCAAAAATTTGGACGCACTCCAATAGAATTGAAGAGACATAAACATTTTTTTCCCATTATAAATGAGTGGGTCTCCTATAGTGGTAATGCCCATGCAGTGACTGCAAGGGCTGCCAAAAATTTGTGAAAAACCCCAATAACAATTTAAAGACACATAGAGGTGGGCCTCAGTAACGACAAGTTCCCATTAGAAAGGAGCGGGTCTTCTATCCAGTTATAGGGTATGCAGTAAGTCCAACGGCTGCCAAAATTTAGGAAAAACCCCAATGCCAATTTAAAGACAGATAGAGCTGGGCCACAGTAACGACATGTTCCCATTAGAAAGGAGTGGGTCTCCCATACTGTTATTGCTTATGCAGTGACTGCAATGGCTGATAAAAAATTTGGAGGAACTTCAATGCCCCTTGCAAGAAAAGTAGAGGTCGGAGAGCCTCCTCAAAACAATGTTTCCATTATTAGGAAGTGGGTCTCCCATACTGTTTGCCTATGCAGTGAATGCAACGGCTGCCAAAAATTTGGAGGAACTCCATTGTCCCTTGCACCACACATAGAGGTCGGAGGGCCTCCTGAAAACCATGTTCCCACTATTAGGAAGAGGGTCTCCCATACTGTTTGCCTATGCAGTGAATGCAATGGCTGCCCAAAATTTGTAGGAACTCCAATGCTCTTTGCAAGAGATGTAGATATGGTAGATATTGTGGTGATATGGTGGTGGAGGATGAGTATAAGGAGGAGGAGGAGGACAAGAACAAATAGAAAAAATCAGGAAGCGTATACCCATATCTGGGTGTGAAGACAGAGGTGCATGGGAATAGAGTTAGACCTCCCAAAAATAAGACAGTGTATTTGAGTTTATTTTATGCTGCTATCATTCGATGGTGTTGACAAGTCTGGTCCAATCCAGCACTTGTTCATTTTTATAAGAGTCAGCCTGTCAGCATTTTCAGTTGAAAGGCGGATGCACCTATCAGTTATATTTCCACCAGTTGAACTAAAAACCCGCTCTGACAAAAAGCTAGCACCAGGACAGGCCAGGACCTCCAAGGCGTAGAGAGCCAGTTCATGCCACGTGTCCAACTTGGATACCCTAAAATTATAAGACACAGAGGAATAATGGAGGACATTGGTATGGTCTGCAAGGAACTCCCTCAGCATTTTCCAAATCGTTTCCGTCCTTGTGAAAGTAACCCGCGCCTCAGGGCCTGTGCGATGGGAGGGACTTAGAAACCTGTCCCAGCACTTTGAAAGTGTTCCCCTGCCTCTGCTGGATTGCATTTGTATCTCTCTCGCCTGTACTCCTTGGTTGTCCAATGAACTGTGACCTCTGCCTCCAGAAATTTCAGATGGGAATTTTTTTAATAATTCCGCAACAAGGGCATTCTTTTACTGCCCCAATTTATTAGGCCTGTACGGCATGGGAATAAAAGACAGAAAGTTCTCCTTGTAGCGTGGGTCTAGAAGTATCACCAACCAGTAATGACTGTCACCAAAAATTTGGACAACGCGAAGGTCACGGGAAAAGCAGCGTAACATAAACTCAGCCATTTGTGCCACACTGCTAACAAGCAAGACTTCCGTGTCCTCACCAAGAGGACAACTGACCATGCTCTCATCCTCCTCCTCCTCCCTGTCCTCAGGCCATCCAAGCTGAACAGACGGTGTGACAGTTGTGTAGGTAGTACTGTTTATATCGCAGGAAACTAGCTCCTGTTCTTCCTCCTCCTCTTCCTCATTGTCACCCAATCCACATTGGGATGAGATGAGGCTGGGTTGTGTGGAATCACTCTGTATGGTTCCTTGCTCCATCTCATCGGGCTCTGCAGAGAAGACAGAGAAGAGGGATGGTGATGCTAATTATGGTGTCATCGCCGCTCACCATCTTGGTGGAGTCCTCAATGTTTTGGAGGATGGTACATATGTCTGACTTCCATGTCCACTCCTGAGGTCTTATGTGTGGAGTCTGAACTGAATACCTCGGGACTTGTTGATGCTGGTACTCAACAACTGCCCTCTTCTGCTCACAAATCCTTCCCAACATCTGCAATGTAGAGTTCCAACTCGTGAGTACATCGCACACCAGTCAGTGAGCTGTAAGCTGCAAATGCTGTTGGAGAACGGCAAGGGCGGCGGAAGCTGTAGCTGACTTTCTAAAATTGGCACACATGTGGCATACTTTGACAAGCAGATCTGACAGATCCAGGTAGGTTTTGAGAAACCGCTGAACTATGAGGTTAAGCACATGGGCCAGGCATGGTGCGTGTGTGAGCTCGCCTTGCCTCAGAGCCGCCACCAGCCAACTCTTCAGCGGTGTGTGGTTTTTCACCTAAGCATATTAGCTTCAGCACAGCCTGTTGCCGCTTGGCTGAAGCAGTGCTACAGTGCATCCAGGTTGTGACTGATGTGGTCATTTCAGAGATTGAGGCTGAAGAAGAGGAGGAGGAGCCGGTGCAGGAGCTGTAGAATGTGGGTGTAGCCCTGATTGACCCAAGGCCCGCAATCCTCGTCCCAAGGTCCGACTGGGTCCTGGCTTCCACTATATTAGTCCAGTGTGCCATCAGCGAGATGTACTGTCCTTGCCCGCAACCACTTGTCCACGTGTCCGTGGTTAGGTGGACTTTCCCAGTAACTGCGTTGTTGAGGCCACAGCTAATATTGTCGGACACGTGCTTGTGTAATACGGGGACGGCACACGGGGAGATATAGTGGCAGCTGGGGACGGAGTACCGAGGGACAGTCACCACCATCAGGTTGCGGAAAGCTTCCATTTCCACGAGCCTCAAAGGCAACATTTTGAGCGCAAGCATTTGTGAAATCTGTGAATTTAGTAGTGTGGCCTGTGGGGCATTGGCTGTGTATTTGTGCTTGCATTCCAAAGACTGCAGTAGGGACAACTGAACAATACACTGAGACAAGTACGTGGATGTGCTTGCTAATGGTGCTAGTTGAGAGTGTGCAATGACATGTGCAGGGTGGGAGGCATCTTGGCATGCGCCATAGACAGAGGATTGGCATGCACACACAACAGTGGAGAAAGCAGTGGTGGCACCTGCAGACACTGTTTTTGGACCATGGGGTTCGGCCCATTTAGTCGGGTGCTTTGCTGCAATATGCCTGATCATGCTGGTGGTGGTCAGGCTACTAGTTTTGCGACCCCTGCTGATGCTGGCCTGGCAGTTGGTGCAAATGGCCTTTTTGGGGTTAGCTGCAGAGTCTTTAAAAATCAACCAGACTTGGGAAGACCTAAAAGTTGTACTGGCAACTGCCTGCCTGTTGTGGTGCTATGCCTCCCTCCCCCTGTGTGCTGCTGTCCTCGCTCTGCAACTCCCCCTGCCAGGTTGGTCAGTTACTATATCATCCACCACCTTGTCTTCCACTTCCGCACCCTGGTCCTCCTGCTGATTTTCTTGCAATTGTGTCTCATCATCCACCTCTTGCGACAGTAATTGCACTTTCCCACCCTTGGCTTTGTGTGACCGTGGCTGCTCTAATATTTGGGCATCGCTACACGCATTCTCCTCTTGACTAGCTTGA
Source organism: Phyllobates terribilis (assembly GCF_046119375.1). Classification (NCBI taxonomy): domain Eukaryota; kingdom Metazoa; phylum Chordata; class Amphibia; order Anura; family Dendrobatidae; genus Phyllobates; species Phyllobates terribilis. The sequence continues at coordinate 299,910,387 of NW_027362771.1, forward strand.
AGCTGGCCGGGCGAGAGGCCCGAATCTACGAACGGAAAAGTGAACCGCTCTTATGAGTGTCCAAGTGTGGGATCAGTTGTCTCCAGGCACTCAGCATGGTGGGAGGAAGGAGTATCAGGGTGAGGAATATGCGGTCCAGACTCAAGGCTACTGAGACTTGACAGTGTCAAAGACAGAGTGGTGGTGGCAAAGTGACTGGAAGCATTATCTGCTATCCAACCAACAACCTTTTGACACTTCTCTGGGTTCAATAGTGGTGTGCTGCAGTCCCCTAGTAATTGGGACAGGAAGGTTGAGTGACAAGTTGTGGGTGTTTTTTGTGGCACAATTTCAGCTTGCCCATGGCCACGTCATTGGCCTTGGCCTCTGCATGCATCATCACATCCACTTCCCCGTCCCTTGCCATGCACCTTGTCCATTTTAAATGAAGGACAATATTTTCCACGTTCACTAGAAATGGATGATTTTGGAACGCTGTTATATGTGATACATCTGACAGAGAACAACAATTTTAAATAGCAGGCCTATCGTTTACTAATACTATACTTCACAGAGACGTAGTGTGAATAGCTTGACCAACACACTACAACAAAATGGAAAAGGAGGCCAATATTTGCCACGTTCAGTTCAAATTGCTGGATTTTTATTGCTGTAATATGGAAAAGATTTGACTCTATTCTGCAGTGCTAACAAGCAAATGGAGCAGAAAAATGGTGTACTCTGGATTGCTTTTTAAGCAAATAACCAGGATTAAGATAAAAAAAAAATTGCCTTGGTCCCTGATACCTGGGGCTATGTCGACAAATATTTGTCAGAGCAGGATCAGCCAGAAGTTGAACATGCAATGGACCCTCTTGTGCGGTATCATGCACTGCATGCAGTCTGTCACATACCCTGCCTGGCTTGGTTTTTAAGCAAATAACCAGGATTAAGATAAAAAAAAAATTGCCCTGGCCCCTTATATCTGGGGAAATGTCTACAAATATCTGTAAGAACAGCAGCAGCAGGAGCATGCTATGGACCCTCTTGCACTATATGCACTGCAGTCTGACACATACACTGCCTGCCTGCCTAACTCCTGCTATCACCACTAGTGATGAGCGAGCACTAAAATGCTCGGGTGCTCAAAGCTCGGGTCGAGCACATTGAAATACTCGGGTGCTCGACCCGCGCAACGAGCCCAATGTAAGTCTATGGGAAACTCGAGCATTTTTCTGGCTGTCCCCCCCAGTGATCTGCAGAAGGTCAAAAATTGCCCAAATCGATGGGAACAGTGCTCAATTAAATGTCAGGCAGGCAGGCACAATATATAGGCATACAAGAAGGCAGGGTATATAGGAGGGTGCATGAAAAACATAGCAGGGCACTTGGAACACACTAGTGCCCTCCGATTTTCATGCATCTGTCTCTTTAAAAAAGCCGGCCGGCAATTCATCAGCGGCATACAATTTAGAACAGAAAGAATAGAGCATCACACATAGATTAGATAGATAGAAACATGTTGGTCACATATATAATAAGTACAGTGACAGTGTTGGTTACTGTACTTGTCATTTAGTGTAAAAATAAAGGATTTATTACAAACAAAAAAATAATAATAGTGTTTTCATGCACCCGTCTCTTTAAAAAAGCTGGGCGGCAATTCATCAGCGGCATACATCGGCACCCGACAATTTAGAACAGAAAGAATAGAGCATCACACATAGATTAGATAGATAGAAACATGTCAGTCACATATATAATAAGTACAGTGACAGTGATGGTTACTGTTCTTGTCATTTAGTGTTAAAAAAAAGGATTTATTAAAAAAAAAGTTGGCGTGGGGTTCCCCGTAATTTTAGTCTCTAGCGGAGGTTAAGCAGACGTCTGGGGCAGATGTTTGAAGCCTGGGAAGGGGGTAATACCCACGGAGCTTCCCAGGCTACTAATATCAGCTCCCATACCTGAATACCTAGCCTTTACTAGCTATTAAATAGGGGACCCAAAAAAAAATTACGTGGGGTCCCCCCTATTTTAATAGCTAGCAAAGGCTAGGCAGACAGCTGGGGGCTGATATTAATAGCCTAGGAAGGGTGCCATTAATATTGGCCCCCTCCCTGGCTAGAAACACCAGCCGTCAGCCGCCCCGGAAATGGCGCATCCATAGGATCCAACCTGGTCCTGGTTTTCACTTCACAGGTGTGCCCTGTCAGGTTTAATAAGTGGGATTTTGTAATGGGTCTGGGAGGTGGAACCTCTGAGCTACTATACAAAGGGGCAGTCCTGGTAAGGAAGCGGGTGGCTCCCAGGGAAGGCGGGCAGGTAGTCACGGCAAGTGACAGGAACAGTCTCTGGGTAGAAGGGCAGGAGGTCACGGCAAGTGACGGTAGCAGTCTCTTGACAGGCGGGTGGTCACGGCAAGTGACAGCAGGGTAAGAGTCTCTAGACAGGCAGGTGGTCACGGCAAGTGATGGCAGAGCCTCCAGGTAGGCTAGCAGGCGGGTAGCAGGTGAGCGCTCCCAGGTGAGCGGGTAACAGTCTCTCGGCTGGCTGGTAGGTGGTCACGGCAAGAGACGGCAGAGCCTCCAGGTAGGCTAGCTGGCGGGTAGCAGGTGAGCGCTCCCAGGTGAGCGGGTAAGAGTCTCTCGGCTGGCTGGCAGGTGGTCTCAGGCAGGTCTCAGGCAGGTATCAGGCAAGTATCAGGAAGGTGCTTCCTGATCCGCCGGCGGACTGGTCCATAGACCGACTGGCGGACGCAGGTAGACAGACTGTCGGACCGCAGGAATGCAAGCAGGTAGACAGAGCTGGACAGCAGACTGGCAACGGGACCTGAGGGCTGAAGCAGAGGTGAAAGGCTTTGCAACAACTTTGCTCGGGCACCTCCATTTTGGAGGAGGTGCCTTATATATGGGAGCTCCACCGGCAATTGGCCGGGGACTCCTTAGGACGGCGCACATGGCCCCTTTAAGAGAGAGGGAGCGTGCGCGCCCTAAGCACAGTGCCCGGGAAGCGGCGAGCGCTGCCAGTAGAGCGGGAAGAGGGTGCCGAAGACGGAGCAGAGAGGTGAGAGGAACGGCTTCTCTGCCTAGCAGGAGGCAAGGACGCCGACGCTACAGATTACTTGCCTTATAAATGGGGTTGGGACCATCAGTTGTGTTGTGCAGAAGTCAGGTGGATACACAGCTGATAGTCCTATTGAATAGACTGTTAGAATTTGTATTATGGCAAGATAAAAGCAGCTAAGTAAAGAAAAACGAGTGGCCATCATTAATTTAAGAAATGAAGGTCAGTCAGTCCGAAAAATTGGGCAAACTTTGAAAGTGTCCCCAAGTGCAGTTGCAAAAACCATCAAGCGCTACAAAGAAACTGGCTCACATTAGGACCTTCCAGGAAAGGAAGACCAAGAGTCACCTCTGCTTCTGAGGATAAGTTTATCCGAGTCACCAGCCTCAGAAATCGCAGGTTAACAGCAACTCAGATTAGAGACCAGGTCAATGCCACACAGAGTTCTAGCAGCAGACACATCTCTACAACAACTGTTAAGAGGAGACTATGTGCAGCAGGCCTTCATGGTAAAATAGCTGCTAGGAAACCACTGCTAAGGACAGGCAACAAGCAGAAAATACTTGTTTGGGCTAAAGAACACAAGGAATGGACATCAGACTAGTGGAAATCTGTGCTTTGGTCTGATGAGTCCAAATTTGAGATCTTTGGTTCCAACCACTGTGTCTTTGTGCGACGCAGAAAAGGTGAACGGATGGACTCTACATGCCTGGTTCCCACCGTGAAGCATGGAGGAGGAGGTGTGATGGTGTGGGGGTGCTTTGCTGGTGACACTGTTGGGGATTTAATCAAAATTGAAGGCATACTGAACCAGCATGGCTACCACAGCATCGGTTTGTGCTTAGTTGGACCATCATTTATTTTTCAACAGGACAATGACCCCAAACACACCTCCAGGCTGTGTAAGGGCTATTTGACCAAGGAGGTGAGTGATGGGTTGCTATGCCAGATGACCTGGACTCCACAGTCACCAGACCTGAACCCAGTCGAGATGGTTTGGGGTGAGCTGGACCGCAGAGTGAAGGCAAAAGAGCCAACAAGTGCCAAGCATCTCTGGGAACTCCTTCAAGATTGTTGGAAGACCATTACCGGTGACTACCTCTTGAAGCTTGTCAAGCACCATGATGCTCGAGCGAGTACCGAGCAGTGGCGAGCATGTTCTCTCATGACTAATCTGGACGTGACTTGCATTTATAATGTTGACCTGCTGGTTATGCATACTACCAAAAGCCCATTAATAGTGTTGTGCATCATAGCCATTCCTTTGGTGGCTGCTACATCTGTATCTGCACTGATGCCCACAATCTTTATGAGTCGGATCCAGGACCAGATGAAGAAGGTTCTGAGCATAATGTAGACCCTCGTTCCCAAACTGTAACTCCTGTTGGTGGAGACAATGATGAAGACGATGATGAGACTCAAACGCCTGATTGGAGCGACAACTTGACTTTTCGGTCAGGGCAGGAAGAGGTTGGCTCTGAGGATGACGGGTGTGAGAACACACAGGGTGATGATGACGAGGTTGGAGATCCCACTTACTGTCAACCCACAGTCAGCCAGTCGATGAGTTCAGCAGAGGAGGTGGAGGAGGATGTGACTAGCCCAGGGGATGGGGATGACTCGGTACCCGGGCCTTTGCCTGGCTTTTGGGATGTCGCGGTGGTCGGCTCCCGGGCCCGTACCCTGGGGTCACTCTTTAAAAGGGTGGATAATTGTTAATTTTATGAGTTCGTGACGCTACCTGTGGTATCTGGTGAGAAGCACCAGCGCTGCAGCAGTCCACTGAGGCCGGTGATAAGGCAGCTCGATGGTATAGTTCCCCCCAGGTGGAGCTAGGCCTCAGAAAAGCGTATGCAGGGGGAATGCAGGACAGGCGAGACCCAGCTGGGTCAGAGCAAGAACGGGAACAGCCATGGTAGTCACTTCAGTACCTTTTACTGGTGTAAATTCAGGCACATCCAGGAGCACTGTAGGGTGAAGGGTGCATATCAGGATCCTCCTCAATGAGCGGGTGCAGGGCCTCCTGTTTCTTGCCTCTGCGTAGTAAGTTTCTGACCTGCCTGGAGCTAGGCCTAACTTTGTCTCTGTCCTGTGCTGGCTGACCTTGTGGTAGGGCCTTGTCTTGGAGTTCACGCTCCCAGTATGAGTTGCCTAAGCGTCTCCTGGCTCTGTTACGTATCAGCAGCTTAGCGATCCTGGGACTTGTAGTTCTCCAGGGATTCCGGTTATGCCTTGCTGGGTCATAGAGATCCCGGTAAGCTCATATCCGGTGTCCGGTAAATGTTTCGGGGTGAGCTGGTTAAGCTCCCCTGCCCCCTATGTACTAACTCTCCATTCGCCTTCAGTCTACTCGGGCCCTCACTATGCTATACACACTAACGGCAGCTTGCGGCGCTTCACCGATCTTATGGCGCCGGCACACCTTAAGCTCTAACTGGGCTCCCTGAATCTAGCTAGCAGGAGCCTCGTGCTCCACTGCTGAACTATTAACTGAGTTCTCTAGACTAGACTGAGCTCCACTGCAGACTGACCTCTCTTAGGCTTCTCTACAGCAGGAACTCTTCAGAGGAACTGAACTGCCTAGCTCCACCTTCCCTATTTATATCCCTAACGGGCTCCCTCTGCTGGTCTGAGGTGGAAGGTGGAGATGTGTGAATGTTTATGGGGGCCTCTTGTGGAGGATTCCATCAATGCACTGATGTAGGATCTGTGATACCAAGCGCAGCTGGGCGTCACAGATGCTATTGACGACGAGGTTAGGTTGCGCCTTCCTGGACAGAGACGTAGTACTGGAAGCACGTCAACAACTGCATCCTCAAACACAGTTCTGCCTCTGACCACAAGTCGTGGTGGCTCTTCAGGTCGCATGGGCTCTAAGCCTTGCATAGCCAGGGCATTTTTTCAGATCGATAAGGATGACCAAACTCATGTTATCTGTAATATTTGTAACCAAAAGCAAAGTAGAGGCCAAAAAATCCATAGTTTGAGTACTTCATGCATGAACTATCACATGGATATGAAGCATAAGTTGCAGTGGGAAGCTCACTGTGCTACAATGCGGCCTAGCGGGCCGGGCCACCCACCGTTTGCCCCATCTTGTGCATCCGCAGCCTCTTCATCCTCTGTGACTGGGGGGACAGCAGTCACACATGTTTTTGGATGCAGACCTGCCACCTCTTTACCCGCAACAGCCAGTGTGATTGGCAGGTCATCATTTCATTTGGAAGTGGAAACACCAGCTGGTGTTGAGCACTCTCCGACATCGAGAGCACCACCTTTGGATCAAGGCATCCTAACTTTTCCGCCTGCATCTTCCTCACAGACCGGCAGTTTGCCGGGGACACCCCACTCAACCCCATCTAAGCACAACAGCCAGCCCTCGGTCCCTCAGATGTGGACAAGTAAAAGACCATTTCCTCCTAGCCATGAGAAAGCTACTGTAAGAGGTTGAATTTCACCATCTGCAAGCTGTTGGCTACAGAAATGCTGCCTTTCCGCCTGGTGGACACAGAGGATATTCGAGACCTTATGTCCGTCGCAGTGCCCCAGTATCCGATGCCCAGTCGGCACTACTTCTCAAAGAAAGGTGTGCCTGCGCTACACCAGCATGTCGCACACAACATCACCGCTTCTTTGAGAAACTCTGTGTGTGACAGGGTGCATTTCACCACAGACACTTGGACGAGTAGGCATGGACAGGGGCGTTACATGTCGCTGACTGGGCACTGGGTAACTATGGTGACAGCAGGACAAGGGGCTGCTGTCTAGTGTTGAGCCACCCCCATAGTGTTCGAGTTCGGTTCGGTTCGTCGAACACCCGTATGTTCGACGAACTGTTCGTCGAACTCTTCGTCGAACACCTTCGAACACCGTTAAAACCAATGGCAGGCAAGCAAAAACACATAGCAACACATAGAAAACACATAGAAAACACTTCAAAGGTGTCCAAAAGCTGACAAATTGCTCAGAAGACACAACTAACACATGGAAAAGTGACAAGTACATATAGTCATGCGAAAAGAAAAGAGGTGGAGGAGTAAAAGGAGGGGGAGACACAGATACAAGCATGTTATGCCCTTCTAAAACCAAAAAAGTGCGAAGCCTACACGGCCAGTCCGTTCCTGCCCGTGCGACCTCTGTGTCGCCGGGTTTGTGCCAGAGTTGCGGTGGACCCTGACAGCCAGCCCCCTACTCCCAATACTGGTGCCTGTCCGCTGTTGGGTCGAGCGAGCCACCCTGCGGTGGAGGCAGGTCTAAGCTTTTTCATTTAAATTGTCTCTCTAATTTGAATGAGTACACTTTAAATCCTTTCACAATGATCTATTGGAGGGCAAGTCTGATACCAGCAGCTGCGGGAATTCCAGCTCCAGTAGCGTCCACTAAAGCTGCTGCAGTTAAAGAGCTTTTATAAGGATCGAGCTTGGCGGTCCACCGCAAGGCGTCCTACCGCCAGTCCCAGTCCCTGTGCCTTGGGGTGACTCCCGATGCTATTTACTGAGTATCCCGGGGGCCCAAAGCATTTCCTTTGAAAAAATTAAGTGTCCAAACTACAGGTGGTTTAGCTTGCTTAACAGCTGGGATAATCCACTGACTATCAGACACTGCTACTAGGCACAAAGTATTTCCGGGGCTAGATGCAGTTAAAAATTTGTAATTAGATACTCTCGTTGGATGCGGAGAAAGCATTCCATAGAGTCTCCTGGCACGCCATATATTTTTCTCTTAAAAAGCTTGGGGTAGGGGTCTAGGGGAACCTTTTATAGCCAAAATCACGGCCCTGTATCGCAGTACGTCACCTTGGCTGAAGATAAATGGAACTGTAGCACCCCGAGGGCTTGGTTGCTACAGAGGTATTGCACCTCACCCAGAGGTGTGATATCTCACTCTCAGGTAAGGATGGAGTGTGGATCGTGACCCCGACACCTGCATGCATTACACCACATTGCCGTGTGGCAGGGAGACCAATATGCCCCTGAGATGGGCACGACAGTCCCTGGCTGGAGTGGGGGGAGGGAACACCGAGGAAGGGGAACCCTGTAGTGCAGGAGCAGGGAGGAAGCAGTTCCTGGGTGCATTGAGAAGGGAGTATGAAAGGTGGGCACCATCTTAGTTCAGTGCAGAGAAGTCTGAGCAGAAGTGACAGGGAGTAGGGGCTCTGCATGAGCTCTGCTCCGGAGGCGGGCCTAGTAACAGAGGCCCAGGCCTGGAAGAGGGAGAAGGAAGGAAGAGGAGCGGAGAAGGCTCCAGGAACGAGGAACGAAGGGATCCCAGGGGTGCGGATGGGCGAGTCACCACCGCACGCCGAATCCACCTGCGTGGAGGGGTCAGGCCAAAGGGGGAGACCGGTCCCCGAAACTAGTGGAGGCGGGAAATGACCCTCAGCTAGAAACCGGAGGCTGTGACATTTTCAGCAGCAGAAGGGAAGGAAGGGAGACACAGATCCATTACTAGTGGGTAGGCGGAGCCCCACAGGATAGTTCACCTCAGATTTTAAAAAAAAGTGACGACCGGCCCCTCTATTTAGGCTCCTCCTACTCCCATGTTCTCCAGTCTGAAATTTGAGGTCGCAGAGGATAGTCGCTGCCTTGGCAGCTCCTCAGAAGGTTTTTTATTTTAAATTTACCAATGGAGACCTGGATCCCCCATGGTCTAGAGGTCTCAGGGGGTCTCGGCGCTGCCGGGACCCCTGCCCTCCCCTGGAAGACCTGCGTACCCCTTAAGGAGGTCCCCGCAGTAACCTGCCGGCCCCGGGGGACATAGGGCGCTTCCTGGCGGAGACGCACACCGTCTGTGGGTTCCCTGTGCACTCCGCCGTGGGGGGAGCAAGGGCCACAAGCGCCACACATCCCTGGGGGTCCCTGTGGCGCACAGTGGGGTAAGTGCTCTATGCATGAGCGCTTCAGCGGCGGCTGCCGCCGTTACTTCATGTGGTGATGTTCTGTTTTTTTGTATTTGCAGACGGTGTATGAGGATCACCGCTGCATTCTCTGACCCTGGGGGCTGGGGAGCAGGGACGGAGGAGCGCGGCTCCGTTGGAACGGGGGGCGTGGCTTTATTAACTTGGCTTCCTGCCATCACTTTTGGACAGGAAGCCATCAGGAAAACGCGCGCTTTCTCTCTGAGTGCGGGCTCTGTGAGTGAGCTCGGGGGGCGGGGCCTCGCGTCATTCGGCTTCCTGTCATGGTAGTTATGACAGGAAGCTCCTGGCTTAGCACGCGCTGAGCTCTCCACCCTTCTCCCTCCTTCCGGCTTCCCTCCACGTGCACCTCCTGCTCTCTGCTTCCCGTTCACCGCCCACACAAGCTCAGAAGGAGCAGTCACCGCGGCACTGGTGAGTTGCTTCTGCCTGAAGGCAGAAGTTTCCTTTTTTGTTCTCTCCATTGTAAAGCACCTTGGCTGACCTGCTAAGGCAGGCAAGGTGCTATTTGCCGCTACCACTTTTTGTTTGGACACTCTCACTTCCCTGACCTCTTAAGGCAGTGAGGTGTTCAGTGTGTCAGCAGCATTAACCCCTTCTGAGGGGGTCTGCTCAACAGAGCTGTTAACTCTTTCTGGGGGTGCACGCTTCTGGTTCAAAGGGCGCTTCCCCCCAGTTCGTTAGGTTAACTTTTGCTCTGCAGGGCTGGGGTAACTCTCTCTAGAGGAGAGTTTTAACCCTTCAGTGCCCCCCAAAAATAAATAAATAAATAAATAAATAAAAAAAGGGAATTTTCACACACCCTAGTTTATTATACTCATTCTAACATGCTGGCATCTGAGGTGGGAGGCATGTCGGATCAGGGTCCAGGGGGCGCGGACCTCTCTCCCGATCCGTTTCAGGATCGGTCTCGTGTTTCTGTTACACCCGGGTCTTCGGCGGCGTCAAGTTCGACCCTTAGTGATGTTAAAGTGGAGGCGCTCACCCGCTCCTTTGACAGCCTTTCTAACCTCCTGGGTCATTGGGTGTCAGCTAAATTGCAAACGACACCACGAGGCAAGAAGCGCCGCAGGACTGTGGTGGCACTGTCTCCTCCGCGCAGTGCATCAGAGGCTTCGGATTCACCAACAAGCTGGGTTGGTGAAGTCTCCGATTCTGAGGATGAAGTTCGGCAGAGTCGATCTGCTACGCTTTCGGGCTGCGTGGATGCTCTTATTGGAGCCATGCGAGAAGCGTTACACCTGTCCGAAGAGCCGACAATGCCCGGCAAGTCGGCCCGGCTGTATCAGGAGCCGCGTCGGGCTCGTTCAACATTGCCGGCGCATGATGAACTTAACGAGGCAGTGGAGAAAGAACGCCGGTGTCCAGATAAACGCTTCCAGGGGATGTGGTTTTTTGATGCCTTGTATCCCTGCGCCACGGAGACGATCGCTAATTGGGTTCCCTCCCCTGAAGTGGATGTTCCTCTGTCTCAGCTTAGCAAATCTTCCTTGCTTCCTGTTAAAGGGAAGGCCAGTCTTCAGGAACCTCTGTACAGAAGAACTGAGTTAGCGGCGAAGTCCATCTACGAGGCCGAGGGTCATGGATTCCGTGCAGCCTTGGGGGCCATGTGGGCCGGTGAGGCTTCTCTGCGGCGGTTGGACCAGCTGCGGACGGCATGGCAGGATGGAACTCCGCTGTCGGAAGTGGAAAGGCTTTTCCAGCTGTTGGAAGAGGCGACACGTTATGGCAGGGACGCAGTACTGGATACTACTTCCGTTCTGTCCAGGGCTCAGTCTTCGGCCGTCACAGTCAGGAGAGCACTGTGGCTTAAACAGTGGACTGGAGACGCAGTTTCCAAACAAGGTTTGCTTAGTCTAGCGTACAAAGGTGGTCATCTTTTTGGTTCGGACCTCACGGAGCTGATTGCTAAGGCCAAGGCTAAGGATGCTGCCCTGCCTCAGCGGAAGGCGGCAGCTTCCACGTCTGGCAGGTCAAGTGCCAGTGGTGGTCGCCGGTCCTTTCGGACCAGGGGGCGGTTCGGTCAGCCTTCTTGGGGATCGAGTCACCCCTCGTCTTCCGGTAAGAAGTCCACCCAGAAATCCCGTATTCCTTGGAAGCAACATTTCAGTCAGGACAAACGGGAGGTTGACAAAAAGCCCGCTAAGGCGGACTGACGCCAGGAATCCGCTCGAGGGCTCTCGGGTCGGAGGTCGTCTGCTACAATTCGGGTCGATTTGGGCATCCCATATTTCGGACGCCTGGGTGACGCAGGTTATGTTGGCAGGCTATTTCATAGAGCTTCACTCTTGTCCCCCGGACAGGTTTTGTCAGTCACGCACCCCGTCCGAGCCCAAACTGGCTGCAGCACTGCTGCGGGAGGTGGACACTCTTCTGCAGCAGGGTGTGGTGGTTCCGATTCCGCCAGAGGACCGGGGAAGGGGGTTTTACTCCAACCTTTTTGTGGTCCCCAAAAAGGAGGACAAGTTTCGCCCCATTCTGGATCTCAAAGATTTGAATCTTCATGTCCGGACCCGAAAATTCCGCATGGAGTCTCTCCGCTCAGTCGTAGCGGCTCTGTTGCAGTACGATTTCTTGGTGTCGATCGACATCCGCGATGCTTATTTGCATATCCCTATCGGCAGGGCCCACCAGCGCTTTCTGCGTTTCGCCATAGGTCAGGCCCATTACCAGTTTGTGGCCCTACCATTCGGGTTGGCCTCGGCACCCAGGGTTTTTACAAAAATCCTGGCGCCACTTATGGCGCTTCTTCGAAAACAGGGAGTTACGGTTCTGCCCTACCTGGATGACCTGTTGATTGTGTTGCCCACAGCGGAGGAGGCGATGGCTGCTCGCGATCTCTCCCTCCAGCACCTGGAGGACTTCGGGTGGCTAGTCAATTGGAAGAAGTCGTCATTGGAACTGACACAGTCAATCCTGTTCTTGGGGATGCTTTTCGACACAGTACGGGCAGTGGTGTACCTGCCTCCGGACAAACAAGCGAACCTTCGTCGCCATGTCCAGGCTATGAGGTCGTAGATGGCAATGTCCCTTCGGGAATGCATGCGCCTTCTGGGTCTGATGGTGGCGGCAATGGACACCGTACCGTTTGCACAGTTTCATTCCCGGGATCTCCAAAATCTAATTCTGACCGGTTGGGATCGTTCGCCGACTTCACTGGATCACTCTGTCGTTATCTCCCGCAGGGTGCGAGAGTCTCTTGGATGGTGTTTACGTCCAGAAATTCTATCCCTGGGGAAATCCTTTCTTCTCCCAAGGTGGTCGGTGATTTCCGCCGATGCCAGTCTGACTGGCTGGGGGGGGGGGGGTTTGGAACAACCTCTGGGTTCAGGGGGTCTGGTCGTCAGAGGAGTCGTCTCTACGATCAACGTTCTGGAGTTGAGAGCAATTTTTCTCTGCCTCCGACATTGGACGGTCCTGTTGAGCGGTCTGCCGGTCCAGATTCATCGGACAATGCGACGGTTGTTGCGTATATTAACCATCAGGGCGGGACGAGGAGTTCTAGACTCATGATTGAGGTCTCCCGGATCCTGGTTTGGGCCGAGTCCAGGATTTCGGCCATCTCTGCGATTCATATCCCAGGTGTGCTGAATATCTCGGCGGACTTCCTCAGTCGCGAGCAGGTGGATCCGGGGGAATGGAGTCTCCCTCCGGAGGTCTTTTCACTGCTGTGTTCCCGGTGGGGTACTCCTCAGGTGGTCTTGATGGCATCCAGGCTGAAAGCCAGGGTTCCGACATTCATGTCCAGATACAGGGACCCGGAGACTGCGGCGGTAGATGCTCTAGTAGCCCCGTGGGACCAGTTCGAGCTGATCTATGTGTTTCCGCCAGTATCCTTACTTCCATTGGTGATTCGGCGGATCAAACTCTAACGAGTACCAGCAATTTTGTAGCCCCGGATTGGCCACGGATGGCGTGGTATTCGACGCTGGAGTCTCTGTTGGCGGCGCCTCCGTTTCCACTGCCGCTTCGCCCGGACCTGTTAATCCAAGGGCCCATTAATCATCCGGACCTGAAGGCACTTCATTTGACGGCGTGGCACTTGAGACCGAGATCTTGGTTTTTCGTCCGAGGCTATTTCTATCTTGCGGGCGGCCAGAGGTCCAGCTACGACTAGGATTTATCACAGAACTTGGGAGTCTTTTTATTCTTGGTGTTCTGGATCGTCAAGGAACCCGAGGGTTTTTTCCATCCCCAACTTCTTAGCGTTTCTGCAATATGGTTTGGCCAAGGGTCTAGCAGTTGGTACCTTGCGAGGTCAGCTATCTGCTCTATCCACGCTTTTTCGAAGGGCTATTGCTTCACGTAGGGACGTGCATTCTTTTTTTTGTGGGGTTGCTCATCAGTTTCCGCCTCGGAGGCGGTCGTGGCCCCTTGGCGGCTTAATCTAGTCCTGGAAGCTCTTCAGCATGGGCCTTTTGAGCCTATGGATTCGGCTATGCTTTACTTGCTTTCTTGGAAGGTGGCCTTCCTGGTTGCGGTCACCTCTTTGAGAAGGGTTTCGGAGTTGGCGGCACTGTCTTGCTCGCCACCTTTTCTGGAATTTCTTCCGGATTGTGTGGTGCTTCGTACCCGTGGAGATTTTTTACCTAAAGTGGTGTCGCATTTTCACGTCAATCAGGACATCGTGTTACCTTCTCTCTGTCCGAAGCCGAGGAGTCCAAAGGAGCGGGCATTGCACTCGTTGGATTTGGTACGGGCATTGAAGTTCTATCTTTCAATCACGCAAGGGTTTCGGAAGTCGGACTCTCTTTTTGTGATTCCTGCTGGTAGTTGACGTGGTCAGCGTGTTTCCAAGGACACTATAGCTCGGTGGATATGTTCGGCTATCCTGGAAGCGTACCGGCTCAAGGGCGAGCCTTGTCCGGTGAGAGTTCGAGCTCATTCCACGAGGGCTGTTAGTTCGTCGTGGGCTTTTCGTCAGGGGGCCTCGGCAGAGCAGCTCTGCCGGGCGGCTACCTGGCGCTCCGTTCACACCTTTACTAAATTTTATAAGGTGGATGTGAGTGCTTCCGCCGATGCGGCCTTGGGGCGCAGGGTCCTGCAGGCGGCGGTGGTTTAGGTTACCTCTTTATTTTATTTTATTTTTTGTTCGGCGCTGGTTGCGCTCTTACCTAAGTTGTTGGGGTGTTGGAGATTCTGCCACTATTTCCCACCCTAGAGTTCTGGACTGCTTTGGGACTTCCCACTAGTAATGGATCTGTGTCTCCCTTCCTTCCCTTCTGCTGCTGAAAGATGGATTATGGTAAGAACTTACCTGTAAAATCCTTTTCAGCGAAGGAAGGGAGACACAGCACCCTCCCATGGCAGAAGTATATTTTTGTTTCGAGACCCTTTCCTGATGGCGGTCATCTGGTCTGGGGTTGGCGCACTACGGCTCTTTTCCAGCATCGCCAGCTCATCGCAGTTGTCAGGTCCAGTGAGTTGTACCTAAGACTGTGTGTATTTTCTTGCTGTTATTGCATAACCTGTTTTCTCACATTTCTGAATTTTTCAGAAGGGGTTGTACTGTTCTGCTGGTGTTGTCTGCTCTTCCTTAGCTTGTGTACGGACTGGAGAACATGGGAGTAGGAGGAGCCTAAGTAGAGGGGCCGGTCGTCACTTTTTTTTTAAATCTGAGGTGAACTATCCTGTGGGGCTCCGCCTACCCACTAGTAATGGATCTGTGTCTCCCTTCCTTCCTTCGCTGAAAAGGATTTTACAGGTAAGTTCTTAAAAAAATCCGTCTTTATGTGGCGCAGCCCCTCGCTACACCCGCTAGGAAGGCACCACATAGGGTCAGGGAAACTGGCGCCAAGTTTACCAAGAGGAGGCCCGAGGCAGCCGGACAGAAGCGTGGTCACTGGTGGGGTGAGAAAGGACACACAAAGGGGGTCCTGTGAAGCGCTCCAAAGTTATCTGGGAGTTGACCGAGCCCCTCACCTGGTGAGCGCAGTACGACGTGGGCAGCCGTTACCTGCAGAAGTGGTCTGGATAATAAGAACTGTGAGTAAAGGCCCTGGACTGCATCACTGACTCCGTGTCATTACTGCTGCTGCCCTGCACCATCACCCCCATCCTCCGCATACACTGCCCTGAGGCTATACTCCTCCCGTGGGGAGTTATACTACGCTCTGCTGCACCCACAACATCAGCCTCAGCGGTCTGCCCTGCACCGGCGGTTCACTCTGACCGCAATCCACGGGTGGCGTAGTCAGACATTTAAACATCAAAACCACATAAATAGTTCCGCCACTGGTTTGACAGTCCTGAGCCATGGAACCGGGTCGCCGCCACGGAGACTACAACCCCCAGCATCCACCAAAAAGGGTCCGGCTCCGGGAGTCCCAAGGCCCAGGGGGCGCGTCAGAACATTTTCATCACCTTTCATAATCACCAATGGGACAAGGCAGGGATGTCCTCTGTCCCCTCTCTTATACATCCTAGTGACGGATCACCTGCTCTCATCAATTCGCCATAACCCCAATATTAGGTGGATTGAGGTGGGAGGCACCGAGTACAAGTGCTCTGCATTTGCTGATGATGTCCTAGTATATATCACTCAATCACATATATCTATCCCTGCTGTTATGGCTGAAATAGATCGCTTTGTTACATGGTCAAATTTTAAAATCAATGCAGCGAAGTCTGAGGCCCTCGATGTTTCCCTCCCCAAATCCATACAGGATTCCATCCAGTCCAACATTCCCTTTGCCTGGCCCTCACAGGGTATCAAATACTTAGGAATTCCTATTCATAGAGACCTCTCCCGTCTATGTTATCTTAATTTTGGGCCTTTTATTGAACAACTCCATACAGACCACGGTTGGCAAGTTAGAACTGTAAGATTCACTACGTGAACCACAGGTGTTTTGTGGAAAAGCACATGTACACTGTGTTCCTAATTAATATGCAAAAAGTGTTTAGGACTGATAAGGTAAGAATTTTTTTGTTTGTCAGTTAAACTCATTGATGGTGATGTGTGTCAGGGCTCTTTATATCACTGTAAGCAATTGCAGACACCTGTGCTAATTAGTTTGGCAGGTGTGTACAATGAAAGGCAAGACTACTTAAGAAGGCTCTCTCACATTATTAAGCAGCCTACATTTTCTGCCAAAATGGGAAAGAAAAATGATGTGTCGGCTGCTGAGAAGCAACAAATTGTGGAGTGTTTAGGTCAAGGCATGACTACAATCAACATTGCCAAGACACTTCATCCTGATCATCGCACAATCAAGAAGTATTTAGCTGATTCACAGTACACACGTGTCCGTGCTGATAAGGGAAAATTGAGGACTCTTTCCAACAGGCAATTACGTCAGTTTAAAAGAGCAGCGGCAAAAAAGCAGCAGACAAGTTTTTGAAGCTGCTGGTGCCTCCAACGTCCCCCGAACAACAAGATGCCGGGTCCTTTAGAGGTTTGCAGCTGTGCGTAAGCCATCTTGTCGACCTCCTCTATCCACTGTACACAAGCGGAAGCGGCTCCAGTGCGCCAAACAATACATGAAGACTGACTTCAAAACTGTTTTGTTCACCGATGAGTGCCGTGCAACGCTCGATGGTCCAGATGGATGGAGTGGAGGATGGCTAGTTGATGGACACCCCATGCAAACACGGCTACGGCGCCAACAAGGAGGAGGTGGAGTAATGTTTTGGGCTGGAATCATGGGGAGAGAGATTGTCGGCCCCTTTAGGATCCCTGAAGGGGTAAAGATGAACTCCATAATGTATGTGGAGTTTCTCAAACAGCACTTCCTGCCATGGTTCAAGAAGAAGAACTGTGTATTCCGGAGCAAGATCATTTTCATGCATGATAATGCACCGTCTCAAGCTGCACATAACACATCTGCATCTCTGGCTGATATGGGCATAAAAGGGGACAAACTTATGTTGTGACCCCCATGCTCAACTGACCTCAACCCCATTGAGAACCTCTGGAGCATCATCAAAAGGAGTGCCTATGATGGCGGGAGGCAGTTCACATCTAAGCAACAGCTCTGGGAGGGTATTCTGTCCTCATGCAAAACAATTGAAGCAGAAACCATCCAAAACCTGACAAATTCAATGGACGAGAGAGTTCAGAAGCTCCTTTCGAACAAGGGGTCCTATGTGCAAATGTAACATCACCTAGAATAAAGTTTTGAGTTGAAAACTGTTTGATTTCAGTTTCTAATAACCTGCTAATGCTTATAATTTCAAAAATGACCATTTTTTTGTTCTTTATTAAAATGAAAAGGTTGATCGAAAAGTGTGGGGGATCAAAGAGTGTGGCAACCCAGTAGTCAGGATTATTTCGAATTCTGACAATCAAAGGGTCATGTTGCAGGTAGTGCAGCAAAAAGGCACTCATGTGTCTTGCGCATCTAGGAGCCCCAAAATTATTTTCCGGGCTAGATGCAGCTATAAATTATTATTAATTTGAAAGCTGGTGGAACTTAGTATAGATGGCCTAATAGAATCAGTACAGCAAACTGCTACAAGGCCCAAATTATTTTCCAGCCAAGATGCAGATAAACATGATTAGTAATTTTAAATCTGGTGGAGTTTAGCATAGATGGCCTAATAGAATCAGTACTGCAAACTTCTACAAGGCCCAAATTATTTTCCAGTCAAGATACAGATAAGCATGATTATTAATTTGAAAGCTCAAAAAGGTTGGTGAGGTGATTTTAACAAATCATCAAGCTTTTACTCTCCCCAGGATGACACAGGGGTAGAAAAGTCCTTTCGGATCCATGATTTGTTCATCTTTATGAACGTGAGTCTGTCTACATTATCAGTGGAGAGCCAAGTGCGCTTATCTGTCAGCACACCACCAGCAGCGCTGAACACACGTTCAGACAGAACGCTGGCTGCGGGGCATGACAAGATTTCCAAGGCGTAAGTGGCGAGCTCCGGCCATTTATCCAGATTGCAAGCCCAAAAAGAACAAGGGTCCAGTGACACAGTCATGACTTCAATGTTTACTTGGAGATACTCCTGTACGATCGTCTCTAGGCGTTGACTATGTGTCAGACTTCTTGTCTCCTGTGGCCTTGCAAAGGATGGGCTAAAAAAGTGGTGAAATGATTCCGCAAAATTTATGTTACCAGCAGATACTGTGTTTCTGTTACATTTTGAGTGCTGAACACTTGACGGTCCCACGGTTGGCAAGTTGGAACTGTGAGATTCACTACGTTCACCACTAGTGTTTTGTGGAAAAGCACATGTAAGATTCTGCAACAGTCTCTGCTGATACTCCTGCATGCGTGCATCTCTTTCTATGGCAGGAATAATTTCGGCAAATTTACTTTTGTACCGGGGATCTATCAGTGTGGCATCCCAGTAGTCAGGATTATTTCTAATTCTCACAATTCGAGGGTCATGTTGCAGGTAGTGCAGCAAGAAGGCACTCATGTGTCTTGCGCATCCAGGAGTACCAAGTCCCTGTTGTGTTGGTGGCGATGTAACAATCATGCTTCCTTCCTCTGCCCTCTCCACCCAACCTCGCACAACAGAAATGTGATCAAGGTCTCCCTCATCTGATGAGTCTTCCATCAGTTCGTCCTCCACTTCTTCCTGAGCTCCTGCACCTTACTCACTAGTTTGGCTACTACCATGCGCCCTGGTAAAACCATCTCCCGCACCCTCACATGCCTGCCGCCTTCGTGCTGCCGACCGTCTGGACCTTGCAGATGTTAGCCCTTCCGGATACAACTCCTCCTCCTCTACTTCCTCCACCTCCTCTTGTGCCACCACCTGACTCCAAATTCTGTTTAACATGTGCTCCAGCTTGTAAATCACCGGAATAGTCATGCTGATAATGGCATCGTCAGCACTATACATCTTCGTCGCCATTTCAAAACTGTGCAGAAGGGTGCATAGGTCCCTGATCTGAGACCACTCCTCCAGCGTGATTTGCCCCACCTCTGGATCTCGTTGGCCCAGGCTATACGTCACAAAGTATTGCAACAGGGCTTGTCGGTGCTGCCACAGTCGCTGCAACATGGGCAGAGTTGAATTCCACCGGGTAGGCACATCGCATTTTTGCCGGTGAAGTGGCAGGCCCAACGAATTCTGTAGAGATGTAAGTCACTGAGCTGCGGGATGCGAACGGCGGAAGTGCGCACACAGCGACCGTGCCCTCTGCAGAAGGCCATCTAGTCTGGGGTAATGGGCTAAAAATTGCTGGACAACAAGGTTCAACACGTGAGCCATACAAGGCACGTGTGTGACATTGCCCCGGCGAAGGGCCGCACCCAGGTTTGCAGCATTGTCGCACACGGCCTTCCCTGGTTTCAGGTCCAGTGGAGACAACCATTCATGAAACTGGGTCTCCAGAGCTGACCACAACTCCTCAGCTGTGTGACTCACATTTCCCAGACATTTCAAAGTAAAAACTGCCTGATGACGTTGAGCCCTGCTGCCAGCATAGTAAGGAGGTGTGCAGGATCCCTTCTGCGCAGTTAGAAAGCTTGTGGCATGACCAGACAGGCTTTGGGTGCTGGTGGAGGACCGAGAAGAGGATGAGGAGGCAGGAGCAGTGGAGGAACTACGACATAAAGAGGATTGATTCACAACTTCTGCGTCTGGTCCTGGATCCGACTCATAAAGATTCTGGGCATCAGTGCAGATCATTTCCTCGTCTGGATTCACAGAAGTGCTGGAGTCGACCTCTGATTCCCAGGCTATAGTATGAGTAAACAGCTCTGCAGACTCAACCATCTGTTCTACCCCATACTCAGATGGGCAGCTGGAGACTTGGGAGCTGTGAGGAAGCAAGTGCGATTGGGGTGACACCTCTGAGGATGGGAGTATTTGTGATGTTGAAGTTGAAGTGGAGGAGAGCCCACTTAAAGGAGCACTTGATATCCGTTGAAGCACCTGCTGTTTTTGTGCCTCATCTGGAATTTGTAGCGATTGGCGTGGCCGTAAGAAAGGGATCTTATCACATTGTCCGCTTAAAGAAGTAGACATCTTAGTTTGGCAGGAAGATGGTCTTTCTTCTGCAGATGTTACTGTTGCTTTAACACCTACCCCACGGACACAACCTTTTTTTCCCTTCCTAATACGCCTATTCGAGGACTGGAGTATTTGTGATGCTGAAGTTGAGGTGGAGGAGAGCCCACTTAAAGGAGCACTTGATATCCGTTGAAGCACCTGCTGTTTTTGTGCCTCATCTGGAATTTGTAGCGATTGGCGTGGCCGTAAGAAAGGGATCTTATCAAATTGTCCGCTTAAAGAAGTAGACATCTTAGTTTGGCAGGAAGATGGTCTTTCTTCTGCAGATGTTACTGTTGCTTTAACACCTACCCCACGGACACAACCTTTTTTTCCCTTCCCAATATGCCTATTCCCCTTTCCACCGTCAGCAGGCCTTTTTCCACTCATTTTGGTGGTTAACTAATTCACAACTCTGGAGTTGTTTGCACAAAAAACAATGGATGGGAACCGAGCAGAGCTGAGTGGCCAAACTGTGGTATTAGCCCAAAAGTATTGGCTGGGTTGGATGCAGATAAAAATTATTTTGAATTTGCAACCTGGTGGAGGTTAGTATAGGTGGACTAATAGAACAAGTCCCACACACTGCTACAAGCCGAAATATTTTTTCAGAGCTAGATGCAGAAAAAAATTATATTGAATTTGCAACCTGGTGGAGGTTAGTATAGATGGACTAATAGAACAAGTCCCACACACTGCTACAAGCTGAAGCCCAAATATTTTTTCAGAGCTAGATGCAGATAAAAATTATATTGAATTTGCAACCTGGTGGAGGTTAGTATAGATGGACTAATAGAACAAGTCCCACACACTGCTACAAGCCGAAATATTTTTTCAGAGCTAGATGCAGAAAAAAATTATATTAAATTTGCAACCTGGTGGAGGTTGGTATAGATGGACTAATAGAACAAGTCCCACACACTGCTACAAGCCGAAGCCCA
Source organism: Phyllobates terribilis (assembly GCF_046119375.1). NCBI lineage: Eukaryota > Metazoa > Chordata > Amphibia > Anura > Dendrobatidae > Phyllobates > Phyllobates terribilis. The sequence continues at coordinate 299,931,246 of NW_027362771.1, forward strand.
AATATTTTTTCAGAGCTAGATGCAGAAAAAAATTATATTGAATTTGCAACCTGGTGGAGCTTAGTATAGATGGACTAATAGAATGATGCTATGCCCAAAAGGTTTTACTTCACTAGGTGCAGTAAAAAAATTGGTATTCTATACACAGGTGGTGTAGCTTGCAACACAGATAGGCTACTCCACTGACTAACACACACTGCAAGAGGCCAAAAAGGATTTGCTTTGCTAGATTTAGCCAAATGCTGTGAAAAAAACTTGCACAGCACTAAAACAGATCTGCCTGGCAAAAAGTGATAGGAACTGATGTAACCTAGCCCTCAAAAGGACTGCAATTACAATTAGTCTTTACTCCCAACCTATCTATTTAAGAGCACAGACCTGCCTGATAAAAGTGATAGGAGCTGACGTAACCTAGCCCTGAAAAGGACTGCAATTACAATTAGTCTTTACTCCCAACCTATCTATTTAAGAACACAGACCTGCCTGATAAAAGTGATAGGAACTGATGTAACCTAGTCCTCAAATGGACTGCAATCACAACTATTCCCTACTCCCAAGCTATCTGTAGATTTGTGCGAAAATTGGCTTGAAATTAACAAAGTATAGCGCACACAGCAACAGCGGTGCCCTCTAACACGCAGCTGCAGCAGTGAGAAAATGGTGGCGATGGGGAAAATGGCTGGGTCTTATAGGGCAAGGACATGTGACATACACTGCCAATGACACATGCCCTTGCTTGTGTGAAAAAAAGCAGTTCGCTCCGTGTGTGCGCTGCTGATAGGCTGACAGATTGCACCTCCCCACTGTAAATGCGGGAAAGAGAAAAAAAAATGGAGATCTTCATTATTTATGCAGAGATCCATCCCCTGCCCCTCCCCCCACCCCGCTGTACACTCAAACTGCGTATTAACATTAATTTTCAGCATTACTGAGAAAAAATCCAGTTATGATTTTGGTGCACGAACAGTTATCGAACATAACCTCGAACAGCCAAATTTTTTTTCAAATTGTTCGTGTTCGCCGAACGGCTCGAACACCGCCCAAAACAGCTCGAATTTGAGATTGTCGAACAGTTAGAGTCGAACACCGCTCATCTCTACTGCTGTCCAAGTCTTGCCGTCCCCACGAGTTTGCGTCAATCCTCTTTATATCGAAGTTCCTCCACTTCTTCTGCCTCCACCTGCACCCAAAGCCTGTCTGGTAATGCAACCTGCTTTCTAAATGCTCAGAAGGAATCCTGCACACCTCCTTACTATGCTGGCAGCAGGGCTCAACGGAATCTGGCGGTGTTTACTTTGAAATGTCTGGGAAATGTGAGTCACACAGCTGAGGAGTTGTGGTCAGCTCTGGAGACCCAGTTTCATGAATCGTTGTCTCCACTAGAGATGAGCGTTGTTCTACTCGAACTGTTCGCCAATCTCAAATTCGAGCTGTTTTGGGCGGTGTTCGAGCCGTTCGGCGAACACGAACGATTTGAGAAAAATTCGGCTGTTCGAGGTTATGTTCGATAACTGTTCGTGCACCAAAATCATAACTGGATTTTTTCTCAGTAATGATGAAAATTAATGTTAATACACAGTTTGAGTGTACAGCGGGGTGGGGGGACGGGCAGGGGATGGATCTCTGCAGGAATAATGAAGATCTCCATTTTTTTTTCTCTTTCCCGCATTTGCAGTGGGGAGGTGCAGTCTGTCAGCCTATCAGCAGCGCACACACGGAGCGAACTGCTGTTTTTCACACAAGCAAGGGCATGTGTCATTGGCAGTGTATGTCACATGTCCTTGCCCTATAAGACCAAGCCATTTTCCCCGTCGCCACCATTTGCTCACTGCTGCAGCTGCGTGTTAGACGGCACCGCTGTTGCTGTGTGCGCTATACCTTGTTAATTTCAAGCCAATTTTCGCACAAATCTACAGATAGCTTGGGAGTAGGGAATAGTTGTGATTACAGTCCTTTTAAGGACTAGGTTACAGCATTTCCTACGACTTTTATCAGGCAGGTTTGTGCTCTTAAATAGATAGATTGTGGGAGTAAAGACTAATTGTAATTGCAGTCCTTTTCAGGACTAGGTTACATCAGTTCCTATCAGTTTTTGCCAAGCAGGTCTGTGCCAGTGCTGTGCAAGTTTTTTTCACAGCATTTGGCTGAATCTAGCAAAGCTAATCCTTTTTGGCCTATTGCAGAGTGTGTTAGTCAGTCGAGTAGCCTATCTGTGTTGCAAGATATACCACCTGTGTATAGAATACCAATTTTTTTACTGCACCTAGTGAAGTAAAATCTTTTGGGCATAGCATCATTCTATTAGTCCATCTATACTGACCTCCATCAGGTTGCAAATTAAAAATAATTTTTATCTGCATCTAGATCTGAAAAAATATTTGGCCTTCTAGCAGTGTGTGGGACTTTCTCTATTAGTCCATCTATACTGACCTCCATCAGGTTGCAAATTAAAAATAATTTTTATCTGCATCTACCTCTGAAAAAATATTTGGGCTTCTAGCTGTGTGTGGGACTTGTTCTATTAGTCCATCTATACTGACCTCCATCAGGTTGCAAACTGAATATAATTTTTTTCTGCATCTAGCTCTGAAAAAATATTTGGCCTTCTAGCAGTGTGTGGGACTTTCTCTATTAGTCCATCTATACTGACCTCCATCAGGTTGCAAACTGAATATATTTTTTTTCTGCATCTACCTCTGAAAAAATATTGGGCTTCTAGCTGTGTGTGGGACTTGTTCTATTAATCCATCTATACAGACCTCCATCAGGTTGCAAACTGAATATATTTTTTTCTGCATCTACATCTGAAAAAATATTGGGCTTCTAGCTGTGTGTGGGACTTGTTCTATTAATCCATCTATACAGACCTCCATCAGGTTGCAAACTGAATATAATTTTTTTCTGCATTTAGCTCTGAAAAAATAGTTGGCCTTCTAGCAGTGTGTGGGACTTTCTCTATTAGTCCATCTATACTGACCTCCATCAGGTTGCAAATGAAAAATAATTTTTATCTGCATCTAGCTCTGAAAAAATATTTGGCCTTCTAGCAGTGTGTGGGACTTTCTCTATTAGTCCATCTATACTGACCTCCATCAGGTTGCAAATTAAAAATAATTTTTATCTGCATCTACCTCTGAAAAAATATTTGGGCTCCTAGCTGTGTGTGGGACTTGTTCTATTAGTCCTTCTATACTGACCTCCATCAGGTTGCAAACTGAATATAATTTTTTTCTGCATCTAGCTCTGAAAAAATATTTGGCCTTCTAGCAGTGTGTGGGACTTTCTCTATTAGTCCATCTATACTGACCTCCATCAGGTTGCAAATTAAAAATAATTTTTTTTCTGCATCTACCTCTGAAAAAATATTTGGCCTTCTAGCTGTGTGTGGGACTTGTTCTATTAATCAATCTATACAGACCTCCATCAGGTTGCAAACTGAATATAATTTTTTTCTGCATCTACCTCTGAAAAAATATTTGGGCTTCTAGCTGTGTGTGGGACTTGTTCTATTAGTCCATCTATACTGACCTCCATCAGGTTGCAAACTGAATATAATTTTTTTCTGCATCTAGCTCTGAAAAAATATTTGGCCTTCTAGCAGTGTGTGGGACTTGTTCTATTAGTCCACCTATACTGACCTCCATCAGGTTGCAAATTCAAAATAATTTTTTGTCTGCATCTAGCTCTGAAAAAATATTTGGCCTTCTAGCAGTGTGTGGGTCTTTCTCTATTAGTCCATCTATACTGACCTCCATCAGGTTGCAAACTGAATATATTTTTTTCTGCATCTACCTCTGAAAAAATATTTGGGCATCTAGCTGTGTGTGGGACTTGTTCTATTAGTCCATCTATACTGACCTCCATAAGGTTGCAAATCGAATATAATTTTTTTCTCCATCTAACCCAGCCAATAGTTTTGGCCTAATACCACAGTTTGGCCACTCAGCTCTGCTCGGTTCCCATCCATTGTTTTTTTGTGCAAACAACTCCAGAGTTGTGAATTAGTTAACCACCAAAATGAGTGGAAAAAGGCCTGCTGCTGGTGGAAAGGGGAATAGGCGTGTTGGGAAGGGGAAAAAAGGTTGTGTCCGTGGGGTAGGTGTTAAAGCAACAGTAACATCTGCAGAAGAAAGACCATTTTCCAGCCAAACTAAAATGTCTACTTCTTTTAGCGGACAATGTGATAAGATCCCTTTCTTACGGCCACGCCAATCGCTACAAATTCCAGATGAGGCACAAAAACAGCAGGTGCTTCAACAGATATCAAGTGCTCCTTTAAGTGGGCTCTCCTCCACATCAACTTCAACATCACAAATACTCCAGTCCTCAAAGGTGTCACCCCAATCGCACTTGCTTCCTCACAGCTCCCAAATCTCCAGCTGCCCGTCTGAGTATGAGGTAGAACAGATGGTTGATTCTGCAGAGCTGTTTACTCATACTATAGCCTGGGAATCAGAGGTCGACTCCAGCGCTTCTGTGAATCCAGACGAGGAAATGATCTGCACTGATGCCCAGAATCTTTATGAGTCGGATCCAGGACCAGACGCAGAAGGTTCTGACCATAATGTAGACCCTCATTCCCAAACTGTAACTCCTGTTGGTGGAGACAATGAGGAAGACGATGATGAGACTCAAATACCTGATTGGAGCGACAACTTTAGTTTTTTGTCAGGGCAGGAACAGGTTGGCTCTGAGGACGACGGGTGTGATAACGCACAGGGTGATGATGATGAGGTTGGAGATCCCACTTACTGTCAACCCACAGTCAGCCAAGAGATGAGGTCAGCAGAGGAGGTGGAGGAAGATGCTAGTGACGACGAGGTCAGGTTGCGCCTTCCTGGACAGAGACGTAGTACTGGAAGCACGTCAACAACTGCAACCTCAAACACAACTCTGCCTCTCACCACAAGTCGTGGTGGCTCTTCAGGTCGCATGGGTGCTAAGCCTTGCATAGCCTGGGCATTTTTTCAGATCGATAAAGATGACCCAACTCGTGTTATCTGTAACATTTGTCAGCAAAAGCTAAGTAGAGGCCAAAAAAATACATAGTTTGAGTACTTCATGCATGAACCGGCACATGGACATGAAGCATAAGTTGCAGTGGGAAGCTCAGTGTGCTACAATGCGGCCTAGCCGGCCGGACCAACCACCGTCTGCCATATCTTGTGCATCCGCGGCCTCTTCATCCTCTGTGACTGGGGGGACAGCAGTCACACCTGTTTTGGGGCGCAGACCTGCCACCTCTTTACCCGCAACAGCCAGCGTGATTGCCAGGTCATCATTTTCTTTGGAGGTGGTAACACCAGCTGGTGTTGAGCGCTGTCCGATATCGATAGCACCACCTTTGGATCAAGGCAATCTAACATGTCCGCCTGCATCTTCCTCACAGACCGGCAGTTTGCCGGGGACACCCTTATCAACCCCGTCTAAGCACAATAGCCAGCCCTCGATCCCTCAGATGTGGACAAGTAAAAGACCATTTCCTCCTAGCCATGAGAAAGCTAAGAGGTTGAATTTCACCATCTGCAAGCTCTTGGCTACAGAAATGCTGCCTTTCCGCCTGGTGGACACAGAGGATTTTCGAGACCTTATGTCCGTCGCAGTGCCCCAGTACCAGATGCCCAGTCGGCACTACTTCTCAAAGAAAGGTGTGCCTGCGCTCCACCAGCATGTCGCACACAACATCACCGCTTCTTTGAGAAACTCTGTGTGTGACAGGGTGCATTTCACCACAGACACTTGGACGAGTAGGCATGGACAGGGGCGTTACATGTCGCTGACTGGGCACTGGGTAACTATGGTGACAGCAGGACAAGGGGCTGCTGTCCAAGTCTTGCCGTCCCCACGAGTTGTGCGTCAATCCTCTTTATGTCAAAGTTCCTCCACTGCTTCTGCCTCCTCAACCTCCTCTCGGTCTTCCACCTGCACCCAAAGCCGGTCTGGTCATGCCACAAGCTTTCTAACTGCGCAGAAGGGATCCTACACACCTCCTTACTATGCTGGCAGTAGGGCTCAACGTCATCAGGTGGTTTTTACTTTGAAATGTCTGGGAAATGGGAGTCACACAGCTGAGGAGTTGTGGTCAGCTCTGGAGAACCAATTTCATGAATGGTTGTCTCCACTGGACCTGAAACCAGGGAAGGCCGCGTGCGACAATGCTGCAAACCTGGGTGCGGCCCTTCGGCGGGGCAATGTCACACACATGCCTTGTATGGCTCACGTGTTGAACCTGGTTGTCCAGCAATTTTTAGCCCACTATCCCAGACTAGATGGCCTTCTGCAGAGGGCACGGTCGCTGTGTGCTCACTTCCGCCGTTCGCATCCCGCAGCTCAGCGACTTACATCTCTACAGAAGTCGTTGGGCCTGCCACTTCACCGGCTAAAATGCGATGTGCCTACCCGGTGGAATTCAACTCTGCACATGTTGCAGCGACTGTGGCAGCACCGACAAGCCCTGGTGCAATACGTTCTGACGTATAGCCTGGGCCAACGAGATCCAGAGGTGGGGCAAATCACGCTGGAGGAGTGGTCTCAGATCAGGGACCTATGCACCCTTCTGCACAGTTTTGAAATGGCGACGAAGATGTTTAGTGCTGACGATGCCATTATCAGCATGACTATTCCGGTGATTTACATGCTGGAGCACATGTTAAACAGAATTCGGAGTCAGGTGGTGGCACAAGAGGAGGTGGAGGAAGTAGAGGAGGAGGAGTTGTATGCGGAAGGGCTAACATCTGCAAGGTCCAGACGGTCGGCAGCACCAAGGCGGCAGGCATGTGAGGGTGGGGCAGATGGTTTTACCAGGGCGCATGGTAGCAGCCAAACTAGTGAGGAAGGTGCAGGAGCCCAGGAAGAAGTGGAGGACGAACTGATGGAAGACTCATCAGATGAGGGAGACCTTGATCACATTTCTGTTGTGCGAGGTTGGGGGGAGAGGACAGAGGAAGGAAGCATGATTGTTACCTCGCCACCAACACAACAGGGACTTGGTGCTCCTGGATGCGCAACACACATGAGTGCCTTCTTGCTGCACTACCTGCATCATGACCCTCGAATTGTGAGAATTAGAAATAATCCTGACTACTGGGTTGCCACACTGTTAGATCCCCGGTACAAAAGTAAATTTGCCGAAATTATTCCTGCCATAGAAAGGGATGCACGCATGCAGGAGTATCAGCAGAGACTGTTGCAGAATATTACATGTGCTTTTCCACAAAACACCAGTGGTGCACGTAGTGAATCTCACAGTTCCAACTTGCCAACCATGGGACCGTCAAGTGTTCAGCACTCAAACCGTAACAGAACCACAGTATCTGCTGGTAACATCAATTTTGCGGAATCATTTCACCACTTTTTTAGCCCATCCTTTGCAAGGCCACAGGAGACAAGAAGTCTGACACATAGTCAACGCCTAGAGATGATGGTACAGGAGTATCTCCAAGTAAACATTGAAGCCATGACTGTGTCACTGGACCCTTGCTCTTTTTGGCCTTCCAATCTGGATAAATGGCCGGAGCTAGCCACTTACGCCTTGGAGATCTTGTCATGCCCCGCAGCCAGCGTTCTGTCTGAACGTGTGTTCAGCGCTGCTGGTGGTGTGCTGACAGATAAGCGCATGCGGCTCTCCACTGATAATGTAGACAGACTCACGTTCATAAAGATGAACAAATCATGGATCCGAAACGACTTTTCTACCCCTGTGTCATCCTGGGGAGAGTAAAAGCTTGATGATTGGTTAAAATCACCCTACCAACCGTTTTAAGCTTTCAAATTACTAATCATGTTTATCTGTATCTTGGCAGGAAAATAATTTGGGCTTTGTAGCAGTGTGCAGCACTGATTCTATTAGGCCATCTATAATAAGCTCCACCAGATTTAAAATTACTAATCATGTTTATCTGTATCTTGGCTGGAAAATAATTTGGGCTTTGTAGCAGTGTGCAGCACTGATCCTATTAGGCCATCTATACTAAGCTCCACCAGATTTAAAATTAATAATAATTTTTAGCTGCATCTAGCCCGGAAAATAATTTTGGGGCTCCGAGATGCGCAAGACACATAAGTGCCTTCTTGCTGCACTACCTGCAACATGACCCTCATATTGTCAGAATTCGAAGTAATCATGACTACTGGGTTGCCACACTCTTAGATCCCCCAAACTTTTCGATCAACCTTTTCATTTTAATAAAGACCAAAAAAATGGTCATTTTTGAAATTATAAGCATTAGCAGGTTATTAGAAACTGAAATCAAACAGTTTTCAACTCAAAACTTTATTCTAGGTGATGTTACATTTTCACATAGGACTCCTTGTTCGAAAGGAACTTCTGAACTCTCTCGTCCATTGAATTTGTCAGGTTTTGGATGGTTTCTGCTTCAATTGTTTTGCATGAGGACAGAATACCCTCCCAGAGGTGTTGCTTAGATGTGAACTGCCTCCCGCCATCATAGACACTCCTTTTGATGATGCTCCAGAGGTTCTGAATGGGGTAGAGGTCAGGGGAGAATGGGGGTCACACCATAAGTTTGTCCCCTTTTATGCCCATATCAGCCAGAGATGCAGATGTTTTATGTGCAGCATGAGATGGTGCATTATCATGCAAAAAAATGATCTTGCTGTGAAATACACGGTTCTTCTTCTTGAACCATGGCAGGAAGTGCTGTTTGAGAAAATCCACATACATTATGGAGTTCATCTTTAGAGCCTTCAGGGATCCTAAAGGGGCCGACAATCTCTCTCCCCATGATTCCAGCCCAAAACATTACTCCACCTCCTCCTTGTTGGCGCTGTAGCCGTGTTTGCGTGGGGTGTCCATCAACCAGCCATCCTCCACTCCATCCATCTGGACCATCGAGCGCTGCACGGCACTCATCCATGAACAAAACAGTTTTGAAATCAGTCTTCATGTAATGTTTAGCCCACTGGAGCCGTATCTGCTTGTGTGAAGTGGATAGAGGAGGTCGACAGGATGGCGTATTCACAGCTGCAAACCTCTGAAGGACCCTGCATCTTGTTGTTCGGGGGACGTTGGAGGCACCAGCAGCTTCAAAAACTTGTCTGCTGCTATGACAAGGCTTTTTTGCCGCTGCTCTTTTAACCTGACGTAATTGCCTGTAGGAAAGAGTCCTCAATTTGCCCTTATCAGCACGCACACGTGTGTACTGTGAATCAGCTACATACTTCTTGATTGCCAAGACACTTCATCCTGATCATCGCACAATGTTGATTGTAGTCATGCCTTGACCTAAACACTCCACAATTTGTTGCTTCTCAGCAGCCGACACATCCTTTTTCTTTCCCATTTTGGCAGAAAATGTAGGCTGCTTAATAATGTGAGACAGCCTTCTTAAGTAGTCTTGCCTTTCATTGGACACACCTGCGAAACTAATTAGCACAGGTGTCTGCAATTGCTTACAGTGATATAAAGAGCCCTGACACACATCACCATCAATGAGTTTAACTGACAAACAAACAAATTCTTCCCTTATCACTCCTAAACACTTTTTGCATAATAATTTGGAACACAGTGTACATGTGCTTTTCCACAAAACACCAGTGGTTCACGTAGTGAATCTTACAGTTCTAACTTGCCAACCGTGGTCTGTATGGAGTTGTTCAATAAAGGGCCCAAAATTAAGATAACATAGATGGGAGAGGTCTCTATGAATAGGAATTCCTAAGTATTTGATATCCTGTGAGGGCCAGGCAAAGGGAAAGTTGGACTGGATGGAATCCTATATGGATTTGGGGAGGGAGACATCGAGGGCCTCAGACTTCGCTGCATTGATTTTAAAATTTGACCATGTAACAAAGTGATCTATTTCAGCCATAACAGCATGGATGGATATATGTGATTGAGTGATATATACTAGGACATCATCAGCAAATAGAGAGCACTTGTACTCGGTGCCTCCCACCTCAATCCACCTAATATTGGGGTTATGGCGAATTGATGAGAGCAGGTGCTCCGTCACTAGGATGTATAAGAGAGGGGACAGAGGACATCCCTGCCTTGTCCCATTGGTGATTGTGAAAGGTGATGAAAATGTTCTGATGCACCCCCTGGGCCTTGGGACACCCGGAGCCGGACCGTTTTTGGTGGATGCTGGTGGTTGTAGTCTTCGTGGCGGCGACCCGGTTCCGTGGCTCAGGGTGGTCAAAGCAGTGGCGGAACTATTTATGTGGTTTTGATGTTTAAATGTCCGACTACGCCACCCGTGGATTGCGGTCAGAGTGAACCGCCGCTGCAGGGCAGACCGCTGAGGCTGGTGTTGTGGGTGCAGCAGAGCGTAGCATAACTCCCCACGGGAGGAGTATAGCCTCAGGGCAGTGTATGCGGAGGATGGGGGTGATGGTGCAGGGCAGCAGCAGTAACAACACGGAGTCAGTGATGCAGTCCAGGGCCTTTACTCACAGTTCTTATTATCCAGACCACGTCTGCAGGTAACGGCTGCCCACGTCGTACTGTGCTCACCAGGTGAGGGGCTCAGACAACTCCCAGATAACTTTGGAGCGCTTCACAGGACCCCCTTTGTGTGTCCTTTGTCTGGCCTTTCTTACCAACCCTTCTGTCCGGCTGCCTCGGGCCTCCTCTTGGTAAACTTGGCGCCAGTTTCCCTGACCCTATGTGGTGCCTTCCTAGCGGGTGTAGCGAGGGGCTGCGCCACATAAAATGTCAGAGCCTCCGGTTTCTAGCTGAGGGTCGTTTCCTGCCTCCACTTGTTTCGGCGACCGGTCTCCCCCTTTGGCCTGACCCCTCCACGCAGGTGGATTCGGGCGTGCGGTGGCGACTCGCCCGTCCGCACCCCTGGGATCCCTTCATTCCTCGTTCCTGGAGCCTTCTCCGCTCCTCTTCCTTCCTTCTCCCTCTTCCAGGCCTGGGCCTCTGTTACTAGGCCCGCCTCCGGAGCAGAGCTCATGCAGAGCCCCTGCTCCCTGCCACTTCTGCTCAGACTTCTCTGCACTGAACTAAGATGGTGCCCACCTTTTATACTCCCTTCTCAATGCACCCAAGAACTGCTTCCTCCCTGCTCCTGCACTACAGGGTTCCCCTTCCTCAGTGTTCCCTCCCCCCACTCCAGCCAGGGACAGGGACTGTCGTGCCCATCTCAGAGGCATATTGGTCGCCCTGCCCCACGGCAATGTGGTGTAATGCATGCAGGTGTCGGGTCCTGATCCACACTCCATCCTTACCTGAGAGTGAGATATCACACCTCTGGGTGAGGTGCAATACCTCTGTAGCAACCGAGCCCTCAGGGTGCTACAGTTCCATTTATCTTCAGCCTAGGTGACGTATTGTGATACAGGGCCGTGATTTTGGCTATAAAAAGGTCCCCTAGACCCCTACCCCAAGCTTTTTAAGAGAATCATATATGGCGTGCCAGGAGACTCTATGGAATGCTTTCTCAGCATCCAACGAGAGTATCTAATTACAAATTTTTAACTGCATCTAGCCCAGGAAATACTTTGTGCCTAGTAGCAGTGTCTGCTAGTCAGCGGATTATCCCGGCTGTTAAGCAAGCTACACCACCTGTAGTTTGGACACTTAATTTTTTCAAAGGAAATGCTTCGGGACCACGGGATACTCAGTGAAGAGCATCAGGAGGCACCCCAAGGCATAGGGGCTGGGACTGGCAGTAGGATGCCTTGCGGTGGACAGCCAAGCTCGATCCTTATAAAAGCTTTTTAACTGCAGCAGCTTTAGTGGACGCTACTGGAGCTAGAATTACGCGGCTGCTGGCATGAGACTTGCCCTCCAATAGATCCTTGTAAATGGATTTAAAGTGTATTCATTCAAATTAGAGAGACAATTTAAATTAAAAAGCTTAGAGCTGCCTCCACCACAGGGGGGCTCGCTCGACCCACCAGCGGACAGGCACCAGTATTGGGAGAGGGGGGCTGGCCGTCAGGGTTCACCGCGGCTCTGGCACAAACCCGGCGACACGGAGGTGGCACGGGCAGGAGTGGACTGAACGTGTCGGCTTCTCACTTTTTGGATTTTAGAAGGGCATGACATGCCTATATTTGTGTCTCCCCCTCCTTTTACTCCTCCACCTCTTTTCTTTTCGCATGACTATATGTACTTGTCACTTTTCCATGTGTTAGTTGTGTCTTCTGAGCAGTTTGTCAGCTTTTGGACACCTTTGAAGGTGTTTTCTATGTGTTTCTATGTGTTTTTGTTTGCCTGCCATTGGTTTTAACGGTGTTCGAAGGTGTTCGACGAACAGTTCGACGAACAGTTCGGCGAACACACGGGTGTTCGACGAACCGAACCGAACTCGAACACTACGGGGGTGGCTCAACACTAGTCTCCACTGGACCTGAAACCAGGGAAGGCCGTGTGCGACAATGCTGCAAACCTGGGTGTGGCCCTTCGCCGGGGCAATGTCACGCACGTGCCTTGTATGGCTCACGTGTTGAACCTGGTTGTCCAGCAATTTTTAGCCCACTATCCCGGACTAGATGGCCTTCTGCAGAGGGCACGGTCGCTGTGTGCTCACTTCCGCCGTTTGCATCCCGCAGCTCAACGACTTACATCTCTACAGAAGTCGTTGGGCCTGCCAGTTCACCGGCTGAAATGCGATGTGCCGACACGGTGGAATTCAACTCTGCCCATGTTGCAGCGACTGTGGCAGCACCGACAAGCCCTGGTGCAATACGTTCTGACGTATAGCCTGGGCCAACGAGATCCAGAGGTGGGGCAAATCACGCTGCACGAGTGGTCTCAGATCAGGGACCTATGAAGTTGACACGCCCCCTGGGCCGTGGGGTGCCCGGAGCCGGGCCGGTAGAAGCTGGGGGTTGTAGTCACTGTGGCGGTGACCCGGTCCGTGACCCAAGGAGGTCAAACCAAGGGTAATTTGTATATATGGGCTTTATAATGTCCGACTACGCCACCTGTGGAGTGCGGCCAAAGGGGCCGCCGCTGCGGAACAGTCCTCTGAAGCTGGTGGTTTTGCAGCAATGGTATTATTACTCCCCACAGGAAGAGTGTAGCTTCAGGGCATTGTGGGTGGATGATGGTGGTTGTAGTGCAGGGAGTCAGTAATGAACACTGAGTCCGTGAGATGCAGTCCCAAGATCTTTACTCACAGTTGTTGCAGTCCAGATTACAGGTACCAGAGCAATCTCCCCCGTCGTGCTGTGCGTACTCAGTGAGGGGCTCAGTCCACCCCCAGATAGCTCCAGAGTACTTAGCAGGACCCCCTTCTGTGTGTCCTTTCTCTGGCCTTCACCCTGCACCTCCCACCCAGTGACACTTCTATCCGGTATCCTCGGGCCTTGGCGGGCGACGTGTGTTCGGTCCCCTGGGTCCTATGTGGCTACCTTCTTAGTGAGACTGGTGTGGACTTTGGCCTGCAGTACATGAAATTCTGCAGCCTCCGGTTTCTAGTTGAGCCTTGCTGTTTCTCCGCTAGTTGAGGGACCGGTTCCCATTATCTGGCCTGACCCCTCTACCTCCTGGTAGCAGCGGGGGTACGGGTGGCCTTCTGCACGGCCCGTACCCCTAGGGTCCCTTCGGTTCCTGGAGCCTTCCTGCTCCCACTCCTCTCTTCTCTCTTTCAGTCCTGGGCCTCCCAGGCTAGGCCCGCCTCCGGAGCAGAGCTCATGCAGAGCCTCTGCTCCTGTCACTTCTCCTCCTCTGACTGGCTTGCTCTTTCTAAGATGGCTTCCTATTTATACTCTCCCTGTCATGTGCTCCCCTAAGCTGCTTTCTCCACCCACTCCCACTACATAGGACCCTCCCACCAGCTAGGGACCTGGGACTGTGCTCTCCCTTAGGAGCAATCTCGCCCTACACCCACTGCGGGTATGTGTTGGATGCAGGTGTTAGGGTCCCGAGCCATACTCCTTCCTTACCTGAGGGTGAGATACCACACCTCTGGGTGAGATGCAGTACCTCTGTGGCGACTGAACCCTCAGGGCGCCACACACCCTTCTGCACAGTTTTGAAATGGCGACGAAGATGTTTAGTGCTGACGATGATGCCATTATCAGCATGACTATTCCAGTGATTTACAAGCTGGAGCACACGTTAAAAAGAATTCAGAGTCAGGTGGTGTGACAAGAGGAGGTGGAGGAAGTAGAGGAGGAGTCGTATGCGGAAGGGATAACATCTCCAAGGTCCAGACGGTCGGCAGCACCAAGGCGGCAGGCATGGGAGGGTGGGGGAGAGGGATTAACCAGGGTGCATGATAGCAACCAAACTGTTGAGGAAGGTGCAGGAGCCGAGGAAGAAGTGGAGGACGAACTGGCGATGGGCATGGAAGACTCATCAGATGAGGGAGACCTTGATCACATTTCTGTTGTGCGAGGTTGGGGGGAGAGGGCAGAGGAAGGAAGCATGATTCTTACCTCGCTACCAACACAACAAGGACTTGGTCCTCCTGGATGCGCAAGATACTTGAGTGCCTTCTTGCTGCACTACCTGCAACATGACCCTCGGATTGTCAGAATTCGAAGTAATCCTGACTACTGGGTTGCCACACTCTTAGATCCCTGGTACAAAAGTAAATTTGCCGAAATAATTCCTGCCATAGAAAGGGAATGACGCATGCAGGAGTATCAGCAGAGGCTGTTGCAGAATCTTACATGTGCTTTTCAACAAAACACCAGTGGTGCACGAAGTGAATCTCACAGTTCTAACTTGCCAACCGTGGGACTGTCGAGTCTTCATCACTCAAACCGTAACAGTAACACAGTATCTGCTGGTAACAGCAATTTTGTGAAATCGTTTCACCACTTTTTTAGACCATCCTTTGCAAGGCCACAGGAGACAAGAAGTCTGACACATAGTCAATGCCTAGAGAGGATGGTGCAGGAGTATCTCCAAGTGAACATCGAAGCCATGACTGTGTCACTGGACCCTTGCTCATTTTGGGATTCCAATCTGGAAAAATGTCCGGAGCTCACCACTCACGCCTTGGAGATCTTGTCATGCCCTGCAGCCAGCGTTCTCTGTGAATGTGTGTTCAGCGCTGCTGGTGGTGTGCTGACAGATAAGCGCACGCGGCTGTCCACTGAGAATGTAGACAGACTCACGTTCATAAAGATGAACAAATCATGGCTCTGCAAGGACTTTTCTACCCCTGTGTCATCCTGGGGAGACTAAAAGCTTGAGGATTTGGTAAAATCACCTCACCAACCGTTTTAAGCAACTCTGGGGCAATTGATGCCACTTAAGTGGTGTCTGTGCCACAATTTTTGGAAAAAATGGATACTCTTTTTGGAGTCCCCTTGCTGTGTTTTACGTGACGTTGGCATTGTCAATTCCAAGTGGGCTGGATCGCTCCCCCCCCTTTTAACTGCAAGAAACTACATACACTATGGCTTGGGGTAACACAGATGGTTGAGTCTGAAGAGCTGTTTACTCAGAGGTCTGCTCCAAAGCTTCAGTGTCTGCTAGTCAGCGTAGAATTTTTAACTGCATCTAGCCTAGGCAATACTTTGGGTGTAGTAGCCCAGCTGCGAAGCAAGCTGCACCGCCTGTGTATCTAATAAGAATTTTTAAATGCATCTAGCCTAGGCAGACTGTGGGGACCCCCAACCAAACCCAGACGCTCAGCCCCCCTACCGCCCCTCTTTCCTTGACAATACAATAATGTAACTCTTACAACTGGATGGGTGAGGATCGGTCACAGCTTTATTAACTCTTTATACTCATTCCATTAGAAAGGCATTTTATTTCTAAAATAATACAGCTTGTTGCAGCATGCCCTGGGTCTCCACACCAGCAAGTTGGCCAACAAGTGTAACTCTCCAACATGTCCATTCTATTTCCAGGCCACGGAGGATCCTGCGTACTCGTATGCAGGACTCTGACCCCCATCCATCACTCTTAATGCTTGTTCCACTCCGTCCTGGAGTCCTGACAGAAATATGTCCAGTCCAATATCCATTAAGTGAACATCGTCTGGCCATATGAGGCCTGCTTTATCTCCTTCCTGTTGTCGGTGTTGTATCACTACACCGCCTCTGTCTCTTCTAAATTTTGCCATCCGAATATTTATTACCCGCCTTGTCCGTTCGATGGCCGTGATGTCTCGTGCACCTTGCCATACCGCTATCTGCACAATCTCTGACCATACTATAGTTAATTTTGTGAAAAATTCTCTGTAGCGCTCAGTGTCTAGTTTCATTATTGCCATTAGTTATGCGCCCTTGTGATGACCTAGATCGTTTCCCCCGGCCTGTATAACTAAGATGACCGGACCTCTTGCCTCTCTCCCTACCTTGATTACCTCCATTAGTACCTGTGGCCATAGCAGGCCTCTAATACCTCTCCAGTTGAAATATGTGTTATGAAACTCTAATTTCCTCTCACCTGGGCGGACTTTCGCCCTTTTTTCTGCCCAATATATATACGAGTGGCCTATCACCCACACTGTTGGCTTAGCGTCACATGTAAAAGAAACAAACCACGTTAGGATAATGTTATGATCTGCTACAAGCACCAAGGAAAGACAGGAGATCTGTCCCTACAATAGAACTAAACTGGATCCCTACAATGTAACGGGGAACCTGATCCTGCGATCAGACCCGCTAAAGTCCTAAGTAGTGTTGAGCGATACCTTCCGATATCGGGAATTATCGGATCGGATTGGATCGGACCGATATCGAAAAAGTATCGGATATCGCCGATTCCGATACCGGAAACCAATGCAAGTCAATGGGACAGAAATATCGGAATGAAAATAAACCCTTTCTTTCCTTGTAGGTTAATTCTACATGAAGGAAAACAACTAAGAATAATGTAGAGTGTATTGGGGGAGGTGGGGGAGACAATAAAGGCATAGAGGTTTAGCCCAATCAAATGGAATAGCAGGAATTAATATTTTTTTTAAGACGTTCTGAGTTACGGAAATATTGACTATGTTAAGTATTTTTATATTTTGTCAGATATTTATGTTTCACTACTTCCATGCTGTTCACCTTCTTTTTTACTTCTCCCACACTTTCTCCTTCATCATCCTCAGCATCTTTTTCATCCTCTTCTTCTTCACCTTCTTCATCTTCTTCTTCTTCACCATTTTCGTATTATTCTTTTTTTTTACATTCTTCATATTCTACTTCTTCATCTTCTTCATATTCTTCTTCTTCATCATATTCTTATTTGTGACAGGCATTCCTGTAGTTGTTATCTATAAAAGGTTGGACATTACACCTTTCGTTCTGCCCGTCACAAAAGATTTACAACAGGATTTGTCCTCGTTCAGTTTGGCCTGCAGCAGCAGGTCTTTTCCAGGGGCACCACGAGGAGGAACGGACTCACCCCCATACACTGCTTAGTCATCTTCTGCTTATAATTTAGATATTATCTTTTGCTCTGATTTTTAGTCTTATGCTTAATGTTCTTCCGCTTTTTGTTCTGCAGCTTCTTGTATTTCTGCTTCTTGGTTTTCTGTCTCTTGTTCTTCTGTATCTTGGTGCTTGTCTTCTCTTCTTTGTCCTCTTGGTCAACTTCTTCAGGGTCATCTTCTTGGTCTTCTTCGGGGTGGTCTTCAGGGTCGTCGTCTTCGGGGGTCCTCGTCTTCGGGGTCCTCGTCTTCTTCGGGTTGGTCTTCTGGGTCCTCATCTTCGGGGTCCTCGTCTTCTTCGGGGTGGTCTTCAGGGTCCTCGTCTTCTTCGGGGTGGTCTTCAGGGTCCTCGTCTTCAGGGTTGTTGTCTTCGGGGTCCTCGTCTTCTTAGGGTTGGTCGTCAGGGTCCTAGTCTTCAGGGTCCTCGTCAGGGAGATCCAGAGTGATTACCAGAACCATTTCAAAAAGCTTGAACTTGGAAATGTAGCAGAAGGTACAAGAAAGCTGAGGAACTACCGAGAACCAGCTGACGGTACTGGAACCCGGATGGGTAGCAGAAGGTACAAGAGCCAATGGAACTGCCGAAGACCAGCTGACGGTACTGGAACTCGGTTACTAAGCAGGAGGTACCTGTGCCAGAAAGCACTACCAAGGACCAGCAGACGCTGGTGGAACTTGGATACCGAGAAGGAGGCACCTAATCCAAAGACACTGCCGAGAACCAGCTGACGGTACTGGAACCCAGATGGGTAGCAGAAGGTACCCATGTAAAAAAAAGTTCAAGACCGCGAGCCGGCCGCAGTTACCAAAACCCACAGTCCTACAGGGGGTGCTTGTCCTATTGGCACTATGGAACCAGCCTTCATTGCCTGATCCCGCAGCCCACATAGGAGTCACCTAAACTGCAGGCACCATAGAGTCGGCTAACCCGACCGCAACACGACAGGAGAACGCATTGGAGGCAAAGTGACGTTGACACTACCCGGAAACAGCTGGCGTGCTGGAACCAGGCTGGGCAGGAGGGAGTACCCATGCCAAAGACACTGCCGAGAACCAGCTGACGGTACTGGAACCCGGATGGGTAGTAAAAGGTACAAGAGCCAATGGAACTGCCGAAGACCAGCTGACGGTACTGGAACTCGGTTACTAAGCAGGAGGTACCTGTGCCAGAAAGCACTACCAAGGACCAGCAGACGTTGGTGGAACTTGGATACCGAGAAGGAGGCACCTAATCCAAAGGCACTGCCGAGAACCAGCTGACGGTACTGGAACCCGGATGGGTAGCAGAAGGTACCCATGTAAAAAAAAGTTCAAGGCCGCGAGCCGGCCGCAGTTACCAAAACCCACAGTCCTACAGGGGGTGCTTGTCCTATTGGCACTATGGAACCAGCCTTCAATGCCTGATCCCGCAGCCTACATAGGAGTCACCTAAACTGCAGGCACCATAGAGTCGGCTAACCCGACCGCAACACGACAGGACAACGCATTGGAGGCAAAGTGACGTTGACACTACCCGGAAACAGCTGGCGTGCTGGAACCAGGCTGGACAGGAGTGAGTACCCGTGCCAAAGTCACTGCCGAGAAACAGCTGACGGTACTGGAACCCGGATGGGTAGTAGAAGGTACAAGAGCAAATGTAACTACCGAGGACCAGCTGACGGTACTGGAACCCGGATGGGTAGTAAAAGGTACAAGAGCCAATGAAACTGCCGAAGACCAGCTGACGGTACTGGAACTTGGTTACTAAGCAGGCGGTACCTGTGCCAGAAAGCACTACCAAGGACCAGCAGACGTTGGTGGAACTTGGATACCGAGAAGGAGGCACCTAATCCAAAGGCACTGCCGAGAACCAGCTGACGGTACTGGAACCCGGATGGGTAGCAGAAGGTACCCATGTAAAAAAAAGTTCAGGGCCGCGAGCCGGCCGCAATTACCAAAACCCACAGTCCTACAGGGGGTGCTTGTCCTATAGGCACTATGGAACCAGCCTTCATTGCCAGATCCCGCAGCCCACATAGGAGTCACCTAAACTGCAGGCACCATAGAGTCGGCTAACCCGACCGCAACACGACAGGACAAGGCATTGGAGGCAAAGTGACGTTGACACTACCCGGAAACAGCTGGCGTGCTGGAACCAGGCTGGGCAGGAGGGAGTACCCGTACCAAAGTCACTGCCGAGAACCAGTTGACGGTACTGGAACCCGGATGGGTAGTAGAAGGTACAAGAGCAAATGGAACTACCGAGGACCAGCTGACGGTACTGGAACCCGGATGGGTAGCAGAAGGTACAAGAGCCAATGGAACTGTCGAAGACCAGCTGACGGTACTGGAACTCGGTTACTAAGCAGGAGGTACCTGTGCCAGAAAGCACTACCAAGGACCAGCAGACGTTGGTGAAACTTGGATACCGAGAAGGAGGCACCTAATCTAAAGGCACTGCCGAGAACCAGCTGACGGTACTGGAACCCGGATGGGTAACAGAAGGTACCCATGTAAAAAAAAGTTCAAGGCCGCGAGCCGGCCGAAGTTACCAAAACCCACAGTCCTACAGGGGGTGCTTGTCCTATTGGCACTATGGAACCAGCCTTCATTGCCAGATCCCGCAGCCCACATAGGAGTCACCTAAATTACAGGCACCATAGAGTCGGCTAACCCGACCGCAACACGACAGGACAACGCATTGGAGGCAAAGTGACGTTGACACTACCCGGAAACAGCTGGCGTGCTGGAACCAGGCTGGGCAGGAGGGAGTACCCGTGCCAAAGTCACTGCCGAGAACCAGCTGACGGTACTGGAACCCGGATGGGTAGTAGAAGGTACAAGATCAAATTGAACTACCGAGGACCAGCTGACGGTACTGGAACCCGGATGGGTAGCAGAAGGTACAAGAGCCAATGGAACTGCCGAAGACCAGCTGACGGTACTGGAACTCGGTTACTAAGCAGGAGGTACCTGTGCCAGAAAGCACTACCAAGGACCAGCAGACGTTGGTGGAACTTGGATACCGAGAAGGAGGCACCTAATCCAAAGGCACTGCCGAGAACCAGCTGACGGTACTGGAACCCGGATGGGTAGTAGAAGGTACAAGAGGAAATGGAACTACCGAGAACCAGCTGGCGGTGCTGGAACCCAGGGTAAATACTAAAAACAGAGTGGAGCCAGAGGTGTAATTGGAGCAAGTTTTAAATCAGTAGTACAGTGGATGTGGACAAAGCAGGAGAATTTGCCGGACACACAGCAGGGGAACAGCTGACGTTACCGAACCCCAATAACACGGCAGCAAGTGTTGACTGTGCAGACGGCACTTCCAAGCGCCAACTGGTTGTGTTGGAGCTCAGGGATAATACTGAAAACAGAGGAGCCAGAGGTCTAATTGGAGCAACTTTAAAATCTGTAGTAGTGAGAATGTGGACAGAGCAGGAGAAATTGCCGTCCGCACAGCAGGGGAACAGCTGACGTTACCGAACCCCAATAACATGGCAGCAAGTGTTGACTGTGCAGACGGCACTTCCGAGCGCCATCTGGCGGTGTTGGAGCTCAGGGATAATACTGAAAACAGAGGAGCCAGAGGTGTATTTGGAGGAGGTTTTAAATCAGTAGTACAGTGGATGTGGACAGAGCAGGAGAAATTGCCGTCCGCACAGCAGGGGAACAGCTGACGTTACTGAACCCCAATAACACGGCAGCAAGTGTTGACTGTGCAGACGGCACTTCCGAGCGCCAACTGGCGGTGTTGGAGCTCAGGGATAATACTGAAAACAGAGTAGCCAGAGGTGTAATTGGAGCAACTTTAAAATCTGTAGTAGGGAGAATGTGGACAGAGCAGGAGAAATTGCCGTCCGCACAGCAGGGGAACAGCTGACGTTACTGAACCCCAATGACACGGCAGCAAGTGTTGACTGTGCAGACGGCACTTCCGAGCGCCAACTGGCGGTGTTGGAGCTCAGAGATAACACTGAAAACAGAGGAGCCAGAGGTGTAATTGGAGCAACTTTAAAATCTGTAGTAGTGAGAATGTGGCAGAGCAGGAGAAATTGCCGTCAGCACAGCAGGGGAACAGCTGACGTTACTGAACCCCAATGACACGGCAGCAAGTGTTGACTGTGCAGACGGCACTTCCGAGCGCCAACTGGCGGTGTTGGAGCTCAGGGATAACACTGAAAACAGAGGAGCCAGATGTGTAATTGGAGCAACTTTAAAATCTGTAGTAGTGAGAATGTGGACAGAGCAGGAGAAATTGCCGTCCGCACAGCAGGGGAACAGCTGACGTTACTGAACCCCAATGACACGGCAGCAAGTGTTGACTGTGCAGACGGCACTTCCGAGCGCCAACTGGCGGTGTTGGAGCT
This sequence comes from Phyllobates terribilis, assembly GCF_046119375.1. Lineage (NCBI taxonomy): Eukaryota > Metazoa > Chordata > Amphibia > Anura > Dendrobatidae > Phyllobates > Phyllobates terribilis. Next base: position 299,952,892 of record NW_027362771.1, read on the forward strand.
CAGGTATAATACTGAAAACAGAGGAGCCAGAGGTGTAATTGGAGCAACTTTAAAATCTGTAGTAGTGAGAATGTGGACAGAGCAGGAGAAATTGCCGTCCGCACAGCAGGGGAACAGCTGACGTTACTGAACCCCAATGACACGGCAGCAAGTGTTGACTGTGCAGACGGCACTGCCGAGCGCCAACTGGCGGTGTTGGAGCTCAGGGATAATACTGAAAACAGAGGAGCCAGAGGTGTAATTGGAGCAACTTTAAAATCTGTAGTAGTGAGAATGTGGACAGAGCAGGAGAAATTGCCGTACGCACAGCAGGGGAACAGCTGACGTTACTGAACCCCAATGACACGGCAGCAAGTGTTGACTGTGCAGACGGCACTTCCGAGCGCCAACTGGCGGTGTTGGAGCTCAGGGATAATACTGAAAACAGAGGAGCCAGAGGTGTAATTGGAGCAACTTTAAAATCTGTAGTAGTGAGAATGTGGACAGAGCAGGAGAAATTGCCGTCCGCACAGCAGGGGAACAGCTGACGTTACTGAACCCCAATGACACGGCAGCAAGTGTTGACTGTGCAGACGGCACTTCCGAGCGCCAACTGGCGGTGTTGGAGCTCAGGGATAATACTGAAAACAGAGGAGCCAGAGGTGTATTTGGAGGAGGTTTTAAATCAGTAGTACAGTGGATGTGGACAGAGCAGGAGAAATTGCCGTCCGCACAGCAGGGGAACAGCTGACGTTACTGAACCCCAATAACACGGCAGCAAGTGTTGACTGTGCAGACGGCACTTCCAAGCGCCAACTGGTGGTGTTGGAGCTCAGGGATAATACTGAAAACAGAGGAGCCAGAGGTGTAATTGGAGCAACTTTAAAATCTGTAGTAGTGAGAATGTGGACAGAGCAGGAGAAATTGCCGTCCGCACAGCAGGGGAACAGCTGACGTTACCGAACCCCAATAACATGGCAGCAAGTGTTGACTGTGCAGACGGCACTTCCGAGCGCCAACTGGCGGTGTTGGAGCTCAGGGATAATACTGAAAACAGAGGAGCCAGAGGTGTATTTGGAGGAGGTTTTAAATCAGTAGTACAGTGGATGTGAACAGAGCAGGAGAAATTGCCGTCCGCACAGCAGGGGAACAGCTGACGTTACTGAACCCCAATAACACGGCAGCAAGTGTTGACTGTGCAGACGGCACTTCCGAGCGCCAACTGGCGGTGTTGGAGCTCAGGGATAATACTGAAAACAGAGTAGCCAGAGGTGTAATTGGAGAAACTTTAAAATCTGTAGTAGGGAGAATGTGGACAGAGCAGGAGAAATTGCCGTCCGCACAGCAGGGGAACAGCTGACGTTACTGAACCCCAATGACACGGCAGCAAGTGTTGACTGTGCAGACGGCACTTCCGAGCGCCAACTGGCGGTGTTGGAGCTCAGGGATAATACTGAAAACAGAGGAGCCAGAGGTGTAATTGGAGCAACTTTAAAATCTGTAGTAGTGAGAATGTGGACAGAGCAGGAGAAATTGCCGTCCGCACAGCAGGGGAACAGCTGACTTTACTGAACCCCAATGACACGGCAGCAAGTGTTGACTGTGCAGACGGCACTTCCGAGCGCCAACTGGCGGTGTTGGAGCTCAGGGATAATACTGAAAACAGAGGAGCCAGAGGTGTAATTGGAGCAACTTTAAAATCTGTAGTAGTGAGAATGTGGACAGAGCAGGAGAAATTGCCGTCCGCACAGCAGGGGAACAGCTGACGTTACTGCAACCCAATGACACGGCAGCAAGTGTTGACTGTGCAGACGGCACTTCCGAGCGCCAACTGGCGGTGTTGGAGCTCAGAGATAACACTGAAAACAGAGGAGCCAGAGGTGTAATTGGAGCAACTTTAAAATCTGTAGTAGTGAGAATGTGGACAGAGCAGGAGAAATTGCCGTCCGCACAGCAGGGGAACAGCTGACGTTACTGAACCCCAATGACACGGCAGCAAGTGATGACTGTGCAGACGGCACTTCCGAGCGCCAACTGGCGGTGTTGGAGCTCAGGGATAATACTGAAAACAGAGGAACCAGAGGTGTATTTGGAGGAGGTTTTAAATCAGTAGTACAGTGGATGTGGACAGAGCAGGAGAAATTGCCGTCCGCACAGCAGGGGAACAGCTGACGTTACTGAACCACAATAACACGGCAGCAAGTGTTGACTGTGCAGACGGCACTTCCGAGCGCCAACTGGCGGTGTTGGAGCTCAGGGATAATACTGAAAACAGAGGAGCCAGAGGTGTAATTGGAGCAACTTTAAAATCTGTAGTAGTGAGAATGTGGACAGAGCAGGAGAAATTGCCGTCCGCACAGCAGGGGAACAGCTGACGTTACTGAACCCCAATCACACGGCAGCAAGTGTTGACTGTGCAGACGGCACTTCCGAGCGCCAACTGGCGGTGTTGGAGCTCAGGTATAATACTGAAAAAAGAGGAGCCAGAGGTGTAATTGGAGCAACTTTAAAATCTGTAGTAGTGAGAATGTGGACAGAGCAGGAGAAATTGCCGTCCGCACAGCAGGGGAACAGCTGACGTTACTGAACCCCAATGACACGGCAGCATGTGCTGACTGTGCAGACGGAACTTCCGAGCGCCAACTGGCGGTGTTGGAGCTCAGGGATAATACTGAAAACAGAGGAGCCAGAGGTGTAATTGGAGCAACTTTAAAATCTATAGTAGTGAGAATGTGGACAGAGCAGGAGAAATTGCCGTCCGCACAGCAGGGGAACAGCTGACGTTACTGAACCCCAATGACACGGCAGCAAGTGTTGACTGTGCAGACGGCACTTCCGAGCGCCAACTGGCGGTGTTGGAGCTCAGGGATAATACTGAAAACAGAGGAGCCAGAGGTGTAATTGGAGCAACTTTAAAATCTGTAGTAGTGAGAATGTGGCAGAGCAGGAGAAATTGCCGTCAGCACAGCAGGGGAACAGCTGACGTTACTGAACCCCAATGACACGGCAGCAAGTGTTGACTGTGCAGACGGCACTTCCGAGCGCCAACTGGCGGTGTTGGAGCTCAGGGATAACACTGAAAACAGAGGAGCCAGAGGTGTAATTGGAGCAACTTTAAAATCTGTAGTAGTGAGAATGTGGACAGAGCAGGAGAAATTGCCGTCCGCACAGCAGGGGAACAGCTGACGTTACTGAACCCCAATGACACGGCAGCAAGTGTTGACTGTGCAGACGGCACTTCCGAGCGCCAACTGGCGGTGTTGGAGCTCAGGTATAATACTGAAAACAGAGGAGCCAGAGGTGTAATTGGAGCAACTTTAAAATCTGTAGTAGTGAGAATGTGGACAGAGCAGGAGAAATTGCCGTCCGCACAGCAGGGGAACAGCTGACGTTACTGAACCCCAATGACACGGCAGCAAGTGTTGACTGTGCAGACGGCACTTCCGAGCGCCAACTGGCGGTGTTGGAGCTCAGGGATAATACTGAAAACAGAGGAGCCAGAGGTGTAATTGGAGCAACTCTATAATCTGTAGTAGTGAGAATGTGGACAGAGCAGGAGAAATTGCCGTCCGCACTGCAGGGGAACAGCTGACGTTACTGAACCCCAATGACACGGCAGCAAGTGTTGACTGTGCAGACGGCACTTCCGAGTGCCAACTGGCGGTGTTGGAGCTCAGGGATAATACTGAAAACAGAGGAGCCAGAAGTGTATTTGGAGGAGGTTTTAAATCAGTAGTACAGTGGATGTGGACAGAGCAGGAGAAATTGCCGTCCGCACAGCAGGGGAACAGCTGACGTTACTGAACCCCAATGACACGGCAGCAAGTGCTGACTGTGCAGACGGCACTTCCGAGCGCCAACTGGCGGTGTTGGAGCTCAGGGATAATACTGAAAACAGAGGAGCCAGAGGTGTAATTGGAGCAACTTTAAAATCTATAGTAGTGAGAATGTGGACAGAGCAGTAGAAATTGCCGTCCGCACAGCAGGGGAACAGCTGACGTTACTGAACCCCAATGACACGGCAGCAAGTGTTGACTGTGCAGACGGCACTTCCGAGCGCCAACTGGCGGTGTTGGAGCTCAGGGATAATACTGAAAACAGAGGAGCCAGAGGTGTAATTGGAGCAACTTTAAAATCTGTAGTAGTGAGAATGTGGCAGAGCAGGAGAAATTGCCGTCAGCACAGCAGGGGAACAGCTGACGTTACTGAACCCCAATGACACGGCAGCAAGTGTTGACTGTGCAGACGGCACTTCCGAGCGCCAACTGGCGGTGTTGGAGCTCAGGGATAATACTGAAAACAGAGGAGCCAGAGGTGTATTTGGAGGAGGTTTTAAATCAGTAGTACAGTGGATGTGGACAGAGCAGGAGAAATTGCTGTCCGCACAGCAGGGGAACAGCTGACGTTACTGAACCCCAATAACACGGCAGCAAGTGTTGACTGTGCAGACGGCACTTTCGAGCGCCAACTGGCGGTGTTGGAGCTCAGGGATAATACTGAAAACAGAGGAGCCAGAGGTGTAATTGGAGCAACTTTAAAATCTGTAGTAGTGAGAATGTGGACAGAGCAGGAGAAATTGCCGTCCGCACAGCAGGGGAACAGCTGACGTTACTGAACCCCAATGACACGGCAGCAAGTGTTGACTGTGCAGTCGGCACTTCCGAGCGCCAACTGGCGGTGTTGGAGCTCAGGTATAATACTGAAAACAGAGGAGCCAGAGGTGTAATTGGAGCAACTTTAAAATCTGTAGTAGTGAGAATGTGGACAGAGCAGGAGAAATTGCCGTCCGCACAGCAGGGGAACAGCTGACGTTACTGAACCCCAATGACACGGCAGCAAGTGTTGACTGTGCAGACGGCACTTCCGAGCGCCAACTGGCGGTGTTGGAGCTCAGGGATAATACTGAAAACAGAGGAGCCAGAGGTGTAATTGGAGCAACTCTATAATCTGTAGTAGTGAGAATGTGGACAGAGCAGGAGAAATTGCCGTCCGCACTGCAGGGGAACAGCTGACGTTACTGAACCCCAATGACACGGCAGCAAGTGTTGACTGTGCAGACGGCACTTCCGAGCGCCAACTGGCGGTGTTGGAGCTCAGGGATAATACTGAAAACAGAGGAGCCAGAAGTGTATTTGGAGGAGGTTTTAAATCAGTAGTACAGTGGATGTGGACAGAGCAGGAGAAATTGCCGTCCGCACAGCAGGGGAACAGCTGACGTTACTGAACCCCAATGACACGGCAGCAAGTGCTGACTGTGCAGACGGCACTTCCGAGCGCCAACTGGCGGTGTTGGAGCTCAGGGATAATACTGAAAACAGAGGAGCCAGAGGTGTAATTGGAGCAACATTAAAATCTATAGTAGTGAGAATGTGGACAGAGCAGGAGAAATTGCCGTCCGCACAGCAGGGGAACAGCTGACGTTACTGAACCCCAATGACACGGCAGCAAGTGTTGACTGTGCAGACGGCACTTCCGAGCGCCAACTGGCGGTGTTGGAGCTCAGGGATAATACTGAAAACAGAGGAGCCAGAGGTGTAATTGGAGCAACTTTAAAATCTGTAGTAGTGAGAATGTGGCAGAGCAGGAGAAATTGCCGTCAGCACAGCAGGGGAACAGCTGACGTTACTGAACCCCAATGACACGGCAGCAAGTGTTGACTGTGCAGACGGCACTTCCGAGCGCCAACTGGCGGTGTTGGAGCTCAGGGATAATACTGAAAACAGAGGAGCCAGAGGTGTATTTGTAGGAGGTTTTAAATCAGTAGTACAGTGGATGTGGACAGAGCAGGAGAAATTGCTGTCCGCACAGCAGGGGAACAGCTGACGTTACTGAACCCCAATGACACGGCAGCAAGTGTTGACTGTGCAGACGGCACTTCCGAGCGCCAACTGGCGGTGTTGGAGCTCAGGTATAATACTGAAAAAAGAGGAGCCAGAGGTGTAATTGGAGCAACTTTAAAATCTGTAGTAGTGAGAATGTGGACAGAGCAGGAGAAATTGCCGTCCGCACAGCAGGGGAACAGCTGACGTTACTGAACCCCAATGACACGGCAGCAAGTGCTGACTGTGCAGACGGCACTTCCGAGCGCCAACTGGCGGTGTTGGAGCTCAGGGATAATACTGAAAACAGAGGAGCCAGAGGTGTAATTGGAGCAACTTAAAAATCTATAGTAGTGAGAATGTGGACAGAGCAGGAGAAATTGCCGTCCGCACAGCAGGGGAACAGCTGACGTTACTGAACCCCAATGACACGGCAGCAAGTGTTGACTGTGCAGACGGCACTTCCGAGCGCCAACTGGCGGTGTTGGAGCTCAGGGATAATACTGAAAACAGAGGAGCCAGAGGTGAAATTGGAGCAACTTTAAAATCTGTAGTAGTGAGAATGTGGCAGAGCAGGAGAAATTGCCGTCAGCACAGCAGGGGAACAGCTGACGTTACTGAACCCCAATGACACGGCAGCAAGTGTTGACTGTGCAGACGGCACTTCCGAGCGCCAACTGGCGGTGTTGGAGCTCAGGGATAACACTGAAAACAGAGGAGCAAGAGGTGTAATTGGAGCAACTTTAAAATCTGTAGTAGTGAGAATGTGGACAGAGCAGGAGAAATTGCCGTCCGCACAGCAGGGGAACAGCTGACGTTACTGAACCCCAATGACACGGCAGCAAGTGTTGACTGTGCAGACGGCACTTCCGAGCGCCAACTGGCGGTGTTGGAGCTCAGGTATAATACTGAAAACAGAGGAGCCAGAGGTGTAATTGGAGCAACTTTAAAATCTGTAGTAGTGAGAATGTGGACAGAGCAGGAGAAATTGCCGTCCGCACAGCAGGGGAACAGCTGACGTTACTGAACCCCAATGACACGGCAGCAAGTGTTGACTGTGCAGACGGCACTTCCGAGCGCCAACTGGCGGTGTTGGAGCTCAGGGATAATACTGAAAACAGAGGAGCCAGAGGTGTAATTGGAGCAACTCTATAATCTGTAGTAGTGAGAATGTGGACAGAGCAGGAGAAATTGCCGTCCGCACTGCAGGGGAACAGCTGACGTTACTGAACCCCAATGACACGGCAGCAAGTGTTGACTGTGCAGACGGCACTTCCGAGCGCCAACTGGCGGTGTTGGAGCTCAGGGATAATACTGAAAACAGAGGAGCCAGAAGTGTATTTGGAGGAGGTTTTAAATCAGTAGTACAGTGGATGTGGACAGAGCAGGAGAAATTGCCGTCCGCACAGCAGGGGAACAGCTGACGTTACTGAACCCCAATGACACGGCAGCAAGTGCTGACTGTGCAGACGGCACTTCCGAGCGCCAACTGGTGGTGTTGGAGCTCAGGGATAATACTGAAAACAGAGGAGCCAGAGGTGTAATTGGAGCAACTTTAAAATCTGTAGTAGTGAGAATGTGGCAGAGCAGGAGAAATTGCCGTCAGCACAGCAGGGGAACAGCTGACGTTACTGAACCCCAATGACACGGCAGCAAGTGTTGACTGTGCAGACGGCACTTCCGAGCGCCAACTGGCGGTGTTGGAGCTCAGGGATAATACTGAAAACAGAGGAGCCAGAGGTGTATTTGGAGGAGGTTTTAAATCAGTAGTACAGTGGATGTGGACAGAGCAGGAGAAATTGCTGTCCGCACAGCAGGGGAACAGCTGACGTTACTGAACCCCAATCACACGGCAGCAAGTGTTGACTGTGCAGACGGCACTTCCGAGCGCCAACTGGCGGTGTTGGAGCTCAGGTATAATACTGAAAAAAGAGGAGCCAGAGGTGTAATTGGAGCAACTTTAAAATCTGTAGTAGTGAGAATGTGGACAGAGCAGGAGAAATTGCCGTCCGCACAGCAGGGGAACAGCTGACGTTACTGAACCCCAATGACACGGCAGCAAGTGCTGACTGTGCAGACGGCACTTCCGAGCGCCAACTGGCGGTTTTGGAGCTCAGGGATAATACTGAAAACAGAGGAGCCAGAGGTGTAATTGGAGCAACTTAAAAATCTATAGTAGTGAGAATGTGGACAGAGCAGGAGAAATTGCCGTCCGCACAGCAGGGGAACAGCTGACGTTACTGAACCCCAATGACACGGCAGCAAGTGTTGACTGTGCAGACGGCACTTCCGAGCGCCAACTGGCGGTGTTGGAGCTCAGGGATAATACTGAAAACAGAGGAGCCAGAGGTGTAATTGGAGCAACTTTAAATTCTGTAGTAGTGAGAATGTGGCAGAGCAGGAGAAATTGCCGTCAGCACAGCAGGGGAACAGCTGACGTTACTGAACCCCAATGACACGGCAGCAAGTGTTGACTGTGCAGACGGCACTTCCGAGCGCCAACTGGCGGTGTTGGAGCTCAGGGATAACACTGAAAACAGAGGAGCAAGAGGTGTAATTGGAGCAACTTTAAAATCTGTAGTAGTGAGAATGTGGACAGAGCAGGAGAAATTGCCGTCCGCACAGCAGGGGAACAGCTGACGTTACTGAACCCCAATGACACGGCAGCAAGTGTTGACTGTGCAGACGGCACTTCCGAGCGCCAACTGGCGGTGTTGGAGCTCAGGTATAATACTGAAAACAGAGGAGCCAGAGGTGTAATTGGAGCAACTTTAAAATCTGTAGTAGTGAGAATGTGGACAGAGCAGGAGAAATTGCCGTCCGCACAGCAGGGGAACAGCTGACGTTACTGAACCCCAATGACACGGCAGCAAGTGTTGACTGTGCAGACGGCACTTCCGAGCGCCAACTGGCGGTGTTGGAGCTCAGGGATAATACTGAAAACAGAGGAGCCAGAGGTGTAATTGGAGCAACTCTATAATCTGTAGTAGTGAGAATGTGGACAGAGCAGGAGAAATTGCCGTCCGCACTGCAGGGGAACAGCTGACGTTACTGAACCCCAATGACACGGCAGCAAGTGTTGACTGTGCAGACGGCACTTCCGAGCGCCAACTGGCGGTGTTGGAGCTCAGGGATAATACTGAAAACAGAGGAGCCAGAAGTGTATTTGGAGGAGGTTTTAAATCAGTAGTACAGTGGATGTGGACAGAGCAGGAGAAATTGCCGTCCGCACAGCAGGGGAACAGCTGACGTTACTGAACCCCAATGACACGGCAGCAAGTGCTGACTGTGCAGACGGCACTTCCGAGCGCCAACTGGCGGTGTTGGAGCTCAGGGATAATACTGAAAACAGAGGAGCCAGAGGTGTAATTGGAGCAACTTTAAAATCTATAGTAGTGAGAATGTGGACAGAGCAGTAGAAATTGCCGTCCGCACAGCAGGGGAACAGCTGACGTTACTGAACCCCAATGACACGGCAGCAAGTGTTGACTGTGCAGACGGCACTTCCGAGCGCCAACTGGCGGTGTTGGAGCTCAGGGATAATACTGAAAACAGAGGAGCCAGAGGTGTAATTGGAGCAACTTTAAAATCTGTAGTAGTGAGAATGTAGCAGAGCAGGAGAAATTGCCGTCAGCACAGCAGGGGAACAGCTGACGTTACTGAACCCCAATGACACGGCAGCAAGTGTTGACTGTGCAGACGGCACTTCCGAGCGCCAACTGGCGGTGTTGGAGCTGAGGGATAACACTGAAAACAGAGGAGCCAGAGGTGTATTTGGAGGAGGTTTTAAATCAGTAGTACAGTGGATGTGGACAGAGCAGGAGAAATTGCTGTCCGCACAGCAGGGGAACAGCTGACGTTACTGAACCCCAATAACACGGCAGCAAGTGTTGACTGTGCAGACGGCACTTTCGAGCGCCAACTGGCGGTGTTGGAGCTCAGGGATAATACTGAAAACAGAGGAGCCAGAGGTGTAATTGGAGCAACTTTAAAATCTGTAGTAGTGAGAATGTGGACAGAGCAGGAGAAATTGCCGTCCGCACAGCAGGGGAACAGCTGACGTTACTGAACCCCAATGACACGGCAGCAAGTGTTGACTGTGCAGACGGCACTTCCGAGCGCCAACTGGCGGTGTTGGAGCTCAGGTATAATACTGAAAACAGAGGAGCCAGAGGTGTAATTGGAGCAACTTTAAAATCTGTAGTAGTGAGAATGTGGACAGAGCAGGAGAAATTGCCGTCCGCACAGCAGGGGAACAGCTGACGTTACTGAACCCCAATGACACGGCAGCAAGTGTTGACTGTGCAGACGGCACTTCCGAGCGCCAACTGGCGGTGTTGGAGCTCAGGGATAATACTGAAAACAGAGGAGCCAGAAGTGTATTTGGAGGAGGTTTTAAATCAGTAGTACAGTGGATGTGGACAGAGCAGGAGAAATTGCCGTCCGCACAGCAGGGGAACAGCTGACGTTACTGAACCCCAATGACACGGCAGCAAGTGCTGACTGTGCAGACGGCACTTCCGAGCGCCAACTGGCGGTGTTGGAGCTCAGGGATAATACTGAAAACAGAGGAGCCAGAGGTGTAATTGGAGCAACTTTAAAATCTATAGTAGTGAGAATGTGGACAGAGCAGGAGAAATTGCCGTCCGCACAGCAGGGGAACAGCTGACGTTACTGAACCCCAATGACACGGCAGCAAGTGTTGACTGTGCAGACGGCACTTCCGAGCGCCAACTGGCGGTGTTGGAGCTCAGGGATAATACTGAAAACAGAGGAGCCAGAGGTGTAATTGGAGCAACTTTAAAATCTGTAGTAGTGAGAATGTGGCAGAGCAGGAGAAATTGCCGTCAGCACAGCAGGGGAACAGCTGACGTTACTGAACCCCAATGACACGGCAGCAAGTGTTGACTGTGCAGACGGCACTTCCGAGCGCCAACTGGCGGTGTTGGAGCTCAGGGATAATACTGAAAACAGAGGAGCCAGAGGTGTATTTGGAGGAGGTTTTAAATCAGTAGTACAGTGGATGTGGACAGAGCAGGAGAAATTGCTGTCCGCACAGCAGGGGAACAGCTGACGTTACTGAACCCCAATCACACGGCAGCAAGTGTTGACTGTGCAGACGGCACTTCCGAGCGCCAACTGGCGGTGTTGGAGCTCAGGTATAATACTGAAAAAAGAGGAGCCAGAGGTGTAATTGGAGCAACTTTAAAATCTGTAGTAGTGAGAATGTGGACAGAGCAGGAGAAATTGCCGTCCGCACAGCAGGGGAACAGCTGACGTTACTGAACCCCAATGACACGGCAGCAAGTGCTGACTGTGCAGACGGCACTTCCGAGCGCCAACTGGCGGTTTTGGAGCTCAGGGATAATACTGAAAACAGAGGAGCCAGAGGTGTAATTGGAGCAACTTAAAAATCTATAGTAGTGAGAATGTGGACAGAGCAGGAGAAATTGCCGTCCGCACAGCAGGGGAACAGCTGACGTTACTGAACCCCAATGACACGGCAGCAAGTGTTGACTGTGCAGACGGCACTTCCGAGCGCCAACTGGCGGTGTTGGAGCTCAGGTATAATACTGAAAACAGAGGAGCCAGAGGTGTAATTGGAGCAACTTTAAAATCTGTAGTAGTGAGAATGTGGACAGAGCAGGAGAAATTGCCGTCCGCACAGCAGGGGAACAGCTGACGTTACTGAACCCCAATGACACGGCAGCAAGTGTTGACTGTGCAGACGGCACTTCCGAGCGCCAACTGGCGGTGTTGGAGCTCAGGGATAATACTGAAAACAGAGGAGCCAGAGGTGTAATTGGAGCAACTCTATAATCTGTAGTAGTGAGAATGTGGACAGAGCAGGAGAAATTGCCGTCCGCACTGCAGGGGAACAGCTGACGTTACTGAACCCCAATGACACGGCAGCAAGTGTTGACTGTGCAGACGGCACTTCCGAGCGCCAACTGGCGGTGTTGGAGCTCAGGGATAATACTGAAAACAGAGGAGCCAGAAGTGTATTTGGAGGAGGTTTTAAATCAGTAGTACAGTGGATGTGGACAGAGCAGGAGAAATTGCCGTCCGCACAGCAGGGGAACAGCTGACGTTACTGAACCCCAATGACACGGCAGCAAGTGCTGACTGTGCAGACGGCACTTCCGAGCGCCAACTGGCGGTGTTGGAGCTCAGGGATAATACTGAAAACAGAGGAGCCAGAGGTGTAATTGGAGCAACTTTAAAATCTATAGTAGTGAGAATGTGGACAGAGCAGTAGAAATTGCCGTCCGCACAGCAGGGGAACAGCTGACGTTACTGAACCCCAATGACACGGCAGCAAGTGTTGACTGTGCAGACGGCACTTCCGAGCGCCAACTGGCGGTGTTGGAGCTCAGGGATAATACTGAAAACAGAGGAGCCAGAGGTGTAATTGGAGCAACTTTAAAATCTGTAGTAGTGAGAATGTAGCAGAGCAGGAGAAATTGCCGTCAGCACAGCAGGGGAACAGCTGACGTTACTGAACCCCAATGACACGGCAGCAAGTGTTGACTGTGCAGACGGCACTTCCGAGCGCCAACTGGCGGTGTTGGAGCTGAGGGATAACACTGAAAACAGAGGAGCCAGAGGTGTATTTGGAGGAGGTTTTAAATCAGTAGTACAGTGGATGTGGACAGAGCAGGAGAAATTGCTGTCCGCACAGCAGGGGAACAGCTGACGTTACTGAACCCCAATAACACGGCAGCAAGTGTTGACTGTGCAGACGGCACTTTCGAGCGCCAACTGGCGGTGTTGGAGCTCAGGGATAATACTGAAAACAGAGGAGCCAGAGGTGTAATTGGAGCAACTTTAAAATCTGTAGTAGTGAGAATGTGGACAGAGCAGGAGAAATTGCCGTCCGCACAGCAGGGGAACAGCTGACGTTACTGAACCCCAATGACACGGCAGCAAGTGTTGACTGTGCAGACGGCACTTCCGAGCGCCAACTGGCGGTGTTGGAGCTCAGGTATAATACTGAAAACAGAGGAGCCAGAGGTGTAATTGGAGCAACTTTAAAATCTGTAGTAGTGAGAATGTGGACAGAGCAGGAGAAATTGCCGTCCGCACAGCAGGGGAACAGCTGACGTTACTGAACCCCAATGACACGGCAGCAAGTGTTGACTGTGCAGACGGCACTTCCGAGCGCCAACTGGCGGTGTTGGAGCTCAGGGATAATACTGAAAACAGAGGAGCCAGAGGTGTAATTGGAGCAACTCTATAATCTGTAGTAGTGAGAATGTGGACAGAGCAGGAGAAATTGCCGTCCGCACTGCAGGGGAACAGCTGACGTTACTGAACCCCAATGACACGGCAGCAAGTGTTGACTGTGCAGACGGCACTTCCGAGCGCCAACTGGCGGTGTTGGAGCTCAGGGATAATACTGAAAACAGAGGAGCCAGAAGTGTATTTGGAGGAGGTTTTAAATCAGTAGTACAGTGGATGTGGACAGAGCAGGAGAAATTGCCGTCCGCACAGCAGGGGAACAGCTGACGTTACTGAACCCCAATGACACGGCAGCAAGTGCTGACTGTGCAGACGGCACTTCCGAGCGCCAACTGGCGGTGTTGGAGCTCAGGGATAATACTGAAAACAGAGGAGCCAGAGGTGTAATTGGAGCAACTTTAAAATCTATAGTAGTGAGAATGTGGACAGAGCAGGAGAAATTGCCGTCCGCACAGCAGGGGAACAGCTGACGTTACTGAACCCCAATGACACGGCAGCAAGTGTTGACTGTGCAGACGGCACTTCCGAGCGCCAACTGGCGGTGTTGGAGCTCAGGGATAATACTGAAAACAGAGGAGCCAGAGGTGTAATTGGAGCAACTTTAAAATCTGTAGTAGTGAGAATGTGGCAGAGCAGGAGAAATTGCCGTCAGCACAGCAGGGGAACAGCTGACGTTACTGAACCCCAATGACACGGCAGCAAGTGTTGACTGTGCAGACGGCACTTCCGAGCGCCAACTGGCGGTGTTGGAGCTCAGGGATAATACTGAAAACAGAGGAGCCAGAAGTGTATTTGGAGGAGGTTTTAAATCAGTAGTACAGTGGATGTGGACAGAGCAGGAGAAATTGCCGTCCGCACAGCAGGGGAACAGCTGACGTTACTGAACCCCAATGACACGGCAGCAAGTGTTGACTGTGCAGACGGCACTTCCGAGCGCCAACTGGCGGTGTTGGAGCTCAGGGATAATACTGAAAACAGAGGAGCCAGAGGTGTAATTGGAGCAACTTTAAAATCTGTAGTAGTGAGAATGTGGCAGAGCAGGAGAAATTGCCGTCAGCACAGCAGGGGAACAGCTGACGTTACTGAACCCCAATGACACGGCAGCAAGTGTTGACTGTGCAGATGGCACTTCCGAGCGCCAACTGGCGGTGTTGGAGCTCAGGGATAATACTGAAAACAGAGGAGCCAGAGGTGTATTTGGAGGAGGTTTTAAATCAGTAGTACAGTGGATGTGGACAGAGCAGGAGAAATTGCTGTCCGCACAGCAGGGGAACAGCTGACGTTACTGAACCCCAATAACACGGTAGCAAGAGTTGACTGTGCAGACGGCACTTCCGAGCGCCAACTGGCGGTGTTGGAGCTCAGGGATAATACTGAAAACAGAGGAGCCAGAGGTGTAATTGGAGCAACTTTAAAATCTGTAGTAGTGAGAATGTGGCAGAGCAGGAGAAATTGCAGTCAGCACAGCAGGGGAACAGCTGACGTTACTGAACCCCAATGACACGGCAGCAAGTGTTGACTGTGCAGACGGCACTTCCGAGCGCCAACTGGCGGTGTTGGAGCTGAGGGATAATACTGAAAACAGAGGAGCCAGAGGTGTATTTGGAGGAGGTTTTAAATCAGTAGTACAGTGGATGTGGACAGAGCAGGAGAAATTGCTGTCCGCACAGCAGGGGAACAGCTGACGTTACTGAACCCCAATAACACGGCAGCAAGTGTTGACTGTGCAGACGGCACTTTCGAGCGCCAACTGGCGGTGTTGGAGCTCAGGGATAATACTGAAAACAGAGGAGCCAGAGGTGTAATTGGAGCAACTTTAAAATCTGTAGTAGTGAGAATGTGGACAGAGCAGGAGAAATTGCCGTCCGCACAGCAGGGGAACAGCTGACGTTACTGAACCCCAATGACACGGCAGCAAGTGTTGACTGTGCAGACGGCACTTCCGAGCGCCAACTGGCGGTGTTGGAGCTCAGGTATAATACTGAAAACAGAGGAGCCAGAGGTGTAATTGGAGCAACTTTAAAATCTGTAGTAGTGAGAATGTGGACAGAGCAGGAGAAATTGCCGTCCGCACAGCAGGGGAACAGCTGACGTTACTGAACCCCAATGACACGGCAGCAAGTGTTGACTGTGCAGACGGCACTTCCGAGCGCCAACTGGCGGTGTTGGAGCTCAGGGATAATACTGAAAACAGAGGAGCCAGAAGTGTAATTGGAGCAACTCTATAATCTGTAGTAGTGAGAATGTGGACAGAGCAGGAGAAATTGCCGTCCGCACTGCAGGGGAACAGCTGACGTTACTGAACCCCAATGACACGGCAGCAAGTGTTGACTGTGCAGACGGCACTTCCGAGCGCCAACTGGCGGTGTTGGAGCTCAGGGATAATACTGAAAACAGAGGAGCCAGAAGTGTATTTGGAGGAGGTTTTAAATCAGTAGTACAGTGGATGTGGACAGAGCAGGAGAAATTGCCGTCCGCACAGCAGGGGAACAGCTGACGTTACTGAACCCCAATGACACGGCAGCAAGTGCTGACTGTGCAGACGGCACTTCCGAGCGCCAACTGGCGGTGTTGGAGCTCAGGGATAATACTGAAAACAGAGGAGCCAGAGGTGTAATTGGAGCAACTTTAAATTCTATAGTAGTGAGAATGTGGACAGAGCAGGAGAAATTGCCGTCCGCACAGCAGGGGAACAGCTGACGTTACTGAACCCCAATGACACGGCAGCAAGTGTTGACTGTGCAGACGGCACTTCCGAGCGCCAACTGGCGGTGTTGGAGCTCAGGGATAATACTGAAAACAGAGGAGCCAGAGGTGTAATTGGAGCAACTTTAAAATCTGTAGTAGTGAGAATGTGGCAGAGCAGGAGAAATTGCCGTCAGCACAGCAGGGGAACAGCTGACGTTACTGAACCCCAATGACACGGCAGCAAGTGTTGACTGTGCAGATGGCACTTCCGAGCGCCAACTGGCGGTGTTGGAGCTCAGGGATAATACTGAAAACAGAGGAGCCAGAGGTGTATTTGGAGGAGGTTTTAAATCAGTAGTACAGTGGATGTGGACAGAGCAGGAGAAATTGCTGTCCGCACAGCAGGGGAACAGCTGACGTTACTGAACCCCAATAACACGGTAGCAAGAGTTGACTGTGCAGACGGCACTTCCGAGCGCCAACTGGCGGTGTTGGAGCTCAGGGATAATACTGAAAACAGAGGAGCCAGAGGTGTAATTGGAGCAACTTTAAAATCTGTAGTAGTGAGAATGTGGACAGAGCAGGAGAAATTGCCGTCCGCACAGCAGGGGAACATCTGACGTTACTGAACCCCAATGACATGGCAGCAAGTGTTGACTGTGCAGACGGCACTTCCGAGCGCCAACTGGCGGTGTTGGAGCTCAGGTATAATACTGAAAACAGAGGAGCCAGAGGTGTAATTGGAGCAACTTTAAAATCTGTAGCATTGAGAATGTGGACAGAGCAGGAGAAATTGCCGTCCGCACAGCAGGGGAACAGCTGACGTTACTGAACCCCAATGACACGGCAGCAAGTGTTGACTGTGCAGACGGCACTTCCGAGTGCCAACTGGCGGTGTTGGAGCTCAGGGATAATACTGAAAAGAGAGGAGCCATAGGTGTAATTGGAGCAACTCTAAAATCTGTAGTAGTGAGAATGTGGACAGAGCAGGAGAAATTGTCGTCCGCACAGCAGGGGAACAGCTGATGTTACTGAACCGCAATGACACGGCAGCAAGTGTTGACTGTGCAGACGGCACTTCCGAGCGCCAACTGGCGGTGTTGGAGCTCAGGGATAATACTGAAAACAGAGGAGCCAGAGGTGTATTTGGAGGAGGTTTTAAATCAGTAGTACAGTGGATGTGGACAGAGCAGGAGAAAGTGCCATCCGCACAGCAGGGGAACAGCTGACGTTACTGAACCCCAATAACACGGCAGCAAGTGTTGACTGTGCAGACGGCACTTCCGAGCGCCAACTGGCGGTGTTGGAGCTCAGGGATAATACTGAAAACAGAGGAGCCAGAGGTGTAATTGGAGCAACTTTAAAATCAGTAGTAGTGAGAATGTGGACAGAGCAGGAGAAATTGCCGTCCGCACAGCAGGGGAACAGCTGACTTTACTGAACCCCAATAACACGGCAGCAAGTGTTGACTGTGCAGACGGCACTTCCGAGCACCAACTGGCGGTGTTGGATCTCAGGGATAATACTGAAAACAGAGGAGCCAGAGGTGTAATTGGAGCAACTTTAAAATCTGTAGTAGTGAGAATGTGGACAGAGCAGGAGAAATTGCCGTCCGCACAGCAGGGGAACAGCTGACGTTACTGAACCCCAATGACATGGCAGCAAGTGTTGACTGTGCAGACGGCACTTCCGAGCGCCAACTGGCGGTGTTGGAGCTCAGGGATTACAGTTCAGGTGGTAGAAACATGAACAGAACAGGAGACCTGGATACTTTTGCCAACAATTATTTATTCTGGAAGAGGACTGGCAAATTCATGAGAGATCCAGGCCTTGTTCATTTTGAGAAAAGTAAGCCGGTCAACGTTATCGGAGGATAGTCGCATGCGACGGTCTGTTAATACACCACCTGCGGCACTAAAGACGCGTTCCGATAATACACTAGCAGCAGGGCAAGCTAGCACCTCCAATGCATACTGACTTAGCTCTGGCCATGTATCTAGCTTACAGACCCAAAACTTGAAGGGAGAAGAGCCGTCTGGGAGTACACTAAGAGGGCAAGACATGTAGTCTGTCACCATCTGATGGAAACGTTGCCTCCTGCTGACTGGAGCCGTTTGTGATGGTGTAGACATTTGTGGCAACGGGGACACAAAACTTTGCCACATTTCGGCCATACTGGTCTTGCCTTGTGCTGAGGCGCTGCTTCTGCTCCCTCTTTGTGCAGAGCTTCCTCCACCGCCTCGACGCACTGAGCTGCTTTGTAAAGCACTAGCAGCACTGCTCTCGGTTGGAATGGAGAACATGATGGAATGCACCAGTGCGTCTTGGTACTCCCGCATTTTACGCTCCCGGTTCAACGGTGTTATGAGGCTTTGTAAGTTGTCCCGGTAGCGAGGATCTAGGAGGGTGGACACCCAATAATCAGCCGTGTTGAGAATGTGGGCGATGCGGCGGTCGTTTCTCAGGCACTGCAGCATGAAATCAACCATGTGCTGCAGACTGCCAACTGGCCAAGAAACGCTGTCCCCTGCTTGAGGCGTGATCTCTGCCTGCTCTGCATCACCCCACCTAGATACTGACTACTAGAGCATTGTGTACCTCCCTCCTCTGGACAGATGTCTTCCTCATCCATTGACTCCTCCTCATCCTCCTCACAAAGTGTCCCCTGCCTAGGCCTTTGTGAGGAACCACGCTGCGCAGACTGTAGAGAAGCAGATGGCATTTGTGACTCCTCATCCTCCACCTCTTCCAAAACCTCGTCCCTTAGTGCTTGCAGTGTTTTTTCAAGCAGGCAGATAAGGGGGATAGTCATGCTGACTAGTGCATCATCTGCACTCGCCATCCGCGTGGAATAATCGAAGGCACGCAAAACGTGGCAAATGTCCTTCAAAGAGGCCCACTCAGTGGTGGTGAAGTGTGAACGGCGCGCACTGCGACTTGTTTGCGCCTGCTGCTGCTGGTACTCCATTACTGCTGCCTGCTGCTCACACAACCTCTACAACATATGTAACGTTGAATTCCACCTGGTGGGTAGGTCACATATGATGTGATGTTCCTGACGCACCCCTGGGCCTGTGTCGCACAGCGTTGCGCATGCAGGAGCTTACCCGGAGCCGGATCTGTTGAGGGTTGTAGTCTCGTGGCGGTGACCCGGTCCGTGCCCAGGGAGTCAGACTAAGTGGCGTTGTATTAGCGGTAGATGTTGGACGACTACGCCACCCGTTGAATGCAGCGAAGGAGCTGCCGCTGCAGGGCAGACCGCTGAGGCCGGTGGTAGGATTGTGCAGCGTGATAGTATCACCCCCAACGGGAGGGGTATGGCCTCAGGGCAGCCGACGTGGATGATGGGGGTAGCAGGAATCACTCAGAGACGATGCGGTGTAGTTCAGGGTCTTTACTGGTGATAAAGATAGACGCTCCCGGAGTACTGGCTAGCGATCGGGGCCTGGTCAGTCCTTGAGCAGATGGGATCTCCCCTGGCCAGGCGGAGTTGTAGGCCTCCCAAACTGACTGTACTCTTCTGGCTACCTTGCTAGAGGCGGGTATAAGTAGCCCACGTCCCTGAGTGTACCGTGTGGTGCTCACCCGTATGGCCGGTGACTCGGGGCCTTCTAGTAGCTTCCGCTCCACGACGGCGGTGCTGGTCCCACGCGTGTGACCGTGCCTTCGGGTTTCTTGGCCGGAGGACCTGAAATCCCCTGCCGGTCGGTTTCTGCTGCTGGGTAGAAGTTAGTCCCCACAGCCTCGGACTCCGGGTCCGGTGATAGCTTCCCAGTCAGGGCGAGCTCTGCAGCTGCCAGCCCCTGACTCCTTATAGCACTGCTCTCACAGAGCTCCTGATGTTCTTTTCCTATATCTGCTTCTCTTCTCTGTCTCTACTTCTTCTCTACACACCAACCCTGCCTCAGCCCTAGGTTTATATAGGGGAAGTTCTTCCCCTCCCAGGACTGGGCAGGAGGTGTGGCATGCATAGGATCCCTGACCAAGAGACCTCCCACCTGCTCTCAGACATAACATTGCTGTTACTGTGGAAACCAGACCCCTGGGGTGCCACATTCCCCCCTAGTGAAATTTAGTACTCCGGGACTAAACATATTTTTAGAAAAACATAACAAGGTATAAACAATAATAATACAATAAGAAAAACACATAAAGATGGTTACGGCGTGTCCTTAACCGGGTGCAGTTTTGAAGAAAAGCAAGGTGTCCATTTCACCAAAACAGGGAGACGTAACCAGGTAGGGGTCTGTCCTGCCCCGAGTCCTTAACAGTCTTTAGTCCATTCCTAGGTTACGCTCCAACCAATTGTACAAGGATTCCCGGTAAATCCACCAAGGACTCCTAAAAATAACTAGAAACACATAATTATTTACAAGTAACAGACAGGTGACGACAAATAAAACAATTTAAACACTTCAAATCCTCCAACGTGCGGGTAACTGGCCTCTAGTGGCCCTAGTGGACCTACGGAGTTGACTGTCTGGCCCTGAACTACAGGGTGTAGGAGCTGTCAAGGGTAAACTGGGCAGCTGTCTACGGGCTCTTTGGCTCACTAGGGGTACGGCAGGCTCACTATGAGCAGAGGGTTGATCCTCCTGTTCTGCTTGTGTGGAGTCTGCTGCCTCCTGGACCGGCTGCTCTTCCAGCTCTACCTGTTGCTCCGTAGGCACTTGGGATGCTGGTTGGAGGAACGTGAGGACGGGTACCACAACTGCACCATTGACTTGAGTCCAGGACCGAGGGAAGTCTCCGAGCACAGTACTAACCATATCTTCCCTTTCCTCTACGGGTCGAGGGTCTTCTTGCTCTCCTTCTGGGTTCCGTAGCTGTTCGGTACACTTCTTCAGGTGATCCCGGGATACAATGGCTGTGGTTTCCCCTCCGTCTTTACTGATGGTACAGACCTTTGGGTTGTCGTGGCTTGAGGGCAGTACGGTGTACGGGTCCTTCTCCCACTGGTCGTCCAACTTGTGGAGCCGTCTCTTCCTCTTCAAGACCTGCTCTCCGGGTACCAGGGGAACAGCGGGAGCATACTGGTTGTAAGTTTTCTCTTGTCTTTCCCTAGCGAGACAGAGACTTCGCTCCACGCTCTCCTGTACTTTCCGGTACTGCTGCTGCCTCTCTGTGTCCCAGTCTGCTTCCGGTGAAGTGTCCTCAGGTGTCAGGACTCCCATCTCCAGGTCAACAGGTAGCTTACCAGGCCTTGCCCTCATTAGGTAAGCCGGGGTACAGTTGGTGGAACCTACAGGGATGTAGTTGTATAGGTCCACCAGGTCGGGCAGCTTCTCAGGCCACAGACTGCGTTCTTCCAGGGGCAACGTTTTCAGAAGATCCATTACCACCTGGTTCATTTTCTCACAAAGTCCATTAGTTTGCGGATGATAGGGTGTCGTCCTTATCTTCCGGCAGCCATACAGATTGCAGAATTCCTGGAAGACCTCCGCTTCAAAGGCAGGTCCCTGGTCCGTCAGCACTTTTTCCGGGTACCCGTGTGGACGGCAGAAGTGCTGCTGGAAGGCTCTAGCTGCTGTTTGAGCTGTTAAGTCCTTAACGGGGACGACAACCAAGAACCGGGAGTAATGATCCACAATGGTTAACGCGTAGACGTAGCCACTTCTGCTTGGGGTCAGTTTTACATGATCCAAGGCTACCAGTTCCAACGGCTGCTTGGTGACGATGGACTGAAGGGGGGTCTTCTGGCTGGCACGGTCCTTCCTTCTTAGGTTGCACGGGCCACAGTCTCTGCACCACCTCTAGATGGTTCCCCTCATGCCTACCCAGTGGAACCGCCCGCGCAGCAGGAACTCCAGCTTCTTCCATCCGAAGTGTCCAGCCCCGTCGTGGTATGCCTCCATCACCATGGCTGCGTCTCTTCGTGGCACCACTACTTGCCAGATTAGTTCATGCGTCCAGGAGTTAACCATTCTGTGGCACAACTTCCCCTTGTAAAGGAACAGTCGACTCTTCTCAGCCCACAGTTGTTTGGCTTCCTCCGGAGCGTCTGGGTCAAGGCGAGCCTCTGGCCGAGTCAGCATCTCCTTCACCAGTCGGACGGCAGGGTCACTGTCTTGCGTTTCCTCCCAGTTGTAGTGAGGCAAGGGGTTAAACGTAGCGGCTTGCTTACTCCTTACCCGATGGGAATACTGGATAGTCCCATGACGATGGAACGCGGGGAGTTCGACTTCTTCCAGTCCCTCTGGATCTTCTCCTACGTTCGGTAGGTTTGGCATCCTGGACAGGGCGTCCGCGTTGGTATTGGAGCGTCCTGCCCGGTATTTGATTGTGAACTCGTAGTTGGACAGATGGGCCATCCATCTCTGCTCTAGGGCACCAAGTCTTGCCGTGTCCAGGTGTGTCAACGGGTTGTTATCCGTGTACACGGTGAACCGGGAAGAAGCGAGGTAGTGCTTAAAGCGTTCGGTGACTGCCCACACCACTGCCAGGAACTCTAGCTTAAATGAGCTGTAATTCTCAGGGTTTCTTTCGGTGGGTCGCAGTTTTCGACTGGCGTAAGCGATTACTCGTTCTTTCCCCTGCTGGATCTGGGACAGTATGGCTCCTAGCCCGATGTTACTTGCGTCGGTGTAGAGGATAAAGGGCTGGCTGTAATCAGGGTACGCCAGGATTTCATCCCCCGTGAGGGCCATCTTCAGCTGGCGGAAGGACTCTTCTTCTAACTTCTCCCATTTGAAGGGCGGCTTCTGGTTCTTGGCCTTCCGGGACTGGCCTATCAGGAGGTCCTGCATAGGAGCTGCCTTTTTGGTGAAACCGGGGATGAATCTGCGGTAATAGCCTACCAACCCGAGGAACTGCCGCACTTCTTTTACACTGGAGGGACTTGGCCATTCCTTAATTGCGGTGATCTTATCAGGGTCGGGAGCCACTCCGTCAGCGCTCACCACGTGTCCCAGGTACTGCACCTTTGGTTTTAGGAGGTGACACTTGGAGGGTTTTACCTTTAGGCCGTAGTTTGCCAGAGCTTCGAACACTTCCGCCAGGTGTTTCAGGTGGTCCTCATAAGTCTTGGAATATACGATGACATCGTCCAGGTACAACAGGACCGTCTCGAAGTTTTTGTGGCCCAGACAGCACTCCATTAATCGTTGAAAGGTTCCTGGTGCGTTACAGAGTCCGAACGGCATGCAGGTAAACTCGCTAAGTCCCATCGGGGTGGTGAATGCGGTCTTCTCCCGGTCCGCCTCTGCTACAGGAACCTGCCAGTACCTGCTAGTGAGATCCAAGGTAGAGAAGAAGTTAGCAGATCTTAAAGCAGCCAAAGACTCCTCTATCCTTGGTAAGGGGTACGCATCCTTGTGTGTGATACGGTTGATTTTCCGGTAATCTACACACATCCTCATGGTGTTGTCTTTCTTTTTGACTAAGACTAGTGGAGCTGCCCAGGGGCTACAGCTATCCCTGATCACCCCAGCCTCCTTCATGTCCCTAAGCATCCCCTTGGCGTGTTGGTAGTGTGCAGGGGGTACGGGTCGATACCTCTCTTTTATGGGAAGATGGTCTCCCGTGGGGATGTGGTGTTCTACCCCCTTGACTCGCCCGAAGTCTAATGGGTGTTTACTAAACACTCTCTCGTACTCTTGAACCACCCAATAGACTCCCTGTCTCTGGTGTGAGGGAGTGGAGTCAGTACCCAAATGTAGTTGCTGACACCAGTCCTCCATTGTTTCCTTAGAGCCGTTACCTTCCTCCGGGGAAGATGGAGGCAAGGGTTCTACGGACTGTATGGAATTTTGATTGATGGTATACAATTTGGCTAGCGTGGCATACCGGGGCAGGTACACTTCCCTCTTCCCGATATTTATTATGTGAACGGGCACCCTCCCATGGCGTACATTGACCACCCCCCGTGCTGTCAAAATGGTGGGCCTACTGTCTGAGTAAACTGGTTCTACCATTGCCTGGTAATCTCTACCTCTCAGACCAATAGCTGCCCGGCACCAAATCATCATTTCACTTTTTGGGGGCATGGCAATAGAAAAAGGGTCACACATTCTTACGCTACCAATCTCACCACCGGAGAGTTCTATCTGTTGCCGTCGCATCAGTGCCCGGATCTCTTTCTGGAACACTCGCTGCTGGCCGGAGCTGGCGCTCTTGGCAACCTGCTGTAAAAGGAAAATCACCTCTGCAAGACAATTTTCAATTACATTAGTTCCTAGAGTTAGCTTTGGGTGACTCTCGTGCTTGTCAATGTCTACAATGATCAGTCCCTGTGCCGCCAATTCGACTCTACCGATTTTAATGGTCACCTCTTTAAATCCAATCTGTGGCACGGGCTGACCATTGCTGGCGATGATACTCAAGTCGTCGTCAGGGTAGCGGGTGATATCCGAGTCATTCCAGTACTGCTTGAAGAGCACGTACGGGATAGTGGTAACCTGTGACCCGGTGTCCAGTAGGGCACTCATGGGGATGCCATCCAGTACCACAGGCAAGACTGGACGTCCTCCCACATGTTTGTCGCGCCAGTTCGATGGGCCTGATGATCTTTTTCCTGGGGTTTGGCCCTCTACCCCAGGTTGTGCCAGTTTAAAGGACAGTACCTTGCCATATGTCCGGGTTGATTGCAGCGGTGGCAGATGGGTCGTCCGTCCTCGTTGTATCGGTCGCTGGGTCTTCCTCTGGCCGGTGGGGTCCTCCTTGGTCGACGCCACGGGATGTCCTCCGGTCCGGATGCCAGCTGGATCTTCCCTGGAGTGGAAACCTGTAAAGACTGCACAGTTCGGGTTAGCGCGGCAACGCTTTTAGCTAGCTCTTGGACCTGATGGTGCAGGTCTGGAGCCGGGTCATTGTTCAAAGCCTGCGCATCAGCTCCCACAGGCCCTGCCGACAAGGGTTCCGCCTCCTGGTGGTAAGTGGTAGTGGGGCGTCTGTGGGTCACAACGCCACCTGGTGCCTGTTCTCGGAGCACCCGGATGGCTCTGTCCTTGAACTGTGCAAATCCCAGATGAGGGTCCTGTAAGGCCATTGCCCGCAACTGGGTTCGGTGGGCATTGCAATATAAACCCTCTATAAATTGTTCAGTCAACAGCCTGTCCTCGTCTCCCACGCCGTCAGGGTCGGTCTGCTTAATGGCTCTCAGGGCCTCTTGTAGGTTCAGGGCATAGTCCCTTATACTCTCGTGTGCTCGCTGCTTGCACCCGTAGAATCTAAGCTTGATCTCGGCTGAGGTGCGGGTATCAAAGGTGTCCCTCAGCCGGGTTAGTATCCCTGCAACAGTCCTCCCCCCAGGTGGCCAGGACTTTACCTCCCTTTGGGCTGCCCCGGTTAATTGGGCCACCAGGATGCTCACTTTTTGCTCTTCTGTGAGGGGATACACCTGGAAGAGGCTATCCAGCTTTTCTCTAAAGTCATGCAGGGTATGTGACTCCCCTGAGTACTGGGGTAGCCAGGCCGCTCCCAGGATATAGGGCATGGTGAAAGGCATGACTGCAGCAGCGGTGGCGCTGGCGGGGGTTGAGGCAGTGAAGCTCTCCTCCGTATCCGACATCTTCCTCCCCCCTAGTGGACCGTGGCCTACCTTGCGATGATCCTCTTCCGTAGGCCGCGGCTCCGCAGTGGATCGTCAGGGTTGAGGACCTTCCGTCGCGCTCCTGTGATGTCGGCGTCTGCTGGGCTCCTTCCAGGACCTTACGCAACGTCCGGACGTGAGGCGGAGCTTCAGTTCTCGCGCGCTTTCGGAGTCCACGCCCCTCTTCTTACCGCGCGGCGTCTTCAAGATGGCGTCCAACGGCGGGAAAACTCCACGGATGGCGGGAAGAAGGCAGAAGATGGCGGGAATCTTCACCACTGGTAAGTTTGAACAGTCTTTTTCAGGCACGCAGTACCCGGTGGTTGGGGGCACGAGATCCTGCCGACTACGCCAAAAGTTGACGCACCCCTGGGCCTGTGTCGCACAGCGTTGCGCATGCAGGAGCTTACCCGGAGCCGGATCTGTTGAGGGTTGTAGTCTCGTGGCGGTGACCCGGTCCGTGCCCAGGGAGTCAGACTAAGTGGCGTTGTATTAGCGGTAGATGTTGGACGACTACGCCACCCGTTGAATGCAGCGAAGGAGCTGCCGCTGCAGGGCAGACCGCTGAGGCCAGTGGTAGGATTGTGCAGCGTGATAGTATCACCCCCAACGGGAGGGGTATGGCCTCAGGGCAGCCGACGTGGATGATGGGGGTAGCAGGAATCACTCAGAGACGATGCGGTGTAGTTCAGGGTCTTTACTGGTGATAAAGATAGACCCTCCCGGAGTACTGGCTAGCGATCGGGGCCTGGTCAGTCCTTGAGCAGATGGGATCTCCCCTGGCCAGGCGGAGTTGTAGGCCTCCCAAACTGACTGTACTCTTCTGGCTACCTTGCTAGAGGCGGGTATAAGTAGCCCACGTCCCTGAGTGTACCGTGTGGTGCTCACCCGTATGGCCGGTGACTCGGGGCCTTCTAGTAGCTTCCGTTCCACGACGGCGGTGCTGGTCCCACGCGTGTGACCGTGCCTTCGGGTTTCTTGGCCGGAGGACCTGAAATCCCCTGCCGGTCGGTTTCTGCTGCTGGGTAGAAGTTAGTCCCCACAGCCTCGGACTCCGGGTCCGGTGATAGCTTCCCAGTCAGGGCGAGCTCTGCAGCTGCCAGCCCCTGACTCCTTATAGCACTGCTCTCACAGAGCTCCTGATGTTCTTTTCCTATATCTGCTTCTCTTCTCTGTCTCTACTTCTTCTCTACACACCAACCCTGCCTCAGCCCTAGGTTTATATAGGGGAAGTTCTTCCCCTCCCAGGACTGGGCAGGAGGTGTGGCATGCATAGGATCCCTGACCAAGAGACCTCCCACCTGCTCTCAGACATAACATTGCTGTTACTGTGGAAACCAGACCCCTGGGGTGCCACATTCCGGAAGACGTAATCGGCGCTGCAGAGCTGCAATGCGTGATCTTGCATTGCTGGAACGCCGCAAGTGAGCGCACTCTATGCGGACCTTGTGAAGCAGTGCATCAAGATCCGGATAGTCCCTCAAAAAACTCTGCATGACCAAGTTGAGCACATGTGCCAGACATGGGATGTGAGTGAGGTTGCCTAGGCCCAGAGCTGCCACCAGATTTCGGCCATTGTCACACACTACCATGCCTCGCTGGAGATTCGCTGGCACAAACCACACGTCGCTCTGCTGCTTGATGGCATTCCAGAGCTCCTGCGCTGTGTGGCTTCGATTCCCCAAAGCAATTAATTTTAATACGGCCTGTTGACGTTTGGCCACGGCTGTGCTCATATTGGTCACCATAACAGGTAACCGTTCACGGGTCGATGTGGAGGTAGACCGTGACGGCTCCTGCAGCGCTGATTCAGAGGAACTGGAGTATGAGGAGGAGTCAATGTGTACAGACTGGATTCCTGCAATCCTTGGAGTTGGCAGAACACGTACAGTGCCACTCTCAAGATCTGTACCCGGCTCCACAACATTTACCCAATGGGCAGTGAGGGAAAGGTATCGTCCCTGTCCATGCTTACTGGTCCACGCATCGGTGGTCAGGTGGACCTTGCTACTGACGGCGTTTTGTAGCGCATGTTTAATTTTTCCCTCCACATGATGTTGCAGGGCAGGGACGGCTTGCCTGCTGAAATAAAATCGGCTGGGCACGTTGTATTGTGGGACTGCCAATGCCATAAAGTTACGGGAATGTGTCAGTCTCCACCAGCCTGAATGATAGCATTTCAAGGGCCAGTAGTTTAGCAATGCCAGCATTCAGAGCCTGTGCTCGGGGGTGGTTTGCCGAGTATGGGCGCCTTTTCTCCCATGCCTGTGCTAACGATGGCTGTAGACTGGCCTGGGAGTGTGAGGATGACTGGGAAAGTGGTGCTGTGGGTGGAATTACACTGTGTCTCTGTACAACAGTGCCAGAGATTCTTCCATGGCGATCCTGTGAGGAAGCCGAACCAGCTGTGTGTGAGCTGGAGGAAGAGGCTACAACACGAGCTGAAGAGGTGGCAGGTGGCGCTGTAGGTTGGCCTAGGTCTTCAGTGTGTTTTTGTAACTCCACCACATGCTTGGCCCGCACATGTTTCCACATATTTGTGGTATTGAGGTTGCTGACACTTTTCCCTCTTTTCACCTTCTGATTACACAGCTTGCATTTGACAAAGCAAATGTCATCTGCAACTGTGTCAAAAAAGGACCAGGCTCTGCAAGTCTTGGGAGCGCCCGCTTTGGATTTTGGAAGAGCCATGCTCCTAATGGGTGCCGAAGTGGAGGCTACAGGCAACCAAGTCTGCCCCCTCCCTCTCCCTCCTTTTTGGGCTGTTCGGGGAATCTCTTCCTCAGAGCTGCTCCCACCACCTTCCTGTCCCTCACGCCATGATGGGTCAAGGACCTCATCATCTACACCACCCTCTTCAAACAACTGCTTCTCCTGGGTAGTCTCGACAGCACAGTACGCACCAGAAAGTGGCACCTGAGTCTCATCATCAGATGCGTACTGAGGTGTGCTGCTGACCATAGGCACTGGCCCACCCGCCTCTTCAGATTCAGAGAGACAAAACGGTTGCGCATCACTGCATACTACCTCTTCTTCAAATTCTCGAATTCTGCTTGGCTGGCCCCCTCTTTCCAAGCCAAGAGATTCAGAGAACAGAAGTAGAGATGGCTCCTGTCCAGGGCTCTCTGACTGCCTGGGCAATTTGGCAGGTGGTGAAGAGACAGATGGGTGCTCTTCAGTACTCAGGACCTGAGAGGATCTGGAACTAATTGAAGTCGATGCGTTAGCTGCCATCCATCCGACAACGGCTTCAATTTGGTCCTCCCGCAGCAGTGGGGTACGGCTAGCTCCTACAAAGCTGCACATAAAGGACTGTTCCCTGGTAAAACTGGGGGATGCTGAGTCACTGGTGCCCGCAGCAGGCACAGAATCCCCACGTCCTCTCCCTGCAGGCACAGAATCCTCACGTCCTCTCCCTGCAGAAACTCCACGCCCACGCCCACGACCACATGCCTTACTCCCTGCCTTCTTCATCTTGGTAGACTGATAAAGATAGGCAGAAAAGTACTAAGGGCTTAGTGTGCTTATTCCTGAACAGCTGCTAACAGGTATAAGAAACACTAATTTTATAAAGTGTGGACTAGACTTTAATATGAGCTAATGTGGCCTACACAACTGTAAAGTGGAGTGTTTGGTGAACTTTATTTAGGTTTTTTTTGTCACAAAAAGACGCTGGATGTGCCTAAAGATGTAATAATGATAGTATCACAAACTTTTTGTAGCTATTACAATGTAGGAAGGTAACCTACAATGCAATAGATGAGGCTGCAAAAAATAGGCTAATACTAATCTGGCTGGGGCTGCAGGGCCCAATGCTGCAGAAAGGCTCCTCTAACTACTCCTATATAGTGTGTTTGGAACCAATTTAGCTGAATACGGATGGAACCACCACACTAATAGGAGAAATCAGGAAAAATTATGAATTGGCAAAAAAGGACAATGTATGAGGCAGTGACACACACTGAGTGCACTACAACCAGACGTGGTTGAAGCACACACTACAGGGTGAGCTGCACTCACACACCAGACCTTGCAGACAGCGGTGAACAGTACAGATGCAGAGCACTGTGCACTAGCGCTGCAAGACCAAAAAAATTTCTCTATCTACTCCTATATAGTGTGTTTGGAACCAATTTAGCTGAATACGGATGGAACCACCACACTAATAGGAGATATCAGGAAAAATTATGAATTGGCAAAAAAGGACAATGTATGAGGCAGTGACACACACTGAGTGCACTACAACCAGACGTGGTTGAAGCACACACTACAGGGTGAGCTGTACTCACACACCAGACCTTGCAGACAGCGGTGAACAGTACAGATGCAGAGCACTGTGCATTAGCGCTGCAAGACCAAAAAAATTTCTCTATCTACTCCTATATAG
This sequence comes from Phyllobates terribilis, assembly GCF_046119375.1. Taxonomy (NCBI): domain Eukaryota; kingdom Metazoa; phylum Chordata; class Amphibia; order Anura; family Dendrobatidae; genus Phyllobates; species Phyllobates terribilis. Next base: position 299,982,536 of record NW_027362771.1, read on the forward strand.
TGTGTTTGGAACAAATTTAGCTGAATACGGATGGAACCACCACACTAATAGGAGATATCAGGAAAAATTATGAATTGGCAAAAAAGGACAATGTATGAGGCAGTGACACACACTGAGTGCACTATAACCAGACGTGGCTGAAGCACACACTACAGGTTGAGCTGCACTCACACACAGAGACCTTGCAGAAAGCGGTGAACAGCACAGAGAACTGTGCACTAGCACTGCAAGGCACAGCGATTTATAAAGTAGCTTGGGTAAAGCAGAATAGACCAAATAGGTAGCTAAAACTGTCCCTCAGAACAACAGCATCCTATCCCTAACTGAATTCACAGCAGAGTGAGCTCAAAATGGCGGCGGCGGCTTTTATAGTGCATCATGACATCATTTCAGCAGCCAATCACAGCCATGCCATTAGTTAAGATGCCTACATGCCTAACAGGATGTGCCCACACTTCTTAGGATCCTCATTGGCTGAATAAAATGAAAATGGCTCATTGCATTATGGGAACTTCCGATTCCGGTATACGATATTGCAAAAGTATCGGAATTAAGTATCGGAATTCCGATACCGCGAATATCGGCCGATACCCGATATTTCAGTATCGGAATGCTCAACACTAGTCCTAAGCTAGTCTGTACGAAGACCTATAGATGCAAGGGAGGGATCCCTACAAGAACTAGGGACTCCGATGAAGTTGGACACCTCCTAGCAGAAATTGTAGCAGTAAAAGACAAACACACAACATAGAACATAGAGGTCAGAAGACCTAGCAAAACTAACAGAGAAAGGTAACAGAGCACCAAGCTAGCTCAAGAGTAGAAATTACAATGAAGTCCAGCAAGGCCAGGAGGGCGGAGCCAGATTAAATAGGCAAAAAAGGTCATGTGACCAGCAAACTAGAAAAAAAACAACAGGAGAGTTCTAACAGTACCCCCTCTTCTAAGAGGATCCTCCGGATCCCCTAGGCCCGGGCTTATCAGGAAACCTCCTGTGAAACGCTCTGACAAGTCTGGAAGCAGAAACATCATCCACCCTCACCCATGAGTTATCCTCGGGTCCGAAACCCTTCCAAGCGACGAGATACTGCTAACTCCCTCTATACCTTCTAGAATTTAGGATGCGGGAAATTTCATATTCCCCGTCCTCCACCATCGGAGGAACAGTGGCAGAGGCTTCACCAACCGACACATCAGCTCTTTTCAACAGAGAATCATGAAACACCGGATTAATCTTCCAGGAGGTAGGAACCTCCAACCTAACAGCGGATTGGTTAACTATCTGAAGCACCTTAAAGGGCCCTACAAACTTGGGACCCAATTTTTTAGAAGGAATCCTCAATCGCAGATTCTTAGAGGACAACCAAACCATGTCACCAATAGTAAACGAAACCTGTTGCCGTTTCCTATCAAAGTACCTCTTAGATTTTTTGTTAGCCTCCTGAAGATCATCACGCACATCCGTCCAAACTCTCTCCAAATCACCGGAAAAACTCTCCTCCTCAGGCACAGCCGATACCAATTTGGAGAATGACCCAAAAGACAGATGTCTCCCTGAACAACAAAAAAAAGGCGAACACCCAGCAGAAGAGGATGTATGGTTGGTAAGAGCAAATTCAGCAAGTGGCAGAAACTCACACCACCCCTCTTGATTGTCTGCCACAAAGCAATGCAAGAACTGCTCAACATCCTGGTTCTTTCTTTCTATCTGGCCATTAGACTCAGGATGAAAACGACAAATGAACTCCCAACCTGTCACAAAAGGCACGCCAAAAACGAGCCACGAACTGAGGTCCCCTATCAGAAACAATGTCAGTAGGAACGCCATGTAGTCTGACAATTTCCTTGACAAAGGCCTTAGCGAGTGTCTTAGCGCAAGGCAGTTTGATGAAGGGAACCAAGTGACACATCTTGCTAAAACGGTCCATGACCACCCAGATGACCGTGAAACCTTCAGAGGGGGGAAGGTCAGTAATAAAGTCCATAGCCAGATGTGTCCAAGGTGCACTAGGAACCTCCAGAGGGCAAAGCAACCCCGCAGCAGGAGCATGCGAAGACTTAGATCTAGCACACACAGTACATTGACGCACCCACTTAATGACTTCCTTCTGCCATCCAGGCCACCAAAAACTGCAACCCACAAGTCTCTAGGTCTCAGAAATTCCTGGATGACCTGCCAGCCGAGACTCATGACACTCAACAAACAAATCTCTCCTAAAGGTCCAAGGCACAAACAACCTCCCATGGGCAGTGTTAGACGGGGCATTCTCCTGAGCTTTAAGAATCTCATCCTCCAAAACGGAGTCCAAAGCAGCAATCACAACACCTTCTTGTAAAATGCTCTCCTCCTCCTCCTCAGCACTGACCATGGGTGAAAAGCTGCGAGACAAAGCATCCGCTTTAACATTCTTGGTACCCGGGATGTAAGTAACGGAAAAATTAAACCGCGAGAAAAAAAGTGCCCACCTAGCCTGACGGGCATTCAAGCGCTTGGCAGCATCAAGATAGATCAGATTTTTATGATCAGTGAAAACCTGAATGGGAAATTCAGCACCTTCCAAGAGATGACGCCAGTGTTCGAATGCGAGTTTAATTGCCAGCAATTCCCGATTACCAATATCGTAATTAAGTTCAGTCTCAGAAAATTTTTTTGAAAAAAAGGCACAGGGATGTACTCCATCCTTGCTTTCCTGAGACAACACCGCACCGACCCCCACAGAAGAAGCATCAACCTCAACCAAAAACGGCTTAGTCACATCAGGCTGCATAAGGATGGGAGCAGAGGTGAACCTCTACTTTAGAAACACAAAAGCTTCAATGGCATCAGAAGTCCACTGAACCGCATTAGCACCTTTCCTGGTGAGATCGGTCAGCGGTTTGACAATAATAGAAATTTTTTTAATGAATTTTCTGTAATAATTGGCGAAACTCAAAAACTTCTGTATCGATTTCAAACCAATAGGCCTAGGCCATTCCTGCACAGCTTGAACTTTAACCGGGTCCATCTCAAAACCTTCACTGGAGATAATGTAACCCAAAAAACTAATTCTCTGTACAGCAAACTCACATTTCTCTAGCTTAGCAAAAAGCGAATTGTCCATTAATAACTGTAAAACCTCACGTACGCTCCGCCAATGAGACTCCAGATCAGGCGAATAAATCAGAATGTCATCCAAATACACAACCACATTTTTGCCGATCAAAGGTCTAAGGATGTCATTAATAAGATTCTGAAAAAATGCTGGAGCATTGGTAAGACCAAAAGGCATAACCAGATTCTCAAAATGACCCACAGGAGTTTTAAAAGCAGTCTTCCATTCATCACCCTCCTTCATGCGCAACAAATTGTATGCCCCCCGGAGATCAATTTTAGAGAACCACTTGGCCCCCACTAACTGGTTAAACAAATCAGGAATCAATGGCAGTGGGTAAGGATTGCGTACAGTAATTTTATTATTCTCACGAAAGTCCAGACAAGGACGTAAACCGCCATCTTTTTTTTTAACAAAAAAAAATCCAACAGCCACAGGAGACTTGGAAGGCCTAATGTGACCGGCGGCCAAGCTTGCCTGTATGTATTCCTCCAAAGCCTTTCTCTCAGGAATAGTAAGATTAAATAAAAGACTTTTAGGAAGAGTCGCTCCAGGGACAAATTCAATGGTACAATCATAGTCTCTATGGGGAGGAAAAATTTGTGACTCCTCTTCAGAAAAAACTCTCCAAAAATCCTGAATAGGTACAGGTAATTCCCCTTTTTCCACCGCAGTAATACGTCCGTTACAACACTTATCATAACATTTAGGGCTCCAGGACTTAATTTCATTGGTAGACCAATCCAGTACAGGATTGTGCAATTTTAACCAGGGCAACCCAAAAATTGCTGGAGAAGGCAAATTATTTAATACTACCCAATCCAAATTCTCTTGATGAATACCATTAATAGTGAGGGGAAATTCACAGACCTTGTGAGTAACACTCTTCAAGGGAGAGCCATCAACAGAAACCACAGCAATAGGGGATGACAAAGGTTTAGGTTTTAATTTAAGTTTTTCCAAGAATCCCCCATCAATCACATTCAGAGTAGAACCACAATCCACAAATACCTGAAATTCAATTAATTCTTCCTGAGCAGCGGTAGTAGCAGATAGGAATTCTCCCTTAATATTTAAACAGGCTATACGTGCATGACTGACCATTTTTTTTTCTTTTTTCATACGAAGCACACAGTTCTTAATGAAATGACCAGAATTTCCGCAATAGAAGCACAAACCTCCGGAAAGCCTGCGGTCTTTTTCCTGAGAGCGGGGTGCCATCGCCCCAATCTCCATCGGCTCTCCTTTGTCAGCACAGACCCTCTCAAGACTCGGAGCTGGAATGGCAGAGGATTTACTCTCATTAACCCTTGCACGCAGTCTCCTGTCCACCCGTATAGCTAATTGCATTGCCTCCTGCAAGTTTCCAGGTGTGGGATAAGTAATCAGCAAATCCTTAACCCTTTCACCTAGCCCTGCAAGAAACAAACTTTTCAAAGCTGAATCGTTCCACCCCACCTGGGCAGACCACCGACGGAAGTGAGAACAATATTTTTCCACATTACCTGATTCCTGCCTCAGATGTCTCAATTCAGACTCAGCAGATGAGACACGATCAGGATCATCGTACAACAAACCCAAAGCAGATAAAAAACTATCCACTGATCTAAAGCACGGATCACTAGGTTGGAGAGAAAAGGCTAATCCCTGAGGATCTTTGCGCAAAAGTGACATTATGAACCCTATGCGCTGTGATTCATCACCAGAGGATCTGGGTCTTAAACGAAAATACAATAAACAAGCATTTTTAAAAGAAAAAAAATCTTGTTGTTTACCAAAAAATAGATCAGGCAGACGTACCTTTGGCTCCACAAAATGTGCTTCAGAACAGCTACTCACGTGTTGTTGGAGCTCGGCCACCTCCAGAGAGAGTCCCTGCAAGCGTTGAGCCAAATCTTGAACAGAGACCATGATGGAAACTGGAGGTCTTTCCTTAGAGAATTTTTTTTTAGGCTGGACTTACTGTTATGATCTGCTACAAGCACCAAGGAAAGACAGGAGATCTGTCCCAACAATAGAACTAAACTGGATCCCTACGATGTAACGGGGAACCTGATCCTGCGATCAGACCCGCTAAAGTCCTAAGCTAGTCTGTACGAAGACCTATAGATGCAAGGGAGGGATCCCTACTAGAACTAGGGACTGGGATAAAGTTGGACACCTCCTAGCAGAAATTGTAGCAGTAAAAGACAAGCACACAACGTAGAACATAGAGGTCAGAAGACCTAGCAAAACTAACAGAGAAAGGTAACAGAGCACCAATCTAGCTCAAGAGTAGAAATTACAATGAAGTCCAGCAAGGCCAGGAGGGCGGAGCCGGATTAAATAGGCAAAAATGGTCATATGACCAGCAAACTAGAAAAAAAACAACAGGAGAGTTCTAACAGATAACAAGTCCGGTCTTATGTATCTTGCCAAACACGTGGATCGCCATCTCCCTATCCTCTGAACTTCCATTTCTGACAGTCCTGCTCTTGCTGCTTCCGTGGCAGCGCCTATGCGGAATGAGTGTGTCCCGTAATCTTTGGGGTGGTTCCCTGCCGATGTTATGCATTTATTAAATATAGCTTGGAACTGGTATCTTGATAATGGCGTTCCATCAATGTGTGATAGGAAGAAATTACTTTGTGATCTGATGGTTATATATGTTTTTACTATTGTTACCCAATTCAGCGTACCGTTTGTGGGTTGTAGATGTACCCAAGTGCCCCTGCCCGCTGGAACCGTTTTCGATTTGCGTATGCGTAGACGTATTGCATTATTGGCTATGACTACGTCCTGGTGTAATAAGCCTCCACTGGTGGTAATTTTGGACTGAGGGACTAATTCGCTTATGCATAGTGCCCCGAAGAAGGCGATCGCAAATGTAGTAGAAAGTAGTGTTGCTTCAAATTAAGAGTGTCATGTTAATGGTGAGAGGGATATGATGTGAGAAATCAGTTTTAGTGACACGGGACGGGACGTCTACACTCCTGACTTGGCTGACCCCTTTTCCACCCTTTTATGGATTGTCTGATGATGAATCTCTTTGTCACATCTCCCCATTCAGTAGTTGGAAGTGAAATGCTACTCCGGTCAGACAACGCTGCGCTGATGCCCCTCATATGCCCCTCATCATTAGCTGGTGGAGAAATTCTATGGTGACTTGTAATCTGGCTTGTTCACATTGGTCAACCCGTCTGCCTGCTACTAGTCGTGTCCACTCTTCCCATGCCTTACCGTATGCTTTCCACGCAACTGACGCTCTGATTAATGGCATCAACTATTCGCCACTAGATCCCATAGGGAGGGTGGGCAACTGTTGCCCGATGGGTGGGCGTTGGGGAGGAGCTCTGTGAAAATCTGCCAATTGAATTGTGATAAAGCGTTAGCAGCAGCTTTAGACCCCTCAGCATCGTGGCTAGCGCGGACCCATACATTGTGTTTTAGGCACAAGAATGCTAGCCAGTGTAGTAGGTGTAGCACTGGGAGAGACGATGATGCCATCTTATTAATGAAGTGCGCTAGGCTGGTGTTTTTTGTTATGAAGCCTATATTTTTGTTAGCCAGGCGCGCCCCATATTTCTATTGCTACCACTATTGGGAAGAAAAATTATTTTCCGGGCTAGATGCAGCTAAAAATTAGTATTAATTTCAAAGCTGGTGGAGCTTGGTATAGATGGCCTAATAGAATTAATACCACACACTGCTAATATGCCCAAAATTATTTTACAGGCAAGATGCAGCTAAAATTTTTTATTAATTTCAAAGCTGGTGGAGCTTGGTATAGATGGCCTAATACAATGAGTACCACACACTGCTATTATGCCCAAAATTATTTTACAGGCAAGATGCAGCTAAAAATTATTAGTAATTTGAAAGCTGGTGGAGCTTAGTATAGATGGCCTAATACAATGAGTACCACACACTGCTAATATGTCCAAAATTATTTTACAGGCAAGATGCAGCTAAAAATTATTATTAATTTCAAAGCTGGTGGAGCTTGGTATAGATGGCCTAATACAATGAGTACCACACACTGCTTCTAAGCCCTAAATTATTTTCCAGGCTAGATGCAGCTAAAAAATATTATTAATTTCAAAGCTGGTGGAGCTTGGTATAGATGGCCTAATACAATGAGTACCACACACTACTACTATGCCCAAAATTATTTTCCAGGCAAGATGCAGCTAAAAATTATTAGTAATTTGAAAGCTCATGGAGCTTAATATAGATGGCCTAATACAATGAGTACCACACACTGCTACTAAGCCCAAAATTATTTTCCGGGCTAGATGCAGCTAAAAATTATTATTAATTTCAAAGCTGGTGGAGCTTGGTATAGATGGCCTAATAGATTGAGTACCACACACTGCTACAGGCCCAAAAGGTTTTACTTGGCTAGGTGCAGTAAAAAATTTGTATTACATTCACAGGTGGTGTAGCTTGCAACACAGATAGGCTACTCCACTGACTAACACACACTGCAAGAGGCCCAAAAGGATTTGCTTAGCTAGATTTAGCCAAATGCTGTGAAAAACACTTGCACAGCACTAAAACAGACCTGCATGGCAAAAGTGATAGGAACTGATGTAACCTAGCCCTCAAAAGGGCTGGAATTACAACTAGTCCCTACTTCCTAAACCTTTCTGTCTATTTAAGAGAAAATTCGCTTGCAATTCAGTTACACAATATAGCATTAACAGCAGCAGTTGTGCCGTCTAACACGCAGCTGCAGCAGTGAGAAAATGGTGGCGACGGGGAAAATGGCTGGGTCTTATAGGGCAAGGACATGTGACATACACAGCCAATGACACATGCCCTTGCTTGTGTGAAAAAAAGCACTTCGCTCCGTATGTGCACTGCTGATAGGCTGACAAACTGCACCTCCCCACTGTAAATGCGGGAAAGAGAAAAAAAAATGGAGATCTTCATTATTTCTGCAGAGATCCATTCCATGCCCCTCCCCCCGCCCCGCTGTACACTCAAACTGTGTATTAACATTGATTATCAGCATTACTGTGAAAAAATCCAGTTACGATTTGGGTGCACGAACAGTTATTGAACATAACCTCGAACAGCCAGATTTTTTTCAAATCGTTCGGGTTCGTCGAACGGCTCGAACACCGCCCAAAACCGCTCGAATTTGAAATTGCGAACAGTTCGATTCGAACACCGCTCATCTCTAATCCTTAGTCATGAATAAACTTATTGAACTCTGGTGGTCTATCACAAATATTTTTATCTTCTTGACCTAGACTACTGCAATATGTAATACAGTATATGGATAGGATATGAAAGAAGGAAAACTACTTGAACAAGAATATAAACAATCAGAATTATTCCACATAATTAGATTTTTATTAAGGAAACCAAAATATAACAAGACTGATTAAGAAACACAGAATTACAAGATATGATGAATTAAACAACAAATAATTAAAAAGAGGAGGCAGGACAGCATACCCAGCACAACAACAGTATAACGGATGTGATGTGATGTATTTATAAAGCGCATGGGGGGGTAAAGTTTAATCATCCATAGTAATGATGAATATATATGGAGATCTATAAAGTGCAGTGTACAAGGTAATGAGACTATATTACGAAGTGCAGTTCATTAGAGAGTGATAATCACCTACAGTGGGTACGGAAAGTATTCAGACCCCTTTAAATTTTTCACTCTTTGTTTCATTGCAGCCATTTGGTAAATTCTAAAAAGTTCATTTTTTCTCATTAAACTACACTCTGCACCCCATCTTGACTGAAAAAAAACAGAAATGTAGAAACTTTTGCAAATTTATTAAAAAAGAAAAACTGAAATATCACATGGTCATAAGTATTCAGACCCTTTGCTCAGTATTGAGTAGAAGCACCCTTTTGAGCTAGTACAGCCATGAGTCTTCTTGGGAATGATGCAACAAGTTTTTCACACCTGGATTTGGGGATACTCTGCCATTCTTCCTTACAGATCCTCTCCAGTTCCGTCAGGTTGGATGGTGAACGTTAGTGGACAGCCATTTTCAGGTCTCTCCAGAGATGCTCAATTGGGTTTAGGTCAGGGCTCTGGCTGGGCCAGTCAAGAATGGTTACAGAGTTGTACTGAAGCCACTCCTTTGTAATTTTAGCTGTGTGCTTAGGGTCATTGTCTTGTTGGAAGGTGAACCTTCGGCCAACTCTGAGGTCCAGAGCACTCTGGAAGAAGTTTTCACCCAGGATATCTCTGTACTTGGCCTCATTCATGTTCCCTTCAATTGCAACCAGTCGTCCTGTCCCTGCAGCTGAAAAACATCCCCATAGCATGATGCTATCACTACCATGTTTCACTGTTGGGATTGCATTGGGCAGGTGATGAGCAGTGCATGGTTTACTCCACACATACCGCTTAGAATTATCACCAAATAGTTCTATCGTTGTCTCATCAGACAAGAAAATCTTATTTCTCATAGTCTGGGGTCCTTTATGTGTTTTTGAGCAAACTCTATGCGGGTTTTCATATGTCTTGCACTGAGGAGAGGCTTCCATTGGGCCTCTCCGACATAAAGGCCCGACTAGTGGAGGGCTGCAGTGATAGTTGACTTTGTGGAAGTTTCTTCCATCTCCCTACTGCATCTCTGGAGCTCAGCCACAATGATCTTGGGGTTCTTCTTTACCTCTCTCACCAATGCTCTTCTCCCACGAATGCTCAGTTTGGCTGGAAGGCCAGGTCTAGGAAGACTTCTGGTGGTCCCAAACTTCTTCCATTTAAGGATTATGGAGTCCACTGTGCTCTTAGGAACCTTGAATAATGCAGAAATTCTTTTGTAACCTTGACCAGATCTGTGCCTTGCCACAATTCTGTCTCTGAGCTCCTTGGGCAGTTCCTTTGAGCTCATGATTCTCGTTTGGTCTGACATGCACTGTGAGCTGTGAGGTCTTATATAGACAGGTGTGTGCCTTGACAAATCAAGTCCTATCAGTTTAAATAAACACAGCTGGACTCCAATGAAGGAGTAGAACCATCTCAAGGAGTATCACAAGAAAATGAACAGCATGTGACTTAAATATAAGTGTCTGAGCAAAGGGTCTGAATACTTATGACCATGTGATATTTCAGTTTTTCTTTTTTAATAAATTTGCAAAAATTTCTACATTTCTGGGTTTTTTTTCAGTCAAGATGGGGTAGAGAGTGTACTTTAATGAGAAAAAAATGAACTTTTTAGAATTTACCAAATAGATGCAATGAAACAAAGAGTGAAAAATTTAAAGGGGTCTGCATACTTTCCGTACCCAGTGTATATACAGGTACATCTCACTAAATTAGAATATCATCAAAAAGTTAATTTATTTCAGTTCTTCAGTACAAAAAGTGAAACTCATACATTATATACAGTGCCTACAAGTAGGATTCAACCCCCTGCAGATTTAGCTGGTTGACACATGCGGAATTAACTTGGCATTGTGACATTTGTACTGTAGATCAGCCTGGAAGTGGGAAATGCACTGCAGCAAATTTTGTTTTAGTTTTTTTTTTTTTTTTAAAACGTTAAAAGTTAATTCAGAGTGTCATTTATTATTCAACCCCTCAAACCACAAGAATTCTGTTTGGTCCCCCAAAAGTATTAAGAAGTAGTTCAGGCACCAAGAATAATGAGCTTCACATGTGTGGATTAAAGATCTATTTTGCCAGCCTTTTCTGACTATTTAAGACCCTCCCCAAACTTGTGAACAGCACTCAGACATGGTCAACATGGGAAAGACAAAGGAGCTCCTGCTGTTACAGATATCCTTAGACATAGCCCCAGATATCAGGGACAAAGGCTAATTTTTTTTTTATCTTAAACCTGATTATTTGCTTAAAAAGCAATACAGAGTACACCATTTTAGTGCCCCATTTGCATGTTAGCACTGCAGAATACAGCCAGATCTTTCCCATCATCAGACGTGATCCAATATTACAGCGATAAAAATCCAGAAATTTGTACTGAACATGGAAAATATTGTTCTCCATTTAGAGTTTTGCATCAGTGGGTCAGTGAAGCTATTCACATGTGGTTGCTGTGAAAAATAGTAAACTACAAGCCCGCTGTTTAAAACTGTGGGTGTCCGTCAGACGTATAATAATAATTTTTATTTTTATTGCGCCAACATTTTCCGCAGCACTTTACAATTTTAGCCGTATCACATATAACTGCGGTACAAATCCAGCCATTTGTAGGGAACGTGGAAAATATTGTCCTCCATTTAGAGTTTGTAGCAGTGAGTCAGTGTACACCATTTTACTGCTCCATTTGCTTGTTCGCAGAATACAGCCAGATTTTTTTATTCATTCACATTACTGTATTGTGGAAACTTTTTTCAATGATCAGACGTGATCCCATATGACTGCCGTAATAATACAGAAATTTTGTGGCGCGTGCTAAATATTCCACTGAATTTAAAGTCAGCCAGCTGTGTTTTGCTAAATTGACACTTGGTCGCTGACAAATACCCTACTGTTAGACGACTGACTGAAACCGTGGCCACCAGACGTGATCCCATATTATTGCCATAATAATCCAGCAATTTTTGTGAGTGTGTCAAATATTACACTCCATTTAAAGTATTGCAGTTGTGGGTTAACACTTATTCATAGTTGGTCGCTGACAAATAGCATATCTGTGAACAATGTTGTCAGAGTATTACGCCACTTTTACGGACTGACAAAAATAAAATACAAAAATTGAAAAAATGTTAAGAAACATTCTTTCCAGGGTAATGATTTGTATAAAAGGCCAAAGAAATATTAACAAAAAGTTATGGACTGTTGAAGACATTTTTGTGACCAGAATGAACATGAACACTCATCTGGAGCTGATGATACCACCTACTAGCACATGTCCCTATTGTAAATGCATCTAACAGCATTATCGATAGGGAATGAAATAGATTTTAATTTTTTTTGGGCAGCACCAGCAGCATGCAGTATAAGTCAATAATACCGGGCTGGATCGGTGTAATACGCTATCCATACTGTGATACCTCACCCGTAAACAAATTTCAGATAAGACCGTTAGTATTCTAGAATATAGAATCTATTTGAATTGTCCTTCCCATTATTAAGGAGTGGGTCTCCTATACTTTTATTGAATACGCAACAATTTCAAGGGCTGCAAAAAATTAGGACGCACTCCAATTCACAATTGAAGAGACGTAAAAAAAAAGAAATAAATAAAAACACAGTATGAACTTTCTTTAGTATAAAAACCAGAATCACCAATGTAACCTCAATGTAATCACATTGTTCAGCTCCTGCATCTCCTCCTCATGTTCGGCCTCCATCTCCGAAATGACCACATCAGTCACAAGCTGACAGCACTGCAGCACTGCCTTGGCCAAGCCGCAACAGGCTGTACTGAAGCTAATATGTTTAATGCTTAGGTGGCAAACCGCACACTGCTGCAGAGTTGTTGTAAGGTGTAACACAGCAGGCAGATCTGTGGCTCTCACCGCTGAACATACAGCCAGGCATGGTCGTATGTGACAATGGGCGGAAACTGGTGACGGAGAAATGACAGCCGTAGTAGATACGTTTTCCCTGTATGCCAGTCCTTTCATCCAACCTAAAAAAATATGGTTGTGGTGAAATACAACTCTCTCCAAGAAGCAGCCCTGGCTAAGAAAAGTCTGTGTGAAGGCTCCCGGACACTCTATGGCTGCTTTTTTACTGTGGATTGGATGTGCTGCTTACGCATGTTATTTCTCAAACTGCATTGCAGATCAGGCCATTGCCAACTCTATAGTCATGAAATTCAAATCACAAAGAAAGATCTTTGTGTGTCGAAGCACCACTGAGAAGTGTGAGCTGATGTCGGACAGGTGCCATTGCTTATGTAAGAAGCTGCATTATAGGACTTCCTGGGAGAAATGACAGCCAGAGTAGATATGGTATCCCTCTATGCCAGTCCTTTCACTGATCTAAAGAATATGGCGGTGGTGAAATACAACTCTCACCGAGAAGCAGTGTCAGACTGAAAAACATTGGGCCCACTAGAAGATTTGATTTTGAGGGCCCACCTTTTCTCCCGCTCAAGAGCCCCATAGCAGCTGCAAAAGTTGCACTATATGAAGTCTCCTGATGGAAAAGCCAGGGCCCACCCAAGGATTCTCTGGTGGGTCTGTCCAACCATGCTGAGAAGAAGCCCTGGCTAAGAAAAGTCTGTGTGAAAGTTCCTGGACACTCTATTTCTGCTTTTTTACTGTGGGTGAAACCCACACAAACATGGGGAGAACATACAAAATCCTTGCAGATGTTATCCTTGGTGGGATTTGAACCCAGGACACCAGCGCTGCAAGGCTTCAGTGCTAACCACTGGGCCACTGTGCTGACCTCTATGTTCTTCCTCTGATATCTAACATGCTGGAGAAACTTGCACCTACTGCCACTCAGTATCTTCAGCTCCTTTGTGAGAAACTAACATATTTGGGCAGCCACTCAGTCTACCAAATAAAATTCCTGAGAAGGAAATTGCGGATGGCTTCGCTACTGGTACTGGGAGCACTGCTAATACCATGGCGTTGTGCCATAGTTCACTGGAAATATTCCAGGCTGGTACGAGCCAAGCTGATTCTCACAGAAAAGTACCAGCAGCAAGCTAAGGAGATGGTGGCCTCTATCATCATCACGACCTGCACTATGAACTTTTAAGGAGTAGCCAGGGCCCACAGGAGGAGTCTCCTGTTCTCTGGTGGGCCCATCCAACCCTGCCTAGAAGCATCCCTGGATAAGAAAAGTGTGTGGGAAGATTCCTGGACACTCTATGGCTGTTTTTTTACTGTGGATTGTCTCCAGCAATCTATAAGATTGCAATTTATAGGATCCCTTCACTGGCTTCCCATTGCCAAGAGACTCCAGTTCAAAACTCTAACCATGACATGCAAAGCCATCCACAACCTCCATATATCTGTGACCTAGTCTCCCGGTACATACCTGCACGCAACCTCCAATCCTCACAAGATCTCCTTCTCTACTCATCTCTTATCTCCTCTCCCCACAATCGCATTCAAGATTTCTCCCGTGCATCCCCCCCAACTCTTGAGCTCTGTACCCCACCATATCAGACTCTCGCCTACTGTTGAAACCTTTAAAACGAAGCTGAAGACTCACTTCTTCAGACCAGCCTTCAACTTTCAGTAACCCTCGCTCCACCATACCGTTGCACAACCAGCTGTGCACTCATCTACTCAACCATCCCTTATAGACTGTTTGTGTACCCTCAAGGGCAGGGTCCTCTATCCTCATATACCAGTTGGTGAACTCTTTTCACATGTACAGCGCCATGGAATAAATGACGCTATAATAATAGATAATAATGATTATACTACTTGTACTATGGGTTGATTCATGGCACTTTCCTTGTGCCTGCCCCTAAATTGATGTGTTTTGGCAGCTTTTGGTCCCATTTGACAATGTTTGGCGAATATTTGACAATTACAGTGGCAAATATTGCAAAAACGGCGATCGTAATTCGAAGCGAATATTTAAATATTCGCATGTCTCTAATCAGAAAGACCCTTAAAAAATTATGTGGGCATGGCATGATGGTCACCTTGATGATATGGTCGTGGAGGATGCAGAGAAGTAGGAGGGTGACATAAAATAGAATAATTCCTGAAGCATATACCCATGTCTGAGTGTGAAGGAGTGCATGGGAATATAGACACCAAATAAAATAACCGCTGGATTTCAATTTTTGCTCTATGCTATCATTTGGTGGTGTTGAGAAGTCTGGCCCTTGTTCATTTTGATAAGTCAGCCTGTCAGCATTTTCAGTTGACAGGCAGATGCGCCTATCAGTTATATCAGTTCTAATGCCCCTGGCAGCACTAAAAACCATCTCTGACAAAATGCTAGCTGCCAGGACCTTCAAGGCGTAGAGAGACAGTTCATGCCATGTGTCCAACAGTTGTAGGTGTAAGGGTTAAGACCGGGGTGTAAGTACTTTCAGAACAAGGGATCCGTAACTGCCAGGGCCATACCTCGGGTTGCAGGGGGAAGACAGACTGCGAGTACAGGAGTCAGTTGACTGGGAAGCTGGGGGCGTGTCCAGAGTGAGAGCTGGGAGGTCAGGTGACCGGGAAACTGGTGGCGTGGCTAGAGAGAGGGGGAGACGAGGACTTTTGAGCGGGAAAGCGGCAGAGGAGTCCCACTCAGGAGAGCAGTGTGAGAGGGTCCAGGCTCCTGGCTCCAGTACTTGGAGCAAGATACGAGTGTAGTGGACCGGAGGAGTCAAGCCGACTAGAGGGAGAAGAGACGCAAACTTTCCTTTATTCTACGTGGAAAATCACTCACTCGCTCATGTCACCTTCACCTTAAAAACATCTCCAGAATTCAACCTTTTCTCACCTGGTACTGCTAAAACTCTTACTGTTGCTCTTATTCACTACTGCAACTCCCTTCTAATTGGTTTCCCTCTAAACAAAATGTCTCCTCTCCAATCCCTTCTGAATGCAGCAGCCAGGGTCGTATTTCTATCAAGCCGCATCACCGACGCCTCTACCCTGTGCCAGTCATTGCATCAATTAGGTTAAACAATCACTACAGAATACAATACAAATGTTAGAACTCTCCTGTTGGTTATTTTCTAGTTTGCTGGTCACATGACCTTTTTTGCCTATTTAATCCAGCTCCGCCCTCCTGGCCTTGCTGGACTTCATTATATTACTACTCTTGAGCTAGCTTGGTGCTCTGTTACCTTTCTCTGTTAGTTTTGCTAGGTCTTCTGACCTCTATGTTCTATGTTGTGTGTTTGTCTTTTACTGCTACAATTTCTGCTAGGAGGTGTCCAACTTTATCCCAGTCCCTAGATCTTGTAGGGATCCCTCCCTTGCATCTATAGGTCTTCGTACAGACTAGCTGAGGACTTTAGCGGGTCTGATCGCAGGATCAGGTTCCCCGTTACATCGTAGGGATCCAGTTTAGTTCTCTTGTACTGACAGATCTCCTGTCTTTCCTTAGTGCTTGTAGCAGATCATAACAGTAAGTCCAGCCTAAAAAAAAAAAAATTTCTCTAAGGAAAGACCTCCAGTTTCCATCATGGTCTCGGTTCAAGATTTGGCTCAACGCTTGCAGGGACTCTCTCTGGAGGTGGCCGAGCTCCAACAACACGTGAGTAGCTGTTCTGAAGCACATTTTGTGGAGCCAAAGGTACGTCTGCCTGATCTATTTTTTGGTGAACAACAAGATTTTTTTTCTTTTAAAAATGCTTGTTTATTGTATTTTTGTTTAAGACCCAGATCCTCTGGTGATGAATCACAGCGCATAGGGTTCATATTGTCACTTTTGCGCAAAGATCCTCAGGGATGGGCCTTTTCTCTCCAACCTAGTGATCCGTGCTTTAGATCAGTGGATAGTTTTTTTTCTGCTTTGGGTTTGTTGTACGATGATCCTGATCGTGTCTCATCTGCTGAGTCTGAATTGAGACATCTGAGGCAGAGATCAGGTAATGTGGAAAAATATTGTTTTCACTTCCGTCGGTGGTCTGCCCAGGTGGGGTGGAACGATTCAGCTTTGAAAAGTTTGTTTCTTGCAGGGCTAGTTGAAAGGGTTAAGGATTTGCTGATTGCTTATCCCACACCTGGAAACTTGCAGGAGGCAATGCAATTAGCTATACGGGTGGACAGGAGACTGCCTGTAAGGATTAATGAGAGTAAATCCTCTGCCATGTCAGCTCCGGGTCTTGAGAGGGTCTGTGCTGACAAAGGAGAGCCGATGGAGATTGGGGCGATGGCACCCCGCTCTCAGGAAAAAGACCGCAGGCTTTCCGGAGGTTTGTGCTTCTATTGCGGAAATTCTGGTCATTTCATTAAGAACTGTGTGCTTCGTATGAACAAAGAAAAAAAAATGGTCAGTCATGCAGGTATAGCCTGTTTAAATATTAAGGGAGAATTCCTATCTGCTACTACCGCTGCTCAGGAAGAATTAATTGAATTTCAGGTATGTGTGGATTGTGGTTCTACTCTGAATGTGATTGATGGGGGATTCTTGGAAAAACTTAAATTAAAACCTAAACCTTTGTCATCCCCTATTGCTGTGGTTTCTGTTGATGGCTCTCCCTTGAAGAGTGTTACTCACAAGGTCTGTGAATTTCCCCTCACTATTAATGGTATTCATCAAGAGAATTTGGATTTGGTAGTATTAAATAATTTGCCTTCTCCAGTAATTTTGGGGTTGCCCTGGTTAAAATTGCACAATCCTGTACTGGATTGGTCTACCAATGAAATTAAGTCCTGGAGCCCTAAATGTTATGACAAGTGTTGTAACGGACGTATTGCTGCGGTGGAAAAAGGGGAATTACCTGTACCTATTCAGGATTTTTGGAGAGTTTTTTCTGAAGAGGAGTCACAAATTTTGCCTCCCCATAGAGACTATGATTGTACCATTGAATTTGTCCCTGGAGCTTCTCTTCCTAAAAGTCGTTTATTTAATCTTACTATTCCTGAGAGAAAGGCTTTGGAGGAATACATACAGACAAACTTGGCCGCCGGTCACATTAGGCCTTCCAAGTCTCCTGTGGCTGTTGGATTTTTTTTTGTAAAAAAAAAAGATGGCGGTTTACGTCCTTGTCTGGACTTTCGTGAGATTAATAAAATTACTGTACGCAATCCTTACCCACTGCCATTGATTCCTGATTTGTTTAACCAGTTAGTGGGGGCCAAGTGGTTCTCTAAAATTGATCTCCGGGGGGCATACAATTTGTTGCGCATGAAGGAGGGTGATGAATGGAAGACTGCTTTTAACACTCCTGTGGGTCATTTTGAGAATCTGGTTGTGCCTTTTGGTCTTACCAATGCTCCAGCATTTTTCAGAATCTTATTAATGACATCCTTAGACCTTTGATCGGCAAAAATGTGGTTGTGTATTTGGATGACATTTTGATTTATTCGCCTCATCTGGAGTCTCATTGGCGGAGCGTACGTGAGGTTTTACAGTTATTAATGGACAATTTGCTTTTTGCTAAGCTAGAGAAATGTGAGTTCGCTGTACAGAGAATTAGTTTTTTGGGTTACATTATCTCCAGTGAAGGTTTTGAGATGGACCCGGTTAAAGTTCAAGCTGAGCAGGAATGGCCTAGGCCTATTGGTTTGAAATCGATACAGAGGTTTTTGGGTTTTGCCAATTATTACAGAAAATTCATAAAAAATGTTTCTATTATTGTCAAACCGCTGACCGATCTCACCAGGAAAGGTGGTAATGCGGTTCAGTGGACTTCTGAGGCCATTGAAGCTTTTGTGTTTTTAAAGGAGAGGTTCTCCTCTGCTCCCATCCTTATGCAGCCTGATGTGACTAAGCCGTTTTTGGTTGAGGTTGATGCTTCTTCTGTGGGGGTCGGTGCGGTGTTGTCTCAGGAAAGCAAGGATGGAGTACATCCCTGTGACTTTTTTTCAAAAAAATTTTCTGAGACTGAACTTAATTACGATATTGATAATCGGGAATTGCTGGCTATTAAACTCGCATTCGAACACTGGCGTCATCTCTTGGAAGGTGCTGAATTTCCCATTCAGGTTTTCACTGATCATAAAAATCTGATCTATTTTGATGCTGCCCAGCGCTTGAATGCCCGTCAGGCTAGGTGGGCACTTTTTTTCTCGCGGTTTAATTTTTCCGTTACTTACATCCCGGGTACCAAGAATGTTAAAGCGGATGCTTTGTCTCGCAGCTTTTCTCCCATGGTCGGTGCTCAGGAGGAGGAGAGCATTTTACAAGAAGGTGTTGTGATTGCTGCTTTGGATGAGATTCTTAAAGCTCAGGAGAATGCCCCATCTAACACTCCCCATGGGAGGTTGTTTGTGCCTAGGACTTTTAGGAGAGATTTGTTTGCGGAGTGTCATGAGTCTCGGTTGGCAGGTCATCCAGGAATTTCTGAGACCAAGAGACTTGTGGGTCGCAGTTTTTGGTGGCCTGGATGGCAGAAGGAAGTCATTAAGTGGGTGCGTCAATGTACTGTGTGTGCTAGATATAAGTCTTCGCATGCTCCTGCTGCGGGGTTGCTTTGCCCTCTGGAGGTTCCTAGTGCACCTTGGACACAGCTGGCTATGGACTTTATTACTGACCTTCCCCCCTCTGAAGGTTTCACGGTCATCTGGGTGGTCATGGACCGTTTTAGCAAGATGTGTCACTTGGTTCCCTTCATCAAACTGCCTTGCGCTAAGACACTCGCTAAGGCCTTTGTCAAGGAAATTGTCAGACTACAAGGCGCTCCTACTGACATTGTTTCTGATAGGGGACCTCAGTTCGTGGCTCGTTTTTGGCGTGCCTTTTGTGACAGGTTGGGAGTTCATTTGTCGTTTTCATCCGGATATCATCCTGAGTCTAATGGCCAGACAGAAAGAAAGAACCAGGATGTTGAGCAGTTCTTGCGTTGCTTTGTGGCAGACAATCAAGAGGGGTGGTGTGAGTTTCTGCCACTTGCTGAATTTGCTCTTAACAACCATACATCCTCTTCTGCTGGGTGTTCGCCTTTTTTGTTGTTCTGGGAGACATCCGTCTTTTGGGTCATTCTCCAAATTGGTATCGGCTGTGCCTTAGGAGGAGAGTTTTTCCGGTGATTTGGAGAGAGTTTGGACGGATGTGCATGATAATCTTCAGGAGGCTAACAAAAAATCTAAGAGGTACTTTGATAGGAAATGGCAACAGGTTTCGTTTGATATTGGTGACATGGTTTGGTTGTCCTCTAAGAATCTGCGATTGAGGATTCCTTCTAAAAAATTGGGTCCCAAGTTTGTAGGGCCCTTTAAGGTGCTTCAGATAGTTAACCAATCTGCTGTTAGGTTGGAGGTTCCTACCTCCTGGAAGATTAATCCGGTGTTTCATGTTTCTCTGTTGAAAAGAGCTGATGTGTCGGTTGGTGACGCCTCTGCCACTGTTCCTCCGGTGGTGGAGGACGGGGAATATGAAATTTCCCGCATCCTAAATTCTAGACGGTATAGAGGGAGTTTGCAGTATCTCGTCACTTGGAAGGGTTTTGGACCCGAGGATAACTCATGGGTGAGGGCAGATGATGTTTCTGCTTCCAGACTTGTCAGAGCGTTTCACAGGAGGTTTCCTGATAAGCCCGGGCCTAGGGGATCCGGAGGATCCTCTTAGAAGAGGGGGTACTGTTAGAACTCTCCTGTTGGTTTTTTTCTAGTTTGCTGGTCACATGACCTTTTTTGCCTATTTAATCCGGCTCCGCCCTCCTGGCCTTGCTGGACTTCATTGTATTACTACTCTTGAGCTAGCTTGGTGCTCTGTTACCTTTCTCTGTTAGTTTTGCTAAGTCTTCTGACCTCTATGTTCTATGTTGTGTGTTTGTCTTTTACTGCTACAATTTCGGCTAGGAGGTGTCCAACTTTATCCCAGTCCCTAGATCTTGTAGGGATCCCTCCCTTGCATCTATAGGTCTTCGTACAGACTAGCTGAGGACTTTAGCGGGTCTGATCGCAGGATCAGGTTCCCCGTTACATCGTAGGGATCCAGTTTAGTTCTGTTGTAGGGACAGATCTCCTGTCTTTCCTTAGTGCTTGTAGCAGATCATAACAACAAACTCATCTCTCTCACCCACCAAGCTGTCCACAGTTCTGCACCACCCTATACCATTCTCATTTCTGTGTATCACCCCTCCCGTGCCCTCCATTCTGCAACTGATCTAAGACTGACATCCTCCTTAATTAGAACCTCACACCTCCGTCTCCCAAGAATTATCTTGTGCCGTGCCAGTTTTCTGTAATGCCCAAAATGCGTATAATGCGATGGTCATGGTAAAGGCAGCGGACTGTCCATGTTAGCTTCCTCCTCATTATCACCCAATCCGCATTGAGATGAGGCTGGGCTGAGTAGCATCACCCTGTATAGTTCCTTGCTCCGCCTTCCAATTCTCTTTAATTGTGATCAGTGAGCGTTTCAGTAATCAGAGAAGCGGGATGGTGACGCTAATTACATCTCCGCTCACCATCTTGGTGGAGTCCTCAAAGTTTTGGAGGATGGCATAGATGTCAGACATCCATGCCCACTCATCAGCTCTTATGTGCAGAGGCTGACCTGAATGCTGAGGGGCATGTTGTAGCTTGTACTCAATAACTGCTCTCTGCTGCTCAATATCATTCCAAATATGTGCAACGTTGATTTCCAATGTGTGGTCACATCGGACACCAGTCGGTGAGCTGGAAATTGCAAACGCTGCTGAAAACCTGCCAGGGCGGTGGAAGCTGTAGCTGACTTTCTGAAATGGGCACACATGCGGCGTACTTTCACAAGCCACTCTGGCAGATCCGGGTAGGTTGAGAAACCGCTGAACCACTAAGTTGAGCATATGGGCCAGATATGGTACGTGTGCGAGCTTGCCTAGCTTCAGAGCCGTCACCAGGTTCTTTGAAGCAACTTTCAACAACTTTGCAATGGTGTGCGGTTTGTCGTCTAAGCATACAGTCCTGATTATTGTTATTGGTACCCATGAAGTTTAAGTACATAATCTGAAATATCTTTTGAAAAAAATGAATCAAGTGATGGAGATTGAGGCTGAAGAATAAGAGGATGAGGAGGTGGTGCATGAGCTGTAGGATGTGGGGAAACCCTGATTGACCTAGGACCAGCAATCCTCTGTGTCGGGAGGACGAATTCCATCCCAGGGTCCCCTCCTTCCACAATATTACCCTAGTGAAATGTATCAGTGAGATGTACCGTCCATGGCCACAGTTACTTGTCCACATGTTTGTGGTTAGGCAGTCCCTACCACTAAGTGCACTGGGATGGGCACGGGTAATGTCCTGGGACCTGTGCTTGTGTAAGGCGGGGATGACATCCAGAGAAATAGTGGCGGCTGGGGAACAAGTATGGAGTCCCGGCTGCCACCATGAGGTTGTGGAAAGCTTCCACCTCCACGAGCCTAAAAGGCAACATTTCAAATGCAAGCAGTCCAGAAATGTAGCAGTTTAGTACTGCGGCCTGTGGGTGGGTGGCTGGCTGCAGGAGATGGATGGCATCATCATGAATAATTTGCTTGTTGTCCAGTAGACCAACCACTGTTGCTGTCTACCTTCTGAACATTGTGTTGAAGCTTGATTTACCCAGGGTCCACAATCCTCTGCGTTGGGAGAATGTATTCCGTCCCAGGGTCACACTAGGCCCCTGCTTCCATAATATTAACCCAGTGAAATGCGTTAGCGAGATATACCATCCCTAGCCACATTCACTTGTCCACATGTTTGTGGTTAGGTGGTCCTTGCCACTAAGTGCACATGGGAGGGCACGGGTAATGTTCTGGGACCCATGCTTGTGTAAGGCAGGGACAACACCGGGAGAAATAGTGGCAGCTGGAGACCAAGTACGGAGCCCCAGCTGCCATAAGGTTGTGGAAAGCTTCCACCTCCGCAAGCCTAAAAGGCAACATTTAAAGTGCAAGCAGTCCAGAAATGTAACAGTTTAGTATTGCGGCCTGTGGGTGGGTGGCTGGCTGCATACTTGCGCTGGCATTCCAAGGACTGGGTTAGGGACATCTGAATTCTGCCCTGGGACAAGGACATGGACGGTGATGGTTGCAAGTCTCTGACTCTCGGCTACTGTTGAAACCTTCAAAAAGCACCTGAAGACCCACCTCTTACGACATGAGTACAACCTGCAGTAACCCTCGCTCCACCATACCGCTGCATGAACAGCTCTATTCTCACCTACTGTATCCTCACCCATCCCTTGTAGACTGTGAGCCCTCGCGGGCAGGGTCCTCTCCTCTCCTGTACCAGTTGCTGTCACATTTTTGTTCAAGATTACTGTAATTGTTTTTGCAATGTATACCACTTTTTCACATATAAAGCGCCATGGAATAAATGACGCTAAAGGAATAACTAGTGTTGAGCCACCCCCATAGTGTACGGGTTCGGTTCGTCGAACACCGGGATGTTCGAGGAACTGTTCGTCGAACACCTTAGAACACCGTCGAACACCGTCGAACACCGTTAAAACCAATGGCAGGCAAAAAAAACACATAGAAACACATAGAAAACACCTTCAAAGGTGTCCAAAAGCTGACAAACTGCTCAGAAGTCGCTCTCTTTAAAAAAGCCGGCCGGCAATTCAGCAGCGGCATACACCGGTACCCGACAATTTAGACAAGACGGAATAGAGAATCACACATAGATTAGATAGATAGAAACATGTCAGTCACGTATATAAGTACAGTGACAGTGTTGGTTACTGTACTTGTCATTTAAAATAAAGGATTTATTAAAAAAAAAATTGGCGTGGGGTTCCCCGTAATTTTAGTCTCTAGCGGAGGTTAAGCAGACGGCTGGGGCACATGTTTGAAGCCTGGGAAGGGGGTAATACCCATGGAGCTTCCCAAGCTACTAATATCAGCCCCCAGCTGAATACCTAGCCTTTACTAGCTATTAAAATGGGGGACCCCCCCAAAAAAATGACGTGGGGTCCCCCCTATTTTAATAGCTAGCAAAGGCTAGGCAGAGAGCTGGGGGCTGATATTAATAGCCCGGGAAGGGTGCCATGAATATTGGCCCCTTCCCAGGCTAGAAACACCAGCCGTCAGCCGTCCCAGAAATGGCGCATCAATAGGATGCGCCAATTCTGGCACTTAGCCTCGCTCTTCCCACTGCCCTGTAGCGGTGGCAGTGGGGTAATAGGGCTGGGGTTGATGTCAGCTTATAATGCCAGCTGACATCAAGCCCAGGTTAGTAATGGAGAGGCGTCTATAAGACACCCCCATTACTAACCTAATAGTGAAAGTTAAAAAAAACACAAACACCCAGAATAAAGTCCTTTAATTGAAATAAACACACAATTCTTTATTGTTCTAAATTAAACCATACTTACCATCACGCTCATTCCAGCTGAAGCCAACGATCTCCTGCAATAAAAGAAAAATAATAAAGCAACATCATCCTTACCTTTCGATGGTTCCCAGGACAGCTCCAGCTCTGCTACATCGAGATGACAGGCTGTACCGCAGCAGAAAGCTGCCATCCAGCCTGTCATCCCGCAGACACTGAGAAGCGCAGGCTTGCTTGCGCTCCCCAGTGTCTGGCTGTGACGGCATCCAGATGAGCCGACAATGAACTCAGCTCACCTCATGCACGTCACTGACAGCGTGAGAGAATTCTCCTGCTGAAGCGCTGAGCGCAGGAGAATTTTCCCACGCTGTAAGTGACGTGCATGAGGTGAGCTGAGTTTATTGGACATGACCTCGGCTCATCTGGATGCTGTCACAGCCTGACACTGAGGAGCGCAAGCAAGCGAAGCCCCACGTCAATTTTTTTTAAATTATTTCATGAATTTCCTGAAATAATTTTTAAAAAATTTACGTGGGGCTTCGCACTATATTTGTGTCCAGCCAGGAACAGCAGGCAGGAACGGGCTGCCCCCAACCACCAGCTGCCTATTTGTACCTAGCCGGACACAACAATATAGGGAAGCCCTTTTTTTCTTAATTATTTCATGAATTTCATGAAATAATTAAAAAAAAAAATATGTGCGGCTTCGTCCTATTTTTGTGTCCAGCCAGGTACAACTAGGCAGCTTGGGGCTGGAATCCGCTGCGCAGGGAGGCCCAAGCTTTCTGGCCCCCCCCCCGCAGCAAATTGCAGTCCGCAGCCACCCCGGAAAATGGCGCGTTCATAGAAGCGCCATCTTCCTGCTCTGTACCCAACTCATCCAGGGCCCTGGTGCGGTGGCTCACTGGGTAATAAAGGTGTTAGGGCCAGCTTGGCATTATCAGCTGGCCCTAAGCCCGAAATTCATGGGGTCACGCCAATATTAGACATGACCACCATGAATTTCTAGTAAAGTATTTAAAAAAAACACAACACCCAGAAAAAAGTCCTTTAATTGAAATAAACACACAATTCTTTATTGTTCGAAATTAAACCATCATGCCCATTCCAGCTGAAGCCAACGATCTCCTGCAATAAAAGAAAAATAAGAAAGCAACATCATCCTTACCATTCCATGGTTCCCAGGATGGCTCCAGCTCTGCTACATCGAGATGACAGGCTGGACCGCAGCAGAAAGCTGCCATCCAGCCTGTCATCCCGCAGACACTGAGAAGCGCAGGCTTGCTTGCGCTCCTCAGTGTCTCGCTGTGATGGCATAAAGATGAGCCGAGTTCATGTCCAATGAACTCAGCTCACCTCATGCACGTCACTAACAGCGTGGGAAAATTCTCCTGCACACAGCGCTTCAGCAGGAGAATTTTCCCACGCTGTCAGTGACGTGCCTGAGGTGAGCCGAGTTCATTGGACATGAACTCGGCTCATCTTTATGCCGTCACAGCGAGACACTGAGGAGCGCAAGCATGCCTGCGCTTCTCAGTGTGTGCGGCATGGCAAGCTGGATGGCAGCGTTCTGCTGCGATCCAGCCTGTTATGTGAATGTAGCAGAGCTGAAGCTGTCGTGGGAACCATCGAAAGGTAAGGATGATGTTGCTTTATTATTTTTCTTTTATTGCAGAAGACATTGGCTTCAGCTGGATTGGGCGTGATGGTAAGTATGGTTTAATTTAGAACAATAAAGAATTGTGTCTTTATTTCAATTAAAGGACTTTATTCTGAGTGTTTGTGTTCTTTTTTAACTTTGACTATGGGGTTAGTAATGGGGGTGTCTTATAGACGGCTCTCCATTACTAACCTGGGCTTGATGTCAGCTGGCATTATAAGCTGACCTCAACCCCAACCCTATTACCCCACTGCCACTGCTACAGGTCAGTGGGAAGAGCGAGGCTAAGTGCCAGAATTGGTGCATCCTATGGATGCGCCATTTCTGGGACGGCTGACGGCTGGTGTTTCTAGCCTGGGAGGGGGCCAATATTCATGGCACCCTTCCTGGGCTATTAATATCAGCCCCCAGCTGTCTGCCTAGCCTTTGCTAGCTATTAAAATAGGGGGTACCCTACGTCTTTTTTTTGGGGGGTCCCCCATTTTAATAGCTAGTAAAGGCTAGGTATTCAGCTGGGGGCTGATATTAGTAGCCTGGGAAGCTCCGTGGGTATTACCCCCTTCCCAGGCTTCAAACATCTGCCCCAGCCGTCTGCTTAACCTCCGCTAGAGCCTAAAATTATGGGGAACCCCACGCCAATTTTTTTTTAAATAAATCCTTTATTTTAACACTAAATAAGCGTACAGTAATCAACACTGTCACTGTACTTCATATATATGTGACTGACATGTTTCTATCTATCTAATCTATGTGTGATTCTCTATTCCTTCTATTCTAAATTGTCGGGTACCGCTGCTGAAATGCTGGCCGGCTTTTTTAAAGAGACGGTGCATGAAAACACTATTATTTTTTTTAATAAATCCTTTACACCAAATGACAAGTACAGTAAGCAACACTGTCACTGTACTTCATATATATGTGACTGACATGTTTCTATCTATCTAATCTATGTGTGATTCTCTATTCTTTCTGTTCTAATTTGTCGGGTACCGGTGTCTGCCGCTGCTGAATTGCCGGCTTTTCATGTTTCACTGTGAGCACTGTTCCCATCAATTTGGGCAATCACTGTAATGCCACAACCAGCATGGCTGTGGCATTACAGTAAGTGGCAGACAATCCCTGCATGATTGGTGCTCTAAATAGCGCCAGACATGCAGGACACGATTTTGGTGCATGAACAGTTATCGAACATAACCTCGAACAGCCAAATTTTTTGCAAATCGTTCGGGGTCGTCGAACAACTCGAACACCGCCCAAAACAGCTCGAATTTGAGATTGGCGAACAGTTCTAGTCGAACACCACTCATCTCTAGTAGTAACAATAATGTGGGCCAGACTTACGGCTACTGAGACTGGACCTTGTGGAAGACAGCGTGGTGGTGGTGGCAAACTGACTGGAAGCATTACCTGCTATCCAACCAACAACTTTTTCACACTGCCCTGGCTTCAATAGTGGTGTTCCACGCCCCCCTGGAAATTGGGACAGGAAGGTAGTTCGACATGATGTGGGTGTTTGTTGTGCTCCCTCAGAAGGCACAGTTTCATCTTGCCCATGGCCTCTGCCTCTGCGTGCACTATCACCATCACCATAACATCCACTTCCCTGTCCTTTTCCACACAACTTGTACATTTTAAATGGAGCCTGTTTTTGCCTTCGTGACCAAGCCATTTTTTTCAATTCTGACCACTGTCACTTTATGAAGTAATTACTATAGAACGCTTCAACGGATTCCTCTAATTCTGAGACTGTTTTTTCGTGACATATTGTACTTCATGATAGTGGTAAAATTTATTCGATATCACTTGTGTTTATTTGTGAAAAAATCAGAAATTTGGCGAAAATTTTTAAAACTTTGCAATTTTCAAATTTTGAATTTTCATGCCCTTAAATCAGAGAGATAAACACTAAATAGTTAATAAGTAACATTTCCCACATGTCTACTTTACATCTGCACAATTTTGGAACCAACATTTTTTTTGTTAGGAAGCTATAAGGGTTAAAAGTTGACCAGCGATTTCTCATTTTTCCAACAAAATTTACAAAAACATTTTTTTAGGGACCACATCTTATTTGAAGTGACTTTGAGGGGCCTTTATGACAGAAAATACCCAAAATTGACACCATTCTAAAAACTGCACCCCTCAAGGTGCTTAAAACCACAGTCAAGAAGTTTATTAACCCTTCAGATGTTTCACGGGAATTTTTGGAATGTGGAAGAAAACAATGAACATTTAACTTTTTTTTCACAAAAATGTTACTTTAGACCCAATTTTTTATTTTCACAAGGGTAACAGGAAAAAATGGAATACACAATTTGTAGTGCAATTTCTCATTAGCACACTTATACCCCATATGTGAGGGAAAACCACTGTTTGGGCGCACTGCAGGGTTCGGAAGGGAAGAGCACCATTAGACTTTTTGAATGTAAAATTTGTTTGAATAATTAGCAGACGCCATGTTGCGTTTGGAGAGCTCCTGATGTGCCTAAACAGTGGAAACCCCCCACAAGTGACACCATTTTGGAAACTAGACCCCTTGGGGAACTTATCTAGATGTTTGGTGAGCACCTTGAACCCCAAGGTGCTTCACAGAAGTTTATAATATTGAGCTGTAAAAATACAATTTTCATATTTTTCCCACAAAAACGTTTTTCATCCCTTAATTTTGCATTATCATCAGGGTAATGGGATAAATTGCACCATGAAATTTGTTGTGCAATTTCTCCTGAACACGCCGATACCCCATATGTGGAGGAAAACCACTGTTTGGGCGCACGGCAGGGTTTGGAAGGGAAGGAGCGCCATTTGACTTTTTGAATGTAAAATTTGCTTGAATAATTAGCGGACGCCATGTTGCATTTGGGGAGCCCCTGATGTGCCTAAACAGTGGAAACCCCCCACAAATGACACCATTTTGGAAACTACACCCCTTAGGGAACTTATCTAGATGTGTGGTGAGCACCTTGCACCCCCAGGTGCTTCACAGAAGTTTATAATATTGAGCCATAAAAATACAATTTTCACATTTTTCCCACAAAAACATTTTTCATCTCTTAATTTTGCATTGTCATAAGGGTAATAGGATAAATTGCACCATGAATTTTGTTGTGCAATTTCTCCTGAACACACAGATACCCCATATGTGGGGAAAAACCACTGCTTTGGTGTACGGCAGGGTTCGGAAGAGAAAGGAGAGCTTTGTTGGCTGGGATAGGTTGCCGACACCATGTCACATTTGAAGTGTCGCTGACATGCCGAAACAGCAGAAACCCCCACAAGTGACCCCATTTTGTAAACTACACCTCTCAAGGAATTCATCTAGGGAAGTAGTGAGTATTTTTTAATTTTTAAATTTATACCATTGGGCAGTGAAGAAAACATAATTGTATTTTTACCACAAAAAATTGTTTTACCCTCAGATTTTACATTTTCACACAGGGCAATGGGTAAAAATGGTGCCAAAATGTGTCGCACAATTTCTTCTAAAAGTGGCAATACCCCATATGTGGCTGTATCGTACCGCTTAGTCATACGGCGAGATCTGGGAGGGACAGAGCGCTATTTCACAATTGGAGAACAAATTATTGTAGATTAGGCATTTGGATTTGGGAGCACAAAATTTTCTGAATTTCTTTTGGGGGGCAAGGGCCATTTCGCTTTTCCAGAGCCTTTCTGTTACCAGTAACTTGGAAGTCCCTTATATTTTTAACAGATGACAGACCCGAGTGGGGACTAGCTTTTTTTAAGGACCGAGTTGAAGCCTTTATTGGGAACATTTTAAGTAACATTTATCCGGCGCTCTAGGCTGAGCACTTACATTGGGGTTTCCATCTAAATTTCCAAGTGATGTAATTCAGATGAAACCCCTGCAGGATATTTTCACTATAATGAGGCAGCAGAGTTACTCTGGACTCCGTCTGACCTCTGTTTAGCGGTGTCCTTTTTTTCTGTGGCCAACCGCACTTTTATGCACGCCTAAAAATAATGACACCGTGGGATCACAGGCCAGATGGCATCCACAGTGGCCTATATCTGCCTCATTACAGGGAATCTTCCGTCATGGGTTCCGTCTGAATCACGTATTTCAGAGATTTACACGGAAACTCTGGTGTAAGTGCTCAGCGCAGAGCGCAGGATAAATGTGAGCAGAGCCTTACTGCTTTCTTTGGGAGACATAATAAACAAATCAGTAGCAGGTGAAGAATTGGTTTTATTTACCTCGTGCGGTATAAGTGATGAGTTTACTTTATTCTTCGGGTCGGTGCGATTACAGAGATTCCAGATTTATATCTGTTTTTTATGACTGACAGCTGTCACACACTAAGAAACGCTTTTTTTTGCAAAATCTAGTTTTTGCATCGCCATATTTTGAGAGCTATAATTTTTCCATATTTCGGCCGACAGTCATGTGACGGCTTGTTTTTTGCGGGACGAGTTGACATTTTTATTGGTTCCATTTTTGGGTACGTGACATTTTTTGATCGCTTTCTATTCCGTTTTTTGGGAGGTAAAATTAACAAAAATCAACAATTGAGGAATTGTTTTTTGAGGGTTTTTTTTATGCCGTTCTGCGTGTGGTAAAAGTGATAAGGCAACATTATTCTTCGGGTCAGTACGTTTACAGCGATACTACACTTACTGTATTTTTTTATGTTTTGGTGCTTTTACTCAATAAAACTATTTTATAGAAAAAATATTTTTTTTGCATCGCTTTATTCTGAAAGCTATAACTTTTTTATTTTTTGGCTGATGGAGCTGTATGGCGGCTTTTTGCAGAACAAGATGACATTTTCAGCGGTACCATTTTTATTTCCATTTTGCTTTTTGATCGCATTTTTTTCCACTTTTTGTTTGGCGATATGATGAAAAACCATAGTTTTTGCTCCGTTTTTTATTTATTTTTATTACGGTGTGCACAGAAGGAGTTAATTAGTGTAACAGTTTTATAGATCAGGTTGTTTCGGACGCAGCGATACCAAATATGTGTACTCTTTTTGTTTTTGCATAAATATACGGATTTATTGGTTTAATATTTTAGTTATTTATTTTTATTCATTTTGTGATTTTTTTAAACAGTTTGAAAACATTTTTTAGACTTTTTTTTTACATTTTTACTTAGTCCCTGTATGGGACATTATTTTTTATTTTTCTATTCACTGTTCTCATGCAATGTAATAGACATGTATTACATTGCATGAGAACTTTGCTTACAGTTTCACACTGTCTGTCTCCTGCTAGAGTTCAGCTGCAGCCTGAGCTCAGCAGGACACCATATATGGCAGATCTGGAGGCGGTCATGTGACCTCCAGCTGCCATAACAACGGCAGGTCCTGGAAGGCATCAGGGGGCCGTCGGAGAGGTAAGTGGATGACCCCCTCTCCTCTCACTATCTTCTATATGCCGTGATCACTATAGAACTATAGATCGCGGCATATAGAAGATAGCAAAGGGTTAACATCATTGGGACCTGATCCAATCAGGTCCCGATGATGTCCTCTGCCAGAGCTGTCTCTCTGAACTGCAACCACAGCACTTGCAGGACCACTGACCATTCATAAACATCGGTGCTGCACAGAGCCCAGGCAGCGCCGACGTTTATGTATAGTGGGCAGTCGGGAAGCGGTTAATATTTGTCACATTGCCCAAAATGTCTGTATTATTACCGCAGTAATATAGGATCACGTCAGATGACTACAGTTTTAGGCAGTGACCTGGGAGTTAGAGATGCTTCCAGGGGTCTTCCCCATGCTGTTCCCATGTCTTTTCAGGACTGTGCGGATGTGTCTGATCAGGTCTCGCACACCACATGGGAAGATAATGTTAAAACAACAATTACTGGTAAATATATTTTTCACTTTTGAAAGCAATACAAAAGTGCAAAAACGCATCAAAAACGCTACGTGTGAACATAGCCCAAGGTGTGGAGGAGCATTTTTGTTTTTGTATATTTATTTTGCCTTATATACAAGTCATTACCATGGAAAGGATGTTCCTTAACATATTTCCCAGGAAAATCCTTCTTGGTTTCGTTTTTGTATGTTTTATTGTGAGTTCGTAAAAGAGCTCGATCTCTAATTACAACCTTTCAAACCTAATGCTGAAAATGTACTGGTGCTGTCCCATCATTACTGTCCAAAATTTTTTATTTTGCTATCTGAATATATGCATTAAATGTAGCCCAAGAATACGGTGTGAAAAGAATCCTAAAGCTTGATTACTGCACTAATAACCCCTTACCAACTGGGAAATTTTCTGTTTTTGTGCCTTCGTTTTTCCTCCCCTTCTTTCAAGAGCCATAACTTTTTTATTTTTCTAGCTATATAGCCATTTAAAGGCTTGTTATTTTCCACACTGAGTTTTATTTTTGAATAACTCCATCTATTTTGTCATGTGATGTACTGGAAAGCAAGAAAAAAAATTAAAGTGTGGAAAAATAGCAAAAAAAAAAAGCAAATTTTGCAATTGTTTTTTTTTTTAAATTTACCGTACTGATTTCATTATATGGTAAAAACAAGCTGGCAATATGATTCTCCAGGTCAGTATGATTATGGCAATACCACAATTGCATAGAATTTTTAAATTTAAGTGGTTAACAAAAATTTGGAAATTTGTATAAAAAAATAATAATTTGCTTGTGTCGGCATTTTTCAAGAGCTATTTTTTTCGAGAGCCAAAATTTTTGGTTGATGGGGCTGTGTGAGGGCTTGTTTTTAAGGATGCCATTTTGGGGAAGATACAATGTTTTGATCACCTCTTATTGCATTTTTTTTCAATTCTGGTGTTTTTTATTTTTTATTTTATTTTTTTTCGTTATGCCATTTATTGATCGGGTTAATTAATTTTAGATTTTGATACAGCGGACTTTTCTGAATGTGGGGATACCACATACTGTATGTGTATTTTTAATAATTTCCTAATTTTTATTGGGGGAAAAGGGTGGTAATTCGAACATTTATTTTTTCATTGTTTCATAGTTTTTAAAACATTTATATTAAACTTTTTAACACTTTTGCTTGTCCCCTTAGGGGACTTGAACCTGCTATCATCTGATGAGAGTATTGCTGTATATAGCAAAAGTCTCAATCTCCTATTTCATTGGAGAATTGTCATGACAGATACCGAACTTTTCAGCAGAACCCCAGCTTTCATAGCATCCCATTGCTGCCCCGTGATCACTTAGCTTGGAAAACTCCTGGATCAAAGGCAAAAGCGTACATCAAAGTTCTGAAAAAAAAATGTAATTTCAAAATACAGACATTATTATATTTCTGAAAATTTGCTGCAGTTTACTAGTTTACTATGCACTTTGTAAGAAAAAGACTTGGCAGACTAATGAGATTCCAGCAGATTCTATCTCAATTTAGTATCTTAAAAAAAAAAAAACATAAAAATTGTGTTTGCCTGTTAGTGCCACATACTGTATGAAAACTGGGAAGTTCTGAAATAAAATCTTTAATGAGTACAGAATGGATTAACACAGTGATCACGGTGGTGCATTTGTGTTTTCTGTGTATTTTAATCCCTCCTGTGCTGGAAGGACAAGTGCTATGAGTCATTTTGATGAAAGTTGAATGAGAACTGAAGGACTGGGAGGATTAAGATTATCATGTTTTCTGCTCTGTCCTTTATTGTTCTAAAAAATAAACTTTGTAAAATCTCTTGCTGGTGTATATGTGGAATGCCAACAGAACAGATTATGTCTGTCATATATGAAGCTTCAAAACATAATTGTAAGGGACTATAACTGATATCCAATCTTTGTGACTATTAATTTACATGGAAATGCCTCATATAAAGATGCAGATCACGAAGCATTGTCAAGGTCCCTATGGTACTGAGCGGTAGGTACTTTGTGTGCATCTGATGAGTTCTATATTGTTTAATATTCTCTCTTAGGAGAAATGTTTCAAATGGACAACACTTAAATAAAAGAATTTGATTAGTACAAATGCACAACTGAGTCCGGTCACCATTCGGAGTGTGGAGCCAAATTGCCTTGGTCCACACCAGTTGTCCATATGGTGCACTACAAGGATCAGGACCTACGCGTTTTGACGTTTAAGTCTTAATCATCAAACAAAGGTTATTCACACAGTATATATTTCTTTTTTTCCAAAATCTGTATGCCTCTGTATGAAATCTGAATCACAGCAGCCCATTTATTTTTACCCCTTTCTGACGTGTGACCTAATAATATGTCATGGTGACCTGGGCCGATTGGACCAATGATGTATTGTTAGGTCATACGGTGATCGCGCCCGCACACAAGTAGTGGGGGGCGATCGCCGCCGGGTGTCAGCTGATTGTCACAGCTGACATCCGGTACTATATGCAGGGAGCGGTCCTGCACCGCTCCCGGTACATTAACCCCCTTAATGCTGCGATCGAAGTCGATCACAGCATTGCGGTGGCAAGGGGAGGTGATCGGGATACTCACCTCCTCTTCCGGCCTCCAGCGCTGTCTGCCGCGGCTTCCTGGATGTTGCCATGATTACCCGATGTCGTCATGGCAACATCCGGGTCACCAGACAGCAGGAAGATTCTTTGGTCATGCGCAGTGCATGACCAAACTATCTTCTCACTGTGCAGCACTGACAGCCTGTACAGCACAGGAATGGTGCTGCATTCCTGTGCTATACAGGCGATCAGAATAAAAAAAGTGAAAGTCCCAGAGTGGGACACAGAATAAAAGTCCAAAAAGTGTTAAAATATAAAAAAAAAATTGTAAAAATATAAAAAAAAAATAAAAAAAATAATCCACCAAAAATAAAAATATAATTTACGCATCAATAATTATTATTATGAAAAAAAAAAAAAAACACAATAAAAGTACACATATTTGGTATCGCCGCATCCGGAACAATCCATATAACAGAGGAGGTTGATCCAGCAATTCCAATAAAACGTAATCTGCCAGGCAGGTTATGAATAAGAAGTATCACTTTGAAACGTGTCAAACAATACCCTGAATATATCTCCCTTGGGACTATTTCCTCAGATGACACACTTTTCCATATGTTTTTGTGAATTTCTTATGGAATTATATATCTTTTATGGATGAAATTTTGTGATTAAAAATATACGTTTTATTGGAAGTGCTGGATCAACCGCCTCTGTTATATGGACTATTCCCTTTGGAACTTGGATCCGTGCACACCTGCATCTGTGAATAGGTGAGCTGAGTGCCTACAATTTTTCTTTGTGTCCGGAACGACCTGACCTATAAAACTGTCCTACTAGTTAACCCCTTTAGTGAACACGGTAAAAAAACTAGAATAAAAAACGAAGCAAAAAACAATGTTTTATCATCATACCGCCAAACATAAAATGAAATAACACGCAATCAAAAAGACAAATATAAATAAAAATGGTACCGCTGAAAACGTCATCATGTCCGGCAAAAACAAGCTGCCATACAGCTCCATCAGCCGAAAAATAAAAAAGTTATAGCTCTCAGAATAAAGCGATGCAAAAAATATTTTTTTTATAAAATAGCTTTTATTGTGTAAAAGCGCCTAAACAGAAAAAAAGCGATATAAATGTTGTACCGCTGTAAACGTACTGACCCGAAGAATAACGCTGCCTTATCAATTTTACCACACGCGGAACAGCATAAAAAAAAAACATAAAAAAAAATCTGGAATTGCTGTTTTTTGCTTATTCTGCCTCCCAAAAATCGGAATAGAAAGAGATCAAAATATGTCAAGTGCCTGAAAATGGCACCAATAAAAACGTCAAGTCATCCCGCAAAAAACAAGCCATCATATGAGTCTGTCGGCCAAAATATGGAAAAATTATAGCTCTCAAAATATGGCGATGCAAAAACTAGATTTTGCAAAAAAATGCGTCTTTTAGTGTGTGACAGCTGTCAATCATAACAACCCGATATGATTCTGGTATCGCTGTAATCGCACTGACCCGAAGAATAAAGTCGTCTAATCACTTATACAGCACGAGGAACGGCGTAAAAACTAAACTCTAGGGTTAGGGTTAGGGTTGGGCTAGGGTTAGGGTTGGGATAGGGATTTTTTTCAAAAGTAAAAAAAAAAAAAGATGATGATATGACAACTAGTGTTGAGTGCAAGTGCTCGCTACTTGAGTTTGCATAGGGTGCTTGGGTATGCACTGGGTATCGGGGGTGCTCAAGTGACATGCTCGAGTCTCTGCCATGCACGAGCGATCCCCGCATGTTTTTCTTTGGGTGTCTAATAACCATGAAACATGTGAGCGGGGACTCAAGCATGTCACTCGAGCACCCGTGATACATGGTGCATACCCGTGTACCTGATGCAAACTCAAGTACCGAGCACTTGCGCTCAAGACTAATGATAACTTATTCCATATGATGACCTAATGTTATCAAATTCTGTGTCGTACCTCTGGATTCAAAATGTTCACTATACCCCTTGATAAAATCCTTGAGGGGTGTAGTTTCCAAAATGGGGTCACTTGTGGGGGGTTTCCACGGTTTAGGCACGTCAGGGGCTCTCCAAATGCGACATGGCGTCCGCTCTCAATTCCAGCCAATTTTGCGTTCAAAAAGTCACACAATGCTCCTTCCCTTCTGAACTCTGCCGTGCACCCAAACACTGTATTTTCCCCACATATGGGGTATTGGCGTACTCAGGAGAAATTGCACAACAGTTTTTGCTGTCCATTTTCTCCTCTTACCCTTGTGAAAATAAAAAAATTGGGGCTAAAGCATTATTTTTGTGGAATAAGTAAGATTTTTTTATTTTCATGGCTCTATGTTATAAACTTCTGCAAAGCACTTGGGAGTGCTCACTACACATCTAGATAAGTTCCCTGAGGGGTCTAGTTTCCAAAATGGTGTCACTTGTGGGTTTTTTCCACTGTTTAGGCACATCAGGGGCACATCCGCTAAGTATTATAGTAAATTTTACATTCAAAAGTCAAATGGCGCTCCTTCCCTTCTGAGCCCTGCCGTGCACACAAACAGTGGTTTTCCCCCACATATGGGGTATCTGCTTACTCAAGAGAAATTTCTCAACAAACTGCATGGTGCAATTTCTTCTGTTACCCTTATGAAAATGCAAAATTGGGGGCTGAAAAACCTTTTTGTGTGAAAAATGTGAAACTTTTATTTTTACAGCTCAATATTCTAAACTTCTGTGAAGCACCTGGGGGTTAAAGGTACTCACCACACATCTAGATAAGTTCCCTGAGGGGTCTAGTTTCCAAAATGGTGTCACTTGTGGGGGATTCCATTGTTTGGGCACATCAGGGGCTCTCCAAATTCAACATGGCGTCAGCTAATTATTCAAGCAAATTTTACATTCAAAAGTCAAATGGCGCTCCTTCTCTTCCGAGCTCTGCCAAACAGTGTTTTATCTACGTGCTCAGGGGAAATTGCACAACAAATTTTGGGGTCCATTTTTTCCTGTTACCCCTGCGAAAATAAAAAAAATTGGGTCTAAAGTAACATTTTTGTGAAAAAAGTTAAATGTTAATTTTTTTCTTCCACATTCCAAAAATTCCTGTGAAGCACCTGAAGGGTTAATAAAGTTCTTGAATGTGGTTTTGAGCACCTTGAGGGGTGCAGTTTTTAGAATGGTGTCACTTTTGGGTATTTTCTGTCATAAAGACCCCTCAAAGTGACTTCAAATCTGATGTGGTCCCTAGAACAATGGTTTAGTAAATTTTGTTGGAAAAATGAGAAATCGTTGGTCATCTTTTAACCCTTATAGCTCCCTAATAAAAAAAAAATTTAGATCCAAAATTGTGCTGATATAAAGTAGACATGTGGGAAATGTTATTTATTAACTATTTTGTGTGACATATCTCTCTGATTTAAGGGCATAAAAATTGAAATTTTGAAAATTTCAAAATTTTCAAAATTTTCACCATATGTCCATTTTTTTCACAAATAATTGCAAGTGATATCGAAGAAATTTTACCACTATCATGAAGTTCAATATGTCACGAAAAAACAATCTCAGAATCAGTGGGATCCGTTGAAGT
The DNA here is from genome assembly GCF_046119375.1 of Phyllobates terribilis. Lineage (NCBI taxonomy): Eukaryota > Metazoa > Chordata > Amphibia > Anura > Dendrobatidae > Phyllobates > Phyllobates terribilis. Next base: position 300,020,024 of record NW_027362771.1, read on the forward strand.
GTTCCAGAGTAATCACCTCATAAAGTGACAGTGGTCAGAATTGTAAAAATTGGCCCGGTCATTAATGTGCAAACCACCCTCGGGGGTAAAGGGGTTAATGGGTGTAAAATTATAAATTCATACAACAAGGATCTGTAATGTGATGTTGCTCGTGAGTAGAGATGAGCGTTGTTCTACTCGAACTGTTCGCCAATCTCAAATTCGAGCTGTTTTGGGCGGTGTTCGAGCCGGTCGGCGAACACGAACAATTTGAGAAAAATTCGGCTGTTCGAGGTTATGTTCGATAACTGTTCGTGCACCAAAATCATAACTGGATTTTTTCTCAGTAATGATGAAAATTAATGTTAATACGCAGTTTGAGTGTACAGCGGGGCGGGGGGAGGGGCAGGGGATGGATCTCTGCAGGAACAATGAAGATCTCCATTTTTTTTTCTCTTTCCCGCATTTGCAGTGGGGAGGTGCAATCTGTCAGCCTATCAGCAGCGCACACACGGAGCGAAGTGCTTTTTTTCACACAAGCAAGGGCATGTGTGATTGGCAGTGTATGTCACATGTCCTTGCCCTATAAGACCAAGCCATTTTCCCCGTCGCCACCATTTTCTCACTGCTGCAGCTGCGTGTTAGACGGCACCGCTGTTGCTGTGTGCGCTATACCTTGTTAATTTCAAGCCAATTTTCGCACAAATATACAGATAGCTTGGGAGTAGGGAATAGTTGTGATTGCAGTCCTTTTAAGGACTAGGTTACAGCATTTCTTACGACTTTTATCAGGCAGGTCTGTGCTCTTAAATAGATAGATTGTGGGAGTAAAGACTAATTGTAATTGGAGTCCTTTTCAGGACTAGGTTACATCAGTTCCTATCAGTTTTTGCCAGGCTGTGCCAGTGCTGTGCAAGTTTTTTTCACAGCATTTGGCTGAATCTAGCAAAGCTAATCCTTTTTGGCCTATTGCAGAGTGTGTTAGTCAGTGGAGTAGCCTATCTGTGTTGCAAGATATACCACCTGTGTATAGAATACCAATTTTTTTACTGCACCTAGTGAAGTAAAATCTTTTGGGCATAGCATCATTCTATTAGTCCATCTATACTGACCTCCATCAGGTTGCAAACTGAATATAATTTTTTTCTGCATCTAGCTCTGAAAAAATATTTGGGCTTCTAGCAGTGTGTGGGACTTGGTCTATTAGTCCATCTATACTGACCTCCATCAGGTTGCAAATTAAAAATAATTTTTTTCTTCATTTAGCTCTGAAAAAATATTTGGGCTTCTAGCAGTGTGTGGGACTTGTTCTATTAGTCCTTCTATACTGACCTCCAGCAGGTTGCAAATTGAATATAATTTTTTTCTGCATCTAGCTCTGAAAAAATATTTGGGCTTCTAGCGGTGTGTGGGACTTGGTCTATTAGTCCATCTATACTGACCTCCATCAGGTTGCAAATTAAAAATAATTTTTTTCTGCATCTAGCTCTGAAAAAATATTTGGGCTTCTAGCAGTGTGTGGGACTTGGTCTATTAGTCCATCTATACTGACCTCCATCAGGTTGCAAATTAAAAATAATTTTTTTCTTCATTTATCTCTGAAAAAATATTTGGGCTTCTAGCAGCGTGTGGGACTTGTTCTATTAGTCCATCTATACTGACCTCCATCAGGTTGCAAATTAAAAATAATTTTTTTCTGCATCTAGCTCTGAAAAAATATTTGGGCTTCTAGCAGTGTGTGGGACTTGGTCTATTAGTCCATCTATACTGACCTCCATCAGGTTGCAAATTAAAAATAATTTTTTTCTGCATCTAGCTCTGAAAAAATATTTGGGCTTCTAGCAGTGTGTGGGACTTGGTCTATTAGTCCATCTATACTGACCTCCATCAGGTTGCAAATTGAATAAAAAAAATTTCTGCATCTAGCTCTGAAAAAATATTTGGGCTTCTAGCGGTGTGTGGGACTTGGTCTATTAGTCCATCTATACTGACCTCCATCAGGTTGCAAATTAAAAATAATTTTTTTCTGCATCTAGCTCTGAAAAAATATTTGGGCTTCTAGCAGTGTGTGGGACTTGGTCTATTAGTCCATCTATACTGACCTCCATCAGGTTGCAAATTAAAAATAATTTTTTTCTTCATTTAGCTCTGAAAAAATATTTGGGCTTCTAGCAGTGTGTGGGACTTGTTCTATTAGTGCTTCTATACTGACGTCCAGCAGGTTGCAAATTGAATATAATTTTTTTCTGCATCTAGCTCTGAAAAAATATTTGGGCTTCTAGCGGTGTGTGGGACTTGGTCTATTAGTCCATCTATACTGACCTCCATCAGGTTGCAAATTAAAAATAATTTTTTTCTGCATCTAGCTCTGAAAAAATATTTGGGCTTCTAGCAGTGTGTGGGACTTGGTCTATTAGTCCATCTATACTGACCTCCATCAGGTTGCAAATTGAATAAAAAAAATTTCTGCATCTAGCTCTGAAAAAATATTTGGGCTTCTAGCGGTGTGTGGGACTTGGTCTATTAGTCCATCTATACTGACCTCCATCAGGTTGCAAATTAAAAATAATTTTTTTCTGCATCTAACCCAGCCAATAGTTTTGGCCTAATACCACAGTTTGGCCACTCAGCTCTGCTCGGTTACCATCCATTGTTTTTTTGTGCAAACAACTCCAGAGTTGTGAATTAGTTAACCACCAAAATGAGTGGAAAAAGGCCTGCTGCTGGTGGAAAGGGGAATAGGCGTGTTGGGAAGGGGAAAAAAGGTTGTGTCCGTGGGGTAGGTGCAGAAGAAAGACCATCTTCCAGCCAAACTAAAATGTCTACTTCTTTTAGCGGACAATGTGATGAGATCCCTTTCTTACGGCCACGCCAATCGCTACAAATTCCAGATGAGGCACAAAAACAGCAGGTGCTTCAACGGATATCAAGTGCTCCTTTAAGTGGGCTCTCCTCCACATCAACTTCAACATCACAAATACTCCAGTCCTCAAAGGTGTCACCCAAATCGCACTTGCTTCCTCACAGCTCCCAAATCTCCAGCTGCCCGTCTGAGTATGAGGTAGAACAGATGGTTGAGTCTGCAGAGCTGTTTACTCATACTATAGCCTGGGAATCAGAGGTCGACTCCAGCGCTTCTGTGAATCCAGACGAGGAAATGATCTGCACTGATGCCCAGAATCTTTATGAGTCGGATCCAGGACCAGACGCAGAAGGTTCTGACCATAATGTAGACCCTCATTCCCAAACTGTAACTCCTGTTGGTGGAGACAATGAGGAAGACGATGATAAGACTCAAATACCTGATTGGAGCGACAACTTTAGTTTTTTGTCAGGGCAGGAACAGGTTGGCTCTGAGGACGACGGGTGTGATAACGCATAGGGTGATGATGATGAGGTCGGAGATCCCACTTACTGTCAACCCACAGTCAGCCAAGAGATGAGGTCAGCAGAGGAGGTGGAGGAAGATGCTAGTGACGACGAGGTCAGGTTGCGCCTTCCTGGACAGAGACGTAGTACTGGAAGCACGTCAACAACTGCATCCTCAAACACAACTCTGCCTCTCACCACAAGTCGTGGTGGCTCTTCAGGTCGCATGGGTGCTAAGCCTTGCATAGCCTGGGCATTTTTTCAGATCGATAAAGATGACCCAACTCGTGTTATCTGTAACATTTGTCAGCAAAAGCTAAGTAGAGGCCAAAAAATACATAGTTTGAGTACTTCATGCATGAACCGGCACATGGACATGAAGCATAAGTTGCAGTGGGAAGCTCAGTGTGCTACAATGCGGTCTAGCCGGCCGGGCCAACCACCGTCTGCCATATCTTGTGCATCCACGGCCTCTTCATCCTCTGTGACTGGGGGGACAGCAGTCACACCTGTTTTGGGGCGCAGACCTGCCACCTCTTTACCCGCAACAGCCAGCGTGATTGGCAGGTCATCATTTTCTTTGGAGGTGGTAACACCAGCTGGTCTTGAGCGCTGTCCGACATCGATAGCACCACCTTTGGATCAAGGCAACCTAACATGTCCGCCTGCATCTTCCTCACAGACCGGCAGTTTGCCGGGGACACCCTTATCAACCCCGTCTAAGCACAATAGCCAGCCCTCGGTCCCTCAGATGTGGACAAGTAAAAGACCATTTCCTCCTAGCCATGAGAAAGCTAAGAGGTTGAATTTCACCATCTGCAAGCTCTTGGCTACAGAAATGCTGCCTTTCCGCCTGGTGGACACAGAGGATTTTCGAGACCTTATGTCCGTCGCAGTGCCCCAGTACCAGATGCCCAGTCGGCACTACTTCTCAAAGAAAGGTGTGCCTGCGCTCCACCAGCATCTCGCACACAACATCACCGCTTCTTTGAGAAACTCTGTGTGTGACAGGGTGCATTTCACCACAGACACTTGGACGAGTAGGCATGGACAGGGGCGTTACATGTCGCTGACTGGGCACTGGGTAACTATGGTGACAGCAGGACAAGAGGCTGCTGTCCAAGTCTTGCCGTCCCCACGAGTTGTGCGTCAATCCTCTTTATGTCATTTTTCCTCCACTGCTTCTGCCTCCTCAACCTCCTCTCGGTCTTCCACCTGCACCCAAAGCCTGTCTGGTCATGCCACAAGCTTTCTAACTGCGCAGAAGGGATCCTGCACACCTCCTTACTATGCTGGCAGTAGGGCTCAACGTCATCAGGCGGTTTTTACATTGAAATGTCTGGGAAATGTGAGTCACACAGCTGAGGAGTTGTGGTCAGCTCTGGAGAACCAATTTCATGAATGGTTGTCTCCACTGGACCTGAAACCAGGGAAGGCCGTGTGCGACAATGCTGCAAACCTGGGTGCGGCCCTTCGCCGGGGCAATGTCACACACGTGCCTTGTATGGCTCACGTGTTGAACCTGGTTGTCCAGCAATTTTTAGCCCACTATCCCAGACTAGATGGCCTTCTGCAGAGGGCACGGTCGCTGTGTGCTCACTTCCGCCGTTCGCATCCCGCAGCTCAGCGACTTACATCTCTACAGAAGTCGTTGGGCCTGCCACTTCACCGGCTAAAATGCGATGTGCCTACCCGGTGGAATTCAACTCTGCACATGTTGCAGCGACTGTGGCAGCACCGACAAGCCCTGGTGCAATACGTTCTGACGTATAGCCTGGGCCAACGAGATTCAGAGGTGGGGCAAATCACGCTGGAGGAGTGGTCTCAGATCAGGGACCTATGCACCCTTCTGCACAGTTTTGAAATGGCGACGAAGATGTTTAGTGCTGACGATGCCATTATCAGCATGACTATTCCGGTGATTTACATGCTGGAGCACATGTTAAACAGAATTCGGAGTCAGGTGGTGGCACAAGAGGAGGTGGAGGAAGTAGAGGAGGAGGAGTTGTATGCGGAAGGGCTAACATCTGCAAGGTCCAGACGGTCGGCAGCACCAGGGCGGCAGGCATGTGAGGGTGGGGGAGATGATTTTACCAGGGCGCATGGTAGCAGCCAAACTAGTGAGGAAGGTGCAGGAGCCCAGGAAGAAGTGGAGGACGAACTGATGGAAGACTCATCAGATGAGGGAGACCTTGATCACATTTCTGTTGTGCGAGGTTGGGGGGAGAGGACAGAGGAAGGAAGCATGATTGTTACCTCGCCACCAACACAACAGGGACTTGGTGCTCCTGGATGCGCAACACACATGAGTGCCTTCTTGCTGCACTACCTGCAACATGACCCTCGAATTGTGAGAATTAGAAATAATCCTGACTACTGGGTTGCCACACTGTTAGATCCCCGGTACAAAAGTAAATTTGCAGAAATTATTCCTGCCATAGAAAGGGATGCACGCATGCAGGAGTATCAGCAGAGACTGTTGCAGAATCTTACATGTGCTTTTCCACAAAATACCAGTGGTGCATGTAGTGAATCTCACAGTTCCAACTTGCTAACCGTGGGACCGTCAAGTGTTCAGCACTCAAACCGTAACAGAACCACAGTATCTGCTGGTAACATCAATTTTGCGGAATCATTTCACCACTTTTTTAGCCCATCCTTTGCAAGGCCACAGGAGACAAGAAGTCTGACACATAGTCAACGCCTAGAGACGATGGTACAGGAGTATCTCCAAGTAAACATTGAAGCCACGACTGTGTCACTGGACCCTTGCTCTTTTTGGGCTTCCAATCTGGATAAATGGCCGGAGCTAGCCACTTACGCCTTGGAGATCTTGTCATGCCCCGCAGCCAGCGTTCTGTCTGAACGTGTGTTCAGCGCTGCTGGTGGTGTGCTGACAGATAAGCGCACGCGGCTCTCCACTGATAATGTAGACAGACTCACGTTCATAAAGATGAACAAATCATGGATCCGAAACGACTTTTCTACCCCTGTGTCATCCTGGGGAGAGTAAAAGCTTGATGATTGGTTAAAATCACCCTACCAACCGTTTTAAGCTTTCAAATTACTAATCATGTTTATCTGTATCTTGACTGGAAAATAATTTGGGCTTTGTAGCAGTGTGCAGTACTGATCCTATTAGGCCATCTATAATAAGCTTCACCAGATTTAAAATTAAAAATAATTTTTAGCTGCATCTAGCCCGGAAAATAATTTTGGGGCTCCGAGATGCGCAAGACACATAAGTGCCTTCTTGCTGCACTACCTGCAGCATGACCCTCATATTGTCAGAATTCGAAGTAATCATGACTACTGGGTTGCCACACTCTTAGATCCCCCAAACTTTTCGATCAACCTTTTCATTTTAATAAAGACCAAAAAAATGGTCATTTTTGAAATTATAAGCATTAGCAGGTTGTTAGAAACTGAAATCAAACAGTTTTCAACTCAAAACTTTATTCTAGGTGATGTTACATTTTCACATAGGACCCCTTGTTCGAAAGGAGCTTCTGAACTCTCTCGTCCATTGAATTTGTCAGGTTTTGGATGGTTTCTGCTTCAATTGTTTTGCATGAGGACAGAATACCCTCCCAGAGCTGTTGCTTAGATGTGAACTGCCTCCCGCCATCATAGACACTCCTTTTAATGATGCTCCAAAGGTTCTGAATGGGGTAGAGGTCAGGGGAGCATGGGGGTCACACCATAAGTTTGTCCCCTTTTATGCCCATATCAGCCAGAGATGCAGATGTTTTATGTGCAGCATGAGATGGTGCATTATCATGCAGAAAAATGATCTTGCTGTGAAATACACGGTTCTTCTTCTTGAACCATGGCAGGAAGTGCTGTTTGAGAAAATCCACATACATTATGGAGTTCATCTTTAGCGCCTTCAGGGATCCCAAAGGGGCCGACAATCTCTCTCCCCATGATTCCAGCCCAAAACATTACTCCACCTCCTCCTTGTTGGCGCTGTAGCCGTGTTTGCGTGGGGTGTCCATCAACCAGCCATCCTCCACTCCATTCATCTGGACCATCGAGCGCTGCACGGCACTCATCCGTGAACAAAACAGTTTTGAAATCAGTCTTCATGTAATGTTTGGCCCACTGGAGCCGTTTCTGCTTGTGTGAAGTGGATAGAGGAGGTCGACAGGATGGCGTATGCACAGCTGCAAACCTCTGAAGGACCCTGCATCTTGTTGTTCGGGGGACGTTGGAGGCACAAGCAGCTTCAAAAACTTGTCTGCTGCTATGACAAGGCTTTTTTGCCGCTGCTCTTTCAACCTGACGTAATTGCCTGTAGGAAAGAGTCCTCAATTTGCCCTTATCAGCACGCACACGTGTGTACTGTGAATCAGCTACATACTTCTTGATTGCCAAGACACTTCATCCTGATCATCGCACAATGTTGATTGTAGTCATGCCTTGACCTAAACACTCCACAATTTGTTGCTTCTCAGCAGCCGACACATCCTTTTTCTTTCCCATTTTGGCAGAAAATGTAGGCTGCTTAATAATGTGAGAGAGCCTTCTTAAGTAGTCTTGCCTTTCATTGGACACACCTGCCAAACTAATTAGCACAGGTGTCTGCAATTGCTTACAGTGATATAAAGAGCCCTGACACACATCACCATCAATGAGTTTAACTGACAAACAAACAAATTCTTCCCTTATCACTCCTAAACACTTTTTGCATAATAATTTGGAACGCGGTGTACATGTGCTTTTCCACAAAACACCAGTGGTTCACGTAGTGAATCTTACAGTTCTAACTTGCCAACCGTGGTCTGTATGGAATTGTTCAATAAAGGGCCCAAAATTAAGATAACATAGATGGGAGAGGTCTCTATGAATAGGAATTCCTAAGTATTTGATACCCTGTGAGGGCCAGGCAAAGGGAAAGTTGGACTGGATGGAATCCTATATGGATTTAGGGAGGGAGACATCGAGGGCCTCAGACTTCGCTGCATTGATTTTAAAATTTTACCATGTAACAAAGTGATCTATTTCAGCCATAACAGCAGGGATGGATATATGTGATTGAGTGATATATACTAGGACATCATCAGCAAATAGAGAGCACTTGTACTCGGTGCCTCCCACCTCAATCCACCTAATATTGGGGTTATGGCGATTTGATGAGAGCAGGTGCTCCGTCACTAGGATGTATAAGAGAGGGGACAGAGGACATCCCTGCCTTGTCCCATTGGTGATTGTGAAAGGTGATGAAAATGTTCTGACGCACCCCCTGGGCCTTGGGACACCCGGAGCCGGACCCTTTTTGGTGGATGCTGGTGGTTGTAGTCTTCGTGGCGGCGATCCGGTTCCGTGGCTCAGGGCGGTCAAACCAGTGGCGGAACTATTTATGTGGTTTTGATGTTTAAATGTCCGACTACGCCACCCGTGGATTGCGGTCAGAGTGAACCGCCGCTACAGGGCAGACCGCTAAGGCTGGTGTTGTGGGTGCAGCAGAGCGTAGCATAACTCCCCACGGGAGGAGTATAGCCTCAGGGCAGTGTATGCGGAGGATGGGGGTGATGGTGCAGGGCAGCAGCAGTAACGACACGGAGTCAGTGATGCAGTTCAGGGCCTTTACTCACAGTTCTTATTATCCAGACCACGTCTGCAGGTAACGGCTGCCCACGTCGTACTGTGCTCACCAGGTGAGGGGCTCAGACAACTCCCAGATAACTTTGGAGCGCTTCACAGGACCCCCTTTGTGTGTCCTTTGTCTGGCCTTTCTTACCAACACTTCTGTCCGGCTGCCTCGGGCCTCCTCTTGGTAAACTTGGCGCCAGTTTCCCTGACCCTATGTGGTGCCTTCCTAGCGGGTGGAGCAAGGGGCTGCGCCACATAAAATGTCAGAGCCTCCGGTTTCTAGCTGAGGGTCGTTTCCTGCCTCCACTAGTTCGGGGACCGGTCTCCCCCTTTGGCCTGACCCCTCCACGCAGGTGGATTCGGGCGTGCGGTGGCGACTCGCCCGTCCGCATCCCTGGGATCCCTTCATTCCTCGTTCCTGGAGCCTTCTCCGCTCCTCTTCCTTCCTTCTCCCTCTTGCAGGCCTGGGCCTCTGTTACTAGGCCCGCCTCCGGAGCAGAGCTCATGCAGAGCCCCTGCTCCCTGCCACTTCTGCTCAGACTTCTCTGCACTGAACTAAGATGGTGCCCACCTTTTATACTCCCTTCTCAATGCACCCAGGAACTGCTTCCTCCCTGCTCCTGCACTGCAGGGTTCCCCTTCCTCAGTGTTCCCTCCCCCCACTCCAGCCAGGGACAGGGACTGTCGTGCCCATCTCAGGGGCATATTGGTCGCCCTGCCCCACGGCAATGTGGTGTAATGCATGCAGGTGTCGGGTCCTGATCCACACTCCATCCTTATCTGAGAGTGAGATATCACACCTCTGGGTGAGGTGCAATACGTCTGTAGCAACCGAGCCCTCGGTGCTACAGTTCCATTTATCTTCAGCCTAGGTGACGTATTGTGATACAGGGCCGTGATTTTGGCTATAAAAGGGTCCCCTAGACCCCTACCCCAAGCTTTTTAAGAGAATCATATATGGCGTGCCAGGAGACTCTATGGAATGCTTTCTCAGCATCCAACGAGAGTATCTACTTACAAATTTTTAACTGCATCTAGCCCAGGAAATACTTTGTGCCTAGTAGCAGTGTCTGCTAGTCAGCGGATTATCCCGGCTGTTAAGCAAGCTACACCACCTGTAGTTTGGACACTTAATTTTTTCAAAGGAAATGCTTCGGGACCACGGGATACTTAGTGAAGAGCATCAGGAGGCACCCCAAGGCATAGGGGCTGGGACTGGCACTAGGATGCCTTGCGGTGGACAGCCGAGCTCGATCCTTATAAAAGCTTTTTAACTGCAGCAGCTTTAGTGGACGCTACTGGAGCTGGAATTACGCGGCTGCTGGCATGAGACTTGCCCTCCAATAGATCCTTGTAAATGGATTTAAAGTGTATTCATTCAAATTAGAGGGACAATTTAAATTAAAAAGCTTAGAGCTGCCTCCACCACAGGGGGGCTCTCTCGACCCACCAGCGGACAGGCACCAGTATTGGGAGAGGGGGGCTGGCCGTCAGGGTTCACCGCGGCTCTGGCACAAACCCGGCGACACGGAGGTGGCACGGGCAGGAGCGGACTGGCCGTCTCGGCTTCTCACTTTTTGGATTTTAGAAGGGCATGACATGCCTATATCTGTGTCTCCCCCTCCTTTTACTCCTCCACCTCTTTTCTTTTCGCATGACTATATGTACTTGTCACTTTTCCATGTGTTAGTTGTGTCTTCTGAGCAGTTTGTCAGCTTTTGGACACCTTTGAAGGTGTTTTCTATGTGTTTCTATGTGTTTTTGTTTGCCTGCCATTGGTTTTAACGGTGTTCGAAGGTGTTCGACGAACAGTTCGACGAACAGTTCGGCGAACACACGGGTGTTCGACGAACCGAACCGAACTCGAACACTACGGGGGTGGCTCAACACTACTCGTGAGGTCTTAAAGGGAATCTGTCACCCCCTGAGCGATATCAGACCTCTACTATGGCCCTACAGGGTATAGAAAAGTAAATCTATATATACCTGTATGGCCCATAGCAGAGGTCTAATTGCAGAGAAAAACACTTTAATCAATTCTTTTTTCCACAGGCTTTGTGTTCGGGGGACGCCAAGCAGTCCCCGTCTATGTGCTTATTATTCCCCTCAATCCCCGCCTCTCTGCTTAATTATCATATCACCCCCTCCCATGCACATTACAGATTCCCTTTAAGGGCCTCCTGAAAACAATGTTCCCATTATTAGGAAGAGGGTCTCCCATACTGTTTGCCTATGCAGTGAATTCAACAGCTGTCAAAAATTTGGAGGCACTCCAATGCCCATTGCAAGAGACGTAGATATGGTGATATGGGAGATATGGTGGTGATATGAAGGAGGATAAGGATGAGGAGAAGGAGGAGGACAAGCGCAAATAGACAAAATCAGGAAGCTTATACCCATATCTGGGTGTGAAGACAGAGGTGCATGGGAATAGAGTTAGACCTCCCAAAAAAAAACACTGTATTTGAGTTTATGTTATGCTGCTATCATTTTTATCAGCCTGTCAGCATTTTCAGTTGACAGACGGATGCGCCTATCTGTTATAATTCTACCGGCGGCACTAAACACCCTCTCTGACAAAATGCTAGCGGCAGGGAAGGGCAGGACCTCCATGGCATAGACAGCCAGTTCATACCACGTGTCAAACTTGGATACTCAATAATTATAAGGCAAAGAGGAATCACGGAGGACGTTGGTACAGTCGGCAAGGTACTCCCTCACCATCTTCCTAAACTTTTCCCTCCATGGGAGAGTACATCGTGCCTCAGGGCATGTACAATGGGAGGGTCTGAGAAAACAGTTCCAGAACTTTGACAGTGTTCCCCTGCCTCTGCTGGATTGCATTTGCATCTCTCTCACCTGTACTGCTTGGTTGTCCATCGAACTGTGACGTCTGCCGCCAGCATTTTCAGATGGGAAATATTTAAATAATTCCGCAACAAGGGCCTTCTCGTACTGCACAATTTTATTAGGCCTGTCCTGCAAATGGAATAAGAGACAGAAAGTTCTCCTTGTAGCGTGGGTTTAGAAGTGTCACCAACCAATAATGACTGTCACACACAAAATTTGGACAATGCCAGGGTCATGGGAAAGGCAGCATAACATAAACTCAGCCATGCGTGCCAGACTGGTAACAGGCAAGAATTATGTGTCCTTACCCAGAGGACGACTGACCATGCTCTCCTCCTCATCCTCCTCCCTAACCTCAGGCCATCCACGCTGAACAGACGGTATGACAGTTATGCAGGTACTACTGTCTATAGCGCAGGAAACTAGCTTCTGTTCTTCCTCCTCCTCATTGTCACCCAATCCACGGTGGGATGAGATGAGGCTGGGCTGTGTGGAACCACCCTGTATGGTTCCTTGCTCTATGTCATCAGGCTCTGCCTGCAATGTATCCTCTTTAATTGTGAGCAGAGAGCGTTTCAGAAGACAGAGAAGCAGGATAGTGATGCTAATTATCCACCATCTTGGTGGAGTCCTCAAAGTCTTGGAGGATGGTACATATGTCTGTCCACTCCTGATGTCTTATGTGTGGAGTCAGACCTGAATGCCAATGGCCTTGTTGATGCTGGTAGTCAACAACTGCCCTCTTCTGCTCACAAATCCTTCCCAACATATGCAATGTAGATTTACAACGCGTAAGGACATCACAGATCAGTCAGTGAGCTGGAAGCTGCATATTCTGCTGAAGCACGGCAAGGGCGGAAGAAACTGTAGCTGACTTTCTAAAATGGGCACACAGGCGGTGTACTTTGACAAGCAGATCCGGCAGATCCGGGTAGGTTTTGAAAAACCGCTGAACCACGAGGTTAAGCACATGGGACAGGTATGGTACGTGTGTGAGCTTGCCTCGCCTCAGCGCCGCCACCAGGTTCCGGCCTTTTTCACAAACTACCATGCCTGGCTGTAGGTTCAGAGGTGTAAGCCACAGATCTACCTGCTCTTTCAGAGCTGTCCACAACTCTTCAGCGTTGTGCGGTTTGTCACCTAAGCATATTAGCTTCAGCACAGCCGGTTGCCGCTTGGTCGAGGCAGTGCTGCAGTGCTTCTGTAGCGCCCCGAGGGTTCGGCCGCTACAGGGGTATTGCACCTCTGCCAGAGGTGTGATATTCCACTCCCAGGTAAGGATGGAGTATGAACCAGGGCTCAGGTAGCTGCATACAGCACACACACCCCATTTCCGAGGGACAGTTTAACGGTGCTCCCATTAGACAGTAATGCAGGCACGACAGACCATGTCCCTGGCTGGAGTGGGGAGGGGGGAGGAAAACCCAGTGATGTAGGAGCAGGAGGGGACGGTTCCTGAGCGTAGGTAGGAGCCCATTGGTTGCTGGTCACCTGGGCTCATGCTTTAGAGGGAAGTATAAAAGGTGGGCTTCATCTTAGATGCAAGAGAGAGTGAGAGCAGAGTCTGTTCAGTCAGAGGAGAAGACAGGGAGCAGAGGCTCTGTAGGAGCTCTGCTCAGGAGTGGGCCTAGAGAAACGGCTGAGAAAGGAGGAAGAGAAGGAACAGGAGAAGAAGGAACAGGAGAAGAAGGAACAGAAAAGGAGGAGGAGAGATAGAGAAACAGAAAACTTGCTAGGAAGGCACCATATAGGACAGAGGGGAACGGGGCCCACGTTTACCCGCACAGATCCGCGGCAGCTGGACAAAAGTGGGTCACTGGTGAGGCAGGCCAGAGAAAGGACAAAAGGGGGTCCTGAGCCAGACTTCTGAGCTGCCTGGGAGTTGACCGAGCCCCACACCTGGTGGACGCAGCACGGCTCGGGCGGTCACTACCAGTACAGAAGTGACCCGGAGCACATGAACTGTGAGTAAAAGACATTGGATTGCAGTACGTTGTCTGTGTACTTTCTCGCTTCTCCAGCACTACCGGTACAGGGACTCCCTGCACCATCACCCCCATCATCCATTGCACAACCCTGGGGCTACACTCTTCCCGTGGGGAGTTAAACAACCTCAGCTGCATACACCATCAGCCTCAGGGGATTACCTTGCAGCGGCGGTTCATAATAACCGCAATCCACGGGTGGCGTAGTCGGACAACATGAACAGCACATAGCAGACTACCATTGGTCTGACCACCCTGAGCCACGGAACCGGGTCGCCACCACTACCCCCATCGTCTTCCTGTCGCCCGGCTCCGAGTACCCCACGGCCCAGGGGGCGAGTCACTTCCATCTTGCGACTGATGTGGTCATTTCGGAGATGGAGGCTGAAGAGGAGGAGAAGGAGGTGCAGGATCTGAAGAATGAGGAGGCAACACTGATATACCCAGGGCCCGCAATCCTCGGTGTCGGGAGGACGTGTCCCGTCCCAGGTCCGACTGGGTCCCGGCTTCTAGTACATTAGCCCAGTGAGCCATCAGCGAGATGTACCGTCCCTGCCCACAAGCACTTGTCCACGTGTCCGTGGTTAGGTGGATTTTCCCAGTAACTGTGTTGTTGAGGGCACGGCTAATGTTGTAGGACACGTGTTCATGTAATGCGGGGCCGGCACACCGGGAGAAATAGTGGCGGCTGGGGAATGAGTACCGAGGGACGGCCGCCGCTATCAGGTTGCGGAAAGCTTCCATCTTCATGAGCCTAAAAGGCAACATTTTCAGCATAAGCAGTTGCGAAATGTGTGAATTTAGTAGAGTGGCCTGTCTGGCGTTAGCTGCGTATTTGCACTTGCGTTCCAAGGACTGTGGTAGGGACAACTGAACGATGCGCTGGGACAAGGACGTGGACATGGTTTCTGATGGTGCTAATTGAGAGTGTTCAATGACAGGTGTAGGGCGGGAGGCATCTTGGCATGCGCCATGGACAGGGGATTGGTGTGTACACACAACAGCGGAACATGCAGTGGTGCCACCTGCAGACACTGTTTCTGGACCCTGGGGTTTGGCACACTTAGTTCGCTGCTTTGCTGCCATGTGCCTGATCATGCTGGTGGTGGTAAGGCTGCTAGTTTTGCTACCCCTGCTGATGCTGGCATGGCAGGTGGTGCAAATGGCCTTTTTGGGGTTATCTGCAGAGTCTTTAAAAAACAACCAGACTCGGGAAGACCTAACAGTTGTAATGGCAACTTCCGTCGTGTTGATGTTATGAGGAACACTTTTCCAACTTGTGTCTGCGGCCACCACACTGCTTCTTCCTGCCTGTTGTGGTGCTACGCCTCCCTCCCCCTGTGTGCTGCTGTCCTCTCTCTGTGTGTCCCCTTGCCAGTTTGGGTTAGTTACTATATCATCCACCACCTCATCTCCCACTTCTGCACCCTGGTCCTCCTCATTACTTTACGGCAATTGTGTCTCATCATCATCCTCCTCTTGCGACAGTAATTGCACTTTCCCAACGTTGTCTTTGTGTGACCGTGGCAGCTCCAATATTTGGGCATCACTGCATGCGTTCTTCTCTTGACTAGCTTGAAGCTGGCCGGGCGAGAGGCCCAAATCTACAAATGGAAAAATGAACAGCTCTTCTGGGTGTCCAGGTGTGGGATCAGTTGTCTCCAGGCACTCGGCATGGTCGGAGGAAGGAGGATCAGGGTGAGGAATATGCGTTCCAGACTCATGGCTACTGAGACTTGACCGTGTGAAAGACAGGGTGGTGGTGGTGGTGGCAAAGTGACTGGAAGAGTTATCTGCTATCCAACCAACGACCTTTTGACACTGCTCTGGGTTCAATAGTGGTGTACTGCGATCCCGTAGTAATTGGGACAGGAAGATCGAGCGTCAAGATGTGGGTGTTTGTTGTGGTCTAATTTCAGCTTGCCCACGGCCACGGCATCTGCATCCACCATCACCATCACGTCCACTTCCCCATCTCTTGCCACGCACCTTGCCCATTTTAAATAGAGGACAATATTTTCCACGTTCACGAGAAATGACTGATTTTGGAACGCAGTTATAGGTGATATGTCTAACAGAGAATCACGGTTTTAAATAGCAGGCCTGTAATTTACTAATATTATTCTACACAGAGACCTGGTATGAATAGCTTGACCGACACACCGCAACAAAATGTAAGGCAGAAATGGCTGATTTCGGAACACTGTTATAGATGATATGTCTGACAGAGAACTACGGTTTTAAATAGCAGGCCTGTAATTTACTAATATTATTCTACACAGACACCTAGTATGAATAGCTTGACCGACACACTGCAACAGAATGGAAAAAGAGGCCAATATTTTCCATGTTCAGTTCAAATTTCTAGATTTTTATTGCTGAAATATGGAACAGATCTAGCTGTATTCTGCAGTGCTAACAAGCAAATGGAGCAGAAAAATGATGCAGTCTGGATTGCTTTTTAAGCAAATAACCAGGATTAAGATAAAAAAAGAATTGCCCTAGCCCTTGATATCTGGGGCTATGTCTACAAATATCTGCAATTATTACCGTAGCAGCAGACAGGACGTTAAATGGACCCTCTTGCACTATATGCACTGCAGTCTGCCACATACACTGCATGCCTGCCTAACTCCTGCCTAGCACTGATTATATGCAGCTGGATTAGTCCTCAGAAGGACTGTTAGTTCAGATGGATATATATATGTTGTGGAATGCCTATACTAACTATAAACAGGCAAATCTCTCCCTGACTCAGCAGCACCTCTCCCTACTCTGCCTGTTTTCAAGGTAGACTGTGACGAGCATAGCGGCGCCAGGTCTTATATAGACCTAATGACGCTGTGCAGCCAGCCAATCACTGTTATGCCACAACCAACATGGCTACTGCATTACTGTGAATGGCAGGCAATCCCTGCATGATCATTGGCTCTCTAAAGAGCGCCAAACAAGCAGGGAGGGGACCCGAGTTCCCGCCCGAGCAACCTGGAAATACTCGCAGAGCACTGAGCTTGTCGAGCACCGTGATGCTCGGGCGAGTACTTAGCAGTGGCGAGCATGTTCGCTCATTACTATTCTTTATGCAAATCCCTATTGTGCCTCCAGAACAGTGTGGTTTGTCCTTTAAATAGGAACTGTTCTTTCAGCAAGTTTTACAGACAAATAAAAAATATAAGAAACTTTGTAATATATCTCATCAGAGAAGTTTACTTTTTTAACTTATGAGCCACTTCCCTGCTGCTTGTTCCTGAACTTATCATTTACTCTAAAAAAATAACTCAAATGCATCTTGAACAGGACAAGATGGACAGCTGGGACAACTGTAGTGTCAGGTTACACCTCTTAGTATTCTCAATGGAGAGAGGAGGAGGAGTGAGAAGCTAAATAAGAAAACAAACAGAGGGAGACAAAGAAATATTGTGCTGAGCTTTCCAACAAGTCATTTACTTCACTCCAGAGCTGGATTTTGAGCAGGAATTCCTCTCTCTGTGTTTATAGTATGGTAGACATCAAAGCAGTTAAGATGAGCTAAGAAAAAAAAAAGAGAAACATCTAACCTCCTAGAGCAAGGACTTCAAAATAGGTTTGTAACCCCATCCTAGTACCATCAAAATGCAGAGTCACTCATGTTAGTGAGTTGTGCCATGAGCAGGTCCAACACTGGGAATGTCAGCTGTAATGACCGGAGGTCCGAGAGAGATCCAGTGAGTCACAAACTGAGACAGAGACAGAGACAGAAATAAACAACACTTTCTTTACTAAAACAGAGATTAGACTAAAATTCAGTATTGCATGAATCAGTCTCAGGTTCTACCTGGAACACTGTCTCTACTAACTACACACAATCAGCAAAAGCTGAAATCAATGTGCCAATCTCAAGGTTCCCAGTTTATGTGAATTATACTAAAGATCTGGAACAATTTTACTTAAACACTGTGTCAATCTAGTGTGGGTGTTCTATATGGACCCCTGAGATGGCACACTGAGTATAATCCTACCACTATTAGCAATAACAATGTATGAAACTATACCAATTGCTCTTATACCCCTAGTATAGGGATACACGGGTATATTAAAGTTACGGTACCGTTAACCTCAGATGTGGTCTATCACAGGCCTGTGAATCTCGGTGGCTGCAGCTAGTCCCGGAAAACTTCGGTGCCAAATAAAAAGCAATGTTTACAAAAACAGCAAAGGTTCCTTGTCTTGTCGGCCGATGCCAAGCCCACTCGACGGGGACTTTAGTCCTGTAGCCTCAGGTTAAGGTCTGGGAAGAACTCTTCACCAAGCTTGTCAGTATCCTCTCAATGTGAATGGTACTGGACCCCGTCTCTCCTCTCGCAGTCACTCACTGTTTTCCAGACCACCAACCACGTGCTCCGTCACAGAGATTATATCCTCAGTCTTTTTCCCTCGCACTCGACACTTGGCTCATTCAGCACAAAGTCTCTAGTCCACTCAGCATGGACTTCCACAAAATTCCAAAGAGCCACACAGCTTTCCCCAGCTCAGCACTTGTTCTTAAGCAGGGACACAGCTTCGCCAGGGCCAGGGGTTAACAACCCCCACAGGAAAGCTTGTAGAGAGAGAGTCTTCTTGCAGTTCAGTCCTCACAGTTCTCCTCAGAATCCCAGTCCAGCGTCTCACACCGAAGACACCCTCAGAACACACAGGGTCTCCTGATCTGCCCTTGCTCTGAGCTCAGCCAGGCAAAACCCACAGAGTCCTAATGCTCTCCTGCTGCTATCACAGTTCACACTCTCACAAGCTTATGGTGGGTGTCCAAGACTGACCAGCTGCCGCAGCTGCTCTGGAGGGTTTGCAATGGCTGGACATTAACTTATATAATTAACATGACAGTCGGAGAAAAATACTGAGCCTTTGGTGCTACTAGTTGGGAAAGTCGAAATAGGATTCAATGTGTATCCAGTGGGATGTAAATTGAATACCTATTTTATTGTTAAAATGTTACTCAAAAGTATGAAAACACCAAACAGGCATGTGAAGAATATGATGGTCAAAGTTGAAATGAAAAAGCATAAAATAAACACACTTATTACAAATTGGTGCATAAAATCAATCACACAACTAATCTCTATAGACACATAATGATAGTTGTTTAGGACATGTTGTAAAGGTCAATGAGTTTAACCATGACACCTTAATCCCTTCACCCCGAAGCTTCTTTTCACCTTCCTGACATGGCCATTTTTTTCAATTCTGACCAGTGTTACTTTATGTGGTAATAGTTCTGGAATGGTTCAATGAATACCAGTGATTCTGAGAATATTTTTTGAGACATATTACACTTCATGATAGTGGTAAAATTTGTTTAAGAGAATATAGTAAATTTGGCAAAAATTTAGAAAACGTAGCAATTTTCAGACTTTTAATTTTTATACCCTTAAACCAGTGCATTATGTCACACAAAATAAAATAAAGCATTTACCACTTGTCTACTTTACATCTGTATAATTTTTTAAACATATTTTTTTTTGTTAGGTGGTTATAAGGGTTAAAAGTTGATCAGCAAATTTCTAATTTTTCCAACAAAATTTACAAAACCATTTCTTTTTAGAGACCACATCACTTTTGAAGTGACTTTGAGGGGTCTATGTCTATATGACAAAAAATACCCAAAAGTGACACCATTTTAAAAACTGCACCCCTAGAAGTGCTCAAAAACACATTCAAGAAGTTTATTAACCCTTTAGAAGCTTCACAGAAATTAAAGCAACCTGGAAGGAAAAAATAAACATTTAAATTTTGCCCACAAAAATGCTCCAAATTTTGCATTCTTACTAGGGTAACACAAGAAAATTAACATTACAATTTGTTGTGCAATTTCTACGGAGTACGCTGATATGTGATACGTGGAGGAAAACTGTTTGGGCGCTCGGCAGGGCTAGGAAGGGAAGGAGCGCCAATTGACTTTTGCAACACAAAATTGGCTGGAAATGATAGCGGATGCCATATCGTGTCTGCAGAGCCCCTGATGAGCCTAAATAGTGGAAAATTCCCACAAGTGACCCTATTTTGTAAACTACACCCCTCAAGGAACGTATTTAGAGGTGTGGTGAGCACCTTGAACATACAGGTAATTCACAGAATTTTATAACATTGATCAGTGAAAATGAAAAAATGATTTTTTTCCCACAAACATGTCCTTTTTTTTGCTGTGTGTTTCTGTATGCTTATGATTGGACAATGTCATACAGGGGGACACACCCCCAGTGAAAACTCTTTGATAATTCCCACTTGCTCTTAATGATAATTAACTCACTAGGTGCCAAATACAGTGGCATACTGCCAATGGCGGCAGGCTCTGCTGCTGCTATGGGGCCCATGAGCCTCCGCCCGTTAGCACCCGTACTGCCCAGCCGCCCGCATTGAATGATGGACGCTGATGGCCGGAGGGGGGCCCAGTGCAAGCATTGATGATGGAGAAGGGAGTGTCAGCAGATGCTTCCAACCCCATCATTCTTCCATGTCATCTGATGTGTCAGAGCAGCGAGTATGATGACGTCATTACAGGGCGCCCAATGCTCTGAGATGTCCGGCGCTTCACACCACACACTGAGGAGACTGGAGCATTGGATGGGACCAGGAGAGCTGAGTATTGTATTTTTTTTTTAAATCAGTGACCGGTGGCCATAATACAGAATGGGGATGCATTTTATTGTGTGGAGGACCATGGGATGGTGAATTATACTGCATGGAGGACCATGGGAGTGCATTACACTGTATGGGGAACCAGGGGGTGCATTATATTGTATGGAGGATCATGGTGGGTGCATTATACTGTATGGAGGACCATGGGGGTGCATTATATTGTGTAGAGGACCATGGGATGTATTGTACTGTATGGAGAATCATGAGTTGCATTATGTTGTGTAAAGTACCATGGGGGTGCATTATACTGTATGGAGGACCATGGGGGTGCATTATACTGTATGGAGGACCATGGGGGTGCATTATATTGTGTAGAGGACCATGGGATGCATTGTACTGTATGGAAGATCATGGTGGATGCATTATATTATGTGGAGGATCAACGGGTGCATTATACTGTATGTAGGACCATGGAGGGCGCATTATACTTGTATAGCAGACCATGGGAGGTACATTATATTGTGTGGTAGTCCATGGGGAGAGTATTTTATTATATGGAGGATCATGGGGAATGCATTATATGCCATGGAAGACCATGAGGAGTGCACTATATTTTATGGACGACCATGGGGAGTGCATTATATTCTATGGAGGACCATGGGAAGTGCATTATACTATATGGAGGATTATGGGGGGCGCATTATACTACTGTATATGGAAGGCTATGTGAGTCCATTATAATATGTGGGGGTCCATTATACTGTATGCAAGCAATTATACAGTGTGAAGGTTTGTGTGGGTCCATCATACTGTGTGGGGGCTGTTATACTATTTAGAGGGCTAGTGTGGGCCATTATACTGTAAGTAGGCCTATTAATGTGCATGGAGAGCTGTGTGGGTCACAATTGGGGGATCATACTGTGTTGAAGTCACCATACTTTGCCTTGGGAGTTGAGGTAAGGTACAGTAGGGTCATTATACTTTGCATGTGGAGGAATTCACTATGGGGGTATCATACTGTGCTTGGCGGGCACTTTTGCTTGCACAATACTTTATGGGGGCAATGAAAGCGGTATCTAGGACTAGGAAAATTACTATGTTAAGGCTGGAAAGTTGTGAGTTATGCTCTTGTGTGACCCTGACAATTATTTTTATTTTTTTTGGCGGGGGGCAATTAGAACTTTTGCTATGGAGCCCCATGATTTCTATGTACGCCCCAGGCCAAATACTTTGTTTTTATTTATTTTGCTTCTCCATTGCAGAGAAATTAGCAATCAAACACATTTCATCCTGCTTTTCAGTCACTATGAGAACATGAAAAATTTGATTAAAGGTCTTCTTTAAAATATGGCATGAAAATAATAGCATTCAAGGTGCATCGAATTCCTACAAGTAAATCGGAAATAGTTGTTATTTAACACCAAATCCTGTAGTCACATCCGCTTCTTCTTCACAATAATAGCACTTTTAAACTGGGCAGATCTAGCAGATCAGAAATGCAGAAATATTACTAACTAATTTTATGCACCAGTTTGCAAAAGATGTGACTGAAACATTCAGTATGCAAAGAACATGTCCACAGATTTTCAGGCAAATATTGTACACTGATTAGCTGTAACATTAAAGTGAACAATGACATGTTAATGGGTGGGATACATTAGGCAGCAGAGAACAATCAGTTTTAAAAAACAATTAAAGGTTGTCCATGCTTAAGACAGAAGTCTGCACTCTATATGATTGTTCACTCCTGACAGTTAAACTGCTGACTGTGCACACTGTCACAATTCCCCAGTATTACCATAGTATTACTCCCGGTATTATACGTGTGGGTGGTCACATGACCACATGTACGTGATTTGCAGTTACATGCCGACTAGATGTGTTCGGCTTCTCAATGCAGGTGAATTGAGAGGAGCCAAATGAGACAAACCACTATGTGATCACTGGCACCAGCAGTACCATGAAATCTTGACACCGCGTTCACCCTTTCTGAGTCTGCAATCACATAGATTGACTATAATAAATAAAAGGACACAACCAGGATGTCAACATAGTTAATGAAGGGCCTTCTACTCCATATATAAATTTAAACCAAAAAATAATGAGTATATAATCTCCAAGTCTCCAAGATTTGTATAAGCTGTCCACAATGTAAACGATTAATAAACGGAATTGCATTTTGAGCACTAGCATGGACATTCTTGGTGTTCTTTTTTGGGCCATTATTTACTCATTATTCTTCACATAGATTGACTGCAGACTTTTCTTCTCAGACCAGAAAACCCCTTCAATTGAAATCAGTAAAAATGAAATAGTGTAAGGATTTGAGTGACATTAAAATAGGCAAAAGTTTGAGGGATGATAGCCTGGGTCATAGCATCTCTAAAATAGCAGGTCTTGGGAGTATTCCTGGTATGAAATGAAATGTATAAGGTATAAAGAAAAAACACCAGCTCACCTTTTCTGTTCCAAATAGTGAAAAAGTATGAGGTCACGCCACCACCCAGTGTTTGAAGATGAATGTTTGAGAAAAAAAGGTCCAGCTTCCAAATCTAACAGGAGATAAGATCGTGATTTTATTGTTAATCCATTAAAAAGATATACACATTTAAAAAATAAAAGAAATGAAGAGGGAGACCTCCATGAAACCAAAATGTTTCAAACGCCAAATGTTCTTAGTCCTGGTATACAAATACATGTAGTGAGCTGCAATTTATATATTTAACCACCCTATCACATAGGCGTGCTGATAGTTATTATAAATGTAGTGTTTAATATCTTGTCCAAGTAAGCACAACTTGTAAACTGATGACATAGTTATGAGAATGTAGTAGAAATAATTCATTCTTTATTTGAAATCTCTGCAAAGTATAGTAAATCATACTGCATTTTTTATAATTTACTCTTTGCAGATTGTACAGTCAATGAGACTTGTCATATTTTGGATGCTGTGCACACCTGCGTAGTGCACAGCATCCGGCATACTGCCTATTAGTTACACACATACTATTAGATTAGGCGGGTTGCCCGGTACATTAGTGCATTAGTTCTGAGATCTGGCAGGTAAACACTCTTGCCTTTTTTCCTGTGTTTCTTTCTTGAATTTTGGGGGAATTTTTAATTCTTCTTTTTGTGGCTTTGCTATGAGTTTAGCGTAGAGACTCGCTAGCAATGACTACCATTGACGCGGGTTGCGAGCTTCCGTATTTTGGCCAAAATATCAATATATCATTGTGACGCGCCCCCTGGGCCGTGTGTGTGTGGGGATACCGGGAACCAGACCTTTTGTGGATGCTGGGGGTTGTAGTCCTTGCGTGGCGGGGACCCGGTCTCGTGGCTCAGGGTGGTCAAACCAAATGGCAGTCTATATGCTGAATGTCCGACTACGCCACCCGTGGATTGCGGTCAGAGTGAACCGCCGCTGCAGGGCAGACCGCTGAGGCTGGTGTTGTGGGTGCAGCAAAGGGTAGTATAACTCCACATGGGAGGAGTATAGCCTCAGGGCAGTAAATAGGGATGTTGGTGGTGATGGTGCGTGGGAGTAGCAGTAACCACACGGAGTCTGTCATGCAATTCAGGGTCTTTACTGTTGGTGGTATTAAGGGACCCGTCCGGAATACAAGTTAACAATGGAGGCCTGGTCAGTCTGAGAGCAACTGGGAAATCCCGCTGGTCAGGGGGAGTTTGTAGGCCTACCGTGCTGACTTCACTCTTTCTTGGCTATCCCGCTGTAGTGTAGTGGTAGCCCACGTCTCCGAGTGTACCGTGTTCTCACCCGTATGACTGGAAAAGGCCTTCCTTACTTCTCACCCCTCCGGGGCAGTAGTGGTCCCTCTCGTGTGGCTGAGCCTCCGGGCTTCCTTGGGCCAGAGGACTTGAAGTCCCCTGCGTGGTGGTTTTCTGCTGCTGGGCTTATAACCCTCACAGCCTCGGACTCCAGTGTCCGGTTTTTCAAGTCTCTAGTCAGGATGAGCTCTGCTAGCTCCCCTCCTGACCTCGTGTTCCTCCTCTGCCTACAGGGACTCCTCAGCCTGCTGCTGACCTGTCCCTATCTGCGACTTCTCTGGAACTTCTCTCTGGCTGGACTCTCTAACCCCGCCCCGGATCCAGTTTTTAAAGGGCAGGTTTCTCCCCTCCATGGACTGAGGCAGGAGGTGCTGCATGCTAATTGTCCCCAACCAGGGAACCTCCCACCTGCTCTCAGACATGACATTGCTGCCACTGTGGCGACCAGACCTGGGGTGCCACAATTGTAAACTAGGGTTTCCTCATGGGGTGCACTTAGATAGTACCTGGCAGCCCGCCTAATCTAATAGTATGGGTGTAGCTAATAGGCTGTAAGCCAGATGCTGTGCACTACCCAGGTGTCAACAGCACCCTATACAAGCCTTTTTGTGTGCAATTTTAATACTAAGGTACTCGAATCGAGCAGGTTGTACAGGCTTGTCTCGAGTAGCTAGTATAATGGAAATTAATGGGAAGCGCGATCATTTTTTCCTGAAGACTGTAATTATAAAATCACTGAAATGGATGGAAACAGCGCTCAAATGGAATGGGAACCACATGGGGAAGGTGCCTGGATGCATCTCTGATTCCCAGGTCGCTGCTGTGAACATTGTTGTCAGAGTATTCCTTTAATTTTAAAGCGCACCTGTTAGCAGGATTGTTCTCAGTAAACTATATACACTGTCAGGTGGGCGACAATACATTGATTGAAATGATACCTTGGTTGATGAAATCCGTCCTGTGGTTCTTGTTAAATCTTTACTTTCAGTTTGGAGATAATGATAAGCCTGCTCTTTGGGCGGGATTGTGGGGTGGGCTCTAGTGATGAGCAAGCATGCTCGCTACTGCTTGGTACTCGCCCGAGCATCTCACTGCTCGAGATGCTCGGAGCTCACCGAGTATTTCCGGGGTTGCTCGGTGCGAGCTCAGGTCCCCTCCCTGCATGTTTGCCACTCTTTAGAGAGCCAATGAACATGCAGGGATTGTCTGCCACACACTGTAATGCCACAGCAGTGTTAGTTAGCATTTTTGGATCCTATTCCTGATTATTTGCTTAAAAAGCAACATAGAGAACACCATTTTTCTGCTCCATTTGCTTGTTGACACTGTGGAATACAGCCAGATCCTTTGGATGGAGCAAGGAACAATAAAGGGTGATTACTAGTGTTGAGCGAACATGTACTCGCCCGAGCATCACGCTACTCGGGATGTTCGGCGAGCACCGAGCATTTCCGGGTTACTCGGGCGGGAGCTCGGGTCTCCGCCCTGCATGTTTGGTGCTCTTTACAGAGCAAATGAACATGCAGGGATTGCCAGCCAGTCACTGTAATGCCGCAGCCATGTTGTTTGTGGGCATTACAGTGATTGGCTGGCCGCACAGCGTCACCTCCCAGACGATCAGCCTGTCATGATTGGTGTGTGTGGGTGTCTGTGCGTGTGTCTGCGAGTGTGTGCGGGGTGTCTGTGCGTGTGTCTGCGCGATGTCTGCGGGTGTGTGCGATGTCTGCGGTGTCTGTGCGATGTCTGCGGGTGTGTGCGGTGTCTGTGCGATGTCTGCGGGTGTGTGCGTGCAGGCAGACATAGGCCGATGTGACACTACTACTCCCATCGGCCTATGTCTGTCCCCGGTCCACTGGTGCCAGCAGGATCAGCTCGATGGGAGCAGTAGTTCCCATCAGCCTGATCCTGCTATTTAAATTGCCCTACTGTGTCCCCAATAAATTTTAAATACATGTCATTGGTGGCCAGTGGTTGCCTACAATAAATTAGTTCATACATTACCTGTCCCCGCCGATCGCCACATAAAATAAAGTAAAAAATAAAAAACTACACCTATACTCACCTAGACACCTAATTCCCCGAAGCCATCGATCTCCTGTAATAAAATATAAAATAATAAACCACAACCTTATCCTTACCCCTCCGTAGTAGTCCACGAGTGTCCCACGAAGATCTCCAGTTTAGAGCAGCCACATAGAATGTGACCGCTCTGAACCGCTGCCGCCGCTAGAATGATGGGGCCGTAAAGCAGCCCCGTCATTGCATAAGCGGGTTCGCCGGAGTTCAGGCAGCGCTGCTCCGGTTAGCTCCTTTACGGCCCTGCTGTATCGTGAGAAGTTCCCACGGTACAGCAGTGCCGTAAAGGAGGTCTCCGGAGCTGCGCTGCCTGAATGCACTCCGGTGACCTCAGTCAGTGGCTCCCGCTGCCGGGAGCGGACATGTTCCCGGCAGTGTGAGCTTATAGCAGCCATGCACAGCTGTCACCATCTCCAGATGTGACAGCTGTGCATGGGAGATCAGCGCAGGAAAGTGGAAAGGTAACTATTTTTTTTTTAGTAAACTAAGAATTAAATAAAATTGTGTGTTTTATTTCAAATAAATTATTTTTTTCTGGGTGTAGTGTGTTTTTTCTTTTTAACACTTTGTAGGTTAGTAATGGGGGTGTCTTATAGACGCCTATCATTACTCACATGGGCTTCATGGCAGCTGGCGCTGACATGAACCCCAACCCTATTACCCCCTGCCACCGCACCAGGGCAGCGTGGAAGAGCGAGGCTAAGCACCAGAATTGGCGCATCCTATGGATGCGCCATTTCTGGGGCGGCTGACGGCTGGTGTTTCTAGCCTGGGAGGGGGCCAATATTCATGGCACCCTTCCTGGGCTATTAATATCAGCCCCCAGCTGTCTGCCTAGCCTTTGCTAGCTATTAAATAGGGGGTACCCCACGTCATTTTTTTGGGGGGGGTCCCCCATTTTAATAGCTAGTAAAGGCTAGGTATTCAGCTGGGGGCTGATATTAGTAGTCTAGGAAGCTCCGTGGGTATTACCCACTTCCCAGGCTTCAAACATCTGCCCCAGCCGTCTGCTTAACCACCGCTAGAGCCTAAAATTATGGGGGATCGCACGCCAATTTTTTTTTAAATAAATTCTTTATTTTAACAGTAAATGACATTTGAGGAGTTAATAAAGATGCAGTCCCTAAATTATTATTTATTTTTTAATAAATTTTTCCCAAAAATTTTGACGTGGGCTTTGCCATATTTTTGTATGCCAGCCAGGTACAGCATCCAGCTTCTATGAACGCGCCATTTTCCAGGGTGGCTGCGGACTGCAATTTGCACCGGGGGGGGGGCGGCATACATCTTGGGCCTCCCTGCGCTGCAGATTCCATCCCCCAGCTGCCTAGTTGTACCTGGCTGGACACACAAATAGGGAGAAGCCCCACGTATTTTTTTTTTAATTATTTCATTAAATTCATGAAATAATAAAGAAAAAAAGGGCTTCCCTATATTGTTGTGTCCGGCCAGGTACAAATAGGCAGCTGGTGGTTGGGCGCAGCCCGTTCCTGCCTGCTGTACCTGGCTCGACACAAATATAGTGCGAAGCCCCACGTCAATTTTTTTTTAATTATTTCAGGAAATTCATGAAATAATTAAAAAAAAATTGATGTGGAGCTTCGCGCTATATTTGTGTCCAGCCAGGTACAGCAGGCAGGAACGGGCTGCGCCCAACCACCAGCTGCCTATTTGTACCTGGCCGGACACAACAATATAGGGAAGCCCTTTTTTAAAAAAATTATTTCATTAAATAATTTAAAAAAAATTGACGTGGGGCTTCGCACTATATTTGTGTCCAGCCAGGTACAGCAGGCAGGAACGGGCTGCCCCCAACCACCAGCTGCCTATTTGTACCTGGCCGGACACAACAATATAGGGAAGCCTTTTTTTTCTTAATTATTTCATGAATTTCATGAAATAATTTAAAAAAAAAATACGTGGGGCTTCGCCCTATTTTTGTGTCCAGCCAGGTACAACTAGGCAGCTGGGGGCTGGAATCCGCAGCGCAGGGAGGCCCAAGCTTTCTGGGCCCCACCCGCTGCAAATTGCAGTCCGCAGCCACCCCGGAAAATGGCGCGTTCATAGAAGCGCCATCTTCTGGCGCTGTACCCAACTCATCCAGGACCCTGGTGCGGTGGCTCACTGGGTAATAAAGGGGTTAAGGCCAGCTTGGCATTATCAGCTGGCCCTAAGCCTGAAATTCATGGGGTCACGCCAATATTAGACATGACCACCATGAATTTCTAGTAAAGTATTTAAAAAAAACACAACACCCAGAAAAAAGTCCTTTAATTGAAATAAACACACAATTCTTTATTGCTCTAAATTAAACTATACTTACCATCACGCCCATTCCAGCTGAAGCCAACGATCTCCTGCAATAAAAGAAAAATAATAAAGCAACCTCATCCTTACCTTTCCATGGTTCCCACGACAGCTTCAGCTCTGCTACATCGAGATGACAGGCTGGACCGCAGCAGAACGCTGCCATCCAGCCTGTCATCCCGCAGACACTGAGAAGCGCAGGCATGCTTGCGCTCCTCAGTGTCTCTCTGTGACGGCATAAAGATGAGCCGAGGTCATGTCCAATGAACTCGGCTCACCTCATGCACGTCACTGACAGCGTGGGAAAATTCTCACGCTGAAGCGCTGAGTGCAGGAGAATTCTCCCACGCTGTCAGTGACGTGCATGAGGTGAGCTGAGTTCATTGGACATGAACTCGGCTCATCTGGATGCCGTCACAGAGAGACACTGAGGAGCGCAAGCATGCCTGTGCTACCCAGTGTCTGCGGGATGACAGACTGGATGGCAGCGTTCTGCTGCGGTCCAGCCTGTCATCTCGATGTAGCAGAGCTGAAGCTGTCCTGGGAACCATGGAAAGGTAAGGATGAGGTTGCTTTATTATTTTTCTTTTATTGCAGGAGATCGTTGGCTTCAGCTGGAATGGGCGTGATGGTAAGTAGAGTTTAATTTAGAACAATAAAGAATTGTTTGTTTATTTCAATTAAAGGACTTTATTCTGGGTGTTTGTGTTTTTTTTTTTTTAACTTTGACTATGGGGTTAGTAATGGGGAATGGGGGTGTCTTATAGACGCCTCTCCATTACAAACCTGGGCTTGATGTCAGCTGGCATTATAAGCTGACATCAACCCCAACCCTATTACCCCACTGCCACCGCTACAGGGCAGTGGGAAGAGCGAGGCTAAGTGCCAGAATTGGCGCATCCTATGGATGCGCCATTTCTGGGGCGGCTGACGGCTGGTGTTTCTAGCCTGGGAGGGGGCCAATATTCATGGCACCCTTCCTGGGCTATTAATATCAGCCCCCAGCTGTCTTCCTAGCCTTTGCTAGCTATTAAATTAGGGGGGACCCCACGTCATTTTTTTGAGGGGGTCCCCCATTTTAATAGCTAGTAAAGGCTAAGTATTCAGCTAGGGGCTGATATTAGTAGCCTGGGAAGCTCCGTGGGTATTACCCCCTTCCCAGGCTTCAAACAACTGCCCCAGCCGTCTGCTTAACCTCCGCTAGAGACTAAAATTAAGGGGAACCCCACGCCAATTTTTTTTTTAATAAATCCTTTATTTTAACACTAAATGACAAGTACAGTAATCAACACTATCACTGTACTTCATATATATGTGACTGACATGTTTCTATCTATCTAATCTATGTGTGATTCTCTATTCCTTCTATTCTAAATTGTCGGGTACAGATGCAGAATTGCCGGCCGGCTTTTTTAAAGAGACGGTGCATGAAAACACTATTATATTTTTAAATAAATCCTTTACACTAAATGACAAGTAAAGTAAGCAACACTGTCACTGTACTTCATATATATGTGACTAACATGTTTCTATCTATCTAATCTATGTGTGAAGCTCTATTCTTTCTGTTGTAAATTGTCGGTTACCGGTGTATGTCGCTGCTGAATTGCCGGCTTTTCGCGTAATACATTCTACATTATTCTTAGTTGTTTTACTTCATGTAGAATTAACCTACAAGGAAAGAAAGGGTTTATTTTCATTCCGATATTTGTGTCCCATTGACTTGCATTGGTTTCCGGTATCGGAATCGGCGATATCCGATACTTTTTGGGTATCGGTCCGATCCAATCCGATACGATATTTCCTGATATCGGAAGGTATCGCTCAACACTATCCTTAACATATTTCACAGGAAAGCACTTTCACTTTCGTTTTTGAGTGTTTTATTTTGAGCCTCTAAAAGTGGCTTAATACCTCTGACCACATTGTTGACAGCAGTGACCTGGGGGTCAGAAATGCTTCCTGGGGCGATCCCCATGCTGTCCCCATGTCATTTGAGCACTGTCACTATCGTTTTGGGCACTTGTTAGGCTTTTAAAAGACTGCCGGGGGAGCCGCCGCAAAAATGCTCGGGTCTCCCATAGACTAACATTGGGCTCGTTGCTCGGGTCGAGCACCCGAGTATCACGGCGAGCTCGGCCCGAGTTTCGAGCACCCGAGCATTTTAGTGCTCGCTCAACACTAGTGATTACACACAGCCCAGCCTCATCTCATCCCAACCTGGATTGGATGACAATGAGAAAGATGATAAGGAGGAGGAGCTTGTTTCATGCGCTATAGACGGTATCACCTACACAACTGTCATACCGTTTGTTCAGTGTGGATGGCCTGAAGATAGGGAGGAGGAGGAGAGCAAGGTCAGTCGCCCACTTGGTGAGGACATCGAAGTCTTGCCTGTTAGTGTTACGGATCCGGGTGGTGGAATCTCTGTGCTGCGGTGCAAGGAGGGACCAGAGGGGCATGACTAAGTATTTACTCGGCCTGACCAAGGTCACATGGCAGCTTAGTCGACTCCGTGAACCAGGGAGGGACCGAGCAGAGGGACCAGGTGCCACTCTGGGACCGACCTCGTATGAGAGCAGGTGACTCCCATGGGTCAGAAGGAAGGAACCGACTGGTACAGCGGAAGAACACAGCAGGCAGGCTTCCATACGGGCGGCACGGTGACGCAGTGGTTAGCACTGCAGCCTTGCAGCGCTGGAGTCCTGGGTTCAAATCCCACCAAGGACAACATCTGCAAGGAGTTTGTATGTTCTCCCCGTCTTTGCGTGGGTTTCCTCCGGTTTCCTCCCACACTCCAAAGACATACTGATAGGGAATCTAGATTGTGAGCCCCGATGGGGACAGCAACGATAATGTATGTAAAGCGCTGCGGAATATGTTAGCACTATATAAAAATAAAGATTATTATTATTATTATTCCAGGTAAGCAGGCGGGCACGGCAGGTAACAGGCAGGTGCTTCCAGGTAAACAGGCTGGTGGGCACGGCAGGTAACAGGAAGGTACTTCCAGGTAAGCAGGTGGGCAGAGCCCATAGACAGACTGGCAGGCTGGACAGTAGTCAGACTGGTGGACTGGACTGACTTGCAGAGGACCTGAGGGCTGAAGCAAAGTAAGTATAACAGAACAACAACCTTGCATGGGCACCTCCATATTGGAGGAGGTGCCTTTTATAGAGAAAGCCCTCCGGCCATTGGTCGAGGACATTTTAGGACGGCGCATGTGGCCCCTTTAAGAGGTAGGGAGCGCGCGCGCACCCTAAGCAAGAGAGACACAACTTCAATCCAGCAGAGGCAGGGGAACGCTGTCAAAGTTCTGGGACAGTTTTCTCAGACCCTCCCATCGCACAGGCCCTGAGGCGCGGGGTACTCTCACAAGGAGTACAATGTTTGGGAAGAGGGTGAGGGAGTACCATGCCGACCGTACCAACGTCCTCTGTGATTCCTCTGTGCCTTATAATTATTGGATATCCAAGCTGGACATGTGGCATGAACTGGCTCTCTACGCGTTGGAGGTCCTGGCCTGCCCTGCCACTAGCGTTATGTCAGAGAGGGTTTTTAGTGCCGCTGGTGGAATTATAACTGATAAGCGCATGCACCTGTCAACAGAAAATGCTGACAGGTAGTGATGAGCGAGCACTAAAATGCTCGGGTACTCGTTGCTCGGGTCAAGCAAATTGGAATACTCGAGTGCTCGACCCGAGCAACGAGCCCAATGTAAGTCTATGGGAAACTCGAGCATTTTTCAGGCGGCTCCCGCCAGCGGTCTGCAGAGGGCCTAAAAATTGCCCAAATCGATGGGAACAGTGCTCAAATGACATGGGAACAGCATGGGGAAGACGCCTAGAAGCATTTCTGACTCCCAGGTCACTGATGTCAACAACGTTGTCAGAGTATTACGCCACTTTTACAGATTCACAATAAAACATACAAAAACAAAAACAAAATGGATTTTCCTGGGAAATATAATAAGGAACATCCTTTCCAGGGTAATGACTTGTATATAAGGCAAAATAAATAACCAAAGCCAAAAATACCACACTCCTCCACACCTTGGGTTATGTTCACACGTAGCGTTTTTGATGCATTTTTGCACTTTTGCATTGCTTTCAACAAAGACAAATGCATTCACTGGGAAATGTCATTTTAACATTTTACAACCTTATGTGGCCATGTGGTGTGTGACACAACATCAGACACATACATACAGTGCTGAAAAGACATGGGAACAGCATGGGGAAGACCTCTGGAAGCATTTCTGACTCCCAGGTCACTGCCTAAAAGTGCGCCCATCATAAGTGATCCTTGGCGCATGCGAAGATGCCTCCCGTCATGCACATGTCATTGCAGACTTGCAACAATCACCGTCCACGTCCTTGTCCCAGTGCAGCATTCAGTTGTCCCTACCCCATTCCTTGGAATGCAAGCACAAGTATGCAGCCAGCCACCCAACCACCCACAGGCTGCAATACTATACTGCCAAATTTTTGACAGCTACTTGCACTTGAAATGTGGCCTTTTAGGCTCGTGGAGGCGGAAGCTTTTCATAACCTCATGCCGGCAGCGGCTGGGGGTCCATGCTTGGTCCCCAGCCACCACTATATCTCCCGGCATCGTCTCCGCCTTCCACAAGCATGGGTCCCATAACATTACCCGTGCCCTCCCCAGTGCGCTTACTGGGAAGGGCCACCTAACCACAAACACGTGGACAGGTGAATGTGGCCAGGGACTGTAAGGAGCCAGTCAACAGCTTTTTTTGATGAGAGTTGTATTTAGCTCAGTGAAAGGACTGGCATAGAGGGAAACCATATCTACCCTCGGTGTCATTTCTCCCAGGAAGTCCTCTAATGCAGCTTGTTGCAGAAGCAATGGCAGCCCGTCCCACATCAACTCGCACTTGTCGGTGGAGCTTTGACACACAAACATCTTTCTTTGCACATTTAATTTCATGAGTACAGAGTTGGACAATGGCCTAATCTGCAATGCGGTTTAAGAAATAACATGCATAAGCATGTCCGATCCACATTAAAAAAGCAGCCATAGAGTGTCTGGGAACCTTTCCCCACACTTTTCTTAGCCAGGGCTGCTTCTCGGCAGGGTTGGACGGGTCCATCAGAAAACCAAAGACTCCACTTGTGGGCCCTGGCTTCTCCTTCAGGAGAGTTCATAGTGCCGAGGTGAGGCCATGATGATGATAGAGACCACCATCTGCTTAGTTTTCTGTTACTTGGAATGCAAGCGCAAGTAAGCAGCCAGCCACCCACCCACCCTCAGGCCACAACACTAAACAGTAAAATTTCTGGGCAGCTGCTTGTACTTGAAATATGGCCTTTTAGGCTCGTGGAGGTGGAAGCTTTTCATAACCTCATGCTGGCGGCGGCCGGGTGTCCATACTCGGTCCCCAATCGCCACTATTTCTCCCTGTATCGTCTCCGCCTTCCACAAGTATGGGTCCCACAACATTACCCATGCCCTCCCCAGTGCACTTACTGGGAAGGACCGCCTAACCACAAACACATGGACAGGTGAATGTGGCCAGGGACGGTACGGAGCCAGTCCACAGCTTATTTTGCTGAGAGTTGTATTCAGCTTGGTGAAAGGACTGGCATAGAGGGAAACCGAATCTACTCTGGCTGTCATTTCTCCATCACCAGGTTCCGCTCATTGTCACACACGACCATGCCTGGCTGTATGTTCAGCTGTGAGAGCCACAGATCAGGCTGCTGTGTTACAGCTTTCAACAACTCTGCAGCGCTGGGCGGTTTGTCAATTAAGCATGTTATCTTCAGCACAGCCTGTTGCCGCTTGGTCAAGGCAGTGCTGCAGTGCTGTCAGCTTGTGACTGATGTGGTCATTTCGGAGATGGAGGAGGAGGTGCAGGAGCTGAAGAATGTTATTACATGGAATTTAAATTGGTGACGCTGTTTTTTATATTAAAGAAAGATCCTCGTTTTTTATTTTTTTTTACAACAAATGCATTCACCGGGAAATGTCATTTTAGCATTTTACAACCTTATCTGGAGGGACTCTGAAAGTCATAAAGCCTATTTTTATAGGGACATCAGACTGCCCTTACTATTCTTAAAGGGCCAGCCGTCGGCCCTCGCTATTGTTAGAGAGCCATCAGCCGGCTATGCTTTGTTGTTCCCATTATTAAGAAGTGGGTCTCCTATACTTTTATTGTGGATCCAGTGACTGCAAGGGCTGCCAAAAATTTGGACGCAACCCAATACTCCTTTGAAGAGACATAGAGGAGGGTCTCAGTAAAAAAAAATGTTCCCATTATAAAGGAGCGGGTCTCCTGTAGTGGTAGTGCCCATGCTGTGACTGTAAGGGTTGCCAAAATTTGGGAAAAACCCCACTAAGAATTTAAAGACACATAGAGCTGGGCCACAGTAACAAGGTACGACATGTTCCAATTAGAAAGGAGAGAGTCTGCTTTACAGTTATAGGGTATGCAGTGAGTCCAACGGCTGACCAATTTTAGGGAAAACCCCACTAAGAATTTAAAGACACATAGAGCAGGGCCACAGTAATGACATGTTCCAATTAGAAAGGAAAGGGTCTGCTATACAGTTATAGGGTATGCAGCGAGTCCAACGGCTGACCAATTTTAGGAAAAACCCCACTAAGAATTTAAAGACACATAGAGCAGGGCCACAGTAATGACAAATTCCCATTAGAAAGGAGAGAGTCTCCCATAGTGTTGGCCTATGCAGTGAATGCAAGGGCTGCCAAAAATTTGGAGGCACTTCAATTCCCCTTGGAAGAGACGTGGAGGAGGGCCTCATAAAAAAATTTTCCCATTAGAAAGGAGCTGGCCTCCTATACTTGTAATGCCCATGCACTAAGTGTATGGGCTGACAAATATTTACCCCTGGGGGGTATAATGAACATACTGTATAAATTTTTTTTTAGGGGAATCATAAACACCCTTTAAAAAAATTATGTGGGTGTTGCATCACGGACCATGGTCACTCTGGTGATATGGTGGTGGAGGATGAGGAGAAGGAGGAGGACAAGAGCAAATAGCCAAAATCAGGAAGCGTATACCCATGTGTGGGTGTGAAAAGGTGCATGGGAATACACCTCCCAAGAAAAGACACTGGATTTGAGTTTATGTTACGCTGCTATCATTCGGTGGTGTTGAGATATCTGGCCCAATCCAGCCCTTGTTCATTTTTATTAAAGTAAGCCTGTCAGCATTTTCAGTTGACAGGCGGATGCGCTTATCAGTTATAATTCCACCAGCGGCACTAAAAACACCCTCTGATAAAATGCTGGTGGCAGGGCAGGCCAATAGAACCAAATTCTATTGGCATTAGTATCCTGCACATGTGCTGCCCCCCCTTTATCATGGAGGCTTGCTGCATCCTGCAGTGCATTAGCAATCTGACTTGGTGTTGGTAAGGCATTATCTTTTACTGTGGTGTTTTTTGAAATGATGTCCAATGGTAGCTATTTTTAATGTTTAGTGTTAGGACTCGCAAGTATGAGGACCCTTGACGTTGGGTTGCGAATTTGTGTATTTTGGCCAAAATATCGACCAATACCTCATGTGGTGTATTTATCTTATACACTATCTTTCATCTTTTTTGCACATTTTTATGCAGGATGCGGCCAGGCCCCTTTACTGTTTGGCTGGGTGAATTGGGGCATCAGTCCAGTGGGGGTGCACGTATATAGTACTGGGCTACCCGCCTGATCTAATATTATGGGCGTCATTAATAGGCTGCAAGCCAGACACTGTGCATCACACATATCTGTGTGACTGGCGCCCTAAGCAAATTCTATTGGTGTGCATGTATAATACTACACAGCCACCCCCTGCATGAATAGGTAGGTTAGTGAGTGGCTGTCTGCATTAGTATCCTGCACATGTGCTGCCCCCGCCTTTATCATGGAGGCGGTGCATTAGCAATCTGACTTGGTGTTGGTAAGGCATTCTTTTACTGTGGTGTTTTTTGAAATGATGTCCAATGGTAGCCTTCTGGTACTGCCCCATTTTTGTAGACCTGTCTGCCTCAGGAATAAGAGATATAAAGTTCTCTTATTGTAGCTTGGGTCTAGAAGTGTCACCAACCAGTAATGACTGTCACCCAAAATTTTGAGAACGCGTGGGTCATGGGAAAGGCAGCGTAACATAAACTGAGCCATGCGTGCCAGACTACTAACAGGCAAAACTTCTGTGTCCTCACCAAGAGGATGACTGACCATGCTCTCCTCTTCCTCCTCCTCCTCTCTGTCCTCTAGCCATCCACGCTGAACAGACAGTATGACAGCTGTGCAGGTAGTACCGTCTATAGTTCATGAAACTAGCTCCTGTCCTTCCTCCTCCTCCTCCTCTTCCTCATTGTCACCCAATCCACTTTGGGATGAGATGAGGCTTGGCTGTTTGTAATCACCCTGTATGGTTCCTTGCTCCATCTCATCGTGCTCCGCCTGCAATGCATCCTCTTTGATTGTAAGCAGAGAGCGTTTCAGAAGACAGAGAAGCGGGATGGTGACACTAATTATGGCGTCATCGCCGCTCACCATCTTGGTGGAATCCTCAAAGTTTTGGAGGATGGCACATATCTCTGACATTCATGTCCACTCCTGAGGTCTTATGTGTGGAGTCTGAACTGAATACCGCGGGCCTTGTTGATGCTGGTACTCAACAACTGCCCTCTTCTGCTCACAAATCCTTCCCAACATCTGCAGTGTAGAGTTCCAACGCGTGGGGACTAGAGATGAGCGTTGTTCTACTCGAACTGTTCGCCAATCTCAAATTCGAGCTGTTTTGGGCGGTGTTCGAGCCGTTCGGCGAACACGAACGATTTGAGAAAAATTCGGCTGTTCGAGGTTATGTTCGATAACTGTTCGTGCACCAAAATCATAACTGGATTTTTTCTCAGTAATGATGAAAATTAATGTTAATACGCAGTTTGAGTGTACAGCGGGGTGGGGGGACGGGCAGGGGATGGATCTCTGCAGGAATAATGAAGAACTCCATTTTTTTTTCTCTTTCCCGCATTTACAGTGGGGAGGTGCAATCTGTCAGCCTATCAGCAGCGCACACACGGAGCGAAGTGCTTTTTTTCACACAAGCAAGGGCATGTGTCATTGGCAGTGTATGTCACATGTCCTTGCCCTATAAGACCCAGCCATTTTCCCTGTCGCCACCATTTTCTCACTGCTGCAGCTGCGTGTTAGATGGCACCGCTGTTGCTGTGTGCGGTATACCTTGTTAATTTCAAGCCAATTTTCGCACAAATCTACAGATAGCTTGGGAGTAGGGAATAGTTGTGATTGCAGTCCTTTTAAGGACTAGGTTACAGCATTTCCTATGACTTTTATCAGGCAGGTCTGTGCTCTTAAATAGATAGATTGTGGGAGTAAAGACTAATTGTAATTGCAGTCCTTTTCAGGACTAGGTTACATCAGTTCCTATCAGTTTTTGCCAGGCAGGTTTGTGCCAGTGCTGTGCAAGTTTTTTTCACAGCATTTGGCTGAATCTAGCAAAGCTAATCCTTTTTGGCCTATTGCAGAGTGTGTTAGTCAATGGAGTAGCCTATCTGTGTTGCAAGACATACCACCTGTGTATAGAATACCAATTTTTTTACTGCACCTAGTGAAGTAAAATCTTTTGGGCATAGCATCATTCTATTAGTCCATCTATACTGACCTTCATCAGGTTGCAAATTAAAAATATTTTTTTGTCTGCATCTAGCTCTGAAAAAATATTTGGGCTTCTAGCAGTGTGTGAGACTTTCTCTATTAGTCCATCTATACTGACCTCCATCAGGCTGCAAATTAAAAATAATTTTTATCTGCATCTACCTCTGAAAAAATATTTGGCCTTCTAGCAGTGTGTGGGACTTGTTCTATTAGTCCATCTATACTGACCTCCATCAGGTTGCAAATTGAATATAATTTTTTTCTGCATCTACTTCTGAAAAAATGTTTGGGCTTCTAGCAGTGTGTGGGACTTGGTCTATTAGTCCATCTATACTGATCTCCATCAGGTTGCAAATTAAAAATAATTTTTATCTGCATCTACCTCTGAAAAAATATTTGTCCTTCTAGCAGTGTGTGGGTCTTTCTCTATTAGTCCATCTATACTGACCTCCATCAGGTTGCAAATTAAAAATAATTTATATCTGCATCTAGCTCTGAAAAAATATTTGGCCTTCTAACAGTGTGTGGGACTTTCTCTATTAGTCCATCTATACTGACCTCCATCAGGTTGCAAATTAAAAATAATTTATATCTGCATCTAGCTCTGAAAAAATATTTGGCCTTCTGGCAGTGTGTGGGACTTTCTCTATTAGTCCATCTATACTGACCTCCATCAGGTTGCAAATTAAAAATAATTTTTTGTCTGCATCTAGCTCTGAAAAAATATTTGGCCTTCTAGCAGTGTGTGGGACTTTCTCTATTAGTCCATCTATACTGACCTCCATCAGGCTGCAAATTAAAAATAATTTTTATCTGCATCTACCTCTGAAAAAATATTTGGCCTTCTAGCAGTGTGTGGGACTGGTTCTATTAGTCCATCTATACTGACCTCCATCAGGTTGCAAATTGAATATCATTTTTTCTGCATCTACTTCTGAAAAAATGTTTGGGATTCTAGCAGTGTGTGGGACTTGGTCTATTAGACCATCTATACTGATCTCCATCAGGTTGCAATTTAAAAATAATTTTTATCTGCATCTAGCTCTGAAAAAATATTTGGGTTTCTAGCTGTGTGTGGGACTTGTTCTATTAGTCCATCTATACTGACCTCCATCAGGTTGCAAACTGAATATAATTTTTTTCTGCATCTAGCTCTGAAAAAATATTTGGCCTTCTAGCAGTGTGTGGGACTTTCTCTATTAGTCCATCTATACTGACCTCCATCAGGTTGCAAATTAAAAATAATTTATATCTGCATCTAGCTCTGAAAAAATATTTGGCCTTCTAGCAGTGTGTGGGACTTTCTCTATTAGTCCATCTATACTGACCTCCATCAGGTTGCAAATTAAAAATATTTTTTTGTCTGCATCTAGCTCTGAAAAAATATTTGGCCTTCTAGCAGTGTGTGAGACTTTCTCTATTAGTCCATCTATACTGACCTCCATCAGGCTGCAAATTAAAAATAATTTTTATCTGCATCTACCTCTGAAAAAATATTTGGCCTTCTAGCAGTGTGTGGGACTTGTTCTATTAGTCAATCTATACTGACCTCCATCAGGTTGCAAATTGAATATCATTTTTTTCTGCATCTACTTCTGAAAAAATGTTTGGGCTTCTAGCAGTGTGTGGGACTTGGTCTATTAGTCCATCTATACTGATCTCCATCAGGTTGCAAATTAAAAATAATTTTTATCTGCATCTAGCTCTGAAAAAATATTTGGCCTTCTAGCAGTGTGTGGGACTTGTTCTATTAGTCCATCTATACTGACCTCCATCAGGTTGCAAATTGAATATCATTTTTTTCTGCATCTACTTCTGAAAAAATGTTTGGGCTTCTAGCAGTGTGTGGGACTTGGTCTATTAGTCCATCTATACTGATCTCCATCAGGTTGCAAATTAAAAATAATTTTTATCTGCATCTAGCTCTGAAAAAATATTTGGGCTTCTAGCTGTGTGTGGGACTTGTTCTATTAGTCCATC
Organism: Phyllobates terribilis; assembly: GCF_046119375.1. Classification (NCBI taxonomy): domain Eukaryota; kingdom Metazoa; phylum Chordata; class Amphibia; order Anura; family Dendrobatidae; genus Phyllobates; species Phyllobates terribilis. The sequence goes on from NW_027362771.1 coordinate 300,060,223, forward strand.
TATACTGTCCTCCATCAGGTTGCAAACTGAATATCATTTTTTTCTGCATCTACCTCAGAAAAAAAATTTGGGCTTCTAGCAGTGTGTGGGACTTGTTCTATTAGTCCATCTATACTGACCTCTATCAGGTTGCAAATTGAATATAACTTTTTTCTGCATCTACTTCTGAAAAAATATTTGGGCTTCTAGCAGTGTGTGGGACTTGGTCTATTAGTCCATCTACACTGACCTCCATCAGGTTGCAAATTAAAAATAATTTTTATCTGCATCTAGCTCTGAAAAAATATTTGGGCTTCTAGCAGTGTGTGGGACTTGGTCTATTAGTCCATCTATACTGATCTCCATCAGGTTGCAAATTAAAAATAATTTTTATCTGCATCTAGCTCTGAAAAAGTATTTGGGCTTCTAGCAGTGTGTGGGACTTGGTCTATTAGTCCATGTATACTGACCTCCATCAGGTTGCAAATTGAATATCATTTTTTTCAGCATCTAGCTCTGAAAAAATATTTGGGCTTCTAGCAGTGAGTGGGTCTTGTTCTATTAGTCCATCTATACTGACCTCCATCAGGCTGCAAATTGAATATAATTTTTTTCTGCATCTAGCTCTGAAAAAATATTTGGGCTTCTAGCAGTGTGTGGGACTGGGTCTATTAGTTCATCTATACTGACCTCCATCAGGTTGCAAATTAAAAATAATTTTTATCTGCATCTAGCTCTGAAAAAATATTTGGGCTTCTAGCAGTGTGTGGGACTCATTGTATTAGGCCATCTATACCAAGCTCCACCAGCTTTGAAATTAATAATAATTTTTAGCTGCATCTAGCCCTGAAAATAATTTTTCCCAATAGTGGTAGCAATAGAAATATGGGGCGCGAGCCTGGCTAACAAAAATATACGCTTCAAATCACGAAACACCAGCCTAGCTCACTGCATTAATAAGATGGCATCATCGTCTCTCCCAGTGCTAGGCCTACTACGCAGGCTAGCATTCCTGTGCCTAAAACACAATATATGGGTCCGCGCTAGCCACTATGCTGAGGGGTATAAAGCTGCTGCTAACGCTTTATAACAATTCAATTGGCAGATTTTCACAGAGCTCTTCCACAACGCCCACCCATCGGGCAACAGTTGCCCACCCTCCCTATGGGATCTAGTGGCGAATAGTTGATGCCATTAATCAGAGCGTCAGTTGCCCCGTCAATGTGGCAAGCATACGGTAAGGCATGGGAAGAGTGGACACGACTAGTAGCAGGCAGACGGGTTGACCAATGTGAACAAGCCAGATCACAAGTCACCATAGAATTTCTCCACCAGCATATCAGGAGCGTCAGCGCAGCGGTGTCTGACCAGAGTAGCATTTCACTTCCAACTACTGAATTGGGGAGATGTGACAAAGATTCATCATCAGACAATCCATAAAAGGGTGGAAAAGGGGTCAGCCAAGTCAGGAATGTAGACGTCCCGTCCCGTGTCACTAAAACTGATTTCTCACATCATATCCCTAACACCATTAACATGACACTCACAATTTGAAGCAACACTAATGTCTACTGCATTTGTGATCGCCTTCTTCGGGGCGCTATGTATAAGTGAATTAGTCCCTCAATCCAAAATTACCACCAGTGGAGGCTTATTACACCAGGACGTAGTCATAGCCAATAATGCAATACGTCTACGCATACACCAATCGAAAACGGTTCCAGCGGGCAGGGGTACTTGGGTACTTCTACAACCCACAAACGGTACACTGAGTCGGGTAACAATAGTAAAAACATATCTAACCATCAGATCACAAAGTAATTTCTTCCTATCACACATTGATGGAACGCCATTATCAAGATACCTGTTCCAAGCTATATTTAATAAATGCATAACATCGGTAGGGAACCACCCCAAAGATTACGGGACACACTCATTCCGCATAGGTGCGGCCACGGAAGCAGCAAGAGCAGGACTGTCAGAAACGGAAGTTCAGAGGATAGGGAGATGGCGATCCACGTGTTTGGCGAGATACATAAGACCGGACTTGTTATCCTAACGTGGTTTGTTTCTTTTACAGGTGACGCTAAGCCAACAGTGTGAGTGATAGGCCACTCGTATATATATTGGGCACCAAAAAGGGCGAAAGTCCGCCCAGGCGGGAGGAAATTACAGTTTCATAACACATATTTCAACTGGAGAAGTATTAGAGGCCTGCTATGGCCACAGGTACTAATGGAGGTAATCAAGGTAGGGAGAGAGGCAAGAGGTCCGGTCATCTTAGTTATACAGGCCGAGGGAAACAACCTAGGTCATCACAAGAGCGCATAACTAATGGCAATAATGAAACTAGACACTGAGCGCTTCAGAGAATTTTTCACAAAATTAGCTATAGTATGGTCAGAGATTGTGCCGATAGCGGTATGGCAAGGTGCGCGAGACATCACGGCCATCGAATGGACAAGGCGGGTAATAAATATTCGGATGGCAAAATTTAGAAGAGACAGAGGCGGTGTAGTGATACGACACCGACAACTGGAAGGAGATAAAGCAGGCCTCATACGGCCCGACGGTGTTTACTTAATAGATATTGGACTGGACATATTACTGTCAGGACTAGAGATGAGCGTTGTTCTACTCGAACTGTTCGCCAATCTCAAATTCGAGCTGTTTTGGGCGGTGTTCGAGCCGTTCGGCGAACACGAACAATTTGAGAAAAATTCGGCTGTTCGAGGTTATGTTCGATAACTGTTCGTGCACCAAAATCATAACTGGATTTTTTCTCAGTAATGATGAAAATTAATGTTAATACGCAGTTTGAGTGTACAGCGGGGTGGGGGGAGGGGCAGGGGATGGATCTCTGCAGGAACAATGAAGATCTCCATTTTTTTTTCTCTTTCCCGCATTTGCAGTGGGGAGGTGCAATCTGTCAGCCTATCAGCAGCGCACACACGGAGCGAAGTGCTTTTTTTCACACAAGCAAGGGCATGTGTCATTGGCAGTGTATGTCACATGTCCTTGCCCTATAAGACCAAGCCATTTTCCCCGTCGCCACCATTTTCTCACTGCTGCAGCTGCATGTTAGACGGCACCGCTGTTGCTGTGTGCGCTATACCTTGTTAATTTCAAGCCAATTTTCGCACAAATATACAGATAGCTTGGGAGTAGGGAATAGTTGTGATTGCAGTCCTTTTAAGGACTAGGTTACAGCATTTCCTACGACTTTTATCAGGGAGGTCTGTGCTCTTAAATAGATAGGTTGTGGGAGTAAAGACTAATTGTAATTGGAGTCCTTTTCAGGACTAGGTTACATGAGTTCCTATCAGTTTTTGCCAGGCAGGTCTGTGCCAGTGCTGTGCAAGTTTTTTTCACAGCATTTGGCTGAATCTAGCAAAGCTAATCCTTTTTGGCCTATTGCAGAGTGTGTTAGTCAGTGGAGTAGCCTATCTGTGTTGCAAGATATAACACCTGTGTATAGAATACCAATTTTTTTACTGCACCTAGTGAAGTAAAATCTTTTGGGCATAGCATCATTCTATTAGTCCATCTATACTGACCTCCATCAGGTTGCAAACTGAATATAATTTTTTTCTGCATCTAGCTCTGAAAAAATATTTGGGCTTCTAGCAGTGTGTGGGACTTGGTCTATTAGTCCATCTATACTGACCTCCATCAGGTTGCAAATTAAAAATAATTTTTTTCTTCATTTAGCTCTGAAAAAATATTTGGGCTTCTAGCAGTGTGTGGGACTTGTTCTATTAGTCCTTCTATACTGACCTCCAGCAGGTTGCAAATTGAATATAATTTTTTTCTGCATCTAGCTCTGAAAAAATAGTTGGGCTTCTAGCGGTGTGTGGGACTTGGTCTATTAGTCCATCTATACTGACCTCCATCAGGTTGCAAATTAAAAATAATCTTTTTCTGTATCTAGCTCTGAAAAAATATTTGGGCTTCTAGCAGTGTGTGGGACTTGGTCTATTAGTCCATCTATACTGACCTCCATCAGGTTGCAAATTAAAAATAATTTTTTTCTGCATCTAGCTCTGAAAAAATATTTGGGCTTCTAGCAGTGTGTGGGACTTGGTCTATTAGTCCATCTATACTGACCTCCATCAGGTTGCAAATTAAAAATATTTTTTTTCTGCATCTAGCTCTGAAAAAATATTTGGGCTTCTAGCAGTGTGTGGGACTTGGTCTATTAGTCCATCTATACTGACCTCCATCAGGTTGCAAATTAAAAATAATTTTTTTCTTCATTTAGCTCTGAAAAAATATTTGGGCTTCTAGCAGTGTGTGGGACTTGTTCTATTAGTCCTTCTATACTGACCTCCAGCAGGTTGCAAATTGAATATAATTTTTTTCTGCATCTAGCTCTGAAAAAATAGTTGGGCTTCTAGCGGTGTGTGGGACTTGGTCTATTAGTCCATCTATACTGACCTCCATCAGGTTGCAAATTAAAAATAATTTTTTTCTGCATCTAGCTCTGAAAAAATATTTGGGCTTCTAGCAGTGTGTGGGACTTGGTCTATTAGTCCATCTATACTGACCTCCATCAGGTTGCAAATTAAAAATAATTTTTTTCTGCATCTAGCTCTGAAAAAATATTTGGGCTTCTAGCGGTGTGTGGGACTTGGTCTATTAGTCCATCTATACTGACCTCCATCAGGTTGCAAATTAAAAATAATTTTTTTCTGCATCTAGCTCTGAAAAAATATTTGGGCTTCTAGCAGTGTGTGGGACTTGGTCTATTAGTCCATCTATACTGACCTCCATCAGGTTGCAAATTAAAAATAATTTTTTTCTTCATTTAGCTCTGAAAAAATATTTGGGCTTCTAGCAGTGTGTGGGACTTGTTCTATTAGTCCTTCTATACTGACCTCCAGCAGGTTGCAAATTGAATATAATTTTTTTCTGCATCTAGCTCTGAAAAAATAGTTGGGCTTCTAGCGGTGTGTGGGACTTGGTCTATTAGTCCATCTATACTGACCTCCATCAGGTTGCAAATTAAAAATATTTTTTTTCTGCATCTAGCTCTGAAAAAATATTTGGGCTTCTAGCAGTGTGAGGGACTTGGTCTATTAGTCCATCTATACTGACCTCCATCAGGTTGCAAATTAAAAATAATTTTTATCTGCATCTACAGTACCTCTGAAAAAATATTTGGGCTTCTAGCAGTGTGTGGGACTATTTGTATTAGTCCATCTATACTGACCTCCATCAGGTTGCAAATTCAAAATAATTTTTTTCTGCATCTAACCCAGCCAATAGTTTTGGCCTAATACCACAGTTTGGCCACTCAGCTCTGCTCGGTTACCATCCATTGTTTTTTTGTGCAAACAACTCCAGAGTTGTGAATTAGTTAACCACCAAAATGAGTGGAAAAAGGCCTGCTGCTGGTGGAAAGGGGAATAGGCGTGTTGGGAAGGGGAAAAAAGGTTGTGTTCGTGGGGTAGGTGTTAAAGCAACAGTAACATCTGCAGAAGAAAGACCATCTTCCAGCCAAACTAAAATGTCTACTTCTTTTAGCGGACAATGTGATAAGATCCCTTTCTTACGGCCACGCCAATCGCTACAAATTCCAGATGAGGCACAAAAACAGCAGGTGCTTCAACGGATATCAAGTGCTCCTTTAAGTGGGCTCTCCTCCACATCAACTTCAACATCACAAATACTCCAGTCCTCAAAGGTGTCACCCAAATCGCACTTGCTTCCTCACAGCTCCCAAATCTCCAGCTGCCCGTCTGAGTATGAGGTAGAACAGATGGTTGAGTCTGCAGAGCTGTTTACTCATACTATAGCCTGGGAATCAGAGGTCGACTCCAGCGCTTCTGTGAATCCAGACGAGGAAATGATCTGCACTGATGCCCAGAATCTTTATGAGTCGGATCCAGGACCAGACGCAGAAGGTTCTGACCATAATGTAGACCCTCATTCCCAAACTGTAACTCCTGTTGGTGGAGACAATGAGGAAGACGATGATAAGACTCAAATACCTGATTGGAGCGACAACTTTAGTTTTTTGTCAGGGCAGGAACAGGTTGGCTCTGAGGACGACGGGTGTGATAACGCACAGGGTGATGATGATGAGGTCGGAGATCCCACTTACTGTCAACCCACAGTCAGCCAAGAGATGAGGTCAGCAGAGGAGGTGGAGGAAGATGCTAGTGACGACGAGGTCAGGTTGCGCCTTCCTGGACAGAGACGTAGTACTGGAAGCACGTCAACAACTGCATCCTCAAACACAACTCTGCCTCTCACCACAAGTTGTGGTGGCTCTTCAGGTCGCATGGGTGCTAAGCCTTGCATAGCCTGGGCATTTTTTCAGATCGATAAAGATGACCCAACTCGTGTTATCTGTAACATTTGACAGCAAAAGCTAAGTAGAGGCCAAAAAATACATAGTTTGAGTACTTCATGCATGAACCGGCACATGGACATGAAGCATAAGTTGCAGTGGGAAGCTCAGTGTGCTACAATGCGGCCTAGCCGGCCGGGCCAATCACCGTCTGCCATATCTTGTGCATCCGCGGCCTCTTCATCCTCTGTGACTGGGGGGACAGCAGTCACACCTGTTTTGGGGCGCAGACCTGCCACCTCTTTACCCGCAACAGCCAGCGTGATTGGCAGGTCATCATTTTCTTTGGAGGTGGTAACACCAGCTGGTGTTGAGCGCTGTCCGACATCGATAGCACCACCTTTGGATCAAGGCAACCTAACATGTCCGCCTGCATCTTCCTCACAGACCGGCAGTTTGCCGGGGACACCCTTATCAACCCCGTCTAAGCACAATAGCCAGCCCTCGGTCCCTCAGATGTGGACAAGTAAAAGACCATTTCCTCCTAGCCATGAGAAAGCTAAGAGGTTGAATTTCACCATCTGCAAGCTCTTGGCTACAGAAATGCTGCCTTTCCGCCTGGTGGACACAGAGGATTTTCGAGACCTTGTGTCCGTCGCAGTGCCCCAGTACCAGATGCCCAGTCGGCACTACTTCTCAAAGAAAGGTGTGCCTGCGCTCCACCAGCATCTCGCACACAACATCACCGCTTCTTTGAGAAACTCTGTGTGTGACAGGGTGCATTTCACCACAGACACTTGGACGAGTAGGCATGGACAGGGGCGTTACATGTCGCTGACTGGGCACTGGGTAACTATGGTGACAGCAGGACAAGGGGCTGCTGTCCAAGTCTTGCCGTCCCCACGAGTTGTGCGTCAATCCTCTTTATGTCAAAGTTCCTCCACTGCTTCTGCCTCCTCAACCTCCTCTCGGTCTTCCACCTGCACCCAAAGCCTGTCTGGTCATGCCACAAGCTTTCTAACTGCGCAGAAGGGATCCTGCACACCTCCTTACTATGCTGGCAGTAGGGCTCAACGTCATCAGGCGGTTTTTACATTGAAATGTCTGGGAAATGTGAGTCACACAGCTGAGGAGTTGTGGTCAGCTCTGGAGAACCAATTTCATGAATGGTTGTCTCCACTGGACCTGAAACCAGGGAAGGCCGTGTGCGACAATGCTGCAAACCTGGGTGCGGCCCTTCGCCGGGGCAATGTCACACACGTGCCTTGTATGGCTCACGTGTTGAACCTGGTTGTCCAGCAATTTTTAGCCCACTATCCCAGACTAGATGGCCTTCTGCAGAGGGCACGGTCGCTGTGTGCTCACTTCCGCCGTTCGCATCCCGCAGCTCAGCGACTTACATCTCTACAGAAGTCGTTGGGCCTGCCACTTCACCGGCTAAAATGCGATGTGCCTACCCGGTGGAATTCAACTCTGCACATGTTGCAGCGACTGTGGCAGCACCGACAAGCCCTGGTGCAATACGTTCTGACGTATAGCCTGGGCCAACGAGATTCAGAGGTGGGGCAAATCACGCTGGAGGAGTGGTCTCAGATCAGGGACCTATGCACCCTTCTGCACAGTTTTGAAATGGCGACGGACGAAGATGTTTAGTGCTGACGATGCCATTATCAGCATGACTATTCCGGTGATTTACATGCTGGAGCACATGTTAAACAGAATTCGGAGTCAGGTGGTGGCACAAAAGGAGGTGGAGGAAGTAGAGGAGGAGGAGTTGTATGCGGAAGGGCTAACATCTGCAAGGTCCAGACGGTCGGCAGCACCAAGGCGGCAGGCATGTGAGGGTGGGGGAGATGGTTTTACCAGGGCGCATGGTAGCAGCCAAACTAGTGAGGAAGGTGCAGGAGCCCAGGAAGAAGTGGAGGATGAACTGATGGAAGACTCATCAGATGAGGGAGACCTTGATCACATTTCTGTTGTGCGAGGTTGGGGGGAGAGGACAGAGGAAGGAAGCATGATTGTTACCTCGCCACCAACACAACAGGGACTTGGTGCTCCTGGATGCGCAACACACATGAGTGCCTTCTTGCTGCACTACCTGCAACATGACCCTCGAATTGTGAGAATTAGAAATAATCCTGACTACTGGGTTGCCACACTGTTAGATCCCCGGTACAAAAGTAAATTTGCAGAAATTATTCCTGCCATAGAAAGGGATGCACGCATGCAGGAGTATCAGCAGAGACTGTTGCAGAATCTTACATGTGCTTTTCCACAAAATACCAGTGGTGCACGTAGTGAATCTCACAGTTCCAACTTGCCAACCGTGGGACCGTCAAGTGTTCAGCACTCAAACCGTAACAGAACCACAGTATCTGCTGGTAACATCAATTTTGCGGAATCATTTCACCACTTTTTTAGCCCATCCTTTGCAAGGCCACAGGAGACAAGAAGTCTGACACATAGTCAACGCCTAGAGACGATGGTACAGGAGTATCTCCAAGTAAACATTGAAGCCACGACTGTGTCACTGGACCCTTGCTCTTTTTGGGCTTCCAATCTGGATAAATGGCCGGAGCTAGCCACTTACGCCTTGGAGATCTTGTCATGCCCCGCAGCCAGCGTTCTGTCTGAACGTGTGTTCAGCGCTGCTGGTGGTGTGCTGACAGATAAGCGCACGCGGCTCTCCACTGATAATGTAGACAGACTCACGTTCATAAAGATGAACAAATCATGGATCCGAAACGACTTTTCTACCCCTGTGTCATCCTGGGGAGAGTAAAAGCTTGATGATTGGTTAAAATCACCCTACCAACCGTTTTAAGCTTTCAAATTACTAATCATGTTTATCTGTATCTTGACTGGAAAATAATTTGGGCTTTGTATCAGTGTGCAGCACTGATCCTATTAGGCCATCTATACTAAAGCTTCACCAGATTTAAAATTAAAAATAATTTTTAGCTGCATCTAGCCCGGAAAATAATTTTGGGGCTCCGAGATGCGCAAGGCACATAAGTGCCTTCTTGCTGCACTACCTGCAGCATGACCCTCATATTGTCAGAATTCGAAGTAATCATGACTACTGGGTTGCCACACTCTTAGATCCCCCAAACTTTTCGATCAACCTTTTCATTTTAATAAAGACCAAAAAAATGGTCATTTTTGAAATTATAAGCATTAACAGGTTGTTAGAAACTGAAATCAAACAGTTTTCAACTCAAAACTTTATTCTAGGTGATGTTACATTTTCACATAGGACCCCTTGTTCGAAAGGAGCTTCTGAACTCTCTCGTCCATTGAATTTGTCAGGTTTTGGATGGTTTCTGCTTCAATTGTTTTGCATGAGGACAGAATACCCTCCCAGAGCTGTTGCTTAGATGTGAACTGCCTCCCGCCATCATAGACACTCCTTTTAATGATGCTCCAAAGGTTCTGAATGGGGTAGAGGTCAGGGGAGCATGGGGGTCACACCATAAGTTTGTCCCCTTTTATGCCCATATCAGCCAGAGATGCAGATCTTTTATGTGCAGCATGAGATGGTGCATTATCATGCAGAAAAATGATCTTGCTGTGAAATACACGGTTCTTCTTCTTGAACCATGGCAGGAAGTGCTGTTTGAGAAAATCCACATACATTATGGAGTTCATCTTTAGCGCCTTCAGGGATCCTAAAGGGGCCGACAATCTCTCTCCCCATGATTCCAGCCCAAAACATTACTCCACCTCCTCCTTGTTGGCGCTGTAGCCGTGTTTGCGTGGGGTGTCCATCAACCAGCCATCCTCCACTCCATCCATCTGGACCATCGAGCGCTGCACGGCACTCATCCGTGAACAAAACAGTTTTGAAATCAGTCTTCATGTAATGTTTGGCCCACTGGAGCCGTTTCTGCTTGTGTGAAGTGGATAGAGGAGGTCGACAGGATGGCGCATGCACAGCTGCAAACCTCTGAAGGACCCTGCATCTTGTTGTTCGGGGGACGTTGGAGGCACAAGCAGCTTCAAAAACTTGTCTGCTGCTATGACAAGGCTTTTTTGCCGCTGCTCTTTCAACCTGACGTAATTGCCTGTAGGAAAGAGTCCTCAATTTGCCCTTATCAGCACGCACACGTGTGTACTGTGAATCAGCTACATACTTCTTGATTGCCAAGACACTTCATCCTGATCATCGCACAATGTTGATTGTAGTCATGCCTTGACCTAAACACTCCACAATTTGTTGCTTCTCAGCAGCCGACACATCCTTTTTCTTTCCCATTTTGGCAGAAAATGTAGGCTGCTTAATAATGTGAGAGAGCCTTCTTAAGTAGTCTTGCCTTTCATTGGACACACCTGCCAAACTAATTAGCAAAGGTGTCTGCAATTGCTTACAGTGATATAAAGAGCCCTGACACACATCACCATCAATGAGTTTAACTGACAAACAAATTCTTCCCTTATCACTCCTAAACACTTTTTGTATAATAATTTGGAACGCAGTGTACATGTGCTTTTCCACAAAACACCAGTGGTTCACGTAGTGAATCTTACAGTTCTAACTTGCCAACCGTGGTCTGTATGGAGTTGTTCAATAAAGGGCCCAAAATTAAGATAACATAGATGGGAGAGGTCTCTATGAATAGGAATTCCTAAGTATTTGATACCCTGTGAGGGCCAGGCAAAGGGAAAGTTGGACTGGATGGAATCCTATATGGATTTGGGGAGGGAGACATCGAGGGCCTCAGACTTCGCTGCATTGATTTTAAAATTTTACCATGTAACAAAGTGATCTATTTCAGCCATAACAGCATGGATGGATATATGTGATTGAGTGATATATACTAGGACATCATCAGCAAATAGAGAGCACTTGTACTCGGTGCCTCCCACCTCAATCCACCTAATATTGGGGTTATGGCGAATTGATGAGAGCAGGTGCTCCGTCACTAGGATGTATAAGAGAGGGGACAGAGGACATCACTGCCTTGTCCCATTGGTGATTGTAAAAGGTGATGAAAATGTTCTGACGCACCCCCTGGGCCTTGGGACACCCGGAGCCGGACCCTTTTTGGTGGATGCTGGTGGTTGTAGTCTTCATGGCGGCAACCCAGTTCCGTGGCTCAGGGCGGTCAAACCAGTGGCGGAACTATTTATGTGGTTTTCATGTTTAAATGTCCGACTACGCCACCCGTGGATTGCGGTCAGAGTGAACCGCCGCTACAGGGCAGACCACTGAGGCTGGTGTTGTGGGTGCAGCAGAGCGTAGCATAACTCCCCACGGGAGGAGTATAGCCTCAGGGCAGTGTATGCGGAGGATGGGGGTGATGGTGCAGGGCAGCAGCAGTAACGACACGGAGTCAGTGATGCAGTTCAGGGCCTTTACTCACAGTTCTTATTATCCAGACCACGTCTGCAGGTAACGGCTGCCCACGTCGTACTGTGCTCACCAGGTGAGGGGCTCAGACAACTCCCAGATAACTTTGGAGCACTTCACAGGACCCCCTTTGTGTGTCCTTTGTCTGGCCTTTCTTACCAACACTTCTGTCCGGCTGCCTCAGGCCTCCTCTTGGTAAACTTGGCGCCAGTTTCCCTGACCCTATGTGGTGCCTTCCTAGCGGGTGTAGCGAGGGGCTGCGCCACATAAAATGTCAGAGCCTCCGGTTTCTAGCTGAGGGTCGTTTCTTGCCTCCACTAGTTCGGGGACCGGTCTCCCCCTTTGGCCTGACCCCTCCACGCAGGTGGATTCGGGCGTGCGGTGGCGACTCGCCCGTCCGCACCCCTGGGATCCCTTCATTCCTCGTTCCTGGAGCCTTCTCCGCTCCTCTTCCTTCCTTCTCCCTCTTCCAGGCCTGGGCCTCTGTTACTAGGCCCGCCTCCGGAGCAGAGCTCATGCAGAGCCCCTGCTCCCTGCCACTTCTGCTCAGACTTCTCTGCACTGAACTAAGATGGTGCCCACCTTTTATACTCCCTTCTCAATGCTTCCTCCCTGCACTACAGGGTTCCACTTCCTCAGTGTTCCCTCCCCCCACTCCAGCCAGGGACAGGGACTGTCGTGCCCATCTCAGGGGCATATTGGTCGCCCTGCCCCACGGCAATGTGGTGTAATGCATGCAGGTGTCGGGTCCTGATCCACACTCCATCCTTACCTGAGAGTGAGATATCACACCTCTGGGTGAGGTGCAATACGTCTGTAGCAACCGAGCCCTCAGGGTGCTACAGTTCCATTTATCTTCAGCCTAGGTGACGTATTGCGATACAGGGCCGTGATTTTGGTTATAAAAGGGTCCCCTAGACCCCTACCCCAAGCTTTTTAAGAGAATCATATATGGCGTGCCAGGAGACTCTATGGAATGCTTTCTCAGCATCCAACGAGAGTATCTAATTACAAATTTTTAACTGCATCTAGCCCAGGAAATACTTTGTGCCTAGTAGCAGTGTCTGCTAGTCAGCGGATTATCCCGGCTGTTAAGCAAGTTGCACCACCTGTTGTTTAGACACTTAATTTTTTCAAAGGAAATACTTCGGGACCATGGGATACTTAGTGAAGAGCATCAGGAGGCACCCCAAGGCATAGGGGCTGGGACTGGCAGTAGGATGCCTTGCGGTGGACAGCCGAGCTCGATCCTTATAAAAGCTTTTTAACTGCAGCAGCTTTAGTGGACGCTACTGGAGCTGGAATTACCGCGGCTGCTGGCATGAGACTTGCCCTCCAATAGATCCTTGTAAATGGATTTAAAGTGTATTCATTCAAATTAGAGAGACAATTTAAATTAAAAAGCTTAGAGCTGCCTCCACCACAGGGGGGCTCGCTGGACCCACCAGCGGACAGGCACCAGTATTGGGAGAGGGGGGCTGGCCGTCAGGGTTCACCGCGGCTCTGGCACAAACCCGGCGACACGGAGGTGGCACGGGCAGGAGCGGACTGGCCGTGTCGGCTTCTCACTTTTTGGATTTTAGAAGGGCATGACATGCCTATATCTGTGTCTCCCCCTCCTTTTACTCCTCCACCTCTTTTATTTTCGCATGACTATATGTACTTGTCACTTTTCCATGTGTTAGTTATGTCTTCTGAGCAGTTTGTCAGCTTTTGGACACCTTTGAAGGTGTTTTCTATGTGTTTCTATGTGTTTTTGTTTGCCTGCCATTGGTTTTAACGGTGTTCGAAGGTGTTCGACGAACAGTTCGACGAACAGTTCGGCGAACACACGGGTGTTCGACGAACCGAACCGAACTCGAACACTACGGGGGTGGCTCAACACTAGTCAGGACTCCAGGACGGAGTGGAACAAGCGTTAAGAGTGATGGATGGGGGTCAGAGTCCTGCATACGAGTACGCTGGATCCTCCGTGGCCTGGAAATAGAAAGGACATGTTGGAGAGTTACACTTGTTGGCCAACTTGCCGGAGTGGGGACCCAGGGCATGCTGCAACAAGCTGAATTATTTTAGAAATAAAATGCCTTTCTAATGGAATGAGAATAAAGAGTTAATAAAGCTGTGACCGATCCTCACCCATCCAGTTGTAAGAGTTACATTATTGTATTGTCCATGAAAGGGGGGCGGTAGGGGGGCTGAGCGTCTGGGTTTGGTTGGGGGTCCCCACAGTCTGCCTAGGCTAGATTCATTTAAAAATTCTTATTAGATACACAGGCGGTGCAGCTTGCTTCGCAGCTGGGCTACTACGCCCAAAGTATTGCCTAGGCTAGATGCAGTTAAAAATTCTACGCTGACTAGCAGACACTGAAGATTTGGAGCAGACCTCTGAGTAAACAGCTCTTCAGACTCAACCATCTGTGTTACCCCAAGCCATAGTGTATGTAGTTTCTTACAGTTAAAAGGGGGGGGGGGTGCGACCCAACCCACCTGGAATTGACGATGCCAACGTCACGTAAGACACAGCAAGGGGACTCCCAAAATTGTGGCACAGACACCACTTAACCCTAGAACGCATACCTGTGGCCTTGCAGGCCCGCCCAGTTAATTGTTTTCTATTTTCTGCAAGATTACTTTAGTTAGAATTTTGAAACTCTAGGTATTCTTCATGTATATAGTTGTTTGTCATTTGAGTTTGAGTTATTCCATTTTATTTGCACACGGGCCTAAATGGCCCCAGGTACGAACGTATGAACCAGAGCTTGGAGACATATCTCCGGTGTTTTGTGTCAGAGAACCAGGAGGACTGGGCTTCTTTCTTACCTCTGGCAGAGTTTGCTCTTAATAATAGGCGGAGCGAGTCCACTGGTAAGTCCCCGTTTTTTGGGGCATATGGTTTTCACCCCCAGTTTTGTACTTTCAGTAGGGGGGGCTCTTCGGGGGTTCCTGAGGAGGAACGATTTTCCTCATCACTCGCTTCAGTATGGAGAGGGGTGCTGAAGAATCTGAATACTATGGGGAACCGATACAAACGTATGGCTGATAGGAGGAGAGTGTCTGGTCCGGACCTAAGTGTGAACGATCGGGTATGGTTGTCTACCAGGAATATAAAACTTAAGGTTCCCTCCTGGAAACTGGGTCCCAGGTTCATCGGGCCGTACAGAATCAGTTCTATTATTAATCCGGTGGCATTCCGTCTTGACCTCCCCCTACGTTTAAAATTCACAACGTGTTCCACAGATCGTTGCTTAAGAGGTATGTGGCGCCGGTGGTACCGTCACCTTTACCTCCCCCTCCAGTGGTCGTCAATGGTAACTTGGAGTTCCAGGTATCAAGGGTCATCGATTCACGTTTTAATCGCCGGTCCCTTCAGTACCTGGTTCATTGGAAAGGGTATGGTCCTGAGGAGAGGATGTGGGTTCCTGCGTCGGATATTAACGCAGACCGATTAGTTCGGGCCTTCCACACGACTCACCCGGATAAACCTGGCCCTGAGGGTCCGGAGGCCCCTCGTAGAAGGGGGGGTACTGTCACGGGTGTGTCGCCACGAAGATCGTCACGATTACACAGCCTGACTTCTCGCAGCTGACTTTTTGGTGCTTTGGGTTTTCGGCAGTGAGGGAGTTAATTCTCTCTCTCTCTGTGCTAGACGAGGTCCAGCCTCGCCCAGCTGCAACCAATGCTGCTGTAGTGAGTCTCCTTCAAATGCCTGCTGGTCTGTTTGGGAAGTGTCGGTGAAAGCATTTCATACAGACTTACAGAGCGGATCGTGGTATTTGGAGTTTCTGAGATAAGTGTATTTGGAGTGGTTTTTCCCTTCCTCGCTTTATCATTTATCTCCTTTCCCGTTGGTGTTCCCTCTGTTGTAGTTGTGTAGTTTTTGTATGCAAGGTGGTTTTGGTTTTTCCCTTGTACTGTCTCGTTCGTCTAAGTACTGTGTGTGGGCATATTATTACTTGTCCTCTTTTGTTGTGATCGGGGTCCTTCTCAGGACTAGATTACTTAGGTGCAGGGATCCTCAGGAGGTAGGGGTTACGCTGGCGGCCTGGACCTCTGTACCTTTAACAGTACCTCCAGGTTGAGGGATTAGTCAGGGCCCCAGCTTAGGGTCAGCTTAGGCCCCCTACCTCCAGTATACAGAGACAGCGTGACATTACAAGGGAAAAACCAAAACCACCTTGCATACAAAAACTACACAACTACAACAGAGGGAACACCAACGGGAAAGGAGATAAATGATAAAGCGAGGAAGGGAAAAACCACTCCAAATACACTTATCTCAGAAACTCCAAATACCACGATCCGCTCTGTAAGTCTGTATGAAATGCTTTCACCGACACTTCCCAAACAGACCAGCAGGCATTTGAAGGAGACTCACTACAGCAGCATTGATTGCAGCTGGGCGAGGCTGGACCTCGTCTAGCACAGAGAGAGAGAGAATTAACTCCCTCACTGCCGAAAACACAAAGCACCAAAAAGTCAGCTGCGAGAAGTCAGGATGTGTAATCGTGACGATCTTCGTGGCGACACACCCGTGACATTAGAACTGTGAGATTCACTACGTGCACCACTGGTGTTTTGTGGAAAAGCACATGTAAGATTCTGCAACAGCGTCTGCAGATACTCCTGCATGCGTCAATCTCTTTATATGGCAGGAATTATTTCGGCAAATATACTTTTGTACCGGGGATCTAAGAGTGTGGCAACCCAGTAGTCGGGATTACTTCGAATTCTGACAATCCGGGGGTCATGTTGCAAGTAGTGCAGCAAGAAGGCACTCATGTGTCTTGCGCATCCAGAAGTACCAAGTCCTTGTTGTGTTGGTAGCGAGGTAAGAATCATGCTTCCTTCCTCTGCCCTCTCCCTCCAACCTCGCACAACAGAAATGTGATCAAGGTCTCCCTCATCTGATGAGTCTTCCATGCCCATCGCCAGTTCGTCCTCCACTTCTTCCTCGGCTCCTGCACCTTCCTCAACAGTTTGGCTGCTACCATGCGCCCTGGTTAATCCCTCTCCCCCACCCTCCCATGCCTGCTGCCTTGGTGCTGCCAACCATCTTGGCCTTGGAGATGTTATCCCTTCCGCATACGACTCCTCCTCTACTTCCTCCACCTCCTCTTGTCCCACCACCTGACTCTGAATTCTGTTTAATGTGTGCTCTAGCATGTAAATCACCGGAATAGTCATGCTGATAATGGCATCGTCGTCAGCACTAAACATCTTCGTCGCCATTTCAAAACTGTGCAGAAGGGTGTGTGGCGCCCCTGAGGGTTCAGTCGCCACAGAGTTACTGCATCTCACCCAGAGGTGTGGTATCTCACCCTCAGGTAAGGAAGGCGTATGGCTCGGGACCCTGACTCCTGCATCCAACACATACCCGCAGTGGGGGTAGGGCGAGATTGCTCCTAAGGGAGAGCACAGTCCCAGGTCCCTAGCTGGTTTGAGGGTCCTATGTAGTGGGTGCTTAGGGGAGCAGCTTAGGGGAGCACATGACAAGGAGAGTATAAATAGGAAGCCATCTTAGAAAGAGCAAGCCAGACAGAGGAGGAAAAGTGACAGGAGCAGAGACTAGGCATGAGCTCTGCTCCGGAGGCGGGCCTAGCCTGGGAGGCCCAGGACTGAAGGAGAGAAGAGAGGAGTGGGAGCTGGAAGGCTCCAGGAACCGAAGGGACCCTACGGCTATGGGCCGTGCAGAAGGCCACCCGTACTCCCGCTGCTACCAGGAGGTAGAGGGGTCAGGCCAGATAAGGGGAACCGGTCCCTCAACTAGCGGAGAAACAGCAAGGCTCAACTAGAAACCGGAGGCTGCTGCATTTCATGTACTGCAGGCCAAAGTCCACACCAGTCTCACTAAGAAGGTAGCCACATAGGACGCAGGAGACGGAACACACGTCACCCGCCAAGGCCCGAGGATACCGGATAGAAGTGTCACTGGGTGTGAGGTGCAGGGAGAAGGCCAGAGAAAGGACACACAGAAGGGGGTCCTGCTAAGTACTCCAGAGCTATCTGGGGGTGGACTGAGCCCCTCACTGAGTATGCACAGCACGACGGGGGAGATTGCTCTGGTACCTGTAATCTGGACTACAACAACTGTGAGTAATATCTTGAGACGGCATCACACGGACTCTGTGTTCATTACTGACTCCCTGCACTACAACCACCATCATCCACCCACACTGCCCTGAAGGTACACTCTTCCTGTGGTGAGTAATAATACCGTTGCTGCAAAACCACCAGCTTCAGAGGACTGTTCCGCAGCGACGGCCCCTTTGGCCGCACTCCACAGGTGGCGTAGTCAGACATTATAAAATCCATATATACAAATTACCCTTGGATTGACCGCCCTGGGTCACGGACTGGGTCACCGCCACAGTGACTACAACCCCCAGCGTCTACCGGCCCGGCTCAGGGTACCCCATGGCCCAGTGGGCGCGTCAACTTCATAGGTCCCTGATCTGAGACCACTCCTGCAGCGTGATTTGCCCCACCTCTGGATCTCGCTGGCCCAGGCTATACGTCAGAACGTATTGCACCAGGGCTTGTCGGTGCTGCCACAGTCGCTGCAACATGTGCAGAGTTGAATTCCACCGTGTCGGCACATCGCATTTCAGCCGGTGAACTGGCAGGCCCAACGACTTCTGTAGAGATGTAACTCGTTGAACTGCAGGATGCGAATGGCGGAAGTGAGCACACAGCGACCGTGCCCTCTGCAGAAGGCCATCTAGTCCGGGATAGTGGGCTAAAAATTGCTGGACAACCAGGTTCAACACGTGAGCCATACAAGGCACGTGTGTGACATTGCCCCGGCGAAGTGCCGCACCCAGGTTTGCAGCTTTGTCGCACATGGCCTTCCCTGGTTGCAGGTCCAGTGGAGGCAACCTTTCATGAAACTGGGTCTCCAGAGCTGACCACAACTCCTCAGCTGTGTGACTCACATTTCCCAGACATTTCAAAGTAAACACTGATGCCGTTGAGCCCTGCTGCCAGCATAGTAAGGAGGTGTGCAGGATTCCTTCTGCGCAGTTAGAAAGCAGGTGGCATTACCAGACAGGCTTTGGGTGCAGGTGGAGGACCGAGAGGAGGTTGAGGAGGCAGAAGCAGTGGAGGAACTTCGAGATAAAGAGGATTGACGCACAACTCGTGGGGACGGTAAGACTTGGACAGCAGCCCCTTGTCCTGCTGTCACCATAGTTACCCAGTGCCCAGTCAGCGACATGTAACAACCCTGTCCATGCCTTCTCGTCCAAGTATCTGTGGTGAAGTGCACCCTGTCACACACAGAGTTTCTCAAAGAAGCGGTGATGTTGTGTGCGACATGCTAGTGGAGCGCAGGCACACCTTTCTTTGAGAAGTAGTGCCGACTGGGCATCTGGTACTGGGGCACTGTGACGGACATAAGGTCTTGAAAATCCTCTGTGTCCTCCAGGTGGAAAAGCAGCATTTCTGTAGCCAACAGCTTGCAGATGGTGAAATTCAACCTCTTAGCTTTCTCATGGCTAGGAGGAAATGGTCTTTTACTTTTCCACATCTGAGGGACCGAGGGCTGGCTATTGTGCTTAGACGGTGTTGAGTAGGGTGTCCCCAGCAAACTGCCGGTCTGTGAGGAAGATGCAGGCGGACATGTTAGGTTGCCTTGATCCAAAGGTGGTGCTCTCGATGTCGGAGAGTGCTCAACACTAGCAGGTGTTTCCACTTCCCAATGAACTGACGACCTGCCAATCACACTGGCTGTTGCGGGTAAAGAGGTGGCAGGTCTGCGTCCAAAAACATGTGTGACTGCTGTCCCCCCAGTCACAGAGGATGAAGAGGCTGCGGATGCACAAGATGGGGCAGACGGTGGTTGGCCCAGCCGGCTAGGCCGCATTGTAGCACAGTGAGCTTCCCACTGCAACTTATGCTTCATATCCATGTGACGGTACATGCATGAAGTACTCAAACTATGGATTTTTTGGCCTCTACTTAGCTTTTGCTGACAAATATTACAGATAACACGAGTTGGGTCATCCTTATCGATCTGAATAAATGCCCAGGCTATGCAAGGCTTAGAGCCCATGTGACCTGAAGAGCCACTACGACTTGTGGTCAGAGGCAGAGTTGTGGTTGAGGATGCAGTTGTTGACGTGCTTCCAGTACTCCGTCTCTGTTCAGGAAGGCGCAACCTAACCTCGTCGTCAATAGCATCTGTGATGCCCCGCTGCGCTTGGTATCACAGATCCTAGAAGAGTGCATTGATGGAATCCTCCACAAGAGGCCCCCATAAACATTCACACATCTCCACCTTCCACCTCAGACCAGCAGAGGGAGCCCGTTAGGGATATAAATAGGGAAGGTGGAGCTAGGCAGTTCAGTTCCTCTGAAGAGTTCCTGCAGTAGAGAAGCCTAAGAGAGGTCAGTCTGCAGTGAAGCTCAGTCTAGTCTAGAGAACGCAGTTAATAGTTCAGCAGTGGAGCATGAGGCTCCTGCTTGCTAGATTCAGGGAGCCCAGATAGAGCTTAAGGTGTGCCGGTGCCGTAAGATCAGTGAAGCGCGGCAAGCTGCCGTTAGTGTGTATAGCCTAGTGAGGGCCCGAGTAGGCCGAAGGCGAGTGGCGAGTTAGTACATAAGGGGCAGAGGAGATTAACCAGCTCACCGCAAAGCATTTACCGGACACAGGATTTACCGGTATCTCTATGACCCAGTAAGGCATAACCGGAATCCCTGGAGAACTACAAGTCCCAGGATCGCTAAGGTGCTGATATGTAACAGAGCCAGGAGACGCTTAGGCCCCGCATACTGGGAGCGTGAACTCCAAGAGAAGGCCCTACCACAAGGTCAGCCAGCGCAGGACAGAGACAAAGTTAGGCCTAGCTCCAGGCAGGTCAGAAACTTACTACGCAGAGGCAAGAAACAGGAGGCCCTACACCCGCTCATTGGGGAGGATCCTGATATGCACCCTTCACCCTACAGTGCTCTGGGATGTGCCTGAATTTCCACCAGTAAAAGGTACTGAAGTGACTACCGTGTCCGTTCCCGTTCTTGCTCTGACCCAGCTGGGTCTCGCCTGTCCTGCATTCCCCCTGCATACGCTGCCCTGAGACCTACGTCCACCTGTGGGGAGCTATACCATCATGCTGCCTTATCACTGGCCTCAGTGGACTGCTGCAGCGCTGGTGCTTGTCACCAGATACCACAGGTGGCGTCATGAACTCTTATAAAATTAACAATTATCCACCCTTTTAAAGAGAGACCCCAGGGTACGGGCCAGGGAGCCGACCACCGCGACATCCCCAAGGCCAGGCAAATGCCCGGGTACCGAGTCATCCCCATCCCCAGAGCTAGTCACATCCTCCTCCACCTCCTCTGCTAACCTCATCGACTGGCTGACTGTGGGTTGACAGTAAGTGGGATCTCCAACCTCGTCATCATCACCCTGTGTGTTATCACACCCGTCGTCCTCAGAGCCAACCTCTTCCTGCCCTGACCGAAAAGTCAAGTTGTCGCTCCAATCAGGTATTTGAGTCTCATCATCGTCTTCATCATTGTCTCCACCAACAGGAGTTACAGATTGGGAACAAGGGTCTACATTATGCTCAGAACCTTCTTCATCTGGTCCTGGATCCGACTTATAAAGATTCTGGGCATCAGATCAGATCATTTCCTCATCTGGATTAACAGAAGCTCTGGAGCAGACCTCCGTTTCCCAGGCTATAGTATGAGTAAACAGCTGTGCAGACTCAACCATCTGTGCTACCCCATACTCAGACGGGCAGCTGGAGACTTGGGAGCTGTGAGGAAGCAAGTGCGATTGGGGTGACACCTCTGAGGACTGGAGTATTTGTGATGTTGAAATTGAGGTGATGGAGAGCCCACTTGAAGGAGCACTTGATATCCGTTGAAGCACCTGCTGTTTTTGTGCCTCATTTAGAATTTGTAGCGATGGGCGTGTCCGTAAGAATGGGATCGTATCACATTGTCCACGAAAAAAAGTCGACATCTTAGTTTGGCTGGAAGATGGTCTTTCTTCTGCAGATGTTACTCCCCCCCCCACCGTGGGGGGCCTCGACCCACCGGCGGACAGGCACCAGTATTGGGATAGGGGGGCTGGCCGTCAGGGTCCACCGCGGCTCTGGCACAAACCCGGCGACACAGAGGTGGCACGGGCAGGAACGGACTGGCCGTGTCGGCTTCTCACTTTTTGGATTTTAGAAGGGCATGACATGCCTATATCTGTGTCTCCCTCTCCTTTTACTCCTCCACCTCTTTTCTTTTCGCATGACTATATGTACTTGTCACTTTTCCATGTGTTAGTTGTGTCTTCTGAGCAGTTTGTCAGCTTTTGGACACCTTTGAAGGTGTTTTCTATGTGTTTATATATGTTTTTGTTTGCCTGCCATTGGTTTTAACGGTGTTCGAAGGTGTTCGACGAACAGTTCGGTGAACACACGGGTGTTCGACTAACCGAACCGAACTCGAACACTACGGGGGTGGCTCAACACTAGTGGGGACATCACACACCAGTCTGTCAGCTGGAAGCTGCAAACGCTGCTGAAACACTGCAAGGGCGGCGGAAGCTGTAGCTGACTTTCTAAAATGGGCACACATGCGGCGTACTTTAACAAGCAGATCCGGCAGCTCCGAGTAGGATTTGAGAAACCGCTGAACCACAAGGTTAAGCACATGGGCCAGGCATAATACGTGTGTGAGCTTGCCTCGCCTCAGAGCTGCCACCAGATTCCGGCCATGTCACACACGACCATGCCTGGCTGTAGGTTCAGCAGTGTGAGCCACAGATCTGTCTGCTCTTTCAGAGCTGTCCACAACTCTTCAGCATTGTGTGGTTTGTCACCTAAGCATATTAGCTTCAGCACAGCCTGTTGCTGCTTGGCCGAGGCAGTGCTGCAATGCTTCCAGCTTGCGACTGATGTGGTAATTTCGGAGATGGAGGCTGAGGAGGATGAGGTGCAGGAGCTATAGACTGTGGGGGCAACCCGGATTGACCTAGGACCCGCAATCCTTGGCGTCGAGAGGACGTGTTCCGTCCCAAGGTCCAACTGGGTCCCGGCTTCCGCTATGTTAACCCAGTGTGCCGTCAGCGAGATGTATCGTCCCTGCCCACAAGCACTTGTCCACGTGTCCGTGGTTAGGTGGACTTTGTCGGTAACTGCTTTGTTGAGGGTTCGGCTAATGTATTGGGACACATGCTTGTGTAATGCGGTGACAGCACACCGGGAGAAATAGTGGCAGCTGGGGACCAAGTACCGAGGGACGGCAGCAGCCATCAGGTTGCGGAATGCTTCCATCTTCACAAGCCTAAAAGGCAACATTTCGAGCGCAAGCAGTCGTGAAATGTGAGAATTTAGTAGTGTGGCCTGTGGGGCGTTGGCTGCATATTTGCGCTTGCGTTCCATGGACTGGGGTATGGACAACTGAACGCTGCGCTGGGACAAGGACATGGACGTGCTTCCTCATGCTGCTACTTGAGAGTGTGCAATGACAGGTGCAGGGCAGGAGGCATCTTCACATGCACCATGGACAGGGGATTGGCTTGCATGCACATCAGCGGAAGTAGCAATGGTGGCACCTGCAGACACTGTTCCTGGACCCTGGAGTTTGGCTCACAAAGTCGGGTGCTTGCTGCCATGTGCCTAATCATGCTAGTGGTGGTCAGGCTGGTCCTTTTTCCACCCCTGCTGATGCTAGCCTGGCAGGTGGTGCAAATGGCCTTTTTGGAGTTATCAGCAGAGTCTTTAAAAAACAGCCGGACTCGGGAAGACCTAACAGTTGTACTGGCAACTTCCTTCGTGTTGGTGTTACAGGGAATGGTTGCCTGCCTTCTGTCTGCGGCCACCACACTGCTTCTTCCTGCCTGTTGGGGTGCTCTGCCTCCCTCCCCCTGTGTGGTGCTGTCCTCACTCTGCATGTCCTCCTGCCAGCTTGGGTCAGTTACTATATCATCCAGCATCTTGTCTACCACTTCCACACCCTGGTCCTCCTCCTGACTTTCTGGTAATTGTGTCTCATCATCGTCCACCTCTTGTGACACTTTCCCACCGTCGTCTTCGTGTGACTGTGGCTGCTCAAATATTTGGGCATCGCTACACGCCATCTCCTCTTGGCCCGCTTCAAGTGGACCGGGCGAGAAGCCCGAATCTATAAATGGAAAAGTGAACAGCTCTTCAGAGTGTCCAAGTGTGGGATTAGTTGTCTCTGGGTACTCGGCATGGAGGGAGGAAGGAGGATCAGGGTGAGGAATATGCGGTCCAGACTCACGGTTACTGAGACTTGACCGTGTGGAAGACAGGGTGGTGGTGGCTAAGTGACTGGAAGCATTATCCGCTATCCAACCAACAACCTTTTGACACTGCTCTGGGTTCAATAGTGGTGTGCTGCAGTCCTCTAGCAATTGTGACAGGAAGGTCAGACGAGAAGATGTGGGTGTTTGTTGTGGCACAATTTCAGCTTGCCCACGGCCTTGTCCTCGGCCTCTGCATGCACCATTGCAATCACGTCCAGTTCCCCGTCCCTTGCCACGTGCCTTGCCCTTTTTAAATGGAGGACAGTATCTTCCACGCTCACTACAAATGACTGAGTTTGGAGTGAACTTATAAGTGATCCATGTGACGGAGAAAACAGAGTTTTAAATACCTGACCTGTAGGTAAGTAGTTTGAACAGCAAACTGGTGTGAATTGCTTCACTGACACACTAAAGGAAATTTTTAATGGAGGCCAGAAATGGCAGTATTTTCTGACAACGTGTATGTGATCCGTGTGACGGAGAAAACACAGTTTTAAATACCTGGCCGGTAGGTAAGTAGTTTGAACAACAAACTGCTGTGAATTGCTTCACTGACACACTGAAAGAAATTTTTAATGGAGGCCAGGAATCTTTATCTTGTCTGTGGTCATTATAAACGGACAGGTTTTACATTTTTTCTGGTTGCAAGGAAAGGTACCTGTAGCTGGTGGAGATGACAGGGGGCTTCTGACAATGATGCTTCTTAGATTTGGGGGCTGCCTGAAACACAGAAGTGGGGGGTCTGGAAATATGGATTGTAATCGGGCATCTTATTGTAGTAAGGGTTGTAGTTTCCGTGCAGCTCTTCTTAGCGCCTTCAGATTTGGATTGTAGGTGACCACTAGAGGAACCCGGTTGTTTTCTTGTTTGGTTTTGTAATGTAGGAGATGATTCCTTGATATTCTGGTGGCTCTTGTAATCTGGTTCTCAATTGTTCTTGAATGGTAGCCCTGTTTCAAAAAAGTCTTTCTGAGGCCATCAAGGTGTTTGTCTCTATCCATCTGGTTGGAACATATCCGATTGTATCGGATGGCTTGGCTGTAAACAATAGAGTTTTTATGCGTTTTGGATAGAAACTGTCCCATTTAAGGTATGTAGGACGGTCGATTGGTTTCCGGTACACAGATGTCTCTATTTCATTGTTCTGTAGCTTGTCATTCTACATCAACTAAGGAATGTGCTCCTCAGACTGTCAGACCTGTGAGGTCATCACAACACTGGACCTAGTCACAGGACAATAAAACCTTCACACTCCTTATCTATTAACTGCTAAAATATTTATAGCCAGAATTGTTTATCTCTTCCATAATAACTCTGCTTTTCATCACCTGTCTTACCTATTGCATTTTTTGTGTGTCTTATTGTGTATCTCTTCAGATTGTGTGGTATACTATGCCTGATGAAGAGACCTGAGTAGTCTCGAAAGCTTGCAATTTGTTACAATCTTTTCAGTTAGCCATTAAAAGGTATCAACCACTGAGGACTCTCAAATCTAAATATTTTTCTACCTGCAGAATAAAACCATGGCTGCAGACTTTTTTATGACAGATTCCTTTTAAGATACATTAAAGGGATTTACAGGATTTAAAAAAACAAAAACAAACCAGGGAATGTGCTAAAATAATAAAATGCCAATTACTCAATTACTCATCTGGTAACTCCCCACCATTCCCCCCATACAGCACAATGTGTTCTGTTGCTATACATACAAGCATCACCGTTGAGGCAAGTGATTAGCTGCTTTATTCCCATACAGAGTATGTCATCACTCAAGGGCAAGTTGAGAAAGACTAGCTGGACCAGAGTGATTTTATTATTTTATAACATTTGCTGGTTAGTGGTAATTCTTTAAAAAATATCTGGACAACACCTTTAACTAGCAGAAATACACATATCTACCAGTTAGTCAATTTACCTGCATGCCAACAGATTCAGTAAAGTTATCCTTTATAAATGAATAAAAATGCAAATGAGAGCAAAGCTTCAACACTTTATCATATTCAGAACAGCGTTATATAGCACATAATTATCAGCTTTTTTTGTTTCTTAAGGATTTAAGTTATCATGCATGACTTTTAAAAGGATAATTAATGGTATTTCTTCAACTGACCTTTAGAGGTCAGTGCACAAAGGTCATCTGCTAAATTAACGCGAATGCATGGCTGATATAGGAATAAATCACAACATGTAGCAATATAAGTGATATTTTCCAAGCAATTAATTGCATGGTATTTTTTTATTTGGAATGCCTGTTGCAAATATTTTTTTTAGATCACAGAAAAATGATGCTACGGCATCAATAGGATTATGCACAGTAGATTGTCCAACATTGACACTTATTTTTCAAAAGATAGATTTGGGTAAAAGATAACAATTGGAGATATACTGACCAGCTTCAGTGGTCTCCGCTGGAACTATGATGGTTAGATCCAGAGAATATACCTATTTTTATTAATTTATAACATTCCTTGTCGCCTGCAAAATGGTTTTGGCAGTTTAATAACTAGAGTTGGGTAAATCGTTTATAATTAGAATTCGCAAGTTTTGCCAAATTTTCCCCAAAAGTTTTATTTGTGGCAAATAAGTTAGCCGAGAATTGCAATGTTGAAAATCCCCTAACTGACCGGGAAAAATGTGTATAACACTTTGTGTTCTCCTAGGTGTGTATTGAACCCATTTTGAGTTCATTAAAAGGGTTGTCCAAAACAGACATGTTTTATGAAATTCACTGTCAAACTATTTAATTCAATACTCTTAACTACTTTTCTAAGGTATTTTAGTTAAAAATTCCCTACTGCTCCCTCTCTAACTACCTGTTTTTTTTTTTTACATCCAATGACGTTTCATTTAAGTCTATCATCATGGGTATTCTCAAGAGACTGATGTTTCTCCTGTGGTGTGTGCAAATATATCAGCTCAAGTTATAGGGGAAATCAGCAATAGAACAAATATCTTGATGTGTTTAATTACCCCTCAAAGATCTTACAAAACATTATTAGGGTCACAGTGTGCAAAATAAGTGAAAAATAACTAAAAAAACATGATGTATAAGTAAATAAAACTTCAAACAAACCCACCACCAGTCCAAATCGCTGTTTATAGCCCTACCCCATCAAAAAACAAATATGTGCATTATATAAAAATAAATTCCACAAAAAGGGAATGCAAGTTAAAACATTTTTAAAGTCCATTGTGGTCATAAAAAAAATAAAAAAATGTGAAAAATATACAAATGACTAAAGAATTAAGCCCCATGTATCCTGAAAAAATAGAGTAAAAAATTATATTAATATCCGGATGAGCCATTACAAGTGTATATATGATAAAACCTAAAGATATGCCTGGTCAGGAACAAGGGAGATGGCCCTATTATGAATTGGTTAATAACCAACTGCACTTTTACATTTTTTTTTTACTAATTCTATCCAGTTTGCAAATCACTTTATTAAGCAACTTCACTTCAGCCCAGTAAAAAAAAAAATTGCATCTAAGTCACCTCCATAACACGGCCATTACCATAGTTTACTTGTCTAACTTTTCTGTATTCCGATACTATGCACTGGGAGTAGAAGGGGAGTCATGTTAGGATTGTGCTCGCTCCCCTGCAAGGTATTCAGTACACATATCATTCTCTAAGCAATCAGAAGGATTGCGCTGCGTCTTCTGTATAAGCACTACTACATCATGTGTCTCCCTTTAGTGTGCTATCAACAGTACCCCCTTGTAGTGCCACAATGTTAATGGCCATCAGGAATCCATATTGGTAGCCTGTTTTTAAAGAACCCTTTAAGACATTTCACAGTAACAGTTCAGCTTGTTAGCCTTGTACTCTCTGTAATTTTCCCAAACACCTGGACTGCATAGCTCCATTATCAATGTTTAGTGAGAACGATGCATGTTTATATTCATTAGCAATATTTGGTGAGAATATGCTGTGTTTATAGAATGGTAAAACATCTGGTACCAGGAGCCTTTTGGCATGTTTTATCATCGGTGATATAGTTGATATATTTGTTTGGTGTTAATTGACATCTGAAGAGCTAGCCACTCAGAAGAAAGACACTATATTGAACAAATAGAACCTGTCAGAATTTGTGTAACCTTTGTTTTCAAATAAGATATAAGCTAGTGAAGTTTTCAGCTAAGACAGAAGCCTGTTGACCTGTGGACTAAAAGGAGATGCCCTGACGTCCCAGTGTGGATTCATCCCAGGATTTTTCTCTGTCTTCCCTGTTTTGCTTCTCACAGCTGATTTTTTCCTGGACAAATGATGTATGTTGCTCCTGGTGAAGTTTTTCCTGTATAGTGTGCACTGTAAATACTTTACCTTTGTGATTTATATTATGCAAAAGTGCACACAATATTACACTATTTCCTATTTTCTGTAATCATTTAATTATAATAAAAATTAATGCCTTCTTTAAAGCCTTATCCGAGCCCTTTAAATACTTGGCAAAACACTCCTCCAGCACGGTTGTACCCAACCAGTGAGTTTAGGTAGGGCTGCCATGCCAGCTTTCAAGAACCGATACGACAGTGCTGCCTAATCTCACTAGCACAATGCGATTTTCTTAAACACTGAGAGAAGGTTACTGGCACTGAGTATGTTGCAGGGGAGCAAACACACTCCTAAGGTGCTTCCCCCTCCACTGCCAGACTTCATACTCCCAGTGCATAGTAACAGTGTAAAAAAATGCCCAAAAAGTAGATTAAGGAATTATAAGTGGCTTGGAAGTCATGTTTATTCCTGGTCTGAAGAAGGGAGATGCCACCAACTGTGGAAACTATTGGACTATTGCACTCATCCCTCAGGCCAGTAAAATACTACTGAAGATTCAGTTACAGCCTTAATTTGACAAAGAGCTTGCCAGAGGAAGGAGCAAGATTCAGAAAAGGCAAAGGAACAGGAGATGTGATTGCTAGCATTAGATGGATAATGGAAAAGACCAATTGGTACAAGGAGATCTATTTTTGCTTCAACGACTATAGCAAAACCTTTGACTTAGTTTATTATCAGTAACTTTGGAATACCATGAATGATATGGGTGTGCCCAACCATCTGATCAATCTTATTAGGAACCTTTACATTGACCAAGAAGTAACAGTCCGAACGGAACACGATGACACGGAATGGTTGAAAATAGATCAAGGCATCAGCCAAGGCTGCATCCTGTCACCATTTCTCTTCAATTTATATGCAGAAGCTATTTTTAGGAAGGCTGGACTTGTTAAAAAAGACTATGGAATCAAAATTACTGGACAAATCATCACCATTCTTAAATATGCTGACAATACAACATTGATAGCAACTAGTGTTGAGCCACCCCCGTAGTGTTCGAGTTCGGTTTGGTTCGTCGAACACCCGTGTGTTCGCCGAACTGTTCGTCGAACACCTTCGAACACCGTTAAAACCAATGGCAGGCAAACAAAAACACATAGAAACACATAGAAAACACCTTCAAAGGTGTCCAAAAGCTGACAAACTGCTCAGAAGACACAACTAACACATGGAAAAGTGACAAGTACATATAGTCATGAGAAAAGAAAAGAGGTGGAGGAGTAAAAGGAGGGGGAGACACAGATATAGGCATGTCATGCCCTTCTAAAATCCAAAAAGTGAGAAGCCGACACGTTTAGAGATGAGCGTTGTTCTACTCGAACTGTTCGCCAATCTCAAATTCGAGCTGTTTTGGGCGGTGTTCGAGCCGTTCGGCGAACACGAACAATTTGAGAAAAATTCGGCTGTTCGAGGTTATGTTCGATAACTGTTCGTGCACCAAAATCATAACTGGATTTTTTCTCAGTAATGATGAAAATTAATGTTAATACGCAGTTTGAGTGTACAGCGGGGTGGGGGGAGGGGCAGGGGATGGATCTCTGCAGGAACAATAAAGATCTCCATTTTTTTTTCTCTTTCCCGCATTTGCAGTGGGGAGGTGCAATCTGTCAGCCTATCAGCAGCGCACACACGGAGCGAAGTGCTTTTTTTCACACAAGCAAGGGCATGTGTCATTGGCAGTGTATGTCACATGTCCTTGCCCTATAAGACCAAGCCATTTTCCCCGTCGCCACCATTTTCTCACTGCTGCAGCTGCGTGTTACACGGCACCGCTGTTGCTGTGTGCGCTATACCTTGTTAATTTCAAGCCAATTTTCGCACAAATATACAGATAGCTTGGGAGTAGGGAATAGTTGTGATTGCAGTCCTTTTAAGGACTAGGTTACAGCATTTCCTACGACTTTTATCAGGGAGGTCTGTGCTCTTAAATAGATAGGTTGTGGGAGTAAAGACTAATTGTAATTGGAGTCCTTTTCAGGACTAGGTTACATGAGTTCCTATCAGTTTTTGCCAGGCAGGTCTGTGCCAGTGCTGTGCAAGTTTTTTTCACAGCATTTGGCTGAATCTAGCAAAGCTAATCCTTTTTGGCCTATTGCAGAGTGTGTTAGTCAGTGGAGTAGCCTATCTGTGTTGCAAGATATAACACCTGTGTATAGAATACCAATTTTTTTACTGCACCTAGTGAAGTAAAATCTTTTGGGCATAGCATCATTCTATTAGTCCATCTATACTGACCTCCATCAGGTTGCAAACTGAATATAATTTTTTTCTGCATCTAGCTCTGAAAAAATATTTGGGCTTCTAGCAGTGTGTGGGACTTGGTCTATTAGTCCATCTATACTGACCTCCATCAGGTTGCAAATTAAAAATAATTTTTTTCTGCATCTAGCTCTGAAAAAATATTTGGGCTTATAGCAGTGTGTGGGACTTGGTCTATTAGTCCATCTATACTGACCTCCATCAGGTTGCAAATTAAAAATAATTTTTTTCTGCATCTAGCTCTGAAAAAATATTTGGGCTTGTAGCAGTGTGTGGGACTTGGTCTATTAGTCCATCTATACTGACCTCCATCAGGTTGCAAATGAAAAATAATTTTTTTCTTCATTTAGCTCTGAAAAAATATTTGTTCTTCTAGCAGTGTGTGGGACTTGTTCTATTAGTCCTTCTATACTGACCTCCAGCAGGTTGCAAATTGAATATAATTTTTTTCTGCATCTAGCTCTGAAAAAATAGTTGGGCTTCTAGCGGTGTGTGGGACTTGGTCTATTAGTCCATCTATACTGACCTCCATCAGGTTGCAAATTAAAAATAATTTTTTTCTGCATCTAGCTCTGAAAAAATATTTGGGCTTCTAGCAGTGTGTGGGACTTGGTCTATTAGTCCATCTATACTGACCTCCATCAGGTTGCAAATTAAAAATAATTTTTTTCTGCATCTAGCTCTGAAAAAATATTTGGGCTTCTAGCGGTGTGTGGGACTTGGTCTATTAGTCCATCTATACTGACCTCCATCAGGTTGCAAATTAAAAATAATTTTTTTCTGCATCTAGCTCTGAAAAAATATTTGGGCTTCTAGCAGTGTGTGGGACTTGGTCTATTAGTCCATCTATACTGACCTCCATCAGGTTGCAAATTAAAAATAATTTTTTTCTGCATCTAGCTCTGAAAAAATATTTGGGCTTGTAGCAGTGTGTGGGACTTGGTCTATTAGTCCATCTATACTGACCTCCATCAGGTTGCAAATTAAAAATAATTTTTTTCTTCATTTAGCTCTGAAAAAATATCTGTTCTTCTAGCAGTGTGTGGGACTTGTTCTATTAGTCCTTCTATACTGACCTCCAGCAGGTTGCAAATTGAATATAATTTTTTTCTGCATCTAGCTCTGAAAAAATAGTTGGGCTTCTAGCGGTGTGTGGGACTTGGTCTATTAGTACATCTATACTGACCTCCATCAGGTTGCAAATTAAAAATAATTTTTTTCTGCATCTAGCTCTGAAAAAATATTTGGGCTTCTAGCAGTGTGTGGGACTTGGTCTATTAGTCCATCTATACTGACCTCCATCAGGTTGCAAATTAAAAATAATTTTTTTCTGCATCTAGCTCTGAAAAAATATTTGGGCTTCTAGCGGTGTGTGGGACTTGGTCTATTAGTCCATCTATACTGACCTCCATCAGGTTGCAAATTAAAAATAATTTTTTTCTGCATCTAGCTCTGAAAAAATATTTGGGCTTCTAGCAGTGTGTGGGACTTGGTCTATTAGTCCATCTATACTGACCTCCATCAGGTTGCAAATTAAAAATAATTTTTTTCTGCATCTAGCTCTGAAAAAATATTTGGGCTTCTAGCGGTGTGTGGGACTTGGTCTATTAGTCCATCTATACTGACCTCCATCAGGTTGCAAATTAAAAATAATTTTTTTCTGCATCTAGCTCTGAAAAAATATTTGGGCTTCTAGCAGTGTGTGGGACTTGGTCTATTAGTCCATCTATACTGACCTCCATCAGGTTGCAAATTAAAAATATTTTTTTTCTTCATTTAGCTCTGAAAAAATATTTGGGCTTCTAGCAGTGTGTGGGACTTGTTCTATTAGTCCTTCTATACTGACCTCCAGCAGGTTGCAAATTGAATATAATTTTTTTCTGCATCTAGCTCTGAAAAAATAGTTGGGCTTCTAGCGGTGTGTGGGACTTGGTCTATTAGTCCATCTATACTGACCTCCATCAGGTTGCAAATTAAAAATAATTTTTGTCTGCATCTAGCTCTGAAAAAATATTTGGGCTTCTAGCAGTGTGTGGGACTTGGTCTATTAGTCCATCTATACTGACCTCCATCAGGTTGCAAATTAAAAATAATTTTTATCTGCATCTACAGTACCTCTGAAAAAATATTTGGGCTTCTAGCAGTGTGTGGGACTATTTGTATTAGTCCATCTATACTGACCTCCATCAGGTTGCAAATTCAAAATAATTTTTTTCTGCATCTAACCCAGCCAATAGTTTTGGCCTAATACCACAGTTTGGCCACTCAGCTCTGCTCGGTTACCATCCATTGTTTTTTTGTGCAAACAACTCCAGAGTTGTGAATTAGTTAACCACCAAAATGAGTGGAAAAAGGCCTGCTGCTGGTGGAAAGGGGAATAGGCGTGTTGGGAAGGGGAAAAAAGGTTGTGTTCGTGGGGTAGGTGTTAAAGCAACAGTAACATCTGCAGAAGAAAGACCATCTTCCAGCCAAACTAAAATGTCTACTTCTTTTAGCGGACAATGTGATAAGATCCCTTTCTTACGGCCACGCCAATCGCTACAAATTCCAGATGAGGCACAAAAACAGCAGGTGCTTCAACGGATATCAAGTGCTCCTTTAAGTGGGCTCTCCTCCACATCAACTTCAACATCACAAATACTCCAGTCCTGAAAGGTGTCACCCAAATCGCACTTGCTTCCTCACAGCTCCCAAATCTCCAGCTGCCCGTCTGAGTATGAGGTAGAACAGATGGTTGAGTCTGCAGAGCTGTTTACTCATACTATAGCCTGGGAATCAGAGGTCGACTCCAGCGCTTCTGTGAATCCAGACGAGGAAATGATCTGCACTGATGCCCAGAATCTTTATGAGTCGGATCCAGGACCAGACGCAGAAGGTTCTGACCATAATGTAGACCCTCATTCCCAAACTGTAACTCCTGTTGGTGGAGACAATGAGGAAGACGATGATAAGACTCAAATACCTGATTGGAGCGACAACTTTAGTTTTTTGTCAGGGCAGGAACAGGTTGGCTCTGAGGACGACGGGTGTGATAACGCACAGGGTGATGATGATGAGGTCGGAGATCCCACTTACTGTCAACCCACAGTCAGCCAAGAGATGAGGTCAGCAGAGGAGGTGGAGGAAGATGCTAGTGACGACGAGGTCAGGTTGCGCCTTCCTGGACAGAGACGTAGTACTGGAAGCAAGTCAACAACTGCATCCTCAAACACAACTCTGCCTCTCACCACAAGTCGTGGTGGCTCTTCAGGTCGCATGGGTGCTAAGCCTTGCATAGCCTGGGCATTTTTTCAGATCGATAAAGATGACCCAACTCGTGTTATCTGTAACATTTGTCAGCAAAAGCTAAGTAGAGGCCAAAAAATACATAGTTTGAGTACTTCATGCATGAACCGGCACATGGACATGAAGCATAAGTTGCAGTGGGAAGCTCAGTGTGCTACAATGCGGCCTAGCCGGCCGGGCCAATCACCGTCTGCCATATCTTGTGCATCCGCGGCCTCTTCATCCTCTGTGACTGGGGGGACAGCAGTCACACCTGTTTTGGGGCGCAGACCTGCCACCTCTTTACCCGCAACAGCCAGCGTGATTGGCAGGTCATCATTTTCTTTGGAGGTGGTAACACCAGCTGGTGTTGAGCGCTGTCCGACATCGATAGCACCACCTTTGGATCAAGGCAACCTAACATGTCCGCCTGCATCTTCCTCACAGACCGGCAGTTTGCCGGGGACACCCTTATCAACCCCGTCTAAGCACAATAGCCAGCCCTCGGTCCCTCAGATGTGGACAAGTAAAAGACCATTTCCTCCTAGCCATGAGAAAGCTAAGAGGTTGAATTTCACCATCTGCAAGCTCTTGGCTACAGAAATGCTGCCTTTCCACCTGGTGGACACAGAGGATTTTCGAGACCTTATGTCCGTCGCAGTGCCCCAGTACCAGATGCCCAGTCGGCACTACTTCTCAAAGAAAGGTGTGCCTGCGCTCCACCAGCATGTCGCACACAACATCACCGCTTCTTTGATAAACTCTGTGTGTGACAGGGTGCATTTCACCACAGACACTTGGACGAGTAGGCATGGACAGGGGCGTTACATGTCGCTGACTGGGCACTGGGTAACTATGGTGACAGCAGGACAAGGGGCTGCTGTCCAAGTCTTGCCGTCCCCACGAGTTGTGCGTCAATCCTCTTTATGTCAAAGTTCCTCCACTGCTTCTGCCTCCTCAACCTCCTCTCGGTCTTCCACCTGCACCCAAAGCCTGTCTGGTCATGCCACAAGCTTTCTAACTGCGCAGAAGGGATCCTGCACACCTCCTTACTATGCTGGCAGTAGGGCTCAACGTCATCAGGCGGTTTTTACATTGAAATGTCTGGGAAATGTGAGTCACACAGCTGAGGAGTTGTGGTCAGCTCTGGAGAACCAATTTCATGAATGGTTGTCTCCACTGGACCTGAAACCAGGGAAGGCCGTGTGCGACAATGCTGCAAACCTGGGTGCGGCCCTTCGCCGGGGCAATGTCACACACGTGCCTTGTATGGCTCACGTGTTGAACCTGGTTGTCCAGCAATTTTTAGCCCACTATCCCAGACTAGATGGCCTTCTGCAGAGGGCACGGTCGCTGTGTGCTCACTTCCGCCGTTCGCATCCCGCAGCTCAGCGACTTACATCTCTACAGAAGTCGTTGGGCCTGCCACTTCACCGGCTAAAATGCGATGTGCCTACCCGGTGGAATTCAACTCTGCACATGTTGCAGCGACTGTGGCAGCACCGACAAGCCCTGGTGCAATACGTTCTGACGTATAGCCTGGGCCAACGAGATTCAGAGGTGGGGCAAATCACGCTGGAGGAGTGGTCTCAGATCAGGGACCTATGCACCCTTCTGCACAGTTTTGAAATGGCGACGAAGATGTTTAGTGCTGACGATGCCATTATCAGCATGACTATTCCGGTGATTTACATGCTGGAGCACATGTTAAACAGAATTCGGAGTCAGGTGGTGGCACAAGAGGAGGTGGAGGAAGTAGAGGAGGAGGAGTTGTATGCGGAAGGGCTAACATCTGCAAGGTCCAGACGGTCGGCAGCACCAAGGCGGCAGGCATGTGAGGGTGGGGGAGATGGTTTTACCAGGGCGCATGGTAGCAGCCAAACTAGTGAGGAAGGTGCAGGAGCCCAGGAAGAAGTGGAGGACGAACTGATGGAAGACTCATCAGATGAGGGAGACCTTGATCACATTTCTGTTGTGCGAGGTTGGGGGGAGAGGACAGAGGAAGGAAGCATGATTGTTACCTCGCCACCAACACAACAGGGACTTGGTGCTCCTGGATGCGCAACACACATGAGTGCCTTCTTGCTGCACTACCTGCAACATGACCCTCGAATTGTGAGAATTAGAAATAATCCTGACTACTGGGTTGCCACACTGTTAGATCCCCGGTACAAAAGTAAATTTGCAGAAATTATTCCTGCCATAGAAAGGGATGCACGCATGCAGGAGTATCAGCAGAGACTGTTGCAGAATCTTACATGTGCTTTTCCACAAAATACCAGTGGTGCAAGTAGTGAATCTCACAGTTCCAACTTGCCAACCGTGGGACCGTCAAGTGTTCAGCACTCAAACCGTAACAGAACCACAGTATCTGCTGGTAACATCAATTTTGCGGAATCATTTCACCACTTTTTTAGCCCATCCTTTGCAAGGCCAGAGGAGACAAGAAGTCTGACACATAGTCAATGCCTAGAGACGATGGTACAGGAGTATCTCCAAGTAAACATTGAAGCCACGACTGTGTCACTGGACCCTTGCTCTTTTTGGGCTTCCAATCTGGATAAATGGCCGGAGCTAGCCACTTACGCCTTGGAGATCTTGTCATGCCCCGCAGCCAGCGTTCTGTCTGAACGTGTGTTCAGCGCTGCTGGTGGTGTGCTGACAGATAAGCGCACGCGGCTCTCCACTGATAATGTAGACAGACTCACGTTCATAAAGATGAACAAATCATGGATCCGAAACGACTTTTCTACCCCTGTGTCATCCTGGGGAGAGTAAAAGCTTGATGATTGGTTAAAATCACCCTACCAACCGTTTTAAGCTTTCAAATTACTAATCATGTTTATCTGTATCTTGACTGGAAAATAATTTGGGCTTTGTAGCAGTGTGCAGCACTGATCCTATTAGGCCATCTATACTAAAGCTTCACCAGATTTAAAATTAAAAATAATTTTTAGCTGCATCTAGCCCGGAAAATAATTTTGGGGCTCCGAGATGCGCAAGGCACATAAGTGCCTTCTTGCTGCACTACCTGCAGCATGACCCTCATATTGTCAGAATTCGAAGTAATCATGACTACTGGGTTGCCACACTCTTAGATCCCCCAAACTTTTCGATCAACCTTTTCATTTTAATAAAGACCAAAAAAATGGTCATTTTTGAAATTATAAGCATTAGCAGGTTGTTAGAAACTGAAATCAAACAGTTTTCAACTCAAAACTTTATTCTAGGTGATGTTACATTTTCACATAGGACCCCTTGTTCGAAAGGAGCTTCTGAACTCTCTCGTCCATTGAATTTGTCAGGTTTTGGATGGTTTCTGCTTCAATTGTTTTGCATGAGGACAGAATACCCTCCCAGAGCTGTTGCTTAGATGTGAACTGCCTCCCGCCATCATAGACACTCCTTTTAATGATGCTCCAAAGGTTCTGAATGGGGTAGAGGTCAGGGGAGCATGGGGGTCACACCATAAGTTTGTCCCCTTTTATGCCCATATCAGCCAGAGATGCAGATGTTTTATGTGCAGCATGAGATGGTGCATTATCATGCAGAAAAATGATCTTGCTGTGAAATACACGGTTCTTCTTCTTGAACCATGGCAGGAAGTGCTGTTTGAGAAAATCCACATACATTATGGAGTTCATCTTTAGCGCCTTCAGGGATCCTAAAGGGGCCGACAATCTCTCTCCCCATGATTCCAGCCCAAAACATTACTCCACCTCCTCCTTGTTGGCGCTGTAGCCGTGTTTGCGTGGGGTGTCCATCAACCAGCCATCCTCCACTCCATCCATCTGGACCATCGAGCGCTGCACGGCACTCATCCGTGAACAAAACAGTTTTGAAATCAGTCTTCATGTAATGTTTGGCCCACTGGAGCCGTTTCTGCTTGTGTGAAGTGGATAGAGGAGGTCGACAGGATGGCGCATGCACAGCTGCAAACCTCTGAAGGACCCTGCATCTTGTTGTTCGGGGGACGTTGGAGGCACAAGCAGCTTCAAAATCTTGTCTGCTGCTATGACAAGGCTTTTTTGCCGCTGCTCTTTCAACCTGACGTAATTGCCTGTAGGAAAGAGTCCTCAATTTGCCCTTATCAGCACGCACACGTGTGTACTGTGAATCAGCTACATACTTCTTGATTGCCAAGACACTTCATCCTGATCATCGCACAATGTTGATTGTAGTCATGCCTTGACCTAAACACTCCACAATTTGTTGCTTCTCAGCAGCCGACACATCCTTTTTCTTTCCCATTTTGGCAGAAAATGTAGGCTGCTTAATAATGTGAGAGAGCCTTCTTAAGTAGTCTTGCCTTTCATTGGACACACCTGCCAAACTAATTAGCACAGGTGTCTGCAATTGCTTACAGTGATATAAAGAGCCCTGACACACATCACCATCAATGAGTTTAACTGACAAACAAACAAATTCTTCCCTTATCACTCCTAAACACTTTTTGTATAATAATTTGGAACGCAGTGTACATGTGCTTTTCCACAAAACACCAGTGGTTCACGTAGTGAATCTTACAGTTCTAACTTGCCAACCGTGGTCTGTATGGAGTTGTTCAATAAAGGGCCCAAAATTAAGATAACATAGATGGGAGAGGTCTCTATGAATAGGAATTCCTAAGTATTTGATACCCTGTGAGGGCCAGGCAAAGGGAAAGTTGGACTGGATGGAATCCTATATGGATTTGGGGAGGGAGACATCGAGGGCCTCAGACTTCGCTGCATTGATTTTAAAATTTGACCATGTAACAAAGTGATCTATTTCAGCCATAACAGCATGGATGGATATATGTGATTGAGTGATATATACTAGGACATCATCAGCAAATAGAGAGCACTTGTACTCGGT
The DNA here is from genome assembly GCF_046119375.1 of Phyllobates terribilis. Lineage (NCBI taxonomy): Eukaryota > Metazoa > Chordata > Amphibia > Anura > Dendrobatidae > Phyllobates > Phyllobates terribilis. Next base: position 300,098,837 of record NW_027362771.1, read on the forward strand.
GCCTCCCACCTCAATCCACCTAATATTGGGGTTATGGCGAATTGATGAGAGCAGGTGCTCCGTCACTAGGATGTATAAGAGAGGGGACAGAGGACATCACTGCCTTGTCCCATTGGTGATTGTGAAAGGTGATGAAAATGTTCTGACGCACCCCCTGGGCCTTGGGACACCCGGAGCCGGACCCTTTTTGGTGGATGCTGGTGGTTGTAGTCTTCGTGGCGGCGACCCAGTTCCGTGGCTCAGGGCGGTCAAACCAGTGGCGGAACTATTTATGTGGTTTTCATGTTTAAATGTCCGACTACGCCACCCGTGGATTGCGGTCAGAGTGAACCGCCGCTACAGGGCAGACCACTGAGGCTGGTGTTGTGGGTGCAGCAGAGCGTAGCATAACTCCCCACGGGAGGAGTATAGCCTCAGGGCAGTGTATGCGGAGGATGGGGGTGATGGTGCAGGGCAGCAGCAGTAACGACACGGAGTCAGTGATGCAGTTCAGGGCCTTTACTCACAGTTCTTGTTATCCAGACCACGTCTGCAGGTAAGGCTGCCCACGTCGTACTGTGCTCACCAGGTGAGGGGCTCAGACAACTCCCAGATAACTTTGGAGCACTTCACAGGACCCCCTTTGTGTGTCCTTTGTCTGGCCTTTCTTACCAACACTTCTGTCCGGCTGCCTCGGGCCTCCTCTTGGTAAACTTGGCGCCAGTTTCCCTGACCCTATGTGGTGCCTTCCTAGCGGGTGTAGCGAGGGGCTGCGCCACATAAATGTCAGAGCCTCCGGTTTCTAGCTGAGGGTCGTTTCCTGCCTCCACTAGTTCGGGGACCGGTCTCCCCCTTTGGCCTGACCCCTCCACGCAGGTGGATTCGGGCGTGCGGTGGCGACTCGCCCGTCCGCACCCCTGGGATCCCTTCATTCCTCGTTCCTGGAGCCTTCTCCGCTCCTCTTCCTTCCTTCTCCCTCTTCCAGGCCTGGGCCTCTGTTACTAGGCCCGCCTCCGGAGCAGAGCTCATGCAGAGCCCCTGCTCCCTGCCACTTCTGCTCAGACTTCTCTGCACTGAACTAAGATGGTGCCCACCTTTTATACTCCCTTCTCAATGCACCCAGGAACTGCTTCCTCCCTGCTCCTGCACTGCAGGGTTCCCCTTCCTCAGTGTTCCCTCCCCCCACTCCAGCCAGGGACAGGGACTGTCGTGCCCATCTCAGGGGCATATTGGTCGCCCTGCCCCACGGCAATGTGGTGTAATGCATGCAGGTGTCGGGTCCTGATCCACACTCCATCCTTACCTGAGAGTGAGATATCACACCTCTGGGTGAGGTGCAATACGTCTGTAGCAACCGAGCCCTCAGGGTGCTACAGTTCCATTTATCTTCAGCCTAGGTGACGTATTGCGATACAGGGCCGTGATTTTGGCTATAAAAGGGTCCCCTAGACCCCTACCCCAAGCTTTTTAAGAGAATCATATATGGCGTGCCAGGAGACTCTATGGAATGCTTTCTCAGCATCCAACGAGAGTATCTAATTACAAATTTTTAACTGCATCTAGCCCAGGAAATACTTTGTGCCTAGTAGCAGTGTCTGCTAGTGAGCGGATTATCCCGGCTGTTAAGCAAGCTGCACCACCTGTAGTTTAGACACTTAATTTTTTCAAAGAAAATGCTTCGGGACCATGGGATACTTAGTGAAGAGCATCAGGAGGCACCCCAAGGCATAGGGGATGGGACTGGCAGTAGGATGCCTTGCGGTGGACAGCCGAGCTCGATCCTTATAAAAGCTTTTTAACTGCAGCAGCTTTAGTGGACGCTACTGGAGCTGAAATTACCGCGGCTGCTGGCATGAGACTTGCCCTCCAATAGATCCTTGTAAATGGATTTAAATTGTATTCATTCAAATTAGAGAGACAATTTAAATTAAAAAGCTTAGAGCTGCCTCCACCACAGGGGGGCTCGCTCGACCCACCAGCGGACAGGCACCAGTATTGGGAGAGGGGGGCTGGCCGTAAGGGTTCACCGCGGCTCTGGCACAAACCCGGCGACACGGAGGTGGCAGGAGCGGACTGGCCGTGTCGGCTTCTCACTTTTTGGATTTTAGAAGGGCATGACATGCCTATATCTGTGTCTCCCCCTCCTTTTACTCCTCCACCTCTTTTATTTTCGCATGACTATATGTACTTGTCACTTTTCCATGTGTTAGTTATGTCTTCTGAGCAGTTTGTCAGCTTTTGGACACCTTTGAAGGTGTTTTCTATTTGTTTCTATGTGTTTTTGTTTGCCTGCCATTGGTTTTAACGGTGTTCGAAGGTGTTCGACGAACAGTTCGACGAACAGTTCGGCGAACACACGGGTGTTCGACGAACCGAACCGAACTCGAACACTACGGGGGTGGCTCAACACTAGACACGTTCAGTCCGCTCCTGCCCGTGCCACCTCCGTGTCGCCGCGTTTGTGCCAGAGCCGCGGTGAACCCTGACGGCCAGCCCCCCTCTCCCAATACTGGTGCCTGTCCGCTGGTGGGTCGCGCGAGCCCCCCTGTGGTGGAGGTAGCTCTAAGCTTTTTAATTTAAATTGTCTCTCTAATTTGAATGAATACACTTTAAATCCATTTACAAGGATCTATTGGAGGGCAAGTCTCATGCCAGCAGCCGCGTAATTCCAGCTCCAGTAGCGTCCACTAAAGCTGCTGCAGTTAAAAAGCTTTTATAAGGATCGAGCTCGGCTGTCCACCGCAAGGCATCCTACTGCCAGTCCCAGCCCCTATGCCTTGGGGTGCCTCCTGATGCTCTTCACTGAGTATCCCGTGGTCCCGAAGCATTTCCTTTGAAAAAATTAAGTGTCAAAACTACAGGTGGTGTAGCTTGCTTAACAGCCGGGATAATCCGCTGACTAGCAGACACTGCTACTAGGCACAAAGTATTTCCTGGGCTAGATGCAGTTAAAAATTTGTAATTAGATACTCTCATTGGATGCTGAGAAAGCATTCCATAGAGTCTCCTGGCACGCCATATATGATTCTCTTAAAAAGCTTGGGGTAGGGGTCTAGGGGACCCTTTTATAGCCAAAATCACGGCCCTGTATCGCAATACGTCACCTAGGCTGAAGATAAATGGAACTGTAGCACCCTGAGGGCTCGGTTGCTACAGAGGTATTGCACCTCACCCAGAGGTGTGATATCTCACTCTCAGGTAAGGATGGAGTGTGGATCAGGACCCGACACCTGCATGCATTACACCACATTTCCGTGGGGCAGGGCGACCAATATGCCCCTGAGATGGGCACGACAGTCCCTGTCCCTGGCTGGAGTGGGGGGAGGGAACACTGAGGAAGGGGAACCCTGTAGTGCAGGAGCAGGGAGGAAGCAGTTCCTGGGTGCATTGAGAAGGGAGTATAAAAGGTGGGCACCATCTTAGTTCAGTGCAGAGAAGTCTGAGCAGAAGTGGCAGGGAGCAGGGGCTCTGCATGAGCTCTGCTCCGGAGGCGGGCCTAGTAACAGAGGCCCAGGCCTGGAAGAGGGAGAAGGAAGGAAGAGGAGCGGAGAAGGCTCCAGGAACGAGGAACGAAGGGATCCCAGGGGTGCGGACGGGAGAGTCGCCACCGCACGCCCGAATCCACCTGCATGGAGGGGTCAGGCCAAAGGGGGAGACCGGTCCCCGAAACTAGTGGAGGTAGGAAACAACCCTCAGCTAGAAACCGGAGGCTGTGACATTTTATGTGGCGCAGCCCCTCGCTACACCCGCTAGGAGGGCAGCACATAGGGTCAGGGAAACTGGCGCCAAGTTTACCAAGAGGAGGCCCGAGGCAGCCGGACAGAAGGGTTGGTAAGAAAGGCCAGACAAAGGACACACAAAGGGGGTCCTGTGAAGCGCTCCAAAGTTATCTGGGAGTTGTCTGAGCCCCTCACCTGGTGAGCACAGTACGACGTGGGCAGCCGTTACCTGCAGACGTGGTCTGGATAATAAGAACTGTGAGTAAAGGCCCTGGACTGCATCACTGACTCCGTGTCGTTACTGCTGCTGCCCTGCACCATCACCCCCATCCTCCGCATACACTGCCCTGAGGCTATACTCCTCCCGTGGGGAGTTATGCTACGCTCTGCTGCACCCACAACACCTGCCTCAGCGGTCTGCCCTGCAGCAGCGGTTCACTCTGACCGCAATCCACGGGTGGCGTAGTCGGACATTTAAACATCAAAACCACATAAATAGTTCCGCCACTGGTATGACCACCCTGAGCCACGGAACCGGGTCGCCGCCACGAAGACTACAACCACCAGCATCCACCAAAAAGGTTCCGGCTCCGGGTGTCCCAAGGCCCAGGGGGTGCATCAGAACATTTTCATCACCTTTCACAATCACCAATGGGACAAGGCAGGGATGTCCTCTGTCCCCTCTCTTATACATCCTAGTGACGGAGCACCTGCTCTCATCAATTCGCCATAACCCCAATATTAGGTGGATTGAGGTGGGAGGCACTGAGTACAAGTGCTCTCTATTTGCTGATGATGTACTAGTATATATCACTCAATCACATATATCCATCCATGCTGTTATGGCTGAAATAGATCACTTTGTTACATGGTCAAATTTTAAAATCAATGCAGCGAAGTCTGAGGCCCTCGATGTCTCCCTCCCCAAATCCATATAGGATTCCATCCAGTCCAACATTTCCTTTGCCTGGCCCTCACAGGGTATCAAATACTTAGGAATTCCTATTCATAGAGACCTCTCCCATCTATGTTATCTTAATTTTGGGCCCTTTATTGAACAACTCCATACAGACCACGGTTGGCAAGTTAGAACTGTAAGATTCACTACGTGAACCACTGGTGTTTTGTGGAAAAGCACATGTACACTGTGTTCCAAATTATTATGCAAAAAGTGTTTAGGAGTGATAAGGGAAGAATTTGTTTGTTTGTCAGTTAAACTCATTGATGGTGATGTGTGTCAGGGCTCTTTATATCACTGTAAGCAATTGCAGACACCTGTGCTAATTAGTTGGGCAGGTGTGTCCAATGAAAGGCAAGACTACTTAAGAAGGCTGTCTCACATTATTAAGCAGCCTACATTTTCTGCCAAAATGGGAAAGAAAAAGAATGTGTCGGCTGCTGAGAAGCAACAAATTGTGGAGTGTTTAGGTCAAGGCATGACTACAATCAACATTGTGCGATGATCAGGATGAAGTGTCTTGGCAATCAAGAAGTATGTAGCTGATTCACAGTACACACATGTGCGTGCTGATAAGGGCAAATTGAGGACTCTTTCCTACAGGCAATTACGTCAGGTTAAAAGAGCAGCGGCAAAAAAGCCTTGTCATAGCAGCAGACAAGTTTTTGAAGCTGCTGGTGCCTCCAACGTCCCCCGAACAACAAGATGCAGGGTCCTTCAGAGGTTTTCAGCTGTGCATATGCCATCCTGTCGACCTCCTCTATCCACTTCACACAAGCAGAAACGGCTCCAGTGGGCCAAACATTACATGAAGACTGATTTCAAAACTGTTTTGTTCACGGATGAGTGCCGTGCAGCGCTCGATGGTCCAGATGGATGGAGTGGAGGATGGCTGGTTGATGGACACCCCACGCAAACACGGCTACAGCGCCAACAAGGAGGAGGTGGAGTAATGTTTTGGGCTGGAATCATGGGGAGAGAGATTGTCGGCCCCTTTAGGATCCCTGAAGGCACTAAAGATGAACTCCATAATGTATGTGGATTTTCTCAAACAGCACTTCCTGCCATGGTTCAAGAAGAAGAACCATGTATTTCACAGCAAGATCATTTTTTTTGCATGATAATGCACCATCTCATGCTGCACATAAAACACCTGCATCTCTGGCTGATATGGGCATAAAAGGGGACAAACTTATGGTGTGACCCCCATGCTCCCCTGACCTCTACCCCATTCAGAACCTCTGGAGCATCATCAAAAGGAGTGTCTATGATGGCGGGAGGCAGTTCACATCTAAGCAACAGCTCTGGGAGGGTATTCTGTCCTCATGCAAAACAATTGAAGCAGAAACCATCCAAAACCTGACAAATTCAATGGACGAGAGAGTTCAGAAGCTCCTTTCGAACAAGGGGTCCTATGTGAAAATGTAACATCACCTAGAATAAAGTTTTGAGTTGAAAACTGTTTGATTTCAGTTTCTAATAACCTGCTAATGCTTATAATTTCAAAAATGACCATTTTTTTGGTCTTTATTAAAATGAAAAGGTTGATCGAAAAGTTTGGGGGATCTAAGAATGTGGCAACCCAGTAGTCATGATTACTTCGAATTCTGACAATATGAGGGTCATGTTGCAGGTAGTGCAGCAAGAAGGCACTTATGTGTCTTGCGCATCTCGGAGCCCCAAAATTATTTTCCGGGCTAGATGCAGCTACAAATTATTATTAATTTTAAATCTGGTGGAGCTTAGTATAGATGGGCTAATAATATCAGTGCTGCACACTGCTACAAAGCCCAAATTATTTTCCAGTCAAGATACAGATAAACATGATTAGTAATTTGAAAGCTTAAAACGGTTGGTAGGGTGATTTTAACCAATCATCAAGCTTTTACTCTCCCCAGGATGACACAGGGGTAGAAAAGTCGTTTCGGATCCATGATTTGTTCATCTTTATGATCGTGAGTCTGTCTACATTATCAGTTGAGAGCCGCGTGCGCTTATCTGTCAGCACACCACCAGCAGCGCTGAACACACGTTCAGACAGAACGCTGGCTGCGGGGCATGACAAGATCTCCAAGGCGTAAGTGGCTAGCTCCGGCCATTTATCCAGATTGGAAGCCCAAAAAGAGCAAGGGTCCAGTGACACAGTCATGGCTTCAATGTTTACTTGGAGATACTCCTGTACCATCGTCTCTAGGCGTTGACTATGTGTCAGACTTCTTGTCTCCTGTGGCCTTGCAAAGGATGGGCTAAAAAAGTGGTGAAATGATTCCGCAAAATTGATGTTACCAGCAGATACTGTGGTTCTGTTACGGTTTGAGTGCTGAACACTTGACGGTCCCACGGTTGGCAAGTTGGAACTGTGAGATTCACTACGTGCACCACTGGTGTTTTGTGGAAAAGCACATGTAAGATTCTGCAACAGTCTCTGCTGATACTCCTGCATGCGTGCATCCCTTTCTATGGCAGGAATAATTTCTGCAAATTTACTTTTGTACCGGGGATCTAACAGTGTGGCAACCCAGTAGTCAGGATTATTTCTAATTCTCACAATTCGAGTGTCATGTTGCAGGTAGTGCAGCAAGAAGGCACTCATGTGTGTTGCGCATCCAGGAGCACCAAGTCCCTGTTGTGTTGGTGGCGAGGTAACAATCATGCTTCCTTCCTCTGTCCTCTCCCCCCAACCTCGCACAACAGAAATGTGATCAAGGTCTCCCTCATCTGATGAGTCTTCCATCAGTTCGTCCTCCACTTCTTCCTGGGCTCCTGCACCTTCCTCACTAGTTTGGCTGCTACTATGCGCCCTGGTAAAACCATCTCCCCCACCCTCACATGCCTGCCGCCTTGGTGCTGCCGACCGTCTGGACCTTGCAGATGTTAGCCCTTCCGCATACAACTCCTCCTCCTCTACTTCCTCCACCTCCTCTTGTGCCACCACCTGACTCCGAATTCTGTTTAACATGTGCTCCAGCATGTAAATCACCGGAATAGTCATGCTGATAATGGCATCGTCAGCACTAAACATCTTCGTCGCCATTTCAAAACTGTGCAGAAGGGTGCATAGGTCCCTGATCTGAGACCACTCCTCCAGCGTGATTTGCCCCACCTCCGGATTTCGTTGGCCCAGGCTATACGTCAGAACGTATTGCACCAGGGCTTGTCGGTGCTGCCACAGTCGCTGCAAAATGTGCAGAGTTGAATTCCACCGGGTAGGCACATCGCATTTTAGTCGGTTAAGTGGCAGGCCCAACGACTTCTGTAGAGATGTAAGTCGCGGAGCTGCGGGATGCGAACGGCGGAAGTGAGCACACAGCGACCGTGCCCTCTGCAGAAGGCCATCTAGTCTGGGATAGTGGGCTAAAAATTGCTAGACAACCAGGTTCAACACGTGAGCCATACAAGGCACGTGTGTGACATTGCCCCGGCGAAGGGCCGCACCCAGGTTTGCAGCATTGTCGCACACGGCCTTCCCTGGTTTCAGGTCCAGTGGAGACAACCATTCATGAAATTGGTTCTCCAGAGCTGACCACAACTCCTCAGCTGTGAGACTCACATTTCCCAGACATTTCAAAGTAAAAACCGCCTGATGATGTTGAGCCCTACTGCCAGCATAGTAAGGAGGTGTGCAGGATCCCTTCTGCGCAGTTAGAAAGCTTGTGGCATGACCAGACAGGCTTTGGGTGCAGGTGGAAGACCGAGAGGAGGTTGAGAAGGCAGAAGCAGTGGAGGAACTTTGACATAAAGAGGATTGACGCACAACTCGTGGGGACGGCAAGACTTGGACAGCAGCCCCTTGTCCTGCTGTCACCATAGTTACCCAGTGCCCAGTCAGCGACATGTAACGCCCCTGTCCATGCCTACTCGTCCAAGTGTCTGTGGTGAAATGCACCCTGTCACACACAGAGTTTCTCAAAGAAGCGGTGATGTTGTGTGCGACATGCTGGTGGAGCGCAGGCACACCTTTCTTTGAGAAGTAGTGCCGACTGGGCATCTGGTACTGGGGCACTGCGACGGACATAAGGTCTCGAAAATCCTCTGTGTCCACCAGGCGGAAAGGCAGCATTTCTGTAGCCAAGAGCTTGCAGATGGTGAAATTCAACCTCTTAGCTTTCTCATGGCTAGGAGGAAATGGTCTTTTACTTGTCCACATCTGAGGGACCGAGGGCTGGCTATTGTGCTTAGACGGGGCTGATAAGGGTGTCCCCGGCAAACTGCCGGTCTGTGAGGAAGATGCAGGCGGACATGTTAGGTTGCCTTGATCCAAAGGTGGTGCTATCGATGTCGGACAGCGCTCAACACCAGCTGGTGTTAACACCTCCAAAGAAAATGATGACCTGCCAATCACGCTGGCTGTTGCGGGTAAAGAGGTGGCAGGTCTGCGCCCCAAAACAGGTGTGACTGCTGTCCCCTCAGTCACAGAGGATGAAGAGGCCGCGGATGCACAAGATATGGCAGACGGTGGTTGGCCCGGCCGGCTAGGCCGCATTGTAGCACACTGAGCTTCCCACTGCAACTTATGCTTCATGTCCATGTGCCGGTTCATGCATGAAGTACTCAAACTATGTATTTTTTGGCCTCTACTTAGCTTTTGCTGACAAATGTAACAGATAACACGAGTTGGGTCATCTTTATCGATCTGAAAAAGTGCCCAGGCTATGCAAGGCTTAGCACCCATGCGACCTGAAGAGCCACCACGACTTGTGGTGAGAGGCAGAGTTGTGTTTGAGGATGCAGTTGTTGACGTGCTTCCAGTACTACGTCTCTGTCCAGGAAGGCGCAACCTGACCTCATCGTCACTAGCATCTTCCTCCACCTCCTTTGCTGACCTCATCTCTTGGCTGACTGTGGGTTGACAGTAAGTGGGATCTCCAACCTCATCATCATCACCCTGTGCGTTATCACACCCGTCGTCCTCAGAGCCAACCTGTTCCTGCCCTGACAAAAAACTAAAGTTGTCGCTCCAATCAGGTATTTGAGTCTCATCATCGTCTTCCTCATTGTCTCCACCAACAGGAGTTACAGTTTGGGAATGAGGGTCTACATTATGGTCAGAACCTTCTGTGTCTGGTCCTGGATCCGATTCATAAAGATTCTGGGCATCAGTGCAGATCATTTCCTCGTCTGGATTCACAGAAGCGCTGGAGTCGACCTCTGATTCCCAGGCTATAGTATGAGTAAACAGCTCTGCAGACTCAACCATCTGTTCTACCTCATACACAGACGGGCAGCTGGAGATTTGGGAGCTGTGAGGAAGCAAGTGCGATTGGGGTGACACCTTTGAGGACTGGAGTATTTGTGATGTTGAAGTTGATGTGGAGGAGAGCCCACTTAAAGGAGCACTTGATATCCGTTGAATCACCTGCTGTTTTTGTGCCTCATCTGCAATTTGTAGCGATTGGCGTGGCCGTAAGAAAGGGATCTTATCACATTGTCCGCTAAAAGAAGTAGACATTTTAGTTTGGCTGGAAGATGGTCTTTCTTCTGCAGATGTTACTGTTGCTTTAACACCTACCCCACGGACACAACCTTTTTTCCCCTTCCCAACACGCCTATTCCCCTTTCCACCAGCAGCAGGCCTTTTTCCACTCATTTTGGTGGTTAACTAATTCACAACTCTGGAGTTGTTTGCACAAAAAAACAATGGATGGGAACCGAGCAGAGCTGAGTGGCCAAACTGTGGTATTAGGCCAAAAGTATTGGCTGGGTTAGATGCAGAAAAAAATTATATTCAATTTGCAACCTGATGGAGGTCAGTATAGATGGACTAATAGAGAAAGTCCCACACACAGCTAGAAGCCCAAATATTTTTTCAGAGGTAGATGCAGAAAAAAAATATATTCAGTTTGCAACCTGATGGAGGTCAGTATAGATGGACTAATAGAGAAAGTCCCACACACTGCTAGAAGTCCAAATATTTTTTCAGAGGTAGATGCAGAAAAAAATTATATTAAGTTTGCAACCTGATGGAGGTCAGTATAGATGGACTAATAGAACAAGTCCCACGCACAGCTAGAAGCCCAAATATTTTTTCAGAGGTAGATGCAGATAAAAATTATTTTTAATTTGCAACCTGATGGAGGTCAGTATAGATGGACTAATAGAGAAAGTCCCACACACTGCTAGAAGGCCAAATATTTTTTCAGAGCTAGATGCAGACAAAAAATTATTTTCAGTTTGCAACCTGATGGAGGTCAGTATAGATGGACTAATAGAACAAGGCCCACACACAGCTAGAAGCCCAAATATTTTTTCAGAGGTAGATGCAGAAAAAAATTATATTCAGTTTGCAACCTGATGGAGGTCTGTATAGATGGATTAATAGAACAAGTCCCACACACAGCTAGAAGCCCAATATTTTTTCAGAGGTAGATGCAGAAAAAAAATATATTCAGTTTGCAACCTGATGGAGGTCAGTATAGATGGACTAATAGAGAAAGTCCCACACACTGCTAGAAGGCCAAATATTTTTTCAGAGCTAGATGCAGACAAAAAATTATTTTTAATTTGCAACCTGATGGAGGTCAGTATAGATGGACTAATAGAGAAAGTCCCACACACTGCTAGAAGGCCAAATATTTTTTCAGAGCTGGATGCAGATAAAAATTATTTTTAATTTGCAACCTGATGGAGGTCAGTATAGATGGACTAATAGAGAAAGTCCCACACACTGCTAGAAGGCCAAATATTTTTTCAGAGCTAGATGCAGAAAAAAATTATATTCAGTTTGCAACCTGATGGAGGTCAGTATAGATGGACTAATAGAACAAGTCCCACACACAGCTAGAAGCCCAAATATTTTTTCAGAGGTAGATGCAGATAAAAATTATTTTTAATTTGCAACCTGATGGAGGTCAGTATAGATGGACTAATAGAACAAGTCCCACACACAGCTAGAAGCCCAAATATTTTTTCAGAGCTAGATGCAGAAAAAAATTATATTCAGTTTGCAACCTGATGGAGGTCAGTATAGATGGACTAATAGAACAAGTCCCACACACAGCTAGAAGCCCAAATATTTTTCAGAGGTAGATGCAGAAAAAAATTATATTCAGTTTGCAACCTGATGGATGTCTGTATAGATGGATTAATAGAACAAGTCCCACACACAGCTAGAATCCCAATATTTTTTCAGAGGTAGATGCAGAAAAAAAATATATTCAGTTTGCAACCTGATGGAGGTCTGTATAGATGGATTAATAGAACAAGTCCCACACACAGCTAGAAGCCCAATATTTTTTCAGAGGTAGATGCAGAAAAAAATTATATTCAATTTGCAACCTGATGGAGGTCAGTATAGATGGACTAATAGAATGATGCTATGCCCAAAAGATTTTACTTCACTAGGTGCAGTAAAAAAATTGGTATTCTATACACAGGTGGTATATCTTGCAACACAGATAGGCTACTCCACTGACTAACACACTCTGCAATAGGCCAAAAAGGATTAGCTTTGCTAGATTCAGCCAAATGCTGTGAAAAAAACTTGCACAGCACTGGCACAGACCTGCCTGGCAAAAACTGATAGGAACTGATGTAACCTAGTCCTGAAAAGGACTGCAATTACAATTAGTCTTTACTCCCACAATCTATCTATTTAAGAGCACAGACCTGCCTGATAAAAGTCGTAGGAAATGCTGTAACCTAGTCCTTAAAAGGACTGCAATCAGAACTATTCCCTACTCCCAAGCTATCTGTAGATTTGTGCGAAAATTGGCTTGAAATTAACAAGGTATAGCGCACACAGCAACAGCGGTGCCGTCTAACACGCAGCTGCAGCAGTGAGAAAATGGTGGCGACGGGGAAAATGGCTTGGTCTTATAGGGCAAGGACATGTGACATACACTGCCAATGACACATGCCCTTGCTTGTGTGAAAAAAAGCACTTCGCTCCGTGTGTGCGCTGCTGATAGGCTGACAGATTGCACCTCCCCACTGTAAATGCGGGAAAGAGAAAAAAAAATGGAGATCTTCATTATTCCTGCAGAGATCCATCCCCTGCCCCTCCCCCCACCCCGCTGTACACTCAAACTGTGTATTAACATTAATTTTCATCATTATTGAGAAAAAATCCAGTTATGATTTTGGTGCACGAACAGTTATCGAACATAACCTCGAACAGCCGAATTTTTCTCAAATCGTTCGTGTTCGCCGAACGGCTCGAACACCGCCCAAAACAGCTCGAATTTGAGATTGGCGAACAGTTCGAGTAGAACAACGCTCATCTCTAATAGCAACAAGTGTAGATGGAATGAAGGACTTATTGTGGAGTGCCAGAATGGAAAGCTCCAATTTGGGACTACTAGTCTGCTACTCAACACAAAGACCAAGATATTGACTACTGACATGTACGACCGGGACACATTTGAGATAAATGGACTTGAACTGGAAGTTGTAAACAGTTGTATACAGTACATCTTACTATATGATTTTATATGAAGATAACAACTCTGGCCCTGTATCCAGACAGTTCAACTTTCGCATTGAGTGGAACAGGAGAGAAAACTCCCTGTGTCAGTATGTGACCAGAACTACACTATCTGTCAAAGTGGCTGGCAGACAGGCAGCCTCAATAGCCAAGCTAACCCTCTTTGTCTATTCATTGAACATGACAGAGAAGAGAGCTGACTTAGCTATTGAAATTAGCCAGCAGCCATCCCTCTTCACATGCACAAAGTACTGGTCTCATACTGACACACGTAGCTCTTTTCTATGTGGAACACAAGCAGGAAGTGGAGCTGCTGAGAGCCAGGACTTGTGCTAAGCTCTATATATCAGGGACCATTTGTAAATGTAAGTATATATTTGTATTTGAAACATAAAAGCCCCAATTCATCATGATATTTGGATGACCCATAAAAGGCCATAAAAAAAATCCTTATACTGATATACTGACCTTACCGGTCACCTCTCTAGCCCCCCTTTCTTCACTATTGTCCTCACCGCATCTTCTTATCATTGTCACACAAGCTGAAATCTCCAGGCCTCTCATGTGTGGCACGTGTGGTAAGGTCATAGCACACTTCGTGACTAGTGTTGAGCCACCCCCGTAGTGTTCGAGTTCGGTTCGGTTCGTCGAACACCCGTGTGTTCGCCGAACTGTTCGTCGAACTGTTCGTCGAACACCTTCGAACACCGTTAAAACCAATGGCAGGCAAACAAAAACACATAGAAACACATAGAAAACACCTTCAAAGGTGTCCAAAAGCTGACAAACTGCTCAGAAGACACAACTAACACATGGAAAAGTGACAAGTACATATAGTCATGCGAAAAGAAAAGAGGTGGAGGAGTAAAAGGAGGGGGAGACACAGATATAGGCAGGTCATGCCCTTCTAAAATCCAAAAAGTGAGAAGCCGAGACGGCCAGTCCGCTCCTGCCCGTGCCACCTCCGTGTCGCCGGGTTTGTGCCAGAGCCGCGGTGAACCCTGACGGCCAGCCCCCCTCTCCCAATACTGGTGCCTGTCCGCTGGTGGGTCGAGAGAGCCCCCCTGTGGTGGAGGCAGCTCTAAGCTTTTTAATTTAAATTGTCCCTCTAATTTGAATGAATACACTTTAAATCCATTTACAAGGATCTATTGGAGGGCAAGTCTCATGCCAGCAGCCGCGTAATTCCAGCTCCAGTAGCGTCCACTAAAGCTGCTGCAGTTAAAAAGCTTTTATAAGGATCGAGCTCGGCTGTCCACCGCAAGGCATCCTAGTGCCAGTCCCAGCCCCTATGCCTTGGGGTGCCTCCTGATGCTCTTCACTAAGTATCCCGTGGTCCCGAAGCATTTCCTTTGAAAAAATTAAGTGTCCAAACTACAGGTGGTGTAGCTTGCTTAACAGCCGGGATAATCCGCTGACTAGCAGACACTGCTACTAGGCACAAAGTATTTCCTGGGCTAGATGCAGTTAAAAATTTGTAAGTAGATACTCTCGTTGGATGCTGAGAAAGCATTCCATAGAGTCTCCTGGCACGCCATATATGATTCTCTTAAAAAGCTTGGGGTAGGGGTCTAGGGGACCCTTTTATAGCCAAAATCACGGCCCTGTATCACAATACGTCACCTAGGCTGAAGATAAATGGAACTGTAGCACCGAGGGCTCGGTTGCTACAGACGTATTGCACCTCACCCAGAGGTGTGATATCTCACTCTCAGATAAGGATGGAGTGTGGATCAGGACCCGACACCTGCATGCATTACACCACATTGCCGTGGGGCAGGGCGACCAATATGCCCCTGAGATGGGCACGACAGTCCCTGTCCCTGGCTGGAGTGGGGGGAGGGAACACTGAGGAAGGGGAACCCTGCAGTGCAGGAGCAGGGAGGAAGCAGTTCCTGGGTGCATTGAGAAGGGAGTATAAAAGGTGGGCACCATCTTAGTTCAGTGCAGAGAAGTCTGAGCAGAAGTGGCAGGGAGCAGGGGCTCTGCATGAGCTCTGCTCCGGAGGCGGGCCTAGTAACAGAGGCCCAGGCCTGCAAGAGGGAGAAGGAAGGAAGAGGAGCGGAGAAGGCTCCAGGAACGAGGAATGAAGGGATCCCAGGGGTGCGGACGGGCGAGTCGCCACCGCACGCCCGAATCCACCTGCGTGGAGGGGTCAGGCCAAAGGGGGAGACCGGTCCCCGAACTAGTGGAGGCACTAAACGACCCTCAGCTAGAAACCGGAGGCTCTGACATTTTATGTGGCGCAGCCCCTTGCTCCACCCGCTAGGAAGGCACCACATAGGGTCAGGGAAACTGGCGCCAAGTTTACCAAGAGGAGGCCCGAGGCAGCCGGACAGAAGTGTTGGTAAGAAAGGCCAGACAAAGGACACACAAAGGGGGTCCTGTGAAGCGCTCCAAAGTTATCTGGGAGTTGTCTGAGCCCCTCACCTGGTGAGCACAGTACGACGTGGGCAGCCGTTACCTGCAGACGTGGTCTGGATAATAAGAACTGTGAGTAAAGGCCCTGAACTGCATCACTGACTCCGTGTCGTTACTGCTGCTGCCCTGCACCATCACCCCCATCCTCCGCATACACTGCCCTGAGGCTATACTCCTCCCGTGGGGAGTTATGCTACGCTCTGCTGCACCCACAACACCAGCCTTAGCGGTCTGCCCTGTAGCGGCGGTTCACTCTGACCGCAATCCACGGGTGGCGTAGTCGGACATTTAAACATCAAAACCACATAAATAGTTCCGCCACTGGTTTGACCGCCCTGAGCCACGGAACCGGATCGCCGCCACGAAGACAACAACCACCAGCATCCACCAAAAAGGGTCCGGCTCCGGGTGTCCCAAGGCCCAGGGGGTGCGTCAGAACATTTTCATCACCTTTCACAATCACCAATGGGACAAGGCAGGGATGTCCTCTGTCCCCTCTCTTATACATCCTAGTGACGGAGCACCTGCTCTCATCAATTCGCCATAACCCCAATATTAGGTGGATTGAGGTGGGAGGCACCGAGTACAAGTGCTCTCTATTTGCTGATGATGTCCTAGTATATATCACTCAATCACATATATCCATCCCTGCTGTTATGGCTGAAATAGATCACTTTGTTACATGGTAAAATTTTAAAATCAATGCAGCGAAGTCTGAGGCCCTCGATGTCTCCCTCCCTAAATCCATATAGGATTCCATCCAGTCCAACTTTCCCTTTGCCTGGCCCTCACAGGGTATCAAATACTTAGGAATTCCTATTCATAGAGACCTCTCCCATCTATGTTATCTTAATTTTGGGCCCTTTATTGAACAATTCCATACAGACCACGGTTGGCAAGTTAGAACTGTAAGATTCACTACGTGAACCACTGGTGTTTTGTGGAAAAGCACATGTACACCGCGTTCCAAATTATTATGCAAAAAGTGTTTAGGAGTGATAAGGGAAGAATTTGTTTGTTTGTCAGTTAAACTCATTGATGGTGATGTGTGTCAGGGCTCTTTATATCACTGTAAGCAATTGCAGACACCTGTGCTAATTAGTTTGGCAGGTGTGTCCAATGAAAGGCAAGACTACTTAAGAAGGCTGTCTCACATTATTAAGCAGCCTACATTTTCTGCCAAAATGGGAAAGAAAAAGGATGTGTCGGCTGCTGAGAAGCAACAAATTGTGGAGTGTTTAGGTCAAGGCATGACTACAATCAACATTGTGCGATGATCAGGATGAAGTGTCTTGGCAATCAAGAAGTATGTAGCTGATTCACAGTACACACGTGTGCGTGCTGATAAGGGCAAATTGAGGACTCTTTCCTACAGGCAATTACGTCAGGTTGAAAGAGCAGCGGCAAAAAAGCCTTGTCATAGCAGCAGACAAGTTTTTGAAGCTGCTTGTGCCTCCAACGTCCCCCGAACAACAAGATGCAGGGTCCTTCAGAGGTTTGCAGCTGTGCATACGCCATCCTGTCGACCTCCTCTATCCACTTCACACAAGCAGAAACGGCTCCAGTGGGCCAAACATTACATGAAGACTGATTTCAAAACTGTTTTGTTCACGGATGAGTGCCGTGCAGCGCTCGATGGTCCAGATGAATGGAGTGGAGGATGGCTGGTTGATGGACACCCCACGCAAACACGGCTACAGCGCCAACAAGGAGGAGGTGGAGTAATGTTTTGGGCTGGAATCATGGGGAGAGAGATTGTCAGCCCCTTTAGGATCCCTGAAGGCGCTAAAGATGAACTCCATAATGTATGTGGATTTTCTCAAACAGCACTTCCTGCCATGGTTCAAGAAGAAGAACCGTGTATTTCACAGCAAGATCATTTTTCTGCATGATAATGCACCATCTCATGCTGCACATAAAACATCTGCATCTCTGGCTGATATGGGCATAAAAGGGGACAAACTTATTGTGTGACCCCCATGCTCCCCTGACCTCTACCCCATTCAGAACCTTTGGAGCATCATTAAAAGGAGTGTCTATGATGGCGGGAGGCAGTTCACATCTAAGCAACAGCTCTGGGAGGGTATTCTGTCCTCATGCAAAACAATTGAAGCAGAAACCATCCAAAACCTGACAAATTCAATGGACGAGAGAGTTCAGAAGCTCCTTTCGAACAAGGGGTCCTATGTGAAAATGTAACATCACCTAGAATAAAGTTTTGAGTTGAAAACTGTTTGATTTCAGTTTCTAACAACCTGCTAATGCTTATAATTTCAAAAATGACCATTTTTTTGGTCTTTATTAAAATGAAAAGGTTGATCGAAAAGTTTGGGGGATCTAAGAGTGTGGCAACCCAGTAGTCATGATTACTTCGAATTCTGACAATATGAGGGTCATGCTGCAGGTAGTGCAGCAAGAAGGCACTTATGTGTCTTGCGCATCTCGGAGCCCCAAAATTATTTTCCGGGCTAGATGCAGCTAAAAATTATTTTTAATTTTAAATCTGGTGAAGCTTATTATAGATGGCCTAATAGGATCAGTGCTGCACACTGCTACAAAGCCCAAATTATTTTCCAGTCAAGATACAGATAAACATGATTAGTAATTTGAAAGCTTAAAACGGTTGGTAGGGTGATTTTAACCAATCATCAAGCTTTTACTCTCCCCAGGATGACACAGGGGTAGAAAAGTCGTTTCGGATCCATGATTTGTTCATCTTTATGAACGTGAGTCTGTCTACATTATCAGTGGAGAGCCGCGTGCGCTTATCTGTCAGCACACCACCAGCAGCGCTGAACACACGTTCAGACAGAACGCTGGCTGCGGGGCATGACAAGATCTCCAAGGCGTAAGTGGCTAGCTCCGGCCATTTATCCAGATTGGAAGCCCAAAAAGAGCAAGGGTCCAGTGACACAGTCGTGGCTTCAATGTTTACTTGGAGATACTCCTGTACCATCGTCTCTAGACGTTGACTATATGTCAGACTTCTTGTCTCCTGTGGCCTTGCAAAGGATGGGCTAAAAAAGTGGTGAAATGATTCCGCAAAATTGATGTTACCAGCAGATACTGTGGTTCTGTTACGGTTTGAGTGCTGAACACTTGACGGTCCCACGGTTGGCAAGTTGGAACTGTGAGATTCACTACGTGCACCACTGGTATTTTGTGGAAAAGCACATGTAAGATTCTGCAACAGTCTCTGCTGATACTCCTGCATGCGTGCATCCCTTTCTATGGCAGGAATAATTTCTGCAAATTTACTTTTGTACCGGGGATCTAACAGTGTGGCAACCCAGTAGTCAGGATTATTTCTAATTCTCACAATTCGAGGGTCATGTTGCAGGTAGTGCAGCAAGAAGGCACTCATGTGTGTTGCGCATCCAGGAGCACCAAGTCCCTGTTGTGTTGGTGGCGAGGTAACAATCATGCTTCCTTCCTCTGTCCTCTCCCCCCAACCTCGCACAACAGAAATGTGATCAAGGTCTCCCTCATCTGATGAGTCTTCCATCAGTTCGTCCTCCACTTCTTCCTGGGCTCCTGCACCTTCCTCACTAGTTTGGCTGCTACCATGCGCCCTGGTAAAATCATCTCCCCCACCCTCACATGCCTGCCGCCCTGGTGCTGCCGACCGTCTGGACCTTGCAGATGTTAGCCCTTCCGCATACAACTCCTCCTCCTCTACTTCCTCCACCTCCTCTTGTGCCACCACCTGACTCCGAATTCTGTTTAACATGTGCTCCAGCATGTAAATCACCGGAATAGTCATGCTGATAATGGCATCGTCAGCACTAAACATCTTCGTCGCCATTTCAAAACTGTGCAGAAGGGTGCATAGGTCCCTGATCTGAGACCACTCCTCCAGCGTGATTTGCCCCACCTCTGAATCTCGTTGGCCCAGGCTATACGTCAGAACGTATTGCACCAGGGCTTGTCGGTGCTGCCACAGTCGCTGCAACATGTGCAGAGTTGAATTCCACCGGGTAGGCACATCGCATTTTAGCCGGTGAAGTGGCAGGCCCAACGACTTCTGTAGAGATGTAAGTCGCTGAGCTGCGGGATGCGAACGGCGGAAGTGAGCACACAGCGACCGTGCCCTCTGCAGAAGGCCATCTAGTCTGGGATAGTGGGCTAAAAATTGCTGGACAACCAGGTTCAACACGTGAGCCATACAAGGCACGTGTGTGACATTGCCCCGGCGAAGGGCCGCACCCAGGTTTGCAGCATTGTCGCACACGGCCTTCCCTGGTTTCAGGTCCAGTGGAGACAACCATTCATGAAATTGGTTCTCCAGAGCTGACCACAACTCCTCAGCTGTGTGACTCACATTTCCCAGACATTTCAATGTAAAAACCGCCTGATGACGTTGAGCCCTACTGCCAGCATAGTAAGGAGGTGTGCAGGATCCCTTCTGCGCAGTTAGAAAGCTTGTGGCATGACCAGACAGGCTTTGGGTGCAGGTGGAAGACCGAGAGGAGGTTGAGGAGGCAGAAGCAGTGGAGGAAAAATGACATAAAGAGGATTGACGCACAACTCGTGGGGACGGCAAGACTTGGACAGCAGCCCCTTGTCCTGCTGTCACCATAGTTACCCAGTGCCCAGTCAGCGACATGTAACGCCCCTGTCCATGCCTACTCGTCCAAGTGTCTGTGGTGAAATGCACCCTGTCACACACAGAGTTTCTCAAAGAAGCGGTGATGTTGTGTGCGACATGCTGGTGGAGCGCAGGCACACCTTTCTTTGAGAAGTAGTGCCGACTGGGCATCTGGTACTGGGGCACTGCGACGGACATAAGGTCTCGAAAATCCTCTGTGTCCACCAGGCGGAAAGGCAGCATTTCTGTAGCCAAGAGCTTGCAGATGGTGAAATTCAACCTCTTAGCTTTCTCATGGCTAGGAGGAAATGGTCTTTTACTTGTCCACATCTGAGGGACCGAGGGCTGGCTATTGTGCTTAGACGGGGTTGATAAGGGTGTCCCCGGCAAACTGCCGGTCTGTGAGGAAGATGCAGGCAGACATGTTAGGTTGCCTTGATCCAAAGGTGGTGCTATCGATGTCGGACAGCGCTCAAGACCAGCTGGTGTTACCACCTCCAAAGAAAATGATGACCTGCCAATCACGCTGGCTGTTGCGGGTAAAGAGGTGGCAGGTCTGCGCCCCAAAACAGGTGTGACTGCTGTCCCCCCAGTCACAGAGGATGAAGAGGCCGCGGATGCACAAGATATGGCAGACAGTGGTTGGCCCGGCCGGCTAGACCGCATTGTAGCACACTGAGCTTCCCACTGCAACTTATGCTTCATGTCCATGTGCCGGTTCATGCATGAAGTACTCAAACTATGTATTTTTTGGCCTCTACTTAGCTTTTGCTGACAAATGTTACAGATAACACGAGTTGGGTCATCTTTATCTATCTGAAAAAATGCCCAGGCTATGCAAGGCTTAGCACCCATGCGACCTGAAGAGCCACCACGACTTGTGGTGAGAGGCAGAGTTGTGTTTGAGGATGCAGTTGTTGACGTGCTTCCAGTACTACGTCTCTGTCCAGGAAGGCGCAACCTGACCTCGTCGTCACTAGCATCTTCCTCCACCTCCTCTGCTGACCTCATCTCTTGGCTGACTGTGGGTTGACAGTAAGTGGGATCTCCGACCTCATCATCATCACCCTGTGCGTTATCACACCCGTCGTCCTCAGAGCCAACCTGTTCCTGCCCTGACAAAAAACTAAAGTTGTCGCTCCAATCAGGTATTTGAGTCTTATCATCGTCTTCCTCATTGTCTCCACCAACAGGAGTTACAGTTTGGGAATGAGGGTCTACATTATGGTCAGAACCTTCTGCGTCTGGTCCTGGATCCGACTCATAAAGATTCTGGGCATCAGTGCAGATCATTTCCTCGTCTGGATTCACAGAAGCGCTGGAGTCGACCTCTGATTCCCAGGCTATAGTATGAGTAAACAGCTCTGCAGACTCAACCATCTGTTCTACCTCATACTCAGACGGGCAGCTGGAGATTTGGGAGCTGTGAGGAAGCAAGTGCGATTTGGGTGACACCTTTGAGGACTGGAGTATTTGTGATGTTGAAGTTGATGTGGAGGAGAGCCCACTTAAAGGAGCACTTGATATCCGTTGAAGCACCTGCTGTTTTTGTGCCTCATCTGGAATTTGTAGCGATTGGCGTGGCCGTAAGAAAGGGATCTTATCACATTGTCCGCTAAAAGAAGTAGACATTTTAGTTTGGCTGGAAGATGGTCTTTCTTCTGCACCTACCCCACGGACACAACCTTTTTTCCCCTTCCCAACACGCCTATTCCCCTTTCCACCAGCAGCAGGCCTTTTTCCACTCATTTTGGTGGTTAACTAATTCACAACTCTGGAGTTGTTTGCACAAAAAAACAATGGATGGTAACCGAGCAGAGCTGAGTGGCCAAACTGTGGTATTAGGCCAAAACTATTGGCTGGGTTAGATGCAGAAAAAAATTATTTTTAATTTGCAACCTGATGGAGGTCAGTATAGATGGACTAATAGACCAAGTCCCACACACCGCTAGAAGCCCAAATATTTTTTCAGAGCTAGATGCAGAAATTTTTTTTATTCAATTTGCAACCTGATGGAGGTCAGTATAGATGGACTAATAGACCAAGTCCCACACACTGCTAGAAGCCCAAATATTTTTTCAGAGCTAGATGCAGAAAAAAAATATTTTTAATTTGCAACCTGATGGAGGTCAGTATAGATGGACTAATAGACCAAGTCCCACACACTGCTAGAAGCCCAAATATTTTTTCAGAGCTAGATGCAGAAAAAAATTATATTCAGTTTGCAACCTGATGGAGGTCAGTATAGATGGACTAATAGAATGATGCTATGCCCAAAAGATTTTACTTCACTAGGTGCATTAAAAAAATTGGTATTCTATACACAGGTGGTATATCTTGCAACACAGATAGGCTACTCCACTGACTAACACACTCTGCAATAGGCCAAAAAGGATTAGCTTTGCTAGATTCAGCCAAATGCTGTGAAAAAAACTTGCACAGCACTGGCACAGACCTGCCTGGCAAAAACTGATAGGAACTGATGTAACCTAGTCCTGAAAAGGACTCCAATTACAATTAGTCTTTACTCCCACAATCTATCTATTTAAGAGCACAGACCTGCCTGATAAAAGTCGTAGGAAATGCTGTAACCTAGTCCTTAAAAGGACTGCAATCACAACTATTCCCTACTCCCAAGCTATCTGTATATTTGTGCGAAAATTGGCTTGAAATTAACAAGGTATAGCGCACACAGCAACAGCGGTGCCGTCTAACACGCAGCTGCAGCAGTGAGAAAATGGTGGCGACGGGGAAAATGGCTTGGTCTTATAGGGCAAGGACATGTGACATACACTGCCAATCACACATGCCCTTGCATGTGTGAAAAAAAGCACTTCGCTCCGTGTGTGCGCTGCTGATAGGCTGACAGATTGCACCTCCCCACTGCAAATGCGGGAAAGAGAAAAAAAAATGGAGATCTTCATTGTTCCTGCAGAGATCCATCCCCTGCCCCTCCCCCCGGCCCGCTGTACACTCAAACTGCGTATTAACATTAATTTTCATCATTACTGAGAAAAAATCCAGTTATGATTTTGGTGCACGAACAGTTATCGAACATAACCTCGAACAGCCGAATTTTTCTCAAATTGTTCGTGTTCGCCGACCGGCTCGAACACCGCCCAAAACAGCTCGAATTTGAGATTGGCGAACAGTTCGAGTAGAACAACGCTCATCTCTATTCGTGACATCATGACCAGTGATCGAGCACTAAAATGCTCGGGTACTTGTTTCTCGGGTCGAGCAAATTGAAATGCTTGAGTAATTGGTCCAAGCAACGAGCCCAATGTAAGTCTATGGGAAACACATTTTTCCGGCGCCCCCACCACCCCAAGACGGTGTGCAGAGTGCCTAAAAATTGCCCAAATTGATGGGAACAGTGCTCAAATGACATGGGAAAAGCATGTGGAAGACCCCTGGAAGCATATCTGACTCCCAGGTCACTGCTGTCCACAATGTTGTCAGAGGTATTAAGCCACTTTTACGTACTCACAATAAAACTAACAAAAATGAGGGAAAAATGTTAAGGAACATCCTTTCCAGGGTAATGACTTGTATAAAAGGCAAAATAAATCTACAAAAACAAAAATGTTCCCCCACACCTTGGGAGGTGTTTTTGATGCATTTTTGCACTTTTGCATTGCTTTCAATGGTGAAAAATGCATTCACCGGGAAATGTCATTTTAACATTTTACTACTAGTGATGAGCGAGCATAATCGCAAGTACTCGGTACTCGCCGAGTACGTGCGAGATGATCGGGCGGATGCTCAGGTCCCCACCCTGCATGTTCTTTAGAGCGCCAATCAACAAGCAGGGATTGCTTGCCACTCACTGTAATGCCACAGCTATGTTGGTTGTGCCATTACAGTGATTGGCTGGCCACACAGCGTCATCAGGTCTATAGAAGACCTGGCGCCGCTATGCTCGTCAGTCTACTCCACAAACAGGCAGTGTAGGGAGAGGTGCTGCTGAGCTAGGGAGAGATCTGGTTGTGTATTAGGTAATTTAGGGAGAAAACAAGTACATTACACATATCCATCTCAACAAACAGTCTTTCTGAGGACTAATCCATCTTCAGAGATATCAGGCAGACAGTGTATATAGGCAGGCAGGCAGGGTATATAGCAGACTGCAGTGAATATAACACAAGAGGCTCCATTCCAGTTCTGCCTTCTGCTGCTGTTAGACATTTCTAGACATAGGCCCAGGTCTCAGGGGCCAGGAATAATTTTTTTTGGATCTTAATCCTAATTATTTGCTTAAAAAGCAGTCCAGAGAACACCGTTTTTCTGCGCCATTTGCTTGTTGGCACTGCAGAATACAGCCAGGTCCTTTCCATATTACAGCGCTAAAAGTCTAGCTATTTAAAACTGTGGTTTGTCCGTCACACGGGTCACATATAATTGCGCTGAAAATACTGCCATATCTGGCCTCCATGCAAATTTTTTTTCAGTGTGTCAGCAAAGTTTTTGAAACCAGTTTGCTGTTCAAAATAGTTACCTACAGGCCAGGTATTTAAAACTGTGGTTTCTCCATCACATGGATTACATATAACGTCGCTCCAAATTCAGCCATTTGTAGTGAGCATGGAAGATATTGTCCTCCATTTAAAATGGGCAAGGAGCATGGCAAGGAATGGGGAAATAGACGTGATGGTGCATGCAGAGGCCGAGGCCGTGGGCAAGCTGAAATTGTACCACAACAAACACCCACATCTTCTCGCCCGACCTTCCTGTCCCAATTCCTAGGGGACCGCAGCACACCACTATTGAACCCAGAGCAGTGTCAAAATGTTGTTGGTTAAATAGCGGATAATGCTTCCAGTCACTTTGCCACAACTACCACCACCACCCTGTCTTCCACACGGTCAAGTCTCAGTAGCAGTGAGTCTGGACTGCATATTCCTCACCCTGATCCTCCTTCTTCCCACCATGCCGAGTGCCTGGAGACAACTGATCCCACACTTGGACACTCCGAAGAGCTGTTCACTTTTCCATTTATAGATTTGGGCTTCTCGCCCCGGTCCACTTGAAGCCGGGCAAGAAGAGATTGCATGTAGTGATGCTCAAATATTTGAGCAGCCATGGTCACACGAAGGCGACGGTGGTAAAGTGTCACAAGAGGTGGACGATGATGAGATCCAATTGCCAGAAAGTCAGGAGGAGGATCAGGGTGCGGAAGAGTAAGACGAGGTGGTGGATGATATAGTAACTAACCCCAGGCAGGAGGACATGCAGAGCGAAGAGAGAAGCACACAGAGGGAGGGAGGCTGAGCATCCCAACTGGCAGGAAGAAGCAGTGTGATGGCCGCAGACAGAAGGCAGGCAACCTTCCTTGTAATACCAAACACGAAGGAAGTTGCCAGTACATCTGTTAGGTCTTCCGAGTCTGGTTGTTTTTTAAAGACTCTGCCGATAACCCCAAAAAGGCCATTTGCACCACCTGCCAGGCCAGCATCAACAGAGGTGGCAAAGCTAGCAGCCTGGCCACAACCAGCATGATCAGGCACATGGCAGCAATCCACCCGACTTTGTGGGCCATACCCCAGGGCCCAGGAACAGTGTCTGCGGGTGGCACCACTGCTTCTTCCGCTGTGCATACAAGCCAATCTCCTGTCCATGGTGCACACTCTCAAGTAGCAGCATCAGGAAGCACGTCCACGTCCTTGTCCCAGCGCAGTGTTCAGTTGTCCATACCCCAGTCCTTGGAACGCAAGCGCAAATACGCAGCCAACGCCCCACAGGCCACACTACTAAATTCCCACATTTCACGACTGCCTGGGCTCAAAATGTTGCCTTTTAGGCTCGTGGAGACGGAAGCATTCCGCAACCTGATGGCAGAGGCCGTCCCTCGGTACTCGGTCCCCAGCCATCACTATTTCTCCCGGTGTGCTGTCACCGCGTTACACAAGCACGTGTCCCAAAACATTAGCCGTGCCCTCAACAGTGCAGTTACCGGGAAAGTCTACCTAACCACGGACACCTGGGCAAGTGCTTGTGGGCAGGGATGGTACATCACGCTGACGGCACACTGGGTTAACATAGTGGAAGCCGGGACCCAGTCGGACCTTGGGATGGAACACGTCCTCCCGACGTCAAGGATTGCATGCCCTAGGTCAATCAGGGTTGTCCCCACAGTCTACAGCTCCTGCACCTCATACTCCACAGCCTCCATCTCCAAAATGACCACATCAGTCAGAAGCTGGAAGAACTGCAGCACGGCCTGGGCCAAGCGGCAACAGGCTGTGCTGAAGCTAATAGGCTTAAGTGAAAAACTGCACAATGCTGACAAGTTGTGGACAGCTCTGAAAGAGCAGGCAGATCTGTGGCTCACACCACTGAACCTACAGCCAGGCATGGTCGTGTGTGACAATGGCCGGAACCTGGTGGCGGCTCTGAGGCGAGGCAAGCTCACAGACGTACCATGCCTGGCCCATGTGCTTAACCTCGTGGTTCAGCAATTTCTCAAATCCTACCCTGAGCTGCCGGATCTGCTTGTTAAAGTACACCGCCTGTGTGCCCATTTTAGAAAGTCAGCTACAGCTTCCGCCGCCCTTGCCCTGTTTCAGCAGCGTTTGCAGCTTCCGGGTCACAGACTGGTGTGTGATGTCCCCAAGTGTTGGAACTCTACACTGCAGATGTTGGGAAGGATTTGTGAGCAGAAGAGGGCAGCTGTTGAGTACGAGCATCAACAAGGCCGTCGGTATTCAGTTCAGACTCCACACATAAGACCTCAGGAGTGGACATGGATGTCAGACATATGTACCATCCTCCAAAACTTTGAGGACTCCACCAAGATGGTGAGCGGCGATGACGCCATAATTAGCGTCACCATCCCACTTCTCTGTCTTCTGAAACGCTCTCTGCTCACAATCAAAGAGGATGCATTGCAGGCGGAGCACGATGAGATGGAGCAAGGAACCATACAGGGTGATTACACACAGCCCAGCCTCATCTCATCCCAATGTGGATTGGGTGACAATGAGGAGGAGGAGGAAGGACAGGAGCTAGTATCATGCACTATAGACGGTACTACCTGCACAACTGTCATACCGTCTGTTCAGCGTGGATGGCCTGAGGACAGAGAGGAGGTGGAGAGCATGGTCGGTAGTCCTCTTGGTGAGGACACGGAAGTCTTGCCTGTTAGCATTCTGGCACGCATGGCTGAGTTTATGTTACGCTGCCTTTCCCATGATCCTTGCGTTCTCAAAATTTTGGGTGACAGTCATTACTGGTTGGTGACACTTCTAGACCCTTGCTACAAGGAGAACTTTCTATCTCTTATTCCCGAGGTGGACAGGTCTACAAAAATGGGGCAGTACGAGAAGGCCCTTATTGCGGAACTGTTAAAAAAATTCCCATCTAAAAATGCAGGCGGCAGAGGGCACATTTCGTTGGACAACCAAGGACAACAGACGAGAAAGACACAACTTCAATCCAGCAGAGGCAGAGGAACACTGTCAAAGTTCTGGGACAATTTTCTCAGACCCTCCCATCGCACAGGCCCTGAGGCGTGGGGTAGTCTCACAAGGAGTACAAAGTTTGGGAAGATGCTGAGGGAGTACCTTGCCAACCATACCAACGTCCTCCTTGATTCCTCTGTATCTTATAATTATTGGATATCCAAGCTGGATACGTGGAATGAACTGGCTCTCTATGCCTTGGAGGTCCTGGCCTGCCCTGCCGCTAGAGTTTTATCAGAGCGAGTTTTTTGTGCCGCTGGTGGAATTATAACTGATAAGCGCATCCTCCTGTAAACTGAAAATGCTGACAGGCTGACTCTTATGAAAATGAACACGGGCTGGATTGGGCCAGACTTCTCAAAACCACCGAATGATAGCAGCGTAACCTAAACTCAAATCCAGTGTCTTTTTTTGGGAGGTGTATTCCCATGCACCTCTTCACACCCACACATGGGATAAGCTTCTTGGTTTTGGCTATTTACTCTTGTCCTCCTCCTTCTCCTCATCCTTATCCTCCACCACCATATCAAACAGGGTGACCATGGTCCGTGTTGCAACACCCACATAATTTTTTTAAAGGGTGTTTATGATGCCCATAAAAATAATTTTTTATATAGTATGTTCATGTATACCTCCCAGGGGTAAATGTTTGTCAGCCCATACACTAAGTGCATGGGCATTACAAGTATGGGAGACCCGCTCCTTTCTAATCGGAACATTTTTTATGAAGCCCTCCTCCACGTCTCTTCCAAGTGGCATTGGAGTGCCTCCAAATTTTTGGCAACCCTTGCATTCACTGGACAGGCAAACACAATGGGAGATTCCCTTCTAATAATGGGAATATTATTTTCAGGAGGCCCTCTGACCTCCACGTCTCTTCCAAGGGGCATTGGAGTGCCTCCAAATTTTTGGCAACCCTTGCATTCACTGCATAGGCAAACACAATGGGAGACCTACTTCCTAATAATGGGAACATTGAAAATTTGGACGCACCCCAGTACCCCTATAAAAATAGGCTGTGACTTTCAGAGTCCCTCCTTCATAAATGAAACAGGATGTGTCTGATGATATCTCACACACCACATGGCCAGATAAGGTTGTAAAATGTTAAAATGACATTTCCTGGTGAATGCATTTGTCACGGTTTAAAGCAATGCAAAAGTGCAAAAACGCATCAAAAATGCTAAGTGTGAACATAGCCAAAGGTGTGGAGGAGTATTTTTGTTTTTGGTTGTTTATTTTGCTTTATATACAAGTCATTACCCTGGAAAGGATGTTCCTTAACATATTTTCCAGGAAAATCCATTTTGGTTTAGTTTTTGTATGTTTTATTGTCCGTAAAAGTGGCGTAATACCACTGAAAACGTTGTTGACAGAAGGGACTTGGGAATCAGAAATGCTTCCCCATGCTGTTCCCATGCCATTTTAGCACTGTTCCCATCGATTTGGGCAATTTTTAGGGCCCTTTGCTGACCGCCCGGGGAGAACAGCCTGAAAAATGCTCAAGTTTCCCATTGACTTACTTTGGGCTTGCTGCTCGGTTCGAGCACCCGAGTATTCCAATGTGCTCGACCCGAGCATCTAGCACCCAGGCAGTTTAGTGCTCACCCATCACTATTTACTACGTTATCTGGCCATGTGGTCTGTGAGACATGATCAGACTCATTCATACAGTGCTGAAAAGACATGGGAACAGCATGGGGAAGACCCTTGGAAGCATCTCTGACTCCCACGGCACTGCCTAAAACTGTGGTCATCTCATCAAACGTGATCCTATATTACTGCGGTAATAATAGACATTTTTGGCAATGTGACAAATCTTAAACTCCATTTAAAATGGGCAAGGTGCGTGTCTAGGGACGGGGAAGTGGACATTATGGTGATGGTGATAGTGCATGCAGAGGCCGTGGGCAAGAAGAAACTGTGCCTGCTGAGGAAGCACAACAAACACCCACATCATGTCGAACTACCTTCCTGTCCCAATTTCTAGGGGGCCGCAGAACACCACTATTTAAGCCAGAGCAGATTGAAAAGGTTGTTGGTTGGATAGCAGATAAAGCTTCGTCAGTTTGCCACCACCACCACCCTGTGTACCACATGGTCATTCTGAGTAGATGTGAGTCTGGACCACATTATTAATATTACTTTATTGCCATTTATTCTATGGTGCCTTACATGTGAAAAGGGTATGGATCGTAAAAACAATTACAATAATCTTGAACAAAAATGTGACAGTAACTGGTACAGTAGAGGAGAGGACCCTGCCCGCGAGGGTTGACAGTCTGCAAGGGATGGGTGAGGATATAGTAGGTGAGGATAGAGCTGGTCATGCAGCGGTATGATGGAGCGAGAGTTACTGCAGGTTGTACACATGTTGTAAGAGGTGGGTCTTCAGGTGAAGGTTTCCACAGTAGGTGAGAGTCAGAAATGGCAGAAATAGTGGGGTAGAGAGTTCCAGAGAAGGGGGCATGCACTGGAGAAATCTTGTATGCAATTGTGGGAAGAGGAGATAGGAGGAGAGTAGAGAAGGATATCTTGTGAGGATCGGAGGTTGCATGCAGGTAAGTACCGGGAGACTAGGTCACAGATGTATGGAGGAGACCGGTTGTGGATGGCTTTGCATGCCAAGGATAAGGTTTTGTACTGGAGTTTCTGGGCAATGGGGAGCCAGTGAAGGTATTTACAGAGTAGAGAGGCCAGGGAATAGAGAGGGAGCAGGTGGATTAGTCGAGCAATAGAGTTTAGGATAGATTGGAGGAATGCGAGAGTGTTTGAAGGGAGGCCACAGAGCAGGAGGTTGCAGTCATCAAGAAGGGAGATGATGAGGGCGTGTACTAGGGTTTTTTGTAGATTCGTGGATGAGGAATGTGCGGATCCGGGAGATTTTTTTTACTTGGAATCGGCATCTTCCTGACCCTGATCCTCCTTCCTCCTACCATTCTGAGTGCCCTGAGACAACTGATCCCATACGTGGACATTCCAAAGAGCGGTTTTGTTCATCTTTCCATTTATAGATTCTGGCCTCTTGCTCAGTCCATTCAGAAGTGAAAAGAGCTTGGATATGTGGTTTGAAGGAGAGATTAGAGTCCAGTGTTACACCAAGAGCTGTTTACTTTTCCACAACAGACAGGAACAAGCAGAGTGGTGGCCACAGACACAAGGCGGGCAACTGCTCCCCGGAACACCAACAAGACGGAAGTTGCCGGTACAACTGTTAGGTCATTCAGAGTCTGGTTCTTTTGTAAAAACTGTTCAGATAACCCCAAAAAGGCCATTTGCAACACCTGCCAGGCTAGCATCAGCAAGAGCACCAGCACTACCAGTCTGACCACCACCAGCATGCTCAGGCACATGTCAGCAAAGCACCCGGCTAGCTGGGCTGAATGCCAAGGTCCAGAAACAGTGTCTACGGGTGACATCACTGCCTCTTCCACAGTTGTTCGTGCACGCCAATCCCCTGTCCATGGTGCATGCGAACATGCCTCCTGCCCTGCACCAGTCATTGCAGACTTTCAACCATCACTATCCACGTCCTTGTCCCTTTACAGCGTTCAGTTGTCCCTACCACAGTCCTTTGAATGCAAGCGCAAGTATGCAGCTACCCACCCACCCACAGGCTGCAATACTAAACTGTCACATTTCTGGACTGCTTGCACTGGAAATGTTGCCTTTTAGGCTCGTGGAGGCAGAAGCTTTCCACAACCTCATGGTGGCTGCGGCCGGGTGTCCATACTCGGTCCTCAGCCACCATTATTTCTCCCAATATCGTCTCTGCCTTCCACAAGCGCGGGTCCCAGAACTTTACCTGTGCCCTCCCCAATTCACTTAAGTGAGAAGGACAGCCTAACCACAAACACGTGGACAAGTAAATGTGGCCAGGGACGGTATGGAGCCAATTCACAATAAAAAAAAAAAAAAAAAAAAAAAAAACAGCCATAGAGTGTCCAGGAACCTTCACACCTTCCCACACACGTTTCTTAGCCAAGGCTGCTTCTCGGCAGGATTGGACAGGCCCACCAGAGAACCGGACAATCCTCCAGTGGGCCCTGGCTTCTCCATTAGGAGAGTTCATAGCGCAAACCTTGCAGGTTGTGATGATGATGAGGCCATCCATCTCCTTAGTTTTCTGTTACTTGGAATGCAAGCGCAAGTATGCAGCCAGCCAAACAGGCAGCAATACCAAACTGACACATTTCTGGACTGCTTGTACTTGAAATGTTGCCTTTTAGGCTTGTGGAAGTGGAAGCTTTCTACAACCTCATGGCGGCGGCCGGGTGTCCATACTCGGTTCCCAGTCACCATTATTTCTCACGGCACCATTCCAGCCTTCCACAAGCCCTGGTCCCATAACATTACCCGTGCCCTCCCCTGTGCACTTAGTGGGAAGGACCACTTAACCACAAGCACGTAGACAAGTGAATGTGGCTAGGGATGGTACAGAGCCAGTCCCTAGTTAAAAAAAAAAAAAAACAGCCAGAGTTTCCCGGGAACCTTCCCACACACTTTTCTTAGCCAAGGCTGCTTCTTGGCAGGGATGGTCGGACCCACCAAAGAACCGAAGACTCCTCCGGTGGGCCCTGGCTTCTCCTTCAGGAGAGTTCAAAGTTCCGAGGTGAGGTCGTGATGATGATAGAAGCCACCATCTCCTTAGCTTGCTGCTGGTACTTTTCTATGTAAATCAGCTTGGCTCCAACCAGCCTGGAATATTTACAGTGAACTATGGCACAACGCCATGGTATTAGCAGTGCCCCCAGTACCAGTAGTGAAGCTATCCACAATTTCCTTCTCAGTAATTTTATTTGGTAGACTGAGTGACTGCTCAAACACATTAGTTTCTCACAAAGGAGCTGAAGATACTGAATGGTAGTAGGTGCAAGTTTCTCCAGCATGTTAGATATCAGAGGGAGAACATAGAGGGCAGCACAGTGGCTTAGTAGTTAGCACTGAAGCCTTGCAGCGCTGGGGTCCTGGGTTCAAATCCCACCAAGGACAACATCTGCAAGGATTTTGTATGTTCTCCCCTTGTTAGCGTGAGTTTCCCCCTCAGTAAAAAAAAGCAGCCATAGAGTGTCAGGGAACCTTCAAACAGACTTTTCTTAGCCAGGGCTGCTTCTCGGCAGGGTTGGACGGGCCCATCCGAGATTCCTCGGGTGGGTCCTGGCTTCTCCATCAGGAGAGTTCATGATAATGCAAACTTTGCAGCTCCTATGGGTCTCTTGAGGGGGGAGGAGAAAGGTGGGTCCTCAGAATCAAATCCTCTGGTGGGCCCAATGTTTTTCAGTCTGACACTGCTTCTCTGTGAGAGTTGTATTTCACCACAGCCATATTCTTTAGCTTGGTGAAAGGACTGGAATAGAGGGAAACCGTATCTACTCCAGCTGTCATTTCTCTGCCACCAGGTTCCGCCCATTGTCACATACGATCATGCCTGGCTGTATGTCTCCAGCGGTGAGAGCAGCAGATCAGGCTGCTGTGTTACATCTTTCAACAACTCTGCAGTGGTGGCCGGTTTGTCACCTAAGCATTAAGCATATTATCTTCAGCACAGCCTGTTGCCGCTTGGCCAAGGCAGTGCTGCAGTACTTCCAGCTGGTGACTGATGTGGTCATTTCGGAGATAGAGGCCGAACAGGAAGAAGAGGAGGTGCAGGAGCTGAACAATGTGATTACATTGAGGTTACATTGGCGAGTCTGGTTTTCATACTAAAAAGATCCTATTGTGTTTTTATTTTTTTTTTATTTTTTTGTTTACGTCTCTTCAAATGTGTACTGAAGTTTGTCCTAATTTTTGTCAGCCCTTGAAATTGCAGCATATGCAATAACAGTATAGGAGACACACACCTTAATAATGGGAAGGACAGTTCAAATAGATTCTATATTCTAGAATATTAACTGTCTAATCTGAAATTCTTTTAGGGATGAGGTATCACAGTATGGATAGCATATTACATCGATCCAGCTAGGTATTATTGCTTTATACTGGGTGCTGCTGCGCAAAAAAATGTAAAATCTATTCTATTCCATATCGATAACGCTGTTAGATGCATTTACAATAGGGACAGGTGCTGCTAGATGATATCATTACCAGCTACAGATGAGTGTTTATTCTGGTCGCATAAATGTCTTCCACAGTCCATAACTATTTTTTCTTTTATTTCTTTGGCCTTATATACAAGTCATTACCCTGGAAAGAATGTTTCTTAACATTTTTTCCATTTTAGCTTTTTTTTTGTATGGTGTTTTTGTGTCAGTCTCCAAAAGTGGCATAATACTCTGACAACATTGTTCACAGATATGCTATTTGTCAGCAGCCAACTGTGAATAGATTTGAACCCACAACTGCAATACTTTAAATGGACATAACACTTTTTTCTACGGGAAATTAATCCCAGAAAAACTGAGAGTATATTTAGAACCATAAAATAAAATAAACTTTATTAAATCAAAAGAATTGTTTAAAAATATAAAATTCAATGCTTCACAAAAAAGAGGGTGGGCCAATATCACCAAAACAATTACAAAATGATGTTACAGGTAAATATCAAAACCAAGGTAGAGTGTTTTTAACCAGGCTTTGTTGCTGAATGAAATCAAAAAGTATATAATATACATAACTCTATATTTCTATATAGCAACATATTAGCAAGGTATACAGTATATAACAATAGTAATTACTCTTGCATAATATTCATGAAGTTAAACATATATAAATATTGCACTCTTCCCATATTATATCCCAGCAGAGATAAGCATAGTCAGTCTACAACCTATTGGATCAGATATCTTAAACTCGTGCATATGAGATGTCAAATAACAATCACATAATAGATGATTTTTACCTTAGTAAAGTGCTCTGTGCGTGTGCCCGCCCGCTGCCCCCTTTTTTGTGAAGCACTGAATTTTATATTTTTAAACAATTCTTTTGATTTAATAAAGTTTATTTTATGGTTCTAAATATACTCTGTTTTTCTGGGATTAATTTCCCGTAGAAAAAAAAGTGTTCTATTATGTTTGAGTTTAAGACCTAGAATTGTCATATAGGATTCCATTTGTGCCAGGAGGCTGACTTTAAATAGAGTGTAATATTTGGCACGCCCAACAAAATTTCTGTATTATTACGGCAGTCATATGGATCAAGTGCGTCTGATCATTGAAAAAAGTTACTCTGCTTGCACAATAACGTAATATGAATAAAACTGAAAAAAATCTTGCTGTATTCTGTGAACAAGCAAATGGAGCTGTAAAATGGTGTACCATGACACACTGCTACAATCTATAAATGGAGGACAATATTTTCCACTTTCACTACAAATGGCTGGATTTGAACCGCAGTTATATGTGATATGTGTGACGAAGAACTACGGTTTTAAATAGGAGGCCTGTAGTTTACTAATACTATTCTTCACAGAGACCTAGTGTGAATAGCCTGACCAACACACTGCAACAAAATGAAAAAGGAGGCCAATATTTTCCACGTTCAGTTCAAGTTTCTGAATTTTTATCTCTGTAGTATGGAAAAGATCTGGCTGTATTCTCCAGTGCTAACAAGCAAATGTAGAAGAAAAACGGTGTACTCTGGATTGCTTTTTAAGCAAATAACCAGGGTTAAGATAAAAAAAAAATTGCCCTGGTCACTGATACCTGGGGCTATGTCTACAAATATTTGTCACAGCAGGATCAGTCAGAAGTTTAACATGCAATGGACCCTCTTGTGCTGTATCATGCACAGCAGTCTGTCACATACCCTGCCTGCTTTGGTTTTTAAGCAAATAACCAGGATTAAGATTAGAGATGAGCGGTGTTCGACTAGAACTGTTCGCCAATCTCAAATTCGAGCTGTTTTGGGCGGTGTTCGAGTTGTTCGATTTGCAAAAAATTCGGCTGTTCGAGGTTATGTTCGATAACTGTTCGTGCACCAAAAGCGTGTCCTGCATGTCTGGCGCTATTTAGAGCACCAATCATGCAGGGATTGTCTGCCACTCACTGTAATGCCACAGCCATGGTGGTTGTGGCATTACAGTGATTGCCCAAATCGATGGGAACAGTGCCAACAGTGAAACATGAAAAGCTGGCAATTCAGCAGCGGCATACACCTGTACCCGACAATTTAGAACCGAAAGAATAGAGCTTCACACATAGATTAGATAGATATAAACATGTCAGTCACATATATAATAAGTACAGTGACAGTGTTGCTTACTGTACTTGTCATTTAGTGTAAAGGATTTATTTAAAAAAATAATAGTGTTTTCATGCACTGTCTCTTTAAAAAAGCCGGCCGGCAATTCAGCAGCGGTACCCGACAATTTAGAACAGAAAGATAGAGCATCACACATAGATTAGATAGATAGAAACATGTCAGTCACATATATATGAAGTACAGTGATAGTGTTGGTTACTGTACTTGTCATTTAGTATTAAAATAAAGGATTTATTATTAAAAAAATTGGCGTGGGGTTCCCCTTAATTTTAGGCTCTAGCGGAGGTTAAGCAGACGGCTGGGGCAGATGTTTGAAGCCTGGGAAGGGGGTAATACCCACGGAGCTTCCCAGGCTACTAATATCAGCCCCAAGCTGAATACATAGCCTTTACTAGCTATTAAAATGGGGGACCCCCCCAAAAAAATGACGTGGGGTCCCCCCTAATTTAATAGCTAGCAAAGGCTAGGCAGACAGCTGGGGGCTGATATTAATAGCCCAGGAAGGGAGCCATGAATATTGGCCCCCTCCCAGGCTAGAAACACCAGCCGTCAGCCGCCCCAGAAATGGCGCATTCATAGGATGCGCCAATTCTGGCACTTAGCCTCGCTCTTCCACGCTGCCCTGGTGCGGTGGCAGGGGGTAATAGGGTTGGGGTTGATGTCAGCTTATAATGCCAGCTGACATCAAGCCCAGGTTAGTAATGGAGAGGCGTCTATAAGACACCCCCATTACTAACCCCATAGTCAAAGTTAAAAAAAACACAAACACCCAGAATAAAGTCCTTTAATTGAAATAAAGAAACAATCCTTTATTGTTCTAAATTAAACCATACTTACCATCACGCCCATTCCAGCTGAAGCCAACGATCTCCTGAAATAAAAGAAAAATAATAAAGCAACATCATCCTTACCTTTCCATGGTTCCCATGACAGCTTCAGCTCTGCTACATCGAGATGACAGGCTGGACCGCAGCAGAACGCTGCCATCCAGCCTCTCATCCCGCAGACACTGAGAAGCGCAGGCTTGCTTGCGCTGCTCAGCGTCTCTCTGTGACGACATCCAGATGAGCCGAGTTCATGTCCAATGAACTCGGCTCACCTCATGCACGTCACTGACAGCGTGGGAAAATTCTCACGCTGAAGCGGTGAGTGCAGGAGAATTCTCCCATGCTGTCAGTGACGTGCATAAGGTGAGCTCATGTCCAATGAACTCAGCTCACCTCCTGCACGTCACTGACAGCGTGGGAGAATTCTCCTGCACTCAGCGCTTCAGGGTGAGAATTCTCCCACGCTGAAGCGCTGAGTGCAGGAGAATTTTCCCACGCTGTCAGTGACGTGCATGAGGTGAGCCGAGTTCATTGGACATTAACTCGGCTCATCTGGATGCCCTCACAGAGAGACACTGTGGAGCGCAAGCAAGCCTGCGCTTCTCAGTGTCTGCGGGATGACAGGCTGGATGGCAGCGTTCTGCTGCGGTCCAGCCTGTCATCTCGATGTAGCAGAGCTGAAGCTGTCATGGGAACCATGGAAAGGTAAGGATGATGTTGCTTTATTATTTTTCTTTTATTTCAGGAGATCGTTGGCTTCAGCTGGAATGGGCATGATGGTAAGTATGGTTTAATTTAGAACAATAAAGGATTGTGTCTTTATTTCAATTAAAGGACTTTATTCTGGGTGTTTGTGTTTTTTTTAACTTTGACTATGGGGTTAGTAATGGGGGTGTCTTATAGACGCCTCTCCATTACTAACCTGGGCTTGATGTCAGCTGGCATTATAAGCTGACATCAACCCCAACCCTATTACCCCCTGCCACCGCACCAGGGCAGCGTGGAAGAGCGAGGCTAAGTGCCAGAATTGGCGCATCCTATGAATGCGCCATTTCTGGGGCGGCTGACGGCTGGTGTTTCTAGCCTGGGAGGGGGCCAATATTCATGGCTCCCTTCCTGGGCTATTAATATCAGCCCCCAGCTGTCTGCCTAGCCTTTGCTAGCTATTAAATTAGGGGGGACCCCACGTCATTTTTTTGGGGGGGTCCCCCATTTTAATAGCTAGTAAAGGCTATGTATTCAGCTTGGGGCTGATATTAGTAGCCTGGGAAGCTCCGTGGGTATTACCCCCTTCCCAGGCTTCAAACATCTGCCCCAGCCGTCTGCTTAACCTCCGCTAGAGCCTAAAATTAAGGGGAACCCCACGCCAATTTTTTTAATAATAAATCCTTTATTTTAATACTAAATGACAAGTACAGTAACCAACACTATCACTGTACTTCATATATATGTGACTGACATGTTTCTATCTATCTAATCTATGTGTGATGCTCTATCTTTCTGTTCTAAATTGTCGGGTACCGCTGCTGAATTGCCGGCCGGCTTTTTTAAAGAGACAGTGCATGAAAACACTATTATTTTTTTAAATAAATCCTTTACACTAAATGACAAGTACAGTAAGCAACACTATCACTGTACTTATTATATATGTGACTGACATGTTTCTATCTATCTAATCTATGTGTGAAGCTCTATTCTTTCTGTTCTAAATTGTCGGGTACAGATGCTGAATTGCCGGCCGGCTTTTTTAAAGAGACGGTGCATGAAAACACTAATATTTTTTTTAATAAATCCTTTACACTAAATGACAAGTGCAGTAACCAACACTGTCACTGTGCTTCTTATATGTGTGACTGACATGTTTCTATCTATCTAATCTATGTGTGATGCTCTATTCCTTCTTGTCTAAATTGTCGGGTACCGGTGTATGCCGCTGCTGAATTTGCCGGCCGGCTTTTTTAAAGAGAGTGTCTTCTGAGCAGTTTGTCAGCTTTTGGACACCTTTGCAGGTGTTTTCTATGTGTTCTATGTGTTTTTGTTTGCCTGCCATTGGTTTTAACGGTGTTCGACGGTGTTCTAAGGTGTTCGACGAACAGTTCGACGAACAGTTCCTCGAACATCCCGGTGTTCGACGAACCGAACCGAACCCGAACACTACGGGGGTGGCTCAACACTAATTAAGATTAAAAAAAAAAAAAAATTGCCCTAGCCCCTCATACCTGGGGCTATGTCTACAAATATCTGTAGGATCAGCAGCAGCAGGCAGGACGTTCAATGGACCCTCTTGTGCTGTATCATGCACTGCAGTCTGGCACATGCACTGCCTGCCTGCCTGCCTCCTGATATATATATATATATATATATATATATATATATTGTGACAGTGTCACTGGTTTTATATGTGAGGGGAGGTATGTGTCACTCAGGATGCTCTCCTGTGTGAACTAAGACCTACTTTAGTTTTCTGCCAGCGTGTTATATGCTGGTAGGCTTACTCTGTTAAAGGGTGTGCGGTTTTATGGGAATGGCAAAGAGGGCGGGACGCCATTCCCCCTACCTCCCCTCAGGGTGTGGCTGAGCAATGTGTAAAAGCTCAGTCCCTTTTTTTCCTCTGGAGTGTGGTCTGGAGAGGGAAGTCTCCAGACAGAATTGTGGAAGCTGCAGAGCTTTTCACATGGACTTTAGCAGTGCAGTTTATGCTACCGAGAGCGGGCGGAACCCGCTCATCTATGGAATGAGTTATATTTAGTTTTGTTTTTTTTCCTTTAACCCAGAGGGGTCATGTTTGTTTTTCCTGTGAAACCTGCATGAGTTTATGGCTGATAATAAACCAGCAGAAAGGAAACCTGAGAACGTGTGTCCTGAGTCTGCCTCCAGGAGAGCCGAGCGAGTCGTCTTGCCACAGTTGGTGTGAGAGTGCGTGCAGGATTCCAGGAACACGGGTACCTGCTACAAAGGCCGGTGGATGTCCTGGGTGAAGGCCACCAGCCAGCCAGGGAAGTCCAGCAGCATGGAGGAGCTCGTTAAACACCTGGTCCAGGCCCAGCAGAGCATGCAGCAGCAGCACCAGGAGACGACCAAACTGTTGCTTCAGCAGATCCAGTTGCAGCAAAAGTCACAGCAGCAGCACCAGCAGGAGGCACAACAGCAGATACAGCTTTTGGGGGATGCCATCCAGAGCAGGGCAGCCGCCCCACCCCCAGGGCCGACTGATGATTCTCACGTCAAGAAGGCGGTAAGGCGGGCCATGCAGAAGATGACCCCTGGGGATGATGTAGAAAAAAAACCCTATGTTTTTGAGAGGGTGGCTGATCATGAGAGACTTCCTCCAGCACAGTGGGCAGAGGTTCTGGCGCCATATTTATCGGGTGAACCCCAGAAGGCGTATTTTGACTTGGCGCTGCAAGATGCTAAGGAATATGCCAAACTAAAGACAGAGATCTTAGCACGTCTAGGAGTAAATATGGCAGTAAGAGCCCAGCGAGTTCATCACTGGGCGTATGCTAGCAACAAACCCCCTCGCTCGCAGATGTTTGACCTCCTGCATCTTGTTCAGAAGTGGCTACAACTGGAGTCCTCCACTCCGGCCCAGATGGTTGAGCGGGTGGTGATTGACAGGTTCATGCATTCCCTTCCCAAGCCAGTACAGACCTGGGTTGCCCAAGGTGATCCCCAGAACGCAGATGACTTCATCGGCCTGGTAGAGAGGTACCAGGTAGTCGAGAGATCTCTTGGGAAACCGGATGCAGTCACTTCTCCCTACTGGGATACCCAAAAGGGGGCGGGTTCACCACGGAAGGGGTCTAGAGCCACCACTGGGGGACGTCCCACTCCTACTGAAGGTGCCTTTAGAACAGTTGGTAAAGATATAGTTTGCTGGCGGTGTCACAACCTTGGACATGTAGCCGCCAGGTGTCAAATATCCCCTGAGTCCATGGACTGCAGCCTAGGCAGACGGGTCTCCTATTATGCCTATCCAGCCTGTAGCGTGGACTGTCAACCCGGCGAGGGGCCACAGGCGTGTGCAGTGTCCGTTAATGGAGTAAAAGTGCTTGGGCTGTTGGACTCCGGGAGTCTGGTGACCTTGATCAGACCATCCCTTCCCCACCAGTTGATCCCTTCCAAAACCCTGGGCGTTCGGTGCATCCATGGTGACGCCAAGGACTATCTCGTGGCCACAGTAAAAGTGGGGACAGACTGTGGTGCCCAGTCCCATGAAGTCAGGGTAGTAAAGGACCTGATACATCCCGTCATATTGGGCCATTATTTTTCCTTATACTGGGACTTGTGGGGGAAGGGAACTGGACTAAGTAGTATGGGGAAAAGCCAGGTCCTTGAAGAAGAACCCCCGACAAAGTCTCAGATGGAGGAGTTCCCACTGTGCGTCCTTGTCGGGGATGGGGGTGAGACGGTGACCGAGGAGGCCGACCTCCCTGCGTTAGATATGTCCAAAGAGAACTTTGGGACTGCTCAAGTTCGAGTCCTGACCTTAAAATGGGCGTTTGACCAGGTTACTGTTTGTAATGGGGTTGCCCAAGAGCCGGGGGCCGACACCAGATTCACCCACTTTGCAGTGCAGGGGGAGTTACTATATCGGGTGGCCAAACTGAGGGGCAGTGAGATAGTGGAACAGCTGTTAGTGCCGGGGCCATACAGATGGCAGGTGCTAGATATGGCCCATTCACATGTTCTACATGTTCTGGGGGGACACCTAGGGGTCGAGAAAACTCAGGAGGGGATATTGAGAAGGTTTTTTTGGCCAGGGTGTTATCGAGAAGTTCAAAACTATTGTAGGTCCTGCCCCACCTGCCAAATAACCGCTCCCTCCTCCCACTTCCGTAGCCCCTTAGTCCCACTACCTGTGATAGAAGTTCCCTTTGAGAGGATTGCCATGGACCTCATGGGCCCCTTAGTTAAATCAGCTCGGGGCCACCAATATATCCTGGTCCTCATGGACAATGCGACTCGGTATTCGGAAGCGGTTCCCCTAAGGAACATGTCCAGTAAAAGTATAGCCCGAGAGCTGGTCCATATTTTTGCTCGGACAGGTCTACCAAAAGAGATTCTGACAGACCAAGGAACCCCCTTCATGAGCAAGGTGATGAAGGAGCTTTGCAGAGTCCTTCAGATAACTCAGCTTCGGACCTCGGTTTATCATCCACAGACAGCCTAGTGGAACGCTTCAACAAGACCTTAAAGGCGATGCTCAAGAAGGTCGTTGAAAAGGATGGGCGAGAATGGGACTACCTGCTCCCATTTCTGCTTTTCTCGGTCAGAGAAGTTCCTCAAGCCTCCACTGGCTTCTCTCCATTTGAGCTCCTATATGGGCGGCATCCAAGAGGTCTCCTAGACATCGCCAAGGAAACTTGGGAGGCTGAAGTCACACCACACCGGAGTATCATCGAACATGTCACCCAGTTACAGAAGAGAATGTCAAAGGTGATGCCCATCATGAAGGAACACCTCCTCCAGGCGCAGGAAGCCCAGGCGAGGGTCTATAACCGGTCGGCGAGACTAAGACAGTTCCAGCCCGGGGACCGTGTTTTGGTGCTGATCCCTACCATCGAGAGCAAGTTCCTCGCCAAGTGGCAAGGTCCATACGAGGTGGTGGAGAAAGTCAGCGAGGTTAATTATAAAGTCCACCAGCCTGGCCGAAGAAAGGCGCATCAAATATATCATGTAAATTTGCTCAAGCCGTGGCGGGACCGTGAACCTGTGGAAACTCCTTGCCTGGGAGCCGCACCAGAAGGCAAGGTGGAGGAGGTCACTATTGCAGAGACTCCATCATCGGCCCAGAAGCAACAGTGTCGACAATTACTACAGCGGAATCGGGAGCTGTTCTCAGAGTTGCCGGGGCATACTCAAGTGGTAGAGCATGATGTGCTGACAGAGCCGCACGTACGAGTGAATCTGAAGCTGTATCGGATTCCGGAAGCACGCCGGGAGGTGATCTCGGCCGAGTTGAAGAGGATGTTAGACCTCGAAGTAATAGAGGAGTCAAAGAATGGGTGGTCGAGCCCAATCGTCCTCGTGCCGAAACCCAATGGAGAGTGGAGGTTTTGTAATGACTACTGCTGGCTGAATGAGGTATCCAAGTGTGACGCGTACCCGATCTCATCGAGAGGCTTGGACCGGCGAGGTACATCACCACTCTCGACCTGACGAAGGGCTACTGGCAGATCCCCATGTCTCAGATGGCTGAAGAGAAGACGGCTTTCTCAACACCTGATGGGTGTTTTCAATACATGCGGATGCTGTTCGGACTACAGGGGGCCCCAGCCACTTTCCAGAGGGCTATGGATCGGATCCTAGCCCCACATAAGAAGTATGCCGCAGCCTACCTCGACGACATTGTGGTCTTAAGGCCAGACAGGGCTAGTCACCTACCTAAACTACAGGCCATTCTGGACGCGCTAAGGAAGGCAGGATTTACCATAAATCCAAGAAAGTGTGCCATCGGGAAGGAGGAGGCCAAGTACCTGGGCTATGTTGTTGGGAGAGGCGAAATAAAGCCGCAAATCAAGAAAGTGGAGGCAATTCAAACCAGGCCGCAACCAGCAGCACACAGGGGGAGGGAGGCAGAGTACCCCAACAGGCAGGAAGAAGCAGTGTGGTGGCCACAGACAGAAGGTGGGCAACCGTTCCCCGTAACACCAACACGAGGGACGTTGCCAGTAAAAGCGGTAGGTCTTCCAGAGTCTGGAATTTTTTTAAAGACTCTGCTGATAACCCCAAAAAGGCCATTTGTACCACCTGCCATGCCAGCATCAGCAGGGGTGACAAAACTACCAGCCTGACCACCACCAGCATGATCAGGCACATGGCAGCAAAGCACCCGACTTTGTGGGGCGAAACCCAGGGTCCACGACCAGTGTCAGCGGGTGTCACCACAGCTTCTTCCACTGTTGTGCGTGCAATAGAACCCCCTGTTGTGTGTTCAAGGCAATCCCCTGTCCATACTGCATGTAAAGATGCCCCCTCCTCTCAGTCTTCACTTGTTATGGCAGTTTCTCAAGAAACAGCATCAACGTCCACGTCCACGTCCCACCACAGCGTTCAATTGTCCATATCCCAGACCTTTGAACGAAAGCGGAAATTCGCAGCTAACGCCCCATAGGCCACAGTCCTAAATTCGCACATTTCACGACTGCTTGCGTTGGAAATGCTGCATTTTAGACTGGTGGAGACGGAATCCTTCCGCAATCTTATGGCGGTGGCCGTCCCTCGGTACTCGGTCCCCAGCCGACACTATTTTGCCCGGTGTGCCATCCCCGCACTACACAAGCACGTGTCCCAAAGCATCTGCCGTGCCCTCAACAACGCAGTTACTGGGAGAGTCCACCTGACAACGGACACGTGGACAAGTGCTTGTGGCCAGGGACGGTACATCTCTCTGACGGCACACTGGGTAAACATAGTGAAAGCCGGGACCCAGTCGGACCTTGGGATGGAACACATCCTCCCCACACCGAGGATTGCGGGCCCTATGTCAGTCATAGTTGCCCCCACAGTGTATAGCTCCTGAGCATCATCCTCCTACTCCTCATGTTCAGCCTCCATCTCAGATATCACCACATCAGTTACAAGCTGGAAGCACTGCAGTACTGCCTCCGCCAAGCGGCAACAGGCTGTTCTGAAACTCCTAAGCTTAGGTGATAAACCTCACACTGCTTGTGAGTTGTGGACAGCTGTGAAAGAGCAGGCAGATCTGTGGCTGAGACCGCTGAACCTACTTCCCGGCATGGTCGTGTCTGACAATGGCCGTAACCTGGTGGCGGCTCTGAGGCGATGTGAGATCACACACATACCATGCCTGGCTCATGTGCTTAACCTCATGGTTCAGCGGTTTCTTAAATCGTACCCCGAGTTGCCTGATCTGCTTGTGAAAGTACGCCGCCAGTCAGCTCATTTTCGCAAGTCGGCTACAGCTTCCGCCGCCCTTGCTGTGTTGCAGCAGCGTTTGCAGCTTCCGGCACGCCGACTGGTGTGTGATGTCCCCACACGTTGGAACTCTACCTTCCACATGTTGCAAAGGATTTGTGAGCAGAAGAGAGCAGTTGTGGAGTACCAGATGCAACAAGGCCGTCGATATTCAGATCAGACTCCACACATAAGACCTCAGGAGTGGACCTGGATGTCTGACATATGTATCATCCTGACAAACTTTGAGGAGGCCACCAAGATGGTGAGTGGCGATGACGCCATCATTAGTGTCAGCATCCCACTTGTCTGTCTTTTGCAACGC
This sequence comes from Phyllobates terribilis, assembly GCF_046119375.1. Lineage (NCBI taxonomy): Eukaryota > Metazoa > Chordata > Amphibia > Anura > Dendrobatidae > Phyllobates > Phyllobates terribilis. Next base: position 300,143,655 of record NW_027362771.1, read on the forward strand.
TCTCTGCAGAGAATTAAAGAAGAGGCATTGCAGCCAGGGTATGATGAGATGGATCAAGAAGTCATAGCAGGCGATTACACACAGCCCAGCCTCATCTCATCCCAACGTGCATTGGGGGACAATGAGGGGGAGGAGGAGGAGGAAGAACAGAAGCTTCTATAATGCGCTGTAGAAGGTAGTACCTGTACAAGTGTCATACCATCGGTTCAGCGTGGTTGGCCTGAGGACAGGGAGGAAGAGGAGGAGGAGGAGGAGGAGGAGAGCATGGTCAGTCGTCATCTTGGTGAGGACACGGAAATCTTGCCCGTTACCAGTCTGGCACGCATGGCTGACTTTATGTTACGCTGCCTTAACCGTGACCCTCTCGTTGTCAAAATGTTGGGTGACAGTCATTACTGGTTGGTGACACTTTTAGACCCCCGCTACAAGGAGAACTTTCACTCTCTTATTCCTGAGGTTGAGAGGTCTACAAAAATGGGGCAGTACCAGAAGGCCCTTGCTGCAGAACTGTTAAAAAAATTCCCATCTGAACACGCTAGCGGCAGAGGTCACAGTTCGTTGTCAAACCAAGGCGTACAGGCGAGAGAGATGCAACTCCAATCCAGCAGAGGCAGAGGAACACTGTCAACGTTCTGGGACAGATTTCTGACACCCGCCCAGCTTACAGGCCCTGAGGCGCGGGGTAATCTCACAAGGAGTGGAAAGTTTCAAAAGATGGTGAGGGAGTACCTTGCCGACCGTACCAGCGTCCTCCGTGATTCCTCTGTGCCTTTTAATTATTGGGTATCCAAACTGGACACTTGGAATGAACTCGCTCTGTACGCCTTGGAGGTCCTGGCCTGCCCTGCCGCTAGCGTGTTATCGGAGCGTGTTTTTAGTGTCGCTGGGGGAATTATAACTGATAAGCGCACTCGCCTGTCAACTGACAGTGCTAACAAGCTGACCCTTATCAAATGAACAAGGGCTGGATTGGGCCAGACTTCTCATCACCACCAAATGACAGCAGAATAACATAAAGTCAAATCCACTGTGTTATTTCGGGAGGTGTATTCCCATGCACCACTTCACACCCACACATGGGTATACGCTTCCTCATTTCGGCTGCACTTTGCTTTTCCCCTTATCCTCAGCCTCCACCACCACTATACCACCTGGGTGACCGTGTTCCGTGTTGCCAGCATTGCAAGTTCCTCCGTCCTAATTTTTGGCAGCTTTTGCTTGGAAGGCATAGGCAAAGACTATGGGAGACCCACTTCCCAATAATGGGAATAATGGGAATAATGTTTTTAATATGCTGTACTGCATGGCTCTTGTTTGCCAGCATTACAAGTTCCTCCGTCCTAATTTTTGGCAGCTTTTGCTTGGAAGGCATAGGCAAAGACTATGAGAGACCCATTCCCCAATAATGGGAATAATGTTTTTAATATGCTGTACTGCATGACTCTTGAAAGGGGCATGAAAACCATCTTTTTAAGCTACTGCGACCTCCACCACTCTTCCAAGGGGTATTAAAACCATCTTATTAAGCTACTGCGACCTCCACCACTCTTCCAAGGGGCATTGATATTGTCTTTTTATTCCACTGTGACCTCCACGTCTCTTCCAAGGGGCATTTAAATCATCTTGTTAAGCTACTGTGACCTCCACGTCTCTTCCAAGGGGCATTAAAACCGTCTTGTTAAGCTACTGCAACCTCCACCACTCTTCCAAGGGGCATTAAAACCGTCTTGTTAATCTACTTTGACCTCCACCGCTCTTCCAAGGGGCATTAAAACAGTCTTGATAAGCTACTGCGACCTCCACCGCTCTTCCAATGGGCATTAAAACCGTCTTGTTAAGCAACTGCGTCCTCCACCACTCTTCCAAGGGGCATTGATATTGTCTTTTTATTCCACTGTGTCCTCCACGTCTCTTCCAAGGGGCATTTAAACCATCTTGTTAAGCTACTGCGACCACCACCACTCTTCCAAGGGGCATTGATATTGTCTTTTTATTCCACTGCGACCTTCACCACTCTTCCAAGGGGCATTAAAACTGTCTTGTTAAGCTACTGCGACCTCCACCACTCTTCCAAGGGGCATTGATATTGTCTTTTTATTCCACTGTGACATCCACGTCTTTTCCAAGGGGCATTTAAACCATCTTGTTAAGCTACTGTGACCTCCACATCTGTTCCAAGGGGCATTAAAACCGTCTTGTTAAGCTACTGCGACTTCCACCACTCTTCCAAGGGGCATTGATATTGTCTTTTCATTCCACTGTGACCTCCACGTCTCTTCCAAGGGGCATTTAAACCGCCTTGTTAAGCTACTGCGACCTCCACCACTCTTCCAAGGGGCATTAAAATCGTCTTGTTAAGCTACTGTGACCTCCCCCGCTCTTCCAAGGGGGATTAAAACTGTCTTGTTAAGCTACTGCGACCTCCACCACTCTTCCAAGGGGCATTGATATTGTCTTTTTATTCCACTGTGACCTCCACGTCTTTTCCAAGGGGCATTTAAACCATCTTGTTAAGCTACTGTGACCTCCATCACTCTTCCAAGGGGCATTGATATTTCTTTTTATTCCACTGTGACCTCCATGTCTCTACCAAGGGGCATTAAAATCGTCTTGTTAAGCTACTGCGACCTCCACCGCTCTTCCAAGGGGTATTAAAACCGTCTTGTTAAGCTACTGCGACCTCCACCACTCTTCCAAGGGGCATTGATATTGTCTTTTTATTTCACTGTGACCTCCACGTTTCTTTCAAGGGGCATTTAAACCGTCTTGTTAAGCTACTGCGCCCTCCACCAGTCTTCTAAGGGGCAATTAAACTGTCTTGTTAAGCTACTGTGACCTCCACGTGTCTTCCAAGGGGCATTAAAACTGTCTTGTTAAGCCACTCTGAACTCCACAGCTCTTCCAACGGGCATTGAAATGTTGTTTTTATTTACCTCTAACCTCCACGACTCTTCCAACGGGCATTGCATTTCCTCCGAATTTTAGTCAGCTTTTGCTTTTCAATGCTAGGCGAATACTTAGGGAGACCCACTCCCCAATAATGGGTAGAAGGTTTTTAGTATGCTGTAATCCACGTCTGTTTCAAGGGGCTTTGGTTTTCCTCATAATTTTTGGAAAGCCTTCCATTCACTGCTTAGGCCAACCATGTACAGGAGACCCAGTTGCTATAAATTGAAAAAACAGTTTAGTTAAGGCCCTCTGACCTCCATGTCACTTCCAAGGGGCATTGGAGTGCCTCGAAATTTTTGGTAGGCATTGCACTCACTGTATGCCCTATAACTGTGTAGCCGAACCGCTCCTTTTGGTACAGAAACATATCCTACAAGACTTGTGTGGTTGACTGGCCTGATATTGATGTGAATGGTCCCTGTTCCTCCTGCTCTTTCTCCTTTGCCACCACCTCATCCATCATTCATCACCTGAAGCTTTGTTTTAACGGGAGTCTTAGAACTGGGATAGTAGCAGGAAAACATCCAGCAATCCTCAAAGGAGGTAGGATATGCATCAAAACGCTGACCACCTCAGGCCTAGCCACTACTACATACATGCACTTGCATTCCAAGGAACAGAAAGCTAAGGAGATGGATGGTCTCATGATCATGAATAATTTACTCACTGTGTAGGAGGCCGACCACTGCTGCTCTCTACCTTCTGAACTTTGTGTTGAAGCCTGATTGACCAAGGACCCGCAATCCTCTATGTCTGGAGGACGTGTTGCATCCCAGTGTCCAACTGTGTCCCGGCTTCCACAATATTAACCCAGTGTGAAGGCGTCAGTGAGGTGGACCATTCAGTTGTCCATGTGTTTGTGGCTAGGCTGTCCTTCAAATAGGGGCGGCTGGGGACCGTTTATGGACACCCAGCTGCCCCCTGGCGGCTGGGGACCAAGCGTGGACACCCGGCCGCCGGGTGGCTGGGGACTGAGTATGGATACTAGGCCGCCGACGCAGCCATGACGTGGTGGCCAGATTCCGCCTCCACGTGCCTAAAAGGCCCAATTTCAAGTGCAAGCAAGCTAGCAGTATGGTATTGCAGCCTGGGGGTGGGTGGGTGGCAGGCTGCACACTTACACTTGCATTCCAAGAAAACAAAGCAGATGCTAACTTCTATCATCATCATCATGCTCCTCACCTTGGCACTCTCAACTCCCCTGATGGAGAAGCCAGGGCCCACCGGAGGAGTCTGGTTGTCTGGTGGTCTCGGCCAATGCTGCCCTAAAGCAGGCCAGGCTAAGAAAAGTGTGGGGAAGGTTACCGGACAAATAGGGGCGGCTGGGGACCAAGTATGGACACTCGACCGCCCCCTGGTGGCTGGGGACCGAGTGTGGACACCCGGCCGCCGGGCGACTGGGGACTGAGTATGGATACCAGGCCGCCAACGTAGCCATGACGTGGTGGTCTGCGTCTGCCTCCACAAGCCTAAAAGGCCTCATTTCAAGTGCAAGCAAGCTAGCAGTATGTTATTGCAGCCTGGGGGTGGGTGGGTGGCAGGCTGCACACTTACGCTTGCATTCCAAGAAAAAAAAGCAGATGCTAACTTCATCATCATCATCATGCTCCTCACCCTGGCACTCTCAACTCCCCTGATGGAGAAGCCAGGGCCCACCGGAGGAGTCTGGTTGTCTCGTGGGCTCGGCCAATGCTGCCCTAAAGCAGGCCAGGCTAAGAAAAGTGTGGGGAAGGTTACCGGACAAAGAGGGGCAGCTGGGTACCAAGTATGGACACTCGTCCGACCCTGGTGGCTGGGGACCGAGTGTGGACACCCGGCCGCCGGGCGACTGGGGACTGAGTATGGATACTAGGCCTCCGATGCAGCCATGATGTGGTGGCCAGATTCCGCAAGCAAGCAGTATGGTATTGCAGCCTGGGGGTGGGTGGATGGCAGGCTGCATACTTGCGCTTGCATTGCAAGGAATGGGGAGGTACAATTGAACACTACCCTGGGACAAGGACTTGCACGGGGATAGTTGCAAGTCTGCATATTCTGATGCGGCAAGGATCACTTCTGATGGGCACACTTTTAGGCAGTGACCTGGGTGTCAGAGATGCTTCCAGGGGTCTTCCCCATGCTGTTCCCATGTCTTTTTGGCACTGTATGCATGTGTCACACAGCACATGGCCAGATAAGGTTGTAAAATGTTAAAATGACATTTCCCGGTGAATGCATTTGTCATGGTTGAAAGCAATACAAAAGTGCAAAAACGCATAAAAAATACTACTTGTGAACATAGCCCAAGGTGTGGAGGAGTATTTTTGTTTTTGGTTATTTATTTTACCTTATACACAAGTCTTTACCCTGGAAAGGAAGTTCCTTAACATATTCCACAGGAAAACCATTTCAGTTTCGTTTTTGAACGTTTTATTGTGAGCCCGTAAAAGTGGCTTAATTCCTGGGGCGATCCCCATGCTGTCCCCATGTCATTTGAACACTGTCACTATCGTTTTGGGCACTTTTTAGGCTTTCTACAGACTGCCGGGGTTGCCGCCGCAAAAATGCTCGGGTCTCCCATAGACTAACATTGGGCTCGTTGCTCGGGTCGAGCATCCGAGTATCACGGTGAGCTCGGCCCGAGCTTCGAGCACCCGAGTATTTTATTGCTCGCTCAACACTATTAAGGACCTTCCAAACAGGAAGTGTCTGTGTCATGTGACTAACATGTGATCCCTGGATTTAAAGATTCCTGCAGGAGCATCATAGAGGGGCGTGTCCTGTCTTAGAAGCAATGCTAGGGAGTGCTACATGCCATAGAGGAGTAGAAAAGGGGCGGGCCACACATTCAGGCTCCCTATACTCCATATAACTTGAATAGAAGCTTGTAGCTGGGAGTTTGTGAGAGATACATGTGCTCCTTATGGACAATATATGCTACACTTCAGGAAGAGGAAGACATATTTTGAGTGGGGATCATGCATTATTAAGGATATATAAGAGGCAGGTACCAAGACTAGAAGTTAGCAAATATTTCTATTTATTACTATTTCTTTTTATCATTGTCTTACTCTATGCAGATATAACTAGATGATTATGCTCCCATCTACACTATTGCTTCTCTTGTGGTGCTACCACACTAATTACCTCAATCCCTTTTCTCAGGTACTCTCCCTTACCTTACCCCTCCCACTGCTCTGAAAATCCCCCGGAGATCTCCATGACTGAAACTTGGGACGTCTCACTCCATCTAGTAATAAATCAGTGACCTATGCCTGGAACCCTCCCCATTTCTCTTATGGCAGTTCCTGTATCCTTTTCTCCCACCTTGATTACATCAGCTTGTATGTCTCTACCTTTTGATTTTAATTGTCTATGTACCATGTTACATACTATATATCTTATCACTGCTGTATTTCCTAGTTAACTTACTGGAGGACGTTTTTTATTAGGTTAACAATGACATCTGTACTTAGGAATGCATCGTTATAATGATTCTTCTATTTGTATGATATGTATGAATCTATGCAGCAATCTGACTGCCTTTTTGTTTATACCCATTTATCCCTTTCCCCTTTCAGTTCTGATGAAGGTCTGTATCAGGACCGAAAACGTTTAACACTATATCAATGCAAATAAAAGGAACTTATTTTCAAAGAGTGCCAAGTTTTTCTGCTCTATAGGTCCTTTTAGACCTTCGCGAGCTGCCGCGAGCCAGGACGTATCGCAATGGAGACCGGGGGCCATCAGAAGGTAAGTATAATGTATATTTTTTATTTAATTATTTTTTTTTTTACAGGTACTATGGTACCCGGGTCTGGAGGAGAGTCTCCTCTTCTCCAAACCATGGGTACCATCCGCACATTGAACCGCATGATATCTGCATGATATCCACATGTGAACATGTAGTGATGCAGATATCATGCGATTCAATGCAAGTCAATGGCGGTGAAAACACTGCGATTCCGCAAAATAATTGGTAGTGCTGCGTTTTTTTACGCAATGATAATAGGCAGCAGAAATTTCCGCAGCATGTGCACAGCACATGCGGATTATCATTGGGGAACATTGCAGACCTTCTACCAAGTGTTTTTTAAGCGTTAGTGCAGCGGAATTGCCACTGCGGAAACGCTTAAAAAATGCATAGTGGGCACACAGCCTTAGTATAAATCACGTGTTTTTCTCTCAGTAGCAAAATCATTGTTGCGCGGTGTAATATATTTTATAAACTGTAAGTGATTTTGGCTAATTTCATCATGTGTCCTTGAATTACATATTGTGCATAATACTTATTATAGTTTTATTAAAAAAGAACAGTTCTTTCAGTTTATTCTGAGAAACTATTGTCTGCAGGAAAATTAATTTGTCAAAAGTTCTGTTGTTTGCAAATAGAAGCTAGATTTTAGTCTCACATCAGCAAGCCTACTATTTCATTCTGTGCATTATCCTTTTTCAAAGTAATGGCTAGACTTGGATTTCAGTATGAATGCAAACACAAGAGAGCTTTCTGCAAAAGTAAATACAGTTTGTAAAGCAAGCTATTGCTTTTCATATAGCAACTGCCTTGGACAATTATATAGAACGTTGATATTGTAGTTTTATCACAAGCTACAAGCAAATTGTGTGGATGTTGGGTTCAAAGATAATTTGCATTTGTGCCACCTATGGTATGTTTCATTTCCTTGATGAATTACATCCTTTAATTCTTTAGTCTGTTTTGTGGAGAAAAGAAAATCAAGTGCATTTACTCGGCACACAAATCTAAAGCCGTAATTGTTTTGCTTTCATAAACTGTCATTCCCTGTAGACAAGTCTTTCTTCATTCTTTCTTACATCTGAGTACATTTAGGTTGTGAAGCTGCTCAGAATAGCCACAGCAATAAATCAAACCTCTCATCTTCCCTTCACTGTTATTGCTTCTCTTTCATTTTAATTCCATGCACAACATGATATTTTATGGACTACAGTGGGATTATGCTCCTTAAAAATGGCTGTCTAAGATTTTACAGTCAAACTCCAGAGGGATTTCCTGCTTAAAAAATGTGAAATGATCTGTATAGAATAAGATCTGATTATGTTACTTTGAAAAAAAGGGGCCAATTTATTAAGACTGGCATTGTGCATGCTAGTCTTAATGACGGACTTACTGCAGTATTAGGCACCAAATTCATAAAAGAAAACCTTTCACCAAATTTTTCATGTTGGATTGGAAGCCTCTCTGTTGCAGAAATATTAGAAATCAATGTATTTGGCACCTAATGAGTTAACTTTTGGTAAATCCAAGTTGGTGTTACCAAGATAGTTTTCACTGGGGGGTGCATGTACTTCTTCCCCTTGTATAATGCTGATTAATCATAAGCAGGCAGCAACAACTGAAAACCACCACAGCTTAGAGCAGGTATCTTAGTGTGAGATGTAATCAGCAATCACACATATGTCTGTTGTGCTCAAGCAACTTGTAATTATTCTGCAGAGAGAAGACGGCAGTCATTAAATCTCACACTGACTGTTCTGGGCTACTACTGTATTAAATGTAATGACTCCCTGCTCTGATCTCACTGCAGAGCAAGTACAAGATGCTCTGAGCACAACAGACATAAGTTTGACTCATCTCCAGACAGGCAGTGTGGAGGACGGCCAGTACAGCTGAGCTTACATTGCTCGGAGAGGAGAAGAGCTAATAGAGCGGTTTGTAATGTGACACCGCTAAACTCAGCTGTGCTGCCTCTTCACCCACACTGACTCATACAGGGGGTTATACAAAGAGATCAGGCTGTCTCTCCTTATATCTCACATGCTGAGAAAACTGCTTTAAGTTAAGGTGGGGGCTTGTTATTTTCTTTTACTGTTGCTGCCTGCTTCTGATTGGTCAGCATCATACAGCAGGAAGACATACATGCCTCCAGTGAAAACTATCTGATAATACCCACTGAGACTTAAAAGCTAACTTATTAGGTGCCAAATACTTTGATTACTAATTAGAGATGAGCGTTGTTCTACTCGAACTGTTCACCAATCTCAAATTCGAGCTGTTTTGGGCGGTGTTCGAGCCGTTCGGCGAACACGAACGATTTGAGAAAAATTCGGCTGTTCGAGGTTATGTTCGATAACTGTTCGTGCACCAAAATCATAACTGGATTTTTTCTCAGTAATGATGAAAATTAATGTTAATACACAGTTTGAGTGTACAGCGGGGTGGGGGGAGGGGCAGGGGATGGATCTCTGCAGGAATAATGAAGATCTCCATTTTTTTTTCTCTTTCCCGCATTTACAGTGGGGAGGTGCAATCTGTCAGCCTATCAGCAGCGCACACACGGAGCGAAGTGCTTTTTTTCACACAAGCAAGGGCATGTGTCATTGGCAGTGTATGTCACATGTCCTTGCCCTATAAGACCAAGCCATTTTCCCCGTCGCCACCATTTTCTCACTGCTGCAGCTGCGTGTTAGACGGCACCGCTGTTGCTGTGTGCGCTATACCTTGTTAATTTCAAGCCAATTTTCGCACAAATCTACAGATAGCTTGGGAGTAGGGAATAGTTGTGATTGCAGTCCTTTTAAGGACTAGGTTACAGCATTTCCTATGACTTTTATCAGGCAGGTCTGTGCTCTTAAATAGATAGGTTGTGGGAGTAAAGACTAATTGTAATTGGAGTCCTTTTCAGGACTAGGTTACATCAGTTCCTATCAGTTTTTGCCAGGCAGGTCTGTGCCAGTGCTGTGCAAGTTTTTTTCACAGCATTTGGCTGAATCTAGCAAAGCTAATCCTTTTTGGCCTATTGCAGAGTGTGTTAGTCAGTGGAGTAGCCTATCTGTGTTGCAAGATATACCACCTGTGTATAGAATACCAATTTTTTTACTGCACCTAGTGAAGTAAAATCTTTTGGGCATAGCATCATTCTATTAGTCCATCTATACTGACCTCCATCAGGTTGCAAATTGAATATAATTTTTTTCTGCATCTAGCTCTGAAAAAATATTTGGCCTTCTAGCAGTGTGTGGGACTTTCTCTATTAGTCCATCTATACTGACCTCCATCAGGTTGCAAACTGAATATCATTTTTTTCTGCATCTACCTCTGAAAAAATATTTGGGCTTCTAGCTGTGTGTGGGACTTGTTCTATTACTCCATCTATACTGACCTCCATCAGGTTGCAAATTGAATATAATTTTTTTCTGCATCTAGCTCTGAAAAAATATTGGGCTTCTAGCTGTGTGTGGGACTTGTTGTATTAGTCCATCTATACTGACCTCCATCAGGTTGCAAACTGAATATATTTTTTTCTGCATCTACCTCTGAAAAAATATTGGGCTTCTAGCTGTGTGTGGGACTTGTTCTATTAATCCATCTATACAGACCTCCATCAGGTTGCAAACTGAATATAATTTTTTTCTGCATCTAGCTCTGAAAAAATATTTGGCCTTCTAGCAGTGTGTGGGACTTTCTCTATTAGTCCATCTATACTGACCTCCATCAGGTTGCAAATTAAAAATAATTTTTATCTGCATCTAGCTCTGAAAAAATATTTGGGCTTCTAGCTGTGTGTGGGACTTGTTCTATTACTCCATCTATACTGACCTCCATCAGGTTGCAAATTGAATATAATTTTTTTCTGCATCTAGCTCTGAAAAAATATTGGGCTTCCAGCTGTGTGTGGGACTTGTTGTATTAGTCCATCTATACTGACCTCCATCAGGTTGCAAACTGAATATATTTTTTTCTGCATCTACCTCTGAAAAAATATTGGGCTTCTACCTGTGTGTGGGACTTGTTCTATTAATCCATCTATACAGACCTCCATCAGGTTGCAAACTGAATATAATTTTTTTCTGCATCTAGCTCTGAAAAAATATTTGGCCTTCTAGCAGTGTGTGGGACTTTCTCTATTAGTCCATCTATACTGACCTCCATCAGGTTGCAAACTGAATATAATTTTTTTCTGCATCTAGCTCTGAAAAAATATTTGCCCTTCTAGCAGTGTGTGGGACTTTCTCTATTAGTCCATCTATACTGACCTCCATCAGGTTGCAAATTAAAAATAATTTTTATCTGCATCTAGCTCTGAAAAAATATTTGGGCTTCTAGCTGTGTGTGGGACTTGTTCTATTACTCCATCTATACTGACCTCCATCGGGTTGCAAATTGAATATAATTTTTTTCTGCATCTAGCTCTGAAAAAATATTGGGCTTCTAGCTGTGTGTGGGACTTGTTGTATTAGTCCATCTATACTGACCTCCATCAGGTTGCAAACTGAATATATTTTTTTCTGCATCTACCTCTGAAAAAATATTGGGCTTCTAGCTGTGTGTGGGACTTGTTCTATTAATCCATCTATACAGACCTCCATCAGGTTGCAAACTGAATATAATTTTTTTCTGCATCTAGCTCTGAAAAAATATTTGGCCTTCTAGCAGTGTGTGGGACTTTCTCTATTAGTCCATCTATACTGACCTCCATCAGGTTGCAAATTGAATATAATTTTTTTCTGCATCTAGCTCTGAAAAAATATTGGGCTTCTAGCTGTGTGTGGGACTTGTTGTATTAGTCCATCTATACTGACCTCCATCAGGTTGCAAACTGAATATATTTTTTTCTGCATCTACCTCTGAAAAAATATTGGGCTTCTAGCTGTGTGTGGGACTTCTTCTATTAATCCATCTATACAGACCTCCATCAGGTTGCAAACTGAATATAATTTTTTTCTGCATCTAGCTCTGAAAAAATATTTGGCCTTCTAGCAGTGTGTGGGACTTTCTCTATTAGTCCATCTATACTGACCTTCATCAGGTTGCAAATTAAAAATAATTTTTATCTGCATCTACCTCTGAAAAAATGTTTGGGCTTCTAGCTGTGTGTGGGACTTGTTCTATTACTCCATCTATACTGACCTCCATCAGGTTGCAAATTGAATGTAATTTTTTTCTGCATCTAGCTCTGAAAAAATATTGGGCTTCTAGCAGTGTGTGGGACTTGTTCTATTAATCCATCTATACAGACCTCCATCAGGTTGCAAACTGAATATATTTTTTTTCTGCATCTAGCTCTGAAAAAATATTTGGCCTTCTAGCAGTGTGTGGGACTTTCTCTATTAGTCCATCTATACTGACCTCCATCAGGTTGCAAACTGAATATTTTTTTTCTGCATCTACCTCTGAAAAAATATTTGGGCTTCTAGCTGTGTGTGGGACTTGTTCTATTAGTCCATCTATACTGACCTCCATCAGGTTGCAAGTTGAATATAATTTTTTTCTGCATCTAACCCAGCCAATAGTTTTGGCCTAATACCACAGTTTGGCCACTCAGCTCTGCTCGGTTCCCATCCATTGTTTTTTTATGCAAACAACTCCAGAGTTGTGAATTAGTTAACCACCAAAATGAGTGGCAAAAGGCCTGCTGCTGGTGGAAAGGGGAATAGGCGTGTTGGGAAGGGGAAAAAAAGGTTGTGTCCGTGGGGTAGGTGTTAAAGCAACAGCAACATCTGCAGAAGAAAGACCATCTTCCAGCCAAACTAAAATGTCTACTTCTTTTAGCGGACAATGTGATAAGATCCCTTTCTTATGGCCACGCCAATCGCTACAAATTCCAGATGAGGCACAAAAACAGCAGGTGCTTCAACGGATATCAAGTGCTCCTTTAAGTGGGCTCTCCTCGACATCAACTTCAACATCACAAATACTCCAGTCCTCAAAGGTGTCACCCCAATCGCACTTGCTTCCTCACAACTCCCAAATCTCCAGCTGCCCGTCTGAGTATGAGGTAGAACAGATGGTTGAGTCTGCAGAGCTGTTTACTCATACTATAGCCTGGGAATCAGAGGTCGACTCCAGCGCTTCTGTGAATCCAAATGAGGAAATGATCTGCACTGATGCCCAGAATCTTTATGAGTCGGATCCAGGACCAGACGCAGAAGGTTCTGGCCATAATGTAGACCCTCATTCCCAAACTGTAACTCCTGTTGGTGGAGACAATGAGGAAGACGATGATGAGACTCAAATACCTGATTGGAGTGACAACTTTAGTTTTTTGTCAGGGCAGGAACAGGTTGGCTCTGAGGACGACGGGTGTGATAACGCACAGGGTGATGATGATGAGGTTGGAGATCCCACTTACTGTCAACCCACAGTCAGCCAAGAGATGAGGTCAGCAGAGGAGGTGGAGGAAGATGCTAGTGACGACGAGGTCAGGTTGCGCCTTCCTGGACAGAGATGTAGTACTGGAAGCACGTCAACAACTGCATCCTCAAACACAACTCTGCCTCTCACCACAAGTCGTGGTGGCTCTTCAGGTCGCATGGGTGCTAAGCCTTGCATAGCCTGGGCATTTTTTCAGATCGATAAAGATGACCCAACTCGTGTTATCTGTAACATTTGTCAGCAAAAGCAAAGTAGAGGCCAAAAAATACATAGTTTGAGTACTTCATGCATGAACCGGCACATGGACATGAAGCATAAGTTGCAGTGGGAAGCTCAGTGTGCTACAATGCGGCCTAGCCGGCCGGGCCAACCACCGTCTGCCATATCTTGTGCATCCGCGGCCTCTTCATCCTCTGTGACTGGGGGGACAGCAGTCACACCTGTTTTGGGGCGCAGACCTGCCACCTCTTTACCCACAACAGCCAGCGTGATTGGCAGGTCATCATTTTCTTTGGAGGTGGTAACACCAGCTGGTGTTGAGCGCTGTCCGACATCGATAGCACCACCTTTGGATCAAGGCAACCTAACATGTCCGCCTGCATCTTCCTCACAGACCGGCAGTTTGCTGGGGACTCCCTTATGAACCCCGTCTAAGCACAATAGCCAGCCCCCGGTCCCTCAGATGTGGAAAGTAAAAGAACATTTCCTCCTAGCCATGAGAAAGCTAAGAGGTTGAATTTCACCATCTGCAAGCTCTTGGCTACAGAAATGCTGCCTTTCCGCCTGGTGGACACAGAGGATTTTCGAGACCTTATGTCCGTCGCAGTGTCCCAGTACCAGATGCCCAGTCGGCACTACTTCTCAAAGAAAGGTGTGCCTGCGCTCCACCAGCATGTCGCACACAACATCACCGCTTCTTTGAGAAACTCTGTGTGTGACAGGGTGCATTTCACCACAGACACTTGGACGAGTAGGCATGGACAGGGGCGTTACATGTCGCTGACTGGGCACTGGGTAACTATGGTGACAGCAGGACAAGGGGCTGCTGTCCAAGTCTTGCCGTCCCCACGAGTTGTGCGTCAATCCTCTTTATGTCAAAGTTCCTCCACTGCTTCTGCCTCCTCAACCTCCTCTCGGTCTTCCACCTGCACCCAAAGCCTGTCTGGTCATGCCACAAGCTTTCTAACTGCGCAGAAGGGATCCTGCACACCTCCTTACTATGCTGGCAGTAGGGCTCAACGTCATCAGGCGGTTTTTACTTTGAAATGTCTGGGAAATGTGAGTCACACAGCTGAGGAGTTGTGGTCAGCTCTGGAGAACCAATTTCATGAATGGTTGTCTCCACTGGACCTGAAACCAGGAAAGGCCGTGTGCGACAATGCTGCAAACCTGGGTGCGGCCCTTCGCCGGGGCAATGTCACACACGTGCCTTGTATGGCTCATGTGTTGAACCTGGTTGTCCAGCAATTTTTAGCCCACTATCCCAGACTAGATGGCCTTCTGCAGAGGGCACGGTCGCTGTGTGCTCACTTCCGCCGTTCGCATCCCGCAGCTCAGCGACTTACATCTCTACAGAAGTCGTTGGGCCTGCCACTTCACCGGCTAAAATGCGATGTGCCTACCTGGTGGAATTCAACTCTGCACATGTTGCAGCGACTGTGGCAGCACCGACAAGCCCTGGTGCAATACGTTCTAACGTATAGCCTGGGCCAACGAGATCCAGAGGTGGGGCAAATCACGCTGGAGGAGTGGTCTCAGATCAGGGACCTATGCACCCTTCTGCACAGTTTTGAAATGGCTACGAAGATGTTTAGTGCTGACGATGCCATTATCAGCATGACTATTCCGGTGATTTACATGCTGGAGCACATGTTAAACAGAATTCGGAGTCAGGTGGTGGCACAAGAGGAGGTGGAGGAAGTAGAGGAGGAGGAGTTGTATGCGGAAGGGCTAACATCTGCAAGGTCCAGACGGTCGGCAGCACCAAGGCGGCAGGCATGTGAGGGTGAGGGAGATGGTTTTACCAGGGCGCATGGTAGCAGCCAAACTAGTGAGGAAGGTGCAGGAGCCCAGGAAGAAGTGGAGGACGAACTGATGGAAGACTCATCAGATGAGGGAGACCTTGATCACATTTCTGTTGTGCGAGGTTGGGGGGAGAGGACAGAGGAAGGAAGCATGATTGTTACCTCACCACCAACACAACAGGGACTTGGTGCTCCTGGATGCGCAACACACATGAGTGCCTTCTTGCTGCACTACCTGCAACATGACCCTCGAATTGTGAGAATTAGAAATAATCCTGACTACTGGGTTGCCACACTGTTAGATCCCCGGTACAAAAGTAAATTTGCAGAAATTATTCCTGCCATAGAAAGGGATGCACGCATGCAGGAGTATCAGCAGAGACTGTTGCAGAATCTTACATGTGCTTTTCCACAAAACACCAGTGGTGCACGTAGTGAATCTCACAGTTCCAACTTGCTAACCGTGGGACCGTCAAGTGTTCAGCACTCAAACCGTAACAGAACAACAGTATCTGCTGGTAACATCAATTTTGCGGAATCATTTCACCACTTTTTTAGCCCATCCTTTGCAAGGCCACAGGAGACAAGAAGTTTGACACATAGTCAACGCCTAGAGACGATGGTACAGGAGTATCTCCAAGTAAACATTGAAGCCATGACTGTGTCACTGGACCCTTGCTCTTTTTGGGCTTCCAATCTGGATAAATGGCCGGAGCTAGCCACTTACGCCTTGGAGATCTTGTCATGCCCCGTAGCCAGCGTTCTGTCTGAACGTGTGTTCAGCGCTGCTGGTGGTGTGCTGACAGATAAGCGCACGCGGCTCTCCACTGATAATGTAGACAGACTCACGTTCATAAAGATGAACAAATCATGGATCCGAAACGACTTTTCTACCCCTGTGTCATCCTGGGGAGAGTAAAAGCTTGATGATTGGTTAAAATCACTGTACCAACCGTTTTAAGCTTTCAAATTACTAATCATGTTTATATGTATCTTGGCTGGAAAATAATTTGGGCTTTGTAGCAGTGTGCAGCACTGATTCTATTAGGCCATCTATAATAAGCTCCACCAGATTTAAAATTACTAATCATGTTTATCTGTATCTTGACTGGAAAATAATTTCGGCTTTGTAGCAGTGTGCAGCACTGATCCTATTAGGCCATCTATACTAAGCTCCACCAGATTTAAAATTAATAATAATTTTTAGCTGCATCTAGCCCGGAAAATAATTTTGGGGCTCCGAGATGCGCAAGACACATAAGTGCCTTCTTGCTGCACTACCTGCAACATGACCCTCATATTGTCAGAATTCGAAGTAATCATGACTACTGGGTTGCCACACTCTTAGATCCCCCAAACTTTTCGATGAACCTTTTCATTTTAATAAAGACCCAAAAAATGGTCATTTTTGAAATTATAAGCATTAGCAGGTTATTAGAAACTGAAATCAAACAGTTTTCAACTCAAAACTTTATTCTAGGTGATGTTACATTTTCACATAGGACCCCTTGTTCGAAAGGAGCTTCTGAACTCTCTCGTCCATTGAATTTGTCAGGTTTTGGATGGTTTCTGCTTCAATTGTTTTGCATGAGGACAGAATACCCTCCCAGAGCTGTTGCTTAGATGTGAACTGCCTCCCGCCATCATAGACACTCCTTTTGATGAGGTTCTGAATGGGGTAGAGATCAGGGGAGCATGGGGGTCACACAATAAGTTTGTCCCCTTTTATGCCCATATCAGCCAGAGATGCAGATGTTTTATGTGCAGCATGAGATGGTGCATTATCATGCAAAAAAATGATCTTGCTGTGAAATACACGGTTCTTCTTCTTGAACCATGGCAGGAAGTGCTGTTTGAGAAAATCCACATACATTATGGAGTTCATCTTTAGCGCCTTCAGGGATCCTAAAGGGGCCGGCAATCTCTCTCCCCATGATTCCAGCCCAAAACATTACTCCACCTCCTCCTTGTTGGCGCTGTAGCCGTGTTTGCGTGGGGTGTCCATCAACCAGCCATCCTCCACTCCATCCATCTGGACCATCGAGCGCTGCACGGCACTCATCCGTGAACAAAACAGTTTTGAAATCAGTCTTCATGTAATGTTTGGCCCACTGGAGCCGTTTCTGCTTGTGTGAAGTGGATAGAGGAGGTCGACAGGATGGCGTATGCACAGCTGCAAACCTCTGAAGGACCCTGCATCTTGTTGTTCGGGGGACGTTGGAGGCACCAGCAGCTTCAAAAACTTGTCTGCTGCTATGACAAGGCTTTTTTGCCGCTGCTCTTTTAACCTGACGTAATTGCCTGTAGGAAAGAGTCCTCAATTTGCCCTTATCAGCACGCACACGTGTGTACTGTGAATCAGCTACATACTTCTTGATTGCCAAGACACTTCATCCTGATCATCGCACAATGTTGATTGTAGTCATGCCTTGACCTAAACACTCCACAATTTGTTGCTTCTCAGCAGCCGACACATCCTTTTTCTTTCCCATTTTGGCAGAAAATGTAGGCTGCTTAATAATGTGAGACAGCCTTCTTAAGTAGTCTTGCCTTTCATTGGACACACCTGCCAAACTAATTAGCACAGGTGTCTGCAATTGCTTACAGTGATATAAAGAGCCCTGACACACATCACCATCAATGAGTTTAACTGACAAACAAACAAATTCTTCCCTTATCACTCCTAAACACTTTTTGCATAATAATTTGGAACACAGTGTACATGTGC
This sequence comes from Phyllobates terribilis, assembly GCF_046119375.1. NCBI lineage: Eukaryota > Metazoa > Chordata > Amphibia > Anura > Dendrobatidae > Phyllobates > Phyllobates terribilis. The sequence goes on from NW_027362771.1 coordinate 300,161,467, forward strand.
TTTTCCACAAAACACCAGTGGTTCACGTAGTGAATCTTACAGTTCTAACTTGCCAACCGTGGTCTGTATGGAGTTGTTCAATAAAGGGCCCAAAATTAAGATAACATAGATGGGAGAGGTCTCTATGAATAGGAATTCCTAAGTATTTGATACCCTGTGAGGGCCAGGCAAAGGGAAAGTTGGACTGGATGGAATCCTATATGGATTTGGGGAGGGAGACATCGAGGGCCTCAGACTTCGCTGCATTGATTTTAAAATTTGACCATGTAACAAAGTGATCTATTTCAGCCATAACAGCATGGATGGATATATGTGATTGAGTGATATATACTAGGACATCATCGGCAAATAGAGAGCACTTGTACTCGGTGCCTCCCACCTCAATCCACCTAATATTGGGGTTATGGCGAATTGATGAGAGCAGGTGCTCCGTCACTAGGATGTATAAGAGAGGGGACAGAGGACATCCCTGCCTTGTCCCATTGGTGATTGTGAAAGGTGATGAAAATGTTCTGATGCACCCCCTGGGCCTTGGGACACCCGGAGCCGGACCCTTTTTGGTGGATGCTGGTGGTTGTAGTCTTCGTGGCAGCGACCCGGTTCCGTGGCTCAGGGTGGTCAAACCAGTGGCGGAACTATTTATGTGGTTTTGATGTTTAAATGTCCGACTACGCCACCCGTGGATTGCGGTCAGAGTGAACCACCGCTGCAGGGCAGACTGCTGAGGCTGGTGTTGTGGGTGCAGCAGAGCGTAGCATAACTCCCCACGGGAGGAGTATAGCCTCAGTGCAGTGTATGCGGAGGATGGGGGTGATGGTGCAGGGCAGCAGCAGTAACGACACGGAGTCAGTGATGCAGTCCAGGGCCTTTACTCACAGTTCTTATTATCCAGACCACGTCTGCAGGTAACGGCTGCCCACGTCGTACTGTGCTCACCAGGTGAGGGGCTCAGACAACTCCCAGATAACTTTGGAGCGCTTCACAGGACCCCCTTTGTATGTCCTTTGTCTGGCCTTTTTTACCAACCCTTCTGTCCGGCTGCCTCGGGCCTCCTCTTGGTAAACTTGGCGCCAGTTTCCCTGACCCTATGTGGTGCCTTCCTAGCGGGTGTAGCGAGGGGCTGCGCCACATAAAATGTCACAGCCTCCGGTTTCTAGCTGAGGGTCGTTTCCTGCCTCCACTAGTTTCGGGGACCGGTCTCCCCCTTTGGCCTGACCCCTCCACGCAGGTGGATTCGGGCGTGCGGTGGCGACTCGCCCGTCCGCACCCCTGGGATCCCTTCGTTCCTCGTTCCTGGAGCCTTCTCCGCTCCTCTTCCTTCCTTCTCCCTCTTCCAGGCCTGGGCCTCTGTTACTAGGCCCGCCTCCGGAGCAGAGCTCATGCAGAGCCCCTGCTCCCTGCCACTTCTGCTCAGACTTCTCTGCACTGAACTAAGATGGTGCCCACCTTTTATACTCCCTTCTCAATGCACCCAGGAGCTGCTTCCTCCCTGCTCCTGCACTACAGGGTTCCCCTTCCTCAGTGTTCCCTCCCCCCACTCCAGCCAGGGACAGGGACTGTCGTGCCCATCTCAGAGGCATATTGGTCGCCCTGCCCCACGGCAATGTGGTGTAATGCATGCAGGTGTCGGGTCCTGATCCACACTCCATCCTTACCTGAGAGTGAGATATCACACCTCTGGGTGAGGTGCAATACCTCTGTAGCAACCGAGCCCTCAGGGTGCTACAGTTCCATTTATCTTCAGCCTAGGTGACGTATTGTGATACAGGGCCGTGATTTTGGCTATAAAAGGGTCCCCTAGACCCCTACCCCAAGCTTTTTAAGAGAATCATATATGGCATGCCAGGAGACTCTATGGAATGCTTTCTCAGCATCCAACGAGAGTATCTAATTACAAATTTTTAACTGCATCTAGCCCAGGAAATACTTTGTGCCTAGTAGCAGTGTCTGCTAGTCAGCGGATTTTCCTGGCTGTTAAGCAAACTACACCACCTGTAGTTTGGACACTTAATTTTTTCAAAGGAAATGCTTCGGGACCACGGGATACTCAGTGAAGAGTATCAGGAGGCACCCCAAGGCATAGGGGCTGGGACTGGCAGTAGGATGATTTGCAGTGGACAGCCGAGCTCGATCTTTATAAAAGCTTTTTATCTGCAGCAGCTTTAGTGGACGCTACTGGAGCTGGAATTACACGGTTGCTGGCATAAGACTTGCCCTCCAATAGATCCTTGTAAATGGATTTAAAGTGTATTCATTCAAATTAGAGAGACAATTTAAATTAAAAAGCTTAGCGCTGCCTCCACCACAGGGGGGCTCGCTCGACCCACCAGCGGACAGGCACCAGTATTGGGAGAGGGGGGCTGGCCGTCAGGGTTCACCGCGGCTCTGGCATAAACCCGGCGACACGGAGGTGGCACGGGCAGGAGCGGACTGAACGTGTCGGCTTCTCACTTTTTGGATTTTAGAAGGGCATGATATGCCTATATCTGTGTCTCCCCCTCCTTTTACTCCTCCACCTCTTTTCTTTTCGCATGACTATATGTACTTGTCACTTTTCCATGTGTTAGTTGTGTCTTCTGAGCAGTTTGTCAGCTTTTGGACACCTTTGAAGGTGTTTTCTATGTGTTTCTATGTGTTTTTGTTTGCCTGCCATTGGTTTTAACGGTGTTCGAAGGTGTTCGACGAACAGTTCGACGAACAGTTCGGCGAACACACGGGTGTTCGACGAACCGAACTGAACTCGAACACTACGGGGGTGGCTCAACACTAGTCCTGAAGGCAGTCATTAACACACTCCGCAAGGAGGGTAAGTCACAAAAGGTCATTGCTAAAGAAGCTGGCTGTTCAGAGTGCTGTATCCAAGCATATTAATGGAAAATTGAGTGGAAGGTAAAAGTGTTGTTGGAAAAGGTGCACAAGCAACCGGGATAACCGGAGCCTTGAAAGGATTGTTAAGAAAAGTCCATTCAAACATTTGGGGGAGATTCACAAGGAGTGGACTGCTTCTGGAGTCATTTCTTCAAGAGCCACCACACACAGATGTATCCAGGACATGGGCTACAAGTGTCGCATTCCTTGTGTCAAGCCACTCATGACCAATAGACAACGCCAGAAGCGTCTTACCTGGGCCAAGGAGTAAAAGGCCTGGACTGTTGCTCAGTGGTCCAAGGTGTTGTTTTCAGATGAAAGTAAATTTAGCATTTCATTTGGAAATCAAGGTCCCAGAGTCTGGAGGGAGAGTGGAGAGGCACACAATCCAAGCTGCTTGAGGTCTAGTGTGAAGTTTCCACAATCAGTGATGGTTTGAGGAACCATGTCATCTGCTGGTGTAGGTCCACTGTGTTTTATCAAGACCAAAGTCAGCGCAGCCATCTACCAGGAAATTTTAGAACACTTCATGCTTCCCTCTACCGACATGCTTTTTGGAGAAGGAAATTTAATTTTCCAGCAGAACTTGGCACCTGTCCACACTGCCAAAAGTACCAATACCTAGTTTACAAACAACAGTATCACTGTGTTTGATTGGCCAGCAAACTCGCCTGACCTTAACCCCATAGAGAATCTATGAGATATTGTCAAGAGGAACATGAGAGACATCAGACCCAACAATGCAGATGAGCTGAAGGCTGCTATCAAAGCAACCTGGGCTTCCATAACACCTCAGCAGTTCCACAGGCTGATCGCCTCCATGCCAGCCACATTGATGCAGTAATTGATGCAAAAGGAGCACCAACCAAGTATTGAGTGTATTTACTGAACATACATTTCAATAGGCCAACATTTCGGATTTTAAAATCATTTTTCAAACTGGTGTTATAAAGTATTCTAATTTACAGAGATAATGACTTTTGTGTTTTCATTGGCTGTAAGCCATAATCATCAACAATAACAGAAATAAACACTTGAAATAGATCACTCTGCTTGTAATGACTCTAAATAATATGAGTTTCACTTTTTGTATTGAAGAACTGAAATAAATTAACTTTTTGATGATATTCTAATTTAGTGTGAAGCACCTGTGCATCTGGACAGCGATGATATGCTGTACATATTTATGCCTGCTAAGGCCAATCACTCAGAGGTTATGCTAAAATGTATGCCACTAGATTGCTGAAGCTGGTGATTGGGTATAGTGGTTATGTGGATGTGCCTGAAATTATCACTGTATTGTAGTAATAAAGACTGATGGGGTAAACGTTTCTGCTGCTAAATCCATTTTTTTTAACATCCTTGAAAAGATTTTCATTCTTGATTTTCATTGGTATTCTGGATTAGATTTTCATCAGTGTTTGGTCATTGTGTCAGTTCTTGGCATCAGTGGTTCATCAGTGATTTTTTCTTGTTAAAAAAAACTGCAAAGCTTCTCCTATACTTTTGAATGTAAAAAACAGCAGCACAAGGATTGCACAAGAATGGCTTCTGAGTAGTGTTGAGCGAACATGCTCGACACTGCTCGGTACTCGCTCGAGCATCACGCTACTCGGGATGTTCGGCGAGCACCGAGCATTTCCGGGTTACTCGGGCGGGAGCTCGGGTCTCCGCCCTGCATGTTTGGCGCTCTTTACAGAGCCAATGAACATGCAGGGATTGCCAGCCAGTCACTGTAATGCCGCAGCCATGTTGTTTGTGGGCATTACAGTGATTGGCTGGCCGCACAGCGTCACCTCGAGTATTTAAAACCGGGCGCCGCCATCTTGGACACAGTCGCTCCGGATCAGACAGTGTAGGGACAGCGCTGCTGATTTAGGGAGAGATATATACTGCAAAATAGTTAGTGTAGGGTCTGTAAAGGCTGCCAGATCAAACAAACAGTCCTTCTCAGGACTAATATCCATCCCAGGTATATCAGGCAGGCAGGCAGGCTGTATAGGAGACGCAGTGGTTATACCAGCAAACGCTGCATTACAGTCCTGTGTGCTGCTCCTGTTGCTGAAATTGTTGGACTTAGCTCCAGGTCCCGGGGGCCAGGAAAAATCCTTTTTTTTTTATCTAAATCCTCTTTTTTTTTTCCTCCTTCACAATGTACAAATACCCATCTTATTAACCTTTTGGTGCCCCCCCCCCCAAAAAAAAAAAGTGTGCCTCTGATTTTTCAGACACAAATATATCTGTTGAAAATAGTCTGGTGTAGGCCAGAGAAATAGAAGTGTGGTTTTGCAGTTCTATGGGCCATTTGTATCTAAAAAAAACAGTTTGAGTGTGTCGCTCACTGTTCAGCCGCAAATATATATATATTTTAAAAAGCCTGGTATACACCTGTAAATTATTACTGTGGTTTTGATGTTCCAAGGTAAAACATCTCTATTATCCTGTTTTTGGCATTTTTTGCTGTATAAAAATAATAAGTGTCTCCCTGATTTTTCAGACACAAATATATCTGTTGAAAATAGTCTGGTGTAGGCCAGAGAGACAGAAGTGTGCTTTTGCTGTTCCATGGTAAAAAATCTCTATTATCCTGATTTTTGCATTTTTTGCTGTAAAAAAATAAAATAAAATAGTGTCTCCCTGATTTTTCAGACACAAATATATCTGTTGAAAATAGTCTGGTGTAGGCCCGAGAAATACAAGTGTGGTTTTGCAGTTCCACGGTACAAACCTCTGTATTATCCACTTTTGGGCCATTTGTATCTAAAAAAAACAGTTTGAGTGTGTCGCTCACTGTTCAGCCGCAAATATATATATATTTTAAAAAGCCTGGTATACACCAGTAAATTATAACTGTGGTTTTGCTGTTCCACGGTAAAAAATCTCTATTATTCAGGTTTTGGTAGTTTTTTCCGTAAAGAAAAACAGTAGTGTCTCCTGACTGTTGTGACACAAAAATATATCTGTTGAAAATAGTCTTGTGTAGGCCCGACATCCCAGTGTGGTTTCGCAGTTCCACGGGTCAAATCGCTGTACTATCCAGTTTTGGGCCTTTGGTATCTAAAAAAAAGCAGTTTGAGTGTGTCGCTCACTGTTCAGCCGCAAATATCTCTATTTAAAAAAGTGTGGTATACCCCAGTAAACAATAACTGTGGTTTTCCTCTTCCACGGTTCTAATCTACTCTTTATTACCCTTTTTCCATTGATAGTGCAAGTGTAAGCTATTTTACTTCATTTACAATGGGCAAGGCGCGTGGCAAGGGACGTGGAAGTGGACGTTCTGGTGATGGTTCTTGCAGAGGACGGGGCCGTGGCCAAGGTGAAAATGTGCCACAACCAACAGCCACATCTTCTCGCTCCCACTTCTTGACCGAATTACTAGGGAAGCACAGAACAGCACCAGTATTGAGAACTGATCAGTGTGAACAGGTTATTAATTGGATAGCAGACAATACTTCCAGTTACCTGGGCACCACCACCTCCGGTCTGTCTTCCACACGGTCAACTCTTAGTAGCCGTGAGTCTCGACCGCATACTCCTCCTCACCCTGATGCTCCTTCCTCCCACCATGCCGAGTGTCGTCAGACAGCGAGTGATCCCACACTTGGACACTTTGAAGAGCTGTTCACTGGTCCGTTTCCATATTTGGGCCCCTCGCCTGATACGATTGAAGTGGTGGAAGAGGAGATCCCATGTTGCGATGCCCAAATATTTGAACAGCCACGGCCACAGGAAGTCGACGTTGGCAATCTGTCACAAGAGGTGGACGATGACGAGACACAATTGCCAGGAAGTGAGGAGGAGAATCGTGGTGCGCAAGTGGAAGAGGAGGAGGTGGTGGATGATCTAGTAATTGACCCAACGTGGAAGGAGGACATGCAGAGTGAGGCCAGCAGCACACAGGGGGAGGGAGGCAGAGTACCCCAACAGGCAGGAAGAAGCAGTGTGGTGGCCGCAGACAGAAGGCAGGCAACCGTTCCCCGTAACACCAACATGAGGGACGTTGCCAGTACAAGCGGTAGGTCTTCCAGAGTCTGGAATTTTTTTAAAGACTCTGCTGATAACCCCAAAAAGGCCATATGTTTCACCTGCCATGCCAGCATCAGCAGGGGTGACAAAACTACCAGCCTGACCACCACCAGCATGATCAGGCACATGGCAGCAAAGCACCCGACTTTGTGGGGCGAAACCCAGGGTCCACAACCAGTGTCAGCGGGTGTCACCACTGCTTCTTCCACTGTTGTGCGTGCAATAGAACCCCCTGTTGTGTGTGCAAGGCAATCCCCTGTCCATACTGCATGTAAAGATGCCACCTCCTCTCAGTCTTCACTTGTTATGGCAGTTTCTCAAGAAACAGCATCAACGTCCACGTCCACGTCCCACCGCAGCGTTCAATTGTCCATATCCCAGACCTTTGAACGAAAGCGGAAGTTCGCAGCTAACGCCCCACAGGCCACAGTCCTAAATTCGCACATTTCACGACTGCTTGCATTGGAAATGCTGCCTTTTAGGCTGGTGACGACGGAATCCTACCGCAATCTTATGGCGGTGGCCGTCCCTCGGTACTCGGTCCCCAGCCGACACTATTTTGCCCGGTGTGCCATCCCCGCACTACACAAGCACGTGTCCCAAAGCATCTGCCGTGCCCTCAACAACGCAGTTACTGGGAGAGTCCACCTGACAACGGACACGTGGACAAGTGCTTGTGGCCAGGGACGGTACATCTCTCTGACGGCACACTGGGTAAACATAGTGAAAGCCGGGACCCAGTCGTACCTTGGGACGGAACACATCCTCCCCACACCTAGGATTGCGGGCCCTATGTCAGTCAGAGTTGCCCCCAGAGTGTACAGCTCCTGCGCATCCTCCTCCTCCTTCTCCTCATGTTCAGCCTCCATCTCAGATATCACCACATCAGTTACAAGCTGGAAGCATTGCAGTACTGCCTCCGCCAAGCGGCAACAGGCTGTGCTGAAACTCATAAGCTTAGGTGATAAACCTCACACTGCTTGTGAGTTGTGGACAGCTGTGAAAGAGCAGGCAGATCTGTGGCTGAGACCGCTGAACCTACATCCCGGCATGGTCGTGTGTGACAATGGCCGTAACCTGGTGGCGGCTCTGAGGCGAGGTGAGATCACACACGTACCATGCCTGGCTCATGTGCTTAACCTCGTGGTTCAGCGGTTTCTTAAATCGTACCCCGAGTTGCCAGATCTGCTCGTGAAAGTACGCCGCCTGTCAGCTCATTTTCGCAAATCGGCTACAGCCTCCGCCGCCCTTGCTGTGTTGCAGCAGCGTTTGCAACTTCCGGCACACCGACTGGTGTGTGATGTCCCCACACGTTGGAACTCTACCCTCCACATGTTGCAAAGGATTTGTGAGCAGAAGAGGGCAGTTGTGGAGTACCAGCTGCAACAAGGCCGTCGATATTCAGGTCAGACTCCATACATAAGACCTCAGGAGTGGACCTGGATGTCTGACATATGTACCATCCTGACAAACTTTGAGGAGGCCACCAAGATGGTGAGTGGAGATGATGCCATCATTAGTGTCAGCATCCCACTTGTCAGTCTTTTGCAACGCTCTTTGCAGAGAATTAAAGAGGAGGCATTGCAGCCAGAGTATGATGAGATGGATCAAGAAGCCGTAGAGGGCGATTACACACAGCCCAGCCTCATCTCATCCCAACGTGCATTGGGGGACAATGAGGGAGAGGAGGAGGAGGAGGAAGAACAGGAGCTGCTATCATGCGTTGTAGAAGGTAGTACCTGTACAAGTGTCATACCGTCGGTTCAGCGTGGGTGGCCTGAGGACAGGGGGGAGGAGGAAGAGGAGGAGGAGAGCATGGTCAGTCGTCATCTTGGTGAGGACACGGAAATCTTGCCCGTTACCAGTCTGGCACGCATGGCTGACTTTATGTTACGCTGCCTTAACCGTGACCCTCGCGTTGTCAAAATGTTGGGTGACAGTCATTACTGGTTGGTGACACTTGTAGACCCCAGCTACAAGGAGAACTTTCACTCTCTTATTCCTGAGGTGGAGAGGTCTACAAAAATGGGGCAATACCAGAAGGCACTTGCTGCAGAACTCTTAAAAAAATTCCCATCTGAACACGCTAGCGGCAGAGGTCACAGTTCGTTGCCCAACCAAGGCGTACAGGCGAGAGAGATGCAACTCCAATCCAGCAGAGGCAGGGGAACACTGTCAATGTTCTGGGACAGTTTTCTGACACCTGCCCAGCTTACAGGCCCTGAGGCTCGGGGTACTCTCACAAGGAGTGGAAAGTTTCAAAAGATGGTGAGGGAGTACCTTGACGATCGTACCAGCGTCCTCCGTGATTCCTCTGTGCCATTTAATTATTGGGTATCCAAGCTGGACACTTGGAATGAACTCGCTCTGTATGCCTTGGAGGTCCTGGCCAGCCCTGCCGCTAGCGTGTTATCGGAGCGTGTTTTTAGTGCCGCTGGGGGAATTATAACTGATAAGCGCACTCGCCTGTCAACTGACAATGCTGACAAGCTGACCCTTATCAAAATGAACAAGGGCTGGATTGGGCCAGACTTCTCATCACCACCAAATTACAGCAGAGTAACATAAAGTCAAATCCACTGTGTAATTTCGGGAGGTGTATTCACATGCACCGCTTCACACCCACACATGGGTATACGCTTCCTTGTTTCGGCTGTTTAATCTTCTTCTCCTTATCCTCAGCCTCCACCACCACTATACCACCAGGGTGCCAGCATTGCAAGTTCCTCCGTCCTTATTTTTGGCAGCTTTTGCTTGCAAGGCATAAGCAAATACTATGGGACACCCACTCCCCAATAATGGGACTTATGTTTGTAATATGCTGTACTGCATGGCTCTTGTAAGGGGCATTGCAAGTTGCTCCGTCCTAATTTTTGGCAACTTTTGCTTGGAAAGCATAAGCAAATACTATGTGACACCCACTCCCCAATAATGGGACTTATGTTTGTAATATGCTGTACTGCATGGATCTTGTAAGGGGCATTGCAAGTTGCTCCGTCCTAATTTTTGGCAGCTTTTGCTGGGAAAGCATAAGCAAATACTATGGGACACCCACTCCCCAATAATGGGACTTATGTTTGTAATATGCTGTACTGCATGGCTCTTGTAAGGGGCATTGCAAGTTGCTCCGTCCTAATTTTTGGCAACTTTTGCTTGGAAAGCATAAGCAAATACTATGTGACACCCACTCCCCAATAATGGGACTTATGTTTGTAATATGCTGTACTGCATGGATCTTGTAAGGGGCATTGCAAGTTGCTCCGTCCTAATTTTTGGCAGCTTTTGCTGGGAAAGCATAAGCAAATACTATGGGACACCCACTCCCCAATAATGGAACTTATGTTTGTAATATGCTGTACTGCATGGCTCTTGTAAGGGGCATTGCAAGTTGCTCCGTCCTAATTTTTGGCAACTTTTGCTTGGAAAGCATAAGCAAATACCATGGGACACCCACTCCCCTATAATGAGACTTATGTTTGTAATATGCTGTACTGCATGTGACGCGCCCCCTGGGCCGTGTGTACACGTGTGTGGGATACCCGGTGCCGGGTCTCTGGGGTCTGTAGTCTCTGTGGCGGTGACCAGGTTTTGAGGTTAATTGTCCGACTGCGCCACCCGTGGACTGCGGTCAGGGAGTACCACCGCTGCGAGGCAGACCGCTGAGGCTGGTGTTGTGTGTGCAGCATAGAATGGGATTACTCCCCTCGGGAGGAGTATAGCCTCAGGGCAGTGAGTTTGTATGATGGGGGTGATGGTGCACGAGCGCAGCAGGAATGACTCAGAGTCTTTGCAGTGCAGTTCAGGGTCTTTACTGATGATTATAAGGTAGACCCTCCCGGGAGTACTGGCTAGCATAAGAGACCTGGTCAGTCTGTGAGCAAGCAGGAGTTCCCCTGGCCAGGTGGAGTTGTAGGCCTCCCCGTCTGTCTACACTCTTCCTGGCTACCTTGCTGTAAGCGGGTAGAAGTAGCCCACGTCCCTGAGTGTACCGTGTAGTGCTCACCCGTATGGCTGGTGACTTGGGACCTTCTGTTAGCCTCCGCTCCAAGACGGCAGTGCTGGTCCCTTGCTTGTGACTGAGCCTTCGGGCTTCTATTGCCAGAGGACCTGAAATCCCCTGCCGGCTGGTTTCTGCTGCTGGATATATAAGTCCTCACAGCTTCGGACTCCTGTGTCCGGTTCCTATTGTCTTCTGCCAGGGCGAGCTCTGCTCAGCTTCCAGCCCCTGGTCTTTAGCTCCTAGCTCCTACAGAGCTCCTTGCTGTTACTTTCCCTTACTCTCACTCTGACTCTGGCTGTTCTCTGACTCACTCAACCCCGCCCCAGATCCAATTTATAAGGGCAGAATTCTCCCCTCCCAGGATTGGGGCAGGAGGATGTTGCATGTTTAAGGGATCCTGACCAGGAAACCTCCCACTTGCTCTCCGACGTAATATCTCTATTACTGTGGTGACCAGACCCCTGGGGTGCCACACATGGCTCTTGTAAGGGGCATTGCAGTTCCTCATAATTTTTGGAAAGCCTTCCATTCACTGCTTAGGCCAACAGTGCAGGGGAGACCCAGTTGCTATAAATGGAAAAAAAGGTTTAGTTAACGCCCTCTGACCTCCATGTCATTTCCAAGAGGCATTGGAGTGGCTCGAAATTTTTGGTAGGCATTGCACTCACTGTATGCCCTATAACTGTGTAGCTGAACCGCTCCTTTTGTTACAGAAACATATCCTACAAGACATATCTGGTTGACTGGCCTGATATTGATGTGAATGGTCCCTGTTCCTCCTGCTCTTTCTCCTTTGCCACTACCTCATCCATCATTTATCACCTGAAGCTTTGTTTTAACGGGAGTCATAGAACTTGGATAGTAGCAGGAAAACATCCAGCAATCCTCGGAGGAGGTAGGATATGCGCCAAAACGCTGACCACCTCAGGCCTAGCCGCTACTACATACATGCGCTTGCATTACAACAAAACAAAGCAGATGCTAACTTCTATCATCCTCATCATACTCCTCACCTTGGCACTCTCAACTCCCCTGATGGAGAAGCCAGGGCCCACCGGAGGAGTCTGATAGTCCGGTGGGCTCGGCCAATGCTGCCCTAAAGCAGGCCAGGCTAAGAAAAGTGTGGGAAAGGTTACCGGGACAAATAGGGGTGGCTGGGGACCGAGTATGGACACCCGGCCACCCCCTGGAGGCTGGGGAGCAAGTGGGGACACCCGGCCACCAGGCGGCTGGGGACTGAGTATGGATACCAGGCCGCCGACCCAGCCATGGCGTGGTGGCCAGATTCCGCCTCCACATGCCTAAAAGGCCCAATTTAAAGTGCAAGCAAGCAGTATGGTATTGCAGCCTGGGGGCGGGTGGGTGGCAGGCAGCATACTTGAGCTTGTATTGCAAGGAATGGGGGAGGTAGAATTGAACACTGCCCTGGGACTAGAACTTGCATGGGGATAGTTGCAAGTCTGCATCTTCTGATGCGGTAAGGATCACTTATGATGGGCACACTTTTAGACAGTGACCTGGGAGTCAGAGATGCTTCCAGGGGTCTTCCCCATGCTGTTCCCTTGTCTTTTCAGCACTTTATGCATGTGTCACACAGCACATGGCCAGATAAGGTTGTAAAATGTTAAAATGACATTTCACGGTGAATGCATTTGTCATAGTTGAAAGCAATACAAAAGTGCAAAAACGCATAAAATATGCTACTTGTGAACATAGCCGAAGGTGTGGAGGAGTATTTTTGTTTTTGGTCATTTATTTTAACTTATACACAAGTCTTTTCCCTGGATAGGATGTTCCTTAACTAGTGTTGAGCATTCCGATACTGAAATATCGGGTATCGGCCGATATTCGCGGTATCGGAATTCCGATACTTAATTCCGATACTTTTACAATATCGAATACCGGAATCGGAAGTTCCCATAATGCCTGCGCTCTGCAGTGTCTCTGAAGTATGACAAGCTGGATGGCAGCGCTCAGCTGAGATCCAGCCTGTCATCAGAATGCCATCCCAGCGTGGGAGAATTCTCCTGATCGTTTAAAAGCCGGCGGGCGGTAAAAGCCGCCGGCTTTTAAACAATCACACAGCCCCATACTGCTTCCCTGCAGCCTCCCACCCCGATCCTCCGCTCCCCTCGCCACCTCCCATCCCGATCGTAAGTTAGGACCGGGCGGGGAGCGCAGCACCAAGGAGCGGGGAGCGAAGGACCCGGGCGGGGAAGCCGGCAGTGAAAAGACTTCACCGCAGGATTTCCCGTTCTGTGCTGCGCTTTCCCGCCGGTTATTTCAAATGAACAGCTGAGGTATCAGGTGATGCTGATCAGCTGTTCATTTGAAGTAGCCGCGGTGCCCTCAGAGGGTTCACGTGAGTTCATGCTTGACTGCATTGCATGAACTCACATGAACTTTCCCACGGCCGCACAGGTCAGCCTCACCTCCCAGACGATCAGCCCATCATGATTGGTGTGTGTGGGTGTCTGTGTGTGTGTCTGCGAGTGTGTGCGGGGTGTCTGTGCGTGTGTTTGCGAGTGTGTGCGGGGTGTCTGTGCGATGTCTGCGGGTGTGTGCGATGTCTGCGGGTGTGTGCGGTGTCTGTGCGATGTGTGCGGATGTGTGCGAGTGTGCACGGTGTCTGTGCGATGTCTGCGAGTGTGTGCGGTGTCTGTGCCATGTCTGCGGGTGTGTGCGGTGTCTGTGCGATGTCTGCGAGTGTGTGCGGTGTCTGTGCGATGTCTGCGGGTGTGTGCGTGCAGGCAGACATAGGCCGATGTGACACTACTACTCCCATCGGCCTATGTCTGTCCCCCGTCCACTCGTGCCAGCAGGATCAGCTCGATGGGAGCAGTAGTTCCCATCAGCCTGATCCTGCTATTTAAATTGCCCTACTGTGTCCCCAATAAATTTTAAATACATGTCATTGGTGGCCAGTGGTTGCCTACAATAAATTAATTCATACATTACCTGTCCCCGCCGATCGTCACCTAAAATAAAGTAAAAAATAAAAAACTACACCTATACTCACCTAGACACCTAATTCCCAGAAGCCATCGATCTCCTGTAATAAAATATAAAATAATAAACCACAACCTTATCCTTACCCCTCCGTAGTAGTCCACGAATGTCCCACGATGATCTCCAGTTTAGAGCAGCCACATAGAATGTGACCACTCTGAACCGCTGCCGCCGCTAGAATGATGGGGCCGTAAAGCAGCCCCGTCATTGCATAAGCGGGTTCGCCGGAGTTCAGGCAGCGCTGCTCCGGTTAGCTCCTTTATGGCCCTGCTGTATCGTGAGAAATTCCCACGGTACAGCAGTGCCGTAAAGGTGGTCTCCGGAGCTGCGCTGCCTGAATGCACTCCGGTGACCTCAGTCAGTGGCTCCCGCTGCCGGGAGCGGACGTGTTCCCGGCAGTGTGAGCTTACAGCAGCCATGCACAGCTGTCACCATCTCCAGATGTGACAGCTGTGCATGGGAGATCAGTGCAGGAATGTGGACAGGTAACTATTTTTTTTTAGTAAACTAAGAATTAAATAAAATTGTGTGTTTTATTTCAAATAAATTATTTTTTTCTGGGTGTAGTGTGTTTTTTCTTTTTAACACTTTGTAGGTTAATAATGGGGGTGTCTTATAGACGGCCATCATTACTAACCTGGGCTTCATGGCAGCTGGCGCTGACATGAACCCCAACCCTATTACCCCCTGCCACCGCACCAGGGCAGCGTGGAAGAGCGAGGCTAAGTGCCAGAATTGGCGCATCCTATGGATGCCCCATTTCTGGGGCGGCTGATGGCTGGTGTTTCTAGCCTGGGAGGGGGCCAATATTCATGGCACCCTTCCTGGGCTATTAATATCAGCCCCCAGCTGTCTGCCTAGCCTTTGCTAGCTATTAAATAGGGGGTACCCCACGTCATTTTTTTTGGGGGGTCCCCCATTTTAATAGCTAGTAAAGGCTAGGTATTCAGCTGGGGGCTGATATTAGTAGTCTGGGAAGCTCCGTGGGTATTACCCACTTCCCAGGCTTCAAACATGTGCCCCAGCCGTCTGCTTAACCTCCGCTAGAGCCTAAAATTATGGGGGATCCCACGCCAATTTTTTCTTAAATAAATCCTTTATTTTAACACTAAATGACATTTGAGGAGTTAATAAAGATGCAGTCCCTAAATTATTATTTATTTTTTAATTAATTTTTCCCAAAAATTTTGACGTGGGCTTTGCCATATTTTTGTATGCCATCCAGGTACAGCATCCAGCTTCTATGAACGCGCCATTTTCCGGGGTGGCTGCGGACTGCAATTTGCACCGGGGGGGGGGCAGAAAGCTTGGGCCTCCCTGCGCTGCAGATTCCATCCCCCAGCTGCCTAGTTGTACCTGGCTGGACACACAAATCGGGAGGAGCCCCACGTATTTTTTTTTTCATTATTTCATGAAATTCATGAAATAATAAAGAAAAAAAGGGCTTCCCTATATTGTTGTGTCCGGCCAGGTACAAAAAGGCAGCTGGTGGTTGGGCGCAGCCCGTTCCTGCCTGCTGTACCTGGCTGGACACAAATATAGTGCGAAGCCCACGTCAATTTTTTTAAAATTATTTCAGGAAATTCATGAAATAATTAAAAAAAAATTGATGTGGGGCTTCGCCCTATATTTGTGTCCAGCCAGGTACAGCAGGCAGGAACAGGCTGCGCCCAACCACCAGCTGCCTATTTGTACCTGGCCGGACACAACAATATAGGGAAGCCCTTTTTTTTAAAAATTATTTCATGAAATAATTAAAAAAAAATTGAAGTAGGGCTTCGCACTATATTTGTGTCCAGCCAGGTACAGCAGGCAGGAACGGGCTGCCCCCAACCACCAGCTGCCTATTTGTACCTGGTTGGACACAACAATATAGGGAAGCCCTTTTTTTCTTAATTATTTCATGAATTTCATGAAATAATTAAAAAAAAAATACGTGGGCCTTCGCCCTATTTTTGTGTCCAGCCAGGTACAACTAGGCAGCTGGGGGCTGGAATCCGCAGCGCAGGGAGGCCCAAGCTTTCTGGGCCCCACCCGCTGCAAAATGCAGTCCGCAGCCACCCTGGAAAATGGCGCGTTCATAGAAGCGCCATCTTCTGGCGCTGTACCCAACTCATCCAGGGCCCTGGTGCGGTGGCTCACTGGGTAATAAAGGGGTTAAGGCCAGCTTGGCATTATCAGCTGGCCCTAAGCCCGAAATTCATGGGGTCACGCCAATATTAGACATGACCACCATGAATTTCTAGTAAAGTATTTAAAAAAAAGAAAACACCCAGAAAAAAGTCCTTTAATTGAAATAAACACACAATTCTTTATTGTTCTAAATTAAACTATACTTACCATCACGCCCATTCCAGCTGAAGCCAACGATCTCCTGCAATAAAAGAAAAATAATAAAGCAACCTCATCCTTACCTTTCCATGGTTCCCACGACAGCTTCAGCTCTGCTACATCGAGATGACAGGCTGGACCGCAGCAGAACGCTGCCATCCAGCCTGTCATCCCGCAGACACTGAGAAGCGCAGGCATGCTTGCGCTCCTCAGTGTCTCTCTGTGACGGCATAAAGATGAGCCGAGGTCATGTCCAATGAACTCAGCTCACCTCATGCACGTCACTGACAGCGTGGGAAAATTCTCCTGCACTCAGCGCTTCAGCGTGAGAATTTTCCCACGCTGTCAGTGACGTGAATGAGGTGAGGTCATGTCCAATGAACTAAGCTCACCTCATGCACGTCACTGACAGCGTGGGAAAATTCTCCTGCACTCAGCGCTTCAGCGTAAGAATTTTCCCACGCTGTCAGTGACGTGAATGAGGTGAGGTCATGTCCAATAAACTCAGCTCACCTCATGCACGTCACTGACAGCGTGGGAAAATTCTCACGCTGAAGCGCTGAGTGTAGGAGAATTCTCCCACGCTGTCAGTGACGTGCATGAGGTGAGCTGTGTTTATTGGACATGAACTCGGCTCATCTGGATGCCGTCACATAGAGACACTGAGGAGCGCAAGCATGCCTGCGCTTCTCAGTGTCTGCGGGATGACAGGCTGGATGGCAGCGTTCTGCTGCGGTCCAGCCTGTCATCTCGATGTAGCAGAGCTGAAGCTGTCCTGGGAACCATGGAAAGGTAAGGATGAGGTTGCTTTATTATTTTTCTTTTATTGCAGGAGATTGTTGGCTTCAGCTGGAATGGGCGTGATGGTAAGTAGAGTTTAATTTAGAACAATAAAGAATTGTGTGTTTATTTCAATTAAAGGACTTTATTCTGGGTGTTTGTGTTTTTTTTTTTAACTTTGACTATGGGGTTAGTAATGTGGGTGTCTTATAGACGCCTCTCCATTACTAGCCTGGGCTTGATGTCAGCTGGCATTATAAGCTGACATCAACCCCAGCCCTATTACCCCACTGCCACCGCTACAGGGCAGTGGGAAGAGCGAGGCTAAGTGCCAGAATTGGCGCATCCTATGGATGCGCCATTTCTGGGGCGGCTGACGGCTGGTGTTTCTAGCCTGGGAGGGGGCCAATATTCATGGCTCCCTTCCTGGGCTATTAATATCAGCCCCCAGCTGTCTGCCTAGCCTTTGCTAGCTATTAAATTAGGGGGGACCCCACGTCATTTTTTTGAGGGGGTCCCCCATTTTAATAGCTAGTAAAGGCTAGGTATTCAGCTGGGGGCTCATATTAGTAGCCTGGGAAGCTCCGTGGGTATTACCCCCTTCCCAGGCTTCAAACATCTGCCCCAGCCATCTGGTTAACCTTCGCTAGAGACTAAAATTAAGGGGAACCCCACGCCAATTTTTTTTAAATAAATCCTTTATTTTAACACTAAATGACAAGTACAGTAATCAACACTGTCACTGTACTTCATATATATGTGACTGACATGTTTCTATCTATCTAATCTATGTATGATTCTCTATTCCTTCTATTCTAAATTGTCGGGTACAGATGCTGAATTGCCGGCCGGCTTTTTTAAAGAGACGGTGCATGAAAACACTATTATATTTTTAAATAAATCCTTTACACTAAATGACAAGTACAGTAAGCAACACTGTCACTGTACTTCATATATATGTGACTGACATGTTTCTATCTATCTAATCTATGTGTGAAGCTCTATTCTGTCTGTTATAAATTGTCAGGTACCGCTGCTGAATTGCCGGCCGGCTTTTTTAAAGAGACAGTGCATGAAAACACAATTATTTTTTTAAATAAATCCTTTACACTAAATGACAAGTACAGTAAGCAACACTGTCACTGTACTTCATATATATGTGACTGACATGTTTCTATCTATCTAATCTATGTGTGAAGCTCTATTCTGTCTGTTATAAATTGTCGGGTACCGCTGCTGAATTGCCGGCCGGCTTTTTTAAAGAGACAGTGCATGAAAACACAATTATTTTTTTAAATAAATCCTTTACACTAAATGACAAGTACAGTAAGCAACACTGTCACTGTACTTCATATATATGTGACTGACATGTTTCTATCCATCTATCTAATCTATGTGTGAAGCTCTATTCTTTCTGTTGTAAATTGTCGGGTACCGGTGTATGCCGCTGATGAATTGCCGGCTTTTCGCGTAATACATTCTACATTATTCTTAGTTGTTTTACTTCATGTAGAATTAACCTACAAGGAAAGAAAGGGTTTATTTTCATTCTGATACTTGTGTCCCATTGACTTGCATTGGTTTCCGGTATCGGAATAGGCGATATCCGATACTTTTTGGGTATCGGTCCGATCCAATCCGATACGATATTTCCTGATATCGGAAGGTATCGCTCAACACTATCCTTAACATATTTCACAGGAAAAAAATTTCACTTTCGTTTTTGAACGTTTTATTGTGAGCCCGTAAAAGTGGCTTAATACCTCTGACCACGTTCTTGACAGCAATGACCTGGGGGTCAAAAATGCTTCCTGGGGCGATCCCCATGCTGTCCCCATGTCATTTGAGCACTGTCACTATCGTTTTGGGCACTTGTTAGGCTTTTAAAAGACTGCCGGGGGTGCCACCGCAAAAATGCTTGAGTCTCCCATAGACTAACATTGGGCTCGTTGCTCGGGTCGAGCACCCGAGTATCACAGCGAGCTCGGCCCGAGCTTCGAGCACCCGAGCATTTTAGTGCTCGCTCAACACTACTTTTGAGTGCTGTCTGTGGTTTTAACGGACTCTTTTAATGACAGATTTGTATAGATGAACTTGATCAAAATTGGGAATGTTTCTGTGATTTTTTTTTGTGGACATATGTGAACAGACCCATAAACCATGATGAGAGCATGTTCTGTTTTTGAAAACCAAGGATAAAACACAAACTATAGGAAACGGAAATCGGAATGAGTCCTTAGTATGATGAGCGAATATGTTCGAAATCCGATCTCAAAGGTTAAATTCGACACGAATATGGCACATTCGGATTCGTTGTAGGAAACGCGAATATTTTTATCTAAATTCGGGAAAATCTGTAACATTCGGCGAAGAAGTGCGGTAAAATTATTGCGGTGCAACTACAGTGTTTTTAACAGTTTGGCTAGCATACTGCTTGTGTATGATGAGCGGGGGGACGTGTTTGATGAGTGGAGGGGCTGGACAGAGCTCAGAAGAGCCCAGAAGAGCGGCGCACTTGTAATCTTTTTTTTTTTTTTCTGTAACTTTAAGTGTGCAAATCGCAGCTCTACACTGTCCAGACACAAGGGCTTCTGCTATTGGCTGCTGAAATCACATGTCCTCTCTATATAAAGAGCGGCCTTGTTCCCTCAGCACCATTTTATCCATGTCACTATTCACAGACGCTGCTGCTGACTGTGCTCCTGTGTAAAGAACGATTTTAGCTAGATAGATAGGCAGTTGTTTGTCAGATAGATTAGATAAATAGTCTGCTGTGTGTCGGTGAAATCGACCTTGCAGCCCATTTTTTTTCTTGTGCAATTACTGAGGTTTAGACAAAAACAGCAGTGCCCATGGCATAGAACTGTGTTGTGCACTTCTTGTATTGTGCTCTATGCACCAGTATCCCTTCAATCTATTTTTTCACTTGCTAATGTGATACAGCCAGCAAGCCCTAGTAGCCCACCTTTACATTTTGTGGGGTTGAAATTCAGCTGTATGCAGACTGTGCATAGCTCCTGAGTGCAGAACACTTTTTTTTTCATTTGCTAATGTGATAGCACAAGCTATAGTAGCCCACCTTGTCATTTTTCATGGGTGAAATTCAGCTGTATGCACAGTAAAAAATATATATTTTTTCTGTTGCTAACCAGACTACAAAAAATATTTTTTTCTGTCACAAACATGATATACTCTGCTATAAGCCACCTACTACTTTAGTGGCGTTGAACTTCAGATGTTTTCAAAGTAAAAAAATATATTTTTTCTGTTGCTAGCCAGACTACAAAAAAATATTTTTTTCTGTGACAAACGTGATAGAGTCTGCCATAAGCCACCTAGTCCTTTTGTGGCTGTGAAATTCAGCTGTTTTCAGAGCTTTCACACAGTAAAAAAAATCTATTTTTTGCTGTGACTAACATGATACAGCAGGCTACATCTGAGTTTGAAATATCTTAGAGCATATATTTTATGTTATTCAGGCCTAATCCACAGTAAAAAAAATATTTTCTTCTGTTTCTAACATTATACAGCAGGGGACATCTAAGTTTGAAATAATTTGGAGAATATCTTGTATGTTATACAGGCCTCATCCACACTAAAAAAATACTTTATTCTGTTCCTAACTAGTGATGAGCGAGCATACTCGCAATTATTCGGTACTCGCCGAGTACTTGCGAGATGCTCAGGCGGATGCGCGGGTTCCCTCCCTGCATATTTGGCGCTCTTTAGAGCGCCAATAAACATGCAGGTATTGCCTGCCACTCACTGTAATGCCGCAGCCATGTTGGTTGTGGCATTACAGTGATTGCCTGGCCGCACAGCATCATCAGGTCTATATAAGACCTAGCGCCACTGTGCTCGTCAGTCTGCTCTGCAATCAGGCAGCGTAGGGAGAGGTGCTGCTGAGCTAGGGAGAGATTTGGTTGTGTATTAGGTAGTGTAGGGAGAAAACAACTACATTACACATATCCATCTCAACAAGCAGTCATTCTGAGGACTAATCCATCTGCAGAGATATCAGGCAGGCAGTGTATATAGCAGACTGCAGTGCATATAGCACAAGAGGCTTCATTCCAGTTTTGCCTTCTGCTGCTGTTAGATATTTCTAGAAATAGGCCCAGGTCTCAGGGGCAAGGAATAATTTTTTTGTATCTTAATCCTCATTATTTGCTTAAAAAGAAATCCAGAGAACACTGTTTTTCTGCGCCATTTGCTTTTTGGCAATGCAGAATACAGCCATGTCCTTCCCATATTACAGCGCTAAAAATCCAGCTATTTAAAAATGTGGTTTGTCCGTCACACGGATCACATATAATAGCGCTGAAAATTCTGCCATTTTGGCCTCCATGCTAATTTTTTTCAGTGTGTCAGCAAAGTTTTTGACACCGGTTTGCTGTTCAAAATAGTTACCTACAGGCCAGGTATTTAAAACTGTGGTTTCTCTGTCACATGGATTACATATAACTTCACTCCAAATTCATCCATTGTGGATATTGTCCTCCATTTAAAATGGGCAATGTGTGTGGCAAGGGAAACTGGACGTGATGGTGATGGTGCATGCAGAGTGTGAAGCCGAGCTTGTGGGCAAGCTGAAATTGTGCCACAACAAACATCCACATCTTCTCGGCCGACCTTCCATACCGATTCGTAGGGGACCACAGCACACCACTATTGAACCCAGAGCAGTGTCAAAAGGTTGTTGGTTGGATAGCGAATAATGCTTCCCGTCACTTTGCCACCACCACTACCCTGTCTTCCACACGGTCAAGTCTCAGTAGCCATGAGTCTGGACTGCATATTCCTCACCCTGATTCTCCGTCTTCCCACCATGCCGAGTGCTCAGAGACAACTGATCCCACACTTGGAAACTCCGAAGAGCTGTTCACTTTTCCATTTATAGATTTGGGCCTCTCGCCCGGTCCACTTGAAACTGGGCAAGAGGAGATCGCATGTAGCGATGCTCAAATATTTGAGTAGCCACAGTCACACGAAGGCGACGGTGGGAAAGTGTCACAAGAGGTGGACGATGATGAGACCCAATTGGCAGAAAGTCAGGAGGAGGACCAGGGTGCGGAAGTGGAAGACAAGGTGCTGGATGATATATTAACTGATATACATCTGGCAGGAGGACATGCAGAGCGAGAACAGCAGCACACAGGGGGAGGAAGGAAGAGCACCCCAACAGGAAGGAATAAGCAGTGTGGTGGCCGCAGACAGAAGGCAGGCAACTGTTCCCCGTAACACTAACACAAAGGAAGTTTCCAGTACAACTGTTAGGTCTTTCCGAGTCTGGTTGTTTTTTAAAGACCCTGCCGATAACCCCAAAAAGGCCATTTGCACCACCTGCCAGGCAAGCATCAGCAGGGGTGGCAAAACTAGAAGCCTGACCACCACCAGCATGATCAGGCACATGGCAGCAAAGCACCCCACTTTGTGGTCCGAACCCCAGGGTCCAGGAACCGTGTCTGTGGGTGACACCACTGCTTCTTCTGCTGCTTTGCATACAAGTCAATTCCCCATCCATAGTGCAAGATGCCTCCTGCCCTGCACCTGTCGTTGAACACTCTCAACAAGCACCATCAGCAAGCACGTCCTTGTCCCAGCGCAGCGTTCAGTTGTCCATACCCCAGTCCTTGGAACGCAAGCGCAAATACACAGCCAACAACCCACAGGCCAAACCACTAAATTCCTACATTTCGTGACTGCTTGCGCTCTAAATGTTGCCTTTTAGGTTCGCGGAGACGGAAGCTTTCCGCAAACTGATGACGGTGGCCGTCCCTCTGTACTAGGTCCCCAGCTATTTCTCCCGGTGTGTCGTCCTTACATTACACAAGCACGTGTCCCACAACATTAGCCATGCCCTCAACAATGCAGTTACTAGGAAAGTCCACCTAACCACGGACACGTGGACAATTGCTTGTGGGCAGGGATGGTACATTTCGTTGATGGCCCACTGGGTTAACATAATGGAAGCTGGGACAAAGTCAGACCTTGGGACAGTACACAGTCCGCATTATACTTATACTCTATTTAAATTAATTGTTTGGTGCAGATATTGCTCCCATAGAAGAACACGATAAAATAGAAATTGGTTTTCTTTCTACCGTGATACATAAAGCAGGCTACATCTTTGCTTAAAATTCTTTGGGGCAGATATTGTTCTCCACATAGGTGTGCACAGACATTATAAACTCAAAATTGGTATATAAAGCAGGCTGCCTCTCCGCTTAAAATTCTTTGGGGCAGATATTGTTCTCCACACATGGGTACATAGACATGATAAAATCAAAATTGGCATATAAAGCAGACTACATCTCCACTTAAAATTCTTTGGGGCAGATATTGTTCTCCACCCAGGGGTACACAGACATGATAAACTCAAAATTGGTTTTCTTACTACTATGGTATATAAAACAGGCTACATCTCAGCTTAAAATTCTTTGGGGAAAATATTGTTCTCCATACAAGCGAAAAAAAATAAATAAGGTTGGGCCCGAGCAGCTTCCTGACCCTCGACTGTACTGTGCTGTCAGGGCAAGAAGAGGAGGAGGGTGACTGTCAGGGCGAGGAATGGAATAACACATTGGATGATGTTGAGGTTGTTGAGGGAGGTGATCCTGATCAGACTCAGATATCTGAGCCTCATGCGGACTGTGCTTTGCTGTCAGGGCAACAAGAGGCGAAGGGTCACTCTGAGGGCGAGGAATGGGATAGCACATTGAATGATGATGAGGTTGTGGATCCCACTTGGTGTGAACCCAGAGGCACCCAGCTGAGTAGCTCACGTGAGGAGGTGGAAGACAAGGAGGTTACATTGCGTCCTATGGTGCACACACGAATAGAGATGAGCGTTGTTCTACTCGAACTGTTCGCCAATCTCAAATTCGAGCTGTTTTGGGCGGTGTTCGAGCCGGTCGGCGAACACGAACAATTTGAGAAAAATTCGGCTGTTCGAGGTTATGTTCGATAACTGTTCGTGCACCAAAATCATAACTGGATTTTTTCTCAGTAATGATGAAAATTAATGTTAATACGCAGTTTGAGTGTACAGCGGGGCGGGGGGAGGGGCAGGGGATGGATCTCTGCAGGAACAATGAAGATCTCCATTTTTTTTTCTCTTTCCCGCATTTGCAGTGGGGAGGTGCAATCTGTCAGCCTATCAGCAGCTCACACACGGAGCGAAGTGCTTTTTTTCACACAAGCAAGGGCATGTGTGATTGGCAGTGTATGTCACATGTCCTTGCCCTATAAGACCAAGCCATTTTCCCCGTCGCCACCATTTTCTCACTGCTGCAGCTGCGTGTTAGACGGCACCGCTGTTGCTGTGTGCGCTATACCTTGTTAATTTCAAGCCAATTTTCGCACAAATATACAGATAGCTTGGGAGTAGGGAATAGTTGTGATTGCAGTCCTTTTAAGGACTAGGTTACAGCATTTCCTACGACTTTTATCAGGCAGGTCTGTGCTCTTAAATAGATAGATTGTGGGAGTAAAGACTAATTGTAATTGGAGTCCTTTTCAGGACTAGGTTACATCAGTTCCTATCAGTTTTTGCCAGGCAGGTCTGTGCCAGTGCTGTGCAAGTTTTTTTCACAGCATTTGGCTGAATCTAGCAAAGCTAATCCTTTTTGGCCTATTGCAGAGTGTGTTAGTCAGTGGAGTAGCCTATCTGTGTTGCAAGATATACCACCTGTGTATAGAATACCAATTTTTTTACTGCACCTAGTGAAGTAAAATCTTTTGGGCATAGCATCATTCTATTAGTCCATCTATACTGACCTCCATCAGGTTGCAAATTGAATAAAAAAATTTTCTGCATCTAGCTCTGAAAAAATATTTGGGCTTCTAGCGGTGTGTGGGACTTGGTCTATTAGTCCATCTATACTGACCTCCATCAGGTTGCAAATTAAAAATATTTTTTTTCTGCATCTAGCTCTGAAAAAATATTTGGGCTTCTAGCAGTGTGTGGGACTTGGTCTATTAGTCCATCTATACTGACCTCCATCAGGTTGCAAATTAAAAATAATTTTTTTCTGCATCTAGCTCTGAAAAAATATTTGGGCTTCTAGCAGTGTGTGGGACTTGGTCTATTAGTCCATCTATACTGACCTCCATCAGGTTGCAAATTAAAAATAATTTTTTTCTGCATCTAGCTCTGAAAAAATATTTGGGCTTCTAGCAGTGTGTGGGACTTGGTCTATTAGTCCATCTATACTGACCTCCATCAGGTTGCAAATTGAATAAAAAAATTTTCTGCATCTAGCTCTGAAAAAATATTTGGGCTTCTAGCGGTGTGTGGGACTTGGTCTATTAGTCCATCTATACTGACCTCCATCAGGTTGCAAATTAAAAATTATTTTTTTCTGCATCTAGCTCTGAAAAAATATTTGGGCTTCTAGCAGTGTGTGGGACTTGGTCTATTAGTCCATCTATACTGACCTCCATCAGGTTGCAAATTAAAAATAATTTTTTTCTGCATCTAGCTCTGAAAAAATATTTGGGCTTCTAGCAGTGTGTGGGACTTGGTCTATTAGTCCATCTATACTGACCTCCATCAGGTTGCAAATTAAAAATAATTTTTTTCTGCATCTAGCTCTGAAAAAATATTTGGGCTTCTAGCAGTGTGTGGGACTTGGTCTATTAGTCCATCTATACTGACCTCCATCAGGTTGCAAATTAAAAATAATTTTTTTCTTCATTTAGCTCTGAAAAAATATTTGAGCTTCTAGCAGTGTGTGGGACTTGTTCTATTAGTCCTTCTATACTGACCTCCAGCAGGTTGCAAATTGAATATAATTTTTTTCTGCATCTAGCTCTGAAAAAATATTTGGGCTTCTAGCGGTGTGTGGTACTTGGTCTATTAGTCCATCTATACTGACCTCCATCAGGTTGCAAATTAAAAATAATTTTTTTCTGCATCTAGCTCTGAAAAAATATTTGGGCTTCTAGCGGTGTGTGGGACTTGGTCTATTAGTCCATCTATACTGACCTCCATCAGGTTGCAAATTAAAAATAATTTTTTTCTGCATCTAGCTCTGAAAAAATATTTGGGCTTCTAGCAGTGTGTGGGACTTGGTCTATTAGTCCATCTATACTGACCTCCATCAGGTTGCAAATTAAAAATAATTTTTTTCTTCATTTAGCTCTGAAAAAATATTTGGGCTTCTAGCAGTGTGTGGGACTTGTTCTATTAGTCCTTCTATACTGACCTCCAGCAGGTTGCAAATTGAATATAATTTTTTTCTGCATCTAGCTCTGAAAAAATATTTGGGCTTCTAGCGGTGTGTGGGACTTGGTCTATTAGTCCATCTATACTGACCTCCATCAGGTTGCAAATTAAAAATATTTTTTTTCTGCATCTAGCTCTGAAAAAATATTTGGGCTTCTAGCGGTGTGTGGGACTTGGTCTATTAGTCCATCTATACTGACCTCCATCAGGTTGCAAATTAAAAATAATTTTTTTCTGCATCTAGCTCTGAAAAAATATTTGGGCTTCTAGCAGTGTGTGGGACTTGGTCTATTAGTCCATCTATACTGACCTCCATCAGGTTGCAAATTGAATAAAAAAATTTTCTACATCTAGCTCTGAAGAAATATTTGGGCTTCTAGCGGTGTGTGGGACTTGGTCTATTAGTCCATCTATACTGACCTCCATCAGGTTGCAAATTAAAAATATTTTTTTTCTGCATCTAACCCAGCCAATAGTTTTGGCCTAATACCACAGTTTGGCCACTCAGCTCTGCTCGGTTACCATCCATTGTTTTTTTGTGCAAACAACTCCAGAGTTGTGAATTAGTTAACCACCAAAATGAGTGGAAAAAGGCCTGCTGCTGGTGGAAAGGGGAATAGGCGTGTTGGGAAGGGGAAAAAAGGTTGTGTCCGTGGGGTAGGTGCAGAAGAAAGACCATCTTCCAGCCAAACTAAAATGTCTACTTCTTTTAGCGGACAATGTGATAAGATCCCTTTCTTACGGCCACGCCAATCGCTACAAATTCCAGATGAGGCACAAAAACAGCAGGTGCTTCAACGGATATCAAGTGCTCCTTTAAGTGGGCTCTCCTCCACATCAACTTCAACATCACAAATACTCCAGTCCTCAAAGGTGTCACCCAAATCGCACTTGCTTCCTCACAGCTCCCAAATCTCCAGCTGCCCGTCTGAGTATGAGGTAGAACAGATGGTTGAGTCTGCAGAGCTGTTTACTCATACTATAGCCTGGGAATCAGAGGTCGACTCCAGTGCTTCTGTGAATCCAGACGAGGAAATGATCTGCACTGATGCCCAGAATCTTTATGAGTCGGATCCAGGACCAGACGCAGAAGGTTCTGACCATAATGTAGACCCTCATTCCCAAACTGTAACTCCTGTTGGTGGAGACAATGAGGAAGACGATGATAAGACTCAAATACCTGATTGGAGCGACAACTTTAGTTTTTTGTCAGGGCAGGAACAGGTTGGCTCTGAGGACGACGGGTGTGATAACGCACAGGGTGATGATGATGAGGTCGGAGATCCCACTTACTGTCAACCCACAGTCAGCCAAGAGATGAGGTCAGCAGAGGAGGTGGAGGAAGATGCTAGTGACGACGAGGTCAGGTTGCGCCTTCCTGGACAGAGACGTAGTACTGGAAGCACGTCAACAACTGCATCCTCAAACACAACTCTGCCTCTCACCACAAGTCGTGGTGGCTCTTCAGGTCGCATGGGTGCTAAGCCTTGCATAGCCTGGGCATTTTTTCAGATCGATAAAGATGACCCAACTCGTGTTATCTGTAACATTTGTCAGCAAAAGCTAAGTAGAGGCCAAAAAATACATAGTTTGAGTACTTCATGCATGAACCGGCACATGGACATGAAGCATAAGTTGCAGTGGGAAGCTAAGTGTGCTACAATGCGGTCTAGCCGGCCGGGCCAACCACCGTCTGCCATATCTTGTGCATCCGCGGCCTCTTCATCCTCTGTGACTGGGGGGACAGCAGTCACACCTGTTTTGGGGCGCAGACCTGCCACCTCTTTACCCGCAACAGCCAGCGTGATTGGCAGGTCATCATTTTCTTTGGAGGTGGTAACACCAGCTGGTCTTGAGCGCTGTCCGACATCGATAGCACCACCTTTGGATCAAGGCAACCTAACATGTCCGCCTGCATCTTCCTCACAGACCGGCAGTTTGCCGGGGACACCCTTATCAACCCCGTCTAAGCACAATAGCCAGCCCTCGGTCCCTCAGATGTGGACAAGTAAAAGACCATTTCCTCCTAGCCATGAGAAAGCTAAGAGGTTGAATTTCACCATCTGCAAGCTCTTGGCTACAGAAATGCTGCCTTTCCGCCTGGTGGACACAGAGGATTTTCGAGACCTTATGTCCGTCGCAGTGCCCCAGTACCAGATGCCCAGTCGGCACTACTTCTCAAAAAAAGGTGTGCCTGCGCTCCACCAGCATGTCGCACACATGAGAAACTCTGTGTGTGACACGGTGCATTTCACCACAGACACTTGGACGAGTAGGCATGGACAGGGGCGTTACATGTCGCTGACTGGGCACTGGGTAACTATGGTGACAGCAGGACAAGGGGCTGCTGTCCAAGTCTTGCCGTCCCCACGAGTTGTGCGTCAATCCTCTTTATGTCATTTTTCCTCCACTGCTTCTGCCTCCTCAACCTCCTCTCGGTCTTCCACCTGCACCCAAAGGCTGTCTGGTCATGCCACAAGCTTTCTAACTGCGCAGAAGGGATCCTGCACACCTCCTTACTATGCTGGCAGTAGAGCTCAACGTCATCAGGCGGTTTTTACATTGAAATGTCTGGGAAATGTGAGTCACACAGCTGAGGAGTTGTGGTCAGCTCTGGAGAACCAATTTCATGAATGGTTGTCTCCACTGGACCTGAAACCAGGGAAGGCCGTGTGCGACAATGCTGCAAACCTGGGTGCGGCCCTTCGCCGGGGCAATGTCACACACGTGCCTTGTATGGCTCACGTGTTGAACCTGGTTGTCCAGCAATTTTTAGCCCACTATCCCAGACTAGATGGCCTTCTGCAGAGGGCACGGTCGCTGTGTGCTCACTTCCGCCGTTCGCATCCCGCAGCTCAGCGACTTACATCTCTACAGAAGTCGTTGGGCCTGCCACTTCACCGGCTAAAATACGATGTGCCTACCCGGTGGAATTCAACTCTGCACATGTTGCAGCGACTGTGGCAGCACCGACAAGCCCTGGTGCAATACGTTCTGACGTATAGCCTGGGCCAACGAGATTCAGAGGTGGGGCAAATCACGCTGGAGGAGTGGTCTCAGATCAGGGACCTATGCACCCTTCTGCACAGTTTTGAAATGGCGACGAAGATGTTTAGTGCTGACGATGCCATTATCAGCATGACTATTCCGGTGATGTACATGCTGAAGCACATGTTAAACAGAATTCGGAGTCAGGTGGTGGCACAAGAGGAGGTGGAGGAAGTAGAGGAGGAGGAGTTGTATGCGGAAGGGCTAACATCTGCAAGGTCCAGACGGTCGGCAGCACCAAGGCGGCAGGCATGTGAGGGTGGGGGAGATGATTTTACCAGGGCGCATGGTAGCAGCCAAACTAGTGAGGAAGGTGCAGGAGCCCAGGAAGAAGTGGAGGACGAACTGATGGAAGACTCATCAGATGAGGGAGACCTTGATCACATTTCTGTTGTGCGAGGTTGGGGGGAGAGGACAGAGGAAGGAAGCATGATTGCTACCTCGCCACCAACACAACAGGGACTTGGTGCTCCTGGATGCGCAACACACATGAGTGCCTTCTTGCTGCACTACCTGCAACATGACCCTCGAATTGTGAGAATTAGAAATAATCCTGACTACTGGGTTGCCACACTGTTAGATCCCCGGTACAAAAGTAAATTTGCAGAAATTATTCCTGCCATAGAAAGGGATGCACGCATGCAGGAGTATCAGCAGAGACTGTTGCAGAATCTTACATGTGCTTTTCCACAAAATACCAGTGGTGCACGTAGTGAATCTCACAGTTCCAACTTGCCAACCGTGGGACCGTCAAGTGTTCAGCACTCAAACCGTAACAGAACCACAGTATCTGCTGGTAACATCAATTTTGCGGAATCATTTCACCACTTTTTTAGCCCATCCTTTGCAAGGCCACAGGAGACAAGAAGTCTGACACATAGTCAACGCCTAGAGACGATGGTACAGGAGTATCTCCAAGTAAACATTGAAGCCACGACTGTGTCACTGGACCCTTGCTCTTTTTGGGCTTCCAATCTGGATAAATGGCCGGAGCTAGCCACTTACGCCTTGGAGATCTTGTCATGCCCCGAAGCCAGCGTTCTGTCTGAACGTGTGTTCAGCGCTGCTGGTGGTGTGCTGACAGATAAGCGCACGCGGCTCTCCACTGATAATGTAGACAGACTCACGTTCATAAAGATGAACAAATCATGGATCCGAAACTACTTTTCTACCCCTGTGTCATCCTGGGGAGAGTAAAAGCTTGATGATTGGTTAAAATCACCCTACCAACCGTTTTAAGCTTTCAAATTACTAATCATGTTTATCTGTATCTTGACTGGAAAATAATTTGGGCTTTGTAGCAGTGTGCAGCACTGATCCTATTAGGCCATCTATAATAAGCTTCACCAGATTTAAAATTAAAAATTATTTTTAGCTGCATCTAGCCCGGAAAATAATTTTGGGGCTCCGAGATGCGCAAGACACATAAGTGCCTTCTTGCTGCACTACCTGCAGCATGACCCTCATATTGTCAGAATTCGAAGTAATCATGACTACTGGGTTGCCACACTCTTAGATCCCCCAAACTTTTCGATCAACCTTTTCATTTTAATAAAGACCAAAAAAATGGTCATTTTTGAAATTATAAGCATTAGCAGGTTGTTAGAAACTGAAATCAAACAGTTTTCAACTCAAAACTTTATTCTAGGTGATGTTACATTTTCACATAGGACCCCTTGTTCGAAAGGAGCTTCTGAACTCTCTCGTCCATTGAATTTGTCAGGTTTTGGATGGTTTCTGCTTCAATTGTTTTGCATGAGGACAGAATACCCTCCCAGAGCTGTTGCTTAGATGTGAACTGCCTCCCGCCATCATAGACACTCCTTTTAATGATGCTCCAAAGGTTCTGAATGGGGTACAGGTCAGGGGAGCATGGGGGTCACACCATAAGTTTGTCCCCTTTTATGCCCATATCAGCCAGAGATGCAGATGTTTTATGTGCAGCATGAGATGGTGCATTATCATGCAGAAAAATGATCTTGCTGTGAAATACACGGTTCTTCTTCTTGAACCATGGCAGGAAGTGCTGTTTGAGAAAATCCACATACATTATGGAGTTCATCTTTAGCGCCTTCAGGGATCCTAAAGGGGCCGACAATCTCTCTCCCCATGATTCCAGCCCAAAACATTACTCCACCTCCTCCTTGTTGGCGCTGTAGCCGTGTTTGCGTGGGGTGTCCATCAACCAGCCATCCTCCACTCCATTCATCTGGACCATCGAGCGCTGCATGGCACTCATCCGTGAACAAAACAGTTTTGAAATCAGTCTTCATGTAATGTTTGGCCCACTGGAGCCGTTTCTGCTTGTGTGAAGTGGATATAGGAGGTCGACAGGATGGCATATGCACAGCTGCAAACCTCTGAAGGACCCTGCATCTTGTTGTTCGGGGGACGTTGGAGGCACAAGCAGCTTCAAAAACTTGTCTGCTGCTATGACAAGGCTTTTTTGCCGCTGCTGTTTCAACCTGACGTAATTGCCTGTAGGAAAGAGTCCTCAATTTGCCCTTATCAGCACGCACACGTGTGTACTGTGAATCAGCTACATACTTCTTGATTGCCAAGACACTTCATCCTGATCATCGCACAATGTTGATTGTAGTCATGCCTTGACCTAAACACTCCACAATTTGTTGCTTCTCAGCAGCCGACACATCCTTTTTCTTTCCCATTTTGGCAGAAAATGTAGGCTGCTTAATAATGTGAGAGAGCCTTCTTAAGTAGTCTTGCCTTTCATTGGACACACCTGCCAAACTAATTAGCACAGGTGTCTGCAATTGCTTACAGTGATATAAAGAGCCCTGACACACATCACCATCAATGAGTTTAACTGACAAACAAACAAATTCTTCCCTTATCACTCCTAAACACTTTTTGCATAATAATTTGGAACGCGGTGTACATGTGCTTTTCCACAAAACACCAGTGGTTCACGTAGTGAATCTTACAGTTCTAACTTGCCAACCGTGGTCTGTATGGAATTGTTCAATAAAGGGCCCAAAATTAAGATAACATAGATGGGAGAGGTCTCTATGAATAGGAATTCCTAAGTATTTGATACCCTGTGAGGGCCAGGCAAAGGGAAAGTTGGACTGGATGGAATCCTATATGGATTTAGGGAGGGAGACATCGAGGGCCTCAGACTTCGCTGCATTGATTTTAAAATTTTACCATGTAACAAAGTGATCTATTTCAGCCATAACAGCAGGGATGGATATATGTGATTGAGTGATATATACTAGGACATCATCAGCAAATAGAGAGCACTTGTACTCGGTGCCTCCCACCTCAATCCACCTAATATTGGGGTTATGGCGAATTGATGAGAGCAGGTGCTCCGTCACTAGGATGTATAAGAGAGGGGACAGAGGACATCCCTGCCTTGTCCCATTGGTGATTGTGAAAGGTGATGAAAATGTTCTGACGCACCCCCTGGGCCTTGGGACACCCGGAGCCGGACCCTTTTTGGTGGATGCTGGTGGTTGTAGTCTTCGTGGCGGCGATCCGGTTCCGTGGCTCAGGGCGGTCAAACCAGTGGCGGAACTATTTATGTGGTTTTGATGTTTAAATGTCCGA
Organism: Phyllobates terribilis; assembly: GCF_046119375.1. Lineage (NCBI taxonomy): Eukaryota > Metazoa > Chordata > Amphibia > Anura > Dendrobatidae > Phyllobates > Phyllobates terribilis. The sequence continues at coordinate 300,194,331 of NW_027362771.1, forward strand.
CTACGCCACCCGTGGATTGCGGTCAGAGTGAACCGCCGCTACAGGGCAGACCGCTAAGGCTGGTGTTGTGGGTGCAGCAGAGCGTAGCATAACTCCCCACGGGAGGAGTATAGCCTCAGGGCAGTGTATGCGGAGGATGGGGGTGATGGTGCAGGGCAGCAGCAGTAACGACACGGAGTCAGTGATGCAGTTCAGGGCCTTTACTCACAGTTCTTATTATCCAGACCACGTCTGCAGGTAACGGCTGCCCACGTCGTACTGTGCTCACCAGGTGAGGGGCTCAGACAACTCCCAGATAACTTTGGAGCGCTTCACAGGACCCCCTTTGTGTGTCCTTTGTCTGGCCTTTCTTACCAACACTTCTGTCCGGCTGCCTCGGGCCTCCTCTTGGTAAACTTGGCGCCAGTTTCCCTGACCCTATGTGGTGCCTTCCTAGCGGGTGGAGCAAGGGGCTGCGCCACATAAAATGTCAGAGCCTCCGGTTTCTAGCTGAGGGTCGTTTCCTGCCTCCACTAGTTCGGGGACCGGTCTCCCCCTTTGGCCTGACCCCTCCACGCAGGTGGATTCGGGCGTGCGGTGGCGACTCGCCCGTCCGCACCCCTGGGATCCCTTCATTCCTCGTTCCTGGAGCCTTCTCCGCTCCTCTTCCTTCCTTCTCCCTCTTGCAGGCCTGGGCCTCTGTTACTAGGCCCGCCTCCGGAGCAGAGCTCATGCAGAGCCCCTGCTCCCTGCCACTTCTGCTCAGACTTCTCTGCACTGAACTAAGATGGTGCCCACCTTTTATACTCCCTTCTCAATGCACCCAGGAACTGCTTCCTCCCTGCTCCTGCACTGCAGGGTTCTCCTTCCTCAGTGTTCCCTCCCCCCACTCCAGCCAAGGACAGGGACTGTCGTGCCCATCTCAGGGGCATATTGGTCGCCCTGCCCCACGGCAATGTGGTGTAATGCATGCAGGTGTCGGGTCCTGATCCACACTCCATCCTTATCTGAGAGTGAGATATCACACCTCTGGGTGAGGTGCAATACGTCTGTAGCAACCGAGCCCTCGGTGCTACAGTTCCATTTATCTTCAGCTTAGGTGACGTATTGTGATACAGGGCCGTGATTTTGGCTATAAAAGGGTCCCCTAGACCCCTACCCCAAGCTTTTTAAGAGAATCATATATGGCGTGCCAGGAGACTCTATGGAATGCTTTCTCAGCATCCAACGAGAGTATCTACTTACAAATTTTTAACTGCATCTAGCCCAGGAAATACTTTGTGCCTAGTAGCAGTGTCTGCTAGTCAGCGGATTATCCCGGCTGTTAAGCAAGCTACACCACCTGTAGTTTGGACACTTAATTTTTTCAAAGGAAATGCTTCGGGACCACGGGATACTCAGTGAAGAGCATCAGGAGGCACCCCAAGGCATAGGGGCTGGGACTGGCACTAGGATGCCTTGCGGTGGACAGCCGAGCTCGATCCTTATAAAAGCTTTTTAACTGCAGCAGCTTTAGTGGACGCTACTGGAGCTGGAATTACGCGGCTGCTGGCATGAGACTTGCCCTCCAATAGATCCTTGTAAATGGATTTAAAGTGTATTCATTCAAATTAGAGGGACAATTTAAATTAAAAAGCTTAGAGCTGCCTCCACCACAGGGGGGCTCTCTCGACCCACCAGCGGACAGGCACCAGTATTGGGAGAGGGGGGCTGGCCGTCAGGGTTCACCGCGGCTCTGGCACAAACCCGGCGACACGGAGGTGGCACGGGCAGGAGCGGACTGAATGTGTCGGCTTCTCACTTTTTGGATTTTAGAAGGGCATGACATGCCTATATCTGTGTCTCCCCCTCCTTTTACTCCTCCACCTCTTTTCTTTTCGCATGACTATATGTACTTGTCACTTTTCCATGTGTTAGTTGTGTCTTCTGAGCAGTTTGTCAGCTTTTGGACACCTTTGAAGGTGTTTTCTATGTGTTTCTATGTGTTTTTGTTTGCCTGCCATTGGTTTTAACGGTGTTCGAAGGTGTTCGACGAACAGTTCGACGAACAGTTCGGCGAACACACGGGTGTTCGACGAACCGAACCGAACTCGAACACTACGGGGGTGGCTCAACACTACACACGAAGTGATGCAACTGTGACAAGCACTGCATCCTTAGCCACAACTGTGACTGTGGCCAGCAGCGGTCACGGGTCTGCAGCTCGCAGGGACAGCAAGGGTTGCCTAGCCTGGGCCTTTTTGAGACCGTAAGGAATGAGTCAGCTCAAGTTATCTGCAAACTTTACAAGAAAAAACTCAGTAGAGGTAAAATGCACAATAATTTGACTTCTGCATGCACGAACCATCACATGCGTAATTAACGTGCTTTACTCTGGCAATCTCACTGCGATGAAGTGCAGACCTCAACAACCATCAGCTGCCCCATAAACCGCACCTGCTGCTTCTTCCTCCTCCTCTGTTACCGTGCCAAGTATTGTCACACAGGTCTACCACTGTAGAATCTCCGGTTCTTTACCCGCTCCAGTCAGGCTGAGTGAGAGCCCGTCAGCTGTAATGGAAGCAGACATGCCTGCTGTTTTTGACCAATCTCAGAGGACAAGCACACCACAACTTTATCAATCCATAGTAACATCTTCGCCTGCATCTCCCTCACGGTCCAGCAGTTTGTCCGTTTAACTGTACTCCGCCCTATCTCAGCAGTGCAGCCAGCCCTCGGTCCTGTAGTTGTTGTCACATAAAAGATTGGTTCCTCCTACACATGACAAAGCGAAGAGATTGAACTCCACCATCTCCAATTTGTTGTCCATGGAAATGGTGGTGTCAGGCCCTAATTTTTTGAAATATTAACACTCTTCGTTGGGTCTCCATCTGCCGGGTTGGCTGTAGTTGAAGAGTTGTCGGTTCTCATTATACTAGTTCTACTCTAGTGAAATTAATTCATTTGTGGAGATATTGTTGTCACAATGATATTATTCGCCATACAGGGGTACACATTAGTGATGAGCGAGCACTAGATTTGCTCAACTTAGTGATTCAGCGATTTCTCAAAACCTACCCAGATCTGCCAGAGCTGCTTGTGAAAGTATGCCGCATGTGTGCCCTTTTCAGAAAGTCAGCTACAGCTTCCGCCACCCTGGCAGTGCTTCAGCAGCATTTACAGCTTCCGGATCACCGAATGGTGTGCGATGTGACCACATACTGGAAATGAACTTTGCAGATGTTGGGAAGGATTTGTGAGCAGCAGAGGGCAGTTGTTGAGTACCAGCTTCAACACGTCCATTGGAATTCAGGTCAGCCTCCGCACATAACAGCTGATGAGTGGGCATGGATGTCTGACATCTGTGCCGTCCTCCAAAACTTTGAGGACTCCACCATGATGGTGAGTGGCGATGATGCCATAATTAGCATCACCATCCCGCTCCTCTGTCTACTGAAACGCTCAATTCTCACAATTATAGAGGAGGCATTGCAGGCGGAGCAAGAAACTATACAGCCCAGCCTCATCTCATCTCAAAGTGGATTGGGTGATAATGAAGAGGAGGAGGATGAGAAGGAGAACATGGACAGTTGTCCTCTTAGTGAGGACAGGGAAGTCTTGGCTGTCTTGGAAGTTTTGATACCCCTCTTTCAGTCTGTGGGAAAGCTGTATGAGTTTTGCTTAATGATGACCTTCAGTAGCCTAAACCATGGCTTTGCTTATGCACGATATTTCTCAAAATGCATTGCAGATCAAGCCATTTCCCAACTCTGTAGTCATGAAATTCAAGCCGTAAAGAAAGATCTTTGTGTGTGAGTAAGCACCACTGAGAAGTGTGAGATGATGTTGGACGGGCTGCCATTGTTTATGGAACAAGCTACATTAGAGGACTTCCTGAGAGAAATGACAGCTGGAGTAGATATGGTTGGTAGAATGCCAAGAGTGTGCAAAGCAGTCATCAAAGCAAAAGGTGGCTACTTTGAAGAACCTAGAATATAAGACATATTTTCAGTTGTTTCACACTTTTTTGTTAAGTATATAATTCCACATGTGTTAATTCATAGTTTTGATGCCTTCAGTGTGAATGTACAATTTTCATAGTCATGAAAATGCAGAAAAATGTTTAAAGGAGAAGGTGTGTCCAAACTTTTGGTCTGTACTATATATATATATATATATATATATATATATATATATATATATATATCAGAACTAGGCAGGTAGGCAGTGTATATGGCAGACTGCAGTGTATAATACAGAACAAGAGGCTCCTTTCCGGTTCTTTCTGCTGTTGCTGTTACAGATATTTCTACAAATAGCCCCAGGTATCAGAGGCCAGGGATAATTATTTTTTTGATCTTAATCCTGATTATTTGGTTAAAAAACAATCCAGAGAACACCATTTTTCTGCTCCATTTGCTGGTCGCCACAGCACAATACATCCAGATTCTTTCCATATTAAAGCAATAAAAATCCAGAAATTTGTAGTATACATGGAAAATATTGGCCTCCATTTAAATTTTGTTGCAGTGGGTCATTGAAGTTATTGACACCAGGTCGCTGTGAAAAATAATAACCTACAGGCCAGCTATTTAAAACTGGTTTTCCATCACACGTATCACATATCACTTAGGTTCAAATCCAGCCATTTCTAGTGAACGTGGAAAATATTGTCCTCAATTTAAAATGGGCAAGGCCCGTGGCAAGGGACGGGGAAGTGGACGTGATGGTGATGATGGTGCATGCAGAGGACGAGGCCGAGGCCGTGGGCAAGATGAAATTGTGCCACAACAAACATCCATATCTTCTCGCTCGACCTTCCTGTACCAATTAATAGGGGACCGCAGAACACCAGTATTGAACACAGAGCAGTGTGAAAAGGTTATTGGTTGGATAGCAGATAATGATTAGAGATGAGCGGTGTTCGACTCGAACTGTTTGCTAAACTCAAATTCAAGCTGTTTTGGGCGGTGTTCGAGCCGTTCGGCGAACACGAACAATTTGAAAAAAATTCGGCTGTTCGAGTTTATGTTCTATAACTGTTCGTGCACCAAAATCATAACTGGATTTTTTCTCAGTAATGCTGGAAATTAATGTTAATACGCAGTTTGAGTGTACAGCGGGGTGGGGGGAGGGGCAGTGGATGGATCTCTGCATAAATAATGAAGATCTTCATTTTTTTTTCTCTTTCCCGCATTTACAGTGGGGAGGTGCAATCTGTCAGCCTATCAGCAGCGCACACACGGAGCGAACTGGTTTTTTTCACACAAGCAAGGGCATGTGTCATTGGCAGTGAATGTCACATGTCCTTGCCCTATAAGACCCAGCCATTTTACCCGTCGCCACCATTTTCTCACTGCTGCAGCTGCGTGTTAGACGGCACCGCTGTTGCTGTGTGCGCTATACTTTGTTAATTTCAAGCCAATTTTCGCACAAATCTACAGATAGCTTGGGAGTAGGGAATAGTTGTGATTGCAGTCCTTTTAAGGACTAGGTTACATCACTTCCTACGACTTTTATCAGGCAGGTCTGTGCTCTTAAATAGATAGGTTGGGAGTAAAGACTAATTGTAATTGCAGTCCTTTTCAGGGCTAGGTTACATCAGTTCCTATCACTTTTATCAGGCAGGTCCGTGCTATTAAATAGATAGGTTGGGAGTAAAGACTAATTGTAATTGCAGTCCTTTTGAGGGCTAGGTTACATCAGTTCCTATCACTTTTTGCCAGGCAGGTCTATGCCACTGCTCTGCAAGTTTTTTTCACAGCATTTGGCTAAATCTAGCAAAGGAAATCCTTTTTGGCCTCTTGAAGTGTGTGTTAGTCAGTGGAGTAGCCTATCTGTGTTGCAAGCTACACCACCTGTGTATAGAATACCAATTTTTTTACTGCACCTAGTGAAGTAAAACCTTTTGGGCATAGCATCATTCTATTAGTCCATCTATACTAACCTCCACCAGGTTGCAAATTCAAAATAATTTTTATCTGCATCTTGCTCTGAAAAAATATTTCAGCTTGTAGCAGTGTGTGGGACTTGTTCTATTAGTGTATCTATACTAACCTCCACCAGGTTGCAAATTCAAAATAATTTTTATCTGCATCTAGCTCTGAAAAAATATTTGGGCTTGGGCTTGTAGCAGTCTGTGGGACTTGTTCTATTAGTCCATCTATACTAACCTCCACCAGGTTGCAAATTCAAAATAATTTTTATCTGCATCTAGCTCTGAAATAATATTTGGGCATGGGCTTGTAGCAGTGTGTGGGACTTGTTCTATTAGTCCATCTATACTAACCTCCACCAGGTTGCAAATTCAAAATAATTTTTATCTGCATCTAGCTCTGAAAAAATATTTGGGCTTGGGCTTGTAGCAGTGTGTGGGTCTTGTTCTATTAGTCCATCTATACTAACCTCCACCAGGTTGCAAATTCAAAATTATTTTTATCTGCATCTAGCTATGAATAAATATTTGGGCTTGGGCTTGTAGCAGTGTGTGGGACTTGTTCTATTAGTCCATCTATACTAACCTCCACCAGGTTGCAAATTCAAAATAATTTTTATCTGCATCTAGCTCTGAAAAAATATTTGGGCTTCGGCTTGTAGCAGTGTGTGGGACTTGTTCTATTAGTCCATCTATACTAACCTCCACCAGGTTGCAAATTCAAAATAATTTTTATCTGCATCTAGCTCTGAAATAATATTTGGGCATGGGCTTGTAGCAGTGTGTGGAACTTGTTCTATTAGTCCATCTATACTAACCTCCACCAGGTTGCAAATTCAAAATAATTTTTATCTGCATCTAGCTCTAAAAAAATATTTGGGCTTCGGCTTGTAGCAGTGTGTGGGACTTGTTCTATTAGTCCATCTATACTAACCTCCACCAGGTTGCAAATTCAAAATAATTTTTATCTGCATCTAGCTCTGAAAAAATATTTGGGCTTGGGCTTGTAGCAGTGTGTGGGTCTTGTTCTATTAGTCCATCTATACTAACCTCCACCAGGTTGCAAATTCAAAATAATTTTTATCTGCATCTAGCTCTGAAAAAATATTTGGGCTACGGCTTGTAGCAGTGTGTGGGACTTGTTCTATTAGTCCATCTATACTAACCTCAACCAAGTTGCAAATTTAAAATAATTTTTATCTGCATCTAGCTATGAATAAATATTTGGGCTTGGGCTTGTAGCAGTGTGTGGGACTTGTTCTATTAGTCCATCTATACTAACCTCCACCAGGTTGCAAATTCAAAATAATTTTTATCTGCATCTAGCTCTGAAAAAATATTTGGGCTTCGGCTTGTAGCAGTCTGTGGGACTTGTTCTATTAGTCCATCTATACTAACCTACACCAGGTTGCAAATTCAAAATAATTTTTATCTGCATCTAGCTCTGAAAAAATATGTGGGCTTCGGCTTGTAGCAGTGTGTGGGACTTGTTCTATTAGTCCATCTATACAAACCTCCACCAGGTTGCAAATTCAAAATAATTTTTATCTGCATCTAGCTCTGAAAAAATATTTGGGCTTGGGCTTGTAGCAGTGTGTGGGACTTGTTCTATTAGTCCATCTATACTAACCTCCACCAGGTTGCAAATTCAAAATTATTTTTATCTGCATCTAGCTATGAATAATTATTTGGGCTTGGGCTTGTAGCAGTGTGTGGGTCTTGTTCTATTAGTCCATCTATACTAACCTCCACCAGGTTGCAAATTCAAAATTATTTTTATCTGCATCTAGCTATGAATAAATATTTGGGCTTGGGCTTGTAGCAGTGTGTGGAACTTGTTCTATTAGTCCATCTATACTAACCTCCACCAGGTTGCAAATTCAAAATAATTTTTATCTGCATCTAGCTCTGAAAAAATATTTGGGCTTCGGCTTGTAGCAGTGTGTGGGACTTGTTCTATTAGTCCATCTATACTAACCTCCACCAGGTTGCAAATTCAAAATAAGTTTTATCTGCATCTAGCTCTGAAATAATATTTGGGCATGGGCTTGTAGCAGTGTGTGGAACTTGTTCTATTAGTCCATCTATACTAACCTCCACCAGGTTGCAAATTCAAAATAATTTTTATCTGCATCTAGCTCTAAAAAAATATTTGGGCTTCGGCTTGTAGCAGTGTGTGGGACTTGTTCTATTAGTCCATCTATACTAACCTCCACCAGGTTGCAAATTCAAAATAATTTTTATCTGCATCTAGCTCTGAAAAAATATTTGGGCTTGGGCTTGTAGCAGTGTGTGGGTCTTGTTCTATTAGTCCATCTATACTAACCTCCACCAGGTTGCAAATTCAAAATAATTTTTATCTGCATCTAGCTCTGAAAAAATATTTGGGCTACGGCTTGTAGCAGTGTGTGGGACTTGTTCTATTAGTCCATCTATACTAACCTCAACCAAGTTGCAAATTTAAAATAATTTTTATCTGCATCTAGCTATGAATAAATATTTGGGCTTGGGCTTGTAGCAGTGTGTGGGACTTGTTCTATTAGTCCATCTATACTAACCTCCACCAGGTTGCAAATTCAAAATAATTTTTATCTGCATCTAGCTCTGAAAAAATATTTGGGCTTCGGCTTGTAGCAGTCTGTGGGACTTGTTCTATTAGTCCATCTATACTAACCTACACCAGGTTGCAAATTCAAAATAATTTTTATCTGCATCTAGCTCTGAAAAAATATGTGGGCTTCGGCTTGTAGCAGTGTGTGGGACTTGTTCTATTAGTCCATCTATACAAACCTCCACCAGGTTGCAAATTCAAAATAATTTTTATCTGCATCTAGCTCTGAAAAAATATTTGGGCTTGGGCTTGTAGCAGTGTGTGGGACTTGTTCTATTAGTCCATCTATACTAACCTCCACCAGGTTGCAAATTCAAAATTATTTTTATCTGCATCTAGCTATGAATAAATATTTGGGCTTGGGCTTGTAGCAGTGTGTGGGACTTGTTCTATTAGTCCATCTATGCTAACCTCCACCAGGTTGCAAATTCAAAATAATTTTTATCTGCATCTTGCTCTGAAAAAATATTTGGGCTTGGGCTTGTAGCCGTGTGTGGGACTTGTTCTAATAGTCCATATATACTAACCTCCACCAGGTTGCAAATTCAAAATAATTTTTATCTGCATCTAGCTCTGAAATAATATTTGGGCATGGGCTTTTAGCAGTGTGTGGGACTTGTTCTATTAGTCCATCTATACTAACCTCCACCAGGTTGCAAATTCAAAATAATTTTTATCTGCATCTAGCTCTGAAAAAATATTTGGGCTTCGGCTTGTAGCAGTGTGTGGGACTTGTTCTATTAGTCTATCTATAATAACCTCCACCAGGTTGAAAATTCAAAATAATTTTTATCTGCATCTAGCTCTGAAAAAATATTTGGGCTTGGGCTTGTAGCAGTGTGTGGGTCTTGTTCTATTAGTCCATCTATACTAACCTCCACCAGGTTGCAAATTCAAAATAATTTTTATCTGCATCTAGCTCTGAAAAAATATTTGGGCTACGGCTTGTAGCAGTGTGTGGGACTTGTTCTATTAGTCCATCTATACTAACCTCCACCAGGTTGCAAATTCAAAATAATTTTTATCTGCATCTAGCTCTGAAAAAAATATTTGGGCTTCGGCTTGTAGCAGTTTGTGGGACTTGTTCTATTAGTCCATCTATACTAATCTCCACCAGGTTGAAAATTCAAAATAATTTTTATCTGCATCTAGCTCTGAAAAAATATTTGGGCTTGGGCTTGTAGCAGTGTGTGGGTCTTGTTCTATTAGTCCATCTATACTAACCTCCACCAGGTTGCAAATTCAAAATAATTTTTATCTGCATCTAGCTCTGAAAAAATATTTGGGCTTGGGCTTGTAGCAGTGTGTGGGTCTTGTTCTATTAGTCCATCTATACTAACCTCCACCAGGTTGCAAATTCAAAATAATTTTTATCTGCATCTAGCTCTGAAAAAATATTTGGGCTACGGCTTGTAGCAGTGTGTGGGACTTGTTCTATTAGTCCATCTATACTAACCTCCACCAGGTTGCAAATTCAAAATCATTTTTATCTGCATCTTGCCTGTAAACTAATTTTGGGCATATTAGCTGTGTGTGGTACTCATTCTATTAGGCCATCTATACCAAGCTCCACCACCTTTGAAATTACTAATAACTTTTAGCTGCATCTAGCCCGGAAAATTTTTTTCTTCCCAATAGTGGTAGCAATAGAAATATGGGGCGCGCTCCTGGCTAACGAAAATATAGGCTTCATAACAAAAAACACCAGCCTAGCGCACTGCATTAATAAGATGGCATCATCGTCTCTCCCTTGTACGCCGGCTAGCATTCCAGTGCCTAAAACACAATGAATGGGTCCGTGCTAGCCACGATGCTGAGTGATCTAAAGCTGCTGCTAATGCTTTATCACAATTCAATTGGCATATTTTCACAGAGCTCCTCCCCAACGCCCACCCATCGGGCAACAGTTGCCCACCCTCCCTATGGGATCTAGTGGCGAATAGTTGATGCCATTAATCAGAGCGTCAGTTGCCCCGTCGATGTGGGAAGCATACGGTAAGGCATGGGAAGAGTGGACACGACTAGTAGCAGGCAGAAGGGTTGACCAATGTGAACAAGCCAGATTACAAGTCACCATAGAATTTCTCCACCAGCTAATGATGAGGGGCATATCAGGGGCGCCAGCGCAGCGGTGTCTGACTGAAGTAGCATTTCACTTCCAACTACTGAATTGGGGAGATGTGACAAAGAGATTCATCATCAGACAATCCATAAAAGGGTGGAAAAGGGGTCAGCCAAGTCAGGAGTGTAGACGTCCCGTCCCGTGTCACTAAAACTGATTTCTCACATCATATCCCTAACACCATTAACATGACACTCACAATTTGAAGCAACACTACTGTCTACTGCATTTGCGATCGCCTTCTTCGGGGCGCTATGCATAAGTGAATTAGTCCCTCAATCCAAAATTACCACCAGTGGAGGCTTATTACACCAGGACGTAGTCATAGCCAATAATGCAATACGTCTACGCATACGCCAATCGAAAACGGTTCCAGCGGGCAGGGGCACTTGGGTACTTCTACAACCTACAAACGGTACACTGAGTTCGGTAACAATAGTAAAAACATATATAATCATCAGATCACAAAGTAATTTTCTTCCTATCACACATTGATGGAACGCCATTATCAAGATACCAGTTCCAAGCTATATTTAATAAATGCATAACATCGGCAGGGATCCACCCCAAAGATTACAGGACACACTCATTCTTCATAGGCGCGGCCACGGAAGCAGCAAGAGCAGGTCTGTCAGAAACGGAAGTTCAGAGGATAGGGAGAAGGTGATCCACGTGTTTGCGAGATACATAAGACCGGACTTGTTTTCCTAACGTGGTTTGTTTCTTTTACAGGTGACGCTAAGCCAACAGTGTGGGTGATAGGCCACTCGCATATATATTGGGCAGAAAAAAGGGTGAAAGTCCGCCCAGGCGCGAGGAAATTGGAGTTTCATAACACATATTTCAACTGGAGAGGTATTAGAGGCCTGCTATGGCCACAGGTACTAATGGAGGTAATCAAGGTAGGGAGAGTGGCAAGAGGTCCGGTCATCTTAGTTATACAGCCCCGGGGAAATGACCTAGGTCATCACAAGAGCGCATAGCTAATGACAATAATGAAACTAGACACTGAGCGCTTCAGAGAATTTTTCACAGAACAAACTATAGTATGGTCTGAGAGTGGTATGGCAAGGTGCGCGAGACATCACGGCCATCGAACAAACAAGGCGGGTAATAAATATTCGGATGGCAAAATTTAGAAGAGACAGAGGCAGTGTAGTGATACAACACCGACAACTGGAAGGAGATAAAGCAGGCCTCATACGGCCTGACGGTGTTCACTTAATGGATATTGGACTCGACATATTTCTGTCAGGACTCCAGGACGGAGTGGAACAAGCGTTAAGAGTGATGGATGGGGGTCAGAGTCCTGCATACGAGTAAGCAGGATCCTCTGTGGCCTGGAAATAGAAAGGACATGGTGGAGAGTTACACTTGTTGGCCAACTTGCCGGTGTGGAGACCCAGGGCATGCTGCAACAAGCTGAATTATTTTAGAAGTAAAATGCCTTTCTAATGAAATGAGTATAAAGAGTTAATAAAGCTGCGACCGATCCAGTTGTAAGAGTTACATTATTGTATTTTCAAGGAAAGGGGGGCGGTAGGGGGCCTGAGCGTCTTGGTTTGGTTGGGGGTCCCCACAGTCTGCCTAGGCTAGATGCATTTAAAAATTCGTATTAGATACACAGGCAGTGCAGCTTGCTTCGCAGCTGGGCTACTACGTCCACAGTATTGCCTAGGCTAGATGCAGTTAAAAATTCTACGCTGACTAGCAGACACTGAAGCTTTGGAGCAGACCTCTGAGTAAACAGCTCTTCAGACTCAACCATCTGTGTTACCCCAAGCCATAGTGTATGTAGTTTCTTACAGTTAAAACTGGGGGGAGCGACCCAACCCACCTGGAATTGACGATGCCAACGTCACGTAAAACACAGCAAGGGGACTCCAAAAAGAGTCTCCATATTTTCCTAAAATTGTGGCACAGACATCACTTAAGTAGCATCAATTGCCCCAGTGTTGCTTAAAATGGTTGGTGAGGTGATTTTACCAAATCCTCAAGCTTTTTTTCTCCACAGGATGACACAGGGGTAGAAAAGTCCTTGCGGATCCATGATTTGTTCATCTTTATGAACATGAGTCTGTCTACATTCTCAGTGGACAGCCGCATGCGCTTATCTGTCAGCACACCACCAGCAGCGCTGAACAAACGTTCAGAGAGAACGCTGGCTGCAGGGCATGACAAAATCTCCAAGGAGTGAGTGGCGAGCTCCGGCCATTTTTCCAGATTGGAAGCCCAAAATGAGCAAGGATCCAGTGACACAGTCATAGCTTCGATGTTCACTTGGAGATACTCCTGTACCATCCTCTGTAGGAGTTGACTATGTGTCAAACTTCTTGTCTCCTGTTGCCTTGCAAAGGATGGTCTAAAAAAGTGGTGAAATGATTCCACAAAATTGCTGTTACCAGCAGATACTGTTACTGTTACGGTTGAGTGATGAAGACTCGACAGTCCCACGGTTTGCAAGTTAGAACTGTGAGATTCACTACGTGCACCACTGGTGTTTTGTGGAAAAGCACATGTAAGATTCTGCAACAGCCTCTGCAGATACTCCTGCATGCATGAATCCCTTTCTATGGCAGGAATTATTTCAGCAAATTTACTTTTGCACAGGGGATCTAAGAGTGTGGCAACCCAGTAGTCGGGATTACTTCGAATTCTGACAATCCGAGGGTCATGTTGCAGGTAGTGCAGCAAGAAGGCACTCATGTGTCTTGCGCATCCAGGAGGACCAAGTCCTTGTTGTGTTGGTAGCGAGGTAAGAATCATGCTTCCTTCCTCTGCCCTCTCCCCCCAACCTCGCACAACAGAAATGTGATCAAGGTCTCCCTCATCTGATGAGTCTTACATGCCCATCGCCAGTTCGTTCTCGACTTCTTCCTCGGCTCCTGCACCTTCCTCAACAGTTTGGCTGCTACCATGCGCCCTGGTTAATCCCTCTCCCCCACCCTCCCTTACCTGCTGCCTTGGTGCTGCCGACCATATGGACCTTGGAGATGTTATCCCTTTCGCATACGACTCCTCCTCTACTTCCTCCACCTCCTCTTGTCCCACCACCTGACTCTGAATTCTGTTTAAAGTGTGTTCCTGCATGTAAATCACAAGAATAGTCATGCTGATAATGGCATCGTCGTCAGCACTAAACATCTTCGTCGCCATTTCAAAACTGTGCAGAAGGGTGTGTGGTGCCCCTGAGGGTTCAGTCGCCACAGAGGTACTGCATCTCACCCAGAGGTGTGGTATCTCACCCTCAGGTAAGGAAGGAGTATGGCTCGGGACCCTAACACCTGCATCCAACACATACCCACAGTGGGGGTAGGACGAGATTGCTCCTAAGGGAGAGCACAGTCCCAGGTCCCTAGCTGGTGGGAGGGTCCTATGTAGTGGGTGTGGGTGGAGAAAGCAGCTTAGGGGAACACATGACAGGGAGAGTATAAATAGGAAGCCATCTTAGAAAGAGCAAGCCAGTCAGAGGAGGAGAAGTGACAGGAGCAGAGGCTCTGCATGAGCTCTGCTCCGGAGGCGGGCCTTGCCTGGGAGGCCCAGGACTGAAGGAGAGAAGAGAGGAGTGGGAGCAGGAAGGCTCCAGGAACCGAAGGGACCCTAGGGGTACGGGCTGTGCAGAAGGCCACCCGTACGCCCGCGGCTACCAGGAGGTAGAGGGGTCAGGCCAGATAAGGAGAACTGGTCCCTCAACTAGCGGAGAAACAGCAAGGCTCATCTAGAAACAGGAGGCTGCAACATTTCATGTACTGCAGGCCAAAATCCACACCAGTCTCACTAAGAAGGTAGCCACATAGGACCCAGGGGACAGAACACACGTTGCCCGCCAAGGCTCGAGGATACCAGATAGAAGTGTCACTGGTAGTGTTGAGCGATACCTTCCGATATCAGGAAATATCGTATCGGATTGGATCGGACCGATACTCAAAAAGTATCGGATATCGCCGATTCCGATACCGGAAACCAATGCAAGTCAATGGGACAGAAATATCGGAATGAAAATAAACCCTTTCTTTCCTTGTAGGTTAATTCTACATGAAGTAAAACAACTAAGAATAATGTAGAATGTATTATGTGAAAAGCCGGCAATTCATCAGCGGCATACACCGGTACCCGACAATTTACAACAGAAAGAATAGAGCTTCACACATAGATTAGATAGATAGAAACATGTCAGTCACATATATATGAAGTACAGTGACAGTGTTGCTTAATGTACTTGTCATTTAGTGCAATGGATTTATTAAAAAAAATATTAGTGTTTTCATGCACCGTCTCTTTAAAAAAGCCGGCCGGCAATTCAGCATCTGTACCCGACAATTTAGAATAGAAGGAATAGAGAATCATACATAGATTAGATAGATAGAAACATGTCAGTCACATATATATGAAGTACAGTGACAGTGTTGCTTACTGTACTTGTCATTTAGTGTTAAAATAAATGATTTATTTAAAAAAAAATTGGCGTGGGGTCCCCTTAATTTTAGTCTCTAGCGGAGGTTAAGCAGACAGCTGGGGCAGATGTTTGAAGCCTGGGAAGGGGGTAATACCCACGGAGCTTCCCAGGCTGCTAATATCAGCCCCCAGCAGAATACTTAGCCTTTACTAGCTATTAAAATGGGGGACCCCCCCAAAAAAATGACGTGGGGTTCCCCCTAATTTAATAGCTAGCAAAGGCTAGGCAGACAGCTGGGGGCTGATATTAATAGCCCAGGAAGGGTGCCATGAATATTGGCCCCCTCCCAGGCTAGAAACACCAGCCGTCAGCCGTCCCAGAAATGGCGCATCCACAGGATGCGCCAATTCTGGCACTTAGCCTCGCTCTTCCCACTGCCCTGTAGCGGTGGCAGTGGGGTAATAGGGCTGGGGTTGTTGTCAGCTTATAATGCCAGCTGACATCAAGCCCAGGTTAGTAATGGAGAGGCGTCTATAAGACACCCCCATTACTAACCCCATAGTCAAAGTTAAAAAAAAACCCACAAACACCCAGAATAAAGTCCTTTAATTGAAATAAAGACACAATTCTTTATTGTTCTAAATTAAACCATACTTACCGTCACGCCCATTCCAGCTGAAGCCAATGATCTCCTGCAATAAAAGAAAAATAATAAAGCAACCTCATCCTTACCTTTCCATGGTTCCCACGACAGCTTCAGCTCTGCTACATCGAGATGACAGGCTGGACCGCAACAGAACGCTGCCATCCAGCCTGTCGTCCCGCAGACACTGAGAAACGCAGGCATGCTTGCGCTCCTCAGTGTCTCTCTGTGACGGCATCCAGATGAGCCGACAATGAACTCGGCTCACCTCATGCACGTCACTGACAGCGTGGGAGAATTCTCCTGCACTCAGCGCTTCAGCGTGAGAATTTTCCCACGCTGTCAGTGACTTGCATGAGGTGAGCTGAGTTCATTGGACATGAACTCGGCTCATCTGGATGACGTCACAGAGAGACACTGAGGAGCGCAAGCATGCCTGCGCTTCTCAGTGTCTGCGGGATGACAGGCTGGATGGCAGCGTTCTGCTGCGGTCCAGCCTGTCATCTCGATGTAGCAGAGCTGAAGCTGTCGTGGGATCCATGGGAAGGTAAGGATGAGGTTGGTTTATTATTTTTCTTTTATTGCAGGAGATCGTTGGCTTCAGCTGGAATGGGCGTGATGGTAAGTATGGTTTAATTTAGAACAATAAAGAATTGTGTGTTTATTTCAATTAAAGGACTTTATTCTGGGTGTTGTGTTTTTTTTAAATACTTTACTAGAAATTCATGGTGGTCATGTCTAATATTGGCGTGACCCCATGAATTTCGGGCTTAGGGCCAGCTGATAATGCCAAGCTGGCCTTAATCCCTTTATTACCCAGTGAGCCACCGCACCAGGGCCCTGGATGAGTTGGGTACAGCGCCAGAAAATGGCGCTTCTATGAACGCGCCATTTTCCGGGGCGGCTGCAGACTGCAATTTGCAGCGGGTGGGGCCCAGAAAGCTTGGGCCTCCCTGCGCTGCGGATTCCAGCCCCCAGCTGCCTAGTTGTACCTGGCTGGACACAAAAATAGGGCGAAGCTCCACGTATTTTTTTTTTTAATTATTTCATGAAATTCATGAAATAATTATGAAAAAAAGGGCTTCCCTATATTGTTGTGTCCGGCCAGGTACAAATAGGCAGCTGGTGGTTGGGGGCAGTCCGTTCCTGCCTGCTGTACCTGGCTGGACACAAATATAGTGCGAAGCCCCACGTCAATTTTTTTTTAATTATTTCATGAATTTCCTGAAATAATTTAAAAAAAATTGACGTGGGGCTTCACACTATATTTGTGTCCAGCCAGGTACAGCAGGCAGGAACGGGCTGCCCCCAACCACCAGCTGCCTATTTGTACCTCGCCGGACACAACAATATAGGGAAGCCCTTTTTTAAAAAAAATATTTCATGAAATAATTAAAAAAAAAAATAAGTGCGGCTTCTCCCTATTTTTGTGTCCCGCCAGGTACAACTAGGCAGCTGGGGGATGGAATCTGCAGCGTAGGGAGACCCAAGCTTTCTGGGCCTCCCCCCCACTGCAAATTGCAGTCCGCAGCCACCCCAGAAAATGGCGCGTTCATAGAAGCTGGATGCTGTACCTGGCTGGCATACAAAAATATGGCAAAGCCCACGTCAAAATTTTTGGGAAAAATTAATTAAAAAATAAATAATAATTTAGGGACTGCATCTTTATTAACTCCTCAAATGTCATTTAGTGTTAAAATAAAGGATTTATTTAAAAAAAAAATTGGCGTGGGATGCCCCATAATTTTAGTCTCTAGCGGAGGTTAAGCAGACGGCTGGGGCAAATGTTTGAAGCCTGGGAAAGGGGTAATACCCACGGAGCTTCCCAGACTACTAATATCAGCCCCCAGCTGAATACCAAGCCTTTACTAGCTATTAAAATGGGGGACCCCCCCAAAAAAATGACGTGGGGTCCCCCCTATTTTAATAGCTAGCAAAGGCTAGGCAGACAGCTGGGGGCTGATATTAATAGCCCAGGAAGGGTGCCATGAATATTGGCCCCCTCCCAGGCTAGAAACACCAGCCGTCAGCCGCCCCAGAAATGGCGCATCCATAGGATGCGCCAATTCTGGCACTTAGCCTCGCTCTTCCACGCTGCCCTGGTGCGGTGGCAGGGGGTAATGGGGCTGGGGTTCATGTCAGCGCCAGCTGCCATGAAGCCCAGGTTAGTAATGATGGGCGTCTATAAGACACCCCCATTACTAACCTACAAAGTGTTAAAAAGAAAACACACACTACACCCAGAAAAAAATAATTTATTTGAAATAAAACACACCATTTTATTTAATTCTTAGTTTACTAAAAAAAAAATAGTTACCTGTCCACGTTCCTGCGCTGATCTCCCATGCACAGCTGTCACATCTGGAGATGGTGACAGCTGTGAATGGCTGCTGTAAGCTCACACTGCCGGGAACACGTCCGCTCCCGGCAGCGTGAGCCCCTGACTGAGGTCACCTGAGTGCATTCAGGCAGCGCAGCTCCGGAGACCTCCTTTACGGCACTGCTGTACCGTGGGAATTTCTCACGGTACAGCAGGGCCGTAAAGGAGCTAACCGGAGCAGCGCTGCCTGAACTCCGGCGAACCCGCTTATGCAGTGACGGGGCTGCTTTACGGCCCCATCATTCTAGCGGCGGCAGCGGTTCAGAGCGGTCACATTCTATGTGGCTGCTCTGAACTGGAGATCATCGTGGGACACTCGTGGACTACTACGGAGGGGTAAGGATAAGGTTGTGGTTTATTATTTTATATTTTATTACAGGAGATCGATGGCTTCGGGGAATTAGGTGTCTAGGTGAGTATAGGTGTAGTTTTTTATTTTTTACTTTATTTTAGGTGGCGATCGACAGGGACAGGTAATATATGAACTAATTTATTGTAGGTAACCACTGGCCACCAATGACATGTATTTAACATTTATTGGGGACACAGTAGGGCAATTTAAATAGCAGGATCAGGCTGATGGGAACTACTGCTCCCATCGAGCTGATCCTGCTGGCAGGAGTGGACGGGGGACAGACATAGGCCGATGGGAGTAGTAGTGTCTCATCGGCCTATGTCTGCCTGCACGCACACACCCCCAGACATCGCACAGACACCGCACACACCCGCAGACATCGCACACACTCGCAGACATCGCACAGACACCGCACACACCCCCAGACATCGCACAGACACCGCACACACCCGCAGACATAGCACAGACACCGCACACACTCGCAGACATCGCACAGACACCGCACACACCCGCAGACACCGCACAGACATCCCACACACCGCGCACACCCTCACAGACACCCACACACACCAATCATGACTGGTCTGGGAGGTGAGGCTGACCTGTGCGGCCGTGGGAAAGTTCATGTGAGTTCATGCAATGCAGTCAAGCATGAACTCACATGAACCCTCTGAGGGCACCGCGGCGACTTCAAATGAACAGCTGATCGGCATCACCTGATACCTCAGCTGTTCATTTGAAATAACAGGCGGGAAAGCGCAGCACAGAACGGGAAAGCCGGCGGTGAAGTCATTTCACTGCCGGCTTCCCCGCCCAGGTTCTTCGCTCCCCGCTCCTTGGTGCTGTGCTCCCCGCCCGGTCCTAACTTACGATCGGGATGGGAGGTGGCGAGGGGAGCGGAGGATCGGGGTGGGAGGCTGCGGGGAAGCAGTATGGGGCTGTGTGATTGTTTAAAAGCCGGCGGCTTTTTACCGCGCGCCGGCTTTTAAACAATCAGGAGAATTCTCCCACGCTGGGATGGCATTCTGATGACAGGCTGGATCTCAGCTGAGCGCTGCCATCCAGCTTGTCATCCTTCAGAGACACTGCAGAGCGCAGGCTTTATGGGAACTTCCGATTCTGGTATTCGATATTGTAAAAGTATCGGAATTAAGTATCGGAATTCCGATACCGCGAATATCGGCCGATACCCGATATTTCAGTATCGGAATGCTCAACACTGGTCACTGGGTGTGAGGTGCAGAGAGAAGGCAAGAGAAAGGACACACAGAAGGGGGTCCTACTAAGTACTCTGGAGCTATCTGGGGGTGGACTGAGCTCCTCACTGAGTACGCACAGCACGACGGGAGAGATTGCTCTGGTACCTGTAATCTGGACTGCAACAACTGTGAGTAAATATCTTGGGACTGCATCACACGGACTCTGTGTTCATTACTGACTCCCTGCACTACAACCACCATCATCCACCCACACTGCCCTGAAGCTACACTCTTCCTGTGGGGAGTATTAATACCATTGCTGCAAAACCACCAGCTTCAGAGGACTGTTCCGCAGCGGCGGCCCCTTTGGCTCCACTCCACAGGTGGCATAGTCGGACATTATAAAACCCATATATACATATTACCCTTGGATTAACCGCCCTGAGTCACGGACCGGGTCGCCGCCACAGTGACTACAACCCCCTGCGTCTACCGGCCCGGCTCCGGGTACCCCACGGCCCAGGGGGCGCGTCAACTTCGTAGGTCCCTGATCTGAGACCACTCCTGCTGTGTGATTTGCCCCACCTCTGGATCTCGTTGGCCCAGGCTATACGTCAGAACGTATTGCACCAGGGCTTGCCGGTGCTGCCACAGTCGCTGCAACATGTGCAGAGTTGAATTCCACCATGTCGGCACATCGCATTTCAGCGGGTGAACTGGCAGGCCCAACGACTTCTGTAGAGACCTCTGCAGAAGGCCATCTAGTCCGGGATAGTGGGCTAAAAATTGCTGGACAACCAGGTTCAACACGTGAGCCATACAAGGCACGTGTGTGACATTGCCCCGGCGAAGGGCCGCACCCAGGTTTGCAGCATTGTCGCAACACAGCCTTCCCTGGTTGCAGGTCCAGTGGAGACAACCATTCATGAAACTGGGTCTCCAGAGCTGACCACAACTTCTCAGCTGTGTGACTCACATTTCCCAGACATTTCAAAGTAAGCAACGCCTGATGCCATTGAGCCCTGCTGCCAGCATAGTAAGGAGGTGTGCAGGATTCCTTCTGCGCAGTTAGAAAGCGGGTGACATTACCAGACAGGCTTTGGGTGCAGGTGGAGGACCAAGAGGAGGATGAGGAGGCAGAAGCAGTGGAGGAACTTCTAGATAAAGAGGATTGACGTACAACTCGTGGGGACAGCAAGATTTGGACAGCAGCCCCTTGTCCTGCTGTCACCATAGTTACCCAGTGCCCAGTCAGCGACATGTAACGTCCCTGTCCATGCTTACTCGCCCAAGTGTCTGTGGTGAAATGCACCCTGTTACACACAGAGTTTCTCAAAGAAGCGGTGATGTTGTGTGCGACATGCTGGTGGAGCGCAGGCACACCTTTCTTTGAGAAGTAGTGCCGACTGGGCATCTGGTACTGGGGCACTGCGACGGACATAAGGTCTCGAATATCCTCTGTGTCCACCAGGCGGAAAGGCAGCATTTCTGTAGCCAGCAGCTTGCAGATGGTGAAATTCAACCTCTTAGCTTTGTCATGACTAGGAGGAAATGGTCTTTTACTTGTCCACATCTGAGGGACCGAGGGCTGGCTGTTTTGATTAGACGGGGTTGAGTAGGGTGTCCCCGGCAAACTTGCCGATCTGTGAGGAAGATGCAGGCGGAAAAGTTAGGGTGCCTTGATCTAAAGGTAGTGCTCTCGATGCTGGAGAGCGCTCAACACCGGCTGGTGTTTCCACTTCCAAATGAAATGATGACCTGCCAATCACACTGGTTGTTGCGGGTAAAGAGGTGGCAGGTCTGCGTCCAAAAACATGTGTGACTGCTGTCCCCCCAGTCACAGAGGATGAAGAGGCCGCGGATGCACAAGATGGGGCAGACGGTGGTTGGCATGGCCCGCTAGGCCACATTGTAGCACAGTGAGCTTCCCACTGCAACTTATGCTTCATATCCATGTGACGGTTCATGCATGAAGTACTCAAACTATGGATTTTTTGGCCTCTACTTAGCTTTTGGCGACAAATATTACAGATAACACGAGTTGGGTCATCCTTATCGTTCTGAAAAAATACCCAGGCTGTGCAAGGCTTAGAGCCCATGCGACCTGAAGAGCCACTACGACTTGTGGTCAGAGGCAGAGTTGTGGTTGAGGATGCAGTTGTTGACGTGCTTCCAGTACTCCGTCTCTGTCCAGGAAGGCGCAACCTAACCTCGTCGTCAATAGCATCTGTGACGCCCAGCTGCGCTAGGTATTACAGATCCTAGATGAGTGCATTGATGGAATCCTCCACAAGAGGCCCCCATAAACATTCACACATCTCCACCTTCCACCTCAGACCAGCAGAGGGAGCCCGTTAGGGATATAAATAGGGAAGGTGGAGCTAGGCAGTTCAGTTCCTCTGAAGAGTTCCTGCAGTAGAGAAGCCTAAGAGAGGTCAGTCTGCAGTGGAGCTCAGTCTAGTCTAGAGAACTCAGCAGTGGAGCACGAGGCTCCTGTTAGCTAGATTCAGGGAGCCCAGTTAGAGCTTAAGGTGTGCCGGCGCCATAAGATCGGTGAAGCGCTGCAAGTTGCCGTTAGTGTGTATAGCCTAGTGAGGGCCCGAGTAGGCCGAAGGCGAGTGGAGAGTTAGTACATAGGGGGCAGAGGAGCTTAACCAGCTCACCCCGAAGCATTTACCGGACACCGGATCCGAGTTTACCGGGATCTCTATGACCCAGTAAGGCATAACCGGAATCCCTGGAGAACTACAAGTCCCAGGATCACTAAGGTGCTTATACGTAAGAGAGCCAGGAGATCCTTAGGCCCCGCATACTGGGAGCGTGAACGCCAAGACAAGGCCCTACCACAAGGTCAGCCAGCGCAGGACAGAGACAAAGTTAGGCCTAGCTCCAGGCAGGTCAGAAACTTACTACGCAGAGGCAAGAAACAGGAGGCCCTACACCCGCTCATTGGGGAGGATCCTGACATGAACCCTTCACCCTACAGTGCTCCGGGATGTACCTGAATTTCCACCAGTTAAAGGTACTGAAGTGACTACCGTGTCCGTTCCCGTTCTTGCTCTGACCCAGCTGGGTCTCGCCTGTCCTGCATTTCCCCTGCATACGCTTTTCTGAGGCCTAGCTCCACATGTGAGGAGCTATACCATCGAGCTGCCTTATCACCGGCCTCAGTGGACTACTGCAGCGCTGGTGCTTCTCACCAGATACTACAGGTGGCCTCACGAACTCTTATAAAATTAACAATTATCCACCCTTTTAAAGACTGACCCCAGGGTATGGGCCCGGGAGCCGACCACCACGAAATCCCAAAGGCCAGGCAAAGGTCCGGGTACCGAGTCATCCCCATCCCCTGGGCTAGTCACATCCTCCTCCACCTCCTCTGCTGACCTCATCGACTGGCTGACTGTGGGTTGACAGTAAGTGGGATCTCCAACCTCGTCATCATCACCCTGTGTGTTCTCACACCCGTCGTCCTCAGAGCCAACCTCTTCCTGCCCTGACCGAAAAGTCAAGTTGTCGCTCCAATCAGGTATTTGAGTCTCATCATCGTCTTCATCATTGTCTCCACCAACAGGAGTTACAGTTTGGGAATGAGGGTCTACATTATGCTCAGAACCTTCTTCATCTGGTCCTGGATCCGACTCATAAAGATTCTGGGCATCAGTGCAGATCATTTACTCGTCTGGATTAACAGAAGCTCTGGAGCAGACCTCCGTTTCCCAGGCTATAGTATGAGTAAACAGCTGTGCAGACTCAACCATCTGTGTTACCCCATACTCAGACGGGCAGCTGGAGACTTGGGAGCTGTGAGGATGCAAGTGCGATTGGGGTGACACCTCTGAGGACTGGAGTATTTGTGATGTTGAAGTTGAGGTGGAGGAGAGCCCACTTGAAGGAGCACTTGATATCCGTTGAAGCACCTGCTGTTTTTGTGCCTCATCTGGAATTTGTAGCGATGGGCGTGTCCGTAAGAAAGGGATTGTATCACATTGTCCACGAAAAGAAGTAGACATCTTAGTTTGGCTGGAAGATGGTCTTTCTTCTGCAGATGTTACTCCCCCCCACTGCGGGGGGGCTTGACCCACCAACGGGCAGACACCAGTATTGAGAGAGGGGGGCTGGCCATCAGGGTCCACTGCAGCTCTGGCACAAACCCGACGACACGGAGGTCGCACGGGCAGGAACGGACTGGCCGTGTCGGCTTCGCACTTTTTTGGTTTTAGAAGGGCATGACATGCCTATATCTGTGTCTCCCCCTACTTTCACTCCTCCACCTCTTTTCTTTTCGCATGACTATATGTACTTGTCACTTTTCCATGTGTTAGTTGTGTCTTCAGAGCAGTTTGTCAGCTTTTGGACACCTTTGAAGGTGTTTTCTATGTGTTTCTATGTGTTTTGGTTTTAACGGTATTCGAAGGTGTTCGACGAAGTGTTTGACGAACCGAACCGAACTCGAACACTAAGGGGGTGGCTCAACACTAATCCTGAGGTTTTATGTGTGGAGTCTGACTTGAATACCGACGGCCTTGTTGATGCATGTAGTCAACAATTGCGCTCTTCTGCTCACAAATCCTTCCCAACATCTGCAATGTAGAGTTCCATCGCGTGGGGACATCACACACAAGTCTGTGAGCTCTCCTCGCCTCAGAGCCGTCACCAGGTTCTGGCCATTGTCACAGATGACCATGCCTGGCTGTAGGTTCAGCGGTGTCAGCCACAGATCTGTCTGCTCTTTCAGAGCTGTCCACAACTCTTCAGTGTTGTGTGGTTTGTCACCTAAGCATATTAGCTTCAGCACAGCCTGTTGCCACTTGGCCGAGGCAGAGCTGCAGTGCTTCCAACTTGCGACTGATGTGGTCATTTCAGAGATGGATGCTTAAGAGGAGGAGGAGGTGCAGGAGCTGTAGAATGTGGGGCAGCCCTGATTGACCCAGGGCCTGCAATTCTTGGCGTCAGGAGGACGTGTTCCTTCCGAAGTTCCGACTGGGTCCCGGCTCCTACTATGTTAATCCAGTGTGCCGTCAGCAAGATGTACCGGACCTGCCCACAAGCACTTGTCCAAGTGTCCGTGGTTCGGTGAACTTTCCCAGTAACTGAGTTGTTGAAGGCATGGCTAATGTTGTGGGACACATGCTTGTGTAATGCGGGGATGGCACACCGGGAGAAATAGTGGCGCCTGGGGACCGAGCACCAAGGGACGGCCGCCGTCATCAGGTTGCGTAAAGCTTCTGTCTCCACGAGCCTAAAAGGCAACATTTCGAGCGCAAGCATTCACGAAATGTGTGAATTTAGTAGTGTGGCCTGTGGGGCATTAGCTGTGTATTTGCGCTTGCATTCAAAGGAATGGGGTAGGGACAACGGAATGCTGTGCTGGGACAAACATGTGGACGTGCTTGCTGATGGTGCTAGTTGAGAGTGCTCAACGAAAGATGCAGGGCGGGAGGCATCTTGGCAAGCGCCATGGACAGGGGATTGACGCGCGTGCACAACAGCGGAACAAGCAGTGGTGTCACCCGCAGACAATGTTGCGGGACCCTGGGGTTCGGCCCACTTAGTAGGGTGCTTTGCTGCCTTGTGCCTGATCATGCAGGTGGTGGTCAGGCTGCTAGTTTTGCTACCCCTGCTGATGCTGGCCTGGCAGGTGGTGCAAATGGCCTTTT
The DNA here is from genome assembly GCF_046119375.1 of Phyllobates terribilis. Classification (NCBI taxonomy): domain Eukaryota; kingdom Metazoa; phylum Chordata; class Amphibia; order Anura; family Dendrobatidae; genus Phyllobates; species Phyllobates terribilis. Next base: position 300,219,590 of record NW_027362771.1, read on the forward strand.
TGGGATTATCGGCAATCTTTAAAAAACAACCTTGGGAAGACCTAACAGTTGTACTGGCAACTTCCATCGTGTTGACGTTATGGGGAACGGTTGCCCGCTTTCTGACTGTGGACACCACACTGCTTGTTCTTGCCTGTTGTGATGCTATGCCTCCCTCCCCCTGTGTGCTGCTGTCCTCGCTCTGCATGTCACCATGCCAGGTTGGGTCAGTGACTTCATCGTCCACCACCTTATCTTCCACTTCCACACCCTGGTCCTCCTCCTGACCTTCTGGCAATTGTGTCTCATCATCATCCACCTCTTGTGACAGTTTCCCACCGTCACCTTCAAGTGACCATGGTTGATCAAATATTTGGGCATATTACATGCGATCTCCTCTTGCCCCGCTTCAAGTGGACCGGGCGAGAGCCCGAATCTATAAATGAAAAAGTGAACAGCACTTTGGAGTGTCCAAGTGTGGGATCAGTTGTTTCTGGGCACTCGGCATGGTGGGAGGAAGGAGGATCAGGGTGAGGAATATGCAGTCCAGACTCACAGCTACTGAGACTTGACCGTGTGGAAGACAGGGCAGTGGTGGTGGTGGCTAAGTGACTGGAATCATTATTAGTGTTGAGCCACCCCCGTAGTGTTCGAGTTCGGTTCGTCGAACACCCGTATGTTCGCCGAACTGTTCTTCGATCTGTTCGTTGAACACCGTCGAACAACGTTAAAACCAATGGCAGGCAAACAACAACACATAGAAACACATAGAAAACACCTTCAAAGGAGCTCGGATCCGGTGTCCGGTAAATGCTTCGGGGTGAGCTGGTTAAGCTCCTCTGCCCCCTATGTACTAACTCTCCACTCGCCTTCGGCCTACTCGGGCCCTCACTAGGCTACACACACTAACGGCAACTTGCCGCGATTCACCGATCTTATGGCGCCGGCACACCTTAAGCTCTTACTGGGCTCCCTGAATCTAGCTAACAGGAGCCTTATGCTCCACTGCTGAACTATTAACTGAGTTCTCTAGACTAGACTGAGCTCCACTGCAGACTGACCTCTCCTAGGCTTCTCTACTGCAGGAACTCTTCAGAGGAACTGAACTGCCTAGCTCCACCTTCCCTATTTATATCCCTAACGGGCTCCCTCTGCTGGTCTGAGGTGGAAGGTGGAGATGTGTGAATGTTTATGGGGGCCTCTTGTGGAGGATTCCATCAATGCACTCTTCTAGGATCTGTGATACCAAGCGCAGCTGGGCGTCACAGATGCTATTTACGACGAGGTTAGGTTGTGCCTTCCTGGACAGAGACGGAGTACTGGAAGCAAGTCAACAACTGCATCCTCAACCACAACTCTGCCTCAAACCACAAGTCGTAGTGGCTCTTCAGGTCGCATGGGCTCTAAGCCTTGCATAGCCTGGGTACTTTTTCAGATCGATAAGGATGACCCAACTCGTGTTATCTGTAATATTTGTCACCAAAAGCTAAGTAGAGGCCAAAAAATCCATAGTTTGAGTACTTCATGCATGAACCGTCACATGGATATGAAGCATAAGTTGCAGTGGAAGTTCACTGTGCTACAATGCGGCCTAGCGGGCCGTGCCAACCACCTTCTGCCCCATCTTGTGCATCCGCGGCCTCTTCATCCTCTGTGACTGGGGGGACAGCAGTCACACATGTTTTTGGACGCAGACCTGCCACCTCTTTACCCGCAACAGCCAGTGTGATTGGCAGGTCATCATTTCATTTGGAAGTGGAAACACCAGCTGGTGTTGAGCGCTCTCCGACATCGAGAGCACCACCTTTGGATCAAGGCAACCTAACTTTTCCGCCTGCATCTTCCTCACAGACCGGCAAGTTTGCCGGGGACACCCTACTCAACCCCGTCTAAGCACAACAGCCAGCCCTCGGTCCCTCAGATGTGGACAAGTAAAAGACCATTTCCTCCTAGCCATGACAAAGCTAAGAGGTTGAATTTCACCATCTGCAAGCTGTTGGCTACAGAAATGCTGCCTTTCCGCCTGGTGGACACAGAGGATTTTCGAGACCATACGTCTGTTCAGTGCCCCAGTACCACATGCCCAGTCGGCACTACTTCTCAAAGAATGGTGTGCTGCACTCCACCAGCATGTCGCACACAACATCACCGCTTCTTTAAGAAACTCTGTGTGTGACAGGGTGCATTTCATCACAGACACTTGGGCGAGCAGGCATGGACAGGGGCTTTACATGTTTCTGACTGGGCACTGGGTAACTATGGTGACAGCAGGACCAGTGGCTGCTGTCCAAGTCTTGCCGTCCCCATGAGTTGTACGTGAATCCTCTTTATCTAGAAGTTCCTCCACTGCTTCTGCCTCTTCAACCTCCTCTCTGCCCTCCACCTGCACCCAAAGCCTGTCTGGTAATGCCACCCACTTTCTAACTGCGCAGAAGGAATCCTGCATACCTCCTTAATATGCTGGCAGAAGGGCTCAACGGCATCAGGCGGTGTTTACTTTGAAATGTCTGGGAAATGTGAGTCACACAGCTGAGAAGTTGTGGTCAGCTCTGGAGACCCAGTTTCATGAATGGTTGTCTCCACTGGACCTGCAACCAGGGAAGGCCGTGTGCGACAATGCTGCAAACCTGGGTGCGGCCCTTCGCCGGGGCAATGTCACACACGTGCCTTGTATGGCTCACGTGTTGAACCTGGTTGTCCAGCAATTTTTAGCCCACTATCCCGGACTAGATGGCCTTCTGCAGAGGGCATGGTCGCTGTGTGCTCACTTCCGCCATTCACATCCCGCAGCTCAATGACTTACATCTATACAGAAGTCGTTGGGCCTGCCAGTTCACCGGTTGAAATGCGATGTGCCGACGCGGTGGAATTCAACTCTGCACATGTTGCAGCGACTGTGGCAGCACCGACAAGCCCTGGAGCAATGTGTTCTGACGTATAGCCTGGGCCAACGAGATCTAGAGGTGGGGCAAATCACGCTGCAGGAGTGGTCTCAGATCAGGGACCTATGAAGTTGACGCGCCCCCTGGGCCGTGGGGTACCCGGAGCCGGGCCGGTAGACGCTGGGGGTTGTAGTCACTATGGCGGCGACCCGGTCCGTGACCCAGGGCGGTCAATCCAAGGGTAATTTGTATATATGGGTTTTATAATGTCCGACTACGCCACCTGTGCAGTGAGTCCAAAGGGGCCGCCGTTGCGGAACAATCCTCTCAAGCTGGTGGTTTTGCAGCAATGGTATTATTACTCCCCACAGGAAGAGTGTAGATTCAGGGCAGTGTGGGTGGATGATGGTGGTTGTAGTGCAGGGAGTCAGTAATGAACACAGAGTCCGTGTGATGCAGTCCCAAGATCTTTACTCACAGTTGTTGCAGTCCAGATTACAGGTACCAGAGCAATCTCCCCCGTCGTGCTGTGCGTACTCAGTGAGGGGCTCAGTCCACACCCAGATAGCTCCAGAGTACTTAGCAGGACCCCCTTCTGTGTGTCCTTTCTCTGGCATTCTCCCTGCACCTCACACCCAGTGACACTTCTATCCGGTATCCTCGGGCCTTGGCGGGCAACGTGTGTTCCGTCCACTGGGTCCTATGTGGCTACCTTCTTAGTGAGACTGGTGTGGACTTTGGCCTGCAGTACATGAAATGCTGCAGCCTCCAGTTTCTAGTTGAGCCTGGCTGTTTCTCCGCTAGTTGAGGGACCGGTTCCCCTTATCTGGCCTGACCCCTCTACCTCCTGGTAGCAGCGGGCGTATGGGTGGCCTTCTGCACGGCCCATACCCCTTGGGTCCCTTCGGTTCCTGGAGCCTTCCTGCTCCCACTCCTCTCTTCTCTACTTCAGTCCTGGGCCTCCCAGGCTAGGCCCGCCTCCGGAGCAGAGCTTATGCAGAGCCTCTGCTCCTGTCACTTCTCCTCCTCTGACTGGCTTGCTCTTTCTAAGATGGCTTCCTATTTATACTCTCCCTGTCATGTGCTCCCCTAAGCTGCTTTCTCCACCCACACTCACTACATAGGACCCTCCCACCAGCTAGGGACCGGGGACTGTGCTCTCCCTTAGGAGCAATCTCGCCCTACCCCTACTGCGGGTATGTGTTGGATGCAGGTGTTAGGGTCCCGAGCCCTACTCCTTCCTTACCTGAGGGTGAGATACCACACCACTGGGTGAGATGCAGTACCTCTGTGGCGACTGAACCCTCAGGGGCGCCACACACCCTTCTGCACAGTTTTGAAATGGCGATGAAGATGTTTAGTGCTGACAACGATGCCATTATCAGCATGTCTATACTGGTGATTTACATGCTGGAGCACACGTTAAACAGAATTCAGAGTCAGGTGGAGGGACAAGAGGAGGTGGAGGAAGTAGATGAGGAGACGTATGCGGAAGGGATAACATCTCCAAGGTCCAGACGGTCGGCAGCACCAAGGCGGCAGGCATGGGAGGGTGGGGGAGAGGGATTAACCAGGGTGCATGGTAGCAGCCAAACTGTTGAGGAAGGTGCAGGAGCCGAGGAAGAAGTGGAGGACGAACATGCGATGGGCATGTAAGACTCATCAGATGAGGGAGACCTTGATCACATTTCTGTTGTGCGAGGTTGGGGGGAGAGGGCAGAGGAAGAAAGCATGATTCTTACCTCGCTACCAACACAACAAGGACTTGGTCCTCCTGGATGTGCAAGACACATGAGTGCCTTCTTGCTGCACTACCTGCAACATGACCCTCGGATTGTCAGAATTCGAAGTAATCCCGACTACTGGGTTGCCACACTCTTAGATCCCCGGTACAAAAGTAAATTTGCCGAAATTATTCCTGCCATAGAAAGGGATTCACGCCTGCAGGAGTATCTGCAGAGGCTGTTGCAGAATCTTACATGTGCTTTTCCACAAAACACCAGTGGTGCACGTAGTGAATCTCACAGTTCTAACTTGCAAACCGTGGGACTGTCGAGTCTTCATCACTCAAACTGTAAGAGTAACACAGTATCTGCTGGTAACAGCAATTTTGTGGAATCGTTTCACCACTTTTTTAGACCATCCTTTGCAAGGCCACAGGAGACAAGAAGTCTGACACATAGTCAACGCCTAGAGAGGATGGTACAGGAGTATCTCCAAGTGAACATCGAAGCTATGACTGTGTCACTGGACCCTTGCTCATTTTGGGATTCCAATCTGGAAAAATGGCCGGAGCTCGCCACTCAAGCCTTGGAGAGCTTGTCATGCCCTGCAGCCAGTGTTCTCTCTGAACGTGTGTTCAGCGCTGCTGGTGGTGTGCTGACTAGAGATGAGCGGTGTTCGACTAGAACTGTTCGCCAATCTCAAATTCGAGCTGTTTTGGGCGGTGTTCGAGTTGTTCCACGAACCCGAACGATTTGCAAAAAATTCGGCTGTTCGAGGTTATGTTCGATAACTGTTCGTGCACCAAAAGCGTGTCCTGCATGTCTGGCGCTATTTAAAGCACCAATCATGCAGGGATTGTCTGCCACTCACTGTAATGCCACAGCCATGGTGGTTGTGGCATTACAGTGGTTGCCCAAATCGATGGGAACAGTGCCAACAGTGAAACATGAAAAGCCGGCAATTCAGCAGCGGCATACACCTGTACCCGACAATTTAGAACCGAAAGAATAGGGCATCACACATAGATTAGATAGATAGAAACATGTCAGCCACATATATACGAAGTACAGTGAAAGTGTTGCTTACTGTACTTGTCATTTAGTGTAAAGGATTTATCAAAAAAAATAATAGTGTTTTCATGCACCGTCTCTTTAAAAAAGCCGGCCGGCAATTCAACAGCGGTACCCGACAATTTATAACAGACAGAATAGAGCTTCACACATAGATTAGATAGATAGAAACATGTCAGCCACATATATACGAAGTACAGTGACAGTGTTGCTTACTGTACTTGTCATTTAGCGTAAAGGATTTATCAAAAAAAATAATAGTGTTTTCATGCACTGTCTCTTTAAAAAAGCCGGCCGGCAATTCAGCAGCGGTACCCGACAATTTATAACAGACAGAATAGAGCTTCACACATAGATTAGATAGATAGAAACATGTCAGTCACATATATATGAAGTACAGTGATAGTGTTGGTTACTGTACTTGTCATTTAGTATTAAAATAAAGGATTTATTATTAAAAAAATTGGCGTGGGGTTCCCCTTAATTTTAGGCTCTAGCGGAGGTTAAGCAGACGGCTGGGGCAGATGTTTGAAGCCTGGGAAGGGGGTAATACCCACGGAGCTTCCCAGGCTACTAATATCAGCCCCCAGCTGAATACATAGCCTTTACTAGCTATTAAAATGGGGGACACCCCAAAAAAAATGACGTGGGGTCCCCCCTAATTTAATAGCTAGCAAAGGCTAGGCAGACAGCTGGGGGCTGATATTAATAGCCCAGGAAGGGAGCCATGAATATTGGCCCCCTCCCAGGCTAGAAACACCAGCCGTCAGCCGCCCCAGAAATGGCGCATTCATAGGATGCGCCAATTCTGGCACTTAGCCTCGCTCTTCCACGCTGCCCTGGTGCGGTGGCAGGGGGTAATAGGGTTGGGGTTGATGTCAGCTTATAATGCCAGCTGACATCAAGCCCAGGTTAGTAATGGAGAGGCGTCTATAAGACACCCCCATTACTAACCCCATAGTCAAAGTTAAAAAAAACACAAACACCCAGAATAAAGTCCTTTAATTGAAATAAAGACACAATCCTTTATTGTTCTAAATTAAACCATACTTACTGTCACGCCCATTCCAGCTGAAGCCAACGATCTCCTGCAATAAAAGAAAAATAATAAAGCAACCTCATCCTTACCTTTCCATGGTTCCCACGACAGCTTCAGCTCTGCTACATCGAGATGACAGGCTGGACCGCAGCAGAACGCTGCCATCCAGCCTCTCATCCCGCAGACATTGAGAAGCGCAGGCTTGCTTGCGCTGCTCAGCGTCTCTCTGTGACGACATCCAGATGAGCCGAGTTCATGTCCAATGAACTCGGCTCACCTCATGCACGTCACTGACAGCGTGGGAAAATTCTCACGCTGAAGCGGTGAGTGCAGGAGAATTCTCCCACGCTGTCAGTGACGTGCATAAGGTGAGCTCATGTCCAATGAACTCAGCTCACCTCCTGCACTTCACTGACAGCGTGGGAGAATTCTCCTGCACTCAGCGCTTCAGCGTGAGAATTCTCCCACGCTGAAGCGCTGAGTGCAGGAGAATTTTCCCACGCTGTCAGTGACGTGCATAAGGTGAGCTCATGTCCAATGAACTCAGCTCACCTCCTGCACGTCACTGACAGCGTGGGAGAATTCTCCTGCACTCAGCGCTTCAGTGTGAGAATTCTCCCACGCTGAAGCGCTGAGTGCAGGAGAATTTTCCCACGCTGTCAGTGACGTGCATGAGGTGAGCCGAGTTCATTGGACATTAACTCGGCTCATCTGGATGCCCTCACAGAGAGACACTGTGGAGCGCAAGCAAGCCTGCGCTTCTCAGTGTCTGCGGGATGAGAGGCTGGATGGCAGCGTTCTGCTGCGGTCCAGCCTGTCATCTCGATGTAGCAGAGCTGAAGCTGTCATGGGAACCATGGAAAGGTAAGGATGATGTTGCTTTATTATTTTTCTTTTATTTCAGGAGATCGTTGGCTTCAGCTGGAATGGGCGTGATGGTAAGTATGGTTTAATTTAGAACAATAAAGAATTGTGTGTTTATTTCAATTAAAGGACTTTTTTCTGGGTGTTGTGTTTTTTTTAAATACTTTACTAGAAATTCATGGTGGTCATGTCTAATATTGGCGTGACCCCATGAATTTCGGGCTTAGGGCCAGCTGATAATGCCAAGCTGGCCCTAACCCCTTTATTACCCAGTGAGCCACCGCACCAGGGCCCTGGATGAGTTGGGTACAGCGCCAGAAGATGGCGCTTCTATGAACGCGCCATTTTCCGGGGTGGCTGCGGACTGCAATTTGTAGCGGGGGGGGGCCCAGAAAGCTTGGGCCTCCCTGCGCTGCAGATTCCAGCCCCCAGCTGCCTAGTTGTACCTGGCTGGACACAAAAATAGGGCGAAGCCCCACGTACTTTTTTTTTAATTATTTCATGAATTTCATGAAATAATTAAGAAAAAAAGGCCTTCCCTATATTGTTGTGTCCGGCCAGGTACAAATAGGCAGCTGGTGGTTGGGGGCAGCCCGTTCCTGCCTGCTGTACCTGGCTGGACACAAATATAGTGCGAAGCCCCACTTCAATTTTTTTAAATTATTTCAGGAAATTCATGAAATAATTTAAAAAAAATTGACGTGGGGCTTCGCACTATATTTGTGTCCAGCCAGGTACAGCAGGCAGGAACGGGCTGCCCCCAACCACCAGCTGCCTATTTGTACCTGGCCGGACACAACAATATAGGGAAGGCCTTTTTTTCTTAATTATTTCATGAAATTCATGAAATAATTAAAAAAAAAGTACGTGGGGCTTCGCCCTATTTTTGTGTCCAGCCAGGTACAACTAGGCAGCTGGGGGCTGGAATCTGCAGCGCAGGGAGGCCCAAGCTTTCTGGGCCCCCCCCCCGCTACAAATTGCAGTCCGCAGCCACCCCGGAAAATGGCGCGTTCATAGAAGCGCCATCTTCTGGCGCTGTACCCAACTCATCCAGGGCCCTGGTGCGGTGTCTCACTGGGTAATAAAGGGGTTAGGGCCAGCTTGGTATTATCAGCTGGCCCCAAGCCCAAAATTCATGGGGTCACGCCAGTATTAGACATGACCGCCATGAATTTCTAGTAAAGTATTTAAAAAAAACACAACACCCAGAATAAAGTCCTTTAATTGAAATAAAGACACAATTCTTTATTGTTCTAAATTAAACCATACTTACCATCACACCCATTCCAGCTGAAGCCAACGATCTCCTGCAATAAAAGAAAAATAATAAACCAACCTCATCCTTACCTTTCCATGGTTCCCACGACAGCTTCAGCTCTGCTACATCGAGATGACTGGCTGGACCGCAGCAGAACGCTGCCATCCAGTCTGTCATCCCGCAGACACTGAGAAGCGCAGGCATGCTTGCGCTCCTCACTGTCTCGCTGTGACGGCATCCAGATGAGCCGAGTTCATTGGACATGAACTCGGCTCATCTGGATGTCGTCACAGAGAGACGCTGAGCAGCGCAAGCAAGCCTGCGCTTCTCAATGTCTGCGGGATGAGAGGCTGGATGGCGGCGTTCTGCTGCGGTCCAGCCTGTCATCTCGATGTAGCAGAGCTGAAGCTGTCGTGGGAACCATGGAAAGGTAAGGATGAGGTTGCTTTATTATTTTTCTTTTATTGCAGGAGATCGTTGGCTTCAGCTGGAATGGGCGTGATGGTAGGTATGGTTTAATTTAGAACAATAATGGATTGTGTCTTTATTTCAATTAAAGGACTTTATTCTGGGTGTTTGTGTTTTTTTTAACTTTGACTATGGGGTTAGTAATGGGGGTGTCTTATAGACGCCTCTCCATTACTAACCTGGGCTTGATGTCAGCTGGCATTATAAGCTGACATCAACCCCAACCCTATTACCCCCTGCCACCGCACCAGGGCAGCGTGGAAGAGCGAGGCTAAGTGCCAGAATTGGCGCATCCTATGAATGCGCCATTTCTGGGGCGGCTGACGGCTGGTGTTTCTAGCCTGGGAGGGGGCCAATATTCATGGCTCCCTTCCTGGGCTATTAATATCAGCCCTCAGCTGTCTGCCTAGCCTTTGCTAGCTATTAAATTAGGGGGGACCCCACGTCATTTTTTTGGGGGGGTCCCCCATTTTAATAGCTAGTAAAGGCTATGTATTCAGCTGGGGGCTGATATTAGTAGCCTGGGAAGCTCCGTGGGTATTACCCCCTTCCCAGGCTTCAAACATCTGCCCCAGCCGTCTGCTTAACCTCCGCTAGAGCCTAAAATTAAGGGAAACCCCACGCCAATTTTTTTAATAATAAATCCTTTATTTTAATACTAAATGACAAGTACAGTAACCAACACTATCACTGTACTTCATATATATGTGACTGACATGTTTCTATCTATCTAATCTATGTGTGATGCTCTATCTTTCTGTTCTAAATTGTCGGGTACCGCTGCTGAATTGCCGGCCGGCTTTTTTAAAGAGACAGTGCATGAAAACACTATTATTTTTTTAAATAAATCCTTTACACTAAATGACAAGTACAGTAAGCAACACTATCACTGTACTTATTATATATGTGACTGACATGTTTCTATCTATCTAATCTATGTGTGAAGCTCTATTCTTTCTGTTCTAAATTGTCGGGTACAGATGCTGAATTGCCGGCCGGCTTTTTTAAAGAGACGGTGCATGAAAACACTAATATTTTTTTTAATAAATCCTTTACACTAAATGACAAATGCAGTAACCAACACTGTCACTGTGCTTCTTATATGTGTGACTGACATGTTTCTATCTATCTAATCTATGTGTGATGCTCTATTCCTTCTTGTCTAAATTGTCGGGTACCGGTGTATGCCGCTGCTGAATTTGCCGGCCGGCTTTTTTAAACAGAGTGTCTTCTGAGCAGTTTGTCAGCTTTTGGACACCTTTGCAGGTGTTTTCTATGTGTTTCTATGTGTTTTTGTTTGCCTGCCATTGGTTTTAACGGTGTTCGACGGTGTTCTAAGGTGTTCGACGAACAGTTCGACGAACAGTTCCTCGAACATCCCGGTGTTCGACGAACCGAACCGAACCCGAACACTACGGGGGTGGCTCAACACTAGTGCTGACAGATAACCGCACGCGGCTGTCCACTGAGAATGTAGATAGACTCACGTTCATAAAGATGAACAAATCATGGATCCGCAAGGACTTTTCTACCCCTGTGTCATCCAGGGGAGACTAAAAGCTTGAGGATTTGGTAAAATCTCCTCACCAACCGTTTTAAGCAACTCTGGGGCAATTGATGCCACTTAAGTGGTGTCTGTGCCACAATTTTTGGAAAAAATGGAGACTCTTTTTGGAGTTCCCTTGCTGAGTTTTACTTGACGTTGGCATCGTCAATTCCAGGTGGGTTGGGTCGCTCCCCCCCCTTTTAACTGTAAGAAACTACATACACTATGGCTTGGGGTAACACAGATGGTTGAGTCTGAAGAGCTGTTTACTCAGAGGTCTGCTCCAAAGCTTCAGTGTCTGCTAGTCAGCGTAGAATATTTAACTGCATCTAGCCTAGGCAATACTTTGGGCGTAGTAGCCCAGCTGCGAAGCAAGCTGTACCGCCTGTGTATCTAATAAGAATTTTTAAATGCATCTAGCCTAGGCAGACTGTGGGGACCCCCAACCAAACCCAGATGCTCAGCCCCCCTACCGCCCCCCTTTCCTTGACAATACAATAATGTAACTCTTACAACTGGATGGGTGAGGATCGGTCACAGCTTTATTAACTCTTTATACTCATTACATTAGAAAGGCATTTTATTTCTGAAATAATTCAGCTTGTTGCAGCATGCCCAGGGTCTCCACACCGGCAAGTTGGCCAACAAGTGTAACTCTCCAACATGTAATTTCTATTTCCAGGCCACGGAGGATCCTGCGTACTCGTATGCAGGACTCTGACCCCCATCCATGACTCTTAACGCTTGTTCCACTCCGTCCTGGAGTCCTGACAGGAATATGTCTAGTCCAATATCCATTAAGTGTACATCGTCGGGCCGTATGAGGCCTGCTTTATCTCCTTCCAGTTGTCGGTGTTGTATCTTCTAAATTTTGCCATCCGAATATTTATTACCCGCCTTGTCTGTTCGATGGCCGTGATGTCTCGCGCACCTTGCCATACCGCTATCGGCACAATCTCTGACCATACTATAGTTAGTTTTGTGAAAAATTCTCTGAAGCGCTCAGTGTCTAGTTTCATTATTGCCATTAGTTATGCGCTCTTGTGATGACCTAGGTCGTTTCCCCGGGCCTGTATAACTAAGATGACCGGACCTCTCGCCTCTCTCCCTACCTTGATTACCTCCATTAGTACCTGTGGCCATAGCAGGCCTCTAATACCTCTCCAGTTGAAATACGTGTTATGAAACTCTAATTTCCTCCCGCCTGGGAGGACTTCGCCCTTTTTTCTGCCCAATATATATATGAGTGGCCTATCACCCACACTGTTGGCTTATCATCACCTGTAAAAGAAACAAACCACGTTAGGATAACAAGTCCGGTCTTATGTATCTCAGCAAACATGTGGATCGCCATCTCCCTATCCTCTGAACTTCCATTTCTGACAGTCCTGCTCTTGCTGCTTCCGTGGCCGCGCCTATGCGGAATGAGTTTGTCCCGTAATCTTTGGGGTGGTTCCCTGCCGATGTTATGCATTTATTAAATATAGCTTGGAACTGGTATCTTGATAATGGAGTTCCATCAATGTGTGATAGGAAGAAATTACTTTGTGATCCGATGGTTATATATGTTTTTACTATTGTTACCCGACTCAGTGTACCGTTTGTGGGTTGTAGAAGTACCCAAGTGCCCCTGCCCGCTGGAACCGTTTTCGATTGGCGTATGCGTAGACTTATTGCATTATTGGCTATGACTACGTCCTGGTGTAATAAGCCTCCACTGGTGGTAATTTTGGATTGGGGGACTAATTCGCTTATGCATAGCGCCCCGAAGAAGGCGATCGCAAATGCAGTAGACAGTAGTGTTGCTTCAAATTGTGAGTGTCATGTTAATGGTGTTAGGGATATGATGTGAGAAATCAGTTTTAGTGACACGGGACGGGACTTCTTCACTCCTGACTTGGCTGACCCTTTTCCACCCATTTATGGATTGTCTGATGATGAATCTCTTTGTCACATCTCCCCAATTCAGTAGTTGGAAGTGAAATGTTACTCCGGTCAGACACCGCTGCGCTGACGCCCCTGATATGCCCCTAATCGTTACCTGGTGAAGAAATTCTATGGTGACTTGTAATCTGGCTTGTTCACATTGGTCAACCCGTCAGCCTGCTACTAGTCGTGTCCACTCTTACCATGCCTTACCGTATGCTTGCCACGTCGACGGGGCAACTGACGCTCTGATTAATGGCATCAACTATTCGCCACTAGATCCCATAGGGAGGATGGGCAACTGTTGCCCGATGGGTGGGCGCTGGGGAGGAGCTCTGTGAAAATCTGCCAATTGAATTGTGATAAAGCGTTAGCAGCAGCTTTAGACCCCTCAGCAACATGGCTAGCGTGGACCCATGCATTGTGTTTTAGGCACAGGAATGCTAGCCGGCGTAGATGGGAGAGACGATGATGCCATATTATTAATGCAGTGCGCTAGGCTGGTGGTTTTTGTTATGAAGCGTATATTTTTGTTAGCCAGGAGCGCACCCCATATTTCTATTGCTACCACTATTGGGAAGAAAACATTTTTTCCGGGCTAGATGCAGCTAAAATTTATTACTAATTTCAAAGCTGGTGGAGCTTGGTATAGATGGCCTAATACAATGAGTAAAACACACTACTGCTATGCCCAAAATTATTTTCCAGGCAAGATGCAGCTAAAAAATTAATAGTAATTTCAAAGCTGGTGGAGCTTAGTATAGATGGCCTAATAGACTGAATACCACACACTGCTAATATGCCCAAAATTAGCTTACAGGCAAGATGCAGCTAAAAATTATTATTAATTTCAAAGCTGGTGGAGCTTGGTATAGATAGCCTAATACAATGAGTACCACAGACTGCTACTAAGCCCAAAATTATTTTCCGGGCTAGATGCAGCTAAAAATTATTTTGAATTTGCAACCTGGTGGAGGTTAGTATAGATGGACTAATAGAACAAGTCCCACACACTGCTACAAGCCGAAGCAAAAATATTTTTTCAGAGCTAGATGCAGATAAAAATTATATTGAATTTGCAACCTGGTGGAGGTTAGTATAGAAGGACTAATAAAACAAGTCCCACAAACTGCTACAAGCCGAAGCCCAAATATTTTTTCAGAGCTAGATGCAGAAAAAAATTATATTGAATTTGCAACCTGGTGGAGGTTAGTATAGATGGACTAATAGAACAAGTCCCACACACTGCGGCAAGCCGAAGCCCAAATATTTTTTCAGAGCTAGATGCAGATAAAAATTATATTGAATTTGCAACCGGGTGGAGGTTAGTATAGATGGACTAATAGAAAAAGTCCCACACACTGCTACAAGCCGAAATATTTTTTCAGAGCTAGATGCAGATAAAAATTATATTGAATTTGCAACCTGGTGGAGGTTAGTATAGATGGACTAATAGAACAAGTCCCACACACTGCTACAAGCCGAATCTCAAGTATTTTTTCAGAGCTAGATGCAGATAAAAATTATATTGAATTTGCAACCTGGTGGAGGTTAGTATAGATAGACTAATAGAACAAGTCCCACACACTGTTACAAGCCGAAATATTTTTTCAGAGCTAGATGCAGATAAAAATTATATTGAATTTGCAACCTGGTGGAGGATAGTATAGATGGATTAATAGAACAAGTCCCACACACTGCTACAAGCCGAAGCCCAAATATTTTTTCAGAGCAAGATGCAGATAAAAATTATATTGAATTTGCAACCTGGTGGAGGTTAGTATAGATGGACTAATAGAACAAATCCCACACACTGCTACAAGCCAAAATATTTTTTCAGAGCTACATGCAGATAAAAATTATATTGAATTTGCAACCTGGTGAAGGTTAGTACAGATGGACTAATAGAACAAGTCCCACACACTGCTACAAGCTGAAGCCCAAATATTTTTTCAGAGCTAGATGTAGATAAAAATTATTTTGAATTTGCAACCTGGTGGAGGTTAGTATAGATGGACTAATAGAACAAGTCCCACACATTGCTAAAAGCCGAAGCCCAAATATTTTTTTCAGAATTAGATGCAGATAAAAATTATATTGAATTTGCAACCTGGTGGATGATAGTATAGATGGACTAATAGAACAAGTCCCACACACAGCTACAAGCCGAAGCCAAAATATTTTTTCAGAGCTAGATGCAGATAAATATTATATTGAATTTGCAACCTTGTGAAGGTTAGTATAGATGGACTAATAGAACAAGTCCCACACACTGCTACAAGCCAAAATATTTTTTCAGAGCTAGATGTAGATAAAAATTATATTGAATTTGCAACCTGGTGGAGGTTAGTATAGATGGACTAATAGA
This sequence comes from Phyllobates terribilis, assembly GCF_046119375.1. Classification (NCBI taxonomy): domain Eukaryota; kingdom Metazoa; phylum Chordata; class Amphibia; order Anura; family Dendrobatidae; genus Phyllobates; species Phyllobates terribilis. The sequence goes on from NW_027362771.1 coordinate 300,234,715, forward strand.
ACAAGTCCCACACACTGCTAATAGCCGAAATATTTTTTCAGAGCTAGATGCAGATAAAAATTATATTGAATTTTCAACCTGGTGGAGGTTAGTATAGATGGACTAATAGAACAAGTCCCACACACTGCTACAAGCTGAAATACTTTTTCAGAGCTAGATGCAGATAAAAATTATATTGAATTTGCAACCTGGTGGAGGTTAGTATAGATGGACTAATAGAACAAGTCCCACACACTGCTACAAGTCGAAATATTTTTTCAGAGCTAGATGCAGATAAAAATTATATTGAATTTGCAACCTGGTGGAGGTTAGTATAGATGGACTAATAGAACAAGTCCCACACACTGCTACAAGCTGAAATATTTTTTCAGAGCTAGATGCTGAAAAAAATTATATTAAATTTGCAACCTGGTGGAGGTTAGTATAGATCAGTGGTCGGCAAACTTTTTTGCACCAGGGACCGGCTTTAAGCAAGACCAGTTTTCAATGGCCCGGTGGGGGTGGGGGCGGGGCTTTGGTCATATGTGGGTGGGGTTATGGAGGGGTGGAGCTTAGTGCATACTTATCATATAATTATGACATTTATAATGGGAATGTGATTCAACTTACCATAGGTTCAGAATGAGTGGGAGCACCAGGCTTGTTTCCCTGGATCAGTGGGAGCACTGGGCTTGTTTTCCTGTAACAAGACGGTCCCATCTAGGTCCCATCTGATGATGATGACCACTACTGCTGCTACTGGACACAGCCAATGCTGCTATGAATTTTCACTGTTATTTGCTTTTTTCACTTTAACCAGAAAATCTGCTGCTGGGCCGCACGACACCAGAACACAGCTACAGGAGTCATAAGGGTGGGACACCTGACGTCATATCTAGCTGCCCATTAGCATCCAGAGCCCCCCCCCTCCAACTCGCAGCTAGCAGGAGGGGAAGGAGCGCTGGACACACATGACCTGCTTGTCCCTGCTCCTGCCTGAGCACATTCTGCGAGTAGGGCCGCATGGCTAATTATCTATTCACTGCCAGTCCCTCCTCCTCTTTTCTTATAGGCTACTGATCACATGCTGGCTTTCTCCCTGCTTATCCTCTACAACTGTCAGCGGTGCCGCGGACAGGCTGAAAAACCCCAACGGCCCGGTCCTGGTCCGCGGACCGGCGGTTGGGGACCTCTGGTATAGATGGACTAATAGAACATTCCCACACACTGGTACAAGCCAAAATATTTTTTCAGAGCTAGATGCAGATAAAAATTATATTGAATTTGCAACCTGGTGGAGGTTAGTATAGATGGACGAATAGAACAAGTCCCACACACTGCTACAAGCCGAAATATTTTTTCAAAGCTAGATGCAGATAAAAATTATTTTGAATTTGCAACCTGGTGGAGGTTAGTATAGATGGACTAATAGAACAAGTCCCACACATTGCTAAAAGCCGAAGCCCAAATATTTTTTTCAGAGCTAGATGCAGATAAAAATTATATTGAATTTGCAACCTGGTGGAGGATAGTATAGATGGACTAATAGAACAAGTCCCACACACAGCTACAAGCCGAAGCCAAAATATTTTTTCAGAGCTAGATGCAGATAAATATTATATTGAATTTGCAACCTTGTGAAGGTTAGTATAGATGGACTAATAGAACAAGTCCCACACACTGCTACAAGTCGAAATATTTTTTCAGAGCTAGATGTAGATAAAAATTATATTGAATTTGCAACCTGGTGGAGGTTAGTATAGATGGACTAATAGAACAAGTCCCACACACTGCTAATAGCCGAAATATTTTTTCAGAGCTAGATGCAGATAAAAATTATATTGAATTTTCAACCCGGTGGAGGCTAGTATAGATGGACTAATAGAACAAGTCCCACACACTACTACAAGCCGAAATATTTTTTCAGAGCTAGATGCAGATAAAAATTATATTAAATTTCCAACCTGCTGGAGGTTAGTATAGATGGACTAATAGAACAAGTCCCACACACTGCTACAAGTCTAAATATTTTTTCAGAGCTAGATGCAGATAAAAATTATATTGAATTTGCAACCTGGTGGAGGTTAGTATAGATGGACTAATAGAACAAGTCCCACACACTGCTACAAGTCTAAATATTTTTTCAGAGCTAGATGCAGATAAAAATTATATTGAATTTGCAACCTGGTGGAGGTTAGTATAGATGGACTAATAGAACAAGTCCCACACACTGCTACAAGCTGAAATATTTTTTCATAGCTAGATGCTGAAAAAAATTATATTGAATTTGCAACCTGGTGGAGGTTAGTATAGATCAGTGGTCGGCAAACTTTTTTGCACCAGGGACCGGCTTTAAGCAAGACCAGTTTTCAATGGCCCGGTGGGGGTGGGGGCGGGGTGGAGCTTAGTTCATACTTATCATATAATTATGACATTTATAATGAGAATGTGATTCAACTTACCATAGGTTCAGAATGAGTGGGAGCACCAGGCTTGTTTCCCTGGATCAGTGGGAGCACTTGGCTTGTTTTCCTGCAACAAGACGGTCCCATCTAGGTCCCATCTGATGATGATGACCACTACTGCTGCTACTGGACACAGCCACTGCTGCTATGAATTTTCACTGTTATTTGCTTTTTTCACTTTAACCAGAAAATCTGCTGCTGGGCCGCACGACACCAGAACACAGCTACAGGAGTCATAAGGGTGGGACACCTGACGTCATATCTAGCTGCCCATTAGCATCCAGAGCCCCTCCCCCTCCAACTCGCAGCTAGCAGGAGGGGAAGGAGCGCTGGACACACATGACCTGCTTGTCCCTGCTCCTGCCTGAGCACATTCTGCGAGTAGGGCCGCATGGCTAATTATCTATTCACTGCCAGTCCCTCCTCCTCTTTTCTTATAGGCTACTGATCACATGCTGGCTTTCTCCCTGCTGATCCTCTACAACTGTCAGCGGTGCCGCGGACCGGCTGAAAAACCCTAACGGCCCGGTCCTGGTCCGCGGACCGGCGGTTGGGGACCTCTGGTATAGATGGACTAATAGAACATTCCCACACACTGCTACAAGCCGAAATATTTTTTCAGAGCTAGATGCAGATAAAAATTATATTGAATTTGCAACCTGGTGGAGGTTAGTATAGATGGACTAATAGAATAAGTGCCACACACTGCTACAATCCGAAATATTTTTTCAGAGCTAGATGCAGATAAAAATTATATTGAATTTGCAACCTGGTGGAGGTTAGTATAGATGGACTAATAGAACAAGTCCCACACACTGCTACAAGCCAAAATATTTTTTCAGAGCTAGATGCCGAAAAAAGTTATATTGAATTTGCATCTGGTGGAGGTAAGTATAGATGGACTAATAGAACAAGTCCCACACACTGCTACAAGCTGAAATATTTTTTCAGAGCTAGATGCAGATAAAAATTATATTGAATTTGCAACCTGGTGGAGGTTAGTATAGATGGACTAATAGAATGATGCTATGCCCAAAAGATTTTACAAAAATTTGTATTCTATACACAGGTGGTGTAGCTTGCAACACAGATAGGCTACTCCACTGACTAACACACACTGCAAGAGGCCAAAAAGGATTTGCTTTGCTAGATTTAGCCAAATGCTGTGAAAGAAACTTGCACTGCACTGGCACAGACCTGCCTGGCAAAAAGTGATAGGAACTGATGTAACCTAGCCCTCAAAAGGACTGCAATTACAATTAGTCTTTACTCCCAACCTATCTATTTAAGAGCACAGACCTGCCTGATAAAAGTGATAGGAACTGATGTAACCTAGCCCTGAAAAGGACTGCAATTACAATTAGTCTTTACTTCCCACGTATCTATTTAAGAGCACAGATCTGCCTGATAAAAGTCATAGGAAATGATGTAAACTAGTCCTCAAAAGGACTGCAATCACAACTATTCCCTACTCTCAAGCTATCTGTAGATTTGTGCGAAAATTGGCTTGAAATTAACAAAGTATAGAGCACACAGCAACAACGGTGCCATCTAACACGCAGCTACAGCAGTGAGAAAATGATGGCGACGGGGAAAATGGCTGGGTCTTATAGGGCAAGGACATGTGACATACACTGCCAATGACACATGCCCTTGCTTGTGTGAAAAAAAAGCAGTTCGCTCCGTGTGTGCGCTGCTGATAGGCTGACAGATTGCACCTCCCCACTGTAAATGAGGGAAAGAGAAAAAAAAATAGAGATCTTCATTATTTCTGCAGAGATCCATCCCCTGCCCCTCCCCCCGCCCCGCTGTACACTCAAACTGCGTATTAACATTAATTTTCAGCATTACTGAGAAAAAATCCAGTTATGATTTTGGTGCACGAACATTTATCGAACATAACCTCGAACAGCCAAATTTTTTTCAAATTGTTCATGTTCACCAAACGGCTCGAACACCGCCCAAAACAGCTCGAATTTGAGATTGGCGAACAGTTCGAGTCGAACACCGCTCATCTCTACTCAGGAGTGGACATGGATGTCAGACATCTGTACCATCCTCCAAAACTTTGAGGACTCCACCAAGATGGTGAGCGGCGATGATGCCTTAATTAGCATCATCATCCCACTTCTCTGTCTTCTGAAACGCTCTCTGCTCTCAATTAAAGAGGATGCATTGCACAATGTGATGGAGCAAGGAACCATACAAGGTGATTCCACACAGCCCAGCCTCATTTCATCCCAATGTGGATTGGGGGACAATGAGGAAGAGGAGGAGGATGAGGAGGAGAGCATGGTCTGTTGTCTTGGTGAGGACACGGAAGTCTTGCCTCTTTGCAGTCTGGCACACATGGCTGGGTTTATTTTACGCTGCCTTTCCCGTGACCCTCGTGTTGTCCAAATTTTGGGTGACAGTCATTACTGGTTGGTGACGCTTCTAGACTACAGACTTTTTGTCTCTAATTCTTTTGCAGGAGAGGCCTAATAAAATGGGGCAGTGCGAGAAGGCCCTTGTTGCGGAATTAGTGAAAAAATTCCCATCTGAAAACACAGGCGGCAGAAGTCATAGTTCGTTGGACAACCAAGGAGTATAGGCGAGAGAGCCCCAAATGCAATCCAGCAGAGGCAGTGGAAAATTGTCAAAGTTCTGGGACAGTTTTCTCATACCCTCCAAGCGGACAGGCCCTGAGGCAGGGGGTACTTTCACAAGGAGTGCAAAGTTTCGGAAGATGGTGAGGGAGTACCTTGCCGACCGTACCAACGTCATCCGTAATTCCTCTGTGCCTTTTAATTGTTGGGAATCCAAGCAGGACACGTGGCATGAACTGTCTCTCTATGCCTTGGAGGTCCTGGCTTGCCCTGCCGCTAGCGTTTTGTCAGAGCGGGTTTTTAGTGTCGCCGGTGGAATTATAACCGATAGGCGCATTCGCCTGTCAACTGAAAATTCGTCTCTTGCAAGGGGCATTCGAGTTCCTCCAAATTTATGGCAGCCGTTGCTTCACTGCATAGGCAAGCACCATGGGAGACCCACTTCCTAATAATGGGAACATTGTTTTTAGGAGGCTCTCTGACCTTTATGTCTCTTGCAAAGGGCATTGGAGTGCCTCCAAATTTTTGGCAGCCATTGCTTCACTGCATAGGCAAACACTATGGGAGACCCACTTCCTAATAATGGTAACAATGTTTTTAGGAGGCTCTCTGACCTCTATGTCTCTTGCAAGGGGTATTGGAGTGCCTCCAAATTTTTGGCAGCCATTGCATTCACTGCATAGGCAAACAGTATGTGAGACATATTTCCTAATAATGGGAACATTGTTTTCAGGGGGCCCTCCGACTTCTACGTCTTTTGCAAGGGGCATTGGAGTTCCTCCAAATTTTTGGCAACCCTTGCAGTCACTTCATACGCAATAACAGTATAGGAGACCCACTGTTTATTAATGGGAACAGCAAAGCATGGCCGACTTCTAGCCTTTTAAAAAATAGTAAGGCTGTATAAATATTGTTTGTGACTTTCGCAATCATAAATGAAACAGGATGTGTCTGATGATGTTTCACACACCACATGGCCAGATAAGGTTGTAAAATGGTAACATGACATTTCCTTGTGAATGCATTTGACTTAGTTGAAAGCAATGCAAAAGTGCAAAAAATGCATCAAAAATGCTACATGTGAACATAGCACAAGGTGTGGAGCAGCATTTTTGTTTTTGCTTATTTATATTGCCTTATATACAAGTCATTACCCTGGAAAGGATGTTCCTTAACATCTTTCACAGGAAAATCCATTTTGGTTTTGTTTTTGTATGTTTTATTGTGAGTCCGTAAAAGTGGCTTAATACCTCTGACAACGTTGTTGACAGCAGTGACCTGATAACCAGAAATGCTTCCAGGGGTCTTCCTCATGCTGTTCCCATGTCATTTGAGCACTGTTCCCATCGATTTGGGCAATTTTTAGGCCCTCTGCAGACCGCCGGGGGGAGCCACCGGAAAAATTATCGAGTTTCCCATAGACTTACATTGGGCTCGTTGATCAGACCGAGCACTCGAGCATTCCAACGAGTACCCGAGCATTTTAGTTCTCACTCATCACTATTAAAGACCAGTCAGTCATTGACAGCAGGAGAGGAGAAACCAAAGTACCGTTTGTTTTCCTCTGCAGCAGCATTTCAGACGGAAACATACCGTATTAGCCTTACGTCGTACATCCAGTGTCTGATACATGATTCTTATAGTCCGAAAAATACTGTAGTTTGCTAATCACAAAATGATTTGCCAATTACAAAGGCTTTTTCTCAAGCCAACCAAAAATGATCCACTTTTTAAGGAGACAAAACAGGAGTATTAATGTCAAAATGAAAATGCTCTGGCTTGTTTCCACCAATACTTTTCAATAATTGACCCTATTTACATACAGTACAGACCAAAAGTTTGGACACACCTTCTCATTTAAAGATTTTTCTGTATTTTCATGACTATGAAAATTGTACATTCACGCTGAAGGCATCAAAACTATGAATTAACACATGTGGAATTATATACTTAACAAAAAAATGTGAAACAACTGAAAATATGTCATATATTCTAGGTTCTTTAAAGTAGCCACCTTTTGGTTTGATGACTGCACACTCTTGGCATTCTCTTGATGAGCTTCAAGAGGTAGTCACCGGAAATGGTTTTCCAACAATCTTGAAGGAGTTCCCAGAGATGCTTAGCACTTGTTGGCCCTTTTGCCTTCATTCTGCGGTCCAGCTCATCCCAAACCATCTCGATTGGGTTCAGGTCTGGTGACTGTGGAGGCCAGGTTATCTGGTGTAGCACCCCATCACTCTTCTTCTTGGTCAAATAGCTCTTACACAGCCTGGAGGTGTGTTTGGGGTCATTGTCCTGTTGAAAAATAAATGATGGTCCAACTAAGCGCAAACCGAATGGAATAGAATGCCGCTGCAAGATGCTGTTGTAGCCATGCTGGTTCAGTATGCCTTCAATTTTGAATAAATCCCCAACAGTGTCACCAGCAAAGCACCCCCACACCATCACACCTCCTCCTCCATGCTTCTCGGTGGGAACCAGGCATGTAGAGTCCATCCGTTCACCTTTTCTGCGTCGCAGAAAGACACTGTGGTTGGAACCAAAGATCTCAAATTTGGACTCATCAGACCAAAGCACAGATTTCCACTGGTCTAATGTCCATTCCTTGTGTTCTTTAGCCCAAACAAGTCTCTTCTGCTTGTTGCCTGTCCTTAGCAGTGGTTTCCTAGCAGCTATTTTACCATGAGGGCCTGCTGCAAAAAGTCTCGTCTTAACAGTTGTTGTAGAGATGTGTCTGCTGCTAGAACTCTGTGTGGCATTAACCTGGTCTCTAATCTGAGCTTCTGTGAACCTGCGATTTCTGAGGCTGGTGACTCGGATAAACTTATCCTCAGAAGCAGAGGTGACTCTTGGTCTTCCTTTCCTGGGACGGTCCTCATGTGAGCCAGTTTCTTTGTAGCGCTGGATGGTTTTTGCAACTGCCCTTGAGGACACTTTCAAAGTTTGCCCAATTGTTCGGACTGACTGACCTTAATTTCTTAACGTAATGATGGCCACTCGTTTTTCTTTACTTAGCTGCTTTTTTCTTGCCATAATACTAATTCTAACAGTCTATACAGTAGGACTATCAGATGTGTATCCACCAGACTTCTGCACAACACAACTGATGGTTCCAACCCCATTTATAAGGCAAGAAATCCCACTTATTAAACCTGACAGGGCACACCTGTGAAGGGAAAACCATTTCCGGTGACTACCTCTTGAAGCTCATCAAGAGGATGCCAAGAGTGTGCAAAGCAGTCATCAAAGCAAAAGGTGGCTACTTTGAAGAACCTAGAATATAAGACATATTTTCAGTTGTTTCATACTTTTTTGTTAAGTTTATAATTCCACATGTGTTAATTAGTTTTGATGCCTTCAGTGTGAATGTACAATTTTCATAGTCATGAAAATACAGAAAAATCTTTAAATGAGAAGGTGTGTCCAAACTTTTGGTCTGTACTGTACATAGTTACATAGGTTGAAAAAAAGACCTACGTCCATAAAGTTTAACCTTTCTCCGCCAATTGCACATTTTTTCACTAAATTAGCTATAACCCACAATGTTATGTGAATTGAGGAAATCATCCAACCATTTTTTAAAGGCTGTTATTGTGTCTGCCATTACTACCTCTTGCGGTAGGGCATTCCACATCCTGACTGCTCTAACTGTAAAGAACCCTTTCCTATTTAGTTTCCGGAATTGCCATTCTTCCACACGTAATAAAGTGCCCCTTGGTCCTTAGTATAATCTTTGGAAGGAGTAAGTCAAGTGCCAGTCCATTGTACTGTCCCCACATATATTTATACATTTAAATGAGATCTCCTTTGAGACATCTTTTTTCTAAGCTAAACAAGCCCAACTTTTCCAACCTCTCATCATATGAGAGGCCTTCCATCCCTTGTAATAATCTACTTGCCTCTGAACTGACTCTAAGTTCTGAATATACTTTTGAAAATGTGGAACACAAAACTGAATCCCATATTCTAGATGTGGACTCACAAGTAATTTATAGAAGGGTAACAATTTGTTGGGATAGTGGGATTTTCTCTCTCTTTTTCTACACCCTAAAATCGTGCTTACTTTTGCGGTGGCTGCTTGGCATTGAGTATTGCTGCTCATCTTACTTGCAACCCAAGTATAATACCCAAGTCCTTCTCCTGTTCTGTAGTATACTTTCATTTAATGTATATGCAGCAATAGTATTACTCCTTCCTAGGTGCAATACTTTACATTTATCAACATTAAATCTTATTTGCCAAGTGTTTGCCCATTCAGCCATCTTATCCAGATCATTTTGCAATATTGTAGTGTTAGGGTATGTGCACACGATCAGGAGCCGCTGCGGATTTGACACTGCATGCTTATGTAGCATCAAACCTGCAGAGGCTAGATGTTCCAGCATAGTGGATGGGATTTGTAGAAATCTCATGTCCACTATGCATCTCCGTACACCTCTGGATCACCCGCGGACACGAATATGTGGTGCGTCTTTCCAGACAGCAGTGACGCACCCCCTGGGCCGTGGGGTACTCGGTGCCGGGCCGGTCGTTGCTAGAGGAGATGTCACCGTGGCGGTGACTCGGTCAGTGACCCAGGGCAGTCAGTAAAAAAAGGGGATATTTACAGGGGATTTATAGTTCTTTATATAAAGTTTGTGACGCCACCTGTGGCATGCGGCTATGTGGAGCCGCCGCTGTGGTGCAGATCCTTTGGAGCTGTTGTTGACGCAGCAGAGTTGGTTTAGCTCTCCACAGGTAGAGCTTAGCTCCAGGGCAGTGTAGATGTTGTAGATATTGCTGGGCATTGTAGTGCAGTGTAGTGCAGGGGGTGATGGCGCAGCAGTAATTCACAGAGACAGTGGGGTGCAATCTTCAGAGTTTACTCACAGTTGTTCACTTCCCCAGGTTGCACTGTACAGATTACAGCCTCCCATGTCGTGCTGCGTTCACCAGGCAGGGGTTCAGCAATCCCTCAGGTAATTCCAGAGCACTTAACGGGACCCCTTTCTGTGTGCCTTTCTCAGTCGTCTTCCTGCACTGGCTCTCACCCTCCTGCCCTTGGCCTCACAATCAGTGTCCCAATCCGGTAGCCTCGGATCTTGTCGGGCGACCTGCAGTCCCCTGGACCCTCTGTGTCTACCTTTTCGGCAATGTAATTGTGGCTGTGGCAACGGCACCCTAAAAGTACAGAAGCCTCCGGTTTCTAGCTGAGCCTTGTAGTTCTCCATTAGTTTTGGGGCCGGTCCCCTCTGCGGCTTGATCCTTCCACACCAGGTAGATTCGGGCATATGGGTGGCCTCCAGCACTGCCCGTACCCCTAGAATCCCTTCTTTCCTCCTGGAGCCTTCCTTCCTGCTCCTCTCTCTCTCTCTTGCTCTCTTCTGGGCCTCTCTGCTAGGCCCACTCTGGAACAGGGCTCGTTCAGAGCCCCTGCTCCCCTCCACTCCTCCTCTCAGACTGAACTCACTTCCCAAGATGGTTCCCCTTTTTATACAGCTCCTTCACAAGTGCTCCCCTGAGCTTCTTCCTCCACTCACACCCACTACATGGTTCCCCCTCACTTGGTTACCCTCCACTCCAGCCAGGGACCAGGGACTGTGCTCTCCCTTAGGAGCAATCTCGTCCTGCCCTACTGAAGTGGATATGTTGGATGCAGGTGTTAGGGTCCCGGGCAACACTCTATCCTTACCTGTGAGAGGGATACCACACCTCTGGGTGAGATGCAGTACCTCTGTGGCGACTGAACCCTCAGGGGCGCCACAGCAGCATGTCAATTTATCTTGTGGAGTCGCTAGTCTCCACAAGAGAAATTAGATCAGTACAATGTATTGAATGCAGTGAATCATAGTTCAGTGCGTTCATATTATAACGCAGCGCTTTGGACGCAGCATAAAGTATGCTGATGTATGGCATCTGGTCTGGGGGATTTTAGGAGCTGTTTAATGTGTGTGTACCATCAAGAGAGTACATTTCTCAACATCAGTAGTATTATAACACAGTAGAGAGTTAGGATGGAGAAGGCAAGGAGATGTTCGGCTGTATTGTCTTTTTCAATATTAATGTAACAGCTATTCTGCCTTCCTCTTTTCATTGTTTCTCTAGCTCTCCTAACAGCACTGACACCTGTTTAACCCTTTTCCCACAGTACATGAATATTCCATATAGGTTATAAATCCATTACCAACCTTTGTTCATGTACCCACTTCTCTCCAGCTCTCTTCCCTTCTCACTTATTTACAAATATATAGATCATCCACATCCAGTCCCTTGCAGTCTCGATCCCCTTTGAACAGTCATAGCCGAAAGTGTTGGCATACTTGAAATTGTTCTTGACAATGAAGTATTTCTCCCAAAAAATTATTGCAATTACATATCTTTTGTTATACTGATGTTTATTTCCATTGTGTGTATTGGAACAACGCAAAAAAAAAAACAGAGAAAAAAGGCAAATTGCACATAATTTCACACAAAACCCCCCAAATAGGCCCAACAAAATTGTTGGCACCTTTCCAAAATTGTGGGTAAAGAACTTTGTTTCAAGCTTGTGATGCTCGTTCAAATTCACCTGTGGCAAGTAACAGGTGTGGGCAATATGAATATCACTATATTGAAACGTTGTTGATGTAAATAAGGGGGTATTAGATGAAGTGAAGATATAAACCCTTATAACAATATGTATTAATTCCTTTTAAACACACCAAAAAAACCTGTGCAGTAGGAGAATAAGGTGGGACAATGTGTCTAGATGATTTGTTCAGATACTCAGTAATGCGGATCTGTCCAGAATGAAATAGATAAATCCAGTATAACTATACAAGATAATGCATCCGAATGACCCATATCCACATATTTTTTGTGACTCTAACCAATGATACAGATGGAATATAGACCTAATGGACTTGTTAATCATGCAAAATAGGTCAGGAATACTGGATGGTGAAAATGTCCGAGGTCACAACAAAATACACCTATGGGACCCTGGAAATTACCTAGGCTGATCCTGCCTAGTCATGGAGGTTGGCATCCTAGATATGCGAGTTGTGGTGCCCCTGCTCAACGGTGGCTCTTCCTTTCTCTCTCTAGTTGTCCCTACTCAAACTTAAATATATAATATAGATACAGTTGCATATAGACAACATGAGTATAAAGGTGGAAGTGGAGCCCACCATAATAATTAACAAAAACTGTTAACTTATCATTGATTGCTTGTACTTTTTAGGATGGTTGCCTCTATATATTGATGCATTTACCCATCTTGTTAGTTCATCAGGCTTGATATCTGAGATATAGAAATATGATCACATGCCAGTTATTTTTTTTGTTGCAATACGAAAATCACACCTTAAACCAGATAAAAAGGGAAAAATCTGATTCAATCTTTGCATTGTGTGTCTGTGTGTGCCACAGTAAGCATGGAGAAAAGATACAGGAGAAGCAAGACAACTGTCTGAGGACTAGAGAAACAAAATTGTTGAAAAATATCAGCAATCTCAAGGTTACAAGTCCATCTCTAGAGATCTTGATGTTCATTTGTCAACAGTGTGCAACATAATCACGAAGTTTACAACCCATGGCATAGCTAATCTCCCTTTACGTAGACAGTAGAGAAAAATTGATGAAAGGTTACATGATCGTCTGGAAGTGGATAAGCAGCCCCATTCAAGTTCCAAAGAGATTCAAGCTGTCCTACAAACTTCAGGGTGCATCAGAGTCAGCGCAAACTCTCCGTCAACATTTGAATGAAATGAAATGCTATAGCTGGAGACGAAGGAGGACTCCACTGCTAACACAGAGATATAAAAAAGCTAGACTGCAGTTTGCCAAAATGTAGGTGAGTAAGCAAAAATCCTTCTGGGAAAGCATCATGTGGACAGATGAGACCAAGATAGAGCTTTTGGTAAAGCACATCATTCAATTTACCAAATATGGAATGAGGCCTACAAAGAAAAGAACACAGTACCTACAGTCAAATATCGTGGAGGTTCAAAGATGTTTTGGGGTTGTTTTGCTGCCTCTGGGACCGGTTGCCTCAACTGTGTGCAAGGCATCATGAAATCTGAAGATAAGCAAAGGATTTTGGGTCGCAATGTAGTGCCCGGTGGGTTTGCATCATAGGTCATGGGGCTTCTAGGACGACAATGACCCCAAATGGAAAGGAATGGATGGAAACAAAGCGCTGGAGAGTTCTGAATTCGTCAGCAATGAGTCCAGATCTAAATCCCATTGAACACCTGTGGAGAGCTCTTAAAATTGCTGCTGGGAGAAGGCACCCTTCAAATATGAGAGACCTGGAGCAGTTTGCAAAAGAAGAGTGGTCCAAAATTCCAGTTGAGAAGTGTAAGAAGCTTGTTGATGGTTATAGGAAGCGATTGATTGCAGTTATTTATTCAAAACCAAATATTTATTGTATAACCAAATATTAAGTTGAAGGTGCCAACAATTTTGTCCTGCCCATTTTTGCGGTTTTGTGTGAAATTTTGTCCAATTTGCCTTTTTTTCCTGTTTTTTTGTGTTGTTCCAATATAAAGGAAATAAACATCTGTATAACAAAACATGTGTAATTGCAATAATTTTCTGGGAGAAATACTTAATTTTTTGGAACAATTTCAAGGGTGCAAACACTTTCGATTGTATGCATTTTTGATTTGTCTCTTCCTAACTTAGCTTATCCCAGCAGATTTTGATAATTATTACTAGCATTCCACTAATATATGTTTGTAAACTCGTATATTTTTTTCACAGTCTGATTAAGGGAATTTATCCAAAAATTTATTTTTTGCTCTATTGACGGTGGTATAATCTATGGATATGAGGTATTCAGAATAAATCCTAATTAAGCATCTTGTCATGTCCTACAACTTGAGAATAATACAGTATTATCATTATATTGTAGTTGTTACATGCTATGTAATAAGGTTTGTCTTTTAAATGTTTGTATTCCCTTTCTCCCTTTCTGTCTCCTCTGCTGTGATGTCAATAACCCCTCCCTTCTTTTTCCCCAAACAGTGTACGTCAGCCATGTTAAGAAGCTCATGTCTTTGTATCTCTGGTGCAGAATAGTCTTTTTCACCTACTATAATTGTGCATAACTACAAGAATTCAGCTTGAAAATAAACCTTCTAGAATTTTCATACGTGCCTCTTGCAGTTGAGTTAAGCAATCTGATGAATTCTCTTCATGTGAATACTGGTTTATAGACATATCCGTAGAAACAGTGTCCCAAATGCTCTTCACTCACAGCTTAGTTATGGAGTTAGAATAGTAAAAAAGAGTTCAGCCAGATACAGTTGTATGAAAAACTGTTTGTCCCTTCCTTATTTCTTATGCTTTTGCATGTTTGTCACACTTTAATGTTTCAGATCACAAAACAAATTTAAATATTTGACAAAGATAACACAAGTAAATACAAAATGCAGTTTTTAAATGAAGGTCTTTATTACTAAGAGAAAAAGAAATCCAAATCTACAGGGCCCTGTGTGAAAAAGTGATTGCCCCCTAACCTAATAACTGGTTAGGGGGCAATAACTGCAACCAAGCGTTTGCGATAACTGGCAATGAGTCTTTTTCAATGTCCTGGAGGAATTTTGGCCCACTCATCTTTGCAAAATTGTTGTAATTTAGCTATATTGGAGGGTTTCTGAGCATTAACCGCCTTTTTAAGATCATGCAACAGCATCTCAATCGGATTAAGGTCAGGACTAGGCTACTCCAAAGTCTTAATTTTGTTTTTCCTAAGCCAATCTGAGGAGGACTTGCTGGTGTGTTTTGGATCATTGTCTTGCTGCATAACCCAAGTGCTCTTCAGCTTGAGGTCACGAACAGATGGCCAGACATTCTCCTTCAGAATTTTTTGGTAGATAGCTGAATTCATGGTTCCATTTGCCACAGCAAGTCTTCCAGGTTCTGAAGCAACAAAACAGCCCTAGACCATCACACTACCACCAACATATTTTACTGTTGGTTTGATGTTCCTTTTCTGAAAAGCTGTATTACTTCTACTCCAGCTGTAATGGGACATATACCTTCTAAAAAGTTCAACTTTGTCTCGTTAGTCCACAGAGTATTGTCTCAAAAGCTTTGGCGATCATCAAGATGTTTTCTGGCAAAATTGAGATGAGCCTTTATGTTCTTTTTGCTCAGAAGTGGTTTTCATCTTGTAACTCTGCCATGCATGCCATTTTTTCCCAGTCTCTTTCTTATGGTGGTGTCATGAACACTGACCTTAACTGAGGAAAGTGAGGCCTGCAGTTCTTTAAATGTTGTTGTTGGGTCTTTTGGGACCTCTTGGATGAGTTGTCATTGAGCACTTGGAGCAGTGATAAGCCTTCCCAGGAGTGGCCTGGTCAGCCAAAATTACCCCATGTTTTTGCCATTTGTGGATAACTGTTTTCACTGTGGTTTGATGGAGTCCCAAAGTTTTAGTTTACAAATGGCTTTATAACCTTTTCCAGATTGATAGATCTCAATTACTTTGTTTCTCATTTGTTCTTAAATTTCTTTGGATCGCAGCATGATGCCTAGCTTTTGAGGATCTTTTGGTCTACTTCACTTTGTCAGACAGGTCCTATTTAAGTAATTTCTTATTTGAGAACAGGTATAGCAGTAATCAGGCCTGTGTGTGGCTAGGGAAATTCAACTCAGCTTCCCAAAGATGTGATAAACCACAGTTAATTTATGTTTTAAGGTGGAAAGAAGTGGGGGGGGACAATCACTTTTTCACACAGGGCCCTTTAGGTTTGTATTTATTTTTCCCTTATAATAAAGACCTTCATTTAAAAACTGCATTTTGTGTTTACTTGTGTTATGATCTGAAACATTTAAGTGTGACAAACATGCAAAAGAATAAGAAATTGGGGAGGGGGCAAACATTTTTTCACACCACTCTATAGCGCTATCCCGTATTATATAGCATCCTCTTGTTATATACAGTATATTGCTGTTTCTTATTACATAGTACACTCTATTATGCACAGTGATTTGTTATATACAGTGTTGTACACAAGAGAAAAAAAATTGCACTACATGTGCCGATCTTTCAGTGCTTTCTGCAGATGTACACCAGAGCAGCTGTGTATTCATCACATGAACTATCACATGACCTCTCAAGCTCATCATTTGTCACGTGATGCATTGGGTTCTGGTTGGCCCACCCTCTGCCTAGGGCACAGGCTACTCTTAATCTGCCCCTTCGTCTGAATGAGGCCTAAGTGTAAGTATTTAACATAATTTTCAAGGTTTTATGTGGATAGAGAGTAAAATGTGAAATATTATACATTTCTTGTTGGAAAAGTTTAACTTTTATGAATATTCTCATGTACAGTTTAAAGGGAACCTGTCAGCCTCCAGGCCCCCAAACCAAAACTGCCATGATTAGTGGGATGATTAGTCCAGGGAAGAACAATGCCCCCATGACTATTCACCCACCAATTAGCATATTGCAAACCAAGTTATAAAATTGAGTTTTTAATAATTATAAAATCTATTAAAGCTGCAAAAAGCTTACCTTTGTAAAACAGGCCTTTTGCCAGGCAAAAAAGCAAGCCATAGGGAAATGAAGCTCCAGTTTTATGCTCTGGCACATGATTGTTTGCACTACTAGTAAGTTTATATTATGCAAGTTTAGATGAAAGAGTATATTATCTTGTGGGCCTACAAACAGACATCTCCTTTTAAGATCATGACATTTTACTTTGCTTTTAAGATGGTCAATAGAAATAAATTTGGAACTAGTAACATGTTTGAAGAAAATTTAGCGAGTGTGATGTATTTTCTTATTACAATGGACATTATTTTCTTTTTTAGGTCTTTGTTCACATCAGCTTCATTTAATCACGTAGTATTTTTCTGTCATAGGAGCTGAACAACAAAGTTAACAACATTGCAGGAATCCTTACTTGTTGGAGACCAGTAGCTCTTGATGGACTAGTTTGACATCAGGTTTCCTTCATGGGGCCCTATATTTTATCGGACAAAACAGTGCAGCGTGCTTTGCTGATTTGTCTGGCATTCATTTGTGACCAAATCTGCTGAATACACGCATCTGTGAACATAGCCTATGATGTTAAATTATATTGACTTGTAACTTTCTTTGCCTAAACCATTTTTAGTTATGATATCATCTTTTGTAAACAAGGAATAAAAAATGGTTGGAGTGAATAGAAATCAGGCAATAACGCTTTCTACTTCCATGCTTTTATGTTATTAATGGGCCTCTGAATGTGTGCATATTGCATTTGCTTCTTCTCGTCATTTTTCTGCATGACTTTTATTCCATGCTACAGTAGCAAAACTGCACATATAAAGGATTACCATCTCATGTAATTTTGGCATCTGAATCAATCTGGGCAGGATTACTTTATGTTTGTGTGAAAGAATAATATAATATGGAGGACTGGGAACAATCGGAATGTAATATCATTTGCATTATTTTTCATATAAAAGAACATAGTACCTAGTAAATCAAATGTGTAAACACAAAAGCATGTCATCTTGAACTATTTAATTAGACAAAGTTATCATTTTGTTTATCTTTATAAGCTGGTAAATATATATGTGTGCAGCAGAAAAGTTTCCCCTAAAATATGTCTGCCCCTTTACCTACTGCACTTGAGTTATAATGACATATTTTTTTCTTCATGTTTCTACTAAAAAGTAAACGCAAAACAGTACAATATTTTTTTTTTCAGAAAAAAATAAATCTGAAATCAGTGTCTGGTGTGTTTGTTTTATACAGGCGGCCATACTGAGTTTTATTATTCATTTATAATTTATTTATTATGTTATTTTACTTACTTATATATCACCATCATATTCCACAGCGCATTTTTGTGAAGGAGGCAATCATTTTTTTTTAAATGCAACAGAAAATTACCTAACACTTAGAAATTTAGCTGCAACTGTGTACCTCACAAAGTGTGCATGTTCTGTTGCAGACACTGGATGTTTGGTTGTGTATCTACCCTGCATTTCCTAATTTATCATTTTTGGGAACAGAGTTGAATTTTGCTGAAAAATAGAAAAAAAATGAAAAAACATTAAAGACATTTATCTGTGCATGTCTGTTTTAGCACAACTGTTTTACTAATTCAAATTAAGAACTGTCAACACATGCCACATATATACTGCAGCCTTCTGCCATATTTTGCTTTCTGTACATACACTGACCTATCTAGCATTCCTTATTATGTCTTTTCTGACAATAGTTGAATATTTGGGTAGAAAAGATTGTCAAAAGTTAATTGTAATGTTGTAAAAAAGGAAAAAACGGCAATGGACAGGACAATGAAATATAAAAGAAAAATATCCAGATCATGGCTAACAATGTGGTAGCCTGTAGAAGCAGCAGAAGCACTACTGGCATCAGCCATCCTTGCAGTAGTACTGCCAAACACAGGCCATAATTCACCTCATTTGCCTCTTGCAAGTGGATTTTGGAAGAATTGTAGGGCACTATGGAATATATGGCAGATCTCATGTTAGTCAGAGAATGATGATGTTACCTCTAACATCAACACCATTAGTTTGAGGCTACAGCCCCACTATCAGTATTTGGTCAATATATTTTCTCAGTATTTGTAAGCCAAAACCAGAAGTGGGCCTTAGAGGGAAAATTTTTACACCACTTTTTATTTAAAGAAGTTTGCCAGTGTACTGTGTTATTGAATTACCTGTTGATTACTACCGGGTTACCATCTATTTCTATGGTGAGGTCACTTTAACATTACTAAGGCTGTGTTTGCATTAAAGTGATTAAAAGAATTTGGATACAGTCCTCGGAGACTACAAAATGTTATACGCATTTTTTTCAAGGCAATTGAAGTTTCTACAATTCGTAAAAAATGTATTCACTGCAAATCACATTTTTTTTATTCGACAAACCTGTTGAACAATTTGATCATCTCTACTAGTGCCAGAAAATCTGATTCTAATGCTGATCCACGTACAGTACTTACGGCATTCATTTTTGTTTTATCTGCAGTTGCTCTGCCTGTCCTTTCAATGATAAGATTCTGCTTTGCAGTCCTCGATATTCAGGGGCTCTAGCTATCACCACCGTTCACCACTGATT
Organism: Phyllobates terribilis; assembly: GCF_046119375.1. Lineage (NCBI taxonomy): Eukaryota > Metazoa > Chordata > Amphibia > Anura > Dendrobatidae > Phyllobates > Phyllobates terribilis. The sequence goes on from NW_027362771.1 coordinate 300,253,797, forward strand.
AGAAGCTTGCTATCTATGCACATTGTAGAGGTTAGACAAAGCTCATCATTGAGAAAAGTGGGAGAAGATGAATCAGTGATTTTAGCAAAATTACAAAAAGGAGCCCAGTTTTATGCTGCCCTCGGATTGAGATCCAAAAACCTGCTGATTTCTTATAAAGCCATGTTCAGATGTTCAGTATTTGGTCAGTTTTTTTACCTCAATATTTGAAAGCCAAAACCAGGAGTGGGTGGTAAATACAGAATTGGTGAGGTGTTTATATTATACTTTTCCTCTGATTGTTCCACTCCTGGTTTTGGCTTACAAATATTAACGTAAAATACTGAACAAATACTGAACGTGCCAACGTGGCCCAAGAGCTTTTCATAATGACCAATCAAATTGTAGCTTTCTGCCTTTCTATTATTACTCTCAATACATATTTTCTATATACAGAACATCTAAATGTAAAAATTAAAAAACTCCTCAGCTAGTTTCCTTGAAACAAACTGATATCTATCGTGATCACATAAAAGCCCAGAGCTCTTAATACGATGCAGTTATTGCTGCATAAATTGTCACAAAATAATCTTGAGTTTACTTTAGAAGTCTCATTTGCTTAATTATGATAATAAAACAACATCATATGCAGATGTCTTACCATGTTTAGCCCAACATGAGTTTAATTAAGTTTTGATTCAATGTGCTGGGCTTCAGCTTAGAAAATAAACTTTAATGAAACTAAAATTGATAAGGCTAGTCTTTTTAATTTAGGAAGTGGTTCAAGCAAATGACCAAAATTTAAAGCAAAGTTTCAACATTGTTCAACACTGGCAAATGTAACATCTAGAACCTTTTTGTGGAATTTACATACGTGTAGTTTATTTATTTATTTATTGGACTGCAGTGAAAAGTTGTCACTACCAGGAAACCCTTTTAAAGCAAACGGTGAATTTGCTGAGAAATCTGCAGCTTAAATTGAAATGCTGCAGGTTTAAAATCCGCATCCATTGTCAATTTAGGTTGCACATTTTCTAAGTAATGTGTAGAAGAGATTTTATCACATATTCTCTACATAGGTTAGGGTGATGGAGTGTGCTGTCGCATTCCTGCCCCTTAAGACACCAATCGCATTGTGTAGTATTGTAATGTGTATAATGTCATGCGTCTTTGTATACTTTGTGATATGGTTACGTATAGTGTGTAGTAATATTATAAGTAATGTACAGTGTAAGGCATAGTATAGAAGATAGGTAGTATAGCGATAGATAGTTGACTGTAATATAGATAGTGATGATAGGGTAAGATAGAGTTAATGTTTGAGACTAGCCCTCAGGGAAGGGTGTAGTTCCTGTTAGTTAGATAGGGTTTGGAGAGTAAAGCGAGCAGAGCTACATAGAAGGGCGACCCTAAGTGAGAGGAGACTAAGAACGAGGGATAGTGTGATCCTGAAGAGAAGTGACTGATGAGACAGAGTGGCCTCCCGCAGAGGTATCCTTGGGTAGGACGCCAAGTCACGAACTCCAAAGTTTGGAATGCAGGAGGTAAGGGACCTAAGCAGAACTGAGTATGACAGACTAGTGGGGGTCCCGAATGTTAGGGTTCCAGAGCACCAGTAGTGGCAGAAATAGGACATGGAACCGATGAACAAGTAAGGAGACTTGCTAAACAGGACTGTAGCATTTAAGCTGGGTTGTGGCAGAGTAGCATGAAACAGTGTGCCTCACTAGCCCTGGAGTAAACTATGGAAGAAGGATATTGAAAAATGAAAAATGCTTATTACTGTAAAAGAAACGTCCATAAGACTTTGTATTTGCTATCCCATGTATATAACATTTACAAAGTCACCACCCAGTAACGAGTTTGTGTTAGAACAGAAGTCTCCCTCATCAAAATGTAAAGTACACAGTCCTGGCCAGCGCACATTACTGGCTACATGCAGCCTGCACAGGTGTGATGCCCTCTCAGTACAAATCTACACACCCAGCCAGGACCCACACTTTCAAGTAGCGCGCCGTGGTGTAAAAGGAGACAAGTGCCTCACCCATGACTACTGCCCTGAGCAGCGCTACATATGCCACCCTTATGTACATATTGTAAAGTTACATTCATTTGTGTAAGAATTGTATTAAAAGTTTCTGCGGCCCAGTCTGTTCCGAACATTTGAATTTCTATAGCACATGCTTGGGTTCTTAAAAATCTTTTCAGATGTACAATATAAGGCAGAATCCTGCGGATTATTATTGAATAACAAGGAAAATCATAGATCTATCAGTTCTACTAACTTTGTTTTAGATGGACATAACAGATAAAACACTTTTAGTTTTTTTAGAACTACACAGACTTGAAAATTCAAGTGATGCTCACTAAATTAGAATATCATCAAAAAGTTAATTTATTTCATTTCTTCAATTCAAAAAGTGAAACTCATATATTACAGTATATAGAGACATTACAAACAGAGTGATCTATTTCATGTGTTTATTTCTGTTAGTGTTGATGATTATGGCTTACAGCCAATGAAAAACAAAAGTCATTATCTCAGTAAATTAGAATAATTAGCAAAAAACACCTGCAAAAGCTTTGGAAGCATTTAAAAAGGTCCTTTAGTCTGTTTCAGTAGGCTCCACAATCATGGGGAACACTGCTGACTTGACAGATGTCCAGAAGGCAGTCATTGACACACTCCATAAGGAGGGTAAGCCACAAAAGGTCATTGCTAAAGAAGCTGGCTGTTCACAGAGTGCTCTATCAAAGCATATTAATGGATAGTTGAGTGGAAGGAAAAAGTGTGGTAGAAAAAGGTGCACAAGCACCGGCATAACCGCAGCCTTGAAAGGATTGTTATGAAAAGGCCATTCAAAATTTGGGGAGATTCATAAGGAGTGGACTTCTGCTGGAGTCATTGCTTCAAGAGCCACCACACACAGACCTATCCGGGACATTGGCTACAAATGTCACATTCCTTGTGTCAAGCCACTCATGACCATTAGACAATGGCAGAAGCGTCCTACCTGGGCCAAGGAGGAAACGACCTGGACTGTTGCTCAGTGGTCCAAGGTGTTGTTTTCAGATGAAAGTAAATTTTGCATTTCATCTGGAAATCAAGGTCCCAGAGTCTGGAGGAAGAGTGGGGAGGCACACAATCCAAGCTGCTAGAGATCTAGTGTGAAGTTTCCACAATCAGTGATGGTTTGGGGAGCCATGTCATCTGCTGGTGTAGGTCCACTGTGTTTTATCAAAACCAAAGTCAGTGCAGCCATCTTCCTGAAAATTTTAGAGCACTTCATGCTTCCCTCTGCCAACAAGCTTTTTGGAGATGGAAATTTCATTCTCCAGCAGGACTTGGCACCTGTCCACACTGCCAAAAGTACCAATACCTGGTTTAAAAACAACAGCAAACTCACCTGACCTTAATTGTACCTGACCGTATTGTCAAGAGGAAGCTGAGAGACATCAGACCCAACAATGTAGACGAGCTGAAGGCTGCTATCAAAGCAACATGGGCTTCCATAACACCTCAGCAGTGCCACAGGCTGATCGCCTTCATGCCATGCGGCATTGATGCAGTAATTGATGCAAAAGGAGCCCCGACCAAGTATTAAGTGAATTTACTAAACATACATTTCAGTAGGACAACATTTCGGATTTTAAAAACATTTTTCAAGCTGTTGTTAGAAAGTATTCTAATTTACTGAGATAATGACTTTTGTGTTTTCATTGGCTGTAAGCCATAATCATCAACATTAACAGAAATAAACACTTGAAATAGATCACTCTGTTTGTAATGACTCTATATAATATATGAGTTTCACTTTTTGTATTGAAGAACAGAAATAAATTACATTTTTGATATTCTAATTTAGTGAGTAGCACTTGTAATCAATAGTTAGGGTGTGTTAATACACATGACAGAAATATGTGTGAATTCTGGTGTGGATTTTTTCACAGAGTCATAACAACATCCTCAAGCATTTCATGTGGATTCTGTATTGGATCTGATGTGGATATTACCCTATACAATGCAAAGTATGAAATCCTCAATGAAAGTCTGAACAAATTTAAAAATTGTATAATTGATGTACTGTGGGTATAGAAATTTGCAACACACCTTACTTTATGCATGGAAATTATCTGCAGCCTAAGGATGAGATTTTTGAAATCTCATTTACATTGCTCCTACTGCAATCCACTGCAATGTCTCCATCACAAAATAATAGAATAATAGTTTATAAGGCCGAAAAAAGACAAGCGTCCATCCAGTTCAGCCTATTTCTTGTGCACTGCAGCTATTCCGCAGCGTTGATCCAGGGGAAGTAAAAAAAAAAACATGCAGTATAGGCCAATTTACATCATTGAGGAAAAATTCACTTCCTGACTCCAATCTGGCAGTCAGATTAAATCACTGGATTAATTAACTATCACCAAGCATAAGATGTAATTTTATTGTTCTCAAGAAAGGCGTCCAGGCCTCTCTTGAACTCATTAAGTGAGTTGGACATCACCACTTCCTCTCCCAGAGAGTTCCAGAGTCTCACGGCTCTGACCGTAAAGAATCCCCTTCTATGCTGGTGCAGGAACCTCCATTCCTCCAGACGAATTGCAGATTTTTCCAAATGGAAAATCTGCAATGTGTAAGCAAGCTCTTAGTTTTAGATTTGTGAAGGATTAAGGAGAAAATACATAGGGCTGATTCTCACCTAAACATTAACCCCTTAAGCCCCGCGGGTGGTTTGCACGTTAATGACCGGGCCAATTTTTACAATTCTGACCACTGTCACTTTATGAGGTAATTACTCTGGAACGCTTCAACGGATCCCCCTGATTCTGAGATTGTTTTTTCGTGACATATTGTACTTCATGATTGTGGAAAAATTTCTTCGATATCACTTGCGTTTATTTGTGAAAAAAAACGGAAATTTGGCGAAAATTTTGAAAATTTTGCAATTTTCAAAATTTGAATTTTTAAGCCCTGAAATCAGAGCGATATGTCACACAAAAGAGTTAATAAATAACATTTCCCACATGTCTACTTTACATCACCACAATTTTGGAACCAAAATTTTTTTTTGTTAGGGAGCTATAAGGGTTAAAAGTTGACCAGCGATTTCTCATTTTTCCAACAAAATTTACAAAACCATTTTTTTAGGGTCCACATCACATTTGAAGTCACTTTGAGAGGTCTTTATGACAGAAAATACCCAAAAGTGACACCATTCTAAAAACTGCACCCCTAAAGGTGCTCAAAACCACATTCAAGAACTTTATTAACCCTTCAGGTGCTTCACAGGAATTTTTTGAATGTGGAAGAAAAAAATGAACATTTAACTTTTTTCACAAAAATGTTAATTTAGACCCAATTTTTTTTATTTTCACAGGGGTAACAAGAAAAAATGGACCCCAAAATTTGTTGTGCAATTTCCCCTGGGCACGCAGATACCCAATATTTGGGGAAAAAATACTGTTTGGGCGCACGGCATGGCTCGGAAGGGAAGGAGCGCCATTTGACTTTTTGATTGTAAAATTTGCTTGAATAATTAGCGGACGCCATGTTGTGTTTGGAGAGCCCATGTGTGCCCAAACTTTGGAGCTCCCCCACAAGTGACCCCATTTTGGAAACTAGACCCCCCAAGGCACCTTTCTAGATGCATAGTGAGCACTTGGAACCCCCAGGTGCTTCACAAATTGATTCGTAACAATGAAAAAGTGAAAAAAAAAAACACTTTTTCATTTTTATGAATCAATTTGTGAAGCACCTGAGTGTTCCAAGTGCTCACAATGCATCTAGATAGGTGCCTTGGGGGGTCTAGTTTCCAAAATGGGGTCACTTGTGGGGGAGATCCAATGTTTGGGCACACAGCGGCTCTCCAAACGCAACATGGTGTCGCTAACAATTTGAGCCGATTTTCCGTTAAATTTGTTAGAGGACACCATGTTGCATTTAGAGAGTCCCTGTGTGCCCAAACATTGGAGCTCCCCCACAAGTGACCCCATTTTGGAAACTAGACCCCCCAAGGCACCTATCTAGATGCATAGTGAGCACTTGGAACCCCCAGGTGCTTCACAAATTGATTCGTAACAATGAAAAAGTGAAAAAAAAAACACTTTTTCATTTGTATGAATCAATTTGTGAAGCACCTGAGGGTTCCAAGTGCTCACTATGCATCTAGATAGGTGCCTTGGGTGGTCTAGTTTCCAAAATGGGGTGACTTGTGGGGGAGCTCCAATATTTGGGCACACAGCGGCTCTCTAAATGCAACATGGTGTCCGCTAACAAATTTAACGCAAAATTGGCTCAAATTGTTAGCGACACCATGTTGCGTTTGGAGAGCTGCTGTGTGCCCAAACATTGGAGCTCCCCCACAAGTGACCCCATTTTGGAAACTAGACCCCCCAAGGCACCTATCTAGATGCATAGTGAGCACTTGGAACCCCCAGGTGCTTCACAAATTAATTCGTAACAATGAAAAAGTGAAAAAAAAAACACTTTTTCATTTTTATGAATCAATTTGTGAAGCACCTGGGGGTTCCAACTGCTCACTATGCATCTAGATAGGTGCCTTGGGGGGTCTAGTTTCCAAAATGGGGTCACTTGTGGGAGAGCTCCAAAGTTTGGGCACACAGGGTCTCTCTAAATGCAACATGGTATCCGCTAACAAATTGAATGGAATATCGGCTCAAATTGTTAGCGGACACCACATTGCGTTTGGAGAGCCCCTCTGTGCCCAAACTTTGGAGCTCCCCCACAACTGACCCCATTTTGGAAACTAGACCCCCCAAGGCACCTTTCTAGATGCATAGTGAGCACTTGGAACCCCCAGGTGCTTCACAAATTGATTCGTAATAATGAAAAAGTGAAAAAAAAAACACTTTTTCATTTTTACGAATCAATTTGTGAAGCACCTAGGGGTTCCAAGTGCTCACTATGCATCTAGATAGGTGCCTTGGGGGGTCTAGTTTCCAAAATGGGGTCACTTGTGGGGGAGCTCCAATGTTTGGGCACACAGGGACTCTCTAAATGCAACATGGTATCCGCTAACAAATTGAATGGAAAATCGGCTCAAATTGTTAGCGGACGCCACATTGCGTTTGGAGAGCCCCTATGTGCCCAAACTTTGGAGCTCCCCCACAAGTGACCCCATTTTGGAAACTAGACCCCCCAAGGCACCTTTCTAGATGCATAGTGAGCACTTGGAACCCCCAGGTGCTTCACAAATTGATTCGTAATAATGAAAAAGTGAAAAAAAAAACACTTTTTCATTTTTACGAATTAATTTGTGAAGCACCTAGGGGTTCCAAGTGCTCACTATGCATCTAGATAGGTGCCTTGGGGGGTCTAGTTTCCAAAATGGGGTCACTTGTGGAGGAGCTCCAATGTTTGGGCACACAGGGACTCTCCAAATGCAACATGATATCCGCTAACAATTTGAGCCGACAATTTGTTAGCGGATATCATGTTGCATTTGGAGAGTCCCTGTGTGCCCAAACATTGGAGCTCCCCCACAAGTGACCCCATTTTGGAAACTAGACCCCCCAAGGCACCTATCTAGATTCATAGTGAGCACTTGGAACCCCAGGTGCTTCACAAATTGATTCATAAAAATGAAAAAGTGTTTTTTTTTTCACTTTTTCATTTTTACGAATCAATTTGTGAAGCACCTGGGGGTTCCAAGTGCTCACTATGCATCTAGAAAGGTGCCTTGGGGGGTCTAGTTTCCAAAATGGGGTCACTTGTGGGGGAGCTCCAAAGTTTGGGCACAGAGGGGCTCTCCAAACGCAATGTGGTGTCCGCTAACAATTTGAGCCGATTTTCCATTCAATTTGTTAGCGGATACCATGTTGCATTTAGAGAGTCCCTGTGTGCCCAAACATTGGAGCTCCCCCACAAGTGACCCCATTTTGGAAACTAGACCCCCAAGGCACCTATCTTGATTCATAGTGAGCACTTGGAACCCCTAGGTGCTTCACAAATTGATTCATAAAAATGAAAAAGTGTTTTTTTTTTCACTTTTTCATTTTTACGAATCAATTTGTGAAGCACCTGGGGGTTCCAAGTGCTCACTATGCATCTAGAAAGGTGCCTTGGGGGGTCTAGTTTCCAAAATGGGGTCACTTGTGGGGGAGCTCCAATGTTTGGGCACACAGGGGCTCTCCAAACGCAACATGGCGTCCGCTAACAATTTGAGCCGATTTTCCATTCAATTTGTTAGCGGACACCATGTCGCGTTTGGAGAGCCCGTGATGTGCCTAAACAGTGGAGCTCCCCCACAAGTGTCCCCATTTTGGAAACTAGACCCCTCAAAGATTTTATTAAGGTGTATAGTGAACATTTTGAACCCAGAGGTACGGCACATTATTTGTTTACATTAGGTCATCATATTGAATAAGTTGTCATTATTCTTGAGCGCAAGTGCTCGCTACTTGAGTTTGCATCGGGTACTCAGGTATGCACCATGTACAGCGTGTGCTCGAGTGACATGCTCGAGTCCCTGCTCCGCATGTTTCACGGTTATTATACACCCAAAAAAAAACATGCGGGGATCGCTCGTGCATGGCAGGCAATCCCCGTAAAGTTTTTTGGCCGCGAAGCATATGGGGCAGAGACTCGAGCATGTCACTCAAATACCCACGATACTAAATGCATACCAGAGCACCCGATGCAAACTCAAGTAGCGAGCACTTGCTCTCAACACTAGTCGCCATATCGTCATCTTTTTTTCTTACTTTTGAAAAAAATCCCAACCCCAGCCCTAACCCTAGCACAACCCTAGCCCCAGCACAACCCTAGCCCCAGCACAACCCTAGCCCCAAACCCAGCCCTAACCCTAGCCCAATCCTAACTCAAGAGTTTATTTTTGACGCCGTTCCTTGTGCGGTATAAGTGATTAGACGACTTTATTCTTCGGGTCGGTGTGATTACAGCAATGCCAGAATCATATGGGGTTTTTATGACTGACAGCTGTCACACACTAAAAGACGCATTTTTTGTAAAATCTAGTTTTTGCATCGCCATATTTTGAGAGCTATAATTTTTCCAGATTTTGGCAGACAGTCATGTGACGGCTCGTTTTTTGCGGGATGACTTGACGTTGTTATTGGTGCCATTTTCAGGCACGTGACATTTTTTGATCGCTTTCTATTCCGATTTTTGGGAGGCAGAATAAACAAAAACCAACAATTCAGGAATTGTTTTTTTTTTTTTTTTTTTATTCTGTTCCGCGTGTGGTAAAATTGATGAGGCAGCTTTACTCTTCGGGTCAGTACGTTTACAGCGGTACCACATTTGTATCATTTTTCTATGTTTTGGCGCTTATACACAATAAAAGCTATTTTATAGAAAAAAATATTTTTTAGTATCGCTTTATTCTGAGAGCTATAACTTTTTTATTTTTCGGCTGATGGAGCTATATGGCGGCTTGTTTTTTGCGGGACGAGATGACGTTTTCAGCGGTATCATTTTTATTTATATGCGTCTTTTTGATCGCGTGTTATTCCACTTTTTGTTTGGCGGTATGGTGATAAAGCATTGTTTTTTGCTTGTTTTTTTTTTTTTTTTTTTTTACCGTGTTCACTGAAGGGGTTAACTAGTGGGACAGATTTATAGGTCAGGTTGTTCCGGACGCGGCGATACCAAATATGTGTACTTTTATTGTTTTTTTTTATTTTTTTTATAATAATATTTATTGATGGGTACATTATATTTTTATTTTTGGTGTATTATTTTTTTTATTTTTTTATAATATTTTTGCACATTTTTTTTTTTTTTTTTTTCCACTTTCACACAGTTTATACACTTTATTACTTTGTCCCACTCTGGGACTTTCACTTTTTTTTTTCTGATCGCCTGCATGGCACAGGAATGGAGCACCATCCCTATGCCATGAAGGCTGTCAGAAGTGCACAGTGTGAAGATTGCTTGGAGATGCACTGCGCATGTCCAAGCAATCTTCCTGCTCTCTGGTGACCCGGATGTTGTCATGACGACATCGGGTCGTCATGGCAACACCCGGGAAGCCTTTGCAGACTGCGCTGGAAGCCGGAAGAGGAGGTGAGTATCGCCGATCACCTCCCCTTGCCCCCGCAATGCCGCGATCGACTTCGATCGACTTCGATCGCAGCATCGCGGGGGTTAATGTGCTGGGAGCGGTGCGTGACCGCTCCCTGCACATAGTACCGGGTGTCAGCTGTGACAATCAGCTGACACCCGGCGGCGATCGCGCCCGCACAGCCTGTGTGCGCGCGCGATCGCGATGACGTACTAATACGGGTCTGGCTCTTAAGTCCCAGGGCACAGACGCGTATTAGTACGTCAGATGTTATTAAGGGGTTAAAAAATAAAGCTAAATATTGACAATAAATGAGAATAGTTGTTCTTCATTTAGCTTACTGTTTATGACACTTTTATATTATTAAAATACTATTTTTCAATGTTTGTTCATGTATTTTAATATCTACTTAATTGAAAAATCCAAAATCCAAAGAACAATAACCATATAGAAATATGGATGAGTGAATAGCTCTCCAGAGTAACATTAAAACTTTTCTATATGTAAAGACTGTATGCATGGATCCCAATTGCATACATGACCCCTTTTTAAACTTAAAGAAGCACTCCCATCAAATACTGAATGGTTACCATCTTCTCCAGTTTCCATCGCCTCTTTGCTCCTCTTCTCAGTTTCATGATTGCCAGACCACACAGGGCTCTATGTGTGAACAGGAAGTTGCTTTTATAATGTAATGTCTGGAGTGTCAGAACGATGCTCCAAAGATTTACATTGTAAGGCCACGGCCCCACTATCAGTATTTGGTCAGTATTCGGTCAGTATTTTTTCTCAGGAGTGGGAGCCAAAACCCGGTGAGGAACAATCAGAGAAATGTACAGCTCTGGCAAAAATTAAGAGACCACTGCAAAATTTTCAAGTTTCTCTGATTTTTCTCTTTATAGGTATATTTTTGAGTAAAATGTACATTGTTGTTTTAGTCTATAAACTACTGACAACATGTCTCCGAAATTCAAAGCTAAAAATTTTGTATTTATTTGCAGCAAATGATAAAGCGTCAAAATGCTAAAAAAGAAACAGTGCTTTCATATTTTTAATCACATTTTTCATGCATCTTGGCATGCTTTCCACCAGTCTTTCCATGCTTTCCAACAGAAAACTGTTCAGTGGTCTCTTAATTTTTGCCAGAGCTGTATAATAGAAACAAGGTCTAAGGGGTAACGTTTCTCCTTGTGGAGAGAAACGTTACCCCTTAGACCTTAGTACAGAGCCTCTCATCTAGCCAAATAAGTTCTTATACTTTGCACTGACGAGGGCCAACAGCCAGAAACACCGTGTCTGCAAAATTGAGATTCTGATTTGGCTTTTATCCTATGTCACATTGACTCGTTAAAGGGTTGATTGTGACTTGTAGGATTACTGCTTCAAATAGGTGGCGCTATAGAGTTCAAGTCCTCTTTTTCTCTGAAGAGGCAATTTGCATAATAGAAACAATTGCATCAATTCTGTAGTTTTCACTCTCTCCTTGTTTTGGCTCCCACTCCTAAGAAAAAATACTGACCGAATACTGACCAAATACTGATAGTGGGGCCATGGCCTAAAAGCGACTTTTGGCTGACAAAAAAAACACCAGTGTGATCCATCAAGTCAGAATACTCGTCACATGCCCAAGAAGAGGAATGGAGCAGCTCTGAAAACTGGTGAATACGCAGATCGGTCAGTGTATTACTACATTTTCACTACACTATATATGAATTTTTATAGGTTTAGGCAATAATTATTATTATAATTTGGTGGGAGTGCTTCTTTAATGTGAAATAGTTCAGACTAGAATCCCTGTGAATCTGGTTGATTTTAATTTTTGCATTACCTGAATTCTGCCCATGACAAATAGCTATTTGTATTAATAAAAAATAAAAACTAGTGTGCATAAAACTAAAGAACTAAAAATTAAGTATTGTGAAAGAATACAAACAAATTGACACATTGAAATTCTTTAGGAGAAATTGTAATGAAATCAATATTTTACTATATTAATTGTTACCAAAGGTCATGATGCCAGATGCTATCACTGTTACGGCAATGGCATAACAACAATCTAGGAATACTCGGTTGTCACTAACGCTTCTCCAAACTGTCTCCTATTGATTAATGATTTACGGTTAATCTTTGTCCACCAATCTACTCTGCTTTTCTGTGCACTAGGCTAAAGTTTCCATGCTGCCTATGACACACATTCTGTTTCACAAGATTCTATGACCAAGACATAGACCTGTATCCAAAGCTCTTCAGCATCTTGCCAAATTTTGAGTCACTGCCTGCAGACAATGAATTCTACAATCAAGACTATTCTCTTACTATATAAACAAGATAAAGGTAATAAAGGAGATAAGAAAGAAAACAGAAAAATAAGGTGCATTTAGAATGTTTTGGGAAATGATTTCATGTGTCCACTGCAGCTATTCTTTAAAAAAAAAAAACAAAAAAAAAACACTAAATATGGAAAATGCATGAAAAAATATCCCATATTTTTTTTCTGCTATTATTTACCTTTTTTATTCTATTTTGACTTAACTTGAAATTAAAACTGAAAAATATGCAAAGACCTTTTTATTGTGTCATTGTGGGTCTCAGGAGCTGAGTCATGTCCCCTTCCTCCTCACTGGCATGTTTGTGGCTGTAAGACAACTGGCTAAAGCAGAATCTCCCTGCTGTGCTTTGTCTGCAGTAGGACAAAAGATCTTGAAGCCCCACTGCAGCATTTTTTTTGATCCCCTTGTTAAAGTTCACATATGAGAGTGTATTGAATATTGTTACATTCTCACTAGTCGACATCTTCATTTGTTTTTAGCCCCACTCTGGTCCCTGCGGCATTATGTAACGACTTTTATAAGCTGCTGGACGTAGTGAGTTCCGGAAGTCACTTTTTTCAATACATGTTTATGGGTCTGAGGACGAGGCTGCAGAGTCTTGTTCTGGATTCCCAAAGACTTGCATTGACGAAGGTTTTAAAAAGTTAGCTGCACTTCACACACAAACCACTGTTTGATTTGGCCGGTCACAACTACAGTCATGTGGTGCCAGAATGGGGCTGAAAATGGGTGAAGAAGGCTACCTTTGACTATAAGACTACATGCATTATACTCACATATCAAAGGGATAAAAGAAAATAATAGCTAGAGTGGTGTTTTAAAGCTCCTACCCAAGGCTATGGGTGTGGCTGTAGTCCGCCACCAGCCGAAGATGAAACAGATTAGCAGGAGATTAACCAATGTGTTCTTTCCATGATTTCTAAAACAATGATTTTCATTCAGGATAGCAAACAGGGCTACTATATTTCTTGTTTAATTTAAACATTCCTTTTTAGGTTTAATGTTCTTTTAATTATTATATTGAGCTGTTCTAGCATGCCTAAATCCAGCAGTTTAAACAGTTTTGTTCTCTGTATGTAAATAAGATGTTAATATAAGAACATATTTTTAACTGTAGGAGAGAAGCAACAATTGATCGGTTTATACCCCCAGCAGTGACTATAACGAACACAGATGTTATTCATTTAGAGAAAATTTGTGACAATTAAACAGCATTTTAAAGTACAGAGCATCTGGTCAAAGAAACTACACTTTAAATGATACTTAAATTATCTGCAGGCATAATAGGAAGACATCACTGTTATAAGGAAGCTGTTTTTAGGCAATTAACCCTCAGTAAGGGAAAGATTCATGTCCCGATATTGACAAGGCTATTTATTGCACAACTTAAATACTTAATTAGTATGTGAAACAATCATAAAGATACCTGTGGGGAGTGTACAAAGTTAGATGCCTTTTGGTTGCGCATAAATGAGTCTCTGCAGGAGGTTGTAAGTTATGCAGCTCGGCTGAAACATTTTTTTTGCAAGTTTTGTAATTTAATATTTTACAGTATGTTACCTGATTCAATGTGTCCTCCAAGATGACCTTCTACTTTATATTTCAGTTATAATAAATATTCCATAAAGAGAGTCTACTGGTGCTCAGAATCTACATCCCAGCTCCAAAGCAATAAAGAGCTGCTGTTACATTTAAAGGCTCATTCAGACATCCATGACAATTGGCCCGAGCACAGACCGTTAATGCATAGATTGGCTGCAGCTCTCCCTGTTAGAACCCTCCTGTTAGGTTTTTTCTATTATGCTGGTCACATGACCGTTTTTGCCTATTTAATCCTGCTCCGCCCTTCTGGCCTTGCTGGACTTCATTGTAATTTCTACTCTTAAGCTAGCCAGGTGCTTTGTTACCTTTCTCAGTCAGTTTAGCTAGGTCTTTTGACCTCTATGTTCTATGTTGTTTGTTTGTCTTTTACTGCTACAATTTCTGCTAGGAGGTGTCCATCTTTCTCCCAGTCCCTAGTCCTTGTAGGGATCCCTCCCTCACATCTATAGGTCTTCGTTCAGACTAGCTGAGGACTTTAGCGGGTCTGATCGCAGGATCAGGTTCCCCGTTACATCGTAGGGATCTAGCTTAGTTCTATTGTAGGGACAGATCTCCTGTCTTTCCTTAGTGCTTGTAGCAGATCACAACACTCCCAACCCGAGAGTGACAACTTCTTATATTTCTTGGGTCGGGAGATCCACGGCCAGTCCATGTATCGGAGTCTGATCTCTTATGGTTGCCTGAAAACCAACCAGTTTTGTGTATATGCTTGTTTCATGAAAATATTTTGTTACATTTTTATGGAAGTTTAAAGAGTAAGAATGCAAATCAATACACATCCACAACAATTTCTTTACTCATTTGAGTATATAAAACTTTTTTTATCTTTGTTTTGATTAATAGGTTAGTTGCTTTGATCCATCACTGTTAAAGGTGAGAGGATCAATTCGCAGGACTTAGGTGCAGTGTCCGGGTCAGTGGTACCTGGTGGCTAGACAGGAGTCCCATGAATCTCTTACCTTTTAGCATCCCCGAAGAGTCATTTGACTTGACAGGGCTGGTGCAAAGTCATCTGTTCAATGTGACACTCCAGTGATGTCACACCAGCCTTAGCTAATCAAAAGCTGCACTGCGGTCGTTGGAAGGTAAGAGATTCATGGGACTCCTATCTAGCTGCCAGGTACCACTGACCTGGAGTCCTGCATATCGATTCGCTCATCTTTAATCATTGGTGATGATGAGATACAATGAAAAGTAAAATGGCCTTACCTCTAGTGCTATGATAGTGTACAATAGTATTCTGGATGTAGTGAGTATATGCAGGAAGTATTGTAGATGAAGGGAGTCTGTGATTCACATATGGCTCCCAATCCACTGCTTGGAAAACACTAGGTTACAGCAGACCCACATTTATACAACATTTTTTCCAGTAAGACATGGGGATGACAGGTTTACATCCACGCAGGTTTATTCTCATACAATGTCAATTTGTGGTAAATGTTTATACAATAAGAACAAGATAAGTGAAAAAGGTGTAGAAAAAGGAAAGTGTTAATCACTTTGTATGCCAAGTTTGGTTCTTGACTAAGCCAATTACACACTGTGATCTTAAGCAAATCACTTTATCTTTTTATGCTTTTCTTTGGCACATACTTGAAAATGAGATGTATATCTGATATCTCAATAAAGCAAGAAAGATAAAGACATTGGATAACACAAGTTATTGATGTAAAATGGAATTCAACAGAAAGACTTAATTTTAAAATAAGTAGAACGATTCTTTCATTGCTTTGATCATTTCTGTTATACTGTAGGCAGATATTTTACAGTTTTCAATATCTTTGTTGACACTTTAAATGCTGGTTTAATGTTTCCACCAAATAATACTCTCATCTGAAATTTAGGTCAAATAATCAACATTGTCTTTAGTTTTTGTTTCATTTTTTTAATAAATTAGGGGTTGTAAACATTGTAGACAAAAAGCACAGTGACGGAGATTGAACTCTGGTTACAGAGATATGCAACATTTGGTTTTATGAAAATTGTTTCAAATCCAATGACTGATTCTTATGTTTTCTTACGCCCTGATTTAGAAGAACACTTCTATTTTTAACCATCACTTATGGCTTTTGCACAAACCGCATGTGAAATTACATACAAGTGAGATGAACAAGAAAAATGTTTAGTGTAGCCAAAAATGTACACTATATTATATATAAAAATTTATTAAACATTCATTCTGCAACTTTATTGGAAATTAATTCTTGCCCATTTTCCTTTTCTCTTCACAGCTTCTCTTGATACTCTTTCTCTTAATGAAGTACTGCAGATCTCTGTGCATCCAGCAGTAGTCTCCTGTCATATTCACGTTCCATCTACCTTAGTATCGTCGTTCCATCTCCTTGATATTCTGATGAAATCTTTCTCATTGCTCTTCCCTAACACCACCAAGGTTTTTAGGAAAGTGGTCCAAATGTAAAAAATGTAACTTATAATTCACCAGACAATATAAAAATTAACTTGGCACTCAAATGACTCAAATAAATGATATCATTTTAATAGGGGAAGCAGGTGAAGTACAAAAACAAATGTTTCGGTCCCATTGGACCTTCATGAGTGTACTACAAAATAACAAACAAATAAAAAAATTTTGAACAGTAAAATAAGTCAAAAAATCAAATAAACAATCATGGATAATGCATAAATTGGGGTAAACAACGAAAAGGAAGGGAGATCGGGAAAGGAGAGAGGATAAAGGGTAGGGATATTGAAAGAGTGGAAGAGACGGTATAAGAACCTACCAGGATCGTTAGATGGGAGGCATATGGGGCTGGTGCCCGGATGGTGCGGTAGCTGCAAAGTAAAGGGATAATGTAAAGAAAATAGATAGTACCCAGAAGGATCCTAGTGGATAGGATAGAGTGGCAGCACATACCTGAGCTGTGGTAAAGGCAAGTTTGAAAAAACTAGCAGGGGAACGCGGTGTCCACCGCTTGTTCCAAATGGTGCTAGTGTGTGCAGGAACAGTGCCATGTTAAAATAGGATGTGGGCGGGATAGAGTAAATTAGTGGAGCCTGTTCATTGGTGGCAGTGGAAGAGAAAGTATCAGAGGTGTCGTGCAGGACCTGCGTGACCGGAAGTGACGTCACGGGCAGGTCCTGTGGCATACAGGAGACCGCTCATTGGTGACAGTGGAGAGAAGCATGAAGGTGTAGCGCAGAACCTGCGCGGCCGGAAGTGATGTCGTGATGATGTGGCCAGGTCCTGTGGCGTGCACATGGGTCATGTTACCGGATGTGATGCGGCCAATGCATTCCCCCGGCGGTCTGCTGCGTTCCACTGCAGAGTAGTGGTAATTTAAAGCCACAGCATTGGATTAGGTCACGAAAAAGTGGAGAAATATGAGGGTGGATCCACGGGGAGGAAGCCAGGAGGATAGGACATGGGATGGGGAACTTTAATTTAGGTTAGGTTCTGGAAGAGAAAAAACTGATATTAAAATAGTGCAAAAAAGTCAACAAAATGACAGATATAAATGACATATGCAGTCAATCATTAATCAAAATTCCACACCTAAACAATAAAAATAAAATACTGTCTGGTACTTACAGATTACTTGAATTCAGGAATCATTCATAATAGATATTAGAAGCAAGCAATCAAACTGTAAGATGTCATATAAATGAGCATAAGTTATATTCTCTGTTTAGACCTTTAGGGCTCAGTGTTTGCAACTCATGGATCCAGTACGCCTCCCTATATTTGAAGAGGCGGACCTGATCACCTCCCCGTCTAGGGGGAGCCACATGTTCTATCACCTGGAATTTGAACTGCCAAACTGAGTGTCCAGCGGATGTAAAATGAAATGGTAATGGTAACATTAAGTTTTGACAGCGGATTGTAGATTTATGTTTTGAGATGCGATCTTTGATTGGTTGGGTAGTTTCACCGATATAGATGAGGCCACATGGGCATTTAATCAAATAAACAACAAAAGAGGAGTTACACTTATGGTAATCCTTAATCTGATATTGTTTCCTGAGTGGGGGTGGTAGATGGTATTACCCCTTATAATGTTGCTACATTGATAGCATTGTAAGCACGGAAATGTTCCAGTTTTAGGGGTAGATAGGAATCTCTGGGGTGGCCCACTCTTAGTGGTGACAATGTCGGCGTGAATTAGGCGATCGCAGATGTTAGGGGTTCTCTTGTAACTTGGCAAAAATGGGGAGTTGAATTCTGGTACTGTGGGGTACGCTGTTTTGAGAATATTCCATAATTTTTTGATTCTTTTCTGCAGTATAAGGGCCATCGGATGAAAAGTATGAACAAATGGGATGCAATTACTGGTGGATTGGTGGGTCTGTGGAGAGGATTCCAATGAGCGGGAAAGTGTGTCCGGGGGGTAGCCTCTGTCAATAAATTTTTGTTGCATCTCGTGTAATCTGAGGTCCCGGATAGAGGGGTTGTTGACAATCAGTTTTCTATGGTAAAATTGAGATTTAGGGACAGTAGCTATAGTAGCTATAGTGAACTTTGGGTGTAGACTTCTGTAGTGTAATAATCCATTCCTATCAGTTGGTTTGACGTAAAGATCTGTGGAGAGATTGCCTGATTCGTCTTTAAGAACGATGATGTCTAAAAAGTGTATAGAGTCCCTACTAGAAGATATTGTAAATTGAAGACCCCTTCATGAGGAGTTGAGGGTCTCAAAAAATTCCATCAGGGTCTCAAGTGTGCCCCCCCATATGCAAAAGATATCATCAATGTATCATTTCCAAATTACATGATGTCTTCCTCGAAAGCTGACATATAGCAATTTGCATATGGGGGTCAACATTAGAGCCAATGGCATTCCCTTGTATTTGTAGAAAAAAGGTTGAAATAAGAAAAAATTCTTTGTCAAAACTAGAGAGAGAAGGTCCAGGCAGAATTGGCTGACGTTAGGAGATATTTGGGATTTGTGAAGCAGACTCTTGACGCAAAGGATGCCCTTGTCATGTGAGATCGAGGTGTATAGGTTATTGACGTCAAGAGTGACTAGAAGGGCATCTGGTGAGACTTGTGAAATGCTGTGAAGCATATTGAGAAAGGCCCCTGTGTCAAGGATGAAGGATGTGGTTTCCTTCACCAGTGAGGTTAATATATTTTCCAGGAAAATAGACAAGGGGGATAGAATTTATTTGGTTGAGGCTACGATGGGGCGTTGTGGGGGGTTGTCTAGGTTTTTGTGAATTTTTGGGAGGATGTAGAACACAGGAGTGATGGGGAATTTCTTTGTAAGATATTCATAGGTTTTGGAATCAATGGTGCCTCTTGTGGGGTATGATGCTAAAGTGGTGGAGATAGATTTGCTGATGTCAGGGGTGGGGTCTTTAGTCAATTTAAGGTAAACGGTGGTGTCTTCTAATTGTTGCTGGATCTCACCCAGGTAGGTGGATTTATCCATAACGACTATCGCGCCACCTTTGTCAGTAGGTTTGATGACAATCGATGGGTCCGATTTTAGCGATCTCAAGGCTTGTCTATCAAGAGGGGACAAATTTTGATGCCAATGTATTCGGCCTAAGTCAATATCCGACCGTAGTTTTTGGAATGATTCGTCAATGAAATGGATAAATGTCTCAACTGCATGGTTATTCTGTGGGGGGCGATAGGTGCTTATAGTTCTTAAGCCTAAACCGGCTGCCGTGATTAGGGCTGGACAGAGAGTCTGTGATGTGGTGTCTCTAGTGTCTGCCTGGGAGAAGTGTGCCTTCAATTTAAGAGACCGATAGAATCTCTGTAGTTCCATGTCCAATAGAAAGGTGTTACATTTATTCGTGGGGCAAAAGGTGAGACCCTTCTGTAAAATGGATAATTCGGCAATGCTGAGCGAAGGCGACGAGATATTCACCACCAACGGGGCCGTACCTGTGAGCGTGTCACCCGAACGAAGTCCCTGTTTCCTCTTATATGTCCCGCCTCTTCTCGTCCTCTTCTTCCTTTGTTCCGTTTGCGGTAACCTAAAAACTGAGTAGATGTTGAAGGCAGTTCCCATCTGTCCGTCTCTGAACCAGAGGTGGACAGATCGGTGGAGAAGTGACCAAAGCGTAGAGGGGGACGACTTGATGTGGAGTTGTCTTGCCATTTATAGACTCGGTCCTGGTGGTAATCCTCAGCATCGCAGATAAACTTATGTAAGTCGTTTTCTGTTTTCAGTTTCACGCCGATGTTGTTCTATTGATTGGTTTATCTTTGTCTTCAGGGTGCTGAATTCCTCCGTGGAGGTTGTAGTAGATAGTTGGGTTTCAATGCTGGTGGTCTGTTCTTTCTAAGTGGTTATGGCATTCTGAAGGGATTCAATAGTGAGAGTCATTAAATCAAAAGAACATTTGTTCAGAATGCGTTCAAATTTTGAACAGAATTCTCCTTGATCGCTAAAAAGCGTCAGGCGCAATGGCACCCTCAGACCACATGGAATGCGAATGTATTCGGTGAGGGTAGCACAATGTAATTCAATATTAGTGAGGTGGTGTAGTTCCTTTTCCCAATCCTTTCCTCTTGTCTCCTTCGGAGGTACTTTCAAGAAGTCGCACGGCAAGTTGGACTGTGAGATAATTTTGGAAGTTTCTTTGTCGTTGTAAAAGAACGTATTGGAGGTCATGACCAATCCAAGTGCTGGTATATGGGAACCAGTAGTATATATAGAAAACTACCACACTCCTGGGGTATAGAGGTGCTCAAGTAGGGTACATTTAAGAATGTTCTCCAAAATGGACTTAGATTTTGGATCTTTGTTGTTGTTTAGATATATCTTCATGACTTGTTTAAAAGAATCCCAAACCCTGTTCTCAACAGCTTTCATTTTTGTTTTGACCATATCATCGCTCATGAGTTTCCAAATATCCGAACCAACAAAAAATGCCTTCCTTCAGTTTTGCTTAGGACAGTCCCTGAAACTTGCTACACAGGTACTTAAAAGTCTCTTCTTTCAGTAGGTAAAGAGAGGAGAGAACAAGGTGCAATGGGTGACTCAGTATTGCAATTGTTAGAGGGGTGTGGGGATGGCTACTAACCTTATGAAGTTGTGCACTAGAGATGAGCGTTGTTCTACTCGAACTGTTCGCCAATCTCAAATTCGAGCTGTTTTGGGCGGTGTTCGAGCCGATCGGCGAACACGAACAATTTGAGAAAAATTTGGCTGTTCGAGGTTATGTTCGATAACTGTTCGTGCACCAAAATCATAACTGGATTTTTTCTCAGTAATGATGAAAATTAATGTTAATACGCAGTTTGAGTGTACAGCGGGGTGGGGGGAGGGGCAGGGGATGGATCTCTGCAGGAACAATGAAGATCTCCATTTTTTTTTTCTCTTTCCCGCATTTACAGTGGGGAGGTGCAATCTGTCAGCCTATCAGCAGCGCACACACGGAGCGAAGTGCTTTTTTTCACACAAGCAAGGGCATGTGTCATTGGCAGTGTATGTCACATGTCCTTGCCCTATAAGACCAAGCCATTTTCCCCGTCGCCACCATTTTCTCACTGCTGCAGCTGCGTGTTAGACGGCACCGCTGTTGCTGTGTGCGCTATACCTTGTTAATTTCAAGCCAATTTTCGCACAAATCTACAGATAGCTTGGGAGTAGGGAATAGTTGTGATTGCAGTCCTTTTAAGGACTAGGTTACAGCATTTCCTACGACTTTTATCAGGCAGGTCTGTGCTCTTAAATAGATAGATTGTGGGAGTAAAGACTAATTGTAATTGGAGTCCTTTTCAGGACTAGGTTACATCAGTTCCTATCAGTTTTTGCCAGGCAGGTCTGTGCCAGTGCTGTGCAAGTTTTTTTCACAGCATTTGGCTGAATCTAGCAAAGCTAATCCTTTTTGGCCTATTGCAGAGTGTGTTAGTCAGTGGAGTAGCCTATCTGTGTTGCAAGATATACCACCTGTGTATAGAATACCAATTTTTTTACTGCACCTAGTGAAGTAAAATCTTTTGGGCATAGCATCATTCTATTAGTCCATCTATACTGACCTCCATCAGGTTGCAAATTGAATATAATTTTTTTCTGCATCTAGCTCTGAAAAAATATTGGGCTTCTAGCTGTGTGTGGGATTTGTTGTATTAGTCCATCTATACTGACCTCCATCAGGTTGCAAACTGCATATATTTTTTTCTTCATCTACCTCTGAAAAAATATTGGGCTTCTAGCTGTGTGTGGGACTTGTTCTATTAATCCATCTATACAGACCTCCATCAGGTTGCAAACTGAATATATTTTTTTCTGCATCTACCTCTGAAAAAATATTGGGCTTCTAGCTGTGTGTGGGACTTGTTCTATTAATCCATCTATACTGACCTCCATCAGGTTTCAAACTGAATATATTTTTTTCTGCATCTACCTCTGAAAAAATATTGGGCTTCTAGCTGTGTGTGGGACTTGTTGTATTAGTCCATCTATACTGACCTCCATCAGGTTGCAAACTGAATATATTTTTTTCTGCATCTACCTCTGAAAAAATATTGGGCTTCTAGCTGTGTGTGGGACTTGTTGTATTAGTCCATCTATACAGACCTCCATCTGGTTGCAAACTGAATATATTTTTTTCTGCATCTACCTCTGAAAAAATATTGGGCTTCTAGCTGTGTGTGGGACTTGTTGTATTAGTCCATCTATACTGACCTCCATCAGGTTGCAAACTGAATATATTTTTTTCTGCATCTACCTCTGAAAAAATATTGGGCTTCTAGCTGTGTGTGGGACTTGTTCTATTAATCCATCTATACCGACCTCCATCAGGTTGCAAACTGAATATATTTTTTTCTGCATCTACCTCTGAAAAAATATTGGGCTTCTAGCTGTGTGTGGGACTTTTTGTATTAGTCCATCTATACTGACCTCCATCAGGTTGCAAACTGAATATATTTTTTTCTGAATCTACCTCTGAAAAAATATTGGGCTTCTAGCTGTGTGTGGGACTTGTTCTATTAATCCATCTATACAGACCTCCATCAGGTTGCAAACTGAATATATTTTTTTCTGCATCTACCTCTGAAAAAATATTGGGCTTCTAGCTGTGTGTGGGACTTGTTGTATTAGTCCATCTATACTGACCTCCATCAGGTTGCAAACTGAATATATTTTTTTCTGCATCTACCTCTGAAAAAATATTGGGCTTCTAGCTGTGTGTGGGACTTGTTCTATTAATCCATCTATACAGACCTCCATCAGGTTGCAAACTGAATATATTTTTTTCTGCATCTACCTCTGAAAAAATATTGGGCTTCTAGCTGTGTGTGGGACTTGTTGTATTAGTCCATCTATACTGACCTCCATCAGGTTGCAAACTGAATATATTTTTTTCTGCTTCTACCTCTGAAAAAATATTGGGCTTCTAGCTGTGTGTGGGACTTGTTCTATTAATCCATCTATACAGACCTCCATCAGGTTGCAAACTGAATATATTTTTTTCTGCATCTACCTCTGAAAAAATATTGGGCTTCTAGCTGTGTGTGGGACTTGTTGTATTAGTCCATCTATACTGACCTCCATCAGGTTGCAAACTGAATATATTTTTTTCTGCATCTACCTCTGAAAAAATATTGGGCTACTAGCTGTGTGTGGGACTTGTTCTATTAATCCATCTATACAGACCTCCATCAGGTTGCAAACTGAATATATTTTTTTCTGCATCTAGCTCTGAAAAAATATTTGGCCTTCTAGCAGTGTGTGGGACTTTCTCTATTAGTCCATCTATACTGACCTCCATCAGGTTGCAAATTGAATATAATTTTTTTCTGCATCTAACCCAGCCAATAGTTTTGGCCTAATACCACAGTTTGGCCACTCAGCTCTGCTCGGTTCCCATCCATTGTTTTTTTGTGCAAACAACTCCAGAGTTGTTAATTAGTTAACCACCAAAATGAGTGGAAAAAGGCCTGCTGCTGGTGGAAAGGGGAATAGGCGTGTTGGGAAGGGGAAAAAAGGTTGTGTCCGTGGGGTAGGTGTTAAAGCAACAGTAACATCTGCAGAAGAAAGACCATCTTCCAGCCGAACTAAAATGTCTACTTTTTTTGGCGGACAATGTGATAAGATCCCTTTCTTACGGCCACGCCAATCGCTACAAATTCCAGATGAGGCACAAAAACAGCAGGTGCTTCAACGGATATCAAGTGCTCCTTTAAGTGGGCTCTCCTCCACATCAACTTCAACATCACAAATACTCCAGTCCTCAAAGGTGTCACCCCAATCGCACTTGCTTCCTCACAGCTCCCAAATCTCCAGCTGCCCGTCTGAGTATGAGGTAGAACAGATGGTTGAGTCTGCAGAGCTGTTTACTCATACTATAGCCTGGGAATCAGAGGTCGACTCCAGCGCTTCTGTGAATCCAGACGAGGAAATGATCTGCACTGATGCCCAGAATCTTTATGAGTCGGATCCAGGACCAAACGCAGAAGGTTCTGACCATAATGTAGACCCTCATTCCCAAACTGTAACTCCTGTTGGTGGAGACAATGAGGAAGACGATGATAAGACTCAAATACCTGATTGGAGCGACAACTTTAGTTTTTTGTCAGGGCAGGAACAGGTTGGCTCTGAGGACGACGGGTGTGATAACGCACAGGGTGATGATGATGAGGTTGGAGATCCCACTTACTGTCAACCCACAGTCAGCCAAGAGATGAGGTCAGCAGAGGAGGTGGAGGAAGATGCTAGTGACGACGAGGTCAGGTTGCGCCTTCCTGGACAGAGACGTAGTACTGGAAGCACGTCAACAACTGCATCCTCAAACACAACTCTGCCTCTCACCACAAGTCGTGGTGGCTCTTCAGGTCGCATGGGTGCTAAGCCTTGCATAGCCTGGGCATTTTTTCAGATAGATAAAGATGACCCAACTCGTGTTATCTGTAACATTTGTCAGCAAAAGCTAAGTAGAGGCCAAAAAATACATAGTTTGAGTACTTCATGCATGAACCGGCACATGGACATGAAGCATAAGTTGCAGTGGGAAGCTCAGTGTGCTACAATGCGGCCTAGCCGGCCGGGCCAACCACCGTCTGCCATATCTTGTGCATCCGCGGCCTCTTCATCCTCTGTGACTGGGGGGACAGCAGTCACACCTGTTTTGGGGCGCAGACCTGCCACCTCTTTACCCGCAACAGCCAGCGTGATTGGCAGGTCATCATTTTCTTTGGAGGTGGTAACATCAGCTGGTGTTGAGCGCTGTCCGACATCGATAGCACCACCTTTGGATCAAGGCAACCTAACATGTCCGCCTGCATCTTCCTCACAGACCGGCAGTTTGCCGGGGACACCCTTATCAACCCCATCTAAGCACAATAGCCAGCCTTCGGTCCCTCAGATGTGGACAAGTAAAAGACCATTTCCTCCTAGCCATGAGAAAGCTAAGAGGTTGAATTTCACCATCTGCAAGTTCTTGGCTACAGAAATGCTGCCTTTCCGCCTGGTGGACACAGAGGATTTTCGAGACCTTATGTCCGTCGCAGTGCCCCAGTACCAGATGCCCAGTCGGCACTACTTCTCAAAGAAAGGTGTGCCTGCGCTCCACCAGCATGTCGCAGACAACATCACCGCTTCTTTGAGAAACTCTGTGTGTGACAGGGTGCATTTCACCACAGACACTTGGACGAGTAGGCATGGACAGGGGCGTTACATGACGCTGACTGGGCACTGGGTAACTATGGTGACAGCAGGACAAGGGGCTGCTGTCGAAGTCTTGCCGTCCCCACGAGTTGTGCGTCAATCCTCTTTATGTCAAAGTTCCTCCACTGCTTCTGCCTCCTCAACCTCCTCTCGGTATTCCACCTGCACCCAAAGCCTGTCTGGTCATGCCACAAGCTTTCTAACTGCGCAGAAGGGATCCTGCACACCTCCTTACTATGCTGGCAGTAGGGCTCAACGTCATCAGGCGGTTTTTACATTGAAATGTCTGGGAAATGTGAGTCACACAGCTGAGGAGTTGTGGTCAGCTCTGGAGAACCAATTTCATGAATGATTGTCTCCACTGGACCTGAAACCAGGGAAGGCCGTGTGCGACAATGCTGCAAACCTGGGTGCGGCCCTTCGCCGGGGCAATGTCACACACGTGCCTTGTATGGCTCACGTGTTGAACCTGGTTGTCCAGCAATTTTTAGCCCACTATCCCAGACTAGATGGCCTTCTGCAGAGGGCACGGTCGCTGTGTGCTCACTTTCGCCTTTCGCATCCCGCAGCTCAGCGACTTACATCTCTACAGAAGTCGTTGGGCCTGCCACTTCACCGGCTAAAATGCGATGTGCCTACCCGGTGGAATTCAACTCTGCACATGTTGCAGCGACTGTGGCAACACCGACAAGCCCTGGTGCAATACGTTCTGACGTATAGCCTGGGCCAACGAGATCCAGAGGTGGGGCAAATCACGCTGGAGGAGTGGTCTCAGATCAGGGACCTATGCACCCTTCTGCACAGTTTTGAAATGGCGATGAAGATGTTTAGTGCTGACGATGCCATTATCAGCATGACTATTCCGGTGATTTACATGCTGGAGCACATGTTAAACAGAATTTGGAGTCAGGTGGTGGCACAAGAGGAGGTGGAGGAAGTAGAGGAGGAGGAGTTGTATGCGGAAGGGCTAACATCTGCAAGGTCCAGACGGTCGGCAGCACCAAGGCGGCAGGCATGTGAGGGTGGGGGAGATGGTTTAACCAGGGCGCATGGTAGCAGCCAAACTAGTGAGGAAGGTGCAGGAGCCCAGGAAGAAGTGGAGGACGAACTGATGGAAGACTCATCAGATGAGGGAGACCTTGATCACATTTCTGTTGTGCGAGGTTGGGGGGAGAGGACAGAGGAAGGAAGCATGATTGTTACCTCGCCACCAACACAACAGGGACTTGGTGCTCCTGGATGCGCAACACACATGAGTGCCTTCTTGCTGCACTACCTGCAACATGACCCTCGAATTGTGAGAATTAGAAATAATCCTGACTACTGGGTTGCCACACTGTTAAATCTCCGGTACAAAAGTAAATTTGCAGAAATTATTCCTGCCATAGAAAGGGATGCACGCATGCAGGAGTATCAGCAGAGACTGTTGCAGAATCTTACATGTGCTTTTCCACAAAATACCAGTGGTGCACGTAGTGAATCTCACAGTTCCAACTTGCCAACCGTGGGACCGTCAAGTGTTCAGCACTCAAACCGTAACAGAACCACAGTATCTGCTGGTAACATCAATTTTGCGGAATCATTTCACCACTTTTTTAGCCCATCCTTTGCAAGGCCACAGGAGACAAGAAGTCTGACACATAGTCAACGCCTAGAGACGATGGTACAGGAGTATCTCCAAGTAAACATTGAAGCCACGACTGTGTCACTGGACCCTTGCTCTTTTTGGGCTTCCAATCTGGATAAATGGCCGGAGCTAGCCACTTACGCCTTGGAGATCTTGTCATGCCCCGCAGCCAGCGTTCTGTCTGAACGTGTGTTCAGCGCTGCTGGTGGTGTGCTGACAGATAAGCGCACGCGGCTCTCCACTGATAATGTAGACAGACTCACGTTCATAAAGATGAACAAATCATGGATCCGAAATGACTTTTCTACCCCTGTGTCATCCTGGGGAGAGTAAAAGCTTGATGATTGGTTAAAATCACCCTACCAACCGTTTTAAGCTTTCAAATTACTAATCATGTTTATCTGTATCTTGGCTGGAAAATAATTTGGGCTTTGTAGCAGTGTGCAGCACTGATTCTATTAGGCCATCTATAATAAGCTCCACCAGATTTAAAATTACTCATCATGTTTATCTGTATCTTGACTAGAAAATAATTTGGGCTTTGTAGCAGTGTGCAGCACTGATCCTATTAGGCCATCTATACTAAAGCTTCACCAGATTTAAAATTAATAATAATTTTTAGCTGCATCTAGCCCGGAAAATAATTTTGGGGCTCCGAGATGCGCAAGACACATAAGTGCCTTCTTGCTGCACTACCTGCAGCATGACCCTCATATTGTCAGAATTCGAAGTAATCATGACTACTGGGTTGCCACACTCTTAGATCCCCCAAACTTTTCGATCAACCTTTTCATTTTAATAAAGACCAAAAAAATGGTCATTTTTGAAATTATAAGCATTAGCAGGTTGTTAGAAACTGAAATCAAACAGTTTTCAACTCAAAACTTTATTCTAGGTGATGTTACATTTTCACATAGGACCCCTTGTTCGAAAGGAGCTTCTGAACTCTCTCGTCCATTGAATTTGTCAGGTTTTGGATGGTTTCTGCTTCAATTGTTTTGCATGAGGATAGAATACCCTCCCAGAGCTGTTGCTTAGATGTGAACTGCCTCCCGCCATCATAGACACTCCTTTTAATGATGCTCCAAAGGTTCTGAATGGGGTAGAGGTCAGGGGAGCATGGGGGTCACACTATAAGTTTGTCCCCTTTTATGCCCATATCAGCCAGAGATGCAGATGTTTTATATGCAGCATGAGATGGTGCATTATCATGCAGAAAAATGATCTTGCTGTGAAATACACGGTTCTTCTTCTTGAACCATGGCTGGAAGTGCTGTTTGAGAAAATCCACATACATTATGGAGTTCATCTTTAGCGCCTTCAGGGATCCTAAAGGGGCCGACAATCTCTCTCCCCATGATTCCAGCCCAAAACATTACTCCACCTCCTCCTTGTTGGCGCTGTAGCCGTGTTTGCGTGGGGTGTCCATCAACCAGCCATCCTCCACTCCATCCATCTGGACCATCGAGCGCTGCACGGCACTCATCCGTGAACAAAACAGTTTTGAAATCAGTCTTCATGTAATGTTTGGCCCACTGGAGCCGTTTCTGCTTGTGTGAAGTGGATAGAGGAGGTCGACAGGATGGCGTATGCACAGCTGCAAACCTCTGAAGGACCCTGCATCTTGTTGTTCGGGGGACGTTGGAGGCACAAGCAGCTTCAAAAACTTGTCTGCTGCTATGACAAGGCTTTTTTGCCGCTGCTCTTTCAACCTGACGTAATTGCCTGTAGGAAAGAGTCCTCAATTTGCCCTTATCAGCACGCACACGTGTGTACTGTGAATCAGCTACATACTTCTTGATTGCCAAGACACTTCATCCTGATCATCGCACAATGTTGATTGTAGTCATGCCTTGACCTAAACACTCCACAATTTGTTGCTTCTCAGCAGCCGACACATCCTTTTTCTTTCCCATTTTGGCAGAAAATGTAGGCTGCTTAATAATGTGAGACAGCCTTCTTAAGTAGTCTTGCCTTTCATTGGACACACCTGCCAAACTAATTAGCACAGGTGTCTGCAATTGCTTACAGTGATATAAAGAGCCCTGACACACATCACCATCAATGAGTTTAACTGACAAACAAACAAATTCTTCCCTTATCACTCCTAAACACTTTTTGCATAATAATTTGGAACACAGTGTACATGTGCTTTTCCACAAAACACCAGTGGTTCACGTAGTGAATCTTACAGTTCTAACTTGCCAACCGTGGTCTGTATGGAGTTGTTCAATAAAGGGCCCAAAATTAAGATAACACAGATGGGAGAGGTCTCTATGAATAGGAATTCCTAAGTATTTGATACCCTGTGAGGGCCAGGCAAAGGGAAAGTTGGACTGGATGGAATCCTATATGGATTTGGGGAGGGAGACATCGAGGGCCTCAGACTTCGCTGCATTGATTTTAAAATTTGACCATGTAACAAAGTGATCTATTTCAGCCATAACAGCATGGATGGATATATGTGATTGAGTGATATATACTAGGACATCATCAGCAAATAGAGAGCACTTGTACTCGGTGCCTCCCACCTCAATCCACCTAATATTGGGGTTATGGAGAATTGATGAGAGCAGGTGCTCCGTCACTAGGATGTATAAGAGAGGGGACAGAGAACATCCCTGCATTGTCCCATTGGTGATTGTGAAAGGTGATGAAAATGTTCTGCCCGCCCCCTGGGCCTTGGGACACCCGGCACCGGACCCTTTTTGGTGGATGCTGGTGGTTGTAGTCTCCGTGGCGGCAACCCGGTTCCGTGGCTCAGGGCGGTCAAACCAGTGGCGGAACTATTTATGTGGTTTTGATGTTTAAATGTCCGACTACGCCACCCGTGGATTGCGGTCAGAGTGAACCGCCGCTCCAGGGCAGACCGCTAAGGCTGGTGTTGTGGGTGCAGCAGAGCGTAGCATAACTCCCCACGGGAGGAGTATAGCCTCAGGGCAGTGTATGCGGAGGATGGGGGTGATGGTGCAGGGCAGCAGCAGTAATGACACAGAGTCAGTGATGCAGTCCAGGGCCTTTACTCACAGTTCTTATTATCCAGACCACGTCTGCAGGTAACGGCTGCCCACGTCGTACTGTGCTCACCAGGTGAGGGGCTCAGACAACTCCCAGATAACTTTGGAGTGCTTCACAGGACCCCCTTTGTGTGTCCTTTGTCTGGCCTTTCTTACCAACCCTTCTGTCCGGCTGCCTCGGGCCTCCTCTTGGTAAACTTGGCGCCAGTTTCCCTGACCCTATGTGGTGCCTTCCTAGCGGGTGTAGCGAGGGGCTGCGCCACATAAAATGTCACAGCCTCCTGTTTCTAGCTGAGGGTCGTTTCCTGCCTCCACTAGTTCGGGGACCGGTCTCCCCCTTTGGCCTGACCCCTCCACGCAGGTGGATTCGGGCGTGCGGTGGCGACTCGCCCGTCCGCACCCCTGAGATCCCTTCGTTCCTTGTTCCTGGAGCCTTCTCCGCTCCTCTTTCTTCCTTCTCCCTCTTCCAGGCCTGGGCCTCTGTTACTAGGCCCGCCTCCGGAGCAGAGCTCATGCAGAGCCCCTGCTCCCTGCCACTTCTGCTCAGACTTCTCTGCACTGAACTAAGATGGTGCCCACCTTTTATACTCCCTTCTCAATGCACCCAGGAACTGCTTCCTCCCTGCTCCTGCACTACAGGGTTCCCCTTCCTCAGTGTTCCCTCCCCCCACTCCAGCCAGGGACAGGGACTGTCGTGCCCATCTCAGGGGCATATTGGTCGCCCTGCCCCACGGCAATGTGGTGTAATGCATGCAGGTGTCGGGTCCTGATCCATACTACATCCTTACCTGAGAGTGAGATATCACACCTCTGGGTGAGGTGCAATACCTCTGTAGCAACCGAGCCCTCAGGGTGCTACAGTTCCATTTATCTTCAGCCTAGGTGACGTATTGCGATACAGGGCCGTGATTTTGGCTATAAAAGGGTCCCCTAGACCCCTACCCCAAGCTTTTTAAGAGAATCATATATGGCGTGCCAGGAGACTCTATGGAATGCTTTCTCAGCATCCAACGAGAGTATCTAATTACAAATTTTTAACTGCATCTAGCCCAGGAAATACTTTGTGCCTAGTAGCAGTGTCTGCTAGTCAGCGGATTATCCCGGCTGTTAAGCAAGCTATACCACCTGTAGTTTGGACACTTCATTTTTTCAAAGGAAATGCTTCGGGACCACGGGATACTCAGTGAAGAGCATCAGGAGGTACCCCAAGGCATAGGGGCTCGGACTGGCAGTAGGATGCCTTGCGGTGGACAGCCGAGCTCGATCCTTATAAAAGCTTTTTAACTGCAGCAGCTTTAGTGGACGCTACTGGAGCTGGAATTACGCGGCTGCTGGCATGAGACTTGCCCTCCAATAGATCCTTGTAAATGGATTTAAAGTGTATTTATTCAAATTAGAGAGACAATTTAAATTAAAAAGCTTAGAGCTGCCTCCACCACAGGGGGGCTCGCTCAACCCACCAGCGGACAGGCACCAGTATTGGGAGAGGGGGGCTGGCCGTCAGGGTTCACCGCGGCTCTGGCACAAACCCGGCGACACGGAGGTGGCACGGGCAGGAGCGGACTGAACGGGTCGGCTTCTCACTTTTTGGATTTTAGAAAGGCATGACATGCCTATATCTGTGTCTCCCCCTCCTTTTACTCCTCCACCTCTTTTCTTTTCGCATGACTATATGTACTTGTCACTTTTCCATGTGTTAGTTGTGTCTTCTGAGCAGTTTGTCAGCTTTTGGACACCTTTGAAGGTGTTTTCTATGTGTTTCTATGTGTTTTTGTTTGCCTGCCATTGGTTTTAACGGTGTTCGAAGGTGTTCGACGAACAGTTCGACGAACAGTTCGGCGAACACACGGGTGTTCGACGAACCGAACTCGAACACTACGGGGGTGGCTCAACACTATTGTGCACCTCTGCACAACCCCATTGTAAAGCTCCACAAGCTCCGCTCTGTTGGTGGCTGTCATCTATTTCCAGCGGCGTTCACAGATCCTGATTTCTCGGTGGTGGATCACGTAGTCAGGTTAGTTGCATGTAACGCCAAGCTGGACGCCCAGCTTCACCAACACCCCTGGCAGCGTTCCGGAGGGGTTAGGGCAGCGCAGCTTGGAAAACCAGGGTAGTAATTCTAATTAAATTCCTCCCACAGGTGAAAGAACAATAAATTAAAGGCAGCTCTACCGCACCCCAACAGGGGGAAAGGGACAATCAGTGAATATGAATAGCGGTACTAGAGCGCCAATAACAGGGCAAAAATATTAAAAGGACTGATTTATTAATACACACAACGCATTTCGGTGGACACAGCCACCTTTATCAGTCCTTTTAATATTTTTGCCCTGTTATTGGCGCTCTGGTACCGCTATTCATATTCACTGATTATCTTCTTTCAGTAGAGCTTTCACAAACTGCTTCATCTGTCCAAGATTAATGTGGAGTGGTAGTAAATAATGACTAAAATGCTCGGGTAATCATTGCTCGAGTCGAGCAAATTGGAATGCTCAAGTGCTCGGGCCGAGCGACGAGCCCAATGTAAGTCTAGGAGAAACTCGAGCATTTTTCCGGTGGCCCACCCTTCCCCCGCACCCGGAGGTCTGCAGAGAGCCTAAAAATTGCCCAAATCAATGGGAAGAGTGCTCAAATGACATGGGAACAGAATGGGGAACACCCCTGGAAGCATCTCTGACTCCTAGGTCACTGCTGTCAACAATGTTGTCAGAGTATTACGCCATTTTTATGGACTCACAATAAAACATGCAAAAATGAAACCAAATGGAAAAACTGTTAAGAGACATTCTTTCCAGGCTAATGACTTGTATTTAAGGCAAAATAAATAATCAAAAACAAAAATGCTCCTCCACAACTTGGGCTATGTTCACACGTAGCGTTTTGATGCGTTTTTGCTCTTTTGCATTACTTTCAACAGTGAAAAATACATTCACTGGTAAATGTCATTTTATCATTTTACTACCTTATCTGGCCATGTGGTGTATGAGACATGATCAGACACATTTTGTTTCATTTATGAATGAGGGACTCTGAAAGTCACAAAGACTATTTTTATAGGGCCATCAGGCGACCCTTACTGTTCCTAAAGGGCCAGCAGTCGGCCCTTACTATTGTTAGCGGGACATCAGTCGGCTATGCTTTGTTGTTCCCATTATTAAAGAGAGGGTCTCCTATATTGTTATTGCATATGCAGTGACTGCAAAGGCTGCCAAAAATTTGGACGCACCCCAATACCCCTTTGAAGAGACGTAGAGGTGGGTTTCAGTAAAAAAAATGTTCCCATTATAAAGTAGTGGGTCTCCTATAGTGGTAATGCCCATGCAGTGACTGCAAGGGCTGCCAAAATTTAGGAAAAGCCCCAATAACAATTTAAAGACACATAGAGGTGGGCCTCAATAAAGACATGTTCCCATTAGAAAGGAGCTGGTTTGCTATACAGTTAAAGGGTAAGCAGTGAGTACAGCGGCTGCCAAAATTTAGGAAAACCCCAATAACAATTTAAAGACTAGTGTTGAGCAAGCATGCTCGACACTGCTCGGTACTCGCCCAAGCATCTCACTACTCGGGATGTTCGGCGAGCACCGAGCATTTTCGGGTTACTCGGGCGGGAGCTCGGGTCTCCGCCCTGCATGTTTGGCGCTCTTTACAGAGCCAATGAACATGCAGGAATTGCCAGCCAGTCACTGTAATGCCGCAGCCATGTTGGTTTTGGGTATTACAGTGATTGGCAGGCCGCACAGAGTCACCTCGAGTATTTAAATTCGGGCGCTGCCATCTTGGACACAATCACTCCGGATCACTGCGAAATAGTTAGTGTAGGGTCTCTAAAGCCTGCAAAGTCAAACAAACACTCCTTCTGAGGACTAATATCCATCCCAGATATCAGGCAGGCAGGGAGGCTGTATAGGAGACGCAGTGGTTATACCAACAAGTATCACTTCTGATGGGCACATTTTTAGGCAGAGACCTGGGTGTCAGAGATGCTTCCAGGGGTCTTCCCCATGCTGTTCCCATGTCTTTTCAGCACTGTATGCATGTGTCACGCAGCACATGGCCAGATAAGGTTGTAAAATGTTAAAATGACATTTCCCGGTGAATGCATTTGTCACGGTTGAAAGCAATACAAAAGTGCAAAAATGCATAAAAAATGTTACTTGTGAACATAGCCCAAGGTGTGGAGGAGTATTTTTGTTTTTGGTTATTTATTTTACCTTATACACAAGTCTTTACCCTGGAAAGGATGTTCCTTAACATATTTCACAGGAAAACAGTTTCAGTTTCATTTTTGAACGTTTATTGTGAGCCCGTAAAAGTGGCTTAATACCTCTGACCACATTGTTGACAGCAGTGGCCTGGGGGTCAGAAATGCTTCCTGGGGTGATCCCCATGCTGTCCCCATGTCAATTGAGCACTGTCACTATCGTTTTGGGCACTTTTTAGGCTTTCTACAGACTGCTCGGGTCTCCCATAGACTAACATTGGGCTCGTTCCTCGGGTCGAGCACCCGAGTATCATGGTGAGCTCGGCCCGAGCTTCAAGCACCCGAGAATTTTAGTGCTCGCTCAACACTGTTAAAGACACATAGAGGTGTTCCACAGTAACGACATGTTCCCATTAGAAAGCAGCAGGTCTGCTATACAGTTATAGGGTTTGCAGTGAGTATAACGGCTGCCAAAATTTGCAAAAAAAAACCAATAACAATTAAAGACACATAGAGGTGGGCCACAGTAATGACATGTTCCTATTAGAAAGGATCAAGTCTACTATACAGTTATAGGGTATGCAGTGAGCACAATGGCTGCTAAAATTTGGGAAAAACCCCAATAACAATTTAAAGATACATAGAGGTGGGCCTCAGTAATGAGTATGACATGTTCCCATTAGAAAGGAGCAGGTCTGCTATACAGTTATAGGGTATGCAGTGAGTACAACAGCTGCCAATATTTGGGAAAAAACCCAATAGCAATTTAAAGACACAGAGGTGGGCCTCAGTAATGACATGTTCACATTAGAAAGGAGCGGGTCTGCTAAACAGTTATAGCATATGCAGTGAGTACAACGGCTGCCAATATTTGGGAAAAACCCCAATAACAATTTAAAGATACATAGAGGTGGGCCTCAGTAATGACATGTTCCCATTAAAAAGGATCTGGTTTGTTATACAGTTAAATGGTATGCAGTGAGTACAATGGCTGTTAAAATTTGGGAAAAACCCCAATAACAATTTAAAGACACATAGAGCTGGGCCACAGTAATGCCATTTTCCCATTAGAAAGGAGTGGGTCTGCTATACAGTTATAGGGTATGCAGTGACTACAACGGCTGCCAAAATTTAGGAAAAACCCAAGAACAATTTAAAGACAAATAAAGCTAGACCACAGTAACGACATGTTACCATTAGAAAGGAGCGAGTCTGCTATACAGTTATAGGATATGCAGTGAGTACAAGGGCTGCCAAAATTTAGGAAAAACCCCAATAACAATTTAAGCACACATAGAGCTGGGCTACAGTAATGACATGTTCCCATTAGAAAGGAGTGGGTCTGCTATACAGTTATAGGATATGCAGTGAGTACAAGGGCTGCCAAAATTTGCAAAAAAAAACTAACAACAATTTAAAGACACATAGGGGTGGGCCACAGTAACGACATGTTCCCATTAGAAAGGAGCAGGTCTGCTATACAGTTGTAGGATATGCAGTGAGTACAATGGCTGCCAAAATTTGCAAAAAAAAACCCTAATAACAATTAAAGACACATAGAAGTGGGCCACAGTAATGACATGCTCCCATTAGAAAGGAGCAAGTCTGCTATACAGTTATAGGGTATGCAGTGAGTACAACGGCTGCTAAAATTTGGGAAAAACCCCAATAACAATTTAAATACACATAGAAGTGGGCCTCAGTAATGAGTACGACATGTTCTCATTAGAAAGGAGCGGGTGTGCTTTATAGTTATAGGGTATGTAGTGAGTACAACAGCTGCCAATATTTGGGAAAAACCCCAATAGCAATTTAAAGACACAAAGGTGGGCTTCAGTAATGACATGTTCCCATTAGAAAGCAGCGGGTCTGCTAAACAGTTATAGGGTATGCAGTGAGTACAACGGCTGCCAATATTTGGGAATAACCCCTATAATAATTTAAAGATACATAGAGCTAGACCACAGTAATGACATTTTCCCATTAGAAAGGAGTGGGTCTGCTGTACAGTCATAGGGTATGCAGTGAATACAATGGCTGCTAATATTTGATAAAAACCCCAATAACAATTTAAAGACACATATTGGTGGGTCTCAGTAACCACATATTCCCAATAGAAAGGAGCAGGTCTCCCATACTGTTCTTGAATATGCATAGACTGCAACTGCTGCCAAATATTTGGAGGCACTCCAATGCCCCTTGCAAGAGACATAGAGGAGGGCCTCCTGAAAACAATGTTCCCATTATTAGGAAGTGGGTCTCCCATATTGTTTTATAATGCACTGAATGCAATGGCTGCCAAAAATTTGGAGGCACTCTAATGCCCCTTGCAAGAGACGAAGAGGAGGTGATATGGTAGATATAGTGGTGAATGATATGGTAATGGGAGGATGAATAGAAGGAGGAGGAGAAGAGCAAAAAGACAAAATCAGGAAGCGTATACCCATGTCTGGGTGTGAAGAGGTGCATGGGAATAGACCTCTCAAAAAAAAAGAAACTGGATTTGAGTTTATGTTGAGAAGTCTGGCCCAATCCAGCCCTTGTTCATTTTTATAAGAGTTAGCCTGTCAGCGTTTTCAGTTGACAGGCGGATGCGTTTATCAGTTATAATTCCACCAGCGTCACCAAAAACCCGCTCTGACAAAACGCTAGCGGCAGGGCATGCCAGGATCTCCAAGGCGTAGAGAGACAGTTCATGCCATGTGTCAAGCTTGGATACCCAATAATTATAAGGCACAGAGGAATCACAGAGAAATCACAGAGGACATTGGTACGGTCGGCAAGGTACTCGCTCAGCATCTTCCTAAACTTTTCCCTCCTTGTGAGAGTACCCCACACATCAGGGCCTATTTGATGGGAGGGTCTGAGAAAACTGTCCCAGAAATTTGACAGTGCTCCCCTGCCTCTGCTGGATTGAATTTGTGTCTCTCTCGCCTGTACATCTTGGTTGACCAACGAACTGTGACCTCTGTTGCCAGCATTTTCAGATGGAAGATTTTTTAATAATTCCGCATCAGCCCCATTTTATTAGGCCTGTCCGTTGCGGGAATAAGAGATATAAATTTCTCCTTGTAGCGTGGGTTTAGAAGTGTCATCAACCAGTAATGACTGTCTCCCAAAATTTGGACAACGCGAGGGTCAGGGGAAAGGCAGAGTAACATACACTCAGCCATGTGTGCCAGACTGCTAACAGGCAAGACTTCCGTGTCCTCACTAAGTGGACGACGGACCATACTCTCCTCCTCATCCTCCTCTTGCTCCTCCTCCCTGCCCTCAGGCCATTCACGCTGAACAGACGGTATGACAGTTGTGCGGGTAGTTCCATCTATAGAGCAGGAAACTAGCTCCTGTCCTTCCTCCTCCTCCTCCTCTTCCTCATTGTCACCCAATCCACGTTGGGATGAGATGAGGCTGGGCTGTGTGGAATCACCCTGCATGGTTCCTTGCTCCATCTCATCATGCTCTGCCTGCAATGCACCCTCTTTAATTAATTTTAACATCTGCAAGGTTGAGTTCCAATGCGTGGGGACATCGCACACCAGACGGTGAGCTGAAAGCTGCAAATGTTGCTGATGCAAGGCAAGGGAGGTGGAATCTGTATTTGACATTCTAATATGGGCACACACGCGGCGTACTTTGACAAGCAGATAAAGCAGATCTGGGTAGGTTTTGTGGGCCAGGCATGGTACGTGTGTGAGCTTGCTTCGCTTCAGAGCCACCATCACGTTCCAGCCATTGTCACACCACTTTGTCGACCATGCCTGGCTGTAGGTTCAGCAGTGTCAGCCATAAATCTGCCTGCTCTTTCAGAGCTGTCCACACAGCCTGTTGCCGCTTGGCCGAGGCAGTGCTGCGGTGCTTCCAGTTTGTGACTGATGTGGTCATTTTGGAGATGGAGGCTGAAAACGAGGAGGAGAAGGAGGAGGTGCAGGAGCTGTAGAATATGGGGGCAACCCTGATTGACCCAGGGCCCGCAATCCTCAGCGTCAGGTGGACGTGTTCCGTCCCAAGGTCCGACTGGGTCTCGGCTTCCACTATATTAACCCAGTGTGCCGTCAGCGAGATGTACCGTCCCTGCCACAAGCACTTGACCTCATGTCCGTGGTTAGGTGGATTTTCGCAGTAACTGCGTTGTTGAGGGCATGGCTAATGTTGTGGGACACGTGCTTGTTTAATGCGGGGACGGCACACCGGGAGAAATAGTGGCGGCTGGGGACCGAGTACTGAGAGACAGCTGCAGCCATCAGTTTGTGGAAAGCATCCATCTCCACGAGCCTAAAAGGCAACATTTCGAGCACAAGTGTTCGCGAAATGTGTGAATTTAGCAGTGTGGTCTGTGGGGCGTTGGCTGCGTATTTGCACTTTCTTTCCAAGGACTAGGGTAGGACAAATGAACGCTGCACTGGACGTGGACGTGCTTGCTGATGGTGCTAGTTGAGAGTGTGCAACAACAGGTGAGAGCGGGAGGCATCTTTGCATGCGCCATGGACAGGGGATTGGCGTGCACGCATAACAACGGAAGAAGACCCTGGGGTTCGGCCCACTTAGTCGGGTGCTTTGCTGCCATGTGCCTGATCATGCTGGTGGTAGTCAGGTTGCTAGTTTTGCTACCCCTGCTGATGCTGACCTGGCAGGTGGTGCAAATGGAATTTATGGGGTAATCTGCAGAGTCTTTAAAAAGCAACCAGACTTGGGAGGACCTAACAGTTGTACTGGCAACTTCCGTCATGTTGGCATTACTGGGAACGCTTTCCCACCTTGTGTATGTGGCCACCACACTGCTTCTTCCTGCCTGTTCTGGTGCTATGCCTCCCTTCCCCTGTGTGCTGCTGTCCTCGCTCTGCATGTTCCCCTGCCTGGTTCGGTAACTTACTATATCATCCACCACTTTCTCTTCTACTTCTGCACCCTGGTCCTCCTCCTGATTTTATGACAATTGTGTCTCATCATCATCCACCTTTTGCGACAGTAATTGCACTTTCCCAGCATTGCCTTCATGTGACCGTGGCTGCTCAAATATTTGGACATCACTACACGCATTCTCCTCTTCACCCACTTGAAACTGGCTGGACGAGAGCCCCGAATCTATAAATGGAAAAGTGAACAGCTCTTCTGAGTGTCCAAGTGTGGGATCAGTTGTCTCCGGGCACTTGGCATGGTGGGAGGAAGGAAGATCAGGGTGAGGAATATGCGGAGCAGACTCACGGCAACTGAGACTTGACCGTGTGGAAGACAAGTTGGTGGCAAATTGACTTGAAGCATTATCGGCTATCCAACCAACAATAGTTTGACACTGCTCTGTGTTCAATAGTGGTGTTGTGTGGTCCCTAGTAATTGGAACAGGAAGGTCGAGCGACAAGATGTGGGTGTTTGTTGTGGCACAATTTCAGCTTGCCAATGACAACGGCCTCAGCCTTGGCTTCTGAATGCACCATCACCATCACATCCACTTCCTCGTCCCTTGCCACGCACTTTGCCCATTTTAAATGGAAGACAACATTTTGCACGTACACTACAAATGGCTGGATTTGAACCGCAGTTATATATGATTCGTCTGACGGAGAACCACGGTTTTAAAAAGCGGGCCTGTAGTTTACTAATAATAATCTTCACAGCGACCTCGTGTGAATAGCTTCACCAACACACTGCAACAAAATGGTAATGGAAGCAAGAAATGGCTCATTTTGGAACACAGTTATATGTGATATGTCTGACGGAGAACCACAGTTTTAAATAGCAGGCCTGTAGTTTACTAGTACTATTCTTCACAGTGACCTCATGTGAATAGCTTCGCAGACACGCTGCAATAAAATGTAAATGGAGGCCTGGAATCGCTGAATTTGGAACACAGTTACATGTGATACATCTAATGGAGAACCACGGTTTTAAAAAGCGGTCCTGTAGTTTACTAATGCTATTCTTCACAGCGACCTCGTGCGAATAGCTTCACCGACACATTGCAACAAAATGGAAATGGAAGCAAATATTTTCTACGTTCAGTTCAAATTTCTGAATTTTTATCACTGTAATATGGAAAAGATATGGCTGTATTCTGCAGTACTAACAAGCAAATGGAGCAGAAAAATGGTGTACTATGGATTGCTTTTTAACCAAATAATCAGTATTAAGATAAAAAAAAATAGCCCCTGATATCTGGGGCTATGTCTACAAATATCTGTCACAGCAGCAGCAGACAGAACGTGCTATGGACCCTCTTGTGCTGTATGCACTGCAGTCTGCCACATACCCTGCTTCCCTGCCTAACTCCTGCTATCACCACTGAATATATGCAGCTAGATTAGTCCTCAGAAGGATTGCTAGTTCAGATGGATATATAGATATGCTGTGGAATACTTTTACTAACTATAAACAAGCAAATCTCTCCCTGACTCAGCAGAAGTTCTCCCTACTCTGTCTGTTTCCACCAACACCGATCAGATATTGATGCGAGTTTTGCACTAGGAGCTTATTTGTCCAAAAACATATGATTTCTATAATTCCTGGACAATCAGTGCCTATATAAATCATATCTTCTTGGCAAAATTATCTCCGGGTGCAAAACTGGCTGGAGAACTGGCCGCTTTTTGTAGGAGTGACAACCCCTTTAATTTTTTCTTTATGTGGTGATAACATTGAGGGCTCGTTCACACGACTGATTATTGCCAGATGATCAGATCGATTATGCTAACGACATTGATCACTCTCTGGTCAGAGTTTGATCAGTGTCAGTTTACTTTGATCTGATTCTCTCGCATAAGCGTCGTATCACAGGTGCGGAGAAAACAGAGCTGAATTTCTCCATGTCCTCCATTGTCTGTGTCCGCTTACATCAGACTGTACTTGAATGACGTCCGAGTGCAGTCTGATGTTTCAGACTTGTACGGGTGATCTGAATTCCAGAGCCACTCGCAGCATGCTGTAAATTTCAGACCAATTTGGTCCATAGAGAACAGTACAGGTTTGCACTGCCCATAGTATAACACTGGGCAGAGTGCTATCCGATAAAACATTGGATAGCACTCAGCCATGTTATACACTAGTATGAGCGAGCCCTTACTGTGCCAAACACATTCTGATCTGCTTCCCTCAATAGAAAAGTAAAAGAATTGGATGAGAAGTGAAGATGAGAATGTTTTTGGCAAATTACATATTTATGTTCACGTGACAACTGCCTGAACTGCCTGGTAAAGTTGAATCCCAACATTACACTCTGCTAGTACTCAGCAAGCTCCACTGCTGACAAAAAAATGTGCACTGGGTGCAAAAACCCCTATAACTAGGAGGTGTATAAATTATTATTATTAGTTAGAATATTCACTGACCTTAGGTCCTCCTGCAGCTAGGGTCATACATAAAATGAGTCCTAATTCTGGCTCCCCCTTTCAAAACCAAATGTTCTCAGAGGGTCAAGGGGCATATTCACAGTCACAGAATGGCAAAGTCATTTTTCATCTAGTGTCATTTTTCACCTATTGTACTCCCTTAGTGTTGTCAACCACAAACTGTACAGAAAAGGTTGTATAGAAAAGATTCACTCCTATTTAAAAACAGCGATTTGCATTTGGGCTGCTTTGGTTTGTGTGCTAGGGCTATTTTCCGTCCAAGTTCGGCCCTGGCCCTAAGCACAGTTCCTGGGGATCATCGCGCTATGCGCGCACACCTGACAGCAGCAGATGAGGAAGGAGAAGGAAGTGCGGGACCGGGGATGCGGCGGTGAGTTAATTGGCATCCCTGCCAGGGGAGGGAGGCAGCATGTAGGGACGCCATCAATTCACTGAGGCTACTTAAATTATGTGAACAACTCTGAAAAGTTTTAAAACTGCAAAAGACATGTTAAGACTCTTACTTTTTAACCCCTTTACAGCCTGTGAAGTATTAGTACGCACAGGCTGTAATCCCCTGGTTCAGTGAGGGCTCCGTCGATGAGCCCACACTGAACCGAGCACATGTCAGCTGATTATTACAGCTGACATGTGCCCGCAACAGCCTGTTAACATGTTAAATGCCGCTGTCAATCTCGGACAGCGGCATTTAACGCGCGCTTCCGGGAAGCGCGTCCTAAGCCCCGCCCATCGGCGACCCCCGTCACCGATGGGTGGGCATGACAAGCCAGAGTCTGCAGCAGATGCCTGCGGTTGTCATGAGCTGGTCACCTAGTGGTCGGCGCTC
This sequence comes from Phyllobates terribilis, assembly GCF_046119375.1. Lineage (NCBI taxonomy): Eukaryota > Metazoa > Chordata > Amphibia > Anura > Dendrobatidae > Phyllobates > Phyllobates terribilis. The sequence continues at coordinate 300,296,359 of NW_027362771.1, forward strand.
ATAGCACAGGACCATTTCTGCTGCATTCAGGGGATCTGCTGATTCCCTGTATGTAGCAGAGGCGATCGAACAGTTGCTGCTTCTAGTCTCCTAAGGTGACTATAGAAGCATGCAAAAAGTGAAAAAAAAGGTTTTAAAAATATAACATTTTTAAAAAAAATCTAAAAGTTTAAATCATCCCCCTTTCGCCCCATTCAAAATAAAATAATAAAAAAAAACCCTACATAGACATAGTTCAGAATCGCCAAGTCTATCAATATATAAAAAGAATTAATCTGATCGGTAAACGGCGTAGCGAGAAAAAAATTCTAAACGCCAGAATTACGTTTTTTGGTCGCCGCAAAATTGCAATAAAATGCAATAACGGGCGATCAAAACATCAGATCTACCTCAAAATGTTATAAATAAAAATGTCAGCCCGGCATGCAAAAAATAAGCCCTCACCCAGCCCCAGATTCCGAAAAATGGAGACGCTACGGGTCTCGGAAAGTGGGGCTATTTTTATTTTTTTTTATACCAAATTTTGGAATTTTTTTTCACCACTTAAATAAAAAAGAACCTATACATGTTTGGTATCTAAGAACTCGTAATGACCTGGAGAATAAGAATGGCAGGTCAGTTTTAGCATTCAGTGAACGTGGTAAAAAAAAATAAATAAAAAACCACTGTGGTATTGCACTTTTTTTGCAATTTCACCGCACTTGGAATTTTTTTTCCGTTTTCCTGTACAAGATATGGTAAAACTAGTAATGATGTTGAAAAGTACAACTCGTCCCGCAAAAAATAAGCCCTCACGTGGCCATATTGACCAAAAAATAAAAACGCTATGGCTCTGAGAACAAGGGGAGCAAAAAACGAAAATGCAAAAACGACAAATCCCAAGGTTGCGAAGGGGTTTTTAAACTGTTTAAATGTGTTACACTTAGGGTATGTGCATACAAAGCATTTTTGATGCGTTTTAGCGATGGTTTTCCTGCAGCAGAAACGCTGTGAAAACGCTTGTTAATAGATCTGCCAGCTATAGCAATGGTAATCCGGATGTGCTGTGCACATGATGCGGAAATTTCTGCTCCGGATTACCATTGCGGTAAAAAGCGCAGCATGACCATTGTTCGGGCGTTTCCACCTGCAGGTACAATATCTATACTTGCGGATTTGTTTCATTTCAATTAAAGCCAATGGCCACAAATTCACGGCGGAAACGTGCTGCGGGTGGTACCCGGGTTGGGAGAGGACTACTACTCTCTCATCCGACCGCCGCTTCCGCTGATAACAGCGAGAACGGCGTGGCTGGGAGGAGCAGTAGTTTGCTCTGCCCAGCCCGCGTGCCCGTGGTAGTAAAAAAAAAAACAAAACCTTAATACTGACCGGTCCGGTGCCCCCCGGCGTCCTCCTGGTCCCCGGCGGCGATCCTCTCCTCATGGCGACTGGCAGTTCACTGCGGTAGCGTACAGTGTACTGTACTGCCAGGACCTGCGGTGACGTAGTGATCAGCTGATTGGTCACATGACCGATCACCTAATCGTCAGGTGACATCACCGTGGGAACATTCTCAAGAATGCTCCCGCGGTGGTTAGCGGGGCTCATCAGCTGATCTTCAGCTGATGAACCCCAGTGATGTCCTGCAGCAATGTACACTGAAGTGATTTTACACCCCTGTCAGTATACATTGCTGGCTTCTACAGCAGTGACATCAAAGATGGCTGACGTCACTGCTGTATAAGTGACACGGATCGTCGAGGGACAATTCCCAGTAATTGTGGACTGCATCGTGACAGCAGACAGGTGAGGGTTATGGTTGTTTGTTTTTTTACTTTTTATTCAGAAGATCGAGGGCTTCGCGGATCCAGTGCAATAATTTTTTTTAAAAAAACATGTGTTTTTTATTTCATTAAAATACTTTATTCTGGTCATGTATTTATTGAAACAGCGCTGACAACTTTACTACGCAGTTAGTAATGTGGGCTTCTTATAGACGCCCTCCATTACTAACCTGGGCTTCACGTCATCCGCCAATACAAGGCTGACGTGAACCCCAACCCCATTACTCCGCTTGCCACCGCTACAGGGCAGTGGGTAGAGTGAGGCCAAGTGTCAGATTTGGTGCATCTTATGGATGCGCCATTTCTGGTTCTGCTGAGGGGTTATATTAATAGCCGCAGAGGTGGCTAGTATCCATGGCCCCTTCCCTGGCTATTAATATCAGCCTGCAGCTGTCTAGTTTAGCCTTTGCTGGTTAGAATTTATAGGGGGACCCCACGTCAATTTTTTTCTGGTGTCCCCTGTAATCTAGCCAGTAAAGGCTAAATAAACAGCTGTGGGCTGATATTAATAGCCAGGGAACATTTTTGGCTGATGGCTCCTTCACCGGCTACTAATATCAGCCCCCAGCAGTCGGCTTTCCCTCTGTTGGTTATAAAAATGATGCGGGAGCCATTTTTTTTTTTAAATTTAGGCTCTGTGCCCACGATCCGGATGTAGCAGTGCTTTGGACACATATTTTTTGTTGCGTTTCATTCTATTGAACACAGGTAAATCCACATGTGTTCACTAAACCATGCATATTTACCGCATTCAATACTTTCTAGTGGTCAAATTTCTGTTGCAGAGACTAGCGACTCCGCAAGAAAATTTGACATGCTGCGATCCTGAAAGACACGCCACATGTCAGTGTCCACAGGTGATCTGCAGCCTCATATGCACACATAGTGGACATGCGATTTCTAGAGATCCCATCCACTATGCTGTAACATCTGGATGCTGTGGGTTTGACGCTGTATAAACACTTAGCATCAAACCTGCAGCGGCTCCTGACTGTGGTCACATACCGAAACTCACCCACAGCATGTCAATTTCTGTAGTGGACACACTAGTCTCCGCTGCAGATTTTGACCAATTGAACTGTCACTATATGCGGTGGATTCACATGTGCTGACAACAAAAGTGAGGAATTAGAACACTCTTTTTTTGTATGCAACAAAAATACGCTGCATCTAAAGCGTTGCTTGTTGCTGTTCATGGGGACATAGCGGCTAACAAAACAGCTGTGAGCTGTTATTAATGGCCAGGGACCATGTTTGCAAATTTTTCCTTCCCAGGCTAAGAATACCAGCTCACAGCTGCCGCATAAATTACATGAATAGAATTGCTAATGAAGATTGGGTGAATGGGTCTAGCTGACACTTAGCTTTTTTGTTTGGTGATGACAAGGTGTCAATCAGTCCTTTTCATGACCAAATCTAATTAAAGTTAAGTAAAGAGTTAAATAAACACACAGACACAGAGTAAAAACTTTATTTGAAATACAACAGACACATTCTTTTATCATTTAAATTAAGCAATATACTCACCGCAGTTCTGACGGTAATCCAAGGGTTTAAGCAATGTCCCACCAAATAACTTTATTTAGCTCCAAAAAGCATTTATTGATGTACAAAAACTCTTCAAAAACGCTTCAAAAACCACATAAAAAACACATAAAAACGCATCAAAACCGCGTAAAAAATGCATCAAAAACACGCTGTGTTTTTCCTGCTAAGGAGATGCAGAAACGCTCAGGAAATTGCTGCTTCAAATCCTGATCATGCGCGCATAGCCTAAGTGTGTGCTAAGTATTCCTTTGTTGTAAAGCTTTTGAAGATTGATAAGATTTTCAATAGGCTGGAATCACATATGTAAGTTTTGCAGAGGATGGAAAGGCGAGGATAAGTTTCTAAATATTATATTTTGAACATCTCCTCTCTGAGTTTGTTTAAAATGATTGCATGTATTACTTTATAAAAAGTACATATGTGGATTCAGCTTCTTTGTATTCATATAGTACGGAATGATGAGACAGAGCATCATTTTTACAAAATCCTCTTTGTGGTTTTGCCACAGGTTTAACACAAATATTGTAATGGTTTAAGAGAGCCACAAGAAAGCATTACCATTAGTGTTGAGCGAGCATGATCGACACTGCTCGGTACTCGCCGGAGCATCACGCTACTCGGGATGTTCGGCGAGCACCGAGCATTTCCGGGTTACTAAGGCGGAAGCACGGGTCTCCGCCCTGCATGTTTGGCGCTCTTTACAGAGCCAATGAACATGCAGGGATTGCCAGCCAGTCACTGTAATGCCACAGCCATGTTGTTTGTGGGCATTACAGTGATTGCCTGGCCGCACAGCGTCACCTCGAGTATTTAAAACCGGGCGCTGCCATCTTAGACACAGTCACTCCAGATTAGACAGTGTAGGGACAGCGCTGCTGAGCAAGGGAGAGATTTATCCTGCGAAATAGTTATTGTAGGGTCTGTCAAGGCTGCCAGATCAAACAAACAGTCCTTCTCAGGACTAATATCCATCTCAGATATCAGGCAGACAGGCAGGCTGTATAGGAGACGCAGTGGGGTTATACCAGCAAACGCTGCATTACAGTCCTGTGTGCTCCTGTTTCTGAAATTTCTGGACTTAACTACAGGTCTCGGGGGCCAGGAAAAATCCTTTTTTTTCATCTAAATCCTCCTTTTTTTTCCTCCTTCACACTGTATAAATACCCATCTTATTAACCTATTGGTGTCCCCCCCCCCCCAAAAAAAAAAGTGTGTCTCTGAATTTTCAGACACAAATATATGTGTTGAAAAGAGTCTGGCATAGGCCACAGAAACAGAAGTGTGGTTTTGCAGTTCCACAGGTGAAATCTCTGTATTTGTGCCTTTTGTATCTAAAAAAAAAAACAGTTTGAGTGTGTCGCTCACTGTTCAGCCGCATATATATATATATTTAAAAAAGTCTGGTATACACCAGTAAATTAAAACTGTGGTTTTGCTGTTCCACGGTAAAAAATCTCTATTATCCTGCTTTTGCCATTTTTTGCCGTAAAAAATAAATAATAGTGTCTCCTGATTGTTCAGACACAAATATGTCTGTTGAAAATAGTCTGGTATACACCAGTAAATTTTAACTGTGGTTTTGCTGTTCCTCGGTAAAAAATCTCTATTATCCTGTTTTTGCCATTTTTTGTCGTAAAAAATAAATAATAGTGTCTCCTGATTTTTCAGACACAAATATGTCTGTTGAAAATAATCTGGTATACACCAGTAAATTTTAACTGTGGTTTTGCTGTTCCACGATAAAAAATCTCTATTATCCTGCTTTTGGCATTTTTTGCCGTAAAAAATAAATAATAGTGTCTCCTGATTGTTCAGACACAAATATATCTGTTGAAAATAGTCTGGTGTAGGCCCGAGAAATACAAGTGTGGTTTTGCAGTTCCACGGGTCAAATCTCTGTATTATCCTGCTTTTCGCAATTTTTGGCCGTAAAAAATAAATAATAGTGTCTCCTGATTGTTCAGACACAAATATATCTGTTGAAAATAGTCTGGTATACACCAGTAAATTATAACTGTGGTTTTGCTGTTCCACGGTAAAAAATCTCTATTATCCTGCTTTTGGCATTTGTTGTCGTAAAAAATAAATAATAGTGTCTCCTGATTGTTCAGACACAAATATATCTGTTGAAAATAGTCTGGTATACACCAGTAAATTTTAACTGTGGTTTTGCTGTTCCACGGTAAAAAATCTCTATTATCCTGCTTTTGGCATTTTTTGCCGTAAAAAATAAACCTTGGGACGGAACACATCCTCCCCATACCGAGTAATGCGGGCCCTATGTCAGTCAGAGTTGCCCCCACAGTGTACAGCTCCTGCGCATCATCCTCCTCCTCCTCATGTTCAGCCTCCATCTCAGATATCAACACATCAGTTACAAGCTGGAAGCACTGCAGTACTGCCTCCGCCAAGCGGCAACAGCTGTGCTGAAACTCATAAGCTTAGGTGAGAAGCCTCACACTGCTTGTGAGTTGTGGATAGCTGTGAAAGAGCAGGCAGATCTGTGGCTGAGACCGCTGAACCTACATCCAGGCATGGTCGTGTGTGACAATGGCCGTAACCTGGTGGCGGCTCTGAGGCGAGGCGAGATCACACACGTACCATGCCTGGCTCATGTGCTTAACCTCGTGGTTCAGCGGTTTCTTAAATCGTACCCCGAGTTGCCAGATCTGCTCGTCAAAGTACGCTGCCTGTCAGCTCATTTTCACAAGTCGGCTACAGCTTCCGCCGCGCTTGCTGTGTTGCAGCAGCGTTTGCAGCTTCCGTCACACTGACTGGTGTGTGATGTCCCCACACGGAACTCTACCCTCCACATGTTGCAAAGGATTTGTGAGCAGAAGAGAGCAGTTGTGGAGTACAAGTTGCAACAAGGCCGTCGATATTCAGGTCAGACTCCACACATAAGACCTCAGGAGTGGACCTGGATGTCTGACATCTGTATCATCTTGACAAACTTTGAGGAGTCCTCCCAGATGGTGAGTGGCGATGATGCCATCATTAGCATCAGCATTCCACTTGTCTGTCTCTTGCAACGCTCTCTGCAGAGAATTAAAGAGGAGGCATTGCAGCCAGAGTATGATGAGATGGATCAAGAAGCCGTAGCGGTCGATTACACACAGCCCAGCCTCATCTCATCCCTGAGGCGCGGGGTACTCTTAGAAGGAGTGGAAAGTTTCAAAAGATGGTGAGGGAGTACCTTGCCGACCGTACCAGCATCCTCCGTGATACCTCTGTGCCTTTTAATTATTGGGTATCCAAGCTGGACACTTGGAATGAACTCGCTCTGTATGCCTTGGAGGTCCTGGCCTGCCCAGCCGCTAGCGTGTTATCGGAGCGTGTTTTTTGTGCCGCTGGGGGGCACTAGCCTGTCAACTGACAATGCTGACAAGCTGACCCTTATCAAAATGAACAAGGGCTGGATTGGGCCAGGCTTCTCATCACCACCAAATGACAGCAGAGTAACATAAAGTCAAATTCACTGTGTTTTTTCGGGAGGTGTATACACATGCACCGCTTCACACCCACACATGGGTATACGTTTCTTCATTTCGGGTGTTTTATGTCCTTCTCCTTATCTTCAGCCTCCACCACAACTATACCACCAGGGTGACCGTGGTCCGTGTTGCTATTATTGAAAGTTCCTCCGTCCTTATTTTTGTCAGCTTTTGCTTGGAAGGCATAAGAAGAGACTATGGGAGACACACTCCCCAATAATGGGAATAATGATTTTAAGATGCTGTACTGTATGGCTCTTGTAAGGGGCATTAAAAGCATCTTGTTAAGCTACTGCGACCTCCACCACTTTTCCGAGGGGCATTAAAAGCGTCTTGTTAAGCTACTGGGACCTCCACGTCTCTTCTGAGGGGCATTAAAAGAGTCTTGTTTAGCTACTGCGACCTCCACGTCTCTTCTGAGGGGCATTAAAAGCATCTTGTTATACCACTCTGACCTCCACGTCTCTTCTGAGGGGCATTAAAAGTGTCTTGTTTAGCTAATGCGACCTCCACGTCTCTTCTGAGGGGCATTAAAAGCTTGTTGTTATACCACTCTGACCTCCACGTCTCTTCTGAGGGGCATTAAAACCGTCTTGTTGTACCACTCTGACCTCCACATCTCTTCTGAGGGGCATTAAAAGCGTCTTGTTTAGCTACTGCGACCTCCACATCTCTTCTGAGGGGCATTAAAAGCGTGTTGTTATACCACTCTGACCTCCACGTCTCTTCTGAGGGGCATTAAAAGCATCTTGTTATACCACTCTGACCTCCACGTCTCTTCTGAGGGGCATTAAAAGCATCTTGTTAAGCTACTGTGACCTCCATGTCTCTTCTGAGGGGCATTAAAAGCGTCTTGTTATACCACTCTGACCTCCACGTCTCTTCTGAGGGGCATTAAAAGCGTGTTGTTATACCACTCTGACCTCCACGTCTCTTCTGAGGGGCATTAAAAGCATCTTGTTATAAAACTCTGACCTCTACGTCTCTTCTGAGGGGCATTAAAAGCGTGTTGTTATACCACTCTGACCTCCACGTCTCTTCTGAGTGGCATTAAAAGCGTCTTGCTAAGCTACTGTGACCTCCACGTCTTTTCTGAGGGGCATTAAAACCGTCTTGTTATACCACTCTGACCTCCACGTCTTTTCTGAGGGGCATTAAAAGCATGCTGTTATACCACTCTTATCTCCACGTCTCTTCTGAGGGGCATTAAAAGCGTGTTGTTATACCACTCTGACCTCCACGTCTCTTCTGAGGGGCATTAAAAGCGTCTTGTTAAGCTACTGCGACCTCCACGTCTCTTCTGAGGGGCATTAAAACTGTCTTGTTATACCACTCTGACCTCCATGTCTCTTCTGAGGGGCAATAAAAGCGTGTTGTTATACCACTCTGACCTCCACGTCTCTTCTGAGGGGCATTAAAAGTGTCTTGTTAAGCTACTGCGACCTCCACGTCTCTTCTGAGGGGCATTAAAACCGTTTTGTTATACCACTCTGACCTCCACGTCTCTTCTGAGGGGCATCAAAAGCGTGTTGCTATTAGTGTTGAGCCACCCCCGTAGTGTTCGAGTTCGGTTCGGTTCGTCGAACACCCGCGTGTTCGCCGAACTGTTCGTCGAACACCTTCGAACACCGTTAAAACCAATGGCAGGCAAACAAAAACACATAGAAAAACATAGAAAACACCTTCAAAGGTGTCCAAAAGCTGACAAACTGCTCAGAAGACACAACTAACACATGGAAAAGTGACAAGTACATATAGTCATGCGAAAAGAAAAGAGTTGGAGGAGTAAAAGGAGGGAGAGACACAGATATAGGCATGTCATGCCCTTCTAAAATCCAAAAAGTGAGAAGCCTACATGGCCAGTCCGCTCCTGCCCGTGCCACCTCCGTGTCGCCGGGTTTGTGCCAGAGCCGCGGTGAACCCTGACGGCCAGCCCCCCTCTCCCAATACTGGTGCCTGTCCGCTAGTGGGTCGAGCGAGCCCCCCTGTGGTGGAGGCAGCTCTAAGCTTTTTAATTTAAATTGTCTCTCTAATTTGAATGAATACACTTTAAATCTATTTACAAGGATCTATTGGAGGGCAAGTCTCATGCCAGCAGCCGCGTAATTCCAGCTCCAGTAGCGTCCACTAAAGCTGCTGCAATTAAAAAGCTTTTATAAGGATCGAGCTCGGCTGTCCACCGCAAGGCATCCTACTGCCAGTCCCAGCCCCTATGCCTTGGGGTGCCTCCTGATGCTCTTCACTGAGTATCCCGTGGTCCCGAAGCATTTCCTTTGAAAAAATTAAGTGTCCAAACTACAGGTGGTGTAGCTTGCTTAACAGCCGAGATAATCCGCTGACTAGCAGACACTGCTACTAGGCACAAAGTATTTCCTGGGCTAGATGCAGTTAAAAATTTGTAATTAGATACTCTCGTTGGATGCTGAGAAAGCATTCCATAGAGTCTCCTGGCACGCCATATATGATTCTCTTAAAAAGCTTGGGGTAGGGGTCTAGGGGACCCTTTTATAGCCAAAATCACGGCCCTGTATCGCAATAAGTCACCTAGGCTGAAGATAAATGGAACTGTAGCACCCTGAGGGCTCGGTTGCTACAGAGATATTGCACCTCACCCAGAGGTGTGATATCTCACTCTCAGGTAAGGATGGAGTGTGGATCAGGACCCGACACCTGCATGCATTACACCACATTGCCGTGGGGCAGGGCGACCAATATGCCCCTGAGATGGGCACGACAGTCCCTGTCCCTGGCTGGAGTGGGGGGAGGGAACACTGAGGAAGGGGAACCCTGTAGTGCAGGAGCAGGGAGGAAGCAGTTCCTGGGTGCATTAAGAAGGGAGTATAAAAGGTGGGCACCATCTTAGTTCAGTGCAGAGAAGTCTGAGCAGAAGTGACAGGGAGCAGGGGCTCTGCATGAGCACTGCTCCGGAGGCGGGCCTAGTAACAGAGGCCCAGGCCTGGAAGAGGGAGAAGGAAGGAAGAGGAGCGGAGAAGGCTCCAGGAACGAGGAACGAAGGGATCCCAGGGGTGCGGACGGGCGAGTCGCCACCGCACGCCCGAATCCACCTGCGTGGCGGGGTCAGGCCAAAGGGGGAGACCGGTCCCCGAAACTAGTGGAGGCAGGAAACAACCCTCAGCTAGAAACCGGAGGCTGTGACATTTTATGTGGCGCAGCCCCTCGCTACACCCGCTAGGAAGGCACCACATAGGGTCAGGGAAACTGGCGCCAAGTTAACCAAGAGGAGGCCCGAGGCAGCCTGACAGAAGGGTTGGTAAGAAAGGCCAGACAAAGGACACACAAAGGGGGTCCTGTGAAGCGCTCCAAAGTTATCTGGGAGTTGTCTGAGCCCCTCACCTGGTGAGCACAGTAAGACTTGGGCAGCCGTTACCTGCAGACGTGGTCTGGATAATAAGAACTGTGAGTAAAGGCCCTGGACTGCATCACTGACTCCGTGTCGTTACTGCTGCTGCCCTGCACCATCACCCCCATCCTCCGCATACACTGCCCTGAGGCTATACTCCTCCCGTGGGGAGTTATGCTACGCTGTGCTGCACCCACAACACCAGCCTCAGCGGTCTGCCCTGCAGCGGCGGTTCACTCTGACCGCAATCCACGGGTGGCGTAGTCGGACATTTAAACATCAAAACCACATAAATAGTTCCGCCACTGGTTTGACCGCCCTGAGCCACGGAACCGGGTCGCCGCCACGGAGACTACAACCACCAGCATCCACCAAAAATGGTCCGGCTCCGGTTGTCCAAGGCCCAGGGGGTGCATCAGAACATTTTCATCACCTTTCACAATCACCAATGGGACAAGACAGGGATGTCCTCTGTCCCCTATCTTATACATCCTAGTGACGTAGCACCTGCTCTCATCAATTCGCCATAACCCCAATATTAGGTGGATTGAGGTGGGAGGCACCGAGTACAAGTGCTCTCTATTTGCTGATGATGTCCTAGTATATATCACTCAATCACATATATCCATCCATGCTGTTATGGCTGAAATAGATCACTTTCTTACATGGTCAAATTTTAAAATCAATGCAGCGAAGTCTGAGGCCCTCGATGTCTCCCTCCCCAAATCCATACAGGATTCCATCCAGTCCAACTTTCCCTTTGCCTGGCCCTCACAGGGTATCAAATACTTAGGAATTCCTATTCATAGAGACCTCTCCCATCTATGTTATCTTAATTTTGGGCCCTTTATTGAACAACTCCATACAGACCATGGTTGGCAAGTTAGAACTGTAAGATTCACTACGTGAACCACTGGTGTTTTGTGGAAAAGCACATGTACACTGTGTTCCAAATTATTATGCAAAAAGTGTTTAGGAGTGATAAGGGAAGAATTTGTTTGTTTGTCAGTTAAACTCATTGATGGTGAAGTGTGTCAGGGCTCTTTATATCACTGTAAGCAATTGCAGACACCTGTGCTAATTAGTTTGGCAGGTGTGTCCACTGAAAGGCAAGACTACTTAAGAAGGCTGTCCCACATTATTAAGCAGCCTACATTTTCTGCCAAAATGGGAAAGAAAAAGGATGTGTCGGCTGCTGAGAAGCAACAAATTGTGGAGTGTTTAGGTCAAGGCATGACTACAATCAACATTGTGCGATGATCAGGATGAAGTGCCTTGGCAATTAAGAAGTATGTAGCTGATTCACAGTACACACGTGTGCTTGCTGATAAGGACTCTTTCCTACAGGCAATTATGTCAGGTTAAAAGAGCAGCGGCAAAAAAGCCTTGTCAAAGCAGCAGACAAGTTTTTGAAGCTGCTGATGCCTCCAACATCCCCCGAACAACAAGATGCAGGGTCCTTCAGAGGTTTGCAGCTGTGCATGCGCCATCCTGTCGACCTCCTCTATCCACTTCACACAAGCAGAAAAGGCTCCAGTGGGCCAAACATTACATGAAGACTGATTTCCAAACTGTTTTGTTCACGGATGAGTGCCATGCAACGCTCGATGGTCCAGATGGATGGAGTGGAGGATGGCTGGTTGATGGACACCCCACGCAAACACGGCTACATCGCCAACAAGGAGGAGGTGGAGTAATGTTTTGGGCTGGAATCATGGGGAGAGAGATTGTCAGCCCCTTTAGGATCCCTGCAGGGGTAAAGATGAACTCCATAATGTATGTGGAGTTTCTCAAACAGCACTTCCTGCCATGGTTCAAGAAGAAGAACCGTGTATTCCACAGCAAGATCATTTTTATGCATGATAATGCACCATCTCATGCTGCACATAAAACATCTGCATCTCTGGCTGATATGGGCATAAAAGGGGACAAACTTATGGTGTGACCCCCATGCTCCCCTGACCTCTACCCCATTCAAAACCTCTGGAGCATCATCAAAAGGAGTGTCTATGATGGCGGGAGGCAGTTCACATCTAAGCAACAGCTCTGGGAGGGTATTCTGTCCTCATGCAAAACAATTGAAGCAGAAACCATCCAAAACCTGACAAATTCAATGGACGAGAGAGTTCAGAAGCTCCTTTCGAACAAGGGGTCCTATGTGAAAATGTAACATCACCTAGAATAAAGTTTTGAGTTGAAAACTGTTTGATTTCAGTTTCTAATAACCTGCTAATGCTTATAATTTCAAAAATGACCATTTTTTTGGTCTTTATTAAAATGAAAAGGTTGATCGAAAAGTTTGGGGGATCTAAGAGTGTGGCAACCCAGTAGTCAGGATTACTTCGAATTCTGACAATATGAGGGTCATGTTGCAAGTAGTCCAGCAAGAAGGCACTTATGTGTCTTGCGCATCTCGGAGCCCCAAAATTATTTTCCGGGCTAGATGCAGCTAAAAATTATTATTAATTTTAAATCTGGTGGAGCTTAGTATAGATGGCCTAATAGAATCAGTGCTGCACACTGCTACAAAGCCCAAATTATTTTCCAGCAAAGGTACAGATAAACATGATTAGTAATTTTAAATCTGGTGGAGCTTAGTATAGATGGCCTAATAGAATCAGTACTGCACACTGCTACAAAGCCCAAATTATTTTCCAGCCAAGATACAGATAAACATGATTAGTAATTTTAAATCTGGTGGAGCTTATTATAGATGGCCTAATAGAATCAGTGCTGCACACTGCTACAAAGCCCAATATATTTTCCAGCCAAGATACAGATAAACATGATTAGTAATTTGAAAGCTTAAAACGGTTGGTGAGGTGATTTTAACCAATCATCAAGCTTTTACTCTCCCCAGGATGACACAGGGGTAGAAAAGTCGTTTCGGATCCATGATTTGTTCATCTTTATGAACGTGAGTCTGTCTACATTATCAGTGGAGAACCGCGTGCGCTTATCTGTCAGCACACCACCAGCAGCGCTGAACACACGTTCAGACAGAACGCTGGCTGCGGGGCATGACAAGATCTCCAAGGCGTAAGTGGCTAGCTCCGGCCATTTATCCAGATTGGAAGCCCAAAAAGAGCAAGGGTCCAGTGACACAGTCATGGCTTCAATGTTTACTTGGAGATACTCCTGTACTATCGTCTCTAGGAGTTGACTATGCGTCAGACTTCTTGTCTCCTGTGGCCTTGCAAAGGATGGGCTAAAAAAGTGGTGAAATGATTCCGCAATATTGATGTTACCAGCAGATACTGTGGTTCTGTTACGGTTTGAGTGCTGAACACTCGACAGTCCCACGGTTGGCAAGTTGGAACTGTGAGATTCACTACGTGCACCTCTGGTGTTTTGTGGAAAAGCACATGTAAGATTCTGCAACAGTCTCTGCTGATACTCCTGCATGCGTGCATCCCTTTCTATGGCAGGAATAATTTCTGCAAATTTACTTTTGTACCCGGGATCTAACAGTGTGGCAACCCAGTAGTCAGGATTATTTCTAATTCTCACAATTCGAGGGTCATGTTGCAGGTAGTGCAGCAAGAAGGCACTCATGTGTGTTGCGCATCCAGGAGCACCAAGTCCCTGTTGTGTTGGTGGCGAGGTAAGAATCATGCTTCCTTCCTCTGTCCTCTCCCCCCAACCTCGCACAACAGAAATGTGATTAAGGTCTCCCTCATCTGATGAGTCTTCCATCAGTTCGTCCTCCACTTCTTCATGGGCTCCTGCACCTTCCTCACTAGTTTGGCTGCTACCATGCGCCCTGGTAAAACCATCTCCCCCACCCTCACATGCCTGCCGCCTTGGTGCTGCCAACCATCTGGACCTTGCAGATGTTAGCCCTTCCGCATACAACTCCTCCTCCTCTACTTCCTCCACCTCCTCTTGTGCCACCACCTGACTCCGAATTCTGTTTAACATGTGCTCCAGCATGTAAATCACCGGAATAGTCATGCTGATAATGGCATCGTCAGCACTAAACATTTTTGTCGCCATTTCAAAACTGTGCAGAAGGGTGCAAAGGTCCCTGATCTGAGACCACTCCTCCAGCGTGATTTGCCCCACCTCTGGATCTCGTTGGCCCAGGCTATACGTCAGAACGTATTGCACCAGGGCTTGTCGGTGCTGCCACAGTCACTGCAACAGGTGCAGAGTTGAATTCCACCAGGTAGGCACATCGCATTTTAGCCGGTGAAGTGGCAGGCCCAACGACTTCTGTAGAGATGTAAGTCGCTGAGCTGCGGGATGCGAACGGCGGAAGTGAGCACACAGCGACCGTGCCCTCTGCAGAAGGCCATCTAGTCCGGGATAGTGGGCTAAAAATTGCTGGACAACCAGGTTCAACACGTGAGCCATACAAGGCACGTGTGTGACATTGCCCCGGTGAAGGGCCGCAACCTGGTTTGCAGCATTGTCGCACACGGCCTTCCCTGGTTTCAGGTCCAGTGGAGACAACCATTCATGAAATTGGTTCTCCAGAGCTGACCACAACTCCTCAGCTGTGTGACTCACATTTCCCAGACATTTCAAAGTAAAAACCGCCTGATGACGTTGAGCCCTACTGCCAGCATAGTAAGGAGGTGTGCAGGATCCCTTCTGTGCAGTTAGAAAGCTTGTGGCTTGACCAGACAGGCTTTGGGTGCAGGTGGAGGACCGAGAGGAGGTTGAGGAGGCAAAAGCAGTGGAGGAACTTTGAGATAAAGAGGATTGACGCACAACTCGTGGGGACGGCAAGACTTGGACAGCAGCCCCTTGTCCTGCTGTCATCATAGTTACCCAGTGCCCAGTCAGCGACATGTAACGCCCCTGTCCATGCCTACTCGTCCAAGTGTCTGTGGTGAAATGCACCCTGTCACACACACAGTTTCTCAAAGAAGCGGTGATGCTGTGTGCGACATGCTGGTGGAGCGCAGGCACACCTTTCTTTGAGAAGTAGTGCCGACTGGGCATCTGGTACTGGGGCACTGCGACGGACATAAGATCTCGAAAATCCTCTGTGTCCACAAGGCGGAAAGGCAGCATTTCTGTAGCCAAGAGCTTGCAGATGGTGAAATTCAACCTCTTAGCTTTCTCATGGCTAGGAGGAAATGGTCTTTTACTTGTCCACATCTGAGGGACCGAGGGCTGGCTATTGTGCTTAGACGGGGTTGATAAGGGTGTCCCCGGCAAACTGACGGTCTGTGAGGAAGATGCAGGCGGACATATTAGGTTGCCTTGATCCAAAGGTGGTGCTATCGATGTCGGACAGCGCTCAACACCAGCTGGTGTTACCACCTCCAAAGAAAATGATGACCTGCCAATCACGCTGGCTGTTGCAGGTAAAGAGGTGGCAGGTCTGTGCCCCAAAACTGGTGTGACTGCTGTCCCTCCAGTCACAGAGGATGAAGAGGCCGCGGATGCACAAGATATGGCAGACGGTGGTTGGCCCTGCCGGCTAGGCCGCATTGTAGCACAGTGAGCTTCCCACTGCAACTTATGCTTCATGTCCATGTGCCGGTTCATGCATGAAGTACTCAAACTATGTATTTTTTGGCCTCTACTTAGCTTTTGCTGACAAATGTTACAGATAACACGAGTTGGGTCATCTTTATCGATCTGAAAAAATGCCCAGGCTATGCAAGGCTTAGCACCCATGCGACCTGAAGAGCCACCACGACTTGTGGTGAGAGGCAGAGTTGTGTTTGAGGATGCAGTTGTTGACGTGCTTCCAGTACTACGTCTCTGTCCAGGAAGGCGCAACCTGACCTCGTCGTCACTAGCATTCTCCTCCACCTCCTCTGCTGACCTCATATCTTGGCTGACTGTGAGTTGACAGTAAGTGGGATCTCCAACCTCATCATCATCACCCTGTGCGTTATCATACCCGTCGTCCTCAGAGCCAACCTGTTCCTGCCCTGACAAAAAACTAAAGTTGTCGCTCCAATCAGGTATTTGAGTCTCATCATCGTCTTCCTCATTGTCTCCACCAACGGGAGTTACAGTTTGGGAATGAGGGTCTACATTATGGTCAGAACCTTCTGCGTTTGGTCCTGGATCCGACTCATAAAGATTCTGGGCATCAGTGCAGATCATTTCCTCGTCTGGATTCACAGAAGCGCTGGAGTCGACCTCTGATTCCCAGGCTATAGTATGAGTAAACAGCTCTGCAGACTCAACCATCTGTTCTACCTCATACTCAGACGGGCAGCTGGAGATTTGGGAGCTGTGAGGAAGCAAGTGCGATTGGGGTGACACCTTTGAGGACTGGAGTATTTGTGATGTTGAAGTTGATGTGGAGGAGAGCCCACTTAAAGGAACACTTGATATCCGTTGAAGCACCTGCTGTTTTTGTGCCTCATCTGGAATTTGTAGCGATTGGCGTGGCCGTAAGAAAGGGATCTTATCACATTGTCCGCTAAAAGAAGTAGACATTTTAGTTTGGCTGGAAGATGGTCTTTCTTCTGCAGATGTTACTGTTGCTTTAACACCTGCCCCAAGGACACAACCTTTTTTCCCCTTCCCAACACGCCTATTCCCCTTTCCACCAGCAGCAGGCCTTTTTCCACTCATTTTGGTGGTTAACTAATTCACAACTCTGGAGTTGTTTGCACAAAAAAACAATGGATGGGAACCGAGCAGAGCTGAGTGGCAAAACTGTGGTATTAGGCCAAAACTATTGGCTGGGTTAGATGCAGAAAAAAATTATATTCAATTTGCAACCTGATGGAGGTCAGTATAGATGGATTAATAGAACAAGTCCCACACACTGCTAGAAGGCCAAATATTTTTTCAGAGCTAGATGCAGACAAAAAATTATTTTGAATTTGCAACCTGATGGAGGTCAGTATAGGTGGACTAATAGAACAAGTCCCACACACTGCTAGAAGGCCAAATATTTTTCCAGAGCTAGATGCAGAAAAAAATTATATTCAATTTGCAACCTGATGGAGGTCAGTATAGATGGATTAATAGAACAAGTCCCACACACAGCTAGAAGCCCAAATATTTTTTCAGAGGTAGATGCAGAAAAAAAATATATTCAGTTTGCAACCTGATGGAGGTCAGTATAGATGGACTAATAGAACAAGTCCCACACACTGCTAGAAGGCCAAATATTTTTTCAGAGCTAGATGCAGACAAAAAATTATTTTTAATTTGCAATCTGATGGAGGTCAGTATAGATGGACTAATAGAGAAAGTCCCACACACTGCTAGAAGGCCAAATATTTTTTCAGAGCTAGATGAAGACAAAAAATTATTTTGAATTTGCAACGTGATGGAGGTCAGTATAGATAGACTAATAGAACAAGTCCCACACACTGCTAGAAGGCCAAATATTTTTTCAGAGCTAGATGCAGAAAAAAATTATATTCAATTTGCAACCTGATGGAGGTCAGTATAGATGGACTAATAGAATGATGCTATGCCCAAAAGATTTTACTTCACTAGGTGCAGTAAAAAAATTGGTATTCTATACACAGGTGGTATATCTTGCAACACAGATAGGCTACTCCACTGACTAACACACTCTGCATTAGGCCAAAAAGGATTAGCTTTGCTAGATTCAGCCAAATGCTGTGAAAAAAACTTGCACAGCACTGGCACAGACCTGCCTGGCAAAAACTGATAGGAACTGATGTAACCTAGTCCTGAAAAGGACTGCAATTACAATTAGTCTTTACTCCCACAACCTATCTATTTAAGAGCACAGACCTGCCTGATAAAAGTCGTAGGAAATGCTGTAACCTAGTCCTTAAAAGGACTGCAATCACAACTATTCCCTACTCCCAAGCTATCTGTAGATTTGTGCGAAAATTGGCTTGAAATTAACAAGGTATAGCGCACACAGCAACAGCGGTGCCGTCTAACATGTAGCTGCAGCAGTGAGAAAATGGTGGCGACGGGGAAAATGGCTTGGTCTTATAGGGCAAGGACATGTGACATACACTGCCAATGACACATGCCCTTGCTTGTGTGAAAAAAAGCACTTCGCTCCGTGTGTGCGCTGCTGATAGGCTGACAGATTGCACCTCCCCACTGTAAATGCGGGAAAGAGAAAAAAAATGGAGATCTTCATTATTTCTGCAGAGATCCATCCCCTGCCCCTCCCCCCGCCCCGCTGTACACTCAAACTGCGTATTAACATTAATTTTCATCATTACTGAGAAAAAATCCAGTTATGATTTTGGTGCACGAACAGTTATCGAACATAACCTCGAACAGCCGAATTTTTCTCAAATCGTTCGTGTTCGCCTAACGGCTCGAACACCGCCCAAAACAGCTCAAATTTGAGATTGGCGAACAGTTCGAGTCGAACAACGCTCATCTCTAGTTGTTATACCACTCTGACCTCCACGTCTCTTCTGATGGGCATTAAAAGCGTGTTGTTATACCACTCTGACCTCCACGTCTCTTCTGAGGGGCATTAAAATCATCTTGTTAAGCTGCTGTGACCTCCACGCCTCTTCTGAGGGGCATTAAAACTGTCTTGTTATACCACTCTGACCTCCACGTCTCTTCTGAGGGGCATTAAAAGCGTGTTGTTATACCACTCTGACCTCCACGTCTCTTCTGAGGGGCATTTAAAGCGTGTTGTTATACCACTATGACCTCCATGTCTCTTCTGAGGGGCATTAAAAGCGTCTTGTTAAGCTACTGCGACCTCCACGTCTCTTCCGAGGGGCATTAAAAGCGTCTTGTTAAACTATTGCGACCTCCACCACTTTTACAAGGGGCATTAAAACTGTCTTGTTATACCACTCTGACCTCCACATCTCTTCTGAGGGGCATTAAAACGGTCTTGTTAAGCTACTGGGACCTTCACGACTCTTCGAACGGGCATTGCATTTCCTCATAATTTTTGGCAGCTTTTGCTTGGAAGGCAAAAGCAAATACTATGGGAGACCCACTCCCCAATCATGGGAATAATGTTTGTAATATGCTGTACTGCATGGCTCTTGTAAGGGCCATTGCAAGTTCCTCCATCCTAATTTTTGGCAGCTTTTGCTTGGAAGGCATAAGCAAAGACTATGGGAGACACACTCCCCAATAATGGAAATAATGTTTGTAATATGCTGTACTGTGTGGCTCTTGTAATGGGCATTGCAAGTTCCTCCGTCCTAATTTTTGGCAGCTTTTGCTTGGAAGGCATAAGAAAATACTATGGGAGACCCACTCCCCAATCATGGGAATAATGTTTGCAATATGCTGTACTGCATGGCTCTTGTAAGGGGCATTGCAAGTTCCTCCATCCTAATTTTTGGCAGCTTTTGCTTGGAAGGCATAAGCAAAGACTACGGGAGACCCACTTCCCAATAATGGGAATAATGTTTGTAATATGCTGTACTGCATGGCACTTGTATGGGGCATTGCAAGTTCCTCCGTCGTAAATTTTGGCAGCTTTTGCTTGGAAGCCATAAGCAAAGACCATGGGAGACATACTCCCCAATAATGGGAATAATGTTTTTAAGATGCTGTACTGTATGGCTCTTGTAAGGGGCATTAAAATCATCTTGTTAAGCTACTGCGACCTCCACCACTTTTCCGAGGGGCATTAAAAGCATCTTGTTAAGCTACTGGGACCTCCATGACTCTTCTGAGGGGCATTAAAACCATCTTGTTATACCACTCTGACCTCCAAGTCTCTTCTGAGGGGCATTAAAAGTGTATTGTTATACCACTCTGACCTCCATGTCTCTTCTGAGGGACATTAAAACAGTCTTGTTAAGCTACTGGGACCTCCACGACTCTTCCAACGTGCAATGCATTTCCTCATAATTTTTGGCAGCTTTTGCTTGGAAGGCATAAGCAAATACTATGGGAGACCCACTCCGCAATAATGGGAATAATGTTTGTAATATGCTGTACTGCATGGCTCTTGTAAGGGTATTGCAAGTTCCTATGTCCTAATTTTTGGCAGCTTTTGCTTGGAAGTCATAAGCAAATACTATGGGAGACCCACTACCCAATAATGGAAATAATGTTTGTAATATGCTGTACTGCGTGGCTCTTGTAAGGGTATTGCAAGTTCCTACGTCCTAATTTTTGGCAGCTTTTGCTTGGAAGGCATAAGCAAAGACTATGGGAGATCCACTTCCCAATAATGGGAATAATGTTTGTAATATGCTGCACTGTATGGCTCTTGTAAGGGGCATTAAAAACGTCTTGTTAAGCTACTGTGGCCTCCATGTCTCTTCTGAGGGGCATTAAAAGCGTCTTGTTAAGCTACTGGGACCTCCACGTCTCTTCTGAGGGGAATTAAAAGCGTGTTGTTATACCACTCTGACCTCAACGTCTCTTCCAAGGGGCATTAAAACTGTCTTGTTTTAACACTCTGACCTCCACATCTCTTCTGAGGAGCATTAAAACCGTCTTGTTAAGCTACTGCGACCTCCACCACTTTTCCAAGGGGCATTAAAAGCGTCTTGTTATGCTACTGCGACCTCCACGTCTCTTCCGAGGGGCATTAAAACCATCTTGTTAAGCTACTGCAACCTCCATGTCTCTTCCAAGGCGCATTAAAAGCGTCTTGTTAAGCTACAGTGACCTCCACCACTTTTTCAAGGGGCATTAAAACCGTCTTGTTAAGCTATTGTGACCTCCACGTCTCTTCCGAAATGTTGTTTTTAATTACCTCTAACCTCCACGACTCTTCCAACGGGCATTGCATTTCCTCATAATTTTAGTCAGCTTTTGCTTTTCAATGCAAAGGTGAAAACTAACGGAGACCCACTCCCCAATAATGGGTAGAAGGTTTTAAGTACGCTGTAATCCACGTCTGTTTCAAGGGGCATTGCAGTTCCTCAAAATTTTTGGAAAGCCTTCCATTCACTGCTTAGGCCAACAGTGTACAGGAGACCCAGTTGCTATAAATGGAAAAAACGGTTTAGTTAAGGCCCTCTGACCTCCATGTCACTTCCAAGGGGCATTGGAGTGCCTCAAAATGTTTGGTAGGCATTGCACTCACTGTATGCCCTATCACTGTGTAGCAGAACCGCTCCTTTTGTTACAGAAACATATCCTACAAGACGTGTGGTTGACTGGCCTGATATTGATGTGAATGGTCCCTGTTCCTCCTGCGCTTTCTCCTTTGCCACCACCTCATCCATCATTTATCACCTGAAGCTTTGTTTTAACAGGAGTCATAGAACTGGGAAAGTAGCAGGAAAACATCCAGCAATCCTCGTAGGAGGTAGGATATGCGCCAAAACGCTGAACACCTAAGGCCTAGCCGCTACTACATACATGTGCTTGTATTCCAAGAAAACAAAGCTTCTATCATCATCATGCTCCTCACCTTGGCACTCTCAACTCCCCTGATGGAGAAGCCAGGGCCCTCCGGAGGAGTATGGTTCCCTGGTGGGCTCGTCCAATGCTGCCCTAAAGCAGGCCAGTCTAAGAAAAGTGTGTGGGTCGGTAACAGGAGAAATCGGGGTGGCTGGGGACCGTTTATGGACACCCCGCCATCCCCAGGCGGCTGGGGACCGTGTGTGGACACCCGGCCGCGAGGACAGCTGGGGACCGAGTGTGGACACCCGGCCGCCCCCTGGCGGCTGGGGACCGAGCGTGGACACCCGGCCGCCGGGTGGCTGGGGACTGAGTATGGATAAAAGGGCCGCCAACGCAGCCATGACATGGTGGCCGGCGTCTGCCTCCACATGCCTAAAAGGCCCAATTTCAAGTGTAAGCAAGCTAGCAGTATGGTATTGCAGCCTTGTGGTGGGTGGGTGGCAGGTTGCATACTTAAGCTTGCATTCCAACAAAACAAAGCAGATGCTAACTTCTATCATCATCATCATGCTCCTCACCTTGGCACTCTCAACTGCCCTGATGGAGAAGCCAGGGCCCACCGGAGGTGTATGTTTCTCTGGTGGGCTCGTCCAATGCTGACCTAAAGTAGGCCGGGCTAAGAAAAGTCTATGGGGATGTTCCGCGGAGAAATCGGGGCGGCTGGGGACCGTCTATGGACACCCGGCCGCCCCCAGGCGGCTGGGGACCGTGTGTGGACACCCGGCCACGGGGCGGCTGGGGACCGAGTGTGGACACTCAGCCGCCCCCTGGCGGCTGGGGACCGAGCGTGGACACCCGGTCGCCGGGCGGCTGGGGACTGAGTATGGATACCTCGCTTCCGAAGCAGCCATGAGGTAGTGGCCAGCTTCGGCCTCCTCAAAACTAAAAGGTCCCATTTCAAGTGCAAGCCAGCAGTATGGTATTGCAGCCTGCGGGTGGGTGGGTGGTTGGCTGCATGTTTGCGCTTGCATTACAATGAATGGGGGAGGTACAATTGTACACTGCCCTGGGACAAGGACTTGCACGGGGATAGTTGCAAGTCTGCATCTTCTGATGCGGCAAGGATCACTTCTGATGGGCACGCTTTTAGGCAGTGACCTGGGAATCAGAGATGCTTCCAGGGGTCTTCCCCATGCTGTCCCCATGTCTTTTCAGCACTGTATGCATGTGTCACACAGCACATGGCCAGATAAGGTTGTAAAATGTTAAAATGACATTTCCCGGTGAATGCATTTGTCACAGTTGAAAGCAATACAAAAGTGCAAAAACGCATAAAAAATGCTACTTGTGAACATAGCCCAAGGTGTGGAGGAGTATTTTTGTTTTTGGTTATTTATTTTACCTTATACACAAGTCTTTAACCTGGAAAAGAAATTCCTTAACATATTTGACAGGAAAAAAGTTTCACTTTCGTTTTTGAAAGTTTTATTATGAGCCTGTAAAAGTGGCTTAATACCTCTGACCACGTTGTTGACAATAGTGACCTGGGGGTCAGAAATGCTTCCTGGGGCGATCCCCATGCTGTCCCCATGTCATTTGAGCACTGTCACTATCGTTTTGGGCACTTGTTAGGCTTTTAAAAGACTGCCGGGGGTGCCGCCGCAAAAATGCTCGGGTCTCCCATAGACTAACATTGGGCTAGTTGCTCGGGTAGAGCACCCGAGTATCACGGCGAGCTTGGCCCGAGCTTCGAGCACCCGAGCATTTTAGTGCTCGCTCAACACTAATTACCATGCCATATAATGTTTGTATCCAAAATGAACACTGAGAAGTTCAATGCATATTTTCTACAGAAAATATTTGAAAATAAGATCAGATCACTAGTATATATTCTGATCAAATTATAGTTGCAAGCTTTTAACATTTTAATCACTTCCGATTCACATTGGTCACAGTTTTAATCTCTTAATCCGTTTTTAGAACATCAAATTTACTGTACCTTTACATAGTCATTAGAGATGAGCGTTGTTCTACTCGAACTGTTCGCCAATCTCAAATTCGAGCTGTTTTGGGCGGTGTTCGAGCCGGTCGGCGAACACGAACAATTTGAGAAAAATTCGGCTGTTCGAGGTTATGTTCGATAACTGTTCGTGCACCAAAATCATAACTGGATTTTTTCTCAGTAATGATGAAAATTAATGTTAATACGCAGTTTGAGTGTACAGCGGGGCGGGGGGAGGGGCAGGGGATGGATCTCTGCAGGAACAATGAAGATCTCCATTTTTTTTTCTCTTTCCCGCATTTGCAGTGGGGAGGTGCAATCTGTCAGCCTATCAGCAGCGCACACACGGAGCGAAGTGCTTTTTTTCACACAAGCAAGGGCATGTGTGATTGGCAGTGTATGTCACATGTCCTTGCCCTATAAGACCAAGCCATTTTCCCCGTCGCCACCATTTTCTCACTGCTGCAGCTGCGTGTTAGACGGCATCGCTGTTGCTGTGTGCGCTATACCTTGTTAATTTCAAGCCAATTTTCGCACAAATATACAGATAGCTTGGGAGTAGGGAATAGTTGTGATTGCAGTCCTTTTAAGGACTAGGTTACAGCATTTCCTACGACTTTTATCAAGCAGGTCTGTGCTCTTAAATAGATAGATTGTGGGAGTAAAGACTAATTGTAATTGGAGTCCTTTTCAGGACTAGGTTACATCAGTTCCTATCAGTTTTTGCCAGGCAGGTCTGTGCCAGTGCTGTGCAAGTTTTTTTCACAGCATTTGGCTGAATCTAGCAAAGCTAATCCTTTTTGGCCTATTGCAGAGTGTGTTAGTCAGTGGAGTAGCCTATCTGTGTTGCAAGATATACCACCTGTGTATAGAATACCAATTTTTTTACTGCACCTAGTGAAGTAAAATCTTTTGGGCATAGCATCATTCTATTAGTCCATCTATACTGACCTCCATCAGGTTGCAAATTAAAAATAATTTTTTTCTGCATCTAGCTCTGAAAAAATATTTGGGCTTCTAGCAGTGTGTGGGACTTGGTCTATTAGTCCATCTATACTGACCTCCATCAGGTTGCAAATTAAAAATAATTTTTTTCTTCATTTATCTCTGAAAAAATATTTGGGCTTCTAGCAGCATGTGGGACTTGTTCTATTAGTCCATCTATACTGACCTCCATCAGGTTGCAAATTAAAAATAATTTTTTTCTGCATCTAGCGCTGAAAAAATATTTGGGCTTCTAGCAGTGTGTGGGACTTGGTCTATTAGTCCATCTATACTGACCTCCATCAGGTTGCAAATTAAAAATAATTTTTTTCTGCATCTAGCTCTGAAAAAATATTTGGGCTTCTAGCAGTGTGTGGGACTTGGTCTATTAGTCCATCTATACTGACCTCCATCAGGTTGCAAATTGAATAAAAAAATTTTCTGCACCTAGCTCTGAAAAAATATTTGGGCTTCTAGCGGTGTGTGGGACTTGGTCTATTAGTCCATCTATACTGACCTCCATCAGGTTGCAAATTAAAAATAATTTTTTTCTGCATCTAGCTCTGAAAAAATATTTGGGCTTCTAGCAGTGTGTGGGACTTGGTCTATTAGTCCATCTATACTGACCTCCATCAGGTTGCAAATTAAAAATAATTTTTTTCTTCATTTATCTCTGAAAAAATATTTGGGCTTCTAGCAGCGTGTGGGACTTGTTCTATTAGTCCATCTATACTGACCTCCATCAGGTTGCAAATTAAAAATAATTTTTTTCTGCATCTAGCTCTGAAAAAATATTTGGGCTTCTAGCAGTGTGTGGGACTTGGTCTATTAGTCCATCTATACTGACCTCCATCAGGTTGCAAATTAAAAATAATTTTTTTCTTCATTTATCTCTGAAAAAATATTTGGGCTTCTAGCAGCGTGTGGGACTTGTTCTATTAGTCCATCTATACTGACCTCCATCAGGTTGCAAATTAAAAATAATTTTTTTCTGCATCTAGCTCTGAAAAAATATTTGGGCTTCTAGCAGTGTGTGGGACTTGGTCTATTGGTCCATCTATACTGACCTCCATCAGGTTGCAAATTAAAAATATTTTTTTTCTTCATTTAGCTCTGAAAAAATATTTGGGCTTCTAGCAGTGTGTGGGACTTGTTCTATTAGTCCTTCTATACTGACCTCCAGCAGGTTGCAAATTGAATATAATTTTTTTCTGCATCTAGCTCTGAAAAAATATTTGGGCTTCTAGCGGTGTGTGGGACTTGGTCTATTAGTCCATCTATACTGACCTCCATCAGGTTGCAAATTAAAAATATTTTTTTTCTGCATCTAGCTCTGAAAAAATATTTGGGCTTCCAGCAGTGTGTGGGACTTGGTCTATTAGTCCATCTATACTGACCTCCATCAGGTTGCAAATTGAATAAAAAAAATTTCTGAATCTAGCTCTGAAAAAATATTTGGGCTTCTAGCGGTGTGTGGGACTTGGTCTATTAGTCCATCTATACTGACCTCCATCAGGTTGCAAATTAAAAATAATTTTTTTCTGCATCTAACCCAGCCAATAGTTTTGGCCTAATACCACAGTTTGGCCACTCAGCTCTGCTCGGTTACCATCCATTGTTTTTTTGTGCAAACAACTCCAGAGTTGTGAATTAGTTAACAACCAAAATGAGTGGAAAAAGGCCTGCTGCTGGTGGAAAGGGGAATAGGCGTGTTGGGAAGGGGAAAAAAGGTTGTGTCCGTGGGGTAGGTGCAGAAGAAAGACCATCTTCCAGCCAAACTAAAATGTCTACTTCTTTTAGCGGACAATGTGATAAGATCCCTTTCTTACGGCCACGCCAATCGCTACAAATTCCAGATGAGGCACAAAAACAGCAGGTGCTTCAACGGATATCAAGTGCTCCTTTAAGTGGGCTCTCCTCCACATCAACTTCAACATCACAAATACTCCAGTCCTCAAAGGTGTCACCCAAATCGCACTTGCTTCCTCACAGCTCCCAAATTTCCAGCTGCCCGTCTGAGTATGAGGTAGAACAGATGGTTGAGTCTGCAGAGCTGTTTACTCATACTATAGCCTGGGAATCAGAGGTCGACTCCAGCGCTTCTGTGAATCCAGACGAGGAAATGATCTGCACTGATGCCCAGAATCTTTATGAGTCGGATCCAGGACCAGACGCAGAAGGTTCTGACCATAATGTAGACCCTCATTCCCAAACTGTAACTCCTGTTGGTGGAGACAATGAGGAAGACGATGATAAGACTCAAATACCTGATTGGAGCGACAACTTTAGTTTTTTGTCAGGGCAGGAACAGGTTGGCTCTGAGGACGACGGGTGTGATAACGCACAGGGTGATGATGATGAGGTCGGAGATCTCACTTACTTTCAACCCACAGTCAGCCAAGAGATGAGGTCAGCAGAGGAGGTGGAGGAAGATGCTAGTGACGACGAGGTCAGGTTGCGCCTTCCTGGACAGAGACGTAGTACTGGAAGCACGTCAACAACTGCATCCTCAAACACAACTCTGCCTCTCACCACAAGTCGTGGTGGCTCTTCAGGTCGCATGGGTGCTAAGCCTTGCATAGCCTGGGCATTTTTTCAGATCGATAAAGATGACCCAACTCGTGTTATCTGTAACATTTGTCAGCAAAAGCTAAGTAGAGGCCAAAAAATACATAGTTTGAGTACTTCATGCATGAACCGGCACATGGACATGAAGCATAAGTTGCAGTGGGAAGCTCAGTGTGCTACAATGCGGCCTAGCCGGCCGGGCCAACCACCGTCTGCCATATCTTGTGCATCCGCGGCCTCTTCATCCTCTGTGACTGGGGGGACAGCAGTCACACCTGTTTTGGGGCGCAGACCTGCCACCTCTTTACCCGCAACAGCCAGCGTGATTGGCAGGTCATCATTTTCTTTGGAGGTGGTAACACCAGCTGGTCTTGAGCGCTGTCCGACATCGATAGCACCACCTTTGGATCAAGGCAACCTAACATGTCCGCCTGCATCTTCCTCACAGACCGGCAGTTTGCCGGGGACACCCTTATCAACCCCGTCTAAGCACAATAGCCAGCCCTCGGTCCCTCAGATGTGGACAAGTAAAAGACCATTTCCTCCTAGCCATGAGAAAGCTAAGAGGTTGAATTTCACCATCTGCAAGCTCTTGGCTACAGAAATGCTGCCTTTCCGCCTGGTGGACACAGAGGATTTTCGAGACCTAATGTCCGTCGCAGTGCCCCAGTACCAGATGCCCAGTCGGCACTACTTCTCAAAGAAAGGTGTGCCTGCGCTCCACCAGCATGTCGCACACAACATCACCGCTTCTTTGAGAAACTCTGTGTGTGACAGGGTGCATTTCACCACAGACACTTGGACGAGTAGGCATGGACAGGGGCGTTACATGTCGCTGACTGGGCACTGGGTAACTATGGTGACAGCAGGACAAGGGGCTGCTGTCCAAGTCTTGCCGTCCCCACGAGTTGTGCGTCAATCCTCTTTATGTCAAAGTTCCTCCACTGCTTCTGCCTCCTCAACCTCCTCTCGGTCTTCCACCTGCACCCAAAGCCTGTCTGGTCATGCCACAAGCTTTCTAACTGCGCAGAAGGGATCCTGCACACCTCCTTACTATGCTGGCAGTAGGGCTCAACGTCATCAGGCGGTTTTTACATTGAAATGTCTGGGAAATGTGAGTCACACAGCTGAGGAGTTGTGGTCAGCTCTGGAGAACCAATTTCATGAATGGTTGTCTCCACTGGACCTGAAACCAGGGAAGGCCGTGTGCGACAATGCTGCAAACCTGGGTGCGGCCCTTCGCCGGGGAAATGTCACACACGTGCCTTGTATGGCTCACGTGTTGAACCTGGTTGTCCAGCAATTTTTAGCCCACTATCCCAGACTAGATGGCCTTCTGCAGAGGGCACGGTCGCTGTGTGCTCACTTCCGCCGTTCGCATCCCGCAGCTCAGCGACTTACATCTCTACAGAAGTCGTTGGGCCTGCCACTTCACCGGCTAAAATGCGATGTGCCTACCCGGTGGAATTCAACTCTGCACATGTTGCAGCGACTGTGGCAGCACCGACAAGCCCTGGTGCAATACGTTCTGACGTATAGCCTGGGCCAACGAGATTCAGAGGTGGGGCAAATCACGCTGGAGGAGTGGTCTCATATCAGGGACCTATGCACCCTTCTGCACAGTTTTGAAATGGCGACGAAGATGTTTAGTGCTGACGATGCCATTATCAGCATGACTATTCCGGTGATTTACATGCTGGAGCACATGTTAAACAGAATTCGGAGTCAGGTGGTGGCACAAGAGGAGGTGGAGGAAGTAGAGGAGGAGGAGTTGTATGCGGAAGGGCTAACATCTGCAAGGTCCAGACGGTCGGCAGCACCAAGGCGGCAGGCATGTGAGGGTGGGGGAGATGATTTTACCAGGGCGCATGGTAGCAGCCAAACTAGTGAGGAAGGTGCAGGAGCCCAGGAAGAAGTGGAGGACGAACTGATGGAAGACTCATCAGATGAGGGAGACCTTGATCACATTTCTGTTGTGCGAGGTTGGGGGGAGAGGACAGAGGAAGGAAGCATGATTGTTACCTCGCCACCAACACAACAGGGACTTGGTGCTCCTGGATGCGCAACACACATGAGTGCCTTCTTGCTGCACTACCTGCAACATGACCCTCGAATTGTGAGAATTAGAAATAATCCTGACTACTGGGTTGCCACACTGTTAGATCCCCGGTACAAAAGTAAATTTGCAGAAATTATTCCTGCCATAGAAAGGGATGCACGCATGCAGGAGTATCAGCAGAGACTGTTGCAGAATCTTACATGTGCTTTTCCACAAAATACCAGTGGTGCACGTAGTGAATCTCACAGTTCCAACTTGCCAACCGTGGGACCGTCAAGTGTTCAGCACTCAAACCGTAACAGAACCACAGTATCTGCTGGTAACATCAATTTTGCGGAATCATTTCACCACTTTTTTAGCCCATCCTTTGCAAGGCCACAGGAGACAAGAAGTCTGACACATAGTCAACGCCTAGAGACGATGGTACAGGAGTATCTCCAAGTAAACATTGAAGCCACGACTGTGTCACTGTACCCTTGCTCTTTTTGGGCTTCCAATCTGGATAAATGGCCGGAGCTAGCCACTTACGCCTTGGAGATCTTGTCATGCCCCGCAGCCAGCGTTCTGTCTGAACGTGTGTTCAGCGCTGCTGGTGGTGTGCTGACAGATAAGCGCACGCGGCTCTCCACTGATAATGTAGACAGACTCACGTTCATAAAGATGAACAAATCATGGATCCGAAACGACTTTTCTACCCCTGTGTCATCCTGGGGAGAGTAAAAGCTTGATGATTGGTTAAAATCACCCTACCAACCGTTTTAAGCTTTCAAATTACTAATCATGTTTATCTGTATCTTGACTGGAAAATAATTTGGGCTTTGTAGCAGTGTGCAGCACTGATCCTATTAGGCCATCTATAATAAGCTTCACCAGATTTAAAATTAAAAATAATTTTTAGCTGCATCTAGCCCGGAAAATAATTTTGGGGATCCGAGATGCGCAAGACACATAAGTGCCTTCTTGCTGCACTACCTGCAGCATGACCCTCATATTGTCAGAATTCGAAGTAATCATGACTACTGGGTTGCCACACTCTTAGATCCCCCAAACTTTTCGATCAACCTTTTCATTTTAATAAAGACCAAAAAAATGGTCATTTTTGAAATTATAAGCATTAGCAGGTTGTTAGAAACGGAAATCAAACAGTTTTCAACTCAAAACTTTATTCTAGGTGATGTTACATTTTCACATAGGACCCCTTGTTCGAAAGGAGCTTCTGAACTCTCTCGTCCATTGAATTTGTCAGGTTTTGGATGGTTTCTGCTTCAATTGTTTTGCATGAGGACAGAATACCCTCCCAGAGCTGTTGCTTAGATGTGAACTGCCTCCCGCCATCATAGACACTCCTTTTAATGATGCTCCAAAGGTTCTGAATGGGGTAGAGGTCAGGGGAGCATGGGGGTCACACCATAAGTTTGTCCCCTTTTATGCCCATATCAGCCAGAGATGCAGATGTTTTATGTGCAGCATGAGATGGTGCATTATCATGCAGAAAAATGATCTTGCTGTGAAATACACGGTTCTTATTCTTGAACCATGGCAGGAAGTGCTGTTTGAGAAAATCCACATACATTATGGAGTTCATCTTTAGCGCCTTCAGGGATCCTAAAGGGGCCGACAATCTCTCTCCCCATGATTCCAGCCCAAAACATTACTCCACCTCCTCCTTGTTGGCGCTGTAGCCGTGTTTGCGTGGGGTGTCCATCAACCAGCCATCCTCCACTCCATTCATCTGGACCATCGAGCGCTGCACGGCACTCATCTATGAACAAAACAGTTTTGAAATCAGTCTTCATGTAATGTTTGGCCCACTGGAGCCGTTTCTGCTTGTGTGAAGTGGATAGAGGAGGTCGACAGGATGGCGTATGCACAGCTGCAAACCTCTGAAGGACCCTGCATCTTGTTGTTCGGGGGACGTTGGAGGCACAAGCAGCTTCAAAAACTTGTCTGCTGCTATGACAAGGCTTTTTTGCCGCTGCTCTTTCAACCTGACGTAATTGCCTGTAGGAAAGAGTCCTCAATTTGCCCTTATCAGCACGCACACGTGTGTACTGTGAATCAGCTACATACTTCTTGATTGCCAAGACACTTCATCCTGATCATCGCACAATGTTGATTGTAGTCATGCCTTGACCTAAACACTCCACAATTTGTTGCTTCTCAGCAGCCGACACATCCTTTTTCTTTCCCATTTTGGCAGAAAATGTAGGCTGCTTAATAATGTGAGAGAGCCTTCTTAAGTAGTCTTGCCTTTCATTGGACACACCTGCCAAACTAATTAGCACAGGTGTCTGCAATTGCTTACAGTGATATAAAGAGCCCTGACACACATCACCATCAATGAGTTTAACTGACAAACAAACAAATTCTTCCCTTATCACTCCTAAAGACTTTTTGCATAATAATTTGGAACGCGGTGTACATGTGCTTTTCCACAAAACACCAGTGGTTCACGTAGTGAATCTCACAGTTCTAACTTGCCAACCGTGGTCTGTATGGAATTGTTCAATAAAGGGCCCAAAATTAAGATAACATAGATGGGAGAGGTCTCTATGAATAGGAATTCCTAAGTATTTGATACCCTGTGAGGGCCAGGCAAAGGGAAAGTTGGACTGGATGGAATCCTATATGGATTTAGGGAGGGAGACATCGAGGGCCTCAGACTTCGCTGCATTGATTTTAAAATTTTACCATGTAACAAAGTGATCTATTTCAGCCATAACAGCAGGGATGGATATATGTGATTGAGTGATATATACTAGGACATCATCAGCAAATAGAGAGCACTTGTACTCGGTGCCTCCCACCTCAATCCACCTAATATTGGGGTTATGGCGAATTGATGAGAGCAGGTGCTCCGTCACTAGGATGTATAAGAGAGGGGACAGAGGACATCCCTGCCTTGTCCCATTGGTGATTGTGAAAGGTGATGAAAATGTTCTGACGCACCCCCTGGGCCTTGGGACACCCGGAGCCGGACCCTTTTTGGTGGATGCTGGTGGTTGTAGTCTTCGTGGCGGCGATCCGGTTCCGTGGCTCAGGGCGGTCAAACCAGTGGCGGAACTATTTATGTGGTTTTGATGTTTAAATGTCCGACTACGCCACCCGTGGATTGCGGTCAGAGTGAACCGCCGCTACAGGGCAGACCGCTAAGGCTGGTGTTGTGGGTGCAGCAGAGCGTAGCATAACTCCCCACGGGAGGAGTATAGCCTCAGGGCAGTGTATGCGGAGGATGGGGGTGATGGTGCAGGGCAGCAGCAGTAACGACACGGAGTCAGTGATGCAGTTCAGGGCCTTTACTCACAGTTCTTATTATCCAGACCACGTCTGCAGGTAACGGCTGCCCACGTCGTACTGTGCTCACCAGGTGAGGGGCTCAGACAACTCCCAGATAACTTTGGAGCGCTTCACAGGACCCCCTTTGTGTGTCCTTTGTCTGGCCTTTCTTACCAACACTTCTGTCCGGCTGCCTCGGGCCTCCTCTTGGTAAACTTGGCGCCAGTTTCCCTGACCCTATGTGGTGCCTTCCTAGCGGGTGGAGCAAGGGGCTGCGCCACATAAAATGTCAGAGCCTCCGGTTTCTAGCTGAGGGTCGTTTCCTGCCTCCACTAGTTCGGGGACCGGTCTCCCCCTTTGGCCTGACCCCTCCACGCAGGTGGATTCGGGCGTGCGGTGGCGACTCGCCCGTCCGCACCCCTGGGATCCCTTCATTCCTCGTTCCTGGAGCCTTCTCCGCTCCTCTTCCTTCCTTCTCCCTCTTGCAGGCCTGGGCCTCTGTTACTAGGCCCGCCTCCGGAGCAGAGCTCATGCAGAGCCCCTGCTCCCTGCCACTTCTGCTCAGACTTCTCTGCACTGAACTAAGATGGTGCCCACCTTTTATACTCCCTTCTCAATGCACCCAGGAACTGCTTCCTCCCTGCTCCTGCACTGCAGGGTTCCCCTTCCTCAGTGTTCCCTCCCCCCACTCCAGCCAGGGACAGGGACTGTCGTGCCCATCTCAGGGGCATATTGGTCGCCCTGCCCCACGGCAATGTGGTGTAATGCATGCAGGTGTCGGGTCCTGATCCACACTCCATCCTTATCTGAGAGTGAGATATCACACCTCTGGGTGAGGTGCAATACGTCTGTAGCAACCGAGCCCTCGGTGCTACAGTTCCATTTATCTTCAGCCTAGGTGACGTATTGTGATACAGGGCCGTGATTTTGGCTATAAAAGGGTCCCCTAGACCCCTACCCCAAGCTTTTTAAGAGAATCATATATGGCGTGCCAGGAGACTCTATGGAATGCTTTCTCAGCATCCAACGAGAGTATCTACTTACAAATTTTTAACTGCATCTAGCCCAGGAAATACTTTGTGCCTAGTAGCAGTGTCTGCTAGTCAGCGGATTATCCCGGCTGTTAAGCAAGCTACACCACCTGTAGTTTGGACACTTAATTTTTTCAAAGGAAATGCTTCGGGACCACGGGATACTCAGTGAAGAGCATCAGGAGGCACCCCAAGGCATAGGGGCTGGGACTGGCACTAGGATGCCTTGCGGTGGACAGCCGAGCTCGATCCTTATAAAAGCTTTTTAACTGCAGCAGCTTTAGTGGACGCTACTGGAGCTGGAATTACGCGGCTGCTGGCATGAGACTTGCCCTCCAATAGATCCTTGTAAATGGATTTAAAGTGTATTCATTCAAATTAGAGGGACAATTTAAATTAAAAAGCTTAGAGCTGCCTCCACCACAGGGGGGCTCTCTCGACCCACCAGCGGACAGGCACCAGTATTGGGAGAGGGGGGCTGGCCGTCAGGGTTCACCGCGGCTCTGGCACAAACCCGGCGACACGGAGGTGGCACGGGCAGGAGCGGACTGGCCGTCTCGGCTTCTCACTTTTTGGATTTTAGAAGGGCATGACATGCCTATATCTGTGTCTCCCCCTCCTTTTACTCCTCCACCTCTTTTCTTTTCGCATGACTATATGTACTTGTCACTTTTCCATGTGTTAGTTGTGTCTTCTGAGCAGTTTGTCAGCTTTTGGACACCTTTGAAGGTGTTTTCTATGTGTTTCTATGTGTTTTTGTTTGCCTGCCATTGGTTTTAACGGTGTTCGAAGGTGTTCGACGAACAGTTCGACGAACAGTTCGGCGAACACACGGGTGTTCGACGAACCGAACCGAACTCGAACACTACGGGGGTGGCTCAACACTAATAGTCATACCTTCCTACTAATTATATTGTAATTACATCTCAAAACGATGCAGCAATTAACATCATACAAATGATCCAAGTAAAAAGATTTCAGATTAGATTGGCAGACAGTTGGGCCAACATGAACAGCGTAATGTTTTCATAATCTCTGCTATGTTATCTCAGTGCATGTATTCTTTAGATTTAAACGCTTTAAGCAAAGTAGAATTTAGAAATATACAGGAGCAGTATTGGGGCATATTGTGCATTTTTTCTCCTATACAGTTATGGCCAAAAGTGTTTGCACCCTTGAAATTGTTCCAGAAAATGAAATATTTTGACACAGATTTTTTCTCTGTTTCTTTGGGTTGTTCCAATGCACCCAAAGGAAATAAACATGTGTATAACAAAACATGTGTAATTGCAATAATTTTCTGGTAGAAATACTTCATTTTCCAGAACAATTTCAAGGGTACCAATACTTTTGCCCATGATTTTATATGTGTTTTCTCCCGTTTTTGTTTGTCTATATATATAAAAGATTAAAGGGATTTATACTATTGGACATTGTCTTTTAACTGCTTCCAAACATGGCCAATTTCCGTATTTGAGTTTTCATTTTTCTTCTCCTTCTTCCAAGAGCCAAAACTTTTTTTCTTCCACATACACATATGTTGGCTTGTTTTTTGCAGGGCAAGTTCTACTTTTGAATAACCATTCATTTTACCACATAGTGTACTAAAAAATAAGAAAAATATCCAAGTGCGGTGAAAAGAACGCAATTTTGATTTTTTTTATTTAATTGAATTGTTTTACTGTGTATTGTACATTGTGTGTTAAAAATTACCTGACAACATAATTTCCTCATCAGTGCAATTACGGCACTATCAATCTTGTCTAGTTTTTTTAAATTATTTTAGTGGTGAAACAAATACCACATATGTGTATATTTTTCTTTTAACTATCTTTATTTTTAATAAGGGAAAAGGGGGGATGATTTAAACTTTTATGTTTTTTTTTCATTTATTTAAAAATATTATTTTTCTCTTTTCAATGTATTTATTAATCCCCTAGGTGACTTAAACCTGTGATCGTCTGATTGCTTTTGCTAATCAAAATCATTGTCTCCTTTGAAGCCTGGCCACAGACCCCATAGCAACCCATTGGCACCCATGATTGCATCACAGGGGCACTAATGGGTGCATAGAACGATGCGCCCCCATACCGGCCCAATGTTAATGCCGTCAGAGCTTGACAGGTTAACAGTAGAGGGCAGAGCTAAACTCTACCCGTAACTGTTAAAGGCAGGTCCTTGCTGTGTGTCACAGCCATTATCTGCCAGGTACAGGGGAGGTTCACACTGGTCATACACCCACTACCTTCTTGTGGTGTACATGTTTGGCGGTTGTTGTTAAAGGGTTAATTGGTTCATGACTCATTCAGGTGCAAAAGTTGATAGGAGCAGTGCCAGTCTTGGCTATAACAATTTTTTTTAATTTTTTCACATCCCTGGGCCTTTAAATAGGGGGTTATCCAGTAGAGGATAACCCTTTATCCTGGAGTAATTTTGTTTCATTAAATAAGCAGTATATTCGGTAACTATACTGGATGGAATTTGTATCTATAGAGCACTATACAAAAAAAAGACAGGTAAATCGGGAAATGTGCCTTTAGAATAAGATATTCATAAAATAATGTATCATGTTTTGAAAATCACTTTCTTTATTTAGTATATTCAGCTGTTGGATATCATTTTGAGAAATGATCTTACTTTTTCTGAGAACAGCCAACTTACTGGCGATAAAATGTGCAGCAATTCAAGCAATAAGTAATGACAGCTGCTGAATGGACACCAGAATTGTTCTGCTCCATTACTTTATCGTAACACAAAGCCAGTAAAATGGAGAAATAGTCCAAGCACACTGGCTATAACACTGCACAGAATAAAAAATGATTTGCTGCATAGTCTGTTCTGACTTTTACAAAAAAATCACATTCTACTGCATGATATTGCCAAAGCAAACTTTACCTTGAAAATATACAGTATTGGGTTCTGTGTGGATGTTGGTATTTAACATCATTTGCCTATTTAATATCAAGGATTGTCAGGTCAGTATCCCATGTAATATTTATGAATACTGGAACATGAAGTATTCTCATCTAATGTTGATTTCCTGCTGCCTGTTTGGGGAAACAATGCAATTCAAACCAATTTTCTCCTTGGATTTGTGTGGGATAGAAACTTTTTAGCAATGGGTATGCTTGGTGATGGGGAGTGTGGTCGTTACCTACCAACAAAAAGGCCAATGCAGGGTATGCTGATGACGCGCCCCCTGGGCCATATTCTTTAGGGGGAATATCCGGAGCCGGATCAGATGGGAGTTGTAGTCTCCCGAGTGGCTGTGACCCGGTCCGTGCCCAGGGTGTCAAACTCAGTTGTATGTGGCAGTCCTACAGATGTTATTAAGTTCTTTATTGTCGACTACGCCACCCGTTGTATTGCGGTCACTATGGCCGCCGCTGCAGCAGGGTCCGCTGAGGCTGATGGAGTTGGTGCAGCTTTTGATAGTATAACCCCCAACGGGTGGGGTATAGCCTCAGGGGGTCAGGTGCAGAGGATGGGGGTTGTGGTGGTGCAGCGTAGATGTAAAATGAAGACAGAGTCGGGTTGTGCAGTTTAGGGTATTTACTCACTGCTGATGTTCCGGTCACTCCAGCTTCAAGTGACCACCCGAGCCGTGCTGCGTCCACCAGGTCCTGGATCCAGCCAACCCCCAAGCAAGTCCGGAGCGTGACCCTGAGCTCTCCTTCTGTCCTTTCCTCTGGCCGTCCCCACTATTGATCCACCCAGGTCCAGCTCCCTCGGGCCTTCTGTTGGGAGACCCTTGGCCTTGGGTTCCCTGACCCTCCACGTGGTATGCCTTCGGGGTGGATGTGGTGGGTGGCCGTGGCAGACGCTGCCCACGGCCTCCGGTCTCTGGCTGGGGTGTGTTTTTGCCCCCACCAGCTTGGGTTCCGGTACCCTGATGCCGACTCTTCACCCGTGGATTGGATTTGGGGTCTCAGAGTCCTCTCTTCTGTTTCCCCCTCTGGGTCTCTCTTGCTTTCTCCTCTCTCTCTCTGGGGCTGCTCTGCTCCTCTGCTTCTTACTTCTCTGCAAAGACTGACTGACTCTGTTCTTTGATGGTGCCCACCTTATATACACCCTCTATGTGTGAGCTCAGGTGACCAGCACCCAATGAGCTCCTATCTTTACCCAGGCTGCTCCCCCTATCTGCCCCTACACTACTTGGGATGTTCCACCCCCCTCCCACTCCAGCCAGGAACAGACTCGGTCGTACCTGCACATTTCTAAGTGGGAGTACCGTCGGTCTGCTCCTCGGAAATGGGATGTGTGTAGTGCATGCAGCCTACCGAGCTCAGGTCCACACTCCATCCTTACCCGGGAGTGGAATATCACACCTCTGGGTTGAGGTGCAATACCCCTGTAGCAGCCGAATCCTCAGGGTGCTACATTCCCCCCTGGTAAATCACAGCACGTCCTCGGGCTGTAAGACATAAACAACACCAAAACATACAAAATTTTTTTTTCATATCAACAACATCGTATAAACATATAAAATAACATACATTAGCAGCAAAACATTCTTATAAAACATTCTCGTCGCCTCTGGCTCCTCCTCCGGTCACTGTGCAACGTGTGACCGGGTAAAGTGCGACAGTCTTTGGAACTCGTGGCTTTCCTATAAAACCGGTAGGGGGCGCTTTAGGACGCGCAACTATTTACAAGGGGTATGGCCGCTCTCAGTCCTCGGCCAGGTATTAGGGAGGAATGACCGCTCTCAGTCCTCGGTCAGTGGGATTTAGGGAAATACGGGTAACAGTTCACACTTGCTGGTCCCAACGGGGACTATATTAGCAACAGTAACAATTTCAGTTCACAGTGCCCCGACGGGCAACTATATACAGCTTCTACTCTGCTGTACTCAACGACGACGTCCTCCTGCTCTTTCTTTGTGGACAGTTTCAGTTTCAGACCCGCACAGTCCCGGTGGAAGGGGGACCATGTGCTGCACGGGGATTCCTTCTGGTCCGGCTCTTCTGCTCCGCGCTCCTTATCTGGGCTTGTTGTTCCCGGACCCGCCTCTCTCTCCGCTCCCTCTCGAAGTCCTCGAGCTGTTGGCGGCAGCACTCAGCACGCTCCGCTGCAGCTGCCCGAGTTTCTTGAGTGAACCCCATAAGATCTTCTCCGGTGGGGTCCCACTCAAACTGCGCTTCCGCTAGCGGGGGCGAGATCCTCTTCACGGGCTTTGGAGCCGGGATCAGGGGTTCATCCAGGGGTCTCTCTCTCCGGAGTCGGGGATGGTGGAACTCCGGTGGCCATATAAATGGCTGCCCATCCGGGCACGTGTGCTGGGCGTACAGGTCCTCTCCCAGATGCGGCACTCTTGGTCTTATGGGCGCGGTGGTGTTAGCGCCCGGGTTGCCCGGGCCTTGCGGCCAGGCCTGGGGTATCTGGAAGGTAAAGGGCACCGTAAGGACGGCGGCGCCCTGGGCTACTTGGCCCTGTGACCAGGCCGGGGGCTCCGCGGAGGTAGGGGGCGCTGTTGGTATTGCGGCGCCCGGGGGTTCTAGGCCTTGCGACCAGGCTGGTGGTACTTCCTGCTTGGTCACGCTCGGGGTCGAGGCGTGTGACGTCACAGGGGTCGCGGCTCCCGTTTGAGGCCTAGTCTGCGGCGGTGACGTTGCAGCGACGGGCACGGCAGGATAGACTTCGGGCTCTGCGACGGGGAGCTGGGGCAGGTACACGGTTTCCCGGTTTGGGGTATAGACGTCCCCTTTACCTGCCTCCACTCGTTCGGCTCCCTTCTCGGCGCCGTCTCCGGCCTTCAGTCCTCCTGCGCCATCCTCAGAGGCGGTCTGTCTCCTCGTCTCGGGTGGCGTGCTCCGCTGACGAGTTCTTGTCTGCTGGACCATCTCACGGCTCCATTCTGCTAACGTCTCTCGCTGCACCCGGGCCATCCTCCTTGCGAGGCCCTCCAGAGCGGTCTGTGCACACTCCCGGTCTCGGGGGAGCTGTGCTAGGACCTCCACTAGGCCT
Organism: Phyllobates terribilis; assembly: GCF_046119375.1. Lineage (NCBI taxonomy): Eukaryota > Metazoa > Chordata > Amphibia > Anura > Dendrobatidae > Phyllobates > Phyllobates terribilis. The sequence goes on from NW_027362771.1 coordinate 300,335,680, forward strand.
AGTGGGGTCGTTGTTTCCAGCAGGCTCCTGACCAACGGGTCGGTGCTGCTCTGCTCTCCTACAGTCGTCTCCAGCAGGCTCCTGGCCAGCGGGCCGGTGCTGCTCTGCTCTCCCTCCTCGGTTTCTAGCAGGCTCCTGGCCAACGGGCCGGTGCTGCTCTGCTTTCTCGCCATCTCCGGGTAAGCTCCTCCGATATTCTTCTCCAGGCTTCTTGCCTCCGGGTGCGCTCGCTCTAGACTGCTCCAAGCGGCACCCATCTTTGTTCTCTCCTTTCGTCTCCTCCCACCTCGAGGGCGGTCCCGGGGCCACTTGGTGACTGTCAGCTCCAGGGGCTGTTCTTTCACGCTGACAGACACCTCTAGCATCACAGTCTCTGTTGGTGGGGGCGGTTTCCACTTTTGGCGCCATTTTCGGTCCTAGCCCACGATGGGAGGTGGCCTCCTGCCACCCTCTGGCACGCCCATAATGGCGTCCGCTCTTCCAAGGCGGGAAACCTTTGGAAATGGCGGGAATCGCTTCCCCTTGGCGGGAAACTCTGCAGATGGCGGGAAAACGCTGTTAATGGCGGACAACCGGCTGGAATCGACTGGTGATGGGGTCCGATGGCGGGGACCCTCCGGAACCGGCAGGAGACTTCTTTTTGAGGTAAACTTGTTCTTTTCTTCAGGCACGCAGTACCCGGGTGTTGTGGGCACGTAATCCTGCCGACTACGCCAAAGTTGACGCGCCCCCTGGGCCATATTCTTTAGGGGGAATATCCGGAGCCGGATCAGATGGGATTTGTAGTCTTCCGAGTGGCTGTGACCCGGTCCGTGCCCAGGGTGTCAAACTCAGTTGTATGTGGCAGTCCTACAGATGTTATTAAGTTCTTTATTGTCGACTACGCCACCCGTTGTATTGCGGTCACTATGGCCGCCGCTGCAGCAGGGTCCGCTGAGGCTGATGGAGTTGGTGCAGCTTTTGATAGTATAACCCCCAACGGGTGGGGTATAGCCTCAGGGGGTCAGGTGCAGAGGATGGGGGTTGTGGTGGTGCAGCGTAGATGTAAAATGAAGACAGAGTCGGGTTGTGCAGTTTAGGGTATTTACTCACTGCTGATGTTCCGGTCACTCCAGCTTCAAGTGACCACCCGAGCCGTGCTGCGTCCACCAGGTCCTGGATCCAGCCAACCCCCAAGCAAGTCCGGAGCGTGACCCTGAGCTCTCCTTCTGTCCTTTCCTCTGGCCGTCCCCACTATTGATCCACCCAGGTCCAGCTCCCTCGGGCCTTCTGTTGGGAGACCCTTGGCCTTGGGTTCCCTGACCCTCCACGTGGTATGCCTTCAGGGTGGATGTGGTGGGTGGCTGTGGCAGACGCTGCCCACGGCCTCCGGTCTCTGGCTGGGGTGTGTTTTTGCCCCCACCAGCTTGGGTTCCGGTACCCTGATGCCGACTCTTCACCCGTGGATTGGATTTGGGGTCTCAGAGTCCTCTCTTCTGTTTCCCCCTCTGGGTCTCTCTTGCTTTCTCCTCTCTCTCTCTGGGGCTGCTCTGCTCCTCTGCTTCTTACTTCTCTGCAAAGACTGACTGACTCTGTTCTTTGATGGTGCCCACCTTATATACACCCTCTATGTGTGAGCTCAGGTGACCAGCACCCAATGAGCTCCTATCTTTACCTAGGCTGCTCCCCCTATCTGCCCCTACACTACTTGGGATGTTCCACCCCCCTCCCACTCCAGCCAGGAACAGACTCGGTCGTACCTGCACATTTCTAAGTGGGAGTACCGTCGGTCTGCTCCTCGGAAATGGGATGTGTGTAGTGCATGCAGCCTACCGAGCTCAGGTCCACACTCCATCCTTACCCGGGAGTGGAATATCACACCTCTGGGTTGAGGTGCAATACCCCTGTAGCAGCCGAATCCTCAGGGTGCTACACTGAGGTTTAGGCTACTGAAAAACATATCCATGTATGCTTGTTAACACAGAGGGATTTGTATTTGAAGTATTACTGTGAGTGAGGGCAACACACCAAGTTTTTCCCAGTTTAAATAAATAATATAATAAAGATATCACTCTTAGAATACTTTGGTCTTTTTTAGAATAAAAGTATTTACCTAGATTTTTCTGGATAATACAGTACCACAATATAATTTATTATTGTACATCATGCCCGATTTAAAGCACCACTCCAGATTTTTTTTATTTCACCATTGGAGTGGTGCTGAAAATCCAAGTCCCCTGCCCCTTGTCTGATACTCACCTTCCGGCATTTTCATCTGTTTTCGGCGCCGCTCCAGTCCCACTCCTTCAGTTTGTAACCTGCAGGCTACTCCAGTGTTTCATGGACCAAGCTGGAGGTCACTAATCATTGCAAGTCTGTGAGGGCCTCATTCTGGCTCTCATAGACTTGCATTGGGAGCTTGTGATGTAGCATCTAAATTATGGCCAGTGAAAAGCTGCGATCACAAGATGGCGCTACGGGATCGCACTGGCACTGAAAAATGGTGAAGAGTGCCGGAGGGTGGTTATATGACCAGGGGCAGGAGACTTAATGTTTAAAACACCACTCCAGTAACAAAGAAAATGACGGCACTTCCACTACAAGAAATACGTGTGAACAGGTGCTTACTAAGAGGAGCTACCTCCATGTACAATGAATAAACAAAGTAGCACTCTGTAACGCTAACGTTACAGAGTGCTACTTTGCTTGTTCATTAATTTAAAGCACCACCATAAAAAACGAAATGCTGAAGTGGTGCTTTAAAGAAATTCTCTTCTTTTATTTCAGCATCCTTGTTTGTATGATGGACAATTTGTGAATTTGTGATGTGATTATGTTTGATTATGATAGGTATCTAAATCAAATTTATAATTAAAATTAGTACTCAATGGGCAATCACAATTATATGAAGTACCGTATTACATGTATTGTATTGATGAACCTGTATTTGATATGTAGTCATGCTTGGCAACTTTCAAGCAAGATGATGCTGGAGGACTGAATGGTCCCCGATTTATCATTTGTAGTTTTTTTTTAAAGTCACTTTTCTGTTTTGTTTTATGGTATTCGATATGTTTTTGTGCCAAATTCTTCAAAATGGCATTCACGGTTCCCAAATTTTGTGGAAAATATTAAATGGTGCTTATTTTTGTCTTTAATCCTTTTTTGCAGCTTCTTAGCGCAAATTGTCATACATTTTGCAAAATAGAACAAAAAGATTGTGACAACATATGTCTTATATAAAATCACTCCAAAAGTGGATAGGAGTACATTTGCGCCAATTTTTTTTGAATCAGGCAAAAACATCTTTAAACTCTAAACTCCACCCTTAGTGGCGAACTTAAAAAAAAATTAGAATAATAAAATACATTTTAAAAAAAGGTGCAAATTAGAAGAATTAAGGGCAAATGAAAAATAGCGATACAAATAAAAGCTGCAAATGCAAAGATGGATTGGCCACTATATCTTGTTGTGGCCAGATATTTTTCCTCATAACCCTTCTTTTTTCAGACTCATAGACCGATAATATAGTCCTAAAGGGGACCATCACTGGTATGAACCCAGGCTAATCTAATGCGTCCACTTTTCCGAAAAACCTATAGAATTTAGGGCACAGTCAGACGGCCTTATAACACAGACGACGATCACATTACAGTGCACTGACTGACCGGCAGCTCTCCTAACCGGATCGTGACAGATGTATATAAATTCCTGTTGTCACACTTGGGTCAGGAGAGTGGCCGGCCAGTCTGAGCATTGTTTTGTGATCTTCATCCGTGATATACGGCAGTATGACTGAGCCCTTATATTTACAGTCGATTGTGAATTCTGAAAAATATATATATATTTTTTTTAAAAAAGAGCACATTCAATGTTCTTCCTTTTTATTCAAAGTTGCTTAATCTGTTTAGTGAATATATGAATATAATATACCATTCTAAGCTTTCTCAATTCAGCATTAAAATGAATGTGGAGAAAAATATGTAACTGTTTAAACTACTTTTTTATATTTTCTAAAATGTCATTTAAATTGTTCCACTTGGGCCAGGAAGATATCACTTATTGTTAAAAAAAATGGAAAAGGAAATTGTCTTAATAAGATATCCCGGCAGCTGAGACCTGCACAGGTCTTTGAAAGGATAAAATGGATACCACTTGTTGAAGTATGACTTATGCTGAATTCGGAGCAATCAATGGCTACAGAAATGACTGATGTTCAGACACTGTATTGATTTTAAAAGTAGATTTCACTTCTAAGTTCTGAAGTGACTTTTAAAGCTCTTGATAAATGCAGCCGCTACTTTTGATCTACAGCAAATTTCCGGAGTGGGGGAGCTAAATGTAATGTTTTTCAAAGCTTTATACAGAGATTAAATCAATTATAGAAGCTCCTGCAAAGGTTTTTGAACGAACACATATGCACAAGTAAATCGCTTAGGCCAAATTCATACTTCCATGTTTTTTAACTGAGAGCAGACCCAGACCCATTCATATATTTGGGTTTGCTCTGCGAATTTGACCAATCTTAGACATGTCTCTGTTTTTTTTGTGGCTTATAGGTCTACTCCCTAAATGGACATGTGATTTGCACCCATAAATTATCATATGCCTGTGTGTTTGAAAATTGCAAATGTGATTAGTGCTTTAAGGAATGTCAACATATTAATATTACAGTTATAATAGCAGATGATGTCCTCATCTCACTTATCACCACTGCTTCTTGTTTAAATCTATGTACAGTACAGACCAAAAGTTTGGACACACCTTCTCATTTAAAGATCTTTCTGTATTTTCATGACTTTGAAAATTGTACATTCACACTGAAGGCATCAATACTATGAATTAACACATGTGGAATTATATACTTAACAAAAAAGTGTGAAACAACTGAAAATGTCTTATATTCTAGGTTCTTCAAAGTAGCCACCTTTTGCTTTGATGACTGCTTTGCACACTCTTGGCATTCTCTTGATGAGCTTCAAGAGGTAGTCACCGGAAATGGTTTTCACTTCACAGGTGTGCCCTGTCAGATTTAATAAGTGGGATTTCTTGCCTTATAAATGGGGTTGGGACCATCAGTTGTGTTGTGCAGAAGTCTGGTGGATACACAGCTGATAGTCCTACTGAATAGACTGTTAGAATTTGTATTATGGCAAGAAAAAAGCAGCTAAGTAAAGAAAAACGAGTGGCCATCATTACTTTAAGAAATGAAGGTCAGTCAGTCCGAAAAATTGGGCAAACTTTGAAAGTGTCCCCAAGTGCAGTTGCAAAAACCATTAAGCGTTACAAAGAAACTGGCTCACATGGACCACCCCAGGAAAGGAAGACCAAGAGTCACCTCTGCTTCTGAGGATAAGTTTATCCGAGTCACCCGCCTCAGAAATCGCAGGTTAACAGCAGCTCAGATTAGAGACCAAGTCAATGCCACACAGAGTTCTAGCAGCAGACACATCTCTACAACAACTGTTAAGATGAGACTTTGTGCAGCAGGCCTTCATGGTAAAATAGCTGCTAGGAAACCACTGCTAAGGACAGGCAACAAGCAGAAGAGACTTGTTTGGGCTAAAGAACACAAGGAATGGACATTAGACCAGTGGAAATCTGTGCTTTGGTCTGATGAGTCCAAATTTGAGATCTTTGGTTCCAACCACCGTGTCTTTGTGCGACGCAGAAAAGGTGAACGGATGGACTCTACATGCCTGGTTCCCACCGTGAAGCATGGAGGAGGAGGTGTGATGGTGTGGGGGTGCTTTGCTGGTGACACTGTTGGGCATTTATTCAAAATTGAAGGCATACTGAACCAGCATGGCTACCACAGCATCTTGCAGCGGCATGCTATTCCATCCGGTTTGCGTTTAGATGGACCATCATTTATTTTTCAACAGGACAATGACCCCAAACACACCTCCAGGCTGTGTAAGGGCTATTTGACCAAGAAGGAGAGTGATGGGGTGCTACGCCAGATGACCTGGCCTCCACAGTCACCAGACCTGAACCCAATCGAGATGGTTTGGGGTGAGCTGGACCGCAGAGTGAAGGCAAAAGGGCCAACAAGTGCTAAGCATCTTTGGGAACTCCTTCAAGATGGTTGGAAGACCATTTCCGGTGACTACCTCTTGAAGCTCATCAAGAGAATGCCAAGAGTGTGCAAAGCAGTCATCAAAGCAAAAGGTGGCTACTTTGGAGAACCTAGAATATAAGACATATTTTCAGTTGTTTCACACTTTTTTGTTAAGTATATAATTCCACATGTGTTAATTCATAGTTTTGATGCCTTCAGTGTGAATGTACATTTTTCATAGTCATGAAAATACAGAAAAATCTTTAAATGAGAAGGTGTGTCCAAACTTTCGGTCTGTACTGAAGGTCCTTTGCCACTCTCCATGGTTCTCTAGCAACAAGGAAGGGTATGTGACTGGATGATCGGCCATACGGACCTATGTCTTTTGCATCCCGTTATTGCCTGCTGTGGTTATCCACTCCAGAGGAGGAACCATGGAGGCTAGCGAGATTCCAAGGCAGATTGAGAAAAAAAGAGGCAGCAATAGAATTTTTTTCTTTAGAACTTGTGGTGTGCTTTTTAAAAAAAGAAAAAAAAAATCAGGGGTGCAGTAACTGACCGAAGTTTTATCATAAAACGTACAAAATATTAGGATTTTGTACTACATCCAAGTCTATTGGTAGAACACGAGTTTAAGGGGTTTGGTTATTCTAGATTGAAATGTTTTTAAATTAAAGTGATAATGATGATACTTTTTTTCTTATGCATGATTCACCCAATAGGAAGGAGTGAAAAGCACCAAAACAATGAAAATAGCCCAATAATTAGAAAAATAGAAAAAACTTTATTCAATGTCAAATGTCAAATAAATATACAAACACATATAACAACAAAAATCGATATACAATAGCGTAAAAAGATATAAAAAAAAAAAAGCAAAACATGACACGGAGTGTGACTATAATATGGAGAGTGTCCGTTGTTTGAAACTAAAGTAAAGTGGACAAGATGCTGCGCTATATAAATCAGGTGTACATATGAACAATGTTTGATCAAAAGCAAAGCAGCATGATCACCATGGACAAATAGTCAAATGTCCTCTCCCTACAATATATCCATAAGAATGTAAGATAAAGGTCATTATTACCTCTGGGGGGTGAGAAGAGAACAGAACACACACCATGTGTATATCCCCGACGCGCATTTCGGCACTGCGTGCCTTCCTCAAGGGGACTGCTCAGGTATCACAACTGGTCATTTAAATAGTATATTATGTGAATCACGGGGGGCGGATACTACCAGTCACGTGACCAGGTCACCATGCGAACCAAAACGCTACCCAGAATACCTCATAGTTCCTGTCACGTGACCGGTCACCATATAAACCACATCGCTACCCAGAGATGCCTCGCGATGGACCGGAAGTGACGCAGAGAGCGTCGCCGTTACCCAGACACCGGACTCCGACGGCATCGCGGCTGATAGCCCATGGATGCCGAGGGGAATGCAGCGTGTGAGGACAGCGACGCCCCGCGTACATGGTCCAGGTACATACACTACCAAAAGTGCGCAACGTCACCCATCAAAGGAAAAGGCAAGACCATTCACATGAAAACCGGGACCAGAACAATACATATAGATACATACTGTCAGTGATTATACACATCAATACGCTTATAATGCAAGATATCAAGATGATGGAGAACAAGGGGGATATGTAATACAAACAATGCATGTATATATATCAAGGACGGATCTGCACTACAACAATGCATGTACATAGATCAAGGACGACATTGTCACATATATCCCCTAGACTACATGTGTATCCATCAACATTGTCCATCACGCACATGCACACACACCATGGTTCAAACAAGAAATGTCCAAATATATATCTTCCTGAACTCAATGCGTGTATATACATGTATGTATGTTATGCAAAAAGGTGCAAATACTTAGAATCATATAATAGAACACTTTTAGACATGATAAGAAAATACATTTATGCAAAACGGAAGGAAGCAATATGTGTTTCATGGGATGGATGGTTTCTTGTTGATTTCCCCTCAGCAAGGGTGATGTTGCACACAAAGTATCTATAAGACCATATGCTCGACCTGAGCAGAAACGATGATTGCCTGCTGAAAGATATATATACCATTAAAAATCAATACATAAAAATCCACCTTTAAAAATAATACGCAACTGTGTATGTTGAATAAATGACTGCACAATACATATAGCAGCAGGTAAAACCTTACAGGAAAGGTGCAAAGCTATTGTCCTCATTCAACCCATCCGGATATAACGTTTTTAAGGTCCAGATCCACTTTGTCTCAGTTTGGGCCAGTCTTTGAGAGACTGGACCACCACGTATACCTGCGGTTACTATATCTATTCCTTTTACTTTCAGCAATTTAGCGTCACAGTGATGATGTAATTTAAAGTGTCTCGGAAGAGTTTTTAACAATGTGACATCATTTTGCTCTGCTGCGGCTATAATTCCAAGGACATGTTCGCACACCCGTGTCTTTAAGCACCGTGTAGTCATCCCCACGTAGATAAGGCCACAGGGGCATGTGGCGTGATAGATCACATTCCGTGATGTACATGTAATGTGTTTTTTTATCTCAAAGGACTGTGTGCCCGTGGAATCAATAAATGTATTGCTTCTGACCACATTTTTTTTTTTAAATATCTTTTTACGCTATTGTGTATCGATTTTTGTTGTTATATGTGTTTGTATATGTATTTATTGTCTCCCCAAACTCTCTGTTGTCTGACATTGAATAAAATTTTTTATATTTTTCTAATTATTGGGCTATTTTCGTTGTTTTGGTGCTTTGCACTCCTTCCTTTTGCTATATATTAACGATGGCCCCTATATAATCCGACTAGTAGAATGCGACAACATTGTTATACCATATACTTCTTAGTGGCATTCCTAAGTCTGATTCTAATTCTTTTCTTTCATGATTCACCCACTATATATATAGACTTACAGGTGACGTTCTCTCTGATTAGAATCATTCAAATTTCCTATCCTTTCCATCAGGACCAGACTGCAATGATAATTCCTTCCAGGCATAATTCATGTGCAAAATTTTCAACAAAGACACATTTCACTTACCACTAGTGATGAGCGAGCATGCTCGCCACTATTCATTACATGCCCGAGCATTACAGTACTCAAGATACTCATTACTTGGCGAGTATTTTTTTAATGTTCAGGTGGGAGCTTGGGTACTCGTTCCCCATGTTTGGCGCATATTAGGCATCCAATTGCTATGCAGGAATAGCATGACAGTCACTTAATGCCGTAGCCATGTTGGTTGTGGCTAGAGATGAGCGGTGTTCGACTAGAACTGTTCGCCAATCTCAAATTCGAGCTGTTTTGGGCGGTGCTCAACGAACGCTAACGATTTGCAAAAAATTCGGCTGTTCGAGGTTATGTTCGATAACTGTTCGTGCACCAAAAGCGTGTCCTGCATGTCTGGCGCTATTTAGAGCACCAATTATGCAGGGATTGTCTGCCACTCACTGTAATGCCACAGCCATGGTGGTTGTGGCATTACAGTGGTTGCCCAAATCGATGGGAACAGTGCTCACAGTGAAACATGAAAAGCTGGCAATTCAGCAGCGGCATTCACCGGTACCCGACAATTTAGAACAGAAAGAATAGAGTATCACACATAGATTAGATAGATAGAAACATGTCAGTCACATATATAAGAAGTACAATGACAGTGTTGGTTACTGTACTTGTCATTTAGTGTTAAAGGATTTATTAAAAAAAATAATAGTGTTTTCATGCACCGTCTCTTTAAAAAAGCCGGCTGGCAATTCAGCATCGGTACCCGACAATTTATAACAGAAAGAATAGAGCATCACACATAGATTAGATACATAGAAACATGTCAGTCACATATATAAGAAGTACAGTGATAGTGTTGATTATTGTACTTGTCATTTATTGTTAAAATAAAGGATTTATTAAAAAAAAAAATTGGCGTGGGGTTCCCCGTAATTTTAGTCTCTAGCGAAGGTTAAGCAGACGGCTGGGGCAGATGTTTGAAGCCTGGGAAGGGGGTAATACCCACGGAGCTTCCCAGGCTACTAATATCAGCCCCCAGCTGAATACCTAGCCTTTACTAGCTATTAAAATGGGGGACCTGCCAAAAAATGATGTGGGGTCCTCCCTATTTTAACAGCTAGCAAAGGCTAGGCAGACAGCTGGGGGCTGATATTAATAGCCCAGGAATGGTGCCATGAATATTGGCCCCCTCCCAGGATAGAAACACCAGCCGTCAGCCGCCCCAGAAATGGCGTATCCATAGGATGCACCAATTCTGGCACTTAGCCTCACTCTTCCCACTGCCCTGTAGCAGTGGCAGTGGGGTAATAGGGCTGGGTTTGATGTCAGCTTATAATGCCAGCTGACATCAAGCCCAGGTTAGTAATGGAGAGGCGTCTATAAGACACCCCCATTACTAACCCCATAGTAAAAGTTAAAAAACCCACAAACACCCAGAATAAAGTCCTTTAATTGAAATAAACACACAATTCTTTATTGTTCTAAATTAAACCATACTTACCATCACGCCCATTCCAGCTGAATCCAATGTCTTCTGCAATAAAAGTAAAATAATAAAGCAATATCATCCTTACCTTTCCATGGTTCCCACGACAGCTTCAGCTCTGCTACATTCACATGACAGGCTGGATCGCAGCCGAAAGCTGCCATCCAGCTTGCCATGCCGCAGACAATGAGAAGCGCAGGCATGCTTGTGCTCCTCAGTGTCTCGCTGTGGCGGCATAAAAATGAGCCGAGGTCATGTCCAATGAACTCAGCTCACCTCATGCACGTCACTGACAGCGTGGGAAAATTAACCTTCACTAGAGACTAAAATTACGGGGAACACCACGCCAATTTTTTTTTTAATAAATCCTTTATTTTAACACTAAATGACAAGTACAGTAATCAACACTATTACTGTACTTCTTATATATGTGACTGACATGTTTCTATGTATCTAATCTATGTGTGATGCTCTATTCTTTCTGTTATAAATTGTCGGGTACCGAGGCTGAATTGCTGGCCGGCTTTTTTAAAGAGACGGTACATGAAAACACTAATATTTTTTTTAATAAATCCTTTAACACTAAATGACAAGTACAGTAAGCAACAATGTCACTGTACTTCTTATATATGTGACTGACATGTTTCTATCTATCTAATCTATGTGTGATACTTTATTCTTTCTGTTCTAAATTGTCGGGTACCGGTGTTTGCCGCTGCTGAATTGCCGGCCGGCTTTTTTAAAGAGAGTGTCTTCTGAGCAGTTTGTCAGCTTTTGGACACCTTTGAAGTTGTTTTCTATGTGTTTCTATGTGTTTTTGTTTGCCTGCCATTGGTTTTAATGGTGTTTGATGGTGTTCGACGGTGTTCTAAGGTGTTCGACGAACAGTTCCACGAACATCCCGGTGTTCGACGAACCGAACCGAACCCGAACACTACGGGGGTGGCTCAACACTAGTTGTGGCATTACAGTGATAGGTTGCAGGCATAGCTTCATCGGGTCTATATAAGACCCGGGACCCTATGCTCGTCATAGTCTACCAGTCAAAGAGGCAGAGTAGGGAGAGCTGCAGCTGAGCACGGAAGAGAATTGGTGGTTATTTTAAAAAGAGATTCCTCACCACAACTATAAATCTACTCTAACAGTCTTTGTAAGAACTCATTCTGAAGAATATTAATCCTGCTGATAGCACTAGTTAGGCAAAATTTGTGGCGAGCTAGTATAGTACACAATAGGGTCCATTGCACGTTCATTCTGCTGCTGTAACTTCTAACAATAACCCTAGATATCAGGCTAATAATATTCTTTTTACTCCTAATCCTGATACTTTTGGTGAAAAGCAGTATAATACATAATTTTACTGCTCCATTTGCTTGTTGGCAGCATAAAGTCAGATTTGATTGATTTGAACAGCATTAATGTATTGTGGAAGCAGAGAAACTTGCCCATCATCTCAGGTGGTCAAATATTACTGCAGTTTTAATCCTGATTTTTTTGGAAGCTGCAAAATATTATACTCCATTTAAAGTCTGCTACTTGTGTGTCCAAAAAATGGTGCTTCTCACAAAATTAGAATATCATCAAAAAGTTAATTTATTTCAGTTCTTCTATACAAAAAGTAGTGAAACTCATATATTATATAGAGTCCTTACAAACAGAGTGATCTATTTCAAGTGTTTATTTCTGTTAATGTTGATGATTATGGCTTGCAGGCAATGGAAACACAAAAGTCATTATCTCAGTAAATTAGAATAATTTACAAAAAACACCTGCAAAGGCTTCCTATGCATTTAAAAAGGTCCCTTAGTCTGTTTCAATAGGCTCCACAATCATGGGGAAGACTGCTGACTTGAAAGATGTCCAGAAGGCAGTCATTGACAAACTCCACAAGGAGGGTAAGCCACAAAAGGTCATTGCTAAAGAAGCTTGCTGTTCACAGAGTTCTGTATCCAAACATATTAATGGAAAGTTGAGTGGAAGAAAAATGTGTGGTAGAAAAAGGTGCACAAGCAACCGGGATAACCGCAGCCTTGAAAGGATTGTTAAGAAGCGGCCATTCAAACATTTGGGGGAGATTCACAAGGAGTGGATTGCTGCTGGAGTCATTGATTCAAGAGCCACTATACACAGGATCCAGGACATGGGCTACAAGTGTCACATTCCTTATGTCAAGTCACTCATGAGCAATAGACAACCCCAGAAGCGTCTTACCTGGGCCAAGGAGAAAAAGGCCTGAACTGTTCAGTGGTCCAAGGTCTTGTTTTCAGATGAAAGTAAAATTTGCATTTCATTTGGAAATCAAGTTCCCAGAGTCTGGAGGAAGAGAGGAGAGGCACACAATCCAAGCTGCTTGAGGTCTGGTGTGAAGTTTCCACAATCAATGATGGTTTGGGGAGCCATGTCATCTGCTGGTGTAGGTCCACTGTGTTTTATCAAGACCAAAGTCAGCACAGCCGTCTAGCAGGAAATTTTTGAGCACTTTATGCTTCCCTCTGCCGACAAGATTTTTGGAGATGGAAATTTCATTCTCCAGCAGGACTTGGCGCCTGTCCACACTGCCAAAAGTACCAATCCATGGCTTAAAAACAACTTGGTCAAGAACTACAGGAATTGCCTGACCTCTGCAATTGCAAACAAAGATTTCTGTACCAAATATTAAGTTTTGTTTTTCTATTGTATCAAATACTTATTTCATGCAATAAAATGTAAATTAATTATATAAAAACATACAATGTGAATTTCTGGATTTTTTTAAGATTCTGTCTTTCACAGTTGAAGTGTACCTACAATACAAATTACAGACCTCTTCATTCTTTGTTGGTGAGAAAATTTGCAAAATTGGCAGTGCATCAAATACTTATTTTCCCTACTGTATACTAAAAATGCCTTCTGATTCCCACATAAATAGTAATATTTCCCTCTGTTCTCCTCATAAATGCTCATAATGCTCCTTAATCCCAACATATACAATGGGTGAAATATGTATTGAACACGTCATCAATTTTCTAAGTAAATATATTTCTAAAGGTGCTATTGACATAAAATTCTCACTAGATATGAAAAACAAATGATCCAGTCCATACAGACAAAGAAATCAATCCATAGGTGTCCATAAATTACGTTATGTGTAATAATGAGAAATGACACAAGGAAAAAGTATTGAACATGCTTGCTGGAGTTAATTTAATACTTTGTACAAAAGCCTTTGTTGGTGAAGACAGCTTATTCTCAACCAATGCCATCGGTATGTTTTGCAACAATAAGAATGCGAAGGACTTGAGACATTTCACTGATTTTACCCATCATGACATGTTTCTTGCGTGGCACCTTGGTAATGAGACACCTTTTTATAAGCCATCAGTTGAACCAGCTGATATTATTTTTCAATATGTTGCAGGATTGCTTTATAATTACTGATAGATTTCAGCTGGTATCATGACTTTCCATGGATTTTGGCACCTCTCCTTCTTCCTGTGTTACATTCTTTCTCACGGTATAATTTCTCATTATTACACATGACTTATGTTATATTGCATAAAACATGCCTTTCTTTAAGAAAAAGGTAGTTGTAAGTGAATCTTTTGAGATTTCAGGTTGGGAACAGAATCCCTATAATATTTTGGCAGCCATATGGTCCCACAGTGTTGGTTTGAATGAACCAATGTCTGAAGGATGCTGAACCTGTTGATGTAGTTGCATGCTTGCAGAAAGTGAAAGTAGAAAAAGGTAAAGAGTTGGGTGCTACTGGTAGGCATGGATGGAACCTCTTGTCTGCATATAGAAAACAGCAGGAGGAAAGAATACGTATGTTAACAAAAGTTCGGGAATTGGAAAGACAGTTGTGGGGGGCACAGAATGCATTGGTTATAGCCCAGTGTCAGAATAAGTTATTAATGGACAGATATGATGGATATCAGCATGTTGCAAAAAAGGTTGCTGTACGTGTAGCCCAGTATAAATGTGAAAGGAGGCGAGGGGAAGTTAATAAAAAGAAAGTAGCTTTGGCCAAAGCCAAAGCAGGGATAGAGTGGAACTCTGATCAGTGGGATGGTGATGTATGGGATTCAACTGACTCCGAAAACATCACAGATCCAGAGTCTGAGGATGAATATTTTTGTGGGGAGAGGGATTGATCCTCCTATTAACCCAGTGAAAGTTCATCCCATATATCAGAGACAGATTGTAGAGACCGCTACAGGTAAACAGAATAAGAATGTGGTTGAGGATTATAATCAGCAGGAGCTTAATGACCTTCATGATCGTTTTATTCAACAGCCAAATGAACCTTTGGTAGCTTGGAAAGTCAGATTATGGGAGATGGGGGACCATGGAGTGCAGGTGGATGCTGTGGATGGCCCAAAGTTTGTCCAACACAGTCATAAGCAGTCATGAACCTGTAGTGAAGGAGGCATTCCGTACTTTGACAATTCAGCAACCATATGTAGTGTGTACAGTCATGGGCAAAAGTTTTGAGAATGACACCAAAATTATATTTTCACATGATCTGCTGGCCTCTGGTTTTTATTAGTGTTTGTCTGATGTTTATATCACATACAGAAATATAATTGCAATCATATTATGAGTACCAATAGGTTATATTGACAGTTAGAATGAGTTAATGCAGCAAGTCAATATTTGCAGTGTTGCCCCTTCTTCTTCAAGACCTCTGTAATTCTCCCTGGCATGCTCTCAATCAACTTTTGGACCAAATCCTGACTGATAGCAGTCCATTCTTGCATAATCAATGCTTGCATTTTGCCAGAATTTGTTGGTTTTTGTTTGTCCACCCGTCTCTTGATGATTGACCAGAAGTTCTCAATGGGATTAAGATCTGGGGAGTTTCGAGGCCATGGACCCAAAATCTCTATCTTTTGTTCCATGAGCCATTTAGTTATCACCTTTGCTTTATGGCAAGGTGCTCCATCATGCTGGAAAAGGCATTGTTGGGAGCCAAACTGCTCTTGGACGGTTGGGAGAAGTTGCTCTTGGAGGACATTCTGGTACCATTCTTTATTCATGGCTGTGTTTTTAGGCAAGACTGTGAGTGAGCCGATTCCCTTGGCTGAGAAGCAACCCCACACATGAATGGTTTCAGGATGCTTTACAGTTGGCATGAGACAAGACTGGTGGTAGCGCTCACCTCTTCTTCTCCGAATAAGCTGTTTTCCAGATGTCCCAAACAATCGAAAAGGGGATTCATCAGAGAAAATGACTTTGCCCCAGTCCTCAGCAGTCCACTCCCTGTACCTTTTGCAGAATATCAGTCGGTCCCTGATGTTTTTTCTGGAGAGAAGTGGCTTCTTTGCTGCCCTCCTTGAAACCAGCCCTTGCTCAAAGAGTCTCCGCCTCACAGTGCGTGCAGAAGCACTCACACCAGCCTGCTGCCATTCCTGAGCAAGCTCGGCACTGCTGGTAGTCCGATCCCGCAGCTGAAACAGTTTTAAGATACGGTCCTGGCGCTTGCTGGTCTTTCTTGGGCGCCCTGGAGCCTTTTTGACAACAATGGAAGCTCTCTCCTTGAAGTTCTTGATGATGCGATAGATTGTTGACTGAGGTGCAATCTTTGTAGCTGCGATATTCTTCCCTGTTAGGCCATTTTTGTGCAGTGCAATGATGGCTGCACGTGTTTCTTTAGAGATAACCATGGTTAACTGAAGAGAAACAATGATACCAAGAACCAGCCTCCTTTTAAAGTGTCCAGTGATGTCATTCTTACTTAATCATGACTGATTGATCGCCAGCTCTGTCCTCATCAACACCCACACTTGTGTTAATGGATCAATCACTAAAACAATGTTAGCTGCTCCTTTTAAGGCAGGACTGCAATGATGTTGAAATGTGTATGGGGGTTAAAGTTCATTTTCTGGGCAAATATTGACTTTGCAAGTACAGTAATTGCTGTTAAGCTGATCACTCTTTGACATTCAGGAGTATATGAAAATTGCCATTACAAAAAATGAAGCAGTAAACTTTGGAAAAATTACTATTTGTCTCATTCTCAATACTTTTGGCCATGACTGTAGTATGCTTGATGTTGTGGCCATGGCATTGCAGCATAAATAACCATATGAGGTGGACTGGCTTTCCTTGAAAGATTGTGGTCAGAGGTTGAAGGAGGAGGTTATGAAAAATGCTATTTCAGCAAGCACCTATGATGATTATATGCAAGTTGCTGTAAGTGTATCTTTTAGAAATGGTATCATTAGAAATGCTCATCCAGCTTATAAACATATCATGATGAGACTAATGGTAAATCAGACTAGGAAAACGGGAAAACTATCGCAAGTACATTGGAGCCAATTAGACAGTTAGGGGATCTGGGAGATTGGGGTCCCAAACAAAAGAGTAATTTTCCCTCTGAAAAGCAGCGTGACGATGTCAAAAGTAGTTAAAATCCTAGATCCCGTATTACCCGGACAGATATGTTTATGGCTTTGATAAAGGATGGTGTCCACAAAGATAAAATAGACGGTATTCGTACTGACTAGGCATGAGCGAACATTTCAATGTTTGGTTCGGAAAAGTTCACCGAACAAATTGATATTCACTGAATTTATTCTCCGAATGCTAGTCGAACATTTCCGAATCCCATAGGAGTCAATGGGGGGGATCAAAAAATGCATAGACAACACCTAGAAATGGGACCAAAAGTTGCGAAAACACATCAAATTAGGTGTAGACACCAGGGAAGTGCCATCAATTGACCCAGAGTACAAGTACTATAATTATTATTTCTGTGACAGAGACATTTATTCAGTTACGCTTTACATGTCAAAAGGGGTCACCGACTGATACAACAGGAGAGAGGACCCTGCCTGCGAGAGTGCACTGTCACGGACGTGGTTTATGGAACCACTGTGCTACGGACCCTGGAGAGCCTGGAGGGGGGTGACTAAACGAGCACTGGACTGTTCACTACAGCCTCTGATGGTGAGGTTAGACTTGGCTCCCTATGAACGCCAGGTGCCACTCCAGGACAGACCAACGGACGCGCAGCAGCTGGACCCAGTAGGACAGACTAGATGGTGCAGCAGGCAGAGTCAGTATCAGAGTGCAGCAGGCAGAGTCTGTATCAGAGTGCAGCAGGCAGAGTCTGTATCAGGAGTGCAACAGGCAGAGTCTGTATCAGGAATGCAGCAGGCATAGTCTGTATCAGGAGTGCAGCAGGCAGAGTCTGTATCAGGAGTGCAGTAGACAGAGTCTGTATCAGAGTGCAGCAGGCAGAGTCTGTATCAGAGTGCAGCAGGCAGAGTCTGTATCAGAGTGCAGCAGGCAGATTCTTTATCAGAGTGCAGCAGGCAGAGTCTGTATCCGAGTGCAGCAGGCAGATTCTGTATCAGAGTGCAGCAAGCAGAGTCTGTATCAGAGTGCAGCAGGCAAAGTCTGCATCAGAGTGCAGCAGGCAGAGTCTGTATTAGGAGTGCAGCAGCCAGAGTCTGTATCATGAGTGCAGCAGCCAGAGTCTGTATCATGAGTGCAGAAGTCAGAGTCTGTATCAGGAGTGCAGCAGCCAGAGTCTGTATTAGGAGTGCAGCAGCCAGAGTCTGTATCAGGAGTGCAGCAGCCAGAGTCTGTATCAGGAGTGCAGCAGGCAGAGTCTGTAGCAGGAGTGCAGAAGGCAGAGTCTGTAGCAGAAGTGAAGCAAGGACTGGTACGCAACCTTACACAACTTGGACTAAAGAACAGGAAGTTTCCACTGCAGCCAACCCAATAGATGGAGACCCAATCAGGATTCCCCACATTTAAATAAATTAGTGGCAGACACTAGCAATGTCTAATCAAATTTCACTACTGTAGAAATAGTGTAAATAAGACCCACACCTCTTCCAGTATAGCCAAACCAGGAGATGGAGACGTAACCAGGAGTGTTCACATTGCCCTAAATGAGGGCCTAACACCACCAAAGTGGCATAAATGTCATCAGAGTTTAACGCAGACCCATACCTGTCCCACTACAGCCAACCCAGGAGATGCAGACTCAATCGGAAGTGTTTACATTTAAAAAAATAGGGCCTAAGACCACCATTTCCGTGGCCAACAGATTGGAGATGGTGGAGTTCAACCTCTTAGCTTTGTCATGTGTAGGATGAAACAATCTTTCATGTGACCACAACAGCGGGATGGATGGGCTGGCTGCAGTGCTAAGAGAGGGCAGAGTAAGGTGAAGTGGACAAACCAATAGACCGTGAGTGAGGTGCTGGCGGAGATGTTGCGGTGGATTGAGAAACGTGTTGTGTGCTCAGAGGTACAAACACAGCAGGCATATCCACTTCACTTACAGTTGACGGGCTGTCACTCAGCCTAACTGCAGCGGGTATACAGCTGGTTCTGTCGGACACCTGCGTGACACAACCTGGCACGGTAACAGAGGAGGAGGAAGAAGCAGCAGAGGTGTTTGATAGGGCGGCTGATGGTTGTTTATTGAATATCAATTTAGAGTTTATCACATTTGCGTATGGGTTGAACAATATCTGCAGCAAATGCTCAATTTCACTACAGTATAACTATAGAAATGCATGGAGACCAAAACCTCTTCCACTAGAGTCAACCCAATGGATGGGGACCAATTGAGGATTCCCCACATTTCCAAAAATTAGCGGCAGACGCCAGCAAAGTGTAATCAATTTCACTACAGTGCAAATAGTGTAAATGAGACCCACATCTCTTCCAGTACAGACACCCAAGAGATGGAGACTTACCCAGGAGTGTTCACATTGCCCTAAATGAGGGCCTAACACCACCGAAGTGGCATCAATTTCACTAGAGTATAAGTATTCTAAAGGAGGCCTAAACTAGTTCCACTACAGCCAACCCAATAGATGGAGACCCAATCAGGATTCTCCACATTTCAAAAAATTAGTGGTAGACACTAGCAATGTCTAATCAATTTCACTACTGTAGAAATAGTATAAATAAGACCCACATCTCTTCCAGTACAGCCAACCCAGGAGATGGAAACATAACTAGGAGTGTTCACATTGCCCTAAATGAGGGCCTAACAACACTGAAGTGGCATCAATGTCATCAGACTACAAGTAGTTTAACGCAGACCCAAACCTGTCCCACTACAGCCAACCCAATGGATGGAGACACAATCAGAATTCTCCACATTTCCCAAAATTAGGGCCTAAAACCTGCAGCAGCAAGAGCAGGCACAGAAGCCATATCACAGATTGCAATTTGAAGAGATCAATGCAGCACAATCAAAACGACATTGCCTTCTCTGTACAGTCTGCAATTGGGGTACAAAAGTCAAAGGAGATCCATGACTTGTTCATCTTGATGAAAGTTAGGCAGTCTACACTTTCAGGGGACAGCCTGGTGCGCTTATCCGTCAAGACACAACCAGCAGCGCTGAAGACACGTTCAGAGAGAACGCTGGCTGCCGGGCATGATAAAACCTCCAAGGCGTGAGAGGCGAGCTCAGGCCATTCATCCATTTTTGAAGACCAAAATGTAAAAGGGTCAAAATACTCCCTGACTGTATTTATATTAAGCTTTAGATACTACATACTCATTTCTGGCCAACAGATTGGAGATCAACCTCTTAGCTTTGTCATGCGTAGGATGAAACAATCTTTTATGTGACCACAACTGCTGGACAAGGGCTGGCTAAGGTGCTGAGAGAGGACGGAGTCTAGTGAACTGGAAAAACTGGTGGAGCGAGAGTGAGGTGCAGATGTTACCGTGGATTGAGAAACATGCGATGTGCATGGTGAAACAAACACAGCAGGCGTGTCCACTTCCGTTACACCTGACGGGCTGTCACTCAGCCTGACTGGAGCAGATAAAGAACCAAAGTTTCTGCGATGGGAGACCTGGGTGACAATACTTGGCACGGTAACAGAGGAGGAGGGAAGAAGCAGCAGATGCATTTGATGGGGCAGCTGATTAGAGATGAGCATTGTTCTACTCGAACTGTTCGCCAATCTCAAATTCGAGCTGTTTTGGGCGGTGTTCGAGCCGGTCGGCGAACACGAACAATTTGAGAAAAATTCGGCTGTTCGAGGTTATGTTCGATAACTGTTCGTGCACCAAAATCATAACTGGATTTTTTCTCAGTAATGATGAAAATTAATATTAATACGCAGTTTGAGTGTACAGCGGGGCGGGGGGAGGGGCAGGGGATGGATCTCTGCAGGAACAATGAAGATCTCCATTTTTTTTTCTCTTTCCCGCATTTGCAGTGGGGAGGTGCAATCTGTCAGCCTATCAGCAGCGCACACACGGAGCGAAGTGCTTTTTTTCACACAAGCAAGGGCATGTGTGATTGGCAGTGTATGTCACATGTCCTTGCCCTATAAGACCAAGCCATTTTCCCCGTCGCCACCATTTTCTCACTGCTGCAGCTGCGTGTTAGACGGCACCGCTGTTGCTGTGTGCGCTATACCTTGTTAATTTCAAGCCAATTTTCGCACAAATATACAGATAGCTTGGGAGTAGGGAATAGTTGTGATTGCAGTCCTTTTTAGGACTAGGTTACAGCATTTCCTACGACTTTTATCAGGCAGGTCTGTGCTCTTAAATAGATAGATTGTGGGAGTAAAGACTAATTGTAATTGGAGTCCTTTTCAGGACTAGGTTACATCAGTTCCTATCAGTTTTTGCCAGGCAAGTCTGTGCCAGTGCTGTGCAAGTTTTTTTCACAGCATTTGGCTGAATCTAGCAAAGCTAATCCTTTTTGGCCTATTGCAGAGTGTGTTAGTCAGTGGAGTAGCCTATCTGTGTTGCAAGATATACCACCTGTGTATAGAATACCAATTTTTTTACTGCACCTAGTGAAGTAAAATCTTTTGGGCATAGCATCATTCTATTAGTCCATCTATACTGACCTCCATCAGGTTGCAAACTGAATATAATTTTTTTCTGCATCAAGCTCTGAAAAAATATTTGGGCTTCTAGCGGTGTGTGGGACTTGGTCTATTAGTCCATCTATACTGACCTCCATCAGGTTGCAAATTAAAAATAATTTTTTTCTGCATCTAGCTCTGAAAAAATATTTGGGCTTCTAGCAGTGTGTGGGACTTGGTCTATTAGTCCATCTATACTGACCTCCATCAGGTTGCAAATTGAATAAAAAAATTTTCTGCATCTAGCTCTGAAAAAATATTTGGGCTTCTAGCAGCGTGTGGGACTTGTTCTATTAGTCCATCTATACTGACCTCCATCAGGTTGCAAATTAAAAATAATTTTTTTCTGCATCTAGCTCTGAAAAAATATTTGGGCTTCTAGCAGTGTGTGGGACTTGGTCTATTAGTCCATCTATACTGACCTCCATCAGGTTGCAAATTAAAAATAATTTTTTTCTGCATCTAGCTCTGAAAAAATATTTGGGCTTCTAGCAGTGTGTGGGACTTGCTCTATTAGTCCATCTACACTGACCTCCATCAGGTTGCAAATTGAATAAAAAAAATTTCTGCATCTAGCTCTGAAAACATATTTGGGCTTGTAGCGGTGTGTGGGACTTGGTCTATTAGTCCATCTATACTGACCTCCATCAGGTTGCAAATGAAAAATAATTTTTTTCTGCATCTAGCTCTGAAAAAATATTTGGGCTTCTAGCAGTGTGTGGGACTTGGTCTATTAGTCCATCTATACTGACCTCCATCAGGTTGCAAATTAAAAATAATTTTTTTCTTCATTTAGCTCTGAAAAAATATTTGGGCTTCTAGCAGTGTGTGGGACTTGTTCTATTAGTCCTTCTATACTGACGTCCAGCAGGTTGCAAATTGAATATAATTTTTTTCTGCATCTAGCTCTGAAAAAATATTTGGGCTTCTAGCGGTGTGTGGGACTTGGTCTATTAGTCCATCTATACTGACCTCCATCAGGTTGCAAATTAAAAATAATTTTTTTCTGCATCTAGGTCTGAAAAAATATTTGGGCTTCTAGCAGTGTGTGGGACTTGGTCTATTAGTCCATCTATACTGACCTCCATCAGTTTGCAAATTAAAAATAATTTTTTTCTGCATCTAGCTCTGAAAAAATATTTGGGCTTCTAGCAGTGTGTGGGACTTGGTCTATTAGTCCATCTATACTGACCTCCATCAGGTTGCAAATTGAATAAAAAAAATTTCTGCATCTAGCTCTGAAAAAATATTTGGGCTTCTAGCGGTGTGTGGGACTTGGTCTATTAGTCCATCTATACTGACCTCCATCAGGTTGCAAATTAAAAATAATTTTTTTCTGCATCTAGCTCTGAAAAAATATTTGGGCTTCTAGCAGTGTGTGGGACTTGGTCTATTAGTCCATCTATACTGACCTCCATCAGGTTGCAAATTAAAAATAATTTTTTTCTGCATCTAGCTCTGAAAAAATATTTGGGCTTCTAGCAGTGTGTGGGACTTGGTCTATTAGTCCATCTATACTGACCTCCATCAGGTTGCAAATTGAATAAAAAAATTTTCTGCATCTAGCTCTGAAAAAATATTTGGGCTTCTAGCGGTGTGTGGGACTTGGTCTATTAGTCCATCTATACTGACCTCCATCAGGTTGCAAATTAAAAATAATTTTTTTCTGCATCTAACCCAGCCAATAGTTTTGGCCTAATACCACAGTTTGGCCACTCAGCTCTGCTCGGTTACCATCCATTGTTTTTTTGTGCAAACAACTCCAGAGTTGTGAATTAGTTAACCACCAAAATGAGTGGAAAAAGGCCTGCTGCTGGTGGAAAGGGGAATAGGCGTGTTGGGAAGGGGAAAAAAGGTTGTGTCCGTGGGGTAGGTGCAGAAGAAAGACCATCTTCCAGCCAAACTAAAATGTCTACTTCTTTTAGCGGACAATGTGATAAGATCCCTTTCTTACGGCCACGCCAATCGCTACAAATTCCAGATGAGGCACAAAAACAGCAGGTGCTTCAACGGATATCAAGTGCTCCTTTAAGTGGGCTCTCCTCCACATCAACTTCAACTTCACAAATACTCCAGTCCTCAAAGGTGTCACCCAAATCGCACTTGCTTCCTCACAGCTCCCAAATCTCCAGCTGCCCGTCTGAGTATGAGGTAGAACAGATGGTTGAGTCTGCAGAGCTGTTTACTCATACTATAGCCTGGGAATCAGAGGTCGACTCCAGCGCTTCTGTGAATCCAGACGAGGAAATGATCTGCACTGATGCCCAGAATCTTTATGAGTCGGATCCAGGACCAGACGCAGAAGGTTCTGACCATAATGTAGACCCTCATTCCCAAACTGTAACTCCTGTTGGTGGAGACAATGAGGAAGACGATGATAAGACTCAAATACCTGATTGGAGCGACAACTTTAGTTTTTTGTCAGGGCAGGAACAGGTTGGCTCTGAGGACGACGGGTGTGATAACGCACAGGGTGATGATGATGAGGTCGGAGATCCCACTTACTGTCAACCCACAGTCAGCCAAGAGATGAGGTCAGCAGAGGAGGTGGAGGAAGATGCTAGTGACGACGAGGTCAGGTTGCGCCTTCCTGGACAGAGACATAGTACTGGAAGCACGTCAACAACTGCATCCTCAAACACAACTCTGCCTCTCACCACAAGTCGTGGTGGCTCTTCAGGTCGCATGGGTGCTAAGCCTTGCATAGCCTGGGCATTTTTTCAGATCGATAAAGATGACCCAACTCGTGTTATCTGTAACATTTGTCAGCAAAAGCTAAGTAGAGGCCAAAAAATACATAGTTTGAGTACTTCATGCATGAACCGGCACATGGACATGAAGCATAAGTTGCAGTGGGAAGCTCAGTGTGCTACAATGCGGTCTAGCCGGCCGGGCCAACCACCGTCTGCCATATCTTGTGCATCCGCGGCCTCTTCATCCTCTGTGACTGGGGGGACAGCAGTCACACCTGTTTTGGGGCGCAGACCTGCCACCTCTTTACCCGCAACAGCCAGCGTGATTGGCAGGTCATCATTTTCTTTGGAGGTGGTAACACCAGCTGGTCTTGAGCGCTGTCCGACATCGATAGCACCACCTTTGGATCAAGGCAACCTAACATGTCCGCCTGCATCTTCCTCACAGACCGTCAGTTTGCCGGGGACACCCTTATCAACCCCGTCTAAGCACAATAGCCAGCCCTCGGTCCCTCAGATGTGGACAAGTAAAAGACCATTTCCTCCTAGCCATGAGAAAGCTAAGAGGTTGAATTTCACCATCTGCAAGCTCTTGGCTACAGAAATGCTGCCTTTCCGCCTGGTGGACACAGAGGATTTTCGAGACCTTATGTCCGTCGCAGTGCCCCAGTACCAGATGCCCAGTCGGCACTACTTCTCAAAGAAAGGTGTGCCTGCGCTCCACCAGCATGTCGCACACAACATCACCGCTTCTTTGAGAAACTCTGTGTGTGACAGGGTGCATTTCACCACAGACACTTGGACGAGTAGGCATGGACAGGGGCGTTACATGTCGCTGACTGGGCACTGGGTAACTATGGTGACAGCAGGACAAGGGGCTGCTGTCCAAGTCTTGCCGTCCCCACGAGTTGTGCGTCAATCCTCTTTATGTCATTTTTCCTCCACTGCTTCTGCCTCCTCAACCTCCTCTCGGTCTTCCACCTGCACCCAAAGCCTGTCTGGTCATGCCACAAGCTTTCTAACTGCGCAGAAGGGATCCTGCACACCTCGTTACTATGCTGGCAGTAGGGCTCAACGTCATCAGGCGTTTTTTACATTGAAATGTCTGGGAAATGTGAGTCACACAGCTGAGGAGTTGTGGTCAGCTCTGGAGAACCAATTTCATGAATGGTTGTCTCCACTGGACCTGAAACCAGGGAAGGCCGTGTGCGACAATGCTGCAAACCTGGGTGCGGCCCTTCGCCGGGGCAATGTCACACACGTGCCTTGTATGGCTCACGTGTTGAACCTGGTTGTCCAGCAATTTTTAGCCCACTATCTCAGACTAGATGGCCTTCTGCAGAGGGCACGGTCGCTGTGTGCTCACTTCCGCCGTTCGCATCCCGCAGCTCAGCGACTTACATCTCTACAGAAGTCGTTGGGCCTGCCACTTCACCGGCTAAAATGCGATGTGCCTACCCGGTGGAATTCAACTCTGCACATGTTGCAGCGACTGTGGCAGCACCGACAAGCCCTGGTGCAATACGTTCTGACGTATAGCCTGGGCCAACGAGATTCAGAGGTGGGGCAAATCACGCTGGAGGAGTGGTCTCAGATCAGGGACCTATGCACCCTTCTGCACAGTTTTGAAATGGCGACGAAGATGTTTAGTGCTGACGATGCCATTATCAGCATGACTATTCCGGTGATTTACATGCTGGAGCACATGTTAAACAGAATTCGGAGTCAGGTGGTGGCACAAGAGGAGGTGGAGGAAGTAGAGGAGGAGGAGTTGTATGCGGAAGGGCTAACATCTGCAAGGTCCAGACGGTCGGCAGCACCAAGGCGGCAGGCATGTGAGGGTGGGGGAGATGGTTTAACCAGGGCGCATGGTAGCAGCCAAACTAGTGAGGAAGGTGCAGGAGCCCAGGAAGAAGTGGAGGACGAACTGATGGAAGACTCATCAGATGAGGGAGACCTTGATCACATTTCTGTTGTGCGAGGTTGGGGGGAGAGGACAGAGGAAGGAAGCATGATTGTTACCTCACCACCAACACAACAGGGACTTGGTGCTCCTGGATGCGCAACACACATGAGTGCCTTCTTGCTGCACTACCTGCAACATGACCCTCGAATTGTGAGAATTAGAAATAATCCTGACTACTGGGTTGCCACACTGTTAGATCCCCGGTACAAAAGTAAATTTGCAGAAATTATTCCTGCCATAGAAAGGGATGCACGCATGCAGGAGTATCAGCAGAGACTGTTGCAGAATCTTACATGTGCTTTTCCACAAAATACCAGTGGTGCACGTAGTGAATCTCACAGTTCCAACTTGCCAACCGTGGGACCGTCAAGTGTTCAGCACTCAAACCGTAACAGAACCACAGTATCTGCTGGTAACATCAATTTTGCGGAATCATTTCACCACTTTTTTAGCCCATCCTTTGCAAGGCCACAGGAGACAAGAAGTCTGACACATAGTCAACGCCTAGAGACGATGGTACAGGAGTATCTCCAAGTAAACATTGAAGCCACGACTGTGTCACTGGACCCTTGCTCTTTTTGGGCTTCC
This sequence comes from Phyllobates terribilis, assembly GCF_046119375.1. Taxonomy (NCBI): domain Eukaryota; kingdom Metazoa; phylum Chordata; class Amphibia; order Anura; family Dendrobatidae; genus Phyllobates; species Phyllobates terribilis. Next base: position 300,362,340 of record NW_027362771.1, read on the forward strand.
AATCTGGATAAATGGCCGGAGCTAGCCACTTACGCCTTGGAGATCTTGTCATGCCCCGCAGCCAGCGTTCTGTCTGAACGTGTGTTCAGCGCTGCTGGTGGTGTGCTGACAGATAAGTGCACGCGGCTCTCCACTGATAATGTAGACAGACTCACGTTCATAAAGATGAACAAATCATGGATCCGAAACGACTTTTCTACCCCTGTGTCATCCTGGGGAGAGTAAAAGCTTGATGATTGGTTAAAATCACCCTACCAACCGTTTTAAGCTTTCAAATTACTAATCATGTTTATCTGTATCTTGACTGGAAAATAATTTGGGCTTTGTAGCAGTGTGCAGCACTGATCCTATTAGGCCATCTATAATAAGCTTCACCAGATTTAAAATTAAAAATAATTTTTAGCTGCATCTAGCCCGGAAAATAATTTTGGGGCTCCGAGATGCGCAAGACACATAAGTGCCTTCTTGCTGCACTACCTGCAGCATGACCCTCATATTGTCAGAATTCGAAGTAATCATGACTACTGGGTTGCCACACTCTTAGATCCCCCAAACTTTTCGATCAACCTTTTCATTTTAATAAAGACCAAAAAAATGGTCATTTTTGAAATTATAAGCATTAGCAGGTTGTTAGAAACTGAAATCAAACAGTTTTCAACTCAAAACTTTATTCTAGGTGATGTTACATTTTCACATAGGACCCCTTGTTCGAAAGGAGCTTCTGAACTCTCTCGTCCATTGAATTTGTCAGGTTTTGGATGGTTTCTGCTTCAATTGTTTTGCATGAGGACAGAATACCCTCCCAGAGCTGTTGCTTAGATGTGAACTGCCTCCCGCCATCATAGACACTCCTTTTAATGATGCTCCAAAGGTTCTGAATGGGGTAGAGGTCAGGGGAGCATGGGGGTCACACCATAAGTTTGTCCCCTTTTATGCCCATATCAGCCAGAGATGCAGATGTTTTATGTGCAGCATGAGATGGTGCATTATCATGCAGAAAAATGATCTTGCTGTGAAATACACGGTTCTTCTTCTTGAACCATGGCAGGAAGTGCTGTTTGAGAAAATCCACATACATTATGGAGTTCATCTTTAGCGCCTTCAGGGATCCTAAAGGGGCCGACAATCTCTCTCCCCATGATTCCAGCCCAAAACATTACTCCACCTCCTCCTTGTTGGCGCTGTAGCCGTGTTTGCGTGGGGTGTCCATCAACCAGCCATCCTCCACTCCATTCATCTGGACCATCGAGCGCTGCACGGCACTCATCCGTGAACAAAACAGTTTTGAAATCAGTCTTCATGTAATGTTTGGCCCACTGGAGCCGTTTCTGCTTGTGTGAAGTGGATAGAGGAGGTCGACAGGATGGCGTATGCACAGCTGCAAACCTCTGAAGGACCCTGCATCTTGTTGTTCGGGGGACGTTGGAGGCACAAGCAGCTTCAAAAACTTGTCTGCTGCTATGACAAGGCTTTTTTGCCGCTGCTCTTTCAACCTGACGTAATTGCCTGTAGGAAAGAGTCCTCAATTTGCCCTTATCAGCACGCACACGTGTGTACTGTGAATCAGCTACATACTTCTTGATTGCCAAGACACTTCATCCTGATCATCGCACAATGTTGATTGTAGTCATGCCTTGACCTAAACACTCCACAATTTGTTGCTTCTCAGCAGCCGACACATCCTTTTTCTTTCCCATTTTGGCAGAAAATGTAGGCTGCTTAATAATGTGAGAGAGCCTTCTTAAGTAGTCTTGCCTTTCATTGGACACACCTGCCAAACTAATTAGCACAGGTGTCTGCAATTGCTTACAGTGATATAAAGAGCCCTGACACACATCACCATCAATGAGTTTAACTGACAAACAAACAAATTCTTCCCTTATCACTCCTAAACACTTTTTGCATAATAATTTGGAACGCGGTGTACATGTGCTTTTCCACAAAACACCAGTGGTTCACGTAGTGAATCTTACAGTTCTAACTTGCCAACCGTGGTCTGTATGGAATTGTTCAATTAAGGGCCCAAAATTAAGATAACATAGATGGGAGAGGTCTCTATGAATAGGAATTCCTAAGTATTTGATACCCTGTGAGGGCCAGGCAAAGGGAAAGTTGGACTGGATGGAATCCTATATGGATTTAGGGAGGGAGACATCGAGGGCCTCAGACTTCGCTGCATTGATTTTAAAATTTTACCATGTAACAAAGTGATCTATTTCAGCCATAACAGCAGGGATGGATATATGTGATTGAGTGATATATACTAGGACATCATCAGCAAATAGAGAGCACTTGTACTCGGTGCCTCCCACCTCAATCCACCTAATATTGGGGTTATGGCGAATTGATGAGAGCAGGTGCTCCGTCACTAGGATGTATAAGAGAGGGGACAGAGGACATCCCTGCCTTGTCCCATTGGTGATTGTGAAAGGTGATGAAAATGTTCTGACGCACCCCCTGGGCCTTGGGACACCCGGAGCCGGACCCTTTTTGGTGGATGCTGGTGGTTGTAGTCTTCGTGGCGGCGATCCGGTTCCGTGGCTCAGGGCGGTCAAACCAGTGGCGGAACTATTTATGTGGTTTTGATGTTTAAATGTCCGACTACGCCACCCGTGGATTGCGGTCAGAGTGAACCGCCGCTACAGGGCAGACCGCTAAGGCTGGTGTTGTGGGTGCAGCAGAGCGTAGCATAACTCCCCACGGGAGGAGTATAGCCTCAGGGCAGTGTATGCGGAGGATGGGGGTGATGGTGCAGGGCAGCAGCAGTAACGACACGGAGTCAGTGATGCAGTTCAGGGCCTTTACTCACAGTTCTTATTATCCAGACCACGTCTGCAGGTAACGGCTGCCCACGTCGTACTGTGCTCACCAGGTGAGGGGCTCAGACAACTCCCAGATAACTTTGGAGCGCTTCACAGGACCCCCTTTGTGTGTCCTTTGTCTGGCCTTTCTTACCAACACTTCTGTCCGGCTGCCTCGGGCCTCCTCTTGGTAAACTTGGCGCCAGTTTCCCTGACCCTATGTGGTGCCTTCCTAGCGGGTGGAGCAAGGGGCTGCGCCACATAAAATGTCAGAGCCTCCGGTTTCTAGCTGAGGGTCGTTTCCTGCCTCCACTAGTTCGGGGACCGGTCTCCCCCTTTGGCCTGACCCCTCCACGCAGGTGGATTCGGGCATGCGGTGGCGACTCGCCCGTCCGCACCCCTGGGATCCCTTCATTCCTCATTCCTGGAGCCTTCTCCGCTCCTCTTCCTTCCTTCTCCCTCTTGCAGGCCTGGGCCTCTGTTACTAGGCCCGCCTCCGGAGCAGAGCTCATGCAGAGCCCCTGCTCCCTGCCACTTCTGCTCAGACTTCTCTGCACTGAACTAAGATGGTGCCCACCTTTTATACTCCCTTCTCAATGCACCCAGGAACTGCTTCCTCCCTGCTCCTGCACTGCAGGGTTCCCCTTCCTCAGTGTTCCCTCCCCCCACTCCAGCCAGGGACAGGGACTGTCGTGCCCATCTCAGGGGCATATTGGTCGCCCTGCCCCACGGCAATGTGGTGTAATGCATGCAGGTGTCGGGTCCTGATCCACACTCCATCCTTATCTGAGAGTGAGATATCACACCTCTGGGTGAGGTGCAATACGTCTGTAGCAACCGAGCCCTCGGTGCTACAGTTCCATTTATCTTCAGCCTAGGTGACGTATTGTGATACAGGGCCGTGATTTTGGCTATAAAAGGGTCCCCTAGACCCCTACCCCAAGCTTTTTAAGAGAATCATATATGGCGTGCCAGGAGACTCTATGGAATGCTTTCTCAGCATCCAACGAGAGTATCTACTTACAAATTTTTAACTGCATCTAGCCCAGGAAATACTTTGTGCCTAGTAGCAGTGTCTGCTAGTCAGCGGATTATCCCGGCTGTTAAGCAAGCTACACCACCTGTAGTTTGGACACTTAATTTTTTCAAAGGAAATGCTTCGGGACCACGGGATACTTAGTGAAGAGCATCAGGAGGCACCCCAAGGCATAGGGGCTGGGACTGGCACTAGGATGCCTTGCGGTGGACAGCCGAGCTCGATCCTTATAAAAGCTTTTTAACTGCAGCAGCTTTAGTGGACGCTACTGGAGCTGGAATTACGCGGCTGCTGGCATGAGACTTGCCCTCCAATAGATCCTTGTAAATGGATTTAAAGTGTATTCATTCAAATTAGAGGGACAATTTAAATTAAAAAGCTTAGAGCTGCCTCCACCACAGGGGGGCTCTCTCGACCCACCAGCGGACAGGCACCAGTATTGGGAGAGGGGGGCTGGCCGTCAGGGTTCACCGCGGCTCTGGCACAAACCCGGCGACACGGAGGTGGCACGGGCAGGAGCGGACTGGCCGTCTCGGCTTCTCACTTTTTGGATTTTAGAAGGGCATGACATGCCTATATCTGTGTCTCCCCCTCCTTTTACTCCTCCACCTCTTTTCTTTTCGCATGACTATATGTACTTGTCACTTTTCCATGTGTTAGTTGTGTCTTCTGAGCAGTTTGTCAGCTTTTGGACACCTTTGAAGGTGTTTTCTATGTGTTTCTATGTGTTTTTGTTTGCCTGCCATTGGTTTTAACGGTGTTCGAAGGTGTTCGACGAACAGTTCGACGAACAGTTCGGCGAACACACGGGTGTTCGACGAACCGAACCGAACTCGAACACTACGGGGGTGGCTCAACACTACAGCTGATGGTTGTTGAGGTGCGCTGGTCTGCATTTCAGCGCAGTAAAGAATGTTGTTTGAGCATGTGAACGTTCATGCATGTAGTAGTCAAATTATTGCAGTTACCTCTACTGAGTTTTTTATCGCAATGTTTGCAGTTAATGTGAGTTGGCTTATCCTTTGCATTGACAAAAAAGGCCCATGCTAGGCAACTCTTGCTGCCCCTGCAAGCTGCAGACCCGTGACTGCTGCTGGCCACAGCCACGGTTGTGGCTAAGGATGCAGTGCTCATCGTGCTTGCATCACTCCGTGTCTGTGCCGTAGGGCGAAATGTAACCTCCTTCTTTCCCTCCTCCACTTCCTCAGATGAACTACTCAGCTGCGTGACTCTGCATTCACACCAAGTAAGATCTTCAACCTTATCATCATCCAATGTGTTATCCCATTCCTCACCCTCAGAGTGACCCCTCTCCTCTTGTTGCCCTGACAGCACAGTACAGTCCTCATGAGCCTCAGGTATCTGAATCTCATTGGGATCACCTCTCTCCCCTGCGGTTAAGTTCTGGTGACGAGGGTCAGGAACCTGCTTGGACCCTATTTCATCCTTCCCTGAATCCAAGCTAAAAAAATTTGGGCATTGGTGCAGATGCTTTCCTCCCCTTGACTCTGTGACTGTTTGGAGTACACTTCTGATGCCCATGGTGTAGAATGGGTGAAGAGTTCTACAGACCCGCCCATCTGTGGTTTGCTACAGTCAGTTGGTCAGTTGGTCAGTTGTGATGCGGGAGGAAGCATGGGTATTTGGGGTGCCACCTCTGTGGACTATACTGCATGTGATGTTGAGGGGGAGGAAGAAGAGGAGAGGCCACTGGAAGCAGAGCTTGTCATCCACTGGAGCACCTGCTCTTTCTGGGCCTTATCAACAATGCAGTAGGCTATCCACTAACATAAGTTGTCAGTTGTCTTTGGATAGGACCTGTTTGTGTTGGTTCACTAGTGCTTTCACTAACATTACTACGTACCCCACGTACACTTTGAACACCAAGCCTATTCCCCCTTTCACCACGCCCTCTCTTTTTCCCACTCATGTTGGTCAGATACAGTGGTAGGAGCACGCAATTAACTAAAGAAAAATATGTTCTTTTCCTGTGCAATAGCTCAGCATACACCTGAATTTCAGCGACGCTAAATGACAAGGTAAGATGTGGCCTGCCGTATAACGTTACTAACAGACAAAATAAATTTGTTAGTGTGCATGAGGCCGATAAAACCTACGAAATATTCTCCAAACAATTTCAAACTGAGATATCCCCTGCTGTATTACTTTAGGAACAGAAGAAATTTTTTTTGAATGTGGATGAGGCCAGTATGACATAGAATATATGCTCCAAAATATTTCAAACTCAGATCTAGCCAGCTGTATCACTTTACTCAGAGCAAAAAATATTTTTGGTTTACTGTGCATAAACTCTGCGTCCAGCTGACTTTGACCGCCACTGACGTAGTAGCTGGCTTATAGCTCTGTATGACATTTGGCACAGGAAAAAATATTTTTTGGACTGGGTCTAGTAAGAGAAATTTTTTTTTTTTACTGTGAAAGCAGGGCAAGTTCAACGCCACTAAAATAGGATCTGCCTTTTAGCAGACTGGATCAACTTTGCCACAGTAAAAAACCTTTGGTGGACTCCGCCTGCCAACCAAAAATATATATAGGTTTGACTGTGCACACAAGCTGAATTTGACCGCCACTGACGTAGTAGCTGGCTTATAGCACTGTATGACTTTTGGCACAGGAAAAAATATTTTTTGGACTGGGCGCAGCAAGAGAAAAATTTTTTTTTTTACTCTGAAACCACCTGAAGTTCAACTCCACTAAAATAGTATGGGACACTAAAAAAAACTTTAGTGCACACAGCTTTCAATATAACAATAACAACAGAAAAAAAACAACAGATTTTGTGCTCTGCAATAAGAAGTTCTGCAGACTGTGCAGAGTACAATTTCAACCCCACTAAATGAAAAGGTGCACTGCGCTTGCTTGATCACATTAGCAAGTGCAAAAAAAGATTCAAGGTATACTGAGACATGGAGCTCTATACCAGTGGTGCACAGCACTATTGTTAGGCATGGGCCCTCTGTTTCTGTCAGAATCTCAATACTTGCACAAGAACACCAAAAATGTGCTGCACCAGCGGTTGCAGAGGTACACAGGCCAGGAATTATCTACACTATCTGACTACCACACAAGCGCCCATCTATCTAGCTAATATCTCTCATTACACAGGAGAACACTGAGCTGCGTCTGTCTCCAGCAGTGACATGGATATAATGGCACTGAGGGAACATGGCCACCTTTTATATTGAGAGGACATGTGATTTCTTCAGCCAATTGCAGAAGCCCTTATGTCTGGACAGTGTAGATGCTTCCTGCGCTATGATTGGCTGCGCTTTCCTCAGTTAAATTTACCGCTCACAGGAAAAAAAAACAGTGTGCCGCTGATCTGACCTGTTCTAAGCTCTCCACAGCCTCCACACTTATCTGGCACATGTCACCGCTCATCATACACTTGCACTATGCTAATAAAACTGTTCAAAACACCGTGGTTGCCCTGCATTAGCAGTTCCACACAAATTCATCAAACTTTTCAGATTTTAAGAAAATTTGTGCGCCTTTGCAATCACGAATCCGATTGTGCCATATTCGTGCAGAATTTGAAACTTTCGAACATTCACTGAACAAATTCACTCAACAATAGTACTGACTAGATGTGGAAATTGTATCAAAAGAGAAGACTTAATAAAAAGTCAGGGGTTTCACATAATAAAAAGATTACAGTAAAATATTCTGAATCCCCACAGCGGGGGCAGGGCAGGACATGGGGAGAGAGAGGGCCTACTCACTCCTTGTCACCAGCAAAGCCCACATCACTGAGGTTTGAGGATATTTATGCTGAAGTCAAATCCTTGCTAGAGGAATTCAAAGCCCAACAGAAGGGGCCATAGTTTTCTCCTACCAAGATGTCTTCATCTGAAATGGAGGATCGATGGGGGGAAACAGATGAGAGTGATTGACTTGCTGGCCATGCCCCACAAATGTTGGTAGATACAGGGGTAGAGGACAATTTGATTAATGGAAATCCAAAACAATTCAGTGAGTGCAACTACAGGACTAGGAGGAAAGCAAATTGAGGCAGTTCAGTCAGAAATATCATTATAGGTTGGAAATCGTCCTACTGCAATGTACCCTGTAATGATTGTTCCTATTGCAGAGTATAAGATTGGCATTGACATACTGAAGGGAATGACTCTGCAACTACCAGATGGCACATACCAATTTGGAATCCCCCCTTAGTAATGGCTTAACATTCTCAACTATCAGTAAAGGCTTTCATTGAAGTGGCTCCATTGATGGTGGGAAGAATAAAAATAACTCCAGTTGAAATCCCTCCAAGTTAAAAAATAATTAGCATGGGACAGTATAGGATCCCGGGGGAGATAAGGAGAACAGTGAGACAATTCAGGATAGAGCAAAACCGGGAGTTAGTGGAATCTCTACATTGCATGAGAATGTTAGCAAAGTCCCTACGGGACTTTAGGAGCAGGAGATTCAGAAGTCAATTCAAGAATCCCCCATAAAATGGGGGGTATCCTTTGAAAAATTGACTCCTGAACAGGGGAAACATGCGTGGTTTACAGATGGGTCAGCAAGATACCAAGGTAACAACCGTGTGTGGAACGCAGTGGGTTATCAGCCTACAAGTATACATAGCAAAGAAGTATGGGCAAAAGAGTTGTGGCAAGATATCTTGGAAATTGTACAAATAATTGAAGTGACTGTGTTTCATGTTGATGCTATTTGTGCTTCAGATACCCGGGAAAGACTCTTCAACTCAGTAGTAGACGAACATTCCAAAATATCAGTCACTGAATCCAGTAAAAAGACTGACACCACTGAGGAACTGCTCGGATTGACTCAATGGGCACAGACCAGAGGGGTGCCCATCATGTTGGATTTGATAAAGGAAACCATCATGAAGTGTCAACATTCAAAACAGAGACCAATCCCTCATGTGGTGAGAGGCCAGATAGCTTGAGGAAAACTTCCTGGGCAAATTTGGCAAATGGACTACATTGGCCCTTTTCCACAGGATGGAGGATGTGCATACGTGTGCACGGCTGTGGACACGTATTCTGGGTATATGTTGATTTGTGCCTGTAAAATGGCCAATGCTAACAGTACTTCTATAGGCTTGAAAATGCCACCTAAAAATTTTGGTCTTATAGCCCCAAGGTCAGGCTTGGCCTTAAAGGGGATTCAGGTAATGGGATGAGTGATAGATCAGGATTATCAGGGAGAAATTAAAGTACTTTTAATGAAAAATGGAGAAAGTGACATGCTAATACAGAAGGGAGATAGGATAGCTCAGTTACTGGTACTGTGTATTTCTAAAACGAAGGTGGTCAGAGGAAGAGCCCCTACAGTCGTGACACTCAGAAGTGGTAAAGGATTTGGATCCTCACATCCTATCAATGATGGTGCAAAAATCTGGGTGAAACAACTGGGTGACAAAGGTCCTACAGAACTAGCTGAAGTAATTTCTCGAGGAGCAGACAATGTGTTGATAGTTATGAAACCCGGGCAAAAGAAGTGGGAACACGTCCCAACTGACAGGGATTTTGCTCAAAGAATAATATGTGTTTTCCCTTTAGATCAAAATCTGGAAATAATTACCCAAGCGATCTTCAGACCAAAAATCGAAAGACCAACCATGAAAAATGTGGCGTCATGGAAAACCAAACAGAATCTATGGATTTACTTGGCTCAAATGATGAACGCTAGCCATTTTTGTGTGACAAAGGCTACCACTGCTACCAATATATTGGAGACTTGCATGGTGGCAGTACCGACCCCTTTACAGTTATGGACAAAGCTGATAGGGGTATCTACTCAAGATGAAGACACAGAAGGAGAAGCTGTGACCGAGAACTTCACGTGCAATCCATGTTGTGCCTGTGTGAAATGCATTAGGGAATTTTTTTTGGTGGAGGAGACGATTGCCATGAAGACTATTACGCCAGCTGATTTCTTTTTTGCTATAATTTGCACATGCATTTCTTTGTGTTGTTGTACACAGTGTACACTTCCATTATCATCTTTATGTCAAACAGCCGCTAAAACCGTCCCCTTAGGATAGTGTACCTTGTATAAATAGTGTATGGCTCAAAATAGCCAAGGGTGGATTGTAGTGTGAATATAAAAATGGCTATTTTGAGTCCATATTGAAATATACAGAAGGTATTCAAACCAGCACTGATCTATTCTGGTTTGGTTATATATTCACAGACAGATAAGGCTCATTCTGTTTAACTTTACTTTGTATTTACTTGATGTTTAGACACAAGACAATGTTAATAGTAGCAACATCTTGAGGATTGCTTATTCACATTGTCTGAAACATTTACCACAAATAGTCTTCTGTTTATTGTTTGTTACTTATGTAACCACTGAGAGCTTTTGAATAAGTGTGGGTTTATTGCCTACCATTGTTTGATGAGAGCCTGTATCTCTCTTTTATCTTTGCCTGAAGGACAGCTACTGGCGGTTAAAGATGAAATAGACTTACTAGTTTACATTCACTATATATGGTCAGAGAAATAATACTGTAGCATCGGCGTCCCTGCCTCCTGCTAGGCAGGGACGCCGTTCCCCTCACCTCTCCGCTCCGTGCCCGGCGTCTTCCTCCCGCTCGGCTGGCAGCGCGCGCTGCTTCCCGGCCTCTGTGCTTAGGGTGCGCGCGTGCTCCCTCTCTCTTAAAGGGGCCGCGCGCGCCATCCTAAGGAGTCCCCGGCCAATGGCCGGAGGACCTCACCATATATAAGGCACCTCCTCCAAAATGGAGGTGCCCGAGCAATGTTGTTGCAAAGCCTTTGAACTCTGCTTCAGCACTCAGGTCCCGTTACCAGTTACCTGCCAGTCACCTGCCAGATTCCTGCTTGATACCTGCCTGATACCTGCCTGATATCTGCTTACCTGCTTGCTATCCTGTGGTCCGACAGTCTGCCTACCAGCACCTGCCAGTCTGTCTATGGATCAGTCTGCCTGCGGACCAGGAAGTACCTGCCAGATACCTGCCTGATACCTGCCTGCCTGTCCAGAGACTCTTACTCGCTCACCTGGAAGCGCCTACCTGCTACCTACCTGCTAGCCTACCTGGAGGCTTAGCCGTCACTCGCTGTGACCACCTGCCTGTCCAGAGACTCTTGCCCGCTCACCTCGGAGCGCTCACCTGCTACCTGCCTGCTAGCCTACCTAGAGGCTCTGCCGTCACTTGCCGTGACCACCTGCCTGTCCAGAGACTCTTGCCCGCTCACCTGGGAGCGCTCACCTGCTACCTGCCTGCTAGCCTACCTGGAGGCCCTGCCGTCACTTGCCGTGACCACCTGCCTGTCCAGAGACTCTTGCCTGCTCACCTGGGAGCGCTCACCTGCTACCTGCCTGCTAGCCTATCTAGAGACTCTTCCCTGCTGTCACTTGCCGTGACCACCTGCCCGTCTAGAGACTCCTTCCCTGCTGTCACTTGTCGTGACCACCTGCCCGTCTAGAGACTCTTACCCTGCTGTCACTTGCCGTGACCATCCGCCTGTCAAGAGACTGTCCCCATCACTTGCCGTGACTTCCTGCCCCTTCTACCCAGAGACTGTCCCTGTCACTTGCCGTGACTACCTGCCCGCCTTCCCTGGGAGCCACCCGCTTCCTTACAAGGACTGCCCCTTTGTATAGTTGCTCAGAGGTTCCACCTCCCAGACCCGTTACAGTTTGCTTGGGCCATGGAACCCGGTGGCACCCAAGCTCCCTCGCTCTCGGAACTATGCCATGAACTGTCCCGTCAGAGGTCCCAACAGGAGTCCATCCTGATCCACCTGCGTAGTGTTAACTCCCGCCTGGACACACTGACTACATCTTCGGGACCGGCTTCCAGTCGCACGACATGGCATCTCTTCCCGTTCCCCACCTCACCGCCCCGCCTCGTTTTGCGGAGATCCCGGTCAGGCACGGGGCTTCATTAACCTGTGCACTCTGCACTTCGAACTGTTGGCACACCAGTTTTCCACCGACCGAGCCAAAGTAGGCTTCATCATTTGGATAACTAGAGGAGGAAGACATGTGAAGACTCAAACTTCAAGGTTAGATTTTAGAAAGGCAGATTTTAAGAGACTCAGAAAGAGAATAGGAGGGATCCAATGGCTGGATGTCCTTAAGGACAAAAATGTCCAGGAAGGATGGGAAATTTTTAAAAATGAGATTCTCAAAGCACAATCGTTAACAATCCCGAAAAGTAGGAAGAATGGGAAGCATTTAAGGAAACTAGGATGGATGAACACAGAACTTAAACACATGCTAAAAAGAAAGAAAGAAATGTTTATTAAATGGAAAGAGGGAGGCATATCTAAAGAAGATTATAATGCAGTCTGCAGATCCTGTAGGGCACGTATCAGGTTAGCTAAAGCTGACAATGAATTAAGGCTTGCAAGAGATGTCAAAAGCAATAAAAAAGGATTTTGGGGGTATGTCAAAAGTAAAAGAAAAGTCAAAGATGCTATAGGATTTTTACAGGATGAAAATGGAGAAATGGTAAGAGAGGATGTTGAGAAGGCCGAACGTTTTAATTCTTATTTTGCATCTGTTTTCTCTCAGAAAGAAAATGTAACATCAACTGATCTCCACTGTCCTTTTAAAGGAATAGAGGAATCCAAGTTATCTGTAAACAGAAAGATTGTGAGGGAATATTTAGCTAACATAAATGAGTTCAAGTCTCCAGGTCCAGATGAAATACACCCCAGAATACTGAAGGAGATCGTAGAAGAAATTTTAGAACCACTCTCCATAATCTTTGAAAATTCTTGGAGAACAGGAGAAGTCCCAGAAGACTGGAGAAGAGCAAATGTTGTTCCTATCTTCAAAAAGGGGAAGAAGGTGGACCCAGGGAACTATAGGCCGGTGAGTCTGACTTCTATACCAGGAAAGATCTTTGAACAAATTATTAAACAACATGTATGTAAGTACATGGATAAGAATGAAGTGATTAACCAGAGTCAGCATGGGTTTGTAACTAACAAGTCATGTCAGACTAACTTAATTTCCTTCTATGACAGAATCACTGACTGGGTGGATCAGGGAAATGCTGTAGATATAGTATATCTTGACTTCAGCAAAGCATTTGACAAAGTATCTCACACGATCCTTATTGAAAAAATGACCAAGTATGCAATGGACCAGGCAACTGTTAGGTGGATTCATAACTGGCTTAGTGATCGGACTCAAAGTGTGGTTGTAAATGGCTTCACATCCAGCTGGATGAATGTCTCAAGTGGGGTACCACAGGGCTCCGTCCTGGGACCTGTATTGTTCAACATCTTTATCAATGATTTAGATGAAGGAATTGAGGGTAAACTGATTAAATTTGCTGATGACACAAAGCTAGGAGGGATAGCTAATACTAGAGAAGAGAGAGAGAGGATTCAAAAAGACCTAAATAAACTGGAGCAGTGGGCAGAAACCAACAGAATGGTTTTTAACAGGGAAAAATGCAAAGTACTACATCTGGGCAATAAAAATGAAAAAAGCATATACAGAATGGGAGGAATAGAGCTAAGCAACAGTACATGTGAAAAAGACTTAGGTATACTAATAGATCATAGACTGAACATGAGTCAACAGTGTGATGTAGCAGCAAAAAAGGCAAATACAATTCTGGGATGTATTAACAGAAGCATACAGTCTAGATCACGTGAAGTCATTATCGGTCTTTACTCCTCTTTGGTCAGACCTCATCTGGAATACTGTGTACAGTTTTGGGCACCACATTTTAAAAAAGACATAGACAAACTGGAGCAAGTTCAGAGAAGAGCGACCAGAATGGTGACTGGTCTGCAAACCATGTCCTATGAGGAACGGTTGCAGGATTTGGGAATGTTTAGCTTGCAAAAAAGAAGACTGAGAGGAGACTTAATAGCTGTCTACAAATATGTCAAGGGCTGTCACATTGTAGAAGGATCATCTTTATTCTCATTTGCACAAGGAAAGACTAGAAGCAATGTGATGAAACTAAATGGGAGGAGACACAGATTAGATATTAGAAAAAACTTTTTGACAGTTAGGGTGATTAATGAGTGGAACAGGCTGCCACGAGAGGTGGTGAGTTCCCCTTCAATGGACGTCTTCAAACAGAGGCTGGACAGACATCTATCTGAGATGATCTAGTGAATCCTGCTTTGAGCAGGGGGTTGGACCAGATGACCCAGGAGGTCCCTTCCAACTCTACCATTCTATGATTCTATGATTCTATGATTCTATGTCCCATCTCACGGGGGAGGCGCTGGCTTGGCTAAATCCTCTATGGGAGAGAGGAGACCCCCTGGTGTCCAATCTGCCAGCCTTTCTCTTGGCCTTCCGGAAGGTCTTCGACGAACCAGGACGGAGGACCTCATCCGCCTCATCTCTGCTACACCTCCGCCAAGGAAGTCTCACCGTGGGCCAATATGCCATACGGTTCCGTACCCTTGCTTCGGAGCTTGCCTGGGATAACGACGCCCTGGTGTCCGTCTTCTGGGAGGGTCTGTCCGGCCGTATTAAAGATGAACTCGCCGGTCGGGACATTCCTACCACTCTCGACGACTTGATTACACTTGCCACCCGGATTGACATCCGGTTCCAGGAGCGCACCAAAGAGGTCACCCGTGAGAGGAGGTTTCCACGCCTTGCCCCTACCTTCCAGAGATCCGTCACTTCCTCCGTTACTCCTCCGGCGCACTCACCCGAGCCTATGCAGGTCGACCAGACCAAGATGGTCAAGACCCGTCAGGAATTACGCCGTGCCGAGGGGAGCTGCTTCTACTGTGGCAGTAAGGAGCACCGGATCCGTTCCTGTCCAGAGAGGTCGGGAAACGCCTGTGTCTAGGATCGCTCAGAGAGGTCACCCTAGACAGAAATAAACCCTCTCCATCTCTAATGCTGTCGGTCTCTATCATCTGCGGGGAGAACCGTTATTTTGAACTGTCTCAACTTGACTCTGGAGCTGCCGGAAATCTCATTTCTCAGTCCCTGGTAGAGAAATACCGCATTCCCACCAAACCTCTGGCTGTACCCTTATCTGTCGCCGCCGTGGATGGGGGCCTCTTACCACATCCCATCCAACTCATCACCGAATCCATAACTCTGAAGATGGGAATGCTGCACTCTGAGAGCATATGCTTCCATGTTCTGCCTGGACTCTCTCACGCCCTCTTGCTAGGCCTACCTTGGCTCCAGAAACACGCACCCGTGCTTGATTGGCAGACCGGAGAAGTTCTTCGCTGGGGTCAGGACTGCCATAAGACTTGTTTAGTTCCCGTTCATCCTGCTCGTCCTTCTCCTACCCCAGCCAATCTACCCGGCCTGCTGGCTCCCTATTGGTCTTTTGCGGACGTCTTTAATAAAAGAGAAGCAGAGACATTACCCCCTCATAGACCATACGACTGCCCTATTGACCTGATGCCCTGCGCTACTCCTCCCTGTGGGCGTATTTACCCTTTGTCCGCTGCTGAGACCCGGTCCATGTCCGAATATATTGAGGAGAATCTGGCCCGGGGATTCATCCGGAAATCTACCTCCCCGGCGGGAGCAGGCTTCTTCTTCGTCAAAAAGAAGGACGGCTAACTCCGTCCCTGTATAGACTTTAGAGGCCTTAACCAGATCACAGTGAAGAATAAATACCCCCTTCCGCTCATTCCTGAATTATTTGACCGTCTGAGGGGGGCTAGAATCTTCACCAAGCTGGACCTCCGCGGGGCGTATAATCTGGTCCGTATCCGTCAGGGGGATGAATGGAAGACGGCATTCAACACCCGGGATGGCCACTATGAATATCTTGTAATGCCCTTCGGTCTCTGTAATGCTCCCGCCGTCTTTCAAGAGTTGGTCAATGACATCTTCCGTGACCTTCTCTACTCCTGCGTGGTGGTGTACCTGGACGACATCTTGGTCTTCTCTCCGGATCTTCTCACTCACCAGAGGGACGTTCGTCAGGTCCTGCTCAGGCTCAGGCAGAACCACCTCTACGCTAAATATGAGAAGTGCCTCTTTGAGCAGACCTCGCTACATAATCTCTCAGACCGGCCTACAAATGGACCCTGAGAAACTGTCTGCCATCGAGAAGTGGCCCCGACCAGAGGGGTTGAAGGCTATTCAGCGGTTCCTGGGCTTCGCCAACTACTACCGCCTCTTCATTCCGCACTTCTCTTCCCGGACTGCCCCTATCTCGCCGCTCACCCGTAAGGGCGCTAATCCCAGAGAATGGTCGCTCAAAGCAGAGGAGGCCTTCCTTTCCTTAAAACAAGTTTTTTCCTCCGCCCCTGTGCTGCATCGTCCGGACGGCAACAAACAATTCTTTCTAGAAGTCGACGCTTCCTCCTCCGGAGCCGGAGCAGTACTTACCCAAAAGTCGTCTTCTGGAAGAATGGTAACTTGCGGCTTCTTCTCCAAACTCTTCTCCTCTTCTGAGCGCAATTATTCTATAGGAGACCGAGAATTGTTGGCCATTAAGCTGGCACTGGAGGAGTGGCGTTACCTGCTCGAGGGGGCTCTTCACCCGGTAATAATTTACACGGACCACAAGAACTTGGCTTACCTCCAGAGTGCCCAGAGACTTAACCCGCGCCAAGCCCGGTGGTCCTTGTTCTTCGCCCGCTTTAATTTCATTCTTCATTTTCGCCCGGCTGACAAAAACATCAAAGCTGATGCCTTATCCCGATCCTTTTTGGTCTCTGATCTTGAGGAGGAGCCTAAACACATCATCGACCCCGCCAAAGTAATGCAGGTGGCCCCCGTGAATCTAAATCGTCTTCCACCCCGTAAGACGTTCGTAACTCTTCCTGATCGTGAGAAGGTTCTACACTGGGGACACTCGTCCAAGCTAGCTGGCCACGCTGGTCAGAAAAAGACCCTCCAGCTTATTTCCCGGCATTACTGGTGGCCTACCCTGCATAAGGACATAATAGACTTTGTTTCAGCCTGTGTGTCCTGCGCCCGCAACAAGGTTCCGAGACATCTGCCAGCCGGCCGTCTCCTTCCTCTTCCTGTACCTCCTGCCCCGTGGCAGCATATAGCTATGGACTTTATAACGGACCTCCTTGTCTCTGCCGGTTGTATGGTCATATGGGTGGTCGCTGACCGCTTTTCCAAAATGGCTCACTTTATTCCCCTGCCGGGTTTCCCGTCTGCATCAGAGTTAGCTAAAGACTTTATCCATCATGTCTTCCGTCTTCATGGTCTTCCTCTCCACATCGTATCCGACCGAGGGGTTCAGTTCACCTCTCGTTTTTGGCGAGCCTTGTGTAAACTGCTGGGGGTCACCTTGGACTTTTCTTCTGCTTATCACCCACAGTCCAATGGCCAAGTAGAACGGATCAACCAAATTTTTACCAGTTACCTCCGGCACTTTGTTAATGCTCACCATTCCGACTGGGTGGACCTTTTACCGTGGGCCGAATTTTCTTACAATAATCACGAGAGCGAATCTTCCTCCAAATCCCCGTTTTTTGTAGTCTTCGGTCAGCATCCTCGGATCCCGTTTCCGCCTCGGTGGACAATCCGGCTGCGGAATCTCTCGTTAATGAATTTTCCTCCATTTGGGAAAGTACCAGATCCACACTTCTTCAGCCATCCGAGCGGATGAAAAAACAGGCTGACAAGAGACGTCTGGATCCACCACAATTCTGTCCTGGAGATAAGGTCTGGCTCTCGTCCAAATATGTCCGGCTCAAGATTCCTTCCTACAAGTTAGGGCCTCGGTTCATCGGCCCACTGGAAGTTATCAAACAAATCAACCCGGTGGCCTATAAATTGAAACTCCCGGTCAATTTGCGGATTCTTAACTCCTTCCATGTATCTCTACTCAAACCCGTGATACTTAACTCTTTTTCCAAGTCTACAGGTACGCCTCCTGCTCCGGTTTCCACTGAAAACGAGTTTGAGGTAGAGAACATTCTGGCCACAAAAAGGGTAAGAGGAAGAACCTTTTTTCTAGTGGATTGGAAGGGGTTTGGTCCTGAGGAGAGAACATGGGAGCCCCGGGAGAACATCCATGCCCCGCTCATCCTTGATAAATTTCTGTCTGGCCTAAAAAAGGGGGGGCCTAAAGGGGGGGTACTGTAGCATCGGCGTCCCTGCCTCCTGCTAGGCAGGGACGCCGTTCCCCTCACCTCTCCGCTCCGTGCCCGGCGTCTTCCTCCCGCTCTGCTGGCAGCACGCGCTGCTTCCCGGTGTCTGTGCTTAGGGCGTGCGCACGCTCCCCCTCTCTTAAAGGGGCCGCGCGCGCCGTCCTAAGGAGTCCCCGGCCAATGGCCGGAGGACCTCACCATATATAAGGCACCTCCTCCAAAATGGAGGTGCCTGAGCAATGTTGTTGCAAAGCCTTTCAACTCTGCTTCAGCCCTCAGGTCCCGTTACCAGTTACCTGCCAGTAACCTGCCAGATTCCTGCTTGATACCAGCCTGATACCTGCCTGATATCTGCTTGCCTGCTTGCTATCCTGTGGTCCGACAGTCTGCCTACCAGCACCTGCCAGTCTGTCTATGGATCAGTCCGCCTGCGGACCTGGAAGTACCTGCCAGATACCTGCCTGATACCTGCCTGCCTGTCCAGAGACTCTTACTCGCTCACCTGGGAGCGCCTACCTGCTAGCCTACCTGGAGGCTTAGCCGTCACTCGCTGTGACCACCTGCCTGTCCAGAGACTCTTGCCCGCTCACCTGGGAGCGCTCACCTGCTACCTGCCTGCTATCCTACTTGGAGGTTCTGCCGTCACTTGCCGTGACCACCTGCCTGTCCAGAGACTCTTGCCCGCTCACCTGGGAGCGCTCACCTGCTACCTGCCTGCTAGCCTACCTGGAGGCCCTGCCGTCACTTGCCATGACCAGCTGCCTGTCCAGAGACTCTTGCCTGCTCACCTGGGAGCGCTCACCTGCTACCTGCCTGCTAGCCAATCTAGAGACTCTTCCCTGCTGTCACTTGCCGTGACCACCTGCCCGTCTAGAGACTCTTTCCCTGCTGTCACTTGCCGTGACCACCTGCCCGTCTAGAGACTCTTACCCTGCTGTCACTTGCCGTGACCATCCGCCTGTCAAGAGACTGTCCCCGTCACTTGCCGTGACTTCCTGCCCCTTCTACCCAGAGACTGTCCCTGTCACTTGCCGTGACTACCTGCCCGCCTTCCCTGGGAGCCACCCGCTTCCTTACAAGGACTGCCCCTTTGTATAGTTGCTCAGAGGTTCCACCTCCCAGACCCGTTACAAATACTGAGAGAGAAGCCCTAAGTTCTACCTACACTGATGTGTAGTGTTGTGATTCCTGCCCATGCAGTCTTGTGATATTTTCAGGGGCTCTCTGTCTTGGTGAATTGCTTCTCTGATATTCCAGACTGATGATGCTTAAAAGCTCCTTGGTGATAACGCTGTCGGACAGGTTCTTAATGCGAGATATGTATCATAGGTTGGTAGCTATGGTGATGTGAAACCGGAAAAGTATGCTCCAGCACGTATAGCGCTGAGACGGTTAATAGGGCGTATCAGGGCCGGTTTTTATGAGCAGTCATAAGAGATGGGTGGGAGTGGCTGCTCACATATCCCCACCCTGGGGAGTGGTTTGTTGTAAATAAAATGGAGGCTAAGTGTCTCATTTGGGGTCGGTGTCTGGAGACGTGTGGATCTCCAGTGTGTTGATCTGTGGTAAGGCCTTGAAAACTGGACACTGACCTGTAGCAGGCGAACCAGCACCATTCCATTGACATTTTGCTTTGTGTTTTCCCTTTGTGCTGGAAAAGGCTGTCTTTTTGTTTGCCTATGCTAAGCGGTTTATGAAGTCCGAATAAACCTGCCTGAACATTTTTATGAAAACGTTTCCTGTTCCTACCTGAACCGTGGCTAAGTGAGTACCAAACCCCTGCAGTACTTAACCTTTGTATGTTAGCACACAAAAGTGTATGCAATATCATCATATCATACTATTCCTTTAATTATGTATTTTATCTTTTAAATCAACTGTTATAAATAAAATTGAGCTTTATCGCAAGTAGTTGCCTTCTTTAAAGTCGTATCCGAACCTTAGTGTCAAAAACTTGGCAAAACACCATATACAGTGCAGAAAATAAATATTTGATACACTGTTGATTTTGCAAGTTTTCCCACCTAAAAAGAATGAAGAGGTCTGAAATTTTTATTGTAGGTGCATTTCAACTGTGAGAGACAGAATCTAATAACAAAAAACAGAGAAATTGTATGATTTATTTGCATGAAATAAGTATTTGATCACCTACCAACTTGGCCGAGACCAAAGAGCTGTCTAAGGACACCAGGGACAAAATTGTAGACCTGCACAAGGCTGGGATAGGCAACAGGACAATAGGCAAGTAGCTTGATGATAAAGCAACAACTGTTGGCACAATTATTTGAAAATGGAAGAAACACAAGATGACTGTCAATTTTCCTCGGTCTGGGGCTCCATGCAAAATCTTGCCTCCTGGAGTAAGGATTATTCTGAGAAAGGTCAGGAATCAGCCCAGAACTACACGGGAGGACCTGGTCAATGACCTGAAGAGAGCTGGGACCACAGGCTCAAAAATTACCGTTAGTAACACATTACACCATCATGGATTAAAATCCTGCTCATGCCAGCACATGTCCAGGTCCATTTGAAGTTCACCAATGACCATCTGGATCTGGATGATCCAGAGGACGCATAGGAAAAGGTCATGTGGTTAGATGAGAACAAAATAGAACTTTTTGGTATCAACTCCACTCGCCATGTATGGAAGAAAAAGAAGGATGAGTACAACCAAAACAACACTGTCCAAACCGTGAAGCATGGTGGGGGAAACATCATACCTTGGGGGTGCTTTTCTGCGAAAGGGACAGGATGACTGCACTGTATTGAAGGGAGAATGGATGAGGTCATGTATCGCAAGATTTTGGCCATTAACCTCCTTCTCTCAGTAAAAGCATTGAAGCCGAGTCATGGCTGAGTCTTTCAGCATGACAATGACCCAAAACACACAGCCAGGGCAACTAAGGAATGGCTCAGTAAGAAACATTTCAAGGTCCTGGAGTGGTCTAGCCAGTTACCAGATCTGAACTCAATAGAAAATCTTTGGAGGGAGCTGAAATTCAATGTTGCCAAGTGACAACCCCGAAACCTGAAAGATCTGGAGAAGATCTATATGGAGGAGTGGGCCAAAATCCTTGCTGCAGCATGTGCAAACTTGGTCAAGAACTACAGGAAATGTCTGACCTCTGTAATTGCAAACAAAGGTTTCTCTATCAAATATTAAGATCTGTTTTTCTATTACATCAAACACTTATTTCATGCAAAAAAATGCAAATTAATTATTTAAAAAAAAATACAATGTGATTTTCTGAATCTTTTTTAAGATTCTGTTTCTTACAGTAGAAGTGTACCTATGATAAAAATTTCAGACCTCTCCCTTCTTTGTAGGTGGGAAAACTTGCAAAATCGTCAGTGTATCAAATACTTATTTTCTCCACTGTATACTAATAATTGCTCCTGAACCGCCATATATATTAAATATGTCCCCTGATCCCCCCATACTGTATATACCAATACTGTTAGCTTATCCCCCATATATACTAAAATTGCCCTCTGATCTCCTTATATATACTAATAAACAGGGGTGGATTAAGAGTAGCAAGGGCCCCGGGCAGTTTAGAAGGCGCGGGCCGCCCCCCACACACACACACCTGATGTATCACATGTCACATGATCCCCTGTGATAGATCATGTGATAGTTCACGTTAAATTAATTTGGCACAATATTAATTATAATAATTTTTTTAGGCTGTGTGCCCACTATGCATTTTTTAAGCGTGTCTGCAGCAGCAATTCCGCTGCAGAAACACTTAAAAAACGCTTGGTAGAAGGTCTGCCATGTTTCCCAATGATAATCCGCATGTGCTGTGCACATGCTGCGGAAATTTCCGCTGCGGATTATCATTGCGGAAAAATCCGCAGCATTACCTATTATTTTGCGGAAGCGCAGCGTTTTCGCCGCCATTGACTTGCATTGGAACGCATGGAATCCGCATCACTGCATCTGTACATGCAGAATCCATGCGTTTCAATGTGCGGATGGTACCTGGGTTTGGAGAAGAGGACACTCTCCTCCGGACCCGGGTACCATAGAACCAGTAAAAAATAAATAAAATAAAAAATAAATATTATACTTACCTTCTGACGGCCCCAGTGTCTTTATCCGATGCGTCCTGGCTTGTCGGCAGCTCACGATGGTCTGAAAAGGACCTGCCGTGACGTCATTTAGTCATGTGACAGGTCACGCGACCGCTGACGTCGGCAGGCCATCAGAAGGTAAGTATATATTTTTTATTTTTTACCATTCTTTTACGGTCACACTATATAAATCCATGCTGGTTGCAGTGATTTATATAGTGTGACCAAGTTGTCAAGCACTTTCCAAGTGATGCTAAAATCGCTTGGAAAGCACTTGTCAACCCGCATGCAGAAATGCATGTGAAGAACGCTTCACTTCCGCTTGTCCCTGGCAGGAAAAATGCATGTACAATCAGCATGTACAATCCGCATGCGTTTTTTCTGCCAGGGAGATGCAGAAATGCACAAAAAAAATCCGGAGCATTTCTGCATCGTGAGCACATAGCCTTACATTAATTGTATGACTCACTATGGAGCACACGAAGCCACATATACACAGCAGGAGGCCGCATGGTGCCATCTACACACAGCGGGAGGCCGCACGGTGCCATATATACACAGCGGGAGGCCGCACGTAGCCACCTATACACAGTGGGAGGCCGCACATAGCCATCTATACACAGTGGGAGGCCGCACGTAGCCACCTATACACAGCGGGAGGCGGCACATAGCCATCTGTACACAGCGGGAGGTCGCACGTAGCCATCTATACACAGCAGGAGGCCGCACGTAGCCATCTATATACAGCGGGAGGCCGCATGTAACCATATATACACAGCGGGAGGCCACACGGCGCCATTTATACACAGCGGGAGGCCGCACGTAGCCATCTACACACAGCGGGAGGCCGCACGTAGCCATCTATACACAGCGGGAGGCCGCACATACCCATCTATATACAGCGGGAGGCTGCACGTAGCTACCTATATACAGCAGGAGGCCGCACGTAGCCATCTATACACATTGGGAGGCCACATGGCACCATCTATACACAGCGAGAGGCCACACGGCGCCATCTATACACAGCGGGAGGCTGCACAGTGCCATCTATACACAGCAGTAGGCCATGCGGTGCCATCTATACACAGCGGGAGGCCGCACGGTGCCATCTATACACAGCAGGAGGCCGCACGGCGCCATCTATACACAGCGGGAGGCCGCACGGCGCCATCTATACACAGCGGGAGGCCGCATGGCGCCATCTACACACAGCGGAAGGCCGCATGGCGCCCCCCCAGAGACAGCAGGAGGCCGCATGGTGCCATCTGTACTCAGCAGGTGTTAGAACTCTCCTGTTAGGTTTTTTCTAGTTTGCTGGTCACATGACCATTTTTGCCTATTTAATCCGGCTCCACCCTCCTGGCCTTGCTGGACTTCATTGTATTTTCTACTCTTGAGCTAGCTTGGTACTCTGTTACCTTTCTCTGTTAGTTTTGCTAGGTCTTCTGACCACTATGTTCTATGTTGTGTGTTTGTCTTTTACTGCTACAATTTCTGCTAGGAGGTGTCCAACTTTATCCCAGTCCCTAGTTCTTGTAGGGATCCCTCCCTTGCATCTATAGGTCTTCGTACAGACTAGCCGAGGACTTTAGCGGGTCTGATCGCATGATCAGGTTCCCCGTTACATCGTAGGGATCCAGTTTAGTTCTATTGTAGGGACAGATCTCCTGACTATCCTTAGTGCTTGTAGCAGATCATAACAGTAAGTCCAGCCCAAAAAAAAAAAAAAAAAAATTTCTCTAAGGAAAGACCTCCAGTTTCCATCATGGTCTCAGTTCAAGATTTGGCTCAACTCTTGCAGGGACTCTCTCTGGTGGTGGCCGAGCTCCAACAACACGTGAGTAGCTGTTCTGGAGCACATTTTGTGGAGCCAAAGGTACGTCTGCCTGATCTATTTTTTGGTGAACAACAAGATTTTTTTTCTTTTAAAAATGCTTGTTTATTGTATTTTCGTTTAAGACCCGGATCCTCTGGTGATGAATAACAGCGCATAGGGTTCATAATGTCACTTTTGCGTAAGGATCCTCAGGGATAGGCTTTTTCTCTCCAACCTAGTGATCCGTGCTTTAGATCAGTGGATAGTTTTTTTTCTGCTTTGGGTTTGTTGTACGATGATCCTGATCGTGTCTCATCTGCTGAGTCTGAATTGAGACGTTTGAGGCAGGGATCAGGTAATGTGGAAAAATATTGTTCTCACTTCCGTCGGTGGTCTGCCCAGGTGGGGTGGAACGATTCAGCTTTGAAAAGTTTGTTTCTTGTGGGGCTAGGTGAAAGGGTTAAAGATTTGCTGATTGCTTATCCCACACCTGGAAACTTGCAAGAGGCTATGCAATTAGCTATACAGGTGGACAGGAGACTGCGTGCAAGGGTTAATGAGAGCAAATCCTCTGCTATGTCAGCTCCGAGTCTTGAGAGGGTCTGTGCTGACAAAGGAGAGCCGATGAAGATTGGGGCGATGACACCCCTCTCTCAGGAAAAAGACTGCAGGCTTTCTATTGCGAAAATTCTGGTCATTTTATTAAGAACTGTGTGCTTCGTATGAACAAAGAAAAAAAAATGGTCAGTTATGCCCGTATAGCCTGTTTAAATACTAAGGGAGTATTCCTATCTGCTACTACTGCTGCTCAGGAAGAATTAATTGAATTTCGGGTATTTGTGGATTGTGGTTCTACTCTGAATGTGATTGATGGGGGATTCTTGGAAAAACTTACATTAAAACCTAAACCTTTGTCATCCCCTATTGCTGTGGTTTCTGTTGATGGCTCTCCCTTGAAGAGTGTTACTCACAAGGTCTGTGAGTTTCCCCTCACTATTAATGGTGTTCATCAAGAGAATTTGGATTTGGTAGTATTGAATAATTTGCCTTCTCCAGTAATATTGGGGTTGCCCTTGTTAAAATTGCATAATCCTGTACTGGATTGGTCTACCAATGAAATTAAGTCCTGGAGCCCTAAATGTTATGACAAGTGTTGTAACGGACGTATTGCTGCAGTGGAGAAAGGAGGAATTACCTGTACATATTCAGGATTTTTGGAGAGTTTTTTCTGAGGAGGAGTCACAAATTTTGCCTCCCCATACAGACTATGATTGTACCACTGAATTTGTCCCTGGAGCGACTCTTCCTAAAAGTCGTTTATTTAATCTTACTATTCCTGAGAGAAAGGCTTTGGAGGAATACATACAGACAAGCTTGGCCGCCGGTCACATTAGGCCTTCCAAGTCTCCTGTGGTTGTTGGATTTTTTTTTGTTAAAAAAAAAGATGGCGGTTTACGTCCTTGTCTGGACTTTCGTGAGATTAATAAAATTACTGCACGCAATCCTTACCCACTGCCATTGATTCCTGATTTGTTTAACCAGTTAGTGGGGGCCAAGTGGTTCTCTAAAATTGATCTCCGGGGGGCATACAATTTGTTGCGCATGAAGGAGGGTGATGAATGGAAGACTGCTTTTAACACTCCTGTGGGTCATTTTGAGAATCTGGTTATGCCTTTTGGTCTCACCAATGCTCCAGCATTTTTTCAGAATCTTATTAATGACATCCTTAGACCTTTGATCGGCAAAAATGTGGTTGTGTATTTGGATGACATTCTGATTTATTTGCCTGATCTGGAGTCTCATTGGCAGAGCGTACGTGAGGTTTTACAGTTATTAATGGACAATTCGCTTTTTGCTAAGCTAGAGAAATGTGAGTTCGCTGTACAGAGAATTAGTTTTTTGGGTTACATTATCTCCAGTGAAGGTTTTGAGATGGACCCGGTTAAAGTTCAAGCTGTGCAGGAATGGCCTAGGCCTATTGGTTTGAAATCGATACAGAGGTTTTTGGGTTTCGCCAATTATTACAGAAAATTCATAAAAAATTTTTCTATTATTGTCAAACCGCTGACCGATCTCACTAGGAAAGGTGCTAATGCGGTTCAGTGGACTTCTGAGGCCATTGAAGCTTTTGTGTTTCTAAAGGAAAGGTTCACCTCTGCTCCCATCCTCATGCAGCCTGATGTGACTAAGCCGTTTTTGGTTGAGGTTGATGCTTCTTCTGTGGGGGTTGGTGTGGTGTTGTCTCAGGAAAGCAAGGATGGAGTACATCCCTGTGCCTTTTTTTCCAAAAAATTTTCTGAGACTGAACTTAATTACGATATTGGTAATCGGGAATTGCTGGCTATTAAACTCGCATTTGAACACTGGGTGGTCGTGGACCGTTTTAGCAAGATGTGTCACTTGGTTCCCTTCATCAAACTGCCTTGCTCTAAGACACTCGCTAAGGCCTTTGACAAGGAAATTGTCAGACTACATGGCGTTCCTACTGACATTGTTTCTGATAGGGGACCTCAGTTCGTGGCTCGTTTTTGCGTGCCTTTTGTGACAGGTTGGGAGTTCATTTGTCGTTTTCATCCGGATATCATCCTGAGTCTAATGGCCAGACAGAAAGAAAGAACCAGGATGTTGAGCAGTTTTTGCGTTGCTTTGTGGCAGACAATCAAGAGGGGTGGTCTGAGTTTCTGTCACTTGCTGAATTTGCTCTTAACAACCATACATCCTCTTCTGCTGGGTGTTCGCCTTTTTTTTGTTGTTCTGGGAGACATCCGTCTTTTGGGTCATTCTCCAAATTGGTATCGGCTGTGCCTGAGGAGGAGAGTTTTTCCGGTGATTTGGAGAGAGTTTGGACGGATGTGCGTGATAATCTTCAGGAGGCTAACAAAAAATCTAAGAGGTACTTTGATAGGAAACGGCAAGAGGTTTCGTTTGCTATTGGTGACATGGTTTGGTTGTCCTCTAAGAATCTGCGATTGAGGATTCCTTCGAAAAAATTGGGTCCCAAGTTTGTAGGGCCCTTTAAGGTGCTTCAGATAGTTAACCAATCTGCTGTTAGGTTGGAGGTTCCTTCCTCCTGGAAGATTAATCCGGTGTTTCATGTTTCTCTGTTGAAAAAAGCAGATGTGTCGGTTGGTGACGCCTCTGCCACTGTTCCTCCGGTGGTGGAGGACGGGGAATATGAAATTTCCCGCATCCTAAATTCTAGACGGTATAGAGGGAGTTTGCAGTATCTCGTCGCTTGGAAGGGTTTCGGACCCGAGGATAACTCATGGGTGAGGGCGGATGATGTTTCTGCTTCCAGACTTGTCAGAGCGTTTCACAGGAGGTTTCCTGATAAGCCCGGTCCTAGGGGATCCGGAGGATCCTCTTAGAAGAGGGGCTACTGTTAGAACTCTCCTGTTAGGTTTTTTCTAGTTTACTGGTCACATGACCATTTTTGCCTATTTAATCCGGCTCCGCCCTCCTGGCCTTGCTGGACTTCATTGTATTTTCTACTCTTGAGCTAGCTTGATACTCTGTTACCTTTCTCTGTTAGTTTTGCTAGGTCTTCTGACCTCTATGTTCTATGTTGTGTGTTTGTCTTTTACTGCTACAATTTCTGCTAGGAGGTGTCCAACTTTATCCCAGTCCCTAGTTCTTGTAGGGATCCCTCCCTTGCATCTATAGGTCTTCGTACAGACTAGCCGAGGACTTTAGCGGGTATGATCGCAGGATCAGGTTCCCCGTTACATCGTAGGGATCCAGTTTAGTTCTATTGTAGGGACAGATCTCCTGTCTTTCCTTAGTGCTTGTAGCAGATCATAACAGCAGGAGGCCGCAAGCAGTCATGCATACACACAAACATATACAGATATACACATACATGCACGCATAAACACATTTGAAACACAAAAATACATGTAAACAGACATCACACAATGATATCTGCCTGCACACACACTCTCACACACTCTCACACACTCTCACACACACTCACACACACATACACACACTCACACACAATCACACACACTCACCATCCCCCGGCTCGGCTCCAGTCCTCCTGCTCCTCTCCGATGCAGCAGCGCGCACTGTGTGACGTCACAGCTAGGAGACACAGCCGCGCACAGGGCCGTGTCTCCTAGCTGTGACGTGGCCGGGCCAGCACAGGGAAGTTAACTGCTGCAGTGCTGGCCCAGCCGAAGAAGAAGTAGCGGCCATGCGCCACTGCTGGGGGAGCGGTCCGGGGGGCCCCCGCCACTGTATACCAGTATGTGCCTCAGCGCCCCACATATAATGAGGGCAATCTGGCCATAGACACCTCGGAGCCCCGGGCGGTAGCCCAGATTGCCCTCATTATAATACGCCTATGCTAATAAAGCCTCTTGATCTCCTATATATACTATCTAGTGGATAGCCCTTCCAAGGATGGTGACTGCAATAAATAGTGCATCCACTTAAGGATAGAGTCCTTGATTCAAGACAATGACTGCATAGATCCCCTTGTGTCTGCTAGCACCAATATCTCGCTGTACATTCCAGTGAAGTTCTTCAATGTGGGCTTTGAGTGAAGCAGGAACTAGTGTGCACAGAAACTGGTAAGCACTTCTGATGAGCGAATGTGCTTGCCACTGCTCGGTACTCGCCCGAGCGTAAGGGTGTTCGACAAGCTCAGCGCTCGGTGAGTATTTCGGGGTGGTTCGGGCGGGAACTCATGTCCCAACCCTGCATGTTTGCCGCTCGTTAGAGAGCCAATGAACATGCAAGGATTGCTTGCCACACACTGTAATGCCGTAGCCATGTTGGTTGTGGGCATTACAGTGATTGGCTAGCAACACAGCGTCATCAGGTCTATATGAGACCTGGTGCCGCTATGCTCGTCACAGTCTACCCTGAAATCAGGCAGAGTAGGGAGAGCTGTTGCTGAGTCAGGGAGAGATTTGTTTGTTTAGAGTTAATATAGGTATTCCACAACATATATCTATATATCCATCTGAACTAACAGTCCTTCTGAGTACTAATCCAGCTGCATATTTTCAGTGGTGAAGGTGATAGCAGGAGTTAGGCAGGCAGGCACTGTATTTGGCAGAATGCAGTGCATAGAGTGCAAGAGGGTCCATTAAATGTTCTTGCTGCTGCTGTTCTTACAGATATTTGTAGACATAGTCCCAGGTATCAGGAGCCAGGGCAATTTGTTTTTATCTTAATCCTGGTTATTTGCTTAAAAAGCAATCCAGAGTACCCCATTTTTCTGCGGCATTTGCTTGTTAGTACTACAGAATACAGCCAGATCTGTTCTATATTTCAGCGATAAAAATCCAGAAATTTGAACTGAACCAGGAAAATATTGGCCTACTTTTCCATTCTGTTGCAGTGTGTTGGTCAAGTTATTCACACTAGGTCTCTGTGAAGACTATTAGTAAATTACAGGCCTGCTATTTAAAACCGTGTTTCTCTGTCAGACGTATCACATATAACTGCGTTCCAAAATCAGCCATTTCTAGTGACCGTGGAAAATATTGTCCTCCATTTAAAATTTGCAAGGTGTGTGGCAAGAGATGGGAAAGTGGACGTAATGGTGATGGTAAATACAAGAGGCTGAGACCGAGGCCGTGGTAAGATGAAATTGTGCCACAACAAACACCCACATCTTGCCGCCTGACCTTCCTGTCCCAATTGCTAGGGGGCCACAGCACACCACTATTGAACCAAGAGCAATGTCAATAGGTTATTGGCTGGATAGTAGATAATGCTTCCAGTCACTTTACCACCACCACTACCATCCTGTCTTCCACACGGTCAAGTCTCAGTAGCCGTGAGTCTGGACTGCATATTCCTCACCCTGATTCTCTTTCCTCCCACCATGCCAAGTTCCCGGAGACAACTGATCCTACACTTGGACACTCATAAGAGCTGTTCACTTTTCCATTTATAGATTCGGGCCTCTCGCATGGCCAGCTTCAGGTGGGTCAAGAGAAGAAAGTGTGTAGCAATGCCCAAATATTGGAGCAGCCACGGTCACATATAGGCAATGGTGGGAACATACAATTACTGCCGCAAGAGGTGGGTCATGATGAGACATAATTGCCAGAAAGTCAGGAGGAGGACCATTGGGCGGAATTGGAAGACGAGGTGGTGGATGATATAGTAACTGACCCAACCTGGCAGTGGGACATTCAGAGCGAGTTCAGCAGCACACAGAGGAAGGGAGGCATAGCACCACAACAGGCAGGAAGAAGCAGTGTGGTGGCCGCAGACACAAGGTGGGAAAGAGTTGCCCATAACACCAACACGATGGAAATTGCCATTAGAACTGTCAGGTCTTCCTGAGTCTGGATGTTTTTTAAAGACTCTGCAAATAACCCCAAAAGGCCATTTGCACCACCTGCCAGGCCAGCATCAGCAGGGGTAGCAAAACTAGCAGCCTGGCCACCACCAGCATGATCAGGCACATGGCAGCAAAGCACCCTACTAAGTGGGCCGAACGCTAGAGTCCAGAAACAGTGTCTGCGGGTGACACCACTGGTTCTTCCGATATTGTGCATGCATGCAAATCCCCTGTCCAAGGCGCATGCGAAGTTGCCTCCCGCCCTGCACCTGTTGGTGCACACGCTCAACTAGCACCATCAGCAAGCACGTCCACTTCCTTTTCCCAGCGCAGCGTTCAGATGTCTTTACCCCAATCCTTGGAACACAAGCACAAATACACAGCCAAGGCCCCACCGACCACACTACTAAATTCACACATTTCGAGACTGCTTGCACTCGAAATGTTGCCATATAGGCTCGTGGAAGCTTTCCGTAACCTAATGGCTGCGGCCGTCCCTCGGTACTCGGACCCCAGCTGCCACTATTTCTCCCGGGGGGCCGTCCTCACATTACACGAGCACGTGTCCCACAACATTAGCCATGCCCTCACCAACGCAGTTACTGCAAAAATCCACCTAACCACGGACACATGGACAAGTGC
The DNA here is from genome assembly GCF_046119375.1 of Phyllobates terribilis. Classification (NCBI taxonomy): domain Eukaryota; kingdom Metazoa; phylum Chordata; class Amphibia; order Anura; family Dendrobatidae; genus Phyllobates; species Phyllobates terribilis. Next base: position 300,393,055 of record NW_027362771.1, read on the forward strand.
TTGTGGGCAGGGATGGTACATCTTGCTGACGGCACACTGGGTTAATACAGTGGAAGCCAGTACCCAGTTGGACCTTGGGACGGAACACGTCCTTCCGACTCCGAGGATTGCGGGCCCTGGGTCAATCAGCGTTGCCCCCACATTCTACAGCTCCTGCACCTCCTCCTCCTCCTCTTCATCCTCCATCTCCGAAATGAGCACATCAGTCAGAAGCTGGAAGCACTGCAGCACTGCTTCGGCCAAGCGGCAACAGGCTGTGCTGAAGCTAATATGCTTAGGTGACAAACCGCACACTGCTGAAGAGTTGTGGACAGCTCTGAAAGAGCAGGAAGATCTGTGGCTGACACCGCTGAACCTACATCCAGGCATGGTCATCTGTGACAATGGCCGGAACCTAGTGGTGGCTCTGAAGCGAGGCGAGCTCACACACGTACCATGCTTAGCCAATGTGCTTAACCTCGTGGTTCAGCGGTTTCTCAAAACCTACCCAGATCTGTCGCATCTGCTTATCAAAGTACGCCGCCTGTGTGCCCATTTTAGAGAGTAAGCTACAGCTTCCGCCACCCTTGCCGTGCTTCAGCAGCATTTGCAGCTTCCAGCTCACATACTGGTATGCGATGTCTCCACCCGTTGGAACTCTACAATGCTGATGTTGGGAAGGATTTGTGAGCAGAAGAGGGCAGTTGTTGACTACCAGCATCAACACGGCCATCAGTATTCAGGTCAGACTCCACACCTCAGGAGTGGACATGGATGTGAGACATCTGTACCATACTCCGAAACTTTGAGGAGTCCACCAAGATGATGAGCGGCGATAATGCCATAATTAGCATCACCATCCCGCTTCTCTGTCTTCTGAAATGCTCTCTGCTCACAATTAAAGAGGATGCATTGCAGGCGGTGCACGATGAGATGGAGCAAGGAACCATACAGGGTGATTGCACACAGCCCAGCTTCATCTCATCCCAACATGGATTGAGTGATAATGAAGAGGAGGAGGAAGAAAAGGAGCTAGTTTCCTGCGCTATAATGGTACTACCTGTACAACTGTCATACTGTCTGCTCAGCGTGGATGGACTGGGGACAGGGAGGAGGAGGAAGAGGAGAAGGAGGATGAGGAGGAGAGCATCGTCAGTCATCCTCTTGATGAGGACACGGAAGTCTTGCCTCTTTGCAGTTTGGCTAACATGGCTGAGTTTATGTTATGCTGCCTTTCCTGTGACCCTCGCGCTGTCCAAATTTTGGGTGACAGTCATTACTGGTTGGTGACACTTCTAGACCCACGCTACAAGGAGAGATTTCTGTCTCTTATTCCGTTGCTGGACAGGCCTAATAAAATGGGGCAGTACCAGAATGCCCTTGTTGCGGAATTATAAAAAAAATTCCCATCTGAAAACGCTGGCGGCAGAGGTCACAGTTCATTGGGCAACAAAAGCGTACAGGCAAGAGAGACACAAATGCAATCCAGCAGAGGCAGGGGAACACTGTGAAAGTTCTGGGACAGTTTTCTCAGACCCTCCCATGGCACAGGCTCTGAGATGCGGGGTACTATCCCAAGGAGGGAAAAGTTTTGGAAAATGCTGAGGGAGTACCTTGCCAACTGTACCAACTGTCCTCCGTTATGCCTCTTTGCCTTATAATTATTGGTTATCCAAGCTGGACACACGGCATGAACTGGCTCTCTATGCCTTGGAGGTTCTAGCCTGCCGCTAGCATTTTGTCAGAGTGGGTTTTTAGTGCCGCTGGAGGAATTATAACCGATAGGCGCATCCACCTGTAAACTGAAAATGCTGACAGGCTAACTTTTATTAAAATGAACAAGGGCTGGATTGGGCCAGACTTCTCAACACCACCAAATGATAGCAGCGTACCATAAACTCAAATACAGTGTCTTTTTTTTGGGAGGTCTAACTCTATTCACATGCACCTCTGTCTTCACACCCAGACATGGGTATAAGCTTACTGATTTTGTCTATTTGCTCTTGTCCTCCTCCTTTTTCTCATCCTTATCCTTCACCACCTTATCAAAACAATATCTACCATATCACCATATCTACGTCTCTTGAAAGGGGCATTGGAGTTCCTCCAAATTTTTAGCAGCCGTTGCATTTACTGCATAGGCAAACAGTATGGGAGACCCACTTCCTAATAATGGGAACATTGTTTTCAGGAGTCCCTCTGCCATCTACAGGTCTCTTGCAAGGGACATTGGAGTTCCTCCAAATTTTTGGCAGCTGTTGCATTAACTACATAGGCAAGCAGTGTGGGAGACCCACTTCCTAAAAATGGGAACATTGTTTTCAGGATGTCCTCCGACCTCTAGGTCTCTTGCAAGGGATATTGGAGTTCCTCCAAATTTTTAGCAGCTGTTGCATTCACTGCATAGGCAAACAGTATGGGAGACCCACTTCCTAAAAATGTGATCATTGTTTTCAGGAGGCCTTCTGACCTCTACGTTTCTTGCAAGGGACAATATCTACCATATCACCATATCTACGTTTCTTGCAAGGGACATTGGACTTCCTCCAAATTTTTGGCAGCTGTTGCGTTCATTGCATAAGCAAACAGTATGCAATCCAGTCCTTTCTAATGGGAACATGTTGTTACTGTGGGCCAGTTTTATGTGTCTTTAAAGTGGTATTGGGATTTTTCTCAAATTTTGGCAGCCCTTGCTGTCACTGCATGGGCATTACCACTATATGAGACCCACTCCTTTATAATGGGAAACATTTTTTTTACTGAGACCCTCCTCTATGTCTCTTCAAAGGGTATTGGAGTGCATCCAAATTTTTGACAGGTCTTGCAGTCATTGCATACGCTATAGCAGTATAGGAGACCCACCCTTTAATAATGGGAACAACAAAGCATAGCTGACTGCTGGCCCTTTAAGAATAGTAAAGACCTCCTGATAGCCCTATAAGAATAGTGTTTGTGACTTTCAGAATCCCTCCTTTATAAATGAAGGTGTCTCACACACCACATGGCCAGATAAGGTAGTAAAATATTAAAATGACATTTCCTGGTGAATGCATTTTTCACTTTTGAAAGCAATGCAAAAGTGCAGAAATGCTTCAAAAACGCTGCATGTGAACATAGCCCATGGTGTGGAGGAGCATTTTTGTTTTTCGCTATTTATTTTGCTTCAAATACAAGTCATTACCCTGGAAAGGATGTTACTTAACATTTTTCCCAGGAAAATCCATTTTGTTTTCGTTTTTGTATGTTTTATTGTGAGTCCATAAAAGTGGCGTAATACCTCTTACAACGTTGCTGACAGCAGTGACCTGGGAGTCAGAAACGCTTCTAGGAGTCTTCCCCATGCTGTTCCCATGTCATTTGAGCACTGTTCCCATTGATTTGGGCAATTTTTAGGCCCTCTGCAGAGCGCCGGGGGTGGGGATATGGCGGAAAAATGCTCGAGCTTCCCATAGACTTTTATTGGGCTTGTTACTCGGACCAAGCACTCGAGCATTCCAGTTTGCTCGACCTGAGCAACGAGTACCCAAGCATTTTAATGCTCGCTCATCACTAGTAAGCACTGCTCTCACAAGCCAGTTTGGTACCACCCACATGATGCTGTACATGCTTGTACTGCCCTTTGATATGGGCAATAAATGCAGCAGGAGCAGCTTGCCACAGATTGGGGAAGCAGAATCAGCTCAGCCATATGCATGAATTGGTGTAGCAGGAGCCGCTCTTTGCCACACTGTAGAGTGCAAGGCAAAGGCTCAATGCAGTGAGTTTGGATCAGACATTTTCTTTCGGCTGAGTTCACACGATGCGTATTTAATGCGTTTCCGCGGCGTTTTTGCAGTTGCGTAAACGCCGCGGAAACGCATGAAAAACGCATGGTAGAAGGGAAGCAATGCTCCCCAATTGAAATCCGCATGGTCAAAAATCCGCAGTATGTCAATTAATTTTGCGGAAACGCTGCTCTTTTGCCGCCATTGACTTGCATTAGACCGCATGGAATCCGCATCACTGTATATGTTGATGCGCTTTTCATGCGGTCTAATGTGCGGATGGTACCCGGGTGTGGAGGAGAGGACTCTCATCCAGACCCAGGTACCATTAAAAAAAAAGAATAAAATAAAAAATATATATATTCTCACCTTCTGACGGCCCGCGCAGCGCTCCTGCTTGGTTCGCGGCACTTCGGGGTTGAATGAAGAAGGACCTTCGCTGACGTCAGAGTCATGTGACGGGTCACGTGACGCTGACGTCGGAAGGTCCTAAAGTCTTCACTGCCGGCAGCCGGGACCGAGCGAAGCAGGACACCGGGGGCCATCAGAGGGTAAAGTATATATTTATTTTTTATTTTTTGACATTCACACACTATATAAATCCATGCCGGTTGCATGGATTTATATAGTGTAAAGTTGACAAGCACTTTCCAAGTGATGCTAAAATCACTTGGGAAGCGCTTGTCAACCCGCATGCGGAAATGAAAGTGAAGACCGCTTCATTTCCGCATGTCCCTGGCAGGAAACCGCATGTACAATCCGCATGCGTTTTTTCTTGCCAGAGAGATGCAGAAACGCTCAGGAAAAAATCCTGAGCATTTCTGCATCGTGTGCACATACCCTTCCCCTTACCTCCCCACTAGGAACCACCCACATCACACTGTACATTCCTGTATAGTGCTTTCAGGTGCGTGTTGACTGAGTGCTGAAAGAGTCACTGTCTGCAACACTGGTGAGTGGATGGCGAGGCATTATTATCCCCTTAACCCCAACTCACAGCTGTCCTCTATAGCATAAACAATTAGGGCAATCAGAGCCCTCTTTGTGGGCATGCACGCCAGGTCTGCCGCCGCTACACACACGTTGCTCCCTTCCCATGTTCAAATGTATTTGCGTCTTTTAGATGTGAATACATTTGAACAGTGCTGCGCCGGGACTGAGGCAGAAGAGTGTCTGTCAGTCCAGGGTCCGATGTGCAGCAGTGTGATGATGTCATCAAGCTACTGACCTCATCACACTGCTGCCTGTGCTGGGGCTGCAGAGGAGCAGAGATAGCGTGCTGAGCATGGGCACTGGTAAGAGATCCAGTAGCAGCCGAACATTATATGTATTAATATTAATGTGAAAAGGGGCACAGTATTGACAAGTTTTGCTAGAAAGAGTATGTGGGCATGGGGGGACTATTTATTCAGAGGGGCAGTGTGTGTATGCATTTATCAGAGCGGCTTTGTGTGTTTGTGTATTTTTCAGAGAGGCAGAGTGTGTGTATATATATTTTTGGCAGAGGGGCAGTGTGTGTGTGTATATATATTTTACAGAGGAACTGTGTGTATATTTTCCAGAGAGGCAGTGTGTATATATATATATATATATATATATATATATATATATATATATATATATTGCAGAGGTGCAGATGTCTGACAGCATGGACGAGCTCCTCAAGCACTTGCTCCAAAGTCAGCAGCAGCAACACCAGCAACATTTTCAGAGCCAGCAGAGCCTACTGCAGCAGCAACGTGAGCTGCAGCAAATGCAGCAGGAAACAAATAAACTCCTAATACAGCAGCTCCAACAACAACAATGGCAGATGGATCTCCTGACAGAGGAAATCTGCACCAGAGATACTGCCCCTCCCCCAACTCCAGGTGATGTCTCCTGCGTTCGGAGGGTGGTAATGCAAGCAATGCAAAAGATGACCCCAGGGGGCGATGTTGAGGCGTTTCTGACTGTTTTCGAGAGGGCAGCAGAGTGGGAAAACCTGCTGGCGGAGCAGTGGGTGGAGGTTCTGGCCCCCTATTTAACGGGTGAACCCCAAAAGGCCTACTATGACCTGGCCCCGCAGGATGCGCAGGAGTATGCCAAATTAAAAACAGAGATATTGGCACGCTCAGGAGTGACTATGTCGGTCAGAGCGCAAAGGGTTCACCAGTGGGCATATACTGGTGACAAACCTCCCCGCTCACAGATGTTTGACTTGCTACATCTAGTCCAGAAATGGCTGCAGCCAGAGTCTTCCGCTCCTACCCAGATGGTTGAGCGCATGGTAATGGACAGGTTCATCCATTCTCTACCCAGGCCTGTGCAGACCCAGGCCTGAGATGTACCACTGGTTGAAAAATCCCTCCGGAAACTGGACATAGTAAAGAGTCAAAAACAGGGGTCGTCCCAATCCCTCCGAGGGCCCGGCAAAGACTGCATTGTGGGATGTGGGATGTTGGCAGTGTCACAACTCTGGACACGTAGGCACCGAGTGTCATTTGTCCCCTGAGCAAATGGACTGCAGCCTAGGCAGACAGTGTTCATATTATGCTTATCTAGCCTGCAGTGTGGACTGTAAACCCGGCGAGGGCCGCAGGCATGTACCGTGTCCATTAATGGAGTAAAGGTGCTTGGACAATTAGACTCTGGGAATCTGGTAACCTTAATCAGTGCCACCCTTCCCCACCAGCTGATCCCTGCCAAAACTGTGGGTGTCCGCTGCAGACATGGGGAGGCCAAGAACTACCCTGTGGCCAGAGTGATGGTGGGAACAGACTGTGGTTCCCAATCCCACGAGGTCGGGGTGGTCAAGTGCCTGTTACATCCCGTCATATTGGGAAGCGATTTTTCATTGTTCTGGGACCTGTGGGGTAAGGAAATCAGACTGAGTCATGGGGACAAAGACAGATCCCTAGGGAAATACCCTGGTCGACATCTGAAGTGGATGTGTTCCCACTGTGTGTCCTTGCTGGCGACGGGGATGAGACTGTGACCGAGGAGGCCGACCTTCCTGTGTTAGAGGGTCCCAGAGACAACTTTGGGTCTGCTCAAGTTCGGGACTTGATCTTGAAGGGGGCGTGAGACAATGTTACTGTCTATAATGGGGTTGCTCAAGAACCGGGGGCACACACCAGGTACCCACACTTTGCAGTTCAGGGGGAGCTATTATACCAGTTGACCAAACTAAGAGGTGAGGAGATAGTGGAACAGCTATTAGTTCCCGGACCCTACCAACGGAGGGTATTAGATATGGCCCACTCGCATGTTCTGGGGGGACACCTGGGGGTTGAGAAAACCCAGGAATAGTGTTGAGCGATACCTTCCGATATCGGGAAATATCGGATCAGATTGGATCGGACCGATACCGAAAAAGTATCGGATATCGCCGATTCTGATACCGGAAACCAATGCAAGTCAATGGGACAGAAATATCGGAATGAAAATAAACCCTTTCTTTCCTTGTAGGTTAATTCTACATGAAGGAAAACAACTGAGAATAATGTAGAATGTATTGGGGGAGGTGAGGGAGACAATAAAGGCATAGAGGTTTAGCCCAATCAAATGGAATAGCAGGAATTAATATTTTTTTTAAGACGTTCTGAGTTACGGAAATATTGACTATGTTAAGTATTTTTATATTTTGTCATATATTTATGTTTCACTACTTCCATGCTCTTCACCTTCTTTTTTACTTCTCCCACACTTTCTCCTTCATCATCCTCAGCATCTTTTTCATCCACTTCTTCTTCACCTTCTTCATCTTCTTCTTCTTCACCTTCTTCGTATTATTCTTTTTTTTTTACATTCTTCATATTCTACTTCTTCATCTTCTTCATATTCTTCTTCTTCATCATATTCTTATTTGTGACAGGCATTCCTGTAGTTGTTATCTATAAAAGGTTGGACATTACACCTTTCGTTCTGCCCGCCACAAAAGATTTACAACAGGATTTGTCCACGTTCAGTTTGGCCTGCAGCAGCAGGTCTTTTCCAGGGGCACCACGAGGAGGAATGGACTCACCCCCATACACTGCTTAGTCATCTTCTGCTTATAACTTAGATATTATCTTTTGCTCTGATTTTTAGTCTTATGCTTAATGTTCTTCCGCTTTTTGTTCTGTAGCTTCTTGTATTTCTGCTTCTTGGTTTTCTGTCTCTTGTTCTTCTTTATCTTGGTGCTTGTCTTCTCTTCTTTGTCCTCTTGGTCAACTTCTTCAGGGTCATCTTCTTGGTCTTCTTCGGGGTGGTCTTCAGGGTCGTCGTCTTCGGGGGTCCTCGTCTTCGGGGTCCTGGTCTTCTTCGGGTTGATCTTCAGGGTCCTCGTCTTCGGGGTCCTCGTCTTCTTCCAGGTGGTCTTCAGGGTCCTCGTCTTCTTCGGGGTGGTCTTCAGGGTCCTCGTCTTCTTTGGGGTGGTCTTCAGGGTCCTCGTCTTCAGGGTCATCTTCTTCGGGGTCCTCGTCTTCTTCGGGTTGGTCTTCAGGGTCCTCGTCTTCAGGGTCCTTGTCAGGGAGATCCAGAGTGATTACCAAGAACCATTTCAAAAAGCTTGAACTTGGAAATGTAGCAGAAGGTACAAGAAGGCTGAGGAACTACCGAGGACCAGCTGACGGTACTGGAACCCGGATGGGTAGCAGAAGGTACAAGAGCCAATGGAACTGCCGAGGACCAGCTGATGGTACTGGAACTCGGTTACTAAGCAGGAGGTACCTGTGCCAGAAAGCACTACCAAGGACCAGCAGACGTTGGTGGAACTTGGATACCGAGAAGGAGGCAACTAATCCAAAGGCACTGCCGAGAACCAGCTGACGGTACTGGAACCCGGATGGGTAGCAGAAGGTACCCATGTAAAAAAAAGTTTCAAGGCCGCGAGCGGGCCGCAGTTACCAAAACCCACAGTCCTACAGGGGGTGCTTGTCCTATTGGCACTATAGAACCAGCCTTCATTGCCAGATCCCGCAGCCCACATAGGAGTCACCTAAACTGCAGGCACCATAGAGTCGGCTAACCCGACAGCAACACGACAGGACAACGCATTGGAGGCAAAGTGACGTTGACACTACCCGGAAACAGCTGGCGTGCTGGAACCAGGCTGGGCAGGAGGGAGTACCCGTGCCAAAGACACTGCCGAGAACCAGCTGACGGTACTGGAACCCGGATGGGTAGTAGAAGGTACAAGAGCAAATGGAACTACCGAGGACCAGCTGACGGTACTGGAACCCGGATGGGTAGCAGAAGGTACAAGAGCAAATGGAACTGCCGAAGACCAGCTGACGGTACTGGAACTCGGTTACTAAGCAGGAGGTACCTGTGCCAGAAAGCACTACCAAGGACCAGCAGACGTTGGTGGAACTTGGATACCGAGAAGGAGTCACCTAATCCAAAGGCACTGCGGAAAATCAGCTGACGGTACTGGAACCCGGAAGGGTAGCAGAAGGTACCCATGTAAAAAAAAGTTTCAAGGCTGTGAGCCGGCCGCAGTTACCAAAACCCACAGTCCTACAGGGGGTGCTTGTCCTATTGGCACTATGGAACCAGCCTTCATTGCCAGATCCCGCAGCCCACATAGGAGTCACCTAAACTGCAGGCACCATAGAGTCGGCTAAACCGACCGCAACACGACAGGACAACGCATTGGAGGCAAAGTGACGTTGACACTACCCGGAAACAGCTGGTGTGCTGGAACCAGGCTGGGCAGGAGGGAGTACCCGTGCCAAAGACACTGCCGAGAACCAGCTGACGGTACTGGAACCCGGATGGGTAGTAGAAGGTACAAGAGCAAATGGAACTACCGAGGACCAGCTGACGGTACTGGAACCCGGATGGGTAGCAGAAGGTACAAGAGCCAATGGGACTGCCGAAGACCAGCTGACGGTACTGGAACTCGTGTTACTAAGCAGGAGGTACCTGTGCCAGAAAGGACTACGAAGGACCAGCAGATGTTGGTGGAACTTGGATACCGAGAAGGAGGCACATAATCCAAAGGCACTGCCGAGAACCAGCTGACGGTACTGGAACCCCGATGGGTAGCAGAAGGTACCCATTTAAAAAAAAGTTTCAAGGCCGCGAGCCGGCCGCAGTTACCAAAACCCACAGTCCTACAGGGAGTGCTTGTCCTATTGGCACTATGGAACCAGCCTTCATTGCCAGATCCCGCAGCCCACATAGAAGTCACCTAAACTGCAGGCACCATAGAGTCGGCTAACCCGACCGCAACACGACAGGACAACGCATTGGAGGCAAAGTGACGTTGACACTACCCGGAAACAGCTGGCATGCTGGAACCAGGCTGGGCAGGAGGGAGTACCCGTGAAAAAGACACTGCCGAGAACCAGCTGACGGTACTGGAACCCGGATGGGTAGTAGAAGGTACAAGAGCAAATGGAACTACCGAGGACCAGCTGTCGGTACTGGAACCCGGATGGGTAGCAGAAGGTACCCATGTAAAAAAAAGTTTCAAGGCCGCGAGCCGGCCGCAGTTACCAAAACCCACAGTCCTATAGGGGGTGCTTGTCCTATTGGCACTATGGAACCAGCCTTCATTGCCAGATCCCGCCGCCCACATAGGAGTCACCTAAACTGCAGGCACCATAGAGTCGGCTAACCCGACCGCAACACGACAGGACAACGCATTGGAGGCAAAGTGACGTTGACACTACCCGGAAACAGCTGGCGTGCTGGAACCAGGCTGGACAGGAGGGAGTACCCGTGCCAAAGACACTGCCGAGAACCAGCTGACGGTACTGGAACCCGGATGGGTAGTAGAAGGTACAAGAGCAAATGGAACTACCGAGGACCAGCTGACGGTACTGGAACCCGGATGGGTAGCAGAAGGTACAAGAGCCAATGGAACTGCCGAAGACCAGCTGACGGTACTGGAACTCGATTACTAAGCAGGAGGTACCTGTGCCAGAAAGCACTACCAAGGACCAGCAGACGTTGGTGGAACTTGGATACCGAGAAGGAGGCACCTAATCCAATGGCACTGCCGAGAACCAGCTGACGGTACTGGAACCCCGATGGGTAGCAGAAGGTACCCATGTAAAAAAAAGTTTCAAGGCCGCGAGCCGGCCGCAATTACCAAAACCCACAGTCCTACAGGGGTTGCTTGTCCTATAGGCACTAAGGAACCAGCCTTCATTGCCAGATCCCGCCGCCCACATAGGAGTCACCTAAACTGCAGGCACCATAGAGTTGGCTAACCCGACCGCAACACGACAGGACAACGCATTGGAGGCAAAGTGATGTTGACATTACCCGGAAACAGCTGGCGTGCTGGAACCAGGCTGGGCAGGAGGGAGTACCAGTGCCAAAGACACTGCTAGGAAACAGCTGGCGGTGCTGGAACCCAGGGTAAATACTAAAAACAGAGTGGAGCCAGAGGCGTAATTGGAGCAACTTTAAAATCTGTAGTAGTGTGAATGTGGACAGAGCAGGTGAATTTGCCGAACACACAGCTGGGAAACAGCTGACGTTACTGAACCCCAATAACACTGGAGCAAGCGTTGACTGTGCAGACGGCACTTCTGAGCAGCAAAAGCGATATTGGAGCCCAGGGTAAATACTAAAAACAGAGGAACCAGAGGTGTAATTGGAGCAAGTTTTAAATCAGTAGTACAGTGGATGTGGACAAAGCAGGAGAATTTGCAGGACACACAGCTGGGGAACAGCTGACGTTACTGAACCCCAATAACACTGGAGCAAGCGTTGACTGTGCAGACGGCACTTCTGAGCAGCAACTAGCGGTATTGGAGCCCAGGGTAAATACTAAAAACAGAGGAACCAGAGGTGTAATTGGAGCAAGTTTTAAATCAGTAGTACAGTGGATGTGGACAAAGCAGGAGAATTTGCCGGACACACAGCTGGGGAACAGCTGACGTTACTGAACCCCAATAACACGGCATCAAGTGTTGACTTTGCAGACGGCACTTCCGAGTGCCAACTGGCGGTGTTGGAGCTCAGGGATTATACTGAAAACAGAGGAGCCAGAGGTGTAATTGGAGCAACTTTAAAATCTGTAGTAGTAAGAATGTGGACAGAGCAGGAGAAATTGCCATCCGCACAGCAGGCGAACAGCTGACATTACTGAACCCCAATAACACGGCAGCAAGTGTTGACTGTGCAGACGGCACTTCCGAGCGCCAACTGGCGGTGTTGGAGCTCAGGGATAATACTGAAAACAGAGGAGCCAGAGGTGTAATTGGAGCAACTTTAAAATCTGTAGTAGTGAGAATGTGGACAGAGCAGGAGAAATTGCCGTCCGCACAGCAGGGGAACAGCTGACGTTACTGAACCCCAATAACACTGGAGCAAGCGTTGACTGTGCAGACACTTCTGAGCAGCAACTAGCGGTATTGGAGCCCAGGGTAAATACTAAAAACAGAGGAACCAGAGGTGTAATTGGAGCAAGTTTTAAATCAGTAGTACAGTGGATGTGGACAAAGCAGGAGAATTTGCCGGACACACAGCTGGGGAACAGCTGACGTTACTGAACCCCATTAACACGGCAGCAAGTGTTGACTGTGCAGACGGCACTTCCGAGCGCCAACTGGCGGTGTTGGAGCTCAGGGATAATACTGAAAACAGAGGAGCCAGAGTTGTAATTGGAGCAACTTTAAAATCTGTAGTAGTGAGAATGTGGACAGAGCAGGAGAAATTGCCGTCCGCACAGCAGGGGAACAGCTGACGTTACTGAACCCCATTAACACGGCAGCAAGTGTTGACTGTGCAGACGGCACTTCCGAGCGCCAACTGGCGGTGTTGGAGCTCAGGGATAATACTGAAAACAGAGGAGCCAGAGGTGTAATTGGAGCAACTTTAAAATCTGTAGTAGTGATAATGTGGACAGAGCAGGAGAAATTGCCGTCCGCACAGCAGGGGAACAGCTGACGTTACTGAACCCCAATAAAACGGCAGCAAGTGTTGACTTTGCAGACGGCACTTCCGAGCACCAACTGGTGGTGTTGGAGCTCAGGGATAATACTGAAAACAGAGGAACCACAGGTGTAATTGGAGCAACTTTAAAATCTGTAGTAGTGAGAATGTGGACAGAGCAGGAGAAATTGCCGTCCGCACAGCAGGGGAACAGCTGACGTTACTGAACCCCAATAACATGGCAGCAAGTGTTGACTGTGCAGACGGCACTTCCGAGCGCCAACTGGTGGTGTTGGAGCTCAGGGATAATACTGAAAACAGAGGAGCTAGAGGTGTAATTGGAGCAACTTTAAAATCTGTAGTAGTGATAATGTGGACAGAGCAGGAGAAATTGCCGTCTGCACAGCAGGGGAACAGCTGACGTTACTGAACCCCAATAACACGGCAGCAAGTGTTGACTGTGCAGACGACACTTCCGAGCGCCAACTGGCGGTGTTGGAGCTCAGGGATTACAGTTCAGGTGGTAGAAACATGAACACAACAGGAGACCTGGATACTGTTGCCAACAAATTATTTATTCTGGAAGAGGACTGGCAAATTCATGAGAGATCCAGGCCTTGTTCATTTTGAGAAAAGTAAGCCGGTCAACGTTATCGGAGGATAGTCGCATGCGACGGTCTGTTAGTACACCACCTGCGGCACTAAAGACGCGTTCCGATAATACACTAGCAGAAGGGCAAGCTAGCACCTCCAATGCATACTGACTAAGCTCTGGCCATGTATCCAGCTTACAGACCCAAAACTTGAAGGGAGAAGAGCCGTCTGGGAGTACACTAAGAGGGCAAGACATGTAGTCTGTCACCATCTGACGGAAACGTTGCCTCCTGCTGACTGGAGCCGTCTGTGATGGTGTAGACATTTGTGGCGGCGGGGACACAAAACTTTGCCACATTTCGGCCATACTGGTCTTGCCTTGTGCTGAGGCGCTGCTTCTGCTCCCTCTTTGTGCAGAGCTTCCTCCACTGCCTCGACGTACTGAGCTGCTTTGTAAAGCACTAGCAGCACTGCTCTCGGTTGGAATGGAGAACATGATGGAATGCACCAGTGCGTCTTGGTACTCCCGCATTTTACGCTCCCGGTTCAACGGTGTTATGAGGCTTTGTAAGTTGTCCCGGTAGCGAGGATCTAGGAGGGTGGACACCCAATAATCAGCCGTGTTGAGAATGTGGGCGATGCGGCGGTCGTTTCTCAGGCACTGCAGCATGAAATCAACCATGTGCTGCAGACTGCCAACTGGCCAAGAAACGCTGTCCCCTGCTTGAGGCGTGATCTCTGCCTGCTCTGCATCACCCCACCCTCGCTCTAGATACTGACTACTAGAGCATTGTGTGCCTCCCTCCTCTGGACAGATGTCTTCCTCATCCATTGACTCCTCCTCATCCTCCTCATAAAGTGTCCCCTGCCTAGGCCTTTGTGAGGAACCACGTTGCACAGACTGTTGAGAAGCTGATGGCATTTGTGACTCCTCATCCTCCACCTCTTCCAAAACCTCGTCCCTTTGTGCTTGCAGTGTTTTTTCAAGCAGGCAGATAAGGGGGATAGTCATGCTGACTAGTGCATCATCTGCACTCGCCATCCGCGTGGAATAATCGAAGGCACGCAAAACGTGGCAAATGTCCTTCATAGAGGCCCACTCAGTGGTGGTGAAGTGTGAACGGGGCGCACTGCGACTTGTTTGCGCCTGCTGCAGCTGGTACTCCATTACTGCTGCCTACTGCTCACACAACCTCTCCAACATATGTAACGTTGAATTCCACCTGGTGGGTAGGTCACATATGATGCGAAATTCTGGAAGACGTAATCGGCGCTGCAGAGCTGCAATGCGTGATCTTGCGTTGCTGGAACGCCGCAAGTGAGCGCACTCTAAGCGGACCCTGTGAAGCAGTGCATCAAGATCCGGATAGTCCCTCAAAAAACTCTGCACGACCAAGTTGAGCACATGTGCCAGACATGGGATTTGAGTGAGGTTGCCTAGGCCCAGAGCTGCCACCAGATTTCGGCCATTGTCACACACTACCATGCCTGGCTGGAGATTCGCTGGCACAAACTACACGTCGCTCTGCTGCTTGATGGCATTCCAGAGCTCCTGCGTTGTGTGGCTTCGATTTCCCAAAGAAATTAATTTTAATACGGCCTGTTGAAGTTTGGCCACGGCTGTGCTCATATCGGTCATCATAACAGGTAACCGTTCACGGGTCGATGTGGAGGTAGACCGTGACGACTCCTGCAGCGCTGATTCAGAGGAACTGGAGTATGAGGAGGAGTCAATGTGTACAGACTGGATTCCTGCAATCCTTGGAGTTGTTAGAACACGTACAGCGCCACTCTCAAGATCTGTACCTGGCTCCACAACATTTACCCAATGGGCAGTGAGGGAAAGGTATCATCCCTGTCCATGCTTACTGGTGCACGCATCGGTGGTCAGGTGGACCTTGCTACTGATGGCGTTTTGTAGCGCATGTTTAATTTTTCCCTCCACATGATGTTGCAGGGCAGGGACGGCTTGCCTGCTGAAATAAAAGCGGCTGGGCACGTTGTATTGTGGGACTGCCAATGCCATAAAGTTACGGAATGTGTCAGTCTCCACCAGCCTGAATGATAGCATTTCAAGGGCCAGTAGTTTAGCAATGCCAGCATTCAGAGCCTGTGCTCGGGAGTGGTTTGCCGAGTATGGGCGCTTTTCTCCCATGCCTGTGCTAATGATGGCTGTAGACTGGCCTGGGAGTGTGAGGATGACTGGGAAAGTGGTGCTGTGGGTGGAATTACACTGTGTCTCTGTACAACAGTGCCAGAGATTCTTCCATGGCGATCCTGTGAGGAAGCCGAACCAGCTGTGTGTGAGCTGGAGGAAGAGGCTACAACACGAGCTGAAGAGGTGGTAGGTGGCGCTGTAGGTTGGCCTATGTCTTCAGTGTGTTTTTGTAACTCCACCACGTGCTTGGTCCGCACATGTTTCCACATATTTGTGGTATTGAGGTTGCTGACACTTTTCTCTCTTTTCACCTTCTGATTACTCAGCTTGCATTTGACAAAGCAAATGTCATCTGCAACTGTGTCAAAAAAGGACCAGGCACTGCAAGTCTTGGGAGCGCCCGCTTTGGATTTTGGAAGAGCCATGCTCCTAATGGGTGCCGAAGTGGAGGCTACAGGCAACCAAGTCTGCCCCCTCCCTCTCCCTCCTTTTTGGGCAGTTCGGGGAATCTCTTCCTCAGAGCTGCTCCCACCATCTTCCTGTCCCTCACGCCATGATGGGTCAAGGACCTCATCATCTACACCACCCTCTTCAAACAACTGCTTCTCCTGGGTAGTCTCGACAGCACAGTACGCACCAGAAAGTGGCACCTGAGTCTCATCATCAGATGCGTACTGAGGTGTGCTGCTGACCATAGGCACTGGCCCACCCGCCTCTTCAGATTCAGAGAGACAAAACGATTGCGCATCACTGCATACTACCTCTTCTTCAAATTCTCGAATTCTGCTTGGCTGGCCCCCTCTTTCCAAGCCAAGAGATTCAGAGAGCAGAAGTAGAGATGGCTCCTGTCCAGGGCTCTCTGACTGCCTGGGCAATTTGGCAGGTGGTGAAGAGACAGATGGGTGCTCTTCAGTGCTCAGGACCTGAGAGGATCTGGAACTAATTGAAGTCGATGCGTTAGCTGCCATCCATCCGACAACGGCTTCAATTTGGTCCTCCCGCAGCAGTGGGGTACGGCTAGCTCCTACAAAGCTGCGCATAAAGGACTGTTCCCTGGTAAAACTGGGGGATGCTGAGTCACTGGTGCCCGCAGCAGGCACAGAATCCCCACGTCCTCTCCCTGCAGGCACAGAATCCTCACGTCCTCTCCCTGCAGAAACTCCACGCCCACGCCCACGACCACATGCCTTACTCCCTGCCTTCTTCATCTTGGTAGACTGATAAAGATAGGCAGAAAAGTACTAAGGGCTTAGTGTGCTTATTCCTGAACAGCTGCTAACAGGTATAAGAAACACTAATTTTATAAAGTGTGGACTAGACTTTAATATGAGCTAATGTGGCCTACACAACTGTAAAGTGGAGTGTTTGGTGAACTTTATTTAGGTTTTTTTGTCAGAAAAAGACACTGGATGTGCCTAAAGATGTCATACCGATAGTATCACAAACTTTTTGTAGCTATTACAATTTAGGAAGGTAACCTACAATGCAATAGATGAGGCTACAAAAAATAGGCTAATACTAATCTGGCTGGGGCTGCAGGGCCCAATGCTGCAGAAAGGCTCCTCTAACTACTCCTATATAGTGTGTTTGGAACCAATTTAGCTGAATACGGATGGAACCACCACACTAATAGGAGAAATCAGGAAAAATTATGAATTGGCAAAAAAGGACAATGTATGAGGCAGTGACACACACTGAGTGCACTACAACAAGACGTGGCTGAAGTACACACTACAGGGTGAGCTGCACTCACACACACAGACGTTGCAGACAGCGGTGAACAGTTCAGATGCAGAGCACTGTGCACTAGCGCTGCAAGACCAAAAAAATGTCTCTATCTACTCCTATATAGTGTGTTTGGAACCAATTTAGCTGAATACGGATGGAACCACCACACTAATAGGAGATATCAGGAAAAATTATGAATTGGCAAAAAAGGACAATGTATGAGGCAGTGACACACACTGAGTGCACTACAACAAGACGTGGCTGAAGTACACACTACAGGGTGAGCTGCACTCACACACACAGACCTTGCAGACAGCGGTGAACAGTACAGATGCAGAGCACTGTGCACTAGTGCTGCAAGACCAAAAAAATGTCTCTATCTACTCCTATATAGTGTGTTTGGAACCAATTTAGCTGAATACGGATGGAACCACCACACTAATAGGAGATATCAGGAAAAATTATGAATTGGCAAAAAAGGACAATGTATGAAGCAGTGACACACACTGAGTGCACTACAACCAGATGTGGTTGAAGCACACACTACAAGGTGAGCTGCACTCACACACACAGACCTTGCAGAAAGCGGTGAACAGCACAGAGAACTGTGCACTAGTGCTGCAAGGCACAGCGATTTATAAAGTAGCTTGGGTAAAGCAGAATAGACCAAATAGGTAGCTAAAACTGTCCCTCAGAACAACAGCGTCCTATCCCTAACTGAATTCACAGCAGAGTGAGCTCAAAATGGCGGCGGCGGCTTTTATAGTGCATCATGACATAATTTCAGCAGCCAATCACAGCCATGCCATTAGTTAAGATGCCTACATGCCTAACAGGATGTGCCCACACTTCTTAGGATCCTCATTGGCTGAATAAAATGAAAATGGCTCATTGCATTATGGGAACTTCCGATTCCGGTATACGATATTGCAAAAGTATCGGAATTAAGTATCGGAATTCCGATACCGTGAATATCGGCCGATACCCTATATGTCAGTATCGGAATGCTCAACACTACCCAGGAAAGAATAATGAGGAGGTTCTATTGGCCAGGATGTTACCGGGAGATCCTAAACTATTGTAGGTCCTGCCCCACCTTGACAATAACCGCTCCCTTCTCCCACTTCTGCAGTCCCTTCTTTCCACTACCGGTGATAGAGGTTCCCTTTGAGAGGATTGCCATGGACCTCGTGGGTCCCCTAGTTAAATTGGGCCAGGGCCACCAATACATCTTGGTGGTCATGGATTATGCGACCTGGTACCCAGAAGCGGTACCCTTATGGAACAGGAAGAGTATAGCCTGGGAACTGGTCCATATTTTTGCTCAGACAGGTCTGCCAAAAGAGATTTTGACAGACCAGGGAACTCCCTTCATGAGCAAAGTAATGAAGGCGCTCTGTACAGTTCTTCAGATTGCCCAGATATGGATCTCAGTTTACCATCCACAGATGGACGGCCTGATGGAACGCTTTAACAAAACCTTGAAAGCGATGCTCAGGAAGGTCATTGAAAAGGATGAGCGAGACTCTGACTACCTGCTTTCATTTCTGCTTTTCTTCATCCAAGAAGTCCCTCAAGCCTCCACTGTCTTCTCTCCGTTCGAGCTCCTGTATGGCCGGCATCCAAGAGGTCTCCTAGACATCACCAAGGAAACCTGGGAGGCCGAGATCACGCCCCACCGGAGCGTCATCAAACATGTCGCCCAGTTGCAGGGGGAGAATGGCGAAAGTGATGCCCATCATGAAGGAACATCTCCTCCAGGCGCAGGAAGCCCAGACGAGGGTGTATAACCAGTCGGCAAGGCTGAAACAGTTCCAGCCTGGGGATCGCTTTCTGGTTCTCATCCCCACCGTCAAAAGTAAGTTCCTGGCAAAGTGTCAAGGCCTGTATGAGGTGGTGGAGAAACTCGGTGAAGTGAACTACAGAGTCCACCAACCTGGCCGAAGAAAGCCGCATCAGGTGTACCATGTGAACCTGCTTAAACCATGGCGAGATCAGGAACCCATGGGAGCTCCTTGCCTAGGAGCCACTCATGGAGTCCAGGTGGAAGATGTTACAATAGCGGAGACTCTATCGCTGGCCCAGAAGCAACAGTGTCGAGAACTGTTACAGCAGAATCGTGACCTGTTCTCAGGGTTGTCGGGGCATACACAGGTGGTAGAACATGACGTCCCAACAGAGCCGCATATAAGGGTGAACCTGAAACCCTACAGGATTCCTGAAGCACGCAGAGAGGTGATCTCAAATGAGGTGAAAAGTATGTTAGACCTTGGTGTGATAGAGGTATCAAAGAGTGGATGTTTGAGTCCCATCATCCTTGTGCCAAAACCCAACGGGAAGGGGAGGTTTTGTAACAACTACCGCCGGTTGAATGAGGTGTCAAAGTGTGGCGCATACCCGATGCCCTGCGTCAACGAACTCATTGAGAGGCTTGGACCGGCGAGGTATATCACCACCCTCGACCTGACAAAGGGCTACTGGCAGATCCCCATGTCCCAGACGGCCAAGGAGAAGGCGACTTTCTCGACACCAATACACTCGGACGCCGTTCGGACTGCAGTGGGCCCCAGCCACCTTCCAGAGGGCTATGGATTGGATCCTAGCCCACATAAGAAGTATGCCACAGCCTACCTTGACGACATTGTGGTCTTTAGCCCAGACTGGGCTAGTCATCTACCGTAGTTACAGCCGATTCTGGATGCTCTGAGGAAGACGGGATTTACTATAAATCCAAAAAAGTCTGTCGTTGGAAAGGAGGAAGCCAAGTACTTGGGCTATGTCATCCGGAGAGGCGAAATAAAGCCTCAAGTCAATAAAGTGGAAGCAATCCAGAACTGGCAGCAACTGCTCTCCATGAAGCAAGTGAGAGCGTTCCTGGGAATTGTGGAATATTACCGGTGGTTTATCCAAAATTTTGCCATGATGGCCACGCCACTTACTGATCTCCTAAAAGGCACCAGATCAATGATGGTGAAATGGATGGAGGAAACTGAGACGGCATTCCAGAGGTTGAAGCTAGCACTGTGTAAGCAACCAGTCCTGGTCGCACCAAATTTTGAGAAAGAATCCATGGTCCAGACAGATGCTTCAGAAGTTGGCTTAGGAGCCGTACTCTCTCAAGAGATAAATGGGGAACAACATCCCATTCTCTATTTGAGTCGGAAGCTCTCGTGCTGCGAGAAAAACTACGCGATAGTAGAAAAAGAGTGTTTAGTAGTGTTGAGCGAGCACTAAAATGCTCAGGTGCTCGAAGCTCTTGCCGAGCTCACCGTGATACTCAGGTGCTCGACCCGAGCAACGACCCCAATGTTAGTCTATGTTCACAAGTAGCATTTTTTATGCGTTTTTGCACTTTTATATTGCTTTCAACCGTGACAAATGCATTCACCGGGAAATGTAATTTTAACATTTTACAACCTTATCTGGCCATGTGCTGTGTGACACATGCATACAGTGCTAAAAAGACATGGGAACAGCATGGGAAAGACAGCTGGAAGCATCTCTGACACCCAGGTCACTGCCTAAAAGTGTGCCCATCAGAAGTGATCCTTGCCGCATAAGAAGATGCAGACTTGCAACTATCCCCATGCAAGTCCTTGTCCCAGGGCAGTGTTCAATTGTACCTCCCCCATTCCTTGCAATGCAAGCAAAAGTATGCAGCCTGCCACCCACCCACCCCCAGTCTGCAATACCATACTGCTTGCTTGCACTTGAAATTGGGCCTTTTAGGCATGTGGAGGCGGAATCTGGCCACCACGTCATGGCTGCGTAAGTGGCCTGGTATCCATACTCAGTCCCCAGCCGCCCGGCAGCCGGGTGTCCATACTCGGTCCCCAGCTGCCCCGCGGCCGGGTGCCCACACACGGTCCCCAGCCGCCTGGGGGCGGCCGGGTGTCCATAAACGGTTCCCAGCCACCCCTATTTGAAGGACAGCCTAACCACAAACACGTGGACAAGTGAATATCGCCATGGATGGTCCACCTCACTGACACCTTCACACTGGGTTAATATTGTGGAAGCCGGGACACAGTTGGACACTGGGATGCAACACGCCCTCCAGACATAGAGGATTGTGGGTTCTGGGTCAATCAGGCTTCAACACAAAGTTCAGAAGGTAGACAGCAGCAGTGGTCGGCCTCCTACACAACGAGTAAATTATTCATGATCATGAGGCCATCCATCTCCTTAGCTTTCTGTTCCTTGGAATGCAAGCGCGTTTATGTAGTAGCGCCTAGGCCTGAGGTGGTCAGCGTTTTGGCACATATCTTACCTCCTCCGAGGATTGCTGGATGTTTTCCTGCTACTATCCCATTTCTATGACTCCTGTTAAAACAAAGCTTCAGGTGATAAATGATGGATGAGGTGGTGGCAAAGGAGAAAGAGCAGGAGGAACAGGGACCATTCACATCAATATCAGGCCAGTCAACCACACATGTCTTGTAGGATATGTTTCTGTACCAAAAGGAGCAGTTCGGCTACACAGTTATAGGGCACACAGTGTGTGCAATGCCTACCAATAATTTCGAGGCACTCCAATGCCCCTTGGAAGTGACATGGAGGTCAGAGGGCCTTAACTAAACCATTTTTTCCATTTATAGCAACTGGGTCTCCTGTACACTGTTGGCCTAAGCAGTGAATGGAAGGCTTTCCAAAAATTATGAGGAACTGCAATGCCCCTTGAAACAGAAGTGGATTACAGCGTACTAAAAACCTTATACCCATTATTGGGGAGTGAGTCTCCCTTAGTGTTCGTCTATGCATTGAAAAGGAAAAGCTGACTAAAATTAGGAGGAAATGTAATGCCCCTTGGAAGAGCTGTGGAGTTCAGAATGGTTTAACAAGACGGTTTTAATGCCCTTGGAAGAGACGTGGAGGTCAGAGTGGTTTAAAAAAACGGTTTTAATGCCCCTGGGAAGAGACGTGGAGGTCACAGTTGCTTAACAAGACGGTATTAATGCCCCTTGGAAGAGACGTGGAGGTCACAGTAGCTTAACAAGACGGTTTTAATGCCCCTTGGAAGAGTGGTGGAAGTTACAGTGGAATAAAAAGACAATATCAATGCCCCTTGGAAGAGTGGTGGAGGTCGCAGAAGCTTAACAAGACGGTTTTAATGCCCCTTGGAAGAGTGGTGGAGGTCGCAGTGGAATAAAAAGACAATATCAATGCCCCTTGGAAGAGTGGTGGAGGTCGCAGTGGAATAAAAAGACATTATCAATGCCCCGTAGAAGAGACGTGGAGGTCACAGTAGCTTAACAAGACGGTTTTAATGCCCCTTGGAAGAGACGTGGAGGTCACAGTATCTTAACAAGATGGTTTTAATGCCCCTTGGAAAAGTGGTGGAGGTTACAGTGGAATAAAAAGACAATATCAATGCCCCTTGGAAGAGACGTGGGGGTCACAGTAGCTTAACAAGATGGTTTTAATGCCCCTTGGAAGAGACGTGGAGGTCACAGTAGCCTAACAAGATGGTTTTAATGCCCCTTGGAAGAGACGTGGAGGTCACAGTAGCTTAACAAGACAGTTTTATTGCCCCTTGGAAGAGTGGTGGAGGTTAGAGTGGAATAAAAAGACAATATCAATGCCCCATGGAAGAGTGGTGTAGGTCGCAGTAGCTTAGCAAGACGGTTTTATTGCCCCTTGGAAGAGTGGTGGAGGTTACAGTGGAATAAAAAGACAATATAAATGCCCCTTGGAAGAGTGGTGGAGGTCGCAGTAGCTTATCAATATGGTTTTAATGCCCCTTGGAAGAGTGGTGGAGGTCGCAGTGAAATAAAAAGACATTATCAATGCCCCGTGGAAGAGACGTGGAGGTCACAGTTGCTTAACAAGACGGTATTAATGCCCCTTGGAAGAGACGTGGAGGTCACAGTAGCTTAACAAGACGGTTTTAATGCCCCTTGGAAGAGTGGTGGAAGTTACAGTGGAATAAAAAGACAATATCAATGCCCCTTGGAAGAGTGGTGGAGGTCGCAGAAGCTTAACAAGACGGTTTTAATGCCCCTTGGAAGAGTGGTGGAGGTCGCAGTGGAATAAAAAGACAATA
Organism: Phyllobates terribilis; assembly: GCF_046119375.1. NCBI lineage: Eukaryota > Metazoa > Chordata > Amphibia > Anura > Dendrobatidae > Phyllobates > Phyllobates terribilis. The sequence continues at coordinate 300,416,174 of NW_027362771.1, forward strand.
TCAACGCCCCTTGGAAGAGTGGTGGAAGTTACAGTGGAATAAAAAGACAATATAAATGTCCCTTGGAAGAGTGGTGGAGGTCAGAGTGGTTTAACAAGATGGTTTTAATGCCCCTTGGAAGAGACGTGGAGGTCAGAGTGGTTTAACAAGATGGTTTTAATGCCCCTTGGAAGAGACGTGGAGTTTACAGTGGAATAAAAAGACAATAACAATGCCCCGTGGAAGAGACGTGGAGGTCACAGTAGGTTAACAAGACGATTTTAATGCCCCTTATAAGAGCCATGCAGTACAGCATGTTAAAAACATTATTTCCATTATTGGAGAGTGGGTCTCCCATAGTCTTTGCCTATGCCTTCCAAGCAAAAGCTGCCAAAAATTAGGATGGAGGAACTTGCAATGCTGGCAACACGGACCACGGTCACCCTGGTGGTATAGTGGTGGTGGAGGCTGAGGATAAGGAGAAGAGCAAAAACAGCCGAAATGAGGAAGCGTATACCCATGTGTTGGTGTGAAGCTGTGTATGGGAATACACCTCCCGAAACAACACAGTGGATTTGACTTTATGTTATTCTGCTGTCATTTGGTGGTGATGAGAAGTCTGGCCCAATCCAGCCCTTGTTCATTTTGATAAGGGTCAGCTTGTCAGCATTGTCAGTTGACAGGCGAGTGTGCTTATCATTAATAATTCCCCCAGCGGCACTAAAAACAAGCTCCGATAACACTCTAGCGGCAGGGCAGGCCAGGACCTCCAAGGCATACAGAGCGAGTTCATTCCCAGTGTCCAGCTTGGATACCCAATAATTAAAAGGCACAGAGGAATCACGGAGGACGCTGGTACGGTCGGCAAGGTCCTCCCTCACCATCTTTTGAAACTTTCCACTACTTGTGAGAGTACCCCAAGCCTCAGCGCCTGTAAGCTGGGCGGGTCTCAGAAAACTGTCCCAGAAAACAGACAGTGTTCCCCTGCCTCAGCTGGATTGGAGTTGCGTCTCTCTTGCCTGTATGCCTTGGTTGGGCAACGAACTGTGACCTCTGCCGCTAGCGTGTTCAGATGGGAAATTTTTTAACAGTTCTGCAGCAAGGGCCTTCTGGTACTGCCCCATTTTTGTAGACCTCTCCACCTCAGGAATAAGCGAGTGAAAGTTCTCCTTGTAGCGGGGGTCTAAAAGTGTCACCAACCAGTAATGACTGTCAACCAACATTTTGACAACGCGAGGGTCACGGTTAAGGCAGCGTAACATAAAGTCAGCCATGCATGCCAGACTGGTAACAGTCAAGACTTCCGTGTCCTCAACAAGATGATGACTGACCATGCTCTCCTCCTCCTCCTCCTCCTCCCCCCTGTCCTCAGGCCACCCACGCTGAACCAACGGTATGACAGTTGTACAGGTACTACCGTCTACAGCTACTGTTCTTCCTCCTCCTCCTCCTCTCCCCCTTTGTCCCCCAATGCACGTTGGGTTGAGATGAGGCTGGGCTGTGTGTAATCGCCCGCTACGGCTTCTTGATCCATCTCATCATACTGTGGCTGCAATGCCTCCTCTTTAAGTCTCTGCAGAGAGTGTTGCAAAAGACAGACAAGTGGGATGCTGATGCTAATGATGGCATCATTGCCACTCGGTGGACTCCTCAAAGTTTGTCAGGATGGTATATATGTCAGACATCCAGGACTACTCGTGAGTGCTTAGGTGTCGAGTCTGACCTGAATATCGACTACCTTGTTGCAGCTGGTACTCCACAACTGCTCTCTTCTGCTAACAGATCCTTTGCAACATGTGGAGGGTAGAGTTCCAACGTGTGGGGACATCACACATGCTGCTGCAACACAGCAAGGGCGGCGGAAGCTGTAGCCGACTTGCGAAAATGAGCTGACAGGCGGCGTACTTTGACGAGCAGATCTGGCAAGTCGGGGTACGATTTAAGAAACCGCTGAACCACGATGTTAAGCACATGAGCCAGGCATGGTACGTGTGTGATCTCGCCTCGCCTCAAAGCCGCCACCAGGTTACGGCCATTGTCACACATGACCATGCCTGCATCTAGGTTCAGCGGTCCCAGCCACAGATCTGCCTGCTCTTTCACAGCTGTCCACAACTCACAAGCAGTGTGAGATTTATCACATAAGCTTATGAGTTTCAGCACATCCTGTTGCCGCTTGGCTGAGGCAGTACTGCAGTGCTTCCAGCTTGTAACTGATGTGGTGATTTCTGAGATGGAGGCTGAACATGAGGAGGAGGAGGATGATGCGCAGGAGCTGTACACTGTGGGGGCAACTCTGACTGACATAGGGCCCGCAATCCTCGGTGTGGGGAGGATGTGTTCCGTCCCAAGGTCCGACTGGGTCCCTGCTTACACTATGTTTACCCAGTGTGCCATCAGGGAGATGTACTGTCCCTGGCCACAAGCACTTGTCCACGTGTCCGTTGTCAGGTGGACTCTCCCAGTAACTGCGTTGTTGAGGGCATGGCAGATGTTTTGGAAAAAGTGCTTGTGTAGTGCGGGGATGGCACACCGGGCAAAATAGTGTCGGCTGGGGACCGAGTGCCGAGGGATGGCCACCGCCATAAGGTTGTGGAAGGATTTGGTCTCCACCAGCCTAAAAGGCAGCATTTCCAACTCAAGCAATCGTGAAATGTGCAAATTTGGGACTGTGGCCCGTGGGGCGTTGGCTACGAATTTGTGCTTTCGTTCAAAGCTCTGGGATATGGACAATTGAACACTGCGGTGGGACGTGGACGTTGATGCTGTTTCTTGAGAAACTGCCATAACAAGTGAAGACTGAGAGGAATCTTTACATGCAGCATGGACAGGGGATAGCCTTTCACGCACAACTGGGGGTTCTCTTACACGCACAAAAGCGGAAAAAGCAGTGGTGACACCCGCTGACACTGGTCGTGTACCCTGGGGTTCGCCCCACAAAGTCGGGTGCTTTGCTGCCATGTGCCTGATCATGCTGGTGGTGGTCAGGCTGGTAGTTTTGTCACCCCTGCTGATGCTGGCATGGCAGGTGGTACAAATGGCCTTTTTGGGGTTATCAGCAGAGTCTTTTAAAAAATTCCAGACTCTGGAAGACCTACCGGTTGTACTGGCAACGTCCCGCGTGTTGGTGTTAAGGGGAACCGTTGCCCGCCTTCTGTCTGCGACAACCACACTGCTTCTTCCTGCCTGTTGGGGTACTCTGCCTCCCTCCCCCTGTGTGCTGCTGGCCTCGCTCTGCGTGTCCTCCTGCCACGTTGGGTCAGTTACTAGATCATCCACCACCTCCTCCTCTTCCACTTCCGCACCACGGTCCTCCTCCTCACTTCCTGGCAATTGTGTCTCGTCATCGTCCACCTCTTGTGACAAATTGCCAGCGTCGCCTTCCTGTGGCCGTGGCTGTTCAAATATTTGGCCATCGCTACATGGGATCTCCTCTTCCACCACTTCAAGCGGAGCAGGCGAGGGGCCCAAATATGGAAATGGACCAGTGAACAGCTCTTCAGAGTGTCCAACTGTGGGATCAGTTGCTGTCTGACGACACTTGGCTTGGTGGGAGGAAGGAGCATCAGGGTGAGGAGGAGTATGCGGTCGAGACTCACGGCTCCTAACACTTGACCGTGTGGAAGACAGACCGGAGGTGGTGGTGCCCAGGTGACTGGAAGTATTATCTGCTATCCAATTAAAAACCTGTTCACACTGATCAGTTCGCAATAGTGGTGCTGTTGTGTGCTTCCCTAGTTATTCGGTCAAGAATTGGGAGCGAGGAGATGTGGCTGTTGGTTGTGGCGCATTTTCACCTTGGCCACGGCCCCATCCTCTGCACGCACCATCACCAGAACGTCCAGTTCCACGTCCCTTGCCAAGCGCCTTGCCCATTTTAAATGAAGTAAAATAGCTTACACTCGCACTATCAATGGCAAAGGGGTAATAAAAAGGAGATTTGAACCGTGGAAGAGGAAAACCACAGTTCTATTTATCTGGCCTACACCAGACTCTTTTAAACAGATATATTTGTGTCTGAACAGTCAGTGAGACACTGAAAATGTTTTTTTTTTATGCAAAAAAGGCAAAAAAGTGGATAATACAGAGATTTGAACCGTGGAACTGCAAAACCACAGTTATAATTCCCTGGTGTATACCAGACTTGTTAAAATAGATATATTTGTGTCTGGACAGTCAGCGACACACTCAAACTGTTTATTTTTATGGAAAAAAGGCAAGCAGGTTGATAACACCCAGATTTGAACCGTGGAAGAGGAAAAACACAGTTCAAGTTCTCCGGCCTACACCAGACTCTTTTAAACAGATATATTGGTGTCTGAACAGTCAGCGAGACACTGAAAATGTTTTTTTTTATGCAAAAAAGACAAAAAAATGGATATTACAGAGATTTGAACCGTGGAACTGCAAAACCACAGTTATAATTCCCTGGTGTATACCAGACTTGTTAAAATAGATATATTTGTGTCTGAACAGTCAGCGACACACTCAAACTGTTTATTTTTATGGAAAAAACTCAAGCAGGTTGATAACACCCAGATTTGAACCGTGGAAGAGGAAAAACACAGTTCTAGTTCTCAGGCCTACACCAGACTCTTTTAAACAGATATATTGGTGTCTGAACAGTCAGCGAGACACTGAAAATGTTTTTTTTTTATGCAAAAAAGTGGATAATACAGAGATTTGAACCGTGGAACTGCAAAACCACAGTTATAATTTCCTGGTGTATTCCAGACTTGTTAAAATAGATATATTTGTGTCTGAACAGTCAGCGACACACTCAAATTGTTTTTTTTTATGGAAAAAAGGCAAGCAGGTTGATAACACCCAGATTTGAACTGTGGAAGAGGAAAAACACAGTTCTAGTCAGTGCCGTAACTATAAACTTCGGGGCCCCGGGGCAAAACTTCATAGTGGGGCCCCTCAACATTTCAATCACTAGAGGTTGTGCGGAACGTGGTGAAGTCTGCTACGCATTGTTGTATACAACACACAGGCTTCACCACGTCCCGCAAGACCTTTAATAGATTTTGTTGTTTATGATGCAAGTTTTAGAAGTTAAATATTCAGTGAATATGTTTGGAAAATTAATAAGGTGAATAATTCCAAATATTGCACAATTTTCAAATAACTGTATATGTTTATTAAATAGCAGGGCTTCTCACAGTTTGTCACAGAGATATTTGGGTCTGCTGAGACTGTCTCCTCTCAATGATGCTGACAGTTTGTTACAGTCAGTGTGCACTGTGCCTGCCTTGCCCGCTCTCTGTGATCTCCAGACTAACATATTGTTACATATCTTGTGCTATGAGACTCTCCAGGCCAGTGCAGGTTTCCATTCATTGACAGCTGGCAGAGCTCCTGGAAATTATTGAAATGATAGTCTCTCCTGTCCTCCAGGTGACATTGTCTGACAGGAATATAGGAGCTGGGTATTTTATGAGAAATTAAAGTATTAAAATACAATTTTTTACCATTAGTTTGGGGCCCCTTGGGTGGTTGGGATCACGGGGCAGTGCCCCGGCTGCCCCGGTTGTAGTTATGGCCCTGGCTCTAGTTCTCTGGCCTACACCAGACTCTTTTAAACAGATATATTGGTGTCTGAACAGTCAGCGAGACACTAAATTTTTTTTTTTGGAGGGGGGGGGGATACCAAAAGGTTAATAAGAAGGGTATTTGCACAGTCTGACTGAGGGAAAAAAAACAAAACAGGATTTAGATGAACAGAAAAGGATTTTTCCTGGCCCCTGAGACGTAGGGATAAGTCTAGCAATTTGACCAGCAGGAGCACACAGGACTGTAATGCAGTGTTTGTTGGTATAACCACTGCGTCTCCTATACAGTCTGCCTGCCTGATATCTGGGATGGATATTAGTCCTGAGAAGGACTGTTTGTTTGATTTGGCAGGCTTTAGAGACCATACACTAACTATTTCACAGTATAAATCTCTCCCTAGCTCTGCAGCACTGACCCTACACTGTCTGATCCGGAGCGACTGTGTCGAAGATAGCAGCGCCCGGTTTTAAATACTCGAGGTGACGCTGTGCGGCCAGCCAATCACTGTAATGCCCACAAACAACATGGCTGCGGCATCCCTGCATGTTCATTGGCTCTGTAAAGAGCGCCAGACATGCAGGGCGGAGACCCGAGCTCCCGCCCGAGTAACCCGGAAATGCTCGTTGCTCGCCGAACATTCCGAGTAGAGAGATGCTCAGGCGAGTACCGAGCAGTGTCGCGCATGCTCGCTCAACACTAGTGTTTAGCCATAAAATGGGCCGTATATACACTGAGATACTACCTACTAGGCCGGATGTTTAAACTGGTATCAGACAATGCCCCTTTGAGATGGTTGAGAGAAAAGAGGGGTAAAAATGCCAGGGTAACTAGATGATTCTTAGGTCTCCAGAAATTTAATTTTCACGTGGAGCATAGGCCTGGGAAGTTACATGGGAATGCTGATGCCCTCTCTAGAATTCCCTGTCTGGTGTCTGAAGGTGCCCAAACCTTCGGCTTTGGGCAGAGGGGGGAATATGTGACAGAGTGAACCCGCTCACTTATGGACTGTGAGGAAACTGTGTCCTGAGTCTATTTCTGGAAGCAGCCCAGTGAGTCGTCTCACCACAATACACTGTGTTCCAAATTATTATGCAAATAATATTTTCTCAGATTTTCCCAAATTACCTATATGAATTGCAGTCATTGTAATTTTCCAGTCAAATAACTATTAGAGTACAATTGAAAGGTTTTTGTACAAACTGCCTATGATAACAGTATATTTTTAAAAAAATAAAAAACTAAAACTGCACTCAAAATGTATCTTCCAAATTATTATGCACAGCAGAGTTTTCAACCTTTTCATTTTAATAAAGAACAAAAAAATGGTCATTTTGAAATTATAAGCATTAGCAGGTTATTACAAACTGAAATCAAACAGTTTTCAACTCAAAACTTTATTCTAGGTGATGTTACATTTGCACATAGGACCCCTTGTTCGAAAGGAGCTTCTGAACTCTCTGATCCATTGAATTTGTCAGGTTTTGGATGGTTTCTGCTTTAATTGTTTTGCATGAGGACAGAATACCCTCCCAGAGCTGTTTCTTAGATGTGAACTGCCTCCCGCCATCATAGACACTCCTTTTGATGATGCTCCAGAGGTTCTCAATGGGGTTGAGGTCAGGGGAGCATGGGGGCCACACCATAAATTTGTCCCCTTTTATGCCCATAGCAGCCAGAGATGCAGATGTGTTATGTGCAGCATGAGACGGGGCATTATCATGCATGAAAATGATCTTGCTGCAGAATGCACGGTTCTTCTTCTTGAACCATGGAAGGAAGTGCTGTTTGAGAAACTCCACATACATTATGGAGTTCATCTTTACCCCTTCAGGGATCCTAAAAGGGCCGACAATCTCTCTCCCCATGATTTCAGCCCAAAACATTACTCCACTTCCTCCTTGTTAGCGCCGTAGCCGTGTTTGCATGGGGTGTCCATCAACCAGCCATCCTCCACTCCATCCATCTGGACCATCGAGATAATTTCATGCATGATAATGCCCCGTCTCATGCTGCACATAACACATCTGCATCTCTGGCTGCTATGGGCATAAAAGGGGACAAACTTATGGTGTGGCACCCACGCTCCCCTGACCTCAACCCCATTGAGAACCTCTGGAGCATCATCAAAAGGAGTGTCTATGATGGCAGGAGGCAGTTCACATCTAAGCAACAGCTCTGGGAGGGTATTCTGTCCTCATGCAAAACAATTAAAGCAGAAACCATCCAAAACCTGACAAATTCAATGGACGAGAGAGTTCAGAAGCTCCTTTCGAACAAGGGGTCCTATGTGCAAATGTAACATCACCTAGAATAAAGTTTTGAGTTGAAAACTGTTTGATTTCAGTTTGTATAATAACCTGCTAATGCTTATCATTTCAAAAATGACCATTTTTTTGTTCTTTATTAAAATGAAAAGGTTGAAAACTCTGCTGTGCATAATAATTTGGAGCATGCATTTTGAGTGCAGTTTGAGTTTTATATTTTTTTAAAAATATACTGTTATCATAGGCAATTTGTACAAAAACCTTTCAATTGTACTCTAATAGTTGTAATGCAGCGACTTGCTGGAATTACGGTAATGGTCCAGGATGTGTTTTACCTGACCATGTACCTTCCCCCTCAGGTGACTGGTCACATGACTGTGACATAGCACAGGTCCTGCACTCACAGAATGTCTGTCTGATCACATGACTGTGACATCAGCAAGGTCCTGTCAGTATGTGTGTGTGTGTGCACGGGATGCATATATAAACCCTGATTGATGGGAGACAGGTTAGTTCTGTGAGAGAGGCGTAAGGCCTGTTCCCGTGTGTGTGGGACACCGACCGTGTGAGGCCTAGTGAGGCCGAGTGAAGCCTGGTGCCTGAAAGGCAGAGCCTGGATCCTGTGTGGATGCTAGTGGCCTGTGTTATATGGACATTAATATGGACATTGCTATTTCATTACCTTGCTGAAGGCTGTTACTGGGGCCACTTGGGCCTGTCTGCTACTTGAGAGACTCCCGGATGTTAAGTGTGTAAACATGCCGGTGGCGGACTAAGATGGACTGTGTAAACTGTGGTTTATGAAGTGTAATAAACTGCAGCATTAAGAAATACCGGAAGGACATTGCTGGTGTGCTTTGATTTACCCGGTGCAGCAAGTATTCCCCATTATGATGTCTAGCGCTGCCTTACATAGTTAATTGACTGGAAAATTACAATGACTGCAATTCATATAGGTAATTTGGGAAAATCTGAGAAAATATTATTTGCATAATAATTTGGAACACAGTGTATATACAATGGGGAAAAAAAGTATTTAAGCAGCCACCAATAGTGCAAGTTCTCCCACTTAAAAAGATGAGAGAGGCCTGTAGTTGACATCTAAACTATGAGAGACAAAATGAGAAAACAAATCTCTGAAAATCACATTGTCTGATTTGGAAAGAAGTATTTTTCAAATTATGGTGGAAAATAAGTATTTGGTCAGTTACAAACAAGCAAGATTTCTGGTTCTCATAGACCTATAACTTCTTCTTTAAGAGGCTCCTCTTTCCTCCACTTATTCCCTGTAGTACTGGCACCTGCTTGAACTTGTTATCAGTATAAAAGACACCTGTCCGCAACCTCAAACAGTCACACTCCAAACTCCACTATGGTGAAAACCAAAGAGCTGTCGAAGGACACCAGAAACAAAATTGTAGCTCTGCACGAGACTAGGAAGACTGAATCTGCAATAGGCAAGCAGATTGGTGTGAAGAAATCAACTGTGGGAGCAATAATTAAAAAATGGAAGACATACAAAACCACAAATAATCTCCCTCGATCTGGGGCTCTGTAACATCCCTGGCGGCGTGCTTGCATGGCTTACCCTCTCCCTCCATGCAAGACCGCAATCTTACCTATCAGGCCAGGCTGCACACTTTGCTCCAGTACCTGCTGTTTGTATGTCTCTTGTCTACTGGCTTAGGGCGTCAGCGCTGTTGCTTCCTGATTCTTAAAGCTACAGTGTGCACAGTCTTAATGCGTCCCCAGCCTGTTGCTGTGAGTCACTGGATACTTAAACCCCCTCCAGCCAGTAGGAGGGGCCTGAGCAACACTTTCATTCAGTGTGTGCTGTGCAACTGAGTTGCCAGGTCCCGTCCTGTCTCTTGTCTGTTTCTGCCACCCTGGGGGTAGTATACCCAGGCCTGTTGCCTGTACCTGTGACTTCTAGTCTGTTTCCGCCACCCTGGGGGCTGAGTTCCCAGGCTCTTTCCTGTATCATGTTCCCGGTTCAGTTCCTGTCTGAACAGTGTCCTAGCCCGTTACCTGTTTGTCTCTATGTCCGAACCTTCCCTTTTCCTGCAGTGTCTGAACCTGCATCTAACTCCAACTCATTGTCCCTGTACTTCTGTTTGTGAGTTTGTGTCCACTTGCTACTTCAATGTAAGTACCTTGTGTGTCTATGGTTCTGCTTGTCCCCTTTCCCTTCCTCCATATCTACCTCCTATGTTCTAACCATCTTCCTGTATTTTCCAGTCTGTTCCATGTGAACAGAGCCCTGTCCTGTCTGCCTGCACCTTCTGCTCTGTTCCACTCGGCTTGTTCACCGCACCTGCAGTTTTGCTCCGCTCTGCTTGTTCACCGCACCTGCGGTTTTGCTCCGCTCTGCTTGTTCACGGCACCTGCGGTTTTGCTCCGCTCTGCTAATTCACCGCACCTGCGGTTTTGCTCCGCTCTGCTTGTTCACCGCACCTGCGGTTTTGCTCCACTCTGCTTGTTCACCGCACCTGCGGTTTTGCTCCGCTCTGCTTGTTCACCGCACCTGCGGTTCTGCTCCGCTCTGCTTGTTCACCGCATTGGCGCTTTCGCTCTGCTCATCGCACCTGCGGCTCCTTTCCTGTGTCCCAGTCTGTACTGATCCCTATCCTGCCTGCTTTCCTACCTGCCAGTACCCGCCTGTCTGAATACCAGCCGTGCCTGCCAGTGCCCACCTGTCTGCATGCCAGCCATGCCTGCCAGTCCCCTCCTGTCTGCATACCATCCGTGCCTGCCAATACCCACCTGTCCTCATACCAGCCGTGCCAGCTAGTACCCACCTGTCTGTATGCCAGCCTAACCTGCCTGTTCCTGCATTCCCCGGTGTGGGTCAACAACTGTGACCAGGGTCTGACCTGGAGTAGCACCTGGTCCCTCTGCTTGGTTCCTTCCTGGTTCACGGAGTCGACTGAGCTGCTGTGTGACCTTGGTCAGACCGAGTTGATACTTAGTTACGCCCCTCCAGGCACTCCTCGGTTCATGGTCCAGTGGGATCACTAAACACGCTCACGCCAGTCTGCCCGGGCGTGTGCGTAACAGTTTGCTCAGGCCATGGTTCCCGTTGAGCCCCACTGCCCTTCGCTCTCAGAGACATTTGAATCCTTGTCTGGCAAATACGTGCAGCAAGGAAAATTTTTTTCGCAAGCTGAGGTCCAGGCGATTTACGCACCAGCCCAAATGGAGCTATCAGGACTCGTTCCTGCGGATCCACCACTGTACTATGGGGATCCAAAATGAAGACGTGCATTTGTGGAGCAATGCATGCTGCATTTCAAATTCTATGCTCACTATTTTCCTACCGATCGGGTTAAAGTAGCATTTCTGATGTCCTACCTAGCGGGTGATGCCTTGAAATGGATCACCCCCCTATGGGAAGCATGGGATCCTATCATCTCTGACCTGCAGGCCTTCCTGGTTGCCTTTCTAATGGTCTTCAATGACCCTAATCCTGAAGCTTCTGCTAAAGCTTCCCTTCCCAATATCCTGGAGCAGCCCGGATGGTTGAGGTGTGTAGGTAGCCTACCCGTTCTCCAGCCTGAAGAGACTGCTGCCCACACAGAATTCACACGGGATGACAATGCTCCACAGAATACTTCTCTTCCCAACCTCAAGAGGCAGTCCAGACGTGCAAGGCATAGAGGTAAACTGTCACGCCAGGTTCTATCCTCCCAAAGACCTCCTGTTCCCCAGCCTGTAGAGGCAGATCTCCGCACAGAATCCATGAAGGATGACTATGTTCGTCAGGCAAAACAGAGTCCAGAACTCAGTCACAAAATCGGATTGCGGTCCCGCTGCGGTTGTTTGGGACCCCCTGATGGTCTTTGTCCAGCGAAGTTTGGAGAATCCCAAGACATTAGGCCTGTAGGAGAGGCCCCCCTTTGCGTTAGTGTTTCCTCTCCACAGATGACCATGACTGTCTCCATGACAAGTGAAGGCCTCAGATTAACCGGAAGTTTCGGGCTTAAAGCCTTGAAGAATCGGTGTCTGATTCCCGTCCGACAACTCCAGAAGCCAGTTTGGGCATGGTCAGCGGAAGGATGAGCCCTACTCAGAAACAGTCAAAATATGTCTGTACAAATTAAGATCCAGATTGGAGCATTACACATGAAGAAGTTCACATTCCAGGTGCTGTCTGGTTTACCCACAGGTCGTCCCGAGCCGAGAGATCTAGTGCCCGCTCAGGTCTGGTGATCCTGCATGGTGTTTCCTTGAGGACTGCTGAGGTGCAAGCGGTGTCCAGTCCCCATATCTTCAGGACAGTCAGCAGTTTTTTCTTCTTCTTCACCAGATCTGCTAGTCGCTGACTCGCTGTGCGCTGAAGTCTCCGAAGGAAGGGAAGCGGAGGCATTGTCCCCACTCAGTCTCGACGATTGTATCAATGATCTGGCTTTAGGCACCGCCCCGCCTTGCAGACGTGTCATCTCAGATATCAGACGGAAGTTGGTCCCTAAGCAAGAATCCTCCATCTCTAGCAAATTTGGCAATAAGTCCATCAAGGCGGTGGCTACCTCCAAGTCTCTGCACCCCTCCAACCAGGCGGAGGACCTCCAGTTGCCTCCTGAATCCTCCGGGCTGCTATCTGATAACAAATGGAGAGAGACTTTTCTGCACCCTGTACCTGGTACTTCGCCCACTTCATCCAGTAAGCTTGGCAAAGTGTATGTCAAGGCGGTGGTTACCCCCGAGTCTCTGCACCCCTCCAACCTGGCGGAGGACTTCCAGTTGTCTCCTGAATTCCCCGGGGTGCTACCTGATAACAAATGGAGAGAGACTTTTGTGCACCCTGTACCTGGTACTTCGCCCACTTCATCCAGTAAGCTTGGCAAAGTGTACGTCAAAGCAGTGGTTAACCCCGAGTCTCTGCACCCCTCCAACCTTGTGGAGGACCTCCAGTTGTCCCGTGAATCCTTTGGGGTACTACCCAATATTATCAAGTGGAGAGAGACTTTCCTGTGTCCTGTTCCTGGTACTTCACCCACTTCCTCTGTTGCTGAAGATGGCTCGATGGGAGGAAGCATCCTAGTCACCAAGATGGTGAGACCAGTTTTGTTCCTTCTAGTGGACAGAAGAGGTAATCTTCTTGACGAGAAAGATCGGCCTCCAAATTCTCTGCAGGAAATCCTTTCTGGCTTGAAGAAGAGGGGTCGTAAAGGGGGGGGTACTGTAACATCCCTGGCGGTGTGCTTGCATAGCTTACCATCTCCCACCATGCAAGACCGCAATCTTACCTTTCAGGCCAGGCTGCACACTTTGCTCCAGTACCTGCTGTTTGTATGTCTCTTGTCTGCTGGCTTAGAGCATCAGCGCTGTTGCTTCCTGATTCTTAAAGCTACAGTGTGTGCAGTCCTAATGCATCCCCAGCCTATTGCTGTGAGTCACTGGATACTTAAACCCCCTCCACCCAGTAGGAGGGGCCTGAGCAACACTTTCATTCAGTGTGTGCTGTGCAACTGAGTTGCCAGGTCCCATCCTGTATCTTGTCTGTTTCCGCCACCCTGGTGGCTGTACACCCAGGCCTGTTGCCTGTACTTGTGACTTCTAGTCTGTTTCCACCACCCTGGGGGCTTAGTTCCCAGGCTCGTTCGTGTATCTTGTTCCCGGTTCAGTTCCTGACTGAACAGTGTCCTAACCCATTACCTGTTTGTCTCTATGTCCGAACCTTCCCTTTTCCTGCAGTGTCTGAACCTGCATCTAACTCCAACTCGTTGTCTCTGTACTTCTGTTTGTGAGTTGTGTGTCCACTCGCTACTTTAATGTAAGTACCTTGTGTGTCTATGGTTCTGCTTGTCCCCTTTCACTTCCTCCGTATCTGCCTCCTGTGTTCTAACCATCTTCCTGTATTTTCCAGTCTGTTCCATGTGAACAGAGCCCTGTCCTGTCTGCCTGCACCTTCTGCTCTGTTCCGCTCTGCTTGTTCACCGCACCTGCAGTTTTGCTCCGCTCTGCTTGTTCGCCGCACCTGCGGTTTTCCTCCACTCTGCTTGTTCATCGCACCTGCAGTTTTGCTCCGCTCTGCTTGTTCGCCGCACCAGCGGTTTTGCTCCGCTCTGCTCGTTCACTGCACCTGCGGTTTTGCTCCGTTCTGCTTGTTCACCGCACATGCAGTTTTGCTCCGCTCTGCTTGTTCACTGCACCTGCGGTTCTGCTCCACTCTGCTTGTTCACCGCTTTGGCAGTTTCGCTCTGCTCACCGCACCTGCGGCACCGTTCCTGTGTCCAAATCTGTACTGGTCCCTATCCTGCCTGCATTCCTACCTGCCAGTGCCCGCCTGTCTGCATACCAGCCGTGCCTGCCAGTGCCCACCTGTCTGCATGCCAGCCGTGCCTGCCAGTCCCCTTCTTTCTGCATACCTGCCATGTCTGCCAAGATCCACCTGTCCTCATACCAGCCGTGCCAGCCAGTACCCACCTGTCTGCATGCCAGCCTAACCTGCCTGTTCCTGCATTCCCCAGTGAGGGTCAACAACTGTGACCGGGGTCTGTCCTGGAGTAGCACCTGGTCCCTCTGCTCGGTTCTTCCCTGGTTCACGGAGTCGACTGAGCCGCCGTGTGACCTTGGTCGGACCGAGTTGATACTTAGTTACACCCCTCCAGGCACTTCTTGGTTCATGGTCCAGTGGGATCACTAATCACGCTCACACCAGTCTGCCCGGGCGTGTGCGTAACAGGCTCCACACAAGATCTCACCCCGTGGGGTCAAAATGATCTCAAGAACGGTGAGCAAAAATCCCAGAACCACACGGGGGGACCTAGTGAATGACCTGCAGAGAGCTGGGACCAACGTTACAGAGGCTACCATCAGTAAGACACTACGCCGCCAGGGACTCAGATCCTGCAGTGCTAGACGTGTCCCCCTGCTTAAGGCATTACATGTCCGGGCCCGTCTGAAGTTTGCTGGAGAGCATTTAGATAATCCAGAAGAGTATTGGGAGAATGTCATATGGTCAGATGAAACCAAAGTAGAACTGTTTGGTAGAAACACAACTCGGCGTGTTTGGAGGAGAAAGAATGCTGAGTTGCATGCAAAGAACACCATACCTACTGTGAAACATGGGGGTGGCAACATCATGCCTTAGGGCTGTTTGTTTGCCAATGAACCAGGATGACTGATCCGTGTACATGAAAGAATGAATGAATGAATGGGGCCATGTATCGTGAGATTTTGAGTGCAAACCTCCTTCCATCAGCAAGGGCATTGAAGATGAAACGTGTCTGGGTCTTTCAGCATGACAATGATCCCAAGCACACTGCCAAGGCAATGAAGGAGTGACTTCGTAAGAAGCATTTGAAGGTCCTGGAGTGGCCTAGCCAGTTTCCAGATCTAAACCCTATAGAAAACCTTTGGAGGTAGTTGAAAGTCCGTATTGCCCAGCAACAGCCCTAAAGCATCACAGCTCTAGAGGAGATCTGCATGGAGGAATGGCCCAACATACCAGCAACAGTGTGTGCCAACCTTGTGAAGACTTACAGAAAACGTTTGACCTCTGTCATTGCCAACAAAGGATATATAACAAAGTATTGAGATGAACTTTTGTAATTGACCAAATTCTTATTTTCCACCATAATTTGAAAAAAAATTCTTTCCAAATCAGACAATGTGATTTTCAGGATTTGTTTTCTCATTTTGTCTCTCATAGTTGAGGTCTACCTATGATGTCAATTCCAGGCCTCTCTCTTTTTAAGTGGGAGAATTTGCACAATCGGTGGTTGACTAAATACTTTTTTTCCCCACTGTACATACATAAAACACGCAGCCTGCCTATTTTAACTAGGGGCTAGTACTAGTGCCGATTGAACCTGTGGCTGTTCGGGTTCGTCTAATTGAGCCGAACGCCGAACAGATAATTGAAAGTTCAGGTTCGAGTACCAGAACAGTACCCGAACCCGAACACAGACCCCATTCATATGAATGGGTAAGCCGAACATACCTGGTTTCCCGCTCTGTCATCTGTGTGACAGTGCAGGAAACACAGGCTCTGATTGGCAGTAACAGTGTTACCGCGGTGAGAGTGCGGTGGGATCATGCTCCCCTGCAAAAAATAAAAAATAGAATAACACCATACTCACCTTACACCTAATCCCCGAAGCCATTTCCCCCTGTAATAAAGATAAAATAATAAACCACCATAATCCTCACCTGTCCACCATAGTCCATATAGCGAGTGTCCCACGTCGATCTCATGAATAGAAATGCCAGATCAGAAAATGTGACCGCTCTATTCTGCAGCCGCGATACATTATCAGGAGCGACATTGCTCCAGTCAGTGTACAGGCTGAGCTGCGGGGAGTGAGGTCAGACGAGTTCATCAGCTGATGAACTGGTGTGACCTCACTTACGGCACTACTGCTGCTTAGGAGTTTCTCACACAGCAGTAGGGCTGTAAGTGAGGTCAGACGAGCTCATCATCTGATGAACTCGTCGGACCTCACTCCCCAAAGCTCAGCCTGTACACTGACTGGAGCAAATGACGTCAGCGCATGCACGGCGAGAACTTTCCCATGCTCGAGCTGACGTCAATGAGTTGAACGAAGCTCATATGACATGAACCCAGCTCAACTTGATGACAGCACTGCGAGTCACTGAGGTGTGCAAGCATGCGCTCCTCAGTTTCTCTGCTGGATGACAGGCTGGATGGTTCCATCCAGCTACTATGCAGCCTGCCATCTAGATATAGCAGAGCTGGACCCGTCGCAGGACAAATGGATTATGTTCTTCATGTCGGAGAGGTGAGGATGAGGTTGGTTTATTATTTTATTTTTATTACAGGTGACATGGGATTCAGAGGAATGGGCATAATGGTAAGTAGGGTTTAATTAAGAACTATTAAAGGAGTCTGTGTAGTTATTTCAAATAAAATATTTCCTTCTGGGTGTGGGTGTTTTTTTTTCACATTTCACTTTCACGTGGTTAGTAATGGGAGTATCTTATAGACGCCTCTCCATTACTAACGTGGGCTTGATGTCAGCTGGCATTACAAGCTGACATCAACCCTAACCCTATAACCCCATTTGCCTCCACCACAGGGCAATGGGCAGAGCGGAGGCTAAGTGCCAGAATTGGCGCATCTTATGGATGCGCCATTTCTGGGGTGGCTGAGGGCTGCTGTTTGTAGTGTGGGAGGGGGCCAAAATTCATGGCCCCTTCCTAGGCTATTAATATTAGTCCGCAGCTGCCTGCCTAGCCTTTGCTGGTTATTAGTTATAGGGGGACCCCATGTCAATTTTTTTTTGGAGCCCCCCATTTTAATAACCAGTAAAGGCTAAGTATACAGCTGGGGGCTGATATTAATAGCCTGGAAAGCTCCATGGGTATTACCCCTTCCCAGGCTAAAAACATCAGCCCCAGCTGTCCATTTTCTCTCTGCTTGTTAAAAAAATTATGGGAGACCCCACGGCATTTTTTTTCAGAAATTAAATCATTTATTAATAAATTACATGGACAGTAAGGTACACACGCAAAGCACTGATTATATATCTCACATATTTCTATCTATCTGTATATCTATTATCTATCTGTATACAGTATCTATTACCTATATATCTAGCTAGCTATAGATATATCTGTTTATATATCCATATATCTATCCATATATCTATCTGTTTATCTATCTATCCATATACTATCTGTCTATCAATCTATCTATCCGTATATCTATCCATATATCTTTCTATTATCTATCTATCCATATACAGTCATATGAAAAAGTTTGGGCACCCCTATTAATCTTAAGCTTAATGTTTTATAAAAATTGGTGTTTTTGCAACAGCTATTTCAGTTTGATATATGTAATAACTGTTGGACACAGTAATGTTTCTGCCTTGAAATGAGGTTTATTGTACTAACAGAAAATGTGCAATCTGCATTCAAACAAAATTTGACAGGTGCATAAGTATGGGCACCCTTATCATTTTCTTGTTTTAAATACTCCTACCTACTTTTTACTGACTTACTAAAGCACTTTTTTTGGTTTTGTAACCTCATTGAGCTTTGAACTTCATAGCCAGGTGTATGCAATCATGAGAAAAGCTACTTAAAGTGGCCACTTGCAAGTTGTTCTCCTGTTTGAATCTCCTCTGAAGAGTGGCATCATGGGCTCCTCAAAACAACTGTCAAATGATCTGAAAACAAAGATTATTCAACATAGTTGTTCAGGGGAAGGATACAAAAAGCTGTCTCAGAGATTTAATCTGTCAGTTTCCACTGTGAGGAACATAGTAAGGAAATGGAAGAACACAGGGACAGTTCTTGTTAAGGCCAGAAGTGGCAGGCAAGAAAAGCATCAGAAAGGCAGAGAAGAAGAATGGTGAGATCAGTCAAGGACAATCCTCAGACCACCTCCAGAGAGCTGTAGCATCAACTTGCTGCAGATGGTGTCACTGTGCATCAGTCAACTATACAACGCATTTTGCACAAGGAGAAGCTGTATGGGAGAGTGATGCAAAAGAAGCCGTTTCTGCAAGCACGGCACAAACAGAGTCGGCTGAGGTATGCAAAAGCACATTTGGAGAAGCCAATTTCTTTTTGGAAGAAGGTCCTGTGGACTGATGAAACCAAGATTGAGTTGTTTGGTCATACAAAAAGGCGTTATGTATGGCGGCAAAAAAACACAGCATTCCAAGAAAAACACTTGCTACCCACAGTAAAATTTGGTGGAGGTTCCATCATGCTTTGGGGCTGTGTGGCCAATGCCGGCACGGGGAATCTTGTTAAAGTTGAGGGACGCATGGATTCCACTCAGTATCAGCAGATTCTTGACAATAATGTTCAAGAATCAGTGATAAAGTTGAAGTTACGCAGGGGATGGATCTTTCAGCAAGACAATGATCCAAAACACCGCTCCAAATCTACTCAAGCATTCATGCAGAGGAACAATTACAATGTTCTGGAATGGCCATCCCAGTCCCCAGACCTGAATATCATTGAACATCTGTGGGATCATTTGAAGAGGGCTGTCCATGCTCGGCGACCATCAAACTTAACTGAACTGGAATTGTTTTGTAAAGAGGAATGGTCAAAAATACCTTCATCCAGGATCCAGGAACTCATTAAAAGCTGCAGGAAGCGACTAGAGGCTGTTATTTTTGCAAAAAGAGGATCTACTAAATATTAATGTCACTTTTCTGGTGAGGTGCCCATACTTATGCACCTGTCAAATTTTGTTTGAATGCAGATTGCACATTTTCAATTAGTACAATAAACCTCATTTCAAGGCAGAAACATTACTGTGTCCAACAGTTATTACATATATCAAACTGAAATAGCTGTTGCAAAAACACCAATTTTTATAAAACAATAAGCTTAAGATTAATAGGGGTGCCCAAACTTTTTCATATGACTGTATCTAACTATCCATATATGTATCTATTATACATCTATGTATTATCTATATATCTATCCATATATATTTATGTATCTATTATCTATCTACCTATCTATTATCTATTTATCTATATATCTATATATCAATCTAGTATCTATCATATATGTTTTTTTCTATTATTTATCTACCTAATTATCTATTTGTTATTTATCTATCTATTCCGCTATCTATCTATTTATCTATCTATCCATATATCTATTAACCTATCTAATTATCTATGTAGCTATCTATCTATCTATCTATCTATTATCTATCTATCCATATATCTATCTATTATCTATCTATCTGTATACCTATCTATATATCCATCTATTATCTCTTTATCTATCCATATATCTATGTATTATCTCTCTATCCATATATCTATTATCTGTCTATTTATCAATATATCTATCCATATGTCTATTATCTACCTATCTATATCTATTTATCTATCCATATCTTTAGTTATTGATATACAGTACAGACCAAAAGTTTGGACACACCTTCTCATTTAAAGATTTTTCTGTATTTTCATGACTTTGAAAATTGTACATTCACACTGAAGGCATCAAAACTATGAATTAACACATGTGGAATTATATACTTAACAAAAAAGTGTGAAACAACTGAAAATATGTCTTATATTCTAGGTTATTCAAAGTAGCAACCTTTTGCTTTGATGACTGCTTTGCACACTCTTGGCATTCACCGGAAATGGTCTTCCAACAATCTTGAAGGAGTTCCCAGAGATGCTTAGCACTTGTTGGTCCTTTTGCCTTCACTCTGCGGTCCAGCTCACCCCAAACCATCTCGATTGGGTTCAGGTCTGGTGACTGTGGAGGCCAGGTCATCTGGCGTAGCACCCCATCACTCTCCATCTTGGTTAAATAGCCCTTACACAGCCTGGAGGTGTGTTTGGGGTCATTGTCCTGTTGAAAAATATATGATGGTCCAACTAAACGCAAACCGGATGGAATAGCATGCCGCTGCAAGATGCTGTGGTAGCCATGCTGGTTCAGTATGCCTTCAATTTTGAATAAATCCCCAACAGTGTCACCAGCAAAGCACCCCCACACCATCACACCTCCTCCTCCATGCTTCACGGTGGGAACCAGGCATGTAGAGTCCATCCGTTCAACTTTTCTGCGTCGCACAAAGACACGGTGGTTGGAACCAAAGATCTCAAATTTGGACTCATCAGACAAAGCACAGATTTCCACTGGTCTAATATCCATTCCTTTTGTTCTTTAGCCCAAACAAGTCTCTTCTGCTTGTTGCCTGTCCTTAGCAGTGGTTTCCTAGCAGCTATTTTACCAGGAAGGCTTGCTGCCCAAAGTCTCCTCTTAACAGTTGTTGTAGAGATGTGTCTGCTGCTAAAACTCTGTGTGGCATTGACCTGGTCTCTAATCTGAGCTGCTGTTAACCTGCGATTTCTGAGGCTGGTGACTCGGATAAACTTATCCTCAGAAGCTGAGGTGACTCTTGGTCTTCCTTTCCTGGGGCGGTCCTCATGTGAGCCAGTTTCTTTGTAGCGCTTGATGGTTTTTGCAACTGCACTTGGGGACACATTCAAAGTTTGCCCAATTTTTCGGACTGACTAACCTTCATTTCTTAAAGTAATGATGGCCACTCGTTTTTCTTTACATAGCTGCTTTTTTCTTGCCAAAATACAAATTCTAACAGTCTATTCAGTAGGACTATCAGCTGTGTATCCACCATACTTCTGCACAACACAACTTATGGTCCCAACCCCATTTATAAGGCAAGAAATGCCACTTATTAAACCTGATATGGCACAACTGTGAAGTGAAAACCATTTCCGGTGACTACCTCTTGAAGCTCATCAAGAGAATGCCAAGAGTGTGCAAAGCAGTCATCCAAGCAAAAGGTGGCTACTTTGAATAACCTAGAATATTAAATATATTTTCAGTTGTTTTACACTTTTTTGTTAAGTATATAATTCCACATGTGTTAATTCATAGTTTTGATGCCTTCAGTGTGAATGTACAATTTTCATCGTCATGAAAATACCAAAAAATCTTTAAATGAGAAGGTGTGTCCAAACTTTTGGTTTGTACTGTATCTATCTATTATCTATCTATTATCTATGTATCAATATATCTATTATCGATCTATCTATTATCTATTTATCTATCTATTACACAGGTCTGAGACTAAAAAGCTGTTTGATTATTTTCATATAATTTCTATGTATTTTGGTGTTTCGATAATGAAAAAAATATTGAACTAAATCCTAAACGCCAGGACTTGCCACAAACCTATAGGTTCTTCTGCAAACTGTGGTGTGAATCATTGGCAGGCAGCTTTTTTTCTTTCCCCATTAACATCAATAGGAACTGCGTGATAGGCTGATGACCTTCAGATGGCTACTGGCATAATAAAAGGTCCATATGCTTTCAAAAAACTTGCATTGGAATTTCATTCATCAATCGTGTTTCCCCAAATTAGCGTTATGGCTTTGCAGAAGTGTATTAATTCGCCTGACTGTTTCTGTTTCATTTGTGGTGAATATACAGTGTTGAATCAACAGTTAAACATTACAGACTTTGTGAAAAAAGTATACTTTGCGTACTTCGGACTAAAACTTGGAGATCAAGATAAAGTTTGTGTTGAGGACCTCGGTTCAAGGATAAGAAAAAAGCTTTCCATTATGGAATTTCTATGGTATGGCGAAAACAAAAGAACCATATTGACGACTCTTACCTTTGTTCATGCAATGTGAAAGGGTATAATTTCAAATGGAAGCATTCCATTTTATACCCCAATCTTCACTCAACAATTTGTCCCATCCTCCATGGCACAGATATACCAGTACCCAAGGCCCATGCTACCTTGGAAGAGATACCTAGCTCCGATGAAGGTGGAATTATACTTGAATCAGATGAGGAATCAAGTTCTGACTTTGAAGATGATACAAAACCCAAATTTTTTCCCAGGAGGAGATGAAGGATTTAGTAAGAGACTTGAATCTTCCTAAAGATGCTGCTGAGTTACTCAGATGAAGGCTCAAAAGCAGGAATTTAGTGTTACTATGAGTGTCTTTTTTATGGTTCAGGCATTGTGAAAAGGAGTTCGCTCCTTACTTTGCCCAGGAAGACAAGTTGGTTTATTGCATCAATTTCGAAGATTTGCTGAAAAAAATGTCCTCCGTGAAACTTTGGTCCCTCTCTAAAAAGTTCTTCTACCATTCCTCCAAATAAAATTGGGCTTGATGAAGCAATTCGTAAAATCACTTCCAAGAGAAGGGGAATGCTTCAAATACTTGGTCACCAAGTTTCCAAGCCCCTCGGAAGCAAAATTGAAGGAAGGTGCAATCGTCGGACCAGAGATTAGAAGGCTTATAGCTGATAAAGAGTTTGCCAATACCATGACGAATCCTCAAAAAGAAGGGTGGATTGCATTTAAAGAGGTCGTAGAGAAATTTTCAGGCAATAAAAAAGATCCTGACTACAAAAAGATCATCGGACGAATGCTGAAAGCATTTCAAGCTTTAGGTTGCCTGATGAGTTTGAAAGTGCATTTCCTCCATTCCCACCTTGACTACTTTCCTGAAAATTTGGGAGCTGTCAGTGAAGAGCAAGATGAACGATTCCACCAGAACATTAAAGAGATGGAAAGAAGATACCAGGGAAAATGGAGCATTACAATGATGGCAGACTACTGTTGGATGCTTCAGAGAGACATTCCAGATGCTAGTGAGTGTTAGTGAGCTCATTTTAGTTCAAAAATGATTTTCATGAAAAATTTGTTAGAAAAAATTAATTTTATAAGTCTATTTTCATTTATTTTGCGGTATTGTCTTATCTAAAATAATTACCTAAATTGTCAGGAAACGTGATGTCCTATGACAAAACGGAGGTCATTTTCGGATTCAGAGCACCAAAAAACATAAAGATTATGTGGAACAACCAAAACAGCTCTTGAAATTTTATTTTTTTGCAGACCTGTGTTATCTATCCATATATCAATGTATCTATTATCTATCTATCTATCTATCTATCTATCTATCTATCTGTCTCTCTATCTATTATCTATCCACATATATATTTATTTATCCATTATCTATCTATCTATCAAATTATCTAATATCTATTTATCTATTATCTACCTATTTATCTATCCATATATCTATCTATTATCTATCTGCCTATTATTTATCTATCTATCTATCTATGCATATATCTATCTAACCATATATCTATCTATTTTCTATCTATCTAGCTATCCATATATCTATCTGTATCTATCTATCTATCAATCTATATATCTATTGTAAGGTGACTAATGGTCACATAGTCAATGGGAGGGAGGTATGTGTCACAGAGATGGATGTCCTCTGTGTAGTAGCCCGGAGTGTTTCTCTAGTGCACGTAAGCACTAAGAGGCTGTTTGGTGCATCTAGGATCGGGTTATGGGTAGCTTGGAGAGTTGGGCGGGTCCAGCTACCCACATACCTCATCTCTGGGTGTGATTAACATCCTATAAAATGTAGGCTGTTGTTTGGCACATGGTCTGTGTGTCTGGAGGGAGAAGACCTCCTGTGAGTGGTTGTCTCCAGACTGGGCTGTGTACTGGACACCAACCAGCCTGTGTGACCACAGGGCTGGCTAGCCAGAGACTTTGCTCAAAGGACTGTTTTCTTTGTTTTTGCTGGCACTAAAGGCTGTTTGCTTGTATTTTGCTTTTGACCGGTTTATGAAGCAAATAAACTGTTATGGACATTTAAAGGAACATGCCTCCTGTTTGCCTCCTATCGCACCCAAGTGAGTACAATCCCTACAGTTGGTGTTGGCAGTGTGGGCAGCGTTCCCAACAGATATGTTTAACTGCTACAGGAAGGACTGCATGTCCTGGGGGAAGTCTGCCACAAGTCATCAAGCGATGCCGGACAAAATGGAGGACCTGCTGAAACACCTGGTCCAGTCGCAGCATCAGCACCAGCAGGAGACCAACATGGCCTTGTATGAGCCCTGACCTAAATCCTATTGAGCATCTTTGGAAAGAGCTGAAACTTGTCGTCTGGAAAAAGCAACCTTCAAACACGAGACAACTGGAGCAGTTTTCTCATGAGGAGGGGTACCTGTCGAGAGGTGCAGAAGTCTCATTGACAGTTACAGGAATTGTTTGATTGCAGTGATTGTCCCAAAATGTTGTTCAACAAAATATTAAGTTAAGAGTACCATCATTTCTGTCCAGGCCTATTTCATGAGTTTAATTTTTTTTTAAATTCTGTGGAAGCAGGGTTGAAAAGCAATGTCTGACTTTCATTTGTTTATTTTCATAGATTTTTAATTTATTATTACTTTTGTCAGATTCAAGTTATTTCTGTGACCAATGTGGATTTTTCTTTCATTAAACGAGGGGTACCAACAATTTTGACCACGTGTGTATATATCTATTTATCTATCCATATATCTATCTATTATCTATCTATCCATATATCTATCTATTATCTATGTATCTGTGTTTATCTATCTATTCATATATCTATCTAGCAATCTATCTATTATTTATCTATCCATATATCTATCTATCTATATATCTATTTATTAGTGATGAGCGAACGTGCTCGCCACTACTCAGTGCTTGCCCGAGCATCACAGTGCTCGACAAGCTCGGCAAGTATTTCTGGGTTGCTCAGGCGGGAGCTCGGGTCCCCGCCCTGCATGTTTGGCACTTTTTAGAAAGCCAATGAGCATGCAGGGATTGCTTGCCACGCATTGTAATGCCGTAGCCATGTTGGTTGTGGACATAACAGTGATTGGCTGGCCACATAGCATCATCGGGTCTATTTATGACCCGGTGACGCTAGGCTCATCACAATCTACCCCGGAAGCAGGCAGAGTAGGGAGAGCTACTGCTGAGTCAGTGAGAGATTTGCTTGTTTATAGTTAGTAAAAGTATTCCACAGTATATCTATATATCCATCTGAACTGACAGTCCTTCTGAGGACTAATCCAGTTGCATATATTCAGTGGTGATAGCAGGAGTTAGGCAGGCAGGCAGGGTTTGTGGCAGACTGCAGTGCATACAACACAACAGGGTCCATTGCATGTTCTGTCTGCTGTTGCTGTTGTTACAGATATTTGTAGACATAGCCCCAGATATTAGGGGACAGAGATATTTTTTTTTTCTTAATCCTGGTTATTTGCTTAAAAAGCAAGGCAGGTAGGGTTTGTAGAAGACAGTGTATACAGCACAAGAGGGTCCATTGCACATTCTGACTGATCCTGCTGTTACAGATATTTGTAGACATAGACCCAGGTATCAGGGGCCAGGGCTATTTTTTTTTTATCTTAATCCTGATTATTTGCTTAAAAAGCAGTCCAGAGTACACCCATATTCTGCTCCATTTGCTTGTTAGCACTGCAGAAGACAGGAATATCTTCCATATTACAGTGATAAAAATCCAGAAATTTGTAGTGAACGTGGAAAATATTGGCCTCCATTTACATTTTTTTTAGTGTGTCAGTGAAGCTATTCACACAAGGTCGCTGTGAAGAATAGTAATCTACAGGCCCACTATTTAAAACTATGGTTTTCCGTCAGACATATTAAATGTAACTGCGGTCTAAATTCAGCCATTTCTGGCCTTCATTTACATTTCATTGCAGTGTGTCAGTGAAGCTATTCACACGAGGTCGCTGTGAAGAATAGTAACCTACAGGCCCGCTATTTAAAACCATGGTTTTCTGTCAGACGAATTACACACAACTGCCATGAAAATTCATCCATTTCTGGCCTTCATTTACATTTTGTTGCAGTGTGTCAGTGACGCTATTCACACGAGGTCACTGTGAAGAATAGTAACCTACAGGCCCGCTATTTAAAACCATGGTTTTTCGTCAGACGTACTGTATAGCATATAACTGCCGTCAAAATTCAGCCATTTCTGGCCTCCATTTAAATTTTGTTGTGGTGCGTCAGTGAAGCTATTCACACGATGTCACTGTGAAGAACAATAACCTACAGTCCTGCTATTTAAAACCATGTTTTTTGTCAGATGTATCACATATAACCGCGGTCCAAATTCAGCCATTTCTGGCCTCCATTTACATTTTGTTGCAGTGTGTCAGGGAAGCTATTCACAAGAGGTCGCTGTGAAGAATAGTAATCTACAGGCCCGCTATTTAAAATCGCAGTTTTCCGTCAGATGTATCACATGTAACTGCAGTCCAAATTCAGCCATTTCTGGCCTCCATTTACATTTTGTTGCAGTGTGTCAGGGAAGCTCTTCACAAAAGGTCGCTGTGAAGAATAGTAATCTACAGGCCCGCTATTTAAAATCGCGGTTTTCCGTCAGATGTGTCACATGTAACTGTAGTCCAAATTCAGCCATTTCTGGCCTCCATTTACATTTTGTTTCAGTGTGTCAGTGAAGCTATTCACACGAGATCACTGTGAAGAAGAGTAACCTACAGGCCCGTTATTTAAAACCGTGGTTTTCCATCAGACATATCACATATAACTTCCGTCCAAATTTAGCCATTTTTGGCCTCTATTTACATTTTGTTTCAGTGTGTCAGTGAAGCTATTCACACGAGGTCGCTGTGAAGAATAGTAACCAAAAGGCCCGCTATTTAAAACCGTGGTTGTCCATCAGACGTATCACATATAACTGCAGTTCAAATCCAGCCATTTATAGTTAACATGAAAAATATTGTCCTCCATTTAAAATGGGCAAGGCGTGTGTCAAGGGATGGGGAAGTACACATGTTGGTGATGGTGCATGCAGAGGCCGAGGCCGTGGGCAAGCTGAAATTATGCCACAAAAACACCCACATCTTGTCGCTGGACCTTCCTGTCCCAATTACTAGGGGACCACAGAACACCACTATTGAACACACAGCAGTGTCAAAAGGTTGTTGGCTGGATAGCAGATAATACTACCACCACCACCACCACCCTGTCTTCCACATGGTCAAGTCTCAGTAGAAGTCAGTCTGAACTGCAAATTCTTTACCCTGATCCTCCTTCCTCCCACCATGCCGAGTGCCCAGAGACAACTGATCCTAAACTTGGACACTCAGAAGAGGTGTTCACTTTTCCATTTATAGATTCGGGCCTCTCGCCTGGCCAGCTTCAAGCGGGTCAAGAGGAGAACACATGTAGCAATGCCCAAATACTTGAGCAGCCACGCTCACATATAGGCAACAGTGGGAAAGTGCAATTACTGCTTCAAGAGGTGGATGATGATGAGACACAATTGCCAGAAAGTCAGGAGGAGGACGAAGGTGCGGAAGTGGAAGATGAGGTTGTGGATGATAGAGTAACTGAGCCAACCTGGCAGGGGGACATGCAGAGCAGGCACGCAGGAAGAAACAGTGTGGTGGTCGCAGACACAAGGCACGAAAGCGTTCCCTGTAATACCAACCTGACGGAAGTTGCCAGTACAACTGTTAGGTCTTCCTGAGTCTGGTTGTTTTTTAAAGACTCTGCAGATAATCCCAAAAAGGCCATTTGCACCACCTGCCAGGTTAGCATCAGCAAAACTAGCATCCTGACCACTATCAGCATGATCATACACACGGCAGCAAAGCACCTGACTAATTAAGTCGAACTTCAGGGTCCAGAAACAGTGTCTGAGGGTGACATCACTGCTTCTTCCACTTTTGTGCATGCACGCCAATCCCCTGTCCATGGCGCATGCGAAGATGCCTCCCGCCCTGCACCTGTCGTTGCACTCTCAACTAGGACCGTCAGCAGGCATGTCCACATGCTTGTCCCAGCTCAGCGTTCAGTTGTCCCTACCCCAGTCCTTGGAATACAATTGCAAATATGCAGCCAACGCTCCACAGGCCACACTACTAAATTCACACATTTTACTAATGCTTGCATGTGAAATGTTGCCTTTTAGGCTCATGGAGACGGAAACTTTCCGCAACCTGATGGCGGTGGCCGTCCCTCAGTACTCGGTCACCAGCCGCCACTATTTCTCCCGCTGTGCCATCCCCGCATTACACAAGCTCGTTTCCCAGAACATTAGCCATGCCATCAACAACACAGCTACTGGGAAAGTCCACCTAACCACGGACACGTGGACAAGTGCTTGTGGGCAGGGACGGTACATCTCGCTGACAGCACACTGGGTTAATATAGTGGAAGCCAGGATCCAGTCAGACCTTTGGATGGAACATGTACTCCCAACACCGAGGATTGCGGGCCCTGGGTCAATCAGGGTTGCTCCCACATTCTACAGCTCCTGCACCTCCTCCTCTTCCTCCTCCTCTTCAGCCTCCATCTCCGAAATGACCACATCAGTCACAAGATAAGATGGAAGCACTGCAGCACTGCCTCGGCCAAGCGGCAACAGGCTGTGCTGAAGCTAAAATGCTTAGGTGACAAACCGCACAATGCTGAAGAGTTGTGGACAGCTCTGAAAGAGGAGGCAGATCTGTGGCTCACACCGCTAAACCTAAAGTCATGCATGGTCTTGTGTGACTATGGCTGAAACCTGGTATCGGCTCTGAAGGGAGACAAGCTCACACAAGCACCATGCCTGGCCCATGTGCTTAACCTCGTGGTTCAGCGGTTTCTCAAAACCTTACCAGATCTGCCAGATATGCTTGTCAAACTACGCCGCGTGTGTGCCAATTTTAGAAAGTCAGCTACAGCTTCCTCTGCCCTTGCCGTGTTTCAGCAGCATTTGCAGCTTCCAACTCACTGACTGGTGTGCGATGTCCTCACACATTGGAACTCTACATTGCAGGTGTTGAGAAGGATTTGTGAGCAGAAGAGGGCAGTTGTTGACTACCAGTATCAACACGGCCATCAGTATTCAGGTCAGACTCCACACATAAGACCTCAGGAGTGGACATGGCTGTCAGACATCTGTACCATCCTCCAAAACTTTGAGAACCTCACCAAGATGGTGAGTGGCGATGACGCCATAATTATCGTCACCATTCTGCTTCTCTGTCTTCTGAAACGCTCTCTGATCACAATTAAAAAGGATGCATTGCAGGTGGAGCATGATGAGATGGAGCCAGGAACCATACAGGGTGATTCCACATAGCCCAGCTTCATCTCATCCCAACGTGGATTGGGTGACAATGAGGACGAGGAGGAGGAGGAAGAACAGGATCTAGTTTCCTGCGCTATAGACGGTACTACCTGCACAACTGTTATACTGTCTGTTCAGCATGGATGACCTGAGTACAGGGAGGAGGAGGAGGATGAGTAGGAGAGCATGGTCAGTCGTCCTCTTGGTGAGGACATGGAAGTCTTGCCTGTTAGCAGTCTGGCACACATGGCTGAGTTGATGTTACGCTGCCTTTCCCGTGGCCCTCCAAATTTTGGGTGACAGTCATTACTAGTTGGTGACACTTCTAGACCCATGCTACAAGGAGAACTTTCTATCTCTCAGGTCTAATAAAATGGTGCAGTACCAGATGGCTCTTGTTGCGGAATTCTTA
This sequence comes from Phyllobates terribilis, assembly GCF_046119375.1. Lineage (NCBI taxonomy): Eukaryota > Metazoa > Chordata > Amphibia > Anura > Dendrobatidae > Phyllobates > Phyllobates terribilis. The sequence continues at coordinate 300,445,789 of NW_027362771.1, forward strand.
AAAAAATTCCCATCTGAAAACGCTGGCGGCAGAGGTCACAGTTCCTTGGACAACCAAGGAGTACAGGCAAAAAAGACACAAATACGAACTAGAGGAGGCAGGAAAACACTGTCAAAGGTCTGGGAGAGTTTTCTCAGTCCCTCCCACCACACAGGACCTTATGCGCGGGGTACTCTCACAAGGAGGGATAATTTTTCGAAGATGCTGAGGATTTCGAAGATTTTTTGAAGATGCTGAACCTTGCCGACCTTACCAATGTCCTCCATGATTCCTCTGTGCCTTATACTGTAATTATTGGATATCCAATCTGTACACATGGCATGAACTAGCTCTCTACGCCTTAGAGGTCCTGGCCTGTCCTGCCGCTAGCGTTTTGTCAGAGCAGGTTTTAAGTGCAGACAGGGGCATTATAACGGATAGGCACATCCACCTGTCAACTGAAAATGTTAACAGGCTGACTCTTATAAAAATGAACAAGGGCTGGATTGGGCCAGACTACTCAACACCACCGAATGATAGCAGTGGAACATAAACTCAAATCCATTGTCTTTTTTTTGGGAGGTTTATTCCCATGCACCTCTTCACAACCAGACATGGGTATATGGTTCCTGATTTTGTCTATTTTCTGTTGTCCTCCTCCTTCTCCTCATCCTCCACCATCATATCACCAGGGTGACCATAATGCAACACCCACATCATTTTTTTTAAGGTTGGTTATGATGCCTGTAGGGAATTTTTTTAGATGCCTAACTCTCACATTCTGTATGATATACAGTATGTTCATGTATACCCCCCAGGGGTAAATGTTTTTCAGCCCATGCACCTAGTGCATGGGTATTACGAGTATTAGAAAGCCACTCCTTAACAATGGTAACAATTTTTTGAATGAGGACCTCCTCTACATCTCTTCAAAGGGGTATTGGAGTGCGTCCAATTTTTTGGCAGCCCTTGCATTCACTGCATGTGCATTACCACTATAGGAGACCCACTCCTTTATAATGGGATTTTTTTTTTTTTACTGAGGCCCTCTTCTATGTCTTTTCAAAGGGGTATTGGGATGCGTTGAAATTTTTGGCAGCCCTTGCATTCACTGCATAGGCAATAACAGTATAGGAGACACACTTCCCAGTAATGGGAACATTTTTTTTACTGAGACCCTCCTCTACGACTCTTTAAAGGGGTATTGGGATGCGTTGAAATTTTTGGCAGCCCTTGCATTCACTGCATAGGCAATAACAGTATAGGAGACCCACGTCTTAATAATTGGAACATTTTTTCTGAGGCCCTCCTCTATGACTCTTTAAAGGGGTATTGGGATCCATCCAAAATTTAAATTGTTGTTGGGGCTTTTCAAAAATTTAGGCAGCCGTTGCAGTCACTGCATATGCAATAGCTCTATAGCAAACTGCTCCCTTATAATGGGAACATTTTTTTTACTGAGGCCCTCTTCTATGTGTCTTCAAAGGGGTATTGGAATGTGTCCAAAAATTAGGCAGCTGTTGCAGTCACTGCAAACACAATAACTGTATAGCAGAACCGCTCCTTTATAATAGTAACATTTTGTTACTAAGGCCCTCCTCTATGTGACTTCAAAGGGGTATTGGAATTTGTCCAAATTTTTGTCAGCCCTTGCATTCACTGCATACGCAATAACAGTATAGGAGACGCACTTCCTAATAATGGGAACATTTTTTTTACTGAGGCTCTCCTCCTGTATGTCTCTTCAAAGGGGTATTGGAGTGCGTCCAAATTTTTGGCAGCCCTGCCACTCACTGCATACGCCATAACAGTATAGGCGACCCACTCCTTTATAATGCGAACATTTTGTTTTCGAAGACCCTCCTCTACGTCTTTTCAAAGGGATATTAGAGTGCGATTTAATTTTTGGCAGCCCTTCAAAGTAACTGCAAATGCTATAAAAGTATAGTAAACCCGCTCCTTAATAATGGGAACAACAAAGCATAGCCAACTGATGGCCCTCTAACAATAGTGAGGGCCGACTGTTGGCCCTTTAACAATAGTAAGGGTCACCTAATAGCCCTATTAAAATAGGCTTTGTGACTTTCAGAGTCCCTCCTTCATAAATCAAACAGGATGTGTCTGATCGTGTCTCACATACCACATGGCCAGATAAGGTAGTAAAATGTTAAAATGACATTTACTGTTGAATGTATTTTTCTCCGTTGAAAGCAATGCAGTGCAAAAATGCATCAAAAATGCTACTTGTGAACGTAGCCCAAAGTGTGGAGGAGCATTTTTGTTTTTGGTTATTTATTGTACCTTATGTACAAGTCATTACACTGGAAAGAATGTTCCTTAACATTTTTCCCAGGAAAATCCATTTATTTTTTCGTTTTTGTATGTTTTATTGTGAGCCCATAAAAGTGGCGTAACACTCGGACAACACTGTTCACAACAGTGACCTGAGAGTCAGAGATGTTTCCAGGGGTCCTCCCCATGCTGTTTGTTCCCATGTAATTTGAGCACTATTCCCATCGATTAGGGCAATTTTTAGGCCCTCTGTAGACCTCCAGTGGGGCACTGGAAAAATGATCGAGTTTCTCATAGACTTACATTGGGCTCATTCCCATTTGCTCGACTCGAGCAATGAGCACCCGAGCATTTTAGTGCTCGCTCATCACTACTCACAAGTCAATTATAAAATATAAATCTTTTGTAGAAAATAGTGAACATGCTTTCAATTCATGCTTCTCAATACTTGTTTTATTATACCTAATTAAGTGACTGTCCAGCTAATGATGATGCCTTTGATCTGCATACCACAGCCTCCTATGGAGATCTATATTTAATTAACTGGTGCTCATGATCATTGCTTTATTATTGATCTTAGTGAAAGTTGACTGCATTAATCAATGATAATATTTGGTGAGGTTCATAAAAACCTTTTATATTTGAAATATTAACTTTTTTTTTTCTCTTAACGGGTTTTTAAAAGATCTACATTTGTAGCAAATGTGTGCTACAATATTAGTGTATAGTGCCCCACTCATCCTTTTTATGTGTTTTCGCTTAATTTGATTATGTTAATAAGAAATGTTATATTAAATAACTTTTTATGCAAATTTTTATTTCAAGGGACAAACTGTATATAAAGAAAAATCCTGAAAATGTGCAGATTTTACAAAAGGCATTGCAACTCACACTCAGCTCAAGAACCCTATTTCATAAAATTAATATCATTATGATCATAGACAGGATTGCAATATAGAGTAACACCCATGTTGTCAAGATGGAGGTAGATATTACAAGGTTCACTATTTACAATAGGGGATATGGACTGCTTATAATTTCTTTACTTCCTTTACTGAATGGTAACTTGGTAAGGGTTATCTACAAGGGGTAGCGGATACGAAGTCTTATGGATGATTCTTTCATAGTGTAATGCATTTCAAACACACAGTATTCTTCCACTGTAGTCTACTCCAGGGACGGTGAAGCACACTGTTTCACCTTACTTCGTCACAGCCTAGCTTGATGCCACAGTCCTGTTCAGCAAGTCTCCCTAACTTCTCAGCGGTTCTACATCCTATATATTCTACTACTAGCAACCTGGATCTACCACTGAGGAACCCCACTAGTCCGACAAATGCAGTCCTGTTTAGGTCTGTTATCTTCGGCATTTAGGGTTTTTCATGACACACTGTCCTATCCAAAGACCTTTTTTGTGTGGAAAACTCTGTGTCCTCTATCACTTCAAGGCCTTGTCCCTTAGTCTCCTTTTCTGTAATTTACCCACAATGGTAGCACTTCCCAAACTTCGTACTTCAACTTGTCCCTAACTGACTATCCACAGGAAGTGATCTTTTTCCCCAATGGTGCTTTCACATTGCGTTCTATGTCCCCGTTGGGGCATACATCCTAAATTACCCACAAAACTGATTCTTGATGTATGCTGTGATGGGGGCCATAGATTGCAATGGTGACGGCAGAGTGAACATGAGCTCTGCCGTGTACTTTTTTCGGGAGTGTGCGCCCACAGGAGGCGGACACTTTGATGTAGGCTGCTGTGTCTGTGTGTTCGCCTCGGGCTAGTGGCTTGTCCCAAACATTAACTCTGTCCTTACCCTAATGTTGCTACCTAACTGCAATCACTATCTTATCCTACATATCTTATACTGTGCCCTATTAGCATTATGCATTACCTTTACATTACTTATACTAATAATACTTATCACACTACACATATTACACTTCACATGACACAATATATACAAAAGATGCATGACACTATACACATTACAACGAGATTGGTGTCTCCAGGGGGACGAACACGACAGTCCAGTCCATACCTCTTACACCATGTACTGTGTTTCTCTGTTCAGAGCGCAGCAGCCAATGGAAAATGGCTGCTCCCATAATCATGTACCATAAATTGAATTGAAAAAAATTAAGAACCAGGAAAAATAAAAAATTAAAACACAATGGCGTGCTTCAGCATGTATTGTTAAATAGAAAATGAAGGAATTCATTTAAAATGTTGGCACCAATTTGTTAACCAGTGATTGCCAGTTTTGTAACGTTGAACTGCTTAAAATGCAAACTTTTTATGCTACTACTACATCTTATGTCGTTTTTATGCCATTCTTAGACAGATATAACCAACTTTTAGAAAATTGGCAAGTGCTTTGACAGGAGGGTCATGAACAAAAATGACCTAAAATGTATTATAATTTTTGCAAAAAAGTGGCATAAATTATATGACAGAAATGTATTCCAGTTTCTGAGTAGGGCACTTATTTTGTGGTGGTGCATGGTAGCTGAAATATCTGCATGCCTCTTAACAATTTTCATAAATCTTATTCAAGTGCACTCTTCATCAGATTGGCATAGAAAACACTAGTCTTGATGAACCAGAGCCTATGTATTTTTTAAAAATAGCCAATTACCTTGAGAATCATAGGTGCTATCATCTGCCGCAACTGCAAGCCTGGTAGTCATACAATAATTTTTAATCAAAATTATTTTTATTGAGTTTTTCAACATTATAAAATCAAACATTTAAACCAGGCATAATAAAACAAAGGAATCAACTGGGCATACAATGATTTTTTGTACAATATGAAATATAATGGCATGCCGTAGCGAAACTGTGAATTTATATTATCACTATTTACACTATGATATGTGTTCTGCACTTTTACAATAATTGCAGAGTGTACTGTGCATTGTTGCTTCCTCACTTATGTTTTATTGTATTTCCTTAAAAAGATTTGTCTTTGGAGCACAACTTTATTTAATAACAAAAAATGAAGTATTTAACTTTGAAGTTCCTGTTCCCTCTTCTGACACAGTTACGGGGAAGGATAATAAATTATTCATGTTATATTCTACTTTTATACACATTTACAAACACTTTTCAATATAACTTTAGATTAAATAAATAGATTTAGAATGTTAATATCTTAAATATTCACAATTCCTCCCAGCTACTGTGCAAATCCTCCATGAGTTTCCCATTGATTATTTATAAGTGCATTGTATTGTATATTAAAAGTGACCCATGACTTAGCTATTATTATTTCCTTGATTTGAAAATGACAAATCTCTTAATAACACACTTTAACCTGAGCTTCTGTAACGTGCCTAGAATACAAAGACCATTCCATAACTACAGTTTTTAAAAATGTATTACTGACAGGTCTAATACATTGCAATGCCGGTGCCTTGCAATGCATTATACCAGTGATCAGAGTAATAAAAGTTAAAGTCCCATAGAGGCACTATGTAAAAAGTATACAAAAAAATTGTAAAAACATTTTTAAAAAATATCACAAAATAAATTGAAAAAAACTGAAAATAATATTATACTAATAAATAGGTATATTTATGTAAAAAGCAAAAAAAAACAAATAACGTACAAATATTTGGTATCGCCGCATCTGGAATGAAGTGCCATATAAAACTGTCAAACTAGTTAATCCTTGTAAGAAAAAAAAATACATGGCAAAAAAATATGCTTTTTCATCATACTGCCGAACATTAAGTGAAATAAAACGCATTCAAAAAGTCAAATATAAATAAAAATGGTATTACTTAAAACGACATCTTGTCTCGCAAAAAATAAGCTCCATGAACGGAGAAATAAAAAAGCTATGCCTCTCAGAATGCAATGATGCAAAAACAATTAATTAATTAATTAATTTTCTATAAAATAGTTCTTATTGTATAAAAATGGTAAAAAATTATATAAATTTGGTATTGCTGTAATCATACTGACGCGTCCAATCAAGCTGCCTTATCACTTTTACCACATGATGAACAACATAAAAGAGAAAAAAAAAGCAACAGTCGTGAATTGCTGTTTTTTTTCATTCTGCCTCCCAAAAATCAGAATAGAAAGTGAACAAAAAATGTTATGTGCCCGAATATGGTACCAATAAAAACACCAACTCGCCCGTCAAAAAATAAGCCCTCACATGTCAGCAAATATATTGAAAAATTATAGCTCTCAAATATGTTGATGCAAAAACTTATTTTTGCAGAAAAAATGTTATTTTTTTAGTGTAAACATAAGAAATCAATATAAATCTGGTATCACTGTAATCGGACTGACCCTAAGAATAAAGCACTTATCACTTATACTGCATGGAGAACAGCATAAATAATAAATAAAACCATTTATTGACCTGCTATTGATTTATTCATTCTGCCTCCCAAAAATTGCAGTAAGGCTTGGCTCACATTTATCCTGTGCTTTACGATGAGCGCTTACACTGGGGTTTCTGTGTAAATCGCTGAAATATATGATTCTGACGGAATCCTCGGTGGAAGATTCCTTAAAATGAGGAAGATAGAGACACTGTGGATGCTGTCTGGCCTATGATCCAACGGTGTCTATCTTTTTAAGCGTGCACAAAAGCACGCTCGGCAACAGTTTTGTGCATCTCTGAAAAGATACTGCTGAACAGAGGTCAGATGGAGTCCAGAGTAACTCGGCTACCTCATTACACTAAATGAATCCCTCAGAGATTTCATCTGAATCATGTCATTTGGAGACTTAGATGCAAACCCTGATGTAAGTGATCAGCGTAGAGCGCAAGATAAATGTGATCCAAAATGTTATGTGAAATGTTCCCAATAATAGCTTCAACTCAATCCACAAAAAAGCAAGTCCCCACTCAGGTCCATCATCTGTCAATGGAATTATAGGGGGCTTCCACATTATTGGTAGCACAAAGGCTCTGGAAAAGCGTTATGGCTACTAGTCCCCCAAAAGAAATCCAGTGAATACAAATGCCCCATCCCTTCTGTGCCCCACAATGCGCCTAAACCACATTTAAAGCCAAATGTTTGGCATTTCTATAGCAATGAGAGCCCGCTTAATTTACTGAGTCCTTGTCTCCAGAAGCATGAGTTGGGCACAATGTATGGGCACTACAATGTATGGAATGTATTTGCAATATTCACTGCTGCTTGCTTCTGGAAAACACACATTGTGTCAAAATGGTCACTTTATCTGCAGATAAATTCCCAGGGGGGTGGGTCACTTTAGGGGGATTCTGCTTTTCTGTCACTTAAGGGCCCTGAATATAGAGTTCTCAAACTATTCTATAATAATTTGTTCTTTGAGAATCAAATAGTGTTCTTTCCCTCCCCAGTCTCACCATGTAGCTAAACAGTACTGTAGTGCCACATATGGGGTATTGCCATGTTCATCAGAAATTGTGGGACAAATTTTGGTGCCATTTTTACACACTTCCCTGTGTGAACATGTAAAATCTGTGGTTAAAAAATTTTTTTTGTGCTAAAAATGTAATTATTTTTCCTCACTGCACAATGGTATAAAATCATGTGACACATCCGTGGCGTCAATATGATCATGGCACCTTTAGATGAATTCATTGAGAGGTGTAGTTGTAAAATGGGGTCAATTATGGGGGGATTCTGCTGTTCTGGCACCTGATGGGTCTCTTTCAGTGGATAATGCACCCTCAAACCATAACAAAAAAATCTGCACTATAATATGGCACTCCTTCCTTTCTGAGCTTTCTAGTTTGCGTGAAAAGTAGTTCCTGATTATAATTAGGATATTATCATACTTAGGAGAAATTTCACAGCAAACTATTCAGCCCATTATTTCCTATTACCCTTTATAAAAATTAAAAACTTGGGGCTAAAACAATATTTTAGTGAAAAATTGGTAATTTTCCATTGTCTCAGCCCAATGTTATACAATTCTATTAATCACCTGAGGGTTAAAAATGCTAACTTTACCTCCAGATGAATTCTTTAAGAAGTACAGTTTAAAAAACGAGGTCACTTGTGGGGATTTCTGCTGTTTTGGCATGTCTGGGGATCTTCAAATGTGACATGTCGTCCGCTATTTATTCCAGCCAATTTGCACTCCAAAAGTCAAATGGTGCTCATTCCCTTCCGAGCCCTTTTCTGTGCCCATATAGTAGTTTTCCACCATATATGGGGTATCAGTGTACTCAGATAAATTGCACAACAAATTGTATGGACCATTTTCTCCAGTTACCACTATGAAAATGAAAAATTTGGGGCTAAAGCAACATTGTGGGAAAAAAATATTATTTTTTATTTTCACAGTTCAATGTTATAAAATTCTCTGAAGTACTTGTGGGTTCAAGGTGCTCACCACACCTCTAAATAAATTCTTGAAGGGTGTAGTTTCCAAAATGGGGTCACTTGTCGAGGGTTTCCACTGTTTAGGCACACCAGGGGCTCTTCAAACGTGACATAGCCAATTATGCTCTCCAAAAGTTGAACAGTGCTCCTTCTCTTTTGAGTCCCACCCTAAGCCCAAACAGTAGTTTTCTACTACATTTGGGGTATCTGTGTACTCAAGAGAAACTGCACAACTAATTGTATAGTCCACTTTCTCCTGTTACCCTTTTGAAAATGCAAAAGCAATATTTTTATGGGGAAAAATCAAACTTACATTTTTCCCTTCCACATTGTTTTAATTACTGTTAAGTACCTAAAGGGTTAATAAAATTCTTGAATGTGGTTTTGAGCACTTTGAGAGGTGTAATTTTTAAAATTGTGTCACATTTGGGTATTTTCTGTCACATAGACCCCTTAAAGTCACTTTAAATGGAATGCGGTACATAAAAAAATTAATTTTGTAATTTTGGTTGGAAAAATTAGAAATTGCTGATAAACGTTTAACCATTCTAACTTCCTAGCAAAATAATTTTGTTTCAAAAATGATGCTTATGTCGAGATTTGGTAAATGTAATTTATTAACTATTTTGTGTGGTATTACTATCTAGTTTAAGGGCATAAATATTCAAAGTTTGAAAATTATGACATTTTCAATTTTTCTTTTTAATTTTTGATATTTTCATAAATAAACACAAATCATATCGACAAGAAGTTACCACTAACATGAAGTACAATATGTCACAAAAAAAATCTCTGAATCACTGGAATACATTGAAGCATTCCAAAGATTCAACCTCATAAATTGACACTGGTTCAAATTTAGAAAATTGGCCTGGTTAGGAAGATGGAAACAGGCTGGGGGGGTGAAGGTGTTAAGGTTGAAAGAAAAGTTTAGTCCATCAAGTTCAACTTATTTCCTAACATATTAATCCAGTGGCAGGCAAAAACTGTGTGAGAGATGCTAATTGCCCCAGATTTGGAGAAATGGCAATCAGTCTAGTTCTTTGGATCAATGTCCAATTGCAGAGTCTACTACTCATAACTTTAATCTATTTATCAAGAAAGACACCCAAGCCTACCTTGAACTTATTCTGTGAATTTATTTTAACATCATAGCAGCAATTTCTATAATCTTATTGCTATAACAACCAATAATCGCCATCTGTGATGATTTAACCTTCTTTACTATAGACATAGAGGATGTCCCCTTGTCATCATTGAAGGCTTAGGTACCGTATATTCCGGCGTATAAGACGACTTTTGAAGACTGAAAAATCTTCTGTCTAGTCTGGGGTCGTCTTATACGCCGGTAATGCTTTTGAACTTTCAGAAATTGACATGCGGGGATACTCTGGGGGTGTTAATAAGCTGCAGTGGCCGTATCCCTGCCATGTCGGAGTTAATATAAGGTGGAGGGAGTTAAAATACGGCGGCGGTAGGTCCAGACAGTCAGCGCTTCTGTGCTGAAACTGACACATCGCTGCGTATTCCCAGCTCCGGACACAGCGCAGGGCTTCTGTGCCGACAGCTTTCACTTGTCACAGAAGCGCTGCGCTGTGTCCGGAGCAGGGAAGTTCGCATCGCTTCTGTGACAATATATGAAAAGCCGGCAATTCAGCAGCGGCATAAGCCGGCACCCGACAATTTAGAATAGAAAGAATAGAGCTTCACACATAGATTAGATAGATAGAAACATGTCAGTCACATATATATGAAGTACAGTGACAGTATTGCTTACTGTACTTGTCATTTAGTGTAAAGGATTTATTAAAACAAATAATAGTGTTTTCATGCACCGTCTCTTTAAAAAAGCCGGCCGGCAATTCAGCAGCGGTACCCGACAATTTATAACAGACAGAATAGAGCTTCACACATAGATTAGATAGATAGAAACATGTCAGTCACATATATATGAAGTACAGTGATAGTGTTGGTTACTGTACTTGTCATCTAGTGTTAAAATAAAGGATTTATTTTAAAAAAAATTGGCGTGGGGTTCCCCTTAATTTTAGGCTCTAGCGGAGGTTAAGCAGACAGCTGGGGCAGATGTTTGAAGCCTGGGAAGGGGGTAATACCCACGGAGCTTCCCAGGCTACTAATATCAGCCCCCAGCTGAATACCTAGCCTTTACTAGCTATTAAAATGGGGGACCCCCCCAAAAAAATGACGTGGGGTCCCCCCTAATTTAATAGCTAGCAAAGGCTAGGCAGACAGCTGGGGGCTGATATTAATAGCCCAGGAAGGGAGCCATGAATATTGGCCCCCTCCCAGGCTAGAAACACCGGCCGTCAGCCGCCCCAGAAATGGCGCATCCATAGGATGCGCCAATTCTGGCACTTAGCCTCGCTCTTCCACGCTGCCCTGGTGCGGTGGCAGGGGGTAATAGGGTTGGGGTTGATGTCAGCTTATAATGCCAGCTGACATCAAGCCCAGGTTAGTAATGGAGAGGCGTCTATAAGACACCCCCATTACTAACCCCATAGTAAAAGTTAAAAAAAACACAAACACCCAGAATAAAGTCCTTTAATTGAAATAAAGACACAATTCTTTATTGTTCTAAATTAAACCATACTTACCATCACGCCCATTCCAGCTGAAGCCAACGATCTCCTGCAATAAAAGAAAAATAATAAAGCAACATCATCCTTACCTTTCCATGGTTCCCACGACAGCTTCAGCTCTGCTACATCGAGATGACAGGCTGGACCGCAGCAGAACGCCACCATCCAGCCTGTCATCCCGCAGACACTGAGAAGCGCAGGCATGCTTGCGCTCTGCAGTATCTGGCTGTGACGGCATCCAGATGAGCCGACAATGAACTCAGCTCACCTCCTGGACGTCCGTCACTGACAGCGTGGGAAACTTCTACTGCGCATGCGGGGAGCAGGAGAATTTTCCCACGCTATCAGTGACGTGCATGAGGTGAGCCGAGTTCATTGGACATGTTCTCGGCTCATCTGGATGCCGTCACAGTCAGACACTGAGGAGCACAAGCATGCCTACGCTTCTCAGTGTCTGCCGCATGGCAAGCTGAACGGCAGCGTTCTGCTGCGGTGCAGCCTGTCATGTGAATGTAGCAGAGCTGGACCGGTCCTGGGAACCATGGAAAGGTAAGGATGAGGTTGCTTTATTATTTTACTTTTATTGCAGGAGATCGTTGGCTTCAGCTGGAATGGGCGTGAAGGTAAGTATGGTTTAATTTAGAACATTAAAAAATTGTGTCTTTATTTCAATTAAAGGACTTTTTTCTGGGTGTTGTGTTTTTTTTAATTACTTTACTAGAAATTCATGGTGGTCATGTCTAATATTGGCGTGACCCCATGAATTTCGGGCTTAGGGCCAGCTGATAATGCCAAGCTGGCCCTAACCCCTTTATTACCCAGTGAGCCACCGCACCAGGGCCCTGGATGAGTTGGGTACAGCGCCAGAAGATGGCGCTTCTATGAACGCGCCATTTTCCGGGGTGGCTGCAGACTGCAATTTGCAGCGGGGGGGGCCCAGAAAGCTTGGGTCTCCCTGCGCTGCAGATTCCAGCCCCCAGCTGCCTAGTTGTACCTGGCTGGACACAAAAATAGGGCGAAGCCCCACGTCTTTTTTTTTAAATTATTTCATGAAATAATTAAAAAAAAAAGGGCTTCCCTATATTGTTGTGTCCGGCCAGGTACAAATAGGCAGCTGGTGGTTGGGGGCAGCCCGTTCCTGCCTGCTGTACCTGGCTGGACACAAAAATATGGCGAAGCCCACGTCAACATTTTTGGGAAAAATTAATTACAAAATTAATAATAATTTAGGGACTGCATCTTTATTAACCCCTCAATTGTCATTTAGTGTTAAAATAAAGGATTTTTTAAAAAGAAAATTGGCGTGGGATCCACCATCATTATAGTCTCTAGCGGAGGTTAAGCAGATGGCTGGGGCAGATGTTTGAAGTCTGGGAAGGGGGTAATACCCACGGAGCTTCCCAGGCTACTAATATCAGCCCCCAGCTGAATACCTAGCCTTTACTAGCTATTAGAATGGGGGACCCCCCCAAAAAATGACGTGGGGTCCCCCCTATTTTAATATGTTTATGAGTGACAGTTTTCCTGCTATATACCTGCATGTCATAAGAATTTAAATTAAAAAAGGACCATGTTAAATTCAAATCTGTTTTTTTTTAATTTTTACCGGTGTTTGGTATGCGTTGGAAAAGGGGTAGTCTTATACGGTGAATATATCCTAAACTCTATATTTTAACAGGAAAGTATGGGGGTCGTCTTATACACCAGGTCGTCTTATACGCCGGAATATACGGTATATAAAGATCATTAGATGTACTGTTCAACAATATATTTGAACATTGTAATCATTTCACTCCTAAGCCTTTGTTTTTCTAAACTGAATGACCCCAAGTTTGATAACCTGTCTGTTTGGTACTGCAGCCCACTCTTTCCCTTAATAACCTTGGTCCCTCTTTTCTTCACCTGCTCCAGTTCAACTACGTCCTTGTAACGTAGTTACAACTATATAACTGGAGCTCAAATTTGTATGCAGTGTTTTAAGTATGGTCAAACTAGTAACTTGTATATTGGCAAAACTATGTTCTTGTCACGAGCATCAATGCCTCTTTTAATGCATCCCATTATTATATTTGCCTTGGCTGCAGCTTCTTGGCAGTGGTCACTAAAGTTGAATTTACTGTCCACCAATACACCAAAGTCTTTATTTAGTGACAGTTCTACTCAAGGCTTTACTATTTAATATATAACTGCATATTTTACATGACTGTACATTTATCTATGCTAAATTTAAATTGCTATTCCTAATTCCAAGCCTCCAGCTTTCCCAAATCCCTCTGCAGTGTTAAATGATCCTACTCTGTGTTGATAACCTTGCACGGCTCAGTGTAACATACACATACAGTTATATGAAAAAGTTTGGGCACCCCTATTAATCTTAAGCTTATTGTTTTATAAAAATTGGTGTTTTTGCAACAGCTATTTCAGTTTGATAAATGTAATTACTGTTGGACACAGTAATGTTTCTGCCTTGAAATGAGGTTTATTGTACTAACAGAAAATGTGCAATCTGCATTCAAACAAAATTTGACAGGTGCATAAGTATGGGCACCCTTATCATTTTCTTGTTTTAAATACTCCTACCTACTTTTTACTGACTTACTAAAGCAATTTGTTTGGTTTTGTAACCTCATTGAGCTTTGAACTTCAGAGCCAGGTGTATGCAATCATGAGAAAAGCTACTTAAAGTGGCCACTTGCAAGTTGTTCTCCTGTTTGAATCTCCTCTGAAGAATGGCATCATGGGCTCCTCAAAACAACTGTCAAATGATCTGCAAACAAAGATTATTCAACATAGTTGTTCAGGGGAAGGATACAAAAAGCTGTCTCAGAGATTTAACCTGTCAGTTTCCACTGTGAGGAACATAGTAAGGAAATGGAAAAACACAGGGACAGTTCTTGTTAAGGCCAGAAGTGGCAGGCCAAGAAAAACATCAGAAAGGCAGAGAAGAAGAATGGTGAGATCAGTCAAGGACAATCCTCAGACCACCTCCAGAGAGCTGCAGCATCAACTTGCTACAGATGGTGTCACTGTATGCATCGGTCAACTATACAACGCACTTTGCCCAAGGAGAAGCTGTATGGGAGAGTGATGCGAAAGAAGCCGTTTCTGCAAGCACGCCACAAACAGAGTCGGCTGAGGTATGCAAAAGCACATTTGGAGAAGCCAATTTCTTTTTGGAAGAAGGTCCTGTGGACTGATGAAACCAAGATTGAGTTGTTTGGTCATACAAAAAGGCGTTATGCATGGCGGCAAAAAAACACAGCATTCCAAGAAAAACACTTGCTACCCACAGTAAAAATTGGTGGAGGTTCCATCATGCTTTGGGGCTGTGTGGCCAATGCTGGAACCGGAAATCTTATTAAAGTTGAGGGACGCATGGATTCCACTCAGTATCAGCAGATTCATGACAATAATGTTCAAGAATCAGTGATAAAGTTGAAGTTACGAAGGGGATGGATCTTTCAGCAAGACAATTATCCAAAACACCGCTCCAAATCTACTCAGGCATTCATGCAGAAGAACAATTACAATGTTCTGGAATGGCCATCCCAGTCCCCAGACCTGAATATCATTGAACATCTGTGGGATCATTTGAAGAGTGCTGTCCATGCTCAGCGACCATCAAACTTAACTGAACTGGAATTGTTTTGTAAAGAGGAATGGTCAAAAATACCTTCATCCAGGATCCAGGAACTCATTAAAAGCTACAGGAAGCGACTAGAGGCTGTTATTTTTGCAAAAGGAGGATCTACTAAATATTAATGTCAGTTTTCTGGTGAGGTGCCCATACTTATGCACCTGTCAAATTTTGTTTGAATGCAGATTGCACATTTTCTGTTAGTACAATAAACCTCATTTCAAGGCAGAAACATTACTGTGTCCAACAGTTATTACATATATCAAACTGAAATAGCTGTTGCAAAAACACCAATTTTTATAAAACAATAAGCTTAAGATTAATAGGGGTGCCCAAACTTTTTCATATAACTGTATTTAACCCTGCTGTTCTGATCGCATTTACTATACACTTGTCCTGATTCAGGTCAATTTGCCCGACATATAAAAATTTAGATTTTAGCTACTGTAAGTGTTTTATTTGAATACCTATTTCGTTATTAAACTGTATGTGAACTTGGTTGATCATAGACAAATGAAAAATTAAATTAAAACTTCCTTTTGATTTATTTTTTTCAGAAAAAGGTTACACGGGCTGTTTGCAATTATGTTCGCTGTTCTGCACACAAATAACAAACATGCTTTAGATTTCTATTACTATAGCATGAAATCTAACTAAATATAGCTTTGTGTTAACATATTTTATAAAACAACAAATGCAAAATAATGAAAAAAACGAACTATATAAATAAATAACAATAAAAGCAAAAAAAAATCTATAACCAGTTTCACAACAAAAAGAGCTTATATACTACAGTCATGGCCAAAAGTTTTGAGAATGACACCAAAATTATATTTTCACATGATCTGCTGGCCTCTGGTTTTTATTAGTGTTTGTCTGATGTTTATATCACATACAGAAATATAATTGCAATCATATTATGAGTACCAATAGGTTATATTGACAGTTAGAATGAGTTAATGCAGCAAGTCAATATTTGCAGTGTTGCCCCTTCTTCTTCAAGACCTCTGTAATTCTCGCTGGCATGCTCTCAATCAACTTTTGGACCAAATCCTGACTGATAGCAGTCCATTCTTGCATTTTGCCAGAATTTGTTGGTTTTTGTTTGTCCACCCGTCTCTTGATGATTGACCACAAGTTCTCAATGGGATTAAGATCTGGGGAGTTTCCAGGCCATGGACCCAAAATCTCTATGTTTTGTTCCATGAGCCATTTAGTTATCACCTTTGCTTTATAGCAAGGTGCTCCATCATGCTGGAAAAGGCATTGTTGGGCGCCAAACTGCTCTTGGACGGTTGGTAGAAGTTGCTCTTGGAGGACATTCTGGTACCATTCTTTATTCATGGCTGTGTTTTTAGGCAAGACTGTGAGTGAGCCGATTCCCTTGGCTGAGACGCAACCCCACACATGAATGGTTTCAGGATGCTTTACAGTTGGCATGAGACAAGACTGGTGGTAGCGCTCACCTCTTCGTCTCCGAATAACCTGTTTTCCAGATGTCCCAAACAATTGAAAAGGGGATTCATCAGAGAAAATGACTTTGCCCCAGTCCTCAGCAGTCCACTCCCTGTACCTTTTGCAGAATATCAGTCGGTCCCTGATGTTTTTTCTGGAGAGAAGTGGCTTCTTTGCTGCCCTCCTTGAAACCAGCCCTTGCTCAAAGAGTCTCCGCCTCACAGTGCATACAGAAGCACACACACCAGCCTGCTGCCATTCCTGAGCAAGCTCGGCACTGCTGGTAATCCGATCCCGCAGCTGAAACAGTTTTAAGATACGGTCCTGGCGCTTGCTGGTCTTTCTTGGGCGCCTTGGAGCCTTTTTGACAACAATGGAAGCTCTCTCCTTGAAGTTCTTGATGATGCGATAGATTGTTGACTGAGGTGCAATCTTTGTAGCTACGATACTCTTCCCTGTTAGGCCATTTTCTTGCAGTGCAATGATGGCTGCATGTGTTTCTTTAGAGATAACCATGGTTAACTGAAGAGAAGCAATCATACCAAGAACCAGCCTCCTTTTAAAGTGTCCAGTGATGTCATTCTTACTTAATCATGACTGATTTATCGCCAGCCCTGTCCTCATCAACACCCACACCTGTGTTAATGGATCAATCACTAAAACGATGTTAGCTGCTCCTTTTAAGGCAGGACTGCAATGATGTTGAAATGTGTTTTGGGGGTTAAAGTTCATTTTCTGGGCAAATATTGACTTTGCAAGTACAGTAATTGCTGTTAAGCTGATCACTCTTTGACATTCAGGAGTATATGCAAATTGCCATTACAAAAAATGAAGCAGTAAACTTTGGAAAAATTACTATTTGTCTCATTCTCAATACTTTTGGCCATGACTGTACAATAAGAACCCCATCGCTCTCCCAGCGATGAAGAAAGTGCAGTGTGATCGCTACGCTTGCGATGCTGGAGCCTCGCGTTTGTGGCGTTGCAGCATCACAATCTCAGGGTGCATCTGTGTGTGTTATGGGGCCCTAAAACAGACCCTGTTCAAATCTGTACTCAATGCTCATCCATGCGATTAATATATCACATCAGTGAGAATACACCCCCTCCTAGACAAACATTTAGTCTACACAAGCCTAAAGGTACCTTTAGACGGGCACACATTAGCTTACATCATGACACAGTAATCAAAAAATGGCTTTACAAAATGCAATCTAAAGAACAGAAGTAAATAATTTGAGAAGAAAAGCATAGCTTATCTGCTACATACCTGTAAAGATGCGTATTCATAGCTCAATGTCCTCTCTCACAGAATTGAAAGAGGAATGACTGGATGAGTACTTGCTCACTGATAAGAACAGTGAAACCTCCACCCTTTTGAATAATGAGATGAAGTACACAGGAAAACAAATACATTTTAAAGGCAGAAATAATTAGTGACCTGTTGAACAGTATAAAATATTATCAGGTCATATTGACCCAAACAGTACAAGTGTAACAATCAGCATGTAGCAAAAAGTAAACAAAAAAAACAAAAAAAGACAACACTCATGGTAAGAACCCCTCAAATGAGGAAAAGTCAATTAATCACAAGTATCAGATCCGCATAATAAATAATCTGCAGGGTCTCAAATTTCATTTCTGGTCATATGGACCCAAACATAACAGCATGTGGGCCAAGCTGCAAAAAGGCAAATGTTCTGTGTCCCTAACAGTAGAAACAGTACCCATCCTCTCCTCACGCTGACTTGCCAGCTCCTCCTCCTCCACCTCCTCCTCTCCAGCCCATTCAGGCTGGACAGACATGACGCTTGGGTTGGGTGTCCCCTCTGTAACATTATGAGTCCCCTCGGTAGCACAGAAAAACAAGTCCTCTCCCTCCTCATCACCCAATGTTGCCTCAGAATATTGGCTAGGCTGGGTAGTGTCACCCACTGGGAAATCTGGCTCCATACCAACATTCTGGGCACTCAAAGCTTCCTCTTTGAGATTATGAACTGATTGTTTCAAGAGACACAGCAGCGGGATGGTTACGCTGATAATAGCCTGATTTCCACTCACAAGGTTGGTACAGTACTCAAAGTTCTCAAGAACCTCACAAATGTCAGCGATTCACACCCACTCGACAGTTGTTATGTGTGGTGGCTGACTCTCAGTCTGACCGGCATGCTGAAGCTGCTATTCAGCTACTGCCCTCTGATGTTCACTAATCCTCACCAACATATGATAGGTGGAGTTCCACCGCGTGGGCAGGTCGCAAATGAGTCGGTGACTTGGCAAATTCAAGCGCTTTTGCAGCACTCTAAAAGCAGCAAAAGCAGTAGAAGAATGGTGGAAAAGGGCGCTAATATGGCTTACCTTCTCAAGTAGGTACGACTAGTCACAGAAAGTTTTCAGAAATTTCTAAACAATTAGGTTCAGCACGTGAGCCATGCATGGCACATGTACCAGCTTGCCAATCTTTAAAGCCGCCATCAGGTTACGCCCATTATCACAGACAACCAGACCAGGTTGGAGGTGCAGTGGGGAGAGCCACTGATTGGTCTGTTGTTTTAAAGCTTGCCAGAGCTCTGTTGCAGTGTGTGCTTTCTGACCTAAACAGATCAGCTTCAGCAGAGCATCTTGCCACTTTGCCGATGCGCTGCTGCACAGGTCCCAGCTTGGCAGTGATGGGGAGGGTAATTCAGCAGAGGATGAGGAGCAGGAGAAGGGTGTAGCATTGGCGTCTCTGCCCCCTGCCAGGCAGAGACGCCGCCCCCCTTACCGCCGCACTCCTGGTCCAGCATCTTCTGGCCTCTCTGCTGCTGCTGGTGCATGCAGCTTCCCGGACACTGTGCTTAGGGCGCGCGCTCCCTCCCTCTTAAAGGGGCTGCGCGTGCCGTCCTAAAAAGTCCCCGGCCAGTGGCCGGAGGACTTTCCCTATTTCCCCAATATGGAGGTGCCTGTGCAAGGTTGTTGCTCTGTGATTCTTACTGTTCCTTCAGTCCTCAGGTCCCTCTGCAAGTTAGTCCAGTCCGCCAGTCTGACTACTATCCAGCCCGACAGTCTGTCTACAGTCCAGTCCGCCAGTCTGTCTATGGGCTATGCACACCGCCTTACCTGGAAGCACCTGCCTGTTAACTGCCGTGCCCGCCAGCCTGCTTACCTGGAAGTACCTGTCTGTTACCTGCCGTGCCCACTTGCCTGCTTACCTGGAAGCACCTGTCTGTTACCTGCCGTGCCCTCCAGCCTGCTTACCTGGAAGAACCTTCCAGTTACACATTGTGCTTGCCAGCCTGCTTACCCGGAGCACCCGTCTGGCTATCAGCCGAATCAGCCTGCTTGTCTACCCGGACCACCCGTCAGCCTGCATGCCATGCTTAGCCACTGTATTATTATTATTATTTATTATTATAGCGCCATTTATTCCATGGCGCTTTACATGTGAAAAAGGGGTATAATACAGGAACAATTACAATAATACTGAACACAATGTGACAGCGAATGGTACAGGAGGAGCGAGGACCCTGCCCACGAGGGCTCACAATCTACAAGGGATGGGTGAGGATACAGTAGATGAGGGTAGTGCAGCGGTATGGTGGAGCGGTGGTTACTGCAGGTTGTAGGCTTGTTGGAAGAGGTGGGTCTTCAGGTTCCTTTTGAAGGTTTCCATGGTAGGCGAGAGTCTGATACGTTGGGGTAGAGAGTCCCAGAGTAGGGGGGAAGCACGGGAGAAATCTTGTATGCGATTGTGGGAGGAGGAGATCTTGTGAGGATCGGAGGTTGCGTGCGGGTATGTAACGGGAGACTAGGTCAGAGATATATGGAGGAGACAGGTTGTGAATGGCTTTGTATGTCATGGTTAGGGTTTTGAACTGGAGTCTCTGAGCAATGGGGAGCCAGTGAAGAGATTGACAGAGAGGAGAGGCCAGGGAATAGCGAGGGGACAGGTTGATTAGTCAAGCAGCAGAGTTTAGGATAGATTGGAGGGGTGCGAGAGTGTTAGAGGGGAGGCCACAGAGCAGGAGGTTGCAGTAGTCAAGGCGGGAGATGATGAGGGCATGCACTAGTGTTTTTACTGATTCATGGTTGAGGAATGTGCGGATCCGGGAGATATTTTTGAGTTAGAGTCGGCAGGAAGTGGAAAGGGCTTGGATATGTGGTTTGAAGGAGAGTTCAGAGTCCAGGGTTACCCCAAGCGAGCTTAAAGGACTGGGGAGAGTGGGCAGCCATTGACGTTGATAGATAGGTCAGTTGGGGGGGTTGAATGAGATGGCGGAAAGATGATGAATTCTGTTTTGTCCATGTTAAGTTTTAGAAATCTGGCAGAGAAGAAGGATGAAATAGCAGACAGACATTGTGGGATTTTGGTTAGTAAGGAGGTGATATCGGGTCCAGAGAGGTAGATCTGTGTGTCATCAGCATAGAGGTGATAATGAAAGCCGTGAGACTCTATGAGCTGTCCCAGGCCGAAGGTGTAGATGGAGAAGAGCAGCGGTCCTAGAACTGAACCTTGGGGGACACTGACAGATAGGGGGCGAGATGAAGAGGTGGTGTGTGAGTGGGAGACACTGAATGTCCGGTCTGTGAGGTATGAGGAGATCCAGGATAGGGCCAAGTCTGTGATGCTGATAGATGAGAGAGTCTGTAGTAAGAGGGAATGGTCCACTGTGTCAAAGGCAGATGACAGGTCTAGGAGGAGGAGAACAGAGTAGTGTCGCTTAGATTTGGTGGTTAGCAGGTCGTTGGTGACTTTAGTCAGTGCAGTTTCAGTAGAATGCTGCGGTCGGAAACCAGATTGTAGGCGGTCAGTTCCTTCCATCTGACACATTGGAGTCACCTGCTCTCATATAAGGTCGGTCCCAGAGTGGCACCTGGTCCCCCTGCTCGGTCCCTCTTGTTATGATCTGCAACAAGTACTAAGGAAAGATAGGGGAAAGCTGTCCCTACAGTAAGACTAAGCTGAATCCCTACGATGTAGCGGGCTGCCTGTTCCTTGTGAACAGACCCGCCTTAGTCCTCGGCTAGTCTGAACGAAGACCTATAGAATTAAGGGAGGGGTCCCTAAATGAACTAAGGACTGGGACAAAAATGGGACACCTCCTAAACAGATGTTGTTGCAGAGCACAAAAGACAAACTGACATAAAGTACTAGAGGTCCCAGAGAACCAAGCGAACTGACAGAGATAGGCACCGAAGCACCTGGCTAGAAAGACAGTCAAACCACACTGAAGTCCAGCAAAGCCAGAAGGGCGGAGCTGGAATATATAGGCAGATGGTCACGTGACCGCAAGACACAAGATAGCAAAAACTAATAGGAGGGTTCTAACTGTTATGTTCTGCTACCAAAGCTAAGGAAAGAGAGGAGATCTGTCCCTACTATAGGACTCAGCTGAATCCCTACGATGTAACAGGGAACCTGATCCTGCGATCAGACCTGCTAAAGTCCTAATCTAGTCTGTACGGAGTCCTATAAATGTGGGGAGGGAATCCCTACAAGTACTAAGGACTGGGAGGAATATGGGACACCTCCTAACAGAAATAGTAGCAGACAGACGAACAAACAAAAAAGATAGAACATAGAGGTCCGTAGACCAAGCAAACTAACAGAGCTAGATACAGAGCACAGGCTAGCTAGAAAGTAGATATACAATGAAGTCCAGCAAAGCCAGAAGGGCGGAGCAGGATTAAATAGGCCAACAAGGTCATGTGACCAGCAAAGGAAAAAAAACCTAACAGCAAGGTTCTAACAGTACCCCCCCTTCTAAGAGGATCCTCCGGATCCCCTAGGACCAGGCTTATCAGGAAATCTCCTGTGAAACGCTCTGATAAGTCTGGACGCGGAAACATCATCTGACCTCACCCAAGAGTTATCCTCGGGTCCGAAACCTTTCCAGGCCACAAGATACTGCAAACTACCTCTATACCGTCTAGAGTCAAGGATGCGAGAAATTTCATATTCCCCGTCCTCCACCACCGGAGGAACAGAGGCAGAGGCGTCACCATCCGACACAACAGCTTTTTTTAACAGAGAGACATGAAAGACCGGATTAATTCTCCAGGAGGTAGGAACCTCCAACCTAACAGCAGATTGGTTGACAACCTGAAGCACCTTAAAGGGCCCTACAAACTTGGGACCCAATTTCTTAGAAGGAATCCTCAACCGCAGATTCCTAGAGGACAACCAAACCATGTCACCAACAGCGAACAAAACCTCCTGTCGTTTCCTATCAAAGTAGTCTTTAGATTTTCTGTTGGCCTCCTGAAGATTACCACGCACATCCGTCCAAACTCTTTCCAAATCACCGGAAAAATTCTCCTCCTCAGGCACGGCAGATCCCAACTTGGAGAACGACCCAAACGACGGATGTCTCCCAGAACAACAAAAAAAAGGCGAACAACCAGCAGAAGAAGATGTATGATTGTTCAGAGCAAATTCGGCAAGTGACAGAAACTCAGACCACCCCTCTTGATTGTCTGCCACAAAACAACGCAAGAACTGCTCAACATCCTGGTTTTTCCTTTCTGTCTGGCCATTAGATTCAGGATGATATCCGGACGAAAACGACAAATGAATTCCCAACCTGTCACAAAAGGCACGCCAAAAACGAGCCACGAACTGAGGACCCCTATCAGAAACAATGTCAGTAGGAACGCCATGAAGTCTGACAATTTCCTTGACAAAGACCTTAGCGAGAGTTTTAGCGCAGGGCAGTTTGACGAAGGGAACCAAGTGACACATCTTGCTAAAACGGTCCACGACCACCCAGATGACAGTAAAACCCTCAGAGGGGGGAAGGTCAGTTATAAAGTCCATAGCCAAATGTGTCCAAGGAGCACTGGGGACCTCCAAAGGACAAAGTAACCCCGCAGCAGGAGTATGTGAGGACTTAGATCTAGCACATATAGTACATTGGCGCACCCACTTAATGACTTCCTTCTGCCATCCAGGCCACCAAAAACTGCGACCCACCAGTCTCTTGGTCTCAGAGATTCCGGGATGACCTGCCAACCGAGACTCGTGACACTCAACAAACAAATCTCTCCTAAAGGTCCCAGGCACAAACAACCTCCCATGAGGAGTGTTAGATGGGGCATTCTCCTGAGCTTTAAGAATCTCATCTTCCAAAACGGAGTCTAAAGCAGCTATCACAACACCTTCTTGTAAAATGTTTTCCTCTTTCTCAGCACCGACTATGGGAGAAAAACTGCGAGACAAGGCATCCGCCTTAACATTCTTAGTACCAGGGATGTAAGTAACGGAGAAATTAAACCGCGAGAAAAACAGTGCCCACCTAGCCTGACGGGCATTCAGGCCCTTGGCAGCATCAAGATATATCAGATTTTTATGATCCGTAAGAACCTGAACCCGGAAATTCCGCACCTTCCAAGAAGTGGCGCCAGTGTTCAAATGCGAGTTTAATAGCCAATAATTCCCGATTACCAATATCGTAATTCAATTCAGTCTCCGAAAATTTTTTTGAAAAAAAGGCACAGGGATGTAATCCATCCCCGTTATCCTGAGACAATACTGCGCCAACCCCCACAGAGGAAGCATCAACCTCAACCAAAAACGGCTTAGTAACATCAGGCTGCATAAGGATGGGAGCAGAGGTGAACCTCTCCTTGAGATACACAAAAGCTTCAATGGCCTCAGAAGACCACTGAACCGCATCAGCACCTTTCCTGGTGAGATCAGTCAGAGGTTTGACAATACTAGAAAATTTTTTTATGAATTTTCTATAGTAATTGGCGAAACCCAAAAACCTCTGTATCGATTTCAAACCAATAGGCCTAGGCCATTCCAGCACAGCCTGAACCTTAACCGGATCCATCTCAAAACCTTTGCTGGAGATAATGTACCCCAAAAAACTAATTCTCTGTACAGCGAACTCACATTTCTCCAGCTTAGCAAAAAGCGAATTGTCCATTAATAACTGTAATACCTCACGCACGCTCCGCCAATGAGACTCCAGATCTGGCGAATAAATCAAAATGTCATCCAAATACACAACCACATTTTTACCGATCAAAGGTCTAAGGATGTCATTAATCAGATTCTGAAAAAATGCAGGAGCATTAGTAAGACCAAAAGGCATAACCAGATTCTCAAAATGACCCACAGGAGTGTTAAAAGCAGTCTTCCATTCATCACCCTCCTTCATGCGCAACAGATTGTATGCCCCCTTAAGGTCAATTTTAGAGAACCACTTGGCCCCCAATAACTGGTTAAACAGATCAGGAATCAATGGCAGTGGGTAAGGATTGCGTACCGTAATTTTGTTAATCTCACGAAAATCCAGACAAGGACGTAAACCGCCGTCCTTTTTTTTTACAAAAAAAAATCCAACCGCCACAGGAGACTTAGAGGGCCTAATGTGACCGGCGGCCAAACTTGTCTGTATGTATTCCTCCAAAGCCTTCCTCTCAGGAATAGTAAGGTTAAATAAACGACTTTTAGGAAGAATCGCTCCAGGGACAAATTCAATAGAACAATCATAGTCTCTATGGGGAGGCAAAACCTGCGATTCTTTCTCAGAAAAAACTCTCCAAAAATCCTGAATAGGAACAGGCAATTCTCCCCTATCCAAAGCTGCAATACGCCCGTTACAACACTTGTCATAACATTTATGGCTCCAGGATTTAATTTCACTGGTAGACCAATCCAGTACAGGATTGTGAAATTTTAACCAGGGCAAACCCAATATTACTGGAGAAGGCAAGTTATTCAACACTACCAAATCCAATTTCTCATGGTGAACACCATTAATAGTGAGAGGAAATTCACTGACCTTGAGATCAATATTCTTCAAAGGGGAGCCATCCACAGAAACCACAGCAATGGGGGATGATAAAGGTTCAGGTTTTAAATTGAGTTTTTCCACGAATCCCCCATCAATTACATTCAGTGTAGACCCGCAATCAACAAACACCCGAAATTCCATTAATTTTTCCTGAGCAATCGTGGAAGCAGCTAAAAATATACCCTTGGAATTTAAACAGGCAATACGGGCGTGACTGACCATTTTTTTTTCTTTCTTCATACGAAGCTCACAGCCTTTAATCAAATGACCAGATTTTCCGCAATAGAAACACAAGCCTTCCGAAAAACGACGGTCTTTTTCTTGAGAGCGAGGTGCCACCGATCCAATCTCCATCGGTTCACCACTGTTAGTACACACATTATCATAACCAGAAACTGACATAGCAGAGGATTTGCTCTCATTAACCCTAGCACGCAGTCTTCTATCCACCCGTATAGCTAATTGCATAGCCTGTTGCAAATCCTCAGGTGTAGGATAAGCAATTAGCAGGTCTTTAACCCTTTCACTGAGCCCAGCAAGAAATAGACTTTTCAGAGCAGAATCGTTCCACCCTGTTTGAGTGGACCAACGACGAAAATGAGTACAATATTTTTCCACATTACCTGATCCTTGTTTTAAACGTCTCAACTCAGTCTCAGCTGATGCCACACGGTCAGGATCATCATATAATAATCCTAAAGCAGAAAAAAAACTATCCACTGATCTGAAGCATGTATCACTAGGTTGCAAAGAAAAGGCCCACTCCTGAGGCTCTTTGCGCAAAAGTGACATTATGAACCCTACGCGCTGGGATTCATCCCCAGAGGACTTGGGTCTCAAACGAAAATACAATAAGCAAGCATTTTTAAATGAAAAAAATTCTCGATGTTCACCAAAAAATAAATCCGGCAAACATACCTTAGGCTCCAAGAAATATGCTCCAGGACAGTTACTCACGTGCTGACGGAGCTCGGCCACTTCCAGAGAGAGTCCCTGCAGGTGTTTAGCCAAATCCTGAACCGACACCATGATGGAACAAAAAAAAAAAAATCTTTCCTTAGAGAATTTGCAGGCTGGACTTACTGTTATGTTCTGCTACCAAAGCTAAGGAAAGAGAGGAGATCTGTCCCTACTATAGGACTCAGCTGAATCCCTACGATGTAACAGGGAACCTGATCCTGCGATCAGACCTGCTAAAGTCCTAATCTAGTCTGTACGGAGACCTATAGATGTGGGGAGGGAATCCCTACAAGTACTAAGGACTGGGAGGAATATGGGACACCTCCTAACAGAAATAGTAGCAGACAGACGAACAAACAAAAAAGATAGAACATAGAGGTCCGTAGACCAAGCAAACTAACAGAGCTAGATACAGAGCACAGGCTAGCTAGAAAGTAGATATACAATGAAGTCCAGCAAAGCCAGAAGGGCGGAGCAGGATTAAATAGGCCAACAAGGTCATGTGACCAGCAAAGGAAAAAAAACCTAACAGCAAGGTTCTAACACTAACACCTCTATGGTTCACGGAGTCGATTGAGCCGCCGTGCTACCTTGGTCAGGCTGAGTAGGTACTTAGTCACGCCCCTCTGGCCCCTCCTTGCACCGCAACACAGAGGTTCCATTACCCGGATCCGTAACAAAGGGGAGATAGGAAGTGGAATATGAAGAGGTGGAAACCCTGACAGAAGTTGGGCCCACTATTCTTAGCGTGGGTGGGATGTGTGATGTTCCAGTTTGCGCCTTTGTCCCACCCTCCACTAGGTTCCTCCAGTGTGCCATGACAGAAATGTATCATCACTGTACACAACAATTTGTCCATGTGTCTGTTGTTATGTGGACCTTCTGGGTTGCGGCGTTGGTGAGAGCACTGTTCAGATTGTTTAACACGTGCTTGTGTAACGCAGGGACGGCACACCGGACAAAATAGTGGTGGCTGGGAACACTGTATCGTGGGGCAGTCACAGCCAAAAGATCACGAAAGATTGTGCTCCCACAAGCCTAAAACAGCAACATCTCCACAGCTAGCAATTTGGCAATGTGTGAGTTTAGTATTTGTGCCTGTGGGTGCATGGCTAGGTATTTATGCTTTCTTTCCAAGCTCTCAGGCACGGACAATTGGATGCTTTGCTGGCACAAGGAAGTGGATGTGGTTGATGTTTGTTGTGTGTGAGCAACCGCAGCTTGTGGGCAGGAGGTATGAGCGCCTGCTTCATGAACAGCAGATTCTGAAGGACATACAGTGGTGGCCAAAATTATTGGCACCCCTGCAATTCTGTCAGATAATACTCAGTTTCTTCCTGAAAATGATTGCAATCACAAATTCTTTGGTATTGTTATCTTCATTTAATTTGTTTTCAATGAAAAAACACAAAAAGAATTGTCTTAAAGCCAAATTGGATATAATTCCACACCAAACCTAAAAAAGGGGGTGGACAAAAGTATTGGCACTGTTTGAAAAATCATGTGATGCTTCTCTAATTCGTGTAATTAACAGCACCTGTAACTTACCTGTGGCACCTAACAGGTGTTGGCAATAACTAAATCACACTTGCAGCCAGTTAGCATGGATTAAAGTTGACTCAACCTCTGTCCTGTGTCCTTGTGTGTACCTCATTGAGCATGGTGAAAAGAAATAAGACCAAAGAACTGTCTGAGGACTTGAGAAACCAAATTGTGAGGAAGCATGAGCAATCTCAAGGCTACAAGTCCATCTCCAAAGACCTGAATGTTTCTGCGTCTTCTGTGCGCAGTGTCATCAAGAAGTTTAAAGCCCATGGCACTGTGGCTAACCTCCCTAGATGTGGACGGAAAAGAAAAATTGACGAGAGATTTCAACGCAAGATTGTGCGGATGGTGGATGAAGAACCTCGACTAACATCCAAACAAGTTCAAGCTGCCCTGCAGTCCGAGGGTACAACAGTGTCAACCCGTACTATCCGTCGGCGTCTGAATGAAAAGGGACAGTATGGTAGGATACCCAGGAAGACCCCACTTTTTACCCCGAGACATAAAAAAGCCAGGCTGGAGTTTGCCAAAACTTACCTGAGAAAGCCTAAAATGTTTTGGAAGAGTGTTCTCTGGTCAGATGAGACTAAAGTAGAGCTTATTGGGAAAAAGCATCAACATAGAGTGTACAGGAAAAAAAAAGAGGCATTCAAAGAAAAGAACACGGTCCCTACAGTCAAACATGGCGGAGGTTCCCTGAGGTTTTGGAGTTGCTTTGCTGCCTATGGCACTGGACTGCTTGACCGTGTGCATGGCATTATGAAGTCTGAAGACTACCAACAAATTTTACAGCATAACGTAGGGCCCAGTGTGAGAAAGCTGGGTCTCCCTCAGAGGTCATGGGTCTTCCAGCAGGACAATGACCCAAAACACACTTCCAAAAGCACTATAAAATGGTTTGAGAGAAAGCACTGGAGACTTCTCAGGTGGCCAGCAATGAGTCCAGACCTGTATCCCATAGAACACCTGTAGAGAGATCTCAAAATGGCAGTTTGGAGAAGGCACCCTTCAAATATCAGGGACCTGGAGCAGTTTGCCAAAGAAGAATGGTCTACAATTCCAGCAGAGCATTGTAAGAAACTCATTGATGGTTACCGGAAGTGGTTGTTCGCAGTTATTTTGGCTAAAGGTTGTGCAACCAAGTATTAGGCTGAGGGTGCCAATACTTTTGTCTGGCCCATTTTTGGAGTTGTGTGAAATGATCAATGATTTGATTTTTGCTTCATTCTCCTTTGTGTTTTTTTCCTTGCAAGCAAATTAAATGAAGATAATAAGACCAAAGAATTTGTAATTGCAATCATTTTCAGGAAGAAACTGTGTATTATCTGACAGAATTGCAGGGGTGCCAATATTTTTGGCCACCACTGTAGCCCAGGCGACATGGCATAAGTCTCCACCGAACCCAAAAGCACTACAGATACTGGCTGGTGATGAGCTCATGTAGCCTTTATCTATCCCTCATCCCCTCAAGATGGCTGGACCATCATTGTAAATAAGCCCCTGTCCTTTGTGTCAATCCCACCTCATTGTAGATCGTAAGCTCTTATGAGCAGGGTCGTCATTATTTTTGCTTTAATTATTGTATTATCTTTAGCTATGTTACTTATGACTGTTGAATATGAACCTCTGAATTGTAAAGTGCTGCGGAATAAGTTGGTGCTATATAAGGAAAGAGTATTATTATTATTATTGGTTTCACCCGCAGACGCAGATTTGGTACCCTGGTGTTCCACCCACTTACTGGGGTGCTTGGCTGCCATGTGATTTCTCATACTGGTGGTGCACAGGTTGCCTTTGCCCTGGCCTCTGGTCAATTTGGTATGGCAGATGCTACAGACAACAATGTTTTTCTCTGAAGGACTTTCAGAAAAAAAATTTCCACACAGCAGCTGAACGGCTCCTAGCCCTGACTTGGCGCACAGCAGGGGTGCTCTTCGGAACAGTTGACCCAGTTATTACTCTGGGAAAACCACGACCCCTTGGTGCCAGTGTTGGTGCTTCTTCTGTGTTGCTATCTCATCCTCCTTCCCAGTTGACATTGTAGGCTGACCTGATGGCAACTGTGTCTCATCATCATCAGCTTCCACCTCTGGAGACAGTAAATGACGTTCTTCCAAGTGGCTTTTTTCTGGCCATAGGTCCTCAAATACTTGAGCATCAATGCACGCCACCTCCTCTTGTCCCTCTTCAATGCTGCACGGTGAAAGGCCAGAGCCAACCAAAGGATACGTACCAAACAGATACTCTGAGTGGCCAAGCTTGGGGTCATATGTCTCCTGTGACTGATAATGGCGGGAGGAAGGAGAACCAGCTTTGGGATTGGAAGGGCCAGCCTTCTGTTTATCCACAGTAGACTGTGTGGTCGTGGAAGATTTGTTGCTGCTTGACAAATGTGTAGGGGCCTTGTCTGTTATCCAAGACAGAATCTGCTCCCACTCTTCTGGCTTCCACACACGTTTACGTTCCAGACCGGGAAATTTTTCCAGGAACATAGTGGATACATCAAGCTTCTTCTGACCTGACATGGACTGAGTGACTTCTCACAGGAACAGCCAAAATAGTGAGTCAACCATGACACAGCCCATAGGGCTAATTTCTACAAATCCTATGCACATTGTGCAGTGGACAAACCAGAACTGTATTCCTACTCCAGCCTAACTACTATTTGTGATTGGAGGCCCTTGGGATGGTGGCTTCCTGCGTCAA
Organism: Phyllobates terribilis; assembly: GCF_046119375.1. Classification (NCBI taxonomy): domain Eukaryota; kingdom Metazoa; phylum Chordata; class Amphibia; order Anura; family Dendrobatidae; genus Phyllobates; species Phyllobates terribilis. Next base: position 300,476,084 of record NW_027362771.1, read on the forward strand.
CCATGACTCAGCCCATAGGGCTAATTTTCACAAACTCTATGCACATTGTGCAGTGGACAAATCTGGAATGTACAGTGGTCCTACCAAACCAATATTTGTAATTGGAGGCCCTGGTCACAGGTGGTGCCACATTGTGACTGAGATAGGGGATACATATTCAATAGAAATTTACACTGACTGCTGATGACTGACTGATGGCCCTCTGAAAACTTGAATTGAGGGCCACAAGTACTACAGTATTCCATCTTAGATAATGTTTGTCATGGGAGGCCCTTGTCATGGAATCTTCCTGCACCTATGACACAGCCCCCAGCCCCAGGAGTAATTTTTAGAAATGCGATGCACATTCTGCACTGGACCAAGTAGTACAGTATCAATAAGTCTTCTCATGCTATATAATCTGGGGAATATTGACAATCAAAATCTCTAAGGCATTTGGAGAAGCTTCTCCAACCCATCCTGGAGAGGGGGCACCATATATCCTTTGTCCATTGACTTGCACAAGTGATATATTTGTGCTCGTCATCCAGTTGACTAATGCAGCTTTATTTTTCCGGTTCCCAGAGTTCAGCCACACCTAAGGATCGTAGGCCGCACTCACTGCTATCTTCTAGTACTCCATGTCTCTTGGCCATTTTCTCTGTAGTCTCTGCCCTTAAATGAGTTAAATAATAGTGAGGGCCCTACAATATGAATAAGTGAGGGCACTCTCAAATGTACACAAGAGGCACTTCCAAAATTTCTAGAGGAGGGCACTTCAAAATGTATGTTACAGGGCCACACAAGGGCTCTCACAAAACTCAGCTTTCCTGCCTACTGCAGGCCCTCTGAACATTTGAATTTTGGGCTGCAGTATCACATGGTGGTGGAGGAGGAGGAGGAAGAGGAGGACGGTCAAGCCCAATGCTACAATGGGCACATTGTAAACTGCTATGGAATATGTATTCCACTATCTGAGTGTCAATGATAGAGGGACCGCCCAAATGTCTAAGTAACAGCTGTCACTCCAAAATGCATGTTACAGAGCCACCTAAGGCCTCTTAGGTCAAAGATCAACATACCTACTGGTACGCTCTAGCTGTGCTTGTAAAGTGTTGGGGAATAGCGAACTAAAAATTATGTATGACAGAGGGACCTGCAAAATGTATAAGTCAGGGCCGTCCCAATTGTAAAAGGCGATTGTAAAAAAGCCACAACAGTATGTGTGAACAAAGGCTAAAAGGGATATTTTTTTGGTTTCTCTGGTTTATTTAGCCTTATATACAAGTGATTATGCAGGAAAAACTGTTTCTTAACCTTTTTGGCATGTTAAATGCAATTTAGGTAAGGTTTGGTAGTTGCTCTTGTGTGTCTGTAAAAGTGGTGTAATACTGTGACAAACTTATTCCCAGAAACCATATGTGAGTCAGAAATGCATGCAGGCACATTCTTCAGGCTCTTCCCATTCTGTTTCATCACTTTCCCATCCATTTCAGCCTTTTCCTCAGCCCCCCAGACCCTTTTGTGGGGTCCAGCAGAAAATTACTCGCATTTCCCATTGACTTACATTGTACTCGCTATTCAGAACGAATACGCAATTATTACAAAGTACTCATTACGAGTATAGCGATTACAAATATTATAGTACTCGCTCATCACTAGTCAAGACTAGTGATGAGCAAACGTATTCGCCACTGATCGGTACTCGGCCGAGCATCACAGTGCTCGACAAACTCGGCGCTCGTCGAGTATTTCTGGGTTGCTCGTGTGGGAACTCGGGTCCCCTCCCTGCATGTTTAGCGCTCTTTAGAGAGCCAATGAACATGTAGGGATTGCCTGCCATGCACTGTAATGCCGTAGCCATGATAGTTGTGGGCATTATATAAGACCTGGCGCTGCTATGCTCGTCACAGTCTATCCCAGAATCAGGAAGAGTAGGGAGAGGTGCTTTAGCGTCAGGGAGAGATTTGCTTGTTTATAGTTAGTATAGGTATTCCACAACACATATACATACACACATATATATATATATATATATATCCAAATGAACTAACAGTCCCTCTGAGGACTAATCCAGCTGCATATATTCGGTGGTTATAGCAGGAGTTAGGCAGGCAAGCAGGGTATGTGGCAGACTGCAGTGCATATAGTGCAAGAGGGTTAATTGAACGTCCTGTTAGTATAGGTATTCCACAACATATATACTGTATATCCATCTGAACTAACAGTCCTTCTGAGGACTAATCCAGCTGCATATAATCAGCGTTAGGCAGGAGTTAGGCAGGCAGGCAGTGTATGTGGCAGACTGCAGTGTATATAGCGCAAGAGGATCCATTGAACATCCTGTCTGCTGCTGCTGTAATAATTACAGATATTTGAAGACATAGCCCCAGATATCAGGGGCCAGGGCAAAAATTTTATTTATTTTAATCCTGATTATTTGCTTAAAAATAAATCCAGAGTACACAATTTTTCTGCTACATTTGCTTGTTAGCAATGCATAATACAGCCAGATCTGTTCCATATTTCAGCGATAAAAATCCAGAAATTTGAACTGAACCTGGAAAATATTGGCCTCCTTTTCCATTCTGTTGCAGTGTGTTGGTCAAGCTATTCACACTAGGTGTCTGTGAAGAATAGTATTAGTAAATTACAGACCTGCTATTTAAAACCGTGGTTCTCTGTCAGACATATCACCTATAACAGTGTTCCAAAATCAGCCATTTCTTCCATTTTCATTTCGTTGCAGTGTGTCGGTCAAGCTATTCACACTAGGTTTCTGTGTAGAATAATGTCCAGATCTACCTCTCTGGCCCAGACATCACCTCTCTGCTGTACAGAATCCCAGGGTGTCTATCAGCCATATCCTCCTTCTTCTCTTCTCGCTTCTCAATATCAATGTGGACAAATCTGAACTCATTATCTTTCCTCCATCTCGCGTATCTATCCCATCTGATCTATTTATCACAATAAATGACATCACTCTTTCCCCTGTACCAGAAATCCGCTGCCTCGGTGTAACCCTTGACTCTGCTCTGTCCTTCAAACCATACTTCCAAGCCCTCCCCACCTCCTGTCGCCTCCAGCTCAAAAATATTTCCAGAATCCGGCCTTTCCTCAACCCTCAATCTACTAAGCTGCTTTTGCATGCCCTCATCATCTCCCGCCTTGACTACTGCAACATCCTCCTCTGTGGCCTACCTGCTAACACTCTTGCACCTTTCCAGTCTGTCCTTAACTCTGCTGCCTGACTAGTTCATCTCTCTCCAGCTACTCCTCTGCTACCCCCCTTTGCAAATCTCTTCACTGGCTCCCAATTGCCCAGCGTATCGAGTTAAAACTACTAACACTGACCTACAAAGCCATCCACAACCTTTCTCCTCCCTACATCTCTGAAATAATCTCTAGTGATGGGCGAGCACTAAAATGCTCTGGTACTCGTTGCTCGGGTAGAGCACATTGGAATACTAGGGTGCTCGACCCGAGCAACGAGCCCAATGTAAGTCTATGGGAAACTCGAGTATTTTTTAGGCGGCTCCCCCCGGCGGTCTGCAGAGGGCCTAAAAATTGACCAAATCGATGGGACCAGTGCTCAAATGACATGGGAACAGCATGGGGAAGACCCCTGGAAGCCTCTCTGACTCCCAGATCACTGCTGTCAACAACGTTGTTAGAGTATTACGCCACTTTTACGAACTCACAATAAAACAAAACCAAAATGGATTTTCCTGGGAAATATGTTGAGGAACATCCTTTCCAGGGTAATGACTTGTATATAAGGCAAAATAAATAACCAAAAACAAAAATACTCCTCCACACCTTGGGCTATGTTCACACGTAGCGTTTTTGATGCGTTTTTGCATTTTTGCATTGCTTTCAACCAAGACAAATGCATTCACCAGGAAATGTCATTTTAACATTTTACAATGTGGCCATGTGGTGTGTGACACATCATCAGACACATGCATACAGTGCTGAAAAGACATGGGAACAGCATGGGGAAGACCTCTGGAAGCATCTCTGACTCCCAGGTCACTGCCTAAAAGTGTGCCCATCATAAGTGATCCTTGGCGCATGCGAAGATGCCTCCAGCCATGCACCTGTCATTGCAGACTTGCAACAATCACCATCCATGTCCTTGTACCAGTGCAGCATTCAGTTGTCCCTACCCCATTCCTTGGAATGCATTACAAGTATTCAGCCAGCCACCCACCAACCCACAGGCTGCAATACTATACTGCCAAATTTTTCACAGCTGCTTGCTCTTGAAATGTGGCCTTTTAGGCTCGTGGAGGCGGAAGCTTTTCATAACCTCATGCCGGCGGCGGCTGGATGTCCATACTCGTTCCCAGCTGCCACTTTTTCTCCCGGTGTCGTCTCCGCCTTCCACAAGTACGGGTTCCACAACATTAACCGTGCCCTCCCCAGTGCATTTACTAGGAAGGACCGCCTAACCACAAACATGTGGACAGGTGAATGTGGCCAGGTACGGTACGGAGCCAGTCCACAGCTTTTTTTGCTGAGTTGTATTTCACCACAGCCATATTCTTTAGCTTGGTGAAAGGACTTGGGAAACCATATCTACCCAGCTGTCATTTATCCCAGGAAGTCCTCTAAAGCTGCTTTCACTTGAAATGTGGCCTTTTAGGCTTGTGGAGCGGAAGCTTTTCATAACCTCATGCCGGCAGCGGCTGGGTGTCCACACTCGGTCCCCAGCTGCCACTGTTTCTCCCGGTGTCGTCTATGCCGCCTTTCACAAGCACGGGTACCACAACATTACCCGTGCCCTCCCCAATGCACTTACTGGGAAGGACCGCCTAACCACAAACACGTGGACAGGTGAATGTGGCCAGGGATGGTACGGAGCCAGTCCACAGCTGTTTTTGCTGAGTTGTATTTAGCTCGGTGAAAGGACTGGCTTAGAGGGAAACCGTATCTACTCTGGGTGTAATTTCTCCCAGGAAGTCCTCTAATGCAGCTTGTTGCAGAAGCAATGGCAGCCAGTCCAACATTAACTCGCACTTGTCGGTGTTTCTTTGACACACAAACATCTTTCTTTGCGCATTTAATTTCATGACTAGTGTTGAGCATTCCGATACTGAAATATCGGGTATCGGCCGATATTCGCGGTATCGGAATTCCGATACTTAATTCCGATACTTTTACAATATCGAATACCGGAATCGGAAGTTCAAATAATGCCTGCGCTCTGCAGGGTCTCTGAAGGATGACAAGCTGGATGGCAGCGCTCAGCTGAGATCCAGCCTGTCATCAGAATGCCATCCCAGCGGGGAAGAATTCTCCTGATTGTTTAAAAGCCGGCGCGCGGTAAAAAGCAGCCGGCTTTTAAACAATCACACAGCCCCATACTGCTTCCCCGCAGCCTTCCACCCCGATCCTCCGCTCCCCTCGCCACCTCCCATCCCGATCGTAAGTTAGGACCGGGCGGGGAGCGCAGCACCAAGGAGCGAAGGACCCGGGCGGGGAAGCCGGCAGTGAAAAGACTTTACCGCCGGCTTTCCCGTTCTGTGCTGCGCTTTCCCGCCGGTTATTTCAAATGAACAGCTGAGGTATCAGGTGATGCTGATCAGCTGTTCATTTGAAGTAGCCGCGGTGCCCTCAGAGGGTTCATGTGAGTTCATGCTTGACTGCATGAACTCACATGAACTTTCCCACGGCCGCACAGGTCAGCCTCACCTCCCAGACCATCAGCCCATCATGATTAGTGTGTGAGCGGGTGTCTGTGCGTGTGTGTGCGGGGTGTGTGTGCGATGTCTGCGTGTGTGTGCGGGGTGTCTGTGCGATGTTTGTGCGGGTGTGCGCGGTGTCTGTGCGTGCAGGCAGACATAGGCCGATGTGACACTACTACTCCCATCGGCCTATGTCTGTCCCCCGTCCACTCGTGCCAGCAGGATCAGCTCGATGGGAGCAGTAGTTCCCATCAGCCTGATCCTGCTATTTAAATTGCCCTACTGTGCCCCAATAAATTTTAAATACATGTCATTGGTGGCCAGTGGTTGCCTACAATAAATTAGTTCATACATTACCTGTCCCCGCCGATCGCCACCTAAAATAAAGTAAAAAATAAAAAACTACACCTATACTCACCTAGACACCTAATTCCCCGAAGCCATCGATCTCCTATAATAAAATATAAAATAATAAACCACAACCTTATCCTTACCCCTCCGTAGTAGTCCACGAGTGTCCCACGAAGATCTCCAGTTCAGAGCAGCCACATAGAATGTGACCGCTCTGAACCGCTGCCGCCGCTGGAATGACGGGGCCGTAAGGGTTCGTCGGAGTTCAGGCAGCGCTGCTCCGGTTAGCTCCTTTACGGCCCTGCTGTATCATGAGAAATTCCCACGGTACAGCACTGCCGTAAAGGAGGTCTCCGGAGCAGCGCTGACTGAATGCACTCCGGTGACCTCAGTCAGGGGCTCCCGCTGCCGGGAGCGGACGTGTTCCCGGCAGCGTGAGCTTACAGCAGCCATGCACAGCTGTCACCATCTCCAGATGTGACAGCTGTGCATGGGAGATCAGCGCAGGAACGTGGACAGGTAACTATTATTTTTAGTAAACAAAGAATTAAATAAAATTGTGTGTTTTATTTCAAATAAATTATTTTTTTCTGGGTGTAGTGTGTTTTTTCTTTTTAACACTTTGTAGGTTAGTAATGGGGGTGTCTTATAGACGCCCATCATTACTAACCTGGGCTTCATGGCAGCTGGCGCTGACATGAACCCAACCACTATTACCCCCTGCCACCGCACCAGGGCAGCGTGGAAGAGCGAGGCTAAGTGCCAGAATTGGCGCATCATATGGATGCGCCATTTCTGGGGCGGCTGACGGCTGGTGTTTCTAGCCTGGGAGGGGGCCATTATTCATGGCACCCTTCCTGGGCTATTAATATCAGCCCCCAGCTGTCTGCCTAGCCTTTGCTAGCTATTAAAATAGGGGGGACCCCACGTCATTTTTTTGGGGGGGGTCCCCCATTTTAATAGCTAGTAAAGGCTAGGTATTCAGCTGGGGGCTGATATTAGTAGCCTGGGAAGCTCCGTGGGTTTTACCCCCTTCCCAGGCTTCAAACATCTGCCCCAGCCGTCTGCTTAACCTCCGCTAGAGACTAAAATTATGGGGAACCCCACGCCAATTTTTTTTTAAATAAATCCTTTATTTTAACACTAAATGACAAGTACAGTAATCAACACTGTCACTGTACTTCATATATATGTGACTGACATGTTTCTATCTATCTAATCTATGTGTGATTCTCTATTCTGTCTGTTATAAATTGTCGGGTACAGATGCTGAATTGCCGGCCGGCTTTTTTAAAGAGACGGTGCATGAAAACACTATTATTTCTTTAAATAAATCCTTTACACTAAATGACAAGTTCTGTAAGCAACACTGTCACTGTACTTCATATATATGTGACTGACATGGTTCTATCTACCTAATCTATGTGTGAAGCTCTATTCTTTCTGTTGTAAATTGTCGGGTACCGGTGAATGCCGCTGATGAATTGCCGGTTTTTCATGTCATTCTACATTATTCTTAGCTGTTTTACTTCATGTAGAATTAACCTACAAGGAAAGAAAGGGTTTATTTTCATTCCGATATTTGTGTCCCATTGACTTGCATTGGTTTCCGGTATCGGAATCGGCGATATCCGATACTTTTTGGGTATCGGCCCGATCCAATCCGATACGATATTTCCTGATATCGGAAGGTATCGCTCAACACTATTCATGACTACAGAGTTGGGCAATGCGAGAAACCAAAGACAAGAAAAATACCCAAATAACTGAAAGTAAATGTATAGATCGCACAGTGCAAAAATAATAATAAATAATAAAGGGTATTTAGTTAACATAATTTTGATCAAAATAATGTAAAAGCCATCCCGCCACTTCACGGCAACCCTTATGGGACAGTCCTAACTCTAATATTAAAAACCTTACCATTTGTCAAGTGACATACATATGGATAAGGGCAGAGAGACTGGATCCCTAGTGTAAGAATAAAACCAAGGCAGAATGAGCATCTCAGCCCAGACAAAGGGCGTCCACACCCTTTTATATGCACTAAAGCATACTGACTGCAAAGAAAAAAACCTGAAGGTCTGAACTGAAACGTAAGTTGATGTGCATGCAAAATGAAAATGCATGTTCACACAAGGCCATTAAACAGGGAGAAACCAAAGACAAGAAAAATACCCAAATAACTGAAAGTAAATGTATAGATTGCACAGTGCAAAAATAATAATAAATAATAGAAGGTATTTAGTTAACATAACTTTGATCAAAATAATGTAAAAGCCATCCCACCACTTCACGGCAACCCTTATGGGACAGTCCTAACTCTAATATTAAAAACCTTACCATTTGTCAAGTGACATACATATGGACAAGGGCAGAGAGACTGGATTTAAGAATAAAACCGAGGCAGAATGAGCGTCTCAGCCCAGACAAAGGGTGGCCACACCCTTTTATATGCACTAAAGCATACTGACTGCAAAGAAAAAAACCTGAAGGTCTGAACTGAAACGTAAGTTGATGTGCATGCAAAATGTAAATGCATGTTCACACAAGGCCATTAAACAGGGGGAAACTAAAGACAAGAAAAATACCCAAATAAATGAAAGTAAATGTATAGATGTAAAGATACCCTTTATTATTTATTATTATTTTTGCACTGTGCGATCTATACATTTACTTTCTGTTATTTGGGTATTTTTCTTGTCTTTGGTTTCTCCCTGTTTAATGGCCTTGTGTGAACATGCATTTACATTTTGCATGCACATCAACTTACGTTTCAGTTCAGACCTTCAGGTTTTTAGAGTTGGGCAATGGCCTGATCTGCAATCCAGTTAGAGAAATAACATGCATAAGCACGTCCGATCCACATTAAAAAAACAGCCATAGAGTGTCCGGGAACCTTCCCCCACACTTTTCTAAGCCAGGGCTGCTTCTCGGCAGGGTTGAATGGACCCACCAGAAAACCGGAGACTCCTCCGGTGGGCCCTGGCTTCTCCTTCAGGAGAGTTCATAGTGCCGAGTTGAGGCCATGATGATGATAGAGGCCACCATCTGCTTAGTTTTCGGTTACTTGGAATGCAAGCGTAAGTAGGCAGCCAGCCAAAACAGGCCGCAATACTAAACTGCCAGATTTATGGGTAGCTGTTTGCACTTGAAATGTGGCCTTTAAGGCTCGTGTACGCGGAAGCTTTTCACAACCTCATGCCTCATGCATTGTGTCCATACTCGGTCCCCAGCCGTCACTATTTCTCCCGGTGTTGTCTCCGCCTTCTACAAGTACGGGTTCCTGAACATTACTGCTGGTACTTTTCTGTAGGAATTTGCTTGCCTCCTACCAGCATGGAATATTTACAGTAAACTATGGTACGACGCCATGGTTTTAGCACTGCCCCCAGTAACAGTAGCGAAGCCATCCCCAATTTCCTTCATAGGAATTTTATTTGGTAGACTGAGTGGCTGCCCAAATACATTAGTTTCTCACAAAGGAGCTGAAGGTAGAGTGGCAGTAGGTGCAAGAGGATGAAAGGCAGCACATTGGATCAGTGGTTAGCACTGAAGCCTTGCAGCGCTGGGATCCTGCGTTCAAATCCCAGCAAGTACAACATCTGCAAGGACTTTGTATGTTCTCCCCATGTTTGCGTGGGTTTCCACCTCAGTTAAAAAGCAGCCAGAGTGTCCGGGAACCTTCCCACACACTTTTCTTAGCCAGGACTGCTTCTCGGCAGGTTTGGACGGTCCGACCAGAGAATCCTTGGGTGTGCCCTGGCTTCTACCTCAGGAGAGTTCATGATAGCGCTAACTTTGCAGCTGCTATGGGGCTCTTGAGCGGAGAAGAAAGGTGAGCCCTCAGAATCAAATCCTCTGGTGGGCACAATGTTTTTCAATCTGAAACAGCTTCTCAGTAGGAGTTGTATTTCACCACAGCCATATTCTTTAGCCCGGAGAAAGGACTGGCATAGAGGGAAACCGTATCTACTCCGGCTGTCATTTCTCTGTCGCCAGGTTCCGCCCATTGTCACACACGACCATGCCTGGCTGTATGTTCAACGGTGAGAGCCACAGATCAAGCTGCTGTGTTACAACTTTCAACAACTCTGCAACGCTGGGCGGTTTGTCACCTAAGCATTAAGCATGTTATCTTCAGCACAGCCTGTTGCCGCTTGGCCAAGGCAGTGCTGCAGTGCTTTCAGCTTGTGACTGATGTGGTCATTTCGGAGATGGAGGATTAGGTGCAGGAGCTGAACAATGTGATTACATTGAGGTTACATTGGCGACTCTGTTTTTATACTAAAGAAAGATCCTACTGTTTTTTTTTTACGTTATTTTTTAAGGCAAATGCATTCACTGGGAAATGTCATTTTAACATTTTACAACCTTATCTGGCAATGTGTTGTGTGACACATCATCAGATACATCCTGTTTCATTGATAATGGAGGGACTCTGAAAGACACATAGAGCAGGGCCACAGTAACGAGTACGACATTTTCCCATTAGAAAGGAGAGAGTCTGCTATACAGATATAGGGTATGCAGTGAGTCCAATGGCTGACCAAATTTAGGAAAAACCCCACTCACAATTTAAAGAGACATAGAGCAGGGCCACAGAAATGACAAATTCCCATTAGAAAGGAGAGAGTCTCCCATAGTGTTGGCCTATGCAGTGAATGCAAGGGCTGCCAATAATTTGGAGGCACTTCAATGTCCCTTGGAAGAGACGTGGAGGATGGCCTCATAAAAAAAATTTTCCCATTAGAAAGGAGCGGGCCTTCTATTCTTGTAATGCCCATGCACTAAGTGCATGGGCTGACAAACATATACCCCTGGGGGGTATACATGAACATACTGTATAAAAATATTTTTAACAGCATCATAAACACCCTTTAAAAAAATTATGTGGGTGTTGCATCACGGACCACAGTCAGCCTGGTGATATGGTGGTGGAGGATGAGGAGAAGGAGGAGGACAAGAGCAAATAGCCAAAATCTGGAAGCATATACACATGTGTGGGTGTGAGGAGCTGCATGGGAATACCCCTCCCAAAAAAGACACTGCATTTGAAGAGTTTATATTACTCTTCTAAGCAGATCTGGCAGCTCCGGGTAGGATTTGAGAAACCGCTGAACCACGAGGTTAAGCACATGGGCCAGGCATGGTACGTGTGTGAGCTCGCCTCGCCTCAGAGCCGCCACCAGCTTCCGGCCATTGTCACACACGACCATGCCTGGCTGTAGGTTCAGCAGTGTGAGCCACAGATCTGCCTGCTCTTTCATAGCTGTCCAGAACTCTTCAGCATTATGCGGTTTGTCACCTAAGCATATTAGCTTCAGCACAGCCTGTTGCCGCTTGGCCGAGGCAGTGCTGCAGTGCTTCCAGCTTGTGACTGATGTGGTCATTTCGGAGATGGAGGACGAGGTGCAGGAGCTGTAGACTGTGGGGGCAACCCTGATTGACCTAAGGCCCGCAATCCTTGGCGTTGGGAGGATGTGTTCTGTGTCAAGGTCCGACTGGGTCCCGGCTTACACTATTTTAACCCAGTGTGCCATCAGCGAGATGTCCACCTGTCCGTGGTTAGGTGGACTTTCCCGGTAACTGCGTTGTTGAGGGCACGGCTAATGTTTTGGGACACGTGCTTGTGTAATGTGGGGACGGCACACCGGGAGAAATAGTGGTGGCTGGGGACCGAGTACCGAGGGACGTCCACCGCCTTCAGGTTGCGAAATGCTTCCATCTCCGCGAGCCTAAAAGGCAACATTTTGAGAGCAAGCAGTAGTGAAATGTGAGAATTTAGTAGCGTGGCCTGTGGGGCGTTGGCTGCATATTTGGGCTTGCGTTCCAAGGACTGGGGTATGGACAACTGAACGCTGCACTGGAACAAGGACATGGACGTGCTTTCTGATGCTGCTACTTGAGAGTGCGCAACGACAGGTGCAGGGCAGAAGGCATCTTCGCATGCACCATGGACAGAGGATTGGCTTGCATGCACAACAGTGGAAGAAGCAATGGTGCCACTTGCAGACACTCTTCCTGGACCCTGGGGTTCGGCCCCCTCAATCGAGTGCTTTGCTGCCATGTGCCTGATCATGCTGGTGGTGGTTGGGCTGATCGTTTTGCCACCCCTGCTGATGCTGGCCTGGCAGGTGGTGCAAATGGCTTTTTTGGGGTTATCGGCAGATTCTTTTAAAAACAACCAGACTCGGGAAGACCTAACAGTTGTACTGGCAACTTCCTTCGTGTTGGTGTTGAAGGGAACGGTTGCCTGCCTTCTGTCTGCGGCCACCACACTGCTTCTTCCTGCCTGATGGGATGCTCTGCCTCCCTCACCCTGTGTGCTGCTGTCCTCGCTCTGCATGTCCTCCTGCCAGGTTGGGTCAGTTACTATATCATCCACCACCTCTTCTTCCACTTCCGCATCCTGGTCCTCCTCCTGACTTTCTGGAAATTGTGTCTCATCATCATCCACCTCTTATGACACTTTCCCACCGTCGCCTTCGTGTGACCGTGGCTGTTCAAATATTTGGGCATCGCTACACGTGATCTCCTCTTGCCCTGCTTCAAGTGGACCGGGCGAGACGCCCGAATCTATAAATGGAAACGTGAACAGCTCTTCAGAGTGTCCAAGTGTGGGATCAGTTGTCTCTGGGCACTCGGCATGGTGGGAGAAAGGAAGATCAGGGTGAGGAATATGCGGTCCAAATTCACGGCTACTGAGACTTGACCGTGTGGAACACAGGGTGGTGGTGGTGGCTAAGTGACTGGAAGCATTATCCGCTATTCAACCAACGTTTTGACACTGCTCTGGGTTCAAAAGTGGTGTGCTGCGGTTCCCTATGAATTGGGACAGAAAGGTCGGGCGAGAAGATGTGGGTGTTTGTTGTGGCACAATTTCAGCTTGCCTACGGCCTTGTCCTCCGCCTCTGCATGCACCATCACGTCCAGTTCCCCGTCTCTTGCCACGTGACTTGCCCATTTTAAATGGAGGACAATATCTTCCACGCTCACTACAAATGACTGAGTTTGGAGCGAACTTATATTTGATCCGTGTGACGGAGAAAACTGAGTTTTAAATACCTGGCCTGTAGGTAAGTAGTTTGAACAGCAAACTGGTGTGAATTGCTTCACTGACATACTGAAAGAAATTTTTAATGGAGGCCAGAAATGGCAGTATTTTCTCACAACGCATATGTGATCCGTGTGTCGGAGAAAACACAGTTTTAAATACCTGGCCTGTACGTAAGTAGTTTGAACAGCAAACTGCTGTGAATTGCTTCACTGGCACACTGAAAGAAATTTTTAATGGAGGCCAGAAATGGCAGTATTTTCTGACAACGTATATGTGATCCGCGTGATGGAGAAACAGGGTTTTAAATACCTGGCCTATAGGTAACTAGTTTGAACAGCAAACTGGTGTGAATTGCTTCACTGACACAATAAAGGAAATTTTTAATGGAGGCCAGAAATGGCAGTATTTTCTGACAACGTATATGTGATCCGTGTGATGGAGAAAACTGAGTTTTAAATCCCTGGCCTGTAGGTAACTAGTTTGAACAGCAAACTGCTGTGAATTGCTTCACTGACACACTAAATACATTTTTTATTGGAGGCCAGAAATGGCAGTATTTGTTGACAACGTATATGTGATCCGTGTGACGGAGAAAACAGAGTTTTAAATACCTGGCCTATATGTAAGTAGTTTGAACAGCAAACTGGTGTGAATTGCTTCACTGACACACTGAAAGGAATTTTTAATGGAGGCCAGAAATGGCAGTATTTTCTGACAACATATATATGTGATCCATGTGATGGAGAAAACAGAGTTTTAAATTTCTGGCTTGTAGGTAAGTAGTTTGAACAGCAAACTGGTGTGAATTGCTTCACTGACACACTGAAAGGAATTTTTAATGGAGGCCAGAAATGGCAGTATTTTCTGACAACGTATATATGTGATCCGTGTGACGGAGAAAACAGAGTTTTAAATCCCTGGCCTGTAGGTAACTAGTTTGAACAGCAAACTGCTGTGAATTGCTTCACTGACACACTAAATACATTTTTTAATGGAGGCCAGAAATGGCAGTATTTGTTGACAACGTATATGTGATCCGTGTGAAGGAGAAAACAGAGTTTTAAATACCTGGCCTATATGTAAGTAGTTTGAACAGCAAACTGGTGTGAATTGCTTCACTGACACACTGAAAGGAATTTTTAATGGAGGCCAGAAATGGCAGTATTTTCTGACAACGTATATATGTGATCCGTGTGACAGAGAAAACAGAGTTTTAAATTTCTGGCTTGAAGGTAAGTAGTTTGAACAGCAAACTGGTGTGAATTGCTTCACTGACACACTGAGAGAAATTTTTAATGGAGGCCAGAAATGGCAGTATTTTCTGACAACGTATATGTGATCTGTGTGACAGAGAAAACAGAGTTTTAAGTACCTGGCCTGTAGGTAACTAGTTTGAACAGCAAACCGGTGTCAAAAATGTCGCTGACACAGTGAAAAAAAATTGGAATGGAGGCCAAAAATGGCAGTATTTTCTGAAAACGTATATGTGATCCGTGTAACGGAGAAAACACAGTTTTAAATAGCTGGATTTCTAGCGCTGTAATATTGAAAGGACCTGGCTGTATTCTGCAGTGCCAACAAGCAAATGGTGAAGAAAAACGGTGTTCTCTGGATTGCTTTTTAAGCAAATAATGAGGATTAAGATCCCAAAAAAAGTATTCCTGGCCCCTGAGACCTGGGCCTTTGTATAGAAATATCTAACAGCAGCAGAAAGCAGAATTGGAATGGAGCCTCTTGTGCTATATGCACTGCAGCCTGCTATATACCCTGCCTGCCTGCCTATATACACTGCCAGCCTGATATCTCTGCAGATGGATTAGTTAATCCTCAAAAGGACTGTTTGTTAAGATGGATATGTGTAATGTACGGTTTTTCTCCCTACACTACCTAATACACAAGCAAATCTCTCCCTGACGCAGCATCACCTCTCCCTACTCTGCCTGATTCCGGAGTGACTGTGACGAGCACAGCGGCGCCAGGTCTGATATAGACCTGATGACGCTGTGCGGCCATCCAATCACTGTAATGCCACAACCACCATGGATGCGGCATGACAATGAGTGGCAGGCAATCCCTGCATGTTGATTGGCGCTCTGAAGAGGAGGGGACCCAAGCTCCCGCTGATCAACCCCGGAAATACTCAGCGAGCGTCGAGCATCTCGAGCACTGAGATGCTCGGGCAAGCACTGAGCAGTAGCGAGCATGCTCGCTCATCACTACTAATCTCCCTATATATTCCCTCATGTAATCTCCGGTCCTCCCAAGACCTCCATCCGTCCTCCACACTTACTCGTTCCTCAACCAATCGCCTTCAAGACTTCTCCCGAATATCCCCCATCCTCTGGAATTCTGTGCCTCAATACGTCCGATTATCTGCCACATTCGGATCCTTTAGACGGAACCTGTAAACCCATCTTTTCAAGAAAGCTTACAACCAGGAATGACCACACTGCCGCATCACCATCAGCAGTGCTGCTGCAACCCCCCACCTACTGTCTCCTTCCCCATCCTGTAGAATGTAAACCTGGAAGGGCAGAGTCCACTTTCCCCTGTACCAGTCTATCATTGTTAGTTCATTTACTGTAAGTCATATCTGTATTTTGTATGTAACCCTTTCTTATGTAAAGCACCATGGAATCAATGGTGCTATATAAATAAATTTTAATAATAATAGTAAATTACAGGCCTGCTATTTAAAACCGTGGTTCTCTGTCAGACATATCACCTATGAGTGTTCCAAAATCCGCCATTTCTTCCATTTTCATTTTGTTGCAGTGTGTGGGTCAAGCTATTCACACTAGATCTCGGTGTAGAATAATATTAGTAAATTACAAGCCTGCTATATTAAACTGTGGTTCTCTGTCAGACGCATCACATATAACTGCAGTTCAAATCCAGCCATTTGTAGTGAACGTGGGAATTATTGTCCTCTATTTATAGATTGTAGCAGTGTGTCAGTGTACACTATTTTACAGTTCCATTTGCTTGCTCACAGTATACAGCCAGATTTTTTTTGTTTTATTCATATTACTGTATTGTGGAAGCAGAGGAACTTTTTTCAATGATCATAAGCACGTAATCCATATGACTGCGGTAATAATACAGAAATTTTGTGGAGCGTGCCAAATATCCCACTCCTTTTAACGTCAGCCACCTGTGTTTTGTTGAACCAATTGAGACTTGGTCGCTGACAAATACCATACTACTAGGCGACTGCCTGAAACCGTGGCCATCAGACGTTATCCCATATGTCTGCCCTAATAATCCAGCAATTATTGTGAGCATGTCAAATATTACACTCCATTTAAAGTACTGCAGTTGAGGGTTCAAACCTATTCTCAGTTGGCCGCTGACAAATAGCTAATCTGTGAACAATGTTGTCAGAGTATTAAGCCACTTTTGTCGACTGACAAAAAAAACATACAAAAAAAAGCTAAAATGGAAAAAATGTCCAGGGTAGTGACTTGTATATAAGGCCAAAGAAATAAAAAAAAGTTATGGACTGTGGAAGAAATGTATGTGACCAGAATGAACACTCATGTGTAGCTGGTGATGATACCACCTAGCAGCAATACCTGTTCCTATTGTAAATGCATCTGACAGCGTTATCGATAGGGAATAGAATAGATTTAAAAAAATTTTGGGCAGCACCAGTAGCACGCAGTATAAGGCAATAATACCTGGCTGGATCACTGTAATACGCTATCCATATTGCGATTCCTCACCCGTAAAAGAATTTCAGATAAGACAGTTAATATTCTAGAACATAGAATCTATTTGAATTGTCCTTCCCATTATTAAGTAGTGTGTTTCCTGTACAGTTATCGCATATACAACAATTTCAAGGGCTGGCAAAA
Source organism: Phyllobates terribilis (assembly GCF_046119375.1). Taxonomy (NCBI): domain Eukaryota; kingdom Metazoa; phylum Chordata; class Amphibia; order Anura; family Dendrobatidae; genus Phyllobates; species Phyllobates terribilis. Next base: position 300,493,021 of record NW_027362771.1, read on the forward strand.
ATTAGGACACACTAGAATACACATTTTAAGAGACGTAAAAAAATTAAAAACACAGTAGGATCTTTCTTTAGTATAAAAACCAGACTCGCCAATGTAACCTCAATGTAATCACATTGTTCCGCTCCTGCACCTACCCTTCCAGTTCAGCCTCCATCTCCAAAATGACCACATCAGTCACAAGCTGGAAGCACTGCAGCACTGCCTTGGCCAAGCGGCAACAGGCTGTGCTGAAGATAATATGCTTAATGCTTAGGTGACAAACCACCCACCGCTGCAGAGTTGTTGAAAGCTATAACACAGCAGCCTGATCTGTGGATATCACCACTGAACATACAGCCAGGCATGGTCGTGTGTGACAAGAAGCGGAACCTGGTGGCGGAGAAATGACAGCCGGAGTAGATACGGTTTCCCTCTATGCCAGTCCTTTCACCGAGCTAAAGAATATGGCTGTGGTGAAATACAACTCTCACAGAGAAGCAGTGTCAGACTGAAAAACATTGGGCCCAGCAAAGGGTTTGATTCTGAGTGCCCACCTTTCTCCCCCACTCAAGAGCACCATAGAAGCTTCAAAGTTTGCACTATCATGAACTCTCCTGATGGAGAAACCAGGGCCCACCCGAGGATTCTCTAGTGAGCCTGTCCAACCCTGACAAAAAGCAGCCCTGGCTAAGAAAAGTGTGTGAGAAGGTTCCTGGACACTCTATGGCTGATTTTTTACTAAGGGGGAAATCCAAGCAAGCACAGGGAAAACATGCAAAATCATTGCAGATGTTGTCCTTGCTGGGATTTGAACCCAGGATCCCAGTGCTGCAAGTGCTAACCACTGAGCCACTGTGCTGCCCTCTCTGTTCTCCATCTGATATCTAACATGCTGGAGAAACTTGCACCTACTGCCACTCAGTATTTTCAGCTCCTTTGTGAGAAACGAATGTATTTGGGCAGCCACTCAGTCTACCAAATAAAATTCCTGAGAAGGAAATTGTGGATGGCTTCGTTACTGGTACTGGGTGCCAATACCAAACCACTGGAAATATTCCAGGCTGGTTGGAGCCAAGCTGATTCCCACAGAAAAGTACCAGCAGCAAGCTAAGGAAAGGGTGGCCTCTATCATAATAATATTTATTTTTTTAAAGCGCCAACATATTCTTCAGCACTTTACAATTTTAGGGGGGACTTAGACAAACAATACAGAATAAGCATATCTCAAATCAAAAGGAGTGAGGGCCCTGCTCGCAAGCTTACAGTCTATGAGGAAATGGGTGAGACACAATAGGTAAAATGTACTTATATTATATAATGCAGCCTTGATATACTAAATAGGATAAATAATAACACATGGACTGGTCACCAGCCAGTATGTGTACAGTCCTGACCGAGGCTATTAAATGCATGGATAGTATGAACCTGAAATTGAAGAAGATTTTAATATGGGGGAAAACTGGGACAGACAGATAGTGTGTTGAGGCGATACGCCAGTCTAAAGAAATGGGTTTTTAGGGTCCACTTGAAACTGTTGGTATTGGGAATTAATCGAACTGTCATGGGTAGTGCATTCCAAAGAATTGGCGCAGCACGCGAGAAATCTTGGAGACGGGAGTGGGAAGTTCGGATTATGGAGGATTTTAGCTTTAAGTCATTGGCAGAACGGAGGGCACGTGTAGGGTGGTAGACTGAGACAAGGGAGGAGATGTAGGGGGGTACTGAAGCATGGAGCGATTTGTGGGTAAGCGTGATAAGTTTAAATTGAACTCTATATTAGATGGGCAACCAATGCAATGACTGGCACAGGGAAGAGGCATCGGTGTGGCGGTTGGCGAGGAATATGATCCTGGCTGCTGCGTTAAGGATGGATTGGAGAGGGGAGAGTTTAGTAAGAGGGAGACCGATTAGTAGAGAGTTGCAATAGTCGAGACGAGAATGAATAAGAGCTACATTATGAGTTTTTGCCGAGTCAAAGGTGAGAAAAGTCCTGATTCTTCATATGTTTTTGAGGTGTAGATGACATGAACGAGCGAGTGATTTGATGTGAGGAGTGAAGGAAAGATCTGAATCAAAAGTGACCCCAAGACAGTGGGCTTGTTGCTGAGGAGTAATGGTTGAGCCACAAACGGAAATGGCAATATCGGGCACAGGTAGGTTAGTGGAGGGAGGAAATACGAGTAATTCAGTTTTTGACAGATTCAGTTTTAGACAGAGGGAGGACATAATGTTAGACACAGCAGAAAGACAATCACTGGTCTTTTGTAGTAATGCTGGGGTGATGTCCGGGGCAGAGGTGTATAATTGGGTGTCATCAGAATAGAGATGATACTGAAAACCGAATCTGCTGATTGTTTGTCCAATAGGAGCGGTGTATAAGGAGAAAAGAAGGGGGCCTAGGACTGATCCTTGAGGAACCCTGACAGAAAGGGGAAGGAGAGAGGAGGAGGGGCCTGCAAAAGACACAGAGAAGGAGCTGTCAGAGTGATAGGAATAGATCCAGGAGAGACAGTGTCCTTGAGGCCAATAATGTGGAGCATAGTGAGGAGGATCTGGTGATCCACAGTGTCAAATGCTGCAGAGAGATCCAGGAGAATCAGCAGGGAGTAGTGACCATTAGAATTAGCTGTTAGTGAATCATTAGAGACTTTAGTGAGGGCAGTTTCAGTAGAATGTAAAGAGCGGAAACCAGATTGTAGAGGGTCAAGAAGACAGTTGTCTGAGAGATAGTGTATTAGACGGGAATGGACCAGGCTTTCCAGGAGTTTAGAGATAAATGGAAGATTGGAAACAGGTCTGTAGTTGGCCATGCAGTTCTGGTCAAGGGATGTTTTTTTAAGTAATGGATGTATAATGGCGTGTTTAAAAGAAGAGGGAAAGATACCAGATGAGAGGGAGAGGTTGAAAATTTTAGTTAGGTGAGTGGTGACAGCTGGAGAAAGGGACTGCAGTAGATGTAAGGGAATAGGGTCACTGGTGCAGGTAGTATGGCGAGAAGATGCAAGGAGCCTGATCACTTCATCTTCCGTGACTGGTTTGAAGTCAGAAAGTGAGCAAGATACAATGTGGCGGGGGGAGAGCATGCATAACGTTTGGGGATTGGGAGAAAATTTCCTGTCGGAAATGGTCAATTTTTTCTTTGAAATAATTGGCCAGATCGTCAGTGCTGAGGTCAGTGGTCGGGGCCTGTGCTGTTTGATTGAGGAAAGAATGAAACGTGTGAAAGAGGCGTTTAGGGTTATTGGAAAGTGAGATGATGAGGTTGTTAAAGTAGGTTTGTTTGGAGAGGTGAAGGGCAGAGTTATATGTTTTCAGCATAAATTTATAATGGAGGAAATCTTTGGGCAGATTAGATTTTCTCCATAGCCGTTCAGCGCAGCTGGAGCACCGCTGGAGAAGATGTGTTTGAGGCGATTGCCAGGGTTGTCGCCATCTATGCTGAATTGTTCTTTGTGTAGGAGGTGCGGCTTCATCCAGGGCGCATAGCAATATTTCATTATATTGTTTCAATGCAGAGTCGGGACATCAGAGGGAGGAGATTGGGGCCAATGATGATTGCAACTTTTTCATAAATTTCTGGGTGTTAATGGCGCGTATATTTCTATAAGTGTGGAAAGTGGGGGTGTCTTGAGTAGAGTCACAGTTCTTGACAGAGAATGAAAGAAGATTGTGGTCAGAGAGTGGAAGGGGAGAGTTAGTAAAGTCATGTACTGAGAAAAGCCGGGAGAAGATCAGGTCCAATGTATTCCCGTCTTCATGTGTAGGAGAATTAGCAAGCTGTGAAAGGTCGAAGGAGGAAGATAGTGATAAAAGATGAGCGGCAGATGGGGAAAGAGAATCACCAATTGGATGTTAAAATCTCCCATGATTATCGTGGGGATGTCGCAGGATAGAAAATTCGGAAGCCAGGCAGCAAAGTGATCCAGGAACTGACGGGAGGGACCTTGAGGGCGATAGACAACCACCATTTGCAGGGAGAAGGGCTGGTAGAGTCTGACTGTGTGGGCCTCAAAAGAAGGGAAGATAAGGGAGGGTACTGGGGGGATAACCTGAAAAGTAAATTTTGTTGAAAGAAGCAGACCAACACCTCCACCTGATCTGTAATCAGGTATCGGGGTATGAGAGAAGTGTAGGCCACCATAGGAGAGAGCTGCAGCGGCGGTGGTGTCCGACTGCTGGATCCAGGTTTCGGTGAGAGCCAGAAGGTTGAGGGAATTAGAGAGGAAAAAGTCATGGATGTAAGAGAGTTTATTACATGCTGAGCGTGCATTCCAAAGGGCACAGTTGAATGAGACAGAAGATATGCAGGGAATATTAATGAGATTAGCAGGGTTTCTGAATGTAACAGGGAAAGAGTTAGTGTTATTATTACTGGAGGGTCCTGGATTAGGAGAAATATCACGTGCGACTAAGAGAAGGAAGATACAGAGAGCGAGCAGATGGTTGAGTGATTTGTGAGAGCATTTCATCACGACCTCACCTCAGCACTATGAACTCTCCTGATGGAGAAGCCAGGGCCCACTGGAGAAGTCCCCGGTTCTCTGGTGGGCCCGTCCAACCCTGCCGAGAAGCAGTTCTGGCTAAGAAAAGTGTGTGGGAAGGTTTGCGGACACTCTATGGCTGTTTTTTTTTTTACTGTGGACTGGCTCTGTAACGTCCCTGGCCACACTCACCTGTCCACGTGTTTGTGGTTAGGTGGTCCTTCCCAGTAAGTGCACTGGGGAGGGCACGGGTAATTTTCTGGGACCCGCGCTTGTGGAAGGCGGAGACGATACCGGGAGAAATAGTGGCGGCTGGGGATCGAGTTTGGACACCCGGCCGCTGCCGGCATGAAGTTGTGAAAAGCTTTAGCCTCCGCGAGCCTAAAAAGCAACATTTCAAGTGCAAGCAAGCTGTCCAGAAATGTGTCAGTTTAGTATTGTGGCCTGTGGGTGGGTGGCTGGCTTCATACTTGCGCTTGCATTCAAAGTACTGTGGTAGGGACAACTGAATGCTGCAAAGGGACAAGGATGTGGATGGTGATGCTTGCAAGTCTGCAATTACAGGTGCAGGGCAAGAGGCATCTTCGCATGCGCCATGGACAGGGGATTGGCATGCACACACAACAGTGGAAGTCGCAGTGGTGTCACCAGAAGACACGGTTTCTGGACCTTGGTGTTCAGCCCAGCAAGTCAGGTGCTTTGCTGTCATGTGCCTGAGCATGCTGTTGGTGGTCAGGCTGGTAGTTTTGGTGCTCTTGCTGATGATGGCCTGGCAGATGTTGCAAATGGCCTTTTTTATGTTATCTAAACAGTCTTTAAAAAAGAACCAGACTGTGGAAGACCTAACAGTTGTACTGGCAACTTCCGTTGTGTTGGTTTTCCGGGGAGCAGTTGCCCGCCTTGTGTCTGTGGCAACCACACTGCTTGCTACTGCCTGTTGTGGTGCTATGCCTCCCTCCCCCTGTGTGCTGCTGTCCTCGCTCTACAAGCCCCTTTTCCAGGTTGGGTTAGTGACTTCAGTGTCCACCGCTTTGTTTTTCACTTCCGCACCCTGGTCCTTCTCCTAACTTTCTGTCCATTGTGTCTCATCATTATCCACATCTTGCAACAGTATTTGCACTTTCCCACCATCACCTTCCGGTGACCATGGCTCCTCAAATCGCTACATGTGTTTTTCTCTTGCCCTGCTCGAAGCTGGATGGTCGAGAGGCCCAAATTTATGAATGGAAAAGTGAACAGCTCTTGGGGTAACCCTGGACTCTAATGTCACCTTCAAACCACATATCCAAGCTCTTTCCACTTCTGAGTGGACCGAGCGAGAGGCCCGAATCTAGAAATGAAAAGATGAACAAAACAGCTCTTCAAAGTGTCCAAGTGTGGGATCAATTGTCTCAGGGCACTTGGAATGGTGGGAGGAAGGAGAATCAGGGTGAGGAAGATGCCGACTCCAAGTAAAAAAAATCTCCCAGATCCGCACATTCCTCCACCACGAATCTACAAAAACACTAGTGCACGCGCTCATCATCTCCCTTCTCGATGACTGTAACCTCCTGCTCTGTGGCCTCTCTTCTAACACTCTCGCATTCCTCCAATCTATTCTAAACTCTGTTGCCCGACTAATCCACCTGTCCCCTTGATATTCCCTGGCCTGTCCTCTCTGTCAATCCCTTCACTGGCTCCCCACTACCCAGAGACTCTAGTTCAAAACCCTAACCTTGGAATGCAAAGCTATCCACAACCTGTCTCCTCCATACATCTGTAACCTAGTCTCCCGGAGCTTACCTGCATGCAACCTCCAATCCTCACAAGATCTCTTTCTCTGCTCCCCTCTTATCTCCTCTTCCCACAATCGCATACAAAATTTCTCCTGTGCATCCCCCCTTCTCTGGAACTCTCTACCCCACCATTTCTGACTCTCGCCTACTGTTGAAACCTTTAAAAGAAAGTTGAAGACCCAGAACCTTGCGACATACGTACAACCTGCAGTAACCCTCGCTCCACCATACCACCACAAGACCAGATCTAACCTCACCTACTGTATCCTCACCCATGCTTGAAGACTGAGCCATTGCGGGCAGGGTCCTCTCCTCTCCTGTACCAGTCACTGTCACATTTTTGTTCAAGATTATTGTAATTGTTTTTGCGATGTCTTTCACATGCAAAGTGCCATGGAATAAATGGCGATAAAGTAATAATAATAATGTGGTCCAGACTCACATCTACTGAGACTGCACCATGTGGAACACAGGGTGGTGGTGGTGGTGGCGGCAAAGTGACTGGAAGCATTATCTGCTATACAACCAAAAACCTTTTCACACTGCTCTGGCTTCAATAGTGGTGTTCCGCGGCCCCCTAGAAATTGGGCCAGGAAGGTAGTTCGACATGACATGGGTGTTTGTTGTGCTTTCTCAGCAGGCACAGTTTCATCTTGAGAAAAATCAAAAAGAATACAAGCTCACCCTCTTTGAAGTCGGTATGTCCAGGAGCTCGCAGTCAGCGCTCTGCCGGCACTTGGTAATGGAGACTCAAGGAGGAAGTTCAGTCTACATTACAAAGTTTAAGAACACCATGTTCGAAACGTGTCTGGCAGCTCAATAGAAAATATACCCCCTGTACCACCTCTAAGTCTGTATGGACTATTTTGACTCACATTTTGCTTTGGATCTATATCATGTTTTATTCAAGCACAAAATAAAATTTGGATTTTAATTATTTCGGTCTCCGGAGAGCTGAGTAAACTTCCTCCTTGAGTCTACAGTTTCATCTTGCCCACAGCCTTTTTGTGCACTTTCACCATAACCATAACGTCCACTTCCCCGTTCCTTGACACATACCTTGCCCATTTTAAATGGAGTTTAAGATTTGTCACGTTGCCAAAAATGTTTATACCATTATCGCAGTAATATAGGATCGCGTTTGATGAGAGGACCACAGTTTTAGGCAATGCCCTGGGAGTCAGAGATGCTTCCAGGAGTCTTCCCCATGCTGTTCCCATGTCACACACCACATGCCCAGATAAGGTAATAAAATGTTAAAATGACATTTTCCGGTGAATGCATTTGTCTTGGTTGAAATTAATGCAAATGTGCAAAAACGCATCAAAAACGCTACGTGTGAACATAGCCCAAGGTGGAGAGGAGCATTTTTGTTTTTGTATAAATTATCCTGGAAAGGATGTTCCTTAACATATTTCCCAGGAAAATCCATATTGGTTTCGTTTTTGTATGTTTTATTGTGAGTCTGTAAAAGTGGCATAATACCTCTGACAACGTTGTTGACAGCAGAGACCTGGGAGTCAGAAATGCTTCCAGGGGTCTTCCCTATGCTGTTTCCATGTCATTTGAGCATTGTTCCCATCAATTTGGGCAATTTTTAGGACATCTGCAGACCGCCGGGGGGAGCCGCCGGAAAAATTCTTGAGTTTCCCATAGACTTACATTGGGCTCATTACTCGGACCGAGCACTCGAGCATTCCAATTTGGTCGACCCGAGCAATGAGTAGCCAAGAATTTTAGTGCTCTCTCATCACTAGTCAAGACATTGACTTGGCCATTTCAAAACTTAAACTTTATTCTTCTTTAAACATTCTTTTGTAGAACTTGTTTGCATTAGGTCATTCTCTTGAGATTCATCTCATGAACAGATTTCCATTTTCCATTAGAATTTGATGAAAAAAAATCAGAATTCACAGATCAATTAATGATAGAAACACATCCTGGCCGAAATGTAGCAAAGCAAGCCCAATCCCTGATACTATCACTGTGTTTCACAGTTGGTATCAGGTTTTCATGCTATAATGCAGTGTTTTTCTGTATGCAATCTTAATGCTTCACATCTAAACTCAATAGCTCTATTTTGGTCTCATCCATCCCCAAAAAATTGTTAAAATAGCCTTCTGGCTTATCTGGGTGACCTTTGGCAAATTGCAAACAGGAGGCAATGGTTTTCTTTGGAGAGCAGTGGCTCCTTGTAATCCTGCAACGCACTCTAATTTTTGTTCATTATCATCTTGATGTAGGACTCATGAACATTAAGACTATGTTCACACGTTGTATTTTTGCTGCGTTTTTTATGCAACTTTTAAGCTGCGTTTTACAGCACCAGAAAAGACTATGAGATTTCAGAAATCTCATGCACACACATTGGTTTTTTTCCTGACTGATTTGAAAAACTGCTGCATTTTTGCAAACTGCAGCATGTCACTTCTTTCAGCATTTTTTCAGCATTTTTCGGCCTATAGAAAGCATTGGGTAAGTGTAAAAATGCAGCAAAAAATGCAGGTATTAGGTTTTTCTGCGGTTTTGGTGCAAAAACCTGAGGAAGTTGAATCATGTTTTTTTTATGCACTAAACTTTATTAGCATGCAAAAGAGGCAAAGGTACCTGACAAAAATACAGCAAAAACTTAACAAAACCGGCTTTTGTAAGTAGCTTCTTTACTGCCAAGAGAGCAAATTTTTCCTACAGAAAAAATGCAGCAAAAACGCATTGTGTGAACATAACACGAAAAACCCATGAAAAATGGAAATTACATACCACTTCTAAATCATATATATGCTTTAATGCAGCTGGTCCATAGGCAAAGCATGCACCCCTTCCATTGCCTGCCGACCAGCTGCATTAAAGTAAGCACATCGTTTTTCGGGGCATTATGGGGATCCTTCCATTGAGGAAAGACGTGATCTTACATTGAAGTAGCCTGTCTTCTTACAGCTTTTTGCATCATTTGAAAAATCACTATTTCCTCCATATATGCACATTCCTCGTTCCGTACTAGTCCCTCCCACCTCTAATTCATTGTGGACATATGGAGTCATGTGGGAGTAATTGCTGAATCTAAACTGCACTGTGCAATAATATACCCTCTGTCCCTCTGTGTAGGTATATGCCAGTCACATGTTTACAAATCTTGCACTAGGAATAAATACTACATACCTTTGGTTCCTCTCTGCATTTATGCACTTTTTGGACCTCTGTTAGTCATAAGTAGATACACATTATGAACCTATTTTACTATTTGTGATCTTATTCACATTATTGCTAATTGCTGTGGTCTTCCTATTTCATCACAGAAAACCAGAATTTTAAAAACATCTGTGGATTATTGTGATTTTTCACTTGAACCTCACTTTGTCCTTACTCCTTCCCTCCCTCCTCCCCACCCCCCCACTTTTTCATTAGGGTGTTACTAATAGTGTTGAGCCACCCCCGTAGTGTTCGAGTTCGGTTCGGTTCGTCGAACACCCGTGTGTTCGCCGAACTGTTCGTCGAACTGTTCGTCGAACATCTTCGAACACCGTTAAAACCAATGGCAAGCAAACAAAAACACATAGAAACACATAGAAAACACCTTCAAAGGTGTCCAAAAGCTGACAAACTGCTCAGAAGACACAACTAACACATGGAAAAGTGACAAGTACATATAGTCATGAGAAAAGAAAAGAGGTGGAGGAGTAAAAGGAGGGGGAGACACAGATATAGGCATGTCATGCCCTTCTAAAATCCAAAAAGTGAGAAGCCGACACGTTCAGTCCGCTCCTGCCCGTGCCACCTCCGTGTCGCCGGGTTTGTGCCAGAGCCGCGGTGAACCCTGACAGCCAGCCCCCCTCTCCCAATACTGGTGCCTGTCCGCTGGTGGGTCGAGCGAGCCCCCCTGTGGTGGAGGCAGCTCTAAGCTTTTTAATTTAAATTGTCTCTCTAATTTGAATGAATACACTTTAAATCCATTTACAAGGATCTATTGGAGGGCAAGTCTCATGCCAGCAGCCGCGTAATTCCAGCTCCAGTAGCGTCCACTAAAGCTGCTGCAGTTAAAAAGCTTTTATAAGGATCGAGCTCGGCTGTCCACCGCAAGGCATCCTACTGCCAGTCCCAGACCCTATGCCTTGGGGTGCCTCCTGATGCTCTTCACTGAGTATCCCGTGGTCCCGAAGCATTTCCTTTGAAAAAATTAAGTGTCCAAACTACAGGTGGTGTAGCTTGCTTAACAGCCGGGATAATCCGCTGACTAGCAGACACTGCTACTAGGCACAAAGTATTTCCTGGGCTAGATGCAGTTAAAAATTTGTAATTAGATACTCTCGTTGGATGCTGAGAAAGCATTCCATAGAGTCTCCTGGCACGCCATATATGATTCTCTTAAAAAGCTTGGGGTAGGGGTCTAGGGGACCCTTTTATAGCCCTGTATCGCAATACGTCACCTAGGCTGAAGATAAATGGAACTGTAGCACCCTGAGGGCTCGGTTGCTACAGAGGTATTGCACCTCACCCAGAGGTGTGATATCTCACTCTCAGGTAAGGATGGAGTGTGGATCAGGACCCGACACCTGCATGCATTACACCACATTGCCGTGGGGCAGGGCGACCAATATGCCCCTGAGATGGGCACGACAGTCCCTGTCCCCGGCTGGAGTGGGGGGAGGGAACACTGAGGAAGGGGAACCCTGTAGTGCAGGAGCAGGGAGGAAGCAGTTCCTGGGTGCATTGAGAAGGGAGTATAAAAGGTGGGCACCATCTTAGTTCAGTGCAGAGAAGTCTGAGCAGAAGTGGCAGGGAGCAGGGGCTCTGCATGAGCTCTGCTCCGGAGGCGGGCCTAGTAACAGAGGCCCAGGCCTGGAAGAGGGAGAAGGAAGGAAGAGGAGCGGAGAAGGCTCCAGGAACGAGGAACGAAGGGATCCCAGGGGTGCGGACGGGCGAGTCGCCACCGCACGCCCGAATCCACCTGCATGGAGGGGTCAGGCCAAAAGGGGAGACCGGTCCCCGAAACTGGTGGAGGCAGGAAACGACCCTCAGCTAGAAACCGGAGGCTGTGACATTTTATGTGGCGCAGCCCCTCGCTACACCCGCTAGGAGGGCAGCACATAGGGTCAGGGAAACTGGCGCCAAGTTTACCAAGAGGAGGCCCGAGGCAGCCGGACAGAAGGGTTGGTAAGAAAGGCCAGACAAAGGACACACAAAGGGGGTCCTGTGAAGCGCTCCAAAGTTATCTGGGAGTTGTCTGAGCCCCTCACCTGGTGAGCACAGTACGACGTGGGCAGCCGTTACCTGCAGACGTGGTCTGGATAATAAGAACTGTGAGTAAAGGCCCTGGACTGCATCACTGACTCCGTGCCGTTACTGCTGCTGCCCTGCACCATCACCCCCATCCTCCGCATACACTGCCCTGAGGCTATACTCCTCCCGTGGGGAGTTATGCTACGCTCTGCTGCACCCACAACACCAGCCTCAGCGGTCTGCCCTGCAGCGGCGGTTCACTCTGACCGCAATCCACGGGTGGCGTAGTCGGACATTTAAACATCAAAACCACATAAATAGTTCGGCCACTGGTTTGACCACCCTGAGCCACGGAACCGGGTCGCCGCCACGAAGACTACAACCACCAGCATCCACCAAAAAGGGTCCGGCTCCGGGTGTCCCAAGGCCCAGGGGATGCATCAGAACATTTTCATCACCTTTCACAATCACCAATGGGACAAGGCAGGGATGTCCTCTGTCCCCTCTCTTATACATCCTAGTGACGGAGCACCTGCTCTCATCAATTCGCCATAACCCCAATATTAGGTGGATTGAGGTGGGAGGCACCGAGTACAAGTGCTCTCTATTTGCTGATGATGTACTAGTATATATCACTCAATCACATATATCCATCCATGCTGTTATGGCTGAAATAGATCACTTTGTTACATGGTCAAATTTTAAAATCAATGCAGCGAAGTCTGAGGCCCTCGATGTCTCCCTCCCCAAATCCATATAGGATTCCATCCAGTCCAACTTTCCCTTTGCCTGGCCCTCACAGGGTATCAAATACTTAGGAATTCCTATTCATAGAGACCTCTCCCATCTATGTTATCTTAATTTTGGGCCCTTTATTGAACAACTCCATACAGACCACGGTTGGCAAGTTAGAACTGTAAGATTCACTACGTGAACCACTGGTGTTTTGTGGAAAAGCACATGTACACTGTGTTCCAAATTATTATGCAAAAAGTGTTTAGGAGTGATAAGGGAAGAATTTGTTTGTTTGTCAGTTAAACTCATTGATGGTGATGTGTGTCAGGGCTCTTTATATCACTGTAAGCAATTGCAGACACCTGTGCTAATTAGTTTGGCAGGTGTGTCCAATGAAAGGCAAGACTACTTAAGAAGGCTGTCTCACATTATTAAGCAGCCTACATTTTCTGCCAAAATGGGAAAGAAAAAGGATGTGTCGGCTGCTGAGAAGCAACAAATTGTGGAGTGTTTAGGTCAAGGCATGACTACAATCAACATTGTGCGATGATCAGGATGAAGTGTCTTGGCAATCAAGAAGTATGTAGCTGATTCACAGTACACACGTGTACGTGCTGATAAGGGCAAATTGAGGAATCTTTCCTACAGGCAATTACGTCAGGTTAAAAGAGCAGCGGCAAAAAAGCCTTGTCATAGCAGCAGACAAGTTTTTGAAGCTGCTGGTGCCTCCAACGTCCCCCGAACAACAAGATGCAGGGTCCTTCAGAGGTTTGCAGCTGTGCATATGCCATCCTGTCGACCTCCTCTATCCACTTCACACAAGCAGAAACGGCTCCAGTGGGCCAAACATTACATGAAGACTGATTTCAAAACTGTTTTGTTCACGGATGAGTGCTGTGCAGCGCTCGATGGTCCAGATGGATGGAGTGGAGGATGGCTGGTTGATGGACACCCCACGCAAACACGGCTACAGCGCCAACAAGGAGGAGGTGGAGTAATGTTTTGGGCTGGAATCATGGGGAGAGAGATTGTCGGCCCCTTTAGGATCCCTGAAGGCGCTAAAGATAAACTCCATAATGTATGTGGATTTTCTCAAACAGCACTTCCTGCCATGGTTCAAGAAGAAGAACCATGTATTTCACAGCAAGATCATTTTTTGCATGATAATGCACCATCTCATGCTGCACATAAAACATCTGCATCTCTGGCTGATATGGGCATAAAAGGGGACAAACTTATGGTGTGACCCCCATGCTCCCCTGACCTCTACCCCATTCAGAACCTCTGGAGCATCATCAAAAGGAGTGTCTATGATGGCGGGAGGCAGTTCACATCTAAGCAACAGCTCTGGGAGGGTATTCTGTCCTCATGCAAAACAATTGAAGCAGAAACCATCCAAAACCTGACAAATTCAATGGACGAGAGAGTTCAGAAGCTCCTTTCGAACAAGGGGTCCTATGTGAAAATGTAACATCACCTAGAATAAAGTTTTGAGTTGAAAACTGTTTGATTTCAGTTTCTAATAACCTGCTAATGCTTATAATTTCAAAAATGACCATTTTTTTGGTCTTTATTAAAATGAAAAGGTTGATCGAAAAGTTTGGGGGATCTAAGAGTGTGGCAACCCAGTAGTCAGGATTACTTCGAATTCTGACAATATGAGGGTCATTTTGCAGGTAGTGCAGCAAGAAGGCACTTATGTGTCTTGCGCATCTCGGAGCCCCAAAATTATTTTTCGGGCTAGATGCAGCTAAAAATTATTATTAACTTGAAATCTGGTGGAGCTTAGTATAGATGGGCTACTAGGATCAGTGCTGCACACTGCTACAAAGCCCAAATTATTTTCCAGTCAAGATACAGATAAACATGATTAGTAATTTGAAAGCTTAAAACGGTTGGTAGGGTGATTTTAACCAATCATCAAGCTTTTACTCTCCCCAGGATGACACAGGGGTAGAAAAGTCATTTCGGATCCATGATTTGTTCATCTTTATGAACGTGAGTCTGTCTACATTATCAGTGGAGAGCCGCGTGCGCTTATCTGTCAGCACACCACCAGCAGCGCTGAACACACGTTCAGACAGAACGCTGGCTGCGGGGCATGACAAGATCTCCAAGGCGTAAGTGGCTAGCTCCGGCCATTTATCCAGATTGGAAGCCCAAAAAGAGCAAGGGTCCAGTGACACAGTCATGGCTTCAATGTTTACTTGGAGATACTCCTGTACCATCGTCTCTAGGCGTTGACTATGTGTCAGACTTCTTGTCTCCTGTGGCCTTGCAAAGGATGGGCTAAAAAAGTGGTGAAATGATTCCTCAAAATTGATGTTACCAGCAGATACTGTGGTTCTGTTACGGTTTGAGTGCTGAACACTTGACGGTCCCACGGTTGGCAAGTTGGAACTGTGAGATTCACTACGTGCACCACTGGTGTTTTGTGGAAAAGCACATGTAAGATTCTGCAACAGTCTCTGCTGATACTCCTGCATGCGTGCATCCCTTTCTATGGCAGGAATAATTTCTGCAAATTTACTTTTGTACCGGGGATCTAACAGTGTGGCAACCCAGTAGTCAGGATTATTTCTAATTCTCACAATTCGAGGGTCATGTTGCAGGTAGTGCAGCAAGAAGGCACTCATGTGTGTTGCGCATCCAGGAGCACCAAGTCCCTGTTGTGTTGGTGGCGAGGTAACAATCATGCTTCCTTCCTCTGTCCTCTCCCCCCAACCTCGCACAACAGAAATGTGATCAAGGTCTCCCTCATCTGATGAGTCTTCCATCAGTTCGTCCTCCACTTCTTCCTGGGCTCCTGCACCTTCCTCACTAGTTTGGCTGCCACCATGCGCCCTGGTAAAACCATCTCCCCCACCCTCACATGCCTGCCGCCTTGGTGCTGCCGACCGTCTGGACCTTGCAGATGTTAGCCCTTCCGCATACAACTCCTCCTTCTCTACTTCCTCCACCTCCTCTTGTGCCACCACCTGACTCCGAATTCTGTTTAACATGTGCTCCAGCATGTAAATCACCGGAATAGTCATGCTGATAATGGCATCGTCAACACTAAACATCTTCGTCGCCATTTCAAAACTGTGCAGAAGGGTGCATAGGTCCCTGATCTGAGACCACTCCTCCAGCGTGATTTGCCCCACCTCCGGATCTCGTTGGCCCAGGCTATACATCAGAACGTATTGCACCAGGGCTTGTCGGTGCTGCCACAGTCGCTGCAACATGTGCAGAGTTGAATTCCACCGGGTAGGCACATCGCATTTTAGCCGGTGAAGTGGCAGGCCCAACAACTTCTGTAGAGATGTAAGTCGCTGAGCTGCGGGATGCGAACGGCGGAAGTGAGCACACAGCGACCGTGCCCTCTGCAGAAGGCCATCTAGTCTGGGATAGTGGGCTAAAAATTGCTGGACAACCAGGTTCAACACGTGAGCCATACAAGGCACGTGTGTGACATTGCCCCGGCGAAGGGCCGCACCCAGGTTTGCAGCATTGTCGCACACGGCCTTCCCTGGTTTCAGGTCCAGTGGAGACAACCATTCATGAAATTGGTTCTCCAGAGCTGACCACAAGTCCTCAGCTGTGTGACTCACATTTCCCAGACATTTCAAAGTAAAAACCACCTGATGACGTTGAGCCCTACTGCCAGCATAGTAAGGAGGTGTGCAGGATCCCTTCTGCGCAGTTAGAAAGCTTGTGGCATGACCAGACAGGCTTTGGGTGCAGGTGGAAGACCGAGAGGAGGTTGAGGAGGCAGAAGCAGTGGAGGAACTTTGACATAAAGAGGATTGACGCACAACTCGTGGGGACGGCAAGACTTGGACAGCAGCCCCTTGTCCTGCTGTCACCATAGTTACCCAGTGCCCAGTCAGCGACATGTAACGCCCCTGTCCATGCCTACTCGTCCAAGTGTCTGTGGTGAAATGCACCCTGTCACACACAGTTTCTCAAAGAAGCGGTGATGTTGTGTGCGGCATGCTGGTGGAGCGCAGGCACACCTTTCTTTGAGAAGTAGTGCCGACTGGGCATCTGGTACTGGGGCACTGCGACGGACATAAGGTCTCGAAAATCCTCTGTGTCCACCAGGCGGAAAGGCAGCATTTCTGTAGCCAAGAGCTTGCAGATGGTGAAATTCAACCTCTTAGCTTTCTCATGGCTAGGAGGAAATGGTCTTTTACTTGTCCACATCTGAGGGACCGAGGGCTGGCTATTGTGCTTAGACGGGGTTGATAAGGGTGTCCCCGGCAAACTGACGGTCTGTGAGGAAGATGCAGGCGGACATGTTAGGTTGCCTTGATCCAAAGGTGGTGCTATCGTTTGTCGGACAGCGCTCAACACCAGCTGGTGTTACCACCTACAAAGAAAATGATGACCTGCCAATCACGCTGGCTGTTGCGGGTAAAGAGGTGGCAGGTCTGCGCCCCAAAACAGGTGTGACTGCTGTCCCCCCAGTCACAGAGGATGAAGAGGCCGCGGATGCACAAGATATGGCAGACGGTGGTTGGCCCGGCTGGCTAGGCCGCATTGTAGCACAGTGAGCTTCCCACTGCAACTTATGCTTCATGTCCATGTGCCGGTTCATGCATGAAGTACTCAAACTATGTATTTTTTGGCCTCTACTTAGCTTTTGCTGACAAATGTTACAGATAACACGAGTTGGGTCATCTTTATCAATCTGAAAAAATGCCCAGGCTATGCAAGGCTTAGCACTCATGCGACCTGAAGAGCCACCACGGCTTGTGGTGAGAGGCAGAGTTGTGTTTGAGGATGCAGTTGTTGACGTGCTTCCAGTACTACGTCTCTGTCCAGGAAGGCGCAACCTGACCTCGTCGTCACTAGCATCTTCCTCCACCTCCTCTGCTGACCTCATCTCTTGGCTGACTGTGGGTTGACAGTAAGTGGGATCTCCAACCTCATCATCATCACCCTGTGCGTTATCACACCCGTCGTCCTCAGAGCCAACCTGTTCCTGCCCTGACAAAAAAATAAAGTTGTCGCTCCAATCAGGTATTTGAGTCTCATCATCGTCTTCCTCATTGTCTCCACCAACAGAAGTTACAGTTTGGGAATGAGGGTCTACATTATGGTCAGAACCTTCTGCGTCTGGTCCTGGATCCGATTCATAAAGATTCTGGGCATCAGTGCAGATCATTTCCTCGTCTGGATTCACAGAAGCGCTGGAGTCGACCTCTGATTCCCAGGCTATAGTATGAGTAAACAGCTCTGCAGACTCAACCATCTGTTCTACCTCATACTCAGACGGGCAGCTGGAGATTTGGGAGCTGTGAGGAAGCAAGTGCGATTGGGGTGACACATTTGAGGACTGGAGTATTTGTGATGTTGAAGTTGATGTGGAGATGAGCCCACTTAAAGGAGCACTTGATATCCGTTGAAGCACCTGCTGTTTTTGTGCCTCATCTGGAATTTGTAGCGATTGGCGTGGCCGTAAGAAAGGGATCTTATCACATTGTCCGCTAAAAGAAGTAGACATTTTAGTTTGGCTGGAAGATGGTCTATCTTCTGCAGATGTTACTGTTGCTTTAACACCTACCCCACGGACACAACCTTTTTTCCCCTTCCCAACACGCCTATTCCCCTTTCCACCAGCAGCAGGCCTTTTTCCACTCATTTTGGTGGTTAACTAATTCACAACTCTGGAGTTGTTTGCACAAAAAACAATGGATGGGAACCGAGCAGAGCTGAGTGGCCAAACTGTGGTATTAGGCCAAAACTATTGGCTGGGTTAGATGCAGAAAAAAATTATATTCAATTTGCAACCTGATGGAGGTCAGTATAGATGGACTAATAGAGAAAGTCCCACACACAGCTAGAAGCCCAAATATTTTTTCAGAGGTAGATGCAGAAAAAAAATATATTCAGTTTGCAACCTGATGGAGGTCAGTATAGATGGACTAATAGAGAAAGTCCCACACACTGCTAGGAGGCCAAATATTTTTTCAGAGCTGGATGCAGATAAAAATTATTTTTAATTTGCAACCTGATGGAGGTCAGTATAGATGGACTAATAGAGAAAGTCCCACACACTGCTAGAAGGCCAAATATTTTTTCAGAGCTAGATGCAGACAAAAAATTATTTTCAGTTTGCAACCTGATGGAGGTCAGTATAGATGGACTAATAGAACAAGTCCCACACACAGCTAGAAGCCCAAATATTTTTTCAGAGGTAGATGCAGAAAAAAATTATATTCAGTTTGCAACCTGATGGAGGTCTGTATAGATGGATTAATAGAACAAGTCCCACACACAGCTAGAAGCCCAATATTTTTTCAGAGGTAGATGCAGAAAAAAAATATATTCAGTTTGCAACCTGATGGAGGTCAGTATAGATGGACTAATAGAGAAAGTCCCACACACTGCTAGAAGGCCAAATATTTTTTCAGAGCTGGATGCAGATAAAAATTATTTTTAGTTTGCAACCTGATGGAGGTCAGTATAGATGGACTAATAGAGAAAGTCCCACACACTGCTAGAAGGCCAAATATTTTTTCAGAGCTGGATGCAGATAAAAATTATTTTTAATTTGCAACCTGATGGAGGTCAGTATAGATGGACTAATAGAGAAAGTCGCACACACTGCTAGAAGGCCAAATATTTTTTCAGAGCTAGATGCAGACAGAAAATTATTTTCAGTTTGCAACCTGATGGAGGTCAGTATAGATGGACTAATAGAACAAGTCCCACACACAGCTAGAAGCCCAATATTTTTTCAGAGGTAGATGCAGAAAAAAAATATATTCAGTTTGCAACCTGATGGAGGTCAGTATAGATGGACTAATAGAGAAAGTCCCACACACTGCTAGAAGGCCAAATATTTTTTCAGAGCTAGATGCAGACAAAAAATTATTTTTAATTTGCATCCTGATGGAGGTCAGTATAGATTGTAACGGGTCTGGGAGGCGGAACCTCTGAGCTACTATACAAGGGAGCGGTCCTTGTAAGGGAGCGGGTGGCGACCAGGGAAGACGGGCAGGCAGTCACAGCAGGTGACCGGGACAGTCTCTGAGTGAACGGGCTGGAGGTCACGGCAAGTGACCGGGGCAGTCTCTGGATGAACGGGCAGGAAGTCACGGCAAGTGACCGGGGCAGTCTCTGGATGAACGGGCAGGAGGTCACGGCAAGTGACCGGGGCAGTCTCTGGGTAAAGGGTAGGTACGACCTGTGATGGCAGAGCCTCCAGGTAGGCTAGCAGGCAGATGGTTGATGTGTGCTCCCAGGTGAGCAAGCGAGAGTCTCTGGAATGGCAGGTGGTCACAGCACGTGACGGCGGAGCCTCCAGGTAGGCTAGCAGGCAGGTAACAGGTGTGCGCTCCCAGGTGAGAGGGCAGGAGTCTATGGAATGGCAGGTGGTCACAGCACGTGACGGCGGAGTCTCCAGGTAGGCTAGCAGGCAGGTAACAGGTGTGCGCTCCCAGGTGAGCGGGCAAGAGTCTCTGGAATAGCAGGTGGTCACAGCACGTGACAGCGGAGCCTCCAGATAGGCTAGCAGGTAGGTAGCAGATGTGCGCTCCCAGGTGATCGGGCAAGCTGGTCCATAGACAGACTGACAGGAGTTGGAGGGCAGACCGTCGGACCTCAGGCTAGCAGGCAGGTAGCAGAGGAGCGCTCCCAGGTGATCGGGCAAGCTGGTCCTTAGACAGACTGACAGGAGTCGGTAGGCAGACCGTCGGACCTCAGGCTAGCAGGCAGGTAGCAGAGGAGCGCTCCCAGGTGAGCGGGCAAGCTGGTCCTTAGACAGACTGACAGGAGTCGGTAGGCAGACCGTCGGACCTCAGGCTAACAGGCAGGTAAGCAGAATATCAGGCAGGAATCAGACAGCAAACTGGCAGGAATCTGGCAGGTAACTGGCAACGGGACCTGAGGGCTGAAGCAGAGTAGTGAACAGTGCAACAACATTGCTCGGGCACCTCCATTTTGGAGGAGGTGCCTTATATATGGTGAAGTCCTCCGGCCATTGGCCGGGGACTCCTTAGGACGGCGCGCGCGGCCCCTTTAAGAGGGAGGGAGCGCGCGCGCGCGCGCCCTAAGCACAGTGGCCGGGAAGGAGCGCGCGCTGCCAGCAGAGTGGGAGGAGGACGCCGGGCTCGGAGCAGAGGGGTGAGGGGAACAGCGTCCCTGCCTAGCAGAGGGCAGGGACGCTAGCACTACAGTACCCCCCCCTTTAGGCCCCCCCTTTTTTAGGCCAGAGAGAAATTTAGCTAGGATGAGAGGGGCATGGATGTTCTCCCGGGGCTCCCACGTTATCATTTCAGGACCAAACCCCTTCCAATCTACTAGAAAAAAGGTCTTCCCTCTTACCCTTCTGGTGGCCTGAATGTTCTCTACCTCAAATTCGTTTTCAGCGGAAACCGGAGCAGGAGGCGTACCTGTAGACTTGGAAAAAGAGTTAAGTACCACAGGTTTGAGGAGAGATACATGGAAGGAGTTAGGGATCCGCAAGTTGGCCGGGAGTTTCAATTTATAGGCCACCGGGTTGATCTGACTGATGACCTCCAGAGGACCGATGAACCGAGGCCCTAACTTATAGGAAGGAATCTTGAGCCGGACATACTTGGACGAGAGCCAGACCTTATCCCCTGGACGGAATTGAGGAGGATCCAGACGTTTTTTGTCAGCATGTCTTTTCATACGCTCGGATGACAGAAGGAGTGCGGATCGGGTACTCTCCCATATGGAGGAAAATTTGTTAACAAGAGATTCCGCAGCCGGATTGTCCACCGAGGTGGAGACGGGAAATGGGATCCGAGGATGCTGACCGAAGACAACAAAAAACGGGGATTTGGAGGAAGATTCGCTCTCGTGATTGTTGTAAGAAAATTTGGCCCATGGCAGGAGATCCACCCAGTCTGAATGGTGGGCATTAACGAAGTGCCGGAGGTAACTGGTCAGGTTCTGATTGATCCGCTCCACTTGACCATTAGACTGTGGGTGGTAAGCGGAGGAGAAGTCCAGGGTGACGTCTAGCAGTTTACAAGTGGCTCTCCAGAAGCGTGAGGTGAACTGTACCCCACGATCCGACACGATGTGGAGGGGCAGGCCATGAAGACGGAAGATGTGGCGGATAAAGTCTTTAGCCAGCTCGGGTGCAGACGGGAGGCCTGGCAGGGGCACGAAATGAGCCATCTTGGAAAAGCGGTCAGCGACCACCCAAATGACCGTACAACCGGCAGAGACGGGGAGATCAGTTATAAAGTCCATTGCTATATACTGCCAGGGGGCAGCAGGTACTGGGAGCGGAAGGAGGCGACCGGCTGGCAGATGTCTCGGAACCTTGTTGCGGGCGCAGGACACACAGGCAGAAACAAAGTCTATTACGTCCTTGTGCAGGGTAGGCCACCAGTAGTGCCGGGTAATAAGCTGGAGGGTCTTTTTCTGACCGGCGTGGCCAGCTAGTTTAGACGAGTGACCCCAGTGTAGGATCTTCTCCCGATCAGGTACTGATACGAACGTCTTACCGGGAGGGAGACGATTTAGACTCATGGGAGCCACCTGCATTACTCTGGCGGGATCGATGATGTGTTTCGGTTCCTCCTCGAGATCAGACACCAGAAAGGATCGGGACAAGGCGTCCGCCTTGATGTTTTTGTCAGCCGGGCGAAAATGAAGAATAAAATCAAAGCGAGCAAAAAACAAGGACCACCGAGCTTGGCGCGGGTTAAGTCTCTGGGCATGCTGGAGGTAAGCCAAGTTCTTGTGGTCAGTGTAAATTATTACCGGGTGAAGAGCCCCTTCGAGCAGGTAACGCCACTCCTCCAATGCCAGCTTGATGGCCAATAACTCTCGATCTCCTATGGAATAGTTGCGCTCAGAAGAGGAGAAGAGTTTGGAGAAGAAGCCACAAGTTACCATTCTCCCGGAAGATGATTTTTGGGTAAGTACCGCTCCGGCTCCAGAGGAGGAGGCGTCAACCTCCAGGAAGAACTGCTTGTTGCCATCTGGGCGATGCAGCACCGGGGCGGAAGAGAAGGCCTGTTTTAAGGTAAGAAAGGCCTCCTCTGCTTCGGGCGGCCACTCTCTGGGATTAGTGCCTTTACGGGTGAGCGCGGAAATTGGGGCAGTCCGGGAAGAGAAGTGCGGAATGAAGAGGCGGTAGTAGTTGGCGAAGCCCAGGAACCGCTGAATGGCCTTCAACCCCTCCGGTCGGGGCCATTTCTCGATTGCAGACAGTTTCTCTGGATCCATTCGAAGGCCGGTCTGAGAAATAATGTAGCCCAAAAACGGAAGCGAGGTCTGCTCAAAGAGGCACTTCTCATATTTAGCGAAGAGGTGATTCTGCCTGAGCCTGAGCAGGACCTGACGAACGTCTCTCCGGTGAGTCTGGAGATCCGGAGAGAAGACCAAGATGTCGTCCAGGTACACCACTACGCAGGAGTAGAGAAGGTCCCGGAAGATGTCATTGACCAACTCTTGAAAGACGGCAGGAGCGTTACAGAGACCAAAGGGCATTACCAGATATTCATAGTGGCCGTCCCGGGTGTTGAATGCAGTCTTCCATTCATCCCCTTGACGGATACGGACCAGGTTGTACGCCCCACGGAGGTCCAGTTTGGTGAAGATTCTAGCCCCCCTCAGACGATCAAATAATTCTGGAATGAGTGGAAGGGGGTACTTATTCTTCACCGTGATCTGGTTAAGGCCTCTGTAGTCTATTCAGGGACGGAGAGAGCCGTCCTTCTTTTTTACGAAAAAGAAGCCTGCTCCCGCCGGGGAGGTAGATTTCCGGATGAATCCTCTGGCCAAATTCTCCTCAATATATTCGGACATCGACCGGTTCTCAGCAGCGGACAATGGGTAAATACGCCCACGGGGAGGCGTAGTACCGGGTAACAGGTCGATAGGACAGTCGTATGGTCTATGAGGGGGTAATGTCTCTGCCTCCTTTTTATTAAAGACATCAGCAAATGACCAATAGGGAATCGGAAGTCCAGGTAGATTAGTTGGGGTAGGAGAAGGACGGGCGGGATGAACAGGAACCAAACAAGTCTTATGACAGTCCTGTCCCCAGCGAAGGACTTCTCCGGTCTGCCAGTCAAGCACGGGTGCATGTCTCTGGAGCCAAGGTAGACCTAGTAAGAGGGCGTGAGAGAGTCCAGGCAGAACATGAAAAGAGATGCTCTCAGAATGCAGCATTCCCACCTGCAGAGTTACGGATTCGGTGATGAGTTGGATGGGATGTGGTAAGAGGCCCCCATCCACAGCAGCGACAGATAATGGTATAGCCAGAGGTTTGGTGGGAATGCGGTATTTTTCTACCAGGGCCTGTGAAATAAGATTCCCGACCGCTCCAGAGTCAAGTTGAGCCAGTTCGAAATAACGATTCTTCCCGCAGATAATTGCGACTGACAGCAGCAGAGATGGAGAGGATTTATTCTTGTCTAGGTCGACCTCTCTGAGCGAACCTAGACACAGGCGTTTCCCGACCTCTCTGGGCAGGTACGGATCCGGTGCTCCTTACTGCCACAGTAGAAGCAGCTCCCCTCGGCACGGCTTAAGTCCTGACGGGTTTTGACCATCTTGGTCTGGTCGACCTGCATAGGCTCAGGAGAGTGTACCTGGGGAGAAACGGAGGGAGTGACGGATTTCTGAAAAGTAGGAGCTAGACGTGGAAACCTCCTCTCACGGGTGACTTCTTTGGCACGCTCCTGGAACCGTAGGTCAATCCTGGTGGCAAGAGTTATTAGGTCATCGAGAGTGGTAGGAATGTCTCGACCGGCAAGTTCATCTTTAATACGGCTGGACAGACCTTCCCAGAAGACAGATACCAGAGCGTCATTATCCCAGGCCAGCTCCGAGGCAAGGGTACGGAACCGTATGGCATATTGGCCCACGGTGAGACTTCCCTGACGGAGGCGTAGCAGAGATGACGCGGATGAGGTCTTCCGTCCAGGTTCGTCGAAGACTTTCCGGAAAGACGTGAGAAAGGCAGGCAAGTCGGACACCAGGGGGTCTCCTCTCTCCCATAGAGGATTTAGCCAGGCCAGGGCCTCCCCGGTGAGATGGGACATGATGAAGGCAATTTTGGCCCGGTCGGAGTTAAACTGGTGGGACAGGAGTTCAAAGTGCAGGGTGCACTGATTTATAAAGCCTCGAGCCTGAGCGGAGTCGCCTCCGAAGCGAGGAGGTGCGGAAAGCCGGGGTCCGGGGTAGGATACCATAGTATTGGTGGGCAGCGGAGCTGCCGGATTGCGAGTCATGGCTCTGGCGGTGGTTGCTGGTGGAGCAGTCAGAGTGTCCAGGCGAGTATTGACATTCCGCAGGTGACCCAGGATGGACTCCTGTTGGGACCTCTGACGGGACAGTTCATGACACAGGTCCGAGAGTGAGGGAGCTTGGGTGCCACCGGGTTCCATGGCCCGAGCAAACTGTAATGGGTCTGGGAGGCGGAACCTCTGAGCTACTATACAAGGGGGCGGTCCTTGTAAGGGAGCGGGTGGCGACCAGGGAAGACGGGCAGGCAGTCACAGCAGGTGACCGGGACAGTCTCTGAGTGAACGGGCTGGAGGTCACGGCAAGTGACCGGGGCAGTCTCTGGATGAACGGGCAGGAGGTCACGGCAAGTGACCGGGGCAGTCTCTGGATGAACGGGCAGGAGGTCACGGCAAGTGACCGGGGCAGTCTCTGGGTAAAGGGTAGGTACGACCTGTGATGGCAGAGCCTCCAGGTAGGCTAGCAGGTAGATGGTTGATGTGTGCTCCCAGGTGAGCAAGCGAGAGTCTCTGGAATGGCAGGTGGTCACAGCACGTGACGGCGGAGCCTCCAGGTAGGCTAGCAGGCAGGTAACAGGTGTGCGCTCCCAGGTGAGCGGGCAGGAGTCTCTGGAATGGCAGGTGGTCACAGCACGTGATGGCGGAGTCTCCAGGTAGGCTAGAAGGCAGGTAACAGGTGTGCGCTCCCAGGTGAGCGGGCAAGAGTCTCTGGAATGGCAGGTGGTCTCAGCACGTGACGGCAGAGCCTCCAGATAGGCTAGCAGGCAGGTAGCAGATGTGCGCTCCCAGGTGAGCGGGCAAGCTGGTCCATAGACAGACTGACAGGAGTTGGAGGGCAGACCGTCGGACCTCAGGCTAGCAGGCAGGTAGCAGAGGAGCGCTCCCAGGTGAGCGGGCAAGCTGGTCCTTAGACAGACTGACAGGAGTCGGTAGGCAGACCGTCGGACCTCAGGCTAGCAGGCAGGTAGCAGAGGAGCGCTCCCAGGTGAGCGGGCAAGCTGGTCCTTAGACAGATTGACAGGAGTCGGTAGGCAGACCGTCGGACCTCAGGCTAACAGGCAGGTAAGCAGAATATCAGGCAGGAATCAGACAGCAAACTGGCAGGAATCTGGCAGGTAACTGGCAACGGGACCTGAGGGCTGAAGCAGAGTAGTGAACAGTGCAACAACATTGCTCGGGCACCTCCATTTTGGAGGAGGTGCCTTATATATGGTGAAGTCCTCCGGCCATTGGCCGGGGACTCCTTAGGATGGCGCGCGCGGCCCCTTTAAGAGGGAGGGAGCGCGCGCGCCCTAAGCACCGTGGCCGGGAAGGAGCGCGCGCTGCCAGCAGAGCGGGAGGAGGACGCCGGGCTCGGAGCAGAGGGGTGAGGGGAACAGCGTCCCTGCCTAGCAGAGGGCAGGGACCCCGGCGCTACATAGATGGACTAATAGAGAAAGTCCCACACACTGCTAGAAGGCCAAATATTTTTTCAGAGCTGGATGCAGATAAAAATTATTTTTAATTTGCAACCTGATGGAGGTCAGTATAGATGGACTAATAGAGAAAGTCCCACACACTGCTAGAAGGCCAAATATTTTTTCAGAGCTGGATGCAGATAAAAATTATTTTTAATTTGCAACCTGATGGAGGTCAGTATAGATGGACTAATAGAGAAAGTCCCACACACTGCTAGAAGGCCAAATATTTTTTCAGAGCTAGATGCAGAAAAAAATTATATTCAGTTTGCAACCTGATGGAGGTCAGTATAGATGGACTAATAGAACAAGTCCCACACACAGCTAGAAGCCCAAATATTTTTTCAGAGGTAGATGCAGATAAAAATTATTTTTAATTTGCAACCTGATGGAGGTCAGTATAGATGGACTAATACAGAAAGTCCCACACACTGCTAGAAGGCCAAATATTTTTTCAGAGCTAGATGCAGACAAAAAATTATTTTCAGTTTGCAACCTGATGGAGGTCAGTATAGATGGACTAATAGAACAAGTCCCACACACAGCTAGAAGCCCAAATATTTTTTCAGAGGTAGATGCAGAAAAAAAATATATTCAGTTTGCAACCTGATGGAGGTCAGAATAGATGGACTAATAGAACAAGTCCCACACACTGCTAGAAGCCCAAATATTTTTTCAGAGGTAGATGCAGAAAAAAATTATATTCAGCTTGCAACCTGATGGAGGTCTGTATAGATGGATTAATAGAACAAGTCCCACACACAGCTAGAAGCCCAATATTTTTTCAGAGGTAGATGCAGAAAAAAAATGTATTCAGTTTGCAACCTGATGGAGGTCAGTATAGATGGACTAATAGAGAAAGTCCCACACACTGCTAGAAGGCCAAATATTTTTTCAGAGCTAGATGCAGAAAAAAATTATATTCATTTTGCAACCTGATGGAGGTCAGTATAGATGGACTAATAGAACAAGTCCCACACACTGCTAGAAGCCCAAATATTTTTTCAGAGCTAGATGCAGAAAAAAATTATATTCAATTTGCAACCTGATGGAGGTCAGTATAGATGGACTAACAGAATGATGCTATGCCCAAAAGATTTTACTTCACTAGGTGCAGTAAAAAAATTGGTATTCTATACACAGGTGGTATATCTTGCAACACAGATAGGCTACTCCACTGACTAACACACTCTGCAATAGGCCAGAAAGGATTAGCTTTGCAAGATTCAGTCAAATGCTGTGAAAAAAACTTGCACAGCACTGGCACAGACCTGCCTGGCAAAAACTGATAGAAACTGATGTAACCTAGTCCTGAAAAGGACTGCAATTACAATTAGTCTTTACTCCCACAATCTATCTATTTAAGAGCACAGACCTGCCTGATAAAAGTCGTAGGAAATGCTATAACCTAGTCCTTAAAAGGACTGCAATCACAACTATTCCCTACTCCCAAGCTATCTGTAGATTTGTGCGAAAATTGGCTTGAAATTAACAAGGTATAGCGCACACAGCAACAGCGGTGCCGTCTAACACGCAGCTGCAGCAGTGAGAAAATGGTGGCGACGGGAAAAATGGCTTGGTCTTATAGGGCAAGGACATGTGACATACACTGCCAATGACACATGCCCTTGCTTGTGTGAAAAAAGCACTTCGCTCCGTGTGTGCGCTGCTGATAGGCTGACAGATTGCACCTCCCCACTGTAAATGCGGGAAAGAGAAAAAAAAAATGGAGATCTTCAGATCTTCATTATTCCTGCAGAGATCCATCCCCTGCCCCTCCCCCCACCCCGCTGTACACTCAAACTGCGTATTAACATTAATTTTCATCATTACTGAGAAAAAATCCAGTTATGATTTTGGTGCACGAACAGTTATCGAACATAACCTCGAACAGCCGAATTTTTCTCAAATCGTTCGTGTTCGCCGAACGGCTCGAACACCGCCCAAAACAGCTCGAATTTGAGATTGGCGAACAGTTCGAGTAGAACAACACTCATCTCTAGTTACTAACTACTTTGCCTACACATGTGCATATGCATCTAAATTTATGGAAATATATATTTCCTCATTATTAATATTCATTCATGATCCCTAGGCTGAATTTTATCTAGTTTCCTGCTTATTTTAATGAGTTCTTTATTTTTTTTTTAAATTGTGTCTAATGTAATAAAAATTTATTTTTAAATGTAAGCATTTATCTCTTCATTTGCCAGGGCTAGCTTGCAGTTCTGGGACTTGTTTGTTTGATAACATGTGAACATGGCCTATCTTTAGCTAATGTTATAGTAACTTAGAGATTACCTTGGCGACCTTCCTTTGTGACCTCTCATACTATTATGTATCTTGCTTTGGAGTGATCTTTGTAGGTTGTAGGGAATTAGAGGTACACCTATCGGACGATGGCCGTTTCGCTCTTACTTGCGCTTCTACGGATCAGGATGATCATCATAACAAGCCTGATGCATTTTGGAAACAAGTCCTGTGGACGATGAGGTTAAAATAGAACTTTTTTGGCCACAATGATCAAAGGTATGTGTGGAGATAAAAGGGCACAGAATTTCAGGAACAGAACATTTCACCAATCATTAAAGGGGTTTTCCCATGAGCAAAAGTTCATTTTAATCAAAAGATCTTGGAATAATAATAAATCCCACAAATGAATGCATTTAAATAAAATGTTCCTGTGCTGAGATAATCTTATAAATGTGCCCCTGCTGTATACTGTGTAATGGCTGTGTCTGACCATACAGGAACATGGTCTGATCATACCACAGCTCCTGGCCAGGGGAGGAAGCAAAAGAGTATACAGACATTACAGCAGGGGATCACAGCTGATTCTTTCTATGAAGTAAAATATTGTTTAAAAACATGCAGGGAAATGTTTTACCTCACAAAAAGAATCAGCTGTAATCACCTGCTGTAATGTCTATATATTCTACACTGCCCAAGAGATGTGGCATGATCAGACCATGTTCCATACATGGTCAGACACAGCCATTACAAAGGGGAACATTTATAAGATTATCTCAGCACAGGAACAATTTATTTAAACACATCCAATTGTGGAAATTATCATTGTTCCAAGATCTATTTATTAAAATTAACTTTCGTTTGAGGGAAAACCCCTTAAAGCATGGTAGTGAATCAATCATGCCTTGGGGTTGTGTTGCAGTCAATGGAACATGGAACATTTCACGGGTAGAGAGAAGAATGAATTCAATGAAATTTCAACAAATTCTTCATGCAAAATTATCTCCATCTGTAAAAAAGCTGAAGTTGAAAGGAGGATTGCTTTTATAAATGGATAATGATCCTAAACACACTTTCAAATTCACAATAGACTACCTCAAAAGGTGCATTATTTGAACATCTTTGAAAATCTGTGGCTAGACCTCAAAAGAGCAGTGCATGAAAGAAGATCGAAGAATCTCACAGAGATTAAAACATTTTCCAAGGAAAATTCCCCAAACAAGAATTGTCTGTGATAATTTCAAAAGGTGGTGCTACTAGGTACTAACCATGCAGGGTGCCCAAACTTTTGCATCGGCCCATTTTCCTTTTTGTAATTTTTAAAATGTAAAAGATGAAAATATGTATAATTATTATTATTATTAGTATTATTATTATTATTATTATTATTTATCTTTAACTATAGGCCTTTTAGAGATAATTTCATCTTCAACTTGCTTTACTGTTCACAAAAACAATTCACCAGGTGTGCCAAAACTTTTACATGCCACTGTACAACATGAGCCCCCAAATAGCCTCCTATATACAGCATGAGCACCACTTAGCCTCCTATAGAAAACATGAGCCCCACATAACCACCTATATACAGTATGAGTATGAGCCCCACTTAGCCTCCCATATACAGTATGAGCCTCACATAGCCTCCCTTTATACAGTATGATCTCCACATACTCTGCTATATACAGTATGAGCACCCAAATAGCCTCCTATATACGCATGAGCCCCACATAGCCTCCTATGTAGAGCATGAACCCCACATAGCCACCTATTTACAATATGAGCCCCAAATAGCCTCCCATATACAGTATGAGCCCCAAATAGCCTCCCATATACAGTATGAGCCCCACATAGCCTCCCTATATACAGGATGAGCCCCACAAAGCTTCCCATATACATTATGAGCCCCCCATAGTCTCCAACATACAGAATAAGCTGCACATAGCCTCCTACAGTTGAAACCAGAAGTTTACATACATTATATAAAAAGACACATATGCATGCTTTTTTCAATATCTGACATGAAATCAGAAAAAAACTTTCCTTTCAGTCCTTTGGAAGTGCATTAAGCTGTAGGTTGGATTTCTGCTGTGAACCCCAGCTGTGCTTGGTATCACAGATCCTAGAAGGGTGTATTGATGGATTCCTCCACAAGAGGCCCCCCCAACCATTCACACATCTCCACCTTCCACCTCAGACCACCAGAGGGAGCCCGTTAGGGATAGATAAATAGGGAAGGTGGAGCCAGGCAGCAGTTGGTCTGGAGACGACAGTTGGTCTAGACTGGAGTCGACAGAGAGCAAACCTCTTGAGAGAGTTCCTGCAGCAGAAGCCTGTGAGAGGTTAGTCTGCGGTGGAGCACAGTCGAGACTCAGTTGTAGCTCAGAGAGGTGAGCTTTAGGTGTGCCGGCGCCATAAGATTGGTGAAGCGCGGCAAGCTGTCGTTAGTGTGAGTAGCCTAGAGAGGGCCCGAGTAGGCTGAAGGCGAGTAGAGATAGTTCATAGGGGGCAGAGAAGCTTAACTAGCTCACCCCGAAGAAGCAGCTACCGGACACCGGGTCTGAAGCTTACCGGAATCTCCATGACCCAGTAGGATAAACCGGAATCCCGGGAGAACTACAAGTACCAGGATCACTAAAGTGCTGATACGCAACAGAGCCAGGAGACACATAGGCCCCGTAAGTCGGGAGCGTGTAATCCAACAGAAGGCCCTACCACAAGGTCAGCCAGCGCAGGACAGAGACAAAGTTAGGCCTAGCTCCAGGCAGGTCAGAAACTTACTACGCAGAGTCAAGAAACAGGAGGCCCAAAACCCGCTCTTTGGGGAGGATCCGGACATACACCCTTCACCCTACAGTGCTCTGGGGAGTGCCTGAATTTCCATCAGTAAAAGGTACTGAAGTGACTATCGTGTCTGTCCCTGTTCTTGCTCTGACCCGGCGGGGTCTCTTCGTCCTGCTTCCCCCATTCATACACTGCCCTGAGGCCTAGCTCTACCTGTGGGGAGCTATGCCATCCAGCTGCCTTATCACCAGCCTCAGTGGACTGCACAGCGCTGGTGATCATCACCAGAAGCCACAGGTGGCGTCACGAACTCTTTTATAAACGTAACAAATCACCAACCCTTTTAAAGGAGAGGCCCAGGGTATGGGCCTGGGAGCCGACCACCGCGACATCCCTAAAGGCCAGGCTAAAGGCCCGAGTACCTAGTCATCCCCATCCCCCTGTGCTAGTCATCTCCTACTTGGCGTCACGAACAGGATTGCGTGCCTGCTGCAACGACGCCGTGTTTTGCCCGTTGCCACCGGGTACTGTGCGCCTTTATTCTGAACTGTGTACGTAAAGTTGTGGTGAAGGTTGCCGCCATTGTTGGGCCGTTGAGAGAGAAGAAGGGCGTAACCGCGGGAAAATAAGGGGCGTACCTGCAAAAGAGTGCGAAGTCCCGGACACGCCCCACGCCTCGACGTCAAATCAGGAAGTGCCAGGTCCTGCACGGAGTGTCGCTGAACGCTCTGACGTAGGACGCAAGCGACGCAAGGTCCTGAAGATAACCGTCACCTGCGGAGCTGCGGCCTACCGGAAAAAAAAACAGAAGGTAGGCCACGGTTAACTAGGGGGGCGCTAAGATGTCCGACGATCAGCAGAACGCCGACCTGCCGGTCAACGTTCCTGAAGTTCAACCCGCGCCCGATGATGAGCAGGCCGAAGCCGCCGCTCCACCAGCAGCGCCTGTAACACCCGTCATTCCTTTGACTTTACCGTACATTCCTGGAGCAAAGTGGCTCCCCCAGTACAACGGCAAACCAGATACCCTGTCTGGATTCAAACGGAAGATATGTGGTATCTTAGACATGTACTCTATGACCGGCAAACAAAGAGCCGCCGTTGTATTTAGAAAACTGACTGGTGCTGCGGAACGGGAAGTGGAAACATGGTCAGCCGCAGACCAGGAGTCAGTGTCCGCAATATTCCAAAAACTACAGACTGTATTTGAGGACCTTACTGAGGGGGATCTCCGGATGAGGTTCTACAGCTGCTCCCAACAACCAGAGGACAATGTTCGGGACTACGCCTGGCGTCTCCAAGGGGCCCTGCGGGCTCTGAACCTGATTAGTCCAACCAGCGTTGAGAATGAGAACAAAATGCTGAAGGAACAGTTTGTCCGGGGACTGAAGTCTCCAGAGGAGAGCAGGACTGTGCGTTGGTGGTCCCTGGATCATCCGGATGCCACCTTTGACAATCTTAAGGACATGGCAATAAAAGGACTGCAGCCCCTGGAAACAAATGCCATCCAACATTACCAGGGTGGGGCTACTCCAGTGCCTGCTACACCCACCTTATCCCCAGTGGCTGCTGAAGTTAAAGTCCCAGCAACGTCCCCTAAAGAACTGGACAGTCTGCGCTCTGAGGTGCGTCAGTTGAGCAAAACTCTGACCACTGTGCTGAGTGCTCTGCAGCTGCGGACGGAGCCCAAGGAAGGAGGGAAGATCCTGCTAGCCGATAGCCCTGAGGATGTCCCCTGGATGCGCAGGAGGAGGATGCCAACACCGCCCTCGCCGAGGACCAGTGACCAGCGCCGTCCACCGAGGGACCAGACCTGCTACCGCTGCTGCAAGACCGGACACCTCACCCAGAAGTGTCCTTTAAACGAGAAAACCCTGGGCCCGAGGGCTGACACCCAGGAGTAGACTCACCAGGCCCATCAGACTGGTACAACAGGTTCGTCGGAGGAAGACCTTTCCTGTCCATTGTACTGGAAGAGATCCCGACGCATGCCCTGCTGGACACAGGATCTCAGGTAACCATCATGCCTGACGTTCTCTACAAGAGGTTCTGGTTAGTGTTGAGCCACCCCCGTAGTGTTCGAGTTCGGTTCGGTTCGTCGAACACCCGTGTGTTCGCCGAACTGTTCGTCGAACTGTTCGTCGAACACCTTCGAACACCGTTAAAACCAATGGCAGGCAAACAAAAACACATAGAAACACATAGAAAACACCTTCAAAGGTGTCCAAAAGCTGACAAACTGCTCAGAAGACACAACTAACACATGGAAAAGTGACAAGTACATATAGTCATGCGAAAAGAAAAGAGGTGGAGGAGTAAAAGGAGGGGGAGACACAGATATAGGCATGTCATGCCCTTCTAAAATCCAAAAAGTGAGAAGCCGAGACGGCCAGTCCGCTCCTGCCCGTGCCACCTCCGTGTCGCCGGGTTTGTGCCAGAGCCGCGGTGAACCCTGACGGCCAGCCCCCCTCTCCCAATACTGGTGCCTGTCCGCTGGTGGGTCGAGAGAGCCCCCCTGTGGTGGAGGCAGCTCTAAGCTTTTTAATTTAAATTGTCCCTCTAATTTGAATGAATACACTTTAAATCCATTTACAAGGATCTATTGGAGGGCAAGTCTCATGCCAGCAGCCGCGTAATTCCAGCTCCAGTAGCGTCCACTAAAGCTGCTGCAGTTAAAAAGCTTTTATAAGGATCGAGCTCGGCTGTCCACCGCAAGGCATCCTAGTGCCAGTCCCAGCCCCTATGCCTTGGGGTGCCTCCTGATGCTCTTCACTAAGTATCCCGTGGTCCCGAAGCATTTCCTTTGAAAAAATTAAGTGTCCAAACTACAGGTGGTGTAGCTTGCTTAACAGCCGGGATAATCCGCTGACTAGCAGACACTGCTACTAGGCACAAAGTATTTCCTGGGCTAGATGCAGTTAAAAATTTGTAAGTAGATACTCTCGTTGGATGCTGAGAAAGCATTCCATAGAGTCTCCTGGCACGCCATATATGATTCTCTTAAAAAGCTTGGGGTAGGGGTCTAGGGGACCCTTTTATAGCCAAAATCACGGCCCTGTATCACAATACGTCACCTAGGCTGAAGATAAATGGAACTGTAGCACCGAGGGCTCGGTTGCTACAGACGTATTGAACCTCACCCAGAGGTGTGATATCTCACTCTCAGATAAGGATGGAGTGTGGATCAGGACCCGACACCTGCATGCATTACACCACATTGCCGTGGGGCAGGGCAACCAATATGCCCCTGAGATGGGCACGACAGTCCCTGTCCCTGGCTGGAGTGGGGGGAGGGAACACTGAGGAAGGGGAACCCTGCAGTGCAGGAGCAGGGAGGAAGCAGTTCCTGGGTGCATTGAGAAGGGAGTATAAAAGGTGGGCACCATCTTAGTTCAGTGCAGAGAAATCTGAGCAGAAGTGGCAGGGAGCAGGGGCTCTGCATGAGCTCTGCTCCGGAGGCGGGCCTAGTAACAGAGGCCCAGGCCTGCAAGAGGGAGAAGGAAGGAAGAGGAGCGGAGAAGGCTCCAGGAACGAGGAATGAAGGGATCCCAGGGGTGCGGACGGGCGAGTCGCCACCGCACGCCCGAATCCACCTGCGTGGAGGGGTCAGGCCAAAGGGGGAGACCGGTCCCCGAACTAGTGGAGGCAGGAAACGACCCTCAGCTAGAAACCGGAGGCTCTGACATTTTATGTGGTGCAGCCCCTTGCTCCACCCGCTAGGAAGGCACCACATAGGGTCAGGGAAACTGGCGCCAAGTTTACCAAGAGGAGGCCCGAGGCAGCCGGACAGAAGTGTTGGTAAGAAAGGCCAGACAAAGGACACACAAAGGGGGTCCTGTGAAGCGCTCCAAAGTTATCTGGGAGTTGTCTGAGCCCCTCACCTGGTGAGCACAGTACGACGTGGGCATCCGTTACCTGCAGACGTGGTCTGGATAATAAGAACTGTGAGTAAAGGCCCTGAACTGCATCACTGACTCCGTGTCGTTACTGCTGCTGCCCTGCACCATCACCCCCATCCTCCGCATACACTGCCCTGAGGCTATACTCCTCCCGTGGGGAGTTATGCTACGCTCTGCTGCACCCACAACACCAGCCTTAGCGGTCTGCCCTGTAGCGGCGGTTCACTCTGACCGCAATCCACGGGTGGCGTAGTCGGACATTTAAACATCAAAACCACATAAATAGTTCCGCCACTGGTTTGACCGCCCTGAGCCACGGAACCGGATCGCCGCCACGAAGACTACAACCACCAGCATCCACCAAAAAGGGTCCGGCTCCGGGTGTCCCAAGGCCCAGGGGGTGCGTCAGAACATTTTCATCACCTTTCACAATCACCAATGGGACAAGGCAGGGATGTCCTCTGTCCCCTCTCTTATACATCCTAGTGACGGAGCACCTGCTCTCATCAATTCGCCATAACCCCAATATTAGGTGGATTGAGGTGGGAGGCACCGAGTACAAGTGCTCTCTATTTGCTGATGATGTCCTAGTATATATCACTCAATCACATATATCCATCCCTGCTGTTATGGCTGAAATAGATCACTTTGTTACATGGTAAAATTTTAAAATCAATGCAGCGAAGTCTGAGGCCCTCGATGTCTCCCTCCCTAAATCCATATAGGATTCCATCCAGTCCAACTTTCCCTTTGCCTGGCCCTCACAGGGTATCAAATACTTAGGAATTCCTATTCATAGAGACCTCTCCCATCTATGTTATCTTAATTTTGGGCCCTTTATTGAACAATTCCATACAGACCACGGTTGGCAAGTTGGAACTGTGAGATTCACTACGTGCACCACTGGTATTTTGTGGAAAAGCACATGTAAGATTCTGCAACAGTCTCTGCTGATACTCCTGCATGCGTGCATCCCTTTCTATGGCAGGAATAATTTCTGCAAATTTACTTTTGTACCGGGGATCTAACAGTGTGGCAACCCAGTAGTCAGGATTATTTCTAATTCTCACAATTCGAGGGTCATGTTGCAGGTAGTGCAGCAAGAAGGCACTCATGTGTGTTGCGCATCCAGGAGCACCAAGTCCCTGTTGTGTTGGTGGCGAGGTAACAATCATGCTTCCTTCCTCTGTCCTCTCCCCCCAACCTCGCACAACAGAAATGTGATCAAGGTCTCCCTCATCTGATGAGTCTTCCATCAGTTCGTCCTCCACTTCTTCCTGGGCTCCTGCACCTTCCTCACTAGTTTGGCTGCTACCATGCGCCCTGGTAAAATCATCTCCCCCACCCTCACATGCCTGCCGCCCTGGTGCTGCCGACCGTCTGGACCTTGCAGATGTTAGCCCTTCCGCATACAACTCCTCCTCCTCTACTTCCTCCACCTCCTCTTGTGCCACCACCTGACTCCGAATTCTGTTTAACATGTGCTCCAGCATGTAAATCACCGGAATAGTCATGCTGATAATGGCATCGTCAGCACTAAACATCTTCGTCGCCATTTCAAAACTGTGCAGAAGGGTGCATAGGTCCCTGATCTGAGACCACTCCTCCAGCGTGATTTGCCCCACCTCTGAATCTCGTTGGCCCAGGCTATACGTCAGAACGTATTGCACCAGGGCTTGTCGGTGCTGCCACAGTCGCTGCAACATGTGCAGAGTTGAATTCCACCGGGTAGGCACATCGCATTTTAGCCGGTGAAGTGGCAGGCCCAACGACTTCTGTAGAGATGTAAGTCGCTGAGCTGCGGGATGCGAACGGCGGAAGTGAGCACACAGCGACCGTGCCCTCTGCAGAAGGCCATCTAGTCTGGGATAGTGGGCTAAAAATTGCTGGACAACCAGGTTCAACACGTGAGTCATACAAAGCACGTGTGTGACATTGCCCCGGCGAAGGGCCGCACCCAGGTTTGAAGCATTGTCGCACACGGCCTTCCCTGGTTTCAGGTCCAGTGGAGACAACCATTCATGAAATTGGTTCTCCAGAGCTGACCACAACTCCTCAGCTGTGTGACTCACATTTCCCAGACATTTCAATGTAAAAACCGCCTGATGACGTTGAGCCCTACTGCCAGCATAGTAAGGAGGTGTGCAGGATCCCTTCTGTGCAGTTAGAAAGCTTGTGGCATGACCAGACAGGCTTTGGGTGCAGGTGGAAGACCGAGAGGAGGTTGAGGAGGCAGAAGCAGTGGAGGAAAAATGACATAAAGAGGATTGACGCACAACTCGTGGGGACGGCAAGACTTGGACAGCAGCCCCTTGTCCTGCTGTCACCATAGTTACCCAGTGCCCAGTCAGCGACATGTAACGCCCCTGTCCATGCCTACTCGTCCAAGT
This sequence comes from Phyllobates terribilis, assembly GCF_046119375.1. NCBI lineage: Eukaryota > Metazoa > Chordata > Amphibia > Anura > Dendrobatidae > Phyllobates > Phyllobates terribilis. Next base: position 300,530,209 of record NW_027362771.1, read on the forward strand.
GTCTGTGGTGAAATGCACCCTGTCACACACAGAGTTTCTCAAAGAAGCGGTGATGTTGTGTGCGACATGCTGGTGGAGCGCAGGCACACCTTTCTTTGAGAAGTAGTGCCAACTGGGCATCTGGTACTGGGGCACTGCGACGGACATAAGGTCTCGAAAATCCTCTGTGTCCACCAGGCGGAAAGGCAGCATTTCTGTAGCCAAGAGCTTGCAGATGGTGAAATTCAACCTCTTAGCTTTCTCATGGCTAGGAGGAAATGGTCTTTTACTTGTCCACATCTGAGGGACCGAGGGCTGGCTATTGTGCTTAGACGGGGTTGATAAGGGTGTCCCCGGCAAACTGACGGTCTGTGAGGAAGATGCAGGCGGACATGTTAGGTTGCCTTGATCCAAAGGTGGTGCTATCGATGTCGGACAGCGCTCAAGACCAGCTGGTGTTACCACCTCCAAAGAAAATGATGACCTGCCAATCACGCTGGCTGTTGCGGGTAAAGAGGTGGCAGGTCTGCGCCCCAAAACAGGTGTGACTGCTGTCCCCCCCAGTCACAGAGGATGAAGAGGCCGCGGATGCACAAGATATGGCAGACGGTGGTTGGCCCGGCCGGCTAGACCGCATTGTAGCACACTGAGCTTCCCACTGCAACTTATGCTTCATGTCCATGTGCCGGTTCATGCATGAAGTACTCAAACTATGTATTTTTTGGCCTCTACTTAGCTTTTGCTGACAAATGTTACAGATAACACGAGTTGGGTCATCTTTATCGATCTGAAAAAATGCCCAGGCTATGCAAGGCTTAGCACCCATGCGACCTGAAGAGCCACCACGACTTGTGGTGAGAGGCAGAGTTGTGTTTGAGGATGCAGTTGTTGACGTGCTTCCAGTACTACGTCTCTGTCCAGGAAGGCGCAACCTGACCTCGTCGTCACTAGCATCTTCCTCCACCTCCTCTGCTGACCTCATCTCTTGGCTGACTGTGGGTTGACAGTAAGTGGGATCTCCGACCTCATCATCATCACCCTGTGCGTTATCACACCCGTCGTCCTCAGAGCCAACCTGTTCCTGCCCTGACAAAAAACTAAAGTTGTCGCTCCAATCAGGTATTTGAGTCTTATCATCGTCTTCCTCATTGTCTCCACCAACAGGAGTTACAGTTTGGGAATGAGGGTCTACATTATGGTCAGAACCTTCTGCGTCTGGTCCTGGATCCGACTCATAAAGATTCTGGGCATCAGTGCAGATCATTTCCTCGTCTGGATTCACAGAAGCTCTGGAGTCGACCTCTGATTCCCAGGCTATAGTATGAGTAAACAGCTCTGCAGACTCAACCATCTGTTCTACCTCATACTCAGACGGGCAGCTGGAGATTTGGGAGCTGTGAGGAAGCAAGTGCGATTTGGGTGACACCTTTGAGGACTGGAGTATTTGTGATGTTGAAGTTGATGTGGAGGAGAGCCCACTTAAAGGAGCACTTGATATCCGTTGAAGCACCTGCTGTTTTTGTGCCTCATCTGGAATTTGTAGCGATTGGCGTGGCCGTAAGAAAGGGATCTTATCACATTGTCCGCTAAAAGAAGTAGACATTTTAGTTTGGCTGGAAGATGGTCTTTCTTCTGCACCTACCCCACGGACACAACCTTTTTTCCCCTTCCCAACACGCCTATTCCCCTTTCCACCAGCAGCAGGCCTTTTTCCACTCATTTTGGTGGTTAACTAATTCACAACTCTGGAGTTGTTTGCACAAAAAAACAATGGATGGTAACCGAGCAGAGCTGAGTGGCCAAACTGTGGTATTAGGCCAAAACTATTGGCTGGGTTAGATGCAGAAAAAAATTATTTTTAATTTGCAACCTGATGGAGGTCAGTATAGATGGACTAATAGACCAAGTCCCACACACCGCTAGAAGCCCAAATATTTTTTCAGAGCTAGATGCAGAAATTTTTTTTATTCAATTTGCAACCTGATGGAGGTCAGTATAGATGGACTAATAGACCAAGTCCCACACACTGCTAGAAGCCCAAATATTTTTTCAGAGCTAGATGCAGAAAAAAATTATTTTTAATTTGCAACCTGATGGAGGTCAGTATAGATGGACTAATAGAACAAGTCCCACACGCTGCTAGAAGCCCAAATATTTTTTCAGAGATAAATGAAGAAAAAAATTATTTTTAATTTGCAACCTGATGGAGGTCAGTATAGATGGACTAATAGACCAAGTCCCACACACTGCTAGAAGCCCAAATATTTTTTCAGAGCTAGATGCAGAAAAAAATTATTTTTAATTTGCAACCTGAGGGAGGTCAGTATAGATGGACTAATAGACCAAGTCCCACACACCGCTAGAAGCCCAAATATTTTTTCAGAGCTAGATGCAGATAAAAATTATATTCAATTTGCAACCTGCTGGAGGTCAGTATAGAAGGACTAATAGAACAAGTCCCACACACTGCTAGAAGCCCAAATATTTTTTCAGAGCTAAATGAAGAAAAAAATTATTTTTAATTTGCAACCTGATGGAGGTCAGTATAGATGGACTAATAGACCAAGTCCCACACACTGCTAGAAGCCCAAATATTTTTTCAGAGCTAGATGCAGAAAAAAATTATATTCAGTTTGCAACCTGATGGAGGTCAGTATAGATGGACTAATAGAATGATGCTATGCCCAAAAGATTTTACTTCACTAGGTGCAGTAAAAAAATTGGTATTCTATACACAGGTGGTATATCTTGCAACACAGATAGGCTACTCCACTGACTAACATACTCTGCAATAGGCCAAAAAGGATTAGCTTTGCTAGATTCAGCCAAATGCTGTGAAAAAAACTTGCACAGCACTGGCACAGAACTGCCTTGCAAAAACTGATAGGAACTGATGTAACCTAGTCCTGAAAAGGACTCCAATTACAATTAGTCTTTACTCCCACAATCTATCTATTTAAGAGCACAGACCTGCCTGATAAAAGTCGTAGGAAATGCTGTAACCTAGTCCTTAAAAGGACTGCAATCACAACTATTCCCTACTCCCAAGCTATCTGTATATTTGTGCGAAAATTGGCTTGAAATTAACAAGGTATAGCGCACACAGCAACAGCGGTGCAGTCTAACACGCAGCTGCAGCAGTGAGAAAATGGTGGCGATGGGGAAAATGGCTTGGTCTTATAGGGCAAGGACATGTGACATACACTGCCAATCACACATGCCCTTGCTTGTGTGAAAAAAAGCACTTCGCTCCGTGTGTGCGCTGCTGATAGGCTGACAGATTGCACCTCCCCACTGCAAATGCGGGAAAGAGAAAAAAAAATGGAGATCTTCATTGTTCCTGCAGAGATCCATCCCCTGCCCCTCCCCCCGCCCCGCTGTACACTCAAACTGCGTATTAACATTAATTTTCATCATTACTGAGAAAAAATCCAGTTATGATTTTGGTGCACGAACAGTTATCGAACATAACCTCGAACAGCCGAATTTTTCTCAAATTGTTCGTGTTCGCCGACCGGCTCGAACACCGCCCAAAACAGCTCGAGTTCGAGTAGAACAACGCTCATCTCTAGTTCTGGTACATGGACGACCTACGTCCGCCAGCTCCAAATTTGACTGTATATGCCTCAAATGGACTCCCCCTTAACCTACTCAAGGTTAAGAATGTGACTGTAAAGGTGGGGAGAGTGGAGCTGAAGGACCAGGGACTAATTGTAGTAGAGACCAATCCTGATGACACTAATCCGTATATGGTACTTGGCACTAACATTGTTGGTAACTGTTTGGGAGAGGTTGTGTTCTTGCTCCAACAGATCACCGATACTACCAAACCAGGACAGAGAAGAGCACTGCAAAGGGAGATCCGAGTCCTGATGTATCAACAGCAAGTAAGGCTAACAGATGGTGAAATCGGTAACGTGAGGGTAACAGACCCCATACCCATTGTCATCTACCAATGAGTGAAATGCTCATCTGGTGTAGAGCTGCCATAGGTCTTAGAAGACAGAGCTACCAGGCGGTAGTAGAATCCCTTTGCTCCGAGCATAGACCCATGCTCTTAACCGCCAGGGGAGTGGTAGATGTACGCAATGGGAGGGTGCCCGTCCGTCTTCTCAATTTAGGGGAAGATGAGGTCAGACTGCCACGTTATGCCACTGTTGCCAAATTACATGCTGTCAATAATAACTGCATCCATGAGGCGGAGTCCTTAACCTCACCAGATGAAGTAGAGGATAATGACCCTGCAACCCGGGTGGAGGATTGGTGTCAACAGCTCCATGTTGGGACAGACACCACTCCTGCTCATCAAAAACAGGGTGTACACCGGGTGGTTCAAGAGTACTTGCAGGTGTTCAGTAAACATCCACTAGACTCCGGGAGGGTTAAGGGGGTTCAACATCATATCCCCACAGGCAACCATTCCCCAATCAAAGAATGTTATAGGCCTATACCCTCAGCTCACTACCAGATGGCAAAATAAATGCTGCATGACATGAGGAAGGCGGGAGTGATAAGGGATAGTTGTAGTCCCTGGGCAGCTCCCCTAGTGCTGGTTAGGAAAAAGGACGGGAGCATGAGAATGTGTGTAGATTACCGTCAAGTAAATCGCATTACACATAAAGATGCGTACCCTTTACCACGCATAGAGGAGTCCCTAGCTGCCTTGAAGTCTGCAAATTACTTTTTCACCCTTGACCTCACTAGTGGATACTGGCAAGTAGGTGTGGCTGAGGAGGATCGGGAGAAGACGGCCTTCACCACCCCGATGGGACTCTGCGAGTTCAATAGTATGCCCTTTGGACTCTGCAATGCCCCTGGAACGTTCCAGAGATTGATGGAGTGCTGCCTGGGACACCGCAACTTCGAGACTGTGTTACTTTACCTGGATGACGTAATAGTGTATTCCAGAACGTACGAGGACCACCTGAAAACACCTGGCAGAGGTATTTGAGTCACTGTCACGGTACGGGATGAAGTTGAAACCCTCAAAGTGCCATCTGCTCAAGAAGAAGGTACAGTACCTGGGACACATTGTCAGTCCGGAAGGCGTAGCACCAGACCCGGAGAAAGTCACAGCCATCCAGAAGTGGCCAGAGCCGAAGAACCTCAAGGAGGTGCGTCAGTTCTTGGGACTAGTAGGATACTACCGGAGGTTCGTAAAGGACTACACCAAGAAAGCAGCTCCTCTGCAAGACCTCCTGGTAGGGCAGTCCCCCAAAGGCAAAAACCCTCCATTCCACTGGGGTAAGGAGCAAGCAGAGTCGTTTCAGGAGATAAAGAAGATCCTGACAGGTGATGAGATCCTAGCCTACCCTGACTACAGCCAACCATTCCTGCTGTATACGGATGCCAGCAACGAAGGCCTGGGCGCTGTCTTAAGTCAGAAGCAGAATGGGCAAGAGAAAGTCATCGCATACGCAAGCAGGAAGCTCCGTCCGACTGAGAGGAACCCAGAGAACTATAGCAGCTTCAAGTTGGAGTTCCTGGCCTTGGTCTGGGCCATCACTGAACGGTTCAAGCACTATCTGGCCTCCAGCAAGTTCACTGCCTTTACTGATAACAACCCCTTGACCCATCTTGAAACAGCTAAGTTGGGGGCACTGGAACAACGATGGATGGCTCGGCTGTCAAACTACCAATTTACAATTAAATACCGGGCGGGCCGCAAGAACGCCAACGCCGATGCCCTGTCTAGGATGCCTCACCAGTCAGACACAGAAGAAGAAGTGGATGACCTGGAAGAGATAGAGCTACCTGCCTTTCACTGGAGTGGGATGATCCATGAGCAACGAGCTTCCAGGAAGCAGCGTGGAAAGACGTTAAACCCCCTGCCTCACCACAGTTGGAAAGAGAGCCAGGACAGCGACCCGGTTGTCAGCCGCATCAAACAGCTGATAACCCAAGACGGTGCCTCCCTGAAGAAAGATGCGTCTCTGCAAGCAAAGCAGCTGTGGAACGAGAGAAGCCAGCTGTTTATTTACCGTGAGAAGCTGTGCCGGAGGTACGTCAATCCAAAAACTCATGAGATGGTATGGCAGATAGTAGTCCCTAAAACAGACATCCAGATGGTATTAGAAGCTTACCACGATCAGGCGGGGCACTTTGGCTTGAAAAAGCTAGAGACCCTGCTGAAGTGTCGATTCTACTGGGTAGGAATGCGCAGCTCCATTGAAAGGTGGTGCTGGGACTGTGGACCCTGCGGCCTAAGAAGGAAAGACTTCAGCAGCCAGAAGGCACCCCTGCAGCCCATCAAGACGACTCGGCCCCTGGAGATCGTGGCCCTGGACCATGTCAAGCTCTCCCCCAGCAGGTCAGGATACTCCTATGCTCTGACCATGGTAGATCACTACTCATGTTTCCTGGTGGTCGCCCCCGTCAAAGACCTGACGGCAGAGACAGCAGCAAAAACGTTCCAAGCGTATTTCTGCAGACCCCATGGCTACCCTGAGCAGGTGCTGATGGACCAGGGCCCGGCCTTTGAGGCTGAGCTGTTCAAGGAGTTCTGCCATTTCTACGGGTGTAAAAAGATATGAACTACACCTTACCACCCACAAACAAACGGTCTCTGCGAAAAGATGAACAACATCATCATCAACCTGCTAAAGACCATACCACTTGAGGAGAGAAACCAGTGGCCAGACCTACTACTAGACCTGGTGGATCTGTACAATCATATACCAGTCAGTTCCACCAACTGCACTCCGGCATATCTCATGCGGGCAAGGCCAGGAAAGCTGCCCATGGATCTGGAGCTTGGTGTTGTTGAGCCTGAAGCTGATATGACCACTGAGGACTGGGACACGACCAGACAAGAGCAGTACAGAAGAGTACAAGCTTGTGTCGAGGACAGTCTTACTCGGGTGAGAGAAAAGCAGGAAAAGCACTACAACAAAAACGCACCAGCAGAACCTTTCACACCGGGTGAAACAGTACTAGAAAAGGAAAAGACGTAACCACAAACTTGATGACCAGTGGGAAAAAGAACCCTACACTGTGTTATCATCAAGATTTGATAACAAAAAGACATGCATAATCAGTCGTGATGGAGGAAAAACATCTGCTACAGTGTCCAGGGACCACTTAAAGTTGTGTCCAGATTTACTGAAACCCCAAGAAAAAGTTCCTCTCACAATCCAGGAAGAACCTGAAGAAGCGGTGATACACACTGACCTAGGAGACTTTCCAGCTGATTGGCCTCAGATAGGAGATGCAGTAATCATTCCAGTATTCCAATTCTATGAACAGCCAGAAAACCCTCTACAGCAAGTTGTACCTGTAAGTGCTGCAGAAGAGCCAGCTCAAGAAGTTTCCCCGGATGAAAGATCCCCGGCAGGAGCAGAGCAAGAAGGCCCAGCCAATGGTAGACTTGCCAGTCCAAGAGAGAGGTTAAGGCAGTTTTACAACATGCTTACACGTAGAACAGATAGAGTAACTGAGGATACAGACACTGACACTCCACCAACCACAGCACTACGCAGATCAGTACGCAGCACAAGAGGTAAACCTCCTGCTAGGTACACACAGTAGATGATCAAAATTGCTGAAAGTGTAGATAGTTACCCCTGGGGTATTAAATTGAATTATATTAACTTGAAATCTACTGAATTAATTGTCTATTTTCATGCATGCTAATCAATTTGTGCTTTTTCCTATTAATTCTTTATGCCTACATAATGAACTTCGTAGCTGAGGACTGTGTGCAGCCCAAAAAAACTTTTATTGTATATAATTGCGCTCCCTGGAGTGCCCTTTAGGTGACCTCAGAAGGAAAACCTGTCTGGAGTGGCTCTCTTGGAGGTCCAACTCGGGATCTTCACGCCCTGCAGCCACCCCAGGGCCTACGTAGAGGGTTTAGGACAGGTCCCTCAAAACCACCAAAGTACTCTACCTTGTGAGATGGACATCCTTCTTGGGAACCTCACCACAAGAGACTTGGATTCTGAGGACACTCTGTAATTGTTTTGTTATGCAAAGTTTAAGATTGGTGTCTCCCATATGTTCGAACTCTCCTGTTAGTTTTTTTCTAGTTTGCTGGTCACATGACCATTTTTGCCTATTTAATCCGGCTCCGCCCTCCTGGCCTTGCTGGACTTCATTGTATTTTCTACTCTTGAGCTAGCTTGGTACTCTGTTACCTTTCTCTGTTAGTTTTGCTAGGTCTTCTGACCTCTATGTTCAATGTTGTGTGTTTGTCTTTTCTGCTACAATTTCTGCTAGGAGGTGTCCAACTTTATCCCAGTCCCTAGTTCTTGTAGGGATCCCTCCCTTGCATCTATAGGTCTTCGTACAGACTAGCCGAGGACTTTAGCGGGTCTGATCGCAGGATCAGGTTCCCCGTTACATCGTAGGGATCCAGTTTAGTTCTATTGTAGGGACAGATCTCCTGTCTTTCCTTAGTGCTTGTAGCAGATCATAACAGTAAGTCCAGCCCAAAAAATTTCTCTAAGGAAAGACCTCCAGTTTCCATCATGGTCTCGGTTCAAGATTTGGCTCAACGCTTGCAGGGACTCTCTCTGGAGGTGGCCGAGCTCCAACAACACGTGAGTAGCTGTTCTGGAGCACATTTTGTGGAGCCAAAGGTACGTCTGCCTGATCTATTTTTTGGTGAACAACAAGATTTTTTTTCTTTTAAAAATGCTTGTTTATTGTATTTTCGTTTAAGGCCCGGATCCTCTGGTGATGAATCACAGCGCATAGGGTTCATAATGTCACTTTTGCGCAAGGATCCTCAGGGATGGGATTTTTCTCTCCAACCTAGTGATCCGTGCTTTAGATCAGTGGATAGTTTTTTTTCTGCTTTGGGTTTGTTGTACGATGATCCTGATCGTGTCTCATCTGCTGAGTCTGAATTGAGACGTTTGAGGCAGGGATCAGGTAATGTGGAAAAATATTGTTCTGACTTCCGTCGGTGGTCTGCCCAGGTGGGGTGGAACGATTCAGCTTTGAAAAGTTTGTTTCTTGCGGGGCTAGGTGAAAGGGTTAAAGATTTGCTGATTGCTTATCCCACACCTGGAAACTTGCAGGAGGCTATGCAATTAGCTATACGGGTGGACAGGAGACTGCGTGCAAGGGTTAATGAGAGCAAATCCTCGGCTATGTCAGCTCCGAGTCTTGAGAGGGTCTGTGCTGACAAAGGAGAGCCGATGGAGATTGGGACGATGACACCCCGCTCTCAGGAAAAAGACCGCAGGCTTTCTGAAGGTTTGTGCTTCTATTGCAGAAATTCTGGTCATTTTATTAAGAACTGTGTGCTTCGTATGAACAAAGAAAAAAAAAAATGGTCAGTTATGCACGTATAGCCTGTTTAAATACTAAGGGAGTATTCCTATCTGCTACTACCGCTGCTCAGGAAGAATTAATTGAATTTCGGGTATTTGTGGATTGTGGTTCTACTCTGAATGTGATTGATGGGGGATTCTTGGAAAAACTTACATTAAAACCTAAACCTTTGTCATCCCCTATTGCTGTGGTTTCTGTTGATGGCTCTCCCTTGAAGAGTGTTACTCACAAGGTCTGTGAGTTTCCCCTCACTATTAATGGTGTTCATCAAGAGAATTTGGATTTGGTAGTATTGAATAATTTGCCTTCTCCAGTAATATTGGGGTTGCCCTGGTTAAAATTGCATAATCCTGTACTGGATTGGTCTACCAATGAAATTAAGTCCTGGAGCCCTAAATGTTTTGACAAGTGTTGTAACGGACGTATTGCTGCAGTGGAAAAAGGGGAATTACCTGTACCTATTCAGGATTTTTGGAGAGTAGTCACAAATTTTGCCTCCCCATACAGACTATGATTGTACCATTGAATTTGTCCCTGGAGCGACTCTTCCTAAAAGTCGTTTATTTAATCTTACTATTCCTGAGAGAAAGGCTTTGGAGGAATACATACAGACAAGCTTGGCCGCTGGTCACATTAGGCCTTCCAAGTCTCCTGTGGTTGTTGGATTTTTTTTTGTTAAAAAAAAAGATGGCGGTTTACGTCCTTGTCTGGACTTTCGTGAGATTAATAAAATTACTGTACGCAATCCTTACCCACTGCCATTGATTCCTGATTTGTTTAACCAGTTAGTGGGGGCCAAGTGGTTCTCTAAAATTGATCTCCGGGGGCATACAATTTGTTGCGCATGAAGGAGGGTGATGAATGGAAGACTGCTTTTAACACTCCTGTGGGTCATTTTGAGAATCTGGTTATGCCTTTTGGTCTCACCAATGCTCCAGCATTTTTTCAGAATCTTATTAATGACATCCTTAGACCTTTGATCGGCAAAAATGTGGTTGTGTATTTGGATGACATTCTGATTTATTCGCCTGATCTGGAGTCTCATTGGCGGAGCGTACGTGAGGTTTTACAGTTATTAATGGACAATTCGCTTTTTGCTAAGCTAGAGAAATGTGAGTTCGCTGTACAGAGAATTAGTTTTTAGGGTTACATTATCTCCAGTGAAGGTTTTGAGATGGACCCGGTTAAAGTTCAAGCTGTGCAGGAATGGCCTAGGCCTATTGGTTTGAAATCGATACAGAGGTTTTTGGGTTTCGCCAATTATTACAGAAAATTCATAAAAAATGTTTCTATTATTGTCAAACCGCTGACCGATCTCACTAGGAAAGGTGCTAATGCGTTTCAGTGGACTTCTGAGGCCATTGAAGCTTTTGTGTTTCTAAAGGAGAGGTTCACCTCTGCTCCCATCCTTATGCAGCCTGATGTGACTAAGTCGTTTTTGGTTGAGGTTGATGCTTCTTCTGTGGGGGTTGGTGCAGTGTTGTCTCAGGAAAGCAAGGATGGAGTACATCCCTGTGCCTTTTTTTCAAAAAATTTTTCGGAGGCTGAACTTAATTACGATATTGGTAATCGGGAATTGCTGGCTATTAAACTCGCATTTGAACACTGGCGTCATCTCTTGGAAGGTGCTGAATTTCCCATTCAGGTTTTCACTGATCATAAAAATCTGATCTATCTTGATGCTGCCAAGCGCATGAATGCCCGTCAGGCTAGGTGGGCACTTTTTTTCTCGCGGTTTAATTTTTCCGTTACTTACATCCCGGGTACCAAGAATGTTAAAGCGGATGCTTTGTCTCGCAGCTTTTCTTCCATGGTCAGTGCTGAGGAGAAGGAGGAGAGCATTTTACAAGAAGGTGTTGTGATTGCTGCTTTGGACTCCGTTTTGGAGGATGAGATTCTTAAAGCTCAGGAGAATGCGCCATCTAACACTCCCCATGGGAGGTTGTTTGTGCCTAGGACCTTTAGGAGAGATTTGTTTATTGAGTGTCATGAGTCTCGGTTGGCAGGTCATCCAGGAATTTCTGAGACCAAGAGACTTGTGGGTCGCAGTTTTTGGTGGCCTGGATGGCAGAAGGAAGTCATTAAGTGGGTGCGTCAATGTACTGTGTGTGCTAGATCTAAGTCTTCGCATGCTCCTGCAGCGGGGTTGCTTTGCCCTCTGGAGGTTCCTAGTCACCTTGGACACATCTGGCTATGGACTTTATTACTGACCTTCCCCCCTCTGAAGGTTTCACGGTCATCTGGGTGGTCGTGGACCGTTTTAGCAAGATGTGTCACTTGGTTCCCTTCATCAAACTGCCTTGCGCTAAGACACTCGCTAAGGCCTTTGTCAAGGAAATTGTCAGACTACATGGCGTTCCTACTGACATTGTTTCTGATAGGGGACCTCAGTTCGTGGCTCGTTTTTGGCGTGCCTTTTGTGACAGGTTGGGAGTTCATTTGTCGTTTTCATCCGGATATCATCCTGAGTCTAATGGCCAGACAGAAAGAAAGAACCAGGATGTTGAGCAGTTCTTGCGTTGCTTTGTGGCAGACAATCAAGAGGGGTGGTCTGAGTTTCTGCCACTTGCTGAATTTTCTCTTAACAACCATACATCCTCTTCTGCTGGGTGTTCGCCTTTTTTTTGTTGTTCTGGGAGACATCCGTCTTTTGGGTCATTCTCAAAATTGGTATCGGCTGTGCCTGAGGAGGAGAGTTTTTCCGGTGATTTGGAGAGAGTTTGGACGGATGTGCGTGATAATCTTCAGGAGGCTAACAAAAAATCTAAGAGGTACTTTGATAGGAAACGGCAAGAGGTTTCGTTTGCTATTGGTGACATGGTTTGGTTGTCCTCTAAGAATCTGCGATTGAGGATTCCTTAGAAAAAATTGGGTCCCAAGTTTGTAGGGCCCTTTAAGGTGCTTCAGATAGTTAACCAATCTGCTGTTAGGTTGGAGGTTCCTACCTCCTGGAAGATTAATCCGGTGTTTCATGTTTCTCTGTTGAAAAAAGCAGATGTGTCAGTTGGTGACGCCTCTGCCACTGTTCCTCCGGTGGTGGAGGACGGGGAATATGAAATTTCCCGCATCCTAAATTCTAGACGGTATAGGGGGAGTTTGCAGTATCTCGTCGCTTGGAAGGGTTTCGGACCCGAGGATAACTCATGGGTGAGGGCGGATGATGTTTCTGCTTCCAGACTTGTCAGAGCGTTTCACAGGAGGTTTCCTGATAAGCCCGGTCCTAAGGGATCCGGAGGATCCTCTTAGAAGAGGGGTTACTGTTAGAACACTCCTGTTAGGTTTTTTCTAGTTTGCTGGTCACATGACCATTTTTGCCTATTTAATCCGGCTCCGCCCTCCTGGCCTTGCTGGACTTCATTGTATTTTCTTCTCTTGAGCTAGCTTGGTACTCTGTTACCTTTCTCTGTTAGTTTTGCTAGGTCTTCTGACCTCTATGTTCTATGTTGTGTGTTTGTCTTTTCTGCTACAATTTCTGCTAGGAGGTGTCCAACTTTATCCCAGTCCCTAGTTCTTGTAGGGATCCCTCCCTTGCATCTATAGGTCTTCGTACAGACTAGCCGAGGACTTTAGCGGGTCTGATCGCAGGATCAGGTTCCCCGTTACATCGTAGGGATCCAGTTTAGTTCTATTGTAGGGACAGATCTCCTGTCTTTCCTTAGTGCTTGTAGCAGATCATAGCGCCATAAAGGGAAGATTGTTTTAGTATTGCTTATATTTCCTATTGTTGCTGTTTTTTATAAAATGTACTTCATCCCGGGAGTGCTGAGTTTAACTAGGGGGAAATGTGAAGCCCAGCTGTGCTTGGTATCACAGATTCTAGAAGGATGTATTGATGGATTCCTCCACAAGAGGCCCCCCCAACCATTCACACATCTCCACCTTCCACCTCAAACCACCAGAGGGAGCCCATTAGGGATAGATAAATAGGGAAGGTGGAGCCAGGCAGCAGTTGGTCTGAAGACGACAGTTGGTCTAGACTGGAGTCGACAGAGAGCAAACCTGTTGAGAGAGTTCCTGCAGCAGAAGCCTGTGAGAGGTTAGTCTGCGGTGGAGCACAGTCGAGACTCAGTTATAGCTCAGAGAGGTGAGCTTTAGGTGTGCCGGCGCCATAAGATCGATGAAGCGCGGCAAGCTGCCGTTAGTGTGAGTAGCCTAGAGAGGGCCCGAGTAGGCTGAAGGCGAGTAGAGAGAGTTAGTTCATAGGGGGCAGAGGAGCTTAACTAGCTCACCCCGAAGAAGAAGCTACCGGACACCGGGTCCGAAACTTACCGGAATCTCCATGACCCAGTAGGATAAACCGGAATCCCGGGAGAACTACAAGTACCAGGATCGCTAAAGTGCTGATACGTAACAGAGCCAGGGGACACATAGGCCCCGTAAGTCGGGAGCGTGTAATCCAACAGAAGGCTCTACCACAAGGTCAGCCAGCGCAGGACAGAGACAAAGTTAGGCCTAGCTGCAGGCACGTCAGAAACTTACTACGCAGAGTCAAGAAACAGGAGGCCCAAAACCCGCTCATTTGGGAGGATCCGGACATACACCCTTCACCCTACAGTGCTCTGGGGAGTGCCTGAATTTCCATCAGTAAAAGGTACTGAAGTGACTATCGTGTCTGTCCCTGTTCTTGCTCTGACCCGGCGGGGTCTCTTCATCCTGCTTCCCCCATTCATACACTGCCCTGAGGCCTAGCTCCACCTGTGGGGAGCTATACCATCCAGCTGCCTTATCACCAGCCTCAGTGGACTGCGCAGTGCTGGTGATCATCACCAGAAGCCGCAGGTGGCGTCACAAACTCTTTTATAAACTTAACAAATCACCAACCCTTTTAAAGGAGAGGCCCAGGGTACGGGCCTGGGAGCCGACCACCGCGACATCCCTAAAGGCCAGCCTAAAGGCCCGGGTACCGAGTCATCCCCATCCCCCTGGGCTAGTGACTGCAAAAAGGGGAAAAAAAAACCTCTTTAAATCTTCTTCCTTAGCAATTGTGAATGAGCTGAGTGTGACCTGAGCATAAGTGCAAACAGAAGTAAGTGTGTGACTTGTTTTTCAGTGACTTGGATTCAGGGAGTTTGGAAGGGAGGAATGTGGACTGAATTGCTGTCTGTTTTTATTAATTCTTTACATTTCTTTTTACCTAACATTTCTGTCTAGTGCAATCCCCATTGGGAAATGAACTCCATTATTGACAATGCTATCCAGTGTACATCTTGCCACATGTATGCAATACTTTAACAGCCGGTCATGGGTGCATACTGCTGTGCGAGATGTGTGCACATTGTGTATTTGGAAGCCCAGGTACTGGATCTAAATGAGCCGCTGGCAACACTGAGATCCATTGTCAATATGGAAAGGAGTCTGCTGCTCACAGAGCAGTTGCTCACTGGGGTAGATGTGGGGGAGAGTGGTAGTAGGGAACTGCAGGACAGTGAGGCAGCTAGCTGGGTGACAGTTAGAAGAGGGGGTAGAGGTAAGAGTGCCAGGGAGGCTAGTCCTGATTTGGCACACCCCAATAAGTTTGCAAAGTTGGCAGATGAGGGGGGTGTCGGTACAGGGGTAGCATTGCTGCAGCAAGGCATGTCCTCTGAAAGCCGGAGGAGTGTCAGCTCCAGTAAGGGGGGAAATAGGAGAGCAGGGCAGGCCAGGCAGGTGCTGGTAGTTAGGGGCTCAATAATTAGGGGAACAGATAGGGCAATCTGTCACAAAGACAGGGATCGTCAAACAGTGTGCTGCCTATCTGGCGCTCGAGTCCAGCACATCGCTGATCGGGTTGACAGATTACTGGGAGGGGCTGGTGAGGACCCAGCGGTCATGGTGCACATTGGCACAAATGACAAAGTTAGAGGTAGGTGGAAGGTCCTTATAGATGATTTCAGGGAATTAGGCAGCAAGCTTAAAGCAAGGACCTCCAAGGTGGTATTCTCTGAAATACTACCTGTACCACGTGCCACGCCAGAGAGGCAACGGGAGATTTGGGAGATAAATAAGTGGCTCAGGAACTGGTGTAGGAAGGAGGGGTTTGGGTTCCTGGAGAACTGGGCCGACTTCTCAGTTGGCTACAGATGCTACGCTAGGGACGGGCTGCACCTCAATGGGGGGGTGCAGCTGTGCTGGGGGAGAAAATAGCTAGAAGGCTGGAGGAGTGTTTAAACTAGGGATTGGCGGGAAGGTACTTATTTTATAGGTGGGGAAGATAGTGCAGATAGTGACCTGGGCACAAATAAAGAAATTGGGGTGGGGTTGGAACAGTCAATATGTTCTCCCCTTGAGAAATCACTGGGTGTGCGAAACGCGCGTCGGGGCGTTATCGGTGGCACGGGACAGTATTTAGCTACACTTCTGATGGGTAAGCATAATGACTGAGATTGGTGCCTGCAACAATGTTAGCATTTCTAATCTCCATACCAGCCTAAATCATTTGTGTGCCATATTTAATTTGACTCATGGACACTTCTGGTTATCTATTAAGTCATGAATTTCTCTATATGGCCAGTCTTAATTAGTCAGTATGGGAGGTTTCACTGTCACCATCTATTACAACTAGAAAATCGACACTTAATTCTGTCCCTGTGTGCCTGATTCTTTGTCTCATCCTTTTCCTCTAGAAAATGTTTTTAAAAAGATTTTCTGTGATTATCTGCTAATGATTTTTTAAGTACTATTGGTTGTTAATAAAGAATTGGTATTTTATATTTGCAAGTGGTATTTGGAATCTTTTCCAAGCTTAGGTATTATGATTGGGGGACCCACTGCATATTGTTGTCCATTTTGATCAGATGGGGAGATATGATATATTCTACTCCAATAGCATGCATTATCTATGCTATTGGAGTAGTGTTTTGTATCTAATATGGTAAGAAGGAATAGAGGTACAGAGAGATACATAAAATGCATGTACACTATTGCCAGAAGCCTCACCAACAAAATGGAGGAATTAGAATTAATTTTGTTGGAAAATAATTATGACATGGTGGGGATATCTGAGACATGGCTGAATGAGAGCCATGACTGGGCAGTTAATTCACAGGGCTATAGTCTCTACAGAAATGACCGTACAAACAAGCGAGGCGGGCAGTGTGGGTTTATAAGTAAAATCCTCCTTAAAACCCATCTTGCATGAGAATATATGTGAATCTAATGAAAATGTAGAGTCCCTGTGGGTGAAGATAAGGGGAGGGGGAAAAAATACTAAATTACTGATAGGGGTTTGTTATAAGTCTCCAAAAATAATGGAAGCAGCGGAGAATATCCTCATAAAGCAAATAGATGAAGCAGTGACTCAAGGAGAAGTCATTATTATGGGGGACTTTAACTACCCTGAAATACATTGGGGAACAGAAACCTGTAGTTCAAGCAAAGGTAATAGGTTTTTGAGAACTATAAGAGACAATTACCTTTCACAACTGGTTCAGGACCCAACAAGAAGGGGGGCACTGCTAGACCTAATATTAACCAACAGGCCAGACCGCATATCAAATACAGTTATATGAAAAAGTTTGGGCACCCCTATTAATCTTAAGCTTATTGTTTTATAAAAATTGGTGTTTTTGCAACAGCTATTTCAGTTTGATAAATGTAATAACTGTTGGACACAGTAATGTTTCTGCCTTGAAATGAGGTTTATTGTACTAACAGAAAATGTGCAATCTGCATTCAAACAAAATTTGACAGGTGCATAAGTATGGGCACCCTTATCATTTTCTTGTTTTAAATACTCCTACCTACTTTTTACTGACTTACTAAAGCAATTTGTTTGGTTTTGTAACCTCATTGAGCTTTGAACTTCAGAGCCAGGTGTATGCAATCATGAGAAAAGCTACTTAAAGTGGCCACTTGCAAGTTGTTCTCCTGTTTGAATCTCCTCTGAAGAATGGCATCATGGGCTCCTCAAAACAACTGTCAAATGATCTGCAAACAAAGATTATTCAACATAGTTGTTCAGGGGAAGGATACAAAAAGCTGTCTCAGAGATTTAACCTGTCAGTTTCCACTGTGAGGAACATAGTAAGGAAATGGAAAAACACAGGGACAGTTCTTGTTAAGGCCAGAAGTGGCAGGCCAAGAAAAACATCAGAAAGGCAGAGAAGAAGAATGGTGAGATCAGTCAAGGACAATCCTCAGACCACCTCCAGAGAGCTGCAGCATCAACTTGCTGCAGATGGTGTCACTGTATGCATCGGTCAACTATACAACGCACTTTGCCCAAGGAGAAGCTGTATGGGAGAGTGATGCGAAAGAAGCCGTTTCTGCAAGCATGCCACAAACAGAGTCGGCTGAGGTATGCAAAAGCACATTTGGAGAAGCCAATTTCTTTTTGGAAGAAGGTCCTGTGGACTGATGAAACCAAGATTGAGTTGTTTGGTCATACAAAAAGGCGTTATGCATGGCGGCAAAAAAACACAGCATTCCAAGAAAAACACTTGCTACCCACAGTAAAAATTGGTGGAGGTTCCATCATGCTTTGGGGCTGTGTGGCCAATGCTGGAACCGGGAATCTTATTAAAGTTGAGGGACGCATGGATTCCACTCAGTATCAGCAGATTCATGACAATAATGTTCAAGAATCAGTGATAAAGTTGAAGTTACGAAGGGGATGGATCTTTCAGCAAGACAATTATCCAAAACACCGCTCCAAATCTACTCAGGCATTCATGCAGAAGAACAATTACAATGTTCTGGAATGGCCATCCCAGTCCCCAGACCTGAATATCATTGAACATCTGTGGGATCATTTGAAGAGTGCTGTCCATGCTCAGCGACCATCAAACTTAACTGAACTGGAATTGTTTTGTAAAGAGGAATGGTCAAAAATACCTTCATCCAGGATCCAGGAACTCATTAAAAGCTACAGGAAGCGACTAGAGGCTGTTATTTTTGCAAAAGGAGGATCTACTAAATATTAATGTCAGTTTTCTGGTGAGGTGCCCATACTTATGCACCTGTCAAATTTTGTTTGAATGCAGATTGCACATTTTCTGTTAGTACAATAAACCTCATTTCAAGGCAGAAACATTACTGTGTCCAACAGTTATTACATATATCAAACTGAAATAGCTGTTGCAAAAACACCAATTTTTATAAAACAATAAGCTTAAGATTAATAGGGGTGCCCAAACTTTTTCATATAACTGTATACGAGTTGGGGGTCACTTGGGTAATAGTGATCACAAAATAATAAGTTTTCATGTATCCTTTAATAAGATGTGTAGTAGAGGGGTTACAAGGACGCTAAACTTCAGGAAGGCTAATTTCCAATGGTTGAGAGATGATCTTAGTGCAATAAACTGGGATGATACCCTGAGACATAAAACTACACAAAGCAAATGGGAGACATTTATTAGCATCCTGAATAGGACCTGTGCACAATATATACCCTATGGGAATAAACATGCTAGAAATAGGAGGAAACCACTATGGCTAAGTAGAGCTGTAAGGGGTGCAATAAGTGACAAAAAAAGCATTTAGAGAACTAAAGCAAGTAGGTAGTGATGAGGCATTAAATAAATACAGAAAATTAAATAAATTTTGTAAAAAAACAAATCAAGGCACCAAAGATTGAAACAGAGAGACTCATTGCCAGATAAAGTAAAAATAATCCCAAAATATTCTTTAATTACATAAATAGTAAAAAACTAAAAAATTATAGTGTTGGCCCCCTTAAGAATAGTCTGGGTGAAATGGTGGATGAGGATGAGGAAAAAGCCAATATGCTAAATGATTTTTTTTCAACCATATTTACACAAGAAAATCGCATGACAGAAAACATGATTAGTGATGACAAAAATTCTCCATTAAATGTCACTTGCTTAACCCAGCAGGAAGTACGGCGGCATCTAAAAATCACTAAAGTTGAGAAAGCCCCAGGCCCGGATGGGATACACCCGTGAGTAGTGCAGAAATTAAATAACGTCATAGATAGACCATTGTTTTTAATCTTTAAGGATTCCATAATAACAGGGTCTGTACCACAGGAATGGCATAAAGCAAATGTGGTGCCAATATTCAAAAAGGGGACAAAAACCGAACTTGGAAATTATAGGCCAGTAAGCTTAACCTCTACTGTGGGTAAAACCCTGCAGGGTTTCCTAAGAGATGCTATACTAGAGTATCTGAAGAGGAATAACCTCATGACCCAATATCAACATGGGTTTACGAGGGACCGTTCCTGTCAAACTAATCTGATCAGCTTTTATGAGGAGGAAAGTTCTGGACTGGACCAAGGAAATGCAGTGGATGTTGTGTATGTGGACTTTTCAAAAGCTTTTGATACGGTTCCACACAAAAGGTTGATACATAAAATGAGAACAATGGGGATAGGGGAAAATATATGTATGTGGGTTAAGAACTGGCTCAGTGATAGGAAACAAAGGGTGGTTATTAATGGAACACACTCAGACTGGGTCTCAGTTAACAGTAGGCTACCACAGGGGTCAGTATTGGGCCCGCTTCTTTATAACATATTTATTAATGACCTTGTAGGGGGCATACAGAGTAATATTTTAATATTTGCAGATGACGCTAAACTCTGCAGGGTAATCAATACAGAGGATGACAATTTTATATTACAGGAGGATCCTATGTAAACTAAAAGCATGGGCTGATAAATGTCAAATGAGCTTTAATGGGGATAAATGTAAGGTAATGCACTTGGGCAGAGGAAATAAAATGTATAATTATATGCTTAATTGTAAAACACTGGGCAAAACTGTAACTGAAAAAGACCTGGGTGTATTGGTGGATGACAAGCTCACGTTTGGAAGCCAGTGTCAAGCAGCTGCTGCAAGGGCAAATAAAATAATGGGATGCATTAAAAGAGGCATAGATACTCATGAGGAGAACATAATTTTACCTCTATACAAATCACTAGTGTGACCACACTTAGAATACTGTGTACAGTTCTGGTCTCCGGTGTATAAGAAAGACATAGCTGAACTAGAGCGGGTGCTGAGAAGAGCAACCAAGGTTATTAGAGGACTGGGGGATCTGCAATACGAAGACAGGTTATTATTACACTTGGGGTTATTTACTTTGGAAAAACGAAGGCTTAGGGTTGATCTTATTACTATGTACAAGTATATGAGGGGACAGTACAAAGACCTTTCTACTGATCTTTTTCATCTGAGGCCTGAGACGGGGACAAGGGGGCATCTTCTACGTCTGGAGGAAAGAAGGTTTAATCATAATCACAGACGTGGATTCTTTACTGTAAGAGCAGTGAGACTATGGAACTCTTTGCTACATGATGTTGTAATGAGTGATTCACTACTAAAATGTAAGAAAGGCATGGATGCCTTTCTTAAAAAGTATAATATTACAGGTTATATATACTAGATTCCTTGATAGGGCATTGATCCAGGGAACTAGTCTGATTGCCGTATGGAGTCAGGAAGGAATTTTTTCCCCAATGTGGAGCTTAGAGTTTGCCACATGTTTTTTTTTGCCTTCCTCTGGATCAACATGTTAGGCTATAGGTTGAACTAGATGGACTTAGTCTTCCTTCAACCTTAAAAAACTATGTTACTATGTTTTAGGTCAATTAGGATTACCATAATATTTAATATTTGCCAAATGCCAGAATAATGAGAGAGAGAAAATATTTAAGGCATTTTTATTGCTTACTGCAAAGTCAAAAGTTTACATACATTTCATTAGTATTTGGTACCATTGCCCTTAATCTGAATGACTTGGGTCAAACATTTGAGATATACTTCCACAAACTTCTCACAATAGTTGGTCGGAATTTGGGTCAATTTCTCCAGACAAAAAACTGGTGTAACTGATCCAGGTTTGTAGGTCACCTTGCTCGCACCTGCCTTTTCAGCTTTTGCCCATAAATTCTGATCTTTTGAGATCAGGGCTTTGTGATGGCCACTCCAAAACATTGATTTTGTTATCCTTAAGCCACTTAGTTACTATTTTGGCAGTATGCTTCGGGTCATTGTCCATTTGGAAGACCCATTTCCGTCCAAGCTTTAACTTCCTGACTGATGTCTTGACATGTTGCTTCAGTATTGCCTCATAATCTTCTTTTCTCATGATGCCATATATTTTATGCAGTGCACCAGTCCCTCCTGCAGTAAAACAAGCCCACAAAATGATGCTGCCACCCTTGTGTTTCACAGTTGGGATGGTGTTTTTAGACTTCCAAGCTTCTCCCTTTTTCCTCCAAACGTAATGCTGGTCATTATGCCCAAAAGGTTAAATTTTAGTTTCATCAGACCACAGGACATGTCTCCAAAAATTAAGATCTTTGTTCCTGTGTGCATTTGCCAACATTAATCTGCCTTTTTTATGTTTCTTTTGGAGTAATTGCTTCTTCCTGGCAAAGTGGCCTTTCAGCCCATGTTGATACAGTACTTATTTCACTGTGGATATTGACACAATCTTACCAGCTTCCTCCATCATCTTCACAAGGCCTTTTGCTTTTGTCCTTGGGTTGATATGCACATGTTGGACCAAAGCACATTCATCTCTGGGACACAGAACCTGTCTCCTTCCTGAGTGGTATGATGGCTGGACATTCCTATCTTGTTTGTATTTGCGTATAATTGTTTGTACACCTTCAGGTATCTTGAAATTGTACTCAAGGATGAGCTAGACTTGTGCAAGTCCATAATTCTCTTCCTGATATCTTGGCTGATTTCTTTAGACTTTCCCATGATGCTACACAAAGAAGCAGTGTGTTTCAGGTGTGCATTAAAATACATCCACTGGTGTGTCTCTAATTAACTCAGATCTTGTCAGAAGCTTCCTAACACATGACATCATCATATGGGGAGTCCAGAATTGTTTAAAGGCATAGTAATATTACTATATGTAAACTTTTGACTTTGCAGTAATTAATAAAAATGCTATAAAACATTCTCTCTCATTATTCTGGCATTGGGCAAATATTAAAAATTATGGTAATACTTATTGACCTAATACAAAAAAGTTTTATTCTGATTTCATGTCAGATATTGAGAAAAATATGCATATGTGTCTTTTTATATAGTGTATGTAAACTTCTGGTTTCAACCGTATATATAGTATGAGCCCCACATAGTCTCCAATATACAGTATGAGTCCCACATCCTCCTATATGCAGTGTGAGCCCCGTCTTATCCTCCTATATACAGTGTGAGCCACACTTAGCCTCCTATATACACACAAACATCCCACACACAAGAAAAAAAAACATCACATACTCACCTCACTCCTGTTCCCACGGCTCTCTGCCTCAACAGTCAGAGTGCACAGCTGACACGAAGAAATAACACCATTGTGTCTGCTGTCTCACATTATTCTGGCATTAGGCAAATATTAAAAATTATGATAATCCTAATTGACCTAAAATGGGAAAGGTTTATTTTGATTTCATGTCAGTTATTGAGAAAAACATGTGTCTTTTTATATAGTGTAAACTTCTGGTTTCAACTGTATCTTATATTGTAAATGTTACTTATGCATCATTTATTTTACTTATCGTCTTATATACTCACCATGTTGCAGATTCCTAATCATTCTAATCCAGCACAGTCTAATCCAGCACAGACGCGCTACGGCATGCGCTGTTCTGCCCCAGTGGCAACGCGAGTTGTTGCTGCATTGCCGTGGTGATGGCCAAGATGACGACGTCCTCTCTCCATCATGTGCTGCATGCATCGACTTGCGTCACCAAGGGGACAGAGCATCATGATGGGGAACATACCGATTTGCTGTGTAATGCACCTTAACCATTTAAATGGCACCCATCCTTTAGCCTTTGTCATATTTCCTGTTGAAGCCCAGTTTGGTGAAATGAGAGTCGAGCTGCCTGTGCGCCCCATTCTTAGCTCTGGTCATACACTATGTCTCAAGGTATTGTCTATACATGATCTTCATTTCTATTATTACCGCAGAGACCACTTCTAAACTGTGTTAGTGGTGTTAGGCAATGAGCCCTAATGATTTTGTTTATATATGCTTTATATGTGCCAAGATATTTCTCTTGCATGCTCTGCTGATCGGATGTTAATACATTGCATATCGTTTAATTATATATTGCAGAGGACCATACAGTACATATGTTTAATATCAATATATTCCTTTAGGTCACATATGGTGAATATCACAAATTAGGAGCATAGTTGTAGGGGACTCTTATGTGTCTTACCTTAGGGAGTATGTACCTCTTATCCTCCCTCTATATATATATATATATATATATATATGCACTGTATATCTATGTATATATATATATATATATTTAGATTTATACTTCTTTCCTAACATATCTTATACAGTATTGTATGTTATTATATATGATGTAATAAACTTTATAATAGTGATATTTTTGGCCCTTTTTGCTATTTTTCATTAACCCCTCAAGTGAGGTTCATGCATTAACGGTTGCTATTAGTGATGAGCGAGCACTAAATACTTGAGTGCTCATTGCTCGGGTCGAGCAAATTGTAATGATCGGGTGCTCAACCCGAGCAACGAGCCCAATGTAAGTCTATGGTACACGCGAGCATTTTTCCGGCGACTCCCCGGAGATCTGCAGGGGGGCTAAATTATCCAAATCGATGGGAACAGTGCTCAAATTACATGGGAACAGCATGGGGAAGACCCTTGGAAGCGTCTGAGTCCCAGGTCACTTCTGTGAACAATGTTGTCAGAGTATTATGCCACTTTTACGTACTCACAATAAAACATACAAAAACTTAACCAAAATGGATTTTCCTGGAAAAAATGTTAAGGAACATTCTTCCCAGGGTAATGACTTGTATAGAAGCCAAAATAAATGACCAAAGACAAAAATGCTCATCCACACCTTGGGCTATGTTCACACGTAGCATTTTTGATGCTTTTTTTGCACTTTTGCATTGCTTTTAATGGTGAAAAATACATTCACTGGGAAATGTAATTTTAACATTTTACTACCTTATCTGCCCATGTGGTGTGTGAGACATAATCAGACACATCCTGTTACATTTATGAAGGAGGGACTCTGAAAGTCACAAAGCCTATTTTTATATGGCCATAAGGCGGCCCTTACTATAGTTAAAGGGCCATCAGCTGGCTATGCTTTGTTGTTCCCATTATTAAGGAGCGGGTCACCTGTTATTGCATATGCAGTGACTTAAAGGCCTGCCCAAAATTTTGGAAAACCCCAATACCAATTTTAAGACACGTAGAAGAGGGCCTCAGTTACAAAAAAAGTTCCCATTATAAAGGAGCGGTTCTGCTATAAAGTTATTGCATATGCAGTGACTGCAGCGGCTGACTAAATTTTGGAAAAACCTCAATACCAATTTGAAGACACATAGAGGAGGGCCTCAGTTAAAAAAATGTTCCCATTATAAAGGAACGGTTCTGCTTTACAGTTATTGCATATGCAGTGACTGCAAAGGTTGCCTATATTTTGGAAAAACTCCAATACCAATTTGAAGATACATAGAGGAGGGCCTCAGTTAAAAAAAATGTTCCCATTAAAAAGGAGCGGTTCTGCTATACAGTTATTGCATATGCAGTGACTGCAACAGCTGCCTACATTTTGGAAAAACCCCAATATCCCTTCGAAGACACAGAGGAGGGCCTCAGTTAATAAAAATGTTCCCATTATAAAGGAGCGATTCTCCTATACTGTTATTGGTATGCAGTGACTGCAATGGCTGCCAAAAAAAATTTAGCACCCCAAAACCCCTTTGAAGAGACAGAGGAGGGCCTCAGTAAAAAAAAAAATTCCCATTATTAAGGAGCGGGTCTCCTATACTGTTATTGTGTAAGCAGTGACTGCAACGGCTGCCAAAAAAATTGACGCACCCCAATATCCCTTTGAAGAGATATAGAGAAGGGCCTCAGTATAAAAAATGTTCCCATTATTAAGGAGCGGGTCTCCTATATTCTTATTGCGTATGCAGTGACAGCAGCGACTGCCAAAAAATTTGACGCACCCCAATACCCCTTTGAAGAGACAGAGGAAAGCCTCAATAAAAAAAAAATGTTCCCATTATAAAGTGGGTCTCCTATAGTAGTAATGCCCATGCAGTGACTGCAAGGGCTGCTAAAAAATTGCACTCCAAAACCCCTTTGAAGAGACATGGAGGAGGTCCTCATTAAAAAAAATTGTTGCCATTTTTAAGGAGTTGGTCTCCTATACTGGTAATGCCCATGCACTAAGTGCATGGGCTGAAAAACATTTACCCCTGGGAGGTATACATGAACATACTGTGTAATATACAGAATGTTAGAAGTAGGCCTCTAAAAAAATGTACTATGGGCATCATAAAAAGAGATGAGCGAATGTTTCAATGTTCGGTTTGGATTATGTTCACCGAATTTGCAATATTTGCCGATTTATTTGTCGAATATTCGCCGAACATTGCTGAACGCCATAGAATTCAATGGGGGGCAAAAACAAAGCATACAGAACACCTTCAAACAAGCCCAAAAGTTGCCAAAACACATCAAATTAGGGATAGACACCAGGAAAGTGCCATCAATTGACTCAGAGTACAAGTACTATAATTATTATTATTATTATTATATTGACATTTATTCTGTGGCGCTTTACATGTGAAAGGGGTCACCAACTGGTACAAGAGGATAGAGGACCCTGCCTGCGAGGGCGCACAAACAATCTACAAGGGATGGGGGAGTGTGCAGTACGTCAGCGTACAGCTAAACATGCAGCGATTTGTTGGAGAGAGGATTACTGCAGATTGTACGCTTGTCAGAAGAAGTGGGTCTTCAACTTCCTTTTCAAGGTTTCCACGGTAGGTGAGAGTCTGATGTGTTGGGGTACAGAGTTACACAGAAGGGGAGATGCATGGGACAAATCTGCTGACAGCCTAAATGAAGGTAATCTTCCAGGAGCTCACAACTGAGCAGATTAACCACTGAATCAATTAATAAGAAGGCGAAAGGCTTCTAATGAATGCAGGAATTGGAGGAATCAGACGCTGCAGTCTTCTGGCTCCTCTCTGTCATGGTAAATCCGTGACACCTTGCAACCTGCAACACAATGTCCACAAGGTAGACAGCAGCAGTGGTCCATCTCCTAGACAACGAACTAACTCTTTTATGATAGAGGCCACCATCTCCTTAGTTTGCTGCTGGTACTTTTCTGTTTGAATGAGCTTGTCTCCAACCAGCCTGGAATATTTCCAGTGAATTATGGCACGCCATGGTATTAGCAGTGCAACCAGTACCAGAAGCGAAGCCATCCACAATTTCCTTCTCAGGAAATTTATTGGGTAGACTTAGTGGCTGCCCAAACATTAGTTTCTCACAAATGAGCTGAATACACTGAGTGGCAGTAGGTCCAAGTTTCTCCAGCATGTTAGATATCAGAGCTGGGAGAACAGAGAGGCCAGCATGGTGGCTCAGTGGTTAGCACTGCAGTCTTGCAGCGCTGGGACCCTAGGTTCAAATCCCACCAAGGACAACAACTGCAAGTAGTTTGAATGTTCGCCACGTGTTTACTGGGGCTTCCCCCTAGTTCTCTGGTTCCCTCCTCAGTAGAAAAGCAGCCATACAGTGTCCTGGAACATTCACACAGACTTTTCTTAGGCAGGATAATCCTTTGGTGGGCCCTGGCTTTTCCTTCAGGAGAGCTCATAGCACAAACCTTGAAGCTGCTATGGGGCTCTTGAGCGGGGGAGAAAGTTGGGCACTCAGAATCAAATCCTCTGGTGGGCCCAATGTTCTTTAGTCTGACACTGTTTCTCGGTTATAGTTGTATTTCACCTCAGTCGTACTCTTTAGGTTGGTGAAAGGACTGACATAGAGGGAAACCGTATCTACTCTGGCTGTCATTTGTCCCAGGGAGTCCTCTAATGCAGCTTGTTCCATAAGCAATGGCATCCCGTCCAACATTATCTCGCACTTCTCGGTGGTGCTTAGTCACACAGAAAGAACTTTCTCTATGCCTTGAATTTCATGACTACAGAGTTGGGAAATGGCTTGATCTGTAATGCATTTTGAGAAATGACGTGCATAAGCAAAGCCACAGTTTAGGCCACTGAAGATCATCATTAAGCAAAACTCATACAGCTTTCCCACAGAATGAAAGAGGAGTATCAAGACTTCGAAGACAGCCAAGACTTCCCTGTCCTCACCAAGAAGGTGACTGTCCATGTTCTCCTACTCCTCCTCCTCCTCATTATCACCCAATCCGCGTTGAGATAAGATGAGGTTGGGCTGTATAGTCCCTTGCTCCGCCTGCAATGCCTCGCCTTTAACTGTGAGCACCAAGCAATTCAGTAGACAGAGGAGCGGGATGGTGACGCTAATTATGGCGTCATCGTCGCTCACCATCTTGGTGGAGTCCTCAAAGTTTTGGAGGATGGCACAGATGTCAGACATCCATGCCCACTCATCAGGTGTTATGTGCAGAGGCTGACCTGAATTCCAATGGGCGTGTTGAAGATGGTACTCAACAACTGCCCTCTGCTGCTAACAAATCCTTCCAATCATCTGCAAAGTTCATTTCCAATGTGTAGTCACATTGCACACCAGTCGGTGAGCCTGAAGGTGCAAACGCTGCTGAAGAACTGCCAGGGTGGCGGAAACTGTAGCTGACTCTTTGAAATGGGCACACACACGGCATACTTTCACAAGCAGTTCGGGCAGATCTGGGTAGACTTTGAGAAATCACTGAATCACTAAATTGAGCACATTTAGTGCTTACTCATCATTAATGTGTAACCCTGTATGGAGAACAATATCAGCACCAAAGAGTTAAAAGATGAAATATAGCCTGCTGTATATACCACGGTAGTAAGAAAATAAATTTCGATTATATCATGTGTACCCCTGTGACAACAATATATGCACTAAAGAATTAATTTGACTAGAGTAGAACTAGTATAATGAGGAACAAAAAATTATGGGGCAGCTGATGGTTGTTGAGGTCTGCTGGTGCGCATTTTATCGCAGTGAGATTGCCAGTCCAACGCATGTTGATTGCGCATGTGAAGGTTCATGCATGTAGTAGTAAAATTATTGCACTTTTTCCCTCTACTGAGTTTTTTCTTGCCAAGTTTGCAGATAATATGCGTTGGCTCATTCTTTGCGGTGTCAAAAAAGGCAGCGACTATGCAACCCTTGCTGCCCCAGAGAGATGCAGACCCGTGACCACTGCTGGCCACAGCAACAGTTGTGGCTAAGGATGCAGTGCTCCTCATGCTTGCATTACTCCGTGTCTGCACCGTAGGGTGAAATGTAATCTCCCCATCCTCCTCCTCCACCCCCTCAGATGAGCTACTCGGCTGCGTGACTCTGGGTTCACACCAAGTAAGATCTTCAATGTCATCATCATCCAATGTCTTATCCCATTCCTCGCCCTCAGAGTGATCCTTCTCCTCTTGTTGCCCTGACAGCACGTACAGTCCGCATGAGCCTCAGGTATTTGAGTCTCATCAGGATCACCTCCCTCCCTGGTGGTTAACCTCTGGTGACGAGAGTCAGGAACCTGCTCGGACCCTACTTCGTCCTGCTCCGTATTCAACCTAAAAAAAATTTGGGCATCGGTGCAGATGCTTTCCTCTTCTTGACTCTGTGAATGTTTGGAGTACACTTCTGATGCCCATGGTAAAGAATGGGTGAACAGTTCTACAGACTCACCCATCTGTGGTTCGCTACAGTCAGTTTGGGAGTTGGACTGTTGTGATGCGGGGGAAGCAAGGGTAATTGGGGTGCCAGCACTTTGAACTGTATTGTGTGTGATGTTGAGGTGGAGGAAGAAGAGGAGGGGCCACTTGAAGCAGCGCTTGCCATCCACAGGAGAGCTTGCTCTTTCTTGCCCTTATCAACAAAGTGTATCGCTGTGCGGCTTCCAAAGAAAGGAGTGGAATAGCCAATCCAGTAACAGAAGTTGTCAGTTGTCTTCAGATAGGAAACGACGATGTTGGTTCACAAGTAGTGTTGAGCCACCCCCGTAGTGTTCGAGTTCGGTTCGGTTCGTCGAACACCCGTGTGTTCGCCGAACTGTTCATCGAACCGTTCGTCGAACACCTTCGAACACCGTTAAAACCAATGGCAGGCAAACAAAAACACATAGAAACACATAGAAAACACCTTCAAAGGTGTCCAAAAGCTGACAAACTGCTCAGAAGACACAACTAACACATGGAAAAGTGACAAGTACATATAGTCATGCGAAAAGAAAAGAGGTGGAGGAGTAAAAGGAGGGGGAGACACAGATATAGGCATGTCATGCCCTTCTAAAATCCAAAAAGTGAGAAGCCGACACGGCCAGTCCGCTCCTGCCCGTGCCACCTCCGTGTCGCCGGGTTTGTGCCAGAGCCGCGGTGAACCCTGACAGCCAGCCCCCCTCTCCCAATACTGGTGCCTGTCCGCTGGTGGGTCGAGCGAGCCCCCCTGTGGTGGAGGCAGCTCTAAGCTTTTTAATTTAAATTGTCTCTCTAATTTGAATGAATACACTTTAAATCCATTTACAAGGATCTATTGGAGGGCAAGTCTCATGCCAGCAGCCGCGTAATTCCAGCTCCAGTAGCGTCCACTAAAGCTTCTGCAGTTAAAAAGCTTTTATAAGGATCGAACTCGGCTGTCCACCGCAAGGCATCCTACTGCCAGTCCCAGCCCCTATGCCTTGGGGTGCCTCCTGATGCTCTTCACTGAGTATCCCGTGGTCCCGAAGCATTTCCTTTGAAAAAATTAAGTGTCCAAACTACAGGTGGTGTAGCTTGCTTAACAGCCGGGATAATCCACTGACTAGCAGACACTGCTACTAGGCACAAAGTATTTCCTGGGCTAGATGCAGTTAAAAATTTGTAATTAGATACTCTCGCTGGATGCTGAGAAAGCATTCCATAGAGTCTCCTGGCACGCCATATATGATTCTCTTAAAAAGCTTGGGGTAGGGGTCTAGGGGACCCTTTTATAGCCCAAATCACGGCCCTGTATCGCAATAGGTCACCTAGGCTGAAGATGAATGGAACTGTAGCACCCTGAGGGCTCGGTTGCTACAGAGGTATTGCACCTCACCCAGAGGTGTGATATCTCACTCTCAGGTAAGGATGGAGTGTGGATCAGGACCCGACACCTGCATGCATTACACCACATTGCCGTGGGGCAGGGCGACCAATATGCCCCTGAGATGGGCACGACAGTCCCTGTCCCTGGCTGGAGTGGGGGGAGGGAACACTGAGGAAGGGGAACCCTGTAGTGCAGGAGCAGGGAGGAAGCAGTTCCTGGGTGCATTGAGAAGGGAGTATAAAACGTGGGCACCATCTTAGTTCAGTGCAGAGAAGTCTGAGCAGAAGTGACAGGGAGCAGGGGCTCTGCATGAGCTCTGCTCCAGAGGCGGGCCTAGTAACAGAGGCCCAGGCCTGGAAGAGGGAGAAGGAAGGAAGAGGAGCGGAGAAGGCTCCAGGAACGAGGAACGAAGGGATCCCAGGGGTGCGGACAGGCGAGTCGCCACCGCACGCCCGAATCCACCTGCGTGGAGGGGTCAGGCAAAAGGGGGAGACCGGTCCCCAAAACTAGTGGAGGTAGGAAACTACCCTCAGCTAGAAACCGGAGGCTGTGACATTTTATGTGGCGCAGCCCCTCGCTACACCCGCTAGGAAGGCACCACATAGGGTCAGGGAAACTGGCGCCAAGTTTACCAAGAGGAGGCCCGAGGCAGCCGGACAGAAGGGTTGGTAAGAAAGGCCAGACAAAGGACACACAAAGGGGGTCCTGTGAAGCGCTCCAAAGTTATCTGGGAGTTGTCTGAGCCCCTCACCTGGTGAGCACAGTACGACGTGGGCAGCCGTTACCTGCAGACGTGGTCTGGATAATAAGAACTGTGAGTAAAGGCCCTGGACTGCATCACTGACTCCGTGTCGTTACTGCTGCTGCCCTGCACCATCACCCCCATCCTCCTCATACACTGCCCTGAGGCTATACTCCTCCCGTGGGGAGTTATGCTACGCTCTGCTGCATCCACAACACCAGCCTCAGCGGTCTGCCCTGCAGTGGCGGTTAATCTGACCGCAATCCACGGGTGGCGTAGTCGGACATTTAAACATCAAAACCACATAAATAGTTCCACCACTGGTTTGACCGCCCTGAGCCACGGAACCGGGTCGCCGCCACGGAGACTACAACCACCAGCATCCACCAAAAAGGGTCCGGCTCCAGGTGTCCCAAGGCCCAGGGGGTGCATCAGAACATTTTCATCACCTTTCACAATCACCAATGGGACAAGGCAGGGATGTCCTCTGTTCCCTCTCTTATACATCCTAGTGACGGAGCACCTGCTCTCATCAATTCGCCATAACCCCAATATTAGGTGGATTGAGGTGGGAGGCACCGAGTACAAGTGCTCTCTATTTGCTGATGATGTCCTAGTATATATCACTCAATCACATATATCCATCCATGCTGTTATGGCTGAAATAGATCACTTTGTTACATGGTCAAATTTTAAAATCAATGCAGCGAAGTCTGAGGCCCTCGATGTCTCCCTCCCCAAATCCATACAGGATTCCATCCAGTCCAACTTTCCCTTTGCCTGGCCCTCACAGGGTATCAAATACTTAGCAATTCCTATTCATAGAGACCTCTCCCATCTATGTTATCTTAATTTTGGGCCCTTTATTGAATAACTCCATACAGACCACGGTTGGCAAGTTAGAGCTGTAAGATTCACTACGTGAACCACTGGTGTTTTGTGGAAAAGCACATGTACACTGTGTTCCAAATTATTATGCAAAAATTGTTTAGGAGTGATAAGGGAAGAATTTGTTTGTTTGTCAGTTAAACTCATTGATGGTGATGTGTGTCAGGGCTCTTTATATCACTGTAAGCAATTGCAGACACCTGTGCTAATTAGTTTGGCAGGTGTGTCCAATGTAAGGCAAGACTACTTAAGAAGGCTGTCCCACATTATTAAGCAGCCTACATTTTCTGCCAAAATGGGAAAGAAAAAGGATGTGTCGGCTGCTGAGAAGCAACAAATTGTGGAGTGTTTAGGTCAAGGCATGACTACAATCAACATTGTGCGATGATCAGGATGAAGTGTCTTGGCAATCAAGAAGTATGTAGCTGATTCACAGTACACACGTGTGCGTGCTGATAAGGGCAAATTGAGGACTCTTTCCTACAGGCAATTATGTCAGGTTAAAAGTGCAGCGGCAAAAAAGCCTTGTCATAGCAGCAGACAAGTTTTTGAAGCTGCTGGTGCCTCCAACGTCCCCCGAACAACAAGATGCAGGGTCCTTCAGAGGTTTGCAGCTGTGCATACGCCATCCTGTCGACCTCCTCTATCCACTTCACACAAGCAGAAACGGCTCCAGTGGGCCAAACATTACATGAAGACTGATTTCAAAACTGTTTTGTTCACGGATGAGTGCCATGCAACGCTCGATGGTCCAGATGAATGGAGTGGAGGATGGCTGGTTGATGGACACCCCACGCAAACACGGCTACAGCGCCAACAAGAAGGAGGTGGAGTAATGTTTTGGGCTGGAATCATGGGGAGAGAGATTGTCGGCCCCTTTAGGATCCCTGAAGGGGTAAAGATGAAGTCCATAATGTATGTGGAGTTTCTCAAACAGCACTTCCTGCCATGGTTCAAGAAGAAGAACCGTGTATTCCACAGCAAGATCATTTTTATGCATGATAATGCACCATCTCATGCTGCACATAAAACATCTGCATCTCTGGCTGATATGGGCATAAAAGGGGACAAACTTATGGTGTGACCCCCATGCTCCCCTGACCTCTACCCCATTCAGAACCTCTGGAGCATCATCAAAAGGAGTGTCTATGATGGCGGGAGGCAGTTCACATCTAAGCAACAGCTCTGGGAGGGTATTCTGTCCTCATGCAAAACAATTGAAGCAGAAACCATCCAAAACCTGACAAATTCAATGGACGAGAGAGTTCAGAAGCTCCTTTCGAACAAGGGGTCCTATGTGAAAATGTAACATCACCTAGAATAAAGTTTTGAGTTGAAAACTGTTTGATTTCAGTTTCTAATAACCTGCTAATGCTTATAATTTCAAAAATGACCATTTTTTTGGTCTTTATTAAAATGAAAAGGTTGATCGAAAAGTTTGGGGGATCTAAGAGTTTGGCAACCCAGTAGTCAGGATTACTTCGAATTCTGACAATATGAGGGTCATGTTGCAGGTAGTGCAGCAAGAAGGCACTTATGTGTCTTGCGCATCTCGGAGCCCCAAAATTATTTTCCGGGCTAGATGCAGCTAAAAATTATTATTAATTTTAAATCTGGTGGAGCTTAGTATAGATGGCCTAATAGAATCAGTGCTGCACACTGCTACAAAGCCCAAATTATTTTCCAGCCAAGGTACAGATAAACATGATTAGTAATTTTAAATCTGGTGGAGCTTAGTATAGATGGCCTAATAGAATCAGTACTGCACACTGCTACAAAGCCCAAATAATTTTCCAGCCAAGATACAGATAAACATGATTAGTAATTTTAAATCTGGTGGAGCTTATTATAGATGGCCTAATAGAATCAGTGCTGTACACTGCTACAAAGCCCAAATTATTTTCCAGCCAAGATACAGATAAACATGATCAGTAATTTGAAAGCTTAAAACGGTTGGTGAGGTGATTTTAACCAATCATCAAGCTTTTACTCTCCCCAGGATGACACAGGGGTAGAAAAGTCGTTTCGGATCCATGATTTGTTCATCTTTATGAACGTGAGTCTGTCTACATTATCAGTGGAGAGCCGCGTGCGCCTATCTGTCAGCACACCACCAGCAGCGCTGAACACACGTTCAGACAGAACGCTGGCTGCGGGGCATGACAAGATCTCCAAGGCATAAGTGGCTAGCTCCGGCCATTTATCCAGATTGGAAGCCCAAAAAGAGCAAGGGTCCAGTGACACAGTCATGGCTTCAATGTTTACTTGGAGATACTCCTGTACCATCGTCTCTAGGCGTTGACTATGTGTCAGACTTCTTGTCTCCTGTGGCCTTGCAAAGGATGGGCTAAAAAAGTGGTGAAATGATTCCGCAAAATTGATGTTACCAGCAGATACTGTGGTTCTGTTACGGTTTGAGTGCTGAACACTCGACGGTCCCACGGTTGGCAAGTTGGAACTGTGAGATTCACTACGTGCACCACTGGTGTTTTGTGGAAAAGCACATGTAAGATTCTGCAACAGTCTCTGCTGATACTCCTGCATGCGTGCATCCCTTTCTATGGCAGGAATAATTTCTGCAAATTTACTTTTGTACCGGGGATCTAACAGTGTGGCAACCCAGTAGTCAGGATTATTTCT
This sequence comes from Phyllobates terribilis, assembly GCF_046119375.1. Lineage (NCBI taxonomy): Eukaryota > Metazoa > Chordata > Amphibia > Anura > Dendrobatidae > Phyllobates > Phyllobates terribilis. Next base: position 300,564,698 of record NW_027362771.1, read on the forward strand.
AATTCTCACAATTCGAGGGTCATGTTGCAGGTAGTGCAGCAAGAAGGCACTCATGTGTGTTGCGCATCCAGGAGCACCAAGTCCCTGTTGTGTTGGTGGCGAGGTAACAATCATGCTTCCTTCCTCTGTCCTCTCCCCCCAACCTCGCACAACAGAAATGTGATCAAGGTCTACCTCATCTGATGAGTCTTCCATCAGTTCGTCCTCCACTTCTTCCTGGGCTCCTGCACCTTCCTCACTAGTTTGGCTGCTACCATGCGCCCTGGTAAAACCATCTCCCCCACCCTCACATGCCTGCCGCCGTGGTGCTGCCGACCGTCTGGACCTTGCAGATGTTAGCCCTTCCGCATACAACTCCGGAAGTGAGCACACAGCGACTGTGCCCTCTGCAGAAGGCCATCTAGTCCAGGATAGTGGGCTAAAAATTGCTGGACAACCAGGTTCAACACGTGAGACATACAAGGCACGTGTGTGACATTTCCCCGGCGAAGGGCCGCACCCAGGTTTGCAGCATTGTCGCACACGGGATTCCCTGGTTTCAGGTCCAGTGGAGACAACCATTCATGAAATTGGTTCTCCAGAGCTGACCACAACTCCTCAGCTGTGTGACTCACATTTCCCAGACATTTCAAAGTAAAAACCGCCTGATGACGTTGAGCCCTACTGCCAGCATAGTAAGGAGGTGTGCAGGATCCCTTCTGCGCAGTTAGAAAGCTTGTGGCATGACCAAACAGGCTTTGGGTGCAGGTGGAGGACCGAGAGGAGGTTGAGGAGGCAGAAGCAGTGGAGGAACTTTGAGATAAAGAGGATTGACGCACAACTCGTGGGGACGGCAAGACTTGGACAGCAGCCCCTTGTCCTGCTGTCACCATAGTTACCCAGTGCCCAGTCAGCGACATGTAACGCCCCTGTCCATGCCTACTCGTCCAAGTGTCTGTGGTGAAATGCACCCTGTCACACACAGAGTTTCTCAAAGAAGCGGTGATGTTGTGTGCGACATGCTGGTGGAGCGCAGGCACACCTTTCTTTGAGAAGTAGTGCCGACTGGGCATCTGGTACTGGGGCACTGCGACGGACATAAGGTCTCGAAAATCCTCTGTGTCCACCAGGCGGAAAGGCAGCATTTCTGTAGCCAAGAGCTTGCAGATGGTGAAATTCAACCTCTTAGCTTTCTCATGGCTAGGAGGAAATGGTCTTTTACTTGTCCACATCTGAGGGACCGAGGGCTGGCTATTGTGCTTAGACGGGGTTGATAACGGTGTCCCCGGCAAACTGCCGGTCTGTGAGGAAGATGCAGGCAGACATGTTAGGTTGCCTTGATCCGAAGGTGGTGCTATCGATGTCGGACAGCGCTCAACACCAGCTGGTGTTACCACCTCCAAAGAAAATGATGACCTGCCAATCACGCTGGCTGTTGCGGGTAAAGAGGTGGCAGGTCTGCGCCCCAAAACAGGTGTGACTGCTGTCCCCCCAGTCACAGAGGATGAAGAGGCCGCGGATGCACAAGATATGGCAGACGGTGGTTGGCCCGGCCGGCTAGGCCGCATTGTAGCACAGTGAGCTTCCCACTGCAACATATGCTTCATGTCCATGTGCCGGTTCATGCATGAAGTACTCAAACTATGTATTTTTTGGCCTCTACTTAGCTTTTGCTGACAAATGTTACAGATAACACGAGTTGTGTCATCTTTATCGATCTGAAAAAATGCCCAGGCTATGCAAGGCTTAGCACCCATGCGACCTGAAGAGCCACCACGACTTGTGGTGAGAGGCAGAGTTCTGTTTGAGGATGCAGTTGTTGACGTGCTTCCAGTACTACGTCTCTGTCCAGGAAGGCGCAACCTGACCTCGTCGTCACTAGCATCCTCCTCCACCTCCTCTGCTGACCTCATCTCTTGGCTGACTGTGGGTTGACAGTAAGTGGGATCTCCAACCTCATCATCATCACCCTGTGCGTTATCACACCCGTCGTCCTCAGAGCCAACCTGTTCCTGCCCTGACAAAAAACTAAAGTTGTCGCTCCAATCAGGTATTTGAGTCTCATCATCGTCTTCCTCATTGTCTCCACCAACAGGAGTTACAGTTTGGGAATGAGGGTCTACATTATGGTCAGAACCTTCTGCGTCTGGTGCTGGATCCGACTCATAAAGATTCTGGGCATCAGTGCAAATCATTTCCTCGTCTGGATTCACAGAAGCGCTGGAGTCAACCTCTGATTCCCAGGCTATAGTATGAGTAAACAGCTCTGCAGACTCAACCATCTGTTCTACCTCATACTGAGACGGGCAGCTGGAGATTTGGGAGCTGTGAGGAAGCAAGTGCGATTGGGGTGACACCTTTGAGGACTGGAGTATTTGTGATGTTGAAGTTGATGTGGAGGAGAGCCCACTTAAAGGAACACTTGATATCCGTTGAAGCACCTGCTGTTTTTGTGTCTCATCCGGAATTTGTAGTGATTGGCGTGGCCGTAAGAAAGGGATCTTATCACATTGTCCGCTAAAAGAAGTAGACATTTTAGTTTGGCTGGAAGATGGTCTTTCTTCTGCAGATGTTACTGTTGCTTTAACACCTACCCCATGGACACAACCTTTTTTCCCCTTCCCAACACGCCTATTCCCCTTTCCACCAGCAGCGGGCCTTTTTCCACTCATTTTGGTGGTTAACTAATTCACAACTCTGGAGTTTTTTACACAAAAAAACAATGGATGGGAACCGAGCAGAGCTGAGTGGCCAAACTGTGGTATTAGGCCAAAACTATTGGCTGGGTTAGATGCAGACAAAAAATTATTTTTAATTTGCAACCTGATGGAGGTCAGTATAGATGGACTAATAGAGAAAGTCCCACACACTGCTAGAAGGCCAAATATTTTTTCAGAGCTAGATGCAGATAAAAATTATTTTAAATTTGCAACCTGATGGAGGTCAGTATAGATGGACTAATAGAGAAAGTCCCACACACTGCTAGAAGGCCAAATATTTTTTCAGAGCTAGATGCAGATAAAAATTATTTTTAATTTGCAACCTGATTGAGGTCAGTATAGATGGACTAATAGAGAAAGTCCCACACACTGCTAGAAGGCCAAATATTTTTTCAGAGCTAGATGCAGATAAAAATTATTTTTAATTTGCAACCTGATGGAGGTCAGTATAGATGGACTAATAGAGAAAGTCCCACACACTGCTAGAAGGCCAAATATTTTTTCAGAGCTAGATGCAGAAAAAAATTATATTCAGTTTGCAACCTGATGGAGGTCAGTATAGATGGACTAATAGAACAAGTCCCACACACAGCTAGAAGCCCAGATATTTTTTCAGAGGTAGATGCAGATAAAAATTATTTTTAATTTGCAACCTGATGGAGGTCAGTATAGATGGACTAATAGAGAAAGTCCCACACACTGCTAGAAGGCCAAATATTTTTTCAGAGCTAGATGCAGACAAAAAATTATTTTGAATTTGCAACGTGATGGAGGTCAGTATAGATGGACTAATAGAACAAGTCCCACACACTGCTAGAAGGCCAAATATTTTTTCAGAGGTAGATGCAGAAAAAAATTATATTCAGTTTGCAACCTGATGGAGGTCAGTATTGATGGACTAATAGAACAAGTCCCACACACAGCTAGAAGCCCAAATATTTTTTCAGAGGTAGATGCAGATAAAAATTATTTTTAATTTGCAACCTGATGGAGGTCAGTATAGATGGACTAATAGAGAAAGTCCCACACACTGCTAGAAGGCCAAATATTTTTTCAGAGCTAGATGCAGTCAAAAAATTATTTTGAATTTGCAACGTGATGGAGGTCAGTATAGATGGACTAATAGAACAAGTCCCACACACTGCTAGAAGCCCAAATATTTTTTCAGAGCTAGATGCAGAAAAAAATTATATTCAATTTGCAACCTGATGGAGGTCAGTATGGATGGACTAATAGAGAAAGTCCCACACACTCCTAGAAGGCCAAATATTTTTTCAGAGCTAGATGCAGACAAAAAATTATTTTGAATTTTCAACCTGATGGAGGTCAGTATAGGTGGGCTAATAGAAAAAGTCCCACACACTGCTAGAAGGCCAAATATTTTTTCAGAGCTAGATGCAGAAAAAAATTATATTCAGTTTGCAACCTGATGGAGGTCAGTATAGATGGACTAATAGAACAAGTGCCACACACAGCTAGAAGCCCAAATATTTTTTCAGAGGTAGATGCAGAAAAAAATTATATTCAGTTTGCAACCTGATGGAGGTCAGTATAGATTGACTAATAGAACAAGTCCCACACACTGCTAGAAGCCCAAATATTTTTTCAGAGGTAGATGCAGGAAAAAAATATATTCAGTTTGCAACCTGATGGAGGTCAGTATAGATGGACTAATAGAGAAAGTCCCACAAACTGCTAGAAGGCCAAATATTTTTTCAGAGCTAGATGCAGACAAAAAAATATTTTTAATTTGCAACCTGATGGAGGTCAGTATAGATGGACTAATAGAGAAAGTCCCACACACTGCTAGAAGGCAAAATATTTTTTCAGAGCTAGATGCAGACAAAAAATTATTTTGAATTTGCAACGTGATGGAGGTCAGTATAGATGGACTAATAGAACAAGTCCCACACACTGCTAGAAGGCCAAATATTTTTTCAGAGCTAGATGCAGAAAAAAATTATATTCAGTTTGCAACCTGATGGAGGTCAGTATAGATGGACTAATAGAATGATGCTATGCCCAAATGATTTTACTTCACTAGGTGCAGTAAAAAAATTGGTATTCTATACACAGGTGGTATATCTTGCAACACAGATAGGCTACTCCACTGACTAATACACTCTGCCATAGGCCAAAAAGGATTAGATTTGCTAGATTCCGCCAAATGCTGTGAAAAAAAATTGCACAGCACTGGCACAGACCTGCCTGGCAAAAACTAATAGGAACTGATGTAACCTAGTCCTGAAAAGTCCTGAAAAGGACTGCAATTACAATTAGTCTTTACTCCCACAACCTATCTATTTAAGAGCACAGACCTGCCTGATAAAAGTCGTAGGAAATGCTGTAACCTAGTCCTTAAAAGGACTGCAATCACAACTATTCCCTACTCCCAAGCTATCTGTAGATTTGTGCGAAAATTGGCTTGAAATTAACAAGGTATAGCGCACACAGCAACAGCGGTGCCGTCTAACACGCAGCTGCAGCAGTGAGAAAATGGTGGCGACGGGGAAAATGGCTTGGTCTTATAGGGCAAGGACATGTGACATACACTTCCAATGACACATGCCCTTGCTTGTGTGAAAAAAAGCACTTCGCTCCGTGTGTGCGCTGCTGATAGGCTGACAGATTTCCCCACTGTAAATGCGGGAAAGAGAAAAAAAAATGGAGATCTTCATTATTCCTGCAGAGATCCATCCCCTGCCCCTCCCCCCGCCCCGCTGTACATTCAAACTGCGTATTAACATTAATTTTCATCATCACTGAGAAAAAATCCAGTTATGATTTTGGTGCACGAACAGTTATCGAACATAACCTCGAACAGCCGAATTTTTCTCAAATCGTTCGTGTTCGCCGAACGGCTCGAACACCGCCCAAAACAGCTCGAATTTGAGATTGGCGAACAGTTCGAGTCGAACAACGCTCATCTCTATTCACAAATCCTTTCACTAACATTACCACCTACCCCACGTATACCTTGAACACCAAGCCTATTCCCCCTTCCAACACGACCTCTCTTTTTCCCACTCATGTTGCTCAGATACTGTGGTAGGAGCAGGCTATTAGCAAAACAAAATTTGATTTTTTCCTCTGCAACAGCTCTGCACACAGCTGAATTTCAGCGGCACTAAATGACATGGTAAGATATAGCTTGCTATATAACGTTACTAAAAGAAGAAAGGTTTTTTTTAGTGTGGGTGAGGCCTGTATAACATAGGAGATATGCTACAAACAATTTCAAACTGAGATATCCCCTGCAGTATAACATTAGGAACAGAAGAAAGTATTTTTTTTTAGTGTGGATGAGGCCTGTATAATATATGAGATATGCTATGAACAATTTCAAACTGAAATGTCCTCTGCTGTATAACATTAGGAAAAGAAGAAAGTATTTATTTTATTGTGGATGAGGCCTGTATAACATAGGAGCTATGCTACGAACAATTTCAAACTGAGATGTTCCCTGCTGTATAACGTTAGGAGCAGAAGAAAATATTTTTTTAGTGTGAATGAGGCCTGTATAACATAGGAGATATGCTGCGAACAATTTCAAACTGAGATGTCCCCTGCTGTATAGCATTAGGAACAGAAGAAAGTATTCTTTTAGTGTGGATGAGGCCTATATAACATAGGAGATATGCTATGAACAATTTCAAACAGAAATGTCCCCTGCTGTATAACGTTTGGAACATAAGAAAGAATTTTTTTACTGTGGATGAGGCCTGTATAACATAGAATATATGCTCCAAGATATTTCAAACTCAGATCTAGCCTGCTGTATCACATTAGTCATAGCAAAAAATAAAAAAAATTATTTTTTACTGTGCATAAGCTCTGCATACAGCTGAATTTCACCACCACTAAAGGACTAGGTGGCTTATGGAAGACTCTATCACTAGTGATGAGCGAGAATGTTCGCTACTGCTCGGTGCTCGCCCGAGCATCTCACTGCTCTACATTCTTGGCTCTCGCCGAGTATTTCCGGGGTTGCTCGGCGGGAGCTTGGGGCTCCTCCCTGCATGTTTGGCGCTCATTAGAGCGCCAATGAACATGCAGGAACTGCCTGCCACTCATTGTAATGCCATAGCCATGTTGGTTGTGGCATTACAGTGATTGGCAGGCCGCCCAGCGTCATCAGGTCTTTATCAGACCAGGCGCCGCCATGTTCGTCATAGTCACTCTGGAATCAGACAGTGTAGGAAGAGGTGCTGCTGAGTTAGGGAGAGATTTGCTTGTTTCTAGTTAGTGTAGATATACCAAACTATATTAGAGACACATATCCATCTCAACAAACAGTCCTTCTGAGGACTAATCCAGCTATAGGGATATCAGTGCTAGGCAGGCAGTGTATATAGCAGACTGTAGTGCGCATAGCAAGAGGGTCGATTCCAGTTCTGTCTGCTGGTGCTTTTACAGATATTTGTAGAAATAGGCCCAGGTATCAGGGGCCAGGAATATTTTTTTTTTTATCGCAATCCTCATTATTTGCTTAAAAAGCAATCCAGAGAACACAATTTATCTGCACCATTTGCTTGTTGGCAGTGCAGAATACGGCCAGGTCCTTTCCATATTACAGCACTAAAAATCCAGCTATTTAAAACTGTGGTTTGTGCGTCACATGGATCACATATAAATGCGCTGAAAATATTGCCATTTCTGGACTCCATTGAAATTTTGTTGCAATGTGTCAGTGAACTTATTGACCCAAGGTTGGCGCTGTTAAAAATAGTTATCTACAGGCCAGCTATTTAAAACAGTGGTTTGTCCGTCACACGGATCACATATAATTGCGCTGAAAATTCTGCCATTTATGGCCTCCATTAAAATTTTGTTTCAGTGTGTCAGTGAAATTATTGACACCAATTTGCTGTTAAAAATAGTTACCTACAGGCCAGCTATTTAAAACTGTGGTTTGTCTGTCACACGGATCACATATAAGTTCGCTCCAAATTCAGCCATTTGTAGTGAGCGTGGAAGGGATTGTCCTCCATTTAAAATGGGCAAGGCACATGGCAAGGGACGGGGAACTGGAGATGATGGTGATGGTGCATGCAGAGGCCGAGGCCTTGGGCAAGCTGAAATTGTGCCACAACAAACACCCACATATTCTAGCTCGACCTTCCTGTTCCAATTAATAGGAGACCGCAGAACACCACTATTGAACACAGAGCAGTGTGAAAAGGTTATTGGTTGGACAGCAGATAATGATTCCAGCCACTTAGCCACCACCACCACCCTGTTTTCCACATGGTCAAGTCTCAGTAGCCGTGAGTCTGGATTGCATATTCCTCACCCTGATCCTTCTTCTTTCCACCATGCCGAATGCCCAGAGACAACTGATCCCACACTTGGACACTCCGAAGAGCTGTTCACTTTTCCATATATAGATTCGGGTCTCTCACCTGGTCCACTTGAAGAGGGGCAAGAGGAGATCGCATGTAGCGATGCCCAAATTTTTGAGCAGCCACGGTCATATGAAGGTGACGGTGAGAAAGTGTCACAAGAGGTGGACGATGATGAGACACAATTGCCAGAAAGTCAGGAGGAGGACCAAGGTGCGGAAGTGGAAGACAAGGTGGTGGATGATATAGTAACTGATCCAACCTGGCAGGGGGACAGGCAGAGTGAGGACAGCAGCACACAGGGGGAGGGAGGCAGAGCACCCCAACAGGCAGGAAGAAGCAGTGGGGTGGCCGCAGACAGAAGGCGGGCAACCGTTCCCCGTAACACCAACACGAAAGAAGTTGCCATTACAACTGTTAGGTCTTCCCGAGTCTGGTTGTTTTTTAAAGACTCTGCCGATAACCCCAAAAAGGCAATTTGCACCACCTGCCAGGCCAGCATCAGCAGGGGTAGCAAAACTACCAGCCAGACCACCACGAGCATTATCAGGCACATGGCAGCAAAGCACCCGACTTTGTGGTCCGAACCCCAGGGTCCAGGAATAGTGTCTACGGGTGACACCACTACTTCTTCCGCTGTTGTGCATGCAAGCCAAACCCCTGTCCATAGTGCATGCGAAGATGCCTCTTGCCCTGCACCTGTTGTTGCACACTCTCAACTAGCACCATCAGCAAGCACATCCATGTCCCAGCGCAGCATTCAGTTGTCCATACCCCAGTCCTTGGAACGCAAGCGCAAATATGCAGCCAATGCCCCACAGGCCACACTACTAAATTCCCACATTTTGCGACTGCTTCCGCACTAAATGTTGCCTTTTAGGCTCGTGGAGACGGAAGCTTTCTACAACCTGATGGTGGTGGCCGTCCCTTGGTACTCGGTCCACAGCCGCCACTATTTCTCCTGGTGTGCTGTCCCCATATTACACAAGTAGGAGTCCCACAATATTAGCCGTACCCTCAACAATGCAGTTACAGGGAAGTCCACCTATTTTTTTAAATAATTTTCGCAACAAGGGCCTTCTTGTACTGCAACATTTTACTAGACTTCTCCTCCGCGTGATGGAGAGATAGAAAGTTCTTCTTGTAACGTGGGTCTAGAAGTGTGACCAGAAGTAATTAGATTTAGACTACAAGTAGTGACTGTTGGCCAAAATGCGTACAATGCAAGGGTCACGGGAAAGGCAGAGGTACATAAAATCAGCCATGTGTGCCAGACTGCCATCAGCCAAGTCTCTGGCGACTCTCTGGAGAGACTGAAGGTATTTAAACATCCAGCAAGGTTGTGTCAATTAGCAGCAGAAGGTGGAGGTCACTACTGGGTCCTAGAGGGAGAAGGATATCACTACACTACAGAGATGAAAAGATCAAGAAGGTGTATGCAAAGCCAAGCTCAACTATCTTCTACAGCTGGATCCAGAATGACTGTCTGTCACACCTGACACACCCGTTACAGTACCCCCCCTTTTACGAGTGGACTCCGGACACTCAGGAACAGGTTTCTCAGAATGAGAGGCATGGAACGAACGAACCAGCCTCAGGGCATTCACCTCTGATGCCGAAACCCACATTCTTTCCTCTGGACCATAACCCTTCCAGTGCACTGAATACTGTAGGAAACGATGCTAGAGACGGGAATCAACGATCCTCAAAATTTGGAACCCCAACTTACCATCAACCATGATGGGGGTGGTGGCAGGGGAGAGGACTGAAGAGGGTCTACATATTTCTTGAGCAGAGAAACACATTGTGGATCTTAAGTAGAGATGAGCGGTGTTCGACTAGAACTGTTCGCCAATCTCAAATTCGAGCTGTTTTGGGCGGTGTTCGAGTTGTTCGACGAACCCGAACGATTTGCAAAAAATTCGGCTGTTCGAGGTTATGTTCGATAACTGTTCGTGCACCAAAAGCGTGTCCTGCATGTCTGGCGCTATTTAGAGCACCAATCATGCAGGGATTGTCTGCCACTCACTGTAATGCCACAGCCATGGTGGTTGTGGCATTACAGTGGTTGCCCAAATCGATGGGAACAGTGCCAACAGTGAAACATGAAAAGCCGGCAATTCAGCAGCGGCATACACCTGTACCCGACAATTTAGAACCGAAAGAATAGGGCATCACACATAGATTAGATAGATAGAAACATGTCAGCCACATATATACGAAGTACAGTGAAAGTGTTGCTTACTGTACTTGTCATTTAGCGTAAAGGATTTATCAAAAAAAATAATAGTGTTTTCATGCACTGTCTCTTTAAAAAAGCCGGCCGGCAATTCAGCATCTGTACCGGACAATTTATAACAGACAGAATAGAGCTTCACACATAGATTAGATAGATAGAAACATGTCAGCCACATATATACGAAGTACAGTGACAGTGTTGCTTACTGTACTTGTCATTTAGCGTAAAGGATTTATCAAAAAAAATAATAGTGTTTTCATGCACTGTCTCTTTAAAAAAGCCGGCCGGCAATTCAGCAGCGGTACCCGACAATTTATAACAGACAGAATAGAGCTTCACACATAGATTAGATAGATAGAAACATGTCAGTCACATATATATGAAGTACAGTGATAGTGTTGGTTACTGTACTTGTCATTTAGTATTAAAATAAAGGATTTATTATTAAAAAAATTGGCGTGGGGTTCCCCTTAATTTTAGGCTCTAGCGGAGGTTAAGCAGACGGCTGGGGCAGATGTTTGAAGCCTGGGAAGGGGGTAATACCCACGGAGCTTCCCAGGCTACTAATATCAGCCCCCAGCTGAATACATAGCCTTTACTAGCTATTAAAATGGGGGACACCCCAAAATAAATGACGTGGGGTCCCCCCTAATTTAATAGCTAGCAAAGGCTAGGCAGACAGCTGGGGGCTGATATTAATAGCCCAGGAAGGGAGCCATGAATATTGGCCCCCTCCCAGGCTAGAAACACCAGCCGTCAGCCGCCCCAGAAATGGCGCATTCATAGGATGCGCCAATTCTGGCACTTAGCCTCGCTCTTCCACGCTGCCCTGGTGCGGTGGCAGGGGGTAATAGGGTTGGGGTTGATGTCAGCTTATAATGCCAGCTGACATCAAGCCCAGGTTAGTAATGGAGAGGCGTCTATAAGACACCCCCATTACTAACCCCATAGTCAAAGTTAAAAAAAACACAAACACCCAGAATAAAGTCCTTTAATTGAAATAAAGACACAATCCTTTATTGTTCTAAATTAAACCATACTTACTGTCACGCCCATTCCAGCTGAAGCCAACGATCTCCTGCAATAAAAGAAAAATAATAAAGCAACCTCATCCTTACCTTTCCATGGTTCCCACGACAGCTTCAGCTCTGCTACATCGAGATGACAGGCTGGACCGCAGCAGAACGCCGCCATCCAGCCTGTCATCCCGCAGACACTGAGAAGCGCAGGCTTGCTTGCGCTGCTCAGCGTCTCTCTGTGACGACATCCAGATGAGCCGAGTTCATGTCCAATGAACTCGGCTCACCTCATGCACGTCACTGACAGCGTGGGAAAATTCTCACGCTGAAGCGGTGAGTGCAGGAGAATTCTCCCACGCTGTCAGTGACGTGCATAAGGTGAGCTCATGTCCAATGAACTCAGCTCACCTCCTGCACTTCACTGACAGCGTGGGAGAATTCTCCTGCACTCAGCGCTTCAGCGTGAGAATTCTCCCACGATGAAGCGCTGAGTGCAGGAGAATTTTCCCACGCTGTCAGTGACGTGCATAAGGTGAGCTCATGTCCAATGAACTCAGCTCACCTCCTGCACGTCACTGACAGCGTGGGAGAATTCTCCTGCACTCAGCGCTTCAGTGTGAGAATTCTCCCACGCTGAAGCGCTGAGTGCAGGAGAATTTTCCCACGCTGTCAGTGACGTGCATGAGGTGAGCCGAGTTCATTGGACATTAACTCGGCTCATCTGGATGCCCTCACAGAGAGACACTGTGGAGCGCAAGCAAGCCTGCGCTTCTCAGTGTCTGCGGGATGAGAGGCTGGATGGCAGCGTTCTGCTGCGGTCCAGCCTGTCATCTCGATGTAGCAGAGCTGAAGCTGTCATGGGAACCATGGAAAGGTAAGGATGATGTTGCTTTATTATTTTTCTTTTATTTCAGGAGATCGTTGGCTTCAGCTGGAATGGGCGTGATGGTAAGTATGGTTTAATTTAGAACAATAAAGAATTGTGTGTTTATTTCAATTAAAGGACTTTTTTCTGGGTGTTGTGTTTTTTTTAAATACTTTACTAGAAATTCATGGTGGTCATGTCTAATATTGGCGTGACCCCATGAATTTCGGGCTTAGGGCCAGCTGATAATGCCAAGCTGGCCCTAACCCCTTTATTACCCAGTGAGCCACCGCACCAGGGCCCTGGATGAGTTGGGTACAGCGCCAGAAGATGGCGCTTCTATGAACGCGCCATTTTCCGGGGTGGCTGCGGACTGCAATTTGTAGCGGGGGGGGGGCCCAGAAAGCTTGGGCCTCCCTGCGCTGCAGATTCCAGCCCCCAGCTGCCTAGTTGTACCTGGCTGGACACAAAAATAGGGCGAAGCCCCACGTACTTTTTTTTTAATTATTTCATGAATTTCATGAAATAATTAAGAAAAAAAGGCCTTCCCTATATTGTTGTGTCCGGCCAGGTACAAATAGGCAGCTGGTGGTTGGGGGCAGCCCGTTCCTGCCTGCTGTACCTGGCTGGACACAAATATAGTGCGAAGCCCCACGTCAATTTTTTTTAAATTATTTCATGAATTTCCTGAAATAATTTAAAAAAATTGAAGTGGGGCTTCGCACTATATTTGTGTCCAGCCAGGTACAGCAGGCAGGAACGGGCTGCCCCCATCCACCAGCTGCCTATTTGTACCTGGCCGGACACAACAATATAGGGAAGCCCTTTTTTTCTTAATTATTTCATGAATTTCATGAAATAATTAAAAAAAATTGAAGTGGGGCTTCGCACTATATTTGTGTCCAGCCAGGTACAGCAGGCAGGAACGGGCTGCCCCCAACCACCAGCTGCCTATTTGTACCTGGCCGGACACAACAATATAGGGAAGGCCTTTTTTTCTTAATTATTTCATGAAATTCATGAAATAATTAAAAAAAATTGAAGTGGGGCTTCGCACTATATTTGTGTCCAGCCAGGTACAGCAGGCAGGAACGGGCTGCCCCCAACCACCAGCTGCCTATTTGTACCTGGCCGGACACAACAATATAGGGAAGGCCTTTTTTTCTTAATTATTTCATGAAATTCATGAAATAATTAAAAAAAAAGTACGTGGGGCTTCGCCCTATTTTTGTGTCCAGCCAGGTACAACTAGGCAGCTGGGGGCTGGAATCTGCAGCGCAGGGAGGCCCAAGCTTTCTGGGCCCCCCCCCCGCTACAAATTGCAGTCCGCAGCCACCCCGGAAAATGGCGCGTTCATAGAAGCGCCATCTTCTGGCGCTGTACCCAACTCATCCAGGGCCCTGGTGCGGTGGCTCACTGGGTAATAAAGGGGTTAGGGCCAGCTTGGTATTATCAGCTGGCCCCAAGCCCAAAATTCATGGGGTCACGCCAGTATTAGACATGACCGCCATGAATTTCTAGTAAAGTATTTAAAAAAAACACAACACCCAGAATAAAGTCCTTTAATTGAAATAAAGACACAATTCTTTATTGTTCTAAATTAAACCATACTTACCATCACACCCATTCCAGCTGAAGCCAACGATCTCCTGCAATAAAAGTAAAATAATAAACCAACCTCATCCTTACCTTTCCATGGTTCCCACGACAGCTTCAGCTCTGCTACATCGAGATGGCTGGCTGGACCGCAGCAGAACGCTGCCATCCAGCCTGTCATGCCGCAGACACTGAGAAGCGCAGGCTTGCTTGCGCTCCTCACTGTCTCGCTGTGACGGCATCCAGATGAGCCGAGGTCATGTCCAATGAACTCGGCTCACCTCATGCACGTCACTGACAGCGTGGGAAAATTCTCACGCTGAAGTGCTGAGTGCAGGAGAATTCTCCCACGCTGTCAGTGATGTGCATGAGGTGAGCTCATGTCCAATGAACTCAGCTCACCTCCTGCACGTCACTGACAGCGTGGGAAAATTCTCCTGCAATCAGCGCTTCAGCGTGAGAATTTTCCCACGCTGTCAGTGACGTGCATGAGGTGAGCCGAGTTCATTGGACATGAACTCGGCTCATCTGGATGTCGTCACAGAGAGACGCTGAGCAGCGCAAGCAAGCCTGCGCTTCTCAGTGTCTGCGGGATGACAGGCTGGATGGCGGCGTTCTGCTGCGGTCCAGCCTGTCATCTCGATGTAGCAGAGCTGAAGCTGTCGTGGGAACCATGGAAAGGTAAGGATGAGGTTGCTTTATTATTTTTCTTTTATTGCAGGAGATCGTTGGCTTCAGCTGGAATGGGCGTGATGGTAGGTATGGTTTAATTTAGAACAATAAAGGATTGTGTCTTTATTTCAATTAAAGGACTTTATTCTGGGTGTTTGTGTTTTTTTTAACTTTGACTATGGGGTTAGTAATGGGGGTGTCTTATAGACGCCTCTCCATTACTAACCTGGGCTTGATGTCAGCTGGCATTATAAGCTGACATCAACCCCAACCCTATTACCCCCTGCCACCGCACCAGGGCAGCGTGGAAGAGCGAGGCTAAGTGCCAGAATTGGCGCATCCTATGAATGCGCCATTTCTGGGGCGGCTGACGGCTGGTGTTTCTAGCCTGGGAGGGGGCCAATATTCATGGCTCCCTTCCTGGGCTATTAATATCAGCCCCCAGCTGTCTGCCTAGCCTTTGCTAGCTATTAAATTAGGGGGGACCCCACGTCATTTTTTTTGGGGGGTCCCCCATTTTAATAGCTAGTAAAGGCTATGTATTCAGCTGGGGGCTGATATTAGTAGCCTGGGAAGCTCCGTGGGTATTACCCCCTTCCCAGGCTTCAAACATCTGCCCCAGCCGTCTGCTTAACCTCCGCTAGAGCCTAAAATTAAGGGGAACCCCACGCCAATTTTTTTAATAATAAATCCTTTATTTTAATACTAAATGACAAGTACAGTAACCAACACTATCACTGTACTTCATATATATGTGACTGACATGTTTCTATATATCTAATCTATGTGTGATGCTCTATCTTTCTGTTCTAAATTGTCGGGTACCGCTGCTGAATTGCCGGCCGGCTTTTTTAAAGAGACAGTGCATGAAAACACTATTATTTTTTTAAATAAATCCTTTACACTAAATGACAAGTACAGTAAGCAACACTATCACTGTACTTATTATATATGTGACTGACATGTTTCTTTCTATCTAATCTATGTGTGAAGCTCTATTCTTTCTGTTCTAAATTGTCGGGTACAGATGCTGAATTGCCGGCCGGCTTTTTTAAAGAGACGGTGCATGAAAACACTAATATTTTTTTTAATAAATCCTTTACACTAAATGACAAATGCAGTAACCAACACTGTCACTGTGCTTCTTATATGTGTGACTGACATGTTTCTATCTATCTAATCTATGTGTGAGGCTCTATTCCTTCTTGTCTAAATTGTCGGGTACCGGTGTATGCCGCTGCTGAATTTGCCGGCCGGCTTTTTTAAACAGAGTGTCTTCTGAGCAGTTTGTCAGCTTTTGGACACCTTTGCAGGTGTTTTCTATGTGTTTCTATGTGTTTTTGTTTGCCTGCCATTGGTTTTAACGGTGTTCGACGGTGTTCTAAGGTGTTCGACGAACAGTTCGACGAACAGTTCCTCGAACATCCCGGTGTTCGACGAACCGAACCGAACCCGAACACTACGGGGGTGGCTCAACACTAATCTTAAGAGCCTGAGGTAACTCAAGACGAAACGCTGCAGGGTTAATGATGGCGATTATTTTATAGGGGCCAATAAATCTAGGTCCCATCTTCCAGGAGGGAATTGTCAACTTGATATTCCTGGTAGAAAGCCCCACAAAGTCATTCACACTTAGGTCCGGACCTGGCGAGCGTTTCCTGTCAGCCATACGTTTGTACCTGTCTCCCATGATCTTCAAATTATTCTGAATCCCCCACCAGACAGAAGAGAGCAAAACGTTCCTCGTCAGGAATTCCTGAAGCCCCTCCCCAACTAAAAGTACCAAACTGTGGAAGGAAACCGTATGCATCAAAGAACGGTGACCTGCCGGTAGATTCTAAGCTATGATTATTAATAGCAAACTCGGCTAATGGTAAGTAAGATGCCCAATCCTGGTTTTCGGGGACAAAACACCTGAGGTAAGTCTCTAAGTTCTGATTAATGTGCTCGGTCTGTCCATTCGACTGAGGATGGAAGGCCGAGGAAAAGGACAGCTGCACCCCCAGTCGACTACAGAAAGCTTTCCAGAACTTAGAAAACAAACTGGGTCCCCCGATCTGACACCACATCTGAGGGAACTCCGTGAAGCTTCACGATCTCATTAATAAAAACTTGAGCAAGAGTCTTGGCATTCGGAAGTGCTGGTACTGCAATGAAATGAACCATTTTACTGAACCTATCTACAACCACCAGAACCACAGCTTTGCCTGCAGATACCGGTAGGTCAGTAATAATATCCATGGACAAGTGTGTCCAAGGCCTGTTAGGAATAGGCAGTGGAAGAAGAGGACCAAATGGATGGGTATGTGATACTTTAGAACACGCGCAAATGCTGCAAGCAGATACCTGCTCAACCACATTCCGATGCAACCCTGGCCACCAAAAACGACGAGAAATGAGGTCCGTGGTTGCCTTACCACCTGGATGACAAGCAAGCACCGAGTTATGATGTTCCCTATTTACTTTATGGGGCAAATTAGATGGAACAAATGACCTCCCTGAAGGGAAGGAAGCAGTGGCGTCCCCCTGAGCCTCCAACACCTCACCCTCCAGGTCAGGGTATAATGCCAAAATGACTACCCCCTTCTGAAAAATTGGGGCAGGGTTCTCATGCTTACCACCACCAGGGAAACTCCGGGACAAAGCATCAGCTTTGATGTTTTTCACCCCTGGACAGAAAGTGACAACAAAATTGAACCTAGTAAAAAAAAGGGACCACCTAGCTTGCCTAGGGTTGAGACATTTAGCAGACTGAAGAAATGACAGGTTCTTATGGTCCGTGATAACAGTAATAGCATGGACTGCCCCCTCCAACCAATGTCGCCATTATTTGAACCCCAATTTAATCGCCAATAGCTCCCTAAGCCAAAGATAATTTTTTGGAAAAGAAAGCGCATGGACGCCATTTACCAGGGGACGGAGCCTGAAACAGCACAGCCCCAACCCCCCACCTCTGACGTTTCAACTTCTATGATAAAACATTGAGAAACATCGGGTTGACTGAGTATAGGTGCTGTGGCAAAACAACTCTTTAGGTAGGAAAAAGCCCGCTGGCGGCTTTCGACCATTTAGAAAAATCAGACCCCTTCCTTGTCATGTCAGTAAGGGGTTTCACAATTACCGAATAATTTTGAATACGTTTCCGGTAAAAATTAGTAAAGCCCAGAAAGTGCTGTAATACCTTCAGGTTCTTGGGAAGGTCCCAATCAAGTACAGCACGGACCTTCTCCAGATCCATCCGAAAACCCAAAGATGACAACAATTACCCAAAAACTGTACCTCCTGGATGGCGAAAACACATTTCTCTAGTTTAGCATATATAGCATATAGCTTGTTATCCCTTAATATCTGAAGCACCTGTTTAACATGCCCCCGATGCGTCTCAAAATCAGGTGAGTACACCAAAATATCATCCAGATAGACCACCACAAACCTGCCAACCAAGTGATGAAAAATATCATTTATAAAATGCTGGAACACCACAGGTGCATTGGTCAGACCAAAAGGCATAACCAAACTCTCAAAATGCCCCTCAGGGGTATTGAACACCATTATCCATTCATCCCCTTCTCTGATTCTAACCAGATTGTAGGCTCCCTTTAAATCCAACTTGGAGAACACCTTAGCTCCCACAACCTGGTTGAATAGATCTGGAATCAGAGGAAGAGGGTATGGATCTCGGATGGTAATTTGATTCAATTCCCAGAAATCTAAACAGGGACGGAGACCGCCATCTTTCTTCTTCATGAAGATGAACCCTGCCACCACGGGTGAAGATGAGGGTCTGATATGTTC
Organism: Phyllobates terribilis; assembly: GCF_046119375.1. Taxonomy (NCBI): domain Eukaryota; kingdom Metazoa; phylum Chordata; class Amphibia; order Anura; family Dendrobatidae; genus Phyllobates; species Phyllobates terribilis. The sequence continues at coordinate 300,582,925 of NW_027362771.1, forward strand.
CTTCTCCAGACTCTCCGCAATGAAATCCTTCATGGCTTGTCTCTCAGGGCCAGAGAGATTATACAGCTTGGATTTTGGTAGTTTAGCTCTGGGGTCAGGTTAATAGGACATTCATATGCACAATGAGGAGACACTGACACCCTTCTCAGAAAATACGTCCTCAAAACCAGACAAAAACGTAGGTAAGGTCTCCGTAGAGACTGCAGAAAGGGAAATGTTTAAGCAGTTCTCATTGCAGTAATCTCCCATTCAACAATCTCTCTGGATTGCCAATCCACTATCAGATTATGTTTCACCAACCAGGGTAAACCCAGTACAATTGGAGTGGGAAGTCCCTCCAGGACATAAAAATGAATTACCTCATAATGAAAAGACCCCACCCTAAGTCTTATATTGTGTACAATATGAGTCAAAGCTTTCTGTGCAAATGGTGCTTAGTCAATGGCTTGAATAGGAAAGGGCTTAGCTAAAGTACAGCAAGCAAGCCCATGAGTTCGCACAAACTCAGCATCAACCATGCTGACTCCAGCTCCACTGTCTACAAACACAGAAATTTTCTCAGTCTTGTTCTCTAGCACCACTTCTGCCGTCAGGACAAACCAAAAACTCCAGGTTGAAGACAGACACACCCCTTGATTATCCAACTCCAGACTCCCAGGGGTAAATCGGATTTCTCTTTGCTTAGGAATCGAGGGACAGGCTCCAATAAAATGTCCCTTTTTTCACAAAAAAACACACACCCTTTTTTTTGCTGATCTCAGGGGAAACATATGATGCAGAAGCACCTCCTAACTGTCTGGGTCCCTCTAACTCCACAAGTACTGCTTCAGACCCGGATCGACCCCCCCGGCAAAGGGGCATTGGCCCGAAAAGAGGGCTCAGGAGAAGGTGGTCTCACCCTCGTATCCCAACGTTGACTATCCACATGCATAGCCAATGATATAGCAGCCTCCAAGGACTCCAGGGTTTTGTACACTGCCAAAGCATTTTTCAACCTTTCTGTAAGGCCCCGGCAAAATTGGCTTCTAAGAGCGGGGTCATTCCATTTGGTATCCGTTGCCCATCTGCGGAATTCGGAGCTATACATCTCCACTGACTGACTTCCCTGCTGAAGGTGACGCAGCTTGGATTCAGCCAAGGAGATTCAGTCAGGATCACCATAGATGAGGGCTAGGGCCTTGAAAAATCCTTCTACTGACTGGAGTCAAACAGAACCCTGTGGCAAAGAGAAAGCCCGGATTGGCCACTCGCTGCTCCTCATGTCCAGAGGAGTAAGGTCGAAGTTTGAAATACAACTTACTAGCTTCCTTGAATACAAAAAACTTGTCTCTACCTCCTGAAAACCTGTCTGGGAGGGCAATTTTTGGTTCAAGCTGGACCGGCCTACCCGCAGATTCTCAACATTAGGAGTCTGCAGTTGCTGCCGTTGCTGCTGAACCTCAGATTTAAGGTCAGTCACTCTTAGTGACAACCTCCGCAGCTGCTCTGCTATCACTGCAAAGGGATCCATGAACCAGAGGAGAAAAAAAAACACACACCAAAAAAAAAAACACGTGTCAGCTTTTTTTTTAAACTTTTTAAATGGCTGGTGATATTGTCATGCAAGATGAGGAAAGGATCAAATGCACAATGACAGGAAGTGGGGAGGGAGCCCAAACACAAGGGAAAGGGGGAGTGGAGACCCTAGGCATATCTGACAATAATCTTGACTCCCCTAACGTCACTAAATAGGTTCCGCACCTATCACCAAACAAGAAACCTAATCCCTGACTGCCCCTAGGAATAGGCCCTAGGTACGGAGGGGACAGGGTGAGCACTAGTCAGCCCCCACTGCAACTAAAGACAAAAAGGTAAACAGACAAGGGAATACACTTAGCTTGAGAAGACACCAGAGAGATCACGCCAACAATCCTCCAATGGAACTCCAAGAAGCAACTAACCAACTACTAGTACTTCAGCCCTGGACAGAGGAAAATAGAGCTATCACCGGCGACTCTCTGGAGCAGCAGAAGGTGGAGGTTACTGCTAGGTCTTAGAGGGAGAAGGATATCACTACACTACAGAGATGAAAAGATCAATAAGGTGTCTGCAAAGCCAAGCGCAATTACCTTCTACAGATGGATCCAGAACGACTGTCTGTCACACCTGACACACCCGTGACACCTCGGCGTCGGGAGGTCGTGTTCCGTCACAGGGTCCGACTGGGTCCCGGCGTTCACTATATTAACCCAGTGTGCCATCAGTGAGATGTACCATTCCTGGCCACAAGCACTTGTCCACGTGTCCGTGGTTAGGTGGACCTTCCCAGTAACTGCGTTGTTGAGGGCATGGCTAATGTTCTGGGATACGTGCTTGTGTAATAGTGGTGGCTGGGGACCGAGTACCGATGGACGGCCTCCACCATCAGGGTGCGGAAAGCCTATAAGGCAACATTTCAAGTGCAAGCATTAGAGAAATATGTGAGTTTAGCAGTGTGGCCTGTGGGGTGTTGGCTGCGTATTTGCACTTGCGTTCCAAGGACTGGGGTAGGGACAACTGAACACTGCGCTGGGACAAGGAAGTGGACAGTGACAGCGATGGTTACAAGTGTGCAATGACAGGTGCAGGGCGGGAGGCATCCTCACCTGCGCCATGGCAAGGGATTGGTGTGCACGCACAACAGTGGAACAGGCAGTGTTGTCACCCACAGACACGGTTTCTGGACCCTGGCGTTCGGCCCACCTAGTCAGGTGCTTTGCTGTCATGTACCTGAGCATGCTGGTGGTGGTCAGGTTTGTAGTTTTGCTGCCCCTGTTGATGATGGCCTGGCAGATGGTGCAAATGGACTTTTTGGGGTTATCTGGACAGTCTTTAAAAAAGAGACAGACTCTGGAAGACCTAACCATTGGACTGGCAGCTTCGTTGTGTTGGTGTTCTGGGGAACAGTTGCCCGCCTTGTGTCTGTGGCCACCCCAGTGCTTCTTCCTGCCTGTTTTGCTGCTATGCCTCCCTTATCCTGTGTGCTGCTGTCCTCGCTATGCATGTCACCTTGCCAGGTATTGTAAGTGACTTCATCGTCCACCACCACGTCTTCCACTTCTGCACCCTGGTCCTCCTCACTTTCTGGCAATTGTGTCTCATCATCACCCACCTCTTGTGACAGTAATTGCACTTTCCCACCATTGTCTTCATGTGACTGTGGCTGCTCAAATATTTGGGCATCACTACATGCAATCTCCTCTTGCCCTGCTTGAAGCTGGCTGGAAGAGAGGCCCAAATCTATAAATGGAAAAGTGAACAGCTCTTCGGAGTGTCCAAGTGTGGGATCAGTTGGCTCCAGACACTCGGCATGGTGGAAGGAAGGAGGATCAGGGTGAGGAATATGTGGTCCAGACTCACGGCTACTGAGACTGCACCGTGTGGTAGACAGGGTGGTGTTGGTGGTGGCAAAGTGACTGGAAGCATTATCTGCTATCCAACCAACACCGTATTCATACTGCTCAGGCTTTAAGAGTGGTTTTCGCGGCTCCCTAGAAATTGGGACAGGAAGGTAGTTCGACATGATGTGTTTGTTGTGCTCCCTCAGCAGGCACAGTTTCATCTTGCCCAAGGTCTCAGCCTCTGCGTGCACCATCACCATCACATCCACTTTCCCATCCCTTACCACGTGCCTTTACCATTTTAATTGGAGTGAAATATTTCCCCGCTCCACAAAATGTCTACATTATTATCGCAGTAATATGCGATCATGTGTGACAACCACAGTTTTAGGCTGTGGCTTTATAGTATAGTATTGTTCAGCGATCAAGTGTGATTAGGTTAAAAAACACACAGCTGCCAGATTTGAAATGGAGTATATTTGGCACGTTCCACAAAATGTCTGCATTATTATCGCAGTAAAAAAAAAAGCATGATTTGGCAGTACAATTTCAAGAGATGTCTTTTCTATATCTGACTATATATAACTACACAGCGGTTGTGATGCCTGTCAGGGCTTTTGGCAGTATATTTATTATTATTTTATTTATATAGCATCATGCATTTCCACAGTGCTTTACAGACATCATCATCACTGTCCTCATTGGGGCTCACAACCTAAATTCCCTATCAGTATGTCTTTGGTGTGTGGGAGGAAATCTGAGTCCCTGGAGGAAATGCACGCAATTATAGAGAGAAGATTCAAACTCTTTGCAGATGATATCATTGGTGGGATTTGAACCCAGGACCCCAGGGCTGCAAAACAACAGTGCTAACCATTTAGCCACCATGCTGCGTGGTACCTCGATACTATATTGAATTTTCTTAATGATAAATTTGAGAACTGAAACTATTCAAGAAGGTAAGACTGACCATATCTGTAAATATAAATTTAAAGAAAAGAAGCATATAAAGGCATCTAAATTTATTTCTTATAACATGTAACTACTGTGCTCCTATGTCATAAAGAGCATAATATACTGTATAAGACAATGTTGTTTTGTGCAAAAACATTAAAGTTCCCATATGTATTAAACTAAACAGAGATGTTGAAGATTTCTTTTCAGACAAAGTAACCACTTCTTTAATAGAAAGGAAGATAAATCTCCGTATAGTGCCAATGGCATGAAGTTCAGGCCCTGTAATCAGTTTAAAAGAGGAGGTACTACCATAAGTACAATTTATAGCCCCCGGAACTTCACAAAACATCACAATTTACATTTTTTTCATTTAAATACATGCAAAGTTAATCTTTTTCATCTAGAATTCTTTAGGGGAGAAAATAATTTCCATTTGTTTTTGTTCCACTCTATCAGACACACTAGCTCTAAGATTAAATGATAACAGTGGACCTAATAATAAAAAATACAATATAATGTAATGAAAGTAATGTAGATCTAATCCTCTTTTTTATTGCATCCTGAGTGCCTTTGGTTCTATTATTTTCCTGTGTCTTTGCCTTTGACTTATTGATGTCTTGTCAGAAAAGCTAAAGGATTTGTAAAGATTATGGTATTATGCGGTCGTGAACATTTTTGCTCAGGGCATCTTTAATTAGAAAATGTTAACACAGGCTGCATTTCTTGCTGTAGAAACAAACACCCTCCAGTTAACAAATACCAATTTATTTGATAAAGAAAAGTAACCATTCATTTGTTTAAAGATCATTTTTAAGGACTGTTTTATGTTTGCTCTATGTTCGAGTATATTTTTACAATTATTTGTAATTAAATTTGGGGGACTATTTATTTTGTAAATCAATATAGCGCTTAGATTGCGATCATTTTGCCACAATTTTATATTACACTAGTTTTTCAGGAGCAAGTAATATAGATAAATAAGTAGGCATCCTAGCCACAGCACGATTAATGCCAGCCATGAAATAACAGCATTGAACATTTATCTGTGCTATAACTCCTAACAATTGTTTTTACATTCAAACAGAGAAATTATGGAGAATCTCATTGCAACCCAAACACAAAAAAAATGGGAAAGTCATTTCATTTTATGCAAAACAAACATATCTAAGATTATCCAATAAACAGTAGCTCAAATATTTTTCTATTTGGCCAACCAGTCAAGATTAAAAATGATAGAGCCATATTATGTCTGTGTTACCTTTCTCTTTATTAGTAAAAGGGACTGTCATAAATCATCACACATAGTCTCATAGTGCATGGTAGTACAACTCTATTACCTCTTACCCAAGCTATCTTTATAAACTTTATTTCATAGGCCACGCTACATGTCCTGCATAACAAACATTTTAGATCTTGCACCTGTTTGAAATCACAATTTTATGTACATAAATTCCACCATTGTTCTCCAGATGACATAATAATGAAATTTACTTTTTATTTTTCTAAATTTAAAAATGTAATTGAATCTCAAATGGAAGTCAAAATTTGTTTGTCTTTTTGTTAATTTCTTTGTCCATCTTTATTTTTTTAACTTGCAGCCCTTGAAGAAGACAAACATAATCCCAGAAGGTTTGTAGACAAAACAAATTATGGCTTCTAGTGATGAGTGAATCTGCTGAAATTTAAATTCAGCTGTTCATTCAAATTTGGTCATCAAATTTGTTTTGTGTTGTAGTTATCAGATGAGAATCACATGTCCCTTATTATGCTATGAGCTTGTTGCAAACCCCAGAGAATGAACATAGAGTGAAAAAAATAATACTCATCTCACGGGGGGTGGATTAAGAGTAGCAAGGGCCCCGGGCAGTTTAGAAGGCGCGGGCCCCCCCCACACACACACACCTGATTTATCACGTGACATGTCACATGATCCCCTGTGATAGATCATGTGATAGTTCACGTGAAATTAATTTGGCACAATATTAATTATAATATTTTTTTTTAGGCTGTGTGCCCACTATGCGTTTTTTAAGCGTTTCCGCAGCGGCAATTTCGCTGCAGAAAAACTTAAAAAACGCTTGGTAGAAGGTCTGCCATGTTCCCCAATGATAATCCGCATGTGCTGTGTACATGCTGCGGAAATTTCCGCTGCGGATTATCATTGTGGAAAAATCCGCAGCATTACCGATTATTTTGCAGAAGCGCGGCGTTTTCGCCGCCATTGACTTGCATTAGAACGCATGGAATCTGCATCCCTGCATCTGTAGATGCGGAATCCATGCGTTTCAATGTGCGGATGGTACCCGGGTGTGGAGGACAGGAGACTCTCCTCCGGACCCGGGTACCATAGAACCTGTAAAAAAAGAATAAAATAAAAAATAAATATTATACTTACCTTCTGATGGCCCCCGGTGTCTTTATCCGATGCGTCCTGGCTTGCCGGCAGCTCGCGATAGTCTGAAAAGGACCTGCCGTGACATCATTTAGTCATGTGATGGGTCACGCGACGGCTGACGTCGGCAGGCCATCAGAAGGTAAGTATATATTTTTTATTTTTTACCATTCTTTTACGGTCACACTATATAAATCCATGCTGGTTGCATGGATTTATATAGTGTAACCAAGTTGTCAAGCACTTTCCAAGTGATGCTAAAATCGCTTGGAAAGCGCTTGTCAACCCGCATGCGGAAATGCAAGTGAAGAAAGCTTCACATCCGCATGTCCCTGGCAGGAAAACGCATGTACAATCCGCATGTAAAATCCGCATGTACAATCCGCATGTAAAATCCGCATGCGTTTTTTCTGCCAGGGAGATGCAGAAACGCTCAAAAAAAATCCGGAACATTTCAGTATCTTGGGCACATAGCCTTACATTAATTGTATGACTCAATATTGAGCACACGTAGCCATCTATACACAGCGGGAGGCTGCACGGTGCCATCTATACACAGCGGGAGGCCGCATGTAGACATCTATACACAGCGGGAGGCCGAACGTAGCCATCTATAAACAGGGGGAGGCCGCACGGCACCATCTATACACAGCGAGAGGCTGCACGGCGCCCCCCCAGAGACAGCAGGAGGCCGCACCGCGCCATCTATACTCAGCAGGAGGCCGCACGTAGCCTTCTATACACAGCAGGAGGCCGCACGGCGCCATCTATACACAGCAGGGGCCGCACGGCGCCCCCCCCAGAGACAGGAGGCTGCATGGCACCATCTATACTCAGCAGGAGGCCGCACATAGCCATCTATACACAGCAGGAGGCCGCACGGCGCCATCTATACACAGCAAAAGTCTGCACGGCACCATCTATACACAGCAGGAGGCCGCACGGCACCATCTATACACAGCAGGAGGCCGCACGTAGCCATCTATACACAGCAGGAGGCCGCGCGGTGCCATCTATACACAGCAGGGGGCCGCACGGCGCCATCTATACACAGCAGGGGGCCGCACAGCACCATCTATACACAGCAGGAGGCCGCACGGCGATATCTATACACAGCGAGAGGCTGCACGGCGCCCCCCCAGAGACAGCAGGAGGCAGCACCGCGCCATGTATACTCAGCAGGAGGCCGCACGTAGCCTGCTATACACAGCAGGAGGCCGCACGGCGCCATCTATACTCAGCAGGAGGCCGCACGTAGCCATCTATACACAGCAGGAGGCCGCACGGCGCCATCTATACACAGCAAAAGTCTGCACGGCACCATCTTTGTACAGCAGGAGGCCGCACGGCGCCATCTATACACAGCAGGAGGCCGCACGTAGCCATCTATACACAGCAGGAGGCCACACGGCGCCATCCATACACAGCAGGGGGCCGCACGGCGCCATCTATACACAGCAGGGGGCCACACGGCGCCATCTATACACAGCAGGGGGCAGCACGGCACCATCTATACACAGCAGGGGACCGCACGGCACCATCTATACACAGCAGGCCACCGCACGGCACCATCTATACACAGCAGGGGGCCGCACAGCGCCATCTATACACAGCAGGGGGCCGCATGGCACCATATATACACAGCAGGAGGCCGCACGGCGCCATCTATACACAGCAGGAGGCCGCACGGCGCCATTTAAAGACAGCAGGAGGCCGCACGCAGCCATCTATACACAGCAGGAGGCCACACGTAGCCATCTATACACAGCAGGGGGCCGCACGGCACCATCTATACACAGCAGGATGCCACACGGCGCCATTTATACACAGCAGGGGGCCGCACGGCGCCATCTATACACAGCGGTTGGCTGCACGGTGCCCCCCCCAGAGACAGACAGGAGGCCGCACGGCGCTATATATACTCAGCAGGAGGCCGCACGTAGCCATCTAAAAAACAGCAGGAGGCCGCACGGCACCATCTATACACAACAGAAGGCCGCACGGCACCATCTATACACAGCAGGAGGCCGCACGGCGGCATATATACACAGCATGGGGCCGCACGGCGCCATCTATTCACAGCAGGAGGCCGCACGGCGCCATCTATACACAGCATGGGGCCGCACGGCGCCATCTATACACAGCAGGGGGCCGCACGGCACCATCTATACACAGCAGGGGGCCGCACGGCGCCATTTATACACAGCAGGGGGCCACACGGCACCATCTATACACACCAGGGGGCCGCACGGCACCATCTATACACAGCAGGAGGCCGCACGGCGCCATCTATACACAGCAGGGGGCCGCACGGCGCCATCTATACACAGCAGGGGGCCGCACGGCGCCATCTATACACAGCAGGAGGCCGCACGGCGCCATCTACACACAGCAGGAGGCCGCACGGCGCCATCTATACACAGCAGGAGACCGCACGGCGCCATCTATGCACAGCGGAAGGCCGCACAGCGCCCCTCCCAGAGACAGCAAGGAGGCCCCATGGCGCCATCTATACTCAGCAGGAGACCGAACGTAGCCATCTATACACAGCAGGAGGCGCAACGGCGCCATCTATACACAGCAGGAGGCCGCATGGCGCCATCTATACACAGCAGGAGGCCGCACGGCGCCATCTATACACAGCGGGAGGCTGCACGGCGCCCCCACAGAGACAGCAGGAGGCCGAACCGCGCCATCTATACTCAGCAGGAGGCCGCACATAGCCTTCTATACACAGCAGGAGGCCGCACGGCGCCATCTGTACACAGCAGGAGGCCGCACGGTGCCCCCCCAGAGACAGCAGGAGGCCGCACGTAGCCATCTATAAACAGCAGGAGGCCGCATGGCGCCATCTATACACAGCAAAAGTCTGCACGGCACCATGTATACACAGCAGGTGGCCGCACGGCGCCATCTATGCACACCAGGAGGCCGCATGTAGCCATCTATACACAACAGGAGGCCACACGGCGCCATCTATACACAGCAGGGGGACGCACGGCGCCATCTATACACAGCTGGGGGCCGCACGGCACCATCTCTACACAGCAGGGGCAGCACGGCGCCATCTATACACAGCAGGGGGCGACATGGCGCCATCTATACACAGCAGGGGGCCACACGGCACCATCTATACACAGCAGGAGGCCGCACGGCACCATCTATACACAGCAGGGGGCCGCACAGCACCATATGTACACAGCAGGCGGCCGCACGGCACCATATATACTCAGCAGGAGGCCGCACGGCGCCATCTATACACAGCAGGAGGCCGCACGGCGCCATCTATACACAGCAGGGGGCCGCACGGCGCCATCTATACACAGCAGGGGGCCACACGGCACCATCTATATACAGCAGGGGGCCGCACGGCACCATCTATACACAGCAGGCCGCCACACGGCACCATCGATACACAGCAGGGGGCCGCACAGCGCCATCTATACAAAGCAGGGGACCGCACGACACCATATATACACAGCAGGAGGCCGCACGGCGCCAACTATACACAGCAGGGGGCCGCACGGCGCCATCTATACACAGCAGGGGGCCGCATGGCACCATCTATACACAGCAGGAGGCCACACGGCGCCATCTATACACAGCAGCAGGCCGCACGGCGCCATCTATACACAGCAGGAGACCGCACGTAGCCATCTATACACAGCAGGAGGCCGCACGGTGCCATCTATACACAGCAGGGGGCCGCACAGCACCATCTATACACAGCAGGAGGCCGCACGGCGCCATCTATACTCAGCAGGGGGCCGCACGGCGCCATCTATACACAGCGGGAGGCCGCACGTAGCCATCTATACACAGCAGGAGGCCGTACGTAGCCATCTATACACAGCCGGAGGCTGCACGGTGCCATCAATACACAGCGGGAGGCCGCATGTAGCCATCTATACACAGTGTGAGGCCGCACGTAGCCATCTATACACAGCGGGAGGCCGCACGGTGCCATCTATACACAGCGGGAGGCCACACGGCGCCCCCCCCAGAGACAGCAAGGAGGCCGCACGGCGCCATCTATACTCAGCAGGAGACCGAACGTAGCCAAATATACACAGCAGGAGGCCGCACGGCGCCATCTATACACAGCAGGAGGCCGCATGGTGCCAACTATACCCCCCAGGGGGCCGCACGGCGCCATCTATACACAGCGGGAGGCGGCACGGCGCCCCCCCATAGAGAGCAGGTGGCCGCACCACGCCATCTATACTCAGCAGGAGGCCGCACGTAGCCTTCTATACACAGCAGGAGGCCGCACGGCGCCATCTGTACACAGCAGGAGGCCGCACGGTGCCCCCCCAGAGACAGCAGGAGGCCGCACGTAGCCATCTATACACAGCAAGAGGCCGCATGGCACCATCTATACACAGCAAAAGTCTGCACGGCACCATCTATACACAGCAGGAGGCCGCATGGCGCCATCTATACACAGCAGGAGGCCGCATGTAGCCATCTATACACAGCAGGAGGCCACACGGCGCCATCTATACATAGCAGGGGGCCGCACGCGCCATCTATACACAGCAGGGGGCTGCTCGGCGCCATCTGTACACAGCAGGGGGCCGCACGGTACCATCTATACACAGCAGGGGGCCGCACAGCGCCATCTATACACAGCAGGGGGCCACACGGCACCATCTATACACAGCAGGAGGCCGCACGGCACCATCTATACACAGCAGTGGGCCGCACAGCGCCATCTATACACAGCAGGGGGCCGCACGGCACCATATATACTCAGCAGGAGGCCGCACGGCGCCATCTATACACAGCAGGAGGCCGCACGGTGCCATCTATACACAGCAGGGGGCCGCACGGCGCCATCTATACACAGCAGGGGGCCGCAAGGCTCCATCTATACACAGCAGGGGGCCACACGGCACCATCTATACACAGCAGGTTGCCGCACGTCACCATCTATACACAGCAAGGGGCCGCACAGCGCCATCTATACACAGCAAGGGACCGCACGGCACCATATATACACAGCAGGAGGCCGCACGGCACCATCTATATACAGCAGGAGGCCGCACGTAGCCATCTATACACAGCAGGGGGCCGCACCGCGCCATCTATACACAGCAGGGGGCCACACGGCACCATCTATACACAGCAGGGGGCCGCACGGCACCATCTATACACAGCAGGAGGCCGCACGGCGCCATCTATACACAGCAGGAGGCCGCACGTAGCCATCTATTCACAGTAGGAGGCCGCACAGCGCCATCTATACACAGCAGGGGGCCGCACGGCGCCATCTATACACAGCAGGGGGCCGCATGGCACTATCTATACACAGCAGGAGGCCGCACGGCGCCATCTATACACAGCAGGGGGGCGCACGGCGCGATCTATACACAGCAGGGGGCCGCACGGCACCATCTATACACAGTAGGACGCCGCACGGCGCCATCTATACACAGCAGGAGACCGCACGTAGCCATCTATATACAGCAGGAGGCCGCACGGCGCCATATGTACACAGCAGGAGGCCGCATGGCGCCATCTATACACAGCAGGGGGCCGCACAGCACCATCTATACACAGCGGTAGGCTGCACGGCGCCCCCCCAGAGACAGCAGGAGGCCGTACCGCGCCATCTATACTCAGCAGGAGGCCGCACGTAGCCTTCTATACACAGCAGGAGGCCACATGGCGCCATCTGTACACAGAAGGAGGCCGCACGGTGCCCCCCCCCAGAGACAGCAGGAGGCTGCACGTAGCCATCTATCCACAGCAGGAGGCCACGTGGCACCATCTATACACAGCAAAAGTCTGCACGGCACCATCTATACACAGCAGGAGGCTGCACGGCGCCATCTGTACACAGCAGGAGGCCGCAAGTAGCCATCTATATACAGCAGGAGGCCGCACGTAGCCATCTATACACAGCAGGAGGGCGCACGTAGCCATCTATACACAGCAGGAGGCCGCACTGCACCAACTATACACAGCAGGGGGCCGCACAGCGCCATCTATACACAGCAGGGTGCCGCACGGCACCATATATACTCAGCAGGAGGCCGCACGGCGCCATTTATACATAGCAGGAGGCCGCACGGCGCCATCTATACACAGCAGGAGGCCGCACGTAGCCATCTATACACAGCAGGAGGCCGCACGTAGCCATCTATACACAGCAGGGGGCCGCACGGCGCCATCTATACACAGCAGGGGGCCGCACGGCACCAACTATACACAGTTGAAGGCCAAACGGCGCCATCTATACACAGCAGGGGGCCGCACGGCACCCCCCCCAGAGACAGCCAGGAGGCCGCACGGCGCTATCTATACTAAGCAGGAGGCCGCACGTAGCCATCTATATACAGCAGGAGGCCACACGGCACCATCTATACACAGCAGAAGGCCGCACGGCACCATCTATACACAGCACTAGGCCGCACGGCACCATCTATACACAGCAGGAGGCCGCACGTAGCCATCTATACACAGCAGGAGGCCGCACGGCGCCATCTATACACAACAGGGGGCCGCACTGCGCCATCTATACACAGCAGGGGGCCGCACGGCACCATATATACTCAGCAGGAGGCCGCACGGCGCCATCTATACACAGCATGGGGCCGCACGGCACAATCTATGCACAGCAGGAGGCCGCACGGCACCATCTATACACAGCAGGGGGCCGCAAGGCGCCATCTATACACAGCAGGGGGCCGCACGGCGCCATCTATACACAGTAGGGGGCCACACGGCACCATCTATACACAGCAGGAGGCCGCACGGCACCATCTATACACAGCAGGGGGCCGCACAGCGCCATCTATACACAGCAGGGGGCCGCACGGCACCATATATACTCAGCAGGAGGCAGCACGGCGCCATCTATACACAGCAGGAGGCCACACGGCGCCATCTATACACAGCAGGAGACCGCACGGCGCCATCTATACACAGCAGGAGGCCGCATGCAGCCATCTATACACAGCAGGAGGCCGCACGTAGCCATCTATACACAGCAGGGGGCCGCACGGCGTCATCTATACACAGCAGGGGGCCGCACGGCACCATCTATACACAGCAGGGGGCCGCACGGCACCATCTATACACAGCAGGAGGTCGCATGGCGCCATCTATACACAGCAGGAGACCGCACGTAGCCATCTATTCACAGCAGGAGGCCGCACAGCGCCATCTATACACAGCAGGGGGCCACACGGCGCCATCTATACACAGCAGGGGGCCGCACGGCACCATCTATACAGAGCAGGGGGCCGCATGGCACCATCTATACACAGCAGGAGGCCGCACGGCGCCATCTATACACAGAAGGGGGCCGCACGGCGCCATCTATACACAGCAGGGGGCCGCACGGCACCATCTATACACAGCAGGACGCCGCACGGCGCCATCTATACACAGCAGGAGACCGCACGTAGCCATCTATATACAGCAGGAGGCCGCACGGCGCCATCTATACACAGCAGGGGGCCGCACGGCGCCATCTATACACAGCGGGAGGCTGCACGGCGCCCCCCCAGAGACAGCAGGAGGCCGTACCGTGCCATCTATACTCAGCGTGAGGCCGCACGTAGCCTTCTATACACAGCAGGAGGCCGCACGGCGCCATCTGTACACAGCAGGAGGCCGCACGGTGCCCCCCAGAGACAGCAGGAGGCCGCACGTAGCCATCTATACACAGCAGGAGGCCGCATGGCACCATCTATACACAGCAAAAGTCTGCACGGCACCATCTATACAGAGCAGGAGGCCGCACGGCGCCATCTATACACAGCAGGAGGCCGCATGTAGCCATCTATACACAGCAGGAGGCCACACGGCGCCATCTATACACAGCAGGGGGCCGCACGGTGCCATCTATACACAGCAGGGGGCCGCACGGCGCCATCTATACACAGCAGGGGGCCGCACGGAGCCATCTATACACAGCAGGGGGCCGCACGACGCCATCTATACACAGCAGGGGGCCACACGGCACCATCTATACACAGCAGGAGGCCGCACTGCACCATCTATACACAGCAGGGGGCTGCACAGCGCCATCTATACACAGCAGGGGGCCGCACGGCACCATATATACTCAGCAGGAGGCCGCACGGTGCCATCTATACACAGCAGGAGACTGCACGGCGCCATCTATACACAGGAGGAGGCCGAACGTAGCCATCTATACACAGCAGGAGGCTGCATGTAGCCATCTATACAAAGCAGGGGGCCGCACGGCGCCATCTATACACAGCAGGGGGCCGCACGGCACCAACTATACACAGCAGAAGGCCACACGGCGCCATCTATACACAGCAGGGGGCCGCACGGCACCCCCCCAGAGACAGACAGGAGGCCGCACGGCGCTATCTATACTAAGCAGGAGGCCGCACGTAGCCATCTATATACAGCAGGAGGCCACACGGCACCATCTATACACAGCAGGAGGCCGCACGGCGCCATCTATACACAGCAGGAGGCCGCACGGCACCATCTATACACAGCAGGAGACCGCACGTAGCCATCTATACACAGCAGTAGGCCGCACGGCGCCATGTATACACAGCAGGGGGCCGCACAGCGCCATGTATACACAGCAGGGGGCCGCACAGCGCCATCTATACACAGCAGGAGGCCGCTCGGCGCCATCTATACACAGCAGTTGGCCGCACGGCACCATCTATACACAGCGGGAGGCCGCACGTAGCCATCTATACACAGCAGGAGGCCGCACGTAGCCATCTATACACAGCAGGGGGCCGCACGGCGCCATCTATACACAGCAGGGGGCCGCACGGCACCATCTATACACAGCAGGAGGCCACACTGCGCCATCTATACACAGCAGCGGGCCGCACGGCGCCATCTATACACAGCGGGAGGCCGCACGGCGCCTCCCCCCCAGAGACAGCCAGGAGGCCACACGGCGCTATCTATACTCAGCAGAAGGCCGCACGACACAATCTATACACAGCAGGAGGCCGCACGGTGCCATCTATACACAGCAGGAGGCCGCATGGCGCCATCTATACACAGCAGGGGGCCGCTCGGCGCCATCTATACACAGAAGGGGGCCGCACGACAAAATCTATACACAGCAGGAGGCCGCACGGCGCCATCTATACACAGCAAGGGGCCACACGGCGCCATCTATACACAGCGGGAGGCCGCACGGAGCCCCCCCAGAGGCAGCAGGAGGCCACACGGCACCAACTATACTCAGCAGGAGGCCGCACGCAGTCATGCATGCAGTCACGCAAACACAAAAAAATTATACATATACATACACGCATAAACACATTTGAAACACAAAAATACATATAAACAGACATCACACATACAGACTCACCATCCCCCGACTCCATTCCTCCTGCCTGCTCTGACTTCTCCGTTGCAGCAGTGCAGGCCGGGCGCGCACTGCGTAACATCACAGCTAGGCGACACGGCCGCGCAAAGGGCCGTGTCTCCTAGCAGTGACACGACCGGGCCAGCACAGGGAAGTTAACTGCTGCAGTGCTGGCCCGGCCGATGAAGAAGTAGCGGCCGTGCGCCGCTGATGGGGGAGCGGTCCGGGCCCCCCCTCCCGCCACTGCTACCGGTATCTGCCGCAGCGGCCCGCACATGTAATGAGGGCAATCCAACATTAGACACCCCGCCCGGAGCCGCGGGCCCCCTGTAGGCTTGGGGCCCCGGGCGGTAGCCCGGATTGCCCTCATTATAATCCGCCTATGTATCTCACCACTTACCTGTTCGACACCCGCTCCCCATCTGGTTTGCCACTCTGTGCTGATGCTTCTGCATCAAATACAGTCGTAGGTCCAAAAATATTTGGACAGTGTCACAAGTCTTGGCATTTTAGCTTTTTAACAAAACATATTTAAAATACAGTTAGATAATCAATATGGGATGAAAGTATTAAAAATGAACATTTTATTTTATGATAAAGTTAATTTGTCCAATTACTTTTGAGTCCCTGAAAGGAGGAGGTTTTGTAGAAAAATGGTTGCAATTCCTAAACATTTTACAAGATATTTTTGTTCAACCCTTTACACTTCAATTGCATCTCAGTTGCTTAATTTTAAATAAAAAATAGTGGCATGCAGAGCCTAAATCATAGAGATTCCATCATTGGCCAAATATTTCTGGACATAACTGTAGGTCTCTGACATTATAAAACATGTGATATCACTATGTGCGTAAAACCTTTGTGCATTATTTCAAACATATAAGTGCGAAAGACTCGACACAAAGTGAAAATGACAGACATTGTGCAATAAACAAAAGAAGTGAAGGAGCTTGGCAGAGATCTAACTAAAGCGGAGGTGGTAAGACAGGTATTGGGAGGATTAAAGAGAAATTAGCAAAGAAGTTTATTGTTTTTTAACCCCTTCCCGGCCTTCAGAATTCAGGAAATTGGTGGGTATCTGACCACCATTTTGCAGAATTTATGCTAAGCGAATCAACCAAAATTTGGACTCACCTAGAAAATTCTAAACAAATTGAATTAATGTAAAATTGATTTGCTAATTTCTAGTGACTTCAACTGTCTTATACTCACTAGCCCTTGCTCCAACGCTGATCATTTCTGTCAGTCTCCACTATTTCATTCCCAGTGGTTAAACAGACATAAACACTAGATGGTGCAAGCTGTGCCCAGCCTACATGAATGATAGTGATTTTGAATAATTAGCGTCGATAATTGATAATTACAAGAGTTGGTTAGTGGAACAATTAGCAAATTGGCTTGGCGGCCAATTCCTTAGTGGCTTGGTAGCCAATCCCTAAGTAACGGCCACATTTTTATGGTGGCAGTTAAGGGTACTTATGCCTCAGCGATGCTCTTTCACGTCGCTGAGGAATAAGGCTGTAGCGCTCCCCAGTGTCAGAAATTCTCCGGGGGTAGCTGAGACTCTGGAGAACATGATCAGGGCCAATTTTTCCGGTCCCCGATAATATGATTCCTGCTATTTAGTGAATTATCCAAAGGCGTAGAGGGGCCTATTAAATGCAATACTTCAGTCTTAAAGCAGTCCAATCAAGATAAATGAAGTATAGATGCCAATAAAATCAACATTTATTTCAATTCATTAAAACAATAAGTTTAAAAAACACAGTATTAAAAAAGGTGAAGTAAATAGAAGGATCTCACAGTCAATAGGTTGGGAGTATGACCAAGGGTATAAGCAAGGTAATAAACAGGTATCAGCACATACAAGGACAATACAAAGGCACAGAGGGCCTATCCAATCAATCAGGAAAAATCTATAAAGTGTCACATGGTATGGAAAAAATAATACAGCAATTAGTGATAGTGAAGATGACGCGCCCCTGGGCCTGTGTCGCGCTGCGTTGCGCACGCGGGAGCTTACTCGGAGCCGGATCTCTTGAGGGTTGTAGTCTTGTGGCGGTGATCCGGTCCGTGCCCAGGGAGTCAGACTAAGTGGCGCTGTATTAGCGGTAGATGTTGGACGACTACGCCACCCGTTGAGTACAGCTGAGGAACCGCTGCTGCAGGGCAGACCGCTGAGGCCGGTGGTAGGATTGTGCAGCGTGATAGTATAACCCCCAACGGGAGGGGTATGGCCTCAGGGCAGCCGACGTGGATGATGGGGGTAGCAGGAACCACTCGGAGACGGTACGGTGTAGTTCAGGGTCTTTACTGGTGACAAAGATAGACCCTCCCGGAGTACTGGCTAGTGATTGGGGCCTGGTCAGTCCTTGAGCAGATGGGATCTCCCCTGGCCAGGCGGAGTTGTAGGCCTCCCAAACTAACGATACTCTTCCGGCTACCTTGCTAGAGGCGGGTATAAGTAGCCCACGTCCCTGAGTGTACCGTGTGGTGCTCACCCGTACGGCCGGTGACTCGGGGCCTTCTAGTAGCTTCCGCTCCACGACGGCGGTGCTGGTCCCACGCGTGTGACCGTGCCTTCGGGTTTCTGGGCCAGAGGACCTGCAATCCCCTGCCGGTCGGTTTCTGCTGCTGGATAGGAGTTAGTCCCCACAGCCTCGGACTCCGGGTCCGGTGATAACTTCTCAGTCAGGGCGAGCTCTGCAGCTGCCAGCCCCTGACTCCTTGTAGCACTGCTCCCACAGAGCTCCTGATGTTCTTTTCCTATATCTGCTTCTCTGTCTCTACTTCTTCTCTACTCACCAACCCTGCCTCAGCCCTAGGTTTATATAGGGGAAGTTCTTCCCCTCCCAGGACTGGGCAGGAGGTGTGGCATGCATAGGATCCCTGACCAAGAGACCTCCCACCTGCTCTCAGACGTAATATCTCTATCACTGTGGCAACCAGACCCCTGGGGTGTCACATTCCCCCCTAGTGAACTTTAGTACTCCGGGACTAAACATATTTTTAGAAAAAACATAACAAGGTATAAACAATAATAATACAATAAGAAAAACACATAAAGATGGTAACGGCGTGTCCGCAACCGGGTGCAGTTTTGAAGAAAACAAAGGTGTCCATTTCACCAAAACAGGGAGACGTAACCAGGTAGGGGTCTGTCCTGCCCCGAGTCCTTATCAGTCTTTTAGTCCATCCTGGGTTACGCTCCAACTAATTGTACAAGGATTCCCGGTAAATCCACCAAGGACTCCTAAAAATAACTAGAAACACATAATTATTTACAAGCAACAAGAAAAACAGGTAACCATAAATAAAACAACTTATACACTTCAAATCCTCCATCGTGCGGGTAACTGGCCTCTAGTGGCCCTAGTGGACCTACGGAGCTGACTGTCTAGCCCCGAACTACAGGGTGTAGGAACTGTCAAGGGTAAACTGGGCAGCTGTCCACGGGCCCTTTGGCTCACTAGAGGCATGGCAGGTTCACTATAAGCAGAGGGTTGATCCTCCTGGTCTGCTGGTGTGGGGTCTTCTGCCTCCTGAACCGGCTGTTCTTCCAGCTCTAGCTGTTGCTCCGTAGGTGCTTGGGATGCTGGTTGGAGGAAGGTGAGTACGGGTACCACAACTGCGCCATTGACTTGAGTCCAAGACCGAGGGAAGTCTCCGAGCACAGTACTAACCATATCTTCCCTTTCCTCTACGGGTCGAGGGTCTTCTTGTTCCTCTTCAGGGTTCCGTAGCTGTTCGGGACACTTCTTCAGGTGATCCCGGGATACAATGGTTGTGGTTTCCCCTCCGTCTTTACTGATGGTACAGACCTTTGGGTTGTCGTGGCTTGAGGGCAGTACGATGTACGGGTCCTTCTCCCACTGGTCGTCCAACTTGTGGAGCCGCCTTTTCCTCTTCAAGACCTGCTCTCCGGGTACCAAGGGAACAGCGGGAGCACACTGGTTGTAAGTTTTCTCTTGTCTTTCCCTAGCTTGACAGAGACTTCGCTCCACGCTCTCCTGTACTTTCCGGTACTGCTGCTGCCTCTCTGTGTCCCAGTCTGCTTCTGGTGAAGTGTCCTCGGGTGTCAGGACTCCCATCTCCAGGTCAACAGGTAGCTTCCCAGGTCTTGCCCTCATCAGGTAAGCCGGGGTACAGTTGGTGGAACCTACCGGGATGTGGTTGTATAGGTCCACTAGGTCGGGCAGCCTCTCAGGCCACAGACTGCGTTCTTCCAGGGGCAATGTTTTCAGAAGATCTATCACCACCTGGTTCATTTTCTCACAAAGTCCATTAGTTTGCGGATGATAGGGTGTCGTCCTTATCTTCCGGCAGCCATACAGAGTGCAGAATTCTTGGAAGACCTCCGCTTCAAAGGCAGGTCCCTGGTCTGTCAACACTTGGTCCGGGTACCCGTGTGGACGGCAGAAATGGTGCTGGAAGGCTCTAGCTGCTGTTCGAGCTGTTAAGTCCTTGACGGGGACGACAACCAAGAACCGGGAGTAGTGATCCACGATGGTTAGTGCGTAGACGTAGCCACTTCTGCTTGGGGTCAGTTTTACATGATCCAAGGCTACCAGTTCCAACGGCTGCCGGGTGACGATGGACTGCAGGGGAGTCTTCTGGCTGGCACAGTCCTTCCTTCTTAGGTTGCACGGGCCACAGTCTCTGCACCACCTCTCGATGGTTCCCCTCATGCCTACCCAGTGGAACCGCCCACGCAGCAGGAACTCCAGCTTCTTCCATCCGAAGTGTCCAGCCCTGTCGTGGTATGCCTCCATCACCACGGCTGCGTCTCTTCGTGGCACCACTACTTGCCAGATTAGTTCATGCGTCCGGGAGTTAACCATTCGGCGGCACAACTTCCCCTTATAAAGGAACAGTCGACTCTTCTCAGCCCACAGTTGCTTGGCTTCCACCGGAGCGTCTGGGTCAAGGTGAGCCTCTGGCTGAGTCAGCATCTCCTTCACCAGTCGGACGGCAGGGTCACTGTCTTGCGTTTCCGCCCAGTTGTAGTGAGGCAAGGGATTAAACGTAGCAGCTTGCTTACTCCTTACCCGGTGGGAATACTGGATAGTCCCATGACGGTGGAACGCGGGGAGTTCGACTTCTTCCAGTCCCTCTGGATCTTCTCCTACGTCTGGTAGGTTTGGCATCCTGGACAGGGCATCCGCGTTGGTATTGGAGCGTCCTGCCCGGTATTTGATTGTAAACTCGTAGTTGGACAGACGGGCCATCCATCTCTGCTCTAGGGCACCGAGTCTTGCTGTGTCCAGGTGTGTCAACGGGTTGTTATCCGTGTACACGGTGAACCGGGAGGAAGCGAGGTAGTGCTTAAAGCGTTCGGTGACTGCCCACACCACTGCCAGGAACTCTAGCTTAAATGAGCTGTAATTCTCAGGGTTTCTCTCGGTGGGTCGCAGTTTTCGGCTGGCGTAAGCGATTACTCGTTCTTTCCCCTGCTGGATCTGGGACAGCACGGCTCCTAGCCCGATGTTACTTGCGTCGGTGTAGAGGATAAAGGGCTGGCTGTAATCAGGGTACGCCAGGATTTCATCCCCCGTGAGGGCCATCTTCAGCTGGCGGAAGGACTCTTCTTCTAACTTCTCCCATCTGAAGGGTGGCTTCTGGTTCTTGGCCTTCCGGGACTGGCCTATCAGGAGGTCCTGCATAGGAGCTGCCTTTTTGGTGAAACCGGGGATGAATCTGCGGTAATAGCCTACCAACCCGAGGAACTGCCGCACTTCCTTTACACTGGAGGGACTTGGCCATTCCTTAATTGCGGTGATCTTGTCAGGGTCGGGAGCCACTCCATCAGCGCTCACCACGTGTCCCAGGTACTGCACCTTTGGTTTCAGGAGGTGACACTTGGAGGGTTTCACCTTTAGGCCGTAGCTTGCCAGAGCTTCGAACACTTCCGCCAGGTGTTTCAGGTGGTCCTCATACGTCTTGGAATATACGATGACATCGTCCAGGTACAGCAGGACCGTCTCGAAGTTTCTGTGGCCCAGACAGCACTCCATTAATCGTTGGAAGGTTCCTGGTGCGTTGCAGAGTCCGAACGGCATGCAGGTAAACTCGCTAAGTCCCATCGGGGTGGTGAATGCGGTCTTCTCCCGGTCCACCTCTGCTACAGGA
Source organism: Phyllobates terribilis (assembly GCF_046119375.1). Lineage (NCBI taxonomy): Eukaryota > Metazoa > Chordata > Amphibia > Anura > Dendrobatidae > Phyllobates > Phyllobates terribilis. The sequence continues at coordinate 300,605,090 of NW_027362771.1, forward strand.
ACCTGCCAGTACCCACTAGTGAGATCCAAGGTAGAGAAGAAGTTAGCAGATCTTAAAGCAGCCAAAGACTCCTCTATCCTTGGTAAGGGGTACGCATCCTTGTGTGTGATACGGTTGATTTTCCGGTAATCTACACACATCCTCATGGTGTTGTCTTTCTTTTTGACTAAGACTAGTGGAGCTGCCCAGGGGCTACAGCTATCCCTGATCACCCCAGCCTCCTTCATGTCTCTAAGCATCCCCTTGGCGTGTTGGTAGTGTGCAGGGGGTACGGGTCGATACCTCTCTTTTATGGGAGGATGGTCTCCCGTGGGGATGTGGTGTTCTACCCCCTTGACTCGCCCGAAGTCTAACGAGTGTTTACTAAACACTCTCTCGTACTCTTGACCCACCCGATAGACTCCCTGTTTCTGATGTGAGGGAGTGGAGTCAGTACCCAAATGTAGTTGCTGACACCAGTCCTCCATTGTTTTCTGAGAGCCGTTACCTTCCTCCGGGGAAGATGGAGGCAAGGGTTCTACGGACTGTATGGAATCTTGATTGATGGTATACAATTTGGCTAGCGTGGCATACCGGGGCAGGTACACTTCCCTCTTCCCGATATTTATTATGCGAACGGGCACCCTCCCATGGCGTACATTGACCACCCCCCGTGCTGTTAAAATGGTGGGCCTACTGTCTGAGTAAACTGGTTCTACCATTGCCTGGTAATCTCTACCTCTCAGACCAATAGCTGCCCGGCACCAAATCATCATTTCACTTTTCGGGGGCATGGCAATAGGGAAAGGGTCACACATTCGCACGCTACCAATCTCACCACCGGAGAGTTCTAGCTGTTGCCGTCGCATCAGTGCCCGGATCTCTTTCTGGAGCACTCGCTGCTGGCCGGAGCTGGCGTTCTTGGCAACCTGCTGTAAAAGGAAAATCACCTCTGCAAGACAATTTTCAATTACATTAGTTCCTAGAGTTATCTTTGGGTGACTCTCTTGTTTGTCAATGTCTACAATGATCAGTCCCTGTGCTGCCAGTTCGACTCTACCGATTTTAATGGTCACCTCTTTAAATCCAATCTGTGGCATGGGCTGACCATTGCTGGCGATGATACTCAAGTCGTCGTCAGGGTAGCGGGTGATATCCGAGTCATTCCAGTACTGCTTGAAGAGCCCGTACGGGATGGTGGTGACCTGTGACCCGGTGTCCAGTAGGGCACTCATAGGAATGCCATCCAGTACCACGGGTAAGACTGGACGTCCTCCCACATATTTGTCGCGCCAGTTCGATGGGCCTGGTGATCTTTTTCCTGGGGGTTGGCCCTCTACCCCAGGTTGTGCCAGTTTAAAGGACAGTACCTTGCCATATGTCCGGGTTGATTGCAGCGGCGGCAGATGGGTCGTCCGTCCTCGTTGTATCGGTCGCTGGGTCTCCCTCTGGCCGGTGGGGTCCTCCTTGGTCGACGCCACGGGATGTCCTCCGGTCCGTATGCCAGCTGGATCTTCCCTGGAGTGGAAACCTGTAAAGACTGCACAGTTCGGGTTAGCGCAGCAACGCTTTTAGCTAGCTCTTGGACCTGATGGTGCAGGTCTGGAGCCGGGTCATTGTTCAAAGCCTGCGCATCAGCTCCCACAGGCCCTGCCGACAAGGGTGCCGCCTCCTGGTGGTAAGTGGTAGTGGGGCGTCTGTGGGTCACAACGTCACCTGGTGCCGGTTCTTGGAGCACCCGGATGGCTCTGTCCTTGAACTGTGCAAATCCCAGATGAGGGTCCTGTAAGGCCATTGCCCGCAACTGGGTTCGGTGGGCATTGCAATATAAACCCTCTATAAATTGTTCAGTCAACAGCCTGTCCTCGTCTCCCACGCCGTCAGGGTCGGTCTGCTTAATGGCTCTCAGGGCCTCTTGTAGGTTCAGGGCATAGTCCCTTATACTCTCGTGTGCTCGCTGCTTGCACCCGTAGAATCTAAGCTTGATCTCGGCTGAGGTGCGGGTATCAAAGGTGTCCCTCAGCCGGGTTAGTATCCCTGCGACAGTCCTCCCCCCAGGTGGCCAGGACTTTACCTCCCTTTGGGCTGCCCCGGTTAATTGGGCCACCAGGATGCTCACTTTTTGCTCCTCTGTGAGTGGGTACACCTGGAAGAGGCTATCCAGCTTTTCTCTAAAGTCATGCAGGGTATGTGACTCCCCTGAGTACTGGGGTAGCCAGGCTGCCCCCGGGATATAGGGCATGGTGAAAGGCATGACCGCAACAGCGGTGGCGCTGGCGGGGGTTGAAGCGGTGAAGCTCTCCTCCGTATCCGACATCCTTCTCCCCCCTAGTGGACCGTGGCCTACCTTGCGATGATCCTCTTCCGTAGGCCGCGGCTCCGCAGTGGATCGTCAGGGTTGAGGACCTTCCGTCGCGCTCCTGTGATGTCGGCGTCTGCTGGGCTCCTTCCAGGACCTTACGCAACGTCCGGACGTGAGGCGGGGCTTCAGTTCTCGCACGCTTTCGGAGTCCACGCCCCTCTTCTTCCCGCGCGGCGTCCTCAAGATGGCGTCCAATGGCGGGAAAACTCCACGTATGACGGGAAGAAGGCCGAAGATGGCGCCGGATGGCGGGAAAACTCCACCGATGGCGGGAAGGAAGCGGAAGATGGCGCCGGATGGCGGGAATCTTCACCACAGGTATGTTTGAACAGTCTTTTTCAGGCACGCAGTACCCGGTGGTTGCGGGCACGGAATCCTGCCGACTACGCCAAAAGTTGACGCGCCCCTGGGCCTGTGTCGCGCTGCGTTGCGCACGCGGGAGCTTACCCGGAGCCGGATCTCTTGAGGGTTGTAGTCTTGTGGCAGTGATCCGGTCCGTGCCCAGGGAGTCAGACTAAGTGGCGCTGTATTAGCGGTAGATGTTGGACGACTACGCCACCCGTTGAGTACAGCTGAGGAACCGCTGCTGCAGGGCAGACCGCTGAGGCCGGTGGTAGGATTGTGCAGCGTGATAGTATAACCCCCAACGGGAGGGGTATGGCCTCAGGGCAGCCGACGTGGATGATGGGGGTAGCAGGAACCACTCGGAGACGGTATGGTGTAGTTCAGGGTCTTTACTGGTGACAAAGATAGACCCTCCCGGAGTACTGGCTAGTGATTGGGGCCTGGTCAGTCCTTGAGCAGATGGGATCTCCCCTGGCCAGGCGGAGTTGTAGGCCTCCCAAACTAACGATACTCTTCCGGCTACCTTGCTAGAGGCGGGTATAAGTAGCCCACGTCCCTGAGTGTACCGTGTGGTGCTCACCCGTATGGCCGGTGACTCGGAGCCTTCTAGTAGCTTCCGCTCCACGACGGCGGTGCTGGTCCCACGCGTGTGACCGTGCCTTCGGGTTTCTGGGCCAGAGGACCTGCAATCCCCTGCCGGTTGGTTTCTGCTGCTGGATAGGAGTTAGTCCCCACAGCCTCGGACTCCGGGTCCGGTGATAACTTCTCAGTCAGGGCGAGCTCTGCAGCTGCCAGCCCCTGACTCCTTGTAGCACTGCTCCCACAGAGCTCCTGATGTTCTTTTCCTATATCTGCTTCTCTGTCTCTACTTCTTCTCTACTCACCAACCCTGCCTCAGCCCTAGGTTTATATAGGGGAAGTTCTTCCCCTCCCAGGACTGGGCAGGAGGTGTGGCATGCATAGGATCCCTGACCAAGAGACCTCCCACCTGCTCTCAGACGTAATATCTCTATCACTGTGGCAACCAGACCCCTGGGGTGTCACAAAGACTCAAGGTATATAGTCAAACAAGTGCTATAAAGGTAAGCTAAGAGTATGAAAACCAGTCAAGAGTGTAAACAATCAGCAGAGGCTATAGAGTGTCGTATGCAATATATAAGAAGAAAACAAAGTCCATAGATAGTGCTGTATATAGCCTTGGGCCGAAAGAATTAAACCTCAATATGGTAATACTATCACAAAAACCTTAGGGAGACCAGGAGTTATGACGAAAGGACATCTAGCTGAGTGCTGAATAAAATACAATATAGACTAGTGTCAAGAGAAATCAGTTTAGCATAAAACAGACATAAGACATCATAACACGGCAGGTATATAGGGAGTGGAGGAAAGAGGCAATGCAACCTGGTGACTGTGAGGATAAGGACAATATCAACGCGCATTTTGCATTCCGCTTGGGGGGTATGGTACATAGGGGGTACTGAAGCTCCCTTATATTGGACCGTGCTCAGTGTACTCACGTGTGGTTGCAACGGCACTTCCGGAGGCCGCAGCAGTGACGTACCACGTCACCAGGCCCCGCCCACCGGCCGACTCGTCATCCTGGGAGGAGGGGAGAAGTGACGTTGGAGGACGCGTCACCATGGTAAACTAATTCGGCTCGCAGCCAAAAGCGCACACCACGGGAAAGAGAAGGCTAAATTCTATATGGAAGGAGATGCACCAAATCCAAATAAGGACAAGCACATCATAGGATCTGCCCAGCATGGAACTATTAATCAATACTTCGGTCATAAAAGAAGGCAAGGATGTGTCATGATGGTCATCTCTTTGATACAAATAAATATAGAAGGGTGTATAAGAATAAATGCAAAAAAGTGCAAACCATTATGTTACGGGTCCGGGTGGTGGAACCTCTGAGCTGAGATGCAAGGAGGGGCCAGAGGGGTGTAACTAAGAGCCAACTCGGACCGAGCTTGGCCACACGGCGGCTTAATCTACTCTGCGAACCAGGGAGGGACCGGACAGGTGGACCAGGTGCCACTCTGGGACTGACCTTGCGTGAGAGCAGGTGACTCCCACGGGTCAGATGGCTGAAGCTGACCGGTACAGCGAATGAGCACGGCAGGTAGCTTGATGGGTGGTCCAGGTAGGCAGGCAGGCGGGCTCGGAAGGTAGCCAGACAAGTGATCCAGGTAGGCAAGAAGGCGGACACGGCAGGTGGCCTGACAGGTGATCCGGGTAGACAGGCAGGCGGACACGGAAGGTGGCCTGATAGGTGATCCAGGTAGACAGGTTGGCGGGCACGGCTGACAGACAGGCTGCCGGGCATGGCAGATAGACAGGCTGGCGGACACGGCTGATAGACTGCCTGGCGGGCACGGCTGATATACAGGTTGGTGGGCACGGCTAACAAACAGGCTGGCAGGCTCTGGAACCTGAGGTCTGAGGAGAGTGTTAGCACACAAACAACAACCTTGCACAGGTACCTCCATTTTGGAGGAGGTGCTTTATATAGGAGTGGTCCTCCAGCCATTGGCCGGGGACTCTTTAGAATGGCGCGCGGCCCCTTTAAGAGGGAGGGAGCGCGCGCGCGTGCCCCAAGCACAGTGCCCGGGAAGCTGTGCACAGTGCACGCCACTGCAGCAGCAACAGGGGAGCTGGAGGACGCTGGACCGGGACCGCGGCATTGAGGGGAAGGCAACAGTAACCCCCCCTTTACGCCCCCTCTTCTTAAAGCCCGCAAGGCATTTTTCAAGAAGACGAGGGGCATGAATGTTCTCCCTGGGCTTCCAAGATCTCTTCTCAGAACCAAACCTCTTCCAATCCACAAGACTGAAAGTCTTTCCTCTTACCCTCTTGATGGCCAAAATGTTCTCTACCTCAAAGATGTCGTCAGTGGAGACAGGAGCTGGAGCAGTACCTGGATCATCAGAGAAAGAATTAAGGACAACAGGTTTGAGGAGAGACACGTGAAAGGAGTTAGGGATCCGTAAGGAGGCCGGGAGTTTCAGCTTGTAAGCCACTGGATTTATCTTATTCAGAATCTCGAACGGACTGATGAATTGCGAACCCAACTTATATGATGGCATCTTGAGACGGACATATTTGGAGGAAAGCCAGACCTTGTCTCCTGGATGGAATTGAGGCGGATCCAGACGTCTCTTATCAGCATGCTTCTTCATCCGCTCGGAGGACTGAAGAAGCGCAGATTAGTGTCCTACCAAATTGCAGAAATTTCACTGACGAGAGACTCCGCGGCAGGATTGTCCACTGAAGCGGAGACGGGAAACGGAATACGGGGGTGTTTACCGTAGACCACGAAAAACGGAGATTTAGCAGAGTCTCCGTTTTTAACATGGTTGTTATAGGAAAACTCAGCCCAGGGCAGGAGCTCAGCCCAATCGTTATGGTGAGCGTTGACAAAATGCCGAAGAAAGCTGGTAAGGATCTGATTGATATGTTCCACTTGACCATTGGATTTAAGATGGTAGGCAGAAGAGAAATCTAAAGAGACATCGAGCAGCTTGCACGTGGCTCTCCAAAAGCGAGAAGTGAACTGAACTCCTCGGTCCGGGACAATGTGGAGGGGTAAGCCGTGGAGACTAGTGATGAGTGAGCACTAAAATGCTCGGGTGCTTGAAGCTCGGGTTGAGCACATTGGAATACTCGGGTGCTCGACCCGAGCAATGAGCCCAATGTAAATCTATGGGAAACTTTAGCATTTTTCTGGCGGTCCCCCCCGGCGGTCTGCAGAAGGTCAAAAATTGGGAACAGTGCTCAATTAAACGTCAGGCAGCCAGAATATATAGGCAGACAGGCAGGCAGGGTATATAGGAGGGTGCATGAAAAACATAGCAGGGCACTTGAAACACACTAGTGCCCTCCGATTTTCATGCACCCTTCTCTTTAAAAAAGCCAGCAATTCAGCAGCGGCATACACCGGTACCCGACAATTTAGAACAGAAAGAATAAAGTATCACACATAGATTAGATAGATAGAAACATGTCAGTCACATATATAATAAGTACAGTGACAGTGTTGGTTACTGTACTTATCATTTAGTGTTAAAATAAAGGATTTATTTAAAAAAAATAATAGTGTTTTCATGCACCCGTCTCTTTAAAAAAGCCGGCCGGCAATTCATTATCGGTACCCGACAATTTAGAACAGAAAGAATAGAGCATCACAAATAGATTAGATAGATAGAAACATGTCAGTCACATATATAATAAGTACAGTGACAGTGTTGGTTACTGTACTTGACATTTAGTGTTAAAATAAAGGATTTATTAGAAAAAAAATTGGCGTGGGGTTCCCCGTAATTTTAGTCTCTAGCGGAGGTTAAGCAGACGGCTAGGGCAGATGTTTGAAGCCTGGGAAGGGGGTAATTAAAATTAAAATTGGGGACCCAAAAAAAAATGATGTGGGGTCCCCCCTATTTTAATAGTGAGCAAAGGCTAGGCAGACAGCTGGGGGCTGATATTTATAGCCCAGGAAGGGAGCCATGAATATTGGCCCCCTCCCAGGCTAGAAACACCAGCCGTCAGCCGCCCCAGAAATGGCGCATCCATAGGATATGACGATTCTGGCACTTTGCCTCGCTCTTCCCACTGCCCTGTAGCGGTGGCAGTGGGTTAATAGGGTTGGGGTTGATGTCAGCTTATAATGCCAGCTGACATCAAGCCCAGGTTAGTAATGGAGAGGCGTCTATAAGACACCCCCATTTCTAACCCCATAGTCAAAGTTAAAAAAATCACAAACACCCAGAATAAAGTCCTTTAATTGAAATAAAGACACATTCCTTTAATATTCTAAATTAAACCCTACTTACCGTCTCGCGCATTCCAGCTGAAGCCAACAATCTCCTGCAATAAAAATAAAATAATAAAGCAACCTCATCCTTACCTTTCCATGGTTCCCAGGACAGCTTCAGCTCTGCTATATTGACATTACATGGTGGAGCGCAGCAGAACGCTGCCATCCAGCTTGCCATGCCGCAGACACTGAGAAGCTCGTCAGTGAAGCTCCTCAGTGTCTGGCTGTGACGGCATCCAGATGAGCCGAGTTCATGTCCAATGAACTCAGCTCACCTCATGCACGTCACTGACAGCGTGGGAGAATTCTCCTGCATGCATGCCTGCACTCTGCAGTGTCTCTGAAGGAGGACAAGCTGGATGGCAGCGCTCTGCGGCAATCCAGCCTGTCATCTCCATGCCATCCCAGCGTGGGAGAATTCTCCTTCTCAAGCGGTGAGCGCAGGAGAATTCTCCCACGCTGTCAGTGACGTGCATGAGGTGAGCTGAGTTCATTGGACATGAACTCGGCTCATCTGGATGCCATCACAGCCAGACACTGAGGAGCTTCACTGATGAGTTTCTCAGTGTCTGCAGCATGACAAACTGGATGTCAGCTTCCTGCTGCACTCCAGCCTGTCTTGTCAATGTAGCAGAGCTGAAGCTGTCCTGGGAACCATGGAAAGGTAAGGATGAGGTTGGTTTATTATTTTATTTTTATTGCAGGAGATCGTTGGCTTCAGCTGGAATGGGCGATATGGTAAGTAGGGTTTAATTTAGAACATTAAAGGAATGTGTCTTTATTCATGGCACCCTTCCTGGGCTATTAATATCAGCCCCCAGCTGTCACTGTACTTATTATATATGTCGCTGACATGTTTCTATCTATCTAATCTATGTGTGATGCTCTATTCTTTCTGTTCTAAATTGTCAGGTACCGAGGTATGCCACTGATGAATTGCGGGCCGGCTTTTTTAAAGAGACAAAAACACTATTATTTTTTTTTTAATAAATCCTTTATTTTAACACTAAATAACAAGTACTGTAACCAACACTGTCACTGTACTTAGAAACATGTCAGTCACATATATAATATCTATCTAATCTATGTGTGATGCTCTATTCTTTCTGTTCTAAATTGTCGGGTACCGGTGTATGCCGCTGATGAATTGCCGGCTGTAATCAGTGTAATCACTGTAATGCCACAACCACCATGGCTGTGGCATTACAGTGAGTGGCACACTATCCCTGCATGATTGGCGTTCTAAATAGCACCAAACATGCAGGACGGGGACCCGAGCTCCCGCTCCGGTCATCTCGAGTACTGAGATGCTCGGGCGAGTACCGAGCAGTGGCGAGCATGCTCGCTCATCACTAGTGGAGACAGAAGATGTGACGAATAAAGTCCTTTGCCAGCACAGGTGCAGACGGAAGACCAGGCAGAGGAATGAAGTGAGCCATCTTGGAAAAGTGGTCGGCGACGACCCAAATGACAGTACATCCGGTCGATGCAGGAAGATCCGTGATGAAATCCATTGCATTATGTTGCCATGGAGCGAAAGGCACGGGAAGAGGAAGAAGACGACTGGCTGGAAGGTGCCTGGGTATCTTGTTACGGGCACAAGAGGAACAAGCTGCGGCAAAATCCACAACATCCTTGCGCAGGGTGGGCCACCAATATTGCCAGGTAATGAGCAGAAGTGTCTTCCTCTGGCTGGCACGGCCAGCCGTTTGGACGAATGGCCCCAGAGTGAGACCCTCTTCCGATCCTGAGTTGCTACAAAGGTCTTACAGGGGGAAGATGAGACAGGTCAAAAGGAGCATCAGTCATTATTCTGGAGGGATCAATGATGTGCAGAGGTTCCTCCTCCAGGTCAGAAGACATAAAAGAGCGGGATAGAGTGTCGGCTTTAATGTTCTTGTCTGCCTGGCGGTAATGGAGGTTGAAGCAGAATCGAGCAAAGAACAAAGATCATCTGGCCTGATGTGGGTTTAGTCTCTGGGTGGTCAGCAAATACGTGAGGTTTTTATGGTCAGTGTAGATGACCACCGGGTGCAGAGTCCCCTCAAGCAAGTAACACCACTCCTCCAGTGCTAATTTGATGGCCAGCAGTTCACGATCTCCTATGGAGTAATTACGCTCGGCCGGAGAGAAGAGTTTGGAGAAGAAGCCGCAGGTCACCATTCGCCCGGATGAGGATTTCTCGGTGAGCAATGCTCCGGCTCCGGAGGAAGAGGCATCAACCTCCAGGAAGAACTGTTTATTGCCATCAGGATGGTGTATCACAGGAGCACAGGAGAAGGCTTGTTTAAGAGAGATAAAGGCCTTCTCTGCCTCAGGAGACCACTCCCTGGGATTTGCTCCCTTATGGGTAAGAGCAGAGATGGGAGCTGTCCGGAAGGAGAAATGAAGAATGATGAGGTGGTAATAGTTAGCGAATCCCAGAAACCGCTTAATGGCCTTCAACCCCTCAGGTTGGGGCCACTTTAAGACTGCAGACACCTTCTCGGGATCCATCTGCAGCCCGGTCTCCGAGATGATATACCCCAGAAATGGCAGGGAGGTCTGCGCAAAGAGGTATTTCTCGTACTTAGCATACAGGCGATTTCTCTGGAGCTTCAGCAGTACCTGACGAACATCGGTCCGGTGAGAGGGCAGATCAAGGGAGAACACCAAGATATCGTCCAGGTACACCACTACGCAGGAATACAGGAGATCTCGAAAGATATCGTTTACCAACTCCTGGAAGATGGCTGGAGCATTGCAGAGACCGAAGGGCATCACGCGGTACTCGTAGTGACCATCCCGGGTGTTGAATGCTGTCTTCCATTCGTCTCTCTGGTGGATCCAAACCAGATTGTACGCCCCACGCAGGTCGAGCTTAGTGATGACCTTGGCGCCCTTTAGGCGGTCAAACAGCTCAGAGATGAGAGGCAGGGTGTACTTTTTCTTGATGGCAATCTGGTTTAGACCCCTATAGTCGCTACAAGGATGAAGAGAGCCGTCCTTCTTCTTGATGAAGAAGAATCCCAATCCAGCCGGAGAGGTGGATTTCTGGATAAATCCCCAAGCAAGATTTTCTTCAATATATTCAGACATGGCACGGATTTCGGCCAGCGACAAGGGGTAGATTTGCCCACGAGGAGGCGAAGCACAAGGTATTAGGTCAATGGGGCAATCATATGGCCTATGAGGTGGTAGTGCCTCTGCCTCCTTTTTATTAAAAATGTCTGCATAGGACCAGTAGGGTGCAGGAAAGCCAGGTAGGTTAGCCGGAGTAGACGGGGGTCAAGCAGGACGAAATGGAACCAGACAGGACTTATGGCATTCCTGCCCCCAATGAAGCATCTCTCCCAAGCTCCAATTCAGGACTGGCTCATGTCTCTGTAACCAAGGCAGGCCAAGCAAGATGGGATGAGAGAGACCGGACAGTACATAAATGGAGATCTTCTCTGAGTGCAACATTCCCACCTGAAGAGTTACCGGCTCAGTTACCAACAAGATGGTTTCAGGGAGAAGTTTTCCAACCACTGAGGAAACTGCTAAAGGATCCGCCAGATGTATGGTAGGAATCTGAAAATGCTCCACAATGGCCTGTTGAATGAGATTCCCAGTGACTCCGGAATCCAGATGGGCAGTCTCGAAGAAGCAGGTCTCACCACTGGTAACAGAAACGGACAGAGTCAAGGGCGGAGAGGAAGAACTCTTGTCGAGGACGACCTCTCCGAGCGGTCCTGGACACTGGAGTTTCCTGGGCAAGAGCGGATCTGATGCTCTATATTGCCAGAATAGAAGCAACTCCCCACGGTACGACGGGTCTCCTCGCGAGACTTGACCATCTTGGCTTGGCCAATTTGCATCGGTTCTGGAGAAGACACCCGGGGAAGTGCAGGTTGCGAGACTGGAATTTGGAAGACGGGGGCGAGACACGGAGGTTTCATCTCACGGGTCATCTCCTTAGCGCATTCCAGGAAACAGATGTCAATCCGGGTAGCTAATGACACCAGGTCGTCCAGGGAGGGTGGTAAGTCACGACCGGCTAGCTCATCTTTGATCCGGCCGGAAAGGCCCTCCCTAAAGGTGGACACCAGGGCCTCATTGTACAAAGCAAGTTCAGATGCGAGCGTTCGGAAACGCACAGCATACTGGCCCACAGTGAGACTCCCTTGGCGGAGATGGAGAAGTGAGGAGGCAGTAGAAGATTTTCGTCAGGGCTCATCGAACACCTTCCGGAAGGCAGCGAGGAAAGCCTGAAGATCGGACACCAGGGGATCCCCTCTCTCCCACAGAGGGTTAAGCCACGCCACTGCCTCTCCGGTGAGTTGACACATGATGAACGCCACTTTGGACTGGCCGGAGGTGAACTGGTGTGCCAGGAGTTCAAAGTGCAACGCGCAATGATTTAAGAAGCCCCAACATAGAACGGGGTCACCACCAAAACGTGGAGGTGCAGACAGCTGGGGTCCAAAGCCGGGTGCCATAGCGCCACTGGGTTGAGGTGCCACCGGAGCGGGTGCTGCTCGATTAGAGATGGACACCGTCGGGGTGGACAGCGCATCCAGGCGAGAGTTGACTGTCCGCAGATAGAACAGGATAGTATCCTGTTGGGATCTCTGGCGAGAGACCTCTTGGTACAGGTCTGAGAGCAAAGGAGCCTGGGAGCCACCGGGTTCCATGGCCGTGCAAACTGTTACGGGTCTGGGTGGTGGAACCTCTTTGCTGAGATGCAAGGAGAGGCCAGAGGGGCGTAACTAAGTGCCAACTCGGACCAACCCTGGCCACACGGCGGCTTAATCGACTCCGTGAACCAGGGAGGGACCGGACAGGTGGACCACGTGCCACTATGGGACCGACCATGCGTGAGAGCAGGCGACTCCCATGGGTCAGATGGCTGAAGCTGACTGGTACAGCGAATGAGCACGGCAGGTAGTTTTACGGGTGGTCCAGGTAGGCAGTCAGGCAGGCTCGACAGGTAGCCAGACAGGTGATCCAGGTAGGCAAGCAGGCGGACACGGCAGGAGGCCAGACAGGTGATCCGGGTAGACAGGCAGGCAGACACGGCAGGTGGCCTGACAGGTGATCCAGATAGACAAGCAGGCAGGCATGGCTGACAGACAGGCTGGCGGGCACGACAATAGACAGGCTGGCAGGCACGGCTAACAGACAGGCTGGCAGATACTGGAACCTGAGGGCTGAGGAGACTGTTAGCACACAAACAACAACATTGCACAGGCACCTCCATTTTGGAGGAGGTGCTTTATATAGAGTGGTCCTCAGGCCATTGGCCGGGGACTCTTTAGGATGGCGCGCGCGGCCCCTTTAAGAGGGAGAGAGTGCGCACGCCTTAAGCACAGTGCCCGGGAAGCTGTGCACAGCACGCACCACAGCAGCAGCATGGGAGCTGGAGAACGCCGGACCGGGACTGCGGCGGTGAGGGGAACGGCGTCTCTGCTACACATTAGATAATTAATGACCAGAAAATAAAAAATAAAAATAGAAGTGTATAAACACAACTTAACCCCAGTGACAAAGTGAACATATACTTCAATGAGGAAAAAAGGAGGATGTACGCGCAAAAGAATATACAAATAAGATGTTATGTCAACATATTGATATATAAGTGCAGGAAGTCCCATTTATAAGTGATAAAATAAGTGCACAGGAGTGAGGCTATATACAGCACTATCTATGGACTTTGTTTTTTTCTTATATATTGCATTCGACACTTTATAGCCTCTACTGATTGTTTAAACTCTTGACTGGTTTTCATACCGTTGAGCTTACCTTTATAGCACTTGTTTGACTCTATACTTTAAGTCTTCACTATCACTAATTGCTGTATTATTTTTTCCACAGCATGTGACACTTTACAGATTTTTTCTGATTGATTGGATAGGCCCTCTGTGCCTTTATATTGTCCTTGTATGTGCTGATACCTGTTTATTACCTTGCTTATACCCTTGGTCATACTCCCAACCTATTGAATGTGGGACCCTTTTATTTATAGTGCATTGTGGAAGTATTTGACCCCCTGGAACTTTTCTAACTTTTGCCACATTTCTGGCTTCAAACATAAAGATTAGTGCTGAGCGAGCATGCTCGACACTGCTCGTTACTCGCCCGAGCATCTCACTACTTGGGATGTTCGGCGAGCACCGAGCCTTTCCGGGTTACTCAGGCGGGAGCTTGGGTCTCCGCCCTGCACGTTTGGCGCTCTTTACTAGAGATGAGCGTTGTTCTACTCGAACTGTTCGCCAATCTCAAATTCGAGCTGTTTTGGGCGGTGTTCGAGCCGTTCGGCGAACACGAACGATTTGAGAAAAATTCGGCTGTTCGAGGTTATGTTCGATAACTGTTCGTGCACCAAAATCATAACTGGATTTTTTCTCAGTAATGATGAAAATTAATGTTAATACGCAGTTTGAGTGTACAGCGGGGTGGGGGGAGGGGCAGGGGATGGATCTCTGCAGGAATAATGAAGATCTCCATTTATTTTTCTCTTTCCCGCATTTGCAGTGGGGAGGTGCAATCTGTCAGCCTATCAGCAGCGCACACACGGAGCGAAGTGCTTTTTTTCACACAAGCAAGGGCATGTGTCATTGGCAGTGTATGTCACATGTCCTTGCCCTATAAGACCAAGCCATTTTCCCCATCGCCACCATTTTCTCACTGCTGCAGCTGCGTGTTAGACGGCACCGCTGTTGCTGTGTGCGCTATACCTTGTTAATTTCAAGCCAATTTTCGCACAAATCTACAGATAGCTTGGGAGTAGGGAATAGTTGTGATTGCAGTCCTTTTAAGGACTAGGTTACAGCATTTCCTACGACTTTTATCAGGCAGGTCTGTGCTCTTAAATAGATAGGTTGTGGGAGTAAAGACTAATTGTAATTGGAGTCCTTTTCAGGACTAGGTTACATCAGTTCCTATCAGTTTTTGCCAGGCAGGTCTGTGCCAGTGCTGTGCAAGTTTTTTTCACAGCATTTGGCTGAATCTAGCAAAGCTAATCCTTTTTGGCCTATTGCAGAGTGTGTTAGTCAGTGGAGTAGCCTATCTGTGTTGCAAGATATACCACCTGTGTATAGAATACCAATTTTTTTACTGCACCTAGTGAAGTAAAATCTTTTGGGCATAGCATCATTCTATTAGTCCATCTATACTGACCTCCATCAGGTTGCAAATTGAATATAATTTTTTTCTGCATCTAGCTCTGAAAAAATATTTGGGCTTCTAGCAGTGTGTGGGACTTGTTCTATTAGTCCATCTATACTGACCTCCATCAGGTTGCAAACTGAATATAATTTTTTTCTGCATCTAGTTCTGAAAAAATATTTGGCCTTCTAGCTGTGTGTGGGACTTGTTCTATTAATCCATCTATACAGACCTCCATCAGGTTGCAAACTGAATATAATTTTTTTCTGCATCTACCTCTGAAAAAATATTTGGGCTTCTAGCAGTGTGTGGGACTTGTTCTATTAGTCCATCTATACTGACCTCCATCAGGTTGCAAACTGAATATATTTTTTTTCTGCATCTAGCTCTGAAAAAATATTTGGGCTTCTAGCAGTGTGTGGGACTTGTTCTATTAGTCCATCTATACTGACCTCCATCAGGTTGCAAACTGAATATAATTTTTTTCTGCACCTAGCTCTGAAAAAATATTTGGCCTTCTAGCTGTGTGTGGGACTTGTTCTATTAATCCATCTATACAGACCTCCATCAGGTTGCAAACTGAATATAATTTTTTTCTGCATCTACCTCTGAAAAAATATTTGGGCTTCTAGCAGTGTGTGGGACTTGTTCTATAGGTCCATCTATACTGACCTCCATCAGGTTGCAAACTGAATATATTTTTTTTCTGCATCTACCTCTGAAAAAATATTGGGCTTCTAGCTGTGTGTGGGACTTGTTCTATTAATCCATCTATACAGACCTCCATTAGGTTGCAAACTGAATATAATTTTTTTCTGCATCTACCTCTGAAAAAATATTTGGGCTTCTAGCTGTGTGTGGGACTTGTTCTATTAGTCCATCTATACTGACCTCCATCAGGTTGCAAACTGAAAATAATTTTTATCCGCATCCAGCTCTGAAAAAATATTTGGCCTTCTAGCAGTGTGTGGGACTTTCTCTATTAGTCCATCTATACTGACCTCCATCAGGTTGCAAATTAAAAATAATTTTTTGTCTGCATCTAGCTCTGAAAAAATATTTGGCCTTCTAGCAGTGTGTGGGACTTTCTCTATTAGTCCATCTATACTGACCTCCATCAGGTTGCAAATTAAAAATAATTTTTTGTCTGCATCTAGCTCTGAAAAAATATTTGGCCTTCTAGCAGTGTGTGGGACTTTCTCTATTAGTCCATCTATACTGACCTCCATCAGGTTGCAAACTGAATATATTTTTTTTCTGCATCTACCTCTGAAAAAATATTGGGCTTCTAGCTGTGTGTGGGACTTGTTCTATTAATCCATCTATACAGACCTCCATCAGGTTGCAAACTGAATATAATTTTTTTCTGCATCTACCTCTGAAAAAATATTTGGGCTTCTAGCTGTGTGTGGGACTTTCTCTATTAGTCCATCTATACTGACCTCCATCAGGTTGCAAACTGAAAATAATTTTTTGTCTGCATCTAGCTCTGAAAAAATATTTGGCCTTCTAGCAGTGTGTGGGACTTTCTCTATTAGTCCATCTATACTGACCTCCATCAGGTTGCAAATTAAAAATAATTTTTATCTGCATCCAGCTCTGAAAAAATATTTGGCCTTCTAGCAGTGTGTGGGACTTTCTCTATTAGTCCATCTATACTGACCTCCATCAGGTTCCAAACTGAATATATTTTTTTTCTGCATCTACCTCTGAAAAAATATTGTGCTTCTAGCTGTGTGTGGGACTTGTTCTATTATTCCATCTATACAGACCTCCATCAGGTTGCAAACTGAATATATTTTTTTTCTGCATCTACCTCTGAAAAAATATTTGGCCTTCTAGCAGTGTGTGGGACTTTCTCTATTAGTCCATCTATACTGACCTCCATCAGGTTGCAAATTAAAATAATTTTTTGTCTGCATCTAGCTCTGAAAAAATATTTGGCCTTCTAGCAGTGTGTGGGACTTTCTCTATTAGTCCATCTATACTGACCTCCATCAGGTTGCAAACTGAATATATTTTTTTTCTGCATCTACCTCTGAAAAAATATTGGGCTTCTAGCTGTGTGTGGGACTTGTTCTATTATTCCATCTATACAGACCTCCATCAGGTTGCAAACTGAATATAATTTTTTTCTGCATCTACCTCTGAAAAAATATTTGGCCTTCTAGCAGTGTGTGGGACTTTCTCTATTAGTCCATCTATACTGACCTCCATCAGGTTGCAAATTAAAAATAATTTTTTGTCTGCATCTAGCTCTGAAAAAATATTTGGCCTTCTAGCAGTGTGTGGGACTTTCTCTATTAGTCCATCTATACTGACCTCCATCAGGTTGCAAACTGAATATATTTTTTTTCTGCATCTACCTCTGAAAAAATATTGGGCTTCTAGCTGTGTGTGGGACTTGTTCTATTAATCCATCTATACAGACCTCCATCAGGTTGCAAACTGAATATAATTTTTTTCTGCATCTACCTCTGAAAAAATATTTGGGCTTCTAGCTGTGTGTGGGACTTGTTCTATTAGTCCATCTATACTGACCTCCATCAGGTTGCAAACTGAAAATAATTTTTTGTCTGCATCTAGCTCTGACAAAATATTTGGCCTTCTAGCACTGTGTGGGACTTTCTCTATTAGTCCATCTATACTGACCTCCATCAGGTTGCAAATTAAAAATAATTTTTATCTGCATCCAGCTCTGAAAAAATATTTGGCCTTCTAGCAGTGTGTGGGACTTTCTCTATTAGTCCATCTATACTGACCTCCATCAGGTTGCAAATTAAAAATAATTTTTATCTGCATCCAGCTCTGATAAAATATTTGGCCTCCTAGCAGTGTGTGGGACTTTCTCTATTAGTCCATCTATACTGACCTCCATCAGGTTGCAAATTAAAAATAATTTTTTGTCTGCATCTAGCTCTGAAAAAATATTTGGCCTTCTAGCAGTGTGTGGGAATTTCTCTATTAGTCCATCTATACTGACCTCCATCAGGTTGCAAACTGAATATATTTTTTTTCTGCATCTACCTCTGAAAAAATATTGGGCTTCTAGCTGTGTGTGGGACTTGTTCTATTATTCCATCTATACAGACCTCCATCAGGTTGCAAACTGAATATAATTTTTTTCTGCATCTACCTCTGAAAAAATATTTGGGCTTCTAGCTGTGTGTGGGACTTGTTCTATTAGTCCATCTATACTGACCTCCATCAGGTTGCAAACTGAAAATAATTTTTATCCGCATCCAGCTCTGAAAAAATATTTGGCCTTCTAGCAGTGTGTGGGACTTTCTCTATTAGTCCATCTATACTGACCTCCATCAGGTTGCAAATTAAAAATAATTTTTTGTCTGCATCTAGCTCTGAAAAAATATTTGGCCTTCTAGCAGTGTGTGGGACTTTCTCTATTAGTCCATCTATACTGACCTCCATCAGGTTGCAAATTAAAAATAATTTTTTGTCTGCATCTAGCTCTTAAAAAATATTTGGCCTTCTAGCAGTGTGTGGGACTTTCTCTATTAGTCCATCTATACTGACCTCCATCAGGTTGCAAACTGAATTTATTTTTTTTCTGCATCTACCTCTGAAAAAATATTGGGCTTCTAGCTGTGTGTGGGACTTGTTCTATTAATCCATCTATACAGACCTCCATCAGGTTGCAAACTCAATATAATTTTTTTCTGCATCTACCTCTGAAAAAATATTTGGGCTTCTAGCTGTGTGTGGGACTTTCTCTATTAGTCCATCTATACTGACCTCCATCAGGTTGCAAACTGAAAATAATTTTTTGTCTGCATCTAGCTCTGAAAAAATATTTGGCCTTCTAGCAGTGTGTGGGACTTTCTCTATTAGTCCATCTATACTGACCTCCATCAGGTTGCAAATTAAAAATAATTTTTATCTGCATCCAGCTCTGAAAAAATATTTGGCCTTCTAGCAGTGTGTGGGACTTTCTCTATTAGTCCATCTATACTGACCTCCATCAGGTTCCAAACTGAATATATTTTTTTTCTGCATCTACCTCTGAAAAAATATTGTGCTTCTAGCTGTGTGTGGGACTTGTTCTATTATTCCATCTATACAGACCTCCATCAGGTTGCAAACTGAATATAATTTTTTTCTGCATCTACCTCTGAAAAAATATTTGGCCTTCTAGCAGTGTGTGGGACTTTCTCTATTAGTCCATCTATACTGACCTCCATCAGGTTGCAAATTAAAAATAATTTTTTGTCTGCATCTAGCTCTGAAAAAATATTTGGCCTTCTAGCAGTGTGTGGGACTTTCTCTATTAGTCCATCTATACTGACCTCCATCAGGTTGCAAACTGAATATATTTTTTTTCTGCATCTACCTCTGAAAAAATATTGGGCTTCTAGCTGTGTGTGGGACTTGTTCTATTAATCCATCTATACAGACCTCCATCAGGTTGCAAACTGAATATAATTTTTTTCTGCATCTACCTCTGAAAAAATATTTGGGCTTCTAGCTGTGTGTGGGACTTGTTCTATTAGTCCATCTATACTGACCTCCATCAGGTTGCAAACTGAAAATAATTTTTTGTCTGCATCTAGCTCTGAAAAAATATTTGGCCTTCTAGCAGTGTGTGGGACTTTCTCTATTAGTCCATCTATACTGACCTCCATCAGGTTGCAAATTAAAAATAATTTTTATCTGCATCCAGCTCTGAAAAAATATTTGGCCTTCTAGCAGTGTGTGGGACTTTCTCTATTAGTCCATCTATACTGACCTCCATCAGGTTGCAAATTAAAAATAATTTTTATCTGCATCCAGCTCTGATAAAATATTTGGCCTTCTAGCAGTGTGTGGGACTTTCTCTATTAGTCCATCTATACTGACCTCCATCAGGTTGCAAATTAAAAATAATTTTTTGTCTGCATCTAGCTCTGAAAAAATATTTGGCCTTCTAGCAGTGTGTGGGAATTTCTCTATTAGTCCATCTATACTGACCTCCATCAGGTTGCAAACTGAATATATTTTTTTTCTGCATCTACCTCTGAAAAAATATTGGGCTTCTAGCTGTGTGTGGGACTTGTTCTATTATTCCATCTATACAGACCTCCATCAGGTTGCAAACTGAATATAATTTTTTTCTGCATCTACCTCTGAAAAAATATTTGGCCTTCTAGCAGTGTGTGGGACTTTCTCTATTAGTCCATCTATACTGACCTCCATCAGGTTGCAAATTAAAAATAATTTTTTGTCTGCATCTAGCTCTGATAAAATATTTGGCCTTCTAGCAGTGTGTGGGACTTTCTCTATTAGTCCATCTATACTGACCTCCATCAGGTTGCAAACTGAATATATTTTTTTTCTGCATCTACCCCTGAAAAAATATTGGGCTTCTAGCTGTGTGTGGGACTTGTTCTATTAATCCATCTATACAGACCTCCATCAGGTTGCAAACTGAATATAATTTTTTTCTGCATCTACCTCTGAAAAAATATTTGGGCTTCTAGCTGTGTGTGGGACTTTCTCTATTAGTCCATCTATACTGACCTCCATCAGGTTGCAAACTGAAAATAATTTTTTGTCTGCATCTAGCTCTGAAAAAATATTTGGCCTTCTAGCAGTGTGTGGGACTTTCTCTATTAGTCCATCTATACTGACCTCCATCAGGTTGCAAATTAAAAATAATTTTTATCTGCATCCAGCTCTGAAAAAATATTTGGCCTTCTAGCAGTGTGTGGGACTTTCTCTATTAGTCCATCTATACTGACCTCCATCAGGTTCCAAACTGAATATATTTTTTTTCTGCATCTACCTCTGAAAAAATATTGTGCTTCTAGCTGTGTGTGGGACTTGTTCTATTATTCCATCTATAAAGACCTCCATCAGGTTGCAAACTGAATATATTTTTTTTCTGCATCTACCTCTGAAAAAATATTTGGCCTTCTAGCAGTGTGTGGGACTTTCTCTATTAGTCCATCTATACTGACCTCCATCAGGTTGCAAACTGAATATATTTTTTTTCTGCATCTACCCCTGAAAAAATATTGGGCTTCTAGCTGTGTGTGGGACTTGTTCTATTAATCCATCTATACAGACCTCCATCAGGTTGCAAAATGAATATAATTTTTTTCTGCATCTACCTCTGAAAAAATATTTGGGCTTCTAGCTGTGTGTGGGACTTTCTCTATTAGTCCATCTATACTGACCTCCATCAGGTTGCAAACTGAAAATAATTTTTTGTCTGCATCTAGCTCTGAAAAAATATTTGGCCTTCTAGCAGTGTGTGGGACTTTCTCTATTAGTCCATCTATACTGACCTCCATCAGGTTGCAAATTAAAAATAATTTTTATCTGCATCCAGCTCTGAAAAAATATTTGGCCTTCTAGCAGTGTGTGGGACTTTCTCTATTAGTCCATCTATACTGACCTCCATCAGGTTCCAAACTGAATATATTTTTTTTCTGCATCTACCTCTGAAAAAATATTGTGCTTCTAGCTGTGTGTGGGACTTGTTCTATTATTCCATCTATACAGACCTCCATCAGGTTGCAAACTGAATATATTTTTTTTCTGCATCTACCTCTGAAAAAATATTTGGCCTTCTAGCAGTGTGTGGGACTTTCTCTATTAGTCCATCTATACTGACCTCCATCAGGTTGCAAATTAAAATAATTTTTTGTCTGCATCTAGCTCTGAAAAAATATTTGGCCTTCTAGCAGTGTGTGGGACTTTCTCTATTAGTCCATCTATACTGACCTCCATCAGGTTGCAAACTGAATATATTTTTTTTCTGCATCTACCTCTGAAAAAATATTGGGCTTCTAGCTGTGTGTGGGACTTGTTCTACTATTCCATCTATACAGACCTCCATCAGGTTGCAAACTGAATATAATTTTTTTCTGCATCTACCTCTGAAAAAATATTTGGCCTTCTAGCAGTGTGTGGGACTTTCTCTATTAGTCCATCTATACTGACCTCCATCAGGTTGCAAATTAAAAATAATTTTTTGTCTGCATCTAGCTCTGAAAAAATATTTGGTCTTCTAGCAGTGTGTGGGACTTTCTCTATTAGTCCATCTATACTGACCTCCATCAGGTTGCAAACTGAATATATTTTTTTTCTGCATCTACCTCTGAAAAAATATTGGGCTTCTAGCTGTGTGTGGGACTTGTTCTATTAATCCATCTATACAGACCTCCATCAGGTTGCAAACTGAATATAATTTTTTTCTGCATCTACCTCTGAAAAAATATTTGGGCTTCTAGCTGTGTGTGGGACTTGTTCTATTAGTCCATCTATACTGACCTCCATCAGGTTGCAAACTGAAAATAATTTTTTGTCTGCATCTAGCTCTGAAAAAATATTTGGCCTTCTAGCACTGTGTGGGACTTTCTCTATTAGTCCATCTATACTGACCTCCATCAGGTTGCAAATTAAAAATAATTTTTATCTGCATCCAGCTCTGAAAAAATATTTGGCCTTCTAGCAGTGTGTGGGACTTTCTCTATTAGTCCATCTATACTGACCTCCATCAGGTTGCAAATTAAAAATAATTTTTATCTGCATCCAGCTCTGATAAAATATTTGGCCTTCTAGCAGTGTGTGGGACTTTCTCTATTAGTCCATCTATACTGACCTCCATCAGGTTGCAAATTAAAAATAATTTTTTGTCTGCATCTAGCTCTGAAAAAATATTTGGCCTTCTAGCAGTGTGTGGGAATTTCTCTATTAGTTCATCTATACTGACCTCCATCAGGTTGCAAACTGAATATATTTTTTTTCTGCATCTACCTCTGAAAAAATATTGGGCTTCTAGCTGTGTGTGGGACTTGTTCTATTATTCCATCTATACAGACCTCCATCAGGTTGCAAACTGAATATAATTTTTTTCTGCATCTACCTCTGAAAAAATATTTGGGCTTCTAGCTGTGTGTGGTACTTGTTCTATTAGTCCATCTATACTGACCTCCATCAGGTTGCAAACTGAAAATAATTTTTATCCGCATCCAGCTCTGAAAAAATATTTGGCCTTCTAGCAGTGTGTGGGACTTTCTCTATTAGTCCATCTATACTGACCTCCATCAGGTTGCAAATTAAAAATAATTTTTTGTCTGCATCTAGCTCTGAAAAAATATTTGGCCTTCTAGCAGTGTGTGGGACTTTCTCTATTAGTCCATCTATACTGACCTCCATCAGGTTGCAAATTAAAAATAATTTTTTGTCTGCATCTAGCTCTGAAAAAATATTTGGCCTTCTAGCAGTGTGTGGGACTTTCTCTATTAGTCCATCTATACTGACCTCCATCAGGTTGCAAACTGAATATATTTTTTTTCTGCATCTACCTCTGAAAAAATATTGGGCTTCTAGCTGTGTGTGGGACTTGTTCTATTAATCCATCTATACAGACCTCCATCAGGTTGCAAACTGAATATAATTTTTTTCTGCATCTACCTCTGAAAAAATATTTTGGCTTCTAGCTGTGTGTGGGACTTTCTCTATTAGTCCATCTATACTGACCTCCATCAGGTTGCAAACTGAAAATAATTTTTTGTCTGCATCTAGCTCTGAAAAAATATTTGGCCTTCTAGCAGTGTGTGGGACTTTCTCTATTAGTCCATCTATACTGACCTCCATCAGGTTGCAAATTAAAAATAATTTTTATCTGCATCCAGCTCTGAAAAAATATTTGGCCTTCTAGCAGTGTGTGGGACTTTCTCTATTAGTCCATCTATACTGACCTCCATCAGGTTCCAAACTGAATATATTTTTTTTCTGCATCTACCTCTGAAAAAATATTGTGCTTCTAGCTGTGTGTGGGACTTGTTCTATTATTCCATCTATACAGACCTCCATCAGGTTGCAAAATGAATATAATTTTTTTCTGCATCTACCTCTGAAAAAATATTTGGCCTTCTAGCAGTGTGTGGGACTTTCTCTATTAGTCCATCTATACTGACCTCCATCAGGTTGCAAATTAAAAATAATTTTTTGTCTGCATCTAGCTCTGAAAAAATATTTGGCCTTCTAGCAGTGTGTGGGACTTTCTCTATTAGTCCATCTATACTGACCTCCATCAGGTTGCAAACTGAATATATTTTTTTTCTGCATCTACCTCTGAAAAAATATTGGGCTTCTAGCTGTGTGTGGGACTTGTTCTATTAATCCATCTATACAGACCTCCATCAGGTTGCAAACTGAATATAATTTTTTTCTGCATCTACCTCTGAAAAAATATTTGGGCTTCTAGCTGTGTGTGGGACTTGTTCTATTAGTCCATCTATACTGACCTCCATCAGGTTGCAAACTGAAAATAATTTTTTGTCTGCATCTAGCTCTGAAAAAATATTTGGCCTTCTAGCAGTGTGTGGGACTTTCTCTATTAGTCCATCTATACTGACCTCCATCAGGTTGCAAATTAAAAATAATTTTTATCTGCATCCAGCTCTGAAAAAATATTTGGCCTTCTAGCAGTGTGTGGGACTTTCTCTATTAGTCCATCTATACTGACCTCCATCAGGTTGCAAATTAAAAATAATTTTTATCTGCATCCAGCTCTGATAAAATATTTGGCCTTCTAGCAGTGTGTGGGACTTTCTCTATTAGTCCATCTATACTGACCTCCATCAGGTTGCAAATTAAAAATAATTTTTTGTCTGCATCTAGCTCTGAAAAAATATTTGGCCTTCTAGCAGTGTGTGGGAATTTCTCTATTAGTCCATCTATACTGACCTCCATCAGGTTGCAAACTGAATATATTTTTTTTCTGCATCTACCTCTGAAAAAATATTGGGCTTCTAGCTGTGTGTGGGACTTGTTCTATTATTCCATCTATACAGACCTCCATCAGGTTGCAAACTGAATATAATTTTTTTCTGCATCTACCTCTGAAAAAATATTTGGCCTTCTAGCAGTGTGTGGGACTTTCTCTATTAGTCCATCTATACTGACCTCCATCAGGTTGCAAATTAAAAATAATTTTTTGTCTGCATCTAGCTCTGATAAAATATTTGGCCTTCTAGCAGTGTGTGGGACTTTCTCTATTAGTCCATCTATAGTGACCTCCATCAGGTTGCAAACTGAATATATTTTTTTTCTGCATCTACCCCTGAAAAAATATTGGGCTTCTAGCTGTGTGTGGGACTTGTTCTATTAATCCATCTATACAGACCTCCATCAGGTTGCAAACTGAATATAATTTTTTTCTGCATCTACCTCTGAAAAAATATTTGGGCTTCTAGCTGTGTGTGGGACTTGTTCTATTAGTCCATCTATACTGACCTCCATCAGGTTGCAAACTGAAAATAATTTTTTGTCTGCATCTAGCTCTGAAAAAATTTTTGGCCTTCTAGCAGTGTGTGGAACTTTCTCTATTAGTCCATCTATACTGACCTCCATCAGGTTGCAAATTAAAAATAATTTTTATCTGCATCCAGCTCTGAAAAAATATTTGGCCTTCTAGCAGTGTGTGGGACTTTCTCTATTAGTCCATCTATACTGACCTCCATCAGGTTGCAAATTAAAAATAATTTTTATCTGCATCCAGCTCTGATAAAATATTTGGCCTTCTAGCAGTGTGTGGGACTTTCTCTATTAGTTCATCTATACTGACCTCCATCAGGTTGCAAATTAAAAATAATTTTTTGTCTGCATCTAGCTCTGAAAAAATATTTGGCCTTCTAGCAGTGTGTGGGAATTTCTCTATTAGTCCATCTATACTGACCTCCATCAGGTTGCAAACTGAATATATTTTTTTTCTGCATCTACCTCTGAAAAAATATTGGGCTTCTAGCTGTGTGTGGGACTTGTTCTATTAATCCATCTATACAGACCTCCATCAGGTTGCAAACTGAATATAATTTTTTTCTGCATCTACCTCTGAAAAAATATTTGGGCTTCTAGCTGTGAGAGGGACTTGTTCTATTAGTCCATCTATACTGACCTCCATCAGGTTGCAAACTGAAAATAATTTTTTGTCTGCATCTAGCTCTGAAAAAATATTTGGCCTTCTAGCTGTGTGTGGGACTTGTTCTATTAGTCCATCTATACTGACCTCCATCAGGTTGCAAACTGAATATAATTTTTTTCTGCATCTAGCTCTGAAAAAATATTTGGCCTTCTAGCAGTGTGTGGGACTTTCTCTATTAGTCCATCTATACTGACCTCCATCAGGTTGCAAATTAAAAATAATTTTTATCTGCATCCAGCTCTGAAAAAATATTTGGCCTTCTAGCAGTGTGTGGGACTTTCTCTATTAGTCCATCTATACTGACCTCCATCAGGTTGCAAATTAAAAATAATTTTTTGTCTGCATCTAGCTCTGAAACAATATTTGGCCTTCTAGCAGTGTGTGGGACTTTCTCTATTAGTCCATCTATACTGACCTCCATCAGGTTGCAAACTGAATATATTTTTTTTCTGCATCTACCTCTGAAAAAATATTTGGGCTTCTAGCTGTGTGTGGGACTTTCTCTATTAGTCCATCTATACTGACCTCCATCAGGTTGCAAATTGAATATAATTTTTTTCTGCATCTAACCCAGCCAATAGTTTTGGCCTAATACCCCAGTTTGGCCACTCAGCTCTGCTCGGTTCCCATCCATTGTTTTTTGTGCAAACAACTCCAGAGTTGTGAATTAGTTAACCACCAAAATGAGTGGAAAAATGCCTGCTGCTGGTGGAAAGGGGAATAGGCGTGTTGGGAAGGGGAAAAAAGGTTGTGTCCGTGGGGTAGGTGTTAAAGCAACAGTAACATCTGCAGAAGAAAGACCATCTTCCAGCCAAACTAAAATGTCTACTTCTTTTAGCGGACAATGTGATAAGATCCCTTTCTTACGGCCACGCCAATCGCTACAAATTCCAGATGAGGCACAAAAACAGCAGGTGCTTCAACGGATATCAAGTGCTCCTTTAAGTGGGCTCTCCTCCACATCAACTTCAACATCTCAAATACTCCAGTCCTCAAGGGTGTCACCCAAATCACACTTGCTTCCTCACAGCTCCCAAATCTCCAGCTGCCCATCTGAGTATGAGGTAGAACAGATGGTTGAGTCTGCAGAGCTGTTTACTCATACTATAGCCTGGGAATCAGAGGTCGACTCCAGCGCTTCTGTGAATCCAGACGAGGAAATGATCTGCACTGATGCCCAGAATCTTTATGAATCGGATCCAGGACCAGACGCAGAAGGTTCTGACCATAATGTAGACCCTCATTCCCAAACTGTAACTCCTGTTGGTGGAGACAATGAGGAAGACGATGATGAGACTCAAATACCTGATTGGAGCGACAACTTTAGTTTTTTGTCAGGGCAGGAACAGGTTGGCTCTGAGGACGACGGGTGTGATAACGCACAGGGTGATGATGATGAGGTTGGAGATCCCACTTACTGTCAACCCACAGTCAGCCAAGAGATGAGGTCAGCAGAGGAGGTGGAGGAAGATGCTAGTGACGACGTGGTCAGGTTGCGCCTTCCTGGACAGAGACGTAGTACTGGAAGCCGTCAACAACTGCATCCTCAAACACAACTCTGCCTCTCACCACAAGTCGTGGTGGCTCTTCAGGTCGCATGGGTGCTAAGCCTTGCATAGCCTGGGCATTTTTTCAGATCGATAAAGATGACCCAACTCGTGTTATCTGTAACATTTGTCAGCAAAAGCTAAGTAGAGGCCAAAAAATACATAGTTTGAGTACTTCATGCATGAACCGGCACATGGACATGAAGCATAAGTTGCAGTGGGAAGCTCAGTGTGCTACAATGCGGCCTAGCCGGCCGGGCCAACCACCGTCTGCCATATCTTATGCATCCGCGGCCTCTTCATCCTCTGTGACTGGGGGGACAGCAGTCACACCTGTTTTGGGGCGCAGACCTGCCACCTTTTTACCTGCAACAGCCAGCGTGATTGGCAGGTCATCATTTTCTTTGGAGGTGGTAACACCAGCTGGTGTTGAGCGCTGTCCGACATCGATAGCACCACCTTTGGATCAAGGCAACCTAACATGTCCGCCTGCATCTTCCTCACAGACCGGCAGTTTGCCGGGGACACCCTTATCAACCCCGTCTAAGCACAAGAGCCAGCCCTCGGTCCCTCAGATGTGGACAAGTAAAAGACTATTTCCTCCTAGCCATGAGAAAGCTAAGAGGTTGAATTTCACCATCTGCAAGCTCTTGGCTACAGAAATGCTGCCTTTCCGCCTGGTGGACACAGAGGATTTTCGAGACCTTATGTCCGTCGCAGTGCCCCAGTACCAGATGCCCAGTCGGCACTACTTCTCAAAGAAAGGTGTGCCTGCGCTCCACCAGCATGTCGCACACAACATCACCGCTTCTTTGAGAAACTCTGTGTGTGACAGGGTGCATTTCACCACAGACACTTGGACGAGTAGGCATGGACAGGGGCGTTACATGTCGCTGACTGGACACTGGGTAACTATGGTGACAGCAGGACAAGGGGCTGCTGTCCAAGTCTTGCCGTCTCCACGAGTTGTGCGTCAATCCTCTTTATGTCAAAGTTCCTCCACTGCTTCTGCCTCCTCAATCTCCTCTCGGTCTTCCACCTGCACCCAAAGCCTGTCTGGTCATGCCACAAGATTTCTAACTGCGCAGAAGGGATCCTGCACACCTCCTTACTATGCTGGCAGTAGGGCTCAACGTCATCAGGCGGTTTTTACTTTGAAATGTCTGGGAAATGTGAGTCACACAGCTGAGGAGTTGTGGTCAGCTCTGGAGAACCAATTTCATGAATGGTTGTCTCCACTGGACCTGAAACCAGGGAAGGCCGTGTGCGACAATGCTGCAAACCTGGGTGCGGCCCTTCGCCGGGGCAATGTCACACACGTGCCTTGTATGGCTCACGTGTTGAACCTGGTTGTCCAGCAATTTTTAGCCCACTATCCCAGACTAGATGGCCTTCTGCAGAGGGCACGGTCGCTGTGTGCTCACTTCCGCCGTTCGCATCCCGCAGCTCAGCGACTTACATCTCTACAGAAGTCGTTGGGCCTGCCACTTCACCGGCTAAAATGCGATGTGCCTACCCGGTGGAATTCAACTCTGCACATGTTGCAGCGACTGTGGCAGCACCGACAAGACCTGGTGAAATACGTTCTGACGTATAGCCTGGGCCAACGAGATCCGGAGGTGGGGCAAATCACGCTGGAGGAGTGGTCTCAGATCAGGGACCTATGCACCCTTCTGCACAGTTTTGAAATGGCGACGAAGATGTTTAGTGCTGACGATGCCATTATCAGCATGACTATTCCGGTGATTTACATGCTGGAGCACATGTTAAACAGAATTCGGAGTCAGGTGGTGGCACAAGAGGAGGTGGAGGAAGTAGAGGAGGAGGAGTTGTATGCGGAAGGGCTAACATCTGCAAGGTCCAGACGGTCGGCAGCACCAAGGCGGCAGGCATGTGAGGGTGGGGGAGATGGTTTTACCAGGGCGCATGGTAGCAGCCAAACTAGTGAGGAAGGTGCAGGAGCCCAGGAAGAAGTGGAGGACGAACTGATGGAAGACTCATCAGATGAGGGAGACCTTGATCACATTTCTGTTGTGCGAGGTTGGGGGGAGAGGACAGAGGAAGGAAGCATGATTGTTACCTCGCCACCAACACAACAGGGACTTGGTGCTCCTGGATGCGCAACACACATGAGTGCCTTCTTGCTGCACTACCTGCAACATGACCCTCGAATTGTGAGGATTAGAAATAATCCTGACTACTGGGTTGCCACACTGTTAGATCCCCGGTACAAAAGTAAATTTGCAGAAATTATTCCTGCCATAGAAAGGGATGCACACATGCAGGAGTATCAGCAGAGACTGTTGCAGAATCTTACATGTGCTTTTCCACAAAACACCAGTGGTGCACGTAGTGAATCTCACAGTTCCAACTTGCCAACCGTGGGACCGTCAAGTGTTCAGCACTCAAACCGTAACAGAACCACAGTATCTGCTGGTAACATCAATTTTGCGGAATCATTTCACCACTTTTTTAGCCCATCCTTTGCAGGGCCACAGGAGACAAGAAGTCTGACACATAGTCAACGCCTAGAGACGATGGTACAGGAGTATCTCCAAGTAAACATTGAAGCCATGACTGTGTCACTGGACCCTTGCTCTTTTTGGGCTTCCAATCTGGATAAATGGCTGGAGCTAGCCACTTACGCCTTGGAGATCTTGTCATGCCCCGCAGCCAGCGTTCTGTCTGAACGTGTGTTCAGCGCTGCTGGTGGTGTGCTGACAGATAAGCGCACGCGGCTCTCCACTGATAATGTAGACAGACTCACGTTCATAAATATGAAAAAATCATGGATCCGAAATGACTTTTCTACCCCTGTGTCATCCTGGGGAGAGTAAAAGCTTGATGATTGGTGAAAATCACTCTACCAACCGTTTTAAGCTTTCAAATTACTAATCATGTTTATCTGTATCTTGACTGGAAAATAATTTGGGCTTTGTAGCAGTGTGCAGCACTGATCCTATTAGCCCATCTATACTAAGCTCCACCAGATTTAAAATTAATAATAATTTTTAGCTGCATCTAGCCCGGAAAATAATTTTGGGGCTCCGAGATGCGCAAGACACATAAGTGCCTTCTTGCTGCACTACCTGCAACATGACCCTCATATTGTCAGAATTCGAAGTAATCATGACTACTGGGTTGCCACACTCTTAGATCCCCCAAACTTTTCGATCAACCTTTTCATTTTAATAAAGACCAAAAAAATGGTCATTTTTGAAATTATAAGCATTAGCAGGTTATTAGAAACTGAAATCAAACAGTTTTCAACTCAAAACTTTATTCTAGGTGATGTTACATTTTCACATAGGACCCCTTGTTCGAAAGGAGCTTCTGAACTCTCTCGTCCATTGAATTTGTCAGGTTTTGGATGTGTTCTGCTTCAATTGTTTTGCATGACGACAGAATACCCTCCCAGAGCTGTTGCTTAGATGTGAACTGCCTCCCGCCATCATAGACACTCCTTTTGATGATGCTTCAGAGGTTCTGAATGGGGTAGAGGTCAGTGGAGCATGGGGGTCACACCATAAGTTTGTCCCCTTTTATGCCCATATCAGCCAGAGATGCAGATGTTTTATGTGCAGCATGAGATGGTGCATTATCATGCAATAAAATGATCTTGCTGTGAAATACATGGTTCTTCTTCTTGAACCATGGCAGGAAGTGCTGTTTGAGAAAATCCACATACATTATGGAGTTCATATTTAGCGCCTTCAGGGATCCTAAAGGGGCCGACAATCTCTCTCCCCATGATTCCAGCCCAAAACATTACTCCACCTCCTCCTTGTTGGCGCTGTAACCGTGTTTGCGTGGGGTGTCCATCAACCAGCCATCCTCCACTCCATCCATCTGGACCATCGAGCGCTGCACGGCACTCATCCGTGAACAAAACAGTTTTGAAATCAGTCTTCATGTAATGTTTGGCCCACTGGAGCCTTTTCTGCTTGTGTGAAGTGGATAGAGGAGGTTGACAGGATGGCATATGCACAGCTGCAAACCTCTGAAGGACCCTGCATCTTGTTGTTCGGGGGACGTTGGAGGCACCAGCAGCTTCAAAAACTTGTCTGCTGCTATGACAAGGCTTTTTTGCCGCTGCTCTTTTAACCTGACGTAATTGCCTGTAGGAAAGAGTCCTCAATTTGCCCATATCAGCACGCACACGTGTGTACTGTGAATCAGCTACATACTTCTTGATTGCCAATACACTTCATCCTGATCATCGCACAATGTTGATTGTAGTCATGCCTTGACCTAAACACTCCACAATTTGTTGCTTCTCAGCAGCCGACACATCCTTTTTCTTTCCCATTTTGGCAAAAAATGTAGGCTGCTTAATAATGTGAGACAGCCTTCTTAAGTAGTCTTGCCTTTCATTGGACACACCTGCCAAACTAATTAGCACAGGTGTCTGCAATTGCTTACAGTGATATAAAGAGCCCTGACACACATCACCATCAATGAGTTTAACTGACAAACAAACAAATTCTTCCCTTATCACTCCTAAACACTTTTTGCATAATAATTTGGAACACAGTGTACATGTGCTTTTCCACAAAACACCAGTGGTTCACGTAGTGAATCTTACAGTTCTAACTTGCCAACCGTGGTCTGTATGGAGTTGTTCAATAAAGGGCCCAAAATTAAGATAACATAGATGGGAGAGGTCTCTATGAATAGGAATTCCTAAATATTTGATACCCTGTGAGGGCCAGGCAAAGGGAAAGTTGGACTGGATGGAATCCTATGTGGATTTGGGGAGGGAGACATCGAGGGCCTCAGACTTCGCTAAATTGATTTTAAAATTTGACCATGTAACAAAGTGATCTATTTCAGCCATAACAGCATGGATGGATATATGTGATTGAGTGATATATACTAGGACATCATCAGCAAATAGAGAGCACTTGTACTCGGTGCCTCCCACCTCAATCCACCTAATATTGGGGTTATGGCGAATTGATGAGAGCAGGTGCTCCGTCACTAGGATGTATAAGAGAGGGGACAGAGGACATCCCTGCCTTGTCCCATTGGTTATTGTGAAAGGTGATGAAAATGTTCTGATGCACCCCCTGGGCCTTAGGACACCCGGAGCCGGACCCTTTTTGGTGGATGCTGGTGGTTGTAGTCTTCGTGGCGGCGACCCGGTTCCGTGGCTCAGGGTGGTCAAACCAGTGGCGGAACTATTTATGTGGTTTTGATGTTTAAATGTCCGACTACGCCACCCGTGGATTGCGGTCAGAGTGAACCGCCGCTGCAGGGCAGACCGCTGAGGCTGGTGTTGTGGGTGCAGCAGAGCGTAGCATAACTCCCCACGGGAGGAGTATAGCCTCAGGGCAGTGTATGCGGAGGATGGGGGTGATGGTGCAGGGCAGCAGCAGTAACGACACGGAGTCAGTGATGCAGTCCAGGGCCTTTACTCACAGTTCTTATTATCCAGACCACGTCTGCAGGTAACGGCTGCCCACGTCGTACTGTGCTCACCAGGTGAGGGGCTCAGACAACTCCCAGATAACTTTGGAGCGCTTCACAGGACCCCCTTTGTGTGTCCTTTGTCTGGCCTTTCTTACCAACCCTTCTGTCCAGCTGCCTCGGGCCTCCTCTTGGTAAACTTGGCGCCAGTTTCCATGACCCTATGTGCTGCCCTCCTAGCGGGTGTAGCGAGGGGCTGCGCCACATAAAATGTCACAGCCTCCGGTTTCTAGCTGAGGGTCGTTTCCTGCCTCCACTAGTTTCGGGGACCGGTCTCTCCCTTTGGCCTGACCCCTCCACGCAGGTGGATTCGGGCGTGCGGTGGCGACTCGCCCGTCCGCACTCCTGGGATCCCTTCATTCCTCGTTCCTGGAGCCTTCTCCGCTCCTCTTCCTTCCTTCTCCCTCTTCCAGGCCTGGGCCTCTGTTACTAGGCCCGCCTCCGGAGCAGAGCTCATGCAGAGCCCCTGCTCCCTGCCACTTCTGCTCAGACTTCTCTGCACTGAACTAAGATGGTGCCCACCTTTTATACTCCCTTCTCAATGCACCCAGGAACTGCTTCCTCCCTGCTCCTGCACTACAGGGTTCCCCTTCCTCAGTGTTCCCTCCCCCCACTCCAGCCAGGGACAGGGACTGTCGTGCCCATCTCAGGGGCATATTGGTCGCCCTGCCCCACGGCAATGTGGTGTAATGCATGCAGGTGTCGGGTCCTGATCCACACTACATCCTTACCTGAGAGTGAGATATCACACCTCTGGGTGAGGTGCAATACCTCTGTAGCAACCGAGCCCTCAGGGTGCTACAGTTCCATTTATCTTCAGCCTAGGTGACGTATTGCGATACAGGGCCGTGATTTTGGCTATAAAAGGGTCCCCTAGACCCCTACCCCAAGCTTTTTAAGAGAATCATATATGGCGTGCCAGGAGACTCTATGGTATGCTTTCTCAGCATCCAACGAGAGTATCTAATTACAAATTTTTAACTGCATCTAGCCCAGGAAATACTTTGTGCCTAGTAGCAGTGTCTGCTAGTCAGCGGATTATCCCGGCTGTTAAGCAAGCTACACCACCTGTAGTTTGGACACTTAAATTTTTCAAAGGAAATGCTTCGGGACCACGGGATACTCAGTGAAGAGCATCAGGAGGCACCCCAAGGCATAGGGGCTGGGACTGACAGTAGGATGCCTTGCGGTGGACAGCCGAGCTCGATCCTTATTAAAGCTTTTTAACTGCAGCAGCTTTAGTGGACGATACTGGAGCTGGAATTACGCGGCTGCTGGCATGAGACTTGCCCTCCAATAGATCCTTGTAAATGGATTTAAAGTGTATTCATTCAAATTAGAGAGACAATTTAAATTAAAAAGCTTAGAGCTGCCTCCACCACAGGGGGGCTCGCTCGACCCACCAGCGGACAGGCACCAGTATTGGGAGAGGGGGGCTGGCCGTCAGGGTTCACCGCGGCTCTGGCACAAACCCGGCGACACGGAGGTGGCACGGGCAGGAGCGGACTGAACGTGTCGGCTTCTCACTTTTTGGATTTTAGAAGGGCATGACATGCCTATATCTGTGTCTCCCCCTCCTTTTACTCCTCCACCTCTTTTCTTTTCTCATGACTATATGTACTTGTCACTTTTCCATGTGTTAGTTGTGTCTTCTGAGCAGTTTGTCAGCTTTTGGACACCTTTGAAGGTGTTTTCTATGTGTTTCTATGTGTTTTTGTTTGCCTGCCATTGGTTTTAACGGTGTTCGAAGGTGTTCGATGAACAGTTCGACGAACAGTTCGGCGAACACACGGGTGTTCGACGAACCGAACCGAACTCGAACACTACGGGGATGGCTCAACACTACTCTTTACAGAGCAATGAACATGCAGGGATTGCCAGCCAGTCACTGTAATGCAGCAGCCATGTTGTTTGTGGACATTACAGTGATTGGCTGGCCGCACAGCGTCACCTCGAGTATTTAAAACCGGGCGCCGCCATCTTGGACACAGTCGCTCCGGATCAGCCAGTGTAGGGACAGTGCTGCTGAGCTAGGGAGGATTTATACTCCAAAATAGTTAGTGTAGGGTCTCTAAAGCCTGCAAAATCAAACAAACAGTCCTTCTCAGGACAAATATCCATCCCAGATATCAAGCAGGCGGGCTGTATAGGAGATGCAGTGGTTACACCAGCAAAAGCTGCATTACAGTCCTGTGTGCTCCTGTTGGTCAAATTGCTAGACTTACCCCCGGTCTCAGGGGCCAGGAAAAATCCTTTTTTTTTCATCTAAATCCTATTTTTTTTCCCCTCAGTCAGACTGTACAAATAAGTATCTTATTAACCTTTTGGTATTTCCCCCCGCCCAAAAAAAAATTGAGTGTGTCTGTGACTGTTCAGACACCAATATATCTGTTTAAAAGAGTCTGGTGTAGGCCAGAAAAATATCACT
The DNA here is from genome assembly GCF_046119375.1 of Phyllobates terribilis. NCBI lineage: Eukaryota > Metazoa > Chordata > Amphibia > Anura > Dendrobatidae > Phyllobates > Phyllobates terribilis. The sequence goes on from NW_027362771.1 coordinate 300,640,100, forward strand.
GTGGTTTTGCAGTTCCACGGGTCAAATCACTGTATTATCCTGCTTTTGGCATTTTTTGCCATAAAAAAAAACTGTAATAGTGTCTCCCTGACTGTTCAGACAAAAATATATCTGTTTGAAAGATTCTGGTGTACGCCACATAACTATAACTGTGGTTTTGCAGTTCCACTGGTCAAATCTCTGTAATATCCTGCTTTTGGCTTTTTTTGCCGTAAAAAAAACTGTAATAGTGTCTCCCTGACTGATCAGACACCAATATATGTGTTTAAAAGAGTCTGGTGTAGGCCAGAGAAATAGAACTGTGGTTTTGCAGTTCCACCGGTCAAATCTCTGTATTATCCTGGTTTTGGTATTTTTTGCCGTAAAAAAAACAGTAATAGTGTCTGCCTGACTGGTCAGACACCAATATATCTGTTTAAAAGATTCTGGTGTACGTCATATAACTATAACTGTGGTTTTGCAGTTCCACGGGTCAAATCTCTGTATTATCCTGCTTTTAGCCTGTTTTACTTAAAAAAAACCCAGTAATAGTGTCTCCCTGTCTGTTTAGTCACAAATATATCTGTTTAAAAGATTCTGGTGTAGGCCAGACAAATAGAACTGTGATTTTGCTCTTCCACAGTTCTAATCTCCTTTTTATTACCCTTTTTCCATTGATAGTGCGAGTGTAAGCTATTTTACAACATTTACAATGGGCAAGGCGCGTGGCAAGGGACGTGGAAGTGGACGTTCTGGTGATGGTGCGTGTAGAGGACGGGGCCGAGCATTTCCAGGTTACTCGAGAGGGAGCTCGGGTCTCTGCCCTGCATGTTTGGCGCTCTTTACAGAGCAATGAACATGCAGGGATTGCCAGCCAGACACTGTAATGCCGCAGCCATGTTGTTTGTGGGCATTACAGTGATTGTGTGGCCGCACAGCGTCACCTCGAGTATTTAAAACCGGGCGCCGCCATCTTGGACACAGTCGCTCTGGATCAGACAGTGTAGGGACAGCGCTGCTGAGCTAGGGAGAGATTTTTCCTGCAAAATAGTTAGTGTAGGGTCTGTAAAGGCTGCCAGAACAACAAACAGTCCTTCTCAGGACTAATATCCATCCCAGATATCAGGCAGGCAGGCAGGCTGTATAGGAGATGCAGTGGTTATACCAGCAAATGCTGCATTACTGTTACAACTCTCCAGTTAGGTTTTTTTTAGTTTGCTGGTCACATGACCAGTTTTTCCTATTTAATCCGGCTCCACCCTCCTGGCATTGCTGGACTTCATTTGTATTTACTACTGTTGAGCTAGCTTGTTGCTCTGTTGCCGTTCTCTGTTAGTTTTGCTAGGTCTTCTGACCCCTATGCGTTTTTGTTGTGTGTTTGTCTTTGACTGCTACTATTTCTGCTAGGAGGTGTCCAACTTTTCCCAGTCCCTAGATCTTGTAGGGATCCCTCCCTTACATCTATAGGTCTGCGTTCAGACTAGCCGAGGACTTTAGCGGGTCTGATTGCAGGATCAGGTTCCCCGTTACATCGTAGGGATCTAGTTTAGTTCTATTGTAGGGACAGATCTCCTCTCTTTCCTTAGTCTCTGTAGCAGATCATAACAGTAAGTCCAGCCATAAAAAAAAAAAAAAAAAAAAAATTCTCTAAGGAAAGACCTCCAGTTTTCCATCATGGTCTCGGTGCAAGATTTGGCTCAACGCTTGCAGGGACTCTCTCTGGAGGTGACCAAGCTCCAACAACACGTGAGCTGTTCTGGAGCGCATTTTGTGGAACCTAAGGTACGTCTGCCTGATCTATTTTTTGGCGAACAACAAGATTTTTTTTCTTTTAAAAATGCTTGTCTATTATATTTTCGTTTGAGACCCGGATCCTCTGGTGATGAATCACAGCGCATAGGGATCATAATGTCACTTTTGCGCAAAGATCCTCAGGGATGGGCCTTCTCTCTCCAACCTAGTGATCCGTGCTTTAGATCAGTGGATAGTTTTTTTTCTGCTTTGGGTTTGTTGTACGATGATCCTGATCGTGTCTCATCTGCTGAGTCTGAATTAAGACGTTTGAGGCAGGGATCAGGTAATGTGGAAAAATATTGTTCTCACTTCCGTCGGTGGTCTGCCCAGGTGGGGTGGAACGATTCTGCTTTGAAAAGCTTGTTTCTTGCAGGGCTATGTGAAAGGGTAAAGGATTTACTGATTGCTTATCCCACACCTGGAAACTTGCAGGAGGCAATGCAATTAGCCATACGGGTAGACAGGAGACTGCGTGAAAGGGTTAATGAGAGCAAATCCTCTGCTATGTCAGCTTCGAGTCCTGAGAGGTTCTGTGCTGACAATGGAGAGCCGATGGAAATTGGGGCGATGGCACCCCGCTCTCAGGAAAAAGACCGCCGACTTTCTGAAGGCTTGTGTTTCTATTGCGGAAATTCTGGTCATTTTATTAAGAGCTGTGTGCTTCATAAGAAGAAAGAAAAAAAAAAGGTCAGTCATGCTCGTATTGCCTGTTTAAATTCTAAGGGAGTATTCCTATCTGCCACTACTGCTGCTCAGGATGAATTAATTGAATTTCGGGTATTTGTGGATTGTGGATCTACTCTGAATGTGATTGATGGGGGATTCTTGGAAAAACTTAGATTAGAACCTAAAACTTTGTCATCCCCTATTGCTGTGGTTTCTGTCGATGGCTCTCCCTTGAAGAGTGTTACTCACAAGGTCTGTGAATTTCCCCTCACTATTAATGGTATTCATCAAGAGAATTTGGATTTGGTGGTATTGGATAATTTGCCTTCTCCAGTAATATTGGGGTTACCCTGGTTAAAATTGTACAATCCTGTACTGGATTGGTCTACCAATGAAATTAAGTCCTGGAGCCCTAAGTGTTATGACAAGTGTTGCAACGGGCGCATTGCTGCTGCGGATAGAGGGGAATTGCCTGTACCTATTCAGGATTTTTGGAGAGTTTTTTCTGAGGAGGAGTCGCAGGTTTTGCCTCCCCATAGAGACTATGATTGTACCATTGAATTTGTCCCTGGCGCGACTCTTCCTAAGAGTCGTTTATTTAATCTTACTATTCCTGAAAGAAAGGCTTTGGAAGAATACATACAGACAAGCTTGGCCGCCGGTCACATTAGGCCTTCCAAGTCTCCTGTGGCTGTTGGATTTTTTTTTGTAAAAAAAAAGATGGCGGTTTACGTCCTTGTCTGGACTTTCGTGAGATTAATAAAATTACTGTACGCAATCCTTACCCACTGCCATTGATTCCTGATTTATTTAACCAGTTAGTGGGGGCCAAGTGGTTCTCTAAAATTGATCTCCGGGGGCATACAATTTGTTGCACATGAAGGAGGGTGATGAATGGAAGACTGCTTTTAACACTCCTGTGGGTCATTTTGAGAATCTGGTTATGCCTTTTGGTCTCACCAATGCTCCAGCATTTTTTCAGAATCTTATTAATGATATCCTTAGACCTTTAATCGGCAAAAATGTGGTTGTGTATTTGGATGACATTTTGATTTATTCGCCGGATCTGGAGTCTCATTGGTGGAGCGTACGTGAGGTATTACAGTTATTAATGGACAATTCGCTTTTTGCTAAGCTGGAGAAATGTGAGTTCGCTGTACAGAGAATTAGTTTTTTGGGCTACATTATCTCCAGTGAAGGTTTTGAGATGGACCCGGTTAAAGTTCAAGCTGTGCAGGAATGGCCTAGGCCTATTGGTTTGAAATCGATACAGAGGTTTTTGGGTTTCGCCAATTATTACAGAAAATTCATAAAAAAATTTTCTATTATTGTCAAACCGCTGACCGATCTCACCAGGAAAGGTGCTAATGCGGTTCAGTGGACTTCTGAGGCCATTGAAGCTTTTGTGTTTCTAAAGGAGAGGTTCACCTCTGCTCCCATCCTTATGCAGCCTGATGTGACAAAGCCGTTTTTGGTTGAGGTTGATGCTTCTTCGGTGGGGGTTGGTGCGGTGTTGTCTCAGGAAAACAAGGATGGAGTACATCCCTGTGCCTTTTTTTTCAAAAAAATTTTCCGAGACTGAACTTAATTACGATATTGGTAATCGGGAATTGCTGGCTGTAACATACCTGGCGGCGTCCTTGCATGGTGGTCCATCTCCCACTGTGCAAGAGCGCGCACTTGATCTCCAGTCCAGAATGTCTCTCTGGCTTCCCTCCTTGCTGTCTGTCTGTCTGTTTTGGCTGCATAGGGCGACGCCCGCTGAACTTCCTGTTTCTTGTACCTGCTGCGGACACGCCCCTGTTGCACCTTCAGCCTATTGCTGTCCATCTTTGGGTATTTATACCACCTTCTTCCGCAAGATGGCGCCTGAGCATTGTGTCCTGTCAGTTGGCTTTTTGTCTCTGACGTGCCAGGTCCTATCCTGTTTTCCTGCCTGTTCTCCAGTTCTGTGTCTGAACTGTGGTCTGTTCTTGTGAACACGCTTCTAGCCTGTTCCTTCGCCTTCTAGGGGCTGTATTCCTAGATCTGCCTGTCTGTGCCTTGCGGTATCTGTTCCCGTCTGAACAAAGTCCTGTTTGTGTCCCAGCCTTGCTGTATTTGTTCCCGTTTCTCTGTTTCCAGTTGTCTGTGCCTTGCGGTATCTGTTCCCGTCTGAACAGAGTCCTGTTTGTGTCCCAGCCTTGCTGTATTTGTTCCCGTTCCTCGGTTCCTAGTTGTCTGTGCCTCGTTTCTACTTTTGCCTTTTCTCCCTTTTCCCTCTTTGTCTGTTTTCAGCGTCTTTCTGCAGAGTCTGAACTTGCTCCTAAATTCCTTCTCGTCGTCTCTGTAAATCTGTTGTGAATTTAGTGTACGCTCGCTACTTCTTTGTAAGTACTGTTTGTGCTTCTGGTTCTGCCTTTCCTTCTCCGTCTGTTCTTTGTGAACAGAGTCCTATCCCCCTGCCTTGTTCGCCGCTCTGCGGTTTCCGCTCTGCTCCTGCCTTGTTCGCCGCTCTGCGGTTTCCGCTCTGCTCCTGCCTTGTTTGCCGCTCTGCGGTTTCCGCTCTGCTTCTGCCTTCTTAGCCGCTCTGCGGTTTCCGCTCTGCTCCTGCTTAGCTTGCCGCTCTTGCGGTTTCTGCTCTGCTCTTGCCTTGCTTGCCGCTCCTGCGGTTTCCGCTCTGCTCCTGCCTTGTTTACCGCTCTGCGGTTTCCGCTCTGCTCCTGCCTTGTTTACCGCTCTGCGGTTTCCGCTCTGCTCCTGCCTTGTTTACCGCTCTGCGGTTTCCGCTCTGCTCCTGCCTTGTTTGCCGCTCTGCGGTGTCCGCTCTGCTGCGGCCTTCTTAGCAGCTCTGCGGTTTCCGCTCTGCTCCTGCCTTGTTTACCGCTCTTGCAGTTTCCACTCTGCTCTTGCCTTGCTTGCCGCTCCTGCGATTTCTGCTCTGCATCTGCTCGCTGCTCCGGCAGTCCTGTCCTGCTCTGCTTCTGCTCGCTGCCCCGGCAGCCCCGTCCTGCTCTGCACCTGCTCGCTGCTCCGGCAGTCCTGTCCTGCTCTGCTTGTGCTCGCTGCTCCGGCAGTCCCGTCCTGCTCTGCTCTTGCCCACCGCTTCGGGCGTTCCCTCTCTGCTGTGCTTTGCTACCGCATCTGCGGTTCTGTTTCTGTGAGCCAGTCTGTACTGGGTCTTGTCCTCTCTGTGCTCCAGCCCGTCCTTTCGGCCAGTACCTCCCTGCCTGCATATTCGCCTGTATCCACCTGTCTGCATACCTGCCGTGTTCGCTTATATCCACCAGTCTGTGCCAGCCTAACCTGCCTGTTCCAGTAATCCCTGTGTGGGTCAACCCCCGTGTCCGAAGTTTGACCTGGAGTAGCACCTGGTCCCTCTGCCCGGTTTCTCCCTGGTGCACTGGCGTCGTATGCCGTCGTGCCATCTTAGTCGGATCGGCCAGATATTTAGTCACGCCCCTCCAGGCACTCTCCGGTTCATGGTCCAGTGGAACCACTTCTCCCACACACGCCAGTCAGTCCGGGCGTGTGCATAACAGCATGCTCAGGCCATGGTTCCCGTTGAGCCCCACGGCCTTCGCTCTCTGAGGCGTTTTCCAGCTAAATACGTGCATTAAAAATAAATAAATTTTTTTTTTTTTTTTCACAGCTGAGTTCCAGGCGAATTACGCACCCGTCCAGATGGATCTATCTGCTCTCGTTCCTGCGGATCCGCCACGTTGCTATGGGGATCCAAGACAAAGTCGTGCATTTGTGGAGCAATGCATGCTACACTTCAAGTTCTACCCTCTATGTTTTCCCACCGATCGGGTTAAGGTGGCATTCATTATGTCTTACCTGGCGGGTGATGCCTTGGAATGGATCAACCCCCTATATGAAACACAGGATCCGATCCTCCTGGACCTAATGGCCTTCCTGGTGGCCTTTCTAATGGTCTTCGATGATCCTAACCCGGAGGCTCCTGCTGAAGCTTCACCTCCCAATATCCCGGAGCAGCCCCGATGGGTAATGTGTGTGGGTAGCGCAATAGTCCTCCAGCCCAATGAGACTACTGCCCACCCAGAATCCTCACAGGGTGACTACACTTTCCGGAATACTTCTCCCAACCTCAAGAGGCAGTCCAGACGTGCTAGACGTAGAGGCAAGCCGTCACGCCAGGGTCTGTCCTCCCTGAGACCTCCTGACCCCAACCTTGAAGTCCCTACTGAAGCTTCATCTCCCTGTATCCCGGAGAAGCCCCAACGGGTAATGTGCGTGGGTAGTGCTCCGGTTCTCCTGCCCGAAGAGACTTCTGCCCATCCAGACTCCACACAGGAGAACTTCCTGCACCCGGCATCAGATGCTTCACCCACTTTAACCGGTGTGCATGTCCAAGGATGCTCCAAAGCTGTGGTTACCTCTGAGTCTGTGCACCTCTACTACCTGGCGGAGGACCCCCTGTTGCCTCCTGAATCCTCCGGGATACCACTCGATGACAAATGGAGAGAGACTTCTCTACACTCGGTACTCGATACTTTGTCCGCTTCGTTCTGTGAGCCTGACAATGGGTACCCCAAAGTGGTAGTTACCCCCGAGTCTCTACACCCCTCCGACCAGGCGGAAGACCTCCAGTTGTCTCCAGAACCATTCGGGGTGCTACCTGGTAGCGAAAGGACAGAGACTCTCCTATACTCTGTACCTGATACCTCGCTCGCTTCGTCCAGTGAGTCCAACCTAGTGTACTCCGAAGCAGAGGTTACTTCCGAGTCTCTACACCCCTCCGACCAGGCGGAGGACCTCCAGTTGTCTCCAGAACCCTTCGGGGTGCCACCTGGTGGTGAATGGACAGAGACTTTCCTATATCCTGGATCTGATACCTCACTTGCTTCGTCCAGTGAGTCCGACCTTGTATACTCTGAAGCAGAGGTTACCCTTGAGTCTCTACACCCCTCTGACCAGGCGGAGGACCTCCAGTTGTCTCCAGAACCCTTCGGGGTGCCACCTGGTGGTGAATGGACAGAGACTTTCCTATACTCGGTACCCGATACCTCGCCTGCTTCCTCCAGTGAGTCCGACCTAGTGTACTCTGAAGCAGATGTTTTCTCTGAGCCTCTGCACTCTTCTGACCCAGCGGAGGACCTCCAGTCGTTTCCTGAATTCTCCGGGGTACCACCAGATAACAAAGAGACAGTGACTTTTCCTCATTATGTACCTGATAACCCGTCTATTTTTTCCTGTGAGCTTGACAAGATGTACCTCGAAGCAGAGATTACCCCCAAGTCTCTGTCCCCCTCCAACCCGGTGAAGGACTTCCAGTTGTCTCCTGTACCCTCTGGGGTGCCACCTGAAAATATGTGGAGAGAGACTTCCTTGTGTGCTGTTCCTGGTACTCCACCCGTTTCGTCTGTTGCTAAGGATGGCTGGATAGGAGGTAGCATCCTAGCTAACCAGATGAGATCAATTTTTCCTGTGGACAGTGGAAGTGATCTCCTTGAAGTGAACGACTGGTCCTCGAATTCCCTGCGGAAGATTCTGGCAGGCCTGAAGAAGAGGGGGCGTAAGGGGGGGGGGGTACTGTAACATACCTGGCGGCGTCCTTGCATGGTGGTCCATCTCCCACTGTGCAAGAGCGCGCACTTGATCTCCAGTCCAGAATGTCTCTCTGGCTTCCCTCCTTGCTGTCTGTCTGTCTGTTTTGGCTGCATAGGGCGACGCCCGCTGAACTTCCTGTTTCTTGTACCTGCTGCGGACACGCCCCTGTTGCACCTTCAGCCTATTGCTGTCCATCTTTGGGTATTTATACCACCTTCTTCCTCAAGATGGCGCCTGAGCATTGTGTCCTGTCAGTTGGCTTTTTGTCTCTGACGTGCCAGGTCCTATCCTGTTTTCCTGCCTGTTCTCCAGTTCTGTGTCTGAACTGTGGTCTGTTCTTGTGAACACGCTTCTAGCCTGTTCTTTCGCCTTCTAGGGGCTGTATTCCTAGATCTGCCTGTCTGTGCCTTGCGGTATCTGTTCCCGTCTGAACAGAGTCCTGTTTGTGTCCCAGCCTTGCTATATTTGTTCCCGTTTCTCTGTTTCCAGTTGTCTGTGCCTTGCGGTATCTGTTCCCGTCTGAACAGAGTCCTGTTTGTGTCCCAGCCTTGCTGTATTTGTTCCCGTTCCTCGGTTCCTAGTTGTCTGTGCCTCGTTTCTACTTTTGCCTTTTCTCCCTTTTCCCTCTTTGTCTGTTTTCAGCGTCTTTCTGCAGAGTCTGAACTTGCTCCTAAATTCCTTCTCGTCGTCTCTGTACCTCTGTTGTGAATTTAGTGTACGCTCGCTACTTCTTTGTAAGTACTGTTTGTGCTTCTGGTTCTGCCTTTCCTTCTCCGTCTGTTCTTTGTGAACAGAGTCCTATCCCCCTGCCTTGTTCGCCGCTCTGCGGTTTCCGCTCTGCTCCTGCCTTGTTCGCCGCTCTGCGGTTTCCGCTCTGCTCCTGCCTTGTTTGCCGCTCTGCGGTTTCCGCTCTGCTCCTGCCTTCTTAGCCGCTCTGCGGTTTCCGCTCTGCTCCTGCTTAGCTTGCCGCTCTTGTGGTTTCTGCTCTGCTCTTGCCTTGCTTGCCGCTCCTGCGGTTTCCGCTCTGCTCCTGCCTTGTTTACCGCTCTGCGGTTTCCGCTCTGCTCCTGCCTTGTTTACCGCTCTGCGGTTTCCGCTCTGCTCCTGCCTTGTTTGCCGCTCTGCGGTTTCCGCTCTGCTGCGGCCTTCTTAGCCGCTCTGCGGTTTCCGCTCTGCTCCTGCCTTGTTTACCGCTCTTGCGGTTTCCACTCTGCTCTTGCCTTGCTTGCCGCTCCTGCGGTTTCTGCTCTGCATCTGCTCGCTGCTCCGGCAGTCCTGTCCTGCTCTGCTTCTGCTCGCTGCTCCGGCAGCCCCGTCCTGCTCTGCATCTGCTCGCTGCTCCGGCAGTCCTGTCCTGCTCTGCTTGTGCTCGCTGCTCCGGCAGTCCCGTCCTGCTCTGCTCTTGCCCACCGCTTCGGGCGTTCCCTCTCTGCTGTGTTTGGCTACCGCATCTGCGGTTCTGTTTCTGTGACCCAGTCTGTACTGGGTCTTGTCCTCTCTGTGCTCCAGCCCGTCCTTTCGGCCAGTACCTCCCTGCCTGCATATTCGCCTGTATCCACCCGTCTGCATACCTGCCGTGTTCGCTTATATCCACCAGTCTGTGCCAGCCTAACCTGCCTGTTCCAGTAATCCCTGTGTGGGTCAACCCCCGTGTCCGAAGTTTGACCTGGAGTAGCACCTGGTCCCTCTGCCCGGTTTCTCCCTGGTGCACTGGCGTCGTATGCCGTCGTGCCATCTTGGTCGGATCGGCCAGATATTTAGTCACGCCCCTCCAGGCACTCTCCGGTTCATGGTCCAGTGGAACCACTTCTCCCGCACACGCCAGTCAGTCCGGGCGTGTGCATAACACTGGCGATTAAACTCGCATTTGAACACTGGCGTCATCTCTTGGAAGGTGCTGAATTTCCCATTCAGGTTTTCACTGATCATAAAAATCTGATCTATCTTGATGCTGCCAAGCGCTTGAATGCCCGTCAGGCTAGGTGGGCACATTTTTTCTCGCGGTTTAATTTTTCCGTTACTTACATCCCGGGTACCAAGAATGTTAAAGCGGATGCTTTGTCTCGCAGCTTTTCTCCCATGGTCGGTCTTGAGGAGGAAGAGGAGACCATTTTACAAGAAGGTGTTGTGATTGCTGCTTTGGACTCCGTTTTGGAGGATGAGATTCTTAAAGCACAGGAGAATGCCCCATCTAACACTCCCCATGGGAGGTTGTTTGTGCCTAGGACCTTTAGTAGAGATTTGTTTGTTGAGTGTCATGAGTCTCGGTTGGCAGGTCATCCAGGAATTTCTGAGACCAAGAGACTTGTGGGTCGCAGTTTTTGGTGGCCTGGATGGCAGAAGGAAGTCATTAAGTGGGTGCGCCAATGTACTGTGTGTGCAAGATCCAAGTCTTCGCATGCTCCTGCTGCGGGGTTGCTTTGCCCTCTGGAGGTTCCTAGTGCACCTTGGACACATCTGGCTATGGACTTTATTACTGACCTTCCTCCCTCTGAAGGTTTCACGGTCATCTGGGTGGTCGTGGACCGTTTTAGCAAGATGTGTCACTTGGTTCCCTTCATCAAACTGCCTTGCGCTAAGACACTCGCCAAGGCCTTTGTCAAGGAAATTGTCAGACTACATGGTGTTCCTACTGACATTGTTTCTGATAGGGGACCTCAGTTCGTGGCTCGTTTTTGGCGTGCCTTTTGTGACAGGTTGGGAGTTCATTTGTCGTTTTCATCCGGATATCATCCTGAGTCTAATGGCCAGGCAGAAAGGAAGAACCAGGATGTTGAGCAGTTCTTGCGTTGTTTTGTGGCAGACAATCAAGAGGGGTGGTCTGAGTTTCTGCCACTTGCTGAATTTGCTCTTAACAACCATACATCCTCTTCTGCTGGGTGTTCGCCTTTTTTTTGTTGTTCTGGGAGACATCCGTCTTTTGGGTCATTCTCCAAATTGGTTTCGGCTGTGCCTGAGGAGGAGAGTTTTTCCGGTGATTTGGAGAGAGTTTGGACGGATGTGCGTGGTAATCTTCAGGAGGCTAACAAAAAATCTAAGAGGTACTTTGATAGGAAACGGCAAGAGGTTTTGTTTGCTGTTGGTGACATGGTTTGGTTGTCCTCTAAGAATCTGCGATTGAGGATTCCTTCTAAAAAATTGGGTCCCAAGTTCGTAGGGCCCTTTAAGGTGCTTCAGATAGTTAACCAATCTGCTGTTAGGCTGGAGGTTCCTACGTCCTGGAGGATTAATCCGGTGTTTCATGTTTCTCTGTTGAAAAAAGCTGATGTGTCGGATGGTGACGCCTCTGCCACTGTTCCTCCGGTGGTGGAGGACGGGGAATATGAAATTTCCCGCATCCTAAATTCTAGACGGTATAGAGGGAGTTTGCAGTATCTCGTCGCTTGGAAGGGTTTCGGACCTGAGGATAACTCATGAGTGAGGGCGGATGATGTTTCTGCTTCCAGACTTGTCCGAGCATTTCACAGGAGGTTTCCTGGTAAGCCTGGGCCTAGGGGATCCGGAGGATCCTCTTAGAAGAGGGGGTACTGTTACAACTCTCCTGTTAGGTTTTTTTTAGTTTGCTGGTCACATGACCAGTTTTGCCTATTTAATCCGACTCCGCCTTCCTGGCATTGCTGGACTTCATTTGTATTTACTACTGTTGAGCTAGCTTGTTGTTCTGTTGCCTTTCTCTGTTAGTTTTGCTAGGTCTTCTGACCCCTATGCCTTTTTGTTGTGTGTTTGTCTTTGACTGCTACTATTTCTGCTAGGAGGTGTCCAACTTTTCCCAGTCCCTAGATCTTGTAGGGATCCCTCCCTCACATCTATAGGTCTGCGTTCAGACTTTAGCGGGTCTGATCGCAGGATCAGGTTCCCCGTTACATCGTAGGGATCTAGTTTAGTTCTATTGTAGGGACAGATCTCCTCTCTTTCCTTAGTCTCTGTAGCAGATCATAACAATTACAGTCCTGTGTGCTCCTGTTTCTGAAATTTCTGGACTTAGCTCCAGGTCTCAGGGGCCAGTAAAAATCCTTTTTTTTCATATAAATCCTCTTTTTTTTCCTCCTTCACACTGTACAAATACCCGTCTTATTAACCTATTGGTGTCGTCCGTCCCCCCCAAAAAAAGGGTGTCTCTGATTTTTCAGACACAAATATATCTGTTGAAAAGAGTCTGGTATAGGCCACAGAAACAGAAGTGTGGTTTTGCAGTTCCACGGGTCAAATCTCTGTATTATCCAGTTTTGGGCCTTTTGTATGTAAAAAAAACAGTTTGAGTGTGTCGCTCACTGTTTAGTCGCAAATCTATATTTTTAAAAAAATCTGGTATATACACCAGTAAATTAAAACTGTGGTTTTGCTGTTCCACAGTAAAAAATCTCTATTATCCTGTTTTTCGCATTTTTTGCCTTAAAAAAAAACAGTAGTGTCTCCTGACTGTTGTGACGCAAAAATATTTCTGTTGAAAATAGTCTGGTGTAGGTCCGACTAATCCCAGTGTGGTTTTGCAGTTCCATGGGTCAAATCTCTGTAGTATCCAGTTTTGGGCCTTTGGCATCTAAAAAAAAACAGTTTGAGCGAGTCGCTCACTGTTCAGCCACAAATCTATATTTTTAAAAAAGTCTGGTATATACAACAGTAAATTAAAACTGTGGTTTTGCTGTTCCACAGTAAAAAATCTCTATTATCCTGCTTTTCGCATTTTTTGCCTTAAAAAAAAACAGTAGTGTCTCCTGACTGTTGTGACACAAAAATATATCTGTTGAAAATATTCTGGTATAGGCCCGACTAATCCCAGTGTGGTTTTGCAGTTCCTTGGGTCAAATCTCTGTAGTATCCAGTTTTGGGCCTTTTGTATCTAAAAAAAAACAGTTTGAGTATGTCGCTCACTGTTCAGCCGCAAATATATATATTTAAAAATGTCAGGTATACACCAGTAAATTAAAACTGTCGTTTTGCTGTTCCACGGTAAAAAATCTCTATTGTCCTGTTTTTCGCAATTTTTGCCTTAAAAAAAAACAGTAGTGTCTCCTGACTGTTGTGACACAAAAATATATCTGTTGAAAATAGTCTGGTGTAGGCCCAACAAATCCCAGTGTGGTTTTGCAGTTTGAGTGTGTCGCTCACTGTTCAGCCGCAAATCTATATTTTTAAAAGTCTGGTATACTCCAGTAAACAATAACTGTGGTTTTGCCATTCCACAGTAAAAAAAATTTATTATTCAGGTTTTGGTATTTTTTCCGTAAAGAAAAACAGTAATAGTTTCTCTTTGATTGTTCTAATTATTTAAAAGAGTCGGGTGTAGGCCAGAGAAATAGAACAGTGGTTTTCCTCTTCCACGGTTCTAATCTACTTTTTATTACCCTTTTTCCATTGATAGTGCGAGTGTAAGCTATTTTACTTCCTTTACAATGGGCAAAGCGCGTGGCAAGGGACGTGGAAGTGGACGTTCTGGTGATGGTGCGTGCAGAGGACAGGGCCGTGTCCAAGGTGAAAATGTGCCACAACCAACAGCCACATCTTCTTGCTCCCACTTCTTGACCGAATTACTAGGGAAGCACAGAACAACACCAGTATTGCGAACTGATCAGTGTGAACAGGTTATTAATTGGATAGCAGATAAAACTTCCAGTAACCTGGGCACCACCACCGGTGTGTCTTCCACACGGTCAACTCTTAGTAGCCGTGAGTCTCGACCGCATACTCCTCCTCACCCTGATGCTCCTTCCTCCCACCATGCCGAGTGTCATCAGACAGCAACTGATCCCACACTTGGACACTCTGAAGAGCTGTTCACTGGTACATTTCCATATTTGTGCCCCTCGCCTGCTCCGCTTGAAGTGGTGGAAGAGGAGATCCCATGTAGCGATGCCCAAATATTTGAACAGCCACGGCCACAGGAAGTCGACGCTGGCAATTTGTCACAAGAGGTGGACGATGACGAGACACAATTGCCAGGAAGTGAGGAGGAGCATTGTGGTGGGCAAGTGGAAGAGGAGGAGGTGGTGGATGATCTAGTAACTAACCCAACGTGGCAGGAGGACATGCAGAGTGAGGCCAGCAGCAGACAGGTGGAGGGAGGCAGAGTACCCCAACAGGCAGGAAGTAGCAGTGTGGTGGCTGCACACAGAAGGCGGGCAACAGTTCCCCGCAACACCAACACGAGGGACATTGCCAGTACAAGCGGTAGGTCTTCCAGAGTCTTTTTTAAAGACTCTGCTGATAACCCCAAAAAGGCCATTTGTACCACCTGCCATGCCAGCATCAACAGAAGTGACAAAACTACCAGCCTGACCACCACCAGCATGATCAGGCACATGGCAGCAAAGCACCCGACTTTGTGGGGCGAACTCCAGGGTCCACGACCAGTGTCAGTGGGTGTCACCACTGCTTCTTCCGCTGTTGTGCATGCAACAGAACCCCCTGTTGTGTGTGCAAGGCAATCCCCTGTCCATACTGCATGTAAAGATGCCCCCTTCTCTCAGTCTTCACTTGTCATGGCAGTTTCTCAAGATACAGCATCAAAGTCCACGTCCACGTCCCACCGCAGCGTTCAATTGTCCATATCCCAGACCTTTGAATGAAAGCGGAAATTCGCAGCTAACGCCCCACAGGCCACAGTCCTAAATTCGCACATTTCACGACTGCTTGCATTGGAAATGCTGCCTTTTAGGCTGGTGGAGACAGAATCCTTCCGCAACCTTATGGCGGTGGCCGTCCCTCGGTACTCGGTCCCCAGCCAGCACTATTTTGCCCGGTGTGCCATCCCCACACTACACAAGCACGTGTCCCAAAGCATCTGCTGTGCCCTCAACAACGCAGCTACTGGGAGAGTCCACCTGACAACGGACACGTGGGCAAGTGCTTGTGGCCAGGGATGGTACATCTCCCTGACGGCACACTGGGTAAACATAGTGGAAGCCGGGACCCAGTCGTACCTTGGGACGGAACACATCCTCCCCACACCGAGGATTGTGGGCCCTATGTCAGTCAGAGTTGCCCCCACAGTGTACAGCTCCTGTGCATCATCCTCCTCCTCCTCATGTTCAGCCTCTATCTCAGATATCACCACATCAGTTACAAGCTGGAAGAACTGCAGTACTGCCTCCGCCAAGCGGCAACAGGCTGTTCTGAAACTCCTAAGCTTAGGTGATAAACCTCACACTGCTTGTGAGTTGTGGACAGCTGTGAAAGAGCAGGCAGATCTGTGGCTGAGACCGCTGAACCTACATCCAGGCATGGTCGTGTGTGACAATGGCCGTAACCTGGTGGCGGCTCTGAGGTGAGGCGAGATCACACACGTACCATGCCTGGCTCATGTGCTTAACCTCGTGGTTCAGCGGATTCTTAAATCGTACCCCGAGTTGCCAGATCTGCTCGTGAAAGTACGCCGCCTGTCAGCTTATTTTCGCAAGTTGGCTACAGCTTCCGCCGCCCTTGCTGTGTTGCAGCAGCGTTTGCAGCTTCCGTCACACCGACTGCTGTGTGATGTCCCCACACGTTGGAACTCTACCCTCCACATGTTACAAAGGATTTGTGAGCAGAAGAGAGCAGTTGTGGAGTACCAGCTGCAACAAGGCCGTCGATATTCATGTCAGACTCCACAAATAAGATCTCAGGAGTGGACCTGGATGTCTGACATATGTACTATCCTGACAAACTTTGAGGAGTCCACCAAGATGGTGAGTGGCGATGACGCCATCATTAACATCAGTATCCCACTTGTCTGACTTTTGCAATGCTCTCTGCAGAGAATTAAAGAATAGTCATTGCAGCCAAAGTATGATGAGATGGGTCAAGAAGCGGTAGCGGGCGATTACACACACAGTCCAGCCTCATCTCATCCCAACGTGCATTGGGGGACAATGAGGGAGAGGAGGAGGAGGAAGAACAGGATCTTGTATCATGAGCTGTAGACGGTAGTACCTGTACAACTGTCATACCGTCGGCTCACCGCGGGTGACCTGAGGACAGGGGGGGGAGGAGATGGAGGAGGAGGAGAGCATGGTCAGTCGTCATCTTGGTGAGGACACGG
Source organism: Phyllobates terribilis (assembly GCF_046119375.1). Classification (NCBI taxonomy): domain Eukaryota; kingdom Metazoa; phylum Chordata; class Amphibia; order Anura; family Dendrobatidae; genus Phyllobates; species Phyllobates terribilis. The sequence goes on from NW_027362771.1 coordinate 300,656,109, forward strand.
AAGTCTTGCCTGTTACCAGTCTGGCACACATGGCTGACTTTAAGTTTCGCTGCATTAACCGTGAACCTCGCGTTGTCAAAATGTTGGGTGACAGTCATTACTGGTTGGTGACACTTTTAGACCCCCGCTACAAGGAGAACTTTGACTCTCTTATCCCTGAGGTGGAGAGGTCTACAAAAATGGGGCAGTACCAGAAGGCCCTTGCTGCAGAACTGTTAAAAAAATTCCCATCTGAACACGCTAGCAACAGAGGTGACAGTTCGTTGACCAACCAAGGCATACAGGCGAGAGAGACGCAACTCCAATCCAGCAGAGGCAGGGGAACACTGTCAACGTTATGGGACAGTTTTCTGAGACCCGCCCAGCTTACAGGCCCTGAGGAGCGGGGTAATCTCACAAGGAGTGGAAAGTTTCAAAAGATGGTGAGGGAGTACCTTGCCGACCGTACCAGCGTCCTCCTTGATTCCTCTGTGCCTTTTAATTATTGGGTATCCAAGCTGGACACTTGGAATGAACTCGCTCTGTACGCCTTGGAGGTCCTGGCCTGCCCTGCTGCTAGCGTGTCATCGGAGTGTGTTTTTAGTGCCGCTGAGGGAATTATAACTGATAAGCGCACGCGCCTGTCAACTGACAATGCTGACAAGCTGACCCTTATCAAAATGAACAAGGGCTGGATTGGGCCAGACTTCTCATCACCACCAAATGACAGCAGAGTAACATAAAGTCAAATCCACTGTGTTGTTTCATGAGGTGTATTCCCATGCACCGCTTCACACCCACACATGGGTATAGGCTTCCTCATTTTGCTCTTCTCCTTATCCTCAGCCTCCACCACCACTATACCACCAGGGTGACCGTGGTCCGTGTTGCCAGCATTGCAAGTTCCTACATCCTAATTTTTTGCAGCATTTGCTTGGAAGGCATAGGCAAAGACTATGGGAGACCCACTTCCCAATAATGGAAATAATGTTTTTAATATGCTGTACTGCATGGCTCTTGAAAGGGGCATCTTGTTAAGCTATTGCGACCTCCACCACTCTTCAACGGGGCATTGATATTGTCTTTTTATTCCACTGTAACCTTCACAACTCTTCCAAGGGGCATTAAAACCATCTAGTTAAGCTTCTGTGACCTCCACGTCTCTTCTAAGAGGCATTAAAACCGTCTTGTTAAGCTACTGTGACCTCCACGTCTCCTCCACGGGGCATTGATATTGTCTTTTTATTCCACTGCGACCTCCACCACTCTTCCAAGGGGCATTGATAATGTCTTTTTATTGCACTGCGACCTCCACCACTCTTCCAAGGGGCATTAAAACCATCTTGTTAAGCTACTGTGACCTCCACGTCTCTTCCAAGTGGCATTAAAACCGTCTTGTTAAGCTACTGTGACCTCCACGTCTCCTCCACGGGGCATTGATATTGTCTTTTTATTCCACTGCGACCTCCACCACTGTTCCAAGGGGCATTGATATTGTCTTTTTATTCCACTGCGACCTCCACCACTCTTCCAAGGGGCATTAAAACCATCTTGTTAAGCTACTGTGACCTCCACGTCTCTTCCAAGGGGCATTAAAACTGTCTTGTTAAGCTACTGTGACCTCCACGTCTCTTTCACGAGGCATTGATATTGTCTTTTTTTTCCACTGCGACCTCCACCACTCTTCCAAGGGGCATTAAAACCATCTTGTTAAGCTACTGTGACCTCCACGTTGCTTCCAAGGGGCATTAAAACCATATTGCTAAGACACTGCGACCTCCATCACTCTTCTACGGAGCATTGATATTGTCTTTTTATTCCACTGTAACCTCCACCACTCTTCCAAGGGGCATTAAAACCGTCTTGTTAAGCTACTGTGACCTCCACGTCTCTTCCACGGGGCATTGATATTGTCTTTTAATTCCACTGCGACCTCCACCACTCTTCCAAGGGGCATTGATATTGTCTTTTTATTCCACTACGACCTCCACCACTCTTCCACGGGGCATTGATATTGTCTTTTTATTCCACTGCGACCTCCACCACTCTTCCAAGGGGCATCGATATTGTCTTTTTATTCCACTGAGACCTCCACCACTCTTCCAAGAGGCATTAAAACCATCTTGTTAAGCTACTGTGACCTCCACGTCTCTTCCAAGTGGCATTAAAACCGTCTTGTTAAGCTACTGTGACCTCCACGTCTCCTCCACGGGGCATTGATATTGTCTTTTTATTCCACTGCGACCTCCACCAGTGTTCCAAGGGGCATTGATATTGTCTTTTTATTCCACTGCGACCTCCACCACTCTTCCAAGGGGCATTAAAACCATCTTGTTAAGCTACTGTGAACTCCACGTCTCTTCCAAGGGGCATTAAAACTGTCTTGTTAAGCTACTGTGACCTCCACGTCTCTTCCACGAGGCATTGATATTGTCTTTTTTTTCCACTGCGACCTCCACCACTCTTCCAAGGGGCATTAAAACCATCTTGTTAAGCTACTGTGACCTCCACGTTGCTTCCAAGGGGCATTAAAACCATCTTGTTAAGACACTGGGACCTCCATCACTCTTCTACGGAGCATTGATATTGTCTTTTTATTCCACTGTAACCTCCACCACTCTTCCAAGGGGCATTAAAACCGTCTTGTTAAGCTACTGTGACCTCCACGTCTCTTCCACGGGGCATTGATATTGTCTTTTAATTCCACTGAGACCTCCACCACTCTTCCAAGGGGCATTGATATTGTCTTTTTATTCCACTGCGACCTCCACCACTCTTCCACGGGGCATTGATATTGTCTTTTTATTCCTCTGCGACCTCTACCACTCTTCCAAGGGGCATTAAAACCGTCTTGTTAAGCTACTGCGACCTCCACCACTCTTCCACGGAGCATTGATATTGTCTTTTTATTCCACTGTAACCTCCACCACTCTTCCAAGGGGCATTAAAAGAGTCTTAAGCTACTGTGACCTCCACGTCTCTTCCACGAGGCAATGATATTGTCTTTTTATTCCACTGCGACCTCCACCACTCTTCCAAGGGGCATTAAAACAGTCTTGTTAAGCTACTGTGACCTCCACGTTGCTTCCAAGGGGCATTAAAACCGTCTTGTTAAGCTACTGCGACCTCCACCACTCTTCCACGGAGCATTGATATTGTCTTTTTATTCCACTGCGACCTCCACCACTCTTCCAAGGGGCATTGATATTGTCTTTTTGCTCAACTGTGACCTCCACCACTCTTCCAAGGGGCATTGATATTGTCTTTTTACTCCACTGCAACCTCCACCACTCTTCCAAGGGGCATTAAAACCATCTTGTTAAGCTACTGTGACCTCCACGTCTCTTCCAAGCGGCATTAAAACCGTCTTGTTAAGCTACTGTGACCTCCACGTCTCTTCCACGAGGCAATGATATTGTCTTTTTATTCCACTGCGACCTCCACCACTCTTCCAAGGGGCATTAAAACAGTCTTGTTAAGCTACTGTGACCTCCACGTTGCTTCCAAGGGGCATTAAAACCGTCTTGTTAAGCTACTGCGACCTCCGCCACTCTTCCACGGTGCACTGATATTGTCTTTTTATTCCACTGTAACCTCCACCACTCTTCCAATGGGCATTAAAAGCGTCTTAAGCTACTGTGACCTCCACGTCTCTTCCACGGGGCATTGATATTGTCTTTTTATTCCACTGCGACCTCCACCACTCTTCCAAGGGGCATTGATTTTGTCTTTTTATTACACTGCAACCTCCACCACTTTTCCATGGGGCATTGATATTGTCTTTTTATTACTCTGCGACCTCCACCACTCTTCCAAGGGGCATTAAAACCGTCTTGCTAAACTACCGAGACCTACACGTCTCTTCCAAGGGGCATTATAACCGTCTTGTTAAACCACTCTGACCTCCACGTCTCTTCCAAGGGGCATTGAAATGTTGATTTTAATTATCTCTAACCTCCACAGCTCTTCCAACGGGCATTGCATTTCCTCCCAATTTTAGTCAGCTTTTGCTTTTCAATGCATAGGCGAACACTAAGGGAGACCCACTCCCCAATAATGGAAATAATGTTTTTAATATGCTGTGCTGCATGGCTCTTGAAAGGGGCATTAAAATCATCTTGTTAAGCTACTGTGACCTCCACGTCTCTTCCAAGGGGCATTAAAACCATCTTGTTAAAAGATACTGTGACCTCCACGTCTCTTCCATGTGGATTGATATTGTCTTTTTATTCCACTGCGACCTCCACCACTCAAAAAAGAGGCATTAAAACCGTCTTGTTAAGCTACTGTGAACTCCACGTCTCTTCCAAGGTGCATTAAAACCATCTTGTTAAGCTACTGCGACCTCCACCACTCTTCCACGGAGCATTAATATTGTCTTTTTATTCCACTGCGACCTCCACCACTCTTCCACGGAGCATTGATATTGTCTTTGTATTCCACAGTAACCTCCATCACTCTTCCAAGGGGCATTAAAGCCGTCTCGTTAAGCTACTGTGACCTCCACGTCTCTTCCACAGGGCATTGATATTGTCTTTTTATTCCACTGCGACCTCCACCACTCTTCCACGGGGCATTGATATTGTCTTTTTATTCCACTGCGACCTCCACGTCTCTTTCAAGGGGCATTAAAACCGTCTTGTTAAGCTACTGCAACCTCCATGTCTCTTCCAAGTGGCAATAAAACTGGCTTGTTAAGCTACTGTGACCTCCAACACTTTTCCCAGGTGCATTGATCTTGTCTTTTTTTTCCACTGCAACCTCCACGTCTCTTCCAAGGGGCATTAAAACCGTCTTGTTAGGCTACTGCAAACTCCATGTCTCTTCGAAGGGGCATTAAAACCGTCTTGTTAAACTTCTGAGACCTACACGTCTCTTCCAAGGGGCATTAAAACAGTCTTTTTAAACCACTCTGACCTCCACGTCTCTTCAAAGGGGCATTGAAATGTTGATTTTAATTATCTCTAACCTCCACGACTCTTCCAACGGGCATTGCATTTCCTCCTAATTTTAGTCAGCTTTTGCTTTTCAATGCATAGGCGAACACTAAGGGAGACCCACTCCCCAATAATGGGTAGAAGGTTTTAAGTACGCTGTAATCGACGTCTGTTTCAAGGGGCATTGCAGTTCCTCCTAATTTTTGGAAAGCCTTCCGTTCACTGCTTAGGCCAACAGTGTACAGGAGACCCAGTTGCTATAAATGGAAAAAACGGTTTAGTTAAGGCCCTCTGACCTCCATGTCACTTCCAAGGGGCATTGGAGTGCCTCAAGATTATTTGTAGGCATTGTACTCACTGTATGCCCTATAACTGTGTAGCCGAACCGCTCCTTTTGGTACAGAAACATATCCAACAAGACATGTGTAGTTGACTGGCCTGATATTGATGTGAATGGTCCCTGTTCCTCCTCCTCTTTCTCCTTTGCCACCACCTCATCCAAAATTCATCACCTGAAGCTTTGTTTTAACGGGAGTCATAGAACTGGGATAGTAGCAGGAAAACATCCAGCAATCCTCGGAGGAGGTAGGATATGCGCCAAAACGCTGACCACCTCTTTCCTAGCCGCTACTACATACTTGTGCTTGCATTCCAAGGAACAGAGATGGATGACCTCATGATCATGAATAATTTACTCATTGTGTAGGAGGCCGACCACTGCTGCTGTCTACCTTTTGAACTTTGTGTTGAAGCCTGATTGACCCAGGACCAGCAATCCTCTATGTCTGGAGGAAGTGTTGCATCCCAGTGTCCAACTGTGTCCTGGCTTCCACAATATTAACCCAGTGTGAAGGTGTGAGTGAGATTGACCATCCCTGGCCACATTCACTTGTCCACGTGTTTGTGGTTAGGCTGTCCTTCCCACTAAATGCACTGGGGAGGGCACAGGTAATGTTTTGGTATGCTCGCTTGTGTATAAGGTGCACCGGGACAAATAGGGGCGGCTGGGGACCATTTATGGACACCCGGCCGCCCCCAGGCGGCTGGGGACCGTGTGTGGGCACCCGGCCGCGGGGCGGCTGTTGACAGAGTGCGGACACCCGGCCGCCCCCTGACGACTGGGGACCAAGCATGGACAACCGGCCGCCGGGCGGCTGGGGACTGAGTATGGATACCAGGCCGCCGATGCAGCCATGATGTGGTGGCCAGATTCTGCCTCCACATGCCTAAAAGGCCCAATTTTAAGTGCAAGCAAGCAGTATGGTATTGCAGCCTGGGGATGGGTGGGTGGCAGGCTGCATACTTGCGCTTGCATTGCAAGGAATGGGGGAGGTACAATTGAACACTGTCCTGGGACAAGGACTTGCACGCGGATAGTTGCAAGTCTGCATTTTATGATGCGGCAAGGATCACTTCTGATGGGCACACTTTTAGGCAGTGACCTGGGTGTCAGAGATGCTTCCAGGGGTCTTCCCCACACTGTTCCCATGTCTTTCCAGCACTGTATGCATGTGTCACACAGCACATGGCCAGATAAGGTTGTAAAATGTTAAAATGACATTTCCCGGTGAATGCATTTGTCACGGTTGAAAGCAATACAAAAGTGCAAAAATGCATTAAAAATGCTACTTGTGAACATGACCCAAGGTGCGGAGGAGTATTTTTGTTTTTGGTTATTTATTTTACCTTATACACAAGTCTTTACCCTGGAAAGGATGTTTGTTAACATATCTCACAGGAAAACCGTTTCAGTTTCATTTTTGAACGTTTTATTGTGAGCCCGTAAAAGTGGCTTAATACTAGTGTTGAGCCACCCCCATAGTGTTCGGGTTCGGTTCGGTTCGTCGAACACCGGGATGTTCGTGGAACTGTTCGTCGAACACCATAGAACACCGTCGAACACCGTCGAACACCGTTAAAACCAATGGCAGGCAAACAAAAACACTTAGAAAACACCTTCAAAGGTGTCAAAAAAATGACAGCATGCCTGCGCTCTGCAGTGTCTATGAAGGATGGCATGCTGGATGGCAGTGCTCAGCTGCGATCCAGCCTGTCATCTCAATACCATCCCAGCATGGGAGAATTCTCCTGCTCAAGCGCTGAGCGCAGGAGAATTCTCCCACGCTGTCAGTGACGTGCATAAGGTGAGCGGAGTTCAGCTACGGGGCAGTGGGAAGAGCGAGGCTAAGTGCCAGAATTGGCACATCCTATGGATGCGCCATTTCTGGGGCGGCTGACGGCTGGTGTTTCTAGCCTGGGAGGGGGCCAATATTCATGGCACCCTTCCTGGGCTATTAATATCAGCCCCCAGCTGTCTGCCTAGCCTTTGCTAGCTATTAAAATAGGGAGGACCCCACGTCATTTTTTTCTGGGTCCCCCATTTTTATAGCTAGTAAAGGCTAGGTATTCAGCTGGGGGCTGATATTAGTAGCCTGGGAAGCTCCGTGGGTATTACCCCCTTCCCAGGCTTCAAACATCTGCCCCAGCCGTCTGCTTAACCTCCGCTAGAGACTAAAATTACGTGGAACACCACGCCAATTTTTTTTTAAATAAATCCTTTATTTTAACACTAAATGACAAGTACAGTAATCAACACTATCACTGTACTTATTATATATGTGACTGACATGTTTCTATCTATCTAATCTAGGTGTGATGCTCTATTCTTTCTGTTCTAAATTGTCGGGTACCGATGCTGATTTGCCAGCCGGCTTTTTTAAAGAGATGGGTGCATGAAAATACTATTATTTTTTTTTAAATAAATCCTTTATTTTAACACTAAATGACAAGCACAGTAACCAACACTGTCACTGTACTTCTTATATATGTGACTGACATGTTTCTATCTATCTAATCTATGCGTGATGCTCTATTCTTTCTGTTCTAAATTGTCAGGTACCGGTGTATGCCGCTGCTGAATTGCCGTCTTTTCATGTTTCACTGTGAGCACTGTTCCCATCGATTTGGGCAACCACTGTAATGCCACAACCACCATGACTGAGGCATTACAGTGAGTGGCAGAAAATCCCTGCATGATGTTGAAAAATCCAGTTACGCTTTTGGTGCACGAAGAGTTATCGAACATAACGTCGAACAGCCGAACTTTTTGCAAATCGTTCGCGTTCGTCGAACGACTCGAACACCGGCCATAACAGCTCGAATTTGAGATTGGCGAACAGTTCTAGTTGAACACCGCTCATCTCTACTTAATACCTCTGACCACATTGTTGACAGCAGTGACCTGGGGGTCTGAAACGCTTCCTGGGGCGATCCCCATGCTGTCCCCATGTCATTTGAGCACTGTCACTATCGTTTTGGGCACTTTTTAAGCTTTCTACAGACTGCCGGGGGTGCCGCCGCAAAAATGCTCGGGTCTCCCATAGACTAACATTGGGCTCGTTGCTCGGGTCGAGCACCCGAGTATCACAGTGAGCTCGGCCCGAGCTTTGAGCACCCGAACATTTTAGTGCTCGCTCAACACTAGTATTAATCTGTTTAGTAAGAAACAGATTGAGCATGGTAGAGGTGCTGTATAGAACATACAATCCATAGTGAAAGTTATGAATCCCCACTGGTTTGTGTCTCTAGCTCTTTATTCCTTTTTTTAAAGAAAAAGAAAGAATGAAAAGAAGTTTGTGCAGAAAATGCATAGGTTTTGTTTAGTGTCTGGTTGTCCACTGGGTGGCAAATTTTATGAAGGTTTCTTGAAAGTATTGGAGGAACAGCAAGGTTGTTTAAATGATGTTGGTTTACTAGACCAGACTGAGATATGGTGGAAAAACTCTAAATCTCTAACTACAGGCGAGTTGGAGGAAGAAAAACATGGTGATTAGTGATGAGCAAGTGTATTCGTTAATATTCGCTATTCGATAGTACGGTATTCGGGTTTCTTGTTATTCTGCGAGTATTTGTGTACTCGCCTCGCTATATTTGGATGTAGCATTTTGTGCTGGCTTTTTTTCTTTTAGCACCTGTCTATTTTCCCTGCTGTTTTAGGGGTCAGAGCCTGGCTTCTGCTGTCCACATTAGCCTACTTAAAAAGGCGTTTGGTGCCCTACGCAAAGCAGTAGTCCAAACTGCCTGCTATCAAGCATAAACCAGGCCATTTTAACCACTATTTTGGGGTGTCAGCCTGCCTTCTGTCCATATTAGTCCTCTTTTATCATCATTGAGTGCCCTGCACAAAGCAGTAGTCCGAACATTTCCTACTGCCTGCTACAAAGCACGCACCAGCCCATTTTAACCACTATTTTGGGGGGTCAGCCTGCCTTCTGTCCATATAAGTCCACTTAAAAAATCATTGAGTGCCCTGCACAAAGCAGTAGTCCTAACATTTCCTACTGCCTGCTACAAAGCTTGCACCAGCCCAATTTAATCCACTATTTTGGGGTGTCAACCTGCCTTCTGTCCATATTAGTCCACTTAAAAAATCATTGAGTGCCCTGCACAAAGCAGTAGTCGAAACATTTCCTACTACCTGCTACAAAGCACGCATCAGCCCATTTTAACCACTATTTTGGGGTATGAGCCTGCCTTCTGTCCATATTAGTCTACTTAAAAAATCATTGAGTGACCTGCACAAAGCAGTAGGCCAAACATTTCCTACTTCCTGCTACAAAGCACGCACTAGGCCATTTTAACCATTATTTTGGGGTGTCAACCTGCCTTCTGTCCATATTAGTCAACCTAAAAAATCAATGCGTGCCCTGCACAAAGCAATAGTCCAAACATTTCCTACTGCCTGCTACAAAGCACGCATCAGGCCATTTTAACCACTATTTTGCCAGTGACAGCTAGCTTGGAAATCTGTCAACAAAACCCAAAATGCCAAAAAAAGCCTGTTGTTAAGGGATGTGGACGTGGTGTTGTCAGTGGTGCACGAGAAGGCACTCAGTCCGTGTCAGATCAGAACTTGATGCATCCACTATGTTCCTAGGAAAATTTCCCGGTCTGGAACATAAACGTGTGTGGAAGCCAGAAGAGCGAGAGCAGATTCTGTCTTGGATAGCAGACAAAGCCTCTATGCATCTGTCAAGCAGCAATAAATCTTCCACAAGCACACAGTCTACTGTGAATACACAGAAGACTGGCCCATCAAATCCTGAAGCTGGTTCTCCTTCCTTCCGCCATTATCAGTCACAGGAGACATATGACCCCAAGTTTGGCCACTCCGAGGATCTGTTTGGTACGTATCCTTTGGTTGGCTCTGGCCTATCACCGTGCAGCCTTGAAGAGGGACAAGTGGAGGTGGCGTGGGTTTATGCTCAAGTATTTGAGGACCTACGGCCAGAAGAAAATCACTTGGCGGAACGTGATTTACTGTCTCCAGAGGTGGAGGCTGATGATGATGAGACACAGTTGCTATAAGGTCAGCCTACAATGTCAACTGGGAAGGAGGATGAGATGGAAGATGAGGTGGTCGATGATGAGTACACTGATCCGACCTACACCATTGGCATGCATAGCCATGACAGCAACACAGAGGAAGATGGATATGTAGCACCAATACAGGCACCAAGGGGTCGTGGTTTGCCCAGAGTGAGAACTGGGTCAACTGTTCCCAAGAGCACCCCCGCTGTGCGCCAAGTCAAAGCAAGGAGACGTTCAGCTGCTGTGTGGAATTTTTTTTCTGAAAGTCCTTCAGAGAAAAACATTAAATAACTGGAAACTTTGCGAAAAATGTAGCAATGTCATGTGACAATAAACCATATTGTTATGTGCTACTATAGAGACTTATTATATAGACCAATCGTTCTATACACTAACAGTAGAAAAGGATGACCAAGGAGGTCAGAAATAAACGATACTAGGTCTTCAATAGGTGAAAAAATAGAAAAACTTTATTAATATCAAATGGGATGAAGTGCGTAAGACACAAAGATAAAAATTACATAAAGAGTGCTACTCAATGGTGTGTATCAGACTCATGTTTCCTTGCAAGGACCTCAATAGATACTATGCACTTGTTGTATCTATTGAGGTCCTTGCAAGGAAACATGAGTCTGATACACACCATTGAGTAGCACTCTTTGGGTAATTTTTATCTTTGTGTCTTACGCACTCCATCCCATTTGATCTTAATAAAGTTTTTCTATTTTTTCACCTATTGAAGACCTAGTATCGCTTATTTCTGACCTCCGTGGTCATCCTTTTTCTAGAGAGAAAAACATTGTAGTCTGTAGCATCTGTCATACCAAGTTGAGCAGAGGCCAGGGCAAAGGCAACATAAGCACCACCAGTATGCAAAACCACATGGCAGCCATGCACCCCAGTAGTTGGGCGGAACACCATGGTACCAAATCTGCAGCTAACAGGCGTAACCTGGTGGCAGCTTTGAAGGTCGGCAAGCTGGTACACGTGCCATGCAGGGCTAACATGCTGAACCTAGTTGTTCAGAAATTTCTGAAAACTTACTGTGACTTGCCACACCTACCTGAGAAAGTGAGCCGTATTAGCGCCCATTTCCTACATTCCTCTATCGCTTTTGCTGCTCTTACAGCGCTGCAAAAGCGCTTGAATTTGCCAACTCACCGACTCATTTGCGACCTGCCCATGTGGTGGAACTCCACCTATCATATATTGACGAGGATTAGTGAACAGCCGAGGGCAGTAGCTGAATAACTGAGTGTCAGCCACCACACATAGCAACTGTCAAGTGGGTGTGGATCGCTGACATTTGTGAAGTTCTTGAGAACTTTGAGTACTGCACCAACTTCGTGAGCGGTGATCAGGCAATTATCAGCGTAACCATCCCGCTGCTGTGTCTCTTGAAACAATCACTGCATAATCTCAAAGAGGAAGCTTTGAGTGCCCAGCATGTTGGTGTGGAGCCAGATTTCCCAATGGATGTTACTACCCAGCCCAGCCAATATTCTGAGGCAACAATGTGTGATAAGGAGGAAGATGAGGAGGGAGAGGACTTGTTTTTCTGTGTTACCTAGGGGACTCGTAATGCTACAGAGGGGACACCCAACCCAAGCTTCATGTCTGACCAGGCTGGATGGGCTGGAGAGGAGGACGAGGAGGTGGAGGAGGCGAGTCAGCATGAAGAGAGGATGGGTACTTTTTCTACTGTTGGGGACACAGAACATTTGCCTTTTTGCAGCATGGCCCACATGGCACAGTTCATGTGTAAGTGTCAGTGGCAAGACCCTCGTGTGATACACATTTTATCCCACAACCTATACTGGTTGGCCACCTTTCTCGATCCATGGTACAAGGAGAAATTACATTTTCTCCTTTTGGAGTCACCAAAGAGTTTTACAATGGAATCGTTCAAGAGGGCCGTTGTAGATCAGTTGCTGAAAACATCACCCTCAGACAATGCTGGTGGCAGAGGTACCAGCTCTTTTCAACACCAATGGATAATGGGGAGACACACGAACACCAGCTCCAACAGAGGTGGAGGGAAAATGTGCACAAATTGGGCAATTTTCAAAACACCAGCACAACAGCAAGGGCTATCTGTGCCTGCAACAATGCCAAGGAGGGATAAGTTGCAGAACATGGTCAAGGGGTACTTAAGTGACCATATGTGCATCCTTTCTGAAGCTTCAGTTCCCTTTAATTATTGGATGTCTAAGCTGAACACTTGGCCCGACTTCTCCTTATATGCCTTGGAGGTGCTGGCCTGCCCGGCTGCTGGTGTGATGTCTGAGCAGGTTTTCAGCTCTGCAGTGGCAATCATCACTGATAGGCGCACACCCCTCTTCACGGAAAATGCAGACAGACTTACTCTGATTAAGTTCAACAAGGACTGGATATCTCCACAGTTTGTAATCCCTCCAGATGACAGCAAGCCAACCTAAATTCACCAAAAATGCAGATTCGTGCTACTGCTGTTAACATCACCCTCTTCCAATAAAAACCCGTTTCCTTCCTTCGTCAACCATGACTCAGCCAATAGGGACAAACCCTATGCACATTGTGCAGTGGACAAACTAGGACAGTATTCCTACTCCAGCCTAACTACTATTTGTGATTGCAGGTCCCTGGGATGGTGGCTACCTACATCAACCATGACTCAGCCCATAGGGATAATTTTTACAAACCCTATGCACATTGTGCAGTGGACAAACCAGGACAGTATTCCTACTCCAGCCTAACTACTATTTGTGATTGGAGGCCCTTGGGATGGTGGCTACCTACGTCAACCATGACTCAGCCCATAGGGCTAATTTAAAAAAAAACCCTATGCACATTGTGCAGTGAACAAATCTGGAATGTACAGTGGTCCTACCAAACTAATATTTGTCATTGGAGGCCCTTGTCACAGGTTGTGCCACATTGTGACTGAGATAGGGGATACATATTCAATAGAAATGTACTGTCAGTCACCCAGTTTGGCAAAAACATGCCTGGCTTGTGCCACATTGTGACTGAGATAGGGGATACATATTCAATAGAAATTTACTCTGACTGTTGATGACCGACTGATGGCCCTCTGAAAACTTGAATTGAGGGCCACAACTACTACAGTACTCCATCGTAGATAATGTTTGACGAGGGAGGCCCTTGTCATGGAATCTCCCTGCACCTATGACACAGCCCCCAGGAGTAATTTTTGGAAATACGATGCACATTCTGCACTGGACCAAGTAGTACAGTATCAAGAAGTCTTCTCTTTCTATATAATCTGTTGAATATTGACAATTAAAATCTCTGAGCCATTTGGAGAAGCTTCTCCAATCCACCCTGGAGGGGGTACCATATATCCTTTGTCCTTTGACTTGCACAAGTGATATATTTGAGCTCATCATCCAGTTGACTAGTGCAGCTTTATTTTTCCGGTTCCCAGAGTTCAGCCATAACTGAGGATCGCAGGCCGCACGCACTGCTACCTTCTAGTTCTTCATGTCTCTTGGCCTTTTTCTCTGTAATCTCTGCCCTTAAATTAGATAAATAATACAGTGAGGGCCCTACAATATGAATAAGTGAGGGCTCTCTCAAATGAATTGTACACAAGAGGGACCTCCAAAATCTCTAGAGGAGGGCACTTAAAAATGTATTTACAGGGCCACACGAGGGCTCTTACAAAACTCAGCTTTCCTGCCTACTGCAGGCCCTCTGAACATTGGAATTTAGGGCCATAGTATCACATGGTTGTGGAGGAGGAGGAGGAGGGTCAAGCCCAACGCTACAATGGGCACATTGTAAACTGCTATTGAATATATATTCCACTATCTCAGTGTCAATGATGGAGGGACCGCCCAAATGTCTAAGTAACAGCTGTCCCCCCAAAACGCATATTACAGAGCCACCTGAGGCCTCTCAGGTCAAAGATCAACATATCTACTAGTAAGTTCTAGCTGTGCTTGTAAAGTGCTGGGGAATAGAAAACTAAAAATGATGTATGACAGAGGGACCTACAAAATGTATGTCAGGGCCCTCCCAATTGTAAAAGGCGAAAAAAAGCCACAACAGTATGTGTGAACAAAAGCTAAAAGGGATATTTTTGGGGGATTCTCTGGTTTATTTAGCCTTATATACAAGTGATTGTGCAGGAAAAACTTTTTCTTAACCTTTTTGGCCTGTTAAATGCAATTTAGGTTAGGTTTGGTAATTGTTCTTGTGTGTCTGTAAAAGTGGCGTAGTACTGCGACAAACTTATTCCCAGAAACTGTATGCGAGTCAGAAATGCATGCAGGCACATTCTTCAGGCTCTTCCCATTCTGTTTCATCACTTTCCCATCCATTTCAGCCTTTTCCTCAGGCCCCCAGAGCCCTTTTTAGGGTCCTTCAGAAAAGTACTCTCATTTCCCATTGACTTACATTGAACAAATACGCGATTATTACAAAGTACTCGTTGAGAGTATAGCAATTACGGATATTACGGTACTCGCTCATCACTAATGGTGATAAGTTTTTGTATGTTAAAGTATGTAACAAAGATGGTGTCCATTCCCCTGTTTGACTCCACCCCCATACATTGTCTCTGTAGGATGGGCATGTTGTGTATGTAATCTAAATAATTAAAATATGGGAGGAAGAGAAACCAATCACAAACTAAAAAGTTTTTATACAAATGCACAAAGCATGGGCAACAAACAAGGAGAATTGGAACTAGTACTAACGCAGGAAAAGAAATATAATGTCATTGGAATCACTGAAACTTGGTGGGAAGATACACATGATAGGAATACAAGCCTAAAAGGATACAACTTATTTGCAAGAAACAGACTTGATAAACGAGGAGGAGGTGTCGCTTTGTATGTTAGAAAAGCATATATCTGCATAGAGATTGAAGCTTCAGAGAATGGGAGTTCTGTGGAAACTGTTTGGGAAAGGACACCATTGTAGGCATTTACTACAGGCCACCTGGGCAAACTGAAGATATGGATGAACTCTTTATGTATCAAATGACCAAGTTCTCAAAAAAATATGACGTAGTGGTCATGGGAGATTTCAACTATCCAGACATTTGTTGGGAATCTCTCTCAAGTAAAACTAACAGGTCAAGCAAATTCTTATCCTCTCTTGCTGACAACTTTATCATCCAAAAGGTAGGGGAGAAAACAAGGGGATCTGCTACTTTGGATCTAATCCTTATAAACAAGGAGGAAATGATTGAGGAGGTAAAAGTGGCTGGGACCCTAGGAGGCAGCGATCATGCTATTATAGAATTTTGGATAACTAGAGGAGGAAGACATGTGAAGACTCAAACTTCAAGGTTAGATTTCAGAAAGGCAGATTTTAAGTGACTCAGAAAGAGAATTGGAGGGATCTAATGGCTGGATGTCCTTAACCCATTATCTACCAATGTCTTTTTTTTGGGACGCCTAATTTTTTGCTTCTAGCAACTTAGATTTTCTAATTAGGTCCAATTTGGTCCAAAAAAAAATGAAAATGAAAATGGCTAATTTGGCAAGTAATGGGTTAAGGACAAAAATGTCCAGGAAGGATGGGAAATTTTTAAAAATTAGATTTTCAAAGCACAATCGTTAACAATCCCGAAAAGTAGGAAGAATGGGAAGCATTTAAGGAAACCAGGATGGATGAACACAGAACTTAAACACATGCTAAAAAGAAAGAAAGAAATGTTTATCATATGGAAAGAGGGAGGCATATCTAAATAAGATTATAATGCAGTCTGCAGAACCTGTAGGGCACGTATCAGGTTAGCTAAAGCTGACAATGAATTAAGGCTTACAAGAGATGTCAAAAGCACTAAAAAAGGATTTTGAGGGTTTGTCAAAAGTAAAAGAAAAGTCAAAGATGCTATAGGATTTTTACAGGATGAAAACGGTGAAATGGTAAGAAAGGATGTTGAGAGGGCCGAACTTTTTAATTCCTATTTTGCATCAGTTTTGTCTCAGAAAGAAAATGTAACATCAGCTTCAGGTTATCTGTAAACAGAAAGACTGTGAGGGAATATTTAGCTAACATAAATGAGTTCAAGTCTCCAGGTCCAGAGGAATTACACCCCAGAGTACTGAAGGAGATCGTAGAAGAAATTTTAGAACCACTCTCCATAATCTTTGAAAATTCTTGGAGAACAGGAGATGTCCCAGAAGACTGGAGAAGAGCAAATGTTGTTCCCATCTTCAAAAAGGGGAGGAAGGTGGACCCAGGGAACTATAGGCCGGCAAGTCTGACTTCTATACCAGGAAAGATCTTTGAACAAATTATTAAACAACATGTATGTAAGTGCCTGGATAAGAATGAAGTGATTAACCAGAGTCAGCATGGGTTTGTAACTAACAAGTCGTGTCAGACTAACTTAATTTCCTTCTATGACAGAGTCACTGACTGGGTGGATCAGGGAAATGCTGTAGATATAGTATATCTTGACTTCAGCAAAGCATTTGACAAAGTATCTCACACCATCCTTATTGAAAAATGACCAAGTATGGAATGGACAAGGCAACTGTTAGGTGGATTCATAACTGGCTTAGTGATCGGACTCAAAGAGTGGTCGTAAATGGCTTCACATCCAGTTGGATGAATGTCTCAAGTGGGGTACCACAGGGCTCTGTCCTGGGTCCTGTATTGTTCAACATCTTTAAATCAGGGTAAACTGATTACATTTGCTAATGACACAAAGCTAGGAGTGATAGCTAACACTAGAGAAGAGAGAGAGAGGATTCAAAAAGACCTAAATAAACTGGAGCAGTGGGCAGCAACTAACAGAATGGTTTTCAACAGGGAAAAATGCAAAGTACTACATCTGGGCAATAAAAATGAAAAAAGCATATACAGAATTGGAGGAATAGAGCTAAGCAATAGCACATGTGAAAAAGACTTAGGTATACTAATAGATCATAGACTGAACATGAGTCAACAGTGTGATGCAGCAGCAAAAAAGGCAAATACAATTCTGGGATGTATTAACAGAAGCATACAGTCTAGATCACGTGAAGTCATTATCGCACTTTACTCCTCTTTGGTCAGACCTCATCTGGAATACTGTGTCCAGTTTTGGGCACCACGTTTTAAAAAAGACATTGACAAACTCGAGCAAGTTCAGAGAAGAGTGACCAGAATGGTGACTGGTCTGCAAACCATGTCCTATGAGGAACGGTTACAGGATTTGGGAATGTTTAGCTTGTAAAAAAGAAGACTGAGAGGAGACTTAATAGCTGTCTACAAATATCTCAAGGGTAGTGTTGAGCGAGTATGTTCTATTAACCCGTGTGCATGATTTGCAACTGTTTGACAGTTTTAGAACATGTGAGGAATGTCTATTTCTTACATATTCCTCACATGTAATAAAGCTGTCAAACAGTTGCAAATCATGCACACGGGAGCGATTCAACCATATCACCGAGCAGCTGTAAATACTCGGAGCTCAGCCCGAGCATACTCTGACCGAACATACTCGCTCAACCCTAATCAAGGGCTGTCACATTGTAGAAGGATCAACTTTATTCTCATTTGCACAAGGAATGACTAGAAGCAATGGGATGAAACTGAATGGGAGGAGACACAGATTAGATATTAGAAAAAACTTTTTGACAGTTAGGGTGATCAATGAGTGGAACAGGCTGCCACGAGAGGTGGTGAGTTCCGCGTCAATTGACGTCTTCAAACAGAGGCGGGACAGACATCTGTCTGTGATGATTTAGTGAATCCTGTTTTGAGCAGGGGGTTGGACCAGATGACCCAGGAGGTCCCTTCCAACTTTACCATTCTATGATTCTATGATTCTATGTAGGAATCAGAACCTAGATTGGGTGGAGACCTGTTGTGTATGTGGTGCCCCCTGTTGGCACATAGGAACCATTAAACCTCCTACTTCTAAAACAGGATTGTACCCTTCTTGTTAACGCCCCACAATCAATTTGCATAGTGTGGCTCCCCCTTGGCCAGTGTCCTGAGTGCTACTCCCCCATAAGTCTTGGTGAGGCCCCCACTGAATATTATGCCTGTACTGGATGGGACCAATGCCCCTTCAGTCCCTACCCTGCTCTTTAGCACCTACCCTGACACAACCCAAATGAATGCAGCAGTTGTACGTCAACATTTTGCTGCCATGAAAAACTCTCTAGGACAATTACCCAGTCAGGGTGGGCAGCTCACCTTAACCCCCCTGCTGTTCGCCCGCAGCTCTCGCCCAGACTGCTATCACTAGCCCTTAACCCCATACTAGGGGACCCGATATTGTGGAGTCCGAAGAGGGTGTGTGGCATCCCTGAAATCCTAGTGAAATTCTGGCCGTGATGAGTAGAATGCCAGACCCTGAAATTTTTCCCATGCCATTTGTTAGAGAAAGTAGAGAAAATTAGCAATGCTTTCTCCTGTTAGTAGAAAAATATTATACCCACTCTGGCAGAGATGGCAGGACTTAGTATATGAGAAAACATCTAAAGTTCACATCCGTTTACTGTCCTGTGCCTCTGTTGAAAGTTTAAAACCCATGATTAAAGAGCCACTAATAGTGTCCTGCCCGGAGTACCTGTCTATGTCCCCAGCCATGATACTCCAAGTAGCCAAGGGTTTAGAAGCAACAAATGCCCTGAACAACAAGGCAAAACCCCAGTCCAGAGCCCCTCTTATGTACGACCAGTCCCGACAAGGACAAATAAATTTCACATGTTATAATTGTGAGAAGCTGGACACTGAAACTGCAGTCTAAGATCAGGAGGGAGAGAAGAGTGTGATAACCCCCCTCCTTCTCCCTTGTCCAGTCTCTTCAGGGAGGAGGAGAGTCAGTGTCTCACCAAGAATCATATTTTTAATGTATCAGTCTGGAGGAATTTCTTTTAACTTTCTTTCACTGCTTACGTCTTTCATGCTGTTACTGCCCTACTATCTAAGCACTGTTTGACATCTCAGACTTTAATGTGCCCTCCTCATGCCTGTTAACTTCACCATTCACGGTTGCACTACTCTGAATCCAGTCACCTTGTTGCCTCTGGAGGGGAGAGAAGGGGTTGTAGTGATAATGTGGGTTATCTGCTAGTTAAGACACAAGAGGAACATGACTGTGTACAAATAATGTCCCACGGGAGGTTTCAGTCATGTTACCGATGTCCCACTAGATAACCCAGACCATGAGCTCTTTGTGCATGGATCGCGGTATGGTCGGTTCTACACTGGAGATTCTGCTGTTTCCCTTCAAGAAATCATAGATGCAGAGCAGCTGCCCCCACACATGTCCGCCCAGGAAGCTGAACTCCGTGCCCTTGAAGACGCCTGCAGACGTGCTAAAGATCAGACTGCCACAATTTATACCGACAGTCGCTATGCTTTCATGACTATGGACCTATATGGAGAGCTGGATTTTTCCTCACAGCTGCAAGTAAGCCTATCAAGAAAGATAAATCCATCCAATGCCTGATAGAGGACCTACCTTTACCTGAGAAAGTTGCCATGGTGAAAGTCAAAGGCCATGCAAAGGACGACTCAACTACCGCTAAAGGCAACCACCTGGCCGACCAGACTGAAAAATCTGCAGCTTACCAACCAAGAGACAACCCTGCCAGGCTGACAGCTGCACAGGTGGCTTCAGCCGCAGACACACCGGTGACCTACGACCGTCTCCAGAATCTCCAAAAGGCTGGTGTTCAAGGATTTGCCAGATGACAAGAGAAGGGGGCCGTGCAGTCACCAGAAGGACTGTGGCACGTGGAGGACAAAGGTTGCCTTCCCTGAGTTCTGTATCCCATGATGGCTCAAGCTACCCACGGCAATACCCACCTACGAGTTTGTACTTGTATGTGTTGTCCTCTTCTCAGGATGTACAGAAGCATACACCGTGTTTAAAGCCACTGCCAAGGCTACAGCAAAGAGACTAATTTCAGAAGTCATCTGCAGATACGGGGTGCCTGAGACCATAAAGAGTGACAGAAGCACCCATTTTACTGGAGAAGCAAAGCAGGAAATAATGCCCGCCCTGGAAGTGAAAAAAAAGGTCTTACATACAGTGTACCATCCACAAAGTAGCCGTAGAGTAGAAAGATTGAATAGGACCCTGAAACTGAAAATCCAGAAAGCCATAGCCGAAACGGGCAGATCATGGACAGAATGCTTTCCCCTTGCACTCTTCTCAGTCAGGTATACTCCCAACAAAAAGACAGTCCTCAGCCCATATGAGGTGTTATTTGGGTCAGCCCCTAGGCTAAGTGTAGCATCGGCGTCTCTTCCCCTTGCTGACAGAGACCCCGTCCCTCTCACCTCCCCGCTCCTGGCACGGCGTCCTCTAGCGCTTCTCTCCCCGCTGCTTCCAGCACACGCTCCTTCCCCGGCTGTGTGCTTAGGGCGCGCGCGCGCTCCCCCTCTCTTAAAGGGACCGCGTGCGCCGTCCGAAGGAGTCCCGGGCCAATTGCCAGAGGACCTCCCATATGTAAGGCACCTCCACCAAAATGGAAGTGCCCGAGCAAAGTTGTTTGCACTGTGTCTGATCTGTGCTTCAGCCCTCAGGTCCCGCTGCTAGCCTGACTTCTCGTCCTGCCTGCCAGCCTGTTATCTGCCCTTTACCTGCTGAGCCTGCCAGCCTGCTCACCTGGAGCGCTCACCTGTTACCTGCCTGTTACCTGCCTTGGCTATCTGTCCGCTCACCTGGGAGCATTCGCCTGCCTTGTCTGTCAGACCACTCACCTGGGAGCACCCACCAGTTACCTGCCAGTTACCTTCCTCATCTGTCTGGCTGCTCACCTGGGAGCACCCGCCTGTTACCTGCCTCGCCTGTCTGCCCGCTCACCTGGGAGCGCCCACCTGTTACCTGCCAGTTACCTGCCTCGTCTGTCTGCCGGCTCACCTGGGAGTGCCCAGCAGTTACCTGCCAGTTACCCGCCTCGTCTGTCTGCCCGCTCACCTGGGAGCACCCGCCTGTTACCTGCCTCGTCTGTCCCCCCGCTCAACTGGGAGCGCCCACCTGTTACCTGCCAGTTACCTGCCTCGTCAGTCTGCCCGCTCACCTGGGAGCGCCCACCAGTTACCTGCCAGTTACCCGCCTCGTCTGTCTGCCCACTCACCTGTGAGCACCTGCCTGTTTCCTGCCAGCCTGCCTGGAGACCCTGCCATCACTTGCTGTGACCACCTTCCTGATAAACCTAAAGACTGCTACTTGCCCTGCTTTCTCGAACTGTGACCACCTGTCCTCTACCAGAGACTTGCCGTGTCCATTCGCCATACCGGTCAGTCCCAGCCATCTGACCCGTGGGAGCCACCTGCTCTTTACAAGGTCGTCCCCAGAGTAGCACCTGGTCCCTCAGCCCGGATCTTCCCTGGTCACGGTGTCGTTTCCTGCCGTACGACCAGGGTCGGTTCGGGTGGAAACTTAGTCATGCCCCTCTGGGTCCCTCCTTGCACCTCGGCACAGAGGTTCCACCACCCGGACCCGTAACAGTTTGCTCGGGCCATGGAACCCGGTGGCACCCAAGCTCCCTCGCTCTCTGACCTATACCAGGAAGTCTCCCGTCAGAGATCCCAGCAGGAGTCCATCCTGAACCACCTGCGGAATGTCAACTCCCGCCTGGACACACTGACTGCTCCACCAGCAACCACCGCTAGTCGCACGACTCGCACCCCGGCAGCGCCGCTGCCCACCAATACCATGGCATCCTGCCCCGGACCCCGGCTTTCTGCACCTCCTCGTTTCGGAGGCGACCCCGCTCAAGTTCGGGGCTTCATAAACCAGTGCACCCTGCACTTTGAACTCTTGGCTCACCAGTTTATCTCCGACCGGGCCAAAGTGGCATTCATCATGTCCCATCTCACTGGGGAGGCACTGGCATGGCTTAACCCCCTATGGGAGAGAGGGGACCCCTTGGTGTCTGACCTGTCGTCTTTCCTCACTGCTTTCCGGAGAGTCTTCAATGAACCGGGACGAAAGACCTCATCTGCCTCCTCTCTGCTACGTCTCCGCCAAGGGAGTCTCACCGTGGGCCAATATGCCATACGGTTCTGCACCCTCGCTTCTGAGCTTGCCTGGGATAACGAGGCCCTGGTGTCCGTCTTCTGGGAGGGTCTTTCTGGTCGGATTAAAGATGAGCTCGCCGGTCGGGACATTCCTACCACCCTGGATGACCTGGTGTCGCTGGCTACCCGGATTGACATCCGGTTTCAAGAATGCACCAAAGAGACCACCCGTGAGAGAAGGTTTCCCCGCTTAGCTCCTACTTTCCAGAGACCTGTCTCCTCTTCTGTGACTCCCCGGGCGCACTCACCCGAGCCCATGCAGATCGACCAGACCAAGATGGTCAAATCTCGCCAAGACTTACGCCGAGCAGAGGGGAGCTGTTTCTATTGTGGCAGTAAGGAGCACCTGATCCGTTCCTGCCCGGAGAGGCCGGGAAACTCCAGTGTCTAGGACCGCTCGGAGAGGTTGCCCTAGACAAAAGTAAGTCCTCTCCAACCCTGACTTTGTCTGTATCTATCTCCTGGGGAGAGAACCGTCACTTTGAACTCGCCCACCTGGATTCTGGATCCGCTGGAAACCTCATCTCCCAATCCCTGGTTGAGAAATACCGTATTCCCACCAAGTCTCTGGCTGAACCTTTGTCAGTCGCCTCCGTGGATGGAAGACTCCTTCCGGTGACCATCCTGCTCGTCACGGAACCCATAACCCTGCAGGTGGGAATGCTGCACTCTGAGGTAATCTCCTTCCATGTGTTGCCCGGACTCTCCCACTCCCTATTGCTAGGTCTACCTTGGCTCCAGACACATGAACCCGTGTTGAACTGGTATTCCGGTGAAGTACTCCGGTGGGGGCCGCTCTGCCATAAGACCTGCCTGGTTCCGGTTCGTCTGGTTCGTCCTCCACCTACCCCAGCTAATTTACCCGGTCTTCCGGCTCCTTACTGGCCCTATGCTGACGTCTTCGGTAAAAAGGAAGCAGAGACATTGCCACCTCATAGGGCATATGATTGCCCAATCGACCTGGTACCTGGCGCCACTCCACCCCAGGGGATTCATCCGGAAGTCTACTTCCCCGGCTGGAGCCGGATTCTTCTTTGTCAAAAAAAAAGGATGGCTCGCTACGCCCGTGTATTGACTATAGAGGACTCAATCCGATCACGGTTAAAAATAAATACCCCCTTCCGCTCATCTCTGAGTTATTTGATCGCCTTAAAGGCGCCAGGATCTTTTCCAAGCTGGATCTACGTGGAGCGTATAACCTGGTCCATATCCGTCAAGGAGACAAGTGGAAAACGGCATTTAATACCCGGGACGGACACTATGAGTACCGTGTGATGCCCTTCGGCCTCTGCAATGCTCCCGCCGTCTTCCAAGAACTGGTCAACGACATCTTCCATGACCTTCTTTACTCCTGCGTGGTGGTATACCTGGACGACATCTTGGTCTTCTCTCCGGATCTTCCCACACACCGGAGGGATGTTCGTCAGGTCCTGCTTAGGCTCAGGCAGAACCACCTCTATGCTAAATACGAGAAGTGCCTTTTTGAGAAGACCTCTCTTCCATTCCTGGGCTATGTTATCTCCCAGACAGGCTTGCGAATGGATCTCGAGAAGCTCTCTGCTGTCCTAAAGTGGCCCCGTCCGGAGGGCTTGAAGGCGATACAGCGATTCCTAGGCTTCGCTAATTACTATCGTCTCTTCATTCCTCACTTCTCATCTCGGACTGCTCCCATATCTGCGCTCACCCGTAAGGGATCAAATCCCAAGGTATGGCCACCCGAAGCTGAGAAGGCCTTCCTTTCCCTGAAGCAAGCCTTCTCCTCTGCCCCTGTTCTGCACCGTCCGGACTGCAACAAACAGTTCTACCTGGAGGTTGATGCTTCCTCCTCTGGAGCCAGAGTGGTGCTCACCCAAAAGTCTTCATCCGGGAGAATGGTAACCTGCGGCATTTTCTCCAAAATCTTCTCCTCCTCTGAGCGCAATTACTCCATAGGAGACCAAGAACTGCTGGCCGTCAAATTGGCGCTGGGAGAGTGGCGCTATCTGCGTGAAGGGGCTCTATACCCGGTGATCATCTACACGGATCACAAAAACCTGGCATATCTCCAAAATGCCCAGAGACTTAATCCACGTCAGGCCCGGTGGTCTTCGTTTTTTGCCCGCTTCGATTTCATCCTTCATTTCCACCCGGCGGACAAGAATGTCAAAGCTGATGCCTTGTCCCGATCCTTCCTGTCCTCCGACCAAGAGAAGGAGCCTATGCACATTATAGACCCCTCCAAGGTGATGAATGTGGCCCCCTTGGATTTGACTCGTCTTCCACCCGGCAAGACATTCGTGGCGGCTCCTGACCGTGAGAAGGTTCTTCGCTGGGGTCATTCTTCTAAACTAGCTGGCCATGCCGGCCAAAAGAAGACCTTCCTACTCATTTCCCGGCATTACTGGTGGTCTACCCTTCGTAAGGATGTGGTAGACTTCGTCTCTGCCTGTTCATCTTGTGGCCGCAACAAAGTTCCCAGACACTTACCAGCTGGTCATCTCCTGCCGCTTCCCATACCTGTTGCCCCATGGCAACACATCGCTATGGACTTCATTACCGATCTCCCTGTTTCTGCCGGGTGTACTGTCATTTGGGTGGTCGCGGACCGCTTTTCTAAAATGGCCCACTTCAATCCCCTGCCTGGTCTCCCGTCTGCACCTGAGCTGGTTAAGGACTTTATCTGCCATATCTTCCGTCTCCATGGCCTACCCCTCCACATCGTGTCGGATTGAGGGGTTCAGTTTACCTCACGCTTCTGGAGAGCCACATGTAAACTGCTGGACGTCACCCTGGATTTCTCCTCCGCTTACCACCCTCAGTCCAATGGTCAAGTGGAGCGGATCAATCAGATCCTTACCAGCTATCTCCGGCACTTTGTTAATGCCCACCATTCTGATTGGGTGGACCTCCTTCCTTGGACCGAATTCTCTTATAATAACCACGAGAGCGAATCCTCTTCCAAGTCCCCGTTCTTTATTGTCTATGGCCAGCACCCCCGGATTCCGTTTCCCGTCTCCGCCTCGGTGGACAACCCTGCCGCGCAGTCTCTTGCCAGCAAGTTTTCTACCATTTGGGAGAGTAGTAGGTCCGCACTTCTTCAGTCCTCCGAGCGGATGAAGAGATATGCTGATTAGAGACGTCTGGATCCGCCTCAATTCCGTCCGGGAGACAAGGTTTGGCTCTCCTCCAAACATGTACGGCTCAAGATAACCTCCTACAAGTTAGGTCCTTGCTTCATCGGCCCTTTCGAAATCCTCAGGCAAATTAATCCTGTGGCCTACAAATTAAAACTCCCGGCCACCTTACGGATTCCCAACTCCTTCCACGTATCTCTCCTCAAACCCGTTGTCTTTAACTCTTTTTCCAAAAATCCAGGTACTCCCCCTGCTCCAGTTTCCGCTGAAGACATCTTTGAGGTAGAGAGTATTCTGGCCACCAAGAGGGTAAGAGGAAAGACCTTTTTTCTGGTAGATTGGAAGGGGTTTGGTCCTGAGGAGAGAACTTGGGAACCCAGGGAGAACATCAACGCCCGCTTCTCCTTGAAAAAATTCTTTCTAGCCTAAAAAAGAGGGGGCCTAAAGGGGGGGGTACTGTAGCATTGGCGTCTCTGCCCCTTGCTAGGCAGAGATGCCGTCCCTCTCACCTCCCCGCTCCTGGCGCGGCGTCAGAACTTGTGTAACTCCTGCCTGAAACCATATGAACTTCGTCTGGGATAGAGATCATCACCTGCCCTGCTGATTGTTCCCACCCTGATTGAGATTGATTGGACCTGCTATATATACCTGGCCCTGTGCAGCTTCCTGTTGCTGAGTATTGTGATGCTCAGTCTAACTGAGTGAAGCATTATCTGAGCTCCTGATTTGGAAGGTGTTCTGCTGGCGCCTTCCTGCTTCTTGTGAAAACTCTGCTGTACCTACCTCGAACTTCGATTGCCTAAATGAACCTGGTGCTTGTTTGTGATCCCGGCCGGCCCCGACTCGGGCGGGCCTCTGCATCTGCCGACATAGTGAACTACCACCGCCATATACTGCATCTCCAGAAGTTTTCCCACGGTCAGGTCACCTGTACACATCTGCTCCGGCCACTGACCTCCAGTCCAGTATCGCCAGAAATGTGACAGAATACTCAGCCTCCCAAAAATGGAGGCAGAAACTATGGAGACACGTGTCAGAAAACTGCAGGGTGCAATATCCAGTCTGCACGCCGATCAGATGAATGGAAAATCACGGGTGGATGCATTTATTGTACAAAACGATCATAATGTCCAGAATCACCAACAAGCTATCCAAGATCTGCAGAATGCGGTACAAGTGTTGACTGCTCGAATTACACAGCTAGAAGGACAAGCTTCTGTCTTGGCATCTGCCATGCCCCTCAAGCTACCTCCTTTTTGTTTTGGCGGTGATCGAGATAAATTTAGTGGATTTTTGAATCAATGCTACCTGTTCTTCGATACACATGCTAATCAGTTCCCGACCGATAGGTCAAAGGTATTATGCATCATTATGCTGTTAACCCACAAAGCCATCGCTTGGGCTAATCCTCTGATTGAGACTCGGGACGCACGTTTAGACAATTTGAATGAGTTTATTCGAGCGATGCAGCAGATGTTTGATGACCCAAATCGTGCAGCTACAGCTGAATCAACGTTGCAGGCATTACGACAAGGCAAACGTCCCGTCGCAGAGTATGCTATGGAGTATAGGAGGTGGGCTGTCTACACTGAATAGAATAATTCAGCAAAGGTAACTTTCTTTAAAAGAGGACTTTCTAGTGCAGTAAAGGACGAACTTGCCTGTGGAGAGACCCCTTCGGATCTGGATGATTTCATCAAGTAATGCATTCGGGTTGACACCCGTCTGTCTGAACGACGACAAGAGAAGTGGACCTCCATGAATCGTTCAACTAACTCTTATAACTCCTCCCTGCCATCGGTCACTAAAGAAGTGCCTAGCCGGAATTTCCGAGATACAGAACTAGAGCCAATGCAAGTGGATGCGAGCCAGAGACGAGCGAGTGCAGAACGAAGAGAACAGAGATTTAAATAGAATCTATGTTTGTACTGCGGGGAAGCAGGACATTTTCTTATTAACTGTCCAAGTCGTCCCACAAACTGTTCAAGGAAAATGGTGGCATCCATAATGGATCCTGATTCTTCCGACGAGGAGTCTTTCATCTCAGAAACTGATTACCCTAAAGATGAGATCCAGTCCATATCATCCATAGCTCCACATACCAGAAAGGAGAGCCGAGAATCCCATTATTTTGTAACTATCAAACTGAAGGTTAACTCCCAGTGGATCACCACATCAGCCATGATCGACTCTGGGGCCAGTGGGACTTTCATGGATTCTGCATTTGCTCAAAAACATGGCATAGATGTGCAGAAAAGATGTTCACCTATTGGGATTAAGACGGTAGATGGATCTCCACTGAATTCGGGGCCAGTGGATCATGAGACAGGACTTTTGGAAATCTATATTGAGCCGCAGCATCGCGAGATGTTGACATTCCTAATTATTTCTTCTCCACATTTTCCCATCATTTTAGGTCTGTCCTGGTTTCAGAAGCAAAACCCTATCATCGATTGGGAGATAAAAAAGATCAGTTTCTTCGACAAGGAAGTTTAGGCGGAGGTTTCAAGTGAGTCCACATTAGAAGCAGCTCAGAATCCAGAATTGCCTCAGCTACCAGCGGTGTATGAATATTTCTTAGATGTCTGTGACAAGAGGGGAGCGGATACACTTCCCCCGCATCAACCGTATGACTGCCCAATAGAGCTACTCCCAGGGGCGGCTATACCGTTTGGAACTATCTACCCTCTAGCGGGTCCTGAACTGAAGGCTCTCAAAGAATTTATTGATGAAAGTCTAAGCAAAAAATTAATCCGTCCATCGTCCTCGCCCGCAGGAGCCCCTATATTCTTCGTTAAAAAGAAGGATGGAGCACTACGGCCAGTAGTGAACTACAGGGAGCTTAATAAAGTCATGGTCAAAAATCGTTATCCCCTACCGTTGATCCCAGAACTCCTAGAAAAAGTACAAAGTGCGAAGATCTACACTAAGTTAGATTTACGTGGGGCATATAATTTAGTAGGTATAAAACCTGGGGATGAATGGAAGACAGCTTTTCGTACCCGATACGGACACTTTGAGAGTCTAGTGATGCCCTTCGGACTTTGCAATGCTCCAGCTACTTTCCAGCACCTGGCAAATTTTATTTTCCGAGACCTGTTGGACCAATTCATGGTTGTTTATCTAGATGACATCCTGATCTTTTCAAACTCTGTGGAGGAACATCAGACGCACGTAACATGAGTGCTACAACGTTTAAGGGAGAATTCATTATATATTAAATTAGGAAAATGTGAATTCCATGAAGAAGAGATTCAGTTCTTGGGATGCGTCATTTCACCTCAAGGATTACGGATGGATGATAAGAAAACGCAAGCTATCACCGAGTGGCCTATCCCTAAAAATGTGAAAGAACTTCAGCGTTTTGTGGGGTTCGCCAACTTTTACAGACGTTTTATCAAGAATTTTTCAGAAATCGTGGCACCCATCATGCAACTAACAAAAAAAGGAGCAAAATTCATCTGGACCCCCCAAGCGCAAGAAGCATTCTCTCGTTTAAAAATGAAATTCAGGACAGCTCCCATATTACGCCATCCTGACCCTGAATTGGGTATTATCATCGAGGTGGATGCTTCAGACTGTGCGGTCGGTGCTCTCCTCTCTCAGAGGACAGGGGAAAAGAAGTTGCTGCATCCATGCGCATTTTTCTCACAATGTATGTCTTTAGCCGTAAAGAACTATGACATGGGAAATAAAGAATTGCTCGCCATCATATCAGCATTCAAAGAGTGGAGACATCATCTCCAAGGGGCTGCACAGCAAATTTTGATGTTGACTAGTGTTGAGCGAGCACTAAAATGCTTGGGTGCTCGAAGCTCGGGCCGAGCTCGCCGTGATACTCGGGTGCTCGACCCGAGCAACGAGCCCAATGTTAGTCTATGGGAGACTCGAGCATTTTTGCGGCGGCTCCCCCGGCAGTCTTTTAAAAGCCTAACAAGTGCCCAAAACGATAGTGACAGTGCTCAAATGACATGGGGACAGCATGGCGATAGCCCCAGGAAGCATTTCTGACCCCCAGGTCACTGCTGTCAACAACGTGGTCAGAGGTATTAAGCCACTTTTACAGGCTCAAAATAAAACGTTCAAAAATGAAAGTGAAAGTGCCTTCCTGTGAAAAATGTTAAGGATAGTGTTGAGCGATACCTTCCGATATCAGGAAATATCGTATCGGATTGGATCGGACCGATACCCAAAAAGTATCGGATATCGCCGATTCCGATACAGGAAACCAATGCAAGTCAATGGGACACAAATATCGGAATGAAAATAAACCCTTTATTTCCTTGTAGGTTAATTCTACATGAAGTAAAACAACTAAGAATAATGTAGAATGTATTACGCGAAAAGCCGGCAATTCATCAGCGGCATACACCGGTACCCGACAATTTACAACAGAAAGAATAGAGCTTCACACATAGATTAGATAGATAGAAACATGTCAGTCATATATATATGAAGTACAGTGACAGTGTTGCTTACTGTACTTGTCATTTAATGTAAAGGATTTATTTAAAAAAATAATTGTGCTTTCATGCACTGTCTCTTTAAAAAAGCCGGCCGGCAATTCAGCTGTGGTACCCGACAATTTATAACAGACAGAATAGAGCTTCACACATAGATTAGATAGATAGAAACATGTCAGTCACATATATATGAAGTACAGTGACAGTGTTGCTTACTGTACTTGTCATTTAGTGTAAAGGATTTATTTAAAAATATATTAGTGTTTTCATGCACCGTCTCTTTAAAAAAGCCGGCCGGCAATTCAGCATCTGTACCCGACAAGTTAGAATAGAAGGAATAGAGAATCACACATAGATTATAAAGATAGAAACATGTCAGTCACATATATATGAAGTACAGTGACAGTGTTGATTACTGTACTTGTCATTTAGTGTTAAAATAAAGGATTTATTTAAAAAAAAATTGGCGTGGGGTTCCCCTTAATTTTAGTCTTTAGCGGAGGTTAAGCAGACGGCTGGGGCAGATGTTTGAAGCCTGGGAAGGGGGTAATACCCACGGAGCTTCCCAGGCTACTAATATGCGCCCCCAGCTGAATACCTAGCCTTTACTAGCTATTAAAATGGGGGACCCCCTCAAAAAAATGACGTGGGGTCCCCCCTAATTTAATAGCTAGCAAAGGCTAGGCAGACAGCTGGGGGCTGATATTAATAGCCCAGGAAGGGTGCCATGAATATTGGCCCCCTCCCAGGCTAGAAACACCAGCCGTCAGCCGCCCCAGAAATGGCGCATCCATAGGATGCGCCAATTCTGGCACTTAGCCTCGCTCTTCCCACTGCCCTGTAGTGGTAACAGTGGGGTAATAGGGTTGGGGTTGATGTCAGCTTATAATGCCAGCTGACATCAAGCCCAGGTTAGTAATGGAGAGGCGTCTATAAGACACCCCCATTACTAACCCCATAGTCAAAGTTAAAAAAAAGACCACAAACACCCAGAATAAAGTCCTTTAATTGAAATAAACACACAATTCTTTATTGTTCTAAATTAAACTCTACTTACCATCACGCCCATTCCAGCTGAAGCCAACGATCTCCTGCAATAAAAGAAAAATAATAAAGCAACCTCATCCTTACCTTTCCATGGTTCCCAGGACAGCTCCAGCTCTGCTACATCGAGATGACAGGCTGGACCGCAGCAGAACACTGCCATCCAGCCTGTCATCCCACAGACACTGAGAAGCGCAGGCTTGCTTGCGCTCCTCAGTGTCTCTCTGTGACGGCATCCAGATGAGCCAAGTTCATGTCCAATGAACTCAGCTCACCTCATGCACGTCACTGACAGCATGGGAAAATTCTCCTGCACTCAGCGCTTCAGCGTGAGAATTTTCCCACTCTGTCAGTGACGTGCATGAGGTGAGCTGAGTTCATTGGACATGACCTCACCTCATTCACGTCACTGACAGCGTGGGAAAATTCTCACGCTGAAGCGCTGAGTGCAGGAGAATTTTCCCACGCTGTCAGTGACGTGCATGAGGTGAGCCGAGTTCATTGGACATCACCTCGGCTCATCTTTATGCCGTCACAGAGAGACACTGTGTCTGCGGGATGACAGGCTGGATGGCAGCATTCTGCTGCGGTCCAGCCGGTCATCTCGATGTAGCAGAGCTGAAGCTGTCGTGGGAATCCATTGTGGCAGATACTAAGATCTTGGGAGTAATACATGATGGAGATTTGCTGGAAGATTTGAAAGCAGCATATGAAACAGACTCGTTTCTATCACGTCCATCAGGGATGTGCATCTGTTTTTTAAAAATCAAGTATGGACCGATGGTTGATGACTATATGTGCCAGAAGCAGCTCGGTTAAAAGTTCTACAACTAGTGCACAATTCTAAAGTTGCAGGGCACAAAGGAGTACAGAAAACGCAGGAGTTTTTGTCACGTTTCTTTTGGTGGCCGAACTTTCAAGAAGACGTGAAGAAGTACGTTAATTCCTGTGACATCTGTGCCAGATATAAGACTCCACGTGCATCCCCTATGGGACTATTGCAGCCTCTCGCCATCCCAACACGACCATGGGGATCGATTTCAATGGACTTTATAGTAGACCTACCAGATTCCAAGGGAAAAACATCCATTCTGGTAGTAGTGGATCGACTTACGAAAGCAGCGCATTTGATCCCGTGTTCAGGTCTGCCTTCAGCAAAAGATACAGCTGATCTGATAATTTGCAATGTTTTTAGCCTCCACGGAGTGCCGGATGAAGTCGTCTCAGATCGAGGTGTGCAATTTACATCTAAATTTTGGCGCAGTCTATGCTCAGCGCTAGACATCAAGGTACGATTGTCAACCGCTTACCATCCGCAATCTAACGGTCAGATAGAACGTACAAATCAGACGCTGGAGCAGTATCTTCGTTGTTATATTTGCCATCTGCAAGACGACTGGGTAGATCTGCTGCCATTTGCAGAATTTTCATATAACAATTCACAGAATGCCTCTACGAAACAGACGCCATTTTTTGCAAATCTTGGATATCACCCAAACATCCTTCCCAAGAATCCTGTGGCACCATTAATACCAGCAGTCGCAGAAAGAATCTCTCTTCTACAGCAAAATCTGAATGTTCTGAAAGACACATTAAAGGAAGCTCAGGAGAAATATAAAAAATCTGCCGACAAGTATCGTAGACCTACTCCCACGTTTAGGATTGGAGATCGAGTGTGGTTATCCACTAAGAATTTGAAATTGAAGATTCCTTCTCCTAAATTAGGACAAAAGTTTGTGGGACCATACAAAATCAGTAAGATTGTGAGTCCATTGGCCGTACGTCTACAGCTACCAACATCAATGAAGATTCATCCTGTGTTTCACGTGTCTTTGTTGAAAGCCGCCACAGCCAATCCATTTCCAGAACGATCCCCTCCGCCTCCCGATGCAATTGAAGTGGACGGACAGGAGCAGTTTGTGGTGGAAAAGATCTTGGATTCCCGAATACACAGAAATTGTTTACAATATTTAATCAAATGGCAGGGCTACGACACGGAAGAAAATTCATGGGAACCAGTAGGCAACGTCAATGCTCCCCGTTTGATTAGACAATTTCATCAGCGGTATCCTGCAAAGCCTGGGAAATTGCGTCCAGAGGCCGCCGTTAAGAGGGGAGTATTCGTTAGGATTTGAACCTGTGACCCATTGCTTGCTAGTCTGTTCCTTTGCTGTGGAGCTATTCAGAACTTGTGTAACTCATGCCTGAAACCATATGAACTTCGTCTGGGATAGAGATCATCACCTGCCCTGCTGATTGTTCCCACCCTGATTGAGATTGATTGGACCTGCTATATATACCTGGCCCTGTGCAGCTTCCTGTTGCTGAGTATTGCAGTGCTCAGTCTAACTGAGTGAAGCATTATCTGAGCTCCTGATTTGGAAGGTGTTCTGCTGGCGCCTTCCTGCTTTTTGTGAAAACTCTGCTGTACCTACCTCGAACTTCGATTGCCTAAACGAACCTGGTGCTTGTGTGTGATCCCGGCCGGCCCTGGCTCGGGCGGGCCCCTGCATCTGCTGACATAGTGAACTACCACCGCCATATACTGCATCTCCAGAAGTCATCCCACGGTCAGGTCACCTGTACACATCTGTTCAGGGCACTGACCTCCAGTCCAGTACCGCCAGTAATGTGACACTACAATGACAAACTGTTGGATGCCAACTTTGACCAGCACATGAATGTGGCACCCGTATAGTTTCCTTTCTTGTTGTGGCTTGAGTGTGCGTATGTATGTGTCCTTCCGATGGTGTGACAGACCGATCCGGAGAATCCAGAGTAACAGTGTAGGAAGATCGGCTTCTTCTATTAGGGAAGAAGAACATATTTATCTATCCTGACTCCATTTTCATTTTTGTACCTGCATCTTCTGCTTACCAGAATGGAGTTTGAGCTGGTATGTGTGTGAGATAAGGAGTCTTTTGGAATGTCTTTGTTTAGAAACTCAGAGAAAATATAAGGAAGAAACAAAAGTCAGAAAGCTGGGTGTCAGTAGTGTTAACTTAGCCAATTAGATGTATGTATGCTAATGCCAGCAGATATTTAGAGATAAGCTGAGCCAATTATATTGTTTTAAAGTATGAATACTAATAACCTATATAAACCTAGACCAGAGCATGTAATAAAGTAGATCTAGCCTAATGCTCAAATGTATCATTCGTAGTTCTTCCGTGCATGTATTTGAATTATACAACTTAATTTGGAACAAGCACAACATCTCAGAACGTCTTACATTATGTGGCGACTATATATATATATATACATATATATATACACACAAGCACAATCAGATGTATATATACAGCGGGGGAAATAAGTATTGATCCCTTGCTGTTTTTGTAAGTTTGCCCACTGACAAAGACATGAACAGTCTAGAATTTTAATGGTAGGTTAATTTTAACATTGAGAGATAGAATATCCCCCAAAAAATCAAGAAAATCACATTGTATAAATTAGATAATTTTTTTTTGCATTTTGCTGTGAGAAATAAGTATTTGATGTCTCTGGCAAACAACACTTAATACTTGGTGGCAAAACTCTTGTTGGCAAGCACAGCAGTCAGATGTTTTTTGTAGTTCATGATGAGGGTTGCGCACATGTTGGGTGGAATTTTGGTCCACTTCTCTTTACAGATCCTCTCTAAATCATTACGATTTTGAGCCTGTCACTTGGCAACTCGAAGCTTCAACTCCCTCCATAAGTTTTCTCTGGGATTAAGGTCTGGAGACTGACTAGGCCACTCTATGACCTTAATGTGCTTCTTTTTGAGCTACCCCTTTGTTGTTTTGGCTGTATGTTTTGGGTCATTGTCTTGCTGGAAGCCACGACCCATTTTTAATGTCCTGGTGGAGGGAAGGAGGTTGTCACTCAGAATTTTACGGTACATGGTTCCATCCATTCTCCCATTGATGCGGTGAAGTAGTCCTGTGCCCTTAGCAGAGAAACACCCCCAAAACATAATGTTTCCACCTCTATGCAGGAGTCTTTTATACAATGGCCAACAACGGTTTTGCCACCAAGTATTAAGTGTTGTTGCCAGAGGACTCAAATACTTATTTCTCACTGCAAAATGCAAATACATTTTTCTAAATTATACAATGTGATTTTCTTGATTTTTTTGGGATATTCTATCTCTCAATGTTAAAATTAACCTACCCTTAAAATTATAGACAGTTCATGTCTTTGTAAGAGGGCACACTTTCAAAAACAGCAAGGAATCAAATAATTATTTCCTTCATTGTATGTACTGTATACATAGATATGTATATACACACACACAAATATAAATATATATATATATATATATATATATACACACTCACGTGTATATATATATAAATCTATATATATATTGTAAGGCAGCGCTAGTCATCATACTGGGGAATACTCGCTGCACCGGGTCAAGTAAAGCACACATGCAATGTCTTTCTGGTTTTTCCACAATGCAGCAGTTTATTAGTTGTCATAAACAGCTTATCACACAGTCCAACTCAGTGGCTCGCTGGCATGCACATATAATATCCATGAGCCTCAAGTGGCAGACAGGCCCAATTGGCCCAAGTTACAGCCTTCAGCAAGGTACTAACTTAAATGTCCACAATAAGCAGTGTCTTTACCTTTGACGGCTTACAGCTGCTTCAATCCCTTTGGTTTGCCACCACTGTGGCTTTGCGGCTTCCCAGGTGGGGGTCTCTAGCCGTCCTCCCGTCCAAGGCTACTGGTATGTTTCACACACACAACATCCAGCCTTCGCCTTCCAGGACTCTTGCCTTCCAAGCCAGCTTTCCCTCCAAGGCCACTGGCATCTACACACAGGATCCAGCCTCGACCTTTCAGGCTGCCAGGCTTCACTGTATCATGGTGTACCACATGGGAACAGGCCTCACGCCTAACACACTGTCTCAAGACTACCAGGGTTTATATATCCTGTAGCACACACACACATACACAGACAGGACCTTAGCTGATGTCACAGTCATGTGTTCAGACCTTCTGTGTGCAAAAGGACCTGTGTGATGTCACAGTCATGTGACCAGTCAGTTGAGGGGGAGGTACCTGGTCGGCCAAAACATACCCTGGACCATACAGTAATGCCAAGCAAGGCGCTGCATTACAATATATACACACAGATTTATATGTAGATAGGTGGAGGGGAAGGAAAACTTTATTAACATTTTGGGGGAATAGGGGCATTTATTAAGGACTAGTGTTGAGCCACCCCCGTAGTGTTCGAGTTCGGTTCGGTTCGTCGAACACCCGTGTGTTCGCCGAACTGTTCGTCGAACTGTTCGTCGAACACCTTCGAACACCGTTAAAACCAATGGCAGGCAAACAAAAACACATAGAAACACATAGAAAACACCTTCAAAGGTGTCCAAAAGCTGACAAACTGCTCAGAAGACATAACTAACACATGGAAAAGTGACAAGTACATATAGTCATGCGAAAATAAAAGAGGTGGAGGAGTAAAAGGAGGGGGTGACACAGATATAGGCATGTCATGCCCTTCTAAAATCCAAAAAGTGAGAAGCCGACACGGCCAGTCCGCTCCTGCCCGTGCCACCTCCGTGTCGCCGGGTTTGTGCCAGAGCCGCGGTGAACCCTGACGGCCAGCCCCCCTCTCCCAATACTGGTGCCTGTCCGCTGGTGGGTCGAGCGAGCCCCCCTGTGGTGGAGGCAGCTCTAAGCTTTTTAATTTAAATTGTCTCTCTAATTTGAATGAATACACTTTAAATCCATTTACAAGGATCTATTGGAGGGCAAGTCTCATGCCAGCAGCCGCGGTAATTCCAGCTCCAGTAGCGTCCACTAAAGCTGCTGCAGTTAAAAAGCTTTTATAAGGATCGAGCTCGGCTGTCCACCGCAAGGCATCCTACTGCCAGTCCCAGCCCCTATGCCTTGGGGTGCCTCCTGATGCTCTTCACTAAGTATCCCATGGTCCCGAAGCATTTCCTTTGAAAAAATTAAGTGTCTAAACTACAGGTGGTGCAGCTTGCTTAACAGCCGGGATAATCCGCTTACTAGCAGACACTGCTACTAGGCACAAAGTATTTCCTGGGCTAGATGCAGTTAAAAATTTGTAATTAGATACTCTCGTTGGATGCTGAGAAAGCATTCCATAGAGTCTCCTGGCACGCCATATATGATTCTCTTAAAAAGCTTGGGGTAGGGGTCTAGGGGACCCTTTTATAGCCAAAATCACGGCCCTGTATCGCAATACGTCACCTAGGCTGAAGATAAATGGAACTGTAGCACCCTGAGGGCTCGGTTGCTAAAGACGTATTGCACCTCACCCAGAGGTGTGATATCTCACTCTCAGGTAAGGATGGAGTGTGGATCAGGACCCGACACCTGCATGCATTACACCACATTGCCGTGGGGCAGGGCGACCAATATGCCCCTGAGATGGGCACGACAGTCCCTGTCCCTGGCTGGAGTGGGGGGAGGGAACACTGAGGAAGGGGAACCCTGTAGTGCAGGAGCAGGGAGGAAGCAGTTCCTGGGTGCATTGAGAAGGGAGTATAAAAGGTGGGCACCATCTTAGTTCAGTGCAGAGAAGTCTGAGCAGAAGTGGCAGGGAGCAGGGGCTCTGCATGAGCTCTGCTCCGGAGGCGGGCCTAGTAACAGAGGCCCAGGCCTGCAAGAGGGAGAAGGAAGGAAGAGGAGCGGAGAAGGCTCCAGGAACGAGGAATGAAGGGATCCCAGGGGTGCGGACGGGCGAGTCGCCACCGCACGCCCGAATCCACCTGCGTGGAGGGGTCAGGCCAAAGGGGGAGACCGGTCCCCGAACTAGTGGAGGCAGGAAACGACCCTCAGCTAGAAACCGGAGGCTCTGACATTTTATGTGGCGCAGCCCCTTGCTCCACCCGCTAGGAAGGCACCACATAGGGTCAGGGAAACTGGCGCCAAGTATACCAAGAGGAGGCCCGAGGCAGCCGGACAGAAGTGTTGGTAAGAAAGGCCAGACAAAGGACACACAAAGGGGGTCCTGTGAAGCGCTCCAAAGTTATCTGGGAGTTGTCTGAGCCCCTCACCTGGTGAGCACAGTACGACGTGGGCAGCCGTTACCTGCAGACGTGGTCTGGATAATAAGAACTGTGAGTAAAGGCCCTGAACTGCATCACTGACTCCGTGTCATTACTGCTGCTGCCCTGCACCATCACCCCCATCCTCCGCATACACTACCCTGAGGCTATACTCCTCCCGTGGGGAGTTATGCTACGCTCTGCTGCACCCACAACACCAGCCTCAGTGGTCTGCCCTGTAGCGGCGGTTCACTCTGACCGCAATCCACGGGTGGCGTAGTCGGACATTTAAACATGAAAACCACATAAATAGTTCCGCCACTGGTTTGACCGCCCTGAGCCACGGAACTGGGTCGCCGCCACGAAGACTACAACCACCAGCATCCACCAAAAAGGGTCCGGCTCCGGGTGTCCCAAGGCCCAGGGGGTGCGTCAGAACATTTTCATCACCTTTCACAATCACCAATGGGACAAGGCAGTGATGTCCTCTGTCCCCTCTCTTATACATCCTAGTGACGGAGCACCTGCTCTCATCAATTCGCCATAACCCCAATATTAGGTGGATTGAGGTGGGAGGCACCGAGTACAAGTGCTCTCTATTTGCTGATGATGTCCTAGTATATATCACTCAATCACATATATCCATCCATGCTGTTATGGCTGAAATAGATCACTTTGTTACATGGTAAAATTTTAAAATCAATGCAGCGAAGTCTGAGGCCCTCGATGTCTCCCTCCCCAAATCCATATAGGATTCCATCCAGTCCAACTTTCCCTTTGCCTGGCCCTCACAGGGTATCAAATACTTAGGAATTCCTATTCATAGAGACCTCTCCCATCTATGTTATCTTAATTTTGGGCCCTTTATTGAAGAACTCCATACAGACCACGGTTGGCAAGTTAGAACTGTAAGATTCACTACGTGAACCACTGGTGTTTTGTGGAAAAGCACATGTACACTGCGTTCCAAATTATTATACAAAAAGTGTTTAGGAGTGATAAGGGAAGAATTTGTTTGTTTGTCAGTTAAACTCATTGATGGTGATGTGTGTCAGGGCTCTTTATATCACTGTAAGCAATTGCAGACACCTGTGCTAATTAGTTTGGCAGGTGTGTCCAATGAAAGGCAAGACTACTTAAGAAGGCTCTCTCACATTATTAAGCAGCCTACATTTTCTGCCAAAATGGGAAAGAAAAAGGATGTGTCGGCTGCTGAGAAGCAACAAATTGTGGAGTGTTTAGGTCAAGGCATGACTACAATCAACATTGTGCGATGATCAGGATGAAGTGTCTTGGCAATCAAGAAGTATGTAGCTGATTCACAGTACACACGTGTGCGTGCTGATAAGGGCAAATTGAGGACTCTTTCCTACAGGCAATTACGTCAGGTTGAAAGAGCAGCGGCAAAAAAGCCTTGTCATAGCAGCAGACAAGTTTTTGAAGCTGCTTGTGCCTCCAACGTCCCCCGAACAACAAGATGCAGGGTCCTTCAGAGGTTTGCAGCTGTGCATGCGCCATCCTGTCGACCTCCTCTATCCACTTCACACAAGCAGAAACGGCTCCAGTGGGCCAAACATTACATGAAGACTGATTTCAAAACTGTTTTGTTCACGGATGAGTGCCGTGCAGCGCTCGATGGTCCAGATGGATGGAGTGGAGGATGGCTGGTTGATGGACACCCCACGCAAACACGGCTACAGCGCCAACAAGGAGGAGGTGGAGTAATGTTTTGGGCTGGAATCATGGGGAGAGAGATTGTCGGCCCCTTTAGGAACCCTGAAGGCTCTAAAGATGAACTCCATAATGTATGTGGATTTTCTCAAACAGCACTTCCTGCCATGGTTCAAGAAGAAGAACCGTGTATTTCACAGCAAGATCATTTTTCTGCATGATAATGCACCATCTCATGCTGCACATAAAACATCTGCATCTCTGGCTGATATGGGCATAAAAGGGGACAAACTTATGGTGTGACCCCCATGCTCCCCTGACCTCTACCCCATTCAGAGCCTTTGGAGCATCATTAAAAGGAGTGTCTATGATGGCGGGAGGCAGTTCACATCTAAGCAACATCTCTGGGAGGGTATTCTGTCCTCATGCAAAACAATTGAAGCAGAAACCATCCAAAACCTGACAAATTCAATGGACGAGAGAGTTCAGAAGCTTCTTTCGAACAAGGGGTCCTATGTGAAAATGTAACATCACCTAGAATAAAGTTTTGAGTTGAAAACTGTTTGATTTCAGTTTCTAACAACCTGCTAATGCTTATAATTTCAAAAATGACCATTTTTTTGGTCTTTATTAAAATGAAAAGGTTGATCGAAAAGTTTGGGGGATCTAAGAGTGTGGCAACCCAGTAGTCATGATTACTTCGAATTCTGACAATATGAGGGTCATGCTGCAGGTAGTGCAGCAAGAAGGCACTTATGTGCCTTGCGCATCTCGGAGCCCCAAAATTATTTTCCGGGCTAGATGCAGCTAAAAATTATTTTTAATTTTAAATCTGGTGAAGCTTTAGTATAGATGGCCTAATAGGATCAGTGCTGCACACTGCTACAAAGCCCAAATTATTTTCCAGTCAAGATACAGATAAACATGATTAGTAATTTGAAAGCTTAAAACGGTTGGTAGGGTGATTTTAACCAATCATCAAGCTTTTACTCTCCCCAGGATGACACAGGGGTAGAAAAGTCGTTTCGGATCCATGATTTGTTCATCTTTATGAACGTGAGTCTGTCTACATTATCAGTGGAGAGCCGCGTGCGCTTATCTGTCAGCACACCACCAGCAGCGC
Organism: Phyllobates terribilis; assembly: GCF_046119375.1. Lineage (NCBI taxonomy): Eukaryota > Metazoa > Chordata > Amphibia > Anura > Dendrobatidae > Phyllobates > Phyllobates terribilis. Next base: position 300,696,825 of record NW_027362771.1, read on the forward strand.
TGAACACACGTTCAGACAGAACGCTGGCTGCGGGGCATGACAAGATCTCCAAGGCGTAAGTGGCTAGCTCCGGCCATTTATCCAGATTGGAAGCCCAAAAAGAGCAAGGGTCCAGTGACACAGTCGTGGCTTCAATGTTTACTTGGAGATACTCCTGTACCATCGTCTCTAGGCGTTGACTATGTGTCAGACTTCTTGTCTCCTGTGGCCTTGCAAAGGATGGGCTAAAAAAGTGGTGAAATGATTCCGCAAAATTGATGTTACCAGCAGATACTGTGGTTCTGTTACGGTTTGAGTGCTGAACACTTGACGGTCCCACGGTTGGCAAGTTGGAACTGTGAGATTCACTACGTGCACCACTGGTATTTTGTGGAAAAGCACATGTAAGATTCTGCAACAGTCTCTGCTGATACTCCTGCATGCGTGCATCCCTTTCTATGGCAGGAATAATTTCTGCAAATTTACTTTTGTACCGGGGATCTAACAGTGTGGCAACCCAGTAGTCAGGATTATTTCTAATTCTCACAATTCGAGGGTCATGTTGCAGGTAGTGCAGCAAGAAGGCACTCATGTGTGTTGCGCATCCAGGAGCACCAAGTCCCTGTTGTGTTGGTGGCGAGGTAACAATCATGCTTCCTTCCTCTGTCCTCTCCCCCCAACCTCGCACAACAGAAATGTGATCAAGGTCTCCCTCATCTGATGAGTCTTCCATCAGTTCGTCCTCCACTTCTTCCTGGGCTCCTGCACCTTCCTCACTAGTTTGGCTGCTACCATGCGCCCTGGTAAAACCATCTCCCCCACCCTCACATGCCTGCCGCCTTGGTGCTGCCGACCGTCTGGACCTTGCAGATGTTAGCCCTTCCGCATACAACTCCTCCTCCTCTACTTCCTCCACCTCCTCTTGTGCCACCACCTGACTCCGAATTCTGTTTAACATGTGCTCCAGCATGTAAATCACCGGAATAGTCATGCTGATAATGGCATCGTCAGCACTAAACATCTTCGTCGCCATTTCAAAACTGTGCAGAAGGGTGCATAGGTCCCTGATCTGAGACCACTCCTCCAGCGTGATTTGCCCCACCTCTCAATCTCGTTGGCCCAGGCTATACGTCAGAACGTATTGCACCAGGGCTTGTCGGTGCTGCCACAGTCGCTGCAACATGTGCAGAGTTGAATTCCACCGGGTAGGCACATCGCATTTTAGCCGGTGAAGTGGCAGGCCCAACGACTTCTGTAGAGATGTAAGTCGCTGAGCTGCGGGATGCGAACGGCGGAAGTGAGCACACAGCGACCGTGCCCTCTGCAGAAGGCCATCTAGTCTGGGATAGTGGGCTAAAAATTGCTGGACAACCAGGTTCAACACGTGAGCCATACAAGGCACGTGTGTGACATTGCCCCGGCGAAGGGCCGCACCCAGGTTTGCAGCATTGTCGCACACGGCCTTCCCTGGTTTCAGGTCCAGTGGAGACAACCATTCATGAAATTGGTTCTCCAGAGCTGACCACAACTCCTCAGCTGTGTGACTCACATTTCCCAGACATTTCAATGTAAAAACCGCCTGATGACGTTGAGCCCTACTGCCAGCATAGTAAGGAGGTGTGCAGGATCCCTTCTGCGCAGTTAGAAAGCTTGTGGCATGACCAGACAGGCTTTGGGTGCAGGTGGAAGACCGAGAGGAGGTTGAGGAGGCAGAAGCAGTGGAGGAACTTTGACATAAAGAGGATTGACGCACAACTCGTGGGGACGGCAAGACTTGGACAGCAGCCCCTTGTCCTGCTGTCACCATAGTTACCCAGTGCCCAGTCAGCGACATGTAACGCCCCTGTCCATGCCTACTCGTCCAAGTGTCTGTGGTGAAATGCACCCTGTCACACACAGAGTTTCTCAAAGAAGCGGTGATGTTATGTGCGACATGCTGGTGGAGCGCAGGCACACCTTTCTTTGAGAAGTAGTGCCGACTGGGCATCTGGTACTGGGGCACTGCGACGGACATAAGGTCTCGAAAATCCTCTGTGTCCACCAGGCGGAAAGGCAGCATTTCTGTAGCCAAGAGCTTGCAGATGGTGAAATTCAACCTCTTAGCTTTCTCATGGCTAGGAGGAAATGGTCTTTTACTTGTCCACATCTGAGGGACCGAGGGCTGGCTATTGTGCTTAGACGGGGTTGATAAGGGTGTCCCCGGCAAACTGCCGGTCTGTGAGGAAGATGCAGGCGGACATGTTAGGTTGCCTTGATCCAAAGGTGGTGCTATCGATGTCGGACCGCGCTCAACACCAGCTGGTGTTACCACCTCCAAAGAAAATGATGACCTGCCAATCACGCTGGCTGTTGCGGGTAAAGAGGTGGCAGGTCTGCGCCCCAAAACAGGTGTGACTGCTGTCCCCCCAGTCACAGAGGATGAAGAGGCCGCGGATGCACAAGATATGGCAGACGGCGATTGGCCCGGCCGGCTAGGCCGCATTGTAGCACACTGAGCTTCCCACTGCAACTTATGCTTCATGTCCATGTGCCGGTTCATGCATGAAGTACTCAAACTATGTATTTTTTGGCCTCTACTTAGCTTTTGCTGACAAATGTTACAGATAACACGAGTTGGGTCATCTTTATCGATCTGAAAAAATGCCCAGGCTATGCAAGGCTTAGCACCCATGCGACCTGAAGAGCCACCACGACTTGTGGTGAGAGGCAGAGTTGTGTTTGAGGATGCAGTTGTTGACGTGCTTCCAGTACTACGTCTCTGTCCAGGAAGGCGCAACCTGACCTCGTCGTCACTAGCATCTTCCTCCACCTCCTCTGCTGACCTCATCTCTTGGCTGACTGTGGGTTGACAGTAAGTGGGATCTCCGACCTCATCATCATCACCCTGTGCGTTATCACACCCGTCGTCCTCAGAGCCAACCTGTTCCTGCCCTGACAAAAAACTAAAGTTGTCGCTCCAATCAGGTATTTGAGTCTTATCATCGTCTTCCTCATTGTCTCCACCAACAGGAGTTACAGTTTGGGAATGAGGGTCTACATTATGGTCAGAACCTTCTGCGTCTGGTCCTGGATCCGACTCATAAAGATTCTGGGCATCAGTGCAGATCATTTCCTCGTCTGGATTCACAGAAGCGCTGGAGTCGACCTCTGATTCCTAGGCTATAGTATGAGTAAACAGCTCTGCAGACTCAACCATCTGTTCTACCTCACACTCAGACGGGCAGGTGGAGATTTGGGAGCTGTGAGGAAGCAAGTGCGATTTGGGTGACACCTTTGAGGACTGGAGTATTTGTGATGTTGAAGTTGATGTGGAGGAGAGCCCACTTAAAGGAGCACTTGATATCCGTTGAAGCACCTGCTGTTTTTGTGCTTCATCTGGAATTTGTAGCGATTGGCGTGGCCGTAAGAAAGGGATCTTATCACATTGTCCGCTAAAAGAAGTAGACATTTTAGTTTGGCTGGAAGATGGTCTTTCTTCTGCACCTACCCCACGGACACAACCTTTTTTCCCCTTCCCAACACGCCTATTCCCCTTTCCACCAGCAGCAGGCCTTTTTCCACTCATTTTGGTGGTTAACTAATTCACAACTCTGGAGTTGTTTGCACAAAAAAACAATGGATGGTAACCGAGCAGAGCTGAGTGGCCAAACTGTGGTATTAGGCCAAAACTATTGGCTGGGTTAGATGCAGAAAAAAATTATTTTAAATTTGCAACCTGATGGAGGTCAGTATAGATGGACTAATAGACCAAGTCCCACACACCGCTAGAAGCCCAAATATTTTTTCAGAGCTAGATGCAGAAAATTTTTTTATTCAATTTGCAACCTGATGGAGGTCAGTATAGATGGACTAATAGACCAAGTCCCACACACTGCTAGAAGCCCAAATATTTTTTCAGAGCTAGATGCAGAAAAAAATTATTTTTAATTTGCAACCTGATGGAGGTCAGTATAGATGGACTAATAGACCAAGTCCCACACACTGCTAGAAGCCCAAATATTTTTTCAGAGCTAGATGCAGAAAAAAATTATTTTTAATTTGCAACCTGATGGAGGTCAGTATAGATGGACTAATAGACCAAGTCCCACACACCGCTAGAAGCCCAAATATTTTTTCAGAGCTAGATGCAGAAAAAAATTATTTTTAATTTGCAACCTGATGTAGGTCAGTATAGATGGACTTATAGACCAAGTCCCACACACTGCTAGAAGCCCAAATATTTTTTCAGAGCTAGATGCAGAAAAAAATTATTTTTAATTTGCAACCTGATGGAGGTCAGTATAGATGGACTAATAGACCAAGTCCCACACACCGCTAGAAGCCCAAATATTTTTTCAGAGCTAGATGCAGAAAAAAATTATTTTTAATTTGCAACCTGATGGAGGTCAGTATAGATGGACTAATAGACCAAGTCCCACACACTGCTAGAAGCCCAAATATTTTTTCAGAGCTAGATGCAGAAAAAAATTATTTTTAATTTGCAGCCTGATGGAGGTCAGTATAGATGGACTAATAGACCAAGTCCCACACACTGCTAGAAGCCCAAATATTTTTTCAGAGCTAGATGCAGAAAAAAATTATTTTTAATTTGCAACCTGATGGAGGTCAGTATAGATGGACTAATAGACCAAGTCCCACACACCGCTAGAAGCCCAAATATTTTTTCAGAGCTAGATGCAGAAAAAAATTATTTTTAATTTGCAACCTGATGGAGGTCAGTATAGATGGACTAATAGACCAAGTCCCACACACCGCTAGAAGCCCAAATATTTTTTCAGAGCTAGATGCAGAAAAAAATTATTTTTAATTTGCAACCTGATGTAGGTCAGTATAGATGGACTAATAGACCAAGTCCCACACACTGCTAGAAGCCCAAATATTTTTTCAGAGGTAGATGCAGAAAAAAATTATTTTTAATTTGCAACCTGATTGAGGTCAGTATAGATGGACTAATAGACCAAGTCCCACACACCGCTAGAAGCCCAAATATTTTTTCAGAGCTAGATGCAGAAAAAAATTATATTCAGTTTGCAACCTGATGGAGGTCAGTATAGATGGACTAATAGAATGATGCTATGCCCAAAAGATTTTACTTCACTAGGTGCAGTAAAAAAATTGGTATTCTATACACAGGTGTTATATCTTGCAACACAGATAGGCTACTCCACTGACTAACACACTCTGCAATAGGCCAAAAAGGATTAGCTTTGCTAGATTCAGCCAAATGCTGTGAAAAAAACTTGCACAGCACTGGCACAGACCTGCCTGGCAAAAACTGATAGGAACTCATGTAACCTAGTCCTGAAAAGGACTCCAATTACAATTAGTCTTTACTCCCACAACCTGTCTATTTAAGAGCACAGACCTCCCTGATAAAAGTCGTAGGAAATGCTGTAACCTAGTCCTTAAAAGGACTGCAATCACAACTATTCCCTACTCCCAAGCTATCTGTATATTTGTGCGAAAATTGGCTTGAAATTAACAAGGTATAGCGCACACAGCAACAGCGGTGCCGTCTAACACGCAGCTGCAGCAGTGAGAAAATGGTGGCGACGGGGAAAATGGCTTGGTCTTATAGGGCAAGGACATGTGACATACACTGCCAATCACACATGCCCTTGCTTGTGTGAAAAAAAGCACTTCGCTCCGTGTGTGCGCTGCTGATAGGCTGACAGATTGCACCTCCCCACTGCAAATGCGGGAAAGAGAAAAAAAAATGGAGATCTTCATTGTTCCTGCAGAGATCCATCCCCTGCCCCTCCCCCCGCCCCGCTGTACACTCAAACTGCGTATTAACATTAATTTTCATCATTACTGAGAAAAAATCCAGTTATGATTTTGGTGCACGAACAGTTATCGAACATAACCTCGAACAGCCGAATTTTTCTCAAATTGTTCGTGTTCGCCAAACGGCTCGAACACCGCCCAAAACAGCTTGAATTTGAGATTGGCGAACAGTTCGAGTAGAACAACGCTCATCTCTATTAAGGACTCTAACCCTTTGAATAATGGTGGAAGCGCTGAGGTGGTGACTCTATGGCCAGAAATGCTCGTAATTGTGGTGTGAAACGTACAGCGTGCTCACAATTACATTCACTCCTCACACTGTGCCACTGTAATGCGCAGCAGCTCCTGCCCATGCGTACTGACCCAGTGAAGCTGTGACCGCAATATAGCTTGACTGCGCACACGCGGGGAGCCACAGGTCATAGCGCGTGAACAGCGAAGCTGGTAACCATACAGCCTCGCTGCGCACATGCGGCAACCAGCGGCAAGACATATAGAAATGCGCATGCGTCCCACAATAATAGCGCTTTGCCTGGAGCAATATTCAAATACGTGGGCGGTGCCAGGAGTGACTGAATGCTGCGCCCGCCCATGACTGAATAGCAGAATCACACCCCTATGACTGAAAATGAGCAGGTAGGATCTAAGTACATAAAATCATTATAATACCACCAATTTTAATGAAAAAAGCTTGTTAGTGATACACATTGCATCACTACCAAAGCAATGGGGGCAGTGTAAATAGTAGCTAGGACATGACAGGTTCTCTTTAACCCTTCTAACTTCCTAACAAAAAAAATGTTGTTGCAAAAATAGTGCTGATGTAAAGTAGACATGTGGGAAATGTTATTTATTACCTATTTTGTTTGACATATCTCTCTGATTTAAGGGCATAAAAATTGCTACATTTTCAAAACTTTCATTTTTTCACAAATAAATGCAAGTCATATCGAAGAAATTTTACCACTATCATGAAGTACAATATGTCATGAAAAAAACAGTCTCAGAATCAGTGGGATCCATTGAAGCCTTCTAGAGTTATAACCTCATAAAATGACACTGGTAAGAATTGTAAAAATTGGCCTGGTTATTAAGAACATAATTGGCCCCGTCACTAAGGGGTTAAACTTCTAATTCTCTGTCACTGTGCCAGTTATTGTAATACACTTTGAATATTAACCTTGTATGGTATTTAGATTAAAGTTCTGTGCTCTGACCTGTGGTGCACAAGGGCTGACAAAGGGAGTGATCAAATTCCATACTTTCTTTTGTCACTTTACTGACAGCGGCAACTGAGGGGTTAAATTGCTCTAATTGGAGTTTTGTCTGATGCCAGCACATTTAGCAGGAGCTGAACTGTGTATAACATCTGTGTAAAACACATGTCACGGGCACAATTTCTGAGCCCTTGCCACCCATCTGTCGTTACTGTACATCGGATTGTGGAAATTTACCTGCAATGTTGACATACAGTTATGACATTTTGTGGCAGGGGGTTAAAGATTAAATTTGAGAATTGCATAATCAGCATATATAACTGGATAAGACTACATGCTGATTGATGAATATGTCAAAGCTACAAGCCCCTTCACATAGTTATCTTTCTCCTTTCTAAATCGATTCCAATACAGTAGTATTCCAGTGCTTAGCAATCCCCCTCTGATAATGGTAGATGATCCATTAGTTGTTCATGTCATTTCACTTCCCTACCACTGCGTTAACATTGATGGCTTATCTTTAGGATAGGTCATCAATTTCTGACCTGTGGGGCCATCCCTGATGATCAGCTGCTCCTGATGTCCAGGGCAGCCGCAATTGCTCAGTTACAGAGCTACATAGCGCAGCTCTATCAACAGAATATTGGCCGTGGCTGAGTGCTGCACATTCTACCCCCAATTGATTTGAATAGGTGGAGGATGTGCAGTACCCAGCTACAGCCGCTATTCTATTGACGGAGCTGAGAAGCTCTGTAACTGAGCAATTTCTGCCGCCTACACCCGGAACAGCTGATCGGCGGGGATGCCGGGTGTCGCACCCTCGCCAATCAGATATTGATGACCTATCCTAAGGATAGGCCATTAATGTTAACATCCCTGACAACCCCTTTAAGCTATAGGCTACTCGATCTCCATAGACATGAAAAAGTAAGGTATGACAAGCATTAAAGAAATATTGCAAAGAAAAATATGGTTAAATATGCTAAGAAGAAAATATTGTCCGAAAATGCAGTTATCTTATTATACTTTACTATTAGATTAAAAGTAAACTTCGACCTTATAGCATTTTACTGTTTAGTAAAGCAATCATGTAGCATATGCAGATGACACTAAAGAAAGGATTTATTGCTAATTAAAACTGAATGTATTAAACCCAAGATTTACAGTCTTATGATTAGAGATCAGCAGCATGAGTTACACAGTAAAGGTTTCCCTATTGCTCTAAGACTAGAATTATGCATTGTCTTGCAATGTAATTCAACCACAAATATTTTAAGAGCATAACATCTCTTTTGATATGACATTGGTTCCTATCATTATCAAAGACACTGAGTAATGAAAATGTGCCCAAGGTTAATTTGTCTAAACCCACTCATTACCAATCAAGTTCTACCTTTCATTTTACAAGACGTCTGCTGACTTCATTATGAAGCTTTTTGCTAATTAAGATGTAAGATACAGTTCCTTCTGATTTATAATTAACTGTGCAAATTACAAATTATTACACTGGTATTTGGCAGGACACCAAGGATTGGATGATCCACGAAGGCATTTTTACAATAATATTTACTGAATTGCAAGTTGCCAAATCTGCAAATTTAAACAGCTCCCACGATAAAAACCTTTATAGATAAACCACAGAAACAACTATTTTATAGAGCTGATATAAATGCAAATTGCTGTCATAAAAAGATTGTAAAAACAATACATTGAGTAAATGAAATTAAAAGTTACAGGATTTCTGCTAATAATCAGACCCTTAGAGGGTGTTTGTCAGATTGTGTTTGGCCAGCGAAGTTACAGAATTGGGTACGGAACTTTAAGACAAATAAAAACATATCTGTGTAGCTTTAATCCCAGCAAGTGCTCCATCTCTTCTCTTTAAAACCCACTTATTGCACTTCATTTGGCCTTACCAAATGGCTGCAGGATTGTGGCAGATCATTGTGGTCTTTTCTGAAAACTTGCACATGCTGCCCGTTTTCCCAACTAGTGATGAGCGAACGTGCTCGCCACTGCTCGGTACTCGCCCAAGCTCGGCGCTCGGCGAGTATTTCCGGTTTGCTCAGGCGGGAACTTGGGTCCCCTCCCTGCATGTTTGGTGCTCTTTAGAGAACCAATGAACATCCAGGGATTGCCTGCCATGCACTGTAATGCCGTAGCCATGATGGATGTAGCATTACAGTGATTGGCTGGCCGTACCGTGTCATCAGGAGACTGGCGCCGCTATGCTCGTCACAGTCTACCCCGGAACCAGAACCATACTGTATATATACAGTATATACATATATATATATATATATATATATATATATACAGTACAGACCAAAAGTTTGGACACACCTTCTCATTTAAAGATTTTCTCCGCTCCGAGCCCGGCGTCCTCCTCCCACTCTGCTGGCAGCGTGCGCTCCTTCCCGGCCACGGTGCTTAGGGCGCGCGCGCGCTCCCCCCCTCTTAAAGGGGCCGCGCGCGCCGTCCTAAGGAGTCCCCGGCCAATGGCCGGAGGACTTTACCATATATAAGGCACCTCCTCCAAAATGGAGGTGCCCGAGCAATGTTGTTGCACTGTTCACTACTCTGCTTCAGCCCTCAGGTCCTGTTTCCAGTTACCTGCCAGTTACCTGCCAGTTTCCTGCCAGTTTGCTGTCTGATTCCTGCCTGTTATCCGCTTACCTGCTTGCTAGCCTGAGGTCCGACGGTCTGCCTTCCGACATCTGTCAGTCTGTCTATGGACCAGCTTGCCCGCTCACCTGGGAGCGCTCATCTGCTACCTGCCTGTTAGCCTACCTGGAGGCTCCGCCGTCACGTGCTGTGACCACCTGCCAGTCCAGAGACTCTTGCCCGCTCACCTGGGAGCGCTCATCTGCTACCTGCCTGTTAGCCTACCTGGAGGCTCCGCCGTCACATGCTGTGACCACCTGCTTATCCAGAGACTCTCGCCTGCTCACCTGGGAGCACACATCTGCCATCTGCCTGCTAGCCTACCTGGAGGCTCAGCCGTCACAGGTCGTACCTACCCTTTACCCAGAGACTGTCCAGGTCACTTGCCGTGACCTTCTGCCCATTCACCCAGAGACTGCCCCGGTCACTTGCCGTGACCTCCTGCCCGTTCACCCAGAGACTGTCCCGGTCACTTGCCGTGACCTCCTGCCCGTTCACCCAGAGACTGCCCCGGTCACTTGCTGTGACCTCCTGCCCGTTTATCCAGAGATTGTCACGGTCACCTGCTGTGACTACCTGCCTGTCTTCCCTGGTCGCCACCCGCTTCCTTACAAGGACCGCCCCCTTGTATAAGTTGCTCAGAGGTTCCGCCTCCCAGACCCGTTACAGTTTGCTCGGGCCATGGAACCCGGTGGCACCCAAGCTCCCTCGCTCTCGGACCTTTGTCATGAACTGTCCCGTCAGAGGTCCCAACAGGAGTCCATCCTGAGTCACCTGCGGAATGTCAATTCTCGCCTGGACACTCTGACTGCTCCACCAGCAACCACCGCTAGTGTCTTGACTCGCAACCCGGCAGCTCCGCTGCCCACCAATACTATGGTATCCTGCTCCGGACCCCGGCTTTCTGCACCTCCTCGCTTCGGAGGCGACTCCGCTCTGGCTCGGGGCTTCATAAACCAGTGCACCCTGCACTTTGAACTCCTGTCCCACCAGTTTAACTCCGACCGGGCCAAAGTAGCCTTCATCATGTCCCATCTCACGGGGGAGGCACTGGCTTGGCTAAATCCTCTATGGAAGAGAGGAGACCCCCTGGTGTCCGACTTGCCTGCCTTTCTCATGGCTTTCCGGAAAGTCTTCGACGAACCCAGACGGAAGACCTCATCTGCATCGTCTCTGCTACGCCTCCATCAGGGAAGTCTCACCGTGGGCCAATATGCCATACGGTTCCGTACCCTTGCCTCAGAGCTGGCCTGGGATAACGACGCTCTGGTGTCTGTCTTCTGGGAGGGTCTGTCTGGCCGTATTAAAGATGAACTCGCCGGTCGGGACATTCCTACCACTCTCGATGACTTAATAACTCTTGCCACCCGGATTGACCTACGGTTCCAGGAGCGTGACAAAGAGGTCACCCGTGAGAGGAGGTTTCCACGTCTAGCTCCTACCTTCCAGAAACCCGTCACTCCCTCCGTTTCTCCCCAGGTACACTCTCCTGAGCCTATGCAGGTCGACCAGACCAAGATGGTCAAAACCCGTCAGGACTTACGCCGTGCCGAGGGGAGCTGCTTCTACTGTGGCAGCAAGGAGCAACGGATCCGTACCTGCCCGGAGAGGTCGGGAAACGCCTGTGTCTAGGTTCGCTCAGAGAGGTCGACCTAGACAAGAATAAATCCTCTCCATCTCTGCTGCTGTCAGTCTCAATTATCTGCCGGGAGAACCGTTTTTTCAAACTAGCCCAACTTGACTCTGGAGCAGCCGGGAATCTTATTTCAGAGTCCCTGGTAGAAAAACACCGCATTCCCACCAAACCTCTGGCTGTACCCCTATCTGTCGCTGCCGTGGATGGGGGCCTCTTACCACGTCCCATGCAACTCATCACTAGTGTTGAGCCACCCCCGTAGTGTTCGAGTTCGGTTCGGTTCGTCGAACACCCGTGTGTTCGCCGAACTGTTCGTCGAACTGTTCGTCAAACACCTTCGAACACCGTTAAAACCAATGGCAGGCAAACAAAAACACATAGAAACACATAGAAAACACCTTCAAAGGTGTCCAAAAGCTGACAAACTGCTCAGAAGGCACAACTAACACATGGAAAAGTGACAAGTACATATAGTCATGCGAAAAGAAAAGAGGTGGAGGAGTAAAAGGAGGGGGAGACACAGATATAGGCATGTCATGCCCTTCTAAAATCCAAAAAGTGAGAAGCCGAGACGGCCAGTCCGCTCCTGCCCGTGCCACCTCCGTGTCGCCGGGTTTGTGCCAGAGCCGCGGTGAACCCTGACGGCCAGCCCCCTTCTCCCAATACTGGTGCCTGTCCGCTGGTGGGTCGAGAGAGCCCCCCTGTGGTGGAGGCAGCTCTAAGCTTTTTAATTTAAATTGTCCCTCTAATTTGAATGAATACACTTTAAATCCATTTACAAGGATCTATTGGAGGGCAAGTCTCATGCCAGCAGCCGCGTAATTCCAGCTCCAGTAGCGTCCACTAAAGCTGCTGTAGTTAAAAAGCTTTTATAAGGATCGAGCTCGGCTGTCCACCGCAAGGCATCCTAGTGCCAGTCCCAGCCCCTATGCCTTGGGGTGCCTCCTGATGCTCTTCACTGAGTATCCCGTGGTCCCGAAGCATTTCCTTTGAAAAAATTAAGTGTCCAAACTACAGGTGGTGTAGCTTGCTTAACAGCCGGGATAATCCGCTGACTAGCAGACACTGCTACTAGGCACAAAGTATTTCCTGGGCTAGATGCAGTTAAAAATTTGTAAGTAGATACTCTCGTTAGATGCTGAGAAAGCATTCCATAGAGTCTCCTGGCACGCCATATATGATTCTCTTAAAAAGCTTGGGGTAGGGGTCTAGGGGACCCTTTTATAGCCAAAATCACGGCCCTGTATCACAATACGTCACCTAGGCTGAAGATAAATGGAACTGTAGCACCGAGGGCTCGGTTGCTACAGACGTATTGCACCTCACCCAGAGGTGTGATATCTCAATCTCAGATAAGGATGGAGTGTGGATCAGGACCCGACACCTGCATGCATTACACCACATTGCCGTGGGGCAGGGCGACCAATATGCCCCTGAGATGGGCACGACAGTCCCTGTCCCTGGCTGGAGTGGGGGGAGGGAACACTGAGGAAGGGGAACCCTGCAGTGCAGGAGCAGGGAGGAAGCAGTTCCTGGGTGCATTGAGAAGGGAGTATAAAAGGTGGGCACCATCTTAGTTCAGTGCAGAGAAGTCTGAGCAGAAGTGGCAGGGAGCAGGGGCTCTGCTCCGGAGGCGGGCCTAGTAACAGAGGCCCAGGCCTGCAAGAGGGAGAAGGAAGGAAGAGGAGCGGAGAAGGCTCCAGGAACGAGGAATGAAGGGATCCCAGGGGTGCGGACGGGCGAGTCGCCACCGCACGCCCGAATCCACCTGCGTGGAGGGGTCAGGCCAAAGGGGGAGACCGGTCCCCGAACTAGTGGAGGCAGGAAACGACCCTCAGCTAGAAACCGGAGGCTCTGACATTTTATGTGGCGCAGCCCCTTGCTCCACCCGCTAGGAAGGCACCACATAGGGTCAGGGAAACTGGCGCCAAGTTTACCAAGAGGAGGCCCGAGGCAGCCGGACAGAAGTGTTGGTAAGAAAGGCCAGACAAAGGACACACAAAGGGGGTCCTGTGAAGCGCTCCAAAGTTATCTGGGAGTTGTCTGAGCCCCTCACCTGGTGAGCACAGTACGACGTGGGCAGCCGTTACCTGCAGACGTGGTCTGGATAATAAGAACTGTGAGTAAAGGCCCTGAACTGCATCACTGACTCCGTGTCGTTACTGCTGCTGCCCTGCACCATCACCCCCATCCTCCGCATACACTGCCCTGAGGCTATACTCCTCCCGTGGGGAGTTATGCTACGCTCTGCTGCACCCACAACACCAGCCTTAGCGATCTGCCCTGTAGCGGCGGTTCACTCTGACCGCAATCCACGGGTGGCGTAGTCGAACATTTAAACATCAAAACCACATAAATAGTTCCGCCACTGGTTTGACCGCCCTGAGCCACGGAACCGGATCGCCGCCACGAAGACTACAACCACCAGCATCCACCAAAAAGGGTCCGGCTCCGGGTGTCCCAAGGCCCAGGGGGTGCGTCAGAACATTTTCATCACCTTTCACAATCACCAATGGGACAAGGCAGGGATGTCCTCTGTCCCCTCTCTTATACATCCTAGTGACGGAGCACCTGCTCTCATCAATTCGCCATAACCCCAATATTAGGTGGATTGAGGTGGGAGGCACCGAGTACAAGTGCTCTCTATTTGCTGATGATGTCCTAGTATATATCACTCAATCACATATATCCATCCCTGCTGTTATGGCTGAAATAGATCACTTTGTTACATGGTAAAATTTTAAAATCAATGCAGCGAAGTCTGAGGCCCTCGATGTCTCCCTCCCTAAATCCATATAGGATTCCATCCAGTCCAACTTTCCCTTTGCCTGGCCCTCACAGGGTATCAAATACTTAGGAATTCCTATTCATAGAGACCTCTCCCATCTATGTTATCTTAATTTTGGGCCCTTTATTGAACAATTCCATACAGACCACGGTTGGCAAGTTAGAACTGTAAGATTCACTACGTGAACCACTGGTGTTTTGTGGAAAAGCACATGTACACCGCGTTCCAAATTATTATGCAAAAAGTGTTTAGGAGTGATAAGGGAAGAATTTGTTTGTTTGTCAGTTAAACTCATTGATGGTGATGTGTGTCAGGGCTCTTTATATCACTGTAAGCAATTGCAGACACCTGTGCTAATTAGTTTGGCAGGTGTGTCCAATGAAAGGCAAGACTACTTAAGAAGGCTCTCTCACATTATTAAGCAGCCTACATTTTCTGCCAAAATGGGAAAGAAAAAGGATGTGTCGGCTGCTGAGAAGCAACAAATTGTGGAGTGTTTAGGTCAAGGCATGACTACAATCAACATTGTGCGATGATCAGGATGAAGTGTCTTGGCAATCAAGAAGTATGTAGCTGATTCACAGTACACACGTGTGCGTGCTGATAAGGGCAAATTGAGGACTCTGTCCTACAGGCAATTACGTCAGGTTGAAAGAGCAGCGGCAAAAAAGCCTTGTCATAGCAGCAGACAAGTTTTTGAAGCTGCTTGTGCCTCCAACGTCCCCCGAACAACAAGATGCAGGGTCCTTCAGAGGTTTGCAGCTGTGCATACGCCATCCTGTCGACCTCCTCTATCCACTTCACACAAGCAGAAACGGCTCCAGTGGGCCAAACATTACATGAAGACTGATTTCAAAACTGTTTTGTTCACGGATGAGTGCCGTGCAGCGCTCGATGGTCCAGATGAATGGAGTGGAGGATGGCTGGTTGATGGACACCCCACGCAAACACGGCTACAGTGCCAACAAGGAGGAGGTGGAGTAATGTTTTGGGCTGGAATCATGGGGAGAGAGATTGTCGGCCCCTTTAGGATCCCTGAAGGCGCTAAAGATGAACTCCATAATGTATGTGGATTTTCTCAAACAGCACTTCCTGCCATGGTTCAAGAAGAAGAACCGTGTATTTCACAGCAAGATCATTTTTCTGCATGATAATGCACCATCTCATGCTGCACATAAAACATCTGCATCTCTGGCTGATATGGGCATAAAAGGGGACAAACTTATGGTGTGACCCCCATGCTCCCCTGACCTCTAGCCCATTCAGAACCTTTGGAGCATCATTAAAAGGAGTGTCTATGATGGCGGGAGGCAGTTCACATCTAAGCAACAGCTCTGGGAGGGTATTCTGTCCTCATGCAAAACAATTGAAGCAGAAACCATCCAAAACCTGACAAATTCAATGGACGAGAGAGTTCAGAAGCTCCTTTCGAACAAGGGGTCCTATGTGAAAATGTAACATCACCTAGAATAAAGTTTTGAGTTGAAAACTGTTTGGTTTCAGTTTCTAACAACCTGCTAATGCTTATAATTTCAAAAATGACCATTTTTTGGTCTTTATTAAAATGAAAAGGTTGATCGAAAAGTTTGGGGGATCTAAGAGTGTGGCAACCCAGTAGTCATGATTACTTCGAATACTGACAATATGAGGGTCATGCTGCAGGTAGTGCAGCAAGAAGGCACTTATGTGTCTTGCGCATCTCGGAGCCACAAAATTATTTTCCGGGCTAGATGCAGCTAAAAATTATTTTTAATTTTAAATCTGGTGAAGCTTATTATAGATGGCCTAATAGGATCAGTGCTGCACACTGCTACAAAGCCCAAATTATTTTCCAGTCAAGATACAGATAAACATGATTAGTAATTTGAAAGCTTAAAACGGTTGGTAGGGTGATTTTAACCAATCATCAAGCTTTTACTCTCCCCAGGATGACACAGGGGTAGAAAAGTCGTTTCGGATCCATGATTTGTTCATCTTTATGAACGTGAGTCTTTCTACATTATCAGTGGAGAGCCGCGTGCGCTTATCTGTCAGCACACCACCAGCAGCGCTGAACACACGTTCAGACAGAACGCTGGCTGCGGGGCATGACAAGATCTCCAAGGTGTAAGTGGCTAGCTCCGGCCATTTATCCAGATTGGAAGCCCAAAAAGAGCAAGGGTCCAGTGACACAGTCGTGGCTTCAATGTTTACTTGGAGATACTCCTGTACCATCGTCTCTAGGCGTTGACTATGTGTCAGACTTCTTGTCTCCTGTGGCCTTGCAAAGGATGGGCTAAAAAAGTGGTGAAATGATTCCGCAAAATTGATGTTACCAGCAGATACTGTGGTTCTGTTACGGTTTGAGTGCTGAACACTTGACGGTCCCACGGTTGGCAAGTTGGAACTGTGAGATTCACTACGTGCACCACTGGTATTTTGTGGAAAAGCACATGTAAGATTCTGCAACAGTCTCTGCTGATACTCCTGCATGCGTGCATCCCTTTCTATGGCAGGAATAATTTCTGCAAATTTACTTTTGTACCGGGGATCTAACAGTGTGGCAACCCAGTAGTCAGGATTATTTCTAATTCTCACAATTCGAGGGTCATGTTGCAGGTAGTGCAGCAAGAAGGCACTCATGTGTGTTGCGCATCCAGGAGCACCAAGTCCCTGTTGTGTTGGTGGCGAGGTAACAATCATGCTTCCTTCCTCTGTCCTCTCCCCCCAACCTCGCACAACAGAAATGTGATCAAGGTCTCCCTCATCTGATGAGTCTTCCATCAGTTCATCCTCCACTTCTTCCTGGGCTCCTGCACCTTCCTCACTAGTTTGGCTGCTACCATGCGCCCTGGTAAAATCATCTCCCCCACCCTCACATGCCTGCCGCCTTGGTGCTGCCGACCGTCTGGACCTTGCAGATGTTAGCCCTTCCGCATACAACTCCTCCTCCTCTACTTCCTCCACCTCCTCTTGTGCCACCACCTGACTCCGAATTCTGTTTAACATGTGCTCCAGCATGTAAATCACCGGAATAGTCATGCTGATAATGGCATCGTCAGCACTAAACATCTTCGTCGCCATTTCAAAACTGTGCAGAAGGGTGCATAGGTCCCTGATCTGAGACCACTCCTCCAGCGTGATTTGCCCCACCTCTGAATCTCGTTGGCCCAGGCTATACGTCAGAACGTATTGCACCAGGGCTTGTCGGTGCTGCCACAGTCGCTGCAACATGTGCAGAGTTGAATTCCACCGGGTAGGCACATCGCATTTTAGCCGGTGAAGTGGCAGGCCCAACGACTTCTGTAGAGATGTAAGTCGCTGAGCTGCGGGATGCGAACGGCGGAAGTGAGCACACAGCGACCGTGCCCTCTGCAGAAGGCCATCTAGTCTGGGATAGTGGGCTAAAAATTGCTGGACAACCAGGTTCAACACGTGAGCCATACAAGGCACGTGTGTGACATTGCCCCGGCGAAGGGCCGCACCCAGGTTTGCAGCATTGTCGCACACGGCCTTCCCTGGTTTCAGGTCCAGTGGAGACAACCATTCATGAAATTGGTTCTCCAGAGCTGACCACAACTCCTCAGCTGTGTGACTCACATTTCCCAGACATTTCAATGTAAAAACCGCCTGATGACGTTGAGCCCTACTGCCAGCATAGTAAGGAGGTGTGCAGGATCCCTTCTGCGCAGTTAGAAAGCTTGTGGCATGACCAGACAGGCTTTGGGTGCAGGTGGAAGACCGAGAGGAGGTTGAGGAGGCAGAAGCAGTGGAGGAACTTTGACATAAAGAGGATTGACGCACAACTCGTGGGGACGGCAAGACTTGGACAGCAGCCCCTTGTCCTGCTGTCACCATAGTTACCCAGTGCCCAGTCAGCGACATGTAACGCCCCTGTCCATGCCTACTCGTCCAAGTGTCTGTGGTGAAATGCACCCTGTCACACACAGAGTTTCTCAAAGAAGCGGTGATGTTGTGTGCGACATGCTGGTGGAGCGCAGGCACACCTTTCTTTGAGAAGTAGTGCCGACTGGGCATCTGGTACTGGGGCACTGCGACGGACATAAGGTCTCGAAAATCCTCTGTGTCCACCAGGCGGAAAGGCAGCATTTCTGTAGCCAAGAGCTTGCAGATGGTGAAATTCAACCTCTTAGCTTTCTCATGGCTAGGAGGAAATGGTCTTTTACTTGTCCACATCTGAGGGACCGAGGGCTGGCTATTGTGCTTAGATGGGGTTGATAAGGGTGTCCCCGGCAAACTGCCGGTCTGTGAGGAAGATGCAGGCGGACATGTTAGGTTGCCTTGATCCAAAGGTGGTGCTATCGATGTCGGACAGCGCTCAAGACCAGCTGGTGTTACCACCTCCAAAGAAAATGATGACCTGCCAATCACGCTGGCTGTTGCGGGTAAAGAGGTGGCAGGTCTGCGCCCCAAAACAGGTGTGACTGCTGTCCCACCAGTCACAGAGGATGAAGAGGCCGCGGATGCACAAGATATGGCAGACGGTGGTTGGCCCGGCCGGCTAGGCCGCATTGTAGCACACTGAGCTTCCCACTGCAACTTATGCTTCATGTCCATGTGCCGGTTCATGCATGAAGTACTCAAACTATGTATTTTTTGACCTCTACTTAGCTTTTGCTGACAAATGTTACAGATAACACGAGTTGGGTCATCTTTATCGATCTGAAAAAATGCCCAGGCTATGCAAGGCTTAGCACCCATGCGACCTGAAGAGCCACCACGACTTGTGGTGAGAGGCAGAGTTGTGTTTGAGGATGCAGTTGTTGACGTGCTTCCAGTACTACGTCTCTGTCCAGGAAGGCGCAACCAGACCTCGTCGTCACTAGCATCTTCCTCCACCTCCTCTGCTGACCTCATCTCTTGGCTGACTGTGGGTTGACAGTAAGTGGGATCTCCGACCTCATCATCATCACCCTGTGCGTTATCACACCCGTCGTCCTCAGAGCCAACCTGTTCCTGCCCTGACAAAAAACTAAAGTTGTCGCTCCAATCAGGTATTTGAGTCTTATCATCGTCTTCCTCATTGTCTCCACCAACAGGAGTTACAGTTTGGGAATGAGGGTCTACATTATGGTCAGAACCTTCTGCGTCTGGTCCTGGATCCGACTCATAAAGATTCTGGGCATCAGTGCAGATCATTTCCTCGTCTGGATTCACAGAAGCGCTGGAGTCGACCTCTGATTCCCAGGCTATAGTATGAGTAAACAGCTCTGCAGACTCAACCATCTGTTCTACCTCATACTCAGACGGGCAGCTGGAGATTTGGGAGCTGTGAGGAAGCAAGTGCGATTTGGGTGACACCTTTGAGGACTGGAGTATTTGTGATGTTGAAGTTGATGTGGAGGAGAGCCCACTTAAAGGAGCACTTGATATCCGTTGAAGCACCTGCTCTTTTTGTGCCTCATCTGGAATTTGTAGCGATTGACGTGGCCGTAAGAAAGGGATCTTATCACATTGTCCGCTAAAAGAAGTAGACATTTTAGTTTGGCTGGAAGATGGTCTTTCTTCTGCACCTACCCCACGGACACAACCTTTTTTCCCCTTCCCAACACGCCTATTCCCCTTTCCACCAGCAGCAGGCCTTTTTCCACTCATTTTGGTGGTTAACTAATTCACAACTCTGGAGTTGTTTGCACAAAAAAACAATGGATGGTAACCGAGCAGAGCTGAGTGGCCAAACTGTGGTATTAGGCCAAAACTATTGGCTGGGTTAGATGCAGAAAAAAATTATTTTTAATTTGCAACCTGATGGAGGTCAGTATAGATGGACTAATAGACCAAGTCCCACACACCGCTAGAAGCCCAAATATTTTTTCAGAGCTAGATGCAGAAAATTTTTTTATTCAATTTGCAACCTGATGGAGGTCAGTATAGATGGACTAATAGACCAAGTCCCACACACTGCTAGAAGCCCAAATATTTTTTCAGAGCTAGATGAAGAAAAAAATTATTTTTAATTTGCAACCTGATGGAGGTCAGTATAGATGGACTAATAGACCAAGTCCCATACACCGCTAGAAGCCCAAATATTTTTTCAGAGCTAGATGCAGAAAAAAATTATATTCAATTTGCAACCTGCTGGAGGTCAGTATAGAAGGACTAATAGAACAAGTCCCACACACTGCTAGAAGCCCAAATATTTTTTCAGAGCTAAATGAAGAAAAAAATTATTTTTAATTTGCAACCTGATGGAGGTCAGTATAGATGGACTAATAGACCAAGTCCCACACACTGCTAGAAGCCCAAATATTTTTTCAGAGCTAGATGCAGAAAAAAATTATTTTTAATTTGCAACCTGATGGAGGTCAGTATAGATGGACTAATAGAACAAGTCCCACACGCTGCTAGAAGCCCAAATATTTTTTCAGAGATAAATGAAGAAAAAAATTATTTTTAATTTGCAACCTGATGGAGGTCAGTATAGATGGACTAATAGACCAAGTCCCACACACTGCTAGAAGCCCAAATATTTTTTCAGAGCTAGATGCAGAAAAAAATTATTTTTAATTTGCAACCTGATGGAGGTCAGTATAGATGGACTAATAGAACAAGTCCCACACGCTGCTAGAAGCCCAAATATTTTTTCAGAGATAAATGAAGAAAAAAATTATTTTTAATTTGCAACCTGATGGAGGTCAGTATAGATGGACTAATAGACCAAGTCCCACACACTGCTAGAAGCCCAAATATTTTTTCAGAGCTAGATGCAGAAAAAAATTATTTTTAATTTGCAACCTGATGGAGGTCAGTATAGATGGACTAATAGAACAAGTCCCACACACTGCTAGAAGCCCAAATATTTTTTCAGAGCTAAATGAAGAAAAAAATTATTTTTAATTTGCAACCTGATTGAGGTCAGTATAGATGGACTAATAGACCAAGTCCCACACACTGCTAGAAGCCCAAATATTTTTTCAGAGCTAGATGCAGAAAAAAATTATTTTTAATTTGCAACCTGATGGAGGTCAGTATAGATGGACTAATAGACCAAGTCCCACACACCGCTAGAAGCCCAAATATTTTTTCAGAGCTAGATGCAGAAATTTTTTTTATTCAATTTGCAACCTGATGGAGGTCAGTATAGATGGACTAATAGACCAAGTCCCACACACCGCTAGAAGCCCAAATATTTTTTCAGAGCTAGATGCAGAAAAAAATTATTTTTAATTTGCAACCTGATGGAGGTCAGTATAGATGGACTAATAGACCAAGTCCCACACACTGCTAGAAGCCCAAATATTTTTTCAGAGCTAGATGCAGAAAAAAATTATTTTTAATTTGCAACCTGATGGAGGTCAGTATAGATGGACTAATAGAATGATGCTATGCCCAAAAGATTTTACTTCACTAGGTGCAGTAAAAAAATTGGTATTCTATACACAGGTGGTATATCTTGCAACACAGATAGGCTACTCCACTGACTAACACACTCTGCAATAGGCCAAAAAGGATTAGCTTTGCTAGATTCAGCCAAATGCTGTGAAAAAAACTTGCACAGCACTAGCACAGACCTGCCTGGCAAAAACTGATAGGAACTGATGTAACCTAGTCCTGAAAAGGACTCCAATTACAATTAGTCTTTACTCCCACAATCTATCTATTTAAGAGCACAGACCTGCTTGATAAAAGTCGTAGGAAATGCTGTAACCTAGTCCTTAAAAGGACTGCAATCACAACTATTCCCTACTCCCAAGCTATCTGTATATTTGTGCGAAAATTGGCTTGAAATTAACAAGGTATAGCGCACACAGCAACAGCGGTGCCGTCTAACACGCAGCTGCAGCAGTGAGAAAATGGTGGCGACGGGGAAAATGGCTTGGTCTTATAGGGCAAGGACATGTGACATACACTGCCAATCACACATGCCCTTGCTTGTGTGAAAAAAAGCACTTCGCTCCGTGTGTGCGCTGCTGATAGGCTGACAGATTGCACCTCCCCACTGCAAATGCGGGAAAGAGAAAAAAAAATGGAGATCTTCATTGTTCCTGCAGAGATCCATCCCCTGCCCCTCCCTCCGCCCCGCTGTACACTCAAACTGCGTATTAACATTAATTTTCATCATTACTGAGAAAAAATCCAGTTATGATTTTGGTGCACGAACAGTTATCGAACATAACCTCGAACAGCCGAATTTTTCTCAAATTGTTCGTGTTCGCCGACCGGCTCGAACACCGCCCAAAACAGCTCGAATTTGAGATTGGCGAACAGTTCGAGTAGAACAACGCTCATCTCTACTCATCACCGAATCCATTACTCTGCAGGTGGGAATGCTGCATTCTGAGAGCATCTCTTTTCATGCTCTGCCTGGACTCTCTTACGCCCTCTTACTAGGCCTACCTTGGCTCCAGAAACATGCACCCGTGCTTGACTGGAAGACCGGAGAAGTCCTTCGTTGGGGACAGGACTGCCATAAGACTTGTTTGGTTCCCGTTCATCCCGTCCGTCCTTCTCCTACCCCAACTAATCTACCTGGACTTCCGATTCCTTATTGGTCATTTGCTGATGTCTTTAATAAAAAGGAGGCAGAGACATTACCCCCTCATAGACCATACGACTGTCCTATCGACCTGTTACCCGGTACTACGCCTCCCCGTGGGCGTATTTACCCATTGTCCGCTGCTGAGACCCAGTCGATGTCAGAATATATTGAGGAGAATCTGGCCCGGGGATTCATCCGGAAATCTACCTCCCCGGCGGGAGCAGGCTTCTTTTTCGTTAAAAAGAAGGACGGCTCTCTCCGTCCCTGTATAGACTATAGAGGCCTTAACCAGATCACGGTGAAGAATAAGTACCCCCTTCCGCTCATTCCGGAGTTATTTGATCGTCTGAGGGGGGCTAGAATCTTCACCAAACTGGACCTCCGTGGGGCGTGCAACCTGGTCCGTATCCGTCAGGGGGATGAATGGAAGACTGCATTCAACACCCGGGACGGCCACTATGAATATCTGGTAATGCCCTTTGGTCTCTGTAATGCTCCTGCCGTCTTTCAAGAGTTGGTCAATGACATCTTCCGGGACCTTCTCTACTCCTGCGTAGTGGTGTACCTGGACGACATCTTGGTCTTCTCTCTGGATCTCCAGACTCACCGGAGGGATGTTCGGCAGGTCCTGCTCAGGCTCAGGCAGAATCACCTCTTCGCTAAATATGAGAAGTGCCTCTTTAAGCAGACCTCGCTTCCGATTTTGGGCTACATTATTTCTCAGACCGGCCTCCGAATGGATCCAGAGAAACTGTCTGCCATCGAGAAATGGCCTCGACCGGAGGGGTTGAAGGCTATTCAGCGGTTCCTGGGCTTCGCCAACTACTACCGCCTCTTCATACCGCACTTCTCTTCCCGGACTGCCCCAATTTCCGCGCTCACCCGTAAGGGCACTAATCCCAGAGAGTGGCCGCCCGAAGCAGAGGAGGCCTTTCTTTCCTTAAAACAGGCCTTCTCTTCCGCCCCGGTGCTGCATCGCCCGTACGGCAACAAGCAGTTCTTCCTGGAAGTTGACGCCTCCTCCTCTGGAGCCGGAGCGGTACTTACCCAAAAATCGTCTTCCGGGAGAATGGTAACTTGTGGCTTCTTCTCCAAACTCTTCTCCTCTTCTGAGCGCAACTATTCCATAGGAGACCGAGAGTTATTGGCCATCAAGCTGGCATTGGAGGAGTGGCGTTACCTACTCGAGGAGGCTCTTCACCCGGTAATAATTTACACTGACCACAAGAACTTGGCTTACCTCCAGCATGCCCAGAGACTTAACCCGCGCCAAGCCCGGTGGTCCTTGTTTTTTGCTCGCTTTGATTTTGTTCTTCATTTTCGCCTGGCTGACAAAAACATCAAAGCAGACGCCTTGTCCCGATCCTTTCTGGTGTCCGATCTCGAGGAAGAACCTAAACATATCATCGATCCCGCCAGAGTAATGCAGGTGGCTCCCGTGAGTCTAAATCGTCTCCCTCCCAGTAAGACGTTCGTTTCAGTACCTGATCGGGAGAAGATCCTACACTGGGGCCATTCGTCTAAACTAGCTGGCCACGCCGGTCAGAAAAAGACCCTCCAGCTTATTACCCGGCACTACTGGTGGCCTACCCTGCACAAGGACGTAATAGACTTTGTTTCTGCCTGTGTGTCCTGCGCCCGCAACAAAGTCCCGAGACACCTGCCAGCCGGTCGCCTCCTTCCGCTTCCTGTGCCTGCTGCCCCCTGGCAGCATATTGCTATGGACTTCATAACTGATCTCCCCGTCTCTGCCGGTTGTACGGTCATTTGGGTGGTCGCTGACCGCTTTTCCAAGATGGCTCACTTTATTCCCCTGCCAGGCCTCCCGTCTGTACCCAAGCTGGCTAAAGACTTTATCCGCCACATCTTCCATCTTCATGGCCTGCCCCTCCACATCGTGTCGGATCGTGGGGTACAGTTCACCTCACGTTTCTGGAGAGCCACTTGTAAATTGCTAGACGTCACCCTGGACTTCTCCTCCGCTTACCACCCACAGTCTAATGGTCAAGTGGAGCGGATCAATCAGATCCTGACCAGTTACCTCCGGCACTTCGTTAATGCCCACCATTCTGACTGGGTGGATCTCCTGCCATGGGCCGAATTCTCTTACAACAATCACGAGAGCGAATCTTCCTCCAAATCCCCGTTTTTTGTAGTCTTCGGTCAGCATCCTCGGATCCCATTTCCCGTCTCCACCTCGGTGGATAATCCGGCTGCGGAATCTCTTGTTAACAAATTTTCCTCCATGTGGGAGAGTACCCGGTCCGCACTCCTTCAGTCGTCCGAGCGTATGAAAAGACATGCTGACAAAAAATGTCTGGATCCTCCTCAATTCCGTCCAGGGGATAAGGTCTGGCTCTCGTCCAAGTATGTCCGGCTCAAGATTCCTTCCTATAAGTTAGGGCCTCAGTTCATCGGTCCTCTGGAGGTCATCAGTCAGATCAACCCGGTGGCCTATAAATTGAAACTCCCGGCCAACTTGCGGATCCCTAACTCCTTCCATGTATCTCTCCTCAAACCCGTGGTACTTAACTCTTTTTCCAAGTCTACAGGTACGCCTCCTGCTCCGGTTTCCGCTGAAAACGAGTTTGAGGTAGAGAACATTCTGGCCACAAAAAGGGTAAGAGGAAAGACCTTTTTTCTAGTAGATTGGAAGGGGTTTGGTCCTGAAGAGAGAACGTGGGAGCCCCGGGAGAACATCCATGCCCCTCTCATCCTTGCTAAATTTCTGTCTGGCCTAAAAAAGGGGGGGCCTAAAGGGGGGGGGGTACTGTAGCGTCGGCGTCCCTGCCCTCTGCTAGGCAGGGACGCTGTTCCCATCACCTCTCTGCGTCCTCCTCCCGCTCTGCTGGCAGCGCGCGCTCCTTCCCGGCCACGGTGCTTAGGGCGCGCGCGCGCTCCCCCCCCTCTTAAAGGGGCCATGCGCGCCGTCCTAAGGAGTCCCCGGCCAATGGCCGGAGGACTTCACCGTATATAAGGCACCTCCTCCAAAATGGAGGTGCCCGAGCAATGTTGTTGCACTGTTCACTACTCTGCTTCAGCCCTCAGGTCCTGTTTCCAGTTACCTGCCAGTTACCTGCCAGTTTCCTGCCAGTTTGCTGTCTGATTCCTGCCTGTTATCCACTTACCTGCTTGCTAGCCTGAGGTCCGACGGTCTGCCTTCCGACATCTGTCAGTCTGTCTATGGACCAGCTTGCCCGCTCACCTGGGAGCGCTCATCTGCTACCTGCCTGTTAGCCTACCTGGAGGCTCCGCCGTCACGTGCTGTGACCACCTGCCAGTCCAGAGACTCTTGCCCGCTCAGCTGGACCGCAGAGTGAAGGCAAAAGTGCCAACAAGTGCTAAGCATCTCTGGGAACTCCTTCAAGATTGTTGGAAGACCATTTCCGGTGACTACCTCTTGAAGCTCATCAAGAGAATGCCAAGAGTGTGCAAAGCAGTCATCAAAGCAAAAGGTGGCTACTTTGAAGAACCTAGAATATAAGACATATTTTCATTGGTTTCACACTTTTTTGTTAACTATATAATTCCACATGTGTTAATTCATAGTTTTGATGCCTTCGGTTTGAATGTACAATTTTCATAGTCATGAAGATACAGAAAAATCTTTAAATGAGAAGGTGTGTCCAAACTTTTGGTCTGTACTGTATATATATATATATTTATTTATTTATTTATTGTCGTTCCCACATAATGTGAGACGTTCTGAGATGTTGTGCTTGTTCCAAATTAAATTGTAAAATTCAAATACATGCACGGAAGAACTACGACTGATACATTTGAACATTAGGCTAGATCTACTTTATTACATGCTCTGGTCCCGGTTTATATAGGTTATTATTATTCATACTTTAAAACAATGTAATTGGCTTAGCTTATCTCTAAATATGTGCTGGCATTAGCATACATACATCTAATTGGCTAAGTTAGCACTACTGACACCCAGCTTTCTGACTTTCGTTTCTTCTTTATGTTTTCTCTGAGTCTCTAGACAAAGACATTCCAAAAGACTCAGATGACCAAGACAAGATGGTAAAATCCCAAAAATAAATGCGTTTCACATACTGCTCTACTTGCTTTTTTGTCACTAAAATGCTGCAAAACCTGATAGCTATGTTCACACTAGGTGTTTTTTCAGCCTTTTTTCACCACCCATTACTTCCAATGGGTGAAAAACGCTGAAAAAAATTGCTGAAAAATGCTGACATGCTCTATTCTGCAAAAAAACATGCAAAGTACAAATACTGATCAAATAAAAACCAAGGTGTATGCATGAGATTTCTGAAGTCTCATAGACTTTGCTGTACTGTAAAACGCAGCAGAAAATTTGCATAAAAAAACACATAAAAACCACAGCAAAAATGCAATGTGTGAACATAGCCTAAGAGGGTGCCCGAAGCACCGAGTATATACTGCACAGTATTAGGAATGTACTTTGTATTAGGAGACATGCACCATTGGAGCATGTGAACTTCAGTTCAGGTGGTCTTTTTATTAAATATGGTGCATAGGTGGCTCTTCCCACTAGTGGGTTTGAATATACGCAAGTATGACTCTTTGAATGCACAGGTTTGCTATGGGAAGGTTTTTACTATTCTCTATGGATTTGGAGACAGTTATATATTGTGCATGTTTCTTATGGTAATTAATTGTCATACTGTGATGCGTTTCACACAAGTTATGTATTTAGAGCTGAAATGTAGCTTAGAGAAGGGCAAATAAAAAAAACTCACATTTTTCTCATACGAGTGTTGCTTTTTTCTTTCTTTTGTTTCTTTTCCTTTCTTTCTTTCTTTCTTGCTTTGTTTCTTTCTATCTATCTTTTATGATAAGCCCAATGAGATGTTACTAGAGATTTGTATTATGACTCTGAGGCATGTATTTCTTTCCTTGCATGAGCTTCACCAATCTTAAGCAGGTAGCAACATACAGGGGAAAGAAGAACACACCTCCTCAAAGCTTTAGTGTATGCTTTCTCACTGTGAAACATGAAGTGACACACAGCACTGCTTTCACTGGTCTCACTGCAAAGCTGAGTGTGATTAGAAAGAGTGGGAAGCAGATCAGTTGTAAGTGTTATTATAAACACTTGTTTAGCATTCATCTCATGGCTGTCATAGTGGGAGGAGGGGCAGTATAGTGACGAGCAATCGCTAAAATGCTCGGGTACTCGTTGTTCGAGTCGAGCAAATTGGAATGCTTGAGTGCTCAGTAGAGATGAGCGGTGTTCGACTAGAACTGTTCGCCAATCTCAAATTCGAGCTGTTTTGGGCGGTGTTCGAGTTGTTCGACGAACCCGAACGATTTGCAAAAAATTCGGCTGTTCGAGGTTATGTTCGATAACTGTTCGTGCACCAAAAGCGTGTCCTGCATGTCTGGCGCTATTTAGAGCACCAATCATGCAGGGATTATCTGCCACTCACTGTAATGCCACAGCCATGGTGGTTGTGGCATTACAGTGATTGCCCAAATCGATGGGAACAGTGCTCACAGTGAAACATGAAAAGCCGGCAATTCATCAGCGGCATACACCGGTACCCGACAATTTAGAACAGAAAGAATAGAGCTTCACACATAGATTAGATAGATAGAAACATGTCAGTCACATATATATGAAGTACAGTGACAGTGTTGCTTACTGTACTTGTCATTTAGTGTAAAGGATTTATCAAAAAAAATAATAGTGTTTTCATGCACCGTCTCTTTAAAAAAGCCGGCCGGCAATTCAGCAGCGGTACCCGACAATTTATAACAGACAGAATAGAGCTTCACACATAGATTAGATAGATAGAAACATGTCAGTCACATATATATGAAGTACAGTGACAGTGTTGATTACTGTACTTGTCATTTAGTGTAAAGGATTTATTAAAAAAAATAATAGTGTTTTCATGCACCGTCTCTTTAAAAAAGCCGGCCGGCAATTCAGCATCTGTACCCAACAATTTAGAATAGAAGAAATAGAGAATCACACATAGATTAGGTAGATAGAAACATGTCAGTCACATATATATGAAGTACAGTGACAGTGTTGCTTACTGTACTTGTCATTTAGTATAAAGGATTTATTAAAAAAAATAATAGTGTTTTCATGCACTGTCTCTTTAAAAAAGCCGGCCGGCAATTCAGCATCTGTACCCGACAATTTAGAATAGAAGGAATAGAGAATCACACATAGATTAGATAGATAGAAACAGGTCAGTCACATATATATGAAGTACAGTGACAGTGTTGCTTACTGTACTTGTCATTTAGTGTAAAGGATTTATTAAAAAAAAATAATAGTGTTTTCATGCACCGTCTCTTTAAAAAAGCCGGCCGGCAATTCAGCATCTGTACCCGACAATTTAGAATAGAAGGAATAGAGAATCACACATAGATTAGATAGATAGAAACATGTCAGTCACATATATATGAAGTACAGTGACAGTGTTGATTGCTGTACTTGTCATTTAGTGTTAAAATAAAGGATTTATTTAAAAAAAAATTGGCGTGGGGTTCCCCTTAATTTTAGTCTCTAGCGGAGGTTAAGCAGACTGCTGGGGCAGATGTTTGAAGCCTGGGAAGGGGGTAATGCCCACGGAGCTTCCCAGGCTACTAATATCAGCCCCCAGCGGAATACCTAGCCTTTACTAGCTATTAAAATCGGGGACCCCCCAAAAAAATGACGTGGGGTCCCCCCTATTTTAATAGCTAGCAAAGGCTAGGCAGACAGCTGGGGGCTGATATTAATAGCCCAGGAAGGGTGCCATGAATATTGGCCCCCTCCCAGGCTAGAAACACCAGCCGTCAGCCGCCCCAGAAATGGCGCATCCTTAGAATGCACCAATTCTGGCACTTAGCCTCGCTCTTCCCACTGCCCTGTAGCGGTGGCAGTGGGGTAATAGGGTTGGGGTTGATGTCAGCTTATAATGCCAGCTGACATCAAGCCCAGGTTAGTAATGGAGAGGCGTCTATAAGACACCCCCATTACTAACCCCATAGTCAAAGTTAAAAGAAAACACAAACACCCAGAATAAAGTCCTTTAATTGAAATATAGACACATTCCTTTATTGTTCTAAATTAAACCATACTTACCGTCACGCCCATTCCAGCTGAAGCCAACGATCTCCTGCAATAAAAGAAAAATAATAAATCAACCTCATCCTTACCTTTCCATGGTTCCCACGACAGCTTCAGCTCTGCTACATCGAGATAACAGGCTGGACCGCAGCAGAACGCCGCCATCCAGCCTGTCATCCCGCAGACACTGAGAAGTGCAGGCATTCTTGCGCTCTGCAGTGTCTGGCTGTGACGGCATCCAGATGAGCCGAGGTCATGTCCAATGAACTCGGCGCACCTCATGCACGTCACTGACAGCGTGGGAGAATTCTCCTGCACTCAGCACTTCAGCGTGAGAATTCTCCCACGCTGTCAGTGACGTACATGAGGTCAGCTGAGTTCATTGGACATGAATGAGCTCACCTCATGCACGTCACTGACAGCGTGGGAAAATTCTCCTGCACTCAGCGCTTCAGCGTGAGAATTTTCCCACGCTGTCAGTGACGTGCATGAGGTGAGCTCATTCATGTCCAATGAACTCAGCTGACCTCATGTACGTCACTGACAGCGTGGGAGAATTCTCACGCTGAAGTGCTGAGTGCAGGAGAATTCTCCCACGCTGTCAGTGACGTGCATGAGGTGAGCCGAGTTCATTGGACATGAACTTATCTCATCTTTATGCCGTCACTGTTATGTTCTGCTACCAAAGCTAAGGAAAGAGAGGAGATCTGTCCCTACTATAAGACTCAGCTGAATCCCTACGATGTAACAGGGAACCTGATCCTGCGATCAGACCTGCTAAAGTCCTAATCTAGTCTGTACGGAGACCTATAGATGTGAGGAGGGAATCCCTACAAGTACTAAGGACTGGGAGGAATATGGGACACCTCCTAACAGAAATAGTAGCAGACAGACGAACAAACAAAATAGATAGAACATAGAGGTCCGTAGACCAAGCAAACTAACAGAGTTAGATACAGAGCACAGGCTAGCTAGAAAGTAGATATACAATGAAGTCCAGCAAAGCCAGAAGGGCGGAGCAGGATTAAATAGGCCAACAAGGTCATGTGACCAGCAAAGGAAAAAAAACCTAACAGCAAGGTTCTAACAGTCACAGCCAGACACTGCAGAGCGCAAGCAAGCCTGCGCTTCTCAGTGTCCGCGGGATGACAGGCTGGATGGCAGCTTTCTGCTGCGGTCCAGCCTGTCATCTCGATGTAGCAGAGCTGAAGCTGTCCTGGGAACCATGGAAAGGTAAGGATGATGTTGGTTTATTATTTTACTTTTATTGCAGAAGACATTGGCTTCAGCTGGAATGGGCGTGATGGTAAGTATGGTTTAATTTAGAACAATAAAGAATTGTGTGTTTATTTCAATTAAAGGACTTTATTCTGGGTGTTTGTGTTTTTTTAAATACTTTACTAGAAATTCATGGTGGTCATGTCTAATATTGGCGTGACCCCATCAATTTCGGGCTTAGGGCCAGCTGATAATGCCAAGCTGGCCTTAACCCCTTTATTACCCAGTGAGCCACCGCACCAGGGCCCTGGATGAGTTGGGTACAGCGCCAGAAGATGGCGCTTCTATGAACGAGCCATTTTCTGGGGCGGCTGCGGACTGCAATTTGCAGCGGGTGGGGCCCAGAAAGCTTGGGCCTCCCTGCGCTGCGGATTCCAGCTCCCAGCTGCCTAGTTGTACCTGGCTGGGCACAAAAATAGGGCGAAGCCCCACGCATTTTTTTTTTAAATTATTTCATGAAATTCATGGAATAATTAAGAAAAAAAGGGCTTCCCTATATTGTTGTGTCCAACCAGGTACAAATAGGCAGCTGGTGGTTGGGGGCAGCCCGTCCCTGCCTGCTGTACCTGGCTGGACACAAATATAGTGCGAAGCCCCACGTCAATTTTTTTTTAATTATTTCATGAAATAATTTTTTTAAAAAAGGGCTTCCCTATATTGTTGTGTCTGGCCAGGTACAAATAGGCAGCTGGTGGTTGGGGGCAGCCCGTTCCTGCCTGCTGTACCTGACTGGACACAAATATAGGGCGAAGCCCCACGTCAATTTTTTTTAAATTATTTCAGGAAATTCATGAAATAATGAAAAAAAAATTGATGTGGGGCTTCGCCCTATATTTGTGTCCAGTCAGGTACAGCAGGCAGGAACGGGCTGCTCCCAACCACCAGCTGCCTATTTGTACCTAGCCGGACACAACAATATAGGGAAGCCCTTTTTTTCTTAATTATTCCATGAATTTCATGAATCTAAAAAAAAAATGCGTGGAGCTACGCCCTATTTTTGTGTCCAGCCAGGTACAACTAGGCAGCTGGGGGCTGGAATCTGCAGCGCAGGGAGGCCCAAGCTTTCTGGGCCCCACCCGCTGCAAATTGCAGTCCGCAGCCGCCCCGGAAAATGGCGCGTTCATAGAAGCGCCATCTTCTGGCGCTGTACCCAACTCATCCAGGGCCCTGGTGAGGTGGCTCACTGGGTAATAAAGGGGTTAAGGCCAGCTTGGCATTATCAGCTGGCCCTAAGCCCGAAATTCATGGGGTCACGCCAATATTAGACATGACCACCATGAATTTCTAGTAAAGTATTTAAAAAAAACACAACACCCAGAAAAATGTCCTTTAATTGAAATAAACACACAATTCTTTATTGTTCTAAATTAAACCATACTTACCATCACGCCCATTCCAGCTGAAGCCAACGATCTCCTGCAATAAAAGAAAAATAATAAAGCAACATCATCCTTACCTTTCCATGGCTCCCACGACAGCTTCAGCTCTGCTACATCGAGATAACAGGCTGGACCGCAGCAGAACGCTGCCATCCAGCCTGTCATCCCGCAGACACTGAGAAGCGCAGGCTTGCTTGCGCTACTCAGTGTCTGGCTGTGACGGCATCCAGATGAGCCGAGGTCATGTCCAATGAACTCGGCGCACCTCATGCACGTCACTGACAGCGTGGGAAAATTCTCACGCTGAAGCGCTGAGTGCAGGAGAATTTTCCCACGCTGTCAGTGACGTACATGAGGTGAGCCGAGTTCATTGTCGGCTCATCTGGATGCCGTCACAGTCAGACACTGAGGAGCGCAAGCATGCCTGCGCTTCTCAGTGTCCGCGGGATGACAGGCTGGATGGCAGCGTTCTGCTGCGGTCCAGCCTGTCATCTCGATGTAGCAGAGCTGGAGCTGTCCTGGGAACCATGGAAAGGTAAGGATGAGGTTGCTTTATTATTTTTCTTTTATTGCAGGAGATCGTTGGCTTCAGCTGGAATGGGCGTGATGGTAAGTATGGTTTAATTTAGAACAATAAAGAATTGTGTCTTTATTTCAATTAAAGGACTTTATTCTGGGTGTTTGTGTTTTTTTTTTAACTTTGACTATGGGGTTAGTAATGGGGGTGTCTTATAGACGCCTCTCCATTACTAACCTGGGCTTGATGTCAGCTGGCATTATAAGCTGACATCAACCCCAACCCTATTACCCCCTGCCACCGCACCAGGGCAGCGTGGAAGAGCGAGGCTAAGTGCCAGAATTGGCGCATCCTATGGATGCGCCATTTCTGGGGCGGCTGACGGCTGGTGTTTCTAGCCTGGGAGGGGGCCAATATTCATGGCTCCCTTCCTGGGCTATTAATATCAGCCCCCAGCTGTCTGCCTAGCCTTTGCTAGCTATTAAATTAGGGGGGACCCCACGTCATTTTTTTTGGGGGGGTCCCCCATTTTAATAGCTAGTAAAGGCTAGGTATTCAGCTGGGGGCTGATATTAGTAGCCTGGGAAGCTCCGTGGGTATTACCCCCTTCCCAGGCTTCAAACATCTGCCCCAGCCGTCTGCTTAACCTCCGCTAGAGACTAAAATTATGGGGAATCCCACGCCAATTTTTTTTAATAATAAATCCTTTATTTTAATACTAAATGACAAGTACAGTAACCAACACTATAACTGTACTTATTATATATGTGACTGACATGTTTCTATCTATCTAATCTATGTGTGAAGCTCTATTCTGTCTGTTATAAATTGTTGGGTACAGATGCTGAATTGCCGGCCGGCTTTCTTAAAGAGACGGTGCATGAAAACACTATTATTTTTTTTGATAAATCCTTTACACTAAATGACAATTACAGTAAGCAACACTGTCACTGTACTTCATATATATGTGACTGACATGTTTCTATCTATCTAATCTATGTGTGATTCTCTACTCCTTCTATTCTAAATTGTCGGGTACAGATGCTGAATTGCCGGCCGGCTTTTTTAAAGAGACGGTGCATGAAAACACTATTATTTTTTTTAATAAATCCTTTGCAGTAAATGACAAGTACAGTAAGCAACACTGTCACTGTACTTCATATATATGTGACTGACATGTTTCTATCTATCTAATCTATGTGTGAAGCTCTATTCTGTCTGTTATAAATTGTCGGGTACCGCTGCTGAATTGCCGGCCGGCTTTTTTAAAGAGACAGTGCACGAAAACACTATTATATTTTTTAATAAATCCTTTACACTAAATGACAAGTACAGTAAGCAACACTGTCACTGTACTTCATATATATGTGACTGACATGTTTCTATCTATCTAATCTATGTGTGATGCTCTATTCCTTCATGTCTAAATTGTCGGGTACCGGTGTATGCCGCTGCTGAATTGCCGGCCGGCTTTTTTAAAGAAAGCGTCTTCTGAGCAGTTTGTCAGCTTTTGGACACCTTTGAAGGTGTTTTCTATGTGTTCCTATGTGTTTTTGTTTGCCTGCCATTGGTTTTAACGGTGTTCGACGGTGTTCTAAGGTGTTCGACGAACAGTTCGATGAACAGTTCCTCGAACATCCCGGTGTTCGACGAACCGAACCGAACCCGAACACTACGGGGGTGGCTCAACACTAGTGCTCAGACCGAGTAATGAGCCCAATGTAAGTCTATGGGAAACTTGAGTATTTTTCCGGCGGCTGCCCCCGGCGGTCTGCAGAGGGCATAAAAATTGACCAAATCTATGGGAACAGTGCAGAAATGACATGGGATCAGCATGGGGATGACCCCTGGAAGAATTTTGGACACCCAGGTCTCTGCTGTGAACAATGATGTCCGAGGTATAACGCCATTTTTATGGACTCACAATAAAACATGCAAAAACAAAACCAAAATGGATTTTCCTGGGAAAAATGTTAAGGAACATCCTTTCCAGGGTAATGACTTGTATATAAGGCAAAATAAAAAACCAAAAACAAAAATGCTCCTCCACACCTTGGGTTATGTTCACCTGTAGCGTTTTTGATGTGTTTTTGCACTTTTGCAATGCTTTCAACCGTGACAAATGCATTCACCGGGAAATGTCATTATAAACATTTTACAACCTTATCTGGCCATGTGTTGTGTGACACATCATCAGACACATTCATACAGTGCTGAAAATACATGGGAACAGCATGGGGAAACTCCTGGAAGCATCTCTGACTCCCAGGTCACTGCCTAAAAGTGTGCCCATCATAAGTGATCCTTGGCGCATGCGAAGATGCCTCCCACCATCCACCTGTCATTGCAGACTTGCAACAATCACCATCCACGTCCTTGTTCCAGTGCAGCGTTCAGTTGTTCCTACCCCATTCCTTGGAATGCAAGCACAAGTATGCAGCCAGCCACCCACCCACCCACAGGCTGCATTACTATACTGCCAAATTTTTGACAGCTGCTTGCACTTGAAATGTGGCCTTTTAGGCTCGTGGAGGCGGAAGCTTATCACAACCTCATGGCGGCGGCCGGGTGTCCATACTCGGTCCCCAGCCACCACTATTTCTCCCGGAATCATCTCCACCTTCCACAAACGCGGGTCCCGGAACATTATCCGTGCCCTCCCCAGTGCACTTACTAGGGAGGAGAGCCTAAGCACAAACACGTGGACAAGTGAATGTGGCCAGGGACGGTACAGAGCCAGTCCACTGCTTGTCAGTGAGAGTTGTATTTCACCACTGCTATATTCTTTAGCTCAGTGAAATGACTTGGGAAACCGTATCTACTCCAGCTGTCATTTCTCCCAGAAAGTCCTCTAATGCAGCTTGTCGCATAAGCAATGGCAGCCCATCCAACATCAGCTTACACTTGTCGGTGGTGCTTCGACACACAAACATCTTTCTTGGCGCCTTTAATTCCATGACTACAGAGTTGGGCAATGGCCTGATCTGCAATGCGGTTTGAGAAATAACATGCAGTAGCACGTCCAATTCAGTTTAAAAAAGCAGCCAATAGAGTGCCCGCGATCCTTCCAATACACTTTTCTTAGCCTGGGCTGCCTCTCGGCAGGATTGGACGGCTCACCAGAAAACCGAAGACTCCACTGGTGGGCCCTGGCTTCTGCTTCAGGAGAATTCATAGTGCCGAGGTGAGGCCATGATGATGATAGAAGATACCATTTGCTTAGTTTTCTGTTACTTGGAATGCAAGCACAAGTATGCAGCCAGCTACCCACACACCCACAGGCCATAATAGTAAACTGACAGATTT
This sequence comes from Phyllobates terribilis, assembly GCF_046119375.1. NCBI lineage: Eukaryota > Metazoa > Chordata > Amphibia > Anura > Dendrobatidae > Phyllobates > Phyllobates terribilis. Next base: position 300,732,918 of record NW_027362771.1, read on the forward strand.
CTGGGCAGCTGCTTGCACTTGAAATTTGGACTTTTGGCTCGTGTAGGCGGAAGCTTTTCACGGTGGCGGCCGGGTGTCCATACTCCTTTGAAGAGACATAGAGGAGGGTCTCAGTAAAAAAAGAAGTTCCCATTATAGAGGAGCGGGTCTCCTTTATTGGTAATGCCCATGCTGTGACTGCAAGGGCTTCCAAAGTTTGGGAAAAACCCCACTAACAACTTAAAGACACATAGAGCTGGGCCACAGTAACGACATGTTCCCAGTAGACCGGAGAGGGTCTGCTATACAGTTAAAAGGTTTGCAGTGAAAGCAACGGCTGCCAAAAATTTCGAGGAATGCCCCTTGCAAGAGACGTAGAGGTCGAAGGGCCTCTTGAAAACAATGTTCCCATTATTAGGAAGTGTGTCTCCCATGCTGTTTGCCTATGCAGTGAAGCAACGGCTGCCAAAAATTTGGAGGAACTACAATGCCCTTTACAAGACACATAGAGGATGGAGAGCCTCCTAAAAAAAGTTCCCATTATTAGGAAGTGGGTCTCCCATAGTGTTTGCCTATGCAGTGAATGCAAAAGCTGCCAAAAATTTGAAGGAACTCTAATGCCCCTTGCAAGACACATAGAGGAGGTGATATGGTAGATATGGTGGTGAATGATATGTTGAATGAGGATGAGGAGAAGGAGGAGGATAAGAGCAAATATAAAAAATCAGGAAGCGCATATCCATGTGTGGGTATGAAGACAGAGGTGCATGGGAATAGAATTAGACCTCCCTAAAAGAGACACTGTTTTTGAGTTTAGGTTACATACATAGTTACATAGTTACATAGTTTATAAGGCCGAAAAAAGACAAGCGTCCATCCAGTTCAGCCTATTTCTTGTGCAATGCAGCTATTCCGCTATTCCTATACCATGCGGTATAGGCCAATTTACATCATTGAGGAAAAATTCACTTCCCGACACCAATTTGGCAGTCAGATTAAATCCCTGGATTAATTAACTAAGCATAAGATGTAATTTTATTGTTCTCAAGAAAGGCGTCCAGGCCTCTCTTGAACTCATTAAGTGAGTTGGACATCACCACTAGTGTTGAGCCACCCCCGTAGTGTTCGAGTTCGGTTCGGTTCGTCGAACACCCGTGTGTTCGCCGAACTGTTCGTCGAACTGTTCGTCGAACACCTTCGAACACCGTTAAAACCAATGGCAGGCAAACAATAACACATAGAAACACATAGAAAACACCTTCAAAGGTGTCCAAAAGCTGACAAACTGCTCAGAAGACACAACTAACACATGGAAAAGTGACAAGTACATATAGTCATGCGAAAATAAAAGAGGTGGAGGAGTAAAAGGAGGGGGAGACACAGATATAGGCATGTCATGCCCTTCTAAAATCCAAAAAGTGAGAAGCCGACACGGCCAGTCCGCTCCTGCCCGTGCCACCTCCGTGTCGCCGGGTTTGTGCCAGAGCCGCGGTGAACCCTGATGGCCAGCCCCCCTCTCCCAATACTGGTGCCTGTCCGCTGGTGGGTCGAGCGAGCCCCCCTGTGGTGGAGGCAGCTCTAAGCTTTTTAATTTAAATTGTCTCTCTAATTTGAATGAATACACTTTAAATCCATTTACAAGGATCTATTGGAGGGCAAGTCTCATGCCAGCAGCCGCGTAATTCCAGCTCCAGTAGCGTCCACTAAAGCTGCTGCAGTTAAAAAGCTTTTATAAGGATCGAGCTCGGCTGTCCACCGCAAGGCATCCTACTGCCAGTCCCAGCCCCTATGCCTTGGGGTGCCTCCTGATGCTCTTCACTGAGTATCCCATGGTCCCGAAGCATTTCTTTTGAAAAAATTAAGTGTCCAAACTACAGGTGGTGTAGCTTGCTTAACAGCCGGGATAAGCCGCTGACTAGCAGACACTGCTACTAGGCACAAAGTATTTCCTGGGCTAGATGCAGTTAAAAATTTGTAATTAGATACTCTCGTTGGATGCTGAGAAAGCATTCCATAGAGTCTCCTGGCACGCCATATATGATTCTCTTAAAAAGCTTGGGGTAGGGGTCTAGGGGACCCTTTTATAGCCAAAATCACGGCCCTGTATCGCAATACGTCACCTAGGCTGAAGATAAATGGAACTGTAGCACCCTGAGGGCTCGGTTGCTATAGACGTATTGCACCTCACCCAGAGGTGTGATATCTCACTCTCAGGTAAGGATGGAGTGTGGATCAGGACCCGACACCTGCATGCATTACACCACATTGCCGTGGGGCAGGGCGACCAATATGCCCCTGAGATGGGCACGACAGTCCCTGTCCCTGGCTGGAGTGGGGGGAGGGAACACTGAGGAAGGGGAACCCTGTAGTGCAGGAGCAGGGAGGAAGCAGTTCCTGGGTGCATTGAGAAGGGAGTATAAAAGGTGGGCACCATCTTAGTTCAGTGCAGAGAAGTCTGAGCAGAAGTGGCAGGGAGCAGGGGCTCTGCATGAGCTCTGCTCCGGAGGCGGGCCTAGTAACAGAGGCCCAGGCCTGGAAGAGGGAGAAGGAAGGAAGAGGAGCGGAGAAGGCTCCAGGAACGAGGAATGAAAGGATCCCAGGGGTGCGGACAGGCGAGTCGCCACCGCACGCCCGAATCCACCTGCGTGGAGGGGTCAGGCCAAAGGGGGAGACCGGTCCCCGAACTAGTGGAGGCAGGAAACGACCCTCAGCTAGAAACCGGAGGCTCTGACATTTTATGTGGCGCAGCCCCTCGCTACACCCGCTAGGAAGGCACCACATAGGGTCAGGGAAACTGGCGCCAAGTTTACCAAGAGGAGGCCCGAGGCAGCCGGACAGAAGTGTTGGTAAGAAAGGCCAGACAAAGGACACACAAAGGGGGTCCTGTGAAGTGCTCCAAAGTTATCTGGGAGTTGTCTGAGCCCCTCACCTGGTGAGCACAGTACGACGTGGGCAGCCGTTACCTGCAGACGTGGTCTGGATAATAAGAACTGTGAGTAAAGGCCCTGGACTGCATCACTGACTCCGTGTCGTTACTGCTGCTGCCCTGCACCATCACCCCCATCCTCCGCATACACTGCCCTGAGGCTATACTCCTCCCTTGGGGAGTTATGCTACGCTCTGCTGCACCCACAACACCAGCCTCAGCGGTCTGCCCTGTAGCGGCGGTTCACTCTGACCGCAATCCACGCGTGGCGTAGTCGGACATTTAAACATCAAAACCACATAAATAGTTCCGCCACTGGTTTGACCGCCCTGAGCCACGGAACCGGGTCGCCGCCACGAAGACTACAACCACCATCATCCACCAAAAAGGGTCCGGCTCCGGGTGTCCCAAGGCCCAGGGGGTGCGTCAGAACATTTTCATCACCTTTCACAATCACCAATGGGACAAGGCAGGGATGTCCTCTGTCCCCTCTCTTATACATCCTAGTGACGGAGCACCTGCTCTCATCAATTCGCCATAACCCCAATATTAGGTGGATTGAGGTGGGAGGCACCGAGTACAAGTGCTCTCTATTTGCTGATGATGTCCTAGTATATGTCACTCAATCACATATATCCATCCATGCTGTTATGGCTGAAATAGATCACTTTGTTACATGGTAAAATTTTAAAATCAATGCAGCGAAGTCTGAGGCCCTCGATGTCTCCCTCCCCAAATCCATATAGGATTCCATCCAGTCCAACTTTCCCTTTGCCTGGCCCTCACAGGGTATCAAATACTTAGGAATTCCTATTCATAGAGACCTCCCCCATCTATGTTATCTTAATTTTGGGCCCTTTATTGAACAATTCCATACAGACCACGGTTGGCAAGTTAGAACTGTAAGATTCACTACGTGAACCGCTGGTGTTTTGTGGAAAAGCACATGTACACCGCGTTCCAAATTATTATGCAAAAAGTGTTTAGGAGTGATAAGGGAAGAATTTGTTTGTTTGTCAGTTAAACTCATTGATGGTGATGTGTGTCAGGGCTCTTTATATCACTGTAAGCAATTGCAGACACCTGTGCTAATTAGTTTGGCAGGTGTGTCCAATGAAAGGCAAGACTACTTAAGAAGGCTCTCTCACATTATTAAGCAGCCTACATTTTCTGCCAAAATGGGAAAGAAAAAGGATGTGTCGGCTGCTGAGAAGCAACAAATTGTGGAGTGTTTAGGTCAAGGCATGACTACAATCAACATTGTGCGATGATCAGGATGACGTGTCTTGGCAATCAAGAAGTATGTAGCTGATTCACAGTACACACGTGTGCGTGCTGATAAGGGCAAATTGAGGACTCTTTCCTACAGGCAATTACGTCAGGTTGAAAGAGCAGCGGCAAAAAAGCCTTGTCATAGCAGCAGACAAGTTTTTGAAGCTGCTTGTGCCTCCAACGTCCCCCGAACAACAAGATGCAGGGTCCTTCAGAGGTTTGCAGCTGTGCATACGCCATCCTGTCGACCTCCTCTATCCACTTCACACAAGCAGAAAAGGCTCCAGTGGGCCAAACATTACATGAAGACTGATTTCAAAACTGTTTTGTTCACGGATGAGTGCCGTGCAGCGCTCGATGGTCCAGATGGATGGAGTGGAGGATGGCTGGTTGATGGACACCCCACGCAAACACGGCTACAGCGCCAACAAGGAGGAGGTGGAGTAATGTTTTGGGCTGGAATCATGGGGAGAGAGATTGTTGGCCCCTTTAGGATCCCTGAAGGCGCTAAAGATGAACTCCATAATGTATGTGGATTTTCTCAAACAGCACTTCCTGCCATGGTTCAAGAAGAAGAACCGTGTATTTCACAGCAAGATCATTTTTCTGCATGATAATGCACCATCTCATGCTGCACATAAAACATCTGCATCTCTGGCTGATATGGGCATAAAAGGGGACAAACTTATGGTGTGACCCCCATGCTCCCCTGACCTCTACCCCATTCAGAACCTTTGGAGCATCATTAAAAGGAGTGTCTATGATGGCGGGAGGCAGTTCACATCTAAGCAACAGCTCTGGGAGGGTATTCTGTCCTCATGCAAAACAATTGAAGCAGAAACCATCCAAAACCTGACAAATTCAATGGACGAGAGAGTTCAGAAGCTCCTTTCGAACAAGGGGTCCTATGTGAAAATGTAACATCACCTAGAATAAAGTTTTGAGTTGAAAACTGTTTGATTTCAGTTTCTAACAACCTGCTAATGCTTATAATTTCAAAAATGACCATTTTTTTGGTCTTTATTAAAATGAAAAGGTTGATCGAAAAGTTTGGGGGATCTAAGAGTGTGGCAACCCAGTAGTCATGATTACTTCGAATTCTGACAATATGAGGGTCATGCTGCAGGTAGTGCAGCAAGAAGGCACTTATGTGTCTTGCGCATCTCGGAGCCCCAAAATTATTTTCCGGGCTAGATGCAGCTAAAAATTATTTTTAATTTTAAATCTGGTGGAGCTTATTATAGATGGCCTAATAGGATCAGTGCTGCACACTGCTACAAAGCCCAAATTATTTTCCAGTCAAGATACAGATAAACATGATTAGTAATTTGAAAGCTTAAAACGTTTGGTAGGGTGATTTTAACCAATCATCAAGCTTTTACTCTCCCCAGGATGACACAGGGGTAGAAAAGTCATTTCGGATCCATGATTTGTTCATCTTTATGAACGTGAGTCTGTCTACATTTTCAGTGGAGAGCCGCGTGCGCTTATCTGTCAGCACACCACCAGCAGCGCTGAACACACGTTCAGACAGAACGCTGGCTGCGGGGCATGACAAGATCTCCAAGGCGTAAGTGGCTAGCTCCGGCCATTTATCCAGATTGGAAGCCCAAAAAGAGCAAGGGTCCAGTGACACAGTCGTGGCTTCAATGTTTACTTGGAGATACTCCTGAACCATCGTCTCTAGGCGTTGACTATGTGTCAGACTTCTTGTCTCCTGTGGCCTTGCAAAGGATGGGCTAAAAAAGTGGTGAAATGATTCCGCAAAATTGATGTTACCAGCAGATACTGTGGTTCTGTTACGGTTTGAGTGCTGAACACTTGACGGTCCCACGGTTGGCAAGTTGGAACTGTGAGATTCACTACGTGCACCACTGGTATTTTGTGGAAAAGCACATGTAAGATTCTGCAACAGTCTCTGCTGATACTCCTGCATGCGTGCATCCCTTTCTATGGCAGGAATAATTTCTGCAAATTTACTTTTGTACCGGGGATCTAACAGTGTGGCAACCCAGTAGTCAGGATTATTTCTAATTCTCACAATTCGAGGGTCATGTTGCAGGTAGTGCAGCAAGAAGGCACTCATGTGTGTTGCGCATCCAGGAGCACCAAGTCCCTGTTGTGTTGGTGGCGAAGTAACAATCATGCTTCCTTCCACTGTCCTCTCCCCCCAACCTCGCACAACAGAAATGTGATCAAGGTCTCAATCATCTGATGAGTCTTCCATCAGTTCGTCCTCCACTTCTTCCTGGGCTCCTGCACCTTCCTCACTAGTTTGGCTGCTACCATGCGCCCTGGTAAAACCATCTCCCCCACCCTCACATGCCTGCCGCCTTGGTGCTGCCGACCTTCTGGACCTTGCAGATGTTAGCCCTTCCGCATACAACTCCTCCTCCTCTACTTCCTCCACCTCCTCTTGTGCCACCACCTGACTCCGAATTCTGTTTAACATGTGCTCCAGCATGTAAATCACCGGAATAGTCATGCTGATAATGGCATCGTCAGCACTAAACATCTTCGTCGCCATTTCAAAACTGTGCAGAAGGGTGCATAGGTCCCTGATCTGAGACCACTCCTCCAGCGTGATTTGCCCCACCTCTGAATCTCGTTGGCCCAGGCTATACGTCAGAACGTATTGCACCAGGGCTTGTCGGTGCTGCCACAGTCGCTGCAACATGTGCAGAGTTGAATTCCACCGGGTAGGCACATCGCATTTTAGGCGGTGAAGTGGCAGGCCCAACGACTTCTGTAGAGATGTAAGTCGCTGAGCTGCGGGATGCGAACGGCGGAAGTGAGCACACAGCGACCGTGCCCTCTGCAGAAGGCCATCTAGTCTGGGATAGTGGGCTAAAAATTGCTGGACAACCAGGTTCAACACGTGAGCCATACAAGGCACGTGTGTGACATTGCCCCGGCGAAGGGCCGCACCCAGGTTTGCAGCATTGTTGCACACGGCCTTCCCTTGTTTCAGGTCCAGTGGAGACAACCATTCATGAAATTGGTTCTCCAGAGCTGACCACAACTCCTCAGCTGTGTGACTCACATTTCCCAGACATTTCAATGTAAAAACCGCCTGATGACGTTGAGCCCTACTGCCAGCATAGTAAGGAGGTGTGCAGGATCCCTTCTGCGCAGTTAGAAAGCTTGTGGCATGACCAGACAGGCTTTGGGTGCAGGTGGAAGACCGAGAGGAGGTTGAGGAGGCAGAAGCAGTGGAGGAACTTTGACATAAAGAGGATTGACGCACAACTCGTGGGGACGGCAAGACTTGGACAACAGCCCCTTGTCCTGCTGTCACCATAGTTACCCAGTGCCCAGTCAGCGACATGTAACGCCCCTGTCCATGCCTACTCGTCCAAGTGTCTGTGGTGAAATGCACCCTGTCACACACAGAGTTTCTCAAAGAAGCGGTGATGTTGTGTGCGACATGCTGGTGGAGCGCAGGCACACCTTTCTTTGAGAAGTAGTGCCGACTGGGCATCTGGTACTGGGGCACTGCGACGGACATAAGGTCTCGAAAATCCTCTGTGTCCACCAGGCGGAAAGGCAGCATTTCTGTAGCCAAGAGCTTGCAGATGTTGAAATTCAACCTCTTAGCTTTCTCATGGCTAGGAGGAAATGGTCTTTTACTTGTCCACATCTGAGGGACCGAGGGCTGGCTATTGTGCTTAGACGGGGTTGATAAGGGTGTCCCCGGCAAACTGCCGGTCTGTGAGGAAGATGCAGGCGGACATGTTAGGTTGCCTTCATCCAAAGGTGGTGCTATCGATGTCGGACAGCGCTCAACACCAGCTGGTGTTACCACCTCCAAAGAAAATGATGACCTGCCAATCACGCTGGCTGTTGCGGGTAAAGAGGTGGCAGGTCTGCGCCCCAAAACAGGTGTGACTGCTGTCCCCCCAGTCACAGAGGATGAAGAGGCCGCGGATGCACAAGATATGGCAGACGGTGGTTTGCCCGGCCGGCTAGGCCGCATTGTAGCACACTGAGCTTCCCACTGCAACTTATGCTTCATATCCATGTGCCGGTTCATGCATGAAGTACTCAAACTATGTATTTTTTGGCCTCTACTTAGCTTTTGCTGACAAATGTTACAGATAACACGAGTTGGGTCATCTTTATCGATCTGAAAAAATGCCCAGGCTATGCAAGGCTTAGCACCCATGCGACCCGAAGAGCCACCACGACTTGTGGTGAGAGGCAGAGTTGTGTTTGAGGATGCAGTTGTTGACGTGCTTCCAGTACTACGTCTCTGTCCAGGAAGGCGCAACCTGACCTCGTCGTCACTAGCATCTTCCTCCACCTCCTCTGCTGACCTCATCTCTTGGCTGACTGTGGGTTGACAGTAAGTGGGATCTCCGACCTCATCATCATCACCCTGTGCGTTATCACACCCATCGTCCTCAGAGCCAACCTGTTCCTGCCTTGACAAAAAACTAAAGTTGTCGCTCCAATCAGGTATTTGAGTCTTATCATCGTCTTCCTCATTGTCTCCACCAACAGGAGTTACAGTTTGGGAATGAGGGTCTACATTATGGTCAGAACCTTCTGCGTCTGGTCCTGGATCCGACTCACAAAGATTCTGGGCATCAGTGCAGATCATTTCCTCGTCTGGATTCACAGAAGCGCTGGAGTCGACCTCTGATTCCCAGGCTATAGTATGAGTAAACAGCTCTGCAGACTCAACCATATGTTCTATCTCATACTCAGACGGGCAGCTGGAGATTTGGGAGCTGTGAGGAAGCAAGTGCGATTTGGGTGACACCTTTGAGGACTGGAGTATTTGTGATGTTGAAGTTGATGTGGAGGAGAGCCCACTTAAAGGAGCACTTGATATCCGTTGAAGCACCTGCTGTTTTTGTGCCTCATCTGGAATTTGTAGCGATTGGCGTGGCCGTAAGAAAGGGATCTTATCACATTGTCCGCTAAAAGAAGTAGACATTTTAGTTTGGCTGGAAGATGGTCTTTCTTCTGCAGATGTTACTGTTGCTTTAACACCTACCCCACGGACACAACCTTTTTTCCCCTTCCCAACACGCCTATTCCCCTTTCCACCAGCAGCAGGCCTTTTTCCACTCATTTTGGTGGTTAACTAATTCACAACTCTGGAGTTGTTTGCACAAAAAAACAATGGATGGTAACCGAGCAGAGCTGAGTGGCCAAACTGTGGTATTAGGCCAAAACTATTGGCTGGGTTAGATGCAGAAAAAAATTATTTTGAATTTCCAACCTGATGGAGGTCAGTATAGATGGACTAATAGAGAAAGTCCGACACACTACTAGAAGGCCAAATATTTTTTCAGAGGTAGATGCAGAAAAAAATATATTCAGTTTGCAACCTGATGGAGGTCAGTATAGATGGACTAATACAACAAGTCCCGCACACAGCTAGAAGCCCAAATATTTTTTCAGAGGTACTGTAGATGCAGATAAAAATTATTTTTAATTTGCAACCTGATGGAGGTCAGTATAGATGGACTAATAGAGAAAGTCCGACACACTACTAGAAGGCCAAATATTTTTTCAGAGGTAGATGCAGAAAAAAATATATTCAGTTTGCAACCTGATGGAGGTCAGTATAGATGGACTAATACAACAAGTCTCACACACAGCTAGAAGCCCAAATATTTTTTCAGAGGTACTGTAGATGCAGATAAAAATTAGTTTTAATTTGCAACCTGATGGAGGTCAGTATAGATGGACTAATAGAGAAAGTCCGACACACTACTAGAAGGCCAAATATTTTTTCAGAGCTAGATGCAGAAAAAAATTATATTCAGTTTGCAACCTGATGGAGGTCAGTATAGATGGACTAATAGAACAAGACCCACACACAGCTAGAAGCCCAATATTTTTTCAGAGGTAGATGCAGAAAAAAATATATTCAGTTTGCAACCTGATGGAGGTCAGTATAGATGGACTAATAGAACAAGTCCCACACACTGCTAGAAGCCCAAATATTTTTTCAGAGGTACTGTAGATGCAGATAAAAATTAGTTTTAATTTGCAACCTGATGGAGGTCAGTATAGATGGACTAATAGAGAAAGTCCGACACACTACTAGAAGGCCAAATATTTTTTCAGAGCTAGATGCAGAAAAAAATTATATTCAGTTTGCAACCTGATGGAGGTCAGTATAGATGGACTAATAGAGAAAGTCCGACACACTACTAGAAGGCCAAATATTTTTTCGGAGGTAGATGCAGAAAAAAATATATTCAGTTTGCAACCTGATGGAGGTCAGTATAGATGGATTAATAGAACAAGACCCACACACAGCTAGAAGCCCAATATTTTTTCAGAGGTAGATGCAGAAAAAACTATATTCAGTTTGCAACCTGATGGAGGTCAGTATAGATGGACTAATAGAACAAGTCCCACACACTGCTAGAAGCCCAAATATTTTTTCAGAGGTACTGTAGATGCAGATAAAAATTAGTTTTAATTTGCAACCTGATGGAGGTCAGTATAGATGGACTAATAGAGAAAGTCCGACACACTACTAGAAGGCCAAATATTTTTTCAGAGCTAGATGCAGAAAAAAATTATATTCAGTTTGCAACCTGATGGAGGTCAGTATAGATGGACTAATAGAGAAAGTCCGACACACTACTAGAAGGCCAAATATTTTTTCAGAGGTAGATGCAGAAAAAAATATATTCAGTTTGCAACCTGATGGAGGTCAGTATAGATGGATTAATAGAACAAGACCCACACACAGCTAGAAGCCCAATATTTTTTCAAAGGTAGATGCAGAAAAAACTATATTCAGTTTGCAACCTGATGGAGGTCAGTATAGATGGACTAATAGAACAAGTCCCACACACTGCTAGAAGCCCAAATATTTTTTCAGAGGTACTGTAGATGCAGATAAAAATTAGTTTTAATTTGCAACCTGATGGAGGTCAGTATAGATGGACTAATAGAGAAAGTCCGACACACTACTAGAAGGCCAAATATTTTTTCAGAGGTAGATGCAGAAAAAAATATATTCAGTTTGCAACCTGATGGAGGTCAGTATAGATGGATTAATAGAACAAGACCCACACACAGCTAGAAGCCCAATATTTTTTCAGAGGTAGATGCAGAAAAAAATATATTCAGTTTGCAACCTGATGGAGGTCAGTATTGATGGACTAATAGAACAAGTCCCAAACACTGCTAGAAGCCCAAATATTTTTTCAGAGGTACTGTAGATGCAGATAAAAATTAGTTTTAATTTGCAACCTGATGGAGGTCAGTATAGATGGACTAATAGAGAAAGTCTGACACACTACTAGAAGGCCAAATATTTTTTCAGAGGTAGATGCAGAAAAAAATATATTCAGTTTGCAACCTGATGGAGGTCAGTATAGATGGATTAATAGAACAAGACCCACACACAGCTAGAAGCCCAATATTTTTTCAGAGGTAGATGCAGAAAAAAATATATTCAGTTTGCAACCTGATGGAGGTCAGTATAGATGGACTAATAGAACAAGTCCCACACACTGCTAGAAGCCCAAATATTTTTTCAGAGGTACTGTAGATGCAGATAAAAATTAGTTTTAATTTGCAACCTGATGGAGGTCAGTATAGATGGACTAATAGAATGATGCTATGCCCAAAAGATTTTACTTCACTAGGTGCAGTAAAAAAATTGGTATTCTATACACAGGTGGTATATCTTGCAACACAGATAGGCTACTCCACTGACTAACACACTCTGCAATAGGCCAAAAAGGATTAGCTTTGCTAGATTCAGCGAAATGCTGTGAAAAAAACTTGCACAGCACTGGCACAGACCTGCCTGGCAAAAACTGATAGGAACTCATGTAACCTAGTCCTGAAAAGGACTCCAATTACAATTAGTCTTTACTCCCACAACCTATCTATTTAAGAGCACAGACCTCCCTGATAAAAGTCGTAGGAAATGCTGTAACCTAGTCCTTAAAAGGACTGCAATCACAACTATTCCCTACTCCCAAGCTATCTGTATATTTGTGCGAAAATTGGCTTGAAATTAACAAGGTATAGCGCACACAGCAACAGCGGTGCCGTCTAACACGCAGCTGCAGCAGTGAGAAAATGGTGGCGACAGGGAAAATGGCTTGGTCTTATAGGGCAAGGACATGTGACATACACTGCCAATGACACATGCCCTTGCTTGTGTGAAAAAAAGCACTTCGCTCCGTGTGTACGCTGCTGATAGGCTGACAGATTGCACCTCCCCACTGTAAATGCGGGAAAGAGAAAAAAAAATGGAGATCTTCATTGTTCCTGCAGAGATCCATCCCCTGCCCCTCCCCCCACCCTGCTGTACACTCAAAGTGCGTATTAACATTAATTTTCATCATTACTGAGAAAAAATCCAGTTATGATTTTGGTGCACGAACAGTTATCGAACATAACCTCGAACAGCCGAATTTTTCTCAAATTGTTCGTGTTTGCCGAACGGCTCGAACACCGCCCAAAACAGCTCGAATTTGAGATTGGCGAACAGTTCGAGTAGAACAACGCTCATCTCTAATCACCACTTCCTCTCCCAGAGAGTTCCAGAGTCTCACGGCTCTGACTGTAAAGAATCCCCTTCTATGCTGGTGCAGGAACCTCCTTTCCTCCAGACGCATAGTGTGCCCCCTTGTCTTTGTCACCATCCTTGGTATAAATAGGTCATGGGAGAGATCTCTGTACTGCCCCATGATGTATTTATACATGTTTATGAGGTCTCCCCTAAGCCTTCTCTTTTCCAATGTAAATAGGCCTAATTTTGACAACCTCTCTGGGTATTTTAGTCCTTCCATTCCCTTTATTACCTTAGTCGCCCTCCTTTGTACCCTCTCTAGCTCCAATATGTCTTTCCTGAGCACCGGAGCCCAGAACTGTGCACAATATTCTAAGTGCGGCCTTACCAGCGCTTTATACAGAGGAAGAACAATGTTCTCATCATATGCCCCTATTCCTCTTCTGATGCATGCCATGACTCTATTTGCCTTCGCAGCTGCTGCCTGACACTGGGCACTCCAATTTAATTTGCTATTAACCAAGACGCCGAGGTCCTTCTCCATGTCAGATTTCCCCAACGGTTTCCCATTTAATATGTATGGGTGACTGCTGTTTTTCTTTCCCATGTGCATGACCTTACATTTATCGGAATTGAACCCCATTTGCCATTTTTTGGCCCAACTCCCCAATTTATCTAAATCCTCCTGTAGCTGTGCCCTATCCTCATCTGTATTAACTACTTTACAAAGTTTAGTATCATCTGCAAATATTGGTTACACTTCTATCATTCAGTGGTGTTGAAAAGTCTGGCCCAATCCAGCCCTTTTTTATATTTATCAGAGTCAGCCTGTCAGCATTTTCAGTTGACAGGTAGATGCGCCTTTCAGTTATAATTCCACCGGCAACACTAAAAACCCGCTCTGGTAAAACGCTAGCGGCAGGGCAGCCCAGGACCTCCAAAGGCATATAGAGCTAGTTAATTCTACATGTCCAGCTTGAATACCCAATAATTATAAGGCACAAAGGAATCACGGAGGACATTGGTACGGTCATCATGGTACTCCCTCACCATCTTCCCAAACTTTGTACTCCTTGTGAGAGTACCCCACGCCTCAGGGCCTGTAAGATGGAGGGTTTGAGAAAACTGTCCCAGAGCTTTGACAGTGTTCCCCTGCCTCTGCTGGATTGAATTTGTGGCATTCTTGCCTGTACTCCTTGGTTGTCCAACGAACTGTGACCTCTGCCGCCAGCGTTTTCAGATGGGAATTTTTTAAATAATTCCTCAACAAGGGCCTACTCGTACTGCACCATTTTATTACGTCTGTCCTGCAAGGGAATAACAGACATAAAGTTCTCACTGTAGCGTTGGTCTGCAAGAGTCACCGACCAGTAATGACTGTAACTCAAAATTTGGACAACGTGAGGGTCACGGGAAAAGCAGGGTAACATAAATTCAGCCATGTGTGCCAGACTGCAAAGAGGCAAGACTTTCGTGTCCTCACTAAGAGGACGACTGACTATGCTCTCCTCCTCATCCTCCTCCTCTTCCACCTCGTCTTCAAGTGATCCACGCTGAACAGATGGTATGACAGTTGTGCAGGTAGTAACATCTATAGCACATGAAACTATCTCCTCCTCCTCTACGTCATTGTCACCCAATCCATGTTGGGATGAGATGAGGCTGGGCTGTGTGGAATCACCCTGTATGGTTTCTTGCTCCATCTCATCGTGCTCCGCATGCAATGCATCCTCTTTAATTATAAGCAGAGAGCAATTCAGAAGACAGAGAAGCTGGATGGTGACGCTAATTATGGCGTCATCGCCGCTCATCATCTTGGTGGAGTCCTCAAAGTTTTGGAGGATGGTACATATGTCTGACATCCATGTCCACTCCTGAGGTCTTATGTGTGGACTCTGAACTGAATACTGACGGCCTTATTGATGCTGGTAGTCAACAACTGCCCTCTTCTGCTTACAAATCCTTCACATTATCTGCAATATAGAGTTCCAATGCATGGGGATATCACACACCAGTCGGTTAGCCAAAAGCTGCAAACGCTGCTGAAACACTGCAAGGGCGGCAGAAGCTGTAGGTGACTTTCTAAAATAGTCACACAGGCAGCGTATTTTGACAAGCAGATCCGGCAGCTCCGGGTAGGTTTTGAGAAACCGCTGAACCACGAGGTTAAGCACATTGGCCAGCCATGGTACGTGTGTGAACTCGCCTCACCTCAGTGCTGCCACCAGGTTCCGGCCATTGTCGCACACGACCATGCCTGGCTGTAGGTTCAGCGGTGTGAGCCACAGATCTGCCTGCTCTTTCAAAGCTGTCCACAACTTCTCGGCGTTGTGTGGTTTGTCACCTAAACATATTAGCTTCAGCACAGCCTGTCGCCGCTTGGGCGAGGCAGTGCTGCAGTGCTTCCAGCTTGCGACTGATGTGGTCATTTTGAAGATGGATGCTGCAGAGGAGGCGGAGGAGGTGCAGGAGCTGTAGAATGTGGGGGAAACCCTGATTAACGCAGGGCCTGTAATCCTCGGCATCGAGAGGACGTGTTCCGTCCCAAGGTCTGACTGGGTCTCGGCTTCCACTATGTTAACCCAGAGTGCCGTCAGCGAGATGTACTGTCCTTGCCCACAAGCACTTGTCCACGTGTCCATAGTTAGGTAGACTTTTCCAGTAACTGCGTTGTTAAGGGCACGGCTAATGTCGTGAGACACAAGCTCGTGTAATGTGGGGACGGCACACCGGGAGAAATAGTGGTGGCTGGGGACAGAGTACCGAGGGACGGTCGCCACCATCAGGTTGCGGAAAGCTTCCATCTCCACGAGCCTAAAAAGCAACATTTATAGAGCAAGCAGTCACGAAATGTGTGAATTTAGTAATGTGGCCTGTGGGGCGTTGGCTGCGTATTTGTGCTTGCATTCCAAGGGCTGGGGTATGGACTACGGAACGCTGCGCTAGGATAAGGACATGGACGTGCTTGCTGATGTTACTAGTTGAGAGTGTGCAGCGACAGGTGCAGGTCAGGGGGCATCTTCGCATGCGCCATGGGCAGAGGATTAGCTTGCACACACAACAGCAGAAAAAGCAGTGGTGCCAGACACTGTTCCTGGACCCTAGGGTTCGGCCCACTTAGTTGGGTGCTTTGCTGCCATGTGCCTGATCATGCTGGTGGTGGTCAGGCTGCTAGTTTTGCTACCCCTGCTGATGCTGGCCTAGCAGGTGGTGCAAATGGCCTTTTTGGGGTTATCTTTAAAAAGCAACCAGACTCAGGAAGACGTAACAGTTGTACTGGCAACTTCCATCGTGTTGATGTTGCAAGGAACAGCTGCCCGCCTTCTGTCTGCGGCCACCACACTGCTTCTTCCTGCCTGTTGTGGTGCTCTGCTTCCTCCCCCTGTGTGCTGCTGTCCTCGCTCTGTATGTCCCCCTGCCAGGTTGGGTCAGTTATTATCGCATCCACCACCTCGTCTTCCACTTCCGCACCTTGGTCCTCCTCCTGGCTTTCTGGCAATTGTGTCTCATCATCGTCTACCTCTTGTGACAGTTTCCCACTGTCTCCTTCATGTGACTGTGGCTGCTCAAATATTTGGGCATCGCTACATGTGATCTCCTCTTGCCTCGCTTCAAGTGGACCGGGCAAGAGGCCCGAATTTATAAATGGAAAAGTGAACAGTTCTTCAGAGTGTCCAAGTGTAGGATCAGTTGTCTCCGGGAACTTGGCATGTTGGGAGGAAGGAGGATGAGGATGAGGAATATGTAGTCCAGACTCACGGCTACTGAGACTTGACCATGTGGAAGACATGGTGGTGGTGGTGTCTAAGTGACTGGAACCATTATCTGCTATCCAACCAATAACCTTTTCACAAAGCTCTGTGTTCAATAGTCGTGATCTGCGGTCCCCTATTATTTGGGACAGGAAGGTCTAGCGAGAAGATGTGGTGTTGTGGCACAATTTCAGCTTGCCCACGGCCTTGGCCTCATCCTCTGCATGTACCATCACAACCATCACGTCCACTTCCCCATCCCTTGCCACGCGCCTTGCCCATTTTAAATGGATGACAATATTTTCCACATTCACTACAAATGGCTGGATTTGAACCTCAGTGATATGTGATACGTGTGACAGAAAACCACAGTTTTAAATATCTAGCCTGTAGGTAACTATTTTTAATAGCAACCTCGTTTCAATAACTTCACTGATACACTGCAACAAAATTTCAAATGGAGGCCAGAAATGGCAGAATTTTCAGTGCATCTATATGACGCGCCCCCTGGGCCAGTGCTGTTAGGGATACCCGGAGCCGGATCAGATGGGGGTTGTAGTCTCCGAGTGGCCGTGACCCGGTCCGTGCCCAGGGTGTCAAACTCAGTGTGTGGCAGTCCTACAGATGTTATTAGAGTTCTTTGTGTCGACTACGCCACCCGTTGATTTGCGGTCAAAAGGCCGCCGCTGCAGCAGGGTCCACTGAGGCCGGTGATGTGTGTGCAGCTTAGGTAGTATAACCCCCAACGGGAGGGGTATAGCC
The DNA here is from genome assembly GCF_046119375.1 of Phyllobates terribilis. Lineage (NCBI taxonomy): Eukaryota > Metazoa > Chordata > Amphibia > Anura > Dendrobatidae > Phyllobates > Phyllobates terribilis. The sequence continues at coordinate 300,750,112 of NW_027362771.1, forward strand.
TCAGGGGGTCAGCCGTGGAGGATGGTGGTTGTGAAGGTGCAGCAAGGAGACTCAGAGGCATAAAATGCAGTTCCAGGGTTTTACTTACTGGTGTTGCTCGGGTCACTGTGTACAGCAGTGACCACCCAAGCCGTGCTGCGTCCACCAGGTCCTGGACTCGGTCAACTCCCAGGCAACTCCGGAGTGTGGTCCTGAGCTCCTTTCTGTCTCTCCCTTCTTCTGGCCGTTCCCACCAGGGATCCACCTAAGTCCGGCTCCCTCGGGCCTCTTGTTGGTCAAGCCTCCTCTGGGCTCCCTGACCCTATTCTTGGTCTGCCTTCCGGGTGGATTTAGTGGGTGATCGTGGCAGATCCTGCCCATGACCTCCGGTTCCTGGCTAAGGTGTGCTGTAGCCTCTGCCAGCTTGGGATCCGGTACCCTGTTGCCGACCCTTCACCCTATTAGCTCTCTTATGGGCTCTTGGGGTCCCCTCTGCGCCTCTGGGTCTCTCTCTCTTCTCCTCTGCTCTGCTTCTCAGGTCACACTCTGACAGACTGACGTCTCACAGACTGACAACTGACTGACTGACCCTGATCTAAGATGGTTCCCACCTTAAATACTCCCTCTATGTGTGAGCTCAGGTGACCAGCACCCAATGAGCTCCTAGCTTTACCCAGGCTGCTCCCCCTATCTGCCCCTACACTACTGGGATGTTCCACCCCCCTCCCACTCCAGCCAGGAACAGACACTGTCGTACCTGCACATTTCTCTAGTGGGAGTACCATCGGTCTGTTCCCCGGAAATGGGATGTGTGTAGTGCATGCAGCCTACTAGCTCAGTTCCACACTCCATCCTTACCCGGGAGTGGAATATCACACCTCTGGGTTGAGGTGCAATACCCCTGTAGCAGCCGAATCCTCAGGGTGCTACATTCCCCCCTGGTAAATCACAGCACGTCCTCGGGCTGTAAAATATAAACATCCAAAACATACAATTTTTTTTTCATAAACATAAACATAGAAAACATCATATAGATATATCAGCAATAAACTTTTCATATAAATAACATTCTTGTTTCTGGTTCCTCCGGTCACGGTGCAACTTGTGACCGGGTAAAGTGCGACAGTCTCTCTTGGAAGAAAACAGTTTCCTATAAAACCGGTAGGGGGCGCTTTAGGAAGCGCAACTATATACAAGGGAAATATGGCCGCTCTCAGTCCTCGGCCAGGTATTAGGAACTAGGGACACACGGGCATCAGTTCAATTGGCTGGTCCCAACGGGGACTATATTTTAACTAGAACAGTTCTTATACCCTGACGGGTAACTATGTACAGTCTCTCTCTACCGTACTTCAACGACGGCGTCCTCCTGCTCCTTCTTTAGATTCTTCAGACCCGTCCGGGTCCTCTTGCTCCTCCTCACACCGCAGCTCCTCCTCCGTCAGGCGATGCACATGGAGGGCGTAGGGTCCTTTGGCACACTTGTGCCGGGTGAAGGTGACCTCGTCCCCTACGTACAGGTCACGACCTCTGTGTCCCTCCGGCAGATGGCTCTCTACGTCTCTGCGGGTTACAAAGACGTCGCCGGGGGTATGATGGTCTCTAATGAAGCCCCATCCGTGCTGCATGTTGAATTTTATCACAGTCCCGGTGGAAGGGGGACCATGAGCTGCACGGGGATTCCTCCTGGTCCGGCTCTTCTGCTCCGCGCTCCTTATCTGTGCTTGCTGTTCCCGGACCCGCCTCTCTCTCCGCTCCCTCTCGAAGACCTCGAGCTGCTGCCGGCAGCACTCTGCACGCTCTGCTGCGGCCGCCCGAGTCTCCTGAGTGAACCCCATGAGGTCTTCTCCAGTGGGGTCCCACTCGAACTGTGCCTCCTCCAGCGGGGGCGAGGTCCTCCTTGCGGGCTTCGGAACCGGAATCAGGGGTTCATCTAGGGGTCTCTCTTTCCGGAGTCGGGGATGGTGAAACTCCGGTGGCCATATAAAGGGCTGCCCATCCGGGCACGTATGCTGGGCAAATAGATTTTCACCCAGGTGCGGCACTCTAGATGTTGAGGGCGCGTTGATGGTAGTGGCGCCCGGGTCGACCAGGCCTTGCGACCAGGCTTGGGGCACCCTAAAGGCAAAGGGCACCGTAAGAACGGCGGCGCCCGTGGTTACTCGGCCCTGCGGCCAGGCCGGTGGCTCCGCGGAGGTAGGGGGCGCTGTTGGAATGGCGGCGCCCGGGTGTACTAGGCCTTGCGACCAGGCCGATGGTATTTCCTGCTTGGCCACGCTCGAGGTCGAGGCGTGTGACGTCACAGGGGTCGCGGCCGCGGTTTCCGGTTGAGGCCTAGTCGGCGGCGGTGACGATGCAGCGACGGGCACGGCAGGGGGAATTTCGGGCTCTGCGACGGGGAGCTGGGGCAGGCACGCGGTTTCCCGGCTCGGGGTAGAGACGTCCCCTTTACCTGCCTCCGTCCGTTCAGCTCCCTTCTCGGCGCCGTCTCCTGCCTTCATTCCTCCTGCGCCATCCTCAGAGGCGGTCTGTCTCCTCGTCTCAGGTGGCGTGCTCCGCTGACGGGTTTCGGTCTGCTGGGCCATCTCTCGGCTCCACTCCGCCAACGTCTCTCGCTGCACCCGGGCCATCCTCCGTGCGAGGCCCTCCAACGCGGTCTGTGCACACTCCCGGTCTCGGGGGAGCTGTGCTAGGATCTCCAGCAGGCCTTCTGGAGTGGCGACCTGCAACAGGCTCCTGACCACTGGGTCGGTGCTGCCTGACTCTCCCTCCATCTCCGGGTAGGCTCTCTCTGGACTCTCTTCCAGACGTCTTGTCTCCGGGTGCGCTCTCTCCAGACTCCTCCAGGCGACACCCATCTTTGTTCTCTTTTTCTGTCTCCGCCCACATTGAGGGTGGTCCCGGGGCAACTTTGTGATTGTCAGTTCCAGGGGCAGTTCTCTTACGCTGATGGACACTTCCAGCATCACAGTCTCTGTTGGTGGGCGCAGTTTCCGCTTTTGGCGCCATTCTTCGACCTGGCCCACGATGGGAGGTGGCCTTTTGCCACCCTCTGGCACGCCCATAATGGCGTCCGCTCTTCCAAGGCGGGAAATCTTTGGAAATGGCGGGAATCGTCTCCCAGTGGCGGGAAACTCCATGGATGGCGGGAAAAAGCTGTAAATGGCGGACAACCGGCGGGAAACGACCTGTGATGGGGTCCGTTGGCGGGGACCCTCCGGATCCGGCAGGAGACTTCTTTTTGAGGTAACGGTGAACTTTTCTTCAGGCACGCAGTACCCGGTTGTTGCGGGCACGTTATCCTGCCGACTACGCCAAAGTTGACGCGCCCCCTGGGCCAGTGCTGTTAGGGATACCCGGAGCCGGATCAGATGGGGGTTGTAGTCTCCGAGTGGCTGTGACCCGGTCCGTGCCCAGGGTGTCAAACTCAGTGTGTGGCAGTCCTACAGATGTTATTAGAGTTCTTTGTGTCGACTACGCCACCCGTTGATTTGCGGTCAATACGGCCGCCGCTGCAGCAGGGTCCACTGAGGCTGGTGATATGTGTGCAGCTTAGGTAGTATAACCCCCAACGGGAGGGGTATAGCCCCAGGGGGTCAGCCGTGGAGGATGGTGGTTGAGAAGGTGCAGCAAGGAGACTCAGAGACATAAAATGCAGTTCCAGGGTTTTACTTACTGGTGTTGCTCGGGTCACTGTGTACAGCAGTGACCACCCAAGCCGTGCTGCGTCCACCAGGTCCTGGACTCGGTCAACTCCCAGGCAACTCCGGAGTGTGGTCCTGAGCTCCTTTCTGTCTCCCCCTTCTTCTGGCCGTTCCCACCAGGGATCCACCTAAGTCCGGCTCCCTCGGGCCTCTTGTTGGTCAAGCCTCCTCTGGGCTCCCTGACCCTATTCTTGGTCTGCCTTCCGGGTGGATTTAGTGGGTGATCGTGGCAGATCCTGCCCACGACCTCCGGTTCCTGGCTAAGGTGTGCTGTAGCCTCTGCCAGCTTGGGATCCGGTACCCTGTTGCCGACCCTTCACCCTATTAGCTCTCTTATGGGCTCTTGGGGTCCCCTCTGCGCCTCTGGGTCTCTCTCTCTTCTCCTCTGCTCTGCTTCTCAGGTCACACTCTGACAGACTGACGTCTCACAGACTGACAACTGACTGACTGACCCTGATCTAAGATGGTTCCCACCTTAAATACTCCCTCTATGTGTGAGCTCAGGTGACCAGCACCCAATGAGCTCCTAGCTTTACCCAGGCTGCTCCCCCTATCTGCCCCTACACTACTGGGATGTTCCACCCCCCTCCCACTCCAGCCAGGAACAGACACTGTCGTACCTGCACATTTCTCTAGTGGGAGTACCATCGGTCTGTTCCCCGGAAATGGGATGTGTGTAGTGCATGCAGCCTACTAGCTCAGTTCCACACTCCATCCTTACCCGGGAGTGGAATATCACACCTCTGGGTTGAGGTGCAATACCCCTGTAGCAGCCGAATCCTCAGGGTGCTACATATATGTGATCCATGTGCTGGACAAACCACAGTTTTAAATAGCAGGCCTGTAGGTTACTATTTTTAATAGCGACCTCGTGTCAATAACTTCGCTAACACACTGCAACAAAATTTCAATGGAGGCCAGAAATGGCAGAATTTTCAGCTTACTTATATGTTATCCGTGTGACAGACAAAACACAGTTTTAAAAAGCTGGCCTGTAGGTAACTATTTTTAACAGTGAACTGGTGTCAATAACTTGGCTAACACACTGCAACAAAATTTCAATGGAGGCCAGAAATGGCAGAATTTTCAGCGCAATTATATGTCATCCATGTGACGGACAAACCATAGTTTTAAATAGATGGATTTTTAGCGCTGAAATATGGAAAGGATCTGGCTATATTCTGCAGTGCCAGCAAGCAAATGGAGCAGAAAAACTGTGTTCTCTGGATTGCTTTTTAAGCGAATAATCAGGATTAAGATCCCAAAAAAATTATTCCTGGCCCCTGATACCTGGTGCTAGTTCTAGAAATATCTGTAAAAGCACCAGCAGCATACAAAACTGGAATGAACCCTCTTGCTATGTGCACTGCAGTCTGCCACATACTGTACACTGCCGGCCTGCCTAGCACTGATATCTATGCAGCTGGATTAGTCTTCAGAAGGACTGTTAGTTGAGATGGATATGTGAATAATATATGCTGGTATACCTACACTAACTAAGAAACAAGCAAATCTCTCCCTAGCTCAGCAGCACCTCTCCCTACAATGCCTGATTCCGGAGTAGACTGTGACGAGCATGGCAGCGCCAGGTCTGATATAGATCTGATGACGCTGTGCGGTCAGCCAATCACTGTAATGCCACAACCAACATGGCTGCGGCATTACAGTGTGTAACAGACAATCCCTGCATGTTGATTAGCGCTCTAAAGAGCACCAAATATGCAGGGAGGGGACCCAAGCTCCCGACGAGCAATCCCGGAAATACTCGGTGAGCGCCGAACATCTTGAGCAGTAAGATGCTCGGGCGAGCACCGAGCAGTAGCGAGCTTGCTCGCTCATCACTGCTCACAATCACTCAGAACAACTGGTAAATAGTGTTGAGCCATCCCCGTAGTGTTCGAGTTCGGTTCGGTTCGTCGAACACCCGTGTGTTCGCCGAACTGTTCGTCGAACTGTTCGTCGAACACCTTCGAACACCGTTAAAACCAATGGCAGGCAAACAAAAACACATAGAAACACATAGAAAACACCTTCAAAGGTGTCCAAAAGCTGACAAACTGCTCAGAAGACACAGCTAACATATGGAAAAGTGACAAGTACATATAGTCATGCGAAAAGAAAAGAGGTGGAGGAGTAAAAGGAGGGGGAGACAAAGATATAGGCATGTCATGCCCTTCTAAAATCCAAAAAGTGAGAAGCCGACACGTTCAGTCCGCTCCTGCCCGTGCCACGTCCGCGTCGCCGGGTTTGTGCCAGAGCCGCGGTGAGCCCTGACGGCCAGCCCCCCTCTCCCAATACTGGTGCCTGTCCGCTGGTGGGTCGAGCGAGCCCCCCTGTGGTGGAGGCAGCTCTAAGCTTTTTAATTTAAATTGTCTCTCTAATTTGAATGAATACACTTTAAATCCATTTACAAGGATCTATTGGAGGGCAAGTCTCATGCCAGCAGCCGCGTAATTCCAGCTCCAGTAGCGTCCACTAAAGCTGCTGCAGTTAAAAAGCTTTTATAAGGATCGAGCTCGGCTGTCCACCGCAAGGCATCCTACTGCCAGTCCCAGCCCCTATGCCTTGGGGTGCCTCCTGATGCTCTTCACTGAGTATCCCGTGGTCCCGAAGCATTTCCTTTGAAAAAATTAAGTGTCCAAACTACAGGTGGTGTAGCTTGCTTAACAGCCGGGATAATCCGCTGACTAGCAGACACTGCTACTAGGCACAAAGTATTTCCTGGGCTAGATGCAGTTAAAAATTTGTAATTAGATACTCTCGTTGGATGCTGAGAAAGCATTCCATAGAGTCTCCTGGCACGCCATATATGATTCTCTTAAAAAGCTTGGGGTAGGGGTCTAGGGGACCCTTTTATAGCCAAAATCATGGCCCTGTATCGCAATACGTCACCTAGGCTGAAGATAAATGGAACTGTAGCACCCTGAGGGCTCGGTTGCTACAGAGGTATTGCACCTCACCCAGAGGTGTGATATCTCACTCTCAGGTAAGGATGTAGTGTGGATCAGGACCCGACACCTGCATGCATTACACCACATTGCCGTGGGGCAGGGCGACCAATATGCCCCTGAGATGGGCACGACAGTCCCTGTCCCTGGCTGGAGTGGGGGGAGGGAACACTGAGGAAGGGGAACCCTGTAGTGCAGGAGCAGGGAGGAAGCAGTTCCTGGGTGCATTGAGAAGGGAGTATAAAAGGTGGGCAACATCTTAGTTCAGTGCAGAGAAGTCTGAGCAGAAGTGGCAGGGAGCAGGGGCTCTGCATGAGCTCTGCTCCGGAGGCGGGCCTAGTAACAGAGGCCCAGGCCTGCAAGAGGGAGAAGGAAGGAAGAGGAGCGGAGAAGGCTCCAAGAACGAGGAACGAAGGGATCCCAGGGGTGCGGACGGGCGAGTCGCCACCGCACGCCCGAATCCACCTGCGTGGAGGGGTCAGGCCAAAGGGGGAGACCGGTCCCCGAAACTAGTGGAGGCAGGAAACGACCCTCAGCTAGAAACAGGAGGCTGTGACATTTTATGTGGTGCAGCCCCTCGCTACACCCGCTAGGAAGGCACCACATAGGGTCAGGGAAACTGGCGCCAAGTTTACCAAGAGGAAGCCCGAGGCAGCCGGACAGAAGGGTTGGTAAGAAAGGCCAGACAAAGGACACACAAAGGGGGTCCTGTGAAGCGCTCCAAAGTTATCTGGGAGTTGTCTGAGCCCCTCACCTGGTGAGCACAGTACGACGTGGGCAGCTGTTACCTGCAGACGTGGTCTGGATAATAAGAACTGTGAGTAAAGGCCCTGGACTGCATCACTGACTCCGTGTCGTTACTGCTGCTGCCCTGCACCATCACCCCCATCCTCCGCATACACTGCCCTGAGGCTATACTCCTCCCGTGGGGAGTTATGCTACGCTCTGCTGCACCCACAACACCAGCCTCAGCGGTCTGCCCTGGAGCGGCGGTTCACTCTGACCGCAATCCACGGGTGGCGTAGTCGGACATTTAAACATCAAAACCACATAAATAGTTCCGCCACTGGTTTGACCGCCCTGAGCCACGGAACCGGGTCGCCGCCACGGAGACTACAACCACCAGCATCCACCAAAAAGGGTCCTGCTCCGGGTGTCCCAAGGCCCAGGGGGCGCGTCAGAACATTTTCATCACCTTTCACAATCACCAATGGGACAAGGCAGGGATGTTCTCTGTCCCCTCTCTTATACATCCTAGTGACGGAGCACCTGCTCTCATCAATTCGCCATAACCCCAATATTAGGTGGATTGAGGTGGGAGGCACCGAGTACAAGTGCTCTCTATTTGCTGATGATGTCCTAGTATATATCACTCAATCACATATATCCATCCATGCTGTTATGGCTGAAATAGATCACTTTGTTACATGGTCAAATTTTAAAATCAATGCAGCGAAGTCTGAGGCCCTCGATGTCTCCCTCCCCAAATCCATATAGGATACCATCCAGTCCAACTTTCCCTTTGCCTGGCCCTCACAGGGTATCAAATACTTAGGAATTCCTATTCATAGAGACCTCTCCCATCTATGTTATCTTAATTTTCGGCCCTTTATTGAACAACTCCATACAGACCACGGTTGGCAAGTTAGAACTGTAAGATTCACTACGTGAACCACTGGTGTTTTGTGGAAAAGCACATGTACACTGTGTTCCAAATTATTATGCAAAAAGTGTTTAGGAGTGATAAGGGAAGAATTTGTTTGTTTGTCAGTTAAACTCATTGATGGTGATGTGTGTCAGGGCTCTTTATATCACTGTAAGCAATTGCAGACACCTGTGCTAATTAGTTTGGCAGGTGTGTCCAATGAAAGGCAAGACTACTTAAGAAGGCTGTCTCACATTATTAAGCAGCCTACATTTTCTGCCAAAATGGGAAAGAAAAAGGATGTGTCGGCTGCTGAGAAGCAACAAATTGTGGAGTGTTTAGGTCAAGGCATGACTACAATCAACATTGTGCGATGATCAGGATGAAGTGTCTTGGCAATCAAGAAGTATGTAGCTGATTCACAGTACACACGTGTGCGTGCTGATAAGGGCAAATTGAGGACTCTTTCCTACAGGCAATTACGTCAGGTTGAAAGAGCAGCGGCAAAAAAGCCTTGTCATAGCAGCAGACAAGTTTTTGAAGCTGCTGGTGCCTCCAACGTCCCCCGAACAACAAGATGCAGGGTCCTTCAGAGGTTTGCAGCTGTGCATACGCCATCCTGTCGACCTCCTCTATCCACTTCACACAAGCAGAAACGGCTCCAGTGGGCCAAACATTACATGAAGACTGATTTCAAAACTGTTTTGTTCACGGATGAGTGCCGTGCAGCGCTCGATGGTCCAGATGGATGGAGTGGAGGATGGCTGGTTGATGGACACCCCACGCAAACACGGCTACAGCGCCAACAAGGAGGAGGTGGAGTAATGTTTTCGGCTGGAATCATGGGGAGAGAGATTGTCGGCCCCTTTAGGATCCCTGAAGGCGCTAAAGATGAACTCCATAATGTATGTGGATTTTCTCAAACAGCACTTCCTGCAATGGTTCAAGAAGAAGAACCGTGTATTTCACAGCAAGATCATTTTTTTGCATGATAATGCACCATCTCATGCTGCACATAAAACATCTGCATCTCTGGCTGATATGGGCATAAAAGGGGACAAACTTATGGTGTGACCCCCATGCTCCCCTGACCTCTACCCCATTCAGAACCTTTGGAGCATCATTAAAAGGAGTGTCTATGATGGCGGGAGGCAGTTCACATCTAAGCAACAGCTCTGGGAGGGTATTCTGTCCTCATGCAAAACAATTGAAGCAGAAACCATCCAAAACCTGACAAATTCAATGGACGAGAGAGTTCAGAAGCTCCTTTCGAACAAGGGGTCCTATGTGAAAATGTAACATCACCTAGAATATAGTTTTGAGTTGAAAACTGTTTGATTTCAGTTTCTAACAACCTGCTAATGCTTATAATTTCAAAAATGACCATTCTTTTGGTCTTTATTAAAATGTAAAGGTTGATCGAAAAGTTTGGGGGATCTAAGAGTGTGGCAACCCAGTAGTCATGATTACTTCGAATTCTGACAATATGAGGGTCATGCTGCAGGTAGTGCAGCAAGAAGGCACTTATGTGTCTTGCGCATCTCGGAGCCCCAAAATTATTTTCCGGGCTAGATGCAGCTAAAAATTATTATTAATTTTAAATCTGGTGAAGCTTTAGTATAGATGGCCTAATAGGATCAGTGCTGCACACTGCTACAAATCCCAAATTATTTTCCAGTCAAGATACAGATAAACATGATTAGTAATTTTAAATCTGGTGGAGCTTATTATAGATGGCCTAATAGAATCAGTGCTGCACACTGCTACAAAGCCCAAATTATTTTCCAGCCAAGATACAGATAAACATGATTAGTAATTTGAAAGCTTAAAACGGTTGGTAGGGTGATTTTAACCAATCATCAAGCTTTTACTCTCCCCAGGATGACACAGGGGTAGAAAAGTCGTTTCGGACCCATGATTTGTTCATCTTTATGAATGTGAGTCTGTCTACATTATCAGTGGAGAGCCGCGTGCGCTTTTCTGTCAGCACACCACCAGCAGCGCTGAACACACGTTCAGACAGAACGATGGCTGCGGGGCATGACAAGATCTCCAAGGCGTAAGTGGCTAGCTCCGGCCATTTATCCAGATTGGAAGCCCAAAAAGAGCAAGGGTCCAGTGACACAGTCATGGCTTCAATGTTTACTTGGAGATACTCCTGTACCATCGACTCTAGGCGTTGACTATGTGTCAGACTTCTTGTCTCCTGTGGCCTTGCAAAGGATGGGCTAAAAAAGTGGTGAAATGATTCCGCAAAATTAATGTTACCAGCAGATACTGTGGTTCTGTTACGGTTTGAGTGCTGAACACTTGACGGTCCCACGGTTGGCAAGTTGGAACTGTGAGATTCACTACGTGCACCACTGGTATTTTGTGGAAAAGCACATGTAAGATTCTGCAACAGTCTCTGCTGATACTCCTGCATGCGTGCATCCCTTTCTATGGCAGGAATAATTTCTGCAAATTTACTTTTGTACCGGGGATCTAACAGTGTGGCAACCCAGTAGTCAGGATTATTTCTAATTCTCACAATTCGAGGGTCATGTTGCAGGTAGTGCAGCAAGAAGGCACTCATGTGTGTTGCGCATCCAGGAGCACCAAGTCCCTGTTGTGTTGGTGGCGAAGTAACAATCATGCTTCCTTCCACTGTCCTCTCCCCCCAACCTCGCACAACAGAAATGTGATCAAGGTCTCCCTCATCTGATGAGTCTTCCATCAGCTCGTCCTCCACTTCTTCCTGGGCTCCTGCACCTTCCTCACTAGTTTGGCTGCTACCATGCGCCCTGGTAAAACCATCTCCCCCACCCTCACATGCCTGCCGCCTTGGTGCTGCCGACCGTCTGGACCTTGCAGATATTAGCCCTTCCGCATACAACTCCTCCTCCTCTACTTCCTCCACCTCCTCTTGTGCCACCACCTGACTCCGAATTCTGTTTAACATGTGCTCCAGCATGTAAATCACTGGAATAGTCATGCTGATAATGGCATCGTCAGCACTAAACATCTTCGTCGCCATTTCAAAACTGTGCAGAAGGGTGCATAGGTCCCTGATCTGAGACCACTCCTCCAGCGTGATTTGCCCCACCTCTGGATCTCGTTGGCCCAGGCTATACGTCAGAATGTATTGCACCAGGGCTTGTCGGTGCTGCCACAGTCGCTGCAACATGTGCAGAGTTGAATTCCACCGGGTAGGCACATCACATTTTAGCCGGTGAAGTGGCAGGCCCAACGACTTCTGTAGAGATGTAAGTCGCTGAGCTGCGGGATGCGAATGGCGGAAGTGAGCACACAGCGACCGTGCCCTCTGCAGAAGGCCATCTAGTCTGGGATAGTGGGCTAAAAATTGCTGGACAACCAGGTTCAACACGTGAGCCATACAAGGCACGTGTGTGACATTGCCCCGGCGAAGGGCCGCACCCAGGTTTGCAGCATTGTCGCACACGGCCTTCCCTGGTTTCAGGTCCAGTGGAGACAACCATTCATGAAATTGGTTCTCCAGAGCTGACCACAACTCCTCAGCTGTGTGACTCACATTTCCCAGACATTTCAATGTAAAAACCGCCTGATGACGTTGAGCCCTACTGCCAGCATAGTAAGGAGGTGTGCAGGATCCCTTCTGCGCAGTTAGAAAGCTTGTGGCATGACCAGACAGGCTTTGGGTGCAGGTGGAAGACCGAGAGGAGGTTGAGGAGGCAGAAGCAGTGGAGGAACTTTGACATAAAGAGGATTGACACACAACTCGTGGGGACGGCAAGACTTGGACAGCAGCCCCTTGTCCTGCTGTCACCATAGTTACCCAGTGCCCAGTCAGCGACATGTAACGCCCCTGTCCATGCCTACTCGTCCAAGTGTCTGTGGTGAAATGCACCCTGTCACACACAGAGTTTCTCAAAGAAGCGGTGATGTTGTGTGCGACATGCTGGTGGTGCGCAGGCACACCTTTCTTTGAGAAGTAGTGTCGACTGGGCATCTGGTACTGGGGCACTGCGACGGACATAAGGTCTCGAAAATCCTCTGTGTCCACCAGGCGGAAAGGCAGCATTTCTGTAGCCAAGAGCTTGCAGATGGTGAAATTCAACCTCTTAGCTTTCTCATGGCTAGGAGGAAATGGTCTTTTACTTGTCCACATCTGAGGGACCGAGGGCTGGCTATTGTGCTTAGACGGGGTTGATAAGGGTGTCCCCGGCAAACTGCCGGTCTGTGAGGAAGATGCAGGCGGACATGTTAGGTTGCCTTGATCCAAAGGTGGTGCTATCGATGTCGGACAGCGCTCAACACCAGCTGGTGTTAACACCTCCAAAGAAAATGATGACCTGCCAATCACGCTGGCTGTTGCGGGTAAAGAGGTGGCAGGTCTGCGCCCCAAAACAGGTGTGACTGCTGTCCCCCCAGTCACAGAGGATGAAGAGGCCGCGGATGCACAAGATATGGCAGACAGTGGTTGGCCCGGCCGGCTAGGCCGCATTGTAGCACACTGAGCTTCCCACTGCAACTTATGCTTCATGTTCATGTGCCGGTTCATGCATGAAGTACTCAAACTATGTATTTTTTGGCCTCTACTTAGCTTTTGCTGACAAATGTTACAGATAACACGAGTTGGGTCATCTTTATCGATCTGAAAAAATGTCCAGGCTATGCAAGGCTTAGCACCCATGCAACCTGAAGAGCCACCACGACTTGTGGTGAGAGGCAGAGTTGTGTTTGAGGATGCAGTTGTTGACGTGCTTCCAGTACTACGTCTCTGTCCAGGAAGGCGCAACCTGACCTCGTCGTCACTAGCATCTTCCTCCACCTCCTCTGCTGACCTCATCTCTTGGCTGACTGTGGGTTGACAGTAAGTGGGATCTCCAACCTCATCATCATCACCCTGTGCGTTATCACACCCGTCGTCCTCAGAGCAAACCTGTTCCTGCCCTGACAAAAAACTAAAGTTGTCGCTCCAATCAGGTATTTGAGTCTTATCATCGTCTTCCTCATTGTCTCCACCAACAGGAGTTACAGTTTGGGAATGAGGGTCTACATTATGGTCAGAACCTTCTGCGTCTGGTCCTGGATCCGACTCATAAAGATTCTGGGCATCAGTGCAGATCATTTCCTCGTCTGGATTCACAGAAGCGCTGGAGTCGACCTCTGATTCCCAGGCTATAGTATGAGTAAACAGCTCTGCAGACTCAACCATCTGTTCTACCTCATACTCAGATGGGCAGCTGGAGATTTGGGAGCTGTGAGGAAGCAAGTGCGATTGGGGTGACACCTTTGAGGACTGGAGTATTTGTGATGTTGAAGTTGATGTGGAGGAGAGCCAACTTAAAGGAACACTTGATATCCGTTGAAGCACCTGCTGTTTTTGTGCCTCATCTGGAATTTGTAGCGATTGGCGTGGCCGTAAGAAAGGGATCTTATCACATTGTCCGCTAAAAGAAGTAGACATTTTAGTTTGGCTGGAAGATGGTCTTTCTTCTGCAGATGTTACTGTTGCTTTAACACCTACCCCACGGACACAACCTTTTTTCCCCTTCCCAACACGCCTAATCCCCTTTCCACCAGCAGCAGGCCTTTTTCCACTCATTTTGGTGGTTAACTAATTCACAACTCTGGAGTTGTTTGCACAAAAAAACAATGGATGGGAACCGAGCAGAGCTGAGTGGCCAAACTGTGGTATTAGGCCAAAACTATTGGCTGGGTTACATGCAAAGAAAAATTACATTCAATTTGCAACCTGATGGAGGTCAGTATAGATGGACTAATAGAACAAGTCCCACACACAGCTAGAAGCCCAAATATTTTTTCAGAGGTAGATGCAGAAAAATTTTTTATTCAGTTTGCAACCTGATGGAGGTCTGTATAGATGGATTAATAGAACAAGTCCCACACACAGCTACAAGCCCAATATTTTTTCAGATGTAGATGCAGAAAAAAAATATATTCAGTTTGCAACCTGATGGAGGTCAGTATAGATGGACTAATAGAGAAAGTCCCACACACTGCTAGAAGGCCAAATATTTTTTCAGAGCTAGATGCAGACAAAAAATTATTTTGAATTTGCAACCTGATGGAGGTCAGTATAGGTGGACTAATAGAACAAATCCCACACACTGCTAGAAGGCCAAATATTTTTTCAGAGCTAGATGCAGAAAAAAATTATATTCAGTTTGCAACCTGATGGAGGTCTGTATAGATGAATTAATAGAACAAGTCCCACACACAGCTAGAAGCCCAAATATTTTTTCAGAGGTAGATGCAGATAAAAATTATTTTTAATTTGCAACCTGATGGAGGTCAGTATAGATGGACTAATAGAGAAAGTCCCACACACTGCTAGAAGGCCAAATATTTTTTCAGAGCTAGATGCAGATAAAAATTATTTTTAATTTGCAACCTGATGGAGGTCAGTATAGATGGACTAATAGAGAAAGTCCCACACACTGCTAGAAGGCCAAATATTTTTTCAGAGCTAGATGCAGATAAAAATTATTTTTAATTTGCAACCTGATGGAGGTCAGTATAGATGGACTAATAGAGAAAGTCCCACACACTGCTAGAAGGCCAAATATTTTTTCAGAGCTAGATGCAGATAAAAATTATATTCAATTTGCAACCTGATGGAGGTCAGTATAGATGGACTAATAGAACAAGTCCCACACACAGCTAGAAGCCCAAATATTTTTTCAGAGGTACTGTAGATGCAGATAAAAATTATTTTTAATTTGCAACCTGATGGAGGTCAGTATAGATGGACTAATACAACAAGTCCCACACACAGCTAGAAGCCCAATATTTTTTCAGAGGTAGATGCAGAAAAAAATATATTCAGTTTGCAACCTGATGGAGGTCAGTATAGATGGAGTAATAGAACAAGTCCCACACACAGCTAGAAGCCCAAATATTTTTTCAGAGGTAGATGCAGATAAAAATTATTTTTAATTTGCAACCTGATGGAGGTCAGTATAGATGGACTAATAGAGAAAGTCCCACACACTGCTAGAAGGCCAAATATTTTTTCAGAGCTAGATGCAGATAAA
Organism: Phyllobates terribilis; assembly: GCF_046119375.1. Taxonomy (NCBI): domain Eukaryota; kingdom Metazoa; phylum Chordata; class Amphibia; order Anura; family Dendrobatidae; genus Phyllobates; species Phyllobates terribilis. The sequence continues at coordinate 300,765,410 of NW_027362771.1, forward strand.
AATTATATTCAATTTGCAACCTGATGGAGATCAGTATAGATGGACTAATAGAGAAAGTCCCACACACTGCTAGAAGGCCAAATATTTTTTCAGAGCTAGATGCAGATAAAAATTATATTCAATTTGCAACCTGATGGAGGTCAGTATAGATGGACTAATAGAACAAGTCCCACACACAGCTAGAAGCCCAAATATTTTTTCAGAGGTACTGTAGATGCAGATAAAAATTATTTTTAATTTGCAACCTGATGGAGGTCAGTATAGATGGACTAATAGAGAAAGTCCCACACACTGCTAGAAGGCCAAATATTTTTTCAGAGCTAGATGCAGAAAAAAATATTCAGTTTGCAACCTGATGGAGGTCAGTATAGAAGGACTAATAGAGAAAGTCCCACACACTGCTAGAAGGCCACATATTTTTTCAGAGGTAGATGCAGAAAAAAATATATTCAGTTTGCAACCTGATGGAGGTCTGTATAGATGGATTAATAGAACAAGTCCCACACACAGCTAGAAGCCCAATATTTTTTCAGAGGTAGATGCAGAAAAAAATATATTCAGTTTGCGACCTGATGGACGTCAGTATAGATGGACTAATACAACAAGTCCCACACACAGCTAGAAGCCCAATATTTTTTCAGAGGTAGATGCAGAAAAAAATATATTCAGTTTGCAACCTGATGGAGGTCTGTATAGATGGATTAATAGAACAAGTCCCACACACAGCTAGAAGCCCAATATTTTTTCAGAGGTAGATGCAGAAAAAAATATATTCAGTTTGCAACCTGATGGAGGTCAGTATAGATGGACTAATACAACAAGTCCCACACACAGCTAGAAGCCCAATATTTTTTCAGAGGTAGATGCAGAAAAAAATATATTCAGTTTGCAACCTGATGGAGGTCTGTATAGATGGATTAATAGAACAAGTCCCACACACAGCTAGAAGCCCAATATTTTTTCAGAGCTAGATGCAGAAAAAAATTATATTCAATTTGCAACCTGATGGAGGTCAGTATAGATGGACTAATAGAATGATGCTATGCCCAAAAGATTTTACTTCACTAGGTGCAGTAAAAAAATTGGTATTCTATACACAGGTGGTATATCTTTAACACAGATAGGCTACTCCACTGACTAACACACTCTGCAATAGGCCAAAAAGGATTAGCTTTGCTAGATTCAGCCAAATGCTGTGAAAAAAACTTGCACAGCACTGGCACAGACCTGCCTGGAAAAAACTGATAGGAACTGATGTAACCTAGTCCTGAAAAGGACTCCAATTACAATTAGTCTTTACTCCCACAATCTATCTATTTAAGAGCACAGACCTGCCTGATAAAAGTCGTAGGAAATGCTGTAACCTAGTCCTTAAAAGGACTGCAATCACAACTATTCCCTACTCCCAAGCTATCTGTAGATTTGTGCGAAAATTGGCTTGAAATTAACAAGGTATAGCGCACACAGCAACAGCGGTGCCGTCTAACACGCAGCTGCAGCAGTGAGAAAATGGTGGCGACGGGGAAAATGGCTTGGTCTTATAGGGCAAGGACATGTGACATACACTGCCAATGACACATGCCCTTGATTGTGTGAAAAAAAGCACTTCGCTCCGTGTGTGCGCTGCTGATAGGCTGACAGATTGCACCTCCCCACTGTAAATGCGGGAAAGAGAAAAAAAAAATGGAGATCTTCATTGTTCCTGCAGAGATCTATCCCCTGCCCCTCCCCCCACCCCGCTGTACACTCAAACTGCGTATTAACATTAATTTTCAGCATTACTGAGAAAAAATCCAGTTATGATTTTGGTGCACGAACAGTTATCGAACATAACCTCGAACAGCCGAATTTTTCTCAAATTGTTCGTGTTCGCCGAACGGCTCGAACACCGCCCAAAACAGCTCGAATTTGAGATTGGCGAACAGTTCGAGTAGAACAACGCTCATCTCTACTGGTAAAATCAGTTTTAGTCTAAGCAAGAAGAACTGACATCATTGAAGTATCAGGTTACAAATCCTATTAAAGTCTATGGAGAGGCTTGGTTGAGTAGGTGAGAGAAGCAGAGAGAGCTAGTGACACATGCACATGAACAGTAGCTTCTAGCAAATAATTTATCTCACTTCATTGCTGATTTTATAACTACTTGGCTCAGTACTCCTATATATTGGGAAAAAAGGGAGCCAAATATGGTTTATCCACGATGCTGGTAGGCAATGAATATCCAAATGGAAGTATATTAAAAGGATTTTTTTATGTCAGGTTCTTTAGTCAACACGTTTCAAAGTCATTCCAGACTTCTTCCTCAGGACAAAAACCGTATATATAGTTATATGGTTTTTGTCCTGAGGAAGAAGTCTGGAATGTCTTTGAAATGCATTGATTAACCCCTTCACGACATATGACATATAAATACGTTATATGTTGTGTCTCCCACTTTGATGTGGGCTCTGGCGCTGAGCTTGCATCTTTTCCAGCACATGACAGCTGATCTGATCGCGATCCATCCGCGGCTGTTAACATGTTAAATGCTGCTGTCAATCTCAGAAGTGTGTCATAATACTTGGGCATCACAAACCGGGGTCGGCAGGAGACCACTGAGGTTGTCATTGCAGATCTGCTATGAGCATCATCCCCTGGCCAGCGCTCATAGCAGATGAGCATTTTTGCTACTCATAGCAGGGCTGCAGCCCTGCTATGTACAACACAAGCAATCGGATGATTGCAGATTCTAGTCTCCCATGAAGACTACTGAAGCCAGTGACGAGTAAAAAAAAAAAAATTTTAAAAACATTAAAAAATATATAAATGTTCAAATCACCCCTCTTTTGCCCCATACAAAATAAAGCAATTAAAAAAATTTGAAAAATACCCATATTGGCTATCGCAGCATTCAGAAATGCCCAGTCTATCAATATATAAAAAAAATAAAAATGCCCCGATTTAAAAACTTTTTGGTCTCCGAAACATTGGAATAAAATGCAATAACAGGCGATCAAAACATAGTATGTATCCCAAAATGATATCAATAAAAACCATCAGCTCAGCGAGCAAAAAATAAGCCCTCACCCAGCCCCAGATCTCGAAAAATGAAGACGCTACGCGTCTTGGAAAATGGCGTCTTTTTTAATTTTTTTTTTACAAACTTTGGATTTTGTTTTCACCACTTAAATAAAAAAGAACCTATACATGTTTGGTATCTACAAATTCAAAATGACCTGGAGAATCATAATGGCAGGTCAGTTGAAGCATTTATTTGTAAATAATAAAAAAAAAAAAACAATTGTGGAATTGCACTTTATTTTCAATTTACCCACACTTGGAATTTTTTCCCACTTCCAGTACATTATATGGTAAAATCAATGGTGTTGTTCAAAAGCACAACTCATCCTGCAAAAAATAAGCCCTGACACAGCCATATGAACAGAAAAATAAAAAAGTTATGGCTCTGGGAAGAAGGGGAGCAAAAAACGAAAGCGCAGAAATGGAAAATGGCCAGGGGGTGAAGGGGTTAAAGAACCTGAAATAAAAAAAATCCTCTTAATATGCTTCCATTTGGATCTTCATTGCCTATCAGCAGCGCGGATAGACCACATTTAGATCCCTTTTTTTCCCTCTTTTCTGGTCGAAAGACCCGTGGATCTGCAGCAGCAGTTTTCATGCGTATTCATGGTTGCGTGTCACACGACTATATCAGGCAAGCATATCTTTTATTTGCCTTTATTTTTATTCTCAGATAAGACCCTATTTACGCTTTTTTGCTACTAGTTTCCACTATACTCATGTATATTGTCATGTATTCGCTGATGCTTCTGAACGTGTTCTATACGAATAAAGAAGAGCAGGAATCTCTCTGTCTCTGTGCATTGTGTAAAGAAGACATCATAGCAGCTAGTCTTCGTCCACTAGCTCAATGACAACTGAAAATTAGAGATAGAACGAACAGATGGGAAAACTGTTGAAAAAGGCTGATATAGTGTTACTTATCAAATAAAAATAGGAGTACTTTTATGGTTGAAAAGACATTGAATGAATGATTGCCTGGTGAATGATTATTTTGCAATAGCAACCATGTAGATTCAAAGAGGTGGTCCGAAACTAACTCTGACTTAATCGTAAATCTCTATTTAATATATAATTTAATCTGTTTTGTAATATACTTTTATTAAAAAAAAATCTCTACTGTTCCTTCTCTACTCTAACGTTACTTTTACAGAATTCCAATTTGACAACGCTTCATTAGAGTATCCAGGTGCATGCTGGGATACTCAATCAAGATGTCATCAGGAGGCAGAGGCTGCTGCCACTGCTGCAGCCTCAGTCCCAATCCTGAAGCGAAGTGTCATGCACTGGGATTTTCAAGCAAAGCGTAATCAAACAGGCATTTGGTGAAAAAAAAAATAAAGCAGTTAGGTAAAGTAGAGAGGGAACAGTAGAACATTTTTAATTAAAGCATATTAGAAAATTGATTATACTATTACATTAAATAGATAGAGATTTAGGATTAAATCATTGTTAGTTTTGGAGCTCCCCTTTCTGTCTATACTGGCTGTTATAATTGGCCAAACTGGCCATACTTGCACAAAAACACTGGATAAAGGACAAAAATACTATTATTTTATTTTAAATATAAACAATTATTTCTTATCATTGTTTTTTCAAACTATCGAAAATATATATATATATATATTTTTTGCACCACACAAAATATGCTAGAATTAAAACTTTAACATGTTTGGAATGCCACACCCCATTTGAATTTTAATTTGCTACTTTGAAAATTAATATTAACATGGAAGAGTTATTCTAACTGACCTATACTGTATGTCTTGGCTTAATCTGCAGGTTATTGATGTTATTAACCTGCCCGGTACATGCACAAAGCCGAAAGCTGCAGGGAGAAAATGAACTTTATTCTTCTTGGCAGCATCCGGTTTCAGTCACGGGGAGGCGTCGGCACGGGTTCAGTCACCACTCTTAGTATAGAGAACGGTGGCTGTAACCACGCCCCAGGCCCTGACTGACATTGGCTCTTCATTGAGGCTGGATGTCAGTCAGGACCGGGGCGCGGTTACAACCACTGCCCGAGTAACTGAAACCAAATACTGCCGGGGAAATAAAGTTAATTTTCTCCCTGCAACATTTGGCTACGTGCATTCACCAGGCAGGTTAGTAATGCTATTAACCTTCATATTCACCCCATATTTGCAGGTTAATTGCATTTTTGCTGGTGGCAGGTTCTCTTTAAGAAAGATCTCTTAAAGGGTTAGTCTGAAGTTGTCTCTTGAGCAGCACACAGCTTTCTTGTCTCTTTCACTTCCTGGTTTCTCACTGAATGGGCTCTGCTGCTTGAGTGACAGTTTTAGTGAGCTGAGAGCTGTAGTATCAGTAGAACTATGAATCGCATTCAGCTATCAGACATTTGTTCTGAGTCTATACTGTTATCACTATAATTACACATAGAGTTAAAAGGCTATTTGAACAAGTATGTGGCCACTAAGGCATGACAAGTTACCTGCTCTTAAAGCTGCTAATGGTGTGGTTTGGTGATTTTGCAAAATTTATAGCAGCAGCTTGTCAGGAGTTAAGAGGAAGGGGAAGGGAGTTGAGCTGCTAGCTTCTGTGCAGAAATCAATGGGCTGGAGATAAGTAACTGGTATATTAGAAGTTAACTACTCTTCAGAACTATAGCTACTGTGAATTTGTGGCACCCCAGGAGTCCGGTTGCCACAGTGGCATTGCCTCCCTCACAAGGGGGTGATGCCATGCCTGGAAGCAAGCAGGGACCCCCTAATCAGGTTTTGATAGCATGCAACACTTTCCTGGCTCCAGACCAGCAAGGAGAGCTCCTCCCCTTAGCAACTGGATCTGGAGGCGGGGTTAGTTAGTCTGAGGAGAGCAGACAGGAGTTGAAGTCAGGACGTCAACGAGGAAGGACCTAGGGAGTGGAACTGCACGGCAGTTCACCCCAGAGGAACTCGCAGAAGAACTGGACACCGGAGTCCGAGGTTGTGGGGCACCGAAGGCCCAGCAGCAGAAACCGGAGGGCAGGAGACTGCAGGTCTCCTGGCCCAATCAGACACCTGGAGGCTCAGCAGCACAATAGGGCCCAGCACCGCCACGTGGGAGCGACACTCCAGGAAGGCCCGAGCTGTCTGCCATACGGGTGAGCACAAAGACGTTTTACTCAGGGACGAGGGCCGCAGCATAGCTACAAGCAGCAGGACCAAAGAGGTAGCGCAAAAGGGAAGGCCTACAACTCCACCTGGCTAAGTGGATCCCCCAACTTGCTTCCAGGCCGCCCGGACCTCTACTACCAGCTAGTTCCGTGCCCCGGTCTGCCTAACCACCACAAGTAAAGATAAGAGGAAACCGCCATTAAGTTGTGGACTGATTATTAACTGCACCATCCTCTGCACTACACCATAACATCAACGTCTACACTGCCCTGGAGCTAAGATCTACCTGTGGAGAGCTAAACCAACTCTGCTGTATTAACAACAGCTCCAGAGGGCCTGCTCTGCAGTGGCGGCTCCCTTTAGCCGCATACCACAGGTGGCATCACGAACTGTATATAAAAACTATAAATCCCATGTAAATATCCCCTTTTTACTGACCGCCCTGGGTCACGGACCGGGTCACCGCCACCTCTGACATCACCTCTAGCAACGACCGGCCCGGCACCGAGTACCCCACGGCCCAGGAGGCGTGTCAACTTGGCATCACGAACAAGATTTACGAAACCCGGTATAACCGGGTCCTGTGTGCCATTGACTGTACTGAACAGTGTTACCACGTCATTTGCCGTCAGCCGAGGGGACGCAGGAGGCCCCGATCCGGAACCGCCGGGTAAGAGATCCTTCCGCCTGCAGAGCAGCATACTGGTACATCAGCAGACGCCCAGGACCTGGCTGAGGTTCACTAGGGGGAAGGAGGATGCCCAACCGAGGAGAGGATTCAGCCGCGGCCGCCGCCACTGTAATGCCGTTATCAATGCCGTATATACCAGGTGCGGCGTAGTTGCCCCAGTACTCAGGGGAGTCGCACACCCTGAACGACTTTGAGGAGAGAGTGCACAGTTTGTTTAAATTGTACCCCCTGTCTGAGGAGCCAAAGTCAGCATTCTCATAGGCCAGCTAATCGGTGCAGCCCAGAGAGAGGTGAAGTCCTGGCCAGGCAGGGACAAAGGCACTGTTAAGGAAATGCTGGCCCGGTTGAAGGATACCTTTGACCCCCGCACCGCAGCAGAAATTAAGATGAAGTTCTACGGGTGCAAACAAAGGGTGCAGGACAGTGTACGGGACTATGCTCTAAACCTGCAGGAGGCACTGCGAGCTATCAAACAGGTAGACCCCGACAGTGTGCGAGATTCGGACAGATTGCTAACTGAGCAGTTTATTGAGGGCTCCTGTCTAACGCTCACCAGACACAGCTGCGCATTATGGCTCTGCAAAACCCTGCTCTGGACTTTGCGCAATTTAAAGACCGAGCCATCCGGGTGCAGCGAGAACCAACCCCAGGCGGCACTGCATCCCTCCGGCGTCCAGCTATCACATACCACCAGGAGGTGGCGTCCTTTTCCCCAGCACCTGTGGAGGCTGACGCGCAGACTCTAGACAATAACCTGTCTGCAGACCTACGCCTTCAGGTCCAGGAGCTGACCAAAAGTGTGGCTACACTAAAACCGTGCAGGCCATGCAAGTGTCTCCAAATGAAAAGATCCAGCTGGCTTCCAGTCCAGATGACGTCCCTTGGCGATGACAGAGAAGAATTCCACCGACCAGAGGTAGGAACAGCGATCGCTACGACCAGGACGGACAACCCATCTGCAGCCACTGTCAAAAGGCGGGGCACTCCGCAAGATTCTGTAATTTAAACGAGCAACCCCTGGGGCGGAGGGCCAGCCCCCGGGAGTAAGATGACCAGGCCCACAAAGCTGGCGAAACAAGTACGTGGGGGGACAGCCGGTCCTGTCGTGCTTGATGGCATCTTGATGAACGCACTGCTGGACACTGTGTCCCAGGTGACAACAATGCCATATGTCGTTTATAAACAATACTGGACTGATTCAGACATTACCCGCCATCTAGATGAACATCTTAGTATCTATGCCAGCAATGGTCAACCCTTGCCTCAGGTGAGGTATAAAGAGGTGACCATAAAAGTTGGCCGAGTAGAACTGCCATCACAAGGAATGATTATTGTTGATATTAATCGCCGAGAAAGTCACCCTATGATAACTATAGGCACCAATGTGATAGTGAATTGTCTTGGGGAAATTATTCTTTTGTTGCAGCAGGTCGCAGAGACTGCCAGTTCCAGTCAGCAGCAAGTTCTGCAGAAGGAGATCAGAGCACTGATGAAAAGACAACAGGTAGAGCTATCTGGTGGAGAAGTTGGCAGTGTCAGGATGAGTGATCCATTCCCTATTGCAATGCCCCCTAGGAGTGAAATGTTAATATGGTGTCGGGCAGCAATAGGTCTCAGGGGTCAAGATTATCAGGCCTTGGTAGAACCCGTGTACTCTGATAGTAGGCCCACCATCTTGACAGCCAGGGGGGTAGTCGATGTCCACAAGGGGAGAGTACCGATACGCATCCTGAATTGTGGGGAGAAAGAGGTACATTTACCCCGATAAGCTACCCTTGCTAAGCTGTTCACTGTCAGTAACAATGCAATAAAGGCAGTGGAACCCTTGCCTCCATCCAAACCGGTGGAGGATAATGACTCCAAGGGGCAGATGGAGGATTGGTGTCAGAAGCTACAAGTAGGCACTGACTCCACCCCTTTGCACCAAAAGCATGGAGTATACCGCGTGGTCCAAGAATATGAGCGAGTCTTTAGCAAACATGCACTAGACTTTGGGCAGGTAAAAGGGGTCCAACATCATATCCCCACAGGAGATCATCTGCCAATTAAAGAGAGGTACTGGCCTGTACCCCCAGCTCACTATCAATGTGCCAAAGGAATGTTACGGGACATGAACGAGGCTGGAGTGATCAGAGATAGTTGTAGCCCCTGGGCAGCTCCATTAGTTCTCGTTAGAAAGAAAGATGGTACAATGAGGATGTGTGTTGATTACAGGCAGATTAACCGCATTACACATAAGGAAGCCTACCCATTACCCAGAATTGAGGAATCATTAGCAGCATTGAGATCAGCTAACTATTTCTCCACTTTGGATCTCACCAGTGGGTACTGGCAGGTTCCTGTGGCAGATGCGGACCGAGAAAAGACCGCGTTTACAACACCAATGGGCCTCAGCGAGTTCAACTGCATGCCATTCAGGCTCTGCAATGCCCCAGGAACCTTCCAGCGGTTAATGGAGTGTTGCCTAGGACACAAAAACTTCGAAACCGTCCTGCTGTACCTAGACGACATAATTGTCTACTCAAAGACATATGAAAACCACCTGGAGCACCTGGCCGGGTGTTCGAAGCTCTTATCTGGTTATGGCCTGAAAGTAAAGCCGTCCATGTGCCACCTGTTGAAGCCCAAGCTGCAGTACCTAGGTCATGTGGTAAGCACCGAAGGTGTAGCACCAGACCCTGAAAAAGTCACAGTGATCAAGGACTGGCCAAGACCCTCCACTATCCAGGAAGTGAGGCAGTTCCTCGGGCTGGTAGGCTACTACAGGAGATTCATCAAGGGTTTCACCAAGATAGCGGCACCCATGCAGGACATCTTAGTGGGCCAGTCCAAGAAGGCCACGAACCCGAAACCTCCGTTCAAATGGGGTAAACCAGAAGACGAATCTTTCACTTGACTGAAAATGGCTCTTACTGGAGACGAAGTCCTGGCCTACCCCGACTATGGCCAACCCTTTATACTTCATACTGATGCCAGCAACGTGGGATTGGGAGCGGTGCTGTTCCAGGTACAGCAAGGCAGAGAGAGAGTGATTGCCTATGCCAGCAGGAAACTCCGGCCCATGGAAAGGAACCCCGACAACTATAGTTCCTTCAAGTTGGAGTTTTTAGCCATAGTCTGGGCTGTAACAGAGCGCTTCAAACATTACCTTGCATCCTCCAGATTTACAGTCTTCACGGATATCAACCCGCTGTAGCACCTGGAGATTGCGAAGCTTGGTGCCCTAGAACAACGATGGATGGCCCGACTGTCTAACTATGAGTTTACCATCAAGTATCGGGTGGTGCATAAAAACACAAATGCTGATGTGCTGTCCAGGATGCCCAACTTGCCAGATGGGGGGAGAAGACCCGGAAGATCTGGAGGAGATAGAGCTACCCGCTTTCCATCGTCACGGGGTGACCCAGTGCTCCCACTGTGTGAGGGACAAGCGCTCCGCCAGCAGAGAGGCCACGTTCAACCCATTACCCCATCATGGATGGGCAGAGACGCACAGGATAGCGACCCAGCTGTCCACCTGTTAAAGGAGTTGCTGACACAAGCTGACTTGCACCCTGATCCAGATGCTCCACAGGAGACCCAACAGTTGTGGAAGGAGAAGGGCAAATTGTTCATCTACGAGGGAAAGCTGTGTCGAAGAAGTATCAACTCTCGGACACACGAACTGGTCTGGCAGGTGGTAGTCCCGAGGTGGGATGCGCCAATGGTCTTAGAAGCATACCACAATGGAGCAGGACACTTCAGGTGGAAGAAGTTGGAAGTCCTGCTACTTGAGCGATTCTACTGGGTTGGCATGAGGAAAGCAATCGAGAGATGGTGTCAAGAATGTGGTCCATGCAACCTGAGACAGAAAGAACGTGATAGCCAGAGGGCTCCCCTGCAGCCCATAATCACCAAACAACCACTTGAACTGGTAGCCTTGGACAGCGTGAAGCTAGCTCCAAGCCAGTCAGGCTATGTCTACGCTCTCACCATAGTAGACCACTACTCCAGGTTCTCAGTAGTAGTGCCAGTGAAAGATCAGACGGCTCAGATGGTAGACAAAGCATTTCAACAACATTTTTGTCGTCCGCACGGTTACCCTGAACGAGTGCTTACCGACCAAGGTCCAGCCTTTGAAGCAGAGGTGTTCCAGGAATTCTGTAACTTGTATGGATGCAAGAAAATCAGGACGACGCCGTCTCATCCCCAGACCAACGGGTTGTGCGAGAAAATGAACCAGGTGGTAATAGACCTGTTGAAGATGTTGCCCCTTGAAGAACGTAGCCTGTGGCCAGAGAAGTTACCAGATTTGGTGGACCTACATAACCACATCCCGGTGAACTCCACCAACTCTACACTCACTTACCTGATGAGAGCAAGACCTGGTAAGCTACCCATTGACTTAGACATGGGAGTTTTAACACCAGAGACGACATCACCAGATGCAGATTGGGATACGGAGCGGCAGCAACAATACCGCAAGGTGCAAGAATGTGTGGAGAAAAGTTTGTCCCAGGCGAGACAGAAGCAGGAGAAAACTTACAATCAGCATGCACCTGCAGTTCCCTTGTCACCTGGAGAACAAGTACTCAAAAGGAAGAGACGAGTCCACAAATTAGATGACCAGTGACAGGTTGAGCCATACACCATCCTACCCTCAAATTACGATAACACCAAAGTGTGCCTCATCAGTAAAGATGAAGGGGAAACTTCAGCGGCAGTCTCAAGAGACAACTTGAAGATATGTCCTGAACAGTTGAAACACAAAGAACAAGACCAAGACAGACCTCAGCCCAAAGAAGAGGTGAAAGAAACGGTCCAGACAGTCCTTGGAGCATTTCCCCGGTCTTGGACGCAGGTGAACTGACCTTCCTCCAAGCTACCTCACGGGAAGCTGCAGAGGCTCCAGAACATCTGGAAGACCAGTCGGCCTCAGAGACAGTTGTTTCATCAGCAGAAGATCAGGAGAGTTTACCCTCTGCTAGCAGTGAACCTGTCGTACCCAGGGTGAGTCAAAGAATTCATAGGAGATTACCCAGCCTACCGGAGTTACCTCAGACTACCCATAGTGTATTTCACACTGAACCTACCACACCAGGGGTATACAAAAGGGACCAGGGTAGGTCAGTGACAACAAATGTACTACGTAGATAGACCCGGAGTACTAAAAGTCAGCTCCCTGCCCGCTGGAGGAACTAAAGCGTAAGAGAACTAAAGAGTATGTTATAAATAGTTGTTATCATTAAATAATGCTAGATACATATATGTGTTAAATTTGTGGACGGTTGGATCACGGGACTAGGTGTGGTCGGGACAGTGTTGGATATAGTTACTAATTGGCCTAGAAAATAAACCGCAGGCGTGGCTGAAGACCAGGCCCACCGAAAGAGTGCCCTGAAGCCATGCCCGGGGATGATGCACAAAGTGGGTTGATGCGGGTCCCACCAGCCAAATTGCAGTTACCCGGATTGCGGCATAGAGACTAAGCACCGCAGTGACTGCTGTACATTTTTGTTGTGTTTTTTTTTGTAATTTTTAATTTTGTAAACTGTTTGTAATGTGAATTGTTATTGTTGATTGTTAATTTTAAAAAGGTATCATCAGTCCAGGAGTACTGAAGTTAACTAGGGGGGAATGTGGCACCCCAGGAGTCCGGTTGCCACAGTGGCATTGCCTCCCTCGCAAGGGCGTGATGCCATGCCTGGAAGCAAGCAGGGGTCCCCTAATCAGGTTTTGATAGCATGCAACACTTTCCTGGCTCCAGACCAGCAAGGGGAGCTCCTCCCCTTAGCAACTGGATCTGGAGGCGGGGTTAGTTAGTCTGAGGAGAGCAGACAGGAGTTGAAGTCAGGACATCGACGAGGAAGGACCTAGGGAGTGAAGCTGCACAGCAGTTCACCCCAGAGGAACGCGCAGAAGAACTGGACACAGGAGTCCGAGGTTGTGGGGCACCGAAGGCCCAGCAGCAGAAACCAGAGGGCAGGAGTCTGCAGGTCTCCTGGCCCCATCAGACGCCCGGAGGCTCAGCGGCACGATAGGGCCCAGCACCGCCTTGTGTGAGCGACACTCCAGGAAGGCCCGAGTTGCCTGCTATACGGGTGAGCACAAACACGTTTTACTCAGGGACCAGGGCCGCAGCATAGCTACAAGCAGCAGGGCCAAAGAGGTAGCGCAAAAGGGAAGGCCTACAACTCCACCTGGCTAGGTGGATCCCCCAACTTGCTTCCAGGCCGCCCGAACCTCTACTACCTTCTAGTTCCGTGCCCCGGTCTGCCTAACCACCGCAAGTAAAGATAAGAGGAAACCGCCATTAAGTTGTTGACTAATTATTAACTGCGCTATCTTCTGCACTACACCATAACAGCAACGTCTACACTGCCCTGGAGCTAAGCTCTACCTGTGGAGAGCTAAACCAACTCTGCTGCATTAACAACAGCTCCAGAGGGCCTGCTCTGCAGCAGCTCCCTTTAGCCGCAAACCAGAGGTGGCATCACGAACTGTATATAAAAACTATAAATCCCCTGTAAATATCCCCTTTTTACTGACTGCCCTGGGTCACGGACCGGGTCACTGCCACTGTGACATCACCGCTAGCAACGACCGGCCCGGCACCGAGTACCCCACGGCCCAGGAAGCGCATCACATTCTCTTCCATGGTCTTTGCAGGCACTGGTGGCCAAGCTCCAGGCAAACCAGCTGTATACTTTGAAAGATTAAAGCTCCCATTGCAGGAGAATTACAGCATATAGAAAAATTAAGTCAATTGCAAACTTTTCTTACTATGCTAACTACTAACTAAATAAATGTAATAACATGAGAGTCTTCCTTTAAGTAACAAGTTACAATACAGTAAAATAATGCAGTTTACTATCACATATAAAATAATAATATTATAGCTATTAGACTGTGCGCCCACGATGCGTTTTCAAGCGTTTACGCTGTGGAGCTTGGGAAACGCTTGGTAAACCTTCCCCCATGGTCTCCAATGCAATTCCGCACTTTCAATGCCCATGCTGCGGATTTTTCCGCAGCGTTTATGCTGCGCTCAAAAATCCGCAGCATGTCCTTTAATTTTGCGGAAGCGCTGCATTTTCGCCACCATTGACTTGCATTAGAACGCGCCAATTCCGCAAGACTGTATCTGTACTTGCGTAATTGGCGCGTTCTAATGTGCTGATGGTACCCGGGTGTGGCGTACAGGAGACTCTCCTCCACACCCAGGTACCATTAAAAGCTGTAAAAAAAATATAAAAATAAAAAATAAAGATTATATTCATCTTCCGACGGCCCCCGGACTTCTCTGTGCTTGCCGACAGATCACGCAGGACTGAAGGACCTGCGCTGACGTCACAGTCATGTGACGGCAGGTCTTTCAGTACAGCGTACCTCGATCTGCTGGCAGCCAGCAAAGTAGCGCAGCAAGACAGCGCGGGTCATCGGAAGGTAAGTATAGGTTTATTTTTTATTTTTAACCATTCTCTCGGGTCACACTATATAAATCCATGTCGTTTGCATGGATTTATATAGTGCGACCTAGTTGCCAAGCACTCTCCAAGTGATGCTAAAATCGCTTGGAAAGCGCTTGACACCCGCATGCGGAAATGCATGTGAAGAACGCTTCGTTTCTGCATGTCCCTGGCATGAAAAACGCATGTACAATCCGCATGCGTTTTCTTCTGCCAGGGAGATGCAGAAACGCTCAGGAAAAAATCCTGAGCATTTCTGCATCGTGGGTAGAGATGAGCGGTGTTCAACTCGAACTGTTCGCCAATCTCAAATTCGAGCTGTTTTGGGCGGTGTTCGAGCCGTTCGGCGAACGCGAACAATTTGAAAAAATTTGGCTGTTCGAGGTTTTGTTCGATAACTGTTCGTGCATCAAAATCATAACTGGATTTTTTCTCAGTAATGCGGAAAATTAATGTTAATACGCAGTTTGAGTGTACAGCGGGGCGGGAGGAGGGGCAGGGGATGGATCTCTGCAGAAATAATGAAGATCTCCATTTTTTTTTCTCTTTCCCGCATTTACAGTGGGGAGGTGCAAACAGCCTATCAGCAGCGCACACACGGAGCGAACTGCTTTTTTTCACACAAGCAAGGGCATGTGTCATTGGCAGTGTACGTCACATGTCATTGCACTATAAGACCCAGCCATTTTCCCCATTGCCACCATTTTCTCACTGCTGCCGCTGCGTGTTAGACGGCACCGCTGTTGCTGTGTGCGCTATACTTTGTTAATTTCAAGCCAATTTTCGCACAAATCTACAGATAGCTTGGGAGTAGGGAATAGTTGTGATTGCAGTCCTTTTAAGGACTAGGTTACATCATTTCCTACGACTTTTATCAGGCAGGTCTGTGCTCTTAAATAGATAGGTTGGGAGTAAAGACTAATTGTAATTGCAGTACTTTTCAGGGCTAGGTTACATCAGTTCCTATCACTTTTATCAGGCAGGTCTGTGCTCTTAAATAGATAGGTTGGGAGTAAAGACTAATTGTAATTGCAGTACTTTTCAGGGCTAGGTTACATCAGTTCCTATCACTTTTTGCCAGGCAGGTCTGTGCCAGTGCTGTGCAAGTTTTTTTCACAGCATTTGGCTAAATCTAGCAAAGCAAATCCTTTTTGTCCTCTTCCAGTGTGTGTTAGGCAGTGGAGAAGCCTATCTGTGTTGCAAGCTACGCCACCTGTGTATAGAATACAATTTTTTTTACTGCACCTAGTGAAGTAAAACCTTTTGGGCATAGCATCATTCTATTAGTCCATCTATACTAACCTCCACCAGGCTGCAAATTCACTATAATTTTTATCTGCATCTAGCTCTGAAAAAATATTTTGGCTTGTAGTAGTGTGTGGGACTTTTTCTATTAGTCCATCTATACTAACCTCCACCAGGTTGCAAATTCAATATAATTTTTATCTGCATCTAGCTCTGAAAAAGTATTTCGGCTTGTAGCAGTGTGTGGGACTTGTTCTATTAGTCCATCTATACTAACCTCCACCAGGTTGCAAATTCAATATAATTTTTTTCTGCATCTAGCTCTGAAAAAATATTTCGGCTTGTAGCAGTGTGTGGGACTTGTTCTATTAGTTCATCTGTACTAACCTCCACCAGGTTGCAAATTCAATATAATTTTTTTCTGCATCTAGCTCTGAAAAAATATTTCGGCTTGTAGCAGTGTGTGGGACTTGTTCTATTAGTCCATCTATACTAACCTCCACCAGTTTGCAAATTCAATATAATTTTTATCTGCATCTAGCTCTGAAAAAATATTTCGGCTTGAAGCAGTGTGTGGGACTTGTTCTATTAGTCCATCTATACTAACCTCCACCAGGTTGCAAATTCAATATAATTTTTATCTGCATCTAGCTCTGAAAAAATATTTTGGCTTGTAGCAGCGTGTGGGACTTGTTCTATTAGTCCATCTATACTAACCTCCACCAGGTTGCGAATTCATTATAATTTTTATCTGCATCTAACCCAGCCAATCCTTTTGGGCTAATACCACAGTTTGGTCACTCAGCTCTGCTCGGTTCCCATCCATTGTTTTTTGTGCAAACAACTCCAGAGTTGTGAATTAGTTAACCACCAAAATGAGTGGAAAAAGGCCTGCTGCTGGTGGAAAGGGGAATAGGCGTGTTGGGAAGGGAAAAAAAAGTTGTGTCGATGGGGTAGGTGTTAAAGCAACAGTAACATCTGCAGAAGAAAGACCATCTTCCAGCCAAACTAAGATGTCGACTTCTTTTAGCGGACAATGTGATAAGATCCCTTTCTTACGGCCATGCCAATCGCTACAAATTCCAGATGAGGCACAAAAACAGCAGGTGCTTCAATGGATATCAAGTGCTCCTTTAAGTGGGCTCTCCTCCACCTCAACTTCAACATCACAAATACCCCAGTCCTCAGAGGTGTCACCCCAATCACACTTGCTTCCTCACAGCTCCCAAGTCTCAAGCTGCCCGTCTGAGTATGGGGTAGAACAGATGGTTGAGTCTGCAGAGCTGTTTACTCATACTATAGCCTGGGAATCAGAGGTCGGCTCCAGAGCTTCTGTGAATCCAGACGATGAAATGATCTGCACTGATGCCCAGAATCTTTATGAGTCGGATCCAGGACCAGACGCAGAAGGTTCTGACCATAATGTAGACCCTCGATCCCAAACTGTAACTCCTGTTGGTGGAGACAATGAGGAAGACGATGATGAGACTCAAATACCTGATTGGAGAGACAACTTTAGTTTTTTGTCAGGGCAGGAAGAGGTTGGCTCTGAGGACGACGGGTGTGATAACACACAGGGTGATGATGACGAGGTTGGAGATCCCACTTACTGTCAACCCACAGTCAGCCAAGAGATGAGGTCAGCAGAGGAGGTGGAGGAGGATGCTAGTGATGACGAGGTCAGGTTACGCCTTCCTGGACAGAGACGTAGTACTGGAAGCACGTCGACAACTGCATCCTCAAACACAACTCTGCCTCTGACCACAAGTCGAGGTGGCTCTTCAGGTCGCATGGGTGCTAAGCCTTGCATAGCCTGGGCATTTTTTCAGATCGATAAAGATGACCCAACTCGTGTTATCTGTAACATTTGTCAGCAAAAGCTAAGTAGAGACCAAAAATACATAGTTTGAGTACTTCATGCATGAACCGGCACATGGATATGAAGCATAAGTTGCAGTGGGAAGCTCACTGTGCTACAATGCGGCCTAGCCAGCTGGGCCAACCACCGTCTGCCACATCTTGTGCATCCGCGGCCTCTTCATCCTCTGTAACTGGGGGGACAGCAGTCACACCTGTTTTGGGACGCAGACCTGCCACCTCTTTACCCGCAACAGCCAGCGTGATTGGCAGGTCATCATTTTCTTTGGAGGTGGAAACACCAGCTGGTGATCAGCGCTGTCCGACATCGATAGCACCACCTTTGAATCAAGGCAACCTAACATGTCCGCCTGCATCTTCCTCACAGACCGGCAGTTTGCCGGGGACACCCATCTCAACCCAGTCTAAGCACAACAGCCAGCCCTCGGTCCCTCAGATGTGGACAAGTAAAAGACCATTTCCTCCTAGCCATGAGAAAGCTAAGAGGTTGAATTTCACCATCTGCAAGCTCTTGGCTACAGAAATGCTGCCTTTCCGCCTGGTGGACACAGAGGATTTTCGAGACCTTATGTCTGTCGCAGTGCCCCAGTACCAGATGCCCCGTCGGCACTACTTCTCAAAGAAAGGTGTGCCTGCGCTCCACCAGCATGTCGCACACAACATCACCGCTTCTTTGAGAAACTCTGTGCGTGACAGGGTGCATTTCACCACAGACACTTGGACGAGTAGGCATGGACAGGGGCGTTACATGTCGCTGACTGGGCACTGGGTAACTATGGTGACAGCAGGACAAGGGGCTGCTGTCCAAGTCTTGCCATCTCCACGAGTTGTGCGTCAATCCTCTTTATCTCAAAGTTCCTCCACTGCTTCTGCCTCCTCAACCTCCTCTCGGCCCTCCACCTGCACCCAAAGCCTGTCTGGTCATGCCACAAGCTTTCTAACTGTGCAGAAGGGATCCTGCACACCTCCTTACTATGCTGGCAGCAGTGCTCAACATCATCAGGCAGTTTTTACTTTGAAATGTCTGGGAAATGTGAGTCACACAGTTGAGGAGTTGTGGTCAGCTCTGGAGAACCAGTTTCATGAATGGTTGTCTCCATTCGACCTGAAACCAGGGAAGGCCGTGTGCGACAATGCTGCAAACCTCGGTGCGGCCCTTCGCCGGGGCAATGTCACACAAGTGCCTTGTATGGCTCACGTGTTGAACCTGGTTGTCCAGCAATTTTTAGCCCACTATCCCGGACTAGATGGCCTTCTGCAGAGGGCACGGTCGCTGTGTGCTCACTTCCGCCGTTCGCATCCCGCAGCTCAGCGACTTACATCTCTACAGAAGTCGTTGGGCCTGCCACTTCACTGGCTAAAATGCGATGTGCCTACCCGGTGGAATTCAACTCTGCACATGTTGCAGCGACTGTGGCAGCACCGACAAGCCCTGGTGCAGTATGTTGTGACATATAGCCTGGGCCAACGAGATCCAGAGGTGGGGCAAATCACGCTGGAGGAGTGGTCTCAGATCAGGGACCTATGCACCCTTCTGCACAGTTTTGAAATGGCGACGAAGATGTTTAGTGCTGACGATGCCATTATCAGCATGACTATTCCGGTGATTTACATGCTGGAGCACATGTTAAACAGAATTCGGAGTCAGGTGGTGGCACAAGAGGAAGTGGAGGAAGTAGAGGAGGAGGAGTTGTATGCAGAAGGGCTAACATCTGCAAGGTCCAGACGGTCGGCAGCACCAAGGCGGCAGGTATGTGAGGGTGGGGGAGATGGTTTTACCAGGGCGCATGGTAGCAGCCAAACTAGTGAGGAAGGTGCAGGAGCACAGGAAGTAGTGGAGGACGAACTGATGGAAGACTCATCAGATGAGGGAGACCTTGATCACATTTCTGTTGTGCGAGGTTGGGGGGAGAGGGCAGAGGAAGGAAGCATGATTGTTACCTCACCACCAACACAACAGGGACTTGGTGCTCCTGGATGCGCAAGACACATGAGTGCCTTCTTGCTGCACTACCTGCAACATGACCCTCGAATTGTGAGAATTAGAAATAATCCTGACTACTGGGTTGCCACACTGTTAGATCCCCGGTACAAAAGTAAATTTGCAGAAATTATTCCTGCCATAGAAAGAGGTGCACGCGTGCAGGAGTATCAGCAGAGACTGTTGCAGAATCTTACATGTGCTTTTCCCCAAAACACTAGTGGTGCACGTAGTGAATCTCACAGTTCCAACTTGCCAACCGTGGGACCGTCGAGTGTTCAGCACTCAAAACATAACAGAAACACAGTATCTGCTGGTAACATCAATTTTGCGGAATCATTTCACCACTTTTTTAGCCCATCCTTTGCAAGGCCACAGGAGACAAGAAGTCTGACACATAGTCAATGCCTAGAGACGATGGTACAGGAGTATCTCCAAGTAAACATTGAAGCCATGACTGTGTCATTGGATCCTTGCTCTTTTTGGGCTTCCAATCTGGATAAATGGCCGGAGCTCGCCACTTACGCCTTGGAGATCTTGTCATGCCCCGCAGCCAGTGTTCTGTCTGAACGTGTGCTCAGCGCTGCTGGTGGTGTGCTAACAGATAAGCGCACGCGGCTCTCCACTGATAATGTAGACAGACACACGTTCATAAAGATGAACAAATCATGGATCCGAAACGACTTTTCTACCCCTGTGTCATCCTGGGGAGAGTAAAAGCTTGATGATTTGTTAAAATCACCTCACCAACCGTTTTAAGCTTTCAAATTACTAATCATGTTTATCTGTATCTTGGCTGGAAAATAATTTGGGCCTTGTAGCAGTGTGCAGTACTGATTCTATTAGGCCATCTATACTAAACTCCACCAGATTTAAAATTACTAATTATGTTTATCTGTATCTTGGCTGGAAAATAATTTGGGCCTTTTAGCAGTGTGCAGTTCTGATTCTATTAGGCCATCTATACTAAACTCCACCAGATTTAAAATTACTAATCATGTTTATCTGTATCTTGGCTGGAAAATAATTTTGGGGCTCCTAGATGCGCAAGACACATGAGTGCCTTCTTGCTGCACTACCTGCAACATGACCCTCAGATTGTCAGAATTCAAAATAATCCTGACTACTGGGTTGCCACACTCTTAGATCCCCCACACTCTTCTATCAACCTTTTCATTTTAATAAAGAACCAAAAAATGGTCATTTTTGAAATTATAAGCATTAGCAGGTTATTACAAACTGAAATCAAACAGTTTTCAACTCAAACTTTATTCTAGGTGATGTTACATTTGCACATAGGACCCCTTGTTCGAAAGGAGCTTCTGAACTGTCTCGTCCATTGAATTTGTCAGGTTTTGGATGGTTTCTGCTTCAATTGTTTTACATGAGGACAGAATACCCTCCCAGAGCTGTTGCTTAGATGTGAACTGCCTCCCGCCATCATAGACACTCCTTTTGATGATGCTCCAGAGGTTCTCAATGAGGTTGAGGTCAGGGGAGCATGGGGGTCACACCATAAGTTTGTCCCCTTTTATGCCCATATCAGCCAGAGATGCAGATGTGTTATGTGCAGCATGAGACGGTGCATTATCATGCATGAAAATGATCTTGCTGCGGAATACACAGTTCTTCTTTTTGAACCATGGTAGGAAGTGCTGTTGAGAAACTCTACATACATTATGGAGTTCATCTTTACCCCTTCAAGGATCCTAAAGGGGCCGACAATCTCTCTCCCCATGATTCCAGCCCAAAACATTACTCCACCTCCTCCTTGTTGGCGCCGTAGCCGTGTTTGCGTGGGGTGTCCATCAACCAGTCATCCTCCACTCCATCCATCTGGACGATCGAGCGTTGCACGGCACTCATCGGTGAACAAAACAGTTTTGAAGTCAGTCTTCATGTATTGTTTGGCCCACTGGAGCGATTTCTGCTTGTGTACAGTGGATAGAGGAGGTCGACAGGATGGCTTACGCACAACTGCAAACCTCTGAAGGACCCTGCATCTTGTTGTTCGCGGGACGTTGGAGGCACCAGCAGCTTCAAAAACTTGTCTGCCGCTATGACAAGGCTTTTTTCCACTGCTCTTTTAACCTGACGTAATTGCCTGTAGGAAAGAGTCCTCAATTTTCCCTTATCAGCACGCACACATGTGTACTGTGAATCAGCTACATACTTCTTGATTGTGCGATGATGAGGATGAAGCGTCTTGGCAATGTTGATTGTAGTCATGCCTTGACCTAAACACTCCACAATTTGTTGCTTCTCAGCAGCCAACACATCCATTTTCTTACCCATTTTGGCAGAAAATGTAGGCTGCTTAATAATGTGGGACAGCCTTCTTAAGTAGTCTTGCCTTTCATTGGACACACCTGCCAAACTAATTAGCAAAGGTGTCTGCAATTGCTTACAGTGATATAAAGAGCCCTGACACACATCACCATCAATGAGTTTAACTGAGAAACAAAAAAATTCTTACCTTATCACTCCTAAACACTTTTTGCATAATAATTTGGAACACAGTGTACATGTGCTTTTCCACAAAACACCAGTGGTTCACTTAGTGAATCTTACTGTTCTAACTTGCCAACCGTGGTCTGTATGGAGTTGTTCAATAAAGGGCCCAAAATTAAGATAACATAGATGGGAGAGGTCTCTATGAATACGAATTCCTAAGTATTTGATACCCTGTGAGAGCCAGGCAAAGGGAAAGTTGGACTGGATGGAATCCTGTATGGTTTTGGGGAGGGTGACATCGAGGGCCTCAGACTTCGCTGCATTGATTTTAAAATTTGACCATGTAACAAAGTGATCTATTTCAGCCATAACAGCAGGGATGGATATATGTGATTGAGTGATATATACTAGGACATCATCAGCAAATGCAGAGCACTTGTACTCGGTGCCTCCCACCTCAATCCACCTAATATTGGGGTTATGGCGAATTGATGAGAGCAGGTGCTCCGACACTAGGATGTATAAGAGAGGGGACAGAGGACATCCCTGCCTTGTCCCATTGGTGATAATGAAAGGTGATGAAAATGTTCCATTTATCTTCAGCCTAGGTGACGTATTGCGATACAGGGCCGTGATTTTGGCTATAAAAGGGTCCCCTAGACCCCTACCCCAAGCTTTTTAAGAGAATAATATATGGCGTGCCAGGAGACTCTATGGAATGCTTTCTCAGCATCCAACGAGATTATCTAATTATAAATTTTTAACTGCATCTAGCCCAGGAAATACTTTGTGCCTAGTAGCAGTGTCTGCTAGTCAGCGGATTATCCCAGCTGTTAAGCAAGCTACAACACCTGTAGTTTGGACACTTAATTTTTTCAAAGGAAACGCTTTGGGCCCCCGGGACACTCAGTGAAGAGCATCGAGAGGCACCCCAAGGCACAGGGGCTGGGACTGGCGGTAGGACGCCTTGTGGTGGACCGCCAAGCTCGATCCTTATAAAAGCTTTTTAACTGCAGCAGCTTTAGTGGATGCTACTGGAGCTGGAATTCCCGCAGCTGCTGGCATCAGACTTGCCTTCCAATAGATCCTTGTAAAAGGATTTAAAGTGTACTCATTCAAATTAGAGAGACAATTGAAATTAAAAAGCTTAGACCTGCCTCCACCGCAGGGGGGCTCGCTCGACCCACCAGTGGACAGGCACCAGCATTGGGAGAGGGGGGCTGGCCGTCAGGGTCCACCGCAGCTCTGGCACAAACCCGGCGACACGGAGGTCGCACGGGCAGGAACGGACTGGCCGTGTCGGCTTCGCACTTTTTTGGCTTTAGAAGGGCATGACATGCCTATATCTGTGTCTCCTCCTCCTTTTACTCCTCCACCTCTTTTCTTTTCGCATGACTATATGTACTTGTCACTTTTCCATGTGTTAGTTGTGTCTTCTGAGCAGTTTGTCAGCTTTTGGACACTTTTGAAGGTGTTTTCTATGTGTTTCTATGTGTTTTTGTTTGCCTGCCATTGGTTTTAACGGTGTTCGAAGGTGTTCGACGAACAGTTCGACGAACAGTTCGGCGAATATATGGGTGTTCGACGAACCGAACCGAACTCGAACACTACGGGGGTGGCTCAACACTAATCGTGGGCACATAACCTTAATGTTTGAGTAACAGTTTAGCAGGAGCTGTGTATTTCTGGTTGATAAAGTTCCAGAGACACAGTTTTGAATAGGCATATTACTCATGTACCAGGTAGCCGCTATGAACAGATTTTCTACCAGCGTGAATGGAATGATGAGTTTACTGGACATAAACATTAGTATAACTGATTCAGTGAAGAATTAATGGGATACTGTATGTGTTAAATTTTCAGATATTCTGTATTTTTAGACAACCAGGGAAAAGTATAGGAAACTGACTTGTAATGATACACAGACAAGAAGACAGCCCTCAATACTATGTTAAGACTTTTTTTTTACTTTTAGGCTACATTCAGACTGTGCTTGTAGTACTGTATATGTTTGTTATACATGATAAATGTGTACATACGTCCCCAATAGGCAGATGTGTTATGCTTCAACACACTGTACCACAACTGTATTGAATATTTTTGTATGCTTGCAGTCATCTTCCTTGTAATACTAATGTGCACTCTAGATCATTGGTCTCCAAATTGTGATGCTATAGAAGATACATAGCTATAAACTGTTAGAAAGTGTTTTCAGTAATTTTGCCACCAATTGCAGTTACAGTTTGCGGACGAATATTGTTTTTATTGATGCAGAAGTCACAAAATGTCATGCCAAACTAAAAACAAGGGCCCGCACACTTGTTAGTTTAAGTGTAATATGCAAGTTCACATGTACGCTGTGGCCATTAACAGACAAATAGAACCTAGAATACAAACAATGCGTAGGCACATTGCAGTAAGTAAATAACCAGTAACAAATGTACAAAAATATAGGGTACTTGATTAATTCATTAATACAATTCAAGAATGGATACCTTTCCTGAAAAAATATAATATTACAGGTTATGGGTAGTGATTAGCGAACATACTCGCAAGTACTCAGTACTCGCCCGAGCATCTCAGTACTCGAGATGCTCGGAGCTCACCTAGTACTTGCGAGATGCTTGAGCGGATGCTCGGGTCCCCTCCCTACATGTTTGGCGCTCTTTAGAACACCAATCAACATGCAGGGATTGCCTGCCACTCATTGTAATGCCGTAGCCATGGTGGCTTTGGCATTACAGTGAATGGCTGGCTGCACAGCGTCATCAGGTCTATATCAGACCTGGCGCCGCTGTGCTTGTCAGTCTACTCCGCAATCAGGCAGTGTAGGGAGTGGTGCCTCTGAGCTAGGGAGAGATTTGGTTGTGTATTAGGTAGTATAGGGAGAAAACAAGTACATTACACATATCCATCTCAACAAACAGTCCTTCTGAGGACTAATCCATCTGCAGAGATATCAGGCAGGCAGTGTATATAGACAGGCAGGCAGTGTATATAGCAGACTGCAGTGCATATAGCACAAGAGGCTCCATTCCAGTTCTACCTTCTGCTGCTGATAGATATTTCAAGACAAAGGCCCAGGTCTCAGCGTCAAGGAATACTTTTTTTTGGATCTTAATCCTCATTATTTGCTTAAAAAGCAATCCAGAGAACACCGTTGTTCTGCGCCATTTGCTTGTTGGCACTGCAGAATACAGCCAGGTCCTTTCCATATTACAGCGCTAAAAATCCAGCTATTTAAAACTGTGGTTTGTCTTCGATCACATATAATGGCGCTGAAAATACTGCCATTTTTGGCCTCCAGTCAAATTTTTTTTCACTGTGTCAGCGAAGTTTTTGACACCAGTTTGCTGTTCAAAATTGTTACCTACAGGCCAGGTGTTTAAAACTGTGGTTTCTCCGACACAGGGATCACATTCATATATAATTACGCTGAAAATACTGCCATTTTTGGCCTCCATTCAAATTTTTTTTCAGTGTGTCAGCAAATTTTTGGCACCGGTTTGCTGTTCAAAATAGTTACCTACAGGCCAGGTATTTAAAACTGTGGTTTCTCCATCAAACGGATTACATATAACTTCGCTCCAAATTCAGCCATTTGTAGTGAGTGTGGAAGATATTGTCCTCCATTTAAAATGGGCAAGGCGCGTGGCAAGGGACGGGGAACTGGAACTGATGGTGATGGTGCATGCGGAGGCCGAGGCCAAGGCCGTGTGCTAGCTGAAATTGTGCCACAACAAACACCCACATCTTCTCGCCCGACCTTCCAGTCCGAATTCCTAGGGGACCGCAGCACACCACTATTGAACCCAGAGCAGTTTCAAAAGGTTGTTGGTTGGATAGCGTATAATGCTTCCAGTCACTTAGCCACCATCACCACCACCCTGTTTTCCACACGGTCAAGTCTCAGTAGCCGTGAGTCTGGACCAGATATTCCTCACCCTGATCCTCCTTCCTCCCACCATGCCGAGTGCCCGGTGACAAAAGATCCCACACTTGGACACTCCGAAGAGCTGTTCACTTTTCCATTTATAGATTCGGGGGTCTCGCCCGGTCCACTTGAAGCGGGGCAAGAGGAGATAGCATGTAGCGATGCCCAAATATTTGAGCAGACACGGTCACACGAAGGCGATGGTGAGAAAGTGTCTCAAGAGGTGGATGATGATGAGACACAATTGCCAGAAAGTCAGGAGGAGGACCAGGGTGCGGAAGTGGAAACCGAGGTGGTGGATGATATAGTAACTGATCCAACCTGGCAGGAGGACATGCAGAGCGAGGACAGCAGAACACAGGGGGAGGGAGGCATAGAACCCCAACAGGCAGGAAGTGTGGTGGCCGCAGACAGAAGGCAGGCAACTGTTCCCCGTAATATCAACACGAAGGAAGTTGCCAGTACAACTGTTAGGTCTTCCTGAGTCTGGTTATTTTTTAAAGACTCTGCCGATAACCCCCAAAAGGCCATTTGCACCACCTGCCAGGCCAGCATCAGCAGGGGTGGCAAAACGACCAGCTTGACCACCACCAGCATGATCAGGCACATGGCAGCAAAGCACCTGACTTTGTGGGCCGAACCCCAGGGTCCAGGAACAGTGTCTGTGGGTGGCACCATTGCTTCTTCCGCTGTTGTGCATGCAAGCGAATCCCCTGTCCATGGTGCATGCGAAGAAGCCTCCTGCCCTGTACCTGTCGTTGCACACTCTCAAGCAGCAGCATCAGGAAGCTTGTCCACATCCTTGTCCCAGTGCAGCGTTCAGTTATCCATACCCCAGTACTTGGAACGCAAGCACAAATAGCACCAATGCTCCACAGGCCACACTACTAAATTCTCAGATTTTACAACTGCTTGCACTCGAAATGTTGCCTTTTAGGTTTGTGGAGACGGAAGCATTCCGCAACCTGATGGCGGCTGTCCCTCAGTACTCGGTCCATAGTCGCCACTATTTCTCCCAGTGTGCCGTCCGCGCATTACACAAGCACGTTTCCCATAACATTAGCCCTGCCCTCAACAACGCAGTTACCGGGAAAGTCCACCTAACCACGGACACGTGGACAAGTGCTTGTGGGCAAGGATGGTACATCTCGCTGATGACGCACTGGGTTAACATAGTGGATGCCGGGACCCAGTCGGACCTTGGGATGGAACACGTCCTCCCAACGCCAAGGATTGCGGGCCCTAGGTCAATCAGGGTTGCCCCCACGGTCTTCAGCTCCTGCACCTCATCCTCCTCAGCCTCCCCCTCCTCTTCACCCTCCATCTCCGAAATTACCACATCAGTCACAAGCTGGAAGCACTGCAGCACTGCCTCGGACAAGCAGCAACAAGCTGTGCTGAAGCTAATATGCTAAGGTGACAAACCACATAATGGTGAAGAGTTGTGGACAGCTCTGAAAGAGCAGGCAGATCTGTGGCTCACACCGCTGAACCTACAGACAGGCATGGTCGTGTGTGACAATGGCCGGAACCTGGTGGCGGCCTGAGGCAAGGCGAGCTCACAGACGTACCATGCCTGGCCCATGTGCTTAATCTCGTGGTTCAGCGATTTCTCAAATCCTACCCAGAGCTGCCGGATCTGCTTGTTAAAGTACGCCGCCTGTGTGCCCATTTTAGAAAGTCACCTACAGCTTCCGCTGCCATTTCCCTGTTTCAGCAGCGTTTGCAGCTTCCGGCTCACAGACTGGTGTGTGATGTCCCCACTCGTTGGAACTCTGCACTGCAGATGTTGTAAAGGATTTGTGAGCAGAAGAGGGCAGTTGTTGAGTACCAGCATCAACAAGGCCGTCGGTTCAGACTCCACACATAAAACCTCAGGAGTGGACATGGATGTCAGACATATGTACCATCCTCCAAAACTTTGAGGACTGCACCAAGATGGTGAGCGGTGATGACACCATAATTAGTGTCACCATCCCGCTTCTCTGTCTTCTGAAATGCTCTCTACTCACAATCAAAGAGAATGCATTGCCGGTGGAGCACGATGAGATGGAGCAAGGAACCATACAGGGTGATCACACACAGTCCAGCCTCATCTCATCCCAACGTGGATTGGGTGACAATGAGGAAGAGGAGGAGGAGGAAGAGCAGAAGCTAGTTTCCTGCGCTATAGACGGTACTACCTGCACAGCTGTTATACCATCTGTTCAGCGTAGATGGCCAGAGGACAGAGAGGAGGAGGAGGAGGAGAGCTTGGTCTGTCATCCTCTTGGTGAGGACACGGAAGTCTTGCCTGTTAGCAGTCTGGCACGCATGGCTGAGTTTATGTTATGCTGCCTTTCCCATGACCCTCGCATTCTCAAAATTTTGGGTGACAGTCATTACTGGTTGGTGACACTTCTAGACCCACACTACAAGGAGAACTTTATATATCTTATTCCTGAGGCGGATAGGTCTACAAAAATGGGGCTGTACCAGAAGGCCCTTGTTGTGGAACTATTAAAAAAATTCCCATCTGAAAACGCTGGCGGCAGAGGTCACAGTTTGTTGGACAACCAAGTAGTACAGGCGAGAGAGACACAAATTCAATCCAGCAGAGGCAGGGGGACACTGTCAAAGTTCTCGGAGAATTTTCTCAGCCCCTCCCATCGCACAGGCCCTGAGGTGTGGGGTACTCTCACAAGGATTGAAAAGTTTGGGAAGATGCTGAGGGAGTACCTTGCCCACCGTACCAACGTCCTCCGTGATTCCTCTGTGCCTTATAATTATTGGGTATCCAAGCTGGATACGTGGAATGAACTGGCTCTCTATACCTTGGAGGTCCTGGCCTGCCCTGCCACCAGCGTTTTATCAGAGCGGGTTTTTAGTGCCGTGGTGGAATTATAACTAATATGCGCATCTGCCTGTCAACTGACAACGCTGACAGGCTGACTCTTATAAAAATGAACAAGGGCTGGATTGGGCCAGACTTCTCAACACCACCAAATGATAACAGCTTAACATAAACTCAAGTCCAGTGTCTTTTTTTGGGAGGTGTATTCCCATGAACCTCCTCACACCCACACAAGGGTATACGCTTCTTGATTTTGGCTATTTGCTCTAGTCCTCCTCTTTCTCCTCATCCTTATCTTCCACCACCATATCACCAGGGTGAACTTGGTCTGTGATGCAACACCCACATAATTTTTTTAAAGGGTGTTTATGATGCCCGTAAAAAAATTTTTTTATACAGTATGTTCATGTATACACCCCAGGGGTAAATGTTTGTCAGCCCATACACTTAGTGCATGGGCATTACAAGTTTAGGAGGCCCGCTCCTTTCTAATGGGAACATTTTTTTATGAGGCCCTCCTCCACGTCTCTTCCAAGGGGCATTGGAGTGCCTCTCAATTTTTGGCAGCCCTTGTATTCACTGCATAGGCAAACACAATGGGAGACCCACTTCCTAATAATAGGAATATTTTTTTTCAAGAGGCCCTCCTCTAGTTCTCTTCCAAGGGGCATTGGAGTGCCTCCAAATTTTTGGCAACCCTTGAATTCACTGCATAGGCAAACACAATGGGAGACCCACTTCCTAATAATGGGAATATTTTTTTTCAAGAGGCCCTCCTCTAGTTCTCTTCCAAGTGGCATTGGAGTGCCTCCAAATTTTTGACAACCCTTGCATTCACTGCAAACAGGCAAACACAATGGGAGACCCACTTCCTTTCCTGATGAATGCATTTGTCATGGTTGAAAGCAAAGCAAAAGTGAAAAAACACATCAAAAACGCTACGTGTGAACATAGCCCAAGGTTTGGAGGAGCATTTTTGTTTTTGGTTATTTATTTTGCTTTATATAAAAGTCATTACCCTGGAAAGGATGTTCCTTAACATATTTCCTAGGAATATCCATTTTGGTTTAGTTTTGGTATGTTTTATTGTGAGTCCATAAAAGTGGCGTAATACTCTGACAACGTTGCTGACAGAAGTGACCTGGGAGTCAGAAATGCTTCCAGGGATCTTCCCCATGCTGTCCCCATGACATTTGTGCACTGTTCCCATTGATTTGGGCAATTTTTAGGCCCTTTGCAGACCGCCGGGGGAGAAAAATGCTCGAGTTTCCCATAGACTTACATTGGGCTCGTTCCTCTGGTCGAGCACCCAAGTATTCCAATGTGCTTGACCCGAGCATCGTGCACCCGAACATTTTAGTGCTCGCTCATCACTAGTTATGGGTGCTAGATTCTGTAATGGGATGTTGATCCAGGGAACTAGTTTGATTGCCTTATGTGGAGTCGGAAAGGATTTGTTCCCATAATAAGGGGCTATTAGTGTCTGCCCCATGGGATTTTTGCATTCCTCTGGATCAACGTGTTAGGCTATAGGTGGAACTCCATAGACTTAAGTTGACCTTCAGTCTTAAAAACTATGAAACTATGAAACTTAGTTGACATTTTTTAATCAAAAAAGCGCAAAAGTTATCCTACTGCGACAATATGTACCCAGTAAAGGTGGTCCCTAACTCTAGTGATTCACCTCTTTACATGCTATTCAGGCCTCAAAATATATGGGAGGCTGAGCCTGTAAACTGGATTTATATTTAGTTTCTTGTAGAATGAACTCAAATAAATGTACTACGCAAAATATTACACTTACACAACCCATTACTGTGGAGCGTAACCAAGGTTTTAGAGATGAAAAGAAAATTTGCTTTATGTGGTGCTTTTCCATGTTTGAACAGTAGGAACCATGGCAGAGAATACTCTAATTTGCTGCCCCATTGTTGGAGTTGGTCTATATACATGGATAGGCAATAGACAGCCCTATAGGAACTTGCACCCATAGATTCTGATATTAGAACTCATGCTTCCTGAACTTGATAATGAACCCCATGAACTGCATTATGGCTTAAAGTATTTTTTAAATGGACAGAAAAATTGCCCGTAATGAGGGCAAGTTCATATAATCATAGAATGTTAGAGTTGGAATGGACCTCCAGGGTCATCGTGTCCAACTCTGTGCTGAATGCAGAATTTAATAAACCATCTCAGACAGATGTCTGTCCAGCCTCTGATTGAAGACTTGCATTGAAGGAGAACTCACCACCTCTTGTGGCAGCCTGTTCCACTCATTGATCGCCCTCACTGTCAATAAGTTTTTTCTAATATCTAATATGTATCTTCTCCCTTTCAGTTTCATTCCATTGCTACTCATGTTTCCATGTGCAAATGAGAATAAGGATGATCCCTCTACACTGTTACATCCCTCCAGATATTTTTAGACAGCTATTAAGTCTCCTCTTAGTTTTCTTTTTTTGCAAGCTAAACCTTCCCAGATCCTTAAACTGTTCCGCGTAGGACATACTTTGCAGTGCAGTTCGCTCACCATCCTGCTAGCTCTTCTCTGAACTTGCTCCAGTTTTTCGATGTCTTTTTAAAAATGTGGTGCCCAGAACTGGACACAGTATTCCAGATGAGGTCTGACCAAGGAGGAGTAGAGGGGAATAATAACTTCACGTGATCTAGACTCTATGCTTATCTTAATACATACCAGAACTGTGTTTGCCTTTTTTGCTGTTGCATCACACTGTTGACTCATGTGCAGTCTGTGATCTATTAGTATACCTAGTCTTTTCACATGTGCTGTTGCTTAATTCTATTTCTCCCATTCTGTAGTAATAATTTTTGTTTCTCTTGCCAGATGTAGAATCTTGCATTTCTCCCTGTTAAATTGAATTCTATTAGTCGCTGCCATTGTTCAAGCATATGTAGATACTTCTGAATGCTTTCTCTGTCTTTTCAAGTGTTAGCTATACCTCCTAGCTTTGCATCGTCTGCAAATTTGATTAGTTTACCTTCAGTTCCCCTATCTAGATCATTTATAAAAATATTGAACAACACTGGGGCCAGGACAGAGCCTTCTCATACCCTACTTAAAACACTCTTCCAATTAGATGTGAAACCATTTATTACCACTAGTGTTGAGCGATACCTTCCGATATCAGGAAATATCGTATCGGATTGGATCGGACCGATACTCAAAAAGTATCGGATATCGCCGATTCCGATACCGGAAACCAATGCAAGTCAATGGGACACTAATATCGGAATGAAAATAAACCCTTTCTTTCCTTGTAGGTTAATTCTACATGAAGTAAAACAACTAAGAATAATGTAGAATGTATTATGCGAAAAGCCGGCAATTCATCAGCGGCATACACCGGTACCCGACAATTTACAACACAAAGAATAGAGCTTCACACATAGATTAGATAGATAGAAACATGTCAGTCACATATATAAGAAGTACAGTGACAGTGTTGCTTACTGTACTTGTCATTTAGTGTAAAGGATTTATTAAAAAAAATAATAGTGTTTTCATGCACCGTCTCTTTAAAAAAGCCGGCCGGCAATTCAGCAGCGGTACCCGACAATTTATAACAGACAGAATAGAGCTTCACACATAGATTAGATAGATAGAAACATGTCAGTCACATATATATGAAGTACAGTGACAGTGTTGATTACTGTACTTGTCATTTAATGTTAAAATAAAGGATTTATTTAAAAAAAAATTGGCGTGGGGTTCCCCTTAATTTTAGTCTCTAGCGGAGGTTAAGCAGACAGCTGGGGCAGATGTTTGAAGCCTGGGAAGGGGGTAATACCCACGGAGCTTCCCAGGCTACTAATATAAGCCCCCAGCTGAATACCTAGCCTTTACTAGCTATTAAAATGGAGGACCCCCCAACAAAATGACGTGGGGTCCCCCCTAATTTAATAGCTAGCAAAGGCTAGGCAGACAGCTGGGGGCTGATATTAATAGCCCAGGAAGGGAGCCATGAATATTGGCCCCCTCCCAGGCTAGAAACACCAGCCGTCAGCCACCCCAGAAATGGCGCATCCATAGGATGCGCCAACTCTGGCACTTAGCCTCGCTCTTCCCACTGCCCTGTAGCGGTGGCAGTGGGGTAATAGAGCTGGGGTTGATGTCAGCTTATAATGCCAGCTGACATCAAGCCCAGGTTAGTAATGGAGAGGCGTCTATAAGACACCCCCATCTCTCTGTGACGGCATCCAGATGAGCCGACAATGAACTCGGCTCACCTCATGCACGTCACTGACAGCGTGGGAGAATTCTCCTGCACTCAGCGCTTCAGCGTGAGTATTTTCCCACGCTGTCAGTGACGTGCAT
Source organism: Phyllobates terribilis (assembly GCF_046119375.1). Taxonomy (NCBI): domain Eukaryota; kingdom Metazoa; phylum Chordata; class Amphibia; order Anura; family Dendrobatidae; genus Phyllobates; species Phyllobates terribilis. The sequence goes on from NW_027362771.1 coordinate 300,798,389, forward strand.
GAGGTGAGCCGAGTTCATTGGACATGACCTCGGCTCATCTGGATGCCGTCACAGAGAGACACTGAGGAGTGCAAGCATGCCTGCGCTTCTCTGTGTCTGCGGGATGACAGACTGGATGGCAGCGTTCTGCTGCGGTCCAGCCTGTCATCTCGATGTAGCAGAGCTGAAGCTGTCGTGGGAACCATGGAAAGGTAAGGATGATGTTGGTTTATTATTTTTCTTTTATTGCAGGAGATCGTTGGCTTCAGCTGGAATGGGCGTGATGGTAAGTATAGTTTAATTTAGAACAATAAAGAATTGTGTCTTTATTTCAATTAAAGGACTTTATTCTGGGTGTTGTGTTTTTTTAAAATACTTTACTAGAAATTCATGGTGGTCATGTCTACTATTGGCGTGACCCCATGAATTTCGGGCTTAGGGCCAGCTGATAATGCCAAGCTGGCCCTAACCCCTTTATTACCCAGTGAGCCACCGCACCAGGGCCCTGGATGAGTTGGGTACAGCGCCAGAAGATGGCGCTTCTATGAACGCGCCATTTTCCGGGGCGGCTGCGGACAGCAATTTGCAGCGTGTGGGGCCCAGAAAGCTTGGGTCTCCCTGCGCTGCAGATTCCAGCCCCCAGCTGCCTAGTTGTACCTGGCTGGACACAAAAATAGGGCGAAGCTCCACGTATTTTTTTTTTTAATTATTTCATGAAATTCATGAAATAATTAAGAAAAAAAGGGCTTCCCTATATTGTTGTGTCCGGCCAGGTACAAATAGGCAGCTGGTGGTTGGGGGCAGCCCGTTCCTGCCTGCTGTACCTGGCTGGACCCAAATATAGTGCGAAGCTCCACGTCAAATTTTTTTTAATTATTTCATGAAATAATTTTTTTAAAAAAGGGCTTCCCTATATTGTTGTGTCCGGCCAGGTACAAATAGGCAGCTGGTGGTTGGGGGCAGCCCGTTCCTGCCTGCTGTACCTAGCTGGACACAAATATAGGGCGAAGCCCCACATCAATTTTTTTTTAATTATTTCATGAATTTCATGAAATAATTAAAAAAAAAAGTACGTGGGGCTTCTCCCTATTTTTGTGTCCAGCCAGGTACAACTAGGCAGCTGGGGGCTGGAATCTGCAGCGCAGGGAGGCCCAAGCTTTCTGGGCCCCCCCCGCTGCAAATTGCAGTCCGCAGCCACCCCGGAAAATGGCGCGTTCATAGAAGCTGGATGCTGTACCTGGCTGGCATACAAAAATATAGCAAAGCCCACGTCAAAATTTTTGGGAAAAATTAATTCAAAAATAAATAATAATTTAGGGACTGCATCTTTATTAACTCCTCAAATGTCATTTAGTGTTAAAATAAAGGATTTATTTAAAAAAAAAATTGGCGTGGGATCAACCATAATTTTAGTCTCTAGCGGAGGTTAAGCAGACGGCTGGGGCAGATGTTTGAAGCCTGGGAAGGGGGTAATACCCACGGAGCTTCCCAGACTACTAATATCAGCCCCCAGCTGAATACCTAGCCTTTACTAGCTATTAAAATGGGGGACCCCCCAAAAAAATGACGTGGGGTCCCCCCTATTTTAATAGCTAGCAAAGGCTAGGCAGACAGCTGGGGGCTGATATTAATAGCCCAGGAAGGGTGCCATGAATATTGGCCCCCTCCCAGGCTATAAACACCAGCCGTCAGCCGCCCCAGAAATGGCGCATCCATAGGATGCGCCAACTCTGGCACTTAGCCTCGCTCTTCCACACTGCCCTGGTGCGGTGGCAGGGGGTAATAGGGCTGGGGTTCATGTCAGCGCCAGCTGCCATGAAGCCCAGGTTAGTAATGATGGGCGTCTATAAGACACCCCCATTACTAACCTACAAAGTGTTAAAAAGAAAAAACACACTACACCCAGAAAAAAATAATTTATTTGAAATAAAACACACCATTTTATATAATTCTTAGTTTACTAAAAAAAAAAAATAGTTACCTGTCCACGTTCCTGCGCTGATCTCCCATGAACAGCTGTCACATCTGGAGATGGTGACAGCTGTGCATGGCTGCTGTAAGCTCACACTGCCGGGAACACGTCCGCTCCCGGCAGCGGGAGCCACTGACTGAGGTCACCGGAGTGCATTCAGGCAGCGCAGCTCCGGAGACCTCCTTTACGGCACTGCTGTACCGTGGGAATTTCTCACGATACAGCAGGGCCGTAAAGGAGCTGACCGGAGCAGCGCTGCCTGAACTCCGGTGAACCCGCTTATGCAATGACGGGGCTGCTTTACGGCCCCGTCATTCTAGCGGCGGCAGCGGTTCAGAGCGGTCACATTCTATGTGGCTGCTCTAAACTGGAGATCATCGTGGGACACTCGTGGACTACTACGGATGGGTAAGGATAAGGTTGTGGTTTATTATTTTATATTTTATTACAGGAGATCGATGGCTTCGGGGAATTAGGTGTCTAGGTGAGTATAGGTGTAGTTTTTTATTTTTTACTTTATTTTAGGTGGAGATCGGCGGGGACAGGTAATGTATGAACTAATTTATTGTAGGTAACCACTGGCCACTAATGACATGTATTTAACATTTATTGCGGACACAGTAGGGCAATTTAAATAGCAGGATCAGGCTGATGGGAACTACTGCTCCCATCGAGCTGATCCTGCTGGCACGAGTGGACGGGGGACAGACATAGGCTGATGGGAGTAGTAGTGTCACATCGGCCTATGTCTGCCTGCACGCACACACCCGCACACATCGCACTGACACCGCGCACACCCGCACACATCGCACAGACATCGCGCACACCCGCACACATCGCACAGACATCGCGCGCACCCGCACACATCGCACAGACACCCACACACACCAATCATGACCGGTCTGGGAGGTGAGGCTGACCTGTGCGGCCGTGGGAAAGTTCATGTGAGTTCATGCAATGCAGTGAAGCATGAACTCACATGAACCCTTTGAGGGCACCGCGGCTACTTCAAATGAACAGCTGATCGGCATCACCTGATACCTCAGCTGTTCATTTGAAATAACCGGCGGGAAAGTGCAGCACAGAACGGGAAAGCCGGCGGTGAAGTCTTTTCACTGCCGGCTTCCCCGCCTGGGTCCTTCGCTCCCCGCTCCTTGGTGCTGCGCTCCCCGCCCGGTCCTAACTTACGATCGGGATGGGAGGTGGCAAGGGGAGCGGAGGATCGGGGTGGGAGGCTGCGGGGAAGCAGTATGGGGCCGTGTGATTGTTTAAAAGCCGGCGGCTTTTTACCGCGCGCCGGCTTTTAAACAATCAGGAGAATTCTCCCACGCTGGGATGGCATTCTGATGACAGGCTGGATCTCAGCTGAGCGCTGCCATCCAGCTTGTCATCGTTCAGAGACACTGCAGAGCGCAGGCATTATGGGAACTTCCGATTCCGGTATTCGATATTGTAAAAGTATCGGAATTAAGTATCGGAATTCCGATACCGCGAATATCGGCCGATACCCGATATTTCAGTATCGGAATGCTCAACACTAATTACCACTCTTTAAGCACGATTACTGAGCCAGTTATGAACCCACTTAACCGTAGCCATGTCAATCCCATACTTGGTCATTTTTTCAATAAGGATAGTATGAGATACTCTATCAATTGCTTTGCTGAAGCCGAAATATACTATATCTACCGCATTTCCCTGATCCACCCAGTCAGTCATTATATCATACAAGGGAATTAGATCAGTCTGGCATGACTTGTTTGCTACAAACCTATGCTGGCTCTGGTTACTTACTTTATTTTTATCCAAGTGCTTACATACATGCGGTTTAATAATTTGTTCAAAAATCTTTCCTGGTATAGAAGTAAGGCTCAAAACTTCAGGGACTTCACCTGTTCTCCAAGATTTTTCAAAGATTCTGGCTAGAGGTTCTGCAATTTCCTCTGCTATGTCTTTCAGTAATATCATTGGTGGATATATCTGCATAACTTTATGCCAATAATCTTGTGATAGTACCTGGATTGGGCATCACTCTGCTCTTTACCATCCCCCTTTGTATTATAACTAAATTTTAATACTATTTTAATCTAATCACCCAAAAAAGACTGTTTTAAGCTCATCAGTTTGGGTATATGTACTTCCTTCTTATTGATTGCTGTATACTTTGGAACTACCCCTCTTTATACATTATATGGTCAGCTATAGGCATTAATTATCTCTTTCAGTACCCTAGGATGTAATTCATCTGGACCAGGAGATTTTTAGCTAAGTATTCCCTCACCATCTCTCTATTTATAGATATTGTGGAATCTTTTATTCCTTTGATACCACCATGAAGATCAGTTGATGTTACAATTGCTTTCTTAGAGAAAGCAGATGCAAAATTGGAATTTAAAAGTTAGGCCTTCTCAACATCATTTTTGACCACTTCACCATTTTCATCTTGTAAAAATCCTATAGCATTTTTGACTTTTCTTTTGCTTTTGGCAATCCTCTCAAAATCCTTTTTATATTGCCTTTAGTCTCCCTTACAAGCTTCACGTCATTACTGGTTTTAGCTCTTCTAACACTTGCCCTGCATTCCTGCAGACAGCATTATATTTGTCTTTTGATATGTCCTCCTCTTTCCATTTAATATACCATATTTTTCAGACTATAAGACGTACCGGACGATAAGACGCACCTAGGTTTTAGAGGAGAAAAAAAAAAGGTAAGCAAAAAATGTGTTCATGATGCACTTTTAAGGGGGAGGGGTCTTCTGCTGACACTGGTATAGGGGTAATGTCCCCCAATTCTGACAATATCCCCCATCCTGGTATATATGTCCCCCCCTTCCTTTTATACGTGGTCCCCATCCCCATCCTGGTATGCCTGGCATCCCTCCATCCTGGTATGCATGGCACCCCTCATCCTTATCCTGGTATGCATGGCACCCCTCATCCCTATCCTGGTAGGCATGACACCCCTCATCCCTTGTTTCTGCTTGACTACTGTTATTTTTTATTACTACCGTAATAAGATTAGTGTGCTAATGAGAATGTTGAGTATTTTCTCTTTATCATGTTCAGTGCTTTGCTGTGGGTTATTAGAGATGACACAACCAGGACTTTCTGCATGATGACGTAGCGCTTGAAACAGAGTTGTAAACAGTTTCTTCCCATGAAATAATATTTTCATTAAGGTAATTTTCTGCAATTTTACTTCTAAAACTATAAATCTTTCATGTATCTTAACGTTTTTAAACTAGTCTCAAGAAAGCTGTTTCCATGGAGATATTGCAGACATAGATATGAGCATGTCATGCTAAAGACTTAAAACAAAGCAACACAACTATTACAAAAAGGATAATAGAAAGCTCAACTTCTGTGAGTGCTTTATTGTTTTTCTTTATTTTTTTTTGCTAATATGGAAGCTAGTTACTTGGATTTTCTTATTTCTTTGAGATAGTTGCAAATTTATGCCTGTAAAATAGATTTAGTACTAAAAGATTGCTTTAAAGAGACCATCATTCATGTTAGACCAAAGGTGGACATGGATATTGATATTTGGGGCCCCTCTATATTCAATACCAAACAAAAAAGCTATAACACATATACATTTTTACAGATGGGGCAACTGTTAACTTGATACATTTTCAGTTGCGCAGTTTGAAATATAATGGGATCTTCATGCGGAGTACCCCTATCTAATAAGGCTTATCTGCATGTAGCATCCATTATTTACGTGCAGAATCCAACTCAACAAGTGATATGTCACTAGGGCTGGGCAATTAATCAAATTAATTGGATTAATTCAATGTTTGAATGCAACATGATTTTAGATTTTGTCTTGTAAAATCGATGTAGTCCTGCTCCCTGAACTCAGGGGCATGTGTAAGCACTAGCCACCAAAGAGCTCTGGCATGGCACCATAGGACGAGCTGATACTTAACAGCTGCTGCATCTCACTGTGATATCATCTGTCAGCTCAGCATGATATGGGGTAAATTTAAGTAATACTACAGCAAAGTCTACTTCCCACAGCCACTTTCTGCGCTCCCCAAAATAAAGTCTAATCTGGTTATCCTACTTTCTCTAACTGTATGTCTCTTATTAAATCCTAAAATGTCGTCCAATTCAAAAAGACTACCCTTATCCTTTCCCTTTCATTTAATAATGAAACCAATGCTCATCCTAAGTCCTCCATGAATAAAAAAAAGTTGGCTTAATAGAATAGACAGATTGACTGACCAACGAATGTGCAAAGGGGCCTCTCAACTGTATGAGAATCAGGTGGTTGGAATTCAATCAACTGATCCTTTTATTCTGGCAGGGAGATAAGGTGTTGCAAGATCATTTGGCCAGCAGGTCTCTGCTTGGCAGTGTACACATGGAACTTTTTTCAGGACTTTTTTTGAGAGGGTCCACTTAAAAAAAACACCTGAAAAATCACTCAAAAAATGCTTGAAAGAAATTCTCTACTCATTTCTATTGTAAAACCACCTTGCTTTAATTTGTTCAGTGGTTTGAGCACTTTTTTTCTGGTTCATGGTTCACAAAATACCTAGTGAGGAAAAAAGAATGCGCATGTCACTTATTTGAAAAAAAAAATATTTTTTTATGAAAAAATAGGAAATTTCAATGTAATTTATTAAGGGTGCAAGAAGTGCCAAAAATAAGGGACTCAGAGGGACTCAGATACAACTTGTATTAGACACAAAGGAGGGTCTCATACACATTTGGCTCAAATTGTCATGTAGTCGTACTCCTAAACTCATAAAGGCTATGCACTAAATAGAAATCCTGCCAAAAATTACAAGCATGGTCATACCTACACCCTTGAAGGCACCAAGTGTATTGCCTCATTCAAATATCGTAGCACCTCTACACTCAGAAAGGCTTTGCACTTTGTGCAAAGCCAGAAATAAATGATAAGTAGGGTTATCCATAGACCCTAGAAGACAACACTTTTTCAGTTTTATAGATCACAGAAATGTACCCAACACCACGGAATACTATACAACTGAGAAATTTAACACTGAAAACTTTTGAAAGCTTTTTCAGTTTTATAGATCACAGAAATGTAACCAGCACTGCGGAATAGTGCATGGATGAGAAATTTAATCCAGCAATTTTTTTGAATGCTTTTTTGGAGTGTTAGATATTACAGAAATGTACCTCAGACCACGGAATACTATTAGGCTGAGAAATTTAATCCTGAAAAACTTTTGAACGCTTTCTCCATTTTATAGACCATGGAATAGTGTATGGGTGAGAAATGTAATCCAGCTAACTTTTTGAATGCTTTTTCCATTTTACAGATCACAGAAATGTTGTCCACTAGTGTTGAGTGAGCACTAAAATGCTCGGGTGCTCGAAGCTCGGGCTGAGCTCACCGTGATACTCGGGTGCTCGACCCGAGCAACGAGCCCAATGTTAGTCTATGGGAGACCCGAGCATTTTTTGCGGCAGCACCCCCGGCAGTCTGTAGAAAGCCTAAAAAGTGCCCAAAACAATAGTGACAGCACTCAAATGACATGGGGACAGCATGGGGAACGCCACAGGAAGCATTTCTGAACCCCAGGTCACTGCTGTCAACAACGTGGTCAGAGGTATTAAGCCACTTTTACGGCTCACAATAAAACGTTCAAAAACAAAACTGAAATTGCTTTCCTGTGAAATATGTTAATGAACATCCTTTGCAGGGTAAAGACTTGTGTATAAGGTAAAATAATTAACCAAAAACAAAAATACTCCTCCGCACCTTGGGCTATGTTCACAAGTAGCATTTTTTATGCGTTTTTGCACTTTTGTATTGCTTTCAACCGTGACAAATGCATTCACTGGGAAATGTCATTTTAACATTTTACAACCTTATCTGGCTATGTGCTGTGTGACACGTGCATACAGTGCTGAAAAGACATGGGAACAGCATGGGGAAGACCCCTGGACGCATCTCTGACACCCAGGTCACTGCCTAAAAGTGTGCCAGAAGTGATCTTTGCCGCATAAGAAGATGCAGACTTGCAACTATCCCCGTGCAAGTCCTTGTCCCAGGGCAGTGTTCAATTGTACCTCCCCCATTCCTTGCAATGTAAGCACAAGTATGCAGCCTGACACTCACCCACCCCCAGGCTGCAATACCATACTGCTTGCTTGCTTGCACTTGAAATTGGGCCTTTTAGGCATGTGGAGGCGGAATCTGGCCACCACATCATGGCTGCGTCGGCAGCCGGGTATCCATACTCAGTCCCCAGCCGCCCGGCGGCTGGGTGTCCACGCTTGGTCCCCAGCCGCCAGGAGGTGGCCGAGTGTCCATACTCGGTCCCCAGCCGCCCCGCGGTCGGGTGCCCACACACAGTCCCCAGTCGCCTGGGGGCAGCCGGGTGTCCATAAACGGTCCCCAGCCGCCCCTATTTGTCCCGGTGCGCCTTATACACAAGCGCGCAAATCAAAACATTACATGTGCCTTCCCCAGTGCATTTAGTGGGGAGGACAGCCTAACCACAAACACGTGGAAAAGTGAATGTGGCCAGGGATGGTCCATCTCACTGACTCCTTCACACTGGGTTAATATTGTGGAAGCCGGAACACAGTTGGACAATGGGATACAACACGTCCTCCAGACATAGAGGATTGCGGGTCCTGGGTCAATCAGGCTTCAACACAAAGTTCAGAAGGAAGACAGCAGCAGTGGTCGGCCTCCTACACAACGAGTAAATTATTCATGATCATGAGGCCATCCATCTCCTTAGCTTTTTGTTCCTTGGAATGCAAGTAGCGGCTAGGCCTGAGGTGGTCAGCGTTTTGGCGCATATCCTACCTCCTCCGAGGATTGCTGGATGTTTTCCTGCTACTATCCCAGTTCTATGACTCCCGTTAAAACAAAGCTTCAGGTGATGAATGATGGATGAGGTGATGGCAAAGGAGAAAGAGCAGGAGGAACAGGGACCATTCACATCAATATCAGGCCAGTCAACCACACATGTCTTGTAGGATATGTTTCTGTACCAAAAGGAGCGGTTCGGCAACACAGTTATAGGGCATACAGTGAGTGCAATGCCTACTAAAAATTTCGAGGCACTCCAATGCCCCTTGGAAGTGACATGGAGGTCAGAGGGCCTTAACTAAACCGTCTCTTCTATTTATAGCAACTGGGTCTCCTGTACACTGTTGGCCTAAGAAGAGAATGGAAGGCTTTCCAAAAATTATGAGGAACTGCAATGCCCCTTGAAACAGACGTGGATTACAGCATACTAAAAACCTTCTACCCATTATTGGAGAGTGGGTCTCCCTTAGTGTTTGCCTATGCATTGAAAAGCAAAAGCTGACTAAAATTAGGAGGAAATGCAATGCCCCCTTGGAAGAGATGTGGAGTTCAGAGTGGTTTAACAAGACGTTTTTAATGCCCCTTGGAAGAGACGTGGAGTTCAGAGTGGTTTAACAAGATGTTTTTAATGCCCCTTGGAAGAGACGTGGAGGTCACAGTAGATTAACAAGACGATTTTAATGCCCCTTGGAAGAGACATGCAGTACAGCATATTAAAAACATTATTCCCAATATTGGGGAGTGGGTCTCCCATAGTCTTTGCCTATGCCTTCCAAGCAAAAGCTGCCAAAAATTAGGAAGGAGGAACTTGCAATGCTGGCAACACGGACCACGGTCACCCTGGTGGCATAGTGGTGGTGGAGGCTGAGGATAAGGAGAAGAGCAAAAAACAGCTGAAATGAGGAAGCGAATACCCATGTGTGGGTGTGAAGCGGTACATGGGAATACACCTCCCGAAATAACACAGTGGATTTGACTTTATGTTACTCTGCTTTCATTTGGTGGTGATGAGAAGTCTGGCCCAATCCAGCCCTTGTTCATTTTGATAAGGGTGAGCTTGTCAGCATTGTCAGTTGACAGGCGAGTGCGCTTATCAGTTATAATTCCCCCAGCTGCACTAAAAACACGCTCCGATAACACGCTAGCGGCAGGGCAGGCCAGGACCTCCAAGGCGTACAGAGCGAGTTCATTCCAAGTGTCCAGCTTGGATACCCAACAATTAAAAGGCACAGAGGAATCACGGAGGATGCTGGTACGGTCGGCAAGGTACTCCCTCACCATCATTTGAAACTTTCCACTCCTTGTGAGAGTACCCCGCCCCTCAGGGCCTGTAAGCTGGGCGGGTCTCAGAAAACTGTCCCATAACGTTGACAGTGTTCCCCTGCCTCTGCTGGATTGGAGTTGTGTTTCTCTCGCCTGTACCCCTTGGTTGGGCATCGAACTATGACCTCTACCTCTAGCGTGTTCAGATGGGAATTTTTTTAACAGTTCTGGAGCAAGGGCCTTCTGGTACTGCCACATTTTTGTAGATCTCTCCACCTCAGGAATAAGAGATTGAAAGTTCTCCTTGTAACGGGGGTCTAAAAGTGTCACCAACCAGTTATGACTGTCACCCAACATTTTGACAACGCGAGGGTCACGGTTAAGGCAGCGTAACATAAAGTCAGTCATGCGTGCCAGACTGGTAACGGGCAAGACTTCCGTGTTCTCACCAAGATGACGACTGACCATGCTCTCCTCCTCCTCCTCCCCCCTGTCCTGGGGCCATCCACGCTGAACCGACGGTATGACAGTTGAACAGGTACTACCGTCTACAGCGCATAATACCAGCTCCTGTTCTTCATCCTCCTCCTCCTCTCCCTCATTGTCCCCCAATGCACGTTGGGATGAGATGAGGCTGGGCTGTGTGTAATCGCCTGCTACGGCTTCTTGATCCATCTCATCATACTCTGGCTGCAATGCCTCCTCTTTAATTCTCTGCAGAGAGAGTTGCAAAAGACAGACAAGTGGGATGCTGACGCTAATGATGGCATCATCGCCACTCACCATCTTGGTGGACTCCTCAAAGTTTGTCAGGATGGTACATATGTCAGACATCCAGGTCCACTCCTTATGTGTGGAGTCTGACATGAATATCGACGGCCTTGTTGCAGCTGGTAGTCCACAACTGCTCTCTTCTGTTCACAAATCCTTTGCAACATGTGGAGGGTAGAGTTCCAACGTGTGGGGACAACACACACTAGTCAGTGTGCCAGAAGCTGCAAACGCTGCTGCAACACAGCAAGGGCGGCGGAAGCTGTAGTCGACTTCCGAAAATGTGATGACAGGCGGTGTACTTTGACGAGCAGATCTGGCATCTTGGGGTAAGATTTAAGAAACCGCTGAACCACGAGGTTAAGCACATGAGCCAGGCATGGTATGTGTGTGATCTCGCCTCGCCTCAGAGCCGCCACCAGGTTATGGCCATTGTCACACACGACCATGCCTGGATACAGGTTCAGCGGTCTCAGCCACAGATCTGCCTGCTTTTTCACAGCTGTCCACAACTCACAAGCAGTGTGAGGTTTATCACCTAAGCTTATGAGTTTCAGCACAGCCTGTTGCCGCTTGGCTGAGGCAGTACTGCAGTGCTTCCAGCTTGTAACTGATGTGGTGATATCTGAGTTGGAGGCTGAAAATGAGGAGGAGGAGGAGGATGATGCGCAGGAGCTGTTCACTGAGGGGGCAACTCTGACTGACATAGGGCCCGCAATCCTCGGTTTGGGGAGGATGTGTTCCGTCCCAAGGTCCGACTGGGTCCCGGATTCCACTATGTTTACCCAGTGTGCCGTCAGGGAGATGTACCGTCCCTGGCCACAAGCACTTGTTCACGTGTCCGTTGTCAGGTGGACTCTCCCAGTAACTGCGTTGCTGAGGGCACGGCAGATGTTTTGGGACACGTGCTTGTGTAGTGCGGGGATGGCACACCGGGCAAAATAGTGTCAGATGGGGACCGAGTACCGAGGGACGGCCACCGCCATAAGGTTGCGGAAGGATTCCGTCTCCACCAGCCTAAAAGGCAGCATTTCCAATGCAAGCAGTCGTGAAATGTCCAAATTTAGGACTGTGGCTTGTGGGGCGTTGGCTGCGAATTTGCGCTTTCGTTCAAAGGTCTGGGATATGGACAATTGAACGCTGCGGTGGGACGTGGACACAGACGTTGATGCTGTTTCTTGAGAAACTGCCATAACAAGTGAAGAAGTGAAGACTAAGAAGAGGGGGCATCGTTGCATGCAGTATGGACAGGGGATTGCCTTGCACGCACAACAGGGGGTTCTCTTAGACGCACAACAGCGGAAGAAGCAGTGGTGACACCCGCTGACACTGGTCGTGGACCCTGGGGTTCGCCCCACAAAGTCGGGTGCTTTGCTGACATGTGACTGATCATGCTGTTGGTGGTCAGGCTGGTAGTTTTGTCACCCCTGCTGATGCTGGCCTGGCAATTCACCAGAACGTCCAGTTCCATGTCCTTTGCCACGCGCCTTGCCCATTGTAAATGAAGTAAAATAGCTTACACTCGCATTATCAATGGCAAAAGAGTAATAAAAAGGAGATTTGAACCGTGGAAAAGGAACACCAAAGTTCTAGTTATTTGGCCTACACCAGACTCTTAAACAGATATTTTTTTGTCTGAACAGTCAGCAAGACACTGAAAATGTTTTTTTTTATGCAAAAATATGGATTACACCCACATTTGAACCGTTCAAGAGGAAAACCACAGTTCTAGTAATCTAGCCTACACCAGAATCTTTTAAACAGATATATTTGTGTCTGAACAGTCAGCGAGACACTCAAAATGTTTTTTTTCTGGAAAAAAGGCAAAAAAGTGGATAATACAGAGATTTGAACCGTGGAACTGCAAAACCACAGCTCTAGTTATCTGGCCTACACCAGACTCCTTTAAACAGATATATTTGTGTCTGAACACTCACAGACACACTCAATTTTTTTTTTTTTTGGTGGGGGGGGGGATACCAAAAGGTTAATAAGATGGGTATTTGTACAGTCTGACGGAGGAAAAAAAAAAAGAGGATTTAGATGAAAAAAAAAAGGATTTTAACTGGCCCCTGAGACCAGGGGCTAAGTCTAGCAATTTGAAAAGCAGCACACAGGACTGTAATGCAGTGTTTGTTGGTATAACCACTACGTCTCCCATACAGCCTGCCTGCCTGATATCTGGGATGGATATTAGTCCTGAGAAGGACTGTTTGTTTGATTTTGCAGGCTTTAGAGACCCTACACTACCTATTTCGCAGTATAAATCTCTCCGTAGCTCAGCAGCACTCTCCCTACACCGTCTGATCCGGAGCGACTGTGTCCAAGATGGCGGCACCCGGTTTTAACTACTCGAGGTGATGCTGTGGGGCCAGCCAATCACTTTAATGCCCACAACCAACATGGCTGCAGCATTACAGTGACTGGCTGGTAATCCCTGCATGTTCATTGGTTCTGTAAAGAAACATGAAGGGCGGAGACCCGAGCTCCCACCCGAGTAACCCGGAAATGCTCGGTGCTCGCCGAACATCCCGAGTAGTGAGATGCTCGGGCGAGTACCGAGCAGTGTCGAGCATGCTCGCTCAACACTATTGCCCACACCACAGAATAGAGTATGGGTGAGAAATGTAATCCAGCTAATTTTTGGAATGCTTTTTTGGAGTGTTATATGTCAAAAAAACTTACCCCAGAACACAGAATAGTGTATGTGTAAAAAATTTAACCCAGGAAAGTGTTTCAGCCATTTTTGTTAATGTTATATAACACAAAAAAGTACCTCAAAGCATGTAATACTTGATAGATCAAAATATCTTAAATTCGCCCCCCACCAAAAAAAAAGCTGCAGCTATATATTTGGCAACAGACTGCACAGCTCAATTCCCTACAGTCTGTATTCTGCCACTCCCCCTGCACCTGCGACTCTCTCTCCCTACCTTCACTAAATGCAGAATGTATGTGATACAAACAGCAAAGCAAAGGATTAGCCCTGACAAGAGCTCTTGGAATGATGGTTCTGCTTCAGCACCACTATCAGCAGTACAGGACTCTTATTCATTCTAGTGTGCACACACACGCCTGGACAAGCACTCTCTCCCTCCAATTCGAACTGTCACAGAGCTGTGCAGTGGCGTCAGTGTGCCGAGACTGGCAGCACTTGTTATTTTATATTCCCTGATGATGTCAGCCAATCACAGTAATGCCACTACCAAGCCCCGCATGATTACTGGTGCTGTAACAGGCGCCAAATATGCAGGGCGGGGATTCAAGTTTGAAATCGAGCACTGCCCGATTCTCACCAAGTAACGAGCACATTCGAGCACGAAGATACTCTAGTGATATGTCACTGAGCACGTTCGCTTATCCCTAGTAAATCAATGTTAGGTACTCTAATTAAACTTCTATAAAAAGAAAACAATCTCAGTGCAAGAAACAAACTGAAACCAACACATAGAGCTTTCAATTCTGCTTTGTATGTGAACTTGGATTATTTTACTCAGTTTGTTCAGATTGCCTGAAAAACAATTGAGTGAGAATTATTCGCAATTTCTCTGTTGTAGATCAAAAATTATTAGAGATGAGCGAGCACTAAAATGCTCGGGTACTAGTTCCTCTAGTCGAGAAAATTGGAATGCACGAGTGCTCGACCCGAGCAATGAACCCAATGTAAGTCTATGGGAAACTCAAGCATTTTTCTGGCTGCCCCCATGGAGGTCTGCGGGGGGCCTAAAAATTGCCCAAATTGATGGGAACATCATGGGGAAGACCCCTGGAAGCATCTCTGACTCCCAGGTCACAGCTGTGAACAATATTGTGAGTATTATGCCATGGACTCACAATAAAACATACAAAAAAAAATGTGCTTTCCAGGGTAATGATTTGTATATAAGGCAAAATAAATAACCGAAAACAAAAATGCTCCTCCACACCTTGGGCTATGTTCACATGTAATATAGGACCTGGTCCCTCTACCCCTATGCACATTTCATCATTAGACTTCCTACCCCTATGACGAAACCTGTGTAGGGGTAGAGGGACCAGGTCCTATACTGACAGCATCACCACTGCTACTGTATTAAGGTATGTGAGTATAATGGCATAAAGTAGCTTTATTATTATATAAAATGTCAATACATAAATCCAAAATACATTACAAAATGTGCAAACATGCGGAACAAGCGGCCCCACTGAAAGTAGGAGAGAAGACAAAGAAAAATGAAAGACAAGGAGAGAATAGAAAATAGGGAAAAGACATCCACTCCCCAAAGGGCCCCAGAGAGTATAATACATAAGAAAATATGGTTTGGAATCGAGTAGGCCCATCTCTCAAGTATAATAATAGACAACCATGGTCCGTTTCGTAAGGAGACAGAGACAACTCACCCAAAAGGTAGAGAAATGACGCTCAAGAAGGGGACCAGCAGGAGGGCAGGAAGCTGTGACAAGGACGAGCACAGTCTGGTGCCACTTGGCCGTGGCAGTGCTACAGTGCTTCCAGCTTCTGACTGATGTGGGCATTTCGGAAATGGAGGCTGAAGAGGTGGAGGAGGAGGTGCAGGAACTGTAGAATATGGGAGCAACCCTGATTGACTTAAGGCTCGCAATCCTCGGCGTCGGGAGGACGTGTTCCGTCCCAAGGTCTGACTGGGTCCCGACTTCCACTATATTAACCCAGTGTGCCGTCAGCGGGATGTACCGTCCATGGTTAGGTTGACCTTCCCGGAAACTATGTTGTTGAGGGCACGGCTAATGTTGTGGGACACGTGCTTGTGTAATGTGGGGACGGCACACCGGGATAAATAGTGGTGGCTGGGGACCGAGTACCGAGAGACGTCCGCCGCCGTCAGGTTGTGGAAATCTTCCATCTCCATTAGCCTAAAATGCACAATTTTAAGCACAAACATTTGCGAAATGTGTGAATTTAGTAGTGTGGCCTGTGGGGTGTTGGCTGCGTTTTGTACTTGCGTTCCAAGGACTGGGATAGGGACAACTGAAAGCGCTGGGACAAGGACGAGGACGTGGTTGCTGATGGTGCTAGTTGAGAGTGTGCAACAACAGGTGCAGGGCAGGAAGCATCTTGGCATGAGTAATGTACAGGGGATTGGTGTGCACGCACAACAGCGGAACAAGTAGTCGTGTCACCCGCAGAAACTATTCCTGGACCCTGGCGTTCGGACCACTTAGTCGGGTGCTTTGCTGACATGTGCCTGATCATGCTAGTGGTGGTCAAACTGCTAGTTTTGCTACCCCTGCTGATGCTGGCCTGGCAGGTGGCGCAAATGGCCTTTTTGGGGTTACCTGAAGAGTCTTTAAAAAAAGAACCAGACTCGGGAAGACCTAACAGCTATACTGGCAACCCATCATGTTGGTGTTCCGGGGAACGGTTGCCCACCTTATGTCTGTGGCCACCACACTGCTTCTTCCTGCCTGCTGTGGTGCTATGCCTCCCTCGCCCTGTGTGCTGCTATCCTCGCTCTGCATGTCGATGTCACCCTGCCAGGTTGGGCCAGTGACTTCATCGTCCACCACCTCGTCTTCCACTTACACATCCTGGTCCTCCTCCTGACTTTCTGGCAATTGTGTCTCATCATCATCATCCACCTCTTGTGACAGTAATTGCACTTTCCCACTGTCGCCTTCGTGTGACCGTGTCTGCTCAAATATTTGGGCATCGCTACACACGTTCTCCTCTTGCCCCGTTTGAAGCTGGCCGGGCGAGAGGCCTGAATCTATAAATGGAAAAGTAAACAGCTCTTCTGAGTGTCCAAGTGTGGGATCAGTTGGCTCCGGGCATTCGACATAGTGGGAGGAAGGAGGATCAGGGTGAGGAATATGCGGTCCAGACTCATGGTTACTGAGACTTGACTGTGTTGAAGACAGGGGGGTGATGGTGGTGGCAAAGTGACTGGAAGGATTATCTGCTATCCAACCAACAACCTTTTGACACTGCTCTGGGTTCAATAGTGGTGTGCTGCAGTCCCCTAGCAATTGGGACAGGAAACTTGGGTGACAAGATGTGGGTGTTTGTTGTAGCACAATTTCAGCTTGTCCACGGCTTCAGCCTCTGCATGCACCATCAGCATTACGTCCACTTCCCCATCCCTTGCCATGTGCCTTGCCCATTTTAAATGGAAGACAATATTTTCCACGGTCGCTACAAATGGCAGGATTTGTACCGCAGATATATATGATATGTCTGACAGACGCCCATGGTTTTAAATAGTGGGATTGTAGTTTCCTATTATTCACAGTGACCACGTGTGAATAGCTTCACTGACACGCTGCTATAAACTGTAAATGAAGGATGATATTTTCCACGTTCACTACAAATTTCTGGATTTTTATCGCTGTAATAAGGGATCACGACTGATGATGGAAAATATCTGGCTGTATTCTGCAGTGCTAATAAGCAAATGGAGCAGTAAAATGTTGGACACTTCATTTTTTAGAAAATAATCAGGATAAAGATGAAAAAAATAAATATATCTGGGGCTATGTCTACGGATATCTGTAACAGCAGCAGCAGACAGAACGTGCAATGGACCCTCTTGTGCTGTATACACTTCCACAAACACTGCCTGCCTGCCTAACTCCTGCTATTAACACTGAATATATGCAGCTGGATTAGTACTCAGAAGGACTGTTAGTTCAGATGGATATATACAGGGTGGTCAAAAAGTAGGTGGACAGAAAGTGTAATAAGGTTATGAAGGGGGAGATTTATCAAACATGGTGTAAAGTGAAACTGGCTCAGTTTCCCTTAGCAACCAATCAGATTCCACTTTTCATTCCTCACAGACTCTCTAGAAAATGAAAGGTGGAATCTGATTGGTTGCTAAGGGCAACTGAGCCAGTTTCACAAATCTGTTTTTTTCAGATAATTCAGATAACACATAATGGCAAATAATTTAACTATAGATCAAAGAAAATGGATTTTAACAGAGTATTGGAAATCTCAAAATGCTGAAACTGTTAGAGCAAATTGGGTTGAAACATTTGGTACTCAAGCCCCAAAGAGACAAACTATTTGCCGCATTTGTGTCAAATTCAATGCCGCTGGCTCAGTCCTTAATGCTCCAAAAACTGGTTGACTCAAAACAGTCTGTACAGAAGATAATAAACAACTTGTTGCTGAAACATTTGTTCAGAGTCCAAAAAAGTCCACCAGAAGAGCCTCTTTGGAATTGGGAATTTCACAAGCTTCTATCATGCGAATCCTGAAATCTATTGGGTGGAAAGCTTATCGTCCACGTCTAATTCATGGTTTATTGGAGGATGATCCAGACAGGCGGCTGCAATTTTGTGAGATTATGCTTAACGAAATTGAAGAAAATCCAGTAATTTTAGATAACATTATGTGGAGTGATGAAGCTTCTTTCAAATTATCCAGCCATTTTAACAGACATAATTGTATTTATTGGTATAATGAGAACATGCATTTAACATTAGAGCAAAAACTAAATGAGCCTGGTGTCTATGTTTGGGGTGGTATTTCAAGTTTTGGTGTTTTAGGACCAATATTTTTTGATGGAAGTATCTCGAAATTCTAATGAATCAAGTTGTTCCCCAGTTACAGCAACAGCCTAATTCAAATGACTTTTATTTCCAACAAGATGGGGCCCCTCCACAATATTCAAGAGTAGTCCGCGAGTATCTTGATGAAACATTTCCTAATAAATGGATTGGCCGAAGAGGCCCACTTGATTGGCCGGCACATTCACCAGACTTGACCCCAATTGATTTTTTCTTTTGGCGAGTACTCAAGGACAAAGTTTATAGTCGAAAACCAAAAAGTGTCAGTGATTTGAAAAATTACATAAGAGATGCATTTCAAGAAATTAATACCCAAAGAGACATGTGCAAAAAAGTTTGTCGAAGAGTAAGAGGCAGACTTCAAAGCTGTGCAAATTGTAATGGAAAACAGTTTGAGCACCTGCGTTGATAAAATTTAAGGGCTTTTGTATTATTGTTCAGAATAAAATTTAATTGTCAATGTTATGCTTGTGTTAGTAAATATAATTTTATATATAAATCAAGATAAATGTTATTATTTTCTGTCCACCTACTTTTGGACCACCCTGTATATATACTTCTGGAGTACCACTACCTATATCTAACAATTATACCACCAATTCTGTCTTATATAGACCCGATGACTCTATGCGGCCAGCCAATCACTGTAATGCCCACAACCAACATGGCTACAGCATTACAGTGTGTGGCAAGCTATCCCTGCATGTTCATTGGCTCTCTAAAGAGCACCAAACATGCAGGGCAGGGACCCAAGCTCCCACCCGAGCAACCCACAAATACTCGTCGAGCGCCAAGCATGTCAAGCTATTTGATTCTCGTGTGACTACCAAGCAGTGACGAGCATGCTCACTCATCACTAAAAATGATCTCAAATATGTTGAAACAAAATTAAAATCTACAAAACTGGCTACCTTATCTGTGATAATAACCTATCATTCATTACTAGAGAACAATAAATAATTCTCTGAGTGCATGAAAAAGGACATCTTAATTTGTCCTAAGGAATTGTAATTCCACAAGGGGAAAACTGCCATTTTAGTTTTGGATTTTTTATGCAATGTTACATCTTATAAAAGACTTACGTATGGTGTCTTTTTTATGTTATGTCTTCAGTATCTTGTGATATGTTGAAATTAATTTCTTCATCTACATTGGTGCTGAAATATCTGTCTACGCCTGCTGATACTAATACAAGTCTGCTTTGATGCCTGAAGCACTTTTTCTATCTGTATGTATTTAAGACTAATATGCTCAATAATTGTGTTATGCGTGTTATGCAATTCTTTCCTCGCCATCAGATAAGAAATAAATGAGAGAGTGAGAATATATGGGTTTAATATTCATTCTGTGAACACAGCACTTATGTTGCAATAAGGAGACCAATATATCTCTTAAGGCACTACACATTTACCTGCATTGCTTATGTGGCTCTAGCCCTTTAGAGGAATGATGATGGATCATAACATCTGGAGAACAACGGAGACAAAAACACATTTCCATTCCTACAGTATGTAATAATATTCTACTTTCATTATAACTAAAAAACAAGAAAGCAGAAGGTTGCAAGGATTTCAAATGTGACAGACTCAGCTGCTAAGAAACTTGGCGGAACATTTTTTTTAAAGTTCCTTTCCTAGTGTCTCAGTATATTCACTCAATGTCATAGCAAATACATTTCTCACTGGCATGAATAGATCATAGTAATTTTGCATTATAAAGTATTTATTTCATATCTTAATGAACACCTGTAGGCACATTTTCATAAGAAATTAAAATTTATTTAACGCCTTTAAAGAAGTGTATATATTAACAAACAACTGTTATCCATCTCAATAGTAGCGACTCTTGAAGGAGTTGTCTTATCTTATTAAATGGTAAAATAGCAAAGTGCTTGTGAAAATCCTCTCTGTTCTCAAGTATGGATTAATTTTTAATTCTGTAATGTAGTTCTCATTTCATAAAAAGGTACCGGTCACCTCTTGTGTGGCCGGTCTTCTAGGCAGGCAGCGTGAGCTAGGCAGGCTATTTTCTACATTTGCTATACAGCTTGCAAGTGGTGCTCTGGAGATGACAAAATACCTGGATCCAGTCAACGTCACTGCCCCTGCACTTTTCCGATGCTGCAAACACAAGGCTCTCCTTGCAGCATGGAAGAGGGCATAGTTCAGCCCAGCAGCTCAGCAATGCTGAGTACTACTTGAATATTACAAAAATCAGCATTTACCAATATGCAACACTATGCAGCACTATGAGCCAGTGGGAATCATGCAGGGGTGCTAAGAGCTCAGGCCATTTTACCGCACAGAGGCAACTGTCATCCAGATCATGGATGTTAGAGATGATGATGGTTCTGTGACGAACAAGACCTGGGAACCAAATAGGGGTGCAGAGGAAGTGATGTCATCAGAAGAGGAGAGTCTTGGCCTTGGCAATATACAGTGCTGGCAAAGTGTGGCTAAAACAATCTCTGGGACAAAATCTGCTTGTTCTGCATTCAGCTTTGCTGAAGGTGATGCTGCATGTACTGTTAGTTCAGGAGGCACAACACATCAGAAACTTGTGTTAGTGGACATGGTGGTGGCGATTCCCATGTGTGGGCATCTTGGGTTTGGAAATCTTTCCACATTGCCAGAAGACCAATCTACTAGAGCATGTAGGCTATTATATTGGACAATAAGCCATGCACATCCTGATAAACTAAATAGCAACTATGTCACATGAGATGGCATCACCAGCTCATGAGGGAAAAGCAAACTGACCAGCACAATGAGAAAGACTTAAGCTGCCCTTCTTCTCCTCATGTTCATCTTTCTGTTAACTAGTCTACACTCACAAATAGTGCCTTTTCATTGTCATCAGCTCCATCATTATAAGGAGAAGCAGAAATATCCCTGAATAATCCGTGCAGGAGGTCACATCAGTGGAGAATGACTGCCATCTGCTGGACAGGCAAGATGAGAAGGAACCAATTTGCATCAGCAGGTTTGCAGTGGGAGCTGCTTTAGCTGCTGGAACCGATCAGGTGACCAGCAGCAAAGAGTTCCAGTATGTAAAATGCCTGCACGCCAAATGGCAGAGAAATTTGGCGCCAGGGAAGAGAGCGGAAGTGCCACCCAGGTGTCGGTCACCACCTGGAAAGGTCCCTATTCTCCACAGAAGAACCTCAAGTTTCGCCTACGCTAAGGACCAGGATCCATGCCCTGCACTGGTCAACCCACGAAAAGCCGTGAGAAGGCTGTGACAGGAGAGATACACCTGCGATTGTGGAGGGACAGAGTGCGTGAGCAGGGCCGTCATTTACAGTTATCACCTACGGTACTGGGAATCGGCTGAGAGTAGGATTACTGGTTGGGAGGGGGCCAGTTAGTGCATGGGAGGCTCAACAGGGTTTCATAGACTACATCAGAGAGAGACTTGTGGGCTATGGGAAAATGCGATGACCCTCGCTAGGGCCACAGGTACAGGGAAAAAATATGTAGGGTCTCCCACGACTGGGTTCTTGTGAAAAGAACACTAACTTTAAATAATGAAAGTCTTCTTTGCCATTCCAAGCCTTGTTTGTTCTACTGTTGATTTGCCTTGTTATTAACAGTAGTTGTTTAAAGTTGCTGCTGTATGTAAATAGAATTATATAAATCCCTGACTGTTCCCGCCTCTTGATCTCTGTGCGTTGCATCCAGACACCTGCATCACATCATCATAATGATCTACTTTCCATACTCTTTCTCCTCTCCCTCCAATCGTCGGTTAGCCTTCTGTGTGCCCAAGAAACATGCATCCAGTCATCGCTTTTTGCCAAAACTAGACTCTTACATGTACAAGATTACCATCAGGGCCGGCTCCAGGTTTTTCTGGGCCCCGGGCGAAAGAGTCTCAGTGGGCCCTTTTAACACATACCACGATTCATGATGCACAGATACATCGGAGAAATATATATATAGTACACAGGGCCCAGCCTGCCACCTCATCCTTCACATATGCAGACATGCGCACACGGTACGCAGACATGCGCACGCACACACGGTACGCAGACATATGCACGCACACACGGTACGCAGACATATGCACGCACGGTACGCAGACATATGCACGCACGGTACGCAGACATATGCACGCATGGTACGCAGACATATGCACGCACACACGGTACGCAGACATATGCACGCACACATGGTATGCAGACATATGCACGCACGGTACGCAGACATATGCACGCACGGTACGCAGACATATGCACACACACACGGTATGCAGCCATATGCACGCACACATGGTACACAGATATGTACACATACAGACATAGACACATTTTTACACAAATTCTTAAAAACATATATAAAACAGACAAATATATATACACAGTCATACACACTGACATTCACATACATGCACTCACACAGACCCATTACAAATATTTTTAATATGGGGATTGGGGAAGCCTCACTCACCTGTCCCTGGGTCAGTGTCCTGTCCAGCAGCTCCTCAGGGGGCCCACTTGCGGTCGGATCCGGGCCGCTCCCCCCCATCTGTGCAGGACCTCCGACGGTGTTTGATTGCCGGCACTCCCCCAGACATGGACGCGCGCTGTGTGGCTGTGTCTGCTAGTAATGACGCGGCAGGGGCGACACACAAGCACAATTAAAGGTGCAGTGCCGTCGATCCTGCCGTGTCATTACTAGCAGACACAGCCGCACAGCGCGCGGCCATGTCTCGGGGAGTGCCGACAATCAAGCAGCGCCTGCATCACTGAACAGGTGTCGAGGAAGCGGCCAGGGCCCCGACAGTGAGTGGGCGGTGGGCCCCTCTGATTTTCCAGGGCCCCGGCACTTGCCCGGGTAAGCCGGGTGCTGACGCCGGCCCTGATTACCATAATTGATGCAAAACCATCTGGATTGTACTGCCTTTGCAAAGCAATCACATATGCTCAGCCACAATTGAAGATACCTAGCTACCAGTAGATTATGAACAAAAGCTGTGAATGCCAGGGTTTGGCACAAAATGGAAAAATGTTCCCCCAAAAAAATGTTTTGTGCGACGGGCATCAAATTTTAAATATATCTCACCACTCTAACTTTCTTCATAATTTTTGATGAAATTAAATATTATTTTTCTCATGTTTGGGTTAATTTTTCCTGCAGCAACCTGTGCAGAATTCGGCCCATGCACAGGGCAGTGCACAAAGGTAAATAGAATCATAGAATCATAGAATCATAGAATGGTAGAGTTGGAAGGGACCTCCTGGGTCATCTGGTCCAACCCCCTGCTCAAAGCAGGATTCACTAAATCATCTCAGACAGATGTCTGTCCAGCCTCTGTTTGAAGACGTCCATTGAAGGGGAACTCACCACCTCTCGTGGCAGCCTGTTCCACTCATTAATCACCCTAACTGTCAAAAAGTTTTTTCTAATATCTAATCTGTGTCTCCTCCCATTTAGTTTCATCCCATTGCTTCTAGTCTTTCCTTGTGAAAATGAGAATAAAGATGATCCTACTACAATGTGACAGCCCTTGACATATTTGTAGACAGCTATTAAGTCTCCTCTCAGTCTTCTTTTTTGCAAGCTAAACATTCCCAAATCCTGCAACCGTTCCTCATAGGACATGGTTTGCAGACCAGTCACCATTCTGGTCGCTCTTCTCTGAACTTGCTCCAGTTTGTCGATGTCTTTTTTAAAATGTGGTGCCCAAAACTGTACACAGTATTCCAGATGAGGTCTGACCAAAGAGGAGTAAAGACCGATAATGACTTCACGTGATCTAGACTGTATGCTTCTGTTAATACATCCCAGAATTGTATTTGCCTTTTTTGCTGCTGCATCACACTGTTAATATTATGTTAATAAATGAAATATCTTCTTTAACCACTTCGCACCAGAGCCTGTTTTTGCCTTCATGACCGGGCCAATTTTTTCAATTCTGACCACTGTCACTTTATGAAGTAATTACTCTGGAACGCTCCAATATATTCCCCTTATTCTGAGATCGTTTTTTCGTGACATATTGTACTTCATGATACTGGTAAAATTTCTTCAATATAACTTACGTTTATTTGTGAAAAAATCGGAAATTTGGCGAAAATTTTGAACATTTTGCAATTTTCTAACTTTGAATTTTCATGACCTTAAATCAGAGAGATGTGTCACACAAAATAGTTAATAAATAACATTTCCCACATGTCTACTTTACATCAGCACAATTTTGGAACTAACATTTTTTTTTGTTAGGGAGCTATAAGGGTTAAAAGTTGACCAGCGATTTCTCATTTTTCCAACAAAATTTACAAAAACATTTTTTTAGGGACCACATCATATTTGAAGTCACTTTGAGGGGTCTTTATGACAGAAAATACCAAAAAGTGACACCATTCTAAAAACTGCACCCCTCAAGGTGCTCAAAACCACATTCAAGAACTTTATTAACCCTTCAGGTGCTTCACAGGAATTTTTGGAATGTGGAAGAAAAAAATTAACATTTAACTTTTTTCGCAAAAATGTTACTTTAGACCCAATTTTTTCTATTTTCACAGGGGTAACAGGAAAAAATGGACCCCAAATTTTTTTGTGCAATTTCTCTTAAGCGTGCTGATACCCCATATGTGAGGGAAAACCACTGTTTGGGTGCACTGCAGGGTTCGGAAGGGAAGGAGCGCCATTAGACTTTTTGAATATAAAATTTGTCTGAATAATTAGCAGACGCCATGTTGCGTTTGGAGAGCTCCTGATGTGCCTAAACAGTGGAAACCCCCCACAAGTGACACCATTTTGGAAACTAGACCCCTTAGGGAACTTATCTAGATGTGTGGTGAGCACCTTGAACCCCAAGGTGCTTCACAGAAGTTTATAATATTGAGCTGTAAAAATAAAATTTTCACATTTTTCCCACAAAACCGTTTTTCATCCCTTAATTTTGCATTATCATAAGGGTAATAGGAAAAATTGCACCATGAAATTTGTTGTGCAATTTCTCCTGAACACGCTAATACCCCATATGTGGAGGCAAACCACTGTTTGGGCGCACGGCAGGGTTTGAAAGGGAAGGAGCGCCATTTGACTTTTTGAATGTAAAATTTGTCTGAATAAATAGCGGACGCCATGTTGCGTTTGGAGAGCTTCTGAAGTGCATAAACAGTGGAAACCCCACACAATTGACACCATTTTGGAAACTAGACCCCTTAGGGAACTTATCTAGATGTGTGATGAGCACCTTGAACTCCAAGGTGCTTCACAGAAGTTTATAATATTGAGTTGTAAAAATAAAATTTTCACATTTTTCCCACAAAAACGTTTTTCATCCCTTAATTTTGCATTATCATAAGGGTAATAGGAAAAATTGCACCATGAAATTTGTTGTGCAATTTCTCCTGAACACGTTGATACCCCATATGTGGAGGCAAACCACTGTTTGGGCGCACGGCAGGGTTTGAAAGGGAAGGAGCGCCATTTGACTTTTTGATTGTAAAATTTGTTTGAATAATTAGCGGACGCCATGTTGCATTTGGGGAGCCCCTGATGTGCCTAAACAGTGGAAACCCCCCACAAGTGACACCATTTTGGAAACTAGACCCCTTAGGGAACTTATCTAGATGTGTGGTGAGCACCTTGAACCCCAACGTGCTTCACAGAAGATTATAATATTGAGCTGTAAAAATAAAATTTTCAAATTTTTCCCACAAAACCGTTTTTCATCCCTTAATTTTGCATTATCATAAGGGTAACAGGATAAATTGCACCATGAAATTTGTTGTGCAATTTCTCCTGAGTACGCCGATACCCCATATTTGGGGGAAAACCACTGCTTTGGTGTACGGCAGGGTTCGGAAGAGAAAGGAGCGCTATGTTGGCTGGGATAGGTGGCTGACACCATGTCACATTTGAAGAGTCGCTGACATGCCGAAACAGCAGAAACCCCCACAAGTGACCCCATTTTGTAAACTACACCTCTCAAGGAATTCATCTAGGGAAGTAGTGAGTATTTTTTAATTTTTTAATTTATACCATTGGGCAGTGAAAAAAGCATAATTATATTTTTACAACAAAAAAATGTTTTACCCTCAGATTTTACATTTTCACACAGGGCAATGGGTAAAAATGGTGCCGAAATGTGTCACACAATTACTTCTAAAAGTGGCAATACCCCATATGTGGCTGTATCGTACCGCTCAGCCATACGGCGAGATCTGGGGGGGACGGAGTGCTATTTGACAATTGGAGAACAAATTATTGTAGAATAGGCATTTGGATTTGGGAGCACAAAATTTTCTGAATTTCTGTTGGGGGGCAAGGGCCATTTCGCTTTTCCAGAGCCTTTCTGCTACCAGTAACTTGGAAGTCCCTTATATTTTTAACAGATGACAGACCTGAGTGGGGACTAGCTTTTTTTGAGGACTGAGTTGAAGCTTTTATTGGGAACATTTTATGTAACATTTATCCGGCGCTCTAGGCTGAGCACTTACATCGGGGCTTCCATCTAAATTTCCAAGTGATATAATTCAGATGAAACCCCTGCGGGATCCATTCACTGTAATGAGGCAGCAGAGTTACTCTGGACTCCGTCTGGCCTCTGTTTAGCGGTGTCCTTTTTTTCAGAAGTGCACAAAACGGGCCAACCGCACTTTTATGCACGCCTAAAACAAATGACACCGTGGGATCCCAGGCTAGACGGCGTCCACAGTGGTCTATATCTGCCTCATTACAGGGAATCTTCCGTCACGGGTTCTGGCTGAATCACGTATTTCAGAGATTTACACGGAAACTCTGGTGTAAGTGCTCAGCGCAGAGCGCAGGATAAATGTGAGCAGAGCCTTACTGCGATCTTTCGGAGACATAATAAACAAATCAGTAGCAGGTGAAGAATTGGTTTTATTTATTTTTTACGCCGCTCCAGGCAGGTAGCAGGTGAGCGCTCCCAGGTGAGCGGGCAAGAGTCTCTGGACAGGCAGGTGGTCACAGCAAGTGATGGCTAAGCCTCCAGGTAGGCTAGCAGGCAGGTAGCAGGTGAACGCTCCCAGGTGAGCGAGTAAGAGTCTCTGGACAGGCAGGCAGGTATCAGGCAGGTATCTGGCAGGTACTTCCTGGTCCGCAGGCGGACTGATCCATAGACAGACTGGCAGGTGCTGGTATTCAGACTGTCGGACCACAGGATAGCAAGCAGGTAAGCAGATATCAGGCAGGTATCAGGCAGGTATCAAGCAGGAATCTGGCAGGTGACTGGCAGGTAACTGGTAACGGGACCTGAGGGCTGAAGCAGAGCTGAAAGGCTTTGCAACAACATTGCTCTGGCACCTCCATTTTGGAGGAGGTGCCTTATATATGGTGAGGTCCTCCGGCCATTGGCCGGGGACTCCTTAGGGCGGCGCGCGCGGCTCCTTTAAGAGAGGGGAAGCGCGCGCGTGCCCTAAGCACAGAGGCCGGGAAGCAGCGCGCGCTGCCAGCAGAGCGGGAGGAAGATGCCGGGCACGGAGCGGAGAGGTGAGGGGAACGGCGTCCCCGCCTAGCAGGAGGCAGGGATGCCGGCGCTACAGTATCCCCCCCTTTAGGCCCCCCTTTTTAAGGCCAGACAGAAATTTATCAAGGATGAGCGGGGCATGGATGTTCTCCCGGGGCTCGCATGTTCTCTCCTCATGACCAAACCCCTTCCAATCCACTAGAAAAAAGGTCCTTCCTCTTACCCTTTTGGTGGGCAGAATGTTCTCTACCTCAAACTCGTTTTTAGCGGAAACCGGAGCAGGAGGCGTACCTGTAGACTTGGTAAAAGAGTTAAGTATCACGGGTTTGAGTAGAGATACATGGAAGGAGTTAGGAATCCGCAAATTGGCCGGGAGTTTCAATTTATAGGCCACCGGGTTGATTTGTTTGATAACTTCCAGTGGGCCGATGAACCGAGGCCCTAACTTGTAGGAAGGAATCTTGAGTCGGACATATTTGGACGAGAGCCAGACCTTATCTCCAGGACGGAATTGTGGTGGATCCAGACGTCTCTTGTCAGCCTGTTTTTTCATCCGCTCGGATGACTGAAGAAGTGTGGATCTGGTACTTTCCCAAATGGAGGAAAATTCGTTAACGAGAGATTCCACAGCCGGATTGTCCACCGAGGCGGAGACGGGAAACGGGATCCGAGGATGCTGACTGAAGACTACAAAAAACAGGGATTTGGAGGAAGATTCGCTCTCGTGATTATTGTAAGAAAATTCGGCCCACGGTAAAAGATCCACCCAGTCGGAATGGTGAGCATTAACAAAGTACCGAAGGTAACTGGTTAAAATTTGGTTGATCCGTTCAAATTGGCCATTGGACTGTGGGTGATAAGCAGAAGAAAAGTCCAAGGTGACCCCCAGCAGTTTACACATGGCTCGCCAAAAACGAGAGGTGAACTGAACCCCTCGGTTGGATACGATGTGGAGAGGAAGACCATGAAGACGGAAGACATGATGGATAAAGTCTTTAGCTAACTCTGATGCAGATGGAAGACCCGGCAGGGGAATAAAGTGAGCCATTTTGGAGAAGCGGTCAACGACCACCCATGTGACAGTACAACCGGCAGAGACAGGGAGGTCCGTAATAATGTCCATAGCTATATGCTGCCACGGGGCAGCAGGTACAGGAAGAGGAAGGAGACGGCCGGCTGGCAGATGTCTCGGAACCTTGTTGCGGGCGCAGGACACACAGGCTGAAACAAAGTCTATTACGTCCTTGTGCAGGGTAGGCCACCAGTAATGCCGGGTAATAAGCTGGAGGGTCTTTTTCTGACCAGCGTGGCCAGCTAGCTTGGATGAGTGTCCCCAGTGTAGAGCCTTCTCACGATCAGGAACAGTTACGAACGTCTTACCGGGTGGAAGACGATTTAGATTCACGGGGGCCACCTGCATTACTTTGGCAGGGTCGATGATGTGTTTAGGCTCCTCTTCAAGATCAGAGACCAAAAAGGATCGGGATAAGGCATCAGCTTTGATGTTTTTGTCAGCCGGGCGAAAATGAAGAATGAAATTAAAGCGGGCGAAGAACAAGGACCACCGGGCTTGGCGCGGGTTAAGTCTCTGGGCACTCTGGAGGTAAGCCAAGTTCTTGTGGTCCGTGTAAATTATTACCGGGTGAAGAGCCCCCTCGAGCAGGTAACGCCACTCCTCCAGTGCCAGCTTAATGGCCAACAATTCTCGGTCTCCTATAGAATAATTGCGCTCTGAAGAGGAGAAGAGTTTGGAGAAGAAGCCGCAAGTTACCATTCTTCCGGAAGACGACTTTTGGGTAAGTATTGCTCCGGCTCCGGAGGAGGAAGCGTCGACTTCTAGAAAGAATTGTTTGTTGCCGTCCAGACGATGCAGCACAGGGGCGGAGGAAAAAGCTCGTTTTAAGGAAAGGAAGGCCTCCTCTGCTTTGGGCGGCCATTCTCTGGGATTAGCGCCCTTGCTGGTGAGCGCCGAGATAGGGGCAATCCGGGAAGAGAAGTGCGGAAAGAAGAGGCGGTAGTAGTTGGCGAAGCCCAGGAACCGCTGAATAGCCTTCAACCCCTCTGGTCGGAGCCACTTCTCGATGGCAGACAGTTTCTCAGGGTCCATTTGTAGGCCGGTCTGAGAGATTATGTAGCCCAGAAACGGAAGCGAGGCCTGCTCAAAGAGGCACTTCTCATATTTAGCGTAGAGGTGGTTCTGCCTGAGCCTGAGCAGGACCTGACGAACATCCCTCCGGTGAGTGAGAAGA
Source organism: Phyllobates terribilis (assembly GCF_046119375.1). NCBI lineage: Eukaryota > Metazoa > Chordata > Amphibia > Anura > Dendrobatidae > Phyllobates > Phyllobates terribilis. The sequence goes on from NW_027362771.1 coordinate 300,828,404, forward strand.
TCTGGAGAGAAGAACAAGATGTCGTCCAGGTACACCACCACACAGGAGTAGAGAAGGTCACAGAAGATGTCATTGACCAACTCTTGAAAGACGGCGGGAGCGTTACAGTGACCGAAGGGCATTACAAGATATTCATAGTGGCCATCCCGGGTGTTGAATGCCGTCTTCCATTCATCCCCCTATCGGATACGGACCAGATTATACGCCCCACGGAGGTCCAGCTTGGTGAAGATTCTAGCCCTCCTCAGACGGTCAAATAATTCAGGAATGAGCGGAAGGGGGTATTTATTCTTCAATGTGATCTGATTAAGGCCTCTATAGTCTATACAGGGACGGAGTGAGCCGTCCTTCTTTTTGACGAAAAAGAATCCTGCTCCCGCCGGGGAGGTAGATTTCCGGATAAATCCCCGGGCCAGATTCTCCTCAATATATTCAGACATGGACCGGGTCTCAGCAGTGGACAAAGGGTAAATACGCCCACGGGGAGGAGTAGCGCCGGGCATCAGGTCAACTGGGCAGTCGTATGGGCTATGAGGGGGTAATGTCTCTGCTTCTCTTTTATTAAAGACGTCGGCAAAAGACCAATAGGGAGCCGGTAGGCCGGGTAGATTGGCTGGGGTAGGAGAAGGACGAGCAGGATGAATGGGAACTAAACAAGTCTTATGGCAGTCCTGTCCCCAGCGAAGAACTTCTCCGGTCTGCCAATCAAGCACGGGTGCGTGTCTCTGGAGCCAAGGTAGGCCTAGCAAGAGGGCGTGAGAGAGTCCAGGCAGAACATGGAAGCAGATGCTCTCAGAGTGCAGCATTCCCACCTGCAGAGTTATGGATTCGGTGATGAGTGGGATGGGATGTGGTAAGAGGCCCCCATCCACGGCAGCGACAGATAAGGGTACAGCCAGAGGTTTGGTGGGAATGCGCTATTTCTCTACCAGGGACTGAGAAATGAGATTTCCGGCAGCTCCAGAGTCAAGTTGAGCCAGTTCAAAATAACGGTTCTCCCCGCAGATGATAGAGTCCGACAGCATTAGAGATGGAGAGGGTTTATTTCTGTCTAGGGTGACCTCTCTGAGCGATCCTAGACACAGGCGTTTCCCGACCTCTCCGGGCAGGAACGGATCCGGTGCTCCTTACTGCCACAGTAGAAGCAGCTCCCCTCGGCACGGCGTAATTCTTGACGGGTCTTGACCATCTTGGTCTGGTCGACCTGCATAGGCTCGGGTGAGTGCACCGGAGGAGTAACGGAGGAAGTGACGGATCTCTGTAAGGTAGGGGCAAGGCGTGGAAACCTCCTCTCACGGGTGACCTCTTTGGTGCGCTCCTGGAACCGGATGTCAATCCGGGTGGCAAGTGAAATTAAGTCGTCGAGAGTGGTAGGAATGTCCCGACCGGCGAGTTCATCTTTAATACGGCCGGACAGACCCTCCCAGAAGACGGAAACCAGGGCGTCGTTATCCCAGGCAAGCTCCGAAGCAAGGGTACGGAACCGTATGGCATATTGGCCCACGGTGAGACTACCTTGGCGGAGGCGTGGCAGAGATGAAGCGGATGAGGTCCTCCGTCCTGGTTCGTCAAAGACCTTCCGGAAAGCCGAGAGAAAGGCTGGCAGATTGGACACCAGGGGGTCTCCTCTCTCCCATAGAGGATTTAGCCAGGCCAGCGCCTCCCCCGTGAGATGGGACATGATGAAGGCTACTTTGGCTCGGTCAGTGGAAAACTGTTGTGCCAACAGTTTGAAGTGCAGAGTGCACAGGTTAATGAAGCCCCGTGCCTGACTGGGATCTCCGCCAAAATGAGGCGGGGCGGTGAGGCGGGCACCGGGAAGAGATGCCATGGAATTGATGAGCAGCGGCGCTGCCGGGGTAGGAGTCGTGCGACTGGAAGCTGGTCCCGAAGATGTAGTCAGTGTGTCCAGACGGGAGTTAATACTACGCAGGTGGCTCAGGATGGACTCCTGTTGGGACCTCTGACGGGACAGTTCATGGCATAGGTCCGAGAGCGAGGGAGCTTGGGTGCCACCGGGTTCCATGGCCCGAGCAAACTGTAACGGGTCTGGGCGGTGGAACCTCTGAGCAACTATACAAAGGGGCAGTCCTTGAAAGGAAGCGGGTGTCTCCCAGGGAAGGCGGGCAGGTAGTCACGGCAAGTGACAGGGACAGTCTCTGGGTAGAAGGGCAGGAGGTCACGGCAAGTGACGGCGACAGTCTCTTGACAGGCGGATGGTCGCGGCAAGTGACAGCAGGGTAAGAGTCTCTAGACGGGCAGGTGGTCACGGCAAGTGACAGCAGGGAAAGAGTCTCTAGACGGGCAGGTGGTCACGGCAAGTGACAGCAGGTAAAGAGTCTCTAGATAGGCTAGCAGGCAGGTAGCAGGTGAGCGCTCCCAGGTGAGAGGGCAAGAGTCTCTGGACAGGCAGGTGGTCACGGCAAGTGACGGCAGAGCCTCCAGGTAGGCTAGCAGGCAGGTAGCAGGTGAGCGCTCCCAAGTGAGCAGGCAAGAGTCTCTGGACAGGCAGGTGGTCACGGCAAGTGACGGCAGAGCCTCCAGGTAGGCTAGCAGGCAGGTAGCAGGTGAGCGCTCCCAGGTGAGTGGGCAAGAGTCTCTGGACATGCAGGTGGTCACAGCAAGTGACGGCTAAGCCTCCAGGTAGGCTAGCAGGCAGGTAGCAGGTGAACACTCCAAGGTGAGCGAGTAAGAGTCTCTGGACAGGCAGGCAGGTATCAGGCAGGTATCTGGCAGGTACTTCCATTTTGGAGGAGGTGCCTTATATATGGTGAGGTCCTCTGGCCATTGGCCGGGGACTCCTTAGGACGGCGCGCTCGGCTCCTTTAAGAGAGGGGAAGCGCGCGCGCGCCCTAAGCACAGAGGCCAGGAAGCAGCGCGCGCTGCCAGCAGAACGGGAGGAAGACGCCGGGCACGGAGCGGAGAGGTGAGGGGAACGGCGTCCCTGCCTAGCAGGAGGCAGGGACGCCGACGCTACACCCAGGTTTACAAGGGCATGTTTTTAGTGGATGACAAAGTGCAGGGTGGGACGTTATCTACCATATCTCCAATCCAGGGAGTGGTCTGGGCTTTAAATAGCCAGCTATTACACTCAGGTGTGTTCAGTATCTGGGGAAACCTGCTCCAGACAGGAGCTCACATGTGCTGTGCTGAACCATGTGTGTTTAATGCTGAGTGGCCAGACCTTGGCCAATGTACAGACTGTGCTGCAATTTTGTATTTTGTTTTGCCACTTTAGCCAAATGGGCAAAAGTGGCAAAGACTCCAGTGTAGTTTATGATGCTGAATAAACTAACCCAAAATGTAAAGAGACAGTGTACTGTGTCTACCTCTGCATACAGCTGAGCATGTCGCTTTACCACAAGTGGTGTGGGCAAAACTCCCAGCGAACACGTGTGACTGTTGCAGGAGACACTGCATGTCCTTATGTCAGCCATAAGTCAGCAAGTGACGCCAGACAAAATAGAGGACCTCCTGCATGGATTTATGTCATTCTACATCAACTAAGGAATGTGCTCCTCAGACTTATGAGGCCATCTTAACACTGGACCTAGTCATAGGACAATAAAACCTTTACACTCCTTATCTATTAACTGCTAAAATATTTGTAGCCATAACTGTTTATCTCTTCCAGAATAACTCTGCTTTCCATTTTCTATTGCATTATTTTTGTGTCTTATTGTGTATAAATATGTGACTCTTCAGATTTTGTGGTATACTATGCCTGATGAAGAGACCTGAGTAGTCTCTAAAGCTTGCAATTTGTTACCATCTTTTCAGTTAGCCATTAAAAGGTATCAACCACTGAGGACTCTCAAATCTAAATATTTTTCTATCTACTGGCTAACACGGTACAAGAATATATATTCTCGAGGTATTATCAGTGATTCATCCCGAATTTCGCCACAATAGTGGCACCCCTGACCGACCTATTTAAAGATACGAAGACGGCGATGGCCAAGTGGTCTTCTGAGGCAGAGATAGCGTTCCAGAAAGCATGCCCTGTCTAACTAGCCAGTCTTGATAGCACCTGACTTCCATAAAGAGTTTGTGCTCCAGACGGACGCTTCAGACGTCGGCATAGGAGCCGTTTTATCCCAATTATCCCAAGAGGTAAATGGGGAGGAGGAAAACCCCATTCTCTACCAAACTATGCAATTGTGGAAAAGGAGTGCCTGGCCTTCAAGTGGGTGGTTGATACCCTTAGGTACTACCTGTTAGGCTGCAAACTCCGATTGGTCTCAGACCATGCCCCCCTGAGATGGATGAGGTAAAGGATAGGAAAAAATGCCCAGGTAACCAGGTGGTTCCTGGCCCTCCAGAACTTTAGTTTTTTGGTGGAGCACAGGTCTGGGAAACTGCATGCTAATGCAGATGCCCTATCCAGACTTCCCTGAGTGAAGGTGCAAAAACCCCCGGCTTTGGGCAGGGGGGGGGGGGAATATGTGACAAAGTCACTGGCTGTGTGGTGGAAGGGAGATATGTTTCACTGAGGCAGTTAGCTTTAATGATGTGAAACATGGAAGTTTCTCCTGCACATTAGGTGTAGAGAGGGTTAGCGTCCCAGGTTTACAAGGGCATGTTTTTAGCCCCATGAGTTCTATGTATGACTATGAATTAGAATTTATATTTCTAAAGCTTGTGAATTTATGTTTATTTTCAATTTCCTTCCCATGAGCTCTCATAGTTTGGTGCTGTTAATATGATAGTTTATTGTCATTTTGTTAATGAGTAAGTAACATAGAAGCATGTATCACTTACATTAATATCTGCTTTAGTTTTACACTTGGCCCTGAATGTGGCTTTGATCTCTAGTGTCAATATTTATGTCTATATATCAATTTACACCATGTTTGCCCACCTCTTCCTCATAATTTGTTGTGTGCTTATCCAGATTTAAACATAGCGGAACCATATTCTTCTTAATGGTACTTGAGGCACCAGTCATAACTATATTGGGGTTTAATAGTACTGACCAGTTTAAGGGGATTCATAATTAGTGTTGAGAGAGCATGCTCGACACTGCTCGGTATCCGCCTAAGCAACTCACTACTCGGGATGCTCGGCGAGCACCGAGCATTTCCGGGTAACTCGGGCGGGAGCTCGGGTCTCCGCCCTGCACGTTTGGCGCTCTTTACAGAGCCAATGAACATGCAGGGATTGCCAGCCAGTCACTGTAATGCCGCAGCCATGTTGTTTGTGGGCATTACAGTGATTGGCTGGCAGCACAGCATCACCTCGAGTATATAAAACCGGGCGCCGCCATCTTGGACACAGTCGCCCGGGATCAGACAGTGTAGGGTCAGTGCTGCTGAGTTAGGGAGAGATATATAGTGCGAAATAGGTAGTGTAGGGTCTCTAAAGTCTGCCAAATCAGACAAACAGTCCTTCTCAGGACTAATATCCATCCCAGATATCAGGCAGGCAGGCAGGCTGTATAGGAGACGCAGTGGTTATACCAACAAACACTGCATTACAGTCCTGTGTGCTCCTGCTGGTCAAATTGCAATACTTATCCCCAGGTCTCAGGGGCCAGGAAAAATCCTTTTTTTCCCATCTAAATCCTGTATTTTTTTTTCCTCAGTCAGACTGTACGAATAGTCTTATTAACCTTTTGGTATTCCCCCCCCCAAAAAAATTGAGTGTGTCTGTGACTGATCAGACACCAATATATCTGTTTAAAAGAGTCTGGTGTAGGCCAGATAACTAGAACTTTGGTTTTGCAGTTCCACGGTTCAAATCTCTTTATTATCCTGCTTTTGGCAATTTTTCCATAAAAAAAAACAGTAATAGTGTCTCCCTGACTGTTCAGACACCAATATATCTATTTAAAAGAGTCTGGTGTAGGCCACATAACTATAACTGTGGTTTTGCAGTTCCACGGTTCAAATCTCTGTATTATCCACTTTTTGCTTTTTTTACATAAAAAAACAGTTTGAGTGTCTCTCTCAGTGTTCAGACACAAATATATCTGTTTAAAAGATTCTGGTGTAGGCCAGAGAAATAGAACTGCGGTTTTCCTCTTCCACGGTTCTAGTCTCCTTTTTATTACCCTTTTTCCATTGATAGTGCAAGTGTAAGCTATTTTACTTAATTTACAATGGGCAAGGCGCGTGGTAAGGGATGTGGAACTGGACGTTCTGGTGATGGTGCGTGTAGAGGCCGGGGCCGTGGCCAAGGTGAAAATGTGCCACAACCAACAGCCACATCTTCTCGCTCCCACTTCTTGACTGAATTACTAGGGAAGCACACTACAATACCAGTATTGCGAACTGATCAGTGTGAACAGGTTATTAATTGGATAGCAGATAATACTTCCAGTTACCTGGGCACCACCTCCGGTCTGTCTTCCACACGGTCAAGTTTTAGTAGCCATGAGACTCGACCGCATACTCCTCCTCACCCTGATGCTCTTTCCTCTCACCATGCCGAGTGTCGTCAGACAGCAACTGATCCCACACTTGGACACTCTGAAGAGCTGTTCACTGGTCCATTTCCATATTTGTGCCCCTCGTCTGCTCCGCTTGAAGTGGTGGAAGAGGAGATCCCATGTAGTGATGCCCAAATATTTGAACAGCCACGGCCACAGGAAGTCGACGCTGGCAATTTGTCACAAGAGGTGGACGATGACGAGACACAATTGCCACGAAGTGAGGAGGAGGATCGCGGTGCGCAAGTGAAGAGGAGAAGGTGGTGGATGATCTAGTAACTGACCCAACGTGGCAGGAGAACACGCAGAGCGAGGCCAGCAGCACACAGGGGGAGGGAGGCAGAGTACCCCAACAGGCAGGAAGAAGCAGAGTGGTGGCCGCACACAGAAGGCGGGCAACAGTTCCCGTAACACCAACACGAGGGATGTTGCCAGTACAACCGGTAGGTCTTCCAGAGTCTGAAATTTTTTTAAAGACTCTGCTGATAGCCCCAAAAAGGCCATTTGTACCACCTAACATGCCAGCATCAGTAGGGGTGACAAAACTACCAGCCTGACCACCACCTGCATGATCAGGCACATGTCAGCAAAGCACCCAACTTTGTGGGGCGAACCCCAGGGTCCACGACCAGTGTCAGTCAGTGTCACCACTGCTTCTTCCGCTGTTGTGCATGTAAGAGAACCCCCTGTTGTGCATGCAAGGCAATCCCCTGTCCATACTGCATGCAAAGATGCCCCCTCCTCTCAGTCTTCACTTGTTATGGCAGTTTCTCGAGAAACAGCATCAACGTCCACGTCCACGTCCCACCACAGCATTCAATTGTCCATATCCCAGAGCTTTGATCAAAAGCGCAAATTCGCAGCCAACGCCCCACAGGCCACAGTCCTAAATTCGCACATTTCACGATTGCTTGCATTGGAAATGCTGCCTTTTAGCCTGGTGGAGACAGAATCCTTCCGCAACCTTATGGCGGTGGCTGTCCCTTGGTACTCGGTCCCCAGCCGACACTACTTTGCCCGATGTGCCATCCCCGCACTACACAAGCACGCTTCCCAAAACATCTGCCGTGCCCTCAACAACGCAGTTACTAGGAGAGTCCACCTGACAACGGACACGTGGACAAGTGCTTGTGGCCAGGGACGGTACATCTCCCTTACGGCACACTGGGTAAACATAGTGGAAGCCGGGACCCAGTCAGACCTTGGGACGGAAAACATCCTCCCCACAGCCTCCATCTCAGATATCACCACATCAGTTACAAGCTGGAAGCACTGCAGTACTGCCTCAGCCAAGCGGCAACAGGCTGTGCTGAAACTCATAAGCTTAGGTGAGAAACCTCACACTGCTTGTGAGTTGTGGACAGCTGTGAAAGAGCAGGCAGATCTGTGGCTGAGACCGCTGAACCGACATCCAGGCATGGTCGTGTGTGACAATGGCCGTAACCTGGTGGCGGCTCTGAGGCGAGGCGAGATCACACACATACCATGCCTGGCTCATGTGCTTAACCTCGTGGTTCAGCGGTTTCTTAAATCGTACCCCGATTTTCCAGATCTGCTCGTCAAAGTACGCCGCCTGTCAGCTCATTTTCGCAAGTTGGCTACAGCTTCCGCCGCCCTTGCTGTGTTGCAGCAGCGTTTGCAGCTTCCGGCACACCGATTGGTGTGTGATGTACCCACACATTAGAACTCTAACCTCCACATGTTGCAAAGGATTTGTGAGCAGAAGAGAGTAGTTGTGGAGTATCAGCTGAAACAAGGCCGTCGATATTCAGGTCAGACTCCACACATAAGACCTCAGGAGAGGACCTGGATGTCTGACATATGTACCATCCTGACAAACTTTGAGGAGTCCACCAAGATGGTGAGAGGCGATGACGCCATCATTAGCGTTAGCATCCCACTTGTCTGTCTTTTGCAATGCTCTCTGCAGAGAATTAAAGAGGAGGCATTGCAGCCAGAGTATGATGAGATGGATCAAGAATCCGTAGCGGGCGATTACACACAGCCCAGCCTCATCTCATCCCAACGTGCATTGGGGGACAATGAGGGAGAGGAGGAGGAGGAGGAATAACAGGAGCTGGTATCATGCGCTGTAGACAGTAGTAACTGTACAACTGTCATACCGTCGGTTCAGCGTGGGTGGCCTGAGGACAGGGGGAAGGAGGAGGAGGAGGAGAGCATGGTCAGTCGTCATCTTGGTGAGGACACGCAAGTCTTGCCCGTTACCAGTCTGGCACGCATGGCTGACTTTATGTTACGCTGCCTTAACCGTGACCCTCGCATTGTCAAAATGTTGGGTGACAGTCATTACTGGTTGGTGACACTTTTAGACCCATGGTACAAGGAGAACTTTCACTCTATTATTCCTGAGGTGGAGAGGTCTACAAAAATGTGGCAGTACCAGAAGGCCCTTGTTGCAGAACTGTTAAAAAAATTCCCATCTGAACACGCTAGCGGCAGAGGCCACAGTTCGTAGACCAACCAAGGCGTACAGGCGAGAGAGACACAACTCCAATCCAGCAGAGGCAGGGGAACACTGTTAGCATTCTGGGATAGTTTTCTGAGACCCACCCAGCTTTCAGGCCCTGAGGCGCGGGGTAATCTCACAAGGAGTGGAAAGTTTCAAAAGATGGTGAGGGAGTACCTTGCCGACCGTACCAGCATCCTCCGTGATTCCTCTGTGCCTCTTAATTATTGGGTATCCAAGCTGGACACTTGGAATGAACTCGCTCTGTACGCCTTGGAGGTCCTGGCCTGCCCTGCCACTAGTGTGTTATCAGAGCGTGTTTTTAGTGCCGTTGCGGGAATTATAACTGATAAGCGCACTTGCCTGTCAACTGACAATGCTGACAAGCTGACCCTTATCAAAATGAACAAGGGCTGGATTGGGCCAAACTTCTCATCACCACCAATTTACAGCAGAGTAACAAAGTCAAATCCACTGTGTTATTTCGGGAGGTGTATTCCCATGCACCACTTCACACCCACACATGGTTATACGCTTCCTCATTTCGGCTGTAGTTTGCTCTTCTCCTTATCCTCAGCCTCCACAACCACTATACCACCAGGGTGACTGTGGTCCGTGTTGCCAGCATTGCAAGTTCCTCCGTCGTAATGTTTGGCAGCTTTTGCTTGGAAGGCATAGGCAAAGACTATGGGAGACCCACTCCCCAATATTGGGAATAATTTTTTTAATATGCTGTACTGCATGGCTCTTGTTTTCCAGCATTGCAAGTTTCTCCGTTCTAATTTTTGTCAGCTTTTACTTGGAAGGCATAGGCAAAGACTATGGGAGACAAGCTCCCCAATAATGGGAATAATGTTTTTAATATGCTGTACTGCATGGCTCTTCCAAGGGGCATGAAAACCGTCTTGTTAAGCTACTGTGACCTCCACCACTTTTCCAAGGGGCATTAAAACCATCTTGTTAAGCTTCTGTGACCTCCACCACTATTACAAGGGGCATTAAAACTGTCTTGTTAAGCTACTGTGACCTCCACCACTCTTCCAAGGGGCATTAAAACTGTCTTGTTAAGCTACTGTGACCTCCACCACTCTGCCAAGGGACATTGATATTGTCTTTTTATTCCACTGTGACCTCCACCACTCTTCCAAGGGGCATTAAAACTGTCTTGTTAAGCTACTGTGTCCTCCACCACTCTTCTAAGGGGAAATTAAAACTGTCTTGTTAAGCTACTGTGACCTCCACCACTCTTCCAAGGGGCATTGATATTGTCTTTTTTTTCCACTGCGACCTCCACCACTCTTCCAAGGGGCATTAAAACTGTCTTGTTAAACCACTCTGACCTCCACAGCTCTTACAAGGGGCATTGAAATGTTGTTTTTAATTAACTCTATCCTCCACGACTCTTCCAACGGGCATTGCATTTCCTCCTACTTTTAGTCAGCTTTTGCTTTTCAATGCATAGGCGAACACTAAGGTAGACCCACTCCACAATAATGGGTGGAAGGTTTTTAGTACTCAAAAATCCACATCTGTTTCAAGGGGCATTGCAGTTCTTCATAATTTTTGGAAAGCCTTCCGTTCACTGCTTATGCCAACAGTGTACAGGAGACCCAGTTGCTATAAATGTAAAAAACGGTTTAGTTAAGGCCCTCTGACCTCCATGTCACTTCCATGGGGCATTGGAGTGCCTCAAAATTTTTGGTAGGCATTGCACTCACTGTATGCCCTATAACTGTGTAGCTCCTTTTGATACAGAAACATATTCTACAAGACATGTGTGGTTGACTGGCCTGATATTGATGTGAATGGTCTCTGTTCCTCCTGCTCTTTCTCCTTTGCCACCACCTCATCCATCATTCATCACCTGAAGCTTTGTTTTAACGGGAGTCATAGAACTGGGATAGTAGCAGGAAAACATCCAGCAATTCTCGGAGGAGGTAGTATATGCGCCAAAACGCTGACCACGTCAGGCAAAGCCGCTACTACATACATGCGCTTGCATTCCAAGGAACAGAAAGCTAAGGACATGGATAGTCTCATGATCATGAATAATTTACTCATTGTGGAGGAGGCCGACCAATGCTGCTGTCTACCTTCTGAACTTTGTGTTGAAGCCTGATTGACCCAGGACCCGCAATCCTCTATGTCTGGAGGACGTGTTGCATCCCAGTGTCCAACTGTGTCCCGGCTTCCACAATATTAACCCAGTGTGATGGCTTCAGTCAGATGGACCATCCCTGGCCACATTCACTTGTCCACGTTTTTGTGGTTAGGCTGTCCTTCAAATAGGGGCGGCTGGGGACCATTTATGGACACTCGGCCGCCCCCTGGCGGCTGGGGACCAAGCGTGGACACCCGGCCACCGGGCGGCTGGGGCTGAGTATGGATACCAGGCCGCTGACGCAGCCATGACGTGGTGGCCAGATTCCGCCTCCTGGGTGTCAGAGATGCTTCCAGGAGTCTTCCCCATGCTATTCCCATGTCTTTTCAGCACTGTATGCATGTGTCACACAGCACATGGCCAGATAAGGTTGTAAAATGTTAAAATGACATTTCCCGGTGAATGCATTTGTCACGGTTGAAAGCAATGCAAAAGTGCAAAAACGCATAAAAAATGCTACTTGTGAATATAGCCCAAGGTGTGGAGGAGTATTTTTGTTTTTGGTTATTTATTTTACCTTATACAGAAGTCTTTACCATGGAAAGGAAGCTCCTTAACATATTTCACAGGAAAGAAGTTTCAGTTTCGTTTTTGAACGTTTTATTGTGAGCCCGTTAAAGTGGCTTAATACCTCTGACCATGTTGTTGACAGCAGTGACCTGGGGGTCAGAAATGCTTCCTGGGGCGATCCCCATGCTGTCCCCATGTCATTTGAGCACTGTCACTATCGTTTTGGGCACTTTTTAGGCTTTCTACAGACTGCCAGGGGTGCCACCGCAAAAATGCTCGGGTCTCCCATAGACTAACATTGGGCTCGTTGCTCGGGTCGAGCACCCGAGTATCACGGTGAGCTCGGCCCGAGCTTCGAGCACCCGAGCATTTTACTGCTCGCTCAACACTATTCATAATACATTTTTGTATTGTTTTTAGATTTAGTACTGAAAAATTTCACGGTGAGCGAAACAGCATTTTTATTTTGTATTCCTATATGTTGAAGATGTCAGTTTTCATGAGTGAATAGTGTGCACTATATATCACATGTATCAATATGTGCTTTAATTTACTTTAGAAATAATATAGGATCTGCCACCAGATACTAATTGCATCTATCATTAAATAGATCGCTTAGGCTATGTGCCCACTATGCAGAAATGCTCAGGATTTTTTCCTGAGCGTTTCTACATCTCCCTGGCAGAAAAAAACACATGCGGATTGTACATGCGTTTTCCTGCCAGGGACATGCGGAAATGGAGCGTTGTTCACTGACATTTCCGCATGGGGATTGACAAGCGCTTTCCAAGCGATTAGCATCACTTGGAAAGTGCTTGTGACAACTAGGTCACACTATATAAATCCATGCAAACTGCGAAGACAAAAAAAAAAAAAACATACACATATTTGGTAGCGCCGCATTCAGACTCGCCAGATCTATCAATATAAAAAAATAATTAATCCTATCGGTAAACGGCGTAACAATAAAAAAATGCTAAACGCCAGAATTACGCTTTTTAGTCGCCGCAACATTGCAATAAAATGCAATAATGGGCGATCAAAACATTGGATCTACTCCAAAATGGTATCAATAAAAACTTCAGCTCGAAGCGCAAAAAATAAGCCCTCACTCGGCCCAAGATGCCAAAAAATGGAGACGCTACGGGTCTTGGAAAATGGCGCCATTTATTTATTTTTTATTTTTTTATTTTTTTTAACTTTGGAATTTTTTTCACCACTTAAATAAAAAAGAACCTATACATGTTTGATGTCTACGAACTCGTATTGACCGGGAGAATAAGAATGGCAGGCCAGTTTTAGCATCCAGTGAACGTGGTAAAAAAAGAAAAAAAATCTGTGGTATTGCACTTTTTTTGCAATTTCACCGCACTTGGATTTTTTTCCCCGTTATCCCGTACACGATATGGTAAAACCAGTAATGTCTTTCAAAATTACAACTCGTCCTGCAAAAAATAAGCCCTCAAACGGCCATATTGAGCAAAAAATAAAAACGCTATGGCTCTGGGAACAAGGGTAGCAAAAAACGAAAATGCAAAAATGGAATATCCCAGGGTTGCAAAGGGGTTAAAGACCCTAAAAAGGCCATTTGCACCACCTGCCAGGCCAGCATCAGCACGGGTAGCAAAACTAGCACCTTGACCATCACAAGCATAATCAGGCACATGGCAGCAAAGCACCCGACTAAGTGGGCCGAACCCCAGGATCCAGCAACAGTGTCTGCGGGTGACACCATTGCTTGTTCCACTGTTGTGCATGCATGCCAATCCCCTGCCCATGGCACATGCCAAGATGCCTTCCGCCCTGCACCTGTCGTTGAACATAGACTTACATTGGGCTCGTTACTTGGACCGAGCACTCGAGCATTCCAATTTGCTCGACTCGAACAACGAGCACCTGAGCATTTTAGCTCATCACTAGTAGTGGGTCAAACCATGTGAAACAAGATGAGAACATCAATGAAGAAATTGCAAATAACTAGTTATAGGCAAAATATGTAAAATTTATATCACAAAAGAACTAAATATTGTCAAAGGCCAGAAAGTAATAAATCAAGTGCATGTGCCTTAGAAGCCATTAAAACACTAAAGGAATATGGAAAATAGTCTAAGGTAATAACAAAACTTATACAGAAAACAATAAATACAATAACAGGGAAGGATATGGACCTGGGTTCATGGTGAATACGCTGCGACTTCCCCACATTCCAACGTACGTTTAACAGGGCGTAGTCAGGATAGACTTGTCTCTCACAGTAATTGACTTGTATAGAAGTAAAACCAAAAAAAGGCCAATGGAAGTGAAGAAGCAACACACTCAGAATTGAGAATTTTGCTTTAACATTAATAGGAGAATTTAACAAGACAAATCCTATTTATAAATTGCCTCTATGACATGTTAGAATGTATCGATTTTGTGTTACCATAAGGAAAGTTAAATAATAAGGAAGGCTAAATAAACTGAAGTAGAAAATGATTCAGCTTAATAAAAATACTATAATTATGATAAATAATCTGATTCCTCGATATCAGCATCGCTTTAGGAAGTTCAAGACTTGTTCTCACACAAATAAGGAGCTTCTTCTCTGTGTTGGAACAGACTACTTTTGTATACAAAAGATACTGGTTATTTATTTAACTCTATTAGCCAGCCACCATTTCTGTCTCTGTATAAGCTGTAATAAAGAGAGGTTTGACTAAGCTATTAAACTGACTCAGACAGCCCCCTTCAATCGCATCACTAGCCTTGTGCCAACATAGAGAGGGAGTAGAAGCCTCCGTTAATTGTGACAAAAAAACAGGGAGTCTGGTTTCCTAAACTGTGGATTGGCTCTGATATTGAGTCGTCAAGGAAAGTATAGTGTATTAATGAATGAAATTTTCTAAGGTCAGAATATTGATGGCCTACCATTAGTGTGGCAGGCGCTTCAATGTTTACATCACTCTGTCTGTGTGCATGATGTCCACTTAGCAATTACGGTGTAGGTTCAGCATTTTCTCAATTACTTTGAATGGAACTGTAGAGCATGAAAGAGCTTTATGGGCCTTTAAAACAGTTGGTTGGCGGGCAAGTTAGATTTTCAATCTTATATTAATAGCTAATGATAACCAATCTGCTTCTGAAAAACTCCTTTATGTTTTATCAATGTTAAACATATTGTAACATTCATGTCAGTACCTGCCCCTTCTGTTACTTCTTATGTTGCTCTGTGGCACCACCCCTTTCATAACAACTCACAGAGGTCGACAACGCAGGAGACCTTTTTAATTCACTGGTCCTTGTGGTGCCATCCCAGGCAAGGAGCTTGAAAGTTAATGCTTTGCTTTAGTTCCCAATTGCTTCCTTCCATGAGCCTAAGATGGAGTGGATCATTTTATAACCCCCTGGGTCCCTGTCTCCTTTACAGTTATAAGTACTTCTTGATCTGGTTCATACCTCTGTGCTCAGCTCTGGTACTTCCAGTGTTTTGTCCTGGTTTAGACATTGGCCTGTTTATTGACTATTCTTCTGACATACAACTTTGTCGATTGTCAGTACCTCCCAGCAACCTGATCATTCCTATCAGGTTGCTCCTTTAGCCAGTTGCCATGCCAAAGACTCAACTCAGGGTCTCTGTGTAAGTTCACATCCGTGTACAGAGGTTGAAGCTTGAATGTCAGGGCCTCCTGAATCTGATAGTCAGAGTAGCTAGTGCCAAGACTATTTGTGGAAACCCAATTTAGAGCTGCAAGGCGACAACGGGTAGAGCCACTTTACACATAATAAACCACTTTTTTTGTCAAACTGGATAACCATTTAAAGTTCATATTTTCTATGAGAAGTCACTAGAAATGAGCCCTACATGTTATAGAAAGTATCCTAGTCCCATATATCATTCTTAATTTGCACACTTTAACCTGTCCATAGTAGGCAGTATAGCCTACTTTTTCCAACTGAGACATAAATATCAAATGACAACTTCCTAATTTTTCATCTCAAAAATCTGACAATGATTTTCTGCTAAAAATAGAAGGCTCTTACCTCCTGCAGAAGTGACTGCATATGGTATTCAGCACCTGACAATGTAAAATTGTCGCTTCTGACAATGACTTATTAACTCTTCATGAAGAATTTGATGGGGAATTTGTACACCATCTGTGATTACTTACAACCTTGAACATTAAGATGCTTTTAAGACCTTCTGCATGTCTTTTCCTGACAGAAACTGAAAATAAACTCAATGTTATATGATAATGTACATTCAGGACTGACGATAGGAAGTCTCAGTATACTGGATTCCATTAAGTCTTCTTATATTCACATGGCCTGCCTGCTTGTGCTTCCTACAGAGTAAGCGGCATGCCATCTACCCTTGAGCATCTCTAGGTCACAAAAGGGCTGTGAAAGCTGAACTTTAGTATGGCATGATCTCCTCAGTGGTTGCTAGGCAATAATTGTGTTCTCAAAAGTGACTGATTCAGACCCTTGGCTGCTACATTTCCGCATTTAATTTGCAATTCAAATTTTCTGACAGGCAGATGCAACCAAGCTGTTCACCTAAGATTGCAAAAGTTATATTGAAATACAAGAAATATCCATTGCCTGGAGCTTTCTTTGATAATAGCAAGAGTGAGAAGAAAAAAAATAGATTTAATCACAATGGGAAGTTTATGGTCCATTTATATTGATCAGCTTACAACATTATTCTCCAATCCCCCATTGAAGCACGCAATGTCTATCTGTCCTATGGTATTGTAATCTTAGTCAGACGAGCTGATCACTAAGTTCATGAAATCAGTAAAAATGTTCTGTCACACTTAAGAAAAGGGCAATTTTTCATCTGTTTGCCATGCACTCAATTATGGCAAATTCTGCCATGTTGATGTATAATAGCACGCCAAATTGGGAAATGTTACAAGAGTTCTTAAAAGAATCAATCTTTTTTTTCCCCTCCTCATTTGCATGTACTCCTTCGGCTTTAATTTGCAGTTTGCTGACATTTGTACGTGCTTGTGCAGGATTGAATTATAAATGGAGGTAGATTCAGCTTAATCAGTGTTAACCCATTGATTGTATAATGGTAAAGTTATATATTTGTAGCTGTTTTTTCTACAAATAAATGGATGCTACAAAAGAGATGCACATAATTGCTGTCAATATTCAGCCAAAGCAATTAGTCTTCCCCTTAATCTAGCCAGGTTATAACCCTATTTTTTTTCATTCGGATCCTCTTGCTCATCTACCCTGTGGGTCAATCATATTCTAGGTAATTAGGCTTGGCGACCATGTATGCAATACCTTGTGCAGCATTTTTCATATAAAGTTACCCGAAAATGAAATTATTACAGCAATGGAAGACTATAATTTACCGTATTTTTGGATTATAAATCACATTTTTTTCCCCCAAATTTGGGAGGAAAATATGGGTGCATCTTATAATCTGAATGTAGCTTATTGGGGAAGGGAGGGGGCGGATGCGGTGGGGCGGATGCGTTGGAGTGGGGTAACAGGAGGCAGGATCGTTGCTGCAGGAGGCTGGTGGTGGCAAGCGTGAGGTGATGCTTTGGGCCCTGGGCTGGAAGAAGGGGATGTCGTGGCATTAGGAGGCCGCGGGCCCTGGGCTGTGAAAAAGTGTCGGCATTGCGCCTTGCTTGTATCCTCCTTTTCCAACCACATCTATGTAGATGTATTACAACTACGCCATAAAGAATTTTAAATTGATGCAATAAAGTGTTTTTCTACATTTCATGACCTAAGCTGGATCCCCTTTTCTCTTTTGTACAAGTTCATTCCACGTCTGGCAGAGACGAGATCCCGTGCTTTGGTAATGGAACCCAGTAAAGTGTTGTAAAGCAAAGCACTTTTACAATTTGTGTATAAAAATTTCCAGCTGTTCTCAAGATATTAACAATTTTTATTGTGTAGAAGACAGACCACCACTCTTGCCTGGCAGTGATGGCTGAACATGTGGAGTGCTTACAAACTCTTTTCTTTTGAGTCTGTAAGTGCTGCTTTGATGCTGACCATGATTGCGGAAGGGCACTGTTATTTTCTATTCCCGATCAGTGTCCATTACCCCGGGTTCCAGGTACACGGGTATTCATCCAGCCTCAGCAACTGCCGTCTAACAAGTTGAATATACAGGTAAATCCTACCCCTGCTCCTTAGCAGGGTCTGCTCTCCATATAGCCCCAACATCTCCTACCACTTCCCTCTTATCCTCCCCTACCCATTTATCCACAGGACCTCCCCATCACTAAGGGCCATTGCCGGGACTACACCCCTCTCAAAATCAACTCTTCCAAACTAGGACTACAATTGCCATAATTACTTTGCCTCCCTTAGGATACACAAAATACCTCCTCAATCTGAGGAACTAACTCCCTTTTGTTCCTCTGCAGTCTCAGTATTAACTGGATCTCCAACATCAGGCCAGACTCACCCACCGCATCCTCCATCTACTTAATCAGGTAATTCTTATCTACTATTACCCAGAGGCAACCTCACCCCAACCTGTTCCAAAAAACCAACCCCCCCACTTTTTTCTCCTCAGGGGACCCTTCCTATGCAGAACCAGCTACTTTGCCCACCAAAAGAAGCACGTTCCACTTCTTCCGGGACCACGACCACCAACCTCAAGTGTCCATAACTGCACCTTATCCTCTTTTATCATTTTAAATATCCTCAGTACCTTTTTAAAAAATATTTTTTTATTCAAATAAAATTGATCCTTTTTAAATATTTTAGCCTTTGCTATTCCCTTTGTCCTATATTACCAGCGCAAGTTCTTGTTTTACTATTTTAAATATAGAATTTATTCTAAAAGTAATATTTCCTAGTATAGTCAGCTTGGATAAAAACAATAATTCACAATTAAATAATGTGCACAAAAGGATTGTAAAATGTATTAGTTTGCGTAAAATATATTATCTAAAAGTCTAGGTTGTTTAGCTCATAGAGAAATTCATAAACTGGAAACAACTGCAGTAGACTATCAACATTATATAGAATAAGGTCGGTAAAGGTTGTCAGCTTTTGGATGTGGACAAAAATCCTCCCAATGACAGCAAACAGAGATATTGAACAAGGTTAGCAACTGAAATAGAAGGTATATTAGAAATATATAGAACTTTTGTTGATAAAAATGATTACGTTGTGGGGTCACATGGTCACTGCAACGGGGCACTAAAATGACAACAATCATTTAAAACCAGAAAACCCGATGAGTGAATCTTTTGAAGTTCAAATTCAACGACTTTGCCAAATTTTCCCCAAAAGTTAGATTTACTGCAAATAAATTTGCATGACTAAATTCACTCGAATCTTAATACTGAAAATCTTGTAAATTGCTTGGAAAATACACGTGGGTGAGAGGAGGAGAGAGAGAAGACTCCAAGCTCTGACTTTAAGTGTTGTAGGGGTTTTACTCACTTGGGTGTGACGGGAGAAAAACAGTAGGCTTGTTCCTTTAAAAGTTTATGTGGGTTTATTGCTTCATAATCCCAGAAGCCAAACAGAAAAGCAAACAGCCTTGAGATCAGGCAGAAAAAGTAAAATGTCCTTAGCAGGTCTCTGCTTAGCCATGCCTGTGTGGCACACAGGCTGGGGCAGCATCCAGTATCCTGGCTCAGTCTGGAGACAAACATACAGAGGAGGTCTTCTCCCTCCAAACACACAGACCATGTGTCAAACAACAGCCTCCATAATATAGGCTGTTAGCCACACCCAGAGGTAAGGTATGTGGGTAGCTAGACCCTCCCAACTCTCTATAGTACCCGTAACCCGGCTCCCTAACCTCTTAGTGCTTACGTGCACTAGAGAAACACTTCGGGCTACATCACAGAGACTAGCCATCTCTGTGACACATACCTCCCATCGACTATGTGACCATTAGCCACCTTACAGCGCTTACACTTTACAAGTGAGAGAAAGAGAGGACTCCACTGACCATAAGAGTTTAAACACTACAGGTGAGAGGATCCACTGGCATAAGAGTTAACACTTTACAGGAGAGCAAAAGAGGACCCTGCTGACCATAAGATCATAAAATCAATGGGATAGAGAGACTAAGGCTATGTGCCCACGATGTGAAAATGCTCTAGATTTTTTCCTGAGCGTTTCTGCATCTCCCTGGCAGAAAAAACGCATGTGGATTGTACATGCGTTTTTCCTGCCAGGGACATGCGGATGTGAAGCGTTCTTCACATGCATTTCCGCATGTGGGTTGTCAAGCGCTTTCCAAGTGATTTCAGCATCACTTAGAAAGTGCTTGACAACTTGGTCACACTATATGAATCCATGCAAACGGCATGGATTTATATAGTGTGACCGAAATAATGGTAAAAAATAAATATTATACTTACCTTCTGATGGCCCCCGGTGTCTTTATCAGATGCGTCTCGGCTTGCCGGCAGCTCGCGGTACACTAAAGGACCTGCCGACGTCAGCGGTCGCGTGACCCGTCACATGATTAAGTGAAATTATGGCAGGTCCTTGAGTCCACCGCGATCTGCCGGCAAGCCAAGACAAAGACACCGGGGGCCATCAGAAGGTAAGTATATTTATTCTTTACTTTATTCTTTTTTTTACAGGTACTGTGGTACCCTGGTCGGTAGGAGAGCCCCCTCTTCTCCAAACCCGGGTACCATCCACACATTGAAACGCATGGAATCCGCATGTACAGATCCAGTGAAGCGGAATCCATGCATTCCAATGCAAGTCAATGACGGCGAAAACGCAGCGCTTCCGCAAAATAATTGGTAGTGCTGCGTATCTTTCCGCAATGATAATCCACAGCGGAAATTTCTGCAGCATGTGCACAGCACATGCGGATTATCATTGGGGAACATGGTAGACCTTCTACCAAGCATTTTTTAAGCTTTTCTGCAGCGGAATTGCTGCTGCGGAAACGCTTAAAAAATGCATCGTGGGCACACAGCCTTACTGTACAAACTGTGCTCCACTGGGAACGCTGATCTCAGATGGCCCAGGTACTGACCCCCACTGAACAACGTATGGAAATCCATAAGATGTCATACTTGCAGTGTATTATGAGGAGATTCTGCGCTGCAGCCCACTCATTGATGTTTTTTGTGACCCACAAATTGATTATCAAAACGTTCAAATTCACATGAAATGACGATTTTCAGGACATTCGCCTCAAACTCAATCCTCCACAGATCAGTTCACTCATCTCTGCCGACCGCCGATCTATGATATAGCAAATTGACTGTCTCTTATTAAAGACCCTATCAGACAAGCTGATGCAAACTGAATGGGGATGATATGATCCTTCAGTCCTCAAATATTTTGCAAGTTGATACCTTGATTGCATAAGAAGATGTGATACTGCGAATAATGATTTTTTGGCATGCATAAAAATTAAATAGGCCTACGAACTATTGTTTTGCTCATTTGTCTGCCATGTACTCGTGAGACAATGATAAGAAATGTGTGCTCTTATTAATACTTGTTTGGTTTATCAGTCAGTATAAATAGGTATGACCTCTATTGCCCTTTCATCTGTGACAGAAACCTCATTCTTAATGCTTTGGCTTATCTATATAAAAAAGTCTTTTTGATAAAAGCCTTCCAGTCTTTTTGATAAAAGCTTGCAAATACAGAGTCATGGCTGAAATTGTTAGCACCCTTGAAATTGTTACAGAAAATGAAGCATTTCTCCCAGAAAATTATTGCAATTACACATGTTTATTTCCTTTGTGTATATTAGATCAACACAAAAAAAACAGAAAAAAAAGGCAAATTGGACATAATTTAACACAAAATTCCAAAAATGGGCCAGACAAAATTGATGGCACCCTCGACATAATATTTGGAAAAAATAACTACAGCGCCATGGGTTGTAAACTTCTTGATTATGTTGCACACTGTGGACAAAGGAACATCAAGATCTCTGCAGATGGACTTGTAACCTTGAGATTGTTGATATTTTTCAACTATTTTGGTTCCCAAGTCCTTAGACAGTTCTCTTCTACTTTTTCTGTTCTTCATGCTTAGTGTGGTGTTAACTTTTCCCCTTTTTATCTAGTTTCAGGTGTGCTTTTCATATTGTCCACACCTGTTACTTGCCACAGGTCAGTTTAAATGAGCATCACATGTTTGAAACAAAGTTGTCTACCCACAATTTTGGAAAGTTGTCAACAATATTGTCCGGCCGATTTTTGGGGTTTAGTGTGAAATTTTGTCCAATTTGCCTGTTTTTTTGTGTTATTCCAATACACACAAAGGAAATAAACATGTGTATTGCAATAATTTTCTGGAAGAAATACTTCAATTTCTGGAACAATTTCAAGGGTGCCAACACTTTCGCCTATTACTATATATATTTTTGATTAGCTAAAGAAGGCATCATTCAAGGCCATCTTATCACATGGTCCTGATGGGCACTAGCCCAGGGTGTCAGCAAGCATAGGGCCCCATGCTAATCTGTGTAGTATGTTAAAGCGTAGCTAAACTTTCGGACAACTTTACACTAAAAGAATGGCCGTGTTTAGCTGAGCATTTTTCAAGCTCGTGATCTATTAGTGCACTGCCTCCTTCACCCTTAATAACAGCATAATATAGCCTGAAAAAGAAGTGATTTTCATTTCAGTAACAGAGGTCAGTTAAGATAACCGTCCTCCATCCCACAAGCGAACTCTGAAATGGTAACATAATATGTAGGGGGGCATCAGAGCAGAGAAGAAGGAGCAGTCTCCTCACTACTAATGTGCTAGAAGACTAGAATATATGTGCTCCCGTTCTGCCACCAGGTGAACAACCCATTTAGCAGAAATGAAACATAATGTTTTGAGTGGAGTACAGAAAAGGAAAACAGCTGCAGAGGAGAAGGAGAAAACTAGTAAACTTTCAAAATTAACATTGTGGCTCAACACAGGTGTGACAGCCAGTCATACCATTCCTTCAGATATAACATCCAAATCAACATCCACTCCTGCAATATCAGCCACTAATACCATTCCTTCAGAAATTAAACTAAATCCTGCTACCAATCAACCAGTTTCAGCAGCCATACCATCATTGCCTCTTGCTGCTGCTGGTGACATTTTACAAGAGGAAATACCCAAATCTGTAACAGTAAAGGAGTTTGCAATCTAGGAGAAAGATCCGGGGCTATGGAACATTAATGACACTAAGAGTGTGTCCACACAGTAAGTAAATGCTGCGGATTGCACGCATCGCACTTGCACTACGTGCAATCTGCAGCAGCCAGATGTTGCAGCATAGTGAATGGGATTTATACAAATCCCATGCCCACTATTCGTTCCCGTGCTCCTGCGGATCACCAGCAGAGACGGACATGCGGCGCGTCTTCACAGACCGCAGCATGTCTATCTCTCTTGCGGAAACTAGCGTTTCCGCAAGAGAAATTCTATAGTGCAAAGGATAGGGTGCGGTGAAGCCGCATGTGTTCAATTAACACATGTGGCTTCATCTACGTGCAGCGCTTTGGACACAGCACAAGTATGCTACGTTCAAAGCGCTGCCAAAAAAGGATCGTGTGCACACACCCTAACACAATAGATTACTAGATTCATAGTGGGCCCTCATCATGTCAGAATCATGATAGCAACCTTTCAAACTCGCGCAGAGTATATAAAACAGCTGGAATACAGAATATGATGGCAAAGTATTTAACAAACAATGTGCTCAAAAGTGAGCTGCGGAATGGTGAGTATTTAAAATGTGAATTTCTACTCTATTTACTATCCCAAGGTAATTTGTACTGCTTTGTATGTCGCCTATTGTCCAAGAAAAAATCTCCCTTTGCTATATCGGGGTTTAATTACTGGAAGCACAGCAATTTTATTGTAGAACATAAAAATGGACAAGAATATCGAAAGTGCATGACAGCATATTTGATAAAGAGCAGAAAAACTTGGCACTCTTTGAAAATAAGTTCCTTTTATTTGCATTCATATAGCGTTAAATGTTTTCGGTCCTGATACAGACCTTCATCAGAACTAAAAGGGGAAAGGGATAAATGGGTATAAACAAAAAGGCAGTCAGATTGCTGCATAGATTCATACATATCATACACATAGAAGAATCATTTTAAAGTTGCATTCCTAAGTACAGATTTCATTGTTAACTTAATAAAAAATGCCCTCCAGTAAGTTTACTACGAAGTTAACTAGGAAATAAAGCAGTGATAAGATATATAGTAAGTAACATGGTATATAGACAATTAAAATCAAAAGGTAGAGACATACAAGCTGATGTAATGAAGGTGGGAGAAAAGGATGCAGGAACTTCCATAAGAGAAGCGGGGAGGGATCCAGGCATAGGTCACTGATTTATTACTAGATGGAGTGAGATGTCCCAAGTTTCAGTCATGGAGATCTCCGGGGGATTTTTAGAGTGGTGGGAGGGGGAGGTAAGGGAGAGTACCTGAGAAAAGGGATTGAGGTAATTAGTGTGGTAGCACCACAAGAGAAGCAATAGTGTAGATGGGAGCATAATCATCAAGTGATATCTGCTTAGAGTAAGACAGTGATAAAAATAAATAGTATTACGACACAGGTATATGATATATTTATAAATGCTGGCATTACCTGAATGCTTTAGGTATGGAACTCCCAGAAAAACTGCGCTTGTGCGCGCGACCGACGTTGCTTGTGGAGAGCGCTGTATGCGGAGTGTGCCAGCAGCGTTTAAGGACCTTCCAAACAGGAAATGACTGTGTCATATGACCACCATGTGATCCCTGTGTGTAAGGTATCCTCCAGAAGCACCATAGAGGGACGTGTCCTGTCTACAGACTACTTAGAAGCAGCAGAGTGCACGTTCGCTCTGCCCGTCACTATTGCGGTCTATGGCCCTATCAGAGCATACGTCCGGACCCCGTTTTGCGGGGCATTTTAGGACGTATGCCCCGACGGGGACACAGAACACTGCGTGAAAGCACCTTTATTCAAAGATTGGAAATCTGTTTTCTTTTTTAAGTGAATTGAAAACCATTGCTTCTGATGCACTAAAGAAAAAGTGTGAACATCTGGCTTATTTGTTGACCTTTTAAATGAATGTGAGCAGCTCAGGGACTACATGGCTCTTGATGAAAATTGTGAGACTCTCTCTGCAATGTACAAAGAAATAATTACTGACAATTTGAAACCTGTATTCCTGAATGTTGAAACTGTACTCAGATTTTTCATGTGCATGAAAGCAACCAACTGTACTGGAAAACGTTCTTTTTCAAAACTGAAATTTATAAAAAATAATCTTCTTTGTAGCACAATATGGCAGCATCGTTTGAACTGGCATTCACTCATTGGCATTGGAAAATGGTACTCTGGCGACCATTGACTTCAAGTCAACAATAATGCTATAAATGCCACAAGTACTTGTCATAATAAAAATTTCATACTTTTATAATGTGCCATCTAATCTGTGTGGCTTACTGAGTATTATTGTGTTTTTCAAGTCTTATGTATTGTTCAAATGTTTATCATGTTGGTAAGTTGCTGCTGTATATCATGTTTTTAATGGTTTGACATCAGTTTTGTTGAAGTGCCAACAAAATAAATATATGTTTAATATTATCAACTACTTGCCTTATTTTTCGATTTATAAGACACACTTTTTTCCAAAAATTTACTCGGGGAAAATGGGGGTGCTCTCGATATCTCAATTGGCACATGCGCTGCCCAAGGCAGCAATTTTCCTAAAGCCAACCAAAGTGAAAACAATTTCAAACGCGGGGACTCAGACGACATTTTCTTAAAGCCCGGAGCTTGCCAGGGTCTGAAGCATCGCCTCACTCTTGCCACCACCAGGTTCTTGTAGCAGCGACCCTGTCTCCTGGGATCCCACTCCACCACAGCCGCTTCCTCCAGTATGCATTGGGATGTATTAACAGAAGCATACAGTCTAGATCACGTGAAGTCATTATCGGTCTTTACTCCTCTTTGGTCAGACCTCATCTGGAATACTGTGTACAGTTTTGGGCACCACATTTTAAAAAAGACATAGACAAACTGGAGCAAGTTCAGAGAAGAGCGACCAGAATGGTGACTGGTCTGCAAACCATGTCCTATGAGGAACGGTTGCAGGATTTGGGAATGTTTAGCTTGCAAAAAAGAAGACTGAGAGGAGACTTAATAGCTGTCTACAAATATGTCAAGGGCTGTCACATTGTAGAAGGATCATCTTTATTCTCATTTGCACAAGGAAAGACTAGAAGCAATGGGATGAAACTAAATGGGAGGAGATACAGATTAGATATTAGAAAAAACTTTTTGACAGTTAGGGTGATTAATGAGTGGAACAGGCTGCCACGAGAGGTGGTGAGTTCCCCTTCAATGGACGTCTTCAAACAGAGGCTGGACAGACATCTGTCTGAGATGATCTAGTGAATCCTGCTTTGAGCAGGGGGTTGGACCAGATGACCCAGGAGGTCCCTTCCAACTCTACCATTCTATGATTCTATGATTCTATGATTCTAGTATTCTACCATAAAAGTGGACTATGAGATGTGCCTCCATTTTAGTAAAATATTTTTTTCCTATTTTCCTCCCCCAAATTTGGGGAGCATCTTATGGTCTGGTGCGTCTTATAGTCTGCAAAATATGTACTTTTTATTCGTGTGAGTGATTGTTGTAGAGGCCCCAGCACACTGATTTTCCCATAATGCTGTTAAGACAGCTCTGGCATCATGACATAAGTATTTTCATCACATAGATATAGATGTACTGTATATATACAATTCCAGATAAATTCTAACTACATTTTCCTTTATGGATGATCTATACACTAAAGAAAGCTATACAATGGTTGGTTTAGTGTTCATAAATCAGTCATACTGAATTTACTGCAGTGCAGGAAAGTATTATGGGCAACTACGATAACTATAATTTATGCCTATGCAAGAAAAATAAACTGCAGTACACTACCCATCTGGTTCCACCAGGGGGACCTATTTTCCACCCTTTTAAACAGAGAGGCACTGCAGCAATGATAAGCAAAGTAGATGTATTAATTATTTAAAACCAAGATTTGATATCAATGTTATGCTCCCCCATGTGTTGTGAAACATTTAGGTGATTAATGCACATTGTCTTACTGTAAAAAAAAATCTTACAACTGTTTCCTGGGAATCATCATTTCAAAGAAGTACTTATTTTGATTTTTGTAATTAACATTTTTTTAAAAATAATTGCTGCCAAGTGTTCCTAACAGCCCCTTAAAAAATCTGACTTTCTAGTAAAAGTCATGTCTGAACTTTTGAGCTGTGGTTTCCCATCTAGTGACGAGTGAACGCGCTTGCCACTGCTCGGTACTCACACGGGTAACTCGGGTGAACTCGGGTCCCCTCCCTGCATGTTTGGCACTCTTTAGAGAGCCAATAAACATGCAGGGATCACCTGCCATGCACTTTAATGCCATAGCCATGTTGGTTGTGGGCATTACAGTGATTAGCTGGCCGCACAGCATCATCAGGTGTATATAATACCGGGAGTCGCCATGCTGCCAGTCTACTCCGGAACCAGGCAGAGTAGGAAGAGGTGCTGCTGCGTCAGGGAGAGATATGCTTCTTCATAGTTAGTATAGATATTCCACAACAAATATCTATATCGATATAAACCAACAGTCCTTCTGAGGACTAATCCAGCAGCATATAATCAGTGCTAGGCAGGCAGACAGTGTATGTGGCAGACTGCAGTGTATAATACAGCACAAGTGGGTCCCTTGAACGTCCTGTCTGCTGCTGCTGTAATAATTACAGATATTTCTAGACAGCCCCAGATATCAGGGGCCAGGGCAATTTTTTTTAATCTTAATCCTGGGTATTTCCTTAAAAAGCAATCCAGAGTACACCATTTTTCTGCTCACTGCAGAATAAAGCCAGATCTGTTCCATATTACAGCAATAAAATTCCAGAAATTTGAACTGAACATGGAAAATATTGGCCTCCTTTTCCATTCTGTTGCAGTGTGTCGGTGAAGCTATTCACACTAGTTCTCTGCGTAGAAAAATATTATTAAATTACAGGCCCGCTATTTAAAATCGTGGTTCTCTGCCAGAGATATCACATTTAACTGTGTTCCAAAATCAGCCATTTCTCGTGAACATGGAAAATATTGTCCTCTATTTAAAATGGGCAAGGTGCGTGGCAAGGGACGGGGAAGTGGACGTGATGGTGCATGCAGAGGCTGAGGCCGTGGCCGTGGGCAAGGTGAAATTGTGCCACAACAAAATCCCCATTCTTCTAGCTCGACTTTCCTGTCCCAATTACTAGGGGATCGCAGAGCACCACTATTGAACACAGAGCAGTGTGAAAAGGTTATTGGTTGGATAGCAGATAATGCTTCCAGTCACTTTGCCACCATCACCTCCACCCTGTCTTCCACACGGTCAAATCTCAGTAGCCGTGAGTCTGGATCGCATATTTCTCACCCTAATCCTCCTTCCTCCCACCATGTCTAGTGCCCAAAGACAATTGATCCCACACTTGGACACTCAGAAGAGCTGTTCACTTTTCCATTTGTAGATTCGAGCCTCTCGCCTGGCCAGCTTCAAGCGAGTCAAGAGGAGAATGCGTGTAGCAATGCCAAAATATTGGAGCAGCCATGGTCACACGATGGTGGTGAAATGCAATTACTGTCGCAAGAGGTGGATGATGATGATGAGACACTATCGCCAGAAAGTCAGGAGGAGGACCAGAGTGCGGAAGTGGAAGACGAGGTGGTGGATGAGATAGTAACTGATCCAACCTGGCAGGGGGGGACACAGAGCGAGGATAGCAGCACACAGGGGGAGGGTGGAATACCACCACAACAGGCAGGAAGAAGCAGTATGGTGGCCTTAGAGAAAAAGTGGGAAAGCGTTCCTCGTAACGCCAAGATGAGTGAAGTAGCCAATACAACTGTTAGATTTTCCCGAGTCAGGTTATTTTTTAAAGACTCTGCAGATAATTCCAAAAAGGCCATTTGCACCACCTGCCAGGCCAGCATCAGCAGGGGTAGTAAAGCTAGCAGCCTGACCACCATCAGCATGATCAGGCACATGGCAGCAAAGCACTCAACTAAGTGGGCCGAACCCCAGGGTCAGGCAACAGTGTCTGCGAGTGACACCACTGCTTCTGCCGCTGTTGTGCGTGTACGCCAATCCCCTGTCCATGGCGCATGCCAAGATGCCTCCCGTCCTGCACATGTCATTGCACACTCTCAAGTAGCACCATCAACAAGCACGTCCTCATCCTTGTCCCAGCACAGCGTTCAGTTGTCCCTACCTCAGTCCTTGGAACGCAAGCGCAAATACGCAGCTAACGCCCCACAGGCCACACTACTAAATTCACACATTTTGCGAATGCTTGTGCTCTAAATGTTGCCTTTTAGGCTTATGGAGATGGAAGCTTTCTGCAACCTGATGGCGGCATCCATCCCTCGATACTCGGTCCCCAGCCGCCAGCATTTCGCCGGGTATGCCGTCTCCGCATTACACAAGCACGTGTCCCACAAAATTAGATGTTTCCTCAACAACGCAGTTACTGGGAAAGTCCACCTAACCATGGACACGTGGACAAGTGCTTGTGGGCAGAGATGGTACATCTTGCTGATGGCACACTGTGTTAATATAGTGGAAGCCGGGACCCAGTCAGACCTTGAGACGGAACACGTCCTACCGACGCCGATGATTGCGGGCCCTGGGTCAATCAGGGTTGCCCCCACATTCTACAGCTCCTGCACCTCCTCTTCCTCTTCAGCATCCTTCTCCGAAATGACCACATCAGTCACAATCTGGAAGCACTGCAGAACTACCTCAGCCAAGCGGCAACAGGCTGTGATGAATCTAATATGCTTAGGTGACAAACCGCACAATGCTGAAGAGTTGTGGACAGCTCTGAAAGAGCAGGCAGATCTGTGGCACCGCTTAACCTACAGCCAGGCATGGTCCTGTGTGACAATGGCCGGAACATGGTGGCGGCTCTGAAGCGAGGCGAGCTCACACATGTACCATGCCTGGCCCATGTGCTTAACCTCATGGTTCAGTGGTTCCTCAAAACCTACCCAGATCTGTTGGATATGCTTGTCAAAGTACACCGCCTGTGTGCCCATTTTAGAAAGTCAGCTACGGATTCCGACACCCTTGCCATGCTTCAGCAGCGTTTGCAGCTTACCGACAGGTTTGAGATGTTCCCACACATTGGAACTCTACACTGCAGATGTTGGGAAGGATTTGTGAGCACAAGAGGGCAGTTGTTGACTACCAGCATCAACAAGGCCATCGGTATTCAGATCAGACTCCACACATAAGACCTCAGGAGGGGACATGGATGTCAGACATCTGTACCATCCTCCAAAACTTTGAGGACTCTACCAAGATTATGAGCGGCGATGACTCCATAATTAGCGTCACCATCCTGCTTCTCTGTCTTCTGAAACGCTCTCTGCTCACAATCAAAGAGGATGCATTGCAGGCGGAGCACGATAAGATGGAGAAAGGAACCATACAGGGTGATTACACACAGCCCAGCCTCATCTCATCCCAACATGGATTGGGTGACAATGAGGAAGAGGAGGAGGAGGAGGAAGAACAGGAGATAGTTTCATGCACTATAGATGGTACTACCTGCACAACTGTCATACCATCTGTTCAGCGTGGATGACATGAGGACAGAGAGGAGGAGGA
The DNA here is from genome assembly GCF_046119375.1 of Phyllobates terribilis. Lineage (NCBI taxonomy): Eukaryota > Metazoa > Chordata > Amphibia > Anura > Dendrobatidae > Phyllobates > Phyllobates terribilis. Next base: position 300,858,602 of record NW_027362771.1, read on the forward strand.
AGAGGAGGTCAGTCATGCTCTTGGTGAGGACACGGAAGTCTTGCGTGTTAGCAATCTGGCACGCATGGCTGAGTTTATGTTACACTACCTTTCCCATGACCCTCGCGTTCTCAAAATTTTGGGTCAGTCATTACTGGTTGGTGACACTTCTAGACCCACGCTACAAGGAGAACTTTATATTTCTTATTCCTGAGGCGGACAGTTCTACAAAAATGGGGCAGTACCAGAAGGCCCTTGTTGCGGAACTATTAAAAAAATTCCGATCTGAAAACGCAGGCAGCAGAGGTCACAGTTCATTGGACAACCAAGGAGTACAGCTGAGAGAGACACAACTCCAATCCAGCAAAGGCAGGGGAACACTGTCAAAGTTCTGGGAGAGTTTTCTCAGACCCTCCCATCGCACAGGCCCTGAGGCACGGGGTACTCTCACAAGGTGTGCAAAGTTTGGGAAGATGGTGAGGGAGTATCTTGCTGACTGTACCAATGTCCTCCGTGATTCCTTTGTGCGTTATAATTATTGGGTATCCAAGCTGGACACGTGGAATAAACTGGCTCTATACGCCTTGGAGGTCCATGCCTGCCCTGCCGCTAGCGTTTTGTTAGAGCAGGTTTTTAGTGCCGCGGGTGGAATTATAACTGATAGGCGGATTCGCCTGTCAACTGAAAATGCTGACAGGCTGACTCTTATAAAAATGAACAAGGGCTGGATTGGGCCAGACTTCTCAACACCACCGAATGATAGCAGCGTTACAAACTCAAATCCAGTGTCTTTTTTTGGGAGGTGTTTTCCCATGCACTTTTTCACACCCACACATCGTGTGATTTTGGCTATTTGCTCTTGTCCTTCTCCTTCTCCTCATCCTCATCCTCCACCACCATATCACCAGGGTGACCGTGGTCCATGATGCAACACCCACATTATTTTTTTAAAGGATGTTTATGATGCCCGTAAAAAAGAAATTTATACAGTATGTTCATGTATACCCCCCAGGGTAAATGTTTGCTAGCCCATACACTTAGTGCATGGGAATTACAAGTATAGGAGACCCACTCCTTTCTAATGGGAACATTTTTTTATGAGGACCTCTACGTCTCTTCCAAGGGGCATTGGAGTGCCTCCCAATTATTTTTTCAGCCCTTGCATTCACTGAATAGGCCAACACTATAGGAGACCCACTTACTAATAATGGGAACATTTTTTCATGAGGTCCTCTATATCTCTTCCAACTGCCTCATACATTGTGCTTTTTTGCATTATTGCTGCTCATTTTTCCTGATTTCTCCTATTAGTGTGGTTCCATCCGTATCCAGATAGATTGCTTCCAAACACACTATATAGGAGTAGATAGAGAAGCTTTCTTTTGCCTTGCAGCGCTAGTGCACAGTTCTCTGCACTGTTCACGGCTGTCTGCGAGGTCTCTGTGTGTGAGTGCAGCTCACGCTGTAGTGTGTTCTGCAGCCACGTCCGGTTGTAGTCCGCTCAGCGTGCGTCACTGCCTCATACATTGTGCTTTTTTGCATTAGTGCTGCTCATTTTTCCTGATTTCTCCTATTAGTGTGGTTCCATCCATATCCAGATAGATTGCTTCCAAACACACTATATAGGAGTAGATAGAGAAGCCTTTCTGCAGCCTTGTGCCCTGCAGCCCCAGCCAGATTAGTATTAGCCTATTTTTTGTAGCCTCAGCTATTGCATTGTAGGTTACCTTCCTGCATTGTAATAGCTACAAAAAGTTTGTGATACTATCGGTTTTACATCTTTGGGCACATCCAGTGTCTTTTTGTGAAAAAAAAACCGTAAATAAAGTTCACCAAACACTCCACTTTACAGTTGTGTAGGCCACATTAGCTCATATTAAAGTCTAGTCCACACTTTATAAAATTAGTGTTTCTTATACCTGTTAGCAGCTGTTCAGGAGTAAGCATACTAAGCCCTTAGTACTTTTTTGCCTATCTTTATCAGTCTACCAAGATTTTGTGCCTGCAGGGAGAGGACGTGGGGATTTTGTGCCTGCTGCGGGCACCAGTGACTCAGCATCCCCCAGTTTTACCAGGAAAGAGTCCTTTATGCAAGGCTTTGTAGGAGCTGGCCATACCCCACTGTTGCGGGAGGACCAAATTGAAGCCGTTGTTCGATGGATGGCAGCTAACGCATCGACTTCAATTAGTTCCAGATCCTCTCAGGTCCTGAGCACTGAAGAGCACCCATCTGTCTCTTCACCACCTGCAAATTGCCCAGGTAGTCAGAGAGCCCTGGACAGGAGCCATCTCTACTTCTGTTCTCTGAATCTCTTGGCTTGGAAAGAGGGGGCCAGCCAAGCAGAATTCTAGAATTTGAAGAAGAGGTAGTATGCAGTGATGTGCAACCACTTTGTGTCTCTGAATCTGAAGAGGCGGGTGGGCCAGTGCCTATGGTCAGCACACCTCAGTACGCATCTGATGATGAGACTCAGGTGCCACTTTCTGATGCGTACTGTGCTCTCGAGACTACCCAGGAGAAGCAGTTGTTTGAAGAGGGTAGTGTAGATGATGAGGTCCTTGACCCATCATGGCGTGAGGAACAGGAAGGTGGTGGGAGCAGCTCTGAGGAAGAGATTCCCCGAATGGCCCAAAAAGGAGGGAGAGGGAGGGGGCAGACTTGGTTGCCTGTAGCCTCCACTTCGGCACCCATTAGGACCATGCCTCTTACAAAACCCAAAACGGGCGCTCCCAAGACTTGCAGTGCCTGGTCCTTTTTTGACACAGTTGCAGATGACATTTGCTTTGTCAAATTCAAGCTGTGTAATCAGAAAGTAAAAAGAGGGAAAAGTGTCAGCAACCTCAATACCCCAAATATGTGGAAAATATGTGCGGACCAAGCACGTGGTGGAGTTACAAAGACACACTGAGGACCTAGGCCAACCTACAGCACCACCTACCACCTCTTCAGCTCGTGCTGTAGCCTCTTCCTCCAGCTCACACACAGCTGGTTCGGCTTCCTCACAGGATCGCCATGGAAGAACCTCTGGCACTGTTGTACAGAGACACAGTGTCATTCCACCCACAGCACCACGTTGCCTGTCATCCTCACACTCCCAGGCCAGTCTACAGCCATTGTTAGCACAGGCATGGGAGAAAAGGCGCCCATACTCGGCAAACCACCCCCGAGCACAGGCTCTGAATGCTGGCATTGCAAAACTACTGTCCCTTGAAATGCTATCATTCAGGCTGGTGGAGACTGACACCTTCCGTAACTTGATGGTATTGGCAGTTCCACAATACAACATGCCCAGCCGCTTTTATTTCAGCAGGCAAACCATCCTTGCCCTGCAACAGCATGTGGAGGGAAAAATTAAACATGCGCTACAAAACACCGTCAGTAGCAAGGTCCACCTGACCACCGATGCGTGGACCAGTAAGCATGAACAGGGACGATACCTTTCCCTCACTGCCCATTGGGTAAATGTTGTGGAGCCTGGTACAGATCTTGAGAGTGGCGCTGTACATGTTCTGCTAACTCCAAGGATTTCAGGAATCCAGTCTGTACACATTGACTCCTCTTCATACTCCAGTTCCTCTGAATCAGCGCTGCAGGAGCCGTCACGGTCTACCTCCACATCGACCCGTGAACGGTTGGTTACCTGTTACGACCGATATGAGCACAGCCATGGCCAAGCATCAACAGGCCGTATTGAAATTAATTTATTTGGGGAGTCAAAGCCACACAGCGCAGGAGCTCTGGAATGCCATCAAGCAGCAGAGCAAAGTGTGGTTTGTGCCAGCGAATGTGTGACAATAGCCGAAATCTGGTGGCAGCTCTGGGCCTAGGCAACCTCACTCACATCCCGTGTCTGGCACATGTGCTCAACTTGGTCGTGCAGAGATTTTTGAGGGACTACCCGGATCTTGATGCACTGCTGCACAAGGACCGCATAGAGTGCGCTCACTTGCGGCGTTCCAGCATCGCAAAATCGCGCATTGCAGCTCTGCAGCACCGATTATGCCTTCCGGAACATCGCATCATATGTGACCTACCCACCAGGTGGAATTCAAGGTTACATATGTTGGAGAGGTTGTGTGAGCAGCAAGCAGCAGTAATGGAGTACCAGCTGCATCAGGAGCAAACAAGTCGCACTGCGCGCCGTTCACACTTCACCACCACTGAGAGGGCCTCTATGAAGGCACGTTTTGCGTGCCTTCGATTATTCCACGTGGATGACGAGTGCAGATGATGCACTAGTCAGCATGACTATCCCCCTTATCTGCCTGCTTGAAAAATCACTGCAAGCACTAAGGGAGGAGGTTTTGGAAGAGGTGGTGGATGAGGAGTCACAAATGCCATCTGCTTCTGTACAGTCTGTGCAACGTGGTTCCTCACAAAGGCCTAGGCAGGGGACAGTTTGTGAGGAGGATGAGGAGGAGTCAATGGAGGAGGAAGACATCTGTCCAGAGGAGGGAGGTACACAATGCTCTAGTAGTCAGTATCTAGAGCGAGGGTGGGGTGAGGCAGAGCAGGCAGAGATCACGCCTCAAGTAGGGAACAACGTTTCTTGGCCAGTTGGCAGTCTGCAGCACATGGTTGATTTCATGGTGCAGTGCCTGAGAAACGACCGCCGCATCGCCCACATTCTCAACACGGCTGATTATTGGGTGTCCACCCTCCTAGATCCTCGCTACCGGAACAACATACAAAGTCTCATAACACCGTTGAACCGGGAGCGTAAAATGCAGGAGTACCAAGACACACTGATGCATTCCATCATGCTCTCCATTCCATCCGAGAGCAGTGCTGCTAGTGCTTTATGTTATGCACACGCCCGGGCTGAGTGGCGTGTGCGTGTTATTGTAGTGATTCCACTGGACCATGAACCGGAGAGTGCCTGGAGGGGCGTGACTAAGTATCTGGCCGATCCGACCAAGATGGCACGACGGCATACGACGCCAGTGCACCAGGGAGAAACCGGGCAGAGGGACCAGGTGCTACTCCAGGTCAAACTCCGGACACGGGGGTTGACCCACACAGGGATTACTGGATCAGGCTGGTTAGGCTGGCGCACAGACTGGAGGGTATAGGCAGGCACGACTGGTATGCAGGCAGGCGGGTAAAGGCAAGCGCAGCTAGAGTGCAGACAGGGAGGCACTAGCAGGTAGGAACACAGGCGGGATAGGACCCAGTACACACTGGGACTCAGGAACAATACAGGTAGAGGGGTACAGGCAAGCACAGCTAGAGTGCAGACAGGGAGGCACTAGCAGGTAGGAACACAGGCGGGATAGGACCCAGTACACACCGGGACTCAGGAACAGGCAGGTTAGGCTGGCACAGACTGGTGGATATAAGCAAACACGGCAGGTATGCAGATGGGTGGATACAGGCGAGTATGCAGGCAGGGAGGTACTGGCCGAAAGGACGGGCTGGAGCACAGAAAGGTTAAGACCCAGTACAGACTGGGTCACAGAACCGCAGATGCGGTAGACAACCACAGCAGAGAGAGAACGCCCGAAGCGGTGGGCAAGAACAGAGCAGGACGGGGCTGCAGGAGCAGCGAGCACAAGCAGGGCAGGACAGGACTGCCGGAGCAGCGGGCAGAAGCAGGGCAGGACAGGACTGCCGGAGCAGTGGACAGAAGCAGGGCAGGACAGGACTGCCGGAGCAGCGGGCAGAAGCAGGGCAGGACAGGACTGCCGGAGCAGCGGGCAGAAGCAGGGCAGGACAGGACTGCCGGAGCAGCGGGCAGAAGCAGGGCAGGACAGGACTGCCGGAACAGTGGGCAGAAGCAGGGCAGGACAGGACTGCCGGAGCAGTGGGCAGAAGCAGGGCAGGCTAGAACCGCCGGAGCGGTAAGCAAAGGAGTCAGAGCAGACTAGAACCGCCGGAGCGGTGAGCAAAGGAGTCAGAGCAGGCTAGAACCACCGGAGTGGTGAGCAAAGGAGTCAGAGCAGGCTAGGCTGAGTAGGGGGGACAGGGCTCTGTTCACACGGAACAGACAGGAAGGGAAAGGCAGAGCCAGACACCCACAGGGTACTAGCAGAGAAGTAGCGAGTGGACCACAAACTCACAAACGGGAGTACAGAGACAACAAGCAGGAGTTAGGTACGAGTTCAGACTCTGCAGAAAAAGGAAGGGAACGGACATAGAGGCAAAACAGGTAAAGGATAGGAGAGAGTTCAGACTGGAACTGAGTGTACGGAGGAGACCGACACTGCAGCGGAATACAGGAGCGGGTCTGGGAATACGGCCCCCAGAGAGGCAGGACGAACAGGCAAGGTGCGTGTTCAGACAGGACAGACAAGATACAGGAGCAGGTCTAGGTAATCAGCCCCTAGAAGGCAGGAGGAACAGGCTAGGAGCGTGTTCAGACAGGTCAGACAAGATACAGGAACGGGTCTAGGTAATCGGCCCCTAGAAGGCAGGAGGAACAGGCTAGGAGCGTGTTCAGACAGGCCTGGAAATACAGCCTCCAGGATAGGCAGACAAGAGAACACAGAACGGGACCTGGCACCTTCAGAGTGCAAGCACACACTGAATGAAACACTATGCTCAGGCAGGGATAGATGGGAGCAGCTGAGCTATATACCAGGTGACAGACAGCAATAGGCTGAGGACGCACAAGGGGTGTGACCCACAGCAGGTACAAAAAGCAGGAAGTGATCGGGCACCGCCCTTAAGCAGCAGAAACAGACACAAACAAACAGCATGGAGGGAAGCCAGAGAGACATTCTGGACAGGAGATCAAGTGCGCGCTCTTGCACAGTGGGAGATGGACCACTATGCAAGGACGCCGCCAGGTATGTTACAGTACCCCCCCCTTACGCCCCCTCTTCTTCAGGCCTGCCAGAATCTTCCGCAGGGAATTCGAGGGCCAATTCTTCACTTCGAAGAGATCACTTCCCCTGTCCACCGGAAAAACTGGTCTCCTCTGGGTAGCTAGGATGCTACCTCCCATCCAGCCACCCTTAGCAACAGACGAAACGGGTGGAGTACCAGGAACAGCACACAAGGAAGTCTCTCTCCACATATTTTCAGGTGGCACCCCAGAGGGTACAGGAGACAACTGGAAGTCCTCCACCGGGTTGGAGGGGGACAGAGACTTGGGGGTAATCTCTGCTTCGAGGTACATCTTGTCAAGCTCACAGGAAGAAATAGACGGGTTATCAGGTACATAATGAGGAAAAGTCACTGTCTCTTTGTTTTCTGGTGGTACCCCGGAGGATTCAGGAAACAACTGGAGGTCCTCCGCCAGGTCAGAAGAGTGCAGAGGCTCAGAGAAAACATCTGCTTCAGAGTACACTAGGTCGGACTCACTGGACGAAGCAGGCGAGGTATCGGGTACCGAGTATAGGAAAGTCTCTGTCCATTCTCCACCAGGTGGCACCCCGAAGGGTTCTGGAGACAACTGGCGGTCCTCCGCCTGGTCAGAGGGGTGTAGAGACTCACGGGTAACCTCTGCTTCAGAGTACACTAGGTCGGACTCACTGGACGAAGCAAGCGAGGTATCAGATCCAGGATATAGGAAAGTCTCTGTCCATTTACCACCAGGTGGCACCCCGAAGGGTTCTGGAGACAACTGGAGGTCCTCCACCTGGTCAGAGGAGTGTAGAGACTCGGGAGTAACCACTGCTTGAGAGTACACTAGGTTGGACTCACTGGACGAAGCGAGCGAGGTATCAGGTACAGAGTATAGGAGAGTCTCTGTCCTTTCGCTACCAGGTAGCACCCCGAAGGGTTCAGGAGACAACTGGAGGTCCTCCGCCTGGTCGGAGGGGTGTAGAGACTCGGGAGTAACCTCTGCTTCGGAGTACACTAGGTTGGACTCACTGGACGAAGCGAGCGAGGTATCAGGTACAGAGTATAGGAGAGTCTCTGTCCTTTCGCTACCAGGTAGCACCCCGAAGGGTTCAGGAGACAACTGGAGGTCCTCCGCCTGGTCGGAGGGGTGTAGAGACTCGGGGGTAACTACCACTTTGGGGTACCCATTGTCAGGCTCACAGGACGAAGCGGACAAAGTATCGAGTACCGGGTGTAGAGAATTCTCTTTCCATTTGTCATCGAGTGGTATCCCGGAGGATTCAGGAGGCAACAGGGGGTCCTCCGCCAGGTAGTAGAGGTGCACAGACTCTAAGGTAACCACAGCTTTGGAGCATCCTTGGACATGCACACCGGTTAAAGTGGGTGAAGCATCTGATGCCGGGTGCAGGAAGTTCTCCTGTGTGGAGTCTGGATGGGCAGAAGTCTCTTCGGGCAGGAGAACTGGTGCACTACCCACGCACATTACCCGTTGGGGCTTCTCCGGGATACAGGAAGATGAAGCTTCAGTAGGGACTTCAAGGTTGGGGTCAGGAGGTCTCAGGGAGGACAGACCCTGGCGTGACGGCTTGCCTCTACGTCTAGCACGTCTGGACTGCCTCTTGAGGTTGGGAGAAGTATTCCGGAAAGCGTAGTCACCCTGTGAGGATTCTGGGTGGGCAGTAGTCTCATTGGGCTGGAGGACTATTGCGCTACCCACACACATTACCCATTGGGGCTGCTCCGGGATATTGGGAAGTGAAGCTTCAGCAGGAGCCTCCGGGTTAGGATCATCGAAGACCATTAGAAAGGCCACCAGGAAGGCCATTAGGTCCAGGAGGATCGGATCCTGTGTTTCATATAGGGGGTTGATCCATTCCAAGGCATCACCCGCCAGGTAAGACATAATGAATGCCACCTTAACCCGATTGGTGAGAAAACATAGAGGGTAGAACTTGAAGTGTAGCATGCATTGCTCCACAAATGCACGACTTTGTCTAGGATCCCCATAATAACGTAGCGGATCCGCGGGAACGAGAGCAGATAGATCCATCTGGACGGGTGCGTAATTCGCCTGGAACTCAGCTAAAGGAAAAAAAAAAATATTTATTTATTTATTTTAATGCATGTATTCGCTGGAAAACTTCTCAGAGAGCGAAGGCCGTGGGGCTCAACGGGAACCATGGCCTGAGCATGCTGTTATGCACACGCCCGGGCTGAGCGGCGTGTGCGTGTTATTGTAGTGATTCCACTGGACCATGAACCGGAGAGTGCCTGGAGGGGCGTGACTAAGTATCTGGCCGATCCGACCAAGATGGCACGACGGCATACGACGCCAGTGCACCAGGGAGAAACCGGGCAGAGGGACCAGGTGCTACTCCAGGTCAAACTCCGGACACGGGGGTTGACCCACACAGGGATTACTGGATCAGGCTGGTTAGGCTGGCGCACAGACTGGAGGGTATAGGCAGGCACGACTGGTATGCAGGCAGGCGGGTAAAGGCAAGCGCAGCTAGAGTGCAGACAGGGAGGCACTAGCAGGTAGGAACACAGGCGGGATAGGACCCAGTACACACTGGGACTCAGGAACAATACAGGTAGAGGGGTACAGGCAAGCACAGCTAGAGTGCAGACAGGGAGGCACTAGCAGGTAGGAACACAGGCGGGATAGGACCCAGTACACACTGGGACTCAGGAACAGGCAGGTTAGGCTGGCACAGACTGGTGGATATAAGCAAACACGGCAGGTATGCAGATGGGTGGATACAGGCGAGTATGCAGGCAGGGAGGTACTGGCCGAAAGGACGGGCTGGAGCACAGAAAGGTTAAGACCCAGTACAGACTGGGTCACAGAACCGCAGATGCGGTAGACAACCACAGCAGAGAGGGAACGCCCGAAGCGGTGGGCAAGAACAGAGCAGGACGGGGCTGCAGGAGCAGCGAGCACAAGCAGGGCAGGACAGGACTGCCGGAGCAGTGGGCAGAAGCAGGGCAGGACAGGACTGCCGGAGCAGCGGACAGAAGCAGGGCAGGACAGGACTGCCGGAGCAGCGGGCAGAAGCAGGGCAGGACAGGACTGCCGGAGCAGCGGGCAGAAGCAGGGCAGGACAGGACTGCCGGAGCAGCGGGCAGAAGCAGGGCAGGACAGGACTGCCGGAGCAGTGGGCAGAAGCAGGGCAGGACAGGACTGCCGGAGCAGTGGGCAGAAGCAGGGCAGGCTAGAACCGCCGGAGCGGTAAGCAAAGGAGTCAGAGCAGACTAGAACCGCCGGAGCGGTGAGCAAAGGAGTCAGAGCAGGCTAGAACCACCGGAGCGGTGAGCAAAGGAGTCAGAGCAGGCTAGGCTGAGTAGGGGGGACAGGGCTCTGTTCACACGGAACAGACAGGAAGGGAAAGGCAGAGCCAGACACCCACAGGGTACTAGCAGAGAAGTAGCGAGTGGACCACAAACTCACAAACGGGAGTACAGAGACAACAAGCAGGAGTTAGGTACGAGTTCAGACTCTGCAGAAAAAGTAAGGGAACGGACATAGAGGCAAAACAGGTAAAGGATAGGAGAGAGTTCAGACTGGAACTGAGTGTACGGAGGAGACCGACACTGCAGCGGAATACAGGAGCGGGTCTGGGAATACGGCCCCCAGAGAGGCAGGACGAACAGGCAAGGTGCGTGTTCAGACAGGACAGACAAGATACAGGAGCAGGTCTAGGTAATCAGCCCCTAGAAGGCAGGAGGAACAGGCTAGGAGCGTGTTCAGACAGGTCAGACAAGATACAGGAACGGGTCTAGGTAATCGGCCCCTAGAAGGCAGGAGGAACAGGCTAGGAGCGTGTTCAGACAGGCCTGGAAATACAGCCTCCAGGATAGGCAGACAAGAGAACACAGAACGGGACCTGGCACCTTCAGAGTGCAAGCACACACTGAATGAAACACTATGCTCAGGCAGGGATAGATGGGAGCAGCTGAGCTATATACCAGGTGACAGACAGCAATAGGCTGAGGACGCACAAGGGGTGTGACCCACAGCAGGTACAAAAAGCAGGAAGTGATCGGGCACCGCCCTTAAGCAGCAGAAACAGACACAAACAGACAGCATGGAGGGAAGCCAGAGAGACATTCTGGACAGGAGATCAAGTGCGCGCTCTTGCACAGTGGGAGATGGACCACTATGCAAGGACGCCGCCAGGTATGTTACACTTTACAAAACAGCTCAGTGCGTCAAGGCAGTGGAGGAAGCTCTACACAAAGAGGGAGCAGAACCAGCGCCTCAGCACAAGGCAAGACCAGTATGGCCCAAATGTGGCAAAGTTTTGGGTCCCCGCCACAAATGTCTACACCATCACAGACGGCTCCAGTCAGCAGGAGGCAACGTTTCCATCAGATAGTGACAGACTACATGTCTTGCCCTCTCAGTGTACTCCCAGACGGCTCTTCCCCCTTCAAGTTTTGGGTCTCTAAACTGGATACATGGCCAGAGATTAGCCAGTATGCATTGGAGGTGCTGGCTTGCCCTGCTGCTAGTGTATTATCGGAACACGTCTTTAGTGCTGCAGGTGGTGTACTAACAGACCGTCGCATCCGACTATCCTCCAATAACGTTGACCGGCTTACTTTTCTGAAAATGAACAAGGCCTGGATCTCGCATGAATTTGCCAGTCCTCTTCCAGATTAAATAATTGGTTGGCAACAGTATCCAGGTCTCCTGTTGTGTTCATGTTTCTACCATCTGAACTGTAATCCCTGGGCTCCAACACCACCAGTTGCTGCTCAGAAGTGACGTCTGCACAGTCAACACTTGCTCCAGTGTTATTGGGGTTCAGTAACGTCAGCTGTTCCCCCTGCTGTGTGTCCGTCAATTTCTCCTGCTCTGTCCACATTCACACTTCTACTGATTTTAAGCGTGCTCCAATTAGGCCTCTGGCTCCTCTCTGTTTTCACTATTTACCCTGGGCTCCAACACCGCCAGTTGCTGCTCAGAAGTTCCATCTGCACAGTCAACACTTGCTCCAATGTTATTGGGGTTCAGTAACGTCAACTGTTCCCCTGCTGTGTGTCCGGCAATTTCTCCTGCTCTGTCCACATTCACACTACTACTGATTTTAAACTTGCTCCAATTAGGCCTCTGGCTCGTCTCTGTTTTCTCTATTTACCCTGGGCTCCAACACCGCCAGTTGCGGCTCAGAATTGCCATCTGCACAGTCAACACTTGATCCAGTGTTATTGGGGTTCAGTAACATCAGCTGTTCCCCTTCTGTGTGTCCGGCTATTTCTCCTGCTCTGTCCACCTTCACACTACCACTGAATTTAAACGTGCTCCAATTACGCCTCTGGCTCCTCTCTATTTTCAATATTTACCCTGGGCTCCAACACCGCCAGTTGCTGCTCAGAAGTGCCGTCTGCACCGTCAACACTTGCTCTAGTGTTATTGGGGTTCAGTAACGTCAGCTGCTCCCCCTGCTGTGTGCCCGGCAATTTCTCCTGCTCTGTCCACATTCACACTTCTACTGATTTTAAACATGCTCCAATTAGGCCTCTGGCTCCTCTCTGTTTTCACTATTTACCCTGGGCTCCAACACCGCCAGTTGCTGCTCAGAAGTGCCGTCTGCACAGTCAACACTTGCTCCAGTGTTTTTGGGGTTCAGTAACGTCAGCTGATCCCCTGCTGTGTGTCCGGCAATTTCTCCTGCTCTGTCCACATTCACACTACTACTGATTTTAAACTTGCTCCAATTAGGCCTCTGGCTCCTCTCCGTTTTCACTATTTACCCTGGGCTCCAACACCGCCAGTTGCTGCTCAGTAGTGCCGTCTGCACAATCAACACTTGCTCAGGTGTTATTGGGGTTCAGTAACATCAGCTGATCCCCTGCTGTGTGCCCGGCAATTTCTCCTTCTCTGTCCACATTCACACTACTACTGATTTTAAACTTGCTCCAATTAGGCCTCTGGCTCCTCTCTGTTTTCACTATTTACACTGGGCTCTAACACCGCCAGTTGCTGCTCAGAAGTGCCGTTTGCACAGTCAACACTTGCTCCAGTGTTATTGGGGTTCAGTAACGTCAGCTGTTCCCCTGCTGTGTGTCCAGCAATTTCTCCTGCTCTGTCCACATTCACACTACTACTGATTTTAAACTTGCTCCAATTAGGCCTCTGGCTCCTCTCTGTTTTCACTATTTACCCTGGGCTCCAACACCGCCAGTTGCTGCTCAGAAGTGCCGTCTGCACCGTCAACACTTGATCCAGTGTTATTGGGGTTCAGTAACGTCTGCTGATTCCCTGCTGTGTGTCCGGCAATTTCTCCTGCTCTGTCCACATTCACACTACTACTGATTTTAAATGTGCTCCAATTAGGCCTCTGGCTCCTCACTGTTTTCACTATTTACCCTGGGCTCCAACACCGCCAGTTGCTGCTCAGAAGTGCCGTCTGCACCGTCAACACTTGTTCCAGTGTTATTGGGGTTCAGTAACGTCAGCTGTTCCCCTGCTGTGTGTCCGGCAATTTCTCCTGCTCTGTCCACATTCACACTACTACTGATTTTAAACTTGCTCCAATTAGGCCTCTGGCTCCTCTCTGTTTTCACTATTTACACTGGGCTCTAACACCGCCAATTGCTGCTCAGAAGTGCCGTCTGCACAGTCAACACTTCCTCCTGTGTTATTAGGGTTCAGTACCGTCAGCTGTTCCCCTGCTGTGTGTCCAGCAATTTCTCCTGCTCTGTCCACATTCACACTACTACTGATTTTAAACTTGCTCCAATTAGGCATCTGGCTCCTCTCTGTTATCACTATTTACCCTGGACTCCAACACCACCAGTTGCTGCTCAGAAGTGCCGTCTGCACCGTCAACACTTGCTCCAGTGTTATTGGGGTTCAGTAACGTCAGCTGATCCCCTGCTGTGTGTCCGGCAATTTCTCCTGCTCTGTTCACATTCACACTACTACTGATTTTAAATGTGCTCCAATTAGGCCTCTGGCTCCTCACTGTTTTCACTATTCACCCTGGGCTCCAACACCGCCAGTTGCTGCTCAGAAGTGCCATCTGCACAGTCAACACTTGCTTCAGTGTTATTGGGGTTCAGTAACGTCAGCTGTTCCCCTTCTGTGTGTCCGGCAATGTCTCCTGCTGTCCACATTCGCACTACTACTGATTTTAAACTTGCTCCAATTAGGCCTCTGGATCCACTCTGTTTTTATTATTTACCCTGGGTTCCATCACCGGCAGCTGTTTCCCAGCAGTGTCTTTGGCATGGGTACTCCCTCCTGCCCAGCCTGGTTCCAGCACGCCAGCTGTTTCCGCGTAGTGTCAATGTCACTTTGTCTCCAATACGTTGTCATGTCATGTTGCGGTCAGGTTAGCCGACTCTTTGATGCCTGCAGTTTAGGTGACTCCTATGTGGGCTGCGGGATCTGGCAATGAAGGCTGGTTCCATAGTGCCAATAGGACAAGCACCCCCTGTAGGACTGTGGGTTTCGGTAACTCCGGCCGGCTCGCGGCCTCGCAACTTTTTTTTTCATGTGTACCTTCTGCTACCCATCCGGGTTCCTGTACCGGCAGCTGGCTCCCGGCAGTGCCTTTGGCTTAGGTATCCGAGTTCCACCAACATCTGCTGGTCCTTGGTAGTGCTTTCTGGCACAGGTACCTCTTGCTTAGTAACCGGGTTCCAGTACCATCAGCTGGTCCTCGGTAGTTCCATTGGCTCTTGTACCTTCTGCTACCCATCCGGGTTCCAGCACCGCCAGCTGTTTCCCGGCAGTGTCTTTGGCACGGGTACTCCCTCCTGCCAAGCCTGGTTCCAGCACGCCAGCTGTTTCCGGGTAGTGTCAACGTCACTTTGCCTCCAATACGTTGTCCTGTCATGTTGCGGTTGGGTTAGCCGACTCTATGGTGCCTGCAGTTTAGGTGACTCTTATGTGGGCTGTGGAATCTGGCAATGAAGGCTGGTTCCATAGTGCCAATAGGACAAGCACCCTCTGTAGGACTGTGGGTTTTGGTAACTCCGGCCGGCTCGCGGCCTTGCAACTTATTTTTTCTTGTGTACCTTCTGCTACCCATCCGGGTTCCAGTACCGTCAGCTGGTTCTCAGCAGTGCCTTTGGCTTAGATGCCTCCTTCTCGGTATCCGAGTTCCACCAACGTCTGCTGGTCCTTGGTAGTGCTTTCTGGCACAGGTACCTCCTGCTTATTAACCAGGTTCCAGTACCATCAGCTGGTCCTCGGTAGTTACATTGGCTCTTGTACCTTCTGCTACCCATCCGGGTTCCAGTACCGTCAGCTGGCTCTCGGCAGTGCCTTTGGCTTAGGTGCCTCCTTCTCGGTATCCGAATTCTACCAATGTCTGCTGGTCCTTGGTAGTGCTTTCTAGCACAGGTACCTCCTGCTTAGTAACTGAGTTCCAGTACCATCAGCTGGTCCTCGGTAGTTCCATCGGCTCTTGTACCTTCTGCTACCCATCCGGGTTCCAGTACCATCTGCTGGTTCTCGGCAGTGCCATTGGCTTAGGTGCCTCCTTCTCGGTATCTGAGTTCCACCAACGTCTGCTTGTCCTTGGTAGTGCTTTCTAGCACAGGTACCTCCTGCTTAGTAACCGGGTTCCAGTACCATCAGCTGGTCCTCGGTAGTTCCATTGGCTCTTGTACCTTCTGCTACCCATCCGGGTTCCAGTACCGTCAGCTGTTTCTCGGCAGTTCCTCAGCCTTCTTGTACCTTCTGCTACATTTCCAAGTTCAAGCTTTTTGAAATGGTTTTTGGTAATCACTCTGGATCTCCCTGACGACGACCCTGAAGAAGACGACCCTGAAGACAACCCCGAAGAAGACCAAGAAGATGACCCTGAAGAAGATCACCAAGAGGACAAAGAACAAGAAGACAACCACCAAGATACAGAAGAACAAGAGACACAAGACGAAGAAGCAGAAGAACAAGAAGCTGCAGAACAAAAAGCAGAAGAACATTAAGCATAAGACTAAAAATCAGAGCAAAAGATATTATCAAAATTATAAGCAGAAGAAGACAAAGCAGTGTATGGGGGTGAGTCCGTTCCTCCTCGTGGTGCCCCTGGAAAAAACCTGCTGCTGCAGGCCAAACTGAACACGGACAAATCCTGTTGTAAATTTTATGTGACAGGCAGAACGGAAGGTGTAATCTTCAAACTTTTATAGATAACAACTACAGGAATGCCTGTCACAAATAAGAATATGATGAAGATGAAGAATATGAAGAAGATGAAGAAGTAGAATATGAAGAAGAAGAATAGTTGAATAAGAAGAATATGAAAAATGTAAAAAAAAAGAATAATAGGAAGAAGATGAAGAGGAAGAAGATGAATAAGGTGAAGAAGAAGTTGATGAAAAAGATGCTGCTGCTGAAGATGATGAAGGAGAAAGTGTGGGAGAAGTAAAAATGAAGGTGAAGAGCATGGAAGTAGTGAAACATAAATATCTGACCAAATATAAAAAAGCTTAACATAGTCAATATCTTTGTAACTCCAAACGTCTTAAAAAAAAAATAATTCCTGCTATTCCATTTGATTGGGCTAAACCTCTATGCCTTTAATGTCTCCTCCACCTGCCCCAATACATTCTACATTATTCTTAGTTGTTTTCCTTCATGTAGAATTAACCTACAAGGAAAGAAAGCATTCATTTTCATTCCGATATTTGTGTCCTATTGACTTGCATTGGTTTCCGGTATAGGAATCGGCGATATCCGATATTTTTGGGGTATCGGTCCGATCCAATCCAATCCGATATTTCCCGATATCGGAAGGTATCGCTTAACACTATTAGTTATTCAATGTATCCATACAAAGCAATATATTATGAAGCAGAAAAATAGTTTGCCAGGATTTATTCTATCCTTGGAATCTATAAAGAAGAGGTACACATATTGACAGACCAATGTATCTCATCTTTTTAGGCTCTCTTGTAACAGTGTTGGTGCCACAGGATTGGAGGATTGCTGACAAGGTACTGATATTTAACCCTTTCAACCTGAAGCCTGTTTTCACCTACCTGACCAGGCCATCTTTTTTAATTCTGACCAGTGTCATTTTATGATGTAATAACTCTGTGGAATGCTTCAACAGATCCCACTGATTCTGAGATAATTATTTTGTGACATATTGTACTTTATGATAGTGGTAAAATTTATTTGATATGATTTACATATACAGTACAGACCAAAACTTTGGACACACCTTTTCATTTAAAGATTTTTCTGTATTTTCATGACTATAAAAATTGTACATTCACACTGAAGGCATCAAAACTATGAATTAACACATGTGGAATTATATACTTAACAAAAAAGTGTGAAACAACTGAAATTATGTCTTATATTCTAGGTTATTCAAAGTAGCCACCTTTTGCTTTGATGATTGCTTTGCACACTCTTGGCATTCTCTTGATGAGCTTCAAGAGGTAGTCACCGGAAATGGTCTTCCAACAATCTTGAAGGAGTTCCCAGAGATACTTAGCACTTGTTGGCCCTTTTGCATTCACTCTGCGGTCCAGCTCACCCCAAGCCATCTCAATTGGGTTCAGGTCGGGTGACTGTGGAGGCCAGGTCATCTGGCATAGCACCCCATCACTCTCCTTCTTGGTCAAATAGCTCTTAAACAGCCTGGAGGTGTGATTGGGGTCATTGTCCTGTTGAAAAATAAATGATGGTCCAACTAAATGCAAACCGGATGGAATAGCATGCCCCTGCAAGAAGTTGTGGTAGCCATGCTGGTTCTATATGCCTTCAATTTTGAATAAATCCCCAACAGTGTCACCTGAAAAGCACCCCCATACCATCACACCTCCTCATCCATGCTTCACGGTGGGAACCAGGCATGTAGAGTCCATCAGTTCACCTTTTTTGTGTCGCACAAAGACACGGTGGTTGGAACCAAAGATCTCATATTTGGACTCATCAGACCAAAGCACAGATTTCCACTGGTCTAATGTCCATTCCTTGTGTTCTTTTGCCCAAACAAGTCTCTTCTGCTTGTTGCCTGTCCTTAGCAGTGGTATTCTAGCAGCTATTTTACCATGAAGGCCTGCTGCACAAAATCTCCTCTTAACAGTTGTTGTAGAGATGTGTCTGCTGCTAGAACTCTGTGTGACATTGACCTGGTCTCTAATCTGAGCTGCTGTTAACCTGCGTTTTCTGAGGCTGGTGACTCAGATAAACTTATCCTCAGAAGCAGAGGTGACTCTTGGTCTTCCTTTCCTGTAGCGGTCCTCATGTGAACCAGTTTCTTTGTAGCTCTTGATGGTTTTTGCAACTGCACTTGGGGACACTTTCAAAGTTTTCCCAATTTTTTAGACTGACTGACCTTCATTTCTTAAAGTAATAATGGCCACTCGTTTTTCTTTACTTAGCTGCTTTTTTCTTGCCATAATACAAATTCTAACAGTCTATTCAGTAGGACTATCAGCTGTGTATCCACCTGACTTCTGCACAACACAACTGATGGTCCCAACCCTATTTATAAGGCAAGAAATCCCACTTATTAAACCTTACAGGGCACACCTGTGAAGCGAAAACCATTTCCGGTGACTACCTCTTGAAGCTCATCAAGAGAGTGCCAAGAGTGTGCAAAGCAGTCATCAAAGCAAAAGGTGGCTACTTTGAATAACCTAGAATATAAGACATATTTTCAGTTGTTTCACACTTTTTTGTTAAGTATATAATTCCACATGTGTTAATTCATAGTTTTGATGCCTTCAGTGTGAATGTACAATTTTCAAAGTCATGAAAATACAGAAAAATCTTTAAATGAGAAGATGTGTCCAAACTTTTGGTCTGTACTGTATTTGTGAAAAAATCAAGAGATTTGGTGAAAATTTTGAAAATTTTGCAATTTTCAAACTTTTAATTTTTTATATCAGAGGGATATGTCACACAAAATAGTCTCGTTTGGAGAGCCCCTGATGTGCCTAAACAGTGAAAACTCCTGACAAGTAACACCATTTTGGAAACTAGACCCCTCAAGGGATTATTTTGGATCATTTTTTAATTAAACAAAATATGAATTGCTGAGTTTATAATACTAGACAGCCACCTACTTCATGAATGGTAGGTGTGTTGTAGTTGTTTTATCAGTATTTTACACCTGTGCTTCCTCTGCTTTCATCATGGTGACCTGCAGCATTCTGCAGTGCACTGAAATTGTGTCTTGGTGTTGGGAAATATGGCTGCCTTTTTTCTGTGAGGATTTTTGAAGGTTATGCAATTTCAAGTTAATTTCTTTGAAAAATAGCATGAAAATATCAACAATTTACCACAAATGAAGCATGCACCAACATTTGCATGTTTTTTCCACTACAATTTTTCTGCACAGATGTAACTAATTCCTGTATCTGTTTATAGATATACTCTATGCCTAATAACATTTTTTATAATGTTTGCAGACATTTATAGGGGTCTTTAAGCCAAAATGTAATGCATACTGTAAGCCTTCTGAATAAGAAATGCTATTAATTCATTTCACCTGAGTTTTCACATCAATAAAATATTAATATGTTATCCTTATTAAAATTCATAACTTATCATCTGTTAGTAAAACCAATAAGATAGGAGGTCACTGTGATCTTGGTGCTATCGTTTTATCAGCAGTATACATGCACATATAGTATGAGTATACCTATCAGGAAATGAATAATAGAAAAGAAAAGGTAATTGTTATTCTTACAAAGGTTATAATCAGTTTCTGAAAACTATAAATCCAGGGGTCATGAAGGATAATCAAAGGTCCCTTGTGTGAGATTCAACACTAATCACTGCCCATCAACTACTGGACTTAGTGTGGATTAGGAAAAGGATTAAGTTCAGTTTGTAAGGATACACAGCAAGATAAACTACATGCATGCCTGTGCTGCTCTATTTTTATATGCTCTTGGTGGGAAATATAGTCTTTCTTCAATTACATAGAATGGATTCAAAGACTGGATGGTAATTACAGTTCAGCAGAGCATATGGGCACAATACCATGCTCTATCTTGTGCAGTGGTTGGACCTACATTTTTTTAATTGATACTATTAGACTGTAATTTATAGCGACAAATCATGTTAGAATTATTTTTCACATTAAATTTAGTTAATCACATTTATTAAATAAAAATAATTAGATTTCTCTGAAATATAATGTTACCTGCACCAAATACCGTATTTTTCGGACTATAAAACGCACCGGACCATAAGACGCACCTAGGTTTTAGAGGAGGAAAATAAAAAATAAAAAAATTTAAGCAATGTGTGCTCATCCCTGTCCTGGTATGCATGGCACCCCTCATCTCTGTCCTGGTATGCATGGCACCCCTCATCCCTATCCTGGTATGCATGGCACCCCTAATCCCTATCCTGGTATGCATGGCACCCCTCATCCCTATCCTGGTATGCATGGCACCCCTCATCCCTATCCTGGTATGCATGGCACCCCTCATCCCTATCCTGGTATGCATGTCACCCCTAATCCCTATCCTGGTATGCATGGCACCCCTAATCCCTATCCTGGTATGCATGTCACCCCTCATCCCCATCCTGGTATGCATGGCACCCCTAGACCCCGTCCTGGTATGTAGGGCACCCCTAATCCCTGTCCTCGTAAGCATGGCACCCCTGATCCTAATCCTGGTATGCATGGCACCCCTAATCCCTATCCTGGTATGCATGGCACCCCTAATCCTTACCCTGCTTTGTATAGCCCCCTCATCCTTACCCTGGTATGTATGACCCCCTCATCCTTATCCTAGTATGCATGGTCCCCCTTATCTCCATCATGCTGCACATAAAAAAATAAAAAATAAACACTCCTACTCACCTTTCTTCTCTCCTCCAGCGCTGCGTTCAATCTGCCCACACAGAGATCAGCTGCCGGAAGTCACTGCTCCCCACGTGGGACTGTGTGCGTGGGGAGCAGTGACTTCACTCTCCTTCATAGCCGGCACACAGCTTAGCCGCGCTGCGGCTCCTGCAGCTGCCGGCTATAGCGTGGAGAGAGGTTGAATATTCATGTCCTTTAACAGCGGCCACACGCTATAGCCCGGCAGCAGCAGAAGCCGCAGCGCGGCTAAGCTGTGTGCCGGCTGTGAAGGAGCATGAACATTCAGTGCTCCCCACGCCCCATGGGCCTGGGGAGCAGTGAATATTCATTTTCTTTAGCAGTGGGGACAGTGTAGGCTTCAGTGGGCTGTGCTCCGCACTCCACCGCTACCGCTCCCCCCACAGCCACCATATGTTTCCCCCCTTCCCCCCAACATTCGGATTATAAGACGCACCCCCCAATTTCCTCCAAAATTTTGGAGAAAAAAAGTGCATCTTATAGTCCGAAAAATATGGTAATTTGAATGTATCAATGTAATTGTGACGCCTCAAAGCCTCCTGTAAGCCCCTTACCCTGGGAGATGGGGGACTCGGAGTCGGGTCCTGTGATGGAGAGATGGGGTGCAACCATGGCCCGGACCCGCTCCGTGCCCAGGGCCATAGCATTAAAAAGGATGGTATGGGCTTATCCGGGTTGAGTGGCTGATTTCGACTAGGCCACCTGTGGCACCTGGTGAAGGCCACCAGCACCGCTGCAGTCCGCTGAGGCATGATGTTATGGCGGCTGTAGTTGTTACTACTCCCCACAGGCGGAGCAAGGCCTCAGGGCAGAGGGACAGGATGACGGGGGTAGTAGTAGAGGAGACCTGGTGCTGCGTAGTGCGGTATAGTGCAGAATAAAAAGTCCGGAGGCCATAGGGGTGAACTTCCAAGGCTTTACTCACGAAAGAGATGGCAGTAGGAAAGTGACTCCCTGCTCCTCGCGGGGTTCTGCAGTCACCAGAGATGAAGGGGGTCCGACAACCTCCGAGTAAGTCCAGTGTTAAATCAGGACCCTGCACCAGAGTGTTCCTAGACTTCAGACCGGATCCTTTCCTGTCTCTGTGTGTGTGGATAGGCCGGGGCTCCCTCTGAACTTCACTCAGAAAAAGAGTACGGGTGGCAGCGCCATTCCTTCCGTTACCCGGTGGGATCCTCAGGGCCTACTAGGCTTTCCCGACCAGGACGTGGAGTAGCAAGGTCAGGTGTCGGGGGCCAGTACCCCTCTTGCAGACGGACTCCCTCTGAGTATATCAGGTGGCGAGGACAGATGGCGTACACCGCTCCGTCTGTATCCTCCCTGGGATCCATTTGTGGTGGAGCTACACTCCTGAGCTCCGGGCCTTCTTGGTCATGGTCCTTGACCGGGTTGAGATATTCATTGTCTGCAACCTGCCCCTCGACCCAAGGCTAAGGTACGAGGGCCGTGTCTCCCTCCTCTGCAGGCCCAGACAGGATCCACGCTCAGGGAGGGAGATCACAATACCAAAGACAATCAAAAGACCCAAAATCCAAGATGGCTTTATTATTTAATATGAAATTTAAAGTGTCACTAAAATGTGAGTCCTCCACCCTCACCCTCTAGATGGTTCCCCTATCTCTTGGTTCCCCAGTCTCCTGATAACCAGGAGGGCAGCACCTAGTGCATTCTAGCCCCCTCTGATAGAAGAAGTGTGGTGTTGGATGTGAAGGAAGGGTCCTGACCATCGCACTGTTCTTACCTCAGAGGAGGAACACTACACGCCATTAGAGAAGTGCAGTTTCCCTGTGGCGGTCGAACCCTCAGGGGCGCCACATAATCACTGTACCCTAAGAAAAAGGTGCCATTGCCACATTAGATCAGAAGGAGAGATAAGTGTCTATATGCTGTATATTGCTTTTAAACACACAGCATAGCTGCAGCAATACTACATACAGCAAATAAATAAGAGCAGACTGTTGTCTAGAAAAAAAACAGAATCCAACGATTATTGTAACCCTATTGTTTTTGTGGTTGCATGCGTCGCAACAGTCAAACCTCTTTTGTTCATATTTTGATGACATATTCTAACAATATACCATCAGAGTCTATACTTATATAGAGAAGATACATTTCTTACTGATATACAGTATAATGTGGTAGTAGGCTCTCATTGTCTTGCTATTTATACAAAAGAAAGATATTCTCAAATTCAATAATTAACAATACTGAAAAAGTGCTGTTGTATAGAGAGCAATTATATGGGCTTATACTTTAGTGTGTAGGCGGCCAACAGGGAAGAAAGTTTCCGGAGTGTATATCTCTCCCAGAAAATGTATATCTCTCCCAAAAAGCTGGGCAAGATGTTAAAAGCCGGGTAGTACAGGTTGGTGCAGCAGCTTAGCTGTTGAAACGTTTTATCCATGGTAGTTCAGGGCCGTTTTATATTAAAGTGATGAGTAGGATTTGGCAGTGGGACTCATCACTCCCACTCCCACTCCAGTATGGGTAGTACTGGAGGCTTAGCCAGCTCAGCTGAGAGAGGTTGTCTCATTACAGACACAGAAAAGCCTGAAGGAAAAAGCTTCATTAGGCTATGTGCCCATGATAAGGCTATAGCAGCGCTTGGGATGCAGCATATTTTTGCTGCGTCCAATCCCGCATGTAAATCCCCATGTGTTCATTGAACACATGCAAAGTTACCGCACCGTATCCATTCTATTGAAGAAATTTCTGTTGCGGAGACTAGAGTCTCCGCAACAGAAATTGACATGCTGCAGCCCATAAAGCCTATAAATCCCATCCACTGTGCTTCCACTTTACAATGCAATGTTTTGGATGCAGCACAGGTGAGCACATACCCTTGGAGTCACAGCCTCCAGACTGGCAGGAGGTGTTCCTGGGGAGGAAATGCACAGTGGTTAAATGTGCCAAATCCTGAGTTGCTGAAAAGCCAAGGCCACATACATCGCTGGTAGTGTGAGTCATAGGTATGGCATGTCAGTCCAGGGTCGCCATCAGGGCATTATTGCCCTTACTGGCATATGGGGTCCAGTGAGCAGAGTGGGCCCCAGCGGCAGCATTCTGTTCTGCCGGCTCAGTGAACCTGCTTCCTCTGATGCAGGCTCATCTTAAATCTATTGCCATGCGGGAAACTTCCTGCACGGCAATAGTTAACAGTCAGTCACTGGCCGATGGCTGATGTCAGCGCGCATGTCACTGGCGTATGATGTCACTGTCATGCGCCAGCAATTGTGCTTCCGGTGATGGCAAAGCCGGGCACTGCGGGAGCTCCGCAAGTGGGGGCAGAAAACATGGGGCAGGATGAAAATATGGGGGGACATTGCAGGCAAAAAACATGGGAGCAGGATGAAAACATGGGGGCAGAATGAAAACATGGGGGCCATTGGGGGAAGGATGAAAACATGGGGGCAGAATGAAAATATGGGGGACACTGTGGGCAGGATTAAAACATTAAGGACATTGGGGGCAGAATGAAAGCATGAGGCAGGATGAAAACACGGGGGCAGGATGAAAACATGGGGGACATTGGGGCAGGATAAAAACATGGGTGACATTGGGAGCAGAAAACATGAGGTAGAGTGAGGGATATTGGGGGCAGAATGGAGACATGGGGCACAATGAAGAGACATGGGGGCAGTATAGAGGACATGGGGCAGAATGGAGACATGGGGGCAGATTGGGTAACATGGGGCAGAATGGAGACATGGAGGCAGGATGAAGACATGGAGGCAGAATGAAGACATGGAGGCAGAATGGAAACATGGCGGCAGGATGGAGAGACATTGGGGCAGAATGGAGACAAATGGAGACATGGGGGCAGGATAGAGACATTGGAGGCAGCTTGTAGGCAGGATGGAGAGAATGGGGACAATTTGTGGGCCATTATTACTTAATTGTGGGCCAATTAAAGGATATTATTACTCCTGTGATGTATTTTATTTTTGAGGATACTGTTTTCAGTGGAAGTGGGGTAGTGTTTCTGTGCAGGGCGATACTATGTCACTTTTTTTTCTTCACTTGGTGTAGTGAGAAGTTGGGAAACATTGGGGAATGTGCTCTGTAAGCTGCTCTAGATAACTGTGTTATTTTATGCAGAGACGAGTCCTGGCTAGAAGACGTGATGGCGGTCTGCGATGGATGAAGAGGAAAAGTGAAGATGAAGGACTTCAACTAGAGACATCACAGGTGAGTCAGTGTGTTATCTGTACACTGACACTATACACTGTGTATAATGGTACTTATGGTAATATTAGTATTTTTTTTTATTAATGATCAGTATTGTAGTTTTTGGTCACTATGTGGTGGTAATATGTGATCTGGTCATGGTGTGACGGTATTTGTCCCTTGCATGTGGTATTATTCGGTCACTATGTGGTGGTAATATGTGGTCCGGTCATGGTGTGGCAGTATTTGTCCCTTGCATGTGGTATTATTCGGTCACTATGTGGTGGTAATATGTGGTCTAGTCATGGTGTAGTGGCACTTGTCCCTTGTATGTAGTATTATTCGGTCACTATGTGGTGGAATTATCTGATATGGTCATAGTGTGGTTGTATTTGTCCCTTGTATGTGGAATTATTGGTCATTTTAAAAAATGTATGTGACACATTCCCATAAATTAAAATATGCCTAAAAGAGTATTGGGTATTATAAGAAATGTTTAATAGGTTAGAGTAGAGTAGAGCCCAGCCAGAAGAGTCTCCATGTCATGGTGGCGGCTTAAAAAAATATTTTGGCCAAAACAAAAGCTGCTGGCTATGTGTGTGATCTGGTGTTCCATGGGAACTGTTAATGTGTGATTGAGGATGATGTAGTGCAGAAAGTAGAGTTTTTCCAATAGTGGGCGGTGGGACTGTGGAAGGTTTGAGGGATGGAGGCGGAGCTGGGGTGGAGCCTGGGAGGAGTCTCAAGGGGGCCCGAAAGATTTTGCCAGTATGGGGCCCCGACATTCCTGGTGGCAGCCCTGTGTTAGTTAGCACCTAGCCGGGCAAGTCTTTGTTGTTTTTTTGGTTGCTTTATTGTTTTGCTGCATTTTGGCTGAAAATAAAAGCCCTACATTTCTTTATTTGGACTGGTGCCATCTATCTCACTGTCATGACTCCTTGCAGCGCCCCTGGTGCATAATAATATGGTGGAGGATGTGGGCACTCTGGTTGCTAAGGGCAACGGCGTGACACATAAAGGACAGTGAGGATTGCAGTGTGCTATTGCTGTGAATCGGCAGGTTCACAAAGGCTCCTGGAGTCGGGAGAAGCATTTGCGCAGTCAGCAGGCTCCCTGAGGTTTGCCTACCCTGCAGTTTGCGGGAGTATCCAGTGGATGCCCTGCATGCAGTCACTGAATTTTATGCAGTCACAATCTCGCACTATGGAAGAAGTGGTCAAAACTTTGGTCCAGGCCCAGGAACGAGCCTTGGAGCAGCAGTGCCAGGCCCAGAAGCAGCAGTGCCAGGCCCAGGAGCAGACCACCTGCCCAATGCTGGAGCAGATGGCATTGTTAAAAGAGGTGGTTGTAGCGCTCTCCGAGACAAGGCCAGCTAGGGCTCTGTGTCATGGGGTGCCTGGGAGGTGGTGTAGTGCTCGATGCAAAAAATTACTCCAGATGACTTTGTGGAAACTCTCCTCAATATCATTGAATGGGCGGCCCAAAGGGAGCAGCTGCCAATGGAAGTGTGGGTGGACATACTTGCATCCTACTTGATAGGAGAGTCTCAAAAAACCTATCATGACCTTAGTGAGCAAGATGTGCAAGAATATGAAAAACTGAAAGCTGAGATTCTTGCTCCCCTAGGGGTTACGGTTGCGGTGTGGGCTAGACAGGTCTGGGCCTGGGAACACTGGTTAGACAGATCTCTCCGGTGCCAAGTGTTTGATTTCTTTCATCTGGTAAAGAAATGGCTGGAACCCGATGTCTGTATGCCTGCACAGATCATGGAGCAGGTGGTCGTCAACCTTTTTTTCCAGGCTCTTCCCAGTAAATTGCAGCGGGGGCTCGGCCATGGTGATCCCTAGAGTGAGGAACATCTACTTTAGTTGGTAGAAAGATTTGTCACTATGGAGGGAAACCTCCATGATGCTACCCCCAACCCGTTCCCCGCAGGGCGATGCTGACCCACTATCAGTCAGAAACGTCCCACCCTCCAGGGAGGGGATGGAAGGAACTGCCTGAAAAAATGGCCCAGACCTGGTTGGTACTCTATGTTTAAAAAAACTCCAGTTTTGGCAGTGTCGTGAGTTCGGTCATGTCATGACCTAGTGTCCATTAGGCCCTGAGCCTATGGAATGTGATGCCAGTCCCTTACTGCACCACCCTGTGTGGCCACAACTGGACTAGATACTGAACCACAAGTATGTAAAATCAGGCTGAATGATTGTCCTGTCACTGCCCTACTAGACTCCAGTAGTCTCAAGATGCTAGTACGTGACTGCCTCATTCCCAGGGGTCGTATACCCGACATGTTCATAAGTGTGATGTGTATCCATGGTGACACCAAAATATTTCCTGTGGCCCTCGCGAAAATAGAGACATCATATGGGATAATGGACTGTGTGGTGTATGAAGTGAGGGTAGTGAAAGCCCTTATAAAAAAGGGCTGCGATTTTCCCATGTTGTGGAAGCTATGGTAGAAAGGGACAGGTGCTGAGGGTAGACCCAGTACCAGCCCAAGGAAAGAGAGTGAAAATTCTCCATTGCAGGTCTTTACTGGAGAAGACAAAATTCTCACTGATTCCCCAGTAATACTTGGGGTAGAGGAAATACGGGATACGTTTGATGAATTACACCCTTAGATATGCCAGGGAAAATGTTGTCAACGTTAATGGAGTCTCCCATTAACCAGAAGCTGATCAATAGTTTCCCTACTTTGTTATGAATAATGAGCTCTTCTATAGAGTCATTAAGCAATTGGTGGTTCCTAAGGCCTATCGGTGCTTGATATGGCTCATAATCATGTTCTAGGGGGACACTTGGGATCGAGAAGACCGAGGAGAAGATTCTCCGGAGGTTCTTCTCAATGGGAATGTACAACAAGATTGAGGATTAATCCTGCCCAGTATACCAAATAACTGCATTTTTGCAGCCCACTAGTACCTCTCCCCATTATTCAAGTACCCTTTAAGAGGATTGGGATGGATTTGGTGGGGCCAATTGTAAAATTAGCTAGGGGCCACCAGTATATTCTGGTCATAGTAGATTATGCCACGCGCAACCCTGAAGCGGTTCCCCTAAGAAATACCACATCCAAAAGTATTGCCCATGAGTTATTTTTTATGTTTTCTCGGACGGCGATTCCAAATGTAATGTCAAAAGTAATGAAGAAGCTGTGTCAAGCACACATACTTCGGTATATCATACTCAAACGGATGGACTAGCCGAGAGGTTCAATAAGACGCTAAAGCACATGTTAAAAAAGGTAATGGAAAAGGATGGAAATGATTGGGATTATCTTTTACCATATTTAATATTCTCCGTGAGAGAAGTACTGCAGGCCTCTACTGGTTTCTCGCCCTAAGAGTTAGCTTATGAGAGGCACCCAAGAGGTCTGCTGGACATAGCGAAAGAAACATGGGAAGCTGAGGCTACCCCATGTAGAAGTGTCATTGAATCCATATCGCAGATGCAGGACTGAATTGAAAAAGTGTTACTTATTGTAAGAGAGCACAAGCAGAAGACCCAAAAGGCCCAAAGCCGAATCTATAATAGGGCGGCCAAAATCAGAAACTTCAACCCAGGAGATAGGGTCTTGGTCTTAGTGTCAACAATTGAAAGCAAGTTTTTGGTGAAGTGACAGGGTCTCTATGAGGTAGTAGAGAAGGTTGGAGAAGTAGATTATAAGGTACATCAATTGGGAAGACGTAAGCTGTACCAGCTGTCTCATGTGAATCTACTTAAACCATGGAAAATGCAAGGATTTTCAAAAGTAAAATTAAATCTCTAAATTTGATGCGTATCCCATGCCAGGGTACATGAATTAATTGACAAACTGGATGATGCCAGATTCATAACGACTCTGGATCTTATCAAGGGTTATTGGCAAATTCCGGTAACCAAGAGGGTCAAAGAAAAAATGTTTTTTTCCACACCAGAGGGTTTGCACCAGTACAAGAACATGCCGTTTGTTCTACATGGAGCACCCGCAACCTTCCAGAGATTGATGGATTTAATTTTGATGCCACATAATAGTTATGCAGCAGCTTACCTAGATTATGTGGTTGTCTTCAGTGCTAACTGGAGAATCCATCTGTGTAAAGTGGAAGCCATGCTAGATGCGATCAGTGGGGCATGTCTCCGAAAAAAATGTGCTTTAGAGCTAGAGGAGGCCAAGTACCTGGGGTTTGTTATTGGCAGGAGCTTGATCAAACCTCAAATTAATAAAGTTGAGGCCGGTAACTAAAAAACAAAATCAGACTTTTTTAGGGATCACCGGCTATTATCTGAGGTTTGTACCAAATTTTGCCTCAAAGGCAGCACCTCTGATGGACATACAAGAGGAGGGAAATCCATAGTGGTGTCATGGTCTCCTTAAGCAGAACAAGCCTTTCAGTGCCTTAAGTCAGTGCTGTGTGAACAAACTGTGCTGATTACACTAGATTTTAAAAAAGAGTTTTTGGTTCAGACATACGCCTTGGACACAGGGTTGAGAGCCATTTTGTCTCAAACGGTAAATGAAGAAGAACACCCAGTTCTATACTTGAGCAGGAAGTTGACTCCAGCGGAAAAAAACAATGCCATCATCGAACGCGAATGCTTAGTTGTAAAGTAGGCACAATAATCTTTGAAGTATTACCGCTTGAGTAGGAGATTTAAGCTTGTGTCAGATTACGTTGATGAGACATAATAAGGAAAAAAAAGCTAGAGTGACAAGGTGGTTTCTCTCATTGCAGAATTTTAATTTCTCCGTAGAACATAGAGCAGGGAAATCACAGAAGAATGCAGATGCATTATCAAGAATTCATTGTATGGTGGCCTAAAATACCGAGAACTCTTATCTGACAAAGAACGGCGGGAATATGTAGGCAACCGACAGGGAAGATACTGGTTACAGTGTATATCTCTCTCAGAAAGTTAAGCTGGGCAAGATATTAAGAGCCAGGTAGTACTGGTTGGTGCAGCAGCTTAGCTGTTGAGCCATTTTATTTATGGTAGTTCCAGGCCAGTTTTTATTGAAGTGATGAGTAGGATTTGGCAGTGGGACTCATCACTCACACTCCTGTTCCAGTATAGGTAGTACTGGAGGCTTAGCCAGCTCAGTTGTGAGAGATTTTCTCATTACAGATGCAGAAAAGCTTGAAGGAAAAAGCTTCATTAGAGTCATAGCCTCCAGACAGACAGGTTGTGTTCCTGTGAAGGTAATTCACAGAAGTTAAATGTGCTAAATGCTGAGTTGCTGAAAAGCCAAGTCTGCATACATCCCTGGTAGCTTGAATCAGAGGTATGGTATGTTAGTTAACACCTAGCCGGGCAAGTCTTTGTTGTTTTTGGTTGCTTTATTGTTTTGCTGCATTTTGGTTGAAAATAAAAGCCCCATGTTGTTTTATATGGACTACCATGTCGACCTGCAACGCCCCTAGCATGTTACGATACATAAAAACATTTTCAAAAATGTGCATTTTTATTTGGAAAATGCTTATTAGTTATTGTAAAACATGCAATTTAATATAATAGAGTAATGCATAGAGTTGAGCATATCTTTTCAAGTTTAAATTCATAAGCTTTGTTTAATTTTTCCCCATAATTTGATCAATGGCAAATTGATCTGCCACAATTCTCAAGTCTTCAAAATACCCTGGAAAGACAAATATAACATTCTGAAGTCTCCCAGGACTGTGCACATGCCCTTTCAAGCTCTGTAATGCAAACAGCTTAAGTAATATCAAAGTGGCAGGTTATGTGTAACTGGATTGCGGTGAGCCACAGGGGATGCACCAGATGTTGCAGAGGGGCCAGTTGGGACATGTACTGTAGCTCTACTGGCAGTGGATTTTAATCTCACAGTAGCTGAAGTGAGTCATAGGACCCTAAACACTTCCCTCATGTCCATAACAATTGTCAATAGTGGGAGGTGGCACTTATGGAGATGGTAAAGGACTCCCCCGGGGGCACTCCTGTAGAGGTGGTGTCCTGGTGCAGGTGTTGGAGCACACCTGGTGTTGTGAACTTGTAAACGTAACACTATTGAAGGGGAAAACTGGGTACAGTCTCTGTCAATTAAAGGCAAAGTGGCAGTAGTGCACAGTATAGGTTATGCTGAATATTGTTCTCCTTATGAGACAAGCAAGTTTACGGCCTCTCAGGGTGGCTGGAGCATTTTTTTCTCTTGCTATTGGAGGAAATACTATGCACAGTGCTACACTAATGGAGGAACCTTCACGGGTTGGCTCTCCGTGGCAACACACTAGTAGTGTGGAAATTGTGATGACATAGAATTTAATCTTAATTATTCGTAAATTCAGTAGGCCAGGAGACATACGCTATTACCTTTATGTTGACTTTTGTTTTTCTTTGGTTTGTATAAGCCTGGATGTTGAAACTTGAGTTGATATTTACTGCAACTTATTGTCTGCTAACCTTGCCAGACAGGGACGCAGGGTCATTGGACAATGATGTTTGCTAATATGTTGATTACCATTGTATAATTCCTTGTGGCTTGTTGACCTGCAGAGCAGTGGAGGAAAAGCTATGCAAATTAATTAATTACTCAAACAATGAGATATGAGCCACTAGCACCTTCCCCCCTGACCTGTGAATGACGACATGAACCAAAGATGTTTATATAAAAAGGACCCCTATCATTCTGAGAGGAACTTTACAAAATCATAGCCAAGAGAGACTCTTCAGGACAGCAACCAGGACACATGGCTCCATCAAGAGGGACAGATATTTGACTCTACAGGATGTCAGCTTAAGAGACCACGGGCCCAGCTGGAAGAACACAGATCTACTCCATTAACCATCGCTGGAACCCGTGGACACGTTTGGGGAAGCCAGGATTGTGACTCTCTGGACACCTGGCCTGTATAACTTCGGAAAAGCCAAGTTGGAACCATCCAGTCGCCTGGTCCCATGGAGACGTTTGGGGAAGCCAGGATTATGACCCTCCAGTCATCTACCCCATGGAGATGTTTAGGATAGCCAGGTTGGGATCCTCTGGTCACCTGGAACCCATGGATATATTTGGGGTAGCCAGGTTGGAAACCTCCTGTCACCTGGAATCCATGGATATGTTTAGAGAAGCCAGATTGGGACCCTCCGATCGCCTGGTCCCATGGAGACATTCGGAGGAGCCAGGTTGGGACTCTCCAGTCACTTGGTCATGTACCTCAATGGACTGTCAGCTTCCTAAGCTTGTTGTTACCTCTTCTCTGTGGGTGCCCACGAAAAGCCAAGTGCCATTGGTGGGGGTAGTCGGCCATGGAAGCCCCGAAGTAGCAGCGGCTGTAATCGCGGCGATTCAGCAGAAGAGTGAGACTTTGCAATTTTGCACCATCTTGCATGTTTGCTTGGTCTGTTATATATGTTTATTGTCTGTTTGGTGATTTAATAAAGTATTGCCGCAGTTTTTTACCCTCACCCTGTGTTGTCTGAGTAGTATTCTGCCCATGGGAGACCCCTGTGTCTTCACAAAATACTCACAGTTTAGGCCCTACTGTTCCGTATTGCAGGGGGTAGGTCAGACACAAGTTTGTGGCGTGACAGACACGTGGATCTGGTTTCTGGCTGGAAGCACATAGGATAGCCAGTATGCAGGAAAACAATTGTTCAGCCTTATTTTTCCTGACTGTTTGAGGCTTCACTCATTTGGTGAGGCGACTATGTGGAGAATGATGTATACTCAGTAGGAACTGGAATGGATTCAGGGAGAAGTGCAGCTTCCTTCCTCTGTCTTGACCTGACAGGACTTGACTGAACTGATTTGCATCAACTCATAGGAAGTTTTTTTGAACTGAGCTGGGAGGATCCTTCCAGACATTTCTATGGCAGCTTGGTGTGAGGAAATTAATCACCTAACTTTCATAAGTGTACATTGACCAGTATATGGCAGCAAACTACAATATACAATGTACATTTATAAATCCCCGGTGTACAAACTTTCAATGTATTACATCTCCTAACTCACAGTACCCAAAGTAGTTCTGGCACACTGGAACAAATCTACTGCCACTTGATAACTGTTTCACTCAGCAGCAGTAGACCAGGTGCCGGGATACCAAAAGCTCCCCCTCTTAAGAATAACCATCCTTGGCATATAATTGAAGGGTGGAGCCTTGTCCAAATGGCAAATTAAGGAGTACAGATGAAAAAGTGCTGTACACAAGTGCAAGAAAAAATGACAGTATATCAACAGGATTAATTACTAGTAGAACCAAATTAGGTTGTGACTTAGGAAATATTCAGAACACTGTTAAGGTAAAGTCTCTAGGCATTTTAGGAAAATGTCCATACATAGTAAAAAGCTGCTATAGTAGATAAAAATTAACATAAGCAACATCTTTAGCAATAACCATAATACTGTTACATGTAAATGTGGGAAATTAAATTTAAGACTTCTTGGCTTTGTGAGCCATGCACAGTCCTTGACTGGTTACATTAACTCTGAGAAGAGCGCACATTAATCTGCTAAAACTGAGTATGTAAATACAGTAATATGAAAAAGTTTGGGCACCCCTATTAATCTTAAGCTTAATGTTTTCTTAAAATTGGTGTTTTTGCAACAGCTATTTCAGTTTGATATATGTAATAACTGTTGGACACAGTAATGTTTCTGCCTTGAAATGAGGTTTATTGTACTAACAGAAAATGTGCAATCTGCATTCAAACAAAATTTGACAGGTGCATAAGTATGGGCACCCTTATCATTTTCTTTTTTTAAATACTCCTACCTACTTTTTACTGACTTACTAAAGCACTTTTTTTGCTTTTGTAACCTCATTGAGCTTTGGACTTCATAGCTAGGTGTATGCAATCATGAGAAAAGCTACTTAAAGTGGCCACTTGCAAGTTGTTCTCCTGTTTGAATCTCCTCTAAAGGGTGGCATCATGGGCTCCTCAAAACAACTGTCAAATGATCTGAAAACAAAGATTATTCAACATAGTTGTTCAGGGGAAGGATACAAAAAGCTGTCTCAGAGATTTAACCTGTCAGTTTCCACTGTGAGGAACATAGTAAGGAAATGGAAGAACACAGGGACAGTTCTTGTTAAGGCCAGAAGTGGCAGGCCAAGAAAAACATCAGAAAGGCAGAGAAGAAGAATGGTGAGATCAGTCAAGGACAATCCTCAGACCACCTCCAGAGAGCTGCAGCATCAACTTGCTGCAGATGGTGTCACTGTGCATCGGTCAACTATACAACGCACTTTGCACAAGGAGAAGCTGTATGGGAGAGTGATGCGAAAGAAGCCGTTTCTGCAAGCACGCCACAAACAGAGTCGGCTGAGGTATGCAAAAGCACATTTGGAGAAGCCAATTTCTTTTTGGAAGAAGGTCCTGTGGCCTGATGAAACCAAGATTGAGTTGTTTGGTCATACAAAAAGGCGTTATGCATGGCGTCAAAAAAACACAGCATTCCAAGAAAAACACTTGCTACCCACAGTAAAATTTGGTGGAGGTTCCATCATGCTTTGGGGCTGTGTGGCCAATGCCGGCACCGGGAATCTTGTTAAAGTTGAGGGACGCATGGATTCCACTCAGTATCAGCAGATTCTTGACAATATTGTTCAAGAATCAGTGATAAAGTTGAAGTTACGCAGGGGATGGATCTTTCAGCAAGACAATGATCCAAATCTACTCAGGCATTCATGCAGAGGAACAATTACAATGTTCTGGAATGGCCATCCCAGTCCCCAGACCAGAATATCATTGAACATCTGTGGGATCATTTGAAGAGGGCTGTCCATGCTTGGCGACCATCAAACTTAACTGAACTGGAATTGTTTTGTAAAGAGGAATGGTCAAAAATACCTTCATCCAGGATCCAGGAACTCATTAAAAGTTACAGGAAGTGACTAGAGGCTGTTATTTTTGCAAAAGGAGGATCTACTAAATATTAATGTCACTTTTCTGGTGAGGTGCCCATACTTATGCACCTGTCAAATTTTGTTTGAATGCAGATTGCACATTTTCTGTTAGTACAATAAACCTCATTTCAAGGCAGAAACATTTCTGTGTCCAACAGTTATTTCATATATCAAACTGAAATAGCTGTTGCAAAAACACCAATTTTAAGAAAACATTAAGCTTAAGATTAATAGGGGTGCCCAAACTTTTTCATATAACTGTATCATGAGGGCATATCATTCAAAAAAGATACATGGAGATATCTAGTCCATGTGCCGAGCAAATGGGATACCTTTTGTACTCCGCTCGGAGCCTCTCAATGGTAATGTCCATTGACTGGAGATCAGTACAGGTTCTGTGGCCTCTTCAGGTCGAATTGAAGTTTCAGGTGAGGTAGGGCTAAGCTGGTGATAGCAAAGGGAACACAAACTGTGGAGCCAAGATATGTTTAGCAAGGCTCAGCAGTCTTTCTGATGAATCTGGAAGATTTTGTGTTCCAATAATAGGTGACTAGTGGAGAATCTCTCAGGAGATCTTCCTTGAGACAAAGTTTTAGACGGTTTCTGTGTACTGTCTGAGGTTTGCAACCAATATTGGATATGTTGTACACGTCAGATGATTTAAAGGGTATAGACATTATTGTGTATGGTTCAACTTCCGAAAGAGGATCCAATTTTCCAGTCCAATAGTTGTTTCGGACCAGACTCAGTTGCCAATTTGTAAGGGCATGGCACTTGCACACTGGTTATAGTCTTTTTCATGTCTTCTTTGCGCTTCTGCCATGAGAGTATCAACAATTTCCTTGACTTCTGCCATGTGGTGTTTGATCACCCAGTCCGTTTGTGGAAATGTATTAATGGTGTCAGGAATTTGTACACCTAGAGAAAAGTATTTGATGAAGTCTCTTGCCTGAGACAGGTTCCAAAGTGTTTCTCATTATGAGTCCTTTCTGGACAAATAGTCGTTTTCTCTGTCTTCAGAGGTGGGTAAGTTCCACATCACCCTGTATAGTTCCTTGCTCCATCTCATCGTGCTCCACCTGCAATGCCTCATCTTTAATTGTGAGCAGCAAGCGTTTCAGTAGACAGAGAAGCAGGATGGTGTGATGCTAATTATGACATCATCGCCGCTCACCTTGTTGGTGGAGTCTTCAAAGTTTTGGAGGATGGCACAGAAGTCAGACATCCATGCACATTCATCAGCTCTTATGTACGGAGGCTGGTTGAAGCTGGTATTCAACAACTGCCCTCTTCTGCTCACAAATCCTTCCCAACATATGCAATGTTGATTTCCAACATGTGGTGACATCGCACACCAGTCGGTGAGCTGAAAGCTGCAAATGCTGCTTAAGCACAGCTAGGGCAGCAGAAGCTGTGGGTGACTTTCAGAAAAGGGCTCACATGAGGCGTACCTTCACAAGCAGATCAAACAGATCCGGATAGGTTTTGAGAAACCACTGAACCACTAGGTGGAGCACATGGGTCAGGCATGGTACGTGTGCGAGCTTGGCTAGCTTCAGAGCCGCCACCAGGTTTCAGCCATGGTCACACATGACCATGTCTGGCTGTAGGTTCAGTGGTGACAGCCACAAATCTGCCTGCTCTGTTGCAGCTTTCAACAACTCTGCTGCGGTGTGCAGTTTTTCACCTAAGCAGATTAGCTTCAGCACAGCCTGTTGCCACTCAACTGAGGCAGTGCTGCAGTTCTTCCAGCTTCCAACTGATGTGGTCATTTTGGAGATGGAGGCTGAAGGAGGAGGAGGTGCAGGAGCTGTAGAATGTGGAGGCGACCCTGATTGACCCATGGCCCGCAACCCTCGGTGTTGGGAGGACGTGTTCCATCCCAGGGTCTGACTGGGTCCCGCCTTCCACTATATTAACCCAGTGTGCCATCAGTGAGATGTACCGTCCTTGGCCACAAGCACTTGTCCACGTGTCTGTAGTTAGGTAGACCTTCCCAGTAACTGCGCTGTTGAGGGCACGGGTAATGTTCTGGGACACATGCTTGTGTATGGCGGGGACGGCACACCGGAAGAAACAGTGGTGGGTGGGGACCGAGTACCGAGGGATGGCAGCCACCATGAGTTTGCGGAAAGATTCTGTCTCCATGAACCTTAAAGGCAACACTTCAAGTGCAAGCAGTATAGAAATGTGGCAGTTTAGCGCTATGGACTGAGGGTGGTTGGCTGAGTATTTGCACTTGCATTCAAAGGATTGATGGTGGTGGCTGCAAATGTGCAGCGACAGGTGCAGGGTGGGAGGCATCTTCGCATGCGCCATGGACAAGGGATTGGCATGCACGCACAACAGCAGAACAGGCAGTGGTGTCACCGGCAGACACTGTTCCTGAACCTTGGCATTTGGCCCAACTAGTCGAGTGCTTTGCTGTCATGTGCCTTAGCATGCTGGTGGTGGTCAGGCTGGTAGTTTTGCTGCCCCTGCTGATGCTGGCATGGCAGAGCCAGACTCTGGAAGACCTAAAAGTTGGACTGGCAACTTCCCTCATGTTGGTGTTCAGGGAAACAGTTGCCCGCCTTGTGTATGTGGCCACCCCACTCCTCGTTCCTGCCTGTTTTGGTGCTAAGCCTCCCTTACCCTGTGTGCTGCTGTCCTTGCTCTGCATGTCCTCCTGCCAGGTTGGATCAGTCACTATATCATCCACAACCTCGTCTTCCACTTCCGCACACTTGTCCTCCTCCTGACTTTCTGGAAATTGTGTCTCATCATCTTCCACCTCTTGTGACACTTTCCCACTGTTGCTTTCATGTGACCGTGGCCGCTCAAATATTTGGGCATTGCTACATGCAATCTCCTCTTGCCCTGCTTCAAGTGGACCGGGCGAGAGGCCCGAAACTATAAATGGAAAAGTGAACAGCTCTTCAGAGTGTCCAAGTGTGGGATCAGTTGTCTCCGGGAACTCGGCATGGTGGGAGGAAGGAGGATCAGAGTGAGGAATATGCAGTCGAGACTCATGGCTACTGAGACTTGACCGTGTGGAAGGCAGGGTGGTGGTGTTGATGGTGGCTAAGTGACTGACAGCATTATCCGCTATCCAACCAACATCTTCTTGACACTGCTCTGGGTTCAATAGTGGTGTGCTGTGGTCCCCTAGGAATTGGAACAGGAACAACTGTTAGGACATCCCAAGTCTGGTTGTTTTTTAAAGACTCTGCAGTTAATCCCAAAAAGGCCATTTGCACCACCTGCAAGGCCAGTACCAGCAGGGGTGGCAAAATGACCAGCCTGACCACCACCAGCATGATCAGGCACATGGCAGCAAAGCACCTGACTTTGTGGGCCGAAACCCAGGGTCCAGAAACAGTGTCTGCGGGTGGCACCATTGCTTGCCGCTGTTGTGCATGCAAGCCAATCCACTGTCCATGGTGCATGCGAAGATGCCTCCTGCCCTGCACCTGTCGATGCACACTCTCAAGTAGCCGCATCAGGAAGCATGTCCACGTCCTTGTCCCAGCGCAGCGTTCAGTTGTCCATACCCCAGTCCTTGGAATGCAAGCACAAATACGCAGCCAACGCCCCACAGGCCACACTACTGAATCATCACATTTCATGACTGCTTGCACTCGAAATGTTGCCTTTTAGGCTCGTGGAGATGGAAGAATTCCGCAACCTGATGGCAGTGGCCGTCCCTCAGTTCTTGGTCCCCAGCCGCCAGTATTTCTCCCGGTGTGCCGTCCCCGCATTACACAAGCACGTGTCCCACAACATTAGCAGTGCCCTAAACAACGCAGTTACCGGGAAAGTCCACCGAACCACAGACACGTGGATAAGTGTTTGAGAGCAAGGACGGTACATCTCGCTGACGGCACAGTGGGTTAACATAGAGGAAGCAGGGACCTAGTCAGACCTGGGGACGGAACACGTCCTCCCGACGCCAAAGATTGCGGGCCCTAGGTCAATCAGGGTTGCCCCCACGGTCTACAGCTCCTGCACCTCATCCTTCTCAGCCTCCTCCTCCTCTTCAGCTTCCAAGCTGGAAGCACTGCAGCACTGACTCGGCCAAGCGGCAACAGGCTGTGCTGAAGCTAATATGCCTCTGTGACAAACCGCACAATGCTGAAGAGTTGTGGACAGTTCTGAAAGAGCAGGCAGATCTATGGCTCACACCGTTGAACCTACAGCCATCGCCCATGTGCTTAATCTCGTGGTTCACCGGTTTCTCAAATTCTACCCGGAGCTTCCAGATCTGTTTGTTAAAGTACGCCGCCTGTGTGCCCATTTTAGGAAGTAACCAACAGCTTCCACCGCCCTTGCCGTGTCTCAGCAGTGTTTGCAGCTTCCGGCTCACAGACTGGTATGTGATGTTCCCACATGTTGGAACTCTACACTGCAGATGTTTGGAAGGATTTGTGAGCTGAAGAGGGCAGTTGTTGAGTACCAGCATCAACAAAGCCGTCGGTATTCAGTTCAGACTCCACACATAAGACCTCAGGAGTGGACACGGCTGTCAGACATATGTACCATCTTCCAAAACTTTGAGGACTGCACCAAGATGGTGAGCGGCGATGAAGCCATAATTAGCATCACCATCCCACTTCTCTGTCTTCTGAAACGCTCTCTGCTCACAATCAAAGAGGATGCATTGCAGGCAGAGCGCGATGAGATGGAGCAAGGAACCATACAGGGTGATTACACACAGCCCAGCCTCATCTCATCCCAATGTGGATTGGGTGACAATGAGGAAGAGGAGGAGAAAGAACAGGAGCTGGTTTCATGCGATATAGACGGTACTAACTGCACAGCTGTCATACCGTCTGTTCAGCATGGATGGCCAGAGGACAGAGAGGAGGAGGAGGAGGAGAGCATGGTCAGTCATCCTCTTGGTGAGGACACGGAAATCTTGCCTGTTAGTAGTCTGGCACGCATGGCTAAGTTTATGTTATGCTGCATTTCCCATGACCCTCACGTTCTCAAAATTTTGGGTCACAGTCATTACTGGTTGGTGACACTTCTAGACCCATGCTACAAGGAGAACTTTATATCTCTTATTCCTGAGGTGGACAGGTCTACAAAAATGGAGCTGTACCAGAAGGCCCTTGTTGCGGAACTATTAAAACAATTGCCATCTGAAAATGCTGGCGCCACAGGTCAAACTTCGTTGGACAACCAAGGAGTACAGGTGAGAGAGACACAACTTCAATCCAGCAGAGGCAGGGGAACACTGTCAAAGTTCTGGGAGAATTTTCTCAGCCCCTCCCATCGCAAAAGCCCTGAGGCGCGGGGTAATCTCACAAGAAGTGCAACGTTTGGGAAGATGCTGAGGGAGTACCTTGCCTACCGTGCCAACGTCCTCCGTGATTCCTCTGTGCCTTATAATTATTGGGTATCCAAGCTGGATACGTGGAATGAACTGGCTCTCTATGCCTTGGAGGTCCTG
Source organism: Phyllobates terribilis (assembly GCF_046119375.1). NCBI lineage: Eukaryota > Metazoa > Chordata > Amphibia > Anura > Dendrobatidae > Phyllobates > Phyllobates terribilis. The sequence goes on from NW_027362771.1 coordinate 300,898,640, forward strand.
GCCTGCCCTGTCGCCAGCGTTTTATCAAAGCGGGTTTTTAGTGCTGCTAGTGGAATTATAACTGATAAGCGCATCGGCCTGCCAACTGAAAATGCTGACAGGCTGAATCTCATAAAAATGAACAAGGGCTGGATTGGGTCAGACTTCTCAACACCACCGAATGATAGCAGCATAACAAAAACTCAAATCCAGTGTCTTTTTTTGGGAGGTGTATTCCCTTGCACCTTTTCACACCCAAACATGGGTATACGCTTCCTGATTTTGGCTATTTGCTCTTATCCTCCTCCTCCTTCTCCTCATCCTCCACCAACATATCACCAGGGTGACCATGATGCAACAGACACATAATTTTTTTAAAGGGTGTTTATGATGCCCGTAAAAAATTTTTTTTATATAGTATGTTCATGTATACCCCCCAGGGGTAAATGTTTGTCAGTCCATACACTTAGTGCATGGGCATTGCAAGTATAGGAGATCTGCTCCTTTCTAATGGGAACATTTTTTTATGAGGCCCTCCTCCACGTCTCTTCCAAGGGGCATTGGAGTGCCTCCCAATTTTAGGCATCCTTGCATTCACTGCATAGGCAAGCACAAAGGGAGACCCACTTCCTAATAATGGGAACATTGTTTTGAGGAGGCCCTCTGACCTCCACGTCTCTTCCAAGGGGCATTGGATTGGCTCCCAATTTTTGGCAACCCCAGCATTCACTGCATAGGCCAGCACTATGGGAGACCCACTTCCTAATAATAGGAAATTTTTTTCATGAGACCCTCTACGTCTCTTTCAAGGGGCATTGGAGTGCCTCCAAATTTTTGGCAACCCTTGCATTCACTGCATAGACAAACACAATGGGAGACCCACTTCCTAATAATGAGAACATTGTTTACAAGAGGCCCTCTGACCTCAAAGCCTTTTCCAAGGGGCATAGGAGTGCCTCCAAATTGTTGGCAACCCTTGCATTCACTGCATAGGCCAGCACTATGGGAGACCCACTTCCTAATAATGGAAACATTGTTTTGAGGAGGCCCTCTGACCTTCATGTCTCTTCCAAGGGGCATTGAAGTATCTCCAAATTTTTGGCAACCCTTGCATTCACTGCATAGGTCAACACTATGGAAGACCCTCTACCTAATAATGGGAACATTGATTCATGAGGACCTCTACGTCTCTTCCAAGGGGCAATGGAGTGCCTTCAAATTTTTGGCAACCCTTGCATTCACTGCAAAGTCAAACACAAAGGGAGACCCACTTCCTAATAATGAGAACATTGTTTACAGGAGGCCCTCTGACCTCCATGTCTATTCCAAGGGGCATTGAAGTGCCTCCAAATTTTTGGCAACCCTTGCATTCACTGCACAGGTCAACACTATGGGAGACCCACTTTCTAATAATGGGAACATTTTTTCATGACGCCTTCTACGTCTCTTCCAAGGGGCATTGGAGTTCATCCAAATTTTTGGCAACCCTTGCATTCATGGCATAGGCAAACACAATGGGAGACCCACTTCCTAATATTGAGAACATTGTTTATAGGAGGCCCTCGGACCTCCACGTCTCTTCCAAGGGGCATTGGAGTGTCACCAAATTTTTAGCAACCCTTGCATTCACAGCATAGGCCAGCACTATGGGAGACCCACTTCCTAATAATGGGAACATTTTTTCATGAGGCTCTCTACGTCTCTTCCAAGGGGCATTGTATTGCCTCCAAATTTTTGGCAACGCTTGCATTCACTGCATAGGCAAATACAATGGGAGACCCACTTCCTAATAATGAGAACATTGTTTTGAGGAGGCCCTCTGACCTCCACGTCTCTTTCAAGGGGCATTGGAGTGCCTCCAAATTTTTGGCAACCCTTGCATTCATGGCATAGGCAAACACAATGGGAGACCCACTTCCTAATAATGGGAACATTTTTTATGAGGCCCTCCTCCATATCTCTTCCAAGGGGCATTGGAGTGACTCCCAATTTTTGGCAGACCTTGCATTCACTGCATAGGCAAACACAATGGGAGACCCACTTCCTAATAATGGGAACATTGTTTTCATTAGGCCCTCGGACCTCCACGTCTCTTCCAAGGGGCATTGGAGTGCCTCCAAATTTTTAGCAACCCTTGCATTCACGGCATAGGCCAGCACTATGGTAGACCCATTTCCTAATAAGGGGAACATTTTTTCATGAGGCCCTCTAAGTCTCGTCCAAGGGGCATTGGAGTGCCTCCCAGTTTTTGTCAATCCTTGCTTTCACAGCATAGGCAAACACAATGGGAGACCCAATTCCTTATAATAAGAACATTGTTTTCAGTAGGCCCTCTGACCTCCATGTCTCTTCCAAGGGGCATTGGAGTGCCTCCAAATTTTTGGTAACCCTTGCATTCACTGCATAGGCAAACACAATGGGAGACCCACTTCCTAATAAATTGAACATTTTTTTATGAGGCCCTCCTCCACATCTCTTCCAAGTGGCACTGGAGTGCCTCCCAATTTTTGACAGCCCTTGCATTCACAACATAGGCAAACACAATGGGAGACCCAATTCCTAATAATGGGAACATTGTTTTCATTAGGCCCTCGGACCTCCACGTCTCTTCCAAGGGGCATTTGAGTGCCTTCAAATGTTTAGGAACCCTTGCATTCACTGCATAGGCCAGCACTATGGTAGACCCATTTCCTAATAATGGGAACATTTTTTCATGAGGCCCTCTACGTCTCTTCCAAGGGGCATTGGAGTGCCTCCCAGTTTTTGTCTACCCTTGCTTTCACAACATAGGCAAACACAATGGGAGACCCAATTCCTAATAATGAGAACATTGTTTTCAGGAGGCCCTCTGACCTCCATGTCTCTTCCAAGGGGCATTGGAGTGCCTCCAAATTTTTAGCAACCCTTGCATTCACTGCATAGGCCAGCACTATGGGAGACCAACTTCCTAACAATTGGGAATATTGTTTTGAGGAGGCCCTCTTACCTCCATATCTCTTACAAGGGGCATTGAAGAGCCTCCAAATTTTTGGCAACCCTTGCATTCACTGCATAGGTCAACACTATGGCAGTCCAACTACCTAATAAAGGGAAAAAATTTTCATGAGGCCTTCTACGTCTCTTCCAAGGGGCATTGGAGTGCCTCCAAATTTTTGGCAACCCTTGCATTCACTGCATAGGTTAACACAATGGGAGACCCATTTCCTAATAATTTGAACATTTTTTTATGAGGCCCTCCTCCACATCTCTTCCAAGTGGCACTGGAGTGCCTCCCAATTTTTGACAGCCCTTTCATTCACTGCATAGGCAAACACAATGGGAGACCCAATTCCTAATAATGGGAACATTGTTTTAAGGAGGCCCTCGGACCTCCAGGTTTCTTCCAAGGGGCATTGGAGTACCCCCAAATTTTTAATAACCCTTGCATTCACTGCATAGGCCAGCACTATGGGAGACCCACTTCCTAATCATGGGAACATTTTTTCATGAGGCCCTCTACGTTTCTTCCAAGAGGCATTGGAGTGCCTCCAAATTTTTGGCAACCCTTGCATTCACTGCATAGGCAAACACAATGGGAGAATAACTTCCTAATAATGAGAACATTGTTTATAGGAGGCCCTCGGACCTCCACGTCTCTTCCAAGGGGCATTGGAGTGCCTCCAAATTTTTGGCAACCCTTGCATTCACTGCATAGGCAAACAGAATGGGAGACACACTTCCTAACAATGGGAACATTTTTTTTATGTGGCCCTCCTCCACATCTCTTCCAAGGGGCATTGGAGTGCCTCCAAATTCTTAGCAACCCTTGCATTCACTGCATAGGCTAGCACTATGGAAGACCATTTCCTAATAATTGGAACATTTTTTCATGAGGCCTTCTACGTCTCTTCCAAGGGGCATTGGAGTGCCTCACAATTTTTGGCAACCCTTGCATTCACTGCATAGGCAAACACTATGGGAGACTCACTTCCTAATAATGGAAACATAGCTTTTAGGAGGCCTTCGGACCTCCCCGTCTCTTCCAAGGGGCATTGGAGTGCCTCCAAAGATTTGGCAACCCTTGCATTCACTGCATAGGCCAGCACTATGGGAGACCCACTTCCTAACAATGGGAATAATGTTTTGAGGAGGCCCTCTGACCTCCATATCTCTTCCAAGGGGCATTGAAGTGCATCCAAATTTTTGGCAACCTTTGCATTCACTGCATAGGTCAACACTATGGGAGACCAACTTCCTAATAATGGGAACATTTTTTCATGAGGCCTTCTACGTCTCTTCCACGGGGCATTGGAGTGCCTCCAAATTTTTGGCAACCCTTGCATTCAATGCATAGGCATACACAATGGGAGACCCACTTCCCAATAATGGGAACATTTTTTTATGAGGCCCTCCTCCACGTCTCTTCCAAGTGGCATTGTAGTGCCTCCCAATTTTTGACAGCCCTTGCATTCACTGCATAGGCCAGCACTATGGGAGACCCACTTCCTAATAATCGGAACATTTTTTCATGAGGCCCTCTACGTCTCTTCCAAGAGGCATTGGAGTGACTCCAAATTTTTGGCAACCCTTGCATTCACTGCATAGGCAAACACAATGGGAGACCCACTTACTAATATTGAGAACATTGTTTATAGGAGGCCCTCGGACCTCCACGTCTCTTCCAAGGGGCATTGGAGTGTCACCAAATTTTTAGCAACCCTTGCATTCACAGCATAGGCCAGCACTATGGGAGACCCACTTCCTAATAATGGGAACATTTTTTCATGAGGCCCTCTACGTCTCTTCCAAGGGGCATTGTAGTGCCTCCAAATTTTTGGCAACGCTTGCATTCACTGCATAGGCAAATACAATGGGAGACCCACTTCCTAATAATGAGAACATTGTTTTGAGAAGGCCCTCTGACCTCCACGTCTCTTTCAAGGGGCATTGGAGTGCCTCCAAATTTTTTGCAACCCTTGCATTCATGGCATAGGCAAACACAATGGGAGACCCACTTCTTAATAATGGGAACATTTTTTATGAGGCCCTCCTCCATATCTCTTCCAAGGGGCATTGGAGTGACTCCCAATTTTTGGCAGACCTTGCATTCACTGCATAGGCAAACACAATGGGAGACCCACTTCCTAATAATGGGATCATTGCTTTCATTAGGCCCTCGGACCTCCACGTCTCTTCCAAGGGGCATTGGAGTGCCTCCAAATTTTTAGCAAACTTGCATTCACTGCATAGGCCAGCACTATGGTAGACCCATTTCCTAATAATGGGAACATTTTTTCATGAGGCCCTCTACATCTCTTCCAAGGGGCATTGGAGTGCCTCCCAGTTTTTGTCAACCCTTGCTTTCACAGCTTAGGCAAACACAATGGGAGACCCAATTTCTAATAATGAGAACATTGTTTTCAGGAGGCCCTCTGACCTCCATGTCTCTTCCAAGGGGCATTGGAGTGCCTCCAAATTTTTGGCAACCCTTGAATTCACTGCATAGGCCAGCACTATGGTCCACCCATTTCCTAATAATGGGACCATTTTTTTATGAGGCCCTCTACGTCTCTTCCAAGGGGCATTGGAGTGCCTCCCAGTTTTTGTCAACCCTTGCTTCCACAGCATAGGCAAACACAATGGGAGACCCAATTCCTAATAATGAGAACATTGTTTTCAGGAGGCCTTCTGACCTCCACGTCTCTTCCAATGGGCATTGGAGTGCTTCCAAATTTTTGGCAACCCTTGCATTCACTGCATAGGCAAGCACTAAGACAGATCAACTTCCAAACAATGGGAATATTGTTTTGAGGAGGCCCTCTTACCTCCATATCTCTTACAAGGGGCATTGAAGTGCCTCCAAATTTTTGGCAACCTTTGCATTCACTGCATAAGTCAACACTATGGGAGACCAACTTCCTAATAAAGGGAACATTTTTTCATGAGGCCTTCTACGTCTCTTCCAAGGGGCATTGGAGTGCCTCCAAATTTTTGGCAACCCTTGCATTCACTGCATAGGCAAACACAATGGGAGACCCACTTCCTAATAAATTGAACATTTTTTTATGAGGCCCTCCTCCACATCTCTTCCAAGTGGCACTGGAGTGCCTCCCAATTTTTGACAGCCCTTGCATTCACTGCATAGGCAAACACAATGGGAGACCCAATTCCTAATAATGGGAACATTGTTTTCATTAGGCCCTCGGACCTCCACGTCTCTTCCAAGTGGCATTGGAGTGTCACCAAATTTTTAGCAACCCTTGCATTCACTGCATTGGCCAGCACTATGGGAGACTCACTTCCTAATAATGGGAACATTTTTTTATGAGGCCCTCTACGTCTCTTCCAAGGGGCATTGTAGTGCCTCCAAATTTTTGGCAACGCTTGCATTCACTGCATTGGCAAATACAATGGGAGACCCACTTCCTAATAATGAGAACATTGTTTTGAGGAGGCCCTCTGACCTCCACGTCTCTTTCAAGGGGCATTGGAGTGCCTCCAAATTTTTGGCAACCCTTGCATTCATGGCATAGGCAAACACAATGGGAGACCCACTTCCTAATAATGGGAACTTTTTTTATGAGGCCCTCCTCCATATCTCTTGCAAGGGGCACTGGAGTGACTCCCAATTTTTGGCAGACCTTGCATTCACTGCATAGGCAAACACAATGGGAGACCCACTTCCTAATAATGGGAACATTGTTTTCATTAGGCCCTCGGACCTCCACGTCTCTTCCAAGGGGCTTTGGAGTGCCTCCAAATTTTTGGCAACCCTTGCATTCACTGCATAGCCCAGCACTATGGGAGACCAACTTCCTAACAATTGGGAATATTGTTTTGAGGAGGCCCTCTTACCTCCATATCTCTTACAAGGGGCATTGAAGTGCCTCCAACTTTTTGGCAACCCTTGCATTCACTGCATAGGTCAACACTATGGGAGTCCAACTTCCTAATAAAGGGAAAAAATTTTCATGAGGCCTTCTACGTCTCTTCCAAGGGGCATTGGAGTGCCTCCAAATTTTTGGCAACCCTTGCATTCACTGCATAGGCAAACACAATGGGAGACCCACTTCCTAATAATTTGAACATTATTTTATGAGGCCCTCCTCCACGTCTCTTCCAAGTGGCATTGTAGTGCCTCCCAATTTTTGACAGCCCTTGCATTCACTGCATAGGCAAACACAATGGGAGACCCACTTCCTAGTCATGGGAACATTGTTTTCAGGAGGCCCTCGGACCTCCACTTCTCTTCCAAGGGGCATTGGAGTACCTCCAAATTTTTAGCAACCCTTGCATTCACTGCATAGGCCAGCACTATGGGAGACCCACTTCCTAATAATGGGAACATTTTTTCATGAGGCCCTCAACGTCTCTTCCAAGAGGCATTGGAGTGCCTCCAAATTTTTGGCAACCCTTGCATTCACTGCATAGGCAAACACAATGGGAGAACCACTTACTAATATTGAGAACATTGTTTATAGGAGGCCCTCGGACCTCCACGTCTCTTCCAAGGGGCATTGGAGTGTCACCAAATTTTTAGCAACCCTTGCATTCACTGCATAGGCCAGCACTATGGGAGACCCACTTCCTAATAATGGGAACATTTTTTCATGAGGCCCTCTACGTCTCTTCCAAGGGGCATTGTAGTGCCTCCAAATTTTTGGCAACGCTTGCATTCACTGCATAGGCAAATACAATGGGAGACCCACTTCCTAATAATGAGAACATTGTTTTGAGGAGGCCCTCTGACCTCCACGTCTCTTTCAAGGGGCATTGGAGTGCCTCCAAATTTTTGGCAACCCTTGCATTCATGGCATAGGCAAGCACAATGGGAGACCCACTTCCTAATAATGGGAACGTTTTTTATGAGGCCCTCCTCCATATCTCTTGCAAGGGGCATTGGAGTGACTCCCAATTTTTGGCAGACCTTGCATTCACTGCATAGGCAAACACAATGGGAGACCCACTTCCTAATAATGAGAACATTGTTTTCATTAGGCCCTCGGACCTCCACGTCTCTTCCAAGGGGCATTGGAGTGCCTCCCAATTTTTGGCAACCCTTGCATTCACTGCATAGGCCAGCACTATGGGAGACCCACTTCCTAATAATGGAAATATTGTTTTGAGGAGGCCCTCTGACCTCCATGTCTCTTCCAAGGGGCATTGAAGTGCCTCCAAATTTTTGGCAACCCTTGCATTCACTGCATAGGCAAACACAATGGGAGACCCACTTCCTAATAATGGGAACTTTTTTTATGAGGCCCTCCTCCACGTCTCTTCCAAGGGCATTGGAGTGCCTCACAATTTTTGGCAGCCTTTGCATTCACTGCATAGGCCATCACTATGGGAGACCCATTTCCCAATAATGGGAACATTTTTCATTGAGGCCCTCTACTTGTCCTCCAAGGGGCATTGGAGTGCCTCCCAATTTTTTATAGCCCTTGCATTCACTGCATAGGCAAACACAATGGGAGACCCACTTCCTAATAATGGGAACATTGTTTTGAGGAGGCCCTCTGTCCTCCATATCTCTCCCAAGGGGCATTGAAGTGCCTCCAAATTTTTTGCAACCCTTGCATTCACTGCATAGGTCAACACTGTGGGAGTCCCACTTCCTAACAATGGGAATATTTTTTCATGAGGCTTTCTACGTCTCTTCCAAGGGGCATTGGAGTGCCTCCAAATTTTTGGCAACCCTCGCATTCAATGCATAGGCAAGCACAATGGGAGACCCACTTCCTAATTGTTGGAACATTTTTTTATGAGGCCCTCCTCCACGTCTCTTCCAAGGGGCATTGGAGTGCATCCCAATTTTTGGCAACCCTTGTATTCACTGCATAGGCAAACACAATGGGAGACCCACTTCCTAATAATGGGAACATTTTTTCAGGAGGCCCTAGAACCTCCACGTCTCTTCCAAGGCTCATTGGAATGCCTCCAAATTTTTAACGACTTTTGCATTCACTTGATAGGCCAGCACTATGGGAGACCCACTTCCTAATAATGGGAACATTTTTTCATGAGGCCCTCTACGTCAGCTTCCAAGGGGCATTGGAGTGCCTCCAAATTTTTGGCAACCCTTGCATTCACTGCACAGGCAAACACAATGGGAGACCCACTTCCTAATAATGGGAACATTGTTTTCAGGAGGCCCTCCTCTAAGTCTCTTCAAATGGGTATTGAGGTGCATCCAAATTTTCAAAGTGGTATTGGGTTGCGTCCAAATTTTGCGCAGCCCTGCCACTCACTGCATATGTATAGGAGACCCACTCTTTAGTAATGGGAACAATAAAACATAGCCGGCTGTTGGCTCTCTAAGAATAGTGAGGACCAACTGCTGGCCCTTTAAGAATAGAACAGGCCGCCTGATGGCCCTATAAAAACAGACTTTGTGACTTTCAGAGTCCCTCCTTCATAAATGAAACACAATGTGTCTGTTGATGTGTCACACAAAACATGGCAAGATAATGTTGTAAAATGTTAAAATGACATTTCCTGGTGAATGCGTTTGTCTTGGTTGAAAGCAATTCAAAAGTGCAAAAACGCATCAAAAACGTTACGTGTGAACATAGCCCAAGTTGTGGAGGAGTATTTTTGTTTTTGGTTATTTATTTTGCCTTATATACAAGTCATTACCCTGGAAAGGATGTTCCTTAACATATTTCCCAGGAAAATCCATTTTGGTTTTGTTTTGGTATGTTTTATTGTGAGTCCGTAAAAGTGGGGTAATACCTCTGACAACGTTGTTGACAGAAGCGACCTGGGAGTCAGAAATGCTTCCAGGGGTCTTCCCCATGCTGTCCCCATGTCATTTGAGCACTGTTCCCATCGATTTGGGCAATTTTTAGGCCCTCTGCAGACCACCGGGGAGAGCTGTCTGAAAAATGCTCGAGTTTCCTATAGACTTATATTGGACTTGTTGCTTGGGTCGAGCACCCGAGTATTCCAATGTGCTCGCCCTGAGCATCGAGCACCCGAGCATTTTAGTGCTCGCTCATCACTACTCACTATGCATGTCACCTTGCTAGGTTGCGTCAGTGACTTCTTTCTCCACCACCTCGTCTTTCACGTATGCACCCTGGTCTTCCTCCTGACTTGCTGGCAATTGTGTCTCATCATCATCATCCACCTCTTGCGACAGTAATTGCACTTTCCCATCGTCACCTTCGTGTGACTGTGGCTGCTCAAATACTTGGGCATCGCTACATGTGATCTCCTCTTGCCCTGCTTGAAGTGGGCCAGGCGAGAGACCCGAATCTGTAATTGGAAAATTGAACAGCTCTTTGGAGTGTCCAAGTGTGGGATCAGTTGTCTTCGGCACTCGGCATGGTGGGAGGAAGGGGGATCAGGGTGAGGAATATGTGGTCCAGACTCATGGCTACTGAGACTTAACCGTGTGGAAGACAGGGTGGTGGTGGTGCTAAACTGACTGGAAGCATTATCTGCTATCTAAACAACAACCTTTTCACAGTGCTCTGGCTTCAAGAGTTGTGTTCTGTAACCCCCTATTAATTGGGAGAGGAAGGTAGTTTGACATGATTTGGATGTTTGTTGTACTCCCTCAGCAGGCACAGTTTCATCTTGCCCACAGCCTCAGCCTCTGCGTGAACCATCACCATCATGTCCACTTCCACGTCCAATGCCACGTACCTTGCTCATTTTAAATGGAGTGTAATATTTAGCTTGCTCAAAAAATGTGACGATTATTACTGCAGTAATATCAGATCACATCTGATGACCACGGTTTTAGGCAGTGGCCTTAAATATGTGGTATTGGTCATCGACCAAGTACGAATAGGTTGAACAACACACAGCTGGCAGACGTTGGCTGGAGTGTAATATTTGGCACGCTCCAAAAAATGTGCCGATTATAACCGTAGTAATATTTGATCACGTCTGATGACCGTGGTTTTACGCAGTAGCCTTACAGATGTGGTATTGATCAGCAGCCAAGTGTGAATAGATTGAACAGCACACAACTGGCAGACTTGAAATGGAGTGTAATATTTGGCACACGCCAAAAAATGTGACAATTATTACTGTAGTAATATCGTATCACGTCTGATGACCACGGTTTTAGGCAGTGGCGTTATAGATGTAAATAATCAGGATTTAGAGCAAAAGAAAATTAGCCCTATGGATATCTGTAACAGCAGCAGACAGAACATGCAATGGACCCTATTCTGCTGTATACAGTGTCCACAAACTCTGCCTGCCTAACTCCTGCTAACTCCTGCTATCACCAGTAATATATGCAGCTGGATTAGTCCTTAGAAGGACTGTTAGTCCAGATGTGTATAGATAGCTGTGGAATACCTAATACCTGACTAATAAACCGCCAATTGTCTCTTTAACTCAGAAGCACCTCTCCTTACTCTGCCTGTCTGAAGGGTAGACTGTGACGAGCTTAGGGTAACCAGGTCTATATAGACCCGATGACGCTATGGTGCCAGCCAATCACTGTTATGCCACAAAGAACATGGCTGCAGCATTACAGTGAGAGACAATCCCTGCATGTTTATTCACTGTTATAACAGCACCAAACATGCGGGATGGGGACTCAAGCTCCTGCCTGAGCCTCCCGGAAGCGCTCACTGAGCATCTCGAGCAGTGAGATGCTTGAGTGAGTACAGAGCAGGAGCGAGCACGCTCGCTCATCACTAGTGCTTACTGAAAGCTTGATAATGACTCTTGGCAATGTTAGAACTCCATTGATTCTCACTGTTGGAGGAGTAGCAGCTCCCACATTCAGCTCAGTCCATCAGGGGTTTTGAGCAGCCTTCTTACTGTCTTGTTTGGCTTGGTTGGAATGCTGATTAGCTGTTTCCTCACCTCAGATGATGTCTTTGGTGAGAGCCGACAACTGCACCATTGGATTAAATTTGTAGAGGTTTACAGGTGTATCACTTAAGTTTATGAGGCGAACTGTCACTCTTTCGTTGGAGACAATTACAATGCTGCGAGCAGTTTTTACTAATGGCTGTCCTTCATCTAGTGGAATGGGTTCAAGGAGAGCCTAACAGTCTTGATTTTCAACACCTGGCTGAGCATACTACCATACCATGATCTATGAACTAGGCTGTAAATTTACCAGTCGAGTGTCTCTGATGGGACGTGGAAAAATTTGGCTTTGCTATTTGAAAACATCTGCTGGACGGCAATCACATGCATAGCATGTTGAATAGTCCGCTGATCACAAGATGTAGTTGAAAGGAGAGAGGCATGCAAGGCAGTCGACACTTCTGGAAAACAATTTCTAAGAACATTCATGCCTACAACAATTACAGCAAAACCATCAACTTCTACATCAGTTAAAATGACACCCTGTCTTGAGATCTTACTGTCCCCAAGCTGAGTGGTGAGCTCCGAGTATTCCTGTTGAGGGATAGATTGACCATTATTGTCTATATTGTTCATCCAGACATTTGGAGGGTTATTTAAGTCAATAAAGTCCCAATGTTCAAGATATGCCAGCTTTTGTTAAGTAGTTACCTGTAAGCCAGTGTTGACAAGAGCTTCCAGAGGGGCACCGTTTACAAGGACAGTTATGGGCGAGATGAAGTGGGGCACCCACATTGATTCTCCGTCGGGACATTTCCTTCCTCCTCCTAGGGGGTGGTCCTCAGCCTCGGGTGTGGCCTGTTTAACTGATAGCACTGGGCCTTTTTGTATCCATACCTTTCGGCATTGCTGACAACAAGGTCTCCTACAGTAAGCAGCTTTGTCTGGAGGTAGACATCTGGGTGGAGGCTCAGGAGAGAGAGTTCTGTTCTGGGAGCATGAAGGAGAATCATCAGGTTTTTGATCTGCTGAGATAATTGCTCGAGTCCTCTGGCAATGTCATTTACATAGGCCTCAAGCGATGCCTTGGAGTCCGCAGCAGGAGTCTGCACAGCTTGTATAGCCTGCATGGTACCTGTCAATGTCATCAGGAAAAATGGAAGAATACCAGGAATAGACCAAACTAAGGGAGTAAAAGTGCCAGAGTAACTCTGAGAATGTTCATTTCCCAGGACACAGATGGCTAGGTTCTTGAAGTCTGTGATGCTGGGATGTTGGGGAGCAAGCATGCAGCATTGACTTTGCAACAGTTTAGAACCCGCACCCTCTGTGAAGCGGTTTTTCTGGATTTTGTCAGAGTTCACGCTTTCACAGGTGTCAACCTGTAGCACAGCAGAGAAAGCCTCTTGGAGGAAAAGAGCATAGTCCTATAAGGTATCACCAGGCTAATGTCTGGCATAGAATCTCATTTTGACCAGGGAGATTGATGTAACATCAAATACATCCTTCAGTTTCACAATGATTTGCTGAGGTGTTTTATCTCTGATGGGAGGTAGGATCGGATTTCTCTGGCAGGCGCACTCTCAAGCTGACCTAGCAGGATCTGCATTTGCTGTTCTGAAGAGAGGAGGTAAAACACAAAAAGAGACAGCAATTTTTCACAGAAGTCCTTGAAGGTGTGTGGCTCTCTCTTGCAGCGTGGCAACCAGGGTGCTCCAGGATAAAATGGGACAGAAAAGGGTTTGTTGCATGCTATGGGCACAGAAGAGCTGCCAGCAACAGCATGGCTGTTGTCACTGGGGTCACTCATGATGTACATACAGGGATGGCAACTCCCAATTGGACAGTGTCTCTGATAAACAATGGGTACGGAAAATATTCAGACCCTTTTACATTTTTCACTCTTTGTTTCATTGCAGCCATTTGGTAAATTCTAAAAAGTTAATTTTTTTTCTGATTAACCCCTTTCTGGCCCAGGGTGTACTAATATGTATCTGTGCCCTGGGCCTTATGGGCCTGATGCGCATTAGTACGCTCTGGCGATTTCTCCCGCGCACAAGCGGTGCGAGCGAGATCGCTGCCGGGTGTCAGCTGATTGTTACAGCTGACACCCGATGCTATGTGCAGGAAGCGGTCCTGCACCACTCCCTGCATATTAACCCCCGAAATGCTGTGACCGAAATCAATTGCAGCATTCCGGTGGCAAGAGGAAGTAAGCGCTATACTTACCTTCTCTGCCGGCGTCCCGCTGCATCTGAGTCCGGTCCCTGATGTTGCCATGGTGAGCCGATGTCCTCATGACAACATCCGGGTCACCAGGAGGCAGGAAGTTGCTTTGGTCATGCGCAGTGAACGAACAAAGTAACTTCTCCCTGTGCAGCACTGACAGGCGGCATAGCACAGGGATGGTTCTGCATTCCTGTGCTATGCAGCCAATCAGGCTGCAAAAGTGAAATTCCCATAGTGGGACAAAGTGTAAAAGTAATAAAAATGTCAGAAAGTGAAAAAAAAATGTTAAAAAAAAATTGTAAAAATATAAAAAGAAATGAAAAAAATAATAATAAAAAACTAAAAATACATTGTACCCATAAATAAATAGTCTTATGAAAAAAAAAATAAAAAAATAAACCAATAAAAGTACACATATTTGGTATCGTCGCTTCCAGAACGACCTGGCCTATAAAATTCTCCCACTAGTTAACCCCTTCAGTGAACACGGTAAAAAAATAAATAAAAACGAAACCTAAAACCATATTTTATCATCATCGAATGTAAATAAAAATTGTACCGCAAAAAACAAGCTGCCATACTGCTCCAACAACCAAAAAATAAAAAAGTTATAGCTCTCAGAATAAAGCGATGCAAAAGCAATTCTTTTTTCTAAAAATTAGTTTTTACTGTGTAAAATCGCCAAAACATAAAAAAATATTTAAATGTGGTACCGCTGTAAACGTACTGACCCGAAGAATAAAGCTGCCTTATCAATTTTTCCATACGCAGAACAGCATAAAAAAAACAAAAAAACAATTCCTGAATTATTGTTTTTTGTTTATTCTGCCCTCTAAAAATCAGAATAGAAAGCGATCAAAAAATGTCACATGCCCGAAAATGGTACCAATAAAAACATCAACTTGTCCCGCTAAAAACAAACTGTCACATGACTCTGTCGGCCGAAATATGGAAAAATTATAGCTCTCAAAATATGGCGATGCATAAACTAGTCTTTGCAAAAAAAATGCATCTTTTAGTGTGTGACAGCTGTCAATCATAAAAACCAATATGAATCTGGCATCGCTGTAATTGCACCAACCCAAAGAATAAAGACGTCTAATCATTTATACCGCACGAGGAACAGCGTAAAAAATAAACTTTATGGTTAGGGTTGTGCTAGGGTTTGTGTTAGGGTTGGGCTAGGGTTAGGGTTGGGCTAGGGTTAGGGTTGTGGTAGGGTTAGGGTTGGGCTAGGGTTAGGGTTGTGCTAGGGTTAGGGTTGTGCTAGGGTTAGGCTAAGGTTAGGGTTAGGCTAGGGTTAGGCTAAGGTTAGGGTTAGGTTAGGGTTGGGCTAGAGTTAGAGTTGTGCAAGGGTTGGGCTAGGGTTAGGGTTGGGCTAAGGTTGGGGTTGGGATTTTTTTAGAAGTAAAGAAAAAAAAATGACGACAATAATGTTGAGCGCAAGTGCTCGTTACTTGAGTTTGCATTGGGTGCTCGGGTATGCACCGAATATAGCGGGTGCTTGAGTGATATGCTCGAGTCTCCGCCCCAAATGTTTTGCAGCTGTTATATTATACTGTTACTGTTTTTACTATTATTTTATAACAGCCAAAAAAACCTCACGGGGATTGCCTGCCATGCACGAGCGATCCCCTCATGTTTTTTTTAGGTGTCTAATAACCATCAAACATGCGGGGCGGGGACTCGAGCAGGTCACTTGAGTGCATACCCAAGCACCCGATGCAAACTCAAATAGCGAGCACTTGCACTAATGTTATCAAATTCTGTGTTGTACCTCTGGGTTCAAAATGTTCACTATATCCCTTGATAAAATCATGGAGGAGTGGAGTTTCCAAAATGGAGTCACTGGGGGGAGTGGGCTGATTTCCACTATTTAGACACATCAGGGACTCCCCAAACGCAACATGGGGTCCGCTAATTATTCAAGCAAATTTTACATTCAAAAAGTCAAATGGCGCTTCTTCCCTTCCGAACCCTGCCGTGGTTTTCCCCCACATATGGGGTATCGGCTTACTCAGGAGAAATTGTACAACAAATTACATGGTGCAATTTCTCCTGTTATCCTTGTGAAAATGCAAAATTGGGGGCTGAAAAACATTTTTGTTGGAAAAATGTGAAAATTTTATTTTTACGGCTCATTGTTATAAACTTCTGTGAAGCACCTGGGTGTTCAAGGTGCTCACCACACATCTAGATAAGTACCCTGGGGGGTCTAGTTTCCAAAATGGTGTCACTTGTGGGGGGTTTCCACTGTTTAGGCACATCAGGGGCTCCCCAAACGCAACATGGTGTCCGCTAATTATTCAATCAAATTTAACATTCAAAAAGTGAAATGGCGCTCCTTCCCTTCTGAACCCTGCCGTTCGCTCAAACAGTGGTTTTCCCCCACATGTTGGGTATCGCCTTACTCAGAAGAAATTTCTCAGCAAATTTCATGATGCAATTTCTCCTGTTACCCTTGTGAAATTGCAAAATTGGGGGCTGAAAAACATTTTTGTTGGAAAAATGTGGAAAAATTTTTTTTACGGCTTAATGTTATAAACTTCTGTGAAGCACCTGGGGGTTCAAGGTGCTCACCACACACCTAGATAAGTTCCCTGGTGGGTCTAGTTTCCAAAATGGTGTCACTCGAGGGGGGTTTCCACTGTTTAGGCACATCAGGGGCTCCCCAAACGCAACATGATGTCTGCTAATTATTCAAGCAAATTTAACATTCAAAAAGTCAAATGGCGCTCCTTCCATTCCGATCCCAGCCGTTCGCTCAAACAGTGGTTTTCCCCCACATGTTGGGTATCGGCTTACTCAGAAGAAATTTCTCAGCAAGTTTCATGATGCAATTTCTCCTGTTACCCTTGTAAAATTGCAAAATTGGGGGCTGAAAAACATTTTTGTTGGAAAAATGTGAAAAATTTTTTTTTACGGCTTAATGTTATAAACTTCTGTGAAGCACCTGGGGGTTCAAGGTGCTCACCACACACCTAGATAAGTTCCCTGGTGGGTCTAGTTTCCAAAATGGTGTCACTCGTGGGGGGCTTCCACTGTTTAGGCACATCAGGGGCTCCCCAAACGCAACATGATGTCTGCTAATTATTCAAGCAAATTTAACATTCAAAAAGTCAAATGGCGCTCCTTCCATTCCGATCCCAGCCGTGCGCCCAAACAGTGTGGGGTATGTGCGTGCTCATAGGAAATTGCAGAACAAATTTTGGGGTCCATTTTTTTCCTGTTAAAATAAAAAAATTTGGGTCTAAAGTAACATTTTTGTGAAAAAAAGATAAATGTTCATTTTTTTTTTCCACATTCCAAAAATTCCTGTGAAGCACCTGAAGGGTTATTAAACTTCTTGAATGTGGTTTTGAGCACCTTGAGGGGTGCAGTTTTTAGAATGGTGTCACTTTTGGGTATTTTCTGTCATAAAGGCCCCTTAAAGTCACGTCAAATGTGATGTGGTCTCTAAAAAAATGGTTTTGTAAATTTTGTTGTAAAAATGAGAAATCGCTGGTCAACTTTTAACCCTTATAGCTACCTACTAAAAAAAAAAATGATTTCGGAGAAATTTTACCACTATCATGAAGTACAATATGTCATGAAAAAACAATCTCAGAATCAGCAGGATCCGTTGAAGCGTTCCAGAGTAATTACGTGCAATTAACGTGCGAACCACCCTTGGGAGTAAACTGGTTAAAGTACACACTGCACCCCATCTTGACTGAAAAAAACTGAAATGTAGAAATTTTTGCAAATTTATTAAAAAAGAAAAACTGAAATATCACATGGTTATAAGTATTCAGACCATTTGCTCAGACACTCATATTTAAGTCACATGCTGTCCATTACCTTGTGATCCTCCTTGAGATGGTTACACTCCTTCATTGGAGTCAAGCTGTGTTTAATTAAACTGATAGGACTTGATTTGGAAAGGCACGTGACTCGCCTCCTGGGCCGTGGGGTACCCGGAACCGGGCTTTAGTGCGATGATGGGGGTAGTAAGGCAGACCGCTGAGGCTGATGTTGGTGTGCAGCACAGGGATAGGATAACTCCCCACGGGAAGAGTGCAGCCTCAGGGCAGTGTAATAGGATGCTGGGGGTAATGGTGCAGGCCGCAAAAATAAGGGTTCAGAGTCTGCTTAGTTAGTACTAATGACCCAACAGGAGTACAAGGTAGGAATGGGCCTGGGTGTCTGAGAGCATTCGGGCAAGCCCCACTGGTTAGGGTGAGTGGGTAGGCCTACCGTTCTCTCTCTGCCCTTGCTGACTATCCCCCTTTTCGTGGTGTGATAGCCCACGTCCCTGAGCTGGCCGTGTACTACACCGGTATGGCTTGCGACTCGGGTCTAAGGCACCTGTTGCTTCTCCGTGCTGTACCGGTCCCTCTGTGTGGTGGAGCCTCCAGGCTTCTTAGGCCAAGGGTCATGAAATCCCTCGCGGGTTGGTTCTCTGCTGCTGGGCTTACAACCCTAACAGCCTCGGACCCCAATGTCCGGTAGTGTAGTTCTCTCAGCCAGGACCGGCTCTCGTCGCCTCTGTCCCTGGCTTGCAGCTTCTCCTCTGCCTCACAGACTCCTTGGCTACAGCTGAACTGTCCATCCTTCTCTGGGACTAGTCTCAGTCCTGAGCTAGGTCGTCCAGTTCTCTCTAACCCTGCCCTCAGTTCCAGCTTTTATAGGGGCCGCCTGCTCCCCCTACTGGCCTGGGACAGGAGGTGCTGTATGCTAATTGTCCCTGACCAGGGAACCTCCCTCCTGCTCTCAGACACAGCCTTTAATATTTGTTGCATCCAGGCCTGGGGTGACACATTCCCCCCTAGTAAATTTTAGTACTCCGGGACTAAACAAGAAACACAAATACAGGGTATAAATGCATGACCAAAACACAACAGGGAAAGAAATAACAAACAACACCACTTATTGAGTTCTTTAGGTCACAGTGTGGTCTGTGACCGGGTGTCCATTTCACCAACAAAAGAAGAGGGTCACAGTATGATCCGTGACCGGGTGTCCATTTCACCCCATAAGGCAAAGTTTTTGAGCGAGGTGGGGACCTGTCCCTATAAACCCCAAGTTCCTGGCCTTGGGCGTGGTGGCAAGGCTGAGCTACCTACTTTGGACCACAAGGAGGCCACGCCGGATAGGTTTTTCTTCCGTGGTCGTCTTCGAAAGAGGGCACCAAGTGCAACTATCTACATGGTAGTTCCGGTTATTCACTGTCCATAACCTGTCAGTCCATTACATCTAGGAAACCTGGAGAAACATTATTAGTAACCAGGGTACAAACATAACACATTAAATATGCACATTATACATTTAGATCTTCCAGAGAGCTGGTATTTGACCCCTAGTGCTCTGGGTTGACCTCCGTAACCCACTGTCTGGTGGTGGTCTAACCTGGCTTTCCCCACTAGTATTAAGGGTACAGCTACTAGCTAGGCTTACAGGCAAGGCAGGCAGCTGTCTGCGGGTTCTTTGGCTTACCATAGGCATGGCAGGCTTACTGTCAGCAGAGGGTTGATTCTCCTGGGCTGCTGGCATGGGTTCTTCTGCCTCTGGGGCTGCTTGTTCTTCTTGTTCTTCTGTAGGCTCCTGCTGGGTAGGCTGAAGGAAGTGTAGGACGGGTACCACTATGGCATTGTTTATCCGAGAGTCCAGGTCCGGGGGAACTCTCCGAGAACTGTGCTGATCATTTCTTCCTTGTCCTCTGCGGGTTCAAGGTCATCTTGATCTTCACATGGACTCTGTAGTTGCTCGGGGTACCGTTTTAGGTGGTCTCTGGAGACGGTGCTAGTGGTTTCTCCTCCATCCTTGGTAATCACACATACCTTCGGGTTGTTGTGGTCGGACTGCAGTACTGTGTACGGGTCTCTCTCCCACAGGTCGTCCAGCTTGTGAAGCCTTCTCTTCCACTTCAGGACCTGCTCACCAGGTTCCAGGGGACCAGCAGGGGCGTGTTGGTTGAAGAGCCTCTCTTGCTTTTCTCTCGCTTGAGCCAGACTCCTCTTCACACTCTCCTGTACCTTCTTGTACTGTAGCCGCCGTTCCGTATCCCAGTCCGCATCTGGGGAGGTGTCCTCGGGTGTCAGGACTCCCATCTCCATGTCTATCGGCAGCTTAACTGGTCTTGCTCGCATCAGGTAAGCCGGGGTGCAGTTGGTAGCATTCACCGGGATATGGTTGTACAAGTCTACCAGGTCTGGCAGCTTTTCTGGCCACAGGCTACGTTCCTCCAGGGGCAACGTCTTGAGGAGATCAATGACGATATTGTTCATTTTCTCACATAGCCCGTTGGTTTGCGGGTGGTAAGGCGTTGTCCGAATCTTCCTACAGCCGTAGAGGTTGCAGAACTCCTGGAATACTTCCGCCTCAAACGTTGGACCTTGATCTGTCAAGACCTGTTCCGGATACCCGTGTGGACAGCAGAAGTGTTGTTGGAAGGCTCTGGCCGCTGTTTGGGCTGTCAAGTCTTTAACCGGGACCACCACCAAGAACCGGAAGTAATGGTCCACCATTGTCAGGGCATAGACGTAGCCCGACCGGCTTGGAGACAGTTTCACATGGTCCAGAGCTACCAGCTCAAGACGCTGCCTGGTGACGATGGGCATCAAGGGTGTCTTCTGGCTGGTACGGTCCTTCCTTCGGAGGTGGCATGGGCCGCAGTCCCTGCTCCACTTCTCTATGGCCCCTCTCATACCGATCCAGTAGAACTGCTCTCTCAGCAGGAACTCCAGTTTCTTCCACCCGAAGTGTCCCGCTCTGTCATGGTAGGCCTCCAGGACCATTGCTGCATCTCGCCTTGGGACCACTATCTGCCAGGTCAGCTCGTGCGTCCAGTGGTTGACAAGCCTTCTGCACAGCTTGCCCTCGTAGAGGAATAGCCTGCTTTTCTCCTTCCATAACTGCTTGGCTTCCTCTGGAGCGTCCGGGCCAGGGCTAGCATCTGCCTGGGTTAACAGGTCTTTCACCAGGCGAACTGCAGGGTCACTATCTTGCATTTCAGCCCAGCCGTGGTGGGGTAAGGGGTTGAACATGATGGTGGTTAGGTCTTTGTCTCTTACCCGGTGAGAATACTGAGTGGCCCCACACCGGTGGAACGCCGGGAGCTCTACTTCCTCCAGCTCTTCTGAGTATTCTTTTCCTTCAGGTAGGTGGGGCATTCTTGATAGGGCGTCTGCATTGGCGCTGGTTCTGCCTGCCCTGTATTTGATGGTGAAGTCATAATTGGATAGCCGGGCCATCCACCGCTGTTCTAGGGCACCTAGTCTTGCATTGTCCAGGTGTGTCAATGGGTTGTTGTCCGTGTACACAGTGAACTTTGCGGAGGCCAGGTAATGCTTAAACCGTTCTGTGACGGCCCACACCGCTGCCAAGAATTTTAGCTTGAAGGAGCTGTAATTCTCCGGGTTTCTTTCAGTGGGCCTCAGCTTCCGGCTGGCATACGCGATCACCCTTTCTCTGCCCTGTTGGTTTTGTGACAGTACGGCTCCCAGCCCCACATTACTGGCGTCTGTGTGGAGGATAAAAGGCTGGCCATAATCGGGGTTGGCCAGGATCTCATCCCCCGTGAGGGCCATCTTCAACTGGCGGAAGGACTCCTCTTCCGGCTTGTCCCACTTGAAGGGTGGCTTTTGACTTCTGGATTTGGATTGACTTATCAGGAGGTCCTGCATTGGAGCTGCCATCTTAGTGAACCCGGGGATGAACCTTCGGTAGTAGCCTACCGTACCGAGGAACTGCCTCACTTCTTTGATGTTTGAGGGGCTTGGCCAGCTCTTGATTACTGTGACCTTGTCGGGGTCGGGGGCTACTCCCTCTGCACTCACTACGTGCCCTAGGTACTGGACCTTCGGTTTCAACAGGTGACACTTTGATGGTTTCACCTTCAGGCCATAGCCTGCCAGGGCTTCGAACACCTCTGCCATGAGTTTTAGATGGTCCTCGTAGGTCTTCGAATAGACGATCACATCGTCCAGGTAAAGTAGGACCGTCTCGAAGTTTCGGTGCCCTAGACAGCATTCCATCAGCCTCTAGAAAGTCCCTGGCGCGTTGCAGAGCCCGAAGGGCATACAGTTGAATTCGCTCAATCCCATCGGGGAGGTGAAGGCGGTCTTCTCCTTGTCAGCCTCTGCCACAGGAACCTGCCAGTACCCGCTAGTAAGGTCCAAAGTAGAGAAGAAGTTAGCTGATTTTAGGGCTGCTAAAGACTCCTCTATCCTAGGTAACGGGTACGCGTCTTTATGGGTGATACAATTGATTTGTCTATAGTCCACGCACATTCTCATGGTACCGTCTTTCTTTTTTACCAGAACCAAGGGGGCTGCCCAGGGGCTACAGCTATCTCTAATGAACCCCGCTTCTTTCATTTCTCTCAGCATGCCCTTTGCGTTCTGATAATGTGCAGGGGGTACAGGTCTGTGTCTCTCTTTTATTGGTGGGTGGCTCCCCGTGGGGATGTGGTGTTCCACTCCCTTTACTCGGCCGAAGTCTAGCGGGTGCTTACTAAAAATTCTCTCGTACTCCTGAACCACCCGGTAGACTCCTTTTTTTTGGTGCAGGGGAGTGGAGTCAGCACCCACATGGAGTTTCTGGCACCAGTCCTCCTTGTGTTTCTTGGCGCCATTACCCTCCACCGGGGGAGATGGAGGCAAGGGTTCCACGACCCTGATAGCATTGTGTTCAACGGCAAACAATTTGGCTAGTGTAGCGTACCGGGGCAAGTGTACTTCCCTTTCCCCGATGTTTAAGTTCCGGTCGGGCACCCTCCCATGGCGGACATCAACCACCCCCCTGGCTGTCAAAATGGTGGGCCTGCTGTCTGAGTACACGGGTTCTACCATGGCTTGGTAGTCTCTCCCTCTTAACCCGATTGCAGTCCGACACCAGATCATCATTTCACTTTTGGGAGGCATGGCAATGGGGAACGGGTCGCTCATCCTCACGCTACTGATCTCACCACCAGACAGTTCTACCTGTTGTCGTCTCATCAGGGCTCTTATCTCTTTCTGGAGGACCCTCTGTTGGCTGGAGCTCGCATTCATCGCCACCTGCTGCAAAATCACAATTACTTCTGAAAGACAGTTTTCAATCACATTAGTACCCAAGGTTATTTTAGGGTGACTTTCACGACGGTCAATGTCCACAATGATCACTCCCTGTGCTGGCAGTTCCACCTTACCAATCTTGATGGTCATCTCTCTGAACCCCACCTGCAGCACGGGCTGGCCATTGCTGGCGATGATGCTCAAGTCACTGTCTGGATAACGGGTTATATCCGCGTCACTCCAGTACCGCTTGAAAAGTACGTAGGGGATGGTAGTCACTTGGGACCCGGTGTCCAGCAGTGCACTCATGGGGATAGCGTCCAGCACTACGGGTAAGACCGGGCATCCCCCCACATATTTATCACGCCAATTAGACGGGCCTGATGACCTTATGCCTGGGGGTTGGCCCTCTGCCCCAGGTCGGACCCATTTAAAGTACAGTACCTTGCTATGTGTCCTGGCTGACTGCAACGGTGGCAAATCGGCTCTCCATCCTCAGTGTAACAGTCGGCGGGCCTCCCTCTGAACAACGGGATCCTCCTCTGTCGACGCCATTGGACATCCTCCGGACTGGAAGCCAGCTTGATTGGTCTTGACGGTTCCACCTGCAACAACTGTACGGTCCTGGTCAGTGCAGCCACTCTTTGTTCGCTCCTGGACTTGATGGTGCAGGTTTGCAGGCTGGGATGGATTTAGGGCCTGTGCATCAGTCCCCACAAGGTCTGCGGGGTAGGGCACCGCCCCCTGGTGGTAAGTGATGGCAGGGCGCCGGAAAGATACAGCGCCACCTGGTGAGGGTTCTCGAAGCGCCCGTAAGGCCCTATCCTTGAACTGCGCAAAAGTCTGATCGAGGTTCTGTAGGGCCATAAGTCGCAGCTGGGTTCTGTGGGCGCTGGTCAGCAGACCTTCTATGAACTGGTCAGTCAACAGTTTATCAGTGTCCTGCATGCTGCCAGGGTCAGCTTGCTTTATTGCTCCCAGAGCTTCTTGCAGGTTCAAGGCATAGTCTCTGATACAATCTTGGGCTCGCTGCTTACAGCCATAGATCCGCATTTTGATCTCTGCTGAGGTACGGGTGTCAAAGGTACTCCGCAGCCGGGTCAGAATGTCCCTTACAGTACTTTTCTCCTAATCTGACCATGATTTCACTTCCCGCTGGGCTGCACCGGTTAGCTGCCCCGTCAGAATGCTTACTTTCTGTTCTTCTGTCAGGGGATAAACTTTAAATAAACTGTGCAGTCTTTCTTTAAAGTCAGTTAAGGTATGGGATTCCCCTGAGTATTGGGGCAGCCAGGCCGCTCCGGGGATGTAGGGCATGGAGAACGGCATCACCGCTGTTGCAGCCACGCTGGTGGAAGAAGGTCCCTCCGCGTCCGTCATCTTCCTCCCCCCCTAGTTAAGTGCGGCCTACCTTCCGTTGATCCTCTTCCGTAGGCCGCGGCTCCGCTGGTGCTGCTCCGGGCGAGGACCTTGCGTCGCGTCCTGGTGACGTCAGCGTCGCTCTCTCTCCTTCCAGGACCTTGCGCAGCGTCGGTGCGTAGGGCGGGGCTTCAGGTCTCATGCGGTTTGGGCGTCCATGCCCCTCTTCTTCCCGCACGGTGTCCCGAAGATGGCGCCCGATGGCGGGAACACGGCTGAAGATGGCGGGAAACGGCTGAAGATGGCGGGAAACGGCTCCGGATGGCGAGAAACTTTACTCAGGTAAGTATAAAGTCTTTTTTCAGGCACGCAATACCTGTTTGTGGCGGGTTGGTCACAATCCTGCCGACTACGCCAAAGCTGACTCGCTTCCTGGGCCGTGGGGTACCTGGAACCGGGCTTTAGTGCGATGATGGGGGTAGTAGTGGCAACCCGATCCCGTGGCTCAGGGTGGTCAGACCAAATGCTGTGGCAGTCTATTTGTAGGGTTTTGAATGTCCGACTACGCCACCCGTGGATTACGGTCAGGGATGACCGTCGCTGCAAGGCAGACCACTGAGGCTGATGTTGGTGTGCAGCACAGGGATAGGATGACTCCCCACGGGAAGAGTGTAGCCTCAGGGCAGTGTAATAGGATGCTGGGGGTAATGGTGCAGGCCGCAATAATAAGGGTTCAGAGTCTGCTTCAAACAGTCCAGGGTCTTTATTGTAGTTAGTACTAATGACCCAACAGGAGTACAAGGTAGGAATGGGCTTGGGTGTCTGAGAGCATTCGGGCAAGCCCCACTGGTCAGGGTGAGTGGGTAGGCCTACCGTTATCTCTCTGCCCTTGCTGACTATCCCCCTTTTTGTGGTGTGATAGCCCACGTCCCTGAGCTGGCCATGTACTACGCCTGTATGGCTTGCGACTCGGGCCTAAGGTACCTGTTGCTTCTCCGTGCTGTACCGGTCCCTCTGTGTGGTGGAGCCTCCAGGCTTCTTAGGCCAAGGGACCTGAAATCCCTCGCGGGTTGTTTCTCTGCTGCTGGGCTTACAACCCTGACAGCCTCGGACCTCAATGTCCGGTAGTGTAGTTCTCTCAGCCAGGACTGGCTCTCGTCGCCTCTGTCCCTGGCTTGCAGCTTCTCCTCTGCCTCACAGACTCCTTGGCTACAGCTGAACTGTCCCTCCTTCTCTGGGACTAGTCTCAGTCCTGAGCTAGGTTGTCCAGTTTTCTCTAACCCTGCCCTCAGTTCCAGTTTTTATAGGGGCCGCCTGCTCCCCCTACTGGCCTGGGACAGGAGGTGCTGTATGCTAATTGTCCCTGACCAGGGAACCTCCCTCCTGCTCTCAGACACAGCCTTTAATATTTGTGGCATCCAGGCCTGGGGTGGCACACACGCACCTGTCTATATAAGATCTCACAGTTCACAGTGCATGTCAGACCAAATGAGAATCATGAGCTCAAAAGAACTGCCCAAGGAGCTCAAAGACAGAATTGTGGCAAGGCACAGATCTGGCCAAGGTTACAAAAGAATTTCTGCATTACTCAAGGTTCCTAAGAGTACAGTGGCCTCCATAATCCTTAAATGGAAGAAGTTTGGGACCATGAGAAGTCTTCCTAGACCTGGCCATCCAGCCAAACTGAGCAATATTGGGAGAAGAGCCTTGGTGAGAGAGGTAAAGAAGAACCCCAAGATCACTGAGGCTGAGCTCCAGAGATGCAGTAGGGAGATGGGAGAAAGTTCCACAAGGTCAACTATCACTGCAGACCTCCACCAGTTGGGCCTTTATGGCAGTGTGGCCCGACGGAAGCTTCTCCTCAGTGCAAGACATATGAAAGCCGCATAGAGTTTGCTCAAAAACACATGAAGGACTCCCAGACTATGAGAAATAAGATTCTCTGGTCTGATGAGACGAAGATAGAACTTTTGGTGATAATTCTAAGCGGGATGTGTGGAGAAAACCAGGCACTGCTCATCACCTGCCCAATACAATCCCAACAGTGAAACATGGTGGTGGCAGCATCATGCTATGGTGGGATACCACAGGATGATAACCATTTTTCATTGCTGTGCTGTCACACAGTAATATAGAATTTGTTCACAGTTTTATAGGTTTCCCTCTCTAACTCTGTTGCAAAGCTATGACCTGTGATGTCCTCTTACTATCTAGGTTCACCCCAAAATGGTTGCTGCATTCCCTGCTTCTGATTTTATACAGGTTATGTAGCCTCTCCAGATTGATTGTGTAAAACCATGTTATGTGTTAGCTTTAAGGGAGAATTTATTTCTGTATTTTCTAGTTAGTGCATATTTTTTATTTGGACAGTTAACACTATACATTACAAATCATGATTTATTAAAAAATCCATGTTCTTTTTTTCTGGATAAAATGTAGTAACATCTAATGCAAAAAAGCCAGGCTATTTTAACAATATATTTTTATTTTCTGTCTAAAGTGAACAAATATAAAAGAGTATATTGGAAATGATAAAAAAGATATGGTAAAAATGAACATCATGTTACCTCCTTTCAGGCAGTACATTTTGGGCCTGTGAATTGAGTAGAATATGCTACTTTTATTTGCAATCTTATGTTATTTTACTTACTACTTGAGATTTCTAATTTCACTGACCAGTGAACTTGTCGTGGATGAAGAAGATATTCAAAAGTGAGCAAAAAGTTTACTCAAGCATTGTTGTTATGTGAATTACTTCATATTTAAAACACTTTGCGATGACTACAGAAGTTTCCAGAGAACTACTGATTTTATTTTTCACAAAAATCTATTACATAGTTGGACATAGTTCTAGAATAATTGTATACATTTAAATGGTTTCAGCTGTATTCAAGCAATGGTGGAAGTATTTGCCAGAGCTAAAAAATGCCCCGACAGAACCTTTCAGAAGTCAAGCAAACAAAAGCAGTAAATATGAGCGGATCTTCTGAAACTCGAATTTGCCATCTTTGCAGAATTTGCTCAAAATTGTTTTTTTTCGGTGAATAAATTTGCATGAACCTCAATACTGGACAGCTTGTAATTGTTCAGATAATACATGTGGAGGAGAGGAGAGAGAGAGGACCCTGCTGGACCCTTACACTTTACAGGCTTGAGAGAAAGAAAATGCCACTAATTCTTTACAGACAAGAGAAATAGAGAGGACTCCGCTGAACATAACAGCTTACACACTATAGAAGAGAGAGACTTACTCAATGATTCTGGAGATGGAAAACAATTTTGCAGTACAAACTGTGCTCACTGGGAACTGCTGATCTGTGATGGCCCAGGGACTGACCACCCTGTACAAGATATGATAATCCGTAATATGTCAAAGATACAGGGCATTATAGGGAGATTCAAGTAGCAACACAAAATTACATTAGTCCCACTCTCTGATGCTTCAGCAGTGAGGGAAATGGTGCTGGGTTTGTTTTTTTGTTTTTCTAGCAAACAGAAAATCAAATCTCAAAATGTTGGAATTCACGTGGAACTGCAAACGTCGGGAAATTCAACTCAAACTCGATCCTCCATGGATTGATCTGCTCAGTTTTAGTAAGCAGCATAACTGATACATTCCCTCTTACTATTTCCAATATAACAATAATTGTGTTGCATTTTGCACATTGATCATTGGATACTTGTTAGAGATGTGTGGAACTTACAGTTCTGAAGTAAATTATGTCACTAAAGTGCCGTAACTTTTCAAGAATTTCACAAACGGATGTAGCCATGACCTATCTTACTCATGCTACACCCAAATTGACATAGCGAGCCAAGATTGGCATGTAAACAGCAAAAGTTACAATATTTTAGTGCAACTTATGAGTTGCACAAAAATATTGTGATTTATTAAGATATTTTCACCAAAATTCTGGTGTAAATACTTTAGCTTCAGCCCTATAGTTTTTATCTGATGTAAGTTCAGATGATGTCTCTACATGCATCATAATCATTTTATTCTATTCCTATAGTCATGCCCAAAAGTGTTGGCACCCTTAAAACTATTCCAGAAAATGAAAGGAAATAAACATGTGTATAACAAAACATGTGCATTTGCAATAATTTTCTGTGAGAAATACTTCACTTTCTGAAACAATTTCAAGGGTGCCAACACTTCCAGTAATGACTGAACAAAATGCACTATAGAGGTGTTTTGATCCCTTTGTGTTCTTTATATTTATATAAGATTATATAGATTATAACTGCAGATATTAAAAAATAAATAAATAAATGGCAATATTTAGCAAAATAGTGCTGATCATACATTAAGTTAGATACTATAATAATAATCGTAATAGTGACACTAACCACAGGTAATAGAAATGACTAGAGTTTTGGGTTTATAAATCATGAACAATGGTTTATTTGGCTTCAAATGTAAAGTGTAGGACACAATATGGGACAAGTCATGTCATAGTCATAAAGACTATAAGAAAAAGACAACAACTCGTAATAAACTAGAACTACAGAAACAGTACCAGGTAATCAGTACAAGGTACCAAAAGACAGTGAACTAATAATGTAAATAACAAATGTTACCACTTTGGAACAATAACTGGACTGAAGCACAAGTAATACCAGATTGGTCTCTCTACAGTAATACTGCTAGACATATTACTGTGCTACAAATATTTTGATACACTTAAAAGAAAATAGCATAGAGAGAAGGAAACTAAATAGCCTATGCAAATAATTAAAACAAACTTGAAGCATGTTCACTTCATGCTCGGGTGCATGTCATATTACTCACTTATAAATGGCTGTTTGTACAAATTTCCATCATAATTTTTTTTAACTGAAACAAGACACAAGAGAATATAATATTACAAGACGATATGAATAAAAACAAATCCAATCATGAAAACTATTAAAAACTGTGGCCATGTACAATGATTGCATCACGTTTTCGTTCTGCACGTTACATGACTGTACAGTAGAAGCATTTATGTTACTAGTCTATATGTAAGAAACCAAGCAATGTGAACTGAGGTCTAAGATGGTACACATGCAAGAAACAAGAGCATGTTCACACTAGCAAAAAGATACAAAACCTACAAAAGACAAAAAATATATCACATACCCTACCATCATTATATTTAAATGTAAAGCAAAGTTGTATATGAAATATAGGGTACTTAGTGAACTATTTTTGATCAAAAAAAGTATACAAGCCGTCCCACCAGCGACAAGGTGACCCTAATTGGGACGGTCCTACACTGTCTATATTAAAAACCTTACTGTATATCAGAGTTGAAGTAATGCATATAAAAGGGTAGACAAATAGAACCGGGTCCCAATATCAGACCACCTGAGCCCGTGGTAAGCTACATATACACTGACCAGCTCAACAAGGGGGATGCCACACCCCTAATTTGCACAGAATGCAAACAAGACAAAAAAAAAAGCAATGTGAACTGAGGTCTAAGATGGTACACATGCAAGAAATAAGAGCATGTTCACACTAGCAAAAAGATACAAAACCTACAAAAGACAAAAAATATATCACATACCCTACCATCATTATATATAAATGTAAAGCATATGAAATATAGGGTACTTAGTGAACTATTTTTGATCAAAAAAGTATACAAGCCATCCCACCAGCGACAAGGTGACCATAATTGGGACGGTCCTACACTGTCTATATTAAAAACCTCAGTTCACATTGCTTGGTTTTTTGTCTTGTTTGCATTCTGTGCAAATTAGGCGTGTGGCATCCCTAATCCCTAATACTTTTACGGACTCACAAGAAAAAATATAAAAACGAAAGCAAAATGGATTTTAAAGGACAATGTGTTAAGGTACATTCTTTCCAGGGTAATGACTTGCATATAAGGCAAAATAAATAACCAAAAACAAAAATGCTTCTCCACACCTTGTTCACACGTAGCGTTATTGATGTGTTTTTTTCATTTTTGCATTGCTTTCAACCAAGACAAATGCATTCACTGGGAAATGTCATTTTAACATTTTACAACCTTATCTGGCCATGTGGTATGTGACACATCATCAGACACATGCATACAGTGCTGAAAAGACATTGGAACTGCATGGGGAAGACCCCTGGAAGCATCTCTGACTCCCATGTCACTGCCTAAAAGTGTGCCCATCATAAGTGATCCTTGGCGCATGCGAAGATGCCTCCCACCATTCACCTGTCATTGCAGACTTGCAACAATCACCATCCACGATCTTTGTCTCAGCGCAGTGTTCAGTTGTCCCTACCTCATTCCTTGGAGTGCAAGCGCAAGTATGCAGTCAGCCAGCCAGCCACCCACCCATAGGCTGCAATACTATACTGCCAAATTTTTGACAGCTGCTTGCACTTGAAATGTGGCCTTTTAGGCTCGTGTAGGCGGGAGCTGTCCACAACCTTATGGAGATGGTGTCCGGGTGTCCGTACTCGGTCCCCAGCCGCCATTATTTGTCCCGGTGTCGTCTCCGCCTTCCACAAGCACTGGTCATACAACATTAACCGTGCCCTCCCCAGTGCACTTACTGGGAAGGACCTCCTAACCACAAACATGTGGACAAGTGAATGTGGCCAGGGATGGTAGGGAGCCAGTCCACAGCTTTTTGTGAGACTTGTATTTCATCACAGCCATATTTTTTAGCTTGGTGAAAGGACTGACTTGGGAAACCGTATGTATTCCAGCTGTCATTTCTCCCAGGAAGTCCTCTAATGCAGCTTGGCGCATAAGCAATGGCAGCCCGTCTAACATCAGCTCACACTAGTCGGTGGTGCTTCGACACTAGAGATGAGCGGTGTTCGATTCGAACTGTTCGCCAATCTCAAATTCGAGCTGTTTTGGGCGGTGTTCGAGCCGTTCGGCGAACACGAACAATTTGAAAAAAATTTGGCTGTTCGAGGTTATGTTCGATAACTGTTCGTGCACCAAAATCATAACTGGATTTTTTCTCAGTAATGCTGAAAATTAATGTTAATACGCAGTTTGAGTGTACAGCGGGGCGGGGGGAGGGGCAGGGGATGGATCTCTGCAGAAATAATGAAGATCTCCATTTTTTTTTCTCTTTCCCGCATTTACAGTGGGGAGGTGCAATCTGTCAGCCTATCAGCAGCGCACACACGGAGCGAACTGCTTTTTTTCACACAAGCAAGGGCATGTGTCATTGGCAGTGTATGTCACATGTCATTGCCCTATAAGACCCAGCAATTTTCCCCGTCGCCACCATTTTCTCACTGCTGCAGCTGCGTGTAAAACGGTAATTGCCGTCCTTTTCAGGGCTAGGTTACATCAGTTCCTATCACTGTTATCAGGCAGGTCTGTGCTCTTAAATAGATAGGTTGGGAGTAAAGACTAATTGTAATTGCAGTCTTTTTGAGGGCTAGGTTACATCAGTTCCTATCACTTTTTGCCAGGCAGGTCTGAGCCAGTGCTGTGCAAGTTTTTTTCACAGCATTTGGCTAAATCTAGCAAAGCGAATCCTTTTTGTCCTCTTGCAGTGTGTGTTAGTCAATGGAAAAGCCTATCTGTGTTGCAAGCTACACCACCTGTGTATAGAATGCAAATTTTTAGTGCACCTAGTTAAGTAAAACCATTTGGGCATAGCATCATTCCATTAGTCCATCTATACTAACCTCTACCAGGTTGCAAATTCAATATAATTTTTATCTGCATCTAGCTCTGAAAAAATATTTCAGCTTGTATCAGTGTGTGGGACTTGTTCTATTAGTCCATCTATACTAACCTCCACCAGGTTGCAAATTCAATATAATTTTTATCTGTACCTAGCTCTGAAAAAATATTTCGGCTTGTAGCAGTGTGTGGGACTTGTTCTATTAGTCCATCTATACTAACCTCCACCAGGTTGCAAATTCAATATAATTTTTTTCTGCATCTAGCTCTGAAAATATATTTCGGCTTGTAGCAGTGTGTGGGACTTGTTCTATTAGTTCATCTATAGTAACCTCCACCAGGTTGCAAATTCA
Organism: Phyllobates terribilis; assembly: GCF_046119375.1. Taxonomy (NCBI): domain Eukaryota; kingdom Metazoa; phylum Chordata; class Amphibia; order Anura; family Dendrobatidae; genus Phyllobates; species Phyllobates terribilis. The sequence continues at coordinate 300,930,995 of NW_027362771.1, forward strand.
ATATAATTTTTTTCTGCATCTAGCTCTGAAAAAATATTTCGGCTTGTAGCAGTGTGTGGGACTTGTTCTATTAGTCCATCTATAATAACCTCCACCTGGTTGCAAATTCAATATAATTTTTTTCTGCATCTAGTTGTGAAAAAATATTTCGGCTTGTAGCAGTGTGTGGGACTTGTTCTATTAGTCCATCTATACTAACCTCCACCAGGTTGCAAATTCAATATAGTTTTTATCTGCATATAGCTCTGAAAAAATATTTTGGCTTGTAGCAGTGTGTGGGACTTGTTCTATTAGTCCATCTATACTAACCTCCACCAGGTTGCAAATTCAATATAATTTTTTTCTGCATCTAGCTCTGAAAAAATATTTTGGCTTGTAGCAGTGTGTGGGACTTGTTCTATTAGTCCATCTATACTAACCTCCACCAGGTTGCAAATTCAATATAATTTTTTTCTGCATCTAGCTCTGAAAAAATATTTCGGCTTGTAGCAGTGTGTGGGACTTGTTCTATTAGTCCATCTATACTAACCTCCACCAGGTTGCAAATTCAATATAATTTTTTTCTGCATCTAGCTCTGAAAATATATTTCGGCTTGTAGCAGTGTGTGGGACTTGTTCTATTAGTCCATCTATACTAACCTCCACCAGGTTGCAAATTCAATATAATTTTTTTCTGCATCTAGCTCTGAAAAAATATTTCGGCTTGTAGCAGTGTGTGGGACTTGTTCTATTAGTCCATCTATACTAACCTCCACCAGGTGGCAAATTCAATATAATTTTTTTCTGCATCCAGCTCTGAAAAAATATTTTCGCTTGTAGCAGTGTGTGGGACTTGTTCTATTAGTCCATCTATAATAAACTCCACCAGGTTGCAAATTCATTATAATTTTTATCTGCATCTAACCCAGCCAATACTTTTGGGCTAATAGCACAGTTTGGCCACTCAGCTCTGCTCGGTTCCCATCCATTGTTTTTTGTGCAAACAACTCCAGAGTTGTGAATTAGTTAACCACCAAAATGAGTGGAAAAAGGCCTGCTTCTGGTTGAAAGGGGAATAGGCGTGTTGGGAAGGGAAAAAAACGTTGTGTCCGTGGGGTAGGTGTTAAAGCAACAGTAACATCTGCAGAAGAAAGACCATCTTCCAGCCAAACTAAGATGTCTACTTCTGTAAGCGGACAATGTGATAAGATCCCTTTCTTACGGCCACGCCAATCGCTACAAATTCCAGATGAGGCACAAAAACAGCAAGTGCTTCAACGGATATTAAGTGCTCCTTTAAGTGGGCTCTCCTCCACCTCAACTTCAACATCACAAATACTCCAGTCCTCAGAGGTGTCACCCCAATCGCACTTGCTTCCTCACAGCTCCCAAGTCTCCAGCTGCCCATCTGAGTATGGGGTAGAACAGATGGTTGAGTCTGCAGAGCTGTTTACTCATACTATAGCCTGGGAATCAGAGGTCGGCTCCAGAGCTTCTGTGTAACCAGATGAGGAAATGATCTGCACTGATGCCCAAAATCTTTATGAGTCGGATCCAGGACCAGACGCAGAAGGTTCTTACCATAATGTAGACCCTCATTCCCAAACTGTAACTCCTGTTGGTGGAGACAATGAGGAAGACGATGATGAGACTGAAATACCTGATTGGAGCGACAACTTTAGTTTTTTGTCAGGGCAGGAAGAGGTTGGCTCTGAGGACGACGGGTGTGATAACACACAGGGTGATGATGACGAGGTTGGAGATCCCACTTACTGTCAACCCACAGTCAGCCAGTCGATGAGGTCTGCAGAGGAGGTGGAGGAGGATGCTAGTGACGAGGACAGGTTGCGCCTTCCTGGACAGAGACGTAGTACTGGAAGCACGTCAACAACTGCATCCTCAAACACAACTCTGCCTCTGACCACAAGTCGTGGTGGCTCTTCAGGTCGCATGGGTGCTAAGCCTAGCATAGCCTGGGCATTTTTTCAGATCGATAAAGATGACCCAACTCGTGTTATCTGTAACATTTGTCAGCAAAAGCTAAGTAGAGGCCAAAAAATACATAGTTTGAGTACTTCATGCATCAACCGGCACATGGATATGAAGCATAAGTTGCAGCGGGAAGCTCACTGTGCTACAATGCGGCCTAGCCGGCCGGGCCAACCACCGTCTGCGACATCTTGTGCATCCGCGGCCTCCTCATCCTCTGTGACTGGGGGGACAGCAGTCACACCTGTTTTGGGACGCAGACCTGCCACCTCTTTACCCGCAACAGCCAGCGTGATTGGCAGGTCATCATTTTCTTTGGAGGTGGAAACTAGTGTTGAGCCACCCCCCGTAGTGTTCGAGTTCGGTTCGGTTCGTCGAACACCCGTGTGTTCGCCGAACTGTTCGTCGAACTGTTCGTCGAACACCTTCGAACACCGTTAAAACCAATGGCAGGCAAACAAAAACACATAGAAACACATAGAAAACACCTTCAAAGGTGTCCAAAAGCTGACAAACTGCTCAGAAGACATAACTAACACATGGAAAAGTGACAAGTACATATAGTCATGCGAAAATAAAAGAGGTGGAGGAGTAAAAGGAGGGGGAGACACAGATATAGGCATGTCATGCCCTTCTAAAATCCAAAAAGTGAGAAGCCGACACGGCCAGTCCGCTCCTGCCCGTGCCACCTCCGTGTCGCCGGGTTTGTGCCAGAGCCGCGGTGAACCCTGATGGCCAGCCCCCCTCTCCCAATACTGGTGCCTGTCCGCTGGTGGGTCGAGCGAGCCCCCCTGTGGTGGAGGCAGCTCAAAGCTTTTTAATTTAAATTGTCTCACTAATTTGAATGAATACACTTTAAATCCATTTACAAGGATCTATTGGAGGGCAAGTCTCATGCCAGCAGCCGCGTAATTCCAGCTCCAGTAGCGTCCACTAAAGCTGCTGCAGTTAAAAAGCTTTTATAAGGATCGAGCTCAGCTGTCCACTGCAAGGCATCCTACTGCCAGTCCCAGCCCCTATGCCTTGGGGTGCCTCCTGATGCTCTTCACTGAGTATCCCATGGTCCCGAAGCATTTCCTTTGAAAAAATTAAGTGTCTAAACTACAGGTGGTGTAGCTTGCTTAACAGCCGGGATAATCTGCTGACTAGCAGACACTGCTACTAGGCACAAAGTATTTCCTGGGCTAGATGCAGTTAAAAATTTGTAATTAGATACTCTCGTTGGATGCTGAGAAAGCATTCCATAGAGTCTCCTGGCACGCCATATATGATTCTCTTAAAAAGCTTGGGGTAGGGGTCTAGGGGACCCTTTTATAGCCAAAATCACGGCCCTGTATCACAATACGTCACCTAGGCTGAAGATAAATGGAACTGTAGCACCCTGAGGGCTCGGTTGCTACAGAGGTATTGCACCTCACCCAGAGGTGTGATATCTCACTCTCAGGTAAGGATGGAGTGTGGATCAGGACCCGACACCTGCATGCATTACACCACATTGCCGTGGGGCAGGGCGACCAATATGCCTCTGAGATGGGCACGACAGTCCCTGTCCCTGGCTGGAGTGGGGGGAGGGAACACTGAGGAAGGGGAACCCTGTAGTGCAGGAGCAGGGAGGAAGCAGTTCCTGGGTGCATTGAGAAGGGAGTATAAAAGGTGGGCACCATCTTAGTTCAGTGCAGAGAAGTCTGAGCAGAAGTGGCAGGGAGCAGGGGCTCTGCATGAGCTCTGCTCCGGAGGCGGGCCTAGTAACAGAGGCCCAGGCCTGGAAGAGGGAGAAGGAAGGAAGAGGAGCGGAGAAGGCTCCAGGAACGAGGAATGAAGGGATCCCAGGGGTGCGGACGAGCGAGTCACCACCGCACGCCCGAATCCACCTGCGTGGAGGGGTCAGGCCAAAGGGGGAGACCGGTCCCCGAAACTAGTGGAGGCAGGAAACGACCCTCAGCTAGAAACCGGAGGCTGTGACATTTTATGTGGCGCAGCCCCTCGCTACACCCGCTAGGAAGGCACCACATAGGGTCAGGGAAACTGGCGCCAAGTTTACCAAGAGGAGGCCCGAGGCAGCCGGACAGAAGGGTTGGTAAGAAAGGCCAGACAAAGGACACACAAAAGGGGGTCCTGTGAAGCGCTCCAAAGTTATCTGGGAGTTGTCTGAGCCCCTCACCTGGTGAGCACAGTACGACGTGGGCAGCCGTTATCTGCAGACGTGGTCTGGATAATAAGAACTGTGAGTAAAGGCCCTGGACTGCATCACGGACTCCGTGTCGCTACTGCTGCTGCCCTGCACCATCACCCCCATCCTCCGCATACACTGCCCTGAGGCTATACTCCTCCCGTGGGGAGTTATACTACGCTCTGCTGCACCCACAACACCAGCCTCAGCGGTCTGCCCTGCAGCGGCGGTTCACTCTGACCGCAATCCACGGGTGGCGTAGTCGGACATTTAAACATCAAAACCACATAAATAGTTCCGCCACTGGTTTGACCACCCTGAGCCACGGAACCGGGTCGCCGCCACGAAGACTACAACCACCAGCATCCACCAAAAAGGGTCCGGCTCCGGGTGTCCCAAGGCCCAGGGGGTGCATCAGAACATTTTCATCACCTTTCACAATCACCAATGGGACAAGGCAGGGATGTCCTCTGTCCCCTCTCTTATACATCCTAGTGACGGAGCACCTGCTCTCATCAATTCGCCATAACCCCAATATTAGGTGGATTGAGGTGGGAGGCACCGAGTACAAGTGCTCTCTATTTGCTGATGATGTCCTAGTATATATCACTCAATCACATATATCCATCCATGCTGATATGGCTGAAATAGATCACTTTGTTACATGGTCAAATTTTAAAATCAATGCAGCGAAGTCTGAGGCCCTCGATGTCTCCCTCCCCAAATCCATATAGGATTCCATCCAGTCCAACTTTCCCTTTGCCTGGCCCTCACAGGGTATCAAATACTTAGGAATTCCTATTCATAGAGACCTCTCCCATCTATGTTATCTTAATTTTGGGCCCTTTATTGAACAACTCCATACAGACCACGGTTGGCAAGTTAGAACTGTAAGATTCACTACGTGAACCACTGGTGTTTTGTGGAAAAGCACATGTACACTGCGTTCCAAATTATTATGCAAAAAGTGTTTAGGATTGATAAGGGAAGAATTTGTTTGTTTGTCAGTTAAACTCATTGATGGTGATGTGTGTCAGGGCTCTTTATATCACTGTAAGCAATTGCAGACACCTGTGCTAATTAGATTGGCAGGTGTGTCCAATGAAAGGCAAGACTACTTAAGAAGGCTGTCTCACATTATTAAGCAGCCTACATTTTCTGCCAAAATGGGAAAGAAAAAGGATGTGTCGGCTGCTGAGAAGCAACAAATTGTGGAGTGTTTAGGTCAAGGCATGACTACAATCAACATTGTGCGATGATCAGGATGAAGTGTCTTGGCAATCAAGAAGTATGTAGCTGATTCACAGTACACACGTGTGCGTGCTGATAAGGGCAAATTGAGGACTCTTTCCTACAGGTAATTACGTCAGGTTGAAAGAGCAGCGGCAAAAAAGCCTTGTCATAGCAGCAGACAAGTTTTTGAAGCTGCTTGTGCCTCCAACGTCCCCCGAACAACAAGATGCAGGGTCCTTCAGAGGTTTGCAGCTGTGCATACGCCATCCTGTCGACCTCCTCTATCCACTTCACACAAGCAGAAACGGCTCCAGTGGGCCAAACATTACATGAAGACTGATTTCAAAACTGTTTTGTTCACGGATGAGTGCCGTGCAGCGCTCGATGGTCCAGATGGATGGAGTGGAGGATGGCTGGTTGATGGACACCCCACGCAAACACAGCTACAGCGCCAACAAGGAGGAGGTGGAGTAATGTTTTGGGCTGGAATCATGGGGAGAGAGATTGTCGGCCCCTTTAGGATCCCTGAAGGCGCTAAAGATGAACTCCATAATGTATGTGGATTTTCTCAAACAGCACTTCCTGCCATGGTTCAAGAAGAAGAACCGTGTATTTCACAGCAAGATCATTTTTCTGCATGATAATGCACCATCTCATGCTGCACATAAAACATCTGCATCTCTCGCTGATATGGGCATAAAAGGGGACAAACTTATGGTGTGACCCCCATGCTCCCCTGACCTGTACCCCATTCAGAACCTTTGGAGCATCATTAAAAGGAGTGTCTATGATGGCGGGAGGCAGTTCACATCTAAGCAACAGCTCTGGGAGGGTATTCTGTCCTCATGCAAAACAATTGAAGCAGAAACCATCCAAAACCTGACAAATTCAATGGACGAGAGAGTTCAGAAGCTCCTTTCGAACAAGGGGTCCTATGTGAAAATGTAACATCACCTAGAATAAAGTTTTGAGTTGAAAACTGTTTGATTTCAGTTTCTAACAACCTGCTAATGCTTATAATTTCAAAAATGACCATTTTTTTGGTCTTTATTAAAATGAAAAGGTTGATCGAAAAGTTTGGGGGATCTAAGAGTGTGGCAACCCAGTAGTCATGATTACTTCGAGTTCTGACAATATGAGGGTCATGCTGCAGGTAGTGCAGCAAGAAGGCACTTATGTGTCTTGCGCATCTCGGAGCCCCAAAATTATTTTCCGGGCTAGATGCAGCTAAAAATTATTATTAATTTTAAATCTGGTGAAGCTTTAGTATAGATGGCCTAATAGGATCAGTGCTGCACACTGCTACAAAGCCCAAATTATTTTCCAGCCAAGATACAGATAAACATGATTAGTAATTTGAAAGCTTAAAACGGTTGGTAGGGTGATTTTAACCAATCATCAAGCTTTTACTCTCCCCAGGATGACACAGGGGTAGAAAAGTCGTTTCGGATCCATGATTTGTTCATCTTTATGAACGTGAGTCTGTCTACATTATCAGTGGAGAGCCGCGTGCGCTTATCTGTCAGCACACCACCAGCAGCGCTGAACACACGTTCAGACAGAACGCTGGCTGCGGGGCATGACAAGATCTCCAAGGCGTAAGTGGCTAGCTCCAGCCATTTATCCAGATTGGAAGCCCAAAAAGAGCAAGGGTCCAGTGACACAGTCGTGGCTTCAATGCTTACTTGGAGATACTCCTGTACCATCGTCTCTAGGCGTTGACTATGTGTCAGACTTCTTGTCTCCTGTGGCCTTGCAAAGGATGGGCTAAAAAAGTGGTGAAATGATTCCGCAAAATTGATGTTACCAGCAGATACTGTGGTTCTGTTACGGTTTGAGTGCTGAACACTTGACGGTCCCACGGTTGGCAAGTTGGAACTGTGAGATTCACTACGTGCACCACTGGTATTTTGTGGAAAAGCACATGTAAGATTCGGCAACAGTCTCTGCTGATACTCCTGCATGCGTGCATCCCTTTCTATGGCAGGAATAATTTCTGCAAATTTACTTTTGTACCGGGGATCTAACAGTGTGGCAACCCAGTAGTCAGGATTATTTCTAATTCTCACAATTCGAGGGTCATGTTGCAGGTAGTGCAGCAAGAAGGCACTCATGTGTGTTGCGCATCCAGGAGCACCAAGTCCCTGTTGTGTTGGTGGCGAGGTAACAATCATGCTTCCTTCCTCTGTCCTCTCCCCCCAACCTCGCACAACAGAAATGTGATCAAGGTCTCCCTCATCTGATAAGTCTTCCATCAGTTCGTCCTCCACTTCTTCCTGGGCTCCTGCACCTTCCTCACTAGTTTGGCTGCTACCATGCGCCCTGGTAAAACCATCTCCCCCACCCTCACATGCCTGCCGCCTTGGTGCTGCCGACCGTCTGGACCTTGCAGATGTTAGCCCCTACGCATACAACTCCTCCTCCTCTACTTCCTCCACCTCCTCTTATGCCACCACCTGACTCCGAATTCTGTTTAACATGTGCTCCAGCATGTAAATCACCGGAATAGTCATGCTGATAATGGCATCGTCAGCACTAAACATCTTCGTCGCCATTTCAAAACTGTGCAGAAGGGTGCATAGGTCCCTGATCTGAGACCACTCCTCCAGCGTGATTTGCCCCACCTCTGAATCTCGTTGGCCCAGGCTATACGTCAGAACGTATTGCACCAGGGCTTGTCGGTGCTGCCACAGTCGCTGCAACATGTGCAGAGTTGAATTCCACCGGGTAGGCACATCGCATTTTAGCCGGTGAAGTGGCAGGCCCAACGACTTCTGTAGAGATGTAAGTCGCTGAGCTGCGGGATGCGAACGGCGGAAGTGAGCACACAGCAACCGTGCCCTCTGCAGAAGGCCATCTAGTCTGGGATAGTGGGCTAAAAATTGCTGGACAACCAGGTTCAACACGTGAGCCATACAAGGCACGTGTGTGAGATTGCCCCGGCGAAGGGCCGTACCCAGGTTTGCAGCATTGTCGCACACGGCCTTCCCATTGTCGCACACGGCCTTTCAGGTCCAGTGGAGACAACCATTCATGAAATTGGTTCTCCAGAGCTGACCACAACTCCTCAGCTGTGTGACTCACATTTCCCAGACATTTCAATGTAAAAACCGCCTGATGACGTTGAGCCCTACTGCCAGCATAGTAAGGAGGTGTGCAGGATCCCTTCTGCGCAGTTAGAAAGCTTGTGGCATGACCAGACAGGCTTTGGGTGCAGGTGGAAGACCGAGAGGAGGTTGAGGAGGCAGAAGCAGTGGAGGAACTTTGACATAAAGAGGATTGACGCCCAACTCGTGGGGACGGCAAGACTTGGACAGCAGCCCCTTGTCCTGCTGTCACCATAGTTACCCAGTGCCCAGTCAGCGACATGTAACGCCCCTGTCCATGCCTACTCCTCCAAGTGTCTGTGGTGAAATGCACCCTGTCACACACAGAGTTTCTCAAAGAAGCGGTGATGTTGTGTGCGACATGCTGGTGGAGCGCAGGCACACCTTTCTTTGAGAAGTAGTGCCGACTGGGCATCTGGTACTGGGGCACTGCGACGGACATAAGTTCTCGAAAATCCTCTCTGTCCACCAGGCGGAAAGGCAGCATTTCTGTAGCCAAGAGCTTGCAGATGGTGAAATTCAACCTCTTAGCTTTCTCATGGCTAGGAGGAAATGGTCTTTTACTTGTCCACATCTGAGGGACCGAGGGCTGGCTATTGTGCTTAGACGGGGTTGATAAGGGTGTCCCCGGCAAACTGCCGGTCTGTGAGGAAGATGCAGGCGGACATGTTAGGTTGCCTTGATCCAAAGGTGGTGCTATCGATGTCGGACAGCGCACAACACCAGCTGGTGTTACCACCTCCAAAGAAAATGATGACCTGCCAATCACGCTGGCTGTTGCGGGTAAAGAGGTGGCAGGTCTGCGCCCCAAAACAGGTGTGACTGCTGTCCCCCCAGTCACAGAGGATGAAGAGGCCGCGGATGCACAAGATATGGCAGACGGCGGTTGGCCCGGCCGGCTAGGCCGCATTGTAGCACACTGAGCTTCCCACTGCAACTTATGCTTCATGTCCATGTGCCGGTTCATGCATGAAGTACTCAAACTATGTATTTTTTGGCCTCTACTTAGCTTTTGCTGACAAATGTTACAGATAACACGAGTTGGGTCATCTTTATCGATCTGAAAAAATGCCCAGGCTATGCAAGGCTTAGCACCCATGCGACCTGAAGAGCCACCACGACTTGTGGTGAGAGGCAGAGTTGTGTTTGAGGATGCAGTTGTTGACGTGCTTCCAGTACTACGTCTCTGTCCAGGAAGGCGCAACCTGACCTCGTCGTCACTAGCATCTTCCTCCACCTCCTCTGCTGACCTCATCTCTTGGCTGACTGTGGGTTGACAGTAAGTGGGATCTCCAACCTCATCATCATCACCCTGTGCGTTATCACACCCGTCGTCCTCAGAGCCAACCTGTTCCTGCCCTGACAAAAAATTAAAGTTGTCGCTCCAATCAGGTATTTGAGTCTTGTCATCGTCTTCCTCATTGTCTCCACCAACAGGAGTTACAGTTTGGGAATGAGGGTCTACATTATGGTCAGAACCTTCTGCGTCTGGTCCTGGATCCGACTCATAAAGATTCTGGGCATCAGTGCAGATCATTTCCTCGTCTGGATTCACAGAAGCGCTGGAGTCGACCTCTGATTCCCAGGCTATAGTATGAGTAAACAGCTCTGCAGACTCAACCATCTGTTCTACCTCATACTCAGACGGGCAGCTGGAGATTTGGGAGCTGTGAGGAAGCAAGTGCGATTGGGGTGACACCTTTGAGGACTGGAGTATTTGTGATGTTGAAGTTGATGTGGAGGAGAGCCCACTTAAAGGAGCACTTGATATCCGTTGAAGCACTTGCTGTTTTTGTGCCTCATCTGGAATTTGTAGCGATTGGCGTGGCCGTAAGAAAGGGATCTTATCACATTGTCCGCTAAAAGAAGTAGACATTTTAGTTTGGCTGGAAGATGGTCTTTCTTCTGCAGATGTTACTGTTGCTTTAACACCTACCCCACGGACACAACCTTTTTTCCCCTTCCCAACACGCCTATTCCCCTTTCCATCAGCAGCAGGCCTTTTTCCACTCATTTTGGTGGTTAACTAATTCACAACTCTGGAGATGTTTGCACAAAAAAACAATGGATGGGAACCGAGCAGAGCTGAGTGGCCAAACTGTGGTATTAGGCCAAAACTATTGTCTGGGTTAGATGCAGAAAAAAATTATATTCAATTTGCAACCTGATGGAGGTCTGTATAGATGGATTAATAGAACAAGTCCCACACACAGCTAGAAGCCCAATATTTTTTCAGAGGTAGATGCAGAAAAAAATATATTCAGTTTGCAACCTGATGGAGGTCTGTATAGATGGATTAATAGAACAAGTCCCACACACAGCTAGAAGCCCAACATTTTTTCAGAGGTAGATGCAGAAAAAAATATATTCAGTTTGCAACCTGATGGAGGTCTGTATAGATGGATTAATAGAACAAGTCCCACACACAGCTAGAAGCCCAATATTTTTTCAGAGCTAGATGCAGAAAAAAATATATTCAGTTTGCAACCTGATGGAGGTCAGTATAGATGGACTAATACAACAAGTCCCACACACAGCTAGAAGCCCAATATTTTTTCAGAGGTAAATGCAGAAAAAAATATATTCAGTTTGCAACCTGATGGAGGTCAGTATAGATGGACTAATACAACAAGTCCCACACACAGCTAGAAGCCCAATATTTTTTCAGAGGTAGATGCAGAAAAAAATATATTCAGTTTGCAACCTGATGGAGGTCTGTATAGATTGATTAATAGAACAAGTCCCACACACAGCTAGAAGCCCAATATTTTTTCAGAGGTAGATGCAGAAAAAAATATATTCAGTTTGCAACCTGATGGAGGTCTGTATAGATGGATTAATAGAACAAGTCCCACACACAGCTAGAAGCCCAATATTTTTTCAGAGGTAGATGCAGAAAAAAATATATTCAGTTTGCAACCTGATGGAGGTCTGTATAGATGGATTAATAGAACAAGTCCCACACACAGCTAGAAGCCCAATATTTTTTCAGAGGTAGATGCAGAAAAAAATATATTCAGTTTGCAACCTGATGGAGGTCAGTATAGATGGACTAATACAACAAGTCCCAGACACAGCTAGAAGCCCAATATTTTTTCAGAGGTAGATGCAGAAAAAAATATATTCAGTTTGCAACCTGATGGAGGTCTGTATAGATGGATTAATAGAACAAGTCCCACACACAGCTAGAAGCCCAATATTTTTTCAGAGGTAGATGCAGAAAAAATATATTCAGTTTGCAACCTGATGGAGGTTTGTATAGATGGATTAATAGAACAAGTCCCACACACAGCTAGAAGCCCAATATTTTTTCAGAGGTAGATGCAGAAAAAAATATATTCAGTTTGCAACCTGATGGAGGTATGTATAGATGGATTAATAGAACAAGTCCCACACGCAGCTAGAAGCCCAATATTTTTTCAGAGATAGATGCAGAAAAAAATATATTCAGTTTGCAACCTGATGGAGGTCTGTATAGATGGATTAATAGAACAAGTCCCACACACAGCTAGAAGCCCAATATTTTTTCAGAGCTAGATGCAGAAAAAAATTAATTTCAATTTGCAACCTGATGGAGGTCAGTATAGATGGACTAATAGAATGATGCTGTGCCCAAAAGATTTTACTTCACTAGGTGCAGTAAAAAAATTGGTATTCTATACACAGGTGGTATATCTTGCAACACAGATAGGCTACTCCACTGACTAACACACTCTGCAATAGGCCAAAAAGGATTAGCTTTGCTAAATTCAGCCAAATGCTGTGAAAAAAACTTGCACAGCACTGGCACAGACCTGCCTGGCAAAAACTGATAGGAACTGATGTAACCTAGTCCTGAAAAGGACTCCAATTACAATTAGTCTTTACTCCCACAATCTATCTATTTAAGAGCACAGACCTGCCTGATAAAAGTCGTAGGAAATGCTGTAACCTAGTCCTTAAAAGGACTGCAATCACAACTATTCCCTACTCCCAAGCTATCTGTAGATTTGTGCGAAAATTGGCTTGAAATTAACAAGGTATAGCGCACACAGCAACAGCGGTGCCGTCTAACACGCAGCTGCAGCAGTGAGAAAATGGTGGCGACGGGGAAAATGGCTTGGTCTTATTGGGCAAGGACATGTGACACACACTGCCAATGACACATGCCCTTGCTTGTGTGAAAAAAAGCACTTCGCTCCGTGTGTGCGCTGCTGATAGGCTGACAGATTGCACCTCCCCACTGCAAATGCGGGAAAGAGAAAAAAAAATGGAGATCTTCATTGTTCCTGCAGAGATCCATCCCCTGCCCCTCCCCCCACCCCGCTGTACACTCAAACTGCGCATTAACATTAATTTTCATCATTACTGAGAAAAAATCCAGTTATGATTTTGGTGCACGAACAGTTATCGAGCATAACCTCGAACAGCCGAATTTTTCTCAAATTGTTTGTGTTCGCCGAACGGCTCGAACACCGCCCAAAACAGCTCGAATTTGAGATTGGCGAACAGTTCGAGTAGAACAACGCTCATCTCTAGTGGAAACACCAGCTGGTGTTCAGCGCTGTCCGACATCAATAGCACCACCTTTGGATCAAGGCAACCTAACATGTCCACCTGCATCTTCCTCACAGACCGGCAGTTTGCCGGGGACACCCTTCTCAACCCCGTCTAAGCACAACAGCCAGTCCTCGGTCCCTCAGATGTGGACAAGTAAAAGAATATTTACTCCTAGCCATGAGAAAGCTAAGAGGTTGAATTTCACCATCTGCAAGCTCTTGGCTACAGAAATGCTGCCTTTCCGCCTGGTGGACACAGAGGATTTTCGAGACCATTTGTCCGTCACAGTGCCCCAGTACCAGATGCCCAGTTGGCACTACTTCTCAATGAAAGGTGTGCCTGCGCTCCACCAGCATGTCACACACAACATTACCGCTTCTTTGAGAAACTCTGTGTGTGACAGGGTGCATTTCACCACAGACACTTGGACGAGTAGGCATGGACAGGGGCGTTACATGTCTCTGACTGGGCACTGGGTAACTATGGTGACAGCAGGACGAGGGGCTGCTGTCCAAGTCTTGCTGTCCCCACGAGTTGTGCGTCAGTCCTCTTTATCTCAAAGTTCCTCCACTGCTTCTGCCTCCTCAACCTCCTCTCGGTCTTCCACCTGCACCCAAAGCCTGCTGGTCATGCCACAAGCTTTCTAACTGCGCAGAAGGGATACTGCACACCTCCTTACTATGCTGGCAGCAGGGCTCAACGTCATCAGGGGGTTTTTACTTTGAAATGTCTGGGAAATGTGAGTCACACAGCTGAGGAGTTGTGGTCAGCTCTGGAGAACCAGTTTCATGAATGGTTGTCTCCACTGGACCTGAAACCAGGGAAGGCCGTGTGCGACAATGCTGCAAACCTCGGTGCGGCCTTTCGCCGGGGCAATGTCACACACATGCCTTGTATGGCTCACGTGTTGAACCTGATTGTCCAGCAATTTTTAGCCCACTATCCCGGACTTGATGGCCTTCTGCAGAGGGCACGATCGCTGTGTGCTCACTTCCGCCGTTCGCATCCCGCAGCTCAGCGACTTACATCTCTACAGAATTCGTTGGGCCTGCCGCTTCACCGGCTAAAGTGCGATGTGCCTACCCGGTGGAATTCAACTCTGCACATGTTGCAGCGACTGTGGCAGCACCGACAAGCCCTGGTGCAATACATTGTGACGTATAGCCTGGACCAACGAGATCCAGAGGTGCGGCAAATCACGCTGGAGGAGTGGTCTCAGATCAGGGATCTATGCACCCTTCTGCACAGTTTTGAAATGGCGACGAAGATGTTTAGTGCTGACGATGCCATTATCAGCATGACTATTCCAGTGATTTACATGCTGGAGCACATGTTAAACAGAATTCGGAGTCAGGTGGTGGCACAAGAGGAGGTGGAGGAAGTAGAGGAGGAGGAGTTGTATGCTGAAGGGCTAACATCTGCAAGGTCCAGACGGTCGGCAGCACCAAGGCAGCAGGCATGTGAGGGTGGGGGAGATGGTTTTACCAGGCCACATGGTAGCAGCCAAACTAGTGAGAAAGGTGCAGGAGCCCAGGAAGAAGTGGAGGACGAACTGATGGAAGACTCATCAGATGAGGGAGACCTTGATCACATTTCTGTTGTGCGAGGTTGGGGGGAGAGGGCAGAGGAAGGAAGCATGATTGTTACCTCACCAATAACACAACAAGGACTTGGTGCTACTGGATGCACAAGACACATGAGTGCCTTCTTGCTGCACTACCTGCAACATGACTCTCGAATTGTGAGAATTAGAAATAATCCTGACTTCTGGGTAGCCACATTGTTAGATCCCCGGTACAAAAGTTAATTTACAGAAATTATTCCTGCCATAGAAAGAGATGCACGCATGCAGGAGTATCAGCAGAGACTGTTGCAGAATGTTACATGTGCTTTTCCCCAAAACACTAGTGGTGCACGTAGTGAATCTCACAGTTCCAACTTGCCAACCGTGGGACCGTCGAGTGTTCAGCACTCAAAACGTAACAGAAACACAGTATCTGCTGGTAACATCAATTTTGCGGAATCATTTCACCAATTTTTTAACCCATCCTTTGCAAGGCCACAGGAGACAAGAAGTCTGACACATAGTCAACGCCTAGAGACGATGGTACAGGAGTATCTCCAAGTAAACATTGAAGCCATGACTGTGTCACTGGACCCTTGCTCTTTTTGGGCTTCCAATCTGGATAAATGGCCGGAGCTCGCCACTTACGCCTTGGAGATCTTGTCATGCCCCGCAGCCAGCGTTCTGCCTGAACGTGTGTTCAGCGCTGCTGGTGGTGTGCTGACAGATAAGCGCACGCGGCTCTCCACTGATAATGTAGACAGACTCACGTTCATAAAGATGAACAAATCATGGATCCGAAATGACTTTTCTACCCCTGTGTCATCCTGGGTAGAGTAAAAGCTTGATGATTTGTTAAAATCACCTCACCAACCGTTTTAAGCTTTCAAATTACTAATCATGTTTATCTGTATCTTGGCTGGAAAATAATTTGGGCCTTGTAGCAGTGTGCAGTACTGATTCTATTAGGCCATCTATACTAAACTCCACCAGATTTAAAATTACTAATCATGTTTATCTGTATCTTGGCTGGAAAATAATTTGGGCCTTGTAGCAGTGTGCAGTACTGATTCTATTAGGCTATCTATACTAAACTCCACCAGATTTAAAATTACTAATCATGTTTATCTGTATCTTGGCTGGAAAATAATTTGGGCCTTGTAGCAGTTTGCAGTACTGATTCTATTAGGCCATCTATACTAAACTCCACCAGATTTAAAATTACTAATCATGTTTATCTGTATCTTGCCTGGAAAATAATTTGGGCTTTGTAGCAGTTTGCAGTACTGATTTTATTAGGCCATCTATACTAAGCTCCACCAGCTTTCAAATTAATAATAATTTTTAGCTGCATCTAGCCCGGAAAATAATTTTGGGGCTCCTAGATGCGCAAGACACATGAGTACCTTCTTGCTGCACTACCTGCAACATGACCCTCAGATTGTCAGAATTCGAAATAATCCTGACTACTGGGTTGCCACACTCTTAGATCCCCCACACTCTTCGATCAACCTTTTCATTTTAATAAAGAACAAAAAATGGTCATTTTTGAAATTATAAGCATTAGCAGGTTAATACAAACTGAAATCAAACAGTTTTCAACTCAAAACTTTATTCTAGGTGATGTTACATTTGCACATAGGACCACTTGTTCGAAAGGAGCTTCAGAACTCTCTCGTCCATTGAATTTGTCAGGTTTTGGATGGTTTCTGCTTTTATTGTTTTGCATGAAGACAGAATATCCTCCCAGAGCTGTTGCTTAGATGTCAACAGCCTCCCGCCATCATAGACACTCCTTTTGATGATGCTCCAGAGATTCTCAATGGGGTTGAGGTCAGGGGAGCATGGGGGTCACACCATAAGTTTGTCCCCTTTTATGCCCATATCAGCCACATATGCAGATGTGTTATGTGCAGCATGAGACGGTGCATTATCATGCATGAAAATGATCTTGCTGCGGAATACACAGTTCTTCTTCTTGAACCATGGCAGGAAGTGCTGTTTGGGAAACTCCACATACATTATGGAGTTCATCTTTACCCCTTCAGGGATCCTAAAGGGGCCGACAATCTCTCTCCCCATGATTCCAGCCCAAAACATTACTCCACCTCCTCCTTGTTGGCGCCGTAGCCATGTTTGCATGGGGTGTCCATCAACCAGCCATCCTCCACTCCATCCATCTGGACCATCGAGCATTGCACGGCACTCATCGGTGAACAAAACAGTTTTGAAGTCAGTCTTCATGTATTGTTTGGCCCACTGGAGCCTTTTCTGCTTGTGTACAGTGGATAGAGGAGGTCGACAGGATGGCTTACGCACAGCTGCAAACCTCTGAAGGACCCTGCATCTTGTTGTTCTGGGGACGTTGGAGGCACCAGCAGCTTCAAAAACTTGTCTGCCGCTATGACAAGGCTTTTTTGCCGCTGCTCTTTTAACCTGACGTAATTGCCTGTAGGAAAGAGTCCTCAATTTGCCCTTATCAGCACGCACACGTGTGTACTGTGAATCAGCTACATACTTTTTGATTGTGCGATGATCAGGATGAAGTGTCTTGGCAATGTTGATTGTAGTCATGCCTTGACCTAAACACTCCACAATTTGTTGCTTCTCAGCAGCCGACACATCCTTTTTCTTTCCCATTTTAGCAGAAAATGTAGGCTGCTTAATAATGTGGGACAGCCTTCTTAAGTAGTCTTGCCTTTCATTGGACACACCTGCCAAACTAATTAGCACAGGTATCTGCAATTGCTTACAGTGATATAAAGAGCCCTGACACACATCACCATCAATGAGTTTAACTGACAAACAAAAAAATTCTTACCTTATCACTCCTAAACACTTTTTGCATAATAATTTGGAACACAGTGTACATGTGCTTTTCCACAAAACACCAGTGGTTCACGTAGTGAATCTTATAGTTCTAACTTGCCAACCGTGGTCTGTATGGAGTTGTTCAATAAAGGGCCCAAAATTAAGATAACATAGACCGGAGAGGTCTCTATGAATACGAATTCCTAAGTATTTGATACCCTGTGAGGGCCAGGCAAAGGGAAAGTTGGACTGGATGGAATCCTGTATGGATTTGGGGAGGGAGACATCGAGGGCCTCAGACTTCGCTGCATTGATTTTAAAATTTGACCATGTAACAAAGTGATCTATTTCAGCCATAACAACAGGGATGGATATATATGATTGAGTGATATATACTAGGACATCATCAGCAAATGCAGAGCACTTGTACTCGGTGCCTCCCACCTCAATCCACCTAATATTGGGGTTATGGCGAATTGATGAGAGCAGGTGCTCCATCACTAGGATGTATAAGAAAGGGGACAGAGGACATCCCTGCCTTGTCCCATTGGTGATTATGAAAGGTGATGAAAATGTTCTATTTATCTTCAGCCTAGGTGACGTATTGCGATACAGGGCCGTGATTTGGGCTATAAAAGGGTCCCCTAGACCCCTACCCCAAGCTTTTTAAGAGAATAATATATGGCGTGCCAGGAGACTCTATGGAATGCTTTCTCAGCATCCAACGAGAGTATCTAATTACAAATTTTTAACTGCATCTAGCCCAGGAAATACTTTGTGCCTAGTAGCAGTGTCTGCTAGTCAGCGGATTATCCCAGCTGTTAAGCAAGCTACACCACCTGTAGTTTGGACACTTAATTTTTTCAAAGGAAATGGTTCGGGTCCCCGGGACACTCAGTGAAGAGCATCGGGAGGCACCCCAAGGCACAGGGACTGGGACTGGCAGTAGGACGCCTTGCGGTGGACCGCCAAGCTCGATCCTTATAAAAGCTTTTTAACTGCAGCAGCTTTAGTGGACGCTTCTGGAGCTGGAATTCCCGCAGCTGCTGGCATCAGACTTGCCCTCCAATAAATCCTTGTAAAAGGATTTAAAGTGTACTCATTCAAATTAGAGAGACAATTTAAATTAAAAAGCTTAGTCCTGCCTCCACCGCAGGGGGGTTCACTCGACCCACCAGCGGACAGGCACCAGTATTGGGAGAGGGGGGCTGGCCGTCAGAGTCCACCGCAGCTCTGGCACAAACACGGCGACACGGAGGTCGCACGAGCAGGAACGGACTGGCCGTGTCGGCTTAGCACTTTTTTGGTTTTAGAAGGGCATGATATGCCTATATCTGTGTCTCCCCCTCCTTTTACTCCTCCACCTCTTTTCTTTTCGCATGAATATATGTACTTGTCACTTTTCCATGTGTTACTTGTGTCTTCTGAGCAGTTTGTCAGCTTTTGGACACCTTTGAAGGTGTTTTCTATGTGTTTTTATGTGTTTTTGTTTGCCTGCCATTGGTTTTAACGGTGTTCGAAGGTGTTCGATGAACAGTTCGGCGAACATACGGGTGTTCGACGAACCGAACCGAACTCGAACACTGCGGGGGTGGCTCAACACTATTCGACACACAAACATCATTCTTTGCCCTTTAATTTCATGACTACAGTGTTGGGCAATGGCCTGATCTGTAATGCGATTTGAGAAATAACATGCATAAGCATGTCCGATCCACAATAAAAAAACAGCCATAGAATGTCCGGGAACCTTCCCCCACACTTTTCTTAGCCAGGACTGCTTCTCGGCAGGGTTGGACGGTACCACCAGAGAATCCTCAGGTGAGCCCTGGCTTCTACCTCAGGAGAGTTCATGATAACGCAAACTTTGCAGCAGCTATGGGGCTCTTTAGCGGAGAAGAAAGGAAAGCCCTCAGAATCAAATCCTCTGGTGGGTCCAATGTTTTTCAGTTTGAAACTGCTTCTCATTGGGAGTTGTATTTCACCACAGCCATATTCTTTAGCTCGATGAAAGGACTGGCATAGAGGGAAACCATATCTAGTCCGGCTGTCATTTCTCCATCGTCAGATTCTGCCCATTGTCACACACAACCATGCCTGGCTGTATGTTCAGCGGTGAGAGCCAAAGATCAGGCTGATGTATTACAGCTTTCAACAATCCTGCTGTTAGAACTCTCCTGTTAGTTTTTTTCTATTTTGCTGGTCACATGACCTTTTTACCTATTTAATCCTGCTCCGCCCTTCTGGCCATGCTGGACTTCATTGTAATTTCTCCTCTTTAGCTAGCCAGGTTCTTTGTAACCTTTCTCAGTCAGTTTAGCTAGGTCTTTTGACCTTTATGTTCTATGTTGTGTGTTTGTCTTTTTACTGCTACAATTTCTGCTAGGAGGTGTCCATCTTTCTCCCAGTCCCTAGTTCTTGTAGGGATCCCTCCCTCACATCTATAGGTCTTCGTTCAGACTAGCTGAGTACTTTAGCGGGTCTGATCGCAGGATCAGGTTCCCCGTTACATCGTAGGGATCTAGCTTAGTTCTATTGTAGGGACAGATCTCCTGTCTTTCCTTAGTGCTTGTAGCCTATCGTAACAGTAAGTCCAGCCCAAAAATATCTCTAAGGAAAGACCTCCAGTTTCCATCATGGTGTCGGTTCAGGATTTGGCTCAACGCCTGCAGGGACTCTCTCTGGAGGTGGCCGAGCTCCAACAACACGTGAGTAGCTGTTCTGGAGCGCATTTTGTGGAGCCAAAGGTACGATTGCCTGATTTATTTTTTGGTGAACAACAAGATTTTTTTTCCTTTAAAAATGCTTGTTTATTGTATTTTTGTTTGAGACCCAGATCCTCTGGTGATGAATCACAGCGCATAGGGTTCATAATGTCACTTTTGCGCAAAGAACCTCAGGGATGGGCCTTTTCTCTCCAACCTAGTGATCCGTGCTTTAGATCAGTGGATAGTTTTTTTTTCTGCTTTGGGGTTGTTGTATGATGATCCTGATCGTGTCTCATCAGCTGAGACGGAATTGAGACTTTTGAGACAGGGATCAGGTAATGTGCAAAATTATTGTACTCACTTCCATCGGTGGTCTGCTCAGGTGGGGTGGAACGATTCAGCTCTGAAAAGTTTGTTTCTTGCGGAGCTAGGTGAAAGGGTTAAGGATCTGCTTATTGCTTATCCTACACCTGGAAACTTGCAGGAGGCAATGCAATTAGCTATACGGGTGGACAGGAGACTGCGTGCAAGGGTTAATGAGAGTAAATCCTTTGCCATGTCAGCTCCTAGTCTTGAGAGGGTCTGTACTGACATTGGAGAGGCAATGGAGATTGGGGCGTTGTCACCCCGCTCTCAGGAAAAAGACTGCAGGTTTTCTGACGGTTTGTGCTTTTATTGCGGAAAATCTGACCATTTCATTAAGAACTGTGTGCTTCGTATGAACAAAGAAAGAAAAAAAAAGGTCAGTTACGCCCGTATAGCCTGTTTAAACACTAAGGGGGTATTTCTTTCTGCTACTACTGTAGCTCAGGAAGAAATAATTGAATTTCGGGTTTTTGTGGATTGTGGTTCTACTCTGAATGTGATTGATGGGGGATTCTTGGAAAAACTTAAATTAAAACCCAAACCTTTGTCATCCCCTATTGCCGTGGTTTCTGTCGATGGCTCTCCCTTGAAATGTGTTACTCACAAGGTTTATGAATTTCCCCTCACTATTAATGGTATTCACCAAGAAAATTTGGATTTGGTAGTATTAAATAATTTGCCTTCTCCAGTAATTTTGGGGTTACCCTGGTTAAAATTGCGAAATCCTGTACTGGATTGGTCTACCAATGAAATTAAGTCCTGGAGCCCTAAGTGTTATGACAAGTGTTGTAACGGGCACATTGCTGCTGTGCATAAAGTGGAATTACCTGTACCTATTGAGGATTTTTGGAAAGTTTTTTCTGAGGAGGAGTCGCAAATTTTGCCTCCCCATAGAGACTATGATTGTACCATTGAATTTGTCCCTGGAGCGACTCTTCCTAAAAGTCATTTATTTAATCTTACTATTCCAGAGAGAAAGGCTTTGGAGGAATACATGCAGACGAGCTTGGCCGCCGGTCATATCAGACCCTCTAAGCCACCTGTGGCTGTTGGATTTTGTTTTTGTTAAAAAAAAGGACGACGGTTTACGTCCTTGTCTGGACTTTCGCGAGATTAATAAAATTACTGTACGTAATCCCTACCCACTGCCATTGATTCCTGATTTGTTTAACCAGTTAGTGGGGGCCAAGTGGTTCTCTAAAATTGATCTCCGGGGGGCATACAATTTGTTGCGCATGAAGGAGGGTGATGAATGGAAGACTGCTTTTAACAATCCTGTGGGTCATTTTGAGAATCTGGTTATGCCTTTTGGTCTTACCAATGCACCAGCATTTTTTCAGAATCTTATTAATGACATCCTTAGACCTTTGATCGGCAAAAATGTGGTTGTGTATTTGGATGACATTTTGATTTATTCGCCTGATCTGGAGTCTCATTGGCGGAGCTTACGTGAGGTATTACAGTTATTAATTGACAATTCGCTTTTTGCTAAGCTAGAGAAATGTGAGTTCGCTGTACAGAGAATTAGCTTTTTGGGCTACATTATCTCCAGCGAGGGCTTTGAGATGGACCCAGTGAAAGTTCAAGCTGTGCAGGAATGGCCTAGGCCTATTTGTTTGAAATCAATACAGAGGTTTTTGGGTTTCGCCAATTATTACAGAAAATTCATTAAAAAATTTTCTATTATTGTCAAACCACTGACCGATCTCACCAGTAAAGGTGCTAATACGGTTCAGTGGACTACTAAGGCCATTGAAGCGTTTGTGTTTCTAAAGGAGAGGTTCAGCTCAGCCCCCATCCTTATGCAGTCTGATGTGACTAAGCCATTTTTGGTTGAGGTTGATGCTTCTTCTGTGGGGGTCGGTGCGGTGTTGTCTCAGGAAAACAAGGATGGAGTACATCCCTGTGCCTTTTTTTCTAAAAAATTTTCTGAGACTGAACTTAATTATGATATTGGTAACCGGTAGTGTTGAGCGAGCACTAAAATGCTCGGGTGCTCGAAGCTCGGGCCGAGCTCGCCGTGATACTCGGGTGCTCGACCCGAGCAACGAGCCCAATGTTAGTGTATGGGAGACTCGAGCATTTTTGCGGTGGCACCCCCGGCAGTCTTTTAAAAGCCTAACAAGTGCCCAAAAGTGACAGTGCTCAAATGACACGGGGACAGCATGGGGATCGCCCCAGGAAGCATTTCTGACCCCCAGGTCACTGCTGTCAACAACGTGGTCAGAGGTATTAAGCCACTTTTACGGGCTCACAATAAAACGTTCAAAAACGAAAGTGAAACTTTTTTCCTGTGAAATATGTTATGGAACATCCTTTCCAGGGAAAAGACTTGTGTATAAGTTAAAATATATGACCAAAAACAAAAATACTCCTCCACACCTTCGGCTATGTTCACAAATAGCATTTTTTATGCGTTTTTGCACTTTTGTATTGCTTTCAACTATGACAAATGCATTCACCGGGAAATGTCATTTTAACATTTTACAACCTTATCTGGCCATGTGCTGTGTGACACATGCATAAAGTGCTGAAAAGACATGGGAACAGCATGGGGAAGACCCCTGGAAGCATCTCTGACTCCCAGGTCACTGTCTAAAAGTGTGCCCATCATAAGTGATCCTTGCCGCATCAGAAGATGCAGACTTGCAACTATCTCCATGCAAGTTCTAGTCCCAGGGCAGTGTTCAATTGTACCTCCCCATTCCTTGCAATACAAGCGCAAGTATGCCGCCTGCCACCCACCCACCCCCAGGCTACAATACCATACTGCTTGCTTGCTTGAACTTGAAATTGGGCCTTTTAGGCATGTGGAGGCGGAATCTGGCCACCATGTCATGGCTGTGTTGGTGGCCTGGAATCCATACTCAGTCCCCAGCCGCCCGGCGGCTGGGTGTCCATACTCGGTCCCCAGCCGCCCCGTGGCCGGGTGTCCACACACGGTCCCCAGCCGCCTGGGGGCAGCCGGGTGTCCATAAACGGTCCCCAGCCGCCCCTATTTCTCCTTGGAACATCCCCCAGACACTTTTCTAAGCCCGGCCTGCTTTAGGCAGCATTGGACAAGCCCACCAGAGAACCAGACTCCTCCGGTGGGCCCTGACTTCTCCATCGGTGGAGTTGAGAGTGCCAAGGTGAGGAGCATGATGATGATGACAGAAGTTAGCATCTGCTATGTTTTCTTTTAATGCAAGTGTAAGTGTGCAGCCTGCCACCCACCCACCCCCAGACTGCAATTCCATACTGCTAGCTTGCACTTGAAATGGGGCCTTTTAGTTTGGAGGAGGCCGAAGCTGGCCACTACCTCATGGCTGCTTTGGCAGCGAGGTATCCATACTCAGTCCCCAGCCGCCCCTATTTGTCCTGGTGTGCCTTATACATAAGATTAATCGTGTATATCAAAACATTACCTGTGCCCTCCCAAGTGCATTTAGTGGGAAGGAGAGCCTATTCCACTGTAATGTGTGCATGCCAAACCCCTGTTCATGGTACATGCGAAGATGCCTCCCACCTTGCACCTGTCGTTGCAGACTTGCAACTATCCCCATTCAAGTCCTTGTCCCAGGGCAGTGTTCAATTGTACCTCTCCCATTCCTTGCAATACAAGCGCAAGTATGCAGCCTGCCACCCACCCACCCCCAGGCTGCAATACCATACTGCTTGCTTGCACTTTAAATTGGGCCTTTTAGGCATGTGGAGGCGGAATCTGGCCACCACGCCATGGCTGTGTTGGCGGCCTTGTATCCATACTCAGTCTCCAGCCACCTGGTGGCCGGGTGTCCATACTCGGTCCCCAGCCACCCCTATTTGTCCCGGTAACCTTTCCTACACTCTTCTTAGCCTGGCCTGCTTTAGGGCAGCATTGGCCGAGCCCACCGGACTATCAGACTCCTCCGGTGGGCCCTGGCTTCTCCATCAGGGGAGTTGAGAGTGCCAAGGTGAGGAGCATGATGAGGATGATAGAAGTTAGCATCTGCTTTGTTTTGTTGTAATGCAAGCACATGTATGTAGTAGCGGCTAGGCCTGAGGTGGTCAGCGTTTTGGTGCATATCCTATCTCCTCCGAGGATTGCTGGATGTTTTCCTGCTACTATCCAAGTTCTATGACTCCCGTTAAAACAAAGCTTCAGGTGATAAATGATGGATGAGGTAGTGGCAAAGGAGAAAGAGCAGGAGGAACAGGGACCATTCACATCAATATCAGGCCAGTCAACCAGATATGTCTTGTAGGATATGTTTCTGTAACAAAAGGAGCGGTTCGGCTACACAGTTATAGGGCATACAGTGAGTGCAATGCCTACCAAAAATTTCGAGGCACTCCAATGCCCCTTGGAAATGACATGGAGGTCAGAGGGCGTTAACTAAACCTTTTTTTCCATTTATAGCAACTCGGTCTCCTGTGCTCTGTTGGCCTAAGCAGTGAATGGAAGGCTTTCCAAAAATTATGAGGAACTGCAATGCCCCTTACAAGAGCCATGTGTGGCACCCCAGGGGTCTGGTCACCACAGTAATAGACATATTACGTCGGAGAGCAAGTGGGAGGTTTCCTGGTCAGGATCCCTTAAACATGCAACATCCTCCTGCCCCAGTCCTGGGAGGGGAGAATTCTGCCCTTATAAACTGGATCTGGGGCGGGGTTCAATGAGTCAGAGAACAGAGAACAGTCATAGTCAGAGTGAGAGCAAGGGAAAGTAACAGCAAGGACCTCTGTAGGAGCTAGGAGCTAAAGACCAGGGGCTGGAAGCTGAGCAGAGCTCGCCCTGGCAGAAGACAATAGGAACCGGACACAGGAGTCCGAGGCTGTGAGGACTTATATATCCAGGAGCAGAAACCAGCCGGCAGGGGATTTCAGGTCCTCTGGCCATAGAAGCCCGGAGGCTCAGTCACAAGCAAGGGACCAGCACCGCCGTCGTGGAGCGGAGGCTAACAGAAGGCCCCAAGTCACCAGCCATACGGGTGAGCACTACACGGTACACTCAGGGACGTGGGCTACTTCTACCCGCTTACAGCAAGGTAGTCAGGAAGAGTGCAGACAGACGGGAAGGCCTACAACTCCACCTGGCCAGGGGAACTCCTGCTTGCTCAAAGACTGACCAGGTCTCTTATGCTAGCCAGTACACCCGGGAGGGTCTACCTTATAATCATCAGTAAAGACCCTGAACTGCACTGCAAAGACTCTGAGTCTTTCCTGCTGTGCTCGTGCACCATCACCCCCATCATCCACACTCACTGCCCTGAGGCTATACTCCTCCCATGGGGAGTTATCCCATTCTCGGCTGCGCACACAACACCAGCCTCAGCGGTCTGCCTTGCAGCGGTGGTACTCCCTGACCGCAATCCACGGGTGGCGCAGTCGGACAATTAACCTCAAAACCTAAGAAAGACTGCCACTGGTTTGACCAGCCTGAGCCACGGGACCGGGTCACCGCCACGGAGACTACAGACCCCAGAGACCCGGCACCGGGTATCCCACACATGTGTACACATGGCCCAGGGGGCGCGTCACATGCAGTACTGCATATTACAAACATAAGTCCCATTATTGGGGAGTGGGTGTCCCATAGTATTTGCTTATGCCTTGCAAGCAAAAGCTGCCAAAAATTAGGACGGAGCAACTTGCAATGCCCCTTACAAGAGCCATGCAGTACAGCATATTACAAACATAAGTCCCATTATTGGGGAGTGGGTCTCCCATAGTATTTGCTTATGCCTTGCAAGCAAAAGCTACCAAAAATTAGGACGGAGCAACTTGCAATGCCCCTTACAAAAGCCATGCAGTACAGCATATTACAAACATAAGTCCCTTTATTGGGGAGTGGGTTTCCCATAGTATTTGCTTATGCCTTGCAAGCAAAAGCTGCCAAAAATTAGGACGGAGCAACTTGCAATGCCCCTTACAAGAGCCACGCAGAACAGCATATTACAAACATAAGTCCCATTATTGGGGAGTGGGTGTCCCATAGTATTTGCTTATGCCTTGCAAGCAAAAGCTGCCAAAAATTAGGACGGAGCAACTTGCAATACCCTTACAAGAGCCATGCAGTACAGCATATTACAAACATAAGTCCCATTATTGGGGAGTGGGTCTCCCATAGTATTTGCTTATGCCTTGCAAGCAAAAGCTGCCAAAAATTAGGACGGAGCAACTTGCAATGCCCCTTACAAGAGCCATGCAGTACAGCATATTACAAACATAAGTCCCATTATTGGGGAGTGGGTCTCCCATAGTATTTGCTTATGCCTTGCAAGCAAAAGCTGCCAAAAATTAGGACGGAGCAACTTGCAATGCCCCTTACAAGAGCCATGCAGTACAGCATATTACAAACATAAGTCCCATTATTGGGGAGTGGGTCTCCCATAGTATTTGCTTATGCCTTGCAAGCAAAAGCTGCCAAAAATTAGGACGGAGCAACGTGCAATGCCCCTTACAAGAGCCATGCAGTACAGCATATTACAAACATAAGTCCCATTATTGGGGAGTGGGTCTCCCATAGTATTTGCTTATGCCTTGCAAGCAAAAGCTGCCAAAAATTAGGACGGAGCAACTTGCAATGCCCCTTCCAAGATCCATGCAGTACAGCATATTACAAACATAAGTCCCATTATTGGGGAGTGGGTCTCCCATAGTATTTGCTTATGCCTTGCAAGCAAAAGCTGCCAAAAATTAGGACGGAGCAACTTGCAATGCCCCTTACAAGAGCCATGCAGTACAGCATATTAAAAACATAAGTCCCATTATTGGGGAGTGGGTTTCCCATAGTATTTGCTTATGCCTTGCAAGCAAAAGCTGCCAAAAATTAGGACGGAGCAACTTGCAATGCCCCTTACAAGAGCCATGCAGAACAGCATATTACAAACATAAGTCCCATTATTGGGGAGTGGGTCTCCCATAGTATTTGCTTATGCCTTGCAAGCAAAAGCTGCCAAAAATTAGGACGGAGCAACTTGTAACGCCCCTTACAAGAGCCATGCAGTACAGCATATTACAAACATAAGTCCCATTATTGGGGAGTGGGTCTCCCATAGTATTTGCTTATGCTTTCCATGCAAAAGCTGCCAAAAATTAGGACGGAGCAACTTGCAATGCCCCTTACAAGAGCCATGCAGTACAGCATATTACAAACATAAGTCCCATTATTGGGGAGTGGGTGTCCCATAGTATTCGCTTATGGCTTGCAAGCAAAAGCTGCCAAAAATTAGGACGGAGCAACTTGCAATGCCCCTTACAAGAGCCATGCAGTACAGCATATTACAAACATAAGTCCCATTATTGGGGAGTGGGTCTCCAATAATATTTGCTTATGCTTTCCATACAAAAGCTGCCAAAAATTAGGACGGAGCAACTTGCAATGCCCCTTACAAGAGCCATGCAGTACAGCATATTACAAACATAAGTCCCATTATTGGGGAGTGGGTGTCCCATAGTATTTGCTTATGCCTTGCAAGCAAAAGCTGCCAAAAATTAGGACGGAGCAACTTGCAATGCCCCTTAGAAGAGCCATGCAGTACAGCATATTACAAACATAAGTCCCATTATTGGGGAGTGGGTCTCCCATAGTATTTGCTTATGCTTTCTAAGCAAAAGTTGCCAAAAATTAGGATGGAGCAACTTGCAATGCCCCTTACAAGAGCCATGCAGTGCAGCATATTACAAACATAAGTCCCATTATTGGGGAGTGGGTGTCCCATAGTATTCCCTTATGGCTTGCAAGCAAAAGCTGCCAAAAATTAGGACGGAGCAACTTGCAATGCCCCTTACAAGAGTCATGCAGTAAAGCATATTACAAACATAAGTTCCATTATTGGGGAGTGGGTGTCCCATAGTATTTGCTTATGCCTTGCAAGCAAAAGCTGCCAAAAATTAGGACGGAGCAACTTGCAATGCCCCTTACAAGAGTCATGCAGTAAAGCATATTACAAACATAAGTTCCGTTATTGGGGAGTGGGTGTCCCATAGTATTTGCTTATGCCTTGCAAGCAAAAGCTGCCAAAAATTAGGACGGAGCAACTTGTAATGCCCCTTACAAGAGCCATGCAGTACAGCATATTACAAACATAAGTCCCATTATTGGGGAGTGGGTCTCCCATAGTATTTGCTTATGCTTTCCAAGCAAAAGCTGCCACAAATTAGGACGGAGCAACTTACAATGCCCCTTTCAAGAGCCATGCAGTACAGCATATTACAAACATAAGTCCCATTATTGGGGAGTGGGTGTCCCATAGTATTTGCTTATGCCTTGCAAGCAAAAGCTGCCAAAAATTAGGACGGAGCAACTTGCAATGCCCCTTACAAGAGCCATGCAGTACAGCATATTACAAACATAAGTCCCATTATTGGGGTGTGGGTGTCCCATAGTATTTGCTTATGCCTTGCAAGCAAAAGCTGCCAAAAATTAGGACGGAGCAACTTGCAATGCCCCTTACAAGAGCCATGCAGTACAGCATATTACAAACATAAGTGCCATTATTGGGGAGTGGGTCTCCCATAGTATTTGCTTATGCCTTGCAAGCAAAAGCTGCCAATAATTAGGACGGAGCAACTTGCAATGCCCCTTACTAGAGCCATGCAGTACAGCATATTACAAACATAAGTCCCATTATTGGGTAGTGGGTCTCCCATAGTATTTGCTTATGCCTTGCAAGCAAAAGCTGCCAAAAATTAGGACGGAGCAACTTGCAATGCCCCTTACAAGAGCCATGCAGTACAGCATATTACAAACATAAGTCCCATTATTGGGGAGTGGGTCTCCCATAGTATTTGCTTATGCCTTGCAAGCAAAAGCTGCCAAAAATTAGGACGGAGCAACTTGCAATGCCCCTTACAAGAGCCATGCAGTACAGCATATTAAAAACATAAGTCCCATTATTGGGGAGTGGGTTTCCCATAGTATTTGCTTATGCCTTGCAAGCAAAAGCTGCCAAAAATTAGGACGGAGCAACTTGCAATGCCCCTTACAAGAGCCACGCAGAACAGCATATTGCAAACATAAGTCCCATTATTGGGGAGTGGGTCTTCCATAGTATTTGCTTATGCCTTGCAAGCAAAAGCTGGCAAAAAATAGGACGGAGCAACTTGCAATGCCCCTTACAAGAGCCATGCAGTACAGCATATTACAAACATAAGTCCCATTATTGGGGAGTGGGTCTCCCATAGTATTTGCTTATGCCTTGCAAGCAAAAGCTGCCAAAAATTAGGACGGAGCAACTTGTAACGCCCCTTACAAGAGCCATGCAGTACAGCATATTACAAACATAAGTCCCATTATTGGGGAGTGGGTCTCCCATAGTATTTGCTTATGCTTTCCATGCAAAAGCTGCCAAAAATTAGGACGGAGCAACTTGCAATGCCCCTTACAAGAGCCATGCAGTACAGTATATTACAAACATAAGTCCCATTATTGGGGAGTGGGTGTCCCATAGTATTTGCTTATGCCTTGCAAGCAAAAGCTGCCAAAAATTAGGACGGAGCAACTTACAATGCCCTTTACAAGAGCCATGCAGTACAGCATATTACAAAAATAAGTCCCATTATTGGGGAGTGGGTCTCCCATAGTATTTGCTTATGCTTTCTAAGCAAAAGTTGCCAAAAATTAGGACGGAGCAACTTGCAATGCCCCTTACAAGAGCCATGCAGTACAGCATATTACAAACATAAGTCCCATTATTGGGGAGTGGTTGTCCCATAGTATTTGCTTATGCCTTGCAAGCAAAAGCTGCCAAAAATTAGGACGGAGCAACTTGCAATGCCCCTTACAAGAGTCATGCAGTAAAGCATATTACAAACATAAGTTCCATTATTGGGGAGTTGGTGTCCCATAGTATTTGCTTATGCCTTGCAAGCAAAAGCTGCCAAAAATTAGGACTGAGCAACCTGTAACGCCCCTTACAAGAGCCATGCAGTACAGCATATTACAAACATAAGTCCCATTATTGGGGAGTGGGTCTCCCATAGTATTTGCTTATGCTTTCCATGCAAAAGCTGCCAAAAATTAGGACGGAGCAACTTGCAATGCCCCTTACAAGAGCCATGCAGTACAGCATATTACAAACATAAGTCCCATTATTGGGGAGTGGGTGTCCCATAGTATTTGCTTATGCCTTGCAAGCAAAAGCTGCCAAAAATTAGGACGGAGCAACTTGCAATGCCCCTTACAAGAGCCATGCAGTACAGCATATTACAAACATAAGTGCCATTATTGGGGAGTGGGTCTCCCATAGTATTTGCTTATGCCTTGCAAGCAAAAGCTGCCAAAAATTAGGACGGAGCAACTTGCAATGCCCCTTACAAGAGCCACGCAGAACAGCATATTGCAAACATAAGTCCCATTATTGGGGAGTGGGTCTTCCATAGTATTTGCTTATGCCTTGCAAGCAAAAGCTGGCAAAAAATAGGACGGAGCAACTTGCAATGCCCCTTACAAGAGCCATGCAGTACAGCATATTACAAACATAAGTCCCATTATTGGGGAGTGGGTCTCCCATAGTATTTGCTTATGCCTTGCAAGCAAAAGCTGCCAAAAATTAGGACGGAGCAACTTGTAACGCCCCTTACAAGAGCCATGCAGTACAGCATATTACAAACATAAGTCCCATTATTGGGGAGTGGGTCTCCCATAGTATTTGCTTATGCTTTCCATGCAAAAGCTGCCAAAAATTAGGACGGAGCAACTTGCAATGCCCCTTACAAGAGCCATGCAGTACAGTATATTACAAACATAAGTCCCATTATTGGGGAGTGGGTGTCCCATAGTATTTGCTTATGCCTTGCAAGCAAAAGCTGCCAAAAATTAGGACGGAGCAACTTACAATGCCCTTTACAAGAGCCATGCAGTACAGCATATTACAAAAATAAGTCCCATTATTGGGGAGTGGGTCTCCCATAGTATTTGCTTATGCTTTCTAAGCAAAAGTTGCCAAAAATTAGGACGGAGCAACTTGCAATGCCCCTTACAAGAGCCATGCAGTACAGCATATTACAAACATAAGTCCCATTATTGGGGAGTGGTTGTCCCATAGTATTTGCTTATGCCTTGCAAGCAAAAGCTGCCAAAAATTAGGACGGAGCAACTTGCAATGCCCCTTACAAGAGTCATGCAGTAAAGCATATTACAAACATAAGTTCCATTATTGGGGAGTTGGTGTCCCATAGTATTTGCTTATGCCTTGCAAGCAAAAGCTGCCAAAAATTAGGACTGAGCAACCTGTAACGCCCCTTACAAGAGCCATGCAGTACAGCATATTACAAACATAAGTCCCATTATTGGGGAGTGGGTCTCCCATAGTATTTGCTTATGCTTTCCATGCAAAAGCTGCCAAAAATTAGGACGGAGCAACTTGCAATGCCCCTTACAAGAGCCATGCAGTACAGCATATTACAAACATAAGTCCCATTATTGGGGAGTGGGTGTCCCATAGTATTTGCTTATGCCTTGCAAGCAAAAGCTGCCAAAAATTAGGACGGAGCAACTTGCAATGCCCCTTACAAGAGCCATGCAGTACAGCATATTACAAACATAAGTGCCATTATTGGGGAGTGGGTCTCCCATAGTATTTGCTTATGCTTTCTAAGCAAAAGTTGCCAAAAATTAGGATGGAGCAACTTGCAATGCCCCTTACAAGAGCCATGCAGTGCAGCATATTACAAACATAAGTCCCATTATTGGGGAGTGGGTGTCCCATAGTATTCACTTATGGCTTGCAAGCAAAAGCTGCCAAAAATTAGGACGGAGCAACTTGCAATGCCCCTTACAAGAGTCATGCAGTAAAGCATATTACAAACATAAGTTCCATTATTGGTGAGTGGGTGTCCCATAGTATTTGCTTATGCCTTGCAAGCAAAAGCTGCCAAAAATTAGGACGGAGCAATTTGTAATGCCCCTTACAAGAGTCATGCAGTACAGCATATTACAAACATAAGTCCCATTATTGGGGAGTGGGTCTCCCATAGTATTTGCTTATGCTTTCCAAGCAAAAGCTGCCAAAAATTAGGACGGAGCAACTTGCAATGCCCCTTACAAGAGCCATGCAGTACAGCATATTACAAACATATGTCCCATTATTGGGGAGTGGGTGTCCCATAGTATTTGCTTATGCCTTGCAAGCAAAAGCTGCCAAAAATTAGGACGGAGCAACTTGCAATGCCCCTTACAAGAGCCATGCAGTACAGCATATTACAAACATAAGTCCCATTATTGGGGCGTGGGTGTCCCATAGTATTTGCTTATGCCTTGCAAGCAAAAGCTGCCAAAAATTAGGACGGAGCAACTTGCAATGCCCCTTACAAGAGCCATGCAGTACAGCATATTACAAACATAAGTCCCATTATTGGGGAGTGGGTCTCCCATAGTATTTGCTTATGCATTCCAAGCAAAAGCTGCCAAAAATTAGGATGGAGCAACTTGCAATGCCCCTTACAAGAGCCATGCAGTACAGCATATTACAAACATAAGTCCCATTATTGGGGAGTGGGTGTCCCGTAGTATTCTCTTACGGCTTGCAAGCAAAAGCTGCCAAAAATTAGGACGGAGCAACTTGCAATGCCCCTTACAAGAGCCATGCAGTACAGCATATTACAAACATAAGTCCCATTATTGGGGAGTGGTTGTCCCATAGTATTTGCTTATGCCTTGCAAGCAAAAGCTGCCAAAAATTAGGACGGAGCAACTTGCAATGCCCCTTACAAGAGTCATGCAGTAAAGCATATTACAAACATAAGTTCCATTATTGGGGAGTGGGTGTCCCATAGTATTTGCTTATGCCTTGCAAGCAAAAGCTGCCAAAAATTAGGACTGAGCAACTTGTAACGCCCCTTACAAGAGCCATGCAGTACAGCATATTACAAACATAAGTCCCATTATTGGGGAGTGGGTCTCCCATAGTATTTGCTTATGCTTTCCATGCAAAAGCTGCCAAAAATTAGGACGGAGCAACTTGCAATGCCCCTTACAAGAGCCATGCAGTACAGCATATTACAAACATAAGTCCCATTATTGGGGAGTGGGTGTCCCATAGTATTTGCTTATGCCTTGCAAGCAAAAGCTGCCAAAAATTAGGACGGAGCAACTTGCAATGCCCCTTACAAGAGCCATGCAGTACAGCATATTACAAACATAAGTGCCATTATTGGGGAGTGGGTCTCCCATAGTATTTGCTTATGCTTTCTAAGCAAAAGTTGCCAAAAATTAGGATGGAGCAACTTGCAATGCCCCTTACAAGAGCCATGCAGTGCAGCATATTACAAACATAAGTCCCATTATTGGGGAGTGGGTGTCCCATAGTATTCGCTTATGGCTTGCAAGCAAAAGCTGCCAAAAATTAGGACGGAGCAACTTGCAATGCCCCTTACAAGAGTCATGCAGTAAAGCATATTACAAACATAAGTTCCATTATTGGGGAGTGGGTGTCCCATAGTATTTGCTTATGCCTTGCAAGCAAAAGCTGCCAAAAATTAGGACGGAGCAACTTGTAATGCCCCTTACAAGAGCCATGCAGTACAGCATATTACAAACATAAGTCCCATTATTGGGGAGTGGGTCTCCCATAGTATTTGCTTATGCTTTCCAAGCAAAAGCTGCCACAAATTAGGATGGAGCAACTTGCAATGCCCCTTACAAGAGCCATGCAGTACAGCATATTACAAACATAAGTCCCATTATTGGGGAGTGGGTGTCCCATAGTATTTGCTTATGCCTTGCAAGCAAAAGCTGCCAAAAATTAGGACGGAGCAACTTGCAATGCCCCTTACAAGAGCCATGCAGTACAGCATATTACAAACATAAGTCCCATTATTGAGGCGTGGGTGTCCCATAGTATTTGCTTATGCCATGCAAGCAAAAGCTGCCAAAAATTAGGACGGAGCAACTTGCAATGCCCCTTACAAGAGCCATGCAGTACAGCATATTACAAACATAAGTCCCATTATTGGGGAGTGGGTCTCCCATAGTATTTGCTTATGCTTTCCAAGCAAAAGCTGCCAAAAATTAGGATGGAGCAACTTGCAATGCCCCTTACAAGAGCCATGCAGTACAGCATATTACAAACATAAGTCCCATTATTGGCGAGTGGGTGTCCCGTAGTCTTCGCTTATGGCTTGCAAGCAAAAGCTGCCAAAAATTAGGACGGAGCAACTTGCAATGCCCCTTACAAGAGCCATGCAGTACAGCATATTACAAACATAAGTCCCATTATTGGGGAGTGGGTGTCCTATAGTATTTGCTTATTCCTTGCAAGCAAAAGCTGCCAAAAATTAGGACGGAGCAACTTGCAATGCCCCTTACAAAAGCCATGCAGTACAGCATATTACAAACATAAGTCCCATTATTGGGGAGTGGGTCTCCCATAGTATTTGCTTATGCTTTGCAAGCAAAAGCTGCCAAAAATTAGGACGGAGCAACTTGCAATGCGCCTTACAAGAGCCATGCAGTACAGCATATTACAAACTTAAGTCCCATTATTGGGGAGTGGGTGTCCC
Organism: Phyllobates terribilis; assembly: GCF_046119375.1. NCBI lineage: Eukaryota > Metazoa > Chordata > Amphibia > Anura > Dendrobatidae > Phyllobates > Phyllobates terribilis. The sequence continues at coordinate 300,965,927 of NW_027362771.1, forward strand.
ATAGTATTTGCTTATGCCTTGCAAGCAAAAGCTGCCAAAAATAAGGACGGAGGAACTTGCAGTGCTGGCACCCTGGTGGTATAGTGGTGGTGGAGGCTGAGCATAAGGAGAAGAAGATAAAACAGCCGAAACGAGGAAGCGTATACCCATGTGTGGGTGTGAAGCGGTGCATGTGAATACACCTCCCGAAATAACAAAGTGAATTTGACTTTATGTTACTCTGCTGTCATTTAGTGGTGATGAGAAGTCTGGCCCAATCCAGCCCTTGTTCATTTTGATATGGGTCAGCCTGTCAGCATTGTCAGTTGACAGTCGCGTGCGCTTATCAGATATAATTCCCCCAGCAGCACTAAAAACACGCTCTGATAACACGCTAGCGGCAGGGCAGGCCAGGACCTCCAAGGCGTACAGAGCGAGTTCATTCCAAGTGTCCAGCTTGGATACCCAATAATTAAAAGGCACAGAGGAATCATGGAGGACGCTGGTACGGTCGGCAAGGTACTCCCTCACCATCTTTTGAAACTTTCCACTCCTTGTGAGAGTACCCCGCGCCTCAGGGCCTGTAAGCTGGGCGGGTGTCATAAAACTGTCCCAGAACGTTGACAGTGTTCCCCTGCCTCTGCTGGATTGGAGTTGCATCTCCCTCGCCTGTACGCCTTGGTTGGGCAATGAACTGTGACCTCTGCCGCTAGCGTGTTCAGATGGGAATTTTTTTAAGAGTTCTGCAGCAAGGGCCTTCTGGTACTGCCCCATTTTTGTAGACCTCTCCACCTCAGGAATAAGAGAGTGAAGGTTCTCCTTGTAGCGGGGGTCTACAAGTGTCACCAACCAGTAATGACTGTCACCCAACATTTTGACAACGTGAGGGTCACGGTTAAGGCAGCGTAACATAAAGTCAGCCATGTGTGCCAGACTGGTAACGGGCAAGATTTCCGTGTCCTCACCAAGATGACGACTGACCATGCTCTCCTCCTCCTCCTCCTCTTCCTCCTCCCCCCTGTCCTCAGGCCACCCACGCTGAACTGACGGTATGAAACTTGTACAGGTACTACCGTCTACAACGCATGATAGCAGCTCCTGTTCTTCTTCCTCCTCCTCCTCCTCTCCCTCATTGTCCCCCAATGCATGTGGGGATGAGATGAGGCTGGGCTGTGTGTAATCGCCCGCTACGGCTTCTTGATCCATCTCATCATACTCTGGCTGCAATGCCTCCTCTTTAATTCTCTGCAGAGAGCGTTGCAAAAGACAGACAAGTGGGATGCTGACACTAATTATGGCGTCATCGCCACTCACCATCTTGGTGGCCTCCTCAAAGTTTGTCAGGATGGTATATATGTCAGACATCCAGGTCCATTCCTGAGGTCTTATGTGTGGAGTCTGACCTGAATATCGACGGCCTTGTTGCAGCTGGTACTCCACAACTGCTCTCTTCTGCTCACAAATCCTTTTCAACATGTGAAGGGTAGAGTTCCACCGTGTGGGGACATCACACACCAGTCGGTGTGCCAGAAGCTGCAAATGCTGCTGCAGCACAGCTGTAGCCGACTTGCGAAAATGAGCTGACAGGCGGCGTACTTTCACGAGCAGATCTGGCAACTCGGGGTACGATTTAAGAAACCGCTGAACCACGAGGTTAAGCACATGAGCCAGGCATGGTACGTGTGTGATCTCACCTCGCCTCAGAGCCGCCACCAGGTTACGGCCATTGTCACACACGACCATGCCGGGATGTAGGTTCAGCGGTCTCAGGCACAGATCTGCCTGCTTTTTCACAGCTGTCCACAACTCACAAGCAGTGTGAGGTTTATCACCTAAGCTTATGAGTTTCAGCACAGCCTGTTGCCGCTTGGCGGAGGCAGTACTGCAATGCTTCCAGCTTGTAACTGATGTGGTGATATCTGAGATGGAGGCTGAACATGAGGAGGAGGAGGATGCGCAGGAGCTGTACACTGTGGGGGCAACTCTGAGTGACATAGGGCCCGCAATCCTCGGTGTGGGGAGGATGTGTTCCGTCCGAAGGTCCGACTGGGTCCCGGCTGCCACTATGTTTACCCAGTGTGCCGTCAGAGAGATGTACCGTCCCTGGCCACAAGCACTTGTCCACGTGTCCGTTGTCAGGTGGACTCTCCCAGTAACTGCGTTGTTGAGGGCACGGCAGATGCTTTGGGACACTTGCTTGTGTAGTGCGGGGATGGCACACCGGGCAAAATAGTGTCGGCTGGGGACCGAGTACCGAGGGACGGTCACCGCCATAAGATTGCGGAAGGATTCCGTCTCCACCAGCCTAAAAGGCAGCATTTCCAACGCAAGCAGTCGTGAAATGTGCGAATTTAGGACTGTGGCCTGTGGGGCGTTAGCTGCGAATTTCCGCTTTCGTTCAAAGGTCTGGGATATGGACAATTGAACGCTGCGGTGGGACGTGGACGTAAATGTTGATGCTGTTTCTTGAGAACCTGCCATAACAAGTGAAGACTGAGAGGAGGGGGCATCTTTACATGCAGTATGGACAGGGGATTGCCTTGCACACACAACAGGGGGTTCTATTGCACGCACAACAGTGGAAGAAGCAGTGGTGACACCCGCTGACACTGGTCGTGGACCCTGGGTTTTGCCCCACAAAGTCGGGTGCTTTGCTGCCATGTGCCTGATCATGCTGGTGGTGGTCAGGCTGGTAGTTTTGTCACCCCTGCTGATGCTAGCATGGCAGGTGGAACATATGGCCTTTTTGGGGCTATCAGCAGAGTCTTTAAAAAATTCCAGACTCTGGAAGACCTACCGCTTGTACTGGCAACGTCCCTCGTGTTGGTGTTACGGGGAACGGTTGCCTGCCTTCTGTCTCCAGCCACCACACTGCTTCTTCCTGCCTGTTGGGGTACTCGGCCTCCCTCCCCCTGTGTGCTGCTGGCCTCACTCTGCATGTCCTCCTTCCACGTTGGGTCAGTTACTAGATCATCCACCATCTCCTCCTCTTCCACTTGCGCACCACGATCCTCCTCCTCACTTCCTGGCAATTGTGTCTCGTCATCGTCCACCTCTTGTGACAGATTGCCAACGTCGACTTCCTGTGGCCGTGGCTGTTCAAATATTTGGGCATCGCAACATGGGATCTCCTCTTCCACCACTTCAAGCGTATCAGGCGAGGGGCCCAAATATGGAAATGGACCAGTGAACAGCTCTTCAGAGTGTCCAAGCGTGGGATCACTTGATGTCTGACGACACTTGGCATGGTGGGAGGAAGAAGCATCAGGGTGAGGAGGAGTATGCGCTCGAGACTCACGGCTACTAAGAGATGACCGTGTGGAAGACAGACCGGAGGTGGTGGTGCCCAGGTAACTGGAAGTATTATCTGCTATCCAATTAAAAACCTGTTCACACTGATCAGTTCTCAATACTGGTGTTGTTCTGTGCTTCCCTAGTAATTCGGTCAAGAAGTGGGAGCGAGAAGATGTGGCTGTTGGTTGTGGCACATTTTCACCTTGGCCACGGCCCCGTCCTCTGCACGAACCATCACCAGAACGTCCACTTCCACGTCCCTTGCCACGCGCCTTGCCCATTGTAAATGAAGTAAAATAGCTTACACTTGCACTATCAATGGATAAAGGGTAATAAAGAGTAGATTAGAACCGTGGAAGAGGAAAACCACAGTTATTGTTTACTGGGTATACCACACTTTTTTAAATAGAGATATTTGCGGCTGAACAGTGAGCGACATACTCAAACTGCTTTTTTTTTAGATACCAAAGGCCCAAAACTGGATAGTACAGCGATTTGACCCGTGGAACTGCGAAACCACACTGGGATGTCGGGCCTACACAAGACTATTTTCAACAGATATATTTTTGTGTCACAACAGTCAAGAGACACTACTGTTTTTCTTTACGGAAAAAACTACCAAAAGCTGAATAATAGAGATTTTTTACCGTGGGATGGCAAAACCACAGTTATTGTTTACTGGGGTATACCACACTTTTTTAAATAGAGATATTTGCGGCTGAACAGTGAGCGACACACTCAAACTGCTCTTTTTTTAGATACCAAAGGCCCAAAACTGGATAGTACAGCGATTTGACCCGTGGAACTGCGAAACCACACTGGGATGTCGGGCCTACACAAGACTATTTTCAACAGATATATTTTTGTGTCACAACAGTCAGGAGACACTACTGTTTTTCTTTACGGAAAAAACTACCAAAAGCTGAATAATAGAGATTTTTTACCGTGGGATGGCAAAACCACAGTTATTGTTTACTGGGGTATACCACACTTTTTTAAATAGAGATATTTGCGGCTGAACAGTGAGCGACACACTCAAACTGCTTTTTTTTTAGATACCAAAGGCCCAAAACTAGATAGTACAGCGATTTGACCCGTGGAACTGCGAAACCACACTGGGATGTCGGGCCTACACAAGACTATTTTCAACAGATATATTTTTGTGTCATAACAGTCAGGAGACACTACTGTTTTTCTTTACGGAAAAACTACCAAAAGCTGAATAATAGCGATTTTTTACCGTGGGATGGCAAAACCACAGTTATTGTTTACTGGGGTATACCACACTTTTTTAAATAGAGATATTTGCGGCTGAACAGTGAGCGACACACTCAAACTGCTTTTTTTTTAGATACCAAAGGCCCAAAACTGGATAGTACAGCGATTTGACCCGTGGAACTGCGAAACCACACTGGGATGTCGGGCCTACACAAGACTATTTTCAACAGATATATTTTTGTGTCACAACAGTCAGGAGACGCTACTGTTTTTCTTTACGGAAAAAACTACCAAAAGCTGAATAATAGAGATTTTTTACCGTGGGATGGCAAAACCACAGTTATTGTTTACTGGGGTATACCACACTTTTTTAAATATATAGATTTGCGGCTGAACAGTGAGCGACACACTCAAACTGTTTTTTTTTTAGATACAAATGGCCCAAAATGGATAATACAGAGGTTTGAACCGTGGAAGTGCAAAACAACACTTCTGTTTCTCTAGCCTACACCAGACTATTTTCAACAGTTATATTTGTGTCTGAAAAATCAGAGACACGCTTTTTTTTTTGGGGGGGGGGACACATCAAAAGGTTAATAAGACGGGTATTTGTACAGTGTGAAGGAGGAAAAAAAAAGGAGGATTTAGATGAAAAAAAAGGATTTTTCCTGGCCCCCGACACCTGGTGCTAAGTCCTGCAATTTCAGCAACAGGAGCACACAGGACTGTAATGCAGCGTTTGCTGGTATAACCACTGTGTCTCCTATACAGCCTGCCTGCCTGGTATCTGGGATGGATATTAGTCCTCAAAAGGACTGTTTGTTTGTTCTGGCAGCCTTTACAGACCCTACACTAACTATTTCGCAGTTTATATCTCTCCCTAAATCAGCAGCGCTGTCTCTACACTGTCTAATCCGGAGCGACTGTGTCCAAGATGGCGGCGCCCGGTTTTAAATACTCGAGGTGATACTGTGCGGCCAGCCAATCACTGTAATGCCCACAACCAACATGGCTGCAGCATTACAGTGACTGGCTGGCAATCCCTGCATGTTCATTGGCTCTGTAAAGAGCGCCAAACATGCAGGGCGGAGACCCGAGCTCCCGCCCGAGTAACCCGGAAATGCTCGGTGCTCGCCGAACATCCCGAGTAGCGTGATGCTCGGGTGAGTACCGAGCAGTTTCGAGCATGTTCGCTCAACATTAGTAATTGGGAATTGCTGGCTATTAAACTCACATTTGAATTCAGGTTTTCACTGATCATAAAAATCTGATCTATCTTGATGCTGCCAAGCGCTTGAATGCCCGTCAGGCTAGGTGGGCACTTTTTTTTCAACGGTTTAATTTTTCCGTTACTTACATCCTGGGTACCAAGAATGTTAAAGCTGATGCGTTGTCTCGCAGCTTTTCTCCCATAGTCGGTGCTGAGGAGGAGAAGAGCATTTTACAAGAAGGTGTTGTGATTGCTGCATTGGACTCCGTTTTGGAAGATGAGATTCTTAAAGCACAGGAGAATGCCTAATCTAACACTCCCCATGGGAGGTTGTTTGTGCCTAGGACCTTTAGGAGAGATTTGTTTGTTGAGTGTCATGAGTCTCGGTTGGCAGGTCATCCAGGAATTTCTGAGACCAAGAGACTTGTGGGTCGCAGTTTTTGGTGGCCTGGATGGCAGAAGGAAGTCATTAAGTGGGTGCGTCAATGTACTGTGTGTGCTAGATCTAAGTCTTCTCTTACTCCTGCTGCGGGGTTGCTTTGCCCTCTGGAGGTTCCTAGTGCACCTTGGACACATCTGGCTATGGACTTTATTACTGACCTTCCCTCCTCTGAGGGTTTCACTGTCATCTGGGTGGTCGTGGACCATTTTAGCAAGATGTGTCACTTGGTTCCCTTCATCAAACTGCCCTGCGCTAAGACACTCGCTAAGGCCTTTGTCAAGGAAATTGTCAGACTCCATGGTGTTCCTACTGACATTGTTTCTGATAGGGGACCTCATTTCGTGGCTCTTTTTTGGCGTGCCTTTTGTGACAGGTTGGGAGTTCATTTGTCGTTTTCATCTGGATATCATCCTGAGTCTAATGGCCAGACAGAAAGGAAGAATCAGGATGTTGAGCAGTTCTTGCGTTGTTTTGTGGCAGACAATCAAGAGGGGTGGTCTGAGTTTCTGCCGCTTGCTGAATTTGCTCTTAACAACCATACATCCTCTTCTGCTGGGCGTTCGCCTTTTTTTTGTTTTTCTGGGAGACATCCGTCTTTTGGGTCATTCTCCAAATTGGTATCGGCTGTGCATGAGGAGGAGAGTTTTTACGGTGATTTGGAGAGAGTTTGGACAGATGTGCGTGGTAATCTTCAGGAGGCTAACAAAAAATCTAAGAGGTACTTTGACAGGAAACGTCAACAGGTTTTGTTTACGGTTGGTGACAAGGTTTGGTTGTCCTCTAAGAATCTGCGATTGAGGATTCCTTCTAAAAAATTGGGTCCCAAGTTTGTAGGGCCCTTTAAGGTGCTTCAGGTAGTTAACCAATCTGCTGTTAGGTTGGAGGTTCCTACCTCCTGGAAGATTAATCCGGTGTTTCATGTTTCTCTATTGAAAAAAGCTGATGTATCAGATAGAGACGCCACTGCCACTGTTCCTCCGGTGGTGGAGGACGGGGAATATGAAATTTCCCGCATCCTTAATTCTAGATGGTATAGTGGGAGTTTGCAGTATCTCGTCGCTTGGAAGGGTTTCGGTCCCGAGGATAACTCATGGGTGAGGGCGGATGATGTTTCGGCTTCTAGACTTGTCAGAGCGTTTCACAAGAGGTTTCCTGATAAGCCTGGGCCTAGGGGATCCGGAGGATCCTCTTAGAAGAGGGGGTACTGTTAGAACTCTCATGTTAGGTATTTTCTAGTTTGCTGGTCATATGACCTTTTTGCCTATTTAATCCTGCTCCGCCCTTCTGGCCATGCTGGACTTCATTGTAATTTCTACTCTTTAGCTAGCCAGGTTCTTTGTAACCTTTCTCAGTCAGTTTAGCTAGGTCTTTTGACCTTTATGTTCTATGCTGTGTGTTTGTCTTTTTACTGCTACAATTTCTGCTAGGAGGTGTCCATCTTTCTCCCAGTCCCTAGTTCTTGTAAGGTTCCCTCCCTCACATCTATAGGTCTTCATTCAGACTAGCTGAGGACTTTAGTGGGTCTGATCGCAGGATCTGGTTCCCCGTTACATCGTAGGGATCTAGCTTAGTTCTATTGTAGGGACAGATCTCCTGTCTTTCCTTAGTGCTTGTAGCCTATCATAACACCTGCAGCGGTGGGCGGTTTGTCACCTAATCATTAAGCATATTATCTTTAGCACAGCCTGTTGCCGCTTGGCCAATGCAGTGCTGCAGTGCTTTTAGATTGTGACTGATGTGGTCATTTCGGAGATGAAGGCCGAACTGGAGGAGAAGGTGCAAGAGCTGAACAATGTGATTACATTGAGGTTACATTGGCGAGTCTGGTTTTTATACTAAACAAATATCTTAATGTGTTTTTATTTTTATTTTTTACGTTATTTTATATCTTATAAAAATGAACAAGGGCTGAATTGGGCCAGATTTCTCAACACCACTTGATGATAGCATCAAACATAAACTCAAATCCAGTGGTTATTTTTTGGGGGGTCTAGTCCCATGCACCCCTTCACACCCAGACATGGGTATACCCTTCAGGAATTGTTATGCTTTATGTCGCCCTCCTCCTTCTCCTCATCCTACACCACCATATCACCAGGGAGACCATGATGCAGCACCCACATAATTTTTTTAAGGGTGTTTCTGATGAGAGACAAGCAAATATTTCAATATTCTTTTTGGATTACAATCGGCGTTTTTGCAATATTCGCCAAAACATTGCTAAACGCCATTGGATTCAATGGGTGCCACAACCAAACTTATACACAACACCTTCAAACGGAACCAAAAGCTGCCAAAACACATCAATTTAGGGGCAGTCACCAGGAAAGTGCTATCAACTGACCCAGAGTACAAGTAATATAATTTTTATTATTTATTATTATAGCGCCATTTATTCAATTGCGCTTTACATGTGAAAAGATGTCACTGACTGGTACAAGAGCAGAGAGGACCCTGCCCCTGAGGGCGCACAAACTGTCTATAAGGGATGGGCGAGGATACAGTAGGTGAGGGTACAGCTGGTATAGTGGAGTGAGGATTAATGCAGGTTGTAGGCTTGTCAGAAGAGGTGGGTCTTCAGCTTCCTTTTAAAGGTTTCAACAGTAGGCGAGAGTCTGATATGTTGGGGTACAGAGTTCAAGACTAGAAGGGATGCACTGGAAAAATTGTGTATGCGATTGTGGGACGAGGAGAGAAGACGGGAGTAGAGAAGGAGATCTTGTGTTGCGTACAGGTATGTACCGGGAGACTAGGTCACAGCTATATGGAGCAGACATGTTGTGAATGGCTTTGCATGTCATGGTTACAGTTTTGAACTGAAGTCTCTGGCCAATGGGGAGCCAGTAAAGGGATCAGAGATTGCAATCTTATAGATTGCTGGAGCCAGTCCACAGTAAAAAAATACAGCCATAGAGTGTCCAGGAACCTTCCCACAGACTTTTCTTAGCTAGGGCTGCTTCTTGGCAGGCCTAGACTGCCCCACCAGAGAACTGGAGATTCCTCCAGTGGGCCCTGGCTTCTCCTTCAGGAGAGTTCATAGTGACGAGGTGAGGTTGTAATGATAGAGGCCATCATCTCCTTAGCTTGCTTGGTATTTTTCTATGGGAATCAGCTTGGCTCCAACCAGCCTGGAATATTTCCAGTGAACTATGGCACGACGCCATGGTATTAGCAGTGCCCCCAATGCTAGTAGCGAAGCCATCCACAATTTTCTTTTCTTCTGCCCAAATACATTAGTTTCTCAAAAAGGAGCTGAAGATACTGAGTGGCAGTAGGTGCAAGTTTCTTCAGCATGTTAGATATCAGAGGGAAAACAGAGAAGGCAGTACAGTGGCTCAGTGGTTAGCACTGAAGCCTTGCAGCACTGGGGTCCTGGGTTCAAATCCCACCAAGGACAAGATCTGCAAGGATTTTGTATGTTCTCCCCGTGTTTGCGTGGGTTTCCCCCTCAGTAAAAGAGCAGCCATAGAGTGTCCAGGGACCTTCCCACACACTTTTCTTAGCCAGGGCTGCTTCTCGGCAGGGTTGGCCCTGGCTTCTCCATCAGGAAAGTTCATGATAGCGCAAACTTTGCAGCTGCTATGGGGCTCTTGAGTGGGGGAGAAAGGTGGGCCCTCAGAATCAAATCCTCTGGTGGGCTCAATGTTTTTCAGTCTGACACAGCTTCTCGGTGAGTGTTGTATTTCACCACAGCCATATTCTTTAGCTACTTTAAAGGACTGGTATAAAGGGAAACCGTATCTACTCCAGCTGTCATTTCTCCGCCATCAGGTTTTGCCCATTGTCACACACGATCATGCCTGGCTGTATGTTCAGCGGTGAGAGCCACAGATCAGGCTGCTGTGTTAAAACTTTCAACAATTCTACAGCGGTGGGTGTTTTGTCAACTAAACATTATGCATATTATCTATAGCACAGCCTTATGCCGCTTGGTCAAGGCAGTGCATCCAGCTTGTGACTGATGTGGTCATTTTGGAGATGGAGGCCGAACTGGAGGAGGAGGTGCAGGAGATGAACAATGTGATTGCATTGAGGTTACATTGGGAGTCTGGTTTTTATACTAAACAAATATCCTACTGTGTTTATATTTTTTTTTTTACGTTATTTTTTAAGACAAATGCATTCACTGGGAAATGTAATTTTAACATTTTAAAACCTTTTCTGGCCATGTGGTGTGTGACACATCATCATTCATTTATGATGGAGGGACTCTGAAAGTCGCAAAGCCTATTTCTATAGGGTCTACAGGCGACTCTTACTATTTTTAAAGGGCCAGCAGTCGGCCCTCGCTATTGTTAGAGAGCCATCAGCCGGCTATGCTTCGTTGTTCCCATTATTAACGGGTGGGTCTCCTAAACTGTTATTGCGTATGCAGTGACTGCAAGGGCTGCCAAAAATTTGGACACAACCCAATACTCCTTTGAATAGACATAGAGGAGGGTCTCAGTAAAAAAAAGTTCCCATTATAAAGGAGCGGGTCTACTATAGTGGTAATGCCCATGCTGTGACTGCAAGGGCTGCCAAAATTTGGGAAAAACCCCACTAACAATTTAAAGGCACATAGAGCAGGGCCACAGTAATGACTTGTTTCCATTAGAAGGGAGTGGGTCTGCTATACAGTTATAGGGTATGCAATGAGTCCAACGGCTGCCAAAATTTGGGAAAACCCCCACTAACAATTTAAAGACACATAGAGCAGGGCCACAGTAACGACATGTTTCCATTAGAAGGGAGCGGGTCTGCTATACAGTTATAGGGTATGCAGTGAGTCCAACGGCTGCCAAAATTTAGGAAAAATCCCACTAACAATTTAAAGACACATAGAGCAGGGCCACAGTAAAGATATATTCCCATTAGAAAGGAGTGAGTCTTCCATACTGTTTACCTATGCAGTGACTGCAATGGCTGTCAAAAATTTGGAGGCACTCCAATGCACCTTGCAAGAGATGTAGAGGTCAGTGTGCCTCTTGAAAACAATGTTCCCATTATTAGGAAGTGGGTCTCCCATACTGTTTGCTTATGCAGTGAAGCAACGGCTGCCAAAAATTTGGAGGAAGTCTAATGTTCCTTGCAAGAGACGTAGAGGTCAGAGGGCCTTCTGCAAAAAATGCTCCCATTATTAGGAAGTGTGTCTCCCATACTGTTTGCCTATGCAGTGAAGCAACGGCTGCCCAAAATTTGGAGGAACTCCAATGCCCCTTGCAAGAGATGTAGAGGTCAGAGGGCCTCCTGAAAACAATGCTCCCATTATTAGGAAGTGGGTCTCCCATACTGTTTGCTTATGCAGTGAAGCAACGGCTGCCAAAAATTTGGAGGAACTCCAATGTCCCTTGCAAGAGATGTAGAGGTCAGAGAGCCTCCTAAAAACAATGTTCCCATTATTAGGAAGTGGGTCACTCATACTGTTTGCCTATGCAGTGAAGCAATGGCTGCCAAAAATTTGGAGGAACTCCAATGCCCCTTGTAAGGGACGTATAGGTCGGAGGGTCTCCAGAAAACAATGTTCCCATTATTAGGAAGTGGGTCTCCCATACTGTGTGCCTATGCACTGAAGCAATGGCTGCTAAATATTTGAGGAACTCCAATGCCCCTTGCAAGACATGTAGATATGTTGATATGGTACATATGGTGGTGATAAGGTGGTGGAGGATGAGGATGCAGAGAAGAAGGAGGACAAGAGCAAATAGACAAAATCAGGAAGCGTATACCCATGTCTGGGTGTGAAGACAGAGGTGTATGGAAATAGAGTGAGACCTCCCCAAAAAAAGACACTGTATTTGAGTTTATGTTACGCTGCTATCATTCGGTGGTGTTGAGAAGTCTGGCCCAAACCAGCCCTTGTTCATTTTTATAAGAGTCAGCCTGTCAGCATTTTCAGTTGACAGGCGGATGCTCCCATCGGTTATAATTCCACCGACATCACTAAAAACCCGCTCTGACAAAATGCTAGCGGCAGGGCAGGCCAGGACCTCCAAGGCATAGGGAGCCAGTTCATGCCATGCGTCCAACTTGGATACCCAATAATTATAAGGCACAGAGGAATCACGGAGGACGTTGGTACAGTCGGCAAGGTACTCCCTCACCATCTTCCAAATCTTTGCATTCCTTGTGAGAGTACCCCCGGCCTCATGGCCTGTGCAATGGGAGGGTCTGACAAAACTGTCCCAGAACTTTGACAGTGTTCCCCTGCCTCTGCTGGATTGCATTTGTGACTCTCTCACCTGTACTCCTTGGTTGTCCAATGAACTGTGACCTCTGCCGACAGCGATTTCAGATGGAAATTTTTTCAATAATTCCACAACAAGGGCCTTCTCATACTGCCCCATTTTATTAGTCCTGTCCTGCAAAGGAATAAGAGCCATAAAGTTCTCCCTGTTGCATGGGTCTAGAAGCGTCACCAACCAGTAATGACTGTCACCCAAAATTTGAACAACGTGAAGGTCACGGGAAAGGCAGCGTAACATAAACACTGCCATGTGTGCCAGACTGCAAAGAGGCAAGACTTCCGTGTCCTCACCAAGAGGACGACTGACCATGCTCTCCTCCTCCTCTTCCTCCTCCTCCCTGTCCTCAGGCCATCCACGCTGAACAGACGGTATGACAGTTGTGCAGGTAGTACCATCTATAGAACAGGAAACTAGCTCCTGTTCTTCCTCCTCCTCCTCCTCTTCCTCATTGTCACCCAATCCACATTGGAATGAGATGAGGCTGGGCTGTGTGTAATCACCCTGTATGGCTCCTTGCTCCATCTCATCATGCTCTGCCTGCAATGCATCCTCTTTAATTGAAAGCAGAGAGCGTTTCAGAAGACAGAGAAGCAGGGTGGTGACGTTAATTATGGCATCATCGCCGCTCACCATCTTGGTGGAGTCCTCAAAGTTTTGGAGGATGGTACATATGTCTGACATCCATGTCCACTCCTGAGGTTTTATGGGTGGAGTCTGACCTGAATACCGACGGCCTTATTGATGCTGGTAGTCAACAACTGCCCTCTTCTGCTCACAAATCCTTCTGCAATGTAGAGTTCCAAAGCGTGGGGGCATCGCAGATCAGGTGTGTAGCAAAAGTGGTCACTTGCTATGAGCCCCGATCGCTGGGCGGCGCTCATAGCATCTCGGCAATGACAACCGCAGGGGTCTCCTGCAGACCCCAGGTTGTCATGCCAACCCATCAGCCATGTGACATGGGTGCCAATGGGCAGGACTAGTGACACACTGCCGGCGGGTTCATGTTAAATGCTGCTAACAGCTGCATTTAACACTTTAACAGCCGTGAGTAGATCGCGGCTGTTAGGGAGATATGGGGTCATGCGGTGGACGATGGCCGTTTTGTGTATGTGTGACGCTTCAACAGGGCCAAGACCCTTGGATCCACTGAAGCATCGAACGTACGCGAAACAGTCTTCAGCCCTGTATTCAAGTTTTAATCTTCCGTAAAATAGAAGAGTTTTTACTAGACTATGGAGTGCCACCTCTTCATCTCTTCATTTGAAGGCAGAAATGTTTGCTCATTATTTTTTTTAAGCTAGCTCTAGCTCAATGAGATTGGATGGTGAGTGTCCCTGAACCGCAATTTTCAAGTCTTACCAGAGATTCTCAATGGGATTTGGGTTTAGACTTTGACTGGACAAATTATAAACATGAATATGTTTTGATCTAAATCACTCCATTGTAGCTCTGGCAGTACTTTCAGGGTCGTTATCCTGTTGGAAGGTGAATATATGCCCCAATCTCACTTCTTTTGCAGCCTCTAACATGATTTCCTCCAGAAATGCCCTGTATTTAGCCCCATCCATCTTCCCATCAACTCTAATGAGCTTCCCAGTCCCTTCTGAAGAAAAGCATCCGCACACTATGATGCTGCCACCACCATGTTTGAAGTTGAGGATGGTGTTTTAAGGGTAATGTGCAGTGTTGCACTACAGATAGAACTCTGCATTCTTCTCTAGGCCTCCTTCACACTTCCTGGTGATTCCTGTACCGAAAAAAACAGTACTGGTGAGATCCGTGGTTCATGTCTGTATGCCATCCATCTGTCTGCATGTGCCATGGCTTACAGCCTGAACGTTGCTATGATGCGACCATCCAGGCTGTAAGCCAGGACACAATGAGCTTCTGCAAGAACAGCTTCAATGACAAGCAGTGACATCATAGAGGTTACAGCCAGTCACTGAAAGTGTCTTGCCAGGCTCACTTTCACTGCGAACCAGGACGATGAACTTCCATGACCTTAGTGAGATCACCGCGGGCACCCTGAGAATTTTCTCTATAACGTCACCGCTTGTTATTGAAGCTGCACTCGCAGCTGCTCATTGTGTCCTGACTTACAGCCTGGACGGTCGCATCTTGGCACCATTCAGGTTGTAAACCAGTTATCATAGACATGGATTATGGCGTGGGACAGTATGTCTGACAGGTGAGGGATATGGTTTAGTTTTCTTACGGGGACAATGGCTTCAGGAAATTAGGTGTAAAGGTGAATATAATGTGTTTTTTTAAAATTCTTAATATTACACCTGTTGTAGAGAGTGGCTGCTGCCTACAACTCTCAACATTGTCTGTCCCTTGCTCTTGCTGATCTCAGCACAAACAGGGGACAATGATGAAAGATGATTCCAGCAGCCGTCGCCAGGGATCAGCGAGAACTGTACCGCTTATTGTCAGGCATCAGTACGTGTCACACAGATGACACGCGGTTGTCATGCGTGTGTTATCAGTGTGTATGTGGGTAGCATGCATTTTGCGCATGCTGCGCAAAAAAACTGACATGTCTGCGCGCTTTTCAAAATGTCCGTGTGAAAAACCTGATATGTGCACACACCCATTGAATACAATGGGTGTGCGTATATCCAGTTTTTTTGACCCTTTAAAAACAGGCTGCATACAGACATACAGAACAGATGTGTGAAGGGGGCCTTAGTCTCATGTGACCAGAGATTGCTGTATCTCCTACATGGCTTTTTATCAAATTGCAAATTGAACTTCTTATGGCTTGCTTTCAAAAATACCTTTCTTCTTGACATTCTTCCATAAAGGCCAGATCTAGACAGATTTTCCTACCTAAGCTGCGGATCTCTGCAGCTCCTCCAGAGTGACCATGGACCTCTTGACTGCTTCTCTAATTAGTGCTTTCCTTGCTTGGGGTGTAAGTTTAGGTGGACGGCCATATCTTGGTAGGTTTCCAGTTGTATACCCCTGCTCTTTGCATTCTTTTCTGAACAGTTTACATTGAGGTGAATCTGATACTTGATGTCTGTGTATCTGAGGTGTAATCATTCACATTTTCTGAGGATGGTAACTCTGATGAGCTTGTCCTTTGCAGTAGAAATAATTCTTCATCTTCTTTCATGAGGCCTCACAAGAGCCAGTTTCATCTTAGTGATTGATGGTTTTCATGACTGCACTTGAATATACCTTCAAGATTCTAGCAATTTTCTATATTTACTTAATGTCTTCAAGTAATAATGGAATAACATTTATTTTAGTTGAGTGGTTCTTTCCATATTGTGACTTAGAACAGGCGATGAATAGGCCACATCACTGTGTGTAACTGTGTACCAACACAGCCTTTGCAAAACATACTTGATGGTAGCAAACACTGAAGGCCGGTATTTTCACAAATGAACTCTTGTTAAGGCATGCCTGTTCTTTAGATGCCGTTCCAGGTGATTAGCTGATGAAGCTGCTTGACAGAATGCCAGTGGGTTGAAAACTGATATCAGAGTAAAAGGGAATTCTTTCAGGAATCTAAGTTTTAATACATATTCTGGTTTATTTCACAGGTGTTTCTTTATTATTTATTTACATAAGTGCTCCTTCATGGTTTTTCTGCCTTCTGTCTGAACCTACAATGTGCACACTACAATAAGAATAGGGAGAACCATTAGATAAACAGGTGTGGCTAAACTTTTAAATGGTAGTATCTCAATGTACCTAAGCCAAATACCATGACATGACATATATGACATCACCCCCCATCCAAACCGAGGTGCCACAGTGACCAATCAGAGGTGTTGTGCAGAAGTTTTACAATAAGAAAAGACTCCAACCAATGACAATGAAGTTAAGGAAAACAACTAGAGATTGTGTTAGGGAAATCCGTAGTTTATGTCTTCTTCCAGTGACATCTTTAGTAGATATGTCATATCATATGGAATGCCAAGGAGCCGATTTTAGAAAAATTTCCATTTAATATACAGTGGGGGAAATAAGTATTTGATCCCTTGCTGTTTTTGTAAGTTTGCCCACTGACAAAGACAAGAACAGTCTATAATTTTAAGGGTAGGTTAATTTTAACATTGAGAGATAGAATATCCTAAAAAATCAAGAAAATCACATTGTATAAATTTGATATATTTTTTGCATTTTGCAGTGAGAAATAAGTATTTGATCCCCTACAAACGATTATGAGTTCTGGCTTCTACAGACCAGTTAGATGCTCCTAATCAACTAGTTATCTGCATTAATGACAGCTGTCTTACATAGTCACCTGTATAAAAGACTCAATTAATCAGTCAGACTCTAACCTCTACAACATGGGCAAGACCAAAGAGCTTTCTAAGGATGTCAGGGACAAGATCATACACCTGCACAAAGCTGGAATGGGCTACAAAGCCATAAGTTAGATACTGGGTGAGAAGGAGACAACTGTTGGTGCGATAGTAAGAAAATGGAAGAAATACAAAATGACTGTCCAGCGACATCGATCTGGGCACCATGCAAAATCTCACCTCATGGGGTATCCTTGATCATGAGGAAGGTGAGAGATCAGCCTAAAACTACACGTGGGGAACTTGTTAATGATCTCAAGGCAGCTGGGACCATAGTCACCAAGAAAACCAATGGCAACACATTATGCCTTAAAGGTTTAAAATCCTGCAGTGCCTGCAAGGTCCCCCTGCTCAAGAAGGCAAGAAGGCACATGTGCAGGCCCATCTGAAGTTTGCCAATGAACACCCGGATGATTCTGTGAGTTATTGAGAGAAGGTGCTGTGGTCGGATAAGACAAATATTGAGCTCTTTGGCATTAACTCAACTCGCCGTGTTTGAAGGAAGAAGGATGAGTACAACGCTAAGAACATCGTCCCAACTGTGAAGCAAGGTGGGGGAAACAATATACTTTGGGGGTGCTTTTCTGCAAAGGGGACATGACGACTGCACCGTACTGAAGGGAAGATGGATGTGGTCATGTATCGCAAGATTTCGGCCAACAACCTCCTTCTCTCAGTGAGAGCATTGAAGATGGGTCGTGTCTGGTTCTTCCAGCAAGACAATGACCCAAAATATACAGCCAAGGCAACAAAGGAGTGGCTCAAAAAAAAGCACAGTAAGGTCATGGAGTCGCCTAACTAGTTTCCAGACCTTAATCCCATAGAAAATTAATGGAGGGAGTTGAAGCTTCGAGTTGCCAAGCGACAGCCTCAAAATCTTAATGATTTAGTGATGATCTGCAAAGAGGAGTGGACCAAAATTCCTACTAACATATGTGCAACCCTCATCATCAACTACAAAAAACATCTGACTGCTGTGCTTGCCAGCAAGGGTTTTGCCACCAAGTATTAAGTATTGTTTTCCAGAGGGATTAAATACTTATTTCTCACTGCAAAACGCAAAAACATTTATCTAATTTATACAACGTGATTTTCTTGATTTCTATCTCTCAATGTTAAAATTAACCTACCCTTAAAATTATAGACTGTTCATGTCTCTGACAGTGGGCAAACTTACAAAAACAGCAAGGGATCAATTACTTATTTCCTTCACTGTAATCATACTTTATAATACGGTAACGGTATGTGAAAGCTGGCACATGTAGAAAAGGAATATAAATGTCACATTTCTAATACTACTGTCATTTATATGTACGATACAGTACCCAGGGAATGAATACAATAATGGTAAAGATAAATGCTCATGGGATCCTATCAAACTGAATGCATTAAAATATTTTTTAGAAATCTCATTTCTGTCTTACTTATCAGCTGTTGTTTAGAAAGGTGCAGTCATAAGGCTTAACTGGGTGATTTTTCAAACAATGTTGTTTTTAATGGGCTGAAACTATAAAACTGAAGAAAGCTGAATAGAATCTTTGGATAATTACTTCATAAACCTGAAACTATTATAAGCTATAAAATCTAACAAACTGAAGAATAATATTTTCAGCTTTGCCTTTGGCTGCAAATATAAGATTGTATGACATCTGTTACTAATTTAATTAGGTATTCTGCATAGAAATTGTCATTGAAAGAGGAGGCCCACTCAAAGAATTACGTGGTTATTTTATTTGCTTTTTCCTTATACTCCTATTTCTATATATTATAAATCCATCACTCTAAGAGCATTGCCTATCAAAAAGCATTTCAGAATTCAGGGACACATTCTTCCCATGAATCCTTGTGTCTGTGTCACTCATGCAGGTACTTGAACGTCCTGTACTATGAGATGTTGACTGTATCATATAGACTCTACACTTATTATACCTATGTATTGGTGATGGTTAGAGTGATTTAAGTTATCATAGAGAAGATCACAGTTCAGCCTTCTTGGCATTATCTCACTCTTTTCTGTTTTAATATAAAGAGTAACTTTTCTCTGTTACTCATATAACAATTAGGGATCCTACCCATATAAACTCTGATCATGCTGAAGTCCATCATGCCTAGGTTAAGAATTGAGCTCATGGTTTTAGTGCCACTTAATACTGTATTATGCATTTTTGTGCATAGAAACACCTACACTTATTTCCAATTTAAGTTATCAGCCAGGAATTAAAAACCCAATAAAGCATATCTCATATACTTCATTCTCAGATATCTTAGCTATTATTGAGTATATATTTTACAGCATATTAAGAAAAGCACTTAGATAAAATATAATTCAACCTAAACAGGTCAAAATCTATAGAAATGAATAGTAAATCTACATATAAACATAATCCTATCATGATGGGAGACTATACTAAAAGCAATAAAGGGATAACAACAGCCATCACATTAAAAATGAAGTCAGCAGTCTGGTAAATTCTCTGGTAAACTCACTGACTTTATTTTTATTGTGATGGCTGTTATTCCTTTATTGCTTTTTCCTTGAAAGCTTTGTTTGCCATGATATTTAAATTTAAAACATCATATACGCATTCACATTTTTTAGATGATCTTACTTGTTACCAGCACCATATTATGCAGTTACAGTCCATATATTTTCTGTAATTTACACGTGGATTTTTAGGAATTTAGGATTTTTTTTCAGTGTATCTCTTTTGAATGATATCAGTTTATAGTAAGTGTATTTTTAATTTTTGATGCAACTGCATTTTATGGTGATTTAACTATTTAACCCTAGAATGCGTATCCCATGTCTTTTAGGCCCGGTAGCTTACTTTTTTGCTATTTTCTGCTAAATTACTTTAGTTAAAAATTTGAAACTCTAGGTATTCCTCAAGTATGTTGTTGTTGCTAATACAGAGGGTACGGAAAGTATTCAGACCCCTTTAAATTTTCAACTCTTTATTTCAATGCAGCCATTTGGTAAATTCTAAAAAGTTCATTTTTTTCTCATTAAAGTACACTCTGCACCCCATCTTGACTGAAAAAAAACAAAAATGTAGAAACTTTTGCAAATGTAATGCAAAAAAGAAAAACTGAAATATCTCATGGTCATAAGTATTCAGACCCTTTGCTCAGTATTGATTAAAGGCACCCTTTTGAGCTAGTACAGCCATGAGTCTTCTTGGGAATGATGCAACAAGTTTTTCACACCTGGATTTGGGGATCCTCTGCCATTCTTCCTTGCAGATCCTCTCCAGTTCCGTCAGGTTGGATGGTGAACGTTGGTGGACAGCCATTTTCAGGTCTCTCGAGGGATGCTCAATTGGGTTTAGGTCAGGGCTCTGACTGGGCCAGTCAAGAATGGTCACAGAGTTGTCCTGAAGCCACTCCTTTGTTATTTGAGCTGTGTGCTTAAGGTCATTTTCTTGCTGGAAGGTGAACCTTCGGCCAAGTCTGAGGACCAGAGCACTCTTGAAGAGGTTTTTATCCACCATAGCAGGTGTTTCAGTGGATGGCAAGCTCTGCTTCCAGTGCCCTCTCCTCTTCTTCCTCCACCTCAACATCACACGCAGTACAATCCACAGAGGTAGCACCCCAATTACCCATGCTTCCCCCCGTGTCACAACTGGCCAACAGCCCAACTGACTGTAGCAAACCACAGATGGGCGAGTCTCTAGAACTCTTCACCCATTCTACACCATGGGCATCAGAAGTGTACTCCAAACAGTCACAGAGTCAAGGGGAGGAGAGCATCTGCATGGATGCCAAAAATTTTTTTAGCTTGGATTCGGGGCAGGACGAAGTAGGGTCCGAGCAGGTTCCTGACCCTCTTCACCAGATGTTAACCGCAGGGGAGGGAGGTGATCCCAATGTGACTCAGATACCTGAGGCTCATGCGGACTGTACTGTTCTGTCAGGGCAACAAGAGGAGAGGGGTCACTCTGAGAGCGAGGAATGGGATAACACATTGAATGATGACGAGGTTGAAGATCCTACTTGGTGTGAACCCAGAGTCACGCAGCTGAGTAGCTCATCTGAAGAGGTGGAGGAGGCAGATGAGGAGGTTACATTTCGCCCTACGGCGCAGACACGGAGTGATGCAAGCACAAGAAGCACGGCTTCCTTAGCCACAACCGTGACTGTGGCCAGCAGCGGTCATGGGTCTGCAGCTCGCAGGGGCAGCAAGGGTTGCCTGGCATGGGCCTTTTTTGTCACTGCAAAGGATGAGCCAACTCACGTTATCTGCAAATTTTGCGATAAAAAACTCAGTAGAGGGGAAAACTGCAATAATTTGACAACTGCATGCATGAATGTTCACATGCTCAAACAACATACTTTACACTGGGAATCCTACCGTGCTGAAAAGAGGACCAGCGCACCTCAACAACCATCAGCTGCCCCATCAAATGCATCCGCTGCTTCTTCCTCCTCCTTTGTTACTGTGCCAAGTATTGTCAAGCAAGTCTCCCATCGCAGAAACTCTGGTTCTTTACCCGCTTCAGTCAGGCTGAGTGACAGCCCGTCAGCTGTAATGGAAGTGGACACGCCTGCTGTGTTTGTTTCACCGAGCACACTGCATGTTTCTTAATCCACCATAGTATCTGCACCTCACTCACGCTCCACCAGTTTTTCTGGTTCACCATACTCAGTCCTCTCTCAGCACCTTAGCCAGCCTTCGGTCCCGCAGTTGTGGTCACATAAAAGATTGTTTCATCCTACGCATGACAAAGCTAAGAGGTTGAACTCCACCATCTCCAATCTGTTGGCCACGGAAATGCTGCCTTTCTGCCTGGTAGATACAGACAGTTTCCAAAAACTGGTGGCTGTCGCAGTCCCCCAGTACCAGTTGCCCAGTCGCCATTACTTCTCTAAGAAAGCTGTGCCTGCGCTACACCAGCATGTCACAGATAATATCACCCGTTCCTTGTCTAAATCTATGTGTGCCAGGGAGCATTTCACCACAGACACCTGGACGAGTAAGTATGGCCAAGAGCGTTACATCTGGCTGACTGGGCACTGGGTGACTCTGCCTGTGGCTGTGGTGGTAGGCAGGGAAGGGGCTGCTCCACAAATCTTGGAATCCCCAAGGCTTGCTCCCCTCCATTGTTTCTGCATCCTCCACCTCCTCTAGGGCCTCCACCTGCGCACTCAATCTCTACCTTAGCGAGACACGCGTTCCAAGGGTGCGGAGCGAATACACACCACCTCTGTACTGTGCAGTCAGGGCTCACCGTAATCAGGCAGTCTTCAAATTAATATGCCTTGGAGATTGCAGTCATACAGGAGAAGAGTTGTGGGCATCTCTCCAGGCTCAGTTTGAGCAATGGCTGTCTCCGCTGAACCTAGAGCCAGGGAAGGCCGTGTGCGATAACGGTGCAAACCTGTTAGCGGCCCTAGGCCGAAGCAAGCTCGCACTCGTGCCTTGCATGGCTCACGTTCTCAACCTGGCGGTACAGCAATTTCTCCGCCACTATCCTGGCCTGGATGAGCTGTGTCACACAGTTGACGGAAGCTGTGTGCTCACTTCCGCCTTTCGCACCCCTCATGTCATCGACTTGGATCGATACAGAGGTCTTTGTTCATGCCAGTTAACAGGTTGATCTGCGATGTGCCGACGAGGTGGAATTCCACTCTGCACATGTTGCAGCGACTGTGCCAGCAGCAACAAGCTCTGACGCAGTATGTCATGGCGTATAGCTTGGGTCAACACAGTACGGACTTGGAGCATATTAAGTTTGCGGAGTGGGAACAGATTAAGGACCTCTGCACCTTTCTGCATGGTTTTGAAATGGCTACTAAACTGGTTAGCGCTGACGATGCCGTCATCAGCATCACTATTCCGGTCATACACATGCTGGAGCAAACTTTGAATAACCTGTGGCAGGAGGTGGTGGCCCCAGAAGAAGAGGAGGATGCGGAAGGGATACCAATGTCTCAAATTTCCAGACTGTCGTCACACAGGCGGATGCCAAATGATGGCAGATTACAGCGATCGAGGGGGTTTGGTGATACCAGGCAAACTGTTAGTGAAGGTGGAAGGTCTGAGGAACTAATAGAGGAGGAAGAGGTGATGGGCGAGCGGCTGTCAGAGGATGAAGAGGATAATCATCCCCTCTCATTTGAACGTGGTTGGCAGGAGGGGGCAGAGGAAACAAGCGTCAGTGTTACGCAGCCCACAATACAGCCTGGCTTTGGACCTCCTGGAAGAGCCCGACATATGAGTGCCTTCTTGATGCACTATCTGCAACATGATCCCCGTATAGTTAGGATTCGAAATAATGCTGACTACTGGGTTGCCACTCTGTTAGATCCACGTTATAAGAGTCAATTTTGCCAGATGCTTCCAGCCTTGGAAAGGGACCCGCTTATGTTGGAGTATCGAAACAAGCTTTAAAGCAACCTTAATAGAGGTTTTCCCCAAGATAACAGTGAGGCACACAGTGTGCATCCCAGCTGTAGTTGTTAGAACTCTCCTGTTAGGTTTTTTCTAGTTTGCTGGTCACATGACCTTTTTTGCCTATTTAATCCTGCTCCGCCCTCCTGGCCTTGCTGGACTTCATTGTAATTTCTACTCTTGAGCTAGCTTTGTGCTCTGTTACCTTTCTCAGTCAGTTTTGCTAGGTCTTCGGACCTCTATGTTCTATGTTGTTTGTTTGTCTTATTTCTGCTACAATTTTGGCTAGGAGGTGTCCATCTTTCTCCCAGTCCCTAGTTCTTGTAGGGATCCCTTCCTCACATCTATAGGTCTTCGTTCAGACTAGCCGAGGACTTTAGCGGGTCTGATCGCAGGATCAGGTTCCCCGTTACATCGTAGGGATCCAGCTTAGTTCTATTGTAGGGACAGATCTCCTGTCTTTCCTTAGTGCTTGTAGCAGATCATAACAGTAGTCTTTCAACTTCCGGCATGTCAGCTCGTCAACTGCCAAAACATTAGCAGCAGCAGCAGAGTAAGTGGTAGTAGCAATTTCTGGGAGTGCTTTCAGACATTTTTTGCACCAGCTCGTGCACCAGCACAACAGAATACAAGTCTGACACGTGGTGAACGACTGGAGAGTTCAATATCAATACCATCAGGGAGGGTTTGGACACTTTTACATTTTGATCTTCAAAAATGGATGAATGGCCTGAGTTCGCCTCTAACGCTTTGGAGGTTTTATCATGCCCAGCAGCCAGCGTTCTCTCTGAACGTGTCTTCAGCACTGCTTGTAGTGCCTTGATGTATAAGTGCATCCGGCTGTCCCCTGAAAGTGTAGACCGCCTAACTTTCATCAAGATGAACAAGTCACGGATCTCCAAGGACTTTTGCACCCCAATTGCAGACTGTACAGAGTAGGCGATGTTGTCATTTTGAGTGTGCTGCATTGATCTCTTGAAATTGCAATCTGTGATATGGCTTCTGTGCCTGCTCTTGCTGCTGCTGCAGGTTTTAGGCCATAATTTTTGGAAATGTGGAGAATTCTGATTGTGTCTCCATCCATTGGGTTGGCTGTAGTGGGACAGGTTTGGGTCTGCGCTAAACTACTTGTAGTCTGATGACATTGATGCCACTTCGGTGGTGTTAGGCCCTCATTTAGGGCAATGTGAACACTCCTGGTTAAGTCTCCATCTCTTGGATTGTCTATACTGGAAGAGATGTGGGCCTCATTTATGCTATTTCTTCTGTAGTGAAATTGATTACACTTTGCTGGCGTCTGCCGCTAATTTTTGAAAATGTGGGGAATCCTGAATGGATCTCCATCCATTGGGTGGACTGTAGTGGAAAAGGTTTTGGTCTCCATGCATTTCTATAGTTATACTGTAGTGAAATTGAGCATTTGGTGCAGATATTATTCTCCCCAAATGGGTACACAAACATGACAAACTCTACATTGATTTTCAATAAACAATCATCAGCCACCCCATAAAACACCTCTGCTGCTTCTTCCTCCTCCTCTGTTACCATGCTAAGTTGTGTCACAAAGGTGTCCAACAGAACCAGCTGTATACCCTCTGCAGTTGGGCTGAGTGACAGCCCGTAAGCTGTAAGTGAAGCGGACATGCCTGCTATGTTTGTTTTCCTGAGCACACCACACGTTTCTCAATCCACCGTAACATCTCCGCCTGCACCTCACTCACGGTTTATTGGTTTGTCCGTTTCACTGTACTCTGCCCTCTCTCAGCACCGCAGCCAGTCCTTAATCCCGCTGTTGTGGTCAAGTAAAAGATTGTTTCATCCTACACATAACAAAGCTAAGAGGTTGACCTCCACCATCTCCAATCTGTTGGCCACGGAAATGGTGGTCTTAGGCCCTATTTTTTTAAATGTAAACACTTCCAATTGAGTCTGCATCTCCTGGGTTGGCTGTAGTGGGACAGGTTTGGGTCTTGGTTAAACTACTTGTAGTCTTATGATATTGATGCCACTTCAGTGATGTTAGGCCCTCATTTAGGGCAATGTGAACACTCCTGGTTAGGTCTTCATCTCCTGGGTTGGCTGTACTGGAAGAGGTGTGAGTCTTCTTTACACTATTTGTACAGTAGTGAAATTGATGCCACTTTGCTGGCGTCTGCCACTAATTTTTTAAAATGTGGGGAATCCTGATTGGGTCTCCATCTATTGGGTTGGCTGTAGTGGAACGTTCCTGTTATGCAGTCTAAGTTGTGTAAGGTTGCATAGCAGTCCTAGCTGCACTCCAGATACAGACTCTGCCTGCTGTACTCCTGATACAGACTCTGCCTGCTGCACTCCTGATACAGACTCTGCCTGCTGCACTCTGATACAGACTCTGCCTGCTGCACTCTAATACAGACTCTGCCTGCTGCACCATCTAGTCTGTCCCACTGGGTTCAGCTGATGCGTGTCCGTTGGTGTGTCCTGGAGTGGCACCTGGCGTTCATCGGGAGCCAAGTCTAACCTCACCATCAGAGGCTCTAGTGAACAGTTCACTTAGTCACGCCCCTCCAGGCTTTCCGGGGTCCGTGGCACAGTGGTTTCGCAAATCACGTCTGTGACAGTGCGCCCTCGCAGGCAGGATCTCCTGTTGTACCAGTCAGTGACCCTGTATGACATGTAAAGTGCAACTGAATAAATGTCGCTGTCACAGTAATAATAATTATAGTACTTGTACTCTGGGACAATTGATGGCACTTCCCTGGTGTCTACACCTAATTTGATGTGTTTTGGCAGCTTTTGGTCCCGTTTCTAGATGTTGTATATGCATTTTTTTGGTCCCCCCATTGACTCCTATGGGATTCGGAAATGTTCGACTAACATTTGGCAAATAAATTCGGCGAATATCAATTTGTTCGGCAAACTTTTCCGAACCGAACATTGAAATATTCGCTCATGCCTACTCAGTACCATGCATCATGATTCCAGTATTGACATTAAACAGAAAACAGAAATCATCCTGCACTATGTCTTTGTTTGAAATTTGAAAAAAAAATTGTTAAATGATAAAAAGAATTAATCACATAGAATGCGTAACCCGGGCCTTTTATGCCCATGTACTTACTCTTTTGGTGTTTTCTGCAAACAATTATAATTACAATGTGGTGCATTTTTCATATCTTACTTTGCAATTTTGAAATAAACTTGTTAAGTTATTTATTTGAGTTCCTCCATATGATTTGCACAAGGGCCTTAAAGGCCAGGATTACGTGAAAGTGTATAGTTCATACGTCAAACATTCTAGGGTTAACTATACATAGCTCTACAAAATTACTTTATTTCCTTCCTGCAAAACTTTTCACCCACATTTCAATGTTTTATTATGTTGATTATGATAAAACAAAGATAATGTAAAATTTAAAATAGTCTCCCGTCATTATAGGATTATAGATAAAATATAAGTTCATTTTAATTTTTCACTTAAAATAGAATCTACCCCATTGTAGTTACATTTTTCACTATTACATATTTAGTACAGTACATTATCAATGCAATCAAAGGATTACATGTTCAAGCCCCTTGTGGAACTGGTAAGTAGAGATGATCAAACCATTTGAAATATGAATTTGCATGCTTTGCCAAATTTTCCCCCAAACTTTGTTCCTTAATACTGCAAATCCTCTATTTGCCTTAAAAGTAGGTGTACAACACTCCGAAGTCTCCTAGGACTGTATTGAACCCCTTTTGAACACTTTGCACTGACGAGGGGCAGTACGGCAAAACACAGTGTTTGCAAATTGAGTTTCTGGTTCTGGCTTATATCCTAAATCATGTGATAAGACTCGTTAAAGGGTCACTATTGACTTTTAGAATTGCTACTTCCTGTAGGTGGCACTAGAGTTTAGGTCCTATTCCTCTCTGAAGAGACAATTTTCATATTTCCCAGAGGAGCATTGCGGCTTTAAAAGTCTCCTCACCGTGACATGCTTAACATGTCACTCTCTGCAAGGAGAAATGTTACCCCTTAGATGTCGGTCTGATGCCTCTCACCCAGCCAAACCAGAACTTACATTTTGCACTGATGAGGAGCAGTACCCCAAAACACAATGCCTGCAAACTGAGTTTCTGGTTGTGGCTTATATCCTAAGTCATATGATAAGGCTCGTTAAAGGGTCATTATTGACTTTTAGGATTGCTACTTCCTGTTGGTGGCACTAGAGTTCTTGTCCTCTTCCTCTCTGAAGAGACAATTTGAACTCTTTAATGCAAACACAGCCTAATTAGTGTACAAGTGACCACATTTTATTTAACTTGGTATAAATGGATGGTAAATGTTATTAAATAACTTGCGATTTAACAACACACTGCTGTATCAAACTTGTCAGAATATTTAAATTGTAGAAACTGCCTTGCTGGTGTTTGTACACAGGCGGTGTAACTGGAAGAAGCCATAGCTTTTTTTGTTAGGGGTGTTGCAAACATTAGTCCAGTTTTGGGAGCATCAAGAGCTTTTTCCTTTTCTAAATGAAGAAACAAAAGCTTTTTCAAAAGGTGTCCAAAAGTTATCTTTTTATTTAAGAAACAAAAACAGATGTACTCAGCATATTGAAAGTGGAGAAGTAAGGGTTTTTTTAGTAAGGAGTGAAAAAAATCCCTTTATTGGGATCCAGAACAGGTTTGTTATTCTTAAAATGAGGAAACAATTAAAAAGATCTTTTGTCAAGTTTCCAAAAATTATCCCCATTTTAATTAGCGGGACCAGGCTTGCTGTGTCGTCAGGGCATAAAACAAGGCATGAATCTTCTGAACCTGAGCACAACCTGCATGATGAGGCATCTAAGTTCCAAGCATGAGGTGCAGTGGTGTACACACCTTAAAAAGAATGACAAATCTAAGCCTCCTCCTGATCCCTCTTCTGTTGCGGTCTTGGCCTCTTCCTCCCGCTCACGATCAACAGTGTTACCTCTTCCTTGCAAAGACAGGATGTGACAACACCACCATCAGTGTCACTGAGCATCTTCACACCATCCCATGGAAGTGTTCAGTTTTCCATCCCCCAAGCCCTCGAGAGAAACAGGAGATACTCCCCTAGCCACTCACAAGCCATGGTCCTGAATGACAGCATTTCCAAATTACTGGCCTTTGAAATGCTGCCATTCCGGATGGTAGAGATGGATAGTTTCAAAAACTGATGGCACTGGCTGTCCCACAGTACGTTCTTCCCAGCAGTCACACTTTTCCAGATGTCATCCCTGCCCTGCACACACATGCCGCGGACAAAATAAGATATGCACTGCGCAATGCCATCAGTAGCAAGGTCCACATAACCACCGATACGTGAACCAGTAAGCACGGCCAGGGACATCACATCTTCCTAATTGCCTACTGGGTAAATGTAGTGGCAGCTGGGACAGAGGTGAAAAGTGTTCTTGCCCATGTCCTAACACCACCGAGGATTGCTGGACGTTTGTCTGTCTAGGTTGCCTCCTCCTCCTATTCTGCTTTCTCCACTGTCTCCTCATCCGGTCACAGTAACACCTGCACCACCAACTTCAGCATATCCAGGCTGTTCTTAAACTCTGTTTAGGGGACAAATCCCACACAGGAGCTGTGCACCGAGATCAAACAGCAGACAGATGAGTGGTTGGTGCCGGTAAACCTCTAGCCCGGCCTTGTGGTGTGTGATAATGGGCAAAATCTCATAGCAGCTCTGGACCTAGGCGGTTTGATTGACATCCCCTGCCTAGCGCATGTGCTGAACTTGCTGTTGCAGAGCTTCCTGAAAACTACTCACATATGTCAGAGCTGCTGCTGAAAGTGTAGGCAGTGTGTGTGCGCTTTCGGCATTTTCACCCTGCTGCTATCTGCCTATCTGCGCTGCAGCATCACTTCTGCCTTACAGCTCACCGGCTGCTATACAACATACCAACAAGGTGGAACTTCACTTTGAATATGCTGGAGAGACTGTGCGAGCAGCAGCAAGCAATAGTGGAGTTTCAGCTGCAGCACACACGGGTAAATCGCTCTGCAGAACAGCACCACTTCACCACCAATGATTGGGCCTCCATGTGGGACGCGTGTGCCATGTTGCACTGCTTTGAATACTCCACCAATATGGCCAGCGCTGATAACGTGATCATTAGCGTTACTATACCACTTATATGCCTGCTGGAAAAAACAATTCAGGCGATGATGGATGAGGTGGCGGCACAGTTGGAAGAGGATCAGGAGGAGCAGGGCCAATTCACACAATTATCAGGCTGTAACGGGTCTGGGAGGCGGAACCTCTGAGCTACTATACAAGGGGGCGGTCCTTGTAAGGGAGCGGGTGGCGACCAGGGTAGACGGGCAGGCAGTCACAGCAGGTGACTGGGACAGTCTCTGAATGAACGGACAGGAGGTCACGGCAAGTGACCGGGGCAGTCTCTGGATGAACGGGCAGGAGGTCACGGCAAGTGACCGGGGCAGTCTCTGGATGAACGGGCAGGAGGTCACGGCAAGTGACCGGGGCAGTCTCTGGATGAACGGGCAGGAGGTCACGGCAAGTGACCGGGGCAGTCTCTGGGTAAAGGATTGGTACGACCTGTGGCGGCAGATGATAGACGTGAGCTCCCAGGTGAGCAAGCGAGAGTCTCTGGATAATCGGGTGGTCACAGCATGTGACGGCGGAGCCTCCAGGAAGACCAACAGACAGGTAGCAGATGAGCGCTCCCAGGTGAGCGGGCAGGAGTCTATGGACAGGCGGGTGGTCATAGCACGTGACGGCAGAGCCTCCTGGTAGGCTAGCAGACAGGCAGCAGATGAGCGCTCCCAGGTGAGCGGGCAAGCTGGTCCTTAGACAGACTGACAGGAGTTGGAAGGCAGACCGTCGGACCTCAGGCAAGCAGGCAGGTAGAAGATGTGCGCTCCCAGGTGAGCGGGCAAGCTGGTCCTTAGACAGACTGACAGAAGTTGGAAGGCAGACCGTCGGACCTCAGGCTAGCAGGCAGGTAGCAGGATATCAGGCAGGAATTAGACAGCAGACTGGCAGGAATCTGGCAGGTATCTGGCAGGTAACTGGCAACGGGACCTGAGGGCTGAGGCAGAGTAGTGAACAGTGCTACAACATTGCTCGGGCACCTCCATTTTGGAGGAGGTGCCTTTCATATGGGAGGTCCTCCGGCAATTGGCCGGGGACTCCTTAGGACAGCGCGCGCGGTCCCTTTAAGAGAGGGGGAGCGCGCGCGCGCGCGCCCTAAGCACACTGCCGGGGAAGGAGCGCGTGCCGGAAGCAGCGGGGAGAGCAGCGCTGGAGGACGCCGCGCCAGGAGCGGGGAGGTGAGAGGGACGGCGTCTCTGCCTAGAACGGGGCAGAGACGCCGATGCTACAGTACCCCCCCTTTAGGCCCCCTCTTTTTTTGGCCAGAAAGAAATTTCTCAAGGAGAAGCGGGGCGTTGATGTTCTCCCTGGGTTCCCAAGTTCTCTCCTCAGGACCAAACCCCTTCCAATCTACCAGAAAAAAGGTTTTTCCTCTTACCCTCTTGGAGGCCAGAATACTCTCTACCTCAAAGATGTCATCAGCGGAAACCGGAGCAGGAGGGGCACCTGGATTTTTGGAAAAAAAGTTAAAGACAACGGGTTTGAGGAGAGATACGTGGAAGGAGTTGGGGATCCATAGGGTGGCCGGGAGTTTTAATTTGTAGGCCACAGGGTTAATTTGCCTGAGGACTTCGAAGGGGCCGATGAATCGAGGACCCAACTTGTAGGAGGGTACTTTGAGCCGCACATGTTTGGATGAGAGCCAAACCTTGTCTCCCGGACGGAATTGGGGCGGATCCAGACGTCTCTTATCAGCATATCTCTTCATCCGCTCAGAGGAGAGAAGAAGAGCGGACCTGGTGCTCTCCCAAATAGTAGAAAATTCGCTGACAAGAGACTCCGCAGCAGGGTTGTCCACAGAAACGGAGACAGGAAGTGGAATCCGGGGATGTTGGCCACCGACTATAAAGAACGGGGATTTGGAAGAGGACTCGCTCTCATGGTTGTTATAAGAGAACTCGGCCCATGGTAGGAGATCCACCCAGTCCGAGTGGTGAGCATCAACGAAGTGCCGGAGGTAGCTGGACAAGATCTGATTGATCCGCTCCACTTGACCATTGGACTGAGGGTGGTAAGCGGAGGAGAAATCCAGGGTAATGTCCAGCAGCTTACATGTGGCTCTCCAGAAGCGAGAGGTGAACTGAACCCCACGATCCGACACGATGTGGAGGGGCAGACCATGGAGACGGAAGATGTGGCGGATAAAGTCTTTAGCCAGCTCGGGTGCAGACGGAAGACCAGGCAGGGGAATGAAGTGGGCCATCTTAGAAAAACGGTCAGCGACAACCCAAATGACAGTACAACCGGCAGAAACTGGAAGGTCGGTGATAAAGTCCATAGCGATGTGTTGCCAAGGAGCAGCAGGTACGGGAAGGGGCAGGAGATGGCCGGCAGGTAGATGTCGGGGAACTTTGTTACGGGCACAGGATGAACAGGCCGCGACGAAGTCTACCACGTCCTTACGCAGGGTAGGCCACCAGTAATGCCGGGTAATAAGTTGGAAGGTCTTCTTTTGGCCAGCATGGCCAGCTAGTTTAGAAGAATGTCCCCAGCGAAGAACCCTCTCCCGATCTGGCACATCTACGAACGCCTTACCGGGTGGAAGACGAGTCAGATCCAAGGGGGCCACATTCATCACCTTGGAGGAGTCGATGATGTGCGTAGGTTCCTCCTCTTGATCGGAGGACAGGAAGGACCGGGACAAGGCATCAGCTTTGACGTTCTTGTCCGCCGGACGGAAATGAAGAATGAAGTCGAAGCAGGCAAAAAACAACGACCACCGGGCCTGGCGAGGATTGAGTCTCTGGGCATTTTGGAGATATGCCAGGTTTTTGTGATCCGTGTAGATAATTACCGGGTAGAGAGCCCCTTCAAGCAGATAGCGCCACTCTCCCAGTGCCAATTTGATGGCTAGCAATTCCCGGTCTCCAATGGAGTAGTTGCGCACCGACGAGGAGAAGATTTTGGAGAAGAAGCCGCACGTTACCATTCTCCCGGTAGAAGACTTCTGGGTGAGCACTGCTCCGGCTCCGGAGGAGGAGGCATCAACCTCCAGGTAGAATTGTTTATTACAGTCCGGACGGTGCAGGACGGGAGCAGAGGCGAAGGCTTTCTTTAGGGAAAGGAAGGCCTCCTCGGCTTCAGGCGACCATGTCCTGGGGTTAGCCCCCTTACGGGTAAGTGCAGATATGGGAGCAGTCCGAGACGAGAAGTGTGGGATGAAAAGACGATAATAATTAGCGAAGCCCAGGAATCGCTGTATCGCCTTCAAACCTTCAGGACGAGGCCATTTTAGAACGGAAGAGAGCTTCTCAGGATCCATTTGCAGACCTGTTTGGGAGATGACATAGCCCAAGAACGGAAGGGAGGTCTGATCGAAGAGGCACTTCTCGTATTTGGCGTAAAGGTGGTTCTGCCGAAGCCTAAGCAGGACCTGACGAACATCCCTCCGGTGTGTGGGGAGATCCGGAGAGAAGACCTAAATATCGTCCAGGTATACCACTATGCAGGAGTACAGGAGGGCACGGAAGATGTCGTTGACTAGTTCCTGAAAGACCGCGGGAGCATTACAGAGACCGAAGGGCATCACAAGGTACTCGTAGTGACCGTCCCGGGTATTGAATGCCGTCTTCCACTCGTCTCCTTGACGGATACGGACTAGATTATACGCTCCTCGTAGATCCAGCTTGGAGAAGATCCTGGCGCCCTTGAGACGGTCAAACAATTCGGAGATGAGTGGCAGGGGATATTTGTTTTTTACCGTGATGAGATTGAGTCCTCTGTAGTCAATACAGGGACGTAGCGAGCCGTCTTTCTTTTTGACAAAGAAGAATCCGGCTCCAGCCGGGGAGGTAGATTTTCGGATAAATCCCCTAGCCAGATTCTCTTCAATGTACTCAGACATGGCTCGGGTCTCGGCTGCAGACAACGGGTAGATACGCCCACGGGGAGGAGTGGTGCCAGGTACCAGGTCGATCGGGCAATCGTATGGCCTATGGGGTGGCAACGTCTCAGCTTCCTTCTTACCGAAGACGTCCGCATAGGGCCAGTAGGGAGCCGGGAGACCAGGTAAGTTAGCTGGAGTAGGCTGAGGGCGAAGTGGACGGACCGGGACCAGGCAGGTCCTATGGCAGTCAGGACCCCATCGGAGTACTTCACCAGACCACCAGTTCAATACGGGTTCATGTGTCTGGAGCCATGGTAGACCTAGCAACAGGGAGTGAGAAAGTCCGGACAGCACATGGAATGAGATCTCCTCAGAGTGCAGCATTCCCACCTGCAGGGTTATGGGTTCGGTGACGAGCAGGATGGTCTCCGAGAGAAGTCTTCCATCCACGGAGGCGACTGACAATGGTTCAGCCAGGGACTTGGTGGGAATATGGTATCTCTCTACCAAAGACTGGGAGATGAGGTTTCCAGCAGCTCCAGAATCCAGATGGGCGAGTTCAAAGAGACGGTTTTCTCCCCAAGCAATAGAGACCGGTAAGGTCAGAGACGGAGAGGGCTTACTTTTGTCTAGGACGACCTCTCCGAGTGGTCCTAGACACTGGCGTTTCCCGGCTTTTCCGGGCAGGAACGGATGAAGTGCTTCATACTGCCACAATAGAAACAGCTTCCCTCGGCTCGGCGAGATTCTTGGCGAGAACCGACCATCTTGGTCTGGTCGACCTGCATAGGCTCAGGAGAGTGTAGCTGAGGAGAGACGGAGGGAGTGACGGGTTTCTGAAAAGTAGGAGCTAGACGTGGAAACCTCCTCTCACGGGTGACCTCTTTGGCACGCTCCTGGAACCGCAGGTTAATCCGGGTGGCAAGAGTTATTAGGTCATCGAGAGTGGTAGGAATATCCCGACCGGCAAGTTCATCTTTTATACGGCCGGACAGACCCTCCCAGAAGACGGAAACCAGAGCGTCATTATCCCAGGCCAGCTCCGAGGCAAGGGTACGGAACCGTATGGCATATCGGCCCACGGTGAGACTTCCCTGACGGAGGCGTAGCAGAGATGATGCGGATGAGGTCTTCCGTCCGGGTTCGTCGAAGACTTTCCGGAAAGCCGTGAGAAAGGCAGGCAAGTCGGACACCAGGGGGTCTCCTCTCTCCCATAGAGGATTTAGCCAGGCCAGGGCCTCTCCGGTGAGATGGGACATGATGAAGGCAATTTTGGCCCTGTCGGAGTTAAACTGGTGAGACAGGAGTTCAAAGTGCAGGGTGCACTGATTTATGAAGCCCCGAGCCTGGGCGGAGTCGCCTCCGAAACGAGGAGGTGCAGAAAGCCGGGGTCCGGGGTAGGATACCATGTTATTAGTGGGCAGTGGAGCTGCCGGATTGCGAGTCATGGCACTGGCGGTGGTTGCAGGCAGAGCAGTCAGAGTGTCCAGGCGAGAATTGACATTCCGCAGGTGACCCAGGATGGACTCCTGTTGGGACCTCTGACGGGACAGTTCATGACACAGGTCCGAGAGCGAGGGAGCTTGGGTGCCACCGGGTTCCATGGCCCGAGCAAACTGTAACGGGTCTGGGAGGCGGAACCTCTGAGCTACTATACAAGGGGGCGGTCCTTGTAAGGGAGCGGGTGGCGACCAGGGTAGACGGGCAGGCAGTCACAGCAGGTGACTGGGACAGTCTCTGAATGAACGGACAGGAGGTCACGGCAAGTGATCGGGGCAGTCTCTGGATGAACGGACAGGAGGTCACGGCAAGTGATCGGGGCAGTCTCTGGGTAAAGGATTGGTACGACCTGTGGCGGCAGATGATAGACGTGAGCTCCCAGGTGAGCAGGCGAGAGTCTCTGGATAATCGGGTGGTCACAGCATGTGAAGGCGGAGCCTCCAGGAAGACCAACAGACAGGTAGCAGATGAGCGCTCCCAGGTGAGCGGGCAGGAGTCTCTGGACAGGCGGGTGGTCACAGCACGTGACGGCAGAGCCTCCTGGTAGGCTAGCAGACAGGCAGCAGATGAGCGCTCCCAGGTGAGCGGGCAAGCTGGTCCTTAGTAGTGTTGAGCCACCCCCGTAGTGTTCGGGTTCGGTTCGGTTCGTCGAACACCGGGATGTTCGAGGAACTGTTCGTCGAACTGTTCGTCGAACACCTTAGAACACCGTCGAACACCGTTAAAACCAATGGCAGGCAAACAAAAACACATAGGAACACATAGAAAACACCTTCAAAGGTGTCCAAAAGCTGACAAACTGCTCAGAAGACGCTTTCTTTAAAAAAGCCGGCCGGCAATTCAGCAGCGGCATACACCGGTACCCGACAATTTAGACATGAAGGAATAGAGCATCACACATAGATTAGATAGATAGAAACATGTCAGTCACATATATATGAAGTACAGTGACAGTGTTGCTTACTGTACTTGTCATTTAGTGTAAAGGATTTATTAAAAAATATAATAGTGTTTTCGTGCACCGTCTCTTTAAAAAAGCCGGCCGGCAATTCAGCAGCGGTACCCGACAATTTATAACAGACAGAATAGAGCTTCACACATAGATTAGATAGATAGAAACATGTCAGTCACATATATATGAAGTACAGTGACAGTGTTGCTTACTGTACTTGTCATTTACTGCAAAGGATTTATTAAAAAAAATAATAGTGTTTTCATGCACCGTCTCTTTAAAAAAGCCGGCCGGCAATTCAGCATCTGTACCCGACAATTTAGAATAGAAGGAATAGAGAATCACACATAGATTAGATAGATAGAAACATGTCAGTCACATATATATGAAGTACAGTGACAGTGTTGCTTACTGTAATTGTCATTTAGTGTAAAGGATTTATCAAAAAAAATAATAGTGTTTTCATGCACCGTCTCTTTAAGAAAGCCGGCCGGCAATTCAGCATCTGTACCCAACAATTTATAACAGACAGAATAGAGCTTCACACATAGATTAGATAGATAGAAACATGTCAGTCACATATATAATAAGTACAGTGATAGTGTTGGTTACTGTACTTGTCATTTAGTATTAAAATAAAGGATTTATTATTAAAAAAAATTGGCGTGGGATTCCCCGTAATTTTAGTCTCTAGCGGAGGTTAAGCAGACGGCTGGGGCAGATGTTTGAAGCCTGGGAAGGGGGTAATACCCACGGAGCTTCCCAGGCAACTAATATCAGCCCCCAGCTGAATACCTAGCCTTTACTAGCTATTAAAATGGAGGACCCCCCCAAAAAAAATGACGTGGGGTCCCCCCTAATTTAATAGCTAGCAAAGGCTAGGCAGACAGCTGGGGGCTGATATTAATAGCCCAGGAAGGGAGCCATGAATATTGGCCCCCTCCCAGGCTAGAAACACCAGCCGTCAGCCGCCCCAGAAATGGCGCATCCATAGGATGCGCCAATTCTGGCACTTAGCCTCGCTCTTCCACGCTGCCCTGGTGCGGTGGCAGGGGGTAATAGGGTTGGGGTTGATGTCAGCTTATAATGCCAGCTGACATCAAGCCCAGGTTAGTAATGGAGAGGCGTCTATAAGACACCCCCATTACTAACCCCATAGTCAAAGTTAAAAAAAAAACACAAACACCCAGAATAAAGTCCTTTAATTGAAATAAAGACACAATTCTTTATTGTTCTAAATTAAACCATACTTACCATCACGCCCATTCCAGCTGAAGCCAACGATCTCCTGCAATAAAAGAAAAATAATAAAGCAACCTCATCCTTACCTTTCCATGGTTCCCAGGACAGCTCCAGCTCTGCTACATCGAGATGACAGGCTGGACCGCAGCAGAACGCTGCCATCCAGCCTGTCATCCCGCGGACACTGAGAAGCGCAGGCATGCTTGCGCTCCTCAGTGTCTGACTGTGACGGCATCCAGATGAGCCGACAATGAACTCGGCTCACCTCATGTACGTCACTGACAGCGTGGGAAAATTCTCCTGCACTCAGCGCTTCAGCGTGAGAATTTTCCCACGCTGTCAGTGACGTGCATGAGGTGCGCCGAGTTCATTGGACATGACCTCGGCTCATCTGGATGCCGTCACAGCCAGACACTGAGTAGCGCAAGCAAGCCTGCGCTTCTCAGTGTCTGCGGGATGACAGGCTGGATGGCAGCGTTCTGCTGCGGTCCAGCCTGTCATCTCGATGTAGCAGAGCTGAAGCTGTCGTGGGAGCCATGGAAAGGTAAGGATGATGTTGCTTTATTATTTTTCTTTTATTGCAGGAGATCGTTGGCTTCAGCTGGAATGGGCGTGATGGTAAGTATGGTTTAATTTAGAACAATAAAGAATTGTGTGTTTATTTCAATTAAAGGACTTTTTTCTGGGTGTTGTGTTTTTTTTAAATTCTTTACTAGAAATTCATGGTGGTCATGTCTAATATTGGCGTGACCCCGTGAATTTCGGGCTTAGGGCCAGCTGATAATGCCAAGCTGGCCTTAACCCCTTTATTACCTAGTGAGCCACCGCACCAGGGCCCTGGATGAGTTGGGTACAGCGCCAGAAGATGGCGCTTCTATGAACGCGCCATTTTCCGGGGCGGCTGCGGACTGCAATTTGCAGCGGGTGGGGCCCAGAAAGCTTGGGCCTCCCTGCGCTGCAGATTCCAGCCCCCAGCTGCCTAGTTGTACCTGGCTGGACACAAAAATAGGGCGTAGCTCCACGCATTTTTTTTTTAGATTCATGAAATTCATGGAATAATTAAGAAAAAAAGGGCTTCCCTATATTGTTGTGTCCGGCTAGGTACAAATAGGCAGCTGGTGGTTGGGAGCAGCCCGTTCCTGCCTGCTGTACCTGACTGGACACAAATATAGGGCGAAGCCCCACATCAATTTTTTTTTCATTATTTCATGAATTTCCTGAAATAATTTAAAAAAAATTGACGTGGGGCTTCGCCCTATATTTGTGTCCAGTCAGGTACAGCAGGCAGGAACGGGCTGCCCCCAACCACCAGCTGCCTATTTGTACCTGGCCAGACACAACAATATAGGGAAGCCCTTTTTTAAAAAAATTATTTCATGAAATAATTTAAAAAAAATTGACGTGGGGCTTCGCACTATATTTGTGTCCAGCCAGGTACAGCAGGCAGGGACGGGCTGCCCCCAACCACCAGCTGCCTATTTGTACCTGGTTGGACACAACAATATAGGGAAGCCCTTTTTTTCTTAATTATTCCATGAATTTCATGAAATAATTTAAAAAAAAAATGCGTGGGGCTTCGCCCTATTTTTGTGCCCAGCCAGGTACAACTAGGCAGCTGGGAGCTGGAATCCGCAGCGCAGGGAGGCCCAAGCTTTCTGGGCCCCACCCGCTGCAAATTGCAGTCCGCAGCCGCCCCAGAAAATGGCGCGTTCATAGAAGCGCCATCTTCTGGCGCTGTACCCAACTCATCCAGGGCCCTGGTGCGGTGGCTCACTGGGTAATAAAGGGGTTAAGGCCAGCTTGGCATTATCAGCTGGCCCTAAGCCCGAAATTGATGGGGTCACGCCAATATTAGACATGACCACCATGAATTTCTAGTAAAGTATTTAAAAAAACACAAACACCCAGAATAAAGTCCTTTAATTGAAATAAACACACAATTCTTTATTGTTCTAAATTAAACCATACTTACCATCACGCCCATTCCAGCTGAAGCCAATGTCTTCTGCAATAAAAGTAAAATAATAAACCAACATCATCCTTACCTTTCCATGGTTCCCAGGACAGCTTCAGCTATGCTACATCGAGATGACAGGCTGGACCGCAGCAGAAAGCTGCCATCCAGCCTGTCATCCCGCGGACACTGAGAAGCGCAGGCTTGCTTGCGCTCTGCAGTGTCTGACTGTGACGGCATAAAGATGAGACAAGTTCATGTCCAATGAACTCGGCTCACCTCATGCACGTCACTGACAGCGTGGGAGAATTCTCCTGCACTCAGCACTTCAGCGTGAGAATTCTCCCACGCTGTCAGTGACGTACATGAGGTCAGCTGAGTTCATTGGACATGAATGAGCTCACCTCATGCACGTCACTGACAGCGTGGGAAAATTCTCACGCTGAAGCGCTGAGTGCAGGAGAATTTTCCCACGCTGTCAGTGACGTGCATGCGGTGAGCTCATTCATGTCCAATGATCTCAGCTCACCTCATGCACGTCACTGACAGCGTGGGAAAATTCTCCTGCACTCAGCGCTACAGCGTGAGAATTCTCCCACGCTGTCAGTGACGTGCATGAGGTGAGCTCATTCATGTCCAATGAACTCAGCTGACCTCATGTACGTCACTGACAGCGTGGGAGAATTCTCACGCTGAAGTGCTGAGTGCAGGAGAATTCTCCCACGCTGTCAGTGACGTGCATGAGGTGCGCCGAGTTCATTGGACATGACCTCGGCTCATCTGGATACCGTCACAGCCAGACACTGCAGAGCGCAAGAATGCCTGCGCTTCTCAGTGTCTGCAGGATGACAGGCTGGATGGCGGCGTTCTGCTGCGGTCCAGCCTGTTATCTCGATGTAGCAGAGCTGAAGCTGTCGTGGGAACCATGGAAAGGTAAGGATGAGGTTGCTTTATTATTTTTCTTTTATTGCAGGAGATCGTTGGCTTCAGCTGGAATGGGCGTGACGGTAAGTATGGTTTAATTTAGAACAATAAAGGAATGTGTCTCTATTTCAATTAAAGGACTTTATTCTGGGTGTTTGTGTTTTCTTTTAACTTTGACTATGGGGTTAGTAATGGGGGTGTCTTATAGACGCCTCTCCATTACTAACCTGGGCTTGATGTCAGCTGGCATTATAAGCTGACATCAACCCCAACCCTATTACCCCACTGCCACCGCTACAGGGCAGAGGGAAGAGCGAGGCTAAGTGCCAGAATTGGCGCATTCTAAGGATGCGCCATTTCTGGGGCGGCTGACGGCTGGTGTTTCTAGCCTGTGAGGGGGCCAATATTCATGGCACCCTTCCTGGGCTATTAATATCAGCCCCCAGCTGTCTGCCTAGCCTTTGCTAGCTATTAAAATAGGGGGGACCCCACGTCATTTTTTTGGGGGGTCCCCCATTTTAATAGCTAGTAAAGGCTAGGTATTCCGCTGGGGGCTGATATTAGTAGCCTGGGAAGCTCCGTGGGCATTACCCCCTTACCAGGCTTCAAACATCTGCCCCAGCAGTCTGCTTAACCTCCGCTAGAGACTAAAATTAAGGGGAACCCCACGCCAATTTTTTTTTAAATAAATCCTTTATTTTAACACTAAATGACAAGTACAGTAATCAACACTGTCACTGTACTTCATATATATGTGACTGACATGTTTCTATCTATCTAATCTATGTGTGATTCTCTATTCCTTCTATTCTAAATTGTCGGGTACAGATGCTGAATTGCCGGCCGGCTTTTTTAAAGAGACGGTGCATGAAAACACTATTATTTTTTTTTAATAAATCCTTTACACTAAATGACAAGTACAGTAAGCAACACTGTCACTGTACTTCATATATATGTGACTGACCTGTTTCTATCTATCTAATCTATGTGTGATTCTCTATTCCTTCTATTCTAAATTGTCGGGTACAGATGCTGAATTGCCGGCCGGCTTTTTTAAAGAGACAGTGCATGAAAACACTATTATTTTTTTTAATAAATCCTTTATACTAAATGACAAGTACAGTAAGCAACACTGTCACTGTACTTCATATATATGTGACTGACATGTTTCTATCTACCTAATCTATGTGTGATTCTCTATTTCTTCTATTCTAAATTGTTGGGTACAGATGCTGAATTGCCGGCCGGGTTTTTTAAAGAGACGGTGCATGAAAACACTATTATTTTTTTTAATAAATCCTTTACACTAAATGACAAGTACAGTAATCAACACTGTCACTGTACTTCATATATATGTGACTGACATGTTTCTATCTATCTAATCTATGTGTGAAGCTCTATTCTGTCTGTTATAAATTGTCGGGTACCGCTGCTGAATTGCCGGCCGTCTTTTTTAAAGAGACGGTGCATGAAAACACTATTATTTTTTTTGATAAATCCTTTACACTAAATGACAAGTACAGTAAGCAACACTGTCACTGTACTTCATATATATGTGACTGACATGTTTCTATCTATCTAATCTATGTGTGAAGCTCTATTCTTTCTGTTCTAAATTGTCGGGTACCGGTGTATGCCGCTGATGAATTGCCGGCTTTTCATGTTTCACTGTGAGCACTGTTCCCATCGATTTGGGCAATCACTGTAATGCCACAACCACCATGGCTGTGGCATTACAGTGAGTGGCAGACAATCCCTGCATGATTGGTGCTCTAAATAGCGCCAGACATGCAGGACACGCTTTTGGTGCACGAACAGTTATCGAACTTAACCTCGAACAGCCGAATTTTTTGCAAATCGTTCGGGTTCGTCGAACAACTCGAACACCGCCCAAAACAGCTCGAATTTGAGATTGGCGAACAGTTCTAGTCGAACACCGCTCATCTCTAGTCCTTAGACAGACTGACAGGAGTTGGAAGGCAGACCGTCGGACCTCAGGCAAGCAGTCAGGTAGAAGATGTGCGCTCCCAGGTGAGCGGGCAAGCTGGTCCTTAGACAGACTGACAGAAGTTGGAAGGCAGACCGTCGGACCTCAGGCTAGCAGGCAGGTAGCAGGATATCAGGCAGGAATTAGACAGCAGACTGGCAGGAATCTGGCAGGTATCTGGCAGGTAACTGGCAACGGGACCTGAGGGCTGAAGCAGAGTAGTGAACAGTGCTACAACATTGCTCGGGCACCTCCATTTTGGAGGAGGTGCCTTTTATATGGGAGGTCCTCCGGCAATTGGCCGGGGACTCCTTAGGACAGCGCGCGCGGTCCCTTTAAGAGAGGGGGAGCGCGCGCGCGCGCCCTAAGCACACTGCCGGGGAAGGAGCGTGTGCCGGAAGCAGTGGGGAGAGCAGCGCTGGAGGACGCCGCGCCAGGAGCGGGGAGGTGAGAGGGACGGCGTCTCTGCCTAGAACGGGGCAGAGACGCCGATGCTACACAGGCCTGTCATTCACACATGGTTCGCAGGGTGGGTTACTGTCCCAATAGCGGCCAGGTACCCAACTTTACAGCCAAGGGACAGTTTGGGAGGATGAGGAGGAACAATGATGTTCACAGCAGTGTGGCATTCAGTGCAGCTCTCGGGCATCACTGGAACGTGGCTGGGGGGATACAGAGTATCCAGATGATACACCTCCCACTGAGGACAGTTTGTCATTGCCTCGGAGCAGTCTGCCACACATGAGACAATACATGCTGCTGTGCCTGCGCAATGACTAGCGAGTTGTCCGTATTGCTACCAGTGCAGATTACTGGGTGGCCACCCTTCTGGATGCTTGCTACAAGGACAACGTACCATCATTATTTTTGTCACTGGAGCAAGATAACCAAATGCTTGAATACAAGCATACGCTGGTATAGAAACTACTGATTGCTTTCCCACCTGACAGCGGGGGCTCAGTGAAGGACAAGGCAGAGGCAGAGGAGGAAGTCACCAATGCAGATGGGGCACCGCAAGCACCTCAGAAAGCAGGGTTAGCATGGCCGAAATGTGGCAAAACTT
Source organism: Phyllobates terribilis (assembly GCF_046119375.1). Lineage (NCBI taxonomy): Eukaryota > Metazoa > Chordata > Amphibia > Anura > Dendrobatidae > Phyllobates > Phyllobates terribilis. The sequence goes on from NW_027362771.1 coordinate 301,008,573, forward strand.
TATGAGCATGCCACGACATCCAGCACCAACATCTGATATGGTCTGTATTAGCAGGAGACAGTGTTACAACAACATTGTGGAAGAGTACCTGTCCACACATCTCCACATACTAACTGATGTGTCTGCCCCATTTAATTTTTGGGTCTCCAAATTGGACACATGGACTGAGCTTGACCTCTATGCTTTGGAAGTGCAAGCCTGCTCTGCGGCAAGTGTACTATTGGAACATATGTTTAGAACATCAGTGGGTGTGATCATAGACAGGTACATCCGCCTATCCACATCCAATGTTTGGAAGCTAATATTAATTAAAATGTACCAGACATGAATCCCACAGGACTTGTCCATACCTTTGGATGACTAGACAACTATACCAGCTGCACCCAGCCAATATTCAATTCTATTTTCCATTTATTTAATTTGGGTGCCTCCTCCCCCCAAAAAAAACCCCAAAACTGTGTTGGCTACCTCCTCTTCCAAAACCGCCACATCCACCTCCTCTTCTAGTTGGACCTCCACCCCCTGGTTGTAGCTTCATAGTTTATGTTTGGTTTATTCTATGTTCTTTTAAGTCATTTCCTTAAAAAATCAAACAAAAGAAATAAAAAAATAAAATACCAACAAACACAAACAGTGTTGGACTACTCCTCCCTTGCCTCTTCCACCTCAACAGCCACGTTAAGCTCTTCCTCCACTTGACAGTGTTGGATTACTCCTCCATTGCCTCTTATAATAATAATAATCTTTATTTATATAGCGCCAACATATTCTGCAGTGCTTTACAATTCAGAGGTTCATATACAACAGTTATAAGTAACATAGCTAAAGATAATACAATAATTAAAGCAAAAATAATGATGACCCTGCTTGTAAGAGCTTACAATCTACAATAAGGTGGGGGTGACGCAAAGTACAGGGGCTTATTTACAATGATGTTCCAGCCATGTTGAGGGGATGAGGGATAGATAAAGGCTGCATGAGCTCATCACCAGCCAGTATCTGTAGTGCTTTTGGGTTCGGTGGAGTTTGGTGGAGACTTATGTTTGGAGAAATTACGAATGGGCTTTAAAAAAATAAAAGGACTTCGATTAGGGAACATGATAGGCCACTCTAAACAGGTGTGTTTTTAGGGAGTGCCTAAAACTGTGTAAGTTGTGGTTCATCCTAATTTCTTGGGGAAGAGCATTCCAAAGAATAAGTACAGCTCAGGAGAAGTCTTGGAGCCGGGAGTGGAAGGTACGGATTAGTGTGAATGTCAGTCGAAAGTCTTCCACCCATATTGCCACGTTCATCTCTTTCTTCACTTTGACCAATGCCTCCTGGTCTTAGATTCCTAGTTTTACTTTTGTTAATTCTAGATTGTTTTAAGTCTGTTCCATAAAAAAAGGAATAAAAAAAAAGAAAAAAAAAAAAAAAAACTATGTTGGATTACTCCTTCCTTGCTTCTTCCATCTATACCGCCATGTCCACCTGTTCTGCCACTTGGACCTATGCCTCCTGGTTCTACATTGCTAGTTCTAGTTTTGTTAATTCTTGGTTGAATTAAGTCAGTTACATAAAAAAATAAAAAAAACACTTAAAAATAAGAAAAGAATATACAAAAAATAGCTTTGGATTACTCCTCCCTTGCCTCTTCCACTTATACCGCCACTTCCACCTCTGCCTCCACTTGGACCTACGTCTCCTGTTTCCAGATTGCTAATTTTAGTTTTGTTAATTCTAAGTTGTTTTTAGTCAGTTCTATCAAAAAATAAATTAAAAAATAAATAAAAACACACTGAAAAAAATACAAAAAAACAGTATTGGATTACTCCTTCCTTGCCTCTTCCACCTATACCGCAAAGTCCACCTCTTCTTCCACTTGGACCTATGCCTCCTAGTTGTAGATTACTAGTTTTAGCTTTGTTAATTATAGGTTGTTTTCAGTCAGTTCCATAAAAAAAAAAAATACCGAAAAAAACAAAACACAATAAAAACCTGTTGGATTTCTCCACCCTTGCATCTTCCACCTACACGGCCACATTCACCTCCTCCTCCACTTGAACCTGTTCCACCTGGTTCAAGATTATTATTTTTTATTTCTGCTGTGCTTAGCATAGGGACAGGACTCAGTTGTAGTGAGGGACAAGATTAGCTTTTGTGTTTGTGCGCAGTTTTCCAAAAAGACTCTCTATGTGTACTCTGCACCCATGTCTTTGATAATACTGTGAGTAACCAAAAATGTTTGCAATCTGCAACTGTGTCGATGGGAGTCATATGAGTCAAAACAAATTTTTATACTTTTATGCACCTATGTCTGATAGTACTGTGCATACAAACTATTTTTTCTAGTCTACAACAGTGTTTACAGGAGTACTTTGATTAAAAAACACTCAAACAATGAGGAGAGCATCAAATAAGGGACTTTCTCTCTCGTGCCCTCTCCTTGTTCTTGTTTTTTGCCATTTTGTTGTGTCATATCGGTATCATCTGCTGGAAATGAGTGTTCATTCTGATCGCATACATTTCTTCCACAATTTTTATCTGGATAACTTTATTCCATACATTCTTTGACAAATTCATGTTTTTTTACGATGATCTGTAGTGAGAAATTTATTTATATTTTGATTTTACTCACTTTTATAATGCCATTAATTCTACAGCGCATTACAGACATTATCTGCACTGTCCCCATTAGGGCTTACAATCTAGATTACATATCAGTAGGTCTTTGGAGTGTGGGATTAAACCAGAGAACCCAGAGGAAACCCACACAAACAAGGGGAAAACATACAAACTCCTTGCAGATGTTGTTCTCAATAGTATTTAAAGCCAGGACTCCAGCGCTGCAAGGCTGCAGTGCTAACCACTGAGCCACCATGCAGACAAAATTAACTCATTTAATGATCATTTGCAGCTTCATTGTATCATCCATGTGTGAGCGGTAATGGTAAATTTTACTGTATGCTATTGGAGTTGTAATTACTGTGGATGCTAGCACCAGATTTTCACTCCAATAGATGCTCATTGCGGGATTTTACTACTCATTCTAATTACACAGCCTCTAAATTGTCATGGATGGCTTATGTGTCTTGCAACATCAACTTCTGACTCAGTTGAGGCGTGGTTAATTTGCTTGACTACTGTCTTCCTTCAAATGTGGTAACCTTTTATCAATCTGCCTCTCCATATTCAAGCCCTGATTCATTGTACTCCAAGGACACCAGCATGTAATGGAGTCCGTACAGCATGGGGTGGAGGTCGAATGGGAGAGTGGCTCACTATGCCGGCAGGTCCAGAAGTGGCAGGTGCAGGGCACTTGTCCTGTTCTTAGCCCAATTTAGCTTTCTTTTGCAGCCTTCTTAGCCCTTACTATGACCATTTTACAGCCATATTAAAACACCAAATTTCAGGTCACCATTGACTCTTATTGGGTTCAGGGTCAAGTTCGGATACCGAACCGAACCAAACTTTTAACTCTAGTTCGGCCTAATCCGATGAACCAAATATCCAGGGGTCTGCTCATACTAACCGCCCACCAAAACTATCAGCCCAGGCAAGGAGAGCATTCATCAGAGAGGTAGCACAGAGACCAAAGGTAACCCTAAATGAGCTTCAGAGTTCCCAAGCAGAGACTGGAGTATCTGTCCATATGACCACAATATGACACACGTTCCATAGAGGTGGCCTTTATGGAAGAGTGGGCATAAAAAAGCCTTTACTTACACAAAAAATTGTAAGGCTCGTTTTGACTTTGCCAAAAGACATGTGGGAGACTACCCAAATGTATGGAGGAAGGTGCTGTGGTCAGATGAGACCAAAATGTAACATTTTGGCCACCAAGGTAAATGTTATGTCAAACCAACACAGCTCATCACCTCAAGAACGCCATCTCCACAGTGAAATATGGTGGTGGCAGCATCATGCTGTGTGGATCTTTTGTGACAGCAGGGACAGGGAAAATTGTCCGAGTCGAGGGGAAGATGGATGGTTCAAATTACAGCCATGTTTTTAAGCAAAATTTGTTTCAGCCTGTCAGTGATTTGAGACTGGGATGGAGGTTCACTTTCCTAAAATACAATGACCCAAAGCATACTGCTATAGCAGCACTAGAGTGGTTTAAGGGAAAATTTGTAAATGTTTTGGAGGGGCCTAGTCAAAGCCCAGACCTTAAAGGGAATCTGTCACCCCCTGGGACGTATATAACCTATTAATATGGGATACAGGTGATAGAAATGCTAAACTAGTTCTACCTCAGCTTAGCAGTCTTGTTGCTGAGAAATCTTATTTTATTTCTTTATGCTAATGATTTCTTCCAGGCTCCGGAGCGTAGGGTGCCTCAAAGAAATCCCCACCTACTCTCTTCATTATAATACCATCCCTCTCCTGTGCCCGTCACAGTGCCCTGTGACGTGCAGTTGTGGCATTGGAATCCCGTGCCCTGCACTATGTACCAAAATAATTTGATACCATATTTATCGCACTTTGAAGGAATGAATTGGCAGAAGGAAAGGCAGCCCTTGAGGGTCATAAGGGACTAGTCAACCTCAACATTTTGCTCAGGGGTATAGGAATTAAAAAATAAATGTTTTAGTAGGGAAATAAGGGGTCTCAATTTATTAAGGCAATCATAGTTGGAGTTATTTCTTGGGGGTGCTTGGGAAATATCACTAAAATGATAAAATTACTGCTTCATAATTGGTTCTAGACATGATAGCTGCATGAGTACTGTGAACAGATTTTGTTGTCCAGTAGGAACAGAGAATGTATTTTTTTTTTTTTTACTAAACCCATGTTGAGGGTAATGCCCCCCAATTTTTTATTTCAGGGACACTTGTGGGGATCCATGAATGGGAATGGAAGGATGTGGGTTTTTGGGCAATATATTGTCAGGCATATAAATTTGTTTGATGGGAAATTAATTGTAGGACTTCTTAGGTGATAAAAAATTGGTAACATCTACTTTTATTACAGGGGTTGCTAAAAACAGGGGAATTTGCAGGTAAAAAGAATTGTCGGAATACCACAATGGAGGGGGGCTTCGGAACTTGGCCCTGACTCTGACATTTCAGCAGTGACGACTGACTCCGCTACTATCGGATTTGCGGGGTCCCGTGGAGGAAGAGGAGTTTTCACTGGCTGACATCTCCTAGAGACTAGAGCATGTCACTCGAGCACCCGCGTTACTCGGTGCATACCCGAGCACCCGATGCAAACTCAAGTAGTGAGCACTTGCGCTCAACACTAGTCATCATTTTTTTTCTTTACTTTTGAAAAAATCCCAACCCGAACATCACCCTAATTGTTGCACAACCCTCACACTAGCACAACCCTAACCTTAGCACAACCCTAACCTTAGCACAACCCTAACCCTAGCACAACCCTAACCCTAGCACAATCCTTTACTAACCCTAGTACAACCCTAACTCTAACCCTAGCACAACCCTAACCCTAGCACAACCCTAACCCTAGCACAACCCTAACTCTAGCACAAGCCTAACACTAGCACAACCCTATCCCTAGCACAATCCTAACCCTAAAGTTTATTTTTTACGCCATTCCTCATGCGGTATAAGTGATTAGATGATTTTATTCTTCGGGTCGGTGCAAATGCAGTGATGCCAGATTCATATCGGGTTTTTATGTTTGGCAGCTGTCATACACTAAAAGACGCTTTTTTTTCAAAGACTAGTTTTTGCAATCATTTTTCCACAATTTTTCACATTTTCCCATCGACAAAGAATGGAGAGGCCTGTTATTTTTATTGTAGGTACACTTCAACTGTTAGACCCAGAATCTAAAAAAAATCCAGAAAATCACATTGCATCAATTTTACCTAATTAATTTGCATTTTATTGCATGGAATAAGTATTTGATACAATAGAAAAACAGAATTTAATATTTGGTACAGAAACCTTTGTTTGCAATTACAGAGGTCAAATGTTTCCTGTAGTTGTTGACCAAGTTTTCACACACTGCACCAGCGATTTTGACCCACTCCCCCATACAGATCTTCTCCAGATCTTTCAGGTTTCGGAGCTGTTGCTGCGAAACATTAAATTTCAGCTCCCTCCAAAGATTTTCTATTGGGTTCAGGTCTGGAGACTGGCTAGGCCACTCCAGGACCTTAAAATGCTTCTTAAGAAGCCACTCCTTATTTGCCCTGGCTGTGCCTTGGGTCATTATCATGCTTGATCATCCAGCCGCGACTCATCTTCAATGCTCTTACTGAGAAAAGGAGGTTGTTGGCCAAAATCTCGCAATACATGACTCCATCCATCAATATGGTGTAGTCATCCTGTCCCCTTTGCATAAAAGCAGCCTCAAAGTATGATATTTCCTCCACCATGGTTCACGGTTGGGACCGTGTTCTTGGGGTTGTACTCATCCTTCTTCTTCCTCCAAACACGACGAGTGAAGTTGATACCAAAAAGTTCTATTTTGGTCTCATCTGACCACATGACCTTCTCTCATGCCACTTCTAGATCATCCAGATGGTCATTTAAAGATTTTTCTGTATTTTCATGACTTTGAAAATTGTACATTCACACTGAAGGCATCAAAACTATGAATTAACACATGTGGAATTATATACTTAACAAAAAAGTGAGAAACAACTGAAAATATATCTTATATTCTAGGTTCTTCAAAGTAGCCACCTTTTGCTTTGATGACTGCTTTGCACACTCTTGGCATTCTCTTGATGAGCTTCAAGAGGTAGTCACCGGAAATGGTTTTCACTTCACAGGTGTGCCCTGTCAAGTTTAGTAAGTGGGATTTCTTGCCTTATAAATGGGGTTGGGACCATCAGTTGTGTTGTGCAGAAGTCTGGTGGATACACAGCTGATAGTCCTACTGAATAGACTGTTAGAATTTGTATTACGGCAAGAAAAAAGCAGCTAAGTAAAGAAAAACGAGTGGCCATCATTACTTTAAGAAATGAAGGTCAGTCAGTCCGAAAAATTGGGCAAACTTTGAAAGTGTCCCCAAGTGCAGTTGCAAAAACCATCAAGCGCTACAAAGAAACTGGCTCACATGAGGATCGCCCCAGGAAAGGAAGACCAAGAGTCACCTCTGCTTCTGAGGATAAGTTTATCCAAGTCACCAGCCTCAGAAATCGCAGGTTAATAGCAGGTCAGATTAGAGACCAGGTCAATGCCACACAGAGTTCTAGCAGCAGACACATCTCTACAACAACTGTTAAGAGGAGACTTTGTGCAGCAGGCCTTCATGGTAAAATAGCTGCTAGGAAACCACTGCTAAGGACAGGCAACAAGCAGAAGAGACTTGTTTGGGCTAAAGAACACAAGAAATGGACATTAGACCAGTGGATATCTGTGCTTTGGTCTGATGAGTCCAAATTTGAGATCTTTGGTTCCAATCACTGTGTCTTTGTGCGACGCAGAAAAGGGGAACGGATGGACTCTACATGCCTGGTTCCCACCGTGAAGCATGGAGGAGGAGGTGTGATGGTGTGGGGGTGCTTTGCTGGTGACACTGTTGGGGATTTATTCAAAATTGTAGGCATACTGAACCAGCATGGCTACCACAGCATCTTGCAGCGGCATGCTATTCCACTCGGTTTGCGTTTAGTTGGACCATCATTAATTTTTCAACAGGACAATGACCCCAAACACACCTCTAGGCTGTGTAAGGGCTATTTGACCATGGAGGAGAGTGATGGGCTGCTACGCAAGATGACCTGGCCTCCACAGTCACCAAACCTGAACCCAATCGAGATGGTTTGGGGTGAGCTGGACAGCAGAGTGAAGGCAAAAGGGCCAACAAGCGCTAAGCATCTCTGGGAACTCCTTCAAGATTGTTGGAAGACCATTTCCGGTGACTACCTCTTGAAGCTCATCAAGAGAATGCCAAGAGTGTGCAAAGCAGTCATCAAAGCAAAAGGTAGCTACTTTGAAGAACCTAGAATATAAGACATATGTTTAGTTGTTTCACACTTTTTTGTTAAGTATATAATTCCACATGTGTTAATTCATAGTTTTGATGCCTTCAGTGTGAATGTACAATTTTCATAGTCATGAAAATACAGAAAAATCTTTAAATGAGAAGGTGTGTCCAAACTTTTGGTCTGTACTGTATAAAAAAAGCAATTTCTTGTGGTGGGTCATAATTATATGTTGGTGAGTTATTTAACTTTACAACTGCTATTCAATTTATTCAAAACACCTAGACACTAAGCCTTTTAATAATAGCCCATCTGACTAGTCAAGAGCTGAGCAGCTAAGCAGCATTATTTTTATCCTATGTGAGTTGCATATCTATTTTATTATATTTTTTTCATAGTAGCTACTTGGCTTGCAAATTGTTTCATGGATTTACAGTAATACTATGCATGAGCCATGAATGTTGTTTATTGAAGTTGTCAGCTGAGGAGATATCTAGGATACTGAAAATTCCAATGATTCAGCATTTTACTAGCTTCTTCTACTTTGAAAGTGATAATATGCGTAATATAGTAAAGGGAAAAAACTTGAGAAATTATTATTTTAACACCTTTACAGCCTGTGCCGTATTTGTACGCACAAGGCTGTAACCCCCGATTCAGTGAGGGCTCAGGTGCTTAGCCCGCACTGAACCGGGCACATGTCAGCTGATTATTACAGCTGACATGTGTCCGCAACAGCCGCGGGTGGAATCGTGATCCACTCATGGCTGTTAACATGTTAAATGCCGCTGTCAATCTCTGACAGCGGCATTTAACTTGCACAAACCGGATGCACGTCACTTACCACGTCCATCGGCAACCCCGTCACATGAATGCGGGTCACTGATGGGTTGGCATGACAACCCTGGGTCTGCAGCAGACTCCAGTGGTTGTCATGAGCTGGTCGCTATGAGCGCCACCTAGTGGTCGGCGCTCATAGCACTGGACCATTTCTGCTGCATAGAGGTGATCTGCTGATCATCTCTATGTAGCAGAGGCGATCAGACAAGTGCTGCTTCTAGTCTCCTATGGAGACTATAGAAGCAAGCAAAAAGTGAAAAAAAATGTTTTTAAAAATCTTTAAAAAATTAAAAAAATATACAAGTTTAAATCACTCCCCTTTCGCCCCATTCAAAATAAAATAAAAAAAATACCCACATTCACATATTTGGTATCGCCGCGTTCAGAATCGCCCGATCTATCAATATACAAAAAGAATTAATCCGATCGGTAAATGGCGTAACGAGAAAAAAATTCTAAACGCCAGAATTACGTTTTGGTCACCGCAACATTGCAATAAAATGCAATAACGGGCGATCAAAACATCGGATCTACCCCAAAATGGTATCAATAAAAACTTCAGCTCGGCGCGCAAAAAATAAGCCCTCACCCAGCCCAAGATTTTTTTTAGCAAACTTTGGATTTTTTTTTCACCACTTAAATAAAAAACAACCTATACATGTTTTGTGTCTACGAACTCGTAATGACCTGGAGAATAATAATGGCAGGTCAGTTTTAGCATTCAGTGAACGTGGTAAAAAAAACAAAAAAACATCTGTGGTATTGCACTTTTTTTGCAATTCACGGCACTTGGAATTTTTTTCCCATTTTCCTGTACACGATATGGTAAAACTAGTAATGGTGTTGAAAAGTATAACTCGTCCCGCAAAAAATAAGCCCTCACACGGCCATATTGACTCAAAAATAAAAACGCTATGGCTCTGGGAACAAGGGGAGCAAAAAACAAAAATGCAAAAACGGAAAATCCCAGGGTTGCGAAAGGGTTAATGCTACAGTAAAATTGGAGCAAAATTTGATGTTATCTCTTTTGTTTCATATATAAAATGTAAATGAAAGGTATTTATGATAACTTAATATTGTTTAATTTAGCTACTTTCATGCTATTTCATACATAACAAAAAAATATGATCATTGTTGAGCTTAAACAGAGTATATTGAGCTTAGAGAGTTACTTCCATCTGGCATGTCGATAGAATGTGCCAAAAATATCCCACATGTGAAAACCCCTTTAACAAATATTTATATATGATTCATATTGTTAAGTATGAATTCAGTATTATAATAAATGGATATAGCTATTATTTTATAGTGTCAGGATGGTTTATCCAGAATGAGTATTCCTAGGAATGTTTGTTTGTCTAAACAAGCTGTCAATCACCTGACGAACAAATAAAGCGCTTATTCATTGGGTGAAAGAATGTTGAAGCCTGCATTTCATTAACAACCCCTGAAGAGGCCACCAGTATAAATGAAAAAGGAGTTAATTAACTCCAGGGTGACCATACAGAAGATTAGAATCGACCCAAGCTAAGTCTTACCAGATAAGTAATTTCAAGACAAGAGAATATTTTCCAGGTGGAGAATTAGAAGAACATACAGTTGCAATGATACCTTCAGGTTCAACTATATACCTTCAGATTCAACTATATGTGAGAGTACATCTTTAGAGGCATCACAAGGATCAAAAGACCTGACTAGGCTGTCAGCCTTGCGGTTCATTTTGGCAAGATGGTAGCTAAGGAGGAAATCAAACTATGATAAGAAGACTCACCCTCGAGCTTGGTGGGAATTCAACATATAGACTGACTGAAGATATTGCATAATTTGGTGGTCAGTGTAGATTGTTGATGCAGGGAAGAACAAATGAAAAACATGGATTAGGTTCTTGGAAGGCTTAAACAGAGGAATCTGACCAGTTCTGAAAAGCAGCTACCTTCCAAGATAGGGCGCTAAGATAAGCAATGACTAGAGAGTAGTTTTAATTGAAGTGGACATATTAGTCATCCAAATAGCCTAGGACATATTGGTATAAGACATTACAAAAGATAATTTACAAATTGTTGGAACACATCCTGTTGCAGAATCTGAAAGTCTGACCTAGATATTCTTAGTGACCATCACAGGTATTGAATGCTGGTTTCAATTCATTGCTCTCTTTAATATGGATTTTAGGATAAAATATGGATATTAGGTTAAAATGCAGGTCTAATTTGGTGAAGCTTTAAGGACCTTAAATCCTTTAAAATAATTCAGAAATGAGGGGAAATAGATAACGGACTTTCAGCATGCTTTTATTCAGACCCTGATAGTCTATGCACGGTCTTACAGATCCATCTTTCCTTCTTAAGAAAAAAAGCCTTCATCGGCCATAGATTAATATTTTCTTATGAATAGTGATGAGTAGTGTTGAGCATTCCGATACTGAAATATCGGGTATCGACCGATATTCGAGGTATTGGAGTTCCGATACTGAGTTCCGATACTTTTAGAATATCGAATACCGGAATCGGAAGTTCCCATAATGCCTGCGCTCTGCAATGTCTTTGAAAGATGACAAGCTGGATGGCAGCGCTCAGCTTACTGCACTTGTCATTTAGTGTTAAAGTATTTATTAAAAAAAAATAATAGTGTTTTCATGCACCGTCTCTTTAAAAAAGCCGGCCGGCAATTCAGCATCGGTACCCGAAAATTTAGAATAGAAAGAATAGAGCATCACACATAGATTATATACATAGAAACATGTCAGTCACATATATAAGAAGTACAGTGATAGTGTTGATTACTGTACTTGTCATTTAGTGTTAAAATAAAGGATTTATTAAAAAAAAATTAGCGTGGGGTTCCCCGTAATTTTATTCTCTAGCGGAGGTTAAGCAGACCGCTGGGGCAGATGTTTGAAGCCTGGGAAAAGGGTAATACACACAGAGCTTCCCAGGCTACTAATATCAGCCCCCAGCTGAATACCTAGCCTTTACTAGCTATTAAAATGGGGGACCCCCAAAAAAATGACGTGGGGTCCCCCCTATTTTAATAGCTAGCAAAGGCTAGGCAGCCCAGGAAGAGTGCCATGAATATTGGCCCCCTCCCAGGCTCGAAGCACCAGCCGTCAGCCGCCCCAGAATTAGCGCATCCATAGGATGGGCCAATTCTGCCACTTAGACTCGCTCTTCCCACTGCCCTGTAGCGGTGGCAGTGGGGTAATAGGGTTGGGGTTGATGTCAGCTTATAGTGCCAGCTGACATAAAGCCCTGGTTAGTAATAAAGAGGCGTCTATAAGACACCCCCATTACTAACCCCATAGTCAAAGTTAAAAAAAACACAAACACCCAGAATAAAGTCCTTTAATTGAAATAAACACACAATTCTTTATTGTGCTAAATTAAACCATACTTAACATCGTGCCCATTCCAGCTGAAGCCAACGATCTCCTGCAATAAAAGTAAAATAATAAACCAACATCATCCTTACCTTTCCATGGTTCCCATGACGGCTCCAGCTCTGCTACATTCACATGACAGGCTGGATCGCAGCCGAAAGCTGCCATCCAGCTTGCCATGCCGCAGACACTGAGAAGGGCAGGCATGCTTGCGCTCCTCAGTGTCTGGCTGTGACGGCATAAAGATGAGTCTCCATCTACTGGGTTGGCTGTACTGAAAGAGGTATCAGTCCTAATTACACTATTTCTACTGTAGTGAAATTGATGCCACTTTGCTGGTGTCTTCCACTAATTTTTGGAAATGTGGAGAATCCTGATTGGGTCTCCATCTATTGTGTTGGCTGTAGTGGAAGAGGCTTTGGTTCCTAATTCTACAATTTCTACTGTAGTGAAATTGATGCTGCTTTGCTGGTATCTGCCACAAATTTTTGGAAATGTGGAGAATCCTGATTGGGTCTCCATCTCCTGGGGTGGCTGTAGTGGAAGAGTTGTCTCCATTATACTAGTTCTACTCTAGTGAAATTAATTATTTGATGCTGATATTTTTGTCACAGGGGTACACAAGAGATAATCTAAATTGGTTTTCTTAGTACCGTGATATATAAAGCAGTCTATATTTCATATTTTAATTCTTCGATGCTGATATTGTTCTCCATACTTGGGTACACGTTAGCAATGAGAGAGAACTAAATGTGCTCAACTTAGTGGTTCAGCATTTTCTCAAAACTTACCCAGATCTGCCAGAGCTGCTTGTGAAAGTACAACGCGTGTGTGCCCATTTCAGAAAGTCTTCTATAGCTTCCACCACCCTGGCAGTGCTACAGCAGCGTTTGCAGCTTCCAGTTTACCAACTGTTGTGCGATGTCACCACATGTTGGAAATCAACATTACAACATTTGTAAACAGCAGAGGGCAGCTGTTGAGTACCAGCTTCAACACGCCCATCGGCATTAAGGTCAGCCTCCCCACATAAGAGCTGATGAGCGAGCATTGATGCCTGACATCTGTGCTGTCCTCCAAAACTTTGAGGACTCCACCAAGATGGTGAGCAGTGATGATGCCATAATTAGCGTCATCATCCCACTTCTCTGTCTATTGAAACACTCGGTGCTCACAGTTAAAAAGGAAGCACTGCAGGTGGAGCAAGGAACTATACAGCCCAGTCTCATCTCATCTCAATGCAGATTGGGTGATAATGAGAGGGAGGAGAATGAGGAGGAAAACATGGACCTCTTGGTGAGGACAGGGAAGTCTTGGCTGTCTTAAAAGTCTTGATACCCCTCTTTCAGTCTGTGGGAAAGCTGTATGAGTTTTGCTTAATGACTTTCAGTAGCCCAAACCGGGGCTTTGCTTATGCACATTATTTCTCAAAATGCATTGCAGATCAGGCCATTGTCCAACTCTGTAGTGATTAAATTCAAGGCGTAAAGAAAGATCTTTGTCTGTGAGTAATGACGCGCCCCCTGGGCCATGGGGTACTCGGCAACCGGACCTCTGGTTGCCGGTATAGGAGATATCACGGTAGCTGGCCCGGGCCGTGACCCAGGGTGGTCAGTAAAAGGGGTAATATATAGGGGATTTAGAAAGTTTGTGACGCCACCTGTGGTGCCTGTTGAGGATTACCAGCGCTGCAACAGTCCTCTGAGGCAGATGTTAGGGCAGCTTGTGGAGCAGGCCTCAGGGCAGTGTAGTGAGAGAGCGTGGGTTGCGCTGGGCGTTGTAGTGCAGGGGGAACAATGGCGCCAATGAAAGAATGGACGGAGGCAGTACAGTGCAGTCATCCGAGATTTTACTCACAGTTCTTAAGACAATCCACAGGTACCCTGTACAGGTGAAGGTCTCCCGCGTCGCGCTGCGTTCACTGGGCAGGGGTTCAATCCTTCCTCAGGAAGCTTGGGAATACCTGGCAGAACCCCACTTTCTCATGTTCTTCACACTGGGTCCTTCTCCATCCTGTCCTGCGCTGCCCACTCTGAATCCTGTTCGGGTACTCTGAAGTCCCTCCTGTCCGTCGGAGTTACACAGACTTGCTTGACCCTCAGGGGACTAGAATGCAGCTTCGATCCCTCTGTCTTCTGACAGATGCGGGGTGTATGGGTGCCGTCCTGCATGCGCCGTACCCCCTAGGATCCTTTCTTAGAACGGAGCCTACTCCCTGCTCCCCTCCTGGGCCCCCTGACCTGGCCCTACTTGTGGAACAGAGCTCCTAATGAGCCTCTGCTCCCGGGCTGTTCTTCTGAACTGTCCCGAGCTGTTCTTCTGAACTGCTCTCCAGAACTATCTAACTGAACTGCCACCCTAAGATGGCTTCCTTATCTTATACTCCTACCAAAGTGCTCCCTCTAACTACTTCCTCCACCCACACTCACTACTGGTTCCCCCTACCTTTGGGTTCCCCCCACTCCAGCCAGGGTCAGGACTCAGCAGATGCGCTCTGCATGTTGCCCCTCCAGCCGGTCTGGAGAAGTGTAGTGTTGGATGCAGGTGTTTGGGGTTCCGTGCAATACTTCCTCCTTACCTGAGAGAAGGGAGACACCACACCTCTGGGTGAGGTGCAGTACCTCTGTGGCGACTGAACCCTCAAGGGCGCCACAGTAACACCGAGAAGTGTGAGCTGATGTTGGATGGGCTACCATTGCTTATACAACAAGCTGCATTGGAGGACTTCCTGGGAGAAATGACAGCTGGATTAGATACAGTTTTCTTCTATGGCAGTCCTTTCACTGAGCTAAAGAATATCGCTGTAGTGAAATTCAGCTCTCACCGAGAAGTAGTTTCAGACTGAAAAACATTGGGCCCACCAACCATCTGCTTAAAATAGACATCTGTGAAGTCCTGGCATGGGGTAGGCAAATTGTAGGTAATTGACGCAAAGAAGAGTTTCAGAAAAGGTTGTTTAGGTAGCTCTTTGATGCAATTATGAAAACAAGATAATCCCCACTGGATGATCTGGTAAAATGACAAATTAATAACCGGTACATGCAGCCATAGCCACGGAAGGCCCAAAAGTACTAGTTCATGATAAAGTGGCAAAATAAAAATAAAAAATTCTCAACATGTAGTACTCCATCTAGAATTGGATTCAACCACAAGACATTCCCAGAGTTAAGATTCAGTTTAACTTTAGAGACATCTACAAAGAAACAAAAGGAATTTTCAGTCTTTAGGCTGGAAAGAAGTTAACAAAATTCTCTGCAACTCCATAACAAATTAATGCTTAACCCAAGAACACAGAGGAACTGAAGAAAACAAACACAGGCTGCAACAAGGTATGGAGACAAACAGCAACTTATACATGTTTATCAGCACCATAATGGTTTTGGGAACAGTTAATTTCCAATGTTACATGCAACAGGATGCAGAGAAGGGGGAGGAGAAGGAGCAGCAGCAGGTGGATGTGGAGGGTATATTGAGTTATGCCAGGCACAACCAGTTGGGGTCTTCAGTTGTACTGGCAAACATGGCAAGCTGTATACCAGATTGCTTGTGGGATGACAGGCATATTGTTAGTATCACAAAAAGGGATGACCATTTGAAAATCCTGCTTTATGACCCTCACTATAAAAGCAACATGGGGAAATTTTTTCCTTTTTCCAAAAGGGAGTCAAAATTGGTGCATTACTAGGACAAGTTGTGTTCACGGCATAGTAAAGCTTTTGCCAAGTGACTGCTCTCCTCACCCAGCAGAGTCAAGGTTGCATACTTGTGTCAGTGCAAGGGCTAAAACAAGTAGCCTAAACAGCATAAATTACAGCATAAATTACATGATGGACTAGATGTTTTATCTGCCATTGTTCCAACTTGACGCACTTCAGCAAACAGAGACACACCGCCTGAACAGCCAAGTTCATTTGTACATGGACTAAGTTATATCTCCTGCAGATACCCTAAACCCTGACCCTGTAGACTTCTGGGTCAGCAGACTGGACCAGTAGCAAGAACTGGCTCAATTTACCATAGGCATACTGTCAAGTCCAGCCTCCACGGTACTATCAGAGAGGGTATTCTGTATGACAGGTGGCTTAGTCAAACCCAAGCAGACCAGATTGTCCTCCAAAAGTATAGAAAACATGACATTTGTCAAAAGGAATCATGCATTGATCAATGCTGATTTTTATTTCCCCAAGGCTGATGCCAATGATTAGATCATTCATAGAAGCTGCCTTCCTGTCCACTGTGTTCTAGACTATTCTGCTTCCACCAGTCGCAATGCTACCTACCAAACCAGGCATTTTCTACTGGTCTATGATATTATAGCTATATTGTGCTGCTGCCAGTGCTTGCCAGACACAGCCAGTAAGATATCTTCTTGTCTGTCCCATTCTATTCAACACTGATAGACAGCCATGCCAGCCTTGCATCTCTGACCTGTCCACTTTGTTTTATAACTAAACTGAAATGTCAACATTGAGGACTATATTATTATTTATTTACATAGCACCATTGATTCAATGGTGCTGTACATGAGAAGGGGTTACATACAAAATACAGATATCACTTACAGTAAACATACTAATAATGATAGACTGGTACAGAGGGAAGAGGACCCTGCACTTACGGGCTTACATTCTACAGGATGATGGGGAAGGAGATAGTAGGTTCGGGGATTGCAGCAGCTCCGGTGTTGGTGAGACTGCAGCTCCAGTGGTGCTGAGGAGGCAGCAGAGTCATGGCAGGCTGTAAGCTTTCTTGAAGAGGAGGGTTTTAAAGTTCGGTGTGAAGGATCTTAATGTGGTGGATAGTCAGACGTGTTGGGGCACAGAAATCCAGAGGATGAGGGATATTTGGAAGAAGTCTTGGAGGTGATTGGGTGAGGAACGAATAAGTGTGGAGGAGAGAAGGAGGTCTTGGGAAAATAAGATGCAGTGGTCTGCCAATAAAACTTAGTGCAGCTAATGAAAGACTTGTCTTGATTAATCTAGAAATGAGCATATCTTTTGAAATTTGAATTCGCTGGCTTTGCTGAATTCTCCACAAGATTTTGATTCGCAGTAAATAAATTTGCAAGGATTTCAGTACCGAGCAGGAAGGAGGGAAGGGATGGATGAAAAGCAGAAAGAAATAGAGAGAAACTTTATTCAATATGATTCGTCTACTCTGTTTATCCTGTGAATCTGGTGATGGAATCCAACTCTGTTGTGCATACTAGTACTTTGTCTGACTATACTCCTCTGGAAACCACTGATTTGCGATGACACAGTGGTGTTCTGACCACCATTGTACAAGGTATTAAAATTTATAAACTATTATAAACTAGATTTATAAACTGGAATATGATTGCATTACCAGCAGGAACCGCTCCATGGACTCAACAACTGTAAGTCTCCTTCCGAACTCCACCTGTGTTAGCAGCTCAAGAATTGTGATACCTCCATTTTACTACACTGGTAACTGTAGCATCAGCGTCTCTGCCTCCTGCCAGGCAGAGACTCCGTTCCCCTCACCGCCACGGTCCAGGTGCGGCATCTTCATGCTTCCCTGCTGCTGTGGTGCGCAGCTTCCCGGGCACTGTGCTTAGGGCGCGTGGGTGCTCACTCCCTCTTAAAGGGGCCATGCGCCATCCTAAAAAGTCCCCGGCCAATGGCCGGAGGACTTCTCCTATATAAGGCACCTCCTCCAAAGTGGAGGTGCCTGTGCAAGGTTATTGTTCCGTGTGCTAACCCTTGCTTCAGCCCTCAGGTCCCGCTGCCTGTCAGTCCTGCCCGCCAGTCTGACTAACTGCTCAGCCCGCCAGTCTGTCTAATAGCTCTACCTTTAGCAACTGCCAGTTACCTGCAGTACCCGCCAGCCTGCCTACCTAGAGCACCTGCCAGTTATCTGCCGTGCCCGCCAGCCTGCCAACCCGGAGCACCTGCCAAGTAACCTGTCGTGCCCGCCTGCTTGCCTACCCAGAGCGTCTGTCTGGCTATCTGCCGTACCTGCCTGCTTATCTACCTGGATCACCCACCAGCCTGCCTGCCTTGCTCATCCGCTGTACCAGTCAGTTCCAGTCATCTGACCCATGGGACTCGCCTGCTCTCACACAAGGTCGGTCCCAGAGTGGCACATGGTTTACCTGCCCGGTCCCTCCCTGGTTCACGGAGTCGACTAAGCCGCCATGTAACCTGGGTCAGGCCGAGTGGGCACTTAGTCACACCCCTCTGGCCCCTCCTTGCACCGAAGCACAGAGGTTCCACCAGCCGGACCCGTAACAGTTTGCACAGGCCATGGAACCCGGTGGCCCCCAGGCTCCTTCGCTCTCTGACCTGTACCAGGAGGTCTCACGTCATAGATCCCAACAGGAAACTATCCTGTCCTATCTGCAGACTGTCAACTCCCGCCTGGACACGCTGTCCACTCCGTCTGTGTCTGTCTCTAGCTGAGCGGCACCCTCTCCAGCGGCACCTCAACCCAGTGGCTCTGTGGCACCCGGCTTTGGACCCCGGCTCTCTGTGCCTTCACGTTTTGGTGGTGACCCCGTCTTATGTTGGGGCTTCATAAACCTGTGCACGCTGCACTTTGAACTCCTGGCACACCAGTTCACCTCCGACTGGGCCAAGGTGGCATTCATAATGTCTCACCTCACCGGGGAGGAATTGGCATGGCTAAACCCTCTGTGGGAAAGAGGGGATCCCCTGGTGTCCGATCTTCTGGCTTTCCTCGCTGCCTTCCGGAAGGTCTTCAATGAGCCCGGACGAAAATCTTCTACTGCCTCCTCACTTCTCCGTCTCCTCCAAGAGAGTCTCACTGTGGGTCAGTATGCCACAAGTTTCCAAACCCTCGCATCTGAACTTGCCTGGAACAACGAGGCCCTGGTGTCCACCTTTTGGGGGGTCTTTCCGGACAGTTCAAGGATGAGCTAGCCAGTCGTGACATCCCTTCCACCTTGGACGACCTGGTGTCATTAGCTACCCGGATTGAGATTCGTTTTCTGGAACGTGCTAAGGAGACTACCCGGGAGGGAAGATTTCGGCATCTCGCTCCAACAATCCCAAGGCCAACTTCGCAACCGGCAATTCCCCAGGCGTGTTCGCCTGAGCCTATGCAAATTGACCAAACCAAGATGGTCAAGTCTTGCCTGGAGACTCACCAAGCCGAGGGGAGTTGCTTCTACTGTGGCAGTATAGACCATCCGATCCGTTCCTGCCCGGTGAGGCCAGGAAACTCCAGTGTCTAGGACTGCTCGGAGAGGTCGTCCTAGGCAAGAGTAAATCCTCTCCGTCCTTGACTCTGTCTGTTTCTATCTCTAGTGGTGAGACCCGCTTCTTCAAGACTGCCCATCTCGATTCCAGAGTCGCTGGGAACAAGCTTTGTGGAGCAGTACCAGATTCCCACCGTACGTCTGGCTGAACCGTTGGTGGTTGCCTCTGTGGATGGGAGGCTTCTTTTGGAGACCATCTTGCTCATCACAGAGCCTGTAACCCTTCAGGTGGGAATGCTGAACTCGGAGAAGATCTCCTTTCATGTGCTGTCCGGTATCTCTCACTCCTTCTTGCTTGGTCTACCCTGGTTACAAAGACATGAGCCCGTCCTGAATTAGAGATCTGGTGAAGTGCTCCATTGCGGTCAGGAATGCCATGAGTCCTGTTTGGTTGCAGTTCGTCCTGCTCGACCCCTATCTACTCCGGCTAATCTACCTGGTCTGCCGGCACCCTACTGGTCCTATGCAGACATCTTTGACAAAAAGGAAGCGAAGACACTACCACCTCATAGGCAGTATGATTGCCCCATCGACCTGGTGCTTCTCCTACCTGTGGGCAAATCTACCCCTTGTCGCTTGCTGAGACCCGGGCTATGTCTGAGTACACAGAAGAAAATCTTGCTAGGGGATTTATCCAGAAATCCACCTCTCCGGCTGGAGCAGGATTCTTCTTCGTCAAGAAGAAAGACGGCTCTCTACGTCCATGTATTGATTAAAGGGGTCTTATCCAGATTAGCATAAAAAATAAGTACCCCCTGCCTCTCATCTCGGAGCTGTTCGACTGCTTTAAAGGCGCGAAGATCTTCACCAAGCTCGATCTTCGTGGGGCTTACAATTTGGTCCGGATCCGCCAGGGAGACGAGTGGAAAACGGCATTCAACACACGGGACGGTCACTATGAATACCGCGTGATTCCCTTTGGTCTCTGTAATGCTCCAGCTGTCTTCCAGGAGCTGGTTAACGATATCTTCCGTGACCTCCTGTATTCTTGCGTGGTGGTGTACCTGGACAATATCTTGGTTTTCTCTCCGGATCTGCCATCACACCGGAGGGATGTTCATCAGGTTCTGCTAAGGCTCCGGATGAATCGCCTATAAGCTAAATTTGAGAAATGCCTCTTTGAGCAGACCTCCCTACCGTTCCTGGGCAATATTATCTCCGAGACAGGTCTGCGGATGGATCCCGAGAAGGTGTGTGCCGTCTTAAAGTGGCCTCGACCGGAGGGGTTGAAGGCGATTCAGCGATTCCTGGGCTTCGCAAATTATTACTGCCTCTTCATTCCTCATTTCTCCTCCCGGACTGCTCCCATCTCCGCGCTCACTCATAAAGGAGAAAATCTCAGGGAATGGACTTCCGAAGCGGAGAAGGCCTTCGTCTCCCTTAAAAAAGCCTTCTCTTCCGCTCTTGTGCTGCACCATCCGGATTGCAGCAAGCAGTTCTTCCTGGAGGTTGATGCATCTTCCTCCGGAGCCGGAGCGGTGCTCACTCAGAAATCCTCTTCCGGGAGAATGGTATCCTGCGGATTCTTCTCCAAGCTCTTCTCCTCGTCCGAGCGCAACTACTCCATAGGAGATTGTGAGCTGCTGGCCATCAAATTAGCGCTGGAGGAATAGCACTATTTGCTGGAGGGGGCTCTGCACACGGTGGTCTTCTACACTGACCACAAAAACCTTGCTTAGTTTCAGAACGCCCAAAGGCTAAATCCGCGTCAGGCCTGGTGGTCTTTTTTCTTTGCCTGATTCTGCTTCACTCTGCATTACCACCCGGCGGACAAGAACATTGAAGCTGATGCTCTATCCCGCTCATTCCTGTCTCCCGACCAAGAGGAGGAGTCTCTACATATCATTGACTCCTCCAAAGTGATAACTGTTGCTCCATTGGACCTGTCTCATGTTCCACCTGGTAAGACCTTTGTAGCGGTTCCGGATCGAAAGAAGTTCTATGCAGGGGCCATTCTTCCAAACAAGCCAGTCATGCTGGCCAGAGGAAGACAATTCTGCTCATTGCCCGACATTACTGGTGGCCTTCCCTGCGCAAGGATGTTGCGGACTTTGATGCGGCTTGTTCATCTTGTGCTCGTAACAAGGTTCCCAGGCACCTTCCAGCCGGCCGCCTCCTTCCTCTTCCATTGCCTTCCGCTCCATGGCAACACATTGCTATGGACTTCATCACAGATCTCCCTGTTTCTGACGGTAGTACTGTCATTTGGGTGGTCGCTGACTGCTTTTCTAAAATGGCTCACTTCATCACTCTGCCTGGTCTTCCGTCTGCATCTGTGCTGGCTAAAGACTTCATCCATCACATCTTCCTTCTTCACGGCCTACCCCTCCACATTGTGTCTAATCGCAGGGTTCAGTTCACTTCGCGCTTCTGGAGAGCTATGTGCAAGCTGCTGGATGTCTCTTTGGATTTCTCTTCTGCTTATCATCCTCAGTCCAATGGTCAAGTGCAACGTATCAACCAGATCCTTACCAGCTTTCTTCGGCACTTTGTCAACGCTCACCATAATGATTGGGTTGAGCTCCTTCCCTGGGCCAAGTTCTCCTATAACAACCATGAGAGCGAGTCTTCTTTTAAATCCCCGTTTTTTGTGGTCTACGGTCGACACCCCCGGATTCCGTTTCCCGTCTCCTCCTCAGTGGACAATCCTGTCGCGGAATCTCTTGTCAGCGAATTTTCGGCTACTTGGGAAGACACTAGATCTGCACTTCTTCAGTCCTCGGAACGGATGAAGAAGCATGCTGATAAGAGATGTCTGGATCCGCCTCAATTCCGTCCAGGAGACAAGGTCTGGCTTTCCTCCAAATATGTCCATCTCAAGATACCATCTTATAAGTGGGGTCCGCGGTTCACCGGTGCGTTCGAGGTTCTGAACCAAATCAATCCCGTGGCTTACAAGCTGAAACTCCTGGTCACCTTACGGATTCCCAACTCCTTTCATGTATCCCTCCTCAAACCAATTATCCTTAATTCCTTCTCTGACGATCCAGGTACCACTCCAGCTCCAGTCTCCACTGAGGACATCTTTGAGGCAGAAAACATTTTGGCCACCAAGAGGGTAAGAGGAAAGACTTTTTTTCTTGTGGATTGGAAGGGGTTTGGCCCGGAGGAGAGGTCTTGGGAACCCAGGGAGAACATTCATGCCCCTCAGCTTCTTAAAAAATTTCTGACGGGCCTAAAGAAGATTGGGCGTAAGGGGGGGGGACTGTAGCATCAGCGTCTCTGCCTCCTGCCAGACAGAGATGCCGTTCCCCTCACCGCCGCGGTCCTGCGTCTTCCTGCTCCCTTGCTGCTGTGGTGCGCACTGCGAGCAGCTTCCCGGGCACTGTGCTTAGGGCGTGCGCGCACACGCTCCCTCTTAAAGGGGCCACGCGCTGTCCTAAAAAGTCCCCGGCCAATGGCCGGAGGACTTTTACTATATAAGGCACCTCCTCCAAAATGGCGGTGCCTGTGCAAGGTTGTTGTTCCATGTGCTAACCCTTGTTTCAGCCCTCAGGTCCTGCTGCCTGTCAGTCCTGCCCACCAGTCTGTCTAACAGCCCGGCCCACCAGTCTGTCTAATAGTTCTACCTGGAGCACCTGCCAGTTACCTGCCGTGCCCGCTAGCCTGCCTACCCGAAGCACCTGCCAGTTATCTGCCTTGCCCGCCAGCCTGCCTACCCAAGCACCTGCCAGTTACCTGTCGTGTCTGCCTGCTTGCCTACCCGGAGCGCCTGTCTGGCTATCTGCCGTACCTACTTGCTTATCTACTTGGACCACCTGCCAGCCTGCCTGCCGTGCTCATCTGCTGTACTGATCAGTTCCAGTCATCTGACCCGTGGGAGTCGCCTGCTCTCACACAAGGTCGGTCCCAGAGTGGCACCTGGTTCACCTGCCCAGTCCCTCCCTGGTTCACGGAGTTGACTAAGCTGCTGTGTGACCTGGGTCAGGCCAAGTAGGCACTTAGTCATGCCCCTCTGGCCCCTCCTTGCACCGAAGCACAGAGGTTCCACCACCCGGACCCGTAACAGTAACCTAACATTAGCACCAAAAAACGTGCATTGTTACGAACACACTTAGAGCCTGTGCTAGTACATCAACCTCAGGAGGTTGATGCAGTGCAGGCTTCACCTGTAGCTGCTGCTACCTCAGTCCAGAGGTTTTTCATTGCATCTATATACTCACCATCATTGCTAGCACTGCAAGTTCCCCAGCGGGATCTCCAAGTCTTAACCACCTTACAACTCTATTTGCGTGAGCCACAGGTAATCAAACCTTCTTACCTTCAGCATTATTTTATTACTTTACTATTTTAATACTTGATTTTTATTAACCAACTACTGCCCTTAGCACCCTCTAGGCCACACTCTCTTTGAGACACGCTCCATGCTCTTCCTTTCAGGCATCAATCATCACTCTTAACAAGTAAATCCAACTCATTTGTTTAATCGCATTCATCCAGTTATATGAGCCAAAGTTAGATCCTCATATATATATAGGCCCAGTTAGATCCGCAATCTACCAGATCACTTCATTGCTGATCTTTCTCTCTCTATAGTCTGTGGAACTTACACCATAACCACTATATGGACTCATGCTCCACTCCACTCCAATTCAGGTAAATCCTATTCCTCTCCGCTAATGTGGTGAGTATGTGAATTTACTAATCTTCCTCTCCCCCCTACTTATTTCAACTTAGGAGACCACCTGGACTCTACTCACCATACTCACCCTCTACCATCCTCTGAGATACCTGGTCCTACCCTCAAGACCCCTGTGTTCTTAGCTCATTTTTATTCTCCATTTATTTTATTTTTTATTCCCCCTCTTCTGCCATTTTATTGTAGTACTAGCCATAAATATACATTGTGTTTTAATCTACCTATGCATCCCATTTTTAATACTTTTGATAATTCTTATCTCGAAGCCTAACGTTACCAGCACAAGCACCCCTTTATATTTTCTTCTCATATATTAGATTTATCTAATTCTGACAACTTGTGGTTGGTTGTCTCTCCTTACAGCAGGTACAACCTGGCTTACCTACCAGGGCCTCTACCTATTTATTAGTTTTCAAACCGATAAGAGCCCGCTCACTAGCCTGCTTCACTAGACTGGAAAATGGTGCTGGGAAAATTTTTTTTCGTGAATCGCAAATTTAATCTAAAAATGTTCAAATTCACGTAGAACCATTAATTCAGTTCTCCAAAATAAATTTACATGGAACCATGAATTCACATCTCCAAAATGTTGGGCGCAAATTGGCTGAAGGTGCCCTGGGGTTTTTGTCTTCTTCTAGATCAATAGATATAGACATAGGGATTTTAGTAATACCTTTATTAGAATCACTAGAGTAATACAAAATATAAAACTAATTAAAAAATTATAAACGGGTTCATTTTTAATTGTAAAAGAGCAGCAATAATAAAAATAGTAATAATACATTTGTGAGGCCTAGTCCCAGTTAGTTAGTAAGTTAGTGTAGTGTTGGTGTAGGGAGTACAATTGGGGGACGAAGGTTGAACTTGATGAACCTACAGTGGTGGCCAAAAGTTTTGGCACCCCTGCAATTCTGTCAGATAATACTCAGTTTCTTCCTGAAAATGATTGCAATCACAAATTCTTTGGTCTTATTATATTCATTTAATTTGCTTGCAAGGAAAAAACACAAAAGAGAATGAAGCAAAAATCAAATCATTGATCATTTCACACAAAACTCCAAAAATGGGCAAGACAAAAGTATTGGCACCCTCAGCCTAATACTTGGTTGCACAATCTTTAGCCACAATAACTGCGAACAACCGCTTCCGGTAACCATCAATGAGTTTCTTACAATGCTCTGCTGGATTTGTAGACCATTCTTCTTTGGCAAACTGCTCCAGGTCCCTGATATTTGAAGGGTGCCTTCTCCAAACTGCCATTTTGAGAACTCTCCACAGGTGTTCTATGGGATTCAGGTCTGGACTCATTGCTGGCCACCTTAGAAGTCTCCAGTGCTTTCTCTCAAACCATTTTATAGTGCTTTTGGAAGTGTGTTTTGGGTCATTGTCCTGCTGGAAGACCCATGACCTCTGAGGGAGACCCAGCTTTCTCACACTGGGCCCTACATTATGCTGCAAAATTTGTTGGTAGTCTTCAGACTTCATAATGCCATGCACATGGTCAAGCAGTCCAGTGCCAGAGGCAGCAAAGCAACCCCAAAACATCAGGGAACCTCCGCCATGTTTGACTGTAGGGACCGTGTTCTTTTCTTTGAATGCCTCTTTTTTTTCCTGTACACTCTATGTTGATGCTTTTTCCCAAAAAGCTCTACTTTTGTCTCATCTGACCAGAGAACATTCTTCCAAAACGTTTTAGGCTTTCTCTGGTAAGTTTTGGCAAACTCCAGCCTGGCTTTTTTATGTCTTGGGGTAAGAAGTGGGGTCTTCCTGAGTATCCTACCATACAGTCCCTTTTCATTCAGACTCCGACGGATAGTACGGGTTGACACTGTTGTACCCTCGGACTGCAGGGCAGCTTGAACTTGTTTGGATGTTAGTCGAGGTTCTTTATCCACCATCCGCACAATCTTGCATTGAAATCTCTCATCAATTTTTCTTTTCCGTCCACATCTACGGAGGTTAGCCACAGTGCCATGGGCTTTAAACTTCTTGATGACACTGCGCACAGAATACACAGGAACATACAGGTCTTTGGAGATGGACTTGTAGCCTTGAGATTGCTCATGCTTCCTCACAATTTGGTTTCTCAAGTCCTCAGACAGTTCTTTGGTCTTCTTTCTTTTCTCCATGCTCAATGTGGTACACACAAGGACACAGGACAGAGGTTAAGTCAACTTTAATCCATGTTAACTGGCTTCAAGTGTGATTTAGTTTTGCCAACACCTGTTAGGTGCACAGGTAAGTTACAGGTGCTGTTAATTACACAAATTAGAGAAGCATCACATGATTTTTCAAACAGTGCCAATACTTTTGTCCACCCCCTTTTTTAGGTTTGGTGTGGAATTATATCCAATTTGGCTTTAGGACAATTCTATTTGTGTTTTTTCATTGAAGACAAATTAAATGAAGATAATAATACCAAAGAATTTGTGATTGCAATCATTTTCAGGAAGAAACTGAGTATTATCTGACAGAATTGCAGGGGTGCCAATACTTTTGGCCACCACTGTAGGTCTTTATTCAACCTATGTTAGTATGTTACTATGAGTTTCTTGCTTTCGAATTACTGATAGATTTCAGCTGATGTCATGACTTCCCATGTTTTTTTTACCTCTCTTTCTTCATGTGTTGTATACTTTTACATAGTTACATAGTTACGTAGGTTCATCCAGTTCAACCTTCCTCCCCCAATTGTACATTTTGTCTAATTTAACTGTAACCAACAATGTTCTACGTATCGAAGAAATCATCCAGCCCTTTTTTGAAAGTTGCTATAGTTTCGGCCATTACTACCTCTTGGGGTAGGGCATTCCATAGTCTGACTGCTCTGACTGTAAAGAGCCCTTTCCTGTTTAGCTGCTGGAATCGCCTTTCTTCCACCCATAATGAGTGTGCCCTGGTCCTTAGTATGGTCTTTGGAAGGAATAAGTCATGTGCTAGTCCTTTGTACTGACCACACATATATTTATACGTGTAAACTTTTTCCCTGTGTATTTTCTTATTATTGCACATAATTTACGGATAGCTATAATTTTCTTTGTCTGTGTGGATTGGATTGTGAGAATCTTGAGAACTTCACGTAAATACCAATAGATAGATAGATAGATACGATAGATAGATAGATTGATAGATAGATAGAGAGCAAAAGTTGCTTTGTTTATAAGAATTTTAGGGTATGTTTACACACATTTCATTCATTGTTGATTTAGGCTTGGCTCCATGTTTAAATGGCAAAGTATAACCCTCATCTCATACATGAAAGTACAGATTTGGAAACCATGTTTGCATAGTTTGTAAATTTTGAACTCCGATTTTTTGTGCTGCTGAGGAAAAAAGATTAGTAGGTGTTTAGTAATTTCTGGCAGATTACGCATGGAAAATGCAAGGATTATCCCATATGAATGATGAGTCTCATGCTTGTGTGGATTTGACATGGTGCAAATTTTCTATAGTGGAAAATACATGTCAATATAAGCAACAGATATTCGTATTAGCAAATGTATATACAGTATGTAAGTATTAGATCTGAAATAAGTTTTATCGTAAACAACATTGACTTTTAAAGTTTTCACCCAATAGCCATAAATCTCGGCAGTTCTACCATCTGGTAATAGGTGCATTTGCCATTTAGCACAGGCCCTGAAGACAAGCATTAATCTAATCTATCTCTTGAGATGTTTAGCAGCAGAACACATTAGGCACATGTTTAATGCTGCAAATGAAGCAAACTGCGTTCTAGTTTTCACCCTTCCTAACCACATTGTGTATGAAAAACCACCTGTCTTATGATAAACCTTAAAGAGGACCTATCACCTCCACATATATTATGGTATATTACAGTAAGGAGACTGTAGATATAAATATACATGAAATAAATTACCTTAGGAAGAATTACTTGTGTTATGAAATAAGAGAATCACAGTTATGGGAGCGGCCATCTTCGGATTGGCAGCTCAGCGTGCTGTGTTCTGAGACACGCCTCAGAGGCTGGTCAGCAGCAGTGCAGTGACCCTAAGAGCTCATTTATCGAATGGTTGTAAAAGAAAGGGGGACAATCTATATAAAGGGGTCTCCTGTCTATATATACTGTGTGTAGAACCAGAGAGAAGACTACAGAGTAACCACAGCATGTATCACCGATATCTGCTAATAGAAATCCACATTTACATCTCGTGCCTAAAAATGGAGCAAGTTGAATAATAGAGTTGAAGCAGCGCTCCAGTGGAAATAAGTGAGAAAGGCTGACTTTATCCATCCAGATCAGATGGGGGAATGAAGTCTATCTGTGTCACTTATTTTAAGTGAAGTGCTGTTTCCTTTCTATTTTTTCCTAATTTGAAGGTTTTTGGCTGGTTGCTGATATTTTTCCATATATCTCTCTATATCTATTGCAAAAAAATGGCAGGTAGCAATCCAAAAGGTCTTTAAAAAATATATATATATATCACTGCTTGATGAAGGTTGTCAGCAACCGAAACGTCGCCACGCCGGGCTAATAAAGTCCATATTTTTTCAAAGAACTTTTAGAGTGCTGCCTGTCGTTTTTTTGCTATACTGTCTTTACTTATGGATATCTGTTTGGTGGCCTTGCACCAGATATTTTGAAGAAATGGTGCTGTTCCAATTTTGACTCTCTCTATCTATAGATTTATATATAGCGCAACTTTATGTAACTGCACATTATGGTTGAGCCCTTCTGTCTATACAACACACGTATGCTTATACTCTGCTCAAAAAAATAAAGGGAACACTTAAACAACAGAATATAACTCCAAGTAAATCAAACTTCTGTGAAATCAAACTGTCCACTTAGGAAGCAACACTGATTGACAATCAATTTCACATACTGTTGTGCAAATGGAATAGACAATAGATGGAAATTATTGGCAATTATCAAGACACACTCAATAAAGGAGTGGTTCTGCAGGTGGGGACCACAGACCACATTTCAGTACCAATGCTTTCTGGCTGATATTTTGGTCACTTTTGAATGTTGGTTGTGCTTTCACACTCGTGGTAGCATGAGACAGACTCTACAACCCACAGACGTTGCTCAGGTAGTGCAGCTTATCCAGGATGGCACATCAATGCGAGCTGTGGCAAGAAGGTTTGCTGTGTATGTCAGCTTAGTGTCAAGAGGCTGGAGGCGCTACCAGGAGACAGGACAGTACACCAGGAGACGTGGAGGGGGCCGTAGGAGGGCAACAACCCAGCAGCAGGACCGCTACCTCCGCCTTTGTGCAAGGAGGAACAGGAGTAGAACTGCCAGAGCCCTGCAAAATGACCTCCAGCGGGCCACAAATGTGCATGTGTCTACACAAATGGTTAGAAACCGACTCCATGAGGGTGGTATGAGGGCCTGACGTCCACAGTTGGGGGTTGTGCTCACGTGACAGAGCCTGGAGACGCCACGGAGAACGATCTGCTGCCTGCAACATCCTTCAGCATGACCGGTTTGGCAGTGGGTCAGCAATGGTGTGGGGTGGCATTTCTTTGGAGGGCCGCACAGCCCCCATGTGCTCGCCAGAGATAGTCTGACTGCCATTAGGTAGCGAGATGAGATCCTGAGACGCCTTGTGAGACCATATGCTGGTGCGGTTGGCCCTGGGTTCCTCCTAATGCAGTACAATGCCAGATCTCATGTGGCTGGAGTGTGTCAGCAGTTCCTGCAAGATGAAGGCATTGAAGCTATGGACTGGCTGCGCCTCTTGAAGCTCATCAAGAGAATGCCAAGCAGTCATCAAAGCAAAAGGTGGCTACTTTGAAGAACCTAGAATATAAGACATATTTTCAGCTGTTTCACACTTTTTTGTAATTTATGTCTTATATTCTAGGTTCTTAAAAGTAGCCACCTTTTGCTTTGATGACTGCTTTGCACACTCTTGGCATTCTCTTGATGAGCTTCAAGAGGTAGTCACCGGAAATGGTCTTCCAACAATCTTGAAGGAGTTCCGAGAGATGCTTAGCACTTTTTGGCCCTTTTGCCTTCACTCTGCGGTCCAGCTCACCCCAAACCATCTCGATTGGGTACAGGTCTGGTGACTGTGAAGGCCAGGTCATCTGGCGTAGCACACCATCACTCTCCTTCTGGGTCAAATAGCCCTTACACAGCCTGGAGGTGTGTTTGGGTTCATTGTCTTGTTGAAAAATAAATGATGGTCCAACTAAACGCAAACCGGATGGAATAGCATGCCGCTGCAAAATGCTGTGGTAGCCATGCTGGTTCAGCATGCCTTCAATTTTGAATAAATCCCCGACAGTGTCACCAGCAAAGCACCCCCACACCATCACACCTCCTCCTCCATGCTTCACGGTGGGAACCAGGCATGTAGAGTCCATCCGTTCACCTTTTCTGCGCCGCACAAAGACACGGTGGTTGGAACCAAAGATCTCAAATTTGGACTCACCAGACCAAAGCACAGATTTCCACTGGTCTAATGTCCATTCCTTGTGTTCTTTAGCCCAAACAAGTCTCTTCTGCTTGTTGCCTGTCCTTAGCAGTGGTTTCCTAGCAGCTATTTTACCATGTAGGCCTGCTGTACAAAGTCTCCTCTTGACAGTTGTTGTAGAGATATGTCTGCTGCTAGAACGCTGTGTGGCATTGACCTGGTCTCTAATTTGAGCTGCTGTTAACCTGCAATTTCTGAGGCTGGTGACTTGGATAAACTTATCCTCAGAAGCAGATGTGACTCTTGGTCTTCCTTTTCTGGGGCGGTCCTCATGTGAGCCAGTTTCTTTGTAGGGCTTGATGGTTTTTGCAACTGCACTTGGGGACACTTTCAAAGTTTTCCCAATTTTTAGCACTGACTGACCTTAATTTCTTAAAGTAATGATGGCCACTCATTTTTCTTTACTTAGCTGCTTTTTTCTTGCCATAATACAAATTCTAACAGTCTATTCAGTAGGACTATCAGCTGTGTATCCACTTGACTTCTGCACAACACAACTGATGGTCCCAACCCCATTTTTAAGGCAAGAAATCCCACTTATTAAACCTGACAGGGCACACCTGTGAAGTGAAAACCATTTCCGGTGACTACCTCTTGAAGCTCATCAAGAGAATGCCAAGAGTGTGCAAAGCAGTCATCAAAGCAAAAGGTGGCTACTTTGAAGAACCTAGAATATAAGACATATTTTCAGTTGTTTCACACTTTTTTGTTAAGTATATAATTCCACATGTGTTAATTCATAGTTTTGATGCCTTCAGTGTGAATGTACAATTTTCAAAGTCATCAAAATACAGAAAAATCTTTAAATGAGAAGGTGTGTCCAAACTTTTGGTCTGTACTGTATATATATATATATATATATATATATATATATATATATATATATACACACACACATACACATATATATATGTATACACACACACATACATATATATATATACACATATATATGCGTGTATGTGTATATTTATATATATATATATATATATATATATATATATATATATATACACACACCCAGACACACACACACACATACATGCACACACTGCATACAGGTAAACAGATATATAACAATACACACACTGTACATACTTATATATATACATACATGGTGCATATATATATATATAGATACATGCATACATACATATATATATATACATACATATATATATCTATAATATAATTACCTTGTAATGTCTTCACATCCTGTTTCGTCCAGATGTGTCCGGGTCCCAGAATTCCAAGCGGCAGAAGTTCGTCGACAGCCTTATTGTGACAGCCAAGTGATGGGAGTCTCAATATGGAAACCGCTGGTGGTACCAGCCTCTTGCGTGGTACCCCTAGAGGAACACCATCGCGAACGCGCCGCACACTCCGTCAAGATCAGCCGAATGATTCACTGACCGCCGCCATCTTTGCACAGGAGGAGCGCATGCGCAGTTTTAATGGAACGCTGCTATCTACCTGCACAAAGATGGCGGCGATCTGATTTACTGCGCCTGCGTGAATTCCGCGCAGGTGCAGTGAATCATTCAGCTGATTCTGGTTGTGTTTTCAAACGAGAGAACACATGAGGGAAGAAGACAGCACAGGGGTGGAGAGAGAGAGCAGACAAGGGGGAGAGCACATGGAGTACACAGGTCAAAGAAGTAATCACATGAGAGGAGAAGACAGCAGATGAGGGAGAGAGAAAAAGCACAGGGGGGAGAGAGAGCACAGGGGGGAGACAGCTCAAACGGGACAGCACATGAGATGAGAAGACAGCAGATGGGGGAGACAGAAAGCGCACAGGGGAGAGAGAGACAGCACAGGGGGAAGACAGCTCAAACGGGACAGCACATGAGAGGAGAAGACAGCAGCTTGGGGAGAGAGAAAGTGCACAGGGGGGAGAGAGACAGAGCACAGGGGGAAGACAGCTCAAACGGGACAACACATGAGGGGAGAACACAGCACAGGAAGGAGAGAGACAGCAGACAAGGGGGATAGCACCCTCCCGATGCGAAAGCATCGGGCCTCCATCTAGTATATATATATACACATACATATAGACTTGTAGACTGTGAGCCCTCGCGGGCAGGGTCCTCGCTCCTCCTGTACCAGTCGCTGACTCGTTTTGTTAAGATGTAAATGTTTTTGCTATGTATATCCCTATCACATGTAAAGCGCCGTGGAATAAATGGCGCTATAATAATAAATAATAATAATAATACATACACACACACATTGCATATATGTTTACATACAGTTCTCAAATGCACCATACACTCCTGCATGCACTTTTCACATATATGCAGACATTTCACACATATATACACACAATTATAAATCCACTGACCATATGAAGTAAATAAAACCCCTCTTTTTTGGCACATATCTTCCTCAGCGTTTAGTTTCTGTTGCAGGCAACATCTTTCTCCTTTCAAGGTGCTTGTGGTGAGAGTGGGGGAGGGGTACAAACAATCACTACTGAAGGCTTCATTGCTTGACAGTGTGAGCAAGGGAACTGGGAGATGAAGGAGGAAACAGGAGAGCAGCCTCCAGCTCACTGCCTGGTGAGTTATGGAGCACAGCACATACCGACTGCTGTATGCTGGACTGAACACATCCAGCTCAGTCACAGTGCCTGGGCTCAGATCGACAGACTGTGTTCACTTTCCTTGATGCACTGCATCATGGGAGAGTGACCTCAGCACAGCAGAGAAGGAGGAATTCCTCTGCCTGGCTGCAACTTCAGCTGAAGTCGGCACAGTTGAGTGGAGGCTCCTGCCAAGAAAGGGAGTTTTTGTCCCACTTCGTATATGCCTTGTTTATAATGTTTTGGTCAAATGATAAATGTTATTACATCTGTATGTAATTTAAATAATAAAAAAATTAGTGATAGGTGAGCTTTAAGGATTTTGGCACTGTTTATTTGAAGTTTCATGTTAAAACAGAATAAATGTTTGTGTATAAATATGTAACTCTTCAGATTTTGTGGTATACTAGCCTGATGAAGAGACCTGCATAGTCTCGAAAGCTTGCAATTTGTTACCATCTTTTCAGTTAGCCATTAAAAGGTATCAACCACTGAGGACTCTCAAATCTAAACATTTTTCTATCTACTGTCTAACACGGTACAAGAATATATATTTTTCCTATGTTAAAACAGGCTATTCAAAAAGATCAGTCATATTTTGTATCTATATGTTGTCTAAATAAATTATATATCATTTTAATTTACTGGTAAAGCTAATGCCAGATGAAAATTCCTACATTTACCAATGAGTTCACACGACTGTATAATTTGGTAATTTGCTTTTTTACACAGTGCTACAACTTTTTACGATCTTTAGCAGGGCCTGCGTGAGCACCCGGCGCACCCGGGAAGTACCGGGGCCCTGAGCAGACGGAGAGGCCCACTCACTGTCAGGGATACCTTGCGCTATGAGACCCGTGAGGGGTGCGGTGTCAGCGCCCGCTCCCCCCCCTTGCTCAGGGCCCCCGGCTCAATACTACAATACTTACCTTTCCCCATGCCTCTGCAGCAGCTCCGGTCTCTTCCGCGTCCTACGACTATGACGTCTCAGGTCAGAGGGTGAGGTGACATCTTTACACCGTGCTCTCTCCTGAGCCGTCACAGCACAGAGCAGGAAGACACCGGCGACGCTGGAGTCCGGAGCAGCGGCAGCAGGTGAGAAGTGAGATGAGTATTTGTTTTTTTGTTTTTTAATATATGGAGACGTGGGGGAGAGATGACATCCTGCATGGGGCATTAAAAGGGGGGGAGATGACATCCTGCATGGGGCATTATAAGGGGGGAGAGATGACATCCTGCAATGGGGCATTATAAGAGGGGGAGAGATGACATCCTGCATGGGGCATTATAAGGGGGGTGACATCCTGCATGGGGCATTATAAGAGGGGGTGACATCCTGCATGGGGAATTATAAGGGGGGGTGACATCCTGCATGGGGCATTATAAGAGGGGGTGACATCCAGCATGGGGTATTATAAGAGGGGGTGACATCCTGCATGGGGCATTATATGGAGGGGAGAGGTGACATCCTGCATGGGGCATTATATGGGGAGGAGGTGACATCCTGCATGGGGCATTATAAGAGGGGGTGACATCCTGCATGGTGCATTATATAGGGGGAGAGGTGACATCCTGCATGGGGCATTATATGAGGGGGTGACATCCTGCATGGGGCATTATATGAGGGGTGACATCCTGCATGGGGCATTAAATGAGGGAAGCCATCCTGTATGGGGCATTATAAGGGGGGGTGACATCCTGCATGGGGAATTATAAGGGGGGTGACATCCTGCATGGGGAATTATAAGGGGGGTGACATCCTGCATGGGGCATTATAAGAGGGGGTGACATCCTGCATGGGGCATTATGTGTGGGGAACAGCCTGCATGGGGAATTATAAGGGGGTGATATCCTGCATGGGGCATTATAAGGGAGGGGAGAAGTGACATCCTGCATGGGGCATTATGTGGAAGGAACAGCTTGCATGGGGCATTATGTGGGGGAACAGACTGCATGGTGCATTATGTGGGGGGAACAGCCTGCATGGGGCATTATTTTGGGGCCAGTATTCTGTATGTAGCATAATAAAGGGGCCAGTATCCTGTGCAGAGCGTAATATGGGGGCCAGTATCCTGCATGCAGCATTATTTTGGGGCCAGTATTCTGTA
Organism: Phyllobates terribilis; assembly: GCF_046119375.1. Lineage (NCBI taxonomy): Eukaryota > Metazoa > Chordata > Amphibia > Anura > Dendrobatidae > Phyllobates > Phyllobates terribilis. The sequence continues at coordinate 301,043,694 of NW_027362771.1, forward strand.
TGGAGCATTATAAGGGGCCAGTACCCTGTACAGAGCGTAATATGGGGCCAGTATCCTGCATGGGGCATTATTTTGGGGCCAGTATTCTGTATGGAGCTTTATAAGGGGGCCAGTATCCTGTACAGAGCATAATATGGGGGCCAGTATCCTGCATGGAGCATTATTTTGGGGCCAGTATTCTGTATGGAGCATTATAAGGGGCCAGTACCCTGTACAGAGCGTAAAATAGGGCCAGTATCCTGCATGGGGCATTATTTTGGGGCCAGTATTCTGTATGGAGCATTATAAGGGGCCAGTACCCTGTACAGAGCGTAATATGGGGCCAGTATCCTGCATGGGGCATTATTTTGGGGCCAGTATTCTGTATGGAGCTTTATAAGGGGGCAAGTATCCTGTACAGAGCATAATATGGGGACCAGTATCCTGCATGTGGCATTATATTGGTGCCAGTATTCTGTATGGAGCATTATAAGGGGGCCAGTATTTTGTACAGAGCGTAATATAGGGGTCAGTATCCTGCATGGAGCATTATTTTGGGGCCAGTATTCTGTATGGAGCATTATAAGGGGGCCAGTATCCTGTACAGAGCATAATATGGGGGTTAGTATCCTGCATGGAGCATTATTTTGGGGCCAGTATTCTGTATGGAGCATTATAAGGGGCTAGTACCCTGTACAGAGCATAATATGGGGCCAGTATCCTGCATGGGGCATTATTTTGGGGCCAGTATTCTGTATGGAGCATTATAAGGGGCCAGTATGCTGTACAGAGCATAATATGGGCCCAGTATCCTGCATGGAGCATTATTTAGGGGCCAGTATTATGTATGGAGCTTTATAAGTGGGCCAGTATCCTGTACAGAGCATAATATGGGGGCCAGTATCCTGCATGGGGCATTATTTTGGGGCCAGTATTCTGTATGGAGCATTATTAGGGGGCCAGTATTTTGTACAGAGCGTAATATGGGGGTCAGTATCCTGCATGGAGCATTATTTGGGGGCCAGTATTCTGTATGGAGCATTATAAGGGGGCCAGTATCCTGTACAGAGCATAATATGGGGGTCAGTATCCTGCATGGAGCATTATTTTGGGGCCAGTATTCTATATGGAGCATTATAAGGGGGCCAGTATCCTGTACAAAGCGTAGTATGGGGTCCAGTATCCTGCATGGGGCATTATTTTGGGGCCAGAATTCTGTATGGAGCATTATAAGGGGGCCAGTATCCTGTACAGAGCGTAATATGGGGGCCAGTATCCTGCATGGAGAATTATTTGGGGGTCAGTATTCTGTATGCAGCATTATAAGGGGGCCAGTGTTCTGTACAGACCGTAATATGGGGGTCAGTATCCTGTATGGAGCATTATTTGGGGGCCAGTATTCTGTATGGAGCATTATAAGGGGGCCAGTATCCTGTACAAAGCGTAATATGGGGGCCAGTATCCTGCATGGGGCATTTTATAGGGGCCATTATTCTGTATGGAACGATTCACCGGTTTCTGATCAGTTGTGGAATTTACAATAGATATCACTCATGTAATGTAAGAAGTGAAATCTTTGGCCTTGTACTATATATATATTTCTTTGCTGTATCTGTGCATCATGAAGCGTGGTATGTGTTAAAGGGGCCCACAGAGACTCTTTCGCCCAGGGCCCACAAAAACCTGGAGCCGGCCCTGATGTTTAGTCTCCAGTGATGCACATACGGGCTATTGTGGGTGAATTAATATGTTGTGGATGGTCTATCCTGTCGCATCTAAACTTATTATTCTTTCCCTATGGTGACCATGAATATCTCTATCAAGAAATCTCCATTAACAAATAAAAATCACTTAGCTTTAAATTTAATGTTTAGGATCATTTATGTTACATGATTAAAAAAGTAAATGTATCAGATTATTACAACCATTTCACCTAAATTCTTCACCCTTCTTTATTTCACCTTCTTTAACCTTTTTGTGCTTGTCATGTAAGTCTTCAAAACAGAAAAACCCAACTATTCCCTAAAGCTAATGAAAGCTGAGTTCATTTTATCCAGCAATGATGCAAGTATTATTCACAGCTGTCATCCACCTCTAACAGTGGCGATTTGAGTTAGCTCCAATTGCTGCTGTTAGCACCATAAATGCAATTGTCATTCTTTAACAATGGCATTTAATGATCTTAATGTCTCACTGTTTCAGGTGTTCACTGTCACCTCCTTCTCAAATTTGGGGTGGTGTTTGGTTACCATAGCAGCCAGGGGTCAGCAGAAAGCCCCTATGGCTATCATGTCAGTACAGGCTGGGCTTCATAGAAGATGGTCATTTTAGCCATGCTGTTCAAAACTGTGGTATTGCAATATTTATTGTAGAACGAGCAATCAACAATTGCAGGATCAAGTTCCCCCAAAGACTAAAAAATAAAATAGAAAAGTGTTGGAATAATGCTTGTTATTGTATATTGCAACAACTACTATTTGCTGATGTTTAATAGTGCATGAGTTTCTGTCTACACATTAGTGTTTAATTGGCAATAATGCATTGTTAAATTTAAAATAAAAAAGAACCAGGAAGTTCCTGTTTACTGTGTGTGTAGCTGGAGCACATTTTACAATCACTTTGAAAGCTGACAGACAAGATGCTAAGATCCTAAGCTATAAGAAATACCAGTTGTAAGCTGTTATCTTTGTTCCTGAATAAATATATATACAGAGATTAATCTGCTGCCAACAGGTTATGGGCCCAGAAATCCAAAGACACAGAGAACAGCCCTGAAGAGAGAGAACAAGAGTGTACTAAGAAGAAGCAAAGATGGCCACGAGTAGCAACGCTGTGGAGTTCACAGTGAGAAATATGACTAACCAGAACTACCAATACTGGAAATTCAATTTAAAGATGTTGCTGATAAGAGAAGTTTCTTGGAAATACACAAAGGAGTCTAGACTTGACCCTCTACCAAAGGGTTAAAAGTGCCATTACTGAACATGACACTTCAAGTACTGAAGCTGTATTAACTGTTAATGCAAGTACATCAAAGCATGCATTGTGTATAGACTCTGGCGCAATTAGTCATATGACTAATGACAGAAGCTTTTTCTCTAATCTTGACCAAAGTAAGTCAGAGAAAGTGATCTAGGCTTATCGTCAGTATAGGAATTCAGAGGGAATAGTAGATGGTCACATTCATTGTCAAGTCTCCCCAACACATAGCAGAAATATCCCAGTAAAGGACATGTCATAGTCTTGAAATCAATCTGTTATCTGTGATGAAACTCACAAGGAAATAAAGTTACATTTTAAAATGACAGCTGTATCATCTAAAAAGAAGGTCACACACTAGTAAAAGGACAAATAAAAGATAAGTTGTACTTGCTAAAATGCAAGGAAAGTGTATACACTGCTAAACATGAACAGTATGGTACAGGAGTCTTGCACATAGAGACCCAGAAGCAATAAGAAAGTAAGTTCAAAAACAACTTGCTGATGGCATTACAGTTCATTTATGTAATCAGAAAATGAAGTGTACTAGCTGTCTTAAACCCTTTACCCCTGAGGGTGGTTTGCACGTTAATGACCAGGCCAATTTTTACAATTCTAACCACAGTCACTTTATGAGGTAATTACTCTGAAACGCTTCAACGGATCCCGCTGATTCTGAGAATGTTTTTTCGTGACATATTGTACTTCATGATAGTGGTAAAATTTATTCGATATCACTTGCGTTTATTTGTGAAAAAATTGGAAATTTGGCGAAATGTTGAAAATTTCACAATTTTCAAAATTTGAATTTTTATTCCGTTAAATCAGAGAGATATGTTACACAAAATAGTTAATAAATAACATTTCCCTCATGTCTACTTTGCATCAGCACAATTTTGGAACCAAAAATTTTTTTTATTAGTGCGCTATAAAGGTTAAAAGTTGATCAGCGATTTCTCATTTTTCCAACAAAATTTACAAACCCATTTTTTTAGGGACCACATCACATTTGAAGTGACTTTGAGGGGCCTTTATGACAGAAAATATCCAAAAGTGATACCATTATAAAAACTGCACCCCTCAAGGTGCTCAAAACCACATTCAAGAAGTTTATTAACCCTTCACGGGCTTCACAGGAATTTTTGGAATGGGGAAGAAAAAAATGAACATTTAACTTTTTTCACAAAAATGTTACTTTAGACCCCAATTTTTATATTTTTGCAGGGGTAACAGGAAAAAATGGACCCCAAATTTTGTTGTGCAATTTCCCCTGAGTACGCAGATACCCTATACGTGGGGAAAAAACACAGGGCGCACAGCAGGGCTCAGAAGGGAAGGAGCGCCATTTGACTTTTTGAATGTAAAATTTGCTTGAATAATTAGCGGACGCCATGTTGCGTTTGGAGAGCCCCTGATGTGCCTAAACAGTGGAAACCTCCCACAACTGACACCATTTTGGAAACTAGACCCCTCAGGGAACTTATCTAGATGTGTGGTGAGCATCTTGAACCCCCAGGTGCTTCACAGAAGTTTATAACATGGAGCCGTGAAAATAAAATTTTCACATTTTTCCCACAAAAATGTTTTTCAGCCCCCAGTTTTGCATTTTCATAAGGGTAACAGGAGAAATTGCACCATGCAACTTATTGTGCAATCTCTCCTGAGTAAGCCGATACCCCATATGTGGGGGAAAACCACTGTTTGGTCACACAGCAGGGTTCGGAAGGGAAGGAGCGCCATTTGACTTTTTGAATGTAAAATTTGCTTGAATAATTAGCGGACGCCATGTTGCGTTTGGAGAGCCCCTGATGTGCCTAAACAGTGGAAACCCCCCACAAGTGACACCATTTTGGAAACTAGACCCCTCAGGGAACTTATCTAGATGTGTGGTGAGCATCTTGAACCCCGAAGTGCTTCACAGAAGTTTATAACATGGAGACGTGAAAATAAAATAATCTAACTTTTTCCACAAAAATGATCTTTTTGCCCCAATTTTTTTAGTTTCACAAGGGTAAGAGGAGAAAATGGAACCTAAAAACTGTTGTCCAATTTCTCCTGAGTACGCCAATACCCCATATGTGGGGAAAATGCACTGTTTGGGTGCACGTCAGGGTTCAGAGGGGAAGGAGCACTGTGTGACTTTTTGAACGCAAAATTGCCTGGAATCAAGAGCGGACGCCATATCGCATTTCGGGAACCCCTGATGTGCCGAAATAGTGGAAACCCCCCACAAGTGAGCCCATTTTGGAAACTAGACCCCTCAAGAATTTTATCAAGGGGTATAGTGTACATTCTGAACCCAAAGGTACAACAGAATTTGATAACATTAGGTCATCATATTGAATAAGTTGTCATTAGTCTTGAGCGCAAGTGCTCGCTACTTGAGTTTGCATCGGGTACTCAGGTATGCACCAAGTATCGCGGGTGCTCGATTGACATGCTCGAGTCCCCACCCCCCATGTTTCACGGTTGTTAGACACCCAAAAAAAAACATGCGGGGATCGCTCGTGCATGGCAGGCTATCCCAACAATTTTTTTTTGGGCTGTGAAGCATATGGGGCAGAGACTCGCGCATGTCACTCGAGCACCCGCGATACTAGGGGAATACCCGAGTACCCGATGCAAACTGAAGTAGCGAGCACTTGCGCTCAACACTGGTCACCATATTGTCATCATTTTTTTTTCTTTACTTTTGAAAAAAACCCAACCCTAGCCCCAACCCTAAAACAATCCGAATCCTAACCCTAGCCCAACCCTAACCCTAGCACAACCATAACCCTAGAGTTTATTTTTTTACACCATTCCTCGTGTGGTATAAGTGATTAGACTACTTTATTCTTCGGGTCGGTGTGATTACAGCAATACCAGATTCATATCGGGTTTTTATGACTGACTGCTGTCACACACTAAAAGACGCTTTTTTTGCAAAGACTAGTGTTTGCATCACCATATTTTGAGAGCTATAATTTTTCCATATTTTGGCCGACAGAGCCATGTGATGGCTTGTTTTTTTTGGTACCATTTTCGGGCACGTGACATTTTTTGATCGCTGTCTATTCTGATTTTTGGGAGGCAGAATAAACAAAAACCAACAATTCAGGTATTTTTTTTTTGCGTTTTTTTATGGCGTTCCGCGTGTGGTAAAATTGATAGTGCAGCGTTATTCTTCGGGTGAGTGCATTTACAGGGGTACCGCATTTATATAGTTGTTTTTATGTTTTGCTGATTTTATACAATAAAACGATTTTCTAGAAAAAATAATTTTTTTGTATCGCTTTATTCTGAGAGCTATAACTTTTTTTTTTTCGGACAATGGAGCTGTGTGGTGGCTTATTTTTTGCGGGACAAGATGACTTTTTTAGCGGTACCATTTTTATTTACATTCGTCTTTTTGATCGCGTGTTATTCCATTTTTTGTTTGGCGGTATGATGATAAAGCATCGTTTTTTGCTTCGTTTTTTTTTATTTTTTTACCGTGTTCACTGAAGGGGTTAACTAGTGGGATAGTTTTATAGGTCAGGTCGTTCTGGAAGCGGAGATACAAAATATGTGCACTTTTATTGTTTTTTTTTTTTTTCATAATAAATAAATATTATGGGTTCAATATATTTTTATTTTTTGGGGATTATTTTTTTCTTTTTTTTTAATATTTTTACAATTTTGTTTTTATTTTTTTTTTCACTTTTCTACTTTTTTTTATTACTTTTACACATTGTCCCACTATGGGACTTTCACTTTTTGCAGCCTAATCGGCTGCATGGCATGGAGAGCAGCAGCTCCCTTTGTCATGCAGCCTGTCAGCGATGCACACAGGGGAGACATTACTTTGGTCGCGCACTGCGCATGACCAAAGTAATGTCCTGCCTCCTGGTGACCCGGATGTTGACATGACGACATCGGGTCGTCATGGCAACATCCGCAAGCTGCCGCAGACATCGCTGGACACCGGCAGGAGAGGTGAGTATACCGATCACCTCCCCCCTTGCCACCACAATGCTGCAATCGTCTTCGATCACAGCATTGTGGGGGTTAATGTGCCGGGAGCGGTGCAGGATCGCTCCCAGCACATAGCACCAGGTGTCAGCTGTGACAATCAGCTGACACCCGGCGGCGATCGCCCCACACCGCTTGTGTGCGGGCGCGATCGCAGTGCGCGTAATAATACATAGCTGGTCCATAAGTCCCAGGGCACAGCTACGTACTATTACTGACATGGTCGGAAAGGGGTTAAAGGGAAAATGTCAAAAAAATCCTTTCTTTAGAATAGTTCTACAAAATCATAACAGCTTCTGGACTTAATACACACAGATGTTTGAGGTCCAATGAGTACTCAAACTTCTGGAAATAAAAGATATTTTCTCACATTTATTGATGATTATTGAAGATATACAATTGTCTATCTGCTTGAAGGGCAACGTCAAAGTTCCAGAGAAACTTGAAATATATCTCGCTGAAGTATATAACATATTTGAGAGAATACCAAAAATTCTGCATACACATACTGGAACTGAATATTCAAGTAATAAGATACAAAGCATGTTAAGGAAAAATGGAATCGTGTTTCCGACCACTGTGCCATACAACCCTGAACAAAATGGTGTAGTGGATAGAAGAAACCAAACCCTTTGTGAAAGTGTGAGAAGTATTCTATTTGACGCAGATTTGGCAACAACATAATGGAGTGAAGCAATCATGACAGCTTGCTATCTTCAAAACAGGTTTACCAGGTAAAGTTACTGAGAAAACTCCATTTGAGCAATGGAACAACAAGAAGCCTGAACTACAGCACATAATAATATTCGGAAGTAAAGTATTTGTATGAGTTCCCATAGAAAAACTTACCAAATAGTAATAGAAGGTATCCTGGTGGGCTACAGTGAAACGCAGAAAGGATATAGAATCCTGCATCCAGAAACTAATAAGGTCACAATAAGCAGAGATGTAATGATTGATGAGAACTTTGTGTCACTCAAGTTTCATGACATCATACCAGCAGTCCAGCTAAAGCAACAACAATCTCTGTCACAATTTCCAAATAACAAGGAAAAGGATGTAGAAGTTTGGTTAGGTTCTTCAACCACTGAAGAAGCAACAGAAAAATCAGGTGAGCCTGAAGTCAGGAAATCGTAAAGATCAAACAACGATATACCAGCTAAGCGTCTATCCTACTCAGTCTAAACACTACATGAGTCAGAGCCGCAGTCATGGGATGAGATGCAACAACTACCTGTCCATGAAAAACTGAAGTGGATTAATGCTGCTAATGAGGAAATAAAGTCCCTGCCTCTACTTCAAACGTGGAAACTCACTAAACTACCAGAAGGCAAGAAAGCAATCAAATGTAAATGGGTATTTAAGACCAAGTATGACTCTGAAGACAAGGTTCACAGATTTAAAGCAAGATTAATCGCAGAAGGATATGGTGAAGATTATGATGCCACATTTTTTCCAGTTACTAAGCAGACCACATTCAGGACTCCAATGGCTATAGCTGCAGTACAAAAGATGTTATTCTCGATCGGAGATTGGCTATCTGTGTATGCGCTGGGACGAGCAGTTCCCACGTTTGAGCAATCAAGCTTTGTTTAGTTCCCAGCTTCATTGACTGTGTGCGCTAGTCACAGTGCACAGTGCGGATTGTTGATCGAGAATGAGCAAGTGCGGCTTTAAAATTCACATTGCGCAAGCGTGGCTGACAGTACACAGTGTGCAATCATGGGATTTCAACAGGAATATTCATGTGATGTTGGCGCAAACCCGGGGAAATTCAAAATGAGTGGGCGGCAACAAGCCGGACTGAATGAAGTGAAGACCCTTATGACTAAACAAGCAGGTATGATATAAGTACATAAAGTGTTTTTTTAGAAAAGATTATAGCGCCGATTTTAATGAAAAAAGCATGTTAGTGATGCACATTGCATCACTAACAACAACCTGGGGGCAGTTTACATGCTCCAACTGACATGACAGGTTCCCTTTAAGTTTTTAGCACTATGTGAGCAATAGCCCATATGTCCCCTGCATATGTAGCAATGAAAAACGATAAAACCCTCTGAGTAACTGTAATTAATACATAATTTCAGCAGTGATCCGATAGTTTGCTTCATTGAATTCATAGCCAATGTGGTTAGTGGTTAACATCTGTCTGTGAGACTACAACAATGTAAACCTCTGTCAAAAAATGTTTATAAATACAAAGCGAATGAATTGGATGGTACTGAATAGTGAATGGACAATCTGCCTGTTCGGCCTTTGCTGCCAAGGCAGTTAATCGTGCAACTGGCTTAAGATTGCGCCAGATGTGGGGATTAGATGATTAGAAGGACTGATATTAACTGATAAGTACATGGTAAAATACAAGAAAAGTAACATGTAGCTCGTCTTTCCTACGTAGACTTAAAAACAGTTAATCATTTAGTAAAGAAGTGCATATTTGCTGAAACATAAGTGGGATGCGGAGACACACAAGGTTTTCAAATTGCTTCTCTAAATGTCCTTTTTGAGGCATATTATAGACAAACTGTATGATGTGCTGAGGTGTTAGACTGTGAAAGGTATTGAAGCTTGTCTGGCATTTCTATGTCTGCTTGTTTGGAAAAAAAAGCAGATTGAATGTCACAAATAGGCATAATGAATTCTTAGCAGGTCTGGTCGCTTCAAGAAAGTTAGTATAGAAATATCATTTTCATGATAGCGTTTTCATAAATTTAAATGAAAAATCAGTTTCCTTTGACCCAAAATTATGACTATTTAATACACACACACAAATATACAGTATATATATATATATATATATATATATATATATACAGTACAGACCAAAAGTTTGGACACACCTTCTCATTTAAAGATTTTTCTGTATTTTCATGACTTTGAAAATTGTACATTCACACTGAAGGCATCAAAACTATGAATTAACACATGTGGAATTATATACTTAACAAAAAAGTGTGAAACAACTGAAAATATGTCTTATATTCTAGGTTATTCAAAGTAGCCACCTTTTGCTTTGATGACTGCTTTGCACACTCTTGGCATTCTCTTGATGAGCTTCAACAGGTAGTCACCGGAAATGGTTTTCGCTTCACAGGTGTGCTCTGTAAGGTTTAATAAGTGGGATTTCTTGCCTTATAAATAGGGTTGGGACCATCAGTTGTGTTGTGCAGAAGTCAGGTGGATACACAGCTGATAGTCCTACTGAATAGACTGTTAGAATTTGTATTATGGCAAGAAAAAAGCAGCTAAGTAAAGAAAAACGAGTGGCCATCATTACTTTAAGAAATGAAGGTCAGTCAGTCTGAAAAATTGGGAAAACTTTGAAAGTGTCCCCAAGTGCAGCTGCAAAAACCATCAAGCACTACAAAGAAACTGGCTCACATGAGGACCGCTGCAGGAAAGGAAGACCAAGAGTCACCTCTGCTTCTGAGGATAAGTTTATCCGAGTCACCAGCCTCGGAAAACGCAGGTTAACAGCAGCTCAGATTAGAGACCAGGTCAATGCCACACAGAGTTCTAGCAGCAGACACATCTCTACAACAACTGTTAAGAGGAGATTTTGTGCAGCAGGCCTTCATGGTAAAATAGCTGCTAGGAAACCACTGCTAAGGACAGGCAACAAGCAGAAGAGACTTGTTTGGGCAAAAGAACACAAGGAATGGACATTAGACCAGTAGAAATCTGTGCTTTGGTCTGATGAGTCCAAATATGAGAACTTTGGTTCCAACCACCGTGTCTTTGTGCGACGCAGAAAAGGTGAACGGATGGACTCTACATGCCTGCTTCCCACCGTGAAGCATGGATGAGGAGGTGTGATGGTGTGGGGGTGCTTTTCAGGTGACACTGTTGGGGATTTATTCAAAATTGAAGGCATATAGAACCAGCATGGCTACCACAGCTTCTTGCAGCGGCATGCTATTACATCCGGTTTGTGTTTAGTTGGACCATCATTTATTTTTCAACAGGACAATGGCCCCAATCACACCTCCAGGCTGTGTAAGAGCTATTTGACCAAGAAGGAGAGTGATGGAGTGCTATGCCAGATGACCTGGCCTCCACAGTCACCAGACCTGAACCCAATTGAGATGGCTTGGGGTGAGCTGGACCGCAGAGTGAATGGAAAAGGGCCAACAAGTGCTAAGTATCTCTGGGAACTCCTTCAAGATTGTTGGAAGACCATTTCTGGTGACTACATCTTGAAGCTCATCAAGAGAATACCAAGAGTGTGCAAAGCAGTCATCAAACCAAAAGGTGGCTACTTTGAAGAACCTAGAATATAAGTCATAATTTCAGTTGTTTCACACTTTTTTGTTAAGTATATAATTCCACATGGGGTAATTCATAGTTTTGATGCCTTCAGTGTGAATGTACAATTTTCATAGTAATGAAAATACAGAAAAATCTTTAAATGAGAAGTTGTGTCCAAAGTTTTGGTCTGTACTGTATGTATATCTATATATAATATAACCAGGGATGTGTCCTTCTGGCCAAACTGTGTATAGACTGAGCATGCTCAGTGTGGCGCCATGGTGACAGTATGTCCAGGACAAGAGAGAGAGAGAAAGAAAGAGACAAATTTGTGAGTGAGTACACCCCCAGATTATCAGTACATTATATATACAGCAGTCAGCATAAGTGAGTACACCCCCTGTATTCTCAGTACGTTATATATACAGTACTCATCGTAAGTGAGTACACCCCCTGTATTCTCAGTATGTTATACTTACAGCGCTCAGCTTAAGTGAGTACACCCCCCTGTATTTTCAGTACATTAAATATACAGCGCTCAGCTTAAGTGAGTACACCCCCTGTATTCTCAGTACGTTATACATACTGCGCTCAGCATAAGTGAGTACACCCCCCTGTATTCTCAGTACAATATATATACAGCGCTCAGCTTAAGTGAGTACACCCCCTGTATTCTCGGTACGTTATGCATACTGAACTCAGCATAAGTGAGTACACCCCCCTGTATTCTCAGTACGTTATACATACAGCGCTCAGTGTAAGTGAGTACACCCCCCCTGTATTCTCAGTACAATATATATACAGCGCCCAGCTTAAGTGAGTACACCCTCCTGTATTCTCAGTACATTATACATACTGCACTCAGCATAAGTGAGTACACCCCCCTGTAATCTCAGTACGTTACATCTACAGTGTTCTGCGTGAGTACACCCCCTGTATTCTCAGTACGTTATACATACTGCACTCAGCATAAGTGAGTACAACCCCGTGTAATCTCAGTACGTTATACATACAGCGCTCAGTGTAAGTGAGTACACCCCCTGTATTCTCAGTACGTTATGCATACAGTGCTCAGCATGAGTACACCCCCCTGTATTCTCAGATCGTAATACATATAGAATTCAGCACAAGTGAGTACACCCCTCTGTATTCGCTCAGCGTAAGTGAATACACCCCCCTTTATTCTCAGTATATTAAAAATAGTGTCCAGCATGAGTACACCCCTCTGTGTTCTCAGTACGTTATACATACAGCGTTCAGCATAAGTGAGTAAACCGCCTGTATTCTCAGCACGTTATACATACAGCGTTCAGCGTGAGTACACCCCTGTATTCTCAGTACGTTATACATACAGCGCTCAGCATAACTGAGTACACCCCCTGTATTCTCAGTACGTTATATATACAGCACTCAGCATAAGTGAGTACACCCCCTTTATTATCAGTACGTTTTTCATCCATTGCCCAGCTTAAGTGAGTACACCCTGTATTCTCAGTACGTTACATCTACAGCGCTCAGCATAAGTGAGTACACCCCCTGTATTCTCAGTATGTTACATCTACAGTGTTCTGCGTGAGTACACCCCCTGTATTCTCAGTACGTTATACATACTGCACTCAGCATAAGTGAGTACAACCCCGTGTATTCTCAGTACGTTATACATACAGCGCTAAGTGTAAGTGTTTACACCCCCTGTATTCTCAGTACGTTATGCATACAGTGCTCAGCATGAGTACATCCCCCTGTATTCTCAGATCATTATACATATAGAATTCAGCATAAGTGAGTACACCCCTATGTATTCGCTCAGCATAAGTGAATACACCCCCCTTTTTTCTCAGTATACTATATATACAGTGTCCAGCATGAGTACACCCCTCTGTATTCTCAGTACATTATACATACTGTGCTCAGCATAAGTGAGTACACCCCCCTGTATTCTCAGTACAATATATATACAGCGCTCAGCTTAAGTGAGTACACTCTCCTGTATTCTCAGTACGTTATACATACTGCACTCAGCATAAGTGATTACACCCCCTGTATTCTCAGTACGTTATACATACAGCGCTCAGCAAAAGTGAGTACACCCCCCTGTATTTTCAGTACATTAAATATACAGCGCTCAGCTTAAGTGAGTACACCCCCTGTATTCTCGGTACGTTATGCATACTGAACTCAGCATAAATGAGTACACCCCCCTGTATTCTCAGTACGTTATACATACAGCGCTCAGTGTAAGTGAGTACACCCCCTGTATTCTCAGTACAGTATATATATACAGCACTCAGCATAAGTGATTACACTCCCTGTATTCTCAGATCGTTATACATATAGAATTCAGCATAAGTGAGTACACCCCTCTGTATTCGCTCAGCGTAAGTGAATACACCCCCCTTTATTCTCAGTATATTATATATACAGTGTCCAACATGAGTACACCCCCCTGTATTCTCAGTACGCTATACATACAGTGCTCAGCATAAGTGAGTACACCCCCCCTGTATTCTCAGTACAATATATATACAGCGCTCAGCTTAAGTGAGTACACCCTCCTGTATTCTCAGTACATTATACATACTGCACTCAGCATAAGTGAGTACACCCCCCTGTAATCTCAGTACGTTATACATACAGCGCTCAGTGTAAGTGAGTACACCCCCTGTATTCTCAGTACGTTATGCATACAGTGCTCAGCATGAGTACACCCCCCTGTATTCTCAGATCGTAATACATATAGAATTCAGCATAAGTGAGTACACCCCTCTGTATTCGCTCAGCGTAAGTGAATACACCCCCCTTTATTCTCAGTATATTAAAAATACAGTGTCCAGCATGAGTACACCCCTCTGTGTTCTCAGTACGTTATACATACAGCGTTCAGCATAAGTGAGTAAACCGCCTGTATTCTCAGCACGTTATACATACAGCGTTCAGCGTGAGTACACCCCTGTATTCTCAGTACGTTATACATACAGCGCTCAGCATAACTGAGTACACCCCCTGTATTCTCAGTACGTTATATATACAGCACTCAGCATAAGTGAGTACACCCCCTTTATTATCAGTACGTTTTTCATCCATTGCCCAGCTTAAGTGAGTACACCCTGTATTCTCAGTACGTTACATCTACAGCGCTCAGCATAAGTGAGTACACCCCCTGTATTCTCAGTATGTTACATCTACAGTGTTCTGCGTGAGTACACCCCCTGTATTCTCAGTACGTTATACATACTGCACTCAGCATAAGTGAGTACAACCCCGTGTATTCTCAGTACGTTATACATACAGCGCTCAGTGTAAGTGTGTACACCCCCTGTATTCTCAGTACGTTATGCATACAGTGCTCAGCATGAGTACATCCCCCTGTATTCTCAGATCATTATACATATAGAATTCAGCATAAGTGAGTACACCCCTATGTATTCGCTCAGCATAAGTGAATACACCCCCCTTTTTTCTCAGTATACTATATATACAGTGTCCAGCATGAGTACACCCCTCTGTATTCTCAGTACATTATACATACAGTGTTCAGCATAAGTGAGTAAACCCCCTGTATTCTCAGCACGTTATACATACAGCGTTCAGCGTGAGTACACCCCTGTATTCTCAGTACGTTATACATACAGCGCTCAGCATAAGTGAGTACACCCCCTTTATTATCAGCACGTTTTTCATACATTGCTCAGTTTAAGTGAGTACACCCTGTATTCTCAGTATGTTACATCTACAGCGCTCAGCATAAGTGAGTACACCCCCCTGTATTCTCAGTATGTTACATCTACAGTGTTCAGCGTAAGTGAGCACACTCCCTGTATTCCCAGTTCGTTATACATAAAGCACTCAGCATAAGTGAGTACACCCCCTGTATTCTCAGTGAATTATGCATACAGCGCTCAGCGTAAGTGAGTATGTGGCACCCCAGGGGTCTGGTTTCCACAGTAACAGCAATGTTATGTCTGAGAGCAGGTGGGAGGTCTCTTGGTCAGGGATCCTATGCATGCCACACCTCCTGCCCAGTCCTGGGAGGGGAAGAACTTCCCCTATATAAACCTAGGGCTGAGGCAGGGTTAGTGAGTAGAGAAGAAGTAGAGACAGAGAAGAGCAGCAGATATAGGAGAAGAACATCAGGAGCTCTGTGGGAGCAGTGCTATAAGGAGTCAGGGGCTGGCAGCTGCAGAGCTCGCCCTGACTGAGAAGCTATCACCGGACCCGGAGTCCGAGGCTGTGGGGACTAATCTTTACCCAGCAGCAGAAACCGCCCGGCAGGGGATTTCAGGTCCTCTGGCCAAGAAACCCGAAGGCACGGTCACACGCGTGGGACCAGCACCGCCGTCGTGGAGCGGACGCCACTAGAAGGCCCCGAGTCACCGGCCATACGGGTGAGCACCACACGGTACACTCAGGGACGTGGGCTACTTATACCTGCCTCTAGCAAGGTAGCCAGAAGAGTACAGTCAGTTTGGGAGGCCTACAACTCCGCCTGGCCAGGGGAGATCCCATCTGCTCAAGGACTGACCAGGCCCCGATCGCTAGCCAGTACTCCGGGAGGGTCTATCTTTATCACCAGTAAAGACCCTGAACTACACCGCATCGTCTCTGAGTGATTCCTGCTACCCCCATCATCCACATCGGCTGCCCTGAGGCCATACCCCTCCCGTTGGGGGTGATACTATCACGCTGCATTCAACGGGTGGCGTAGTCGTCCAACATCTACCGCTAATACAACGCCACTTAGTCTGACTCCCTGGGCACGGACCGGGTCACCGCCACGAGACTACAACCCTCAACAGATCCGGCTCCGGGTAAGCTCCTGCATGCGCAACGCTGTGCGACACAGGCCCAGGGGTGCGTCAACTTTTGGCGTAGTCGGCAGGATTTCGTGCCCGCAACCACCGGGTACTGCGTGCCTGAAAAAGACTGTTCAAACTTACCTGTGGTGAAGATTCCCGCCATCCGGCGCCATCTTCCGCTTCCTTCCCGCCATCGGTGGAGTTTTCCCGCCATCCGGCGCCACTGAAGCCCCGCCTCACGTCCGGACGTTGCGTAAGGTCCTGGAAGGAGCCCAGCAGACGCCGACGTCACAGCAGCGCGACGGAAGGTCCTCAACCCTGATGATCCACTGCGGAGCCGCGGCCTACGGAAGAGGATCATCGCAAGGTAAGCCACGGTCCACTAGGGGGGAGAACGATGTCGGATACGGAGGAGAGCTTCACCACTTCAACCCCCGCCAGCGCCACCGCTGTTGCGGTCATGCCTTTCACCATGCCCTATATCCCGGGGGCAGCCTGGCTACCCCAGTACTCAGGGGAATCACATACCCTGCATGACTTTAGAGAAAAGCTGGATAGCCTCTTCCAGGTGTACCCCCTCACAGAGGAGCAAAAAGTGAGCATCCTGGTGGCCCAATTAACCGGGGCAGCCCAAAGGGAGGTAAAGTCCTGGCTACCTGGGGGGAGGACTGTTGCAGGGATACTAACCCGGCTGAGGGACACCTTTGATACCCGCACCTCAGCCGAGATCAAGCTTAGATTCTACGGGTGCAAGCAGCGAGCACACGAGAGTATAAGGGACTATGCCCTGAATCTACAAGAGGCCCTGAGAGCCATTAAGCAGACCGACCCTGACGGCGTGGGAGACGAGGACAGGCTGTTGACTGAACAATTTATAGAGGGTTTATATTGCAATGCCCACCGAACCCAGTTGCGGGCAATGGCCTTACAGGACCCTCATCTGGGATTTGCACAGTTCAAGGACAGAGCCATCCGGGTGCTCCGAGAACCGGCACCAGGTGGCGTTGTGACCCACAGACGCCCCACTACCACTTACCACCAGGAGGCGGCACCCTTGTCGGCAGGGCCTGTGGGAGCTGATGCGCAGGCTTTGAACAATGACCCGGCTCCAGACCTGCACCATCAGGTCCAAGAGCTAGCTAAAAGCGTTGCCGCGCTAACCCGAACTGTGCAGTCTTTACAGGTTTCCACTCCAGGGAAGATCCAGCTGGCATCCGGACCGGAGGACATCCCGTGGCGTCGACCAAGGAGGACCCCACCGGCCAGAGGAAGACCCAGCGACCGATACAACGAGGACGGACAACCCATCTGCCGCCGCTGCAATCAACCCGGACATATGGCAAGGTACTGTCCTTTAAACTGGCACAACCTGGGGTAGAGGGCCAAACCCCAGGAAAAAGATCATCAGGCCCATCGAACTGGCACGACAAATATGTGGGAGGACGTCCAGTCTTGCCTGTGGTACTGGATGGCATCCCTATGAGTGCCCTACTGGACACCGGGTCACAGGTTACCACTATCCCGTACGTGCTCTTCAAGCAGTACTGGAATGACTCGGATATCACCCGCTACCCTGACGACGATTTGAGTATCATCGCCAGCAATGGTCAGCCCGTGCCACAGATTGGATTTAAAGAGGTGACCATTAAAATCGGTAGAGTTGAACTGGCGGCACAGGGACTGATCATTGTAGACATTGACAAGCACGAGAGTCACTCAAAGATAACTCTAGGAACTAATGTAATTGAAAATTGTCTTGCAGAGGTGATTTTCCTTTTACAGCAGGTTGCCAAGAACGCCAGCTCCGGCCAGCAGCGAGTGCTCCAGAAAGAGATCCGGGCACTGATGCGTCGGCAACAGATAGAACTCTCCGGTGGTGAGATTGGTAGCGTAAGAATGTGTGACCCTTTCCCTATTGCCATGCCCCCAAAAAGTGAAATGATGATTTGGTGCCGGGCAGCTATTGGTCTGAGAGGTAGAGATTACCAGGCAATGGTAGAACCAGTTTACTCAGACAGTAGGCCCACCATTTTGACAGCACGGGGGGTGGTCAATGTACGCCATGGGAGGGTGCCCGTTCGCATAATAAATATCGGGAAGAGGGAAGTGTACCTGCCCCGGTATGCCACGCTAGCCAAATTGTATACCATCAATCAAAATTCCATACAGTCTGTAGAACCCTTGCCTCCATCTTCCCCGGAGGAAGGTAATGGCTCTAAGGAAACAATGGAGGACTGGTGTCAGCAACTACATTTGGGTACTGACTCCACTCCCTCACACCAGAGACAGGGAGTCTATCGGGTGGTTCAAGAGTACGAGAGAGTGTTTAGTAAACACCCGTTAGACTTCGGGCGAGTCAAGGGGGTAGAACACCACATCCATACGGGAGACCATCTTCCCATAAAAGAGAGGTATCGACCCGTACCCCCTGCACACTACCAACACGCCAAGGGGATGCTTAGGGACATGAAGGAGGCTGGGGTGATCAGGGATGGCTGTAGCCCCTGGGCAGCTCCACTAGTCTTAGTCAAAAAGAAAGACAACACCATGAGGATGTGTGTAGATTACCGGAAAATCAACCGTATCACACACAAGGATGCGTACCCCTTACCAAGGATAGAGGAGTCTTTGGCTGCTTTAAGATCTGCTAACTTCTTCTCTACCTTGGATCTCACTAGCGGGTACTGGCAGGTTCCTGTAGCAGAGGCGGACCGGGAGAAGACCGCATTCACCACCCCGATGGGACTTAGCGAGTTTACCTGCATGCCGTTCTGACTCTGTAACGCACCAGGAACCTTTCAACGATTAATGGAGTGCTGTCTGGGCCACAGAAACTTCGAGACGGTCCTGTTGTACCTGGACGATGTCATCGTATATTCCAAGACTTATGAGGACCACCTGAAACACCTGGCGGAAGTGTTCGAAGCTCTGGCAAACTACGGCCTAAAGGTAAAACCCTCCAAGTGTCACCTCCTAAAACCAAAGGTGCAGTACCTGGGACACGTGGTGAGCGCTGACGGAGTGGCTCCCGACCCTGATAAGATCACCGCAATTAAGGAATGGCCAAGTCCCTCCAGTGTAAAGGAAGTGCGGCAGTTCCTCGGGTTGGTAGGCTATTACCCCAGATTCATCCCCGGTTTCACCAAAAAGGCAGCTCCTATGCAGGACCTCCTGATAGGCCAGTCCCGGAAGGCCAAGAACCAGAAGCCGCCCTTCAAATGGGAGAAGTTAGAAGAAGAGTCCTTCCGCCAGCTGAAGATGGCCCTCACGGGGGATGAAATCCTGGCGTACCCTGATTACAGCCAGCCCTTTATCCTCTACGCCGACGCAAGTAACATCGGGCTAGGAGCCGTACTGTCCCAGATCCAGCAGGGGAAAGAACGAGTAATCGCTTACGCCAGTCGAAAACTGCGACCCACCGAAAGAAACCCTGAGAATTACAGCTCATTTAAGCTAGAGTTCCTGGCAGTGGTGTGGGCAGTCACCGAACGCTTTAAGCACTACCTCGCTTCTTCCCGGTTCACCGTGTACACGGATAACAACCCGTTGACACACCTGGACACGGCAAGACTCGGTGCCCTAGAGCAGAGATGGATGGCCCGTCTGTCCAACTACGAGTTCACAATCAAATACCGGGCAGGACGCTCCAATACCAACGCGGACGCCCTGTCCAGGATGCCAAACCTACCGGACGTAGGAGAAGATCCAGAGGGACTGGAAGAGGTCGAACTCCCCGCGTTCCACTGTCATGGGACTATCCAGTATTCCCATCGGGTAAGGAGTAAGCAAGCCGCTACGTTTAACCCCTTGCCTCACTACAACTGGGAGGAAACGCAAGACAGTGACCCTGCCGTCCGACTGGTGAAGGAGATGCTGACTCGGCCAGAGGCTCGCCTTGACCCAGACGCTCCGGAGGAAGCCAAACAACTGTGGGCTGAGAAGAGTCGACTGTTCCTTTACAAGGGGAAGTTGTGCCGCAGAATGGTTAACTCCCGGACGCATGAACTAATCTGGCAAGAAGTGGTGCCACGAAGAGACGCAGCCATGGTGATGGAGGCATACCACGACGGGGCTGGACACTTCGGATGGAAGAAGCTGGAGTTCCTGCTGCGCGGGCGGTTCCACTGGGTAGGCATGAGGGGAACCATCGAGAGGTGGTGCAGAGACTGTGGCCCGTGCAACCTAAGAAGGAAGGACTGTGCCAGCCAGAAGACCCCCCTTCAGTCCATCGTCACCAAGCAGCCGTTGGAACTGGTAGCCTTGGATCATGTAAAACTGACCCCAAGCAGAAGTGGCTACTTCTACGCGTTAACCATTGTGGATCATTACTCCCGGTTCTTGGTTGTCGTCCCCGTTAAGGACTTAACAGCTCAAACAGCAGCTAGAGCCTTCCAGCAGCACTTCTGCCGTCCACACGGGTACCCGGACCAAGTGCTGACGGACCAGGAACCTGCCTTTGAAGCGGAGGTCTTCCAGGAATTCTGCAATCTGTATGGCTGCCGGAAGATAAGGACGACACCCTATCATCCGCAAACTAATGGACTTTGTGAGAAAATGAACCAGGTGGTAATGGATCTTCTGAAAACGTTGCCCCTGGAAGAACGCAGTCTGTGGCCTGAGAAGCTGCCCGACCTGGTGGACCTATACAACTACATCCCTGTGGGTTCCACCAACTGTACCCCGGCTTACCTAATGAGGGCAAGGCCTGGTAAGCTACCTGTTGACCTGGAGATGGGAGTCCTGACACCCGAGGACACTTCACCGGAAGCAGACTGGGACACAGAGAGGCAGCAGCAGTACCGGAAAGTACAGGAGAGCGTGGAGCGAAGTCTCTGTCTCGCTAGGGAAAGACAAGAGAAAACGTACAACCAGTATGCTCCCGCTGTTCCCCTGGTACCCGGAGAGCAGGTCTTGAAGAGGAAGAGACGGCTCCACAAGTTGGACGACCAGTGGGAGAAGGACCCGTACACCGTACTGCCCTCAAGCCACGACAACCCAAAGGTCTGTACCATCAGTAAAGACGGAGGGGAAACCACAGCCATTGTATCCCGGGATCACCTGAAGAAGTGTCCCGAACAGCTACGGAACCCAGAAGGAGAGCAAGAAGACCCTCGACCCGTAGAGGAAAGGGAAGATATGGTTAGTACTGTGCTCGGAGACTTCCCTCGGTCCTGGACTCAAGTCAATGGTGCAGTTGTGGTACCCGTCCTCACGTTCCTCCAACCAGCATCCCAAGTGCCTACGGAGCAACAGGTAGAGCTGGAAGAGCAGCCGGTTCAGGAGGCAGCAGACTCCACACAAGCAGAACAGGAGGATCAACCCTCTGCTCATAGTGAGCCTGCCGTACCCCTAGTGAGCCAAAGAGCCCGTAGACAGCTGCCCAGTTTACCCTTGACAGCTCCTACACCCTGTAGTTCAGGGTCAGACAATCAGCTCCGTAGGTCCACTAGGGCCACTAGAGGCCAGTTACCCGCACGTTGGAGGATTTGAAGTGTTTAAATTGTTTTATTTGTGGTCACCTGTCTGTTACTTGTAAATAATTATGTGTTTCTAGTTATTTTTAGGAGTCCTTGGTGGATTTACCGGGAATCCTTGTACAATTGGTTGGAGCGTAACCTAGGAATGGACTAAAGACTGTTAAGGACTCGGGGCAGGACAGACCCCTACCTGGTTACGTCTCCCTGTTTTGGTGAAATGGACACCTTGCTTTTCTTCAAAACTGCACCCGGTTGCGGACACGCCGTAACCATCTTTATGTGTTTTTCTTATTGTATTATTATTGTTTATACCTTGTTATGTTTTTCTAAAAATATGTTTAGTCCCGGAGTACTAAATTTCACTAGGGGGGAATGTGGCACCCCAGGGGTCTGGTTTCCACAGTAACCTCAATGTTATGTCTGAGAGCAGGTGGGAGGTCTCTTGGTCAGGGATCCTATGCATGCAACACCTCCTGCCCAGTCCTGGGAGGGGAAGAACTTCCCCTATATAAACCTAGGGCTGAGGCAGGGTTAGTGAGTAGAGAAGAAGTAGAGACAGAGAAGAGCAGCAGATATAGGAGAAGAACATCAGGAGCTCTGTGGGAGCAGTGCTATAAGGAGTCAGGGGCTGGCAGCTGCAGAGCTCGCCCTGACTGAGAAGCTATCACCGGACCCGGAGTCCGAGGCTGTGGGGACTAATCTTTACCCAGCAGCAGAAACCGCCCGGCAGGGGATTTCAGGTCCTCTGGCCAAGAAACCCGAAGGCACGGTCACACGCATGGGACCAGCACCGCCGTCGTGGAGCGGACGCCACTAGAAGGCCCCGAGTCACCGGCCATACGGGTGAGCACCACACGGTACACTCAGGGATGTGGGCTACTTATACCCGCCTCTAGCAAGGTAGCCAGAAGAGTACAGTCAGTTTGGGAGGCCTACAACTCCGCCTGGCCAGGGGAGATCCCATCTGCTCAAGGACTGACCAGGCCCCGATCGCTAGCCAGTACTCCGGGAGGGTCTATCTTTATCACCAGTAAAGACCCTGAACTACACCGCATCGTCTCTGAGTGATTCCTGCTACCCCCATCATCCACGTCGGCTGCCCTGAGGCCATACCCCTCCCGTTGGGGGTGATACTATCACGCTGCATTCAACGGGTGGCGTAGTCGTCCAACATCTACCGCTAATACAACGCCACTTAGTCTGACTCCCTGGGCACGGACCGGGTCACCGCCACGAGACTACAACCCTCAACAGATCTGGCTCCGGGTAAGCTCCTGCATGCGCAACGCTGTGCGACACAGGCCCAGGGGTGCGTCAACTTCACCCCCTGTATTCGCAGTATGTTATAAATACAGCGCTCAGCATAAGTGAGTACACCCCCTGTATTCTCAGTGCATTATACATACGGAGCTCATCGTGGGTGAGTACACCCCTCTGTATTCTCAGTACATTATATATAAAGTGCTCAGCTGTATTCTCAGTACATTATACATACAGAGCTCAGCGCAAGTGGGTACACCGCCTGTATTCTCAGTACGTTATACAGACAGCACTCAGCTTAAGTGAGTACACCCCCTGTATTCTCAGTATGTTATATATACTGGGCTCAGCATAAGTGAGTACACCCCCTTTATTATCAGTACGTTACATCTACAGCACTCAGTGTAAGTGAGTACACCCCCCGTATTCTCAGTATGTTACATCTATAGTGTTCAGCGTAAGTGAGTACACCCCCTGTATTCTCATTGCATTATACATACAGCGCTCAGCGTAAGTGATTACGCCCCCTGTATTCACAGTACGTTATAAACACAGCGCTCAGCATAAGTGAGTACACCCCCTGTATTCTCAGTGCATTATACATACAGAGCTCATCGTGGGTGAGTACACCCCTCTGTATTCTCAGTACATTATATATAAAGCGCTCAACGTAAGTGAATACTAGAGATGAGCGTTGTTCGACTCGAACTGTTCGCCAATCTCAAATTCGAGCTGTTTTGGACGGTGTTCGAGCCGTTCGGCGAACACGAACGATTTGAAAAAAATTTGGCTGTTCGAGGTGATGTTCGATAACTGTTCGTGCACCAAAATCATAACTGGATTTTTTCTCAATAATGATGAAAATTAATGTTAATACGCAGTTTGAGTGTACAGCGGGGCGGGGGGAGGGGCAGGGGATGGATCTCTGCAGGAATAATGAAGATCTCCATTTTTTTTTTCTCTTTCCCACATTTACAGTGGGGAGGTGCAATCTGTCAGCCTATCAGCAGCGCACACACGGAGCGAACTGCTTTTTTTCACACAAGCAAGGGCATGTGTCATTGGCAGTGTATGTCACATGTCCTTGCCCTATAAGACCCAGCCATTTTCCCCGTCGCCACCATTTTCTCACTGCTGCAGCTGCGTGTTAGACGGCACCGCTGTTGCTGTGTGCGCTATACCTTGTTAATTTCAAGCCAATTTTCGCACAAATCTACAGATAGCTTGGGAGTAGGGAATAGTTGTGATTGCAGTCCTTTTAAGGACTAGGTTACAGCATTTCCTACGACTTTTATCAGGCAGGTCTGTGCTCTTAAATAAATAGGTTGTGGGAGTAAAGACTAATTGTAATTGCAGTCCTTTTCAGGACTAAGTTACATCAGTTCCTATCAGTTTTTGCCAGGCAGGTCTGTGCCAGTGCTGTGCAAGTTTTTTTCACAGCATTTGGCTAAATCTAGCAAAGCTAATCCTTTTTGGCCTATTGCAGAGTGTGTTAGTCAGTGGAGTAGCCCACCTGTGTATAAAATACCAATTTTTTTACTGCACCTAGTGAAGTAAAACCTTTTGGGCATAGCATCATTCTATTAGTCCATCTATACTGACCTCCATCAGGTTGCAAATTGAATATAATATTTTTCTGAATTTAGCTCTGAAAAAATATTTGGCCTTCTAGCAGTGTGTGGGACTTGTTCTATTAGTCCATCTATACTGACCTCCATCAGGTTGCTAACTGAATATAATTTTTTTCTGCATCTACCTCTGAAAAAATATTTGGGCTTCTAGCAGTGTGTGGGACTTGTTCTATTAGTCCTTCTATACTGACCTCCATCAGGTTGCAAATTGAATATAATTTTTTTCTGCATCTAGCTCTGAAAAAATATTTGGTCTTCTAGCAGTGTGTGGGACTTGTTCTATTAGTCCATCTATACTGACCTCCATCAGGTTGCAAATTGAATATAATATTTTTCTGCATCTAGCTCTGAAAAAATATTTGGCCTTCTAGCAGTGTGTGGGACTTGTTCTATTAGTCCATCTATACTGACCTCCATCAGGTTGCAAACTGAATATAATTTTTTTCTGCATCTACCTCTGAAAAAATATTTGGTCTTCTAGCAGTGTGTGGGACTTGTTCTATTAGTCCATCTATACTGACCTCCATCAGGTTGCAAATTGAATATAATATTTTTCTGCATCTAGCTCTGAAAAAATATTTGGCCTTCTAGCAGTGTGTGGGACTTGTTCTATTAGTCCATCTATACTGACCTCCATCAGGTTGCAAACTGAATATAATTTTTTTCTGCATCTACCTCTGAAAAAATATTTGGGCTTCTAGCAGTGTGTGAGACTTGTTCTATTAGTCCATCTATACTGACCTCCATCAGGTTGCAAATTGAATATAATATTTTTCTGCATCTAGATCTGAAAAAATATTTGGGCTTCTAGCAGTGTGTGGGACTTGTTCTATTAGTCCATCTATACTGACCTCCATCAGGTTGCAAACTGAATATATTTTTTTTCTGCATCTACCTCTGAAAAAATATTGGGCTTCTAGCTGTGTGTGGGACTTGTTCTATTAATCCATCTATACAGACCTCCATCAGGTTGCAAACTGAATATAATTTTTTTCTGCATCTACCTCTGAAAAAATATTTGGGCTTCTAGCTGTGTGTGGGACTTGTTCTATTAGTCCATCTATACTAACCTACATCAGGTTGCAAACTGAAAATAATTTTTTGTCTGCATCTAGCTCTGAAAAAATATTTGGCCTTCTTGCAGTGTGTGGGACTTTCTCTATTAGTCCATCTATACTGACCTCCATCAGGTTGCAAATTAAAAATAATTTTTTTCTGCATCCAGCTCTGAAAAAATATTTGGCCTTCTAGTAGTGTGTGGGACTTTCTCTTTTAGTCCATCTATACTGACCTCCATCAGGTTGCAAATTAAAAATAATTTTTATCTGCATCCAGCTCTGAAAAAATATTTGGCCTTCTAGCAGTGTGTGGAACTTTCTCTATTAGTCCATCTATACTGACCTCCATCAGGTTGCAAATTAAAAATAATTTTTTGTCTGCATCTAGCTCTGAAAAAATATTTGGCATTCTAGCAGTGTGTGGGACTTTCTCTATTAGTCCATCTATACTGACCTCCATCAGGTTGCAAACTGAATATATTTCTTTTCTGCATCTACCTCTGAAAACATATTGGGCTTCTAACTGTGTGTGGGACTTGTTCTATTAATCCATCTATACAGACCTCCATCAGGTTGCAAACTGAATATAATTTTTTTCTGCATCTACCTCTGAAAAAATATTTGGGCTTCTAGCTGTGTGTGGGACTTGTTCTATTAGTCCATCTATACTGACCTCCATCAGGTTGCAAACTGAAAATAATTTTTTGTCTGCATCTAGCTCTGAAAAAATATTTGGCCTTCTAGCAGTGTGTGGGACTTTCTCTATTAGTCCATCTATACTGACCTCCATCAGGTTGCAAATTAAAAATAATTTTTATCTGCATCTAGCTCTGAAAAAATATTTGGCCTTCTAGCAGTGTGTGGGACTTTCTCTATTAGTCCATCTATACTGACCTCCATCAGGTTGCAAATTAAAAATAATTTTTATCTGCATCCAGCTCTGAAAAAATATTTGGCCTTCTAGCAGTGTGTGGGAATTTCTCTATTAGTCCATCTATACTGACCTCCATCAGGTTGCAAACTGAATATATTTTTTTCTGCATCTAACCCAGCCAATAGTTTTGGCCTAATACCACAGTTTGGCCACTCAGCTCTGCTCGGTTCCCATCCATTGTTTTTTTGTGCAAACAACTCCAGAGTTGTGAATTAGTTAACCACCAAAATGAGTGGAAAAAGGCCTGCTGCTGGTGGAAAGGGGAATAGGCGTGTTGGGAAGGGGAAAAAAGGTTGTGTCCGTGGGGTAGGTGTTAAAGCAACAGTAACATCTGCAGAAGAAAGACCATCTTCCAGCCAAACTAAAATGTCTACTTCTTTTAGCAGACAATGTGATAAGATCCCTTTCTTACGGCCACGCCAATCGCTACAAATTCCAGATGAGGCACAAAAACAGCAGGTGCTTCAACGGATATCAAGTGCTCCTTTAAGTGGGCTCTCCTCCACATCAACTTCAACATCACAAATACTCCAGTCCTCAAAGGTGTCACCCCAATCGCACTTGCTTCCTCACAGCTCCCAAATCTCCAGCTGCCCGTCTGAGTATGAGGTAGAACAGATGGTTGAGTCTGCAGAGCTGTTTACTCATACTATAGCCTGGGAATCAGAGGTCGACTCCAGCGCTTCTGTGAATCCAGACGAGGAAATGATCTGCACTGATGCCCAGAATCTTTATGAATCGGATCCAGGACCAGACGCAGAAGGTTCTGACCATAATGTAGACCCTCATTCCCAAACTGTAACTCCTGTTGGTGGAGACAATGAGGAAGACGTTGATGAGACTCAAATACCTGATTGGAGCGACAACTTTAGTTTTTTGTCAGGGCAGGAACAGGTTGGCTCTGAGGACGACGGGTGTGATAACGCACAGGGTGATGATGATGAGGTTGGAGATCCCAATTACTGTCAACCCACAGTCAGCCAAGAGATGAGGTCAGCAGAGGAGGTGGAGGAAGATACTAGTGACGACGAGGTCAGGTTGCGCCTTCCTGGACAGAGACGTAGTACTGGAAGCACGTCAACAACTGCATCCTCAAACACAACTCTGCCTCTCACCACAAGTCGTGGTGGCTCTTCAGGTCGCATGGGTGCTAAGCCTTGCATAGCCTGGGCATTTTTTCAGATCGATAAAGATGACCCAACTCGTGTTATCTGTAACATTTGTCAGCAAAAGCTAAGTAGAGGCCAAAAAATACATAGTTTGAGTACTTCATGCATGAACCGGCACATGGACATGAAGCATAAGTTGCAGTGGGAAGCTCAGTGTGCTACAATGCGTCCTAGCCGGCCGGGCCAACCACCGTCTGCCATATCTTGTGCATCCGCGGCCTCTTCATCCTCTGTAACTCGGGGGACAGCAGTCACACCTGTTTTGGGGCGCAGACCTGCCACCTCTTTACCCGCAACAGCCAGCGTGATTGGCAGGTCATCATTTTCTTTGGAGGTGGTAACACCAGCTGGTGTTGAGCGCTGTCCGACATCGATAGCACCACCTTTGGATCAAGGCAACCTAACATGTCCGCCTGCATCTTCCTCACAGACCGGCAGTTTGCCGGGGACACCCTTATCAACCCCGTCTAAGCACAATAGCCAGCCCTCGGTCCCTCAGATGTGGACAAGTAAAAGACCATTTCCTCCTAGCCATGAGAAAGCTAAGAGGTTGAATTTCACCATCTGCAAGCTCTTGGCTACAGAAATGCTGCCTTTCCGCCTGGTGGACACAGAGGATTTTCGAGACCTTATGCCCGTCGCAGTGCCCCAGTACCAGATGCCCAGTCGGCACTACTTCTCAAAGAAAGGTGTGCCTGCGCTCCACCAGCATGTCGCACACAACATCACCGCTTCTTTGAGAAACTCTGTGTGTGACAGGGTGCATTTCACCACAGACACTTGGACGAGTAGGCATGGACAGGAGAGTTACATGTCGCTGACTGGGCACTGGGTAACTATGGTGACAGCAGGATAAGGGGCTGCTGTCCAAGTCTTGCCGTCCCCACGAGTTGTGCGTCAATCCTCTTTATGTCAAAGTTCCTCCACTGCTTCTGCCTCCTCAACCTCCTCTCGGTCTTCCACCTGCACCCAAAGCCTGTCTGGTCATGCCACAAGCTTTCTAACTGCGCAGAAGGGATCCTGCACACCTCCTTACTATGCTGGCAGTAGGGCTCAACGTCATCAGGCGGTTTTTACTTTGAAATGTCTGGGAAATGTGAGTCACACAGCTGAGGAGTTGTGGTCAGCTCTGGAGAACCAATTTCATGAATGGTTGTCTCCACTGGACCTGAAACCAGGGAAGGCCGTGTGTGACAATGCTGCAAACCTGGGTGCGGCCCTTCGCCGGGGCAATGTCACACACGTGCCTTGTATGGCTCACGTGTTGAACCTGGTTGTCCAGCAATTTTTAGCCCACTATCCCAGACTAGATGGCCTTCTGCAGAGGGCACGGTCGCTGTGTGCTCACTTCCGCCGTTCGCATCCCGCAGCTCAGCGACTTACATCTCTACAGAAGTCGTTGGGCCTGCCACTTCACCGGCTAAAATGCGATGTGCTTACCCGGTGGAATTCAACTCTGCACATGTTGCAGCGACTGTGGCAGCACCGACAAGCCCTGGTGCAATACGTTCTGACGTATAGCCTGGGCCAACGAGATCCGGAGGTGGGGCAAATCACGCTGGAGGAGTGGTCTCAGATCAGGGACCTATGCACCCTTCTGCATAGTTTTGAAATGGCGACGAAGATGTTTAGTGCTGACGATGCCATTATCAGCATGACTATTCCGGTGATTTACATGCTGGAGCACATGTTAAACAGAATTCGGAGTCAGGTGGTGGCACAAGAGGAGGTGGAGGTAGTAGAGGAGAAGGAGTTGTATGCGGAAGGGCTAACATCTGCAAGGTCCAGACGGTCGGCAGCACCAAGGCGGCAGGCATGTGAGGGTGGGGGAGATGGTTTTACCAGGGCGCATGGTAGCAGCCAAACTAGTGAGGAAGGTGCAGGAGCCCAGGAAGAAGTGGAGGACGAACTGATGGAAGACTCATCAGATGAGGGAGACCTTGATCACATTTCTGTTGTGCGAGGTTGGGGGGAGAGGACAGAGGAAGGAAGCATGATTGTTACCTCGCCACCAACACAACAGGGACTTGGTGCTTCTGGATGCGCAACTCACATGAGTGCCTTCTTGCTGCACTACCTGCAACATGACCCTCGAATTGTGAGAATTAGAAATAATCCTGACTACTGGGTTGCCACACTGTTAGATCCCCAGTACAAAAGTAAATTTGCAGAAATTATTCCTGCCATAGAAAGGGATGCACGCATGCAGGAGTATCAGCAGAGACTGTTGCAGAATCTTACATGTGCTTTTCCACAAAACACCAGTGGTGCACGTAGTGAATCTCACAGTTCCAACTTGCCAACCGTGGGACCGTCAAGTGTTCAGCACTCAAACCGTAACAGAACCACAGTATCTGCTGGTAACATCAATTTTGCGGAATCATTTCACCACTTTTTTAGCCCATCCTTTGCAAGGCCACAGGAGACAAGAAGTCTGACACATAGTCAACGCCTAGAGATGATGGTACAGGAGTATCTCCAAGTAAACATTGAAGCCATGACTGTGTCACTGGACCCTTGCTCTTTTTGGGCTTCCAATCTGGATAAATGGCCGGAGCTAGCCACTTACGCCTTGGAGATCTTGTCATGCCCCGCAGCCAGCTTTCTCTCTGAACGTGTGTTCAGCGCTGCTGGTGGTGTTCTGACAGATAAGCGCACGCAGCTCTCCACTGATAATGTAGACAGACTCACGTTCATAAAGATGAACAAATAATGGATCCGAAACGACTTTTCTACCCCTGTGTCATCCTGGGGAGAGTAAAAGCTTGATGATTGGTTAAAATCACCCTACCAACCATTTTAAGCTTTCAAATTACTAATCATGTTTATCTGTATCTTGACTGGAAAATAATTTGGGCTTTGTAGCAGTATGCAGCACTGATCCTATTAGCCCATCTATACTAAGCTCCACCAGATTTAAAATTAATAATAATTTTTAGCTGCATCTAGCCCGGAAAATAATTTTGGGGCTCCGAGATGCGCAAGACACATAAGTGCCTTCTTGATGCACTACCTGCAACATGACCCTCATATTGTCAGAATTCGAAGTAATCATGACTACTGGGTTGCCACACTCTTAGATCCCCCAAACTTTTCGATCAACCTTTTCATTTTAATAAAGACCAAAAAAATGGTCATTTTTGAAATTATAAGCATTAGCAGGTTATTAGAAACTGAAATCAAACAGTTTTCAACTCAAAACTTTATTCTAGGTGATGTTACATTTTCACATAGGACCCCTTGTTCGAAAGGAGCTTCTGAACTCTCTCATCCATTGAATTTGTCAGGTTTTGGATGGTTTCTGCTTCAATTGTTTTGCATGAGGACAGAATACCCTCCCAGAGCTGTTGCTTAGATGTGAACTGCCTCCCGCCATCATAGACACTCCTTTTGATGATGCTCCAGAGTTTCTGAATGGGGTAGAGGTCAGGGGAGCATGGGGGTCACACCATAAGTTTGTCCCCTTTTATGCCCATATCAGCCAGAGATGCAGATGTTTTATGTGCAGCATGAGATGGTGCATTATCATGCAAAAAAATGATCTTGCTGTGAAATACATGGTTCTTCTTCTTGAACCATGGCAGGAAGTGCTGTTTGAGAAAATCCACATACATTATGGAGTTCATCTTTAGCGCCTTCAGGGATCCTAAAGGGGCCGACCATCTCTCTCCCCATGATTCCAGCCCAAAACATTACTCCACCTCCTCCTTGTTGGCGCTGTAGCCGTGTTTGCGTGGGGTGTCCATCAACCAGCCATCCTCCACTCCATCCATCTGGACCATCGAGCGCTGCACGGCACTCATCCGTGAACAAAACAGTTTTGAAATCAGTCTTCATGTAATGTTTGGCCCACTGGAGCCGTTTCTGCTTGTGTGAAGTGGATAGAGGAGGTCGACAGGATGGCATATGCACAGCTGCAAACCTCTGAAGGACCCTGCATCTTGTTGTTCGGGGGACGTTGGAGGCACCAGCAGCTTCAAAAACTTGTCTGCTGCTATGACAAGGCTTTTTTGCCGCTGCTCTTTTAACCTGACGTAATTGCCTGTAGGAAAGAGTCCTCAATTTGCCCTTATCAGCACGCACACGTGTGTACTGTGAATCAGCTACATACTTCTTGATTGCCAAGACACTTCATCCTGATCATCGCACAATGTTGATTGTAGTCATGCCTTGACCTAAACACTCCACAATTTGTTGCTTCTCAGCAGCCGACACATCCTTTTTCTTTCCCATTTTGGCAGAAAATGTAGGCTGCTTAATAATGTGAGACAGCCTTCTTAAGTAGTCTTGCCTTTCATTGGACACACCTGCCAAACTAATTAGCACAGGTGTCTGCAATTGCTTACAGTGATATAAAGAGCCCTGACACACATCACCATCAATGAGTTTAACTGACAAACAAACAAATTCTTCCCTTATCACTCCTAAACACTTTTTGCATAATAATTTGGAACACAGTGTACATGTGCTTTTCCACAAAACACCAGTGGTTCACGTAGTGAATCTTACAGTTCTAACTTGCCAACCGTGGTCTGTATGGAGTTGTTCAATAAAGGGCCCAAAATTAAGATAACATAGATGGGAGAGGTCTCTATGAAGAGGAATTCCTAAGTATTTGAAACCCTGTGAGGGCCAGGCAAAGGGAAAGTTGGACTGGATGGAATCCTATATGGATTTGGGGAGGGAGACATCGAGGGCCTCAGACTTCGCTGCATTGATTTTAAAATTTGACCATGTAACAAAGTGATCTATTTCAGCCATAACAGCATGGATGGATATATGTGATTGAGTGATATATACTAGTACATCATCAGCAAATAGAGAGCACTTGTACTCGGTGCCTCCCACCTCAATCCACCTAATATTGGGGTTATGGCGAATTGATGAGAGCAGGTGCTCCGTCACTAGGATGTATAAGAGAGGGGACAGAGGACATCCCTGCCTTGTCCCATTGGTGATTGTGAAAGGTGATGAAAATGTTCTGATGCACCCCCTGGGCCTTGGGACACCCGGAGCCGGACCCTTTTTGGTGGATGCTGGTGGTTGTAGTCTTCGTGGTGGCGACCCGGTTCCGTGGCTCAGGGTGGTCAAACCAGTGGCGGAACTATTTATGTGGTTTTGATGTTTAAATGTCCGACTACGCCACCCGTGGATTGCAGTCAGAGTGAACCACCGCTGCAGGGCAGACCGCTGAGGCTGGTGTTGTGGGTGCAGCAGAGCGTAGCATAACTCTCCACGGGAGGAGTATAGCCTCAGGGCAGTGTATGCGGAGAATGGGGGTGATGGTGCAGGGCAGCAGCAGTAATGACACGGAGTCAGTGATGCAGTCCAGGGCCTTTACTCACAGTTCTTATTATCCAGACCACGTCTGCAGGTAACGGCTGCTCACGTCGTACTGTGCTCACCAGGTGAGGGGCTCAGACAACTCCCAGATAACTTTGGAGCGCTTCACAGGACCCCCTTTGTGTGTACTTTGTCTGGCCTTTCTTACCAACCCTTCTGTCCGGCTGCCTCGGGCCTCCTCTTGGTAAACTTGGCGCCAGTTTCCCTGACCCTATGTGCTGCCCTCCTAGCGGGTGTAGCGAGGGGCTGCGCCACATAAAATGTCACAGCCTCCGGTTTCTAGCTGAGGGTCGTTTCCTGCCTCCACTAGTTTCGGGAACCGGTCTCCCCCTTTGGCCTGACCCCTCCATGCAGGTGGATTCGGGCGTGCGGTGGCGACTCGCCCGTCCGCATCCCTGGGATCCCTTCGTTCCTCGTTCCTGGAGCCTTCTCCGCTCCTCTTCCTTCCTTCTCCCTCTTCCAGGCCTGGGCCTCTGTTACTAGGCCCGCCTCCGGAGCAGAGCTCATGCAGAGCCCCTGCTCCCTGCCACTTCTGCTCAGACTTCTCTGCACTGAACTAAGATGGTGCCCACCTTTTATACTCCCTTCTCAATGCATCCCTGCTCCTGCACTACAGGGTTCCCCTTCCTCAGTGTTCGCTCCCCCCACTCCAGCCAGGGACAGGGACTGTCGTGTCCATCTCAGGGGCATATTGGTCGCCCTGCCCCACGGCAATGTGGTGTAATGCATGCAGGTGTCGGGTCCTGATCCACACTACATCCTTACCTGAGAGTGAGATATCACACCTCTGGGTGAGGTGCAATACCTCTGTAGCAACCGAGCCCTCAGGGTGCTACAGTTCCATTTATCTTCAGCCTAGGTGACGTATTGCGATACAGGGCCATGACTTTGGCTATAAAAGGGTCCCCTAGACCCCTACCCCAAGCTTTTTAAGAGAATCATATATGGCGTGCCAGGAGACTCTATGGAATGCTTTCTCAGCATCCAACGAGAGTATCTAATTACAAATTTTTAACTGCATCTAGCCCAGGAAATACTTTGTGCCTAGTAGCAGTGTCTGCTAGTCAGCGGATTATCCCGGCTGTTAAGCAAGCTACACCACCTGTAGTTTGGACACTTAATTTTTTCAAAGGAAATGCTTCGGGACCACGGGATACTCAGTGAAGAGCATCAGGAGGCACCCCAAGGCATAGGGACTGGGACTGGCAGTAGGATGCCTTGCGGTGGACAGCCGAGCTCGTTCCTTATAAAAGCTTTTTAACTGCAGCAGCTTTAGTGGACGCTACTGGAGCTTGAATTACGCGGCTGCTGGCATGAGACTTGCCCTCCAATAGATCCTTGTAAATGGATTTAAAGTGTATTCATTCAAATTAGAGAGACAATTTAAATTAAAAAGCTTAGAGCTGCCTCCACCACAGGGGGGCTCGCTCGACCCTCCAGCGGACAGGCACCAGTATTGGGAGAGGGGGGCTGGCCGTCAGGGTTCACCTCGGCTCTGGCACAAACCCGGCGACACGGAGGTGGCACGGGCAGGAGCGGACTGAACGTGTCGGCTTCTCACTTTTTGGATTTTAGAAGGGCATGACATGCCTATATCTGTGTCTCCCCCTCCTTTTACTCCTCCACCTCTTTTCTTTTCTCATGACTATATGTACTTGTCACTTTTCCATGTGTTAGTTGTGTCTTCTGAGCAGTTTGTCAGCTTTTGGACACCTTTGAAGGTGTTTTCTATGTGTTTCTATGTGTTTTTGTTTGCCTGCCATTGGCTTTAACGGTGTTCGAAGGTGTTCGACGAACAGTTCGACGAACAGTTCGGCGAACACACGGGTGTTCGACGAACCGAACCGAACTCGAACACTACGGGGGTGGCTCAACACTAGTAGTTTCTTATGGTTAAAAGGGGGGGGGGAGACCCAACCCACCTGTTATTGACGATGCCAACGTCACGTAAAACACAGCAAGGGGACTCCAAAAAGAGTCTCCATTTTTTCCCAAAATTTGGGGCACACACACCACTTAAGTGGCATCAATTGCCCAGAGTTGCTTAAAACGGTTGGTGAGGTGATTTTAACAAATCCTCAAGCTTTTACTCTCCCCAGGAGGACACAGGGGTAGAAAAGTCATTGCGGATCCATGATTTGTTCATCTTTATGAACGTGAGTCTGTCTACATTGTCAGTGGACAGCCGGGTGCGCTTATCTGTCAGCACACCACCAGCAGCGCTGAACACACGTTCAGAGAGAACGCTGGCTGCGGGGCATGACAAGATCTCCAAGGCGTGAGTGGCGAGCTCCGGCCATTTATCCAGATTGGAAGCCCAAAAAGAGCAAGGGTCCAGTGACACAGTCATGGCTTCGATGTTCACTTGGAGATACTCCTGTACCATTGTCTCTAGGCGTTGACTATGTGTCTGACTTCTTGTCTCCTGTGGCATTGCAAAGGATGGGCTAAAAAAGTGGTGAAAGTATTCCGCAAAATTGCTGTTACCAGCAGATACTGTGTTTCTGTTACGGTTTGAGTGATGAAGACTGTCCCACGGTTGGCAAGTTAGAACTGTGAGATTCACTACATGCACCACTGGTGTTTTGTGGAAAAGCACATGTAAGATTCTGCAACAGTCTCTGCTGATACTCCTGCATGCGTGAATCCCTTTCTATGGCAGGAATTATTTCGGCAAATTTACTTTTGTACCGGGGATCTAAGAGTGTGGCTACCCAGTAGTCAGGATTATTTTGAATTCTGACAATTCGAGGGTCATGTTGCAGGTAGTGCAGCAAGAAGGCACTCATGTGTCTTGCGCATCCAGGAGCACCAAGTCCCTGTTGTGTTGGTGGCGAGGTAAGAATCATGCTTCCTTCCTCTGCCCTCTCCCCCCAACCTCGCACAACAGAAATGTGATCAAGGTCTCCCTCATCTGATGAGTCTTCCATGCCCATCGCCAGTTCGTCCTCCACTTCTTTCTGGGCCCCTGCACCTTCCTCACTAGTTTGGCTGCTACCATGCGCCTAGGTTAATCCCTCTCCCCCACCCTCCCATGCCTGCCGCCTTGGTGCTGCCGACCGTCTGGACCTTGCAGATGTTAGCCCTTCCACATATAACTCCGCCTCCTCTACTACCTCCACCTCCTCTTGTCCCACCACCTGACTCCGAATTCTGTTTAACATGTGCTCCAGCATGTAAATCACTGGAATAGTCATGCTGATAATGGCTTCGTCAGCACTAAACATCTTCGTCGCCATTTCAAAACTATGCAGAAGGGTGCATAGGTCCCTGATCTGAGACCACTCCTCCAGCGTGATTTGCCCCACCTCTGGATCTCGTTGGCCCAGGCTATAAGTCAGAACATATACAGGGCTTGTCGGTGCTGCCACAGTCGCTGCAACATGTGCAGAGTTGAATTCCACCTTGTTGGCACATCGCATTTAAGCCGGTGAAGTGGCAGGCCCAACGACTTCTGTAGAGATGTAAGTCGCTGAGCTGCGGGATGCAAACGGCGGAAGTGAGCACACAGCGACCGTGCCCTCTGCAGAAGGCCTTCTAGTCCGGGATAGTGGGCTAAAAATTGCTGGACAACCAGGTTCAACACGTGGGCCATACAAGGCTTGTGTGTGACATTGCCCCGGCGAAGGGCCGCACCCAGGTTTGCAGCATTGTCACACACGGCCTTCCCTGGTTACAGGTCCAGTGGAGACCACCATTCATGAAACTGGTTCTCCAGAGCTGACCACAACTCCTCAGCTGTGTGACTCACATTTCCCAGAAATTTCCAAGTAAAAAATGCCTGATGACACTGAGCCCTGCTGCCAGCATAGTAAGGAGGTGTGCAGGATCCCTTCTGCGCAGTTAGAAAGCGGGTGGCATGACCAGACAGGCTTTGGGTTCAGGTGGAGGACGAGAGGAGGTTGAGAAGGCAGAAGCAGTGGAGGAACTTCGAGATAAAGAGGATTGACGCACAACTCGTGGGGATGGCAAGACTTGAACAGCAGACCCTTGTCCTGCTGTCTCCATAGTTACCCAGTGCCCAGTCAGCGACATGTAACACCCCTCTCCATGCCTACTCGTCCAAGTGTCTGTGGTGAAATGCACCCTGTCACACACAGATTTTCTCAAAGAAGCGGTGATGTTGTGTGCGACATGCTGGTGGAGCGCAGGCACACCTTTCTTTGAGAAGTAGTGCCGACTGGGCATCTGGTACTGGGGCACTGCGACGGACATAAGGTCTCGAAAATCCTCTGTGTCCACCAGGCGGAAAGGCAGCATTTCTGTAGCCAAGAGGTTGCAGATGGTGAAATTCAACCTCTTAGCTTTCTCATGGCTAGGAGGAAATTGTCTTTTACTTGTTCACATCTGAGGGACCGAGGGCTGGCTGTTGTGCTTAGACGGGGTTGAGTAGTTTGTCCCCGGCAAACTGACGGTCTGTGAGGAAGATGCAGGCGGAAAAGTTAGGTTGCCTTGATCCAAAGGTGTGCACTCGATGTCGGTGAGCGCTCAACACCAGCTGGTGTTTCCACTTCCAAATGAAATGATGACCTGCCAATCACACTGGCTGTTGCGGGTAAAGAGGTGGCAGGTCTGTGTCTCAAAACAGGTGTGACTGCTGTCCCCCCAGTCACAGAGGATGAAGAGGCCGCGGATGCACAAGATGGGGCAGACGGTGGTTGGCCCGGCACGCTAGGCCGCATTGTCGCACAGTGAGCTTCCGACTGAAACTTATGCTTCATATCCATGTGACGGTTCATGCAAGAAGTACTCAAACTATGGATTTTTTGGCCTCTACTTAGCTTTTGGTGACAAATGTTACAGATAACACGAGTTGGGTCATCCTTATCGATCAGAAAAAATGCCCAGGCCATGCAAGGCTTAGAACCCATGCGACCTGAAGAGCCACCACGACTTGTGGTCAGAGGCAGAGTTGTGTTTGAGGATGCAGTTGTTGACGTACCTCCAGTACTACGTCTCTGTTCAGGAAGGCGCAACCTGACCTCATCGTCACTAGCTTCCACCTCCACCTCCTCTGCTGACCTCATTGACTGGCTGACTGTGGGTTGACAGTAAGTGGGATCTGCAACCTCGTCGTCATCACCCTGTGTGTTCTCACACCCGTCGTCCTCAGAGCCAACCTCTTCCTGTCCTGACAAAAAACTCAAGTTGTCACTCCAATCAGGTATTTGAGTCTCATCATCGTCTTCCTCATTGTTTCCACCAACAGGAGTTACAGTTTGGGAACGAGGGTCTACATTATGCTCAGAACCTTCTTCATCTGGTCCTGGATCTGACTCATAAAGATTCTGAGCATCAGTGCAGATCATTTCCTCGTCTGGATTCACAGAAGCGCTGGAGTCGACCTCTGATTCCCAGGCTATAGTATGAGTAAACAGCTCTGCAGACTCAACCATCTGTTCTACCTCTTACTCAGACGGGCAGCTGGAGATTTGGGAGCTGTGAGGAAGCAAGTGCGATTGGGGTGACACCTTTGAGGACTGGAGTATTTGTGATGTTGAAGTTGATGTGGAGGAGAGCCCACTTAAAGGAGCACTTGATATCCGTTGAAGCACCTGCTGTTTTTGTGCCTCATCTGGAATTTGTAGCGATTGGCGTGGCCGTAAGAAAGGGATCGTATCACATTGTCCACTGAAAGAAGTAGACATCTTAATTTGGCTGGATGATGGTCTTTCTTCTGTAGATGTTACTGTTGCTTTAACACCTACACCACAGACACAACCTTTTTTTCCCTTCCCAACACGCCTATTCCCCTTTCCACCAGCATCAGGCCTTTTTCCACTCATTTTGGTGGTTAACTAATTGACAACTCTGGAGTTGTTTGCACAAAAAACGATGGATGGAAACAGAGCAGAGCAGAGTGGCCAAATTGTGGTACTAGCCCAAAAGGATTGGCTGGGTTAGAAGCAGTAAAACAATTTTGTTAGATACACAGGTGGTGGAGCTTGGTATACATGGCCTAATACAATGAGTATCACACACTGCTACATGCCCAAAATTATTTTCCAGGCAAGATGCAGCTAAAAATTATTAGGAATTTGAAAGCTGGTGGAGCTTAGTATAGATGGCCTAATAGAATGGGTACCACACACTGCTAATATGCCCAAAATTATTTTCCAGGCAAGATGCAGCTACAAATTATTAGGAATTTGAAAGCTGGTGGAGCTTAGTATAGATGGCCTAATAGAATGAGTACCACACACTGCTAATATGCCCAAAATAATTTTCCAGGCAAGATGCAGCTAAAAATTATTAGGAATTTGAAAGCTGGTGGAGCTTAGTATAGATGGCCTAATAGATTGAGTACCACACTCTGCTAATATGCCCATAATTATTTAACAGGCAAGATGCAGCTAAAAATTATTATTAATTTCAAAGCTGAAGTAGCTTGCTATAGATGGCCTAATACAATGAGTACCACACACTGCTACTAAGCCCAAAATTATTTTACGGGCTAGATGCAGCTAAAAATTATTATTAATTTCAAAGCTGGTGGAGCTTGGTATAGATGGCCTAATACAATGAGTACCACACACTGCTACTAAGCCCAAAATTATTTTCCGGGCTAGATGCCGCTAAAAATTATTATTAATTTCAAAGCCGGTGGAGCTTGGTATAGATGGCCTAATACAATGAGTACCACACACTGCTACTATGCCCAAAATTATTTTCCGGGCTAGATGCAGCTAAAAATTATTATTAATTTGAAATCTGGTGGAGCATGGTATAGATGGCCTAATACAATGAGTACCACACACTGCTACTAAGCCCAAAATTATTTTCCGGGCTAGATGCAGGTAAAAATTATTATTAATTTCAAAGATGGTGGAGCTTGGTATAGATGGCCTAATACAATGAGTACCACACACTGCTGCTATGCCCAAAATTCTTTTCCGGGCTAGATGCAGCTTATAATTATTATTAATTTCAAACCTGGTGGAGCTTGGTATAGATGGCCTAATACAATGAGTACCACACACTGCTACAATGCCCAAAATTATTTTCCGGGCTAGATGCAGCTAAAAATTATTATCAATTTCAAAGCTGGTGGAGCTTGGTATAGATAGCCTAATACAATGAGTACCACACACTGCTAATATGCCCAAAATTATTTTACAGGCAAGATGCAGCTAAAAATTATTATTAATTTCAATGCTGGTGGAGCTTGCTATAGATGGCCTAATACAATGAATACCACACACTGCTACTAAGCCCAAAATTATTTTCCGGGCTAGATGCAGCTAAAAATTATTATTAATTTCAAAGCTGGTGGAGCTTGGTATAGATAGCCTAAAACAATGAGTACCACACACTGCTACTATGCCCAAAATTATTTTCCGGGCTAGATGCAGCTAAAAATTATTATTAATTTCAAAGCTGGTGGAGCTTGGTATAGATGGCCTAATATAATGAGTACCACACACTGCTACTAAGCCCAAAATTATTTTACGGGCTAGATGCAGCTAAAAATTATTATTAATTTCAAAGCTTGTGCAGCTTTGTATAGATGGCCTAATACAATGAGTACCAGACACTGCTACTAAGCCCAAAATTATTTTCCGGGCTAGATGCAGCTAAAAATTATTATTAATTTCAAAGCTGGAGGAGCTTGGTATAGATGGCCTAATACAATGAGTACCACACATTGCTACTAAGCCCAAAATTATTTTCCGGGCCAGATGCAGCTAAAAATTATTATTTATTTCAAAGCTGGTGGAGCTTGGTATAGATGGCCTCATACAATGAGTACCACACATTGCTACTAAGCCCAAAATTATTTTCCGGGCTAGATGCAGCTAAAAATGATTATTAATTTCAAAGCTGGTGGAGCTTGGTATAGATGGCCTAATACAATGAGTACCACACACTGCTACTAAGCCCAAAATTTTTTTCCGGGCTAGATGCAGCTAAAAATTATTATTAATTTCAAAACTGGTGGAGCTTGGTATAGATGGCCTACCAGATTGAGTACCACACACTGCTGCAGGCCCAAACGGTTTTACCTGTCTAGGTGCAGTAAAAAATTTGTATTACATAGACAGGTGGTGTATCTTGCCACACAGATAGGCTACTCCACTGACTAACACACACTGCAAGAGGCCCAAAAGGATTTGCTTAGCTAGATTTAGCCTAATGCTGTGAAAAACACTTGCACAGCACTAAAACAGACCTGCCTGGCAAAAAGTGATAGGAACTGATGTAACCTAGCCCTCAAAAGGGCTGCAATTACAACTAGTCACTACTCCCAACCTATCTGTCGATTTAAGAGCACAGACCTGCCTGCTAAAAGTGCTAGGAACTGCTGTAACCTCAAAAGGGCTGCAATTACAAACTAGTCCCTACTCCCTTAACCTTTCTGTCTATTTTAGAGAAAATTCGCTTGCAATTCAGTTGCACAATATAGCGCTAACTGCAGCAGCAGTGCCGTCTAACACTCAGCTGCAGCAGTGAGAAAATGGTGGCGACGGGGAAAATGGCTGGGTCTTATAGGGCAAGGACATGTGACATACAGAGCCAATGACACATGCCCTTGCTTGTGTGAAAAAAAGCACTTCGCTCCGTGTGTGCGCTGCTGATAGGCTGACAGACTGCACCTCTCCACTGTAAATGCGGGAAAGAGAAAAAAAAATGGAGATCTTCATTATTTCTGCAGAGATCCATCCCATGCCCCTCCCCCCACCCCGCTGTACACTCAAACTGTGTATTAATATTGATTATCAGCATTACTGTGAAAAAATCCAGTTACGATTTGGGTGCACGAACAGTTATTGAACATAACCTCGAACAGCCGGATTTTTTTTCAAATCGTTTGGGTTCGTCGAACGGCTCGAACACAGCCCAAAACAGCTCAAATTTGAGATTGACGAACAGTTCGATTCGAACACCGCTCATCTCTAATAGGGTGGTGCAGAACTGTGGAAAGCTCTGTGGGTGAGAGAGATGAGTTTGTATTGTATTCTGTGGTGAATGGGTAACCAGTGCAATAACTGGCACAGGGTAGAGGTGTCGGTGAAGCGGCCTGATAGAGATACAACCCTTATAAACCTATAAGGATATCACTAAAAAAAGTGAGATCAATCCCCAATATAGTGAAAAACCAAAAAACAACAAATTCCCAAATCTATATCACCAAACTGGTGATCTAAATTATTATATTCCATTAAGAACAGACAGGAATTCAAGCAAACTGTGGGGCCAGTTTTATGAAAAGGTAATAAATTTTATTCAATACAATATAAATATACAGCATAGAAATAGATTATATAAAAGGTTTGGGATGAAAAAAAGAAAGAACTGAAATGGCATTATACACAAAGTAATGAAATGTCCATCACAGTGAGAAAGTTACAGAGACACACTGGATCCCATGCATATGAGTGAGGTTTCCTAATGGTCATATAAAGCCATGAAGCATACTGAGATGTTGCTGGTGATTAGTTTTATGGATCATCACAAAGGATTATATGCAACCTGATTCTATCCCTGTATATCCCAATATAGGCTTAAGGATAGTATATAGTATAGGAATTACCTTGTGTCATGATGTACGATAAGTTAGAATATGCTGGGGGTCCGTGCGCTAGCCTCAATTAATGATGATATATACATTTTAAATTTAAAAAGGAGTGTCAAGTGTCTTATATCAGGAGTTAGACATCTTTACAATTCAACCATGTACTGGGTTATAGTACCATAAAAATAAACACATAAACATTTCAGGTTTGCATCTGCTAATTGGAACCCACTCCGCCAATCAAGTCCATGGGTCCGTGAAAAAAATAGGACCACGCTAGAGTTTCACGGACAGACTGAATGAAGAAGATGGAAAAACTTTTTTCTTTTTATTCTCCAGATCCAAGAATATTGGATCACACTCTGATCAAACTCTGATCAGTGTCTGATCAGAGGTTGATTAGCATAATCGAATTTTCTCAGATGAGAGTAAAATGGTTTTGTGACCCCAACCTTACAAGCAGAAACTCAGCAGGAGGACAAAGCTTCTAAACCAGAACTGTCACTTACAGAGGAGTTCCTGCCATCTAGCAACAAGGAAGTTAACAAGACTGGAAAGCTGTAGGCTTCTCAAGACATAATTTGAGACTAAATCTTTAAATAGGACCTTTCCCCAATTTTTTTGTATTGAACTGGACACAATATGCAATAGTGGCTGCAATAAGGAATAAATGTTTTGCTTTTCCCTTTTCTTATCCCGGTCTATTACAGAGTTATTAGCAATCAAAATATATGGCAACGAATGAGTTAACTTTTTTTTAAGTCTAAGCGAGTGTTATCAGATCACTTTCACTGGGGGGTGTACTTCTTCTTCAGGTATGATGCTGACCAAAATAGCTTAGAGCAGATTTCTCAGTATGTAAGACATATGACAGCCTGATCTCCTGGTATAACCTCCTGCATAAGTTAGGGTCGGAGGGAAGGAGCAGTGCAGTTGAGTTTAGCTTTGTCAAATTACAAATCCTCCTATCTATATTTGATTGCTAATATCTCTGCAACTGAGAGGCAAAAATATGTTTTATTCCACTCTGCAGCTACTATTACATCATGTGTCCAGTACAACATGAACAATTTGTGAAATGTCTTTTTTAAGGAAGTGCTTTTTACATTTTGCTTTAGGCTATTTTTGCTGGGTAACACTTGTGTTTATACAGGATTAATGCAAAGTCCTGTTAAGTAGCTCCCTGCAAAACTTATCACAGTTTTCAGGAGATCATATTGTTGATCAGGAAAGTTCATCCCATTATTTGGAGATATCAAGATATCATTGATACCATTGGTCAGTAACATTGATTACTGATTATGGATGATACTTTTAGTTTTGGAAATGCAAAATGGACTATTAT
Source organism: Phyllobates terribilis (assembly GCF_046119375.1). Classification (NCBI taxonomy): domain Eukaryota; kingdom Metazoa; phylum Chordata; class Amphibia; order Anura; family Dendrobatidae; genus Phyllobates; species Phyllobates terribilis. The sequence goes on from NW_027362771.1 coordinate 301,087,423, forward strand.
TGGCCTAACTTTTCTACTTTATAGTTCTATTATTAAGGATGAGTGAAATGATTAGAAATTAATGTGAATTTTTGGGAATTTGATAAATGCAAATTCAGCCAAATGACAGTGCTGGCTTTGCCTCCACACATGTTCTGACGTCATGATGTGCATTATAACAAATGATTACATGGGTCGGTGCACACCATGATATCATAACCTTGGAGCGTGTATTATGGCCTAGCCAGTACTGGAAGCCCGAGCAAAGAATGCAGAAGAAAACTGCAGCTTTATCAGAGTGGAGGCCTAGGATGACAATGGATGATCATTGGAGACCTGTGGCAGCTTGTGAAGGTCAGGGGCTAGGATATATTTTTATATTAACTGCTTCCACACCCATACATTTATTATGCTTTGGGGTGGTAGAACTCATAGCTTAATTGCATTGATTAAGATCAATCAGTTTTATTGAGCCTGCTGAATTAGAAGTTTTGCAGATTTGTAAATCTCTATTTACACAGTAACGTTATCTTCTGGAATAGAAAGCCTTTCCTTAATTAACCACAAGAAAGAATAGTAGCTAAAAAATATCAGTGCTTCTCAAGCTGACTGAAACTTATAATATAACAGACGACTGTTCTTTATACCAGAAGGACTACACAAAGAACATATTAACTTTTGAGTTTAGTATAAAACCAACTTCTTCACTTGCAGAGAATAAACCTAAAATAGATGTGATGCATTTTGCCTGCTTTATAAAGCAAGAAACACATGCACAGTTTGTTTAGAGAACACTTTAAAGCAACTTTGGTGAAGCTTTGATGTGCAAGTTAAAACCATTCCAAGTTTATTTTTCCAAGATTAAAATAAATATAAGTTGACAATTTAAAGACAGGATGAATTGTTCAATCTTTTCAGTGTTTAATAATCATATTTTTCATGAGTATTATTAAATATTAATTTTAAACTTTTTTTAAAATAATGCCTTGATATATTGTATAACGAGGTTTCGTGCAAGAATGACCAAAACAGGCAGAATTTGAAATCTGTCTGTCGTATAGTTTGATTTGTATACTATTATTATGTAATTCTATTTTTCAAATGTGTTTTACAACTTATTAGACAACTATGCATGGCCAAAAAGAACATCACTCGTAGAGGTGGGCAGCATATCCCCCCTTATTTTAACCATAAACTGTCAAGAGGACATAGAATTCGAATAGGAGAAAGAGACAGACAACCTGGTATAAATGTACAAATTAATTTATTAAGTTATAATAAGAGAGAGGGTTTGTTAAGACTGTACACAAGGTGGAAGCAAGACAAGATATATACCCCTGTGACAGGGATGTTAACAGGGGCAGATATCGATATTGATATCCTAACTCTAAGCGGTATACATAAAGAAGACCATGTCAAAACCATATATAAACCCGGTCTCCCATTATTGCAATGTTCCCAAATGGCCTGAAGTGTTTCACAGGTGTGTGAATAGTTAGTAAAGAAGCATTTAGCAATCAGTACACTAGGGCACAGTGGCCCAAAATATATCAAAGGAGCACAATGCAAAGGGTAGCCAAATAGTAAACAAGACAGGTGCAAGAAATGGACGCTTGAGCAGTGCAGTAATCGAATTGCTTACCAGGGATGTTGAAGCGGTGGTAGAAAAGAAATGTGCCCGATGCACGTTTTGCGGTACGATTGTCCGCTTGGTCAAGGGCAGAGGTAGTGTGGTGTAGTTAATAGGGCCCATATATATATGTGCTGTGAGAGGCATGTGTGCCGAGGGAACCAGAAACGAAAAAACCGAAATCGGAAGTGCGTCACCGGTATCGCATGGTCATGGAGGTATGTGTTTAATGGCGCATGCGCGCCGCCGCGACCAAAGTCCCAGGCGCGCTCCCAAGCCGTCAAGCCACCTGTACGCGCATGGTAAGAGCGCAGGGCAGCTTATAGACTGGTGGGAGCGCGGCAGGGATGGCCACCGCGAGGCGCACGCGCACCACATCCTCCACATAGCCTGAAAAGTGAGGCTGTGTTAATGACAACACTGAAAAAAATGCACACCACACAATAACACATAAAGACAACAGCTAGGATGAGTAACACCATAACATAAGGCCATATAATGTATTAGTAGCTTTGTAGCAATGGGCCTTGTTGCGATTTCAAAATTCTGTGATAAGCTGAAATATGAAAAGGAAAAATAAGAAAAAAAGAGAACAAAAAAATTAATGAATAATAAAAAAACACACAACACCACAGTATAAAAGCGATTAAAATAAAACCAAAACCGCCACGATGATAAGCGGGGATGTACTAATGGGATACCAGTTCAAATTACAAGTAGGAGGAAAAGCTCAAGGTTTCATTTAGGCCAAGGGGCGTAACTGTGTTTAATCGCACAATCCATTGAGCCTCCCACTGTGCGAGGATTTTCTTAACATTGCCGCCCTGTATCCCCAAATTCACATCTATCCCACGTACCAAAAAGGAACGGGGATCACAATTGTGTTTATCCCTAAAGTGGCATGGGATGGTCTTAAGAAGGGCCGGATCGGGTGCCGCCCTGGCTGCCCCAATGTCTCCCACATATTCACGGACGCGGATGCGAAGTTCCCTCGACGTCAGACCCACATTGATTAAAGAGCAGCTACACGTAGCATAATATATCACATTTGAAGTGCTGCAAGATATGTGGTGTCTGATGTCGAAGGTCCTCCGCCCGTCCGCTGAAATAAATGAAGTACAGCGGAGAACATTGGGACAAGCCAGGCAATGTCCGCATTTATAGCAGCCCAGCAAGGGTCCACTTGAGCCAAATGGGCAATGTTTTTCGGGGATATAGTGACTCTTGACCAGGAGATCACCTAGATTCTTGGATCTCCTAGGGGTCATCAAAGGACGATCCCCCAAATAGGTTCTCAGGGAGGGCTCCGTCAACAGAATGTCCCAGTGCTTGGCCAGGACCTGGCGCATGTTCGGCCACTCGTGGTTATATACGGAGATAAATCTAATTTTGTCATTCACATCACCTCTCCTTTATGAAGGGTGAAGTAGATCATTCCGTGGAGTTCTCCTAGCTATCTCATATCCATATTTAATGCATCTGTGGCTATAACCACGCTGCACGGACCTTTGCCCCAGGTCCTGGGCCTGACGTTCGAAGTCCGAATCCGATGAGCATATCCTCCTCATCCTTAGGAACTGTCCAACCGGGATGGCCCTAATGGTGGTGGGACTATGAGCCGACCCGGCGTGAATCAGTGAATTTACTGAGGTGGACTTCCTATACACGTCCGTCTGTATGCACCCATGAGAGTCTACATGCAGCGAGATGTCTAGGAAATCCACCTTTTTGGGATCAAAACTGTAAGTCAATTTTATGTTATACCGATTCACGCTGAGCTCACCCATGGAAGTACCGAGCTGCTGGCTTGATCCCTGCCACAAAAATAGAATAACGTCTATGTAGTGTATCCAGCACAGCACACGGTGGGCGGCCAGAGTCCCTCCATCACCAAAGATCTCCCTCTCCCACTGTCCCAGGAAGAGGTTGGCATAGGAGGGTGCACAGGCCGCCCCCATGGCCGTGCCTCGCTTCTGTAAATAGAAGCGGTTTTTAAAGACGAAAAAGTTGTGGATAAGGGCAAACTCCAGCAGCTCCAAGATGAATTCACACAAAGGGCCGTCCAGGTTGGAGGCACCGCACTTAAACCATCGGTATGACTAATACAAGTGTATAGGCTCTCCACGTCGGCCGTCACAAGCAACGCTCCCTCTTCCACAAGGACTCCATCAACTCGAGTCAGGACACCAGTTGTGTCCTTGACAAAAGATGGTAATGTTTCAACTAGGGGTTTAAGGTAATGGCCGATAAATTTACAAATGGGCTCACAAAGGCCACCAATCCCTGACACAATCGGGCGTCCCGGTGGGCTGACAGCGTCCTTGTGGATTTTGGGCAGTAAATAGAAAGTAGGGGTCCTGGGGAAATCAACCAATAACCCATCTAGCACCCTCTTCGTAATGATGCCATCGTCGTAGGCCCGTGTTAGGATGTCACTAAGTTCAGCAGAGAAGGAGGACAGAGGACAGGAGGGCAGTTTGATATATGCTGGTCAGTGATCCACCCCTCTACGAGTGATGTTCTTTTTGGCCATGCATAGTTGTCTAATATTTGTTTCCGTGTTATTCACAGTTGTGGCCAGTACTGATATTGATTTTAGAGCACGTGATGGCACGTGGCTCTCTTTACTGGATGATGCTCTCAAAGACAGCCAAGAGGTTGGAACCAGGGTGGAAAGGGATGTACAGGATGCCATTAATAAATTCCAAGACCTCCTCAGGAGGCGCACCAGGATTTGGTGGAATCATGCATTTTTGGACAAATACATACAAAAGGGATTAATCCCTAGGGGCCTTCAGGTCCAAGTGTTCCCGTCATTCCCCATTTCCGATGAAAATTTTAAAAACAAGACGGAGGAGTTGGCGGATACTTGTTCGATAGGTTTTGTTACTTTGCTCAAAGAGATGAATGCCTCCTCTCTGAAAGAGATTGAATTGGAGATTGAGTAGCTCCAGATTATACTTCAGAATGGGCTTCCTGCGAAACCCTAAATAAGTTAAACGATGACATGGATGTGGAACTACAAAAATGGGCCACAGATATTCAAACAACCAAGTCAAAAAAATTTCAAAGAGATGTACGTAACAAACAGAATCAACAGGTCTATAGGTTTAGAAATCAATTTCAGAGGTCCCGCCCTAGACATCGAAACACGTCCTACTCCAGGTCTAGATCGACATCAGTACAATCGAATATATCGCAGGATAACCCCTATCCGTCTACTAACTCTAAGGGGGCACCTCAAACCATCTCTGCAACTCTAAACAAGAAGCAAACCAGGCAAACTACTAAAACAAGAGCCCCACACACCAACGAGTGGGGGACTGTGTCTCAGGGAGGGCTCCAGGTAATCAATCTGTCCTCCCATATTTTGACTCCGGCACAATTAGAGGTCCTGGGGAAGGGGCTGACATTTTCACCTACTTGTGGCTTTAATTTTTTTACAGCACTAAAAGATCTCCAGCTCTTCTCCCGGAAGCTCATCCTCAAGAAGTTACATTATAAAGGCCCTAGTATTGTGGATGACGCAGTTGGTGCTGAATACGAGGCTCTGCAGTGCTTGGAGGAGCTTTTGGCAGAACAGGAAAAGTGTCATCCAGGTGGGTTCCCTCAATCGATTATGCCCAGATCCACGAGGTTTCCCCCCTTGTCTCTCAGTCCTGCCGTGGACATCTTTACCAAGTTGGTTACGAAGGATCTGAGAAATTTGTCTTCTAGACGGCAATCCGATAATTTGACACACCGACACAGTACTGCAATTTCACAATTGCAGTCCTTTGGCGATGTGGTGTTCAAGGCGGCAGACAAGGGGGGCAACATCGTGGTCTGGCCTTGTGACAAATATGAGCGCGAGGCTTTCCGTCAATTGAGGGACCCCCAAACATATATCAAACTGCCCTCCTGTCCTCTGTCCTCCTTCTCTGCTGAACTTAGTGACATCCTAACACGGGCCTACGACGATGGCATCATTATGAAGAGGGTGCTGGATGGGTTATTGGTTGATTTCCCCAGGACCCCTACTTTCTATTTACTGCCCTATATCCACAAGGACGCCGTCAGCCCACTGTGATGCTCGATTGTGTCAGGGATTGGTGGCCTTTCTGAGCCCATTTGTAAATTTATCGACCATTACCTTAAACCCCTAGTTGAAACATTACCATCTTTTGTCAAGGACACAACTGGTGTCCTGACTCGGGTTGATGGTGTCCTTGTGGAAGAGGAAATGTTGCTTGTGACGGCTGACGTGGGGAGCCTATACACTTGTATTAGTCATACCGATGGTTTAAGTGCGGTCCGCCTCTTCTTCGGTGCCTCCAACCTGGCGGCCCTTTGTGTGAATTCATCTTGGAACTGCGGGAGTTTGCCCTTACCCACAACATTTTCATCTTTAAAGACAGTTTCTTTTTACAGAAGAGAGGCACGGCCTTGGGGGCGGTCTGTGCGCCCTCCTATGCCAACCTCTTCCTGGGACAGTGGGAGAGGGAGATCTTTGGTGATGGAGGGACACTGGCCACCCACCGTGTGCTGTGCTGGATACGCTACATAGACAATATTCTATTTTTGTGGCAGGGATCAAGCCAGCTGCTCGGTACATTCATGGGTGAGCTTGGCGTGAATCGGTATAACATAAAATTGACTTACAGTTTTGATCCCAAAAAGGTGGATTTCCTAGACATCTCGCTGCGTGTAGACTCTCATGGGTGCATACAGACGGACGTGTATAGGAAGTCCACCTCAGTAAATTCACTGATTCACGCCGAGTCGGCTCATAGTCCCACCACCATTAGGGCCATCCCGGTTGGACAGTTCCTAAGGATGAGGCGAATATGCTCATCGAATTCGGACTTCGAACGTCAGGCCCAGGATCTGGGGCAAAGGTTCGTGCAGCGTGGTTATAGCTGCAGATGCATTAAATATGGATATGAGATAGCTAGGAGAACTCCACGGAATGACCTACTTCACCCTTCAAAAAGGAGAGGTGATGTGAATGACAAAATTAGATTTATCTCCGTATATAACCACGAGTGGTCAAGCATGCGCCAGGTCCTGGCCAAGCACTGGGACATACTGTTGACGGAGCCCTCCCTGAGAACCTATTTGGGGGATCGTCCTTTGATGACCCCTAGGAGATCCAAGAATCTTGGTGATCTCCTGGTCAAGAGTCACTATATCCCCGAAAAACATTGCCCATTTGGCTCAAGTGGACCCTTGCTGGGCTGCTATAAATGCGGATATTGCCTGGCTTGTCCCAATGTTCTCCGCTGTACTTCATTTATTTCAGCGGACGGGCGGAGGACATTCGACATCAGACACCACATATCTTGCAGCACTTCAAACGTGACATATTATGCTACGTGTAGCTGCTCTTTAATCTATGTGGGTCTGACGTCGAGGGAACTTCACGTCTGCATCCATGAACATGTGAGAGACATTGGGGCAGCCAGGACGGCACCCGATCCGGCCCTTCTTAAGACCATCCCACGCCATTTTAGGGATAAACACAACTGTGATCCCCGTTCCTTTTTGGTACGTGGGATAGATGTTGTGAATTTGGGGATACGGGGCGGCAATGTTATGAAGAGCCTTGCACAGCGGGAGGCTCAATGGATTGTGTGATTAAACACAGCTACACCCCTTGACCTAAATGAAACCTTGAGCTTTTCCTCCTACTTGTAATTTAAACTGGCATCCCATTAGTACATCCCCGCTTATCATTGTGGCGGTTTTGGTTTTATTTTAATCGTTTTTATACTGTGGTGTTGTGTGTTTTTTTATTATTCATTAATTTTTTTGTTCTCTTTTTTTCTTATTTTTCCTTTTCATATTTCAGCTTATCACAGAATTTTGAAATCGCAACATGGCCCATCGCTACAAAGCTACTAATACATTATATGGCCTTATGTTATGTTGTTCCTCGTCCTAGCTGTTGTCTTTATGTGTTATTGTGTGGTGTGCATTTTTTTCAGTGTTGTTGTTAACACAGCCTCACCTTTCAGGCTATGCACTGGAGGAGGATGTGGTGTGCTTGCGCCTCACGGTGGCCATCCCTGCCGCGCTCCCGCCAGCCTATAAGCTGCCCTGCGCTCTTACCATGCGCATACTGGTGGCTTAATGGCTTGGGGGCGCGCCTGGGACTTTGGTCGTGGTGGCGCGCATGCGCCATTAAACACATACCTCCGTGACCATGTGATACCGGTGATGCACTTTCGGTTTCGGCGGTTGCGTTTCCGGTTCCCTCGGCACACATGCCTCTCACAGCACATATATATATGGGCCCTATTAACTACACCACACTACCTCTGCCATTGACAAAGCAGACAGTCGTACCGCGAAACGCGCGTCGGGCACATTTCTTTTCTACCACTGCTTCTCCATCCCTGGTAAGCAATTTGATTACTGCACTGCTCAAGCATCCATTTCTTGCACCTGCCTTGTTTACTATTTGGCCACCCTTTGCATTGTGCTCCTTTGATATATTTTGGGCCACTGTGCCCTAGTGTACTGATTGCTAAATGCTTCTTTACTAACTATTCACACACCTGTGAAACACTTCAGGCCATTTGGGAACATTGCAATAATGGGAGACTGGGTTTATAAATGGTTTTGACATGGTGTTCATTATGTATACCACTTAGAGTTAGGATATCAATATCGATATCTGCCCCTGTTAACAACCCTGTCACAGGGGTATATACAGCTGTATGTATCTTGTCTTGCTTCCACCTTGTGTACTGTTTTAACAAACCCTCTCTCTTATTATAACTTAATAAATTAATTTGTACATTTATACCAGGTTGTCTGTGTTTTACAACTTGTAACTTACATGTATGCCTTTGAATTATGGACTTTTTGTGTTAAGTTGATGCTTTCTGACTTCTTCTGGTGATCAGACTAGATCATTGTACCTTACAAAATGTTAATACATTTAAAAATTAAATGTTCATCTTATTAGAAAATGCATTGAAACCCTGCAAATCCCAATCCTTTGGTAGTATACTCCAGCACTTCATAGCTTTTACTGTAATATAGCGTTTGCATGGATGATGGAAAAAACATTGCCTGCAATTTGAGATATGTATGTGTAGAGATAAAGCAATCATCAATCGTGGAATCTTTCCCCAGCTTTCAAACCAATTACAACAAAAACAATTCTGATTAATGGTGTCAGAATTCCTGTTGTCGTTTGACCACTAGTGGCTGCTATTGTTCACCTTAATAATTGTGCTGCAATCCCACTCCTTAACACTGGAGGCTGCTGTTGTGTTCTACAATTGCCCCTTACTAAGATGGCAGATTCTGAGCCTGCAGAATCCATCTTGTTTCCTGTTTGGGCTTACTTAAACCCACATGGATCTCTCACTCATTGATTGAGTATAGTGTCTAGCTGTTACCCTAGTTCCAGTCTCCAGCTCCAGGATTGTCTTACCCAGACTGTTCACACTTATCTACGGATTGTTTTCCTACAGCTCCTTTGTTTTAACCAAGAACATCAGTAACCGCTTGCTGTTCCTACTCGGTCTCCTTTGGCCACTGATTTCCAGCGGTACTACGCCATTATCGTAACAAATGGAGGACTAGATACTATCAGCATTTAAGTAGCACTCAAGCTAAAATTTGCTTATATTGTTTACTCACTTGCGATATTTTATTTTATTAATTTGTTTCATCTAATCTTAGCTGCGTCCCTACAGTTTAACTTTTTTTCACAGACAGTTGGGGTCATGTGATTTCCAGTCTGACTCACAGTCAAGTGCATACTCTCCTGTGAGACAGAAAGTTAATTTTGGACTTTCTGTGAACTACAGGGTGACATCACCTTCAAATCTTTTTCGGTGTCTATCGACCCATTCCATAACCACCACGGTCCACTCTCTTCTTTCCTCTGTCAATTTTCCAACACAACTGAAGGGATCTCTCTATGTTCTCCTATACAACTGAATATATAACTTCTACCTTAATTAAATAAAAGATTAGTGATACAATGGGTGAGCCAATACAATGATTAACTGCATTGGTATATTTACACATTTTATCTATACCTGTTTCTATAAGTGCTGTATGCAGAATGTCTAGTTTATTTTTATGATCTTCAACCTTACACTGCAAAATGCTGACAGGTAGAAACTTATCACCAGCAGGAGGCAAGAGAGACAGGCAGAATCTGCATCCCATAAAATACACTTAGAAGATTCTGCTGTAAGTGTCAGGGTACAGTAAATCTATATCACTCATTTGTCACTAGGTTTAAACAGGAGGAAGAGCATTGTGATGAGTCTCTGTCTTCCTACAAAGCCTGAAACATCATTATAAATGTAGACAAAAAGTAGTAGTTCTTTTCATTAAAGTACAGTTTCATGGTTAGCCTCTAGAAATATTTCATTAAGCTTGATACAGATACACAAAATACATAAAATTCATATATAGAATAATTATTTCCATTTAGAATAATACACAAAGAAAAATTGAAAATTATAGGGCAATCTGTTACATATCACATCCTTTACTCTTCATTTTAGCGTATATTTAAAGTGAAATGATAATTTCAAATTAATTTCTCTGTTTCTGCCTCTGTCCCTCTCTAGCTTCTACCTTATCATCTAATTCCAACACTATTTACAGAACTTGATAAACCGCAAATATCGTCCCTTGCCTTACTAATCTAAAATTTTGCCAAGAAACAAATACATTAATAAACAAAGTCTTACAAAGTTTCATATTTTCACTTGTACTAATGATTTTTTTTTAAATGAAACAATGTTTACCCCTAAAAGAAATTAATAAATTTTATTAAAAATAATAATTTGCAAATTAAATTCTGCAATTGTCAACTATATAAAAGAATATCAAGTGAAACGTAATGAAATATAATTAAGCAATAATGTTATAAAGCCCTATAAAACATTTTCATATACACATATATGTATATATTGTGTGTGTGTGTATATATATATATATATATATATATATATATATATGTATATATATATATATATATATATATATACATACACACACACACTCGGCACGATCACATTTTTGTAAATACTTGAATATATCTTTTCATGGGATAGCATTGAAGATATGACACTTTGATACAATGTAAAGTAGTCAGCGTACAGCTTGTATAACAGTGTAAATTTGGGGTGCCCTCTAAAAAACTCAACACACTGCCATTAATTTATAAGCCGTTGGCAAAAAAAAGTGAGTGCACCCCTCAGTGAAAATGGCCAAATTGTGCCCAATTAGCCATTTTCCTTCCCGGTGTCATGTGACTCAGTGTTACAAGTTCTCAGGTGAGAATTAGGAGCAAATATGTTAAATTTGGTGTTATCGTTCTCACACTCTCTCATACTGGTCACTAGTAGTGTTGAGCGAGTATGTTCTATTAACCCTTTCGCCGAGTATGCTCAGGCCAAGCTCCGAGTATTTACAGCTGCTCGGTGATAAGGTTAAATCACTCCCGTGTGCATGATTTGCAACTGTTTGACAGCTTTAATACATGTGAGGAATGTCTATTTCTTACACATTCCTCACATGTGATAAAGCTGTCAAACAGCACACGGGAGCGATTTAACCTTATCACCGAGCAACTGTAAATACTCGGAACTCGGCCTGAGCATACTTGGACAGAACATACTCGCTTAACCCTAGTCACTAGAAATTCAACATGACACCTCTTGGCAAAGAACTCTCTGAGGATCTGAAAAAAATAATTTTTGCTCTACATAAAGATGGCCTAGGCTATAAGAATAATGCCAACACTCTGAACTGAGCTGCAGCATGGTGGTCAAGACCATATAGCAGTTTAACAAGGCAGGTCCCACTCAGAACAGGCCTCGCCATGGTTGATCAAAGAAGTTGAGTGCATGTGCTCAGCATCATATCCAGAGGTATCCATATCCATATCCAGCACTCATATGTCTCAGACATATGAGTGCTGCCAGCATTGCTGCAGAGGTTACAGGGGTGGGAGGTCAGCCTGTTAGTGCTCAGATCATATGCTGCACACTGCATGAAATTGGTCTGCATGGCTGTCGTCCCAAAACTAAACCTCTTCTAAAGATGATCTACAAGACAGCCCACAAGCAGTTTACTGTAGACAAGCAGACTAAGGATATGAATTACTGGAACCATATCCTGTGGCCTGATGAGACCAAGATAAACTTATTTGGTTCAGATGGTGTCAAGAGTCTGTGGCAGCAAGCAGGTGAATAGTACTTAGAAAAATGTGTCTTGCCTACAGTCAAGAATGTCAAGCATAGTGGTGGGAATGTCATAGTTTGGGGCTGCATGAGTGCTGCTGGCTGTGGGGAGCTACAGTTTATTGAGGGAACCATGAATGCCAACATGTATAGTGACATACTGAAGCAGGGCATGATCCCCTACTTTCGGAAACTGGGCTGCAGGGCAGTATTTCAACATGATAGCGACCCCAAATGACCACTGCCCTGCTTAAGAACTGAGGGTAAAGGTGCTGGACTAACAAGGCATCTCTCCATACCCAAACCCTATTGAGTATCTGTGGGGCATCCTCAAATGGAAGGTGAGGAGCGCAAGGTCTCTAACATCCACCAGTTCAGTGATGTTGTCATGGAGAACTGTCGTGGCAACCTGTGAATCTCTAGTGAACTCCATGCCCAAGAGGGTTAAAGCAGTGCTTGAAAATAATGGTGGCCACACAAAATATTGACACTTTGGTCACAATTTGGACATTTTCACTTAGGGGTGTACTCATTTTTGTTGAGAGTGGTTTAGGCATTAATGGCTGTGTGTTATTTAGCGGGCACACCAAATTTATATTGTTATACTAGATGTACACTGACTACTGTACATTGTATAAAAGTGTCATATCTTCAGTGTTGTCCCATGTAAAGATATAATAACATATTTACAAAAACGTGAGGCGTGTACTCACTTTTGTGAGATACTGTATATATTTACTGTCATTGACATTTTTAATGTTCAATTAGTGATTTGTATTAAATATATTTTGCATAAGCGAGCTAAGGTTTAAAATATATATACAATGAGATATTTTGTTACATACATTCTACTATAGGTAAGTTATACTTCCTGTATTTTTTCCAAGGTGCCCTAGCTTACTATTCAGTGTCAAAGTCGCAGTTCCTCCAAGTTGTCTTCACTGTTCAATGTTTTACAGTCCTTTTCTTAGAGTTTCACACTGTTCGTTCAATTGCTCGGTGTGTCTGTGTTTCAACTTTTCCCTCATTGAGTATACAATTAAATATTGATGACAGCAAACCTCTTTCCTCTTGTATCAGTCTCCTATCCAAACCAATGCATTATCTATTTACCTTAGTAATATCTCCAACCAACTCCCAACGGCATAAGAGCATATTTCATGTATCTAGTTCTTTAGATGTTCTACAGTCTACCTTTGAAACTTTCCCCATGTCAATGTCCACTAAGCATTTTTCTTACCATTAAAAATCCTCTTAAATCTCATCTGATTAATAATACATTGCCAGAACCAAGGATTAGTGGTGCACAAGTCTACCATATTAATATTTAGCTGCAGACTTTATAAATACCAAAATGAAGTTAACGTATTCTACAACAAATTTCTGTTGGTAATCTTTATCAGTCAGAATCTAATTACTTTATTTACAAAATGTAACTAGATTAAGAGATGGTTGATTATTTACTTATATGATGGTAGTGTTTCCAGTCTCCATGCTAAAGTATTTAAGAGCCACCAAAATAGACGAGCTGTACAGAAGTGTTCACCTAGATGTAAGCTACAATGTATACCTTGTTAACTCACTCCAACCTCTCAAATGAACCTATTTGTAATCTGAAATAAAAAAATATATTCTCTTGCATGCAAGAATCTAGTGAAATCAATCTCCTCCTAGAATTCCTTTAAGTAGTAGGGGTCATAACTAGTGAACATAGCTCGTTATTCGCTCTAGCATCAGGGTGCTCGAGATGCTTGTTACTCATCGAGTATTTTTGAATTCTCGCTCGCAAGCTAGAATCCCCGCCCTGCATGTTTGGCGCTTGTTAGCCAATAAACATGCGGGCATTGCATGCCAGTCACGGTAATACATAGTAGCATAGGTTGAATAAAGAACTAGTTTATAAACAGCAGCCAACGTGTCAAATAACCAAAAAAACGGGCTAGAATCCCGGATAACCGGGCCTTACCCAGACAGCCTACTCACAGTATATATAAAACCAAACAGAGACTAGGAGTATAAATGGCTTACAAAAGAAGATTGTTTATTAATAGATAAATATACAGTACAAAAATACATTTTAAATATAATAAATGTAGGAGAAAGGGAAAAAAAGTGCAAAGTGCCTAAACCAAGGTCCCCAAAAGTTCACTGCATCCCATCCCAAATGCTGAGGACGTTGCGGCCATCAAAATTTCAAGCCACACTCACCACTGCAGTAGTGGCCCTAATGGATGTGGGAAAACCCCACTTGCCAGGTAGGAAACAGTATATACTTACCGCAAAGTGGATTGGAACGCAGGGAAGGGGGGAAGCCTCAGGGTAGCAGATGCACGTTTTGCTGTCACAGGACAGATTTCTCAAGAGGAAGTGTTGAATAAAGAACTAGGTCCATCAAGTTCAACCTTTCTCCACCAATTGTACTCTGTACACTAACACTACACTAACTTACTAACTTTCTGGGACTAGGCCTTACAAATGTATTATTATTACTATTTGTATTTGCTGCACTATTACAATTAAAAATGTATAATTTTTTTAATTAGTTTTATCTTTTGTATTACTCTTGTGATTCTAATAATGGTATTACTAAAATTCCTATATCTAAATCTGTTGATCCAGAAAAAGGCAAAAACTCCAGGACACATTCAGCCAATTTGCGTCACTGGGAAAAATTCCTTCTTAACCCCGAGAAAAGGCGATCAGTCCTAAAACACTGGATCAAACCTAATTATAATACTAGTTATGTAATTACTATTACCATACTAAATGTACTACTATAGGTGTAATATTTTGTCTAATTTAACTGTAACCAACAATGTTATGTGTATTGAGGAAGTCATCCAGCCCTATTTTGAAATCTGTTATGGTGTCAACCATTACTATCTCTTGCGGTAGGGCATTCCCCAGTCTGACTACTCTGACTGTAAAGAACCCTTTCCTGTTTAGGTGCCCGAATCACTTTTCTTCCACCCGTAATAAGTTCCCCCTTGTCCTTAGTATGGACATGTTGGTAGTGGCATTACTGTGATTGCCTAGCCGCATAGCGTCATCAAGTCTATATAAGACCAGGGATGCTATGCTTGGCACAGTGTACCAACGTAAACAGGCAAAGCAGTGAGAGGTGCTGCTGAACTAGGGACAGAGTTTCAGCTGCGTATAGGCAGTGATTAGATACCATTTATATTTCTTTCAACTACAGCAACAGCCCTTATTAGGGCTAATTATAATCAATATTAATACTTCTGCTAGCAGCACTTAGGGAGAGATTGTGCCGAAGGAATAGTGTAGGACAGGATAGGGTTAATTGCACATCTTTTCTGCTGCAACTCAAACCAAAAGCCTTTCTCAGGGATAATAATATTCTTTTTGCTCTTAATCGTGCTGCGAAAGTCGTGCGTCAAAAGCACACAGTCAGACTTGGTTGGTAGCAATAGCATCACTATATAGCGCAAGCAGTAAAACAAGTCCATCTGAGGCATGTAAAATTTCCTGCGAAACTAATCCTGCAAAGTTTTCTCAGCAGAGAAATATTATAAGCTATTTATACTGCACCAGTTGTGCATCAAAAGCATACAGCCAGACTTGGTTGGTTAGCAATAGCATCACTATATTGCTACTGTAGTGAAATAAGTCCATCTGAGGTGGCCAAATTCTCCCACGATACTAATCATGCAAAGATTTTTCAGCAGGGAAATATTATACACTATTAATACTGCGCTGGTTGCGCATCAAAAGCATACAACCAGACTTGGTAGGTTAGCAATACCATCGCTTTATTGCTACTGCAGTGTAACAAGTCCATCTGAGGTTGGCAAATTTTCCTGCGATACTAATCCTTCAAAGTTTTTTCAGCAGTGAAATATTATGCGCCATTTATACTTCACCAGTTATGCGTCAAAAGCTTACAGCCAGACTTGGGTGGTTAGCAATAGCATCACTATATTGCTACTGTAGTGTAACAAGTCCATCTGAGGTGGGCACATTTTCTTGCAATACTAATCCTGCAAAGTTTCCTCAACAGGGATATATCATAAGTAATTCAAAATCGGCAAAGTGCATGGTAAGGGACAGGGAAGTGGACGTGATACTGATGGTGAGCGCAGAGACCAAGATCATGGGCAAGGTGAAACTGTACCTGTTGCGGGAGCACAACAAACGCACACATAACGTCGACCTAGCTTCCTGTCCCACTTTGTAGGGGGGGCACGGAACACCACTCTTGAAGCCAGAGCTGTGTGAAAAGGTTGTTGGTTGGACAGCAGATAATGCTTCCAGTCTTCCACACAGTCCAGTCTCAGTAGCCGTGATTCTGGACCACATAATCCTCACCCTGATTCTCCTTCCTCCCACCATGTCGAGTGCCCGGAGACAAGTGACCCCACACTTGGACACTCCGAAGAATTGTTATCATTTCCATTTATAGATTCTGGTCTCTCGCCCTGCTCATTTCAAGCGGGACACGTGGAGATTGCAAGTAGCAATGCCCAAATATTTGAAAAGCCATGGTAACAAGAAGGCGACCGTGGGAAACTGCAATTACTGTCGCAAGAGGTGGATGATGATGGAACACAACTGCCAACAAGTGATGTTGTTAAGTCAGCAAGACAGGAGGAGGACCAGGGTGCAGAAATGAAAGACGAGGTGGTGGATTATGAAGTCACAGACCCAACCTGGGAAGGTGACATGCAGAGCGAGGACAGCAGTGCAGGGGGAAAGGGATCCACAGCACCACAAAAGGCAGGAAGAGGCAGTGGGGTGACACAAGCTGGGCAACTGTTCCCCAGAGCACCATCAATGGGGAAGTTGCCAGGCCAAGGGTTAAGTGTTCCCGAATCTGGTTCTTTTTTAAAGGCAGTCCAGATAACCCAAAAAATGACATTTGCAACATCTGCCATGTCAGCATCAGCAGGGGCAGCACAACTACCAGCCTGATCACCACTAGCATGCTCAGGCACATGACAGCAAAGCACCTGACTAGTTGGGCAGAACACCAGGGTCCAGAAACAATGTCTGCGGGTGACACCACTGCCTCTATGTGCATGACAATCCTCTGTCCATGATGCAGGCAAAGATGCCTCCCATCCTGCATTTGTTATTGCACTCTTGCAACCACCATCAGTAACCATGCCGTTGAACCAGCAAAGCATTCAGTTGTCCCTTCCCCAGTCCTTGGAACACAAGCGTAAATACGCAGCCACCCACAGGCCACAATATTAACGCTACCGACACTGAGGATTGCGGGACCTGGTTCAATCAAGGTTTCCCCCACCTTCTAAAGCAGTTCTTGCACCTCCTGCTTCTCCTCACCCTCCATCCCTTAGACGTCAACAAAAGTCGCAAGCTGGAAGCACTGCAGCACTGCTTCGGCCAAGCGGCAACAGGCTCTGCTGAAGCTAATCTGCTTAGGTGACAAACTGCACATCACCGCAGAGTTGTTGAAAGGTCTAACAGACCAGGCTGATCTGTGTCTGTTGCCTCTGAATCTACAACCAGGTATGCTCTTGTGTGACAATGGCCATAACCTGGTGTTGGCTCCGAAGCTTGGCAACCACGCACACGTACCATGCCTGGCCCACATGCTCAACTTAATAGCTCAGTGGTTTCTCAAAACCTGCCTAGATCTGCCTAAGGTACTTGTGAAAGTACGCCGTGCGTGTGCCCAGTTATTCAAGGCAGCTACAGCTTCTGCCGCCATGGCAGTGTTGCAGCAGCATTTGCAACTTCCAGCTCACCGACTGGTGTGTGATGTCAGCACACGTTGGAACTCAATGTTACATATGTTGGCAAGGGTTTGTGAGCAGCAGAGGGCAGTAGTTGAATACCAGCTGCAACATGACAGTCGGTGATTTGGCCAGTCGCAGCATATAAGAACTGATGAGTGAACTTATCGGAAAACGTTCGCCCATCTCAAAGTCGAAACGAACGTTGCACATTCGGATTCGTGTTTGGATCCCGAGCGCTTTTGCTCAAAATTGGCAAAATTCAGTCAAAGTGCGGTAATGGATCACGTTTCCACTAATGCTTTTTTTTAGGATTTTGGCTAGGATAGTGGTGTGGTAAAATGAGCAGGGGGATGTGATTGATGAGAGGAGGGGGTGGTGAGGGGTCAGAGGAGCGGCAGACTGTTATTCTTAATTTTTTATTCTTATTTTTTTTAACTTAATGTGTGGAGATTCTGGCAGCCAATTAGGACATAGAAACCATCTACAGAGTTTAGACACAAGGTCTTGTGTCATTGGCTACAAAAGTCACATGTCCCTCTCCATATAAAGAGCGGACATGTTGTTTTGGCGCCATTTTGTCAGTGTAACAGCGCAGAGAGGCTGCTCCTGCTACTGCTACTGGATAGTGAAATAGTTAGCTAGGCGGTTTATTGTCAATCAGCTGGTTCAGATAGATAGGATCCAGTGTGACTGTGAAATCGACCTTCCAGCAGATCAATCCTTTTTGCTAATTGTGTGGTCCAGAGACACCAAGGCCACATTTCAGCATATAACTCTTTTGTGCCGATAATATTGTGCTCCAGGCTGGACTCCACATTTGAAATTCGAAATACTTTGTGGTAATAATGTGGTCCTGAAACAAGGCCACATTTGTGCATAGAAATATTTTGTTCTGGTAATATTTTTGGCCAGGCAGGAGTTCATATGTGAAAATCTAAACTCTTTCTGCAACTAGCATGGTCCTGAAATAAGGCCACATTTCAGCATATAACTCTTATGTGCTGCTAATATTGTGCTCCAGGCTGAGGTCCACATTTGAAACTCAAAATTCTTTGTGTTAATAGCATGTTCCTGAAACAAGTTCACATTTGTGTATAGAAATTTTTTGTGCTCGTAATATTTTTTGGCCAGGCAGGACTCCACAATTGAAAATCTAAATTCTTTCTGCTAATAGTATGGTCCTGAAACAAGGCCACTTTTGTGCATAGAAATATTTTGTGCTGGTAATATTTTTGGCCAGGCAGGAGTCCACATTTCAAAATCTAAATTCTTTCTGCTACGGGTGTGGTCCTGAAACAAAGGCACATTTGTGCATAGAAATATTTTGTTCTGGTAATATTTTTGGCAGGCACGAGTCCACATTTGAAAATCTAAATTCTTTCTGCTACCAACGTGGTCTTGAAGCAAGGCCACTAGTGATGAGGGAGGACTAAAATGCTCAGGTGCTCATTACTCGGGTCGAGCAAATCGTAATGCTCGGGTGCACGACCCGAGCAATGAGCTCAATGTAAGTCTTTGGGAAACTCAATCTTTTTCCCGGCGCCCCCCCGGAGGTCAGTAGGGGGCCTAAAAATTACCCAAATCGATGGGAACAGTGCTCAAATGTTATGGGAACAGCATCGGGAAGACCCCTGGAAGCATCTCTGACTCCCAGGTCACGGCTGTGAACAATGTTGTCAGAGTATTACGCCACTTTTACGGACTCACAATAAAACTTTTAAAAACGAAACCAAAATGGATTTTCCTGGGAAAAAAGTTAAGGAACCTTCTTTCTAGGGTAATGACTTGCATATAATAAAAATAAATAGCCCCGAAAAAAATTCTCCTGCACACTTTGGCCTATGTTCACATGTAGCGTTTTTGATGCATTTTTGCACTTTGGCATTGCTTTCAACAGTGAAAAATAATTTCACCAGTAAATGTCATTTTAACATTTTAATACCTTATCTGGTCATCTGGTATGTGATACATGATCAAATACATCCTGTTTCATTTATGAAGGAAGGACTCTGAAAGTCACAAAGCCTATTTTTATAGGGCCGTCAGACGGCCCTTACTATTGTTAAAGGGGCAGCAGTTGGCCCTCACTATTGTTAGAGGGCCATCAGCTGGCTATGCTTTGTTGCTCCCATTATTAAGGAGCGAGTTCCCTATATTGTTATTGCATATGCATATGCAGTAACTGCAAGGCCTTCCCAAAATTTGGAAAACCCCAATACACCTTTGAAGACACATAGAGGGCATGATTTTAAAAAAAATCCCATTATTAAGGAGAGGGTCTCCTATAGTGGTAATGCCAATGTAGTGACTGTAAGGCCTGCCCAAAATTTGGAAAAACCCCAATACACCTTTAAAGACACATAGAGGGCCTGATTTTAAAAAAAATATGCAAAGCATTTGGCCCGGCAAATGTTGAAAACCAACACATAAAGGGGTAAAACAATGTCAAACACAATTTTCATCCTTATAGCTGACAACCATTTGCTTCCAGTTTAATAAAATCACCAGGAAAATGGCATCACAACAGCCAGACAGAAGTAATCTCACTTTTAAAAAAAAATGTAAAACTTTTGGTCGCCACTGTATTTGCTTGGCAGTGTGTCTATAAAATGCCGCCAACTTTCAGTGACACACAATCTTTGAATTCAGAATTTGGTTTTATTCAAACAATTAGTAATAAGGTGTTTCCAACGTCCCTCCTTGCTTACATTATGTGAAAAAAATGCAGTTATTAATGTGATGTTACTTCAGTGTCTCACAGATCTATTATTTCAGCAACTGAGTTACTATGCAGCTCCAGGAGTTTCCTTGGAATCTTTGCATTATTATTCAGACTGAGACTATCACTCTCATTTTCTATCTGTTACATCAGCTCTGAAGTAGTACACTATAATTGCATTATGCCTGTCAAGGATAATAACTGGGTGGGTCACACAGATTGCACCAATGTTACCACTTGCAACAGATGACACCGGAGAGATCCCACATATCTCACTGCTGCCACCAGTTGTCAAAGATAACAGCCAGTGGGCGCACAGATCTCACTGCTGCCACCAGTTTTTCAGGGGAACACAACTTTGCTGCCTCTAATTGTCAATTGACTGAAGAGGGATGGATGAGGCCACAACTGCTTCCACTGCTAGGCTGAATATTGGGAAACTCACAGTGAGCATATGGTATATATAGCACCGATTCCAACCTATGGAATATATATACCCCGATAGGGACACTGCCAGATCCACAATAACCAAAAAAAGGAACCACTTCTGCTACCACAAAACATTCATACAGGCAGATTGGACACCTGTTACAGATAGCATATGGCTTAAGAGGTGCGGCTTACAGAGCAAGAGGAACAGAGCGATTTAATTTTATAAATTTAATTCAAAAGTTAGGTTCTGGCAGTGTTTATAAAAATATACAGTGGGTATGGAAAGTATTCAGACCCCTTTAAATTTTTCACTCTTTGTTTCATTGCAGCCATTTGGTAAATTATAAAAAGTTAATTTTTTTTTCTCATTAAATTACACTCTGCACCCCATCTTGGCTGAAAAAAAACAGAGTTGTTGAAATTTTTGCTAATTTATTAAAAAAGAAAAACTGAAGTATTCAGACCCTTTGCTCAGACAATCATATTTAAGTCACATGCTGTCCATTTCCTTGTGATCTTCCTTGAGATGGTTTTACTCCTTCATTGGAGTCTAGCTGTGTTTAATTAAACTGTTAGGACTTGATTTGGAAAGGCACACACCTGTCTATATAAGACCTCACAGCTCACAGTACATGTCAGACCAAATGAGAATCATGAGCTCAAATGAACTTCCCAAGGAGCTCAGAAAAGGAATTTTGGCAAGGCACAGATTTGGCCTAGGTTACAAAATAATTTCTGCATTACTCAAGGTTCCTAAGAGCAAAGTGGCCTCCATAATCCTTAAATGGAAGAAGTTTGGGACCACCAGAAGTCTTCCTAGACCTGGCCGTCCAGCCAAACTGAGCAATCGTGGGAGAAGAGCCTTGGTGAGAGAGGTAAAGAAGAACCCCAAGATCACTGGCTGAGCTCCAGAGATGCAGTAGTGAGATGGGAGAAAGTTCCACAAAGTCAACTATCACTTCAGCCCTCCACCAGTTGGGCCTTTATGGCAGAGTGGCCCAACGGAAGCCTCTCTTCAGTGCAAGACATATGTAAGCCCACATAGAGTTTGCTCAAAACCACACAAAGTACTCCCAGACTATGAGAAATAAGATTCTTTGGTCTGATGAGACGAAGATAGAACTTTTTGGTGATAATTCTAAGCTGTATATGTGGAGAAAACCAGGCACTGCTCATCACCTGCCCAATACAATCCCAACAGTGAAACATGGAGGTGGCAGCATCATGCTATGGGGGTGTTTTTCAACTGCAGGGACAGGACGACTGGTTGGAATTGAAGGAATCATGAATAGAGATGAGCGGTGTTCGACTAGAACTGTTCGCCAATCTCAAATTCGAGCTGTTTTGGGCGGTGTTCGAGTTGTTCGATGAACCCGAACGATTTGCAAAAAATTCGGCTGTTCGAGGTTATGTTCGATAACTGTTCGTGCACCAAAAGCGTGTCCTGCATGTCTGGTGCTATTTAGAGCACCAATCATGCAGGGATTGTCTGCCACTCACTGTAATGCCACAGCCATGGTGGTTGTGGCATTACAGTGATTGCCCAAATCGATGGGAACTGTCCTCACAGTGAAACACGAAAAGCCGGCAATTCAGCAGCGGCATACACCGGTACCCGACAATTTAGAACCGAAAGAATAGAGCTTCACACATAGATTAGATAGATATAAACATGTCAGCCACATATATACGAAGTACAGTGAAAGTGCTGCTTACTGTACTTGTCATTTAGCGTAAAGGATTTATCAAAAAAAAATAATAGTGTTTTCATGCACCGTCTCTTTAAAAAAGCCGGCCGGCAATTCAGCAGCGGTACCCGACAATTTAGAATAGAAGGAATAGAGAATCACACATAGAGTAGATAGATAGAAACATGTCAATCACATATATATGAAGTACAGTGACAGTGTTGATTACTGTACTTGTCATTTAGTGTAAAGGATTTATCAAAAAAAATAATAGTGTTTTCATGCACCGGCTCTTTAAAAAAGCCGGCCGGCAATTCAGCATCTGTACCCAACAATTTAGAATAGAAGGAATAGAGAATCACACATAGATTAGATAGATAGAAACATGTCAGTCACATATATATGAAGTACAGTGACAGTGTTGCTTACTGTACTTGTCATTTAGTGTAAAGGATTTATTAAAAAAAATAATAGTGTTTTCATGCACCGTCTCTTTAAGAAAGCCGGCCCGCAATTCAGCATCTGTACCCGACAATTTATAACAGACAGAATAGAGCTTCACACATAGATTAAATAGATAGAAACATGTCAGTCACATATATATGAAGTACAGTGATAGTGTTGGTTACTGTACTTGTCATTTAGTATTAAAATAATGGATTTATTATTAAAAAAATTGGCGTGGGGTTCCCCTTAATTTTAGGCTCTAGCGGAGGTTAAGCAGACAGCTGGGGCAGATGTTTGAAGCCTGGGAAGGGGGTAATACCCACGGAGCTTCCCAGGCTACTAATATCAGCCCCCAGATGAATACATAGCCTTTACTAGCTATTAAAATGGGGGACCCCCCCAAAAAAATGACGTGGGGTCCCCCCTAATTTAATAGCTAGCAAAGGCTAGGCAGACAGCTGGGGGCTGATATTAATAGCCCAGGAAGGGAGCCATGAATATTGGCCCCCTCCCAGGCTAGAAACACCAGCCGTCAGCCGCCCCAGAAATGGCGCATTCATAGGATGCGCCAATTCTGGCACTTAGCCTCGCTCTTCCACGCTGCTCTGGTGCGGTGGCAGGGGGTAATAGGGCTGGGGTTGATGTCAGCTTATAATGCCAGCTGACATCAAGCCCAGGTTAGTAATGGAGAGGCGTCTATAAGACACCCCATTACTAACCCCATAGTCAAAGTTAAAAAAAACACAAACACCCAGAATAAAGTCCTTTAATTGAAATAAAGACACAATTCTTTATTGTTCTAAATTAAACCATACTTACCATCACGCCCATTCCAGCTGTAGCCAACGATCTCCTGTAATAAAAATAAAATAATAAAGCAACATCATCCTTACCTTTCCATGGTTCCCACGACAGCTTCAGCTCTGCTACATCGAGATGACAGGCTGGACCGCAGCAGAACGCCGCCATCCAGCCTGTCATCCCGCAGACACTGAGAAGAGCAGGCTTGCTTGCGCTCCACATTGTCTCTCTGTGACGGCATAAAGATGAGCCGAGGTCATGTCCAATGAACTCGGCTCACCTCATGCACGTCACTTACAGCGTGGGAGAATTCTCACGCTGAAACGCTGAGTGCAGGAGAATTTTCCCACGCTGTCAGTGAGGTGCATGAGGTGAGCTGAGTTCATTGGACATGAGCTCACCTCATGCACGTCACTGACAGCGTGGGAGAATTCTCCTGCACTCAGCACTTCAGCGTGAGAATTTTCCCACGCTGTCAGTGACGTGCATGAGGTGAGCCGAGTTCATTGGACATGACCTCGGCTCATCTTTATGCCGTCACAGAGAGACAATGTGGAGCGCAAGCAAGCCTGCTCTTCTCAGTGTCTGCGGGATGACAGGCTGGATGGCGGCGTTCTGCTGCGGTCCAGCCTGTCATCTCGATGTAGCAGAGCTGAAGCTGTCGTGGGAACCATGGAAAGGTAAGGATGAGGTTGCTTTATTATTTTATTTTTATTACAGGAGATCGTTGGCTTCAGCTGGAATGGGCGTGACGGTAAGTATGGTTTAATTTAGAACAATAAAGAATTGTGTCTTTATTTCAATTAAAGAACTTTATTCTGGGTGTTGTGTTTTTTTTAAATACTTTACTAGAAATTCATGGCGGTCATGTCTAATACTGGCGTGACCCCATGAATTTTGGGCTTGGGACCAGCTGATAATACCAAGCTGGCCCTAACCCCTTTATTACCCAGTGAGCCACCGCACCAGGGCCCTGGATGAGTTGGGTACAGCGCCAGAAGATGGCGCTTCTATGAACGCGCCATTTTCCGGGGTGGCTGCGGACTGCAATTTGCAGCGGGGGGGGCCCAGAAAGCTTGGGCCTCCCTGCGCTGCAGATTCCAGCCCCCAGCTGCCTAGTTGTACCTGGCTGGACACAAAAATAGGGCGAAGCCCCACGTATTTTTTTTTTAATTATTTCATGAAATTCATGAAATAATTAAGAAAAAAAGGCCTTCCCTATATTGTTGTGTCCGGCCAGGTACAAATAGTCAGCTGGTAGTTGGGGGCAGCCCGTTCCTGCCTGCTGTACCTGGCTGGACACAAATATAGTGCGAAGCCCCACTTCAATTTTTTTTAATTATTTCAGGAAATTCATGAAATAATTAAAAAAAAATTGACGTGGGGCTTCGCACTATATTTGTGTCCAGTCAGGTGCAGCAGGCAGGAACGGGCTGCCCCCAACCACCAGCTGCCTATTTGTACCTGGCCGGACACAACAATATAGGGAAGCCCATTTTTTCTTAATTATTTCATGAAATAATTTAAAGAAAATTGACGTGGGGCTTCGCCCTGTTTTTGTGTCCAGCCAGGTACAACTATGCAGCTGGGGGCTGGAATCCGCAGCGCAGGGAGGCCCAAGCTTTCTGGGCCACCCCCGCTGCAAATTGCAGTCCGCAGCCACCCCGGAAAATGGCGCGTTCATAGAAGCGCCATCTTCTGGCGCTGTACCCAACTCATCCAGGGCCCTGATGCGGTGGCTCACTGGGTAATAAAGGGGTTAGGGCCAGCTTGGCATTATCAGCTGGCCCTAAGCCCAAAATTCATGGGGTCACGCCAATATTAGACATGACCACCATGAATTTCTAGTAAAGTATTTAAAAAAAACACAACACCCAGAAAAAAGTCCTTTAATTGAAATAAACACACAATTCTTTATTGTTCTAAATTAAACCACACTTACCGTCACGCCCATTCCAGCTGAAGCCAACGATCTCCTGAAATAAAAGAAAAATAATAAAGCAACATCATCCTTACCTTTCCATGGTTCCCATGACAGCTTCAGCTCAGCTACATCGAGATGACAGGCTGGACCGCAGCAGAACGCTGCCATCCAGCCTGTCATCCCGCAGACACTGAGAAGCGCAGGCTTGCTTGCGCTCCACAGTGTCTCTCTGTGAGGGCATCCAGATGAGCCGAGTTAATGTCCAATGAACTCGGCTCACCTCATGCACGTCACTGACAGCGTGGGAAAATTCTCCTGCACTCAGCGCTTCAGCGTGGGAGAATTCTCACACTGAAGCGCTGAGTGCAGGAGAATTCTCCCACGCTGTCAGTGACGTGCAGGAGGTGAGCTGAGTTCATTGGACATGAGCTCACCTTATGCACCTCACTGACAGCGTGGGAAAATTCTCCTGCACTCAGCGCTTCAGCGTGGGAGAATTCTCACGCTGAAGCGCTGAGTGCAGGAGAATTCTCCCACTGTCAGTGACGTGCAGGAGGTGAGCTGAGTTCATTGGACATGAGCTCACCTTATGCACGTCACTGACAGCGTGGGAGAATTCTCCTGCACTCAGCGCTTCAGCGTGAGAATTTTCCCACGCTGTCAGTGACGTGCATGAGGTGCGCCGAGTTCATTGGACATGAACTCGTCTCATCTTTATGCCGTCACAGCCAGACACTGCAGAGCGCAAGCATGCCTGCGCTTCTCAGTGTCTGCGGGATGACAGGCTGGATGGCAGCGTTCTGCTGCGGTCCAGCTTGTCATCTCGATGTAGCAGAGCTGAAGCTGTCGTGGGAACCATGGAAAGGTAAGGATGATGTTGCTTTATTATTTTTCTTTTATTGCAGGAGATCGTTGGCTTCAGCTGGAATGGGCGTGATGGTAAGTATGGTTTAATTTAGAACAATAAAGGATTGTGTCTTTATTTCAATTAAAGGACTTTATTCTGGGTGTTTGTGTTTTCTTTTAACTTTGACTATGGGGTTAGTAATGGGGGTGTCTTATAGACGCCTCTCCATTACTAACCTGGGCTTGATGTCAGCTGGCATTATAAGCTGACATCAACCCCAGCCCTATTACCCCCTGCCACCGCTACAGGGCAGCGTGGAAGAGCGAGGCTAAGTGCCAGAATTGGCGCATCCTATGAATGTGCCATTTCTGGGGCAGCTGACGGCTGGTGTTTCTAGCCTGGGAGGGGGCCAATATTCATGGCTCCCTTCCTGGGCTATTAATATCAGCCCCCAGCTGTCTGCCTAGCCTTTGCTAGCTATTAAATTAGGGGGGACCCCACGTCATTTTTTTGGGGGGGTCCCCCATTTTAATAGCTAGTAAAGGCTATGTATTCAGCTGGGGGCTCATATTAGTATCCTGGGAAGCTCCGTGGGTATTACCCCCTTCCCAGGCTTCAAACATCTACCCCAGCTGTCTGCTTAACCTCCACTAGAGACTAAAATTAAGGGGAACCCCACGCCAATTTTTTTTAATAATAAATCCTTTATTTTAATACTAAATGACAAGTACAGTAACCAACACTATCACTGTACTTCATATATATGTGACTGACATGTTTCTATCTATCTAATCTATGTGTGAAGCTCTATTCTGTCTGTTATAAATTGTCGGGTACAGATGCTGAATTGCCGGCCGGCTTTTTTAAAGAGACGGTGCATGAAAACACTATTATTTTTTTTAATAAATCCTTTACACTAAATGACAAGTACAGTAAGCAACATTGTCACTGTACTTCATATATATGTGACTGACATGTTTCTATCTATCTAATCTATGTGTGAAGCTCTATTCTGTCTGTTATAAATTGTCGGGTACAGATGCTGAATTGCCGGCCGGCTTTTTTAAAGAGACGGTTCATGAAAACACTATTATTTTTTTTAATAAATCCTTTACACTAAATGACAAGTACAGTAAGCAACATTGTCACTGTACTTCATATATATGTGACTGACATGTTTCTATCTATCTAATCTATGTGTGAAGCTCTATTCTGTCTGTTATAAATTGTCGGGTACAGATGCTGAATTGCCGGCCGGCTTTTTTAAAGAGACAGTGCATGAAAACACTATTATATTTTTTAATAAATCCTTTACACTAAATGACAAGTACAGTAAGCAACACTGTCACTGTACTTCATATATATGTGACTGACATGTTTCTATCTATCTAATCTATGTGTGAGGCTCTATTCCTTCTTGTCTAAATTGTCGGGTAACGGTGTATGCCGCTGCTGAATTGCCGGCCGGCTTTTTTAAAGAAAGCGTCTTCTGAGCAGTTTGTCAGCTTTTGGACACCTTTGAAGGTGTTTTCTATGTGTTTCTATCTGTTTTTGTTTGCCTGCCATTGGTTTTAACGGTGTTCGACGGTGTTCTAAGGTGTTCGACGAACAGTTCGACGAACAGTTCCTCGAACATCCCGGTGTTCGACGAACCGAACCGAACCCGAACACTACGGGGGTGGCTCAACACTAATCATGAAACCAGCCAAATACAGAGATATCCTGGATGAAAACCTCTTCCAGAGTGCTCTAAACCTCAGACTTGGTCAAAGGTTCACCTTCCAACAAGACAATTACCATAAGCACACAGCTAAAATAACAAAGAAGTGGCTTCAGAACAACTCTGTGACCATTCTTGACTGGCCCAGCCAGAGCCCTGACCTAAACCCAATTGAGCATCTCTGAAGAGACCTGAAAATGGCTGTCCACCAACGTTCACCATCCAATCTGACGGAACTGAAGAGGATCTGCAAGGAAGAATGTCAGAAGATCCCCAAATCCAGGTGTGAAAAACTTGTTGCATCAGTCCCAAGAAGATTCAAGGCTGTACTAGCTCAAAAGGGTGCTTCTACTCAATACTGAGCAAAGGGTCTGAATACTTATGACCTTGTGATATTTCAGTTTTTCTTTTTTAATAAATTTGTAAAAATGTCTACATTTCTGTTTTTTTTTCAGTCAAGATGGGGTGCAGAGTGTACATTAATGAGAAAAAAAATGAACTTAGAATTTACCAAATGGCTGCAATGAAACAAAGAGTGAAAAATTTAAAGGGGTCTGAATACTTTCCGTACCCACTGTACAAAGATGTTACAAAATGGGAACAAAACAATACGGTATATACAATGACATGAGATAAAAATGAATAGCAAAAGAAAATGACTATACCTGATGTCATGAAAATGCCTAAAAGTTTGGTGAAGGGATGCACTCTGATTAGGAAAATGGGACATTCTGACAGAGAACTTGTGTCTCCCAGAATGTTTGGGTCCCTGTCTTTGAAAGACAGAGACCCAAACTTTAATTTTTATTAGATCAATGCTATGCCCACATACCACTCCTTGATGAGTTCATGTTGAGGCTGATTGTAGGACATGCTAGGTCTTTCAGAATTTTATGAGACCCTCAACTTACAGGATATCTTCACCCCTAGAGGTCCCAAGCAATAGATATTGTTCTCATGTTTCCTATCATGATTTTATCTTTTTATAGAGATGAAATATGACATGTATAGCATCATCCATTGAACCAATTTTAAGTTGGAGGGGCTCTAATGGCCCTATATTGATGTGAATGAATGTGTGATGTTCGTCCCTTTGCTACAGCACCAAAAATATATCTCCCATAAATATCGGATTGGTGCAAATCCCAATATTCTTATCTAGACACTGGAAACAGAGTGTCTAGCTGCAATTGTCCAGTTTTTCTTTGAATAGAACAAGAGTTACATCTGAAGGTGTTAGATTTTCCACTTCTCTGCCTCTTGAATATTTGGATCTCAAACATTATGTCTTTTCCCCAGCAATTATCCCTGCTTTAATTGTCTGGTTAGTGCAGGAGGCCTCTACTTCAATAAAGATGAAAATTTTAGCCCTCTCTCTCTCATTTCCCTTGTTTTAATTAGTTCCTCTGTTCCTAGGTGTAATTAATATGCTCAATGGAGGTGGAAGTGTCAGCTGTCCTCCCTTCTCTGGACATGTCTTTATGGATTTTTTTTTTCTGACAATCCCTTTTCCTATCCCTATGCTGTGTGCCCTGAGCTCCTATCACTACACAGTATAAACATAAAATGATGTTCTTGAATTACCCCTATATTATATACTGGCTATGATAGTCACCCTCTTCCTTGATTAGCTGGGCTAAACCATGTGAACTTGATTGCTGCAGGGCATTATGGGGAAGCCCAAGCGGTCTCGCCTGACACCATTATCACGCTTATTGAGTCTTCACCAGTGTGTGAAATGGTGAAGGCTATTTTTTTATGATCTTTATGAATCAAATAAGCGGGTATTCAAATTCATGAGGTCCTGCAGATTTCAGATAATTCGACTCTAACTCAATCATCTGTAGATCAATCCGCTCATCTCTAATTAGAAGCAAATATAATTTAATGGAACCATCTATTAATCTATATTACTACTATGCTCATATACTACCAAAGTGGCAAAATATTACTGAACTAAGTGCAAAGCATGGCAGGTTCACCTTTAACATGACGATTTATAATGAATACCACAAAATATTACTGTTGTAAACCCCACATTCATTGGAGTCAAGAAGAATTTACAAAATATCAGCAAGCTTCCTGTTACATCATTTCATTTGCTGATTTGACTTCTCATCCTAGAATACTTTTTAGTACTTTTATCCATTGCAAATAATGTAACAGGTTTCAAAAAGGCCATGTAGTGTTCAGCAATTACAATAAACGACTGCAAATGCAGCTGAGCAGTTTTATGTCTGGATTAGAATTCCACAAGTGAATAGCAAATCACTCAAAGAAAATTTTTAAGGGGAAAATCTTTTCTTAGGCCTTAAATCTTCAGTGCATATTAAGTTATATACCTTATATTACAAATTCTTACTCTATATAATCTCTTAGTGTAATCACTTTTTCGATGTATGTGCCACCTGGGGAACATTGCAAAGACATTAGCTTATATTCATCATACTGCTCTCGCCAATTTACCATCATGAACAGTTCAATGAACAAAGATTCGCACCTACTTCTGCAGATAGAACCTGTGATTTTTGGTGTACAATATGACATATTAGTCTGCTTCCTTATATTTGCATGTGCAATTAAGTCAATCCTTTAAATCTTTGCTAGAAAATACAAATATTGTAAAGCAGAGTAGTATGTCATTTTTTCATTGATCACTATATACCAATGACAGTTGTCAAAGTACTTCAAGAGAATGTGCTACCACTTCTGAAATATCTGTTCAAGTTGTTTTCTCAATTAAAAGGCAATTCTGGAGCATCCTTTCCTACATGTTTGTTGCATAGTTCCTCTGTTATTCTTGCTAGGAATATACAGTTTAAATAACTTGACACCTTGGCATAACTATTCCACTTACTAAAGACATGTGTCTCATACATTGATACTATAAACACTGTTATCATCCAGATGTCAATTTATTCATACATTTTTAGGTGGAATTACAAAGGAACGGCACAATGCACAGTTCTAATAAGATACTCCAGTGGTAAGATAACATGGGAAATGTATTTATTTATTAAAACAGACATATCGGTAGAGCTAACAGGTTCTCTTTCAGAATTCCGAAAATGTATATTATCTTCTTTAATAACAAGAATAATTTAGAATAAAAACTATTACTAGATACCCTGCAGTAAGTAAATAAATAAATAGTAATACTTGTGAAAATAATAAGGTACTTAGTTGACATTTTTTTACAATCAAAAAAGGTTTTCAGCTTTGCTCCTTTATAACATTCAAACCTATTTATGAATTGCTTATTTATGAATAAAGTGAATTTCTAAATAGAAATGAAAACTTTACAGTACTTTTTAAAGGGGGTTGAGGTGACTCATTAATGTTACAGACTATTAAAATTCAGGTGGCTTTGTGTGGTTGCATGGCTTTTTTTGCGTTTTAATTAAAAAAAATGTTTAATAAGTACCTTATGTTTTGTAAGTCTATAGCAATAGTGGGACTCATATATTTATTAATTGCAGTTTGCTCACCCACACAGCACTGCACATCTTATGCCTGTGCAGTTGAAGCATGGGCCTGCGCAGGCGCACTTTGCTCCTTTACTGCCAGTTCACGTGCATTTCAGGACTTTGCTTTTCTGTTAGCAGGGCAATACAAAATGCGCATACGCAGTCCTGTCCTTCAAATGAGCAGGCTCGCAAGAATTGCAGCATAGTATGGTTGATGTAGGATGCGTCATCTACGTGAGTCAAGGCAGGAGTACATAATTGCGGGGATAGAGGAGGTGCCAGGCAAAGACCAATAATGCCAATCCAACTGGATCGCATCAATTAGTATATGAATTTATGTAATTTATGGATTATACACTGTGTGCCGAATTATTAGGCCAATGAGTATTTTGATCACATGATACTTTTTATACATGTTGTCCTACTCCAAGCTGCATAGGCTTGAAAGCCAACTACCAATTAAGTAAATCTGGTGATGTGCATCTCTGTAATGAGTAGGGGTGTTGACTAATGACATCAACACCCTATATAAGGTGTGCTTAACCACTTTGCGCCAGAGCCTGTTTTTGCCTTCGTGACCGGGCCAATTTTTTCAATTCTGACCACTGTCAGTTTATGAAGTAATTACTCTGGAACGCTTCAATGTATCCCCCTGATTCTGAGACTGTTTTTTCATGACATATTGTACTTCATGATAGTGGTAAAATTTCTTCGATATAACTTGCGTTTATTTGTGAAAAAATCGGAAATTTGGCGAAAATTTTGAAAATTTTGCAATTTTCAAACTTTGAATTTTCATGCCCTTAAATCAGAGAGATATGTCACACAAAATAGTTAATAAATAACATTTCCCACATGTCTACTTTACATCAGCACAATTTTGGAACCAAAATTTTTTTTTGTTAGGGAGCTATAAGGGTTAAAAGTTGACCAGCGATTTCTCATTTTTCCAACAAAATTTACAAAAACATTTTTTAGGGACCACATCATATTTGAAGTCACTTTGAGGGGTCTTTATGACAGAAAATACCCAAAAGTGACACCATTCTAAAAACTGCACCCCTCAAGGTGCTCAAAACCACATTCAAGAACTTTATTAACCCTTCAGGTGCTTCACAGGAATTTTTGGAATGTGGAAGAAAAAAATTAACATTTAACTTTTTTCACAAAAATGTTACTTTAGACCCAATTTTTTTTTATTTTCACAGGGGTAACAGGAAAAAATGGACCCCAAATTTTTTTGTGCAATTTCTCTTGAGCGTGCTGATACCCCATATGTGTGGGAAAACCACTGTTTGGCCGCACTGCAGGGTTCGGAAGGGAAGGAGCGCCATTAGACTTTTTGAATGTAAAATTTGTCTGAATAATTAGCAGACGCCATGTTGCGATTGGAGAGCTCCTGATGTGCCTAAACAGTGGAAACCCCCCACAAGTGACCCCATTTTGGAAACTAGACCCCTTAGGGAACTTATCTAGATGTGTTGTGAGCACCTTGAACCCCAAGGTGCTTCACAGAAGTTTATAATATTGAACTGTAAAAATAAAATTTTCACATTTTTCCCACAAAACCGTTTTTCATCCCTTAATTTTGCATTATCATAAGGGTAATAGGATAAATTGCACCATGAAATTTGTTGTTCAATTTCTCCTGAACACGCTGATACCCCATATGTGGAGGCAAATTACTGTTTGGGCACATGGCAGGGTTTGAAAGGGAAGGAGCGCCATTTGACTTTTTGAATGTAAAATTTGTTTGAATAATTAGCGGACGCCATGTCACATTTGGGGAGCCCCTAATGTGCCTAAACAGTGGAAACCCCCCACAAGTGCCACCATTTTGGAAACTAGACCCCTTAGGGAACTTATCTAGATGTGTGGTGAGCACCTTGCACCCCCAGCTGCTTCACAGAAGTTTATAATATTGAGCCGTAAAAATAAAATTTTCACATTTTTCCCACAAAACCGTTTTTCATCCCTTAATTTTGCATTATCATAAGGGTAATAGGATAAATTGCACCATGAAATTTGTTGTGCAATTTGTCCTGAACACGCTAATACCCCATATGTGGAGGCAAATTACTGTTTGGGCGCATGGCAGGGTTTGAAAGGGAAGGAGCGCCATTTGACTTTTTGAATGTAAAATTTGTTTGAATAATTAGCAGATGCCATGTCGCATTTGGGGAGCCCCTAATGTGCCTAAACAGTGTAAACCCCCCACAAGTGCCACCATTTTGGAAACTATACCCCTTAGGGAACTTATCTAGATGTGTGGTGAGCACCTTGCACCCCCAGCTGCTTCACAGAAGTTTATAATATTGAGCCGTAAAAATAAAATTTTCACATTTTTCCCACAAAAAATGTTTTTCATTCCCTAATTTTGTATTATCATAAGGGTAACAGGATAAATTGCACCATGAAATTTGTTGTGCAATTTCTCCTGAACATGCCGATTCCCCATATGTGGAGGCAAATTACTGTTTGGGCACATGGCAGGGTTTGAAAGGGAAGGAGCGCCATTTGACTTTTTGAATGTAAAATTTGTTTGAATAATTAGCGGACGCCATGTCACATTTGGGGAGCCCCTAATGTGCCTAAACAGTGGAAACCCCCCACAAGTGCCACCATTTTTTAAACTAGACCCCTTAGGGAACTTATCTAGATGTGTGGTGAGCACCTTGCACCCCCAGCTGCTTCACAGAAGTTTATAATATTGAGCCGTAAAAATAAAATTTTCACATTTTTCCCATAAAAAATGTTTTTCATTCCCTAATTTTGCATTATCATAAGGGTAACAGGATAAATTGCACCATGAAATTTGTTGTACAATTTCTCCTGAGTACGCCGATACCCCATATGTGGGGGAAAACCACTGCTTTGGTGTACGGCAGGGTTCGGAAGAGAAAGGAGCGCTATGTTGGCTGGGATAGGCAGCAGATGCCATGTCACATTTGAAGAGTCGCTGACATGCCAAAACAGCAGAAACCCCCACAAGTGACCCCATTTTGTAAACTACACCTCTCAAGGAATTAATCTAGGGAAGTAGTGAGTATTTTTTAATTTTTAAATTTATACCATTGGGCAGTGAAAAAAGCATAATTATATTTTTACCACAAAAAAATGTTTTACCCTCAGATTTTACATTTTCACACAGGGCAATGGGTAAAAATGGTGCCAAAATGTGTCACACAATTTCTTCTAAAAGTGGCAATACCCCATATGTGGCTGTATCGTACCGCTCAACCATACGGCGAGATCTGGGGGGGACGGAGCGCTATTTGACAATTGGAGAACAAATTATTGTAGAATAGGCATTTGGATTTGGGAGCACAAAATTTTCTGAATTTCTTTTGGGGGGCAAGGGTCATTTTGCTTTTCCAGAGCCTTTCTGCTACCAGTAACTTGGAAGTCCCTTATATTTTTAACAGATGACGGACCTGAGTGGGGACTAGCTTTTATTGAGGACTGAGTTGAAGCTTTTATTAGGAACATTTTACGTAACATTTATCCGGCGCTCTAGGCTGAGCACTTACATCGGGGTTTCCATCTAAATTTCCAAGTGATGTAATTCAGATGAAACCCCTGCAGGATCCATTCACTATAATGAGGCAACAGAGTTACTCTGGACTCCGTCTGGCCTCTGTTTAGCGGTGTCCTTTTTTTCAGAAGTGCACAAAACTGTGGCCAACCGCACTTTTATGCACGCCTAAAACAAATGACACCGTGGGATCCCAGGCTAGACGGCGTCCACAGTGGTCTATATCTGCCTCATTACAGGGAATCTCCCATCATGGGTTCCAGCTGAATCACGTATTTCAGAGATTTACACGGAAACTCTGGTGTAAGTGCTCAGCGCAGAGCACAGGATAAATGTGAGCAGAGCCTTACTGGGATCTTTGGGAGACATAATAAACAAATCAGTAGCAGGTGAAGAATTGGTTTTATTTATTTTTTACGCCGTTCCTAGTGTGATACAACTGATTAGATTACTTTATTCTTCGGGTCGGTGCGATTACAGAGATACCAGATTTATATTGGGTTTTATGACTGACAGCTGTCACACACTAAAATACGCTTTTTTTGCAAAATCTAGTTTTTGCATCACCATATTTTGAGAGCTATAATTTTTCCATATTTCGGCCGACAGAGTCATGTGATGGCTTGTTTTTTGCGGGACGAGTTGACATTTTTATTGGTACCATTTTTGGGAATGTGACATTTTTTGATCGCTTTCTATTCCGTTTTTTGGGAGGTAAAATTAACAAAAACAAACAATTCAGGAATTGTATTTTGAGGGTTTTTTTTATGCCGTTCTGCGTGTGGTAAAAGTGATCAGGCAGCGTTATTCTTGGGGTCAGTACGTTTACAGCGATACTACACTTACTGTATTTTTTTATGTTGTGGCGCTTTTACACAATAAAACTATTTTATAGAAAAAAATATTTTTTTTGCATTGCTTTATTCTGAGCACTATAACTTTTTATTTTTCGGCTGATGGAGCTGTTTGGCAACTTTTTTTTTGCGGAACAAGATGACGTTTTCAGCGGTACCCTTTTTATTTCTATTTTGTTTTTTGATCGCATTTTTTTCCACTTTTTGTTTGGCGATATGATGAAAAAGCATATTTTTTTGCTCCGTTTTTTATTTATTTTTATTACGGTGTGCACAGAAGGAGTTAATTAGTGTGACAGTTTTATAGCTCGGGTTGTTTCGGACGCGGCGATACCAAATATGTGTACTTTTTTTGGTTTTGTAAAAATATACGGATTTATTGGTTTAATATTTTATCTATTTATTTTTATTTATTTTGTGATTTTTTTTTTTTAATAGTTTAAAAACTTTTTTTTTACTTTTTTTACATTTTTACTTAGTCCCTGTATGGGACATTAATTTTTATTTTTCTGATCACTGATCTCATGTAATGTAATAGACATATATTACATTACATGAGATCTTCCCTGACTGTTTCAGTCAGTCTCCTGTCTGGCTCAGCTTGCAGGCTGAGCCAGACAGGACACCATATATGGCAGAGCTGGAGGCGGTCATGTGATCTCCAGCTGCCATAGCAACCCCAGGTCCTGGAAGGAAACGGAGGTCTTCGGAGAGGTAAGACGACCCCCTCTCCTCCTGCTGTCTCCTATATGCCGCGATCACTATAGATCGCAGCATATAGAAGACAGCAAGGGGTTAACATCACTGGGACCTGATCTAATCAGGTCCCGATGATGTTCCCTGTCAGAGCTAATGCTCTGCACCAGAATCGCAGGGCTTGCAGGACCCTGGGGGTCCTGAGCGCTGCGAGACCACCCACCGTTTTTAAACGTCGGCGCTGCACAGAGCCCGGCAAGCGCCGACGTTTATCTACAGTGGGCGGTCGGGAACCGGTTAATTATTAGGCAACTTCCTTTCCTTTGGCAAAATGGGTCAGAAGAGAGATTTGACGGGCTCTGAAAAGTCCAATATTGTGAGATGTCTTGCAGAGGGATGCAGCGTGAAGCTGCCAAGATGCCATTCGCCACCAGTTTTGCCATATTTCAGAGCTGCAACGTTACTGAAGTATCAAAAGCACAAAGTGTGCGATACTCAGGGACAAGGCCAAGGTAAGGAAGGCTGAAAAACGAGCAACTTTGAACAAGAAACATAAGATAAAGCGTCAAGAATGGGCCAAGAAATATCTTAAGACTGATTTTTCAAAGGTTTTATGGACTGATGAAATGAGAGTGACTCTTGATGGGCCAGATGGATGGGCCAGAGGCTGGATCAGTGAAGGGCAGAGAGCTCCACTCCGACTCAGACGCCAGCAAGGTGGAGGTGGGGTACTGGTATGGGCTGGTATCATCAAAGATGAACTTGTGGGACCTTTTCGGGTTGAGATGGAGTGAAGCTCAACTGCCAGACCTGCTGCCAGTTTCTGGAAGACAACTTCTTCAGGCAGTGGTACAGGAAGAAGTCGGTATTGTTCAAGAAAAACATGATTTTCATGCAGGACAATGCTCCATCACATGCATCCACCTACTTCACAGCATGGCTGACCAGTAAAGGTTTAAAAGAAGAAAAAATAATGACATGGCCCCCTTGTTCACCTGATCTGAACCCCATAGAGAACCTGTGGTCCATCATAAAATGTGAGATCTACAGGGAGGGAAAACAGTACACCTCTCGGAACAGTGTCTGGGAGGCTGTGGTGGCTGCTGCACGCAATGTTGATTGAAAACAGATCATGCAACTGACAGAATCTATGGATGGAAGGCTGTTGAGTGTCATCATAAAGAAAGGTGGCTATATTGATCACTAATTTTTTTGTTTTTTGTTTTTGCATGTCAGAAATGTTTATTTCTAAATTTTGTGCACTGATATTGGTTTACCTGGTGAAAATAAACAAGTGAGATGGGATTATATTTGTTTTTTATTAAGTTTCCTAATAATTCTGCACAGTAATAGTTACCTGCATTAACAGATATCCTCCTAAGATAGCCAAATCTAAAAAAAAAACACTCCAACTTCCAAAAATATTAAGCTTGGATATTTATGAGTCTTTTGGGTTGATTGAGAACATAGTTGTTAATCAATAATAAAAATAATCCTCTAAAATACAACTTGCCTAAAAGTTCTGCACACAGTGTATACAGATTGATGAACTGGTACAAGAAGATTTAAAGGTGGTGGCTTTACTTTATATTGGGAAAACTAAAGTCCCAAGGTGGATCGACACTCTGTAAACTGAAGTGGTGCTTGTGGAAAATGCAATACGTAATATAGTACAGAGCCACCTGAGGCCTCTCAGGTCAAAGATCAACATACCTACTAGTACGTTCTAGCTGTGCTTGTAAAGTGCTGGGGAATAGCGAACTAAAAATAATGTATGACAGAGGGACCTACAAAATTTATAAGTCAGGACCCTTCCAATTGTAAAAGGCAAAAAAAAGCTACAACAGTATGTGTGAACAAACGCTAAAAGGGATATTTTTTGACTTCTCTGGTTTATTTAGCCTTATAAACAAGTGATTATGCAGGAACAACTGTTTATTAACCTTTTTGGCCAATTTAAGTTAGGTTTGTTAGTTGTTCTTGTGTGTCTGTGAAAGTGGTGGAACACTGCGACAAACTTTTTCCCAGAAACCATATGTGAGTCAGAAATGCATGCAGGCATATTCTCCAGGCTCTTCCCATTCTGTATCATCACTTTCCCATCCATTTCAGCCTTTTCCTCAGGCCCCCAGACCCTTTTGTAGGGTCCAGCAGAAAATTACTCGCATTTCCCGTTGACTTACATTGTACTCGCTATTCGGAACGAATAGACGATTATTACAAAGTACTCGTTACGAGTTTAGCGATTACGAATTTTACAGTACTCGCTCATCACTAGTTACAGCTTTTCCTCATCCCCCTCTTCACAATGACTTTTGCATACAGTCATGAAACGCTTCAATGCAAAAGATAAGGTCTGAGTTAGTCTATTGAGTCTAGAATAGCCCCAATGGCAGGTGTGAATATTGCAAGATTTATATATTTTAACACAAACTATGATATAAATGAAAAAAATCATAAAAATTATAAAATATAGATTTAACACAAAAACCTGATTTATACTTTTTTACATTACATACAGATGCATTTCCTTTAAGGGGCATAAGCCTCTTACAGAGGTCTCTAGTAGTGTTGAGCCACCCCCGTAGTGTTCGAGTTCGGTTCGGTTCGCCGAACACCCGTATGTTCGCCGAACTGTTCGTCGAACTGTTCGTCGATCACCTTCGAACACCGTTAACACCAAAATTTGGTTTGAATGCAGATTGCACATTTTCTGTTAGTACAATAAACCTCATTTCAAGGCAGAAACATTACTGTGTCCAACAGTTATTACATATCAAACTGAAATAACTGTTGCAAAAACACCAATTTTTATAAAACATTAAGCTTAAGATTAATAGGGGTGCCCAAACTCTTTCATATAACTGTAGAAAACACTTCAAAGGTGTCCAAAAGCTGACAAACTGCTCAGAAGACACAACTAACACATGGAAAAGTGACAAGTACATATAGTCATGCGAAAAGAAAAGAGGTGAAGGAGTAAAAGGAGGGGGAGACACAGATATTGGCATGTCATGCCCTTCTAAAATCAAGAAAGGCTGGAGTAAAAATCTAAAATCAGCCTACCAACACCCAGACGTCGTGACAAGAAAATTAAAAAAAGAGATATCTTTAGGTAGAATGGCGGTTCCATTCCGAACACTTTCCTTACAAGACGTAGTGGTATCCCCGTTGTGAGTTGTGCCAAAAACGGAACCCAATACATTCGGACTAATCCACCATTTGTCATATCCAAGGGGCAGGTCCGTAAATGACAACATTGACGCGGAACCAAGTACAGTAGTATATACTGTACATCCTTTGACAAGGTAATCAGGTGGATCAAGAAGTTGGGAAGGGTCACTCTAATAGCCAAAACAGACATTGATGCGGCGTTTCAGTTACTTGCTACCTGTGCTTCCGAATAGTGTCCACCTATTGGGCTGCTTCTGGGAAGGAGCATACTATATAGATCGC
Organism: Phyllobates terribilis; assembly: GCF_046119375.1. Lineage (NCBI taxonomy): Eukaryota > Metazoa > Chordata > Amphibia > Anura > Dendrobatidae > Phyllobates > Phyllobates terribilis. The sequence continues at coordinate 301,127,543 of NW_027362771.1, forward strand.
TGTTTTCACATGGGGTGCTCCAGATCCTGCTCACTATTTGAGGCGTTTAGTTGCTTCCTCTAATGGGTTATAATGGACGTTTCTAAGGGGGCACATATTATCCATTACCTCGACAACTTCTTATGCCTGGGCCCAAAAGATTCGGCTCACTGTGAATACACGCGGTAGTCCACCTGCGAGAAGGAGAGAGCTGGAGGGAGAACGGATACCACAGAGCCGAGGGGTTAGATGGAGAACAGAAGAAGGAAAGAGGGCGAGGGAGGTAAGGGAGTACAGTGGAAGGCCGACCTGAGCTCGCCCACGTTCCTGCTGGGCGGGGAACAGCCCTGGGAAGAAAAGCCGCTTGCGCTTCCCTTTGAGGTTACGGGTGCGAGCGGGAAGAGGGACTACGCTGGAGTGTGAAGCCGACACGGCCAGTCCGTTCCTGCCCGTGCGACCTCCGTGTCTCCAGGTTTGTGCCAGAGCCACGGTGGACCCTGACGGCCAGCCCCCCTCTCCCAATAATGGTGCCTGTCCGCTGGTGGGGGAGTAACATGTGCAGAAGAAAGACCATCTTCCAGCCAAACTAAGATGTCTACTTCTTTTCGTGGACAATGTGATACAATCCCTTTCTTACGGACGCACCCATCGCTACTAATTCCAGATGAGGCACAAAAACAGCAGGTGCTTCAATGGATATCAAGCGCTCCTTCAAGTGGGCTCTCCTCCACCTCAACTTCAACATCACAAATACTCCAGTCCTCAGAGGTGTCACCCCAATCGCACTTGCTTCCTCACAGCTCCCAAGTCTCCAGCTGCCCGTCTGAGTATGGGGTAACACAGATGGTTGAGTCTGCACAGCTGTTTACTCTTACTATAGCTTGGGAAACGGAGGTCTGCTCCAGAGCTTCTGTTAATCCAGACGAGGAAATGATCTGCACTGATGCCCAGAATCTTTATGAGTCGGATCCAGGACCAGATGAAGAAGGTTCTGAGCATAATGTAGACCCTCATTCCCAAACTGTAACTCCTGTTGGGGGAGACAATGATGAAGACGATGATGAGACTCAAATACCTGATTGGAGCGACAACTTGACTTTTCGGTCAGGGCAGGAAGAGGTTGGCTCTGAGGATGACGGGTGTGAGAACACACAGGGTGATGATGACGAGGTTGGAGATCCCACTTACTGTCAACCCACAGTCAGCCAGTCGATGAGGTCAGCAGAGGAGGTGGATGAGGATGTGACTTGCCCAGGGGATGGGGATGACTCGGTACCCGGGCCTTTGCCTGGCCTTTGGGATGTCGCAGTGGTCGGCACCCGGGCCCGTACCCTGGGGTCACTCTTTAAAAGGGTGGATAATTGTTAATTTTATAAGAGTTCGTGATGCCACCTGTGGTATCTGGTGAGAAGCACCAGTGCTGCAGCAGTCCACTGAGGCCGGTGATAAGGCAGCTCGATGGTATAGCTCCCCAAAGGTGGAGCTAGGCCTCAGAAAAGCGTATGCAGGGGGAATGCAGGACAGGCTAGACCCAGCTGGGTCAGAGCAAGAACGGGAACGGACACCGTAGTCACTTCAGTACCTTTTACTGGTGGAAATTCTGGCACATCCCGGAGCACTGTAGGGTAAAGGGTGCATATCAGGATCCTCCCCAATGAGCGGGTGTAGGGCTTCCTGTTTCTTGTCTCTGCGTAGTAAGTCTCTGACCTGCCTGGAGCTAGGCCTAACTTTGTCTCTGTCCTGCGCTGGCTGACCTTGTGGTAGGGCCTTGTCTTGGAGTTCACGGTCCCAGTATGAGGGGCCTAAGAGTCTCCTGGCTCTGTTACGTATCAGCACCTTAGCGATCCTGGGACTTGTAGTTCTCCAGGGATTCCGGTTATGCCTTACTGGGTCATAGAGATCCAGGTAAGCTCGGATCCGGTGTCCGGTAAATGCTTCGGGGTGAGCTGGCTAAGCTCCTCTGCCCCCTATGTACTAACTCTCCACTCGCCTTCGGCCTACTCGGGCCCTCACTAGGTTATACACACTAACGGCAGCTTGCCGCGCTTCACCGATCTTATGGCGCCGGCACACCTTAAGCTCTAACTGGGCTCCCTGAATCTAGCTAACAGGAGCCTCGTGCTCCACTGCTGAACAATTAACTGAGTTCTCTAGACTAGACTGAGCTCCACGGCAGACTGACCTCTCTTAGGCTTCTCTACTGCAGGAACTCTTCAGAGGAACTGAACTGCCTAGCCCCACCTTCCCTATTTATATCCCTAACGGGCTCCCTCTGCTGGTCTGAGGTGGAAGGAGGAGATGTGTGAATGTTTATGGGGGCCTCTTGTGGAGGATTCCATCAATGCACTCTTCTAGGATCTGTGATACCAAGCGCAGCTGGGCATCACAGATGCTATTGACGACGAGGTTAGGTTGCGCCTTCCTGGACAGAGACGGAGTACTGGAAGCACGTCAACAACTGCATCCTCAAACACAATTCTGCCTCTGACCACAAGTCGTGGTGGCTCTTCAGGTCGCATGGGCTCTAAGCCTTGCATAGCCTGGGCATTTTTTCAGATCGATAAGGATGACCCTTCATGCATGAACAGTCACATGGATATGAAGCATAAGTTGCAGTGGGAAGCTCACTGTGCTACAGCGCGGCCTAGCGGGCCGGGCCAACCACCGTCTGCCCCATCTTGTGCATCCGCGGCCTCTTCATCCTCTGTGACTGGGGGGACAGCAGTCACACATGTTTTTGGACGCAGACCTGCCACCTCTTTACCCGCAACAGCCAGTGTGATTGGCAGGTCATCATTTCATTTGGAAGTGGAAACACCAGCTGGTGTTGAGCGCTCTCCGACATCGAGAGCACCACCTTTGGATCAAGGCAACCTAACTTTTCCGCCTGCATCTTCCTCACAGACCGGCAAGTTTGCCGGGGACACCCTACTCAACCCCGTCTAATCACAACAGCCAGCCCTCGGTCCCTCAGATGTGGACAAAGTAAAAGACCATTTCCTCCTAGCCATGACAAAGCTAAGAGGTTGAATTTCACCATCTGCAAGCTGTTGGCGACAGAAATGCTGCCTTTCCGCCTGGTGGACACAGAGGATTTTCGAGACCTTATGTCCGTCGCAGTGCCCCAGTACCAGATGCCCAGTCAGCACTACTTCTCAAAGAAAGGTGTGCCTGCGCTCCACCAGCATGTCGCACACAACATCAACGCTTCTGTGAGAAACTCTGTGTGTGACAGGGTGCATTTCACCACAGACACTTGGGTGAGTAGGCATGGACAGGGGCGTTACATGTCGCTGACTGGGCACTGGGTAACTATGGTGACAGCAGGACAAGGGGCTGCTGTCCAAGTCTTGCCGTCCCTACGAGTTGTACGTCAATCCTCTTTATCTAAAAGTTCCTCCACTGCTTCTGCCTTCTCAACCTCCTCTCGGTCCTCCACCTGCAACCAAAGCCTGTTGTCTCCACTGGACCTGCAACCAGGGAAGGCCGTGTGCGACAATGCTGCAAACCTGGGTACGGCCCTTAGCCGGGGCAATGTCACACACGTGCCTTGTATGGCTCACGTGTTGAACCTGGTTGTCCAGCAATTTTTAGCCCACTATCCCGGACTAGATGGCCTTCTGCAGAGGGCACGGTCGCTGTGTGCTCACTTCCGCCATTCGCATCCCGCAGCTCAACGGCTTACATCTCTACAGAAGTCGTTGGGCCTGCCAGTTCACCGGCTGAAATGCGATGTGCCGACACGGTGGAATTCAACTCTGCACATGTTGCAGCGACTGTGGCAGCACCGACAAGCCCTGGTGCAATACGTTCTGACGTATAGCCTGGGCCAACGAGATCCAGAGGTGGGGCAAATCATGCTGCAGGAGTGGTCTCAGATCAGGGACCTATGAAGTTGACGCGCCCCCTGGGCCGTGGGGTACCCGAAGCCCGGCCGGTAGACGTTAGGGGTTGTAGTCACTGTGGGGCGACCCTGTCCGTGACCCAGGGCGGTCAATCCAAGGGTAATTTGTATATATGGGTTTTATAATGTCCGACTACGTCAACTGTGGAGTGCGGCCAAAGGGGCCACCGCTGTGGAACAGTGCATACTCAGTGAGGGGCTCAGTCCACCCCCAGATAGCTCCGGAGTACTTAGCAGGACCCCCTTCTGTGTTTTCTTTCTCTGGCCTTCTCCCTGCACCTCACACTCAGTGATACTTCTATCCGGTATTCTCGGGCCTTGTGTGTTCCGTCCCATGGGTCCTATATGGCTACCTTCTTAGTGAGACTGATGTGGACTTTTGCCTGCAGTACATGAAATGCTGCAGCCTCCGGTTTCTAGTTGAGCCTTACTGTTTCTCCGCTAGTTGAGGGACCGGTTCCCCTTATCTGGCCTGACCCCTCTACCTCCTGGTAGCAGCGGGCGTACCGGTGGCCTTCTGCACGGCCCTTACTCCTGGAGTCCCTTCGGTTCCTGGAGCCATCCTGCTCCCACTCCTCTCTTCTCTCCTTCAGTCCTGGGCCTCCCAGGCTGGACCCGTCTCCGGAGCAGAGCTCATGCAGAGCCTCTGCTCCTGTCACTTCTCCTCCTCTGACTGGCTTGCTATTTCTAAGATGGCTTCCTATTTATACTCTCCTTGTCATGTGCACCCCTAAGCTGATTTCTCCACCCACACACACTACATAGGACCCTCCAGCCAGCTAGGGACCTGGGACTGTGCTCTCACTTAGGAGCAATCTCGCCCAACCCCCACTGCGGGTATGTGTTGGATGCAGGTGTTAGGGTCCCGAGCCATACTCCTTCCTTACCTGAGGGTGAGATACCACACCTCTGGGTGAGATGCAGTACCTCTGTGGTGACTGAACCCTCAGGGGCGCCACACACCCTTCTGCACAGTTTTGAAATGGCGACGAAGATTTTTATTGCTGACGATGCCATTATCAGAATGACTATTCCGGTGATTTACATGCTGGAGCACACGTTAAACAGAATTCAGAGTCAGGTGGTGGGACAAGAGGAGGAGGAGGAAGTAAACGAGGAGTCGTATGCGGAAGGGATAACATCTCCAAGGTCCAGACGGTCGGCAGAACCAAGGCGGCAGGCATGGGAGGGTGGGGGAGAGGGATTAACCAAGGCGCATGGTAGCAGCCAAACTGTTGAGGAAGGTGCAGGAGCCGAGGAAGAAGTGGAGGATGAACTGGCGATGGGCATGTAAGACTCATCAGATGAGGGAGACCTTGATCACATTTCTGTTGTGTGAGGTTGGGGGGAGAGGGCAGAGGAAGGAAGCATGATTCTTTCCTCGCTACCAACACAACAAGGATTTGGTCCTCCTGGATGCGCAAGACACATGAGTGCCTTCTTGCTGCACTACCTGCAACATGACCCTTGGATTGTCAGAATTCGAAGTAATCCCGACTACTGGGTTGCCAGTACCACACTCTTAGATCCCCGGAACAAAAGTAAATTTGCCAAAATAATTCCTGCCATAGAAAGGGATTCACGCATGCAGGAGTATCAGCAGAGGCTGTTGCAGAATCTTACATGTGCTTTTCCACAAAACACCAGTGGTGCAGGTAGTGAATCTCACAGTTCTAACTTGCCAGCCATGGGTCTGTCGAGTCTTCATCACTAAAATCGTAACAGTAACACAGTATCTGCTGGTAACAGCAATTTTGTGGAATCGTTTCACCACTTTTTTAGACCATCCTTTGCAATGCCACAGGAGACAAGAAGTCTGACACATAGTCAACGCCTAGAGAGGATGGTACAGGAGTATCTCCAAGTGAACATCGAACCTATGACTGTGTCACTGGACCCTTGCTCATTTTGGGCTTCCAATCTGGAAAAATGGCCGGAGCTCGCCACTCACGCCTTGGAGATCTTGTCATGCCCTGCAGCCAGTGTTCTCTCTGAATGTGTGTTCAGCGCTGCTGGTGGTGTGCTGACAGATAAGCGCACGCGGCTGTCCACTGAGAATGTAGACAGACTCACGTTCATAAAGATGAACAAATCATGGATCCGCAAGGACTTTTCTACCCCTGTGTCATCCTGTGGAGACTAAAAGCTTGAGGATTTGGTAAAATCACCTCACCAACCGTTTTAAGCAACTCTGGGGCAATTGATGCCACTTAAGTGGTGTCTGTGCCACAATTTTTGGAAAAAATGGAGACTCTTTTTGGAGTCCCCTTGCTGTGTTTTACGTGACGTTGGCATCGTCAATTCCAGGTGGGTTGGGTCGCTCCCCCCCCCTTTTAACTGTAAGAAACTACATACACTATGGCTTGGGGTAACACAGATGGTTGAGTCTGAAGAGCTGTTTACTCAGAGTTCTGCTCCAAAGCTTCAGTGTCTTTTAGTCAGCGTAGAATTTTTAACTGCATCTTGCCTAGGCAATACTTTGGGCGTAGTAGCCCAGCTGCGAAGCAATCTGCACCGCCTGTGTTTCTAATAAGAATTTTAAAATGCATCTAGCCTAGGCAGACTGTGGGGACCCCCAACCAAACCCAGACGCTCAGCCACCCTACCGCCCCCCTTTCCTTGACAATACAATAATGTAACTCTTACAACTGGATGGGTGAGGATCGGTCACAGCTTTATTTACTCTTTATACTCATTCCATTAGAAAGGCATTTTATTTCTGAAATAATTCAGCTTGTTGCAGCATGCCCTGGGTCTCCACACCGGCAAGTTGGCCAACAAGTGTAACTCTCCAACATGTCCTTTCTATTTCCAGGCCACGGAGGATCCTGCATACTCGTATGCAGGACTCTGACCCCATCCATCACTCTTAACGCTTGTTCCACTCCGTCCTGGAGTCCTGACAGGAATATGTCCAGTCCAATATCCATTAAGTGAACACCGTCAGGCCGTATGCGGCCTGCTTTATCTCCTTCCAGTTGTCGGTGTTGTATCACTACACCGCCTCTGTCTCTTCTAAATTTTGCCATCCGAATATTTATTACCCGCCTTGTCCGTTCGATGGCCGTGATGTCTCGCGCACCTTGCCATACCGCAATCGGCACAATCTCTGACCATACTATAGTTAGTTTTGTGAAAAATTCTCTGAAGCGCTCAGTGTCTAGTTTCATTATTGCCATTAGTTATGCGCTCTTGTGATGACCTAGGTCGTTTCCCCCGGCCTGTATAACTAAGATGACCGGACCTCTTGCCTCTCTCCCTACCTTGATTACCTCCATTAGTACCTGTGGCCATAGCAGGCCTCTAATACCTCTCCAGTTGAAATATGTGTTCTGAAACTCTAATTTTCTCCCGCCTGGGCGGACCTTCGCACTTTTTTCTGCCCAATATATATACGAGTGGCCTATCACCCACACTGTTGGCTTAGCGTCACCTGTAAAAGAAACAAATCACGTTAGGATAGCAAGTCCGGTCTTATGTATTTCGCCAAACACGTGGATCGCCATCTCCCTATCCTCTGAACTTCCGTTTCTGACAGACCTGCTCTTGCTGCTTCCGTGGCCGCGCCTATGCGGAATGAGTGTGTCCCGTAATCTTTGGGGTGGTTCCCTGCCGATGTTATGCATTTATTAAATATAGCTTGGAACTGCTATCTTGATAATGGCGTTCAATCAATGTGTGATAGGAAGAAATTACTTTGTGATCTGATGGTTATATATGTTTTTACTATTGTTACCCGACTCAGTGTACCGTTTGTGGGTTGTAGAAGTACCCAAGTGCCCCTTCCCGCTGGAACCGTTTTCGATTGGCGTATGCGTAGACGTATTGCATTATTGGCTATGACTATGATCTGGTGTAATAAGCCTCCACTGGTGGTAATTTTGGATTGAGGGACTAATTCGCTTATGCATAGCGCCCCGAAGAAGGCGATCGCAAATGCAGTAGACAGTAGTGTTGCTTCAAATTGTGAGTGTCATGTTAATGGTGTTAGGGATATGATGTGAGAAATCAGTTTTAGTGACACGGGACGGGATGTCTACACTCCTGATTTGACTGACCCCTTTTCCACCCTTATATGGATTGTCTGATGATGAATCTCTTTGTCACATCTCCCCAATTCAGTAGTTGGAAGTGAAATGCTACTCCGGTCAGACACCGCTACGCTGACGCCCCTGATATGCCCCTCATCATTAGCTGGTGGAGAAATTCTATGGTGACTTGTAATCTGGCTTGTTCACGTTGGTCAACCCGTCTGCCTGCTACTAGTCGTGTCCACTCTTCCCATGCCTTACCGTATGCTTGACACGTCGACGGGGCAACTGACGCTCTGATTAATGGCATCAACTATTCGTCACTAGATCCTATAGGGAGGGTGGGCAACTGTTGCCCGATGGGTTGACGTTGGGGAGGAGCTCTGTGAAAATCTGCCAATTGAATTGTGATAAAGCGTTAGCAGCAGCTTTAGACCCCTCAGCATCGTGGCTAGTGCGGACCCATACATTGTGTTTTAGGCACAGGAATGCTAGCCGGCGTAGTAGGCCTAGCACTGGGAGAGACGATGATGCTATCTTATTAATGCAGTGCGCTAGACTGGTGTTTTTTGTTATGAAGCGTATATTTTTGTTAGGCAGTAGAGCGCCCCATATTTCTATCGCTACCACTATTGGGAAGAAAAATTATTTTCCGGGCTAGATGCAGCTAAAAAATTATTATTAATTTCAAAGCTGGTGGAGCTTGGTATAGATGGCCTAATACAATGAGTACCACACACTGCTACTATGCCCAAAATTATTATTCCAGGCAAGATGCAGCTAAAAATTATTAAAAATTTGAAAGCTGGTGGAGCTTAGTATAGATGGTCTAAAAGAATGAGTACCACACACTGCTAATATGCCCAAAATTAGTTTACAGGCAAGATGCAGCTAAAAATTATTATTAATTTCAAAGCTGGTGGAGCTTGGTATAGATGGCCTAATACAATGACTACCACACACTGCTAATAAGCCCAAAATTATTTTACAGGCAAGATGCAGCTAAAAATTATTATTAATTTCACAGCTGGTGGAGCTTGGTATAGATGGCCTAATACAATGAGTACCACACACTGCTACTATGCCCAAAATTATTTTCCAGGCAAGATGCAGCTAAAAATTATTCTTAATTTCAAAGCTGGTGGAGCTTGGTATAAATGGCCTAATACAATGAGTACCACACACTACTACTATGCCCAAAATTATTTTCCAGGCATGATGCAGCTAAAAATTATTAGGAATTTGAAAGCTGGTGGAGCTTAGTATAGATGGCCTAATAGAATGAGTACCACACACTGCTAATATGCCCAAAATTATTTTACAGGCAAGATGCAGCTAAAAATTATTATTAATTTCAAAGCTGGTGGAGCTTGGTATAGATGGCCTAATACAATGAGTACCACACACTCCTACAAGCCCAAATATTTTTTCAGAGCTAGATGCAGATAAAAATTATTTTGAATTTGCAACCTGGTGGAGGTTAGCATAGTTGGACTAATAGAACAAGTCCCACACACTGCTACAAGCCCAAATATTTTTTCAGAGCTAGATGCAGATAAAAATTATTTTGAATTTGCAACCTGGTGGAGGTTAGTATAGATGCACTAATAGAACAAGTCCCACACACTGCTATAAGCCTAAATATTTTTTCAGAGCTAGATGCAGATAAAAAATATTTTGAATTTGCAACCTGGTGGAGGGTAGTATAGATGGACTAATAGAATGATGCTATGCCCAAAAGGTTTTACTTCACTAGGTGCAGTAAAAAAATGTGTATTTTATGCACAGGTGGTATAGCTTGCAACACAGATAGGCTACTCCACTGACTAAAACACACTGCAAGAGGCCAAAAAGGATTTGCTTTGCTAGATTTAGCCAAATGCTGTGAAAAAAACTTGCACAGCACTGGCACAGACCTGCCTGGCAAAAAGTGATAGGAACTGATATAACCTAGCCCTCAAAAGGACTGCAATTACAATTAGTCTTTACTCCCAACCTATCTATTTAAGGGCACAGACCTGCCTGATAAAAGTCATAGGAAATGATGTAACCTAGTCCTCAAATGGATTGCAATCTCAACTATTCCCTACTCCCAAGCTATCTGTAGATATGTGCGAAAATTGGCTTGAAATTAACACTCAAAGTATAGCGCACAGAGCAACAGCGGTGCCATCTAAAACGCAGCTGCAGCAGTGAGAAAATGGTGGCTACGTGGAAAATGGCTGGGTCTTATAGGGCAAGGACATGTGACATACACTGCCAATGACACATGCCCTTGCTTGTGTGAAAAAAAGCAGTTCGCTCCATGTGTGCGCTGCTGATAGGCTGACAGATTGCACCTCCCCACTGTAAATGCGGGAAAGAGAAAAAAAAATGGAGATCTTCATTATTTATGAAGAGATCCATCCCCTACCCCTCCCCCCCCGCCCCGCTGTACACTCAAACTGTGTATTAACATTAATTTTCAGCATTACTGAGAAAAAATCCAGTTATGATTTTGGTGCACGAACAGTTATCGAACATAACCTCGAACAGCCGAATTTTTTTCAAATTGTTCGTGTTCGCCGAACGGCTCGATCACCGCCCAAAACAGCTCGAAATTGAGATTGGTGAACAGTTCGAGTCGAACACCGCTCATCTCTAGCCTCTACATCTAAACTGCCATGCAAGATGCCCGACTTTACGAACTTTTCCCTTTGTCTAAGAATGGAAAGTTCTTTTTAATACTTGAGAAATGTTGTCATATGTACTGAAACCATACGAAAAACATGGAATCATTGAAAACGCAATTCCACAGAAATAAAAGTAATAGAGGACGCTCCTGTGAAGAAACGGCAACAGGGGGACCGCGCAGAATCTCTCTGTTGCCACCTCTTGTGATGGATTCACACCCCACCTCCTGCCTAACGTCACCACAGTTATGTCAGATGGAGCACGTGGTACGGACCTGCCCTCTGCACCTATGTGACGTTCCGCACCCCCCTGAGGCACGCGTAAGGTTGGTACATTATGTACAGACACCCCCTGTCCACATGGGACAGGAAGGCACAAGGGAGTGGTTAGAGATTGCCCACTCAGTCACTAACGTAGCACCATACTCGCCCACATCCCTGACAGGCTGAGAGGCACCATTCACTAGCTCCAATGAAACAGAGCCTAGTCAGCCTGGGAGAGCTGCCACCAGTTTCTATTTGATATAACGGACTATATCGGGCTAGGAAACTGCCCGGCAGCATGTTCATTGGACCAAACAACAGGCGTAAGGTTCGTGGATCGAGATAAAAGAACAGCCAAAGGTTAAGTTATATATTTAAACGCCTTAATGGCACACTAAACAGTACACTATATAGATAAGGGTTATACATAAACAGTGGTCAGATTTACAAGCACAAAAGCATGGGTACAAAAGGTATAAAGCAGTTATTACAAGTCAGTTACCGGTTTAGATGGATGATCTGGCTTTCGGGGGAAGGGCTACCACATGGGAGGTTTGTGGGCCTAATCTGGGTGGATGGACTTGTCCCACATTTCTTGATGTCACGACTTCCCCAGGGACAAAGACTCCGGGCTCAGGGCTGCTGGAACTGATAAGCTCTCTGGATCATGCCCACTCCTGCCTCCAAGCTGGATTCCACTCTCCTCCCCCTGGTCTTTCTCAGCTACAACCCTAAAAACTAAAACGGGCTATATGTCTTTAACAGACTGTCCTACGGGGCTGGTTCTGGTGTCATCAGACCCAGCCGGGCCCCTGCTATGCATGGAGACCCAACACAGTGGCCCTAGGGGCTTCTGAAAGGCTGTGCTGCATATCTCCTATCCTTGCTAGCTGGGCAGTGGAGAAAGGGCTGGTGAGATTCTCCCTTCCTTCCAGTTTCCAAAAATCTGGTTTGTTTATCACTGGTGTGTATCATTTTCCCATAACTACCGTTGAATTATATTTCTTGAACAAAGAAGCACATGGTGTCGGGGGAAGGGACTTCCTGTGTATCTGGCAGATGCTGTGGGGGATCTCACTCCTTGTTTCTCAGCCCCCTCCCTTGCAAGCTGCAGTGTATTCAAGAGAGTCAGATTACACTGTGCATTTGTGATCTTTCTAGAACCCGCTAAACAGGTCACAGTGATTGACATGGGTTTGTCTTGAATATTCTTCACACCTCCCCCCTTTACAGGGTGCTAGGGGGTAGCACCAACCGATGTTCCACCACGCGCCCATCTGCAACTTCCCCTTGTCGGGTTAAGCCGTCGGCATTGCCATGTTCACGGCCCTTTTTGTGGCGAATGGTGAAGTGGTACTGCTGGAGAGCGAGGCTCCAGCACAGCAACCTCCTATTCGTTCTGGACACGGTGTGTATCCAGCTGAGGATATTGTGGTCTGTTTTCATGGTGAATTGGCATTGATACAAGCATGTCTGCAGACGATGCAGGGCCCACACAATTGCCAGACATTCCTTCTCCATCGTGGAATAGGCCACCTCCCTCGGCATTAGCTTCTGGCTCAGGTAAAAAAACGGGATGCTCATGGCCTGTGGTGTCGACTTGGCTGAGCACCGCACAGAGGCCAAAGTCACTAGTGTCGGTCTGCACTACAAAAGGCCGCGTGAATTCTGCTGCCTGTAATACCTGGTAGCTACACTGTGTGCAGAATTATTAGGCAAGTTGTATTTTAGAGGATTCTTTTTATTATTGATCAACAACTATGTTCTCAATCAACCCAAAAGACTCATAAATATCCAAGCTTAATATTTTTGGAAGTTGGAGTGGTTTTTTTTTAGATTTGGCTATCTAAGGAGGATATCTGTTAATGCAGGTAACTATTACTGTGCAGAATTATTAGGCAACTTAATAAAAACCAAATATACTCCCATCTCACTTGTTTCTTTTCACCAGGTAAACCAATATCAGTGCACAAAATTTAGAAATAAACATTTCTGACATGCAAAAACAAAAAACAAAAAAATTAGTGATCAATATAGCCACCTTTCTTTATGATGACACTCAACAGCCTTCCATCCATAGATTCTGTCAGTTGCTTGATTTGTTTTCGATCAACATTGCGTGCAGCAGCCACCACAGCCTCCCAGACACTGTTCTGAGAGGTGTACTGTTTTCCCTCCCTGTAGATCTCACATTTTATGATGGACCACAGGTTCTCTATGGGGTTCAGATCAGGTGAACAAGGGGGCCATGTCATTATTTTTTCTTCTTTTAAACCTTTACTGGCCAGCCACGCTGTGGAGTAGTTGGATGCATGTGATGGAGCATTGTCCTGCATGAAAATCATGTTTTTCTTGAACAATACAGACTTCTTCCTGTACCACTGCTTGAAGAAGTTGTCTTCCAGAAACTGGCAGTAGGTCTGGGAGTTGAGCTTCACTCCATCCTCAACCCGAAAAGGTCCCACAAGTTCATCTTTGATGATACCAGCCCATACCAGTACCCCACCTCCACCTTGCTGGTGTCTGAGTCAGAGTGGAGCTCTCTGCCCTTCACTGATCCAGCCTCTGGTCCCTCCATCTGGCCCATCAAGAGTCACTCTCATTTCATCAGTCCATAAAACCTTTGAAAAATCAGTCTTAAGATATTTCTTGGCCCATTCTTGACGTTTTATCTTATGTTTCTTGTTCAAAGGTGGTCGTTTTTCACCCTTCCTTCCCTTGGCCATGTCCCTGAGTATCGCACACCTTGTGCTTTTTGATACTCCAGTAACGTTGCAGCTCTGAAATATGGCAAAACTGGTGGCGAATGGCATCTTGGCAGCTTCACGCTTGATTTTCCTCAATTCATGGGCAATTATTTTGCGCCTTTTTTGGCCAACACGCTTCTTGCGACCCTGTTGCCTATTTGCCATGAAACGCTTGATTGTTCGATGATCACGCTTCAAAAGTTGGGAAATTTCCAGACTGCTGCATCCCTCTGCAAGACATTTCACAATATTGGACTTTTCAGAGCCCGTCAAATCTCTCTTCTGACCCATTTTGCCAAAGGAAAGGAAGTTGCCTAATAATTAAGCACACCTCATATAGGGTGTTGATGTCATTAGTCAACACCCCTCCTCATTACAGAGATGCACATCACCAGATTTACTTAATTGGTAGTTGGCTTTCAAGCCTATGCAGCTTGGAGTAGGACAACATGTATGAAAAGTATCATGTGATCAAAATACTCATTTGCCTAATAATTCGGCACACAGTGTATAAAGGGCTGTCTTTAGTGCCCGAAATGCCGTCTCGCAGTCGTTTGTCCAATCGACTGCGGAGGGCAGCTTCTTCTTGGTGAGGTCCGTCAGGGGCCTCAACAGGCTACTATAGTGAGGGACGAACCTCCTATAGTACCCAGTGGTGCCCAGGAAGGACTTCACCTGTTTCTTGGTCCTGGGGGTGGGCCAGGATGCGATGGCATTCACTTTCCCAGGCTCTGGATTCAGAGTTCCCCCACCTACCTGGTGCCCCAGGTAGTGGACCTCACTCATACCCAGCTGGCACTTTTCCAGCTTAATGGTCAAGCCTGCCCATTGGATCCGCCCGAGCACCTGCACCAGATGCTCCAGGTGATCCTCCCAGATGCGACTGAAGATGGCAATGTCATCCAGGCACGTGGCCGCGTACCCTTCGAGTCCCTTGAGCAGTGTGTTGACCATCCACTGAAAAGTGGCAGGGGCATTCTTCATGCCGATTGGCATCACCATGGACTCGTACAGTCTAAATGGGGTGATAAAGGGAGAGCATTCCGGTGCCTTGGGGGTCAGGGGAATCTGCCAATATCCCCAGCTCAGATCCATGATGGTCAGGTACTGGGCCCTGGCAAACTGATCGAGCAGGTCATCAATGCGCAGCATTGGGTACGCATCGTTGACCGTGACAGCGTTGAGCCCCCTTTAGTCCCTGTAGTCCATGCAGAACCGGATTGTCCGGTCCTTCTTTGGGACAAGGCCCAAGCACTGCTGGAGGGTTGGACCCCCAGCTTCAGCATCTCACCAATCTGCTGGCGCATGTGCTGCTGTACTTCCAGGGAGACCCGATATGCTGAACGCCGGATTGGGGGTGATCCCCAGTGTGATGGACGGCTGACTCTGTCCTTCCGGGCTTGTTGCCGGACAAATCCCGGAAGGGGTGCAGGGTTGCCCACAGCTGGGACTGTTAGTCTGACAACAGCTGGTGGCTAGTGATGAGCGAGTACCGTAATATTCATCATCGCTATACTCGTAACGAGTACTTTGTAATAATCGCATATTCGTTCCGAATAGCGAGTACAATGTAAGTCAATGGGAAATGCGAGTAATTTTCTGCTTTTCTGCTGGACCCTAGAAAAGGGTCTGGGGGCCTGAGGAAAAGGCTGAAATGGATGGGAAAGCGATGAAACAGAATGGGAAGAGCCTGGAGAATATGCCTGCATGCATTTCTGACTCACACATGGTTTCTGGGAAAAAGTTTCACACAGTATTGCGACACTTTTACAGAAACACAAGAACAACTAACAAACCTAACCTAAATTGCATTTAACAGGCCAAAAAGGTTAAGGATTAGTGTTGAGCGAACATGCTCGACACTGCTTGGTACTCGCCCGAGCATCACGCTACTCGGGATGTTCGGCGAGCACAGAGTATTTCCGGGTTACTCGGGCGGGAGCTCGGGTCTCCGCCCTGCATGTTTGGCGCTCTTTACAGAGCCAATGAACATGCAGGGATTGCCAGACAGTCACTGTAATGCTGCAGCCATGTTGGTTGTGGGCATTACAGTGATTGGCTGGCCGCACAGCGTCACCTCGAGTATTTAAAACCGGGCGCCGCCATCTTGGACACAGTCGCTCCGGATTAGACAGTGTAGGGACAGCGCTGCTGATTTAGGGAGAGATATAAACTGCGAAATAGTTAGTGTAGGGTCTGTAAAGGCTGCCAGAACAAACAAACAGTCCGTTTCAGGACTAATATCCATCCCAGATACCAGGCATGCAGGTTGTATAGGAGACACAGTGGTTATACCAGCAAACTCTGCATTACAGTCCTGTGTGCTCCTGTTGCTGAAATTGCTGGACTTAACAACTGGTGTCGGGGGCCAGGAAAAATCCTTTTTTTTTCATCTAAATCCTCCTTTTTTTTTCCTCCTTCACACTGTACAAATACCCGTCTTATTAACCTTTTGGTGTGTGTCCCCCTCCCCAAAAAAAGTATGTCTCTGATTTTTCAGACACAAATATAACTGTTGAAAATAGTCTGGTGTAGGCTAGAGAAACAGAAGTGTTGTTTTGCACTTCCATGGTTCAAACCTCTGTATTATCCATTTTGGGCCATTTGTATCTAAAAAAAAAACAGTTTGAGTGTGTTGCTCACTGTTCAGCCGCAAAACTATATATTGAAAAAAGTGTGGTATACCCCAGTAAACAATAACTGTGGTTTTGCCATCCCACGGTAAAAAATCTCTATTATTCAGGTTTTGGTATATTTTCCGTAAAGAAAAACAGTAGTGTCTCTTGACTGTTGTGACACAAAAATATATCTGTTGAAAATAGTCTTGTGTAGACCCGACATCCCAGTGTGGTTTCGCAGTTCCACAGGTCAAATCTAGAGATGAGCGTTGTTCTACTCGAACTGTTCGCCAATCTCAAATTCGAGCTGTTTTGGGCGGTGTTCGAGCCGGTCGGCGAACACAAACAATTTGAGAAAAATTCGGCTGTTCGAGGTTATGTTCGATAACTGTTCGTGCACCAAAATCATAACTGGATTTTTTCTCAGTAATGATGAAAATTAATGTTAATACGCAGTTTGAGTGTACAGCAGGGCGGGGGGAGGGGCAGGGGATGGATCTCTGCAGGAACAATGAAGATCTCCATTTTTTTTCTCTTTCCCGCATTTGCAGTGGGGAGGTGCAATCTGTCAGCCTATCAGCAGCGCACACACGGAGCGAAGTGCTTTTTTTCACACAAGCAAGGGCATGTGTGATTGGCAGTGTATGTCACATGTCCTTGCCCTATAAGACCAAGCCATTTTCCCCGTCGCCACCATTTTCTCACTGCTGCAGCTGCGTGTTAGACGGCACCGCTGTTGCTGTGTGCGCTATACCTTGTTAATTTCAAGCCAATTTTCGCACAAATATACAGATAGCTTGGGAGTAGGGAATAGTTGTGATTGCAGTCCTTTTAAGGACTAGGTTACAGCATTTCCTACGACTTTTATCAGGCAGGTCTGTGCTCTTAAATAGATAGATTGTGGGAGTAAAGACTAATTGTAATTGGAGTCCTTTTCAGGACTAGGTTACATCAGTTCCTATCAGTTTTTGCCAGGCAGGTCTGTGCCAGTGCTGTGCAAGTTTTTTTCACAGCATTTGGCTGAATCTAGCAAAGCTAATCCTTTTTGGCCTATTGCAGAGTGTGTTAGTCAGTGGAGTAGCCTATCTGTGTTGCAAGATATACCACCTGTGTATAGAATACCAATTTTTTTACTGCACCTAGTGAAGTAAAATCTTTTGGGCATAGCATCATTCTATTAGTCCATCTATACTGACCTCCATCAGGTTGCAAACTGAATATAATTTTTTCTGCATCTAGCTCTGAAAAAATATTTGGGCTTCTAGCGGTGTGTGGGACTTGGTCTATTAGTCCATCTATACTGACCTCCATCAGGTTGCAAATTAAAAATAATTTTTTTCTGCATCTAGCTCTGAAAAAATATTTGGGCTTCTAGCAGTGTGTGGGACTTAGTCTATTAGTCCATCTATACTGACCTCCATCAGGTAGCAAATTAAAAATATTTTTTTTCTTCATTTATCTCTGAAAAAATATTTGGGCTTCTAGCAGCGTGTGGGACTTGTTCTATTAGTCCATCTATACTGACCTCCATCAGGTTGCAAATTAAAAATAATTTTTTTCTGCATCTAGCTCTGAAAAAATATTTGGGCTTCTAGCAGTGTGTGGGACTTGGTCTATTAGTCCATCTATACTGACCTCCATCAGGTTGCAAATTAAAAATAATTTTTTTCTGCATCTAGCTCTGAAAAAATATTTGGGCTTCTAGCAGTGTGTGGGACTTGGTCTATTAGTCCATCTATACTGACCTCCATCAGGTTGCAAATTAAAAATAATTTTTTTCTTCATTTATCTCTGAAAAAATATTTGGGCTTCTAGCAGCGTGTGGGACTTGTTCTATTAGTCCATCTATACTGACCTCCATCAGGTTGCAAATTAAAAATAATTTTTTTCTGCATGTAGCTCTGAAAAAATATTTGGGCTTCTAGCAGTGTGTGGGACTTGGTCTATTAGTCCATCTATACTGACCTCCATCAGGTTGCAAATTAAAAATAATTTTTTTCTGCATCTAGCTCTGAAAAATATTTGGGCTTCTAGCAGTGTGTGGGACTTGGTCTATTAGTCCATCTATACTGACCTCCATCAGGTTGCAAATTGAATAAAAAAAATTTCTGCATCTAGCTCTGAAAAAATATTTGGGCTTCTAGCAGTGTGTGGGACTTGGTCTATTAGTCCATCTATACTGACCTCCATCAGGTTGCAAATTGAATAAAAAAAATTTCTGCATCTAGCTCTGAAAAAATATTTGGGCTTCTAGCGGTGTGTGGGACTTGGTCTATTAGTCCATCTATACTGACCTCCATCAGGTTGCAAATTAAAAATAATTTTTTTCTGCATCTAGCTCTGAAAAAATATTTGGGCTTCTAGCAGTGTGTGGGACTTGGTCTATTAGTCCATCTATACTGACCTCCATCAGGTTGCAAATTAAAAATAATTTTTTTCTGCATCTAGCTCTGAAAAAATATTTGGGCTTCTAGCAGTGTGTGGGACTTGGTCTATTAGTCCATCTATACTGACCTCCATCAGGTTGCAAATTAAAAATAATTTTTTTCTTCATTTATCTCTGAAAAAATATTTGGGTTTCTAGCAGCGTGTGGGACTTGTTCTATTAGTCCATCTATACTGACCTCCATCAGGTTGCAAATTAAAAATAATTTTTTTCTGCATCTAGCTCTGAAAAAATATTTGGGCTTCTAGCAGTGTGTGGGACTTGGTCTATTAGTCCATCTATACTGACCTCCATCAGGTTGCAAATTAAAAATAATTTTTTTCTGCATCTAGCTCTGAAAAAATATTTGGGCTTCTAGCAGTGTGTGGGACTTGGTCTATTAGTCCATCTATACTGACCTCCATCAGGTTGCAAATTGAATAAAAAAAATTTCTGCATCTAGCTCTGAAAAAATATTTGGGCTTCTAGCAGTGTGTGGGACTTGGTCTATTAGTCCATCTATACTGACCTCCATCAGGTTGCAAATTGAATAAAAAAAATTTCTGCATCTAGCTCTGAAAAAATATTTGGGCTTCTAGCAGTGTGTGGGACTTGGTCTATTAGTCCATCTATACTGACCTCCATCAGGTTGCAAATTAAAAATAATTTTTTTCTGCATCTAGCTCTGAAAAAATATTTGGGCTTCTAGCAGTGTGTGGGACTTGGTCTATTAGTCCATCTATACTGACCTCCATCAGGTTGCAAATTAAAAATAATTTTTTTCTGCATCTAGCTCTGAAAAAATATTTGGGCTTCTAGCAGTGTGTGGGACTTGGTCTATTAGTCCATCTATACTGACCTCCATCAGGTTGCAAATTAAAAATAATTTTTTTCTTCATTTATCTCTGAAAAAATATTTGGGCTTCTAGCAGCGTGTGGGACTTGTTCTATTAGTCCATCTATACTGACCTCCATCAGGTTGCAAATTAAAAATAATTTTTTTCTGCATCTAGCTCTGAAAAAATATTTGGGCTTCTAGCAGTGTGTGGGACTTGGTCTGTTAGTCCATCTATACTGACCTCCATCAGGTTGCAAATTAAAAATAATTTTTTTCTGCATCTAGCTCTGAAAAAATATTTGGGCTTCTAGCGGTGTGTGGGACTTGGTCTATTAGTCCATCTATACTGACCTCCATCAGGTTGCAAATTAAAAATAATTTTTTTCTGCATCTAGCTCTGAAAAAATATTTGGGCTTCTAGCAGTGTGTGGGACTTGGTCTATTAGTCCATCTATACTGACCTCCATCAGGTTGCAAATTAAAAATAATTTTTTTCTGCATCTAGCTCTGAAAAAATATTTGGGCTTCTAGCAGTGTGTGGGACTTGGTCTATTAGTCCATCTATACTGACCTCCATCAGGTTGCAAATTAAAAATAATTTTTTTCTTCATTTATCTCTGAAAAAATATTTGGGCTTCTAGCAGCGTGTGGTACTTGTTCTATTAGTCCATCTATACTGACCTCCATCAGGTTGCAAATTAAAAATAATTTTTTTCTGCATCTAGCCCAGCCAATAGTTTTGGCCTAATACCACAGTTTGGCCACTCAGCTCTGCTCGGTTACCATCCATTGTTTTTTTGTGCAAACAACTCCAGAGTTGTGAATTAGTTAACCACCAAAATGAGTGGAAAAAGGCCTGCTGCTGGTGGAAAGGGGAATAGGCGTGTTGGGAAGGGGAAAAAAGGTTGTGTCCGTGGGGTAGGTGCAGAAGAAAGACCATCTTCCAGCCAAACTAAAATGTCTACTTCTTTTAGCAGACAATGTGATACGATCCCTTTCTTACGGCCACGCCAATCGCTACAAATTCCAGATGAGGCACAAAAACAGCAGGTGCTTCAACGGATATCAAGTGCTCCTTTAAGTGGGCTCTCCTCCACATCAACTTCAACATCACAAATACTCCAGTCCTCAAAGGTGTCACCCAAATCGCACTTGCTTCCTCACAGCTCCCAAATCTCCAGCTGCCCGTCTGAGTATGAGGTAGAACAGATGGTTGAGTCTGCAGAGCTGTTTACTCATACTATAGCCTGGGAATCAGAGGTCGACTCCAGCGCTTCTGTGAATCCAGACGAGGAAATGATCTGCACTGATGCCCAGAATCTTTATGAGTCGGATCCAGGACCAGACGCACAAGGTTCTGACCATAATGTAGACCCTCATTCCCAAACTGTAACTCCTGTTGGTGGAGACAATGAGGAAGACGATGATAAGACTCAAATACCTGATTGGAGCGACAACTTTAGTTTTTTGTCAGGGCAGGAACAGGTTGGCTCTGAGGACGACGGGTGTGATAACGCACAGGGTGATGATGATGAGGTCGGAGATCCCACTTACTGTCAACCCACAGTCAGCCAAGAGATGAGGTCAGCAGAGGAGGTGGAGGAAGATGCTACTGACGACGAGGTCAGGTTGCGCCTTCCTGGACAGAGACGTAGTACTGGAAGCACGTCAACAACTGCATCCTCAAACACAACTCTGCCTCTCACCACAAGTCGTGGTGGCTCTTCAGGTCGCATGGGTGCTAAGCCTTGCATAGCCTGGGCATTTTTTCAGATCGATAAAGATGACCCAACTCGTGTTATCTGTAACATTTGTCAGCAAAAGCTAAGTAGAGGCCAAAAAATACATAGTTTGAGTACTTCATGCATGAACCGGCACATGGACATGAAGCATAAGTTGCAGTGGGAAGCTCAGTGTGCTACAATGCGGCCTAGCCGGCCGGGCCAATCACCGTCTGCCATATCTTGTGCATCCGCGGCCTCTTCATCCTCTGTGACTGGGGGGACAGCAGTCACACCTGTTTTGGGGCGCAGACCTGCCACCTCTTTACCCGCAACAGCCAGCGTGATTGGCAGGTCATCATTTTCTTTGGAGGTGGTAACACCAGCTGGTGTTGAGCGCTGTCCGACATCGATAGCACCACCTTTGGATCAAGGCAACCTAACATGTCCGCCTGCATCTTCCTCACAGACCGGCAGTTTGCCGGGGACACCCTTATCAACCCCGTCTAAGCACAATAGCCAGCCCTCGGTCCCTCAGATGTGGACAAGTAAAAGACCATTTCCTCCTAGCCATGAGAAAGCTAAGAGGTTGAATTTCACCATCTGCAAGCTCTTGGCTACAGAAATGCTGCCTTTCCGCCTGGTGGACACAGAGGATTTTCGAGACCTTATGTCCGTCGCAGTGCCCCAGTACCAGATGCCCAGTCGGCACTACTTCTCAAAGAAAGGTGTGCCTGTGCTCCACCAGCATGTCGCACACAACATCACCGCTTCTTTGAGAAACTCTGTGTGTGACAGGGTGCATTTCACCACAGACACTTGGACGAGTAGGCATGGACAGGGGCGTTACATGTCGCTGACTGGGCACTGGGTAACTATGGTGACAGCAGGACAAGGGGCTGCTGTCCAAGTCTTGCCGTCCCCACGAGTTGTGCGTCAATCCTCTTTATGTCAAAGTTCCTCCACTGCTTCTGCCTCCTCAACCTCCTCTCGGTCTTCCACCTGCACCCAAAGCCTGTCTGGTCATGCCACAAGCTTTCTAACTGCGCAGAAGGGATCCTGCACACCTCCTTACTATGCTGGCAGTAGGGCTCAACGTCATCAGGCGGTTTTTACATTGAAATGTCTGGGAAATGTGAGTCACACAGCTGAGGAGTTGTGGTCAGCTCTGGAGAACCAATTTCATGAATGGTTGTCTCCACTGTACCTGAAACCAGGGAAGGCCGTGTGCGACAATGCTGCAAACCTGGGTGCGGCCCTTCGCCGGGGCAATGTCACACACGTGCCTTGTATGGCTCACGTGTTGAACCTGGTTGTCCAGCAATTTTTAGCCCACTATCCCAGACTAGATGGCCTTCTGCAGAGGGCACGGTCGCTGTGTGCTCACTTCCGCCGTTCGCATCCCGCAGCTCAGCGACTTACATCTCTACAGAAGTCGTTGGGCCTGCCACTTCACCGGCTAAAATGCGATGTGCCTACCCGGTGGAATTCAACTCTGCACATGTTGCAGCGACTGTGGCAGCACCGACAAGCCCTGGTGCAATACGTTCTGACGTATAGCCTGGGCCAACGAGATTCAGAGGTGGGGCAAATCACGCTGGAGGAGTGGTCTCAGATCAGGAACCTATGCACCCTTCTGCACAGTTTTGAAATGGCGACGAAGATGTTTAGTGCTGACGATGCCATTATCAGCATGACTATTCCGGTGATTTACATGCTGGAGCACATGTTAAACAGAATTCGGAGTCAGGTGGTGGCACAAGAGGAGGTGGAGGAAGTAGAGGAGGAGGAGTTGTATGCGGAAGGGCTAACATCTGCAAGGTCCAGACGGTCGGCAGCACCAAGGCGGCAGGCATGTGAGGGTGGGGGAGATGGTTTTACCAGGGCGCATGGTAGCAGCCAAACTAGTGAGGAAGGTGCAGGAGCCCAGGAAGAAGTGGAGGACGAACTGATGGAAGACTCATCAGATGAGGGAGACCTTGATCACATTTCTGTTGTGCGAGGTTGGGGGGAGAGGACAGAGGAAGGAAGCATGATTGTTACCTCGCCACCAACACAACAGGGACTTGGTGCTCCTGGATGCGCAACACACATGAGTGCCTTCTTGCTGCACTACCTGCAACATGACCCTCGAATTGTGAGAATTAGAAATAATCCTGACTACTGGGTTGCCACACTGTTAGATCCCCGGTACAAAAGTAAATTTGCAGAAATTATTCCTGCCATAGAAAGGGATGCACGCATGCAGGAGTATCAGCAGAGACTGTTGCAGAATCTTACATGTGCTTTTCCACAAAATACCAGTGGTGCACGTAGTGAATCTCACAGTTCCAACTTGCCAACCGTGGGACCGTCAAGTGTTCAGCACTCAAACCGTAACAGAACCACAGTATCTGCTGGTAACATCAATTTTGCGGAATCATTTCACCACTTTTTTAGCCCATCCTTTGCAAGGCCACAGGAGACAAGAAGTCTGACACATAGTCAACGCCTAGAGACGATGGTACAGGAGTATCTCCAAGTAAACATTGAAGCCACGACTGTGTCACTGGACCCTTGCTCTTTTTGGGCTTCCAATCTGGATAAATGGCCGGAGCTAGCCACTTACGCCTTGGAGATCTTGTCATGCCCCGCAGCCAGCGTTCTGTCTGAACGTGTGTTCAGCGCTGCTGGTGGTGTGCTGACAGATAAGCGCACGCGGCTCTCCACTGATAATGTAGACAGACTCACGTTCATAAAGATGAACAAATCATGGATCCGAAACGACTTTTCTACCTCTGTGTCATCCTGGGGAGAGTAAAAGCTTGATGATTGGTTAAAATCACCCTACCAACCGTTTTAAGCTTTCAAATTACTAATCATGTTTATCTGTATCTTGACTGGAAAATAATTTGGGCTTTGTAGCAGTGTGCAGCACTGATCCTATTAGGCCATCTATAATAAGCTTCACCAGATTTAAAATTAAAAATAATTTTTAGCTGCATCTAGCCCGGAAAATAATTTTGGGGCTCCGAGATGCGCAAGACACATAAGTGCCTTCTTGCTGCACTACCTGCAGCATGACCCTCATATTGTCAGAATTCGAAGTAATCATGACTACTGGGTTGCCACACTCTTAGATCCCCCAAACTTTTCGATCAACCTTTTCATTTTAATAAAGACCAAAAAAATGGTCATTTTTGAAATTATAAGCATTAGCAGGTTGTTAGAAACTGAAATCAAACAGTTTTCAACTCAAAACTTTATTCTAGGTGATGTTACATTTTCACATAGGACCCCTTGTTCGAAAGGAGCTTCTGAACTCTCTCGTCCATTGAATTTGTCAGGTTTTGGATGGTTTCTGCTTCAATTGTTTTGCATGAGGACAGAATACCCTCCCAGAGCTGTTGCTTAGATGTGAACTGCCTCCCGCCATCATAGACACTCCTTTTAATGATGCTCCAAAGGTTCTGAATGGGGTAGAGGTCAGGGGAGCATGGGGGTCACACCATAAGTTTGTCCCCTTTTATGCCCATATCAGCCAGAGATGCAGATGTTTTATGTGCAGCATGAGATGGTGCATTATCATGCAGAAAAATGATCTTGCTGTGAAATACACGGTTCTTCTTCTTGAACCATGGCAGGAAGTGCTGTTTGAGAAAATCCACATACATTATGGAGTTCATCTTTAGCGCCTTCAGGGATCCTAAAGGGGCCGACAATCTCTCTCCCCATGATTCCAGCCCAAAACATTACTCCACCTCCTCCTTGTTGGCGCTGTAGCCGTGTTTGCGTGGGGTGTCCATCAACCAGCCATCCTCCACTCCATTCATCTGGACCATCGAGCGCTGCACGGCACTCATCCGTGAACAAAACAGTTTTGAAATCAGTCTTCATGTAATGTTTGGCCCACTGGAGCCGTTTCTGCTTGTGTGAAGTGGATAGAGGAGGTCGACAGGATGGCATATGCGCAGCTGCAAACCTCTGAAGGACCCTGCATCTTGTTGTTCGGGGGACGTTGGAGGCACAAGCAGCTTCAAAAACTTGTCTGCTGCTATGACAAGGCTTTTTTGCCGCTGCTGTTTCAACCTGACGTAATTGCCTGTAGGAAAGAGTCCTCAATTTGCCCTTATCAGCACGCACACGTGTGTACTGTGAATCAGCTACATACTTCTTGATTGCCAAGACACTTCATCCTGATCATCGCACAATGTTGATTGTAGTCATGCCTTGACCTAAACACTCCACAATTTGTTGCTTCTCAGCAGCCGACACATCCTTTTTCTTTCCCATTTTGGCAGAAAATGTAGGCTGCTTAATAATGTGAGAGAGCCTTCTTAAGTAGTCTTGCCTTTCATTGGACACACCTGCCAAACTAATTAGCACAGGTGTCTGCAATTGCTTACAGTGATATAAAGAGCCCTGACACACATCACCATCAATAAGTTTAACTGACAAACAAACAAATTCTTCCCTTATCACTCCTAAACACTTTTTGCATAATAATTTGGAACGCGGTGTACATGTGCTTTTCCACAAAACACCAGTGGTTCACGTAGTGAATCTTACAGTTCTAACTTGCCAACCGTGGTCTGTATGGAATTGTTCAATAAAGGGCCCAAAATTAAGATAACATAGATGGGAGAGGTCTCTATGAATAGGAATTCCTAAGTATTTGATACCCTGTGAGGGCCAGGCAAAGGGAAAGTTGGACTGGATGGAATCCTATATGGATTTAGGGAGGGAGACATCGAGGGCCTCAGACTTCGCTGCATTGATTTTAAAATTTTACCATGTAACAAAGTGATCTATTTCAGCCATAACAGCAGGGATGGATATATGTGATTGAGTGATATATACTAGGACATCATCAGCAAATAGAGAGCACTTGTACTCGGTGCCTCCCACCTCAATCCACCTAATATTGGGGTTATGGCGAATTGATGAGAGCAAGTGCTCCGTCACTAGGATGTATAAGAGAGGGGACAGAGGACATCCCTGCCTTGTCCCATTGGTGATTGTGAAAGGTGATGAAAATGTTCTGACGCACCCCCTGGGCCTTGGGACACCCGGAGCCGGACACTTTTTGGTGGATGCTGGTGGTTGTAGTCTTCGTGGCGGCGATCCGGTTCCGTGGCTCAGGGCGGTCAAACCAGTGGCGGAACTATTTATGTGGTTTTGATGTTTAAATGTCCGACTACGCCACCCGTGGATTGCGGTCAGAGTGAACCGCCACTACAGGGCAGACCGCTAAGGCTGGTGTTGTGGGTGCAGCAGAGCGTAGCATAACTCCCCACGGGAGGAGTATAGCCTCAGGGCAGTGTATGCGGAGGATGGGGGTGATGGTGCAGGGCAGCAGCAGTAACGACACGGAGTCAGTGATGCAGTTCAGGGCCTTTACTCACAGTTCTTATTATCCAGACCACGTCTGCAGGTAACGGTTGCCCACGTCATACTGTGCTCACCAGGTGAGGGGCTCAGACAACTCCCAGATAACTTTGGAGCGCTTCACAGGACCCCCTTTGTGTGTCCTTTGTCTGGCCTTTCTTACCAACACTTCTGTCCGGCTGCCTCGGGCCTCCTCTTGGTAAACTTGGCGCCAGTTTCCCTGACCCTATGTGGTGCCTTCCTAGCGGGTGGAGCAAGGGGCTGCGCCACATAAAATGTCAGAGCCTCCGGTTTCTAGCTGAGGGTCGTTTCCTGCCTCCACTAGTTCGGGGACCGGTCTCCCCCTTTGGCCTGACCCCTCCACGCAGGTGGATTCGGGCGTGCGGTGGCGACTCGCCCGTCCGCACCCCTGGGATCCCTTCATTCCTCGATCCTGGAGCCTTCTCCGCTCCTCTTCCTTCCTTCTCCCTCTTGCAGGCCTGGGCCTCTGTTACTAGGCCCGCCTCCGGAGCAGAGCTCATGCAGAGCCCCTGCTCCCTGCCACTTCTGCTCAGACTTCTCTGCACTGAACTAAGATGGTGCCCACCTTTTATACTCCCTTCTCAATGCACCCAGGAACTGCTTCCTCCCTGCTCCTGCACTGCAGGGTTCCCCTTCCTCAGTGTTCCCTCCCCCCACTCCAGCCAGGGACAGGGACTGTCGTGCCCATCTCAGGGGCATATTGGTCGCCCTGCCCCACGGCAATGTGGTGTAATGCATGCAGGTGTCGGGTCCTGATCCACACTCCATCCTTATCTGAGAGTGAGATATCACACCTCTGGGTGAGGTGCAATACGTCTGTAGCAACCGAGCCCTCGGTGCTACAGTTCCATTTATCTTCAGCCTAGGTGACGTATTGTGATACAGGGCCGTGATTTTGGCTATAAAAGGGTCCCCTAGACCCCTACCCCAAGCTTTTTAAGAGAATCATATATGGCGTGCCAGGAGACTCTATGGAATGCTTTCTCAGCATCCAACGAGAGTATCTACTTACAAATTTTTAACTGCATCTAGCCCAGGAAATACTTTGTGCCTAGTAGCAGTGTCTGCTAGTCAGCGGATTATCCCGGCTGTTAAGCAAGCTACACCACCTGTAGTTTGGACACTTAATTTTTTCAAAGGAAATGCTTCGGGACCACGGGATACTTAGTGAAGAGCATCAGGAGGCACCCCAAGGCATAGGGGCTGGGACTGGCACTAGGATGCCTTGCGGTGGACAGCCGAGCTCGATCCTTATAAAAGCTTTTTAACTGCAGCAGCTTTAGTGGACGCTACTGGAGCTGGAATTACGCGGCTGCTTGCATGAGACTTGCCCTCCAATAGATCCTTGTAAATGGATTTAAAGTGTATTCATTCAAATTAGAGGGACAATTTAAATTAAAAAGCTTAGAGCTGCCTCCACCACAGGGGGGCTCTCTCGACCCACCAGCGGACAGGCACCAGTATTGGGAGAGGGGGGCTGGCCGTCAGGGTTCACCGCGGCTCTGGCACAAACCCGGCGACACGGAGGTGGCACGGGCAGGAGCGGACTGGCCGTCTCGGCTTCTCACTTTTTGGATTTTAGAAGGGCATGACATGCCTATATCTGTGTCTCCCCCTCCTTTTACTCCTCCACCTCTTTTCTTTTCGCATGACTATATGTACTTGTCACTTTTCCATGTGTTAGTTGTGTCTTCTGAGCAGTTTGTCAGCTTTTGGACACCTTTGAAGGTGTTTTCTATGTGTTTCTATGTGTTTTTGTTTGCCTGCCATTGGTTTTAACGGTGTTCGAAGGTGTTCGACGAACAGTTCGACGAACAGTTCGGCGAACACACGGGTGTTCGACGAACCGAACCGAACTCGAACACTACGGGGGTGGCTCAACACTAGTCAAATCGCTGTACTATCCAGTTTTGGGCCTTTGGTATCTAAAAAAAAGCAGTTTGAGTGTGTCGCTCACTGTTCAGCCACAAATATCTCTATTTAAAAAAGTATGGTATACCTCAGTAAACGATAACTGTGGTTTTGCCATCCCACGGTAAAAAATCTCTATTATTCAGCTTTTGGTAGTTTTTTCCGTAAAGAAAAACAGTAGTGTCTCCTGACTGTTGTGACACAAAAATATATCTGTTGAAAATAGTCTTGTGTAGACCCAACATCCCAGTGTGGTTTCGCAGTTCCACGGGTAAAATCACTGTACTATCCAGTTTTGGGCCTTTGGTATCTAAAAAAAAAGCAGTTTGAGTGTGTCGCTCACTGTTCAGCCGCAAATATCTCTATTTAAAAAAGTGTGGTATACGCCAGCAAACAATAACTGTGGTTTTCCTCTTCCACGGTTCTAATCTACTCTTTATTACCCTTTTTCCATTGATAGTGCAAGTGTAAGCTATTTTACTTCATTTACAATGGGCAAGGCACGTGGCAAGGGCCGTGGAAGTGGACGTTCTGGTGATGGTTCGTGCAGAGGACGGGGCCGTGGCCAAGGTGAAAATGTGCCGCAACCACCAGCCACATCTTCTCGCTCCCACTTCTTGACCGAATTACTAGGGAAGCACAGAACAACACTAGTATTGAGAACTGATCGGTGTGAACAGGTTATTAATTGGATAGCAATTAATACTTCCAGTTACCTGGGCACCACCACCTCTGGTCTGTCTTCCACACGGTCAACTCTTAGTAGCCTTGAGTCTCGACCGCATACTCCTCCTCACCCTGATGCTCCTTCCTCCCACCATGCCGAGTATCGTCAGACAGCAAGTGATCCCACACTTGGACACTCTGAAGAGCTGTTCACTGGTCCATTTCCATATTTGGGCCCCTCGCCTGATACGCTTGAAGTGGTGGAAGAGGAGATCCCATGTTGCAATGCCAAAATATTTGAATAGCCACGGCCACAGGAAGTCGACGTTGGCAATCTGTCACAACACAAGAGGTGGACGATGACGAGACACAATTGCCAGGAAGTGAGGAGGAGGATCGTGGTGCGCAAGTGGAAGAGGAGGAGGTGGTGGATGATCTAGTAACTGACCCAACGTGGAAGGAGGACATTCAGAGTGAGGCCAGCAGCACACAGGGGGAGGGAGGCAGAGTACCCCAACAGGCAGGAAGAAGCAGTGTGGTGGCCGCAGAAAGAAGGCAGGCAACCGTTCCCCGTAACACCAATACGAGGGACGTTGCCAGTACAAGCGGTAGGTCTTCCAGAGTCTGGAATTTTTTTAAAGACTCTGCTGATAACCCCAAAAAGGCCATATGTTCCACCTGCCATGCCAGCATCAGCAGGGGTGACAAAACTACCAGCCTGACCACCACCAGCATGATCAGGCACATGGCAGCAAAGCACCCGACTTTGTGGGGCAAAACCCAGGGTCCACGACCAGTGTCAGCGGGTGTCACCACTGCTTCTTCCACTGTTGTGCGTGCAATAGAACCCCCTGTTGTGTGTGCAAGGCAATCCCCTGTCCATACTGCATGCAAAGATGCCCCCTCCTCTCAGTCTTCACTTGTTATGGCAGTTTCTCAAGAAACAGCATCAACGTCCACGTCCCACCGTCCCACCGCAGCGTTCAATTGTCCATATCCCAGACCTTTGAATGAAAGCGGAAATTCGCAGCTAACGCCCCACAGGCCACAGTCCTAAATTCGCACATTTCACGACTGCTTGCGTTGGAAATGCTGCCTTTTAGGCTGGTGGAGACGGAATCCTTCCGCAATCTTATGGCGGTGGCCGTCCCTCGGTACTTGGTCCCCAGCCAACACTATTTTGCCTGGTGTGCCATCCCCGCACTACACAAGCACGTGTCCCAAAGCATCTGCCGTGCCCTTAACAACGCAGTTACTGGGAGAGTCCACCTGACAACGGACACGTGGACAAGTGCTTGTGGCCAGGGACGGTACATCTCTATGACGGCACACTGGGTAAACATAGTGGAAGCCGGGACCCAGTCGGACCTTGGGGCAGAACACATCCTCCCCACACCGAGGATTGCGGGCCCTATGTCAGTCAGAGTTGCCCCCACAGTGTACAGCTCCTGCGCATCCTCCTCCTCCTCCTCCTCATGTTCAGCCTCCATCTCAGATATCACCACATCAGTTACAAGCTGGAAGCATTGCAGTACTGCCTCTGCCAAGCGGCAACAGGCTGTGCTGAAACTCATAAGCTTAGGTGATAAACCTCACACTGCTTGTGAGTTGTGGACAGCTGTGAAAGAGCAGGCAGATCTGTGGCTGAGACCGCTGAACCTACATCCCGGCTTGGTCGTGTGTGACAATGGCCGTAACCTGGTGGCGGCTCTGAGGCGAGGTGAGATCACACACGTACCATGCCTGGCTCATGTGCTTAACCTCGTGGTTCAGCGGTTTCTTAAATCGTACCCCGAGTTGCCAGATCTGCTCGTGAAAGTACGCCGCCTGTCAGCTCATTTTCGCAAGTCGGCTTCAGCTTCCGCCGCCCTTGCTGTGTTGCAGCAGCGTTTGCAGCTTCTGGCACACCGACTGGTGTGTGATGTCCCCACACGTTGGAACTCTACTCTCCACATGTTGCAAAGGATTTGTGAGCAGAAGAGAGCAGTTGTGGAGTACCAGCTGCAACAAAGCCGTCGACAT
This sequence comes from Phyllobates terribilis, assembly GCF_046119375.1. Taxonomy (NCBI): domain Eukaryota; kingdom Metazoa; phylum Chordata; class Amphibia; order Anura; family Dendrobatidae; genus Phyllobates; species Phyllobates terribilis. The sequence goes on from NW_027362771.1 coordinate 301,158,729, forward strand.
TCAGGTCAGACTCCACACATAAGACCTCATGAGTGGACCTGGATGTCTGACATATGTACCATCCTGACAAACTTTGAGGAGGCCACCAAGATGGTGAGTGGCGATGACGCCATCATTAGTGTCAGTATCCCACTTGTCTGTCTTTTGCAACGCTCTCTGCAGAGAATTAAAGAGGAGGCATTGCAGCCAGAGTATGATGAGATGGATCAAGAAGCCGTAGCGGGCGATTACACACAGCCCAGCCTCATCTCATCCCAACATGCATTGGGGGACAATGAGGGAGAGGAGGAGGAGGAGGAAGAACAGGAGCTGCTATCATGCGTTGTAGACGGTAGTACCTGTACAAGTGTCATACCGTCGGTTCAGCGTGGGTGGCCTGAGGACAGGGGGGAGGAGGAAGAGGAGGAGGAGAGCATGGTCAGTCGTCATCTTGGTGAGGACACGGAAATCTTGCCCATTACCAGTCTGGCACGCATGGCTGACTTTATGTTACGCTGCCTTAACCGTGACCCTCGCGTTGTCAAAATGTTGGGTGACAGTCATTACTGGTTGGTGACACTTGTAGACCCCCACTACAAGGAGAACTTTCACTCTCTTATTCCTGAGGTGGAGAGGTCTACAAAAATGGGGCAGTACCAGAAGGCCCTTGCTGCAGAACTCTTAAAAAAATTCCCATCTGAACACGCTAGTGGCAGAGGTCACAGTTCGTTGCCCAACCAAGGCGTACAGGCGAGAGAGATGCAACTCCAATCCAGCAGAGGCAGGGGAACACTGTCAACGTTCTGGGACAGTTTTCTGACACCCGCCCAGCTTACAGGCCCTGAGGCGTGGGGTACTCTCACAAGGAGTGGAAAGTTTCAAAAGATGGTGAAGGAGTACCTTGCCGACCGTACCAGCGTCCTCTGTGATTCCTCTGTGCCTTTTCATTATTGGGTGTCAAAGCTGGACACTTGGAATGAACTCGCTCTGTACGCCTTGGAGGTCCTAGCCTGCCCTGCTGCTAGCGTGTTATCGGAGCGTGTTTTTAGTACTGCTGGGGGAATTATAACTGATAAGCGCACTCGCCTGTCAACTGACAATGCTGACAAGCTGACCCTTATCAAAATGAACAAGGGCTGGATTGGGCCAGATTTCTCATCACCACCAAATGACAGCAGAGTAACATAAAGACAAATCCACTGTGTTATTTCGGGAGGTGTATTCACATGCACCTCTTCACACCCACACATGGGTATACGCTTCCTCGTTTCGGCAGTTTTATCTTCTTCTCCTTATCCTCAGTCTCCACCACCATTATACCACCAGGGTGCCAGCATTGCAAGTTCCTCCGTCCTTATTTTTGGCAGCTTTTGCTTGCAAGGCATAAGCAAATACTATGGGACACCCACTCCCCAATAATGGGACTTATGTTTGTAATACGCTGTACTGCATGGCTCTTGTAAGGGGCATTGCAAGTTGCTCTGTCCTAATTTTTGGCAGCTTTTGCTTGGAAAGCATAAGCAAATATTATGGGAGACCCACTCCCCAATAATGGGACTTATGTTTGTAATATGCTGTACTGCATGGCTCTTGTAAGGGGCATTGCAAGCTGCTCCGTCCTAATTTTTGGCAGCTTTTGCTTGCAAGGCATAAGCAAATACTATGGGACACCCACTCCCCAATAATGGGACTTATGTTTGTAATATGCTGTACTGCATGGCTCTTGTAAGGGGCATTGCAAGTTTCTCCGTCCTAATTTTTGGCAGCTTTTGCTTGGAAAGCATAAGCAAATACTACGGGAGACCCACTCCCCAATAATGGGACTTATGTTTGTAATATGCTGTACTGCATGGCTCTTGTAAGGGGCATTGCAAGTTGCTCCGTCCTAATTTTTTGCAGCTTTTGCTTGCAAGGCATAAGCAAATACTATGGGACACCCACTCCCCAATAATGGGACTTATGTTTGTAATATGCTGTACTGCATGGCTCTTGTAAGGGGCATTGCAAGTTGCTCCGTCCTAATTTTTGGCAGCTTTTGCTTGCAAGGCATAAGCAAATACTATGGGACACCCACTCCCCAATAATGGGACTTATGTTTGTAATATGCTGTACTGCATGGCTCTTGTAAGGGGCATTGCAAGTTGCTCCGTCCTAATTTTTGGCAGCTTTTGCTTGGAAAGCATAAGCAAATACTATGGGAGACCCACTCCCCAATAATGGGACTTATGTTTGTAATATGCTGTACTGCATGGCTCTTGTAAGGGGCATTGCAAGTTGCTCCGTCCTAATTTTTGGCAGCTTTTGCTTGCAAGGCATAAGCGCATACTATTGGACACCCACTCCCCAATAATGGGACTTATGTTTGTAAAATGCTGTACTTCATGGCTCTTGTAAGGGGCATTGCAAGTTGCTCCGTCCTAATTTTTGGCAGCTTTTGCTTGCAAGGCATAAGCAAATACTATGGGACACCCACTCCCCAATAATTGGACTTATGTTTGTAATATGCTGTACTGCATGGCTCTTGTAAGGGGCATTGCAAGTTGCTCCGTCCTAATTTTTGTCAGCATTTGCTTGGAAAGCATAAGCAAATAGTATGGGAGACCCACTCCCCAAAAATGGGACTTAGGTTTGTAATATGTTGTACTGCGTGGCTCTTGTAAGGGGCATTGCAAGTTGCTCCATCCTAATTTTTGGCAGCTTTTGCTTGCAAGGCATAAGCAAATACTATGGGACACCCACTCCCCAATAATGGGACTTATGTTTGTAATATGCTGTACTGCATGGCTCTTGTAAGGGGCATTGCAAGTTGCTCCATCCTAAATTTTGGCAGCTTTTGCTTGCAAGGCATAAGCAAATACTATGGGACACCCACTCCCCAATAATGGGACTTATGTTTGTAATATGCTGTACTGCATGGCTCTTGTAAAGGGCATTGCAAGTTGCTCCTTCCTAATTTTTGGCAGCTTTTGCTTGGAAAGCGTAAGCAAATACTACGGGAGACCCACTCCCTAATAATGGGACTTATGTTTGTAATATGCTGTGCTGCATGGCTCTTGTAAGGGGCATTGCAAGTTGCTCCGTCCTAATTTTTGGCAGCTTTTGCTTGCAAGGCATAAGCAAATACTATGGGACACCCACTCCCCAATAATGGGACTTATGTTTGTAATATGCTGTACTGCATGGCTCTTGTAAGGGGCATTGCAAGTTGCTCCGTCCTAATTTTTGGCAGCTTTTTCTTGCAAGGCATAAGCAAATACTATGGGACACCCACTCCCCAATAATGGGACTTATGTTTGTACTATGGTGTACTGCATGGCTCTTGTAAGGGGCATTGCAAGTTGCTCCGTCCTAATTTTTGGCAGCTTTTACTTGCAAGGCATAAGCAAATACTATGGGACACCCACTCCCCAATAATGGGACTTATGTTTGTAATATGCTGTACTGCATGGCTCTTGTAAGGGGCATTGCAAGTTGCTCCGTCCTAATTTTTGGCAGCATTTGCTTGGAAAGCATAAGCAAACACTATGGGAGACCCACTCCCCAATAATGGGACTTAGGTTTGTAATATGTTGTACTGCGTGGCTCTTGTAAGGGGCATTGCAAGTGGCTCCATCCTAAATTTTGGCAGCTTTTGCTTGCAAGGCATAAGCAAATACTATGGGACACCCACTCCCCAATAATGGGACTTATGTTTGTAATATGCTGTACTGCATGGCTCTTGTAAGGGGCATTGCAATTTGCTCCTTCCTAATTTTTGGCAGCTTTTGCTTGGAAAGCGTAAGCAAATACTATGGGAGACCCACTCCCCAATAATGGGACTTATGTTTGTAATATGCTGTACTGCATGGCTCTTGTAAGGGGCATTGCAAGTTGTTCCGTCCTAATTTTTGGCAGCTTTTGCTTGCAAGGCATAAGCAAATACTATGGGACACCCACTCCCCAATAATGGGATTTATGTTTGTAATATGCTGTACTGCATGGCTCTTGTAAGGGGCATTGCAAGTTGCTCCGTCCTAATTTTTGGCAGCTTTTTCTTGCAAGGCATAAGCACATACTATGGGACACCCACTCCCCAATAATGGGACTTATGTTTGTACTATGGTGTACTGCATGGCTCTTGTAAGGGGCATTGCAAGTTGCTCCGTCCTAATTTTTGGCAGCTTTTGCTTGGAAAGCATAAGCAAATACTATGGGAGACCCACTCCCCAATAACGGAACTTATGTTTGTAATATGCTGTACTGCATGGCTCTTGTAAGGGGCATTGCAAGTTGCTCCGTCCAAATATTTGGCATCTTTTGCTTGCAAGGCATAAGCAAATACTATGGGACACCCACTCCCCAATAATGGGACTTATGTTTGTAATATGCTGTACTGCATGGCTCTTGTAAGGGGCATTGCAAGTTGCTCCGTCCTAATTTTTGGCAGCTTTTGCTTGGAAAGCATAAGCAAATACTATGGGAGACCCACTCCCCAATAATGGGACTTATGTTTGTAATATGCTGTACTGCATGGCTCTTGTAAGGGGCATTGCAAGTTGCTCCGTCCTAATTTTTGGCAGCTTTTGCTTGCAAGGCATAAGCGCATACTATTGGACACCCACTCCCCAATAATGGGACTTATGTTTGTAAAATGCTGTACTTCATGGCTCTTGTAAGGGGCATTGCAAGTTGCTCCGTCCTAATTTTTGGCAGCTTTTGCTTGCAAGGCATAAGCAAATACTATGGGACACCCACTCCCCAATAATTGGACTTATGTTTGTAATATGCTGTACTGCATGGCTCTTGTAAGGGGCATTGCAAGTTGCTCCGTCCTAATTTTTGTCAGCATTTGCTTGGAAAGCATAAGCAAATAGTATGGGAGACCCACTCCCCAAAAATGGGACTTAGGTTTGTAATATGTTGTACTGCGTGGCTCTTGTAAGGGGCATTGCAAGTTGCTCCATCCTAATTTTTGGCAGCTTTTGCTTGCAAGGCATAAGCAAATACTATGGGACACCCACTCCCCAATAATGGGACTTATGTTTGTAATATGCTGTACTGCATGGCTCTTGTAAGGGGCATTGCAAGTTGCTCCATCCTAAATTTTGGCAGCTTTTGCTTGCAAGGCATAAGCAAATACTATGGGACACCCACTCCCCAATAATGGGACTTATGTTTGTAATATGCTGTACTGCATGGCTCTTGTAAAGGGCATTGCAAGTTGCTCCTTCCTAATTTTTGGCAGCTTTTGCTTGGAAAGCGTAAGCAAATACTACGGGAGACCCACTCCCTAATAATGGGACTTATGTTTGTAATATGCTGTGCTGCATGGCTCTTGTAAGGGGCATTGCAAGTTGCTCCGTCCTAATTTTTGGCAGCTTTTGCTTGCAAGGCATAAGCAAATACTATGGAACACCCACTCCCCAATAATGGGACTTATGTTTGTAATATGCTGTACTGCATGGCTCTTGTAAGGGGCATTGCAAGTTGCTCCGTCCTAATTTTTGGCAGCTTTTTCTTGCAAGGCATAAGCAAATACTATGGGACACCCACTCCCCAATAATGGGACTTATGTTTGTACTATGGTGTACTGCATGGCTCTTGTAAGGGGCATTGCAAGTTGCTCCGTCCTAATTTTTGGCAGCTTTTACTTGCAAGGCATAAGCAAATACTATGGGACACCCACTCCCCAATAATGGGACTTATGTTTGTAATATGCTGTACTGCATGGCTCTTGTAAGGGGCATTGCAAGTTGCTCCGTCCTAATTTTTGGCAGCATTTGCTTGGAAAGCATAAGCAAACACTATGGGAGACCCACTCCCCAATAATGGGACTTAGGTTTGTAATATGTTGTACTGCGTGGCTCTTGTAAGGGGCATTGCAAGTTGCTCCATCCTAATTTTTGGCAGCTTTTGCTTGCAAGGCATAAGCAAATACTATGGGACACCCACTCCCCAATAATGGGACTTATGTTTGTAATATGCTGTACTGCATGGCTCTTGTAAGGGGCATTGCAAGTTGCTCCATCCTAAATTTTGGCAGCTTTTGCTTGCAAGGCATAAGCAAATACTATGGGACACCCACTCCCCAATAATGGGACTTATGTTTGTAATATGCTGTACTGCATGGCTCTTGTAAGGGGCATTGCAATTTGCTCCTTCCTAATTTTTGGCAGCTTTTGCTTGGAAAGCGTAAGCAAATACTATGGGAGACCCACTCCCCAATAATGGGACTTATGTTTGTAATATGCTGTACTGCATGGCTCTTGTAAGGGGCATTGCAAGTTGTTCCGTCCTAATTTTTGGCAGCTTTTGCTTGCAAGGCATAAGCAAATACTATGGGACACCCACTCCCCAATAATGGGATTTATGTTTGTAATATGCTGTACTGCATGGCTCTTGTAAGGGGCATTGCAAGTTGCTCCGTCCTAATTTTTGGCAGCTTTTTCTTGCAAGGCATAAGCACATACTATGGGACACCCACTCCCCAATAATGGGACTTATGTTTGTACTATGGTGTACTGCATGGCTCTTGTAAGGGGCATTGCAAGTTGCTCCGTCCTAATTTTTGGCAGCTTTTGCTTGGAAAGCATAAGCAAATACTATGGGAGACCCACTCCCCAATAACGGAACTTATGTTTGTAATATGCTGTACTGCATGGCTCTTGTAAGGGGCATTGCAAGTTGCTCCGTCCAAATATTTGGCATCTTTTGCTTGCAAGGCATAAGCAAATACTATGGGACACCCACTCCCCAATAATGGGACTTATGTTTGTAATATGCTGTACTGCATGGCTCTTGTAATAGGCATTGCAAGTTGCTCCGTCCTAATTTTTGGCAGCTTTTGCTTGGAAAGCATAAGCAAACACTATGGGAGACCCACTCCATAATAATGGGACTTATGTTTGCAATATGCTGTACTGCATGGCTCTTGTAAGGGGCATTGCAAGTTGCTCCGTCCTAATTTTTGGCAGCTTTTACTTGCAAGGTATAAGCAAATACTATGGGACACCCACTCCCCAATAATGGGACTTATGTTTGTAATATGCTGAACTGCATGGCTCTTGTAAGGGGCATTGCAAGTTGCTCCATCCTAATTTTTGTCAGCTTTTGCTTTCAAGGCATAAGCAAATACTATGGGAGACCCACTGTTAGAACCTTGCTGTTAGGTTTTTTTTCCTTTGCTGGTCACATGACCTTGTTGGCCTATTTAATCCTGCTCCGCCCTTCTGGCTTTGCTGGACTTCATTGTATATCTACTTTCTAGCTAGCCTGTGCTCTGTATCTAACTCTGTTAGTTTGCTTGGTCTACGGACCTCTATGTTCTATCTATTTTGTTTGTTCGTCTGTCTGCTACTATTTCTGTTAGGAGGTGTCCCATATTCCTCCCAGTCCTTAGTACTTGTAGGGATTCCCTCCTCACATCTATAGGTCTCCGTACAGACTAGATTAGGACTTTAGCAGGTCTGATCGCAGGATCAGGTTCCCTGTTACATCGTAGGGATTCAGCTGAGTCTTATAGTAGGGACAGATCTCCTCTCTTTCCTTAGCTTTGGTAGCAGAACATAACAGTAAGTCCAGCCTGCAAATTCTCTAAGGAAAGATTTTTTTTTTTTTTTTTTTTTTGTTCCATCATGGTGTCGGTTCAGGATTTGGCTATACACCTGCAGGGACTCTCTCTGGAAGTGGCCGAGCTCCGTCAGCACGTGAGTAACTGTCCTGGAGCATATTTCTTGGAGCCTAAGGTATGTTTGCCGGATTTATTTTTTGGTGAACATCGAGAATTTTTTTCATTTAAAAATGCTTGCTTATTGTATTTTCGTTTGAGACCCAAGTCCTCTGGGGATGAATCCCAGCGCGTAGGGTTCATAATGTCACTTTTGCGCAAAGAGCCTCAGGAGTGGGCCTTTTCTTTGCAACCTAGTGATACATGCTTCAGATCAGTGGATAGTTTTTTTTCTGCTTTAGGACTATTATATGATGATCCTGACCGTGTGGCATCAGCTGAGACTGAGTTGAGACGTTTAAAACAAGGATCAGGTAATGTCGAAAAATATTGTACTCATTTTCGTCGTTGGTCCACTCAAACAGGGTGGAACGATTCTGCTCTGAAAAGTCTATTTCTTGCTGGGCTCAGTGAAAGGGTTAAAGACCTGCTAATTGCTTATCCTACACCTGAGGATTTGCAACAGGCTATGCAATTAGCTATACGGGTGGATAGAAGACTGCGTGCTAGGGTTAATGAGAGCAAATCCTCTGCTATGTCAGTTTCTGGTTATGATAATGTGTGTACTAACAGTGGTGAACCGATGGAGATTGGATCGGTGGCACCTCGCTCTCAAGAAAAAGACCGTCGTTTTTCAGAAGGCTTGTGTTTCTATTGCGGAAAATCTGGTCATTTGATTAAAGGCTGTGAGCTTCGTATGAAGAAAGAAAAAAAAATGGTCAGTCACGCCCGTATTGCCTGTTTAAATTCCAAGGGTATATTTTTAGCTGCTTCCACGATTGCTCAGGAAAAATTAATGGAATTTCGGGTGTTTGTTGATTGCGGGTCTACACTGAATGTAATTGATGGGGGATTCGTGGAAAAACTCAATTTAAAACCTGAACCTTTATCATCCTCCATTGCTGTGGTTTCTGTGGATGGCTCCCCTTTGAAGAATATTACTCTCAAGGTCAGTGAATTTCCTCTCACTATTAATGGTGTTCACCATGAGAAATTGGATTTGGTAGTGTTGAATAACTTGCCTTCTCCAGTAATATTGGGTTTGCACTGGTTAAAATTTCACAATCCTGTACTGGATTGGTCTACCAGTGAAATTAAATCCTGGAGCCATAAATGTTATGACAAGTGTTGTAACGGGCGTATTGCAGCTTTGGATAGGGGAGAATTGCCTGTTCCTATTCAGGATTTTTGGAGAGTTTTTTCTGAGAAGGAATCGCAGGTTTTGCCTCCCCATAGAGACTATGATTGTTCTATTGAATTTGTCCCTGGAGCGACTCTTCCTAAAAGTCGTTTATTTAACCTTACCATTCCTGAGAGGAAGGCTTTGGAGGAATACATACAGACAAGTTTGGCCGCCGGTCACATTAGGCCCTCTAAGTCTCCTGTGGCGGTTGGATTTTTTTTTGTAAAAAAAAAGGACGGCGGTTTACGTCCTTGTCTGGATTTTCGTGAGATTAACAAAATTACGGTACGCAATCCTTACCCACTGCCATTGATTCCTGATCTGTTTAACCAGTTATTGGGGGCCAAGTGGTTCTCTAAAATTGACCTTAAGGGGGCATACAATCTGTTGCGCATGAAGGAGGGTGATGAATGGAAGACTGCTTTTAACACTCCTGTGGGTCATTTTGAGAATCTGGTTATGCCTTTTGGTCTTACTAATGCTCCTGCATTTTTTCAGAATCTGATTAATGACATCCTTAGACCTTTGATCGGTAAAAATGTGGTTGTGTATTTGGATGACATTTTGATTTATTCGCCAGATCTGGAGTCTCATTGGCGGAGCGTGCGTGAGGTATTACAGTTATTAATGGACAATTCGCTTTTTGCTAAGCTGGAGAAATGTGAGTTCGCTGTACAGAGAATTAGTTTTTTGGGCTACATTATCTCCAGCAAAGGTTTTGAGATGGATCCGGTTAAGGTTCAGGCTGTGCAGGAATGGCCTAGGCCTATTGGTTTGAAATCGATACAGAGGTTTTTGGGTTTCGCCAATTACTACAGAAAATTCATAAAAAATTTTTCTAGTATTGTCAAACCTCTGACTGATCTCACCAGGAAAGGTGCTGATGCGGTTCAGTGGTCTTCTGAGGCCATTGAAGCTTTTGTGTATCTCAAGGAGAGGTTCACCTCTGCTCCCATCCTTATGCAGCCTGATGTTACTAGGCCGTTTTTGGTTGAGGTTGATGCTTCCTCTGTGGGGGTTGGCGCAGTATTGTCTCAGGATAACGGGGATGGATTACATCCCTGTGCCTTTTTTTCAAAAAAATTTTCGGAGACTGAACTGAATTACGATATTGGTAATCGGGAATTATTGGCTATTAAACTCGCATTTGAACACTGGCGCCACTTCTTGGAAGGTGCGGAATTTCCCGTTCAGGTTCTTACGGATCATAAAAATCTGATATATCTTGATGCTGCCAAGCGCCTGAATGCCCGTCAGGCTAGGTGGGCACTGTTTTTCTCGCGGTTTAATTTCTCCGTTACTTACATCCCTGGTACTAAGAATGTTAAGGCGGATGCCTTGTCTCGCAGTTTTTCTCCCATAGTCGGTGCTGAGAAAGAGGAAAACATTTTACAAGAAGGTGTTGTGATAGCTGCTTTAGACTCCGTTTTGGAAGATGAGATTCTTAAAGCACAGGAGAATGCCCCATCTAACACTCCTCATGGGAGGTTGTTTGTGCCTGGGACCTTTAGGAGAGATTTGTTTGTTGAGTGTCACGAATCTCGGTTGGCAGGTCATCCTGGAATCTCTGAGACCAAGAGACTGGTGGGTCGCAGTTTTTGGTGGCCTGGATGGCAGAAGGAAGTCATTAAGTGGGTGCGCCAATGTACTATATGTGCTAGATCTAAGTCCTCACATACTCCTGCTGCAGGGTTGCTTTGTCCTTTGGAGGTCCCCAGTGCTCCTTGGACACATTTGGCTATGGACTTTATAACTGACCTTCCCTCCTCTGAGGGTTTTACTGTCATGTGGGTGGTCGTGGACCGTTTTAGCAAGATGTGTCACTTGGTTCCCTTCGTCAAACTGCCCTGCGCTAAAACTCTCGCTAAGGCCTTTGTCAAGGAAATTGTCAGACTTCATGGCGTTCCTACTGACATTGTTTCTGATAGGGGTCCTCAGTTCGTGGCTCATTTTTGGCGTGCCTTTTGTGACAGGTTGGGAATTCATTTGTCGTTTTCGTCCGGATATCATCCTGAATCTAATGGCCAGACAGAAAGGAAAAACCAGGATGTTGAGCAGTTCTTGCGTTGTTTTGTGGCAGACAATCAAGAGGGGTGGTCTGAGTTTCTGCCACTTGCCGAATTTGCTCTGAACAATCATACATCTTCTTCTGCTGGTTGTTCGCCTTTTTTTTGTTGTTCTGGGAGACATCCGTCGTTTGGGTCGTTCTCCAAGTTGGGATCTGCCGTGCCTGAGGAGGAGAATTTTTCCGGTGATTTGGAAAGAGTTTGGACGGATGTGCGTGGTAATCTTCAGGAGGCCAACAGAAAATCTAAAGACTACTTTGATAGGAAACGACAGGAGGTTTTGTTCGCTGTTGGTGACATGGTTTGGTTGTCCTCTAGGAATCTGCGGTTGAGGATTCCTTCTAAGAAATTGGGTCCCAAGTTTGTAGGGCCCTTTAAGGTGCTTCAGGTTGTCAACCAATCTGCTGTTAGGTTGGAGGTTCCTACCTCCTGGAGAATTAATCCGGTCTTTCATGTCTCTCTGTTAAAAAAAGCTGTTGTGTCGGATGGTGACGCCTCTGCCTCTGTTCCTCCGGTGGTGGAGGACGGGGAATATGAAATTTCTCGCATCCTTGACTCTAGACGGTATAGAGGTAGTTTGCAGTATCTTGTGGCCTGGAAAGGTTTCGGACCCGAGGATAACTCTTGGGTGAGGTCAGATGATGTTTCCGCGTCCAGACTTATCAGAGCGTTTCACAGGAGATTTCCTGATAAGCCTGGTCCTAGGGGATCCGGAGGATCCTCTTAGAAGGGGGGGTACTGTTAGAACCTTGCTGTTAGGTTTTTTTTCCTTTGCTGGTCACATGACCTTGTTGGCCTATTTAATCCTGCTCCGCCCTTCTGGCTTTGCTGGACTTCATTGTATATCTACTTTCTAGCTAGCCTGTGCTCTGTATCTAACTCTGTTAGTTTGCTTGGTCTACGGACCTCTATGTTCTATCTATTTTGTTTGTTCGTCTGTCTGCTACTATTTCTGTTAGGAGGTGTCCCATATTCCTCCCAGTCCTTAGTACTTGTAGGGATTCCCTCCTCACATCTATAGGTCTCCGTACAGACTAGATTAGGACTTTAGCAGGTCTGATCGCAGGATCAGGTTCCCTGTTACATCGTAGGGATTCAGCTGAGTCTTATAGTAGGGACAGATCTCCTCTCTTTCCTTAGCTTTGGTAGCAGAACATAACACCCACTCCCCAATAATGGGACTTATGTTTGTAATATGCTGTACTGCATGGCTCTTGTAAGGGGCATTAAAAGTTGCTCCGTCCTAATTTTTGGCAGCTTTTGCTTGCAAGGCATAAGCAAATACTATTGGACACCCACTCCCCAATAATGGGACTTATGTTTGTAATATGCTGTACTGCATGGCTCTTGTAAGGGGCATTGCAAGTTGCTCCGTCCTAATTTTTGGCAGCTTTTGCTTGCAAGGCATAAGCAAATACTATGGGAGACCCACTCCCCAATAATGGGACTTATGTTTGTAATATGCTGTACTGCATGGCTCTTGTAAGGGGCATTGCAAGTTGCTCCGTCCTAATTTTTGGCAGCTTTTGCTTGCATGGCATAAGCAAATACTATGGGAGACCCACTCCCCAATAATGGGACTTATGTTTGTAGTATGCTGTACTGCATGTGACGCGCCCCCTGGGCCGTGTGTACACGTGTGTGGGATACCCGGTGCCGGTTCTCTGGGGTCTGTAGTTTCCGTGGCGGTTACCCGGTCCCGTGGCTCAGGCTGGTCAAACCAGTGGCAGTCTTTCTTAGGTTTTAAGGTTAATTGTCCGACTGCGCCACCCGTGGATTGCGGTCAGGGAATACCACCGCTGCGAGGCAGACCGCTGAGGCTGGTGTTGTGTGCGCAGCAGAGAATGGGATAACTCCCCACGGGAGGAGTATAGCCTCAGGGCAGTGAGTGTGGATGATGGGGGTGATGGTGCACAAGCGCAGCAGGAATGACTCAGAGTCTTTGCAGTGCAGTTCAGGGTCTTTACTGATGATTATAAGGTAGACCCTCCCGGGAGTACTGGCTAGCATTAGAGGCCTGGTCAGTCTGTGAGCAAGCAGGAGTTCCCCTGGCCAGGTGGAGTTGTAGGCCTTCCCGTCTGTCTGCACTCTTCCTGGCTACCTTGCTGCAAGCGGGTAGAAGTAGCCCACGTCCCTGAGTGTACCGTGTAGTGCTCACCCGTATGGCTGGTGACTTGGGGCCTTCTGTTAGCCTCTGCTCCACCACAGCGGTGCTGGTCCCTTGCTTGTGACTGAGCCTCCGTGCTTCTATGGCCAGAGGACCTGAAATCCCCTGCCGGCTAATTTCTGCTGCTGGATATATAAGTCCTCACAGCCTCGGACTCCTGTGTCCGGTTCCTATTGTCTTCTGCCAGGGCGAGCTTTGCTCAGCTTCCAGCCCCTGGTCTTTAGCTCCTAGCTCCTACAGAGCTCCTTGCTGTTACTTTCCCTTGCTCTCACTCTGACTCTGACTGTTCTCTGTTCTCTGACTCACTCAACCCCGCCCCAGATCCAGTTTATAAGGGCAGAATTCTCCCCTCCCAGGACTGGGGCAGGAAGATGTTGCATGTTTAAGGGATCCTGACCAGGAAACCTCCCACTTGCTCTCCGACGTAATATCTCTATTACTGTGGTGACCAGACCCCTGGGGTGCCACACATGGCTCTTGTAAGGGGCATTGCAGTTCCTCATTATTTTTGAAAAGCCTTCCATTCACTGCTTAGGCCAACAGTGCACAGGAGACCCAGTTGCTATAAATGGAAAAAAAGGTTTAGTTAACGCCCTCTGACCTCCATGTCATTTCCAAGGGGCATTGGAGTGCCTCGAAATTTTTGGTAGGCATTGCACTCACTGTATGCCCTATAACTGTGTAGCCGAACCGCTCCTTTTGTTACAGAAACATATCCTACAAGACATATCTGGTTGACTGGCCTGATATTGATGTGAATGGTCCCTGTTCCTCCTGCTCTTTCTCCTTTGCCACTACCTCATCCATCATTTATCACCTGAAGCTTTGTTTTAACGGGAGTCATAGAACTTGGATAGTAGAAGGAAAACATCCAGCATTCCTCGGAGGAGGTAGGATATGCGCCAAAACACTGACCACCTCAGGCCTAGCCGCTACTACATACATGCGCTTGCATTACAACAAAACAAAGCAGATGCTAACTTCTATCATCCTCATCATGCTCACTCACCTCATCATCAACTCCCCTGATGGAGAAGCCAGGGCCCACCGGAGGAGTCTGATAGTCCGGTGGGCTCGGCCAATGCTGCCCTAAAGCAGGCCAGGCTAAGAAAAGTGTGGGAAAGGTTACCGGGACAAATAGGGGTGGCTGGGGACCGAGTATGGACACCCGGCCACCCCCTGGAGGCTGGGGAGCAAGCGGAGACACCCGGCCACCAGGCGGCTGGGGACCGAGTATGGACACCCGGCCTCTGGGCAGCTGGGGACTGAGTATGGATTCCAGGCCGCCAACACAGCCATGACGTGGTGGCCGGATTCCGCCTCCACATGCCTAAAAGGCCCAATTTCAAGTTCAAGCAAGCAAGCAGTATGGTATTGCAGCCTGGGGGTGGGTGAGTGGCAGGCTGCATACTTGCGCTTGTATTGCAAGGAATGGGGGAGGTACAATTGAACACTGCCCTGGGACTAGAACTTGCATGGGGATAGTTGCAAGCCTGCATCTTCCGATGCGGCAAGGATCACTTATGATGGGCACACTTTTAGACAGTGACCTGGGAGTCAGAGATGCTTCCAGGGGTCTTCCCCAAGCTGTTCCCATGTCTTTTCAGCACTTTATGCATGTGTCACACAGCACATGGCCAGATAAGGTTGTAAAATGTTAAAATGACATTTCCCGGTGAATGCATTTGTCATAGTTGAAAGCAATACAAAAGTGCAAAAACGCATAAAAAATGCTACTTGTGAACATAGCCGAAGGTGTGGAGGAGTATTTTTGTTTTTGGTCATTTATTTTAACTTATACACAAGTCTTTTCCCTGGAAAGGATGTTCCTTAACATATTTCACAGGAAAAAAGTTTCACTTTCGTTTTTGAACGTTTTATTGTGAGCCCGTAAAAGTGGCTTAATTCCTCTGACCACGTTGTTGACAGCAGTGACCTGGGGGTCAGAAATGCTTCCTGGGGTGATCCCCATGCTGTCCCCATGTCATTTGAGAACTGTCACTATCGTTTTGGGCACTTGTTAGGCTTTTAAAAGACTGCCGGGGGTGCCACCGCAAAAATGCTCGAGTCTCCCATAGACTAACATTGGGCTCGTTGCTCGGGTCGAGCACCCGAGTATCACGGCGAGCTCGGCCCGAGCTTCGAGCACCCGAGCATTTTAGTGCTCGCTCAACACTATTAAGGATCAGTTTTTCCTGCATAATCAATTGTATATAAGGCTAAATAAACCAGAGAAATCAAAAAAATATCCCTTTTAACGTTTGTTCACACATACTGTTGTGGCTTTTTTTCGCCTTTTACAATTGGGAGGGCTCTGACTTATACATTTTGTAGGTCCCTCTGTCATACATCATTTTTAGTACGTTATTCCCCAGCACTTTACAATCACAGCTAGAACACACCAGCAGGTATGTTGATCTTTGACCTGAGAGGCCTCAGGAGGCTCTGTAACACGCGTTTTGGAGGGACAGCTGTTACTTAGACATTTGGGCGGTCCCTCCATCATTGACACTCAGGTAGTGGAATACATATTCCATAGCACTTTACAAGGTGCCCATTGTAGCATTGGACTTGACACTCCTCCTCCTCCTCCTTCACCACCATGTGATACTGCGGCCCTAAATTCAAATATAAAGAGGGCCTACAGTAGGCAGGAAAGCTGAGTTTTGTTATAGCCCTCGTGTGGCCCTGTAACATTCTGTTACGCTCGCGCCTGGACTGACTGGCGTGAGTGTGATTAGTGATCCCACTGTACCATGAACCGAAGAGTGCCTGGAGGGGCATAACTAAGTATCAACCCGATCCGACCAAGGTCGCACGGCGGCTCAGTCGACTCCGTGAACCGAGCAGAGGGACCAGGTGCTACTCCAGGTCAGACCCCGGTCACAGCTGTTGACCCACACCGGGGAATGCAGAAACAGGCAGGTTTGACTGGCATGTAGACAGGTGGGTACTGGCAAACACGGCTGGTATGCAGACAGGTGGGTATTGACAGGCACAGCTGGTATGCAGACAGGTGGGCACTGGCAGGCACGGCTGGCTTGCAGACAGGTGGGCACAGGCAGACACGGCTGCCATGCAGAACGGCGGGATCTGGCAGGTAGAAACGCAGGCAGGATAGGGAACAGAACAGACTGGGATACAGAAATGGAGCTGCAGGTGCGGTAGACAAGCAGAGCGGAGCAAAACCCGCAGATGCGGTGAACAAGCAAAGCAGAGCAAAACCGCAGATGCGGTGAACAAGCAAAGCAGAGCAAAACCCGCAGATGCGGTGAATGAGCAAAGCAGAGCAAAACCGCAGATGCGATGAACAAGCAAAGCAGAGCAAAACCCGCAGATGTGGTAGACAAACAAAGCAGAGCAAAACCCGTAGATGCGGTGAACAAGCAAAGCAGAGCAAAACCACAGATGTGGTGAGCAAGCAAAGCAGAGCAAAATCCGTAGATGCGGTGAACAAGCAAAGCAAAGCAAAATCGCAGATGCGGTGAACAAGCAAAGCAGAGCAAAACCCGTAGATGCGGTGAACAAGCAAAGCAGAACAAAACCGCAGATGCGGTGAACAAGAAAAGCAGAGCAAAAGCCGCAGATGTGGTAGACAAGCAAAGCAGAGCAAAACCCGCAGATGCGGTGAACAAGCAAAGCAGAGCAAAACCGCAGATGCGGTGAACAAGCAAAGCAGAGCAAAACCCGCAGATGCGGTGAATGAGCAAAGCAGAGCAAAACCGCAGATGCGGTGAACAAGCAAAGCAGAGCAAAACCCGCAGATGCGGTAGACAAACAAAACAGAGCAAAACCCGTAGATGCGGTGAACAAGCAAAGCAAAGCAAAACCGCAGATGCGGTGAACAAGCAAAGCAGAGCAAAACCCGTAGATGCGGTGAACAAGCAAAGCAGAGCAAAACCGCAGATGCGGTGAACAAGAAAAGCAGAGCAAAAGCCGCAGATGCGGTAGACAAGCAAAGCAGAGCAAAACCCACAGATGCGGTGAACAAGCAAAGCAGAGCAAAACCCTCAGATGCGGTAGACAGGACAGAGCTCTGTTCACATGGAAGAGACTGGAGAACACGAGAAGATAGCTGGAACACAGGAGATAGATACAGAGGCCAGGAAATAGAACGAGCAGAACCAGATACACACAAAGTACTTGCAATGAAGTAGCGAGTGGACTCAAAACTCACAAACAGAAGTACAGAGACAACGAGTTGGAGTTAGGTGCAGGTTCAGATACTGCAGGAAAAGGGAAAGGTACCGACATAGAGACAAACAGGTAACGGACTAGGACACTGTTCAGACAGGATCTGAACCAGGAACAAGATACAGGAACGAGCCTGGGAACTCAGCCCCCAGGGTGGCGGAAACTGACTAAAGTCACAAGTACAGGTAACAGGCTTGGGTATACAGCCCCCAGGGTGGCATAAATAGACTAGATACAGGACAGGACCTGGCAACTCAGTTGCAAAGACAAACTGAGTGAAGGTGTTGCTCAGGCACCTCCTACTGGGTGGAGGGGGTTTAAGTATCCAGTGACTCACGGCAATAGGCTGGGACTCATTAGGACTGTGCACACGGTAGCTATAAGAAACAAGCAGAAAGCCGCGCCGAAGCCCTAAGCAATCAGACAAGAGACATGGACACAGCAGGAACTGAAACAAAGAGTTCAGCATGGACTGACAGGTAAGATTGCGGTCTTGCATGGTGGGAGGTTGTGCACCATGCAAGCATGCTGCCAGGAATGTTACAGTACCCCCCTTTACGCCCCCTCTTCCTCCAGCCAGCAAGGATTTTCTGCAAAGAATTTGGAGGCCGATCCTTCTCCTCAAGTAGATTTCCTCTTCTGTCTACTAGAGGGAACAAAGCTGGTCTCATCATCTTGGTAACTAAGATGTTTCCTTCCATTGGGCCATCCTCGGCAACAGATGAAGTGGGCGAGGTACCAGGAACAGGACACAGGAAAGTCTCTTTCCACTTATTATTAGCGGGTAGCACCCCAAAGAATTCACGGGACAACTGGAAATCCTCCACCGGGTTGGAGGGGTGCAAAGACTCGGGGGAAACCACCGCCTTGACGTGCACTTTGCCAAGCTTACTGGATGAAGTGGGCGAAGTACCAGGTACAGAGTGCAGAAAAGTCTCTTTCCATTTGTTATCATTGGAAAGTACCCCATTGGATTCACGGGACAACTTGAGGTCCTCCACCAGGTTGGAGGGATGCAGAGACTCGGGGTTAACCACCGCTTTAACGTACACTTTGCCAAGCTTATTGGATGAAGTGGGCGAAGTACCAGGTACAGGGTGCAGAAAAATCTCTCTCCATTTGTTATCAGGTAGCACCCTGGGGGATACAGGAGCCAACTGGAAGTCCTCCGCCTGGTTGGAGGGGTGCAGAGACTCGGGGGTAACCACCGCCTTGATGGACTTATTGCCAGATTTGTTAGAGATGGAGGATACTTGATTAGGGACCAACTTCAGTCTGGTTTCATAGAATCATAGAATCATAGAATGGTAGAGTTGGAAGGGACCTCCTGGGTCATCTGGTCCAACCCCCTGCTCAAAGCAGGATTCACTAGATCATCTCAGACAGATGTCTGTCCAGCCTCTGTTTGAAGACGTCCATTGAAGGGGAACTCACCACCTCTCGTGGCAGCCTGTTCCACTCATTAATCACCCTAACTGTCAAAAAGTTTTTTCTAATATCTAATCTGTGTCTCCTCCCATTTAGTTTCATCCCATTGCTTCTAGTCTTTCCTTGTGCAAATGAGAATAAAGATGATCCTTCTACAATGTGACAGCCCTTGACATATTTGTAGACAGCTATTAAGTCTCCTCTCAGTCTTCTTTTTTGCAAGCTAAACATTCCCAAATCCTGCAACCGTTCCTCATAGGACATGGTTTGCAGACCAGTCACCATTCTGGTCGCTCTTCTCTGAACTTGCTCCAGTTTGTCTATGTCTTTTTTAAAATGTGGTGCCCAAAACTGTACACAGTATTCCAGATGAGGTCTGACCAAAGAGGAGTAAAGACCGATAATGACTTCACGTGATCTAGACTGTATGCTTCTGTTAATACATCCCAGAATTGTATTTGCCTTTTTTGCTGCTGCATCACACTGTTGACTCATGTTCAGTCTATGATCTATTAGTATACCTAAGTCTTTTTCACATGTACTGTTGCTTAGCTCTATTCCTCCCATTCTGTATATGCTTTTTTCATTTTTATTGCCCAGATGTAGTACTTTGCATTTTTCCCTGTTAAAAACCATTCTGTTGGTTGCTGCCCACTGCTCCAGTTTATTTAGGTCTTTTTGAATCCTCTCTCTCTCTTCTCTAGTATTAGCTATCCCTCCTAGCTTTGTGTCATCAGATGACACGTCTGCGAGACAGGGCGGTGCCTAAAGCCAGATCATTGGTACAATCGTTGAGACTGTTTGGGGACAATGCCTCCGCTATCCTTCCTTCGGAGACTTCAGCGCACAGCAAATCAGCAACTAGCAGATCTGGTGAAGAAGAAGAAGAAACTGCTGACTGTCCTTAAGATATGGGGACTGGACACCTCTTGCACCTCAGAAGTCCCCCAGTAGACACCATACAGGATCTCCAGACCTGAGCGGGCACTAGATCTCTCGGCTCTGGACGACCTGTGGGTAAACCAGACAGCACCTGGAATGTGAACTTGTGTAATGCTCCAATCTGGAGCTTAATTTGTGCAGACATATTTTGACTGTTTCTGAGTAGGGCTCATTCTTCTGCTGACAATGCCCAAACCAGCTTCATCTGTGGAGAGGAAACACTAACGCCAGGGCAGCCTCTCCTACAGGCCTAATGTCTTGGGATTCTCCAACCTTCGCTGGACAAAGACCGTCAGGGGGTCCTAAACGACCGCAGCGGGGCCGCAATCCGATTTTGTGACCGAGTTCTGGCCTCTGCTTTGCCTGACGAACATAGTCATCCTTCATGGATTCTGTGCGGAGAGCTGCCTCTACAGACTGGGGAACAGGAGGTCTTTGGGAGGACAGAACCTGGCGTGACAGTTTACCTCTACGCCTTGCACGTCTGGACTGCCTCTTGAGATTGAGAAGGAAAGTATTCTGCGGAGCACCATCATCCTGTGTGGATTCTGTGTGGGCAGCAGTCTCTTCAGGCTGGAGAACTGGTAGGCTACCTACACACATTACCCATTGGGGCTGCTCCGGGATACTGGGAAGGGAAGCTTTAGCAGAAGCCTCAGGGTTAGGGTCATCGAAGACCATTAGAAAAACCACCAGGAAGGCCTACAGGTCAGAGACGATAGGATCCCATGCTTCCCATAGGGGGGTGAATCATTTCAAGGCATCACCCGCTAGGTAGGACATCATGAATGCTACTTTAACCCGATCAGTAGGAAAATAGTGAGCATAGAACTTGAAATGCAGCATGCATTGCTCCACAAATGCACGGCTTTGTTTAGGATCCCCATAGTACCGTGGTGGATCTGCAGGAACGAGTGCTGATAGATCCATTTAGGCTGGTGCGTAAATCGCATGGGCCACAGCTTGAGAAAAAAAAAATTTTTTTTTCTGGAGCACATATTCGCCAGACAAGGATTCAAAATGTCTCTGAGAGCAAAGGGCCGTGGGGCTCAACGGGAACCATGGCCTGAGCAAACTGTTATGCTCGCGCCCGGACTGTCTGGCGTGACCATGATTATTGATCCCAGTGTACCATGAACCAAAGAGTGCCTGGAGGGGCGTAACTTAGTATCAACCCGATCCGACCAAGGTCGCACGACGGCTCAGTCGACTCCGTGAACCAGGGAGGAACTGAGCAGAGGGACCAGGTGCTACTCCAGGCCAGACCCTGGTCACAGCTGTTGACCCACACCGGGGAATGCAGGAACAGGCAGGTTAGACTGGCATGTAGACAGGTGGGTACTGGCAAACACGGCTGGTATGCAGACAGGTGGATATTGACAGGCACAGCTGGTATGCAGACAGGTGGGCATTGGCAGGCACGGCTGACATGCAGAGAGGCGGGTATTGGCAGGTAGAAATGCAGGCAGGATAGGGACCAGTACAGACTGGGATACAGGAACTGAGCCGCAGATGCGGTAGACAAGCAGAGCGGAGCAAAACCCGCAGATGCGGTGAACATGCAAAGCAGAGAAAAACCGCAGATGCGGTGAACAAGCAAAGCAGAGCAAAACCCGCAGATGCGGTGAACGAGCAAAGCAGAGCAAAACCGCAGATGCGGTGAACAAGCAAAGCAGAGCAAAACCCGCAGATGCGGTAGACAAGCAAAGCAAAGCAAAACCCGCAGGTGCGGTAAACAAGCAAAGCAGAGCAAAACCCGCAGATGTGGTGAACAAGCAAAGCAGAGCAAAACCCGCAGATGCGGTAGACAGGACAGAGCTCTGTTCACATGGAAGAGACTGGAGAACACATGAAGATAGGTGGAAGACAGGAGTTAGATTCAGAGGCAGGGAAACAGAACGAGCAGAACCAGATACACACAAAGTTCTTGCAATGAAGTAGCGAGTGGACTCAAAATTCACAAACAGAAGTACAGAGACAACGAGTTGGAGTTAGGTGCAGGTTCAGATACTGCAGGAAAAGGGAAAGGTACAGACATAGAGACAAACAGGTAACGGACTAGGACACTGTTCAGACAGAATCTGAACCAGGAACAAGATACAGGAACGAGCCTGGGAACTCAGCCCCCAGGGTGGCGGAAACTGACTAAAGTCACAAGTACAGGTAACAGGCCTGGGTATACAGCCCCCTGGGTGGCAGAAACAGACTAGATACAGGACAGGACCTGGCAACTCAGTTGCAAAGACAAACTGAGTGAAGGTGTTGCTCAGGCACCTCATACTGGGTGGAGGGGGTTTAAGTATCCAGTGACTCACGGCAATAAGCTGGGGACGCATTAGGACTGTGCACACGGTAGCTATAAGAAACAAGCAGAAAGCCGCGCCAACGCCCTAAGCAATCAGACAAGAGACTTGGACACAGCAGCAACTGAAACAAAGAGTGCAGCATGGACTGACAGGTAAGATTGCGGTCTTGCATGGTGGGAGGTGGTGCACCATGCAAGCACGCCGCCAGGAATGTTACACATACAGTATGTACATTTTGAAGTGCCCTCCTCTAGAAATTTTGGAGGTCCCTCTTGTGTACATTTGAGAGTGCCCTCACTTATTCATATTGTAGTGCCCTTACTCTATTATTTAACACATTTAAGGGCAGAGACTACAGTGCAAAAGGCCAAGAGACATGGAGTACTAGAAGGTAGCGGTCAGTGCGGCCTGCAATCTTTTAGGTATGGCTGAACTCTGTGAACTGGAAAAATAAAGCTGCACTAGTCAACTGGATGACGATCTCAAATATATCACTTGTGCAAGTCAATGGACAAAGGATATATGGTGCCCACCCTCCAGGATGGGTTGGAGAAGCTTCTCCAAATGGCTTAGAGATCATGATTGTCAATATTCCCCAGATTAGATAGCAAGAGAATACTTCTTGATACTGTAATACTTGGTCCAGTGCAGAATGTGCATCGTATTTCCAAAAATTACTCCTGGGGGCTGTGTCATAGGTGCAGGAAGATTCCATGACAAGGGCCTCCCTTGACAAACATTGTCTATGATGGAGCACTGTAGTAGTTGTGACCCTCAATTCAAGTTTTCAGAGGGCCATCAGTCGGTCATCAACAGTGTAAATTTCTATTGATTATGTATTCCCTATCTCAGTGACAATGTGGCACAAGCCAGGCATGTTTTTTTGCCAAATAGGGTGACAGTACATTTCTATTGAATATGTATCTCAGTCACAATGTGGCACAACCTGTGACAAGGGCCTCCAATGACAAATATTAGTTTGGTAGGACCACTGTACATTCCAGATTTGTCCACTGCACAATGTGCATAAGGTTTGTAAAAATTAGCCCTATGGGCTGAGTCATGGTTGACCCAGGAAGCCACCATACCAAGGGCCTGCATTCACAAATAGTAGTTAGGCTGGAGTAGGAATACTGTCCTGGTTTGTCCACTGCACAATGTGCATAGGGTTTGTAAAAATTAGCCCTATGGGCTGTGACATGGTTGACTCACTATTTTGGCTGTGACAGCTAGCTTGGCTTGTGCCATCAACATCTGAAAATCTGTCAACAAAACCCAAAATTCCGAAAAGGCCTGTTGTTAAGGGACGTGGACGTGGTGTTGTCAGTGGTGCGCGAGAAGGCACTCACTCTGTGTCAGGTCAGAAGAAGCTTGATGCATCCACTATGTTCCTGGAAAAATTTCCTGGTCTGGAACGTAAACATGTCTGGAATCCAGAAGAGCGAGAGCAGATTCTGTCTTGGATAGCAGACAAGGCCTCTACGCATTTGTCAAACAGTAACAAATCTTCCACGACCACACAGTCTACTGTGGATACATGGAAGGCTGGCCCATCCAATTTTGAAGCTGACTCTCCTTCCTCCCACCATTATCATTCACAGGAGACATATGACCCCAAGCTTGGCCACTCCGAGGATCTGTTTGATACATATCGTTTGGTTAGCTCTGGCCTATCACCATGCAGCATTGAAGAGGGACAAAAGGAGGTGGTGTGCCTTGATGCTCAAGTATTTGAGGACCTACAGCCAGAAGAAAGCCACTTTTACTGTCTCCAGAGGTGGAGGCTGATGATGATGAGACACAGTTGCCATCAGGTCAGCCTACAATGTCAACTGGGAAGGAGGATGAGATGGAAGACAAAGTGGTAGATGATGGTAGATTCCACTGATCGAACTGGACCGTTGGCAAGCATAGCCGCGACAGCAACAAAGAGAAAGATGGATATGTAGCACCAACACAGGCACCAAGGGGTCGTAGTTTGCCCTGAGTGAGAACTGAGTCAACTGTTCCCAAGAGCACCCCCACTGTCAGGGCAAGGGGGCGTTCATCTTCTGTGTGGAATTTTTTTCTGAAAGTCCTTCAGAGAAAAACATTGTTGTCTGTAGCATTTGCCATACTAAGTTGAGCAGAGGCCAGGGCAACCTGAGCACCACCAGTATGCAAAACCACATGGCAGCCAAGCAGCCCAGTAGGTGGGCGGTACACCAGTGTACCAAATCTGCGTCTGCTGGTCAAACCAATGCCATGTTGCCTGGGCTATGTCATTCAGAATCTGCTGTTCAGGAAGCAGGCGCTCATACCTCCTGCCCACAAGCTCTGGTTGCAGCGCTTTACAATTGAGAGGTTCATATTCAACAGTCATATGTAACATAGCTAAAGATAATACAATAATTAAAGCAAAAATAATGACGACCCTGCTCGTAAAAGCTTACGATCTACAATGAGGTGAGGGTCACACAATGGACTGGGGCTTATTTTCAATGATGGTCCAGCCATCTTGAGGGGATGAGGGATAGATAAAGGCTGCATGAGCTCATCACCAGCCAGTATCTGTAGTGCTTTTGGGTTCGGTGGAGACTTATGCCATGTCACCTGGGCTATGTCCTTCAGAATCTGCAGTTCAAGAAGCCGGCACTCACACCTCCTGCCCCCAACAAACATCAACCACATCCACTTCCTTGTCCCAGCGAAGCGTCCAATTGTCCGTGCCTGAGAGCTTGGAAAGAAAGTGTACATACCCAGCCACGCACCCACAGGCACAAATACTAAACTCACACATTGCCAAATTGCTAGCTGTGGAGATGTTGCCATTTAGGCTAGTGGGGACACAGTCTTTTTGTGATCTCTTAGCTCTGGCTGCCCCACGATACAGTGTTTACAGCCGCCACTATTTTGCCAGATGTGCCATCCCTGCATTACACAAGCACGTGTTAAACAATCTGAACCCTGCTCTCATCAACACCGTAACCGGGAAGGTCCACCTAACAACAGACAGCTAGACAAGTTTTTGTGGACAGGGATGATACATTTCTGTCACGGCACACTGGGTGAACCTGGTGGAGAGTGGGACAAAGGCGCAAACTGGAACATCACACATCCTACCCATGCCAAGAATAGCGGGCCCAACTTCTGTCAAGGTTTCCGCCTCTTCATATTCCACTTCATCTCTCCCCTCCTCCTGCTCCGCATCCTCTGCTGAATTACCCTCCCCATCACTGCCAAGCTGGGACCTGTGCAGCAGCGCATCGGCAAAGCGGCAACATGCTCTGCTGAAGCTGATCTGTTTAGGTCAGAAAGCATACACTGCAGCAGAGCTGTGGCAAGCTTTAAAACAACAGACCGATCAGTGACTCTCTCCGCTGCACCTCCAACCCCGTCTGGTCATCAGCGATAATGGGTGTAACCTGGTGGCAGCTTTAAAGGTTGGCAAACTGGTACACGTGCCAAGAATGGCTCACGTGCTGAACCTAGTTGTTCAGAAATTTCTGAAAACTTACTGTGACTTGCTGTACCTACTTGAGAAGGTGCGCCGTATTAGCGTCCATTTTTGCCATTCCTCTACTGCTTTTGCTTCTCTTACAGCATTGCAAAAGTGCTTGAATTTGCAAAGTCACCGACTCATTTGCGACCTGCCCACGCGGTGGAACTCAACCTATCATATGTTGGAGAGGATTAGTGAACAGCTCAGGGCAGTAGCTGAATACCAGCTTCAACATGCCCATCAGACTGAGAGCCAGCCACCACACATAACAACTGTTGAGTGGGTGTGGATCACTGACATTTGTGTGGTTCTTGAGAACTTTGAGAACTGCACTAACCTCGTGAGCGGTGATCAGGCTATTATCAGCGTAACCATCCCACTGCTGTGTCTCTTGAAACAATCACTACATAATCTCAAAGAGGAGGAGAGCCCAGCATGTTGGTATGGAGCCAGATTTCCCAATGGGTGATACTACCCAGCCCAGCCAATATTCTGAGGCAACATTGGGTGATGAGGAGGAAGATGAGGAGGATGAGGAGGGAGAGGACTTGTTTTTCTGTGCTACCGAGGGGACTCGTAATGCTACAGAGTGGACACCCAACCCAAGCTTCAAGTCACTCCAGCCTGGATGGGCTGGAGAGGTGGAGGTGGAGGAGGAGGCTTGTCAGCGTGAGGAGAGGATGGGTACTATTTGTACTGTTAGGGACACAGAACATTTGCCTTTTTGCAGCTTGGCCCGCATGGCACAGTTCATGTGTAAGTTTCTGTGGCAAGACCCTCGCCTGATACACATTTTATCCAACAATAATAATAATAATTTTTATTTATATAGCGCCAACATATTCCGCAGCACTTTACAATTAAGCGGGGACATGTACATACAATTAATTCAATACAAGGTAAGACAGTTACAGTTACACTAGGAGTGAGGTCCCTGCTCGCAAGCTTACATTCTACAAGGAAATGGGTGGACACAATAGGTGAAAAGTGCTTGTTATTTTATTCCTGGCAATTATAATAAGTAGGGATTTTCATATAAAACTGCATGATCCAGTCATCAGCCAGTATGCTTAAGTACAATAATCATGTATTGAGTGCAGTTATCGTGTGCATGTAGGGTGTGGAGACAGATGAATAGTAAGGTGCAGATTCTGAATAATATTTAGAAGGAGGGAACAGGGAAACGTTAGTTTACCGAGTAGTTGAGGTGGTAGACTTGTTTAAAGAGATGGGTTTTTAAAGCGCGCTTGAAGACATGGGGGCTAGGTATCAGTCAGATCGTCTGGGGTAGAGCATTCCAGAGTACTGGTGCAGCACGAGAGAAGTCGGAGACGGAGGAGCGAGTTGCGGATTATGGGGGATGTTAGTCTTAGGTCATTTGTACAATGGAGGGCACGTGTAGGGCGATAGACAGAGATGAGAGAGGAGATATAAGGCAGTGCAGAACTGTGGAGAGCTTTGTGGGTGAGAGTGATGAGTTTATATTGGACTCTGTAGCAAATGGGCAACCAGTGTAATGACTGGCACAAGATGGAGGCATCAATGAAGTGGCTGGACAGAAATACGACCCTGGCTGCCACATTCAGGACGGATTGAAGAGGAGAAAGTTTGGTAAAGCAAGACCGATCAGAAGAGAGTTGCAGTAGTCCAGACGAGAGTGAATAAGACCGACAGTAAGAGTTTTAGCAGTTTCAAAGGTGAGAAAAGGTTGGATTCTGTTAATGTTTTTAAGGTACAGTTGACAAGAGCAACCTATACTGGTTGGCCACCTTTCTCGATCCACGGTACAAGGAGAAATTTCCATCTCTCCTTTTGGAGTCACCAAAGAGTTTTACAATGGAATCATTCAAGAGGGCCATTGTAGATCAGTTGCTGAAAACATCACCCTCCGACAATGCTGGTGGCAGAGGTACCGGCTCTTTTCAACACCAAGGGATAATGGGGAGAGACATGAACACCAGCTCCAACAGAGGTGGGGGGGGGGATGTGCACAAATAGGGCAATTTTCAATAAACCAGCACAACAGCAAGGGCTATCTGTGCCTGCAACAATACCAAAGAGGGATAAGTTGCAGAACATGGTCAAGGGATACTTAAGTGACCATACGTGCGTCCTTTCTGATGCTTCAGTTCCCTTTAAATATTGGGCGTCTATGCGGAACACTTGGCCTGACATCTCCTTATATGCCTTAGAGGTGCTGGCCTGCCCGGCTGCGTACACGCCTCTCCACGGAAAATGCAGACAGACTTACTCTGATTAACAAATCCTATGCACATTGTCCAGTGGACAAACCAGGACAGCATTCCTACTCCAGCCTAACTACTATTTGTGATTGGAGGCCCTTGGGATTGTGGCTTCCTGCGTCAACCATGACTCAGCCATAGGGCTAATTTTTACAAACCCTATGCACATTGTGCAGTGGACAAACCAGGACAGTATTCCTACTCCAGCCTAACTACTATTTGTTATTGGAGGCCCTTGGGATGGTGGCTTCCTGCGTCAATCATGACTCAGCCATAGGGCTAATTTTTACAAACCCTATGCACATTGTGCAGTGGACAAACCAGGACAGTATTCCTACTCCAGCCTAACTACTATTTGTTATTGGAGGCCCTTGGGATGGTGTCAACCATGACTCAGCCATAGGGCTAATATTTACAAACCTTATGCAGATTGTGCAGTGGACAAACCAGGACAGTATTCCTACTCCAGCCTAACTACTATTTGTGATTGGTGACCCTTGGGATGGTGGCTTCCAAAATAGTGGGTAAAATGGCCTGGTGCGTGCTTGGCAGCAGGCAGTAGAAAATGTTTGGAGAACTGCTTTGCATAGGGCACAAAACGCCTTTTTAAGTGGACTAATGTGGATAGAAGGCAGGCTGTCACCCCCAAAACAGCGGGGAAAATTACCTGGTGCGTGCTTGGTAGCAGACAGCAGGAAATGTTTGGACTACTGCTTTGTGTAGGGCACTAAACGCCTTTTTAAGTGGACTAATGTGACAGAAGGCAGGCTGTCACTCCAAAAACAGCGGGGAAAATGTGCTGGTGCATGTTTTGTTGCAGGCAGTAGGAAATGTTTGGACTACTGCTTTGCGTTGGCTCTAACCGCCTTTTTAAGTGGACTAATGTGGAAACCAGGCTCTGACCCCTAAAACAGCGGGGAAAATAGACCGGTGCTTTTAAAAAAAAGGCAGCACAAAATCCTACTACTACTACTCTGTGTGCTGGAAAAATATTGCTTTGCTTCTGACAAGAGCTGTTTTAAGATGGACAATGGAAGAACACTTTAACCTCTCCCTACTTAATGCACAATCTCTCCCTCCCTGTGCTCTGACTTTGTTGTGTGTCTTCAGCTCTGAAAAGAGCTATTTTTTGGTGGTATTAAGGTGCTAGTGAGTGGCTCCTTTAAACTGTCCCAGCTCGAGTATCTCTCCCTCCCTACTCTACACTGAACTAGTATACACTGTTTCGTAGCCCTTAAAAGGGCTTTTGTTTTATCAAGAGGCCTAAACACTCTCCCTAGAAGCTCTGCGATATCTCCCTATGCTTTTAGAATGCAGGCTCTGGATGTAATGTGCACAAAATGGTGGCGGCAGGGCTTAAATAGACCCTATGGCGCTGGGCGGCCAGCCAATCACAGTAATGCCACAACCAAGATGTCTGCGGCATTACTGTGATTGGTTAAGAAGCCCAGCATGTTTAGTGGCTGCAAAGGAGGCGCCAAAACTGAAGGGCGGGACATCCGAATATAGCGAGGCATGTACACAAATACTCGCAATATAACGAGTAACCTAAATACCGTACTATCCATGCGAATAGCGAATAGTAACAAATACACTCATTCATCACTACTGGTGGCAAACCTCCACGTCCTCGATGGTCCCACCCTCCCTAGCCTGGGCGAGCATGTCCAGGAGGGTCTCCGCCTCTCCCTCCTCTGGCAGGTTGCACAAGGAAGGGCACAGGCACAGGTCTCCCGCTCCTGATGTGCCTTCATCATGTTCACTTGGAAGGCCTTCCGCTTTCCCCGGGTGTGTTCCAGTGTGACAAGGTCCATCACGACATTGAGCTGCTGGTGCACGAGGTACGGGCCTTCCCAGGCCACATGAAGCTTGTCCTGGGGAACAGGGACCAGTACCCACACCTTTTGACCCACCTGGTAGGTCCTCTCAGAAGCATTCTGATCATACCATTGCTTCTGGTTGGCCTGAGCTCGCGTCATATTGTCATGCACCAGCTGCGCCAAGGCCTGCATTTTGTCATGGAAACGCACAACATATTCGATGACTGACACTCCAGGGGTGACTAAGTCCCCTTCCCAGACCTCCTTCACCAGAGCCAGAGGGCCCCATGAACGCAGGCCATACAGGAGCTCAAAGGGGGAGAACCCCGAATGGTCGACAAGGCTACCGCTTCCGGGTACCGGGTGGCATAGTCTACTACCGTCGGTATGAAGCGTTTCCCGGAGCTCCTGGGAGTGGCCACCGGGCCAATCAAATCCACAACCACCCTCCTGAAAGGCTCTTTGATGATGGGCAGAGTTACCAGTGGGGCTTTGGGGCACTGACCGCCTTCCCCACCCTCCGACAGGTGTCACACGACAGGCAGTAGGATGTCACCTCGGCCCCCATCCTTGGCCAGTAGAAATGCTGGGCTAACCTGGCCTTGGTCTTATTGATCCCTAAATGTTCGGCCATCCGAATCTCATGCGACATTCGTCACAACTCAGCCCTGAATGGATAGGGTACCACTAACTGTCGGTCCCTGGGCCACACCTCCAGTGAACCTCGCTGGACCGTTACCCGATACAGCAGCCCTTGGTCCCAGACCACCCACTTGAGGTCTGAATCCGAGCGAGGCAGTGCCACCTGCTCTTTAAGAACTTTCAGGCTGTCGTCTGTCTCTAATGCCGCCTGAAACCCCCGACTGGTCGTGGCCAGAATAGACGAAACTGCCACCTCTTCTGTTCCCCGGGACCTGTCTCCTGGCCTCCATCTGACCCGGCAGCCTCTTGGTCGGAAGGGGAGAAGCGGAAAGCCCCCGCTTCTCCTCCGCTTCTGACCAAGCCTCCGGTCTAAACGGACTACTCTGGCCCTCTGACATGCCGCTTGTGGGGGAACCCTGCCATGCGGCCTTACCTGGGAGACCTACCTCTCCTGGCATGCTCCTCCTTAGCTGCTGTTTGCCCCCTGTTTGTCCCCTCTGTGACAACCTCACAGGACAAACTGTTCCAGCCTGCCGGCTGGCAACAATCTGAGGCTTTATCACAGCCGACATGATTAATCTCCTCCCCCAGTACATCACCCACCCCCACATCCCCATCAGTAGTCATGTTCATAACATTAGCAGCAATAGGGGTGGACATGATATTGTCTGGATAGTTAGGCCTTGGGGGTTCAGTGGCCACATAGTGGGACACTAGCCGCCCCAAGTCTCTCCCAAGTAAAACACTCGCGGGAATGTTCAGAGTTACCCCCACCTACCACACTCCCCTCCCGGCGCCCCAGTCAAAATACACCTTGGCGATGGGCAGCACTGGCTCGATGCCTCCAATCCCAGAGACGGCAAGAGTTTTCCCAGGTATCAAATCCTGGGGCGACACCAGTTCAGGTCGCACAAAGGTCATCTCAGCACCGGTGTCTCTCAGTCTCATGGCCCTGGCGTGGCCTATGGTGGCCCATCTGGTGCTGGAGACACATGGCTTTGAATTGGCCTGGCTGTCTGCAAAGGTGACACAGTCGGGGTTCCCCTATCGGCGTGTTGGATAAAGCATGGGTAGGTGGTTCATTGGGCCTGGGGGCAGGGACAGCAGGCACCACATTCATCTTACTCCCTCTCCAGCTGGCCAGTTTCTGGAGTCCTGTTGTTGGAGAACGCGTCAGCAAGGGTCGCTGTTTCAGAGGCCCCCTTTGGCTTCCGGTCACGGAGGTACTGTTGGAGGCCCTCTGGGCAGTTCCACAGAAACTGCTCAGTCGCAATGAGCTCCTTCAGCTGCTGGACGGTGGTGAGCTCCAGTCCTATGGTCCATTGATCAACCGCCCTCAGCAGGGCCCGCATGTGGTCGACCCAGCTGTCTGCCGGACCCCTCTGCAGACTCTGGAGCTTCTTCTGGTATGTCTCAGGGGTCAGGTTGTACTGCCAGACCAGAGCCTGCTTGATGTCCTCATAGCTCAGGGTGGTCTCACTGAGCAAGTACCCAAAGATTGCCAGGGCCTTACTCCTAAGTTGAGGGGTTAAGAACCGGACCCACTGGACCTCATGCAGATGGTACTGCCTGCAGGTTCTTTCAAATGCCAGCAAGAAAGTGTCCAAATCCCCTCCTTTGTCCAGCAGGG
The DNA here is from genome assembly GCF_046119375.1 of Phyllobates terribilis. Taxonomy (NCBI): domain Eukaryota; kingdom Metazoa; phylum Chordata; class Amphibia; order Anura; family Dendrobatidae; genus Phyllobates; species Phyllobates terribilis. The sequence continues at coordinate 301,190,515 of NW_027362771.1, forward strand.
GGAATTCCTCTGCCATAGCTTCGAGTCTCAGATCTCAGGGGACTCACGACTGGCTGGGGCCTGCAACTGGAGCTGAAGCATTTTCTCCTGGTGCTCGCGCTCACGCTGACGTTCTGCTGCGGCAGCTGCCTCACGACATTCCACTTCGACTGTGAGTGTCCCCAGCCATGAGACGGGCAAAGGCATCTTGCACAAGGTCATCCAAGCTTGCCTGGCTGGTGGGATGGGCAGTTGGTGGGTGGTCTACTGCGGGACCAACCTCTAGCGATTCTCTCCCTGGGGTACCTGGGTGGGACTCCTTCCTTCTGGAGCGACATTGACTTCCACCTCCTCCCCACCATCTGGAGCATTGGACATCTCCTTGGTTCTGGCCCTGGTGCCACTGGCCAGTCTTGCACGCTACGGTCACTGACACCGAACTGAAACATTATGCACCCACACACCTTACAGTATTTGCACTCTGACTGTCTAGTGCTGAGCTGATCTTAAGACCCCAGCAGCAAAAGCTACTACTGGCAGTCCTTAGTGAGCATTCGTTCTACACTCACACACACTATTATCTCGATCCCACACCGCTTGCCACCAATGTGAAGAAACGGCAACAGGGGGACCCTGCAGAATCTCGCTGTTGCCGCCTCTTGTGATGGATCCACACCCTGCCTCCCGCCTAATTACAGTTACGTCAGATGGAGCACGTGGTACGGACCTGCCCTCTGCACCTAAGTGACATTCCGCACCCCCCTGAGGGACGCGTAAGGTCAGGTTGGTACATTATGCACAGACACCCCCACACAGGACAGGAAGGCACCAGGGAGTGGGTACAGGTGGCCCACTCATTCACTGACGTGGCACCACACTGCCCCACAGCCCCGACAGGCTGAGAGGCTCCGCTCACTAACTCCAGTGAAGCAGAGCCTAGTCAGCCTGGGAGAGCTGCCACCAGTTTCTATTTGTTATAACGGACTATATCGGGCTAGAAAACAGCCCGGTAGCGTGTTAGCTGGACCGAACAACAGGCGTAAGGTTTGTGCATCAAGATAAAAGAACAGCCCAAGGTTAAATTATATATTTAATCACCTTAAAAGCACACTACACAGTACACTATATACATTAGGGTTATACATACACAGTGGTCAGATTTACAAGCACAAAAGCATGGGTACAAAAGGTATAAAGCAGTTATTACAAGTCAGTTACCAGTTTAGACAGATGATCTGGCTTTCGGGGGAAGGGCTGCCACATGGGATGTTTGTGGGCCTTGTCTTGGTGGATGGACTTGTCCCACATGCCTTGTTGTCACAACCTCCCCAGGAACAAAGACTCTGGGCTCAGGGCTGCTGGAACTGATAAAATCTCTGGATCCTGCCCACTCCTGCCTCTAAGCTGGACTCCACTCTCCTCCACCTGGTCTTTCTCAGCAACACCTCTAAAAATTAAAACGGCTATACGTCCTTACCGGACTGTCCTAGGGAGCAGGTTCTGGTGTTATCGGACCCAGCTGGGGCTCTGATACGTGTGGAGACCAAACACAGTGGCCTTAGGAGCTTTTGAAAGGCTGTGCTATATATCTCCCTATCCTTGCTAGCTGGGCAGTGGAGAAAGGGCTATTGAGATTCTCCCTTGCTTCCAGTTTCCAAAAATCTGGTTTGTTTATCACTGGTGTATATCGTTTTCCCATAACTACTGTTGAATTATGTTTCTTGAACAAAGAAGCACATGCTGTCGGGTGAAGGGACATCCTGTGTAGCTTGCATATGCTGTGGGGGATCTCACTCCTCACTTCTCAGCCCCTTTCCTTGCAAACTGCAGTGCATTCAAGAGAGTTGGATTACACTGTGCATTGAAGATCTTTCTAGAACCTGCTAAACAGGTCACAGTGATTGACATGGGTTTGTCTTGAATATTCTTCACATCTCCTACAAGATGTTTTCAAAAAGCTCAACATAGTTAACAGCCTGGGTCATAACGTCATAAAAATTCAGGCCAAGATATTAGTTATTTAACTATGATATTTGTCATCTTTGTATAGTTTAATACAAATACAGTGAATTGAACATTTTTTATTTTAATTTATATTCATTAATGAATGTATATATTGATTTTAGCCATCTTTCAATAGTATGTTTGTAAAATCTTTCTATGTATAACTTTTATTATTTACTCACATTGCTGTTTGAAATTGTTCTAATCCACAGTGCTGAGTTAGAGATCTGTCATTATTTTCATCAAAGTCGTTGAACTAGTGCCGTAGTCTCCATTCTAATTTGTATACATGTGAAACTAATTTGTACTTGAATTCTATACTGTATTTTTTATTAACAATTTTTTTATTTCATACCAAGATCATCACTCTATTTCCCAAATGGGTCTTATATTTTAAATTCTAAATTAAACTTTCAGTATACTTTTTGAGTTTTAAAGGAAACCAGAGTATAAAGATTAAACATGCACAAATGTGGGAATAACATATTTACTACTGGAGGAAGGCGAATATAGTTGAAATTAAAGTCCACTCAAAAATTAAGAAGAGATTTTTTTGTAATTTGCTTCTTCGTGGATTCATGAACAGTGTCCCACCTCATATAACTAAACAGGCCATGGTACCTGGTCGCAATCGCCAGACAATGGACCGAATGTTGCCTACTCAAAAAATGAGTAGTATCGGTGTCTCTGCCCCCTGACAGGCAGAGACGCCGTCCCTCTTACCGCCGCGCTCCCCGCCCAGCGTCCTCCGGCGCTCCTGCTTCTGCTGCTGCCGACGCGGGTAGCTTCCCGGGCACTGTGCTTAGGGCGAGAGCTTCCTCCCTCTTAAAGAGGCCACACGAGTCGTCCTAAGGAGTAGAGATGAGCGGAGTTCGACTCGAACTGTTCGCCAATTTCAAATTCGAGCTGTTTTGGGCGTTGTTCGAGCCGTTCTGCGAACACGAACAATTTGAAAAAAATTCGGCTGTTCGAGGTTATGTTCGATAACTGTTCGTGCACCAAAATCATAACTGGATTTTTTCTCAGTAATGCTGAAAATGAATGTTAATACACAGTTTGAGTGTACAGCGGGGCGGGAGGAGGGGCAGTGTTAGAATCTTGCTCTTAGGTTTTTTCCTTTGCTGGTCACATGACCTTGTTGGCCTATTTAATCCTGCTCCGCCCTTCTGGCTTTGCTGGACTTCATTGTATAACTACTTTCTAGCTAGCCTGTGCTCTGTATCTGCTCTGTTAGTTTGCTTGGTCTACGGACCTCTGTGTTCTTTATATTTTGTTTGTTCGTCTGTCTGCTACTATTTCTGTTAGGAGGTGTCCCATTTTCCTCCCAGTCCTTAGTACTTGTAGGGATTCCTTCCCCACATCTATAGGTCTCCGTCCAGACTAGCTTCGGACTTTAGCAGGTCTGATCGCAGGATCAGGTCCCCTGTTACATCGTAGGGATCAAGCTGAGTTCTATCGTAGGGACCGATCTCCTCTCTTTCCTTAGCTCTGGTAGCAGAACATAACAGTAAGTCCAGCCTGCAAATTCTCTAAGGAAAGATTTTTCTGTTCCATCATGGTGTCGGTTCAGGATTTGGCTCATCGCCTGCAGGGACTATCTCTGGAGGTGGCCGAGCTCCGTCAGCACGTGAGTAACTGTCCTGGAGCACATTTCTTGGAGCCTAAGGTATGTTTGCCGGATTTATTTTTTGGTGAACACCGAGAATTTTTTTCATTTAAAAATGCTTGCTTATTGTATTTTCGTTTGAGACCCAAGTCCTCTGGGGATGAATCCCAGCGCATAGGGTTCATAATGTCACTTTTGCGCAAAGAGCCTCAGGAGTGGGCCTTTTCTTTGCAACCTAGTGATACATGCTTCAGATCAGTGGATAGTTTTTTTTCTGCTTTGGGGCTATTATATGATGATCCTGACCGTGTCGCATCAGCTGAGACTGAGTTAAGATGTTTGAGACAGGGATCAGGTAATGTGGAAAAATATTGTACTCATTTCCGTCGTTGGTCTACTCAAACAGGGTGGAACGATTCTGCTCTGAAAAGTCTATTTCTTGCTGGGCTCAATGAAAGGGTTAAAGACCTGCTAATTGCTTATCCTACACCTGAAGATTTGCAACAGGCTATGCAATTAGCTATACGGGTGGATAGGAGACTGCGTGCAAGGGTTAATGAGAGCAAATCCTCTGCTATGTCAGTTTCTGGTTATGAGAATGTGTGTACTAACAGTGGTGAACCGATGGAGATTGGATCGGTGGCACCTCGCTCTCAAGAAAAAGACCGTCGATTTTCTGAAGGCTTGTGTTTCTATTGCGGAAAATCTGGTCATTTGATTAAAGGCTGTGAGCTTCGTATGAAGAAAGAAAAAAAAATGGTCAGTCATGCCCGTATTGCCTGTTTAAATTCCAAGGGTATATTTTTAGCTGCTTCCACGATTGCTCAGGAAAAATTAATGGAGTTTCGGGTGTTTGTCGATTGTGGGTCTACTCTGAATGTAATTGATGGGGGATTCTTGGAAAGACTCAATTTAAAACCCGAACCTTTATCATCCCCCATTGCTGTGGTTTCTGTGGATGGTTCCCCTTTGAAGAATATTACTCTCAAGGTCTGTGAATTTCCTCTCACTATTAATGGTGTTCACCATGAGAAATTGGATTTGGTAGTTTTGAATAACTTGCCTTCTCCAGTAATACTGGGATTGCCCTGGTTAAAATTTCACAATCCTGTACTGGATTGGTCTACCAGTGAAATTAAATCCTGGAGCCATAAATGTTATGACAAGTGTTGTAACGGGCGTATTGCAGCTTTGGATAGGGGAGAATTGCCTGTTCCTATTCAGGATTTTTGGAGAGTTTTTTCTGAGAAGGAATCGCAGGTTTTGCCTCCCCATAGAGACTATGATTGTTCTATTGAATTTGTCCCTGGAGCGACTCTTCCTAAAAGTCGTTTATTTAATCTTACTATTCCTGAGAGCAAGGCTTTGGAGGAATACATACAGACAAGTTTGGCCGCCGGTCACATTAGGCCTTCTAAGTCTCCTGTGGCGGTTGGATTTTTTTTTGTAAAAAAAAAGGACGGCGGTTTACGTCCTTGTCTGGATTTTCGTGAGATTAACAAAATTACTGTACGCAATCCTTACCCACTGCCATTGATTCCTGATCTGTTTAACCAGTTAATGGGGGCCAAGTGGTTCTCTAAAATTGACCTTAAGGGGGCATACAATCTGTTGCGCATGAAGGAGGGTGACGAATGGAAGACTGCTTTTAACACTCCTGTGGGTCATTTTGAGAATCTGGTTATGCCTTTTGGTCTTACTAATGCTCCTGCATTTTTTCAGAATCTTATTAATGACATCCTTAGACCTTTGATCGGCAAAAATGTGGTTGTGTATTTGGATGACATTTTGATTTATTCGCCGGATCTGGAGTCTCATTGGCGGAGCATACGTGAGGTATTACAGTTATTAATGGACAATTCGCTTTTTGCTAAGCTGGAGAAATGTGAGTTCGCTGTACAGAGAATTAGTTTTTTGGGTTACATTATCTCCAGCGAAGGTTTTGAGATGGACCCGGTTAAAGTTCAAGCTGTACAGGAATGGCCTAGGCCTATTGGTTTGAAATCGATATAGAGGTAGTTTGCAGTATCTTGTGGCCTGGAAAGGTTTCGGACCCGAGGATAACTCTTGGGTGAGGTCGGATGATGTTTCCGCGTCCAGACTTATCAGAGCGTTTCACAGGAGATTTCCTGATAAGCCTGGTCCTAGGGGATCCGGAGGATCCTCTTAGAAGGGGGGGTACTGTTAGAACCTTGCTCTTAGGTTTTTTCCTTTGCTGGTCACATGACCTTGTTGGCCTATTTAATCCTGCTCCGCCCTTCTGGCTTTGCTGGACTTCATTGTATAACTACTTTCTAGCTAGCCTGTGCTCTGTATCTGCTCTGTTAGTTTGCTTGGTCTACGGACCTCTGTGTTCTTTATATTTTGTTTGTTCGTCTGTCTGCTACTATTTCTGTTAGGAGGTGTCCCATTTTCCTCCCAGTCCTTAGTACTTGTAGGGATTCCTTCCCCACATCTATAGGTCTCCGTCCAGACTAGCTTAGGACTTTAGCAGGTCTGATCGCAGGATCAGGTCCCCTGTTACATCGTAGGGATCAAGCTGAGTTCTATCGTAGGGACAGATCTCCTCTCTTTCCTTAGCTCTGGTAGCAGAACATAACAGGCAGGGGATGGATCTCTGCATAAATAATGAAGATCTCCATTTTTTTTTCTCTTTCCCGCATTTACAGTGGGGAGGTGCAATCTGTCAGCCTATCAGCAGCGCACACACGGAGCGAACTCCTTTTTTTCACACAAGCAAGGGCATGTGTCATTGGCAGTGTATGTCACATGTCCTTGCCCTATAAAACCCAGCCATTTTCCACGTAGCCACCATTTTCTCACTGCTGCAGCTGCGTGTTAGACGGCACCGCTGTTGCTGTGTGCGCTATACTTTGTTAATTTCAAGCCAATTTTTGCAAAAATCTACAGATAGCTTGGGAGTAGGGAATAGTTGTGATTGCAGTCCTTTTAAGGACTAGGTTACATAATTTGCTACGACTTTTATCAGGCAGGTCTGTGCTCTTAAATAGATAGGTTGGGAGTAAAGACTAATTGTAATTGCAGTCATTTTCAGGGCTAGGTTACATCAGTTCCTATCACTTTTATCAGGCAGGTCTGTGCTCTTAAATAGATAGGTTGGGAGTAAAGACTAATTGTAATTGCAGTCCTTATGAGGGCTAGGTTACGTCAGTTCCTATCACTTTTTGCCAGGCAGGTCTGTGCCAGTGCTGTGCAAGTTTTTTTCACAGCATTTGGCTAAATCCAGCAAAGCAAATCCTTTTTGGCCTCTTGCAGTGTGTGTTAGTCAGTGAAGTAGCCTATTTGTATTGCAAGCTACCCCACCTGTGTATAGAATACCAATTTTTTTACTGCACCTAGTGAAGTAAAACCTTTTGGGCATACCATCATTCTATTAGTCCATCTATACTAACCTCCACCAGGTTGCAAATTCAAAATAATTTTTATCTGCATCTAGCTCTGAAAAAATATTTGGGCTTCGGCTTGTAGCAGTGTGTGGGACTTGTTCTATTAGTCAATCTATACTAACCTCCACCAGGTTGCAAATTCAAAATAATTTTTATCTGCATCTAGCTCTGAAAAAATATTTGGGCTTCGGCTTGTAGCAGTGTGTGGGACTTGTTCTATTAGTCCATCTATACTAACCTCCACCAGGTTGCAAATTCAAAATAATTTTTATTGCACCTACCTCTGAAAAAATATTTGGGCTTCGGCTTGTAGCAGTGTGTGGGACTTGTTCTATTAGTCCATCTATACTAACCTCCACCAGGTTGCAAATTCAAAATAATTTTTATCTGCATCTAGCTCTGAAAAAATATTTGGGCTTCGGCTTGTAGCAGTGTGTGGGACTTGTTCTATTATTACATCTATACTAACCTCCACCAGGTTGCAAATTCAAAATAATTTTTACCTGCATCTTGCCTGTTAACTAATTTTGGGCATATTAGCTGTGTGTGGTACTCATTCTATTAGGCCAGCTATACTAAGCTCCACCAGCTTTCAAATTACTAATAATTTTTAGCTGCATCTTGCCTGGAAAATAATTTTGGGCATAGTAGCAGTGTGTGGTATTCATTGTATTAGGCCATCTATACCAAGCTCCACCAGCTTTGAAATTAATAATAATTTTTAGTTGCATCTAGCCCGGAAAAAATGTTTTCTTCCAAATAGTGGTAGCAATAGAATTATGGGGCACGCTCCTGGCTAACAAAAATATACGCTTCATAACAAAAAACACCAGTCTAGCGCACTGCATTAATAAGATGGTATCATCGTCTCTCCCATCTATGTCGGCTAGCATTCCTGTGCCTAAAACACAATGAATGGGTCCGTGCAAGCCACGATGCTGAGGGGTCTAAAGCTGCTGCTAACGCTTTATCACAATTCAATTGGCAGATTTTCACAGAGCTCCTCCCCAACGCCCACCCATCGGGCAACAGTTGCCCACCCTCCCTATGGGATCTAGTGGTGAATAGTTGATGCCATTAATCAGAGCGTCAGTTGCCCAGTCGACGGGGCAAGCATACGGTAAGGCATGGGAAGAGTGGACACGACTAGTAGCAGGCAGACGGGTTGACCAATGTGAACAAGCCAGATTACAAGTCACTATAGAATTTCTCCAACAGCTAATGATGAGGGGCATATCAGGGGTGTCAGCGCAGCGGTGTCTGACCGGAGTAGCATTTCACTTCCAACTACTGAATTGGGGAGATGTGACAAAGAGATTCATCATCAGACAATCCATAAAACGGTGGAAAAGGGGTCAGCCAAGTCAGGAGTGTAGAATTCCCGTCCCGTGTCACTAAAACTGATTTCTCACATCATATCCCTAACACTATTAACATGACACTCACAATTTGAAGCAACACTACTGTCTACTGCATTTGCGATCGCCTTCTTCGGGGCGCTATGCATAAGCGAATTAGTCCCTCAATCCAAAATTACCACCAGTGGAGGCTTATTACACCACGACGTAGTCATAGCCAATAATGCAATAAGTCTACGCATAAGCCAATCGAAAACGGTTCCAGCGGGCAGGGGCACTTGGGTACTTCTACAGCCCACAAACGGTACACTGAGTCTGGTAACAATAGTAAAAACATATATAACCATCAGATCACAAAGTAATTTCTTCCTATCACACATTGATGGAACGCCATTATCAAGATACCAGTTCCAAGCTATATTTAATAAATGCATAACATCGGCAGGGAACCACCCCAAAGATTACGGGACACACTCATTCCGCATAGGCGCGGCCACGGAAGCAGCAAGAGCAGGTCTGTCAGAAACGGAAGTTCAGAGGATAGGGAAATGGCGATCCACGTGTTTGGCGAGATACATAAGACCGGACTTGTTATCCTAACGTGGTTTGTTTCTTTTACAGGTGACGCTAAGCCAACAATGTGGGTGATAGGCCACTCGCATATATATTGGGCAGAAAAAAGTGCTTAAGTCCGCCTAGGCGGGAGGAAATTAGAGTTTCATAACACATATTTCAACTGGAGAGGTATTAGAGGCCTGCTATGTCCACATGTACTAATGGAGGTAATCAAGGTAGGGAGAGAGGCAAGAGGTCCGGTCATCTTAGTTATACAGGCCCGGGGAAACGACCTAGGTCATCACAAGAGCGCATAACCAATGGCAATAATGAAACTAGACACTGAGCGTTTCAGAGAATTTTTCACAAAACTAACTATAGTATGGTCAGAGATTGTTCCGATAGCGGTATGGCAAGGTGCGCGAGACATCACGACCATCGAACGGACAAGGCGGGTAATAAATATTCGGATAGCAAAATTTAGAAGAGACAGAGGCGGTGTAGTGATACAACACCGACAACTGGAAGGAGATAAAGCAGGCCTCATACGGCCCGACGGTGTTCACTTAATGGATATTGGACTGGACATATTCCTGTCAGGACTCCAGGACGGAGTGGAACAAGCGTTAAGAGTGATGAATGGGGGTCAGAGTCCTGCATACGAGTACGCAGGATCCTCCGTGGCCTGGAAATAAAAAGGACATGTTGGAGAGTTACACTTGTTGGCCAACTTGCCGGTGTGGAGACCCAGGGCATGCTGCAACAAGCTGAATTATTTTAGAAATAAAATGCCTGTCTAATGGAATGAGTATAAAGAGTTAATAAAGCTGTGACCGATCCTCACCCATCAAGTTGTATGAGTTACATTATTGTATTGTCAAGGAAAGGGGGGCGGTAGGGGGGCTGAGCGTCTGGGTTTGGTTGGGGGTCCCCACAGTCTGCTTAGGCTAGATGCATTTAAAAATTCTTATTAGATACACAGGCGGTGCAGCTTGCTTCGCAGCTGGGCTACTACGCCCAAAGTATTGCCTAGGCTAGATGTAGTTAAAAATTCTACGCTGACTAGCAGACACTGAAGCTTTGGAGCAGAACTCTGAGTAAACAGCTCTTCAGACTCAACCATCTGTGTTACCCCAAGCCATAGTGTATGTAGTTTCTTACAGTTAAAAGGGGGGGAGCGACCCAACCCACCTGGAATTGGCGATGCCAACGTCACGTAAAACACAGCAAGGGGACTCCAAAAAGAGTCTCCATTTTTTCCAAAAATTGTGGCACAGACACCACTTAAGTGGCATCAATTGCCCCAGAGTTGCTTAAAACGGTTGGTGAGGTGATTTTACCAAATCCTCAAGCTTTTAGTCTCCCCAAGATGACACAGGGGTAGAAAAGTCCTTGCGGATCCATGATTTGTTCATGTTTATGAACGTGAGTCTGTCTACATTCTCAGTGGACAGCCGCGTGCACTTATCTGTCAGCACACCACCAGCAGCGCTGAACACACATTCAGAGAGAATGCTGACTGCAGGGCATGACAAGATCTCCAAGGCGTGAGTGGCGAGCTCCAGCCATTTTTCCAGATTGGAAGCCCGAAATGAGCAGTGGTCCAGTGACACAGTCATAGCTTCGATGTTCACTTGGAGATACTCCTGTACCATCCTCTCTAGGCGTTGACTATGTGTCAGACTTCTTGTCTCCTGTGGCCTTGCAAAGGATGGTCTAAAAAAGTGGTGAAACGATTCCACAAAATTGCTGTTACCAGCAGATACTCTGTTACTGTTACGGTTTGAGTGATGAAGACTCGACAGTCCCACGGTTTGCAAATTAGAACTGTGAGATTCACAACGTGCACCACTGGTGTTTTGTGGAAAAGCACATGTAAGATTCTGCAACAGCCTCTCCAGATACTCCTGCATGCGTGAATCCCTTTCTATGGCAGGAATTATTTCGGCAAATTTACTTTTGTACCGGGGATCTAAGAGTGTGGCAACCCAGTAGTCGGGATTACTTCGAATTCTGACAATCCGAGGGTCATGTTGAAGGTAGTGCAGCAAGAAGGCACTAATGTGTCTTGCGCATCCAGGAGGAACAAGTCCTTGTTGTGTTGGTAGCGAGGTAAGAATCATGCTTCCTTCCTCTGCCCTCTCCCCCCAACCTCGCACAACAGAAAAGTGATCAAGGTCTCCCTCATCTGATGAGTCTTACATGCCCATCGCCAGTTCATCCTCCACTTCTTCCTCGGCTCCTGCACCTTCCTCAACAGTTTGGCTGCTACCATGCACCCTGGTTAATCCCTCTCCCTCACCCACCCATGCCTGCCGCCTTGGTGCTGCCGACCGTCAGGACCGTGGAGATGTTATCCCTTCCGCATACGACTCCTCCTCTACTTCCTCCACCTCCTCTTGTCCCACCACCTGACTCTGAATTCTGTTAAACGTGTGCACAAGCATGTATATCACAAGAATAGTCATGCTGATAATGGCATCGTCATCAGCACTAAACATCTTCGTCGCCATTTCAAAACTGTGCAGAAGGGTGTGTGGCAGCCCAGAGGGGTCAGTCGCCACCGAGGTACTGCATCTCACCCAGAGGTGTGGTATCTCACCCTCAGGTAAGGAAGGAGTATGGCTCGGGACCCTAACACCTGCATCCAACACATACCCGCAGTGGGGGTAGGGCGAGATTGCTCCTAAGGGAGAGCACAGTCCCAGGTCCCTAGTTGGTGGGAGGGTCCTATGTAGTGGGTGTGGGTGGAGAAAGCAGCTTAGGGGAGCACATGACAGGGAGAGTATAAATAGGAAGCCATCTTAGAAAGAGCAAGCCAGTCAGAGGAGGAGAAGTGACAGGAGCAGAGGCTCTGCATGAGCTCTGCTCTGGAGGCGGGCCTAGCCTGGGAGGCCCAGGACTGAAGGAGAGAAGAGAGGAGTGGGAGCAGGAAGGCTCCAGGAACCGAAGGGACCCTAGGGGTATGGGCCGTGCAGAAGGCCATCCGTACCCCCGCTGCTACCAGGAGGTAGAGGGGTCAGGCCAGATAAGGGGAACCGGTCCCTCAACTAGCGGAGAAACAGCAAGGCTCAACTAGAAACCGGAGGCTGCAGCATTTCATGTACTGCAGGCCAAAGTCCACACCAGTCTCACTAAGAAGGTTGCCACGCAGGACCCAGGGGACGGAACACACGTCGCCCGCCAAGGCCCGAGGATACCGGATAGAAGTGTCACTGGGTGTGAGGTGCAGGGAGAAGGCCAGAGAAAGGACACACAGAAGGGGGTCCTGCTAAGTACTCTGGAGCTATCTGGGGGTGGACTGAGCCCCTCACTGAGTACGCACAGCACGACGGGGGAGATTGCTCTGGTACCTGTAATCTGGACTGCAACAACTGTGAGTAAAGATCTTGGGACTGCATCACACGGACTCTGTGTTCATTACTAACTCCCTGCACTACAACCACCATCATCCACCCACACTGCCCTGAAGCTACACTCTTCCTGTGGGGAGTAATAATACCATTGCTGCAAAACCACCAGCTTCAGAGGACTGTTCCGCAGCGGTAGCCCCTTTGGCCGCACTCCACAGGTGGCGTAGTCGGACAATATAAAACCCATATATACAAATTACCCCTGGATTGACCGCCCTGGGTCACGGACCGGGTCGCCGCCACAGTGACTACAACCCCCAGCGTCTACCGGCCCGGCTCCAGGTACCCCACGGCCCAGGGGGCGCGTCAACTTCATAGGTCCCTGATCTGAGACCACTCCTGCAGCGTGATTTGCCCCACCTCTGGATCTCGTTGGCCCAGGCTATACGTCAGAACGTATTGCACCAGGGCTTGTCGGTGCTGCCACAGTCGCTTCAACATGTGCAGAGTTGAATTCCACCGTGTTGGCACATCGCATTTCAGCCGGTGAACTGGCAGGCCCAACGACTTCTGTAGAGATGTAAGTCGTTGATCTGCGGGAAGCGAACGGCGGAAGTGAGCACATAGCGACCATGCCCTCTGCAGAAGGCCATCTAGTCCGGGATAGTGGGCTAAAAATTGCTGGACAACCAGTTTCAACACGTGAGCCATACAAGGCACGTGTGTGACATTGCTCCGGCGAAGGGCCGCACCCAGGTTTGCAGCATTGTCGCACACGGCCTTCCCTGGTTGCAGGTCCAGTGGAGACAACCATTCATGAAACTGGGTCTCCAGAGCTGACCACAGCTTCTCAGCTGTGTGACTCACATTTCCCAGACATTTCAAAGTAAACACCGCCTGATGCCATTGAGCCCTGCTGCCATCATAGTAAGGACGTGTGCAGGATTCCTTCTGCGCAGTTAGAAAGCAGGTGGCATTACCAGATAGGCTTTGGGTGCAGGTGGAGGACCGAGAGGAGGTTGAGGAGGCAGAAGCAGTGGAGGAACTTCTAGATAAAGAGGATTGACGTACAACTCGTGGGGACAGCAAGAATTGGACAGCAGCCCCTTGTCCTGCTGTCACCATAGTTACCCAGTGCCCAGTCAGCGACATGTAACGCCCCTGTCCATGCTTACGTGCCCAAGTGTCTGTGGTGAAATGCACCCTGTCACACACAGAGTTTCTCAAAGAAGCAGTGATGTTGTGTGCGACATGCTGGTGGAGCGCAGGCACACCTTTCTTTGAGAAGTAGTGCCAACTGGGCATCTGGTACTGGGGCACTGCGACGGACATAAGGTCTCGAAAATCCTCTGTGTCCATCAGGCGGAAAGGCAGCATTACTGTAGCCAACAGCTTGCAGATTGTGAAATTCAACCTCTTAGCTTTGTCATGGCTAGGAGGAAATGGTCTTTTACTTGTCCACATCTGAGGGACCGAGGGCTGGCTGTTGTGCTTAGACGGGGTTGAGTAGGGTGTCCCCGGCAAACTTGCCGGTCTGTGAGGAAGATGCAGGTGGAAATGTTAGGTTGCCTTGATCCAAAGGTGGTGCTCTCGATGTCGGAGAGCGCTCAACACCAGCTGGTGTTATCACTTCCAAATGAAATGATGACCTGCCAATCACACAGGCTGTTGCGGGTAAAGAGGTGGCAGGTCTGCGTCCAAAAACATGTGTGACTGCTGTCCCCCCAGTCACAGAGGATGAAGAGGCCGCGGATGCACAAGATGGGGCAGACGGTGGTTGGCACGGCCCGCTAGGCCGCACTGTAGCACAGTGAGCTTCCCACTGCAACTTATGCTTTATATCCATGTGACGGTTCATGCATGAAGTACTCAAACTATGGATTTTTGGCCTCTACTTAGCTTTTGGTGACAAATATTACAGATAACACGAGTTGGGTCATCCTTATCGATCTGAAAAAATACCCAGGCTATGCAAGGCTTAGAGCCCATGCGACCTGAAGAGCCACTACGACTTGTGGTCAGAGGCAGAGTTGTGGTTGAGGATGCAGTTGTTGACGTGCTTCCAGTACTCCGTCTCTGTCCAGGAAGCCGCAACCTAACCTCGTCGTCAATAGTATCTGTGACGCCCAGCAGCGCTTGGTATCACAGATCCTAGAAGAGTGCATTGATGGAATCCTCCACATTCACACATCTCCACCCTCCACCTCAGACCAGCAGAGGGAGCCCGTTAGGGATATAAATAGGGAAGGTGGAGCTAGGCAGTTCAGTTCCTCTGAAGAGTTCCTGCAGTAGAGAAGCCTAAGAGAGGTCAGTCTGCAGTGGAGCTCAGTCTAGTCTAGAGAACTCAGTTAATAGTTCAGCAGTGGAGCACAAGGCTCCTGTTAGCTATATTCAGGGAGCCCAGTTAGAGCTTAAGGTGTGCCGGCGCCATAAGATCGGTGAAACGCGGCAAGTTGCCGTTAGTGTGTATAGCCTAGTGAGGGCCCGAGTAGGTCGAAGGCGAGTGGAGAGTTAGTACATAGGGGGCAGAGGAGCTTAACCAGCTGATCCCGAAACACCGGATCCGAGCTTACTGAGATCTCTATGACCCAGTAAGGCATAACAGGAATCCCTGGAGAACTACAAGTCCCAGGATCGCTAAGGTGCTGATACGTAACAGAGCCAGGAGACGCTTAGGCCCCGCATACTGGGAGCGTGAACACCAAGACAAGGCCCTACCACAAGGTCAGCCAGCGCAGGACAGAGACAAAGTTAGGCCTAGCTCCAGGCAGGTCAGAAACTTACTACGCAGAGGCAAGAAACAGGAGGCCCTACACCCGCTCATTGGGGAGGATCCTGATATGCACCCTTCACCCTACAGTGCTCCGGGATGTGCCTGAATTTCCACCAGTAAAAGGTACTGAAGTGACTACCGTGTCCGTTCTCGTTCTTGCTCTGACCTAGCTGGGTCTCGCCTGACCTGCATTCCCCCTACATACGCTTTTCAGAGGCCTAGCTCCACCTGTGGGGAGCTATACCATCGAGCTTCCTTATCACTGGCCTCAGTGGACTACTGCAGCACTGGTGCTTCTCACCAGATACCACAGGTGGCGTCACGAACTCTTATAAAATTAACAATTATCCACCCTTTTAAATACTGACCCCAGGGTACGGGCCCGGGAGCCGACCTCCGCGACATCCCAAAGGCCAGGCAAAGGCCCGGGTACCGAGTCATCCCCATCCCCTGGGCTAGTCACATCCTCCTCCACCTCCTCTGCTGACCTCATCGACTGGCTGACTGTGGGTTGACAGTAAGTGGGATCTCCAACCTCTTCATCATCACCCTGTGTGTTCTCACACCCGTCGTCCTCAGAGCCAACCTCTTCCTGCCCTGACCGAAAAGTCAAGTTGTCGCTCCAATCAGGTATTTGAGTCTCATCATCATCTTCATCATTGTCTCCACCAACAGGGGTTACAGTTTGGGAACGAGGGTCTACATTATGCTCAGAACCTTCTTCATCTGGTCCTGGATACGACTCATAAAGATTCCGGGCATCAGTGCAGATCATTTACTTGTCTGGATTAACAGAAGCTCTGGAGCAGACCTCTGTTTCAGAGGCTATAGTATGAGTAAACAGCTGTGCAGACTCAACCATCTGTGTTACCCCATACTCAGACGGGCAGCTGGAGACTTGGGAGCTGTGAGGAATCAAGTGCGATTGGGGTGACACCTCTGAGGACTGGAGTATTTGTGATGTTGAAGTTGAGGTGGAGGAGAGCCCACTTGAAGGAGCACTTGATATACGTTGAAGCACCTGCTGTTTTTGTGCCTCATCTGGAATTTGTGGCGATGGGCGTGTCCGTAAGAAAGGGATCGTATCATATTGTCCACGAAAAGAAGTAGACATCTTAGTTTGGCTAGAAGATGGTCTTTGTTCTGCAAATGTTACTCCCCCCCTCCGCGTGGGGGCTCGACCCACCAGCGAACAGGCACCAGTATTGAGAGAGGGGGGCTGGCCGTCAGGGTCCACCGCAGCTCTGGCACAAACCCGGCGACACGGAGGTCGCACGGGCAGGAACGGACTGGCCGTGTCGGCTTCGCACTTTTTTGGTATTAGAAGGGCATGACATGCCTATATCTGTGTCTCCCCCTCCTTTTACTCTTCCACCTCTTTTCTTTTCGCATGACTATATGTACTTGTCACTTTTCCATGTGTTAGTTGTGTCTTCTGAGCAGTTTGTCAGCTTTTGGACACCTTTGAAGGTGTTTTCTTTGTGTTTATATGTGTTTTTGTTTGCCTGCCATTGGTTTTAATGGTGTTCAAAGGTGTTCGACGAACAGTTCGACGAACAGTTCGGCGAACATACGGGTGTTCGACGAACCGAACCGAACTCGAACACTACGGGGGTGGCTCAACACTACTAAGGAGTCCCCGGCCAATGGCCGGAGGACCTGTCATATAAAAGGCACATTCTCCAAAATGGAGGTGCCCATGCAAGGTTGTAGCTTTGTGTGTTAAACTCTGCTTCAACCATCAGGTCCCGCTGCTAGCCTGACTTCCAGTCCTGGCCTCCAGCCTGACTACCAGTCCTGTCCGCCAGCCTGACTACCAGTCCGCCAGCCTGACTACCAGACCTGTCCGCTAGCTTGTCTACTCTCCAGCCCGACAGTCTGTCTTCAGTCCAGTCCGCCAGTCTGTCTATGGGCCCTGCCCGTCTCTGCCAAGGGAGTCTCACTGGGCCAGTATGCCATTCAGTTCCATTCCCTCGCTTCTGAGCTTGCCTGGGACAACGAGGCCCTGGTGTCCACCTTCTGGGAGGGTCTTTCCAGTCGGATTAAGGACGAGTTAGCCGGCCGGGACATCCCTACGACCCTGGATGACCTGGTGTCACTAGCTACCCGGATTGACATCCGTTTCCTAGAACGTGCTAAGGAGACTACCCAGAAGAGAAGATTTCCTTGTCTTGCTCCTGCTTTCCAGAAACTGGCTGCCCAACCAGCAACTCCCCGGGCACGCTTGCCCGAACCTATGCAGATCGACCAGACCAAGATGGTCAAGTCTCGCCAAGAAACACACCGAGCTGAGGGGAGCTGTTTCTACTGTGGCAGTAAGGAGCATCTGATCCGTTCCTGTCCGGTAAAGTCTGGAAACTCCACTGTCTAGGACCGCTCAGAGAGGTCATCCTAGGCAAGAGTAAATCCTCTCCATTCTTGACTTTGTCCATCTCTATCTCCTGTGGAGAGAACCTCTTCTTTCATACCGGACATCTGGATTCCGGAGCCGCTGGGAATCTCATTTCTTAGTCCCTTGTGGAGAAGAATCAGATTCCCCCCAAATCTCTGGCTGAACCATTGGCAGTCACTTCCGTGGATGGCAGACTCCTTCCGGTGACCATCTTGCCCATCACAGAGCCCGCAACCCTTCAGGTGGGAATGCTGATCTCCGTCCATGTGCTTTCCGGACTCTCTCACTCCATTTTGCTTGGTCTACCCTGGCTACAGAGACATGAACCCGTTCTGAATTGGCAATCCGGTGAGGTGCTCCGTTGGGGGCAGGATTGCCACGAGACCTGCCTGGTCCCGCTTCGCCCGGCTCGACCTCTGTCTACTCCGGCTAATTTACCTGGTCTACCGGCACCATACCGGTCCTATGCAGATATCTTCGACAAAAAGGAGGCAGAGACACTGCCTCCTCAAAGGCCATATCATTACCCTATTGACCTGGTAGCCGGTGCCACTCCACCCCGTGGGCGTATTTATCCGTTGTCGTTGGCCGAGACCCGGGCCATGTTGGAGTACATCGAAGAAAATCTGGCTCTGGGATTCATCTGGAAATCTACCTCCCTGGCAGGAGCCGGATTCTTCTTCATAGAAAAGAAAGACGGTTCACTACGCCCCTGTATCGATTATAGAGGACTCAACCAGATAACTATCAAGAACAAATACCCCCTGCCGCTCATCTCTGAGCTGTTCGACCGCTTTAAAGGCGCAAAGATCTTCTCCAAGCTCGATCTTCGTGGGGCGTATAACTTGGTCCGGATCCGCCAAGGAGACGAGTGGAAGAGGGCATTCAATACCCAGGACGGCCACTATGAATACCGTGTGATGCCCTTTGGTCTCTGTAATGCTCCAGCCATCTTCCAAAAATTAGTTAACGACATCTTCCGTGACCTCTTATATTCTTGCGTGGTGGTGTACCTGGATGACATCTTGGTCTTCTCTCCTGATCTTCCCACACATCAGAGGGATGTTCGTCAGGTCCTGCTTAGGCTCAGGCAGAATCACCTATATGCAAAATTTGAGAAATGCCTCTTCGAGCAGACTTCTCTTCCGTTCCTGGGCTATATTTTCTCAAAGACTGGTCTACAGATGGATCCCGAGAAGGTCTCTGACATCTTAAAGTGGCCCCATCCGGAGGGGTTGAAGGCGATTCAGTGATTCCTGGGCTTCGCCAACTATTACCATCTCTTCATCCCACATTTCTCTTCCCGGACTGCTCCCATCTCTGCGCTCACCCGAAAGGGAGCAAATCCTAAGGAATGGCTGTCTGAAGCGGAGGAGGCCTTCCTCTCCTTTAAACAAGCCATCTCTTCTGCCCCAGTGTTGCACCATCCGGATAGTAACAAACAGTTCTTTCTGGAGGTTGATGCTTCCTCTTCCGGAGCCGGAGCGGTGCTCACCCAGAAATCTCCGTCCGGGAGAATGGTAACCTGCGGCTTCATCTCCAAACTCTTCTCCTCGTCCGAGCGCAACTACTCCATAAGAGACCGAGATCTGCTAGCCATCAAATTGGAGCTGGAGGAGTGGCGCTACCTACTTGAAGGGGCTCTGCACCCGGTGGTCATCTATACTGACCACAAAAACCTGGCATATCTACAGAATGCCCATAGACTGAATCCACGTCAGGTCTGTGTTCTTCGCCCGCTTCAACTTTATCCTACATTACCGCCCGGCGGACAAGAACGTTAAAGACAACGCCTTGTCCCGATCCTTCCTGTCTTCCGATCAAGAGAAGGAGCCTATGCATATCATCGATCCCTCCAAAGTGATGAATGTGGCCCGCTTTGACCTGTCTTGTCTTCCACCCGGTAAGACGTTTGTAGCGGTTCCGGATCGTAAGAAGGTTCTTCACTGGGGTCATTCATCTAAACTAGCCGGCCATGCTGGCCAGAAAAAGACCTTCCTGCTCATTACCCAGCATTACAGGTGGCCTACCCTGCGCCAGGATGTGGTAGACTTCGTCACGGCCTGTTCGTCCTGTGCCTGCAACAAGGTTCCCAGACATCTTCCAGCCAGCCGTCTCCTGCCTCTTCACGTGCCTGCTGCCCCATGGCAACACATTGCTATGGACTTTATTACTGATCTCCCTGTTTCTGCTGGTTGTACGGTCATTTGGGTGGTCGCTGAACGCTTTTCTAAAATGGCCCACTTTATCCCTCTGCCTGGTCTCCCATCTGCATCTGTGCTGGCTAAGGACTTCATCCATCACATCTTTCGTCTCCACGGCCTACCCCTCCACATTGTGTCTGATCGAGGGGTCCAGTTCACTTCGCGCTTCTTGAGAGCTACGTGTAAGCTGCTGGATGTCACCCTGGATTTCTCCTCTGCTTACCATCCGCAGTCCAATGGCCAAGTAGAAAAGAATCAACCAGATCCTTACCAGCTTCCTCCGGCACTTCGTCAACGCTCACCATACCGATTGGGTGGAGCTCCTACCATGGGCCGAGTTCTCCTATAACAACCATGAGAGCGAATCTTCTTCCAAGTCCCCGTTCTTTGTGGTCTACGGTCAACATCCCCGGATTCCGTTTCCCGTCTCCGCTTCAGTGGACAACCCTGCCGCGCAGTCTCTGGTTAGCGAATTTTCCACTATTTGGGAGGACATTAGCTCTGCACTTCTTCAATCCTCCGAGCGGATAAAGAAACATGCTGATAAGAGACATCTGGATCCGCCTCAATTCCGTCCGGGAGACAAGATTTGTCTCTCCTCCAAATATGTTCGTCTCAAAACACCCTCCTATAAGTTGGGTCCACGGTTCATCGGTCCATTTGAAGTTCTCAAGCAAATCAATCCAGTAACCTACAAGAATCCTTATGGATTCCCAACTCCTTCCACGTAGCTCTCCTCAAACCATTTGCGCTTAATTCTTTTTCCGACAATCCAGGTACCTCCCCAGCTCCGGTCTCCACTGAGGACGTCTATGAGTTAGAGAACATTCTGGTCACCAAGAGGGTAAGAGGAAAAACCTTTTTTCTGGTGGATTGGAAGGGGTTTGGCCCAGAGGAGAGAACTTGGGAACCTACGGAGAACATCCACGCCCCGCTTCTCCTTAAAAAATTTCTTTCAGGCCTAAAAAAGAGGGGGCGTAAAGGGGGGGGGGTACAGTAGTATCGGCGTCTCTGCCCCCTGACAGGCAGAGACGCTGTCACTCTTACCGCCGCGCTCCCCGCCCAGCATCCTCCGGCGCTCCTGCTTCTGCTGCTGCCGGCGTGCGCAGCTTCCCGGTCACTGTGCTTAGGGCGCTCGCGTGCTCCCTCCCTCTTAAAGGGGCCGCACGCGTCGTCCTAAGGAGTCCCCGGCCAATGGCCGAAGGACCTGTCATATAAAAGGCACCTCCTCCAAAATGGAGGTACCCGTGCATGGTTGTAGCTTTGTGTGTTAAACTCTATTTCAGCCCTCAGGTACCGTTGCTAGCCTGACTACCAGTCCAGCCCGCTAGCCTGACTACAAATCCAGTCCGCCAGCCTGACTACCAGTCCAGTCCGCCAGCCTGACTACCAGCCCTGTCCGCCAGCTTGTCTACTCTCCAGCCCAACACTCTGTCTACAGTCCAGTCCACCAGTCTGTCTATGGGCCCTGCCCGTCTGCTTACCTGGAAGCACCTGCCTGTTACCTGCCATGCCCGCCAGCCTGCTTACCTGGAAGCACCTGCCTGTTACCTGCCGTGCCTGCCAGCCCGCTTACCTGGAAGCTCCTGCCTGTTACCTGCCGTGCCTACCAGCCAGCCTACCTGGAGGCTCCTGCTTGTTACCTATCGTGTCTGCCAGTCCGCCTACTCGGATCACCCGTCAGCCTGCCTGCCATGCTCATCTGCTATACCGGTCAGTCCCTGCATTCTGACCGATGGGAGTCACTTGCTCTCATACAAGGTCCGGCCCAGAGTAGCACCTGGTCCCTCTGCTCGGTCCTTCCCTGGTCACGGAGTCAATTGAGCCGCCGTACGACCTTGGTCAGTCCGAGCTGATACCTAGTTACGCCCCTCTGGTCCCTCCTTGCACCGCAGCACAGAGGTTCCACCACCCGGATCCGTAACAAAATGTACATATAGAAACAGGAGGAAACATGAGTACAAAAGCATAAAATGCAGAATTTTATTCAATAAAAAATTACATATCAAAAAATACGTTACAGTACATCAAAGAAAAGGAGCATAAAGTGCAAGGCGCCGGGTATTGTGATGACACATAGACGGAGGTCTAGAGGTACATCTCTGTATAGATTTTAATGGTGAGTATATGGTATTTCTATATGGAAGTCGCCACTTCAGACAGGCTGCATCAGCTCATAAAAGCCCTAGTGGGCTAAAGTATTCAGGGAACCCCATACCTCCATGTTCCTATCCATAGGTAAAACTCACCAAGAGATGATATGAAGCCCTTTATACCCCTTTTCTTTGATGTACTGTAACGTATTTTTTGATATGTAATTTTTTATTGAATAAAATTATGCCTTTTATGCCTTTGTACTCATGTTTCCTCCTATTTCTACGTGGATTCAGCAGAATGGCAAGTGCTGTATGCCATTTTTCTGAGCTGGCATATATCAGGAGCATACAAAGCTTATTTTAAAGGATGTTACCAGTATGAAACATGTAATGACTGACAGTCTTCTCTCCTGATCTACATGTCTCACAATTGTAATGCCTCATTTTATTTAAAATCAGCTCTGGAGGCAGATTCTCAGGGAGGTCTATGTCAGACCCATAGATCTTAACAATTTATTTACATATTAAGAAAACCATTGATTTCTCTAGAATAAGACATCAGATCAGAAATATCAATGTATCATTTTATTCAGCTTTCTATGCCCATATAAATGGCTTAGGAGCTTTGATCCTACTGACAGATTCCCTTTACTTTTTTTAAGATTTTTACACAATTTTTTAAGCTACTTAAAGCTTAATTACCATTTCTTTTGTAGTTATAGTTGTCAAGTCTTCATTATAACATGCATGTTCTATTTATTGCATTTGCAAATAATCATACACACATTAATTCTATAAACTAGACATATAGTTCTGATAGGTTTTTTACTTACCAAGCTTTTAACAATTAATAGCCTTTCCAGCAAATGACAAAATACAAGGTTGTTAAAGTACTTTTAAAAGTCAAAAGGTGAACATCTTAATCCCTGGTCATTACTGCTGACAATAAATGTGATCTATTCCAAATGGTATAACATATGTTCCACACATCCTCTGTGCTTGCTGTCTGTTATTGCTTCCTCTTGATACAATTGGCAGTCTTTTTCTTTTTTATTGTCAGCAAACTGTCTATGGCCTTCTATTGCCTTTATAATTGATCCATCAATAACTTTGTCAGTAAGTTCTCGCTTTCTGAACTATTGACTCCTATTTTAATTACAGTGACACACAATAAAGTATACTTAAAAACTTTTTTTGTATACGCAGAAACCAATACTGATGACCATCAAGAAGTAGCTTACTTATTACTATGCAACTAAGGACACCATGACCCTGATTCATCATTTTCTTTGTTATCTTTTTCTCAAGTAAAAATGTCTCTAATTGTGACTTTTATATTTGGGCTTTATTCATTATTTAATTTGTGCCTTTTTTAAAGTTAACTTTACTTTTTTTCTGTTCTTTTTTTGTTCTGCTTTATGGGTGTCTATTCATTATGATTATCTATTCATTGTTTTTCTTCTAGGTTTTGTTTGTTAATGGCAGTGTGAATGTGCACCAATGCATTGCACTTACACAAATAGAAATGATTTAGCTTTAGTTTCTTGTACCACTCTCTTTTGGGCTGTTTACTTTGTCTATTTAGCCTTCCACAGGCAGGTTAAAAAACACAGTCAGGTCCAGGTCCTGCTCTGCCCCCATCTATTTTGAGGCTGGTTGGCACATAACGAGGTTAGTCACTAGAGTTAAGGACCATCCTGATTGAGTACACCTTGTCGCGTTGCGATGACCTTTACACTCTTTCGAGTAGTGTTAACTAAGTTCAGGATGCTTTTTTTTTCATGTAATACTACTATTTATTTACTGCAAGGTATCTATTCATTGTGTTTATTCTAGGTTATGTCTGTTAATGACCGCAGTGTTAATGTGCACTTACACATTGCACTTATAATAACAGGAATGCTGGTCCATGGTTTTGGTTTAGCTTTAGCTTTAGTTTATTGTACTTAGTACAATTGTGAAGGGGATACCCACCTTTTGGCTTTGCACCTTGTCTATTTAGCCTTCCACAGGCAGTTACAAGATACAGACAGGTCCAGGTTGTTAGCATTAGGGACCATCCTGATGGGGTACACTTTCTCACAATGGGATAGATTTTACACTACTTTGATCAAAGTAGTCTTAACTAAGTACCCTGTGTTTTTACATCTATTATTACTATTTATTTATTTACTGAAGGATAAAGATTAATTGTATTTATTCTAGGTTTTGTGTGTTAATGGTTGCAGTGTGAATGGGCACCTACACATTGCACTTATACTAACAGGAATACTGGTATGTTGTATTTATTTTGAACAATTATATGCTGCAACTTTGTTGTAGTAAAAAATCTGTCTAATCTTATATTGTGAAGTTGAACACTAAAATGCGACATTTTGAAAAATTTGGTGCAAAAAATGGCAATAAAGGCAACAAGACAAAAAAATGCAAATGATGACTTGGCGCCAATTTCTTTTTAAACTGTGTTCGCCCTACTATAAATGTAGGTTATGGCCAGGATGCGTGTAGATGGAGCAAACTAAGGAGGTTTTGGATGTAATACTTCCTGCAATTGCTGCTGATTAACTAATAAATTGCCGCCGTCAATATACCAATTGTCAATATAATGTTAATTTAATGTATCCCAAAATGGTACCAATAAAAAAGTCAGTTCAGCACACACAAAAAAACCTCACACAGCTCCATCAATGTAAAAATAAAAGTTATGAGTCTTAGGATATGGTGACACAAACAAAATATTTTTTTTGTTAGAATTTTTTTGATATTAAATTATTAAGAAAATTTTTTTTTGTAATTGTACTTGCCTGGAGAATGATGTTATTAGGTCGAAATTCAAAAACAATGTCAGATTTTTTTTTCCACAATTTCATCCCTCTTGGATTTTTTCCAAAATTTTTATTACATGATATGGTAAAATAAATAGCATAATTCAAAACTACAACTCAGCCTCAAAGAACAAGCCCTCACATAGTTATACTAATGAAAAAAAACCTTTAGACTCTTGGAAAAAAGGGAGAAAAAATAATGAAAGCACAAAAACAAAAAATAGACTAGTCTTGAAGAGGTTAAAATACTAGTCGAAAGTTTGTTAAAGGTCACTGATACATAGTCTTGTGCTTTATAACTGTAGTTTCTTTGTGGAACTTTTTTATTTTTGTGCATTTTAAACTATGCATTTTTTAAACTTGGTATCCTTTGTTTTTGCAAAAACTCAATGCAATTTAAAACATTTCACTACGTAGTCTGAAAAGTGACATTGTTTCTCTCACAAAAACAATAAACCTGTTTTAAAAAATTAGAATCCCATCCCTGCCATCCCCTTAGATCCCTGCCTAAAATCTCAACCTCGGTAAGGCTGTAGACCAGGACCTGATTGTGTCTAGTCGGCTTTGGTGCAGAATCTGCTCGACACACCAAAGATATTGGCTATGTTACACAGCCAACATATGCCTCTAATAGCAGCAGCTGGAGCTAATCTCTCAATCCTGTTGTTAATCATTTAAATGCTACTGTCAAATTCTGATCGGGGGATTTAAATAAAGTAATCACCAATGTGCGAGTGCACCAGCTCCCCTTGGCCCCCAGCAACTTAATTGTAAGGTATCCATGGTTTGTCATAGCAACTGGGTACTAGCTGAAGGCAAAGTTTCATCGGAGACCATAATTTGTATTATATACTGCAATACTGTGTACTGAAGTATATAATATAAATATATAATAATAAATAATAATAATGAGAAATGACACAAGGAAAAAGTATTGAACATGCTCACTGAAATGTATTTAATACTTTTTACAAAAGTCTTTGTTAGTGAAGATAGCTTCAAGATGCCTCCTGTATGGTGAAACTAGTTGCATGCATTGCTCATGTGTGATTTTGGCCAATTTTTCCACACAAACACTCTTCAAATCTTGAAATTCTATGTACTCTGAGCGTTAGTTCCTTCAATAAATTTTCTATTGGATTCAGGTCAGGCGATTGGCTGGGCTATTCTAGCAGCTTTATTTTCTTTCTCTGATACCAATTGAGAGTTTCCTTTGTTGTGTGTTTGAGATCATTGTCTTGCTGAAATGTCCACCCTCATTTCATCTTCATCATCCTGATAGATGGCATCAAATTTTTATCAAGAATGTCTCGGTACATTTGACCATTTGTAAATAGTTTGCCAGTATTGTTTGCTGAAAAACAGGCCTAAACCATGATGTTTCCGCCTCCAAACTTCACTGTTGGTATGTTGTTTTTGAGATGATAGGCCAAGCCTTTTGACCTCCAAACATGGTGTGTATTATGGCATCCAAAGAGTTCAATTTTGGTCTCACCTGACCAGACTATATTCTCCCAGTATTTCACAGGATTGTCCAAATGTTGTTGAGCAAACTTGAAACATGCTTGAACACGCTCTTTGTTCAGCAATGGAGTCTTGCATGGAGAGAATGTATACAGGCCATTGAAGTTTATTGCATTAATTATAGTTTTCTTTGATATAATTGTACCTGCTGATTCCAGGTCTTTCTGTATCTCTCTAAAGGTGGTCCTTGATTCTTAAACAACTCTTCTCATAATTCTTTTCATTCCTCTGTCTGAATTCTTGTGGGAAGCACCTGGTCGTGTCCGGTTTATGGTGAAATTACGTTCTTTCCACTTCCAGATTATAGCTCCAACAGTTCTCACTGGAACCTTCAGTATTTTAGAAATTCTTCGGTAAACAATGCCATTGGTATGTTTTGCAACAATACAACAATAAGGTTGCAAAAGTCTTGAGACTAGTGATGAGCGAGCACTAAAATGCTCGGGTACTCATTGTTTGAGTTGAGCAAATTGAAATGCTTGAGTGTTTGGTCTGAGTAACGAGCCCAATGTAAGTCTATGGGAAACTAGAGCATTTTTCAGGCGGCTCTCCCAGGCGGTCTGCACAGGGCCTAAAAATTGCCTAAATCGATGGGAACAGTGCTCAAATGACATGGAAACAGCATGGGGAAGACCCCTGGAATAATTTCTGACTCCCTGGTCACTGCTGTCAACAATGTTGTTAGAGGTATTACGCCACTTTTACGGACTCACAAGAAAACATACAAAAATGAAACCAAAATGGATTTTCCTGTGCAATATGTTAAGGAACATCCTTTCCAGGGCAATGACTTGTATATAAGGCAAAATAAATAACCAAAAACAAAAATGCTTCTCCACACCTTGGGCTATGTTCACACTTAGCAATTTTCATGTGTTTTTGCACTTTTGCATTGCTTTCAACCAAGACAAATGCATTCACCGGGAAAAGTCATTTTAACATTTTACAACCTTATCTGGCCATGTGGTGTGTGACACATCATCTGACACATGCATACAGTGCTGAAAAGACATGGGAACAGCATGGGGAAGATCCCTGGAAGCATCTATGACTCCCAGGTCACTGCCTAAAAGTGTGCCTATCATAAGTGATCCTTGGCGCATGCAAAGATACCTCTCGCCATGCACCTGTCGTTGCAGACTTTCAACAATCACCGTCCATGTCCTTGTCCCAGCACAGTGTTCAGTTGTCCCCACCTCATTCCTTGGAATGCAAGCGCAAGTATGTAGCCAACCACCCACCCTACCACAGGCTGCAATACTATACTGCCAAATGTTTGACAGTTGCTTGCACTTGAAATGTGGCCTTTTAGGCTTGTGGAGGCAGAAGCTGTGACACACAAACATGTTTCTTTGCCCTTTAATTTCATGACAACAGAGGTGGGCAATGGCCTGATCTGCAATGCAGTTTCAGAAATAACATGCAATTAAGAACGTCCAGTCCACATAAAAAAAAGCAGCCATAGAGTATCCGGGAACCTTCCCCCACACTTTTCTTAGCCAGGACTGCTTCTTAAAAAGGTTGTACAGTCCCACCAGAGAATCCTCGGGTGGGTCCAGGCTTCTCCATTAGGAGAGTTCATGATAGCGCAAACTTTGTAGCAGCTATGGGGCTCTTGATCAGAGGAGGAAGGTGAGCCCTCAGAATCAAATCCTCTGATGGGCCCAATGTTTTTCAGTTTGAAACTACTTCTCAGTGGAAGTTGTATTTCATCACAGCCATATTCTTTAGCTCGGTGAAAGGACTGGCATAGCGGGAAGCTATATCTACTCCTGCTGTCATTTCTCCATCGCCAGGTTCTACCCATTGTCACACAGAGCCATGCTTGGCTGTATGTTCAGCGGTGAGAGACACAGATCAGGCTGCAGTGTTACAGCTTTCAACAACTCTGCAGCGGTAGAAGGTTTGTCACCTAAGCATTGAGCATGTTATCTTCAGTACAGCCTGTTGCCGCTTGGTCAATGCAGTGCTGCAGTGCATCCAGCTTGTGACTGATGTGGTCATTTCGGAGATGGAGGCCGAACTCGCGGAGGAGGTGCAGGAGCTGAACAATGTGATTACTTTGAGGTTACATTGGCGAGTATGGTTTTTATACTAAACAAATATCCTAATGTGCTTTTATTTATTTTATTTATTTATTTATTTTTTACATTATTTTTTAAGACAAATGCATTCAGCAGGAAATGTCATTTTAACATTTTACAACCTTATCTGGCCATGTGGTGTGTGGCATATGATCAGACACATCCTGTTTCATTTATGATGGAGGGACTCTGAAAGTCACAAAGCCTATTTTTATAGGGTCATCAGGCAGCCCTTACTATTTTTAAAGGGCCAGCAGTTGGCCCTCGCTATTGTTAGAGAGCCATCAGCCAGCTTTGCTTTGTTGTTCCCATTATTAACGAGTGGGTCTCCTATATTGTTATTGTGTATGCAGCGACTGCAAGGGCTGCTAAAAATTTGGACGCAACCCAATACTCCTTTGAAGAGAGATAGAGGAGGGTCTCAGTAAAAAAAAATGTTCCCATTATAAAGAAGTGGGCCTCATATAGTGGTAATGCCCATGCTGTGACTGCAAGGGCTGCCAAAATTTGGGAAAAACCCCACTAACAATTAAAATACACATAGAGAAGGGCCACAGTAATGACATATTCTCATTAGAAAGGAGCGGGTCTCCCATACTGTTTACCTATGCAGTGACTGCAATGGC
Source organism: Phyllobates terribilis (assembly GCF_046119375.1). Lineage (NCBI taxonomy): Eukaryota > Metazoa > Chordata > Amphibia > Anura > Dendrobatidae > Phyllobates > Phyllobates terribilis. Next base: position 301,219,301 of record NW_027362771.1, read on the forward strand.
TGTTAAAAAATTGGAGGCAATCCAATGCCCCTTGCAAGAGACGTAGAGATCAGAGGGCCTCCTGAAAAATATGTTCCCATTATTAGGAAGTGGGTCTTCCATACTGTTTTCCTATGCAGTGAAGCAACGGCTGCCAAAAATTTGGAGGAACTCCAATGCTCCTTGCAATAGATGTAGAGGTCGGAGGGCCTCCTGAAAACAATGTTCCCATTATTAGGAAGTGGGTCTCCTATACTGTTTGCCTATGCAGTGAAACAATGGCTGCCAAAATTTTGGAGGAACACCAATGCCCCTTGCAAGAGATGTAGAGGTCGGAGGGCCTCCTGAAAAATATGTTCCCATTATTAGGAAGTGGGTCTTCCATACTGTTTTCCTATGCAGTGAAGCAACGGCTGCCAAAAATTTGGAGGAACTCCAATGCTCCTTGCAATAGACGTAGAGGTCGGAGGGCCTCCTGAAAACAATGTTCCCATTATTAGGAAGTGGGTCTCCTATACTGTTTGCCTATGCAGTGAAACAATGGCTGCCAAAATTTTGGAGGAACTCCAATGCCAGTTGCAAGAGATGTAGTGGTGGCAGTGCCTCATGAAAACATTGTTCCCATTATTAGGAAGTGGGTCTCAAACACTGTTTGCCTGTGCACTGAAGCAACAGCTGCCAAAAATTTGAAGGAACTCCAATGCCCTTTGCAAGAGATGTTGATATTTTGATATGGTACATATGGTGGTGATATGGTGGTGGAGGATGAGGATGTGGAGAAGGAGGAGGACAAGAGAAAATAGACAAAATCAGGAAGCGTATACCCATGTCTGCGTGTGAAGACAGAGGTGCATGGGAATAGAGTTACATCTCCCAAAAAAAGACACTATATTTGTGTTTATGTTATGCTGCTATCATTCGGTGGTGTTGTGAAGTCGGGCCCAATCCAGCCCTTGTGCATTTTTATAAGAGTCAGCCTGTGAGCATTTTCAGTTGACAGGCGGATGCGCTTATCAGTTATAATTCCACCACCGGCACTAAGAACCTACACTGATAAAACGCTAGCAGGAGGGCAGGCCAGGACGTCCAAGTAGTGATGAGTGAGCTCTAAAATGCTCGGGTACTCATTGCTCGGGTCGAGCAAATTGGAAAACTCGGGTGCTCGACCCGATCAACGAGCCCAATGTAAGTCTATGGGAAACTCGAGCATTTTTCAGGCGGCTCCCCCCGGCGGTCTGCCGAGGGCCAAAAAATTGCCCAAATTGATGGGAACAGTGCTCAAATGACATGGGAACATCATGGGGAAGACCCCTGAAAGCATTTCTGAGTCCCAGGTCACTGCTGTCAACAACGTTGTCAGAGTATTACGCCACTTTTTCGAACTCACAATAAAACATACAAAAACTAAACCAAAATGGATTTTCCTGGGAAATATGTTAAGGAACATCCTTTCCAGGGTAATGACTTGTATATAAGGCAAAATAAATTCCCAAAAACAAAATTTCACACGTAGCTTTTTTGATGCGTTTTTGCACTTTTGCATTGCTTTCAACCAAGACAAATGCATTCACTGGGAAATGTCATTTTAACATTTTACAACCTTATCTGGCCATGTTGTGTGTGACACATCATCAGACACATGCATACAGTGCTGAAAAGACATGGGAACAGCATGGGGAAGATCTCTGGAAGCATCTCTGACTCCCAGGTCACTGCCTAAAAGTGTGCCCATCATAAGTGATCCTTGGCACATGCGAAGATGCCTCTCGCCATGCACCTGTCGTTGCAGACTTGCAACAATCAGCGTCCACATCCTTGTCCCAGTGCAACATTCAGTTATCCCTACCCCATTCCTTGGAATGCAAGTGCAAGTATGCAGGCAGCCAGTCACCCTCCCACAGGCTGCAATACTATACTGCCAAATTTTTCATAGCTGCTTGCACTTGAAATGTGGCCTTTTAGGCTCGTGGAGGCGGAAGCTGTCCACCATCTTATGGCAGCGGCGACCAGGTATCCATACTCGGTCCCCAGCCACAACTATTTGTCCCGGTGTCGTCTCCACCTTCCATATGCACGGGTCCCACAACATTACAAGGGCTGCAAAAAATTTGGACGCAACCCAATACCCCTTTGAAGAGACATAGAGGAGTGTCTCAGTAAAAAAATGTTCTCATTATAAAGGAGCGGGTCTCCTATAGTGGCAATGCCCATGCTGTGACTGCAATGGCTGCCAAAATTTGGGAAAAACCCCACTTACAATTTAAAGACACATAAAGCAGGACCACAGTAACGAGTATGACATGTTACTATTAGAAAGGAAAGGGTCTGCTATACAGTTATAGAGTATGCAGTGAGTCCAACGGCTGACCAAATTTAGGAAAAAACCCACTAAGAATTTAAAGATACATAGAGCAGGGCCACAGTAACGACAAATTCCCATTAGAAAGGAGAGACTCTGCTATACTGTTATAGGGTATGCAGTGAGTCCAATGGTTGACCAAATTTAGGAAAAACCCCACTAAGAATTTAAAGACACATAGAGCAGGGCCACAGTAACAAGTACGACATGTTCCCATTAGAAAGGAGAGGGTCTGCTATACAGTTATAGGGCATGCAGTGAGTCCAACGGTGGCCAAATTTAGGAAAAACCTCACTAAGAATTTAAAGACACATAGAGCAGGGCCACAGTAATGACAAATTCCCATTAGAAAGGAGAGAGTCTGCTTTATAGTTATAGGGTATGCAGTGAGTCCAACGGCTGACCAAAATTAGGAAAAACCCCACTAAGAATTTAAAGACACATAGAGCAGGGCCACAGTAACAAGTACGACATGTTCCCATTAGAAAGGATAGGATCTGATATACAGTTATAGGGTATGCAGTGAGTCCAACAGCTGACCAAATTTAGGAAAAACCCCACTAACAATTTATTATTATTGTTATTTATTATTATAGCGCCATTTATTCCATGGCGCTTTACATGTGATAGGGATATACATAACAAAAGCATTTACATAATCTTAACAAAACGAGTCAGCGACTGGTACAGGAGGAGCGAGGACCCTGCCCGCGAGGGCTCACAGTCTACAAGGGATGGGTGAGGATACAGTAGGTGAGGGTAGAGCTGGTCGTGCAGTGGTGTTTACTGCAGGTTGTAGGCTTGTCGGAAGAGGTGGGTCTTCAGGTTCCTTTTGAAGGTTTCCACGGTCGGCGAGAGTCTGATATGTTGGGGTAGAGAGTTCCAGAGTAGGGGGGAAGCACGGGAGAAATCTTGTATACGATTGTGGGAGGAGGAGATAAGAGGGGAGTAGAGCAGGAGATCTTGTGAGGATCGGAGGTTGCGTGCAGGTAAGTACCAGGAGACTAGGTCACAGATGTATGGGGGAGACAGGTTGTGGATGGCTTTGTATGACATGGTTAGAGTTTTGAACTGAATTCTCTGGGCAATGGGGAGCCAGTGAAGGGATTGACAGAGAGGAGAGGCCGGGGAATAGCGGGGGGCCAGGTGGATTAGTCGAGCAGCAGAGTTTAGGATAGATTAGAGAGGTGCAAGAGTGTTGGAAGGGATGCCATGGAGCAGGAGGTTGCAGTAGTCAAGGCGGGATATGATGAGGGCATGCACTAGTGTTTTTGCAGAGTCTTTGCTGAGGAATGCACGGATCCGGGAGATGTTTTTGAGTTGGAGTCGGCAGGAGGTGGAAAGGGCTTGGATATGTGGCTTGAAGGAGAGATCAGAGTCCAGGGTTACCCCAAGGCAGCGAGCTTGTGGGACTGGGGAGAGTGAACAGCCATTGACGTTGATGGATAGGTCGGATGGGGGATGTGAATGAGAGGGTGGAAAGATGATGAACTCTGTTTTATCCATGTTGAGTTTTAGAAACCTGTCGGAGAAGAAGGATGAGATGGCGGACAGACATTGTGGGATTCTGGTTAGTAGGGAGGAGATATCGGGTCCAGAGAGGTAGATCTGTGTGTCGTCAGCATAGAGGTGATACTGAAAGCCGTGAGACTCTATGAGCTGTCCCAGGCCGAAGATGTAGATGGAGAAGAGCAGAGGTCCTAGAACTGAACCTTGGGGGACACCGACAATTTAAAGAAACATAGAGCAGAGCCACAGTAACGACAAATTCCCATTAGAAAGGAGAGGGTCTCCCATAGTGTTGGCCTATGCAGTGATGCAAAGGCTACCAAAAATTGGGAGGCACTCCAATGCCTCTTGTAACTTAGACTTAGAGGGCCTCATAAAAAAATGTTCCCATTAGAAAGGAGCGGGTCTCCTATACTTGTAATGCCCGTGCACTAAGTGTATTGGCTGACAAACATTTACCCCTGGGGGATATACATGAACATACTGTATAAAAAATTTTTTTTACAGGCATCATAACCACCCTTTAAAAAAATTATGTGGGTATTGCATCATGGACCACGGTCACGCTGGTGATATGGTGGTGGAGGATGAGGATGAGCAGAAGGAGGAGGACAAGAGCAAATAGCCAAAATCAGGAAGTGTATACCAATGTGTGGGTGTGAAGAGGTGCACGGGAATACACCTCCCAAAAAAAGACACTGGATTTGAGTTTATGTTACGCTGCTATCATTTGGTGGTATTGAGAAATCTGGCCCAATCCAGCCCTTGTTCATTTTTTATAAGAGTCAGCCTGTCAGCATTTTCAGTTGACAGGCAGATGCTCTAATCAGTTATAATTCCAACAGCGGCAATAAAAACCCGCTGTGATAAAATGCTAGTGGCAGGGCAGCCCAGGACTTCCATGGCGTAGGGAGCCAGTACATTCCACGTATCCAGCTTGGATACCCAATAATTATAAGGCACAGAGGAATCACAGGGGATGTTGTTACTGTTGGCAAGGTGCTCTCTCAGCATCTTCCCAAACTTTGCACTCCCTGTGAGAGTATCCCGCACCTCAGGGCCTGTGCTATGGGAGGGTCTGACAAAACTGTCCCAGAACTTTGACAGTGTTCCGCTGCCTCTGCTGGATTGCATTTGTGTCTCCCTCATCTGTACTCCTTGGTTGTCCAACGAACTGTGACCTCTGCCCCCTGCGTTTTCAGATGGGAATTTTTTTAATAGTTCCGCAACAAGGGCCTTCTGGTATTGCCCCATTTTTGTAGACCTGTCCACCTCAGGAATAAGAGATATAAAGTTCTCCTTATAGCGTGGGTTTAGAAGTGTCACCAACCAGTAATGACTGTCACCCAAAGATTTGAGAATGCGAGCGTCATGGGAAAGGCAGTGTAACATAAACTCAGCCATGCGTGCCAGACAGCTAACAGGCAAGACTTCCGTGTCCTCACAAAGAGGATGACTGACCATGCTCTCCTCCTCCTACTCCTCTCTGTCCTCTCACCATCCACGCTGAACAGACGGTATGACAGTTGTGCAGGTAGTACCATCTATAGGGCATGAAGCTAGCTCCTGTTCTTCCTCCTCCTCCTCTTCCTCATTGTCACCCAATCCACATTGGGATGAGATGAGGCTGGTCTGTGTGTAATCATCCTGGATGGTTCCTTGCTCCATCTCATCGTGCCCTGCCTGCAATTCATCCTCTTTGATTGTGAGCAGAGAGCGTTTCAGGAGACAGAATAGTGGGATAGTGACGCTAATTATGGTGTCATCGCCGCTCACCATCATGGTGGAGTCCTCAAAGTTTTGGAGGATGGAAGCAGTCTGCGTGCACCATCATCACCATCACATCCAGTTCCCCATCCCTTGCCACAAGCCTTGCCCATTTTAAATGGAGGACAATATCTTCCACGCTCACTACAAATGACTGAATTTGGAGCCAACTTATATGTGATCCGTGTGATGGGCAAACCACAGTTTTAAACATGTGATGTCAAGTGCTTCACTGACACACTGAAATTTTTTTTAATGGAGGTCAGAAATGGCAGTATTTTCTGAAAACGCATACAGTACAGACCAAAAGTTTGGACACACCTTCTCATTTAAAGATTTTTCTGTATTTTCATGACTATGAAAACATATATGTGATCCGTGTGACGGAGAAAACACAGTTTTAAATACCTGGCCTGTAGGTAACAATTTTGAACAGAAAACCAGTGTCAAAAACTTTGCTGATGTGGCGCCCCTGAGGGTTCAGTCGCCACAGAGGTACTGCATCTCAACCAGAGGTGTGGTATCTCACTCTCAGGTAAGGAAGGAGTACAGCTCAGGACCCTAACACCTGCATCCAACACACCACTCCAGGCCAGCAGGGGGGGGCAAGATGCCTCTGGTCCTGCTGAGCCCTTTCCCTGGCTGGAGTGGGGGGAACCCAGAGAGGGGGAACCATGTAGTGGGTGTGGGTGGAGGAAGTAGCTTAGGGGAGCACATGAGAGGAAGGTATATATAGAGAATCCATCTTGGAAAGACAGGTCAGTCTGAGGAGAGAGAGAGAACAGTCTACAGTGAGTGGAGCAGGGCTCTGCAGGAGCTCTGCTCAGGCAGAGGGCCTGAGGAGAGGCCCAGGACTGGAGAAAGAGAAGAGGGAGCAGGAAGGGCTCCAGGAACAGAAGAAGGGACCCCAGGGGTACGGGCAGTGCTGGAGGCCATCCCTACGCCCAAATCTACCAGGAGGTGGAGGGGTCAGGCCACACAAAGGGGACCGGTTCCTCAACTAGCAGAGAACTTTATGTCTTAACTAGAAACCGAAGGCTGCAGTATTTCAAGTCCTGCAGCCAACAGTCCATATCAGTCTCACCAAGAAGGTAGCTATATAGGACTAAGGGGACGGAACAGACGTCGCCCGACAAGGCCTGCAAGTACCGGATTGGGACACTAGGTATGAGGTGCAGGGAGACGGCCAGAGAGAAGACACAGAAGGGGGTCCTGCTAAGTACTCCGGAGCTATCTGAGGGTGGACTGAACCCCTCACTGAGTAAGCGCAGCACGGCGAGGGAAGTTACTTTGGCGTCTGTAACTTGGACTGCAATAACCGTGAGTAAAGGCCCTGAGGACTACACTTCCTGGTCTCTGTGTTTCTTGCTGCGCCATCAGCCCCTGCACTACAACGCCCAGCACAACCTACAACATCCACACTGCCCTGGAGCAAAGCTCTATCTGTGGAGAGCCACACCATCCCTGCTGCAGTAACATCAGCTCCAGAGGACCTGCTTCGCAGCGGCGGCTCCCTTGGCCGCATACCACAGGTGGCATCACGAACTTTATAAACTATAATCCCCTGTAAATATTTCCCTATTGAATGACCGCCCGGGTCAATGCCACTGTGACATCCCCCAGCATCTACTGGCCTGGCACAGGGTACCCCATGGCCCAGTGGGCGCGTCACTGACACACTGAAAAAAAAATTTATTGGAGGCCAGAAATGGCAGTATTTTCTGAAAACGTATTTGTGGTCCAAGATGGAGAAAACCAAGTTTTAAATACCTGGCCTGTAGGTAACTATTTTGAACAGCAATCTGGTGTCAATTGCTTCACTGACACACTGAAATAAATTTTTAATCGAGGTCAGAAATGGCAGTATTTTCTGAAAATGTATTTGTGATCCGTGTGACGGAGAAAACACAGTTTTAAATACCTGGCTTTTAGGTAACTATTTTCAACAGCAAACCGGTGTCAAAAACTTTGCTGACACAGTGAAAAAAAAATTTAATGGAGGCCAGAAATGGCAGTATATTCTGAAAACGTATATGTAACCCGTGTGTTGGAGAAAAGACAGTTTTAAATACCTGGCCTGTAGGTAACTATTTTGAACAGCAAACCCGTGTCAAAAACTTTGCTGACACACTGAAAAATTTTTTAATGAAGGCCAGATTTGGCAGTATTTTCAGCCAATTATATGTGATCCGTGTGATGGACAAACCACAGTTTTAAATAGCTGGATTTTTAGCGCTGTACTATGGAAATGACCTGGCTGTATTCAGCAGTGCCAACAAGCAAATGGCGCAGAAAAACAGTGTTCTCTGGATTGCTTTTTAAGCAAATAATGAGGATTAAGATCCAAAGAAAAGTATTCCTGGCCCCTGAGACCTGGGCCTTTGTATAGAAATATCTAACAGCAGCAGAAGGCAGAATTGCAATGGAACCTCTTGTGCTATATGCACTGCAGTCTGCTATATACCCTGCCTGCCTGCCTATATACACTGCCTGCCTGATATCTCTGCAGATGGATTAGTCCTCAGAAGGACTGTTTGTTGAGATGGATATGTGTCTCTAATATAGTTTGGTAAATCTACACGAACTAGGAACAAGCAAATCTCTCCCTGGCTCAGCAGCACCTCTCCCTACACTGTCTGATTCAGGAGTGACTGTGACGAGCATGGCGGTGCCAGGTCTGATATAGACCTGATGACGCTGTGCGGCCAGCCAATCACTGTAATGCCACACCCAACATGGCTATGGCATTACAGTGAGTGGCAGGCAATCCCTGCATGTTCATTGGTGCTCTAAAGAGCACCAAACATGCAGGGAGGGGACCCAAGCTCCCGCCGAGCAACCCCGGAAATACTCGGCGAGTGCCGAGCATCTCGAGCAGTGAGATGCTTGGGCGAGCACCAAGCAGTAGCGAACATGCTTGCTCATCACTACCTCCAAGGCATAGAGAGCCAGTTCATTCCACTTGTCCAACTTGGATACCCAATAATTATAAGGCACAGAGGAATTACGGAAGACGTTGGTACGGTCGGCAAGGTACTCCCTCATCATCTTCCCAAACTTTGCACTTCTTGTGAGAGTACCCCGCGCCTCACGGCCTGTGCAATGGGAGGGGCTGAGAAAACTCTCCCAGAAAATTAACAGTGTTCCCCTGCCTCTGCTGGATTGGAGTTGTGTGTCTCTCAACTGTACTCCTTGGTTGTCCAATGAACTGTGTCCTCTGCCGCCAGCGTTTTCAGATTGGAATTTTTTTAATAGTCCTGCAACAAGGGCCTTCTGGTACTGCCCCATTTTTGAAGACCTGTCCGCCTCAGGAATAAGAGATATAAAGTACTCCTTGTAGTGTGGGTCTAGAAGTGTCACCAACCAGTAATGACTGTCACCCAAAATTTTGAGAATGCTAGGGTCACGGGATAGGCAGAATAACATAAACTCATCCATGTGTGCCAGACTGCTAACAGGCAAAGCTTCCGTGTCCTCACCAAGAGGACGAATGATCATGCTCTCCTCCTCCTCCTCCTCCTCCTACCTGTCCTCAGGCCATCCATGCTGAACAGATGGTATGACAGTTGTGCAGGTAGTACCATCTATAGTGCAGGAAACTAGCTCTTGTCCTTCCTCCTCCTCTTCCTCATTGTCACCCAATCCACGTTGGGATGAGATGAGACTGGGTTGTGTGTAAGCCCTCTACATAATTCCTTGCTCCATCTCATCATGCTCCGCCTGCAATGCATCCTCTTTGATTGTGAGCAGAGAGCGTTTCAGAAGCCAGAGAAGCGGGATGGTGATGACAATTATGGCATCATCGCCGCTCACCATCTTGGTGGAGGCCTCAAAGTTTTGAAAGATGGTACAGATGTCTGGCATCCATGTCCACTCCTGAGGTCTTTTTTGCGTGGAATCTGAACTGAATACCACCGACCTTGTTGATGCTGGTAGTCAACAACCTTCCCAACATCTGCAGTGTAGAGTTCCAACGCGTGGGGACATCACACACGAGTCTGTGAGCCGGAAGCTGCAAACGGTTCTTGAATCACGACAAGGGCGGCGGAAGCTGTAGCTGACTTTCTAAAATGGGCACATAGGCGGCGTACTATGACAAACAGATCCAGCAGCTCCGGGTTGCTTTTGAGAAACCGCTGAACCACGAGGTTAAGCACATGGGCTAGGCATGATACATGTGTAAGCTTGCCTTGCCAGGTTCCTGCCATTGTCACACACGACCATGCCTGGCTATAGGTTCAGCGGTGTCAGCCACAGATCTGCCTGCTCTTTCAGAGCTGTCCACAACTCTTCAGCATTGTGTGGTTTGTCACCTAAGCATATTAGCTTCAGCACAGCCTGTTGCCGCTTGGCCGAGGCAGTGCTGCAGTGCTTCTAGCTTGTGACTGATGTGGTCATTTCAGAGATGGAGGCTGAAGAGGAGGAGGAGGCTGAGGAGGATGAGGTGCAGGAGCTGTAGACTGTGGGGGCAAGCCTAATTGACCTAGGGCCCTCAATCCTTGGCGTCGGGAGAATGTGTTCTGTCCCAAGGTCCGACTGGTCCCGTCTTCCACTATGTTAACCCAGTGTGCCGTCAGCGAGATGTACCATCCCTGCCCACAAACACTTGTCCACATGTCCATGGTTAGGTGGACTTTCCCTGTAACTGCATTGTTGAGGGCACGACTAATGTTGTGGGACACGTGCTTGTGTAATGCGACAGCACACCGGGAGAAATAGTGGAGGCTGGGGACCGAATACCGAGGGACAGCCACCGTCATCAGGCTGTGGAAAGCTTCCGTCTCAACGAGCCTAAAAGGCAATATTTAGAGCGCAAGCAGGCACGAAATGTGGGAATTTAGTAGTGTGGCCTGTGAGGCGTTGGCTGCGTATTTGTGCTTGCGCTCCAAGGACTGAGGTATGGACAACTGAATGCTGCGCTGCGACAAGGATATGCTTGCTGATGGTGCTAGTTGAGAGTGTGCAACGACAGGTGCAGGGCAGGAGGCATCTTTGCATCCACTATGGACAGGAGATTGGCTTGCATGCACAACAGCAGGAGAAGCAGTGGTGTCACCCGCAGACACTGTTCCTGGACCCTGGGGTTCGGCCCACAAAGTCGGGTGCTTTGCTGCCATGTGCCTGATCATGCTGGTGGTGGTCAGGCTGGTAGTTTTGCTACCCCTGCTGATGCTGGCCTGGCAGGTGGTGCAAATGGCCTTTTTGGGGTTATCGGCAGAGTCTTTTAAAAACAACCAGACTCGGGAAGACCTAACAGTTGTACTGGCAACTTTCGTAGTGTTGGTGTTACGGGGAACGGTTGCCCGCCTTCTTTCTTCGGCCACCACCCTGCTTCTTCCATCCTGTTGTTGTGCTGCTGTCTTCGTTCTGCATGTCCTTCTGCCAGGTTGGGTCAGTTAGTATATCATCCACCACCTCGTCTTCCATTTCCACACCCTGATACTCATCCTGACTTTCTGGCGATTGTGTCTAATCATCGTCCACCTCTTGTGACACTTTCCCACCATCGGGTTTGTATGACCGTGGCTGCTCAAATAATTGGGCATCGCTACATGCGATCTCCTCTTGCCCCGCTTCAAGTGGACCAGGCAAGAGGCCCAAATCTATAAATGAAAAAGTGAACAGCTCTTCGGAGTGTCCAAGTGTGGGATCTGTTGTCTCTGGGCACTCGGCATGGTGGGAGTAAGGAGGTTCAGGGTGAGGAATATGTGTTCCAGCTCACGTCTACTGAGACTTGACCATGTGGAAGACAGGTGGTGGTGGTGGCTAAGTGACTGGAAGCATTATATGCGATCCAACCAATAACTTTTTCACACTGCTCTGTGTTCAATAGTGGTGTACTGCAGTCCCCCATTAATTGGGACAGGAAGATATAGCGAGAAAATGTGTTTCTTATAGCACAATTTCAGCTTGCCCACTGCCTCGGCCTCTGCATGCACCATCACCATTATGTCCAGTTCCCCTGTCCCTTGCCACATGCCATGCCCATTTTAAATGGAGGACAATATCTTCCACGCTCACTACAAATGGCTGAATTTGGAGCGAACTTATATGTGATCCGTGTGACGGACAACCACAGTTTTAAATACCTGGCCTGTAGATTACTATTTTTAACAGCAAACTGGTGTCAATAACTTCACTGACACACTAAAGCAAAATTTGAATGGAGGCCAGAAATGGCAAAATTATCAGCACAATTATATGTGATCCGTGTGACGGACAAACCACAGTTTTAAATAGCTGGCCTGTAGATAACTATTCTTAACAACGCCGACCTCGTGTCAATAAGTTCACTGACATACTGCAACAAAATTTCAACGGAGGCCAGAAATGGCAATATTTTCAGCACAATTATATGTGATCCGTGTGACAGACAAACCATAGTTTTAAATGGGTGGATTTTTAGCGCTGTAATATGGAAAGGACCTGGCTGTATTCTGCAGTGCCAACAAGCAAATGGCGCAGGTAAATGGTGTTCTCTGGATTGCTTTTTAAGCAAATAATCAGGATTGAGCTAAAATAAAAATCATTCCTGGCCCCTGATACCTGGGCCTATTTCTACAACGATCTGTAAAAGTACCAGCAGACAGAACTGGAATGGACCCTCTTGCTATGTGCACTGCAGTCTGCTATATACCCTGCCTGCCTGCCTAGCACTGATATCTCTGCAGCTGAATTAGTCCTCAGAAAGACTGTTGAGATTGATATGTGTCTCTATTATAGTCTGGTATACCTACACTAACTAGAAACAAGCAAATCTCTCCCTAGCTCAGCAGCAGCTCTCAGGTCTGATATAGACCTCATGGCGCTGTGCGGCCAGCCTATCACTGTAATGCCACAACCAACATGGCTGCGGCATTACAGTGTGTGGCAGACAATCCCTGCATGTTGATTGGCGCTCTAAAGAGTGCCAAACATGCAGGGAGGGGACCCGAGCTCCCGCCGAGCAACCCCGGAAATACTTGGTGAGCACCGAGCATCTTGATCACTGAGATGCTCTGGCCAGCATCGAGCAGTAACGAGCATGCTCGCTCATAACTAAAAGTTATACCTCTATACCAGGCAAGACTTATGCACTTATTCCATATCCTCCTCAATGGACAGCTCACTATTCCCAAAAGAAATAGGGCATAATTTATGAAATTTCAAACAGCATGACTTCTAGTCAACTACAATTAGATAATCCTAGTAAGTTACAATGCCATCATGGCTGCCATGCAATTAAGCAAAGAAACACATGCTCACTGCATTGTATAAACCTTTAATTTGATCATACAACATTTTCTTAAAGAAACATACATGCTGCAACAAGGTTGTGCTCATTGCCAGAAGAGTGTATGAGCACTTCAACTGTACTTACATGGCAAAGAAAGGCAAAGAAAGGCAGCTAGGATTTTCAGAGAGGTATAACTGATTTGTGAAATTGCAACATAATGTAATTTACCATCGCATAAGTTGCAGCAATTGTATGAGAAAGTGAGGTCATGTATAATATTATGCAGCATAGAAAGTGGAGCTTGTGTTACCTTAACATCCAGCATAGGTTGGTAATGGGGGCTGCATTTTGCTTCTTTAGGCCTTTGAAAGAGGGTACATAATTTGTAACAAGCGACAACTGTGCCGTCAGCAGACAACAATGCAACAAGAAGATAGAGGAAGAGCAACTTTTAAAATTTTCATGCTACCCTTGGTGGTCAATGGTGCTTTCCATTACTTTTTCTTAGGTTGCACTGTATGGGCCTTCACCTACTGTTTGCAACTCTCTTATTAATGTACTTTATACCAGAGTCCTATAGACTTTACTTGCGGTATGGTGTTCGAGCTCATTCTAGGAATGTAATTACTGTGCTGCACTACAAATGTGTTTTTGTCACTCCATAAAAAATTAGCCATTGCTTTTATGATTAATAATACCATACCATAAACTGCAGCTTTTGTGAACATAAGGTTATTTTCTGTCTTAGATTGATCTGAAACAAAAGTCAATATGCTCCAATGGCTGCTGTTTTCGACCTTTAACTTTTCCATGGTAAAGCAACACTATTTCAGAAGTGTCACCTAAAATGATACCCAAAAAAACAAATTTTTTTTTGTAAAACAAAATTCTTAATTTTCCATGTTTTATGTTTTCAGTACACGTAATAACATATCTGGCTATGAAAAACAGATGGTAACCAACAGTAAATAACTTGTTTTTTATACAGAGGCAGTGCAATTAGAAAAGCCATGTTTTTCCTAAGGGATGCTGCAAAAAATTATCCCAGTTTGGGGAGTACAAAGAGCCTTGTTCTATGGTAAATGAAGCAATAGCTTTTTCACAAGCTATTCAAAAAGTATACCCTTATTTAGTAAGCAGAAAAAGGACAACTGCTTTGTAAATAACAAAATAATAGCTTTTCTTCAAGGAGTGAGAAACAGAAACATTATCAATTTTTTATGATCTGCAACAGATTGACCATTCTCAAAATGACCAATTACAAAGGTTTTTAATCAAGCCAATTCCAAAAAGTCTTGGTGCCTAAAACGAGTTTGCTGGCGTCCCGCTATCTCATCATAAAGAAGGATTTTATCTTTTATATATAATTTTTTTTTAATCTAGTTTCTAATCTAGTTTGCTTGGGCGGGACAAAGCTACCTGTCATGCTGAATATTTTCTCTATCAGTACACTGGAGGTTAAACTTGACAGTTAACCCATAACAAACTGGTAAAGTTTGCTGAACTGCATCAGGATGGTACAATGGCAGATAAAACAGCTTGTACATCAAGTCAAATTGATTATAGCTGTAGCTGCTACTGTGGCCTCATCTACTTGCCCTAATGCTGGCACAAGTGGGGAAGAGTTGGCTCTGCGGGAAATGGAAAGGGGCTTATTGGTCAAACAGGGTGTCATCAGATGTCTGCTCCGCGAAACCTTTGTCCATAAGAAATACAACTTACTCTGGTAACACGCCAAATTGGATTCCCTTTTGGAAGCCAGAAAAAAATCTCCCTTTTTGATTTCATAATGAGGGTTTTAAAGCATAACTAACCAGTAGTCATTCCTTTGCTTGACAGTAACAATACACCTGTCGTACAGCTTTCCATGTTCGCTAGCACAAACGGGGGATCTGTTGGATTTATCACCCCACTGTGATGATTGTCATAGCCAGCATCGTTTTTATTTTTCTCTGTCAGCCTTATCTCCTGCCTGTGTCAACTCAATGTCACTCTCTAGATCTACTTGCTACTGCTTCTCTTACTCCTCCTCAGCATCCTCCAACATATAACATGGACCTTGTAGATCCCCAACAGACACAGTGTGGCAAAAAAGTTGCTCTTCTTCCTCCATCCCCTGTTGCAATTTGGTGAGTAGTTTTTGCCAGATGAATAAGAGGATATTGGTATAGTAGATTATTCAGTTCCCTACTGACAAATCTTGTAGCCTATTTGAAGGCCCTAATGTTGCTCATAAAGATCCTGCAACATATGCATCATTGAATTCCAGCAGGCTGATATGTCACAAATTAGGAGGTGCACTGGCAGATTGCTCTCTTTTTGCAAAGTCAGACAGGTGTGCTTTAGAC
The DNA here is from genome assembly GCF_046119375.1 of Phyllobates terribilis. NCBI lineage: Eukaryota > Metazoa > Chordata > Amphibia > Anura > Dendrobatidae > Phyllobates > Phyllobates terribilis. The sequence continues at coordinate 301,234,479 of NW_027362771.1, forward strand.
ATATCTGCTGAAATGAGCTGATACTTTCCTCAAATACATGGCACCCTTTTCTGGTTTCCAGGGCTTTCCATCACAGGATCATTATCATCATCAGGATCATCATCAGGATCAGGATCATCATCATCATCAGGATCATGATCATCAGAATCAGGATCATCATCAGGATCAACAACAGGATCATCAGGATCATCATCAGGATCATTAGGATCAGGATCATCATCATTATCATCATCAGGATCATCATCATAAGGATCATCAGCATCATCAGGATCATCATCATCAGGATCATCATCATCAGGATCATCATCATCATCTCTGATTTGGCTGACAGTTACCTTTTTGTGGGAAATGGCCTAAAATCCTCGCCTTTCCTATCCCACACTAACTGATCCCTACCTGCAGAAACATTCTCCAAAAGAAACTTATCCCAATGATCCAGAAGCCTTGCAGCGCTGGGGTCCTGGGTTCAAATCCCACCAAGGACAACATCTGCAAGGAATTTGCATGTTCTCCCCATGTTTGTGTGGATACTACAGTTCCAGGTACTACAGTTATTTCCCACACTCCAAAGCCATACCGATAGGGCATCTAGATTGTGAGCCCCAATTGGGCTGACTATGTCTGTAAAGCGTTGTGGAATTAAGGTCACTATAAAAGTAAGTAAATAACTAAGTGACTGGGTGAACAAAAAATTGAAATTTTGAGTTCATGGCTAGGAAATGTACCAAATCTCAATCTCATTGAGAACCCGTGGTCAACCCTCAAAATTGGATAGGCAAACAAAAACACAAAACTTGAGATAAAATACAGGCACTAATTAAACAAGAATGGGTTGTTATCAGTCAGGATTTGACCCAGAAGCTGATATTTCGCAGGCCATCAGCATGTAAATATTCAGTCTGCATAAACTTGATGCCGAATTATTAGGCAAGTTGTATTTTAGAGGATTATTTTTATTATTGATCAACAACTATGTTCTCAATCAACCCAAAAGACTCATAAATATCCAAGCTTTAATATTTTTGGAAGTTGGAGTGGGTTTTTTTTAGATTTGGCTATCTTAGGAGGATATTTGTTTGTGCAGGTAACTATTACTGTCCCGAATTATTAGGCAACTTAATAAAAAACAAATATAATCCCATCTCACTTGTTTATTTTCAACAGGTAAACCAATATCAGTGCACAAAATTTAGAAATAAACATTTCTGACATGCAAAAACAAAAACCAAAATAATTAGTCATCAATATAGCCACCTTTCTTTATGATGACACTCAACAGCCTTCCACCCATAGATTCTGTCAGTTGCTTGATCTGTTTTCGATCAACATTTCGTGCAGCAGCCACCACAGCCTCCCAGACACTGTTCCGAGAGGTGTACAGTTTTCCCTCCCTGTAGATCTCACATTTTATGATGGACCATAGGTTCTCTATGGGGTTCAGATCAGGTGAATAAGGGGCCCATGTCATTATTTTTTCTTCTTTTAGACCTTTACTGGCCAGCCACGCTGTGGAGTAGTTGGATGCATGTGATGGCGCATTGTCCTGCATGAAAATCATGTTTTTCTTGAATGATACCGACTTCTTCCTGTATCACTGCTTGAAGGAGTTGTCTTCCAGAAACTGGCAGTATGTCTGGGAGTTGAGCTTCACTCCATCCTCAACCCGAAAAGGTCCCACAAGTTCATCTTTGATGATACCAGCTCATACCAGTACCCCACCTCCACCTTGCTGGCTTCTGAGTCAGAGTGGAGCTCTCTGCCCTTTACTGATCCAGCCTCTGGCCCATCAGGAGTCACTCTCATTTCATCAGTCCATAAAACCTTTGAAAAATCCGTCTTAAGATATTTCTTGAACCATTCTTGAAGTTTTATCTTATGTTTCTTGTTCAAAGGTGGTCGTTTTTCAGCCTTCCTTACCTTGGCCATGTCCCTGAGTATTGCACACCTTGTGCTTTTTGATACTCCTGTAACGTTGCAGCTCTGAAATATGGCAAAACTGGTGGCGAATGGCATCTTGGCAGCTTCACGCTTGATTTTCCTCAATTCATGGGCCGTTATTTTGTGCCTTTTTTGGCCAACAAGCTTCTTGCGACCTTGTTGGCTATTTTCCATGAAACGCTTGATTGTTCGGTGATCACGCTTCAAAAGTTTGGAAATTTCAAGACTGCTGCATCCCTCTGCAAGACATCTCACAATTTTGGACTTTTCAGAGCCCGTCAAAACTCTCTTCTGACCCATTTTGCCAAAGGAAAGGAAGTTGCCTAATAATTAAGCACACCTTATATAGGGTGTTGATGTCATTAGTCAACACCCCTCCTCATTACAGAGATGCACATCACCAAATTTACTTAATTGGCAGTTGGCTCTCAAGCCTATGCAGCTTGGAGTAGGACAACATGTATAAAAAGTATCATGTGATCAAAATACTCATTTGCCTAATAATTTTGAACACAGTGTAAAAAAACATATGAAATGCATCAGAATACCATAGAAACATTTGAATAAAAATCTATAAGGACAAAAGCAGTAAAAGATTTTAAACCAAAATTTATATCAGTCCCAAAACTTTTTGGCCACAACTGTACATATCCAATGAGACAACTTAATCAGGTTTGCCAAAGCAGATCTGCACAGTTAAAGAAGCACTCCCTTTAATATTTTTCTTCATTATATGTATGTACTGTATAGGTGTATGGTGTGTAGTGTGAGTGTATTAATATACCCATCCTCTGCGGATCTCTCTGGCATCCTGCACAGTTTTGCTTTGCTTATCAGTGACGTCACCACTTTACAGACTCTTCGGGCCACACTGTGCTCTGTATTTATGAAGAGTCAGAACAAGGTTCATTAGGCTTACATTGTAAAAGAGGCTTACAGCTCACGCATAAAGCATAGCATGTGTCGGCTATTCTGAATTGCGGTGACATCACTGAGAAGTGGAGCAGATCACTGGATCCCAGAGAGAGCAGAGATAGGTGAGATTATTACCCCACTCACACTACACACCATATATATATGTCTTGATCTGCTGTAATAATTTCTTTTAACATTTTTGTTTTAGCAGTTTAATTCTCCCATTATGATGTAACAATAAATGCCAGGAGGTTGGAATGTGGCGCCCCTGAGGGTTCGGTCGCCACAGAGGTACTGCATCTCAGCCAGAGATGTGGCATCTCACTCTCAGGTTAGGAAGGAGTACAGCTCAGGACCCTAACACCTGCATCCAACACACACCACTCCAGGCCAGCAGGAGGGGCAAGATGCCTCCCACGTACTTGCTGAGCCCCTTTCCTGGCTGGAGTAGGGAGAACCCAGAGAGGGGGGGGAACCATGTAGTGGGTGTGGGTGGAGGAAGTAGCTTAGGGGAGCACATGAGTGGAGGTATAAATTGGGAAGCCATCTTAGAAAGAGGGGCTAGTCTGAGGGAAGAAGTGAAAGGAGCAGAGGCTCTGCAGGAGCTCTGCTCCAGAGGCGGGCCTAGCCAGTGAGGCCCAAGTCTGAGAGGAAGGAGAGGAGAGAGGAGAGGGAGCAGAGAGGCTCCAGGAACAGAAGAAAGGACCCTAGGGGTACGGGCCATGCAGAAGGCCACCCGTACGCCCGCATCTGCCCGGTGGTGGAGGGGTCAGGCCATATAAGGGGAACGGATCCCTCAACTAGTAGAAGATTGCAAGTCTCAGCTAGAATCTGGAGGCTGCAGTACTTTATGTCCTGTAGCCACAAGTCCACACCAGTCTCACTGAGAAGGTAGCCATATAGGACCCAGGGGACGGAACAGACGTCGCCCGCCAAGGCCCGCGGGTACCGGATTGGAGATACTAGGTGTGAGGTGCAGGGAAAAGGCCAGTGAGAGGACACAGAAGGGGGTCCTGCTAAGTACTCCGGAGCTATCTTGGGGTGGACTGAACCCCTCACTAAGTAAGCACAGCACGACGAAGGAGATTACTTTGGCGCCTGTAATCTGGACTGCATTAACTGTGAGTAAAGACCCTGGGACTGCAGTTCATTGTCTCTGTGTTTCTTGCTGCGCCATCAACCCCTGCACCACAACGCCCAGCACAACCTGCAATATCCACACTGCCCTGGAGCTATCTCTTCCTGTGGAGAGCCACACCATCACGGCTGCAGTAACATCAGCTTCAGAGGACTGCTCCGCAGCGGCGGCTCCCTTTAGCCGCATTCCACAGGTGGCGTCACAAACTCTATAAAAACACTATAAATCCCCTATCCATAACTCCTTTTATTGACCGCCCTGGGTCACGGACCGGGTCACCGCCACTGTGACATCCCCCGGCATTTACCGGCCCGTCACCGGGTACCACACGGCCCAGGGGGCGTGTCAGGAACACGGCATCAAATTGCTTCACAGTACAGTTGTGGGATGAAATTGCCAATTTATTACTAAATTGAAATAAGAGAAGAGTAAAGCAAGCTTAAGATATAAAAAATAGTCCAAGCTCTCAACATCTCATGCAACACTGTTCAATTGATCATCAAAACATGGAAGTAGTATGGCACAATTGCAACCTTCAAAGACATGGCTGCCCACCTAAACTGACATCCCAAGGAAGGAGGGCACTAAATAGAGAAGCAGCTAAAAAGCCCATGTTCACTCTGGAGGAGCTGCAGAGATCCACAGCTCAGGTGGGAGAATTTGTCCACTTGTAAGGGTCTGACAGGAGCTGTCATATGCCTCTCCCTCTTGAAACAATGTTTGTATAAAGTGTGTGATTTTATTGCATTTTTATGATTGCTATGATATGCAAAACTCTATAGAGTCTTATAAGTACTAAGTGATGTGGTTCTCCTAATGTGTTGTGATAAATGTATAATGTATTGATGTATTAGGTATAGGGAAGTATATGGTTAAGATTTAGGACATAAGGTATAGTGCAAGATATACGATAGGGCTCATAGTTTAGATTAGGAAAGGGAAATATGGAGTTGTGGGCATATTAGATAATGGAAGTTCATTATATACTGTTAGAAGATGGTGACTGAAGTAGTTGAAAGGTGAAGTTTCCCAGCAACAGACTGCTGAGGCAGACAGGTTATCATACAGTTAATATGGTTGGGACCAGCCCTCCAGGGGATTGGAAAGGTCAGACAAGGAGAAACACTTCCTGATTAATAAAGTAAGTGGGAGAGTTCAGTGTTAGTAAGAAGAAAAATGAAAGTCAAGGGCAGTGTGCTGGAGGCACGAGAAGTACCTATCATTCACGCAGTATGGGATTCTGCGGAACTCCCTGCGAACATTCCTGGAACATCTGCAGCCTCGGGCTTGAGTAAGTGGCTATGGAGAGCGCTGACATTACTAACATTACGTGGAAGATGGACACGGAAATGCATGAGAGAGACATGAGAGATCCTGTGAGCACTGCGGTGCCTATCAGAAAACCTCTGGGTCTGAAGTGTCTAATAAGTGGGGGGATAGTACAGGCTGTGCCAGGAACCGTAGTAAAGGAAATGAAGGTTGTGCCCAATACTGCATGATGCCATCTAGTGAACTGAGACTGTTAAGTAAAGTTGGACTGGCTATGCAGACCTGGTGTCATCTGGTTTATGTGCGACTGTTCCTGGATCCGGAATCAAGGAGACAGCGGAGGCCTGCGGCCGAACCGTGAGTGTACTACAGCACACACCCAACACATGGGATTTGGGGCACCATTTATTTGTAGGGTTTCATTGTGTGGGAACACAGCAGCCCATTGCCCATGACTACCGCCTTGTGCACCTTACACACAGAACAACTATTAGGGTTCGCTCACAACTGAGTATAAAAATTAGGTCCGATTCTCATCCATAAGAGTGGGATGATTTTCTTTCACTTGTCATTCATGTGCTGTCCATATGCAATCCATTTTTTTACTTAGCAACGATAAATCTTTTACAGGACCTTTTACAGTTTCCTAAGCTACAGAATTGTAATGTATCCGTAAAAATCGGATGCCATACTGATGGTCCAATTGGCATGCGATTTTTTTGTCACACTGTCCGATTTCAGAGTAAAATCACAGCATGCTGAAATTTTTTACTCATGCTGAATACAGCTGAGAAAAAATACACAGTTCTTCACTGCCTTATTGAATAACAATAGTCCAAGTGCAATCTGATTTTTTATCGTCCGATTTATACACAAGTGTGAGTGAACTCTAAGTTGTATGCTCTACAAATATGGCCTTTATGGAAGAGTAGCAAAAAGAAAGCCATTTTTGAATGTGAAAGAAGTTGACCTGATCAGATAAAACTCAAGTATAACTTTTTGTGCTAAATGCAAAATGCTATGTGTGGCAGAAAACTAACACTGCACATCACTCTGAAAACACCATCCCCACCATCAAACATGGTGATGACATCATCATGTTGTGGGGATACTTTTCTTTAGCAGGGACAGGAAAGCTGGTCAGAGTTGATGGGAAGATGGATGGAAGTAAATATGGGGCAATCATGAAGGAAAATCTGTTACAGGCTTCAAAAGACTTGAGACTGTAGAGTAGGTACATCTTCCAGCAGGACAATGACCCTAAATATTCTATCAGAGCTACAATGGAATAGTTTAGATCAAAGCAAAGTCATGTGTTTGAATGGCCCAGTCAAAGACCAGACCTAAAGCCCTTTGAGAATCTGTGGAAAGACTTGAAAATTGAAAGGCTAGTTTGTAAAGAAGAATGGGCAAACATTTTATTTCAGCCTCTAGATTGCAACAGTAATTGCAGCAAAAGTTGGTCCTACAAAGTATTGACCCAGGTGGGCTGAATACAAATGCACGTCACAATTTTCAGACATATTTTTAAAATATTTAGAAAACCGTATATTATTGCCTTTACACTTCACAAACACTCTGTGGTAGTATATCACATAGAATATCAATAAAATACATTTAAGTTATAGGTGTAACGTGAAAAAATGTGGAAAAATTCACAAGTTACAGTGTGAATGAATACTTTTTCTAGGTATATACAGTACAGACCAAAAGTTTGGACACACCTTCTCATTTAAAGATTTTTCTGTATTTTCATGACTATGAAAATTGTACATTCACACTGAAGGCATCAAAACTATGAATTACTACATGTGGAATTATATACTTAACAAAAAAGTGTGAAACAACTGAAAATATGTCTTATACTCTAGGTTCTTCAAAGTAGCCACCTTTTGCTTTGATGACTGCTTTGCACACTCTTGGCATTCTCTTGATGAGCTTCAAGAGGTAGTCACCGGAAATGGTCTTCACTTCACAGGTGTGCCCTGTCAGGTTTAATAAGTGGGATTTCTTGCCTTATAAATGGGGTTGGGACCATCAGTTGTGCTTAAGTCAGGTGGATACACAGCTGATAGTCCTACTGAACAGACTGTTAGAATTTGTATTATGGCAAGAAAAAAGCAGCTAAGAAAAGAAAAATGAGTGGCCATCATTACTTTAAGAAATGAAGGTCAGTCAGTCCGAAAAATTGGGAAAACTTTGAATCTGTCCCCAAGTGCAGTTGCAAAAACCATCAAGCGCTACAAAGAAACCGGCTCACATGAGGACCGCCCCAGGAAAGGAAGACCAAGAGTCTCCTCTGCTTCTGAGGATAAGTTTATCCGAGTCACCAGCCTCAGAAATCACAGGTTAACAGCAGCTCAGATTAGAGACCAGATCAATACCACACAGAGTTCTTGCAGCAGACACATCTCTACAACAACTGTTAAGAGGAGACTTTGTGCAGCCGGCCTTCATGGTAAAATAGCTGCTAGGAAACCTCTGCTAAGGACAGGCAACAAGCAGAAGAGACTAGTTTGGGCTAAAGAACACAAGGAATGGACATTAGACCAGTGGAAATCTGTGCTTTGGTCTGATGAGTCCAAATTTGAGATCTTTGGTTCCAACCACCGTGTCTTTGTGCGACGCAGAAAAGGTGAACGGATGGACTCTACATGCCTGGTTCCCACCGTGAAGCATGGAGGAGGAGGTGTGATGGTGTGGGGGTGCTTTGCTGGTGACACTGTTGGGGATTTATTCAAAATTGAAGGCATACTGAACCAGCATGGCTACCACAGCATCTTGTAGCGGCATGCTATTCCATCCGGTTTGCATTTAGTTGGACCATCATTTATTTTTCAACAGGACAATGACCCCAAACACACCTCCAGGCTGTGTAAGGGCTATTTGACCAAGAAGGAGAGTGATGGGGTGCTACGCCAGATGACCTGGCCTCCACAGTCACCAGACCTGAACCCAATCGAGATGGTTTGGGGTGAGCTGGACCGCAGAGTGAAGGCAAAAGGGCCAACAAGTGCTAAGCATCTCTGGGAACTCCTTCAAGATTGTTGGAAGACCATTTCCGGTGACTACCTCTTGAAGCTCATCAAGAGAATGCCAAGAGTGTGCAAAGCAGTCATCAAAGCAGAAGGTGGCTACTTTGAAGAACCTAGAATATAAGACATATTTTCAGTTGTTTCACACTTATTTGTTAAGTATATAATTCCACATGTGTTAATTCATAGTTTTGATGCCTTCAGTGTGAATGTACAATTTTTATAGTCATGAAAATACAGAAAAATCTTTAAATGAGAAGGTGTGTCCAAACTTTTGGTCTGTACTGTATATGTATATATGTACAGTATATACAGTACAGACCAAAAGTTTGGACACACCTTCTCATTTAAAGATTTTTCTGTATTTTCATGACTATAAAAATTGTACATTCACACTGAAGGCATCAAAACTATGAATTAACACATGTGGAATTATATACTTAACAAAAAAGTGTGAAACAACTGAAAATATGTCTTATATTCTAGGTTCTTCAAAGTAGCCACCTTTTGCTTTGATGACTGCTTTGCACACTCTTGGCATTCTCTTGATGAGCTTCAAGAGGTAGTCACCGGAAATGGTCTTCCAACAATCTTGAAGGAGTTCCCAGACATGCTTAGCACTTGTTGGCCCTTTTGCATTCACTCTGCGGTCCAGCTCACCCCAAACCATCTCGATTAGGTTCAGGTCTGGTGACTGTGAAGGCCAGGTCATTTGGCGTAGCACCCCATCACGCTCCTTCTTGGTCAAATAGCCCTTACACAGCCTGGATGTGTGTTTGGGGTCATTGTCCTGTTGAAAAATAAATGATGGTCTACCTAAACGCAAACCGGATGGAATAGCATGCCACTGCAAGATGCTGCGGTAGCCATGCTCGTTCAGTATGCCTTCAATTTTGAATAAATCCCCAACAGTGTCACCAGCAAAGCACCCCCACACCATCACACCTCCTTCACGGTGGGAACAAGGCATGTAGAGTCCATCCGTTCACCTTTTCTGCGTCGCACAAAGACACGGTGGTTGGCACCAAAGATCTCAAATTTGGACTCATCAGACCAAAGCACAGATTTCCACTGGTTTAATGTCCATTCCTTGTGTTCTTTAGCCCAAACTAGTCTCTTCTGCTTGTTGCCTGTCCTTAGCAGTGGTTTCCTAGCAGCTATTTTACCATGAAGGCCTGCTGCACAAAGTCTTCTCAACAGTTGTTGAAGAGATGTGTCTGCTGCTAGAACTCTGTGTGGCATTGACCTGGTCTCTAATTTGAGCTGCTGTTAACCTGCGATTTCTGAGGCTGGTGACTCGGATAAACTTATCCTCAGACGCAGAGGTGACTTTTGGTCTTCCTTTCCTGGGGCGGTCCTCATGTGAGCCAGTTTCTTTGTAGCGCTTGATGGTTTTTGCAACTGCACTTGGGGACACTTTCAACGTTTTCCCAATTTTTCGGACATTACTTTTTTCTTAAAGTAATGATGGCCACTCGTTTTTCTTTACGTAGCTGCTTTTTTCTTGCCATAATACAAATTCTAACAGTCTATTCAGTAGGACTATCAGCTGTGTATCCACCAGACTTCTGCACAACACAACTGATGGTCCCAACCCCATTTATAAGGCAAGAAATCCCACTTATTAAACCTGACAGAACACACCTGTGAAGTGAAAACCATTTCCGGTGACTACCTCTTGAAGCTCATCAAGAGAATGCCAAGAGTGTGCAAAGCAGTCATCAAAGCAAAAGGTAGCTACTTTGAAGAACCTAGAATATAAGACATATTTTCAGTTGTTTCACACGTTTTTGTTAAGTATATAATTCCACATGTGTTAATTTTTAGTTTTGATGCCTTCAGTGTGAATGTACAATTCTCATCGTCATGAAAATACAGAAAAATCTTTAAATGAGAAGGTGTGTCCAAACTTTTGGTCTGTACAGTATATAAATATATATATATATATATATATATATATATATATATATATATATATATATAGTTTATGTTATTTGCATATGAGATTAATATTTTTGTAACAGGTACTGTTTAAATGACACCAATATGTTTTTATAGTAAATACTTATTGGTCTTTTGGTCTTGCTGGTACGCATGCAACATCCAGAATTTTCTATATTTTCATGAATTATATTAATTATGACATGAACTTATTTGCTATGCTTTTTTGATGCTTTACAAAGTACATTTCATATCAGTACCTTCCGTTGTATCTCATGGGTCTTCTTAAAGTTCAGCAGAATGGCATACATATTGGTTTGTTGTTTAAGGTGGCTCATGTGTATAGTGAAAAACAGATGGAATGTAAAAGAAAGCCTGTCCCCATTTCACACCTGCTGGAGAAACAGCTTGTGGAAGTAGTGTACTCGTTTTATCTGATGTTTTTTTTAAAATATTGAGAACAGTAATCTTAAATAACATATCCCCGGTGAAAATAATGAATTGCAATGGATCATCCTTAATTCATAAAGATTTTAAATAATATTTATGTAGCAATGAATAAAGCTAAAAGCAAATGCCTAAAATCAACAAATTAATACATTAGGAATATAGGTATATTTAAACTATTACTAATACATTATTTAATTCAATATGCAAATTTGTTTCAGGGGATTGTCCAGTACCTTGGTATTAATGAACTATTCTCAGGAAATGTCTTTAATATCAATTCGGAGGGGACTAGTATCTGGCAACGGATAATGTATGGTGTACTGAGCAGTTTCGCTCTGTACACTGTTTATATCTGGTCATAGATGAGGTTGATTTCACCTGAGTGGTTGGATTGCTGGGTGTTGGATCCCCACTGATTTAATCTCTTCACCCACAAGCTTGTTTTCACCTTCCTGACCAGGCCAAATTTTACAATTCTGACCAGTGTTACTTTATGAGGTAATAACTCTGGAACGCTTCAACATATCCCAATAATTCTGAGACAGCTTTGTTACACATTGTATTTTATGATAGTGGTTAATTTAGGTAGATATTTTTGCGTTTACTTATAAAAATATTGGAATTTTGATGAAAATGTTGCAATTTTCAAACTTTTAATTTTTATGTCCTTAAATCAGATAGTTACAGTGGGGAAAAAAGTATTTAGTCATCCACCAATTGTGCAAGTTCTCCCACTTAAAAGATGAGTGATGCCTGTAGTTGACATCATAGGTAGACCTCAACTATGAGAGACAAAATGAGAAAACAAATCCTGAAAATCACATTGTCTGATTTGGAAAGAGATTTTTTTCAAATTTCGGTGGAAAATAAGTATTTGGTCACCTACAAAAGTTCATCTCAATACTTTGCTATATATCCTTTGTTGGCAATAACCGAGGTCAAATGTTTTCTGTAATTCTTCACAAGGTTGGCACACACTGTTGCTGGTATGTTGGCCCATTCCTCCATGCAGATCTCTTCTAGAGCAGTGATGTTTTGGGGCTGTCGCTGGGCAACACGGACTTTCAACTCCCTCCAAAGGTTTTCTATAAGGTTTAGATTTGGAGACTGAATAGGCCACTCCAGGACCTTGAAATGCTTCTTATGAAGCCACTCCTTCATTGCCCTGGTGGTGTGCTTGGTATCATTGTCATGCTGAAAGACCCAGCCACGTTTCATCTTCAATGCCCTTGCTAATGGAAGGAGGATTGCACTCAAAATGTCACGATACATGGCCCCATTCATTCTTTCATGTACACGGATCAGTCGTCCTGATTCCTTGGCAGAGAAACAGCCCCATAGCATGATGTTGCCACCTCCATGCTTCACAGTAGGTATGGTGTTCTTTGGATTCAACTAAGAATTCTTTCTCCTCAAAAAATGACGAGTTGTGTTTCTACCAAACAGTTCTACTTTTGTTTCATCTGACCACATGACATTCTCCCAATACTCTTCTGGATCATTCAAATGCTCTCTAGCAAACTTCAGACTGGCCCAGACATGTAATGGCTTAAGCAGTGGGGCATGTCTGGCACTGCAGGATCTGAGTCCCTGGCGGCGTAGTGTGTTACTGATGGTAGCTGTAGCGCCGGCGTCCCTGCCCTCTGCTAGGCAGGGACGCTGTTCCCCTCACCGCTCTGCTCCGTGCCCGGCGTCCCTCTCCCGCTCTGCTGGCAGCGCGCGCTCCTTCCCGGCCACTGTGCTTAGGGCGCGCGCGCGCGCTCTCCCTCCCTCTTAAAGGGGCCGCGCGCGCCGTCCTAAGGAGTCCCCGGCCAATGGCCGGAGGACTTCACCATATATAAGGCACCTCCTCCAAAATGGAGGTGCCCGAGCAATGTTGTTTGCACCAGTGTCTCACCTGTGCTTCAGCCCTCAGGTCCCGTTGCCAGATACCTGCCAGTTACCTGCCAGATTCCTGCCTGATTACTTGTTACCTGCCTGCTAGTCTGAGGTCCGACGGTCTGCCTTACCATTCCTGTCAGTCTGTCTAAGGACCAGCCTGCCCGCTCACCTGGGAGCGCACATCTGCTACCGCCTCTTCATACCACACTTCTCTTCCCGGACGGCCCCAATTTCCGCGCTCACCCGTAAAGGTACTAATCCCAAAGAGTGGCCACCCGAAGCAGAGGAGGCCTTTCTTTCCCTAAAACAGGCCTTCTCTTCCGCCCCGGTGCTGCATCGCCCAGATGGCAACAAGCAGTTCTTCCTGGAAGTTGACGCCTCCTCCTCTGGAGCCGGAGCGGTACTTACTCAAAAATCATCTTCCGGGAGGATGGTAACTTGTGGCTTCTTCTCAAAACTCTTCTCCTCCTCAGAGCGCAATTATTCCATAGGAGACCGAGAGTTATTGGCCATCAAACTGGCATTGGAGGAGTGGCGTTACCTGCTCGAGGGGGCTCTTCACCCGGTAATAATTTACACTGACCACAAGAACTTGGCTTACCTCCAGCATGCCCAGAGACTTAACCCGCGCCAAGCCCGGTGGTCCTTGTTTTTTGCTCGCTTTGATTTTGTTCTTCATTTTCGCCCGGCTGACAAAAACGTCAAAGCAGACGCCTTGTCCCGATCCTTTCTAGTGTCAGATCTCGAGGATGAACCTAAACATATCATCGATCCCGCCAGAGTAATGCAGGTGGCTCCCGTGAGTCTAAATCGTCTCCCTCCCGGTAAGACGTTTGTTTCAGTACCTGATCGGGAGAAGATCCTACACTGGGGCCATTCGTCTAAACTAGCTGGCCACGCCAGTCAGAAAAAGACCCTCCAGCTTATTGCCCGGCACTACTGGTGGCCTACCCTGCACAAGGACGTAATAGACTTCGTTTCTGCCTGTGTGTCCTGCGCCCGCAACAAAGTCCCGAGACACCTGCCAGCCGGTCGCCTCCTTCCGCTTCCTGTGCCTGCTGCCCCCTGGCAGCATATTGCTATGGACTTCATAACTGATCTCCCAGTCTCTGCCGGTTGTACGGTCATTTGGGTGGTCGCTGACCGCTTTTCCAAGATGGCTCACTTTATTCCTCTGCCAGGCCTCCCGTCTGCACCCGAGCTGGCTAAAGACTTTATCCGCCACATCTTCCGTCTTCATGGCCTGCCCCTCCACATCGTGTCGGATCGTGGGGTACAGTTCACCTCACGTTTCTGGAGAGCCACCTGTAAACTGCTAGACGTCACCCTGGACATCTCTTCCGCTTACCACCCACAGTCCAATGGTCAAGTGGAGCGGATCAATCAGAACCTGACCAGTTACCTCCGGCACTTCGTTAATGCCCATCATTCAGACTGGGTGGATCTCTTACCATGGCCCGAGCAAACTGTAACGGGTCTGGGAGGCGGAACCTCTGAGCTACTATACAAGGGGGCGGCCCTTGTAAGGGAGCGGGTGGCGACCAGGAAAGACGGGCTGGAAGTCACAGCAGGAGAACGGGATAGTCTCTGAGTGAACGGGCTGGAGGTCACGGCAAGTGACCGAGGCAGTCTCTGGATGAACGGGCTGGTGGTCACGGCAGGTGAACGGGACAGTCTCTGAGTGAACGGGCTGGAGGTCACGGTAAGTGACCGAGGCAGTCTCTGGATGAACGGGCTGGTGGTCACGGCAAGTGACCGGGACAGTCTCTAGGTAAAGGGTTGGTACGACCTGTGGCGGCTGAAGATAGACGTGAGCTCCCAGGTGAGCAGGCGAGAGTCTCTGGATGAACGGGTGGTCACAGCATGTGACGGCGGAGCCTCCAGGAAGACCAACAGACAGGCGGCAGATGAGCGCTCCCAGGTGAGCGGACAGAAGTCTCTGGACAGGCGGGTGGTCACAGCACGTGACGGTGGAGCCTCCAGGTAGGCTAGCAGACAGGTAGCAGATGAGCGCTCCCAGGTGAGCGGGCAGGAGTCACTGGACAGGCAGGTGGTCACAGCACGTGACGGCGGAGCCTCCAGGTAGGCTAGCAGGCAGGTAGCAGATGTGCGCTCCCAGGTGAGCGGGCAGGCTGGTCCTTAGACAGACTGACAGGAATGGTAAGGCAGACCGTCGGACCTCAGACTAGCAGGCAGGTAACAAGTAATCAGGCAGGAATCTGGCAGGTAACTGGCAGGTATCTGGCAACGGGACCTGAGGGCTGAAGCACAGGTGAGACACTGGTGCAAACAACATTGCTCGGGCACCTCCATTTTGGAGGAGGTGCCTTATATATGGTGAAGTCCTCCGGCCATTGGCCGGGGACTCCTTAGGACGGCGCGCGCGGCCCCTTTAAGAGGGAGGGAGAGCGCGCGCGCGCGCCCTAAGCACAGTGGCCGGGAAGGAGCGTGCGCTGCCAGCAGAGCGGGAGAGGGACGCCGGGCATGGAGCAGAGCGGTGAGGGGAACAGCGTCCCTGCCTAGCAGAGGGCAGGGACGCCGGCGCTACAGTAGCCTTTGTAACGTTGGTCCCAGCTCTCTGCAGGTCATTCACTAGGTCTCTCCGTATGGCTCTGGGATTTTTTCTCACCGTTCTTGAGATCATTTTGACCCCACGGGGTGAGATCTTGTGTGGAGCCCCAGATCGAGGGAGATTATCAGTGGTCTTGTATGTCTTCCATTTTCTAATTTTTGCTCCCACAGTTTATTTCTTCAAACCAAGCTGCTCGCCTATTGCAGATTCAGTCTTCCCAGCCTGGTGCAGGGCTATAATTTTGTTTCTGGAGTCCTTCGACAGCTCTTTGGTCTTCACCATAGTGGAGTTTGGAGTGTGACTGTTTGAGGTTGCAGACAGGTGTCTTTTATACTGAGTTCAAACAGGTGCTAGTACTACAGTTAATGAGTGGAGAACAGAGAAGCCTCTTAAAGAAGGTCTATGAGAGCCAGAAATCTTGCTTGTTTGTAGGTGACCAAATACTTATTTTCCACCAAAATTTGAAAAAAAATTCTTTCCAAAGCAGACAAATAGATTTTTAGGATTTGTTTTCTCATTTTGTCTCTCATAGTTGAGGTCTACCTATGATGTCAATTACAGTCCTCTCTCATCTTTTTAAGTGGGAGAACTTGCTCAATTGGTGTCTGACAAAATACTTTTATTCCCCACTGTATATCACACAAAATAGCAAATAAGTAACATTTACCCCATTTTACTTTACATAAGTTTCATTTTTGAAACATAATTTTTTGTTATGAAGTTAGAAAGGTTAAAAGTTTATCAGAAATGTTCTTTTTTTCAAACAAAATTTACAAAACCAATTTTTTTATGGATCAAATCACATTTGAAGTGACTATGAGGGGCCTATATGACAGAAAATACCCAAAAGTGACACCATTTTAAAAACTGCACCACTCAAAGTACTCAAAATCAGAGTATACAGACATTACAGCACGGGATCGCAGCTGATTCTTTTTGTGAGGTAAAACATTACACTGCCTGTTTTTAAACAATGTTTTACTTCAAAGAAATGTCTGTATACTATTTGCTTCCTCCCATGCCCAGGAGATGTGGTATGATCAGACCATGTTCCGTACACGGTCAGACACAGCCATTACGCAGTACACAGCAGGGGCACATTTATAAGGTTATCTCAGCACTGAAACATTTTATTTAAATACATCCAATTGTGGACCTTAATATCATTGCAAGATCTATTGATTAAAATGAACTTTTCTTCACGTTAAAACCCCTTTAAGTTCAGTCACATCAATATCCCCAAATTTATAGATGCAAGCAGAGGCGTAGCTAATGGTTCAGCTCAGGGGGGGATGAAACATCTGAGTGGGCCCCTAACCAGGTAACCGTGGGTACAACTATGGTGGTGAACCCTGATTGTGAGTGTAGAGGATCCTCAGGAGATGAATGCTCTAAAAATGAATCTCTACACAAAGACCAACTCTGATATCATCACCATATGGTGACCATACACCAACATGGGAGCTGTTTCTCCACTGCATCTATACTCAGTCAACCCAATGTTTCCCAATTTTTTATTTGATGTGTTGAAAGTGGAAGTTGATGCGTTGAAGGTGGGGGTTGGGGCTGTGTTGTCTCAGGGTCCGTCCTCTGGTAAATGGCGTCCATGCGCTTTCTTTTCTAAAAAATTATCTTCGGCTGAGAGAAATTATGACGTTGGTAATAGGGAGCTTTTGGCTATTAAATTGGCATTCGAAGGATGGCGACATTGGTTGGAGGTGGCTGTCCATCCTATTACTGTTATTACTGACAATAAGAATGTGTCATATCTTCAATCGGCTAAACGTTTAAACCCCAGGCAAACTAGATGGTCCCTGTTTTTTACTAAATTCAGTTTTGTTGTCAATTTCCATCCAGGGGTCAAAAACATCAAGGCTGATGCGTTATCTAGGAGCTTCCCTGGTGGTGGTGACCATGAGAACCCTACCCTGATTTTGCAAAAGGGGGTAGTCATTTCGGCATTGGAGGGTGAGGTATTGGAGGCTCAGGGGGACACCCCTGTCTCCTGCCCTTCAGGAAGGTTATTTTAATATGCACTGCAAAGTAATTAGGGAACATCAGAACTCTGTGCTGGCTGGTTATCCAGGTGGTAAGGCAACTGCGGACCTCCTTTCTCGTCGTTTTTGGTGGCCAGGGTTGCATCAGGATGTGGTTGAACACGTGTCCGCTAGTGATGAGCGAACGTGCTCACCACTGCTCGGTATTTGCCCAAGCATCTCACTGCTCAACAAGCTCGGTGCTTGGCGAGTATTTCGGGGTTGCTTGGGAGGGAACTCGGGTCCCTGCCCTGCATGTTTGGCGCTCTTTAGAGAGCCAATGAACATGCAGGGATTGCTTGCCACGCACTGTAATGCCGTAACCATGTTGGTTGTTGGCATTACAGTGATTGGCAGGCCGCACAGCGTCATCATGTCTATATAAGACCTGGCGCCGCTATGCTTGTCACAGTCTATCCCGGAATCAGGCAGAGTAGGGAGAGCTGCTGCTGAGTCAGAGAGAAATTTGCTTGTTTAGAGTTAGTATTGGTATTCCACAACATATATCTATATATCCATCTGAACTAACAGTCCTTCTAAGGACTAATCCAGGTGCATATTTTCAGTGGTGAAGGTGATAGCAGGAGTTAGGCAGGCAGGCAGTGTATGTGGCAAACTGCAGTGCATATAGTGCAAGAGGGTCCATAGCACGTTCCTGCTGCTGCTGTTCTTACAGATATTTTTAGACATAGCCCCAGATATCAGGAGCCAGGGCAAAATTATTTTTTTATATTAATCCTGGTTAGTTGCTTAAAAAGCAATCCAGAGTACACCATTTTTCTGCTCCATTTCCTTGTTAGCACTACAGAATACAGCCAGATCTGTTCCATATTTCAGCGATAAAAATCCAGAAATTTGAACTGAACCTGGAAAATATTGGCCTCCTTTTCCATTCTGTTGCAGTGTGTCAGTCAAGCTATTCACACTAGGTTTCTGTGTAGAATAATATTAGTAAATTACAGGCCTGCTATTTAAAACCGTGGTTCTGTGTCAGACATATAACATATAACAGTGTTACAAAATCAACCATTTCTGCCTTCCATTTCGTTGCATTGTGTCGGTCAAGCTGTTCACACTAGGTCTCTGTGAAGAATAATATTAGTAAATTACAGGTCTTCTATTTAAAACCATAGTTCTCTGTCTGACAAATCACATATAACTGCATTCCAAAATCAGCCATTTCTAGTGAACGTGGAAAATATTGTCCCCATTTAAAATGGGCAAGGTGCGTGGCAAGGTACGGGTAAGTGGATGTAATGGTGAAGGTGCATGCAGAGGCCGAGGCCATGGGCAAGCTGAAATTGTGCCACAACAAACAACAACATCTTGTCGCCCTATCTTCCGTTCCCAATTGCTAGGGGACCGCAGCACATCACTATTGAACCCAGAGCAATGTCAAAAGGTTGTTGGTTGGATAGCAGATAATGCTTCCAGTCACTTTGCCACCACCACCACCACCCTGTCTTTCACACGGTCAAGTCTCAGTAGCCGTGAGTCCGCATATTCCTCACCCTGATCCTCCTTCCTCCCTCCATGCCAAGTGCCCGGAGATAACTGATCCCACACTTGAACACTCAGAAGAGCTGTTCACTTTTACAATTGTAGATTCGGGCGAGTCAAGAGGAGAACGCATGTAGCGGTGCCCAAATATTTGAGCAGCCACGGTCACACGAAGGCAAAGATGGGAAAGTGCAATTACTGTCGCAAGAGGTAGATGATGATGATGATGAGACACAATTGCCGGAAAGTCAGGAGGAGGACCAGGGAGCGGAAGTGGAAGACGAGGTGGTGGATGATATAGTAACTGACCCAATCTTGCAGGGGGACATGCAGAGTGAGGACAGCAGCACACAGAGGAAGGGAGGCATAGCACCATAACAGGCAGGAAGAAGCAGTGTGGTGGCCACAGACACAAGGCGGGAAAGCTTTCCCGTAACACCAACATGACGGAAGTTGTCAGTACAACTGTTAGGTCTAGAGATGAGCGTTGTTCTACTCGAACTGTTCGCCAATCTCAAATTCGAGCTGTTTTGGGCGGTGTTCGAGCCGTTCGGCGAACACGAACAATTTGAGAAAAATTTGGCTGTTCGAGGTTACGTTCGATAACTGTTCGTGCACCAAAATCATAACTGGATTTTTTCTCAGTAATGATGAAAATTAATGTTAATACGCAGTTTGAGTGTACAGCGGGGTGGGGGGAGGGGCAGGGGATGGATCTCTGCAGGAACAATGAAGATCTCCATTTTTTTTTCTCTTTCCCGCATTTGCAGTGGGGAGGTGCAATCTGTCAGCCTATCAGCAGCGCACACACGGAGCGAAGTGCTTTTTTTCACACAAGCAAGGGCATGTGTCATTGGCAGTGTATGTCACATGTCCTTGCCCTATAAGACCAAGCCATTTTCCCCGTCGCCACCATTTTCTCACTGCTGCAGCTGCGTGTTAGACGGCACCGCTGTTGCTGTGTGCGCTATACCTTGTTAATTTCAAGCCAATTTTCGCACAAATATACAGATAGCTTGGGGGTAGGGAATAGTTGTGATTGCAGTCCTTTTAAGGACTAGGTTACAGCATTTCCTACGACTTTTATCAGGCAGGTCTGTGCTCTTAAATAGATAGGTTGTGGGAGTAAAGACTAATTGTAATTGGAGTCCTTTTCAGGACTAGGTTACATCAGTTCCTATCAGTTTTTGCCAGGCAGGTCTGTGCCAGTGCTGTGCAAGTTTTTTTCACAGCATTTGGCTGAATCTAGCAAAGCTAATCCTTTTTGGCCTATTGCAGAGTGTGTTAGTCAGTGGAGTAGCCTATCTGTGTTGCAAGATATACCACCTGTGTATAGAATACCAATTTTTTTACTGCACCTAGTGAAGTAAAATCTTTTGGGCATAGCATCATTCTATTAGTCCATCTATACTGACCTCCATCAGGTTGCAAACTGAATCTATTTTTTTTCTGCATCTAGCTCTGAAAAAATATTTGGCCTTCTAGCAGTGTGTGGGACTTGTTCTATTAGTCCACCTATACTGACCTCCATCAGGTTGCAAACTGAATATATTTTTTTCTGCATCTACCTCTGAAAAAATATTGGGCTTCTAGCTGTGTGTGGGACTTGTTGTATTAGTCCATCTATACTGACCTCCATCAGGTTGCAAACTGAATATATTTTTTTCTGCATCTACCTCTGAAAAAATATTTGGGCTTCTAGCTGTGTGTGGGTCTTGTTCTGTTAATCCATCTATACAGACCTCCATCAGGTTGCAAACTGAATATAATTTTTTTCTGCATCTAGCTCTGAAAAAATATTTGGCCTTCTAGTAGTGTGTGGGACTTTCTCTGTTAGTCCATCTATACTGACCTCCATCAGGTTGCAAACTGAATATATTTTTTTCTGCATCTACCTCTGAAAAAATATTGGGCTTCTAGCTGTGTGTGGGTCTTGTTCTATTAATCCATCTATACAGACATCCATCAGGTTGCAAACTGAATATAATTTTTTTCTGCATCTAGCACTGAAAAAATATTTGGCCTTCTAGCAGTGTGTGGGACTTGTTCTATTAGTCCACCTATACTGACCTCCATCAGGTTGCAAACTGAATATATTTTTTTCTGCATCTACCTCTGAAAAAATATTGGGCTTCTAGCTGTGTGTGGGACTTGTTGTATTAGTCCATCTATACTGACCTCCATCAGGTTGCAAACTGAATATATTTTTTTCTGCATCTAGCTCTGAAAACATATTTGGCCTTCTAGTAGTGTGTGGGACTTTCTCTGTTAGTCCATCTATACTGACCTCCATCAGGTTGCAAACTGAATATATTTTTTTCTGCATCTACCTCTGAAAAAATATTGGGCTTCTAGCTGTGTGTGGGTCTTGTTCTATTAATCCATCTATACTGACCTCCATCAGGTTGCAAACTGAATATAATTTTTTTCTGCATCTAGCTCTGAAAAAATATTTGGCCTTCTAGTAGTGTGTCGGACTTTCTCTATTAGTCCATCTATACTGACCTCCATCAGGTTGCAAATTAAAAATAATTTTTATCTGCATCTACAGTACCTCTGAAAAAATATTTGGACTTCTAGCTGTGTGTGGGACTTGTTGTATTAGTCCATCTATACTGACCTCCATCAGGTTGCAAACTGAATATATTTTTTTCTGCATCTACCTCTGAAAAAATATTGGGCTTCTAGCTGTGTGTGGGTCTTGTTCTATTAATCCATCTATACAGACCTCCATCAGGTTGCAAACTGAATATAATTTTTTTCTGCATCTAGCTCTGAAAAAATATTTGGCCTTCTAGTAGTGTGTGGGACTTTCTCTGTTAGTCCATCTATACTGACCTCCATCAGGTTGCAAACTGAATATATTTTTTTCTGCATCTACCTCTGAAAAAATATTGGGCTTCTAGCTGTGTGTGGGACTTGTTGTATTAGTCCATCTATACTGACCTCCATCAGGTTGCAAACTGAATATATTTTTTTCTGCATCTACCTCTGAAAAAATATTGGGCTTCTAGCTGTGTGTGGGACTTGTTGTATTAGTCCATCTATACTGACCTCCATCAGGTTGCAAACTGAATATATTTTTTTCTGCATCTACCTCTGAAAAAATATTGGGCTTCTAGCTGTGTGTGGGTCTTGTTCTATTAATCCATCTATACAGACCTCCATCAGGTTGCAAACTGAATATAATTTTTTTCTGCATCTAGCTCTGAAAAAATATTTGGCCTTCTAGTAGTGTGTGGGACTTTCTCTGTTAGTCCATCTATACTGACCTCCATCAGGTTGCAAACTGAATATATTTTTTTCTGCATCTACCTCTGAAAAAATATTGGGCTTCTAGCTGTGTGTGGGACTTGTTGTATTAGTCCATCTATACTGACCTCCATCAGGTTGCAAACTGAATATATTTTTTTCTGCATCTACCTCTGAAAAAATATTGGGCTTCTAGCTGTGTGTGGGACTTGTTGTATTAGTCCATCTATACTGACCTCCATCAGGTTGCAAACTGAATATATTTTTTTCTGCATCTACCTCTGAAAAAATATTGGGCTTCTAGCTGTGTGTGGGTCTTGTTCTATTAATCCATCTATACAGACCTCCATCAGATTGCAAACTGAATATAATTTTTTTCTGCATCTAGCTCTGAAAAAATATTTGGCCTTCTAGTAGTGTGTGGGACTTTCTCTGTTAGTCCATCTATACTGACCTCCATCAGGTTGCAAACTGAATATATTTTTTTCTGCATCTACCTCTGAAAAAATATTGGGCTTCTAGCTGTGTGTGGGTCTTGTTCTATTAATCCATCTATACAGACCTCCATCAGGTTGCAAACTGAATATAATTTTTTTCTGCATCTAGCACTGAAAAAATATTTGGCCTTCTAGCAGTATGTGGGACTTGTTCTATTAGTCCACCTATACTGACCTCCATCAGGTTGCAAACTGAATATATTTTTTTCTGCATCTACCTCTGAAAAAATATTGGGCTTCTAGCTGTGTGTGGGACTTGTTGTATTAGTCCATCTATACTGACCTCCATCAGGTTGCAAACTGAATATATTTTTTTCTGCATCTAGCTCTGAAAAAATATTTGGCCTTCTAGTAGTGTGTGGGACTTTCTCTGTTAGTCCATCTATACTGACCTCCATCAGGTTGCAAACTGAATATATTTTTTTCTGCATCTACCTCTGAAAAAATATTGGGCTTCTAGCTGTGTGTGGGTCTTGTTCTATTAATCCATCTATACTGACCTCCATCAGGTTGCAAACTGAATATAATTTTTTTCTGCATCTAGCTCTGAAAAAATATTTGGCCTTCTAGTAGTGTGTCGGACTTTCTCTATTAGTCCATCTATACTGACCTCCATCAGGTTGCAAATTAAAAATAATTTTTATCTGCATCTACAGTACCTCTGAAAAAATATTTGGACTTCTAGCTGTGTGTGGGACTTGTTGTATTAGTCCATCTATACTGACCTCCATCAGGTTGCAAACTGAATATATTTTTTTCTGCATCTACCTCTGAAAAAATATTGGGCTTCTAGCTGTGTGTGGGACTTGTTGTATTAGTCCATCTATACTGACCTCCATCAGGTTGCAAACTGAATATATTTTTTTCTGCATCTACCTCTGGAAAAATATTGGGATTCTAGCTGTGTGTGGGTCTTGTTCTATTAATCCATCTATACAGACCTCCATCAGGTTGCAAACTGAATATAATTTTTTTCTGCATCTAGCTCTGAAAAAATATTTGGCCTTCTAGCAGTGTGTGGGACTTGTTCTATTAGTCCACCTATACTGACCTCCATCAGGTTGCAAATTCAAAATAATTTTTTGTGTGCATCTAGCTCTGAAAAAATATTTGGCCTTCTAGCAGTGTGTGGGACTTTCTCTGTTAGTCCATCTATACTGACCTCCATCAGGTTGCAAACTGAATCTAATTTTTTTCTGCATCTAGCTCTGGAAAAATATTTGGCCTTCTAGCAGTGTGTCGGACTTTCTCTATTAGTCCATCTATACTGACCTC
The DNA here is from genome assembly GCF_046119375.1 of Phyllobates terribilis. NCBI lineage: Eukaryota > Metazoa > Chordata > Amphibia > Anura > Dendrobatidae > Phyllobates > Phyllobates terribilis. The sequence continues at coordinate 301,258,178 of NW_027362771.1, forward strand.
CATCAGGTTGCAAATTAAAAATAATTTTTATCTGCATCTACAGTACCTCTGAAAAAATATTTGGGCTTCTAGCTTTGTGTGGGACTTGTTGTATTTGTCCATCTATACTGACCTCCATCAGGTTGCAAACTGAATATATTTTTTTCTGCATCTACCTCTGAAAAAATATTGGACTTCTAGCTGTGTGTGGGTCTTGTTCTATTAATCCATCTATACAGACCTCCATCAGGTTGCAAACTGAATATAATTTTTTTCTGCATCTACCTCTGAAAAAATATTGGGCTTCTAGCTGTGTGTGGGACTTGTTGTATTAGTCCATCTATACTGACCTCCATCAGGTTGCAAACTGAATATATTTTTTTCTGCATCTACCTCTGAAAAAATATTGGGCTTCTAGCTGTGTGTGGGACTTGTTCTATTAATCCATCTATACAGACCTCCATCAGGTTGCAAACTGAATATATTTTTTTCTGCATCTACCTCTGAAAAAATATTGGGCTTCTAGCTGTTTTGGGACTTGTTGTATTAGTCCATCTATACTGACCTCCATCAGGTTGCAAACTGAATATATTTTTTTCTGCATCTACCTCTGAAAAAATATTGGGCTTCTAGCTGTGTGTGGGACTTGTTGTATTAGTCCATCTATACTGACCTCCATCAGGTTGCAAATTGAATATAATTTTTTTCTGCATCTAACCCAGCCAATAGTATTGGCCTAATACCACAGTTTGGCCACTCAGCTCTGCTCGGTTACCATCCATTGTTTTTTTGTGCAAACAACTCCAGAGTTGTGAATTAGTTAACCACCAAAATGAGTGGAAAAAGGCCTGCTGCTGGTGGAAAGGGGAATAGGCGTGTTGGGAAGGGGAAAAAAGGTTGTGTCCGTGGGGTAGGTGTTAAAGCAACAGTAACATCTGCAGAAGAAAGACCATCTTCCAGCCAAACTAAAATGTCTACTTCTTTTAGCGGACAATGTGATAAGATCCCTTTCTTATGGCCACGCCAATCGCTACAAATTCCAGATGAGGCACAAAAACAGCAGGTGCTTCAACGGATATCAAGTGCTCCTTTAAGTGGGCTCTCCTCCACATCAACTTCAACATCACAAATACTCCAGTCCTCAAAGGTGTCACCCAAATCGCACTTGCTTCCTCACAGCTCCCAAATCTCCAGCTGCCCGTCTGAGTATGAGGTAGAACAGATGGTTGAGTCTGCAGAGCTGTTTACTCATACTATAGCCTGGGAATCAGAGGTCGACTCCAGCGCTTCTGTGAATCCAGACGAGGAAATGATCTGCACAGATGCCCAGAATCTTTATGAGTCGGATCCAGGACCAGACGCAGAAGGTTCTGACCATAATGTAGACCCTCATTCCCAAACTGTAACTCCTGTTGGTGGAGACAATGAGGAAGACGATGATAAGACTCAAATACCTGATTGGAGCGACAACTTTAGTTTTTTGTCAGGGCAGGAACAGGTTGGCTCTGAGGACGACGGGTGTGATAACACACAGGGTGATGATGATGAGGTTGGAGATCCCACTTACTGTCAACCCACAGTCAGCCAAGAGATGAGGTCAGCAGAGGAGGTGGAGGAAGATGCTAGTGACGACGAGGTCAGGTTGCGCCTTCCTGGACAGAGACGTAGTACTGGAAGCACGTCAACAACTGCATCCTCAAACACAACTCTGCCTCTCACCACAAGTCGTGGTGGCTCTTCAGGTCGCATGGGTGCTAAGCCTTGCATAGCCTGGGCATTTTTTCAGATCGATAAAGATGACCCAACTCGTGTTATCTGTAACATTTGTCAGCAAAAGCTAAGTAGAGGCCAAAAAATACATAGTTTGAGTACTTCATGCATGAACCGGCACATGGACATGAAGCATAAGTTGCAGTGGGAAGCTCAGTGTGCTACAATGCGGCCTAGCCGGCCGGGCCAACCACCGTCTGCCATATCTTGTGCATCCGCGGCCTCTTCATCCTCTGTGACTGGGGGGACAGCAGTCACACCTGTTTTGGGGCGCAGACCTGCCACCTCTTTACCCGCAACAGCCAGCGTGATTGGCAGGTTATCATTTTCTTTGGAGGTGGTAACACCAGCTGGTGTTGAGCGCTGTCCGACATCGATAGCACCACCTTTGGATCAAGGCAACCTAACATGTCCGCCTGCATCTTCCTCACAGACCGGCAGTTTGCCGGGGACACCCTTATCAACCCCGTCTAAGCATAATAGCCAGCCCTCGGTCCCTCAGATGTGGACAAGTAAAAGACCATTTCCTCCTAGCCATGAGAAAGCTAAGAGGTTGAATTTCACCATCTGCAAGCTCTTGGCTACAGAAATGCTGCCTTTCCGCCTGGTGGACACAGAGGATTTTCGAGACCTTATGTCCGTCGCAGTGCCCCAGTACCAGATGCCCAGTCGGCACTACTTCTCAAAGAAAGGTGTGCCTGCGCTCCACCAGCATGTCGCACACAACATCACCGCTTCTTTGAGAAACTCTGTGTGTGACAGGGTGCATTTCACCACAGACACTTGGACGAGTAGGCATGGACAGGGGCGTTACATGTCGCTGACTGGGCACTGGATAACTATGGTGACAGCAGGACAAGGGGCTGCTGTCCAAGTCTTGCCGTCCCCACGAGTTGTGCGTCAATCCTCTTTATGTCAAAGTTCCTCCACTGCTTCTGCCTCCTCAACCTCCTCTCGGTCTTCCACCTGCATCCAAAGCCTGTCTGGTCATGCCACAAGCTTTCTAACTGCGCAGAAGGGATCCTGCACACCTCCTTACTATGCTGGCAGTAGGGCTCAACGTCATCAGGCGGTTTTTACTTTGAAATGTCTGGGAAATGTGAGTCACACAGCTGAGGAGTTGTGGTCAGCTCTGGAGAACCAATTTCATGAATGGCTGTCTCCACTGGACCTGAAACCAGGGAAGGCCGTGTGCGACAATGCTGCAAACCTGGGTGCGGCCCTTCGCCAGGGCAATGTCACACACGTGCCTTGTATGGCTCACGTGTTGAACCTGGTTGTCCAGCAATTTTTAGCCCACTATCCCAGACTAGATGGCCTTCAGACAAGCCCTGGTGCAATACGTTCTGACGTATAGCCTGGGCCAACGAGATCCAGAGGTGGGGCAAATCAGGCTGGAGGAGTGGTCTCAGATCAGGGACCTATGCACCCTTCTGCACAGTTTTGAAATGGCGACGAAGATGTTTAGTGCTGATGATGCCATTATCAGCATGACTATTCCGGTGATTTACATGCTGGAGCACATGTTAAACAGAATTCGGAGTCAGGTGGTGGCACAAGAGGAGGTGGAGGAAGTAGAGGAGGAGGAGTTGTATGCGGAAGGGCTAACATCTGCAAGGTCCAGACGGTCGGCAGCACCAAGGCGGCAGGCATGTGAGGGTGGGGGAGATGGTTTTACCAGGGCGCATGGTAGCAGCCAAACTAGTGAGCCCAGGAAGAAGTGGAGGACGAACTGATGGAAGACTCATCAGATGAGGGAGACCTTGATCACATTTCTGTTGTGCGAGGTTGGGGGGAGAGGACAGAGGAAGGAAGCATGATTGTTACCTCGCCACCAACACAACAGGGACTTGGTGCTCCTGGATGCGCAACACACATGAGTGCCTTCTTGCTGCACTACCTGCAACATGACCCTCGAATTGTGAGAATTAGAAATAATCCTGACTACTGGGTTGCCACACTGTTAGATCCCTGGTACAAAAGTAAATTTGCCGAAATTATTCCTGCCATAGAAAGGGATGCACACATGCAGGAGTATCAGCAGAGACTGTTGCAGAATCTTACATGTGCTTTTCCACAAAACACCAGTGGTGCACGTAGTGAATCTCACAGTTCCAACTTGCCAACCGTGGGACCATCAAGTGTTCAGCACGCAAACTGTAACAGAACCACAGTATCTGCTGGTAACATCAATTTTGCGGAATCATTTCACCACTTTTTTAGCCCATCCTTTGCAAGGCCACAGGAGACAAGAAGTCTGACACATAGTCAACGCCTAGAGACGATGGTACAGGAGTATCTCCAAGTAAACATTGAAGCCACGACTGTGTCACTGGACCCTTGCTCTTTTTGGGCTTCCAATCTGGATAAATGGCCGGAGCTAGCCACTTACGCCTTGGAGATCTTGTCATGCCCCGCAGCCAGCGTTCTGTCTGAACGTGTGTTCAGCGCTGCTGGTGGTGTGCTGACAGATAAGCGCACGCGGCTCTCCACTGATAATGTAGACAGACTCACGTTCATAAAGATGAACAAATCATGGATCCGAAACGACTTTTCTACCCCTGTGTCATCCTGGGGAGAGTAAAAGCTTGATGATTGGTTAAAATCACCCTACCAACCGTTTTAAGCTTTCAAATTACTAATCATGTTTATCTGTATCTTGACTGGAAAATAATTTGGGCTTTGTAGCAGTGTGCAGCACTGATCCTATTAGGCCATCTATAATAAGCTCCACCAGATTTAAAATTAAAAATAATTTTTAGCTGCATCTAGCCCGGAAAATAATTTTGGGGCTCCGAGATGCGCAAGACACATAAGTGCCTTCTTGCTGCACTACCTGCAGCATGACCCTCATATTGTCAGAATTCGAAGTAATCATGACTACTGGGTTGCCACACTCTTAGATCCCCCAAACTTTTCGATCAACCTTTTCATTTTAATAAAGACCAAAAAAATGGTCATTTTTGAAATTATAAGCATTAGCAGGTTGTTAGAAACTGAAATCAAACAGTTTTCAACTCAAAACTTTATTCTAGGTGATGTTACATTTTCACATAGGACCCCTTGTTCGAAAGGAGCTTCTGAACTCTCTCGTCCATTGAATTTGTCAGGTTTTGGATGGTTTCTGCTTCAATTGTTTTGCATGAGGACAGAATACCCTCCCAGAGCTGTTGCTTAAATGTGAACTGCCTCCCGCCATCATAGACACTCCTTTTAATGATGCTCCAAAGGTTCTGAATGGGGTAGAGGTCAGGGGAGCATGGGGGTCACACCATAAGTTTGTCCCCTTTTATGCCCATATCAGCCAGAGATGCAGATGTTTTATGTGCAGCATGAGATGGTGCATTATCATGCAGAAAAATGATCTTGCTGTGAAATACACGGTTCTTCTTCTTGAACCATGGCAGGAAGTGCTGTTTGAGAAAATCCACATACATTATGGAGTTCATCTTTAGCGCCTTCAGGGATCCTAAAGGGGCCGACAATCTCTCTCCCCATGATTCCAGCCCAAAACATTACTCCACCTCCTCCTTGTTGGCGCTGTAGCCGTGTTTGCGTGGGGTGTCCATCAACCAGCCATCCTCCACTCCATCCATCTGGACCATCGAGCGCTGCACGGCACTCATCCGTGAACAAAACAGTTTTGAAATCAGTCTTCATGTAATGTTTGGCCCACTGGAGCCGTTTCTGCTTGTGTGAAGTGGATAGAGGAGGTCGACAGGATGGCGTATGCACAGCTGCAAACCTCTGAAGGACCCTGCATCTTGTTGTTCGGGGGACGTTGGAGGCACAAGCAGCTTCAAAAACTTGTCTGCTGCTATGACAAGGCTTTTTTGCCGCTGCTCTTTCAACCTGACGTAATTGCCTGTAGGAAAGAGTCCTCAATTTGCCCTTATCAGCACGCACACGTGTGTACTGTGAATCAGCTACATACTTCTTGATTGCCAAGACACTTCATCCTGATCATCGCACAATGTTGATTGTAGTCATGCCTTGACCTAAACACTCCACAATTTGTTGCTTCTCAGCAGCCGACACATCCTTTTTCTTTCCCATTTTGGCAGAAAATGTAGGCTGCTTAATAATGTGAGAGAGCCTTCTTAAGTAGTCTTGCCTTTCATTGGACACACCTGCCAAACTAATTAGCACAGGTGTCTGCAATTGCTTACAGTGATATAAAGAGCCCTGACACACATCACCATCAATGAGTTTAACTGACAAACAAACAAATTCTTCCCTTATCACTCCTAAACACTTTTTGCATAATAATTTGGAACGCAGTGTACATGTGCTTTTCCACAAAACACCAGTGGTTCACGTAGTGAATCTTACAGTTCTAACTTGCCAACCGTGGTCTGTATGGAACTGTTCAATAAAGGGCCCAAAATTAAGATAACATAGATGGGAGAGGTCTCTATGAATAGGAATTCCTAAGTATTTGATACCCTGTGAGGGCCAGGCAAAGGGAAAGTTGGACTGGATGGAATCCTATATGGATTTGGGGAGGGAGACATCGAGGGCCTCAGACTTCGCTGCATTGATTTTAAAATTTTACCATGTAACAAAGTGATCTATTTCAGCCATAACAGCAGGGATGGATATATGTGATTGAGTGATATATACTAGGACATCATCAGCAAATAGAGAGCACTTGTACTCGGTGCCTCCCACCTCAATCCACCTAATATTGGGGTTATGGCGAATTGATGAGAGCAGGTGCTCCGTCACTAGGATGTATAAGAGAGGGGACAGAGGACATCCCTGCCTTGTCCCATTGGTGATTGTGAAAGGTGATGAAAATGTTCTGACGCACCCCCTGGGCCTTGGGACACCCGGAGCCGGACCCTTTTTGGTGGATGCTGGTGGTTGTAGTCTTCGTGGCGGTGACCCGGTTCCGTGGCTCAGGGCGGTCAAACCAGTGGCGGAACTATTTATGTGGTTTTGATGTTTAAATGTCCGACTACGCCACCCGTGGATTGCGGTCAGAGTGAACCGCCGCTACAGGGCAGACCGCTGAGGCTGGTGTTGTGGGTGCAGCAGAGCGTAGCATAACTCCCCACGGGAGGAGTATAGCCTCAGGGCAGTGTATGCGGAGGATGGGGGCGATGGTGCAGGGCAGCAGCAGTAACGACACGGAGTCAGTGATGCAGTCCAGGGCCTTTACTCACAGTTCTTATTATCCAGACCACGTCTGCAGGTAACGGCTGCCCACGTCGTACTGTGCTCACCAGGTGAGGGGCTCAGACAACTCCCAGATAACTTTGGAGCACTTCACAGGACCCCCTTTGTGTGTCCTTTGTCTGGCCTTTCTTACCAACACTTCTGTCCGGCTGCCTCGGGCCTCCTCTTGGTAAACTTGGCGCCAGTTTCCCTGACCCTATGTGGTGCCTTCCTAGCGGGTGTAGCGAGGGGCTGCGCCACATAAAATGTTAGAGCCTCAGGTTTCTAGCTGAGGGTCGTTTCCTGCCTCCACTAGTTCGGGGACCGGTCTCCCCCTTTGGCCTGACCCCTCCACGCAGGTGGATTCGGGCGTGCGGTGGCGACTCGCCCGTCCGCACCCCTGGGATCCCTTCATTCCTCGTTCCTGGAGCCTTCTCCGCTCCTCTTCCTTCCTTCTCCCTCTTCCAGGCCTGGGCCTCTGTTACTAGGCCCGCCTCCGGAGCAGAGCTCATGCAGAGCCCCTGCTCCCTGCCACTTCTGCTCAGACTTCTCTGCACTGAACTAAGATGGTGCCCACCTTTTATACTCCCTTCTCAATGCACCCAGGAACTGCTTCCCCCCTGCTCCTGCACTACAGGGTTCCCCTTCCTCAGTGCTCCCTCCCCCCACTCCAGCCAGGGACAGGGACTGTCGTGCCCAGCTCAGGGGCATATTGGTCGCCCTGCCCCACGGCAATGTGGTGTAATGCATGCAGGTGTCGGGTCCTGATCCACACTCCATCCTTACCTGAGAGTGAGATATCACACCTCTGGGTGAGGTGCAATACGTCTGTAGCAACCGAGCCCTCAGGGTGCTACAGTTCCATTTATCTTCAGCCTAGGTGACGTATTGCGATACAGGGCCGTGATTTTGGCTATAAAAGGGTCCCCTAGACCCCTACCCCAAGCTTTTTAAGAGAATCATATATGGCGTGCCAGGAGACTCTATGGAATGCTTTCTCAGCATCCAACGAGAGTATCTAATTACAAATTTTTAACTGCATCTAGCCCAGGAAATACTTTGTGCCTAGTAGCAGTGTCTGCTAGTCAGCGGATTATCCCGGCTGTTAAGCAAGCTACACCACCTGTAGTTTAGACACTTAATTTTTTCAAAGGAAATGCTTCGGGACCATGGGATACTTAGTGAAGAGCATCAGGAGGCACCCCAAGGCATAGGGGCTGGGACTGGCAGTAGGATGCCTTGCGGTGGACAGCCGAGCTCGATCCTTATAAAAGCTTTTTAACTGCAGCAGCTTTAGTGGACGCTACTGGAGCTGGAATTACCGCGGCTGCTGGCATGAGACTTGCCCTCCAATAGATCCTTGTAAATGGATTTAAAGTGTATTCATTCAAATTAGAGAGACAATTTAAATTAAAAAGCTTAGAGCTGCCTCCACCACAGGGGGGCTCGCTCGACCCACCAGCGGACAGGCACCAGTATTGGGAGAGGGGGGCTGGCCGTCAGGGTTCACCGCGGCTCTGGCACAAACCCGGCGACACGGAGGTGGCACGGGCAGGAGCGGACTGGCCGTGTCGGCTTCTCACTTTTTGGATTTTAGAAGGGCATGACATGTCTATATCTGTGTCTCCCCCTCCTTTTACTCCTCCACCTCTTTTATTTTCGCATGACTATATGTACTTGTCACTTTTCCATGTGTTAGTTATGTCTTCTGAGCAGTTTGTGGCTTTTGGACACCTTTGAAGGTGTTTTCTATGTGTTTCTATGTGTTTTTGTTTGCCTGCCATTGGTTTTAATGGTGTTCGAAGGTGTTCGACGAACAGTTCGACGAACAGTTCGGCGAACACACGGGTGTTCGACGAACCGAACCGAACTCGAACACTACGGGGGTGGCTCAACACTAGTTAGGTCTTCTCGAGTTTGCTTGTTTTTTAAAGACTCTGCAGATAACCCCAAAAAGGCCATTTGCACCACCTGCCAGGCCAGCATCAGCAGGGTTAGCAAAATTAGCAGCCTGATCACCACCAGCATGATCAGGCACATGACAGCAAAGCACCCGACTAGATTGGCCGAATACCAGGGTCCAGAAACAGTGTCTGTGGGTGACACCACTGCTTCTTTCGCCAATACTATGTCCATGGCACATGCAAAGATGCCTCCCAACCTGCACCTGTTGTTGCACACTCTCAACTAGCACCATCAGTAACCACATCCACGTCCTTGTCCCAGCTCACCATTCGGTTGTCCCTACCCCAGTCCTTGGATCGCAAGTGCAAATACGCAGCCAGCGCCCCACAGGCCACACTACTGAATTCACACATTTCGCGACTGCTTGCGCTCACAATGTTGCCTTTTAGGCTCGTGGAGATGGAAGCTTTTTGCAACCTGATGGCGGTGGCCGTCACTCGGTACTCAGTCCCAAGCCACCACTGCTTCTCCAGGTGTGCCATCACCGCATTAACAAGCAAGTGTCCCAGAACATTAGATGTGCCCTCAACAAGGCAGTTACTGGGAAAGTCCACCTAACCACGGACACGTGGACAAGTGCTTGTGGGCAGGGATGGTAGATCTCGCTGATGGCACACTGGTTTAATATAGTGGAAGCTGGGACCCAGTCAGACCTTAGGATGGAACAAGACCTCCCGACGCCAAGGATTGCGGGCCCTGGGTTAATCAGGGTTACCACCACATTCTACAGATACTACACCTCCTCCTCCTCTTCAGTCTCCATCTCTGAAATGACCACATCAGTCAAAAGCTGGAAGCACTGTAGCACTGCCTCAGCCAAGCAGTAACAGGTTGTGCTGAAGCTAATATGCTTAGGTGACAAACCGCACACCGCTGAAGAGTTGTGGACAGCTCTAAAAGAGCCGGCAGATCTAAGGTTGACACCGCTGAACCTTAAGCCAGGCATGGTCGGGTTTGGCAATGGGCGGAACCTCAGTGTTTGCAGCTTCCAGCTCACCGAATGATGGGTGAAGTCACTACGCGTTGGAACTCAACCTTGCAGTTGTTGGGAAGGATTTGTGAGCAGCAGAGGGCAGTTGTTGAGTACCAGCTTCAACACACCCATCGGCATTCAGGTCGGCCTTCACACATAAGAACTGAGGAGTGGGCATGGCATTCAGACATCTGTGTCATGCTCCAAAACTTTGAGGACTCCACGAAGATGGTGAGTGGCAATGACGCCATAATTTGCATCACCATCCCGCTTCTCTGTCTTCTGAAATGCTCGCTGCTCACAATTAAAGAGGAGGCATTAAAGGCAGAGCATGATGAGATGGAGCAAGAAACCATACACGGTGATGTCACACAGCCCAGCACTCATATCATCTCAAAGTGGGTTGGGTGCTAATGGTGAGGAGGAAGAGGATGAGGAGGAACAGGAGTTAGTTTCCTGCGCTACAGACGGTACTACCCACATCACATTCATACCATCTATTCAGCGTGGATGGTCTGAAAAGGAGAATGAGGAGGTGGAGGATGAGGACGAGAGCATGGACAGTCGTCCTCTTGTTCAGGACAGGGAAAACTTGGCTGTTGGCAGTCTGGCACACATGGCTGACTTTATGTTTCTCTGCCTTTCCTGTGACCCTCGTGTTGTACATATTTTGGCTGACAGTAATTACTGTTTGGTAACACTTCTACACCCACACTACAAGGAGAACTTTATATCTCTCATTCCAGTGGCGGAGAGGTCTAGTAAAATGTTGCAATACCAGAAGGCCCTTATTGTGGAATTATTCAGAAAATTGCTTTCTGAAAATGCTGGCGGCAGAGGTCACAGTTCCTTGGACAACAAAGGAGTACAGATGAGGGAGACACAAATACGACACCGCAGAGGCAGGGGAACACTGTCAAAGGTGTAGGACAGTTTTCTCAGACCCTTCCAACGCCCAGGCCCTGATGCGCGGGGTAATCTGACAAGGAGGGAAAAGTTTGTGAATATGCTGAAGGAATACCTTGCCAACCATACCAATGTCCTTCGTGATGCCTCTGTGCCTTATAATTATTGGGTATCCAAGCAGGACACATGGCAAGAATTGGCTCTCTACATCTTGGAGGACCTGGCCTGCCCTTCCTCTTGCGTTTTATCACATCAGACTGAAAATGCTGACAGGCTGACTCTAATAAAAATGAACAAGGGCTGGATTGGGCCAGACTTCTCAACACCACTGGATGATAGCAGAGGAACATAAACTCAAATCCAGTGGCTTTTTTGGGAGGTATATTCCCATGCACCTCTTCACATTCAGACCTGGGTATATGCTTTTTTGTCTATTTGCTCTTGTCCTCCTCATTCTCCTCATCCTCATCCTCCACCACCATATCTACCATATCACCATATCTATGCGTCCAAATTTTTGGCAGCTGTTGCAGTCACTGCATACGCAAGAGCAGTATGGGAGACCCGCTCCTTTCCAATGGGAATATTTATTTACTGAGGCCCACCTCTATGTCTCTTTAAATTGGTATTGGGTTTTTTCCCAAATTTAGGCAGCCTCTGTACTCACTGCATACCCTATATCTGTATAGCAGAACCGCTCCTTTCTAATGGGAACATATTGTTACTGAGGCCCACCTCTATGTGTCTTTAAATTGGTATTGGGGTTTTTCCAAAATTTTGGCAGCCGTTGTACTCACTGCATACACTAAAACTCTATAGCACAACCGCTCCTTTCTAATGGGAACATTTTGTTAAGGAGGCCCACCTCTATCTGTCTTTAAATTGGAATTGGGCTTTTTCCCAAATTTTGGCAGCCGTTGTACTCACTGCATAACCTATAACTGTATAGTAGAACCGCTCCTTAGTGATGAGCGAGTATGTTTGGTTAACCCTTTTGACGAATATGCTCGGGCGAGTACCGAGTATCTTCAGCGTACTCGGTGACATGTTTGAATCACTCCCGCGTGCATGATTTGTTTGACAGCTTTAATACATGTGATGAATGCTTGTTTCTTACGCTATAACTGTATAGCAGAACTGCTTCGTTCTAATGGGAACAATGTCCTTACTCTGAGGCCCACCTCTATGTGTCTTTGAATTAATATTGGGGTATTTCCCAAATTTAGGCAGCCATTGTACTCACTGCATAACCTATAAATGTATAGCAGAACTGCTCCCTTCTAATGGGAACGTGTCATTACTGAGGCCCACCTCTATGTTTCTTTAGATTGGTATTGGGATTTTTCCAACGAACTGTAACCTCTGCCGCCAGCGTTTTCAGATGGGAATTTTTTGAATAATTCTGCCACAAGGGCCTTCTATTACTGCCTCATTTTAGCAGAACTGTCCGCCATGGGAATAAGAGATAGAAAGTTCTCATTGTAGCATGGGTCTAGAAGTGTCACCAACCAGTAATGACAGTCACCCAAAATTTGGAGAATGCGAGGGTCATGAGAAAGGCAGCGTAACATAAACTTAGCCAATGGTGCCAGACTGCTAGCAGGCAAGACTTCCGTGTCCTCACCAAGAGGATGACTGACCATGCTCTCCTCCTCATCCTCCTCCTTCTCTTCCCTCTCCTCAGGCCATCCAAACTGAACACACGGTATGTTGTGCGGGTAGTACCGTATATAGCGCAGGAAACTAGCTCCAGTTCTTCCTCCTCCTCCTCCTCTTCCTCATTGTCACCCAATCCACATTGGGATGAGATGAGGCTGGGCTGTGTGGAATCACCCTGTATGGTTCCTTGCTCCATCTCATCGTGCTCTACCTGCAATGCCTCCTCTTTAATTGTGAGCAGCGTGCATTTCAGAAGACAGAGGAGCGGGATAGTGACACTAATTATGGCGTCATCGCTGCTCACCATCTTGGTGGAGTCCTTAAAGTTTTTGAGGATTGAACAGATTTCTGACATCCATACCCACTCCTGAGGTCTTATGTGTGGAGACTGACCCGAATACCGACAGCCATGCTGATGCTGGTAGTCAATAACTGATTTCTGCTGCTCACAAATCCTTCCCAACATCTGCAATGTTGAGTTCCAAAGCATGGGGACATCGCACACCAGTTGGTGAGCTGGAAGCTGCAAATGTTGCTGAAGCACAGCAAGGGTGGCGGAAGCTGTAGCTGACTTTCTAAAATGGGCACAGACGCGGCGAACTTTGACAAGCAGATCAAGCAGATCCGGGTAGGTTTTGAGAAACCGCTGAACAACTAGGTTGAGCACATGGGCCAGGCATGGTACACTTGTGAGGTTGCCTAGCTTCTAAGCCGCCACCAGGTTCCGGCCATTGTCACACACGACCATGCCTGGCTGTAGGTTCAGTGGTAACAGCCACAGATCTGCCTACACTGTTACAGCTGTCAACAACTCTTCAGAGGTATGTGGTTTGTCCCCTAAGCATATTAGTTTCAGCAGTACCTGTTGGCACTTGGCCAAGGCAGTGCTGCAGTGCTTCCAGCTTTCGACTGATGTGGTCATTTCGGAGATGGAGGCTGAAGAGGAGGAGGTGCAGGAGCTGTAGAATGTAGGGGCAACCTTGATTGACCCGGGGCCCACAATCCTCGGCGTCGGGAAGACATGTTCCGTCCCGAGGTTTGACTGGGTCCCAGCTTCCACTATATTAACCCAGTGTGACATCAGCAAGATGTACCGTCCCTGCCCACAAGCACTTGTCAACGTGTCCATGGTCAGGTGGATCTTCCCAGTAACTGCGTTGTTGAGGGCACGGCTAATGTTCTGGAACACGTGCTTGTGTAATGCGGGGACGGCACACCGGGAGAAATAGTGGCGGCTGGCTATCGAGTATTGAGGGATGACCGCTGCCATCAGGTTGCGTAAATTTTCCATCTCCATGAGCCTAAAGGCAACATTTCCAGAGCAAGTAGTTGAGAAATATGTGAGTTTAGTAGTGTGGCCTGTGGGGCGTTGGCTGCGTATTTGCACTTGCTATCCAAAGACTGGGGTAGGGACAAATGAATGCTGCACTGGGACAAAGACATTGACGTGGTTGCTGATGGTGGTAGTTGCGAGTGTGCAAAGACAGGTGCAGGGCGGGAGGCATCTTCGCATGCGTCAGGGACAGGAGATTGGCGTGCATGCACAACAGCGGAAGAAGCAATGGTGTCACCTGCAGACACTGTTTCTGGACCCTGGCGTTCGGCCCACCTAGTTGCGTGCTTTGCTGTCATGTGCCTGAGCATGCTGGTGGTGGTCAGTAGTGTTGAGCCACCCCCGTAGTGTTCGAGTTCGGTTCCGTTCGTCGAACACCCGTGTGTTCGCCGAACTGTTCGTCGAACTGTTCGTCGAACACCGTCGAACACCTTCGAACACCGTTAAAACCAATGGCAGGCAAACAAAAACACATAGAAACACATAGAAAACACCTTCAAAGGTGTCCAAAAGCTGACAAACTGCTCAGAAGACACAACTAACACATGGAAAAGTGACAAGTACATATAGTCATGCGAAAAGAAAAGAGGTGGAGGAGTAAAAGGAGGGGGAGACACAGATATAGGCATGTCATGCCCTTCTAAAATCCAAAAAGTGAGAAGCCGACACGTTCAGTCCGCTCCTGCCCGTGCCACCTCCGTGTCGCCGTGTTTGTGCCAGAGCCGCAGTGAACCCTGACGGCCAGCCCCCCTCTCCCAATACTGATGCCTGTCCGCTGGTGGGTCGAGCGAGCCCCCCTGTGGTGGAGGCAGCTCTAAGCTTTTTAATTTAAATTGTCTCTCTAATTTGAATGAATACACTTTAAATCCATTTACAAGGATCTATTGGAGGGCAAGTCTCATGCCAGCAGCCGCGTAATTCCAGCTCCAGTAGCGTCCACTAAAGCTGCTGCAGTTAAAAAGCTTTTATAAGGATCGAGTTCGGCTGTCCACCGCAAGGCATCCTACTGCCAGTCCCAGCCCCTATGCCTTGGGGTGCCTCCTGATGCTCTTCACTGAGTATCCCGTGGTCCCGAAGCATTTCCTTTGAAAAAATTAAGTGTCCAAACTACAGGTGGTGTAGCTTGCTTAACAGCCGGGATAATCCGCTGACTAGCAGACTCTGCTACTAGGCACAAAGTATTTCCTGGGCTAGATGCAGTTAAAAATTTGTAATTAGATACTCTCGTTGGATGCTGAGAAAGCATTCCATAGAGTCTCCTGGCACGCCATATATGATTCTCTTAAAAAGCTTGGGGTAGGGGTCTAGGGGACCCTTTTATAGCCAAAATCATGGCCCTGTATCACAATACGTCAACTAGGCTGAAGATAAATGGAACTGTAGCACCCTGAGGGCTCGGTTGCTACAGAGGTATTGCACCTCACCCAGAGGTGTGATATCTCACTCTCAGGTAAGGATGGAGTGTGGATCAGGACCCGACACCTGCATGCATTACACCACATTGCCGTGGGGCAGGGCGACCAATATGCCTCTGAGATGGGCACGACAGTCCCTGTCCCTGGCTGGAGTGGGGGGAGGGAGCACTGAGGAAGGGGAACCCTGTAGTGCAGGAGCAGGGAGGAAGCAGTTCCTGGGTGCATTGAGAAGGGAGTATAAAAGGTGGGCACCATCTTAGTTCAGTGCAGAGAAGTCTGAGCAGAAGTGGCAGGGAGCAGGGGCTCTGCATGAGCTCTGCTCCGGAGGCAGGCCTAGTAACAGAGGCCCAGGCCTGGAAGAGGGAGAAGGAAGGAAGAGGAGCGGAGAAGGCTCCAGGAACGAGGAATGAAGGGATCCCAGGGGTGCGGACGGGCGAGTTGCCACCGCACGCCCGAATCCACCTGCGTGGAGGGGTCAGGCCAAAGGGGGAGACCGGTCCCCGAAACTAGTGGAGGCAGGAAACGACCCTCAGCTAGAAACCGGAGGCTGTGACATTTTATGTGGCGCAGCCCCTCGCTACATCCGCTAGGAAGGCACCACATAGGGTCAGGGAAACTGCCGCCAAGTTTACCAAGAGGAGGCCCGAGGCAGCCGGACAGAAGGGTTGGTAAGAAAGGCCAGACAAAGGACACACAAAGGGGGTCCTGTGAAGCGCTCCAAAGTTATCTGGGAGTTGTCTGAGCCCCTCACCTGGTGAGCACAGTACGACGTGGGCAGCCGTTACCTGCAGACGTGGTCTGGATAATAAGAACTGTGAGTAAAGGCCCTGGATTGCATCACTGACTCTGTGTTGTTACTGCTGCTGCCCTGCACCATCACCCCCATCCTCCGCATACACTGCCCTGAGGCTATACTCCTCCCGTGGGGAGTTATGCTACGCTCTGCTGCACCCACAACACCAGCCTCAGCGGTCTGCCCTGCAGCGGCGGTTCACTCTGACCACAATCCACGGGTGGCGTAGTCGGACATTTAAACATCAAACCACATAAATAGTTCCGCCACTGGTTTGACCACCCTGAGCCACGGAACCGGGTCGCCGCCACGAAGACTACAACCACCAGCATCCACCAAAAAGGGTCCGGCTCCGGGTGTCCCAAGGCCCAGGGGGTGCATCAGAACATTTTCATCACCTTTCACAATCACCAATGGGACAAGGCAGGGATGTCCTCTGTCCCCTCTCTTATACATCCTAGTGACGGAGCACCTGCTCTCATCAATTCGCCATAACCCCAATATTAGGTGGATTGAGGTGGGAGGCACCGAGTACAAGTGCTCTCTATTTGCTGATGATGTCCTAGTATATATCACTCAATCACATATATCCATCCATGCTGTTATGGCTGAAATAGATCACTTTGTTACATGGTCAAATTTTAAAATCAATGCAGCGAAGTCTGAGGCCCTCGATGTCTCCCTCCCCAAATCCATATAGGATTCCATCCAGTCCAACTTTCCCTTTGCCTGGCCCTCACAGGGTATCAAATACTTAGGAATTCCTATTCATAGAGACCTCTCCCATCTATGTTATCTTAATTTTGGGCCCTTTATTGAACAACTCCATACAGACCACGGTTGGCAAGTTAGAACTGTAAGATTCACTACGTGAACCACTGGTGTTTTGTGGAAAAGCACATGTACACTGTGTTCCAAATTATTATGCAAAAAGTGTTTAGGAGTGATAAGGGAAGAATTTGTTTGTTTGTCAGTTAAACTCATTGATGGTGATGTGTGTCAGGGCTCTTTATATCACTGTAAGCAATTGCAGACACCTGTGCTAATTAGTTTGGCAGGTGTGTCCAATGAAAGGCAAGACTACTTAAGAAGGCTGTCTCACATTATTAAGCAGCCTACATTTTCTGCCAAAATGGGAAAGAAAAAGGATGTGTCGGCTGCTGAGAAGCAACAAATTGTGGAGTGTTTAGGTCAAGGCATGACTACAATCAACATTGTGCGATGATCAGGATGAAGTGTCTTGGCAATCAAGAAGTATGTAGCTGATTCACAGTACACACGTGTGCGTGCTGATAAGGGCAAATTGAGGACTCTTTCCTACAGGCAATTACGTCAGGTTAAAAGAGCAGCGGCAAAAAAGCCTTGTCATAGCAGCAGACAAGTTTTTGAAGCTGCTGGTGCCTCCAACGTCCCCCGAACAACAAGATGCAGGGTCCTTCAGAGGTTTGCAGCTGTGCATACGCCATCCTGTCGACCTCCTCTATCCACTTCACACAAGCAGAAACGGCTTCAGTGGGCTAAACATTACATGAAGACTGATTTCAAAACTGTTTTGTTCACGGATGAGTGCCGTGCAGCGCTCGATGGTCCAGATGGATGGAGTGGAGGATGGCTGGTTGATGGACACCCCACGCAAACATGGCTACAGCGCCAACAAGGAGGAGGTGGAGTAATGTTTTGGGCTGGAATCATGGGGAGAGAGATTGTCGGCCCCTTTAGGATCCCTGAAGGCGCTAAAGATGAACTCCATAATGTATGTGGATTTTCTCAAACAGCACTTCCTGCCATGGTTCAAGAAGAAGAGCCGTGTATTTCACAGCAAGATCATTTTTTTGCATGATAATGCACCATCTCATGCTGCACATAAAACATCTGCATCTCTGGCTGATATGGGCATAAAAGGGGACAAACTTATGGTGTGACCCCCATGCTCCCCTGACCTCTACCCCATTCAGAACCTCTGGAGCATCATCAAAAGGAGTGTCTATGATGGCGGGAGGCAGTTCACATCTAAGCAACAGCTCTGGGAGGGTATTCTGTCCTCATGCAAAACAATTGAAGCAGAAACCATCCAAAACCTGACAAATTCAATGGACGAGAGAGTTCAGAAGCTCCTTTCGAACAAGGGGTCCTATGTGAAAATGTAACATCACCTAGAATAAAGTTTTGAGTTGAAAACTGTTTGATTTCAGTTTCTAATAACCTGCTAATGCTTATAATTTCCAAAATGACAATTTTTTTGGTCTTTATTAAAATGAAAAGGTTGATCGAAAAGTTTGGGGTATCTAAGAGTGTGGCAACCCAGTAGTCATGATTACTTCGAATTCTGACAATATGAGGGTCATGTTGCAGGTAGTGCAGCAAGAAGGCACTTATGTGTCTTGCGCACCTCGGAGCCCCAAAATTATTTTCCGGGCTAGATGCAGCTAAAAATTATTACTAATTTTAAATCTGGTGGAGCTTAGTATAGATGGCCTAATAGGATCAGTGCTGCACACTGCTACAAAGCCCAAATTATTTTCCAGCCAAGATACAGATAAACATGATTAGTAATTTTAAATCTGGTGGAGCTTATTATAGATGGCCTAATAGAATCAGTGCTGCACACTGCTACAAAGCCCAAATTATTTTCCAGCCAAGATACAGATAAACATGATTAGTAATTTGAAAGCTTAAAACGGTTGGTAGGGTGATTTTAACCAATCATCAAGCTTTTACTCTCCCCAGGATGACACAGGGGTAGAAAAGTCGTTTCGGATCCATGATTTGTTCATCTTTATGAACGTGAGTCTGTCTACATTATCAGTGGAGAGCCGCGTGCGCTTATCTGTCAGCACACCACCAGCAGCGCTGAACACACGTTCAGACAGAACGCTGGCTGCAGGGCATGACAAGATCTCCAAGGCGTAAGTGGCTAGCTCCGGCCATTTATCCAGATTAGAAGCCCAAAAAGAGCAAGGGTCCAGTGACACAGTCATGGCTTCAATGTTTACTTGGAGATACTCCTGTACCATCGTCTCTAGGCGTTAACTATGTGTCAGACTTCTTGTCTCCTGTGGCCTTGCAAAGGATGGGCTAAAAAAGTGGTGAAATGATTCCGCAAAATTGATGTTACCAGCAGATACTGTGGTTCTGTTACAGTTTGAGTGATGAACACTTGACGGTCCCACGGTTGGCAAGTTGGAACTGTGAGATTCACTACGTGCACCACTGGTGTTTTGTGGAAAAGCACATGTAAGATTCTGCAACAGTCTCTGCTGATACTCCTGCATGCGTGCATCCCTTTCTATGGCAGGAATAATTTCTGCAAATTTACTTTTGTACCGGGGATCTAACAGTGTGGCAACCCAGTAGTCAGGATTATTTCTAATTCTCACAATTCGAGGGTCATGTTGCAGGTAGTGCAGCAAGAAGGCACTCATGTGTGTTGCGCATCCAGGAGCACCAAGTCCCTGTTGTGTTGGTGGCGAGGTAACAATCATGCTTCCTTCCTCTGTCCTCTCCCCCCAACCTCGCACAACAGAAATGTGATCAAGGTCTCCCTCATCTGATGAGTCTTCTATCAGTTCGTCCTCCACTTCTTCCTGGGCTCCTGCACCTTCCTCACTAGTTTGGCTGCTACCATGCGCCCTGGTAAAACCATCTCCCCCACCCTCACATGCCTGCCGCCTTGGTGCTGCCGACCGTCTGGACCTTGCAGATGTTAGCCCTTCCGCATACAACTCCTCCTCCTCTACTTCCTCCACCTCCTCTTGTGCCACCACCTGACTCCGAATTCTGTTTAACATGTGCTCCAGCATGTAAATCACCGGAATAGTCATGCTGATAATGGCATCGTCAGCACTAAATATCTTCGTCGCCATTTCAAAACTGTGCAGAAGGGTGCATAGGTCCCTGATCTGAGACCACTCCTCCAGCGTGATTTGCCCCACCTCTGGATCACGTTGGCCCAGGCTATACGTCAGAACGTATTGCACCAGGGCTTGTCGGTGCTGCCACAGTCGCTGCAAAATGTGCAGAGTTGAATTCCACCGGGTAGGCACATCGCATTTTAGCCGGTGAAGTGGCAGGCCCAACGACTTCTGTAGAGATGTAAGTCGCTGAGCTGCGGGATGCGAACGGCGGAAGTGAGCACACAGCGACCGTGCCCTCTGCAGAAGGCCATCTAGTCTGGGATAGTGGGCTAAAAATTGCTGGACAACCAGTTTCAACACGTGAGCCATACAAGGCACGTGTGTGACATTGCCCTGGCGAAGGGCCGCACCCAGGTTTGCAGCATTGTCGCACACGGCCTTCCCTGGTTTCAGGTCCAGTGGAGACAACCATTCATGAAATTGGTTCTCCAGAGCTGACCACAACTCCTCAGCTGTGTGACTCACATTTCCCAGACATTTCAAAGTAAAAACCGCCTGATGACGTTGTGCCCTACTGCCAGCATAGTAAGGAGGTGTGCAGGATCCCTTCTGCGCAGTTAGAAAGCTTGTGGCATGACCAGACAGGCTTTGGGTGCAGGTGGAAGACCGAGAGGAGGTTGAGGAGGCAGAAGCAGTGGAGGAACTTTGACATAAAGAGGATTGACGCACAACTCGTGGGGACGGCAAGACTTGGACAGCAGCCCCTTGTCCTGCTGTCACCATAGTTACCCAGTGCCCAGTCAGCGACATGTAACGCCCCTGTCCATGCCTACTCGTCCAAGTGTCTGTGGTGAAATGCACCCTGTCACACACAGAGTTTCACAAAGAAGCGGTGATGTTGTGTGCGACATGCTGGTGGAGCGCAGGCACACCTTTCTTTGAGAAGTAGTGCCGACTGGGCATCTGGTACTGGGGCACTGCGACGGACATAAGGTCTCGAAAATCCTCTGTGTCCACCAGGCGGAAAGGCAGCATTTCTGTAGCCAAGAGCTTGCAGATGGTGAAATTCAACCTCTTAGCTTTCTCATGGCTAGGAGGAAATGGTCTTTTACTTGTCCACATCTGAGGGACCAAGGGCTGGCTATTGTGCTTAGACGGGGTTGATAAGGGTGTCCCCGGCAAACTGCCGGTCTGTGAGGAAGATGCAGGCGGACATGTTAGGTTGCCTTGATCCAAAGGTGGTGCTATCGATGTCGGACAGCGCTCAACACCAGCTGGTGTTACCACCTCCAAAGAAAATGATGACCTGCCAATCACGCTGGCTGTTGCGGGTAAAGAGGTGGCAGGTCTGCACCCCAAAACAGGTGTGACTGCTGTCCCCCCAGTCACAGAGGATGAAGAGGCCGTGGATGCACAAGATATGGCAGACGGTGGTTGGCCCGGCCGGCTAGGCGCATTGTAGCACACTGAGCTTCCCACTGCAACTTATGCTTCATGTCCATGTGCCGGTTCATGCATGAAGTACTCAAACTATTTATTTTTTGGCCTCTACTTAGCTTTTGCTGACAAATGTTACAGATAACACGAGTTGGGTCATCTTTATCGATCTGAAAAAATGCCCAGGCTATGCAAGGCTTAGCACCCATGCGACCTGAAGAGCCACCACGACTTGTGGTGAGAGGCAGAGTTGTGTTTGAGGATGCAGTTGTTGACGTGCTTCCAGTACTACGTCTCTGTCCAGGAAGGCGCAACCTGACCTCGTCATCACAAGCATTCTCCCCCACCTCCTCTGCTGACCTCATCTCTTGGCTGACTGTGGGTTGACAGTAAGTGGGAACTCCAACCTCATCATCATCACCCTGTGCATTATCACACCCATCGTCCTCAGAGCCAACCTGTTCCTGCCCTGACAAAAAACTAAAGTTTTTGCTCCAATCAGGTATTTGAGTCTCATCATCGTCTTCCTCATTGTCTCCACCAACATGAGTTACAGTTTGGGAATGAGGGTCTACATTATGGTCAGAACCTTCAGCGTCTGGTCCTGGATCCGACTCATAAAAATTCTGGGCATCAGTGCAGATCATTTCCTCGTCTGGATTCACAGAAGCGCTGGAGCCGACCTATGATTCCCAGGCTATAGTATGAGTAAACAGCTCTGCAGACTCAACCATCTGTTCTACCTCATACTCAGACGGGCAGCTGGAGATTTGGGAGCTGTGAGGAAGCAAGTGCGATTGGGGTGACACCTTTGAGGACTGGAGTATTTGTGATGTTGAAGTTGATGTGGAGGAGAGCCCACTTAAAGGAGCACTTGATATCCGTTGAAGCACCTGCTGTTTTTGTGCCTCATCTAGAATTTGTAGCGATTGGCGTGGCCGTAAGAAAGGGATCTTATCACATTGTCCGCTAAAAGAAGTAGACATTTTAGTTTGGCTGGAAGATGGTCTTTCTTCTGCAGATGTTACTGTTGCTTTAACACCTACCCCACGGATACAACCTTTTTTCCCCTTCCCAACACGCCTATTCCCCTTTCCACCAGCAGCAGGCCTTTTTCCACTCATTTTGGTGGTTAACTAATTCACAACTCTGGAGTTGTTTGCACAAAAAAACAATGGATGGGAACCGAGCAGAGCTGAGTGGCCAAACTGTGGTATTAGGCCAAAACTATTGGCTGGGTTAGATGCAGAAAAAAATTATATTCGATTTGCAACCTGATGGAGGTCAGTATAGATGGACTAATAGAACAAGTCCCACACACAGCTAGAAGCCCAAATATTTTTTCAGAGGTAGATGCAGAAAAAAAATATATTCAGTTTGCAACCTGATGGAGGTCAGTATAGATGG
The DNA here is from genome assembly GCF_046119375.1 of Phyllobates terribilis. Lineage (NCBI taxonomy): Eukaryota > Metazoa > Chordata > Amphibia > Anura > Dendrobatidae > Phyllobates > Phyllobates terribilis. The sequence continues at coordinate 301,280,829 of NW_027362771.1, forward strand.
ACTAATAGAGAAAGTCCCACACACTGCTAGAAGGCCAAATATTTTTTCAGAGCTAGATGCAGATAAAAATTATTTTTAATTTGCAACCTGATGGAGGTCAGTATAGATGGACTAATAGAGAAAGTCCCACACACTGCTAGAAGGCCAAATATTTTTTCAGAGGTAGATGCAGAAAAAAATTATATTCAGTTTGCAACCTGATGGAGGTCTGTATAGATGGATTAATAGAACAAGTCCCACACACAGCTAGAAGCCCAATATTTTTTCAGAGGTAGATGCAGAAAAAAAATATATTCAGTTTGCAACCTGATGGAGGTCAGTATAGATGGACTAATAGAGAAAGTCCCACACACTGCTAGAAGGCCAAATATTTTTTCAGAGCTAGATGCAGATAAAAATTATTTTTAATTTGCAACCTGATGGAGGTCAGTATAGATGGACTAATAGAGAAAGTCCCACACACTGCTAGAAGGCCAAATATTTTTTCAGAGCTAGATGCAGATAAAAATTATTTTTAATTTGCAACCTGATGGAGGTCAGTATAGATGGACTAATAGAGAAAGTCCCACACACTGCTAGAAGGCCAAATATTTTTTCAGAGCTAGATGCAGAAAAAAATTATATTCAGTTTGCAACCTGATGGAGGTCTGTATAGATGGATTAATAGAACAAGTCCCACACACAGCTAGAAGCCCAATATTTTTTCAGAGGTAGATGCAGAAAAAAAATATATTCAGTTTTCAACCTGATGGAGGTCAGTATAGATGGACTAATAGAGAAAGTCCCACACACTGCTAGAAGGCCAAATATTTTTTCAGAGCTAGATGCAGATAAAAATTATTTTTAATTTGCAACCTGATGGAGGTCAGTATAGATGGACTAATAGAGAAAGTCCCACACACTGCTAGAAGGCCAAATATTTTTTCAGAGCTAGATGCAGATAAAAATTATTTTTAATTTGCAACCTGATGGAGGTCAGTATAGATGGACTAATAGAGAAAGTCCCACACACTGCTAGAAGGCCAAATATTTTTTCAGAGCTAGATGCAGAAAAAAATTATATTCAGTTTGCAACCTGATGGAGGTCTGTATAGATGGATTAATAGAACAAGTCCCACACACAGCTAGAAGCCCAATATTTTTTCAGAGGTAGATGCAGAAAAAAAATATATTCAGTTTTCAACCTGATGGAGGTCAGTATAGATGGACTAATAGAGAAAGTCCCACACACTGCTAGAAAGCCAAATATTTTTTCAGAGCTAGATGCAGAAAAAAATTATATTCAGTTTGCAACCTGATGGAGGTCAGTATAGATGGACTAATAGAACAAGTCCCACACACAGCTAGAAGCCCAAATATTTTTTCAGAGGTAGATGCAGATAAAAATTATTTTTAATTTGCAACCTGATGGAGGTCAGTATAGATGGACTAATAGAGAAAGTCCCACACACTGCTAGAAGGCCAAATATTTTTTCAGAGCTAGATGCAGATAAAAATTATTTTTAATTTGCAACCTGATGGAGGTCAGTATAGATGGACTAATAGAGAAAGTCCCACACACTGCTAGAAGGCCAAACATTTTTTCAGAGATAGATGCAGAAAAAAATTATATTCAGTTTGCAACCTGATGGAGGTCAGTATAGATGGACTAATAGAACAAGTCCCACACACAGCTAGAAGCCCAAATATTTTTTCAGAGGTAGATGCAGATAAAAATTATTTTTAATTTGCAACCTGATGGAGGTCAGTATAGATGGACTAATAGAGAAAGTCCCACACACTGCTAGAAGGCCAAATATTTTTTCAGAGCTAGATGCAGAAAAAAATTATATTCAGTTTGCAACCTGATGGAGGTCAGTATACATGGACTAATAGAACAAGTCCCACACACTGCTAGAAGCCCAAATATTTTTTCAGAGCTAGATGCAGAAAAAAATTATATTCAATTTGCAACCTGATGGAGGTCAGTATAGATGGACTAATAGAATGATGCTATGCCCAAAAGATTTTACTTCACTAGGTGCAGTAAAAAAATTGGTATTCTATACACAGGTGGTATATCTTGCAACACAGATAGGCTACTCCACTGACTAACACACTCTGCAATAGGCCAAAAAGGATTAGCTTTGCTAGATTCAGCCAAATGCTGTGAAAAAAACTTGCACAGCACTGGCACAGACCTGCCTGGCAAAAACTGATAGGAACTGATGTAACCTAGTCCTGAAAAGGACTGCAATTACAATTAACAAAGAAAATGACGGCACTTCCACTACAAAAACTAGGTGTGAACAGGTGCTTACTAAGAGCAGCTACCTCCATATATAATGAACAAATAAAGTAGCACACTGTAACACTGAGTATATAGATATGAAATATGAAATATGAATAGCTTAACTGCTGTATAAAATAGAAATAAATGAAAAAAATTTTTTGAAAAATTTTTTTGCGCATGTAAATATGAAGTATGGAAAATGAATAGCATTACTGCTGTAAATAAATGAGAAATCTTAGCGCATAAATTGGCCAATTCATGTGTACCTGACAGCCGCGGTAAGGCGTTTCTCGATGTCAGGACCTATAATGTGAATACCTCTCTAAGAGACCTCCGTCTGCTTATGTATGGGAAAGACAGATCCTGATGCATTTAAAACCACCTGCGGCATGGGGGTGGGGGTGGAGTGCTCAGTCAACGCTAAATCTAGTAACAAAGAAAATGACGGCACTTCCACTACAAAAACTAGGTGTGAACAGGTGCTTACTAAGAGCAGCTACCTCCATATATAATGAACAAATAAAGTAGCACACTGTAACACTGAGTATATAGATATGAAATATGAAATATGAATAGCTTAACTGCTGTATAAAATAGAAATAAATGCTAAATCTAGTAACAAAGAAAATGACGGCACTTCCACTACAAAAACTAGGTGTGAACAGGTGCTTACTAAGAGCAGCTACCTCCATATATAATGAACAAATAAAGTAGCACACTGTAACACTGAGTATATAGATATGAAATATGAAATATGAATAGCTTAACTGCTGTATAAAATAGAAATAAATGAAAAAAATTTTTTGAAAAATTTTTTTGCGCATGTAAATATGAAGTATGGAAAATGAATAGCATTACTGCTGTAAATAAATGAGAAATCTTAGCGCATAAATTGGCCAATTCATGTGTACCTGACAGCCGCGGTAAGGCGTTTCTCGATGTCAGGACCTATAATGTGAATACCTCTCTAAGAGACCTCCGTCTGCTTATGTATGGGAAAGACAGATCCTGATGCATTTAAAACCACCTGCGGCATGGGGGTAGGGGTGGAGTGCTCAGTCAACGCTAAATCTAGAAACGCCTTACCGCGGCTGTCAGGTACACATGAATTGGCCAATTTATGCGCTAAGATTTCTCATTTATTTACAGCAGTAATGCTATTCATTTTCCATACTTCATATTTACATGCGCAAAAAAATTTTTCAAAAAATTTTTTTCATTTATTTCTATTTTATACAGCAGTTAAGCTATTCATATTTCATATTTCATATCTATATACTCAGTGTTACAGTGTGCTACTTTATTTGTTCATTATATATGGAGGTAGCTGCTCTTAGTAAGCACCTGTTCACACCTAGTTTTTGTAGTGGAAGTGCCGTCATTTTCTTTGTTACTAGATTTAGCGTTGACTGAGCACTCCACCCCCACCCCCATGCCGCAGGTGGTTTTAAATGCATCAGGATCTGTCTTTCCCATACATAAGCAGACGGAGGTCTCTTAGAGAGGTATTCACATTATAGGTCCTGACATCGAGAAACGCCTTACCGCGGCTGTCAGGTACACATGAATTGGCCAATTTATGCGCTAAGATTTCTCATTTATTTACAGCAGTAATGCTATTCATTTTCCATACTTCATATTTACATGCGCAAAAAAATTTTTCAAAAAATTTTTTTCATTTATTTCTATTTTATACAGCAGTTAAGCTATTCATATTTCATATTTCATATCTATATACTCAGTGTTACAGTGTGCTACTTTATTTGTTCATTATATATGGAGGTAGCTGCTCTTAGTAAGCACCTGTTCACACCTAGTTTTTGTAGTGGAAGTGCCGTCATTTTCTTTGTTACTAGATTTAGCGTTGACTGAGCACTCCACCCCCACCCCCATGCCGCAGGTGGTTTTAAATGCATCAGGATCTGTCTTTCCCATACATAAGCAGACGGAGGTCTCTTAGAGAGGTATTCACATTATAGGTCCTGACATCGAGAAACGCCTTACCGCGGCTGTCAGGTACACATGAATTGGCCAATTTATGCGCTAAGATTTCTCATTTATTTACAGCAGTAATGCTATTCATTTTCCATACTTCATATTTACATGCGCAAAAAAATTTTTCAAAAAATTTTTTTCATTTATTTCTATTTTATACAGCAGTTAAGCTATTCATATTTCATATTTCATATCTATATACTCAGTGTTACAATGTGCTACTTTATTTGTTCATTGCAATTACAATTAGTCTTTACTCCCACAATCTATCTATTTAAGAGCACAGACCTGCCTGATAAAAGTCGTAGGAAATGCTGTAACCTAGTCCTTAAAAGGACTGCAATCACAACTATTCCCTACTCCCAAGCTATCTGTAGATTTGTGCGAAAATTGGCTTGAAATTAACAAGGTATAGCGCACACAGCAACAGCGGTGCCGTCTAACACGCAGCTGCAGCAGTGAGAAAATGGTGGCGACGGGGAAAATGGCTTGGTCTTATAGGGCAAGGACATGTGACATACACTGCCAATGACACATGCCCTTGCTTGTGTGAAAAACAGCAGTTCGCTCCGTGTGTGCGCTGCTGATAGGCTGACAGACTGCACCTCCCCACTGCAAATGCGGGAAAGAGAAAAAAAAAATGGAGATCTTCAATATTCCTGCAGAGATCCATCCCCTGCCCCTCCCCCCACCCCGCTGTACACTCAAACTGCGTATTAACATTAATTTTCATCATTACTGAGAAAAAATCCAGTTATGATTTTGGTGCACGAACAGTTATCGAACATAACCTCGAATAGCCGAATTTTTCTCAAATCGTTCGTGTTCGCCGAACGGCTCGAACACCGCCCAAAACAGCTCGAATTTGAGATTGGCGAACAGTTCGAGTAGAACAACGCTCATCTCTAGTGGTCAGGCTGCTAGTTTTGATGCCCCTGCTGATGCTAGTCTGGCAGATGGTGCAAATGGCCTTTTTGGGGTTATCTGGACAGTCTTTAAAAAACAACCACACTGGGGAAGACCTTATAGTTGCCCTGGCAACTTCCGTCGTGTTGGTGTTCCAAGGAACAGTTGCCCACCTTGTGTCTGTGGCCACCACACTGCTTGTTCCTGCCTGTTGTAGTGCTGCACCTCCTTCTCCATGTGTGCTGCTGTCCTCACTCTACATGTCACCTTGCCAGGTTGGGTCAGTGACTTCATCGTCCACCACCTCGTCTTCCACTTCCACACCATGGTCCTCCTCCTGACTTTCTGGCAATTGTGTCTCATCAGCATCCACCTGTTGCGACAGTAATTGCACTTTCCCACTGTTGCCTTTGTGTGACTGTGGCTACTCAAATATTTGGGTATCGCTACATGCGATCTCCTCTTGCCCTGCTTGAAGCTGGCCGGGCGAGAGGCCTGAATCTATACATGGAAAAGTGAACAGCTCTTCAGAGTGTCCAAATGTGGGATGAGTTGTCTCTGGGCACTCTGCATGGTGGGAGGACAGAGGATCAGGGTGAGGAATATGTAGTTCAGACTCACGGTTGCTGAGATTTGACCGTGTGGAAGACAGGGTGATGGTAGTGGTGGCAAAGTGACTGAAAGCATTATCTTCTATCCAACCAATAACCTCTTGACACTGCTCTGGCTTCAAGAGTGGTGTTTGGCGGCCCCCTAGTAATTGGGACAGGAAGGTAGTTCGACATGATATGGGTGTTTGTTGTGTTCCCTCAGCAGGCACAGTTTTATTTTGCCCACGGCCTCGGCCTCTGCGTGTACCATCACCATCACATCCACTTCCCTATCCCTTGCGACTCGCTTTTATTATTTTAAATGGAGTAGAATATTTGGCACGCTTAAAAAAATGTTACTATTATTACCGCAGTAAAATCCGATCATGTGTAACGACCACGGGTTTAGACTGTGGCCTTGTAGTATAGTAATGGTCAGCAACCAAGTGTGAATAGGTTCAATAAAACACAAATGGCACTCTCCAAAAAATGTCACGATTATTAGCGCAGTAATATGCAATCACATGTGATGTGATGTAAAAGTTTCTTTGCTTACACAGTACAGCAATGTGAATAAAATCAAAAAAATCTGCCTGTATTCTGCTAACAAGCAAATGGAGCAGTAAAATGGAGTACTGTATTGCTTTTTAAGCAAATAATCAGGATTAAAAGCAAAAAAAAAACAACTGATATCTAGGGCAATGTACAGTGGTGGCCAAAAGTATTGGCACCCCTGCAATTCTGTCAGATAATACTCAGTTTCTTCCTGAAAATGATTGCAATCACAAATTCTTTGGTATTATTATCTTCATTTAATTTGCTTGCAAGGAAAAAACACAAAAGAGAATGAAACAAAAATCAAATCATTGATCATTTCACAAAAAACTCCAAAAGTGGGCCAGACAAAAGTATTAGCACCCTCAGCCTAATACTTGGTTGCACAACCTTTAGCCAAAATAACTGCGAACAACCGCTTCCGGTAACCATCAATGAGTTTCTTACAATGCTCTGCTGGAATTGTCAACCATTCTTCTTAGGCAAACTGCTCCAGGTCCCTGATATTTGAAGGGTGCCTTCTCCAAACTGTCATTTTGCGATCTCTCCATGGGTGTTCTATGGGATTCAGGTCTGGACTCATTGCTGGCCACCTTAGAAGTCTCCAGTGCTTACTCTTAAACCATTTTATAGTGCTTTTGGAAGTGTCTTTTGGGTCATTGTCCTGCTGGAAGACCCATGACCTCTGAGGGAGACCCAGCTTTCTCACACTGGGCCCTACATTATGCTGAAAAATTTGTTGGTAGTCTTCAGACTTCATAATGCCATGCACATGGTCAAGCAGTCCAGTGCCAGAGGCAGCAAAGCAACCCCAAAACATCAGGGAACCTCCGCCATGTTTGTCTGTAGGGACTGTGTTCTTTTCTTTGAATGCCTCTTTTTTTTCCCTGTACACTCTATGTTGATGCTTTTTGCCAAAAAGCTCTACTTTTGTCTCATCTGACCAGAGAACATTCTTCCAAAACGTTTTAGGCTTTCTCAGGTAAGTTTTGGCAAACTCCAGCCTGGCTTTTTTATGTCTTGGGGTAAGAAGTGGGGTCTTCCTGGGTATCCTACCATACAGTCCCTTTTCATTCAGACGCCGACGGATAGTACGGGTTGACGCTGTTGCACCCTCGGACTGCAGGGCAGCTTGAACTTGTTTGGATGTTAGTCGAGGTTCTTTATCCACCATCCACACAATCTTGCATTGAAATCTCTCGTCAATTTTTCTTTTCCGTCCACATCTAGGGAGGTTAGCCACAGTGCCATGGGCTTTAAACTTCTTGATGACACTGTGCACGGAAGACACAGGAACATTCAGGTCTTGGAGATGGACTTGTAGCCTTGAGATTGCTCATGCTTCCTCACAATTTGGTTTCTCAAGTCCTCAGACAGTTCTTTGGTCTTCTTTCTTTTCTCCATGCTCAATGTGGTACACACAAGGACACAGGACGAAGGTTGAGTCAACTTTAATCCATGTTAACTGGCTGCAAGTGTGATTTAGTTATTGCCAACACCTGTTAGGTGCCACAGGTAAGTCACAGGTGCTGTTAATTACACAAACTAGAGAAGCATCACATGATTTTTCAAACAGTGCCAATACTTTTGTCCACTCCCTTTTTTAGGTTTGGTGTGGAATTGTATCCAATTTGGCTTTAGGACAATTCTTTTTGTGTTTTTTCATTGAAGACAAATTAAATGAAGATAATAGCATAGAATTTGTGATTGCAATCATTTTCAGGAAGAAACTGAGTATTATCTGACAGAATTGCAGGGGTGCCAATACTTTTGGCCACCACTGTAGATATGTTACAACAGCAGCAGACAGAACATGCAATTGACCCTATTGTGCTGTATACTTCTGCCTTTCTAACTCCTGCTATCACCAGTAATATATGCAGCTGGATTAATCCTAAGAAGGACTGTTAGTTCAGATGGATATATATATGTTGTGTAATACCTATACTAACTAATAAACAAGCAAATCTCTCCCTCACACTGTGACGAGCATAGGGTCACCAGGTCTTATATTGACCTGATGACGCTATGCAGCCAGCCAATCACTGTAATACCACAACCAATTTGGCTACGTCATTACAGTAAGTGGTAGGCAATCCCTGCATGTTCATTGGCTCTCTAAAGAGTGTCAAACATGCGGGGAGGGGACTCGAGTTCCTGTCCAAGTATCCCGGAAATACTCAAGGAGCGCTGAGCATCTCGAGCAGTGAGATGCTCGGACGAGTACCGAGCAGTGAGATGCTCGGACGAGTACCGAGCAGTAACAAGCACGCTCGTTCATCACTAGTGGCCTACATTATGTATCATGGTAATAACAGAAAAAAAAAATATTTTTTACTGTGAAGCTTTGGATACAGCAGAATCTCAGCGCAAATCAAAAACAAGCTGGGATGCGGCCTGCTTTTTGTAGCACAGTAGTAACAGAAAAAAATGGATTTTTTACTGTGGAGTCCTGGATACAGCAGAATCTCAGAACAAAAGAATTATAAGCTGAGTTGTGGCCTGCTTTATGTTTCTCGACCTTCACTATAATATCAGTCCGTGATTTTTTCCACAGACCTATAGAGTTGAATGGGCAATTGCCATCCAATTCTTGGAGACAAATTGTGCATGCTGGGATTTTTACAGTCGTGTACGCAAGGCCTTAATGGGATTTGGGAAAATTGTTTTTCAGAGTGATAGAAATTACAGCAACTATACTTCCATTGATGAGATGAAACTTTGCACAATGTACTGTATGAAAATACATAGATACATTCTTTTTTTATAGATTATTCCTGGTGATTTGTGGTATTGTTTATTTCTTTATTAGCATACAAGTAATATAGTCTTCTGATGTTGACTAATTTGACGATACAAGGGTCATTGCTACACTGAATATTCCCATGTTCAAACATCTAGCAACTATTAATACAAAGTAAACTGACAGTGAAAGCTATGGTAATAATTAGAGCAAAGCAACAGGATAACATTATATATATAATGTGATTTTATATAACGAGTTTAAATTCTTGCCGTAACTAAATGAAATAACACTGGTGAATAAATGTTTTTTAATGAGCAATTCTAGAGAAAAATGTTCTCCCTCACGCTGGTAACATGAAAGCTATATGTTAAATGGATCGTGCAGGCACTGAAGCTAAGAAGAACTAACACGGGTAGGTCACAGAGGTCAGCTATAGAATTTTTAGTTTTAGCTTCAACAGTACAATCCGCACTGCTGAATAACAATTGAGCTTTATAATAATGGCCAAGGAAATTATATTATGTTAACAGTAAGAAATGTTAATGTGATATGTAAATAATGTGCTAGATTAAGTTGCTCTCTGGTGTTTCATCAGAATTGAACAAAATTGTTGATTTCCCTTCATATACAGTCATGGCCGACAGTATTTTTCACCCTTGAAATTGTTCCAGAAAATGAAGTGTTTCTTTCAGAAAATTATTACAATTACACTAATGATAAGCAAGCGTGCTCTCTACTTCTCGGTACACGCCCGAGCATCTCACTGCTTGAGATGCTCAACGCTCGGCGAGTATTTCCCGGATGCTTGGGCGGGAGCTAGGGTCCAAGCCCTGCATGTTTGGCACATGGTTCTTTAGAGAACCAATGAACATGCAGGGACTGTCTGCCACTCACTGTAATGCCGTAGCCATCTTGGTTGTGGCATTACAGTGATTGGCTGGCCGCATAGTGTCATAGGGTCTATATAAGAGCTGGTGACGTTATGCTCGTCACAGTCTGACCTTCAGACAGGCAGAGTAGGGAGAGGTGCTGCTGTGTGAGGGACAGAATTGGGGGTGTAATATTTAGGCATACCAGGATACATATCCATCTGAACTAACAGTCCTTCTGAGGACTAATCCAGCTGCATATATTCAGTGGTGATAGCAGGAGTTAGGCAGGCAAAATTGTGAACACTATACAGCACAATAGTGTCCATTGCACGTTCTGTCTGCATCTGTTGCTGCTGACTGTTACAGATATCCATTGGACTAGATATCTTTTTTTTTCTCTTAATCCTGATTATGTTCTTAAAATGTAATAGAGTCCAACAGCGCCATTTGCTTTTTAGCACTGCAGAATAAAGCCAGATCTTTTCCCTCGTCAGACGTGATCCCATATTACAGCGATAAAAATCCAGAAATTTTTAGTGAACATGGAAAATATTGTACTCCATTTATAGTTTGGCAGCAGTGTGTCAGTGAAGCTATTCACATGTGGTTACTACCAATAATAGTGAACTACAAGACAGCTATTTAAAACCGTGGGCGTCCATCAGACATATCATATATAACTGCAGTACAAATCCAGCCATTTGTAGCAACCATGGAAAATATTGTACTTCATTAACAGTTTGGCAGCAGTGTGTCAGTGAAGCAATTCACACGTGGTTGCTGCCAATAATAGTAAACTACAAGGCCACTATTTAAAACAGTGGTCATCTGTCAGATGTATCACATATAACTGCGGTACAAATCCAGCCATTTGTAGCGACCTTGGAAAATATTGTACTCCATTTACAGTTTGGCAGGAATGTGTCAGTGAAGCTATTCACACGTGGTCGCTGCCAATAATAGTAAACTACAGGGCCTCTATTTAAAACCGTGGGCGTCCGTCAGACATATCACAAATAACTACGGTACAAATTCAGCCATTTATGGTGACCGTGGAAAATATTGTACTCCATTTACAGTTTGACAGAAGTCGTGTAATGCAGCTTGTTCCATAAGCAATGAATCATAGAATCATAGAATCATAGAATGGTAGAGTTGGAAGGGACCTCCTGGGTCATCTGGTCCAACCCCCTGCTCAAAGCAGGATTCACTAAATCATCTCAGACAGATGTCTGTCCAGCCTCTGTTTGAAGACGTCCATTGAAGGGGAACTCACCACCTCTCGTGGCAGCCTGTTCCACTCATTAATCACCCTAACTGTCAAAAAGTTTTTTCTAATATCTAATCTGTGTCTCCTCCCATTTAGTTTCATCCCATTGCTTCTAGTCTTTCCTTGTGCAAATGAGCATAAAGATGATCCTTCTACAATGTGACAGCCCTTGACATATTTGTAGACAGCTATTAAGTCTCCTCTCAGTCTTCTTTTTTGCAAGCTAAACATTCCCAAATCCTGCAACCGTTCCTCATAGGACATGGTTTGCAGACCAGTCACCATTCTGGTCGCTCTTCTCTGAACTTGCTCCAGTTTGTCTATGTCTTTTTTAAAAATGTGGTGCCCAAAACTGTACACAGTATTCCAGATGAGGTCTGACCAAAGAGGAGTAAAGACCAATAATGACTTCACGTGATCTAGACTGTATGCTTCTGTTAATACATCCCAGAATTGTATTTGCCTTTTTTGCTGCTGCATCACACTGTTGACTCATGTTCAGTCTATGATCTATTAGTATACCTAAGTCTTTTTCACATGTACTGTTGCTTAGCTCTATTCCTCCCATTCTGTATATGTTTTTTTCATTTTTATTGCCCAGATGTAGTAATTTGCATTTTTCCCTATTAAAAACCATTCTGTTGGTTGCTGCCCACTGCTCCAGTTTATTTAGGTCTTTTTGAATCCTCTCTCTCTCTTCTCTAGTATTAGCTATCCCTCCTAGCTTTGTGTCATCAGCAAATTTAATCAGTTTACCCTCAATTCCTTCATCTAAATCATTGATAAAGATGTTGAACAATACAGGTCCCAGGACGGAGCCCTGTGGTACCCCACTTGAGACATTCATCCAGCTGGATGTGAAGCCATTTACAATCACCCTTTGAGTCCGATCACTAAGCCAGTTATGAATCCACCTAACAGTTGCCTGGTCCATTGCATACTTGGTCATTTTTTCAATAAGGATGGTGTGAGATACTTTGTCAAATGCTTTGCTGAAGTCAAGATATACTATATCTACAGCATTTCCCTGATCCACCCAGTCAGTGATTCTGTCATAGAAGGAAATTAAGTTAGTCTGACATGACTTGTTAGTTATAAACCCATGCTGACTCTGGTTAATCACTTCATTCTTATCCAGGTACTTACATACATGTTGTTTAATAATTTGTTCAAAGATCTTTCCTGGTATAGAAGTCAGACTCACCGGCCTATAGTTCCCTGGGTCCACCTTCTTCCCCTTTTTGAAGATAGGAACAACATTTGCTCTTCTCCAGTCTTCTGGGACCTCTCCTGTTCTCCAAGAATTTTCAAAGATTATGGAGAGTGGTTCTAGCCGTCCAACATCAGCTCACATTTCTCGGTGGTGCTTCGACACAAAGATCTTTCTTTGCGCCTTAAATTTCATGACTACAGAGTTGGGCAATGGCCTGATCTGCAATGCGTTTTGAGAAATAACATGAATAAGCAAAGCCAAGGTTTAGGCCTCTCAAGGTCATCATTAACAAAACTCATACAACTTTCCCACAGACTGAAAGAGGGATATCAAGACTTCCAAGACAGCCAAGACTTCCCTGTCCTCAGCAAGAGGACGACTGTCCATGTTCTTCTTCTCATTATCACCCAATCCGTGATGAGATGAGGGTGAGCTGTGTAGTATCACCCAGTATAGTTCCTTACTCCGCCTGCAATGCCTCCTCTTTAACTGTGAGCACTGAGTGTTTCAGTAGACAGAGAAGCGGGATGGTGATGCTAATTATGGAGTCATCGCCGCTCACCATCTTGGTGGAGTCCTCAAAGTTTTGGAAGATGGCACAGATGTCAGACATCCATGCCCACTAAACAGCTCTTATGTGCGGAGGCTGACCTGAATTCCGATGGACGTGTTGAAGTTGATACTCAACAACTGCCCTCTGCTGCTCTTAAATCCTTCCCAACATCTGCAACATTGATTTCCAATGTGTGGTGACATCTCACAACAGTCGATGAGCTGGAAGCTGCAAACGCTGCTGAAGCCCTGCCGGGGTGGCGGAAGCTGTAGCTGACTTTCTGAAATGGGCACACACATTGTACTTTCACAAGCAGCTCTGGCAGATCTGGGTAGGTTTTGAGAAACCGCTGAACCACTAAGTTGAGCACATTTAGTGCTCTCTCATTACTAATGTGTACCCTGTATGGAGAACAATGTCAGCACCAAAGAATTAAAAGATGAAATATAGCCTATAGTGATGAGCAAACACTAAAGTGCTCGGGTACTCGTTGCTCGGGTTGAGCAAATTGGAATGCTCGAGTTCTCGGTCTGAGAAACGACCCAATGTAAGTCTAAGGGAAACTCGAACATTTTTCCGGCGCTCTCCCTGGCGGTCTGCAGAGGGCCTAAAAATTTCCCAAATTGATGGGAACAGTGCTCAAATGACAAATGAACAGCATGGGGAAGACCCCTGGAAGCATTTCTGACTCCCAGCTCACTGCTGTCAACAGTGTTGTCAGAGGTATTATGCCACTTTTACGGACTCACAATAAAACATACAAAAACGAAACCAAAATGGATTTTCCTGAGATATATGTTAAGGAACATCCTTTCCGGGGTAAAGACTTGTATATAAGGCAAAATAAATAACCAAAAACAAAAATGCTCCTACACATCTTGGGCTATGTTCACACGTAGCGTGTTTGATGCGTTTTTGCACTTTTGCTTTGCTTTCAACCGTGAAAAATGCATTCACCGGGAAATGTCATTTTAACATTTTACAATCTTATCTGGCCATGTGGTGTGTGACATGGGAACAGCATGGGGAAGACCCCTGGAAGCATCTCTGACTCCCAGGGCACTGCCTAAAACTGTGGTCATCTCATCAGACGTGATCCTATATTACTTCTGTAATAATACAGACATTTTTGGCAACGTGACAAATCTTAAACTCCATTTAAAATGGGCAAGGTGTGTGTCAAGGGACGGGGAAGTGGATGTTGTGGTGATGGTGATAGTGCACGCAGAGGGCGTGGGCAAGATGAAACTGTGCCTGCTGAGGGAGCACAACAAACACTCACGTCATGTTGAACTTCCTGTCTCAATTTCTAGGGGACCACGGAACACCACTATTGAAGCCAGAGCAGTGTGAAAAGGTTGTTGGTTGGATAGCAGATAAAGTTTCCAGTCAGTTTGCCACCACCACCACCATGTGTTCCTTTATGGCCATTTATTCCATGGCGCTTTACATGTGAAAAAGGGTATACATAGCAAAAACAATTACAATAATCTTGAACAAAAATGGGACAGCGACTGGTTCAGGAGAGGAGAGGACCCTGCCTGCGAGGGCTAGCAGTCTACAAGGGATGGGTGAGGATACAGTAGGCGACAATAGAGCTGGTCGTGCAGCGGTATGGTGGAGCGAGGGTTACTGCAGGTTGTACGCATGTTGCAAGAGGTGGATCTTCAGGTGCTTTTTCAAGGTTTCAACAGTAGGCGAGAGTTAGAAATGGTGGGGTAGAGAGTTCCACAGAAGGGGGGAATGCACAGGAGAAATCTTGTATGCGATTGTGGAAAGAGGAGATAAGAGGTGAGTAGAGAAGGAGATCTTGTGAGGATCAGAGGTGGCGTGCACGTAAGTATCGGGAAACTAGGTCACAGGTGTATGGAGGAGACAGGTTGTGGATAGCTTTGCATGCCAAGGTTAGAGTATTGAACTGGAGCCAGTGAAATGATTGACAGAGAGGAGAGGCCAGGGAATAGTGAGTTGACAGGTGGATTAGTCGGGCAACACAGTTTACGATAGATTGGAGGAATGAGAGAGTGTTAGAAGGGAGGCCACAGAGCAGGTTGCAGTCATCGAGAAGGGAGATAATGAGTGCTGCACTAGCGTTTTTGTAGATTCGTGTTTGAGGAATGTGTGGATCTGGGAGATTTTTTACTTGGAGTCGGCATCTTCGTCACCCTGATCCTCCTTCCTCCCACCATTCCGAGTGCCCTGAGACAACTGATCCCACACTTGGACACTCCAAAGAGCTGTTTTGTTCATCTTTCCAGATGAACAGATTTTGGCCTGTCGTTCGGTCCACTCGGAAGTGGAAAGAGCTTGGATATGTGATTTGAAGGAGAGATTAGAGTCTAGGGTTACCCCAAGAGCTGTTCACTTTTCCACCGATAAATTTGGGCCTCTCGACCGGCCAGCTTCGAGCAGGGCAACAGAAAATCACATGTAGCAATTTGAGCAGCCATGGTCACCCGAAGGTGACAATGGGAAAGTGCAATTACTGTCACAAGAGGTGGATAAGGATGAGATACAATGGACAGAATGTCAGGAGGAGGACCAGGGGGCAGAAGTGGAAAACGAAGTGGTGGACGATGAAGTCACTAACCCAATCTGGAAAATTCAAGAAGTCAATGAATTTGATAAAGATAAACAAGAACAATATGTGGAAATAGGAAATAGACCTGTAAGGTATTTTGGTAGGGGGATGTTAGTCCCCCCTCCCCCCTCTCTTTTATCTTGATCTATCTCTGCCTTTATTTAGGCATACTTGACACAATGTATTTTTAAGTATGGGGCATAATATATATGTAGGTTTCATGTATTGGTGTAAATCACTGTTAAACTATAAGATGATACGCTTTGTTTAGGTACCTTGATTTATATATATGCATTTGCGCTTTTTTAAGATGATAAGGTACGTATGCAGGCTATCCTTTTGATCCAATAGTAGGTTACCTGGACAGAGATAGGGTGTAGATACCTTATGTTCAAAGGAGTTACAGCTTGGTGGCACCTTTGGCGCATACCGTGCATGCGTGGCCCTGCTGGGACTGAGACATAGCATATTTTTCTGTAGCACCATAGAGTCACGGTTCGGTGTGATGATTGGCGCATACCGCGCATGCGCTGTCCCGTCATGGCGGGGCGGTGCTACATGGTTGTCTGGCGACATCAGTGTCACGGTGCAGGTCATGTGACCTGCGCACGTGACCTGATGACGCCGACACGGAGCGCCGGCGCCGCTTAGTGATGGAGCAACATGGATGGGATGCGCCATGAGACAGACACCGGCGCATCTATGGGCGGGATGAGAGGCACTAGTACACACACAATATCGCTTATCATTGGACAGGAGGGGCTTCTGGGTGTGCCCAGGGCTCCACACATGGGAAGGATTATTATTCTATGAGTACATAAATGGTGCTGGTTTAGCTTGTAGTGACCTCCTGATGAAACTGCAGGTAGCAGTGAAACGCCTCGGGATGTAGAGTGCATCGACTCTTCTGTTGCCATATAAGGTGTCACCATGACTTCAGGTAAAATTCATATGTCCTGATGTTATCTGTTTCAATGTGAGTGTTTAGATGTATAATGTTAAGGGTGCATGTTGATATAAGAGGGTTTTTTTCCCCAGTTATATTTAGGTCAGTCCGAAAAATTGGGAAAACTTTGAAAGTGTCCCCAAGTGCAGTTGCAAAAACCATCAAGCGCTACAAAGAAAATGGCTCACATGAGGACCGTCCCAGGAAAGGAAGACCAAGAGTCACCTCTGCTTCTGAGGATAAGTTTATCCGAGTCACCAGCCTCAGATTAGAGACCAGGTCAATGCCACACAGAGTTCTAGCAGCAGAGACATCTCTTCAACAACTGTTAAGAGGAGACTTTGTGCAGTAGGCCTTCATGGTAAAATAGCTGCTAAGGACAGGCAACAAGCAGAAGAGACTTGTTTGGGCTAAAGAACATAAGGAATGGACATTAGACCAGTGGAAATCTGTGCTTTGGTCTGATGAGTCCAAATTTGAGATCTTTAGTTCCAACCACCGTGTCTTTGTGCGATGCAGAAAAGGTGAACGGATGGACTCTACATGCCTGGTTCCCACCGTGGAGCATAGAGGAGGTGTGATGGTGTGGGGGTGCTTTGCTAGTGACACCGTTGGGGATTTATTCAAAATTGAAGGCATACTGACCCAGCATGGCTACCACAGCATCTTGCAGTGACATGCTATTCCATCCCGTTTGCGTTTAGTTGGACCATCATTTATTTTTCAACAGGACAATGACCCCAAACTCACCTCCAGGCTGTGTAAGGGCTATTTGACCAAGAAGTAGAGTGATGGGGTGCTACTCCAGTTGAGCTAGTCTCCACAGTCACCAGACCTGAACCCAATCGAGATGGTTTGGGGTGAGTTGGACCGCAGAGTGAAGGCAAAAGGGCCAACAAGTGCTAAGCATCTCTGGTAACTCCTTCAAGATTGTTGGAAGACCATTTTCGGTGACTACCTCTTGAAGCTCATGAAGAGAATGCCAAGAGTGTGCAAAGCAGTCATCAAAGCAAAAGGTGGCTACTTTGAAGAACCTAGAATATAAGACATATTTTCAGTTATTTCACACTTTTTTGTTAAGTATAAAATTCCACATGTGTTAATTCATAGTTTTGATGCCTTGAGTGTGAATGTACAATTTTCATAGACATGAAAATACAGAAAAATCTTTAAATGAGGTGTGTCCAAACTTTTGGTCTGTATTGTATAAAAATATCAGTAGAACAGATTTCCAAAGCACACAACCGCAGGCAACTGTTAGCTGCCATTAATGCAAAAATGGATGAGCTGGGGTTAGAAAGAAGCTGAAGATGTCATGGGGACATTCCTCCAGGAACTAACACAGTTTCTAACCAGGTTGAAGTTTGAGGATGGAGGGGCGGCACCAATTACCAAAAGCGGCACCAATTATCACAGACTAAACTACAGGAATTGAAAGCACAATTCAAAGCCCTAACAACAGCCCTGCAGGAATCGACCAAAACCTCTGAATGGGTGATAGACTCAGACAAGACCTTTAACCTGCTCGGGTTAGATAAATCAGGGAGACACTGCTCTCTAACACCACAATTCACCATAAGGAAATAATTCAAGATCCTGGGACAGATTGGAGAGTGTGAACAAAAAGAGAGACTATCTTATAGGAACTAGTTGCACCAGATCAATGCAGGCTTACAGAAAGGCTACCAGCCAGATGAGATCATTGAGGGGGTGGTGAAAGCAATCAGCCCAGGACTGAACCTCCATAGTATGCTACAAATGAAAAGTCAGTTGACCTTGCAACAGCTGAAGATGATTTTAAAAGGGCACTATAAAGAAGAGAATACTTCAGAATTGTTCCACTGACTCATTAACCTCTCACAGAAAAATAATGAATCACCCCAAAATTTCTTGTTCAGAGCAATTGAACTGAAGGATAGACTGTTGTTTGCATCCAGAAATGTAGAATTGGAAGAGAAGTTTGATGCTGGACTAGTCCACAAGAAGTTCTTGAGATCATTGGGAACGGGATTAATCAGCAAATATATCAAGTTGCAGCTGAAACAGTACTTAGAAGATCCTGGCATTTTGGACGAAGTCCTAATTGAAAAAATGAATGAGGCCGCTAGTTTGGAGTCAGAGCGAACAGAAGTTAAAGAAAGGCTCTGCTCCTAAAATCACCAAAATTAGTCAGCTGATGTTGGAGACCCCCGGTGGCCAGGCCGAAGATCATCATAGAGACCTTCCAGTGCCACCTCTGAGATGGAACCTTAAATCATCAACAAAAGAGAAGCCTGCCTGCGCTGACTGGGAGGAAGTAATAGGAGAACTGCAAGCCGAGTTGATTGAGGTGAAAAAGTTGATTCATTCCAGGCCAGAACCGGTATCCCTCAGACCCAGGAGTGGGTTCCAAAACAGAAGATACCCAGCTTGTTAAGCGTGCCATTCATCAAATCAGAGTACGGTGTGTGTCCACTGTCTAAGATGTGGTGAGGAAGGAGATTATGCCAAGGAATGCCAATGGTCATGGTCGTTTGGGTTAAAAGACAGGAGGTTGCCAGTGCGGGGCAACTGGTAACCGCGACATGGAGGAGGCCCCAGAAGCAAATCCAAATCTCACCAAACCCCAGAACGGCGCATGAGGTAAAACAGATGCGCCAGTACTATCCCCAAGTGTGTTCCAGTCTACAACAGCTGCAAGGGAGACTGAGGCATCAGTTACTTAATGCCCATTGCGGACGTCAAATGATGTACTCCTGGGAGGAGGATTTCTCAGTCAGTAAAGATAGACTCATCAGCCTAATCGGTGAAAGGTGCTTTATGCAGTGCCAGCTACATGGACTCTTAGTAAAAGCACTGTGGGACACAGGAGCCCAAGCGAGCCTTTTAAATGAAGAATGGAGAAGGTGCTACCTGCCACACACTTGCCTTCAGTCACTAAAAAACTCTTGGGACCAGTGGAACTCCTCGGCAAAGCCTTCAACCAGACTGAAATCCATTTCATAGGCTGGGTTGAAGTGACTTTCCAACTCAGGGCCACGAAGAACAGCAACACCATCGAGCTTTTGGTACCTTTTCTCGTGACCAGTGATCAAAACGTGGCAGAGGATCCTATCCTGGGTTATAATGCAATCTGTGAGGTCATCACGAAACACAAGACAGGGGCGTTGGTGGTGGATGCAATCGCCACATTGCTCGCCATACCCAACGCCGTGGCGGAAAACGTGATTCATAGAGTAAAGAGAGCACAGAATACAATGGGCCTAAAAGAAGTCAAGGTAGGCTTGCGCACAACCATCATCCCTGAAAACCAAATGGTGGGGGTGAGGTGTGAAGTCCGGGTAGAACTGGGAAGAAAAGTCCAGAAAACAAAAGAAACAACACTGTTTCGTCCCATCAGCCCATTCTTTGTACAGCAGACCACCTGGAGGTATTGGAAGAACTAGTAGACTACTTGGTAAAACCACCCATCTTGGGATATCCTGATTTCAATTTACCATTTGTTCTTCATTGTAACACTTCTCAAGTTGGATTTTTGAGCTGCCCTGTATCAGCATCATGTTGGAAAAATGAGAGTCATCGGATACGGTTCTAGAACGTTGACAGACGCCGAGAAGAATTACCATCTACATTCCGGAAAATTGGAGTTCCTGGCATTGAAATGGGCTATCTGTAAACGATTTAGAGATTATCTCTACTACAGCAAAGAGTTTGAGGTATACACTGACAACAACCCTTTGATCTAAGTCCTTAGTACAGCCAAACTGAATGCAATGGGTCAGAGAAGGGTCGCTGAACAACTGACTTCAATTTCAGCATCAAGTACAGGCCAGGAAAATGCAACTGATGCACCTGTCTTAAGGATAGTACTGGATCTTTCCCGCCTATGGTCGTCATGTGGTTTGGAGGACCTATGTTGTTGATTATAGCCGCCGATGATCTCGATAGAAAGGAAATGATGAAGTTTCATACAAGTTCACAGTGAAAAGAAAAGAAGTCAATGAATTTGATAAAGATAAACAAGAATATATGGAAATATTCTTTACAAGGACCGGTTATGGGTAGCTTTATATAATGTTTATGTTTATACACAGTATAAATTGGACTATATATGAGATCTGTACATCCCATGCCTTGCCCTGGATTTTCCCAGTGCACATTTAGTTTCATCTATAAAAATAAACAGTATGTATACAATGTTTGTGTCTTATGTCAGAGTTAATGCTGAGGGTTAATGGTGATGGCAATGGTCCCATATATTTATGGACCTGTATGGTATTTTGATAGGGGGATGTTAGTCCCCCCTCCCACATCTCTTTTATCTTGATTTATATCTGCCTTTATTCAGGCTTGGTTGACACAATGTATTTTTTAGTATGGGGCATGATATATATGTAGGTTTCATGTATTGGTGTAAATCACTGCTAAACTATAAGATGATACCCTTTGTTTAGTTACCTTGTTTGATATATATGCATTTGCACTTTTTTAAGATGATAAGGTATGTATGCAGGCTGTCCCTTTGATCCCATAGTAGGTTACCTGGACTGAGATATGGTATAGATACCTTATGTTATGGGAGTTACAGCTTGGTGGTACCTTTGGCGCATACTGTGCATGCGTGGCCCTGCCAGTGGCGGCAGGCCACACGACTGCTATGGGGCCCATGAGCCGGGAGGGCCCCATAGCAGTCCAGGGGCAGACATACCGCCGCTGGTGCAGCTGCGCCGGGGGGCCCGCCAATGCAGCTTCTCCCTGCTGGTGGCGGGAAGGGAGCAATCCCTGCAGCTCCGCTACTGACAGGAGAGAATGGCAGGGATCCGTCCTCTGCTTCCTGCTGGCCGCTTCCTCCCTCACACAGGCACACGGCGCTTGATGATGTGATCATGCAGCGCGGGCCTGTGTGAGGAAAGAAATTGCAGACAACAAGGATGCTGTGGCCTGCGGGGGAACGGGCAGAGAGGTAAGTGTTTTTTTGCTATTTTACTGAAACACTGTGGAGGGGAGGTGGGGGAGAGCAATAACGGGCCTGATGGGGCTGTGGAGAGCAATAATGGGGCTGGGGAGAGCAATGATGGGGCTGGGGACAACAATAGTGGTGCTGGGGAGAGCAATGTTGGGGCTGATGGAGCTGGGGAAAGCAATGATGGGGATGGTGGGGCTGGGGAGAGCAAAAATGGGTCTGATGGGGCTGGGGAGAGCAATGATGGGGATGGTTGGGGCTGGGGAAAGCATTAATGCGTCTGATGGGGCTAGCGAGAGCAATAAAAGGGCAGATGGGGCTGGAAGAGCAATGGTGGGGCTGGGGAGAGCAATGATGGGGCTGAGGAGAGCAATGGTGAGACAGATGGGGCTAGGGAGAGCAATGCTGGGGCTAGGGAGAGCAATGGTGGGGCTGGGAAAAGCAGTGATGGGGCTGATGGGGCTGGGGAGAGCAATGATGGGGATTGGGAGACCAATGACGGGGATGGTGGGGATGGGGAGAGCAATGACGGATTGCTGGGAGAGAGCAATGATGGGGGTGCTGGGAGAGACAAATAATGGAGGTCCTGGGTGAGAGCAATGATGGGGTGCTGTGAGAGCAATGACGTGGGTTGCTGGGAGAAAGCAATGATGGGGTGCTCAGAGAGAGCAAAGACGGGGGTGGGGGAGAGAACAATGATGGGGGCGATTGGAGAGAGCAAAGATGGGGGTGCTGGGAGAGAGCAAAGATGATGTGCTGGGAGAGAGCAATGATGGGGGTGCTGGGAGAGAGCAATGATGGAGGTGCTGGGACAGAGCAATGATGGGGTGCTGGGAGAGAGCAATGATGGGGGTGCTCAGAGAGAGCAATGATGGGGTGCAGGGAGAGAGCAGTGATAGGGGTGCTGGGAGAGAGCAATGATGGAGATGCTGGGACAGAGCAATGATGGGGGTACTGGGAGAGCGCAATGACGGGAGGTGCTGGGAGAGAGAAATGATGGAGGTGCTTGGACAGAGCAATGATGGGTGTACTGGGAGAGCGCAATGATGGGGGTGCTGGGAGAGAGCAATGATGGGGGTGCTGGGAGAGAGCAATGACGGGAGGTGCTGGGAGAGAGCAATGATGAAGGTGCTGGGATAGAGAAATGATGGGTGTGCTTGTATAGTTTCCATGTGCACATAGTCTTACAGTTAATTGGGGAGAGTCACAAAGCCTGAATAATTTATATTATTGTCAGGTGGAGATTATAGTTAATGGGGAGCACAGTGCTGCGTATCACTTTATATTTTGATTACTAAGTGGCTAATAGTATTTTAATTGGGGGGGTACATATCTGTTTTCAGGGGCGCAGTGTGGGGGAGACACATGTATATATACAATATATGTGACTTTGTTATTTTCTAGGCTGGAGATCATCGTGACAAGATGAGTCGTGGCTGGGAGATGTCGACATGAAGGTCTGACCAGATGGAGAAGAAACCGCAGACACCGACTCTGATCAGATGAGACATCAGCGGTTTGTGCCTGATGTAAATATTATTCTGTATCTGCACTGTGTGACTTGGAGTGATAATGTTATCTGTAAAATCCCTTAGGTCACATTCTCACATTTGTGTGAAATGTCCGTGTGCTGCCAGATTTTTTTATCGGATGGTTCACGTACTCGTAGAGTTTTATAGATCCATTCACACATCCATGAAAATCACGGATCTGAGAATGAGATCTGTGAGGGTCAGAGAATGTTCTATTCTGATCCAATTTTGAGAATTAGAATAGGATATGCTCAATGTGTCTGTAAAACAGGGCAGCACACCGACACTGCACACAGATGCAGGAATGTAGCCTTATGTATAGCACAGTCCCTTAGTACATAGTGTACTCACTTATTATGTATAGCATACTCCCTTAGTATATAGTGTACTCCCTTATTATGTATAGCGTCGTCCTTAGTTATATATTTTCATCTTTTATTATGTATAACACCCTCCCTTATTACCTACCATCCTCTCTAGCTCTAGGGCTCACAGTTGGGGGATCATACTGTGTTGGGATCATCATACTTTGCCCTGGGAGTTGAGGTGGGGTACAGTAGGGTCATTATACTGTGAATGTGGAGGAATTCACCATGGGGGTATCATACTGTGTTTGGGGGACACTTTTGTTGGCATGACACTTTATGGGGCAATGAAAGAGGAACCTAGGAAGTTAGCAGGAAGAAAATTACTATGTAAAGGCTGGAAGGATGTGAGATCTGCTCTTCTGTGACCCTGACAATTATTTACCTTTTTTGGGGGAGATGTGGGGGGTCCCTATTAGAACTTCTGCTATGGGGCCCCATGATTCCTATGTACGCCTCTGTACGCCACTACAGCCAACCCAATAAATCGATGGAGACCCAATCAGGATTCTTTCTCCACATTTCCAAAAAATTGTGGCAGACACTAGCAAGTGGCATCAATTTCAGTACAGTAGAAATTGTAGAATTAGGAATGACACCTCTTCCATTACAACCAACCCAATAGATGGAGACCCAATCAGGATTCTCCACATTTCCCTAAATTAGGGCCTAACACCACCGAAGTGGCATCAATTTCACAGGAGTAGAAGTAGTTTAATGTAGACCAAAACCACTTCCACGACAGCCAACCCGATAGATGGAGAACCAATCAAGATTCTCCACATTTCCAAAAATTTGTGGCAGACACCAGCAAAATGGCATCAATTTTAGTACAGTAGAAATTGTAGAATTAGGAACGACACCTCTTCCACTACAGCCAACCCAATAGATGGAGACCAAATCAGGATTCTCCACATTTCCAAAAATTTGTGGCAGACACCAGGAAAGTGGCATCAATTTCAGTACAGTAGAAACTGTTGAATTAGGAACGACACCTCTTCCACTACAGCCAAGCCAATAGATGGAGACCCAATCAGGATTTTCCAAATTTCTCTAAATTAGGGCCTTACACCACCGAAATGTCATCAATTTCACCAGAGTAGAAGTAGTTTAACCCCTTTACAAATAAAAGGTGGTTTGCACGTTAATGATCAGGCCAATTTTTACAATTCTGACCACTGTCACTTTATGAGGATCTCCCTGATTCTGAGAATATTTCTTCGTGACATATTGTACTGCATGATTGTGGTAAAATTTCTTTGATATCACTTGCGTCTATTTGTGAAAAAAATGGAAATTTGGTGAAAATTTTGAAAATTTAGCAATTTTCAAAATTAGAATTTTCATGCCCTTAAATCAGAGACATATGTCACACAAAATAGTTAATAAATAGCATTTCCCACATGTCTGCTTTATATGAGCACAATTTTGGAACCAATATTTTTTTTTTATTAGGGAGCTATAAGGGTTAAAAGTTGACCAGCGATTTCTCATTTTTCCAACAAAATTTACAAAACCATTTTTTTAGGGACCACATCACATTTGAAGTCACTTTGAGGGGTCTTTTTGACAGAAAATGCCCAAAAGTGACACAATTCTAAAAACTGCACCCCTCAAGGTACTCAAAACCGCATTCAAGAACTTTATTAACCCTTCAGGTGCTTCACAGGAATTTTTGGAATGTGGAAGAAAAAAATTAACATTTAACTTTTTTCACAAAAATGTTAATTTAGACCCAATTTTTTTTATTTTCGCAGGGTTAACAGGAAAAAATGGACCCCAAAATTTGTTGTGCAATTTCCCCTGAGCACGCAGATACCCCATATGTGGGGAAAAACTACTGTTTGGGTGCGTACGGCAGGGTTCGGATGGGAAGGAACACCATTTGACTTTTTGAATGTAAAATTTGCTTGAATAATTAGCGGACGCCATGTTGCGTTTGGGGAGCCCCTGATGTGTCTAAACAGTGGAAACCCCCCACAAGTGACACCATCTTGGAAACTAGACTCCTCAGTGAACTTATATAGATGTGTGGTGAGCACCTTGAACCCCCAGGTGGTTCACAGAAGTTTATAACATTGAGCCATAAAAATAAAATTTTCACATTTTTCCCACAAAAATGTTTTGAGCCCCAAATTTTGCATTTTCATAAGGGTAACAGGAGAAATTGCACCATGCAGTTTGTTGTGAAATTTCTCCTGAGTAAGCAGATATCTCATATGTGGGAGAAAACCATTGTTTGGGCGCACGGCAAGGTTCGGAAGGGAAGGAGCACCATTTGACTTTTTGAATGTAAAATTTGCTTGAATAATTAGTGGATGTGCCCCTGATGTGCCTAAACAGTGGAAACTCGCCCCACAAGTGACACCGTTTTGGAAATTAGACCCCTCAGGGAACTTATCTAGATGTGTGGTGAGCACCCTGAACCCCCAAGTGCTTTACAGAAGTTTATAACATGGAGCTGTGAAAATAAAAAAATCAAACTTTTTCCACAAAAATTATGTTTTAGCCCTAGTTTTTTTATTTTCACAAGGGTAAGAGGAGGAAATGGACCCCAAAAACTTTTGTGCAATTTCTCCTGAGTATGCCAATACCCCATATGTGGGGAAAATACAGTGTTTGGGCACACGGCAGAGTTCAGAATGGAAGGAGCACTGTGTGACTTTTTGAACACATAATTAGCTGGAATTGAGAGCGGACACCATGTCGCGTCTGGAGAGCCCCTGATGTGCCTAAATAGTGAAAAAACCCCACAAGTGACCCCATTTTTGAATCTACACCCCTCAAGGATTTTATCAAGGGGTATAGTGAACATTTTGAACCCAGAGGTACGACACAGAATTTGATAACATTAGGTCATCATATTGAATAAGTTGTCATTAGTCTTGAGCGCAAGTGCTAGCTACTTGAGTTTGCATCGGGTACTCAGATATGCACCATGTATCACGGGTGCTCGAGTGACATGCTCAAGTCCCCGCCCACATGTTTCACGGTTATTAGACACCCAAAAAAAAACATGAGATCACTCGTGCATGGCAGGCAATCCCCGCAAGGTTTTTTTTTGCAGCGAAGCATATGGGGCGGAGACTCGAGCATGTCACTCGAGCACCCGCGATGCTCAGTGCATACCCAAGCACCCGATGCAAACTCAAATAGCGAGCACTTGCGCTCAACACTAGTCGCCATATCGTAATTTTTTTTTTTTACTTTTGAAAAAAATCCCAATCCTAAACCTAGCCCGACCCTAACCCTAGCCCAACACTAACCCCAACCCCAACCCTAACCCTAGCACAACCTTAGCCCAACCCAAACCCTAGCCCAACCCTAACCCAAACCCCAACCCTAGCCCAACCCTAACCCTAGCCCAACCCTAACCCCAACCCCAACCCTAACCCTAGCACAACCTTAGCCCAACCCTAACCCTAGCCCAACCCTAACCCAAACCCCAACCCTAGCCCAACCCTAACCCTAGCACAACCCTAGCACAACCCTAAAACTAGCACAACCCTAGCCCAACCCTAACCCTAGCCCATCCCTAACCCCAAACCTAACCCTAGCCCAACCTAACCCCAACCCTAACCATAGCCCAACCCTAACCCTAGCCCAACCCTAACCCTAATCCTAGCACAACCCTAAGCCTAGAATTTCTTTTTTACGCCATTCCTCGTGCATTATAAGTGATTAGACGACTTTATTCTTCGGGTCGGTGCGATTACAGCGATACCAGAATCATTTCGTGTTTTTATGATTGACAGCTGTCACACACTAATAGACGCATTTTTTTGTAAAATCTAGTTTTTGCATCGCCAATTTGAGAGCTATAATTTTTCCATATTTTGGCCAAAAGAGTCATGTGATGGCTTGTTTTTTGCGGGATGAGTTGACATTTTTATTGGTGCCATTTTCAGGCACGTGACATTTTTTGATCGCTTTCTATTCCGATTTTTGGGAGGCAGAATAAACAAAAAACAACATTTCAGGAATTGTTTTTTTTTTTTCATTTTTATGCTGTTCTGCTTGTGGTAAAATTGATAAGGTAGCTTTATTCTTCGGGTCAGTATGTTTACAGCGGTACCACATTTATATCGTTTTTCCATGTTTTGGCACTTTTACACAATAAAAGTTATTTTATAAAAAAAAATATTTTTTTGCATCGCTTTATTCTGAGAGCTATAACTTTTTAATTTTTCGACTGATGGAGCTGTGTGGCAGCTTGTTTTTTGCAGGACAAGATGATGCTTTCAGTGGTATCATTTTTATTTATATTTGTCTTTTTGATCGCGTGTTATTCCATTTTATGTTTGGCGGTATGATGATAAAGCATTGTTTTTTGCTTCTTTTTTTTTTTTTTTTTTTACCGTGTTCACTAAAGGGGTTAAGTAGTGGGACAGTTTTATAGGTCAGGTCGTTCTGGATGCGGTGATACCAAATATGTGTATTTTTATTGTTTTTTTTTTCATAATAATATTTATATTTTATTTTTGGCAGATTATTTTTTTTATTTATTTTTTTTATATTTTTACAATTTTTTTTTTTCATTTTTAGACAATTAGACATTTTTTTACTTTTATTCTTTGTCCCACTATGGGACTTTCACTTTTTTTATTCTGATCGCCTGTATAGCATAGGGATGGAGTGCTGCACAAAGTCTCCTCTTAACAGTTGTTGTAGAGTTGTGTCTGCTGCTAGAACTCTTTGTGGCATTGACCTGGTCTCTAATCTGAGCTGCTGTTAACCTGAGATTTCTGAGGCTGGTGACTCTGATATACTTATCCTCAGAAGCAGAGGTGACTCTTGGTCTTACTTTCCTTGGGCGGTCCTCATGTGAGAAAGTTTCTTTGTAGCGCTTGCTGGTTTTTGCAACTGCACTTGGGGACACATTCAAAGTTTGCCCAATTTTTCAGACTGACTGACCTTCTTTTCTTAAAGTAATGATGGCCGCTCGTTTTTCTTTACTTAGCTGCTTTTTTCTTGCCATAATAAAAATTCTAAAAGTCTATTCAGTAGGACTATCAGCTGTGTATCCACTTGACTTCTGCACAACACAACTGATGGTCCCAACCCCATTTATAAGGCAATAAATCCCACTTATTAAACCTAACAGGGCACACCTGTGAAGTGAAAACCATTTGCACAAGAGTGTGCAAAGCAGTCATCAAAGCAAAAGGTGGCTACTTTGAAGAACCTAGAATATAAGACATATTTTCAGTTGTTTCACACTGTTTTGTTAAGTATATAATTCCACATGTGTTAATTCATAGTTTTGATGCCTTCAGTGTGAATGTACAATTTTCAAAGTCATGAAAATACAGAAAAATTTTAAATGAGAAGGTGTGTCCAAACTTTTGGTCTGTACTGTAGGTGATTCTGCCTGAGCCTAAGCAGGACCTGACGAACATCCCTCCGGTGTGTGGGAAGATCCGGAGAGAAGACCAAGATGTCATCCAGGTACACCACCACGCAAGAATATAAGAGGTCACGGAAGATGTCGTTAACTGATTCTTGGAAGACGGTGGGAGCATTACAGAGATTACTCTCCTTCAAGAGAGTTCATAGTGCCGAGGTGAGGCCATGATGATGATAGAGGCCAACATTTGCTTAGTTTTCTGTTACTTGGAATACAAGTGCAAGTATGCAGCCAGCCACCCACCCACCCACAGGCCGCAACAGGAAACTGTGTCTACCCTGCATGTCATTTCTCCCAGGAAGTCCTCTAAAGCTGTTTGCACTTGAAATGTGGCCTGAACATTACTGCTGGTACTTTTCTGTGGGAATATGCTTGCCTCCTACCAGCCTGGAATATTTCCAGCAAACTATAGTACGAAGCCATGGTATTAGCACTGCCCCTAGTGCCACTAGTGAAGTCATCCCAAATTTCCATCTCAGGAATTTTATTTGGTAGACTGAGTGGCTGCCCAAATGCATTTTCTCACAAATGAGCTGAAGATAGAGTGGCAGTAGGTGCAAGTTTCTCCAGCCTGTTAGATATTAGAGGGTGAACGGCAGCACATTGGATCAGTGTTTAGCACTGAAGCCTTGCAGCGCTGGGATCCTGGGTTCAAATCCCAGCAAGGACAACATCTGCAAGGGCTTTGTATGTTCTCCCCATGTTTGCATGTGTTTCCTCCTCAGTAAAAAAGCAAAAATAGAGTGTTCGGGAACCTTCCCAGACACTTTTCTTAGCCAGTACTGCTTCTCGGCAGGGTTGGACGGTCCCACCAAAGAATACTCTGGTGTGCCTTGGCTTCTACCTCAGGAGAGTTCATGATAGCGCTAACTTTGCAGCTGCTATGGGGCTCTTGAGCAGGTGATAAAGGTTAGCCCTCAGAATCAAATCCTCTGGTGGGCACAATGTTTTTCAACCTGAAACAGCTTCTCAGTGCGAGTTGTATTTCACCACAGCCATATTCTTTAGCTCGGTGAAAGGACTGGCATAGAGGGAAACCGTATCTACCCCTGCTGTTATTTCTCCGTCACCAGGTTCCTCCAATTGTCACACACGACCATGCCTGGCTGTATGTTCAGCGGTGAGAGCCACAGATCAGGTTGCTGTGTTACAGCTTTCAACAACTCTGCAGCACTGGGCGGTTTGTCAATTAAG
This sequence comes from Phyllobates terribilis, assembly GCF_046119375.1. Lineage (NCBI taxonomy): Eukaryota > Metazoa > Chordata > Amphibia > Anura > Dendrobatidae > Phyllobates > Phyllobates terribilis. Next base: position 301,310,768 of record NW_027362771.1, read on the forward strand.
CATTAAGTATGTTATCTTCAGCACATCCTGTTGCCGCTTGGCCAAGGCAGTGCTGCAGTGCTGTCAGCTTGTGACTGATGTGGTCATTTCGCAGATGGAGGAGGAGGTGCATGAGCTGAGCAATGTGATTACATTGAGGTTAAATTGGTGACGCTGTTTTTTATACTAAAGAATGATCCTATTGTTTTGTTTTTTTTACGTTATTTTTTAAGACAAATGCATTCACCAGGAAATGTCATTTTAACATTTTACAACCTTATCTGGCAATGTGGTGTGTGACACATCATCAGACACATCCTGTTTTATTTATGATGGAGGGACTCTGAAAGTCATAAAGCCTATTTTTATAGGGACATCAAAAGGCCCTTGATATTCTTAAAAGGCCAGCAGTCGGCCCTAGCTATTGTTAGAGAGCCATCATAAAGCTATGCTTTGTTGTTCACATTATTAACAAGTGGGTCTCCTATACTGTTATTGCGTATCCAGTGACTGCAAGGGCTGCCAAAAATTTAGACGCAACCCAATACCCCCTTGAAGAGACATAGAGGAGGGTCTCAGTAAAAAAATGTTCCCATTATAAAGGTGCGGGTCTCCTATAGTGGTAATGCCCATGCTGTGGCTGCAAGGGCTGCCAAAATTTGGGAAAAACCCCACTAATAATTTGAAGACACATAGAGCAGGGCCACAGTAACAAGGTACGACATGTTCCCATTAGAAAGGAGAGGGTCTGCTATACAGTTATAGGTTATGCAGTGAGTCCAGCGGCTGACCAATTTTAGGAAAAACCCCACTAAGAATTTAAAGACACACGAAGCAGGGCCACAGTAACAAGTACAACATGTTCCCATTAGAAAGGAGAGAGTCTGCTAAACAGTTATAAGATATGCAGTGAGTCCAACGGTTGACCAATTTTAGGAAATGCCCCACTAAGGATTTAAAGACACATGGAGCGGGGCACCAGTAACAAGGTACGACATGTTCACATTAGAAAGGCGAGAGTATGCTATACAGTTATAGGGTATGCAGTGAGTCCAACGGCTGACCAATTTTAGGAAAAACCCCACTAAGAATTTAAAGACACATAGAGCCACTAAGAATTTAAGACACATAGAGCAGGACCACAGTAACGACAAATTCCCATTGGAAAGGAGAGAGTCTCCCATAGTGTTGGCCTAGGCAGTGAATGCAAGGGCTGCCAAAATTTGGAGGCACTTCAATGACCCTTGGAAGAGACGTGGAGGAGGGCCTCATAAAGAAATGTTCCCATTAGAAAGGAGCGGGCCTCCTATACTTGTAATGCCCATGCACTAAAAGTGTATGGGTTGACAAACATTTACCCCTGGGGGGTATACATGAACATACTGTATAAAAAATTTTTTTACGGGCATCAAAATCACCCTTTAAAAAAATTATGTGGGTGTTGCATCACGGACCACGGTCACCCTGGTGATATGGTGGTGGAGGATGAGGAGAAGGAGGAGGACAAGAGCAAATAGCCAAAATCAGGAAGCGTATACCCATGTGTGGGTGTGAAAAGGTGCATGGGAATACACCTCCCAAGAAAAGACACTGGATTTGAGTTTATGTTACGCTGCTATCATACGGTGGTGTTGAGAAGTCTGGCCCAATCCAGCCCTTGTTCATTTTTATAAAAGTCAGCCTGTCAGCATTTTCAGTTGACAGGCGGATGTGCTTATCAGTTATAATTTCACCAGCGGCACTAAAAACCAGCTCTGATAAAACGCTGGCGGCAGGGCAGGCCAGGACCTCCAAGGCATAGTGAGCCAGTTCATTCCATGTATCCAGCTTGGATACCCAATAATTATAAGGCACAGCGGAATCACAGAGGACGTTGGTACGGTCAGCAAGGTACTCCCCCAGCATCTTCCCAAACTTTGCACTCCTTGTGAGAGTACCCCGCGCCTCAGGGCCCGTGGGATGGGAGGGTCTGTGAAAACTCTCCCAGAACTTTGACAGTGTTCCGCTGCCTCTGCTGGATTGAAGATGTGTCTCTCTCGTCTGTACTCCTTGTTTGTCCAACGAAGTGTGCCCTCTGCCGCCAGCGTTTTCAGATGGGAATTTTTGTTAATAGTACCGCAACAAGGGCCTTCTGGTACTGCCCCATTTTTGTACACCTGTCCGCCTCAGGAATAAGAGATAGAAAGTTCTCCTTGTAGCGTGGGTCTAGAAGTGTCACCAACCAGTAATGACTGTCACCCAAAATTTTGAGAACGCGAGGGTCATAGGAAAGGCAACGTAACATAAACTCAGCCATGCGTGCCAGACTACTAACAGACAAGACTTCCGTGTCCTCACCAAAAGGATGAGTGACCATGCCCTCTTCCTTATCCTCTCTGTCCTCTGGCCATCCACGCTGAACAGATGGTATGACAGCTGTGCAGGTAGTACCATATCTATAGTGCATGAAACTAGCTCCTGTCCTTCCTCCTCCTCCTCCTTTTCCTCATTGTCACCCAATCCACATTGGGAAGAGATGAGGCTTGGCTGTGTGTAATCACCCTGTATGGTTCCTTGCTCCATCTCATCGTGCTCCGCCTGCAATGCATCCTCTTTGATTGTGAGCAGAGAGCTTTTCAGAAGACAGAGAAGCGAGATCGTAACGCTAATTATGGCGTCATCGCCACTCACCATCTTGGTGGAGGATGGTACATATGTCTGAGATCCATGTCCACTGCTGAGGTCTTTTGTGTGGAGTCTGAACTGAATACCAACGGCCTTGTTGATGCTGGTACTCAACAACTACCCTCTTCTGCTCACAAATCCTTCCCAACATCTGCAGTATATAGTTCCAACGCGTGGGGACATCACACACCAGTCTGTGAGCCGGAAGCTGCAAACGCTGCTGAAGCACGGCAAGGGCCGCGTAAGCTGTAGCTGACTTTCTAAAATGGGCACACAGTCGGCGTACTTTAACAAGCTGATCCGGCAGCTCCGGGTAAGATTTGAGAAAACGCTGAACCACGAGGTTAAGTACTTGGGCCAGGCATGGTATGTGTGTGAGCTCGCCTCACCTCAGAGCCGCCACCAGGTTCCGGCCATTGTCACACACGACCATGCCTGGCTGTAGGTTCAGCGGTGTGAGCCACAGATCTGCCTGCTCTTTCAGAGCTGCCCACAACTCTTCAGGCCTTCATGATAAAATAGCTGCTAGGAAACCACTGCTAAGGACAGGCAACAAGCAGAAGAGACTTGTTTGGGCTAAAGAACACAAGGAATGGACATTAGACCAGTGGAAATCTGTGCTTTGGTCTGATGAGTCCAAATTTGAGATCTTTGGTTCCAACCACCGTGTCTTTGTGCGACGCAGAAAAGGTGAACGGATGGACTCTACATGCCTGGTTCCCATCGTGAAGCATGGAGGAGGAGGTGTGATGGTGTAGAGGTGCTTTGCTGGTGACACTGTTGGGGATTTATTCAAAATTGAAGGCATACTGAACAAGCATGGCTACCACAGCAGCTTGCAGCGGCATGTTATTCCATCCATTTGCGTTTAGTTGGACCATCATTTGTTTTTCAACAGGACAATGACCCCAAACACACCTCCAGGCTGTGTAAGGGCTATTTGACCAAGAAGGAGAGTGATGGGGTGCTACGCCAAATGATCTGGCCTCCACAGTAACCAGACCTGAACCCAATCGAGATGGTTTGGGGTGAGCTGGACCGCAGAGTGAAGGCAAAAGGACCAACAAGTGCTAAGCATCTCTGGGAACTCCTTAAAGATTGTTGGAAGACCATTTCCGGTGACTACCTCTTGAAGCTCATCAAGAGAATGCCAAGAGTGTGCAAAGCAGTCATCAAAGCAAAAGGTGGCTTCTTTGAAGAACCTAGAATATAAGACATATTTTCAGTTATTTCACACTTTTTTAAGTATATAATTTCACATGTGTTAATTCATAGTTTTGATGCCTTCAGTGTGAATGTATAATTTTCAAAGTCTTGAAAATACAGAAAAATCTTTAAATGAGAAAGTGTGTCCAAAGTTTTGGTCTGTACTGTATAAGTAAAATTTGAGAAATGCCTCTTCGAGCATACCTCTCTTCTTTTCCTGGCCTATATTATCTCTAAGACAGGTCTACGGATGAACCCCGAGAAGGTCTCTGCCATCTTAAAGTGGCCCCGTCCGGAGGGTTTGAAGGCGATTCAGCGATTCCTGGGCTTTGCCAACTATTACCGTCTCTTCATCCCACATTTCTCTTACCGGACTGCCCCCATCTCTGCGCTTACCCGAAAGGGAGCAAATCCTAAGGAATGGCCGTCCGAAGCGGGGAAGGCCTTTCTCTCCTTAAAACAAGCCTTCTCTTCTGCCCCAGTGCTGCACCATCCAGATAGCAACAAACAGTTCTACCTGGAGGTTGATGCTTCCTCTTCCGGAGACAGAGCGGTGCTCACCCAGAAATCTCCATCCGGGAGAATGGTAACCTGCGGCTTTTTCTCCAAGCTCTTCTCCTCGTCCGAGTGCAACTACTCCATAAGAGACCGAGATCTGCTAGCCATCAAATTGGAGCTGGAGGAGTGGCGTTACCTACTTGAAGGGGCTCTGCACCCAGTGGTCATCTATACTGACCACAAAAACATGGCATATCTACAGAATGCCCAAAGACTCAATCCACGTCAGGCCCTGTGGTCTTTATTCTTCGCCCGCTTCAACTTTACCCTACATTACCAACCGGCGGACAAGAATGTTAAAGCCGACGCCTTGTCCCGATCCTTCCTGTCTTCCGTTCAAGAGGAGGAGCCTATGCATATCATCGATCCCTCCAAAGTGATGAATGTGGCCCCCTTGGAACTGCCTCGTCTCCCATCCGGTAAGACGTTTGTAACAGCCCCGGATCGTAAGAAGGTTCTTCAATGGGGTCATTCATCCAAACTAGCAGGCCATGCTAGCCAGAAGACGACCTTCCTGCTCATTACCCGGCATTACTGGTGGCCTACCTTGCACAAGGATGTGGTAGACTTCGTCTCGGCCTGTTCGTCCTGTGCCCGCAACAAGGTTCCCAGACATCTTCCAGCCGGCCGTCTCCTGGCTCTTCCCATACCTGCTGCCCCGTGGCAACACATTGTTATGGACTTTATTACTGATCTCCCTGTTTCTGCCAGTTGTATGGTCATTTGGGTGGTCTCTGACCGCTTTTCTAAAATGGCCCACTTCATCCCTCTGCCTGGTCTCCCGTCTGCATCTGTGCTGGCTAAGGACTTCATCCATCACATTTTTCGTCTCCACAGCCTACCCCTCCACATTGTGTCTGATTGAGGGGTCCAGTTCACTTCGCGCTTCTGGAGAGCTACGTGTAAGCTGCAGGATGTCACCCTGGATTTCTCCTCTGCTTACCATCCGCAATCCAATGGCCAAGTGGAATGTATCAACCAGATCCTTACCAGCTTCCTCCGGCACTTCGTCAATGCTCACCATACCGATTGGGTGGAGCTCCTATCATGGGCCGAGTTCTCCTATAGCAATCATGAGAGCGAATCTTCTTCCAAGTCCCCGTTCTTTGTGGTCTACGGTCAACATCCCCGGATTCCGTTTCCCGTTTCTGCTTCAGTGGACAACTCTGCCGCGGAGTCTCTGGTCAGCGAATTTTCCACCATTTGGGAAGACACTAGGTTCACACTTCTTCAATCCTCCGAGCGGATGAAGAAACATGCTGATAAGAGACGTCTGGATCCGCCTCAATTCCATCCTGGAGACAAGGTTTGGCTCTCCTCCAAGCTTGTTTGTCTCAAAATACCCTCCTATAAGTTGGAATTCACGGTTCATCGGTCCATTTGAAGTCCTCAAGCAAATCAACCCAGTAGCCTACAAGTTAAAACTCCCGGCCACCTTACGGATTCCCAACTCCTGCCACGTATCTCCCCTCAAACCAGTTGTGCTTAATTCTTTTTCCGACAATCCAGGTACCTCCCCAGCTCCGGTGTCCGCTGAGGACGTCTATGAGGTAGAGAACATTCTGGCCACCAAGAGGGTAAGAGGAAAAAACTTTTTTCTGGTGGATTGGAAGGGGTTTGGCCCAGAGGAGAGAACTTGGGAACCCAGGGAGAACATCTACGTCCCGCTTCTCCTTAAAAAATTTCTTTCAGGCCTAAAAAAGAGGGGATGTAAAGGGGGGGGTGTACTGTAGTATCGGTGTCTCTGCCCCCTGACAGGCAGAGACGCCATCCCTCTTAGCGCCGCGCTCACCACCCGGCGTCCCCCGGTGCTCCTGCTGCTGCTGCCGGCGCATGCAGCTTCCTGGGCACTGTGCTTAGGACGCGCACGTGCTCCCTCTCTTTTAAAGGGGCCGTGCGCGCCGTCTTAAGGAGTCCCCGGCTAATGGCTGAAGGATCTCTCATATAAAAGGTATCTCCTCCATAATGGAGGTGCCCGTGCAAGGTTGTAGCTTTGTGTCCTAAACTCTGCTTTAGCCCTCAGGTCCCGCTGCTAGTCTGACTACTAGTCCAGTCCGCCAGCCTGAATACCAGTCCAGTCCGCCAGCCTGAATACCAGTCCAGTCCGCTAGCCTGACTACCAGTCCAGTCCGCCAGCCTGACTACCAGTCCAGTCCGCCAGCCTGACTACTAGTCCAGTCCGCCAGCCTGACTACAAGTCCTGTCTGCCAGCCTGACTACCTGTCTCCGCCAGCCAAGTGTACTCTTCAGCCCGATGGTCTGTCAACGATCCATACCCGCCAGTCTGTCTATGGGCCTGGCTTGCCTGCCTACCCGGAGAACGTAGCAGTTACCTGCCGTGCCTATCTGTCAGCCTACCTAGAGGCTCCTGCCAGTAACCTGCCATGCCTATCTGTCAGCCTACCTGGAGGTTCCTGCCAGCTACCTGCCGCGCCTATCTGTAGCCTACATGGAGGCTCCTGTCAGTTACCTGCCGTGCCTACCCGGAGGCTCCTGCCAGTTACCCGTGGGAGTCACCTGCTCTTATACAAGGACAGGCCCAGAGTAGCACCTGGTCCCTCTGCTTGGTCCTTCCCTTGCTCACGGAATCGATTGAGCCGCCGTAAGACCTTGGTCAGTCCGAGTTGATACCTAGTTATGCCCCTCTGGTCCCTCCTTGCACCGCAGCACAGAGATTCCACCACCCGGATCCGTAACACGCTGCAGTGGGACAAGGACATGGACGATGATTGTTGCAAGTCTGCAATGACAGGTGCATGGCGGGAGGCATATTCACATGCGCCAAGGATCACTTATGATGCGCAAACTTTTAGGCAGTGACCTGGGAGTCAGAGATGCTTCCAGAGGTCTTCCAGATGCTGTTCCCATGTCTTTTCAGCACTGTATGCATGTGTCTGATGATGTGTCACACACCACATAGCTAGATAAGGTTGTAAAATGTTAAAATGACATTTCCTGGTGAATGCGTTTGTCTTGGTTGAAAGCAATTCAAAAGTGCAAAAACGCATCAAAAACGCTACGTGTGAACATAGTCCAAGTGGTGGAGGAGTATTTTTGTTTTTGGTTATTTATTTTGCCTTATATACAAGTCATTACCCTGGAAAGGATCTTCCTTAACATATTTCCCAGGAAAATCCATTTTGGTTTCGTTTTTGTATGTTTTATTGTGAGTCCGCAAAAGTGGCGTAATACTCTGACCACGTTGCTGACAGCAGTGATCTGGGAGTCAAAGATGCTTCCAGGGGTATTCCCCATGCTGTTCCCATGTCATTTGAGCACTGTTCCCATCGATTTGGGAAATTTTTAGGCCCTCTGAAGACCGCCAGGGGGAGCCGCCTGAAAAATGCTCGAGTTTCCCTTAGACTTACATTGGGCTCGTTGCTCGGGTCGAGCACCCGAGTATTCCAATTTGCTCGACCCGATCAATGAGTACCCAAGCATTTTAGTGTTCACTCATCACTATTGCTCTCCCAACACCTCTTCCATTTCTTCCTCGCCTCTTGCACCTTCACTAACAGTTTTTCTGGTATCACCAACCCCCCTTTATCACAGTGAGCCACCCTCCCTTGGCACCCCGAGATGTCCCCTAGTGTATGACGTTAGTATCAGAAGAAAGTATTTTTATAGTGTGGATGAGGCCTGTATAACACAGGAGATATGCTGCGAACAATTTCAAGCTGAGATCATCCCAACTGTATCACATTAGTAACAGAAGAAAGTATTTTTTTTATTGTGGATGAGGCCTGTATAACATACGTGATATTCTCCAAACTATTTCAAACTGAGATGTCCCTTGCTGTATCACATTAGTAACAGAAGTATTTTTTTAGTGTGGACGAGGCCTGTATAACATACGAGATATTCTCCAAACTATTTCAAACTGAGATGTTCCCTCCTGTATAACATTAGGAATCGAATACATTTTTTTTTTTTACTGTGGATGAGGCCTGTATAACATAGAATATATGCTCCAAGATATTTCAAACTCAGATCTAGCCTGCTGTGTTACGTTAGTCTCAGCAAAAAATAGACTAGGTGGCTTATAGCAGAGTGTAACATGTTTGCGAGAGAAAAAAATATTTTTTTGACTCTGGCTAGCAACAGAAAAAAATCAATTTTTTTACTCTGAAAACAGGTGAAGTTCAATAATACTAAAATAGTAGGTGGCTTATAGCAGAGTGTATCACGCTTGCGACATAAAAAAATAATTTGTGGACTCTGCCTGGCAAGGCAAAAAAATAAATGTTTTTATGCTGAAAACAGCTGAAGTTCAACACCACTAAAATAGTAGGTGGCTTATAGCAGAGTGTATCATGTTTGCGCCACAAAAAATATCTTTTGTGGATTCTGCCTAGCAAGACAAAAAATCTACTTTTTCTACTCTGAAAACAGCTGAAGTTCAACACCATTAAAATAGTAGGGGTCTTATTTGCGACAAAAGAAATCTTTTGTGGACTCTGCCTAGCAAGGCAAAAATTTTTTTTTTTTACTCTGAAAACAGTTGAAGTTCAACACCACTAAAAGAGTAGGTGGCTTATAGCTGAGTGTATCAGGTTTGCGACACAAACTAATGTTTTGTGGACTTTGCCTAGCAAGACAAAAAATCAATTTTTTTACTCTGCAAACAGCTGAAGTTTAAAGCCACTAAAATAGTAGGTGGCTTATAGTAGATATATCACGTTTGCGACACAAACAATTCTTTTGTGGGCTCTGCTTAACAACAGAAAAAATATATTTTTTTTACCGTGCATACAGCTGAATTTCACCCACCAAAAAATTACAAAGTGACTACTACAGCTTGCACTATCACATTAGCAAATGAAAAAAAGAGGCTTTTGTGCTCTGCACTGAGAAGCTCTGCAGAGTCTGCATATAGCTGAATTTCAACCCCACAAAATCAAACGGTGGGCTACAAGCTTGATTACTGCATCCCATTAGCAATTGAAAAAATAGATTGATGGGATATGCGTGCATACAACACAATACAAGCAGTGCACAACACAGTTCTATGCCATGGGCCCTGCTGTTTCTGTCTGAATCCCAGTAATTGCACAAAAAAAATGTGCTGAAAGGTCAATTTCACAGGTACACAGCAGAGGACTTATCTACACTATCTGACTTCCAAACAAGCGCCCATCTATCTAGCTAATATCTCTCATAACACAGAAGCAGGGTCCAGGAGCAGCGTCTATCACCGGCAGTATGACATGCATAAAATGGCGCTGAGGGAGCATGGCTGCTTTTTATATAGAGAGGATATGTGATTTCAGCAGCCAATTGCAGAAGCCCTTTTGTCTGGACTGTGTGGATGCTTCCAGCGCTTTGATTGGCTAGCCGCGCTTTCCTCACTTAAAGTTACAGGGGGGAAAAAAAAAAAAGATTACAAGCGCGCCGCAGATCTTACCTGTTTCAAGCTCACCCCAGCCCTCCAACTCATCAAACACGTTCCCCCGCTCATCATACACAGGCACTATGATAGCCAAACTCTTAAAAACGCTGTAGTGCCCCGCAATCACGTTCCCGCACTTATTCGCTGAGAGTTGCCGATTTTTCCTGAATTTAAGTAAAAATGCGCGCCTTTCCGATCACGAATCCGAATGTGCCACATTCGTGCCAAACGTAACTTCTGAAATCGGATTTCGAATATATTCGCTCATCAGTAGTGACAGCCGCTATTATATAATATCTAGCTATTGAGCCCGTTCTACGCCCGGGTGGCGAGCATTTTTATTGGTATATGGTCTCCCATGCTGGTATGTGCTGCCCCATCCTGGTATTTGTTCTGCCCCCATCCTGGTATTTGTGCTACCCCCATCCTGTTCCCCCATCCTGTTATGTGCTGCCCTCATTTCTATCTTGTTAATGCATGGCACCCCTCATCCCTATCCTGGTATGCATGGCACCCCTCACCCCCAATCCTGGTATTCATGGCACCCCTCACCCTCAATCCTGGCATGCATGGCACCCCTCACCCCCAATCCTGGTTTGCATGTCACCCCTCACCTCCAATTCTGTATGCATGGCAACCCTCATCCCCAATCCTGGTATGCATGGCACCCCTCATCCCAATCCTAGCATGCTTGGCACCCCTCATCCTGGTATGCATGGATCCCTCATACCCAATCCTGGTATGCATGGCCCCCTCAGCCTTATCCTGGTATGCATGGGCCCCTCACTCCCTATCCTGGTATGCATTGCACTCCTCATCCCTAACCTGGTATGCCTGGTACCCCATCCCTCATTCCTATCCTGTATGTATGGTACCCCTCATCCTGGTATGCATGGCACCCCATCCCTCATCCTGGTATGCATGGTACCCCACATCCATATTCTGGTATGTATGGTACCCTGCATCCTGGTATACATGGAATCCCTCATCCCAATTCTGGTATGTATGGCCTCCTCATCCTTCAATCCTGGTATGCATGGCACTACATCCCTCATCCTGGTATGCATGGTACCCCATCCCTCATCCCAATTCTGGTATGTATGGCATCAATCATCCCCCAATCCTGATATGTATGGCCTCCTCATCCCCCAATCCTGGTATGCATGGCACCCAATCCCTCATCCTGGTATGTATGGCCCCCTCATCCCTATCCTGGTATGCATGGCACTCCTCATCCCTCAATCCTGGTATGCATGGCACCACATATTCCTATTCTGGTATGCATGGTACCCCTCATCCCTATTCTGGTATGCATGGAACCCCATCCCTCATCCAGGTATGCATGGTATCCCACATTCCTATCCTGGTATGCATGGTACCCCTCATCCCTATCTGGTATGCATGGTACCCCTCATCCCCAATGCTGGTATGCATGGCACCCCTCATCCTCCATTCCTGGTATGTATGGCACCCCTCAACACCCAATCCTGATATGCATGGTCCCCTCAGCCCCCATTCCTGATATGCATGGCCCCCCTTATCCCCAAATCCTGGTATATATGGCACCCCTCATCCCCCAATCCTGGTATGCATGGTCCCCTCACCCCCAATCCTGGTATGCATGGTCCACTCACCCCCCAATCCTGGTATGCATGGTACCCCTCATCCCCCAATCCTGGTATGCATGGTACCCCTCATCCCCCAATCCTGGTATGCATGGTACCCCTCATCCCCCAATCCTGATATGCATGGTACCCCTCATCCCCCAATCCTGGTATGCATGGTACCCCTCACCTCCAATCCTGGTATGCATGGTCCCCTCACCCCCAATCCTGGTATGCATGGTACCCCTCATCCCCCAATCCTGGTATGCATGGTCCCCTCACCCCCAATCCTGGTATGCATGGTCCCCTCACCCGCCAATCCTGGTATGCATGGTCCCCTCACCCCCAATCCTGGTATGCATGGTCCACTCACCCCCAGTCCTGGTATGCATGGTACCCCTCATCCCCCAATCCTGGTATGCATGGTACCCCTCATCCCCCAATCCTGGTATGCATGGTCCCCTCACCCCCAATCCTGGTATGCATGGTCCCCTCACCCCCCAATCCTGGTATGCATGGTCCCCTCACCCCCAATCCTGGTATGCATGGTCCACTCACCCCCAGTCCTGGTATGCATGGTACCCCTCATCCCCCAATCCTGGTATGCATGGTACCCCTCATCCCCCAATCCTGATATGCATGGTACCCCTCATCCCCCAATCCTGGTATGCATGGTACCCCTCACCTCCAATCCTGGTATGCATGGTCCCCTCACCCCCAATCCTGGTATGCATGGTACCCCTCATCCCCCAATCCTGGTATGCATGGTCCCCTCACCCCCAATCCTGGTATGCATGGTCCCCTCACCCCCCAATCCTGGTATGCATGGTCCCCTCACCCCCAATCCTGGTATGCATGGTCCACTCACCCCCAGTCCTGGTATGCATGGTAACCCTCATCCCCCAATCCTGGTATGCATGGTACCCCTCATCCCCAAATCCTGGTATGCATGGTACCCCTCATCCCCCAATCCTGATATGCATGGAACCCCTCATCCCCCAATCCTGGTATGCATGGTACCCCTCACCTCCAATCCTGGTATGCATGGTCCCCTCATCCCCAATCCTGGTATGCATCGTACCCCTGATCCCCCAATCCTGGTATGCATGGTACCCCTCATCCCCCAATCCTGGTATGCATGGTACCCCTCATCCCCCAATCCTGATATGCATGGTACCCCTCATCCCCCAATCCTGGTATGCATGGTACCCCTCACCTCCAATCCTGGTATGCATGGTCCCCTCACCCCCAATCCTGGTATGCATGGTACCCCTCATCCCCCAATCCTGGTATGCATGGTACCCCTCATCCCCCAATCCTGGTATGCATGGTACCCCTCATCCCCCAATCCTGATATGCATGGTACCCCTCATCCCCCAATCCTGGTATGCATGGTACCCCTCACCTCCAATCCTGGTATGCATGGTCCCCTCACCCCCAATCCTGGTATGCATGGTACCCCTCATCCCCCAATCCTGGTATGCATGGTCCCCTCACCCCCAATCCTGGTATGCATGGTCCCCTCACCCCCCAATCCTGGTATGCATGGTCCCCTCACCCCCAATCCTGGTATGCATGGTCCACTCACCCCCAGTCCTGGTATGCATGGTACCCCTCATCCCCCAATCCTGGTATGCATGGTCCCCTCACCCCCCCAATCCTGGTATGCATGGTCGCCTCACCCCCAATCCTGGTATGCATGGTCCACTCACCCCCAGTCCTGGTATGCATGGTCCCCTCACCCCCCAATCCTGGTATGCATGGTCCCCTCACCCCCAATCCTGGTATGCATGGTCCACTCACCCCCAGTCCTGGTATGCATGGTACCCCTCATCCCCCAATCCTGGTATGCATGGTACCCCTCATCCCCCAATCCTGGTATGCATGGTACCCCTCATCCCCCAATCCTGATATGCATGGTACCCCTCATCCCCCAATCCTGGTATGCATGGTACCCCTCACCTCCAATCCTGGTATGCATGGTCCCCTCACCCCCAATCCTGGTATGCATGGTACCCCTCATCCCCCAATCCTGGTATGCATGGTCCCCTCAACCCCCAATCCTGGTATGCATGGTCCCCTCATCCCCCAATCCTGGTATGCATGGTCCCCTCACCCCCAATCCTGGTATGCATGGTCCACTCACCCCCCAGTCCTGGTATGCATGGTACCCCTCATCCCCCAATCCTGGTATGCATGGTACCCCTCATCCCCCAATCCTGGTATGCATGGTACCCCTCATCCCCCAATCCTGATATGCATGGTACCCCTCATCCCCCAATCCTGGTATGCATGGTACCCCTCACCTCCAATCCTGGTATGCATGGTCCCCTCACCCCCAATCCCGGTATGCATGGTACCCCTCATCCCCCAATCCTGGTATGCATGGTCCCCTCACCCCCAATCCTGGTATGCATGGTCCCTTCTTCTCCCAATCCTGGTATGCATGGCACCCCTCAACCCCCAATCCTGGTATGCATGGTACCCCTCACCCCTCAATCCTGGTATGTATGGTACCCGTCTTCTCCCAATCCTGGTATGCGTGGCCCCCTCATCCCCCAATCCTGGTATTTGTGGCCCCCTCACCTCCCAATCCCTATATGTATGGCACCCCTCATCCCTTTCACGCTGCACACATACAAAAAAAACAAACACTCATCTTACTTCCCTGTGCTCCAGCGCTGCTGCGTCCTGTTCTGCCGCAGGCCGGGGGAGGATTGTGGCGCCGGAGTACGCGCATGCCCATACAGTGCTGGCCGGCGCCATTTTGGTGAAGATACACTGTAAATGTGTCTTCAGTAAAATGCCCCCGGATAGCGCTATGCGCATGCGCCAATTCCGACGCTTTCACTCCACCTCGGTCTCTGGCCAGAAGAGAGGCGCAGCAGCAACGCTCCTCCCGGTCAGGTAAGTATGTAAGTATGGCGCCGAAGATCACGGTATGCGTTCAGTGTCTACGCATACCGCGATCTCCGGTGCCATACACTCCTCTTACCTGTAACGACTCGATGCGTTCTTCTGTCTGGAGTCAGACAGAGAGACGCTTGTATGATTATATTATAGATATATACTATGCAGTGCATTACCATAGGAAAAACAAAACATTATATTAATGATTTTTCCCAATCAAGTGCATAAAAGAGGTAAAAGTATTTATATATTATTTCATAATTTGGGCATCTCAGAGACAAAAGAGATTACGCATGCATCAAGTCATAAGTCATATGTTTACATGGATGCCCATATATTCCTAACACCTCAATAGGCAGGGAGTAACATAATACCGTGTCAATAAATTATTTAGAATAGAGTCAGGCACCGCTGCTTCCAGGTCTCCAATGCGCGTTTCGCTCTGTTAGCTTTTTCGGGGGGCGTAGGATATTATATATACTATGCAGTGCATAGTATGTATAATAGTGGTTGTCACTGCTATATTCCCATTCTATTTTTTTTTTGTCTCCTACTCAAAAGTTTTTGCTCCTCTTTTTTGTCACAATTTTTCATATACTATATCTATTTTTATATTAAGCATATAAAATTTTGCATTTTTATTTTCATAGCAATTGACTCTTTGTCCTCTTTTTTTTCATGATCACCGTATAGTTATGATTCGACATAGTGCTGACTATTAGATTGCCACTCTGTTAGATGCACATTATAAGAGTAAATTTTGCCAGATGCTTCCCATTCTGGAGAGGGACCCGCGAATGCTGGAGTATCGAAACACGCTTTTACACAACTTTAAGATAGGTTTTCCCCAAGACAGCAGTGAGGCACACAGTGTGCATCGCAGCTCTACACTTCCAACCCCATGGCACATCAATTTGTCAATGCCAAAATATTAGCAGCAGCAGTAGTGTAAGTGGCAGAAGCAATTTCTGTGAGTCTTTAGACCAGCTTGTGAACCAGCACAACAGAGTACAAGTCTGACACATAGTGAAAGACTGGAGAGGATGGTGCAGTAGTATCTAGATCTCAATATCAATACCATCAGGAAGGGTTTGGACCCTTTGACAGTTTCGTTTTCAAAAATGGATGAGTGGCCGTAGCTCGCCTGTCACGCCTTGAAGGTTTTATCATGCCCGGCAGCCAGTTTTCTCTTAGAACGTGTCTTCAGCACTGCTGGTGGTGTCCTGATGGATAAGCGCAGCCGGCTGTTCCGTGAAAGTGTAGACCACCTAACTTTCATCAAGATGAACAAGTTATGGCTCTCCAAGGACTTTTGTACCCCAATCGCAGACTGTACAGACAAGGCAATGTTGTAGTTTTCAGTGTGCTGCATTGATCTCGTGTAATTGTAGTCTGTGATATCTTTAGTGTGGTTCTGTGCCTTGTCTTGCTGCTGCAGGTGTTAACACAAATTTTTGGAAATGTGAACGCTCCTTACTGTTTCTCCATCTGCTGGGTTGGCTGTAGTGGAAGAAGTGTTGGTCCCCATTATTCTACTACTCTATTGAAATTGATGCCACTTTGTTGATGTTAGGCCCCATTTTTTTTAAATGTGAACACTCCTGATTGTATCTCCATCTGCTGGGTTGGCTGTAGTGGAAGAGGTTTTGGTCTCCATTATACTACTTCTACTCTAGTCAAACTGATGCCATTTCGTTGGTGTTAGGTCCTAATATTTTTTAAATGTGAACACTCCTGATTGTGTCTCCATCTGATGGGTTGGCTGTAGTGGAAGACATTTTGGTCTCCATTATACTACTTCTACTCTAGTGAAATTGAGCCTATTTCGTTGGTGTTAGGCCCTAAGTTTTTTAAATGTGTATGTGACACCCCAGGGGTCTGGTTGCCACAGTAATAGAGATATTATGTCTGAGAGCAAGTGGGAGGTTTCTCTGGTCAGGAGCCCTAAACATGCAACACGGCCCTAAACATGCAACACATGCAACACGGCCCACCCAGACCTGGGAGGGGAGGAATTTGCCCTTATAAACTGGGTCTGGGGCGGGATTAGAGCAGTCAGAGTGAAGCTGCAGACAGAGTCATAGTCTGGAGAGGGAAAGTGAGAACAGGAGCTCTGTAGGAGCAGTAGCAGAAGTCCAGGGGTTGGAGCTGAGCAGAGTTCGCCCTGGACGAAGATACTAAAGCCGGACATAGGAGTCCGAGGCTGTGGGGACTGATATACACCCAGCAGCAGAAACCAGTCGGCAGGGGATTCCAGGTCCTCTGGCCATAGAAGCCCGGAGGCTCAGTCACAGAGAAGGGACCAGCGCCGCCATCCAGGAGCGGAGGCTAACAGAAGGCCCCAAGTCACCAGCCATACGGGTGAGCACCACACGCTATACTCAGGGACGTGGGCTACTTGTAACCGCTGACAGCAAGGTAGCCAGGAAGAGTGCAGATAAACGGGGAGGCCTACAACTCCACCTGGCCAGGGGAACTCCTGCTTGCTCGCAGACTGACCAGGCCCCTTATACTAGCCAGTACTCCCGGGAGGGTCTGCCTTGTACCATCAGTAAAGACCCTGAACTGCACCACACGTCTCTGTGATTCCTTGCCGCACCAGCACCATAAGTACTGGGACGCTCACACCATCACTCCCATCATCTCTCACATTAGCTGCCCTGAGGCAATACTCCTCCCGTGGGGAGTTATCCCATACTCGGCTGCGCAACCAACATCAGCCTCAGCGGTCGGCAGCGCAGCGGCGGTCCCCACTGACCGCAATCCACGGGTGGCGTAGTCGGACACTTATTACAACATTTAGACTGCCATTGGTTTGACCACCCTGGGCACGGACCGGGTCACCGCCATGGAGAACTACAACCCCCAGCGATCCGGCTCCGGGTATTCCCCCTGCACAGCAGCAGCAGCACAGGCCCAGGGGGCGCGTCAACTTTGGCGTAGTCGGCAGGATTTCGTGCCCGCAACCACCGGGTACTGCGTGCCTGAAAAAGAGACTTTTATACTTACCTGTGGTGAAGTTTCCCGCCGTCCGGAGTCGTTTCCCGCCATCCGGAGCCGATTCCCGCCATCAGACGCCATCTTGGACCGTTTCCCGCCGTCTTCTGCCTTCTTCCGCCATCCGCAGCTGCTTCCCGCCTTCGGACGCCTTCTTCGGGACGCCACACGGGAAGAAGAGGGGCGTGGACGCCGAAAGCGCGCGAGATCCGAAGCTCCGCCCCACGCTCTGACGCTGCGCAAGGTCCTGGAATGGAGGAAGAGCGACGTTGACGTCATCGGAGCGCGACGCCAGGTCCTCAACCCCGACAATCGACTGCAGAGCCGCGGCCTACGGAAGAAGAGCATCGCAAGGTAGGCTACAGTCCACTAGGAGGGAGGAGGATGCCGGATACCGAGGGGAGCTCCACTGCCACAGCCACCACCAGCGCAACCGCTGCAGCAGTCATGCCATTCACCATGCCCTATATCCCGGTGGCAACCTGGCTACCCCAGTACTCAGGGGAGTCACATACTCTAAATGACTTTAGAGAAAGACTGGATAGCCTCTTCCAGGTGTACCCCCTCACAGAAGAGCAAAAAGTGAGCATCCTTGTGGCCCAATTAATCGGGGCAGCCCAAAGGGAGGTAAAGTCCTGGCCACCTGGGAGGAAGAGGACTGTCATAGACATACTAACCCGGCTGAAAGACACATTTGACACCCGCACCTCAGCCGAAATAAAACTAAGATTTTATGGGTGCAAACAACGGGCACATGAGAGTATAAGAGACTATGCTCTAAACCTACAAGAGGCCCTGAGAGCCATTACGCAGGCAGACCCTGACAGCGTGGGAAATGAAGATAAGCTGTTGACTGAACAATTTATTGAGGGTCTACTGTGCAATGCCCACCGAACCCAGTTGCGGGCAATGGCCTTACAGGACCCTGACCTGGACTTTGCACAGTTCAAGGACAGAGCCATCCGGGTGCTCCGAGAACCGGCACCAGGTGGCGCTGTGACCCACAGGCGCCCTGCTATCACTTACCACCAGGAGACGGCGCCCTTGTCTGCAGGGCCTGTGGGAGCCGATGCGCAGGCTTTAAACAGTGACCCGGCTACAAACCTGCACCATCAGGTCCAAGAGCTGACTAAGAGGGTTGCCACGCTAACCAGAACTATGCAGTCTTTACAGGTCTCTTCTCCAGGAAAGATCCAGCTGGCCTCCGGACCGGAGGACGTCCCGTGGCGCCGACTGAGGAGGACCCCACCGGCCAGAGGAAGACCCAGCGACAGATACAACGAGGACGGACGACCCATCTGCCGCCGCTGCAATCAACCCGGACATGTGGCAAGGTACAGTCATTTAAACGGGCACAACCTGGGGTAGAGGGCCAACCCCCAGGCATAAGACCATCAGGCCCATCAAACTGGCGTGATAAATATGTAGGGGGACATCCAATCTTGCCTGTGGTACTGGATGGCATTCCTATGAGTGCCCTACTAGACACCGGGTCACAGGTCACCACCATCCCGTACGTGCTCTTCAAGCAGTACTGGAATGACTCGGACATAACCCGCTACCCAGATGACGACCTGAGTATCATCGCCAGCAATGGTCAGCCAGTGCCGCAGGTGGGATTCAAAGAGGTGACCATTAAGATCGGTAAAGTCGAACTGGCGGCACAAGGACTGATTATAGTGGACATAGACCGTCATGAGAGTCACCCTAGAATAACCTTGGGAACTAATGTGATTGAAAATTGTCTTGCAGAGGTGATTCTCATTTTACAGCAGGTTGCCAAGAACGCCAGTTCCGGCCAGCAGCGTGTGCTCCAAAAAGAGATCCGGGCACTGATGAAGCGGCAACAGGTGGAACTATCTGGTGGTGAGATAGGTAGCGTGAGAATGTGTGACCCGTTCCCTATTGCCAAAAAAAGTGAGATGATGATTTGGTGCCGGGCAGCTATTGGTCTAAGAGGTAGAGACTACCAAGCAATGGTAGAACCCGTCTACTCAGACAGTAGGCCCACCATTTTGACAGCACGGGGGGTGGTCGATGTACGCCATGGGAGGGTGCCCGTTCGCATCATAAATATCGGGGAGAGAGAAGTACACCTGCCCCGGTATGCCACGCTAGTCAAATTGTTCACCATAAACCAGAATTCTGTACAGGCCGTGGAACCCTTGCCTCCATCTCAACCAGAGGAAGGTAACGGCTCTAAGAAACCAATGGAGGACTGGTGTCAGCAACTGCATTTGGGTACTGACTCCACTCCCTCACACCAGAAACAGGGAGTCTATCGGGTGGTTCGAGAGTACGAGAGAGTGTTTAGTAAACACCCGCTAGTCTTCGGGCGAGTAAAGGGGGTAGAACACCACATCCCCACGGGAGACCATCCTCCCATAAAGGAGAGATACCGACCCGTACCCCCGGCACACTACCAACACGCCAAGGGGATGCTTAGAGACATGAAGGAGGCTGGGGTAATCAGGGACAGCTGTAGCCCCTGGGCAGCTCCACTAGTCTTAGTGAAAAAGAAAGACAACACCATGAGAATGTGTGTAGACTACAGGAAGGTCAACCGTATCAAACACAAAGATGCGTACCCGTTACCAAGGATAGAAGAGTCCTTAGCTGCATTAAAATCTGCTAACTTCTTCTCTACTTTGGATCTCACTAGCGGGTACTGGCAGGTTCCTGTAGCAGAGGCGGACCGGGAGAAGACCGCATTCACCACCCCGATGGTTCTCAGTGAATTTAACTGTATGCCGTTCGGGCTCTGCAACGCACCAGGAACCTTCCAACGGTTGATGGAATGCTGTCTGGGACACCGGAACTTCGAGACGGTCCTGTTATACCTGGACGATGTCATCGTCTATTCCAAGACCTACGAGGACCACCTGAAACACCTGGCGGAAGTGTTCGAAGCTCTGGCAAACTACGGCCTAAAGGTGAAACCCTCCAAGTGTCACCTCCTGAAACCAAAGGTGCAGTACCTGGGACACGTGGTGAGTGCTGACGGAGTGGCTCCCGACCCTGATAAGATCACTGTGATTAAGGACTGGCCAAGACCCTCCAGCATAAAGGAAGTGCGGCAGTTCCTCTGGTTGGTAGGCTACTACCGAAGATTCATTCCCGGTTTCACCAAAATGGCAGCCCCTATGCAGGACCTCCTGATAGGTCAATCTCGGAAAGCCAAAAACCAGAAGCCGCCCTTCAGGTGGGAAAAGCTGGAAGAGGAGTCCTTCTGCCAGCTGAAGATGGCCCTCACGGGGGATGAAATCCTGGCATATCCAGACTACAGCCAGCCCTTTATCCTCCACACGGACGCAAGCAACATCGGGCTAGAAGCCGTACTGTCCCAGATCCAGCAAGGGAAAGAACGGGTAATCGCTTACGCCAGCCGAACGCTACGGCCCACGGAGAGGAACCCTGAGAATTATAGCTCATTCAAGCTGGAGTTCCTGGCAGTAGTGTGGGCAGTGACCGAACGTTTCAAGCATTACCTTGCCTCCTCCAAATTCACCGTGTACACGGATAACAACCCGTTGACACACCTGGACACTGCAAGGCTCGGTGCCCTGGAACAGAGATGGATGGCCCGCCTGTCCAACTTTGAATTCACCATCAAATACCGGGCAGGACGCTCAAATGCCAACGCGGATGCCCTGTCTAGAATGCCGAACTTACCGGACGTAGGGGAAGATCCAGAAGATCTGGAAGAAGTTGAGCTCCCTGCGTTCCACCATCATGGGATTACCCTGTATTCCCACCGTGTGAAGGACAGGCGCTCCGTGACGTTCAATCCCTTGCCCCACTACAACTGGGCGGAGACGCAAGACAGTGATCCCGCAGTCCATTTGGTGAAGGAAATGCTGACCCAAGCCGATGCCTGTCTTGACCCAGACGCTCCGGAGGAGACCAAGCAACTGTGGAAGGAGAAAAGTAAGCTGTTCCTCTACAGGGAGAAGCTGTGCCGGAGAATGGTTAACTCTCGAACACATGAGTTGACCTGGCAGGTAGTGGTCCCAAGACGAGACGCAGCTATGGTTCTGGAGGCATACCACAACGGAGCAGGACACTTCGGATTGAAGAAGCTGGAGTTCTTGTTGCGTGAACGGTTCTACTGGGTAGGCATGAGAGGAGCCATCGAGAGGTGGTGCAGAGACTGTGGCCCGTGCCACCTGAGAAGAAAAGACCGTGCCAGCCAGAAGACTCCCCTGCAGCCCATCATCACCAGACAGCCACTGGAACTGGTAGCCCTGGACCATGTGAAACTGGCTCCAAGCAGATCTGGGTATGTCTACGCCCTCACAATCGTAGATCATTACTCCCGGTTCCTGGTGGTGGTCCCGGTCAAGGACTTAACGGCTCAAACAGCAGCTAGAGCCTTCCAGCAGCACTTCTGCCATCCACACGGGTACCCGGACCAAGTGTTGACAGACCAAGGACCAGCCTTCGAAGCGGAGGTCTTCCAGGAGTTCTGCAACCTGTATGGCTGCAAGAAGATAAGAACAACGCCCTATCACCCTCAAACCAATGGACTCTGCGAGAAGATGAACCAGGTGGTGATAGATCTGCTAAAAATATTGCCCCTGGAAGAACGCAGTCTGTGGCCTGAGAAACTGCCCGATCTGGTGGACCTGTATAACCACATCCCTGTAGGTTCCACCAACTGTACCCCGGCTTACCTAATGAAAGCAAGACCTGGTAAGCTGCCTATTGACCTGGATATGGGAGTCCTGACGCCTGAGGACACCTCGCCAGAGGCAGACTGGGATACAGAACGGCAGCAGCAGTATCGGAAAGTACAGGAGAGCGTCGAGCGAAGTCTGTCTCAAGCTAGAGAAAGGCAAGAGAAGGCTTATAACCAGTATGCTCCCGTTGTTCCCCTGGTACCTGGAGAGCAGGTCTTGAAGAGGAAGAGGCGGCTCCACAAGTTGGACGACCAGTGGGAGAAGGACCCGTACACCGTACTGCCATCAAGCCATGAGAACCCAAAAATCTGCGTAATCAGTAAGGATGGAGGAGAAACCACAGCCATTGTCTCCAGAGACCACCTGAAGAAGTGTCCCGAGCAGCTGCAAAGCCCTGAAGAAGATCAAGAAAACCCTCAACCCGCAGAGGAAAGGGAAGAAATGATCAGTACCGTACTCGGAGACTTCCCCCGGTCTTGGACACAAGTAAACGGCGCTGTCGTAGTACCCGTCCTCACCTTTCTCCAGCCAGCCCCGCAAGTGCCTACAGAGGAACCGGTAGAGCTGGAAGAGCAGCCGGCCCAAGAGGCAGAAGAGTCCACACCAGCAGTACAGGAGGATCAACCCTCTGCTATTAGTGAACCTACCGTGCCCCTAGTGAGCCAAAGAGTGCGCAGAAAGCTGCCCAGCTTGCCCATAACACCTCCTACACCCTGTAGTGCAGAACCAGTTAGTGAGCTCCGTAGGTCCACTAGAGTCACTAGAGGTCAGATGCCCGCTCGCTGGAGAATCTAAACCAATGCACTGTAAAGTTGACTGTTTATTGAAAAATGTTTATGGTTTATGTGTGTTGCCTGTTACTAATTATGTTTCTCAGTTACCCTGCAGATTTATTTGGACTAACAGGTTATGGACACTGGATAACCGGAACAGTTTTGTAGATAGTTGCACCTTGGTGCCTCTTGCGAAGACGGTCGCAGAAGAGAAAACCTGTCTGGCATGGCCTACTTGCGCCCCAAAGTAGTTAGTCTACCCTTGCAGCCACGCCCAAGGGCAACGCAAGGGGTTTGCTTTGGACAGGTCCCCTATTCTGTGCCAAGACTTCGCCTTGTTGGGTGACATGGACACCCCCCTTTGTTTCATAAACTTCACCTTGGGTGATATGGACACCCGGTCACGGAAACGCCGTGACCTCTACAGACTAAAGCTTCTTGTAAATATGTTGTCTTGTTATTGTTATACCTTGTATTTATGTTTCTTTAAAAATGTGTTTAGTCCCGGAGTACTAAAATTTACTAGGGGGGAATGTGACACCCCAGGGGTCTGGTTGCCACAGTAATAGAGATATTATGTCTGAGAGCAAGTGGGAGGTTTCTCTGGTCAGGAGCCCTAAACATGCAACACGGCCCACCCAGACCTGGGAGGGGAGGAATCTGCCCTTATAAACTGGGTCTGGGGCGGGATTAGAGCAGTCAGAGTGAAGCTGCAGACAGAGTCAGAGTCTGGAGAGGGAAAGTGAGAACAGGAGCTCTGTAGGAGCAGTAGCAGAAGTCTAGGGGTTGGAGCTGAGCAGAGTTCGCCCTGGACGAAGATACTAAAGCCGGACACAGGAGTCCGAGGCTGTGGGGACTGATATACACCCAGCAGCAGAAACCAGCCGGCAGGGGATTCCAGGTCCTCTGGCCATAGAAGCCCGGAGGCTCAGTCACAGAGAAGGGACCAGCGCCGCCATCCAGGAGCGGAGGCTAACAGAAGGCCCCAAGTCACCAGCCATACGGATGAGCACCACACGGTATACTCAGGGACGTGGGCTACTTGTAACCGCTGACAGCAAGGTAGCCAGGAAGAGTGCAGATAAACGGGGAGGCCTACAACTCCACCTGGCCAGGGGAACTCCTGCTTGCTCGCAGACTGACCAGGCCCCTTATACTAGCCAGTACTCCCGGGAGGGTCTGCCTTGTACCATCAGTAAAGACCCTGAACTGCACCACACGTCTCTGTGATTCCTTGCCGCACCAGCACCATAAGTACTGGGACGCTCACACCATCACTCCCATCATCTCTCACATTAGCTGCCCTGAGGCAATACTCCTCCCGTGGGGAGTTATCCCATACTCGGCTGCGCAACCAACATCAGCCTCAGCGGTCGGCAGCGCAGCGGCGGTCCCCACTGACCGCAATCCACGGGTGGCGTAGTCGGACACTTATTACAACATTTAGACTGCCATTGGTTTGACCACCCTGGGCACGGACCGGGTCACCGCCACGGAGAACTACAACCCCCAGCGATCCGGCTCCGGGTATTCCACCTGCACAGCAGCAGCAGCACAGGCCCAGGGGGCACGTCATGTACACTCCCGATTGGGTCTCCATCTGCTGGGTTGGCTGTAGTGGAAGAATTGTCAGTCCCCATTATACTACTTCTACTCTAGTGAAATTGTTGCCACTTTGTTGGTGTTAGGCCCCAATTTTTTTAAATGTGAACACTCCTGATTGGGTCTGCATCTGCTGGGTTGGCTGT
Source organism: Phyllobates terribilis (assembly GCF_046119375.1). NCBI lineage: Eukaryota > Metazoa > Chordata > Amphibia > Anura > Dendrobatidae > Phyllobates > Phyllobates terribilis. The sequence continues at coordinate 301,335,275 of NW_027362771.1, forward strand.
AGTGGAAGAAGTGTCAGTCCCCATTATATTACTTCTACTGTACTGAAATTGATGCCACTTTGGTGGTGTTAGCCCTAATTTTTTTTAAATGTGAAAAATCCTGATTGTGTCTCCATCAGCTGGGTTGGCTGTAGTGGAAGAGGTGTCGATCCCCATTATACTACTTCTACTCTAGTGAAATTGATGCCACTTTGTTGGTGTTAGGCCGTAATTTTTTTAAATGTGAGCACTCCTGATTGGGTCTCCATCTGCTGGGTTGGCTGTAGTGGAAGAAGTGTCGATCCTCATTATACTACTTCTACTCTAGTGAAATTGATGCCACTTTGTTGGTGAAAGGCCCTAATTTTTTTTAATGTGAACACTACTGATTGGGTTCTCATATGCTGGGTTGGCTGTAGTGGGAGAGTTGTCGGTCCCCATTATACTACTTCTACTCTAGTGAAATTGATGCCATTTCGGTGGTGTCGGGCCCTAATTTAGGGAAATGTGACCACTCCTGGTTGGGTCTCCATCTGCTGGCTTGGCTGCAATGGAAGAGTTGTTGCTCCCCATTATACTACTTCTATTCTAGTGAAATTGATGCCACGTTGGTGGTGTTAGGCCCTAATTTTTTTAAATGTGAACACTCTTGATTGGGTCTCCATCCGCTGGGATGGCTATAGTGGAAGAGGTTTTGGTCTCCATTACAATAGTTATATTCTAGTAAAATAATTTTTTTGGTGCAAATATTGTTCTCCACACAGGGGTACACAGACGTGATAAACTCAAAATAGTTTTTTTACTACTGTGGTATATAAAGCACGGTACATCTCAGCTTAAAATTCTTTGCTGCAAATATTGTTCTCCATACAATGAAAAAAAAAGGTTGGGCCTGAGCAGCTTCTTGACCCTCGCCCCCAGACATTAACCCCCAGGGATGTGGAGGTGATCCTGATGAGACACAGATACCTGAGGGTACTGTGCTGTCAGGGCAAGAAGAGGAGGAGGGTGACTCTCAGGTCGAGAAATGGGATAACACATTGGATAATGATGAGGTTGTAAATTCCACTTGATGTGAACCCAGAGGCACGCAGCTGAGTAGCTCATCTAAAGGGGTGGAGGAGTAAGACGAGGAGGTTACGTTGCGTCCTACAGCGCAGATATGGTGTGATGCAACCGCCACGAGCACTGCATCCTTAGCAATAAACCATGGCAGTGACCAACACCGGTGGCGGGTCTGCAGCTGGCAGAGGCGGCAAGGGTTGTCTATCCTAGGTCTTTTTTGACACTGTAAATGATGAGCCAACTCACGTCATCTGGCAACTTTGCAAGAAAAAACTCAGTAGAGGGAAAAAGTACAATAATTTGACTACTACATGCATGAATCTTCACATGCGCAATCAACATGCGTTACACTGGCAATCTCACTGCGATAAGATGCGGACCTCAATAACCATCATCCGTGCCATCATCCGAATCTGCTGCTCTTTCCTCCTCCTGTGTTACGGTTCCAAGTGTTGTCACGCAGGTCTCCGACCTCAGAACCTATGGTTGTATAAGACGAGAGAAGTCTTCCGGCACCACATTATCTGTCACTATCTGTAATTGCATCACCTTGTGCTGGACTCAGTCCGTATGCTCTAAAGATCCAAATGTTGGTGCAAAAAAGCCAAGTCCAAATGCATACATGAAGAGAAATAATAAAGGCAGCACTCACCAGATCTTTGTGAAACTAGTCCTTTATTGTAGAAAACGGGACATCATTGTGGTTGCCGTGCAGCGAGAGCCCCGAAGGGACGTGCGGGGGAGGGAGAAACAGAGAACAATGGCCATTTCACAACCGTCCGGTGCTTCTACGGGTGCAATGTGAGTATGATGTGTCACTACTTCCTTTTAAAGTATATTGTGCACGCAAATAGTTTCGGGTCCGGGGGGTGGAACCACTGTGCTACGGTCCAAGGAGGGACCCAGAGGGGGGTAACTAAGTATCAACCCGGACCGACCCTGGTCGTACGGCGGCTAATGACTCCGTGACCAGGGAGGGACCAAGCCGAGGGACCAGGTGCTACTCTGGGGACGGCCTTGTAAGGGAGCAGGTGACTCCCATGGTACAGATGGCAGGGACTGACCGGAATAGCAGGTAGGCACAGCAGGCAGGCTGGCGAGCAGAAGACTCCAAGTAGGCTATCAGGTAGACACGGCAAGTGACGGCAGGAGTCTCTAGGTGGGCTGGCAGGTGGTCACGGCAAGTGACGGCAAGAGTCTCTAGCTGGTCCCGGCAAGTGACGGCAGGAGTCTCTAGGTGGGCTGGCAGGTGGTCACGGCAAGTGACGGCAGGAGTCTCTAGGTGGTCACGGCAAGTGACGGCAGGAGCCTCCGGGAAGGCACAGCAGGTAACAAGCAGGTAACAGGCAGGTCACAGGCAAGTGCTCCCAGGTGAGCGGACTGGCAGGCATGGCAGGTAACAGGCAGGCAACAGGCAAGTGCTCCCAGGTGAGCGCGCTGGCAGGCACGGCAGGTAACAGACAGGTAGCAGGTAGTTAACAGGCAGGTAACAGGCTGGCGGGCAAGCCTGGTAGTCAGGCTAGCAGCAGGACCTGAGGGCTGAAGCAGAGGTAAGAAACACTGTGCAACAACTTTTGCTCGGGCACCTCCATTTTGGAGGAGGTGCCTTATATATGGGAGCACCCTCGGCTATTGGCCGGGGACTCCTTAGGACGGCGCGCACAGCCCCTTTAAGAGGGAGGGAGTGCGTGCACGCACGCCCTAAGCACAGTGCCCGGGGAGCTGCGCGCACTGACAGCAGGAAGAGGAGCACTGTTGAACGCAGAGTGGGAAGCGCGGGGAGCGAGGAGGTGAGTGGGACGGCGTCTCTGCCTGGCAAGGGGCAGAGAAGCTGATGCCACGCAAATGAATGGTTCAAATTCTAAAAACAATTAAAAACAATTTCCAGAAATGCTGAGTACCAATATGTTACATTTTACAGAAAGACAGACAAATTTAACTTCTCATTTAAGCCCAGCGGAACTTGGGCGTCAGAGTTCAATATCCACAAACGTCTCAATAACAATTGGTCTAATCGTTTTCCCAGTATAGAAAAAGTGACATGGACACAATATGACATAAACAACATAGTTTGTTCTACATGATATAAATTATTTTACCATGTGTGTGATTGCTCTAATTCTAATCACTTTCTCAACACAATGAAATCTACAAAAAGAGCAATGCCCGCATCTAAAATTACCAGATAGCGGATTTTTTTCCCCACCATATTTTTTCAAGTTTTGGAATTTTTTTACTGAGCCTATTGTGAATCAAGGTATCTCCCAAATTCTGACATCTTCTATAGAAAATAATCGGCTTCAAGGATGCTCTTTTTGTCAAGACTTTATCACTTTACAAGAGATGCCAATTCTTTCTTATAGCTTTATTAATGACTAGTGTTGAGCGAGCACTAAAATGCTCGGGTACTTGAAGCTCGGGCAGAGCTCACCGTGATACCCGGGTGCTCGACCCGATCAACGAGCCCAATGTTAGTCTGTGGGAGACCCGAGCATTTTTGCAGCGGAACCCCCGGCAGTCTGTAGAAAGCCTAAAAAGTGCCCAAAACGATAGTGACAGTGCTCAAATTACATGTGGACAGCATGGGGATCGCCCCAGGAAGCATTTCTGACCCCCAGGTCACTGCTGTCAACAACGTGGTCTTAGGTATTAAGCCACTTTTACAGGCTCACAATAAAACGTTCAAAAACGAAACTGAAAGTGCTTTCATGTGAAATATGTTAAGGAACTTCCTTTCCAGGGTAAAGACTTGTGTATAAGGTAAAATAAATAACCAAAAACAAAAATACTCCTCCACACCTTGGGCTATGTTCACAAGTAGCATTTTTTATGTGTTTTTGCACTTTTGTATTGATTTCAACCGTGACAAGTGCATTCCCCGGAAAATGTAATATTTTAACATTTTACAACCTTATCTGCCCATGTGCTGTGCGACACATGCATACAGTGCTGAAAAGACATGGTAACAGCATGGGGAAGACCCCTGGAAGCATCTCTGACACCCAGGTCACTGCCTAAAAGTGTGCCCATCCGAAGTGATTCTTGCCACATCAGACTTGCAAGTCCTTGTCCCAGGGCAGTGTTCAATTGTACCTCCCCCATTCCTTGCAATGCAAGAGCAAATATGCAACCTGCCACTCACTCACCCCCAGGCTGCAATACCATACTGTTAGCTTGTTTGCACTTGAAATTGGGCCTTTTAGGCATGTGGAGGCGGAATCTGGCTGAGTCATGGCTGAGTTCGCGGCCTTTTATGCATACTCAGTCCCCGGCCGCCCGGCGGCCGGGTGTCCACGCTTAGTCCCCAGCCGCCAGGGGGTGGCCGGGTGTCCATAAACGGTCCCAAGCCGCCCCTATTTGAAGGACAGCCTAACCTCAAACACGTGGACAAGTGAATGTGGCCAGGGATGGTCCATCTCACTGATGCCTTCACACTGAGTTAATATTGTGGAAGCCGGGACACAGTTGGACACTGGGATGCAACACGTCCTCCAGACAAAGAGGATTGCGGGTCCTGGGTCAATCAGGCTTCAACACAAAGTTCAGAAAGTAGACAGCAGCAGTGGTCGGCCTCCTACACAACGAGTAAATTATTTATTATCATGAGACCATACATCTCCATAGCTTCTGTTCCTTGGAACGCAAGCGCATGTATGTAGTAGCGGCTAGGCCTGAGGTGGTCAGCGTTTTGGTGCAAATCCTACCTCCTCCGAGGATTGCTGGATGTTTTCCTGCTACTATCCCAGTTCTATGACTCCCGTTAAAACAAAGCTTCAGGTGATGAATGATGGATGAGGTGGTGGCAAAGGAGAAAGAGCAGGAGGAACAGGGACCATTCACATCAATATCAGGCCAGTCAACCACACATGTCTTGTAGGATATGTTTCTGTACCAAAAGGAGCAGTTCGGCTACACAGTTATAGGGATTACAGTGAGTGCATTGCCTACCAAAAATTTTGAGGCACTCCAATGCCCCTTGGAAGTGACATGGAGGTCAAAGTGCCTTAACTAAACCTTTTTTTCCATTTATAGCAACTGGGTCTCCTGTACACTGTTGGCCTAAGCAGTGAATGGAAGGCTTTCCAAAAATTATGAGGAACTGCAAAGCCACTTGAAACAGACGTGGATTACAGCGTACTAAAAACCTTCTACCCATTATTGGGGAGTGGGTCTCCCTTTGTGTTCGCCTATGCATTGAAAAGCAAAAGCTGATTAAAATTAGGAGGAAATGCAATGCCCGTTGAAAGAGTCGTGGAGGTTAGAGTTAATTAAAAACAAAATTTCAATGCCCCTTGGAAGAGCTGTGGAGTTCAGAGTCGTTTAACAAGACGGTTTTAATGCTGCTTGGAGGAGCGGAGGAGGTCACAGTAGCTTAACAAGACAGTTTAATGCCCCTTGGAAAAGTGGTGGAGGTCGCAGTAGCTTAACAAGATGGTTTTAATGCCCCTTAGAAAAGTGATGTAGGTCGGAGTAGCTTAACAAGATGATTTTAATGCCTCTTGGAAGAGTGGTGGAGGTCGCAGAGGAATAAAAAGACCATATCAATGCCCTTTGAAAGAGTGGTGGAGGTCTCAGTAGCTTAACAAGACGGTTTTAATGCCCCTTGGAAGAGCGGTGGAGGTCGCAGTAGCTTAACAAGATGGTTTTAATGCTCCTTGGAAAAGTGGTGGAGGTCGCAGTAGCTTAACAAGATGCTTTTAATGCCCCTTGGAAAAGTGGTGGAGGTCGCAGTAGCTTAACAAGACGGTTTTAATGCCCCTTGAAAGAGCAGTGGAGGTCGCAGTAGCTTAACAAGACAGTTTAATGCCCCTTAGAAAAGTGGTGGAGTTCGCAGTAGCTTAACATGACGGTTTTAATTCCCCTTGGAAGAGCGGTGGAGGTCGCAGTAGCTTAACAAGACGGTTTTAATGCCCCTTGGAAAAGTGGTGGTGGTCGCAGTGGAATAAAATGACTATATCAATGCCCCTTGAAAGAGTGGAGGACGTCGCAGTAGCTTAACAAGACGGTTTTAATGCCCCTTGGAAGAGCGGTGGAGGTAGCAGTAGCTTAACAAGACAGTTTTAAGGCCCCTTGGAAAAATGGTGGAGGTCGCAGTAGCTTAAAAAGACGCGTTTAATGCCCCTTGGAAAAGTGGTGGAGGTCGCAGTAGCTTAACTAGACGGTTTTAATGCCCCTTGGAAGAGCGGTGGAGGTCGCAGTAGCTTAACAAAACGGTTTAATGCCCCTTAGAAAAGTGGTGGAGGTCGCAGTAGCTTAACAAGATGGTTTTACTGCCCCTTGGAAAAGTGGTGGAGATCGCAGTAGCTTAACATGACGGTTTTAATGCCCCTTGGAAAAGTGGTGGAGGTCGCAGTAGATTAACACTATGGTTTTAATGCCCCTTGAAAGAGTGGTGGAGATCGCAGTGGAATAAAAAAAAATATCAATGCCCCTTAAAAGATTGGTGGAGGTCGCAATAGCTTAACAAGACGGTTTTAATGCCCCTTGGAAGAGTGGTGGAGGTCGCAGTACCTTAAAAAGACAGCTTTAATGCCCCTTGGAAAAGTGGTGGAGGTTGCAGGAACTTAACAAGACGGTTTTAATGCCCTTTGGAAGAGAGGTGGAGGTCGCAGTAGCTTAACAAGATGTTTTTAATGCCTCTTGGAAGAGTGGTGGAGGTCGCAGTGGAATAAAAAGACAATATCAATGCCTCTAGGAAGAGTGGTGATGTTCGCAGTAGCTTAACAAGACAGTTTTAATGCCCCTTGGAAGAGCGGTGGACGTCGCAGTAGCTTAACAAGATGGTTTTAATGCCCCTTGGAAAAGTGGTGGAGGTCGCAGTAGCTTAACAAGACGGTTTTAATGCCCCTTGGTAGAGTGGTGGAGGTTGCAGTAGTTTAACAAGACGGTATTAATGCCCCTTGGAAGAGACGTGGAGGTCACAGTAGCTTAACAAGACAGTTTTCTTGCCCCTTACAAGAGCCATGCAGTACAGCATATTCAAAGCATTATTCCCATTATTGAGGATTTGGTCTCCCATAGTCTTTGCCTATGCCTTCCAAGTAAAAGCTGCCAAAAATTAGGAAGGAGGAACTGGCAATGCAGGCAACATGGACCACGGTCACCCTGGTGGCATCGTGGTGGTGGAGGCTGAGGATAAAGAGAAGAGCAAAAAACAGCCAAAATGAGGAAGCGTATACCCATGTGTGGGTGTGAAGCGGTGCATGAGAATACACCTCCCGAAATAACACAGTGGATTTGACTTTATGTTACTCTGCTGTCATTTGGTGGTGATGAGAAGTCTGGCCCAATCCAGCCCTTGTTCATTTTGATAAGGGTCAGCTTGTCAGCATTGTCAGTTGACAGCGTGTGCGCTTTTCAGTTACAATTCCCCCAGCGGCACTAAAAACACGCTCCGATAACACACTAGCGGCAGGGCAGGCCAGGACCTCCAAGGCGTACAGAGCTGTAACATACCTGGCGGCGTCCTTGCATAGTGGTCCATCTCCCACTGTGCAAGAGCGCGCACTTGATCTCCTGTCCAGAATATCTCTCTGGCTTCCCTCCATGCTGTCTGTTTGTGTCTGTTTCTGCTGCTTAAGGGCGGCGCCCGATCACTTCCTGCTTTTTGTACCTGCTGCAGGCACACCTCTTGTGCGTCCTCAGCCTATTGCTGTCTGTCACCTGGTATATAGCTCAGCTGCGCCCATCTATCCCTGCCTGAGCATAGTGTTTCTTTCAGTGTGTGCTTGCACTCTGAAGGTGCCAGGTCCTGTTCTGTGTTCTCTTGTCTGCCTATCCTGGAGGCTGTATTTCCAGGCCTGTCTGAACACGCTCCTAGCCTGTTCCTCCTGCCTTCTAGGGGCCGATTACCTAGACCTGTTCCTGTATCTTGTCTGACCTGTCTGAACACGCTCCTAGCCTGTTCCTCTCGCCTTCTAGGGGCTGATTACCTAGACCCGCTCCTGTATCTTGTCTGTCCTGTCTGAACACGCTCCTTGCCTGTTTGTCCTGCCTCTCTGGGGGCCGTATTCCCAGACCCGCTCCTGTATCCCGCTGCAGTGTCGGTCTCCTCCGTACACTCAGTTCCAGTCTGAACTCTCTCCTATCCTTTACCTGTTTTGCCTCTATGTCCGTTCCCTTCCTTTTTCTGCAGAGTCTGAACTCGTACCTAACTCCTGCTTGTTGTCTCTGTACTCCCGTTTGTGAGTTTGTGGTCCACTCGCTACTTCACTGCAAGTACCCTGTGGGTGTCTGGCTCTGCCTTTCCCTTCCTGTCTGTTCCGTGTGAACAGAGCCCTGTCCCCCCTACTCAGCCTAGCCTGCTCTGACTCCTTTGCTCACCGCTCCGGCGGTTCTAGCCTGCTCTGACTCCTTTGCTTACCGCTCCGGCGGTTCTAGCCTGCTCTGACTCCTTGCTCACTGCTCCGGCAGTCCTGTCCTGCCCTGCTTCTGCCCGCTGCTCCGGCAGTCCTGTCCTGCCCTGCTTCTGCCCGCTGCTCCGGCAGTCCTGTCCTGCCCTGCTTCTGCCCGCTGCTCCGGCAGTCCTGTCCTGCCCTGCTTCTGCCCGCTGCTCCGGCAGTCCTGTCCTGCCCTGCTTCTGCCCGCTGCTCCGGCAGTCCTGTCCTGCCCTGCTTGTGCTCGCTGCTCCTGCAGCCCCGTCCTGCTCTGTTCTTGCCCACCGCTTCGGGCGTTCCCTCTCTGCTGTGGTTGTCTACCGCATCTGCGGTTCTGTGACCCAGTCTGTACTGGGTCTTAACCTTTCTGTGCTCCAGCCCGTCCTTTCGGCCAGTACCTCCCTGCCTGCATACTCGCCTGTATCCACCCATCTGCATACCTGCCGTGTTTGCTTATATCCACCAGTCTGTGCCAGCCTAACCTGCCTGTTCCTGAGTCCCAGTGTGTACTGGGTCCTATCCCGCCTGTGTTCCTACCTGCTAGTGCCTCCCTGTCTGCACTCTAGCTGCGCTTGCCTTTACCCGCCTGCCTGCATACCAGTCGTGCCTGCCTATACCCTCCAGTCTGTGCGCCAGCCTAACCAGCCTGATCAAGTAATCCCTGTGTGGGTCAACCCCCGTGTCCGGAGTTTGACCTGGAGTAGCACCTGGTCCCTCTGCCCGGTTTCTCCCTGGTGCACTGGCGTCGTATGCCGTCGTGCCATCTTGGTCGGATCGGCCAGATACTTAGTCACGCCCCTCCAGGCACTCTCCGGTTCATGGTCCAGTGGAATCACTACAATCACACGCACACGCCGCTCAACCCGGGCGTGTGCATAACAGCATGCTCAGGCCATGGTTCCCGTTGAGCCCCACGGCCTTCGCTCTCTGAGAAGTTTTCCAGCGAATACATGCATTAAAATAAATAAATAAATATTTTTTTTTTCCTTTAGCTGAGTTCCAGGCGAATTACGCACCCGTCCAGATGGATCTATCTGCTCTCGTTCCCGCGGATCCACTACGTTATTATGGGGATCCTAGACAAAGTCGTGCATTTGTGGAGCAATGCATGCTACACTTCAAGTTCTACCCTCTATGTTTTCCCACCGATCGGGTTAAGGTGGCATTCATTATGTCTTACCTGGCGGGTGATGCCTTGGAATGGATCAACCCCCTATATGAAACACAGGATCCGATCCTCCTGGACCTAATGGCCTTCCTGGTGGCCTTTCTAATGGTCTTCGATGATCCTAACCCGGAGGCTCCTGCTGAAGCTTCACTTCCCAATATCCCGGAGCAGCCCCAATGGGTAATGTGTGTGGGTAGCGCAATAGTCCTCCAGCCCAATGAGACTGCTGCCCACCCAGAATCCTCACAGGGTGACTACGCTTTCCGGAATACTTCTCCCAACCTCAAGAGGCAGTCCAGACGTGCTAGACGTAGAGGCAAGCCGTCACGCCAGGGTCTGTCCTCCCTGAGACCTCCTGACCCCAACCTTGAAGTCCCTACTGAAGCTTCATCTCCCTGTATCCTGGAGAAGCCCCAACGGGTAATGTGCGTGGGTAGTGCACCAGTTCTCCTGCCCGAAGAGACTTCTGCCCATCCAGACTCCACACAGGAGAACTTCCTGCACCCGGCATCAGATGCTTCACCCACTTTAACCGGTGTGCATGTCCAAGGATGCTCCAAAGCTGTGGTTACCTCAGAGTCTGTGCACCTCTACTACCTGGCGGAGGACCCCCTGTTGCCTCCTGAATCCTCCGGGATACCACTCGATGACAAATGGAGAGAGAATTCTCTACACCCGGTACTCGATACTTTGTCCGCTTCGTCCTGTGAGCCTGACAATGGGTACCCCAAAGTGGTAGTTACCCCCGAGTCTCTACACCCCTCCGACCAGGCGGAGGACCTCCAGTTGTCTCCTGAACCCTTCGGGGTGCTACCTGGTAGCGAAAGGACAGAGACTCTCCTATACTCTGTACCTGATACCTCGCTCGCTTCGTCCAGTGAGTCCAACCTAGTGTACTCCGAAGCAGAGGTTACTCCCGAGTCTCTACACCCCTCCGACCAGGCGGAGGACCTCCAGTTGTCTCCTGAACCCTTCGGGGTGCTACCTGGTAGCGAAAGGACAGAGACTCTCCTATACTCTGTACCTGATACCTCGCTCGCTTCGTCCAGTGAGTCCAACCTAGTGTACTCTGAAGCAGTGGTTACTCCCGAGTCTCTACACTCCTCTGACCAGGCGGAAGACCTCCAGTTGTCTCCAGAACCCTTCGGGGTGCCACCTGGTGGTAAATGGACAGAGACTTTCCTATATCCTGGATCTGATACCTCGCTTGCTTCGTCCAGTGAGTCCGACCTAGTGTACTCTGAAGCAGAGGTTACCCGTGAGTCTCTACACCCCTCTGACCAGGCGGAGGACCGCCAGTTGTCTCCAGAACCCTTCGGGGTGCCACCTGGTGGAGAATGGACAGAGTCTTTCCTATACTCGGTACCCGATACCTCGCCTGCTTCGTCCAGTGAGTCCGACCTAGTGTACTCTGAAGCAGATGTTTTCTCTGAGCCTCTGCACTCTTCTGACCCGGCGGAGGACCTCCAGTTGTTTCCTGAATCCTCCGGGGTACCACCAGAAAACAAAGAGACAGTGACTTTTCCTCATTATGTACCTGATAACCCGTCTATTTCTTCCTGTGAGCTTGACAAGATGTACCTCGAAGCAGAGATTACCCCCAAGTCTCTGTCCCCCTCCAACCCGGTGGAGGACTTCCAGTTGTCTCCTGTACCCTCTGGGGTGCCACCTGAAAATATGTGGAGAGAGACTTCCCTGTGTGCTGTTCCTGGTACTCCACCCGTTTCGTCTGTTGCTAAGGGTGGCTGGATGGGAGGTAGCATCCTAGCTACCCAGAGGAGACCAGTTTTTCCGGTGGACAGTGAAGTGATCTCTTCGAAGTGAAGAATTGGCCCTCGAATTCCCTGCGGAAGATTCTGGCAGGCCTGAAGAAGAGGGGGCGTAAGGGGGGGGGTACTGTAACATACCTGGCGGCGTCCTTGCATAGTGGTCCATCTCCCACTGTGCAAGAGCGCGCACTTGATCTCCTGTCCAGAATATCTCTCTGGCTTCCCTCCATGCTGTCTGTTTGTGTCTGTTTCTGCTGCTTAAGGGCGGCGCCCGATCACTTCCTGCTTTTTGTACCTGCTGCAGGCACACCTCTTGTGCGTCCTCAGCCTATTGCTGTCTGTCACCTGGTATATAGCTCAGCTGCGCCCATCTATCCCTGCCTGAGCATAGTGTTTCTTTCAGTGTGTGCTTGCACTCTGAAGGTGCCAGGTCCTGTTCTGTGTTCTCTTGTCTGCCTATCCTGGAGGCTGTATTTCCAGGCCTGTCTGAACACGCTCCTAGCCTGTTCCTCCTGCCTTCTAGGGGCCGATTACCTAGACCTGTTCCTGTATCTTGTCTGACCTGTCTGAACACGCTCCTAGCCTGTTCCTCTCGCCTTCTAGGGGCTGATTACCTAGACCCGCTCCTGTATCTTGTCTGTCCTGTCTGAACACGCACCTTGCCTGTTTGTCCTGCCTCTCTGGGGGCCGTATTCCCAGACCCGCTCCTGTATCCCGCTGCAGTGTCGGTCTCCTCCGTACACTCAGTTCCAGTCTGAACTCTCTCCTATCCTTTACCTGTTTTGCCTCTATGTCCGTTCCCTTCCTTTTTCTGCAGAGTCTGAACTCGTACCTAACTCCTGCTTGTTGTCTCTGTACTCCCGTTTGTGAGTTTGTGGTCCACTCGCTACTTCACTGCAAGTACCCTGTGGGTGTCTGGCTCTGCCTTTCCCTTCCTGTCTGTTCCGTGTGAACAGAGCCCTGTCCCCCCTACTCAGCCTAGCCTGCTCTGACTCCTTTGCTCACCGCTCCGGCGGTTCTAGCCTGCTCTGACTCCTTTGCTTACCGCTCCGGCGGTTCTAGCCTGCTCTGACTCCTTGCTCACTGCTCCGGCAGTCCTGTCCTGCCCTGCTTCTGCCCGCTGCTCCGGCAGTCCTGTCCTGCCCTGCTTCTGCCCGCTGCTCCGGCAGTCCTGTCCTGCCCTGCTTCTGCCCGCTGCTCCGGCAGTCCTGTCCTGCCCTGCTTCTGCCCGCTGCTCCGGCAGTCCTGTCCTGCCCTGCTTCTGCCCGCTGCTCCGGCAGTCCTGTCCTGCCCTGCTTGTGCTCACTGCTCCTGCAGCCCCGTCCTGCTCTGTTCTTGCCCACCGCTTCGGGCGTTCCCTCTCTGCTGTGGTTGTCTACCGCATCTGCGGTTCTGTGACCCAGTCTGTACTGGGTCTTAACCTTTCTGTGCTCCAGCCCGTCCTTTCGGCCAGTACCTCCCTGCCTGCATACTCGCCTGTATCCACCCATCTGCATACCTGCCGTGTTTGCTTATATCCACCAGTCTGTGCCAGCCTAACCTGCCTGTTCCTGAGTCCCAGTGTGTACTGGGTCCTATCCCGCCTGTGTTCCTACCTGCTAGTGCCTCCCTGTCTGCACTCTAGCTGCGCTTGCCTTTACCCGCCTGCCTGCATACCAGTCGTGCCTGCCTATACCCTCCAGTCTGTGCGCCAGCCTAACCAGCCTGATCCAGTAATCCCTGTGTGGGTCAACCCCCGTGTCCGGAGTTTGACCTGGAGTAGCACCTGGTCCCTCTGCCCGGTTTCTCCCTGGTGCACTGGCGTCGTATGCCGTCGTGCCATCTTGGTCGGATCGGCCAGATACTTAGTCACGCCCCTCCAGGCACTCTCCGGTTCATGGTCCAGTGGAATCACTACAATCACACGCACACGCCGCTCAGCCCGGGCGTGTGCATAACAAGAGCTAGTTCATTCCAAGTGTCCAGCTTGGATACCCATTTATTAAAAGGCACAGAGTAATCACAGAGGACGCTGGTACGGTCGACAAGGTACTCCCTCATCGTCTTTTGAAACTTTCCACTCCTTGTGAGAGTACCCCGCGTCTCAGGGCTTGTAAGCTGGGCGGGTCTCTGAAAACTGTCCTAGAATGTGGACGGTGTTCTCCTGCCTCTGATGGATGGGAGTTGCGTCTCTCTCGCCTGTACGCCTTGGTTGGTCAACGAACTGTGACCTCTGCCGCTAGCGTGTTCAGATGGGAATTTTTTTAACAGTTCTGCAGCAAGGGTCTTCTAGTACTGCCACATTTTTGTAGACCTCTCCACCTCAGGAATAAGAGAGTGAAAGTTCTTATTGTAGCGGGGGTCTAAAAGTGTCACTAACCAGTAATGACTGTCACCCAACATTTTGACAACGCGAGGGTCACGGTTAAGGCAGCATAACATAAAGCCAGCCATGCGTGCCAGACTGGTAACGGGCAAGATTACCGTGTCCTCACCAAGATGACTACTGACCATGCTCTCCTCCACCTCCTCCCCCCTGTCTTCAGGCCACCCACGCTGAGCCAACGGTATGACACTTGTACAGGTACTACCATCTACAGCGCATGATACCAGCTCCTGTTCTTCCTCCTCCTCTCCCTCATTGTCCCCCAATGCACGTTGGGATGAGATGAGGCTGGGCTGTGTGTAATCGCCCCCTACGGCTACTTGATCCATCTCATCATACTCTGACTGCAATGCCTCCTCTATAATTCTCTGCAGAGAGCGTTGCAAAAGACAGACAAGTGGGATGCTGACACTAATGATGGTGTCATCGCCACTCACCATCTTGGTGGACTCCTCAAAGTTTGTCAGGATGGTACATATGTCAGACATCCAGGTCCACTCCTGAGGTCTTATGTGTGGAGTCTGACCTGAATATCGACAGCCTTGTTGCATCTGGTACTCCACAACTGCTCTCTTCTGCTCACAAATCCTTTGCAACATGTGGAGGGTAGAGTTCCAACGTGTGGGGACATCACACACCAGTCGGTGTGCCGGAAGCTGCAAACGCTGCTGCAACACAGCAAGGGCGGCGGAAGCTGTAGCCGACTTGCGAAAATGAGCTGACAGGCGGCGTACTTTGACGAGCAGATCTGGCAACTCGGGGTACGATTTAAGAAACCGCTGAACCACGAGGTTAAGCACATGAGCCAGACATGGTACGTGTGGATCTCACCTCGCCTCAGAGCCGCCACCAGGTTACAGCCATTGTCACACATGACCATACCGGGATGTAGGTTCAGCGGTCTCTGCCACAGATCTGCCTGCTCTTTCACAGCTGTCCACAACTCACAAGCAGTGTGAGGTTTATCACCTACGCTTATGAGTTTTTTAGCACAGCCTGTTGACACTTGGCTGAGGCAGTACTGCAGTGCTTCCAGCTTGTAACTGATATCTGAGATGGAGGCTGAACATGAGGAGGAGGATGATGCGCAGGAGCTGTACACTGTGGGGGCAACTCTGACTGACATATGGCCCGCAATTAGTGTTGAGCCACCCCCGTAGTGTTCGGGTTCGGTTCGGTTCGTCGAACACCGGGATGTTCGAGGAACTGTTCGTCGAACTGTTCGTCGAACACCTTAGAACACCGTCGAACACCGTTAAAACCAATGGCAGGCAAACAAAAACACATAGGAACACATAGAAAACACCTTCAAAGGTGTCCAAAAGCTGACAAACTGCTCAGAAGACGCTTTCTTTAAAAAAAACGGCCGGCAATTCAGCAGCGGCATACACCGGTACCCGACAATTTAGACATGAAGGAATAGAGCATCACACATAGATTAGATAGATAGAAACATGTCAGTCACATATATATGAAGTACAGTGACAGTGTTGCTTACTGTACTTGTCATTTAGTGTAAAGGATTTATTAAAAAATATAATAGTGTTTTCGTGCACCGTCTCTTTAAAAAAGCCGGCCGGCAATTCAGCAGCGGTACCCGACAATTTATAACAGACAGAATAGAGCTTCACACATAGATTAGATAGATAGAAACATGTCAGTCACATATATATGAAGTACTGTGACAGTGTTGCTTACTGTACTTGTCATTTACTGCAAAGAATTTATTAAAAAAAAATAATAGTGTTTTCATGCACCGTCTCTTTAAAAAAGCCGGCTGGCAATTCAGCATCTGTACCCGACAATTTAGAATAGAAGGAATAGAGAATCACACATAGATTAGATAGATAGAAACATGTCAGTCACATATATATGAAGTACAGTGACAGTGTTGCTCACTGTACTTGTCATTTAGTGTAAAGGATTTATTAAAAAATATAACAGTGTTTTCATGCACCGTCTCTTTAAAAAAGCCGGCCGGCAATTCAGCATCTGTACCCGACAATTTATAACAGACAGAATAGAGCTTCACACATAGATTAGATAGATAGAAACATGTCAGTCACATATATAATAAGTACAGTGACAGTGTTGGTTACTGTACTTGTCATTTAGTATTAAAATAAAGGATTTATTATTAAAAAAAATTGGCGTGGGGTTCCCCGTAATTTTAGTCTCTAGCGGAGGTTAAGCAGACAGCTGGGGCAGATGTTTGAAGCCTGGGAAGGGGGTAATACCCACGGAGCTTCCCAGGCTACTAATATCAGCCCCCAGCTGAATACCTAGCCTTTACCAGCTATTAAAATGGAGGACCCCCCCAAAAAAATGACGTGGGGTCCCCCCTAATTTAATAGCTAGCAAAGGCTAGGCAGACAGCTGGGGGCTGATATTAATAGCCCAGGAAGGGAGCCATGAATATTGGCCCCCTCCCAGGCTAGAAACACCAGCCGTCAGCCGCCCCAGAAATGGCGCATCCATAGGATGCGCCAATTCTGGCACTTAGCCTCGCTCTTCCACGCTGCCCTGGTGCGGTGGCAGGGGGTAATAGGGTTGGGGTTGATGTCAGCTTATAATGCCAGCTGACATCAAGCCCAGGTTAGTAATGGAGAGGCGTCTATAAGACACCCCCATTACTAACCCCATAGTCAAAGTTACAAAAAAAACACAAACACCCAGAATAAAGTCCTTTAATTGAAATAAAGACACAATTCTTTATTGTTCTAAATTAAACCATACTTACCATTACGCCCATTCCAGCTGAAGCCAACGATCTCCTGCAATAAAAGAAAAATAATAAAGCAACCTCATCCTTACCTTTCCATGGTTCCCAGGAAAGCTCCAGCTCTGCTACATCGAGATGACAGGCTGGACCGCAGCAGAACGCTGCCATCCAGCCTGTCATCCCGCAGACACTGAGAAGCGCAGGCATGCTTGCGCTCCTCAGTGTCTGACTGTGACGGCATCCAGATGAGCCGACAATGAACTCGGCTCACCTCATGTACGTCACTGACAGCGTGGGAAAATTCTCCTGCACTCAGCGCTTCAGCGTGAGAATTTTCCCACGCTGTCAGTGACGTGCATGAGGTGAGCCGAGTTCATTGGACATGACCTCGGCTCATCTGGATGCCGTCACAGCCAGACACTGAGTAGCGCAAGCAAGCCTGCGCTTCTCAGTGTCTGCGGGATGACAGGCTGGATGGCAGCGTTCTGCTGCGGTCCAGCCTGTCATCTCGATGTAGCAGAGCTGAAGCTGTCGTGGGAGCCATGGAAAGGTAAGGATGATGTTGCTTTATTATTTTACTTTTATTGCAGGAGATCATTGGCTTCAGCTGGAATGGGTGTGACGGTAAGTATGGTTTAATTTAGAACAATAAAGAATTGTGTGTTTATTTCAATTAAAGGACTTTTTTCTGGGTGTTTGTGTTTTTTTTAAATACTTTACTAGAAATTCATGGTGGTCATGTCTAATATTGGCGTGACCCCATGAATTTCGGGCTTAGGGCCAGCTGATAATGCCAAGCTGGCCTTAACCCCTTTATTACCCAGTGAGCCACCGCACCAGGGCCCTGGATGAGTTGGGTACAGCGCCAGAAGATGGCGCTTCTATGAACGCGCCATTTTCTGGGGCGGCTGCGGACTGCAATTTGCAGCGGGTGGGGCCCAGAAAGCTTGGGCCTCCCTGCGCTGCAGATTCCAGCCCCCAGCTGCCTAGTTGTACCTGGCTGGACACAAAAATAGGGCGAAGCTCCACGTATTTTTTTTTTAAATTCATGAAATTCATGGAATAATTAAGAAAAAAAGGGCTTCCCTATATTGTTGTGTCCGGCTAGGTACAAATAGGCAGCTGGTGGTTGGGAGCAGCCCGTTCCTGCCTGCTGTACCTGACTGGACACAAATATAGGGCGAAGCCCCACATGAATTTTTTTTTCATTATTTCATGAATTTCCTGAAATAATTTAAAAAAAAATTGACGTGGGGCTTCGCCCTATATTTGTGTCCAGTCAGGTACAGCAGGCAGGAACGGGCTGCCCCCAACCACCAGCTGCCTATTTGTACCTGGCCAGACACAACAATATAGGGAAGCCCTTTTTTAAAAAAATTATTTCATGAAATAATTAAAAAAAAATTGACGTGGGGCTTCGCACTATATTTGTGTCCAGCCAGGTACAGCAGGCAGGAACGGGCTGCCCCCAACCACCAGCTGCCTATTTGTACCTGGCCAGACACAACAATATAGGGAAGCCCTTTTTTAAAAAAATTATTTCATGAAATAATTTAAAAAAAATTGACGTGGGGCTTCGCACTATATTTGTGTCCAGCCAGGTACAGCAGGCAGGGACGGGCTGCCCCCAACCACCAGCTGCCTATTTGTACCTGGTTGGACACAACAATATAGGGAAGCCCTTTTTTTCTTAATTATTCCATGAATTTCATGAAATAATTTAAAAAAAAAATGCGTGGGGCTTCGCCCTATTTTTGTGCCCAGCCAGGTACAACTAGGCAGCTGGGAGCTTGAATCCGCAGCGCAGGGAGGCCCAAGCTTTCTGGGCCCCACCCGCTGCAAATTGCAGTCCGCAGCCGCCCCAGAAAATGGCGCGTTCATAGAAGCGCCATCTTCTGGCGCTGTACCCAACTCATCCAGGGCCCTGGTGCGGTGGCTCACTGGGTAATAAAGGGGTTAAGGCCAGCTTGACATTATCAGCTGGCCCTAAGCCCGAAATTCATGGGGTCACGCCAATATTAGACATGACCACCATGAATTTCTAGTAAAGTATTTAAAAAAACACAACACCCAGAATAAAGTCCTTTAATTGAAATAAACACACAATTCTTTATTGTTCTAAATTAAACCATACTTACCGTCACGCCCATTCCAGCTGAAGCCAATGTCTTCTGCAATAAAAGTAAAATAATTAAGCAACCTCATCCTTACCTTTCCATGGTTCCCATGACAGCTTCAGCTCTGCTACATCGAGATGACAGGCTGGACCGCAGCAGAACGCTGCCATCCAGCCTGTCATCCCGCGGACACTCAGAAGCGCAGGCATGCTTGCGGTCCTCAGTGTCTCGCTGTGACGGCATAAAGATGAGACAAGCTCATGTCCAATGTAGAGATGAGCGGTGTTCGACTAGAACTGTTCGCCAATCTCAAATTCGAGCTGTTTTGGGCGGTGTTCGAGTTGTTCCACGAACCCGAACGATTTGCAAAAAATTCGGCTGTTCGAGGTTATGTTCGATAACTGTTCGTGCACCAAAAGCGTGTCCTGCATGTCTGGCGCTATTTAGAGCACCAATCATGCAGGGATTGTCTGCCACTCACTGTAATGCCACAGCCATGGTGGTTGTGGCATTTCAGTGGTTGCCCAAATCGATGGGAACAGTGCTCACAGTGAAACATGAAAAGCCGGCAATTCAGCAGCGGCATACACCTGTACCCGACAATTTAGAACCGAAAGAATAGAGCTTCACACATAGATTAGATAGATATAAACATGTCAGCCACATATATACGAAGTACAGTGATAGTGTTGATTACTGTACTTGTCATTTAGCGTAAAGGATTTATCAAAAAAAATAATAGTGTTTTCATGCACCGTCTCTTTAAAAAAGCCGGCCGGCAATTCAGCAGCGGTACCCGACAATTTATAACAGACAGAATAGAGCTTCACACATAGATTAGATAGATAGAAACATGTCAGTCACATATATATGAAGTACAGTGATAGTGTTGGTTACTGTACTTGTCATTTAGTATTAAAATAAAGGATTTATTATTAAAAAAATTGGCGTGGGATTCCCCTTAATTTTAGGCTCTAGCGGAGGTTAAGCAGACGGCTGGGGCAGATGTTTGAAGCCTGGGAAGGGGGTAATACCCACGGAGCTTCCCAGGCTACTAATATCAGCCCCCAGCTGAATACATAGCCTTTACTAGCTATTAAAATGGGGGACACCCCAAAAAAAATGACGTGGGGTCCCCCCTAATTTAATAGCTAGCAAAGGCTAGGCAGACAGCTGGGGGCTGATATTAATAGCCCAGGAAGGGAGCCATGAATATTGGCCCCCTCCCAGGCTAGAAACACCAGCCGTCAGCCGCCCCAGAAATGGCGCATTCATAGGATGCGCCAATTCTGGCACTTAGCCTCGCTCTTCCACGCTGCCCTGGTGCGGTGGCAGGGGGTAATAGGGTTGGGGTTGATGTCAGCTTATAATGCCAGCTGACATCAAGCCCAGGTTAGTAATGGAGAGGCGTCTATAAGACACCCCCATTACTAACCCCATAGTCAAAGTTAAAAAAAACACAAACACCCAGAATAAAGTCCTTTAATTGAAATAAAGACACAATCCTTTATTGTTCTAAATTAAACCATACTTACTGTCACGCCCATTCCAGCTGAAGCCAACGATCTCCTGCAATAAAAGAAAAATAATAAAGCAACCTCATCCTTACCTTTCCATGGTTCCCACGACAGCTTCAGCTCTGCTACATCGAGATGACAGGCTGGACCGCAGCAGAACGCTGCCATCCAGCCTCTCATCCCGCAGACACTGAGAAGCGCAGGCTTGCTTGCGCTGCTCAGCGTCTCTCTGTGACGACATCCAGATGAGCCGAGTTCATGTCCAATGAACTCGGCTCACCTCATGCACGTCACTGACAGCGTGGGAAAATTCTCACGCTGAAGCGGTGAGTGCAGGAGAATTCTCCCACGCTGTCAGTGACGTGCATAAGGTGAGCTCATGTCCAATGAACTCAGCTCACCTCCTGCACTTCACTGACAGCGTGGGAGAATTCTCCTGCACTCAGCGCTTCAGCGTGAGAATTCTCCCACGCTGAAGCGCTGAGTGCAGGAGAATTTTCCCACGCTGTCAGTGACGTGCATAAGGTGAGCTCATGTCCAATGAACTCAGCTCACCTCCTGCACGTCACTGACAGCGTGGGAGAATTCTCCTGCACTCAGCGCTTCAGTGTGAGAATTCTCCCACGCTGAAGCGCTGAGTGCAGGAGAATTTTCCCACGCTGTCAGTGACGTGCATGAGGTGAGCCGAGTTCATTGGACATTAACTCGGCTCATCTGGATGCCCTCACAGAGAGACACTGTGGAGCGCAAGCAAGCCTGCGCTTCTCAGTGTCTGCGGGATGAGAGGCTGGATGGCAGCGTTCTGCTGCGGTCCAGCCTGTCATCTCGATGTAGCAGAGCTGAAGCTGTCATGGGAACCATGGAAAGGTAAGGATGATGTTGCTTTATTATTTTTCTTTTATTTCAGGAGATCGTTGGCTTCAGCTGGAATGGGCGTGATGGTAAGTATGGTTTAATTTAGAACAATAAAGAATTGTGTGTTTATTTCAATTAAAGGACTTTTTTCTGGGTGTTGTGTTTTTTTTAAATACTTTACTAGAAATTCATGGTGGTCATGTCTAATATTGGCGTGACCCCATGAATTTCGGGCTTAGGGCCAGCTGATAATGCCAAGCTGGCCCTAACCCCTTTATTACCCAGTGAGCCACCGCATCAGGGCCCTGGATGAGTTGGGTACAGCGCCAGAAGATGGCGCTTCTATGAACGCGCCATTTTCCGGGGTGGCTGCGGACTGCAATTTGCAGCGGGGGTGGCCCAGAAAGCTTGGGCCTCCCTGCGCTGCGGATTCCAGCCCCCAGCTGCCTAGTTGTACCTGGCTGGACACAAAAACAGGGCGAAGCCCCACGTCAATTTTCTTTAAATTATTTCATGAAATAATTAAGAAAAAAAGGGCTTCCTATATTGTTGTGTCCGGCCAGGTACAAATAGGCAGCTGGTGGTTGGGGGCAGCCCGTTCCTGCCTGCTGTACCTGGCTGGACACAAATATAGTGCGAAGCCCCACGTCAATTTTTTTTAAATTATTTCATGAATTTCCTGAAATAATTTAAAAAATTGAAGTGGGGCTTCGCACTATATTTGTGTCCAGCCAGGTACAGCAGGCAGGAGCGGGCTGCCCCCATCCACCAGCTGCCTATTTGTACCTGGCCGGACACAACAATATAGGGAAGCCCTTTTTTTCTTAATTATTTCATGAATTTCATGAAATAATTAAAAAAAATTGAAGTGGGGCTTCGCACTATATTTGTGTCCAGCCAGGTACAGCAGGCAGGAACGGGCTGCCCCCAACCACCAGCTGCCTATTTGTACCTGGCCGGACACAACAATATAGGGAAGGCCTTTTTTTCTTAATTATTTCATGAAATTCATGAAATAATTAAAAAAAAAGTACGTGGGGCTTCGCCCTATTTTTGTGTCCAGCCAGGTACAACTAGGCAGCTGGGGGCTGGAATCTGCAGCGCAGGGAGGCCCAAGCTTTCTGGGCCCCCCCCCGCTACAAATTGCAGTCCGCAGCCACCCCGGAAAATGGCGCGTTCATAGAAGCGCCATCTTCTGGCGCTGTACCCAACTCATCCAGGGCCCTGGTGCGGTGGCTCACTGGGTAATAAAGGGGTTAGGGCCAGCTTGGTATTATCAGCTGGCCCCAAGCCCAAAATTCATGGGGTCACGCCAGTATTAGACATGACCGCCATGAATTTCTAGTAAAGTATTTAAAAAAAACACAACACCCAGAATAAAGTCCTTTAATTGAAATAAAGACACAATTCTTTATTGTTCTAAATTAAACCATACTTACCATCACACCCATTCCAGCTGAAGCCAACGATCTCCTGCAATAAAAGAAAAATAATAAAGCAACCTCATCCTTACCTTTCCATGGTTCCCACGACAGCTTCAGCTCTGCTACATCGAGATGACAGGCTGGACCGCAGCAGAACGCTGCCATCCAGTCTGTCATCCCGCAGACACTGAGAAGCGCAGGCATGCTTGCGCTCCTCACTGTCTCGCTGTGACGGCATCCAGATGAGCCGAGGTCATGTCCAATGAACTCGGCTCACCTCATGCACGTCACTGACAGCGTGGGAAAATTCTCACGCTGAAGTGCTGAGTGCAGGAGAATTCTCCCACGCTGTCAGTGATGTGCATGAGGTGAGCTCATGTCCAATGAACTCAGCTCACCTCCTGCACGTCACTGACAGCGTGGGAAAATTCTCCTGCAATCAGCGCTTCAGCGTGAGAATTTTCCCACGCTGTCAGTGACGTGCATGAGGTGAGCCGAGTTCATTGGACATGAACTCGGCTCATCTGGATGTCGTCACAGAGAGACGCTGAGCAGCGCAAGCAAGCCTGCGCTTCTCAGTGTCTGCGGGATGACAGGCTGGATGGCGGCGTTCTGCTGCGGTCCAGCCTGTCATCTCGATGTAGCAGAGCTGAAGCTGTCGTGGGAACCATGGAAAGGTAAGGATGAGGTTGCTTTATTATTTTTCTTTTATTGCAGGAGATCGTTGGCTTCAGCTGGAATGGGCGTGATGGTAGGTATGGTTTAATTTAGAACAATAAAGGATTGTGTCTTTATTTCAATTAAAGGACTTTATTCTGGGTGTTTGTGTTTTTTTTAACTTTGACTATGGGGTTAGTAATGGGGGTGTCTTATAGACGCCTCTCCATTACTAACCTGGGCTTGATGTCAGCTGGCATTATAAGCTGACATCAACCCCAACCCTATTACCCCATGCCACCGCACCAGGGCAGCGTGGAAGAGCGAGGCTAAGTGCCAGAATTGGCGCATCCTATGAATGCGCCATTTCTGGGGCGGCTGACGGCTGGTGTTTCTAGCCTGGGAGGGGGCCAATATTCATGGCTCCCTTCCTGGGCTATTAATATCAGCCCCCAGCTGTCTGCCTAGCCTTTGCTAGCTATTAAATTAGGGGGGACCCCACGTCATTTTTTTTGGGGTGTCCCCCATTTTAATAGCTAGTAAAGGCTATGTATTCAGCTGGGGGCTGATATTAGTAGCCTGGGAAGCTCCGTGGGTATTACCCCCTTCCCAGGCTTCAAACATCTGCCCCAGCCGTCTGCTTAACTTCCGCTAGAGCCTAAAATTAAGGGGAATCCCACGCCAATTTTTTTAATAATAAATCCTTTATTTTAATACTAAATGACAAGTACAGTAACCAACACTATCACTGTACTTCATATATATGTGACTGACATGTTTCTATCTATCTAATCTATGTGTGATGCTCTATCTTTCTGTTCTAAATTGTCGGGTACCGCTGCTGAATTGCCGGCCGGCTTTTTTAAAGAGACAGTGCATGAAAACACTATTATTTTTTTAAATAAATCCTTTACACTAAATGACAAGTACAGTAAGCAACACTATCACTGTACTTATTATATATGTGACTGACATGTTTCTATCTATCTAATCTATGTGTGAAGCTCTATTCTTTCTGTTCTAAATTGTCGGGTACAGATGCTGAATTGCCGGCCGGCTTTTTTAAAGAGACGGTGCATGAAAACACTAATATTTTTTTTAATAAATCCTTTACACTAAATGACAAGTACAGTAACCAACACTGTCACTGTGCTTCTTATATGTGTGACTGACATGTTTCTATCTATCTAATCTATGTGTGATGCTCTATTCCTTCTTGTCTAAATTGTCGGGTACCGGTGTATGCCGCTGCTGAATTTGCCGGCCGGCTTTTTTAAACAGAGTGTCTTCTGAGCAGTTTGTCAGCTTTTGCACACCTTTGCAGGTGTTTTCTATGTGTTTCTATGTGTTTTTGTTTGCCTGCCATTGGTTTTAACGGTGTTCGACGGTGTTCTAAGGTGTTCCACGAACAGTTCGACGAACAGTTCCTCGAACATCCCGGTGTTCGACGAACCGAACCGAACCCGAACACTACGGGGGTGGCTCAACACTAGTCCAATGAACTCGGCGCACCTCATGCACGTCACTGACAGCGTGGGAGAATTCTCCTGCACTCAGCACTTCAGCGTGAAAATTCTCCCACGCTGTCAGTGACGTAGATGAGGTCAGCTGAGTTCATTGGACATGAATGAGCTCACCTCATGCACGTCACTGACAGCGTGGGAAAATTCTCACGCTGAAGCGCTGAGTGCAGGAGAATTTTCCCACGCTGTCAGTGACGTGCATGAGGTGAGCTCATTCATGTCCAATGATCTCTGCTCACCTCATGCACGTCACTGACAGCGTGGGAAAATTCTCCTGCACTCAGCGCTACAGCGTGAGAATTCTCCCACGCTGTCAGTGACGTGCATGAGGTGAGCTCATTCATGTCCAATGAACTCAGCTGACCTCATGCACGTCACTGACAGCGTGGGAGAATTCTCACGCTGTAGCGCTGAGTGCAGGAGAATTTTCCCACGCTGTCAGTGACGTGCATGAGGTGCGCCGAGTTCATTGGACATGAACTCGTCTCATCTTTATGCCGTCACAGCCAGACACTGCAGAGCGCAAGCATGCCTGCGCTTCTCAGTGTCTGCGGGATGACAGGCTGGATGGCAGCGTTCTGCTGCGGTCCAGCCTGTTATCTCGATGTAGCAGAGCTGAAGCTGTCGTGGGAACCATGGAAATGTAAGGATGAGGTTGCTTTATTATTTTTCTTTTATTGCAGGAGATCGTTGGCTTCAGCTGGAATGGGCGTGACGGTAAGTATGGTTTAATTTAGAACAATAAAGGAATGTGTCTTTATTTCAATTAAAGGACTTTATTCTGGGTGTTTGTGTTTTCTTTTAACTTTGACTATGGGGTTAGTAATGGGGGTGTCTTATAGACGCCTCTCCATTACTAACCTGGGCTTGATGTCAGCTGGCATTATAAGCTGACATCAACCCCAACCCTATTACCCCACTGCCACCGCTACAGGGCAGTGGGAAGAGCGAGGCTAAGTGCCAGAATTGGCGCATCCTATGGATGCGCCATTTCTGGGGCGGCTGACGGCTGGTGTTTCTAGCCTGGGAGGGGGCCAATATTCATGGTTCCCTTCCTGGGCTATTAATATCAGCCCCCAGCTGTCTGCCTAGCCTTTGCTAGCTATTAAATTAGGGGGGACCCCACGTCATTTTTTGGGGGGGGTCCTCCATTTTAATAGCTAGTAAAGGCTAGGTATTCAGCTGGGGGCTGATATTAGTAGCCTGGGAAGCTCCGTGGGTATTACCCCCTTCCCAGGCTTCAAACATCTGCCCCAGCTGTCTGCTTAACCTCCGCTAGAGACTAAAATTACGGGGAACCCCACGCCAATTTTTTTTAATAATAAATCCTTTATTTTAATACTAAATGACAAGTACAGTATCCAACACTGTCACTGTACTTATTATATATGTGACTGACATGTTTCTATCTATCTAATCTATGTGTGAAGCTCTATTCTGTCTGTTATAAATTGTCGGGTACAGATGCTGAATTGCCGGCCGGCTTTTTTAAAGAGACGGTGCATGAAAACACTATTATTTTTTTTAATAAATCCTTTGCAGTAAATGACAAGTACAGTAAGCAACACTGTCACAGTACTTCATATATATGTGACTGACATGTTTCTATCTATCTAATCTATGTGTGAAGCTCTATTCTGTCTGTTATAAATTGTCAGGTACCGCTGCTGAATTGCCGGCCGGCTTTTTTAAAGAGACGGTGCACGAAAACACTATTATATTTTTTAATAAATCCTTTACACTAAATGACAAGTACAGTAAGCAACACTGTCACTGTACTTCGTATATATGTGGCTGACATGTTTCTATCTATCTAATCTATGTGTGATTCTCTATTCCTTCTATTCTAAATTGTCGGGTACAGATGCTGAATTGCCGGCCGGCTTTTTTAAAGAGACGGTGCATGAAAACACTATTATTTTTTTTGATAAATCCTTTACACTAAATGACAAGTACAGTAAGCAACACTGTCACTGTGCTTCTTATATGTGTGACTGACATGTTTCTATCTATCTAATCTATGTGTGAAGCTCTATTCTTTCTGTTCTAAATTGTCGGGTACAGGTGTATGCCGCTGCTGAATTGCCGGCTTTTCATGTTTCACTGTTGGCACTGTTCCCATCGATTTGGGCAATCACTGTAATGCCACAACCACCATGGCTGTGGCATTACAGTGAGTGGCAGACAATCCCTGCATGATTGGTGCTCTAAATAGCGCCAGACATGCAGGACACGCTTTTGGTGCACGAACAGTTATCGAACAGCCGAATTTTTTGCAAATCGTTCGGGTTTGTCGAACACCACCCAAAACAGCTCAAATTTGAGATTGGCAAACTGTTCTAGTCGAACACCGCTCATCTCTACCCACAATCCTTGGTGTGGGGAGGATGTGTTCCATCCCAAGGTCTGACTGGGTCCCGGTGTTAGGCATCAGTCTTGTGCTGGATTTGAAATGGGTCCAGGACCTTCTGTGGTCTCCCATTTCTGTCCAGCCAGGGCAGATTCTGCTCAGCATCACCATCAGCCTCAATGCCTAGCTGATCCGCGAGCACTGTTTATCTCCCAGGTAGTTGTGCCTAGCAATGTTAAGCCTGGGTTGCAGAAGGAGACAGGGCTTGTGGAATCTAAGTCCAGGATTTACCTGAGCATGTCCGTGACCTGGCGGATCATGATTGGTGGGTTGGCACCCACCTGACCCGGTGACCTGGCACCGCCTGATTGGTCCACGGGTAACGTCACCAATGGTGCGTCGGTGGGCAGGGCTTAGTCTTTAAAAGGCCCGCCCACAAACATGGCGACGCGCTCAGATTATTTTGCAAGTGTTGCTGTTGTGTGGACGAGTGTATTCCACGTGCTCTCTAGCTGCTCTATCCGTGACCTGCCAATGCCAGAGTTAGCTCGGCTACTTATCACAGGTCACTCAGGCCGGCTTACATTTGCTTAGGCAGGTAGCTACGTCGTGCAGCCTGGCTCAGCCAAAGGGGTCGCCTAACACCTCGAGCAGCCTGCAGACACCCTGTCCACAGCTATCGCCTGTCAGCCACGTGGAGTAGTACCCTTCAGTCCGGTGGCACGCCAGCTGGAGGCACGTGTACCCGTCACATAGTCACACACGCATCTTAGCGCCAATCCCTACAGCGTAGCGCCTGTATCGAAGACAGGGATACTGCTTTCCCTCCGGTCGCACGTCTCCCTGCGGTTCTTGGAGATTGTGTGAACCGCTGAAACCCACTCCATGTGCATTAACTCGGAGTGGTTCTTCAGTTAAGTAGTTGCTATCCCGGTCACTCTTCTCCCGTGCAGTTATAGGAGATAGAGCGAACCGCTATACCCGTTCCTGTGTGCTGAAACACGGAAGGGTTTAACATTTCAGTTGGTTACTTTACTTTCCACCTGGAAAGTGTTCGGCAGCAGCCCTCCTGGCTGCATCGCGGACCCCGGGGTCGGTTGCGTTCCATTTTAATAAACTAGTCTGCAACCGCCCTCCTAACACCCGGCTTCCACTAAGTTTATCCAGTGTGCCGTCAGGGAGATGTACCGTCCCTGGCCATAAGCACTTGTCCACGTGTCCACTGTCAGGTGGACTCTCCCAGTAACTGCATTGTTGAGGGCACGGCAGATGTTTTGGAACACGTGCTTGTGTAGTGCGGGGATGGCACTCCGGGCAAAATAATGTCGGCTGGGGACCGAGTACCGAGGACCGGCCAGCGCCATAAGGTTGTGGAAGGATTCCGTTTCCACCAGCCTAAAAGGTAGCATTTCCAATGCAAGCAGTCGTGAAATGTGCAAATTTAGGACTGTGGCCTGTGGGGCTTTGGCTGCGAATTTGCAATTTCGTTCGAAGGTCAGGGATATGGACAATTGAACGCTGCGGTGGGACGTGGACGTGGACGTTGATGTTGTTTCTTGAGAAACTGCCATAACAAGTGAATACTGAGAGGAGGGAGCATCTTTGCATGCAGTATGGACAGGGGATTGCCTTGCACGCACAACAGGGGGTTCTCTTACATGCACAACAGCGGAAGAAGCAGTGGTGTCACCCACTGACACTGGTCGTGGACCCTGGGGTTTGCCCCACAAAGTCGGGTGCTTTGCTGACATGTGCCTGATCATACTGGTGGTGGTCAGGCTGGTAGTTTTGTCACTCCTGCTGATGCTGGCATGGCAGGTGGTACAAATGGCCTTTTTGGGGTTATTAGCAGAGTCTTTAAAAAAAATCCAGACTCTGGAAGACCTACCGCTTGTACTGGCAACGTCCCTCGTGTTGGTGTTTCGGGGAACTGTTGCCCGCCTTCTGTGTGCAGCCACCACACTGCTTCTTCCTGTTAGTTGGGGTACTCTGCCTCCCTCCCCCTGTATGCTGCTGGCCTCGCTCTGCGTGTCCTCTTGCCACATTGGGTCAGTTACTAGATCATCCACCACCTCCTCCTCTTCCACTTGTGCACCACGATCCTTCTCCTCATTTCGTGGCAATTATGTCTCGTCATCGTCCATCTCTTGTGACAAATTGCCAGCGTCGACTTCCTGTGGCCGTGTCTGTTCAAATATTTGGGCATAACTACATGGGATCTCCTCTTCCAACACTTCAAGCGGAGCAGGCGAGGGGCACAAATATGGAAATGGATCAGTGAACAGCTTTTCAGAGTGTCCAACTGTGGGATTAGTTGCTGTCTGACGACACTCGGCATGGTGGGAGGAAGGAGCATCAGGGTGAGGAGGAGTATGCGGTTGAGACTTACGGCTACTAAAACTTGACCGTGTGGAAGACAGACCGGAGGTGGTGGTGCCTAGGAAACTGGAAGTATTATCTGCTATTCAATTAATAACCTGTGCACACTGATCAGTTCGCAATACTGGTGTTGTAGTGTGCTTCCCTAGTAATTCGGTCAAGAAGTGGGAGCGAGAAGATGTGGCTGTTGGTTGTGGCACATTTTCACCTTGGCCACGGCCCCGTCTTCTACACGCACCATCACCAGAACGTCCAGTTCCACATCCCTTGCCACGCACCTTGCTCTTTGTAAATGAAGTAAAATAGCTTACACTCGCACTATCAATGGAAAAAGGGTAATAAAAAGGAGATTAGAACCGTGGAAGAGGAAAACCACAGTTCTATTTCTCTGGCCTACACCAGAATCTTTTAAACAGATATATTTGTGTCTGAACAGTCAGGGAGACACTATAATTGTTTTTTTTATGTAAAAAAGGCCAAAAGCTGGATAACACTGAGATTTGAACCGTGGAACTGCAAAACCAAACTTCTAGTTATCTGGCCTACCCCAGAATATTTTAAACAGATATATTTGTGTCTGAACAGTCAGGGAGACACTACTACTGTATTTTTTTATGTAAAAAAAGCCAAAAGCTGCATAATACTGAGATTTGAACCGTGGAACTGCAAAACCAAACTTCTAGTTATCTGGCCTACACCAGAATATTTTAAACATATATATTTGTGTCTGAACAGTCAGGGAGACACTATTACTGTTTTTTTTTATGTAAAAAAGGCCAAAAGCTGCATAATACAGAGATTTGAACCATGGAACTGCAAAACCAAACTTTTAGTTATCTGGCCTACACCAGAATGTTTTAAACAGATATATTTGTGTCTGAACAGTCAGGGAGAAACTATTACTGTTTTTTTTATGTAAAAAAGGCCAAAAGCTGCATAATACAGAGATTTGAACCGTGGAACTCCAAAGCCAAACTTCTAGTTATATGGCCTACACCAGAATATTTTAAACAGATATATATTTGTGTCTGAACAGTCAGGGAGACACTGTTACTGTTTTTTTATGTAAAAAAGGCCAAAAGCTGCATAATACAGAGATTTGAACCGTGGAACTCCAAAACCAAACTTCTAGTTATCTGGCCTACACCAGAATTTTTTAAACAGATATATTGGTGTCTGAACAGTCACAGACACACTCAATTTTATATATTTTTTTGGGGGGTGGTTAATAAGACGCGTATATGTACTGTCTGACTGAGGAAAAAAAAAATACAGTATTTAGATGAAAAAAAAAGGATTTTTCCTGGCCCCTGAGACCGGGGGATAAGTCTAGCAATTTTACTAGCAGGAGCATACATGACTAATGCACTGTTGGTTGGTACAACCACTGCATCTCCTATACCGCCTGCCTGCCTGCCTGATATCTGGGATGGATATTAGTCCTGAGAAGGACTGTTTGCTTGATTTGGCAGGCTTTAGAGATCCTATACTAACTATTTTGCAGTATAAATCTCTCCCTAGCTCTGCAGCACTGACCCTACACTGTCTGATCCGGAGCGACTGTATCCAAGATGGCGGCGCCCGGTTTTAAATACTCGAGGTGATGCTGTGCGGCCAGCCAATCACTGTAATGCCCACAAACAACATGGCTGCGGCATTACAGTGACTGGCTGGCAATCCCTGCATGTTCATTGGCTCTGTAAAGAGCGCCAAATGTGCAGGGCGGAGACCCGAGCTCCCGCCCGAATAACCCAGAAATGCTCGGTGCTCGCCGAACATCCCGAGTAGCGAGATGCTCGGGCAAGTACCGAGCAGTGTCGAGCATGCTCGCTCAACACTATTAATGACATTTGACATAGGATTAAATCTAAAATTGAAAATAAATTTCTGTTGTTTTCCAGGATATAGATTGTTCCGATTAGTTAACAGCTCTTTTTGATTTTTATTTTTAGCTTTTAGAAAAGGTTTCTTTTATCAGACCAGTCGGATAACACCTTCTTTTTAATCTATCAGTTAAATCGTCAGCTTGATCGATGAATTTATCATCAGAGTTACTTATTTTGCGTAGTATTGGCTGTAAGGCAGCGCACGTTAGGTATGTTGGGAGTGATAGCTGTCATCATGTAATAACATATTAGTGGCTGTTTCTTTTCTAAAGGATTCTGTAGCAATTACTCCCTTTTTATAGGAACATGTACATCTAAAAAGATTAGTTTGTTCTCTCCAAAAACGGAGGTGAATTTCATATTCTCTATATTATAATTATTTAGATGCGTGACAAACTCCTGCAATAATAATTGTGTACCTGGCCAAACCAAGAACACATCATCGACGTATCTATGGTAGGCTCTGATATATTTAAAGTATGGATTAGAATTATTGTAGATGTATGTTTCTTCAAAAACCACTGCAGGATACGGGTGTACAGGCTCTCCACATCAATCGATGCCAAATGCCAATCCTCCTGCCAATCCATGCCTTGGCAAATTTTTAAAAATTCTCCAGTATCCTTTAGAAGGGATATTAGTTAATAGGGGTTTCAATAACCAATCTAAATATTTAGATAATGTCACGCAAGGTGTGTGAAAGACTAAGTGCAACACAAAAGGAAGGGGGAAAGGGAGCCCAGACTCTAGGGAAAGGGGAGAGTGGAGATCTCCTAGGCTGATCTGATATCACACTCTCTCCACTAACATCCCTATATTGGTTCCTCACCAATTGCCACACGTGAATCTAAACCCTGTATTTCCCTAGCTCTTTGCCCTGGATAGGGAAGGAAAGAATGAACACTATTCGATCCGCACTAAAGATTAAAGACAACAAGGGAAACAAACACAGGGAAAAGTAGCTTAGTTTTTGCCAACTTCAGAGAGATAACGCCAAGCCTCCTCCTAGCACCACAGAGGAAGATAGCAGTGTGAGAGCTCTAAGCATTAACAAGGAAACATGTGAGTATCACTGGCCCCTTCCTGCTGCAAAGTGAAACTATTTAAACACCCAGGCCAGGGTATCAATTAGCAGGAAGAAGGTAGCCGCTGGGTCCAAGAGTGAAACAGCTAAGAAGGTGTCTGTAATGCCAAACAAAGAGTTCTGCAACCAACAGCAGGGCGACTGTATGTCACATCTGACACACCCGTGACAGTACCCCCTACCTTTCTAGTGGCCTCTTGACACTCAAGACCAGGTTTGTCAGGATAAGAGGTGCGAAATGAACAAACCAACGTGGGCGAGTTCACCTCTGATGCTGAAACCCGCATTCTCTCCTCTGGACTATAACCTTTCCAGTGCACCAAGTATTGTAGAGAACAATGTTGGAGACAAGAATCTACAATCCTTGAAATCTGAAACTCCAGATTACCATCAACCATTACTGGGGGCTGCAGTAGAGGTGAGGGCTCAAGAGGTTCCACATATTTCTTGAGTAAGGACCTATGGAAAACCTTGTGGACCTTAAGGGCGTGAGGAAGCTCAAGACAAAATGCTTCTGAGTTAATGACGGTGGTTATTTTATAGGGACCAATAAACCTAGGTCCCAACTTCCAAGAAGGAACTATCAATCTTATATTCCTAGTAGACAACCACACAAAGTCATTCACATTCAGGTCCTGACCTGGCAAGCGTTTTCTGTTTATACCTGTCTCCCATGATTTTTAAATTACTCAGAACACCCTGGCATACCGAGAATATCGATGAAGCAAAACATTCCTCCTCAAGAACTCTCGAATAGTGTTGAGCCACCCCCGTAGTGTTCGAGTTTGGTTCGGTTCGTCGAACACCCTTGTTTTCGCCGAACTGTTCGTCGAACTGTTTGTCGAACACCTTCGAACACCGTTAAAACCAATGGCAGGCAAACAAAAACACATAGAAACACATAGAAAACACCTTCAAAGGTGTCCAAAAGCTGACAAACTGCTCAGAAGACATTAATAACACATGGAAAAGTGACAAGTACATATAGTCATGCGAAAAGAAAAGAGGTGGAGGAGTAAAAGGAGGGGGAGACACAGATATAGGCATGTCATGCCCTTCTAAAATCCAAAAAGTGAGAAGCCGACACGGCCAGTCCGTTCCTGCCCGTGCCACCACCGTGTCGCCGGGTTTGTGCCAGAGCCGCGGTGGACCCTGACGGCAATCCCCCCTCTCCCAATACTGGTGCCTGTCCGCTGGTGGGTTGAGCGAGCCCCCTGTGGTGGAGGCAGGTCTATGCTTTTTAATTTAAATTGTCTCTCTAATTTGAATGAATACACTTTAAATCCTTTTACAAGGATCTATTGGAGGGCAAGTCTCATGCCAGCAGCCACGTAATTCCAGCTTCAGTAGCGTCCACTAAAGCTGCTTCAGTTAAAAAGCTTTTATAAGGATCGAGCTTGGCGGTCCACCGCAAGGCGTCCTACCGCCAGTCCCAGCCCCTATGCCTTGGGGTGCCTCTTGATGCTCTTCACTGAGTATCCCGGGGTCCCGAAGCATTTCCTTTGAAAAAATTAAGTGTCCAAACTACAGGTGGTGTAGCTTGCTTAACAGCTGGGATAATCCGCTGACTAGCAGACACTGCTTCTAGGCACAAAGTATTTCCTGGGCTAGATGCAGTTAAAAATTTGTAATTAGATACTCTCGTTGGATGCTGAGAAAGCATTCCATAGAGTCTCCTGGCACACCATATATTATTCTCTTAAAAAGCTTGGGGTAGGGGTCTAGGGGACTCTTTTATAGCCAAAATCACGGCCCTGTATCGCAATACGTCACCTAGGCTGAAGATGAATGGAACTGTAGCACCCCGAGGGCTTGGTTGCTACAGAGGTATTGCACCTCACCCAGAGGTGTGATATCTCACTGTCAGGTAAGGATGGAGTGTGGATCAGGACCCCGATACCTGCATGCATTACACCACATTGCCGTGGGGCAGGGCGACCAATATGCCTCTGAGATGGGCACAACAGTCCCTGTCCCTGGCTGAAGTGGGGGGAGGGAACACTGAGGAAGGGGAACCCTGTAGTGCAGGAGCAGGGAGGAAGCAGTTCCTGGGTGCATTGAGAAGGAAGTATAAAAGGTGGGCACCATCTTAGTTTAGTGCAGAGAAGTCTGAGCAGAAGTGACAGGGAGCAGGTGCTCTGCATGAGCTCTGCTCCTTAGGCGGGCCTAGTAACAGAGGCCCAGGCCTGGTAGAGGGAGAAGGAAGGAAGAGGAGCAGAGAAGGCTCCAGGAACGAGGAACGAAGGGATCCCAGGGGTGCGGACGGGCGAGTCGCCACCGCACGCCCGAATCCACCTGCGTGGAGGGGTCAGGCCAAAGGGGGAGACCGGTCCCCGAAACTAGTGGAGGTGGGAAACGACCCTCAGCTAGAAACTGGAGGCTGTGACATTTTATGTGGCGCAGCCCCTCGCTACACCCGCTAGGAAGGCACCACATAGGGTCAGGGAAACTGGCGCCAAGTTTACCAAGAGGAGGCCAGAGGCAGCCGGACAGAAGCGTTGGTAAGAAAGGCCAGACAAAGGACACACAAAGGGGGTCCTGTGAAGCGCTCCAAAGTTATCTGGGAGTTGTCTGAGCCCCTCACCTGGTAAGCACAGTACGACGTGGGCAGCCGTTACCTGCAGAAGTGGTCTGGATAATAAGAACTGTGAGTAAAGGCCTTGGACTGCATCACTGACTCCATGTCGCTACTGCTGCTGCCCTGCACCATCACCCCCATCCTCCGCATACACTGCCCTGAGGCTATACTCCTCCCGTGGGGAGTTATGCTACGCTCTGCTGCACCCACAACACCAGCCTCAGCGGTCTGCCCTGCAGCGGCGGTTCACTCTGACCGCAATCCACGGGTGGCGTAGTCGGACATTTAAACATCAAAACCACATAAATAGTTCCGCCACTGGTTTGACCGCCCTGAGCCACGGAACCGGGTCGCCGCCACGGAGACTACAACCACCAGCATCCACCAAAAAGGATCCGGCTCCGGGTGTCCCAAGGCCCAGGGGGCGCGTCAGAACATTTTCATCACCATTCATAATCACCAATGGGACAAGGCAGGGATGTCCTCTGTCCCCTCTCTTATACATCCTAGTGACGGAGCACCTGCTCTCATCAATTCGCCATAACCCCAATATTAGGTGGATTGAGGTGGGAGGCACCGAGTACAAGTGCTCTCTATTTGCTGATGATGTCCTAGTATATATCACTCAATCACATATATCCATCCATGCTGTTATGGCTGAAATAGATCACTTTGTTACATGGTCAAATTTTAAAATCAATGCAGCGAAGTCTGAGGCCCTCGATGTCTCCCTCCCCAAATCCATACAGGATTCCATCCAGTCCAACTTTCCCTTTGCCTGGCCCTCACAGGGTATCAAATACTTAGGAATTCCTATTCATAGAGACCTCTCCCGTCTATGTTATCTTAATTTTGGGCCCTTTATTGAACAACTCCATACAGACCACGGTTGGAAAGTTAGAACTGTAAGATTCACTATGCGAACCACTGGTGTTTTGTGGAAAAGCACATGTACACTGTGTTCCAAATTATTATGCAAAAAGTGTTTAGGAGTGATAAGGGAAGAATTTGTTTGTTTGTCAGTTAAACTCATTGATGGTGATGTGTGTCAGGGCTCTTTATATCACTGTAAGCAATTGCAGACTCCTGTGCTAATTAGTTTGGCAGGTGTGTCCAATGAAAGGCAAGACTACTTAAGAAGGCTATCCCACATTATTAAGTAGCCTACATTTTCTGCCAAAATGGGAAAGAAAAAGGATGTGTCGGCTGCTGAGAAGCAACAAATTGTGGAGTGTTTAGGTCAAGGCATGACTACAATCAACATTGTGCGATGATCAGGATGAAGTGTCTTGGCAATCAAGAAGTATGTAGCTGATTCACAGTACACATGTGTGCGTGCTGATAAGGGCAAATTGAGGACTCTTTCCTACAGGCAATTACGTCAGGTTAAAAGAGCAGCGTCAAAAAAGCCTTGTCATAGCAGCAGACAAGTTTTTGAAGCTGCTGGTGCCTCCAACGTCCCCCGAACAACAAGATGCAGGGTCCTTCAGAGGTTTGCAGCTGTGCGTACGCCATCCTGTCGACCTCCTCTATCCACTTCACAAAAGCAGAAACGGCTCCAGTGGGCGAAACATTACATGAAGACTGATTTCAAAACTGTTTTGTTCACGGATGAGTGCCGTGCAACGCTCGATGGTCCAGATGGATGGAGTGCAGGATGGCTGGTTGATGGACACCCCACGCAAACACGGCTACAGCGCCAACAAGGAGGAGGTTGAGTAATGTTTTGGGCTGGAATCATGGGGAGAGAGATTGTCGGCCCCTTTAGGATCCCTGAAGGGGTAAAGATGAACTCCATAATGTATGTGGAGTTTCTCAAACAGCACTTCCTGCCATGGTTCAAGAAGAAGAGCCGTGTGTTCCACAGCAAGATCATTTTTATGCATGATAATGCACCATCTCATGCTGCACTTAAAACATCTGCATCTCTGGCTGATATGGGCATAAAAGGGGACAAACTTATGGTGTGACCCCCATGCTCCCCTGACCTCTACCCCATTCAGAACCTCTAGAGCATCATCAAAAGGAGTGTCTATGATGGCGGGAGGCAGTTCACATCTAAGCAACAGCTCTGGGAGGGTATTCTGTCCTCATGCAAAACAATTGAAGCAGAAACCATCCAAAACCTGACAAATTCAATGGATGAGAGAGTTCAGAAGCTCCTTTCGAACAAGGGGTCCTATGTGCAAATGTAACATCACCTAGAATAAAGTTTTGAGTTGAAAACTGTTTGATTTCAGTTTCTAATAACCTGCTAATGCTTATAATTTCAAAAATGACCATTTTTTTTGTCTTTATTAAAATGAAAAGTTTGATCGAAGAGTGTGGGGGATCTAAGAGTGTGGCAACCCAGTACTCAGGATTACTTCGAATTCTGACAATCTGAGGGTCATGTTGCAGGTAGTGCAGCAAGAAGGCACTTATGTGTCTTGCGCATCTCGGATCCCCAAAATTATTTTCCGGGCTAGATGCAGCTAAAAATTATTATTAATTTTAAATCTGGTGGAGCTTAGTATAGATGGCCTAATAGAATCAGTACTACACACTGCTACAAAGCCCAAATTATTTTCCAGCCAAGATACAGATAAACATGATTAGTAATTTTAAATCTGGTGGAGCTTAGTATAGATGGCCTATTAGAATCAGTGCTGCACACTGCTACAAAGCCCAAATTATTTTCCAGCCAAGATACAGATAAACATGATTAGTAATTTGAAAGCTTAAAACGGTTGGTGAGGTGATTTTTAACCAATCATCAAGCTTTTACTCTCCCCAGGATGACACAGGGGTAGAAAAGTGGTTTCGGATCCATGATTTGTTCATCTTTATGAACGTGAGTCTGTCTACATTATCAGTGGACAGCCGCGTGCGCTTATCTGTCAGCACACCACCAGCAGCGCTGAACACACGTTCAGACAGAACGCTGGCTGCAGGGCATGACAAGATCTCCAAGGCGTAAGTGGCTAGCTCTGGCCATTTATCCAGATTGGAAGCCCAAAAAGAGCAAGGGTCCAGTGACACAGTCATGGCTTCAATGTTTATGTGATCAAGGTCTCCCTCATCTGATGAGTCTTCCATCAGTTAATCCTCCACTTCTTCCTGTGCTCCTGCACCTTCCTCACTAGTTTGGCTGCTATCATGCGCCCTGGTAAAACCATCTCCCCCACCCTCACATGCCTGCCGCCTTGGTGCTGCCGACCGTCTGGACCTTGCAGATGTTAGCCCTTCCGCATACGACTCCTCCTCCTCTACTTCCTCCACCTCCTCTTGTGCCACCACCTGACTCCGAATTCTGTTTAACATGTGCTCCAGCATGTAAATCACCGGAATAGTCATGCTGATAATGGCATCGTCAGCACTAAACATCTTCGTCGCCATTTCAAACTGTGCCGAAGGGTGCATAGGTCCCTGATCTGAGACCACTCCTCCAGCGTGATTTGCCCCACCTCTGGATCTCGTTGGCCCAGGCTATACGTCAGAACGTATTGCACCAGGGCTTGTCGGTGCTGCCACAGTCGCTGCAACATGTGCAGAGTTGAATTCCACCGGGTAGGCACATCGCATTTTAGCCGGTGAAGTGGCAGGCCCAACGACTTCTGTAGAGATGTAAGTCGCTGAGCTGCGGGATGCGAACGGCGGAAGTGAGCACACAGCGACCATGCCCTCTGCAGAAGGCCATCTAGTCCGGGATAGTGGGCTAAAAATTGCTGGACAACCAGGTTCAACACGTGAGCCATACAAGGGACGTGTATGACATTGCCCCGGCGAAGGACCGCACCCAGGTTTGCAGCATTGTCGCACACGGCCTTCCCTGGTTTCAGGTCCAGTGGAGACAACCATTCATGAAATTGGTTCTCCAGAGCTGACCACAACTCCTCAGCTGTGTGACTCACATTTCCCAGACATTTCAAAGTAAAAACCGCCTGATGACGTTGAGCCCTACTGCCAGCATAGTAAGGAGGTGTGCAGGATCCCTTCTGCGCAGTTTGAAAGCTTGTGGCATGACCAGACAGGCTTTGGGTGCAGGTGCAGGACCGAGAGGAGGTTGAGGAGGCAGAAGCAGTGGAGGAACTTTGAGATAAAGAGGATTGACGCACAACTCGTGGGGACGGCAAGACTTGGACAGCAGCCCCTTGTCCTGCTGTCACTATAGTTACCCAGTGCCCAGTCAGCGACATGTAACGCCCCTGTCCATGCCTACTCGTCCAAGTGTCTGTGGTGAAATGCACCCTGTCACACACAGAGTTTCTCAAAGAAGCGGTGATGTTGTGTGCGACATGCTGGTGGAGCGCAGGCACACCTTTCTTTGAGAAGTAGTGCCGACTGGGCATCTGGTACTGGGGCACTGCGACGGACATAAGGTCTTGAAAATCCTCTGTGCCCACCAGGCGGAAAGGCAGCATTTCTGTAGCCAAGAGCTTGCAGATGGTGAAATTCAACCTCTTAGCTTTCTCATGGCTAGGAGGAAATGGTCTTTTACTTGTCCACATTTGATGGACCGAGGGCTGGCTATTGTGCTTAGACGGGGTTGATAAGGGTGTCCCCGGCAAACTGCCGGTCTGTGAGGAAGATGCAGGCGGACATGTTAGGTTGCCTTGATCCAAAGGTGGTGCTATCGATGTCGGACAGCGCTCAACACCATCTTGTGTTACCACCTCCAAAGAAAATGATGACCTGCCAATCACGCTGGCTGTTGCGGGTAAAGAGGTGGCAGGTCTGCTTCCCAAAACAGGTGTGACTGCTGTCCCCCCAGTCACAGAGGATGAAGAGGCCGCAGATGCACAAGATATGGCAGACGGTAATTGGCCCGGCCGGCTAGGCCGCATTGTAGCACAGTGAGCTTCCCACTGCAACTTATGCTTCATAAAAAAAATTAATGTACTTAGTGCAAAGAGTGCATTATGTAGGTTTATAATAAACATTACTATTTATCTTATAACCATATCTGCATTGGACCTGGTCAATTCGGAACATATACACAATCCAAAACACAAAAGGAGAACAACCGAACAAAAATAGACCAAAAATAAACGGATACGTAAAAAACCTTTATTCAATCATGGTTTGGCCAAAGGTGGCACTACATAGAGAGGCACTCACATGAATCTGGTACATATAAATAAAGACAAGAGAATATCATATCCATATATGTATATCAGTGTAATAACTGGTCAAAAAGTGCATATACAGTCAAGCATAATGGTATATCCTGTATATCTAAAGTGCAAAGTGTATATTATAAATAGAAAAGTATATCTATATAGCTTTAAATAGTATAAATGTAAAAACCTTTAATAGGTCCACAATGTCATAGATAATGGAACAAAACTTTACCAGCACTAATAGGGGCAACACAGTAATGCATCATAATGTATTTGACCTTGTGGTCATATATAGTGATCCACTCCTATTCGCTGGCCACTCAAATAGAAATAACAAAATACCATGGGTAAAATTCCAACTACTAACTTGTCCAATAAAGCTCATACATAGATAACAGGGATTGTCTATAGCAAGCACATGTATATGTATATACTATACCAGTGCACGATGGCGCCTACCCCGACGCGCGTTTCGGTATCGCACCTTCGTCAGGGGGTGCGATACCGAAACGCGCGTCGGGGTAGGCGCCATCGTGCTCTGGTATAGTATATACATATACATGTGCTTGCTATAGACAATCCCTGTTATCTATGTATGAGCTTTATTGGACAAGTTAGTAGTTGGAATTTTACCCATGGTATTTTGTTATTTCTATTTGAGTGGCCAGCGAATAGGAGTGGATCACTATATATGACCACAAGGTCAAATACATTATGATGCATTACTGTGTTGCCCCTATTAGTGCTGGTAAAGTTTTGTTCCATTATCTATGACATTGTGGACCTATTAAAGGTTTTTACATTTATACTATTTAAAGCTATATAGATATACTTTTCTATTTATAATATACACTTTGCACTTTAGATATACAGGATATACCATTATGCTTGACTGTATATGCACTTTTTGACCAGTTATTACACTGATATACATATATGGATATGATATTCTCTTGTCTTTATTTATATGTACCAGATTCATGTGAGTGCCTCTCTATGTAGTGCCACCTTTGGCCAAACCATGATTGAATAAAGGTTTTTTACGTATCCGTTTATTTTTGGTCTATTTTTGTTCGGTTGTTCTCCTTTTGTGTTTTAACTTATGCTTCATGTCCATGTGCCGGTTCATGCATGAAGTACTCAAACTATGTATTTTTGGCCTCTACTTAGCTTTTGCTGACAAATGTTACAGATAACAGGAGTTGGGTCATCTTTATCGATCTGAAAAAATGCCCAGGCTATGCAAGGCTTAGCACCCATGCGACCTGAAGAGCCACCACGACTTGTGGTGAGAGGCAGAGTTGTGTTTGAGGATGCAGTTGTTGACGTGCTTCCAGTACTACGTCTCTGTCCAGGAAGGCGCAACCTGACCTCGTCATCACTAGCATTCTCCTCCACCTCCTCTGCTGACCTCATCTCTTGGCTGACTGTGGGTTGACAGTAAGTGGGATCTCCAACCTCATCATCATCACCCTGTGCGTTATCACACCCGTCATCCTCAGAGCCAACCTGTTCCTGCCCTGACAAAAAACTAAAGTTGTTGCTCCAATCAGGTATTTGAGTCTCATCATCGTCTTCCTCATTGTCTCCACCAACATGAGTTACAGTTTGGGAATGAGGGTCTACATTATGGTCAGAACCTTCAGCGTCTGGTCCTGGATCCGACTCATAAAGATTCTGGGCATCAGTGCAGATCATTTCCTCGTCTGGATTCACAGAAGCGCTGGAGCCGACCTATGATTCCCAGGCTATAGTATGAGTAAACAGCTCTGCAGACTCAACCATCTGTTCTACCTCATACTCAGACGGGCAGCTGGAGATTTGGGAGCTGTGAAGAAGCAAGTGCGATTGGGGTGACACCTTTGAGGACTGGAGTATTTGTGATGTTGAAGTTGATGTGGAGAAGAGTCCACTTAAAGGAGCACTTGATATCCGTTGAAGCACCTGCTGTTTTTGTGCCTCATCTGGAATTTGTAGCGATTGTCGTGGCCGTAAGAAAGGGATCTTATCACATTGTCCGCTAAAAGAAGTAGACATTTTAGTTTGGCTGGAAGATGGTCTTTCTTCTGCAGATGTTACTGTTGCTTTAACACCTACCCCACGGACACAACCTTTTTTCCCCTTCCCAACACGCCTATTCCCCTTTCCACCAGCAGCAGGCCTTTTTCCACTCATTTTGGTGGTTAACTAATTCACAAATCTGGAGTTGTTTGCACAAAAAAACAATGGATGGGAACCGAGCAGAGCTGAGTGGCCAAACTGTGGTATTAGGCCAAAACTATTGGCTGGGTTAGATGCAGAAAAAAATTATATTCAATTTGCAACCTGATGGAGGTCAGTATAGATGGACTAATAGACCAAGTTGCACACACTGCTAGAAGCCCAAATATTTTTTCAGAGCTAGATGCAGAAAAAATTATATTCAATTTGCAACCTGATGGAGGTCAGTATAGATGGACTAATAGACCAAGTTGCACACACTGCTAGAAGCCCAAATATTTTTTCAGAGCTAGATGCAGAAAAAAATTATATTCAATTTGCAACCTGATGGAGGTCAGTATAGATGGACTAATAGAACAAGTCCCACACACTGCTAGAAGCCCAAATATTTTTTCAGAGCTAGATGCAGAAAAAAATTATATTCAATTTGCAACCTGATGGAGGTCAGTATAGATGGACTAATAGACCAAGTCCCACACACTGCTAGAAGCCCAAATATTTTTTCAGAGCTAGATGCAGAAAAAAATTATTTTGAATTTGCAACCTGATGGAGGTCAGTATTGATGGACTAACAGAGAAAGTCCCACACACTGCTAGAAGCCCAAATATTTTTTCAGAGCTAGATGCAGAAAAAAATTATATTCAATTTGCAACCTGATGGAGGTCAGTATAGATGGACTAATAGAACAAGTCCCACACACTGCTAGAAGCCCAAATATTTTTTCAGAGCTAGATGCAGAAAAAAATTATATTCAATTTGCAACCTGATGGAGGTCAGTATAGATGGACTAATAGACCAAGTCCCACACACTGCTAGAAGCCCAAATATTTTTTCAGAGCTAGATGCAGAAAAAAATTATTTTGAATTTGCAACCTGATGGAGGTCAGTATAGATGGACTAACAGAGAAAGTCCCACACACTGCTAGAATCCCAAATATTTTTTCAGAGCTAGATGCAGAAAAAAATTATATTCAATTTGCAACCTGATGGAGGTCAGTATAGATGGACTAATAGAACAAGTTCCACACACTGCTAGAAGCCCAAATATTTTTTCAGAGCTAGATGAAGAAAAATATTATTTTTAATTTGCAACCTGATTGAGGTCAGTATAGATTGACTAATAGACCAAGTCCCACACACTGCTAGAAGCCCAAATATTTTTTCAGAGCTAGATGGAGAAAAAAAATATTTTTAATTTGCAACCTGATGGAGGTCAGTATAGATGGACTAATAGACCAAGTTCCACACACTGCTAGAAGCCCAAATATTTTTTCAGAGCTAGATGCAGAAAAAAATTAT
Source organism: Phyllobates terribilis (assembly GCF_046119375.1). Classification (NCBI taxonomy): domain Eukaryota; kingdom Metazoa; phylum Chordata; class Amphibia; order Anura; family Dendrobatidae; genus Phyllobates; species Phyllobates terribilis. The sequence goes on from NW_027362771.1 coordinate 301,378,711, forward strand.
ATTCAATTTGCAACCTGATGGAGGTCAGTATAGATGGACTAATAGAACAAGTCCCCCACACTGCTAGAAGCCCAAATATTTTTTCAGAGCTAGATGCAGATAAAAATTATTTTTAATTTGCAACCTGATGGAGGTCAGTATAGATGGATTAATAGACCAAGTCCCCACACTGCTAGAAGCCCAAATATTTTTTCAGAGCTAGATGCAGATAAAAATTATTTTTAATTTGCAACCTGATGGAGGTCAGTATAGATGGATTAATAGACCAAGTCCCACACACTGTTAGAAGCCCAAATATTTTTTCAGAGCTAGATGCAGAAAAAAATGATATTCAATTTGCAACCTTATGGAGGTCAGTATAGATGGACTAATAGAATGATGCTATGCCCAAAAGGTTTTACTTCACTAGGTGCAGTAAAAAAATTGGTATTCTATACACAGGTGGTGTAGCTTGCAACACAGATAGGCTACTCCACTGACTAACACACTCTGCAATAGGCCAAAAAGGATTAGCTTTGCTAGATTTAGCCAAATGCTGTGAAAAAACCTTGCACAGCACTGGCACAGACCTGCCTGGCAAAAACTGATAGGAACTGATGTAACTTAGTCCTAAAAAGGACTGCAATTACAATTAGTCTTTACTCCCAACCTATCTATTTAAGAGCACAGAACTGCCTGATAAAAGTCGTAGGAAATGCTGTAACCTAGTCCTTAAAAGGACTGCAATCACAACTCTTCCCTACTCCCAAGCTTTCTGTAGATTTGTGCGAAAATTGGCTTTAAATTAACAAGGTATAGCACACACAGCAACAGCAGTGCCGTCTAACACGCCGCTGCAGCAGTGAGAAAATGGTGGCGACGGGGAAAATGGCTGGGTCTTATAGGGCAAGGACATGTGACATACACTGCCAATGACACTTGCCCTTGCTTGTGTGAAAAAAAGCAGTTCGCTCCGTGTGTGCTCTGCTGATAGGCTGACAGATTCCACCTCCCCACTGTAAATGCGGGAAAGAGAAAAAAAAATGGAGATCTTCATTATTCCTGCAGAGATCCATCCCCTACCCCTCCCCCCGCCCCGCTGAACACTCAATCTGCGTATTAACATTAATTTTCAGCATTACTGAGAAAAAATCCAGTTATGATTTTGGTGCACGAACAGTTATCGAACATAACCTCGAACAGCCGAATTTTTTTCAAATTGTTCGTGTTCGCCGAACGGCTCGAACACCGCCCAAAACAGCTCGAATTTGAGATTGGCGAACAGTTCGAATCGAACAACGCTCATCTCTACTCTCGAAGCTCCTTCCCTACTAAAGGTACCAAACTATGGATGGTAACCGTATGCACCTAAGAACGGTGACCTGCCAGTGGATTCTTGACGATTATTAATGGCAAATTCTGCCAGCGGTAAGTAGGATGTCCAATCCTCCTGATTTTCGGAGACGAAACACCTGAGGTAGGTCTCCAAATTTGGATTGACGTGCTCGGTCTGTCCATTCGGCTAAGGGTGAAAGACAGAGGAAAAGGACAGCTGCACCCCCAGCCAAGAACAAAATGCCTTCCAGAACTTGGAAACAAACTGGGTCCCCCGATCCGACACCACATCGGAGGGAACCCTGTGAAGCTTCACAACCTCATTTATGAACACCTGAGCAAGTGTTTTGGCATTTGGAAGTGTAGGTAATGCGACGAAGTGAACCATTTTTGCTGAACCTGTCTACAACCACCAAAACCACCGTTTTGCCTGCAGAAACCGATAGGTCAGTAATAAAATCCATGGACAAGTGTGCCCATGGTCTACTAAGGATAGGTAGCGGAAGAAGAGTACCAGGTGGATGGATATACAATACCTTAGAACGAGCACAAATACTACAAGCAGATACATGTTAAATCACATCCCGATGCAACCCCGGCCACCAAAAACGACGAGAGAGGAGGTCCGCGGTTATCTTACCACCTGGATGACCACCAAGCACAGAGTTACGATGTTCCTTAATTACTTTGCGGCGCAGATTAGATGGTACAAATAACCTACCTGAGGCAGGGGCATCCACCTGAGCCTCCAACACCTCACCCTCCAGTTTAGGATATAATGCCGAAATGACTACCCCCTTCTGTAATATCAGGGCAGGGTTCTCATGATCACCGCCACCAGGGAAGCTCCAGGACAAAGCATCAGCCTTGACATTGTCAAAGTCTGGTCGAAAAGTGGCAACAAAATTGAACCTAGTAACAGGGCCCATCTGGCTTGCCTAGGGTTGAGATGTTTAGCTAACTGGAGATATGACAGGTTCTTATGGTCAGTAATAACAGTAATAGGATGGACAGCCCCCTCAACCAATGTTGCCATTCTTAGAATGCAAATTTGATCGCCAAAAGTTCCCTATTTACCCACGTCATAATTTCTCTCAGCAGAAGACAATTTTTTAGAAAAGAAGGCACATGGGCGCAATTTACCAGGGGACGGACCCTAAGACAACACAGTCCCAAACCCCCCATACAACACATTGACTTCCACAATAAAGGGTTGAGAAACATCGGGTTGACTTAGTATAGGTGCAGTGGCAAAATAATTCTTTAAAGAAGAAAAAACCTGGAGGGAGGCATCTGACCATTTAGAAAAATCAGACCCCTTCTTCATGTCAGTCATGTCAATAAGGGGTTTCACAATTACTGAATAATTTTGGATGAATTTCAGGTAAAAATTAGTAAAGCCCAGAAAACATTGTAGAGCGTTCAGGTTCTCGGGACAGTCCCAAACAGGGACTGCATGGATCTTCTCCAGATCCATCCGAAAACCCGAAAATGACAACAAGTACCCCAAAAACTGCACCTCCTGAATGGTGAAAACACATTTTTCTAGTTTGGCATAAAGTTTGTTATCCATTAATATCTGGAGCACCTGTTTAACATGCCCACGATGTGTCTCAAAATCAGGTGAGTAAATCAAAATATCGTCCAGATAGAACACCACAAACCTCCCCACCAAATGATGGAAAATATCATTTATGAAATGCTGGAATACAGCAAGTGCATTGGTCAAACCGAAAGGTATAACCAGACTCTCAAAATGCCCTTCAGGGGTATTGAACACTGTTTTCCATTCGTCCCCTTCTCCGATTCTAACCAGACTGTAGGCTCCCCTTAAATCCAACTTGGAGAATACCTTAGCTCCTATGATCTGGCTGAACAAAGCAGGAATCAGAGGAAGAGGGTATGGATCTCGGATGGTAATTTGATTTAATTCCCAGAAATCTAAACAGGGACATTGACCTCCATCTCTTTTCTTCACAAAGAAGAACCCTGTCGCCACAAGCGAAGATGTGTCCCTTCTCAATCCTTCATGGCTTGTTTCTCAGGGCCAGAAAGATTATACAGTCTGGACTTCGGTAGTTTAGCTCCGGTTGTCAGGTTAATAGGACAGTCATATGCACGATGAGGAGGTAAATCCTGACACCCCCTCTCTGAAAAAACGTCCTCAAAACCAGACAGGAAAGCAGGTAATATTTCCATAGAGACTGTAGCAAGGGAAATATCTAAACAGTTCTCATGGCAGTAATCTCCCCATTCAATAATCTCCCCAGCATGCCAATCTACTAATGGATTATGTTTCACCAGCCAGGGAAGACGCAAAACAATTGAGGTGGAAAGACTGTCCAGGACATAGCAAGGGATTATTTCACAATGAACCGACCCCACCCTCAGTTTTACATTTTGTGAAATCTGAGTAAATGCTTTCTGTGCAAGTGGCGATTGCGAAGATGGAAATAAGCTTAGCTAAAGTACAGCAAGCAAGACCATGAGTTTTCACAAACTCAGCACCAATCATACTGACTCTGGCTCCACTGTCAACAAACAGAAATTTTCTCGGTTTTGCTCTCTAGTACCACCTCTGCTGTCAAGACAAACCGGGAACTGCAGGTAGGCAACAAATGCACCCCTTGCTTATTCAACTGCAGACTACCAAGAGTTAATCGAGTCTCCTTTTGTATAGGAACTGAAGGACAGGTCCCAATAAAATGTCAATTTTTCCCACGAAAAAACACATATGCCTATTTTCTTGCGAATCTCCGGGCAAATGTATGATGTAAAGGCACCCCCTAACTGAATGGATTCCTCCACCTCCCCCAGTACTGGTTCACCGCTAGACCGCTCCCCTGGTAGCGGTACATAACCTCGACAAGAAGGTCACGGAAAAGATGGTCTCACCCGTCTACCCTGAAGGTGTCTATCAAGACGTATGGCCAATGACATGGCAGCTTCCAAGGACTGAGGGGTTTCGTATACTGCCAGGGGATCTTTCAACCTTTCAGGAAGACCCTCACAAAATTGGCTTCTAAGGGCTGAGTCATTCCATTTAGAATCCGTTGCCCATTTACAGAATTCAGAACTGTACGTCTCCACTGACCGATTCCCCTGCTGAAGGCGACATAGCCTAGACTCAGCCAAGGCGCCTTGGTCAGGGTCATCATAGATGAGGGTCAGTGCCACGAAAAACCCCTGTACAGATTGGAGACAAACCGAATCTTGCGGTAAAGAAAACACCCAGGACTGAGGATCTCCCTGCAGTAGAGAAATCATAATTCCTACTCATTGCTCCTCACTTCCGCAAGAGTAAGGGCGAAGTTTAAAATACAGTTTGCAGGCCTCCTTGAATACAAAAGAACTTGTTCCTACTCCTGAAAGCCTGTATGGGAGGGCAACCTTGGGTTCAGGCTGGACAGGCCTACCTGCAGAGATCCCCACATTGGTGTCCTGTAGCCGCTGATGCTGTTGCTGAACCTCACAGTGGAGGTCATTCACCTCCAGAGACAGACCGCGCAGCCGCTCTGTGAGCTCTGCAACTGAACCCATACCAAGGGAGAGAGAGAAAAAAAACATGCCCGAAAAAAAAACACAATTAAACCCAAGTTTTTTTGTTTTTTTTTCTAAATGTGCACAGCCGGTGATAATGTCATGCAAGGTGTGTGTAAGACTAAGTGCAACACAAAAGGGAAGGGGGAAAGGAAGCCCAGACTCTAGGAAAAGGGGGGAGTGGAGACCTCCTAGGTTGATCTGATATCACCCTGTCTCCACTAACGTCCCTATGTTATATAAATAATTTAAACACCCAGGCCAGGGTGTCAATTAGCAGGAAGGAGGTAGACACTGGGTCCTAGAGTGAAACAGCTAAGAAGGTGTCTGTAATGCCAAATGAAGAGCTCTTTTGTAACCTACTGCAGGGCGACTGTCTGTCACATGTGACACCCCCGTGACTGATAAGGACTCTGTTAAGGAGCCTATGCCGGAAATTATCGGGAGCCCAGGGGCCTCAGTTAGGCATTTATGTATCTTGGGGAGATAGTACCAGTGTGGTTTCTCAGGGTAACATAGTAACAATTTGTCTGCAAACTTTTTGGATAAGGTACCGTTCTTCACAAACCTACGTAAGAGTGTACGCAATTTATCCTTAGATTTCCTTAGATCGGGCAGCATGGTGGTTCAGTGGTTAGCACTGTAGCCTTGCAGTGCAGGGGTGTTTTTTTGGTTCAAATCCGACCAAGGACAACATCTGCAAGGAGTTTGTATGTTCTCCACGTGTTTGCGTGGGTTTCCCACCAAGTTCTCCGGTTTCCTCCCACATTCCAAAGATACACTGAAAGGAAATGTAGATTGTGAGCCCCAATGGGGACAGTGCCGATAATATCTGTAAATTGTCTGAAATGTAAAGTGCCACGGAATATGTTGGCGCTATATAAATAAAAAGATTATTTATTTTTTGTACTACAATCAGATAGCTGTTTCATTGATTCTGCTAAATACTGGGTCTTTTTGATAAGCACAATATTGCCACCCTTGTCCGCTTTGCAAATAATGGTGTTTTCCCATGATCTAATTTCTCTAATTTCATTTTTTCGCCTGAGTTCAAATTATCACATGGTTTGGTGTACAATAATGATTTAACATCAGATATCACCTTTTCTTGGAAAAGATCTATAAGATTGCCTGGGTTGACTGGTGATATATACATAGACCCTGTACCACCTGTAAATGGCATCACAGGGGTGACGGGAACACTGTATTTGTTTGTCGAAAACGGATCCTCCAGGCTGAGTAACAATTCAACATCTGACTGTGATACACGAACATGGGGCATGAAATTGAACCCAAACTCATTTGAGTTACTTGGAACATCTCCCAAAGCTGGAAGTGCATTTTGATGTTCTTTATTCACAAACAATTTGTGCAAGTGCATCTTTCGTGTTGTCTTAAACAAATCTATTCGGAAATCTGTAAGATCAAACGGTTCAGTGATACAGAAATTCAAACCCTTTTTTTTAACAAACTCAGATGATGTGGTAGAAGTGTCCGATCAGTTAGATTAATAATTTCATTCCTTGTGTCTCCTGAAGTTATCATTTCTTCCAGGACACCTGCTTGCGCTTCGTTCTGCCACTCCCTGCACCTTTGTTTTTCCAGCATCTTTCTCCACGTCTGATACGCTTGGAATGGGCTGGCAAGCTGACAATTTATCTGATAGATTAAAAAGAAGGGGTTATCCAACTGGTATGATAAAAGTCTTTCTAAAAGCTAAAAATAAAACTCAAAAAGAGCTTATTAACTAATCGGAACAATCTATATCCTGGAAAACAACAGAAATTTATTTTCAATTTTAGATTTAATCCTATGTCAAATGTCATTAATGAAGCTATAAGAAAGAATTGGCATCTCTTGGAAAGTGATAAAGACTTGACAGAAAGAGCATCCTTGAAGCCGATTATTTTCTATAGAAGATGTCAGAATTTGGGAGATTCCTTGATCCACAATAGGTTCAGTCAAAAAATTCCAAAACTTGAAAAAACCTGGTGGGAAAAAAATCCACTATCTGGTAATTTGAAATGCGGGCATTGCTCTTTTTGTAGATTTCATTATGTTGAGAAAGTGATTAGAATTGGAGCAATCACACACATGGTAAAATAATTTATATCATGTAGAACAAACTATGTTGTTGATGTCATATTGTGTCCATGTCACTTTTTCTATATTGGGAAAACGATTAGACCAATTGTTATTGAGACGTGAGGCTAAGTGGATATTGAACTCTGATGCCCAAGGTCCGCTGGGCTTAAATGAGAAGTTAGAGTTGTCTGTCTTTCTGTAAAATACTATGTAACTATGTTTTTATAATTTGAACCATTCGTTTGTGTGCACAAAATACTTTAAAAGGAAGTAGTGACACGTCATACTCACCTTGGACCCATAGAAGCACCGGAAGGTTGCTAAATGGCCGTCGTCCTCTGTTCCTCCCTACCCCGCATGTCTCTTCAGGGTTCTCGCTGCACGCCAACCTCAATGATGTCCCGTTTTCTACAATAAAGGACCAGTTTCATAAAGATCTGGTAAGTGCTGCCTTTATTATTTCTCTTCATGTATACCTATGGTTGTATACCCGCTCCAGTCAGGCTGAGTGAGGGCCCGTCAGCTGTAAAGGGAGTGGATATGCTTGCTGTGTTTGTTTCAACGAGCACAACACATCTTTCTCAATCCACCAGAACATCTCCGCCTGCACCTCACTCATGGTCCAGAAGTTTGTCCAGTTCACCGTACTTTGCCCTCTCTCAGCACTGCAGCCTGCCATCGGTCCCACAGTTGTGATCACGTAAAAGATTGTTTCCTCCCTCACATGACAAAGCTAAGAGGTTGAACTCCATCATCTCTGATCTGTTGGCCATGGAAATGGTGGTCTTAGGCCCTAATTTTTTTTAAATGTGAACACTACTGGTGGGTTCACCATCTGCTGGGTTGGCTGTAGTGGAAGAGGTGTCGATTCCCATTATAATAGTTATACTCTATTGAAATTAATTCTTTGGTGCAGATATTATTGTCACAGGGGTACACATGATAAAATATAAATTTGTTTTCTTTCTACCGTGGTATATAAAGCAGGGTATATTTAATCTTTTAATTCTTTGGTGCAGATATTGTTCTCCGCACAGGTGTACACAGACATGATAAACTCAAAATTGGTATATAAAGCAGACTACATCTCAGGTTAAAATTCTTTGGGGCAGATATTGTTCTCCACACAGGGGTATACAGACATGATAAACTCAAAATTGGTATATGAAGCAGCCTACATCTCAGGTTAAAATTCTTTGGGGCAGAGATTGTTCTCCACACAGTGGTACACAGACATGATAAACTCAAAATTAGTATATAAAGCAGACTACATCTCACATTAAAATTCTTTGGGGCAGATATTGTTCTCCACACAGGGGTACACAGACATGATAAACTCAAAATTGGCCCTCTCTCAGCACAGCAGCCAGCACTCAGTCTCAGAGTTGTGGTTATGTAAAAGATTGTTTCCTCCTACACATGACAAAGCTAAGAGATTGAACTCCACCATCTCCAATCTGTTGGCCACGGAAATGGTGGTATTCAGCCCTAATTTTTTGAAATGTAAACACTCCTGGTTAGGTCTCCATCTGCTGGGTTGGCTGTAGTGGAAGCGTTTTCGGTCCCCATTATACTAGTTTTACTCTAGTGACATTAATTCTTTGGTGCAAATATTGTTGTCACAGGGGTACACATGATATAATCGAAATTGGTTTTCTTACTACTGTGGCATACAGAGCAGGCTACATTTCCTCTTTTAATTCTTTGGTGCACATATTGTTCTCCATACAGGGGTACACATTAGTGATGAGCGAGCACTAAATGTGCTCAACTTAGTGGTTCTGCAGTTTCTCAAAACCCACCCAGATCTGCCAGAGCTGCTTGTGAAAGCATGCCATGTGTGTGCCCATTTCCGAAAATCAGCTACAGCTTCCGCCACCCTGGCAGTGCTTCAGCAGTGTTTGCAGCTTCCAGCTCACCGACTTGTGTGCGATGTGACCACATGTTGGAAATCAACATTACTGATGTTGGGAAGGATTGGTGAGCAGCAGAGGGCAGTTTTTGAGTACCAGCTTTAACACTCACTTTGTAATTCAGGTCAGCCTTTGCACATAAGAGCTGATGAGTGGGCATGGATGTTTGACATCTGTGCTGTCCTCCAAAACTTTGAGGACTCCACCAAGATGGTGAGCTGCGATGAAGCCATAATTAGCATCACCATCCTGCTTCTCTGTCTTCTGAAATGCTTGCTGCTCACAATTAATTAGGAGGCATTGCAGGCGGTGCAAGGAACTATACAGGATGATGCTACACAGCCCTGCCTTATCTCATCTCAATGCGGATTGGGTGAAAATGAGGAGGAGGAGTAGAACATGGACTGTCGTCCTCTTGATGAGGACAGGGAAGTCTTGGCTGTCTTGGAAGTCTTGATACCCCTTTTATATCAAGAGGATAACAACTTTGACGGGAGTGCTTCCTTAACTCTTCAGGCATGTTAGTAAGTTGCATCTCTATTAATAAGTTTTTCAACTCTAAGTTTTAACCATAGAGACCATAACTTACATATACTATATACACTGCTCAAAAAAATAAAGGGAACACTTAAACAACAGAAAATAACTCCAAGCAAATCAAACTTCTGTGAAATCAAACTGTCCACTTAGGAAGCAACACTGATTGACAATCAATTTCACATGCTGTTGTTCAAATGGAATAGACAATAGATGGAAATTATTGGCAATTATCAAGACGCACTCAATAAAGGAGTGGTTCTGCAGGTTGGGACAACAGACCACATCTCAGTACCAATGCTTTCTGGCTGATGTTTTGGTCACTTTTGAATGTTGGTTGTGCTTTCACACTCGTGGTAGCATGAGACGGACTCTACAACCCACAGAAGTTGCTCAGATAGTGCAGCTCATCCAGGATGGCACATCAATGCTTGCTGTGGCAAGCAGGTTTGCTGTGTCTGTCAACGTAGTGTCCAGAGGCTGATGAATTGGCTGATGCTTTAGTTCAGGTCTGGGAGGAGATCCCACAGCAGACACAGCAGACCATCTGCAACCTCATCACGAGCATTCCCAGACATTGTAGGGAGGTCATACAGGGACGTGGAGGCCACACACAATACTGAGCCTCATTTTGACTTGGTGGCTACTTTGAAGAACCTAGAATATAAGACATATTTTCAGTTGTTTCACACTTTTTTGTTAAGTATATAATTACACATGTGTTACTTCATAGTTTTGATGCCTTCAGTGTGAATGTACAATTTTCATAGTCATGAAAATACCGAAAAATCTATAAATGAGGTGTGTCCAAACTTTTGGTCTGTACTGTATATATATGTGCCTCTCACAAAATTAGAATATCATCAAAAAGTTAATTTATTTCAGCTCTTCAATACAAATCTCATATATAGAGTCATTACAAACACAGTGATCTATTTAAAGTGTTTATTACTGTTAATGTTGATAATTTGTCTTATTATATATTATAATATTATAGAAGGTCAGAAAACCAGCAAACATTCATATGACCATATAGAAACACAGATATGAAAGGCCACAGAAAAGGTCACACATTACTTTCCTATGCAAAGCACTATTTGAAGGTACCTTCCCAAGTGCCTAGAAGTGCCACAATAAGACTTTGGGCCCAATTCATTGGGACTCGTATTGTGTGTGTCAGTCTTATTGAGCGGGACCACTAAAGTTAGATGTGCCCAATACATTAAAAGGTGCATGTCACTTAATATAATAGGCTTATGTGGCGCCCTGCTGCGCATGGTGCCACAGAACCCAGAAGGGTGCACGGACGGATTTCTCCACAAGAGGCCCTCACTACATACAAACACCTCCACCTTCCACCTCATACCAGCAGAGGGAGCCCGTTAGGGATATATAAAGGGAAGGTGGAGCTAGGCCGCTCAGGATAGTTTGAGATTAGTTAGGGTGAAGTTTGTGCCCAGGCAGAGTGAGAGCAGCACGTAGGCTGCTGTGTGAGGCAAGCTAGGCCTCCAGCCGCCCTGAAGCCTAGTGAGGGCCCCGAGCATGGCCGAAGGCGAGAGGAAGGAAGGAGTGATCAAGGGAGCAGAGGAGCAAAACAAGCTCACCCCGATATATACACCGGACACTGGGTCCGAGCCTACAGGGACCCTTTATACCCAGTAGGGATATCCGGAATCCCAGGAGGACTACAAGTCCCTGGCAAAACTGAAGCTAAACACATACATGACCAGGAACCACGAAGGCCCCGACGTCCAGGGAAAGTGGTTACCAACTGGAGGTCCTACTTCAGAGCAACAGGTGGAGTAGAAAAAGCAAGACACATAAGCTAGGCCCAGTTGCAGGCTGGCCAGGAGCTTACACAAAGGCAGACGCGGATCAGGAGGCCTTATACCCGCTCCCTGGGGAGAAATCCAAAAGTGCGCCCTTTATCTAGAGTACCCTGGATCATATCTACCAACTGTACCATTAAAGGTAACAAAGCAAAACCCCCTGTCTCTGTCTGTTACTCCTGCTGCGTTCTCTACCTGCACAACAACGCCCAGCACACCCACCATCTATCTATCTACACTGCCCTGAGGCCCGCTCCACCTGTGGGGAGCTGTACCATCTTTAGCTGCCTTGTCACCTGCCTCAGAGGACTGCTGCAGCGCTGGTGACCTTCACCAGACACCACAGGTGGCGTCACAAATTTCTCTGAACTTTGTTAGTAATCGCTACCCCTTTTGTGCACTTTCCGCCCTGGGCCAGCCACCGTGATATATATATATACTGTCCCCCAAACAGTAAGGCCCCCGGGGGCACGACACTTACATTATAACTGCCTTTTGACTCTGCTAAAATGTACTCCATTCAAAGACCGGAGAACATTCCTGGTGAAATTTATGCCACAGCAATGGCGGAAATTGTGATGAATATGATGGGCAGGCTTAGTCACATCCATCCAATTTGGCAAAGCTTGCTTAGGCTAGTTTAAAAACGTCAAAAGTCACAAAAATTTAGCAACTTAGATGTTTAATGCCAGAAAACTGGAGAAAATACATTAAAACATTTATTCAATCAATTGAGCAATCAGATGATGAATAAATATCTCTACTTTAGGAAATGTTCATACAAAGATTTGTTGGAAATGTTTCTGAACTGTCACAGTCATCTGAACAGGGCTTTCAGAAATTCATGCACATGCTGCAGAAGTTAGAATATTATACAGTGTTTATATTGGCCAGTAGTGTTCCAGGTGTATAAATGGTACTTAAAAAATGGAGCACAAAATCTTGATATCTCCCATTTAGACTCCTAGTGTGACTAGGAGATATTTTTTGCAGCTTTACTCAACTTTGAAACACTTGACCTAAAATGATCAAAATCATTTCTTCACACACATGACACTCATTGTTTGTAACGAACTGACATTTTTGGAGTTTTAAATAATATAGAATATATGTAAATGCATACATCTTCTTATAGCTTTGAATGAACACCTTCAGGCTGTTCTGGAAATAGAAATCCCAATCACTGGAATACAAAGTATAATCCACAATATCGTGTGGATAGTGACAGGTTCAGCAAATTACCATTCCAAATAATGACCTGGCATTTGTGAATTAAATAACCTTTATGAATTAAGTCAATTAAAATGAATGTTTAATTGAATCTTGGAAAAATCTTTTTCCCACAACACCTGCTATTTTAAATAAGTTGCATACAGTATGTTTACAGTAAGCTATATTTAGCTCAAATCTCTCATCTGAAATGAAAATGTTTGCATAAATTTAAATATTTATTGGAAAAACACTGAACATATGCAATAACTTTTGCATAGTTTAATATAGTATCATACAGCAAAATTCATAGGGATATGATGCTTCAAATTTGGGGATTCCATACAAAAATGAATACAGTGCTGCAAATATGGATTTTAGAGGATCGAACTTTGACCTGATTTAGATTTTATCACTACAACTATATATGAATTTAACATATCTTCCCATCAAAGGTTCACTATCTCTGATATGAATATACAAACATAATAAAGCCAGTTTCATAGAAAACAAATCAACCAACAAGAATGTTTTTTAGAGTAAGGGCTCGGGTAATTTGGTCCGAGCACTGACTAATGCACTGACTAATGCACAGTCTGGCCACAGGTCTCCTGACTCGAGTTTGACAGCCTCATAAAAATATATGAAGCTGTCACACTTGGGTCTGGAGTGCCACAGTCACTCCGTGCATTGGGGTCCGAGCTCAGACTGAAACCCACGGACGTCTGTTTGAACCTTTAATAACTGAAGAAGACTCAGACACATTTCCTTGAAGCACTTGTTCCTCCCTGTCCCTGATTCAATTTTAATGATACGAGTAGTACTGATTTCCTGCCATGTGATCATTATATTGGCCACTGTGCAATATTCCCAGTTATCAGTAAAAATATTGGATTTTTTTCAATGTCGCTAAAAAAATGGATGTCTTTCTGACTTTTTGAAGAAGGAGGAGCTTGTACAGCTCATAATTATTGTAATAATCATTTATCATAAATTTTTTTTCTGTTTATTTGTAAAAAAATGTTGATGGTCTGGATTTTTGTATAGGCCTTAAAAGGTCCACTACTATTCAAAATAGCAAAATGTGTTTTTATGATGAAAAGAAGCTTCTTTCTAATTACCTCCTCCCACTGCTGTGTCTGCCTGTGAGCGGCGTTATCACTAACACAGCCACCCTGCTGTGAAACGCATGTGGTTCCTGTCAAACTAATCTGATCAGTTTTTATGAGGAGGCAAGTTCTGGACTGGACCAAGGAAATGCAGTGGATGTTGTGTATATGGACTTTTCAAAAGCTTTTGATACCGTTCCACACAAAACGTTGATACATAAAATGAGAACAATGGGGATAGGGGAAAATATATGTTTGTGGGTTAAGAATTGGCTCAGTGTTAGGAAACAAAGGGTGGCTATTAATGCAAAACACTCAGACTGGGTCTCAGTTAACAGTGGGGTACCACAGGGGTCAGTATTGGGCCTCCTTCTTTTTAACATATTTATTAATGACCTTGTAGGGGGCATGCAGAGTCATATTTCAATATTTGCAGATGACACTAAACTCTGCAGGGCAATCAATACAGAGGAGGACAATTTTATATTACAGGAGTATCTATGTAAACTAGAAGCTTGGGCTGATAATTGGCAAATGAGCTTTAATGGGGATAAATGTAAGGTAATGCACTTGGGCAGAGGAAATAAAATGTATAATTATTTGCTTAATTGTAAAACACTGGGCAAAACTGTAACTGAAAAAGACCTGGGTGTATTGGTGGACGACAAGCTCACGTTTAGTGGCCAGTGTCAGGCAGCTGCTGCAAAGGCAAATAAAATAATGGGATGCATTAAAAGAGGCATAGATGCTCATGAGGAGAACATAATTTTACCTCTATACAAGTCACTAGTGCGACCACACTTAGAATACTGTGTACAGTTCTGGTCTCCGGTGTATAAGAAAGACATAGCTGAACTAGAGAGGGTGCAGAGAAGAGCGACCAAGGTTATTAGAGGACTGGGGGGTCTGCAATACCAAGACAGGTTATTACACTTGGGGTTATTTACTGTGGAAAAACGAAGGCTTAAGGGTGATCTTATTACTATGTACAAGTATATGAGGGGACAGTACAAAGACCTGTCTACTGATCTTTTTAATCTGAGGCCAGAGACGGGAACAAGGGGGCATCTTCTACGTCTGGAGGAAAGAAGGTTTAATCATAATCACAGACGGGGATTCTTTACTGTAAGAGCAGTGAGACTATGGAACTCTCTGCCGCATGATGTTGTAATGAGTGATTCACTACTAAAATTTAAGAAGGGCCTGGATGCCTTTCTTGAAAAGTATAATATTACAGGTTATTTGTACTAGATTCCTTGATAGGGCGTTGATCCAGGGAACTAGTCTGATTGTCGTATGGAGTCGGGTAGGAATTTTTTTTCTCCAATGTGGAGCTTAGTGTTTGCCGCATGGTTTTTTTTTGCCTTCCTCTGGATCAACATGTTAGGCTATGGGTTGAACAAGATGGACTTAGTCTTCCTTCAACCTTAAAAACTATGTTACCATGTTACTATTATAGAGTGCATGCATCAACTGCCATTTTTATGGCGTTGCTTGCATGCACTTGTTGTACCACATGAAAAGTCGACTCACTTAATGACTAACTTTTTACAGCTGGCTTCCCTTTCCAACCTGCCTAAAAATGTACAACATGCCACACTTGTGGATTACCCCTGACGAAGCTGCCAGTGGCAGCGATACGCTTTGGGCAACCACAGCAGGTAGATTATGCTGACCCTCCTTTTATGATTGTATATCATTGCTTGTGCCTCGTTTTCTATTTGTGTTTCCAGCCTTAAGTACGATTTCCATATGCACTATATTGCAAGTCATCTGCACATTCCATTGTTTATTGCTATTCTTGGGGTCAGCACCACCCTTTAATCTATATGGTATCTGATACTACTGTCTATTTTGTGGTGTTTTCTACCCTGCTGGTATATGCTTGGGATGACTCCACCCTTGCATAAAAGTGTATTTTTTAAATGTTTTTAATCATTTTTTGTGCGGCTATGTTGTTCTTGTCAATTACTGTTCAATAAAATTTATTATACATTTTTTCAATATCTTTGGGTGTGCTCGGTTTCTTTTACCTGTGGCTTTTCCTCCGCCTATGCTATATATATATTTCACAGGTTCTTTGTAGCACCCCTCACACACTCAGCTGTGCCTCCTGTACTTCTGTTTCTTAGCATAGCTTTTCTCCAGTCTTTACGGGTCTCTCACAGGAGTCTGCACTCATCGTTATTTATGCATTTATCTGTATATTAATTATTATTACTTTATTTCAGATTCTTTAACTCTTTTTTATTCCCATGGCGTTCAACCTGGAAGCCAGGGAGGCGGCTGTTGGATGTCCAGTCCATACAGGAGGACAATGATTTTAATTTGATTACTAATAAATTGATTGATACACATAAGTCACTAACCCGAGTTTGGTGGAATTTCAGAAGCCTGGAGGAATACCTCAAATTGGCATTCTGTCCACGGGGTTTGCATATCCAAATTTTCCTAGCATGGGAGCCATCTGCTCCTTTTGGTATGTGCCCACGATGCAGAAATGAAGCAGAAAATGTCTGCATCATTTCTGCATCTCCCTGGCAGAAAAAACGCATGCAGATTGTGCATGCGTTTTTCCTGCGGAATACATGCGGATTCACATGCGTTTCCACATGCGTTTCCGCATGCGGATTGACAAGCGCTTTCCAGGCGATTTTAGCATCACCTGGAAAGTGCTTGACAACTAGGTCACACTATATAAATCCATGCAACCGGCATGGATTTATATAGTGTGACCGTAAAAGAATGTTTAAAAATTAAAAAATAAAGCTACGGTATACTTACCCTCCGATGGCCCGGCGTGTGCTGCCGCGTTCATTCCTGGCTTGTTCCTGGCTGCCAGGATATCGCGAGACACTGTGCTGAAGGGCCTGCGGTCCCATGACTGTGACGTCACCGAAGGTCCTTCAGTCTTGCACGCAAGCAGAAGGAAGGAGACCGGGGCCGTCGGAAGGTGAATATATCTTATTTTTTATTTTATTCTTGTTTTTACAGCTTTTTAATGGTACCTGGGTGTGGAGCAGAGTCTCATCTTCTCCACACTCGGGTACCATCCGAACATTAGAATGTGCCAATAACGCAAGTACAAATGCAGTCTTGCGGTATTGGCGCGTTCTAATGCAAGTCAATGGTGGCGAAAACGCTGCGTTTCCGCAAAATTAATGGACATGCTGCAGATTTTTGAGCGCAGCATAAACGCTGCAGAAAAATCCGCAGCATGGGCACAGCATATGCGGATTATCATTGGGGAACATTGCTGTCCTTCTACCATGCGTTTTTAATGCATTTCCGCAGCGTTTACGCAGCTGCAAAAACGCTGCGGAAACGCATTGAAAACGCATAGTGTGCACACAGCCTTTCAGAGACATTTGGGAGACAGGACTATCACAATGCTCCACTATCTTGATTAACCTTTTAATACAACATGATAGAGAGTTATTACAAACTCTCATAAATAGAATCAAGGCACTAGAGATACAATTATTCCAGTTTATGAACAAATATCGGCCTTCATATTAATAGTTGGGTTGCTAAGCAGCCAGTCAGTACGTTGTACCTGCAACCCATATGTCTACTCTGTAATATCATAGTAAGACCCAGGAGAAACAAAGATTAAATCTGGCATAAAAATAGATTTTTTATTCAATACAAATACAAAATATGAAGTGTTCAATCATAAAGTCATCGCCACAACAGACATAAAGTGCAGTGTGCTGGGAAGGAAAGTTGCTGCACTCTATCACATGTCCCCCAATAGTGTTTACCACATCACAGCAGAAAATGCAATAATAATTGGAAGCCCTGATTTAGGTCACGGAAATAGTGCAAGTAGTTTAGTTCTAGGATCATGATGCAACATATGGGTCAGACCAATAGTGCTTACCGCTGGGTGTGATAGGAGGTAAAATGGAGGGCAGCAGCAAAGCAATGTTCCGGCAGGAGGATGCCCCGATGCACGTGTTACCGCTGGCTTTTTCAAGAGGCAGTAAAAATCCAGTGGACAGTACTTGATGTCCTCTGATAGCATCCACCATTTGCAATGCGCCTCACCAACTCTCTCGCGTTCGAATTCAAGAGGCTTATGGGAAGGTAACTTGCACATTCAGAACAGTCTTTCGTGGATTTAAGTATTAATGTTAGAAATGAGAGTAGCAATGTATCTGAAATGCATCCCCAATCATAAAAGAATTAAACAACTGAACCATGTGTTAGAGTATATCCAGATATGTCTTGCAGTATAAATAATGTAGTCCATCTGGACCAGGTGACTTAGTCCTGGTAGATAGTGATGAGCGAGCACTAAAATGCTTGGGTACTCGTTGCTCGGGTCGAGAAAATTGGAATACTTGGGTGCTAGACCCGAGCAACGAGCCCAATGTAATTCTATGGGAAACTCGAGCATTTTTCAGGCTGCTCCCCCCGGCGGTCTGCAGAGGGCCTAAAAATTGCCCAAATCGATGGGAACAGTGTTCACATGACATAGGAACAGCATGGGGAAGACCCCTGGAAGCATCTCTGACTCCCAGATCACTGCTGTCAACAACGTGGTCAGAGTATTATGCCACTTTTAAGTACTCACAATAAAACATACAAAAACAAAACCAAAATGGATTTTCCTGGGAAATATGTTAAGGAACATCCTTTCCAGGGTAATGACTTGTATATAAAGCAAAATAAATAACCAAAAACAAAAATACTCCTCTACAACTTGGGCTATGTTCACACGTAACGTTTTTGATGCGTTTTTGCACTTTTGCATTGCTTTCAACCAAGACAAATGCATTCACCTGGAAATGTCATTTTAACATTTTACAACCTTATCTGGCCATGTGGTGTGTGACACATCATCAGACACATGCATACAGTGCTGAAAAGACATGGGAACAGCATGGGGAAGACCTCTGGAAGCATCTCTGACTCCCAGGTCACTGTCTAAAAGTGTGCCCATCATAAGTGATCCTTGGCGCATGCGAAGTGCCTCCCGCCATGCACCTGTCTTTGCAGACTTGCAACAATCACTGTCCACGTTCCTTTCCCAGTGCAGCGTTCAGTTGTCCCTACCCCATTCCTTGGAATGCAAGCGCAAGTATGCAGGCAGCCACCCACCCACTCACAGGCTGCAATACTATACTACCAAATTTTTGACAGCTGCTTGCACTTGAAATGTGGCCTTTTAGGCTCAGGGAGGCGGAAGCTTTTCATAACCTCATGCTGGCGGCGTCCGGGTGTCCATACTCTGTTCCCAGCCGCCACTATATTTCCTGGTATCGCCTCCGACTTTCACAAGCACGGGTCCCACAACATTACCCGTGCCCTCCCCAGTGCACTTACTGGGAAGGACGACCTAACCACAAACACGTGGACAGATGAATGTGGCCAGGAATTGTACAGAGCCAGTCCACAACTTTTTTTGCTAAGAGTTGTATTTAGCTCGGTGAAAGGACTGGCATAGAGGGAAACCGTATCTACCCTGCGTGTCATTTCTCCCAGGAAGTCCTGTAATTGAGCATGTTGCAGAAGCAATGGCGGCCCGTCCAATATCAACTCGCCCTTGTCGGTGGTGCTTTAACACACACACATATTTTTTTGCGCATTTAATTTCTTTAATACAGAGTTGGACAATGGCCTGATCTGTAATGCGTTTTGAGAAATAACATGCATAAGCATGGCCAATCCACATTAAAAAAGCAGCCATAGAGTGTCCGGGAACCTTCCCCCACACTTTTCTTAGCCAGGGCTGATTTTCGGCAGGGTTGAACGGGCCTACCAGAGAACCGAAGAGACTCTTCCGGCGGACCCTGGCTCCTCCTTCAGGAGAGTTCATAGTGCCGAGGTGAGGCCATGATGATGATAGAGGCCACCATCTGCTTAGTTTTCTGTTACTTGGAATGCAAGTGCAAGTATGCAGCCAGCCACCCACCCACAGGCCGCAACACTAAACTGCCAGATTTCTGGGCAGCTCTTTGCACTTGAAATATGGCCTTTTAAGTAGTGTTGAGCCAACCCAGTAGTGCTCGAGTTCGGTTCGGTTCATCGAACACCCGTATGTTCGCCGAACACCTTTGAACACCGCTAAAACCAATGGCAGGCAAACAAAAACACAGAGAAACACATAGAAAACACATAGAAAACACTTCAAAGGTGTCCAAAAGCTGACTAACTGCTCAGAAGACACAACTAACACATGGAAAAGTGACAAGTACATATAGTCATGCGAAAAGAAAAGAGGTGGAGGAGTAAAAGGAGGGGGAGACACAGATATAGGCATGTCATGCCCTTCTAAAACCAAAAAAGTGCGAAGCCGACACAGCCAGTCCGTTCCTGCCCATGCGACCGCCGTGTCGCCGGGTTTGTGCCAGAGCTGCGGTGGACCCTGACGGCCAGCCCTACTCTCCCAATACTGGTGCCTGTCCGCTGGTGGGTCGAGCGAGCCCCCCTGCGGTGGAGGCAGGTCTAATATTTTTAATTTAAATTTTCTCTCTAATTTGAATGAGTACACTTTAAATCCTTTCGCAAGGATCTATTGGAGGGCAAGGCGTCCTACCACCAGTCCCAGCCCCTGTGCCTTGGGGTGCCTCCCTGATGCTCTTCACTGAGTGTCCCGGGGGCCCGAACCATTTCCTTTGAAAAAATTAAGTGTCCAAACTACAGGTTGTGTAGCTTGCTTAACAGCTGGGTTAATCCGCTGACTAGCAGACACTGCTACTAGGCCCAAAGTATATTTGTAATTAGATACTCTCGTTGGATGCTGAGAAAGCATTCCATAGAGTCTCTTGGCACGCCATATATTATTCTCTTAAAAATCTTGGGGTAGGGGACCCTTTTATAGCCAAAATCATGGCCCTGTATCGCAATCCGTCAGCTAGGCTGAAGATAAATGGAACATTATCATCACCTTTCATAATCACCAATGGGACAAGGCAGGGATGTCCTCTGTCCCCTCTCTTATACATCCTAGTGATGGAGCACCTGCTCTCATCAATTCACGATAACCCCAATATTAGGGGGATTGAGGTGGGAGGCACCGAGTACAAGTGCTCTGCATTTGCTGATGATGTCCTAGTATATATCACTCAACCACATATATCCATAACTGCTGTTATGGCTGAAATAGATCACTTTGGTACATGGTAAAATTTTAAAATCAATGCAGCGAAGTCTGAGGCCCTCGATGTCTCCCTCCCCAAATCCATACAGGATTCCATCCAGTCCAACTTTCCCTTTGCCTGGCCCTCACAGGGTATCAAATACTTATGAATTCGTATTCATAGAGACCTCTCCCATCTATTTTATCTTAATTTTGGGCCCTTTATTGAACAAGTCCATAGAGATCTTACTTCTTGGACGGTGAAGGATTTTTCCTGGTTCGGCAGAATAAATATACTAAAAATGAAAGTCCTACCTATACTCTTATGCCTCTTCCAAACCATTCCCGTGGTAATTCCCTCAAATTTTGGGAAAAGACTATGCAGTAGCTTTTGCAGATTTATCTGGGAAAGTGGGCGTCCACGCATTCGGGGGGACGTTCTGATCAGACACAAGCAAAATGGGGGCCTTAGCCTTCCGGATTGTAGAATGTATTACATGGTAGCAGTACACGCTAGAATCCTGGACTTCTTCCATCATTCGGAGGGGAAATTGTGGGTCAAAATAGCTCAATCCATTTGTCCTAAAGCTCTTACCACTCTCCCATGGTGCGCTCATTTAATTGTCCCCTCTCTTGACCTCATGTCATATAGTACTTATGCCACTGCTTTGGCTTTGAGATCCCAAAAAAAAAGCTTATCCTCAATCGACCCCCAGGGCCCCTTGCTCCCGATTTCAGATAATCCAGATTTCCCACCAGGACTATCTGCAAATCGATTTCTCGGTTCAAATAAATCCCATCCGATATTATTTTCTCATGTCATCTCCAATACTTCGCTGCTCCCCCTCAATGACTTGTTACAGGGAAGAGCCACTTACCCGAAGGCTAATTTTGAATATAGCCAGTTACAACACTTATATTCAACTGTGAAGAAGCGCACACATCTTCATAGAGATCTCAAAAACTTTGAAAAATTGAGCCTATCATTGTCACCCCCTACACACTCCATCTCCCTACTGTATAATCTCCTCATTGCCCAGGTAACTGACAATAGGCGAGGATTCTGCGGTGCATGGGAAAGGGAACTGGGGAATTCCTTCTCTGACTCACAATGGGATAAATGTTTCTTCCTAACACATAAAACCTCAATAGGGTCCAAAGCTCAGGAAACCTCCTTCAAAATTATCTCTAGATGGTACCGGGTACCAGCAGTCCTTCATAGATGGTATCCAGTGGTCTCAGATAGATGTTGGAGATGTGGGGAGGGGGAAGGGACAATGTCACACATATGGTGGGCATGCCCTATAATAAATGCATTTTGGGCAAAGGTGGTTCCCATGATTGAGAAAATAACTGGTTTGACTATTCCTAATACGCCAGAAGCCCTCCTTTTATCAATGTTACCAATAAGTAAACGTAGTTAT
Organism: Phyllobates terribilis; assembly: GCF_046119375.1. Lineage (NCBI taxonomy): Eukaryota > Metazoa > Chordata > Amphibia > Anura > Dendrobatidae > Phyllobates > Phyllobates terribilis. The sequence continues at coordinate 301,400,758 of NW_027362771.1, forward strand.
AAAAGGTCATCAATAGGCTACCTAATACAGGCGGCTAAGAATGTCATTCCACGACACTGGAAAAGCAGAGACCCACCCACTGTGGAGGAATGGTTTACGGATATCTCCCTCCTTAATAGGATGGAGCATCTGATTGCCATCTCACCGGCTGATGTTGATAGATACTGTGTGATTTGGAAGGATTGCATTGATTTGCAAAACTCTGACGCCTACCATCTAGCCCCCAACTAAAGTTATCCGTGATGTCGGCATAACAATGATCATAATCGCACTCTATTGATTGGTGGTCTGCCGTGGTCCGCTCCCTCTCTCTCTATCTTTCATATGGAAAAATACATGCTTGATCTGGATATTGATTGAAAACCCTCCCTGTACCCCCCAATGTACTGTCATTATGCATAGGTTTATAGTTATACTACCCCTTTTACTATATATACTGTATTTTCTTGTACTTTTTCAACACAAAAATTAAAAAAAACTTGAATTTGAAAAAAGAAAATGGTATTTAGATCTCCAGGCAGTGGCTACTCCACTGACTAGCATACACTGAAGCTTTGGAGCAGACCTCTGATTCCCAGGCTATAGTATGAGTAAACAGCTCTTCAGACTCAACCATCTGTGTTACCACAATCGATAGGGTATGTAGTTTCTTACAGTTAAAAGGGGGGGGAGAGACCCGACCCACCTGGAATTGACGATGGCAACGTCATGTAAAACACAGCAAGGGAACTCCAAAAAGAGTCTCCATTTTTTCCCAAAATTGTGGAACAGACACCACTTAAGTGGCATCAATTGTCCCAGAGTTGCTTAAAATGGTTGGCGAGGTGATTTTCCAAAATCAAGCTTTTAGTCTCCCCAGAATGACACAGGTGGGGCAGATGGTGGTTGTCCCGGCCCGCTAGGCCTCATTGTAGCACAGTGAGCTTCGCACTTGCAACTTATGCTTCATATCCATGTGACGGGTCATGCATGAAGTACTCAAACTATGGATTTTTTGGCCTCTACTTAGCTTTTGGTGACAAATGTTACAGATAACACGAGTTGGGTCATCCTTATCCATCTGAAAAAATGCACAGGCTATGCAAGGTTTAGAGCCTATGCGACTCTGCTACTAGCAATACTATCAAATGATTGGCTGGGTTAGATGCAGAGCGTCTGGGTTTGGTTGGGGGTCCCCACAGTCTGCCTAGGCTAGATGCAGTTAAAAATTATTATTAGATTCACAGGCGGTGCAGCTTGCTTCGCAGCTGGCCTAATACGCCCAAAGTATTGGTAGACTCTATACTAAATAAGGAAGGATTCACTGACTGTGGTGGCCCCTCCGTGGGCCGTGGTGATTGGTGGAGATTTGGTGGATGATTATAGGAGAAAGCTCCTTAATAGAGAAAGTTGGTGGATTTATACTTTAAATACACGTGTACCAGCGGGTTTAAACATCAGACATGATTTGATGTATCATTATGAATGATCATTTATAGATTATTATTATATATATGTTCCTTTTTTCTTCTTTTCTTTTGGATTATTTACATATATATGCATTGTTTCTATGCTATACGATTTTAACATGGTATGTGTGTTTAAATTTCTGATTAACTCAGCCTTGAACAGGTGCATAGCAGGACATGACATATAAATACCACTTCCTTGCTGTTTTTTTGCTATGCAATGATTAAGAACCTTTAGTTCGAAACGCGTTTGCTGTTCTTCTCCAAGGTGGACTTTTAAAATATTTTTTGTATGACCCAATAATATTAGAAGATTTGTTCAGCTGGATCTTCCTGGTTCCTCATGTTCGTCTGGTAGCACTGCTGGCTCCGTGCTGTTGATCTTCTAGGTGGGTGAGCTGATTTTTTCCTTTCTTTTTCTGCCATGTGGCGATTGGTCATCCACTTTCGCTGCCCCTTACTCAACGAATTCACAAACATCTCCAATCGGTTTGGAGTCCCATTATGCCCAACCAAAAACATAGGCCCCACAACTAAAAAAAATCGCTCTTAGGTATCAAAATCAACACCACAGCAAGGTTGTTCCGCCTCCCATGGGAAAAAATACCAAAACATTACACCTGATCTAGGTTTTTTGCGCAGTATGGAAAGTAACACTACAGCAGATGCAAGTATTACTAGGTCTCCTCGTGTTTGCGAGCCGGGTGATGCCAGTCGGAAGGGTTTTTTCTCTTCATTTATCGCCCGCAACAAAAGGGGCATCTAAACCGAGTCATACAATCAGAATCAGCAGGCAGCTACGGGCGGACTTAGAGGTGTGGAAAACCTTCTTATAATCATTCAACGGTCACAAGTAGTGTTGAGCCAACCCCGTAGTGTTCGAGTTCGGTTCGGTTCGTCGAACACCCGTGTGTTCGCCGAACTGTTCGTCGAACTGTTCGTCGAACACCTTCGAACACCGTTAAAACCAATGGCAGGCAAACAAAAACACATAGAAACACATAGAAAACACCTTCAAAGGTGTCCAAAAGCTGACAAACTGCTCAGAAGACATAACTAACACATGGAAAAGTGACAAGTACATATAGTCATGCGAAAATAAAAGAGGTGGAGGAGTAAAAGGAGGGGGAGACACAGATATAGGCATGTCATGCCCTTCTAAAATCCAAAAAGTGAGAAGCCGACACGGCCAGTCCGCTCCTGCCCGTGCCACCTCCGTGTCGCCGGGTTTGTGCCAGAGCCGCGGTGAACCCTGACGGCCAGCCCCCCTCTCCCAATACTGGTGCCTGTCCGCTGGTGGGTCGAGCGAGCCCCCCTGTGGTGGAGGCAGCTCTAAGCTTTTTAATTTAAATTGTCTCTCTAATTTGAATGAATACACTTTAAATCCATTTACAAGGATCTATTGGAGGGCAAGTCTCATGCCAGCAGCCGCGGTAATTCCAGCTCCAGTAGCGTCCACTAAAGCTGCTGCAGTTAAAAAGCTTTTATAAGGATCGAGCTCGGCTGTCCACCGCAAGGCATCCTACTGCCAGTCCCAGCCCCTATGCCTTGGGGTGCCTCCTGATGCTCTTCACTAAGTATCCCATGGTCCCGAAGCATTACCTTTGAAAAAATTAAGTGTCTAAACTACAGGTGGTGCAGCTTGATTAACAGCCGGGATAATCCGCTGACTAGCAGACACTGCTACTAGGCACAAAGTATTTCCTGGGCTAGATGCAGTTAAAAATTTGTAATTAGATACTCTCGTTGGATGCTGAGAAAGCATTCCATAGAGTCTCCTGGCACGCCATATATGATTCTCTTAAAAAGCTTGGGGTAGGGGTCTAGGGGACCCTTTTATAGCCAAAATCACGGCCCTGTATCGCAATACGTCACCTAGGCTGAAGATAAATGGAACTGTAGCACCCTGAGGGCTCGGTTGCTACAGACGTATTGCACCTCACCCAGAGGTGTGATATCTCACTCTCAGGTAAGGATGGAGTGTGGATCAGGACCCGACACCTGCATGCATTACACCACATTGCCGTGGGGCAGGGCGACCAATATGCCCCTGAGATGGGCACGACAGTCCCTGTCCCTGGCTGGAGTGGGGGGAGGGAACACTGAGGAAGGGGAACCCTGTAGTGCAGGAGCAGGGAGGAAGCAGTTCCTGGGTGCATTGAGAAGGGAGTATAAAAGGTGGGCACCATCTTAGTTCAGTGCAGAGAAGTCTGAGCAGAAGTGGCAGGGAGCAGGGGCTCTGCATGAGCTCTGCTCCGGAGGCGGGCCTAGTAACAGAGGCCCAGGCCTGGAAGAGGGAGAAGGAAGGAAGAGGAGCGGAGAATGCTCCAGGAACGAGGAATGAAGGGATCCCAGGGGTGCGGACGGGCGAGTCGCCACCGCACGCCCGAATCCACCTGCGTGGAGGGGTCAGGCCAAAGGGGGAGACCGGTCTCCGAACTAGTGGAGGCAGGAAACGACCCTCAGCTAGAAACCGGAGGCTCTGACATTTTATGTGGCGCAGCCCCTCGCTACACCCGCTAGGAAGGCACCACATAGGGTCAGGGAAACTGGCGCCAAGTTTACCAAGAGGAGGCCCGAGGCAGCCGGACAGAAGTGTTGGTAAGAAAGGCCAGACAAAGGACACACAAAGGGGGTCCTGTGAAGTGCTCCAAAGTTATCTGGGAGTTGTCTGAGCCCCTCACCTGGTGAGCACAGTACGACGTGGGCAGCCGTTACCTGCAGACGTGGTCTGGATAATAAGAACTGTGAGTAAAGGCCCTGAACTGCATCACTGACTCCGTGTCGTTACTGCTGCTGCCCTGCACCATCACCCCCATCCTCCGCATACACTGCCCTGAGGCTATACTCCTCCCGTGGGGAGTTATGCTACGCTCTGCTGCACCCACAACACCAGCCTCAGCGGTCTGCCCTGTAGCGGCGGTTCACTCTGACCGCAATCCACGGGTGGCGTAGTCGGACATTTAAACATCAAAACCACATAAATAGTTCCGCCACTGGTTTGACCGCCCTGAGCCACGGAACCGGGTCGCCGCCACGAAGACTACAACCACCAGCATCCACCAAAAAGGGTCCGGCTCCGGGTGTCCCAAGGCCCAGGGGGTGCGTCAGAACATTTTCATCACCTTTCACAATCACCAATGGGACAAGGCAGTGATGTCCTCTGTCCCCTCTCTTATACATCCTAGTGACGGAGCACCTGCTCTCATCAATTCGCCATAACCCCAATATTAGGTGGATTGAGGTGGGAGGCACCGAGTACAAGTGCTCTCTATTTGCTGATGATGTCCTAGTATATATCACTCAATCACATATATCCATCCATGCTGTTATGGCTGAAATAGATCACTTTGTTACATGGTAAAATTTTAAAATCAATGCAGCGAAGTCTGAGGCCCTCGATGTCTCCCTCCCCAAATCCATATAGGATTCCATCCAGTCCAACTTTCCCTTTGCCTGGCCCTCACAGGGTATCAAATACTTAGGATTTCCTATTCATAGAGACCTCTCCCATCTATGTTATCTTAATTTTGGGCCCTTTGTTGAACAACTCCATACAGACCACGGTTGGCAAGTTAGAACTGTAAGATTCACTACGTGAACCACTGGTGTTTTGTGGAAAAGCACATGTACACTGCGTTCCAAATTATTATGCAAAAAGTGTTTAGGAGTGATAAGGGAAGAATTTGTTTGTTTGTCAGTTAAACTCATTGATGGTGATGTGTGTCAGGGCTCTTTATATCACTGTAAGCAATTGCAGACACCTGTGCTAATTAGTTTGGCAGGTGTGTCCAATGAAAGGCAAGACTACTTAAGAAGGCTCTCTCACATTATTAAGCAGCCTACATTTTCTGCCAAAATGGGAAAGAAAAAGGATGTGTCGGCTGCTGAGAAGCAACAAATTGTGGAGTGTTTAGGTCAAGGCATGACTACAATCAACATTGTGCGATGATCAGGATGAAGTGTCTTGGCAATCAAGAAGTATGTAGCTGATTCACAGTACACACGTGTGCGTGCTGATAAGGGCAAATTGAGGACTCTTTCCTACAGGCAATTACGTCAGGTTGAAAGAGCAGCGGCAAAAAAGCCTTGTCATAGCAGCAGACAAGTTTTTGAAGCTGCTTGTGCCTCCAACGTCCCCCGAACAACAAGATGCAGGGTCCTTCAGAGGTTTGCAGCTGTGCATGCGCCATCCTGTCGACCTCCTCTATCCACTTCACACAAGCAGAAACGGCTCCAGTGGGCCAAACATTACATGAAGACTGATTTCAAAACTGTTTTGTTCACGGATGAGTGCCGTGCAGCGCTCGATGGTCCAGATGGATGGAGTGGAGGATGGCTGGTTGATGGACACCCCACGCAAACACGGCTACAGCGCCAACAAGGAGGAGGTGGAGTAATGTTTTGGGCTGGAATCATGGGGAGAGAGATTGTCGGCCCTTTTAGGATCCCTGAAGGCGCTAAAGATGAACTCCATAATGTATGTGGATTTTCTCAAACAGCACTTCCTGCCATGGTTCAAGAAGAAGAACCGTGTATTTCACAGCAAGATCATTTTTCTGCATGATAATGCACCATCTCATGCTGCTCATAAAACATCTGCATCTCTGGCTGATATGGGCATAAAAGGGGACAAACTTATGGTGTGACCCCCATGCTCCCCTGACCTCTACCCCATTCAGAACCTTTGGAGCATCATTAAAAGGAGTGTCTATGATGGCGGGAGGCAGTTCACATTTAAGCAACAGCTCTGGGAGGGTATTCTGTCCTCATGCAAAACAATTGAAGCAGAAACCATCCAAAACCTGACAAATTCAATGGACGAGAGAGTTCAGAAGCTCCTTTCGAACAAGGGGTCCTATGTGAAAATGTAACATCACCTAGAATAAAGTTTTGAGTTGAAAACTGATTGATTTCAGTTTCTAACAACCTGCTAATGCTTATAATTTCAAAAATGACCATTTTTTTGGTCTTTATTAAAATGAAAAGGTTGATCGAAAAGTTTGGGGGATCTAAGAGTGTGGCAACCCAGTAGTCATGATTACTTCGAATTCTGACAATATGAGGGTCATGCTGCAGGTAGTGCAGCAAGAAGGCACTTATGTGCCTTGCGCATCTCGGAGCCCCAAAATTATTTTCCGGGCTAGATGCAGCTAAAAATTATTTTTAATTTTAAATCTGGTGAAGCTTTAGTATAGATGGCCTAATAGGATCAGTGCTGCACACTGCTACAAAGCCCAAATTATTTTCCAGTCAAGATACAGATAAACATGATTAGTAATTTGAAAGCTTAAAACGGTTGGTAGGGTGATTTTAACCAATCATCAAGCTTTTACTCTCCCCAGGATGACACAGGGGTAGAAAAGTCGTTTCGGATCCATGATTTGTTCATCTTTATGAACGTGAGTCTGTCTACATTATCAGTGGAGAGCCGCGTGCGCTTATCTGTCAGCACACCACCAGCAGCGCTGAACACACGTTCAGACAGAACGCTGGCTGCGGGGCATGACAAGATCTCCAAGGCGTAAGTGGCTAGCTCCGGCCATTTATCCAGATTGGAAGCCCAAAAAGAGCAAGGGTCCAGTGACACAGTCGTGGCTTCAATGTTTACTTGGAGATACTCCTGTACCATCGTCTCTAGGCGTTGACTATGTGTCAGACTTCTTGTCTCCTGTGGCCTTGCAAAGGATGGGCTAAAAAAGTGGTGAAATGATTCCGCAAAATTGATGTTACCAGCAGATACTGTGGTTCTGTTACGGTTTGAGTGCTGAACACTTGACGGTCCCACGGTTGGCAAGTTGGAACTGTGAGATTCACTACGTGCACCACTGGTATTTTGTGGAAAAGCACATGTAAGATTCTGCAACAGTCTCTGCTGATACTCCTGCATGCGTGCATCCCTTTCTATGGCAGGAATAATTTCTGCAAATTTACTTTTGTACCGGGGATCTAACAGTGTGGCAACCCAGTAGTCAGGATTATTTCTAATTCTCACAATTCGAGGGTCATGTTGCAGGTAGTGCAGCAAGAAGGCACTCATGTGTGTTGCGCATCCAGGAGCACCAAGTCCCTGTTGTGTTGGTGGCGAGGTAACAATCATGCTTCCTTCCTCTGTCCTCTCCCCCCAACCTCGCACAACAGAAATGTGATCAAGGTCTCCCTCATCTGATGAGTCTTCCATCAGTTCGTCCTCCACTTCTTCCTGGGCTCCTGCACATTCCTCACTAGTTTGGCTTCTACCATGCGCCCTGGTAAAACCATCTCCCCCACCCTCACATGCCTGCCGCCTTGGTGCTGCCGACCGTCTGGACTTTGCAGATGTTAGCCCTTCTGCATACAACTCCTCCTCCTCTACTTCCTCCACCTCATCTTGTGCCACCACCTGACTCCGAATTCTGTTTAACATGTGCTCCAGCATGTAAATCACCGGAATAGTCATGCTGATAATGGCATCGTCAGCACTAAACATCTTCGTCGCCATTTCAAAACTGTGCAGAAGGGTGCATAGGTCCCTGATCTGAGACCACTCCTCCAGCGTGATTTGCGCCACCTCTGAATCTCGTTGGCCCAGGCTATACGTCAGAACGTATTGCACCAGGGCTTGTCGGTGCTGCCACAGTCGCTGCAACATGTGCAGAGTTGAATTCCACCGGGTAGGCACATCGCATTTTAGCCGGTGAAGTGGCAGGCCCAACGACTTCTGTAGAGATGTAAGTCGCTGAGCTGCGGGATGCGAACGGCGGAAGTGAGCACACAGCGACTGTGCCCTCTGCAGAAGGCCATCTAGTCTGGGATAGTGGGCTAAAAATTGCTGGACAACCAGGTTCAACACGTGAGCCATACAAGGCACGTGTGTGACATTGCCCCGGCGAAGGGCCGCACCCAGGTTTGCAGCATTGTCGCACACGGCCTTCCCTGGTTTCAGGTCCAGTGGAGACAACCATTCATGAAATTGGTTCTCCAGAGCTGACCACAACTCCTCAGCTGTGTGACTCACATTTCCCAGACATTTCAATGTAAAAACCGCCTGATGACGTTGAGCCCTACTGCCAGCATAGTAAGGAGGTGTGCAGGATTCCTTCTGCGCAGTTAGAAAGCTTGTGGCATGACCAGACAGGCTTTGGGTGCACGTCGAAGACCGAGAGGAGGTTGAGGAGGCAGAAGCAGTGGAGGAACTTTGACATAAAGAGGATTGACGCACAACTCGTGGGGACGGCAAGACTTGGACAGCAGCCCCTTGTCCTGCTGTCACCATAGTTACCCAGTGCCCAGTCAGCGACATGTAACGCCCCTGTCCATGCCTACTCGTCCAAGTGTCTGTGGTGAAATGCACCCTGTCACACACAGAGTTTCTCAAAGAAGCGGTGATGTTATGTGCGACATGCTGGTGGAGCGCAGGCACACCTTTCTTTGAGAAGTAGTGCCGACTGGGCATCTGGTACTGGGGCACTGCGACGGACATAAGGTCTCGAAAATCCTCTGTGTCCACCAGGCGGAAAGGCAGCATTTCTGTAGCCAAGAGCTTGCAGATGGTGAAATTCAACCTCTTAGCTTTCTCATGGCTAGGAGGAAATGGTCTTTTACTTGTCCACATCTGAGGGACCGAGGGCTGGCTATTGTGCTTAGACGGGATTGATAAGGGTGTCCCCGGCAAACTGCCGGTCTGTGAGGAAGATGCAGGCGGACATGTTAGGTTGCCTTGATCCAAAGGTGGTGCTATCGATGTCGGACAGCGCTCAACACCAGCTGGTGTTACCACCTCCAAAGAAAATGATGACCTGCCAATCACGCTGGCTGTTGCGGGTAAAGAGGTGGCAGGTCTGCGCCCCAAAACAGGTGTGACTGCTGTCCCCCCAGTCACAGAGGATGAAGAGGCCGCGGATGCACAAGATATGGCAGACGGTGGTTGGCCCGGCCGGCTAGGCCGCATTGTAGCACACTGAGCTTCCCACTGCAACTTATGCTTCATGTCCATGTGCCGGTTCATGCATGAAGTACTCAAACTATGTATTTTTTGGCCTCTACTTAGCTTTTGCTGACAAATGTTACAGATAACACGAGTTGGGTCATCTTTATCGATCTGAAAAAATGCCCAGGCTATGCAAGGCTTAGCACCCATGCGACCTGAAGAGCCACCACGACTTGTGGTGAGAGGCAGAGTTGTGTTTGAGGATGCAGTTGTTGACGTGCTTCCAGTACTACGTCTCTGTCCAGGAAGGCGCAACCTGACCTCGTCGTCACTAGCATCTTCCTCCACCTCCTCTGCTGACCTCATCTCTTGGCTGACTGTGGGTTGACAGTAAGTGAGATCTCCGACCTCATCATCATCACCCTGTGCGTTATCACACCCGTCGTCTTCAGAGCCAACCTGTTCCTGCCCTGACAAAAAACTAAAGTTGTCGCTCCAATCAGGTATTTGAGTCTTATCATCGTCTTCCTCATTGTCTCCACCAACAGGAGTTACAGTTTGGGAATGAGGGTCTACATTATGGTCAGAACCTTCTGCGTCTGGTCCTGGATCCGACTCATAAAGATTCTGGGCATCAGTGCAGATCATTTCCTCGTCTGGATTCACAGAAGCGCTGGAGTCGACCTCTGATTCCCAGGCTATAGTATGAGTAAACAGCTCTGCAGACTCAACCATCTGTTCTACCTCATACTCAGACGGGCAGCTGGAGATTTGGGAGCTGTGAGGAAGCAAGTGCGATTTGGGTGACACCTTTGAGGACTGGAGTATTTGTGATGTTGAAGTTGATGTGGAGGAGAGCCCACTTAAAGGAGCACTTGATATCCGTTGAAGCACCTGCTGTTTTTGTGCCTCATCTGGAATTTGTAGCGATTGGCATGGCCGTAAGAAAGGGATCTTATCACATTGTCCGCTAAAAGAAGTAGACATTTTAGTTTGGCTGGAAGATGGTCTTTCTTCTGCAGATGTTACTGTTGCTTTAACACCTACCCCACGGACACAACCTTTTTTCCCCTTCCCAACACGCCTATTCCCCTTTCCACCAGCAGCAGGCCTTTTTCCACTCATTTTGGTGGTTAACTAATTCACAACTCTGGAGTTGTTTGCACAAAAAAACAATGGATGGTAACCGAGCAGAGCTGAGTGGCCAAACTGTGGTATTAGGCCAAAACTATTGGCTGGGTTAGATGCAGAAAAAAATTATTTTGAATTTGCAACCTGATGGAGGTCAGTATAGATGGATTAATAGAACAAGACCCACACACAGCTAGAAGCCCAATATTTTTTCAGAGGTAGATGCAGGAAAAAAATATATTCAGTTTGCAACCTGATGGAGGTCAGTATAGATGGACTAATACAACAAGTCCCACACACAGCTAGAAGCCCAAATATTTTTTCAGAGGTACTGTAGATGCAGATAAAAATTAGTTTTAATTTGCAACCTGATGGAGGTCAGTATAGATGGACTAATAGAGAAAGTCCGACACACTACTAGAAGGCCAAATATTTTTTCAGAGGTAGATGCAGAAAAAATATATTCAGTTTGCACCCTGATGGAGGTCAGTATAGATGGACTAATAGAGAAAGCCCGACACACTACTAGAAGGCCAAATATTTTTTCAGAGCTAGATGCAGAAAAAAATTATATTCAGTTTGCAACCTGATGGAGGTCAGTATAGATGGATTAATAGAACAAGACCCACACACAGCTAGAAGCCCAATATTTTTTCAGAGGTAGATGCAGAAAAAAATATATTCAGTTTGCAACCTGATGGAGGTCAGTATAGATGGACTAATACAACAAGTCCCACACACAGCTAGAAGCCCAATATTTTTTCAGAGGTAGATGCAGAAAAAAATATATTCAGTTTGCAACCTGATGGAGGTCAGTATAGATGGACTAATACAACAAGTCCCACACACAGCTAGAAGCCCAAATATTTTTTCAGAGGTACTATAGATGCAGATAAAAATTAGTTTTAATTTGCAACCTGATGGAGGTCAGTATAGATGGACTAATAGAGAAAGTCCGACACACTACTAGAAGGCCAAATATTTTTTCAGAGCTAGATGCAGAAAAAAATTATATTCAGTTTGCAACCTGATGGAGGTCAGTATAGATGGACTAATAGAGAAAGTTCCACACACTACTAGAAGGCCAAATATTTTTTCAGAGCTAGATGCAGAAAAAAATTATATTCAGTTTGCAACCTGATGGAGGTCAGTATAGATGGATTAATAGAACAAGACCCACACACAGCTAGAAGCCCAATATTTTTTCAGAGGTAGATGCAGAAAAAAATATATTCAGTTTGCAACCTGATGGAGGTCAGTATAGATGGACTAATACAACAAGTCCCACACACAGCTAGATGCCCAATATTTTTTCAGAGGTAGATGCAGAAAAAAATATATTCAGTTTGCAACCTGATGGAGGTCAGTATAGATGGACTAATACAACAAGTCCCACACACAGCTAGAAGCCCAAATATTTTTTCAGAGGTACTGTAGATGCAGATAAAAATTAGTTTTAATTTGCAACCTGATGGAGGTCAGTATAGATGGACTAATAGAGAAAGTCCGACACACTACTAGAAGGCCAAATATTTTTTCAGAGCTAGATGCAGAAAAAAATTATATTCAGTTTGCAACCTGATGGAGGTCAGTATAGATGGATTAATAGAACAAGACCCACACACAGCTAGAAGCCCAATATTTTTTCAGAGGTAGATGCAGAAAAAAATATATTCAGTTTGCAACCTGATGGAGGTCAGTATAGATGGACTAATACAACAAGTCCCACACACAGCTAGAAGCCCAATATTTTTTCAGAGGTAGATGCAGAAAAAAATATATTCAGTTTGCAACCTGATGGAGGTCAGTATAGATGGACTAATACAACAAGTCCCACACACAGCTAGAAGCCCAAATATTTTTTCAGAGGTACTGTAGATGCAGATAAAAATTAGTTTTAATTTGCAACCTGATGGAGGTCAGTATAGATGGACTAATAGAGAAAGTCCGACAAACTACTAGAAGGCCAAATATTTTTTCAGAGCTAGATGCAGAAAAAAATTATATTCAGTTTGCAACCTGATGGAAGTCAGTATAGATGGATTAATAGAACAAGACCCACACACAGCTAGAAGCCCAATATTTTTTCAGAGGTAGATGCAGAAAAAAATATATTCAGTTTGCAACCTGATGGAGGTCAGTATAGATGGACTAATACAACAAGTCCCACACACAGCTAGAAGCCCAATATTTTTTCAGAGGTAGATGCAGAAAAAAATATATTCAGTTTGCAACCTGATAGAGGTCAGTATAGATGGACTAATACAACAAGTCCCACACACAGCTAGAAGCCCAAATATTTTTTCAGAGGTACTGTAGATGCAGATAAAAATTAGTTTTAATTTGCAACCTGATGGAGGTCAGTATAGATGGACTAATAGAGAAAGTCCGACACACTACTAGAAGGCCAAATATTTTTTCAGAGCTAGATGCAGAAAAAAATTATATTCAGTTTGCAACCTGATGGAGGTCAGTATAGATGGATTAATAGAACAAGACCCACACACAGCTAGAAGCCCAATATTTTTTCAGAGGTAGATGCAGAAAAAAATATATTCAGTTTGCAACCTGATGGAGGTCAGTATAGATGGACTAATACAACAAGTCCCACACACAGCTAGAAGCCCAATATTTTTTCAGAGGTAGATGCAGAAAAAAATATATTCAGTTTGCAACCTGATGGAGGTCAGTATAGATGGACTAATACAACAAGTCCCACACACAGCTAGATGCCCAATATTTTTTCAGAGGTAGATGCAGAAAAAAATATATTCAGTTTGCAACCTGATGGAGGTCAGTATAGATGGACTAATACAACAAGTCCCACACACAGCTAGAAGCCCAAATATTTTTTCAGAGGTACTGTAGATGCAGATAAAAATTAGTTTTAATTTGCAACCTGATGGAGGTCAGTATAGATGGACTAATAGAGAAAGTCCGACACACTACTAGAAGGCCAAATATTTTTTCAGAGCTAGATGCAGAAAAAAATTATATTCAGTTTGCAACCTGATGGAGGTCAGTATAGATGGATTAATAGAACAAGACCCACACACAGCTAGAAGCCCAATATTTTTTCAGAGGTAGATGCAGAAAAAAATATATTCAGTTTGCAACCTGATGGAGGTCAGTATAGATGGACTAATACAACAAGTCCCACACACAGCTAGAAGCCCAATATTTTTTCAGAGGTAGATGCAGAAAAAAATATATTCAGTTTGCAACCTGATGGAGGTCAGTATAGATGGACTAATACAACAAGTCCCACACACAGCTAGATGCCCAATATTTTTTCAGAGGTAGATGCAGAAAAAAATATATTCAGTTTGCAACCTGATGGAGGTCAGTATAGATGGACTAATACAACAAGTCCCACACACAGCTAGAAGCCCAAATATTTTTTCAGAGGTACTGTAGATGCAGATAAAAATTAGTTTTAATTTGCAACCTGATGGAGGTCAGTATAGATGGACTAATAGAGAAAGTCCGACACACTACTAGAAGGCCAAATATTTTTTCAGAGCTAGATGCAGAAAAAAATTATATTCAGTTTGCAACCTGATGGAGGTCAGTATAGATGGATTAATAGAACAAGACCCACACACAGCTAGAAGCCCAATATTTTTTCAGAGGTAGATGCAGAAAAAAATATATTCAGTTTGCAACCTGATGGAGGTCAGTATAGATGGACTAATACAACAAGTCCCACACACAGCTAGAAGCCCAATATTTTTTCAGAGGTAGATGCAGAAAAAAATATATTCAGTTTGCAACCTGATGGAGGTCAGTATAGATGGACTAATACAAGTCCCACACACAGCTAGAAGCCCAAATATTTTTTCAGAGGTACTGTAGATGCAGATAAAAATTAGTTTTAATTTGCAACCTGATGGAGGTCAGTATAGATGGACTAATAGAGAAAGTCCGACAAACTACTAGAAGGCCAAATATTTTTTCAGAGCTAGATGCAGAAAAAAATTATATTCAGTTTGCAACCTGATGGAAGTCAGTATAGATGGATTAATAGAACAAGACCCACACACAGCTAGAAGCCCAATATTTTTTCAGAGGTAGATGCAGAAAAAAATATATTCAGTTTGCAACCTGATGGAGGTCAGTATAGATGGACTAATACAACAAGTCCCACACACAGCTAGAAGCCCAATATTTTTTCAGAGGTAGATGCAGAAAAAAATATATTCAGTTTGCAACCTGATAGAGGTCAGTATAGATGGACTAATACAACAAGTCCCACACACAGCTAGAAGCCCAAATATTTTTTCAGAGGTACTGTAGATGCAGATAAAAATTAGTTTTAATTTGCAACCTGATGGAGGTCAGTATAGATGGACTAATAGAGAAAGTCCGACACACTACTAGAAGGCCAAATATTTTTTCAGAGCTAGATGCAGAAAAAAATTATATTCAGTTTGCAACCTGATGGAGGTCAGTATAGATGGATTAATAGAACAAGACCCACACACAGCTAGAAGCCCAATATTTTTTCAGAGGTAGATGCAGAAAAAAATATATTCAGTTTGCAACCTGATGGAGGTCAGTATAGATGGACTAATACAACAAGTCCCACACACAGCTAGAAGCCCAATATTTTTTCAGAGGTAGATGCAGAAAAAAATATATTCAGTTTGCAACCTGATGGAGGTCAGTATAGATGGACTAATACAACAAGTCCCACACACAGCTAGAAGCCCAAATATTTTTTCAGAGGTACTGTAGATGCAGATAAAAATTAGTTTTAATTTGCAACCTGATGGAGGTCAGTATAGATGGACTAATAGAGAAAGTCCGACACACTACTAGAAGGCCAAATATTTTTTCAGAGCTAGATGCAGAAAAAAATTATATTCAGTTTGCAACCTGATGGAGGTCAGTATAGATGGACTAATAGAGAAAGTCCGACACACTACTAGAAGGCCAAATATTTTTTCAGAGCTAGATGCAGAAAAAATTATATTCAGTTTGCAACCTGATGGAGGTCAGTATAGATGGATTAATAGAACAAGTCCCACACACAGCTAGAAGCCCAATATTTTTTCAGAGGTAGATGCAGGAAAAAAATATATTCAGTTTGCAACCTGATGGAGGTCAGTATAGATGGGCTAATACAACAAGTCCCACACACAGGTAGAAGCCCAAATATTTTTTCAGAGGTACTGTAGATGCAGATAAAAATTAGTTTTAATTTGCAACCTGATGGAGGTCAGTATAGATGGACTAATAGAATGATGCTATGCCCAAAAGATTTTACTTCACTAGGTGCAGTAAAAAATTTGGTATTCTATACACAGGTGGTATATCTTGCAACACAGATAGGCTACTCCACTGACTAACACACTCTGCAATAGGCCAAAAAGGATTAGTTTGCTAGATTCAGCCAAATGCTGTGAAAAAAACTTGCACAGCACTGGCACAGACCTGCCTGGCAAAAACTGATAGGAACTGATGTAACCTAGTCCTGAAAAGGACTCCAATTACAATTAGTCTTTACTCCCACAACCTATCTATTTAAGAGCACAGACCTCCCTGATAAAAGTCGTAGGAAATGCTGTAACCTAGTCCTTAAAAGGACTGCAATCACAACTATTCCCTACTCCCAAGCTATCTGTATATTTGTGCGAAAATTGGCTTGAAATTAACAAGGTATAGCGCACACAGCAACAGCGGTGCCGTCTAACACGCAGCTGCAGCAGTGAGAAAATGGTGGCGACGGGGAAAATGGCTTGGTCTTATAGGGCAAGGACATGTGACATACACTGCCAATGACACATGCCCTTGCTTGTGTGAAAAAAAGCACTTCGCTCCGTGTGTGCGCTGCTGATAGGCTGACAGATTGCACCTCCCCACTGCAAATGCGGGAAAGAGAAAAAAAAATGGAGATCTTCATTGTTCCTGCAGAGATCCATCCCCTGCCCCTCCCCCCACCCCGCTGTACACTCAAACTGCGTATTAACATTAATTTTCATCATTACTGAGAAAAAATCCAGTTATGATTTTGGTGCACGAACAGTTATCGAACATAACCTCGAACAGCCGAATTTTTCTCAAATTGTTCGTGTTCGCCGAACGGCTCGAACACCGCCCAAAACAGCTCGAATTTGAGATTGGCGAACAGTTCGAGTAGAACAACGCTCATCTCTAGTCACAAGTAATTTATGTCAGCAGAACAGTCCAACATTCAACTAAGATTATTCACCGGGGCGGCAGAATCAGACGGATATGCAGCGATACTAAATAACCAATGGTACACAAGCTTATGACCTCTGTATTGGGCAGAACAAGTGCTGACAAAAAAACAGACAGTCCTGGAACTGTTTCCAATAGTGGTAGCAATAGAAATATGGGACGCGCGCCAGGCTAACAAAAATATACTCTTCATAAAAAAAAACACCAGCCTAGCGCACTTCATTAATAATATGGCATCGTCTCTCCCAGTGCTAGGCCTACTACGCCGGCTAGCATTCCTGTGCCTAAAACACAATGTATGGGTCCACGCTAGCTACGATGCTGAGGGGTCTAACGCTGCTGCTAACGCTTTATCACAATTCAATTGGCACATTTTCACAGAGCTCCTCCCCAACGCCCACCCATCGGGCAACAGTTGCCCAACCTCCCTATGGGATCTAGTGGAGAATAGTTGATGCCATTAATCAGAGCGTCAGTTGCCCCGTCGATGTGGCAAGCATACGGTAAGGCATGGGAACAGTGGACACGAGTAGTAGCAGGCAGACGGGTTGACCAATGTGAACAAGCCAGATTACAAGTCACCATAGAATTTCTCCACCAGCTAATGATGAGGGGCATATCAGGGGCGTCAGCGCAGCGGTGGCTGACCGGAGTAGCATTTCACTTCCAACTACTGAATTGGGGACATGTGACAAAGAGATTCATCATCAGACAATCCATAAAAGGGTGGAAAGGGGGTCAGCCAAGTCAGGAGTGTAGACGTCCCGTCCCGTGTCACTAAAACTGATTTCTCACATCATATCCCTAACACCATTAACATGATACTCACAATTTGAAGCAACACTACTGTCTACTGTATTTGCGATCGCCTTCTTCGGGGCGCTATGCATAAGCAAATTAGTCCTTCAATCCAAAATTAACACCAGTGGAGGCTTATTACACCAAGACGTAGTCATAGCCAATAATGCAATACTCTACGCATACGCAAATCGAAAACGGTTCCAGCGGGTTGAGGCACTTGGGTACTTCTACAACCCACAAATGGTATGCTGAGTCGGGTAACAATAGTAAAAACATATATAACCATCAGATCACAAAGTCATTTCTTCCTATCACACATTGATGGAACGCCATTATCAAGATACCAGTTCCAAGCTATATTTAATAAATGCATAACATCGGCAGGGAACCACCCCAAAGATTATGGGACACACTCATTCCGCATAGGCGCGGCCACGGAAGCAGCAAGAGCAGGACTGTCAGAAACGGAAGTTCAGAGGATAGGGAGATGGCGATTCACGTGTTTGGTGAGATACATAAGACCAGACTTGTTATCCTAACGTGGTTTGTTTCTTTTACAGGTGACGCTAAGCCAACAGTGTGGGTGATAGGCCACTCGTATATATATTGGGCAGAAAAAAGGGCGAAAGTCCACCCTTGCGGGAGGAAATTAGAGTTTCATAACACATATTTGAACTGGAGAGTTATTAGAGGCCTGCAATGGCCACAGGTACTAATGGAGGTAATCAAGGTAGGGAGAGAGGCAAGAGGTCCGGTCATCTTAGTTATACAGGCCAGGGGAAACGACCTAGGTAATCACAAGAGCGCATAACTAATGGCAATAATGAAACTAGACGCTGAGCGCTTCAGAGAATTTTTCACAAAAATAGTCAGAGATTGTGCCGTGCGCGGTATGGCAAGGTGCCCGAGACATCACGGCCATCGAACGGACAAGGCAGCTAATAAATATTTGGATGCCAAAATTTATAAGAGACAGAGGCGGACAACTGGAAAGAGATAAAGCAGGCCTCATACGGCCCGACTGTGTTCACTTAATGGATGTTGGACTGGACACATTCCTGTCAGGACTCCAGGACGGAGTGGAACAAGCGTTAAGAGTGATGGATGGGGGTCAGAGTCCTGCATACGAGTACGCAGGATCCTCCGTGGCCTGGAAATAGAAAGGACATGTTGGAGAGTTACACTTGTTGGCCAACTTGCCGTTGTGGAGAGTGGAGACTGGAGACACAGGGCATGCTGCAACAAGCTGAATTATTTTAGAAATAAAATGCCTTTCTAATGTAATTAGTATAAATAGTTAATAAAGCTGTGACTGATCCTCACCCATCCAGTTGTAAGAGTTACATGATTGTATTGTCAATGAAAGGGGGGCGGTAGGGGGCTGAGCGTCTGGGTTTGGTTGGGGGTCACCACAGTCTGCCTAGGCTAGATGCAGTTAAAAATCATTATTAGATACACAGGTGGTGCAGCTTGCTTCGCAGCTGGGTTACTACGCTGACTAGCAGACACTGAAGCTTTGGAGCAGACCTCTGAGTAAACAGCTCTTCAGACTCAACCATCTGTGTTACCCCAAGCCATAGTGTATGTAGTTTCTTATGGTTAAAAGGGAAGGGGGGGGGACCCAACCCACCTGTAATTGACGATGCCAACGTTACGTAAAACACAGCAAGGGGACTCCAAAAAGAGTCTTCATTTTTTCCAAAAATTTGGGGCACAGACACCACTTAAGTGGCATCAATTGCCCCAGAGTTGCTTAAAACGGTTGGTGAGGTGATTTTAACAAATCCTCAAGCTTTTACTCTCCCCAGCATGACACAGGGGTAGAAAAGTCCTTGCAGATCCATGATTTGTTCATATTTATGAACGTGAGTCTGTCTACATTGTCAGTGGACAGCCGCGTGCGCTTATCTGTCAGCACACCACCAGCAGCGCTGAACACACGTTCAGAGAGAACAAAAATTATTACTAATTTGAAAGCTGGTGGAGCTTAGTATAGATGGCCTAATAGAATGAGTACCACACACTGCTAATATGCCCAAAAGGTTTTACTTGGCTAGGTGCAGTAAAAAAATTGTATTACGTACACAGGTGGTGTAGCTTGCAACTCAGATAGGCTACTCCACTGACTAACACACACTGCAAGATGCCCAAAAGGATTTGCTTAGCTAGATTTAGCCAAATGCTGTGAAAAACACTTGCACAGCACTAAAGCAGACCTGCCTGTCAAAAAGTGATAGGAACTGATGTAACCTAGCCTTCAAAAGGGCTGCAATTACAACTAGTCACTACTCCCAAACTATCTGTTTATTTAAGAGCACAGACCTGCCTGCTAAAAGTCATAGGAAATGCTGTAACCTAGCCCTCAAAAGGGCTGCAATTAGAACTAGTCCCTACTCCCAAGCTATCTGTCTATTTCAGATACAATTCGCTTGCAATTCACACAGTTATACTGTATAGCGCGCACACAGCAGCAGCGGTGCCGTCTAACACTTAGCTGCAGCAGTGAGAAAATGGTGGCGACGGGGAAAATGGCTGGGTCTTATAGGGCAAGGACATGTGACATACACAGGCAATGACACATGTCCTTGCTTGTTTGAAAAAAAGCACTTCGCTCCGTGTGTGCGCTGCTGATAGGCTGACAGACTGCACCTCCCCACTGTAAATGCGGGAAAGAGAAAAAAAAATGGAGATCTTCATTATTTCTGCAGAGATCCATCCCATGCCCCTCCCCCCACCCCGCTGTAGACTCAAACTGTGTATTAACATTGATTATCAGCATTACTGTGAAAAAATCCAGTTGCGATTTTGGTGCACGAACAGTTATCGAACATAACCTCGAATAGCCGGATTTTTTTCACATCGTTCGGGTTCGTCGAATGGCTCGAACACCGCCCAAAACAGCTCGAATTTGAGATTGGCGAACAGTTCGATTTGAACACTGCTCATCTCTACTTTTAAGCTCGTGGAGGCGGAAGCTTTTCACAACCTCATGCCGGCGGCAACTGGGTATCCATACTCGGTCCACAGCCCCCATTATTTTTCCCGGTATCGTCTCATCTTTCCACAAGCACGGGTCCCACAACATTAACCGTGCCCTTCCCAGTGCACTTACTGGGTAGGACTGCCTAACCACAAACACATGGACAGGTGAATGTGGCCAGGGACGGTACGGAGCCAGTCCACAACTTTTTTTGCTAAGAGTTGTATTTAGCTCGGTGAAAGGACTAGCATAGAGGAAAACCATATCTACCCTGTGTGTCATTTCTCCCAGGAAGTCCTCTAAAGCTGTTTGCACTTGAAATGTGGCCTGAACATTACTGCTGGTACTTTTCTGTGGGAATTTTCTTGCCTCCTACCAGCCTGGAATATTTCCAGCAAACTATGGTACGACGCCATGGTATTAGCACTGCTCCCAGTACCAGTAACGAAGCCATCCCCAATTTCCTTCTCAGGAATTTTATTTGGTAGACTGAGTGGCTGCCCATATACATTTTCTCACAAAGGAGCTGAAGATAGAGTGGCAGTAGGTGCAAGTTCCTCCAGCCTGTTAGATATTAGAGGGTGAATGGCAGCACATTGGATCAAAGGTTAGCACTGAAGCCTTGCAGCGCTGGGACCCTGGGTTCAAATCCCAGCAAGGACAACATCTGCAAGTACTTAATATGTTCTCCCCGTGTTTGCGTGTTTTTCCTACTCAGTAAAAAAGCCGCCATAGAGTGTCCGGGAACCTTCCCACACACTTTTCTTTGCCAGTACTGCTTCTCGGCAGGGTTGGACGGTCCCATCAGAGAATCCTGTGGTGTGCCTTCACTTCTACCTTAGGAGAGTTCATGATAGTGCTAACTTTGCAGCTGCTATGGGGCTCTTGAGCGGGTGAGAAAGGTTAGCCCTCAGAATCAAATCCTCTGGTGAGCACAATGTGTTTCAATCTGAAACAGCTTCTCAGTGCGAGTTGTATTTCACCACAGTCATATTCTTTAGCTTGGTGAAAGGACTAGCGTAGAGGGAAACCGTATCTACCCCGGCTGTCATTTCTCCATCACCAGTTTCCACCCATTGTCACACACGACCTTGCCTGGCTGTATTTTCAGCAATGAGAGCCACAGATCAGGCTGCTGTGTTACAGCTTTGAACAACTCTGCAGCGCTGGGCGGTTTGTCAATTAAGCATTAAGCATGTTATCTTCAGCACAGCCTGTTGCCGCTTGGCCAAGGCAGTGCTGCAGTGCTGTCAGCTTGTGACTAGTGTGGTCATTTCGGAGATGGAGGAGGAGGTGCATAAGCTGAACAATGTGATTACATTGAGGTTAAATTGGTGACGCTGTTTTTTATACTAAAAAAAGATCCTATTGTTTTATTTTATTTACAATGTGGTGTGTGACACATCATCAGACACATCCTATTTTATTTATGATGGAGGGACTCTGAAAGTCATAAAGCCTATTTTTATAGGGACATCAGACGGCCCTTACTATTCTTAAAAGGCCAGCAGTCCGCCCTATCTATTGTTAGAGAGCCATCAGCCGGCTATGTTTTGTTGTTCCCATTATTAACAAGTGAGTCTCCTATACTGTTATTGCATATGCACTGACTGCAAGGGCTGCCAAAAATTTAGACGCAACCCAATACCCCTTTGAAGAGACATAGAGGAGTGTCTCAGTAAAAAAAATGTTCCCATTATAAAGGATCGGGTCTCCTATAGTGGTAATGCCCATGCTGTGACTGCAAGGGCTACCAAAATTTGGGAAAAACCCCACTAAGAATTTAAAGACACATAGAGCAGGGCCACAGTTACAAGGTATGATATGTTCCCATTAGAAAGGAGAGGGTCTGCTATACAGTTATAGGGTATGCAGTGAGTCCAACGGCTGATCAATTTTAGGAAAAAACCCACTAAGAATTTAAAGACACACAGAGCAGGGCCCCACTAATAAGGTACAACATGTTCCCATTAGAAAGGAGAGGGTCTGCTATTCAGTTATAGGGTATGCAGTGAGTCCAACGGCTGACCAATTTTTTCAAAGACCCCACTAAGAATTTAAAGACACACAGAGCAGGGCCACAGTAACAAGTACGACAGGTTTCCATTAGAAAGGAGAGAGTCTGCTATATTGTTATAGGGTATGCAGTGAGTCCAATGGCTGACCAATTTTAGGAAAAACCCCACTAAGAATTTGAAGATACATAGAGCAGGGCCACAGTAACGACAAATTCCCATTAGAAAGGAGAGAGTCTCCCATAGTGTTGGCCTATGCAGTGAATGCAAGGGCTGCCAAAAATTTGGAGGCACTTCAATGACCCTTGGAAAAGACGTGGAGGAGGGCCTCATAAAAAAAATGTTCCCATTAGAAAGGAGCAGGCCGCCTATACTTGTAATGCCCATGCACTAAGTGTATTGGCTGACAAACATTTACCCCTGGGAGGTATATATGAACATACTGTATAAAAAATTTTTTTTACGGGCATCATAAATAGTGTTGAGCCACCCCCGTAGTGTTCGAGTTCAGTTCGGTTCGTCGAACACCCGTGTGTTCGTCGAACTGTTCGTCGAACACCTTCGAACACCGTTAAAACCAATGGCAGGCAAACAAAAACACATAGAAACACATAGAAAACACCTTCAAAGGTGTCCAAAAGCTGACAAACTGCTCAGAAGACATAACTAACACATGAAAAAGTGACAAGTACATATAGTCATGCGAAAAGAAAAGAGGTGGAGGAGTAAAAGGAGGGGGAGACACAGATATAGGCATGTCATGCCCTTCTAAAATCCAAAAACTGAGAAGTCGACACGGCCAGTCCGTTCCTGCCCGTGCCACCTCCGTGTCGCCAGGTTTGTGCCAGAGCCGTGGTGGACCCTGACGGCCAGCCCCCCTCTCCCAATACTGGTGCCTGTCCGCTGGTGGTTCGAGCCCCCCCGCGATGGGGGGGGGGGTAACAGCTGCCGAAGAAAGACCATCTTCCAGCCAAACTAACATGTCGACTTCTTTTCGTGGACAATGTGATACGATCCCTTTGTTACGGACATGCCCATCGCTACAAATTCCAGATGAGGCACAAAAACAGCAAGTGCTTCAGCGGATATCAAGTGCTCCTTCAAGTTGGCTCTCCTCCACCTCAATTTCAACATCACAAATACTCCAGTCCTCAGAGGTGTCACCCCAATCGCACTTGCTTCCTCACAGCTCCCAAGTCTCCAGCTGCCCGTCTGAGTATGGGGTAACACAGATGGTTGAGTCTGCAGAGCTGTTTACTCATACTATAGCCTGGGAAATGGAGGTCTGCTCCAGAGCTTCTGTTAATCCAGATGAGGAAATGATCTGCACTGATGCCCAGAATCTTTATAAGTCGGATCCAGGACCAGATGATGAAGGTTCTGAGCATAATGTAGACCCTCGTTCCCAAACTGTAACTCCTGTTGGTGGATACAATGATGAAGACGATGATGAGACTCAAATACCTGATTGGAGCGACAACTTGACTTTTCGGTCAGGGCAGGAAGAGGTTGGCTTTGAGGACGAAGGGTGTGATAGCACACAGGGTGATGATGACAAGGTTGGAGATCCCACTTACTGTCAACCCACAGTCAGCCAGTCGATGAGGTCACCCGGGCCTTTGCCTGGCCTTGGGGATGTCGCGGTGGTCGGCTCCCTGGCCCGTACCCTGGGGTCACTCTTTAAAAGGGTGGATAATTGTTAATTTTATAAGAGTTCGTGACGCCACCTGCGGTATCTGGTGAGAAGCACCAGCGCTGCAGCAGTCCACTGAGGCCCGTGATAAGGCAGCTCAATGGTATAGCTCCCCACAGGTGGAGCTAGGTCTCAGGGCAGCGTATGCAGGGGGAATGCAGGACAGGCGAGACCCAGCTGGGTCAGAGCAAGAACGGGAACGGACACGGTAGTCACTTCAGTACCTTTTACTGGAGGAAATTCAGGCACATCCCGGAGCACTGTAGGGTGAAGGGTGCATATCAGGATCCTCCCCAATGAGCGGGTGTAGGGCCTCCTGTTTCTTGCCTCTGCGTAGTAAGTTACTGACCTGCCTGGAGCTAGGCCTAACTTTGTCTCTGTCCTGCGCTGGCTGACCTTGTGGTAGGGCCTTCTCTTGGAGTTCACGCTCCCAGTATGTGGGGCCTAAGCATCTCCTGGCTCTGTTACGTATCAGCACCTTAGCGATCCTGGGACTTGTAGTTCTCCAGGGATTCCGGTTATGCCTTACTGGGTCATAGAGATCCCGGTAAGCTCGGATCCGGTGTCCGGTAAATGCTTCGGGGTGAGCTCGTTAAGCTCCTCTGCCCCTTATGTACTAACTCGCCACTCGCCTTCGGCCTACTCGGGCCCTCACTAGGCTATACACATTAACGGCAGCTTGCCGCGCTTCACCGATCTTATGGCGCCGGCACACCTTAAGCTCTATCTGGGCTCCCTGAATCTAGTGAGCAGGAGCCTCGTGCTCCACTGCTGAACTATTAACTGAGTTCTCTAGACTAGACTGAGCTCCACTGCAGACTGACCTCTCTTAGGCTTCTCTACTGCAGGAACTCTTCAGAGGAACTGAACTGCCTAGCTCCACCTTCCCTATTTACATCCCTAACGGGCTCCCTCTGCTGGTCTGAGGTGGAAGGTGGAGATGTGTGAATGTTTATGGGGGCCTCTTGTGGACGATTCCATCAATACACTCTTCTAGGATCTGTGATACCAAGCGCAGCGGGGCGTCACAGATGCTATTGACGACGAGGTTAGGTTGCGCCTTCCTGGACAGAGACGGAGTACTGGAAGCACGTCAACAACTGCATCCTCAACCACAACTCTGCCTCTGACCACAAGTCGTAGTGGCTTTTCAGGTCGCATGGGCTCTAAGCCTTGCATAGCCTGGGAATTTATTCAGATCGATAAGGATGACCCAACTCACCAAAAGCTAAGTAGAGGCCAAAAAATCCATAGTTTGAGTACTTCATGCATGTACTGTCACATGGATATGAAGCATAAGTTGCAGCGGGAAGCTCACTGTGCTACAATGCGGCCTAGCAGGCTGGGCCAACCACCGTCTGCCCCATCTTGTGCATCCGCGGCCTCTTCATCCTCTGTGACTGGGGGGACAGCAGTCACACATGTTTTTGGACGCAGACCTGCCACCTCTTTACCTGCAACAGCCAGTGTGATTGGCAGGTCGTCAATTCATTGGGAAGTGGAAACACCTGCTGGTGTTGAGCGCTCTCTGACATCGAGAGCACCACCTTTGGATCAAGGCAACCTAACATGTCCGCCTGCATCTTCCTCACAGACCGGCAGTTTGCCGGGGACACCCTACTCAACCCCGTCAAAGCACAACAGCCAGCCCTCGGTCCCTCAGATGTGGAAAAGTAAAAGACCATTTCCTCCTAGCCATGAGAAAGCTAAGAGGTTGAATTTCACCATCTGCAAGCTGTTGGCTACAGAAATGCTGCCTTTCCGCCTGGAGGACACAGTGGATTTTCGAGACCTTATGTCCGTCGCAGTGCCCCAGTACCAGATGCCCAGTCGGCACTACTTCTCAAAGAAAGGTGTGCCTGCGCTCCACCAGCATGTCGCACACAACATCACCGCTTCTTTGAGAAACTCTGTGTGTGACAGGGTGCATTTTACCATAGACACTTGGATGAGTAGGCATGGACAGGGGCGTTACATGTCGCTGACTGGGCACTGGGTAACTATGGTGACAGCAGGACAAGGGGCTGCTGTCCAAGTCTTACCGTCCCCACGAGTTTTGCATCAATCCTCTTTATCTCCAAGTTCCTCTACTGCTTCTGCCTCCTCAACCTCCTCTTGGTCCTCCACCCGCACCCAAAGCCTGTCTGCTAATGCCACCTGCTTTCTAACTGCGCAGAAGGAATCCTGCAAACCTCCTTACTGTGCTGGCAGCAGGGCTCAATGGCATCAGTGTTTACTTTGAAATGTCTGGGAAATGTGAGTCACAAAGCTGAGGACTTGTGGTCAGCTCTGGAGACCCAGTTTCATGAATGGTTGTCTCCACTGGACCTGCAACCAGGGAAGGCCGTGTGCGACAATGCTGCAAACCTGGGTGCGGCCCTTCGCCGGGGCAATGTCACACACGTGCCTTGTATGGCTCACGTGTTGAACCTGGTTGTCCATAAATTTTTAGCCCACTATCCCTGACTAGATGGCCTTCTGCAGAGGGCACGGTCGCTGTGTGCTCACTTCCGCAATTCGCATCCCGCAGCTCAACGACTTACATCTCTACAGAAGTCGTTGAGCCGGCCAGTTCACCGGCTGAAATGCGATGTTCCGACACGGTGGAATTCAACTCTGCACATGTTGCAGCGACTGTGGCAGCTACGACAAGCCCTGGTGCAATACATTCTGACGTATAGCCTGGGCCAACGAGATCCAGAGGTGGGGCAAATCACGCTGCACTAGTGGTCTCAGATCAGGGACCTATGAAGTTGACGCGCCCCCTGGGCCGTGGGGTACCCTGAGCCGGGCCGGTAGACGCTGGGGCTTGTAGTCACTGTGGTGGTGACCCGGTCCGTGACCCAGGGCGGTCAATCCAATGGTAATTTGTATATATGGATTTTATAATGTCCGACTACGCCACCTGTGGAGTGCGGCCAAAGGGGCCACCGCTGCGGAACAGTCCTCTGAAGCTGGTGGTTTTGCAGCAATGGTATTATTACTCACCAGAGGAAGAGTGTAGCTTCAGGGCAGTGTGGGTGGATGATGGTGGTTGTAGTGCAGGGAGTCAGTAATGAACACAGAGTCCGTGTGATGCAGTCCCAAGATCTTTACTCACAGTTGTTGCAGTCCAGATTACAGGTATCAGAGCAATCTCACCCGTCGTGCTGTGCTTACTCAGTGAGGGGCTCAGTCCACCCCCAGATAGCTAGGGAGTACTTAGCAGGACCCCCTTCTGTGTGTCCTTTCTCTGGCCTTCTCCCTGCACCTCACACCCAGTGACACTTCTATACGGTATCCTCGGGCCTTGGCGGGCGACTTGTGTTCCGTCCCCTGGGTCCTATGTGGCTACCTTCTTAGTGAGACTGGTGTGGACTTTTGCCTGCAGTACATGAAATGCTGCAGCCTCCGGTTTCTAGTTGAGCCTTGCTGTTTTTCCTCTAGTTGAGGGACCGGTTCCCCTTATCTGGCCTGACCCCTCTACCTCCTGGTAGCAGCGGGAGTACGGGTGGCCTTCTGCACGGCCCGTAGCCCTAGGGTCCCTTCGGTTCCTGGAGCCTTCCTGCTCCCACTCCTCTCTTCTCTCCTTCAGTCCTGGGCCTCCCAGGCTAGGCCCGCCTCCGGAGCAGAGCTCATGCCGAGCCTCTGCTCCTGTCACTTTTCCTCCTCTGACTGGCTTGCTCTTTCTAAGATGGCTTCCTATTTATACTCTCCCTGTCATGTGCTCCCCTAAGCTGCTCCCCTAAGCACCCACTACATAGGACCCTCCCACCAGCTAGGGACCTGGGACTGTGCTCTCCCTTAGGAGCAATCTCGCCCTACCCCCACTGCGGGTATGTGTTGGATGCAGGTGTTAGGGTCCCGAGCCATACGCCTTCCTTACCTGAGGGTGAGATTCCACACCTCTGGGTGAGATGCAGTAACTCTGTGGCGACTGAACCCTCAGGGGCACCACCCACCCTTCTGCACAGTTTTGAAATGGCAACAAAGATGTTTAGTGCTGACGACGATGCCATTATCAGCATGACTATTCCGGTGATTTACATGCTGGAGCACACATTAAACAGAATTCAGAATCAGGTGGTGGGACAAGAGGAGGTGGAGGAAGTAGAGGAGGAGTCGTATGCAGAAGGGATAACATCTCCAAGGTCCAGACGGTTGGCAGCACCAAGGCAGCAGGCATGGGAGGGTGGGGGAGAGGGATTAACCAGGGCGCATGGTAGCAGCCAAACTGTTGAGGAAGGTGCAGGAGCCGAGGAAGAAGTGGAGGATGAACTGGCGATGGCATGGAAGACTCATCAGATGAGGGAGACCTTGATCACATTTCTGTTGTGCGAGGTTGGGGGGAGAGGGCAGAGGAAGGAAGCATGATTCTTACCTCGCTACCAACACAACAAGGACTTGGTCCTCCTAGATGCGCA
Source organism: Phyllobates terribilis (assembly GCF_046119375.1). NCBI lineage: Eukaryota > Metazoa > Chordata > Amphibia > Anura > Dendrobatidae > Phyllobates > Phyllobates terribilis. Next base: position 301,429,342 of record NW_027362771.1, read on the forward strand.
AGACACATGAGTGCCTTCTAGCTGCACTACCTGCAACATGACCCTCAGATTGCAGAATTCGAAGTAATCCCAACTACTGGGTTGCCACACTCTTAGATCCCCGGTACAAAAGTAAATTTGCCGAAATAATTCCTGCCATAAAAAGGGATTGACGCATGCAGGAGTATCTGCAGACGCTGTTGCAGAATCTTACATGTGCTTTTCCACAAAACACCAGTGGTGCATGAAGTGAATCTCACAGTTCTAACTGGCCAACCGTGGGACTGTCGAGTCTTCATCACTCAAACCGTAACAGTAACACAGTATCTGCTGGTAACAGCAATTTTGTGGAATCGTTTCACCACTTTTTTAGACCATCCTTTGCAAGGCCACAGGAGACAAGAAGTCTGACACATAGTCAATGCCTAGAGAGGATGGTGCAGGAGTATCTCCAAGTGAACATCGAAGCCATGACTGTGTCACTGGACCCTTGCTCATTTTGGTATTCCAATCTGGAAAACTGGCCGGAGCTCGCCACTCACGCCTTGGAGATCTTGTCATGCCCTGCAGCCAGTGTTCTCTCTGAACGTGTGTTCAGCGCTGCTGATGGTGTGCTGACAGATAAGCGCACGCGGCTGTCCACTGAGAATGTAGACAGACTCACGTTCAAAAAGATGAACAAATCATGGATTCGCAAGGACTTTTCTAACACTGTGTTACCCTTGGGAGACTAAAAGCTTGAGGATTTGGTAATATCACCTCACCAACCGTTTTAAGCAACTGTGGGGCAATTGATGCCACTTAACCCTAGAACGCATGACCATAAAAATCTACACTTTCATATACCTGGGGCCTTTTAGGCCCGTGTGCAAATAACATGGAATAACTCAAACTCAAGTGACAAACAACTATATACATGAAGAATACCTAGAGTTTCAAAATTCTAACTAAAGTAATCTTGCAGAAAATAGAAAACAATTAACAGGGCGGGACTGCGAGGCCCCAGGTATGCGTTCTAGGGTTAAGTGGTGTCTGTGCCACAATTTTGGGAAAAAATGGAGACTCTTTTTGGAGTCCCCTTGCTGTGTCTTACGTGACGTTGGCATAGTCAATTCCAGGTGGGTTGGGTCGCTCCCCCCCCCGCTTTTAACTGTAAGAAACTACATACACTATGGCTTGGGGTAACACAGATGGTTGAGTCTGAAGAGCTGTTTACTCAGAGGTCTGCTCCAAATCTTCAGTGTCTGCTAGTCAGCGTAGAATTTTTAACTGCATCTAGCCTAGGCAATACTTTGGGCGTAGTAGCCCAGCTGCGAAGCAAGCTGCACCGCCTGTGTATCTAATAAGAATTTTTAAATGCATCTAGCCTAGGCAGACTGTGGGGACCCCCAACCAAACCCAGACGCTCAGCCCCCCTACCGCCCCCCTTTCCTTGACAACACAATAATGTAACTCTTACAACTGGATGGGTGAGGATCGGTCACAGCTTTATTAACTCTTTATACTCATTCCATTAGAAAGGCATTTTATTTCTAAAATAATTCAGCTTGTTGCAGCATGCCCTGGGTCTCCACTCCGGCAACTTGGCCAACAAGTGTAACTCTCCAACATGTCCTTTCTATTTCCAGGCCACGGAGGATCCTGCATACTTGTATGCAGGACTCTGACCCCCACCCATCACTCTTAACGCTTGTTCCACTCTGTCCTGGAGTCCTGACAGGAATATGTCCAGTCCAATATCCATTAAGTGAACACCGTCGGGCCGTATGAGGCCTGCTTTATCTCCTTCCAGTTGTCGGTGTCGTACCACTACACCGCCTCTGTCTCTTCTAAATTTTGCCATCTGAATATTTATTACCCGCCTTGTCCGTTCGATAGCCGTGATGTCTCGCGCACCTTGCCATACCGCTATCGGCACAATCTCTGACCATACTATAGCTAGTTTTGTGAAAAATTCTCTGAAGCGCTCAGTGTCTAGTTTCATTATTGCCATTAGTTATGCGCTCTTGTGATGACCTAGGTTGTTTCCCCCGGCCTGTATAACTAAGATGACCGGACATCTTGCCTCTCTCCCTACCTTGATTACCTCCATTAGTATCTGTGGCCATAGCAGGACTCTAATACCTCTCCAGTTGAAATATGTGTTATGAAACTCTAATTTCCTCCTGCCTGGGCGGACTTTCGCCATTTTTTCTGCCCAATATATATACGAGTGGCCTATCACTCACACTGTTGGCTTAGCGTCACCTGTAAAAGAAACAAACCACGTTAGGATAACAAGTCCGGTCTTATGTATCTTGCCAAACACGTGGATCGCCAACTCCCTATCCTCTGAACTTCCGTTTCTGACAGTCCTGCTCTTGCTGCTTCCCTGGCCGCGCCTATGTGGAATGATTGTGTCCCGTAATCTTTGGGGTGGTTCCCTGCCGATGTTATGCATTTATTAAATATAGCTTGGAACTGGTATCTTGATAATGGCGTTCCATCAATGTGTGATAGGAAGAAATGACTTTGTGATCTGATGGTTAGATATGTTTTTACTATTGTTACCCGACTCAGTGTACCGTTTGTGGGTTGTAGAAGTACCCATGTGCCCCTGCCCGCTGGAACCGTTTTCGATTTGTGTATGCGTAGACGTATTGCATTAATAGCTATGACTACGTCCTGGTGTAATAAGCCTCCACTGGTGTTAATTTTGGATTGAGGGACTAATTTTCTTATGCATAGCGCCCCAAAGAAGGCGATCACAAATGCAGTAGACAGTAGTGTTGCTTCAAATTGTGAGTGTCATGTTAATGGTGTTAGGGATATGATGTGAGAAATCAGTTTTAGTGACACGGGACAGGACGTCTACACTCCTGACTTGGCTGACCCCTTTTCCACCCTTTTATGGTTTGTCTGATGATGAATCTTTGTCACATCTCCCCAATTCAGTTGTTGGAAGTGAAATGCTACTCCGGTCAGACACCGCTGCGCTGACGCCCCTGATATGCCCCTCATCATTAGCTGGTGGAGAAATTCTATGGTGACTTGTGATTTGGCTTGTTCACATTCGTCAACCCGTCTGCCTGCTACTAGTCGTGTCCACTCTTCCCATGCCTTACCGTATGCTTGCCACGTCGACGGGGCAACTGACGCTCTGATTAATGGCATCAACTATTCGCCACTAGATCCCATAGGGAAGGTGGGCAACTGTTGCCCGATGGGTGGGCGTTGTGGAAGAGCTCTGTGAAAATCTGCCAATTGAATTGTTATAAAGAGTTAGCAGCAGCTTTAGACCCCTCAGCATAGTGGCTAGCGCGGACCCATACATTGTGTTTTAGGCACAGGAATGCTAGCCTGGGTAGTAGGCCTAGCACTGGGAGAGACGATGATGCCAACTTATTAATGCAGTGCGCTAGGCTGGTGTTTTTTGTTATGAAGTGTATATTTTTGTAAGCCAGGGTGCGCCCCATATTTCTATTGCTACCACTTTTGGGAAGAAAAAATATTTTCAGGGCTGGATGCAGCTAAAAATTATTATTAATTTAAAAGCTGGTGGAGCTTGGTATAGATGGCCTAATACAATTAGTCCCACCCACTGCTAGAAGGCCAAATATTTTTTCAGAGGTAGATGCAGAAAAAAATTATATTCAGTTTGCAACCTGATAGAGGTCAGTATAGATTGACTAATAGAACAAATCCCACACACTGCTAGAAGGCCAAATATTTTTTCAGAGCTAGATGCAGATAAAAATTATTTTTAATTTGCAACCTGATGGAGTTGAGTATAGATGGACTAATAGAACAAGTCCCACACACTGCTAGAAGGCCAAATATTTTTTCAGAGCTAGATACAGATAAAAATTATTTTTAATTTGTAACCTGATGGAGGTCAGTATAGATGGACTAATAGAACAAGTCCCACACACTGCTAGAAGGCCAAATATTTTTTAAAAGCTAGATGCAGAAAAATATTATATTCAATTTGCAACCTGGTGGAGGTCAGTATAGATGGACTAATAGAACAAGTCCCACACACAGCTAGAAGCCCAAATATTTTTTCAGAGGTTGATGCAGAAAAAAATTATATTCAGTTTGCAACCTGATGGAGGTCAGTATAGATGGACTAATAGAACAAGTCCCACACACTGCTAGAAGGCCAAATATTTTTTCAGAGCTAGATGCAGACAAAAAATTATTTTGAATTTGCAACCTGATGGAGGTCAGTATAGATGGACTAAAAGAACAAGTCCCACAAACTGCTAGAAGGCCAAATATTTTTTCAGAGCTAGATGCAGAAAAATATTATATTCAATTTGCAACCTGATGGAGGTCAGTATAGATGGACTAATAGAACAAGTCCCACACACAGCTAGAAGCCAAAATATTTTTTCAGAGGTAGATGCAGAAAAAAGTTATATTCAGTTTGCAACCTGATGGAGGTCAGTATAGATGGACTAATAGAACAAGTCCCACACACTGCTAGAAGGCCAAATATTTTTTCAGAGCTAGATGCAGAAAAATATTATATTCAATTTGCAACCTGATGGAGGTCAGTATAGATGGACTAATAGAACAAGTCCAACACACAGGTAGAAGCCCAAATATTTTTTCAGAGGTAGATACAGAAAAAAATTATATTCAGTTTGCAACCTGATGGAGGTCAGTATAGATGGACTAATAGAACAAGTCCCACACACTGCTAGAAGGCCAAATATTTTTTCAGAGCTAGATGCAGAAAAATATTATATTCAATTTGCAACCTGATGGAGGTCAGTATAGATGGACTAATAGAACAAGTCCCACACACAGCTAGAAGCCCTAATATTTTTTCAGAGGTCGATGCAGAAAAAAATTATTTTCAGTTTGCAACCTGATGGAGGTCAGTATAGATGGACTAATAGAACAAGTCCCACACTGCTAGAAGGCCAAATATTTTTTCAGAGCTAGATGCAGATAAAAATTATTTTTAATTTGCAACCTGATGGAGGTCAGTATAGATGGACTAATAGAACAAGTCCCACACACAGTTAGAAGCCCAAATATTTTTTCAGAGGTAGATACAGAAAAAAATTATATTCAGTTTGCAAGCTGATGGAGGTCAGTATAGATGGACTAATAGAACAAGTCCCACACACTGCTAGAAGGCCAAATATTTTTTCAGAGCTAGATGCAGAAAAATATTATATTCAATTTGCAACCTGATGGAGGTCAGTATAGATGGACTAATAGAACATGTCCCACACACAGCTAGAAGCCCAAATATTTTTTAAGAGGTAGATGCAGAAAAAAATTATATTCAGTTTGCAACCTGATGGAGGTCAGTATAGATGGACTAATAGAACAAGTCCCACACACTGCTAGAAGGCCAAATATTTTTTCAGAGCTTGATGCAGATAAAAATTATTTTTAATTTGCAACCTGATGGAGGTCAGTATAGATGGACTAATAGAACAAGTCCCACACACTGCTAGAAGGCCAAATATTTTTTCAGAGCTAGATGCAGATAAAAATTATTTTTAATTTGCAACCTGATGGAGGTCAGTATAGATGGACTAATAGAACAAGTCCCACACACTGCTAGAAGGCCAAACATTTTTTAAAAGCTAGATGCAGAAAAATATTATATTCAATTTGCAACCTGATGGAGGTCAGTATAGATGGACTAATAGAACAAGTCCCACACACAGCTAGAAGCCCAAATATTTTTTCAGAGGTTGATGCAGAAAAAAATTATATTCAGTTTGCAACCTGATGGAGGTCAGTATAGATGGACTAATAGAACAAGTCCCACACACTGCTAGAAGGCCAAATATTTTTTCAGAGCTAGATGCAGACAAAAAATTATTTTGAATTTGCAACCTGATGGAGGTCAGTATAGATGGACTAAAAGAACAAGTCCCACACATTGCTAGAAGGCCAAATATTTTTTCAGAGCTAGATGCAGAAAAATATTATATTCAATTTGCAACCTGATGGAGGTCAGTATAGATGGACTAATAGAACAAGTCCCACACACAGCTAGAAGCCCAAATATTTTTTCAGAGGTAGATGCAGAAAAAAGTTATATTTAGTTTGCAACCTGATGGAGGTCAGCATAGATGGACTAATAGAACAAGTCCCACACACTGCTAGAAAGCCAAATATTTTTTCAGAGCTAGATGCAGACAAAAAATTATTTTGAATTTGCAACCTGATGGAGGTCAGTATAGATGGACTAAAAGAACAAGTCCCACACACTGCTAGAAAGCCAAATATTTTTTCAGAGCTAGATGCAGAAAAATATTATATTCAATTTGCAACCTGATGGAGGTCAGTATAGATGGACTAATAGAACAAGTCCCACACACAGCTAGAAGCCCAAATATTTTTTCAGAGGTAGATGCAGAAAAAAGTTATATTCAGTTTGCAACCTGATGGAGGTCAGTATAGATGGACTAATAGAACAAGTCCCACACACTGCTAGAAGGCCAAATATTTTTTCAGAGCTAGATGCAGAAAAATATTATATTCAATTTGCAACCTGATGGAGGTCAGTATAGATGGACTAATAGAACAAGTCCCACACACAGCTAGAAGCCCAAATATTTTTTCAGAGGTAGATGCAGAAAAAAATTATATTCAGTTTGCAACCTGATGGAGGTCAGTATAGATGGACTAATAGAACAAGTCCCACACACAGCTAGAAGGCCAAATATTTTTTCAGAGCTAGATGCAGATAAAAATTATTTTTAATTTGCAACCTGATGGAGATCAGAATAGATGGACTAATAGAACAAGTCCCACACACAGCTAGAAGCCCAAATATTTTTTCAGAGGTAGATGCAGAAAAAAATTATATTCAGTTTCCAACCTGATGGAGGTCAGTATAGATGGACTAATAGAACAAGTCCCACACACTGCTAGAAGGCCAAACATTTTTTCAGAGCTAGATGCAGAAAAATATTATATTCAATTTGCAACCTGATGGATGTCAGTATAGATGGACTAATAGAACAAGTCCCACACACAGCTAGAAGCCCAAATATTTTTTCAGAGGTCGATGCAGAAAAAAATTATATTCAGTTTGCAACCTGATGGAGGTCAGTATAGATGGACTAATAGAACAAGTCCCACACACTGCTAGAAGGCCAAATATTTTTTCAGAGCTAGATGCAGATAAAAATTATTTTTAATTTGCAACCTGATGGAGGTCAGTATAGATGGACTAATAGAACAAGTCCCACACACAGCTAGAAGCCCAAATATTTTTTCAGAGGTAGATACAGAAAAAAATTATATTCAGTTTGCAACCTGATGGAGGTCAGTATAGATGGACTAATAGAACAAGTCCCACACACTGGTAGAAGGCCAAATATTTTTTCAGAGCTAGATGCAGAAAAATATTATATTCAATTTGCAACCTGATGGAGGTCAGTATAGATGGACTAATAGAACATGTCCCACACACAGCTAGAAGCCCAAATATTTTTTCAGAGGTAGATGCAGAAAAAAATTATATTCAGTTTGCAACCTGATGGAGGTCAGTATAGATGGACTAATAGAACAAGTCCCACACACAGCTAGAAGGCCAAATATTTTTTCAGAGCTAGATGCAGATAAAAATTATTTTTAATTTGCAACCTGATGGAGATCAGAATAGATGGACTAATAGAACAAGTCACACACACAGCTAGAAGCCCAAATATTTTTTCAGAGGTAGATGCAGAAAAAAATTATATTCAGTTTGCAACCTGATGGAGGTCAGTATAGATGGACTAATAGAACAAGTCCCACACACTGCTAGAAGGCCAAACATTTTTTCAGAGCTAGATGCAGAAAAATATTATATTCAATTTGCAACCTGATGGATGTCAGTATAGATGGACTAATAGAACAAGTCCCACACACAGCTAGAAGCCCAAATATTTTTTCAGAGGTCGATGCAGAAAAAAATTATATTCAGTTTGCAACCTGATGGAGGTCAGTATAGATGGACTAATAGAACAAGTCCCACACACTGCTAGAAGGCCAAATATTTTTTCAGAGCTAGATGCAGATAAAAATTATTTTTAATTTGCAACCTGATGGAGGTCAGTATAGATGGACTAATAGAACAAGTCCCACACACAGCTAGAAGCCCAAATATTTTTTCAGAGGTAGATACAGAAAAAAATTATATTCAGTTTGCAACCTGATGGAGGTCAGTATAGATGGACTAATAGAACATGTCCCACACACAGCTAGAAGCCCAAATATTTTTTCAGAAAAAAATTATATTCAGTTTGCAACCTGATGGAGGTCAGTATAGATGGACTAATAGAACAAGTCCCACACACAGCTAGAAGCCCTAATATTTTTTCAGAGGTCGATGCAGAAAAAAATTATTTTCAGTTTGCAACCTGATGGAGGTCAGTATAGATGGACTAATAGAACAAGTCCCACACACTGCTAGAAGGCCAAACATTTTTTAAAAGCTAGATGCAGAAAAATATTATATTCAATTTGCAACCTGATGGAGGTCAGTATAGATGGACTAATAGAACAAGTCCCACACACAGCTAGAAGCCCAAATATTTTTTCAGAGGTTGATGCAGAAAAAAATTATATTCAGTTTGCAACCTGATGGAGGTCAGTATAGATGGACTAATAGAACAAGTCCCACACACTGCTAGAAGGCCAAATATTTTTTCAGAGCTAGATGCAGACAAAAAATTATTTTGAATTTGCAACCTGATGGAGGTCAGTATAGATGGACTAAAAGAACAAGTCCCACACACTGCTAGAAGGCCAAATATTTTTTCAGAGCTAGATGCAGAAAAATATTATATTCAATTTGCAACCTGAAGGAGGTCAGTATAGATGGACTAATAGAACAAGTCCCACACACAGCTAGAAGCCCAAATATTTTTTCAGAGGTAGATGCAGAAAAAAGTTATATTTAGTTTGCAACCTGATGGAGGTCAGCATAGATGGACTAATAGAACAAGTCCCACACACCGCTAGAAGGCCAAATATTTTTTCAGAGCTAGATGCAGACAAAAAATTATTTTGAATTTGCAACCTGATGGAGGTCAGTATAGATGGACTAAAAGAACAAGTCCCACACACTGCTAGAAAGCCAAATATTTTTTCAGAGCTAGATGCAGAAAAATATTATATTCAATTTGCAACCTGATGGAGGTCAGTATAGATGGACTAATAGAACAAGTCCCACACACAGCTAGAAGCCCAAATATTTTTTCAGAGGTAGATGCAGAAAAAAGTTATATTCAGTTTGCAACCTGATGGAGGTCAGTATAGATGGACTAATAGAACAAGTCCCACACACTGCTAGAAGGCCAAATATTTTTTCAGAGCTAGATGCAGAAAAATATTATATTCAATTTGCAACCTGATGGAGGTCAGTATAGATGGACTAATAGAACAAGTCCCACACACAGCTAGAAGCCCAAATATTTTTTCAGAGGTAGATGCAGAAAAAAATTATATTCAGTTTGCAACCTGATGGAGGTCAGTATAGATGGACTAATAGAACAAGTCCCACACACTGCTAGAAGGCCAAATATTTTTTCAGAGCTAGATGCAGAAAAATATTATATTCAATTTGCAACCTTATGGAGGTCAGTATAGATGGACTAATAGAACAAGTCCCACACACAGCTAGAAGCCCAAATATTTTTTCAGAGGTAGATGCAGAAAAAAATTATATTCAGTTTGCAACCTGATGGAGGTCAGTATAGATGGACTAATAGAACAAGTCCCACACACAGCTAGAAGGCCAAATATTTTTTCAGAGCTAGATGCAGATAAAAATTATTTTTAATTTGCAACCTGATGGAGATCAGTATAGATGGACTAATAGAACAAGTCCCACACACAGCTAGAAGCCCAAATATTTTTTCAGAGCTAGATGCAGACAAAAAATTATTTTGAATTTGCAACCTGATGGAGGTCAGTATAGATGGACTAAAAGAACAAGTCCCACACACTGCTAGAAGGCCAAATATTTTTTCAGAGCTAGATGCAGAAAAATATTATATTCAATTTGCAACCTGAAGGAGGTCAGTATAGATGGACTAATAGAACAAGTCCCACACACAGCTAGAAGCCCAAATATTTTTTCAGAGGTAGATGCAGAAAAAAGTTATATTTAGTTTGCAACCTGATGGAGGTCAGCATAGATGGACTAATAGAACAAGTCCCACACACTGCTAGAAGGCCAAATATTTTTTCAGAGCTAGATGCAGACAAAAAATTATTTTGAATTTGCAACCTGATGGAGGTCAGTATAGATGGACTAAAAGAACAAGTCCCACACACTGCTAGAAAGCCAAATATTTTTTCAGAGCTAGATGCAGAAAAATATTATATTCAATTTGCAACCTGATGGAGGTCAGTATAGATGGACTAATAGAACAAGTCCCACACACAGCTAGAAGCCCAAATATTTTTTCAGAGGTAGATGCAGAAAAAAGTTATATTCAGTTTGCAACCTGATGGAGGTCAGTATAGATGGACTAATAGAACAAGTCCCACACACTGCTAGAAGGCCAAATATTTTTTCAGAGCTAGATGCAGAAAAATATTATATTCAATTTGCAACCTGATGGAGGTCAGTATAGATGGACTAATAGAACAAGTCCCACACACAGCTAGAAGCCCAAATATTTTTTCAGAGGTAGATGCAGAAAAAAGTTATATTTAGTTTGCAACCTGATGGAGGTCAGCATAGATGGACTAATAGAACAAGTCCCACACACTGCTAGAAGGCCAAATATTTTTTCAGAGCTAGATGCAGACAAAAAATTATTTTGAATTTGCAACCTGATGGAGGTCAGTATAGATGGACTAAAAGAACAAGTCCCACACACTGCTAGAAAGCCAAATATTTTTTCAGAGCTAGATGCAGAAAAATATTATATTCAATTTGCAACCTGATGGAGGTCAGTAAAGATGGACTAATAGAACAAGTCCCACACACAGCTAGAAGCCCAAATATTTTTTCAGAGGTAGATGCAGAAAAAAGTTATATTCAGTTTGCAACCTGATGGAGGTCAGTATAGATGGACTAATAGAACAAGTCCCACACACTGCTAGAAGGCCAAATATTTTTTCAGAGCTAGATGCAGAAAAATATTATATTCAATTTGCAACCTGATGGAGGTCAGTATAGATGGACTAATAGAACAAGTCCCACACACAGCTAGAAGCCCAAATATTTTTTCAGAGGTAGATGCAGAAAAAAATTATATTCAGTTTGCAACCTGATGGAGGTCAGTATAGATGGACTAATAGAACAAGTCCCACACACTGCTAGAAGGCCAAACATTTTTTCAGAGCTAGATGCAGAAAAATATTATATTCAATTTGCAACCTGATGGAGGTCAGTATAGATGGACTAATAGAACAAGTCCCACACACAGCTAGAAGCCCAAATATTTTTTCAGAGGTCGATGCAGAAAAAAATTATATTCAGTTTGCAACCTGATGGAGGTCAGTATAGATGGACTAATAGAACAAGTCCCACACACTGCTAGAAGGCCAAATATTTTTTCAGAGCTAGATGCAGATAAAAATTATTTTTAATTTGCAACCTGATGGAGGTCAGTATAGATGGACTAATACAACAAGTCCCACACACAGCTAGAAGCCCAAATATTTTTTCAGAGGTAGATACAGAAAAAAATTATATTCAGTTTGCAACCTGATGGAGGTCAGTATAGATGGACTAATAGAACAAGTCCCACACACTGGTAGAAGGCCAAATATTTTTTCAGAGCTAGATGCAGAAAAATATTATATTCAATTTGCAACCTGATGGAGGTCAGTATAGATGGACTAATAGAACATGTCCCACACACAGCTAGAAGCCCAAATATTTTTTCAGAGGTAGATGCAGAAAAAAATTATATTCAGTTTGCAACCTGATGGAGGTCAGTATAGATGGACTAATAGAACATGTCCCACACACAGCTAGAAGCCCAAATATTTTTTCAGAGGTAGATGCAGAAAAAAATTATATTCAGTTTGCAACCTGATGGAGGTCAGTATAGATGGACTAATAGAACAAGTCCCACACACTGCTAGAAGGCCAAATATTTTTTCAGAGCTTGATGCAGATAAAAATTATTTTTAATTTGCAACCTGATGGAGGTCAGTATAGATGGACTAATAGAACAAGTCCCACACACTGCTAGAAGGCCATATATTTTTTCAGAGCTAGATGCAGAAAAATATTAAATTCAATTTGCAACCTGATGGAGGTCAGTATAGATGGACTAATAGAACATGTCCCACACACAGCTAGAAGCCCAAATATTTTTTCAGAAAAAAATTATATTCAGTTTGCAACCTGATGGAGGTCAGTATAGATGGTCTAATAGAACAAGTCCCACACACTGCTAGAAGGCCAAATATTTTTTCAGAGCTTGATGCAGATAAAAATTATTTTTAATTTGCAACCTGATGGAGGTCAGTATAGATGGACTAATAGAACAAGTCCCACACACTGCTAGAAGGCCAAATATTTTTTCAGAGCTTGATGCAGATAAAAATTATTTTTAATTTGCAACCTGATGGAGGTCAGTATAGATGGACTAATAGAACAAGTCCCACACACTGCTAGAAGGCCAAATATTTTTTCAGAGCTAGATGCAGAAAAATATTATATTCAATTTGCAACCTGATGGAGGTCAGTATAGATGGACTAATAGAACATGTCCCACACACAGCTAGAAGCCCAAATATTTTTTCAGAGGTAGATGCAGAAAAAAATTATATTCAGTTTGCAACCTGATGGAGGTCAGTATAGATGGACTAATAGAACAAGTCCCACACACTGCTAGAAGCCCAAATATTTTTTCAGAGCTTGATGCAGATAAAAATTATTTTTAATTTGCAACCTGATGGAGGTCAGTATAGATGGACTAATAGAATGATGCTATGCCCAAAAGGTTTTACTTCACTAGGTGCAGTAAAAAAAATTGGTATTCTATACACAGGTGGTGTAGCTTGCAACACAGATAGGCTACTCCACTGACTAACACACTCTGCAATAGGCCAAAAAGGATTAGCTTTGCTAGATTTAGCCAAATGCTGTGAAAAAAACTTGCACAGCACTGGCACAGACCTGCCTGGCAAAAACTGATAGGAACTGATGTAACTTAGTCCTGAAAAGGACTGCAATTACGATTAGTCTTTACTCCCACAACCTATCTATTTAAGAGCACAGACCTGCCTGATAAAAGTCGTATTAAATGCTGTAACCTAGTACTTAAAAGGACTGCAATCACAACTATTCCCAACTCCAAAGCTATCTGTAGATTTGTGCGAAAATTGGCTTGAAATTAACAAGGTATAGCGCACACAGCAACAGCGGTGCCGTCTAACACGCAGCTGCAGCAGTGAGAAAATGGTGGCGACAGGGAAAATGGCTGGGTCTTATAGGGCAAGGACATGTGACATACACTGCCAATGACTCATGCCCTTGCTTGTGTGAAAAAAAGCACTTCGCTCAGTGTGTGCGCTGCTGATAGGCTGACAGTTTGCACCTCCCCACTGTAAATGCGGGAAAGAGAGAAAAAAATGGAGATCTTCATTATTCCTGCAGAGATCCATCCCCTGCCCCTCCCCCCGCCCCGCTGTACACTCAAACTGCGTATTAACATTAATTTTCATCATTACTGAGAAAAAATCCAGTTATGATTTTGGTGCACGAACAGTTATTGAACATAACCTCGGACAGCCAAATTTTTTTCAAATCGTTCGTGTTCGCCGAACGGCTCGAACATCGCCCAAAAAAGCTCGAATTTGAGAATGGCGAACAGTTCGAGTCGAACAACGCTCATCTCTAATCATAAACACCCTTTAAAAAAATTATGTGGGTGTTAAATCATGAACCACAGTAACCGTGGTGATATGGTGGTGGAGGATGAGGAGAAGGAGGAGGACAAAAGCAAATAGCCAAAATCAGGAAGCGTATACCCATGTGTAGTTGTGAATAGGTGCATGGGAATACACCTCCCAAGAAAAGACACTGGATTTGAGTTTATGTTACGCTGCTGTCATTCGGTGGTGTTGAGAAGTATGGCCCAATCCAGCCCTTGTTCATTTTTATAAGAGTCAGTCTGTCAGCATTTTCAGTTGACAGGCGTATGCGTTTATCAGTTATAATTCCACCAGTGGCACTAAAAACTCGTTGGGATAAAACGCTGGTGGCAGGTCAGGCCAGGACCTCCAAAGCATAGAGAGCCAGTTCATTCCACGTATCCAGCTTGGATACCCAATAATTATAAGGCACAGCGGAATCACAGAGGATGTTGGTACGGTCAGCAAGGTACTCCCTCAGTATCTTCCCAAACTTTGCACTCCTTGTGAGAGTACCCCGCGCCTCAGGGCCTGTGCGATGGGAGGGTCTGAGAAAACTCACCCAGAACTTTGCAGTGTTCCCCTGCCTCTGCTGGATTGAAGTTGTGTCTCTCTCGCCTGTACTCCTTGGTAGTCCAACGAAGTGTGCCCTCTGCCGCCAGTGTTTTCAGATGGGAATTTTTTTAATAGTTCCGCAACAAGGGCCTTCTGGTTCTGCCCCATTTTTGTACACCTGTCCGACTCAGGAATAAGAGATAGGAAGTTCTCCTTGTAGCGTGCGTCTAGAAGTGTCACCAACCAGTAATGACTGTCACCCAAAATTTTGAGAATGCGAGGGTCATGGGAAAGGCAACATAACATAAACTCAGCCATGCGTGCCTGACTACTAACAGGCAAGACTTCCGTGTCCTCACCAAGAGGATGTCTGACCATGCTCCTCTCCTCCTCCTCTCTGTCCTCTGGCCATCCACTATGAACAGACGGTATGACAGCTGTGCAGGTAGTACCATCTATAGTGCATGAAACTAGCTCCTGTCCTTCCTCTTCCTCCTCCTCTTCCTCATTGTCACCCAATCCACATTGGGATGAGATGAGGCTTGGCTGTGTGTAATCACCCTGTATGGTTCCTTGCTCCATCTCATCGTGCTCCGCCTGCAATACATCCTGTTTGATTGTGAGCAGAGAGCGTTTCAGAAGACAGAGAAGCGGGATGGTGACGCTAATTATGGCGTCATCGCCGCTCAACGTCTTGGTGGAGTCCTCAAAGTTTTGGAGGATGGTACATATGTCTGACATCCATGTCCACTCCTGAGGTCTTATGTGTGGAGTCTGAAATGAATACCGACGGCCTTGCTAATGCTGGTACTCAACAACTGCCCTCTTCAGCTCACAAATCCTTCCCAACATCTGCAGTGTAGAGTTCCAACGCGTGGGGACATCACACACCAGTCTGTGAACAGGAAGCTGCAAACGCTGCTGAAACACTGCGAGGGTGGCAGAAGCTGTAGCTGACTTGCTAAAATGGGCATACTTTAACAAGCAGATAAGACAGTTCCGGGTAGGATTTGCGAAACCGCTGAACCACGAAGTTAAGCACATGGGCCAGGCATGGTACGTGTGTGAGCTGGTTCCGGCCATTGTCACACACGACCATGCCTGGCTTTAGGTTCAGCGGTGTGAGCCACAGATCTGCCTGCTCTTTCAGAGCTGAATGAATCCTATAAAGAGAAGGAAATACCACAGATTTCAAAAAAATAAATCCATATACCTCAAAACTCGAAATGCAGACCACAAAAGAAAGGTATAAAGAGACTACACTATTAACAGGTGTAATTAATATATTTTATTACATTCAAAACCAAACAGACAACAAGACAAAAATGTAAAAATATTAAAAACGTGAATAAAAATACAGCTCAGGAGGGGGGAGGGGGATGCTCACAATAAATATTGCACATGGATCTCCTGTATAAAGACATATATATATTAGAATGACAACCAAATTTAATTCACAGTAAATAAACATATAATAATCAACTAAACACACATAAACACCTCCAATAGCAGCATAATATTTAAAAAGACAAAAAAAATACAAAAAAAACAATATATATATATATATATATATATATATATATATATATATATTGTAAGGCAGCACTAGTCATCATAATGGGGAATACTCGCTGCACCGGGTAAGTTAAGCACACGTGCAATGTCCTTCCGGTATTTCTCAATTCAGCAGTTTATTATTGCACTTCATAAACCGCAGTTCACACATATAAAGTCCACGAGCCTTTCCAGTGGCAGCTATGCCCACTTGGCTCCAGGTAAACTATAACACTTGGCTTCAGCAAACGATAACAATGTCCATATATCACAATGTCCATATAACGTACCGCTTTTACCTTTTGCAGTGTCTTAACGGTTCCAGGATTAGTTTGCCACCACTTTCACTTTTAGGCTTCCCAGGTGGGGGTCTCCAGCCCTCGTACCTTCGAAGGCTACTGGTATGTTTTCACTCTCATCCAGTCTGCGCCTTTCAGGACTCTTGTATGCCAAGCCGGCTCTCCCTCAAAGGTCACTGGCATCCACGCACAGGATCCAGGCTCGACCTTTCAGGCTGCCAGGCTTCACTCTCGGCCTCACTAGGCCTCACACGAACGGTGTCCCACACACATGGGAACAGGCCTCATGCCTCTCACAGAACACACCTGTCTCCCATCAAGCAGGGTTTATATATGCATCCCGTGCACACACACACCCATACTGACAGCACCTTGCTGATGTCACAGTCATGTGATCAGACAGACATTCTGTGCATGCAGGACCTGTGCCATGTCACAGTCATGTGACCAGTCACCTGAGGGGGAAGGTACATGGTCAGGTAAAACACATCCTGGACCATTACCGTAATGCCAGCAAGTCGCTGCATTACAATATATATATGTAAATATAAAGTGCTTGTGCAATAAACATATATATATATATATATATATATATATATATATATATATATGTGTGATTGATTACCAGATGTCCAACCACCAAATGGAAAAAAGAAATATAATAATTAAATGCTATGTATGATGATAAAGCCTTAGCATAAGATTTTGGCTGCAAAGAGTCAAATCATATTATATATGAGCCCTTAATCAGGGGGTTACCTGAATGGTATATCAAATAAAGGAGACCATGATTATCAAAGTAAGATTGGAGACATACCCCAGCCCCCTCACACCACTCCAATGCCGTTTCGCTCTTTGCTTCATCAGGCAGTGTGGTGTGAGGGGGAGTGGTGGAATAAATACAAGGCATGCAGCTGCTGGCCATAATTCATAATTGCGAGCGTCTTATTATCAGGCGCCGCCAGTCGCGCATGCGCCCTCGCCGACACTTCTGGAGCAGAAGGTCCGGAGCGCGTCACTGAAGGGCGGATTGCCATTCATGACGAGCTCACGTCCCCAACCACTCCGGAGGTCCGCAAGGCGCACGCACGCTGCGGAGCACGACGTTCGCAGCAGCCATGTTGAGGTATGGCCAAAAAGCCATAGTAATGCCCAAAAACAAAATTACCAGACATAAATTGAAAGAAAAAAGTAAGAGATACATGGACATATTATTGTTAAACATATGTAATAAGAATAAATGAGCAGAGTGGAGAACTCAATAGACACCTGGAGAAAAGGAAAAAATTATTAATAAAAAAAGAACAAAGCCAAAAAGACAAAGTAAATATAGAAGATATATATGAATATATATAATAATCATGAAAAACCAATTGAATTTGATGAAAAAAATGAGGGAGTGCAAGAAAAGAATAGGAATGAAAATAAAAAGGAAAAAAGGAAGAAGAGAAAGAAAAAAATAAAATAAGATGAATAAAAAATATATGAATATTGAAAAATACCACTAAGTGAATGATAATACACATAATGTAAGGGCCAAGTGTATGTGAGGACTAATCATGTTATAGTACAAAATTGATGTGAAATAAAGTGCTTGAAATGTCGTATAATCATGAATCAAATGTAGATCTGTGAAAATATAAAATTGAACTTAGATACAAATGTGTGTGAAGATAAAAAATATATATGTAGAATAAAATTTGTACATAATAAAGTGCTATTTGTTTTTGTGCATTACTATGGCTTTTTGGTCATACCTCAACATGGCTGCTGTGAACGTCGTGCGCTGCGGTGCGCATGCGCCTTGCGGACCTCCGGAGTGGTTGGGGATGTGAGCGCGTCATGAATGGCAATCCGCCCTTCAGTGACTCGCTCTGGACCTTCTGCCCAGTTCTGGAAGTGTCAGCGGGGGCGCATGCGCGACTGGCGGCGCCCGATAGTAAGGCGCTCGCAATTATGAATTTTGGCCAGCAGCTGCATCCCTTGTATTTATTCCACCACTCCCCCTCACACCACACTGCCTGACGAAGCAAGGAGCGAAACGGCGTTGGAGTGGTGAAGAACACAGGGACAGTTCTTATTGAGAAGAAGAATGGTGAGATCAGTCAAGGACAATCCTCAGACCACCTCCAGAGAGCTGCAGCATCAACTTGCTGCAGATGGTGTCACTGTGCATCGGTCAACTATACAACGCGCTTTGCACAAGGAGAAGCTGTATGGGAGAGTGATGCGAAAGAAGCCGTTTCTGCAAGCACGCCACAAACAGAGTCGGCTGAGGTATGCAAAACCACATTTGGAGAAGCCAATTTCTTTTTGGAAGAAGGTCCTGTGGACTGATGAAACCAAGATTGAGCTATTTGGTCATACAAAAAGGCGTTATGCATGGCGCCAAAAAAACACAGCATTCCAAGAAAAACACTTGCTTCCCACAGTAAGATTTGGTGGAGGTTCCATCATGTTTTGGGGCTGTGTGGCCAATGCCGGCACCGGGAATCTTGTTAAAGTTGAGGGACGCATGGATTCCACTCAGTATCAGCAGATTCTTGACAATAATGTTCAAGAATCAGTGATAAAGTTGAAGTTACGCAGGGGATGGATCTTTCAGCAAGACAATGATCCAAAACACCGCTCCAAATCTACTCAGGCATTCATGCAGAGGAACAATTACAATGTTCTGGAATGGCCATCCCAGTCCCCAGACCTGAATATCATTGAACACTTGTGGGATCATTTGAAGAGGGCTGTCCATGCTCGGCGACCATCAAACTTAACTGAACTGGAATTGTTTTGTAAAGAGGAATGGTCAAAAATACCTTCATCCAGGATCCAGGAACTCATTAAAAGCTACAGGAAGCGACTAGAGGCTGTTATTTTTGCAAAAGGAGGATCTACTAAATATTAATGTCACAGAAAATGAATGTAGATTGCACATTTTCTGTTAGTACAATAAACCTCAGTTCAAGGCAGAAACATTACTGTGTCCAACAGTTATTACATATATCAAACTGAAATAGCTGTTGCAAAAACACCAATTTTTATAAAACAATAAGCTTAAGATTAATAGGGGTGCCCAAACTTTTTCATATAACTGTATATATATATATATATATATATATATATATATATATATATATATATATATTGTTTTTTTTTTATTTTTTTTGTCTTTTTGAATATTATGCTGCTATAGGAGGTGTCTATGTGTGTTTAATTGTTTATTATATGTTTATTTACTGTGAATTAAATTTGGTTGTCATTCAAATATATACAGTTATATGAAAAAGTTTGGGCACCCCTATTAATCTTAAGCTTAATGTTTTATAAAAATTGGTGTTTTTGCAACAGCTATTTCAGTTTGATATATGTAATAACTGTTGGACACAGTAATGTTTCTGCCTTGAAATGAGGTTTATTATACTAACAGAAAATGTGCAATCTGCATTCAAAAAAAATTTGACAGGTGCATAAGTATGGGCACCTGACCAGAAAAGTGACATTAATATTTAGTAGATCCTCCTTTTGCAAAAATAACAGCCTCTAGTCGCTTCCTGTAGCTTTTAATGAGTTCCTGGATCCTGGATGAAGGTATTTTTGATCATTCCTCTTTACAAACCAATTCCAGTTCAGTTAAGTTTGATGGTCGCCGAGCATGGACAGCCCTCTTCAAATGATCCCACAGATGTTCAATGATATTCAGCTCTGGGGACTGGGATGGCCATTCCAGAACATTGTAATTGTTCCTCTGCATGAATGCCTGAGTAGATTTGGAGCGGTGTTTTGGATCATTGTCTTGCTGAAAGATCCATCCCCTGCGTAACTTCAACTTTATCACTGATTCTTGAACATTTTTGTCAAGAATCTGCTGATACTGAGTGGAATCCATGCGTCCCTCAACTTTAACAAGATTCCCGGTGCCGGCATTGGCCACACAGCCCCAAAGCATGATGGAACCTCCACCAAATTTTACTGTGGGTAGCAAGTGTTTTTCTTGGAATGCTGTGTTTTTTTGCCGCCATGCATAACGCCTTTTTGTATGACCAAACAACTCAATCTTGGTTTCATCAGTCCACAGGACCTTCTTCCAAAAAGAAATTGGCTTCTCCAAATGTGCTTTTGCATACCTCAGCCGACTCTGTTTGTGGCGTGCTTGCAGAAACGGCTTCTTTTGCATCACTCTCCCATCCACTTCTCCTTGTACAAAGCGCATTGTATAGTTGACCGATGCACAGTGACACCATCTGCAGCAAGTTGATGCTGCAGCTCTCTGGAGGTGATCTGAGGATTGTCCTTGACTGATCTCACCATTCTTCTTTTCTGCCTTTCTGATGTTTTTCTTGGCGTTACACTTCTGGCCTTAACAAGAACTGTCCCTGTGTTCTTCCATTTCCTTACTATGTTCCTCACAGTGGAAACTGACAGGTTAAATCTCTGAGACAGCTTTTTGTATCCTTCCCCTGAACAACTATGTTGAATAATCTTTGTTTTCAGATCATTTGACAGTTGTTTTGAGGAGCCCATGATGACACTCTTCAGAGGAGATTCAAACAGGAGAACAACTTGGAAGTGGCTACTTTAAGTAGCTTTTCTCATGATTGCATACACCTGGCTATGAAGTTCAAAGTTCAATGAGGTTACAAAACCCAAAAAAGTGCTTTAGTAAGTCAGTAAAAAGTAGGTAGGAGTATTTAAAACAAGAAAATGATAAGGGTGCCCATACTTATGCACCTGTCAAATTTTGTTTGAATGCAGATTGCACATTTTCTGTTAGTACAATAAACCTCATTTCAAGACAGAAACATTACTGTGTCCAACAGTTATTACATATATCAAACTGAAATAGCTGTTGCAAAAACCCCAATTTTTATAAAACATTAAGCTTAAGATTAATAGGGGTGCCCAAACTTTTTCATATAACTGTATATGTCTTTATATAGGAGATCCATGTGCAATATTTATTGTGAGCATCCTCCTCCCCCCTCCTGAGCTGTATTTTTATTCACGTTTTTTATATTTTTAAATTTTTGTCTTGGTGTCTGTTTTTTATTTGTTTTTGGTTTTGAATGTAAGAAAATATATGAATTACACCTGTTAATATTGTAGTCTCTTTATACTTTTCATTTGTGTTCTGCACTTTCAGAGCTGTCCACAACTCTTCAGCATTCTGCTGTTTTTCACCTAAGCATATTAGCTTCAGCACAGCCTGTTGCCGCTTGACCGAGGCAGTGCTGCAGTGCTTCCAGCTTGTAACTGATGTGGTCTTTTCGGAGATGGAGGCTGAAGAGGAGCAGGAGGCTGAGGAGGATGAGGTGCAGGAGCTGTAGACCATGGGGGCAACCCTGATTGACCTAGGGCCCGCAATCCGTGGCATCAGGAGGACGTGTTCCGTCCCAAGGTCTGACTGGGTCCCGGCTTCCACTATGTTAACCCAGTGTGCCGTCAGCAAGATGTACCGTCCCTGCCCACAAGCACTTGTCCACGTGTCCGTGGTTAGGTGGACTTTACCGGTAACAGCGTTTTTGAGAGCACGGCTAATGTTTTGGGACGCGAGCTTGTGTAATGCGGGGACGGCACACCGGAAGAAATAGTGGTGGCTGGGGACCGAGTACCGAGGGACGGCCGCCGCCATCAGGTTGCGGAATGCTTCCGTCTCCACGAGTCTAAAAGGTAACATTTAGAGCCAAGCAGTCGTGAAATGTGAGAATTTAGTAGTGTGGCCTGTGGGGCTTTGGCTGCATATTTGCGTCTTGCGTTCCAAGGACTGGGGTATGGACAACTGAACGCTGGGACAAGGACATGGACGTGCTTCCTGATGCTGCTACTTGAGAGTGTGCAATGACTGGTGCAGGGCAGGAGGCTCTTCGCATGCACCATGGACAGGGTATTCGCTTGCATGCACAACAGGTGAAGAAGCAATAGTGCCACCCGCAGACACTGTTCCTGGACCCTGGGGTTCGGCCCACAAAGTCGGGTGCTTTGCTGCCATGTGCCTGATCATGCTGGTGGTGGTCAGGCTGGTCATTTTGCTACCCCTGCTGATGCTGGCCTGGCAGGTGGTGCAAATGGCCTTTTTGGGGTTATCGGCTGAGTCTTTAAAAAACAGCCAGACTCGGGAAGACCTAACAGTTGCATTGGCAACTTCCTTCGTGTTGGTGTTACGGGGAATGGTTGTCTGTCTTCTGTCTGCGGCCACCACACTGCTTCTTCCTGCCTGTTGGGGTGCTCTGCCTCTTTCCCCCTGTGTGCTGCTGTCCTCGCTCTGCATGTCCTCCTGCCAGGTTGGGTCACTTACTATATCATCCACCACCTCGTCTTCCACTTCCGCACCCTGGTCTTCCTCCTGACTTTCTGGCAATTGTGTCTCATCATCGTCAACCTCTTATGACACTTTCCCACCGTCGCCTTCATGTGACCGTGGCTGCTCATATATTTCGGCATCGCTACACGTGATCTTCTCTTTCCCCACGTCAAGTGGAATAGGCGAGAGGCCCGAATCTATAAATGGAAAAGTGAACAGCTCTTCAGAGCGTCCAAGTGTGGTATCAGTTGTCTCTGGGTACTCGGCATGGTGGGAGGAAGGAGGATCAGGGTGAGGAATATGCGGTCCACACTCACGGCTACTGAGACTTGACTGGGTGGAAGACAGGGTGGTGGTGGTGGTGGCTAAGTGACTGGAAGCATTATCCATTATCCAACCAACAACCTTTTGACACTGCTCTGGGTTCAATAGTGGTGTGCTGCGTTCCCCTAGAAATTGGGAGAGGAAGGTCAGGCAAGAAGATGTGGGTGTTTGTTGTGGCACAATTTTGGCTTGCCCACGGCCTTGTCCTCGGCCTCTGCATGCACCATTACCATCACATCTAGTTCCCCATCCTTTGCCCATTTTAAATGGAGAACAGTATCTTCCACGCTCACTACAAATGACTGAGTTTGGAGCGAACTTATATATTATCCGTGTGATGGAGAAAACAGAGATTTAAATACCTGGCCTGTAGGTAAGTAGTTTGACCAGCAAATTGCTGTGAATTGCTTCACTGACACACTGAAAGAAATTTTTAATGGAGGTCAGAAATGGCAGTATTTTCTGAAAACATATACGTGATCGGTGTGATGGAGAAAATAGAGTTTTAAATACCTGGCCTGTAGGTAAGTTGTTTGAACAGCAAACTGCTGTTAATTGCTTCACTGACACACTAAAGGAAATTTTTAATGGAGGTCAGAAATGGCAGTATTTTCTGACAACGTATATGTGATCCATGTGATGGAGAAAACAGAGTTTTAAATAGCTGGATTTCTAGCGCTCTAATATGGAAAGGACCTGACTGTATTCTGCAGTGCCAACAAGCATATGGCGCAGAAAAAATTGGATTGCTTTTTAAGCAAATAATGAGGATTAAGATCCAAAGAAAAGTATTCCTGGCCCCTGAGACCTGGGCCTTTGTATAGAAATATTTAATAGCAGCTGAAGGCAGAATTGGAATGGAACCTCTTGTGCTATATGCACTGCAGTCTGCTATATACACTGCCTGCCTATACACCCTGCCTGCCTAATATCTCTGCAGATGGATTAGTCCTCAGAAGGACTGTTTGTTAAGATGGATATGTGTAATGTACGTTTTTTCTCCCTACACTACCTAATACGCAATCAAATCTCTCCCTAACACAGCAGCAGCTCTCCCTACACTGTCTGATCTGGAGTGACTGTGACGAGCATGGAGGCGTCAGGTCTGATATAGACCTGATGACGCTGTGCGGCCAGCCAATCACTGTAATGCCCACAACCAACATGGCTACGGCATTAGAGTGCATGGCAGGCAATCCCTGCATGTTCATTGGCTCTCTAAAGAGCTCCAAACATGCAGGGAGGGGACCCGAGTTCCCGCCCGAGCAACCCGGAAATACTCGGCAAGCGCCGAGCATCTCGAGCAGTGAGATGCTCGGGCGAGCACCGAGCAGTAGCGAGCATGCTCGCTCATCACTACTGGTAGACTTTTAATGATCACTCCCATCTCTTCCACTGTGACAACCTGATTTAGGCTGTACAAAGTTTCTTGAGGCAGTTTAGGTAGATGACAAGAGGATAAATATTAAACCAGTATTTTATTGTTTTCCAAGACAGGTGTAGGTAGAGTAGATAGGAGCGAGTAAAGAGACAAATAATAATCATACAAAATCTGTGCTATTTTTTTAGGATCGTAATGTAGGGTGGCAGACCGATCTTTAAATCTATTAAGGGTGGTATTGACTGATTGATCCTTGAACCTTTTAGCAAGAAAAGTGGGGGTTTTGTCACTGTACTCATAATAATGTTGCCTACAGTAAAGAAGTAGTTTTTCAACTTTTACAAGAGAGATAGTCTTTAGTTAAGCTCTATGATCACTTTTTAAGGAGATATTTAGGGTGATTATTTAATTTTTTAATTTGAGAAGAAAGTGCTTATACACTCGCCTCTAAATGCCGATTTATGGGCCTCCCATAAGAAAAGGATCACTGGGGCTGATGGGGTATTCACTGAGAAATAGTTAGGAAGATTCTTCCTTAGTTTCTCACATGAGCAAGGATTAGTTTAAAAGATTTTGTTTAGTTACCAATGGGTTAAATGAGGATAGATTGGGGACAATTCTATTTCTACAATAATCAGGAGATGATCTGTCCACAGTATAGGTCCTATCTGTGCAGTGCGCAAGGATCGCAGAGCCATAATATTAAAAAAAACATAGACTATATGGCTATGAGTTTGATGGGGGTGGTAGTAAAATGTATATTCTCCGGCTGTAGGGTTATCTACCCTCAGCAAGTCATATAGCATAGATGTCTATGGAATCTCACATTTTGTCCAAAAAAGGAAGACAGAAAAGCGAGTCTATCCCTAGTCTCCAAAAATATTACATTTTAATGTGCTCATTGGGAAACAAGTCCAGAGACGTCAAGGTATCACATTTAGGCCACACAGACTGCTCACAATATCACAAATAACATGCAGCCTGGTGTTGCCATCTTGAAAAATGGCACACTTTGGAGAAATAGCCATACCACTTGTTTCACAACCAAATTAATGTAACAGTGATCTGTCAGTATACTTAAAACGAAAATTAAAAACTAGAGATGAGCGAATTTGTTCGGAAAACGTTCGCCAATGTCAAAGTCGGCACGAACATTGCACATTCGGATTCGTGTTCGGATTCCAAAGCATTTTCCTCAAAATCGGCAAAATTTGGTCAAAGTTCGCTAAATGATTGAGTTTCCACTAATGCTTTTGTTAATACTTTGGCTAGGATAGTGGTGCTGTATGAAGAGCGGAGGGGATGTGTTTCATGAGGGTAGGGGGTGGAGAGAGGTAAGAGGGGCGGCAGAATCTTACTCTTTTTTTAATTTAAATTAACTTATTGTGTGGAGATTCCGGCAGCCAATCAGGGCGTAGAAAGCATCCATAATGTTCAGATACAAGAGCTTGTGTCATTGGCTGCCAAAGTCACACGTCCCTCTCCATATAAAAAGTGGACATGTGGCTTGGGCGCCATTTTGTCAGTGTAACATCTTAATGAGGCTGCTGCTGCAAGTAGTCAGATAGTTAGCTTGGCAGTTTATTGTCAGCTAGTTCAGATCGATAGGATCCTGAGTCAAATCAACCTTCCAACATATCAATCCTTTGTGCTAATTGTGTGGTCCAGACACCAGTCCATATTTCAGCACCTAAATACTTGGTGCTAACTGTGTGGTCCAGACACCAGTCCACATTTCAGCATCTAAATCTTTTGTGCTAATTGTGTGGTCAATAAACCAGTTCACATTTCAGCATCTAAATCCTTTGTCCTAACTGTGTGGTCCGGACATCAGTCCACATTTCAGCATCTAAATCCTTGTGTTAATTGTGTGGTCCACATTTCAGCATCTAAATCCTTTGTGCTGATTGTGTGGTCCAGACAACAGTCCACATTTCAACATCTAAATCCTTTGTGTTAATTGTGTAGTTCAGACACCAGTACACATTTCAGCATTTTAATCCTTTGTGCTAATTGTCAGGTCCAGAAACCAGTCCACATTTCAGCATCTAAATCCTTTATGCCAACAGTGTGGTCCAGACACCAGTCCACATTTCAGCATTTAAATCCATTGTGCTAATTGTGTGTTCCAGACAACAGTCCACATTTCAGCATCTAAATCCTTTGCGCTAACTGTGGGGTCCAGACACCAGTCCACATTTCAGCATCTAAATCCTTGTGCTAATTTTGTGATCCAGACACCAGTCCACATTTCAGCATCTAAATCCTTTGTGCTAATTGTGTGGTCCAATTTCAGCATCCAAATCCTTTGTGCTAATTGTGTGGTCCACACAACAGTCCACATTTCAACATATAAATCTTTTGTGCTAATTCAGTGGTCAAGTCACACTATCTCAGCAAATAAGTACTGTTTTTTAATTTAGTGACAGGTGACTGGCAGGTCTGGGCCTAAGGTTGTGAAACAGCTGGTTAAAAAAGGGTAAAGGTACATCCAACATGAGTGAGAAAAAGTGAGATCGTGATGGAAGGGGGAATAGGCATGGTGTTCGAGGTGTACGTGGGGTGGGTGGTGGTGTTACTGAAAGCTCCACTGTACAAAACACCAGCTCATCCTATCCAAAGACAACTGACAATTTCTGTTACTGGACAACCTACTCTACTCCCTTTCTTTGGCAGCTACACAGTGGTATGCCTTGTCGATAAGGGCTCTTTACCAGTCTATCATTATTAGTTTGTTTACTGTCAATTATATCTGTATTTTGTATGTAACCCATTCTCATGTACAGCACCATGGAATCAATGGTGCTATATAAATAAATAATAATAACCTGTAATATTATGTTTTTCAAGAAAGGTATCCAGCCCCTTCTTGAACTTTTTTCAAGAATCAACCATGACATGATCAGTAGGCAGAATGTTACATAATGTGACTGGTCTCACAGTAAATAATTGCTGCCTGTGATTATGATTAAATCTTCTTTCCTCTAGATGTAGAGGATGCCACCATATTGCCATCGCAGGCCTATGTGTAATGTAAGAAGATCATAAGACAGACATTTGTACATTGTAATAAGATCACCCCTAAACCGTAGTTTTTCCAAACTGAATAACCCCAAGTTTGATAACCTGTTTTGGTATTGCAGTTCACCCATTGCCTTAATAATCATGGTCGCCTTTTTTCTGCTCCCGTTTTAGTTCAGCTATGCCCTTCTTATACACTGAGCCCAAAATTGCACATAGAATTCTATGTGTGGCTGCACTAATGACAAGTATAAAAGTAAAACTATGTTCTTCCCATGACCATATATGCCTCTTTTAATTTATCCTAGAATTTTAATTTCCATGGTAGCAGCTGCCTGGCAAAGGTCACTAAATTTGAGTGTAATGTTCACTCATATGCCCATGTATTTTCCAATGATAGATTTACCCAGTGTTTTACCATTGAGTACATAATTATACATTTTATTTCCTGTGCCAAAGCGCATGACTTCAGATTTATTTAAATTAAGCTTTAATTGCCATTTATCAATGCAAGCCACCAGCTTACATAAATCTCTCTGCAACATTAAATTACCCATCTCTGCATTAAATATATTGCAGAGTTTTGTATCATCTGCAAATATTGAAATTCTACTCTATATGCCTTCTGCAAAGTCAATAATAAATATATTAAAAGAAGAGGGCCCGTTACTGACCCCTGTTGCATCACACTGTTAACTGTGACCCAATCCGAGTGTGTTACATTAATTAGCACCTTATATTTCTTATCAATGAGCCAGATGTTAACACAATTGCACATATTTTCACCTAGTCCCAGTCCCATTGCTCTTAATTTATGTACCAACCTTTTGTGTGGCACCATATAAAATCATCACAGTTTATGCCCAAAGTAGAGGTTAAACTTACCAGCCTATAAATTCCTGGCTCAGTTTTTGTTCCCTTTTTGAATATTGGCACCACATTTGCTATGCACCAGTCATGTGGTACAGACTATGTTATTATGACATCGTTAATACTACAAATAATGGTCTGATGATGCTTCACTTCTGCAGTACCAGGGAATGTATGCCATCCAGGCCCAATGATTGGTCTATTTTAGTGTTTTTTGAGGCGACGGCATCCTTCCCGCTATGATAATGAGGTGACATTTAATGTAGTATTTATGGTATCCCTTATCAAGTCATCTATCATTGGATTTTCTTGTGTAAATACTGTACAGAATAAGGTGTTTAGTGGACTGGCCTTACCCTTATCCTTTTCCACCATTTTACTCATTATTTTTCCGGGGGCTGTTTCTGAGGAATATTTTTTAATTATGTTTACATTCATACAAAATTACGCAATATATTTTCTCTATAATTATTGAATGCCTCATCACTACCCTTTATATATTGTAATATTCTGTCTGATCTATTGTGTCACTAACATCACACTCTCACTATACAAGAGCCTCGGATGCACGACTCTGCTTCCTACTCACTCGTCCACTCACCTATCGCAATAGGCCAAGAATTTGCTAAGCATACCCCACAGACAGTCCCCACATCCACGCCACACTTTATGCTGCCACCACTCGCCATTTTACCAAACCAGCAAGATGCCTGCCATGGGCAACACACTAGTACACATGAACATCCAGCTTTCCCAAGCTCCTGAATGATTCACTACTTGCACTCTGGCTACAAGGTAACACAACCAAGCTATTTCCTTTCCTCAAGATTGTGGGCACTTTGGAGCAATGAGGGACAAACTTATTAAATTTTATATTTAATATATGAAAAGAGTACAATGATTAAAATATCTTACAAAAGAGAAATAACAAAAATATTGTTTTACCTTGTCCTGTTTGTTGAGTACGAATGCAGTGGCTACACAAGGTGAAAACATTAACATCCCTGCATTTAACATCTATATGCCAGTGTCAGGGACACATACAGTCATGGCCGAAAGTGTTGCACCCTTGAAATTGTTCCAGTAAAAGAGGTAGTTCTCCCAGCAGGAGGAGATGTCAGAGAAAGCAAAATGATTATTGTATTTTTTCTGCATTTTTTATTCCTTTTCCCTTTAATTTGTGCATCTTTAATGCAGATGTAAAGCAGAGTTTTAATGTGGTTTTTATAGTACAGAAAAACTTTGATTCTGCTCTTAAAAATGCTTTTTCATATACATTTTTTTAGGCTCGACCTAGAAGTATCTAGAGAAAAAAAGCACCAAAACCTCACTGTTCAGCAGCGTCTTTAGATGCACAGTGAGCACAGTTTTCATGAACTCACAAACATCTTTGTTTGGGCAGTTAAACACAACAGAATTTCTGTACACAAAAAGCAGCAGAAAAAGCACAGCATTTCCGTTATATGTGAACATGGCCTCAATGTTCAAATAATGTGGATGTGATTTTATGAAAACTCTGTCCTTGGTGTGTCTGCAGACTCTGTTGTACTGTGCAGTTTTGGTGCTTTTTTTCTCTATAGGCTTCTATGTGGAGCTTGAAAAAGAATGCATGTAAAAAAAGCCAGTGCATTTTTAAGTGCAGAATCAAAGTTTTTCTGCACTATAAAGAACCACACTAAAAATGCTGCTTCATATCTTCATACCAATTAAGCATCAAATAAGTGAGAAAAGGCAAAAAGAACACAGCAAACATGCAATAATCAGAGAAGATTGTGATTGCATCATGTGGTGCAGACTAGAGATGAGCGTTGTTCGACTCGAACTGTTTGCCAATCTCAAATCCGAGCTGTTTTGGGCGGTGTTCGAGCCGTTCGGCGAACACGAACGATTTGAGAAAAATTTGGCTGTTTGAGGTTATGTTCGGTAACTGTTCGTGCACCAAAATCATAACTGGATTTTTTCTCAGTAATGATGAAAATTAATGTTAATACACAGTTTGAGTGTACAGCGGGGCGGGGGGAAGGGCAGGGGATGGATCTCTGCAGGAATAATGAAGATCTCCATTTTTTTTTCTCTTTCCCGCATTTACAGTGGGGGGGTGCAATCTGTCAGCCTATCAGCAGCGCACACACGGAGCGAAGTGCTTTTTTTCACACATGCAAGGGCTTGTGTCATTGGCAGTGTATGTCACATGTTCTTGCCCTATAAGACCAAGCCATTTTCCCCGTCGCCACCATTTTCTCACTGCTGCAGCTGCGTGTTAGACGGCACCGCTGTTGCTGTGTGCGCTATACATTGTTAATTTCAAGCCAATTTTCGCACAAATCTACAGATAGCTTGGGAGTAGGGAATAGTTGTGATTGCAGTCCTTTTAAGGACTAGGTTACAGCATTTCCTACGACTTTTATCAGGCAGGTCTGTGCTCTTAAATAGATAGGTTGTGGGAGTAAAGACTAATTGTAATTGCAGTCCTTTTCAGGACTAGGTTACATCAGTTCCTATCAGTTATTGCCAGGCAGGTCTGTGCCAGTGCTGTGCAAGTTTTTTTCACAGCATTTGGCTGAATCTAGCAAAGCTAATCCTTTTTGGCATATTGCAGAGTGTGTTAGTCAGTGGAGTAGCCTATCTGTGTTGCAAGATATACCACCTGTGTATAGAATACCAATTTTTTTACTGCACCTAGTGAAGTAAAATCTTTTGGGCATAGCATCATTCTATTAGTCCATCTATACTGACCTCCATCAGGTTGCAAATTGAATATAATTTTTTTCTGCATCTAGCTCTGAAAAAATATTTGGGCTTCTAGCAGTGTGTGGGACTTGTTCTTTTAGACCATCTATACTGACCTCCATCAGGTTGCAAACTGAATATAATTTTTTTCTGCATCCAGCTCTGAAAAAATATTTGGCCTTCTAGCAGTGTGTGGGACTTGTTCTATTAGTCCATCTATACTGACCTCCATCACGTTGCAAATTCAAAATAATTTTTTGTCTGCATCTAGCTCTGAAAAAATATTTGGCCTACTAGCAGTGTGTGGGACTTTCTCTATTAGTCCATCTATACTGACCTCCATCACGTTGCAAATTCAAAATAATTTTTTGTCTGCATCTAGCTCTGAAAAAATATTTGGCCTTCTAGCAGTGTGTGGGACTTTCTCTATTAGTCCATCTATACTGACCTCCATCAGGTTGCAAACTGAATATAATTTTTTTCTGCATCTACCTCTGAAAAAATATTTGGGCTTCTAGCTTTGTGTGGGACTTGTTCTATTAGTCCATCTATACTGACCTCCATCAGGTTGCTAACTGAATATAATTTTTTTCTGCATCTAGCTCTGAAAAAATATTTGGCCTTCTAGCAGTGTGTGGGACTTGTTCTATTAGTCCACCTATACTGACCTCCATCAGGTTGCAAATTCAAAATAATTTTTTGTCTGCATCTAGCGCGGAAAAAATATTTGGCCTTCTAGCAGTGTGTGGGACTTTCTCTATTAGTCCATCTATACTGACCTCCATCAGGTTGCAAATTAAAAATAATTTTTATCTGCATCCACCTCTGAAAAAATATTTGGGCTTCTAGCTGTGTGTGGGACTTGTTCTATTAGTCCATCTATACTGACCTCCAACAGGTTGCAAACTGAATATAATTTTTTTCTGCATCTAGCTCTGAAAAAATATTTGGCCTTCTAGCAGTGTGTGGGACTTTCTCTATTAGTCCATCTATACTGACCTCCATCAGGTTGCAAATTAAAATAATTTTTATCTGCATCTAGCTCTGAAAAAATATTTGGCCTTCTAGCAGTGTGTGGGACTTTCTCTATTAGTCCATCTATACTGACCTCCATCAGGTTGCAAATTAAAAATAATTATTATCTGCATCTAGCTCTGAAAAAATATTTGGCCTTCTAGCAGTGTGTGGGGCTTTCTCTATTAGTCCATCTATACTGACCTCCATCAGGTTGCAAATTAAAAATAATTTTTATCTGCATCTAGCTCTGAAAAAATATTTGGCCTTCTAGCAGTGTGTGGGACTTTCTCTATTAGTCCATCTATACTGACCTCCATCAGGTTGCAAATGAAAAATATTTTTTTGTCTGCATCTAGTTCTGAAAAAATATTTGGCCTTCTAGCAGTGCGTGGGACTTTCTCTATTAGTCCATCTATACTGACCTCCATCAGGTTGCAAACTGAATATATTTTTTTTCTGCATCTACCTCTGAAAAAATATTTGGGCTTCTAGCTGTGTGTGGGACTTGTTCTATTAGTCCATCTATACTGACCTCCATCAGGTTGCAAACTGAATATAATTTTTTTCTGCATCTACCTCTGAAAAAATATTTGGCCTTCTAGCAGTGTGTGGGACTTTCTCTATTAGTCCATATATACTGACCTCCATTAGGTTGCAAATTAAAAATAATTTTTATCTGCATCTAGCTCTGAAAAAATATTTGGCCTTCTAGCAGTGTGTGGGACTTGTTCTATTAGTCCACCTATACTGACCTCCATCAGGTTGCAAATTCAAAATAATTTTTTGTCTGCATCTAGCTCTGAAAAAATATTTGGCCTTCTAGCAGTGTGTGGGACTTTCTCTATTAGTCCATCTATACTGACCTCCATTAGGTTGCAAATTAAAAATAATTTTTATCTGCATCTAGCTCTGAAAAAATATTTGGCCTTCTAGCAGTGTGTGGGACTTGTTCTATTAGTCCACCTATACTGACCTCCATCAGGTTGCAAATTCAAAATAATTTTTTGTCTGCATCTAGCTCTGAAAAAATATTTGGCCTTCTAGCAGTGTGTGGGACTTTCTCTATTAGTCCATCTATACTGACCTCCATCAGGTTGCAAATTAAAAATAATTTTTATCTGCATCTAGCTCTGAAAAAATAGTTGGCCTTCTAGCAGTGTGTGAGACTTTCTCTATTAGTTCATCTATACTGACCTCCATCATGTTGCAAATTGAATATAATTTTTTTCTGCATCTACCTCAGAAAAAATATTTGGGCTTCTAGCTGTGTGTGGGACTTGTTCTATTAGTCCATCTATACTGACCTCCATCAGGTTGCTAACTGAATATAATTTTTTTCTGCATCTAGCTCTGAAAAAATATTTGGCCTTCTAGCAGTGTGTGGGACTTGTTCTATTAGTCCACCTATACTGACCTCCATCAGGTTGCAAATTCAAAATATTTTTTTGTCTGCATCTAGCTCTGAAAAAATATTTGGCCTTCTAGCAGTGTGTGGGACTTTCTCTGTTAGTCCATCTATACTGACCTCCATCAGGTTGCAAATTAAAAATAATTTTTATCTGCATCTACCTCTGAAAAAATATTTGGGCTTCTAGCTGTGTGTGGGACTTGTTCTATTAGTCCATCTATACTGACCTCCATCAGGTTGCAAACTGAATATAATTTTTTTCTGCATCTAGCTCTGAAAAAATATTTGGGCATCTAGCAGTGTGTAGGACTTGTTCGATTAGTCCTTCTATACTGACCTCCATCAGGTTGCAATCTGAATATAATTTTTTTCTGCATCTAGCTCTGAAAAAATATTTGGCCTTCTAGCAGTGTGTGGGACTTGTTCTATTAGTCCATCTATACTGACCTACATCAGGTTGCAAACTGAATATAATTTTTTTCTGCATCTAGCTCTGAAAAAATATTTGGCCTTCTAGCAGTGTGTGGGACTTTCTCTATTAGTCCATCTATACTGACCTCCATCAGGTTGCAAATTAAAAATAATTTTTATCTGCATCTAGCTCTGAAAAAATAGTTGGCCTTCTAGCAGTGTGTGGGACTTTCTCTATTAGTCCATCTATACTGACCTCCATCAGGTTGCAAACTGAATATATTTTTTTTCTGCATCTACCTCTGAAAAAATATTTGGGCTTCTAGCTGTGTGTGGGACTTGTTCTATTAGTCCATCTATACTGACCTCCATCAGGTTGCAAACTGAATATATTTTTTTCTGCATCTACCTCTGAAAAAATATTTGGGCTTCTAGCTGTGTGTGGGACTTGTTCTATTAGTCCATCTATACTGACCTCCATCAGGTTGCTAACTGAATATAATTTTTTTCTGCATCTAGCTCTGAAAAAATATTTGGCCTTCTAGCAGTGTGTGGGACTTGTTCTCTTAGTCCACCTATACTGACCTCCATCAGGTTGCAAATTCAAAATAATTTTTTGTCTGCATCTAGCTGTGAAAAACTATTTGGCCTTCTAGCAGTGTGTGGGACTTTCTCTATTAGTCCATCTATACTGACCTCCATCAGGTTGCAAATTGAATATAATTTTTTTCTGCATCTAGCTCTGAAAAAATATTTGGCCTTCTAGCAGTGTGTGGGACTTGTTCTATTAGTCCATCTATACTGACCTCCATCAGGTTGCAAACTGAATATAATTTTTTTCTGCATCTAGCTCTGAAAAAATATTTGGCCTTCTAGCAGTGTGTGGGACTTGTTCTATTAGTCCATCTATACTGACCTCCATCACGTTGCAAATTCAAAATAATTTTTTGTCTGCATCTAGCTCTGAAAAAATATTTGGCCTTCTAGCAGTGTGTGGGACTTTCTCTATTAGTCCATCTATACTTACCTCCATCAGGTTGCAAATTAAAAATAATTTTTATCTGCATCTACCTCTGGAAAAATATTTGGGCTTCTAGCTGTGTGTGGGACTTGTTCTATTAGTCCATCTATACTGACCTCCATCAGGTTGCAAACTGAATATAATTTTTTTCTGCATCTAGCTCTGAAAAAATATTTGGCCTTCTAGCAGTGTGTGGGACTTTCTCTATTAGTCCATCTATACTGACCTCCATCAGGTTGCAAATTAAAATAATTTTTATCTGCATCTATCTCTGAAAAAATATTTGGCCTTCTAGCAGTGTGTGGGACTTTCTCTATTAGTCCATCTATACTGACCTCCATCAGGTTGCAAATTAAAAATAATTATTATCTGCATCTAGCTCTGAAAAAATATTTGGCCTTCTAGCAGTGTGTGGGGCTTTCTCTATTAGTCCATCTATACTGACCTCCATCAGGTTGCAAATTAAAAATAATTTTTATCTGCATCTAGCTCTGAAAAAATATTTGGCCTTCTAGCAGTGTGTGGGACTTTCTCTATTAGTCCATCTATACTGACCTCCATCAGGTTGCAAATGAAAAATATTTTTTTGTCTGCATCTAGTTCTGAAAAAATATTTGGCCTTCTAGCAGTGCGTGGTACTTTCTCTATTAGTCCATCTATACTGACCTCCATCAGGTTGCAAACTGAATATATTTTTTTTCTGCATCTACCTCTGAAAAAATATTTGGGCTTCTAGCTGTGTGTGGGACTTGTTCTATTAGTCCATCTATACTGACCTCCATCAGGTTGCAAACTGAATATAATTTTTTTCTGCATCTACCTCTGAAAAAATATTTGGGCTTCTAGCTGTGTGTGGGACTTGTTCTATTAGTCCATCTATACTGACCTCCATCAGGTTGCTAACTGAATATAATTTTTTTCTGCATCTAGCTCTGAAAAAATATTTGGCCTTCTAGCAGTGTGTGGGACTTGTTCTATTAGTCCACCTATACTGACCTCCATCAGGTTGCAAATTCAAAATAATTTTTTGTCTGCATCTAGCTCTGAAAAAATATTTGGCCTTCTAGCAGTGTGTGGGACTTTCTCTATTAGTCCATCTATACTGACCTCCATCAGGTTGCAAATTGAATATAATTTTTTTCTGCATCTAGCTCTGAAAAAATATTTGGCCTTCTAGCAGTGAGTGGGACTTGTTCTATTAGTCCATCTATACTGACCTCCATCAGCTTGCAAACTGAATATAATTTTTTTCTGCATCTAGCTCTGAAAAAATATTTGGCCCTCTAGCAGTGTGTGGGACTTGTTCTATTAGTCCATCTATACTGACCTCCATCACGTTGCAAATTCAAAATAATTTTTTGTCTGCATCTAGCTCTGAAAAAATATTTGGCCTTCTAGCAGTGTGTGGGACTTTCTCTATTAGTCCATCTATACTTACCTCCATCAGGTTGCAAATTAAAAATAATTTTTATCTGCATCTACCTCTGAAAAAATATTTGGGCTTCTAGCTGTGTGTGGGACTTGTTCTATAAGTCCATCTTTACTGACCTGCATCAGGTTGCAAACTGAATATAATTTTTTTCTGCATCTAGCTCTGAAAAAATATTTGGCCTTCTAGCAGTGTGTGGGACTTTCTCTATTAGTCCATCTATACTGACCTCCATCAGGTTGCAAATTAAAAATAATTTTTTGTCTGCATCTAGCTCTGAAAAAATATTTGGCCTTCTAGCAGTGTGTGGGACTTTCTCTATTAGTCCATCTATACTGACCTCCATCAGGTTGCAAACTGAATATAATTTTTTTCTGCATCTACCTCTGAAAAAATATTTGGGCTTCTAGCTGTGTGTGGGACTTGTTCTATTAGTCCATCTATACTGACCTCCATCAGGTTGCAAATTGAATATAATTTTTTTCTGTATCTAACCCAGCCAATACTTTTGGCCTAATACCACAGTTTGTCCAGTCAGCTCTGCTCGGTTCCCATCCATTATTTTTTTGTGCAAACAACTCCAGAGTTGTGAATTAGTTAACCACCAAAATGAGTGGAAAAAGGCCTGCTGCTGGTGGAAAGGGGAATAGTCATGTTGGGAAGGGGAAAAAAGGTTGTGTCCGTGGGGTAGGTGTTAAAGCAACAGTAACATCTGCAGAAGAAAGACCATCTTCCAGCCAAACTAAAATGTCTACTTCTTTTAGCGGACAATGTGATAAGATCCCTTTCTTACGGCCACGCCAATCGCTACAAATTCCAGATGAGGCACAAAAACAGCAGGTGCTTCAAGGGATATCAAGTGTTCCTTTAAGTGGGCTCTCCTCCACATCAACTTCAACATCACAAATACTCTAGTCCTCAAAGGTGTCACCCCAATCGCACTTGCTTCCTCACAGCTCCCAAATCTCCAGCTGCCCGTCTGAGTATGAGGTAGAACAGATGGTTGAGTCTGCAGAGCTGTTTACTCATACTATAGCCTGGGAATCAGAGGTCGACTCCAGCGCTTCTGTGAATCCAGACGAGGAAATGATCTGCACTGATGCCCAGAATCTTTATGAGTCGGATCCAGGACCAGACGCAGAAGGTTCTGACCATAATGTAGACCCTCATTCCCAAACTGTAACTCCTGTTGGTGGAGACAATGAGGAAGAAGATGATGAGACTCAAATACCTGATTGGAGCGACAACTTTAGTTTTTTGTCAGGGCAGGAACAGGTTGGCTCTGAGGACGACGGGTGTGATAACGCACAGGGTGATGATGATGAGGTTGGAGATCCCACTTACTGTCAACCCACAGACAGCCAAGAGATGAGGTCAGCAGAGGAGGTGGAGGAGGATGCTAGTGACGACGAGGTCAGGTTGCGCCTTCCTGGACAGAGACGTAGTACTGGAAGCACGTCAACAACTGCATCCTCAAACACAACTCTGCCTCTCACCACAAGTCGTGGTGGCTCTTCAGGTTGCATGGGTGCTAAGCCTTGCATAGCCTGGGCATTTTTTCAGATCGATAAAGATGACCCAACTCGTGTTATCTGTAACATTTGTCAGCAAAAGCTAAGTAGAGGCCAAAAAATACATAGTTTGAGTACTTCATGCATGAACAGGCACATGGACATGAAGCATAAGTTGCAGTGGGAAGCTCACTGTGCTACAATGCGGCCTAGCTGGCCGGGCCAACCACCGTCTGCCATATCTTGTGCATCCGCGGCCTCTTCATCCTCTGTGACTGGGGGGACAGCAGTCACACCTGTTTTGGGGCGCAGACCTGCCACCTCTTTACCCGCAACAGCCAGCGTTATTGGCAGGTCATAATTTTCTTTGGAGGTGGTAACACCAGCTGGTGTTGAGCGCTGTTCAACATCGATAGCACCACCTTTGGATCAAGGCAACCTAACATGTCCGCCTGCATCTTCCTCACAGACCGGCAGTTTGACGGGGACACCCTTATCAACCCCGTCTAAGCA
This sequence comes from Phyllobates terribilis, assembly GCF_046119375.1. NCBI lineage: Eukaryota > Metazoa > Chordata > Amphibia > Anura > Dendrobatidae > Phyllobates > Phyllobates terribilis. Next base: position 301,467,490 of record NW_027362771.1, read on the forward strand.
CAATAGCCAGCCCTCGGTCCCTCAGATGTGGACAAGTAAAAGACCATTTCCTCCTAGCCATGAGAAAGCTAAGAGGTTGAATTTCACCATCTGCAAGCTCTTGGCTACAGAAATGCTGCCTTTCCGCCTGGTGGACACAGAGGATTTTCGAGACCTTATGTCCGTCGCAGTGCCCCAGTACCAGATGCCCAGTCGGCACTACTTCTCAAAGAAAGGTGTGCCTGCGCTCCACCAGCATGTCGCACACAACATCACTGCTTCTTTGAGAAACTCTGTGTGAGACAGGGTGCGTTTCACCACAGACACTTGGACGAGTAGGCATGGACAGGGGCGTTACATGTCGCTGACTGGGCACTGGGTAACTATGGTGACAGCAAGACAAGGGGCTGCTGTCCAAGTCTTGCCGTCCCCACGAGTTGTGCGTCAATCCTCTTTATCTCAAAGTTCCTCCACTGCTTCTGCCTCCTCAACCTCCTCTCGGTCCTCCACCTGCACCCAAAGCCTGTCTGGTCATGCCACAAGCTTTCTAACTGCGCAGAAGGGATCCTGCACACCTCCTTACTATGCTGGCAGTAGGGCTCAACGCCATCAGGCGGTTTTTACTTTGAAATGTCTGGGAAATGTGAGTCACACAGCTGAGGAGTTGTGGTCAGCTCTGGAGAACCAATTTCATGAATGGTTGTCTCCACTAGACCTGAAACCAGGGAAGGCCGTGTGCGACAATGCGGCAAACCAGGGTGCGGCCCTTCGCCAGGGCAATGTCACACACGTGCCTTGTATGGCTCAAGTGTTGAACCTGGTTGTCCAGCAATTTTTAGCCCACTATCCCGGACGAGATGGCCTTCTGCAAGGGCACGGTCGCTGTGTGCTCACTTCCGCCGTTCACATCCCGCAGCTCAGCGACTTACATCTCTACAGAAGTCGTTGGGCCTGCCACTTCACCGGCTAAAATGCGATTTGCCTACCCGGTGGAATTCAACTCTGCACATGTTGCAGCGACTGTGGCAGCACCGACAAGCCCTGGTGCAATACGTTCTGACGTATAGCCTGGGCCAACGAGATCCAGAGGTGGGGCAAATCACGCTGGAGGAGTGGTCTCAGATCAGGGACCTATGCACCCTTCTGCACAGTTATGAAATGGCGACGAAGATGTTTAGTGCTGACGATGCCATTATCAGCATGACTATTCCGGTGATTTACATGCTGGAGCACATGTTAAACAGAATTCGGAGTCAGGTGGTGGCACAAGAGGAGGTGGAGGAAGTAGAGGAGGAGGAGTTGTATGCGGAAGGGCTAACATCTGCAAGGTCCAGACAGTCGGCAGCACCAAGGCGGCAGGCATGTGAGGGTGGGGGAGATGGTTTTACCAGGATGCATGGTAGCAGCCAAACTAGTGAGGAAGGTGCAGGAGCCCAGGAAGAAGTGGAGGACGAACTGATGGAAGACTCATCAGATGAGGGAGTCCTTGATCACATTTCTGTTGTGCGAGGTTGGGGGGAGAGGACAGAGGAAGGAAGCATGATTGTTACCTCGCCACCAACACAACAGGGACTTGGTGCTCCTGGATGCGCAACACACATGAGTGCCTTCTTGCTGCACTACCTGCAACATGACCCTCGAATTGTGAGAATTAGAAATAATCCTGACTACTGGGTTGCCACACTGTTAAATCCCCGGTACAAAAGTAAATTTGCAGAAATTATTCCTGCCATAGAAAGGGATGCACGCATGCAGGAGTATCAGCAGAGACTGTTGCAGAATCTTACATGTGCTTTTCCACAAAACACCAGTGGTGCACGTAGTGAATCTCACAGTTCCAACTTGCCAACCGTGGGACCGTCGAGTGTTCAGCACTCAAACCGTAACAGAACCACAGTATCTGCTGGTAACATCAATTTTGAGGAATCATTTCACCACTTTTTTAGCCCATCCTTTGCAAGGCCACAGGAGACAAGAAGTCTGACACATAGTCAACGCCTAGAGACGATGGTACAGGAGTATCTCCAAGTGAACATCGAAGCCACGACTGTGTCACTGGACCCTTGCTCTTTTTGGGCTTCCAATCTGGATAAATGGCCGGAGCTAGCCACTTACGCCTTGGAGATCTTGTCATGCCTCGCAGCCAGCGTTCTGTCTGAACGTGTGTTCAGCGCTGCTGGTGGTGTGCTGACAGATAAGCGTGTGCAGCACTGATTCTATTAGGCCATCTATAATAAGCTGCACCAGATTTAAAATTACTAATCATGTTTATCTGTATCTTGGCTGGAAAATAATTTGGGCTTTGTAGCAGTGTGCAGTACTGATTCTATTAGGCCATCTATACTAAGCTCCACCAGATTTAAAATTACTAATCATGTTTATCTGTACCTTGGATGGAAAATAATTAGGGCTTTGTAGCAGTGTGCAGCACTGATTCTATTAGGCCATCTATACTAAGCTCCACCAGATTTAAAATTAATAATAATTTTTAGCTGCATCTAGCCCGGAAAATAATTTTGGGGCTCCGAGATGCGCAAGACACATAAGTGCCTTCTTGCTGCACTACCTGCAACATGACCCTCAGATTGTCAGAATTCGAAGTAATCCTGACTACTGGGTTGCCACACTCTTAGATCCCCCAAACTTTTCGATCAACCTTTTAATTTTAATAAAGACCAAAAAAATGTTCATTTTTGAAATTATAAGCATTAGCAGGTTATTAGAAACTGAAATCAAACAGTTTTCAACTCAAAACTTTATTCTAGGTGATGTTACATTTTCACATAGGACCCCTTGTTCGAAAGGAGCTTCTGAACTCTCTCGTCCATTGAATTTGTCAGGTTTTGGATGGTTTCTGCTTCAATTGTTTTGCATGAGGACAGAATACCCTCCCAGAGCTGTTGCTTAGATGTGAACTGCCACCCGCCATCATAGACACTCCTTTTGATGATGCTCTAGAGGTTCTGAATGGGGTAGAGGTCAGTGGAGCATGGGGGTCACACCATAAGTTTGTCCCCTTTTATGCCCATATCAGCCAGAGATGCAGATGTTTTATGTGCAGCATGAGATGGTGCATTATCATGCATAAAAATGATCTTGCTGTGGAATACACGGTTCTTCTTCTTGAACCATGGCAGGGAGTGCTGTTTGAGAAACTCCACATACATTATGGAGTTCATCTTTACCCCTTCAGGGATCCTAAAGGGGCCGACAATCTCTCTCCCCATGATTCCAGCCCAAAACATTACTCCACCTCCTCCTTGTTGGCGCTGTAGCCGTGTTTGCGTGGGGTGTCCATCAACCAGCCATCCTCCACTCCATCCATCTGGACCATCGAGCGTTGCACTGCACTCATCCGTGAACAAAGCAGTTTTGAAATCAGTCTTCATGTAATGTTTGGCCCACTGGAGCCGTTTCTGCTTGTGTGAAGTGGATAGAGGAGGTCGACAGGATGGCGTATGCACAGCTGCAAACCTCTGAAGGACCCTGCATCTTGTTGTTCGGGGGACGTTGGAGGCACCAGCAGCTTCAAAAACTTGTCTGCTGCTATGACAAGGCTTTTTTACCGCTGCTCTTTTAACCTGACGTAATTGCCTGTAGGAAAGAGTCCTCAATTTGCCTTTATCAGCACGCACACGTGTGTACTGTGAATCAGCTACATACTTCTTGATTGCCAAGACACTTCATCCTGATCATCGCACAATGTTGATTGTAGTCATGCCTTGACCTAAACACTCCACAATTTGTTGCTTCTCAGCAGCCGACACATCCTTTTTCTTTCCCATTTTGGCAGAAAATGTAGGCTGCTTAATAATGTGGGACAGCCTTCTTAAGTAGTCTTGCCTTTCATTGGACACACCTGCCAAACTAATTAGCACAGGTGTCTGCAATTGCTTACAGTGATATAAAGAGCCCTGACACACATCACCATCAATGAGTTTAACTGACAAACAAACAAATTCTTCCCTTATCACTCCTAAACACTTTTTGCATAATAATTTGGAACACAGTGTACATGTGCTTTTCCACAAAACACCAGTGGTTCACGTAGTGAATCTTACAGTTCTAACTTGCCAACCGTGGTCTGTATGGAGTTGTTCAATAAAGGGCCCAAAATTAAGATAACATAGATGGGAGAGGTCTCTATGAATAGGAATTCCTAAGTATTTGATACCCTGTGAGGGCCAGGCAAAGGGAAAGTTGGACTGGATGGAATCCTGTATGGATTTGGGGAGGGAGACATCGAGGGCCTCAGACTTCGCTGCATTGATTTTAAAATTTGACCATGTAACGAAGTGTTCTATTTCAGCCATAACAGCATGGATGGATATATGTGATTGAGTGATATATACTAGGACATCATCAGCAAATAGAGAGCACTTGTACTCGGTGCCTCCCACCTCAATCCACCTAATATTGGGGTTATGGCGAATTGATGAGAGCAGGTGCTCCGTCACTAGGATATATAAGAGAGGGGACAGAGGACATCCCTGCCTTGTCCCATTGGTGATTGTGAAAGGTGATGAAAATGTTCTGATGCACCCCCTGGGCCGTGGGACACCCGGAGCCGGACCCTTTTTGGTGGATGCTGGTGGTTGTAGTCTCCGTGGCGGCGACCCGGTTCCGTGGCTCAGGGCGGTCAAACCAGTGGCGGAACTATTTAAGTGGTTTTGATGTTTAAATGTCCGACTACGCCACCCGTGGATTGCGGTCAGAGTGAATCGCCGCTGCAGGGCAGACCGCTGAGGCTGGTGTTGTGGGTGCAGCAGAGCGTAGCATAACTCCCCACGGGAGGAGTATAGCCTCAGGGCAGTGTATGCGGAGGATAGGGGTGATGGTGCAGGGCAGCAGCAGTAACGACACGGAGTCAGTGATGCAGTCCAGGGCCTTTACTCACAGTTCTTATTATCCAGACCACGTCTGCAGGTAACGGCTGCCCACGTCGTACTGTGCTCATCAGGTGAGGGGCTCAGACAACTCCCAGATAACTTTGGAGCGCTTCACAGGACCCCCTTTGTGTGTCCTTTGTCTGGCCTTTCTTACCAACCCTTCTGTCCGGCTGCCTCGGGCCTCCTCTTGGTAAACTTGGCGCCAGTTTCCCTGACCCTATGTGATGCCTTCCTAGCGGGTGTAGCGAGGGGCTGCGCCACATAAAATGTCACAGCCTCCGGTTTCTAGCTGAGGGTCGTTTCCTGCCTCCACTAGTTTCGGGGACAGGTCTCCCCCTTTGGCCTGACCCCTCCACGCAGGTGGATTCGGGCGTGCGGTGGCGACTCGCCCGTCCGCACCCCTGGGATCCCTTCATTCCTCGTTCCTGGAGCCTTCTCCGCTCCTCCTTCTTCCTCCTCCCTCTTCCAGGCCTGGGCCTCTGTTATTAGGCCCACCTCCGGAGCAGAGCTCATGCAGAGCCCCTGTTCCCGGTCACTTCTGCTCAGACTTCTCTGCACTGAACTACGATGGTGACAACGTTTTATACTCCCTTCTCAATGCACCCAGGAACTGCTTCCTCCCTGCTCCTGCACTACAGGGTTCCCCTTCCCCAGTGTTCCCTCCCCCCACTCCAGCCAGGGACAGGGACTGTCGTGCCCATCTCAGGGGCATATTGGTCGCCCTGCCCCACGGCAATGTGGTGTAATGCATGCAGGTGTCGGGGCCTGATCCACACTCCATCCTTACCTGAGAGTGAGATATCACACCTCTGGGTGAGGTGCAATACGTCTGTAGCAACCGAGCCCTCAGGGTGCTACAGTTCCATTTATCTTCAGCCTAGGTGATGTATTGCGATACAGGGCTGTGATTTTGGCTATAAAAGGGTCCCCTAGACCCCTACCCCAAGCTTTTTAAGAGAATCATATATGGCGTGCCAGGAGACTCTATGGAATGCTTTCTCAGCATCCAACTAGAGTATCTAATTACAAATTTTTAACTGCATCTAGCCCAGGAAATACTTTGTGCCTAGTAGCAGTGTCTGCTAGTCAGCGGATTATCCCGGCTGTTAAGCAAGCTACACCACCTGTAGTTTGGACACTTAATTTTTTCAAAGGAAATGCTTCGGGACCACGGGATACTCAGTGAAGAGCATCAGGAGGCACCCCAAGGAATAGGGGCTGGGACTGGCAGTAGGATGCCTTGCGGTGGACAGCCGAGCTCGATGCTTATAAAAGCTTTTTAACTGCAGCAGCTTTAGTGGACGCTACTGGAGCTGGAATTACGCGGCTGCTGGCATGAGACTGCCCTCCAATAGATCCTTGTAAATGGATTTAAAGTGTATTCATTCAAATTAGAGAGACAATTTAAATTATAAAGCTTAGTGCTGCCTCCACCACAGGGGGGCTCGCTCGACCCACCAGCGGACAGGCACCAGTATTGGGAGAGGGGGGCTGGCCGTCAGGGTTCACCACGGCTCTGGCACAAACCCGGCGACACGGAGGTGGCACGGGCAGGACCGGACTGGCCGTGTCGGCTTCTCACTTTTTGGATTTTAGAAAGGCATGACATGCCTATATCTGTGTCTCCCCCTCCTTTTACTCCTCCACCTCTTTTCTTTTCGCATGACTATATGTACTTGTCACTTTTCCATGTGTTAGTTGTGTCTTCTGAGCAGTTTGTCAGCTTTTGGACACCTTTGAAGGTGTTTTCAATGTGTTTCTATGTGTTTTGTTTGCCTGCCTTTGGTTTTAACGGTGTTCGAAGGTGTTCGACGAACAGTTCGGAGAACACACGGGTGTTCGACGAACCAAACCGAACTCGAACACTACGGGGGTGGCTCAACACTAGTGCAGACACCTGCAGAAAACAAGCAATAGAAAAAATGCAGCATTTATGCTACCTCTGAATACGGCCTAAGTGTTACATTTTTATTACATTTTTTTATGGGTTTAATGGAGAAAAAAATCAATGCAATTTTTTTTTTACCATTCACCGATCACCATAAATAATCTGATTGCTATGCAGTTTGTTACGACTACAAGGGCAAAAAATGTGCCTGTTATTTGCTGATTTGTGATATTTATTAAAAAAATTGTTTTTCATTATTTTTTTTAGTATTTTTATAGGAAGGAAAAAAAATTGGAGTTTTTCTTCAACTCTAGAATACAGGGAAGTAGAAGTACACTGCTGTATACAGATGTATCTCTATGTACCAACGTAATCTGCATTTAATGTCATAGGTAGTGTTGAGCCACCCCCGTAGTGTTCGAGTTCGGTTCGGTTCGTCGAACACCCGTGTGTTCGCCGAACTGTTCGTCGAACTGTTCGTCGAACACCTTCGAACACCGTTAAAACCAATGGCAGGCAAACAAAAACACATAGAAACACATAGAAAACACCTTCAAAGGTGTCCAAAAGCTGACAAACTGCTCAGAAGACATAACTAACACATGGAAAAGTGACAAGTACATATAGTCATGCGAAAATAAAAGAGGTGGAGGAGTAAAAGGAGGGGGAGACACAGATATAGGCATGTCATGCCTTTCTAAAATCCAAAAAGTGAGAAGCCGACACGGCCAGTCCGCTCCTGCCCGTGCCACCTCCGTATCGCCGGGTTTGTGCCAGAGCCGCGGTGAACCCTGACGGCCAGCCCCCCTCTCCCAATACTGGTGCCTGTCTGCTGGTGGGTCGAGCGAGCCCCCCTGTGGTGGAGGCAGCTCTAAGCTTTTTAATTTAAATTGTCTCTCTAATTTGAATGAATACACTTTAAATCCATTTACAAGGATCTATTGGAGGGCAAGTCTCATGCCAGCAGCCGCGGTAATTCCAGCTCCAGTAGCGTCCACTAAAGCTGCTGCAGTTAAAAAGCTTTTATAAGGATCGAGCTCGGCTGTCCACCGCAAGGCATCCTACTGCCAGTCCCAGCCCCTATGCCTTGGGGTGCCTCCTGATGCTCTTCACTAAGTATCCCATGGTCCCGAAGCATTTCCTTTGAAAAAATTAAGTGTCTAAACTACAGGTGGTGTAGCTTGCTTAACAGCCGGGATAATCCGCTGACTAGCAGACACTGCTACTAGGCACAAAGTATTTCCTGGGCTAGATGCAGTTAAAAATTTGTAATTAGATACTCTCGTTGGATGCTGAGAAAGCATTCCATAGAGTCTCCTGGCACGCCATATATGATTCTCTTAAAAAGCTTGGGGTAGGGGTCTAGGGGACCCTTTTATAGCCAAAATCACGGCCCTGTATCGCAATACGTCACCTAGGCTGAAGATAAATGGAACTGTAGCACCCTGAGGGCTCGGTTGCTACAGACGTATTGCACCTCACCCAGAGGTGTGATATCTCACTCTCAGGTAAGGATGGAGTGTGGATCAGGACCCGACACCTGCATGCATTACACCACATTGCCGTGGGGCAGGGCGACCAATATGCCCCTGAGATGGGCACGACAGTCCCTGTCCCTGGCTGGAGTGGGGGGAGGGAACACTGAGGAAGGGGAACCCTGTAGTGCAGGAGCAGGGAGGAAGCAGTTCCTGGGTGCATTGAGAAGGGAGTATAAAAGGTGGGCACCATCTTAGTTCAGTGCAGAGAAGTCTGAGCAGAAGTGGCAGGGAGCAGGGGCTCTGCATGAGCTCTGCTCCGGAGGCGGGCCTAGTAACAGAGGCCCAGGCCTGGAAGAGGGAGAAGGAAGGAAGAGGAGCGGAGAAGGCTCCAGGAACGAGGAATGAAGGGATCCCAGGGGTGCGGACGGGCGAGTCGCCACCGCACGCCCGAATCCACCTGCGTGGAGGGGTCAGGCCAAAGGGGGAGACCGGTCCCCGAACTAGTGGAGGCAGGAAACGACCCTCAGCTAGAAACCGGAGGCTCTGACATTTTATGTGGCGCAGCCCCTCGCTACACCTGCTAGGAAGGCACCACATAGGGTCAGGGAAACTGGCGCCAAGTTTACCAAGAGGAGGCCCGAGGCAGCCGGACAGAAGTGTTGGTAAGAAAGGCCAGACAAAGGACACACAAAGGGGGTCCTGTGAAGTGCTCCAAAGTTATCTGGGAGTTGTCTGAGCCCCTCACCTGGTGAGCACAGTACGACGTGGGCAGCCGTTACCTGCAGACGTGGTCTGGATAATAAGAACTGTGAGTAAAGGCCCTGAACTGCATCACTGACTCCGTGTCGTTACTGCTGCTGCCCTGCACCATCACCCCCATCCTCCGCATACACTGCCCTGAGGCTATACTCCTCCCGTGGGGAGTTATGCTACGCTCTGCTGCACCCACAACACCAGCCTCAGCGGTCTGCCCTGTAGCGGCGGTTCACTCTGACCGCAATCCACGGGTGGCGTAGTCGGACATTTAAACATCAAAACCACATAAATAGTTCCGCCACTGGTTTGACCGCCCTGAGCCACGGAAACGGGTCGCCGCCACGGAGACTACAACCACCAGCATCCACCAAAAAGGGTCCGGCTCCGGGTGTCCCAAGGCCCAGGGGGTGCGTCAGAACATTTTCATCACCTTTCACAATCACCAATGGGACAAGGCAGGGATGTCCTCTGTCCCCTCTCTTATACATCCTAGTGACGGAGCACCTGCTCTCATCAATTCGCCATAACCCCAATATTAGGTGGATTGAGGTGGGAGGCACCGAGTACAAGTGCTCTCTATTTGCTGATGATGTCCTAGTATATATCACTCAATCACATATATCCATCCCTGCTGTTATGGCTGAAATAGATCACTTTGTTACATGGTAAAATTTTAAAATCAATGCAGCGAAGTCTGAGGCCCTCGATGTCTCCCTCCCCAAATCCATATAGGATTCCATCTAGTCCAACTTTCCCTTTGCCTGGCCCTCACAGGGTATCAAATACTTAGGAATTCCTATTCATAGAGACCTCTCCCATCTATGTTATCTTAATTTTGGGCCCTTTATTGAACAATTCCATACAGACCACGGTTGGCAAGTTAGAACTGTAAGATTCACTACGTGAACCACTGGTGTTTTGTGGAAAAGCACATGTACACTGCGTTCCAAATTATTATGCAAAAAGTGTTTAGGAGTGATAAGGGAAGAATTTGTTTGTTTGTCAGTTAAACTCATTGATGGTGATGTGTGTCAGGGCTCTTTATATCACTGTAAGCAATTGCAGACACCTGTGCTAATTAGTTTGGCAGGTGTGTCCAATGAAAGGCAAGACTACTTAAGAAGGCTCTCTCACATTATTAAGCAGCCTACATTTTCTGCCAAAATGGGAAAGAAAAAGGATGTGTCGGCTGCTGAGAAGCAACAAATTGTGGAGTGTTTAGGTCAAGGCATGACTACAATCAACATTGTGCGATGATCAGGATGAAGTGTCTTGGCAATCAAGAAGTATGTAGCTGATTCACAGTACACACGTGTGCGTGCTGATAAGGGCAAATTGAGGACTCTTTCCTACAGGCAATTACGTCAGGTTGAAAGAGCAGCGGCAAAAAAGCCTTGTCATAGCAGCAGACAAGTTTTTGAAGCTGCTTGTGCCTCCAACGTCCCCCGAACAACAAGATGCAGGGTCCTTCAGAGGTTTGCAGCTGTGCATACGCCATCCTGTCGACCTCCTCTATCCACTTCACACAAGCAGAAACGGCTCCAGTGGGCCAAACATTACATGAAGACTGATTTCAAAACTGTTTTGTTCACGGATAAGTGCCGTGCAGCGTTCGATGGTCCAGATGGATGGAGTGGAGGATGGCTGGTTGATGGACACCCCACGCAAACACGGCTACAGCGCCAACAAGGAGGAGGTGGAGTAATGTTTTGGGCTGGAATCATGGGGAGAGAGATTGTCGGCCCCTTTAGGATCCCTGAAGGCGCTAAAGATGAACTCCATAATGTATGTGGATTTTCTCAAACAGCACTTCCTGCCATGGTTCAACAAGAAGAACCGTGTATTTCACAGCAAGATCATTTTTCTGCATGATAATGCACCATCTCATGCTGCACATAAAACATCTGCATCTCTGGCTGATATGGGCATAAAAGGGGACAAACTTATGGTGTGACCCCCATGCTCCCCTGACCTCTACCCCATTCAGAACCTTTGGAGCATCATTAAAAGGAGTGTCTATGATGGCGGGAGGCAGTTCACATCTAAGCAACAGCTCTGGGAGGGTATTCTGTCCTCATGCAAAACAATTGAAGCAAAAACCATCCAAAACCTGACAAATTCAATGGACGAGAGAGTTCAGAAGCTCCTTTCGAACAAGGGGTCCTATGTGAAAATGTAACATCACCTAGAATAAAGTTTTGAGTTGAAAACTGTTTGATTTCAGTTTCTAACAACCTGCTAATGCTTATAATTTCAAAAATGACCATTTTTTTGGTCTTTATTAAAATGAAAATGTTGATCGAAAAGTTTGCGGGATCTAAGAGTGTGGCAACCCAGTAGTCATGATTACTTCGAATTCTGACAATATGAGGGTCATGCTGCAGGTAGTGCAGCAAGAAGGCACTTATGTGTCTTGCGCATCTCGGAGCCCCAAAATTATTTTCCGGGCTAGATGCAGCTAAAAATTATTTTTAATTTTAAATCTGGTGGAGCTTATTATAGATGGCCTAATAGGATCAGTGCTGCACACTGCTACAAAGCCCAAATTATTTTCCAGTCAAGATACAGATAAACATGATTAGTAATTTGAAAGCTTAAAACGGTTGGTAGGGTGATTTTAACCAATCATCAAGCTTTTACTCTCCCCAGGATGACACAGGGGTAGAAAAGTCGTTTCGGATCCATGATTTGTTCATCTTTATGAACGTGAGTCTGTCTACATTATCAGTGGAGAGCCGCGTGCGCTTATCTGTCAGCACACCACCAGCAGCGCTGAACACACGTTCAGACAGAACGCTGGCTGCGGGGCATGACAAGATCTCCAAGGCGTAAGTGGCTAGCTCCGGCCATTTATCCAGATTGGAAGCCCAAAAAGAGCAAGGGTCCAGTGACACAGTCGTGGCTTCAATGTTTACTTGGAGATACTCCTGTACCATCGTCTCTAGGCGTTGACTATGTGTCAGACTTCTTGTCTTCTGTGGCCTTGCAAAGGATGGGCAAAAAAAGTGGTGAAATGATTCCGCAAAATTGATGTTACCAGCAGATACTGTGGTTCTGTTACGGTTTGAGTGCTGAACACTTGACGGTCCCACGGTTGGCAAGTTGGAACTGTGAGATTCACTACGTGCACCACTGGTGTTTTGTGGAAAAGCACATGTAAGACTCTGCAACAGTCTCTGCTGATACTCCTGCATGCGTGCATCCCTTTCTATGGCAGGAATAATTTCGGCAAATTTACTTTTGTACCGGGGATCTAACAGTGTGGCAACCCAGTAGTCAGGATTATTTCTAATTCTCACAATTCGAGGGTCATGTTGCAGGTAGTGCAGCAAGAAGGCACTCATGTGTGTTGCGCATCCAGAAGCACCAAGTCCCTGTTGTGTTGGTGGCGAGGTAACAATCATGCTTCCTTCCTCTGTCCTCTCCCCCCAACCTCGCACAACAGAAATGTGATCAAGGTCTCCCTCATCTGATGAGTCATCCATCAGTTCGTCCTCCACTTCTTCCTGGGCTCCTGCACCTTCCTCACTAGTTTGGCTGCTACCATGCGCCCTGGTAAAACCATCTCCCCCACCCTCACATGCCTGCCGCCTTGGTGCTGCCGACCATCTGGACCTTGCAGATGTTAGCCCTTCCGCATACAACTCCTCCTCCTCTACTTCCTCCACCTCCTCTTGTGCCACCACCTGACTCCGAATTCTGTTTAACATGTGCTCCAGCATGTAAATCACTGGAATAGTCATGCTGATAATGGCATCATCAGCACTAAACATCTTCGTCGCCATTTCAAAACTGTGCAGAAGGGTGCATAGGTCCCTGATCTGAGACCACTCCTCCAGCGTGATTTGCCCCACCTCTGGATCTCGTTGGCCCAGGCTATACGTCAGAACGTATTGCACCAGGGCTTGTCGGTGCTGCCACAGTCGCTGCAACATGTGCAGAGTTGAATTCCACCGGGTAGGCACATCGCATTTTAGCCGGTGAAGTGGCAGGCCCAACGACTTCTGTAGAGATGTAAGTCGCTGAGCTGCGGGATGCGAACGGCGGAAGTGAGCACACAGCGACCGTGCCCTCTGCAGAAGGCCATCTAGTCTGGGATAGTGGGCTAAAAATTGCTGGACAACCAGGTTCAACACGTGAGCCATACAAGGCACGTGTGTGACATTGCCCCGGCGAAGGGCCGCACCCAGGTTTGCAGCATTGTCGCACACGGCCTTCCCTGGTTTCAGGTCCAGTGGAGACAGCCATTCATGGAATTGGTTCTCCAGAGCTGACCACAACTCCTCAGCTGTGTGACTCACATTTCCCAGACATTTCAAAGTAAAAACCGCCTGATGACGTTGAGCCCTACTGCCAGCATAGTAAGGAGGTGTGCAGGATCCCTTCTGCGCAGTTAGAAAGCTTGTGGCATGACCAGACAGGCTTTGGGTGCAGGTGGAAGACCGAGAGGAGGTTGAGGAGGCAGAAGCAGTGGAGGAACTTTGACATAAAGAGGATTGACGCACAACTCGTGGGGACGGCAAGACTTGGACAGCAGCCCCTTGTCCTGCTGTCACCATAGTTACCCAGTGCCCAGTCAGCGACATGTAACGCCCCTGTCCATGCCTACTCGTCCAAGTGTCTGTGGTGAAATGCACCCTGTCACACACAGAGTTTCTCAAAGAAGCGGTGATGTTGTGTGCGACATGCTGGTGGAGCACAGGCACACCTTTCTTTGAGAAGTAGTGCCGACTGGGCATCTGGTACTGGGGCACTGCGACGGACATAAGGTCTCGAAAATCCTCTGTGTCCACCAGGCGGAAAGGCAGCATTTCTGTAGCCAAGAGCTTGCAGATGGTGAAATTCAACCTCTTAGCTTTCTCATGGCTAGGAGGAAATGGTCTTTTACTTGTCCACATCTGAGGGACCGAGGGCTGGCTATTGTGCTTAGACGGGGTTGATAAGGGTGTCCCCGGCAAACTGCCGGTCTGTGAGGAAGATGCAGGCGGACATGTTAGGTTGCCTTGATCCAAAGGTGGTGCTATCGATGTCGGACAGCGCTCAACACCAGCTGGTGTTACCACCTCCAAAGAAAATGATGACCTGCCAATCACGCTGGCTGTTGCGGGTAAAGAGGTGGCAGGTCTGCGCCCCAAAACAGGTGTGACTGCTGTCCCCCCAGTCACAGAGGATGAAGAGGCCGCGGATGCACAAGATATGGCAGACGGTGGTTGGCCCGGCCGGCTAGGCCGCATTGTAGCACACTGAGCTTCCCACTGCAACTTATGCTTCATGTCCATGTGCCGGTTCATGCATGAAGTACTCAAACTATGTATTTTTTGGCCTCTACTTAGCTTTTGCTGACAAATGTTACAGATAACACGAGTTGGGTCATCTTTATCGATCTGAAAAAATGCCCAGGCTATGCAAGGCTTAGCACCCATGCGACCTGAAGAGCCACCACGACTTGTGGTGAGAGGCAGAGTTGTGTTTGAGGATGCAGTTGTTGACGTGCTTCCAGTACTACGTCTCTGTCCAGGAAGGCGCAACCTGACCTCGTCGTCACTAGCATCTTCCTCCACCTCCTCTGCTAACCTCATCTCTTGGCTGACTGTGGGTTGACAGTAAGTGGGATCTCCAACCTCATCATCATCACCCTGTGTGTTATCACACCCGTCGTCCTCAGAGCCAACCTGTTCCTGCCCTGACAAAAAACTAAAGTTGTCGCTCCAATCAGGTATTTGAGTCTTATCATCGTCTTCCTCATTGTCTCCACCAACAGGAGTTACAGTTTGGGAATGAGGGTCTACATTATGGTCAGAACCTTCTGCGTCTGGTCCTGGATCCGACTCATAAAGATTCTGGGCATCAGTGCAGATCATTTCCTCGTCTGGATTCACAGAAGCGCTGGAGTCGACCTCTGATTCCCAGGCTATAGTATGAGTAAACAGCTCTGCAGACTCAACCATCTGTTCTACCTCATACTCAGACGGGCAGCTGGAGATTTGGGAGCTGTGAGGAAGCAAGTGCGATTTGGGTGACACCTTTGAGGACTGGAGTATTTGTGATGTTGAAGTTGATGTGGAGAAGAGCCCACTTAAAGGAGCACTTGATATCCGTTGAAGCACCTGCTGTTTTTGTGCCTCATCTGGAATTTGTAGCGATTGGCGTGGCCGTAAGAAAGGGATCTTATCACATTGTCCGCTAAAAGAAGTAGACATTTTAGTTTGGCTGGAAGATGGTCTTTCTTCTGCAGATGTTACTGTTGCTTTAACACCTACCCCACGGACACAACCTTTTTTCCCCTTCCCAACACGCCTATTCCCCTTTCCACCAGCAGCAGGCCTTTTTCCACTCTTTTTGGTGGTTAACTAATTCACAACTCTGGAGTTGTTTGCACAAAAAAACAATGGATGGTAACCGAGCAGAGCTGAGTGGCCAAACTGTGGTATTAGGCCAAAACTATTGGCTGGGTTAGATGCAGAAAAAAATTATATTCAATTTGCAACCTGATGGAGGTCAGTATAGATGGACTAATACAACAAGTCCCACACACAGCTAGAAGCCCAATATTTTTTCAGAGGTAGATGCAGAAAAAAATTATATTCAGTTTGCAACCTGATGGAGGTCTGTATAGATGGATTAATAGAACAAGACCCACACACAGCTAGAAGCCCAATATTTTTTCAGAGGTAGATGCAGAAAAAAATATATTCAGTTTGCAACCTGATGGAGGTCAGTATAGATGGACTAATACAACAAGTCCCACACACAGCTAGAAGCCCAAATATTTTTTCAGAGGTACTGTAGATGCAGATAAAAATTATTTTTAATTTGCAACCTGATGAAGGTCAGTATAGATGGACTAATAGAGAAAGTCCGACACACTGCTAGAAGGCCAAATATTTTTTCAGAGCTAGATGCAGAAAAAAATTAGATTCAGTTTGCAACCTGATGGAGGTCAGTATAGATGGACTAACAGAGAAAGTCCCACACACTGCTAGAAGGCCAAATATTTTTTCAGAGCTAGATGCATACAAAAAATTATTTTGAATTTGCAACCTGATGGAGGTCAGTATAGGTGGACTAATAGAACAAGTCCCACACACTGCTAGAAGGCCAAATATTTTTTCAGAGCTAGATGCAGAAAAAAATTATATTCAGTTTGCAACCTGATGGAGGTCTGTATAGATGGATTAAAAGAACAAGACCCACACACAGCTAGAAGCCCAATATTTTTTCAGAGGTAGATGCAGAAAAAAATATATACAGTTTGCAACCTGATGGAGGTCAGTATAGATGGACTAATACAACAAGTCCCACACACAGCTAGAAGCCCAAATATTTTTTCAGAGGTACTGTAGATGCAGATAAAAATTATTTTTAATTTGCAACCTGATGGAGGTCAGTATAGATGGACTAATAGAGAAAGTCTGACACACTACTAGAAGGCCAAATATTTTTTCAGAGCTAGATGCAGAAAAAAATTACATTCAGTTTGCAACCTGATGGAGGTCAGTATAGATGGATTTATAGAACAAGACCCACACACAGCTAGAAGCCCAATATTTTTTCAGAGGTAGATGCAGAAAAAAATATATTCAGTTTGCAACCTGATGGAGGTCAGTATAGATGGACTAATACAACAAGTCCCACACACAGCTAGAGGCCCAATATTTTTTCAGAGGTAGATGCAGAAAAAAATATATTCAGTTTGCAACCTGATGGAGGTCAGTATAGGTGGACTAATAGGACAAGTCCCACACACAGCTAGAAGGCCAAATATTTTTTCAGAGCTAGATGCAGAAAAAAATTACATTCAGTTTGCAACCTGATGGAGGTCAGTATAGATGGATTAATAGAACAAGACCCACACACAGCTAGAAGCCCAATATTTTTTCAGAGGTAGATGCAGAAAAAAATATATTCAGTTTGCAACCTGATGGAGGTCAGTATAGATGGACTAAGAGAGAAAGTCCCACACACTACTAGAAAGCCAAATATTTTTTCAGAGCTAGATGCAGAAAAAAATTATATTCAGTTTGCAACCTGATGGAGGTCAGTATAGATGGACTAATACAACAAGTCCCACACACAGCTAGAAGCCCAAATATTTTTTCAGAGGTACTGTAGATGCAGATAAAAATTATTTTTAATTTGCAACCTGATTCAGGTCAGTATAGATGGACTAATAGAGAAAGTCCGACACACTACTAGAAGGCCAAATATTTTTTCAGAGCTAGATGCAGAAAAAAATTACATTCAGTTTGCAACCTGATGGAGGTCAGTATAGATGGATTAATAGAACAAGACCCACACACAGCTAGAAGCCCAATATTTTTTCAGAGGTAGATGCAGAAAAAAATATATTCAGTTTGCAACCTGATGGAGGTCAGTATAGATGGACTAATACAACAAGTCCCACACACAGCTAGAGGCCCAATATTTTTTCAGAGGTAGATGCAGAAAAAAATATATTCAGTTTGCAACCTGATGGAGGTCAGTATAGGTGGACTAATAGAACAAGTCCCACACACTGCTAGAAGGCCAAATATTTTTTCAGAGCTAGATGCAGAAAAAAATTAGATTCAGTTTGCAACCTGATGGAGGTCAGTATAGATGGACTAATAGAATGATGCTATGCCCAAAAGATTTTACTTCACTAGGTGCAGTAAAAAAATTGGTATTCTATACACAGGTGGTATATCTTGCAACACAGATAGGCTACTCCACTGACTAACACACTCTGCAATAGGCCATAAAGGATTAGCTTTGCTAGATTCAGCCAAATGCTGTGAAAAAAACTTGCACAGCACTGGCACAGACCTGCCTGGCAAAAACTGATAGGAACTCATGTAACCTAGTCCTGAAAAGGACTCCAATTACAATTAGTCTTTACTCCCACAACCTATCTATTTAAGAGCACAGACCTGCCTGATAAAAGTCGTAGGAAATGCTGTAACCTAGTCCTTAAAAGGACTGCAATCACAACTATTCCCTACTCCCAAGCTATCTGTATATTTGTGCGAAAATTGGCTTGAAATTAACAAGGTATAGCGCACACAGCAACAGCGGTGCCGTCTAACACGCAGCTGCAGCAGTGAGAAAATGGTGGCGACGGGGAAAATGGCTTGGTCTTATAGGGCAAGGACATGTGACATACACTGCCAATGACACATGCCCTTGCTTGTGTGAAAAAAAGCACTTCGCTCCGTGTGTGCGCTGCTGATAGGCTGACAGATTGCACCTCCCCACTGTAAATGCGGGAAAGAGAAAAAAAAATGGAGATCTTCATTGTTCCTGCAGAGATCCATCCCCTGCCCCTCCCCCTACCCCGCTGTACACTCAAACTGCGTATTAACATTAATTTTCATCATTACTGAGAAAAAATCCAGTTATGATTTTGGTGCACGAACAGTTATCGAACATAACCTCGAACAGCCGAATTTTTCTCAAATTGTTCGTGTTCGCCGACCGGCTCGAACACCGCCCAAAACAGCTCGAATTTGAGATTGGCGAACAGTTCGAGTAGAACAACGCTCATCTCTAGTCATAGGCTATGTGCCCACGATGCAGAAATGCTCCGGATTTTTCCAGAGCGTTTCTGCATCTCCCCTGGCAGAAAAACGCATGCGGATTGTATATGCGTTTTTCCTGCCAAGGACATGCGGATGTGAAGCGTTCTTTACATGCATTTCCGCATGCGGGTTGACAAGCGCTTTCCAAGCGATTTTAGCATCACTTGGAAAGAGCTTGTCAACTTGGTCACACTATATAAATCCATGCAAATGGCATGGATTTATATAGTGTGACCCGAGAGAATGTAAAAAAATAAAAAATAAATCTATACTTACCTTCTGATGGCCCCCGAAGTCTTGCTTCGCTCGGTGCTGGCTGCCGGCAGATCGCGGTACACTGCACTGAAGGACCTGCAGACGTCAGCGTCACGTGACGTCAGTCTCCTCTCCTCTAGACCTGGGTACCATCCGCACATTGGAACGCATGGAATGTGCATCTACATATGCAGTGATGTGTAATCCATGCCTTCTAATGCAAGTCAATGGCGGCAAAAACACAGCACTTCCGCAAAATAATTGGTAGTGTTGTATGTTTTTCCGCAATGAAAATCCGCACAGCACATGCGGATTATCATTGGGGAACATGTCAGGCCTTCTACCATGCGTTTTTTAAGCGTTTCTGCAGCATTTTTGCCGCTGCGGAAACGCTTAAAAAACGCATCGTGGGCACACAGCCATAGTCTGTAATATGGCTCAAGATTACCAAATTCATCTATGCTGATCAGTACAGCCTGTGGTTCATAGATTTACCATTGGTCCCAGGGACACCAGAGAAAAAAAAGAAGAGGATTGTTTATTTAATCAATGTAAGTGTGCACAGCAAGATGTCAGCCTAGCCCCTCAGGAGGAGGAGCTATGATGCAAAGAAGATGCTGAAGAAAAGTGAGTGGAAGTCGGTAAAAAGCCCCGACATAGTGGGACTGAGCCCTCAAATCGAGACAGTCCCCTTGAATCTGCTACTGTTGGGAGTACAGAGGCACAAAAGGAAGACTTGAGGGTGTTCAGGATATAAACAAAAATAAATCACAAGGATGGCTGCAAGAGACTCAAGAAAAGGTATAAAATGAAAATATTGGTAACAAGAGGGTTAAAGAATGAACTATAGGGACAGAAAATTGTTATTTTTTGCCCAGGTAACCACTTTAAAGGCTATAAAATAGTTCTAAAAAAGAAAGCTCAGATCCAAAATGAAGGTTGCAAGACACTTAAAAAGACACTCCTTTGATCATCAAAGGTCTGCTGCTACCATTGCACTGAACTGTCCATAACACTTAGAGGACAAATCTACTATTTCGTAGCTGAAAGACCAAAAGCATTCAGATCAAGACTACAAGAATGTACATTAAGATTACTTTCCCATGGCTCTGCTACAGTTATAATAGGGATATAAATACAGAAAAGGAGAGGTAAACAGAAATCATTTGTGTTTTCTTTGATTGGTCAAGAAACACAGACTTTTGTTTGTATAAAACTGGATGTTGACACTTGAGTTTATATTTACTATAACTAGTGATAACTAGTGATGAGCAAGTGTATTTGTTACTATTCGCTTTTCGCACGGATAGTATAGTATTTGGGTTACGGTATTCGGGTTACTCGTTATTCTGCGAGTATTTGTGTACTTGCCTCGCTATATTCGGATATCCCGCCCTGCAGTTTTGGCGCCTTCTTTGCAGCCACTAAACATTCTGGGCTTCTTAACCAATCACAGTAATGCCGCAGACATCTTGCTTGAGGCATTACTGTGATTGGCTGGCTGCCCAGCGTCATAGGGTCTATTTAAGCCCTGCCGCCGCCATTTTGTGCACATTGCGTCTGGAGCCTGCGTTGTAATAGCCTAGGTAGAGATCGCTGAGCTGCTAGGGAGAGTGTTTAGGTCTCTTGATTAAACAAAAGCCCTTTTAAGGGCTACTTGCAGTGTATACTAGTTCAGTGTTTAAAGGAGCCGCTCACTAGCTCAATAATACCACCAAAAAATAGCTCTTTTCAGAGGCAAAGCAATATTTTTCCAGCACACACAGAAATAGCATTTTGTGCTGCCTTTTTTTTTTAGCACCGGTCTATTTTCCCTGCTATTTTGGGGGTCAGAGACTGGCTTCTGCTCTCCAAATTAGGCCACTTAAAAAAAGTTGTATGGTGCCCTACGCAAAGCAGTAGTCTAAACATTTCCTACTGCCTGCTGCCAAGCACGCACCAGGCCATTTTAACCACTATTTTGGGGTGTCAGGCTGCCTTCTGTCCATATTAGTCCACTTAAAAATGCGTTTTGTGCCCTACACAAAGCAGTAGTCCAAACATTTCCTACTGCCTGCTACAAAGCATGCACCAGCCCATTTTAACCACTATTTTGGGGTGTCAGCCTGCCTTCTGTCCATATTAGTCCACTAAAACAATCATTGAGTGCCCTGCACAAAGCAGTAGTACAAACATTTCCTACTCCCTACTACAAAGCACGCACCAGCCCATTTTAACCACTATTTTGGGGTGTCAGCCAGCCTTCTGTCGATATTAGTCCACTTAAAAAATCATTGAGTGCCCTGCACAAATCAGTAGTCCAAACATTTCCTACTGCTTGCTACAAAGCACGCACCAACCCATTTTAACCACTATTTTGGGGTGTCAGCCTGCCTTCTGTCCATATTAGTCCACTTAAAAAATCATTGAGTGCCATGCACAAAGTAGTAATCCAAACATTTCCTACTGCCTGCTACAAAGCACGCACCAGGCCATTTGAACCCCTATTTTAGCTGTGACAGCTAGCTTGGCTTGTGCCATCAACATCTGAAAATCTGTCAACAAAACCCAAAATGCCAAAAAGGCCTGTTGTTAAGAGATGTGGATGTAGTGTTGTCAGTGGTGCGCGAGAAGGCATTCAGTCTGTGTCAGGTCAGGAGAAGATCGATGCATCCACTATGTTCCTGGAAAAATTTCCCGGTCTCGAACGTAAACGTGTGTGGAAGCCAGAAAAGCGAGAGCAGGTTGAGGGGGGACATAATAAATGTGTACAAATATGTTAGGGGACAGTATAGAGATCTTGCCCGGGATTTGTTCAAAAGGAGGGATATTACGGTAACAAGAGGGCACTCACTAAGACTGGAAAAGAAAAGGTTTCAGCACCAGCATAGGAAGGGGTTCTTTACGGTAAGAGCAGTGAGAATATGGAATTCACTGAGTGAGGAGACGGTAATGTCGGATTCACTACACCAGTTCAAGCGGGGACTGGATGCATTTCTAGATACCAGGCAGATTTCAGCATATACTTAAAAATAAAATAAAATAGTAGGTTGATACAGGGATTTATTCTGACTGCTGGTTTCAGAGTCGGGAGGGAATTTTTCCTCAGGTGAAGATTGGCCAAATCATTTGGGGTTTTTGCCCTCCTCTGGATCAACTTTAGCAATTACAGAACTAACAGGTCGAACTTGATGGACGCAAGTCTTTATTCGGCTTTACAAACTATGTTACTATGTTACTATGTCTTGGATAGCAGACAAGGCCTCTACGCATTGGTCAAACAGCAACAAATCTTCCACGACCACACAGTCTACTGTGGATACACAGAATTCTGGCCCATCCAATCCTGAAGCTGGTTCTCCTTCCTCCCGCCATTATCAGTCACAGGAGACATATGACCCCAAGCTTGGCCACTCCGAGGACCTCTTTGTTAAGCATCCTTTGGTTGGCTCTGGCCTATCACCGTGCAGCATTGAAGAGGGACAAGAGGAGGTGGCGTGCGTTGATGCTCAAGTATTTGAAGACCTACAGCCAGTAGAAAGACACTTGGCAGAACGTCATTTACTGTCACCACAGGTGGAGGCTGATGATGATGAGACACAGTTGACATCAGGTCAGCCTACAATGTCACCTGGGAAGGAGGATGAGATGGAAGACAAGGTGGTCGACGATGAGTCCACTGATCCAACCTGCACCATTGGCATGCATAGCCATGACAGCAACAAAGAGGAAGATGAATATGTAGCACCAACACAGGCACCAAGGGGTCGTGGATTGCCCAGAGTGAGAACTGGGGCAACAACTGTTCCCAAGAGCACCCCCGCTGTGCGCCAAGTCAGGGCAAGGGGCCGTTCAGCTGCTGTGTGGAATTTTTTTTCTGAAAGTCCAAGTTGAGCAGAGGCCAGGGCAAAGGCAGGCTAAGCACCACCAGTATGCAAAACCACATGGCAGCCAAGCACCCCAGTAGGTGGGCGGAACACCAGGGTAACAAATCTGCGTCTGTAGGTCAAACAAATGCCATGTCGCCTAGGCTATGTCCTTCAGAATCTGCTGTTCAGGAAGCAGGCACTCATACCACACAACAAACATCAACCACATCCACTTCCTTGTCCCAGCAAAGCATCTAATTGTCGGTGCCTGAGAGTATGGAAAGAAAGCGTAAATATCCACCCACGCACCCACAGGCACAAATACTAAGCTCGCAGATTGCCAAATTGCTAGCTGTGCAAATGTTGCCGTTTAGGCTTGTGGGAACACAGTCTTTCAGTGATCTCTTGGCTGTGGCTCCCCCATGATACAGTGTTCACAGCTGCCACTATTTTACCCGGTGTGCTGTCCCTGCGTTACACAAGCAGGTGTTAAACAATCTGAACCGTGCTCTCAACAACGCCGTAACCGGGAAGGTCCACCTAACAACAGACACCTGGACAAGTTGTTTGTGGACAGGGACGATACATTTCTGTCATGGCACACTGGGTGAACCTGGTGGAGTATGGGACAAAGGCGCAAACTGGAACATCACACATCCTACCCACGCCAAGAATAGCGGGCCCAATTTCTGTCAGGGTTTCCGCCTCTTCATATTCCACTTCCTCTCTCCCCTCCTCCTGCTCCTCATCCTGAATTACCCTCCCCATCACTGCCAAGCTGGGACCTGTGCAGCAGCACATCGGCAAAGCGGCAACACGCTAGGCTGAAGTTAATCTGTTTAGGTCAGAAAGCACACACTGCAGCATAGCTGTGGCAAGCTTTAAGACAACAGACCGATCAGTGGCTCTCCCCGCTGCACCTTCAACCCGGTCTGTTCGTCTATGATAATAGGTGTAACCTGGTGGCGGCTTTAAAGGTCGGCAAACTGGTACATGTACCATGCATGGCTCACCTGCTGAGCCTAGTTGTTAAGAAATTTCTGAAAACTTACCGTGACTTGCCGTACCTAAAAGCGCTTGAATTTGCCAAGTCACTGACTCATTTGCGACCTGCCCACGCGGTGGAACTCCACCTATCATATGTTGGTGAGTATTAGTGAACAGCAGAGGGCAGTAGCTGAATATCAGCTTCAGCATGCCCGTCAGACTTAGAGTCAGCCACCACACATAACAACTGTCCAGTTCACCAAAAATGCGATTCATGCTACTGCTGTTAACGTCACCCCCTTCCCATAAAAACACGTTTCTTTCCTTCGTCAACCATGACTCAGCCGATAGGGCTAATTTTTACAAACCCTATGTGTGGCGCCCCAGAGTGTTCGGTCGCAACAGAGTTATTGCATCTCATCCAGAGATGTGGTACCTCACTCTCAGGTAAAGAAGAAGTATGGCTCAGGACCCTAACACTACATCCACTACACCACATATCCGGGGGACAGGGCGAGATTGCTCCTATGGGAGAGCACAGTCCCTGATCCCTGGCTGGAGTGGGGAGGAACCACTTAGAGAGGGGGAACTATGTAGTGGATGGGTGGAGGACGTAGATCCTGGGAGCACATGTGTAGGAGGTATAAAAACTAGAAACCATCTTGAAAGTACATATCAGTCTGAGGAGGAAGGTGACAGGAGCAGGGGCTCTGCATGAGCTCTGCTCCGGAGGCAGGCCTAGCACTGAGGCCCAAGTCTGAGAGGAGAGAAGAGAGGGGCAGGAAGGCACCAGGAACCGAAGGGACCCTAGGGGGTATGGGCCGTGCAGCAAGCCACCCGTACGCCCGCCGCTACCAGAAAGTAGGGGAGTCAGGCCAGATAAAGGGAACCGGTCCCTCAACTAGCACGAAGCTACAAGGCCCAACTAGGAAACCGGAGGCTGCAGCACTTCAAGTACCGCAGGCCACAAGTCCACACCAGTACACTAAGAAGGTAGCCGCATAGGACCCAGGGGACGGAGCACACGTCGCCCGCCAAGGCCCGAGGATTCCGGATAGAAGTGACACTGGGTGTGAGGTGCAGGGAGCAGGCCAGAGAGAGGACTCACTGAAGGGGGTCCTGTGAAATGCTCCGGAGTTACCTGAGGGTCGGCTGAACTCCTCACTGCGTGAACACAGGACGCCGTGGGCCTTGCACTGGTGCCTGTAACTGGAACTGCTATAACTGTGAGTAAAGACCCTGGGACTGCACTATTTGACTCCGTGTTATTACTGACTATCTGCACCATAACCACCATCATCTACACACGCTGCCCTGGAGCTACACTCTTCCTGTGGGGAGTTACACTACCTTAGCTGCTATACCACCGGCTTCAGAGGACTGTTCCGCAGCGGCAGTTCTTATTGACCACATTCCACAGGTGGCGTAGTCGGACATTAAACACCTCTACACATAGACTACCCCTGGATTGACCACCCTGGGTCACGGACCGGGTCACCGCCACAGTGAGTACAACCCCCAGCGTCTACCGGCCCGGCTCCAGGTACCCCACAGCCCAGGGGGCGCATCATATGCACATTGTGCAGTGGATAAATCATGACAGTATTCCTACTCCAGCCTAACTACTATTTGTGATTGGAGGCCCTTGGGATGGTGGCTACTTATGTCAACCTTGACTCAGCCCATAGGGCTAATTTTTACAAACTCTATGCACATTGTGCAGTGGACAAATCTGGAATGTATAGTGGTCCTACCAAACTAATATTTGTCATTAGCGGCCATTGTCACAGGTTGTGCCACATTGTGACTGAGATAGGGGATACATATTCAATACAAATGTACTGTCAGTCACCCTATTTGACAAAAAACATGCCTGGCCTGTGCCACATTGTGACTGAGATAGGGGATACATATTCAATAGAAATTTACACTGACTGTTGATGACCGACTGATGGCCCTCTGAATAATTGAATTGAAGGCCACAACTACCACAGTACTCCATCGTAGATAATGTTTGTCAAGGGAGGCCCTTGTCATGGTATCTCCCTGGACCTATGACACAGCCCTCAGGAGTAATTTTTGGAAATACGATGCACATTCTGCACTGAACCAAGTAGTACAGTATCAAGAAGTCTTCACTTCCTAAATAATCTGGGGAATATTGACAATCAAAATCTCTGAGCCATTTAGAGAAGCTTCTCCAACCCATCCCGGAGGGGGGCACCATATATCCTTTGTTCTTTGACTTGCACAAGTGATATATTTGAGCTAGTTATCCAGTTGACTAGTGCCGCTTTATTTTTCCGGTTCACAAAGATCAGCCATTCCTGAGGATCGCAGGCTGCACTCACTGCTGCCTTCTAGTTCTCCATGTCTCTTGCCCATTTTATCTGTAGTCTATGCCCTTAAATGAGTTAAATAATAGAGTGAGGGCCCTACAATATGAATAAGTGAGGGTACTCTCAAATGTACACAAGAGGCATCTCCAAAATTTCTAGAGGAGGGCACTTTAAAATGTATGTTACAGGGCCACATGAGGGCTCTCACAAAACTCAGCTTTCCTGCCTACTGCAGGCCCGCTGAACATTTGAATTTATGTCCGCAGTATCACATGGTGGTGGAGGAGGAGGAGGGTCAAGCCCAATGCTACAATGGGCACATTGTAAACTGCTGTTGAATATGTATTCCACTATCTGAGTGTCAGTGATGGAGGGACCGCCCAAATGTCTAAGTAACAGCAGTCACTCCAAAACGCATGTTACACAGCCACCTGAAGCCTCTCAGGTCAAAGCTCAACATACCTACAAGTACGTTCTAGCTGTGCTTGTAAAGTGCTGGGGAATAGCGAACTAAAAATGAAGTATGACAGAGGGACCTACAAAATGTATAAGTCAGGGCCCTCC
This sequence comes from Phyllobates terribilis, assembly GCF_046119375.1. Classification (NCBI taxonomy): domain Eukaryota; kingdom Metazoa; phylum Chordata; class Amphibia; order Anura; family Dendrobatidae; genus Phyllobates; species Phyllobates terribilis. The sequence continues at coordinate 301,494,030 of NW_027362771.1, forward strand.
CAATTGTAAAAGGCGAAAAAATGCCACAACAGAATATGTGAGCAAAGGCTAATAGGGATATTTTTTTTGTTTCTCTGGTTTATTTAGCCATATATACAAGTGATTGTGCAGGAAAAACAGTTTCTTAACCTTTTTTTGGCCTGTTAAATGCAATTTAGGTTAGGTTTGGTAGTTGTTCTTGCATGTCTGTAAAACTGGCATAATACTGCGACAAAGTTATTCCCAGAAACCATGTGTGAGTCAAAAGTGCGTGCAGGCACATTCTCCAGGCTCTTCCCATTCTGTTTCATCACTTTCCCGTTCATTTCAGCCATTTCCTCAGGCCCCCAGACCCCTTTGTAGGGTCCAGCAGAAAATTACTCGCATTTCGCAGAAACCAAAAAAATATCCCTTTTAGCCTTTGTTCACGCATACTGTTGTGGCTATTTTTTTGCCTTTTACAATTGGGAGGGCCAGGGACGGCTCCAGATTTTTGTGGGCCCTGTGCGAAAGAGTCTCAGTGGGCCCCTTTAACACATACCACGATTCATGATGCACAGATACCGCAGAGAAATATATATATTGTACAAGGCCAAAGATTTCACTTCTTACTTTACATGAGCGATATCTATTGTAAATTCTGCAATAGCTCAGAAACCAGCGAATTCTCTCAACGCACAGTGCAGACTGGACAGTATAGTCCTCCATACAGTATTATGGGCCCCATATATTGCTCCATGCAGAATACTGGTCCCCATATAACACTCCATACAGGATACTGGTCCCCATATAATGCTCCATACAGGATACTGGCCCCCTTATAACGATCCATACAGAATTCTGGCCCCCACATAATGCCCCATGCAGGATGTCACCCCACCTTATAATGCCCCATGCAGGATGTCACCTCTCCCCCCCATATAATGCCCCATGTAGGATGTCACCTCTCCCCCCCCATATAATGCCCCATGGAGGATGTCACCTCCCCCCTCAAATAATGCCCCAGGCAGGATTTCACCTCTCCCCCCATATAATGCCCCAAGCAGGATGTCACCTCTCTCCCCCATAAAATGCCCCATGCAGGATGTCACCTCTCCCCCATATAATGCCCCATGCAGGATGTCACCTCTCCCCCCCATATAATGCCCCATGCAGGATGTCACCCCCCCATATAATGCTCCATGCAGTATGACACCACTCCCCCCATATAATGCCCCATGTAGGATGTCACCTCCCCCCCATATAATGCCCCATGGAGGATGTCACCTCTCCTCCCCCATATAATGCCTCATGCAGGATGTCACCTCCCGCCTCAAATAATGCCCCATGCAGGATGTCACCTTTTCCTCCCCCATATAATGCCCCATGCAGGATGTCACCTCTCCCCCCATATAATGCCCCAAGCAGGATGTCACCTCTCCCCCCCATATAATGCTCCATGCAGGATGTCACCTCTCCCCCAAATAATGCCCCATGCAGGATGTCACCTCCCCCCCATATAATGCCCCATGCAGGATGTCACCTCTCCCCCATTAAATGCCCCATGCAGGATGTCTCCTCTCCCACATTAAATGCCCCATGCAGGATGTCACCTCTCTCCCCCATATAATGCCCCATGCAGGATGTCATCTCTCCCCCCTTATAATGCCCCATGCAGGATGTCACCTCTCCCCCCATATAATGCCCTATGCAGGATGTCACCTCTCCCCCCCATATAATGCCCCATGCAGGGTGTCACCTCTCCCTCCATATAATGCCCTATGCAGGATGTCACCTCTCCTCCCATATAATGCCCCATGCAGGATGTCACCTCTCCCACACCCATATAATGCCCCATGCAGGATGTCACCTCCCCCCCTTCTAATGCCCCATGCAGGATGTCACCTCTCCCCCCATATAATGTCCTATGCAGGATGTCACCTCTCCCCCCATATAATGCCCCATGCAGGATGTCACCTCTCCCTCCATATAATGACCTATGCAGGATGTCACCTCCCCCCCATATAATGCCCCATGCAGGATGTCACTTGTCCCCCCCACCATTTAATGCCCCATGCAGGATGTCACTTGTCCCCCCTCGACATATATTGCCCCATGCCTCCATACATATAAAATAAAATATCAAATACTCACTTCACTTCTCACCTGCTGCCGCTGCTCCGGACCCCTCACACTTGCCGGTGTCTTCCCGCTCTGCGCTATGATGGCTCAGGAGAGAGCGCAATGTAAAGATGTCACCGCGCCCTCTGACCTGAGAAGTCACAGTGCAGCAGCCACCGGAGAGACCGGAGCTGCTGTGGAGGCACAGGGAGAGGTAAGTATTGTGCCCGCTGCCGGGCCCTGAGCAAGCGGGGGGGAGTGGGCACTGACACCGGCACCGCACCGCACCGCTCACGGGTCCCATAGCATGCTGGGGTGCCGACATTGAGTGGGCCCCCCCCGCCTGCTCTGGGCCCTGGCACTTGCCCGGGTGCACCGGGTGCTGACGCCGGCCCAGGGAAGGGCCTTGACATATATTTTGTAGGTCCCTCTGTCATACATCATTTTTAGTTCGCTATTCCCCAGCACTTTACAAGCACAGCTAGAGCGTAGCAGTAGGTATGCTGATCTTTGACCTAAGAGGCCTCAGGTGGCTCTGTAACATTCGTTTTGGAGCGACAGCTGTTACTTAGACATTTCGGCGGTCACTCCATCATTTACTCTCAGATAGTGAAATACGTATTCCATAGCAGTTCACAATGTGCCCATTGTAGCGTTGGGCTTGACCCTCCTCCTCCTCTTCCTCCTAAACCACCATGTGATACTGCGGCCTTAAATTCAAATGTTCAGAGGGCCTGCAGTAGGGAGGAAAGCTGAGTTTTGTGAGAGCCCTCGTGTGGCCCAGTAACATACATTTTGAAGTGCCCTCCTCTAGAAATTTTTTGAGATGCCTCAGAAACTACAGAGAAAAAGGCCAAGAGACATAGAGTACTAGAAGGTAGCAGTGAGTGCGGCTTACGATCCTCAGGTTTGGCTTAACTCTGTGAACCAGAAAAATAAAGCTGCACTAGTCAACTGGATGACGAGCTCAAATATATCACATGTGCAAGTCAATGGACAAAAGATATATGGTGCCCCCCCCCCTCCAAGATGGGTTGGTGAAGATTCTCCAAATGGCTCAGAGATTTTGATTGTCAATATTGCACAGATTATATAGGAAGAGAAGACTTCTTAATACTGTATTACTTGGTCCAGTGCAGAATGCGTATCATATTTCCAAAAATTACTCCTGGGGGCTGTGTCATAGGTGCAGGAAGATTCCATGACAAGGTCCTCCCTTGACAAACATTATCTACGATGGAGTACTGTAGTAGTTCAGGCCCTCAATTCAAGTTTTCAGAGGGCCATCAGTCGGTCATCAACAGTCAGTGTAAATTTCTATTGAATATGTATCCCCTATCTTAATCACAATGTGGCACAAACCAGGCATGTTTTTTTGTCAAATAGGTTGACTGCCAATACATTTCTATTGAATATGTATCCCCTATCTCAGTCACATTGTGGCACAACCTGTGACAAGGGCCTCCAATGACAAATATTAGTTTGGTAGGACCACTGTACATTCCAGATTTATCCACTGCATAATATGCATAGAGTTTGTAAAAATTTGCCCTATGGCTGAGACATGGTTGACACAGGAAGCCACCATCTCAAGGGCCTCCAATCACAAATAGTAGTTAGGCTGGAGTAGGAATACTGTCATGGATTGTCCACTGCACAATGTGCATAGGGGTTGCAAAAATTAGGTGAGTCATGGTTGACGAAGGAAGGAAACGTGTTTTTATGGGAAGGGGGTGATGTTATCAGCAGTAGCATGAATCTGCATTTTTGGTGAATTTAGGTTGGCTTGCTGTCATCTGGAGGGATTACAAACTGTGGAGATATCCAGTCCTTGTTGAATTTAATCAGTGTAAGTCTGTCTGCATTTTCCGTGGAGAGGCGTGTACGCCTATCAGTGATGATTGCCCCAGCGGAACTGAAAATACGCTCTGACACCACACTAGCAGCTGGGCATGCCAGTACCTCCAAGGCATATAAGGAGAGGTCGGGCCAAGTGTTCAGCTTAGACACCCAATAATTAAAGACAACTGAAGCGTCAGAAAAGACACACGTATGGTCACTTAAGTACCCCTTGACCATGTTCTGCAACTTATCCCTCCTTGGCATTGTTACAGGCACAGATAGCCCTTGCTGTTGTGCTGGTTTATTGAAAATTGCCCAATTTGTGAACATTTTCCCCCCACCTCTGTTGGAGCTGGTGTTCGTGTCTCTCCCCATTATCCCTTGGTGTTGAAAAGAGCCTGTACCTCTGCCACCAGCATTGTCTGATGGTGATATTTTCAGCAACTGATCTACAACAGCCTTCTTAACTGATTGCATTGTAATACTCTTTGGTGACTCCAAAAGGAGAGAAGGAAATTTCTTCTTGTACCGTGGATCGAGAAAGGTGGCCAACCAGTATAGGTTGTTGGATAAAATGTGTATCACGCGAGGGTCTTGCCACATACTCTTACACATGAACTGTGCCATGTTGGCCAAGCTGCAAAAAGGCAAATGTTCTGAATCCCCAACAGTAGAAACAGTACCCGTCCTCTCCTCATGCTGACTCGCCTCCTCCACCTCCTCCTCTACAGCCCATCCAGACTGGACAGACATGAAGCTTGGGTTCGGTATCCCCTCTGTAGCATTACGAGTCCCCTCGGTAGCACAGAAAAACAAGTCTTCTCCCTCCTCATCCTCCTCATCTTCCTCCTCATCACCCAATGTTGCCTCAGAATATTGGCTAGGCTGGGTAGTATCACCCTTTGGGAAATCTGGCTCCATACCAATATGCTGGGCACTCAAAGCTTCCTCTTTGAGATTTTGCAGTGATTGTTTCAAGAGACACAGCAGCGGGATGGTTACGCTGATAATAGCCTGATCACCGCTCACCAGTTTGGTGCAGTACTCAAAGTTCTCAAGAACGTCACAAATGTCAGCGATCCATACCCACTCGACAGTTGTTATGTGTGGTGGCTGACTCTCAGTCTGACGGCATGTTGAAGCTGGTATTCAGCTACTGCCCTCTTCTGTTCACTAATTCTTGCCAACATATGATAGGTGGAGTTCCACCGCGTGGGCAGGTCGCAAGTGAGTCGGTGATTTGGCAAATTCAAGCGCTTTTGCAGCACTGTAAGAGCAGCAAAAGCAGTAGAGGAATTGTGGAAATGGGCGCTAAAAAGGCGCACCTTATCAAGTTGGTACAGCAAGTCACGGTAAGTTTTCCGAAATTTCTGAACAACTAGGTTCAGCACGTGAGCCATGCATGACACGTGTACCAGCTTGCCGACCTTTAAAGCCACTACCAGGTTACGCCCATTATCGCAGATGACCAGACCAGGTTGGAGGTGTAGCAGGGAGAGCCACTGATCGGTCTGTTGTTTTAAAACTTGCCACAGCTCTGCTGCAGTGTGTGCTTTCTGACCTAAACAGATCAGCTTCAGCAGAGCTTGTTACCGCTTTGTCGATGTGATGCTGATCTGGTCCCAGCTTAGCAGTGATGGGGAGGGTAATCTAGTAGAGGATGAGGAGCAGGAGGAGGGTAGAGAGGAAGTGATGGAAACCCTGACAGAAGTTGGGCCCACTATTCTTGGCTTGGGTTGGATGTGTGATATTACAGTTTGTGCCTTTGTCCCAACCTCCACCAGGTTCACCCAGTGTGCCGTGACAGAAATGCATCATCCCTGTCCACAAAAACTTGTCCAGGTGTCTGTTGTTAGGTGGACCTTCCCGGTTACGGCGTTGTTGAGAGCACGGTTCAGATTGTTTAACACATGCTTGTGTAACGCAGGGACGGCACACCGGGCAAATAGTGGCGGCTGGGAACACTGTATCGTGGGGGAGCCACAGACAAGAGTTCACGGAAATAATGTGTTCCCACAAGCCTAAATGGCAACATCTCCACAGCTAGCAATTTGGCAATGTGCAAGTTTAGTATTTGTGCCTGTGGCTGCGTGGCTGGATATTTACAATTTCTTTCCAAGGCACGGACAATTGGATGGATCGATGTTTGTTGTGTATGAGCAACCGCAGCTTGTGGGCAGGGGGTATGAGCGCCTGCTTCCTGAACATCAGATTCTGAAGGACATAGCCTAGGTGACATGGCATTGGTTTGACCCGCAGACGCAGATTTGTTACCCTGGTGTTCCGCCCACCTGATGGGGTGCTTGGCTGCCATGTGGTTTCGCCTACTGGTGGTGCTCGGGTTGCCTTTGCCTTGGCCTCTGCTCAACTTGGTATGGCATATGCTACAGACTACAATGTTTTTCTCTGAAGGACTTTCAGAAAAAAAATTCCACACAGTAGCTGAACACCCCCTTGCCCTGACTTGGCAAACAGAGGGGGTGCTCTTGGAAACAGTTGACCCAGTTCTCACTCTGGGCAAACCACGACCCCTTGGTGCCTGTGTTTGTGCTGCATATCCATCTTCCTCTGTGTTGCTGTCATTGCTATGTATGCCAATGGTCCAGGTTGGATCAGTGGACTCATCATCGACTACCTCGTCTTCCATCTCATCCTCCTTCCCAGTTGACATTGTAGGCTGACCTGATGTCAACTGTGTCTCATCATCATCAGCCTCCACCTCTGGAGACTGTAAATGACATTCTTCCAAGTGGCTTTCTTCTGGCTGTAGGTCCTCAAATACTTGAGCATCAACGCACGCCACCTCCTCTTGTCTCTCTAAAATGCTGCACGGTGATAGGCCAGGGCCAACAAATGGATACATACCAAACAGATCCTCGTAGTGGCCAAGCTTGGGGTCATATGTCTCCTGTGACTGATAATGGCGGGAGGAAGGAGAACCAGGTTCAGGATTGGAAGGGCCAGCCTTCTGTGTATCCACAGTAGACTGTGTGGTCGTGGAAGATTTGTTTCTGCTTGGCAAATGCGTAGAGGCCTTGTCTGCTTTCCAAGACAGAATCTGCTCTTGATCTTCAGGCTTCCACACATGTTTACGTACTAGACCGGGAAATTTTTCCAGGAACATAGTGGATGCATCAAGCTTCTTCTGACACAAACTGAGTGCCTTCTCGCGCACCACTGACAATATCACGTCCAAGTCCATGTCCATTAACAACAGGCTTTTCTGGCATTTTGGGCTTTGTTGACAGATTTTCAGATGTTGATGGGACAAGCCAAGCTAGCTGTCACAGCCAAAATAGTGGGTAAAATGGCCAGGTGCGTGCTAGGTAGCAGGCAGTAGAAATGTTTGGACTACTGCTTTGCGTAGGGCACTAAACGCCTTTTTAAGTGGACTAATGTGGACAGAAGGCAGGCTGTCACCCAAAAAAGCTGGTAAAATGGGCTGGTGCATGTTTGGTAGCAGGCAGTAGAAAATGTTTAGATTACTGCTTTGCATTGCGCACTAAACGTCTTTTTAAGTGGACTAATGAGAACAGAAGGCAGGCTGTCACCCCAAAAACAGCGGAGAAAATTGACTGGTGCGTGCTTTGTAGCAGGCAGTAGGAAATGTTTTGACTACTGCTTTGTATAGGGCACTAAACACCTTTTTAAGTGGACTAATGTGAACAGAAGGCAGGCTGTCACCCCAAGAACAGCGGGGAAAATGGGCTGGTGCATGCTTTTTTTAGCAGGCAATAGGAAATGTTTAGACTACTGCTTTGTGTAGGGCACTAAAATCCTTTTTAAGTGGACTAATGTGGACAGAAGGCAGGATGTCATCCCAAAAACAACGGGGAAAATGGCCTGGTGCATGCATTGTAGCAGGCAGTAGGAAATGTTTGGAATATAGCTTTGCATAGTACACTAAACCCCTTTTTAAGTGGACTAATGCGGACAGAAGGCAGTCTGTCACCCCAAAAACAGAGGGTAAAATGGTCTGGTGCGTGCTTTGTAGCAGGCAGTAACAAATCTTTGGACTATTGCTTTGTGTAGGGCACTAAACACCTTTTTAAGTGGACAAATGTGATCAGAAGGCAGGCTGTCACCCCAAAAACATCAGGGAAAATGGGCTGGTGCGTGCTTTGTAGCAGGCAGTAGGAAATGTTTGGACCACTGCTTTGAGGAGGACACTAAACGCCTTTTTAAGTGGACTAATGTTTACTGAATGCAGGCTGTCATCCCAAAAACAGTGGGGAAAATGGGCTGGTGTGTGCTTTGTAGCAGGCAGTAGGAAATGTTTGGACTACTGCTTTGCGTTAGGCACTAACCACCTTTTTAAGTGGACTAATGTGGACGGCAGAAGTCAGGCTCTGACCCTTAAAACAGCGGGGGAAAATAGACGGGTGCTTTTTAAAAAAAAGAGGCAGCACAAAATCCTACTATTCTGTGTGCTTGAAAAATATTGCTTTACCTCTGACAAGAGCTGTTTGAGGATGGACACTGGAAGAACACTTTAACCTCTCCCTACCTAATACATAATCTCTCCCTCCCTGTACTCTGACTTTGTTTTGTGTCTTCAGCTCTGAAAAGAGCTATTTTTTGGTGGTATTAAGGTGTAAGTGAGTGGCTCCTTTAAACTGTCCCTGCTCGAGTATCTCTCCCTCCCTACTCTACACTAACCTAGTATACACTGCAGGTAGCCCTTAAAAGGGCTTTTATTTTATCAAGAGGCCTAAACGCTCTCCCTAGCAGCTCAGCGATCTCTCCCTATACTTGTAGAACGCATGCTCCGGACGCATTGCGCACAAAATGGAGGCGGCAGGGCTTGAATAGACCCTATGATGCTGGGGGGCCAGCCAATCAAAGTAATGCCAAAACCAAGATGTCTGCGGCATTACTGTGATTGGTTAAGAAGCCCAGCATGTTTAGTGGCTGCAAAGAAGGCGCCAAAACTGCAGTGCGGGATATCTGAATATAGCGAGGCAAGTACACAAATACTCTCACTATAACGAGTAACCCGATTACCGTACTATCCATGCGAATAGCGAATAGTAACGAATACACTCGCTTATCACTAGTAATCGGCCCTGGAAGCCCTGTAGTTGCAGCTGCTCTAATCCTGGCGAGTCAGTGGAAGGGTGAGGCTCTGTAATTTGCACCCTTTTGGGCATTTGCTGGGACTGTTCTATACAGTATGTCTATATGCTATTGTTTGTTTGGTACAGGGCCGGCGTCAGCACACGGCGCACCTGGGCAAGTGCCGGGGCTCTGAGCAAGCGGGGATGGGGGGGGCCCTCTCGCCGACAGGCACCCCGCCACGCTATGGGTCCCATGTGCGGAGGAGAGCGGTGTCAGCGCACTCTCCCCCCCACTTGCTCAGGGCCCCGGCAGCCGGCGGCACAATACTTACCTCTCCCCGTGCCTTTGCAGCAGCTCTGGTCTCTTCCGCCTCCTCTGACAGTGACGTTTCAGGTCAGAGGGAGCGGTGACGGCTTTCCACCACTCTCTCTCCTGAGCTGTCACAGGCAGAGCAGAGTGGGAAGACGCCGGCGACACTGGAGTCTGGAGCAGCGGCAGCATGTGAGAAGTGAGGTGAGTATTTGATTTTTTTTTTAATGTATGGAGGCATGGGGCATTATAAGGGAGGGGGTGTCTGTGACATCCTGCATGGGGCATTAAAAGGGGGGGTGAAGTGACATTCTGTATGGGGCATTAAAAAGGGGGGTAAGTGACATCCTGCATGTGGCATTTAAAGGGGGGAGTGACATCCTGCATGGGGCATTATAAGGGAAGAGGGGGTGACACCCTGCATGGGGCATTAAAAGGGGGTGAAGTGACATCCTGCATGGGGCATTAAAAAGGGGGGAGTGACATCCTGCATGGGGCATTAAAAGGGGGGGAAGTGACATCCTACATGTGGCATTAAAAGGGGGGGAAGTGACATCCTGCATGTGGCATTAAAAGGGGGGGAAGTGACATCCTGCATGTGGCATTAAAAGGGGGGGAAGGGACATTCTGCATGTGGCATTAAAAGGGGGGGTGAGTGACATCCTGCATGGAGCATTATAAGGGAGGGGGGTGACATCCTGCATGGGGCATTATATGGGAGGCAAGTGACATCCTGCATGGGGCATTAAAAGGGGGAATTGACATCCTGCATGGGGCATTATAAGGGAGGGGGGGTGACATCCTGCATGGGGCATTAAAAGGGGGGGGAAGTGACATCCTGCATAGGGCATTATATGAGGGGGGAAGTGACATCCTGCATGGGGCATTATACAAGGGGGGAAATGACATCCTGCATGGGGCATTTTAAGGGAGGTGGGGTATGACATCCTGCATGGGGTATTAAAAAGGGGTGACATCCTGCATGGGGCATTATAAGGGGGGTGACATCCTGCATGGGGCATTATATGGGGGGAACAGCCTGCATGGGGCATTATGAGGGGGAACAGCCTGCATGGGGCATTATGTGGGAGGAGCAGCTTGCATGAAGCATTATGTGGGGGAAACAGCCTGCGTGGAGCATTATGTGGGGGCACAGCCTGCATGGAGCTTTATATGGGAACCAGTATTCTGTATGGAGCGTTATATGCGGGCCAGTATCCTGTATGGAGCGTAATATGGGGGCCAGTATCCTGTTTGGAGCGTTATATGGGGGCCAGTATCCTGTATGAAGCATTTTATGGGGGCCAGTATTCTGTATGGAACGATTTGCCGGTTTCTTAACTATTGTAGAATTTACAATAGATATCGGTCATGTAATATAATATATACAGTACAGGCCAAAAGTTTGGACACACCTTCTCATTTAAAGATTTTTCTGTATTTTCATGACTATGAAAATTGTACAGTCACACTGAAGGCATCAAAACTATGAATTAACACATGTGGAATTATATACTTAACAAAAAAGTGTGAAACGACTGAAAATATGTCTTATATTCTAGGTTCTTCAAAGTAGCCACCTTTTGCTTTGATGACTGCTTTGCACACTCTTGGCATTCTCTTGATGAGCTTCAAGAGGTAGTCACCGGAAATGGTTTTCACTTCACAGGTGTGCCCTGTCAGGTTTAATAAGTGGGATTTCTTGCCTTATAAATGGGGTTGGGACCATCAGTTGTGTTGTGCAGAAGACTGGTGGATACACAGCTAATAGTCCTACTGAATAGACTGTTAGAATTTGTATTATGGCAAGAAAAAAGCAGCTAAGTAAAGAAAAATAAGTGGCCATCATTACTTTAAGAAATGAACGTCAGTCAGTCCGAAAAATTGGGAAAACTTTGAAAGTGTCCCCAAGTGCGGTTGCAAAAACCATCAAGCGCTACAAAGAAACTGGCTCACATGAGGACCGCCCCAGGAAAGGAAGACCAAGAGTCACCTCTGCTTCTGAGGATAAGTTTATCTGAGTCACCAGCCTCAGAAATCGCACGTTAACAGCAGCTCAGATTAGAGACCAGGTCAATGCCACACAGAGCTCTATCAGCAGACACATCTTTACAACAACTGTTAAGAGGAGATTTTGTGCAGCAGGCCTTCATGGTAAAATAGCTGCTAGGAAACAACTGCTAAGGACAGGCAACAAGCAGAAGAGACTTGTTTGGGCTAAAGAACACAAGGAATGGACATTAGACCAGTGGAAATCTGTGATTTAGTCTGATGAGTCCAAATTTGAGATCTTTGGTTCCAACCACCGTGTCTTTTTGCAACGCAGAAAAGGTGAACGGATAGACTCTACATGCCTGGTTCCCACCGTGAAGCATGGAGGAGGAGGTGTGATGGTGTGGGGGTGCTTTGCTGGTGACACTGTTGGGGATTTATTGAAAATTGAAGGCATACTGGACCAGCATGGCTACCACAGCATCTTGCAGTGGCATGCTATTCCATCCGGTTTGCGTTTAGTTGGACCATCATTTATTTTTCAACAGGACAATGACCCCAAACACACCTCCAGGCTGTGTAAGGGCTATTTGACCAAGAACGAGAGTTATGGGGTTCTACGCCAGATGACCTGGCCTCCACAGTCACCAGACCTGAACCCAATCGAGATGGTTTGGGGTGAGCTGGACCGCAAACTGAAGGCAAAAGGGCCAATAAGTGCTAAGCATCTCTGGGAACTCCTTCAAGATTGTTGGAAGACCATTTCCGGTGACTACATCTTGAAAAGCATCAAGAGAATGCCAAGATTGTGCAAAGCAGTCATCAAAGCAAAAGGTGACTACTTTGAAGAACCTAGAATATAAGACATATTTTCAGTTGATTCATACTTTTTTGTTACCTATATAATTCCAAATGTGTTAATTCATTGTTTTGATGCCTTCAGTGTGAATGTACAATTTTCATAGTCAAGAAAATACAGAAAAATCTTTAAATGAGAAGGTGTGTCCAAACTTTTGGTCTGTACTGTATATATCTGAGGTTTCTGTGCATCATGAATTGTGGTATGTGTTAAAGGGGCCCACTGAGACTCTTTCGCTCAGGGCCCACAAAAACCTGGAGCCGGCCCTGGTTAGGTGGTTCAATAAAGTATTGCCACACCGTTTTACCCTCACCCTGTGTTGTCTGAGTAGTATTATGCCCATGGGGAAGGAGTGCAGGCGATCAGTGGGACGTGCCCTGGTCAATGCGGTCTCGGGACAGCGAACAACAGTACCCACTGACCCCCTGTGTCTTCACAGTCATCAATATCAGATCAGTGGCTCCTCTAGCGATCAGGTATTTTAAACTCTGTCATCGACCGGATACAAATTTAAAGACATGAATCTAAGCAGTAGAGCCCTCTGCCAGATACTGCAAAACTGATTTTATTTTTGAATAGGAGGACAACTTTAACAGAGTAACATATTATGGTGCCAACTACAAACTCAAGACCAAGTCTGTGTGAAATAATAATATATTGTCTCCCACAATAATATAAGTGGGATGCAAACAAAATCTTTTTGTTTGCTAGCTGGAGCACTCTGCTAACACCCATAAGGCCACTTAGATGCTTCTGTAGAGGATTTTCTACAATACTAATTATTTTCAATGTCTTGCTATACATTTCCTTATGGTTCCCTTATGTTGATAATATAGTGACCTAAAGTTTAGCATTTTTTTTTAAAGTGTGATTACTTCTGTTTGGTTGTTGTGATGCAATTTTCCTGGTGATGAATTGACAGTGCATGAAGTTGTCATCATGTAAGACTTAAATTTTAACCAAAATGCTTTTGAAAATAGGTATCGTCATTTAATTAAAGGAAACTGACTGCCAAAAGTTTTGCATATACTATTTATTGACCACAACATAGAGAGTAATTCATTGTTTACAACGCCATAACTTATTTTGTAGCATAACCTCTTGCTTTAATCACTGCACCACATCAACAGGGCATAGAAGCCATTAGGGTATTCAAGACATCTTGAGAGATCTTGCTCCATTCCAGTTGCAAATCTGCAAACAATTCATAGCTATTGCTATGGGTACGGGCCCCAACTTGTTGCCGTAACTCATCCCATAGGTTCTCTATAGGGTTTAAATCAGATGATTGGCTTGGCCATTGCAACAAGTGAATATTTTTCTTTGCTAACCGATATTTGACTACTATTGGATGCAAGCTTAGGATCACCATGGTTTTACCATGTAGCAGAATTACATTCTCCAGTATATCCTTGTAAATGGTAGCTTTCATATTTCCATCAATTCTATGCAGAGGGCCAATGGCAGATGCAGAAAAGTAGCCCCAAACCAATCTTTATTGAGATGAATGGCTGCTTGACTGGAACTCGTGCATTCAACCCTACTCTTAGCCATTGCACCACAGTTTGGTGACTCAGTTTGACCCTGTATTCATTATTCATTTTGTGCAAAATCTGTTGGGATTACCTTTGGTCTTTGTGCTGCCTGTCTGATTAATGCACTCCTTGCCCATGCTGAGAGTCTTGGTGGGTGGCTTTCTCTTAGCAGGTTTGTTGTGGTACCAAGTTCTTTCAAAAAGGCCACCTCTATGGAGTGTACAGCTTATTGTGGTTGTATGGACAGATATTTCAGTCTCTGCTTGGGAACTCTGCAGCTCTGTCAGGATTACCTTTGGTCTGTGTGCTGCCTGTCTGATTAATGCCCTCTTTGCCTGGGCTGGGAATTTTTGTGGGTGGCCTTCGCTTGGCAGGTTTGTTGTGGTACCATGTTTTTTCCATTTGATAATAATGGATTTGATAGTGCTCCGGGGGATCATCAGAGATTAGGATTTTTTTTTATAAGCCAACCCTGACTTCTCAACAACGTTGTCCCTGAATTGTTTGGAGACCTCCATGGTCTTAATGGTGTTATTTGGTTAGTGGTGCCTCTTGCTTAATAGTGTTGCAACCTCTGTAGCCTTTCAGAAAAGGTGAGTATATACTGACAGACCACGTGACACTTAGATTGCACACAGGTGGACTTCCTTTCACTAAGCATGAAACCTATGAAGATAATTGCTTGCACCAGAAATTTTTAGGGGCTTCAAAGCAAAAGGGGTGAAAAAATATGCACATGCCAATTTTTAATTGATCCCATAAATTTAATTTATGTCTATATTTTTCTCACTTCACTTTACCAACTTGGGCTATTTAGTGATGATGCATCACACACAAATGGGATTCTAAAAATATTTAAAGTTGTAATGTAACAAAATAGGTAAAAAGCCAAGGGGGTGAATACTTTCACAAGACACTGTATGTCAGAACCAACAAGCACATCGACTACATCTTTGAACTCTCAGAACTGGCCCATTCTGTTATTCATTTGTTTCTTAACTAGATTGCTGGAAATTCGGTTTGCTAAAGTCAATAATCATTCAAAGGGTGCAGATAGCTTTGTTATAGCTACATTATGGTTTTTCTTTAAGCAGTTCCATAGAATGCTACAAAAACATTGCTCTAATATAGTTCTAGCCTGCTTTTTAACAACATAATGTCCCCATCTGTCATTTTCAAGGTGCTAAATGGAACGTAATGTGGTTGCCGTTCATTATTATGAAACTGAAGAAGTGCTACGATGTAATAGCAGTTTGCAAGCCATTTCCAATCTGCGTCTATATGGTTCCTCTGTTCTAAGTTTGACAGTATTATGATTTTTATTACAATATTGGTTGTGTCGCATCTTTGCACAAAAGTATTATGTAGACATTAAAATGAATTGTGGCCTATAACATAGTAAACCAAGTATGACTGGGGACCTAGGAACAGCTGTGTATGAAAATTTGGATTCAGTACATTTTTGGGAATATATTCCAATGCAACTCTAAATATATTTATAGAGAAAAGATACAGTCAAATAGAGTCGAAGGGTATAATGAAGAAGGGAGTGGATATCTATCTTGACTTGGGAGATTTTTTTAAGAGAATTTTGACATAATAGGAGTCATCTTATATTGAACCTTTTCAGTTACGTAGAAGTGAATTTAAGCAACTTACGTTTCTTTTTTTTCCATACATTCCTGTGTTTGAATAAAAAAAAACGTATAAGGTGGGTAGATTATTTAACCACCCAATTAACTCTTACTTCAAACATGTGTTTTTCCTTAAATGTTATCATTGCTGTTCTATGTGCCCTCCTGTTACCCATTATTTGTGTATTTGCTTAGCTCTTGAGTTGCAAAGCTAGCACCTGGATTCTGGTAAGATTGGGAAAGGAGATGTGTTAAAACAAGGAAGTTTGGTGCCTAAGTGAAGTGGAATGATACCACGTAAGGTTCCAGGTGAACCTGCTCAGTATATGTAAGTAAACAGTCCCAACATGCCAAAATACAGATACTATGAGGTATATCATTAAACTGTAGAAAGAAGCAAAGCATCCACCTGAGTGCCACTATGCAGCATGGTCCAGTATAACCAATGTGACAATGTTAGCCGGCTAGAGGTAGGGACCAGGAGATTCAAAGTACTTGAGAGGTGCTGCACAAATCAATGTTGCTTTAAGAAGATGGAAGTGTTGCCCATTTATCCCCCTTGAAGACACATGTATTGTTGCAATGTATTGTGACAAAGCCACTGGTAAAGTGCTGGAGGGGAGATATGTTTCACTGAGACTATTAGCTTCAGTGATATGAAACCTGGAAGTCTTCTCCAGCATGGTATGCGCTGAGAGGGTTAATCAGCCATTTTTAATGGGCTAGGATTTTATGTGAACAGCTGTAGAGCGGGTGGGAAGCTGTTCACCATATCTCCACCCTCGGGTGTGGTTTGGGACATAAATAGCTAGCCTGTTGAGTCATATGGTGTTCAGTGTATATGGAGAAGCTGACTCCAGAGAGAGGAGCATGTGCTTATGCTAACTGGACCATGTGTTTTTTTTGTCTGCTAACCCTGAGTGGCCGGACCGCGGCAGACGTGAGGACTATGTGGTACATTTTCTTTTTGCTTTGTCATTTTTGCCAGACGAGCCGTGTTTATTTCTATGAACTTTACACTGGTTTACACTGTACCTAAATAAACCAATAGGAGATTTAAAGAGACAGCTTTCCTGTTTTAACTCGGTGTGTTGCCGAGTGAGCTGATCTAAGTGTGGGCAAGATCCCCAGGACACAAGTGTTGTGATACCTGTGGACAGACTCTATGCCCTGGGTGAAGGCAGCTATAGGGATGGAACAACGATCAGGCAAAATGGAGGAGCTGATCAAGTACCTGATCATGAGCCTGCAGCAGAAGCACCAACAGCATCGGGAGCAGCAGCAAGTACAGCTGGAGACAAATAAACTCCTGATGCAGCAGATTCAACACCAACAGCGGCAGATAGAACTCCTGGCCGGGGATGTCTGCAGCAAAGAGACCGCCCCTCCCCCAGCTCCAGGTGATGACTTGTATGTCCGGAAAGCAGTAAGACGAGTCGTGCAAAAAATGACCCTAGGGGATGATGTGGAGGCATGTTTGACTGTTTTTGATTGGATAGCAGAGTGGGAGAAGCTGCAGCCGAAGCAGTGGATGGAGCTACTGGCCCCTATCTAACTGGTGAGCCCAAAAGGCTTATTACGACCTGGCATTACAGTATGCACAAGAGTATGCAAAATTAAAAACTTACATTTTGGCACGTGCTGGTGTGACTATGTCGGTCAGAGCACAAAGGGTCCACCACTGGACATATTATGGTGACAAATACCCTCACTCCCAAATGATCGACTTATTGCATCTTTTTCAGAATTGATTGCAGCCGGAGTCATCCACTCTAGCCCAGATGGTAGACTGAGGTTGTCATGGACAGATTTCTCTACTCACCCCCTAGGCCGGGGAGACCCCCAGATTGTGGACAACGTGGTGGGCTTAGTGGAGAGGTACTAGGTAGTCAAGAGGTTCCTTAAGGAAGCCGGGCGATGTTGCATCCCAGTACTGGGGTACCTAGAAGGAGCCTGAATCTCAGAAAAGTGATGGTAGAGCCACATCTGGGGGAGTCTGAGGTCCCAAGGGGTCACTGAGAGGTTGCCAAAAGCTGCTGGGGAAGACTGCTCTGCTGGAGATATCACGGTCCTGGACACACAGCTGCCCGTTATCCTATGCCCCCCCCAAACAAATGGACTGCAGCATAGGAAGATGATGTTCATACTATACTTATCCTGCCTGTAGTGTGGACTATCAGCCTGGTGAGGGGCTGCAGGCATGTCCTGTAACAATAAATTAAATACTGGTGTAGGGACTCTTGGACTCCGGGAGCTTGGTGGCCCTGGCAAGTGCCACACTCCCCCACCAGTTGATCCTAGGGAAACACGTGGGCATCAACTTTATCCATGGAGATGCCAAGGACTACCCCATCACCAGAGTGATTATCAAAACAAACCATGGCACTGAGTCCCATGAGGTCGGGGTAGTCAAAGACTTGCTACACCCAGTGATAATCTGGCAGGACTTCAACCTGTTCTGGGACTTGTGGGGGAAGGAGGTGGTGCCCCCTAACGTAGACAGGAGCAGGTTCACCAGTGAAGAATCCCCATTGCCGTCAGAGGCGCATGAGTTCCACCTATATGTCCTTGCTGCCGACGAGGACAAGACAGTGACCCATGAGGAGGAGATTACTGAATTGGAGGTTTCTAGGGGGAATTTTGGAACTGCTCAAATGGAGGACCTTATAATAAAAGGGGCATGGGACAATGTGACTGTGGTAAATGGGGTTGCCCAAGAGCCGGGGTGCCACCGGGAGATTGTTAATTATTGTCAGTCCTGTCCTACGTGTCAGTTAACTGCTCCCGTGATCCATTTCCGCAGTCCCCTGGTCCCGTTGACTATATTATAGAGGCCCCATTTGACTGAATTGCCATGGAGAAGCTGGCTCCAGAGAGAGGAGCATGTGTTTATGCTAACCTGGACCATGTGTTTTTTTGTCTGCTAACCCTGAGTGGCCAGACCTCAACAGACGTGCTGTGCTGTACATTTTCTTTTTGTTTTGAAATTTTTGCCAGAAGGGCTGTATTTACTTTATGAACTTTACATTGGTTTTTGTCATACCTAAATAAAGAAATAAGAGATTTAAAGAGACAAAATTCCTGTTTTACCTCCGTGTGTTGCTGAGTGATATGATCTACCACAGTATTTTGATGTGGAATGTGTTTGGTGATGTGCATTATTAGTAACAGCATTGTATTCTACCCAGCCACAGATATTTACTAGGGACAGTTAGGGTTAATCATTGGGAGTAGCCCAGAGTGGGAGGTGCTAAAGTGAAGGGACAGAAGGAGTTTTATGTCAAAGTCAGATAGGGCCCAGTGTGCAGCAAAAGCTGACCTATGATCTGATAAGAAAGCAGAGTTGCATGACGTGGGTGTCCCTGGGGTGCGTCAAGACTGAGGGAGCGGATAGCGAGATCCAGGAAAGAAGCAAGGCAAAATGACAGAAGGTGTGAGTGACTCTCCAGAGAAAGGATCTGGGGGCAGGAAACCTAGCAATGCAATACTTGCAAGTCCAGAAGTTAATGGAACGGATCACAGCAGGGAACTTGAGACAGGTGATAGTTCCAAGGCGTCGACAAGCAGAGAAGTTGAGTAATGGCCATAGTGGCAAAGTAGCTCCCCTAAGGGGAAAAAGAATGCAGAACTGCGGGTTGAAATACAGGACTATCAATTACTGATTGTAGTATTGCTATTGGAGAAAGGGAAGTTCCTGAAATATTATGTTAGGTTGTGGTGAAGACACAGAACTAAGCAAGGCAGAACTGAGTTATTCTGGGAAGAACAGAGAGAATGTGTATAAAGATGTTCCATGTACTAAGAGAAATGTTCATAAAGTTATGCACCTGCTGTATATAATTCCCATCAAATTATTTTTCAATAAAAGACAGTTTATTCTTAAGTGGTGGTCTCCCTCATTGAACTTTGCAAGACCTGGTTCTGTCCAGCTGAAGTCACTGGCAGCATGCGGCCTGCAAGAGCTTAACGCCTCCATAGTTAAAGTCCACACACTCATGTAGTGTGAACAAACAGTTCACGCTATAAAGCTTAAAAGACCACGGTGTCTGTACAAGGTTGTCAGACCCTAGGCCGATTGTTGCCTACTCACATATATAATATGTTAAAAAAGGAGGAAAGATGAGTATTGCAGCATAGAAAACATAATTATATTAAATAGAAATTACATAATAGCACATGACAGGACAGGGGTGTATATAGACCAGGTCCTTCAGGCGCTCTAAGATATGCGCCTCTTGATAAAGATCGGCGAAACGCGCGTCGAGGTGCGCCGACTTCATCATCACCTTTGCTGGGGGTCCCAGGGTCTTGTGGGCCTTTTGGACAATATCTTGGGTGAGTTGCACACTTGATTATTATAAGGGGGTTTGATTGGGCAAGATTTGGATCATCCATACATTGTGATCCAGCTGTATGTTGGAGTAGTAAGCACTATACTACTGAACAGTGGTCTTAGCCACTATTCCTTTGATCCTATGCCCACCTCTAATATATATTTATATGTACATGCAACTGCCCGTATTCATATACTATATTTACCCTCTTATCCATGTGACCCCCTGATCATAGAATCATAGAATCATAGAATGGTAGAGTTGGAAGGGACCTCCTGGGTCATCTGGTCCAACCCCCTGCTCAAAGCAGGATTCACTAGATCATCTCAGACAGATGTCTGTCCAGCCTCTGTTTGAAGACGTCCATTGAAGGGGAACTCACCACCTCTCGTGGCAGCCTGTTCCACTCATTAATCACCCTAACTGTCAAAAAGTTTTTTCTAATATCTAATCTGTGTCTCCTCCCATTTAGTTTCATCCCATTGCTTCTAGTCTTTCCTTGTGCAAATGAGAATAAAGATGATCCTTCTACAATGTGACAGCCCTTGACATATTTGTAGACAGCTATTAAGTCTCCTCTCAGTCTTCTTTTTTGCAAGCTAAACATTCCCAAATCCTGCAACCGTTCCTCATAGGACATGGTTTGCAGACCAGTCACCATTCTGGTCGCTCTTCTCTGAACTTGCTCCAGTTTGTCGATGTCTTTTTTAAAATGTGGTGCCCAAAACTGTACACAGTATTCCAGATGAGGTCTGACCAAAGAGGAGTAAAGACCGATAATGACTTCACGTGATGTAGACTGTATTCTTCTGTTAATACATCCCAGAATTGTATTTGCCTTTTTTGCTGCTGCATCACACTGTTGACTCATGTTCAGTCTATGATCTATTAGTATACCTAAGTCTTTTTCACATGTACTGTTGCTTAGCTCTATTCCTCCCATTCTGTATATGCTTTTTTCATTTTTATTGCCCAGATGTAGT
The DNA here is from genome assembly GCF_046119375.1 of Phyllobates terribilis. NCBI lineage: Eukaryota > Metazoa > Chordata > Amphibia > Anura > Dendrobatidae > Phyllobates > Phyllobates terribilis. Next base: position 301,514,655 of record NW_027362771.1, read on the forward strand.
ACTTTGCATTTTTCCCGGTTAAAAACCATTCTGTTGGTTGCTGCCCACTGCTCCAGTTTATTTAGGTCTTTTTGAATCCTCTCTCTCTCTTCTCTAGTATTAGCTATCCCTCCTAGCTTTGTGTCATCAGCAAATTTAATCAGTTTACCCTCAATTCCTTCATCTAAATCATTGATAAAGATGTTGAACAATGCAGGTCCCAGGACGGAGCCCTGTGGTACCCCACTTGAGACATTCATCCAGCTGGATGTGAAGCCATTTACAACCACCCTTTGAGTCCGATCACTAAGCCAGTTATGAATCCACCTAACAGTTGCCTGGTCCATTGCATACTTGGTCATTTTTTCAATAAGGATGATGTGAGATACTTTGTCAAATGCTTTGCTGAAGTCAAGATATACTATATCTACAGCATTTCCCTGATCCACCCAGTCAGTGATTCTGTCATAGAAGGAAATTAAGTTAGTCTGACATGACTTGTTAGTTACAAACCCATGCTGACTCTGGTTAATCACTTCATTCTTATCCATGTACTTACATACATGTTGTTTAATAATTTGTTCAAAGATCTTTCCTGGTATAGAAGTCAGACTCACCGGCCTATAGTTCCCTGGGTCCACCTTCTTCCCCTTTTTGAAGATAGGAACAACATTTGCTCTTCTCCAGTCTTCTGGGACTTCTCCTGTTCTCCAAGAATTTTCAAAGATTATGGAGAGTGGTTCTAAAATTTGTTCTACAATCTCCTTCAGTACTCTGGGGTGTAATTCATCTGGACCTGGAGACTTGAACTCATTTATGTTAGCTAAATATTCCCTCACAATCTTTCTGTTTACTGATAACTTGGATTCCTCTATTCCTTTAAAAGGACAGTGAAGATCAGTTGATGTTACATTTTCTTTCTGAGAGAAAACAGATGCAAAATAGGAATTAAAAAGTTCGGCCTTCTCAACATCCTCTCTTACCATTTCTCCATTTTCATCCTGTAAAAATCCTATAGCATCTTTGACTTTTCTTTTACTTTTGACATACCCCCAAAATCCTTTTTTATTGCTTTTGACATCTCTTGCAAGCCTTAATTCATTGTCAGCTTTAGCTAACCTGATACGTGCCCTGCAGGATCTGCAGACTGCATTATAATCTTCTTTAGATATGCCTCCCTCTTTCCATTTAATAAACATTTCTTTCTTTCTTTTTAGCATGTGTTTAAGTTCTGTGTTCATCCATCCTGGTTTCCTTAAATGCTTCCCATTCTTCCTACTTTTCGGGATTGTTAACGATTGTGCTTTGAGAATCTCATTTTTAAAAATTTCCCATCCTTCCTGGACATTTTTGTCCTTAAGGACATCCAGCCATTGGATCCCTCCTATTCTCTTTCTGAGTCTCTTAAAATCTGCCTTTCTAAAATCTAACCTTGAAGTTTGAGTCTTCACATGTCTTCCTCCTCTAGTTATCCAAAATTCTATAATAGCATGATCGCTGCCTCCTAGGGTCCCAGCCACCTTTACCTCCTCAACCATTTCCTCCCTGTTTATAAGGATTAGATCCAAAGTAGCAGATCCCCTTGTTTTCTCCCCTACCTTTTGGAAGATAAAGTTGTCAGCAAGAGAGGATAAGAATTTGCTTGACCTGTTAGTTTTACTTGAGAGAGATTCCCAACAAATGTCTGGATAGTTGAAATCTCCCATGACCACTACGTCATATTTTTTGGAGAACTTGGTCATTTGATACATAAAGAGTTCATCCATATCTTCAGCTTGCCCAGGTGGCCTGTAGTAAATGCCTACAATGGTGTCCTTTCCGTTGTTCTCTCCTTGTATTCTTACCCAAACAGTTTCCACAGAACTCCCAGTCTCTGAAGCTTCAATCTCTGTGCAGATATACGCTTTTCTAACATACAATGCAACACCTCCTCCTCGTTTATCAAGTCTGTTTCTTGCAAATAAGTTGTATCCTTTTAGCCTTTTATTCCAATCATGTGTATCATCCCACCAAGTTTCAGTGATTCCAATGACATCATATTCCTTTTCCTGCATTAGTAGTTCCAATTCTCCTTGTTTGTTGCCCATGCTTTGTGCATTTGTATAAAAACATTTTAGTTTGTGATTGGTTTCTCTTCCTCCCATATTTTTATTATTTAGATTTTTTTGTCTTTGTTCTTCTTTTCCACTTCCAGTAGCAGAGATCTCAACAGTATTTGTCAGCTGTATGGCTTTTTCTGGCCTTTTGCTTCCCTTCCCACATTGTTCTAGTTTAAAGCTCTTCTGATGAGTGTAGCAAGGCGACTTCCAAATACATGTTTTCCAGTCTTCGTAAGGTGCACCCCATCTCTAGCAAGTAGTCCATCGTATAGGTAATTCATTCCGTGATATCTGGCACCATGCACTTTATATCCCTTTCTATGTAATGTTTTGCATATGCTATTAAAATAATTTCTATTTAATAAAATTAAGTTTTCTATGCCGCAATACTCATCTTTCCTCCTTTTTTAACACTTATGTAGCGTGCCTGCGAGTAGAGCACGAGTACTTCACCCACGGTTACTTCCCTGTGCCTCGCTACACTTGGCATAGTCAGCAGGATCGAGTCTCGTAACAGAAAGAATGAAGGGTTGCGGGGAAGATTCAAGTTGCATGGAAGTTGGCTTCCTCAACGTGCTCTAAAATGGTGCCAAGCATAAACTTTAAGATAGTAGTTAGTTAGGAAGGACCCAACCATCGTGGGCATAGGGAATATGAAACAGTGTGAAGAATCATCCAGCCTTCCAGGTTATGCCTACAATAAGGAGTGTCTCAACAGGAAACGCTAGCCTACAGCGAGAGACACCGGCCTAAAGAGAGTAAAGTGGAATGAAAAGACCTGCCTATCAAAGTATGATGAAGGAAATCGGGCAAAGACGCTTGAAAAATGGGATGGTGTGTTGAAGGAGCCCCTCACAGTGAAGGACAGAGTGGCAATGTAGTATGTGTGGCAACGAGAAAACCATTAGTCTGCTGGGAGTTGAGGAGTGAGTAGTACTGTTCAGTGATCCAGCAAAATCTCGTGATAGCAGAGATAGGCCCTATGCTTAGCGCACAGTCAGGTAGTGGAAGAGGGCGGGGTCGGCATGCGACAGTTAATGGAGTTGGTGGAGCAGAAACTCGAGGATGACACCATGGAGGGGTTGATTGCTTGCTTAACTGATAAAATGCTATTGTTTTGCGGGAGGACACCATTGCAGGCGGTGTCAGCATATGTACCAGACTGCGGTGCTGCAGAAAAGTCCGAGTCAGGCAGCCTGAAGCTTGAGAAACGTCCACAGCATTGGACTAAAACGTCGCCACAGCCACATGAGCTAATAAACAAGACACTTTTTCATTTTCTATCTGTGTGCTGCCTTCAATTTTTTGTGGATATTAATCTAGTTATCTATCTATCCATATATCTATTATCTATGTATCAATATATCTATATATCCATATATCTAACTATTATCCATCTATAAATCTATTTATCTATCCATATATCTATGTATCGATCTACTATCTATTTATCTATCTATTATCTATCCATCTATCTATCTAGCCATATATATATTATCTATCCATAAATCTATTTATCCATCTATCTATCTATCTATCTATCTATCTATCTATCTATCTATCTATCAATATATCTATCTATTATCTATCTTAGATGAATATATGGATAGATAATAGATATATGGATAGATTTCCCATTGGCAAGGGTGGGAAAATACTCACCGCGCATGCGCTGACCTCATTTGCCAGCAATACACTGAGTCAGTGTATTGCCGGCTGATGAACAGAGCGGTCACATTTTACAATGTGCCCGTTCTGTTCATGGAATCTTTGTGGGACCCTGGCTATTTGGACTGTGATGGACAGGTGAGAATGAGGTTGCTTTAATATTTTACTTTTATTATAGGTGATCATGGGCTTCGGTGATTAGATGTAAGGTGAGTATATGGTGTTTTTTTCTATTCTATTTTTTGCAGGGGCGGCGAACATCGGGGACAAGGTGTAGGTGAATATAATGTGTTTTATTTTTATTTGAACTTTTTTTATTAATTTTAACATTTTTTTTTTACTTTCAGCAGAGCACAGGCGCCGGCGGATCGGAGACTACTGCTCCCATCTAGCGGTGCCTGCGCTTGCTGTTTCCTATGGCAGGAGGCGCCGGCTGATGGTGGTAGTAGTACCATCAGCCAGTGCCTATTACCCGTGTTAAGCTTTTTACCGCAGGTCACTGTCACAGCTGTGGGATCATGCTGACACCTGTCAGCATGATGCCTCAGTGCTCTGACCATGGTAACGCTATTACCGCCGATCATAGTCTGTCCTTCCTGTGCTGTCAAGCAAAGTAGCAGCGCGGGAAACCAGAGATATTCGGCTCCCCCATTCACATGAATGGGGTTTGTGTTCGGATTCGGGTACTGTTCTGGTACCCGAGCTTTTAAAAAAACTGTTTGGCTCAATTAGCCGAACCCGAACAGTCACGGGTTCACTCATCGCTAGCTATAATACATGGTTTTGTAGCAGTTGGAATAACTTTATGAGGTTTTTTTATAAAGATCTTTAAAAAATTGTGTACTCTCCATCAGACTCTGTTTGTATGGAATAATTCTTCTACAATTTTAGAATGTGTGTAGAGATAAATACCTCTGTGCATATAGAGTCTTAGAGTAGTGAATGGTGCTATATAGTTTTATGAACAAGGCTTTTTTGTGTACATGAAGCTTAATCTTATCGGGAACCTGCCATGTGAAAAAATGCTATTAACCTCTAGATATGGGGTTAATCTGCAGGTTAATAGCGTTCTGAGCCTGCCCGGCGCCAGCACTTAGACCCCCGCTGCCAAGAGGAAATTAACTTTATTCTTCCCGGTAACGTTCGAGTTTCAGTCACGGGGGAAGTACCTGTGCGGGTTCAGCCACCGCTCAGTGCATAAAGAGCCGCGGCTGTAGCCGTGTCACCGGCACTGACTGACAGCTAAACCTACTGCTGATCCTACTATCAGTCAGTGCCGGGGAGTGGTTACAGCTGTCCCTTCTTATACACAGAGTGGTGACTGAACCCGCACAGGCGCCGCCTCCATGACTGAAACCCGAACGTTACCAGGAGGAGTAAAGTTAATTTTCTCCCAGCAGCTGGGGTCTAAGTGCCGGTACCGGAACATTATTAACCTGCAGATTAACCCCATTATATGCAGGTTTATAGCATTTTTTCACATAAGTTATCTTTAAAGAAGGGATATATTGATATACATATATAATGGCATGTAAAGACACATTATTCTACATAGTGATAAAATCCAATAATGCTTTTATTTTAGATTTATAGCTTGTGTTATGTAATAGAATAAAACAGAGGGTAAGTAGAATCCTCACTAGAAATGACAATGCTGCCAAGAATTCTGTTAAACATGCAGAACTGCAATGGTTTATAGCTCAGTGATGGAACCAGATGCGGGAGGGTTGAAGGTGAAAGACAGTAGCTCGGTTTCCAGCTAACTCAGTAGCTAGCCTTTGTATACATTCTGCCAACTTAAGAGCCAATTAATGTCAATTGTAGTGGTATTTTTGCGGTTTAGAGATACTGAAAGCAAGACAAACGTACAATTTGTTTGATTAAACAAAGCAAGAAAACATATCTTACAGATATCCAGATGGTAAGAAGCTTTAGAAACAGATATTCTCTCTACCACATTGCTTTGCAGGCTATTAATAATGTAAATATATGATAATACACACACAACTTTTGTTACCTGGACAAAGATTTTTGGAGAGCAGCAGGACCATAGAGGACAATGTTAATAGTTAATTTTGTAGTGTATTTAAGACTACCATAGTCATAGAACTTTAAAACAAAGTAGCATAAAGAGGGCACAGAGGAGGAGAACAACGTTTTATTTTATAGCTAAAACCAACAGTAGAAAGAAGGTAAATAAGAGGTCACATGTTAACATCCCCTTATACACTATTCTAAAAAAGTTTATACACCATATAAACTGATAAAAAAAAACTAAAGAGATGAACTGGAATATAAGATGGTGTGGAATCACATGAATGTTATGTCCAGCTCTAAAAAGTCACATTGGGTGCAAACAAACTGAAACAAAAACCTAAAGACATACACTGGAATTTTAAGTTGGTGTGCATGCAGCGTGTAAGCGCATGTTCACACTGGCCACTAAACAGACAAAATCAAAGATAAAAACATAAGCAAATACCCTGCACATAAAGGTGTAGCCTGCCTTTTCTTTGAGCTGGACATTACATTCAAGTGGTTCCCCATTGCTGCATGTCCACTAGCCGGGTCTCAGTCCTTCTTAGCTCTTATCCTCAAGAATGTCACTTGACAAATGGTAAGGTTTAAATATTAAAGGTTTGGACCTTCCTGAATAGGGTCACTGTGACGTTGTGGGATGGCTTTTGCATTTTTTATAATCAAAATTATGTTAACTAAGCACCCTATATTATTTTCATGCACTATTGCTGTTTATTTATTTACTGCATGGTATTTGCTTATTATATTTTGATCTTTGGTTTTCTCTGTTTAGTGGCCAGTGTGAACATGTGCTTACATGCTGCATGCACACCAACTTATATTCCATTTGTTCCACTTGTATTGATTTGTTTGTTGATCACAGTAAGGCTCGGCGCACATTTATCCTGCACCCTATGCTGAGTGCTTACACCAAGGTTTCCACGTAAATCTCTGAAATACATGATTCAGACAGAACCTCCAGTGGAAGATTTCCTATAATGAGGCACATGGGGACACTGTAGACTCTGTCTGTCCTATGATTCAGCGGTGTCCATCTTTTTAGGTGTGCATAAAAGCACAGTCGGACACAGTTTTGTGCACCTCTCAAAAATTGGATGTCGCCGAATAGAAGCCACATAGAGTCCAGATTAACTCTGCTGCCTCATTAGTGAATGGATCACTCGGGAGTTTCATCCAAACCACACATTTTGTAGATTCAGATGGAAACCCCGATGGAAGTGCACAGAATAGAGCACAGGGTAAATTAAACTGATCCAAAATGTTCTTTACCTCAAAATTCCTCTTTTGGCTCCCACCAAAAGAAATCCAGAAAAATCTGCACTCCTAAATCCAAATGCTCCCCCCTCCTGAGCCCCACAGTGTGCCTAAACTGCAGTTACTGTCCACGTGCTTGGCATTACTGTAGTGAGGAGAGCCCACCATATTTACGGAGTGCATGTCTCCAGAAGCACGAGCTGGGCACAATGTTCTGGGCACTACAATGCACTGGGCACCACAATGTACAGGCACTACAATGGTATATTTGCATTTTCACTTAGCAATTTCCATTGTGCTCATTTCTGGAAAATACCCATGGAGTCATAATCATCATTACACCTGTAGATGAATTCCCAGAGGGGTGTAATTTCCAAATTAGGGTCAGTTGAGTGAGGTTTCTGCTTTTCTAGCACTTAGCTTTGTATATGGAGTCTGCATACTATTCTGCGAAAATTTGTTCTCAAAGAGTCAAATAGCGCTCCTTCCCTCCTGTGTCTCACCATGTAGCCAAACAGTACTGAAGAGCCACATATGGGGTATTGCCTCTTTCACAAGAAATTGTGTAGCAAATTATTTGGTCATTTTCATGTATTTCCCCTTGTGGAAATATAAAATCTTGGGCTAAAGCAACATTAATAAAACATTTTTTTTTTCTTCACCACTCAGTGGTATAAAATGTTGTGAAACACATTTGATTTCAATATGCTCACTGCACCTTTAGATTATTTAAGTAAGAGGTGCAGTATATAAATTGGGGTCACTTATGGGGGTACTGCTGTCCTGACAACTCAGAGGCTCTGCCAATGTGACATTCCAGGCAAAGTATTCCAGGAAAATCTGCACTCCTTTATGGTGATCCTTCCTTTCTGAGCTTTGCACTGTGCCTAAAAAGTAATTCTTGACCATATATGGAGCATTTCTGTACTCAGGAAACATTGTGTAATAAATTTAGTAGTCCGTTTTCTCCTATTATCCCTTTTGAAAATTAAAAACTTGGGGCTAAAACAACATTTTAGTGGAAATTTTTTTATACAATTCTGTGAAATAAATGGGGGTTTAAAACTCACTACCCCCCTAGAGGACTTCTTTGAGACGTGTTGTTTCCAAAATTGGGTCACTTATGGGGATTTCTGCTGTTCTAGAACCTTGGTGGTTCTCCAAATGCGACAATTTTGCACTCCAAAAATCAAATAGCGCTCCTTCCCTTCCAAGCCATGCCGTGTGCCCAAACAAGAGTTTTTGAGCACATATGGGGTATTCCTCTACTCAGAGAAACTACACAACAAATTATGTGGTACATTTTTTCCTGTTACCTTTGTAAAATTGAAAAATTTGGGGCTAAAACAACATTTCTGGGGGGAAAAAGTATTTTTTTATTTTCATGGTCTAAGGTTTTAAAATTCAAGATGCTCACCACACCTCTAAATAAATTCCTAGAGGGGCTTAGTTTCCAAAATTGGTTCACTATTTAGGCACATCAGGGGCGCCATAAATGCGATATGGCATAGTAGTTTTCCACCATATAGGGTATCGATGTACTCAGGAGAAATTGGACAACAAATTTTATGGTCCATTTTCTCCTGTTACCCTTGTGAAAATGAAAAATTGGTGTCTGAAGCAACATTTTTGTGGGAAAAAGTAAAATTTCCATTTTTTCCTTCCACATTGTTTTAATTCCTGTGATGCACCTAAAGGGTTAAAATACTTCTTGAATGTAGTTTTGATCACTTTGAGGGGTGCAGTTTGTAAAATGGTGTTACTTTTGGGTATTTTCTCTCATATAGCTCATATAGCTCCTCAAAGTCACATCAAATGTGATGTGGTCCTTAAAAAAATAGGTTTTGCAAATTTCATTCGAAAAATGGAAAATTGCTGACAAATAGGGATGAGCAAACGTGCTCGATGATATTCGAATATTACACAAGTATCTTGATGCTAGAATGTGCTCGGCACTCGACGGGCATTGACTGGTGCTCAGATTTGAAGCTCGAATCCCTGCCCCGCATGTTTGGCTCCTGTTAAACAGCCAATAAACATTCGGTGATTGCCTGCCAGTCACTGTAATGCCATAGCCATCTTGGTAGCAGCATTACATCAACAGGGGTTAAAAAAGGACAGGCACCGCCACGCTCGGCACACTGACGCCATTGCACAGCTCAGGGTCAGTTGTGATTGGAGGGAGAGAGCAGTTATCCACTCTTGTGTGTGTACAGTTTAACTTATCAGAGTCTTTTACACTGTGTGCAGAATTATTAGGCAAGTTGCATTTTAGAGGATTATTTTTATTATTGATCACCAACTATGTTCTCAATCAACTGAAAAGACTCATAAATATCCAAGCTTAATATTTTTGGATGTTGGAGTGGGTTTATTTTAGATGTGGCTATCTTGGGAGGATATCTGTTTGTGCAGGTAACTATTACTGTGCAGAATTATTAGGCAACTTAATAAAAACCAAATATAATCCCATCTCACTTGTTTATTTTCACCAGGTAAACCAATATCAGTGCACAAAATTTAGAAATAAACATTTCTGACATGCAAAAACAAAAACAAAAAAAATTAGTGATCAATATAGCCACCTTTCTTTATGATGACACTCAACAGCCTTCCATCCATAGATTCTATCAGTTGCTTGATCTGTTTTCGATCAGCATTGCGTGCAGCAGCCACCACAGCCTCCCAGACACTGTTCCGAGAGGTGTACTGTTTTCCCTCCCTGTAGATCTCACATTTTATGATGGACCACAGGTTCTCAATGGGGTTCAGATCAGGTGAACAAGGGGGCCATGTCATTATTTTTTCTTCTTTTAGACCTTTACTGGCCAGCCACGCTGTGGAGTAGTTGGATGCATGTGATGGAGCATTGTCCTGCATGAAAATCATGTTTTTCTTGAACAATACCAACTTCTTCCTGTACCACTGCTTGAAGAAGTTGTCTTCCAGAAACTTGCAGTAGGTCTGGGAGTTGAGCTTCACTCCATCCACAACCCGAAAAGGTCCCACAAGTTCATCTTTGATGATACCAGCCCATACCAGTACCCCACCTCCACCTTGCTGGCATCTGAGTCGGAGTGGAGCTTCTCTGCCCTTTATAGATCCAGCCTCTGGCCCATCCATCTGGCCCATCAAGAGTCACGCTCATTTCATCAGTCCATAAAACCTTTGAAAAATCAGTCTTAAGATATTTCTTGACCCATTCTTGACGTTTTATTTTATGTTTCTTGTTCAAAGGTGGTCGTTTTTCAGCCTTCCTTACCTTGGCCATGTCCCTGAGTATCGCACACCTTGTGCTTTTTGATACTCCGGTAACGTTGTAGCTCTGAAATATGGCAAAACTGGTGGCGAATAGCATCTTGGCAGCTTCACGCTTGATTTTCCTCAATTCATGGACAGTTATTTTGCGCCTTTTTTGGCCAACACGCTTCTTGCGACCCTGTTGGCTATTTGCCATGAAACGCTTGATTGTTCGGTGATCACGCTTCAAAAGTTTGGAAATTTCAAGACTGCTGCAACCCTCTGCAAGACATCTCACAATTTTGGACTTTTCAGAGCCCGTCAAATCTCTCTTCTGACCCATTTTGCCAAAGGAAAGGAAGTTGCCTAATGATTAAGCACACCTTATATAGGGTGTTGATGTCATTAGTCAACACCCCTCCTCATTACAGAGATGCACTTCACCAGATTTACTTAATTGGTATTTGGCTCTCAAGCCTATGCAGCTTGGAGTAGGACAACATGTATAAAAAGTATCAAAGTGATCAAAATATGCATTTGCCTAATAATTCTGCACGCGGTGTAGTGTTGATACTGGTGCTGATGCTGAACCATCATACTAACAGTCCTTCTTAGGGTTAATATTGTGCTTTGCTGTTTGTATCATATACATTCTGCATTTAGCCTAGGGACAGTTCCATCAGCAGGGAGAGTGGCAGAATACAGCCTCTAGGCAGGGCTTAGGACTTTGCAGCCCGTTGCTAAATATATAGCTGCTGCACGTGACCACATTCTTTTTTTTGGGTGAAAAATTGACTATATTTTAATCCATACAGTTTAACATGCTTAGCGTTACATTACGGTGGTATATAACACTCAAAAAAAAAGGTTCAAAAGATTTTTCTGGATTTAATTTGTTATCCATAGAGTATTACGTGCTTTGTGTTACGTTATTGTGGTATATAACACTCCAAAAAAGGGGTCAAAAAGCGGCCTGTTGCACTCGTTAATCACCCTCACTGTCAATTTTTTTTTTCTAATATTCATTTGTTAATAATATGAATATTTAAAATCAGCCTTAGTTCAGAGGTATTAATCCACAAAAGCGTTTGACAGAGACCCCAAACCAAAAGCACAAAATGTGTATATGATATATATATAGAGCCCTTTTTGTAGCCCTGTGCTGAAATGGCTACCTAGCAGCGGAGGTTGGCACCATACTGATGAAGCGAAAATGACCCCCCGCTCCACGTCGACTGGCCCTGACTGATCTTGTTGAATCCTAATCCAATGTGATATACCGTATTTTTTGGACTATAAGACGCACTTTTTTTCACCAAAATTTGGGAGGAAAATGAGGGGTGCGTCTTATGGTCTGAACGTAGAGCTTACCTCATAGCTGGTTGTGGTGGAGTAGGATCGCAGGGCCCTCCGTTCCCTCCCTCCTTTAGGAACGTGGCGGCGGCAGCAGCAATAGAAGAGGTGAGATGCTGCGGGTCGGTGTCTGGCTGGGGCCTAGGCTGGTGTCTGGCTGGAGTCCGGTGACTGGCGTGGCAGAGTGACGTGCGCGGCTTTCCAGTGTGCACAGCCATCTTCCTGAAGCTGGGATCTACAGGAAAATGGCCACTCAAGCCGGTGCATCCACAGGCTGGTAGCTCGAGCGGCCATTTTCCTGTAGATCACAGTTTCAGGAAGATGGCCACGCACATCAGAAAGCCGTGCACGACTCTCTGCCACTCCGCTCACCGGCCCCCAGCCAGACAATGGCCCCCCCCCGGGCAGACACAGACACCAGCCCCGGCCCCCCAGGCAGACACCAGCCTTGGCCCCCCGGGCAGACACCGGCCCTAGGCCCCCAGGCAGACACCGGCCCTGGCCCCCCCAGCCAGACACCGTCTCCAGGCCTCAGCCATCTCACCTCTTCTGCTGCAGCCTCCAGGTTTCTCAGGGAGGGAACAGAGGGCCCTGCTGGTATTTTGTTTCACCACCTCCGCAACTCCGTGCTACTGGAGCACTGGCTTTCTGAAGGACCCTGCCTCCTGTGACCCTCGCTCTATCGCCCCCCAATGAGGAGGTGGAGGCTGTGGTGGATGAAGAGGAACAGGAACTGGTTGCTAGCACAACAGAGGCTAGTACCCACACAAGCTTCATCCTGTTTTTTCTACATGGATGGGCTGAGGAGGGGAATGAGGAGGAAGAGATGGAGGAGGAGGAAATGGAGAGTAGTCATCATTGTGGATACAGCGAAGTGTTGGCTGTAGGGAGCTTGGCACATATGGCCGACTTAATGTACTGCTGTCTTTCCCATGAACCTCGCATTATATTCATCTTGGCCAAAAAAGAGTACTGGTTGTTCACCCTGCTAGACCCACAATACAAACAGAACAAGCAATATCTCCTTCCGGAGGCAGGGAGGTCTACTAAAATGGTGCTATACCAAAAGGCCATTGTGGAAAATAGTTTGAAAAATTCCCATCAGAGAACATTAGAGGAAGGGGGCAAGCTTTCTTGCCCAACCAAGGTGGAGAGGCGAGGGAGACACACACCAGGTACAGCAGAGTCAGGGATACACTGGCAAAGGTCTGGGCCAATATCATGACTAGTGTTGAGCCACCCCCGTAGTGTTCGAGTTCGGTTCGGTTCGTCGAACACCCGTGTGTTCGCCGAACTGTTCGTCGAACTGTTCGTCGAACACCTTCGAACACCGTTAAAACCAATGGCAGGCAAACAAAAACACATAGAAACACATAGAAAACACCTTCAAAGGTGTCCAAAAGCTGACAAACTGCTCAGAAGACACAACTAACACATGGAAAAGTGACAAGTACATATAGTCATGCGAAAAGAAAAGAGGTGGAGGAGTAAAAGGAGGGGGAGACACAGATATAGGCATGTCATGCCCTTCTAAAATCCAAAAAGTGAGAAGCCGAGACGGCCAGTCCGCTCCTGCCCGTGCCACCTCCGTGTCGCCGGGTTTGTGCCAGAGCCGCGGTGAACCCTGACGGCCAGCCCCCCTCTCCCAATACTGGTGCCTGTCCGCTGGTGGGTCGAGAGAGCCCCCCTGTGGTGGAGGCAGCTCTAAGCTTTTTAATTTAAATTGTCCCTCTAATTTGAATGAATACACTTTAAATCCATTTACAAGGATCTATTGGAGGGCAAGTCTCATGCCAGCAGCCGCGTAATTCCAGCTCCAGTAGCGTCCACTAAAGCTGCTGCAGTTAAAAAGCTTTTATAAGGATCGAGCTCGGCTGTCCACCGCAAGGCATCCTACTGCCAGTCCCAGCCCCTATGCCTTGGGGTGCCTCCTGATGCTCTTCACTAAGTATCCCGTGGTCCCGAAGCATTTCCTTTGAAAAAATTAAGTGTCCAAACTACAGGTGGTGTAGCTTGCTTAACAGCCGGGATAATCCGCTGACTAGCAGACACTGCTACTAGGCACAAAGTATTTCCTGGGCTAGATGCAGTTAAAAATTTGTAAGTAGATACTCTCGTTGGATGCTGAGAAAGCATTCCATAGAGTCTCCTGGCACGCCATATATGATTCTCTTAAAAAGCTTGGGGTAGGGGTCTAGGGGACCCTTTTATAGCCAAAATCACGGCCCTGTATCACAATACGTCACCTAGGCTGAAGATAAATGGAACTGTAGCACCGAGGGCTCGGTTGCTACAGACGTATTGCACCTCACCCAGAGGTGTGATATCTCACTCTCAGATAAGGATGGAGTGTGGATCAGGACCCGACACCTGCATGCATTACACCACATTGCCGTGGGGCAGGGCGACCAATATGCCCCTGAGATGGGCACGACAGTCCCTGTCCCTGGCTGGAGTGGGGGGAGGGAACACTGAGGAAGGGGAACCCTGCAGTGCAGGAGCAGGGAGGAAGCAGTTCCTGGGTGCATTGAGAAGGGAGTATAAAAGGTGGGCACCATCTTAGTTCAGTGCAGAGAAGTCTGAGCAGAAGTGGCAGGGAGCAGGGGCTCTGCATGAGCTCTGCTCCGGAGGCGGGCCTAGTAACAGAGGCCCAGGCCTGCAAGAGGGAGAAGGAAGGAAGAGGAGCGGAGAAGGCTCCAGGAACGAGGAATGAAGGGATCCCAGGGGTGCGGACGGGCGAGTCGCCACCGCACGCCCGAATCCACCTGCGTGGAGGGGTCAGGCCAAAGGGGGAGACCGGTCCCCGAACTAGTGGAGGCAGGAAACGACCCTCAGCTAGAAACCGGAGGCTCTGACATTTTATGTGGTGCAGCCCCTTGCTCCACCCGCTAGGAAGGCACCACATAGGGTCAGGGAAACTGGCGCCAAGTTTACCAAGAGGAGGCCCGAGGCAGCCGGACAGAAGTGTTGGTAAGAAAGGCCAGACAAAGGACACACAAAGGGGGTCCTGTGAAGCGCTCCAAAGTTATCTGGGAGTTGTCTGAGCCCCTCACCTGGTGAGCACAGTACGACGTGGGCAGCCGTTACCTGCAGACGTGGTCTGGATAATAAGAACTGTGAGTAAAGGCCCTGAACTGCATCACTGACTCCGTGTCGTTACTGCTGCTGCCCTGCACCATCACCCCCATCCTCCGCATACACTGCCCTGAGGCTATACTCCTCCCGTGGGGAGTTATGCTACGCTCTGCTGCACCCACAACACCAGCCTTAGCGGTCTGCCCTGTAGCGGCGGTTCACTCTGACCGCAATCCACGGGTGGCGTAGTCGGACATTTAAACATCAAAACCACATAAATAGTTCCGCCACTGGTTTGACCGCCCTGAGCCACGGAACCGGATCGCCGCCACGAAGACTACAACCACCAGCATCCACCAAAAAGGGTCCGGCTCCGGGTGTCCCAAGGCCCAGGGGGTGCGTCAGAACATTTTCATCACCTTTCACAATCACCAATGGGACAAGGCAGGGATGTCCTCTGTCCCCTCTCTTATACATCCTAGTGACGGAGCACCTGCTCTCATCAATTCGCCATAACCCCAATATTAGGTGGATTGAGGTGGGAGGCACCGAGTACAAGTGCTCTCTATTTGCTGATGATGTCCTAGTATATATCACTCAATCACATATATCCATCCATGCTGTTATGGCTGAAATAGATCACTTTGTTACATGGTAAAATTTTAAAATCAATGCAGCGAAGTCTGAGGCCCTCGATGTCTCCCTCCCTAAATCCATATCGGATTCCATCCAGTCCAACTTTCCCTTTGCCTGGCCCTCACAGGGTATCAAATACTTAGGAATTCCTATTCATAGAGACCTCTCCCATCTATGTTATCTTAATTTTGGGCCCTTTATTGAACAATTCCATACAGACCACGGTTGGCAAGTTGGAACTGTGAGATTCACTACGTGCACCACTGGTATTTTGTGGAAAAGCACATGTAAGATTCTGCAACAGTCTCTGCTGATACTCCTGCATGCGTGCATCCCTTTCTATGGCAGGAATAATTTCTGCAAATTTACTTTTGTACCGTGGATCTAACAGTGTGGCAACCCAGTAGTCAGGATTATTTCTAATTCTCACAATTCGAGGGTCATGTTGCAGGTAGTGCAGCAAGAAGGCACTCATGTGTGTTGCGCATCCAGGAGCACCAAGTCCCTGTTGTGTTGGTGGCGAGGTAACAATCATGCTTCCTTCCTCTGTCCTCTCCCCCCAACCTCGCACAACAGAAATGTGATCAAGGTCTCCCTCATCTGATGAGTCTTCCATCAGTTCGTCCTCCACTTCTTCCTGGGCTCCTGCACCTTCCTCACTAGTTTGGCTGCTACCATGCGCCCTGGTAAAATCATCTCCCCCACCCTCACATGCCTGCCGCCCTGGTGCTGCCGACCGTCTGGACCTTGCAGATGTTAGCCCTTCCGCATACAACTCCTCCTCCTCTACTTCCTCCACCTCCTCTTGTGCCACCACCTGACTCCGAATTCTGTTTAACATGTGCTCCAGCATGTAAATCACCGGAATAGTCATGCTGATAATGGCATCGTCAGCACTAAACATCTTCGTCGCCATTTCAAAACTGTGCAGAAGGGTGCATAGGTCCCTGATCTGAGACCACTCCTCCAGCGTGATTTGCCCCACCTCTGAATCTCGTTGGCCCAGGCTATACGTCAGAACGTATTGCACCAGGGCTTGTCGGTGCTGCCACAGTCGCTGCAACATGTGCAGAGTTGAATTCCACCGGGTAGGCACATCGCATTTTAGCCGGTGAAGTGGCAGGCCCAACGACTTCTGTAGAGATGTAAGTCGCTGAGCTGCGGGATGCGAACGGCGGAAGTGAGCACACAGCGACCGTGCCCTCTGCAGAAGGCCATCTAGTCTGGGATAGTGGGCTAAAAATTGCTGGACAACCAGGTTCAACACGTGAGCCATACAAGGCACGTGTGTGACATTGCCCCGGCGAAGGGCCGCACCCAGGTTTGCAGCATTGTCGCACACGGCCTTCCCTGGTTTCAGGTCCAGTGGAGACAACCATTCATGAAATTGGTTCTCCAGAGCTGACCACAACTCCTCAGCTGTGTGACTCACATTTCCCAGACATTTCAATGTAAAAACCGCCTGATGACATTGAGCCCTACTGCCAGCATAGTAAGGAGGTGTGCAGGATCCCTTCTGCGCAGTTAGAAAGCTTGTGGCATGACCAGACAGGCTTTGGGTGCAGGTGGAAGACCGAGAGGAGGTTGAGGAGGCAGAAGCAGTGGAGGAAAAATGACATAAAGAGGATTGACGCACAACTCGTGGGGACGGCAAGACTTGGACAGCAGCCCCTTGTCCTGCTGTCACCATAGTTACCCAGTGCCCAGTCAGCGACATGTAACGCCCCTGTCCATGCCTACTCGTCCAAGTGTCTGTGGTGAAATGCACCCTGTCACACACAGAGTTTCTCAAAGAAGCGGTGATGTTGTGTGCGACATGCTGGTGGAGCGCAGGCACACCTTTCTTTGAGAAGTAGTGCCGACTGGGCATCTGGTACTGGGGCACTGCGACGGACATAAGGTCTCGAAAATCCTCTGTGTCCACCAGGCGGAAAGGCAGCATTTCTGTAGCCAAGAGCTTGCAGATGGTGAAATTCAACCTCTTAGCTTTCTCATGGCTAGGAGGAAATGGTCTTTTACTTGTCCACATCTGAGGGACCGAGGGCTGGCTATTGTGCTTAGACGGGGTTGATAAGGGTGTCCCCGGCAAACTGCCGGTCTGTGAGGAAGATGCAGGCGGACATGTTAGGTTGCCTTGATCCAAAGGTGGTGCTATCGATGTCGGACAGCGCTCAAGACCAGCTGGTGTTACCACCTCCAAAGAAAATGATGACCTGCCAATCACGCTGGCTGTTGCGGGTAAAGAGGTGGCAGGTCTGCACCCCAAAACAGGTGTGACTGCTGTCCCCCCAGTCACAGAGGATGAAGAGGCCGCGGATGCACAAGATATGGCAGACGGTGGTTGGCCCGGCCGGCTAGACCGCATTGTAGCACACTGAGCTTCCCACTGCAACTTATGCTTCATGTCCATGTGCCGGTTCATGCATGAAGTACTCAAACTATGTATTTTTTGGCCTCTACTTAGCTTTTGCTGACAAATGTTACAGATAACACGAGTTGGGTCATCTTTATCGATCTGAAAAAATGCCCAGGCTATGCAAGGCTTAGCACCCATGCGACCTGAAGAGCCACCACGACTTGTGGTGAGAGGCAGAGTTGTGTTTGAGGATGCAGTTGTTGACGTGCTTCCAGTACTACGTCTCTGTCCAGGAAGGCGCAACCTGACCTCGTCGTCACTAGCATCTTCCTCCACCTCCTCTGCTGACCTCATCTCTTGGCTGACTGTGGGTTGACAGTAAGTGGGATCTCCGACCTCATCATCATCACCCTGTGCGTTATCACACCCGTCGTCCTCAGAGCCAACCTGTTCCTGCCCTGACAAAAAACTAAAGTTGTCGCTCCAATCAGGTATTTGAGTCTTATCATCGTCTTCCTCATTGTCTCCACCAACAGGAGTTACAGTTTGGGAATGAGGGTCTACATTATGGTCAGAACCTTCTGCGTCTGGTCCTGGATCCGACTCATAAAGATTCTGGGCATCAGTGCAGATCATTTCCTCGTCTGGATTCACAGAAGCGCTGGAGTCGACCTCTGATTCCCAGGCTATAGTATGAGTAAACAGCTCTGCAGACTCAACCATCTGTTCTACCTCATACTCAGACGGGCAGCTGGAGATTTGGGAGCTGTGAGGAAGCAAGTGCGATTTGGGTGACACCTTTGAGGACTGGAGTATTTGTGATGTTGAAGTTGATGTGGAGGAGAGCCCACTTAAAGGAGCACTTGATATCCGTTGAAGCACCTGCTGTTTTTGTGCCTCATCTGGAATTTGTAGCGATTGGCGTGGCCGTAAGAAAGGGATCTTATCACATTGTCCGCTAAAAGAAGTAGACATTTTAGTTTGGCTGGAAGATGGTCTTTCTTCTGCACCTACCCCACGGACACAACCTTTTTTCCCCTTCCCAACACGCCTATTCCCCTTTCCACCAGCAGCAGGCCTTTTTCCACTCATTTTGGTGGTTAACTAATTCACAACTCTGGAGTTGTTTGCACAAAAAAACAATGGATGGTAACCGAGCAGAGCTGAGTGGCCAAACTGTGGTATTAGGCCAAAACTATTGGCTGGGTTAGATGCAGAAAAAAAATATTTTTAATTTGCAACCTGATGGAGGTCAGTATAGATGGACTAATAGACCAAGTCCCACGCACCGCTAGAAGCCCAAATATTTTTTCAGAGCTAGATGCAGAAAAAAATTATATTCAATTTGCAACCTGCTGGAGGTCAGTATAGAAGGACTAATAGAACAAGTCCCACACACTGCTAGAAGCCCAAATATTTTTTCAGAGCTAAATGAAGAAAAAAATTATTTTTAATTTGCAACCTGATGGAGGTCAGTATAGATGGACTAATAGACCAAGTCCCACACACTGCTAGAAGCCCAAATATTTTTTCAGAGCTAGATGCAGAAAAAAATTATTTTTAATTTGCAACCTGATGGAGGTCAGTATAGATGGACTAATAGACCAAGTCCCACACACCGCTAGAAGCCCAAATAATTTTTCAGAGCTAGATGCAGAAAATTTTTTTATTCAATTTGCAACCTGATGGAGGTCATTATAGATGGACTAATAGACCAAGTCCCACACACTGCTAGAAGCCCAAATATTTTTTCAGAGCTAGATGCAGAAAAAAATTATTTTTAATTTGCAACCTGATGGAGGTCAGTATAGATGGACTATTAGACCAAGTCCCACACACTGCTAGAAGCCCAAATATTTTTTCAGAGCTAGATGCAGAAAAAAATAATTTTTAATTTGCAACCTGATGGAGGTCAGTATAGATGGACTAATAGAACAAGTCCCACACGCTGCTAGAAGCCCAAATATTTTTTCAGAGATAAATGAAGAAAAAAATTATTTTTAATTTGCAACCTGATGGAGGTCAGTATAGATGGACTAATAGATCAAGTCCCACACACTGCTAGAAGCCCAAATATTTTTTCAGAGCTAGATGCAGAAAAAAAATATTTTTAATTTGCAACCTGATGGAGGTCAGTATAGATGGACTAATAGACCAAGTCCCACACACCGCTAGAAGCCCAAATATTTTTTCAGAGCTAGATGCAGAAAAAAATTATTTTTAATTTGCAACCTGATGGAGGTCAGTATAGATGGACTAATAGACCAAGTCCCACACACCGCTAGAAGCCCAAATATTTTTTCAGAGCTAGATGCAGAAAAAAATTATATTCAATTTGCAACCTGCTGGAGGTCAGTATAGAAGGACTAATAGAACAAGTCCCACACACTGCTAGAAGCCCAAATATTTTTTCAGAGCTAAATGAAGAAAAAAATTATTTTTAATTTGCAACCTGATGGAGGTCAGTATAGATGGACTAATAGACCAAGTCCCACACACTGCTAGAAGCCCAAATATTTTTTCAGAGCTAGATGCAGAAAAAAATTATTTTTAATTTGCAACCTGATGGAGGTCAGTATAGATGGACTAATAGACCAAGTCCCACACACCGCTAGAAGCCCAAATATTTTTTCAGAGCTAGATGCAGAAAATTTTTTTATTCAATTTGCAACCTGATGGAGGTCAGTATAGATGGACTAATAGACCAAGTCCCACACACTGCTAGAAGCCCAAATATTTTTTCAGAGCTAGATGCAGAAAAAAATTATTTTTAATTTGCAACCTGATGGAGGTCAGTATAGATGGACTAATAGACCAAGTCCCACACACTGCTAGAAGCCCAAATATTTTTTCAGAGCTAGATGCAGAAAAAAATTATTTTTAATTTGCAACCTGATGGAGGTCAGTATAGATGGACTAATATAACAAGTCCCACACGCTGCTAGAAGCCCAAATATTTTTTCAGAGATAAATGAAGAAAAAAATTATTTTTAATTTGCAACCTGATGGAGGTCAGTATAGATGGACTAATAGACCAAGTCCCACACACTGCTAGAAGCCCAAATATTTTTTCAGAGCTAGATGCAGAAAAAAATTATTTTTAATTTGCAACCTGATGGAGGTCAGTATAGATGGACTAATAGACCAAGTCCCACACACCGCTAGAAGCCCAAATATTTTTTCAGAGCTAGATGCAGAAAAAAATTATTTTTAATTTGCAACCTGATGGAGGTCAGTATAGATGGACTAATAGACCAAGTCCCACACACCGCTAGAAGCCCAAATATTTTTTCAGAGCTAGATGCAGAAAAAAATTATATTCAATTTGCAACCTGCTGGAGGTCAGTATAGAAGGACTAATAGAACAAGTCCCACACACTGCTAGAAGCCCAAATATTTTTTCAGAGCTAAATGAAGAAAAAAATTATTTTTAATTTGCAACCTGATGGAGGTCAGTATAGATGGACTAATAGAACAAGTCCCACACGCTGCTAGAAGCCCAAATATTTTTTCAGAGATAAATGAAGAAAAAAATTATTTTTAATTTGCAACCTGATGGAGGTCAGTATAGATGGACTAATAGACCAAGTCCCACACACTGCTAGAAGCCCAAATATTTTTTCAGAGCTAGATGCAGAAAAAAATTATTTTTAATTTGCAACCTGATGGAGGTCAGTATAGATGGACTAATAGACCAAGTCCCACACACCGCTAGAAGCCCAAATATTTTTTCAGAGCTAGATGCAGAAAAAAATTATTTTTAATTTGCAACCTGATGGAGGTCAGTATAGATGGACTAATAGACCAAGTCCCACACACCGCTAGAAGCCCAAATATTTTTTCAGAGCTAGATGCAGAAAAAAATTATATTCAATTTGCAACCTGCTGGAGGTCAGTATAGAAGGACTAATAGAACAAGTCCCACACACTGCTAGAAGCCCAAATATTTTTTCAGAGCTAAATGAAGAAAAAAATTATTTTTAATTTGCAACCTGATGGAGGTCAGTATAGATGGACTAATAGACCAAGTCCCACACACTGCTAGAAGCCCAAATATTTTTTCAGAGCTAGATGCAGAAAAAAATTATATTCAGTTTGCAACCTGATGGAGGTCAGTATAGATGGACTAGTAGAATGATGCTATGCCCAAAAGATTTTACTTCACTAGGTGCAGTAAAAAAATTGGTATTCTATACACAGGTGGTATATCTTGCAACACAGATAGGCTACTCCACTGACTAACACACTCTGCAATAGGCCAAAAAGGATTAGCTTTGCTAGATTCAGCCAAATGCTGTGAAAAAAACTTGCACAGCACTGGCACACACCTGCCTGGCAAAAACTGATAGGAACTGATGTAACCTAGTCCTGAAAAGGACTCCAATTACAATTAGTCTTTACTCCCACAATCTATCTATTTAAGAGCACAGACCTGCCTGATAAAAGTCGTAGGAAATGCTGTAACCTAGTCCTTAAAAGGACTGCAATCACAACTATTCCCTACTCCCAAGCTATCTGTATATTTGTGCGAAAATTGGCTTGAAATTAACAAGGTATAGCGCACACAGCAACAGCGGTGCCGTCTAACACGCAGCTGCAGCAGTGAGAAAATGGTGGCGACGGGGAAAATGGCTTGGTCTTATAGGGCAAGGACATGTGACATACACTGCCAATCACACATGCCCTTGCTTGTGTGAAAAAAAGCACTTCGCTCCGTGTGTGCGCTGCTGATAGGCTGACAGATTGCACCTCCCCACTGCAAATGCGGGAAAGAGAAAAAAAAATGGAGATCTTCATTGTTCCTGCAGAGATCCATCCCCTGCCCCTCCCCCCGCCCCGCTGTACACTCAAACTGCGTATTAACATTAATTTTCATCATTACTGAGAAAAAATCCAGTTATGATTTTGGTGCACGAACAGTTATCGAACATAACCTCGAACAGCCGAATTTTTCTCAAATTGTTCGT
This sequence comes from Phyllobates terribilis, assembly GCF_046119375.1. Lineage (NCBI taxonomy): Eukaryota > Metazoa > Chordata > Amphibia > Anura > Dendrobatidae > Phyllobates > Phyllobates terribilis. Next base: position 301,537,322 of record NW_027362771.1, read on the forward strand.
GTTCGCCGACCGGCTCGAACACCGCCCAAAACAGCTCGAATTTGAGATTGGCGAACAGTTCGAGTAGAACAACGCTCATCTCTAATCATGACACTCTCCCAGCATACAGGCTCTGATGATCGGGTATTTTTGACAAGGAGGGAAACGTTTCTAAAGATGGTCAAGCAATACCTGGCCGACAAAACCAGCGTACTCCCCAATTCCTCTGCGACCTTCAACTATTGTGTCTCAAAGCTGGACATCTGGCATGAGCTGTCCCTCTATGCCTTGGAGGTGTTCTGCTGCCCTGCCGCTAGCGTCTTGTCTGAGGGTTTTTTTTATGCCTGCTAGACACACCCATAGCAGACAGGTGTCTTTGCCTGTCAACAGAAAATGCTGACTCTCAATAAAGGTGAACAAAGCCTGGATTAGTCTCGTTTTTTCCACACCACCAGATGACAGCAATACATAAAGTGTTTTTAAACTTCAATATTTGAATGTGGTCTGCCAGTTGTTGCCTTCAAGGGTCTATGGATGACTGGATGACCCTCCTGATAATTTTTTTATGGTCTTTCACTTTATGAGTGTAGCAGTACATCAACAACACTTTCAAAATATTTATATTTGAATGAGGCCCGGAAGTTGTTGCCTTCAAGGATCTATGGATCACTGTATTACCCTCCTTATATTTGTGAGTGTAGAAATGCCATGACTACACTTTCTTTTTTTTCTTATAAAGCACCATAGTTCATACCTTCAAGGGTCTATGGATGACCCTCTTTATACTTCTTTTCTGGCTTTGCACTGTGTGCAAAGCCTTTATGAGTGTAGAAGTACCATAACTACACTTTTTTATTTTTTTTAAGAGGCACTCCACGGGGGTATAGATGACCCTGTTTGTAATTTTTTCAGGCTTTGCACTATGCAGTAATTTATGTTTAATACAGGGTGCATCTGAGTCCCTCTTCCATCTAATTTTTGGCAGTTCTTGCTTCCTTCATAAAGTACACTGAAATTTACAATGTTTTAATAAAAATTTCACTTTTGATTTACTATTTTTTTTAAATCCTTTTGAAATTTTGCCTTGTATACAAGTCATTATACAGAAAAGAATGTTTCTTAACATTTTTTTCCTGTAAACTCCAATTTTTGTTTGATTTTGAATGTTTTACACTGTGTTCCAAATTATTATGCAAATAATATTTTCTCAGATTTTCCCAAATTACCTATATGAATTACAGTCATTGTAATTTTCCAGTCAAATAACTATTAGAGTACAATTGAAAGGTTTTTGTACAAACTGCCTATGATAACAGTATATTTTTAAAAAAATAAAAAACTCAAACTGCACTCAAAATGCATGTTCCAAATTATTATGCACAGCAGAGTTTTCAACCTTTTCATTTTAATAATGAACAAAAAAAATGTCATTTTTGAAATTCTAAGCATTAGCAGGTTATTACAAACTGAAATCAAACAGTTTTCAACTCAAAACTTTATTCTAGGTGATGTTACATTTGCACATAGGACCGAGATGCAGATGTGTTATGTGCAGCATGAGATGGGGCATTATCATGCATGAAATGATCTCGATGGCCCAGATGGATGGAGTGGAGGATGGCTGGTTGATGGACACCCCATGCAAACACGGCTACAGCGCAAACAAGGTGGAGTAATGTTTTGGGCTGGAATCATGGGGAGAGAGATTGTCGGCCCCTTTAGGATCCCTGAAGGGGTAAAGATGAACTCCATAATGTATGTGGAGTTTCTCAAACAGCACTTCCTTCCATGGTTCAAGAAGAAGAACCGTGCATTCCGCAGCAAGATCATTTTCATGCATGATAATGCACCGTCTCATGCTGCACATAACACATCTGCATCTCTGGCTGCTATGGGCATAAAAGGGGACAAACTTATGGTGTGGCACCCATGCTCCCCTGACCTCAACCCCATTGAGAACCTATGGAGCATCACCAAAAGGAGTGTCTATGATGGCGGGAGGCAGTTCACATCTAAGCAACAGCTCTGGGAGGGTATTCTGTCCTCATGCAAAACAATTAAAGCAGAAACCATCCAAAACCTGACAAATTCAATTGATGAGAGAGTTCAGAAGCTTCTTTCGAACAAGGGGTCCTATGTGCAAATGTAACATCACCTAGAATAAAGTTTTGAGTTGAAAAGTGCTTGATTTCAGTTTGTAATAACCTGCTAATGCTTAGAATTTCAAAAATGACCATTTTTTTGTTCTTTATTAAAATGAAAAGGTTGAAAACTCTGCTGTGCATAATAATTTGGAACATGCATTTTGAGTGCAGTTTGAGTTTTTTATTTTTTAAAAAATATACTGTTATCATAGGCAGTTTGTACAAAAACCTTTCAATTGTACTCTAATAGTTATTTGACTGGAAAATTACAATGACTACAATTCATATAGGTAATTTGGGAAAATCTGAGAAAATATTATTTGCATAATAATTTGGAACACAGTGTATTGTCAGTCCCTAATGTGGAGTAAAAGTGTTCTCAGCCGCGATCTGGGTGTCAGAGATGCTTCCAGGGGTCTTCCACTTGCTGTTCTTCCATTCAGTACTTTTTCCATCCATTTTAACATTTTCACTACCCCCACACCTCCTTGTAGGGTCTGACATAAAAATGCTCAGATTTCCCATTGACTCCCATTATATTCATTACTCAAAACAAGCTTCTGAGCATTAGGAATTACATGGTTTGAGTAACGAATATCCGAGTATTTTAGTGCTCGCTCATACCAACTGATAAACTTTTAATCCTTGTAACTTCCTAACAAAAAAATATTATGTATCAAAAATGATGCTACTGTTAAGTAGATATATGGTAAATGTTATAAATTAACTATTTTGTGTGGTATAACTATCTGATTTAAAGGTATGTAAATTTAAATGTTGAAAATTGCGAAATTTTCAAATATGTTGTTAAATTTTCGATATTTTCATAAATAAATGCAAATCATATCAAACAAAATTTACCACTACTATGAAGTACAACATGTCACAAAAAATATCCTCAGAATCGCTGGAATATTTTGAAGCATTCCATAGTTATTACTAGTGTTGAGCGAGCACTAAAATGCTTGGGTGCCCGAAGCTCATGCCGAGCTCACCGTGATACTCGGGTGCTCGACCCAAGCAACGAGCCCAATGTTAGTCTATGGGAGACCCGAGCATTTTTGCGGCGGCACCCCCGGCAGTCTGTAGAAAGCCTAAAAAGTGCCCAAAACGATAGTGACAGTGCTCAAATGACATGGGGACAGCATGGGGATCGCCCCTGGAAGCCTTTCTGATCCCCAGGTCACTGCTATCAACAACGTGGTCAGAGGTATTAAGCCACTTTTACGGACTCGCAATAAAATGTTCAAAAACGAAACTGAAACTGTTTTCCTGTGAAATATGTTAAGGAACATCCTTTCCAGGGTAAAGACTTGTATATAAGGTAAAATAAATGACCAAAAACAAAAATACTCCTCCACACATTGGGCTATGTTCACAAGTAGCATTTTTTATGCATTTTTTCACTTTTGTATTGCTTTCAACCGTGACAAATGCACTCACCAGGAAATGTAATTTTAACATTTTACAACCTTATCTGGCCATGTGCTGTGTGACACATGCATACAATGCTGAAAAGACATGGGAACAGCATGGGGAAGACCCCTGGAAGCATCTCTGACACCCAGGTCACTGCCTAAAAGTGTGCCCATCAGAAGTGATCCTTGCCGCATCAGAAGATGCAGACTTGCAACTATCCCCATGCAAGTCCTTGTCCCAGGGCAGTGTTCAATTGTACCTCCCCCATTCCTTGCAATGCAAGCGCAAATATGCAGCCAACCACCCACCCACCCGCAGGCTGCAATACTATAGTGCTAGCTTGCACTTGAAATGGGGCCTTTTAGTTTGGAGGAAGCCGAAGCTGGCCACTACCTCATGGCTGCGTCGGCGGCGAGGTCTCCATACTCAGTCCCCAGCCGCCACTATTTGTCCCGGGAACCTTCCCCACAATTTTCTTAGCCTGGCCTGCTTTAGGGCAGCATTGGACGAGCCCACCAGACAACCAGAGACTCCTCCGGTGGGCCCTGGCTTCTCCATCAGGGGAGTTGAGAGTGCCAAGGTGAAGAACATGATGATGATGATAGAAGTTAGCACCTGCTTTGTTTTCTTGGAATGCAAGCGTAAGTGTGCAGCCTGCCACCCACCCGCTCCAAGGCTGCTATACCATACAGCTAGCTTGCATTTGAAATCGGGCCTTTTAGTTTGGAGGAGGCCGAAGCTCGCACTACCTCATGGCTGCTTCGGCAGCGAGGTCTCCATACTCTGTCCCCAGCCGCCACTATTTGTCCCGGGAACCTTCCCCACACTTTTCTTAGCCTGGCCTGCTTTAGGGCAGCATTGGACGAGCCCACCAGACAACCAGAGACTCCTCCGGGGGGCCCTGGCTTATCCATCAGGGGAGTTGAGAGTGCCAAGGTGAAGAGCATGGTGATGATGATAGAAGTTAGCACCTGCTTTGTTTTCTTGGAATGCAAGCGTAAGTGTGTAGCCTGCCACCCACCCGCCGCAAGGCTGCTATACCATACAGCTAGCTTGCATTTGAAATGGGGCCTTTTAGTTTGGAGGAGACCGAAGCTCGCACTACCTCATGGCTGCTTCGGCAGCGAGGTCTCCATACTCTGTCCCCAGCCACCACTATTTGTCCCGGGAACCTTCCACACACTTTTCTTAGCCTGGCCTGCTTTAGGGCAGCATTGGACGAGCCCACCAGACAACCAGAGACTCCTCCGATGGGCCCTGGCTTCTCCATCAGGGGAGTTGAGAGTGCCAAGGTGAAGAGCATGGTGATGATGATAGAAGTTAGCACCTGCTTTGTTTTCTTGGAATGCAAGCGTAAGTGTGTAGCCTGCCACCCACCCGCCGCAAGGCTGCTATACCATACAGCTAGCTTGCATTTGAAATGGGGCCTTTTAGTTTGGAGGAGACCGAAGCTCGCACTACCTCATGGCTGCTTCGGCAGCGAGGTCTCCATACTCTGTCCCCAGCCGCCACTATTTGTCCCGGAAACCTTCCCCACACTTTTCTTAGCCTGGCCTGCTTTAGGGCAGCATTGGACGAGCCCACCAGACAACCAGACTCCTCCGGGGGGCCCTGGCTTCTCCATCAGGGGAGTTGAGAGTGCCAAGGTGAGGAGCATGATGATGATGATAGAAGTTAGCATCTGCTTTGTTTTCTTGGAATGCAAGCGTAAGTGTGCAGCTTGCCACCCACCCACCCCCTGGCTGCAATACCATTCTGATAGCTTTCTTGCACTTGAAATGAGGCCTTTTAGGCTTGTGGAGGCAGACTCCGGCCATGATGTCATAGCTGCGCCAGCGCCAGGGGGCGGCAGGGCGTCCATACTTGGTCCCCAGCTGCCCCTGTTTGTCCCGGTGCGCCTTATACACAAGCGCACATACCAAAACATTCCTTGTGCCCTCCCCAGTGCATTTAATGGGAAGGACAGCCTATTCCGCTGTAGTGTGTGCACGCCAAGATGCCTCCCACCCTGCACCTGTCGTTGCAGACTTGCAACTATCACCGTTCAAGTCCTTGTCCCAGGGCAGTGTTCAGTTCTACCTCCCCCATTCCTTGCAATGCAAGTGCAAGTATGCAGCCTGCCACCCACCCACCCCCACATTGCAATACCATACTGCTAGCTTGCTTGCACTTGAAATTTGGCCTTTTAGGCTTGTGGAGGCGGAATCTGACCACCACGTCATGACTGCGTCGGCGGCCTGGTATCCATACTCAGTCCCCAGCTGCCCGGCGGCCGGGTGTCCGTGCTCGGTCCCCAGCCGCCAGGGGGCGGCCAGATGTCCATACTCGGTCCCCAGCCGCCCCGCGGCTGGGTGCCCACACACGGTCACCAGCCGTCCCTATTTGTCCCGGTGCGCCTTATACACAAGCGCACATACCAAAACATTACCTGTGCCCACCCCAGTGCATTTAGTGGGAAGGACAGCCTAACCACAAACACGTGGACAAGTAAATGTGGCCAGGGATGGTCCATCTCACTGACGCCTTCACACTTGGTTAATATTGTGGAAGCCGGGACACAGTTGGACACTGGGATGCAACACGACCTCCAGACATAGAGGATTGCGGGTCCTGGGTCAATCAGGCTTCAACACAAAGTTCAGAAGGTAGACAGCAGCAGTGGTTGGCCTCCTACACAACGAGTAAATTATTCATGATCATGAGGCCATCCATCTACTTAGCTTTCTATTCCTTGGAATGCAAGCGCATGTATGTAGTAGCGGCTAGGCCTGAGGTGGTCAGCGTTTTGGCGCATATCCTACCTCCTCCAAGGCTTGCTGGATGTTTTCCTGCTACTATCCCAGTTCTATGACTCCCCTTTAAAACAAAGCTTCAGGTGATGAATGATGGATGAGGTGGTGGCAAAGGAGAAAGAGCAGGAGGAACAGGGACCATTCACATCAATATCAGGCCAGTCAACCACACATGTCTTGTAGGATATGTTTCTGTACCAAAAGGAGCGGTTCGGCTACACAGTTATAGGGCATACAGTGAGTGCAATGCCTACCAAAAATTTCAAGGCACTCCAATGCCCCTTGGAAGTGACATGGAGGTCAGCGGGCCTTAACTAAACCAGTTTTTTCCTTTTATAGCAACTGGGCCTCCTGTACACTGTAGGCCTAAGCAGTGAATGGAAGCCTTTCCAAAAATTATGAGGAACTGTAATGCCTCTTGAAACAGACGTGGATTACAGCATACTAAAAACCGTCTACTTATTATTGGGGAGTGGGTCTCCCTTGGTGTTCGCCTATGCATTGAAAAGCAAAAGCTGACTAAAATTAGGAGGAAATGCAAAACCCCTTAGAAGAGTCGTGGAGGTTAGAGTTAATTAAAAACAACATTTCAATACCCCTTGGAAGAGCTGTGGAGTTCAGAGTGGTTTAACAAGACAGTTTTAATGCCCCTTGGAAGAGGCGTGGAGTTCAGAGTGGTTTAACAAGACTATTTTAATGCCCCTTGGAAGAGACGTGGAGGTCCCAGTGGAATAAAAAGACAATATCAATGCCCCTTGGAAGAGTGGTGGAGGTTACAGTGGAATGATAAGACAATATCAATGCCCCTTGAAAGAGTGGTGGAGTTCGCAGTGGAATAAAAAGACAATATCAATGCCCCTTGGAAGAGACGTGGAGGTCACAGTAGCTTAACAAGATCATTGTAATGCCCTTTACAAGAGCCATGCAGTACAACATGTTAAAAATATTATTCCCATTATTGGGGAGTGGGTCTCCCATAGTTTTTGCCTATGCCTTCCAAGCAAAAGCTGCCAAAAATTAGGATGGAGGAACTTGCAATGCCCCTTACAAGAGACATGCAGTACAGCATATTAAAAACATTATTCCCATAATTGGGGAGTGGGTCTCACATAGTCTATGCCTATGTCTTCCAAGCAAACGCTGCCAAAAATTAGGATGGAGGAACGTGCAATGCCCCTTACAAGAGCCATGCAGTACAGCATATTAAAAACATTATTCCCAATATTGGGGAGTGGGTCTCCCATAATCTTTGCCTATGTCTTCCAAGCAAAAGCTGCCAAAAATTTTGACGGAGGAACTTGCAATGCTGGCAACATGGACAACGGTCACCCTGGTGGTATAGTGGTAGTGGAGGCTGAGGATAAGGAAAAGAGAAAAAAACAGCCGAAATGAGGAAGCGTATATGTGACACCCCAGGGGTCTGGTTGTCACAGTGATAGAGATATTACGTCTGAGAGCAGGTGGGAGGTCCTTTGGTCAGGGATCCTGTGCATGCCACACCTCCTGCCCAGCCTTGGGAGGGGAAGAACTTCCCCTGTATAAACCCGGGGCTGAGGCAGGGTTAGTGAGTCCAGGAAGAGTAGAGACAAGAGCAGCATAGGAAGCAGCAGAGTCACAAGGAGTCAGGGGCTGGCAGCTAAAGAGCTCGCCCTGACTAAGAAGATTCTTTACCGGACCCGGAGTCCGAGGCTGTGGGGACTAACTCCTACCCAGCAGCAGAATCCGTCAGGCAGGGGATTTCAGGTCCTCTGGCCCAGAAGCCCGAAGGCACGGTCACACGCGTGGGACCAGCACCGCCATCGTGGAGCGGAAGCCATTAGAAGGCCCCGAGTCACCGGCCATACGGGTGAGCACCACACGGTACACTCAGGGACGTGGGCTACTTACATCAGCTTCTAGCAAGGTAGCCAGAAGAGTACAGTCAGTTTGGGAGGCCTACAACTACGCCTGGCCAGGGGAGATCCCATCTGCTCAAAGACTGACCAGGCCCCGTTTGCTAGCAAGTACTCCGGGAGGGTCTGTCGTTGTTACCAGTAAAGACCCTGAACTACACCGTACCGTCTCTGAGTGGTTCCTGCTACCCCCATCATCCACGTCGGCTGCCCTGAGGCCATACCCCTCCCGTTGGGGGTTATACTATCACGCTGCACAATCCTACCACCGGCCTCAGAGGTCTGCCCTGCAGCAGCAGCTCCCTGGCTGCACTCAACGGGTGGCGTAGTCCTCAACTATTTACTACTAATAGACTGCCGTCCAGTTTGACTCCCTGGGCACGGACCGGGTCACCGCCACGAGACTACAACCCTAAACAGATCCGGCTCCGGGTAAGCTCCCGCGTGCGCAACGCAGCGCGACACAGGCCCAGGGGCGCGTCAACTTTGGCGTAGTCGGCAGGATCACGTGCCCGCAACCACCGGGTACTGCGTGCCTGAAAAGCAAAGACTGTTCAAACTTACCAGTGGTGAAGATTCCCGCCATCGGTGAAGATTCCCGCCATCCGGCGCCATCTTCAGCCTTCTTCCCGCCATCGGTGAAGTTTCCCGCCATCCGGCGCCATCTTCAGCCTTCTTCCCGCCATCCGTGGAGTTTTCCCGCCATTGGACGCCATCTTGAGGACGCCGCGCGGGAAGAAGAGGGGCGTGGACTCCGAAAGCGCGCGAGAACTGAAGCCCCGCCTCACGTCCGGACGTTGCGTAAGGTCCTGGAAGGAGCCCAGCAGACGCCGACGTCACAGGAGCGCGACGGAAGGTCCTCAACCCTAACGATCCACTGCGGAGCCGCGGCCTACGGAACAGGATCATCGCAAGGTAGGCCACGGTCCACTAGGGGGGAGGAAGATGTCGGATACGGAGGAGAGCTCCACTGCCTCATCCCCCGCCAGCGCTACCGCTGTTGCAGTTATGCCCTTCACCATGCCCTATATCCCGGGAGCAGCTTGGCTACCCCAGTACTCAGGGGAGTCACATACCCTGCATGACTTTAGAGAAAAGCTGGATAGCCTCTTCCAGGTGTACCCCCTCACAGAAGAGCAAAAAGTGAGCATCCTGGTGGCCCAACTAACTGGGGCAGCCAAAAGGGAAGTAAAATCCTGGCCACCTGGGAGGAAGACTGTCGCAGGGATACTAACCCGGCTGAAGGACACTTTTGATACCCGCACCTCAGCCGAGATTAAACTTAGATTCTACGGGTGCAAGCAGCGAGCGCATGAGAGTATAAGGGACTATGCACTCAACCTACAAGAGGCCCTGAGGGCCATTAAGCAGACCGACCCTAATGGAGTGGGAAACGAGGACAGGCTGTTGACCGAACAATTTATAGAGGGTTTATATTGCAATGCCCACCGCACCCAGTTGCGGGCAATGGCCTTACAGGACCCTCATCTAGAATTTGCACAGTTCAAGGACAGAGCCATCCGGGTGCTCCGAGAACCGGCACCAGGTGGCGTTGTGACCCACAGACGCCCCACTACCACTTACTACCAGGAGGCGGCGCCCTTGTCAGCAGGGCCTGTGGGAGCTGATGCGCAGGCTTTGGACAATGACCCGGCTCCAGACCTACACCATCAGGTCCAAGAGCTAGCTAAAAGCGTTGCTGCGCTAACCCGAACTGTGCAGTCTTTACAGGTTTCCACTCCAGGGAAGATCCAGCTGGCATCCGGACCGGAGGACATCCCGTGGCGTCGACCAAGGAGGACCCCACCGGCCAGAGGAAGACCCAGTGACCGATACAGCGAGGACGGACGACCCATCTGCCGCCGCTGCAATCAACCCGGACATATGGAAAGGTACTGTTCTTTAAACGGGCACAACCTGGGGTAGAGGGCCAACCCCCAGGAAAAAGATCACCAGGCCCATCGAACTGGCGCGACAGATATGTGGGAGGACGTCCAGTCTTGCCTGTGGTACTGGATGGCATTCCCATGAGTGCCCTACTGGACACCGGGTCACAGGTCACCACCATCCCGTACGTGCTCTTCAAGCAGTACTGGAATGACTCGGATATTACCCGCTACCCTGACGACGACTTGAGTATCATCGCCAGCAATGGTCAGCCCGTGCCACAGATCGGATTTAAAGAGGTGACCATCAAAATTGGTAGAGTCGAACTGGCCGCACAGGGACTGATCATTGTAGATATTGACAAACATGAGAGTCACCCAAAAATAACTCTAGGAACTAATGTAATTGAAAATTGTCTTGCAGAGGTGATTTTCCTTTTACAGCAGGTTGCCAAGAATGCCAGCTCCGGCGAGCAGCGGGTGCTCCAGAAAGAGATCCGGGCACTGATGCAACGGCAACAAGTGGAACTCTCCGGCGGTGAGATTGGTAGCGTAAGAATGTGTGACCCTTTTCCTATTGCCATGCCCCCAAAAAGTGAAATGATGATTTGGTGCCGGGCAGCTATTGGTCTGAGAGGTAGAGATTACCAGGCAATGGTAGAACCAGTTTACTCAGACAGTAGGCCCACCATTTTGACAGCACGGGGGGTGGTCAATGTACGCCATGGGAGGGTGCCCGTTTGCATAATAAATATCGGGGAGAGGGAAGTGTACCTGCCCCGGTATGCCACGCTAGCCAAATTATATACCACTAATCAAAATTCTATACAATCTGTGGAACCCTTGCCTCCATCTCACCCGGAGGAAGGTAACGGCTCTAAGAAAGACATGGAGGACTGGTGTCAGCAACTACATCTGGGTACTGACTCCACTCCCTCACACCAGAAACAAGGAGTCTATCGGGTGGTTCAAGAGTATGAGAGAGTGTTTAGTAAACACCCGTTAGACTTCGGGCGAGTCAAGGGGGTAGAACACCGCATCCCCACGGGAGATCATCCTCCCATAAAAGAGAGGTATCGACCCGTACCCCCTGCACATTACCAACACGCCAAGGGGATGCTTAGAGACATGAAGGAGGCTGGGGTAATCCGGGATAGCTGTAGCCCCTGGGCAGCCCCACTAGTTTTAGTCAAAAAGAAAGACAACACCATGAGGATGTGTGTAGATTACCGGAAAATCAACCGTATCACACACAAGGATGCGTACCCCTTACCAAGGATAGAGGAGTCATTGGCTGCTTTAAGATCTGCTAACTTCTTCTCTACCTTGGATCTCACTAGCGGGTACTGGCAGGTTCCTGTAGCAGAGGCGGACCGGGAGAAGACCGCATTCACCACCCCGATGGGACTTAGCGAGTTCACCTGCATGCCGTTCGGACTCTGCAACGCCCCAGGAACCTTCCAACGATTAATGGAGTGCTGTCTGGGCCACAGAAACTTCGAGACGGTCCTGTTGTACCTGGACGATGTCATCGTATACTCCAAAACTTATGAGGACCACCTGAAACACCTGGCGGAGGTGTTCGAAGCTCTGGCGAGTTACGGCCTAAAGGTGAAACCCTCCAAGTGTCACCTCCTGAAACCAAAGGTGCAATACCTGGGACACATGGTGAGCGCTGACGGAGTGGCTCCCGACCCCGATAAGATCACCGCAATCAAAGGATGGCCAAGCCCTTCCAGCGTAAAAGAAGTGCGGCAGTTCCTAGGGTTGGTAGGCTACTACCGAAGGTTTATTCCCGGTTTCACCAAAAAGGCGGCGCCTATGCAGGACCTCCTGATAGGCCAGTCCCGGAAGGCCAAGAACCAGAAGCCGCCCTTCAAATGGGAAGAGCTAGAGGAAGAGTCCTTCCGCCAGCTGAAGATGGCCCTCACGGGGGATGAAATCTTGGCGTATCCGGACTATAGCCAGCCCTTCATCCTCTACACCGACGCCAGTAACGTCGGGCTAGGAGCCGTACTGTCCCAGATTCAGCAGGGGAAAGAGCGAGTAATCGCCTATGCCAGCCGAAAACTGCGACCCACCGAAAGGAATCCCGAGAATTATAGCTCATTTAAGCTAGAGTTCCTGGCCGTGGTATGGGCAGTCACCGAGCGCTTTAAGCATTACCTCGCTTCTTCCCGGTTCACCGTATACACGGATAACAACCCGCTGACACACCTGGACACGGCAAGACTCGGTGCCCTGGAGCAGAGGTGGATGGCCCGTCTGTCCAACTACGAGTTCACAATTAAATACCGGGCAGGGCGCTCCAATACCAACGCGGACGCCCTGTCCAGGATGCCCAACCTGCCGGACGGAGGAGAAGATCCGGAGGGACTGGAAGAAGTTGAACTCCCTGCGTTCCACCGTCATGGGACTATCCAGTATTCCCACCGGGTAAGGAGTAAGCAGGCTGCTACGTTGAACCCCTTACCTCACTACAACTGGGCGGAAACGCAAGACAGCGACCCTGCCGTCCGACTGGTGAAGGAGATGCTGACTCGCCCGGAGGCTAGCCTGGAATCAGACGCTCCAGAGGAAGCCAAACAACTATGGGCAGAGAAGAGTCGACTGTTCCTTTACAAGGGGAAGTTGTGCCGCAGAATGGTTAACTCCAGGACGCATGAACTACTCTGGCAAGTAGTGGTGCCACGAAGAGACGCAGCCATGGTGATGGAGGCATACCACGACGGAGCTGGACACTTCGGGTGGAAAAAGCTGGAGTTCCTGCTGCGCGAGCGGTTCCACTGGGTAGGCATGAGGGGAACCATCGAGAAGTGGTGCAGAGACTGTGGCCCGTGCAATCTGAGAAGGAAGGACCGGGCCAGCCAGAAGACTCCCCTGCAGTCCATCGTCACCCGGCAACCGTTGGAACTGGTAGCCTTGGATCATGTAAAACTGACCCCTAGCAGAAGTGGCTACGTCTACGCGTTAACCATCGTGGATCATTACTCCCGGTTTCTGGTTGTTGTCCCCGTCAAGGACTTAACGGCTCGAACAGCAGCTAGAGCCTTCCAGCAGCACTTTTGCCGTCCACACGGGTACCCGGACCAAGTGCTGACGGACCAGGGACCTGCCTTTGAAGCGGAGGTCTTCCAGGAATTCTGCAATCTGTATGGCTGCCGGAAGATAAGGACGACACCCTACCATCCGCAAACTAATGGACTTTGTGAGAAAATGAACCAGGTGGTAATGGATCTTTTAAAAACGTTGCCCCTGGAAGAACGCAGTCTGTGGCCTGAGAAGTTGCCCGATCTGGTGGACCTATACAACCACATCCCGGTAGGTTCCACCAACTGTACCCCGGCTTACCTAATGAGGGCAAGACCTGGTAAGTTACCTGTTGACCTGGAAATGGGAGTCCTGACGCCCGAGGACACTTCACCAGAAACAGACTGGGACACAGAGAGGCAGCAGCAGTACCGGAAAGTACAGGAGAGCGTGGAGCGAAGTCTCTGTCAGGCTAGGGAAAGACAAGAGAAGACTTACAACCAGTATGCTCCCGCTGTTCCCCTGGTACCCGGAGAGCAGGTCTTGAAGAGGAAGAGACGGCTCCACAAGTTGGACGACCAGTGGGAGAAGGACCCGTACACCGTACTGCCCTCAAGCCACGAGAACCCGAAGGTCTGTACCATCAGTAAAGACGGAGGGGAAACCACAGCCATTGTATCCCGGGACCACCTGAAGAAGTGCCCCGAACAACTGAGGAACCCTGAGGAGGAACAGGAAGACCATCGACCCGTGGAAGAAAGGGAAGATATGGTTAGTACCGTGCTCGGGGACTTCCCTCGGTCTTGGACTCAAGTCAATGGTGCAGTTGTGGTACCCGTACTCACCTTCCTCCAACCATCATCCCAAGAACCTACGGAGCAACGGGTAGAGCTGGAAGAGCAGCCGGTCCAGGAGGCAGAAGACTCCACCCAAGCGGAACAGGAGAATCCACCCTCTGCTTATAGTGAGCCTGCCGTACCCCTAGTGAGACAAAGAGCCGGTAGACAGCTGCCCAGTTTACCCTTGACAGCTCCTACACCCTGTAGTTCAGGGCCAGACAGTCAGCTCCGTAGGTCCACTAGGGCCACTAGAGGCCAGTTACCCGCACGTTGGAGGATCTAAATGTTTAAGTTGTTTTACAATGTTTACCTGTTTATTGTTGCTTGTGTATAATTTTGTGTTTCTAGTTATTTTTAGGAAACCTTGGTGGATTTACCGGGAATCCTTTGTATATAGTTGGAGCGTAACCCAGGATGGACTAGAGACTGTTAAGGACTCGGGGTAGGACAGACCCCTACCTGGTTACGTCTCCCTGTGTTGGTGAAATGGACACCTTTGCTTTTCTTCAAAGACTGCACCCGGTTGCGGACATCCGTGACCATCTTATTGTGTTTCCTTATTGTATTTTATTGTTCTTTGATATACCTTGTTATATTTTTCTAAAAAGTGTTTAGTCCCGGAGTACTAAATTTCACTAGGGGGGAGTGTGACACCCCAGGGGTCTGGTTGTCACAGTGATAGAGATATTACGTCTGAGAGCAGGTGGGAGGTCCTTTGGTCAGGGATCCTGTGCATGCCACACCTCCTGCCCAGCCTTGGGAGGGGAAGAACTTCCCCTGTATAAACCCGGGGCTGAGGCAGGGTTAGTGAGTCCAGAAAGAGTAGAGACAAGAGCAGCATAGGAAGCAGCAGAGTCACAAGGAGTCAGGGGCTGGCAGCTAAAGAGCTCGCCCTGACTAAGAAGATTCTTTACCGGACCCGGAGTCCGAGGCTGTGGGGACTAACTCCTACCCAGCAGCAGAATCCGTCAGGCAGGGGATTTCAGGTCCTCTGGCCCAGAAGCCCGAAGGCACGGTCACACGCGTGGGACCAGCACCGCCATCGTGGAGCGGAAGCCATTAGAAGGCCCCGAGTCACCGGCCATACGGGTGAGCACCACACGGTACACTCAGGGACGTGGGCTACTTACATCAGCTTCTAGCAAGGTAGCCAGAAGAGTACAGTCAGTTTGGGAGGCCTACAACTACGCCTGGCCAGGGGAGATCCCATCTGCTCAAAGACTGACCAGGCCCCGTTTGCTAGCAAGTACTCCGGGAGGGTCTGTCGTTGTTACCAGTAAAGACCCTGAACTACACCGTACCGTCTCTGAGTGGTTCCTGCTACCCCCATCATCCACGTCGGCTGCCCTGAGGCCATACCCCTCCCGTTGGGGGTTATACTATCACGCTGCACAATCCTACCACCGGCCTCAGCGGTCTGCCCTGCAGCAGCAGCTCCCTGGCTGCACTCAACGGGTGGCGTAGTCCTCAACTATTTACTACTAATAGACTGCCGTCCAGTTTGACTCCCTGGGCACGGACCGGGTCACCGCCACGAGACTACAACCCTAAACAGATCCGGCTCCGGGTAAGCTCCCGCGTGCGCAACGCAGCGCGACACAGGCCCAGGGGCGCGTCATATACCCATGTGTGGGTGTGAAGTGGTGCATGGGAATACACCTCCTGAAATAACACAGTTGATTTGACTTGATGTTACTCTGCTCTCATTTGGTGGTGATGAGAAGTCTGGCCCAATCCAGCCCTTGGTCATTTTGATAAGGGTCAGCTTGTCAGCATTGACAGTTGACAGGCCATTGCGCTTGTGAGTTATAATTCCCCCAGCGGCACTAAAAACACGCTCCTATAACACGCTAGTGGCAGGGCAGGTCAGGACCACCAAGGCGCACAGAGCGAGTTCATTCCAAGTGTCCTGCTTGGATACCCAATAATTAAAAGGCACAGAGGAATCACGGAGGACGCTGGTACGGTCGGCAAGGTACTCCCTCACCATCTTTTGAAACTTTCCACTCCTTGTGAGAGTACTCCGCACCTCAGGGCCTGTAAGCTGGGTGGGTCTCAGAAAACTGTCCCAGAACATTGACAGTGTTCCCCGGCCTCTGCTGGATTGGAGTTGCGTCTCTCTCGCCTGTACGCCTTGGTTGGGCAACGAACTGTGACCTCTGCGGCTAGCATGTTCAGATGGGAAATTTTTAACAGTTCTGCAGCAAGGGCCTTCTGGTACTGCTCCATTTTTGTAGTCCTCTCCACCTCAGGAATAAGAGAGTGAAAGTTCTCCTTGTGGTGGGGGTCTAAAAGTGTCACCAACCAGTAATGACTGTCACCCAACATTTTGACAATGCGAGGGTCACGGTTAAGGCAGCGTAACATAAAGTCAGCCATGCGTGCCAGACTGGTAAAGGGCAAGACTTCCGTGTCCTCACCAAGATGACGACTGACCATGCTCTCCTCCTCCTCCTCCCCCCTGTCCTCAGGCCACCCACGCTGAGCCGACGGTATGACAGTTGTACAGGTACTACCGTCTAAACGCATGATTCCAGCTCCTGTTCTTCCTCCTCCTCCTCTCCCTCATTGTCCCCCAATGCACGTTGGGATGAGATGAGGCTGGGCTGTGTATAATCGCCCGCTACGGCTTCTCGATCCATCTCATCATACTCTGGCTTCAAGGTCTCCTCTTTAATTCTCTGTAAAGAGCGTTGCAAAAGACAGAATAGTGGGATGCTGACGCTAATGATGGTGTCATCGCCACTCACCATCTTGGTGGACTCCTCAAAGTTTGTCAGGATGGTACATATGTCACACATCCAGGTCCACTCCTGAGGTCTTATGTGTGGAGTCTGACCTGAATATCGATAGCCTTATTGCAGCTGGTACTCCACAACTGCTCTCTTCTTCTCACACATCCTTTGCAACATTTGGAGGGTAGAGTTCCAACATGTGGGGACATCACACATCAGTCGGTGTGCTGGAAGCTGCAAACGCTGCTGCAACACAGCAAGGGCGGCGGAAGCTGTAGCCAGCTTCCAAAAATGAGCTTACAGGTGGCGTACTTTGACCAGCAGATCTGGCAACTCGGGGTACGATTTAAGAAACCGCTGAACCACGAGGTTAAGCACATGAGCCAGGCATGATACGTGTGTGATCTCGCCTCGCCTCAGAGCCGCCACCAGGTTACGGCCATTGTCACACACGACCATGCCTGGATGTAGGTTCAGCGGTCTCAGCCACAGATCTGCCTGCTCTTTCACACCTGTCCACAACTCACAAGCAGTGTGAGGTTTATCACCTAAGCTTAGGAGTTTCAGCACAGCCTGTTGCCGCTTGGCTGAGGCAGTACTGCAGTGCTTCCAGCTTGTAACTGATGTGGTGATATCTGAGATGGAGGCTGAACATGAGGAGAAGGAGGAGGATGATGCGCAGGAGCTGTAAATTGTGGGGGGCAACTCTGACTGACATAGGGCCCGCAATTCTCGGTGTGGGGAGGATGTGTTCCGTCCCAAGGTCCGACTGGGTCCCGGCTTCCACTATGTTTACCCAGTGTGCCATCAGGGAGATGTACCATCCCTGGCCACAAGCACTTGTCCACGTGTCCGTTATCAGGTGGACTCTCCCAGTAACTACGTTGTTGAGGGCACGGCTGGGGACCGAGTGCTGAGGGATGGCCACTGCCATAAGGTTGTGGAAGGGTTCCATCTCCACCAGCCTAAAAGGCAGCATTTCCAATGCAAGCAGTCGTGAAATGTGCGAATTTAGGACTGTGGCCTGTGGGGCGTTGGCTGCGAAATTCCGCTTTCGTTCAAAGGTCTGGGATATGGACAATTGAATGCTGTGGTGGGACGTGGACTTGGACGTTGATGCTGTTTCTTGAGAAACTGCCATAACAAGTGATGACTGAGAGGAGGGTGCATCTTTGCTTGCAGTATGGACAAGGGATTGCCTTGCACACACAACAGGGGGTTCTTTTACACGCACAACAGCGGAAGAAGCAGTGGTGACACCCGCTGACACTGGTCGTGGACCCTGGGGTTCGCCCCACAAAGTCGGGTGCTTTTCTGACATGTGCCTGATTATGCTAGTGGTGGTCAGGCTGGTAGTTTTGTCACCCCTGCTGATGGTGTCCTGGCAGCTGGTACAAATAGCCTTTTTGGGGTTAGCAGCAGAGTCTTTAAAAAAATTCCACACTCTGGAAGACCTACCGGTTGTACTGGCAACGTCCCTCATGTTGGTGTTACGGGGAACGGTTGCCCGTCTTCTGTCTGTGGCCACCACACTGCTTCTTCCTGCCTGTTGGGGTACTCTGCCTCCCTCTCCCTGTGTGCTGCTGGCCTCGCTCTGCGTGTCCTCCAGCCACATTGGGTCAGTTACTAGATCATCCACCACCTCTTCCTCTTCCACTTCCACACCACGGTCCTCCTCCTCACTTCGTGGCATATGTGTCTCGTCATCGTCCACCTCTTGTGACAAATTACAAGCGTCGCCTTCCTGTGGCCGTGGCTGTTCAAATATTTGGCCATCGCTACATGGGATCTCCTCTTCCACCACTTCAAGCGGAGCAGGCGATGGGCACAAATATGGAAGTGGACCAGTGAACAGCTCTTCAAAGTGTCCAACTGTGGGATCAATTGATGTCTGACAACACTCGGCATGGTGGGAGGACGGAGCATCAGGGTGAGGAGGAGTTTATGGTCAAAACTCACGGCTACTAACACTTTGACCGTGTGGAAGACAGACTGGAGGTGGTGGTGCCCAGGTGACTGGAAGTATTATCTGCTATCCAATTAATAACCTGTTCACACTGATCAGTTCGCAATAGTGGTGTTGTTGTGTGCTTCCCTAGTAATTCGGTCAAGAACTGGAAGCGAGAAGATGTGGCTGTTTGTTGTGGCACATTTTCACATTGGCCATGGCCCCGTCCTCTGCAAGCACCTTCACTAGAAAGACCACTTCCACGTCCCTTGCCACGCGCCTTGCCCATTGTAAAGGAAGTAAAATAGCTTACACTCACAGATATATTTGTGTCTGAACAGTCAGAGAGACACTCAAACTGTTTTTTTTTTATGTAAAAAAGGCAAAAAGGTGGATTACTCCCAGATTTGAACCATGGAAGAGGAAAACCACAGTTCTATTTCTCTGGCCTACACCAGAATCTTTTAAACAGATATATTTGTGTCTGAACACTCACAGACACACTCAATTTTTTTTGGAGGGGGGGGAATACCAAAAGATTAATAAGACGGATATTTGTACAGTCTGACAGAGGAAGAAAAAATAAATAAGAGGATTTAGATGAAAAAAAAGGATTTTTCCTGGCCCCTGAGACCTGGGGCTAAGTCTATCAATTTGAGCAGCAGCAGCACACAGGACTGTAATGCAGTGTTTGTTGGTATAACCACTGCGTCTCCTATACAGCCTGCCTGCCTGATATCTGGGATAGATATTAGTCCTCAGAAGGACTGTTTGCTTGATTTTGCAGGCTTTAGAGACCCTACACTACCTATTTCGCAGTTTAAATCTTTCCCTAGCTCAGCAGCACTCTCCCTACACTGTCTGATCTGGAGTGACTGTCCAAGATGGTGGTGCCCGGTATTAAATAATCGAGGTGACGCTGTGCGGCCAGCCAATCACTGTAATGCCCACAACCAACATGGGTGTGGCATTACAGTGACTGGCTGGCAATCCGTGCATATTCATTGGCTCTATAAAGAGCGCCAAACATGCAGGTCGGAGACCCGAGCTCCCAGCCGAGTAACGCGAAAATGCTCAGTGCTAACCGAACATCCCGAGTAGTGAGATGCTCGGGCGAGTACCGAGCAGTGTCAAGCATGCTCGCTCAACACTAGTTATTGTTATGGGTCCGGGAGGTGGAACCTCTGTGCTACAGTGCAAGGAGGGACCCAGAGGGGCGTAGCTAAGTATCAACTCAGACCGAGACCCTGGTTGTACGGCGGCTACCGACTCCGTGACCAGGGAGGGACCGAGCAGAAGGACCAGGTGCTACTTTGGGGACGACCTTGTAAGGGAGCGGGTGACTCCCACGGTACAGATGGCAGGGACTGACCGGAACAGCAGGTAGGCACAGCAGGCAGGCTGGTGGGCAGAAGCCTCCAGGTAGGCTATCAGGTAGGCACGGCAAGTGACGGCAGGAGTCTCTAGGTAGGCTGGCAGGTGGTTACGGCAAGTGACGGCAGGAGTCTCTAGGTAGGCTGGCAGGTGGTCACGGCAAGTGACGGCAGGAGTCTCTATGTAGGCTGGCAGGTGGTCACGGCAAGTGACGGTAGGAGCCTCCGGGTAGGCTCAGCAGGTGGTCACGGCAAGTGACTGCGGGTGCTTCCAGGTAAGCGGGCTGGCAGGCATGGCAGGTAACAGGCAGGTAACAGACAGGTGCTTCCAGGTAAGCGGGCTGGCAGGCACAGCAGGAACAGGCAGGTAACAGGCAGGTGCTTCCAGACAAGCGGGCTGGCCGGCACGGCAGGTAACAGGCAGGTCTAGTCAGGCTAGCAGTGAGACCTGAGGGCTGAAGCATGGGTAAGTATACTGTGCAACAACTGTTGCTCGGGCACCTCAATTTTGGAGGACGTGCCTTATATATGGGAGGACCCTCGGCTATTGGCCGGGGACTCCTTAGGACGGCGCACGCGGCCCTTTTCAGAGGGAGGTGCCCGTGCCCGTGGAGCTGCGCGCGTCGGCAGCAGGAAGAGGAACGCCAGAGAACGCAGAGCGGGGAGCGTGGGGAGCGAGGAGGTGAGTGGGACGGCGTCTCTGCCTGGCAGGGGGCAGAGGCGCCGATGCTACAGTTATTACCACATAAAATGACACAGGTGAGATTTGGAAAATGAGGCTCGGCCATTAACTTACAAAGTGTCTCAGTCCTTAAGAGGTTAAAAAAATGGTGCACTGATTGTTGTGAGAAAGAAAAACATTTCCTACGCTCTAAGGTCTCCAGACCCAAAAACATAATAAATGAATGGGCTGGGAAGAACTTCTCTTCTTATTCCTAAAGGCACTAGTCCTCTCATCACTCTTTACTTGCATCACCTCTCGGTTCATGTGCCTTATGTGACTGCATGGGGAACATGACATTGTTACGCCAATACATGTGCTGAAGCTTAGTTAGCATTGGAGTCACCAGTACAGAATAAAGAAAAGACTGATGCTGGACCTGGTACTAAGGGTGGTGGATTAAGGATAAGCAGGACAGGTAAGGGGCGATGTGAGTAAGAGATATTGTTTTATTTTTACAATTTTCCAAGCCCCTTTGAAACCAGCAAAATGCCATTATGATGAATTTGTACAAATTGAATCCTAAAAGGTTTTGAAAAATTCTAGATTAATTCAATTATCTTAGAATCAATTTGCTTGTTCTTAGTATTTACAATTTTTTTAAAGAATTTATAATCTGTGGCCTATATAACTGAGTGACTAAAGAGGAATTAAAATGAATGACATGAGCTTTGCAATAGTTCTCTTTTGGAGAAGGATCATATTTTTCCTGAAATTAATCATATAGTTTTAGTTTAGAGAAAGGGATAAAATTATGAATTATAACAAAACTTTGCCTACTTGACCAAAAAAAAGGCTCTTGGGACAGGAGAGGTTGGAAAGCATGGCTTTTAGAACTGTATATCATGGGAGATTACATTATTTGTAATTTCTATTTAAATTAAGCACTTCTCCATAGGAAGAATGAGAAGTGTCTTCTCAATAGATAAGTTTTAAATCGTGAAGGGAATCTTCTGTTTGGATGCATGTATGATATCTAATTCCTTTTGGATACTACTTGATAATTGGTGACAAAAGATGAAAGATGGGAGTAAATAGTTAAAGTGTAAGGTAAGGCTTCATTTAAGAAATAACTAATTTAAGCAGAAATTCTTGAGAATTTGTAGAACACTGGAGGATATATAGAGGACTCAAATGGAAAGTACTTTATATTGACAATTTTTAATATTATACAGCTATAAAGTCATCTTACTCTGATGCTCTGCAGGATTTTAATGAGTTTTATGTCACTTTCGATTTCTTCAGTATAATAGGATCAATTACAATGCCTCATTGTAGGGAAAATTATTTTGGTAGGCCTGCAGCATTTAAAAATCAGTGTTAATTATTTTATATGCATCAACTTAAAATGAAAAGCAACCTTTATTGTTAAGTGACAGCACGAGTATTGGCCATATTTCTTATAAAAGTGTCTATGTGACTTCATTTGAACTTTTGATTGTATTTGACTATTATTATTATAAATATATTGAAATTGCAACATTGAACACTGCAAGACTAAGAAGGAAAATTTATGGAAGTATGAAAATCACAGGATCGATAGACATGTTAATGATATGAAAATTATAAAAACGAAACAAAACCTCTTGATTTATTCAGTATCAAGTATAAGCACCATGCGCAGAAATACATACACCTACATGTCATGGCATTCTGTTAGTGAGGTTTTGTAATGATTGTTTGAGGAATATTTTGCCATGCTGAATTCACTTGGGCATGCAAACTCATCAAGGTCCATTGCCAGCAACTCTCTTTATAATTGCTGCCATACATTATGCCACCCCACACCATAATCCCGAGAGTAGGACCTATGTGATATTCCCTTGTGAAAGGCTCTTCATGGTGTTGCTCACATAATCACCATACCAATATCTGGCTATCAGTGCATCTATGACAAAAGCGGAGCTCATTGCTGAAGAGGCTAGACCTACATTCCAGCTTCCATTGCTTTACTGCTCTGCACCATGATAGCCTTTGCGAGTGGTGCCATTAGGTCAATGAAACACCTATAGCTGGACATCTGGCTCATAACCCAATGTTGTGCAAACTCCTTATGATATTTTTTTTAGTCACTGTTTGATGCATGCTATGTGACTTCTAATTTCACTTGCAGTACAGAATGGATCACTAAACGCCATTCTTCGAATCTAATGAGATCAAGTGGGAAACATCATGAATAGGCCTTCAGAAGGTAATGTCATACCTGTCCAACTCCTGATATTATGGTGTTGAGTGGAAAATGTACAGCAGCTGAACCCCCCTAGTCTTCATTCCAGGTACTCTAATAGCTCAGCGTTACATAGATTTGGTTGTGGAATCAATGATATGTCCATTTCTCCAAAATAGCATGGAGACATTTTTCAATACAACAACATCAGGTTGCATTTTGCTAACGCTACTGTGAGTAGCCTGCATACCATAAATATGATACCTGTAGCATCTCCGGACTTATCTCACATCGAACACAGCTAGGACATCATTCGTCGACAATATAAAGTTATTAGTTGTCTGAGGAATATTCTCCACGATGTATGCCTTTGGACACGCAAATCATCAAGATCCACTGCTGGCAAATGCCTTTGCAAAGGCCAACCAATGACATCCCAGGTATGCACAAATGGAAAAAAGTCTGAAGACTAAGTAGTCCATGACAGCAGATTTAGATTATCCATGTTGCTGAGAGAAGCAAGAGCATCATATAACCTTATATTATCATGTTGAAAATCGGCTTCAAGGACAGTATGGAGAAATTAGAGAAATTGCATTATTAGCCCATGTAAATGTAGCAGTGATCAGATGACAATCGAGGAACTGCTACTGCTGGCAGCACATCTTGTGTGAATAAGACACATAAGATATTGAACAATCATTCCAGCCCATACAGAGTTCTCATGGCCCCTAGTAAAAGAGTCTGTAAATTTTGTGCTAATTGACTTGTTATATCATTGATCAGTGCTTGATATCAGCTGCAATCTGCCTAGGTAGCTTGACTTTTAATTCACTTCTAAATACACAATAAGATCTATAAATGAAAATATTGATAATACGTTCTATATTTATTGTATGCTTTAGTGTATTTTTAGATGTTATCTAAACCTTGTGTTAATAATCGAACAATTAATTCATTACAAAACATAAATATATCATATTTGTAAGAATTTGTATTCTCATCATGAACGATGATCTATGTCATATTATGCCAAAGCCTTGGAACTTGCCCTCAGTTTAACATGTCCTTTTTCCATCTGCCATGTTAGACTTTTTAGCTGTTTGCATAGAGATGTAGAAGAAACTCGTTCAGTTGTGTCAAACAGGCACAACTCAGTGTCAGTGAAATAAAGAGAAAATCAGTGGATACATGCACAATTTCGAAAAAATAGAAAATTATTTCCTTAAAGTTCAGATTGGACTAACAAAGCCAGTGCCATAACTGTGACAACTCATGCCTTCTAAACTCACATCAGATGTGACCAATTTAATACATTTACATTCATTTTTACAATAGTGTCTTATGAAATAAAATGTTATGACAAATGTTTTAGTGTCGTGCTTTCCAGGAATACTAAGTTACAAGTGACTTAGACTCACTTTATCTTTTGTAGGGAATGTCTCCCAGTTTTGCAAGAACCCTTAATGACCAATTGCTTAAGAAAGCTATTCACTTAAGATGTCTTTTTTGTGAATGTACATTAGCCAAATTCTATCTCCTGCAAATTTTCTATAAAGAAGCATGCTTGGCTGAGCATGCATGTTTTTTAGATGGGGGAAAGGTTACTGATAGACTTTAACACTCTCAGCATGACAAAGGATAGAGCAAGTTTAAATCAAACTATGGCGGAATTGTGTTGTGCCTATGCAAAGATCAAAGCACGGCTGCAGTGTAAAGTTTATGGAGACATTTTTTAAATTAAATTCACGTACATGGGGCTCAAAAGAAGTGAACAGATTGTGCTCCTTTAAATGAGTGCTTTGAAACCAAGGTTAAATTTAAATACTAAATGTCTATATATTAAATGTAATAATCTACAGTATATACTCAGTGTGATAATAGATATTTGGATAGATAAATAGATAGATAATAGATATATTGATAGATAGATTATAGATCAATAGACAGATAGATATATGGATGGATAGATAGTTAATAGATATATGGATTGATATATGGAAATAAATATATTGATAGATAATAGCTATATGGATAGATAAATAGATAGATCGATAATAGATTGATAGATAGATATATGGATATATATGGATAGATAAATAGATTTATAGATAGATAGATAATAGTTAGATATATGGATATATAGATATATTGATAGATAGATAATAGATATATGGATAGATTGATAAATACACTGCTCAAAAAAATAAAGGGAACACTTAAACAATAGATTATAACTCCAAGTAAATCAAACTTCTGTGAAATCAAACTGTCCACTTAGGAAGCAACACTGATTGACAATCAATTTCACATGCTGTTGTGCAAATGGATTTGACAATAGATTTATTGGCAATTATCAAGAAACACTCAATAAAGGAGTGGTTCTGCAGGTGGGGACCACAGACCACATCTCAGTACCAATGCTTTCTGGCTGATGTTTTGGTCACTTTAGAATGTTGGTTGTGCTTTCACACTCATGGTAGCATGAGACGGACTCTACAACCCACAAAAGTTGCTCAGGTAGTGCAGCTCTTCCAGGATGGCACATCAATGCGAGCTGTGGCAAGAAGGTTTGCTGTGTCTGTCAGCGTAGTGTCCAGAGGCTGAAGGCACTACCAGGAGACAGGCCAGTACACCAGGAGACATGGAGGGGGCCGTAGGAGGGCAACAACCCAGCAGCAGGACCGCTACCTCCGCCTTTGTGCAAGGAGGAACAGGAGGAGCACTGCCAGAACCTTGCAAAATGATCTCAAGCAGGCCACAAATGTTCATGTCTCAGCACAAACAGTTAGAAACCAACTCCATGAGGGTGGAATGAGGGCCCAACGTCCACAGATGGGGGTCGTGCTCACAGCCCAACACCGTGCAGGACGCTTGGCATTTGCCAAAGAACACCAAGATTGGCAAAGTCGCCACTGGCGCCCTGTGCTCTTCACAGATGAAAGCAGGTTCACACTGAGCATGTGTGACAGACATGACAGAGTCTGGAGACGCCATGGAGAGCGATCTGCTGCCTGCAACATCCTTCAGCATGACCGGTTTGGCAGTGGGTCAGTAATGGTGTGGGGTGGCATTTCTTTGGAGGGCCGCACAGCCCTCCATGTGCTCGCCAGAGGTAGCCTGACTGCCATTAGGTACCAAGATGAGATCCTCTGACCCCTTGTGAGACCATATGCTGGTGCACTTGGCCCTGGGTTCCTCCTAATGCAGGACAATGCCAGACCTCTTGTGGCTGGTGTGTGTCAGCAGTTCCTGCAAGATGAAGGCATTGAAGCTATGGACTGGCCCGCCCGTTCCCCAGACCTGAATCCGATTGAGCACATCTGGGACATCATGTCTCGCTCCATCCACTAATGTCACGTTGCACCACAGACTGTCCAGGAGTTGGCGGATGCTTTACTTCAGGTCTGGGAGGAGATCCCACAGGAGACCATCCACAACCTCATCAGGAGCATGCCCAGGCGTTGTACGGAGGTCATACAGGCACGTGGAGGACACACACAATACTGAGCCTCATTTTGACTTGTTTTAAGGACATTAGATCAAAATTGGATCAGCCTGTAGTGAGTTTTTCCACTTTAATTTTGGGGGTGACTCCAAATCCAGGCCTCCATTGGTTAATAAATTTGATTTACATTGATGATTTTTGTGTGATTCTGTTGTCATCACATTCAACTTTGTACAGAACAAAGTATTCAATGAGAATATTTCATTCATTCAGATCTAGGATGTGTTATTTGAGTGTTCCCTTTATTTTTTTGTGCAGTATAGTTTAATAGATATATGGATAAATAGCTAGCTAGATAGATAGATAATAGATATAGGGATAGTTTTATTGATAGATATATAGATAGATAATAGATATATGAATAGATATATAGATAGATAGATAATAGATAGATTGATAGATAGATAGATAGATAGATAGATAGATAGATAGATAGATAGATAGTGAAGGAAATAACTATTTGATCCCTTGCTTTATACAATTTGATTTTCTTGATTCTTTTTGGGATATTCTATCTCTCAAAGTTAAAATTAACCTACCCTTAAAATTATAGAGTGTTCATGTCTTTGTCAGTGGGCAAACTTACAAAAACAGCAAGGGATCAATAATTATTTGCTTCACTGTATGGATAGCTAGATAGATAGCTAGAAAGCGAGATAGAGCTAGATAGATAGATAGATAGATAGATAGATAGATAGATAGATGAATAGTTAGATATATGGATAGATAATACATAGTAACATAGTAACATAGTTTTTAAGGTTGAAGGAAGACTAAGTCCATCTAGTTCAACCCATAGCCTAACATGTTGATCCAGAGGAAGACAAAAAAAAAAACTTGTGGCAAACACTTAGCTCCACATTGGGGAAAAGAATTCCTTCCTGACTCCATACGACTATCAGACTAGTTCCCTGGATCAACGCCCTCTCAAGGAATCTAGTATATATAACCTGTAATATTATACTTTTCAAGAAAGGCATCCATGCCCTTCTTAAATTTTAATAGTGAATCACTCATTACAACATCCTGCGGCAGAGAGTTCCATAGTCTCACTGCTCTTACAGTAAAGAATCCGCATCTGTGATTATGATTAAATCTTCTTTCCTCCAGACGTAGAAGATGCCCCCTCGTCCCTGTCTCTGGCCTCAGAGTAAAAAGATCAGTAGAAATATTTTTGTACTGTCCCCTCATATATTTGTACATAGTAATAAGATCACCCCTAAGCCTTCGTTTTTCCACAGTAAATAACCCCAAGTGTAATAACCTGTCTTGGTATTGCAGACCCCCCAGTCCTTTAATAACCTTGGTCGCTCTTCTCTGCACCCTCTCTAGTTCAGCTATTTTTTTCGTATACACCGGAGACCAGAACTGTACACACTATTCTAAGTGTGGTCGCACTAGTGACTTTTATAAAGGTAAAATTATGTTCTGCTCATGAGCATCTATGCCTCTTTTAATGCATCCCATTATTTTATTTGCCTTTTCAGCAGTTTCTTGACACTGGCCACTAAACGTGAGCTTGTCGTCCACCAATACACCCAGGTCTTTTTCAGTTACAGTTTTGCTCAGTGTTTTACAATTAAGCATATAATTATACATTTTATTTCCTCTGCCCAAGTGCATTACCTTACATTCATCCCCATTAAAGCTCATTTGCCATTTATCAGCCCAAGCTTCTAGTTTACATAGATCCTCCTGTAATATAAAATTGTCCTCCTCTATATTGATTGATTGTATTTTCCCCTGTCCCCATTGTTCTCATTTTATGTATCAACCTTTTGTGTGGAACCGTATCAAAAGCTTTTGAAAAGTCCATATACACAACATCCACTGCATTTCCTTGGTCCAGTCCAGAACTTACCTCCTCATAAAAGCTGATCAGATTAGTTTGACAGGAACGGTCTCTCGTAAACCCATGTTGATATTGGGTCATGAGGTTATTCTTCTTCAGATACTCTATTATAGCATCTCTTAGGAAACCCTCCAGGATTTTATCCACAGTAGAGGTTAAGCTTACTGGCCTATAATTTCCAAGTTCAGTTTTTGGCCCCTTTTTGAATATTGGCACCACATTTGCTATATGCTGGTACAGACCCTGTTATTATGGAATCTTTAAAGATTAAAAATAATGGTCTATCTATGACGTTACTTAATTCCTGCAGTACTCACGGGTGTTTCCCATCCGGGCCCGGGGATTTGTCAACTTTAGTGATTTTTAGATGCCGCCGTACTTCCTGCTGGGTTAAGCAAGTGACATTTAATGGAGAATTTTTGTTATCACTAATCATGTTTTCTGTCATGTGATTTTCTTGTGTAAATATGGTTGAAAAAAAATCATTTAGCAATTTGGCTTTTTCCTCATCCTCATCCACCATTTCACCCAGACTATTTTTAAGGGGGCCAACACTATCATTTTTTAGTTTTTTACTATTTATGTAGTTAAAGAATATTTTGGGATTATTTTTACTTTCTCTGGCAATGATTCTCTCTGTCTCAATATTTGCTGCCTTGATTTGGTTTTTACAGAATTTATTTAATTTTCTATATTTATTTAATGCCTCATCACTCACTACCTACTTGCTTTAGTTCTCTAAATGCTTTATTTTTGTCACTTATTGCGCCCCTCACAGCTCTATTTAGCCATAGTGGTTTCCTCCTATTTCTCGCATGTTTATTCCCATAGGGTATACAGTACAGACCAAAAGTTTGGACACACCTTCTCATTTAAAGATTTTTCTGTATTTTCATGAATTTGAAAATTGTACATTCACACTGAAGGCATCAAAACTATGAATTAACACATGTGGAATTATATACTTAACAAAAAAGTGACTACCTCTTGAAGCTCATCAAGAGAATGCCAAGAGTGTGCAAAGCAGTCATCAAAGCAAAAGGTGACTACTTTGAAGAACCTAGAATATAAGACATATTTTCAGTTGTTTCACACTTTTTTGTTAACTATATAATTCCACATGTGTTAATTCATAGTTTTGAAGCCTTCAGTGTGAATGTACAATTTTCATAGACATGAAAATACATAAAAATCTTTCAATGAGAAGGTGTGTCCAAACTTTTGGTCTGTACTGTATATTGTGCACAGCTCCCATTCAGGATGCTAATAAATGTCTCCCATTTGCTTTGTGTAGCTTTATGTCTCAGGATTTCTTCCCAGTTTATTGCACTAAGATCATCTCTCAACCGTTGGAAATTTGCCTTCTTGAAGTTTAGTGTCCTTGTAACCCCTCTACTACACATCTTATTAAAAGTTACATGAAAACGTATTATTTTGTGATCACTATTACCCAAGTGACCCCCAACTCGTATATTTGATATGCGGTCTGGCCTGTTGGTTAATATTAGGTCTAGCAGTGCCCCCCTTCTTGTTGGGTCCTGAACCAATTGTGAAAGGTAATTGTCTCTCATAGTTCTCAAAAACCTATTACCTTTGCTTGAACTACAGGTTTCTGTCCCCCAATGTATTTCAGGGTAATTGAAGTCCCCCATAATAATGACTTCTCCTTGAGTCGCTGCTTCATCTATTTGCTTTACGAGGATATTCTCCGCTGCTTCCATTATTTTTGGAGACTTATAACAAACCCCTATCAGTAATTTGTCATTTTTCCCCCCTCCCCTTATCTCCACCCACAGGGAGTCTACATTTTAATTTGATTCACATATTCTGCCGCAAGATGGGTTTTAAGGATGATTTTACATATAAACACCCCCCCCCCCTCGCTTGTTTGTATGGTCATTTCTGAACAGACTATAGCCCTGTAAATTAACTGCCCAGTCATGGCTCTCGTCCAGCCATGTCTCAGATATCCCCACCATGTCATAATTATTTTCCAACAAAATTAATTCTAATTCCTCCATTTTGTTGGTGAGGATTCTGGCATTAGTGTACATGCATTTTATGTTTCTCTCTGTACCTCTTTTCCTTCTTACTTTATTGACTCTTCTAACCCCACCCCCAATTTCTTTATTTGTGCCCAGGTCACTATCTGCACTATCTTCCCCACCTATAAAATGAATACCCTCCCCCCAATCCCTAGTTTAAACACTCCTCCAACTTTCTAGCCATTTTCTCCCCATTGAGGTGCAGCCAGTCCCTAGCGTAGAGTCTGTAGCCAACTGGGAAGTCGGCCCAGTTCTCCAGGAACCCAAATCCCTCCTTCCTACATCAGTTCTTGAGCCACTTATTTATCTCCCTAATCTCCCGTTGCCTCTCTGGTGTGGCACGTGGTACAGGTAGTATTTCCGAGAATACCACCTTGGAGGTCCTTGCTTTAAGCTTGCAGCCTAATTCCCTGAAATCATCTTTAAGGACCTTCCACCTACCTCTAACTTTGTTATTTGTGCCAATGTGCACCATGACCGCTGGTCTTCACCAGCCCCTCCCAGTAATCTGTTAACCCGATCAGCGATGTGCCGGACTCGAGGGCCAGGTAGGCAGCACACTGTTCGACGATCCCTGTCTTTGTGACAGATTGCCCTATCTGTTCCCCTAATAATTGAGTCCCCCACTACCAGCACCTGCCTGGCCTGCCCTGCTCTCCTATTTCACCCCTTACTGGAGCTGACACTCCTCTGGTTTTCAGGGGACTTGCCTTGCTGCAGCAGTGCTACCCCTGTACCGACACCCCCCTCATCTGCCAACTTTGCAAACTTATTGGACTATGCCAGATCAGGACTAGCCTCCCTGGCACTCTTCCCTCTACCCCACTTACTAATTGTCACCCAGCTAGCTGCCTCACTGTCCTGCAGCTCCCTACTACCACCCTCTCCCACATCTAGCCAAGTGAGCAGCTGCTCAGTGAGCAGCAGACTCCTTTCCATATTGTCAATAGATCTCAGTGTTGCCAGCTGCTCATTTAGATCCAGTACCTGGGCTTCCAAATGCACAACGTGCACACATCTCGCGCAGCAGTATGCAACCCCGACCGGCTGTTCAAGGATTGCATACATGTGGCAAAATGTACACTGGATAGCATTGTCAATAATGGAGCTCATTTCCTAATGGGGATTGCACTAGACAGAAATGTTAGGTAAAAAAGAAATGTAAAGAATTACTAAAACACAGACAGCAATTCAGTCCAAATTCCTCCCTTCCAAACTCCCTGAATCCAAGTCACTGAACAACAAGTCACACACTTACGCTCTGTTCACACTCAGCTCATTCACACTCAGCTTGTTCACATTCGCTAAGGAAAAAGATTTAGAGTTTTTTTTTTTTTTTTTCCCCTTTTGCAGCAATGCACCCTACAGCTCAATGCACTTCCAAAGGACTGGATGCCCCAACCAGCTGCCCCTTATAAACCCTTAATTATGACCCCTCACCCTCAATTAACCCCTTGTGAGTATAGCTACACCTCAGGATTTAAGTGTAATGTAGTTAACCCTAAAATACACAGGTAGTAAACTAAGAGACTGTAAAACTGTACTGAGAAAATTAGTTTTATTGGGCTTTTTAAAACCTAACGGGTAGAAAAGCACTCAGCAGGTCACAATTCAGCAACTCACAGCAATTCACACAGGTATTTTCTTCAGGATTCCCAAATACCTCTTCACTGAACAACAAGTCACACACTTCCGCTTGTACTTACGCTATGGTCACACTCAGCTCGTTCACACTCGCTAAGGAAAAAAATTTCAAGAGGTTTTTTTTCTTTCCCCTCTTGCAGCTCAATGCACTTCCGAAGGCAGATATATGGATAGCTAGATAAATATATAATAGATCAATAGATATATGGATAGCTAAATATATAGATAATAGATAGATAATTTATATACAGAGAGATATAAATATGTTATATATGTAATTTGTGCTTTGCGTGTGTACCTTACTGTTCATGTAATTTTTTAATAAATTAGTAAATTTCTGGGGAAAAAATGGCGTGGGGTTCTCTGTAATTTTATTAACTGGTAGAGGGAAAGTGGCCCGCTGGGGCGAATGTTTTTAGCCTGGGAAGGGAGTAATACCCATGGAGCTTCCCAGGCTACTAATATCAGCCCCCAGCTGTATATTTAGCTTTTACTGGCTATTAAAATGTGGGAACCCAAAAGAAAATTATGTGAGGTCCCCCTATTTTAACAGCTAGCAAAGGCTATGCAGACAGCTGGAGGCTGATATTAAAAGCCTAGCAAGGGACCATGAATATTGGCTCCCTCCGAGGCTAGAAACAGAAGCCCTCAGCCGCCCCAGAAATGACGCATCCATAGGATGCGCCAATTCTGGCACTTAGCCTTGCTCTGGCCACTGCCCTGTAGTGGTGGCAGTGGGGTTATAGGGTTGGGGTTGAGGTCAGCTTATAATGCCAGCTGACATCAAGCCCAGGTTAGTAATGGAGAGGCGTCTATAAGATGCCCTCATTACTAACCCCATAGTGGAAGTCAAATGTAAAATAAAAACACCCACGTGAATAAAATATTTTATTTGAAATAAACACAGACACCTTTAATGTTCTAAATTAAACAATACTTACTGTCACGCCCATTCCAGCTGAAGCCAATGTCACCTGCAATAAAGGTAAAATAATAAAGCAACCTCATCCTCATCCTGAGTTCAACTCATTGACGCAAGTGTGGGAAAATACTCACCGCGCATGTACTGACCTCATTTGCCAGCAACACACTGAGCATCAGTGTATTGCCAGGAAATGAACAGAGCGATCGCATTTTACAATGTGGCCGTTCTGTTCATGGGATCATCGTGGGATCCTCAATATTTGGACAGTGTCGGACAGGTGAGGATGAGATTGCTTTATTATTTTACCTTTATTACCTGTGATCATGGGCTTTTGGGATTAGCTTTAAGGTGAGTATATGGTGTTTTTTAATTTTTAATTTTTTGCAGGGGTAGAGAACATCAGGGACAAGGAGTAGGTGAGCATAATGTGTTTTATTTTTATTTTAATATTTTTTTTTATTAATTTGAACATTTTTTTTTTTACTTTCAGCAGAGCACTGGCGCCGGCGGATGGGAGACTACTGCTCCCATCCAGCGGCGCCTGTGCTCGCTGTTTCCTATGGCAGTAGGCGCCGGCTGATGGTGGTAGTATTACCACTAGCCGGCGCCTATGACCCGCGGTAAGCTTTTTACTCTGGGTCACTGTCACAGCTGTGGCATCATGCTGACACCTGTCAGCATGATGCCGCAGCGCTCTAACCACAGCAATGCTATTACCGCCAATCAGAGCCTGTGTTTCCTGCACTGTCACGCAAATGACAGCATGGGAAAACAGGTAAATTTGGCTCCTCCATTAACATGTTCGTGTTCGGGGTTTGGGTACTGTTCTGGTACCCGAACACGAACTTTTAATATACTGTTCGCCGCTCGGCTCAATTAGCCGAACCCGAACAGTAACGGGTTTGCCCATCACTAGTCAATAAAACACAGTGGACCTACACCAGCAAATGACATGGCTCCCCAAACCATCACTGATTGTGGAAACTTCACACTAGACCTCAAGCAGCTTGGATTGTGTGCCTCTCCACTCTTCCTCCAGACTCTGGGATCTTGATTTCTAAATGAAAATTGGAACTCTGGGACTTTGTGGAGTGTATCAATGACTGCCTTCTGGACATCTGTCAAGTCAGCAGTCGTCCCCATGATTGTGGAGCCTACTGAAACAGACTAAGGGACCTTTTTAAATGCTTAGGAAGCCTTTGCAGATGTTTTTTTGTTAATTATTCTAGTTTACTGAGATAATGACTTTTGTGTTTTCATTGGCTGTAAGCCATAATCATCAACATTAACAGAAATAAATACTTGAAATAGATTACTCTATTTGTAATGACTCTATATAATATATGAGTTTCACTTTTTGTATTGAAGAACTGAAATAAATTAACTTTTTGTTGATATTCTAATTTAGTGAGATGCACCTGTACATACTGCTATAAACGATTTATATGGATGGGGTGAGTCTTGGTTCATCCTTGACATTGATAATCATGTCTTACTAATTGAGAGTACTCTTTTGCTCAGACATCAAAGGTAAATAAACACCATTATAGTCCATAATATTTCATTTTAATTGTTTTTCGATGAAACACGAGCAGAGAAAACAGCCTCATGCATATTAGTAACATTTTTCATGTATTTTCTTTATATGACAGAAGAAAGAGAATTAGCATTAAGATGACATTGTTCTGAAATGCACACTATCCTAAGGGACCCTGTAAATAACAAGAGGCTTTTATATTGTGTGGTATTTCCATCATCACTATGACAACTGCTTCACAATACATTAAGAGTTAAGATGGGTGATAGAGAAATTCAAGTGTATTCCCAATCCACTTCAGCTATTATAAATATATGTAAATACCTACTGTATATGTGGTCAATGCAGTCCACCTTAAAATGATGTAAACCTACAAAGAATTAGGATTGTGGAAGCCAAATAATCAAAAAGGTAAATCTATATTTGACTAATAACACACATATTAGAAGGATATGAAAAAGGGCAGAAAGTAAAGCAGATCTATATCCCATTGAGACATCCAACACATGAACAGACACTAACAATTCTGTGATTAGTGTAGTCAAGCAAAAACAATGCTAATATAATAAACCTCTAAACCAAACACAATGACATCACAGATAAAGGACACTAAATCCAAAAGGTAAGTAATGTATTTATACCCAAGAAGAAATCATAATAAGGCTCATGTCGGCCAAGCGGCCTGTAAGAATTTATAAGATTCAGTGTCACCAGAATTGTCAGAAAGTAGTAAAGAAATAGCCAGGAAAGTACAGTCTGATTTGAACCTGCTTCGTGTTATAAAGAAACAATAATATACAATGAAGCATTGCAAAGCCAAAAATCAAGGGGAAAGGGAAAAACCTGAATGGAGACAGAAAGGAACACCCCAACGTACGTTTCATGTTTAGCATCTTCCAAGAGGAGGTGAGTTTAGGGTGACAGCAGTGACTTTTTGTATTGAGACTCATTAATGAGTGGCTGGGAGTTTGTAAATGGTGCTCCCACCAGCCGCGCCTTGACAGAAGCTTCAGGTTCTGCTTCCGACATTACCTCTATCCACCCAAAACAGACACATCAAGGTGTGTGCAGGGAGAAGTGAGGCACACCTCATGCACGTCACTGACAGCGTGGGGAAAATTCTCCTGCGCTTGTCGTGAGTGCAGGAGAATTCTCTCACGCTCACCGCAAGCGGAGGAGAATTCTCCCACGCTGTCAGTGACGTGCATGAGGTGAGCCGAGTTGATTGGACATGAACTCGGCTCATCTGGATGCCGTCACAGCCAGACACTGAGGAGCGCAAGCATGCCTGCACTTCTCAGTGTCTGTGGCATGGCAAGCTGGATGGCAGCTTTCGGCTGCGATCCAGCCTGTCATGTGAATGTAGCAGAGCTGGAGCCGTCCTGGGAACCATGGAAAGGTAAGGATGATGTTGGTTTATTATTTTACTTTTATTGTAGGAGATCGTTGGCTTCAGCTGGAATGGGCGTGATGGTAAGTATGGTTTAACTTAGAACAATAAAGAATTGTGTGTTTATTTCAATTAAAGGACTTTATTCTGGGTGTTTGTGTTTTTTCTTAACTTTGACTATGGGGTTAGTAATGGGGGTGTCTTATAGACGCCTCTCCATTACTAACCTGGGCTTGATGTCAGCTGGCATTATAAGCTGACATCAACCCCAGCCCTATTACCCCACTGCCACCGCTACAGGGCAGTGGGAAGAGCGAGGCTAAGTGCCAGAATTGGTGCATCCTATGGATGCGCCATTTCTGGGGAGGCTGACGGCTGGTGTTTATAGCCTGGGAGGGGGCCAATATTCATGGCACCCTTCCTGGGCTATTAATATCAGCCCCCAGTTGTCTGCCTAGCCTTTGCTAGCTATTAAAATAGGGGGACCCCACGTCATTTTTTTGGGGGTACCCCATTTTAATAGCTAGTAAAGGCTAGGTACTTAACTCTTGTAGTTCACCTCTCCAAGTGTCAGCAGATGTAGAAATAGATAAGAGCAGAGAAGGACCTGGATCCCTACTGTTCAGACACCTGCCCATGGAAGGCTGTATAAACAAAATGAACAGCACAAGAAAGGGAAGTCACACCCTATTTTTGTACAACATACAAAAACTCAGCCAAATCAAAAAAAATCTGTCCCTCCTTGACCTTCATATCTTGGTGGAATGGTTCACCTTGATCATTATCGACTGCACCAATGATTTCAAGGAGGTTAGCAAGATGGCTATGCAGAGAATGAACCTTGATGCTCATATTGCAACCAAGCATTTTGTAGCTCTCCAAGAGTTTCCGGACAATTTTGGTGTAATTTTTTTGAATCAACTAATGTTGGTATATAGCAATAGAGTATAACATAGGAAAATATTAAAATAAAATAAACAATTAACAATGCAAGAGAATTACAGAGTACGAGTAATGATTGATCAACTATATAATGCAGATGAGATAACAGTTGCAAAGGACTCACAAATCAGTATGGAAATTTAACTGTCCAAATATCCCATTTTTTTGAGAACTTAACCACGCAGTTATTAATAACAGCAAATCTATATTCATATGTCCTATGCAGATTCATTTTTTCAATTAAGTCTTTTAGTGTGGGAATGTCTGGCTTTTTCCAATAGAAAGCTAAATCATTATTAATGACTAAAAAATGTGTATTAGTATTGATCTCTCGGAGGGACTAAGGGTTTCTAATCCTAAAGAAAGTAAGGCAATTTGAGGAGGGATATCGAATGATCTGTTCAATAGGCTATTAACTAGTTTGGATGTCTGAGCCCATAATTTTTGGATTTTGGGGCAACTCCAGAAAAAATGCAGGATATTGCCCCTTTGACCACAATTTCTCCAATATAGGGGAGAGTTGCTTGAATTGATATGATGAAGCCTAGTAGGTGTATGTTTATGTTTGAGTAATGAAAGAAGTCTGAGGAAGATAAATTAAAATTATTTTTAATGGTTTTGAAAGGGATGATATTGGAGCCATCATGAAGGTCTTTTAGTTTTTTTAAACCTCTACTTTCCCAGAGATCTGGGGTTGAAGAATTGTATAAAGAGGCAATTAATGATAATGAGAAGTTTTTTAGGAATATGAATTTGTTATTGTTTGGGCACCTAGAATGGATCTGTTTTTGTTTTGCTAATTTTTTCCAGGCCCAAATAGCCGCATGAAAAATAGGGTGTGAAGGGTCTGGAGAGATTTTTTGGAAAAGATATTTGAATAGAAGTTCTCGGAGAGGGGAGTTATTATTCATTGATGTTTCAAGATCGATCCAAGCTGGTGTGTCCACAAGGTTAAACCAGTAGGCACTCTGTTTGATAAGATTGGCGAGGAAGTATTCTGTAATATTTGGTAGACCAAGTCCACCATTGGCTTTACTTTTGTAGAGGATATTAGTAGATATTCTGGCTCTTTTATTGTTCCATATGAATGAATTTATTTTGTTTTGAATTCTGAGGCTATACGTATGAGGAATTATTAGGGGGAGATTCCGGAAGATATAAAGAATTTTTGGGAATATAAACATTTTTTCAGTGAGTACCTTACCCCACCATGAGAGGTCATGATCTCCATATCTCAGGATCTGTCTAGAGAGGACATCAATAATAGATTCTAAATTGGTGGAGATAATAGAGTTGATATCCTTACATATAAAGATCCCCAGGTACGTTATATCTTTTTCCGCCCAGCTAAAAGACGTGTTCATTTTTAGAGTGATTTTAGTAGATTCACTTAAATTAAAGTGGAGTAGTTTTGACATCTCGTTGTTGATTTTAAAAATAGAGATTTGTGAGAATGTTTCCAAAATTGGAGAGACTTCCCTCACTGAGTTTATTGGATCTAGTAGGGTTAGCATGATGTCATCCACGAAAAGACTTATTTTAAATTGGCGAGCTGTGGTAGATATTCCTTTAATTTTGGGGTTTTCCCTAATTTTTTGGGCTAGTGGTTCCATGGCAATAACGAAAAGCAAGGGAGAGAGAGGGAATCCTTGTCTTGTACCGTTCGAAATGGGCATTGGATTGGATAACTGATTATTGACATATACTCTAGCATAAGGATTAGAATAAAGAGCCATAACTAAGGATAGAAAATGGTTGTTGAAGCCAAATTTAAGGAGTGATAGTTTTAGGTAATCCCAGTTTAACCTGTTGAAGGCATTTTCCGCATCTAATGCTAGTAGAGTTGCTGGTAGTTTTGAAGTGTTGATTAGCTTAATAACATTTATTAATCACCTTGTACCTTCAGTTGGTTGTCTTCCTCCCACAAATCCGATTTGGTCATCGTTAATTAACTGGGGGAGTATGTTAGTAAGACAATTTGCTAAAATTTTGGAGCATATTTTAATGTCTGAATTGATTAATGAAATGGGCCTGTAATTTTTGATGTCATCTATCTCTCCTTTTGATTTAGGAATTAGGATAATAGTTGCCTCTAGCATTTCTGCCAGGAAAGATCCCAGGGTAGAGGCTGAATTGAAAATTTTAGTCAAATGAGGGGATAGGTGTTGACTGAAAATTTTGTAGTATTCATTAATAAACTCATCTGGCCCCGGGGCCTTAAAAGATTTTAGTTGCTTGATTCTAATTTCTATTTCTACTGAAGTGAATGGTGTGTTTAAGGATTCCAGATCAAGTAAGTTTAGTCTTGGGAGGTTAATGGAGAAGAGGAATTTATTAATTACATCTGTGTCTGGTTGGGGGGATGATGGGGATAAATTAATATTATATAAATTCTTGTAATAATTGGCAAATTGATTTGCAATATCCCTGGGGTGATAATAGGTTGTACCATTTTCTGACTTAATTTTGTCGATTCTGTTGAAGATTCTTTTTTGTTTGATGCGACGAGCCATGAAACGGGTGGGTTTTGGTTGAATTTTTAATTTTTAATGACTGAGTCAAAAGATGTAAAAATCTTTGACTTCAGTTCCTGTCTTAGATTCAATAGCTCTCTCTGTATTGTTACTGATGGAGAAGGGAGATTGATTTGTTTTAGTTCTTTTTCTTTGATTAGGCTTTGGAGTTTGTTTATTTTTGCCCTATTTTCTTTCTTTTGTCTGGATGAAATTTGCATGATTATGCTTCTTAGAACGGCTTTATGCGCATTCCA
Source organism: Phyllobates terribilis (assembly GCF_046119375.1). Taxonomy (NCBI): domain Eukaryota; kingdom Metazoa; phylum Chordata; class Amphibia; order Anura; family Dendrobatidae; genus Phyllobates; species Phyllobates terribilis. Next base: position 301,576,860 of record NW_027362771.1, read on the forward strand.
ACTAATAAAAGGGTTAGTTAATTCCGGGTTGTTGTTTTCTTTAAAATAATTGATGATGGCTTCCTCAATCACAGCTTTGTGTTTTGGAGTATGAAGGAGGGATGAGTTAGGGTACCGTCTCGCATAACGACGCACTAGCGATCCTGACAACGATGTGACCTGGCCGGTATCGCTGGTGCGTCGCTAAGTGATCGCTGGTGAGCTGTCAAACAGGCAGGCTCACCAGCGATCAGGGAAGCAGCGACATCGTAGAAAGAATTTTTCCACGATGTCCTGCTCCTGGTTACCAGCCTGCTGCCGAAGCAGGAGCAGGCTGGTAACCATGATAAACAGCGGGTTACTAGGGGCACACGAGCACTTAGTAACCCGCTGTTTATCATGGTTACCACTCTGCTACGGTGAGCGGGAGGTTACTGCTAACCGTAGCAGAGTGGTAACCATGATAAACAGCGGGTTACTAAGTGCGCGTGTGCCCCTAGTAACCCACTGTTTATCATGGTTACCAGCCTGATCGCTGGTCCTGCTGGTCACACACAGCGATGTTTGCTGACCAGCAGGAGGGCAAGGACCAAAAAATGGTCCAGGACACTTTGCAGCGATCAGCGACCTCACAGCAGGGGCCTGATCACTGCAAAGTGTCACACATAGCGACATCGCTGGTGAGGTCGCTGTTGCGTCACCAAAACCGTGACTCAGCAGCGATCTCGCTAGCCATCTCGCTATGTGAGGCAGGGGCTTTATACTTCCATAAGAAGTTGTCTTTGAGGAGAGGGCTTAAAGAGATTTCTCCCATGACAGGGGCATGATCAGAGATGGATTTCTTGTTTATGGAGATTTTATTGAATTTGGTTAGTGAAAAGACATCTGCCAGAATTAAGTCTATCCTTGACGCAGATTGATGAACATCTGAAAAATGGGAGTATTCTCTAGAAGACGTGTTTAGACATCTGAAGACATCAAATAACTCTTTTTTGAACAGCCAGTTATTTAGCGTGGCGGAAAAGTGATGATTTGGAGAAGAGGAATCAAGATGCCCATCTGGAACTATATTAAAGTCCCCCAGCAAGATTAATTCACCCCTCCTGACATTTTCCACTTTATTCATTAGTTTATCCAAAAACGTATTTTTTTTTTATTTGGGACATAGACATTTATGATGGTGCACTCGTGATTCTTTAAATTGCATACAAGGATGTGAAACCTCCCTTGTGTGTCCTTGTACTCCTCTAGGAATTCGAAGGGAATGGAATTTTTAATAATTGTAGCTACACCTGCTTTTTTGCCTTCATTAACTGACTCGAATATATGTGGAAAGATTTTATGGTTACATTTTTGGTGTTTTCCTTTTGCAAATTTGGTTTCTTGGATACAAGCAATGTCCGCTTTAAAATTATTTAACTCTGTCCATAAGGTAAACCTTTTATTGGGGCTATTCAAACCCCTTACGTTATAGGATAAAATCTTGATGGACATGGTGAGTATTGGTTATTAAGAAATTTTACGAGTAATTTGGTTTAAGGGACTGATGAATCTTAGAATGGGATAAAAAGAATATGAGTGAGTCTCAAGAGAGTGTGTATAAAACAGATAAACTAGTTTGAATATTTGCTGTAATCACACTAAACAATGCAATACAATATAGCAAATGGTAACACAAGAAAATGTAATAAAATGAACTCAAGTAATTCTCTGAATCAAATCAAAGTCTTCCAGAAGGAACCTTCACGTCCAAGGTTCTCCTTCTCTTTTGGGGGAAAAGTTTGTGGATCAAGACCATGAAGGCCATCCGAAAAGAAGAATGGAATAATAAAGTCTTTCAAAGGACGTTATAGTAGTTATTGAAACTTTACAAAGTTGACCATATATGAACAAACCTTAAAACAGTTTAACAATTAACAATATAGCAATGAAATAAAAAACCTTACATAACACTTTGTAAAGATTAATGTTATAGACCATTAAGAAAGCCATGAATATAAGGCCTAGTTAGTTTTTCAACGTTTTGGATAGTTGGGTTCCCTATGGGGATTTACCTTTAGAGGGGAAATGAATTTGAGGCCCTCTCCTGGGGTGAATAAAGGGATTGTTTTACCTTTAAAAAACACCAGGAGCTTTAAAGGGAATCCCCACCTGTATTGGATTCCCATGCTCCTCAGAGAAGCTGTGATGTCTTTGAATAATCTCCTGGCTTCCATAGTTTCTTTTGAGAGGTCCGCGTATACTTTTAGATGAGAGTAAGGTTCCTCTTTTATGTAGTTTAATATTTTTTCTTTAGTGTTGAAGAAATGGATACGCATTAGCGTATCTCTGGGTGTATCTGAAGGGATTGATGCTGGGCGAAGCAAGAGGTGTATCCTGTCTATGTTAAGCTCAGTGTTGGTTAGTGAGGGGATGGATTTTTTAAATAGAGTTTTAACATATTCGGATAGGTTAAGGGGTGCTACGCTTTCTCGAATGCCTCTGATTTTTAAGTTGTTTCTGTGGCTTATGTCCTCTAAATCCGCAATTTTTGTTTTGAGTCTTTTGATTTCCATTTTTATATCTTGGTTTTCGGCGGTAAGTGTTTCAGTTTTTTCCTAGACTACACTAAGCCTTTTGGCGTTGTTCTCTAATTTCTGGCCAAAGGTAATGAGGGTGGACTGTATTGTTTCCACCTGTTTTTCAAAACCTATTTTCACGTTTTTGTCAATTGTTTTTGTGAGATTATTGAGATATGTCCCAATATCTTTAAACTCAGATACATGGGGATCAGTTAGGTTAAGCGCTACATAAGAATCTGTACCCCCACAAGGAGAGGATAGGTCTCTTTTGGAGCGTCTTCTCTCAGGGCTCTGATTGGGGGATGAATCCAAGAATTCATCTTCTGAGTCTTTTGAATTTAGTGTACTTTTATTGCCCCAATCTCCTGGTTCCTTTCTCTTGGCAGAGATGGAGTGGTCCATGTCTTCTTCACATTTTTTACCTAGTGGGGTATTAGAAGCGAACGCTGATTGCGTATTTCTCGGGATTTTCGGTGATGTTTCAATTTTGGTAGTTTTGCTATTTGAGAGGGGTATATTAGTTTTTTTGGAATCTGAAGTATCGTCCGCCCTTTTAAGAGGTGACCTAGATTTAACAGGGCTTATGAGGTTAGGTAAGTCCTCTGAATGGTTAGAGTATAAGTGGTAGTGCAAGGTTTTATCTTTTTGATTTTTAGTTTTGCAGGCAGAGTCAGATAACTTCTGTGACGCTGCAGAGGCATTCCTGTTTTTTGAAGCCATTTAGGATGCTAATTGTTAGATATCAGATTGTGATTAAAGTTGAATAAAGATTTGAAACCCTGAATACGGTACGGACCCGTAATGTATCTCGGTCGAACGTTAAGGGTAATAGAAGTGTGGTGTGAGAGCATACCCAATCAGGTGAAACAAATTATTACCTTAGAGAATTATACTGAGGAGTAGAGATGAGCGGTGTTCGAATCGAACTGTTCGCCAATCTCAAATTCGAGCTGTTTTGGGCAGTGTTCGAGCCGTTCGACGAACCCGAACGATTTGAAAAAAATCCGGCTGTTCGAGGTTATGTGCGATAAGTGTTCGTGCACCCAAATCGTAACTGGATTTTTTCACAGTAATGCTGATAATCAATGTTAATACACAGTTTGAGTGTACAGCGGGCGGGGGGAGGGGCATGGGATGGATCTCTGCAGAAACAATGAAGATCTCCATTTTTTTTTGTCTTTCTCGCATTTACAGTGGGGAGGTGCAGTCTGTCAGCCTATCAGCAGCGCACACACGGAGCGAAGTGCTTTTTTTCACACAAGCAAGGGCATGTGTCATTGGCTGTGTATGTCTCATGTCCTGCCCTATAAGACCCAGCCATTTTCCCCGTCGCCACCATTTTCTCACTGCTGCAACTGAGTGTTAGACGGCACTGCTGCTGCTGTTAGCGCTATATTGAGTAACTGAATTGCAAGCGAATTTTCTCTTAAATAGACAGAAAGGTTTAGGGAGTAGGGACTAGTTTGTAATTGCAGCCCTTTTGAGGGCTAGGTTACATCAGTTCCTATCACTTTTTGCCAGGCAGGTCTGTTTTAGTGCTGTGCAAGTGTTTTTCACAGCATTTGGCTAAATCTAGCTAAGCAAATCCTTTTGGGCCTCTTGCAGTGTGTGTTAGTCAGTGGAGTAGCCTATCTGTGTTGCAAGCTACACCACCTGTGTATGTAATACAAATTTTTTACTGCACCTAGCCAAGTAAAACCTTTTGGGCCTGTAGCAGTGTGTGGTACTCATTATATTAGGCCATCTATACCAAGCTCCACCAGCTTTGAAATTAATAATAATTTTTAGCTGCATCTAGCCCGGAAAATAATTTTGGGCTTAGTAGCAGTGTGTGGTACTCATTGTATTAGGCCATCTATACCAAGCGCCACCAGCTTTGAAATTAATAATAATCTTTAGCTGCATCTTGCTTGTAAAATAATTTTGGGCATATTAGCAGTGTGTGGTACTCATTGTATTAGGCCATCTATACCAAGCTCCACCAGCTTTGAAATTAATAATAATTTTTAGCTGCATCTTGCCTGTAAAATAATTTTGGACATATTAGCACTGTGTGGTACTCATTGTATTAGGCCATCTATACCAAGCTCCAGCAGCTTTGAAATTAATAATAATTTTTAGCTGTATCTTGCCTGTAAAATAATTTTCGGCATATTAGCAGTGTGTGGTACTCATTCTATTAGGCCATCTATACTAAGCTCCATCAGCTTTCAAATTACTAATAATTTTTAGCAGCATCTTGCCTGGAAAATAATTTTGGGCATAGTAGTAGTGTGTGGTACTCATTGTATTAGGCCATCGATACCAAGCTCCACCAGCTTTGAAATTAATAATAATTTTTAGCTGCATCTAGCCCGGAAAATAATTTTTCTTCCCAATAGTGGTAGCAATAGAAATATGGGGCACGCGCCTGGCTAACAAAAATATACGCTTCATAACAAAAAACACCAGCCTAGCGCACTGCATTATTAAGATGGCATCATCGTCTCTCCCAGTGCTAGGCCTACTACGCCGGCTAGCATTCCTGTGCCTAAAACACAATGTATAGGTATGCAATAGCCATGATGCTGAGGAGTCTAAAGCTGCTGCTAACGCTTTATCACAATTCAATTGGCAGATTTTCACAGAGCTCCTCCCCAACGCCCACCCATCGGGCAACAGTTGCCCACCCTCCCTATGGGATCTAGTGGCGAATAGTTGATGCCATTAATCAGAGTGTCAGTTGACCCGTTGACGTGGCAAGCATACGGTAAGGCATGGGAAGAGTGGACACGACTAGTAGCAGGCAGACGGGTTGACCAATGTGAACAAGCCAGATTACAAGTCACCATAGAATTTCTCCACCAGCTAATGATGAGGGGCATATCAGGGGCGTAAGCGCAGCGGTGTCTGACCAGAGTAGCATTTCACTTCAAACTACTGAATTGGGGAGATGTGACAAAGATTCATCATCAGACAATCCATAAAAGGGTGGAAAATGGGTCAGCCAAGTCAGGAGTGTAAACGTCCCGTCCCGTGTCACTAAAACTGATTTCTCACATCATATCCCTAACACCATTAACATGACACTCACAATTTGAAGCAACACTACTGTCTACTGCATTTGCGATCGCCTTCTTCGGGGCGCTATGCATAAGCGAATTAGTCCCTCAATCCAAAATTACCACCAGTGGAGGCTTATTACACCAGATCATAGTCATAGCCAATAATGAAATACGTCTACGCATACGCCAATCAAAAACGGTTCCAGCGGGAGGGGCACTTGGGTACTTCTACAACCCACAAACGGTACACTGAGTCAGGTAACAATAGTAAAAACATATATAACCATCAGATCACAAAGTAATTTCTTCCTATCACACATTGATGGAATGCCATTATCAAGATACCAGTTCCAAGCTATATTTAATAAATGCATAACATCGGCAGGGAACCACTCCAAAGATTATGGGACACACTCATTCCGCATAGGCGCGGCCACGGAAGCAGCAAGAGCAGGACTGTCACAAACGGAAGTTCAGAGGATAGGGAGATGGTGATCCACGTGTTTGGCGAGATACATAAGACCAGACTTGTTATCCTAACGTGGTTTGTTTCCTTTACAGGTGACGCAAAGCCAACAGTGTGGGTGATAGGTCACTCGTTTATATATTGGGCAGAAAAAAGGGCGAAAGTCCGCCCAGGCGGGCGGAAATTAGAGTTTCATAACACATATTTCAACTGGAGAGGTATTAGCGGCCTGCTATGGCCTCAGGTACTAATGGAGGTAATCAAGGTAGGGAGAGAGGCAAGAGGTCCGGTCATCTTAGTTATACAGGCCGGGGGAAATGACCTAGGTCATCACAAGAGCGCATAACTAATGGCAATAATGAAACTAGACACTGAGCGCTTCAGAGAATTTTTCACAAAACTAACTATAGTATGGTCAGAGATTGTGCCGATAGCGGTATGGCAAGGTGCGCGAGACATCACGGCTATCGAACGGACAAGGCGGGTAATAAATATTCGGATGGCAAAATTTAGAAGAGACAGAGGCGGTGTAGTGATACAACACTGACAACTGGAAGGAGATAAAGCAGGCCTCATACGGCCCGACAGTGTTCACTTAATGGATATTGGACTGGACATAGTCCTGTCAGGACTCCAGAACGGAGGGGAACAAGCGTTAAGAGTGATGGATGGGAGTCAGAGTCCTGCATACAAGTACGCAGGATCCTCTGTGGCCTGGAAATAGAAAGGACATGTTGTAGAGTTACACTTGTTGGCCAGCTTGCCGGTGTGGAGACCCAGGGCATGCTGCAACAAGCTGAATTATTTTAGAAATAAAATGCCTTTCTAATGGAATGAGTATAAAGAGTTAATAAAGCTGTGACCGATCCTCACCCATCCAGTTGTAAGAGTTACATTATTGTATTGTCAAGGAAAGGGGGGTGGTAGGGGGGCTGAGCGTCTGGGTTTGCTTGGGGGTCCCCACAGTCTGCCTAGGCTAGATGCATTTAAAAATTCTTATTAGATACACAGGCGGTGCAGCTTGCTTCGCTGCTGGGCTACTACGCCCAAAGAATTGCCTAGGCTAGATGCAGTTAAAAATTCTACGCTGACTAGCAGACACTGAAGCTTTGGAGCAGACCTATGAGTAAACAGCTCTTCAGACTCAACCATCTGTGTTACCACAAGCCATAGTGTATGTAGTTTCTTACAGTTAAAGGGGGGGGCGACGCAACCCACCTGGAATTGACAATGCCAATGTCACGTAAAACACAGCAAGGGGGCTCCAAAAAGAGTCTCCATTTTTTCCAAAAATTGTGGCACAGTCACCACTTAAGTGGCATCAATTGCACCAGAGTTGCTTAAAACGGTTGGTGAGGTGATTTTACCAAATCCTCAAGCTTTTAGTCTCCCCAGGATGACACAGGGGTAGAAAAGTCCTTGCGGATCCATGATTTGTTCATCTTTATGAACGTGAGTCTGTCTACATTCTCAGTGGACAGCCGCGTGCGCTTATCTGTCAGCACACCACCAGCAGCGCTGAACACACATTCAGAGAGAACGCTGGCAGCAGGGCATGACAAGATCTCCAAGGCGTGAGTGGCGAGCTCCGGACATTTTTCCAGATAGGAATCCCAAAATGAGCAAGGGTCCAGTGACACAGTCATGGCTTCGATGTTCACTTGGAGATACTCCTGTACCATCCTCTCTAGGCGTTGAATATGTGTCAGACTTCTTGTCTCCTGTGGCCTTGCAAAGGATGGTCTAAAAAAGTGGTGAAACGATTCCACAAAATTGCTGTTACCAGCAGATACTGTGTTACTGTTACGGTTTGAGTGATGAAGACTCGACAGTCCCACGGTTTGCAAGTTAGAACTGTGAGATTTACTACGTGCACCACTGGTGTTTTGTGGAAAAGCACATGTAAGATTCTGCAACAGCCTCTGCTGATACCCCTGCATGCGTGAATCCCTTTCGATGGCAGGAATTATTTCGGCAAATTTACTTTTGTACCAGGGATCTAAGAGTGTGGCAACCCAGTAGTCAGGATTACTTCAAATTCTGACAATCCAAGGGTCATGTTGCAGGTAGTGCAGCAAGAAGGCACTCATGTGTCTTGCGCATCCAGGAGGACCAAGTCCTTGTTGTGTTGGTAGCGAGGTAAGAATCATGCTTCCTTCCTCAGCCCTCTCCCCCCCAACCACACACAATAGAAATGTGATCAAGGTCTCCCTCATCTGATGAGTCATACATGCCCATCGCCAGTTTGTCCTCCACTTCTTCCTTAGCTCCTGAACCTTCCTCAACAGTTTGACTGCTACCATGTGCCCTGGTTAATCCCTCTCCCCCACCCTCCCATGCCTACCGCCTTGGTGCTGCCGACCATCTGGACCTTGGAGATGTTTTGCCTTCCGCATACGACTCCTCCTCTACTTCCTCCACCTCCTCTTGTCCCACCACCTGACTCTGAATTCTGTTTAAAGTGTGCTCCAGCATGTAAATCACCGGAATAGTCATGCTGATAATGGCATCGTCAGCACTAAACATCTTCGTCGCCATTTCAAAACTGTGCAGAAGGGTGTGTAGCGCCCCTGAGGGTTCAGTCACCACAGAGGTACTGCATCTCACCCAGAGGTGTGGTATCTCACCCTCAGGAAAGAAAGGAGTATGGCTCGGGACCCTAACACCTGCATCCAACACATACCCGCAGTTGGGGTAGGGCGAGATTGCTCCTAAGGGAGAGCACAGTCCCAGGTCCCTAGCTGGTGGGAGGGTCCTATGTAGTGGGTGTGGGTGGAGAAAACAGCTTAGGGGAGCACATGACAGGGAGAGTATAAATAGGAAGCCATCTTAGAAAGAGCAAGCCAGTCAGAGGAGGAGAAGTGACAGGAGCAGAGGCTCTGCATGAGCTCCGCTCCGGAAGCGGGCCTAGCCTGGGAGGCCCAGGACTGAAGGAGAGAAGAGAGGAGTGGGAGCAGGAAGGCTCCAGGAACCGAAGGGACCCTAGGGGTATGGGCCGTGCAGAAGGCCACCCGTACGCCCGCTGCTACCAGGAGGTAGAGGGGTCAGGCCAGATAAGGGGAACCGGTCCCTCAACTAGCAGAGAAACAGCAAGGCTCAACTAGAAACCAGAGGCTGCAGCATTTCATGTACTGCAGTCCAAAGTCCACACCAGTCTCACTAAGAAGGTAGCCACATAGGACCCAGGGGACGGAACACAAGTCGCCCGCCAAGGCCCGAGGATACCGGATAGAAGTGTCACTGGGTGTGAGGTGCAGGGAGAAGGCCAGAGAAAGGACATGCAGAAGGGCGTCCGGCTAAGTACTCCGGAGCTATCTGGGGGTGGACTGAGCCCCTCACTGAGTACGCACAGCACGACGGGGGAGATTGCTCTGGTACCTATAATCTGGACTGCAACAACTGTGAGTGAAGATCTTGGGACTGCATCACACGGACTCTGTGTTCATTACTAACTCCCTGCACTACAACCACCATCATCCACCCACACTGCCCTGAAGCTACACGATTCCTGTGGGGAGTAATAATACCATTGCTGCAAAACCACCAGCTTCAGAGGACTGTTCCGCAGAGGCGGCCCCATTGGCCACACTCCACAGGTGGCATAGTCAGACATTATAAAACCCATATATACAAATTACCCTTGGATTGACCGCCCTGGGTCACGGACTGGGTCACCGCCACAGTGACTACAACCCCCAGTGTCTACCGGCCCGGCTTCGGGTACCCCGCGGCCCAGGGAGAGCGTCAACTTCATAGGTCCCTGATCTGAGACCACTCCTGCAGCTTGATTTGCCATACCTATGGATCTCGTTGGCCCAGGCTATACGTCAGAATGTATTGCACCAGGGCTTGTCGGTGCTGCCACAGTCGCTGCAACATGAGCAGAGTTGAATTCCACCGGGTAGGCACATCGAATTTCAGCCGGTGAACTGGCAGGCCCAACGACTTCTGTAGAGATGTAAGACGTTGAGCTGCGGGATGCGAACGGCGGAAGTGAGCACACAGCGACCGTGCCCTCTGCAGAAGGCCATCTAGTCCAGGATAGTGGGCTAAAAATTGCTGGACAACCAGGTTCAACACGTGAGCCATACTAGGCACGTGTGTGACATTGCCCCGGTGAAGGGCCGCACCCAGGTTTGCAGCATTGTCGCACACGGCCTTCCCTGGTTGCAGGTCCAGTGGAGACAACCATTGATGAAACTGGGTCTCCAGAGCTGACCATAACTCCTCAGCTGTGTGACTCACATTTCCCAGACATTTCAAAGTAAACACCACCTGATGCCATTGAGCCCTGCTGCCAGCATAGTAAGGAGGTGTGCAGGATTCCTTCTACGCAGTTAGAAATCGGGTGGCATTACCAGACAGGCTTTGGGTGCAGGTGGAGGACCGAGAGGAGGTTGAGGAGGCAGAAGCAGTGGAGGAACTTCTAGATAAAGAGGATTGACGTACAACTCGTGGGGATGGCAAGACTTGGACAGCAGCCCCTTGTCCTGCTGTCACCATAGTTACCCAGTGCCCAGTCAGCGACATGTAACGCCCCTGTCCATGCCTACTCGTCCAAGTGTCTGTGGTGAAATGCACCATGTCACACACAGAATTTCTCAAAGAAGCGGTGATGTTGTGTGCAACATGCTGGTGGAGCGCAGGCACACCTTTCTTTGAGAAGTAGTGCCGACTGGGCATCTGGTACTGGGGCACTGCAATGGACATAAGGTCTCGAAAATCCTCTGTGTCCACCAGGCGGAAAGGCAGCATTTCTGTAGCCAACAGCTTGCAGATGGTGAAATTCAACCTCTTAGCTTTCTCATGGCTAGGAGGAAATGGTCTTTTACTTGTCCACATCTGAGGGACCGAGGGCTGGCTGTTCTGCTTAGTCGGGGTTGAGTACTTTGTCCCCAGCAAACTGCCGGTCTGTGAGGAAGATGCAGGCGGAAAAGTTAGGTTGCCTTGATCCAAAGGTGGTGCTCTCGATGTCGGAGAGCGCTCAACACCAGCTGGTGTTTCCACTTCCAAATGAAATGATGACCTGCCAATCACACTGGCTGTTGCGGGTAAAGAGGTGGCAGGTCTGCGTCCAAAAACATGTTTGACTGCTGTCCCCCCAGTTACAGAGGATGAAGAGGCCGCGGATGCACAAGATGGGGCAGACGGTGGTTGGCCCGGCCCGCTAGGCCGCATTGTAGCACAGTGAGCTTCCCACTGCAACTTATGCTTCATATCCATGTGACAGTTCATGCATGAAGTACTCAAACTATGGATTTTTGGCCTCTACTTAGCTTTTGGTGACAAATATTACAGATAACACGAGTTGGGTCATCCTTATCGATCTGAAAAATTGCCCAGGCTATGCAAGGCTTAGAGCCCATGCGACCTGAAGAGCCACCACGACTTGTGGTCAGAGGCAGAGTTGTGGTTGAGGATGCAGTTGTTGACCTGCTTCCAGTACTCCGTCTCTGTCCAGGAAGGCGCAACCTAACCTCGTCGTCAATAGCATCTGTGACGCCCAGCTGCGCTTGGTATCACAGATCCTAGAAGAGTGCATTGATGGAATCCTCCACAAGAGGCCCCCATAAACATTCACACATCTCCACCTTCCACCTCAGACCAGCAGAGGGAGCCCGTTAGGATATAAATATGGAAGGTGGAGCTAGGCAATTCAGTTCCTTTGAAGAGTTCCTGCAGTAGAGAAGCCTAAGAGAGGTCAGTCTGCAGTGGAGCTCAGTCTAGTCTACAGAACTCAGTTAATAGTTCAGCAGTGGAGCACGAGGCTCCTGCTAGCTAGATTCAGGGAGCCCAGTTAGAGCTTAAGGTGTGCCGGCGCCATAAGATCGGTGAAGCGCGGCAAGCTGCCGTTAGTGTGTATAGCCTAGTGAGGGCCCGAGTAGGCCAAAATCAAGTGGAGAGTTAGTACATAGGTGGCAGAGGAGCTTAACCAGCTCACCCCGAAGCATTTACCGGACACCGGATCCCAGCTTACCGGGATCTCTATGACCCAGTAAGGCATAACCGGAATCCATGGAGAACTACAAGTCCCAGGATCGCTAAGCTGCTGATACGTAACAGAGCCAGGAGACGCTTAGGCCCTGCATACTGGGAGCGTGAACTCCAAGACAATGCCCTACCACAAGGTCAGCCAGCTGACCTTGGATGGTTTCTGCTTCAATTGTTTTGCATGAGGACAGAATACCCTCCCAGAGCTGCTGCTTAGATGTGAACTGCCTCCCGCCATCATAGAGACTCCTTTTGATGACGCTCCAGAGGTTCTCAATGGGGTTGAGGTCAGGGGAGCATGGGTGCCACACCATAAGTTTGTCCCCTTTTATGCCCATAGCAGCCAGAGATGCAGATGTGTTATGTGCAGCATGAGACGGGGCATTATCATGCATGAAAATGATCTTGCTGCGGAATGCACGGTTCTTCTTCTTGAACCATGGAAGGAAGTGCTGTTTGAGAAACTCAACATACATTATGGAGTTCATCTTTACCCCTTCAGGGATCCTAAAAGGGCCAACAATCTCTCTCCCCATGATTCCAGCCCAAAACATTACTCCACCTCCTCCTTGTTACCGCCGTAGCCGTGTTTGCATGGGGTGTCCATCAACCAGCCATCCTCCACTCCATCCATCTGGACCATTGAGATCATTTCATGCATGATAATGCCCTGTCTCATGCTGCACATAACACATCTGCATCTCTGGCTGCTATGGGCATAAAAGGGGACAAACTTATGGTGTGGCCCCCATGCTCCCCTGACTTCAACCCCATTGAGAACCTCTGGAGCATCATCAAAAGGAGTGTCTATGATGGTGGGAGGCAGTTCACATCTAAGCAACAGCTCTGGGAGGGTATTCTATCCTCATGCAAAACAATTAAAGCAGAAACCATCCAAAACCTGACAAATTCAATGGACGAGAGAGTTCAGAAGCTCCTTTCGAACAAGGAGTCCTATGTGCAAATGTAACATCACCTAGAATAAAGTTTTGAGTTGAAAACTGTTTGATTTCAGATTGTAATAACCTGCTAATGCTTAGAATTTCAAATGAAAAGGTTGAAAACTCTGCTGTGCATAATAATTTGGAACATGCATTTTGAGTGCAGTTTGAGTTTTTATTTTTTTAAAAATATACTGTTATCATAGGCAGTTTGTACAAAAACCTTTCAATTGTACTCTAATAGTTATTTGACTGGAAAATTACAATGACTGCAATTCATATAGGTAATTTGGGAAAATCTGAGAAAATATTATTTGCATAATAATTTGGAACACAGTGTTGTTACTAATGAGGAATTAAATCCTCTTTAATGCCGTTCTCTGGCTTTAGATGACGGTGAAAATAACCTTATCTGTGTACAGATTTAAAGATCTCTATACACTTCTTTAAATAACTAGAACCTTCAATCTGATGAAATCTTGTAAGTTCTAAAATTAACTCTTTGGATTTGGGAATATACCCCAATGTAAAAAAGTTTGAGACGTTGAGCTGTACTGTAGCTTGACTTAAGGCTAAGTGCCCACGTAGCGTTTTTCAAGCAGATATGCTGCGGAATTTCTGCAGCATAAATGCTTGGGAAACGCTTGGTAATCCGCCCCCCATGGTCCCCAATGACAAGCCGTACTTTCAATGCCCATGCTGCATTTTTTTCCGCAGCGTTTATGCTGCGCTCAAAAATCCGCAGCATATCCATTAATTTTGCGGAAGCGCGGCGTAATCGCCGCCATTGACTTGCATTGAGACGCATATAATCCGTGTCAGTACATTTGTACTCACGGATTATATGCGTTTCAATGTGCGGATGGTACCCAAATCTGGAGGAGAGAAGACTCTCATCCAGACCTGGGTACCATAGAAACTGTAAAAAAAAAGAATTTAAAATAAAAATAAAGTTTATACTCATCTTCCGATGTCTTCCCGGTGTTTTGTCTGCTCCCTCCGGTGTCTTGCAATGTTCGCGTAGATGTGAAGGACCTGCCATGACGTCACTGAGTCATGTGACCCATCACATGGCTCAATGACGTCACTGCAGGTCCTTCACACCGCCGCAAGCAGTGCAAGACACCGGACGGAGCAGACAAAACACCGGAAAGACATCGGAAGGTGAGTATAAACTTTATTTTTTTTATTTTTCACCATTCTTATTCTTTATTTTAACTAACTTGGTCACACTACTATAAATCCATGCCGGTTGCATGGATTTATATAGTGTGAACAAGTTGTCAAGCACTTTTCCAAGTGATGCTAAAATCGCTTGGAAAAGCGCTTGATAACCCGCATGCAGAAATGCATGCAAAGACGCTTTAAAACGCTTGTACCTGGCGGGAAAACCGCATGTAAAATCCGCATGCGTTTTTCCTGCCAGGGAGAAGCGTAAAAAATATGCTTCATTTCCACTACGTGGGCACTTAGCCTAACAGTTTCTTGGTTGTGTCACTTTATTTGGATGAGTTAGGCTTAAAAACTGTAGTAGTCAGCTTTATTTGAGAAGCAATTCAAATTTCCCGCGGTCCCCGCACTATCCCTGCACCGCCGGAGACCGGGTTTCACACTGCGCAGGCGGAGTGTGACTGATGTACGCAAGCTCTCCGGCTCTGACTGATCTCGGCTACTCAGGCAGGGACAAGGACACAGACACAGGTATGCGACTGCACGCAAGATCCCCCACTTCCCGTCGGGACGTCAGCTGCAGGGATTCTTGTTTCCCCTCACAGCCGCAGACAGTAGAGTACTGCTCTTACAGCCGCCGGCAGTTGAATCCTGCGCTGCAGACGCAGGAGGAGGGAGATCGCGGCCCTGCCGGCAAGACACGGCCAGATCTTGGTTGTGCGACCCCAAGGGTGCTAGGTGAGGATCAGGGAGCCTTTGGGTGGAGGGACTGACCTTTGTGGATCGGTGTAGTTCCACTCCTAAGCCTCTTCTTCTTTCTCCTGTCGATGAGACAGGTTGGACCACAGGTCCGTGGGTTCTTTTTTATAGTTGGGGAGCCTGTCAGGATGTTGTGGGAGTTTTGAGCTGGTCCAGGTCCGGATTCCGCGGGTGGATGGATCGGGGGTGCACAGGTCACAGTATACAGGTCACTGTATACATAGAGAGATGCAAGCCTGGTTAGTTCACTGGTAGGTTGAGTTTGTTAAATTAAAGTTTTCCTTCCTTTACAGGGCTTTCTGTAGTTAGCTGTTGTATCCGGCTTGCTTCAGAGCCGCTGACAGCAGGATCATGCGCTGCAGCCGCAGGAGGAGGGAAGACGAGTCCCCGCCGGCAAGTCGCTTCTGGGACCTGGTTGTGCCATCCCACAGACAAAAGGTAAGGATCCAGGAACACTTAGGTGGGAAGTCTGACCTTTGTGGGTGCCTGTGGGTCCACGCCTGATCCTCTTCTCCCATGCTTTAGCCGCTGTAAAGGAAATATGGGTCTGCGCTACACCTCGGATGTGGTGGGTCAGATGGTCCGCAGGTCCGCGGGTCCACGGCTTTTCTTTAGGAGGCTGTGGTGATTTTTAAGCCGGTCCAGGTCCAGTTATCAGAGGTTTTGGTCCGGAGGCACAGGATCACTATGTACGCAGTGAGATGCAGGCCTGCGTCGCAGCTCCCAGAGCAGGGGAGAGCCCCAGGCTGCAGCTCCGGCACCCCGCCGACTTTCACATGGTATAACTCCTGATTTGCTCGATCAAACTTTTCTTTTTTGATCTCAGAATGTTCCAGATTTTATAAGAAACACGTCCTTGGTATTTTTGGATGGATAAATCTTCTTTAGTAGCTTAGATTGTAGATTTAAAGCATAGCGTACACGGAGCCCTGGACTTTTGCTTCCTACATATCCTGAGCCAAGGCCACACCCCCCCTACTCGTGTATTTCCAAGAAAGTCCTTGACAAGGTCTTTGAATGATAACCAAGCATTATTTTGGAGTTCTGACATTGAAAATGTCTATGAAATGTTCATCTTTCATGAGCTGCCGAATCTGTGGGCCATCAAACACACCGGCCTTTACTTTTTCAAATCAAAGGCTTAGAAATGCCAATGAAAGGTACTTGATACAGTCTCCTTCAGTTGGCAAAGCATTAACAAATTGCTTTATAAGATCCAGTTTAATGTGTAGACATGGGAATCTGCCAACAAGTGGTTCACATAGAATATTTGGATCACCAGGTTTCAGGTCAAGTCTTGGAGGCCAATTTCTCTCCACCCAATGCTTCTCACAAGCTCTGCTGTCCCACATGCACAGAAAACAAGGATACTTGGTGTATCCACGTTGCTGACCAAGAATTAAGCATACCATTTTAACGTCAACACAGATGATCCAATTGTGTTTACAATATTACAACAACTCAATGACTTTATTTATGTCTCTGTATTCTTTACAAAGAGAAACTGAATAGCCAATTGGGACTGCACCAAATAAATTGTCATTGTGGAGGAGGACACACTTTAAGCTCAGCTTTGAGTTATCGATGAACAGGCGCCATTCATTAGAGTTATAGTTTGGAATTCCCAAATCCTCAATTAAACCATGTATGTTATGGCAATATACAAAGCCACTGTCATTTCTAAAGTTTTGCAGAAATGTACTTTCTCTGGATCAAAATTAGGATACCTTTGCTCATTTTTCAAGCGTTTCTAATGCAATCTTGATGCCAGGAGTTCTGAAGCCTTTTTTGATAGTACCAAGTGTCATGCCAAATCGTTCAACTCATGATGGTAAAATTCCTTACGAACTGAGACATCTACAGTTTTCAAAATCTTCATCATTGCTGTCGCTTTATTCTTCCCCATAATGCTGTGCTTGGAAAAAGGGTAGTTCAAGGAAAACTGGCACTGGGATTTCAGCTGAGTGAGGCACTGGACGTATAGCTGATGGTAAATTAGGATACTCAATTTTATTTTTCTTGTTATGTCCTGAATTTTTAGTTTTACAAAACTAACAGTCATTGGAATGATCTCTTAGCTCTCTCCAAACTATAGGTATACTAAATGGCATATCACATGTTCTCTTCCTCTACATTTGTAAACTTTCGACACAATGCTTGCACACCTTGTGAGGGGCCCAAGACTTATTTTGATCACCCAGTTTTACTTTGAAATATGAAAAATATGTTGCTTGACAAATGTGATGTTGTTTGTCCTTTGACTGGGAATGGTGAAACTGGAATGGTGAAACAGTATAACAAAAGCAATCAGGATTGTTTAGGCACTTACAACGGGAAATAGCATAGGTACACATGATCTGAAAGAAAGGAAATATGTGTTTAAAAAAAAAAGAAAATTCTGCTAACTCCTTGTATACAGACTTTCAGAGTACGTTTCACAATATAGAGCGGCACACAACCTCTCGCCACACTGTCTCTTATGTAACTCAGTAGCCTAGACAAATAATAAACTGTTGCTGGTCATCAAGGTCATCCTCCACCCCTCCCCACTTGTAGGTAGTTCGCTCTCAGCCAATAGGAGAACACTAGTGCTACCCTCGATCTTGCCTAGAGTAATCGCATTAAGATAAGCTATAGAGAAAAAAACTGATGTGATAGAAGAAAACTAACCGGAATTTTGAAATAAGCATGCCTATTTTAGTATGAATCAGCAAAAAAATCTAACTCAACGAAAATTATGTTCAAAATTGTTCGCAGAAAATAGAATCCTATTTTCTTAAAATAAAAGTACTATATCAAGCCATACTTATTACTAAATGGGCAGATTGAAAGACCAATTACAAACTTTTCCAGGCATAAGCATAAAAATGTTGAAGATTAATCATTTATTGCTTCTGATAATTTGGCACATCGCTTTTGATTTATTATGTAGATACCTGATACATCTCATACAGTTAGATTAAGGTGTGTTGGTATTTCTCAGTCCATGTCAAAGATTGTGTTATGATGCATTTAAAAAAAAAAATCAGACACTCCGACTATGCTTCATCGCAGACAGCAATAAATCCTCCACTTTTGGCTTTCAAATGGTAAAAGATAGAAAAGCTGGCATGAAGTATAGCTCAGCATGTTTTATGACCCACTCTGACTAGCAAACTATTTGTACTGTAGAAAGCCTGAAATGGCATTATTCAGTGGATGTAGTCATTGTAAATCTAATACATAATAAAGCTCAATAATAGCCCAAGGAGAGAGTGTGAGTTGTGATCTCACCCTTCAATGACTTTCCACATCCTTTAAACGTTATTTTCATACATATTTTATCAGTGAAATATGTGGAGATGAGCATATCTATAATGCCAAATAATGAAACCTCAAGACAAAGACAATTGTTAAAATGCTCTTTGCCAGCTAAAAACACTTTTCATTTCTTCTGAGTATGTGCTTCATAGTACAGCTTGTACTGATATTTTATACATATCATTATGTTTAGCAAGTAAGTTAATAAATACAATGTAGTGTGAAATAAGTCTTAAAATATTCATATCTAATAATAATCTTGCGACAATCTTACGGTTCATTCACCCTTTCTTATAGAGTGTGTTTAGAACAACAAAAGAAAATAAATATATTGCAGACCTAGCCTCAGAATTATAATAAACATTCACGTCCATTTGAATTACATCATAAATTTCTATTTAATCATTACACATAAAGCAATAATATGCAAAGCTAACACTAACACCTTAAATCTCCACAGCAAATAATCACATCCACTGTAAATATTAGATTAGATTTTCTGACACCTGAGCCCAGTTTTTTTCCACGATTTGATACCAAGTAAGAACATCAGACCAGTCTTCTTAGGGATATATATATAACTAGTTGTAAATTTTTAAGTAGGAATACTCTAGGAAAAATGTTTATACTGTGTAATGTAATTGTGCTGAAGGGGTTATAAATTATGTCTCTCTTTTATCGTGTCTGTCACATATCATGTCCTCAGGTTCTCAAATAGGCAATCAACACTGTACATTAATTATTATATTATTTTGCCTTTCTATTTCTTTAGAACTTTTTATGTTCTATTAAATGCACCAATTTTTCTTTTTTTAATATTTGGATAAAAGTGGAATACTGGGGCTACACAGCAACTTTGACTGTGACACTTGTCATGTAAGTTTGCTAGGTGTCGCCTCTACAACACAGTGACCCCATGTCGGTGAGACCATGACAAGCATGTCACAAAAAGTTCTACAATATCATATTTTTTGTGACTTGCTTGTTATAGTACCCTTGGGGTCACAATATGACAATATGACCCCTTTCAATGTAGCAGTGACGCCTTGAGAACTTGGTAGTGCAACAGGTGTCGTAGGCAAAGTCGCCATGTAGCCAAAACCTTAATAGTTAGTAAGAATCTGATGTGGGATTACTAATCATCCAGCCTCACTATGTTGGAATTGTGAAGAGTTAACCCAAAGACCATTTAAAGGGGATAAAGAAAGACGGTCACCAAGTCCTCTTAATTGTTATGAGTGTTGTGGTGTTAACCAGCACCATAAGAGGACATGCAGACAAGCGTAGTTTTGGTCCGTCAAAACATCGGATCGCACTCAGACCAAAGTTATTTAATGAAGCCGTGCACATGTCCAATTTTTTCCTTGGACTGAGTGGTCCAAGGCAAAAATATCGCAGCATGCATCATTTGTCTCCAATTATCTGATCGCATTCGGCCATTCAAGTTTATGAGTCCGTGAACAAATTGGGCCCAACTCAGATAACATCTGAGGGCAGTCCAATTTTCACAGACTGAGAGAATGGAGATGATGGAGATTTTTTTTTAAATTGTCCACATCTGAGAAAAACAAATCCGACTCTGATCATACTGTGCTCAAATTCTGATCAGAGTCTGATTAGCACAATCGAACCGTTTTTCTTGGATGGAGAACATATGGTCGTGTGACCCTCGCCTTAGGAAGAATCATTTTAATGTCTTCTACAGAAAACTCTCATCTTTTTGTAATGATTTAATCAATCTTCGATTAGCTGATCAAAATTATCCATTTAAGTTAATGTGTTAATGTGTCAGTGAAAAAATAGACATTACATGAATACTATCCATAATGCGGTTTTTACTATTTAAGAGAAGTTTGGAAACTTTTCTTTTTGTATACAAGAAATATGAATGCCACTATGTTAGTAAAAACTGACAATAGATGAAACAAGGAGTGAACATTGGATAAAAACACATCAAAATTATTTCATTTTTCTCATATGCAAAAAAAAATGTCAATAAGCCCTTAACATTTTGATTCCCACGAGATACGTAGCTTCAGTCATCTTTGACAGACATTTAATGGGGCTTTCCCACATAGAAAGTTAATTTTAATCAACATTTTAATCAATAGAACTTTGAATAATAAGTTCCCCAATTGGATGTTTTTAAAAAATGTTCCTGTGCTGACATAATCTTATAAATGTGCCCCTGCTGTGTACTGTCTAATAGCTGTGCCTGACCATGCAGGAACATGGTCTTATCATACCACAACTCCTGGCCAGGGGAGAACGCAAAAGAGTATACAGACATTACAGCAGGGGATCACAGATGATTCTCTCTGTGAGGCAAAACATTTCACTGCCTGTTTGTAAGCAATGTTTTACATGAAAAAATCAGCTGCAATCCCATGCTGTAAAGACGGTATCCTCTCTCATTTGTGTCCTCCACTGCCCAGGAGATGTGGTATGATCAGATCATGTTCCTGTATTGTCAGACACACCCATTACACAGTACACAGCAGGGGCACATTTATAAGATTATCTGAGCACAGGAGCAATTTTTAAACACATCCAATTGTGGAACTTATTATTATTCTAAGATCTATTTATTAAAATGGACTTTGTTCGTGGGACAACCCCTTTAAAGTGCTCATATATTGTATATTAAAGTTGGCTATACCCAGCAAAAAAGAATCAGTTATTTTGAATATAAACAGACCAAGATCTATGATTCCTTATCCATCCAGGAGGTCGCTGACAAGTGTAAGTAAGTGCTATGACTTTTGCATGCTATACAGGAAGGAGTGTAAATGGATGATACATATTTTATCCTCTATATGGAAATAAAACCATGTTTGAATTTGAAGCATGTGAATGTGACATTTATACCACTTGTGATCCTTGACTTCTCTAATTACTGTTATTTACACATTTTTTCTAGTGCCATTTATACTCTAAGTGATTATTATCCAGCAGTATCCAGGTCAAATTTTCTTATAACCAGGTGTTGTCTTTGGTTTAAGTTATAAGTTGTCTTTTTCCCTTTAGCATATAGTGGTTGAGGTCCATTTGGTTTTCATACCCCCAAAAGATTGTGTGAATTTATTTATCTACACATACAAATGTGTCCACCTTTACATTTTCTTGAATTTAGTTATGGACTTCAGCAACACGAAAGACAGATGAAAAGTCACATCAGAATTACTGGGCGGTCACACATAGACACATACAGTGGTTTGCAAAAGTATTCACCTTCTTGGCTTTTTACCTATTTTTTTATATTCAAATTTTTTTTATTAAATTTTCATGTAGAATGAAAGAAAAAAAAAATATATAGATTTCATACAAACAGTACATATGTAGTGAAATAGAGGTACACAAGTAAAGAAGGTGAATACCGTCGTAAACCTGAAATTTGGATGGTGATATGATTCATAGCTTTAGATACGTAAGCTATATCTTATAGGGGCATTTTATAGACGGGTAACTTGGTTGATTCGTTCATAACATAAGTTGCCAAGGTATACAAAGATAACTATTTACATATTTGGAAGTACACAGAAATGTTTCAGGAAAACAAGGGGGAAGGGAAAATCGGATGGTGATATTAAGACACGATATGCCCGCTATGACTATCCTGTAAGTTAGATACAATTAGATGAATGAGGATGATGAGTCGAGTTAGATTGATAAGACTAATATACGCTAAGGTCTCTACGGTGAATGTTTTGGAATCATAATAGAGTTCCAATCCTCCCATTTTCTGAAGTATTTTTTTAAAAGATTGCTTCTAAGGGTGTATGTATATTCATACGTGTTGTGGCATGCTAATTTTTCTATAGTTTTTTCCACAGTTGGGGGAAGAGGGTCTTTCCAAAGGGCGGCATTATTGCTTTTTGCTGTAAGGAGTATATGAGTGATGATAGGTCTGTATCTGCATGGGAGGGTTTCAAGGCCCAAAAGGAGGAGCACAAGTTCTGGTGAAAGATGTATGTTTAAACCTGTGATGTTGTTAATTAAGGATTCAATTCCAGACCAGTATGATTTGAGAGCTTTGTGGCCGCCCTTTGTCTGAGCTGAAAGGTTCATTCTGCCTCTCAGGTCTATGCTTCTACTAGGGGTTCAGTCTCTCTGCCCTTATCCATATGTATGTCACTTGACAACTGGTAAGGCTTTAATATTAGAGTTAGGACTGTCCCATAAGGGTTGCCATGACTGGCAGGATAGCTTTTACATTATTTTGATCAAAATTATGTTAACTAAATACCCTTTATTATTTATCACATTTTTTTTGCACTGTGCAATTTATTCATTTATTTCCAGTTATTTGGGTATTTTTCTTGTCTTTGGTTTTTCTCTGTCTAGTGACCATGTGAACATGCATTTACATTTTGCATGCACATCAATTTACGTTTCAGTTCAGACTCCAAGGTTTTATATTCAGATGTTAGCAGATTCTTTAGTTGAACTCGCAGTTAAAGGATTTCTGTGTGAGTTTTATCATTAGGGGACATTTCTTGTTGGATCTCTAAGTTTTTGATTTTTTTAATAATGTTTTCAGAATTTTTAATGTTGTCGCGTTTTAGTCTAGAGTTGAGTTGAATTAGGTGGCCTCTTATTACCGCTTTATGAGCGGCCCAGAGGGTTGAAATTGCGATGTTTTCTAAATCATTCTCCTGAAAATAAAGATTTATAGAATTTTGCATTGCTTCTCTATATTGTGGGTGGTGGAATAGGTAAGAGTTTGCTCGCCAGAGCTTTTTTACAGAGTGGGTGGGGCCATGGGTGACTTCGAAAATGATCGGCGAGTGGTCAGACCACGACCTGGAAAGGATATTAACAGATTTAATGTTTTGAAGTGTACGGATATCAGTTAAGAGTAGGTCAATTCGGGCAAATGATTTATGGGTATCAGAATAGTGGGTGTACTCAATTGAGGAAGAATTAATGCAACGAAAGGGGTCAAAAAGTTCCTCTCTATTTAACCAGGGATCGAGTGAAGTGTTTAAATTCCTAGATTTGTTTGAAGAATCCAAGGAAGGGTTAGGTATTGCATTAAAGTCTCCGAATATGAGTAACTGTCCTTTTTGTGATTCATGTATAATTTTGATTAGTCTTTTTAGGAAAGTAATTTGTCCCTTGTTAGGGGCATACACGTTGACTAGGGTGTAGCATGTATCATTTATTTTGCAGATGAGAATTAGAAAGTGGCCATCTTCATCTTTAATTAAGTTGATTTTTTCAAATTTAACAGAGTCTTTGACAATGATAGCTAGCCCTGCCCTTTTCTTTTTATTAGAAGATAAAAAAATATTTGGGTAGTTTTTGTTCATGAATTGAGGTGGATTATCAATTGAAAACTTAGTTTCCTGTATGCCTGCAATGTCAATATTTAATTTTGCAAATTCTTTCCATATTAGGAATCGTTTCTGGGGTGAATTTAGACCTTTAACGTTGTAGGATAAGAATTTGTTAGCCATAGTCTGAGTCAGGTGCTTGGGTAGTTGAGTGAAATTTTTGGTAAGATAGAGTGCATAGGGGCATAGGGTTAACATTTTGAGATAGTAATTCTGTCACTTCCATTTTCAAGAGGGGTTAACGGTAAATGAACGGTGAATGAACAACCGAGTTCAGAGGCACCCGTAAATTTTAAGGGACTCATAGGTCACTAAAGAGCTTGTAGTGCAGAAGGGTCAAAGCAAATGTAAAACTTCAGAGGAGACTAAAGTTTTAGCCTTTGTGCCTAGGCTGGACCTTAGTTAGAGAGAAATGGGTTAAGTGCTTAGGTGTGATATGAAGCTTCATGTATTGGATATATGGAGATCCTTAAGAGCTTTTAATCCCGCTGCTGTCTCGTCAATTGTAATCATCTTTTGTTTAAAGGAGAAGATGACATTAGTGGTTGGTCGTCCCCATCGGTACGGAATTTTTTTTCTCTTGGAGGATATCAGTGATCGGTTTCAGTGCCTTGCGTTTAGTCATAGTCTCTTTTGATATGTCTGTGAAGAATTTAATTTTCTCGAATTGAGAGGGCAATGTTTTATTGATCCTTAAAAAGTTAGTGATCTGGTCCCTCGTCTGATAAAATGAAAATTTTACTATGACATCTCTAGGGATATCATTGGGTAGATGGGATGGCTTGGGTAGTCTATGTGCTCTTTATAATGAATATTGGATATCCGATAAGTTGGGAATTGTTGTTTTAATCAGGTCTTTCATGAAGGACATGAGTTCAGGGTTTTTGACCTTTTCCGGAATTCCTCTAAATCAAATGTTGTTGCGGCGGTCTCGATCCTCTCTATCTGCTAGTTTATCTTTCAGAAATTTTATTTCTTCTCTCATCTGGTCTAGTACTGCTCTCTCATTGTTTTCTGTTCTGGAAACAACTGTCGCTAGTGAGTATCGCATGTCATCAAACTGTTCTGTGAGGTCTTCCTTTAGAGACTGCTTGAAAGCAGAGAAGAGTTTGTGAAAAAAGTCTCTATCCATAGGTTGACCCACGTTGAAGTTCAGTAAAGGGTAGTCTTCAGAGTTATCCTTTCTTGATCTTCGTCGAACTGGGCTTTTGAATTTAGTGTCATCTTCAGAGTCAGTATCGTTTTGAAGACTGTAATTTAGGTGAGGTTTGGTCTGTATTTCTCTTTCTTTACGTTTAGTGATGAGTTGTGAATTTTCGTATGCCATCAAGTCTTCAGGGGATGATCTTTGATTTTCTGGATGAGTTTCATTTATTTCTGAGTTGCCTTCAGGTTTTAGGTCAGTGGTAGTTTAAACCGAAGAGGTCGATTTGAGTTTTTGTTGATCTTTACCTGAATCGGTTGTTTGGTCGTTATTAGCTGGTTTATTATTAAGATTGGATTTTGTTCTTGGAGGCATTTTATTTGGATTAGTGCTAGTGTTAGGGAGATCTCTTTAATCGGGCTCGATATTTGGAGTTTCAGATCTTGGACCGGAAGCAGTGAGAAACAGTTGAATGATTTAGAAGGAGATTAAGAGTACGTTATGTCTAGTTATAGAAATATGTGTGTAATATTGAGTAGCTTATTACAAGGAAGTAGCGTTAGATGATGGCTAGGTTGTAATATGTAAGATTTTTTGTGTGGGGAGGAAGGAGATGTGAAGGTGGACAGTAGTAGGGAGGGTTTGTAATTGTCGTAGCTTATATATGTGAGGTTTTGGGTTTGCGCTGGGTGTCTTGACTCTGTAGAGGTGGCAGAGCTCTCAGTAGCAGTAATAGGTACTTAACTGTACAGTCAGTTTACTTTACAATAATAGTTATTTCAGTAACAATGTAAAGAAGAGGAACGGCACTTATACAAATAGCAGTAGTAGAAGTAGGATATAAAATCAGCAGATAATACACATAAACATAAAAGTGCAAGTCAAACTTAGTAGCTGGATCAATAGTTAGTATTGTTGTCCAGAGATTTGACAGTAGCTATAAAACACTAGTGAAGCAGACCTGTAAGAGGCAAAGTTACCACCATTAATATAATAAAGGAAATGTTGGGGTGTCCGATGGTCTCTTCTGTCTGCGTAGCTTGGGCTCGAAGGAGGCCCGCCAGCCTCACTTGCTAGTAGAGTCTATCTAATCTGGACGAGGGATCAGCTGCTTGACCCAACAGAAACTAAGCCTGTCTGCAGGATCCAGCACTTGTGGTCTTCAATGTTACCTGTGCTTTTGGCCAGCACTGAGGGAGTTAATTGCAGAGTCTGATCCCTGGGAAGCTGTTTGAGCTCACCCTGCACTTAGTTAAAATTACTGTGCTCTCCTGCTTGTGTGCTGAAGTGCTACACTGATGATATATATAAAGGGACCTGAGATCCGGGTCTGTGTGGCTTGTGTATGGTGCGGACTCCCAGGTCTATTTTCTATGGAAGTTGCTGCAGGAGCTGTTCCATAGAGACCGCTGCTGACATCACCAGTGCAGACCTCAGCTAGCTGCTGGACTTCTTTGTGGCTGTAGATCCCTCTGCCAGCATTTCTTGTTAAGTGTTTCTGGAGCCGGAAAAATAGTTCCTCAACAGCGGGGGAACAAGGAATATATCAGAAGGAGATGACAGAAATTCTCCTTAAGGTCAGCAAGGTATTCTCCCATAAGGGGAAGATAAATAACAGATGGCACTGATCCTTCACTTCAGTCTGATCTCCTGCTGTGCTTTGTCACAATGATTTATTGATGCAGGCACTAGTGTTACCAGTTGGAAACTGGAGAATATACAGTGGGCTCACGTGGATAAGCTTGGGAGTCCTATGCTTGTAAGAAGTTCTTTTCTGCCTCTCTTGTTAGGAGAAGAGAGGGAGACGGGGAGATGTTTCAGCCAATAATGGCGTCTGTGGGTCTTGTCCCGCAGCAGGCTTGAGCTTCAGAGTAGCTGTTTTGTTATGAATATCTCTCCAAGATAGTTCTGAAGTGGATCAAAATGAACCCTGAGGTTTCCTAGATTGGTCAAGTAGCTTTGATAGGGTACTTTTGCCTTCAAAAAGGCAATTTCCCCAGTTGCTTGGTATACAGTACAGGAGCACACAAATCTTGTGTCTCTTACATTAGGCTGCAGGCCACACCTCTTTTACCTATTTTTTTACCTTACAATGTGTGTTTAAATATTTGTAATCTGATTTGTGTGTGATACATCAGCACCAAATTGTCTAAGTTGGTGAAGCGAAGTGAGAAAAATATAGGCAAAAATAAAATTTATGGGCTAAAATAAATAAAAATTGGCATGTGCATATGTATTCACTCAATTTTCTATGAAGCCCGTAAACATTTCTGGTGCAAGCAACCACATGTTTAGTGAAAGGAAGTCCACCTTTGTGCAATCTAAGTGTTACATGGTCTGTCAGTATATACACACCTTTTCTGGAAGGTCACAGAGGCTTCAACAGAGGTACCGCTAACCAAAAACACCATGAAGGCAAAGGATATCTCCAAACAAGTCTGGGACAAAGTTGTTGAGAAGTTCACGTTAGGGTTGGGTTTTAAAAAACTATCCCAATCTCTGATGATCCCCTGGAGAACCATCAAATCCATTATCATCAAATGGAAAGAAAATGATACCTCAATAAACCTGCCAAGGAATGGACGCTCACCAAAACTTTCAGCCCGTGCAAGGAGGGCATTAATCAGAGAGGCAGCACAGAGACCAAAGGTAACCCTGAAGGAGCGGCAGAGTTCCCAAGCAGAGACTGGAGTATCTGTCCATACGACCACAATAAGCCGTACACTCCATAGATGTGGGTCGGAGATTCACCTTCCAACAAGACAATGACCCAAAGCATACTGCTAAAGCAACACTTGAGTGGATTAAGAAGAAACATGTAAATGTTTTGCAGTGACCTAGTCAAAGCCCAGATCTTAATCCAATTGAGAATCTGTGGTCAGGCTTGAAGATTTCTGTTCAACAGAGGAAACCATCTAACTTGATGGAGCTGGAGTAGTTTTGCCTTGAGGAATGGGTAAAAATCCAAATCGCCAGATGTGGTAAGCTCATAGAGATTTATCCAAATGGACTTGCAGCTGTAATTGCTGAAGAAAAGGGCTCTACAAAGTACTGACTTTAGTGTGATGAATAGTTATGCACATTGCAGTTTTCAGTAATTTTGTCCTATTTGTTGTTTGTTTCACAATGAAAAGAAAGCCAAATGTTCACAGTTGTAGGCATGTTCTTTACATGAGCTTATGCAAACCCTTAAAAAAAACATTGAAATTCCAAGTTGTGAAGTAGCAAAACACAAAAAAAGCCAAGGGGATGAATACTTTCGCAAGCCACTGTATAGAATTAAAATTAAAAAAATGCTAACGGTTGTATCTAAAGAGGAGCAGATCGATCGACTTCTGATTTCCAGAAAATTGCATGTTTCCGTGTATACATACAAACACTTGGAGATTTTGATTTTATTTGCAAGGATAGCAAAATAAAAAATAGCCTTGGGACTTTTCACACAATGCTGGACCATTAGAGAGTGGACTAATGACATTTTGTGCAGCTATGACATCACATGGTCTAGCGCAGCAAATTAGTGGGATTATTAGATCTTGTATAAAAAAAACTAGACATGGAATCCAGCTGCCATTTTTTTATGATTTTGTGCTAGTGTGAGCACGATTGTGCTCAACAATCAGGAGAGGGAGACAATCCCTAAAACATTTGCCATATACTTTACTCAGTAATATAAAGAACAACTTCAATACAATGAGAGAAAGAGTGAGCTAGAGGAAAGAGATAACTTTGACTCAAACTCGATCTTCCACTCATCTTTAGAACTTACTGTTTTTTTAAAGAGATGTGTATTATTACATATTTGTTTTCTCTCCCCATTAACAGTCTTCACGTTGAATCTCTATTTTATAAATGCCTCTTTATGCAACTCAATAAGGTATTGTATATTTTTAGTATATTGCTGTGGTCTTCATGACTCCATATATACATAGGTTCTATAAATTTACAGCAATGTAATTTATCCATTCCAAATACAGAAGTGGGATGCTACTCACCAAATAAAACACTGGCTTTTATTTTCTTTATAAAGAGCTATACAGACAAGGAAGGTGCAGACAACAATATAGACAAAGCACTGCAATTTATGCTGTATGCTGTGAACTATTATGTTAATGTATATCTAACACTGGGATGAAAGTTTGGGATCCATCCAGATGTTCTTATGATTCCCCCTGTCAGCAGAACCAGTGGAACCACTTCTTTCATTTCTCAGAAAAGTAGAGGATGTGTGCTGTTCGGCCTGCGCTTCCTGCAGAATGCATTCACCCGGACTTACTTTACCTTACTTTCCACAATGCATTGCAAATATATACTGTGTAAACTATTGAATTTGTTTTTATCCATATGTATGTATATACTTTTGTACAGAAAGCAGCAACAGACTGGCTCTGGCTCATTGGCTTTTATGGGAGAGCTTTCTAGTCATGCATTACAGAAGAGGAAGAGGCGAGATGTGACAATCACTTATTGAGAAAGGTGGGTCCTATGTTTACTGTAAGGAGTACAGGAAGTATAACTAATATTTTTAACCCCTTCACAACATCCACCATACATGTATGGTGCAAGTCAGAGCCGGGTGTATGGAGTGGGCTTACAAGATGAGCCCACGCAATACCCAGCAGGTGATGTCTGTGTGTTGCACATAGAGATTACTTCGGCACTCAATTGAAAATCTTTTTTATCTTTTATTGTGCCTTGACTGACCCATAAAAACAAAACAAATATCAATGTTTTGGCTATAATAAGTTTTTTTCAAAATACACCTGAATATAGAAAAATGAAATAACAAACAAAAGGGAAATTACACAAAGTCATGTAAATTTTGTCACACTCATATGCAAAAAATAACTTAATTATTAGTGTTGAGCGAGCACTAAAATGCTCGGGTGCTCGAAGCTCGGGCCGAGGTCACCGTGATACTCGGGTGCTCGACTCGAGCAACGAGCCCAATGTTAGTCTATGGGAGACCCCAGCATTTTTGCGGCGTCACCCCCGGTAGTCTGTACAAAGCCTAAAAAGTGCCCAAAACGATAGTGACAGTGCTCAAATGACATGGGATAGCATGGGGATCACCCCAGGAAGCATTTCTGACCCCCAGGTCACTGCTGTCAACAACGTGGTCAGAGGTATTAAGCCACTTTTACGGTCTCACAATAAAACGTTCAAAAAACGAAACTGAAATGGTTTTCCTGTGAAATATGTTAAGGAACATCCTTTCCAGGGTAAAGACTTGTGTATAAGGTAAAATAAATAACCAAAAACAAAAATACTCCTCCACACCTTGGGCTATGTTCACAAGTAGCATTTTTTATGCGTTTTTGCACTTTTGTATTCCTTTCAACCATGACAAATGCATTCACTGGGAAATGTCATTTTAACATTTTACAACCTTATCTGGCCATGTGCTGTGTGACACATGCATACAGTGCTGAAAAGACATGGGAACAGCATCGGGAAGACCCCTGGAAGCATCTCTGACACCCAGGTCACTTAAAAGTGTGCCCATCAGAAGTGATCCTTGCCGCATCAGAAGATGCAGATTTGCAACTATCCTCGCGCAAGTCCTTGTCTATCTGGGATGGATATTAGTCCTCAGAAGGACTGTTTGTTTGATTTCGCAGGCTTTAGAGACCCTACACAACCTATTTAGCAGTATAAATCTCTCCCTAGCTCAGCAGCACTCTCCCTGCACTGTCTGATCTGAAGCGACTGTGTCCAAGATGGCGGCGCTCGGTTTTAAATACTCGAGGTGACGCTGTGCAGCCAGCCAATCGCTGTAATGCCCACAACCAACATGGTTCCAGCATTACAGTGACTGGATGGCAATCCCTGCATGTTCATTGGCTCTGTAAAGAGCGCCAAACATGCAGAGCGGAGACCCGAGCTCCTGCCTGAGTAACCTGAAAATGCTCGGTGCTCGCCGAACATCCCGAGTAGTGAGATGCTCGGGCGAGTACCGAGCAGTGTCGAGCATGCTCGCTCAACACTATTAATTATACAAAAGTACAGCAAGGCTCATAATGAAACTAGACAGTGTATAAAGTAGTATAAGAAAATATCCAGAAAGTCATGACAAGCATATATCTCAAAATCAAATAGTGTAGTACTGCCTCTTGAAGAGAAATCAAGGGACCATATACATATCAAATTGTTAGAGGCAGCTAAACCATAGTAGATTGTCTATTGCGCTATAGGGGAGGATACAAAAAACTAAAATCTTAAAAACAAGCTTATGGTAAAAAGCCATTGTGAAAACATGTTATATCCTGATGTGGTGAAATTTACAAGGATAGTTGAAAGGATTAATAGAATGTAAGTGTGCAAGATATTAAACCAAGAGAAAAGTGCAAAAGCTGTCTAAAAGATTCATAGAAGATAGGTATGTAAACTATTAAATAAAGTAGAAGAGTGCACCGATTTAATAGGTGAAAATGCCAGGTGGAGGTGGTCGGGTGAATTCTGGTGAAATGGAGCTCATCAGCATACTGGTTCCCTGTTAATGTGACGCCTTAAATAGTGTTTTGGGCGGAGTTAACATCATGTGACGTGTGTGTCATCAGTGAAGAGGCGTAGCTAACGGGCGGAACTGAGCTGAAAAATGCAGAGAAAATCCGAGGTTCTACTAGGAGTGGAACAGTGATGTCTAGGGTGCACACATCACCTGTGAAGGCCAAAAGGAGTCGTGAGAGCTTTGGATGTGCATGACAACACCGCGTGCAGAGAGCTGAAGAGACAGCAGTGGACAGAATAGTGATAGACCAGCATGGATATGAAGAAGGCAAAAGAAGGATAAAATGGATAATTAAAAGGCGGATGAATAGGAGGCGGATATGCAGTAACCGGCCGCAGCCAGTATCAGAAGACGGAGCAGCTCCACAATTGAGCACTTCCAGACGGCGTCCACCAACACCGGGAGAAGCTAATCGATGGGGGTGTCAGGTGTCGGACCCCAATCGATCAGACATTGATAAGGATAGTTCATAAATGATAAAGTAGTAAACAACCTCTTTAAGTTGGAAAAGCTAAAATAAGTGGTGATTTTAGCCAGGACCTGGAGATCAGCTGTGAAGGAATACGGGGTCAGCCAGGTCAGGGCACGTCAGTAAGGAGGTAGCTAGTGAAAGCTCCCTTACTCCCTTACAAGAGTGCAGCTAGGGTGCAGGGGTCACAACAAAACACATTGACCCATGTGGCCCTGTACCAGGAAGATGGAGTTATCCAATTTGTCCTGTTGTTGCTCAGCAACATTCTTTACAAGTACAGTAATGTGAAGCTCATCTATAACCATGTAGAATGCGCCTTTGTATTGTGCAGAAGAAAACAGCAAGCTTTATTCCTCTTACCCTCAGTACATAAGTTTTAAAGTCAATTAAAAGTACATTATTTTTGGAAACGTGTCTGATTTCTTCATCAGAAGGAAGTTAAATATGTCCGGAGTCACACAGTTGGTGCCAGAACTGAGCCTGAAGGTGTCTGCAGCAGAAACACAATCACATGCACACACCCAGAGACCCCAGGGATGTAAGGTGTTTAGGGGTGCGGATATAGATGTCGGCCAGTTTTGCCCTTTACGTACAGATGCACACATACAGGCAGGCTTATATATGTACACAAACATACTGGACCACTCCTTGTTTTTTCCTAATAATATGGGAAGAACAATTTTTTATAAAAACTTGATTTAAGCAACAGACCAATTTCTTTAACAAAATTTGCCAAAAGGTAAGGTTGGACTTATCTATATACTTTATTTTGCAGACTATAAGACGCACCCCAAATTTTGGGGTGGAAAATATGATTTTTTTTTTTAATAAAATAGTGGTGCATCTAATAGTCCGTTTTAATAGTAGCTTACCAGATGGGTTGGCGGCAGTGGAGTGGGGTCAAGGGAGTCAGGGTCGCTGCTTCAGGAAGCCGGGACTCTGCTTCAGGAGGTCAGCAGCAGGAGTGGGGTGATGCTGTGGTGGTTGGTCAATCATTAGATACCGGCGCTGGTGAGCGGAGTCCCTATTGCCATTCAGTTCCCTGCAGTGGGCTTGGGAAAATGGACGCCGAAGGCGGCACATGTACAGATTGAGGTCTTGGGAGACAAAATCTCGTTTCCAGAGACAACAATCTGCGCATGCGCCGCTTCTAGCGGCCATTTTCCTGAAGCCCACAGCAGGGAACTGAATGGGAAAAGGGACTCCGTTCACTGGCACGGACATCTAATGAGTGCCCAGGCACCACAGCATCGCTCAACTCCTGCTACTGACCTCCTGAAACACCGACCCATCAGGTAAGTTACCTTTAGATTATAAGACTTACCCCATTTTCTCCCAAATTTGGAGGAAAAAAAGTGCATCTTATAATCCGAAAAATACAGTAAGTGATCATTTTTTCTGTTACTTATGACAAAAGCAACAGTTTCCACACTGACTAAAAGATTTCTGTAATTACTTTTTTTATGCAATGGGGATCTAAGGATGTCCAGATCCTTCTTTGCACAGCCTTCCTTTCTGAGGATTTAACTGGTTTAGGCATAATCAATGAATGCAGACCATAATTTGTTGCATGTGTATGAACAGCTTTCTTGCTTTGTACATGGAATCTTGAAATAGTTTAATTTGTTGATATACTAACTTTGCTCTTAACTGGAATTTATTTCTTTAAATCATTGTCTCAATTGTTTTTCTCCATATTTCATATATCATAAACATGACTTCTATGAAACAATTTATGTGAGTTCTGCTAAAAGGCACTCAGTCCCCCTCTAGGCTTGCCTCAAATACATATGCATATAACACTTTACATGTTATTACAATATATTACCTAAGAACTGTAACCAAACACTTTTGATAAATACAGTATCATGCATTCATAAGAATGAATTCAAACACATTAGTGAAAAAATGTTATTCCATTAAAGTCATGTATATATTAAAAGCATTGTAAGTTTTGTATATTTCATAATGTGGAGGTATGCAAATTAGAATGAAACAGAACTTACAAGTGGCACTTGCAAATGAGAATGCCCTGATGAGGGGAATGTGTCCTGAAACAGTTGCCTGTAGAGTTAATGTTTTGTCTTTTATTCTTGGTCATGCAGCAAAGGTTGCTAAAGGGTCAGATATTCACTTATAGGTTAGTTACTAGTGATGAGCGATCATGCTTGCTACTGCTCGGTGCTCGCCCGAGCATCTCATTGCTCGAGATGCTCAGCACTCGCCGAGTATTTCCGAGGTTGCTCGGCGGGAGCTTGGGTCCCCTCCCCGCATGTTTGGTGCTCTTTAGAGCGCCAATGAACATGCAGGGATTGTTTGCCACACACTGTAATGCAGCAGCCATGTTGGTTATGGCATTACAATGATTGGCTGGCTGCATAGCGTGAAGGAAGTGCATTGAGGTGAAGGTGAAGAGGTATTGGGAATCCTGCAGAAAATACCTGTGTGAATTGCGTGAAGAGGTATTGGGAATCCTGCAGAAAATACCTGTGTGAATTGCGTTTGCGAGTGTGAACGAGCTGCGTGTGTCCGGAGCGTAAGTGAGAACGAAAGTAAGTGTGTGACTTGTTTTTCAGTGACTTTGGATTCAGGGAGTTTGGAAGGGAGGACTTAGGACTGAATTGCTGACTGTATTTCATTCTTTCTTTACTTTACTTTTTACTTAATTAATCCACCTGACCTACTTATCTGATTCCACCGTCCATACTTGATACTTAATTGATCCCCCATCCATACTTAACTGATCCCCCGCCGATATCTAATTGATACACTTGCACATCCCTAATTGATCCCCGTCCATACACCTATATATAAATAATTGTGTTTTGTACTTGTATATATATACTGACTGTATCCCCATATTTAGAATGACATCCATGTTGGCCGGAGCCGTGCAGTGTACATTTTGCGCAATGTATGCATTTCGTGAGCAACCACTCGAGGATCCATACTGCTGCGAGAGATGTGAGCATATCGTGCACTTGGAAGCCCAAATTCTGGATCTAAGTGCTCAGATAGCGATACTGAGGAGCATCGACAACATGGAACGGAGTTTGCTGCTCACCGAGCAGACACTCAATGGGTCAATACGGGGGGTGGAGCATAGAGGGGAAGTGCAGGCTGAACAGTCAGGGAGCTGGATAACAGTTAGGAGGGATAGAGGGAAGAAGTATAGGAAGGCTGGTTCAGAACCGGCATTATTGGAGCACGACAGATCCTCTGACCGCCGGGGGAGTGTATGCTCCAGTAATGAGGGGGAGGGGGGAAGTGTAGGGCAGGCAAGACAGGTTCTGGTAGTGGGTGACTCTATTATTAGGGGGACAGACAAGGCAATCTGTCACAAAGACCGGGATCGCCGAACGGTGTGCTGCCTCCCTGGCGCTCGAGTCCGGCACATCGCGGATCGGGTTGACAGGTTACTGGGTGGGGCTGGCAAAGACCCAGCGGTCATGGTCCACATCGGCACCAATGACAAAGTGAGTGGTAGATGGAGGGTCCTTAAAAATGATTTCAGGGACCTAGGTAGGAAGCTTAGGGCAAGGACCTCCAAGGTAGTTTTCTCAGAAATACTACCAATCCCGCGAGCCACACAGGAGCACCAACGGGAAGTTAGGGAGGTGAATAAGTGGCTAAAGAGTTGGTGCAAGGCAGAAGGGTTTGGGTTCATGGAGAACTGGGCTGACTTCGCGGTCGGCTACAGGCTCTACCATAGGGATGGGCTGCACCTCAATGGGGAGGGTGCAGCTTTGCTGGGGAAGAAGATGGCTAATAGGTTGGAGGAGTTTTTAAACTAGAGACGGGGGGGGGAAACCAAGGAAATAGGTGGGATGTGAGGCAAGCAAGGGGGAAGGGGAGAAGTGAATATAATGAGGGTGGAGAGGGGGTGGGGATAGTACAGTTAGATCGTTAGAGAAGAATAGGATGCTAAATAACCCCAAAGTTTTATCTTGCATGCTGACCAACGCAAGAAGCCTGACCAATAAGGCGGATGAGCTGCGGGCGCTTATATCGGAGGAGAGGTATGACATCGTAGGTATAACAGAGACTTGGCTAGACGATAGCTACGACTGGGCGGTAAATTTATTAGATTATAGTTTATTTAGAAGGCACCGGAAACGGGAAAGGCGGAGGAGTCTGCTTATATGTAAAGTCATGTCTAAAACCCAGACTAAGGGAAGATATAGGAGAGGGAGAAGAGGGGGTCGAGTCCATGTGGGTAGAGTTAGAGGGGGCAAAAAATAATAATAAAATATTACTGGGGGTCTGCTATAAGCCACCAAATATAACAGAGGAGAATGATAATCTGCTATTAGGACAAATAGACAAAGTAGCAAAACATAATGAAGTGATTGTAATGGGGGATTTCAACTACCCGGATATTGACTGGGAAACAGAAACCTGTAAATCTCAGAAAGGAAAAAGGTTCTTGACAAATATTAAGGATAATTATCTCTCCCAACTAGTGCAGGAACCAACGAGAGGGAAGGCCGTGTTGGACTCAATATTGACTAATAGGCCTGATAGAATAACTGAGGTACAGATAGGGCACCTAGGTAATAGCGATCATAATATTATCGACTTCAAAATGCCCTTCAGTAGGGTTATCAATAAGGGAACAACAAAAACATTAAACTTTAGGAGGGCGAAGTTTGATCAGCTGATAGAAAACCTTCAACTTATTGACTGGGACAAAGTACTTAATCAATGGAATACGAATAGTAAATGGGAAACCTTCAAAAGAATTCTGAATACTCAGTGCGAGAGGTATATACCGTATGGGAATAAAAGGGCCAGAAATAAGAGGAAACCAATATGGTTGAACAAGAACGTAAAAGGGACGTTAAATAGCAAAAAAGAGGCATTCAAGAGATTAAAACAGGAAAACAGTAAGGAGGCACTAATGTGTTACAAGGAAAAAACGAGAACCTGTAAAAAAAACAAATAAAAATAGCGAAGGAGGAAACAGAGAAACGTATTGCTAGGGAAAGTAGATCAAATCCCAAACTGTTCTTTATGTATATAAATAGTAAAAGGATTAAATCGGATAATATTGGACTGATAAAAAGTGAGGAAGGCAAAATCATAGAGAAAGATAAGGATAAAGCTAATCTATTAAATAATTTTTTTTCGACAACTTTCACAAAGGAAATAGAACTAACAGGAGAAATGAGAAGTGACAAGCTTAATCCTCCACTAAGTATGACTAATCTAACCCAAGTTGAGGTACAGAAACGCCTCAGTAACATTAAAATAAACAAATCACCAGGACCTGATGGCATACACCCACGGGTACTAAGGGAACTAAGTAATGTGATAGACAGACTGTTATATGTTATATTTAAGGACTCTGTTGAGACTGGGTCTGTACCACTTGATTGGCGACAGGCGAATGTAGTGCCAATATTCAAAAAGGGAGCGAAAAGTGACGCCGGAAACTATCGGCCGGTGAGTCTGACGTCCGTTGTGGGCAAAATTTTTGAAAGCTTCATTAAAGAGGCAATTACGGAGCATCTTGATGCTAATAATCTTTTAATCCCGAACCAACATGGATTCATGAGGAATCGCTCCTGCCAAACAAACCTGATTGACTTCTACGAGGAGGTTAGCTCTCGATTAGATCAGGGGGAACCAGTGGATGTCGTGTATCTCGACTTCTCAAAAGCGTTCGATAGCGTGCCACATAATAGGTTGGTATACAAAATGAGAATGATGGAGCTGGGGGAAAATGTCTGCAAGTGGGTAGCTAACTGGCTAAAGGATAGAAGGCAGAGGGTGGTTATAAATGGAATATTCTCAGATTGGGTAAGCGTCACTAGTGGGGTACCACAGGGGTCTGTACTAGGCCCAATGTTATTTAATATATTTATTAACGACATAGTCAACGGGATAAATAGTAAAATATCAATATTTGCAGATGACACAAAGTTCTGTAAAACAATTAGTACAAAAGAGGACAGTGCAGACCTACAGAGGGATTTGGATAAGCTGGGTAGGTGGAGCATTAAATGGCAAATGAGATTTAACGGAGGAGAAATGTAAGGTCATACATATGGGAAGGAAAAATGGAAGTCACCAGTACTCACTGAATGGGAAATCATTGGAGAATTCAGAGATGGAGAAGGACTTGGGCATCTTGATTGATAGCAAACTAAATTGGAGTGCCCAAAGTCAGGCCGCTGCTGTAAGGGCAAACAGGGTAATGGGATGTATCAGAAGAGGTATAGCTGCAAAGGATGAGAACATTGTTCGTCCACTGTACAAAGCACTGGTCAGACCACACTTGGAATACTGTGCTCAGTTATGGGCCCCAATATATAGAAAGGATATAAATGAGCTTGAAAAAGTACAAAGGAGGGCAACAAAATTAATAAAGGGAATGGAGGGACTGCAATACCCAGAGAGGTTGGCAAAACTAGGACTATTCAGCCTGGAAAAGAGAAGGTTGAGGGGGGACATAATAAATGTGTACAAATATGTTAGGGGACAGTATAGAGATCTTGCCCGGGATTTGTTCAAAAGGAGGGATATTACGGTAACAAGAGGGCATTCACTAAGACTGGAAGAGAAAAGGTTTCAGCACCAGCATAGGAAGGGTTTCTTTATGGTAAAAGCAGTGAGAATATGGAATTCACTGAGTGAGGAGACGGTAATGTCAGATTCACTACACCAGTTCAAGCGGGGACTGGATGCATTTCTAGATACCAGGCAGATTTCAGCATATACTTAAAAATAAAATAAAATAGTAGGTTGATACAGGGATTTATTCTGACTGTTGGTTTCAGAGTCGGGAGGGAATTTTTCCTCAGGTGAAGATTGGCTAAATCATTTGGGGTTTTTGCCCTTCTCTGGATCAACTTTAGCAATTACAGAACTAACAGGTCGAACTTGATGGACGCAAGTCTTTATTCGGCTTTACAAACTATGTTACTATGTTACTATGTTACTATGACGTCTGTATCAGACCTGACGTCGCCACGCACGTCACAGTCTACTCCAGAATCAGGTAGTGTAGGGAGAGGTCCTGCTGAGCTAGGGAGAGATTCGCTTGTTTCTTAGTTAGTGTAGGTATACCACAGCATATTCTACACTCAACTAACAGTCCTTCAGAATGCAGCCAGATTCTTTCCATATTACAACGCTAAAAATCCATCTATTTAAAATTGTGGTTTGTCCGTCACACGGATCACATATAAGTGTGCTGAAAATTCTGCCATTTCTGGCCTCCATTGAAATTTTGTTGCAGTATGTCAGCGAAGTTATTGACATGAGGTCGCTGTCAAAAATAGTTACCTACAGGCCAGCTATATAAAACTGTGGTTTGTCCGTCACATGGATAACATATAATTGTGCTGAAAATTCTGCCATTTCTGGTCTCCATTGAAATTTTGTTGGAGTGTGGTTGCGAAGTTTTTGACACAAGGTCGCTGTTAAAAATAATTACCTACAGGCCAGCTATTTAAAACTGTGGTTTGTCTGTCACACAGTTCACATAAAATTGCGCTGAAAATTCTGCCATTTCTGGCCTCCATTGAAATTTTGTTGCAGTGTAACAGTGAAGTTATTGACATGAGGTCGCTGTCAAAAATAGTTACCTACAGGCCAGCTATATAAAACTGTGGTTTGTCCGTCACATGGATAACATATAATTGTGCTGAAAATTCTGCCATTTCTGGCCTCCATTGAAATTTTGTTGGAGTGTGGTTGCGAAGTTTTTGACACAAGGTCGCTGTTAAAAATAATTACCTACAGGCCAGCTATTTAAAACTGTGGTTTGTCCGTCACACAGATCAGATAAAATTGCGCTGAAAATTCTGCCATTTCTGGCCTCCATTGAAATTTTGTTGCAGTGTAACAGTGAAGTTATTGACATGAGGTTGCTGTCAAAAATAGTTACCTATAAGCCAGCTATTTAAAACTGCGGTTTGTCCGTCACACGGATCACATATAATTGTGCAGAGAGTTCTGCCATTTCTGGCCTCCATTGAAATTTTGTTGCAGTGTGTCAGCGAAGTTATTGACACGAGGTCGGGGTTAAAAATAGTTACCTACAGGCCAGCTATTTAAAACTGTGGTTTGTCCGTCACACAGATCACATAATTGCGCTGAAAATTCTGCTATTTCTGGCCTCCATTGAAATTTTGTTGCAGTGTGTCAGTGAATTTATTGACACGAGGTCGCTGTCAAAAATAGTTACCTACAGGCCAGCTATTTAAAACTGTGGTTTGTCCATCACACAGATCACATACAGTACAGACCAAAAGTTTGGACACATCTTCTCATTTAAAGATTTTTCTGTATTTTCATGACTATGAAAATTGTACATTCACACTGAAGGCATCAAAACTATGAATTTTCCCAATTTTTCGCACTGACTGACCTTCATTTCTTAAAATAATGATGGCCACTCATTTTTCTTTACTTATCTGCTTTTTTCTTGCCATAATACAAATTCTAACAGTCTATTCAGTAGGACTATCAGCTGTGTATCCACCTGACTTCGGCACAACACAACTGATGGTCCCAACCCCATTTATAAGGCAAGAAATCACACTTATTAAACCTGACAGGGCACACCTGTGAAGTGAAAACCATTTCCGGTGACTACCTCTTGAAGCTCATCAAGAGAATGCCAAGAGTGTGCAAAGCAGTCATCAAAGCAAAAGGTGGCAACTTTGAGGAACCTAGAATATAAGACATATTTTCAGTTGTTTCACACTTTTTTGTTAAGTATATAATTCCACATGTGTTAA
This sequence comes from Phyllobates terribilis, assembly GCF_046119375.1. Classification (NCBI taxonomy): domain Eukaryota; kingdom Metazoa; phylum Chordata; class Amphibia; order Anura; family Dendrobatidae; genus Phyllobates; species Phyllobates terribilis. Next base: position 301,617,284 of record NW_027362771.1, read on the forward strand.
TTCATAGTTTTGATGCCTTCAGTGTGAATGTACAATTTTCATAGTCATGAAAATACAGAAAAAAATTTAAATGAGAAGGTGTGTCCAAACTTTTGGTCTGTACTGTATAAGTGCGCTGAAAATTCTGCCATTTCTGGCCTCCATTGAAATTTTGTTGCAGTGTGTCAGTGAAGTTATTGACACAAGGTCGCTGTTAAAAATAATTACCTACAGGCCAGCTATTTAAAACTGTGGTTTTCCGTAACACGTATCACATATCACTGCGGTTCAAATCCAGCCATTTGTACTGAATAAGAAAATAATGTCCTCCATTTAAAATGGGCAAAGCGCGTTGCAAGGGACAGGGAAGTGGACATGATGGTGATGATGGTGCTTGCAGAAGATGAGTACGAGGCCGTGGGCAAGCTGAAATTGTGCCACAACAAACACCTACTGTACATCTTCTAGCTCAACCTTCCTGTCTCAATTAATAGGGTACCGCAGAACACCACTATTGAACACAGAACAGTGTGAAAAGGTTATTGGTTGGATAGCAGATAATGCTTCCAGTCACTTAGCCACCACCACCGTCTTTCACACGGTCAAGTCTCAGTAGCCGTGAGCCTTGACCGCCTATTCCTCACCCTGATCCTCCTTCCTCCCACCATGCCGAGTGCCCGGAGACAACTGATCCCACACTTGGACACTCCGAAGAGCTGTTCACTTTTCCATTATATATAGATTCTGGCCTCTCGTCCGATCCACTTAAAGCGGGGCAAGAGGAGATCGCATTTAGAGATGCCCAAATATTTGAGCAGCCACGGTCACATGAAGGCGACGGTGGGAAACTGTCACAAGAGGTGGATGATGATGAGACACAATTGCCAGAAAGTCAGAAGGAGGACCAGGGTGTGGAAGTGGAAGATGAGGTGGTGGATGATATAGTAACTGACCCACCCTGGCAGGGGGACATACAGAGTGAGGACAGCAGCACACAGGGGGAGGGAGGAGAAGCACCACAACAGGCAGGAAGAAGCAATGTGGTGACCGCAGACAGAAGGCGGGCAACCGTTCCCCGTAACATCAACACGACAGAAGTTGCCAGAACAACTGTTAGGTCTTCCAGAGTCTGGTTGCTTTTTAAAGACTCTGCCAAGAACTCCAAAAAGGCCATTTGCACCACCTGCCCGGCCGGCATCAGCAGGGGTAGCAAAACTACCAGTCTGACCACCACCAACATGATCAGACACATGGCAGCAAAGCACCCGACTAAGTGGGCCAAACCCCAGGGTCCAGGAACCGTGTCTGCGAGTGGCACCACTGCTTCTTCCACTGTTGTGCGTGCAAGCCAATCACTTGTCCATGGCGTATGCAATGATGTCTCCTGCCCTGCACCTGTCGTTGCACACTCTCAAGTAACACCATCAGCAAGCACATCAACGTCCTTGTCCCAGCGCAGCACTCAGTTGTCCCTACCTCAGTCCTTGGAACGCAAGCACAAATACGCAGCCAACGCCCCACAGGCCTCATTACTAAAATTACACATTTGGCGAATGCTTGCACTCTAAATGTTGCCTTTTAGGCTCATGAAGACGGAAGCTTTCCTGATGGCGGCGGCCGTCCTTCGGTACTCGGTCCCCAGCTGCCACTATTTCTCCCAGTGTCCGTCCCCGCATTACATGAGCACTTGTCCCACAACATTAGTCTTGCCCTCAACAACGCAGTTACTGGGAAAGTCCACCTAACCACGGACACGTGGACAAGTGCTTATGGGCAGGGATGGTACATCTCGCTGACGGCACACTGGGTTAACATAGTGGAAGCCGGGAGCCAGTCGGACCTTGGGAAGGAACATGTCCTCCCAACGCCGAGGATTGCGGGCCCTCAATCAGGGTTGCCCCCCGAGTCTACAGCTCTTGCACCTCCTCCTCCTCTTCAGGATCCATCTCTGAAATGACCACATCAGTCGCAAGCTGGAAGCACTGCAGCACTGCCCCGGCCAAGCGACAACAGGCTGTGCTGAAGCTAATATGCTAAGGTGACAAACCACACAACGCTGAAGAGTTGTGGACAGCTCTGAAAGAGCAAGCAGATCTGTGGCTGACACCGCTGAACCTACAGTCAGGCACACGGTCGTGTGTGACAATGGACAGAACCTGGTGGCAGCTCTGAGACGAGCTCACACATGTACCATGGCTGGCCCATGTGCTTAACCTCGTGGTTCAGTGGTTTCTCAAAACCTACCCGGAGCTGCCGGATCTGTTTGTCAAAGTAAGCCGCCTGTGTGCCCATTTTAGAAAGTCACCTACAGCTTCAGCCACCCTTGCCGTGTTTCAGCAGCGTTTGAAGCTTCCGGCTCACCGACTGATGTGTGATGTCCCCATGCATTTCAACTCTACATTGCAGATGTTGGGAAGGATTTGTTAGCAGAAGAGGGCAGTTGTTGACGACCAGCATCAACAAGGCCATCGGTATTCAGTTCAGACTCCACACATAAGACCTAAGGAGTGGACATGAATGTCAGACATATGTACATCCTCCAAAATTTTGAGGACTTTGAGGATAAGATGGTGAGCGGTGATGACGCCATAATTATCGTCACCATCCCGCTTCTCTGTCTTCAGGAATGCTCTCTGTTCACAATCAAAGAGGATTCATTGCAGGCGGAGCATGATGAGATGGAGCAAGGAACCATACAGGGTGATTACACACAGCCCAGCCTCATCTCATCCCAACATAGATTTGGTGACAATGAGGAAGCGGAAGGACAGGAGCTAGTTTCATGCGCTATAGATGGTACTACCTTCACAACCGTCATACCGTCTGTTCAGCGTGGACGGCCTGAGGACAGGGAGGAGGAGGAGAAGGAGTGCATGGTCAGTCGTCCTCTTGGTGAGGACACGGAAGTCTTGCCTGCAGTCTGGCACGCATGGCTGAGTGTATGCTACCCTGCGTTTCCCGTGACCCTCGCATTCTCCAAATTTTGGGTGACAGTCATTACTGGTTGGTGACACTTCTAGACCCATGATACAAGGAGAACTTTCTATCTCTTATTCCCGATGCGGACAGGTCTACTAAAATAGGGCAGTACCAGAAGGCCCTTGTTGCAGAATTATAAAAAAAAAATTCCCATCTGAAAACGCTGGCGGCAGAGGTTACAGTTCGTTCGACAACCAAGGAGTACAGGCGAGAGAGACACAACTCCAATACAGCAGAGGCAGGGAAACACTGTCAAAGTTCTGAGACAGTTTTCTCACACCCTCCCATCTTACAGGCCCGGAGGCACGGCGTACTCTCACAAGGAGTGCAAAGTTTGGGAAGATTATGAGGGAGTACTTTGCCGACCGTATCAATGTCCTCTGTGATTCCTCTGTGCCTTTTAATTATTGGGTATCCAAGCTGGACACGTGGAATGTACTGGCTCTCTATGCCTTTGAGGTCCTGGTCTGCCCGGCCGCTAGCGTTTTTTCAGAGTGGGATTTTAGTGCCGCTGGTGGAATTATAACTGATAAGCACATAAGCCTGTCTACTGAAAATGCTGACAGGCTGACTGTTATAAAAATGAACAAGGGCTGGATTGGGCCTGACTTCTGAACACCACTGAATGATAGCAGCATAACATAAACTCAAATCCAGTGTCTTTTTTTGGGAGGTCTATTCCCATGCACCTCTTCACACCTACACATGGGTATACACTTCCTGATTTTGTCTCTTTGCTCTTGTCCTCCTCCTTCTCCTCATCCTTTATCACCATATCATTCACCACCATATCTAACATATCACCTCTAGAGATGAGCGTTGTTCGACTCGAACTGTTCGCCACTCTCAAATTCGAGTTGTTTTGGGCGGTGTTCGAGCCGTTCGGCGAACACGAACGATTTGAGAAAAATTCGGCTGTTCGAGGTTATGTTCGATAACTGTTCGTGCACCAAAATCATAACTGGATTTTTTCTCAGTAATGATGAAAATTAATGTTAATACGCTTGAGTGTACAGCGGGGTGGGGTGAGGGGCAGGGGATGGATCTCTGCAGGAATAATGAAGATCTCCATTTTTTTTTCTCTTTCCCGCATTTACAGTGGGGAGGTGCAATCTGTCAGCCTATCAGCAGCGCACACACGGAGCGAAGTGCTTTTTTTCACACAAGCAAGGGCATGTGTCATTGGCAGTGTATGTCACATGTCCTTGCCCTATAAGACCAAGCCATTTTCCCCGTCGCCACCATTTTCTCACTGCTGCAGCTGCGTGTTAGACGGCACCGCTGTTGCTGTGTGCGCTATACCTTGTTAATTTCAAGCCAATTTTCGCACAAATCTACAGATAGCTTGGGAGCAGGGAATAGTTGTGATTGCAGTCCTTTTAAGGACTAGGTTACAGCATTTCCTACGACTTTTGTCAGGCAGGTCTGTGCTCTTAAATAGATAGATTGTGGGAGTAAAGACTAATTGTAATTGCAGTCCTTTTCAGGACTAGGTTACATCAGTTCCTATCAGTTTTTGCCAGGCAGGTCTGTGCCAGTGCTGTGTAAGTTTTTTTCACAGCATTTGGCTGAATCTAGCAAAGCTAATCCTTTTTGGCCTGTTGCAGAGTGTGTTAGACAGTGGAGTAGCCTATCTGTGTTGCAATATATACCACCTGTGTATAGAATACCAATTTTTTTACTGCACCTAGTGAAGTAAAATCTTTTGGGCATAGCATCATTCTATTAGTCCATCTATACTGACCTCCATCAGGTTGCAAATTGAATATAATTTTTTTCTGCATCTAGCTCTGAAAAAATATTTGGCCTTCTAGCAGTGTGTGGGACTTTCTCTATTAGTCCATCTATACTGACCTCCATCAGGTTGCAAATTAAAAATAATTTTTTGTCTGCATCTAGCTCTGAAAAAATATTTGGCCTTCTAGCAGTGTGTGGGACTTTCTCTATTAGTCCATCTATACTGACCTCCATCAGGTTGCAAATTCAAAATAATTTTTTGTCTGCATCTAGCTCTGAAAAAATATTTGGCCTTCTAGCAGTGTGTGGGACTTTCTCTATTAGTCCATCTATACTGACCTCCATCAGGCTGCAAATTAAAAATAATTTTTATCTGCATCTACCTCTGAAAAAATATTTGGCCTTCTAGCTGGGTGTGGGACTTGTTCTATTAGTCCATCTATACTGACCTCCATCAGGTTGCAAACTGAATATAATTTTTTTCTGCATCTAGCTCTGAAAAAATATTTGGCCTTCTAGCAGTGTGTGGAACTTTCTCTATTAGTCCATCTATACTGACCTCCATCAGGTTGCAAATTAAAAATAATTTATATCTGCATCTAGCTCTGAAAAAATATTTGGCCTTCTAGCAGTGTGTGGGACTTTCTCTATTAGTCCATCTATACTGACCTCCATCAGGTTGCAAACTGAATATATTTTTTTTCTGCATCTACCTCTGAAAAAATATTGGGCTTCTAGCTGTGTGTGGGACTTGTTCTATTAACCAATCTATACAGACCTCCATCAGGTTGCAAACTGAATATAATTTTTTTCTGCATCTACCTCTGAAAAAATATTTGGGCTTCTAGCTGTGAGTGGGACTTGTTCTATTAATCCATCTATACAGACCTCCATCAGGTTGCCAACTGAATATAATTTTTTTCTGCATCTACCTCTGAAAAAATATTTGGGCTTCTAGCTGTGTGTGGGACTTTCTCTATTAGTCCATCTATACTGACCTCCATCAGGTTGCAAATTAAAACTAATTTATATCTGCATCTAGCTCTGAAAAAATATTTGGCCTTCTAGCAGTGTGTGGGACTTTCTCTATTAGTCCATCTATACGGACCTCCATCAGGTTGCAAACTGAATATATTTTTTTTCTGCATCTACCTCTGAAAAAATATTTGGGCTTCTAGCTGTGTGTAGGACTTGGTCTATTAGTCCATCTATACTGACCTCCATCAGGTTGCAAACTGAATACAATTTTTTTCTGCATCTACCTCTGAAAAAATATTTGGGCTTCTAGCTGTGTGTGGGACTTGTTCTATTAGTCCATCTATACTGACCTCCATCAGGTTGCAAATTGAATAAAATTTTTTTCTGCATCTAAACCACCCAATAGTTTTGGCCTAATACCACAGTTTGGCCACTCAGCTCTGCTCGGTTCCCATCCATTGTTTTTTTGTGCAAACAACTCCAGAGTTGTGAATTAGTTAACCACCAAAATGAGTGGAAAAAGGCCTGCTGCTGGTGGAAAGGGGAATAGGCGTGTTGGGAAGGGGAAAAAAGGTTGTGTCCGTGGGGTAGGTGTTAAAGCAACAGTAACATCTGCAGAAGAAAGACCATCTTCCAGCCAAACTAAAATGTCTACTTCTTTTAGCGGACAATGTGATAAGATCCCTTTCTTACGGCCACGCCAATCGCTACAAATTCCAGATGAGGCACAAAAACAGCAGGTGCTTCAACGGATATCAAGTGCTCCTTTAAGTGGGCTCTCCTCCACATCAACTTCAACATCACAAATACTCCAGTCCTCAAAGGTGTCACCCCAATCGCACTTGCTTCCTCACAGCTCGCAAATCTCCAGCTGCCCGTCTGAGTATGAGGTAGAACAAATGGTTGAGTCTGCAGAGCTGTTTACTCATACTATAGCCTGGGAATCAGAGGTCGACTCCAGCGCTTCTGTGAATCCAGACGAGGAAATGATCTGCACTGATGCCCAGAATCTTTATGAGTCGGATGCAGGACCAGACGCAGAAGGTTCTGACCATAATGTAGACCCTCATTCCCAAACTGTAACTCCTGTTGGTGGAGACAATGAGGAAGACGATGATGAGACTCAAATACCTGATTGGAGCGACAACTTTAGTTTTTTGTCAGGGCAGGAACAGGTTGGCTCTGAGGACGACGGGTGTGATAACGCACAGGGTGATGATGATGAGGTTGGAGATCCCACTTACTGTCAACCCACAGTCAGCCAAGAGATGAGGTCAGCAGAGGAGGTGGAGGAAGATGCTAGTGACGACGAGGTCAGGTTGTGCCTTCCTGGACAGAGACGTAGTACTGGAAGCACGTCAACAACTGCATCCTCAAACACAACTCTGCCTCTCACCACAAGTCGTGGTGGCTCTTCAGGTCGCATGGGTGCTAAGCCTTGCATAGCCTGGGCATTTTTTCAGATCGATAAAGATGACCCAACTCGTGTTATCTGTAACATTTGTCAGCAAAAGCTAAGTAGAGGCCAAAAAATACATAGTTTGAGTACTTCATGCATGAACCGGCACATGGACATGAAGCATAAGTTGCAGTGGGAAGCTCAGTGTGCTACAATGCGGCCTAGCCGGCCGGGCCAACCACCGTCTGCCAAATCTTGCGCATCCGCGGCCTCTTCATCCTCTGTGACTGGGGGGACAACAGTCACACCTATTTTGGGGCGCAGACCTGCCACCTCTTTACCCGCAACAGCCAGCGTGATTGGCAGGTCATCATTTTCTTTGGAGGTGGTAATACCAGCTGGTGTTGAGCGCTGTCCGACATTGATAGCACCACCTTTGGATCAAGGCAACCTAACATGTCCGCCTGCATCTTCCTCACAGACCGGCAGTTTGCCGTGGACATCCTTATCAACCCCGTCTAAGTACAATAGCCAGCCCTCGGTCCCTCAGATGTGGACAAGTAAAAGACCATTTCCTCCTAGCCATGAGAAAGCTAAGAGGTTGAATTTCACCATCTGCAAGCTCTTGGCTACAGAAATGCTGCCTTTCCGCCTGGTGGACACAGAGGATTTTCGAGACCTTATGTCCGTCGCAGTGCCCCTGTACCAGATGCCCAGTCGGCACTACTTCTCAAAGAAAGGTGTGCCTGCGCTCCACCAGCATGTCGCACACAACATCACCGCTTCTTTGAGAAACTCTGTGTGTGACAGGGTGCATTTCACCACAGACACTTGTACGAGTAGGCATGGACAGGGGCGTTACATGTCGCTGACTGGGCACTGGGTAACTGTGGTGACAGCAGGACAAGGGGCTGCTGTCCAAGTCTTGCCGTCCCCACGAGTTGTGCGTCAATCCTCTTTATGTCAAAGTTCCTCCAATGCTTCTGCCTCCTCAACCTCCTCTCGGTCTTCCACCTGCACCCAAAGCCTGTCTGGTCATGCCACAAGCTTTCTAACTGCGCAGAAGGGATCCTACACACCTCATTACTATGCTGGCAGTAGGGCTCAACGTCATCAGGCGGTTTTTACTTTGAAATGTCTGGGAAATGTGAATCACACAGCTGAGGAGTTGTGGTCAGCTCTGGAGAACCAATTTCATGAATGGTTGTCTTCACTGGACCTGAAACCAGGGAAGTCCGTGTGCGACAATGCTGCAAACCTGGGTGCGGCCCTTCGACGAGGCAATGTCACACACGTGCCTTGTATGGCTCACGTGTTGAACCTGGTTGTCCAGCAATTTTTAGCCCACTATCCCAGACTAGATGGCCTTCTGCAGAGGGCACGTTCGCTGTGTGCTCACTTCCGCCGTTCGCATCCCGCAGCTCAGCGACTTACATCTCTACAGAAGTCGTTGGGCCTGCCACTTCACCGGCTAAAATGCGATGTGCCTACCCGGTGGAATTCAACTCTGCACATGTTGCAGCGACTGTGGCAGCACCGACAAGCCCTGGTGCAATACGCTCTGACGTATAGCCTGGGCCAACGAGATCCAGAGGTCGGGCAAATCACGATGGAGGAGTGGTCTCAGATCAGGGACCTATGCACCCTTCTGCACAGTTTTGAAATGGCGACGAAGATGTTTAGTGCTGACGATGCCATTATCAGCATGACTGTTCCGGTGATTTACATGCTGGAGCACATGTTAAACAGAATTCGGAGTCAGGTGGTGGCACAAGAGGAGGTGGAGGAAGTAGAGGAGGAGGAGTTGTATGCGGAAGGGCTAACATCTGCAAGGTCCAGACGGTCGGCAGCACCAAGGCGGCAGGCATGTGAGGGTGGGGGAGATGGTTTTACCAGGGCGCATGGTAGCAGCCAAACTAGTGAGGAAGGTGCAGGAGCCAAGGAAGAAGTGGAGGACGAACTGATGGAAGACTCATCAGATGAGGGAGACCTTGATCACATTTCTGTTGTGCGAGGTTGGGGGGAGAGGACAGAGGAAGGAAGCATGATTGTTACCTCGCCACCAACACAACAGGGACTTGGTGCTCCTGGATGCGCAACACACATGAGTGCCTTCTTGCTGCACTACCTGCAACATGACCCTCGAATTGTGAGAATTAGAAATAATCCTGACTACTGGGTTGCCACACTGTTAGATCCCTGGTACAAAAGTAAATTTGCAGAAATTATTCCTGCCATAGAAAGGGATGCACGCATGCAGGAGTATCAGCAGAGACTGTTGCAGAATCTTACATGTGCTTTTCCACAAAACACCAGTGGTGCACGTAGTGAATCTCACAGTTCCAACTTGCCAACCGTGGGACCGTCAAGTGTTCAGCACTCAAACCGTAACAGAACCACAGTATCTGCTGGTAGCATCAATTTTGCGGAATCATTTCACCACTTTTTTAGCCCATCCTTTGCAAGGCCACAGGAGACAAGAAGTCTGACACATAGTCAAAGCCTAGAGACGATGGTACAGGAGTATCTCCAAGTAAACATTGAAGCCATGACTGTGTCACTGGACCCTTGCTCTTTTTGGGCTTCCAATCTGGATAAATGGCCGGAGCTCGATACTTACGCCTTGGAGTTCTTGTCATGCCCCGCAGCCAGCGTTCTGTCTGAACGTGTGTTCAGCGCTGCTGGTGGTGTGCTGACAGATAAGCGCACGCGGCTCTCCACTGATAATGTAGACAGACTCACGTTCATAAAGATGAACAAATCATGGATCCGAAATGACTTTTCTACCCCTGTGTCATCCTGGGGAGAGTAAAAGCTTGATGATTGGTTAAAATCACCCTACCAACCGTTTTAAGCATGTTTATCTGTATCTTGACTGGAAAATAATTTGGGCTTTGTAGCAGTGTGCAGCACTGATCCTATTAGGCCATCTATACTAAGCTCCACCAGATTTAAAATTAATAATAATTTTTAGCTGCATCTAGCCCGGAAAATAATTTTGGGGCTCCGAGATGCGCAAGACACATAAGTGCCTTCTTGCTGCACTACCTGCAACATGACCCTCATATTGTCAGAATTCAAAGTAATCATGACTACTGGGTTGCCACACTCTTAGATCCCCCAAACTTTTCGATCAACCTTTTCATTTTAATAAAGACCAAAAAAATGGTCATTTTTGAAATTATAAGCATTAGCAGGTTATTAGAAACTGAAATCAAACAGTTTTCAACTCAAAACTTTATTCTAGGTGATGTTACATTTTCACATAGGACCCCTTGTTCGAAAGGAGCTTCTGAACTCTCTCGTCCATTGAATTTGTCAGGTTTTGGATGGTTTCTGCTTCAATTGTTTTGCATGAGGACAGAATACCCTCCCAGAGCTCTTGCTTAGATGTGAACTGCCTCCCGCCATCATAGACACTCCTTTTGATGATGCTCCAGAGGTTCTGAATGGGGTAGAGGTCAGGGGAGCATGGGGGTCACACCATAAGTTTGTCCCCTTTTATGCCCATATCAGCCAGAGATGCAGATGTTTTATGTGCAGCATGAGATGGTGCATTATCATGCAAAAAAATGATCTTGATGTGAAATACACGGTTCTTCTTCCCAGTCCTTTTAAGGGCTAGGTTACATCAGTTCCTATCACTTTTTGCCAGGCAGGTCTGTTTCAGTGCTGTGCAAGTTTTTTTTCACAGTATTTGGCAAAATCTAGCAAAGCAAATCCTTTTTGGCCTCTCGCAGTGTGTGTTAGTCAGTGGAGTAGCCTATCTGTGTTGCAAGCTACACCACCTGTGTAAAGAATACAAATTTTTTTACTGCACCTAGTGAAGTAAAACCTTTTGGGCATAGCATCATTCTATTAGTCCATCAATACTAACCTCCACCAGGTTGTAAATTCACAATAATTTTTTTCTGCATCTAGCTCTGAAAAAATATTTCGGCTTGTAGCAGTGTGTGGGACTTGTTCTATTAGTTCATCTATACTAACCTCCACCAGGTTGCAAATTCAATATAATTTTTATCTGCATCTAGCTCTGAAAAAATATTTCGGCTTGTAGCAGTGTGTGGGACTTGTTCTATTAGTCCATCTATACTAACCACCACCAGGTTGCAAATTCAATATAATTTATTTTTGCATCTAGCTCTGAAAAAATATTTCGGCTTGTAGCAGTGTGTGGGACTTGTTCTATTAGCCCATCTATACTAACCTCCACCAGGTTGCAAATTCAATATAATTTTTTTCTGCATCTAGGTCTGAAAAAATATTTTGGCTTGTAGCAGTGTGTGGGACTTGTTCTATTAGTCCATCTATACTAACCTCCACCAGGTTGCAAATTCAATATAATTTTTTTCTGCATCTAGCTCTGAAAAAATATTTTGGCTTGTAGCAGTGTGTGGGACTTTTTCTATGAGTCCATCTATACTAACCTCCACCAGGTTGCAAATTCAATATAATTTTTTTCTGCATCTAGCTCTGAAAAAATATTTTGGCTTGTAGCAGTGTGTGGGACTTGTTCTATTAGTCCATCTATACTAACCTCCACCAGGTTGCAAATTCAATATAATTTTTATCTGCATCTAACCCAGCCAATACTTTTGGGCTAATACCACAGTTTGGCCACTCAGCTCTGCTCGGTTCCCATCCATTGTTTTTTGTGCAAACAATGCCAGAGTTGTGAATTAGTTAACCACCAAAATGAGTGGAAAAAGGCCTGGTGCTGGTGGAAAGGGGAATAGGCGTGTTGGGATGGGAAAAAAAGGTTGTGTCCGTGGGGTAGATGTTAAAGCAACAGTAACATCTGCAGAAGAAAGACCATCTTCCCGCCAAACTAAGATGTCTACTTCTTTTAGCGGACAATGTGATAAGATCCCTTTCTTACGGCCACGCCAATCGCTACAAATTCCAGATGAGGCACAAAAACAGCAGGTGCTTCAACGGATATCAAGTGCTCCTTTAAGTGGGCTCTCCTCCACATCAACTTCAACATCAGAAATACTCCAGTCCTCAAAGGTGTCACCCCAATCGCACTTGCTTCCTCACAGCTCCCAAATCTCCAGCTGCCCGTCTGAGTATGGGGTAGAACAGATGGTTGAGTGTGCAGAGCTGTTTACTCATACTATAGCCTGGGAATCAGAGGTCGGCTCCAGAGCTTCTGTGAATCCAGACGAGGAAATGATCTGCACTGATGCCCAGAATCTTTATGAGTCGGATCCACGACCAGACGCAGAAGGTTCTGACCATAATGTAGACCCTCATTCCCAAACTGTAACTCCTGTTGGTGGAGACAATGAGGAAGACGATGATGAGACTCAAATACCTGATTGGAGCGACAACTTTAGTTTTTTGTCAGTTCAGGAAGAGGTTGGCTTTGAGGACGACGGTTGTGATAACACATAGGGTGATGATGACGAGGTTGCAGATCCCACTTACTGTCAACCCACAGTCAGCCAGTCGATGTGGTCAGCAGAGGAGGTGGAGGAGGATGCTAGTGACGACGAGGTCAGGTTGCGCCTTCCTGGACAGAGACGTAGTACTGGAAGCACGTCAACAACTGCATCCTCAAACACAACTCAGCCTCTGACCACAAGTCGTGGTGGCTCTTCGTCGCATGGGTGCAAAGCCTTGCATTGCCTGGGCATTTTTTCAGATCGATAAAGTTGACCCAACTCGTGTTATCTGTAACATTTGTCAGCAAAAGCTAAGTAGATGCCAAAAAATACATAGTTTGAGTACTTCATGCATGAAGCGGCACATGGATATGAAGCATAAGTTGCAGTGGGAAGCTCACTGTGCTACAATGCGGCCTAGCTGGCCGGGCCAACCACCGTCTGCCACATCTTCTGCATCCGCGGCCTCCTCATCCTCTGTGACTGGGGGGACAGCAGTCACACCTGTTTTGGGACGCAGACCTGCCACCTCTTTACCCGCAACAGCCAGCGTGATTGGTAGGTCATTATTTTCTTTGGAGGTGGAAACATCAGCTGGTGTTGAGTGCTGTCCGACATCGATAGCAACCTAACATGTCCATGTAACGGGTCTGGGAGGCGGAACCTCTGAGCTACTATACAAGGGGGCGGTCCTTGTAAGGGAGCGGGTGGCGACCAGGGTAGACGGGCAGGCAGTCACAGCAGGTGACTGGGACAGTCTCAGAATGAACGGACAGGAGGTCACGGCAAGTGACCGGGGCAGTCTCTGGATGAACGGCCAGGAGGTCACGGCAAGTGACCGGGGCAGTCTCTGGATGAACGGGCAGGAGGTCACGGCAAGTGACCGGGGCAGTCTCTGGGTAAAGGATTGGTACGACCTGTGGCGGCAGATGATAGACCTGAGCTCCCAGGTGAGCAGGCGAGAGACTCTGGTTAATCGGGTGGTCACAGCATGTGACGGCGGAGCCTCCAGGAAGACCAACAGACAGGTAGCAGATGAGCGCTCCCAGGTGAGCGGGCAGGAGTCTCTGGACAGGCGGGTGGTCACAGCACGTGACGGCAGAGCCTCCTGGTAGGCTAGCAGACAGGCAGCAGATGAGCGCTCCCAGGTGAGCGGGCAAGCTGGTCCTTAGACAGACTGACAGGAGTTGGAAGGCAGACCGTCGGACCTCAGGCAAGCAGGCAGGTAGCAGGATATCAGGCAGGAATTAGACAGCAGACTGGCAGGAATCTGGCAGGTATCTGGCAGGTAACTGGCAACGGGACCTGAGGGCTGAAGCAGAGTAGTGAACAGTCCTACAACATTGCTCGGGCACCTCCATTTTGGAGGAGGTGCCTTTTATATGGGAGGTCCTCCGGCAATTGGCCGGGGACTCCTTAGGACGGCGCGCGCGGTCCCTTTAAGAGAGGGGGAGCGCGCGCGCGCCCTAATCACACTGCCGGGGAAGGAGCGCGTGCCGGAAGCAGCGGGGAGAGAAGCGCTGGAGGACGCCGCGCCAGGAGCGGGGAGGTGAGAGGGACGGCGTCTCTGCCTAGAACGGGGCAGAGACGCCGATGCTACAGTACCCCCCCCCTTTAGGCCCCCTCTTTTTTTGGCCAGAAAGAAATTTCTCAAGGAGAAGCGGGGCGTTGATGTTCTCCCTGGGTTCCCAAGTTCTCTCCTCAGGACCAAACCCCTTCCAATCTACCAGAAAAAAGGTTTTTCCTCTTACCCTCTTGGAGGCCAGAATACTCTCTACCTCAAAGATGTCATCAGCGGAAACCGGAGCAGGAGGGGCACCTGGATTTTTGGAAAAAAAGTTAAAGACAACGGGTTTGAGGAGAGATACGTGGAAGGAGTTGGGGATCCGTAGGGTGGCCGGGAGTTTTAATTTGTAGGCCACAGGGTTAATTTGCCTGAGGACTTCGAAGGGGCCGATGAATCGAGGACCCAACTTGTAGGAGGGTACTTTGAGCCGCACATGTTTGGATGAGAGCCAAACCTTGTCTCCCGGACGGAATTGGGGCGGATCCAGACGTCTCTTATCAGCATATCTCTTCATCCGCTCAGAGGAGAGAAGAAGAGTGGACCTGGTGCTCCCCCAAATAGTAGAAAATTCGCTGACAAGAGACTCCGCAGCAGGGTTGTCCACAGAAACGGAGACAGGAAGTGGAATCCGGGGATGTTGGCCACCGACTATAAAGAACGGGGATTTGGAAGAGGACTCGCTCTCATGGTTGTTATAAGAGAACTCGGCCCATGGTAGGAGATCCACCCAGTCCGAGTGGTGAGCATCAACGAAGTGCCGGAGGTAGCTGGACAAGATCTGATTGATCCGCTCCACTTGACCATTGGACTGAGGGTGGTAAGCGGAGGAGAAATCCAGGGTAATGTCCAGCAGCTTACATGTGGCTCTCCAGAAGCGAGAGGTGAACTGAACCCCACGATCCGACACAATGTGGAGGGGCAGACCATGGAGACGGAAGATGTGGCGGATAAAGTCTTTAGCCAGCTCGGGTGCAGACGGAAGACCAGGCAGGGGAATGAAGTGGGCCATCTTAGAAAAACGGTCAGCGACAACCCAAATGACAGTACAACCGGCAGAAACTGGAAGGTCGGTGATAAAGTCCATAGCGATGTGTTGCCAAGGAGCAGCAGGTACGGGAAGGGGCAGGAGATGGCCGGCAGGTAGATGTCGGGGAACTTTGTTACGGGCACAGGATGAACAGGCCGCGACGAAGTCTACCACGTCCTTATGCAGGGTAGGCCACCAGTAATGCCGGGTAATAAGTTGGAAGGTCTTCTTTTGGCCAGCATGGCCAGCTAGTTTAGAAGAATGTCCCCAGCGAAGAACCCTCTCCCGATCTGGCACAGCTACGAACGTCTTACCGGGTGGAAGACGAGTCAGATCCAAGGGGGCCACATTCATCACCTTGGAGGAGTCGATGTGCGTAGGTTCCTCCTCTTGATCGGAGGACAGGAAGGACCGGGACAAGGCATCAGCTTTGACGTTCTTGTCCGCCAGACGGAAATGAAGAATGAAGTCGAAGCGGGCAAAAAACAACGACCACCGGGCCTGGCGAGGATTGAGTCTCTGGGCATTTTGGAGATATGCCAGGTTTTTGTGATCCGTGTAGATAATTACCGGGTAGAGAGCCCCTTCAAGCAGATAGCGCCACTCTCCCAGTGCCAATTTGATGGCTAGCAATTCCCGGTCTCCAATGGAGTAGTTGTGCTCCGACGAGGAGAAGATTTTGGAGAAGAAGCTGCACGTTACCATTCTCCCGGTAGAAGACTTCTGGGTGAGCACCGCTCCGGCTCCGGAGGAGGAGGCATCAACCTCCAGGTAGAATTGTTTATTACAGTCCGGACGGTGCAGGACGGGAGCAGAGGCGAAGGCTTTCTTTAGGGAAAGGAAGGCCTCCTCGGCTTCAGGCGACCATGTCCTGGGGTTAGCCCCCTTACGGGTAAGTGCAGATATGGGAGCAGTCCGAGACGAGAAGTGTCGGATGAAAAGACGATAATAATTAGGGAAGCCCAGGAATCGCTGTATCGCCTTCAAACCTTCAGGACGAGGCCATTTTAGAACGGAAGAGAGCTTCTCGGGATCCATTTGCAGACCTGTTTGGGAGATGACATAGCCCAAGAACGGAAGGGAGGTCTGATCGAAGAGGCACTTCTCATATTTAGCGTAAAGGTGGTTCTGCCGAAGCCTAAGCAGGACCTGACGAACATCCCTCCGGTGTGTGGGGAGATCCGGAGAGAAGACCAAGATATCGTCCAGGTATACCAGGAGTACAGGAGGTCACGGAAGATGTCGTTGACTAGTTCCTGAAAGACCGCGGGAGCATTACAGAGACCGAAGGGCATCACAAGGTACTCGTAGTGACCGTCCCGGGTATTGAATGCCGTCTTCCACTCGTCTCCTTGACGGATACGGACCAGATTATACGCTCCTCGTAGATCCAGCTTGGAGAAGATCCTGGCGCCCTTGAGACGGTCAAACAATTCGGAGATGAGTGGCAGGGGATATTTGTTTTTTACCGTGATGAGATTGAGTCCTCTGTAGTCAATACAGGGACGTAGCGAGCCGTCTTTCTTTTTGACAAAGAAGAATCCGGCTCCAGCCGGGGAGGTAGATTTTCGGATAAATCCCCTAGCCAGATTCTCTTCAATGTATTCAGACATGGCTCGGGTCTTGGCTGCAGACAACGGGTAGATACGCCCACGGGGAGGAGTGGTGCCAGGTACCAGGTCGATCGGGCAATCGTATGGCCTATGGGGTGGCAACGTCTCAGCTTCCTTCTTACCGAAGACGTCCGCATAGGGCCAGTAGGGAGCCGGGAGACCAGGTAAGTTAGCTGGAGTAGGCTGAGGGCGAAGTGGACGGACCGGGACCAGGCAGGTCCTATGGCAGTCAGGACCCCATCGGAGTACTTCACCGGACCGCCAGTTCAATACGGGTTCATGTGTCTGGAGCCAAGGTAGACCTAGCAACAGGGAGTGAGAAAGTCCGGACAGCACATGGAATGAGATCTCCTCAGAGTGCAGCATTCCCACCTGCAGGGTTATGGGTTCGGTGACGAGCAGGATGGTCTCCGAGAGAAGTCTTCCATCCAAGGAGGCGACTGACAATGGTTCAGCCAGGGACTTGGTGGGAATATGGTATCTCTCTACCAGAGACTGGGAGATGAGGTTTCCAGCAGATCCAGAATCCAGATGGGCGAGTTCAAAGAGACGGTTTTCTCCCCAAGCAATAGAGACCGGTAAGGTCAGAGACGGAGAGGGCTTACTTTTGTCTAGGACGACCTCTCCGAGTGGTCCTAGACACTGGCGTTTCCCGGCTTTTCTGGGCAGGAACGGATGAAGTGCTTCATACTGCCACAATAGAAACAGCTTCCCTCGGCTCGGCGAGATTCTTGGCGAGAACCGACCATCTTGGTCTGGTCGACCTGCATAGGCTCAGGACAGTGTAGCTGAGGAGAGACGGAGGGAGTGACGGGTTTCTGAAAAGTAGGAGCTAGACGTGGAAACCTCCTCTCACGGGTGACCTCTTTGGCACGCTCCTGGAACCGCAGGTCAATCCGGGTGGCAAGAGTTATTAGGTCATCGAGAGTGGTAGGAATGTCCCGACCGGCAAGTTCATCTTTAATACGGCCGGACAGACCCTCCCAGAAGACGGAAACCAGAGCGTCATTATCCCAGGCCAGCTCCGAGGCAAGGGTACGGAACCGTATGGCATATTGGCCCACGGTGAGACTTCCCTGACGGAGGCGTAGCAGAGATGATGCGGATGAGGTCTTCCATCCGGGTTCGTCGAAGACTTTCCGGAAAGCCGTGAGAAAGGCAGGCAAGTCGGACACCAGGGGGTCTCCTCTCTCCCATAGAGGATTTAGCCAGGACAGGGCCTCTCCGGTGAGATGGGACATGATGAAGGCAATTTTGGCCCGGTCGGAGTTAAACTGGTGAGACAGGAGTTCAAAGTGCAGGGTGCACTAATTTATGAAGCCCCGAGCCTGGGCGGAGTCGCCTCCGAAACGAGAATTTTCCCACGCTGTCAGTGACGTGCATGAGGTGAGCCGAGTTCATTGGACATGACCTCGGCTCATCTGGATGCCGTCACAGCGAGACAGTGAGGAGCGCAAGCATGCCTGCGCTTCTCAGTGTCCGCGGGATGACAGGCTGGATGGCAGCGTTCTGCTGCGGTCCAGCCAGTCATCTCGATGTAGCAGAGCTGAAGCTGTCGTGGGAACCATGGAAAGGTAAGGATGAGGTTGGTTTATTATTTTTCTTTTATTGCAGGAGATCGTTGGCTTCAGCTGGAATGGGTGTGATGGTAAGTATGGTTTAATTTAGAACAATAAAGAATTGTGTGTTTATTTCAATTAAAGGACTTTATTCTGGGTGTTGTGTTTTTTTTAAATACTTTACTAGAAATTCATGGCGGTCATGTCTAATACTGGCGTGACCCCATGAATTTTGGGCTTGGGGCCAGCTGATAATACCAAGCTGGCCCTAACCCCTTTATTACCCAGTGAACCACCGCACCAGGGCCCTGGATGAGTTGGGTACAGCGCCAGAAGATGGCGCTTCTATGAACGCGCCATTTTCCGGGGTGGCTGCGGACTGCAATTTGCAGCGGGGGGGGGGGGGGGGGCCCAGAAAGCTTGGGCCTCCCTGCGCTGCAGATTCCAGCCCCCAGCTGCCTAGTTGTACCTGGCTGGACACAAAAATAGGGCGAAGCCCCACGTATTTTTTTTTTAATTATTTCATGAAATTCATGAAATAATTAAGAAAAAAAGGCCTTCCCTATATTGTTGTGTCCGGCCAGGTACAAATAGTCAGCTGGTGGTTGGGGGCAGCCCGTTCCTGCCTGCTGTACCTGGCTGGACACAAATATAGTGCGAAGCCCCACTTCAATTTTTTTTAATTATTTCATGAAATTCATGAAATAATTAAGAAAAAAAGGCCTTCCCTATATTGTTGTGTCCGGCCAGGTACAAATAGTCAGCTGGTGGTTGGGGGCAGCCCGTTCCTGCCTGCTGTACCTGGCTGGACACAAATATAGTGCGAAGCCCCACTTCAATTTTTTTTAATTATTTCATGAAATTCATGAAATTAAGAAAAAAAGGCCTTCTCTATATTGTTGTGTCTGGCCAGGTACAAATAGGCAGCTGGTGGTTGGGGGCAGCCCGTTCCTGCCTGCTGTACCTGGCTGGACACAAATATAGTGCGAAGCCCCACTTCAATTTTTTTTAATTATTTCATGAAATTCATGAAATAATTAAGAAAAAAAGGCCTTCCCTATATTGTTGTGTCCGGCCAGGTACAAATAGTCAGCTGGTGGTTGGGGGCAGCCCGTTCCTGCCTGCTGTACCTGGCTGGACACAAATATAGTGCGAAGCCCCACTTCAATTTTTTTTAATTATTTCATGAAATTCATGAAATAATTAAGAAAAAAAGGCCTTCCCTATATTGTTGTGTCCGGCCAGGTACAAATAGTCAGCTGGTGGTTGGGGGCAGCCCGTTCCTGCCTGCTGTACCTGGCTGGACACAAATATAGTGCGAAGCCCCACTTCAATTTTTTTTAATTATTTCATGAAATTCATGAAATAATTAAGAAAAAAAGGCCTTCTCTATATTGTTGTGTCTGGCCAGGTACAAATAGGCAGCTGGTGGTTGGGGGCAGCCCGTTCCTGCCTGCTGTACCTGGCTGGACACAAATATAGTGCGAAGCCCCACTTCAATTTTTTTAAATTATTTCAGGAAATTCATGAAATAATTAAAAAAAAATTGACGTGGGGCTTCGCACTATATTTGCGTCCAGCCAGGTACAGCAGGCAGGAACGGGCTGCCCCCAACCAACAGCTGCCGATTTGTACCTGGCCGGACACAACAATATAGGGAAGCCCTTTTTTTCTTAATTATTTCATGAAATAATTTAAAGAAAATTGACGTGGGGCTTCGCCCTGTTTTTGTGTCCAGCCAGGTACAACTAGGCAGCTGGGGGCTGGAATCCGCAGCGCAGGGAGGCCCAAGCTTTCTGGGCCACCCCCGCTGCAAATTGCAGTCCGCAGCCACCCCGGAAAATGGCGCGTTCATAGAAGCGCCATCTTCTGGCGCTGTACCCAACTCATCCAGGGCCCTGATACGGTGGCTCACTGGGTAATAAAGGGGTTAGGGCCAGCTTGGCATTATCAGCTGGCCCTAAGCCCGAAATTCATGGGGTCACGCCAATATTAGACATGACCACCATGAATTTCTAGTAAAGTATTTAAAAAAAACACAACACCCAGAAAAAAGTCCTTTAATTGAAATAAACACACAATTCTTTATTGTTCTAAATTAAACCATACTTACCATCACGCCCATTCCAGCTGAAGCCAACGATCTCCTGAAATAAAAGAAAAATAATAAAGCAACATCATCCTTACCTTTCCATGGTTCCCATGACAGCTTCAGCTCTGCTACATCGAGATGACAGGCTGGACCGCAGCAGAACGCTGCCATCCAGCCTGTCATCCCGCAGACACTGAGAAGCGCAGGCTTGCTTGCGCTCCACAGTGTCTCTCTGTGAGGGCATCCAGATGAGCCGAGTTAATGTCCAATGAACTCGGCTCACCTCATGCACGTCACTGACAGCGTGGGAAAATTCTCCTGCACTCAGCGCTTCAGCGTGGGAGAATTCTCACGCTGAAGCGCTGAGTGCAGGAGAATTCTCCCACGCTGTCAGTGACGTGCAGGAGGTGAGCTGAGTTCATTGGACATGAGCTCACCTTATGCACGTCACTGACAGCGTGGGAGAATTCTCCTGCACTCACCGCTTCAGCGTGAGAATTTTCCCACGCTGTCAGTGACGTGCATGAGGTGAGCCGAGTTCATTGGACATGAACTCGGCTCATCTGGATGCCGTCACAGAGAGACGCTGAGCAGCGCAAGCAAGCCTGCGCTTCTCAGTGTCTGCGGGATGACAGGCTGGATGGCAGCTTTCTGCTGCGGTCCAGCCTGTCATCTCGATGTAGCAGAGCTGAAGCTGTCGTGGGAACCATGGGAAGGTAAGGATTATGTTGCTTTATTATTTTTCTTTTATTGCAGGGGATCGTTAGCTTCAGCTGGAATGGGCGTGATTGTAAGTATGGTTTAATTTAGAACAATAAAGAATTGTGTCTTTATTTCAATTAAAGGACTTTATTCTGGGTGTTTGTGGTTTTTTTTAACTTTGACTATGGGGTTAGTAATGGGGGTGTCTTATAGACGCCTCTCCATTACTAACCTGGGCTTGATGTTAGCTGGCATTATAAGCTGACATCAACCCCAGCCCTATTACCCCACTGCCACCGCTACAGGGCAGTGGGAAGAGCGAGGCTAAGTGCCAGAATTGGCGCATCCTATGGATGTGCCATTTCTGTGGCGGCTGACAGCTGGTGTTTCTAGCCTGGGAGGGGGCCAATATTCATGGCACCCTTCCTGGGCTATTAATATCAGCCCCCAGCTGTCTGTCTAGCCTTTGCTAGCTATTAAAATAGGGGGGACCCCACGTCAATTTTTTGGGGGGTCCCCCATTTTAATAGCTAGTAAAGGCTGGGCATTCAGCTGGGGGCTGATATTAGTAGCCTGGGAAGCTCCTTGGGTATTACCCCTTCCCAGGCTTCAAACATCTGCCCCAGCCGTCTGCTTAACCTCCGCTAGAGACTAAAATTATGGGGTATCCCACGCCAATTTTTTTTTTAATAAATACTTTACACTAAGTGGCAAGTACAGTAATCAACACTGTCACTGTACTTCTTATATATGTGACTGACATGTTTCTATCTATCTAATCTATGTGTGATTCTCTATTCCTTCTATTCTAAATTGTCGGGTACCGCTGCTGAATTGCCGGCCGGCTTTTTTAAAGAGACGGTGCATGAAAACACTAATATTTTTTTTTATAAATCCTTTACACTAAATGACAAGTACAGTAATCAACACTGTCACTGTACTTCTTATATATGTGACTGACATGTTTCTATCTATCTAATCTATGTGTGATGCTCTATTCTTTCGGTTCTAAATTGTCGGGTACCGGTGTACCGCTGCTGAATTGCCGGCTTTTCATGTTTCACTGTGAGCACAGTTCCCATCGATTTGGGCAATCACTCTAATGCCACAACCACCATGGCTGTGGCATTACAGTGAGTGGCAGACAATCCCTGCATGATTGGTGCTCTAAATAGCGCCAGACATGCAGGACACGCTTTTGGTGCATGAACAGTTATCGAACATAACCTCGAACAGCCGAATTTTTTGCAAATCGTTCGGGTTCGTCGAACAACTCGAACACCGCCCAAAACAGCTCGAATTTGAGATTGGCGAACAGTTCTAGTCGAACACCGCTCATCTCTACTAATCATGTTTATCTGTATCTTGGCTGGAAAATAATTTGGGCCTTGTAGCAGTTTGCAGTACTGATTCTATTAGGCCATCTATACTAAGCTCCACCAGCTTTCAAATTAATATTAATTTTTAGCTGCATCTAGCCCGGAAAATAATTTTGGGGCT
The DNA here is from genome assembly GCF_046119375.1 of Phyllobates terribilis. Lineage (NCBI taxonomy): Eukaryota > Metazoa > Chordata > Amphibia > Anura > Dendrobatidae > Phyllobates > Phyllobates terribilis. Next base: position 301,639,803 of record NW_027362771.1, read on the forward strand.
CCTATATGCGCAAGACACATGAGTGCCTTCTTGCTGCACTACCTAGAACATGACCCTCAGATTGTCAGAATTCGAAATAATCCTGACTACTGGGTTGCCACACTCTTAGATCCCCCACACTCTTCGATCAACCTTTTAATGTTAATAGAGAGCAAAAAAATGGTCATTTTTGAAATTATAAGCATTAGCAGGTTATTAGAAACTGAAATCAAACAGTTTTCAACTCAAAACTTTATTCTAGGTGATGTTACATTTGCACATAGGACCCCTTGTTCGAAAGGAGCTTCTGAACTCTCTCGTCCATTGAATTTGTCAGGTTTTGGATGGCTTCTGCTTCAATTGTTTTGCATGAGGACAGAATACCCTCCCAGAGCTGTTGCTTAGATGTGAACTGCCTCCTGCCATCATAGACACTCCTTTTGATGATTCTCCAGAGGCTCTGAATGAGGTCATTGGAGCATGGGGATCACACCATAAGTTTGTCCCCTTTTATGCCCATATCAGCCAGAGATGCAGATGTGTTATGTGCAGCATGAGACGGTGCATTATCATGCATGAAAATTATCTTGCTGCGGAGTACACGGTTCTTCTTCTTGAACCATGGCAGGAAGTGCTGTTTGAGAAACTCCACATACATTATGGAGTTCATCTTTACCCCTTCAGGGATCCTAAAGGGGCCGACAATCTCTCTCCCCATGATTCCAGCCCAAAATATTACTCTACCTCCTTGTTGGCGCCGTAGCCGTGTTTTCATGGGGTGTCCATCAACCAGCCATCCTCCACTCCATCCATCTGGACCATCGAGCGTTGCATGGCACTCATCGGGGAACAAAACAGTTTTCAAGTCAGTCTTCATGTATTGTTTGGCCAACTGGAGCCATTTCTGCTTGTGCACAGAGGATAGAGGAGGTCGACAGGATGGCTTACGCACAGCTGCAAACCTCTGAAGGAACCTGCATGTTGTTGTTCGGGGGACGTTGGAGGCACCAGCAGCTTCAAAAACTTGTCTGCTGCTATGACAAGGCTTTTTTGCCACTGCTCTTTTAACCTGACGTAATTGCCTGCAGGAAAGAGTTCTCAATTTTCCCTTATCAGCACGCACACGTGTGTACTGTGAATCAGGTACATACTTCTTGATTGTGCAATGATCAAGATGAAGTGTCGTGGCAATGTTGATTGTAGTCATGCCTTGACCTAAACACTCCACAATTTGTTGCTTCTCAGCAGCCGACACATCCTTTTTCTTTCCCATTTTGGCAGAAAATGTAGGCTGCTTAATAATGTGGAACAGCCTTCTTAAGTAGTCTTGCCTTTCATTGGACACACCTGCCAAAATAATTAGCACAGGTGTCTGCAATTGCTTACAGTGATATAAAGAGCCCTAACACACATCACCATCAATGAGTTTAACTGACAAACAAACAAATTCTTACCTTATCACTCCTAAACACTTTTTGCATAATAATTTGGAACACAGTGTACATGTGCTTTTCCACAAAACACCAGTGGTTCACTTAGTGAATCTTACAGTTCTAACTTGCCAACCGTGGTCTGTATGGAGTTGTTCAATAAAGGGCCCAAAATTAAGATAACATAGATAGGAGAGGTTTCTATGAATACGAATTCCTATGTATTTAATACCCTGTGGGGGCCAGGCAAAGGGAAAGTTGGACTGGATGGAATCCTGTACGGATTTGGGGAGGGAGACATCGAGGGCCTCAGACTTCGCTACATTGATTTTAAAATTTGACCATGTAACAAAGTGATCTATTTCAGCCATAACAGCAGGGATGGATATATGTGATTTAGTGATATATACTAGGACATCATCAGCAAATGCAGAGCACTTGTACATGGTGCCTCCCACCTCAATCCACCTAATATTGGGGTTTATGGCGAATTGATGAGAGCAGGTGCTCCGTCTCTAGGATGTATAAGAGAAGGGACAGAGGACATCCCCGCCTTGTCCCATTGGTGATTATGAAAGGTGATGAAAATCATAGAATCATAGAATCATAGAATGTAGAGTTTGAAGGGACCTCCTGGGTCATCTGGTCCAACCCCCTGCTCAAAGCAGGATTCACTAAATCATCTCAAACAGATGTCTGTCCAGCCTCTGTTTGAAGACGTCCATTGAAGGGGAACTCACCACCTCTCGTGGCAGCCTGTTCCACTCATTAATCACCCTAACTGTCAAAAAGTTTTTTCTAATATCTAATCTGTGTCTCCTCCCATTTAGTTTCATCCCATTGCTTCTAGTCTTTCCTTGTGCAAATGAGAATAAATATGATCCTTCTACAATGTGACAGCCCTTGACATATTTGTAGACAGCTATTAAGTCTCCTCTCAGTCTTCTTTTTTGCAAGCTAAACATTCCCAAATCCTGCAACCGTTCCTCATAGGACATGGTTTGCAGACCAGTCACCATTCTGGTCGCTCTTTGTAACGGGTCCGGGAGGCGGACTGTAACGGGTCCGGGAGGCGGAACCTCTGAGCTACTATACAAGGGGGCGGCCCTTGTAAGGGAGCGGGTGGCAGTCTCTGGGTGAACGGACAGGGAGTTACGGCAAGTGATCAGGGCAGTCTCTGGGTAAGGGGTAGGTACGACCTGTGATGGCAGAGCCTCCGGGTAGGCTAGCAGGCAGGTGGTAGATGTGTGCTCCCAGGTGAGCAAGCGAGAGTCTCTGGAATAGCTGATGGTCACCGCACGTGACAACGGGACCTCCGGGCTGGCAAGCAGGCAGGTAACGGAGATGCGCTCCCAGGTGAGCGGGCAAGAGTCTCTGAGATAGCTGGTGGTCACAGCACGTGACAACGGAACCTCCGGGCTGGCAAGCAGGCAGATAACGGAGAAGCGCTCCCAGGTGAGCGGGCAAGCTGGTCCATAGACAGACTGACCGGAGTAGTAAGGCAGACCGTCGGACCTCAGGCAAGCAGGCAGGTAGCTGACATGCGCTCCCAGGTGAGCGGGCAGGCTGGTCCTTAGACAGACTGACAGGAGAAGTAAGGCAGACCGTCGGACCTCAGACTGGCAGACAGGTAACAAGTATTCAGGCAGGAATCAGGCAGGTAACTGGCAGGTACTGGCAGGTAACTAGCAGGAAACTGGCAGGTAACTGGCAACGGGACCTGAGGGCTGAAGCACAGGTGAGACACAGGTGCAAACAACATTGCTCGGGCACCTCCATTTTGGAGGAGGTGCCTTATATATGATGAAGTCCTCCGGCCATTGGCCGGGGACTCTTTAGGGCGGCGCGCGCGGCCCCTTTAAGAGGAGGGGAGCGCGCGCGCGCGCGCCCTAAGCACAGGGGCCGGGAAGGAGCGCGCGCTGAGAGCAGAGCAGGAGGAGGACGCCGGGACGGAGCGCGCGCTGACAGCAGAGCGGGGGAAGGAAGCCGGGCACGGAGCAGAGCGGTGAGAGGAGCAGCGTCCCTGCCTAGCAGAGGGCAGGGACGCCGGCACTACAGTACCCCCCCCTTTAGGCCCCCCCTTTTTTAGGCCAGACAGAAATTTAGCCAGGATGAGAGGGGCATGGATGTTCTCCCGGGGCTCCCACGTTCTCTCCTCAGGACCAAACCCCTTCCAATCTACCAGGAAAAAGGTCTTTCCTCTTACCCTTTTGGTGGCAAGAATGTTCTCTACCTCAAACTCGTCCACAGCAGAAACCGGAGCAGGAGGCGTACCTGTAGACTTGGAAAAAGAGTTAAGTACCACAGGTTTGAGGAGAGACACATGGAAGGAGTTAGGGATCCGTAAGTTGGCCGGGAGTTTCAATTTATAGGCCACTGGGTTGATCTGACTGATGACCTCCAGTGGGCCGATGAACCGAGGCCCTAACTTATAGGAAGGGATCTTGAGCCGGACATATTTGGACGAGAGCCAGACTTTATCCCCAGGGCGGAATTGAGGAGGGTCCAGACGTTTTTTGTCAGCGTGTCTTTTCATACGCTCGGATGACAGAAGAAGTGCGGACCGGGTACTCTCCCATATGGAGGAAAATTTGTTAACAAGAGATTCCGCAGCCGGATTGTCCGCCGAGGTGGAGACGGGAAACGGGATCCGAGGATGCTGACCGTAGACTACAAAAAACGGGGATTTGGAGGAAGACTCGCTCTCGTGATTGTTGTACGAGAATTCGGCCCATGGCAGGAGATCCACCCAGTCAGAATGGTGGGCATTAACGAAGTGCCGAAGGTAACTGGTCAGGTTCTGATTGATCCGCTCCACTTGACCATTAGACTGTGGGTGGTAAGCGGAGGAGAAGTCCAGGGTGACGTCCAGCAATTTACAAGTGGCTCTCCAGAAACGGGAAGTGAACTGTACCCCACGATCCGACACGATGTGACGGGGCAGGCCATGAAGACGGAAGATGTGGCGGATAAAGTCTTTAGCCAGCTCGGGTGCAGACGGAAGACCTGGCAGTGGAATGAAGTGAGCCATCTTGGAGAAGCGGTCAGCGACCACCCAAATGACCGTACAACCGGCAGAGACAGGCAGATCAGTAATGAAGTCCATCGCTATATGCTGCCAGGGGGCAGCAGGTACTGGCAGAGGTAGGAGGCGGCCGGCCGGCAGGTGTCTCGGAACTTTGTTGCGGGCGCAGGACACACAGGCAGAAACAAAGTCTATTACATCCTTGTGCAGGTTAGGCCACCAGTAGTGCCGGGTAATAAGCTGGAGGGTCTTTTTCTGACCGGCGTGGCCAGCTAATTTAGACGAATGACCCCAGTGTAGAATCTTCTCCCGATCAGGTACTGGTACGAACGTCTTACCAGGAGGAAGACGATTTAGACTCACGGGAGCCACCTGCATTACTCTGGCGGGATCGATGATATGTTTCGGATCCTCCTCGAGATCAGACACCAGAAAGGATCGAGACAAGGCATCCGCCTTGACGTTTTTGTCAGCCGGGCGAAAATGAAGGACAAAATCAAAACGAGCAAAAAACAAGGACCACCGGGCTTGGCGCGGGTTAAGTCTCTGGGCATGCTGGAGGTAAGCCAAGTTCTTGTGGTCAGTGTAAATTATTACCGGGTGAAGAGCCCCCTCGAGCAGGTAACGCCACTCCTCCAATGCCAGTTTGATGGCCAATAACTCTCGGTCTCCTATGGAATAGTTGCGCTCAGAGGAGGAGAAGAGTTTAGAGAAGAAGCCACAAGTTACCATCCTCCCGGAAGATGATTTTTGAGTAAGTACCGCTCCGGCTCCAGAGGAGGAGGCGTCAACTTCCAGGAAGAACTGCTTGTTGCCATCTGGGCGATGCAGCACCGGGGCGGAAGAGAAGGCCTGTTTAAGGGAAAGAAAGGCCTCCTCTGCTTCGGGTGGCCACTCTTTGGGATTAGTACCTTTACGGGTGAGCGCAGAAATTGGGGCCGTCCGGGAAGAGAAGTGTGGTATGAAGAGGCGGTAGTAGTTGGCGAAGCCCAGGAAACGCTGAATGGCCTTCAACCCCTCCGGTCGGGGCCATTTCTCGATGGCAGACAGTTTCTCAGGATCCATTTGAAGGCCGGTCTGAGAGATAATGTAGCCCAGAAACGGAAGCGAGGTCTGCTCAAAGAGGCACTTCTCAAATTTAGCGTAGAGATGGTTCTGCCTTAGCCTGAGCAGGACCTGACGAACGTCCCTCCGGTGAGTCTGGAGATCCGGAGAGAAGACCAAGATGTCGTCCAGGTACACCACTACGCAGGAGTAGAGAAGGTCCCGGAAGATGTCATTGACCAACTCTTGAAAGACGGCAGGAGCGTTACAGAGACCAAAGGGCATTACCAGGTATTCATAGTGGCCGTCCCGGGTGTTGAATGCCGTCTTCCATTCATCCCCCTGACGAATACGAACCAGGTTGTACGCCCCACGAAGGTCCAGTTTGGTGAAGATCCTAGCCCCCCTCAGACGATCAAATAATTCTGGAATGAGCGGAAGGGGGTACTTATTCTTCACCGTGATCAGGTTTAGGCCTCTATAGTCTATACAGGGACGGAGAGAGCCGTCCTTCTTTTTGACGAAAAAGAAGCCTGCTCCCGCCGGGGAGGTAGATTTCCGGATGAATCCTCTGGCCAGATTCTCCTCAATATATTCGGACATTGACCGGGTCTCAGCAGCGGATAAAGGATAGATACGCCCACGGGGAGGAGTAGTACCGGGTAGCAGATCGATGGGACAGTCGTATGGTCTATGTGGTGGTAATGTCTCTGCCTCCTTTTTATTAAAGACATCTGCATAAGACCAATAAGGAATCGGAAGTCCAGGTAGATTAGCTGGGGTAGGAGAGGGACGAACGGGATGGACGGGAACCAGGCAGGTCTTATGACAGTCTTGTCCCCAGCGAAGGACCTCTCCGGTTTGCCAGTCTAGCACGGGTGCATGTCTCTGGAGCCAGGGCAGACCTAGCAAGAGGGCGTGAGAGAGTCCAGGCAGAACATGAAAGGAGATACTTTCAGAATGCAGCATTCCCACCTGCAGGGTAATGGATTCGGTGATGAGTTGAATGGGGCGAGGTAAGAGGCCCCCATCCACGGCAGCGACAGACAAGGGTACAGCCAGAGGTTTGGTGGGGATGCGGTATTTCTCAACCAGGGACTGTGAAATAAGGTTCCCGGCTGCTCCAGAGTCAAGTTGGGCTAGTTCGAAATAACGGTTCTCCCCGTAGATGATCGAAACTGACAACAGCAGGGATGGAGAGGATTTATTCTTGTCTAGGTGGACCTCTCTGAGCGAACCTAGACACAGGCGTTTCCCGACCTCTCCGGGCAGGCACGGATCCGGTGCTCCTTACTGCCACAGTAGAAGCAGCTCCCCTCGGCACGGCGTGAGTCCTGACGGGTTTTGACCATCTTGGTCTGGTCGACCTGCATAGGCTCAGGAGAGTGTACCTGGGGAGAGATGGAGGGAATGACGGGTTTCTGGAAAGTAGGAGCTAAACGTGGAATCCTTCTCTCACGGGTGACCTCTTTGGCACGCTCCTGAAACCGTAGGTCAATTCGGGTGGCAAGAGTTATTAAGTCATCGAGAGTGGTAGGAATGTCCCGACCGGCAAGTTCATCTTTAATACGGCCGGACAGACCCTCCCAGAAGACGGAAACCAGAGCGTCGTTATCGCAGGCCAGCTCCGAGGCAAGGGTACGGAACCGTATGGCATATTGGCCCACGGTGAGACTCCCCTGACGGAGGCGTAGCAACGATGATGCAGATGAGGTCTTCCGTCCGGGTTCGTCGAAGACTTTCCGGAAAGCCGTGAGAAAAGCAGGCAAGTTGGACACCAGGGGGTCTCCTCTCTCCCATAGAGGATTCAGCCAGGCCAGGGCCTCCCCGGTGAGATGGGACATGATGAAGGCAATTTTGGCCCGGTCGGAGTTAAACTGGTAGGACAAAAGTTCAAAATGCAGGGTGCACTGATTCAAGAAGCCCCGAGCCTGGACGGGGTCGCCTCCGAAGCGAGGAGGTGCAGAAAGCCGGGGTCCGGGGTAGGATACCATGGTATTAGTGAGCAGCGGAGCCGCCGGATTGCAAGATATGGCACTAGCGGAGGTTGTTGGTGGACCAGACAGAGTGTTCAGGCGAGTATTAACATTCCGCAGGTGACCCAGGATGGCCTCCTGTTGGGACCTCTGACGGGACAGTTCAAGAGCGAGGTCCGAGAGCGAGGGAGCTTGGGTGCCACCGGGTTCCATGGCCCGAGCAAACTGTAACGGGTCCGGGAGGCGGACTGTAACGGGTCCGGGAGGCGGAACCTCTGAGCTACTATACAAGGGGGCGGCCCTTGTAAGGGAGCGGGTGGCAGTCTCTGGGTGAACGGACAGGGAGTTACGGCAAGTGATCAGGGCAGTCTCTGGGTAAGGGGTAGGTACGACCTGTGATGGCAGAGCCTCCGGGTAGGCTAGCAGGCAGGTGGTAGATGTGTGCTCCCAGGTGAGCAAGCGAGAGTCTCTGGAATAGCTGATGGTCACCGCACGTGACAACGGGACCTCCGGGCTGGCAAGCAGGCAGGTAACGGAGATGCGCTCCCAGGTGAGCGGGCAAGAGTCTCTGAGATAGCTGGTGGTCACAGCACGTGACAACGGAACCTCCGGGCTGGCAAGCAGGCAGATAACGGAGAAGCGCTCCCAGGTGAGCGGGCAAGCTGGTCCATAGACAGACTGACCGGAGTAGTAAGGCAGACCGTCGGACCTCAGGCAAGCAGGCAGGTAGCTGACATGCGCTCCCAGGTGAGCGGGCAGGCTGGTCCTTAGACAGACTGACAGGAGAAGTAAGGCAGACCGTCGGACCTCAGACTGGCAGACAGGTAACAAGTATTCAGGCAGGAATCAGGCAGGTAACTGGCAGGTACTGGCAGGTAACTAGCAGGAAACTGGCAGGTAACTGGCAACGGGACCTGAGGGCTGAAGCACAGGTGAGACACAGGTGCAAACAACATTGCTCGGGCACCTCCATTTTGGAGGAGGTGCCTTATATATGATGAAGTCCTCCGGCCATTGGCCGGGGACTCTTTAGGGCGGCGCGCGCGGCCCCTTTAAGAGGAGGGGAGCGCGCGCGCGCGCGCCCTAAGCACAGGGGCCGGGAAGGAGCGCGCGCTGAGAGCAGAGCAGGAGGAGGACGCCGGGACGGAGCGCGCGCTGACAGCAGAGCGGGGGAAGGAAGCCGGGCACGGAGCAGAGCGGTGAGAGGAGCAGCGTCCCTGCCTAGCAGAGGGCAGGGACGCCGGCACTACACTCTTCTCTGAACTTGCTCCAGTTTGTCTATGTCTTTTTTAAAATGTGGTGCCCAAAACTGTACACAGTATTCCAGATGAGGTCTGACCAAAGAGGAGTAAAGTCCGATAATGACTTCACGTGATCTAGACTGTATGCTTCTGTTAATACATCCCAGAATTGTATTTGCCTTTTTTGCTGCTGCATCACACTGTTGACACATGTTCAGTCTATGATCTATTAGTATACCTATGTCTTTTTCACATGTACTGTTGCTTAGCTCTATTCCTCCCATTCTGTATATGCTTTTTTCATTTTTATTGCCCAGATGTAGTACTTTGCATTTTTCCCTGTTAAAAACCATTCTGTTGTTTGCTGCCCACTGCTCCAGTTTATTTAGGTCTTTTTGAATCCTCTCTCTCTCTTCTCTAGTATTAGCTATCCCTCCTAGCTTTGTGTCATCAGCAAATTTAATCAGTTTACCCTCAATTCCTTCATCTAAATCATTGATAAAGATGTTGAACAATACAGGTCCCAGGACGGAGCCCTGTGGTACCCCACTTGAGACATTCATCCAGCTGGATGTGAAGCCATTTACAACCACCCTTTGAGTCCGATCACTAAGCCAGTTATGAATCCACCTAACAGTTGCCTGGTCCATTGCATACTTGGTCATTTTTTCAATAAGGATGGTGTGAGATACTTTGTCAGATGCTTTGCTGAAGTCAAGATATACTATATCTACAGCATTTCCCTGATCCACCCAGTCAGTGATTCTGTCATAGAAGGAAATTAAGTTAGTCTGACATGACTTGTTAGTTACAAACCCATGCTGACTCTGGTTAATCACTTCATTCTTATCCATGTACTTACATACATGTTGTTTAATAATTTGTTCAAAGATCTTTCCTGGTATAGAAGTCAGACTCACCGGCCTATAGTTCCCTGGGTCCACCTTCTTCCCCTTTTTGAAGATAGGAACAACATTTGCTCTTCTCCAGTCTTCTGGGACTTCTGTTCTCCAAGAATTTTCAAAGATTATGGAGAGTGGTTCTAAAATTTCTTCTACGATCTCCTTCAGTACTCTGGGGTGTAATTCATCTGGACCTGGAGACTTGAACTCATTTATGTTAGCTAAATATTCCCTCACAATCTTTCTGTTTACAGATAACTTGGATTCCTCTATTCCTTTAAAACGACAGTGAAGATCAGTTGATGATACATTTTCTTTCTGAGAGAAAACAGATGCAAAATAGGAATTAAAAAGTTCGGCCTTCTCAACATCCTCTCTTACCATTTCTCCATTTTCATCCTGTAAAAATCCTATAGCATCTTTGACTTTTCTTTTACTTTTGACATACCCCCAAAATCCTTTTTTGTTGCTTTTGACATCTCTTGCAAGCCTTAATTCATTGTCAGCTTTAGCTAACCTGATACGTGCCCTACAGGATCTGCAGACTGCATTATAATCTTCTTTAGATATGCCTCCCTCTTTCCATTTAATAAACATTTCTTTCTTTCTTTTTAGCATGTGTTTAAGTTCTGTGTTCATCCATCCTGGTTTCCTTAAATGCTTCCCATTCTTCCTACTTTTCGGGATTGTTAACGATTGTGCTTTGAGAATCTCATTTTTAAAAATTTCCCATCCTTCCTGGACATTTTTGTCCTTAAGGACATCCAGCCATTGGATCCCTCCTATTCTCTTTCTGAGTCTCTTAAAATCTGCCTTTCTAAAATCTAACCTTGAAGTTTGAGTCTTCACATGTCTTCCTCCTCTAGTTATCGAAAATTCTATAATAGCATGATCGCTGCCTCCTAGGGTTCCAGCCACCTTTACCTCCTCAACCATTTCATCCCTGTTTATAAGGATTAGATCCAAAGTAGCAGATCCCCTTGTTTTCTCCCCTACCTTTTGGAAGATAAAGTTGTCAGCAAGAGAGGATAAGAATTTGCTTGACCTGTTAGTTTTACTTGAGAGAGATTCCCAACAAATGTCTGGATAGTTGAAATCTCCCATGACCACTACGTCATATTTTTTTGAGAACTTGGTCATTTGATACATAAAGAGTTCATCCATATCTTCAGCTTGCCCAGGTGGCCTGTAGTAAATGCCTACAATGGTGTCCTTTCCGTTGTTCTCTCCTTGTATTCTTACCCAAACAGTTTCCACAGAACTCCCAATCTCTGAAGCTTCAATCTCTGTGCAGATATACGCTTTTCTAACATACAATGCGACACCTCCTCCTCGTTTATCAAGTCTGTTTCTTGCAAATAAGTTGTATCCTTTTAGCCTTTTATTCCAATCATGTGTATCGTCCCACCAAGTTTCAGTGATTCCAATGACATCATATTTCTTTTCCTGCATTAGTAGTTCCAATTCTCCTTGTTTGTTGCCCATGCTTTGTGCATTTGTATAAAAACATTTTAGTTTGTGATTGGTTTCTCTTCCTCCCATATTTTTATTATTTAAATTGTTTTGTCTTTGTTCTTCCTTTCCACTTCCAGTAGCAGAGATCTCAATAGTATTTGTCAGCTGTATGGCTTTTTCTGGCCTTTTGCTTCCCTTCCCACATTGTTCTAGTTTAAAGCTCTCCTGATGAGTGTAGCAAGGCGACTTCCAAATACATGTTTTCCAGTCTTTGTAAGGTGCACCCCATCTCTAGCAAGTAGTCCATCGTATAGGTAATTCATTCCGTGATCCAGAAATCCAAATCCTTGTTGACGGCACCATCGACGTAGCCAGTTGTTCACCTGTAGAATCTTATTCCACCTCATTGTTCCATGGCCATCCACTGGGAGGATGGATGAGAAGACCACCTGCGCTCCCAATTCTTTCACTATCTTGCCTAAGTCTTCAAAGTCACTGCAGATGGTTTCCAGGTCCTTTCTTGCGGTGTCATTTGTCCCCACATGTATTAGCAGGAATGGGTAGTGATCTGTAGGTCTGAAGAGTCTTGATATCCTGTCAGACACATCTTTAATTTTTGCTCCTGGAAGACAGCACATTTCTCTTGAGGTTATGTCTGGTCTGCAGATAGCGGCCTCTGTTCCTCATAACAGGGAATCCCCCATGACCACCACTCTCCGTTTTTTCTTCACAACATTCTTCTTTCTCCATCCAGGAGGATTCTGAGTGCTTACAAGGTTATTCATTGCTGGCAAAGTCTTATCTTGCTGTATTTCTTCATGGTGCTCCTGTGAGAGAGCCTGATACTGGTTCCTGAGCAGTATGGGTGCTGACTGCCTCTCGATCCTCCTGCTTCTCTGGGTCACATGCTTCCATTCCTCTGTTTCCTCAGGTGCAGTTCGAATTTCTTCTCTTTCTGAATCATGAAGAGATAATTCTGCTCTGTCTAAGAACTCTTCACCTTCCTTAATGATTTTCAAGGTAGTTAACCTCTCTTCTAGATTTCGCAACTTTTCCTCCAACAGGGACACAAGCTTGCATTTCTGGCATGTGAAGTTTGGCTTTTCCACTGGCAAGTCTGTGAACATGTAGCAGGATATGCAGCTCACCAAATGGCTCCTGGACTCTTCCATGTTCTTACTGTTAATGTTCTGAAAACAGTGAAAAAAGCTTAAAAAAAGCTTCAAAATGCGCGCGCTGGAAGGCGCTGGAAGTTCCACTTATCTTCAGCCTAGGTGACGTATTGCGATACAGGGCCGTGATTTTGCCTATAAAAGGGTCCCCTAGACCCCTACCCCAAGATTTTTAAGAGAATAATATATGGCATGCTAGGAGACTCTATGGAATGCTTTCTCAGCATCCAACGAGAGTATCGAATTACAAATTTTTAACTGCATCTAGCCCAGGAAATACTTTGTGCCTAGCAGCAGTGTCTGCTAGTCAGTGGATTATCCCAGCTGTTAAGCAAGCTACACCACCTGTAGTTTGGACACTTAATTTTTTCAAAGGAAATGGTTCGGGCCCCCGGGACACTCAGTGAAGAGCATCGGGGAGGCACCCCAAGGCACAGGGGCTGGGACTGGCGGTAGGACGCCTTGCGGTGGACCGCCCAGCTCGATCCTTATAAAATCATTTTAACTGCAGCAGCTTTAGTGGACGCTACTGGAGCTGGAATTACCGCGGCTGCTGGCATGAGACTTGCCCTTCAATAGATCCTTGTAAAAGGATTTAAAGTGTACTCATTCAAATTAGAGAGACAATTTAAATTATAAAGATTAGACCTGCCTCCACCGCAGGGGGGGCTCACTCGACCCACCAGCGGACAGGCACCAGTATTGGGAGAGGGGGGCTGGCCGTCAGGGTCCACCGCGGCTCTGGCACAAACCCGGCGACACGGAGGTCGCACGGGCAGGAACGGACTTCGCACTTTTTTGGTTTTAGAAAGGCATGACATGCCTATATCTGTGTCTCCCCCTCCTTTTACTCCTCCACCTCTTTTCTTTTCGCATGACTATATGTACTTGTCGCTTTTCCATGTGTTAGTTGTGTCTTCTGAGCAGTTTGTCAGCTTTTGGACACCTTTGAAGGTGTTTTCTGTGTGTTTCTATGTGTTTTTGTTTGCCTGCCATTGGTTTTAATGGTGTTCGAAGTTGTTCGACGAACAGTTCGATGAACTGTTCGGTGAACATACAGGTGTTCGATGAACTGAACCGAACTCGAACACTATGGGGGTGGCTCAACACTAATACTTAGTAGTAATTAGCATTTTAAGCCCTTATGAGAACAGTGATGATGATGTAGACCAGTGGTCCCCAACTCGTCACTTGGGAGCCACATGTGGGTCACGGCCCCATAAATTGTGGCTCGCTGCTGCCTGCCAGCTTGGTGCATTAGCTGCAGGTCTAACAAACAGGTATGAAGAGCATCTCAAAATGGTGAGCTTTGTGAGTAGCTATTGTAATGCAGCGACTTGCTGGCATTACGGTAATGGTCCAGGATGTGTTTTACCTGACCATGTACCTTCCCCCTCAGGTGACTGGTCACATGACTGTGACATAGCACAGGTCCTGCGCGCACAGAATGTCTGTCTGATCACATGACTGTGACATCAGAAAGGTCCTGTCTGTGTCTGTGTGTGTGCACGAGATGGATATATAAACCCTGCTTGATTGGAGACAGGTGTGTTCTGTGAGAGAGGCGTAAGGCCTGTTCCCGTGTGTGTGGGACACCGACCGTGTGAGGCCTAGTGAGGCCGAGTGAAGCCTGGCAACCTGAAAAGTCGAGACTGGATCCTGTGTTGATGCTAGTGGCCTTGGAAGGCAGAGGCTTGAGGAAGAGTCCTGAAAGGCAAAGCCTGGATCCTGTGTGGATGTCAGTGGCCTTTGAGGGAACGACGGCTAGAGACCCCAACGTGGGAAGCCGCAAAGCCACAGTGGTGGCGGATTAAAAGGACTGCAGCAACTAAACCCGGCAAAGGTAATACACTTTGTTATATGGACACTTGTACGGACATTGCTGAAGTATTACCTTGCTGAAGGCTGTAACCTGGGCCAAGTGGGCCGGTTTGCCACTTGGGCTCGTGGACATTATATGTGTGAACTGTGGTTTATGAAGTGCAATAAACTGCAGCATTGTGAAATACCGGAAAGACATTGCTGGTGTGCATTAATTGACCCGGTGCAGCGAGTATTCCCCATTATGATGGCTAGTGCTGCCTTACACTATCCACAGAAAAGCAGATCTGGATGCACATAAACTGTTCTTAGGGATTTAGAGATAATTTAATTATGGTACGCTGGAGACATACTAGTATACTACCTGTCAGAAGAGGTGCATGAAGCTGGATGCGACAGTGTATTGGGAGTGCTTGATGGCAGAATACTGAATGTGGGTATTATGGGAACTTCACGATCTTGGTATACTGCTTCAGGGCGATTTCTGCGGAAAAGCTTTGGTCATCATTTTACTCGTAATTAATGTTTTCAGTTCTCGCCCCCCTCACTATTGTAGTATGTTCATAGGTTTGAGATTGGAGGTGGGAAATGGCATTATCATTATATGATCTGGGACTGATAAAGCAATAAAGACTATTGAATGAGATCTATGCAAGCGTATTACTGACATTTCTTCTGAACATGTGATCTTGGTACATTATAGAAATTACAGAAAATGAATAGGATTCAAATCCACTTGAAGCGGTCTTTAATACATACACTTCATTGGCAAGTCAACTGGTATTATCAAGGGTTGAATATACTGAGCACAATCTGGGCTACCACTCGGGACTGAGGTTCCTTTAGATCCATGGCCAAATTGCCCTCATTATAGTATTTATTTTCGCCACCATCAGGGTGTATATCGCTGGGCAAGGATAATTCTTGTAGCTCCGCTGTTGGCAATAGAGTATCATAAGGTAGCTGCAATAAACCTTACTTCGCTTCCTATATAGTGCTTTAATCTTTGACTCATTGGGAAAGAGGATGTCATTGTAATGATTTGAGAAGAGGACATGTATTTATAATGAGTTGGGGGAGTGGACATGTAATTATAATTAATTAGAACATATAATTATAATGAATTTGGGAAGGGACATATACCGCATTTTGGGACTATAAGACACACTTTTTCCCCAAAAAAATTTGGGAGGAATATGGGGTGCGTCTTATAGTCCGAATGTAGCTTACCAGGGAGGGAAACAGTGGTGATGGAGCAGGGTCAAAGGAGGCAGGACCAGAGTCTCCGCTGCAGGAAGCTGGCAGTGGTAAGAGTGGGGTGATGTGGAGGGCCCTGGGCAGGGAAAAGGGAGTGTTCTGCCAGGCAGGAATGGAGTACCTCCTATACACATTGCCCTTGCAGTGGGCTGTGTTGACACATACGCAGATTTAGATTTCGGCTCAATAATTTATCTGGCTCTATTTTACTGAAGACCGCCGGAAAATAAACGTGCGCAGTGGGGACTCCATTAGTGCCTCGCATCGTAGGGAAACCCCCTCCTCCTAGCCCTGGGCCTGCAGCATCACTCCACACCTTATGTAAAATGACGTAAATTTGCTCCTGTCTCCTGTGACCCAACTCCTTCGCTGCCCCTGGTAACATACTTTTAGAGGCACCTGTGATCCCTGATATGCCTTATCTTGGTGACAAGTTAACAATTCTTTTTTACCTATTGTCCTTCTCTAAACTTTGGGTGTGTCTCATGGTCCAGTGCGTCTTATAGTCCAAAAATACGGTAATTGTAATCTAATGGGGGAACCGGAAGTAGTACGTTGGTGGGGGGGTTGAGAAAGTATCTGATAATGAATTTGGAAAAGAGTGCAGTGATAATTAAATTATATTTTTATTGGGCAGCGAATAAGTGGTCTCTTTATTGGCAGGGATCAGAAGTCACAGCTTTTAGACATTGACATGAAGGTTTGACAATATGCCCACATAAGCCACCATCGATGCAGTAATCTGTATTCCAAGCATAAGATCCAATTTTTGTAACAAGGCAGATCCCTGTATCATATTCATAATAGTCCCGGTTTATGCCTTTTATGTCTTATCTTTATCTATCGCTTTTGACTGTAACTTTTATTCCAAATAAAAATTTTCTGTAATTCAAATCACCTGTGAAGATGGATATTTTGTTTGGAAAACAGATTTTCATATCAGTAGTGTAGAAATGGGCATATCCAGCAGCCTTGGTTCTCTTGGTAAAGCAACCCAAAAGGGTTTTAACAGGATGGACAAAAGCGGCTGGAGGTGAGATTTCTTACCAGTCTCTCTTTAGCTCCTTCCCTGCGGCACATGCTTTAGGAACTTTGGCCATAAGAAATATTGGCGGTCTGTCTCACACGTGACTCTTTTAACTTTCCTTTAAAGCACCACTACAGCTTTTTTTTGTTTTATTTAGCATTGGAGGGGTGCTTCTAATGTAAGGATTTCCCCACCACCTTATAGTCACCCCACGGCGTCTTCACCTTTTTTCAGCGCTGCTTCAGTTCAGCAGCACCAACTTGTGACCGCAACTTCTGACTGGCCAGAAGTCAGAAGTTATGTCACAAGATTTAATTGGAAGTCTATGTAAGCCAGAATGGGCTCTCATAGACTTGCACTGAGTTGTGACCTCCGGTTTGCTCCACGAAACACTACAGCGATCCAACAGGTCACAAACAGAGACCGGCGGGAGCGGCGGTGATGAAAAGTGAAGATGGCAGCAAGTGAGTATAGTTGTGGAGTCAGGGACCTTAGATTAGAAGCATCACTACAAAGGTAAGGTAAAAAATGCTGGAATGGTGCATCAAGTGTTAGAACTCTCCTGTTAGGTTATTTCTATCTTGCTGGTCACATGACCTTTTTTGCCTATTTAATCCTGCTCCACCCTCCTGGCCTTGCTGGACTTCATTGTAATTTCTACTCTTAAGCTAGCTTGGTGCTTTATTACCTTATTCCGTCAGTTTAGCTAGGTCTCTTGACCTCTATGTTCTATGTTGTTAGCTTGTCCTTTTCTGCTACAATTTCTGCTAGGAGGTGTCCATCTTACTCCCAGTCCCTAGTTCTTGTAGGGATCCCTCCCTCACATCTATAGGTCTTCGTACAGACTAGCTGAGGACTTTAGCGGGTCTGATCGCAGGATCAGGTTCCCCGTTACATCGTAGGGTTCAAGCTTAGTTCTATTGTAGGGACAGATCTCCTGTCTTTCCTTAGTGCTTGAAACCAGACAATGTGAACTGAGGTCTAAGATGGCAGACATACAAGAAACAGAGGCATGTTCACACTAGCAAAAAAGAAGCAAGACAAAAATATATCTCATACCCTACCATAATTATATATAAATGTAAAGCAAAATTGCATAATAAATATAGGGTACTTAGTGAAGTTTTTTGACTTGTTTGCATTCTGTGCAATTTAAGGGTGTGGCATGCCCTTTGTTGAGCTGATTGGTATATATGTAGCTTACCACGGGCCTAGGTGGTCTGGAGTTGGGACCCGGTCCTATTTGTCTACCCTTTTATATGCATTACTTCAACTTTGATATACAGTAAGGTTTTTAATATAGGCAGTATAGGTACCGTCCCAATTTAGGGTCACCTTGCCGCTGGTGGGACGGCTTGTATACTTTTTTTGATCAAAAATAGTTCACTAAGTACCCTATATTTATTATGCAATTTTGCTTTACATTTATATATAATTATGGTAGGGTATGAGATATATTTTTGTCTTGCTTCTTTTTTGCTAGTGTGAACATGCCTCTGTTTCTTGTATGTCTGCCATCTTAGACCTCAGTTCACATTGTCTGGTTTTTTGACTTGTTTGCATTCTGTGCAATTTAAGGGTGTGGCATGCCCTTTGTTGAGCTGATTGGTATATATGTAGCTTACCACGGGCCTAGGTGGTCTGGAGTTGGGACCCGGTCCTATTTGTCTACCCTTTTATATGCATTACTTCAACTTTGATATACAGTAAGGTTTTTAATATAGGCAGTATAGGTACCGTCCCAATTTAGGGTCACCTTGCCGCTGGTGGGACGGCTTGTATACTTTTTTTGATCAAAAATAGTTCACTAAGTACCCTATATTTATTATGCAATTTTGCTTTACATTTATATATAATTATGGTAGGGTATGAGATATATTTTTGTCTTGCTTCCTTTTTTGCTAGTGTGAACATGCCTCTGTTTCTTGTATGTCTGCCATCTTAGACCTCAGTTCACATTGTCTGTTTTTTTGACTTGTTTGCATTCTGTGCAATTTAAGGGTGTGGCATGCCCTTTGTTGAGCTGATTGGTATATATGTAGCTTACCACGGGCCTAGGTGGTCTGGAGTTGGGACCCGGTCCTATTTGTCTACCCTTTTATATGCATTACTTCAACTTTGATATACAGTAAGGTTTTTAATATAGGCAGTATAGGTACCGTCCCAATTTAGGGTCACCTTGCCGCTGGTGGGACGGCTTGTATACTTTTTTTGATCAAAAATAGTTCACTAAGTACCCTATATTTATTATGCAATTTTGCTTTACATTTATATATAATTATGGTAGGGTATGAGATATATTTTTGTCTTGCTTCTTTTTTGCTAGTGTGAACATGCCTCTGTTTCTTGTATGTCTGCCATCTTAGACCTCAGTTCACATTGTCTGGTTTTTTGACTTGTTTGCATTCTGTGCAATTTAAGGGTGTGGCATGCCCTTTGTTGAGCTGATTGGTATATATGTAGCTTACCACGGGCCTAGGTGGTCTGGAGTTGGGACCCGGTCCTATTTGTCTACCCTTTTATATGCATTACTTCAACTTTGATATACAGTAAGGTTTTTAATATAGGCAGTATAGGTACCGTCCCAATTTAGGGTCACCTTGCCGCTGGTGGGACGGCTTGTATACTTTTTTTGATCAAAAATAGTTCACTAAGTACCCTATATTTATTATGCAATTTTGCTTTACATTTATATATAATTATGGTAGGGTATGAGATATATTTTTGTCTTGCTTCTTTTTTGCTAGTGTGAACATGCCTCTGTTTCTTGTATGTCTGCCATCTTAGACCTCAGTTCACATTGTCTGGTTTTTTGACTTGTTTGCATTCTGTGCAATTTAAGGGTGTGGCATGCCCTTTGTTGAGCTGATTGGTATATATGTAGCTTACCACGGGCCTAGGTGGTCTGGAGTTGGGACCCGGTCCTATTTGTCTACCCTTTTATATGCATTACTTCAACTTTGATATACAGTAAGGTTTTTAATATAGGCAGTATAGGTACCGTCCCAATTTAGGGTCACCTTGCCGCTGGTGGGACGGCTTGTATACTTTTTTTGATCAAAAATAGTTCACTAAGTACCCTATATTTATTATGCAATTTTGCTTTACATTTATATATAATTATGGTAGGGTATGAGATATATTTTTGTCTTGCTTCTTTTTTGCTAGTGTGAACATGCCTCTGTTTCTTGTATGTCTGCCATCTTAGACCTCAATTCACATTGTCTGGTTTTTTGACTTGTTTGCATTCTGTGCAATTTAAGGGTGTGGCATGCCCTTTGTTGAGCTGATTGGTATATATGTAGCTTACCACGGACCTAGGTGGTCTGGAGTTGGGACCCGGTCCTATTTGTCTACCCTTTTATATGCATTACTTCAACTTTGATATACAGTAAGGTTTTTAATATAGGCTGTATAGGTACCGTCCCAATTTAGGGTCACCTTGCCGCTGGTGGGACGGCTTGTATACTTTTTTTGATCAAAAATAGTTCACTAAGTACCCTATATTTATTATGCAATTTTGCTTTACATTTATATATAATTATGGTAGGGTATGAGATATATTTTTGTCTTGCTTCTTTTTTGCTAGTGTGAACATGCCTCTGTTTCTTGTATGTCTGCCATCTTAGACCTCAGTTCACATTGTCTGGTTTTTTGACTTGTTTGCATTCTGTGCAATTTAAGGGTGTGGCATGCCCTTTGTTGAGCTGATTGGTATATATGTAGCTTACCACGGGCCTAGGTGGTCTGGAGTTGGGACCCGGTCCTATTTGTCTACCCTTTTATATGCATTACTTCAACTTTGATATACAGTAAGGTTTTTAATATAGGCAGTATAGGTACCGTCCCAATTTAGGGTCACCTTGCCGCTGGTGGGACGGCTTGTATACTTTTTTTGATCAAAAATAGTTCACTAAGTACCCTATATTTATTATGCAATTTTGCTTTACATTTATATATAATTATGGTAGGGTATGAGATATATTTTTGTCTTGCTTCTTTTTTGCTAGTGTGAACATGCCTCTGTTTCTTGTATGTCTGCCATCTTAGACCTCAGTTCACATTGTCTGGTTTTTTGACTTGTTTGCATTCTGTGCAATTTAAGGGTGTGGCATGCCCTTTGTTGAGCTGATTGGTATATATGTAGCTTACCACGGGCCTAGGTGGTCTGGAGTTGGGACCCGGTCCTATTTGTCTACCCTTTTATATGCATTACTTCAACTTTGATATACAGTAAGGTTTTTAATATAGGCAGTATAGGTACCGTCCCAATTTAGGGTCACCTTGCCGCTGGTGGGACGGCTTGTATACTTTTTTTGATCAAAAATAGTTCACTAAGTACCCTATATTTATTATGCAATTTTGCTTTACATTTATATATAATTATGGTAGGGTATGAGATATATTTTTGTCTTGCTTCTTTTTTGCTAGTGTGAACATGCCTCTGTTTCTTGTATGTCTGCCATCTTAGACCTCAGTTCACATTGTCTGGTTTTTTGACTTGTTTGCATTCTGTGCAATTTAAGGGTGTGGCATGCCCTTTGTTGAGCTGATTGGTATATATGTAGCTTACCACGGGCCTAGGTGGTCTGGAGTTGGGACCCGGTCCTATTTGTCTACCCTTTTATATGCATTACTTCAACTTTGATATACAGTAAGGTTTTTAATATAGGCAGTATAGGTACCGTCCCAATTTAGGGTCACCTTGCCGCTGGTGGGACGGCTTGTATACTTTTTTTGATCAAAAATAGTTCACTAAGTACCCTATATTTATTATGCAATTTTGCTTTACATTTATATATAATTATGGTAGGGTATGAGATATATTTTTGTCTTGCTTCTTTTTTCCTTAGTGCTTGTAGCAGATCATGACATCAAGTGCTTGTACAATTGTATGTGTTTGTGTCCTACGAATTGGTGTAAATTTTGTTGATGAGACAATCCTCATACACTGTACTTGTTATGAACAGGCATTGTACATGTTCCAAGGCTGTGTTTAAACAAGAGGTTCCAGGTGTTCTTGGAATGTAAGTGACCTACAGCCCCATAGTGTGTTAAGGCCAGGGGTGGATTAAGAGTAGCCAGGGCCCCGGGTAGTTTAGAAGGCGTGGGCCCCCCAGATACTGTATGTATCATGTGACATGTCACATGATCTCATTTGATAGATCATGTAATAGGTCATGTTAGTAACAAACGCAAATTTTTCTATTATGTACAGCGCCATACATAATAGAGCATGGATAAGAGACCGTGATTGTTCTGGAGGCTGAACCAATAGGCTGAAATTAATTCTGCTCAATATTACCATAGTATCTATAATATACTTACCTTGCAATGTCTTCACATCCTGTTCCGTCTAGATGTGTCAGGATCCCAGAATTCCAAGTTGCAGAAGTTCGTCGACCGCCATATTGGGACACCCAAGTGATGGGTGTTTCAATATGGAAGCCACTGGTGGTACCAGCCTCTTGCGCGGTACCACCAGCGGAACACCGTCGCGAACACGCTGTACACACTGCCGCCGGGATCAGCCAAATGATTCACTGACCGCCGCCATCTTTGGACAGGAGGAGCGCATGCGCAGTTTTAATGTGACCACTGCTATCTGCCATCACACATATGGCGGCGGTCTGATTTACTGCACGGGGAGACAGCTCAAACGAGAGAACACATGAGGGAAGAAGACAGCACAGGGGTGGAGAGAGAACAGACAAGGAGGAGAGCACATGGGGTACACAGGTCAAAGAAGAGATCACATGAGAGGAGAAGACAGCAGATGGGGGAGAGAGGAAGCACACAGGGGGGAGAAAGACAGAGCACATGGGGAGACAGCTCAAATGGGACAGCACATGAGGGGAGAACACAGCACAGGAAGGAGAGAGAGACAGCAGACAAGGGGGCTAGCACATGGGGTAGACAGGTCAAAGAAGAGAGCACAGACGGGAGAAGTCAGCATATGGGGAAAAAGAGAGTGGATAAATGGGTGAGCACATGGGGGCAGAGATTCTCAACGCTGCAAAGCCTGCCCCCATCGTGACATTACCGCCCTCCCGATGTGATAGCATTGGGCTTCCATCTAGTAAAAAAAAGTTATTATTCATAGTTGTATGACTTAATATTGAGCAGAATTAAGTATCCTGACATCCCCCTATATACAATATGAGACCCCACATAGCCCCCTCAATAAACAACCAAAGTGATCAACCTATGGGGCCCTTATACATGTAAGCACTAACAAAAAAACTTGAAAAATTGTCTTTTTATTTAGTTTAAAACCCCCAAAACATACAGACATAAATACACACACATAGCAAAGAAAAACAGTGATATAAAAAAGAGCAGAAATGCGGGGAGTTGGGGACTAGTTTTACCCTTCACAATTCCCTTCCTGACAGCAGAGTTTGGCATCCTAAGTTTACATGGTATGGCGCCCCCGCGCCTCGTCGACTGCCCCTCTGTAGCCCGGCCACTACTCTAACTGACCAGGCATTCTCAATAGGTGGTCAGATAATATTTAATAAACATTTAAAAAATATAGATACTAGTAACCCTTCAGATCATAAATGGCCAGTTAAGTGGCAGTGTAATTAAGTCACAAAACATCCATATACCTCACAGACATAGGTATATAGACCCTACATACAGTATGAGCCCCCACACAGCCCCATACATACTGTTTGAGCCTCCACAAAGCTACCTAGATTCAGTATAAGAACTCATTTAACTACCTATATACAGTATAAGCCCCACATAGCGCTCTGCACTGCCCCAGAATGCATCCCCACACAAGTAACATCACCCCCTTCTCCACACAGGCACTCAGCATGCAGCCCTACATGAGTGACATTATCCCCTTCACTACGCAGCACCATGTGAGTAGCATCACTCCCTTCACACATTCCGCAGCCCCACGCAGCCACCTTGCATGCAGCCACAGAAGAGTGACATTACCCATTTTCCCTTGCAGCCATCCAGCATCAACCACCCTTCCCCGCACAGCCCCACATAACTCCCCCTCCACAGCCCCCCTCCTCACAGGACCCATCATCATCATCCCCCCTCCTCACAGGACCCATCATCATCATCCCCCCTCCTCACAGCCCCCATCATCATCATCCCCCCTCCTCATAGCCCCCATCATCATCATCATCCCCCTCCTCACAGCCCCATCATCATCCTCCCCCCTCCTCACAGCCCCCATCATCATCTTCATCATTATCCCCCTCCTCACAGCCCCCATCATCATCTTCATCATTATCCCCCTCCTCACAGCCCCATCATCATCATCATCCGCCCTCCTCACAGCCTTCCATCATCATCCCCCCTCCTCACAGCCCCCATCATCATCATCATCATCCCCCTCCTCACAGCATATCATCATCATCATTATCATCCCCCCTCCTCACAGCCCATCATCCCCTCTCCACACAGACCCTCATCATCCCCCCTCTCCACACAGACCCTCATCATCATCCCCCCTCTCCACACAGACCCTCATCATCATCCCCCCTCTCCACACAGACCCTCATCATCATCCCCCCTCTCCACACAGACCCTCATCATCATCCCCCCTCTCCACACAGACCCTCATCATCCCCCCTCTACACGCAGACCCTCATCATCCCCCTCTTCTCTACACAGCCCATCATCACCTTTCCCATGCAGCCTCATGCTTATAACATAAACCCCTTTCCTGTGAAAGCCCCCCCCCATAAGCAGCCTGATACAAGTAGCAGTGGCTATTTCCCCATGCAACCCTTCATCATGCAGCCCCCATGCAATACCATCATCCACACTTCTACATTTCTTTGCACCCAAAATTCATCCTCAGCCCACTCACACTGAGTCATGTGTCCTCATTCCCACCTGCACACAGCTCCATCATGTGGCCTCTCTGTCAGCTTCATCAGCTCCAGCTCCATGCTGCTTCCTACTATCGGGTCTTCACTGGATTGAAGGAAGCCCCTCCCCTTCTGGTGACATCATCCCCTCAAAAAATCAACTCCACTCTAGATGCTACTGAACTTTCAGTGCACAAAGGATTATATGAGGGAAGTAAGGCTATGGGCCCCTCGGAGCCCCGGGCTCCCACGAGCCCCAGGGCCCTGGATGGTAGCCCAGATTCCCCTCATTATAATCCGCCTATGGCTAAGGCTCAGTACTTAAACTGTTTGATTCCCCAGAGTTACACTTCCGTGAAGCTTTCTGATCTTCATCTTTAACCTCATAAATGTATAAATTTGGCACTGATAAGCTTGGGCATATTTAATCTCCACATTTAAAAATCCACAGGATTCCCCACATTAAAAAAATTAGAGGCAGATGGATGTGATTACATTTAAAAAATAGGGCCTAAGACCACCATTTCAGTGGCCAACAGATTGCATATGGTGGAGTTCAACCTCTTAGCTTTGTCATGTGTAGCATGAAACAATCTTTTACGTGACCACAACAGCGGGATTGAGGGCTGGCTGCAGTGCTGAGAGAAGGCAGAGTATGGTGAAACGGACAAACTGATTGACCGTGAGTGAGGTGCAGGCGGAGATGTTACGGTGGATTGAGAAACATGTGGTGTGCTCAGAGAAGCAAACACAGCAGGCATGTCCACTTCACTTACAGCTGATGGGCTGTCACTCAGCCTAACTGCAGCAGGTATACAGCTTGCTCTGTTGGACACCTAAGTGACACAACTTGGCCCGGTAACAGAGAAGGAGGAAGAAGCAGCAGAGGTGTTTGATGGGGCGGCTGATGGCTGTTTATTGAAAATCAATTTAGAGTTAATTATGTTTGTGTACCCATTTGGAGAGAATAATATCTTCACCAAATGCTCAATTTCACTACAGTATAACTATAGAAATGCATGGAGACCAAAACCTCTTCCACTACAATCAACCCAATTGATGGAGACCCATTCAGGATTCCCCACATTTAAAAAAATTTGCGGCAGACGCCACAGTAGAAATAGTGTAAATGAGACCCACATCTCTTCCAGTACAGACAACCCAAGAGATGGAGACTTAACCAGGAGTGTTCACATTGCCCTAAATGAGGGCCTAACAAACACCATCGAAGTGGCCTCAATTTCACTAGAGTATAAGTATTGCAAAGGAGGCCAAAACCAGTTCCTCTACAGCCAACCCAATAGATTGAGATACAATCATAATTCTCCACATTTCAAAAAATTAGTGGCAGACACTAGCAAAGTCTAATCAATTTCACTACAGTAGAAATAGTATAAATAAGACCCACACCTGTTTCAGTACAGCCAACGCAGGAGATGGAGACCTACCAGGAGTGTTCACATTGCCCTATATGAGGGCCTAACACCACGGAAGTGGCATCAATTTTACTAGAGAATAAGTATAGCAAAGGAGGCACAAACCAGTTCCACTACAGCCAACCCAATAGATGGAGACCCAATCAGGATTCCCCACATTTAAATCAATAGTGTAAATAAGACCCACACCTCTTCCAGTACAGCCAACCCAGGAGATGGAGACCCAACCAGGAGTGTTCACATTGCCCTAAATGAGGGCCTAATACCACCGAAGTGGCATAAATGTCATCAGACTACAAGTAGTTTAACGCAGACCCAAACCTGTCCCACTACAGGCAACCTAATGGATGGAGACACAATCAGAATTCTCCATATTTCCCAAAATTAGGGCCTAAAACCTGCAGCAGCAGCAAGAGCAGGCACAGAAGCCATATCACACACTCAAAAAGAAAACATTGCCTACTCTGTACAGTCTGCAATTGGGGTGCAAAAGTCCTTGGAGATCCATGACTTTCAGGGGACAGCCGGGTGTGCTTATCCATCAAGAAAGTAACAGCAGCGCTGAAGACACATTCAGAGAGAACGCTGGCTGCAGGGCATGATAAAACCTCCAAGGCGTGAGAGGTGAGCTCAGGTCATTCATCCATTTTTGAAGACCAAAATGTAAAATGGTCCATCCCTCCCTGATGGTATTGATATTGAACTCTAGATACTCCTGCACCATCTTCTCCAGTCGTTCACCACGTGTCAAACTTGTACTCTGTTGTGCTGGTGCATGAGCTGGTGCAAAAAAAGTGTGAAAGGACTCCCAGAAATTGCTTCTGCCACTTACTCTGCTGCTACTGCTAAAGTTTTGGTGTTAACGAACTGACGTGTCGGAGGTTGAAAGACTACAGCTGCGATGCACACTGTGTGCCTCACTGTTATCTCTCGGAAAACCTCTATTAAGGTTGCTTAAAAGCTTGTTACGATACTCCAACATAAGCGGGTCCCTTTCCAGGGTGGGAAGCATCTGGCAAAATTGACTCTTATAACGTGGATCTAACATAGTGGCAACCCAGTAGTCAGCATCATTTCGAATCCTAACTTTACGGGGATCATGTTGCAGATAGTGCATCAAGAAGGCACTCTTATGTTGTTCACTTCCAGGAGGTCCAAAGCCAGGCTGTATTGTTGGCTGCATAACACTGATGCTTGTTTCCTCCATCCTCTTCATCCTCTGACAGCTGCTTGCCCATCACCTCTTCCTCCTCCATTAGTTCCTCAGCTCTTGTACCTTCACTAACAGTTTGCCTGGTATTACTAAACCGCCTCGATCGCTGTAATCCACCATCACTTGGCATCCGCCTGTGTGATGACAGTCTGGAAATTTAAGACATTGGTATCCATTCCGCATCCTCCTCTTCTTCTGGGGCCACCACCTCCTGCCGCAGATTACTCAAAGTTTGCTCCAGCATGTATATCACCGGAATAGTGATGCTGATGACAGCACCATCAGCGCTAACCAGTTTAGTAGCATTTCAAAACCATATAGAAGGGTGCAGAGGTCCTTAATCTGTTCCCACTCCACAAACGTGATATGCCCCAAGTCCGTACTGCATTGCCCCAAGCTATACCTCATGACATACTGCGTCAGAGCTCATTGCTGCTGGCACAGTCGCTGCAACATGTGCAGAGGGGAATTCCAATCGCGTCGGCACATCGCAGATCAACCTGTTAACTGGCACGGACAAAGACCTCTGTATCGATGCAAGTCGATGCCATGAGAGGTGTGAATGGCTGGAGTGAGCACACAGCTTCTGTACTTTGTGAAGCAGCTCATCCAGGCCAGGATAGTGGCGGAGAAATCGCTGTACAAGCAGGTTGAGGACGTGAGCCATGCAAGGCACGTGTGCGAGCTTGCCTTGGCCTAGGGCCGCTAACAGGTTTGCACAGTTATCGCACACTGCCTTCCCTGGTTCTAGGTCCAGCGGAGACAACCATTGCTCAAACTGAGCCTGGAGAGCTGCCCACAACTCTTCACCTCTATGACTGCGATCTCCAAGGCATATTAATTTGAAGAGTGCCTGATTATGGTGAGCCCTGACTGCGCAGTATGGAGGTGGTGTGTTTTCTCTCCGCACCCTTGGAACGTGTGTCTTGTTAAGGCAGAGGTTGAGTGCAGATGTGGAGGCCACAGAGGAGGTGGAAGACGCAGAAGCAGAGGAGGAAGTGGGAAATACAGAGGTTTCCTCTGCAAGCCTTGGGGATTCCAAGATTTGTGGAGCAGCCCCTTCCCCGCCTGCCCCCACAGCCACCAGAGTCACGCAGTGCCCAGTCAGCGAGCTGTAACGCCCTTGGCCATGCATACTTGTCCAGGTGTCTGTGGTGAAATGCACCCTGGCACACGTAGATTTAGACAAGGAACGGGTGATTTTGACTGCGACATGCTGGTGTAGCACAGGCACAGCTTTCTTAGAGATGTAATGGCGACTGGGCAACTGGTACTGGGGGTCTGCGACGGTCATCAGTTTTTGGAAACCGTTTGTATCTACCAAGCGGAAAGGCAGCATTTCTGTGGCCAACTGATTGGAGATGGTGGAGTTCAACCTCTTAGCTTTGTCATGCATAGGATAAAACAATTTTTCACATGACCACAACTGTGGGACAGAGGGCTGGCTAAGGTGCTGAGAGAGGGCAGAGTATGGTGAACCGGAAAAACTGGTGGAGCGTGAGTGAGGTGCAGATGTTACGGTGGATTGAGAAACAGGCGGTGTGCTCGGTGAAGCAAACACAAAGTTTGCAGATGGCTCATCCTTTGCAGTGACAAAAAAGGCCCATGCTAGGCAACCCTTGCTGCCCCTGCAAGCTGCAGATCCGTGACCACTGCTGGCCAAAACCAGGACAAGTTCAACGCCACTAAAATAGGATCTGCCTTTTGGCAGACTGGATCAACTTTGCCACAGTAAAAAACATTGGGTGGCCTCTGCCTGCCAACCAAAAATTTATATAGGTTTGACTGTGCGTACAAGCTGAATTTGACCGCCACTGACGTAGTAGCTGGCTTATATCACTGTATGACTTTTGGCACAGGATAAAATATTTCTTGGACTGGGCGTAGCAAAAGAAAAAAATTATTTTTTTTCTCTGAAACCTCCTGAAGTTCAACTCCACTAAAATAGTATCTGACACTAAAAAAAACTTTAGTGCACACAGCTTTCAATATCACAATAGCAACAGAAAAGAAAACAGATTTTGTGCTCTGCAATAAGAAGCTCTGCAGACTGTGCAGAGCACAATTTCAACCCCACTAAATGAAAAGGTGCACTGCGCTTGCTTGATCACATTAGCAAGTGCAAAAAAAGATTCAAGGTATACCGAGACATGGAACGCTATACCAGCGGTGCACAGCACTATTGTATGGCATGGGCCCTCTGTTTCTGTCAGAATCTCAGTACTTGCACAAGAACACCAAAAATGTGCTGCACCAGCGGTTGCAGAGGTACACAGGCCAGGAATTATCTACACTATCTGACTACCACACAAGCGCCCATCTATCTAGCTAATATCTCTCATTACACAGGAGAACACTGAGCTGCGTCTGTCTCCAGCAGTGACATGGATATAATGGCGCTGAGGGAACATGGCCGCTTTTTATATTGAGAGGACAAACAAAAAACAGTGCGCCACTGATCTGACCTATTCTAAGCTCTCCACAGCGCCCACACTCACCTGGCACATGTCACCGCTCATCATACACTTGCACTATGATAACAAAACTGTTCAAAACGCCGTGGTTGCCCTGTATTCGCGGTCCCGCGCAAATTCGTCAAACTTTTCCGATTTGAAGAAAATTTGCTCGCCTTTGTGATCACGAATCCGAATGTGCCATATTCGTGCCAAATTTGAAACTTTCGAACATTCGCCGAACAAATTCGCTCAACACTAATCATCACAACACTGGCAATGAATTCCCAAAGTGGTATCAAATACAAAAGGAGCCACTTGAGGGGGGATTCTGCTCTTCCAGCATGTAGGGACTCTGTATATGGAGTTCACAAACGATTGTAGGAAAATCTGCGCTCCAGGAGGCAAATAGCTCTCTGTCCCTCCTCAGTTTGTGGCTCAGCAGTACTGTACAGCCATATATGGGGTATTTCCAAGTTCAGTGGAAAATGTGACACATTTTGGTGCCATTTTTACCCATTTCCCCTTGTGAAAATCTAAAATCTGTAGCTATATATTAATAGTTATTCTCTTTAGATTTTTGTTTCAGATTTTTTATGCTCTGTGCAAATAAGGGTGTGGCCTCCCTTTTCCTTGAACTGAACATTACATTCATATAGTTCCACATGGTTGTGTGTCCATTCGCCGGGCCTCAGTCCTTCTCAGCCCTTATCCACATTACGTCACTTGGCATATGGTGAGGTTTTAAAACTAGGACCGTCCTGAATAAGGTCACCTTGACGTGATGGGATGGCTTTTACATTTTTTTAAAAAAAATATGTTAATTATGTACCCTATATTTTCATGCACTATTTCTATTTATTTACTGCAGGATATTTGTTTATCTTACGTTTTGTATGTTCTTTACATGAACTGATGCGAACCCTCAAAAGAACTGTGAAATTCCAGGTTGTGAGGTAGCAAAACACAAAAAATGTCAAGAGGGTGAATGCTTTTGCAAGCCACTGTATGAAGATATGACAGGTTCTCATCCTGCTCTTCAGTCCATACAATGGCTACTAGTGGAGGAGGATAACACCAGATCTGTCCATCAGCCTCCTCCAATAGAAAACCTCACATGATAGAACTGCTTTTGTATTGGAGGAGACTGATGGACAGGTATGGACACCTGCTCCTCCACCAGCAGCCATTGAGGATCTGGGAATATTTATTTCAGTCTGTGGTTCCTGTAGAATATGAGTTGAAGATCAGCACCAATTTTCCTTAGAATGCTCAAGTGGGGGTTGTAAGTAACCACAAGAGGCATCCTGCTGTTATCCTCTCTCTGTTTAAAAACCGGGAGGCTGCTTCTTGGGATACTTGTGGATCAGAACCACAATATAATTTTTTTTAATGTACATCATGCTAGCAGATAGCTACTAAAACTTTTATACATCATTATATAAATCAATCACAAATTCTTCCTGGAGATCTGTTCTTACTTTGTGGCCTGGGAACCTGTTAACTCTATAGGTAATTGTTGCTGTGTGGCGTAGATGAGTACAGTTATATAATAAAAATAAAAAATGTGATCCCACGGGATCCCAATTCCAAAGGAGAAACAGTCCACTAGAGGTTGATCCAGCACTTCAAATAAAATCTAAAACTTTTATTTCTTCATTTTAAAAACATGTGTTACAAAAATATTTGGACATCATAAGTACATTGGCAAAGTCATTACAGGAAATAAATCCCAGAGAGGCTTATGGTCTAGGTTGAAGCGTTTCAAAGTGATACCTCTTACTCAAAACCTTTAAGGTTAGGAGTAGGAATAAGCAAACCCGTGGAAGTTCGGGCTCTTGAACCCGACCAAAACCTTATTCCAAAGTTCGGTTCGGGGACCAAAACTGTACCCAACTTTCAACCAGAGCCTAAACCCCATTGAAAACAATGGGGACCGAAAATATTCTCTCTCTCTTCCTGGACTTCCCCTGGAACTTCAAACATTGTAGCGATGAACAGATCCGTGGAAGTTCAGGTTCTGGTACCTGACCCAAACTTTATTTCAAAGTTCGGTTCAGGGACCAGAACTGCCCCCGAACTTCAACCAGAAACTGAACCCCATTGAAAACAATGGGGGCTGAAAATATTCTCTCTTCTCAGATTTGCCCCAGAACTCCGAACATTGCAACGGACTTCCAAGAGAATGAAACCAAAAAGTATTCTTCACAATAATGAGTAAACATTAGTGTTAAGCGAGCATGCTCGACACTGCTCGGTACTCTCACATCTCACTACGCAGGATGTTCGGCGACCACCGAGCTTTACTCGGGCGGGAGCTCGGGTCTCCGCCTTGCATGTTTGGCGCTCTTACAGAGCCAATTAACATGCAGGGATTGCCCGCCAGTCACTGTAATGCTGCAGCCATGTTGTTTGAGGGCATTACAGTGATTGGCTGGCCGCACAGCGTCACCTCGAGTATTTAAAACCGAGCGCCGCCATCTTGGACACAGTCGCTCCGGATCAGCCAGTGTAGGGTCAGTGCTGCTGAGTTAGGGAGAGATTTATACTCCAAAATAGTTAGTGTAGGGTCTCTAAAGCCTGCCAAATCAAACAAACAGTCCTTCTCAGGACTAATATCCATCCCAGATATCAGGCAGGCAGGCAGGCTGTATAGGAGATGCAGTGGTTATACCAGCAAATGCTGCATTACAGTCCTGTGTGCTCCTGTTGGTCAAATTGCTAGACTTATCACCCAGGTCTCAGGGGCCAGGAAAAAATGTTTTTTTCATCCAAATCCTGTATTTTTTTTTTCCTCAGTCAGACTGTCCAAATACGCGTCTTATTAACCTTTTGGTATTCCCCCCTCCCAAAAAAAAATAATTGAGCGTCTCTGTGACTGTTCAGACACCAATATATCTGTTTTAAAGAGTCTGGTGTAGGCCAGAAAAATATAACTGTGGTTTTGCAGTTCCACGGGTCAAATCTCGTATGTGACAATGGCTGTAACCTGATGGCGGCTCAGAAGCGAGGCGAGATCACACACGTACCATGCCTGGCTCATGTGCTTAACCTCGTGGTTCAGCGGTTTCTTAAACCGTACCTCGAGTTGCCAGATCTGCTCGTCAAAGTACGCCGCCTGTCAGCTCATTTTCGCAAGTCGGCTACAGCTTCTACCACCCTTGCTGTGTTGCAGCAGCGTTTGCAGCTGCCGGCACACTGACTGGTGTGTGATGTCCCCACACGTTGGAACTCTACCCTCCACATGTTGCAAAGGATTTGTGAGCAGAAGAGAGCAGTTGTGGAGTACCAGCTGCAGCAAGGTCGTCGATATTCAGGTCTGACTCCACACGTAAGACCTCAGGAGTGGACCTGGATGTCTGACATATGTACCATCCTGACAAACTTTGAGGAGTCCACCAAGATGGTGAGTGGCGATGACGCCATCATTAGCATCAGCATCCCACGTGTCTGTCTTTTGCAACGATCTCTGCATAGAATTAAAGAGGAGGCATTGCAGCCAGAGTATGATGAGATGGATCAAGAAGCTGTAGCGGGCGATTACACACAGCCCAGCCTCATCTCATCCCAACGTGCATTGGGGGACAATGAGGGAGAGGAGGAGGAGGAAGAACAGGAGCTGGTATCATGCGCTGTGCACGGTAGTACCTGTACAACTGTCATACGGTCGGTTCAGGGTGGGTGGCCAGAGGACAGGGGGGAGAAGGAGGAGGAGAGGATGGTCAGTCATCATCTTGGTGAGGACACGGAAGTTTTGCCCGTTACCAGTCTGGCACGCATGGCTGACTTTATGTTACGCTGCCTTAACTTTGACCCTCGCGTTGTCAAAATGTTTGGTAACAGTCATTACTGGTTGGTGACACTTTTAGACCCCCGCTACAAGGAAAACTTTCACTCTCTTATTCCTGAGGTGGAGAGGTCTACAAAAATGGGGCAGTACCAGAAGGCCCTTGCTGCAGAACTGTTAAAAAAATTCCCATCTGAACACGCTAGCGGCAGAGGTCACAGTTCGTTGCCCAACCAAGGCGTACAGGCGATAGAGACGCAACTCCAATCTAGCAGAGGCAGGGGAACACTTTCAATGTTCTGGGACAGTTTTCTGAGACCCGCCCAGCTTACAGACCCTGAGGCGCGGAGTACTCACAAGGAGTGGAAAGTTTCCAAAGATGGTGAGGGAGTACCTTGCCGACCATACCAACATCCTCAGTGATTCCTCTGTGCCTTTTAATTATTGGGTATCCAAGCTGGACACTTGGAATGAACTCGCTCTGTACGCCTTGGAGGTCCTGGCCTGCCCTGCCGCTAACGTGTTATCGGAGCGTGTTTTTAGTGCCGCTGGGGGAATTATAACTGATAAGCGCACTCGCCTGTCAACTGACAATGCTGACAAGCTGACCCTTATCAAAATGAACAACGGCTGGATTGGACCAGACTTCTCATCACCATCAAATGACAGCAGAGTGAAAAAGTCAAATCCACTGTGTTATTTAGGGAGGTGTATTCCCATGCACCACTTCACACCCACACATGGGTTCACGCTTCCTCATTTCGGCTGTATTTTGCTCTTCTCCTTATCCTCAGCCTCCACCACCACTATACCACCAGGGTGACCTTGGTCCATGATGCCAGCATTGAAAGTTCCTCCGTCATAATTTTTGGCAGCTTTTGCTTGGAAGGCATAGGCAAAGACTATGGGAAACCCACTCCCCAATAATGGGAATAATGTTTTCAAGATGCTGTACTGCATGGCTCTTCCAAGGAGCATTTATACCATCTTCTTAAGCTACTGCAACCTCCACATCTCTTCCAAGGGGCATTAAAACCGTCTTGTTAAGCTACTGCGACCTCCACCACTTCTCCAAGGGGCATTAAAAGTGTCTTGTTAAGCTACTGCGACCTCCACCACATTTTCAGGGGGCATTGATATTGTCTTTTTATTCCACTGCGACCTCCACATCTCTTCCAAGGGGAAGTAAAACCATCTTGTTAAGCTGCTGAGACCTCCACCACTTTTCCAAGGGGCATTAAAACCGTCTTGTTAAGCTATTGCAACCTCCACCACTTTTCCAAGGGGCAATGATATTGTCTTTTTGTTCCACTGTGACCTCCACCATTCTTCCAATGGGCATTGCATTTCCTCCTAATTTTAGTCAGCTTTTGCTTTTCAATGCATAGGCGAACACTAAGGGAGACCCACTCCCCAATAATGGGTAGAAGGTTTTTAGTATGCTGTAATCCACGTCTGTTTCAAGGGGCATTGCAGTTCGTCATAATTTTTGAAAAGCTTTCCATTCACTGCTTAGGCCAACAGTGCACAGGAGACCCAGTTGCTATAAATGGAAAAAACGGTTTAGTTAAGGCCCTCTGACCTCCAAGTCACTTCCAAGGGGCATTGGAGTGCCTTGAAATTTTTGATAGGCATTGCACTCACTGCATGCCCTATAACTGTGTAGCTGAACCGCTCCTTTTGGTACAGAAACATATCCTACAAGACATGTGTGGTTGACTGGCCTGATATTGATGTGAATGGTCCCTGTTCCTCCTGCTCTTTCTCCTTTGCCACCACCTCATCCATCATTCATCACCTGAAGCTTTGTTTTAACGGGAGTCATAGAACTGGGATAGTAGCAGGAAAACATCCAGCAATCCTCGGAGGAGGTAGGATATGCGCCAAAACGCTGACCACCTCAGGCCTAGCCGCTACTACATACATGCGCTTGCATTCCAAGAAAACAAAGCAGATGCTAACTTCTATCATCATCATTCTCCTCATCTTGGCACTCTCAACTCCCCTGATGGAGAAGCCAGGGCTCACTGGAGGAGTCTGGTTCTCTGGTGGGCTCGTCCAATGCTGCCCTAAAGCAGGCCGGGCTAAGCAAAGTGTGGGGGGGGGATGTTCCAAGGTGAAATGGGGGTGGCTGGGGACTTTTTATGGACACCCGACCGCCCCCAGGCGGCTGGGGAGCGTGTGTGGACACCAAGCCGCGGGGCGGCTGGGGACCGAGTATGAACACCCGGCCGCCCCCTGGCATCTGGGGACCGAGTGTGGACTCCCGGCCGCCTGGCGGCTGGGGACTGAGTATCCACACTGAGTATGGATACCTCGCTGCCGAAGCAGCCATGAGGTAGTGGCCAGCTTCGGCTTCCTCCAAATTAAAGGCCCCATTTCAAGTGCCAACTAGCAGTATGGTATTGCAGCCTGAGGGTGGGTGGGTGGCAGGCTGCACACTTGCGCTTGCATTGCAAGGAATGGGGGAGGTACAAGTGAACCTTGCCCTGGGACAAGGACTTGCATGGGGATAGTTGCAAGTCTGCATCTTCTGATGCGAAAAGGATCACTTCTGATGGGCACACTTTTAGGCAGTGACCTAGGTATCAGAGATGCTTCTAGGGGTCTTCCCCTTGCTGTTGCCATGTCTTTTCAGCAATGTATGCATGTGTCGCATAGCACATGGCCAGATAAGATTGTAAAATGTTAAAATGACATTTCCCGGTGAATGCATTTGTCATGGTTGAAAGCAATACAAAGCAAAAACACATAAAAAATGCTACTTCTGAACATAGCCCAAGGTGTGGATGAGTATTTTTGTTTTTGGTTATTTATTTTACCTTATACACAAGTCTTTACCCTGGAAAGGAAGTTCCTTAACATATTTCACAGGAAAACCCTTTCAGTTTCGTTTTTTGAACGTTTTTTTGTGAGCCCGTAAAAGTGGCTTAATACCTCTGACCACGTTGTTGACATCAGTGACCTGGGGGTCATAAATGCTTCCTGGGGTGATGCCCATGCTGTCCCCATGTCTTTTTAGCACTGTCACTATCGTTTTGGGCACTTTTTAGGCTTTCTACAGACTGCCGGGGGTGCCGCCGCAAAAATGCTCGGGTCTCCCATAGACTAACATTGGGCTCGTTGCTCGGGTCGAGCACCCGAGTGTCACGGCGAGCTCGGCCCGAGATTCGAGCACCCGAGCATTTTAGTGCTCACTCAACACTAGTAAACATTCCTTCACAGCAGAAAATTTGACCTACAGCGACCATGAAGGAACTATGCGATCAAATGTATAACAAATATTACATATTTTATTGATGAATATATAAATACCTATAACAGAACACAATAGAAAATCTATTGATACAATAAAATCACTACATAATGTAGGACATACAGTTAGGTCCATATATATTTGGACAGAGACATTTTTCTAATTTTGGTTCTATACATTACCACAATGAATTTTAAACAAAACAATTCAGATGCAGTTTAAGTTTAGACTTTCAGCTTTCATTTGAGGGTATCCACATTAAAATTGGATGAAGGGTTTAGGAGTAGAGATGAGCGGTGTTCGACTAGAACTGTTCGCCAATCTCAAATTCGAGCTGTTTTGGGCGGTGTTCGAGTTGTTCGACGAACCCGAACGATTTGCAAAAAATTCGGCTGTTCGAAGTTATGTTCGATAACTGTTCGTGCACCAAAAGCGTGTCCTGCATGTCTGGCGCTATTTAGAGCACCAATCATGCAGGGATTGTCTGCCACTCACTGTAATGCCACAGCCATGGTGGTTGTGGCATTACAGTGATTGCCCAAATCGATGGGAACAGTGCTCACAGTGAAACATGAAAAGCCGGCAATTCATCAGCGCATACACCGGTACCCGACATTTAGAACCGAAAGAATAGAGCTTCACACATAGATTAGATAGATATAAACATGTCAGCCACATATATACGAAGTACAGTGAAAGTGCTTCTTACTGTACTTGTCATTTAGCGTAAAGGATTTATCAAAAAAAATAATAGTGTTTTCATGCACCGTCTCTTTAAAAAAGCCGGCCGGCAATTCAGCAGCGGCATACACCGGTACCCGACAATTTATAACAGACAGAATAGAGCTTCACACATAGATTAGATAGATAGAAACATGTCAGTCACATATATATGAAGTACAGTGATAGTGTTGGTTACTGTACTTGTCATTTAGTATTAAAATAAAGGATTTATTATTAAAAAAATTGGCGTGGGGTTCCCCTTAATTTTAGGCTCTAGCGGTGGTTAAGCAGACGGCTGGGGCAGATGTTTGAAGCCTGGGAAGGGGGTAATACCCACGGAGCTTCCCAGGCTACTAATATCAGCCCCCAGCTGAATACATAGCCTTTACTAGCTATTAAATTGGGGGACCCCCCCAAAAAAATGACGTGGGGTCCCCCCTAATTTAATAGCTAGCAAAGGCTAGGCAGACAGCTGGGGGCTGATATTAATAGCCCAGGAAGGGAGCCATGAATATTGGCCCCCTCCCAGGCTAGAAACACCAGCCGTCAGCCGCCCCAGAAATGGCGCATTCATAGGATGCGCCAATTCTGGCACTTAGCCTCGCTCTTCCACGCTGCCCTGGTGCGGTGGCAGGGGGTAATAGGGTTGGGGTTGATGTCAGCTTATAATGCCAGCTGACATCAAGCCCAGGTTAGTAATGGAGAGGCGTCTATAAGACACCCCCATTACTAACCCCATAGTCAAAGTTAAAAAAAAACACAAACACCCAGAATAAAGTCCTTTAATTGAAATAAAGACACAATTCTTTATTGTTCTAAATTAAACCATACTTACCGTCACGCCCATTCCAGCAGAAGCCAACGATCTCCTGCAATAAAAGAAAAATAATAAAGCAACCTCATCCTTACCTTTCCATGGTTCCCACGACAGCTCTGCTACATCGAGATGACAGGCTGGACCGCAGCAGAACGCTGCCATCCAGCCTCTCATCCCGCGGACACTGAGAAGCGCAGGCTTGCTTGCGCTGCTCAGCGTCTCTCTGTGACGACATCCAGATGAGCCGAGTTCATGTCCAATGAACTCGGCTCACCTCATGCACGTCACTGACAGCGTGGGAAAATTCTCACGCTGAAGCGGTGAGTGCAGGAGAATTCTCCCACGCTGTCAGTGACGTGCATAAGGTGAGCTCATGTCCAATGAACTCAGCTCACCTCCTGCACGTCACTGACAGCGTGGGAGAATTCTCCTGCACTCAGCGCTTCAGCGTGAGAATTCTCCCACGCTGAAGCGCTGAGTGCAGGAGAATTTTCCCACGCTGTCAGTGACGTGCATAAGGTGAGTTCATGTCCAATGAACTCAGCTCACCTCCTGCACGTCACTGACAGCGTGGGAGAATTCTCCTGCACTCAGCGCTTCAGTGTGAGAATTCTCCCACGCTGAAGCGCTGAGTGCAGGAGAATTTTCCCACGCTGTCAGTGACGTGCATGAGGTGAGCCGAGTTCATTGGACATTAACTCGGCTCATCTGGATGCCCTCACAGAGAGACACTGTGGAGCGCAAGCAAGCCTGCGCTTCTCAGTGTCTGCGGGATGACAGGCTGGATGGCAGCGTTCTGCTGTGGTCCAGCCTGTCATCTCGATGTAGCAGAGCTGAAGCTGTCATGGGAACCATGGAAAGGTAAGGATGATGTTGCTTTATTATTTTTCTTTTATTTCAGGAGATCGTTGGCTTCAGCTGGAATGGGCGTGATGGTAAGTATGGTTTAATTTAGAACAATAAAGAATTGTGTGTTTATTTCAATTAAAGGACTTTTTTCTGGGTGTTGTGTTTTTTTTAAATACTTTACTAGAAATTCATGGTGGTCATGTCTAATATTGGCGT
Organism: Phyllobates terribilis; assembly: GCF_046119375.1. NCBI lineage: Eukaryota > Metazoa > Chordata > Amphibia > Anura > Dendrobatidae > Phyllobates > Phyllobates terribilis. Next base: position 301,678,723 of record NW_027362771.1, read on the forward strand.
GACCCCATGAATTTCGGGCTTAGGGCCAGCTGATAATGCCAAGCTGGCCCTAACCCCTTTATTACCCAGTGAGCCACCGCATCAGGGCCCTGGATGAGTTGGGTACAGCGCCAGAAGATGGCGCTTCTATGAACGCGCCATTTTCCGGGGTGGCTGCGGACTGCAATTTACAGCGGGGGTGGCCCAGAAAGCTTGGGCCTCCCTGCGCTGCGGATTCCAGCCCCCAGCTGCCTAGTTGTACCTGGCTGGACACAAAAACAGGGCGAAGCCCCACGTCAATTTTCTTTAAATTATTTCATGAAATAATTAAGAAAAAAAGGGCTTCCCTATATTGTTGTGTCCGGCCAGGTACAAATAGGCAGCTGGTGGTTGGGGGCAGCCCGTTCCTGCCTGCTGTACCTGGCTGGACACAAATATAGTGCGAAGCCCCACGTCAATTTTTTTTAAATTATTTCATGAATTTCCTGAAATAATTTAAAAAAATTGAAGTGGGGCTTCGCACTATATTTGTGTCCAGCCAGGTACAGCAGGCAGGAACGGGCTGCCCCCATCCACCAGCTGCCTATTTGTACCTGGCCGGACACAACAATATAGGGAAGGCCTTTTTTTCTTAATTATTTCATGAATTTCATGAAATAATTAAAAAAAAAGTACGTGGGGCTTCGCCCTATTTTTGTGTCCAGCCAGGTACAACTAGGCAGCTGGGGGCTGGAATCTGCAGCGCATGGAGGCCCAAGCTTTCTGGGCCCCCCCCCGCTACAAATTGCAGTCCGCAGCCACCCCGGAAAATGGCGCGTTCATAGAAGCGCCATCTTCTGGCGCTGTACCCAACTCATCCAGGGCCCTGGTGCGGTGGCTCACTGGGTAATAAAGGGGTTAGGGCCAGCTTGGTATTATCAGCTGGCCCCAAGCCCAAAATTCATGGGGTCACGCCAGTATTAGACATGACCGCCATGAATTTCTAGTAAAGTATTTAAAAAAAACACAACACCCAGAATAAAGTCCTTTAATTGAAATAAAGACACAATTCTTTATTGTTCTAAATGAAACCATACTTACCATCACACCCATTCCAGCTGAAGCCAACGATCTCCTGCAATAAAAGAAAAATAATAAACCAACCTCATCCTTACCTTTCCATGGTTCCCACGACAGCTTCAGCTCTGCTACATCGAGATGACTGGCTGGACCGCAGCAGAACGCTGCCATCCAGTCTGTCATCCCGCAGACACTGAAAAGCGCAGGCATGCTTGCGCTCCTCACTGTCTCGCTGTGACGGCATCCAGATGAGCCGAGGTCATGTCCAATGAACTCGGCTCACCTCATGCACGTCACTGACAGCGTGGGAAAATTCTCACGCTGAAGTGCTGAGTGCAGGAGAATTCTCCCACGCTGTCAGTGATGTGCATGAGGTGAGCTCATGTCCAATGAACTCAGCTCACCTCCTGCACGTCACTGACAGCGTGGGAAAATTCTCCTGCAATCAGCGCTTCAGCGTGAGAATTTTCCCACGCTGTCAGTGACGTGCATGAGGTGAGCCGAGTTCATTGGACATGAACTCGGCTCATCTGGATGTCGTCACAGAGAGACGCTGAGCAGCGCAAGCAAGCCTGCGCTTCTCAGTGTCTGCGGGATGACAGGCTGGATGGCAGCGTTCTGCTGCGGTCCAGCCTGTCATCTCGATGTAGCAGAGCTGAAGCTGTCGTGGGAACCATGGAAAGGTAAGGATGAGGTTGCTTTATTATTTTTCTTTTATTGCAGGAGATCGTTGGCTTCAGCTGGAATGGGCGTGATGGTAAGTATGGTTTAATTTAGAACAATAAAGGATTGTGTCTTTATTTCAATTAAAGGACTTTATTCTGGGTGTTTGTGTTTTTTTTAACTTTGACTATGGGGTTAGTAATGGGGGTGTCTTATAGACGCCTCTCCATTACTAACCTGGGCTTGATGTCAGCTGGCATTATAAGCTGACATCAACCCCAACCCTATTACCCCCTGCCACCGCACCAGGGCAGCGTGGAAGAGCGAGGCTAAGTGCCAGAATTGGCGCATCCTATGAATGCGCCATTTCTGGGGCAGCTGACGGCTGGTGTTTCTAGCCTGGGAGGGGGCCAATATTCATGGCTCCCTTCCTGGGCTATTAATATCAGCCCCCAGCTGTCTGCCTAGCCTTTGCTAGCTATTAAATTAGGGGGGACCCCACGTCATTTTTTTTGGGGGGTCCCCCATTTTAATAGCTAGTAAAGGCTATGTATTCAGCTGGGGGCTGATATTAGTAGCCTGGGAAGCTCCGTGGGTATTACCCCCTTCCCAGGCTTCAAACATCTGCCCCAGCCGTCTGCTTAACCTCCGCTAGAGCCTAAAATTAAGGGGAACCCTACGCCAATTTTTTTAATAATAAATCCTTTATTTTAATACTAAATGACAAGTACAGTAACCAACACTATCACTGTACTTCATATATATGTGACTGACATGTTTCTATCTATCTAATCTATGTGTGATGCTCTATCTTTCTGTTCTAAATTGTCGGGTACCGCTGCTGAATTGCCGGCCGGCTTTTTTAAAGAGACAGTGCATGAAAACACTATTATTTTTTTAAATAAATCCTTTACACTAAATGACAAGTACAGTAAGCAACACTATCACTGTACTTATTATATATGTGACTGACATGTTTCTATCTATCTAATCTATGTGTGAAGCTCTATTCTTTCTGTTCTAAATTGTCGGGTACAGATGCTGAATTGCCGGCCGGCTTTTTTAAAGAGACGGTGCATGAAAACACTAATATTTTTTTTAATAAATCCTTTACACTAAATGACAAGTGCAGTAACCAACACTGTCACTGTGCTTCTTATATGTGTGACTGACATGTTTCTATCTATCTAATCTATGTGTGATGCTCTATTCCTTCTTGTCTAAATTGTCGGGTACCGGTGTATGCCGCTGCTGAATTGCCGGCCGGCTTTTTTAAAGAGAGTGTCTTCTGAGCAGTTTGTCAGCTTTTGGACACCTTTGCAGGTGTTTTCTATGTGTTTCTATGTGTTTTTGTTTGCCTGCCATTGGTTTTAACGGTGTTCGACGGTGTTCTAAGGTGTTCGACGAACAGTTCGACGAACAGTTCCTCGAACATCCCGGTGTTCGACGAACCGAACCGAACCCGAACACTACGGGGGTGGCTCAACACTATTTAGGAGTTTCAGCTCCTTAACATGTGCCACCCTGTTTTTAAAGGGACCAAAAGTAATTGGACAATTGAATCCAAGGCTATTTTATGGACAGTTGTGGGCAATCCCTTCATTATATCATTCTCAATTAAGCAGATAAAAGGCCTGGAGTTGATTTGAGGTGTGGTGCTTGCGTTTGGAAGGTTTTGCTGTGAAGTAAACATGCGGTCAAAGGAGCTCTCCATGCAGGTGAAACAAGCCATCCTTAAACAGAAAAAACCCATCCGAGAAATTGCTACAATATTAGGAGTGGCAAAATCAACAGTTTGGTACATCCTGAGAAAGAAAGAAAGCACTGGTGAACTCATCAATGCAAAAAGACCTGGGCACCCATGGAAGACAACAGTGGTGGATGATCGCAAAATAATCTCCATGGTGAAGAGAAACCCCTTCACAACAGTCAACCAAGTGAACAACACTCTCCAGGATATAGGCGTATCAATTTCCAAATCTACCATAAAGCGAAGACTGCATGAAAGTAAATCCAGAGGGTTCACTGCACGGTGCAAGCCACTCATAAGCATCAAGAATAAAAAGGTTAGACTGGACTTTGCTAAAAAACATCTAAAAAGCGAGCACAGTTCTGGAAGAACATTCTTTGGACAGATGAAACCAAGATCAACCTCTACCAGAATGATGGAAAGAGAAAAGTATGGCGAAGGCATGGTACAGCTCATGATCCAAAGCATACCACATCATCTGTAAAACACAGCGGAGGCAGTGTGATGGCTTGGGCATGCATGGCACTGGGTCACTAGTGTTTATTGATGATGTGACACAGGACAGAAGCAGCCGAATGAATTCTGATGTATTCAGAGCCATTCTGTGTGCTCAGATCCAGCCAAATGCAGCAAAACTGATTGGTCATCGTTTCATACTACAGATGGACAATGACCCAAAACATAAAGCCAAAGCAATCCAGGAGTTTATTAAAGCAAAGAAGTGGAATATTCTTGAAAGGCCAAGTCAGTCACCTGATCTCAACCCAATTGAGCATGCATTTCACTTGTTAAAGACTAAACTTCAGACAGAAAGGCCCACAAACAGCAACTGAAACCACTGCAGTGAAGGCCTGGCAGAGCATCAAAAAGGAGGAAACACAGCGTCTGGTGATGTCCATGAGTTCAAGACTTCAGGCAGTCATTGCCAACAAAGGGTTTTCAACCAAGTACTAGAAATGAACATTTTATTTACAATTATTTAATCTGTCCAATTACTTTTGGTCCCTTTAAAAACAGGGTGGCACGTGTTAAGGAGCTGAAACTCCTAAACCCTTCATCCAATTTTAATGTGGATACCCTCAAATGAAAGCTGAAAGTCTGAACTTCAACTGCATCTGAATTGTTTTGTTTAAAATTCATTGTGGTAATGTCTAGAACCAAAATTAGAAAAATGTTGTCTCTGTCCAAATATATATGGACCTAACTCTAGATACATATGCCCTACATTAACTAACTTTTAAGTTCGGGTTTGCTCATTCTCTAGTTATGTGTAAGAAGTATGGGATTTTTTTTTCTTCTAATGATTTTGCCTGTGCGCTGGTGATGTTCAAATATTTTTTGACATATGTTTTTAAAATGAAGAAATAAAAGTTTTATATTTTATTTGAAGTACTGGATCAACCTCTATTTGTAGACAGTACAGATATATAGTAGTATATAAGTATATAAGTAATTTTATGGAATAGGCTAGCAGAAGGGTTCCATAAGAGCTTGATTGAGCTATTTCTTTGGTTCATTCCTCAAAATAATTGTTGTAATTCTTGGTTTTATCTTAATTCTATACTTGCAACTCAAATCATCATGTACTGTATATTTGCAAACAGTGTACTTCCAGGTCATACAAGCAGCTATTGATAATATTTTTTTTATTGATAAATGTATTGATAAAGAAAGTATCAAATGATATTTATTAATTATAATTAGGGATGAGTGGACCTGTGGAAGTTTGGATACTGGTACCCGACCCAAACTTTATTCCAAAGTTTGGTTCTGGTATCAGAATTATACTTGAACTTGAACCAGAACCTGAACCCCATCGAAAAGCCAGCTATATAATATAATATATATATAATGTTTCATTTCTACTACATGAAACAAGACTCCTAGTAGCCTCATGCATCAGAATTACCCTTTAGAATCAACAATTGTTTATGTTTTGCTTGAATTGTTTAATTCTTCAGTTTAGGCATGCATGTATCCTAAGTCATGTGATAAGGCTCGTTAAAGGGTCACTATTGACTTTTAGGATTGCTAATTCCTGTAGGTGGCACTAGAGTTCTGATCCTTTTCCTCTCTGAAGAAACAATAGGCATGCATAGAAAATTTATGGCTTAAATTTTTATTTAAATACTGCACCATTTTGCAACAGGAAATATCTCTCTATGATATTCATAGGGGTCTTGAGTAAGCCTTTTATATTTTATCTATTTCTTTTAATTGTAACTTGTATTCTAAATTCATTTTCCTTTTATTCAATTCACCTGTGAAGACCACATGTTTTGCTTGGAATGCAAATTTTCATTTCAAGATTAAACAAAGAAAATGCCTCTAATCAGATGAGACATCAGTGGTAAATTACAGAATGTAAATATTTATTCTGCATCTACACTGTATAACTTACAAAGTAAAGATCCATTTACACAGACCGCTCAGTGATACTAAATGACTGACTGAAAAAAGTTTACTGATAGGTAGTTGTTTAACCGCTTCCCGACCGCCCACTGTATATAAACATCGGTGCTGCCTGAGCTCTGTGCAGTGCCAATGTTTATAAATGGTTGTTGGTCCTGCCGCGCTTAGGACCCCCAGGGTCCTGCAAGCGCTGCGGATGCAGTGCAGAGCATCAGCTCTGACAGGGGACATCATCGGGACCTGATTGGATCAGGTCCCAATGATGTTAACCCTTTGCTATCTTCTAGATGCCGCGATCTATAGCGAAGATAGTGAGAGGAGAGGGGGTCGTCCACTTACCTCTCCGACGACCCCCCTCATGTCTGAGAGGACCTGGCGTTGTCTTGACTCCCGCCTCCGGGTCTGCCATGTACGGTGTCCTGCTAGGCTCAGCCTGCAGCTGAGTCTAGCAGGAGATAATGACAGTTTTACACTGTTAGCAGAGCTCTCATGCAATGCAATACATATCTATTGCATTGCATGAGAACAGTGATTAGAAAAATAAAAATTAATGTCTCATACAGGGACGAAGTAAAAATGTAAAAAAAAGTCTAAAAAATGTTTTCAAACTGTTTAAAAAAATCACAAAATAAATAAATAAAATATTAAACCAATAAATCAGTATATTTATGCAAAAACATAAAAAGTACACATATTTGGTATCGCCACGTCCTAAACAACCCGATCTATAAAACTGTCACACTAATTAACTCCTTCTGTGCACACCGTAAACAAAAAAAAACGGAGCAAAAAACTATGCTTTTTCATCATATTGCCAAACAAAAAGTGGAAGAAAATGCGAACAAAAAGCCAAATGGAAATAAAAATGGTACCACTGAAAACGTCATCTTATTCCGCAAAAAAAAAGGTGCCACACAGCTCCATCAGCCGAAATATAAAAAAGTTATAGCTCTCAGAATAAAGCGATGCAAAAAAATTTTTTTTTCAATAAAATAGTTTTATTGTGTAAAAGCGCCAAAACATAAAAAAAGATATAAGTCTAGTATCGCTGTAAACGTACTGACCCGAATATCACTGCATTATCAATTTTACCACATGCAGAATGGCATAAAAAAATCCCTCAAAAAACAATTCCTGAATTGTTTGGTTTTTGTTCATTTTACCTCCCAAAAAAGGAATAGAAAGCGATCAAAAAATGTCACATACCCAAAGATGGTACCAATAAAAATGTCAACTCGTCCCGCAAAAAACAAGCCCTCACATGACTGTAGGCTGAAATATGGAAAAATTATAGCTCTCAAAATATGACGATGCAAAAATTAGATATTGAAAAAAAAGCATTTTTTAGTGTGTGACAGCTGTCAATCATAAAAACCCAATATGAATCTGGTATCACTGTAATCGCACCAACCCGAAAAATAAAATCACCTTATCACTTATACCACACGAGGAATGGCGTAAAAAATAAATAAAACCAATTCTTCACCTGCTGTTGATTTGTTTATTATGTCCCCAAAGATAGCAGTAAGGCTCTGCTCACATTTATCCTGTGCTCTGCGCTGAGCACTTACACCGGGGTTTCCGTGTAAATCTCTGAAATACGTGATTCAGATGGAACCCATGACAGAAGATTCCCTGTAATGAGGCAGATATAGGCACTGTGGATGCCGTCTGGCCTGTGATCCCACGGTGTCAGTTTTTTTAGGCGTGCATAAAAGTGCTGCCTCATTATAGTGAATGGATCCCGCAGGGGTTTCATCTGAATTACATCACTTGGAAATTTAGATGGAAACCCAGATGTAAGTGCTCAGCCTAGAGCGCCGGATAAATGTTATGTAAAATGTTCCCAATAAAAGCTTCAACTCAGTCCTCAAAAAAAGCTAGTCCCCACTCAGGTCCATTATCTGTTAAAAATACAAGGGACTTCCAAGTTACTGGTAGCAGTAAGGCTCTGGAAAAGCAAAATGGCCCTTGCCCCCCAAAAGAAATTCAGAAAATTTTGTGCTCCCAAATCCAAATGCCTCCCTCCCTTCTGAGCCCCACAATGTGCCTAAACTACATTTAGAGTCCACATGTTTGGCATTTCTGTAGGGATGAGAGCTTGCCTAATTTACAGGAGCATGTCTCCAGAAGCACGATCTGGGCACAACTTACTGGTCACTACAGCGTACTGGTCACTTTAACAGCAGTTTGAAATTTTCACTCAGCAACATCCACTGCTGCTTGTTTCTGGATCGTGGAGTCAAAATCATCACTACACCTGTAGGTAAATTCCCAAGGGGGTATAATTTCCAAAATGGGGTCACTTGTGGGGAGATTCTGCTCTTCTAGCACTTAGGGGCTGTGTATATGGAGTCCGCAAACTATTCTACAATAATTTGTTCTCCAAGAGTCAAATAGCGCTCCGTCCCTCCCGGATCTAGCCGTATTGCTAAGCGGTTCGGTACAGCCACATATCGGGTATTGCCATGTTTAGAAGAAATTGTGTGACACATTTCGGCACCATTCCGCAAATATAATTATGCTTTCTTCACTGCCCAATGGAATAAATTAAAAAATTAAAAAATACTCACTACTTCCCTAGATGAATTCCTTGAGAGGTGTAGTTTACAAAATGGGGTCATTTGTGGGGGTTTCTGCTGTTTCGGCATGTCACCGACTCTTCAAATGTGATATGGTATCTGCAACCTATCCCAGCCAACATAGCGCTCCTTTCTCTTCTGAACCCTGCCGTACACCAAAGCAGTGGTTTTCACCCACATATGGGGTATCGGCGTACTCAGGAGAAATTGCACAATAAATTCCATAGTGCAATTTCTCTTGTTACCCTTATGATAATGCAAAATTAGGGGATGAAAAACATTTTTATGGGAAAAATGTGGAAATTTTATTTTTACGGCTCAATATTATAAACTTCTGTGAAGCACCTGGGGGTGGAAGGTGCTCACCACACATCTATAGAAGTTCCCTAAGGGGTCTAGTTTCCAAAATGGTGTCAATTGTAGGGGGTTTCCACTGTTTAGGCACATCAGAAGCTCCCCAAATGCGACATGGCGTCCGCTAATTATTCAAACAAATTTTACATTCAAAAAGTCTAATAGCGCTCCTTCCCTTCCGAACCCTGCAGTGCGCCCAAACAGTGGTTTTCCCTCACATATGGGATATCAGCGTGCTCAGGAGAAATTGCACTACAACTATGTAGTCCACTTTTTCCTGTTACCCTTGTGAAAATAAAAAAATGGGTCTAAAGTAAAATTTTTGTGAAAAAAAAGTTAAATGTTCATTGTTTTCTTCCACATTCCAAAAATTCCCATGAAGCACCTGAAGGGCTAATAAACTTCTTGAATGTGGTTTGGAGCACCTTGAGGGGTGCAGTTTTTAGAATAGTGTCACTTTTGGGTATTTTCTGTCATAAAGGCCCCTCAAAGTCACTTCAAATAAGATGTGGTACCTAAAAAAATGATTTTGTAAATTTTGTTGGAAAAATGAGAAATCGCTGGTCAAATTTTAACCCTTATAGCTTCTTAAAAAAAAAAAATGTTGATTTCAAAATTGTGCTGTCGTAAAGTAGATATGTGGGAAATGTTATTTATTAACTATTTTATGTGACATATCTCTCTGATTTAAGGGCATGAAAATTCAAAGTTTGAGAATTGCAAAATTTTCAAAATTTTCGCCAAATTTCCGATTTTTCACAAATAAACGCAAGTGATATTGAAGAAATTGTACCAGTATCAGGAAGTTAAAGCTGTCACAAAAAAAAAATCTCAGAATCAGGGGGATCCGTTGAAACGTTCCAGAGCTATTACCTCATGAAGTGACAGTGGTCATAATTGGAAAAATTGGCCTGATCATGAAGGCGAAAATAGGCTCTGGTGCGAAGTGGTTAACAGCCAGTTTACACAGGCAAACTGAAGTAAATGATGTGCACTGTGCATTCTACTACAGTTAGGTTGCCATGGTTTTCGGCAGTGAGATTACAATTATCTTTTGCATTGTGCCACTGCAGTTAATCAGCAGCCTGTTTACACTGAAAAATTATCATGAAACTAGCGTTCTTAATAGTGTTGAGCGAACATGCTCGACACTGCTCGGTACTCGCCCGAGCATCACGCTACTCGGGATGTTCGGCGAGCACCGAGCATTTCCATGTTACGCGGGCGGGAGCTCGGGTCTTCGCACTGCATGTTTGGCGCTCTTTACAGAGCCAATGAACATGCAGGGATTGCCAGCCAGTCACTGTAAAGCAGCAGCCATGTTGGTTGTGGACATTACAGTGATTGGCTGGACGCACAGCGTCACCTCGAGTATTTAAAATCGGGCGCCGCCATCTTGGACACAGTCGCTCCGGATCAGAAAGTGTAGGGACAGCGCTGCTGATTTAGGGAGAGATATAAACTGCGAAATAGTTAGTGTAGGGTCTGTAAAGGCTGCCAGATCAAACAAACAGTCCTTCTCAGGACTAATATCCATGCCAGATATCAGGCAGGCAGGCTGTATAGGAGACGCAGTGGTTATACCAGCAAACACTTCATTACAGTCCTGTGTGCTGCTCCTGTTGCTGAAATTGCTGGACTTTGCTCCAGGTCTCAGGGGACAGGAAAAATCCTTTATTTTTTCATCTAAATCCTCTTTTTTTTTCCTCCTTCACACTGTACAAATACCCGTCTTATTAACCTTTTGGTGTTCCCCCCCCCCACCCAAAAAAAAAGCGTGTCTCTGATTTTTCAGACACAAATATATCTGTTGAAAATAGTCTGGTGTAGGCTAGAGAAAAAGAAGTGTTGTTTTGCACTTCCACGGTTCAAACCTCTGTATTATCCACTTTTGGGCCATTTGTATCTAAAAAAAAAAAACAGTTTGAGTGTGTCGCTCACTGTTCAGCCGCAAATATATCTATTTAAAACAGTCTGGTATACCCCAGTAAACAATAACTGTGGTTTTGCCATCCCAAGGTAAAAAATCTCTATTATTCAGGTTTTGGTATTTTTTACGCAAAGAAAAACAGTAATAGTTTCTCCCTGATTGTTCAGATTGTTTAAAAGCGTCGGGTGTAGGCCAGAGAAATAGAACTATGGTTTTCCTCTTCCACGGTTCTAATCTACTTTTTATTGCCCTTTTTCCATTGATAGTGCAAGTGTAAGCTATTTTACTTCCTTTACAATGGGCAAGGCGCGTGGCAAGGGAATTGGAAGTGGACGTTCTGGTGATCGTTCGTGCAGAGGACGGGGCCGTGGCCAAGGTGAAAATGTGCCACAACCAACAGCCACATCTTCTCGCTCCCACTTCTTGACCAAATTACTAGGGAAGCACAGAACAATACCAGTATTGAGAACTGATCAGTGTGAACAGGTTATTAATTGGATAGCAGATAATACTTCCAGTTACCTGGGCACCACCACCTCCTGTCTGTCTTCCACACGGTCAACTCTTATTAGCCATGAGCCTCGACCGCATACTCCTCCTCACCCTGATGCTCCTTCCTCCCACCATGCCATGTGTCGTCAGACAGCAACTGATCCCACACTTGAACACTCTGAAGAGCTGTTCACTGGTCCATTTCCATATTTGTGCCCCTCGCCTGATACGCTTGAAGTGGTGGAAGAGGAGTCCCCATGTAGCGATGGCAGGAAGTTGACGCTGGCAATTTGTCACAAGAGGTGGACAATGACGAGACACAATTGCCAGGAAGTGAGGAGGAGCATCGTGGTGCACAAGTGGAAGAGGAGGAGGTGGTGGATGATCTAGTAACTGACCCAACGTGGCTGGAGGACATGCAGAGTGAGGCCAGCAGCACACAGGGGGAGGGAGGTAGAGTACCCCAACAAGCAGGAAGAAGCAGTGTTGTGGCCGACAGAAGGCGGGGAACCATTCCCCGTAACACCAACACGAGGGACATTGCCAGTACAAGAGGTAGGTCTTCCAGAGTCTGGAATTTTTTTAAAGACTCTGCTGATAACCCCAAAAAGGCCATATGTTCCACCTGCCATGCTAGCATCAGCAGGGGAGACAAAACTACCAGCCTGACCACCAACAACATGATCAGGCACATGGTAGTAAAGCACCCGACTTTGTGGGGCGAAACCCAGGGTCCACGACCAGTGTCAGCGGGTGTCACCACTGCTTCTTCCACTGTTGTGCATGCGATAGAACCCCCTGTTGTGTGTGCAAGGCAATCCCCTGTCCATACTGCATGTAAAGATGCCGCCTCCTCTCAGTCTTCACTTGTTATGGCAGTTTCTCAAGAAACAGCATCAACGTCCAGGTCCCACCGCAGCGTTCAATTGTCCATATCCCAGACCTTTGAATGAAAGTGGAAATTCGCAGCTAACGCCCTACAGGCCACAGTCCTAAATTCGCACATTTCACGACTGCTTGCGTTGGAAATGCTGCCTTTTAGGCTGTTGGAGACGGAATCCTTCCGCAATCTTATGGCGGTGGCCGTCCCTCGGTACTCGGTCCCCAGCCGACACTATTTTGCCCGGTGTGCCATCCCCGCACTACACAAGCACGTGTCCCAAAGCATCTGCCGTGCCCTCAACAACGCAGTTACTGGGAGAGTCCACCTGACAACGGACACGTGAACAAGTGCTTGTGGCCAGGGACGGTACATCTCTCTGACGGCACACTGGGTAAACATAGTGGAAGCCAGGACCCAGTCGGACCTTGGGATGGAACACATTCTCCCCACACCGAGGATTGCGGGCCCTATGTCAGTCATAGTTGCCTCCACAGTGTATAGCTCCTGCGCATCCTCCTTCTTCTCCTCCTCCTCATGTTCAGCCTCCATCTCAGATATCACCACATCAGTTACAAGCTGGAAGCACTGCAGTACTGCCTCCGCCAAGCGGCAACAGGCTGTGTGAAAATCATAAGCTTAGGTGATAAACCTCACACTGCTTGTGAGTTGTGGACAGCTGTGAAAGAGCAGGCAGATCTGTGGCTGAGACCGCTGAACTTACATCCCGGCATGGTCGTGTGTGACAATGGCCGTAACCTGGTGGCGGCTCTGAGGCGAGGTGAGATCACACACGTACCATGCCTGGCTCATGTGCTTAACCTCGTGGTTCAGCGGTTTCTTAAATCGTACCCCGAGTTGCCAGATCTGCTTGTGAAAGTACGCCGCCTGTCAGCTCATTTTCACAAGTCGGCTACAGCTTCCGCCGCCCTTGCTGTGTTGCAGCAGCGTTTGCAGCTTCCGGCACACCGACTGGTGTGTGATGTCCCCACATATTGAAACTCTACCCTCCACATGTTGCAAAGGATTTGTGAGCAGAAGAGAGCAGTTGTGGAGTACCAGATGCAACAAGGCCGTCGATATTCAGGTCAGACTCCACACATAAGACCTCAGGAGTGGACCTGGATGTCTGACATATGTACCATCCTGACAAACTTTGAGGAGGCCACCTAGATGGTGAGTGGCGATGATGCCATCATTAGTGTCAGCATCCCACTTGTCTGTCTTTTGCAACGCTCTCTGCATAGAATTAAAGAGGAGGCATTGCAGCCAGAGTATGATGAGATGGATCAAGAAGCCGTAGTGGGTAATTACACAAAGCCCAGCCTCATCTCATCCCAACGTGCATTGGGGGACAATGAGGGAGATGAGGAGGAGGAGGAAGAACAGGAGCTGGTATCATGCGCTGTAGACGGTAGTACCTGTACAAGTGTCATACTGTCTGTTCAGTCGTCATCTTGGTGAGGACACGGAAATCTTGCCATTACCAGTTTGGCACGCATGGCTGACTTTATGTTACGCTGCCTTAACCGTGACCCTCGCATTGTCAAAATGTTGGGTGACAGTCATTACTGGTTGGTGACACTTTTAGACCCCCGCTACAAGGAGAACTTTCACTCTCTTATTCCTGAGGTGGAGAGGTCTACAAAAATGGGGCAGTACCAGCAAGCCCTTGCTGCAGAACTCTTAAAAAAATTCCCATCTGAACACGCTAGCGGCAGAGGTCACAGTTCGTTGCCCAACCAAGACGTACAGGCGAGAGATATGCAACTCCAGTCCAGCAGAGGCAGGGGAACACTGTCAACGTTCTGGGACAGATTTCTGACACCCGCCCTGAGGCGCGGGGTACTCTCACAAGGAGTGGAAAGTTTCAAAAGATGGTGAGGGAGTACCTTGCCGAACGTACCAGCGTCCTCCGTGATTCTTCTGTGCCTTCTAATTATTGGGTATCCAAGCTGGACACTAGGAATGAATCCGCTCTGTACGCCTTGGAGGTCCTGGCCTGCCCTGCCGCTAGCGTGTTATCGGAGCGTGTTTTTAGTGCCGCTGGGGGAATTATAACTGATAAGCGCACTCGCCTGTCAACTGACAATGCTGACAAGCTGACGCTTATCAAAATGAACAAGGGCTGGATTGGGCCAGACTTCTCATCACCACCAAATGACAGCAGAGTAACATAAAGTCAAATCCATTGTGATATTTTGGGAGGTGTATTCACATGCACCGCTTCACACCCACACATGGGTATACGCTTCCTCATTTCGGCTGTTTTATATTCTTCTTCTTATCCTCAGCCTCCACCACCACTATACCACCAGGGTGCCAGCATTGCAAGCTCCTCCGTCCATATTTTTGTCAGCTTTTGCTTGGAAGGCATAAGCAAAGACTGTGGGAGACCCACTCCCCAATAATGGGACTTATGTTTGCAATATGCTGTACTGCATGGCTCTTGTAAGGGGCATTGCAAGTTGCTCCGTCCTAATTTTTGGAAGCTTTTGCTTGGAAGGCATAAGCAAATCCTAAGAGGAACCCACTCCCCAATAATGGGACTTATATTTGAAATATGCTGTACTGCATGGCTCTTGTAATGGGCATTGCAAGTTTCTCCGTCCTAATTTTTGGAAGCTTTTGCTTGGAAGGCATAAGCAAATCCTATGGGAGAATGACTCCCCAATAATGTGACTTATATTTGTAATATGCTGTACTGCATGGCTCTTGTAAGGGGCATTGTAAGTTGCTCCGTCCTGATTTTTGGAAGCTTTTGCTTGGAAGGCATAAGCAAATCCTATGGGAGACCCACTCCCCAATAATGGGACTTATGTTTGTAATATGCTGTACTGCATGGCTCTTGTAAGGGGCATTGCAAGTTGTTCCATCCTAATTTTTAGAAGCTTTTGCTTGGAAGGCATAAGCAAATCCTATGGGAGACCCACTCCCCAATAATGGGACTTATGTTTGTAATATGCTGTACTGCATGGCTCTTGAAAGGGGCATTGCAAGTTGCTCCGTCCTAATTTTTGGAAGCTTTTGCTTGGAAGGCATAAGCAAATCCTATGGGAGACCCACTCCCCAATAATGGGACTTATGTTTGTAATATGCTGTACTGCATGGCTCTTGTAAGGGGCATTGCAAGTTGTTCCATCCTAATTTTTGGAAGCTTTTGCTTGGAAGGCATAAGCAAATCCTATGGGAGACCCACTCCCCAATAATGGGACTTATGTTTGTAATATGCTGTACTGCATGGCTCTTGAAAGGGGCATTGCAAGTTGCTCCGTCCTAATTTTTGGAAGCTTTTGCTTGGAAGACATAAGCAAATCCTATGGGAGACCCACTCCCCAATAATGGGACTTATGTTTGTAATATGCTGTACTGCATGGCTCTGGTAAGGTGCATTGCAAGTTGCTCCGTCCTAATTGTTGGAAGCTTTTGCTTGGAAGGCATAAGCAAATCCTATGGGAGACCCACTCCCCAATAATGGGACTTATATTTGTAATATGCTGTACTGCATGGCTCTGGTAAGGGGCATTGCAAGTTGCTATGTCCTAAATTTTGGAAGCTTTTGCTTGGAAGGCAAAAGCAAAAACTATGGGAGACCCACTCCCCAATGATGGGACTTATGTTTGTAATATGCTGTACTGCATGGTTCTTGTAAGGGGCACTGCAAGTTCCTCAGTCCTAATTTTTGGAAGCTTTTGCTTGGAAGGCATAAGCAAATCCTATGGGAGACCCACTCCCCAATAATGGGACTTATGTTTGTAATATGCTGTACTGCATGGCTCTTGTAAGGGGCATTGCAAGTTGTTCCATCCTAATTTTTGGAAGCTTTTGCTTGGAAGGCATAAGCAAATCCTATGGGAGACCCACTCCCCAATAATGGGACTTATGTTTGTAATATGCTGTACTGCATGGCTCTTGAAAGGGGCATTGCAAGTTGCTCCGTCCTAATTTTTGGAAGCTTTTGCTTGGAAGGCATAAGCAAATCCTATGGGAGACCCACTCCCCAATAATGGGACTTATGTTTGTAATATGCTGTACTGCATGGTTCTTGTAAGGGGCATAGCAAGTTGCTCCATCCTAATTTTTGGAAGCTTTTGCTTGGAAGACATAAGCAAATCCTATGGGAGACCCACTCCCCAATAATGGGACTTATGTTTGTAATATGCTGTACTGCATGGCTCTGGTAAGGGGCATTGCAAGTTGCTCCATCCTAATTGTTGGAAGCTTTTGCTTGGAAGGCATAAGCAAATCCTATGGGAGACCCACTCCCCAATAATGGGACTTATGTTTGTAATATGCTGTACTACATGGCTCTGGTAAGGGGCATTGCAAGTTGCTATGTCCTAAATTTTGGAAGCTTTTGCTTGGAAGGCATAAGCAAAAACTATGGGAGACCCACTCCCCAATGATGGGACTTATGTTTGTAATATGCTGTACTGCATGGTTCTTGTGAGGGGCACTGCAAGTTCCTCAGTCCTAATTTTTGGAAGCTTTTGCTTGGAAGGCATAAGCAAATCCTATGGGAGACCCACTCCCCAATAATGGGACTTATGTTTGTAATATGCTGTACTGCATGGCTCTTGTAAGGGGCATTGCAAGTTGCTCCGTCCTAATTTTTGGAAGCTTTTGCTTGGAAGGCATAAGCAAATCCTATGGGAGACCCACTCCCCAATAATAGGACTTATGTTTGTAATATGCTGTACTGCATGGCTCTTGTAAGGGGCATTGCTAGTTGCTACGTCCTAATTTTTGGAAGCTTTTGCTTGGAAGGCATAAGCAAATCCTACGGGAGACCCAGTCCCCAATAATGGGACTTATGTTTGTAATATGCTGTACTGCATGGCTCTAGTAAGGGGCATTGCAAGTTGCTCCGTCCCAATTTTTGGAAGCTTTTGCTTGGAAGGCATAAGAAAATCCTATGGGATACCCACTCCCCAATAATGGGACTTATGTTTGTAATATGTTGTACTGCATGGCTCTTGTAAGGGGCATTGCAAGTTGCTCCGTCCTAATTTTTGGAAGCTTTTGCTTGGAAGGCA
Source organism: Phyllobates terribilis (assembly GCF_046119375.1). Lineage (NCBI taxonomy): Eukaryota > Metazoa > Chordata > Amphibia > Anura > Dendrobatidae > Phyllobates > Phyllobates terribilis. The sequence goes on from NW_027362771.1 coordinate 301,695,860, forward strand.
TAAGCAAATCCTATGGGAGACCCACTCCCCAATAATGGGACTTATGCTTGTAATATGCTGTACTGCATGGCTCTTGTAAGGGGCATTGCAGTTCCTCATAATTTTTGGAAAGCCTTCCATTCACTGCTTATGCCAACAGTGCACAGGAGACCCAGTTGCTATAAATGGAAAAAAAGGTTTAGTTAAGGCCCTCTGACCTCCATGTCATTTCCAAGGGGCATTGGAGTGACTCGAAATTTTGGTAGGCATTGCACTCACTGTATGCCCTATAACTGTGCAGCCGAACCGCTCCTTTTGTTACAGAAACATATCCTACAATACATATCTGGTTGACTGGCCTGATATTGATGTGAATGGTCAATGTTCCTCCTGCTCTTTCTCCTTTGCCACTACCTCATCCATCATGTATCACCTGAAGCTTTGTTTTAACGGGAGTCATAGAACTTGGATAGTAGCAGGAAAACATCCAGCAATCCTCGGAGGAGGTAGGATATGCGCCAAAACGCTGACCACCTCAGGCCTAGCCGCTACTACATACATGCGCTTGCATTCCAACAAAACAAAGCAGATGCTAACTTCTATCATCCTCATCATGCTCCTCACCTTGACACTCTCAACTCCCCTGAAGGAGAAGCCAGGGCCCACCGGAGGAGTCTGGTTGTCTGGTGGGCTCGGCCAATGCTGCCCTAAAGCAGGCCCGGCTAAGAAAAGTGTGGGAAAGGTTACTGGGACAAATATGGGCGGCTGGGGACCGAGCATGGACACCCGGCCGCCGGGCGGCTGGGGACTGAGTATGGATTCCAGGCCGCCAACGCAGCCATGACGTGGTGGCCAGATTCCGCCTCCACATGCCTAAAAGGCCCAATTTCAAGTTCAAGCAAGCAAGCAGTATAGTATTGCAGCCTGGGGGTGGGTGGGTGGCAGGCTGAATACTTGCGCTTGTATTGCAAGGAATGGGGGAGGTACAATTGAACACTGCCCTGGGACTAGAACTTGCACGGGGATAGTTGCAAGTCTGCATCTTCTGATGCGGCAAGGATCACTTATGATGGGCACACTTTTAGACAGTGACCTGGGTGTCAGAGATGCTTCCAGGGGTCTTCCCCATGCTGTTCCCATGTCTTTTCTGCACTTTATGCATGTGTCACACAGCACATGTCCAGATAAGGTTATAAAATGTTAAAATGACATTTCCCGGTGAATGCATTTGTCACAGTTGAAAGCAATACAAAAGTGCAAAAACGCATAAAAAATGCTACTTGTGAACATAGCCCAAGGTGTGGATTTTTGTTTTTGGTTATTTATTTGACCTTATACACAAGTCTTTACCCTGGAAAAGAAATTCCTTAACATATTTCACAGGAAAAAAGTTTCAGTTTCGTTTTTGAACGTTTTGATGTGAGCCCGTAAAAGTGGCTTAATACCTCTGACCACGTTGTTGACAGCAGTGACCTGGGGGTCAGAAATGCTTCCTGGGGCGATCCCCATGCTGTCCCCATGTCATTTGAGCACGGTCACTATCGTTTTGGGCACTTGTTAGGCTTTTAATGACTGCCTGGGGTGCCACTCCAAAAATGCTCGGGTCTCCCATAGACTAACATTGGGCTCGTTGCTCGGGTCGAGCACCCGAGTATGACGGCGAGCTCGGCCCGAGCTTCGAGCACCCGATCATTTTAGTGCTCGAGCAACACTAGTTCTTAAGAAAGCTTGATCTCAATTATCTTTCAGTGTAACTGCAGCTTAATACCCTTGTTTGTAAAAAAAATTCCCTTATTATGTATAGCACCCTTAGTATAGAGTATCCCGAAAGGACATACGTGTATATAGAATGTCATATAGAGTGTCCATGCCATATACACATGTGGTCAAAATTTCTAATCTCTAATCTCCTGAGACAACTCTTTCCTTTGCTTCCTCTGGTCCATGTTGAGTGTGGTACACACCATGTCACCAAACAGCACAGTGAGTATCTGTAGCCTTATATAGAGGCCCACTGACTGATTACAAGATTGTAGACACCAGTGATGCTAATTAGTGGACACAGATTGATTTAACATGTCCATTTTGTCACATTATTTTCAAGGGTATCATCATTTCTGTCCAGGCCTATTTCATAAGTTTAATTTTTTTTTTAATTCTGTGGAAGCAGGGTTGAAAAGCAATGACTGACTTTCATTTGTTCATTTTCATAGATTTTTAATTTATTATTACTTTTGTCAGATTCAAATTATTTCTGTGACCATTGTGGGTTTTTCTTTCATTAAACGAGGGGTACCAACAATTTTGACCACGCGTGTAGAATGCTGTTACTTATTACAATCAGTGGGTGGATCGATTCACGGGTGTCTGGTCCATCGTCACAATGATGATGTCACACTACCCCAGCTAATTAAAAGCAGTCCCAGGGATCACGGAAGGTAAAAGATTCTCAAGCATTCAGTCCAGTGGCAAGACACTACTGACCTAGCTGATGGACTGGAGTGCCATGAATTGATCTCCCAACTTTAGACAGTGCTATACAAAACAAAGGGGGACGCTATGTAATTAGGGACAGTGCTATACGTAACAAGAGAGGACACTATATACTAAGGGATGGTGCTATACATAATAAGGGACTTTTTTTTAAAAAAAGAGTGTTAATCTGCCTTTACGTTTTAAGATAATTGTGAACAAGCGTTTAAGACCAGAGTCAATTAAAACATTCCACAAAACTATAGCATTGTTCCTCTTGTTATGTTTAGCACCATCCCTTATGACAAAGTATTCTCTATTTTTATGTGTAGCACTGTACATTAGGGAAAAAAATTCATGTGATGTGCTGTGCCATCTCCTTGCGACTACAAATGGACACCCAAGCAACGGCATGTTCATCATATGAACTATCGTATGTTATACCAAAAATGTCATGTGACATGATACATCGGGTGCTGGGAGACCACACACTCAAAATTGCCCTTTTTGCCTTTACCAGGAGAGTGATACCACATACTAAGGTTCACTCTTGCTGCTCCGCCAACCTATTTAATTGTATCCTCTTGCTAAATGTTGAAAAAAATACCCAGTCAGTTAGACCATAGTTTTATGCATGTAAATTTCGTCTGGCTGTCCAGCAAATCATCAGGTCCAGTCAGCAACAATGTTGGTGGCCAATATCTGGACACAGCACACTATTTAAACCTCCATATGTCACCTGTATAGTACCAGTCAGGGCTGGCTCCAGGTTTTCCTGGGCCCCCTGGTGAAAGAATCTCAGTGGGCCACTTTAAGTATTATGAATATCACATTGCCCTCCATACAGTAATATGGGCACCACATGGTCCTTGATACAGTATTATGGGCACCACATAATCATTCATATGGTATTATGGGCACCGCATGGTATTCCATACAGTATCATGGGCACCACATTGTCCTCCATACAGAATTATGGACACCATATAGTGCTCCATACAGTATTATGAGCACCATATATAGCTCCATACAGTATAATGGGCACCTTATATTGCTTAATACAGGATGATGGGTCCCAAATATTCCTCCATACAATAAAATTGGCTCCATGTATTGCTTATTACAGTATACTTGGCCTCAAATATTGCTCCATACATTATAATGGGCCCCATATATTGCTCCATTCAGTATAATGGACCCAGCATAGTGTTCCATACAGTACAATGGGCCACAAATAGTGCTACATACAGTATAGTGGGCCTCAAAGAATGCTCCATACAGTATAATGGGCCCCTATAATGTTCCATACAGTATAATGGGCCGCCTATATTGCTCCATAAAGTATGATAGGCCCCATATATTACTCTATATAGTATAATGGGCCCCATATAATGCTCCATACAGTATCATGGGCACCCTATATTGCTCCATAAAGTATGATGGAGCCCATATATTACTCCATACAGTATAATGGGCCCCAACTATTGCTCCTTACAGTATACTGGGCCTACATACCACATAATGGGCCCCATATATTACTCCATATATCAAAAAATTAAATAATAAAATACTTACCCCTCCCCATTCCCCACTGCTCCGGTCTCCTCAGTGTCTTCTGACCTGCTCTGCACTGCTCGGGACAAAAGGCGCGCAGTAGAGACATCATCATGCCCTCTCCGCTAAGATGTCACATAGCTCAGATGCAGAGGGGAGTGAATGGAGAGGAAGCGTCAGCAAATGGCTCCCTCTTCTATCATTGCTTTGCCACTGGCACTCTGCCCCCCTGACTCACGGGTCCCACACGTCAAGTTCCAGTGTCCCTGATGGTGAGTGGGCCCCCCAGTTTGTCCAGGGCTCCAGAACTTGCCGGGGGGGTCGGGTGGTGACGCTGGCCCTTGTACCAGTTATTGCATTTATACTGCTCCTGGTGTGACTTTTTCTTTTTGATGTCCAGATACCTGACCTGGCTTGTATACTATTGTTACTTTGCAGTTCAACCCCTTGGATAATTACTTGGACTTGATTCCTTTGATTCTTTTATTGGTTCTTCCTCTATAGTTTTGACCTGACATGTTAAGTATACAGCTGCTTACTTACTCCACTGGCTAGCAGTTACCCTGTGGATGCAACCCTAAGACCTTTGTAGAGGTCAGATTCCTGTACAGGGTAAAAAATGTTCCCTGGGACCATCTAATTGGACTGATACATTCAAAGACTTATCAAGAAATGTCAGATTTCTCATTTAGTTTCATAACAGAATCATACTCTGAATTTCTTTGTGCACATAGTTTTCAATACTGCCTATGCTGTTCTGTCATCACACAGGTGTACAAATCATACTCATCAAACAAAAACAGTCAAAGTTAGGAAAAGACATAGATTACAAACACAACTTTGCTGCTCAACATTCTAGTAAGGTAATATAGCTTCTTTGTATGGGCAGCAACTTTTCGGGAGCCGTAGATGGTTGTGTCTGGCTATAGAAAATATCTCTTAATATAAAACATAAACATCTACAATGACAAAAAAATACAGTGAATATAAAAATCTTCACACCCCTGGGAAAATGCCAGGTTTTTGTCAAGTAAAAAATTATACTAATTTTTTCAGAACTTTTTCCTCTCTTAAATCTGTACAATTCAATTGAAAAATAAACAATCTTTTTGGGTGAAAAAAATAAAAATAAAGAGCTAAAGTAATGTAGTTGCATAAATATGCACACCCTTAAACTAATACTTTTTTGAGTACCTTTTAAATTTATGACTGCATTCAGTCTTTTCGGGTAGAGTTTATCACCATGGCACATCTAGAAATGACAATCTTTACCCACTATTACCTGCAATGGTGCTCCAAAATCATAAGATTGCAAGGGCATCTCCTATGTACAGCTCTATTCAGGTCAACTCACAGATTTCCAATTACATTCAGGTCTGAGCTGTCGCTGGGCCAATCCAAAACTCTAATCTACTTTCTTCAAAGCCATTCCTTTTTTGATTTAGAGGTATGGTTAGAGGCGTTATCATGATGAATGCTTACATTTTTGCCCATCTTCAGCTGTTTAACAGAGGCTTGAATGTTCTGTTGCAAAATTGACTGATATTTGAACTCTTCATAATTCCATCTACCTAGACTAAAAGCAAAGTTCCAGCTTTTGAAAAACAGCCCCAAAGCATAATGCTGCCTTCACTGTGGGTATAGTGTTCTTTTAGTGATGCACAGTACATAAACATATCACTTGGAATTAAGGTCAATAAGTTGAACCTCGGTCTCATCAAATCATAACTAGTGATGAGCGAGCACTAAAATGCTCGGGTGCTCGAAGCTCGGGTCGAGCACATTGGAATACTCGGGTGCTTGACCCGAGCAACGAGACCAATGTAAGTCTATGGGAAACTCAAGCATTTTTCTGGCGGTCAACCCCCCGGCGGTCAGCAAAAGGTCAAAAATTGCCCAAATCGATGGGAACAGTGCTCAATTAAATGTCAGGCAGGCAGAATATATAAGCAGACAGGCAGGCAGGGTATATAGGAGGGTGCATGAAAAACATAGCAGGGCACTTGGAACACACTAGTGCCCTCCGATTTTCATGCACCCATCTCTTTAAAAAAGCCGGTCGGCAATTCATCAGCGGCATACATCGGTACCCGACAATTTAGAACAGAAAGAATAGAGCATCGCACATAGATTAGATAGATATTATATATGTGACTGACATGTTTCTAAGTACAGTGACAGTGTTGGTTACTGTACTTGTTATTTAGTGTTAAAATAAAGGATTTATTAAAAAAAAAATAATAGTGTTTTTGTCTCTTTAAAAAAGCCGGCCCGCCATTCATCAGCGGCATACCTCGGTACCTGACAATTTAGAACAGAAAGAATAGAGCATCACACATAGATTATATAGATAGAAACATGTCAGCCACATATATAATAAGTACAGTGACAGTGTTCGTTACTGTACTTGTCATTTAGTGTTAAAATAAAGGATTTATTAAAAAATTGGCGTGGGGTTCCCCGTAATTTTAGTCTCTAGCAGAGGTTAAGCAGACGGCTAGGGCAGATGTTTGAAGCCTGGGAAGGGGTAATACCCACAGAGCTTCCCAGGCTACTAATATCAGCCCCCAGCTGAATACCTAGCTTTTACTAGCTATTAAAATGGGGGACCCCCAAAAAAATTGAAGTGGTGTCCCCCCTACTTTAATAGCTAGCAAAGGCTAGGCAGACATCTGGGGGCTGATATTATTAGCCCAGGAAGGGTGCCATGAATATTGGCCCCCTCCCAGGCTAGAAATGTGGCACCCCAGGGGTCTGGTTTCCACAGTAATGTAATGTTATGTCTGAGAGCAGGTGGGAGGTCCTTTGGTCAGGGATCCTGTGCATGCCACACCTCCTGCCCAGTCTTGGGTGGGGAAGAACTTCCCCTTTATAAACCCAGGGCTGAGGCAGGGTTAGGAGTCAAGGAGAGTAGAGACGAGAAACAGTCATAGGAAGAAACAGCAGAAGCTCAGTGGGAGCAATACTACTACGAGTCAGGGGCTGGCAGCTGCAGAGCTCGCCCTGACTGAGAAGCTTTCTTACCGGACCCGGCGTCCGAGGCTGTGGGGACTAACTCTTACCCAGCAGCAGAAGCCGACCGGCAAGGGATTTCAGGTCCTCAGGCCCAGAAACCCGAAGGCAAGGTCACACGCGTGGGACCAGCACCGCCATCGTGGAGCGGAAGCCATTAGAAGGCCCCGAGTCACCGGCCATACGGGTGAGCACCACACGGCACACTCAGGGACGTGGGCTACTTATATCCGCTTCTAGCAAGGTAGCCAGAAGAGTACAGTCAGTTTGGGAGGCCTACAACTCCGCCTGGCCAGGGGAGATCCCATCTGCTCAAGGACTGACCAGGCCCCGTTCGCTAGCAAGTACTCCGGGAGGGTCTATCGTTGTTACCAGTAAAGACCCTGAATTACACCGCACCGTCTCTGAGTGGTTCCTGCTACCCCCATCTTCCACGTCGGCTGCCCTGAGGCCATACCCCTCCCGTTACTATCACGCTGCACAATTCTACACCGGCCTCAGCGGTCTGCCCTGCAGCGGCAGCTCCATAGCTGCAAATCAACGGGTGGCGTAGTCGACACTCAAATAACACCTATCAAGACTGCCACACACTGAGTTTGACTCCCTGGGCACGGACCGGGTCCCCGCCACTCGGAGACTACAACCCTCATCTGATCCGGTTCCGGGTAAGCCCCCGTGCGCGAGACGCTGCGCGACACAGCAGGCCCAAGGGCGCGTCAGAAACACCAGTCGTCAGCCGCCCCAGAAATGGCGCATCCACAGGATGCACCAATTCTGGCACTTAGCCTCGCTCTTCCCACTGCCCTGTAGCGGTGGCAGTGGGGTAACAGGGTTGGGGTTGATGTCAGCTTATAATGCCAGCTGACATCAAGCCCAGGTTAGTAATGGAGAGGTGTCTATAAGACACCCCAATTACTAACCCCATAGTGAAAGTTTAAAAAAAACACAAACACCCAGAATAAAGTCCTTTAATTGAAATAAAGACACAATTCTTTAATCAGGTACCAGTGTATACCGCTGCTGAATTGCCGGCTTTTCATGTTTCACTGTGAGCACTGTTCCCATCGATTTGGGCAATCACTGTAATGCCACAACCACCATGGCTGTGACATTACAGTGAGTGTCAGACAATCCCTGCATGATTGGTGCTCTAAAGAGCGCCAAACATGCAGGACGGGGACTCGAGCTCCCGCCCGAGCATCTCGAAAGTACTCGGCGAGCTCCGAGCTTCTCTAGTACTGAGATGCATGGGTGAGTAACGAGCAGTGGCGAGCATGCTCGCTCATCACTAATCATAATAACAAATTTTCCCACCTGTTTTTGCCAGGCTTGATATAGGCTTTAGCAAAACGTAGCCAAGCTTGGATGTTTTTTTTGTAAGAAAAGGCTTCCGTCTTGCCAACCTACCCAACAGGCCAGACATATGAAGAATACCAGAGATTGTTGTCACATTCAGTACACAACCAGTACTTGCCAGATATTCCTGCAGATCCTTGCTGTAGTACTCTTGGTAACAGGGCCGGCTCCAGGTTTTTGTGGGCCCTGGGCGAAAGAGTCTCAGTTGGCCTCTTTAACACATACCATGATTCATGATGCACAGAAACCACAGAGAAATATATATATATATATAGTACAAGGCCAAAGATGTCACTTTTTACATTACATGAGCGATATCTATTGTAAATTCCACAATAGCTCAGAAACCGGCGAATCGCTCCACACAGTATACTGGCCCCCATATAACGCTCCATACAGGATACTGGCCCCCATATAACGGTCCATACAGGATATTGGCCACCATATAACGCTCATACAGAATACTGGCCCTCATAAAATGCTCCAAGCAGGCTGTGCCCCCACATAATGCTCCATGCAGGCTGTTCCCCCCACATAATGCCTCATGCAGGCTGTTCCCACCACATAATGCCCAACCCAGGCTGTTTCCCCCATATAATGCCCCATGTAGGATGTCACCCCCCCTTATAATGCCCCATGCAGGATGTCACCCCCCCTCCCTTATAATGCCCCATGCAGGATGGCACACCCCCCCTCCTTTATAATGCCCCATGCAGGATGTCACCTCCCCTCCTCCCTTATAATGACCCATGTAGGATGACACCCCCCTCCCTTATAATGCCCCATGCAGGATGTCACCCCCCCTTATAATGCCCCATGCAGGATGTCACACCCCACCTCCCTTATAATGCCCCATGCAGGATGTCACACACCCCCCTCCCTTATAATGCTCCATGCAGGATGTCACCCCCCCTTATAATGCCCCATGCAGGATGTCACACACCCCCTTGCTTATAATGCCCTATGCAGGATGTCACTCCCACCCCACCATATAATGCCCCATGTAAGATGTCACACTCCCTCACCCCACCATATAATGCCCCATGCCTCCATACAATAAAAAAAATCAAATACTCACCTCACTTCTCATCTGCTGCCACTGCTCCGGACTCCTCACATGTGCCGGCGTCTTCCTGCTCTGCGCTGTGATGGCTCAGGAGAGAACGCGGTGGAAAGACCGCACCCTCTTACCTGAGATGTCACTGTGCAGCAGTCGCGGAAGAGACAGGACCTGCTGCAGAGGCACGGGGAGAGTTAAGTATTGCGCTTGATGCCGGGGCCCTGAGCAAGCAGGGGGAGCGGGTGCTGGCACCACTCTCCTCCGCTCACGGGTCCCATAGTGCGGCAGGGTGCCCGATGGCGAGTGGGCCCCCCCACCTTCTCAGGGCCCTGGCACTTGCCCGGTGCGCCGGGTGCTGACGCTGGCCCTGCTTGGTAGTCTCCTGGACCAATTTCCAGGTCTATTGTCTGTTGTGCCAAATTTAAGTCATTTCTTGGTGACTGTCTTCACATCGTTTCATGGTAATGGCTGTAGCTGTAAAATACAACTAAGAGAATGTCAGGAAAATACTACTAGAAAAACTAAACTTTATATGGAGTTATAATCACTTTAAATGATGGCAGTTGTGTACTGACTAGTGATGAGTGAGCACTAAAATGCTCGGGTCGAGCAAATTGGAACACTCGGGTGCTCGACCCGTGCAACAAGCCCAATGTAAGTTTATTGGAGACTCGAGCATTTTTCAGGTGGGAACAGTGTTCAAATGACATGGGAACAGCCTGGGGAAGACCCCTGAAAGCATTTCTGACTCCTAGGTCACTGCTGTCAACAACGTTGTCAGAGGTACGCCACTTTTACGGACTCACAATAAAACATACAAAATCGAAACCGAAATGGATTTTCCTGGGAAATATGTTAAGGAACATCCTTTCCAGGGTAATGACTTGTATATAATGCAAAATAAATAACCAAAACCAAAAATACTCCTCCGCACCTTGGGCTATGTTCACACGTAGTGTTTTTGATGCGTTTTTGCACTTTTGCATTGCTTTCAACCAAGATAAATACATTCACTTGGAAATGTCATTTTAACATTTTACAACCTTATCTGACCATGTGGTGTGTGACACATCATCAGACACATGCATACAGTGCTGAAAAGACATGGGAACAGCATTTCTGACTTCCAGGTCTTAGACTAAAAGTGTGCCCATCATAAGTGATCCTTGGCGCATGCAAAGATGCCTCCTGCCATGCACCTGTCGTTGCAGACTTGCAACAATCACCGTCCACTATTTTTCCTGTTATCATCTCCGTCTTCCACAAGCACGGGTCCCACAACATTACCCGTGCCCTCCCCAGTGCACTTACTGGAAAGGACCGCCTAACCACAAACACGTGGACAGGTGAATGTGGCGAGGGACGGTACGGAGCCAGTCCACAGCTTTTTTTGCTGAGTTGTATTTAGCTCGGTGAAAGGACTGGCATAGAGGGAAACCGTATCTACTCTGGGTGTCATTTCTCCCAGGAAGTCCTCTAATGCTGCTTGTTGCAGAAGCAATGGCAGCCCGTCCAACATCAACTCGCACTTGTCGGTGGTGCTTTGACACACAAACATCTTTCTTTGCTCATTTAATTTCTTGACTACAGAGTTGGGCAATGGCCTGATCTGCAATGCGGTTTGAGAAATAACATGCATAAGCACATCCGATCCACATTAAAAAAGCAGCCATAGAGTGTCGGGGAACCTTCACCCACACTTTTCTTAGCCAGGACTGCTTCTCGGCAGGGTTGGACAGTCCCATCAGAGAATGCTCTGGTGTGCCCTGGCTTCTACATCAGGAGAGTTGATAATAGCGCTAACTTTACTGCTGCTATGGGGCTCTTGAGCGGGGGAGAAAGGTGAGCCCTCAGAATCAAATCCTCTGGTGGACACAATGTTTTTCAATCTGAAACAGCTTCTCACTGGGAGTTGTTTTTCACCACAGCCATATTATTTAGCTTGGTGAAATGACTGGCATAGAGGAAAACCGTATCTACTCTGGCTGTCATTTCTCCGTCACCAGGTTCCGCCCATTGTCACACACTACCATGTGGCTGTATGTTCAGCGGTGAGAGCCACAGATCAGGCTGCTATGTTACAGCTTTCAACAACTCTGCAGCGCTGGGCGGTTTGTCACCTAAGCATTAAGCATGTTATCTTCAGCACAGCCTGTTGCAGCTTGGCCAAGGCAGTGCTGCAGTGCTGTCAACTTGTGACTGATGTGATCATTTCGGAGATGGAGGAGGAGGTGCAGGAGCTGAACAATGTGATTACATTGAGGTTAAATTGGTGACGCTGTTTTTTTTACTAAAGAAAGATCCTATTGTTTTGGGGTTTTTTACATTATTTTTTAAGACAAATGCATTCACCGGGAAAAGTCATCTTAACATTTTACAACCTGGCAATGTGGTGTGTGACACATATTCAGACACATCCTGTTTTATTAGTGAAGAAGGGACTCTGAAAGTCATAAACCCTATTTTTATAGGGCCATCAGACGGCCCTCGCTAATGTTAGAGAGTCATCAGCCGGCTATGCTTTGTTGTTACCATTATTAACAAGTGGGTTTCCTATACTGTTATTGCGTATGCAGTGACTGCAAGGGCTGCCAAAAATGTGGACGCAACCCAATAATCCTTTGAAGAGACATAGAGGAGGGTCTCAGTAAAAAATGTTCCCATTATAAAGGAGCGGGTCTCCTATAGTGGTAATGCCCATGCTGTGACTGCAAGGGATGCCAAAATTTGGGAAAAACCCCACTAAGAATTTAAAGACACATAGAGCAGGGCCACAGTAACAGCAAATTCCCATTAGAAAGGAGAGCGTCTGCTATACAGTTATAGGGTATGCAGTGAATCAAACGGCTGACCAAATTTAGGAAAAACCCCACTAAGAATTTAAAGACACATAGAGTAGGGCAACAGTAACAAGTACGACATGTTCCCATTAGAAAGGAGAGGGCCTGCTATACAGTTATAGGGTATGCAGTGAGTCCAACGGCTGACCAATAGAGTTGAGCCACCCCCGTAGTGTTCGAGTTCGGTTCGGTTCGACGAACACCCGTATGTTCGTCGAACTGTTTGTCGAACACCGTCGAACACCGTTAAAACCAATGGCAGGCAAGCAAAAACACATAGAAACACATAGAAAACACCTTCAAAGGAGTCCAAAAGCTGACAAACTACTCAGAAGACACAACTAACACATGGAAAAGTGACAAGTACATATAGTCATGCGAAAAGAAAAGAGGTGGAGGAGTAAAAGGAGGGGGAGACACAGATATAGGCATGTCATGCCCTTCTAAAACCAAGAAAGTGCGAAGCCGACACGGCCAGTCCGTTCCTGCCCGTGCGACCTCCGTGTCGCCGGGTTTGTGCCAGAGCTGCGGTGGACCCTGACGGCCAGCCCCCCTCTCCCAATACTGGTGCCTGTCCGCTGGTGGGTCGAGCGAGCCCCCCTGCGGTGGAGGCAGGTCTAATCTTTTTAATTTAAATTGTCTCTCTAATTTGAATGAGTACACTTTAAATCCTTTTACAAGGATCTATTGAAGGGCAAGTCTCATGCCAGCAGCCGGGGTAATTCCAGCTCCAGTAGCGTCCACTAAAGCTGCTGCAGATAAAAAGCTTTTATAAGGATCGAGCTTGGCGATTCACCGCAAGTTGTCCTACCATCAGTCCTAGCCCCTGTGCCTTGGGGTGCCTCCCCGATGCTCTTCACTGAGGGTCCCGGGGGCCCGAACCATTTCCTTTGAAAAAATTAAGTGTCCAAACTACAGGTGGTGTAGCTTGCTTAACAGCTGGGATAATCCGCTGACTAGCAGACACTGCTACTAGGCACAAAGTATTTCCTGGGCTAGATGCAGTTAAAAATTTGTAATAAGATACTCTCGTTGGATGCTGAGAAAGCACTCGATAGAGTCTCCTGGCACGCCATTTACTATTCCCTTAAAAAGCTTGGGGTAGGGGGTCTAGGGGACCCTTTTATAGACAAAATCACGGCCCTGTATCGCAATACGTCACCTTGGCTGAAGATAAACGGAACATTTTCATCACCTTTCATAATCACCAATGGGACAAGGCAGGGATGTCCTCTGTCCCCTCTCTTATACATCCTAGTGACGAAGCACCTGCTCTCATCAATTCGCCATAACCCCAATATTATGTGGATTGAGGTGGGAGGCACCGAGAACAAGTGCTCTACATTTGCTGATGATGTCCTAGTATATATCACTCAATCACATATATCCATCCCTGCTGTTATGGCTGAAATAGATCACTTTGTTACATGGTCAAATTTTAAAATCAATGCAGCGAAGTTTGAGGACCTCGATGTCTCCCTCCCTAAATCCATACAGGATTCCATCCAGTCCAACTTTCCCTTTGCCTGGCCCTCACAGGGTATCAAATACTTAGGAATTCGTATTCATAGAGATCTCTCCCGTCTATGTTATCTTAATTTTGGGCCCTTTATTGAACAACTCCATACAGATCACGGTTGGCAAGTTAGAACTGTAAGATTCAGTACGTGAACCACTGGTGTTTTGTGGAAAAGCACATGTACACTGTGTTCCAAATTATTATGCAAAAAGTGTTTAGGAGTGATAAGGGAAGAATTTTTTTGTTTGTCAGTTAAACTCATTGATGGTGATGTGTGTCAGGGCTCTTTATATCACTGTAAGCAATTGCAGACACCTTTGCTAATTAGTTTGGCAGGTGTGTCCAATGAACGGCAAGACTACTTAAGAAGGCTGTCCCACATTATTAAGCAGCCTACATTTTCTGCCAAAATGGGAAAGAAAAAGGATGTGTCGGCTGCTGAGAAGCAACAAATTGTGGAGTGTTTAGGTCAAGGCATGACTACAATCAACATTGCCAAGACACTTCATCCTGAACATCGCACAATCAAGAAGTATGTAGCTGATTCACAGTACACACATGTGCGTGCTGATAAGGGAAAATTGAGGACTCTTTCCTACAGGCAATTACGTCAGGCTAAAAGAGCAGCGTCAAAAAAGCCTTGTCATAGCAGCAGACAAGCTGCTGGTGCCTCCAACGTCCCCCGAACAACAAGATGAAGGGTCCTTCAGAGGTTTGCAGCTGTGCGTAAGCCATCCTGTCGACCTCCTCTATCCACTGTATACAAGCAGAAATGGCTCCAGTGGGCCAAACAATACATGAAGACTGACTTCAAAACTGTTTTGTTCACCGATGAGTGCCGTGCAACGCTCGATGGTCCAGATGGATGGAGTGGAGGATGGCTGGTTGATGGACACCCCACGCAAACACGGCTACGGCGCCAACAAGGAGGAGGTGGAGTAATGTTTTGGGCTGGAATCATGGGGAGAGAGATTGTCGGCCCCTTTAGGATCCCTGAAGGGGTAAAGATGAACTCCATAATGTATGTGGAGTTTCTCAAACAGCACTTCCTGCCATGGTTCAAGAAGAAGAACCGTGTGTTCCGCAGCAAGATCATTTTCATGCATGATAATGCACCGTCTCATGCTGCACATAACACATCTGCATCTCTGGCTGATATGGGCATAAAAGGGGACAAACTTATGGTGTGACCCCTAAGCTTCCCTGACCTCAACCCCATTCAGAACCTCTGGAGCATCATCAAAAGGAGTGTCTATGATGGCGGGAGGCAGTTCACATCTAAGCAACAGCTCTGGGAGGGTATTCTGTCCTCATGCAAAACAAGTGAAGCAGAAACCATCCAAAACCTGACAAATTCAATGGACGAGAGAGTTCAGAAACTTCTTTCGAACAAGGGGTCCCATGTGCAAATGTAACATCACCTAGAATAAAGTTTTGAGTTGAAAACTGTTTGATTTCAGTTTCTAATAACCTGCTAATGCTTAGAATTTCAAAAATGACCATTTTTTTGTTCTTTATTAAAATGAAAAGGTTGATCGAAGAGTGTGGGGGATCTAAGAGTGTGGCAACCCAGTAGTCAGGATTATTTCGAATTCTGACAATCTGATGGTCAAGTTGCAGGTAGTGCAGCAAGAAGGCACTCATGTGTCTTGCGCATCTATGAGCCCCAAAATTATTTTCCGGGCTAGATGCAGCTAAAAATTATTATTAGTTTGAAAGCAGGTGGAGTTTAGTATAGATGGCCTAATAGAATCAGTACTGCACACTGCTACAAGGCCCAAATTATTTTCCCGCCAAGATACAGATAAACATGATTAGTAATTTTAAATCTGGTAGAGCTTAGTATAGATGGCCTAATAGAATCAGTACTGCACACTGCTACAAGGCCCAAATTATTTTCCAGCCAAGATACAGAAAATCATGATTAGTAATTTTAAAGCTTAAAACGGTTGGTGAGGTGATTTTAACAAATCATCAAGCTTTTACTCTCCCCAGGTTGACACAGGGGTAGAAAAGTCGTTTCGGATCCATGATTTGTTCATCTTTATGAACGTGAGTCTGTCTACATTATCAGTGGAGAGCCACGTGTCCTTATCTGACAGCACACCACCAGCAGCGCTGAACACACGTTCAGACAGAACGCTGGCTGCGGGGCATGACAAGATCTCCAAGGCGTAAGTGGCGAGCTCCGGCCATTTTTCCAGATTGGAAGCCCAAAAAGAGCGAGGGTCCAGAGACACAGTCATGGCTTCAATGTTTACTTGGAGATACTCCTGTACCATTGTCTGTAGGCGTTGACTATGTGTCAGACTTCTTGTCTCCTGTGGCCTTGCAAAGGATGGGCTAAAAAAGTGGTGAAATGATTCCGCAAAATTGATGTTACCAGCAGATACTGTGTTTCTGTTACGTTTTGAGAGCTGAACACTTGATGATCCCACGGTTGGCAAGTTGGAACAGTGACATTCACTACGTGCACCACTAGTGTTTTGGGGAATAGCACATGTAAGATTCTGCAACAGTCTCTGCTGATACTCCTGCATGCGTGCATCACTTTCTATGGCAGGAATAATTTCTGCAAATTTACTTTTGTACCGGGGATCTAACAGTGTGGCAACCCAGTAGTCAGGATTATTTCTAATTCTCACAATTCGAGGGTCATGTTGCAGGTAGTGCAGCAAGAAGGCACTCATGTGTCTTGCGCATCCAGGAGCACCAAGTCCCTGTTGTGTTGGTGGCGAGGTAACAATCATGCTTCCTTCCTCTGCCCTCTCCCCCCAACCTCGCACAACAGAAATGTGATCAAGGTCTCCCTCGTCTGATGAGTCTTCCATCAGTTCATCCTACACTTCTTCCTGGGGTCCTTCACCTTCCTCACTAGTTTGGCTCCTACCATGCTCCCTGGTAAAACCATCTCCCCCACCCTCACATGCCTGCCGCCTTGGTGCTGCCGACCGTCTGGACCTTGCAGATGTTAGCCCTTCCGCATACAACTCTTCCTCCTCTACTTCCTCCACCTCCTCTTGTCACACCACCTGACTCCGAATTCTGTTTAACATGTGCTCCAGCATGTGAGTCACCCGAATAGTCATGCTGATAATGGCATCGTCAGCACTAAACATCTTCGTTGTCATTTCAAAACTGTGCAGAAGGGTGCATAGGTCCCTGATCTGAGACCACTCCTCCAGTGTGATTTGCCCCACCTCTGGACCCCGTTGGCCCAGGCTATACGTCAGAACGTATTGCACCAGGGCTTGTCGGTGCTGCCACGGTCGCTGCAACATGTGCAGAGTTGAATTCCACCGGGTAGGCACATCGCATTTTAGCCGGTGAAGTGGCAGGCCCAACAACTTCTGTAGAGATGTAAGTCGCTGAGCTGCGGGATGCGAACGGCGGAAGTGAGCACACAGCGACCGTGCCCTCTGCAGAAGGCCATCTAGTCCGGTATAGTGTGCTAAAATTTGCTGGACAACCAGGTTCAACACGTGAGCCATACAAGGCACGTGTGTGACATTGCCCCGGCGAAGGGCCGCACCGAGGTTTGCAGCATTGTCGCACACGGCCTTCCCTGGTTTCAGGTCCAGTGGAGACAACCATTCATGAAACTGGTTCTCAAGAGCTGACCACAACTCCTCAGCTGTGTGACTCACATTTCCCAGACATTTCAAAGTAAAATCCACCTGATGAATTTGAGCCCTGCTGCCAGCATAGTAAGGAGGTGTGCAGGATCCCTTCTGCGCAGTTAGAAAGTGTGTGGCATGACCAGACAGGCTTTGGGTGCAGGTGGAGGACCGAGAGGAGGTTGAGGAGGCAGAAGCAGTGGAGGAACTTTGAGATAAAGAGGATTGACGCACACCTCGTGGGGACGGCAAGACTTGGACAGCAGCCCCTTGTCCTGCTGTCACCATAGTTACCCAGTGCCCAGTCAGCGACATGTAACGCCCCTGTCCATGCCTACTAGTCCAAGTGTCTGTGGTGAAATTCACCCTGTCACACACAGAGTTTCTCCAAGAAGCGGTGATGTTGTGTGTGACATGCTGGTGGAGCGCAGGCACACCTTTCTTTGAGAAGTAGTGCCGACTGGGCATCTGGTACTGGGGCACTGCGACGGACATAAGGTCTCGAACATCCTCTGTGTCCACCAGGCGGAAAGGCAGCATTTCTGTAGCCAAGAGCTTGCAGATGGTGAAATTCAACTTCAGCTTTCTCATGTCTAGGAGGAAATGGTCTTTTACTTGTCCACATCTGAGGGACAGAGGGCTGTTTGTTGTGCTTAGACGTGGTTGAGAAGGGTGTCCCCGGCAAACTGCCGGTCAGTGAGGAAGATGCAGGCGGACATGTTAGGTTGCCTTGATCCAAAGGTGGTGCTCTCGATGTCGGAGAGCGCTGAGCACCAGCTGGTGTTTCCTCCTCCAAAGAAAATGATGACCTGCCAATCACGCTGGCTCTTGAGGGTAAAGAGGTGGCACGTCTGCATCCCAAAACAGGTGTGACTGCTGTCTCCCCAGTCACAAAGGATGAAGAGGCCGCGGATGCACAAGATGGGGCAGACAGTGGTTGGCCCTTCCGGCTAGGCCACATTGTAGCACAGTGAGCTTCCCACTGCAACTTATGCTTCATATCCATGTGACGGTTTATGCATGAAGTACTCAAACTATGGATTTTTTTACTTCTACTTATCTGTAACATTTGTCACCAAAAGCTAACACAAGTTGGGTCATCCTTATCGATCTGAAAAAATGCCCAGGCTATGCAAGGCTTAGCACCCATGCGACCTGAAGAGCCACCACGACTTGTGGTCAGAGGCAGAGTTGTGTTTGAGGATGCAGTTGTTGACGTGCTTCCAGTACTACATCTCTGTCCAGGAAGGCGCAACCTGACCTCGTCGTCACTAGCATCCTCCTCCACCTGCTCTGCTGACCTCATCGACTGGCTGACTGTGGGTTGACAGTAAGTGGGATCTGCAACCTCGTCATCATCACCCTTTGTGTTCTCTCACCCGTCGTCCTCAGAGCCAACCTCTTCCTGGCCTGACAAAAAACTAAAGTTGTCACTCCAATCAGGTATTTGAGTCTCATCATCGTCTTCCTCATTGTCTACACCAACAGGAGTTACAGTTTGGGAACAAGGGTGTACATTATGGTCAGAACCTTCTGCGTCTGGTCCTGGATCCGACTCATAAATATTCTGGGCATCAGTGCAGATCATTTCCTCGTCTGGATTCACAGAAGCTCTGGAGCCGACCTCTGATTCTCAGGCTATAGTATGAGTAAACAGCTCTGCAGACTCAACCATCTGTTCTACCCCATACTCAGATGGGCAGCTGGAGACTTGGTAGCTGTGAGGAAGCAAGTGCGATTGGGGTGACACCTCTGAGGACTTGAGTATTTGTGATGTTGAAGTTGAGGTGGAGGAGAGCCCACTTAAAGTAGCACTTGATATCCGTTGAAGCACCTGCTGTTTTTGTGCTGCATCTGCAATTTGTAGCGATTGGCGTGGCCGTAAGAATGGGATCATATCACATTGTCCGCTAAAAGAAGTAGACATGTTAGTTTGACTGGAAGATGGTGTTTCTTCTGCAGATGTTACTGTTGCTTTAACACCTACCCCACAGACACAACCTTTTTTTCCCTTCCCAACATGCCTATTCCCCTTTCCACTAGCAGCAGGCCTTTTTCCACTCATTTTGGTGGTTAACTAATTGACAACTCTGGAGTTGTTTACACAAAAAACGATGAATGGGAACCGAGCAGATCTGAGTGGCCAAACTGTGGTATTAACCCAAAAGGATTGGCTGCGTTAGATGCAGTAAAACAATTTTATTACATACACAGGTGTTGGAGCTTAGTATAGATGGCCTAATACAATAAGTACCACACACTACTACTATGCCCAAAATTATTTTCCAGGCAAGATGCAGATAAAAATTATTATTAATTTCAAAACTGGTGCATCTTGGTATAGATGGACTAAGAATAAGTCCCACACAATGCTACTATGCCCAAAATTATTTTCCGAGCTAGATACAGATAAAAATTATTTGTAATTTGCAAGCTGGAGGAGCTTAGTATAGATGGACTAAGAATAAGTCCCACACACTGCTACAAGCCCAAAATTATTTTCCGAGCTAGATACAGATAAAAATTATTTGTAATTTGCAAGCTGGAGGAGCTTAGTATAGATGGACTAAGAATAAGTCCCACACACTGCTACAAGCCCAAAATTGTTTTCTGAGCTAGATGCAGATAAAAATAATTACTAATTTGCAAGCTGGTGGAGCTTAGTATAGATGGCCTAATAGAATGATGCTATGTCCAAAAGGTTTTACTTGGCTAGGTGCTGTAAAAAAATTGTATTCTATACACAGGTGTTGTAGCTTGCAACACAGATACGCTACTCCACAGACTAACACACACTGCAAGAGGCCAAAAAGGATTTGCTTAGCTAGATTTAGCCAAATGCTGTGAAAAACACTTGCACAGCACTGGCACAGACCTGCCTGGCAAAAAGTCCTAGGAAATGCTGTAAAATAGTCCTCAAAAGGACTGCAATCACAACTATTCCCTACTCCCAAGCTATCTGTATATTTCAGAGAAAATTGGCTGGAAATTAACAAAGTATAGCGCACACAGCAACAGCGGTGCCGTCTAACACGCAGCTGCAGCAGTGAGAAAATGGTGGCGACGGAGAAAATGGCTGCGTCTTATAGGGCAAGGACATGTGACATACACAGCCAATTAGATATGCCCTTGCTTGTGGGAAAAAAGGCAGTTCGCTCCGTGTGTGCGCTGCTGATAGGCTGACAGATTGCACCTCCCCACTGTAAATGCGGGAAAGAGAAAAAAAAAATGGAGATCTTCATTATTTCTGCAGAGATCCATTACCTGCCCCTCCCCCCGCCCCACTGTACACTCAAACTGCGTATTAACATTGATTATCAGCATTACTGTGAAAAAATTCAGTTATGATTTTGGTGCACGAACAGTTATCGAACATAACCTCGAACAGCTGGATTTTTTTCAAATCGTTCGTGTTCGCCGAACGGCTCAAACACCGCTCAAAACAGCTCGAATTTGAGATTGGCGAACAGTTCGAGTTGCACAACGCTCATCTCTACTGACCAATTTTAGGATAAACCCCACTAAGAATTTAAAGACACATAGAGCAGGGCCATAGCAATGACAAATTCTCATTAGAAAGGAGAAGGTGTCCCATAGTGTTGACCTATGCAGTCAATGCAAGGGCTGCCAAAAATTGGGAGGTACTCCAATGCTCCTTGGAAAAGACTTAGAGGGCCTCATAAAAAAATGTTCTCATTAGAAAGGAGCGGGTCTTCTATACTTGGAATGCCCACGCACTAAGTGTATATGCTGACAAACATTTACCCCTGGGGGGTATACATGAACATATTGTATAATTTTTTTACGGGCATCATAAATAGAGATGAGCGGTGTTCGACACGAACTGTTCACCAATCTCAAATTCAAGTTGTTTTGGGCAGTGTTCGAGCCGTTCGGCGAACATGAACAATTTAAAAAAAAATTCGGCTGTTCGAGGTTATGTTCGATAACTGTTTGTGCACCCAAATCATAACTGGATTTTTTTCTCAGTAATGCTGAAAATTAATTTTAATACGCAGTTTGAGTGTACAGCGGGGCGGGGGGAGGGTCAGGAGATGGATCTTTGCAGAAATAATGAAGATCTCCATTTTTTTTTCTCTTTCCCGCATTTACAGTGGGGAGGTGCAATCTGTCAGCCTATCAGCAGCGCACACACGGAGCGAACTGCTTTTTTTCACACAAGCAAGGGCATGTGTCATTGGCAGTGTATGTCACATGTCCTTGCCCTGTAAGACCCAGCCATTTTCCCCATCGCCACCATTTTCTCACTGCTGCAGCTGCGTGTTAGACGGCACCGCTGGTGCTGTGTGCGCTATACTTTGTTAATTTCAAGCCAATTTTCGCACAAATCTACAGATAGCTTGGGAGTAGGGAATAGTTGTGATTGCAGTCCTTTTAAGGACTAGGTTACATCATTTCCTACGACTTTTATCAGTCAGGTCTGTGCTCTTAAATAGATAGGTTGGGAGTAAAGACTAATTGTAATTGCAGTCCTTTTGAAGGCTAGGTTACATCAGTACCTATGACTTTTTGCCAGGCAGGTCTGTTTTAGTACTGTGCAAGTTTTTTTCACAGCATTTGGCTAAATCTAGCAAAACAAATCCTTTTTGGCATCTTGCAGTGTGCGTTAGCTAGTGGAGTAGCCTATCTGTGTTGCAAGCTACACCACCTGTGTATAGAATACCAATTTTTTTACTGCACCTAGTGAAGTAAAACCTTTTGGGCATAGCATCAATCTATTAGTCCATCTATACTAACCTCCTTCAGGTTGCAAATTCAATATAATTTTTTTCTGCATCTAGCTCTGAAAAGATATTTCGGCTTGTAGCAGTGTGTGGGACTTGTTCTATTAGTCCATCTATACTAACCTCCCCCAGGTTGCAAATTTAAAATAATTTTTATCTGCATCTAGCTCTGAAAAAATATTTTTGCTTGTAGCAGTGTGTGGGACTTGTTCTATTAGTCCATGTATACTAACCTCCACTAGGTTGCAAATTCAATATATTTTTTTTCTGCATCTAGCTCTGAAAAAATATTTTGGATTGTAGCAGTGTGTGGGACTTGTTCTATTAGTCCATCTATACTAACCTCCTTCAGGTTGCAAATTCAATATAATTTTTATCTGCATCTAGCTCTGAAAAAATATTTCGGCTTGTAGCAGTGTGTGGGACTTGTTCTATTAGTCTATCTATACTAACCTCCTTCAGGCTGCAAATTCAATATAATTTTTTTCTGCATCTAGCTCTGAAAAAATATTTCGGCTTGTAGCAGTGTGTGGGACTTGTTCTATTAGTCCATCTATACTAACCTCCCCCAGGTTGCAAATTTAAAATAATTTTTATCTGCATCTAGCTCTGAAAAAATATTTCGGCTTGTAGCAGTGTGTGGGACTTGTTCTATTAGTCCATCTATACTAACCTCCACTAGGTTGCAAATTCAAAATAATTTTTTTCTGCATCTAGCTCTGAAAAAATATTTCGGCTTGTAGCAGTGTGTGGGACTTGTTCTATTAGTCCATGTATACTAACCTCCACTAGGTTGCAAATTCAATATAATTTTTTTCTGCATCTAGCTCTGAAAAAATATTTCGGCTTGTAGCAGTGTGTGGGACTTGTTCTATTAGTCCATCTATACTAACCTCCACCAGGTTGCAAATTCAATATAATTTTTTTCTGCATCTAGCTCTGAAAAAATATTTCGGCTTGTAGCAGTGTGTCGGACTTGTTCTATTAGTCCATCTATACTAACCTCCACCAGGTTGCAAATTCAATATAATTTTTTTCTGCATCTAGCTCTGAAAAAATATTTCGGCTTGTAGCAGTGTGTGGGACTTGTTCTATTAGTCCATCTATACTAACCTCCACCAGGTTGCAAATTCAATATAATTATTATCTGCATCTAGCTCTGAAAAAATATTTGGGCTTCGGCTTGTAGCAGTGTGTGGGACTTGTTCTATTAGTCCATCTATACTAACCTCCACCAGGTTGCAAATTCAAAATAATTTTTATCTGCATCTAGCTCTGAAAAAATATTTCGGCTTGTAGCAGTGTGTGGGAATTGTTCTATTAGTCCATCTATACTAACCTCCATCAGGTTGCAAATTCAATATAATTTTTTTCTGCATCTAGCTCTGAAAAAATATTTCGGCTTGTAGCAGTGTGTGGGACTTGTTCTATTAGTCCATCTATACTAACCTCCACCAGGTTGCAAATTCAAAATAATTTTTATCTGCATCTAACCCAGCCAATACTTTTGGGCCAATACCACAGTTTGGCCACTCAGCTCTACTCGGTTCCCATCCATTGTTTTTTGTGCAAACAACTCCAGAGTTGTGAATTAGTTAACCACCAAAATGAGTGGAAAAAGGCCTGCTGCTGGTGGAAAGGGAAATAGGTGTGTTGGGAAGGGAAAAAAAGGTTGTGTCCGTGGGGTAGGTGTTAAAGCAACAGTAACATCTGCAGAAGAAAGACCATCTTCCAGCCAAACTAAGATGTCTACTTCTTTTAGAGAACAATGTGAAAAGATCCCTTTCTTACGGCCACGCCAATTGCTACAAATTCCAGATGAGGCACAAAAACAGCAGGTGCTTCAACGGATATCAAGTGCTCCTTTAAGTGGGCTCTCCTCCACCTCAACTTCAACATCACAAATACTCCAGTCCTCAGAGGTGCCACCCCAATCGCACTTGCTTCCTCACAGCTACCAAGTCTCCAGCTGCCCGTCTGAGTATGGGGTAGAACAGATGGCTGAGTCTGCAGAGCTGTTTACTCAAACTATAGCCTGGGAATCAGAGGTCGGCTCCAGAGCTTCTGTGAATCCAGACGAGGAAATGATCTGCACTGATGCCCAGAATCTTTGAGTCGGATCCAGGACCAGACGCAGAAGGTTCTGACCATAATGTAGACCAAAGTTCCCAAACTGTAACTCCTGTTAGTGGAGACAATGAGGAAGACGATGATGAGACTCAAATACCTGATTGGAGCGACAACTTTAGTTTTTTGTCAGGGCAGGAAGAGGTTGGCTCTTAGGACGACGGGTGTGATAACACACAGGGTGATGATGACGAGGTTGCAGATCCCACTTACTGTCAACCCACAGTCAGCCAGTCGATGAGGTCAGCAGAGCAGGTGGAGGAGGATGCTAGTGACAACGAGGTCAGGTAGCGCTTTCCTGGACAGAGACGTAGTACTGGAAGCACGTCAACAACTGCATCCTCAAACACAACTCTGCCTCTGACCACAAGTCGTGGTGGCTTTTCAGGACGCATGGGTGATAAGCCTTGCATAGCCTGGGCATTTTTTCAGATCTATAAAGATGACCCAACTCGTGTTAACTGTAACATTTGTCAGCAAAAGCTAAGTAGAGGCCAAAAAATACATAGTTTGAGTACTTCATGCATGAACCGGCACATGGATATGAAGCATAAGTAGCAGTGGGAAGCTCACTGTGCTACAATGCGGCCTAGCTGGCCGGACCAACCACCGTCTGCCACATCTTGTGCATCCGCGGCCTCTTCATCCTCTGTGACTGGGGGGACAGCAGTCACACCTGTTTTGGAACGCAGACCTGCCACCTCTTTACCCGCAACAGCCAGCGTGATTGGCAGGTCATCATTTTCTTTGGAGATGGAAACACCAGCTGGTGTTCAGCGCTGTCCGACATCGAGAGCACCACCTTTGGATCAAGGCAACCTAACATGTCTGCCTGCATCTTCCTCACACACCGGCAGTTTGCCGGGGACACCCTACTCAACCACCGTCTAAGCACAACAGCCAGCCCTCGGTCCCTCAGATGTGGACAAGTAAAAGACTATTTTCTCCAAGCCATGAGAAAGCTAAGAGGTTGAAATTCACCATCTGCAAGCTCTTGGCTACAGAAATGCTGCCTTTCCGCCTGGTGGACACAGAGGATTTTCGAGACCTTATGTCCGTTGCAGTGCCCCAGTACCAGATGCCCTGTCGGCACTACAT
Source organism: Phyllobates terribilis (assembly GCF_046119375.1). NCBI lineage: Eukaryota > Metazoa > Chordata > Amphibia > Anura > Dendrobatidae > Phyllobates > Phyllobates terribilis. Next base: position 301,721,239 of record NW_027362771.1, read on the forward strand.
CTCAAAGAAAGGTGTGCCTACGCTGCACCAGCATGTCGCACACAACATCACCGCTTCTTTGAGAAACTTTGTGTGTGACAGGGTGCATTTCACCACAGACACTCGGAAAAGGAGACATGGACAGGGGTGTTACATGTCGCTGACTGGGCACTGGGTAATTATGGTGACAGCAGGACAAGGGGCTGCTGTCCAAGTCTTGCCGTCCCCACGAGTTGTGCATCAATCCTCTTTATCTCGAAGTTCCTCCACTGCTTCTGCCTCCTCAATTTCCTCTCAGTCCTCCACCTGCACCCAAAGCCTGTCTGGTCATGCCACAAGCTTTCTGACTGCGCAGAAGGGATCCTGCACACCTCCTTACTATGCTGGCAGCAGGGCTCAACGTCATCGCAGTTTTTACTTTGAAATGTCTGGGAAATGTGAGTCACATAGCTGAGGAGTTGTGGTCAGCTCTGGAGAACAAGTTTCATGAATGGTTGTCTCCACTGGACCTGAAACCAGGGAAGTCAGTGTGCGACAATACTGCAAACCTGGGTGCAGCCCTTCGCCGGGGCATTGTCACACACGTGCCTTGTATGGCTCACGTGTTGAACCTGGTTGTCCAGCAATTTTTAGCCCACTATCCCAGACTAGATGGCCTTCTGCAGAGGGCACGGTCGCTGTGTGCTCACTTCCGCCGTTCGCATCCCGCAGCTCAGCGACTTACATCTCTACAGAAGTCGTTGGGCCTGCCACTTCACCGGCTAAAATGCGATGTGCCTACCCAGTGGAATTCAACTCTGCACATGTTGCAGCGACTGTGGCAGCACCGACAAGCTCTGGTGCGATACGTTCTGACGTATAGCCTGGGCCAACGAGATCCAGAGGTGGGGCAAATCACGATGGAGGAGTGGTCTCAGATCAGGGACCTATGCACCCTTCTGCACAGTTTTGAAATGGCGACGAAGATGTTTATTGCTGACGATGCCATTATCAGCATGACTATTCCGGTGATTTACATGCTGGAGCACATGTTAAACAGAATTCAGAGTCAGGTGGTGGCACAAGAGGAGGTGGAGGAAGTAGAGGAGGAGGAGTTGTATGCGGAAGGGCTAACATCTGCAAGGTCCAGACGGTCGGCAGCACCAAGGCGGCAGGCATGTGAGGGTGGGGGAGATGGTTTTACCAGGGCGCATGGTAGCAGCCAAACTTGTGAGGAAGGTGCAGGAGCCCAGGAAGGAGTGGAGGACGAACTGATGGAAGACTCATCAGATGAGGGAGACCTTGATCACATTTCTGTTGTGCGAGGTTGGGGGGAGAGGGCAGAGGAAGGAAGCATGATTGTTACCTCGCCACAAACACAACAGGGACTTGGTGCTCCTGGATGCGCAAGACACATGAGTGCCTTCTTGCTGCACTACCTGCAACATGACCCTCGAATTGTGAGAATTAGAAATAATCCTGGCTACTGGGTTGCCACACTGTTAGATCCCCGGTACAAAAGTAAATTTGCAGAAATTATTCCTGCCATAGAAAGTGATGCACGCATGCAGGAGTATCAGCAGAGACTGTTGCAGCATCTTACATGTGCTTTTCCACAAAACACTAGTGGTGCAAGTAGTGAATCTCACAGTTCCAACTTGCCAACCGCGGGACCATCAAGTGTTCAGCACTCAAACCGTAACAGAAACACAATATCTGCTGGTAGCATCAATTTTGCGGAATCATTTCACCACTTTTTTAGCCCATCCTTTGCAATGCCACAGGAGACAAGAAGTCTGACACATAGCCAACGCCTACAGACAATGGTACAGGAGTATCTCCAAGTAAACATTGAAGCCATGACTGTGTCACTGGACCCTTGCTCTTTTTGGGCTTCCAATCTGGATAAATGGCCGGAGCTCGCCACTTACGCTTTGGAGATCTTGTCATGCCCCGCAGCCAGCGTTCTGTCTGAACGTGTGTTCAGCGCTGCTGGTGGTGTGCTGACAGATAAGCGCACGCGGCTCTCCACTGATAATGTAGACAGACTCACGTTCATAAAGATGAACAAATCATGGATCTGAAACGACTTTTCTACCCGTGTCATCCTGGGGAGGGTAAAAGCTTGATGATTAGTTAAAATCACCTCACCAACCGTTTTAAGCTTTCAAATTACTAATCATGTTTATCTGTATCTTGGCTGGAAAATAATTTGGGCCTTGTAGCAGTGTGCAGTACTGATTCTATTAGGCCATCTATACTAAGCTCCACCAGCTTTCAAATTAATAATAATTTTTAGCTGCATCTAATTTTTTTTTTAATTTTTAATATAGGGGCTCCTAGATGCGCAAGACACATGAGTGCCTTCTTGCTGCACTACCTGCAACATGACCCTCAGATTGTCAGAATTCGAAATAATCCTGACTACTGGGTTGCCACACTCTTAGATCCCCCACACTCTTCGATCAACCTTTTCATTTTAATAAAGAACAAAAAAAAAAAAGATCATTTTTGAAATTATAAGCATTAGCAGGTTATTAGAAACTGAAATCAAACAGTTTTCAACTCAAAACTTTATTCTAGGTTATGTTACATTTGCACATAGGACCCCTTGTTTGAAAGGAGCTTCTGAACTCTCTTGTCCATTGAATTTGTCAGGTTTTGGATGGTTTCTGCTTCAATTGTTTTGCATGAGGACAGAATACCCTCCCAGAGCTGTTGCTTAGATGTGAACTGCCTCCTGCCATCATAGACACTCCTTTTGATGATGCTCCAGAGGTTCTCAATGGGGTTGAGGTCAGGTGAGCATGGGGGTCACACCATAAGTTTGTCTCCTTTTATGGCCATATCAGCCAGAGATGCAGATGTGTTATGTGCAGCATGAGACGGTGCATTATCATGCATGAAGATGATCTTGCTGCGGAATACATGGTTCTTCTTCTTGAACCATGGCAGGAAGTGCTGTTTGAGAAACTCCACATACATTATGGAGTTCATCTTTACCCCTTCAGGGATCCTAAAGGGGCCGACAATCTCTCTCCCCATGATTCCAGCCCAAAACATTACTTCACCTCCTCCTTGTTGGTGCCGCAGCCGTGTTTGCATGGGGTGTCCATCAACCAGCCATCCTCCACTCCATCCATCTGGACCATCGAGTGTTGCACGGCACTCATCGGTGAACAAAACAGTTTTGAAGTCAGTCTTCATGTATTGTTTGGCCCACTGGAGCCGTTTCTGCTTGTGTACAGTGGATAGAGGAGGTTGACAGGATGGCTTACGCACAGCTGCAAACCTCTGAAGGACCCTGCATCTAGTTGTTCGGGGGACGTTGGAGGCACCAGCAGCTTCAAAATCTTGTTTGCTGCTATGACAAGTCTTTTTTGACGCTGCTCTTTTAACCTGACTAAATTCCCTGTAGGAAGGAGTCCTCAATTTTCCCTTCTCAGCACACACACGTGTGTACTGTGAATCAGCTACATACTTCTTGATTGTGCGATGATCAGGATGAAGTGTCTTGGCATTTTTGATTGCAGTCATGCCTTGACCTAAACACTCAACAATTTGTTGCTTCTCAGCAGACGACACATCCTTTTTCTTTCCCATTTTGGCAGAAAATGTAGGCTGCTTAATAATGTGGGACAGCCTTCTTAAGTAGTCTTGCCTTTCATTGGACACACCTGCCAAACTAATTAGCACAGGTGTCTGCAATTGCTTACAGTGATATAAAGAGCCCTGACATACATCACTATCAATGAGTTTAACTGACAAACAAAAAAATTCTTCCCTTATCATTCCTAAACACTTTTTGTATAATAATTTGGAACACAGTGTACATGTGCTTTTCCACAAAACACCAGTGGTTCACGTAGTGAATCTTACAGTTCTAACTTGCCAACCGTGGTCTGTATGGAGTTGTTCAATAAAGGGCCCAAAATTAAGATAACAGACGGGAGAGGTCTCTATGAATACGAATTCCTAAGTATTTGATACCCTGTGAGGGCCAGGCAAAGGGAAAGTTGGACTGGATGGAATCCGGAATGGATTTGGGGAGGGAGACATCGAGGGCCTCAGACTTCGCTGCATTGATTTTAAAATTTGACCATGTAACAAAGTGATCTATTTCAGCCATAACAGCAGGGATGGATATATGTGATTGAGTGACATATACTAGGACATCATCAGCAAATGCAGAGCACTTGTACTCGGTGCCTCCCACCTCAATCCACCTAATATTGGGGTTATGGCGAATTGATGAGAGCAGGTGCTCCGTCACTAGGATGTATAAGAGGGGACAGAGGACATCCCTGCCTTGTCCCATTGGTGATTATGAAAAGTGATGAAAATGTTCCATTTATCTTCAGCCTAGGTGACGTATTGCGATACAGGGCTGTGATTTTGCCTATAAAAGGGTCCCCTAGACCCCTACCCCAAGCTTTTTAAGAGAATAATATATGGCGTGCCAGGAGACTCTATGGAATGCTTTCTCAGCATCCAACGAGAGTATCTAATTACAAATTTTTAACTGCATCTAGCCCAGGAAATACTTTGTGCCTAGTAGCAGTATCTGCTAGTGAGCGGATTATCCCAGCTGTTAAGAAAGCTACACCACCTGTAGTTTGGACACTTAATTTTTTCAAAGGAAATGGTTCGGGCCACCGGGACACTCAGTGAAGAGCATCGGGGAGGCACCCCAAGGCACAGGGGCTGGGACTGGCGGTAGGACGCCTTGCGGTGGACCGCCAATCTCGATCCTTATAAAAGCTTTTTAACTGCAGCAGCTTAAGTGGACGCTTCTGGAGCTGGAACTCTTTTTTTATTTTATAGAAAAAGTACAAAAACATAAAAACCCCGCAACACTCCATCAAACCCTCCCCATGTCATATATCACCAACAATTTTCCAGAACAAAAGAGAGGCTAAGCCGCCAATAAATAAATAACACACAACATGTAAACCCAGAAACTATAACCCCCCTATGTCATACAATAACCAAACTGAAAAGAAGGCTAAGCTACCTTAAAAATAAGCAAGGAACGATACTAAGCATACATGAAAGTCCCCGCTAGGTCCAGATGAAAGTCTAGTTGCGGGTTCTCCATTCAGAGCCACAGGAGTCCATTGAGTCCGTGAGAGTCCTTGAGAGAGTCCAAGAGAGTCCCAGAGTCCTAGAGTCCGTGAGTCCTCACATTAAAGTTTATGCTCGGCTCGCCTTTGCTCCGCTCCACCCCTGCTCTTTTCGCTCTTTTTTGCTCCTCTCCCTTGCCCTGGCTACTTTCTTATTCCCTTTCCATCCGCCTCCTTCCCGGCTCGATGTTCCATATTGGAAGAGAAACAGAAAAAGGGGACCGCATTACCATACCTTCAGACGAACCACAGACAACCTTAACACACAGCCTTAAAATAAAACCTGGTCCATCGCTCAACATAACATACCCAACATAAGCATAATAACCACTGTGGAAAAAAAACAACCCTAACTGAAACTTAGAACCCTACATACACACCCATGTGTTTTTTTTTTTGTTTTGTTTTTCTTTTTTTTTCCTACTGGCATAAAATATGACATACACTAATACTACCACATGACAATACTACTACATGACAATACTACTACTTAAATAATCTTTTTTTTTTTTTTTTCGCGATATCTCGGTGGGGTTTACCTTCACCCCACCTTATTACCCTACTACCCTACTGCCTTATATGGAATACCTCACAACTTAGCATAATAACACAACAACTTAACAACATTATAACCTGACGACAATCTAACACCTACCACTTACACTTTAAGTCATGGCTTAGTGCTTGCGAGCCCCATACACCTCAGTACTTCTTGAAAACAAAAAGCTACCAGAGGCTTCTGGAAATAGGTCAACAGAACCCTCCTGTCAAGGAATTTCCTCGGCATGGCTCTGATCTCCCACATTCCCAGACCCCACCGGCGTATCACTTTCAAAACCAGGGTAGCATAAGCCGGGAGATGCCCGTGCGGTGTGCGAAGGTCCTTCACTCGCCCTCCTGACTCCCATTCCTGGAAGAAGGGTCGAAGCCATCCCCTGCAGGAGAATACCCACGGAGGAGCCCTCTCTGGCCAGAGGTTCGCTATGTTGATTTTAAGGAAGGCATTCACTAAGAATACCACCGGGTTGACCATACCCAACCCGCCTAGTCTCCTCGTACGGTACGTGACCTCTCTTTTGACTAGGTTGAGCCCGTTTCCCCATAACATCTCAAAAAACAGGCCGTAGACCCGTGTCCAAAGAGGCTCTGGCAAAATGCAGACGCTGCCCAAATAGTTCAGCAAAGGCAGAAGGTAACCCTTGATCAGGTTCACCCGCTCCCTTAGGGTCAAAGTCCAACCCTTCCACTGGTCCACCTTTTGAGCGTCAATCTTCAGCCTGCCCTCCCAATTTAGCTGGGGGTAATCACTCGGGCCGAAATTGATGCCTAAGATCTTAGCTGTTGGTTGAGGTTCTGGGAGGGTGTCCGGGAGACAAAAACTAGGGTCTCCCCCTCCCAGCCAGAGACTCTCACACTTCTCCTGGTTGATCTTAGACCCAGATGCCTCCGAGTAGCGGTCAACCTCAGACATCACCCAGTCCGCCTCCTCTTTCGAGGATACAAACAAGGAGACATTATCGGCGTATGCCACTGCCCTCAAGGTGGCCTCCGGAGCCACCTGGTCCATCCAGACTCCTGCCAACGGTCCACCCTCGATCCTCCTTAAAAAGGGGTCGATGGCGAACACGTATAACAGCGGGCTCAATGGACAGCCCTGGCGAACCCCAGATTCCACCTCAAAAGGGCAACCAGACCAACTATTCACCAGCGGAAAGTCTCAGCCCCTGCATACAATGCCTTTAACCAATTTACAAACCCCTCGGGCAGACCGTACCTCAAAAGGACAGACCAGAGGTAGTCGTGGTTCACCCGATCAAAAGCCTTTGCCTGATCTAGGGACAGCAGAAACCCCTTCCAGAGGCCAGCCCTACCCTGCTCCACTGCCTCCCAGACACTGAGTACAGCACTAAATGAGCTGCGGCCTGGAACAGAGCAATGCTGGGACCCCGAAAGGAGCCGGGGAACAAATTTCACCAACCGATTAAAGAGCACCCTTGCCAGAACCTTCCGGTCCGTATTGAGAAGCGCTATCGGACGCCAGTTCTCAATACGGGACGAGTCCTTACCCTTTGACAGGATAATCAGGGCAGACCTCCTCATTGAACGGGGAAGAGCACCCGAGGAAAGGCGCTCGTTGAACACCTCGGTCAAGAGGGGGACCAAGGAGTCCCTAAAAGTCTTATAAAATTCAGACGTTAAGCCGTCTGGACCTGGCGATTTCTTGAGCCGAAGCCCATCAATGGCCAGTCTCACTTCCTCTCCCCTGATTGCCTCAGTCAAAACGCTGAGAGAGGGGTCATCCCCTGGCTCAGGAACGGCTTTGGCCAGGAAAGTCGACGTCACATCTTGATCTAGTTCCCTCTTTCCCAAGAGGCGTGAGTAGAACGACCTGACGACTTCCAGGATCCCTGATTTGGATCTGTTCAGGGAACCTGTACTATCGATCAGGCCGGTCACTACTATACGATTCACTGACATCTTACAGTTTCTGTAGGGGTCAGGCGAGCGGTACTTCCCGAAATCCCTCTCAAAAACCAAAGATGTGTGTCTATCATACTGACTCCTCTTGAGCAAAGACTTCACTCTGGAGATCTCCTCACGGTCACCTCCAGTCGAGACGAGCTGTTCGAGTTTCCTTCTCAGGCTCTGGTACAGGCTGTACCTGCTCAGGCTCCTGAGGCTAGAGAGCTGGCGGAAGAAACTCGCAACCCGATCTTTGAACATCTCCCACCACTCAGACTTAGTGCTACACAGATCCAACAGCGGTACCTGGCTCTGAAGAAAATCCTCAAAGGACTGTCTCACCTCCGCTTCTTCCAGCAGTGATGAATTCAGCTTCCATAGTCCTCTCCCCATCCGGGGGGTTTCTGAAACATTCAAGGAAAAGAAAATTAGACAGTGATCGGAGAATTCCACCTCCACAGCGGACACTGCTGAAGAGACGGCCTCCTCCTTTAAAAAAAACCTGTCTATTCTAGACCTACAACTACCCCTATAATAGGTGAAACCACTGTGACCTGGGGTGTGCCGGATGTGGACATCCACCAGGCGAGCATCAGTAGCTATGCTATTCAGAGTCATAAGTTATCATAAGCCAGCGGCCATGGGAGCCTCCCCGGTCACGTAATCTTGTGACGGTATTGAAGTCCCCTCCAAAGACCACCTGCCGACTCGTAAAAAGATAGGGCTTGATCTTCAATAGGAGACATTTGCGGTCCCACTTTGATGTGGGACCGTAGATGTTTATGAGCCAAAGCTCCTGTCCCCCTATGAAGACGTCTAAAACCAAGCACCTTCCCATTTCTACTTCGATAACCCTCCGTCATTCTACCGCTGCGATCTTAAAAAGGACCGCCACCCCGCTATACGGCTCGGCCGCAAGAGACCAGTATGAGGGCCCACACCTCCACTCACTCCTTGCCTTGTGAATGGCCCCCATGTCCGTTAGTCTGGTCTCCTGCAAAAATAAAATTTCAGCCTCAAACCGGGTGAGAAAATCAAAGGCCGTAAATCTAGCCGCATCTGATTTTATGCTGGCGACAATAATGGACGCCAGCGTCAATGGGGTGGGTGCAGCCATTGGGTGATCGAATTAGATGGCTTTCTTCTTCCCTCCACCCCCCTCACCGTCCGACAAAGACCCCTTGCTGTCACGCTCATGGCGTTTCAGGGACACTGTCATATCCATAGAACCCCCCCTCCCCTTTCTACCTCACCCCCGGGTTCAGGGACAGTCCCTCCCCCAGAGGAAGATGGTATACCCCCCAAGGGAAGGACTTCGCTGTCCCCCACAGGCCCCTCAGATGGCTCCCCCAGCTCTTTGCCCTCGACCCCCGCCACATCAGGGTCCTCGAGGACTCCAAACCAGTTGGAGACAGAGATCAGAGAGGAGATCGTGGAGTCTTCCGCCGGCACCTTGCTAGTCAGGGGGGGGGGCAGATTTTTTAACCCCCTTCCGATTTATCTTCCTCTTCCTCCTTCGCCTTTTTTTTGGGGTTTCACTGTCACCCTTTGCTGTAGGCTGCGCATCCTCGTCCTCCTCAACACTTTCATATTGGGAGGAATCTGAGAGCGCAGCCGCCTCCTCCCTCTCCATCCTCCTGGTCTCTTCGCTCAGCGCCTCCTCCCCCAGGGCCTCAGTGGCACCGGTCGAGACCCCTGGAGGGGGGACAGTCATCACCCCAGTTGCCCGGGGATTCCCCTGCCCTTCCCCAACCAGGCGCCTCTCCTGCCTCCGATGATAAGAGGGGCCCCGGACCTTCCTGTTCTTCACTGGCCCCACAGCCCCCTCGCTTCCACCAGCCCCAGGCTCAGCAGAGTGTGCACTGCCGGGATCCACCCCGACACGGCCAACCTCCACCTGACCAAAGACGGCGTTGGCGAAAGAACGAGGGCAGCGACTGAACGGATGCCCGGCGGCATCACACAGGTGGCACCGAACCGTACCACAGGAGGCGGCGAGATGGCCTATCCCACCACACAGGGTGCATTTCTGCACCCTGCATGCTGCACTAAAGTGCGTGGGATCACCGCACCTGTGGCACACTTTCAGCTGCCCCTGGTAGAAAACCAGGATCCTGTCCCTCCCAAGAAAAGCCGAGGAAGGGATGTGGGTGACAGTGCCGCCGGACCTCTTCAACCTCATCATGAAGGTCCAGTCCCCTGACCAAATGCCCTCATCCATTATTTTTTTTGGAACCTCCACCACTTCTCCGTGCCTACTGAGCCAGGTCATAATGTCGACTCCTGAAAGTGACTCATTGCATGTCAGCACGGTCACCTTCTTGGGCCCATTCTGGCGGGAAATCGCCTCCGCGATGAGACCCCGCCAGCCGGGCGTCTCCTTTGCCAGCTCGTAGTTCGACCCAAAAAGCTCCATGCCCTCCGGCCGAACAAAGCTAACATCAAAGATGGGGGTGCCAAAAGGATGTATCAGGGCAAAGATGTCATTCGCCCTGAAACCCATCTCCAGGAGGAGCTTCACCACCCTTGATCTTGATGGGCACGCATCATCACCCCTCCACCGGAGACGGACCACATTCCTCCTGGACACCCCCCGCTCGGCTGTAGGGAGAGACCATACAGTCTCTCCTCCCCTTTTCTCTTGGAAGGCGGCTTGTCCGAATTTGTCCAACCAAAAGGACAGGTCCACATCCCTCCCCTCTACTGAGATCGTCCGATCCCCACGCCTCAGGGCCTGCACGATACAGCGGTGGAAATCTCTGTCTCCTGAGCCTGAAGGTGAGGAAGACCCCGCCACAGCCCCAGAAAAATTCAAAACATTGCCTGCAGGGGGCGATGGACCGGCCCCCACACTGTCACCACTCACCCCTCTTGTATCACATCTCACATTGCCCCCCAATCGTAGGGCTGACCATTCCTCCATTTCTATACACTCCCCATTCTCTCCAATCACACTTCCACCTAAACCCTCATTCACACCATGCGCTTTTTTCTCTCCCACCCCATCATTCACACCATGCGTTTTTTCCCCTCCCCCCACATTATTCACACCCTGCGTTTTTTTCCCTCCCCCCACATTATTCACACCCTGCATTCTCCCTGCTCCACTTACAGGTGCAGCCCCTTTCTCTGCTCTTCCCTTGCCGGTGTTGTTACTTCCTGGACTTTTGCTTGGGAGATTCTGGCTGGTTGCCGCTTTAAGATTTTTCTCGCGTACTGCCACTTTAAAGGATTCACAGCCACTGCTGGAAATAGGTACAGCCAGCTTTCCAGCAGAGCATGCAGCAGCAACAGCACATTCCTCCTGCACTCCATGCTGCAGGACATCGCACCCTGAGGGAGCAGCCACCGCCGAGGACCCTGCCGACCCAGGTGACAAAATGCCAACAGGGGACCCCGACAGTGCGACCGCCCCCCCTGCGGCTGGGGGCGGGGCTTCCATGTTTACTACTTTGGATGTTTTTTGAGATGTTTTTGATTTTATTTTCACCTCATTTGCACTGCACATGTCCTTTACTTTAACCGGCACCGGGGTCCCTGCCACCACAGGTGGTACAAGGCTGGCAGGAGACCCCGGCAGCACCGCACCCCCTGACGGGGTTGCAATCAGGGACGCGGCCGGCCGTGTTGCCACGGTTTTAACTCTTAAGCTCCCGCCCTTACATATCGTCGGCGCCGAGGCCCCTGCGGCCCCAGATGGTGGCAGGCACACAGGGGACCCCGGAAACACCGCCCCCACCGCCGGTGGTGCGGTCCGGGACACGACCGGCTGTACCTCAGCCACGACACTCCTCTCGCCCTTTGATGTTACTGGCGCCGAGGCCCCCGCAGCCCCAGGTGGAAGCGGGCTCACAGGAGGCCCCGGCGGGCTGCCCCCCCCCGCCGAGGGTGCGGGCGGGGGTAGGATGGCGGCGGCTATCACGGCTGACCCCTTGCTCTTACTAGTTGGCCCCGGGGCCCCCGCAGACGCAGTAGATGACACACTTGCCAGGGACCCCGGCAGCACAACCTCCCCCACCAAGGTGGGGTCGCGGGTCAGCCGGACCTCTGCCACCATCCTCATGTTAGGTCCTTTTCCCCCATCCATGCTACGATCAGCATGGATGGTAGCCTTCACCATGATTACATTTCTCTTCCCGCCCCCTTGCACTGGGCCCACACCAGAACCCAGGCCGAGGTGGGAAGCGGGCACATAGTGGGACCGGGGGGTCCCAGGAAGGGGGACATACACAAGTTTTTCCTCCATTCTGATCTTATTCTTCCCTTTTTTATTCCTCCCCTTCCCAGTTGCCTCTTCCAGGCAGCCCTCATCCCCAAATGTAAGCTGGGAGAAATCCACTCCCGGGGACTCGAGCTGCCAGATCTGGCGCATGAGGCAACCCCCCTCGCTACCACTGTCAGTACTCCCATCATCATCCTCCACACTGCTGGCGTCCGATGGGAGCGCGACTTGGTGAGGATCTAATTGCCCACTATGTGTGACCTGGTGATCACTTACCAGGTCCCCAGGCAGGCTGTCCGGCTTCTCCTCCTCCTCCTCCATAGCAGACTTCCCAGACTCCTGCTCCTCTGCCTGGGTCGAGCGGCCAGACCCCTCTAGCGCCCCTCTGACGGCGGTGGTGGTGGTGGTTATTCCAAAGAACTTCTCATCGTTGTTAAGTTTCTCTTAGAAGGGACCGGCATTAGCCAGAATCTCTTGCTTCCTCTTCTCCAAGGCCTTTATTGAGCTTTTCAGCTCCTTTACTTTAGCTGACAGGGCCAACCTAGGGCCACGAGATGCGCTGTTTGCGGCTAGCTGAGCACACGGCAGCTCCTCCCGAAGCCGCCTCAAGGTCTTTATGGCTTCCCCGTGCTCACTGAGGTACATGCCCAGGCGGGAGCCGAAGGTGGAAGTTGGCTCCCCCTCAGCCTGGACACCCCAGTCCTTATGGACGGCCATTGTACCCCGGCAAGCACCAGGCTCTTCTACAGGAGGAGAGATCTGTCTCACCTGCGGCCCGGCTACGGCCCCGGCCGGTACCCTGCCGGCCCTCTTTGCCTGTTTAGCCTCCTTGGCATTAGTCTCCATCGCTCTCACCTCTTTGGCTTTTCCTTCCTTGGCCTTTTTGGCCTTCGAGGTGCTGCCTTTCATTGTAGGGGCTCAGTACAAAATAAAGTAACAATAAAGTTCAAAATAAAGTCCGAAAACAGGACTCCCACCCCCGGTATCAACCGAGGGGTGGGAGACGTGGACAAGCCCCACTGCTGTCCTCAACCACCCTCCCTCTCCTGGATCCAAGAGGGGGGGGTCCTTCCAGGTGAAAAACAAGCGTCACAGCCCGGGAGCTCCTCAGTCCACCACCTCTCTCCTCAGCTGCAGTCCACACACTGACACACCCAGGAAATGCCGCGGCTGCTGGCATGAGACTTGCCCTTCAATAGATCCTTGTAAAAGGATTTAAAGTGTACTCATTCAAATTATAGAGACAATTTTAATTAAAAAGGTTAGACCTGCCTCCACCGCAGGGGGGCTCGCTCGACCCACCAGCGGACAGGCACCAGTATTGGGAGAGGGGGGCTGGCCGTCAGGGTCCACCGCGGCTCTGGCACAAACCCGGCGACACGGAGGTTGCACGGGCAGGAACGGACTGGCCGTGTCGGCTTCTCACTTTTTGGATTTTAGAAGGGCATGACATGCCTATATCTGTGTCTCCCCCTCCTTTTACTCCTCCACCTCTTTTCTTTTCGCATGACTATATGTACTTGTCACTTTTCCTTGTGTTAGTTGAGACCATTAAGAGTCGGAGGAGGAGGAACAAAAAAGGGGCAAAAACATCTAAAGCCCCCCCCCCTGGCCGCTAAGGTGCCTACGGAAGGGCTCACCGGCTCCCCTCTGATCCCCCTCTCCAACCGGTTCCATGCCCTCGATGACTCTGCTGTGTCGGAGGTCGGGGGCGAGGGACCGGCGGTAACATCTGAGGTGCCTTCAGGGAGCGGCGGGGTCCGTCCTCCGGGGGGCTTTCTTTCCTCTGGGGGGGGACTGCCCGGGGGTCCAGAGGTGAGGAAACCAGTACTGGGAAGGAGGCGTCTAGTACTATGGACACCTCTGTGTCACTAAAGAGGAGGGGAGAGTCTGGCTCCTCCTCTGAAGGTGAGCGCAAAAAATCTGGGGGTACGGTCAAAAAGAAGGCCGTCTAACTCAATCACCCATGATGGCGGAACCTACCCCGTTGACTCTGGCGTCGATTAATGTCGCCAGTATAAAGTCAGATACGACCAGATTTATGGCCTTTGATTTTTTCAACCGAGTTGAGGCTGACATTTTATTTTTGCAGGAGACCAGACTAACGGACATGGGGGCCATTTACAAAGCAAGGAGGGAGTGGAGGTGCGGGCCCTCATACTGGTCTCTTGCGGCCGAGCTGTATAGCGGGGTAGCGGTCCTTTTTAAGGCCGCTTCGGTGGAATGCAGACGGGTGATCGAGGTAGAAATGGGGAGGTGCTTGGTCCTTGACGTCTTCATGGGGGGACAGGAGCTCCGGCTCATTAACATCTATGGTCCACAGTCAAGGTGGGACCGTAAATGTCTCTTCCTGAAGATCAAGCCCTATCTTTTTACCAGCCGGCAGGTGGTCTTCGGTGGGGACTTTAATACTATAACTAGATCCCGTGATAGGGGAGGCCCCGGAGACCGAAGGCTGGCTTTTGATAGTAATACTCTTAATAGCATAGCAAGCGAAGCTCGCCTGGTGGATGTCCACATCCGGCACACCCCGGGGGTTTCACCTTTCATAGGGGTAGTTGTAGGTCTAGGATAGATAGGTTTTTTTTAAAGGAGGAAGCCGTCTCTTCTGCAGTGTCCGCTGTTGAGGTGGAATTCTCCGATCACTGTTTCATTTTCTTTTCCTTGAATGTTACAGAGACTCCCCGGATAGGGAGAGGCCTATGGAAGCTGAATTCATCCCTGTTGGAAGAAGCAGATGTAAGACAATCCTTTGAGGATTTTCTTCAGAGCCAGGTACCTCTCTTGGGTCTCTGTAGCAGTAAGTCTGAGTGGTGGGAGATCTTCAAAAGAAGGGTTGCGGGGTTCTTCCATCAGCTCTCGAGCCTCAGAGGCCTGAACAGGTACCGCCTGTATCGGGAGCTGGGGAGGAAACTCGAGCAGCTCGTCTCGACTGGAGGGGACCGAGAGGAAATCTCCAGGGTGAAGGCCTTGCTCAAGGGGTGCCAGTATGATAGGCACACATCCTTAGTTTTTGAGAGGGATTTTGGGAGGTACCGCTCGCCCGACCCCTACAGGAACTGCAGGATGTCAGTGAGTTGCAAGATGGTAACAGGACTGATCGACAGTACGGATTCCCTGAACAGATCCAAATCAGGGATCCTGGAGGTGGTCAGATCCTTCTACTCACATCTCTTGGGAAGGAGGGATCCAGATCGGGATGAGATGTCGGCTTTCCTGGCTGAAACCATCCCTGAACCAGGGGATGACCCCTCTCTTCATGTTTTGGCAGAAGCAATCAGGGAAGAGGAAGTGAGACGGGACATTGATGGGCTCCGGCCCAAAAAATCGCCCGGTCCGGATGGCTTAACATCCGAGTTTTACAGGACTTTTAGGGACTCTTTGGTCCCTCTCATGACTGAGGTTTTTAATGAATGTCTCTCCTCGAACATTCTTCCCGGTTCAATGAGGAAGTCCGCCCTGATTATCCTGTCAAAGGGTAAAGACACGTCCCGTATTGAGAATTGGCGTCCCATAGCGCTTCTCAATACGGACCGAAAGGTTCTGGCAAAGGTGCTTTTCAATCGGTTGGTGAAGTTTGCACCCCGGCTCCTTTCAGTGGCCCAGCACTGCTCTGTTCCAGGCCGCAGTACTTTTAGTGCTGTGCTCGGTGTCCGGGAGGCAGTGGAGCAGAGCAGGGCAGGTCACTGGAAGGGGTACTTGCTGTCCTTAGACCAGGCGAAGGCCTTTGACCGGGTTAACCATGAGTACCTCTGGTCCGTCCTTCTGAGGTACGGTCTGCCCGGGAGGTTTGTTGATTGGTTGAGAGTATTATACAATGGGGCAGAGACTTTTCCGCTTGTGAACGGTTGGGTCGAACCCCCTTTTGAGGTGAAGTCTGGTGTCCGCCAGGGCTGTCCTCTGAGCCCACTGTTATACGTGTTCGCGATCGACCCCTTTTTAAGGAGAGTGGAACGCGGACCGTTGGTGGGAGTCGGGATGGACCGGGCGGAGCCAGAGACCACCTTGAGGGTAGTGGCGTACGCCGACGACGTTTCCCTTTTTGTATCCTCGAGAGAGGAGGCAGACTGGGTCATGTCTGAGGTTGAGCGCTACTCTGTGGCATCTGGGTCCATGATCAACTGGGATAAGTGTGAGAGTCTCTGGCTGGGAGGGGGAGATCCTAGTTTTGATCTCCCGGACACCCTTCCAGGGCCTCAGGCCACAGCAAAAATTTTAGGCATCAGTTTCGGCCCGGGGGACTATCCCCAGCAAAACTGGGAGGGCAGACTTAAGATTGCCGCCCAGAAGGTGGATCAGTGGAAGGGTTGGTCCTTGACCCTGAGGGAAAGGGTTAACCTGGCCAAGGGGTATTTGCTCCCTTTATTAATATACTTGGGCAGCGTCTGCATCTTGCCAGAACCTCTTTGGACACGGGTCTACAGCCTGTTCTTCCAACTATTATGGGGGAATAGGCTGAACCTAATAAAGAGGGAGGTCACGTATCGCACGAGGAGACTAGGAGGGTTGGGTATGGTCAACCCAGTGGTGTTTCTAGTAAACACCTTTCTTAAGGCAAACATCGCCAACCTCTGGTTAGAGAGGGCTCCTCCGTGGGTATTCTCCTGTAGGGGGTGGTTTCGGCCTTTCTTCCAGCAATGGGAGACAGGAGGGCGGGTGAAGGACCTTCGCACGCCTCATGGGCATCTTCCGGCTTATGCTACCCTGGTTGTGAAGGTGATCCGCCGGTGGGGTCTGGGAGTGTGGGAGATCAGGACCTTGTCAAGGAGGTTACTTGACAATAGGGTTCTGTTGACCCACTTCCAGAAGCCCCTGGCCCTCAAGGATTGCCCAAGCCGGGATCTGGAGGTGGGGCTCGGGTTATTAAACTCTAAGCGGATCCCCTTGAAGTTTTGGGACTTGGCTTGGCGCTGCTTCCATGGGAGACTGTATGTGAGGGACAACCTGAAGTACAGGAACTCTGATGACCGGGATTGTCCCCGCGAGGAGTGTGGCGGCATGCTTGAAAGCATGGAGCACTTCCTGCTTCGGTGTCCTTTTAATACAGAGGTCTACAAGAGGGTGGGTGCTTCCATTGGCTGGCCCAGGCTGGCAGGCCTTTCCTATGCGGAGTGTAAGAATATAATCCGGCACTCATATAGTGATATGAAATAAATTCTTTAATGAAATATTCATTGTTCTTAAGGTAATTTTCAAAAATAGCAATCCATACAATGTAACGTTTCGGTCGTCAAACTACGACCTTCATCAGACACTAATGTATAGATAGAAAACAGAACAATAAAGAAAAAATTAATATTTTAGCATACTCATAAATATAAATCAAATATTATAATTTTTACAGAAAAAGACATATAAAGACATAAGATAAATTGATAGATAAATTCCATCATAGTGGCATACTGTAATGCATATAACAAATAATCCGACAAAAATGAACAAGTCTCAAAAAAAAGAGAGCAACAAAAGAAATTTAGAGCGGAGTGGGCCTATGGGGCATTCAGATCCCTTGGTGGCCGAGATCGGGGCACTGTTTTCTTAGTTAGCTTAGTGACTAGGTTTTACACGTGGAACGCACGGTGTTTAGTGTCCACCCAGCAGAAAGTCCTCCCCCGGGAAGAGGTGATTAGGAACATCCTGGGTGACCTGGCAAAAGTGCGCTCACTGGAGTATGACAGGCTGGGTGCAGGGAGGGCTTCCCTTCTATGGAGGGGGTTCTCATTTAATGTGCCCTAGGGAGAGTTAGGGTATGTGTGTCTGTGATAGGGTTAGTTTAGTCCCTTTCTATATTTTATATTTATTTGTAGGGTTAGATGGATGTGTAGGGTCAGGGAGGGACAGACAGGGACAGTCTTTAGGGATAGGTAGTTAGCATTAGGTTGGTAGTGAGGGTCAGAGAGGGACAGGTAGGGACAGGTAGGGAAAGATTGGTAGGGCGGTAGGGACAGGTTTTTCTTTTTCTTTAATAGGGAGGGACAGGCTGTTTGTGTGTTAGATTAGGGTGAGAGCCTTGGTAGTCTCCAGTTTCCTGGTGGTGGGCTGCTCCCCTCACATTATAGTTTTTTGTTTTACGGTATTGGAAACCCGAATATAGGGCTTGCAAGCACTGAACTTGAGTCTGACTTTTGGTTCATGTTTATGGTCAGTTGTTTATATTGTGCTATTGTTATGTTGTGTTTGCTTTGGTTATGTTGTGTAATGTATATACGTGTATAGTTTTGTGTATTGTATGGGTGGGGGGGTTTAGTGTAGGTTGGGTGGGGGGTTTCAGGGGGGGAGGGGGGAGGGGTTTTGGGAAAATGGACGTCCTACGGGATGCGGGAAAAAGGACCCGTTATTTGTGATTTTGATGGCCACAAACTTTCGTGGCTTGCTGTGATAAGGCCACAAACTTTCTTGGGTCCTTGGGTGTTTTAAAAAATGGTGGTGGGGGAAAAAAAAAAAAAAATATATATATATATATATATATATATAAAAAAAAATAGGGTTGCTGTGTATTAAATTTTCGGCCAGGTGGCCTATTTCTTTATTTTTGGCGATGGGCCAGTTATTTAGTTTTCCTTTTTTGTTAGGGGGTTAGGTATGAATGTGCAAGTATGGATGTTGTGTATGCTGGGGGTCGGGTGCGTTTTAGGGCGCACCCTGGAGGTATGGAGGTATGGTAGGGTCTTCCCTTGCTGGGGGGTCTCCTAGAGAGTCTGCTGGAGGACTTGGACTTTGTGTCGTCATATATTTCTTTGTTGGACTCTATATAATTTCAGATTTTAGGTTATGTCTTGCTGGGTTTTTGTTGGTTGTTAGTTGTTTGTTTGTTGTATAATTGTATCTGTGGTTTGGTTTTTGTGTTTTGTATATGTGTTTTTGTACTTTTATAATAAAATAGAGTTCCAGGTGAAAAACAAGCGTCGCAGCCCGGGAGCTCCTCAGTGCACCACCTCTCTCCTCAGCTGCAGTCCACACACTGACACACCCAGGAAATGCCGCGGCTGCTGGCATGAGACTTGCCCTTCAATAGATCCTTGTAAAAGGATTTAAAGTGTACTCATTCAAATTATAGAGACAATTTTAATTAAAAAGGTTAGACCTGCCTCCACCGCAGGGGGGCTCGCTCGACCCACCAGCGGACAGGCACCAGTATTGGGAGAGGGGGGCTGGCCGTCAGGGTCCACCGCGGCTCTGGCACAAACCCAGCGACACGGAGGTTGCACGGGCAGGAACGGACTGGCCGTGTCGGCTTCTCACTTTTTGGATTTTAGAAGGGCATGACATGCCTATATCTGTGTCTCCCCCTCCTTTTACTCCTCCACCTCTTTTCTTTTCGCATGACTATATGTACTTGTCACTTTTCCATGTGTTAGTTGTGTCTTCTGAGCAGTTTGTCAGCTTTTGGACACCTTTGAAGGTGTTTTCTATGTGTTTCTATGTGTTTTTGTTTGCCTGCCATTGGTTTTAACGGTGTTCGACGAACAGTTCGGTGAACATACGGGTGTTCGACAAACCGAAACGAACTCGAACACTACGGGGGTGGCTCAACACTAATCATAAACACCCTTTAAAAAAATTATGTGGGTGTTGAATCACGGACCACAGTCACCCTGGTGATATGGTGGTGGAGGATGAGGATGAGGATGAGGAGAAGGAGGAGGACAAAAGCAAATAGCCAAAATCAGGAAGCGTGTACCCATGTGTGGGTGTGAAGAGGTGCATGGGAATACTCCCAAAAAAAGACACTGTATTTGAGTTTGTTACGCTGCTATCTTTCGGTGGTGTTGAGAAGTCTGGCCCAATCCAGCCCTTGTTCATTTTTTAAGAGTCAGCCTGTTAGCATTTTCAGTTGACAGGCGGATGCGCTTATCAGTTATAATTAAGCAACCCTGGAAATACATGGCGAGCGCCGAGCAGTGAGATGCTTGAGCGAGCACCGAGCAGTAGCGAACATGCTCGCTCATAACTAGTACTGACTACAATTTAACTTGAATTTAAATGTAGTGTTGAGCGAGCATGCTCGACACTGCTTGGTACTCGCCCGAGCATCTCACTTCTCGGAATGTTCGGCGAGCACCAAGCATTTCCGGGTTATTCGGGTGGGAGCTCGCGTCTCCGCCCTGCACGTTTGTGGCTCTGTAAAGAGCGCACAAACATGCAGGGATTGCCAGCCAGTCACTGTAATGCCGCAGCTATGTTGTTTGTGGGCATTACAGTGATTGGCTGGCCGCACAGCCTCACCTCGAGCATTTAAAACTGGGCGCCGCCATCTTGGACACAGTCGCCCGGGATCAGACAGCGTAGGGTCAGTGCTGCTGAGTTAGGGAGAGATATAAAGTGCAAAATAGGTAGTGTAGGGTCTCTAAAGCCTGCCAAATCAAACAAACAGTCCTTCTCAGGACTAACATCCATCCCAGATATCAGGCAGGCAGGCAGGCTGTATAGGAGACGCAGTGGTTATACCAACAAACAGTGCATTACAGTCCTGTGTGCTCCTGCTGGTCAATTTGCTAGACTTATCCCCCGGTCTCAGGGGCCAGGAAAAATCCTTTTTTTTTTTCATCTAAATCCTGTAAAAAAAAATTTTCCTCAGTCAGACTGTACAATTATGCGTCTTATTAACCTTTTGGTATTTCCCCCCTCCAAAAAAAAAATGGAGTGTGTCTGTGACTGTTCAGACACCAATATATCTGTTTAAAAGAGTCAGGTGTAGGCCAGATAAATAGAACTTTGGTTTTGCAGTTCCACGGTTCAAATCTCTGTATTATCCAGCTTTTGGCCGCTTTTCCGTAAAAAAAACAGTAATAGTGTCTCCCTGACTGTTCAGACATAAATATATCGGTTTAAAAGATTCTGGTGTAGGCCACATAACTATAACTGAGGTTTTGGAGTTCCACTGTTCAAATCTCTGTATTATCCAGCTTTGAGCCATTTTTCCGTAAAAAAAAATAGTAATAGTGTCTCGCTGACTGTTCAGACACAAATATATCTGTTTAAAAGATTCTGGTGTAGGTTAGATAACTTGAACTGTGGTTTTGCAGTTGCACGGTTCCAATCTCTGTATTATCCTGCTTTTGGCCTTTTTTCCGTTAAAAAAAACAGTAATAGTGTCTCCCTGACGGTTCAGACACAAATATATCTGTTTAAATGATTCTGGTGTAGGCCACATAACTATAACTGTGGTATTGCAGTTCCACGGTACAAATCGCTGTATTATCCAGCTTTTTGCCTTTTTTACATAAAAAATAAAAAAACTGAGTGTCTCGCTCAGTGTTCAGACACAAATATATCTGTTTAAAAGATTCTGGTGTAGGCCAGAGAAATAGAAATGTGGTTTTCCTCTTCCACGGTTCTAATCTCCTTTTTATTACCCTTTTTCCATTGATAGTGCGAGTATAAGCTATTTTACTTCATTTTCAATGGGCAAGGCGCGTGGCAAGGGACGTGAAACTGGACGTTCTGGTGATGGTGCGTGTAGAGGATGGGGCCGTGGCCAAGGTGAAAATGTGTAACAACCAACAGTCACATCTTCTCGCTTCCACTTCTTGACCGAATTACTAGGGAAGCACACTACAACACCAGTATTGCGAACTGATCAGTGTGAACAGGTTATTAATTGGATAGCAGATAATACTTCCAGTTACCTGGGCACCACCACCTCCGGTCTGTCTTCCACACAGTCAAGTTTTAGTAACCGTGAGTCTCGACCGCATACTCCTCCTCACCCTGATGCTCCTTCCTCCCACCATGCCGAGTGTCGTCAGACAGCAACTGATCCCACAGTTGGACACTCTGAAGAGCTGTTCACTGGTCCATTTCCATATTTGTGCCCCTCGCCTGCTCCGCTTGGAGTGGTGGAAGAGGATATCCCATGTAGTGATGCCCAAATATTTGAACAGCCACGGCTAGAGGAAGTCGACGCTGGCAATTTGTCACAAGAGGTGGACGATGACGAGACACAATTGCCACGAAGTGAGGAGGAGGATCGTGGTGCGCTAGTGGAAGAGGAGGAGGAGGTGGATGATCTAGTAACTGACCCAACGTGGCAGGAGGACATGCTGAGCGAGGCCAGCAGCACACAGGGGGAGGGAGGCAGAGTACCCCAACAGGCAGGAAGAAGCAGTGTGGTGGCCGCACACAGAAGGCAGGCAACAGTTCCCCATAACACCAACAAGAGGGACGTTGCCAGTACAACCGGTAGGTCTTCCAGAGTCTGGAATTTTTTTAAAGACTCTGCTGGTAATCCAAAAAAGGCCATTTGTACCACCTGCCATGCCAGCATCAGCAGGGGTGACAGAACTACCAGCCTGACCACCACCAGCATGATCAGGCAATGGTCAGCAAAGTACCCGACTTTGTGGGGCGAACCCCAGGTTCCACGACCAGTGTCAGCGGGTGTCACCACTGCTTCTTCCGTTGTTGTGCATGTAAGAGAACCCCCTGTTGTGCGTGCAAGGCAATCCCCTTTCCATACTGCATGCAAAGATGCCCCTTCCTCTCAGTCTTCACTTGTTATGGCAGTTTCTCAAGAAACAGCATAAACGTCCACTTCCACGTCCCAACGCAGCGTTCAATTTTCCATATCCCAGGGCTTTGAACGAAAGCGCAAATTCGCAGCCAATGCCCCACAGGCCACAGTCCTAAATTTGCACATTTCACGACTGCTTGCGTTGGAAATGCTGCCTTTTAGGCTGGTGAAGACGGAATCCTTCCGCAACCTTATGGCAGTTGCCGTCCCTTGGTACTCGGTCCCCAGCCGACACTATTTTGCCCGGTGTGCCATCCCCGCACTACACAAGCACGTGTCCAAAACACCTGCCGTGCCCTCAAAAACACAGTTTCTGGGAGAGTCCACCTGACAACGGACACGTGGACAAGTGCTTGTGGCCAGGGACGGTACATCTCCCTGACGGCACACTGGGTAAACATAGTGGAAGCCGGGACCCAGTCGGACCTTGGGACGGAACACATCCTCCCCACACCGAGGATTGCGAGCCATATGTCAGTCAGAGTTTCCCCCACAGTGTACAGCTCCGGTGCATCATCCTCCTCCTCCTCCTCATGTTCAGCCTCCATCTCAGATATCACCACATCAGTTACAAGCTGGAAACACTGTAGTACTGCCTCAGCCAAGTGGCAACAGGCTGTGCTGAAACTCATAAGCTTAAGTGATAGACCTCACACTGCTTGTGAGTTGTGGACAGCTGTGAAAGAGCAGGCAGATCTGTGGCTGAGACCGCTGAACCTACATCCATGACAATGACCGTAACCTGGTGGCTGCTCTGAGGCGAGGCGAGATCACACACGTACCATGCCTGGCTCATGTGCTTAACCTCGTGGTTCAGCGGTTTCTTAAATCGTACCCCGAGTTGCCAGATTTGCTTGTCAAAGTACGCCGCCTGTCAGCTCATTTTTGGAAGTCGGCTACTGCTTCCGCCGCCCTTGCTGTGTTGCAGCAGCGTTTGTAGCTTCTGGCACACCGACTGGTGTGTGATGTCCCCACACATTGGAACTCTACCCTCCACATGTTGCAAAGGATTTGTGAGCAGAAGAGATCAGTTGTGGAGTACCAGCTGCAACAAGGCCGTCGATATTCACGTCAGACTCCACACATAAGACCTCAGGAGTGGACCTGGATGTCTGACATATGTACCATCCTGACAAACTTTGAGGAGTCCACCAAGATGGTGAGTTGCGATGACGCCATCACTATTGTCAGCATCCCACTTGTCTGTCTTTTGCAACGCTCTCTGCAGAGAATTAAAGAGGAGGCATTGCAGCCAGAGCATGATGAGATGGATCAAGTAGCCGTAGCTGGCAATTACACACAGCCCAGCCTCATCTCATCCCAACGTGCATTGGGGGACAATGAGGGAGAGGAGGAGGAGGAGGAGGAAGAACAGGAGATGGTATCATGCGCTGTAGACGGTAGTACCTGTACAACTGTCATACCGTCGGTTCAGCGTGGGTGGCCTGAGGACAGGGTGGAGGAGGAGAACATGGTCAGTCGTCATCTTAGTGAGGACACGGAAGTCTTGCCCTTTACCAGTCTGGCACGCATGGCTGACTTTATGTTACACTGCCTTAACCGTGACCCTCGCGTTGTCAAAATGTTGGGTGACCGTCGTTACTGGTTGGTGACACTTTTAGACCCCCGCTACAAGCAGAACTTTCTCTCTCTTATTCCTGAGGTGTAGACGTCTACAAAAATGTGGCAGTACCAAAAGGCCCTTGCTGCAGAACTTTTAAAAAAATTCCCATCTGAACACGCTAGCAGCAGAGGTCACAGTTCGTTCACCAACTAAGGCGTACAGGCGAGAGAGATGCAACTCCAATCCAGCAGAGGCAGGGGAACACTGTCAACGTTCTGGGACAGTTTTCTGAGACCCGCCCACCTTACAGGCCCTGAGGCGTGGGGTACTCTCACAAGGAGTGGAAAGTTTCAAAAGATGGTGAGGGAGTACCTTGCCGACCGTACCAGCGTCCTCCATGATTCCTCTGTGCCTTTTAATTATTGGGTATCCAAGCTGGACACTTGGAATGAACTCGCTCTGTATGCCTTGCAGGTCCTGGCCTGCCCTGCCGCTAGCGTGTTATCGGAGCGTGTTTTTAGTGCCGCTGGGGGAATTATAACTGATAAGCGCACTCTCCTGTCAACTGACAATGCTGACAAGCTGACCCCTATCAAAATGAACAAGGGCTGGATTGGGCCAGACTTCTCATCACCACCAAATGACAGCAGAGTAACATAAAGTTAAATCCACTGTGTTATTTCGGGAGGTGTATTCCCATGGGTATACGCTTCCTCATTTCGGATGTATTTTGCTCTTCTCCTTATCCTCAGCCACCACCACCACTATACCACCAGGGTGACCGTGGTCCGTGTTGCCAGCATTGCAAGTTCCTCCGTCCTAATTTTTGGCAGCTTTTGCTTGAAAGGCATAGACATAGACTATGGGAGACCCACTCCCCACTAATGGGAATAATGTTTTGAATATGCTGTACTGCATGGTTCTTATCAGGGGCATTAAAATAGTGTTGCTAAGCCACTGCTACCTTTACCACTCTTCCAAGGGGCATTGATATTGTCTTTTTATTCCACTGCAACCTCCACCACTCTTCCAAGGGGCATTAAAAACGTCTTGTTAAGCTACTGCGACCTCCACCACTGTTCCAAGGGGCATTAAAACCGTCTTGTTAAGCTGCTGTGACCTCCACCACTCTTACAGGGGGCATTAAAACCATCTTGTTAAGCTACTGTGTAACGGGTCTGGGAGGCGGAACCTCTGAGCTACTATACAAGGGGGCGGTCCTTGTAAGGGAGCGGGTGGCGACCAGGCAGGCAGTCACAGCAGGTGACCGGGACAGTCTCTGGGTGTACGGGCAGGAGGTCACGGCAAGTGACCGGGACAGTCTCTGGATGAACGGGCTGGAGGTCACGGGAAGTGACCGGGGCAGTCTCTGGGTGAACGGGCTGGAGGTCACGGCAAGTGACCGGGGCAGTCTCTGGGTGAACGGGCTGGAGGTCACGGCAAGTGACCGGGGCAGTCTCTAGGTAAAGGGTAGGTACGACCTGTGATGGCTGAACCTCCAGGTAGGCTAGCAAGGCAGATGGAGGATGTGTGCTCCCAGGTGAGCAAGCGAGAGTCTCTGGAATAGCAGGTGGTCACAGCACGTGACGGCGAAGCCTCCAGGTAGGCAAGCAGGCAGGTAGCGGAGAAGCGCTCCCAGGTGAGCGGGCAAGAGTCTCTGGAATAGCTGGTAGTCACAGCACGTGACGGCGGAGCCTCCGGGCAGGCAAGCAGGCAGGTAGCGGAGAAGCGCTCCCAGGTGAGCGGGCAAGAGTCTCTGGAATAGCTGGTGGTCACAGCACGTGACGGCGGAGCCTCCGGGCAGGCAAGCAGGCAGGTAGCGGAGAAGCGCTCCCAGGTGAGCGGGCAAGAGTCTCTGGAATAGCTGGTGGTCACAGCACGTGACGGCGGAGCCTCCGGGCAGGCAAGCAGGCAGGTAGCGGAGGAGCGCTCCCAGGTGAGCGGGCAAGCTGGTCCATAGACAGACTGACAGGAGTAGAAAGGCAGACCGTCGGACCTCAGGCTAGCAAGCAGGTAGCAGGAATAACAGGCAGGAAACAGACAGCAAACTGGCAGGACTCTGGCAGGAATCAGGCAGGTAACTGGCAGGTAACTGGCAACGGGACCTGAGGGCTGAAGCAGAGTAGAACAGTGCAACAACATTGCTCGGGCACCTCCATTTTGGAGGAGGTGCCTTATATATGGTGAAGTCCTCCGGCCATTGGCCGGGGACTCCTTAGGACGGCGCGCGCGGCCCCTTTAAGAGTAAGGGAGAGCGCGCGCGCGCGCCCTAAGCACAGTGGCCGGGAAGCAGCGCGCGCTGCCAGCAGAGCGGGAGGAGGACGTCGGGCACGGAGCAGGGAGGTGAGGGGAACAGCGTCCCTGCCTAGCAGAGGGCAGGGACGCCGGCGCTACAGTACCCCCCCCTTTAGGCCCCCCCTTTTTTAGGCCAGACAGAAATTTAGCAAGGATAAGAGGGGCATGGATGTTCTCCCGGGGCTCCCACGTTCTCTCCTCAGGACCAAACCCCTTCCAATCTACTAGAAAAAAGGTCTTTCCTCTTACCCTTTTGGTGGCAAGAATGTTCTCTACCTCAAACTCGTCCTCAGCAGAAACCGGAGCAGGAGGCGTACCTGTAGACTTGGAAAAAGAGCTAAGTACCACAGGTTTGAGGAGAGATACATGGAAGGAGTTAGGGATCCGTAAGTTGGCCGGGAGTTTCAATTTATAGGCCACCGGGTTGATCTGACTGATGACCTCCAGGGGGCCGATGAACCGAGGCCCTAACTTGTAAGAAGGTATCTTGAGTCGGACATATTTAGATGAGAGCCAGACTTTATCTCCGGGACGAAATTGTGGAGGATCCAGGCGTTTTTTGTCAGCGTGTCTTTTCATCCGTTCTGACGACTGAAGGAGAGCGGATCAGGTACTCTCCCAAATGGAGGAAAGTTTGCCAACGAGAGATTCCGCAGCCGGGTTGTCCACAGAGGTGGAGATAGGAAAAGGAATCCGAGGATGCTGACCGAAGACTACAAAAAATGGGGATTTGGAGGAGGATTCGCTCTCGTGATTGTTATAAGAGAACTCGGCCCATGGTAGGAGATCCACCCAGTCTGAATGATGGGCATTAACGAAGTGCCGGAGGTAACTGGTCAGGTTCTGATTGATCCGCTCCACTTGACCATTGGACTGTGGGTGGTAAGCGGAAGAGAAGTCCAGGGTGACGTCTAGCAGTTTACAAGTGGCTCTCCAGAAGCGTGAGGTGAACTGTACCCCACGATCCGACACGATGTGGAGGGGCAGGCCATGAAGACGGAAGATGTGACGAATAAAGTCTTTAGCTAGCTCGGGTGCAGACGGGAGGCTGGCAGGGGAACGAAATGAGCCATCTTGGAGAAGCGGTCAGCGACCACCCAAATGACCGTACAACCGGCAGAGACTGGGAGGTCTGTTATAAAGTCCATTGCTATATGCTGCCAGGGGGCAGCAGGTACTGGGAGCGGAAGGAGGCGACCGGCTGGCAGATGTCTCGGAACCTTGTTGCGGGCGCAGGACACACAGGCAGAAACAAAGTCTATTACGTCCTTGTGCAGGGTAGGCCACCAGTAGTGCCGGGTAATAAGCTGGAGGGTCTTTTTCTGACCGGCATGGCCAGCCAGTTTAGACGAGTGACCCCAGTGAAGGATCTTCTCCCGATCAGGTACTGATACGAACGTCTTTCCGGGAGGGAGACGATTTAGACTCACGGGAGCCACCTGCATTACTCTGGCAGGATCGATGATGTGTTTCGGATCTTCCTCGAGATCAGACACCAGAAAGGATCGAGACAAGGCGTCCGCCTTGACGTTTTTGTCAGCCGGGCGAAAATGAAGAACAAAATCAAAGCGAGCAAAAAACAAGGACCACCGGGCTTGGCGCGGGTTAAGTCTCTGGGCATGCTGGAGATAAGCCAAGTTCTTGTGGTCAGTGTAAATTATTACCGGGTGAAGAGCCCCCTCGAGCAGGTAACGCCACTCCTCCAATGCCAGTTTGATGGCCAATAACTCTCGGTCTCCTATGGAATAATTGCGCTCTGAGGAGGAGAAGAGTTTAGAGAAGAAGCCGCAAGTTACCATCCTCCCGGAAGATGATTTTTGAGTAATTACCGCTCCGGCTCCAGAGGAGGAGGCGTCAACTTCCAGGAAGAACTGCTTGTTGCCGTCCGGGCGATGCAGCACCGGGGCGGAAGAGAAGGCCTGTTTTAAGGAAAGAAAGGCCTCCTCTGCTTCGGGCGGCCACTCTTTGGGATTAGTACCCTTACGGGTGAGCGCGGAAATTGGGGCAGTCCGGGAAGAGAAGTGTGGTATGAAGAGGCGGTAGTAGTTGGCGAAGCCCAGGAACCGCTGAATGGCCTTCAACCCCTCCGGTCGAGGCCATTTCTCGATGGCAGACAGTTTCTCTGGATCCATTCGTAGGCCGGTCTGAGAAATAATGTAGCCCAAAAACGGAAGCGAGGTCTGCTCAAAGAGGCACTTCTCGTATTTAGCGAAGAGGTGATTCTGCCTGAGCCTGAGCAGGACCTGACGAACGTCCCTCCGGTGAGTCTGGAGATCCGGAGAGAAGACCAAGATGTCGTCCAGGTACACCACTACGCAGGAGTAGAGAAGGTCCCGGAAGATGTCATTGACCAACTCTTGAAAGACGGCAGGAGCGTTACAGAGACCAAAGAGCATTACCAGATATTCATAGTGGCCGTCCCGGGTGTTGAATGCCGTCTTCCATTCATCCCCCTGACGGATACGAACCAGGTTGTACGCCCCACGGAGGTCCAGTTTGGTGAAGATTCTAGCCCCTCTCAGACGATCAAATAACTCCGGAATGAGCGGAAGGGGGTACTTATTCTTCACCGTGATTTGGTTAAGGCCTCTATAGTCTATACAGGGACGGAGAGAGCCGTCCTTCTTTTTTACGAAGAAGAAGCCTGCTCCCGCCGGAGAGGTAGATTTCCGGATGAATCCCCTGGCCAGATTCTCCTCAATATATTCGGACATCGACCGGGTCTCAGCAGCGGATAATGGATAAATACGCCCACGGGGAGGAGTAGTACCGGGTAACAGGTCGATAGGGCAGTCGTATGGTCTATGAGGGGGTAGTGTCTCTGCTTCCTTTTTATTAAAGACATCAGCATAAGACCAATAAGGAATGAGAAGTCCAGGTAGATTAGCTGGGGTAGGAGAAGGACGGACGGGATGGACGGGAACCAGACAGGTCTTATGGCAGTCCTGTCCCCAGCGAAGGACTTCTCCGGTCTGCCAGTCAAGCACGGGTGCATGTCTCTGGAGCCAAGGTAGACCTAGCAAGAGGGCGTGAGAGAGTCCAGGCAGAACATGAAAGGAGATACTCTCAGAATGCAGCATTCCCACCTGTAGAGTAATGGATTCGGTGGTGAGTTGGATGGGGCGTGGTAAGAGACCCCCATCCACGGCAGCAACAGACAAGGGTACAGCCAGAGGTTTGGTGGGGATGCGGTATTTCTCTACCAGGGACTGTGAAATAAGATTCCCGGCTGCTCCAGAGTCCAGTTGGGCTAGTTCGAAATAACGGTTCTCCCCGCAGACGATTGAAACTGACAGCAGCAGAGATGGAGAGGATTTATTCTTGTCTAGGTCGACCTCTCTGAGCGAACCTAGACACAGGCGTTTCCCGACCTCTCTGGGCAGGCACGGATCCGGTGCTCCTTACTGCCACAGTAGAAGCAGCTCCCCTCGGCACGGCGTAAGTCCTGACGGGTTTTGACCATCTTGGTCTGGTCGACCTGCATAGACTCAGGAGAGTGTACCTGGGGAGAGACGGAGGGAGTGACGGGTTTCTGAAAGGTAGGAGCTAGACGTGGAAACCTCCTCTCACGGGTGACCTCTTTGGCACGCTCCTGGAACCGTAGGTCAATCCGGGTGGCAAGAGTTATTAGGTCATCGAGAGTGGTAGGAATGTCCCGACCGGCAAGTTCATCTTTAATACGGCCGGACAGACCCTCCCAGAAGACGGATACCAGAGCGTCGTTATCCCAGGCCAGCTCCGAGGCAAGGGTACGGAACTGTATGGCATATTGGCCCACGGTGAGACTTCCCTGACGGAGGCGTAGCAGAGATGATGCGGATGAGGTCTTCCGTCCGGGTTCGTCGAAGACTTTCCGGAAAGCCGTGAGGAAGGCAGGCAAGTCGGACACCAGGGGGTCTCCTCTCTCCCATAGAGGATTTAGCCAGGCTAGGGCCTCCCCGATGAGATGGGACATGATGAAGGCAATTTTGGCCCGGTCGGAGTTAAACTGGTGGGACAATAGTTCAAAGTGCAGGGTGCACTGATTTATGAAGCCCCGAGCCTGGGCGGAGTCGCCTCCGAAGCGAGGAGGTGCAGAAAGCCGGGGTCCGGGGTAGGATACCATGGTATTGGTGGGCAGCGGAGCTGCCGGGTTGCGAGTCATGGCACTGGCGGTGGTTGCTGGTGGAGCAGTCAGAGTATCCAGGTGAGAATTGACATTCCGCAGGTGACCCAGGATGGACTCCTGTTGGGACCTCTGACGGGACAGTTCATGACAGAGGTCCGAGAGCGAGGGAGCTTGGGTGCCACCGGGTTCCATGGCCCGAGCAAACTGTAACGGGTCTGGGAGGCGGAACCTCTGAGCTACTATACAAGGGGGCGGTCCTTGTAAGGGAGCGGGTGGCGACCAGGCAGGCAGTCACAGCAGGTGACCGGGACAGTCTCTGGGTGTACGGGCAGGAGGTCACGGCAAGTGACCGGGACAGTCTCTGGATGAACGGGCTGGAGGTCACGGCAAGTGACCGGGGCAGTCTCTGGGTGAACGGGCTGGAGGTCACGGCAAGTGACCGGGGCAGTCTCTGGGTGAACGGGCTGGAGGTCACGGCAAGTGACCGGGGCAGTCTCTAGGTAAAGGGTAGGTACGACCTGTGATGGCTGAACCTCCAGGTAGGCTAGCAAGGCAGATGGAGGATGTGTGCTCCCAGGTGAGCAAGCGAGAGTCTCTGGAATAGCAGGTGGTCACAGCACGTGACAGCGAAGCCTCCAGGTAGGCAAGCAGGCAGGTAGCGGAGAAGCGCTCCCAGGTGAGCGGGCAAGAGTCTCTGGAATAGCTGGTGGTCACAGCACGTGACGGTGGAGCCTCCGGGCAGGCAAGCAGGCAGGTAGCGGAGAAGCGCTCCCAGGTGAGCGGGCAAGAGTCTCTGGAATAGCTGGTGGTCACAGCACGTGACGGCGGAGCCTCCGGGCAGGCAAGCAGGCAGGTAGCGGAGAAGCGCTCCCAGGTGAGCGGGCAAGAGTCTCTGGAATAGCTGGTGGTCACAGCATGTGACGGCAGAGCCTCCGGGCAGGCAAGCAGGCAGGTAGCGGAGGAGCGCTCCCAGGTGAGCGGGCAAGCTGGTCCATAGACAGACTGACAGGAGTTGTAAGGCAGACCGTCGGACCTCAGGCTAGCAAGCAGGTAGCAGGAATAACAGGCAGGAAACAGACAGCAAACTGGCAGGACTCTGGCAGGAATCAGGCAGGTAACTGGCAGGTAACTGGCAATGGGACCTGAGGGCTGAAGCAGAGTAGAACAGTGCAAGAACATTGCTCGGGCACCTCCATTTTGGAGGAGGTGCCTTATATATGGTGAAGTCCTCCGGCCATTGGCCGGGGACTCCTTAGGACGGCGCGCGCGGCCCCTTTAAGAGGAAGGGAGAGCGCGCGCGCGCCCTAAGCACAGTGGCCGGGAAGGAGAGCGCGCGCTGCCAGCAGAGCGGGAGGAGGACGCCGGGCACGGAGCAGGGAGGTGAGGGGAACAGCGTCCCTGCCTAGCAGAGGGCAGGGACGCCGGCGCTACATACTGCGACCTCCACCACTCTTCCAAGGGGCATTGATACTGTCTTTTTATTCCATTGTGACCTCCACGTCTCTTCCAAGGGGCTTAAAGACCGTCTTGTTAAGCTACTGCAACCTCCACCACTCTTCCAAGGGGCATTAAAACCGTCTTGTTAAGCTACTGTGACCTCCACGTCTCTTCCAAGGGGCATTAACACCGTCTTGTTAAACCACTCTGAAATCCACGTGTTTTCCAATGGGCATTAAAACCGTCTTGTTAAGATACTGCGACCTCTACCAATCTTCCAAGGGGCATTGATATTGTCTTTTTATTCCACTGTGACCTCCACGTCTCTTCCAAGGGGCTTTAAAACCATCTTGTTAAGTTACTGCGACCTCCACCACTCTTTCAAGGGGCATTAAAACCATCTTGTTAAGGTACTGTGACCTCCATGTCTCTTCCAAAGGCCATTAAAACCATCTTGTTTAAACACTCTGAACTCCACGTCTCTTCCAAGGGGCATTAAAACTGTCTTGTTAAACTACTGCGACCTCCACCACTCTTCCAAGGGGCATTAAAATCGTCTTGTTAAGCTACTGCGACATCCACCACTCTTCCAAGGGGCATTGATATTGTCTTGTCATTCCACTGTGACCTCCACGTCTTTTCCAAGGGGCTTTGAAACCATATTGTTAAGCTACTGCGACCTCCACCACTCTTCCAAGGGGCATTAAAATCGTCTTGTTAAGCTACTGCGACATCCACCACTCTTCCAAGGGGCATTGATATTGTCTTTTCATTCCACTGTGACCTCCACGTCTTTTCCAAGGGGCTTTAAAACCATATTGTTAAGCTACTGCGACCTCCACCACTCTTCCAAGGGCCATTAAAACCGTCTTGTTAAACCACTCTGAACTACACGTCTCTTCAAAGTGGCATTAAAACCGTCTTTTAAGCTACTGCGTCCTCCACCACTCATCCAAGGGGCAATAATATTGTCTTTTTATTTCACTGTGACCTCCACTTCTCTTCCAAAGGGGTTTAAAACAGTCTTGTTAAACCACTCTGAACTCCACGTCTTTTCCAAGGGGTATTAAAACCATCTTGTTAAGCTACTGCAACTTCCACCACTCTTCCAAGGGGCATTAAAACCGTCTTGTTAAGCTACTGCGACTTCCACCACTCTTCCAAGGGGCATGAAAACCATCTTGTTAAGCTACTGCGACCTCCAACACTCTTCCAAGCGGTATTAAAACCGTCTTGTTAAGCTACTGCGACCTTCACTGCTCTTCCAAGGGGCATTGATATTGTCTTTTTATTCCACTGTGACTTCCACGTATCTTCCAAGGGGCTTTAAAACCATCTTGTTAATCTACTACGACCTCAACCACTCTTCCAAGGGGCATTAAAAACGTCTTGTTAAGCTACTGTGACCTCCACGTCTCTTCCATGGGGCATTAAAACCGTCATGTTAAACCACTCTGAACTCCACGTCTCTTCCAAGGAGCAATAAAACCATCTTGTTAAGCTACTGCGACCTCCACCACTCTTCCAAGGGGCTTTAAAACCGTATTTTTAAGCTACTGCGACCTCCACCACTCTTCTAAGGGGCATTAGAACCGTCTTGCTAAGGTACTGTGACCTCCACGTCTCTTCCAAGGGGCATTAAAACCGTCTTATTAAACCACTCTGAACTCCACGTCTCTTCCAAGGGGCATTAAAACTGTCTACTTAAGCTACTGCGACCTCCACCACTCTTCCTAGGGGCATTAAAACCGTCTTTTTAAGCTACTGTGACCTCCACCACTCTTCAAAGGGGCATTAAAACCGTCTTGTTAAGCTACTGTGACCTCCACCACTCTTCCAAGGGGCATTGATATTGTCTTTTTATTCCACTGTGACCTCCACGTCTCTTCCAAGGAGCTTTAAAACCATCTTGTTAAGCTACTGTGACCTCCACCACTCTTCCAAGGGGCATTAAAACCGTCTTGTTAAACCACTCTGAACTCGACAGCTCTTCCAAAGGGCATTGAAATGTTGTTTGTAATTAACTCTAACCTCCACGACTCTTCCAACGGGCATTGCATTTCCTCCTAATTTTAGTCAGGTTTTGCTTTTCAATGCATAGACGAACACTAAGGAAGACCCACTCCACAATAATGGGTAGAAGGTTTTTAGTATGCTGTAATCCACGTCTGTATCAAGGGGAATTGTAGCTCCTCATAATTTTTGGAAAGCCTTACATTCACTGCTTAGGTCAACAGTGTTCAGGAGACCAAGTTGCTATAAATGGAAAAAACGGTTTAGTTAAGCCCGCCATGTCACTTCCAAGGGGCATTGGAGTGCCTCGAAATTTTTGGTAGGCATTGCACTCACTGTATGCCCTATAGCTGTGTAGCTGAACCGCTCGTTTTGGTACAGAAACATATATCCTACAAGACATGTGTGGCTGACTGGCCTGATATTGATTTGAATGGTCCCTGTTCCTCCTGCTCTTTCTCCTTTGCTACCACCTCATCCATTATTCATCACCCGAAGCTTTGTTTTAACGGGAGTCATAGAACTGGGATAGTAGCAGGAAAACATCCAGCAATCCTCGGAGGAGGTAGGATATGCGCCAAAACGCTGACCACCTCAGGCCTAGCCGCTGCTACATACATGCGCTTGCATTCTAAGGAACAGAAAGCTAAGGAGATGGATGGCCTCATGTTCATGAATAATTTACTCGTTGTGTAGGAGGCCGACCACTGCTGCTGTATACCTTCTGAACTTTGACCCAGGACCCGCAATCCTGGAGGACATGTTGCATCCCAGTGTCCAACTGTGTCCCGGCTTCCACAATATTAACCCAGTGTGACGGCGTCAGTCAGATGGACCCCTGGCCACATTCACTTGTCCACGTGTTTGTGGTTAGGCTGTCCTTCAAATAGGGGCGGCTGGGGTCCGTTTATGGACACCCGGCTGTCCCCAGGCGGCTGGGGACCGTGTGTGGGCACCCGGCCGCGGGGCAGCTGGGGACCGAGTATGGACACCCAGCCGCCCCCTGGCAGCTGGGGACCAAGCATGGACACCTGGCCGCCGGGCCTCTGGGGACTGAGTATGGATACCAAGCCGCCGACGCAGCCATGACGTGGTGGCCAGATTCCGCCTCCACATGCCTAAAAGGCCCAATTTCAAGTGCAAGCAAGCAAACAGTATGGTATTGCAGCCTGGAGGTGGGTGGGTGGCAGGCTGCATACTTGCACTTGCATTGCAAGGAATGGGGGTGGTACAACTGAATACTGCCCTGGGACAAGGACTTGCAAGTCTGATGCGGCAAGAATCACTTCTGATGGGCACACTTTTAGGCAGTGACCTGTGTGTCAGAGATGCTTCCAGGGGTCTTCCCCATGCTGTTCCCATGTCTTTTCAGCACGGTATGCATGTGTCACACAGCACATGGCCAGATAAGGTGGTAAAATCTTAAAATTCAATTTCCCGGTGAATGCATTTGTCACGGTTGAAAGCAATACAAAAGTGCAAAATTGCATAAAAAATGCTACTTGTGAACATAGCCCAAGGTGTGGAGGAGTATTTTTGTTTTTGGTTATTTATTTTACCTTATACACAAGTATTTACCCTGGAAAGGATGTTCCTTAACATATTTCACAGGAAAGCACTTTCAGTTTCGTTTTTGAACGTTTTATTGTGAGCCCGTAAAAGTGGCTTAATACCTCTGACCACGTTGTTGACAGCAGTGACCTGGGGGTCAGAAATGCTTCCTGGGGCGATCCCCATGCTGTCCCCATGTCATTTGAGCACTGTCACTATCAGGGGTGGATTAAAAGTAGCAAGGGCCCCGGGCACTTTAGAAGGCGTGGCCCCCCCCCCACACACACACACACCTGATGTATCACATGTCATATGATCCCCTGTGATAGTTCACGTGAAATTAATTTGGCACAATATTAATAATAATAATTTTTTTTAGGCTGTGTGCCCACTATGCGTTTTTTAAGCGTTTCCGCAGTGGCAATTCCGCTGCAGAAACGCTTAAAAACGCTTGGTAGAATGTCTGCCTTGTTCCCCAATGATAATCCGCATGTGCTGTGCACATGCTGTGGAAATTTCCGCTGCGGATTATCATTGCGGAAAAATCTGCAGCACTACCAATAATTTTGCGGAAGCGTGGCGCTTTCGCCGCCATTGACTTGCATTGGAACACATGGAATTGGCATCACTGCAACTGTACATGCAGAATCCATGCATTTCAATGTGCGGATGGTACCCGGGTTTGGAGAAGAGGAGACTCTCCTCCGGACCCGGGTACCATAGAACCTGTAAAAAAAGAATAAAATAAAAAATAAATATTATATTTACCTTCTGATGGCCCCCGGTGTCTTTATCCGATGCGTCCTGGCTTGCCGGCAGCTCGCGATGGTCTGAAAAGGACCTGCCGTGACGTCATTTAGTCATGTGGCGGGTCACGCGACCGCTGACGTCGGCAGGCTATCATAAGGTAATTATATATTTATTTTTTACCATTCTTTTACGGTCACACTATATAAATCCATGCCGGTTGCATGGATTTATATAGTGTGACCAAATTGTCAAGCACTTTCCAAGTGATGCTAAAATCGCTTGGAAAGCGCTTGTCAACACGCATGTAAAGAACGCTTCCCATCAGCAAGTCCCTGGCAGGAAAAACGCATGTACAATCCGTATGTTTTTTCTGCCAGGGAGATGCAAAAACGCTCAAAAAAAATCCGGAGCATTTCTGCATCGTGGGCACATAGCCATCTATACACAGCGGAAGGCCGCACGGCGCCACCTATACACAGCGGGAGGCTGCACGGCACGATCTATACACAGCGGGAGGCCGCACGGCTCCATCTATACACAGCGGGAGGCCGCACGGCTCCATCTATACACAGCGGGAGGCCGCACGGCGCCATCTAGACACAGCGGGAGGCCGCACGGCGCCACCTATATACAGCGGGAGGCCGCACGGCGCCACCCATACACAGCGGGAGGCCGCACGGCACCACCTATACACAGCGGGAGGCCGCACGGCGCCATCTATACACAGCAGGGGCCGCACGGTGCCATCTATACACAGTGGGAGGCCGCACGATGCCATCTATACACAGCAGGGGGCCGCACGATACCATCTATACACAGCAGGGACCGCACGGTGCCATCTATACACAGCAGGAGGCTGCAGGATGCCATCTATACACAGCTGGAGGCCGCACGGCGCCATCTATACACAGCGAGAGGCCGTATGGCGCCATCTATGCACAGCGAGAGGCCGCACGGCGCCATCTATACACAGCGGGAGGCCGCACGGCGCCCCCCCCAGAGACAGCAGGAGGCCGCACGGCGCCATCTATACTTAGCAGGAGGCCGCACGCAGTCACGCACACACACAAACATATACAGACATATACATACATACATACATAAACACATTTGAAACACAAAAATACATATAAACAGACATCACACAATGATATCTGCCTACACACACACACACACACACTCACCATCCCCCGGCTCGGCTCCAGTCCTCCTGGCTCCTGCTCCTCTCCAGTGGTAAGTAGCAGTGCAGGCCGGGTGCGCACTGCGTGACTTCACAGCTAGGAGACACAGGCGCGCACAGGGCCCTGTCTCCTAGCAGTGACGCGGCCGGGCCAGCACAGTGAAGTTAACCGCTGCAGTGCTGGCCCGGCCGAAGAAGAAGCAGCGGCCGTGCGCCGCTGCTGGGGGAGCGGTCCGGGGGCACCTCCCCGCCACTGTCTGCCGGTATGTGCCACGGCGCCGCACATATAATGAGGATAATCTGGCCATAGACACCCCGGAGCCCCGGGCCCCCTGGAGGTTCGGGGCCCCGGGTGGTAGCCCAGATCGTCCTTATTATAATCTGCCTATGGTCACTATCATTTTGGGCACTTTTTAGGCTTTCTACAGACTGCCGGGGGTGCCGTTGCAAAAATGCTCGGGTCTCCCATAGGCTAACATTGGGCTCGTTGCTCGGGTCGAGCACCAGAGTATCACGGTGAGCTCGGCCCGAGCTTCGAGCACCCGAGCATTTTAGTGCTCGCTCAACACTATTTAAATGTGATAGACTAATTCTGAACATAACTGCATCTCTAATAATAAGATGGTGTTCACACTTATGATACCATATTATTTTAGTGTTGTTATTTTTATATTTCACATCAAAATTATTTCACTTTCTCAATTTATTTATACTGACAACCAAGTTGGAAAAACTTCTGAAATTATTCTTTTTGGTGTGATCTTTTTACCTGACAAAAAACTAGCATTTTAACAAGAGAATGTAGACTTTTTATATCCTCTGTAGTTAAATAAAAGAGAGATTATTGTTATTTCTTTTTCATTTTGTCACCTCTGTATTGATGATTTAATTTTGCTTGCATTTTTTCTAATTAGATTCAGAATTAAACTTGTGGTATTATATTACTACTTGTGAAGTGAATTTTACATTGAGCTATAATGCAACAAAGACATTCATTTGGAAACAATATTGCTTGAAGTTATAGTTTGCAGTAAGATTGCAATTTAAATGTAGAAATATAAAAGAAAAGACAAATATAAAAGTAAAGATAATTGATTTTAAACATATTTAGATAAACCTTTTATTTTACAATATTATACGTAATTTATAAAATTGCCCAGATAGCCAGCTGATAAAAAATGGGAACTAAAGGAAAAAACT
The DNA here is from genome assembly GCF_046119375.1 of Phyllobates terribilis. Classification (NCBI taxonomy): domain Eukaryota; kingdom Metazoa; phylum Chordata; class Amphibia; order Anura; family Dendrobatidae; genus Phyllobates; species Phyllobates terribilis. The sequence goes on from NW_027362771.1 coordinate 301,759,616, forward strand.
TAGATTATTTTATAAGTGTGGTTTATCACATCTCTGGGAAGCGGAGTTCAATTTCCCTAGCCACACACAGGCCTGATTACTGCCACACCTATTCTCAATCAAGAAATCACTTAAATAGGACCTTGCCGACCAAAGTGAAGTAGACAAACAGATCCATAAAACCTAGACATCAAGCTGCGATCCAAAGAAATTCAGGAACAATTGAGAAACAAATTAGTTTAGATCTATCAGTCTGGAAAAGATTATAAAGCCATTTCTAAAGCTTTGGGACTCCAGCGAACCACACTGAGAGCCATTATCCATAAATGGCAAAAACATGGAACATTGGTGAACCTTCCCAGGAGTGGCTGGCAAACCAAAATTACCCCAAGAGCACAGCAATGAGCCATGCAAGAGGTCACAAAAGAACCCACAACAGCATCCAAAGAACTGTTCGTGACTTTAAGCTGAAGCGCACTTGGGTTATGCAGCAGGACAATGATCCAAAACACACAAGCAAGTCCACTTCTGAATGACTTTAGAAAAACAAAATTAAGACTTTGGCATGGCCTAGTCAAAGTCCTGACGTTAATCTGACTGACATGCTGTGGCATGACGTTAAAAAGGCGGTTCATGCTTGGAAACCCTCCAATGTGACTGAATTACAATAATTTTACAAAGATGAGTGGACCAAAATTCCTTCAGAGTGTTGTAAAAGAGTCATTGGCAGTTATCGCAAAGGCTTGATTTGCAGTTGTAGCTGCTAAGGGGGACCCAAACAGTTATAATGTGTAGGGTGCAATCACTTTTTCACACAAGGCCCTGTAGGTTTGGAAAAATGGAAACATTACAAATTAACTTTTGTCTGTGCAAAGTTTTAGGTACAACAATTGACAGGTAGATCTGGTTCAAATGAATAAATGGTTTAAGTACAACATTTACTGTATACATTTTCAACAACTTGCCTTTATATACACTACTCAACATTGAACAAAATATCTCAATTTATTTAGTATACAGTATTAGTGCCATATGCAGAAATACATGCACTTACACACCTTGATATGCTATAAATGAGGTTGATAGTTGTCTGAGAAATGTTCTATTACACTAAATTTTCTTGGCACACAAACCATAAAGATCCACAGGTCAAGAAGCTACGCAGACTGCTCACAGCAGCACAAGCAAAATGTTTCCTGGCAATGTCATGTGTGCAAGTGTGCCTAGGAGAATTGATGTTTTGATGCTGCTATTAAAGCAAAGGGTGGTCATACCAAATATTGATTTGATTTAGATTTCTATTTTGTTTATTCACTTTGCATTTTGTTACTTGATAAAAATAAACTATTAAACTATTAACATGTAGTTTTTAAAGAATTCTTACTTTGCCGCACTTTTTCCATAGCTGCTGAAAGTTTTTGCACTGCATTGTATCTAAGTATATACTGTATACTGTACATAGAGTACTGTGTAAAAGTTTATATGTAATGTATATTCCAATTCCAATATACAAATTCGAACACTAATTCATTGCTGGTTCATGATCCCAATTTATAGCCACTGTTTTCGCATATTAACACAGGTTTTGTCATTGAAATAAAGTTGAACTTACTCATGTTGGAAATTAGCAAATAAAAAGTAAATGTTTATTAAAATCAAATCTGTTTCATCATTCAGAAATGTATTAGGCAAACTTCTTTAGCCATTATCGCTATTGCTGCTATTGTAGAATGTGACAAATGTAATTAAAAAGTTTTCAAATGCGGTTTATACAAAAGAGAAGGTATAGCCTTTGAGTCTTTTTTGAAGTTGTGACCCAAAAGCTCAGTAAATTCAAATCCTCTCTAAATGTTATAGGTTGTGATAACATGAGCAAAAAAAAATAATGCATAAAACTCCTGTGGTCACTGAAAGATAATATACAGTCTTGCACATCGTTATTGGCACCCATGAAGTTAACCCCTTTCCGACCTTGTCAGTAATAGTATGTACAGTAGCTGTGCCCTGGGACTTATGGACCAGCTACGTACTATTACGCGCGCTGCGATCGCGCCCGCACACAAGCAGTGCGGGGCGATCGCCGCCGGGTGTCAGCTGATTGTTACAGCTGAAACCCGGTGCTATGTGCAGGGAGCGGTCCTGCAATGCTCCCGGCACATTAACCCCCGCAATGCTGCTATTGAAGTCGATTGCAGCATTGCTGTGGCAAGGGGAGGTGATCGCTATACTCACCTCTCCTGCCGGTGTCCTGTGATGTCTGCGTCAACATCTGGATGTTGCCATGAAGACCCGATGTCGTCATGACAACATCCAGGTCACCAGGAGGCAGGACATTAGTTTGGTCATGTGAAGTGCATGACGAAAGTAATGTCTCCCTGTGTGCAGCGCTGAAAAGCTGCATGGCATAGGGAGCTGCTGCTCTCTATGCCATGCAGCCGATCAGGCTGCAAAAAGTGAAAGTCCCATAGTGGGACAATGAGTAAGAGTAAAAAAAAAAAAGTAGAAAAGTGAAAAAAAATTTTTTAAAAGAAAATATTAAAAAAAATGAAAAAAAAACCTCAAAAAATAAAAATGTATTGAACCCATAATATTTATATATTATGAAAAAAAAATAAACCAATAAAAGTACACATATTTGGTATCGCCGCGTCCGGAACAAACTGACCTATAAAACTGTCCCAATAGTTAACCCCTTTAGTGAACACGGTAAAAACTAAAACTAAAAAACGAAGCAAAAAACAATGCTTTATCATCATACAGCCAAACAAAAAATGGAACAACACGCGATCAAAAAGACGAATGTAAATAAAAATGGTACCGCTGGAAATATCATCTTGTCCTGCAAAAAACAAGCCGCCACATAGCTCCATTATCCGAAAAATAAAAAAGTTATAGCTCTCAGAATAAAGCGATACAAAAAATTATTTTTTCTAGAAAACAGTTTTTATTGTGTAAAAGCGCGAAAACATAAAAAAAACTATATAAATGTGGTAACGCGGTAAACGTACTGACTAGTGTTGAGCGAGCATTCTCTACACTGCTCGGTACTCGCCCGAGCATCTCACTGCTCGGGATGTTCGGCGAGCACCGAGCATTTTCGGGTTACTCGGGCGGGAGCTCTGGTCTCCGCCATGCACATTTGGCGCTCTTTACAGAGCCAATGAACATGCAGGGAATGCCAGTCAGTCACTGTAATGTCGCAAACATGTTGGTTGTGGGCATTATAGTGATTTGCTGGCCACACAGCATCACCTAGAGTATTTAAAACCGGGCGCCGCCATTTTGGACACAGTTGCTCCGGATCAGACAGTGTAGGGAGAGTGCTGCTGAGCTAGGGAGAGATTTATACTGCGAAATAGGTAGTGTAGGGTCTCTAAAGCCTGCAAAATCAAATAAACATTCCTTCTGAGGACTAATATCCATCCCAGATATCAGGCAGGCAGGCTGTATAGGAGACGCAGTGGTTATACCAACAAACACTGCATTACAGTCCTGTGTGCTGCTTGTCAAATTGCTAGACTTAGCACCAGGTCTCAGGGGCCAGGAAAAATCCTTTTTTTTTCATCTAAATCCACCTTTTTGCATAAAAAAAAAAGCAGTTTCAGTGTCTCGCTGACTGTTCAGACACAAATATATCTGTTTAAAAGATTCTGGTGTAGGCCAGAGAAATAGAACTGTGTTTTTCCTCTTCCATGGTACAAATCTCCTTTTTATTACCCTTTTGCCATTGAGAGAGCGAGTGTAAGCTATTTTACTTCTTTTGCAATGGGCAAGGAGCGTTGCAAGGGGAGTGGAACTGGACTTGCTGGTGATGGTGCGTGCAAAGGACGGGGCCGTGGCCAAGGTGAATTACTAGGAAAGCACACAACAATACCACTACTGCGAACTGATCTCAGTGTGAACATGTTATTAATTGGATAGCAGATAATACTTCCAGTCACCTGGGCACCACCACCTCTGGTCTGTCTTCCACACGGTCAAGTGTTAGTAGCCATGAGTCTGGACCACATACTCCTCCTCAACCTGATGCTCCTTCCTCCCATCATGCCGAGTGTCATCAGACAGCAACTGATCCCACAATTTGACACTCTGAAGAGCTATTCACTGGTCCATTTCCATATTTGGGCCCCTCGCCTGCTCCGCTTGAAGTGGTGGAAGACGAGATCCCATTTAGCGATGGCCAAATATTTGAACTGCCACGGCCACAGGAAGGCGACGCTGGCAATTTGTCACAAGAGGTAGACGATGACGAGACACATATGCCACGAAGTGAGGAGGAGGACCGTGGTGCGGAAGTGGAAGAGGAGGAGGTGGTGGATGATCTAGTAACTGATCCAACGTGGCAGGAGGACACGCAGAGCGAGGCCAGCAGCACACAGGGCGAGGGGGCAGAGTACCCCAACAGGCAGGTAGAAGCAGTGTGGTGGCCACAGACAGAAGGCGGTCAACCGCTTCCCGTAACACCAACACGAGAGACGTTGCCAGTACAACCGGTAGGTCATCCAGAGTCTGGAATTTTTTTAAAGACTATGCTGATAACCCCAAAAAGTCCATTTGTACCACCTGCCAGGTCAACATCAGCAGTGGTGACAAAACTACCAGCCCGACCACCACCAGCATGATCAGGCACATGTCAGCAAAGCACCCGACTTTGTTGGGCGAACCCCAGGGTCCACGACCAGTGTCAGTGCGTGTCACCACTGCTTCTTCCGCTGTTGTGCATGTAAGAGAACCCCCTGTTGTGCGTGCAAGGCAATCCCCTGTCCATATTGCATTCAAAGATGTCCCTTCCTCTCAGTCTTCACTTGTTATGGCAGTTTCTCAAGAAACAGCATCAATGTCCACGTCCACGTCCCACCGCAGTGTTAAATTGTCCATATCCCAGACCTTTGAACAAAAGCGCAAATTCGCAGCCAACACCCCACTGGCCACAGTCCTAAATTCACACATTTCACGACTGCTTGCGTTGGAAATGCTGCCTTTTAGGCTGGTGGAGATGGAATCCTTCCGCAACCTTATGGCGGTGGCCGTCCCTCGGTACTCGGTCCCCAGCCGACACTATTTTACCAGGTGTGCCATCCCCGCACTACACAAGCACGTGTCCAAAAACGTCGCCTGTGCCCTCAACAACGCAGTTACTGGGAGAGTCCACCTGACAACGGACACGTGGACAAGTGCTTGTGGCCAGGGACGGTACATCTCCCTGACGGCACACTGGGTAAACATAGTGGAAGCCGGGACCCAGTCGGACCATGGGACCGAACACATCCTCCCCACACCGAGGATTGCGGGCCCTATGTCAGTCAGAGTTGCCCACACAGTGTACAGCTCCTGCGCGTCATCCTCCTCCTCCTCCTTATGTTCAGCCTCCATCTCAGATATCACCACATCAGTTACAAGCTGGAAGCACTGCAGTACTGCCTCAGCCAAGCGGCAACAGGCTGTGCTGAAGCTCATAAGCTTAGGTGATAAACCTCACACTGCTTGTGAGTTGTGGACAGCTGTGAAAGAGCAGGCAGATCTGTGACTGAGACCGCTGAACCTACATCCAGGCATGGTCGTGTGTGACAATGGCCGTAACCTGATGGCGGCTCAGAGGCGAGGCAAGATCACACACGTACCATGCCTGGCTCATGTGCTTAACCTCGTGGTTCCGCGGTTTCTTAAATCGTACCCCGAGTTGCCACATGTGCTCGTCAAAGTACGCCGCCTGTCACCTCATTTTCAGAAGTCGGCTACAGCTTCCGCCGCCCTTGCTGTGTTGCAGCAGCGTTTGCAGCTTCCGTTACACCGACTGGTGTGTGATGTCCCCACACATTGGAACTCTACCCTCCACATGTTGCAAAGGATTTGTGAGCAGAAGAGAGCAGTTGTGGAGTACCAGCTGCAAGAAGGCCGTCGATATTCAGGTCAGACTCCACACATAAGACCTCAGAAGTGGACCTGGATGTCTGACATATGTACCATCCTGACAAACTTTGAGGAGTCCACCAAGATGGTGAGTGGCGATGACGCCATCATTAGCGTCAGCATCCCGATTGACTGTCTTTTGCAACGCTCTCTGCAGAGAATTAAAGAGGAGGCATTGCAGCCAGAGTATGATGAGAAGGATCAAGAAACCGTAGCGGGCTAATACACACAGCCCAGCCTCATCGCATCCCAACGTGCATTGGGGGACAATGAGGAAGAGGAGGAGGATGAAGAACAGGAGCTGGTATCATACGCTGTAGAAGGTAGTACCTGTACAACTGTCATACCGTCGGTTCAGCGAGGGTGGCCTGAGGACAGGGGGGAGGCGGAGGAGTAGGAGGAGGAGGAGAGCATGGTCAGTCGTCGTCTTGGTGAGGACACAGAAGTCTTGCCCATTACCAGTCTGGCACGCATGGCTGACTTTATGTTATGCTGCCATAACCGTAACCCTCGAGTTGTCAAAATGGTGGGTGACAGTCATTACTGGTGGGTGACACTTTTAGACCCCCGCTACAAGGAGAACTTTCACTCTTCTTCCTGAGGTGGAGAGGTCTATAAAAATGGGGCAGTACCAGAAGGTCCTTGCTGTAGAACTGTTAAAAAAATTCCCATCTGAACACGCTAGCGGCAGAGGTCACAGTTCGTTGCCCAACCAAGGCGTGCAGGCGAGAGAGATGCAACTCCAATCCATCAGAGGCAGGGGAACACTGTCAATGTTCTGGGACAGTTTTCTGAGACCCGCCCAGCTTACAGGCCCTGAGGCGTGGGGTACTCTCACAAAGAGTGGAAAGTTTCAAAAGATGGTGAGGGAGTACCTTGCCGACCGTACCAGCGTCCTCCGTGATTCCTCTGTGCTTTTAATTATTGGGTATCCATGCTGGACACTTGGAATTAACTCGCTCTGTATGCCTTGGAGGTCCAGGCCTGCCCTGCCGCTAGCGTGTTATCGGAGCGTGTTTTTAGTGCCACTGGGGGAATTATAACTGATAAGCGCACTTGCCTGTCAACTGACAATGCTGACAAGCTGACCCTTATCAAAATGAACAAGGGCTGGATTGGGCCAGACTTCTCATCACCACCAAATGACAGCAGAGTAACATAAAGTCAAATCCACTGTGTTATTTCGGTAGGTGTATTCCCATGCACCGCTTCACACCCACACATGGGTATACGCTTCCTCATTTCGGTTGTTTTTTGCTCTTCTCCTTATCCTCAGCCTCCACCACCACTATACCACCAGGGTGACTGTGGTCCATGTTGCCAGCATTGCAAGTTCCTCCGTCCTAATTTTTGGCAGCTTTTGCTTGGAAGGCATAGGCAAAGACTATGGGAGACCCACTCCCCAATAATGGGAATAATGTTTTTAATATGCTGTACTGTATGGCTCTTGTAAGGGGTATTGCAAGTTCCTCCGTCCTAATTTTTGGCAGCTTTTGCTTGGAAGGCATAGGCAAAGACTATGGGAGACCCACTCCCCAATAATGGGAATAATGTTTTTAATATGCTGTACTGCATGGCTCTAATAAGGGGCATTGCAAGTTCCTCTGTCCTAATTTTTGGCAGCTTTTGCTTGGAAGGCATAGGCAATGACTTTGGGAGACCCACTCCCCAATAATGGGAATAATGTTTTTAATATGCTGTACTGCATGGCTCTTGTAAGGGGCATTAAAACCACCTTGTTAAACCACTCTGAACTCCACGTCTCTTCCAAGGGGCATTAAAACCGTCTTGTTAAGCTACTGTGACCTCCACGTCTCTTCCAAGGGTCATTGATATTGTCTTTTTATTTCACTGGGACCTCCACCACTCTTCCAAGGGGCATAAATATTGTCTTTTTATTCCACTGGGACCTCCACCACTCTTCCAAGAGGCATTAAAACCATCTTAATAAACCACTCTGAACTCCAGGTCTCTTCCAAGGGGCATTAAAACCGTCTTTTTAAGCTACTGTGACCTCCACGTCTCTTCCAAGGGGCATTAAAACCGTCTTGTTAAACCACTCTGAACTCCACGTCTCTACCAAGGGGCATTAAAACAGTCTTGTTAAACCATTCTGAACTCCACGTCTCTTCCAAGGGACATTTAAACTGTCTTGTTAAGCTACTGTGACCTCCACGTCTCTCCCAAGGGTCATTGATATTGTCTTTTTATTCCACTGGGTCCTCCACAACTCTTCCAAGGGGCATTGATATTCTCTTTTTATTCCACTGTGACCTCCACAACTCTTCCAAGGGGCATTGATATTGTCTTTTTATTCCACGGCGTCCTCCACCACTCTGCCAATGGGCATTGATATTGTCTTTTTATTCCACTGGGACCTCCCTGTCTCTTCCAAGGGGCATTAAAACCGTCTTGTTAAACCACTCTGAACTCCACTTCTCTTCCAAGGGGCATTAAAACCGTCTTGTTAAGCTACTGTAACCTCCACGTCTCTTCCAAGGGGCATTAAAACCGTCATATTAAACCACTCTGAACTCAACGTCTCTTCCAAGGGGCATTAAAACTGTCTTGTTAAGCTACTGTGACCTTCACGTCTCTTCCAAGGGGCATTAAAACCGTCTTGTTAAACCATTCTGAACTCCATGTCTCTTCCAAGGGGCATTAAAACCGTCTTGTTATACCACTCTGAACTCCACGTCTCCCCAAGGGGCATTAAAACCGTCTTGTTAAAAAACTCTGAACTCCAAGACTCTTCCAAGGGGCATTAAAACCATCTTGTTAAGCTACTGTGACCTCCATATCTCTTCTAAGGGGCATTAAAACCGTCTTGTTAAACCACTCTGAACTCCACGTCTCTTGTGAGGGGCATTAAAACCGTCTTGTTAAGCTACTGTGACCTCCAAGTCTCTTCCAAGGGGCATTAAAACCGTCTTGTTAAACCACTCTGAACTCCACGTCTTTTCTGAGGGGCATTAAAACCATCTTGTTAAGCTACTGTGACCTCCACGTCTATTCCAAGGGGCATTAAAACAGTCTTGTTATACCACTCTGAACTCCACGTCTCTTCCAAAGGGCAATAAAACCATCTTGTTAAGCTACTGTGACCTCCACGTCTCTTCCAAGGGGCATTAAAACCGTCTTGTTAAACCACTCTGAACTTCACGTCTCTTCCAAGGGGCATTAAAACCATCTTGTTAAGCTACTGTGACCGCCACGTCTCTTCCATGGGGCATTAAAACAGTCTTGTTAGACCACTCTGAACTCAACAGCTCTTCCAAGGGGCATTGAAATGTTGTTTTTAATTACCTCTAACCTCCATGACTCTTCCAACGGGCATTGCATTTCCTCCTAATTTTAGTCAGCTTTTGCTTTTCAATGCATAGGCGAACACTAAGGGAGACCCACTCCCCAATTATGGGTAGAAGGTTTTTAGTACACTGTAATCCACGTCTGTTTCAAGGGGCATTGCAGTTCCTCATAATCTTTGGAAAACCTTCCATTCATTGCTGAGGCCAACAGTGTATAGGAGACCCAGTTGCTATAAATGGAAAAAACGGTTTAGTTAAGGCCCTCTGACCTCCATGTCACTTCCAAGGGGCATTGGAGTGCCTCGAAATTTTTGGTAGGCATTGCACTCACTCTATGCCCTATAACTGTGTAGCCGAACCGCTCCTTTTGGTACAGAAACATATCCTACAAGACATGTGTGGTTGACTGGCCTGATATTGATGTGAATGGTCCCTGTTCCTCCTGCTCTTTCTCCTTTGCCACCACCTCATCCATCATTCATCACCTGAAGCTTTGTTTTAACGGGAGTCATAGAACTGGGATAGTAGCAGGAAAACATCTAGCAATCCTCGGAGGAGGTAGGATATGCGCCAAAACGCTGACCATCTCAGGCCTAGCCGCTACTACATACATGTGCTTGCATTCCAAGGAACAGAAAGCTAAGGAGATGGATGGCCTCATGATCATGAATAATTTACTCGTTGTGTAGGAGGCCGACCAGTGCTGCTGTCTATCTTCTGAACTTTGTGTTGAAGCCTGATTGACCCAGGACCCGCAATCCTCTATGTCTGGAGGACGTGTTCCATCCCAGTGTCCAACTGTGTCCCGGCTTCCACAATATTAACCCAGTGTGAAGGCGTCCGTGAGATGGACCATCCCTGGCCACATTCACTTGTCCACGTGTTTGTGATTAGACTGTCCTTCCCACTAAATGCACTGGGGAGGGCACAGGTAATGTTTTGGTATGCGCGCTTGTGTATAAGGCGCACCGGGACAAATGGGGGCGGCTGGGGACCGTTTATGGACACCCGGCCGCCCCCTGGCGGCTGGGGACCAAGAGTGGACACCCGGCCGCCAGGTGGCTGGGGACTGAGTATGGATACCAGGCCGCTGACGCAGCCATGACGTGGTGGCCAGATTCCGCCTCCACATGCCTAAAAGGCACAATTTCAAGTGCAAGCAAGCAGTATGGTATTGTAGCCTGGGGGTGGGTGGGTGGCAGGCTGTATACTTGTGCTTGCATTGCAAGGAATAGGGGAGGTACAATTGAACACTGCCCTGGGACAAGGACTTGCACGGTGATAGTTGCAAGTCTGCATCTTCTGATGTGGCAAAGATCACTTCTGATGGACACACTTTTAGGCAGTGACCTGGGTGTCAGAGATGCTTCCAGGGGTCTTCCCCATGCTGTTCCCATGTCTTTTCAGCACTGTATGCATGTGTCACACAGCACATGGCCAGATAAGATTGTAAAATGTTAAAATGACATTTCCCGGTGAATGCATTTGTCACGGTTGAAAGCAATGCAAAAGTGCAAAAACGCATAAAAAATGCTACTTGTGAACATAGCCCAAGGTGTGGAGGAGTATTTTTGTTTTGGTTATTTATTTTACCTTATACACAAGTCTTTACCCTGGAAAGGGAGTTCCTTAACATATTTCACAGGAAAACAGTTTCAGTTTCGTTTTTGAACGTTTTATTGTGAGCCTGTAAAAGTGTCTTAATACCTCTGACCACGTTGTTGACAGCAGTGACCTGGGGGTCAGAAATGCTTCCTGGGGCGATCCCCATGCTGTCCCCTTGTCATTTGAGCAGTGTCACTATCGTTTTGGGCACTTTTTAGGCTTTCTACAGACTGCCGGGGGTGCCGCCGCAAAAATGCTCGGGTCTCCCATAGACTAACATTGGGCTCGTTGCTCGGGTCGAGCACCCGAGTATCATGGTGAACTCAGCCCGAGCTTCGAGCACCCGACCATTTTAGTGCTCGATCAACACTAGTACTGACCCAAAGAATAACTCTGTATCATCAATTTTACCACACGCGGAATGGCATAAAAACACTCCAAAAAAAATAATTCCTGAATTGCTGGTTTTTGTTTATTCTGCCTCCCAAAAATCGGAATAGAAAGCAATCAAAAAATGTCACATGCCCGAAAATGGTACCAATAAAAACGTCAACTTGTCCAGCAAAAAACAAGCTGTCACATGACTCTGTCTGCCAAAAATATAGCTCTCAAAATATGGCGATGCAAAAACTAGTCTTTGCAAAAAAAGCGTCATTTAGTGTGTGACAGCTGTCAATCATAGAAACCCGACATGAATCTGGTATTGCTCTAATCACACTGACCCGAAGAATAAAGTCTTCTAATCACTTATACCACACGAGGAACGGTGTAAAAAAATAAACTCTCGGGTTAGGGTTGTGCTAGGGTTAGGGTTCTATTAGGGTTGGGGTTAGGATTGTATTAGGGTTGGGCTAGGGTTAGGGTTGGGCTAGGGTTAGGGTTGGGTTAGGGTTGGGGTTAGGGTTGGGCTAGGGTTAGGGTTGGACTAGGGTTAGGGTTGGGCTAGGGTTTGGGTTGGGGTTAGGGTTAGGGTTTGGGTTGGGGTTAGGGTTAGGTTGGGGTTGGGGTTAGGGTTGGGTTGGGATTAGGGTTGGACTAGGGTTAGAGTTGGACTAGGGTTAGGGTTGGGGTTGTATTAGGGTTGGGATTTTTTCAAACATAAAGAAAAAAAAAATGATGACAATATGGAGACAATTGTTGAGCGCAAGCGCTCGCTACTTGAGTTGGCATCAGGTGCTCGGGTATGTACTGAGTATCGCGGGTGTTCGAGTGACATGCTCGAGTCTCTGCCCCATATGCTACCAGGACAAAGAAAACGTTGCTGGGATTGCCTGCCATGCACGAGTGATCCCCGCATGTTTTTTTTGGGTGTCTAACAACCGTGAAACATGCGGGGCAGGGACTCGAGCACGTCACTCGAGCACCCATGATACATGGTGCATACCCGAGTACCCGATGCAAACTCGAGTAGCGAGTACTTGCGCTCAAGACTAATGACAACTTATTCAATATGATGACCTAATGTTATCAAATTCATACCTCTGGGTTCAAAATGTACACTATACCCCTTGATAAAATTCTCAGGGAACTTATCTAGATGTATGGTGAGCACATTGAACCCCCAGGTGCTTCACAGAAGTTTAGAACATAAAGCCATGAAAATAAAATAATCAAACTTTTTCAACAAAAATGATCTTTTAGCACCAAATTTTTTAGTTTCACAAGGGTAAGAGGAGAAAATGGAACCTAAAAACTGTTGTGCAATTTCTCCTGAGTACGCCAATACCTCATATGTGGGAAAAATACACTGTTTGGGCGCACGTCAGGGCTCAGAAGGGAAGGAGCACTGTGTGACTTTTTGAACGCAAAATTGGCTGGAATCAAGAGCGGACGTCATGTCGCATTTCGGGAGCCCCTGATGTGCTTAAATAGTGGAAACCCCTCACAATTGACTCAAGGGGTCTAGTTTCCAAAATGGTGTCACTTCCGGGGGGTTTCCACTGTTTAGGCACATCAGGGGCTCTCCAAACGCAACATGGCGTCCGCTAATTATTCAAGTAAATTTTAAATTCAAAAAGTCAAATGGTGATCCTTCCCTTCCGAACCCTGCTGTGCGCCCATGCAGTGGTTTTCCCCCACATATGGGGCATCAGCTTACTCAGGAGAGATTGCACAACAAGTTGAATTGTGCAATTTCTCCTGGTACCCTTACGAAAATGCAAAACTGGGGGCTGAAAAATATTTTTGTGGGAAAAATGTGAAAATTTTATTTTCATGGCTCCATGTTATAAACTTCTGTGGAGCAACTGGGGGTTCAAGGTGCTCACTAGTGTTGCACCACCCCCGTAGTGTTCGAGTTCGGTTCGGTTCGTCGAACACCCGTGTGTTCGCCGAACTGTTCGTCGAACACCTTCGAACACCATTAAAACCAATGGCAGGCAAACAAAAACACATAGAAACACATAGAAAACACCTTCAAAGGTGTCCAAAAGTTGACAAACTGCTCAGAAGACATAACTAACACATGGAAAAGTGACAAGTCCATATAGTCATGCGGAAAGAAAAGAGGTGGAGGAGTAAAAGGAGGGGGAGACACAGATATAGGCATGTCATGCCCTTCTAAAATCCAAAAAGTGAGAAGCCGACACGGCCAGTCCGCTCCTGCCCGTGCCACCTCCGTGTCGCCGGGTTTGTGCCAGAACCGCGGTGAACCCTGACGGCCAGCCCCCCTCTCCCAATACTGGTGCCTGTCCGCTGGTGGGTCGAGCGAGCCCCCCTGTGGTGGAGGCAGCTCTAAGCTTTTTAATTTAAATTGTCTCTCTAATTTGAATGAATACACTTTAAATCCATTTAAAAGGATCTATTGGAGGGCAAGTCTCATGCCAGCAGCCGCGTAATTCCAGCTCCAGTAGCGTCCACTAAAGCTGCTGCAGTTAAAAAGCTTTTATAAGGATCGAGCTCGGCTGTCCACCGCAAGGCATCCTACTGCCAGTCCCAGCCCCTATGCCTTGGGGTGCCTCCTGATGCTCTTCACTGAGTATCCCGGGGTCCCGAAGCATTTCCTTTGAAAAAATGAAGTGTCCAAACTACAGGTGGTGTAGCTTGCTTAACAGCCGGGATAATCCGCTGACTAGCAGACACTAGGCACAAAGTATTTCCTGGGCTAGATGCAGTTAAAAATTTGTAATTAGATACTCTCGTTGGATGCTGAGAAAGCATTCCATTGAGTCTCCTGGCACGCCAAATATTATTCTCTTAAAAAGTTTGGGGTAGGGGTCTAGGGGACCCTTTTATAGCCAAAATCACGGCCCTGTATCGCAATACGTCACCTAGGCTGAAGATAAATGGAACTGTAGCACCCTGAGGGCTCGGTTGCTACAGAGGTATTGCACCTCATCCAGAGGTGTGATATCTCACTCTCAGGTAAGGATGGAGTGTGGATCAGGACCCGACACCTGCATGCATTACACCACACTGCCGTGGGGCAGGGCGACCAATATGCCCCTGAGATGGGCACGACCTTCCCTGTCCCTGGCTGGAGTGGGGGGAGGGAACACTGAGGAAGGGGAACCCTGTAGTGCAGGAGCAGGGAGGAAGCAGTTCCTGGGTGCATTGAGAAGGGAGTATAAAAGGTGGGCACCATCTTAGTTCAGTGCAGAGAAGTCTGAGCAGAAGTGACAGGGAGCAGGGGCTCTGCATGAGCTCTGCTCCGGAGGCGGGCCTAGTAACAGAGGCCCAGGCCTGGATGAGGGAGAAGGAAGGAAGAGGAGCGGAGAAGGCTCCTGGAACAAGGAACGAAGGGATCCCAGGGGTGCGGACGGGCGAGTCGCCACTGCACGCCCGAATCCACCTGCGTGGAGGGGTCAGGCCAAAGGGGGAGACCGGTCCCCGAAACTAGTAGAGGCGGGAAACGACCCTCAGCTAGAAACTGGAGGCTGAGAAATTTTATGTGGCACAGCCCCTCGCTACACCCGCTAGGATGGCACCACATAGGGTCAGGGAAACTGGCGCCAAGTTTACCAAGAGGAGACCAGAGGCAGCCAGACAGAAGTGTTGGTAAGAAAGGCCAGACAAAGGCCACACAAAGGGGGTCCTGTGAAGCGCTCCAAAGTTGTCTGGGAGTTGTCTGAGCCCCTCACCTGGTGAGCACAGTACGACGTGGGCAGCCGTTACCTGCAGACGTGGTCTGGATAATAAGAACTGTGAGTAAAGGCCCTGGACTGCATCACTGACTCCGTGTCATTACTGCTGCTGCACTGCACCATCACCCCCATCCTCCGCATACACCACCCTGAGGCTATACTCCTCCCGTGGGGAGTTATGCTACGCTCTGCTGCACCCACAACACCAGCCTCAGCGGTCTGCCCTGCAGCGGCGGTTCACTCTGACCGCAATCCACGGGTGGCGTAGTCGGACATTTAAACATCAAAACCACATAAATAGTTCCGCCACTGGTTTTACCGCCCTGAGCCACGGAACCGGGTCGCCGCCACGGAGACTACAACCACCAGCATCCACCAAAAAGGGTCCGGCTTCGGGTGTCCCAAGGCCCAGGGGGCGCGTCAGAACATTTTCATCACCTTTCATAATCACCAATGGGACAAGGCAGGGATGTCCTCTCTCCCCTCTCTTATACATCCTAGTGACGTAGCACCTGCTCTCATCAATTCGCCATAACCCCAATATTAGGTGGATTGAGGTGGGAGGCACCGAGTACAAGTGCTCTCTATTTGCTGATGATGTCCTAGTATATATCACTCAATCACATATATCCATCCCTGCTGTTATGGCTGAAATAGATCACTTTGTTACATGGTCAAATTTTAAAATCAATGCAGCGAAGTCTGAGGCCCTCGATGTCTCCCTCCCCAAATCCATACAGGATTCCATCCAGTCCAACTTTTCCTTTGCCTGGCCCTCACAGGGTATCAAATACTTAGGAATTCCTATTCAGAGAGACCTCTCCCATCTATGTTATCTTAATTTTGGGCCCTTTATTGAACAACTCCATACAGACCACGGTTGGCAAGTTAGAACTGTAAGATTCACTACGTGAACCACTGGTGTTTTGTGGAAAAGCACATGTACACTGTGTTCCTAATTATTATGCAAAAAGTGTTTAGGAGTGATAAGGGAAGAATTTTTTTGTTTGTCAGTTAAACTCATTGATGGTGATGTGTGTCAGGGCTCTTTATATCACTGTAAGCAATTGCAGACACCTGTGCTAATTAGTTTGGCAGGTGTGTCCAATGAAAGGCAAGACTACTTAAGAAGGCTGCCCCACATTATTAAGCAGCCTACATTTTCTGCCAAAATGGGAAAGAAAAAGGATGTGTTGGCTGCTGAGAAGCAACAAATTGTGGAGTGTTTAGGTCAAGGCATGACTACAATCAACATTGTGCGAAGATCAGGATGAAGTGTCTTGGCAATCAAGAAGTATGTAGCTGATTCACAGTACACACGTGTGCGTGCTGATAAGGGAAAATTGAGGACTCTTTCCTACAGGCAATTATGTCAGGTTAAAAGAGCAGTGGCAAAAAAGCCTTGTCATAGCAGCAGACAAGTTTTTGAAGCTGCTGGTGCCTCCAATGTCCCCCGAACAACAAGAAGCAGGGTCCTTCAGAGGTTTGCAGCTGTGCATACGCCATCCTGTCGACCTCCTCTATCCACTTCACACAAGCAGAAACGGCTCCAGTGGGCCAAACATTACATGAAGACTGATTTCAAAACTGTTTTGTTCACGGATGAGTGCGGTGCAGCGCTCGATGGTCCAGATGGATGGAGTGGAGGATGGCTGGTTGATGGACACCCCACGCAAACACGGCTACAGCGCCAACAAGGAGGAGATGGAGTAATGTTTTGGGCTGGAATCATGGGGAGAGAGATTGTCGGCCCCTTTAGGGTCCCTGAAGGGGTAAAGATGAACTCCATAATGTATGTGGAGTTTCTCAAACAGCACTTCCTGCCATGGTTCAAGAAGAAGAACCGTGTATTCCACAGCAAGATCATTTTTATGCATGATAATGCACCATCTCATGTTGCACATAACACATCGGCATCTCTGGCTGATATGGGCATAAAAGGGGACAAACTTATGGTGTGACCCCCATGCTCCCCTGACCTCTACCCCATTCAGAACCTCTGGAGCATCATCAAAAGGAGTGTCTATGATGGCGGGAGGCAGTTCACATCTAAGCAACAGCTCTGGGAGGGTATTCTGTCCTCATGCAAAACAATTGAAGCAGAAACCATCCAAAACCGGACAAATTCAATGGACGAGCGAGTTCAGAAGCTCCTTTCGAACAAGGGGTCCTATGTGCAAATGTAACAAAACCTAGAATAAAGTTTTGAGTTGAAAACTGTTTGATTTCAGTTTCTAATGACCTGCTAATGCTTATAATTTCAAAAATGACCATTTTTTTGGTCTTTATTAAAATGAAAAGGTTGATCGAAGAGTGTGGGGGATCTAAGAGTGTGGCAACCCAGTAGTCAGGATTACTTCGAATTCTGACAATCTGAGGGTCATGTTGCAGGTAGTGGAGCAAGAAGGCACTTATGTGTCTTGCGCATCTCGGAGCCCCAAAATTATTTTCCGGGCTAGATGCAGCTAAAAATTATTATTAATTTTAAATCTGGTGGAGCTTAGTATAGATGGCCTAATAGAATCAGTACTGCACACTGCTACAAAGCCCAAATAATTTTCCAGCCAAGATACAGATAAACATGATTAGTAATTTGAAAGCTTAAAATGGTTGGTGAGGTGATTTTAACCAATCATCAAGCTTTTACTCTCCCCAGGATGACACAGGGGAAGAAAAGTCATTTCGGATCCATGATTTGTTCATCTTTATAAACGTGAGTCTGTCTACATTATCAGTGGAGAGCCGCGTGCGCTTATCTGTCAGCACAACACCAGCAGCGCTGAACACACGTTCAGACAGAACGCTGGCTGCGGGGCATGACAAGATCTCCAAGGCGTAAGTGGCTAGCTCCGGCCATTTATCCAAATTGGAAGCCCAAAAAGAGCAAGGGTCCAGTGACACAGTCATGGCTTCAATGTTTACTTGGAGATTCTCCTGTACCATCGTCTCTAGGCGTTGACTATGTGTCAGACTTCGTGTCTCCTGTGGCCTTGCAAAGGATGGGCTAAAAAAGTGGTGAAATGATTCCGCAAAATTGATGTTACCAGCAGATACTGTGTTTCTGTTACGGTTTGAGTGCTGAACACTCGACGGTCCCACGGTTGGCAAGTTGGAACTGTGAGATTCAGTACGTGCACCACTGGTGTTTTGTGGAAAAGCACTTGTAAGATCCTGCAACAGTCTCTGCTGATACTCCTGCATGCGTGCATCCCTTTCTATGGCAGGAATAATTTCTGCAAATTTACTTTTGTACCGGGGATCTAACAGTGTGGCAACCCAGTAGTCAGGATTATTTCTAATTCTCACAATTCGAGGGTCATGTTGCAGGTAGTGCAGCAAAAAGTCACTCATGTGTGTTGCGCATCCAGGAGCACCAAGTCCCTGTTGTGTTGGTGGCGAGGTAACAATCATGCTTCCTTCCTCTGTCCTCTCCCCCCAACCTCACACAACAGAAATGTGATCAAGGTCTCCCTCATCTGATGAGTCTTCCATCAGTTTGTCCTCCACTTCTTCCTGGGCTCCTGCACCTTCCTCACTAGTTTGGCTGCTACCATGCGCCCTGGTAAAACCATCTCCCCCACCCTCACATGCCTGCCGCCTTGGTGCTGCCGACCGTCTGGACCTTGCAGATGTTAGCCCTTCCGCATACAACTCCTCCTCCTCTACTTCCTCCACCTCCTCTTGTGCCACCACCTGACTCCGAATTCTGTTTAACATGTGCTCCAGCATGTAAATCATCGGAATAGTCATGCTGATAATGGCATCGTCAGCACTAAACATCTTCGTCGCCATTTCAAAACTGTGCAGAAGCGTGCATAGGTCCCTGATCTGAGACCACTCCTCCAGCGTGATTTGCCCCACCTCTGGATCTCATTGGCCCAGGCTATACGTCAGAACGTATTGCACCAG
The DNA here is from genome assembly GCF_046119375.1 of Phyllobates terribilis. Lineage (NCBI taxonomy): Eukaryota > Metazoa > Chordata > Amphibia > Anura > Dendrobatidae > Phyllobates > Phyllobates terribilis. Next base: position 301,778,409 of record NW_027362771.1, read on the forward strand.
GGCTTGTCGGTGCTGCCACAGTCGCTGCAACATGTGCAGAGTTGAATTCCACCGGGTAGGCACATCGCATTTTAGCCGGTGAAGTGGCAGGCCCAACGACTTCTGTAGAGATGTAAGTCGCTGAGCTGCGGGATGCGAACGGCGGAAGTGAGCACACAGCGACCGTGCCCTCTGCAGAAGGCCATCTAGTTCAAGATAGTGGGCTAAAAATTGCTGGACAACCAGGTTCAACACGTGAGCCATACAAGGCACGTGTGTGACATTGCCCCGGCGATGGGCCGCACCCAGGTTTGCAGCATTGTCGCACACGGCCTTCCCTGGTTTCAGGTCTAGTGGAGACAACCATTCATGAAATTGGTTCTCCAGAGCTGACCACAACTCCTCAGCTGTGTGACTCACATTTCCCAGACATTTCAAAGTAAAAACCGCCTGATGACATTGAGCCCTACTGCCAGCATAGTAAGGAGGTATGCTGGATCCCTTCTGCGCAGTTAGAAAGCTTGTGGCATGACCAGACAGGCTTTGGGTGCAGGTGGAGGACCGAGAGGAGGTTGACGAGGCAGAAGCAGTGGAGGAACTTTGAGATAAAGAGGATTGACGCACAACTCGTGGGGATGGCAAGACTTGGACAGCAGCCCCTTGTCCTGCTGTCACCATAGTTACCCAGTGCCCAGTCAGCGACATGTAACGCCCCTGTCCATGCCTACTCGTCCAAGTGTCTGTGGTGAATTGCACCCTCTCACACACAGAGTTTCTCAAAGAAGCGGTGATGTTGTGTGCGACATGCTGGTGGAGCGCAGGCACACCTTTCTTTGAGAAGTAGTGCCGACTGGGCATCTGGTACTGGGGCACTGCGACGGACATAAGGTCTCGAAAATCTTCTGTGTCCACCAGGCGGAAAGGCAGCATTTCTGTAGCCAAGAGCTTGCAGATGGTGAAATTCAACCTCTTAGCTTTCTCATGGCTAGGAGGAAATGGTCTTTTACTTGTCCACATCTGAGGGACCGAGGGCTGGCAATTGTGCTTAGACGGGGTTGATAAGGGTGTCCCCGGCAAACTGCCGGTCTGTGAGGAAGATGCAGGCGGACATGTTAGGTTGCCTTGATCCAAAGGTGGTGCTATCGATGTCGGACAGCGCTCAACACCAGCTGGTGTTACCACCTCCAAAGAAAATGATGACCTGCAAATCACGCTGGCTGTTGCGGGTAAAGAGGTGGCAGGTCTGTGCCCCAAAACAGGTGTGACTGCTGTCCCCCCAGTCACAGAGGATTAAGAGGCCGCGGATGCACAAGATATGGCAGACGGTGGTTGGCCCGGCCGGCTAGGCCGCATTGTAGCACAGTGAGCTTCCCACTGCAACTTATGCTTCATGTCCATGGGCCGGTTCATGCATGAAGTACTCAAACTATGTATTTTTTGGCCTCTACTTAGCTTTTGCTGACAAATGTTACAGATAACACGAGTTGGGTCATCTTTATCGATCTGAAAAAATGCCCAGGCTATGCAAGGCTTAGCACCCATGCAACCTGAAGAGCCACCACAACTTGTGGTGAGAGGCAGAGTTGTGTTTGAGGATGCAGTTGTTGACGTGCTTCCAGTACTACGTCTCTGTCCAGGAAGGCAGAACCTGACCTCATCGTCACTAGCATTCTCCTCCACCTCCTCTGCTGACCTCATCTCTTGGCTGACAGTGGGTTGACAGTAAGTGGGATCTCCAACCTCATCATCATCACCCTGTACGTTATCACACCCGTCGTCCTCAGAGCCAACCTGTTCCTGCCCTGACAAAAAACTAAAGTTGTCGCTCCAATCAGGTATTTGAGTCTCATCATCGTCTTCCTCATTGTCTCCACCAACAGGAGTTACAGTTTGGGAATGAGGGTCTACATTATGGTCAGAACCTTCAGCGTCTGGTCCTGGATCCGACTCATAAAGATTCTGGGAATCAGTGCAGATCATTTCCTCGTCTGGATTCACAGAAGCGCTGGAGCCGACCTCTGATTCCCAGGCTATAGTATGAGTAAACTGCTCTGCAGACTCAACCATCTGTTCTACCTCATACTCAGACGGGCAGCTGGAGATTTGGGAGCTGTGAGGAAGCAAGTGCGATTGGGGTGACACCTTTGAGTACTGGAGTATTTGTGATGTAGAAGTTGATGTGGAGGAGAGCCCACTTAAAGGAACACTTGATATCCGTTGAAGCACCTGCTGTTTTTGTGCCTCATCTGGAATTTGTAGCGATTGGCATTGCCGTAAGAAAGGGATCTTATCACATTCTCCGCTAAAAGAAGTAGGCATTTTAGTTTGGCTGGAAGATGGTCTTTCTTCTGCAGATGTTACTGTTGCTTTAACACCTACCCCACGGACACAACCTTTTTTCCCCTTCCCAACACGCCTATTCCCCTTTCCACCAGCAGCAGGCCTTTTTCCACTCATTTTGGTGGTTAACTAATTCACAACTCTGGAGTTGTTTGCACAAAAAAACAATGGATGGGAACCGAGCAGAGCTGAGTGGCCAAACTGTGGTATTAGGCCAAAACTATTGGCTGGGTTAGATGCAGAAAAAAATTATATTCAATTTGCAACCTGATGGAGGTCAGTATAGATGGACTAGTAGAACAAGTCCCACACACTGCTAGAAGGACAAATATTTTTTCAGAGCTAGATGCAGAAAAAAATGATATTCAATTTGCAAATTGATGGAGGTCAGTATAGATGGACTAATAGAACAAGTCCCACACACTGCTAGAAGGCCAAATATTTTTTCAGAGCTAGATGCAGATAAAAATTATTTTTAATTTGCAACCTGATGGAGGTCAGTATAGGTGGACTAATAGAACAAGTCCCACACACTGCTAGAAGCCCAAATATTTTTTCAGAGCTAGATGCAGATAAAAATTATTTTTAATTTGCAACCTGTTGGAGGTCAGTATAGATGGACTAATAGAACAAGTTCCACACACTGCTAGAAGGACAAATATTTTTTCAGAGCTAGATGCAGAAAAAAATTATATTCAATTTGCAACCTGATGGAGGTCAGTATAGATGGACTAATAGAACAAGTCCCACACACTGCTAGAAGGCCAAATATTTTTTCAGAGCTAGATGCAGACAAAAAATTATTTTTAATTTGCAACCTGATGGAGGTCAGTATAGATGGACTAATAGAACAAGTCCCACACCCTGCTAGAAGGCCAAATATTTTTTCAGAGCTAGATGGAGACAAAAAATTATTTTGAATTTGCAACCTGATGGAGGTCAGTATAGATGGACTAGTAGAACAAGTCCCACACACTGCTAGAAGGACAAATATTTTTTCAGAGCTAGATGCAGAAAAAAATTATATTCAATTTGCAACCTTATGGAGGTCAGTATAGATGGACTAATAGAATGATGCTATGCCCAAAAGGTTTTACTTCACTAGGTGCAGTAAAAAAATTGGTATTCTATACACAGGTGGTGTAGCTTGCAACACAGATAGGCTACTCCACTGACTAACACACTCTGCAATAGGCCAAAAAAGATTAGCTTTGCTAGATTCAGCCAAATGCTGTGAAAAAAACTTGCACAGCACTGGCACAGACCTGCCTGGCAAAAACTGATAGGAACTGATGTAACTTAGTCCTGAAAAGGACTGCAATTACAATTAGTCTTTACTCCCACAACCTATCTATTTAAGAGCACAGACCAGCCTGATAAAAGTCGTAGGAAATGCTGTAACCTAGTCCTTAAAAGGACTGCAATCACAACTATTCCCTACTCCCAAGCTATCTGTAGATTTGTGCGAAAATTGGCTTGAAATTAACAAGGTATAGCGCACACAGCAACAGCGGTGCCGTCTAACATGCAGCTGCAGCAGTGAGAAAATGGTGGCGACGGGGAAAATGGCTGGGTCTTATAGGGCAAGGACATGTGACATACACTACCAATGACACATGCCCTTGCTTGTGTGAAAAAAAGCACTTCACTCCGTGTGTGCGCTGCTGATAGGCTGACAGATTGCACCTCCCCACTGTAAATGCGGGAAAGAGAAAAAAAAATGGAGATCTTCATTATTCCTGCAGAGATCCATCCCCTGCCCCTCCCCCCGCCCCGCTGTACACTCAAACTGCGTATTAACATTAATTTTCATCATTACTGAGAAAAAATCCAGTTATGATTTTGGTGCACGAACAGTTATCGAACATAACCTCGAACAGCCGAATTTTTCTCAAATCGTTCGTGTTCGCCGAACGGCTCGAACACCGCCCAAAACATCTCGAATTTGAGATTGGCGAACAGTTCGAGTCGAACAACGCTCCTCTCTAGTGCTCATCACACATCTAGATAAGTTCCCTGAGGGGTCTAGTTTCCAAAATGGTATCACTTATGGGGGGTTTCCACTGGTTAGGCACATCAGGGGCTCTCTACACGCAACATGGCATCCGCTAATTATTCAAGAAAATTTTACATTCAAAAAGTCAAATGGCACTCCTTCCCTCCTGAGCCCTGCCGTACGCCCAAACAGTGTTTTTTCCCCACGTGTGGGGTATCTGCGTGCTCAAGGGAAATTGCACAACACATTTTGGGGTCAATTTTTTCCTGTTACCCCTGCAAAAATAAAAAAATTGGGGTCAAAGGTAACATTTTTGTGAAAAAAGTTAAATGTTCATTTTTTTCTTCCCCATTCCAAAAATTCCTGTGAAGCACGTGAAGGGTTAATAAACTTCTTTAGTGTGGTTTTGAGCACCTTGAGGGGTGCAGTTTTTAGAATGGTGTCACTTTTGGGTATTTTCTGTCATAAAGGCCCCTCAAAGTCACTTCAAATGTGATGTGGTCCCTAAAAAAATGCTTTTGTAAATTTTGTTGGAAAAATGAGAAATCGCTGATCAACTTTTGACCCTTATAGCGCACTAATAAAAAAAATTTTTGCTTTCAAAATTGTGCTGATGTATAGTGGACATGTGGGAAATGGTATTTATTAACTATTCTGTGTTACATATCTGTCTAATTTAACGGAATAAAAATTCAAATTTTGAAAATTGTGACATTTTCAAAATTTTCATCAAATTTCCAATTTTTTGACAAATAAACACAATTGATATCGAAGAAATTTTACCACTATCATAAAGTACAATATGTCATGAAAAAAATTTGTCAGAATCAGGGGGATCCGTTGAAGCGTTTCAGAGTAATTACTTCATAAAGTGACAGTGGTCAGAATTGTAAAAATTGGCCTGCTTATTAACGTGCAAACCACCCTGGGGGGTAAAGGGATTAAAGTACATAATGTGAAATATCTTCTGAAAAAACTTAATCAAGTGAAACAGTTTTATAATATAGAGCACTGGTGCTAAATACAAAAGAGCAAATGATAAATAATAATTTAAAACCAAAAACAATGGGAGGGAAAAATAGAAAAACCTAATGCTTGCTCTGTGATTAATTGTCGGTGCCCATGTGACATGAATTAGCCAATGAATGATGACTTCAGTGTTTTGAAAAGCCACATGGTAAGCCATGTTCCTTTGTCACAATGGTGAAGACAAAGAAGCGGTCTAAGGACATCAGAAGTGCTATTTTTAGCAAACACAAGACTTACAAAGCGTATAAGTCCATCTCTAAAGACCTTGGTATCCCAGTTTCAACAGTGCGCAATGTTATTGACAAGTTTGCCAAGCATGGAACTGTCAAGAACCTCCCTGGATGTGGGGGAAAGAGGAAAATTAACAAGAAATGTGTTCGAAGGTTGGAGCGAATGGTGGAAAAAACACAACGTTAAACATCCAAAGACCTGAATGCCAACCTGGAACAGTCTGGGGTCATGGTTTCAACAAGTACCACATGCCGCACACTAAACCATGCAGAGCTTTATGGGTGAAGGCCAAGGAAGAAACCATTGCTGAAGAAAAGACATAAAAAGGAAGGACTGATCTTTGTCAAAGAGTACCACAAACCACAATACTTAGGGGAAAATGTTCTGTGGACAGATGAAACAAAAATAGAGCTTTTTGGCAATGCAAAGCAACAGTTTTTTTTCAGAAAATTATAAGGAAAGAACACCTTACCAACAGTTAAGCATGGTTGAGGATCCATAAAGCTGTGGGGTTGCTTTGCTGCATCTGGTACTGGAGGCCTTGACCATATCACAGAAATCATGAAATCAGAGAATTATCAAGAGATTTTAGAGTGAAATATCCTACCCAGAGTAAGACAAATTGATTAGAGTCGAAGATCATGCGTTCTCCAGCAAGACAATGACCCAAAGCACACATCCAAAAGTACATAGAAATGGTTTAAATGAAAAAATGGACTGTTTAAAAAGGCCAGCAATGAGCCCTGACCTCAATTCCATTGAAAATCTTTGGGGTGAGCTGAAATCTGCCATTGGAAAAAAGAACCCTGCAAACATTTAAGAGCTTGAACAAATTGTTAAGGAAGAGTGGGAGAAAATTCCAGCTGAGAAGTGCAAGAATCTTATAGAAGGCTACTAGAAATGTTTGGAGGCTGTCAGCAATGCCAAAGGGTGTGCAACCAAGTATTAATTATGGGTGCCTTCTGCACATGCTGTTTTTTCTGTTTCTTCTTTGAAACTGCAACATGAAAGTAGAAAAACAATGTTTTATTGTTGTATTACTTTGGTCCACTAATTAAAAAATCCTGAGGATATAATTTTGGTACATTTCCATTTATTTCTGAAGACATTGTACAGTGTATGAAAAAAATGAAGGGGTGCCAATAAGGATGAGCAGGACTGTAGGGGAGAGAGCACAATGACATGCACTAATATAATAATATTTCTTCATGTTCGTCTGACTAGCTACTCCCTATCATTAACCTTCCATTCCCTACACAGACACAGAACCAGGAAATGAAAACTGATACTGATGAATAAGGGGCTGTGTCCTCGAAACGCTTCCAGTTGTTCCCCTCCTAGGGACATGTTGTAACCTTTAATTTTGGAATAAAAGGATTTATCGCATGTGGCACCGGATTTTACCTTCTTTATATATCCTTGCAAGTGTATGCTGGACACTAATCCGTGAGCCTGGGATTCCTGTGAGTATCAGGTGATATGAGCTAATTATCTTTTTTCAAATAAAATCTGTATTCTTGCTCTAAAACTTTATTGTGTCTATATATATTGCTGGTACAGTTTTGTCATCAAATTTATAAGGGAACATCAAAGAAATGTACTTTAAATTTTTAGACAGTAACAAACTGAAAAAATAAAATAAAAAAACATAACAATGCTGTTGTAATCAAATTATCCCACAATATCTTTTCACCTGTTTTGCCAGTCCCAATTTGTTCCTCATTGTCCCACACCACTTTAGTCTCTTTCCTTGTAAATTATGTGCAATTGTCCAATGTACAATTCAACACATGATCTCTCCTTGCAAGTTATCACCTTCGCATACAGAATATGTAATCACTTAAAAAGCCACTTTCTTAAGCCATAAGTCAAGTCCCTGCTATGTCTTAACCAAACTTATTAGGACAACCCAGGCCATGCATGCACTTTCAGATTAAGGTCAGATAAAAATCTCCCATCAGTGTCTCCACTTCGAGCACTTTCAAGTTACTACACTGTCTTGTAGAGTAACCAAAATTGATTTTGGTAACTGTAGTTCAGAGATTCCTGGAGATCTGACACACCCAACAACTGGAAGGAGCAATGGAAAATGTGATTAACCTGCCCTTTCATGCTTCAAATTTTTCTATACCCAGATAACCCCTTTAATGCTTTGAAAAGTTTTATAAGAGAAACATCCCTCCTTCATTTATAATATAAAACAAAGCAAAGAATATGAAGACATTTGTTTATTCCCCTCATCTTATTTTAGAGTATGTCTAGACAACCTGTACACAACTAATATGAAAGTTTCAGAAAATGTGTAAACTTATTACAGAAACCAACACTCCTAAGCAGCATTAAGCGTTGCAATAGAATCCCTAGTGGTTATTGATCCAGCTAAAGAGTGTTCTCAGAGCATAAATGGATTCACAGGAGTCAATTTCAAGGCCATGTATTATCACATCATGCCCTCTTTTCTTAACGTGTCAGTTACTCAATTCATAATGTTAGAGGAGGCAAAGTTAAATCAGATTTTCTGGTCTCCTCTTCTACAATGACTCCATTCCTATTTGTTTTCAGTGCCTTATGAAACATAGCCGATGCCAAAGAAAGCAAGATTGATGGCTTTTTAGATGCTGGTACAAATGTAATTTGTGAAGGTCTTTGGGAACAATGCCTTCATATTGATCTCTTGCCTACATCCACTCTATTCCATATTAAAGACTAGGTGCGGGATATTCGATAAAGAGGAGATAAAAAAAAAAAGTTGCCAAACAAAGGAAAGCAGTGAAAAGAACTCAGTTTGAAGTTCAGCCAAAGAGTGGGTTTTTTTTTCAACCTAACAAAAGCTGACATTTAGGATCTGGATCCTACAGGTCCTTCCAACTTTACAAGAGAGGAAAATAAAACTTTCCTTATTGATCATGATTAATTTGAGTTAACAAAAGCAGTTGTGAACTACTTGACAAAAAATCAGGCAACAAATGCATGGGATGCATTTTTTAATACGGTCATGAAAGCGAAAAGTAATTTGAGGTTATATATTTTCTCCATTAAAAGGCTATAAGAAATAAATCATAACTCAGGGTTCATAGAAATATATGCATGACAAAAATGCAGTGGTAGTGCACAAAAATAGCCGGTTTTGTATCTAATTAAGCACTATGTTTGTGTGACTGGAGTGATTTGACTTTACGTTATTATATTCTCTGTTTTATAATGTCAGCTTCAAGTGAAAAAAAAAGTCTTGAATCAAACGTAATTAAAACCCATGGCTACATTTGTTCTACTTGTATAGCGCCTTGTAATTGTTTTCAGTAGGAAAGAAAGAAAAAAGTGTCAAAAATATAACTTAAAATATTATGTACACCAATTTTATAATGCAAAGTAATGAAAGAAAAATAAAATAATTTGAATATAATCAAATAAAATTTAGTTTTTTCTAATATATTTTATATTTCTAAATTCCTTAAATGAATTTGCCCTTTTTTTTAGAAAAACAAAAAAGCTGGGCAATGCTTTAAATAAATAAGCTGCTTCAGACTACAACACATGACTGCTGCAGCCAATCATTCACCTCAGCAGTGATATTTAAGGAAAGAAAATGTTTGAGGTGAGTGGCTGAAATGGTCTTGGGATGTAATTGTGGTTGATCAAACTGTTTCAGATTCAACAGATCCGCCAAATTTTTTCAGAACATTTGATTTGAAGTGTATAAATTCTGTACTGAATTGCTTTTGAGCTCTTTAATGTAAACACAGTAAACAGAGCCTTATGAATGTCCAAGTGACCTTAACCTAACCGGCTAGGTGAAAATTGTTGGTAACTAGTGTTAAATAGCAAGCTATTGAATAACACACGGCAGTATTAGACTTGTAAAATAACTAAAATTGTAAAAACAGTCCAAAATTATCTCTTTTTGAGTTAGAAATGCCTGACTTACTGTTGTTCATATAAAAGTGGTGCAAACGGAAGAATACATGGCTTTTTCACACAGGATGCTGCAAAAATAATCCATGTTTGGGGAGTTTCGATAACTTTTTTCTTTACTAAATGAAGAAGTGAAAGCCTTTTCACAAGGCATTCAAAAATTAATCTTTTATTTAAGGAAGAAGAAATAGGTGCTTAGTAGTGATGAGCGAGCACTAAAATGCTTGGGTACTCGTTGTTTGAGTCAAGGCAATTGGAATTCTCGAGTGCTCGGCTGAGTAACGAGCCCAATGTAAGTCTATGGGAAACTGGAGCATTCTTCAGGCGGCTCTACCCGGCGGTCTGCAGAGGGCCTAAAAATTGCCCAAATCGATGGGAACAGTGCTCAAATGACATAGGATCAGCATGGGGAAGACCTCTGGAAGCATTTCTGACTCCCAGGTCACTGCTATCAACAACTTTGTCAAATGAATTATGCCACTTTTACGGACTCACAAGAAAACATACAAAAATGAAACCAAAAAGGATTTTCCGGTGCAATGTGTTTAGGAACATCGTTTAAAGGGTAATGAATTGTATATAAGGCAAAATAAATAAACAAAAATGCTCCTCCACACCTTGGGCTATGTTCACATGTAACGTTTTTGATGCATTTTTGCACTTTTGCATTGCTTTCAACCAAGACAAATGCATTGACTGGGAAATGTAATTTTAACATTTTACAACCTTATCTGGCCATGTGGTGTGTGACACATCATCAGACACATGCATACAGTGCTGAAAAAACATGGGAGCAGCATGGGGAAGACCCTTGGAATCATCTCTAACTCCCAGGTCACTGCCTAAAAGTGTGCCAATCATAAGTGATCCTTGGTGCATGCGAAGATGCCTTCCGCCATGCACTTGACATTGCAGACTTGCAACAATCACCGTCCACGTCCTTGTCCTAGCGCAACGTTCAGTTGACCCTACCCCATTCCTTGGAATTCAAGCGCAAGTATTCAGCCAGCCACCCACCCACAGGCCGCATTAGTAAACGGCCAGATTTCTGGGTACCTGCTTGCACTTGAAATTTGTCCTTTTAGGCTCATGAAGGCAGAAGCTGTCCACAACCTCATGGCGGTGGCCGGGTTTCCATACTCGGTCCCCTGCCGCAACTATTACTCCCAGTGTCGTCTCTGCCTTTCACAAGCGCGGGTCCCACAACATTACTCGTGCACTCCCCAGTGGACTCAAGTGGCAAGGACCGCCTAACCACAAACATGTGGACAGGTGAATGTGGCCAGTGATGGTACATCTCATTAGAACCAAGTCCACAGTAATAAAAGCAGCCATAAAGAGCCATAAAGTGTCCGGGAACCTTCCCACACAATTTTGTTAGCCAGGGCTGCTTCTCGGCAGGGTTGGACGGGCCCACCCGAGAATCCTCAGGTGGGCTCTGGCTTCTCCATCAGGAGAGTTCATGATAGGTGCAAACTTTGCCGCTACTATGGGGCTCTTGAGCTGGGGAGAAAGGTGGGCCCTCAGAATCAAATCCTCTGGTGGGCCCAATGTTTTTCAGTCTAACACTGCTTCTCAGTGAGAGTTGTATTTCACTACAGCCATATTCTATAGCTTGGTGAAAGGACTGGCATAGAGAGAAACCATATCTACTCCGGGTGTCATTTCTCCCAGGAAGTCATCTAATTCAGCTTGTTACATGAGCAATGGCAGCCCGTCCAACATCAGCTTGCACTTGTCTGTGGTGCTTCGACACACAAACATCTTTCTTTGCACCTTTAATTTCATGACTACAGAGTTGGGCAATGGCCTGATCTGCAATGCGGTTTGAGAAATAACATGCATAAGCACATCCAATTCACATTAAAAAAGCAGCCATAGAGTGTCCGGTAACCTTCCACACTTTTCTTAGCCAGGACTGCTTCTCGGCAGGGTTGGACAGGCCCACCAGAGAACAGGAGACTCCTCCAGTGGGCCCTGGCTTCTCCTTCAGAAGAGTTCATAGTGCCGAGGTAAGGCCAAGATGATGATAGAGTCCACCATTTGCTTAGTTTTCTGTTACTTTGAATGCAAGCGCAAGTATGCAGCCAGCCACCCAGCAACCCACAGGCCGCAATAGTAAACTGCCAGATTTCTCTGCAGTTGCTTGCACTTGAAATGTGGTCTTTTAGGCTTGTGGAGGATGAATCTGTCCACAACCTCATGGCAGTGGCCGGGTGTCCATACTCGGGCCCCAGCCGCAGCTATTTCTCCCAGTGTCGACTCCGCCTTTCACAAGCACGGGTCTCACAACATTACCCGTTCCCACCCCAGTGTACTTACTGGAAAGGACCGCCAAACCACAAACATGTGGACAGGTGAATGTGGCCAGGGATGGTACGGAACCAAGTCGACATTAAAAATGCAGCCATGGAGTGTCCGTGAACCTTCCCACACACTTCACTTTTCTTAGCCAGGGCTGCTTCTCTGCAGGGTTGTACGAGCCCACCAGAGAATCCTAAATGTTTTTCAGTCTGACACTGCTTCTCAGGGAGAGTTGTATTTCACCACAGCCATATTCTTTAGCTTGGTGAAAGGACTGTCATAGAGGAAAACCGTATCTAATCCAGGTGTCATTTCTCCCAGGAAGTCCTCTAATGCAGCTTGTTGCATAAGCAATGGCAGCCCGTCCAACATCAGCTTGCACTTGTCGGTGGTGCTTCAACACACAAACATTTTTCTTTTCGCCCTTAATTTCATGACTACAGAAATGGGCAATTGCCTGATCTGCAATGCGGTTTGAGAAATAACATGCATAAGCACGTCCAATCCACATTAAAAAATTCAGCCACCCACCCACAGGCCGCAATAGTAAACTGCCAGATTTCTGTTTACATTTGAAATGTGGCCTTTTAGGCTCATGAAGGAGGAAGCTGTCCACAGCCTCATGGTGGCGGCTGGGGGTCCAAACTCTGTCCCCAGCCGCTGCTATTTCTCCCGGTATCGTGTCTGCCTACTACAAGCGCGGGTCCCTGAATATTACTGCTGGTACTTTTCTGTGGGAATCTGCTTGCCTCCTACCAGCCTGGAATATTTCCAGTAAACTATGGTACGACGCCATGATATTAGCACTGCCCCCAGTACCAGTAACAAAGCCATCCCCAATTTCCTTCTCAGGAATTTTATTTGGCAGACTGAATGGCTGCCCAAAAACATTAGTTTCTCACAAAGGAGCTGAAGATAGCGTGGCTGTAGGTGCAAGTTTCTCCAGCCTGTTAGATATCAGAGGGTGAACGGCAGCACATTGGGTCAGTGGTTAGCACTGAAGCCTTGCAGCGCTGGGATCCTGGGTTAAAGGATAACGTCTGCAAGGATTTTGTATGTTTTCCCCGTGTTTGCGTGGGTTTCCACCTCAGTTAAAAAGCAGCCATAGAGTGTCCGGGAACCTTCCCACACACTTTTCTTAGCCAGGACTGCTTCTCAGCAGGGTTGGATGTTCCCACCAAAGAATCCTCTGGTGGGCCATGGCTTCTCCATCAGGAGAGTTCATGATAGAGCAAACTCTGCAGCTGCTATGGGGCTCTTGAGCAGGGGAGCTCTCAGAATCAAATCCTCTGGTGGACCCAATGTTTTTCAGTTTGAAACTGATTCTCAGTGGGAATTTTATTTCACCACAGACATATTCTTTAGCTTGGTGGTATAGAGGGAAACTGTATCTACTCCAGCTGTCATTTCTCCATCACCAGGTTCCGCCCATTGTCACACACGACCATGCTTGGCTGTATGTTCAGCGGTGAGAGCCACAGATCAGCCTGCTGTGTAACAGCTTTCAGCAACTCTGCAGCGGTCGGCAGTTTGTCACCTAAGCATTAAGCATGTTATCTTCAGCGCAGCCTGTTGCCGCTTGGTCAAGGCAGTGCTGCAGTGCTTTCAGCTTTTGACTGATGTGGTAATTTTGGAGATGGAGGCCGAACTGGAGGAGGAGGTGCAGGAGCTGAACAATGTGATTACATAGAGGTTACATTGGAGAGTATGGCTTTTATACTAAAGAAAGATCCTACTGTGTTTTTATTCATTTATTTATTCATTTTTACGGCATTTTTTAAGACAAATGCATTCACCCAGAAATGTCATTTTAACATTTTACAACCTTATCTGGCTATGTGGTGTGTGACACATCATCAGAAACATCCTGTTTCATTTATGATGGGGGCCTCTGAATATCATAAAGCCTATTTTTATAGGGCCATCAGGCGGCTCTTACTATTCTTAAAGGGCCAGCAGTCGGCCCTGGCTATTGTTAGAGAGCCATCAGCCAGCTATGCTTTGTTGTTCCCATTATTAACGAGTGGGTCTCCTATACTGTTATTACGTATGCAGTGACTGCAATGCCTGCCAAAAATTTGGACGCAACCCAATACCCCTTTGAAGAGACATAGAGGAAGGTCTCAGTAAAAAAAATGTTCCCATTATAAAGGAGCGGGTCTACTATAGTGATAATGCCTATGCTGTGACTGCAAGGGCTGCCAAAATTTGGGAAAAACCCCACTAACAATTTAAAGACACATAGAGCAGGGCCACAGTAACGAGCACAACATGTTCCCATTAGAAAGAAGAGGGTCTGCTATTCAGCTATAGGGTATGCAGTGAGTGCAATGGCAGCCAAAATTTAGGAAAAACCCTACTAACAATTTAAAGACACATAGAGCTGGGCCACAGTAACAACATGTTCCCATTAGAAAGGAGAGGGTCTGCTAAACAGTTAAAGGATATGCAGTGAATGCAACGGCTGCCAAAAATTTGGAGGAAGTCCAATACCCGTTGCAAGAGACGTAGAGGTCGGACGGCCTCCTGAAAACAATGTTCCCATTGTTACGAAGTGGGTCTCCCATACTGTTTGCCTATTCAGTGAAGCAATGGCTGCTAAAAATTGGAAGGAACTCCAATGCCCCTTGCAAGAGACGTACCGATCGGAAGGCCTCCTGCAGAAAATGTTCCCATTATTAGGAAGTGGGTCTTCCATCCTGTTTTTCTATGCAGTGAAGCAACGGCTGCCAATTTGGAAGAACTCCAATGTCACTTGAAAGAGACGTAGATACAGGTGCATCTCACTAAATTAGAATATCATCAAAAAGTTAATTTATTTCATTTTTTCAATACAAAAAGTGAAATGCATATATTATATAAAGTTATTACAAATAGAGTGATCTTACAGCCAATGAAAACACAAAAGTCATTAACTCATTAATTTAGAGGAATTAACAAAAAACACCTACAAAGGCTTCCTACGCGTTTAAAAAGCACCCTTAGTCTGTTCCAGTAGGTTCCACAATCATGGGGAAGACTGCTGACTTGACAGTAATCCAGAAGGCAGTAATTGACACTAAGTTAATGCAAAGTAAATTTTGCATTACATTTGGAAAACAAGGTCCGAGAGTCTGGAGGAAGAGTGGAGAGGCACACAATCCAAGCTGCTTGAGGTCTAGAGCCACCACACACAAACGTATCCAGGACATGGGTGACAAGTGTCGCATTCCTTGTGTCAAGCCACTCATGACCAATAATCAAGGCCAAAAGCGTCTTACCTGGTCCAAGGAGAAAAGACCTGGACTGTTGCTCAGCAGTCCAAGGTGTTGTTTTCAGATGAAAGTAAATTTTGCATTTCATTTGCTCCCAGAGACTGGAGGAAGAGTGGAGAGGCACACAATTCAAGCTGCTTGAGGTCTGGTGTGACGTTTCCACAATCAGTAATGGTTTGGGGAGCCATGTCATCTGCTGGTGTAGATCCACTGTGTTTTATCAAGACCAAAGTCAGCGCAGCCGTCTACCTGTAAATTTTAGAGCACTTCATGCTTCCCTCTGCCGACAAGCTTTTTGGAGATGGAAATTTCATTCTCCAGCAGGACTTGGCACTTGTTCACACTGCTAAAGTACCAATACATGGTTTAAAAACAACAGTACCACTGTGATTGATTGGCCAGCAAACTTGCCTAACCTTAACCCTATAGAGAATATATGGGGTATTGTCAAGAGGAAGAGGAGAGGCACCAGACCCAACAATGCAAATGAGCTGAAGGCTGCTATCAAAGCAACCTGGACTTCCAAAGCACCTCAGCAGTGCCACAGGCTGATCGCCTCCATGCCATGCCGCATTGATGTAGTAATTGATGCAAAAGGAGCCCCGACCAAGTATTAAAAGCATTTACTGAACATACATTTCAGTAGGCCAACATTTTGGATTTTAAAAACATTTTTCAAGCTGTTGTTATAATGTATTCTAATTTACTGAGATAATGACTTTTGTGTTTTCATTGGCTGTAAGCCATAATCATCAACATTAACATAAATAAACACTTGAAATAGATCACACTGTTTGTAATGACTATATAATATATGAGTTTCACTTTTTGTATTGAGGAACTGAAATAAATTAACTTTTTGATGATATTCTAATTTAGTGAGATGCACCTGTATGTTGATATGGTACATATGGTGGTGATATGGTGGTGGAGGATGAGGATGCGGAGAAGGAGGAAAACAAGAGCAAATAAAAAAAATCAGAAAACGTATACCTATGTCTGGGTGTGAAGACAGAGGTGCATGGGAATAGAGTTAGTCCCCCCAAAAAAAGACACTGTATTTGAATTTATGTTACACTGCTATCATTCGGTGGTGTTTTCAGATGGGAATTTTTTTAATTATTCCGCAACAAGAGCCTTCTCGTGCTGCTCCATTTTATTAGGCCTATTCTGCGCAGGAATCAGAGATAGAAAGTTCTCCTTGTAGCGTGGGTCTAGAAGTGTCACCAACCAATAATGACTGTCACCCAAAATTTGGACAACGCGAGGGTCACGGGAAAGGTATCGTAACATAAACCCAGCCATGTGTGCCAGACTGCAAACAGGCAAGACTTCCGTGTCCTCACCAAGAGGAAGACTGACCATGCTCTCCTCCTCATCCTCCTCCTCTTCCTCCTCCTCCCTATCCTCAGGCCATCAACGCTGAACAGACGGTATGAGAGTTGTGCTGGTAGTACCGTCTATAGCGCAGGAAACTAGCTCCTGTTCTTCCTCCTCCTCCTCCTCTTCCTCATTGTCACCCAATTCACATTGGGATGAGATGAGGCTGGGCTGTGTGTAATCACCCTGTATGATTCCTTGCTCCATTTCATCATGCTCCGCCTGTAATGCATTCTCTTTAATTGTGAGCACAGAGCAATTCAGAAGACAGAGAAGCGGGATGTGACAATAATTATGGCATCATCGCCGCTCACCATCTCGGTGGAGTCCTCAAAGTTTTGGAGGATGGTACATATGTCTGACATCCATGGCCACTCCTGAGGTCTTATGTGTGGAGTCTGAACTGAATACCGACAGCCTTGTTGATGCTGGCAGTCAACAACTGTCCTCTTCTGCTCACAAATCCTTCCCAATATCTGCAATGTAGCATTCCAACACGTGGGGACATCTTGTATCAGTCGGTGAGCTGGAAGCTGCAAACGCTGCTGAAGCACGGCAAGGGCGGCTGAAGCTGTAGGTGAGTTTCTAAAATGGGCACATAGGTGGCGTACTTTGACAAGCAGATCCGAAAGATCCAGGTAGGTTTTGATAAACCTCTGAACCACGAGGTTAAGCACATGGGCCAGGCATGGTATGTGTGTGAGCTCGCCTCGCCTCAGAGCCGCCACCAGGTTCCGGCCATTGTCACACACAACCATGCCTGGCTGTAGGTTCAGCGGTGTCAGCCACAGATCTGCCTGCTGTTTCAGAGCTGTCCTTAACTCTTCAGCGTTGTGCGATTTGTCACCTAAGCATATTAGCTTTAGCACAGCCTGTTGGCCGAGACAGAGCTGCAGTGCTTCCAGCTTGTGACTGATGTGGTTATTTCGGAGATGAAGGCTGAAAAGGAGGAGGTGCAGGAGCTGTGGAATGTGGGGGCAACCCTGATTGACCCAGGGCCCGTCAGGAGGACGTGTTCCGTCCCATGGTCCGACTGGGTCATGGTTTCCACTATATTAAGTTAAACACCTAAGCAAAAATTATATGAGGGGTCTAATAAACAACGACAACCATAAGAGAAAAGCCCCCTAAAAAATAACTTTTAATAATTTAATCTAAAAAGGACTTAACAATCCATAAACAAACAACAATGATACTCCTAATGGTAGGACACCAAAGTCAGGTATTACACCAACAGGGAGGGAATACAGATTAATCCTGTCCTTATTTTATCCCTAATTCCTCTCCCTCCCTGACATCGGAGGTTGGCACCCTAATTTGTACTTCATGGCGCCCCTGCTCCATGTCGGTGTCCCTTATGTCCCTACAAAGACCCTTATCTTAATATTAACAAAACCACAATGGTGAGAAAGGGTAGAAAAAAGTGAATGTATAAGTTAAGAAGCCGATAATCCTTATTGAATGATTATAGAAAAACCAAATCTATACAATAGGGTATATACCAGTGCTCAAAGACTTAGGAGCAAATTCTGTCTCAGCATAGCAGGATTATTCAGTTTATAAACACATACTCTGCAATGATTAGAATCATGATGCAGCATGTACATATCATATGTAGTATTAGCTTCCTAGCTATGCACCCAAAAAACTCTGGCGCCAATTCCACCCAAATGAATATTACATATGCAGCACAGTAATGGATCAACACAGATACATAATATTTGTTACTTCACTGTGCACCCAATGAGGCTCTGGCACTGATACCACATAGATAGGCATCACATCTATAACACAATGTTAGGTCACCAGAAATCAGAATGTACCCAACATTTTAAACCTTTTCATACAAATAGAAATGACATTCAATCATAAATATTCATAAGCAAGTGGAGAATGACTCTTATCATTAGTAGTCCCTAGTCCCATAAATATTCATAAGCAATTGGAGAATGACACTTATCATTAGTAGTCCCTAGTCCCAATGCGTTTCCACCAGGGTTCATCAGGGGACCTGAGGAGGATGTAAATCCCTCTCCCCAGATTGCCAGTCAATGCTTCGTATATGGGAATCTTCATATACACCCTCTTCATATAGATAACACAGCCCCCAAAGGTGTTTAATTAACATACCAAACGTCTAGCTGCCATTATGCAGATGTCTCGCGTCCACAACCGGATACAGATCTGTGGAGCGCACATGTAACGCACGTACCCGGAAGTGACGATTCGCTGATGATGCTGATCGGAAATGACTTCACCGGAATGCATCAACAATAATGTTGAGCCACCCCCGTAGTGTTCGAGTTCGGTTCGATTCGTCGAACACCCGTGTGTTCGCCGAACTGTTCGTCGAACACTGTCGAACACCGTTAAAACAAATGGCAGGCAAACAAAAACACATAGAACCACATAGAAAACACCTTCAAAGGTGTCCAAAAGCTGGCAAACTGCTCAGAAGACATAACTAAAACATGGAAAAGTGACAAGTACATATAGTCATGCGAAAAGAAAAGAGGTGGAGGAGTAAAAGGAGGGGGAGAAACAGATATAGGCATGTCATGCCCTTCTAAAACCCAAAAAGTGAGAAGCCGACACGGCCAGTCCGTTCCTGCCCGTGCGACCTCCGTGTCGCCGAGTTTGTGACAGAGCCGCGGTGGACCCTGACGGCCAGCCCCCCTCTCCCAATACTGGTGCCTGTCCGCTGGTGGGTTGAGCGAGCCCCCCTGTGGTGGAGGCAGCTCTAAGCTTTTTAATTTAAATTGTCTCTCTAATTTGAATGAATACACTTTAAATCCTTTTACAAGGATCTATTGGAGGGCAAGTCTCATGCCAGCAGCCGCGTAATTCCATCTCCAGTAGCGTCCACTAAAGCTGCTGTAGTTAAAAAGCTTTTATAAGGCTCGAGCTCGGCGGTCCACCGCAAGGCGTCCTACCGCCAGTCCCAGCTCCTATGCCTTGGGGTGCCTCCTGATGCTCTTCACTGAGTATCCCGGGGTCCCGAAGCATTTCCTTTCAAAAAATTAAGTGTCCAAACTACAGGTGGTGTAGCTTGCTTAACAGCTGGGATAATCCGCTGATGAGCAGACACTACTACTAGGCACAAAGTATTTCCTGGGCTAGATGCAGTTAAAAATTTGTAATTAGATACTCTCGTTGGATGCTGAGAAAGCATTCCAGAGAGTCTCCTGGCATGCCATATATTATTCTCTTAAAAAGCTTGGGGTAGGGGTCTAGGGGACCCTTTTATAGCCAAAATCACGGCCCTGTATCGCAATACGTCTCCTAGGCTGAAGATAAATGGAACTGTAGCACCCCGAGGGCTCGGTTGCTACAGAGGTATTGCACCTCACCCAGAGATGTGATATCTCACTCTCAGGTAAGGATGGAGTGTGGATCAGGACCCCGACACCTGCATGCATTACACGACATTGCCGTGGGGCAGGGCGACCAATATGCCCCTGAGATGGGCACGACAGTCCCTGTCCCTGACTGGAGTGGGGGGAGGGAACACCGAGGAAGGGGAACCCTGTAGTGCAGGAGCAGGGAGGAAGCAGTTCCTGGGTGCATTGAGAAGGGAATATAAAAGGTGGGCACCATCTTGGTTCAATGCAGAGAAGTCTGAGCAGAAGTGACAGGGAGCAGGGGCTCTGCATGAGCTCTGCTTCGGAGGCAGGCCTAGTAACAGAGGCCCAGGCCTGGAAGAGGGAGAAGGAAGGAAGAGGAGCGGAGAAGGCTTCAGGAACGAGGAACGAAGGGATCCCAGGGGTGTGGACTGGCGAGTCGCCACCGCACGCCCGAATCCACCTGCGTGGAGGGGTCAGGCCAAAGGGGGAGACCGGTCCCCGAAACTAGTGGAGGCGGGAAACGACCCTCAGATAGAAACCGGAGGCTGTGACATTTTATGTGGCGCAGCCCCTCGCTACACCCGCTAGGAAGGCACCACATAGGGTCAGGGAAACTGGCGCCAAGTTTACCAAGAGGAGGCCCGAGGCAGCCGGACAGAAGCATTGGTAAGAAAGGCTAGACAAAGGACACACAAAGGGGGTCCTCTGAAGCTCTCCAAAGTTATCTGGGAGTTGTCTGAGCCCCTCACCTGGTGAGCACAGTACGACGTGGGCAGCTGTTACCTGCATAAGTGGTCTGGATAATAAGAACTGTGAGTAAAGGCCCTGGACTGCATCACTGACTCCGTGTCGTTACTGCTGCTTCCCTGCACCATCACCCCCATCCTCCGCATACACTGCCCTGAGGCTATACTCCTCCCATGGGGAGTTATACTATGCTCTGCTGCACCCACAACACCAGCCTCAGCGGTCTGCCCTGCAGCGGCGGTTCACTCTGACCGGAATCCAAGGGTGGCGTAGTCGGACATTTAAACATCAAAACCACATAAATAGTTCCGCCACTGGTTTGACCGCCCTGAGCCACAGAACCGGGTCACCGTCACGAAGACTACAACCACCAGCATCCACCAAAAAGGGTCCGGCTTCGGGTGTCCCAAGGCCCAGGGGGCGCGTCAGAACATTTTCATCACCTTTCATAATCACCAATGGGACAAGGCAGGGATGTCCTCTGTCCCTTCTCTTATACATCCTAGTGATGGAGCACCTGCTCTCATCAATTCGCCATAACCCCAATATTAGGTGGATTGAGGTGGGAGTCACCGAGTACAAGTGCTCTCTATTTGCTGATGATGTCCTAGTATATATCACTCAATCACATACATCCACCCCTGCTGTTATGGCTGAAATAGATCACTTTGTTACATGGTCAAATTTTAAAATCAATGCAGCGAAGTCTGAGGCCCTCAATGGCTCCCTCCCCAAATTCATACAGGATTCCATCCAGTCCATCTTTCCCTTTGCCTGGCCCTCACGGGGTGTCAAATACTTAGGAATTACTATTCATAGAGACCTCTCCCGTCTATGTTATCTTAATTTTGGGCCCTTTATTGAACAACTCCATACAGACCATGGTTGGCAAATTAGAACTGTAAGATTCACTACGTGAACCATTGTTGTTTTGTGGAAAAGCACATGTACACTGTGTTCCAAATTATTATGCAAAAAGTGTTTAGGAGTGATAAGGGAAGAATTTTTTTGTTTGTGAGTTAAAATCATTGATGGTCATGGGGGATTCCCTGTTAAGAGGAACAGAGGCCGCTATCTGCAGACCAGACATAACCTCAAGAGAAATGTGCTGTCTTCCAGGAGCAAAAATTAAAGATGTGTCTGACAGGATATCAAGACTCTTCAGACCTACAGATCACTACCCATTCCTGCTAATACATGTGGGGACAAATGACACCGCAAGAAAGGACCTGGAAACCATCTGCAGTGACTTTGAAGACTTAGGCAAGAAAGTGAAAGAATTGGGAGCGCAGGTGGTCTTCTCATCCATCCTCCAAGTGGATGGCCATGGAACAATGAGGTGGAATAAGATTCTACAGGTGAACAACTGGCTACGTCGATGGTGCCGTCAACAAGGATTTGGATTTCTGGATCACGGAATGAATTACCTATACGATGGACTACTTGCTAGAGATGGGGTGCACCTTACGAAGACTGGAAAACATGTATTTGGAAGTCGCCTTGCTACACTCATCAGAAGAGCTTTAAACTAGAACAATGTGGGAAGGGAAGCAAAAGGCCAGAAAAAGCCATACAGCTGACAAATACTATTGAGATCTCTGCTACTGGAAGTGGAAAAGAAGAACAAAGACAAAAAAATCTAAATAATAAAAATATGGGAGGAAGAGAAACCAATCACAAACTAAAATGTTTTTATACAAATGCACAAAGCATGGGCAACAAACAAGGAGAATTGGAACTACTAATGCAGGAAAAGGAATATGATGTCATTGGAATCACTGAAACTTGGTGGGACGATACACATGATTGGAATAAAAGGCTAAAAGGATACAACTTATTTGCAAGAAACAGACTTGATAAACGAGGAGGAGGTGTTGCATTGTATGTTAGAAAAGCGTATATCTGCACAGAGATTGAAGCTTCAGAGACTGGGAGTTCTGTGGAAACTGTTTGGGTAAGAATACAAGGAGAGAACAACGGAAAGGACACCATTGTAGGCATTTACTACAGGCCACCTGGGCAAGCTGAAGATATGGATGAACTCTTTATGTATCAAATGACCAAGTTCTCCAAAAAATATGACGTAGTGGTCATGGGAGATTTCAACTATCCAGACATTTGTTGGGAATCTCTCTCAAGTAAAACTAACAGGTCAAGCAAATTCTTATCCTCTCTTGCTGACAACTTTATCTTCCAAAAGGTAGGGGAGAAAACAAGGGGATCTGCTACTTTGGATCTAATTCTTATAAACAGGGAGGAAATGGTTGAGGAGGTAAAGGTGGCTGGGACCCTAGGAGGCAGCGATCATGCTATTATAGAATTTTGGATAACTAGAGGAGGAAGACATGTGAAGACTCAAACTTCAAGGTTAGATTTTAGAAAGGCAGATTTTAAGAGACTCAGAGAGAGAATAGGAGGGATCCAATGGCTGGATGTCCTTAAGGACAAAAATGTCCAGGAAGGATGGGAAATTTTTAAAAATGAGATTCTCATAGCACAATCGTTAACAATCCCGAAAAGTAGGAAGAATGGGAAGCATTTAAGGAAACCAGGATGGATGAACACAGAACTTAAACACATGCTAAAAAGAAAGAAAGAAATGTTTATTAAATGGAAAGAGGGAGGCATATCTAAAGAAGATTATAATGCAGTCTGCAGATCCTGCAGGGCACGTATCAGGTTAGCTAAAGCTGACAATGAATTAAGGCTTGCAAGAGATGTCAAAAGCAATAAAAAAGGATTTTGGGGGTATGTCAAAAGTAAAAGAAAAGTCAAAGATGCTATAGGATTTTTACAGGATGAAAATGGAGAAATGGTAAGAGAGGATGTTGAGAAGGCCGAACTTTTTAATTCCTATTTTGCATCTGTTTTCTCTCAGAAAGAAAATGTAACATCAACTGATCTTCACTGTCCTTTTAAAGGAATAGAGGAATCCAAGTTATCAGTAAACAGAAAGATTGTGAGGGAATATTTAGCTAACATAAATGAGTTCAAGTCTCCAGGTCCAGATGAATTACACCCCAGAGTACTGAAGGAGATTGTAGAAGAAATTTTAGAACCACTCTCCATAATCTTTGAAAATTCTTGGAGAACAGGAGAAGTCCCAGAAGACTGGAGAAGAGCAAATGTTGTTCCTATCTTCAAAAAGGGGAAGAAGGTGGACCCAGGGAACTATAGGCCGGTGAGTCTGACTTCTATACCAGGAAAGATCTTTGAACAAATTATTAAACAACATGTATGTAAGTACATGGATAAGAATGAAGTGATTAACCAGAGTCAGCATGGGTTTGTAACTAACAAGTCATGTCAGACTAACTTAATTTCCTTCTATGACAGAATCACTGACTGGGTGGATCAGGGAAATGCTGTAGATATAGTATATCTTGACTTCAGCAAAGCATTTGACAAAGTATCTCACATCATCCTTATTGAAAAAATGACCAAGTATGCAATGGACCAGGCAACTGTTAGGTGGATTCATAACTGGCTTAGTGATCGGACTCAAAGGGTGGTTGTAAATGGCTTCACATCCAGCTGGATGAATGTCTCAAGTGGGGTACCATAGGGCTCCGTCCTGGGACCTGTATTGTTCAACATCTTTATCAATGATTTAGATGAAGGAATTGAGGGTAAACTGATTAAATTTGCTGATGACACAAAGCTAGGAGGGATAGCTAATACTAGAGAAGAGAGAGAGAGGATTCAAAAAGACCTAAATAAACTGGAGCAGTGGGCAGCAACCAACAGAATGGTTTTTAACAGGGAAAAATGCAAAGTACTACATCTGGGCAATAAAAATGAAAAAAGCATATACAGAATGGGAGTAATAGAGCTAAGCAACAGTACATGTGAAAAAGACTTAGGTATACTAATAGATCATAGACTGAACATGAGTCAACAGTGTGATGCAGCAGCAAAAAAGGCAAATACAATTCTGGGATGTATTAACAGAAGCATACAGTCTAGATCACGTGAAGTCATTATCGGTCTTTACTCCTCTTTGGTCAGACCTCATCTGGAATACTGTGTACAGTTTTGGGCACCACATTTTAAAAAAGACATAGACAAACTGGAGCAAGTTCAGAGAAGAGCGACCAGAATGGTGACTGGTCTGCAAACCATGTCCTATGAGGAACGGTTGCAGGATTTGGGAATGTTTAGTTGCAAAAAAGAAGACTGAGAGGAGACTTAATAGCTGTCTACAAATATGTCAAGGGCTGTCACATTGTAGAAGGATCATCTTTATTCTCATTTGCACAAGGAAAGACTAGAAGCAATGGGATGAAACTAAATGGGAGGAGACACAGATTAGATATTAGAAAAATCTTTTTGACAGTTAGGGTGATTAATGAGTGGAACAGGCTGCCACGAGAGGTGGTGAGTTCCCCTTCAATGGACGTCTTCAAACAGAAGCTGGACAGACATCTGTCTGAGATGATCTAGTGAATCGTGCTTTGAGCAGGGGGTTGGACCAGATGACCCAGGAGGTCCCTTCCAACTCTACCATTCTATGATTCTATGATTCTATGATTCTATGTGTCAGGGCTCTTTATATCACTGTAAGCAATTGCAGACACCTGTGCTAATTAGTTTGGCAGGTGTGTCCAATGAAAGGCAAGACTACTTAAGAAGGCTGTCCCACATTATTAAGCAGCCTACATTTTCTGCCAAAATGGGAAAGAAAAAGGATGTGTCGGCTGCTGAGAAGCAACAAATTGTGGAGTGTTTAGGTCAAGGCATGGCTACAATCAACATTGTGCGATGATCAGGATGAAGTGTCTTGGCAATCAAGAAGTATGTAGCTGATTCACAGCACACACGTGTGCGTGCTGATAAGGGAAAATTGAGGACTCTTTCCTATAGGCAATTACGTTAGGTTAAAAGAGCAGCGGCAAAAAAGCCTTGTCATAGCAGCAGACAAGTTTTTGAAGCTGCTGGTGCCTCCAACGTCCCCCGAACAAGAAGATGCAGGGTCCTTCAGAGGTTTGCAGCTGTGAGTAAGTCATCCTGTCGACCTCCTCTATCCACTGCACACAAGCAGAAATGGCTCCAGTGGGCCAAACAATACATGAAGACTGACTTCAAAACTGTTATGTTCACAGATGAGTGCCGTGTAACGCTCGATGGTCCAGATGGATGGAGTGGAGGATGGCTGGTTGATGGACACCCTACGCAAACACGGCTACAGCGCCAACAAGGAGGAGGTGGAGAAATGTTTTGGGCTGGAATCATGGGGAGAGAGATTGTCAGCCCCTTTAGGATCCCTGAAGGGGTAAAGATGAACTCCATAATGTATGTGGAGTTTCTCAAACAGCACTTCCTGCCATGGTTCAAGAAGAACCGTGTATTCCACAGCAAGATCATTTTCATGCATGATAATGCACCGTCTCATGCTGCACATAAAACATCTGCATCTCTGGCTGATATGGGCATAAAAGGGGACAAACTTATGGTGTGACCCCGATGCTCCCCTGACCTCTACCCCATTCAGAACCTCTGGAGCATCATCAAAAGGAGTGTCTATGATGGCGAGAGGCAGTTCACATCTAAGCAACAGCTCTGGGAGGGTATTCTGTCCTCATGCAAAACAATTGAAGCAGAAACCATCCAAAACCTGACAAATTCAATGGACGAGACAGTTCAGAAGCTCCTTTCGTACAAGGGGTCCTATGTGCAAATGTAATATCACCTAGAATAAAGTTTTGAGTTGAAAACTGTTTGATTTCAGTTTCTAATAACCTGCTAATGTTTATAATTTCAAAAATGACCATTTTTTTGTTCTTTATTAAAATTAAAGGGTTGATCGAAGAGTGTGGGGGATCTAAGAGTGTGGCAACCCAGTAGTTAGGATTACTTCGAATTCTGACAATCTGAGGATCATGTTGCAGGTATTGCAGCAAGAAGGCACTCATGTGTCTTGCGCATCTAGGAGCCCCAAAATTATTTTCCAGGCTAGATGCAGCTAAAAATTATTATTAATTTTAAATCTGGTGGAGCTTAGTATAGATGGCCTAATAGAAACAGTACTGCACATTGCTACAAAGCCCAAATTATTTTCCAGCCAAGATACAGATAAACATGATTAGTAATTTAAAATCTGGTGGAGCTTAGTATAGATAGCCTAATAGAATCAGTACTGCACACTGCTACAAAGCTCAAATTATTTTCCAGCCAAGATACAGAAAAACATGATTAGTAATTTTAAATCTGGTGGAGCTTAGTATAGATGGCCTATTATAATCAGTACTGCACACTGCTACAAAGCCCAAATTATTTTCCAGCCAAGATACAGATAAACATGATTAGTAATTTGAAAGCTTAAAATGGTTGATGAGGTGATTTTAACAAATCATCAAGCTTTTACTCTCCCCAGGATGACAAAGGGGTAGAAAAGTCGTTTCGGATCCATGATTTGCTCATCTTTATGAACGTGAGTCTGTCTACATTATCAGTGGAAAGCCGCATGCGCTTATCTGTCAGCACACCACCAGCAGCGCTGAACACACGTTCAGACAGAAGCTGGCTGCAGGGCATGACAAGATCTCCAAGGCGTAAGTGGCGAGCTCCGGCCATTTATCCAAATTGGAAGCCCAAAAAGAGCAAGGGTCCAGTGACACAGTCATGGCTTCAATGTTTACCTGTAGATACTCCTGTACCATCGTCTCTAGGCGTTGACTATGTGTCAGACTTCTTTTCTCCTGTGGCCTTGCAAAGGATGGGCTAAAAAAGTGGTGAAATGATTCCGCAAAATTGATGTTACCAGCAGATACTGTGTTTCTGTTACGATTTGAGTGCTGAACGCTCGACAGTCCCACGGTTGGTAAGTTGGAACTGTGAGATTCACTACGTGCACCACTGTTGTTTTGTGGAAAAGCACATGTAAGATTCTGCAACAGTCTCTGCTGATACTCCTGCATGCGTGCATCCCTTTCTATGGCAGGAATAATTTCTGCAAATTTACTTTTGTACCGGGGATCTAACAGTGTGGCAACCCAGTAGTCAGGATTATTTATAATTCTCACAATTCGAGGGTCATGTTGCAGGTAGTGCAGCAAGAAGGCACTCATGTGTCTTGAGCATCCAGGATCTCCAAGTCCCTGTTGTGTTGGTGGCGAGGTAACAATCATGCTTCCTTCCTCTGTCCTCTCCCCCCAACCTCGCACAACAGAAATGTGATCAAGGTCTCCCTCATCTGATGAGTCTTCCATCAGTTCGTCCTCCACTCCTTCCTTGGCTCCTGCACCTTCCTCACTAGTTTGGCTGCTACCATGCGCCCTGGTAAAACCATCTCCCCCACTCTCACATGCCTGCCGCCTTGGTGCTGCCGACCGTCTGGACCTTGCAGATGTTAACCCTTCCGCATACAACTCCTCATCCTCTACTTCCTCCACCTCCTCTTGTGCCACCACCTGACTCCGAATTCTGTTTAACATGTGCTCCAGCATGTAAATCACCGGAATAGTCATGCTGATAATGGCATCGTCAGCACTAAACATCTTCGTCACCATTTCAAAACTGTGCAGAAGGATGCATAGGTCCCTGATCTGAGACCACTCCTCCAGCGTGATTTGCCCCACCTCTGGATCTCGTTGGCCCAGGCTATACGTCAGAACGTATTGCACCAGGGCTTGTCGGTGCTGCCACAGTCGCTGCAACATGTGCAGAGTTGAATTCCACCGAATAGGCACATCGCATTTTAGCCGGTGAAGTGGCAGGCCCAACGACTTCTGTAGAGATGTAAGTCACTGAGCTGCGGGATGCGAATGGCGGAAGTGAGCACACAGCGACCGTGCCCTCTGCAGAAGGCCATCTAGTCCGGGATAGTGGGCTAAAAATTGATGGACAACCAGGTTCAACACGTGAGCCACACAAGGCACGTGTGTGACATTGCCCCGGCTTAGGGCCGCACCCAGGTTTGCAGCATTGTCGCACACGGCCTTCCCTGGTTTCAGGTCCCGTGGAGACAACCATTCATGAAATTGGTTCTCCAGAGCTGACCACAACTCCTCAGCTGTGTGACTCACATTTCCCAGACATTTCAAAGTAAAAACCGCCTGATGACGTTGAGCCTTGCTGCCAGCATAGTAAGGAGGTGTGCCAGATCCATTCTGCGCAGTTAGAAAGCTTGTGGCATGACCAGACAGGCTTGGGTGCAGGTGGAGGACCGAGAGGAGGTTGAGGAGGCAGAAGCAGTGGAGGAACTTTGAGATAAAGAGGATTGACGCACAACTCGTGGGGACGGCAAGACTTGGACAGCAGCCCCTTGTCCTGCTGTCACCATAGTTACCCAGTGCCCAGTCAGCGACATGTAACGCCCCTGTCCATGCCTACTCGTCCAAGTGTCTGTGGTGAAATGCACCCTGTCACACACAGAGTTTCTCAAAGAAGCGGTGATGTTGTGTGCGACATGCTGGTGGAGCGCAGGCACACCTTTCTTTGAGACGTAGTGCCGACTGGGCATCTGGGACTGGGCACTGCGACAGACTTAAGGTCTCGAAAATCCTCTGTGTCCACCAGGCGGAAAGGAAGCATTTCTGTAGCCAAGAGCTTGCAGATGGTGAAATTCAACCTCTTAGCTTTTTCATGGCTAGAAGGAAATGGTCTTTTACTTGTCCACATCTGAGGGACCGAGGGCTGGCTGTTGTGCTTAGACGGGGTTGAGAAGGGTGTTCCCGGCAATCTGCCGGTCTGTGAGGAAGATGCAGGCGGACAAGTTAGGTTGCCTTGATCCAAAGGTGGTGCTATCGATGTCGGACAGCGCTCAACACCAGCTGGTGTTTCCACCTCCAAAGAAAATGATGACCTGCCAATCACGCTGGCTGTTGCGGGTAAAGAGGTGGCAGGTCTGTGTCCCAAAACAGGTGTGACTGCTGTCCCCCCAGTTACAGAGGATGAAGAGGCCGCAGATGCACAAGATGGGGCAGATGGGGGTTGGCCGCATTGTAGCACAGTGAGCTTCCCACTGCAACTTATGCTTCATGTCCATGTGCTGGTTCATGCATGAAGTACTCAAACTATGTATTTTTTGGCCTCTACTTAGCTTTTGCTGACAAATGTTACAGATAACACGAGTTGGGTCATCTTTATCGATCTGAAAAAATGCCCAGGCTATGAAAGGCTTAGCACCCATGCGACCTGAAGAGCCACCACGACTTGTGGTCAGAGGCAGAGTTGTGTTTGAGGATGCAGTTGTTGACGTGCTTCCAGTACTACGTCTCTGTCCAGGAAGGTGCAACCTGACCTCGTCGTTACTAGCATCCTCCTCCACCTCCTCTGCTGACCTCATCTCTTGGCTGACTGTGGGTTGACAGTAAGTGGGATCTCCAACCTCATCATCATCACCCTGTGTGTTATCACACCCGTCGTCCTCAGAGCCAACCTGTTCCTGCCCTGACAAAAAACTAAAGTTGTCGCTCCAATCAGGTATTTGAGTCTCATCATCGTCTTCCTCATTGTCTCCACCAACAGGAGTTACAGTTTGGGAATGAGGGTCTACATTATAGTCAGAACCTTCTGCGTCTGGTCCTGGATCCGACTCATAAAGATTCTGGGCATCAGTGCAGATCATTTCCTCGTCTGGATTCACAGAAGTTCTGGAGCCGACCTTTGATTCCCAGGCTATAGTATGAATAAACAGCTCTGCAGACTCAACCATCTGTTCTACCTCATACTCAGACGGGCAGCTGGAGATTTGGGAGCTGTGAGGAAGCAAGTGCGATTGGGATGACACCTCTGAGGACTGAAGTATTTGTGATGTTGAAGTTGAGGCGGAGGAGAGCCCACTTATAGGAGCACTTGATATCCGTTGAAGCACCTGCTGTTTTTGTGCCTCATCTGGAATTTGTAGCGATTGGCGTGGCCGTAAGAAAGGGATCTTATCACATTGTCCGCTAAAAGAAGTAGACATTTTAGTTTGGCTGGAAGATGTTCTTTCTTCTGCAGATGTTACTGTTGCTTTAACACCTACCCCACGGACACAACCTTTTTTCCCCTTCCCAACACGCCTATTCCCCTTTCCACCAGCAGCAGGCCTTTTTCCACTCATTTTGGTGGTTAACTAATTCACAACTCTGGAGTTGTTTGCACAAAAAACAATGAATGGGAACCAAGCAGAGCTGAGTGGCCAAACTGTGGTATTAGGCCAAAAGTATTGGCTGGGTTAGATGCAGATAAAAATGATATTGAATTTGCAACCTGATGGAGGTCAGTATAGATGGACTAATAGAACAAGTCCCACACACTGCTAGAAGCCCAAATATTTTTTCAGAGTTAGATGGAGAAAAAAATTATTTTTAATTTGCAACCTGGTGGAGGTTAGTATAGATGGACTAATAGACCAAGTACCACACACTGCTAGAAGCCGAAATATTTTTTCAGAGCTAGATGCAGAAAAAAATTATATTGAATTTGCCACCTGATGGAGGTCAGTATAGATGGACTAATAGAACAAGTCCCACACACTGCTAGAAGCCCAAATATTTTTTCAGAGCTAGATGCAGATAAAAATTATTTTTAATTTGCCACCTGTGGAGGTTAGTATAGATGGACTAATTGACCAAGTCCCACACACTGCTAGAAGCCAAAATATTTTTTCAGAGCTAGATGCAGAAAAAAATTATATTGAATTTGCAACCTGATGGAGGTCAGTATAGATGGACAAACAGAACAAGTCCCACACACTGCTAGAAGCCCAAATATTTTTTCAGAGCTAGATGCAGATAAAAATTATTTTTAATTTGCAACCTGATGGAGGTTAGTATAGATGGACTAATAGACCAAGTCCCACACACTGCTAGAAGCCCAAATATTTTTTCAGAGGTAGAGGCAGAAAAAAATTATATTGCATTTGCAACCTGATGGAGGTCAGTATAGATGGACTAATAGAACAAGTCCCTCACACTGCTAGAAGCCAAAATATTTTTTCAGAGCTAGATGCAGAAAAAAATTATATTGAATTTGCAACCTGATGGAGGTCAGTATAGATGGACTAATAGAACAAGTCCCTCACACTGCTAGAAGCCAAAATATTTTTTCAGAGCTAGATGTAGAAAAAAATTATATTGAATTTGCAACCTGATGGAGGTCAGTATAGATGGACTAATAGAACAAGTCCCACACACTGCTAGAAGCCGAAATATTTTTTCAGAGCTCGATGCAGAAAAATATTATATTGAATTTGCAACCTGGTGGAGGTTAGTATAGATGGACTAATAGAATGATGCTATGCCCAAAAGGTATTACTTCACTAGGTGCAGTAAAAAAATTGGTATTCTATGCACAGGTGGTGTAGCTTGCAACACAGATAGGCTACTCCACTGACTAACACACTGCAATAGGCGAAAAAGGATTTGCTTTGCTAGATTTAGCCAAATGCTGTGAAAAAAACTTGCACAGCACTGGCACAGACCTGCCTGGCCAAAACTGATAAGAACTGATGTAACTTAGTCCTGAAAAGGACTACAATTACAATTAGTCTTTACTCCCAACCTATCTATTTAAGAGCACAGACCTGCCTGATAAAAGTCGTAGGAAATGATGTAACCTAGTCCTTAAAAGGACTGCAATCACAACTCTTCCCTACTCCCAAGCTATCTGTAGATTTGTGCGAAAATTGGCTTGAAATTAACAAGGTATAGCGCACACAGCAACAGCGGTGCCGTCTACCACGCAGCTGCAGCAGTGAGAAAATGGTGGCGACGGGGAAAATGGCTTGGTCTTATAGGGCAAGGACATGTGACATACACTGCCAATGACCCATGCCCTTGCTTGTGTGAAAAAAAGCACTTCGCTCCGTGTGTGCGCTGCTGATAGGCTGACAGATTGCACCTCCCCACTGAAAATGCGGGAAAGGGAAAAAAAAATGGAGATCTTCATTATTCCTGCAGAGATCCATCCCCTGCCCCTCCCCCCACCCCGCTGTACACTCAAACTGCGTATTAACATTAATTTTCAGCATTACTGAGAAAAAATCCAGTTATGATTTTGGTGCACGAACAGTTATCGAACATAACCTCGAACAGCCGAATTTTTTTCAAATCATTCGTGTTTGCCGAACGGCTCGAACACCGCCCAAAACAGCTCGAATTTGAGATTGGTGAACAGTTCGAGTCGAACACCACTCATCTCTATTCAACAATCACCGGAGCGCACAGCTGAAGGGCAGACTAGACACCCATACATACGGACATCTGACGGTGGTTGTCACGGTAGCTCAAAGATGTCAATACCTGCTCAGCAGGCACATCTCTCATCAGACTGTCCCACATATCAATGCCGACAGAGATACACAACCTCAATGCCAGCTATACTAATGTATTCCAACTTATTCCAAAGAATTGTGTATAAATACTATTTATCAGGAGTATAAAACAAAGTGTCATTATTAGTATTAAATGAAAGAAAAAGAGGGTATAGATATCTGACTGTATTAAAATTAAAGTGTTGTCCACATATTTCAATCTAATTTGACATTCACAGAACTACAAAGCTGTTAGAATAGGGATATAAAAAAGTCCCCAAAATACGGGTACAAAGTTTACCGCAATGGGTATATATACGTGGTGGACCGCAAGCCAGTATCATTAAGGCTGGTTCCATTTGGCCCTTAATATCGCACTCTGGATTCAGATGAAACTCGAGAAGCTCAACTGCTCATTAATGCCCCCAGGGGACATTGACTCCATCCAAAAAATCCACTGGGCTTCCCGTTGGAGTATATTTTTATTCCAATCTCCCTGTCTGATTGACTGCGCCACAACTTTGAGGACCTAAAATGAAATGCATCCCACATCACCTCCATGTTTAGATAATACATGTCTGGTGAGTGGTGTATCTCTGTTATGTCTCACGTCTCCAAGGTGCTCGCCTATCCGGAAACGCAGTTCTCGTTTTGTTTTTCCAATATAATCCATTGGACACGTGCACGTGCAGAGATACACCACTCCCGACGTTCTGCAGCTGGCAAAATCTCTCACTTCATATATACGTTTGGTCACAACACTCACAAAACTTTTTGACGGTGTGACAAATTTACAAAAAGAGCAGTGACCACACCTTAACGTACCCTTAGACCTATTCTGTAACCATGTGGCCTCCTTCCTCTGAGGAGTGAAATGGTTATTGACAACCATGTCCTTCACAGACTTCCCCCTCCTGTATGTAACCGAAGGTGTCTTGGAGACCAGACCCGCCACATCCGGATCCGCTCGTAAGATCCCTCAATGCCTTTCAAAAATACCCATAACTTTTCTTGACTGATCATCATAGGTACCTATCAGCCCTGTGATGGACTCATATTCAGATCTGTCTCTTGGGATGAGGAGGGTCGATCTATCCATTGCCTGTGCGTGTGTTATGATCTGCTACAAGAACTAAGGAAAGAAAGGGAATCTGTCCCTACAATAAGACTAAGCTGATTCTCTACGTTGCAGCGGGTAACCTGTTCCTCGTGAACAGACCCGCCTTCGTCCTCAGCTAGTCTGAATGCAGACCTATAGAATAAAGGGAGGGGTCCCTAAAAGAACTAAGGACTGGGACAAAATTGGACACCTCCTAGCAGATGTTGTAGCGGAGCAAAAAGACAAACAGACAAAAAGTACTTAGAGGTCCAAAGGACCAAACGAACAAGAGAGATAGGTACAAAAGCACCTGGCTAGATAGAGAGTCAAATAACACTGAAGTCCAGCAAAGCCAGAAGGGCAGAGCTGGAATAAATAGGCAGCAGGTCACGTGACCAAAATAGAAAAAAACTAACAGGAGAGTTCTAACAGTACCCCCTCTACTATGAGGATCCTCCGGATCCTCCAGGCCCAGGCCTATCAAGAAACCTCCTGTGGAATGCTCTGACAAGTCTAGGGGCAGAGACATCATCCACCCCTACCCAGGAGTTATCCTCGGGACTGAAACATTTCCAAGCGACAAGATACTGCAATCTCCCTCTATGTCTTCTGGAATTCAGGATACGAGAAATTTCATATTCGCCGTCTTCCACCACCGGAGGAACTGTGACAGTAGCATCCCTATAAGATACATCAGCCTTTTTCAACAAGGAAACATGAAACACAGGATTAATCTTCCAGGAGGTGGGGACCTCCAACCTAACAGCAGACTGATTAACCACCCGAAGCACCTTAAATGGCCCCACAAACTTCGGACCCAATTTTATAGAGGGAATCCTCAACCGCAGATTCTTTGAAGACAACCAAACCATGTCACCCACCATAAACAAAATGTCTTTAAGTTTCCTGCTAAAATACATCTTGGACTCTTTGTTAGCCTCTTGAAGGTTACAACGTACATTAGTCCAAACTCTGTCCAAATCACCGGAAAAATTCTCCTCCTCCGGCACAGCCGACACCAATTTGGAGAACGAACCAAACGACGGATGTCTCCCAGTACAACAAAAAAAAGGAGAACTCCCAGCAGAAGAGGATGTATGGTTGTTAAGAGCAAATTCAGCGAGTGGCAGAAACTCAGACCACCCCTCTTGATTGTCTACCACAAAACAATGCAAAAACTGTTCTATATCCTGGTTCTTTCTTTCTGTCTGTCCATTAGACTCAGGATGATACCCAGATGAAAATGACAAATGGACTCCCAACCTGTCACAAAAAGCACGCCAAAAGCGAGCCACAAACTGAGGTCCCCTATCATTAACAATGTCGGTGGGAACGCCATGGAGTCTGACAATTTCCTTAACAAACGCCTTAGCGAGTGTCTTAGCGCAGGGTAGTTTAATGAAAGGAACCAAATGACACGTCTTGCTAAAACGGTCCACGACCACCCAGATGACACAGGAAGGTCAGTAATAAAATCCATTGCCAGATGTGTCCAAGGCACACTAGGAACCTCCAGAGGGCAAAGCATCCCCGCAGCAGGGGTATGCGAAGCCTTTGACCTAGCACACACCGTACATTGACGCACCCACTTGATGACTTCCTTCTGCCACCCAGGCCACCAAAAACTGCGACTTATAAGTCTCTTAGTCTCAGAAATTCCTGGATGACCTGCCAACCGAGACTCATGATATTCCACAAACAAATCTTTCCTAAAGGTTCTAGGCACAAACAACCTCCCATGGGGAGTGTTAGATGGGGCATCCTCCTGAGCTTTCAGAATCCCATCTTCCAAAACAGAGTCCAATGCTGCTACCACAACTCGTTACTGTAAAATGCTCTCCTCCTCCTCGGTACCAACCATGGGAGAAAAACTGCGAGATAAAGCATCGGCTTTAACATTCTTGGTACCAGGGATGTAAGTAACAGAAAAATTAAACCGAGAAAAAAAAAGTGCCCACCTAGCCTGACTTGCATTCAAGTGCTTGGCAGCATCCAGATAAATCAAATTTTTATGATCAGTGAAAACCTGAACCGGAAATTTAGCACCTTCCAAGAAATGCCGCCAATGTTCAAATGCAAGTTTAATAGCCAGCAATTCCCGATTACCCACATCGTAATTAAGTTCGGTTTCTAAAAATTTTTTCGAAAAAAAAGCACAGGGATGTACTCCATCCTTGTTCTCCTGAGACAAAACCGCACCGACCCCCACCGAAGAAGCATCAACCTCGACCAAAAAAGGCTTGGTCTCATCAGGCTGAATAACGATAGGGGCAGAACTGAACCTCTCCTTGAGATACACAAAAGCTTCAATGGCCTCAGTAGTCCACTTGACAGTATTCGCACCTTTCCTGGTGAGATCGGTCAGCGGCTTAACAATTATAGAAAAATTCTTAATGAATTTTCTGTAATAATTGGCGAAACCCAAAAATCTCTGTATCGATTTCAAACCAATAGGCCTAGGCCATTCCTGCACAGCCTGAACCTTCACCGAGTCCATCTCAAAGCCCTCGCTGGAGATAATGTAGCCCAAAAAACTAATTCTCTGCACAGCGAACTCACATTTCTCCAGCTTAGCAAAAAGTGAATTGTCACTTAATAACTGCAATACCTCACATACGCTCTGCCAAAGAGACTCCAGATCTGGCGAATAAATCAAAATGTCATCCAAATACACCACCACATTCTTACCAATCAAAGGTCTCAGGATGTCATTAATAAGGTTCTGAAAAAACGCGGGTGCATTGGTAAGACCAAAAGGCATCACCAGATTCTCAAAATGACCTACCGGAGTGTTAAAAGCAGTTTTCCATTCATCACCCTCCTTTATTCGTAACAAATTGTATGCCCCCCGGAGATCAATTTTAGAGAACCACTTGGCCCCCACTAACTGGTTAAACAAGTCAGGAATTAACGGCAATGGGTAGGAATTGCATACGGTAATTTTATTAATTTCGCGAAAGTCCAGATATGGACGTAAACCGCCGTCCTTTTTTTACAAAAAAAAATCCAGCAGCCACAGGTGACTTAGAAGGTCTAATGTTACCAGCAGCCAAGCTCGTCTGTATGTATTCCTCCAAGGCCTTTCTCTCAGGGATAGTCAGATTAAATAAGCGACTCTTGGGAAGAGTAGCTCCTGGAACAAACTCAATGGTGCAATCATAGGTAAAACTTGCGACTCCTCCTCTGAAAAAACCTTCCAAAAATCCTGAATAGGTACAGGTAATTCCCCTTTTTCCACAGCCACAATGCGACCGTTACAACACTTATCATAGCACTTAGGACTCCATGAATTAATCTCATTAGTAGACCAGTCCAGTAAAGGATTGTGCAGTTTTAACCAAGGCAAACCTAAAACTACTGGAGAAGGTAAATTATTTAATACCACCAAATCCAAATTTTCCTGGTGAATACCATTGATAGTGAGGGGAAATTCAGCAACCTTGTGAGTAATACATTTCTATTGAGTGTTGTCAATAGCAATCACAGAAATATGTGATGACAAAGGTTTGGATTACAATTTAAGTTTTTCCAAAAACCCCTTATCAATCACATTAAGTGTTGAACCACAATACACAAATACCTGAAATTCAATCAAATCTTCCTGCAATAAGGTGCTCCCTGAAAGAAATACTCCCTTAGAATTCAAACAAGCAATACGGGCGTAACTGACCTTTTTTTTTTCTTTGCTTAAACGAAGCTCACAGTTCTTAATTAAATGGTCAGATTTACCACAGTAAAAACACAATCCCTTGGAAAACCTGCAGTCTCTTTCCTGAGAGCGGAGAGACATCGCCCCAACCTCCATCGGTTCTCCGCCGTCCGAGCAGACCCTCTGAGAACTAGGAGCTGCCATTGCAGGAATTTTCTCATCATTAACCCTGGCACGCAGTCTCCTGTCCACATGTATAGCTAATTGCATGGCCTCTTGTAATGTCGCAGGTGTAGGAAATGCAATCAGCAGATCTTTAACCCTTTCACTTAGACCGGCAAGAAACGAACATTTTAATGCCGAATCATTCCATTTCACTTCTGAAGACCACCTTCTGAAGTGTGTACAATAATTTTCAACATCACCTGACCCCTGCTTCAAACGTCTCAGTTCTGTCTCAGCAGATGAGACTCTATCAGGATCGTCATACAATAACCCCATAGCAGAAAAAAAATCCTCCACTGATCCAAAACACGAATCATTAGGTTGGAGAGAAAAGGCCCACCCCTGTGGTTCCTTGCGCAAAAGTGACATGATAAACCCAATGCGCTGTGATTCATTCCCAGAGGACCTGGGTCTCAAACAAAAATATAATAAACAAGCATTTTTAAAGGAAATAAAATCTTGTTGTTTACCATCAAAAATATCAGGCAGTCCTACCTTTGGTTCCACAAAATGCGCTCCAGGACAGCTACTCACGTGTTGCAGGAGATCGGCCACATCTAGAGACAATCCCTGCAGGCGTTGATCCAACTCTTGAACAGACATCATACTGATCCCAGGATTTCTTTCCAAGTTTAGTTTGGGCTGGACTTACTGTTATGATCTGCTGCAAGAACTAAGGAAAGAAAAGGAATCTGTCCCTACAATAAGACTAAGCTGATTCCTTACGTTGCAGCGGGCGACCTATTCCTTGTGAACAGACCCGCCTTCGTCCTCAGCTAGTCTGAACGCAGACCTATAGAATAAAGGGAGGGGTCCCTAAAAGAACTAAGGACTGGGACAAAATTGGACACCTCCTAGCAGATGTTGTAGCGGAGCAAAAAGACAAACAGACAAAAAGTACTTAGAGGTCCAAAGGACCAAACGAACAAGAGAGATAGGTACAAAAGCACCTGGCTAGATAGAGAGTCAAATAACACTGAAGTCCAGCAAAGCCAGAAGGGCGGAGCAGGAATAAATAGGCAGCAGGTCACGTGACCAAAATAGAAAAAAACTAACAGGAGAGTTCTAACAGCGTGTTGATAAGCCTTATCTATTACTCCTTCAGGGTATCCCCTAATACGAAACCTGTGAAACAAGTTGTATGATTCGGACTGGAAGTCATTCCACGAGGAACAATTCCTCTGCTCCCTGAGGAACTGCCCCTTGGGAATGCCTTTCTTCAATGGTGGAGGATGGCATAGACATCTGCATAATGGCAGCTAGACATTTAGTATGTTAATTAAACACCTTTGGGGGCTGTGTTATCTATATGAAGAGGGTGTATATGCAGATTCACATATACGCAGCATTGACTGCATATATGAGAATTGACGTCCTCCCCTTGTCCCCTGATGAACCCTGGTGGAAACTAGGGGGAATCGTGTTGGAACTAGAGACTACTAATGATAAGTGTCATTCTACACTTGCTTATGAATATTTAAGATTGAATGTCATTTCTATTTGTATGAAAAGGTTTAAAATGTTGGGTACATTCTGATTTGTTGTGACCTAACATTGTGTTATAGATGTTATGCCTATCTATGTGGTATCAGTGCCAGAGCCTCATTGGGTGCACAGTGAAGTAACAAATATTATGTATCTGTGTTGATCCATTACTGTGCTGCATATGTAATATTCATTTGGGTGGAATTGGCGCCAGAGTTTTTTGGGTGCATAGCTAGGAAGCTAATACTACATATGATACGTACATGCTGCATCATGATTCTAATCATTGCAGAGTATGTGTTTATAAACTGAATAATCCGGCTATGCTGAGACAAAA
Organism: Phyllobates terribilis; assembly: GCF_046119375.1. Classification (NCBI taxonomy): domain Eukaryota; kingdom Metazoa; phylum Chordata; class Amphibia; order Anura; family Dendrobatidae; genus Phyllobates; species Phyllobates terribilis. Next base: position 301,817,958 of record NW_027362771.1, read on the forward strand.
TTTGCTCCTCAGTCTTTGAGCACTGGTATATACCCTATTGTATAGATTTGGCTTTTCTATAATCATTCAATAAGGATTATCGGCTTCTTAACTTATACATTCACTTTTCTCTACCCTTTCTCACCATTGTGGTTTAGTTATTATTAAGATATGGGTCTTTGTAGGGACATAAGGGACACCGACATGGAGCGGGGGTGCCACGAAGTACAAATTAGGGTGCCAACCTCCGCTGTCAGGAAGGGAGAGGAATTAGGGATAAAATAGGGACAGGATTAATCTGTGTTCCCTCCCTGTTGGTGTACTACCTGACTTTGGTGTCCTACCATTAGGAGTATCATTGTTGTTTGTTTATGGATTGTTAAGTCCTTTTAAGATTAAATTATTAAAAGTTATTTTTTAGGGGGCTTTTCTCTTATGGTTGTCATTCCACTTTATTAACCCAGTGTGCCGTCAGCTAGATGTACCGTCCCTGCCCACAAGCACTTGCCAACGTGTCCATGGTTAGGTGGACTTTCCCAGTAACTGTTTTGTTGAGGGCACGTCTAATGTTATGGGACACCTGCTCGTGTAATGCGGGGATGGCACACCGGGAGAAATAGTGGCGGCTGAGGACCAAGTACCAAGGGACGGCCGCCGCCATCAATGCTGCAGGAAGCTTCCGTCTCTGTGAGCCTAAAAGGCAACATTTTGAGCACAAGCATTTGCTAAATGTTTGAATTTAGTAGTGCAGCCTGTGGGGCGTTGGCTGCGAATTTGCTCTTGCTTTCCAAGGTATGGACAACTGAAAGCTCCGCTGGGACAAGGACGTGGACGTGCTTGCTGATGGTGCTAGTTGAGAGTGTGCAACGACAGGTGCAGGGCGGGAGGCATCTTGGCATGTGCCATGGACAGGGGATTGGCGTGCACGCACAACAGCGGAAAAAGCAGTGGCGTCACCAGCAGACACTGTTGCTGGACGCTGGGGTTCGGCCCACTTACTCGGGTGCTTGCTGCCATGTGCCTGATCATGCTGGTGGTTGTCAGGCTGCTAGTTTTGCTACCCCTGCTGATGCTGGCCTGGCAGGGGGTGCAAATGGCCTTTTTGGGGTTATCTGCAGAGTCTTTAAAAAATAACCAGACTTGGGAAGACCTAACAGTTGTACTGGCAACTTCTGTCGTGTTGGCGTTACAAGGACTGCTTTCCCGCCTTGTACCTTCAGTCTCCATGCTGCTTCTTCCTGCCTATTGTGGTGCTACACCTCCCTCCCCTTGTGTGCTGCTGTCCTCGCTCTGTATATCCCCCTGCCAGGTTGGGAGGGTTATTATATCATCCACCACCTCGTCTTCCACTTCCTCACCCTGGTCCTCCTTCTGACTTTCTGGCAATTGTGTCTCATCATCATCATCATCCACCTCTTGAGACAGTAATTGCACTTTCCCACCATCACCTTGATGTGACCATAGCTGCTCCAATATTTGGGTAATGCTACACGCGTTCTCCTCTTGACTCTCTTGAAGTTGGCCGGGCGAGAGGTACGAATCTACAAATGGAAAAGTGAACAGCTCTTCTAAGTGTCCAAGAGTGAGGTCAGTTGTCTCCGGGCACTCGGCATGGTGGGAAGAAGGAGGATCAGGGTGAGGAATATGCGGTCCAGACTCACGGCAGAGACTTGACCGTGTGGAAGACAGGGTGGTGGTGGCTAAGTGACTAGAAGCATTATCTGCTATCCAACCAATAACCTTTTGACACTGCTCTATGTTCAATAGTAGTGTTCTGCGGTCCCCTATTAATTGGGGTATGAAGGTCTAGTGACAAGATGATGGGTGTTTGTTGTGGCACAATTTCCGCTTGCCCACGGCCACGTCCTCGGCCTCTGCATGCACCATCACAATCATGTCCACTTTCCCATCCCTTGCCATGCACCTTGCCCATTTTTAATGGAGGACAATATTTTCCACGTTTACGAGAAATGGCTGATTTTGGTACGCAGTTATATGTTACACGTCTGACAGTGAACCACAATTTTAAATAGCAGGCCTGTTATTTGCTAATACTATTCTTCACAGACACCTCATGTGAATAGCTTGACAGACACACTGCAACAAAATGAAAATGGAATAAATGTATGATTTTGGAACACTCTTATAGGTGTTATGTCTGACAGAGAACCACGGTTTTAAATAGCAGGCCTGTAATTTGCTAATACTATCCGTCACAAACCCCTATTGTGAATAGCTTAACCGACACACTTCAACAAAATGAAAATGAAAGAAATGTATGATTTTTGAACAGTCTTATAGATGATATGTCTGATAGAGAACCACAGTTTTAAATAGTAGGCCTATAATTTACTAATATTATTCTACACAGAGACCTAGTGTGAATAGCTTCACCGACACACTGCAACAGAATGAAAATGGAAGAAATGTCTGATTTCTGAACAGTCTTATAGGTGATATGTCTGACAGAGAACCACGGTTTTAAATAGTAGGCCTGTAATTTACTAATATTATTCTACACAGAGACCTAGTGTTAATAGCTTCACCGACACACTGCAACAGAATGGAGAAGGTGGCCAATATTTTCCACGTTTAGTTCAAATTTCTGGATTTTTATCGCTGAAATATGGAACAGATCAGGCTTTATTCTGCAGTGAGAACAAGGAAATGGAGAAGAAAAATGGTGTACTGTGGATTTCTTTTTAAGAAAATAACCAGGATTAAGCTAAAAAAAAATTGCCTTTCTGTGTCTAGAAATATCTGTAATTATTACAGCAGCAGCAGCAGACAGGACGTTCAATGGACCCTCTTGTGCTGTACACTGCAGTCTGCCATATACACTGCCCGCCTGCCTAGCACTGATTATATGCTGCTGGATTAGTCCTCAGAAGGACCGTTAGTTCAGATGGGTATATGTATATATATATATATATATATATATATATATATATATATATATACACAGTACAGACCAAAGGTTTGGACACACCTTCTCGTTTAAAGATTTTTCTGTATTCTCATGACTATCAAGATTGTACATTCACACTGAAGGCATCAAAACTATAAATTAACACATGTGGAATTATATACTTAACAAAAAAGTGTGAAACAACTGAAAATATGTCTTATATTCTAGGTTCTTCAAAGTAGCCACCTTTTGCTTTGATGACTGCTTTGCACACTCTTGGCATTCTCTTGATGAGTTTCACGAGGTAGTCACCGGAAATGGTCTTCCAACAATCTTGAAGGAGTTCCCAGAGATGCTTAGCACTTGTTGGCCCTTTTGCCTTCAGTCTGCGGTCCAGCTCACCCCAAACCATCTCGATTGGGTTCAGGTCTGGTGACTGTGAAGGCCAGATCATCTGGCGTAGCACCCCATTACTCTCCTTCTTGGTCAAATAGCCCTTACACAGCCAGGAGATGTGTTTGGGGTCATTGTCCTGTTGAAAAATAAATGATGGTCCAACTAAACGCAAACTGGATGGAATAGCATGCCGCTGCAAGATGCTGTGGTAGCCATGCTGGTTCAGAATGCCTTCAATTTTGAATAAATCCCCAACAGTGTCACCAGCAAAGCACCCCCACACCATCACACCTCCTCCTCCATGCTTCACGGTGGGAACCAGGCATGTAGAGTCCATCCGTTCACCTTTTCTGTGTCGCACAAAGACACGGTGGTTGGAACCAAAGATTTCAAATTTGGACTCATCAGACCAAAGCACAGATTTCCACTGGTTTAATGTCCATTCCTTGTGTTCTTTAGCCCAAACAAGTCTCTTCTGCTTGCTGCCTGTCCTTAGCAGTGGTTTCCTAGCAGCTATTTTACCATGAAGGCTTGCTGCACAAAGTCTCCTCTTAACAGTTGTTGTAGAGATGTGTCTGCTGCTAGAACTCTGTGTGGCATTGACCTGGTCTCTAATCTGAGCTGCTGTTAACCTGCGATTTCTGAGGCTGGTGACTTGGATAAACTTATCCTCAGAAGCAGAGGTGACTCTTGGTCTTCTTTTCCTGGGGCGGTCCTCATGTGAGCCAGTTTCTTTGTAGCGCTAGATGGTTTTTGCAACTGCACTTGGGGATACTTTCAAAGTTTTCCCAATTTTTCGCACTGACTGACCTTCATTTCTTAAAGTAATGATGGCCACTCATTTTTCTTTACTTAGCTGCTTTTTTCTGGCCATAATACAAATTCTAACAGTCTATTCAGCAGGACTATCAGCTGTGTATCCACCAGACTTCTGCACAACACAACTGATGGTCCCAACCCCATTTATAAGGCAAGAAATCCCACTTATTAAACCTGACAGGGCACACCTGTGAAGTGAAAACCATTTCCGGTGAATACCTCTTGAAGCTCATCAAGAGAATGCCAAGAGTGTGCAAAGCAGTCATCAAAGCAAAAGGTGGCTACTTTGGAGAACCTTGAATATAAGACATATTTTCAGTTGTTTCACACTTTTTTAAGTATATAATTCCACATGTGTTAATTCATAGTTTGGATGCTTTCAGTGTGAATGTACAATTTTCATAGTCATGAAAATACAGAAAAATCTTTAAATGAGAAGGTGTGTCCAAACTTTTGGTCTGTACTGTGTATATATAGATATATCTATATATCTATATATATATGTTGTGGAATACCTATACTAACAGGACTTTCAATGGACCCTCTTGTGCTGTATCATGCACTGCAGTCTGCCACATACACTGCCTGCCTGCCTAACTCCTGCTATCACCACTGAATATATGCAGCTGGAGTAGTCCTCAGAAGGACTGTTAGTTTAGTTGGATATATATATATATATATATATATATATATATATGTTGTGGTATAGCTATGCCAACTATAAACAAGCAAATCTCTTTCTGACTCAGCAGCAGTTCTCCCTACTCTGCCTGATTCCGAGGTAGACTGTGACGAGCATGGCGGCGCCCCATCTTATATACACCTGATGATTCTGTGCGGCCAGCCAATCACTGTAATGCCCACAACCAACATGGCTATGGCATTACAGTGCATGGCAGGCAATCCCTGCATGTTCATTGGCTCATGAAAAATATTCTGTGAACATAGACCTAATGAAGGAGTCTGATTGACTTCGTGACACGTAGTTTTTAAGCACAAAATACATATTTCCGACTCGCCTTGATCATTTGCACATCTAGTCTGTGAATTTTCTTTCATTGAATCATCTACATAAAGGGATAACTTTTGGAAGGCATGTTATTCTTTCATTTTGAGAATAGCAAACCTGTTATGAAACTCCAAAAAGGGCTACTTTTCACTACTAGTTTATAAGCCATTACTTCTTCACATTCCAAAATGCTAAGCACTAGTGATGAGTGAACGCGCTCGCCACTGCTCAGTACTTACCCGAACATCACTGTGCTCGAAGAGCTCGGCGCTCAGCGAGTATTTTCGGGTTGCTCGGGCTCCAATAATTATGTGTTGATCTCAGAATTGCCACTCTCAAATGGAAGCAATTTGCATACACCAAATAATATCACATGTTATTAAGATAAAAAAAAAGAACAATTAACAATTGATATATAAATATTGTTGCATACTTCAATGAATGTACCTTTTAACCCACCTAGTTTATCAGAAGTGTTAGTTGACTTTCAGGTTAATTAAACAAAAGATTGCTGCTAGGATATCTCTAGCATTAACCCTTAGATAGTATTCTCAATAAACTCATTTGATCTCTTTAAGCATTAACTCCTAGATAGTATTTTCAATACATTCATTTAATCCATGCGGTAAGCTTCATAATTTATAGATCCAATAGGATTTCCTATTAATCAGCCTTTGATAGCGATATGCGATATCTTCTGGTATATGTTCTATTAGTATTAATTTTAAATTATTAGGGTATTTGTGGTGTTCAGCTAAAAAGTGTTTAAATATACTATGATTAATTATTCCATTGTGTATGTTATACCTATGTTTCTTCATCCTATTATGGACGAATTAGATGGTGTCATGCTAGGTATGGAAAGGACCAGCATTCAACAAGGGGAAAAGTGGGGAAGCCCAGCAACTAGGGAAAGAGGGAGTGGGGATGCCAAGGTAGATCGTACAACACCCTGGCTCCCCTATCATCCCTAAATAGGTTTCTCACCAGTGTTGAGCGAGCACTAAAATGCTCGGGTGCTCGAAGCTCGGGCCGAGCTCACCGTGATACTCGGGTGCTCGACCCGAGCAACGAGCCCAATGTTAGTCTATGGGAGACCCGAGCATTTTTGCGGCGGCACCCCGGCAGTCTGTAGAAAGTCTAAAAAGTGCCCAAAACGATAGTGACAGTGCTCAAATGATATGGGGGACAGCATGGCGATCGCCCCAGGAAGCATTTCTGACCCCCAGGTCACTGCTGTCAACAACATTTTCAGAGGTATTAAGCCACTTTTACGGGCTCACAATAAAACGCTCAAAAACTAAATTGAAACTGTTTTCCTGTGAAATAAAAACAAAAATACTCCTCCACACCTTGGGCTATGTTCACAAGTAGCATTTTTTATGCGTTTTTGCACTTTTGTATTGCTTTCAACCGTGACAAATGCATTCACCGGGAAATGTCATTTTAACATTTTACAACCTTATCTGGCCATGTGCTGTGTGATACATGCATACAGTGCTGAAAAGACATGGGAACAGCATGGGGAAGACACCTGGAAGCATCTCTGACACCCAGATCACTGCCTAAAAGTGTGCCCATCAGAAGTTATCCTTGCCGCATCAGAAGATGCAGACTTGCAACTATCCCTGTGCAAGTCCTTGTCTATCTGGGATGGATATTAGTCCTCAGAAGGACTGTTTGTTTGATTTTGCAGGCTTTAGAGACCCTACACTACCTATTTCGCAGTATAAATCTCTCCCTAGCTCAGCAGCACTCTCCCTACACCAGGGGTCTCAAACTCAGCTGGGTATATGGGCTGCACACGGAAAAACATTTAATTTGGGGGGCTGTATTTTTTGCAGGACAAAGTGACATTTTTAGTGATACCATTTTTTTTCCTACCCAATACAGCGCACAGGTCACCCATCCAATACAGCGCACAGGTAACCCACCCAATACAGCGCACAGGTCACCCACTCAATACTGCACACAGGTCACCCTCCCAATACTGCGCACAGGTCACCCACCCAATACAGCGCACAGGTCACCCACCCAATACAGCGCACAGGTCACCCACCCAATACTGTGCGCAGGTCACCCACCCAATACGGCGCGCAGGTCACACACCCAATACTGCGCACAGTTCACCCACCCAATACTGCGCACAAGTTCCCTCTCCCCCATTCTGCGCACAGTGCCCCCCCCCATACTGCGCACAGGTCACCCACCCAATACTGCGCACAAGTTCCCTATCCCCATACTGTGCACAGTGCCCCACCCCAAACAGCGCACAGGTCACCCACCCAATACTGCACACAGGTCACCCACCCAATACTGCGCACAAGTTCCCTATCCCCCATTCTGCGCACAGTGCCCCCCCCATACTGCGCACAGGTCACCCACCCAATACTGCGCACAAGTTCCCTCCCCCCCATACTGCGCACAGTGCCCCCCCCATACTGCACACAGATCCCCTATCCTGTATTTCACATAGGCATGACAGAAAAACAAAAAAAAGATTATTCTCATCTGTTCTCCCTTCCCTCAGCATCCTTTCTGCACCTGTGGCCCACAGGCGCTGTAGTGCAGTGTATTGCCGCTCTCTGCACAGCAATACCAATGCCAGCCACCGGCATATCAGAGGCCAGCAACTAACATCTGCGTCCTAGCGCATGGCTGTGATGTCATATGCCGCAGTGCTGGGATATCAGCTGCTGGCCTCTGATAGGCGGGGGGCTGCCATTGACCTTGCTGTGCAGAGAGACAATCTCTGCGCGCCAATACAATGCACTAGAGAGCTTTATGTCGGCGGCTCCTGGACCGGGCCACAATCATCAAGGGGTCTATGTGCCTGCGGGCCACATGAAGCAGCCGGAGGGGCCGCATGTGGCCCGCGGGCCATGTGTTTGAGGCCACTGCCCTACACTGTCTGATCGGGAGTGACTGTATCCAAGATGGCGGCGCCCGGTTTTAAATACTCGAGGTGACGCTGTGCGGCCAGCCAATCACTGTAATGCCCACAACCAACATGGTGGCGCAACTACAGTGACTGGCTGGCAATCCCTGCATGTTCATTGGCTCTGTAAAGAGAGCCAAACATGCAGACCCGAGCTCCCGCCCAAGTAACCCGAAAATGCTCGGTGCTCACCGAACATCCCGAGTAGTGAGATGCTCGGACGAGTACTGAGCAGTGTCGAGCATGCTCGCTCAACACTAATAGAAACATGTCAGTCACATATATAATAAGTACAGTTACAGTGTTGGTTACTGTACTTGTCATTTAGTGTTAAAATAAAGGATTTATTAAAAAAAATTGGCGTGGGGTTCCCCATAAGCATGTCTGCGCTCCTCAGTGTCTCTGAAGGATGGCACGCTGGATGGCAGCGTGCTGCTACCATCCAGCCTGCCATCTCAATGCCGTCCCAGCGTGGGAGAATTCTCCTGCTCAAGCGGTGATGTCATTTGCCGGCACCGCATGCGCAGGAGAATTCTCCCACGCTGTCAGTGACGTGCATGAGGTGAGCTGAGTTCATTGGACATGAACTCGGCTCATCTGGGTGCCGTCACAGACAGACACTGCGGACCTTCCCTGAGGAGCTTCACAGTGTCGGCGGCATGGTAAGCTGGATGGCAGCGTTCTGCTGCGCTCCAGCCTGTCATGTCAATGTAGCAGAGCTGAAGCCGTTCTGGAATCCATGGAAAGGTAAGGATGAGGTTGGTTTATTATTTTACTTTTATTGCAGAAGACATTGGCTTCAGCTGGAATGCGCGTGACGGTAAGTAGAGTTTAATTTAGAACATTAAAGAATTGTGTCTTTATTTAAATTAAAGGACTTTATTCTGGGTGTTTGTGTTTTTTTTTAACTTTCACTATAGGGTTAGTAATGGGGGTGTCTTATAGATGCCTCTCCATTACTAACCTGGGCTTGATGTCAGCTAGCATTATAAGCTGACATCAACCCCAACCCTATTACCTCACTGCCACCGCTACAGGGCAGTGGGAAGAGCGAGGCTAAGTGCCAGAATTGGCGCATCCTACGGATGCGCCAATTCTGGGGTGGCTGATGGCTGGTGTTTCTAGCCTGGGAGGAGGCCAATATTCATGGCACCCTTCTAGGGCTATTAATATCAGCCCCCAGCTGTCTGCCTAGCCTTTGCTAGCTATTAAAATAGGGGGGACCCCACCTCATTTTTCTTTTGGTTCCCCCATTTTAATAATTAGTAAAGGCTAGGTATTCAACTGGGGACCGATATAAGTAGCCTGGGAAGCTCCGTGGATATTACCCCCTTCCCAGGCTTCAAACATCTGCCGCAGCCGTCTGCTTAACCTCCGCTAGAGATTATAATTATGGGGAACCCACGACAATTTTTTTTTTTTAATAAATCCTTTATTTTAACACTAAATGACAAGTACAGTAACCAACACTGTCACTGTACTTATTATATATGTAACTGACATGTTTCTATTAGTGTTCAGCGAGCATGCTCGACACTGCTCGGTACTCGCCCGAGCATCCCACTGCTCGGGATGTTCGGCGAGCACTGAGCATTTTCGGGTTATTCGGGTGGGAGCTGGGGTCTCCGCCCTGCATGTTTGGCGCTCTTTACAGAGCCAATTAACATGCAGGGATTGCCAGCCAGTCACCGTAATGCCGCAGCCATGTTGGTTGTGGGCATTACAGTGATTGGCTGGCCGCACAGCGTCACCTTGAGTATTTAAAACCGGGCGCCGCCATCTTGGACACAGTTGCTCCGGATCAGACAGTGTAGGGAGAGTACTGCTGAGCTAGGGAAAAATTTATACTGCGAAATAGGTAGTGTAGGGTCTCTAAAGCCTGCAAAATTCAAAAAACAGTCCTTCTGATAACTAATATCCATCCCATATAGACAAGGACTTGCATGGGGATAGTTGCAAGTCTGCATCTTCTGATGCGGCAAGGATCACTTCTGATGGGCACACTTTTAGGCAGTGACCTGGGTGTCAGAGATGCTTCCAGGTGTCTTCCCCATGCTGTTCCCATGTCTTTTCAGCACTGTATGCATGTGTCACACAGCACATGGCCAGATAAGGTTGTAAAATGTTAAAATGACATTTCCCGGTGAATGCATTTATCACGGTTGTAAGCAATACAAAAGTGCAAAAACGCATAAAAAATGCTACTTGTGAATATAGCACAAGGTGTGGAGGAGTATTTTTGTTTTTGGTTATTTATTTTACCTTAAACGCAAGTCTTTACCCTGGAAAGGATATTCCTTAACATATTTCACAGAAAAACAGTTTCAGTTTCATTTTTGACGTTTTATTGTGGATCCGTAAACGTGGCTAAATACCTCTGACCACGTTGTTGACAGCAGTGACCTGGGGGTCAGAAATGCTTCCTGGGGCGATCCCTATGCTGTCCCCATGTCATTTGAGCACTGTCACTATCATTTTGGGCACTTTTTAGGCTTTCTACAGACTGCCGGGGGTGCCGCCGCAAAAATGCTCGGGTCTCCCATAGACTAACATTGGGCTCGTTGCTCGGGTCGAGCACCTGAGTATCACGGTGATCTCGGCCCGAGCTTCGAGCACCTGAGCATTTTAGTGCTCGCTCAACACTACTGGCAATGTCCCTCGTGTTGGTGTTACGGGGAACGGTTGGCCGCCTTCTGTCTGCGGCCACCACACTGCTTCTTCCTGCCTGTTGGGGTACTCTGCCTAATTCCCCCTGTGTGCTGTTGGCCTCGCTCTGCATGTCCTCTCCTCCTGCCACATTGGGTCAGTTACTAGATCATCCACCACCTCCTCCTCTTCCACTTCTGCACCACGGTCCTCCTCCTCACTTCGTGGCAATTGTGTATCGTCATCGCCCACCTCTTGTGACAAATTGCCAGCGTTGCCTTCCTGTGGCCGTGGCTGTTCAAATATTTGGCCATCGCTACATGGGATCTCCTCTTCCACCACTTCAAGCGGAGAAGGCGAGGGGCCCAAATATGGAAATGGACCAGTGAACAGCTCTTCAGAGTGTCCAACTCTGGGATCAGTTGCTGTCTGATGACACTCGGCATGGTGGGAGGAAGGAGCATCAGGGTGAGGAGGAGTATGCGGTCGAGACTCAAGGCTACTAACATTTGACCGTGTGGAAGACAGACCGGAGGTGGTGGTGCCCAGGTGACTGGAAGTATTATCTGCTATCCAATTAATAACCTCTTCACACTGATCAGTTCGCAGTAGTGGTGTTGTTGTGTGCTTCCCTAGTAATTTGGTCAAGAACTGGAAGCGAGAAGATGTGGCTGTTGGTTGTGGCACATTTTCACCTTGGCCACGGCCCCGTCCTCTGCACGCACCATCACCAGAACGTCCAGTTCCACGTCCCTTGCCACGCGCCTTGGCCATTGTAAATGAAGTAAAATAGCTTACACTCGCACTATCAATGGCAAAAGGGTAATAAAAAGGAGATTAGAACCGTGGAAGAGGAAAACCACAGTTCTAGTTCTCTGGCCTACACCAGAATCTTTAAAACAGATATCTTTGTGTCTGAACAGTCAGCGAGACACTCAAACTGTTTTTTATGTAAAAAGGGCAAAAAGGTGGATTACACCAAGATTTGAACTGTGGAAGAGGAAAACCACAGTTCTAGTTGTCTGGCCTACACCAGAATCTTTTAAACAGATATATTTGTGTCTGAACAGTCAGCGAGACACTCAAACTGTTTTTTTTTAATGGAAAAAAGGCAAAAAGGTGGATAACACCCAGATTTGAACCGTGGAAGAGGAAAACCACAGTTCTAATTTCCTGGCACATACCAGACTTTTTTAAATAGATATATTTGTGTCTGAACAGTCAGCGAGAAACTCAAACTGTTTTTTTTATGGAAGAAAGGCAAAAAAGTGGATAATACAGAGATTTTATTCGTGGAACTGAAAAACCACAGTTCTAGCTGTCTGGCCGAAACTAGACTCTTTTAAACAGATATATTTGTGCCTGAACACTCACAGACACACTAAATTTTTTTTTTGGGGGGGGGGAATACCAAAAGGTTTATAAGATGGGTATTTGTACAGTCTGACTTAGGAAAAAAAAAAAAGAGGATTTAGATGAAAAAAAAGGATTTTTCCTGGCCCCTGAGACCTGGGGCTATGTCTAGCAATTTGAGCAGCAGCAGCACACAGGACTATAAAGCAGTGTTTGTTGGTATAACCACTGCATCTCCTATACAGCCTGCCTGCCTGCCTGATATCTGGGATGGATATTAGTCCTCAGAAGGACTGTTTGTTTGATTTTGCAGGCTTTAGAGACCCTACACTACCTATTTCGCAGTATAAATCTCTCCCTAGCACAGCAGCACTCTCCCTACACTGTCTGATCCGGAGCGACTGTGTCCAAGATGGCGGCGCCCGGTTTTAAATACTCGAGGTGACGCTGTGCGGCCAGCCAATCACTGTAATGCCCACAAAAAACATGGCCGCGGCATTACAGTGACTGGCTGGCAATCCCTGCATGTTAATTGGCTCTGTAAAGAGCGCCAAACATTCAGGGTGGAGACCCGAGCTCCCGCCCGATTAACCCGAAAATGCTCGGTGCTCACCGAGCATCCCGAGTAGTGAGATGCCAGGGCGGGCACCGAACAGTGTCGAGCATACTCGCTCAACACTATTCCTCATCTATCGCCAAGCAGAATACCTAATCCCTACTGACCCTAGAGCTAGGCCCTAGGTAGGGAGGGGAAGGGGTGAGCACTAGTCATCCCCATTGCAACTAAAGACAAACAAGGTAAACAGACAAGGGGATACACTTCGCTTTGAGAAGACACCAGAGCGATCAAGACAATGATCACAAAGGAACTCCAAGAAGAAACTAGCTGACTGCTAGAACTCTAGGCCGGAACAGAGGAAAATGCTTCTATCACCAGCTATTCTCTGGAGAGACTGGGTGTTATTTAAAGGTCCAGCAAGGGTGTGTTAATTAGCAGGAGAAATGAGAGCTCACCGCTGGGTCCTAGAGAGAGAAGGATGGTGAAAGGATCAAGAAGGTGTTTGCAAAGCCAAGCGCAGCGACCTTCTACAGCCGGAACCAGAATGACTGTCTGTCACACCAGACACACCGGTAATACAGTGGGTACGGAAAGTATTCAAACCCCTTTAAATTTTTCACTCTTTGTTTCATTGCAGCCATTTTGGAAAATTCTAAAAAGTTCATTTTTTTTCTCCTCATTAAAATACACTCTGCACCCCATCTTGACTGAAAAAAAAACAGAAATGTAGAAATTTTTGCAAATTTATTAAAAAAGAAAAATGTAAATATCACATGGTCTTAAGTATTCAGATCCTTTGCTCAGTATTAAGTAGAAGCACCCTTTAGAGCTAGTAAAGCCATGAGTCTTCTTGGGAATGATACAACAAGTTTTTCACACCTGGATTTGGGGATCCTCTGTCATTCTTCCTTGCAGATCCTCTCCAGTAGTGTTGAGCGTATTTGCTCAGCAAATGTTCGAAAGTTTCAAATTCGGCATGAATATGGCACATTCAAATTCGTGATCGCAAAGGCAAGCAAATTTTCTTAAAATCGGAAAAGTTCGACGAATTTGAGGGGGACCTTGAATACAGGGCAACCATTGCGCTTTGAACAGTTTTGTTAGCATAGTGCAAGTGTAAGATGAGTGGTGACATGTGCCAGGTGAGTGTGGGGGCTGTGGATAGCTTACAACAGGTCAGATCAGCAGTGTGTAACACGGGTACTTTAGATGCAGCGACACAGAAGCACAGAGCAGCCAATACAGGGTAAATAAACAGGGGACGTTTATAATAACAGGGTCAATCTCCACACAGGGAGCAACAGGGGAAAATATGGGCGAAAACAAGGTAAGTAGCCGGTAAAAGTCTTTAACTAACAGTTCACAGTTTAACTAGATATAGCAAAGTCGAACCGGTTGTAAACGACAGTTTTTTACACTTAGCTGACTATTTTCCTCCACAAGGCAGTTGCCAGCTGAGGCCGGTGTTGATTTCTTCAGTCTTCCCCGCCCGAACAATGCTCCGTCTTCTGGCGGCAGCGGGCGGTCTCCGGTTTTACCTGCTGAGCCCCTAGTCCATAACACGGCACCTCACGTGCTCGGCTCCACAGACCCTGCGTCTCTTCTCTAGTCGGCTTGACTCCTCCGGTCCACTGCACTCAGCTCTTGCTCCCAGTACTGGAGCCAGGAGCCTGGACCCTCTCACACTGCTCTGCTGAGCAGGACCCAGCTCCGCTTTCCCACGCAAATGTCCTCGTCTCTTCCTCTCTACACCCTTGCCACCAGTTTCCCGGTCACCTGACCTCCCAGCTCTCACTCCGGACACGCCCCCAGCTTCCCAGTCATCTGACTCCTGTGCTCGCAGTCTGTCTTCCCCCTGCAACCAGAGGCAGTTCCGGATCCCTTGCCCTGAAAGTACTTACACCCCGATCTTCCCCCTTATACTCCCGCTCTCCTTTAACTCGCCATTCCATGGGCGAGAGTTCCTTCATCAAACGTTCACATTCTTGGACTTCCTGGACGATACGGTACCATATGAATTGATCTTGTTCGCAATGGTGAGGAGGCACTCCTGCTGTTGCCGTTCTAACCGGCGTAACTCAGTTTGACTGATGGGGGGGGCAGGGTCACTCGGATTTCCAATCTCCGCCTGCCCGGTGGCTTCAACGTATGTTGTTCCCTCGCCGCCTGCACTGGGAACTGCAGGTAATCGAGTGCTGGGGCTCGGAGGTAGAATCAACAACTCTTCTTCGTCCACATCGTCGCTTGGGGCAACTGTGACAGAACCCTCTGTAGAAGAAGGTGATTCTTCTCCATCCTCGTCATCTTTAGACAGACAGAGTCGCAGCATACTACGATGAACCACTCTGGTAGGGGCTCCTTCAGCCCCTTCGGGTTGAACTTCATGCACAGGTCCTTCAGCGCCAATCCTGCGCTTCACTCGGTGCGGGGTCCGTTCCCACTGCCTACTCAATTTGCCCCGGGGCTGCCTGTCCCGAACCAACACCCGCTCCCCGGGCCTCAGAGCTGTCCCTCGAAGAGGCAATGTCTCATGATGTTTGAGCTCCTGATACTTTTGTTGTACCAACCGTCGGAGGATCTGCAGTTGATGCCGATGTTCCTGGACCCAGGAAGACACCTCCATCCGTGGGTAGTCCTCCTCGGGGTCCAGCTCTAACTTGGTAATCTCTCGCCCCTTTCGCCCGAACAGCAAGATATAAGGAGTGAACCCCGTCATACTATTCACTCAGTTGCTGTAGACCCACACCAGCTCGGCCACAAACTCAGGCCACCGTACCTTCCGATCTTCCTCCAATGTGAGGAACATTTGGATCAGTGTTCGATTGAGGGTGGTAAGGATTAGTCCGTGATTTCTCAATCTTGTACAACCGCTGCAGCTCTTCCATCATCCGGCCTTGGAAGCAGGCGCCTGGATCGGAATGAATCCTCTTTGGGCAGCCATACACCCGAATGAAGTCTTGGCAGATGGCCTGCGCAGCTGACTCAGCGGTCTGGTTTCTGGTCGGGGTCACTACCGCAAACTTTGTGAAGTGCTCTGTCATTACCAGGCAATGTTCATACCCAAGATGTGCCGGTCTAACAGTCAAATAGTCGGTCATCAGCATCTCCAAGAGAGCAGAAGTCACAATAGTTTGTATGGGGACCCGCTGCTTCGGGGGCTTAACCAGCTCACAGCTCCGACATCTTCGACAAGTGTCTTCTATTGTTGCTCGCAGTGGGGGATGATACACCAGCCTCTGCAACCACTGAAACGTCTTCTCTGGTCCGAAGTGAGCCCCTCATTCCTGAGCCTCCTTAGCCACTACTCCGACCAACTTCTCTGGGATTACCACTTGCCAGGTGGTCCCGAACTCTTGCAGTAGCTGCACCCGTCGGTACAGCAGCCCGTCTTGCAAACACTGTCTCTCCCATTGTCCCAGCATCTTCAGTGCTCCCGGGGATAGAGTACTCCTCTCTTCTCGACTGGGGACTTGCCGCAGAGCCACCCATTGATGTAATTGAGCAACTTCTCTGTCAGTCTGTTGAAGTTGGATCCAGTCATCTCTTGGCCGCCCTAGCACTTGTTCTTCCGACGGCTCTCCGATCTGTCCCTGCGCCGCGGCCAGCGATCCCACGAAACTTCGGAAGCTAGGGGTCTCATCAATCTGCAAATCTTCATCGCGGTCATGATCAGGCCATTCATATGTCACTCTGGAGAGGGCATCGGCGTGAGTATTCTCTGCCTTAGGCCAGTAGGCGATCTTATACTGGTAGCTGGCCATGCAGGCCACCCACAGCTGCTCCAGGGCCCCCAATTTCGCATTCTCCAGGTGGGCCAGTGGGTTGTTATCTGTTCTCACCAGTACTTTGGACCCGGACAAATACTCCGCAAACTTCCCGGTCATTTCCCAAACCAGATCCAGCAACTCTAATTTGAAAGAGCTATAATTATCTGGGTTCCTCACGGAGTCGTGAAGGGGTCAGCTGGCATACGCAATCACGCGCTCTTTCCCCTCCTGTACTTGGGATAACATGGCTCCCGGACCATGTAAGCTCCCATCAGTGTGGAGTATGAAGGATTGGGAGAAATCCACATAGGCAAGTATTGGGGCCTCGGTCAGGGCCATTTTTAGGGCACGGAAGGCCTCTTCCTGGCTGCTTCCCCACCGAATCGCCTGATTCTTAGAGCCCGCCGGTACTCCCTTAAGTAGCTCCAGCAATGGGTTGGCTATGCGGGTGAAGTTCTTCATGAATCTTCGGTAGTACCCGGCAAGTCCCAGGAAGGCCCGAACGTTCTTCACTGTCTTCGGGGTAGGCCACTCCTGTACGGCGGCCACCTTTTCCTGGGTGGGCCTGACTCCTTCACCGGACACAGTATGACCGAGATATTCGATCTGTTTGCGGAACAGGTGGCACTTCTGGGGCTTCACCTTTAGGCCATGACTCTGTAGGCGACTCAGTACTTGCTCAGGTCACTGGAGGTGCTCCTCGAAGGTGGTGGCATAGACAATTATATTGTCAAGGTAAATCAGTGTCGCCTCAAAGTTTAAATCGCTCAGACACCTCTCCATCAGACGCTGGAACGTCCCGGGGGTGTTAATCAGGCCGAAGGGCATTTGATTGAACTCGAACAGTCCCATGGGTAATATGAACACCGTCTTTGCACGGTCATGTTCGGCCACGGGCACCTGCCAGTACCCACTGGCCAGATCCAAGGAGAGGAGGAGAAGTATCTTGCCTTCCCTAAGGCCGACAGGGACTCTTCAATTCAGGGTAGTGGGTAAGAGTCCCGTACTGTACAGGCATTCAGTCGTCTATAGTCCACACAGAACCGCAGGGTCCCATCTTTCTTCCGGACCAGGACAATCGGGGCCGCCCACGGACTCTGCTTCTCCCGTATCACACCATTCTGTAACATATGGGCTAGCATCTCCTTAACCTATTTATACATCTGGGGAGGTATCTGCCGGTATCTCTCCCGCACTGGGGTAGCGCTTCAGTGGGAATCTCGTGGGTAATGGCATCGGTGTAACCAAAATCATCCCCATGGTGAGCAAAGACTTCCTGGTACCGCTCCAGCACCTCCTCAACCTGCTGCACCTGTTGAGGTGTAAGTCCCATCAATTCAGCCCGCATTCGTTCTAGAATTCTTCGTCCCCCCTTCGCACTAGCCCGGTGGGATTCCGGCGGCACGGTGACCGCCAGAGTCAAGGGTTCTCCTCGTACAGTGGACAGCTGTACCACATCAGGTCGCACCAACTTCTCTGGCATTCCCAGAATCTGGGCTATTTCCGCCCTGGGAGGGAGTGTGAGATCATCTTCGCCCAGATTAACACACCGCACTATAACATTGCCACCCTGGACGGTGGCCAGTGTCCGAGCCACCAAGAGTCCGGGGGGTACTTTGTCTATAGATGTTGGTTCTATCTGAACTTCTACCCCCTCAATAGGTGTGCAGGCCCATGCGGATAACATGAATACAGTTTGTCCGGGCAGTAAGTTGAGCTCCGTAGCTGCTGGCACTATTATTTTACCCAGGATCTTCCCGTCACTCGACATCTCCTGAGCCTGGGCAGCTCGGATTAGTTGTTGAAAGACCCTCCTTTGGCTCACTAATCAGGATTTGCCCGATCTCTTTCAGCACATTCATTCTGAGGGTCACCGGGGGTCCACTTCCGGTTCCCCCTGCGACCAGGATGACTCCTTTTTCTCCCACATCTTTTCCACACACTCGGATCTTCATCCACTCCACCCCTGTGACCGGGATGGGTAAATGATTAGCTGCCGTGAGTTTAACTACTGGTCCCCATTCAGGCCACGCTATCTCTGGAAATCGCTGTTGGAAGTAGGCTTCTGTCATCGTAGTCACCTGGGATCCCGTGTCAATCAGGCAACCAGGTCCTTGGGACTTCCTCTTTTTCTTTCCCCTTCCTCAGGCTCCGGGCTGTGTCCCCCAAACACGGAGCCCACTTGTTTAACGGCTGCCGCGACAGGGGCCACCCTCGGCTAGCACAGCCCGTGGCATAATGTCCTGGGCCTCCACACTTCCAGCAGGTCGTGTCTCTGCCTGTGTAGGGCTGCCTCAGTCCCCTACGGAACTCTCCTGCAGGGGGGATTCCTGAATTCAATTCTTTCCATAACTGGGTATCTCTGGTGTCAGGGCAGGGGTCTTCTTGAGACTGGACCATTCATCCCGCATCTTCTGTATGTCCTTTCGCATCTCTCGAGCCCATTCCAGTTCAGCTGCAGGCGGGGTGGGTACCTCGTTATTCCGGACCATCCCTGCCAGGCCGTCACCCCCATCTCCTGTTCTTTCACACGTGCCTCCACCCCCACTAGAAAAGTCATACGTGGGTTGGCGCGCAGGCGCTCCTGCAAGGCCTGCTTCAGCTGCACATCCCTGAGGCCTGCCACAAACTTGTCCCTTAAGATCACGTCAGGGGGGCCCATTCCCAAATTCCCCATGTCATCTTTTCTAGTGATATAGGCAGGCACCCTCTGTAAGGCATTAACATACTGCGTCACAGTCTCCCCCTCCTGCTGCACTTGGTGAAACAGCCTTTTCCTCAGCTCTCCCACATTGGTGGGATCCCCATGCATGTCCTCCAGTATCCGCACCACTTTTTCTACAGTATCCTGGTCATGGGGAGGGCGGTACATCATGGATTGTCGGGCCTCGCCATCCAGGGCCAGTAAGGCTATTTTGGCTTGCATATCTGGGGTCATCGAAAGCATACGTAACATACTCCTAGCTCTCTCAATCCAGTCCCACAGCATCATATTGTCCCCGGTGAACTTTGGGAGATTGCTGAGCATGGCCCCCAGCGGCAAGCTAGATTTAGGGGTTCCCAGGATGGACTGCTCTGCAGTGTCTGTGTCTAAAGACTGCATCCTGCCGACTACGCCAAATGTAACACTGCCATGTTCCCTCAGCGCCATTATATCCTTGTCACTGCTGGAGACAGATGCAGCTCAGTGATCTCCTGTGTAATGAGAGATAGGCTGTGTGCCCACGATGCATTTTTTAAGCGTTTCCGCAGCGGCAGAAATGCTTAAAAAACGCATGGTAGAAGGCCTGCCATGTTCCCCAACGATAATCCGCATGTGCTGTGCACATGCTGCGGAAATTTCCACTGCGGATTATCATTGCGGAAAAAAACGCAGCACTACCAATTATTTTGCGGAAGTGCTGCGTTTTCACCGCCATTGACTTGCATTAGAATGCGTGCATTCCGCTTCACTAGATAAGGACATGCGGAATGCACGCGATCCAATGTGCGGATGGTACCCGGGTCTAGAGGAGAGGAGACTCTTCTTCGGACCCGGGTACCATAGAACCTGTGAAAAAAAGAATAAAATAAAAAATAAAGATTATATTTACCTTCTGACGGTCCCCGCTGCACCCGTCCTTTCATGCCGGCAGCTAGCGATGGACTGAAGGACCTGCTTGATGTCATAGTCATGTGATGGATCACGTGACGCTGACGTCACGTGAGGTCCTTCATTGTACCGCTGGCGGCAGCCGGGACGGAGGGAATCAAGACTGCGGGGGCCATCAGAAAGTAAGTATAGATTTATTTTTTTATTTTTTACCATTCTTTCGGTCGCATGGATTTATATGGTGTGACCAAGTTGACAAGCACTTTCCAAGTGATGCTAAAATCGCTTGGAAAGCGCTTGTCAACCCGCATACGGAAATGCAAGTGAAGAATGCTTCACTTCCACATGTACCTGGCAGGAAAATGCATGTACAATCCGCATGCGTTTTTTTCTGCCAGGGAGATGCAGAAACGCTCAGGAAAAAATCCTGAGCATTTCTGCATCATGGGCACATAGCCGTATAGTCAGAGAGTATAGATAATTACTGGCCTGTGTACCTCTGCAACCCCTGGTGCAGCACATTTTTGGTGTTCTTGTGCAAGTACTGAGATTCTGACAGAAACAGAGGGCGCATGCCATACAATAGTGCTGTGCACAGCTGGTATAGAACTCCATGTCTCAGTATACCTTGAATCTTTTTTGCACTTGCTAATGTGATCAAGCAAGCGCAGTGCAACTTTTCATTTAGTGGGGTTGAAATTGTGCTCTGCACAGTCTGCAGAGCTTCTTATTGCAGAGCACAAAATCTGTTTTCTTTTCTGTTGCTATTGTGATATTGAAGGCTGTGTGCACTACAGTTTTTATTAGTGTCAGATACTATTTTAGTGGAGTTGAACTTCAGGTAGTTTCAGAGTAAAAAAAACACTTTTTTTCTCTTGCTACGCCCAGTCCAAAAAATATTTTTTCTTGTGCCAAAAGTCATACAATGCTATATGCCAACTACTTCGTCAGTGGTGGTGAAATTCAGCTTGTACGCACAGTCAAACCTATATATATTTTTGGTTGGCGGGCAGAGTCCAGCAAAGGTTTCTTACTGTGGTAAAGTTGATCCAGTCTGCTAAAAGGCAGATCCTATTTTAGTGGCGTTGAACTTGTCCTGGTTTCACAGTAAAAAAAAAAAACTTCTCTTACTAAGCCCAGTCCAAAAAATATTTTTTCCTCCGCCAAAAGTCATACAGTGCTATAAGCCAGCTACTACGTCAGTGGCGATCAAAGTCAGCTGGACGCAGAGTTTATGCAGAGTAACCCAAAAATATTTTTTGCTCTGAGTAAAGTGATACAGCTGGCTAGATCTGAGTTTGAAATATTTTGGAGCATATATTCTATATCATACTGTCCTCATCCACATTCAAAAAAAAAATTTCTTCTGCTCCTAAAGTAATACAGCAGGGGACATCTCAGTTTGAAATTGTTTGGAGAATATCTCGTTTTATCGGCCTCATGCACACTAAGAAATTTATTTTGTCTGTTAGTAACGTTATACGGCAGGCCATATCTTACCTTGTCATTTAGTGTCGCTGAAATTCAGGTGTGTGCTGAGATATTGCACAGGAAAAAAAACATAGTTTTCTTTAGTTAATTGCGTGCTCCTACCACTGTATCTGACCAATATGAGTGGGAAAAAGAGGGTGTGGTGGAAGGGGTAATAGGTTTGGTGTTCAAGGTGCATGTGGTAATGTTAGAGAAAGCACTAGTGAACCAACACAAACAGGTCCTATCCAAAGACAACTGACAACTTATGTTAGTGGACAGCCTACTGCACTCCCTTCCTTTGGCAGCCGCACAGTGATACGCCTTGTTGATAAGGCCTAGAAAGAAAAGGTGCTCCAGTGGAGGCCAAGCTCTGCTTCCAGTACCCTCTCCTCGTCTTCCTCCACCTCAACATCACACGCAGTACAGTCCACAGGGGTGGCACCCAATTACTCATGCTTCCCCCCACGTCACAACTGGCCAACTGCCCAACTGACTGTAGCGAACCACAGATGGGTGAGTCTGTAGAACTCTTCACCCATTCTTCACCATGGGTCACAGAGTCAAGGGGAGGAAAGCATCTGCACCGATGCCCAAAATTTTTTTAGCTTGGATTTGGGGCAGGGCGAAGTAGGGTCTGAGCAGGTTCCTAACCCCCATCACCAGACGTTAACCCCAAGGGAGGGAGGTGATCCCTATGAGACTCAGATACCTGAGGCTCGTGCGGAGTGTACTGTGCTGTCAGGGCAACAAGAGGTGAGGGGTCACTCTGACGGCGAGGAGTGGGATAACACATTGGATGATGATGAGGTTGAAGATCCGACTTGGTGTGAAGCCAGAGTCACGCAGCCAAGTAGCTCATCTGAGGAGGTGGAGGAGGAAGATGAGGAGGTCACATTTCGCCTTACGGTGCAGACACGGAGTGATGCAAGCACGAAGAGCACTGCATCCTTAGCCACAACTGTGGCTGTGGTCAGCAGCGGTCACAGGTCTGCAGCTCACAGGGGCAGCAAGGGTTGTCTAGCATGGGCCATTTTTGTCACTGCAAAGGATGAGCCAACTCACGTTATCTGCAAACTTTGCGATAAAAAACTCAGTAGAGGGAAAAACTGCAATAATTTGACTACTGCTGCATGAACGTTCACATGCTCAAACAACATTCTTTACGCTGGGAATTTTACCGCGCTGAAATGGGGACCAGCACAACTCAACAACCATCAGCTGCCCCATCAAACGCATCCACTGCTTCTTCCTCCTCCTTTGTTACCATGCCAAGTATTGTCACGCAGATCTCCCATCACAGAAACTCCGGTTCTTTACCCGCTCCAATCAGGTTGATTGACAGCCTGTCAGCTGTAATGGAAGTGGACATGCCTGCTGTGTTTGTTTCACCGAGCACATCGCATGTTTCTCAATCCACCGTAACATCTGTACCTCACTCACGCTCCACCAGTTTTTCTGGTTCTTCATACTCCGCCCTATCTCAACATCTTAACCAGCCCTCGGTCCCGCAGTTGTGCTCACATAAAAGATAGTTTCATCTTACGCATGACAAAGCTAAGAGGTTGAACTCCACCATCTCAAATCTGTTGGCCACAGAAATGCAGCCTTTCCGCCTGGTAGATACAGACGGTTTCCAAAAACTGATGGCCGTCGCAGTCCCCCAGTACCAGTTGCCCAGTCGCCATTACTTCTCTAAGAAAGCTGTGCCTGTGCTACACCAGCATGTCACAGACGTCACCTGTTCCTTGTCTAAATCTACGTGTGCCAGGGTGCATTTCACCACAGACAACTTGACAAGTAAGCATGGCCAAGGGCATTACATCTCGCTGACTGGGCACTGGTTGACTCTGGTGGCTGTGGGGGCAGGCGGGGAAGGGGCTGCTCCACAAATCTTGGAATCCCCAAGGCTTGCAGAAGAACCAGCTGTATTTCCCACTTCCTCCGCTACTGCTGCGTCCTCCACCTCCTCTAGGGCCTTCACCTGCGCACTCAACCTCTGCTTTAACGAGACACGTGTTCCAAGGGTGCGAAGCGAATACACACCAACTCCGTACTGCGCAGTCAGGGCTCATCGTAATCAGGCAGTCTTCAAATTTATATGCCTTGGAGATCGCAGTCATACAGGTGAAGAGTTGTGGGCAGCTCTCCAGGCTCAGTTTAAGCAATGGCAGTCTCCGCTGAACCTAGAGAAAGGGAAGGCGCCGTGTGCGATAAGGCTAAGTGCCCACGATGCAGAAATGCTGCATATTTTTTCCGCTCTCCCTGGCAGGAAAAATGCATGCGGATTTTACATGCATTTTTCCTGCCAGGTAGAAGCGTTTGTCAAGCGTTTTTGCATGCATTTCTGCATGCGGGTTATCATGTGCTTTTCCAAGCAATTTTAGCATCACTTGGAAAAGTGCTTGATAACTTGGTCACACTATATAAATCCATGCAACCGGCTTGGATTTATATAGTGTGACCAAGTTAAAAGTTGAATAAATGAATAAAAATGGTAAAAAAAACAACAAAAAAAAACATTATGCTCACCTTCTGATGGCCACCGGTCTTTTCTTTTCTCCGCTGCGTCCGGTCTCGTGTACAGCTCGCAGTGGTGTGAAAGGACCTTTCATGACGTCATTTAGTCATGTGACAGGTCACGTGACCGCCGACGTCAGCGGTCATGTGACCTGTCACATGACTAAATAACGTCATGGAAAATCCTTTCACACCACCGCGAGACGTACAAGAGACCGGCGCAGGAGAGGAAAGACCGGGGGACATCGGAAGGTGAGTATAATGTTTATTTTTTATTTTAAATTCTTTTTTTAACAGGTACCATGGTACCCGGGTCTGGAGGAGAGTCTCCTCTTCTCCAGACCCGGGTACCATCTGCACATTGAATCGCTTAATATCCGCATGTGCACATGTAGTGATGCGGATATTAAGCGATTCAATGCAAGTCAATGGCGGCAATTACGCTGCGTGTCCGCAAAATTAATGGACATGCTGCAGATTTTTCTGCAATGATAATCTGCAGCAGAAACTTCCGCAGCAGTGCACAGCACATGCGGATTATCATTGGGGACTATGAGGCAAGAATTACCAAGCATTTTTTAAGCGCTTTCGCTGCGGAAATTCTGCAGCAAAAATGCTTGAAAAACACATAGTGGGCACGCAACCTAACAGTGAGAACCTGTTAGCGGCCCTAGGCCGAGTCAAACTCGCACACGTGCCTTGCATGGCTTACGTCATCAACCTGGTGGTACAGCAATTTCTCTGCCACTATCCTGGCCTGGATGAGCTGCTTCACAAAGTACGGAAGCTGTGTGCTCACTTCCGCCGTTTGAACCCCTCATGTCAATGACTTGCATCGATACAGAGGTATTTGTCCGTGCCAGTTAACAGGTTGATCTGACATGTGCCAACAAGGTGGAATTCCACTCTGCACATGTTGCAGCGACTGTGCCAGCAGCAATGAGCTCTGACGCAGTATGTTATGACATATAGCTTGGGGCAACGTAGCACGGACTAGGGGCATATCATGTTTGCGGAGTGGGAACAGATTAAGGACCTCTGCACCCTTCTGCATGGTTTTGAAATGGCTACTAAACTGGTTAGCTCTGACGATGCCGTTATCAGCATCACAATTCCAGTCATATACTTGCTGGAGCAAACTTTGAATAACCTGCACCAGGAGGTGGTGGCCCCAAAAGAAAAGGAGGATGCGGAAGGTATATCAATGTCTCAAATTTCCAGACTGTCGTCACACAGGCGGATGCAAAGTGATGGTAAATTACAGCGATCGAGGGGGTTTGGTGATACCAGGCTATTAGTGAAGGTGCAAGAGGAACTAATGGAGGAGGAAGATGTGATGGGCGAGCAGCTGTCAGAGGATGAAGAGGATAATTATCCACTCTCATTTGAACATAGTTGGCAGGAGGGGACGGAGGAAACAAGCATCAGTGTTACGCAGCCCACAATACAACCTGTCTTTGGACCTCCTGGAAGAGCCTGACATACGAGTGCCTTCTTGATGCTCTATCAGGAACATGATCCCCGTATAGTTAGGATTCAAAATAATGCTGACTACTGGGTTGCCACTCTGTTAGATCCACGTTATAAGAGTCAATTTTGCCAGATGCTTCCCGCTCTGGAAAGGGACCCCCTTATGTTGGAGTATCAAAACAAGCTTTTAAGCAACCTTAATAGAGGTTTTCCCCAAGATAACAGTGAGGCACGCAGCTGTAGTCTTTCAACCTCTGGCACGTCAGTTCGTCAATGCCAAAACATTAGCAGCAGCAGAGTAAGTGACAGAAGCAATTTCTGGGAGTCCTTTCACACATTTTTTGCACCAGATCGTGTACCAGCACAACAGAGTACAAGTCTGACATGTGGTGAGCGACTGGAGAGTATGGTGCAGGAGTATCTAGAGTTCAATATCAATACCATCAGGGAGGGTTTGGACCCTTTTACATTTTGGTCTTCAAAAATGTATGAATTGCCGGCAGCCAGAGTTCTCTCTGAACGTGTCTTCAGCGCTGCTGGTAGTGTCTTAACAGATAAGTACAGTACAGACCAAAAGTTTGGACACACTTTCTCATTTAAAGATTTTTCTGTATTTTCATGACTTTGAAAATTGTACATTTACACTGAAGGCATCAAAACTATGAATTAACACATGTGGAATTATATACTTAACAAAAAAGTGTGAAACCACTGAAAATATGTCTTATATTCTAGGTTCTTCAAAGTAGTCACCTTTTGCTTTGATGACTGCTTTGCTCACTCTTGGCATTCTCTTGATGAGCTTCAAGAGGTAGTCACCTTCACAGGTGTGCCCTGTCAGGTTTAATAAGTGGGATTTCTTGCCTTATAAATAGGGTTGGGACCATCAGTTGTGTTGTGCAGAAGTTTGGTGGAAACACAGCTGATAGTCCTACTGAATAGACTGTTAGCTGCTTTTTTCTTGCCACAATACAAATTCTAAGTAAAGAAAAACGAGTAGTCATCATTACTTTAAGAAATGAAGGTCAGCCAGTGCGAAAAATTGGGAAAACTTTCAAAGTATCCCCAAGTGAAGTTGCAAAAACCATCAAGCGCTACAAAGAAACTGGCTCACATGAGGACCGCCTCAGGAAAGGAAGACCAAGAGTCACCTCTGCTTCTGAGGCTAAGTTTATCCGAGTCACCAGCCTCAGAAATCGCAGGTTAACAGCAGCTCAGATTAGAGACCCGGTCAATGCCACACAGAGTTCTAGCAGCAGACACATCTCTTCAACAACTGTTAAGAGGAGACTTTGTGCAGCAGGCTTCTAGGAAACCACTGCTAAGGACAGGCAACAAGCAGAAGAGACTTGTTTGGGCTAAAGAACACAAGGAATGGACATTAGACCAGTGGAAATCTGCTTTGGTCTGATGAGTCCAAATTTGAGATCTTTGGTTCCAACCACAGTGTCTTTGGGCGACGCAGTAAAGGTGAACGGATGGACTCTACATGCCTGGTTCCCACCGTGAAGCATGGAAGAGGAAGTGTGATGGTGTGGGGGTGCTTTACTGGTGACACTGTTGGGGATTTATTCAAAATTGAAGGCATACTGTACCAGCATGGGTAACACAGCATCTTGCAGCGGCATGCTACTCCATCCAGTTTGCGTTTAGTAGGACCTTCATTTATTTTTCAACAGGACAATGACCCCAAACACACCTCCAGGCTGTGTAAGGGCTATTTGACCAAGAAGGAGAGTGATGGGGTGCTACGCCAGATGACCTGGCCTCCACAGTCAACAGACCTGAACCCAATCGAGATGGTTTGGGGTGAGCTGGACCGCAGAGTGAAGGCAAAAGGGCCAGCAAGTGCTAAGCATCTCTGGGAACTCCTTCAAGATTGTTGTAAGACCATTTCCGGTGACTATCTCTTGAAGCTCATCAAGAGAATGCCAAGTGTGCGCAAAGCAGTCATCAAAACAAAAGGTGGCTACCTTGAAGAACTTAGAATGTAAGACATATTTTCAGTTGTTTCACACTTTTTTGTTAACTATATAATTCCACATGTGTTAATTCATAGTTTTGATGCCTTCAGTGTGAATGTACAATTTTTATAGTCATGAAAATACAGAAAAACCTTTAAATGAGAAGGTGTGTCCAAACTTTTGGTCTGTACTGTACACCCGGCTGTCCCCTGAAAGTGTAGACCACCTAACTTTCATCAAGATGAACAAGTCATGGATCTCCAAGGACTTTGCACCCCAATTGCAGACTGTACAGAGTAGGCGATGTTGTTGTTTTGAGTGTGCTGCATTGATCTCCTGAAATTGCAGTCTGTGATATGGCTTCTGTGCCTGCTCTTGCTGCTGCTGCTGCTGCAGGTTTTAGGCCCTAATTTTGGGAAATGTGGAGAATTCTGATTGTGTCTCAATCCATCGGGTTGCCTGTAGTGGGACAGGTTTGGGTCTGCGTTAAACTACTTGTAGTCTGATGACATTGATGCTACTTCGGTGGTGTTAGGCAATCATTTAGGGCAATGTGAACACTCCTGGGTTGACTGTACTGGAAGAGGTGTGGGTCTTATTTACACTATTTCTACGGTAGTGAAATTGATGCCACTTTGCTGGCGTCTGCCACAATTTTTTTTAAATGTGGGTGATCCTGATTGGGTCTCCATCTATTGGGTTGGCTGTAGTGGAACCTTCCTGTTCTGCAGTCTAAGTTGTGTAAGGTTAAGTAACAGTCCTTGCTGCACTTCTGCCTGCTGCGTTACTGATACAGACTCTGCCTGTTGCACCCCTGATACAGATTCTGCCTGCTGCACTCTGATACAGACTCTGCCTGCTGCATGCCTGACAGAGACTCTGCCTTCTTCACTCCTGATACAGACTCTGCCTGCTGCACTCTGATACAGACTCTGCCTGCTGTACTCTGATACAGACTCTGCCTGCTGCACTCCTGATACAGACTCTGCCTGCTGCACTCTGATACAGACTCTGCCTGCTGCACTCCTGATACAGACTCTGCCTGCTGCACTCCTGATACAGATTCTGCCTGCTGCACTCTGATTCAGACTCTGCCTGCTGCACTCTGATTCGGACTCTGCCTGCTGCACTCTGATACAGACTCTGCCCCTGAACTCTGATACAGACTCTGCCTGCTGCACTTCTGATACAGACTCTGCCTGCTGCACTTTGATACAGACTCTGCCTGCTGCACTCTGATACAGACTCTGCCTGCTGCACCATCTAGTCTGTCCTACTTGGTCCAGCTGTTGCGCATCCATTGGTCTGTC
The DNA here is from genome assembly GCF_046119375.1 of Phyllobates terribilis. Taxonomy (NCBI): domain Eukaryota; kingdom Metazoa; phylum Chordata; class Amphibia; order Anura; family Dendrobatidae; genus Phyllobates; species Phyllobates terribilis. The sequence goes on from NW_027362771.1 coordinate 301,846,658, forward strand.
CTGGAGTGGCACCTGAAGTTCGTCAGGAGTCAAGTCTAACCTCACTATCAGAGACTCTAGTGAACAGTCTAGTGCTCGCTTAGTCACGTCCCCTCCAGGCTCTCCGAGGGTCTGTTGCACAGTGGTTCCACTAACCACGTCCGTGACAGTGTGCCTTCACAGGCAGGGTCTTCTTTCCTGTTGTACCAGTCAGTGACCAGTTTTGACATGTAAAGCGAAACTGAATAAATGTCGCTGCCACAGTAATAATAATTATAGTACTTGTACTCTGGATCTATTGATGGTACTATCCTGGTGTCTACACCTAATTTGATGTGTTTTGGCAGCTTTTGGTCTTGTTTCTAGGTGTTGTATATGCATTTTTTTGGTCCCCCTATTGACTCCTATGGGATTCGGAAATGTTCGACGAACATTCGGCAAATAAATTCAGCGAATATCAATTTTTTAGGCATACTTTTCCGAACCGAACATTGAAATGTTCGCTCATACCTACTCTCCAGTTCCGTCAGGTTGGATGGTGAACGTTGGTGGACATCCATTTTCAGGTCTCTCCAGAGATGCTCAATTGGGTTTAGGTCAGGGCTCTGGCTGGGCCAGTCAAGAATGGTCACAGAGTTGTTCTGAAGCCACCCCTTTGTTATTTTAGCTGTGTGCTTAGGGTCATTGTCTTGTTGGTCCTGAGCACTCTGGAAGAGGTTTTCATCCAGGATATCTCTGTACTTGCCCGTATTCATGTTTCTTTCAATTGCAACCAGTCGTCCTGTCCCTGCAGCTGAAAAACACCCCCATAGCATGATGCTGCCACCACCATGTTTCATTGTTGAGATTGTATTGGGTAGGTGATAAGAAGTTTTCTCCACATATACCGCTTAGAATTATCACCAAAAAGTTCTATCTTCGTCTCATCAGACCATAGAATCTTATTTTCCATAGTCTGGGAGTCCTTCATGTGTGTTTCAGCAAACTCTATGCGGCTTTCATATGTCTTGCATTGAGGAGAGGCTTCCTGGCCCACTGTAACTAAAGACATCAAGGTAAACAAACAAAGGGGACACACTTAGCTTGAGAAGATACCAGAGAGATAACTATCCTTCAAGGGAAGTCCAAAAAGAAGCTAGCCGACTACTAGTATTCCAGGAATGGACAGAGGAACATAGAACTATCACTGATGACTCTCTGGAGACACTGAGAGTTTTTAACTACCAAGCAAGAGTGTGTCATTTAGCAGCAGAAGGTGGATGTCGCTACTGGGTCCAAACGGAAGAAGGATATCAATACACTACTGAGATGAGAGGGTCAAGAAGGCCTCTGCAATGCCAACCGCAATGACCTTCTACAGCCGGATCCAGAGCGACTGTCAGTTGTTATAATCTGCAACAAGTACTAAGGAAAGAAAGGGGAAAGCTATCCTTACAGTAAGACTAAGCTGAATCCATACGATGTAGTGGGCTGCCTGTTCCTAGCGAACAGACCCGCCTTAGTCCTCGGCTAGTCTGAACGAAGACCTATAGCATAAAAGGGAGGGGTCCCTAAAAGAACTAAGGACTGGAACAAAAATGGGACACCTCCTAAAAAGAGAAGTTGTTACAGAACCCAAAAAGATAAACTGACAAAAAGGTACTAGAGGTCCCAGAAGGACCAAGTTTACTGACAGAGAAAGGCACAGAAGCACCTGGCTAGCTAAACAGTCACACAACACTGAAGTCCAGCACAGCCAAAAGGGCGGAGCTGGAATATATAGGCAGATGGTCACATGACCGCAAAACACAGGATGGAAAAAACAAACAGGAGGGTTCAAATAGTACCCCTTCTTTTATGAGGATCCTCCGGATCCTCCAGGTCCAGGCCTATCCGGAAGCCTCTTGTGGAAAGCTCTAGCAAGCATAGGAGCAGAGACATCATCCGCCCTTACCCAGGAGTTATCTTTGGGACCGTAACCCTTCCAGGAGACGAGATACTGTAATCTCCCTCTATGCCATCTAGAATTCAAAATACGAGAAATTTCATATTCGCCGTCTTCCACCACAGGAAGAACTGTGACAGTGGCATCCCTATCTGATACATCAGCTTTTTTCAACAAGGAAACATGAAACACAGGATTAATTTTCCAGGAAGTAGGGACATCCAACCTAACCGCAGATGGGTTAATAACCTGAAGCACTTTAAATGGATCCACAAACTTAGGACCCAGTTTTTTAGAGGGAATCCCCAACCGCAAATTCCTTGAGGACAATCAAACCATGTCACCCTCAGTAAACAAAACCTCCTTATGTTTCATGTCAAAATACTTCTTGGACTTCTTGTTAGCCTCTTGAAGGTTGCAACATACATTAGTCCAAACTCTCTCCAAATCACCGGAAAAATTCTCCTCCTCCGGCACCGCTGACCCCAATTTGGAGAACGAACCAAAAGATGGATGTCTCCCAGTACAACAAAAAAAGGAGAACCCCCAGCTGAGGAGCAAATTCTGCGAGAGGCAGAAACTCAGACCACCCCTCTTGATTGTCCGCCACAAAACATCACAAAAACTGTTCTATATCCTGGTTCTTTCTTTCAGTCTGTCCATTAGACTCAGGATGATAACTAGACGAAAATGACAAATGAACTCCCAACCTGTCACTAAAAGCACGCCAAAAGCGAGCCACAAACTGAGGTCCTCTATTAGAAACAATGTCCGTGGGAACGCCATGAAGCTTGACAATTTCATTAACAAACGCCTTAGCGAGAGTCTTGGCGCAGGGCAACTTAATAAATGGAGCCAAATGACACATCTTACTAAAACGGTCCACGACCACCCAGATGACAGTAAAACCCACGGAGAGAAGCAGATTAGAAATAAAATCAATTGTGAGATGCGTCCAAGGCGCACTAGGAACCTCCAGAGGGCAAAGCAACCCCGCAGCAGGAGTATGTGAAGCTTTTGACCTAGCACACACAGTATATTGACGCACCCACTTGATGACTTCTTTCTGCCATCCAGGCCTCCAAAAACTGCGACTGATAAGTCTGTTAGTCTCAGAAATTCCTGGATGACCTGCCAACCGAGACTCATGACACTCCACAAACAAATCTCTCCTAAAGGTTCTAGGCACGAAGAAGCTCCCATGTGGAATGTTAGATGGAGAATCATCTTGAGCTTTCAGAACCCCATTCTCCAAAACGGAGTCCAATGCAGCCACCACAACTCCTTTCTGTAAAATGCTCTCCTCCTCCTCGGCACCGACCATAGGAGAGAAGCTGTGAGATAAAGCATCGGCTTTAACATTCTTAGTACCAGGGATATAGGTAACAGAAAAATGAAACAGAGAAAAAAAAAGTGCCCACCTAGCTTGACGGGCATTCAAGCGCTTGGCAGCATCCAGATAGATCAAATTCTTATGACCTGTGAAAACCTGAATAGGAAATCTAGCGCCTTCCAAAAAATTACGCCAATGTTCAAACGTGAGTTTAATAGCCAGCAACTCCCGACTTCCAACATCATAATTCAGTTTAGTTTCCGAAAAAATTTTGGAAAGAAGGCACAAGGATGTACTCCATCCCTGTTCTCCTGAGACAAAACTGCTCCGACCCCCACAGACGCATTGACCTCGACCAAAAAAGGCTTGGTCTCATCAGGCTGCATAAGGACAGGGGCAGAACTGAACCTCTCTTTGAAATACTTAAACGCTTCAATGGCCTCAGTAGTCCACTGCACAGTATTTGCACCTTTCCTGGTGAGATTGGTTAGAGGCTTAACAATAGTGTTGAGCCACCCCCGTAGTGTTCGAGTTCGGTTCGGTTCGTCGAACACCCGTGTGTTCGCCGAACTGTTCGTCGAACTGTTCGTCGAACACCTTCGAACACCGTTAAAACCAATGGCAGGCAAACAAAAACACATAGAAACACATAGAAAACACCTTCAAAGGTGTCCAAAAGCTGACAAACTGCTCAGAAGACATAACTAACACATGGAAAAGTGACAAGTACATATAGTCATGCGAAAATAAAAGAGGTGGAGGAGTAAAAGGAGGGGGAGACACAGATATAGGCATGTCATGCCCTTCTAAAATCCAAAAAGTGAGAAGCCGACACGGCCAGTCCGCTCCTGCCCGTGCCACCTCCCTGTCGCCGGGTTTGTGCCAGAGCCGCGGTGAACCCTGACGGCCAGCCCCCCTCTCCCAATACTGGTGCCTGTCCGCTGGTGGGTCGAGCGAGCCCCCCTGTGGTGGAGGCAGCTCTAAGCTTTTTAATTTAAATTGTCTCTCTAATTTGAATGAATACACTTTAAATCCATTTACAAGGATCTATTGGAGGGCAAGTCTCATGCCAGCAGCCGCGGTAATTCCAGCTCCAGTAGCGTCCACTAAAGCTGCTGCAGTTAAAAAGCTTTTATAAGGATCGAGCTCGGCTGTCCACCGCAAGGCATCCTACTGCCAGTCCCAGCCCCTATGCCTTGGGGTGCCTCCTGATGCTCTTCACTAAGTATCCCATGGTCCCGAAGCATTTCCTTTGAAAAAATTAAGTGTCTAAACTACAGGTGGTGCAGCTTGCTTAACAGCCGGGATAATCCGCTCACTAGCAGACACTGCTACTAGGCACAAAGTATTTCCTGGGCTAGATGCAGTTAAATATTTGTAATTAGATACTCTCGTTGGATGCTGAGAAAGCATTCCATAGAGTCTCCTGGCACGCCATATATGATTCTCTTAAAAAGCTTGGGGTAGGGGTCTAGGGGACCCTTTTATAGCCAAAATCACGGCCCTGTATCGCAATACGTCACCTAGGCTGAAGATAAATGGAACTGTAGCACCCTGAGGGCTCGGTTGCTACAGACGTATTGCACCTCACCCAGAGGTGTGATATCTCACTCTCAGGTAAGGATGGAGTGTGGATCAGGACCCGACACCTGCATGCATTACACCACATTGCCGTGGGGCAGGGCGACCAATTTGCCCCTGAGATGGGCACGACAGTCCCTGTCCCTGGCTGGAGTGGGGGGAGGGAACACTGAGGAAGGGGAACCCTGTAGTGCAGGAGCAGGGAGGAAGCAGTTCCTGGGTGCATTGAGAAGGGAGTATAAAAGGTGGGCACCATCTTAGTTCAGTGCAGAGAAGTCTGAGCAGAAGTGGCAGGGAGCAGGGGCTCTGCATGAGCTCTGCTCCGGAGGCAGGCCTAGTAACAGAGGCCCAGGCCTGGAAGAGGGAGAAGGAAGGAAGAGGAGCGGAGAAGGCTCCAGGAACGAGGAATGAAGGGATCCCAGGGGTGCGGACGGGCGAGTCGCCACCGCACGCCCGAATCCACCTGCGTGGAGGGGTCAGGCCAAAGGGGGAGACCGGTCCCCGAACTAGTGGAGGCAGGAAACGACCCTCAGCTAGAAACCGGAGGCTCTGACATTTTATGTGGCGCAGCCCCTCGCTACACCCGCTAGGAAGGCACCACATAGGGTCAGGGAAACTGGCGCCAAGTTTACCAAGAGGAGGCCCGAGGCAGCCGGACAGAAGTGTTGGTAAGAAAGGCCAGACAAAGGACACACAAAGGGGGTCCTGTGAAGTGCTCCAAAGTTATCTGGGAGTTGTCTGAGCCCCTCACCTGGTGAGCACAGTACGACGTGGGCAGCCGTTAACTGCAGACGTGGTCTGGATAATAAGAACTGTAAGTAAAGGCCCTGAACTGCATCACTGACTCCGTGTCGTTACTGCTGCTGCCCTGCACCATCACCCCTATCCTCCGCATACACTGCCCTGAGGCTATACTCCTCCCGTGGGGAGTTATGCTACGCTCTGCTGCACCCACAACACCAGCCTCAGTGGTCTGCCCTGTAGCGGCGGTTCACTCTGACCGCAATCCACGGGTGGCGTAGTCGGACATTTAAACATGAAAACCACATAAATAGTTCCGCCACTGGTTTGACCGCCCTGAGCCACGGAACTGGGTCGCCGCCACAAAGACTACAACCACCAGCATCCACCAAAAAGGGTCCGGCTCCGGGTGTCCCAAGGCCCAGGGGGTGCGTCAGAACATTTTCATCACCTTTCACAATCACCAATGGGACAAGGCAGTGATGTCCTCTGTCCCCTCTCTTATACATCCTAGTGACGGAGCACCTGCTCTCATCAATTCGCCATAACCCCAATATTAGGTGGATTGAGGTGGGAGGCACCGAGTACAAGTGCTCTCTATTTGCTGATGATGTCCTAGTATATATCACTCAATCACATATATCCATCCATGCTGTTATGGCTGAAATAGATCACTTTGTTACATGGTAAAATTTTAAAATCAATGCAGCGAAGTCTGAGGCCCTCGATGTCTCCCTCCCCAAATCCATATAGGATTCCATCCAGTCCAACTTTCCCTTTGCCTGGCCCTCACAGGGTATCAAATACTTAGGAATTCCTATTCATAGAGACCTCTCCCATCTATGTTATCTTAATTTTGGGCCCTTTATTGAACAACTCCATACAGACCACGGTTGGCAAGTTAGAACTGTAAGATTCACTACGTGAACCACTGGTGTTTTGTGGAAAAGCACATGTACACTGCGTTCCAAATTATTATACAAAAAGTGTTTAGGAGTGATAAGGGAAGAATTTGTTTGTTTGTCAGTTAAACTCATTGATGGTGATGTGTGTCAGGGCTCTTTATATCACTGTAAGCAATTGCAGACACCTGTGCTAATTAGTTTGGCAGGTGTGTCCAATGAAAGGCAAGACTACTTAAGAAGGCTCTCTCACATTATTAAGCAGCCTACATTTTCTGCCAAAATGGGAAAGAAAAAGGATGTGTCGGCTGCTGAGAAGCAACAAATTGTGGAGTGTTTAGGTCAAGGCATGACTACAATCAACATTGTGCGATGATCAGGATGAAGTGTCTTGGCAATCAAGAAGTATGTAGCTGATTCACAGTACACACGTGTGCGTGCTGATAAGGGCAAATTGAGGACTCTTTCCTACAGGCAATTACGTCAGGTTGAAAGAGCAGCGGCAAAAAAGCCTTGTCATAGCAGCAGACAAGTTTTTGAAGCTGCTTGTGCCTCCAACGTCCCCCGAACAACAAGATGCAGGGTCCTTCAGAGGTTTGCAGCTGTGCATGCGCCATCCTGTCGACCTCCTCTATCCACTTCACACAAGCAGAAACGGCTCCAGTGGGCCAAACATTACATGAAGACTGATTTCAAAACTGTTTTGTTCACGGATGAGTGCCGTGCAGCGCTCGATGGTCCAGATGGATGGAGTGGAGGATGGCTGGTTGATGGACACCCCACGCAAACACGGCTACAGCGCCAACAAGGAGGAGGTGGAGTAATGTTTTGGGCTGGAATCATGGGGAGAGAGATTGTCGGCCCCTTTAGGATCCCTGAAGGCGCTAAAGATGAACTCCATAATGTATGTGGATTTTCTCAAACAGCACTTCCTGCCATGGTTCAAGAAGAAGAACCGTGTATTTCACAGCAAGATCATTTTTCTGCATGATAATGCACCATCTCATGCTGCACATAAAACATCTGCATCTCTGGCTGATATGGGCATAAAAGGGGACAAACTTATGGTGTGACCCCCATGCTCCCCTGACCTCTACCCCATTCAGAACCTTTGGAGCATCATTAAAAGGAGTGTCTATGATGGCGGGAGGCAGTTCACATCTAAGCAACAGCTCTGGGAGGGTATTCTGTCCTCGTGCAAAACAATTGAAGCAGAAACCATCCAAAACCTGACAAATTCAATGGACGAGAGAGTTCAGAAGCTCCTTTCGAACAAGGGGTCCTATGTGAAAATGTAACATCACCTAGAATAAAGTTTTGAGTTGAAAACTGTTTGATTTCAGTTTCTAACAACCTGCTAATGCTTATAATTTCAAAAATGACCATTTTTTTGGTCTTTATTAAAATAAAAAGGTTGATCGAAAAGTTTGGGGGATCTAAGAGTGTGGCAACCCAGTAGTCATGATTACTTCGAATTCTGACAATATGAGGGTCATGTTGCAGGTAGTGCAGCAAGAAGGCACTTATGTGCCTTGCGCATCTCGGAGCCCCAAAATTATTTTCCGGGCTAGATGCAGCTAAAAATTATTTTTAATTTTAAATCTGGTGAAGCTTTAGTATAGATGGCCTAATAGGATCAGTGCTGCACACTGCTACAAAGCCCAAATTATTTTCCAGTCAAGATACAGATAAACATGATTAGTAATTTGAAAGCTTAAAACGGTTGGTAGGGTGATTTTAACCAATCATCAAGCTTTTACTCTCCCCAGGATGACACAGGGGTAGAAAAGTCGTTTCGGATCCATGATTTGTTCATCTTTATGAACGTGAGTCTGTCTACATTATCAGTGGAGAGCCGCGTGCGCTTATCTGTCAGCACACCACCAGCAGCGCTGAACACACGTTCAGACAGAACGCTGGCTGCGGGGCATGACAAGATCTCCAAGGCGTAAGTGGGTAGCTCCGGCCATTTATCCAGATTGGAAGCCCAAAAAAAAAAGGGTCCAGTGACACAGTCGTGGCTTCAATGTTTACTTGGAGATACTCCTGTACCATCGTCTCTAGGCGTTGACTATGTGTCAGACTCCTTGTCTCCTGTGGCCTTGCAAAGGATGGGCTAAAAAAGTGGTGAAATGATTCCGCAAAATTGATGTTACCAGCAGATACTGTGGTTCTGTTACGGTTTGAGTGCTGAACACTTGACGGTCCCACGGTTGGCAAGTTGGAACTGTGAGATTCACTATCACTACGTGCACCACTGGTATTTTGTGGAAAAGCACATGTAAGATTCTGCAACAGTCTCTGCTGATACTCCTGCATGCGTGCATCCCTTTCTATGGCAGGAATAATTTCTGCAAATTTACTTTTGTACCGGGGATCTAACAGTGTGGCAACCCAGTAGTCAGGATTATTTCTAATTCTCACAATTCGAGGGTCATGTTGCAGGTAGTGCAGCAAGAAGGCACTCATGTGTGTTGCGCATCCAGGAGCACCAAGTCCCTGTTGTGTTGGTGGCGAGGTAACAATCATGCTTCCTTCCTCTGTCCTCTCCCCCCAACCTCGCACAACAGAAATGTGATCAAGGTCTCCCTCATCTGATGAGTCTTCCATCAGTTCGTCCTCCACTTCTTCCTGGGCTCCTGCACCTTCCTCACTAGTTTGGCTGCTACCATGCGCCCTGGTAAAACCATCTCCCCCACCCTCACATGCCTGCCGCCTTGGTGCTGCCGACCGTCTGGACCTTGCAGATGTTAGCCCTTCCGCATACAACTCCTCCTCCTCTACTTCCTCCACCTCCTCTTGTGCCACCACCTGACTCCGAATTCTGTTTAACATGTGCTCCAGCATGTAAATCACCGGAATAGTCATGCTGATAATGGCATCGTCAGCACTAAACATCTTCGTCGCCATTTCAAAACTGTGCAGAAGGGTGCATAGGTCCCTGATCTGAGACCACTCCTCCAGCGTGATTTGCCCCACCTCTGAATCTCGTTGGCCCAGGCTATACGTCAGAACGTATTGCACCAGGGCTTGTCGGTGCTGCCACAGTCGCTGCAACATGTGCAGAGTTGAATTCCACCGGGTAGGCACATCGCATTTTAGTCGGTGAAGTGGCAGGCCCAACGACTTCTGTAGAGATGTAAGTCGCTGAGCTGCGGGATGCGAACGGCGGAAGTGAGCACACAGCGACCGTGCCCTCTGCAGAAGGCCATCTAGTCTGGGATAGTGGGCTAAAAATTGCTGGACAACCAGGTTCAACACGTGAGCCATACAAGGCACGTGTGTGACATTGCCCCGGCGAAGGGCCGCACCCAGGTTTGCAGCATTGTCGCACACGGCCTTCCCTGGTTTCAGGTCCAGTGGAGACAACCATTCATGAAATTGGTTCTCCAGAGCTGACCACAACTCCTCAGCTGTGTGACTCACATTTCCCAGACATTTCAATGTAAAAACCGCCTGATGACATTGAGCCCTACTGCCAGCATAGTAATGAGGTGTGCAGGATCCCTTCTGCGCAGTTAGAAAGCTTGTGGCATGACCAGACAGGCTTTGGGTGCAGGTGGAAGACCGAGAGGAGGTTGAGGAGGCAGAAGCAGTGGAGGAACTTTGACATAAAGAGGATTGACGCACAACTCGTGGGGACGGCAAGACTTGGACAGCAGCCCCTTGTCCTGCTGTCACCATAGTTACCCAGTGCCCAGTCAGCGACATGTAACGCCCCTGTCCATGCCTACTCGTCCAAGTGTCTGTGGTGAAATGCACCCTGTCACACACAGAGTTTCTCAAAGAAGCGGTGATGTTGTGTGCGACATGCTGGTGGAGCGCAGGCACACCTTTCTTTGAGAAGTAGTGCCGACTGGGCATCTGTTACTGGGGCACTGCGACGGACATAAGGTCTCGAAAATCCTCTGTGTCCACCAGGCGGAAAGGCAGCATTTCTGTAGCCAAGAGCTTGCAGATGGTGAAATTCAACCTCTTAGCTTTCTCATGGCTAGGAGGAAATGGTCTTTTACTTGTCCACATCTGAGGGACCGAGGGCTGGCTATTGTGCTTAGACGGGGTTGATAAGGGTGTCCCCGGCAAACTGCCGGTCTGTGAGGAAGATGCAGGCGGACATGTTAGGTTGCCTTGATCCAAAGGTGGTGCTATCGATGTCGGACAGCGCTCAACACCAGCTGGTGTTACCACCTCCAAAGAAAATGATGACCTGCCAATCACGCTGGCTGTTGCGGGTAAAGAGGTGGCAGGTCTGCGCCCCAAAACAGGTGTGACTGCTGTCCCCCCAGTCACAGAGGATGAAGAGGCCGCGGATGCACAAGATATGGCAGACGGTGATTGGCCCGGCCGGCTAGGCCGCATTGTAGCACACTGAGCTTCCCACTGCAACTTATGCTTCATGTCCATGTGCCGGTTCATGCATGAAGTACTCAAACTATGTATTTTTTGGCCTCTACTTAGCTTTTGCTGACAAATGTTACAGATAACACGAGTTGGGTCATCTTTATCGATCTGAAAAAATGCCCAGGCTATGCAAGGCTTAGCACCCATGCGACCTGAAGAGCCACCACGACTTGTGGTGAGAGGCAGAGTTGTGTTTGAGGATGCAGTTGTTGACGTGCTTCCAGTACTACGTCTCTGTCCAGGAAGGCGCAACCTGACCTCGTCGTCACTAGCATCTTCCTCCACCTCCTCTGCTGACCTCATCTCTTGGCTGACTGTGGGTTGACAGTAAGTGGGATCTCCGACCTCATCATCATCACCCTGTGCGTTATCACACCCGTCGTCCTCAGAGCCAACCTGTTCCTGCCCTGACAAAAAACTAAAGTTGTCGCTCCAATCAGGTATTTGAGTCTTATCATCGTCTTCCTCATTGTCTCCACCAACAGGAGTTACAGTTTGGGAATGAGGGTCTACATTATGGTCAGAACCTTCTGCGTCTGGTCCTGGATCCGACTCATAAAGATTCTGGGCATCAGTGCAGATCATTTCCTCGTCTGGATTCACAGAAGCGCTGGAGTCGACCTCTGATTCCCAGGCTATAGTATGAGTAAACAGCTCTGCAGACTCAACCATCTGTTCTACCTCATACTCAGACGGGCAGCTGGAGATTTGGGAGCTGTGAGGAAGCAAGTGCGATTTGGGTGACGCCTTTGAGGACTGGAGTATTTGTGATGTTGAAGTTGATGTGGAGGAGAGCCCACTTAAAGGAGCACTTGATATCCGTTGAAGCACCTGCTGTTTTTGTGCCTCATCTGGAATTTGTAGCGATTGGCGTGGCCGTAAGAAAGGGATCTTATCACATTGTCCGCTAAAAGAAGTAGACATTTTAGTTTGGCTGGAAGATGGTCTTTCTTCTGCAGATGTTACTGTTGCTTTAACACCTACCCCACGGACACAACCTTTTTTCCCCTTCCCAACACGCCTATTCCCCTTTCCACCAGCAGCAGGCCTTTTTCCACTCATTTTGGTGGTTAACTAATTCACAACTCTGGAGTTGTTTGCACAAAAAAACAATGGATGGTAACCGAGCAGAGCTGAGTGGCCAAACTGTGGTATTAGGCCAAAACTATTGGCTGGGTTAGATGCAGAAAAAAATTATTTTGAATTTGCAACCTGATGGAGGTCAGTATAGATGGACTAATACAAATAGTCCCACACACTGCTAGAAGCCCAAATATTTTTTCAGAGGTACTGTAGATGCAGATAAAAATTATTTTTAATTTGCAACCTGATGGAGGTCAGTATAGATGAACTAATAGACCAAGTCCCACACACTGCTAGAAGCCCAAATATTTTTTCAGAGCTAGATGCAGAAAAAAATTATTTTTAATTTGCAACCTGATGGAGGTCAGTATAGATGGACTAATAGACCAAGTCCCACACACCGCTAGAAGCCCAACTATTTTTTCAGAGCTAGATGCAGAAAAAAATTATATTCAATTTGCAACCTGCTGGAGGTCAGTATAGAAGGACTAATAGAACAAGTCCCACACACTGATAGAAGCCCAAATATTTTTTCAGAGCTAAATGAAGAAAAAAATTATTTTTAATTTGCAACCTGATGGAGGTCAGAATAGATGGACTAATAGACCAAGTCCCACACACTGCTAGAAGCCCAAATATTTTTTCAGAGCTAGATGCAGAAAAAAATTATTTTTAATTTGCAACCTGATGGAGGTCAGTATAGATGGACTAATAGACCAAGTCCCACACACCGCTAGAAGCCCAAATATTTTTTCAGAGCTAGATGCAGAAAAAAATTATTTTTAATTTGCAATCTGATGGAGGTCAGTATAGATGGACTAATAGACCAAGTCCCACACACTGCTAGAAGCCCAAATATTTTTTCAGAGCTAGATGCAGAAAAAAATTATTTTTAATTTGCAACCTGATGGAGGTCAGTATAGATGGACTAATAGACCAAGTCCCACACACCGCTAGAAGCCCAAATATTTTTTCAGAGCTAGATGCAGAAAAAAATTATTTTTAATTTGCAACTTGATGGAGGTCAGTATAGATGGACTAATAGACCAAGTCCCACACACTGCTAGAAGCCCAAATATTTTTTCAGAGCTAGATGCAGAAAAAAATTATTTTTAATTTGCAACCTGATGGAGGTCAGTATAGATGGACTAATAGACCAAGTCCCACACACCGCTAGAAGCCCAACTATTTTTTCAGAGCTAGATGCAGAAAAAAATTATATTCAATTTGCAACCTGCTGGAGGTCAGTATAGAAGGACTAATAGAACAAGTCCCACACACTGCTAGAAGCCCAAATATTTTTTCAGAGCTAAATGAAGAAAAAAATTATTTTTAATTTGCAACCTGATGGAGGTCAGTATAGATGGACTAATAGACCAAGTCCCACACACTGCTAGAAGCCCAAATATTTTTTCAGAGCTAGATGCAGAAAAAATTATTTTTAATTTGCAACCTGATGGAGGTCAGTATAGATGGACTAATAGACCAAGTCCCACACACTGCTAGAAGCCCAAATATTTTTTCAGAGCTAGATGCAGAAAAAAAATATTTTTAATTTGCAACCTGATGGAGGTCAGTATAGATGGACTAATAGACCAAGTCCCACACACTGCTAGAAGCCCAAATATTTTTTCAGAGCTAGATGCAGAAAAAAATTATTTTTAATTTGCAACCTGATGGAGGTCAGTATAGATGGACTAATAGACCAAGTCCCACACACCGCTAGAAGCCCAACTATTTTTTCAGAGCTAGATGCAGAAAAAAATTATATTCAATTTGCAACCTGCTGGAGGTCAGTATAGAAGGACTAATAGAACAAGTCCCACACACTGCTAGAAGCCCAAATATTTTTTCAGAGCTAAATGAAGATAAAAATTATTTTTAATTTGCAACCTGATGGAGGTCAGTATAGATGTACTAATAGACCAAGTCCCACACACTGCTAGAAGCCCAAATATTTTTTCAGAGCTAGATGCAGAAAAAAATTATATTCAGTTTGCAACCTGATGGAGGTCAGTATAGATGGACTAATAGAATGATGCTATGCCCAAAAGATTTTACTTCACTAGGTGCAGTAAAAAAATTGGTATTCTATACACAGGTGTTATATCTTGCAACACAGATAGACTACTCCACTGACTAACACACTCTGCAATAGGCCAAAAAGGATTAGCTTTGCTAGATTCAGCCAAATGCTGTGAAAAAAACTTGCACAGCACTGGCACAGACCTGCCTGGCAAAAACTGATAGGAACTCATGTAACCTAGTCCTGAAAAGGACTCCAATTACAATTAGTCTTTACTCCCACAACCTATCTATTTAAGAGCACAGACCTCCCTGATAAAAGTCGTAGGAAATGCTGTAACCTAGTCCTTAAAAGGACTGCAATCACAACTATTCCCTACTCCCAAGCTATCTGTATATTTGTGCGAAAATTGGCTTCAAATTAACAAGGTATAGCGCACACAGCAACAGCGGTGCCGTCTAACACGCAGCTGCAGCAGTGAGAAAATGGTGGCGACGGGGAAAATGGCTTGGTCTTATAGGGCAAGGACATGTGACATACACTGCCAATGACACATGCCCTTGCTTGTGTGAAAAAAAGCACTTCGCTCCGTGTGTGCGCTGCTGATAGGCTGACAGATTGCACCTCCCCACTGCAAATGCATTAAAGAGAAAAAAAAATGGAGATCTTCATTGTTCCTGCAGAGATCCATCCCCTGCCCCCCCCCCCCCACCCCGCTGTACACTCAAACTGCGTATTAACATTAATTTTCATCATTACTGAGAAAAAATCCAGTTATGATTGTGGTGCACGAACAGTTATCGAACATAACCTCGAACTGCCGAATTTTTCTCAAATTGTTCGTGTTCGCCGAACGGCTCGAACACCGCCCAAAACAGCTCGAATTTGAGATTGGCGAACAGTTCGAGTAGAACAACGCTCATCTCTACTTAACAATTATAGAAAAATTCTTAATGAATTTCCTGTACTAATTGGCAAAACCCAAAAATCTCTCTATAGATTTCAAACCAATAGGCCTAGACCATTCCTGAACAGCCTGAACCTTCACCGGGTCCATCTCAAAGCCCTCGCTGGAGACAATGTAGTTAAAAAATCTAATTTTCTGCACAATGAACTCACATTTCTCCAGCTTAGCAAAGAGTGAATTATCACTCAATAACTGCAAAACTTCACGTACACTCTGCCAATGAGACTCCAGATCTGACGAAGAAATCAAAATGTCATCTTAATACACAACCACATTCTTACCAATCAAAGGTCTCAGGATGTCATTAATAAGGTTCTGAAAAAATGCAGGTTCATTGGTAAGACCAAAACGCATCACCAGATTCTCAAAATGACCTACTGGAGTGTTAAAAGCAGTTTTCCATTCATCACCCTCCTTCACTCGTAACAAATAATATGCCCCACGGAGATCAGTCTTAGAGAACCACTTGGCCCCCACTAACTGGTTAAACAAGTCAGGAATTAACGGCAATGGGTAGGAATTGCGTACGGTAATCTTATTAATTTCATGAAAATCCAGACATGGACGTAAGCCCCTGTCCTTTTTTTTTAAACAAACAAAAATCCAACTGCCACAGGCGATTTAGAAGGTCTAATGTGACCAGCAGCCAGGCTGGTCTGTACGTACTCATCCAAGGCCTTTCTCTCAGGGATAGTCAGATTAAACAAGTGACTCTTAGGAAGAGTAGCTCCCGGAACAAACTCAATGGCGCAAACATAGTCCCTATGTGGAGGTAAAACTTGCGACTCCTCCGAAAAAACCCTTCAAAAATCTTGAATAGGTACAGGTAATTCCCCTTTTTCCACAGCCGCAATGCGACCATTACAACATTTATCATAGCACTTCGGATTCCAAGACTTTATCATATTAGTAGACCAGTCCAGCAAAGGATTGTGTAGTTTTAACCAAGGCAATCCTAGAATGACTGGAGAGGGTAAATTATTTAATACAACCAAGTCCAAAATTTCTTGGTGAAGTCCATTGATAGTGAGGGGAAATGCAGCAACCTTGTGAGTAATACATTTCAAGGGAGTGTTATCAATTGCAATCACAGAAATATGTGATGACAAAGGTTTGGATTTCAATTTAAGTTTTTCCAAAAACCCTTTATCAATCACATTAAGTGTTGAGCCACAATCCACAAATACTTGAAATTCAATCAAATCTTTCTGCAAAGTAGTACTTCCTGAAAGAAATACTCCTGCAGAGTGTAAACATGCTATACGGGCGTACCTGACCTTTTTTTTTCTTTACTTAAGCGAAGCTCACAATACTTAATCAAATGGTCAACTTTACCGCAATAAAGACACAATCCCTCGGTGAACCTCCAGCCTCTTTCCTGAGAGCGGAGCGACATCGCCCCAACCTCCATCGGTTCTCCGCTGTCTGAGCAGATTTTCTGGGGACTAGGACCTGGCATTACAGGAGTCTTTACCTTATTCTGCCTAGATCTCAGCCTCCTATCCACACGAACGGCTAATTGCATGGCATCCTGCAGAGTCTCAGGTGCGGGGAATGCAATTAGCAAATCCTTAACCCTTTCACTCAGACGAGCAAGAAATAGACATTTCAGAGCAGGATCATTCCATTTAACTTCTGAAGCCCACCTTCTAAAGTGTCTGCAATAATTTTCAACATCACCTGACCCCTGATTCAAACGCCTGAGTTCTGCCTCAACAGATGAGATTCGATCAGGATCGTCATATAATAGACCCATAGCAGAAAAAATTCTTCTACAGACCTTAAGAATGGATCATTAGGTTGGAGAGAAAAGGCCCACCCCTGTGGTTCATTGTGAAAAAGTGACACAATAAAATCAATGCGCTGTGATTCATTCCCAGAGGACCTTGGTCTCAAAAGAAAATATAACAAACAAGCATTTTTAAAGGAAAAAAAAATCTTGCTGTTTACCATAAAAAACATCAGGCAGTCCTACCTTGGGTTCCACAAAATGTGCTCCAGAACAGCTACTCACGTGCTGCTGGAACTCGGCCACCTCCAGAGACAATCCCTGCAAGCGTTGAGCCAAAACTTGGAAGGAAGCCATACTGATTCCCGAATTTCTTTCCTTTAGCTTTTTTTGGACTGGACTTACTGTTATGATCTGCAACAAGTACGATATAGCGGTCTGCCTGTTCCTAGCGAACAGACCCGCCTTAGTCCTCGGCTAGTCTGAAGGAAGACCTATAACATAAAGGGGAGGGGTTTCTTAAAGAACTAAGGACTGTTACAGAACACACAAATATAAACTGACAAAAAGGTACCAGAGGTTCCAGAAGGACCAAGCGAACTGACAGAGAAAGGCACAGAAGCACCTGGCAAGCAAAACAGTCAAACAACACTGAAGTCCAGCACAGCCAAAAGGGCAGAGCTGGAATATATAGGCAGATGGTCATGTGACCGCAAAACACAGGATGGAAAAAACAAACAGGAGGGTTCTGTAACGGGTCTGGGAGGTGGAACCTCTGAGCTACTATACAAAGGGGCAGTCCTTGTAAGGAAGCGGGTGGCTCCCAGGGAAAGCGGGCAGGCAGTCACGTCAAGTGACAGGGATAGTCTCTGGGTAGAAGGGCAGGAGGTCACGGCGAGTGACGGGGACAGTCTCTTGACAGGCGGGTGGTCATGGCAAGTGACAGCAGGATAAGAGTCTCTAGACAGGCGGGTGGTCACGGCAAGTGACAGCAGGGTAAGAGTCTCTGGACAGGCAGGTGGTCACAGCAAGTGACGGCTAAGCCTCCAGGTAGGCTAGCAGGCGGGTAGCAGGTGAGCGCTCCCAGGTGAGCGGGTAAGAGTCTCTGGACAGGCTGGCAGGCAGGCAGGTATTAGGCAGGTATCAGGCAGGTATCTGGCAGGTGCTTCCTGGTCCACGGGCGGACTGATCCATAGACAGACTGGCAGGTGCTGGTAGGCAGACTGTCGGACCGCAGGATTGCAAGCAGGTAGACAGGTATCAGGCAGGTATCAGGCAGGTATCTGGCAGGTGCTTCCTGGTCCACAGGCGGACTGATCCATAGACAGACTGGCAGATGCTGGTAGGCAGACTGTCGGACCGCAGGATGGCAAGCAGGTAGACAGCACTGGAAAACAAGCTGGCAACGGGACCTGAGGGCAGAAGCAGAGTTGAAAGGCTTTGCAACAACATTGCTCGGGCACCTCCATTTTGGAGGAGGTGCCTTATATATGGTGAGATCCTCCGGCCATTGGCCGGGGACTCCTTAGGATGGCGCGCGCGTCCCCTTTAAGAGAGAGGGAGCGCGCGCGCGCCCTAAGCACAGTGACCGGGATGCAGCGCGCGCTGCCAGCAGAGCAGGAGGAGGACGCTGGGCACGGAGCGGAGAGGTGAGGGGAACGGCATCCCTGCCTAGCAGGAGGCAGGGACGCCGACACTACAGTACCCCCCCCCTTTAGGCCCTCCCTTTTTTAGGTCAGAGAGAAATTTATCAAGGATGAGAGGGGCATGGATGTTCTCCCAGGGGTCCCACGTTCTCTCCTCAGGACCAAACCCCTTCCAATCCACTAGAAAAAAGGTCTTTCCTCTTACCCTTTTGGTGGCCAGAATGTTCTCTACCTCAAACTCGTTTTCAGCGGAAACCAGAGCAGGAGGCGTAACTGTAGACTTGGAAAAAGAGTTAAGTACAACGGGTTTGAGTAGAGATACAGTACAGACCAAAAGTTTGGACACGCCTTCTCATTTAAAGGTTTTTCTGTATTTTCATGACTTTGAAAATTGTACATTCACACTGAAGGCATCAAAACTATGAATTAACACATGTGGAATTATATACTTAACAAAAAAGTGTGAAACAACTGAAAATATGTCTTATATTCTAGGTTCTTCAAAGTAGCCACCTTTTGCTTTGATGACTGCTTTGCACACTCTTGGCATTCTCTTGATGAGCTTCAAGAAGTAGTCACCGGAAATGGTTTTCACTTCACAGGTGTGCCCTGTCAGGTTTAATAAGTGGGATTTCTTGCCTTATAAATGGGGTTGGGACCATCAGTTGTGTTGTGTAGAAGTCAGGTGGATACACAGCTGATAGTCCTACTGAATAAACTGTTAGAATTTGTATTATGGCAAGAAAAAAGCAGCTAAGTAAATAAAAACGAGTGGTCATCATTACTTTATGAAATGAAGGTCAGTCAGTCCGAAAAATTGGGCAAACTTTGAATGTGTCCCCAAGTGCAGTTGCAAAAACCATCAAGCGCTACAAAGAAACTGGCTCACATGAGGACCACCCCAGGAAAGGAAGACCAAGAGTCACCTCTGCTTCTGAGGATAAGTTTATCCGAGTCACCAGCCTCAGAAATCGCAGGTTAACAGCAGCTCAGATTAGAGACCAGGTCAATGCCACGCAGAGTTCTAGCAGCAGATACATCTCTACAACAACTGTTAAGAGGAGACTTTGTGCAGCAGGCCTTCATGGTAAAATAACTGCTAGGAAATCACTGCTTAGGACAGGCAACAAGCAGAAGAGACTTGTTTGGGCTAAAGAACACAAGGAATGGACATTAGACCAGTGTGCTTTGGTCTGATGAGTTCAAATTTGAGATCTTTGGTTCCAACCACTGTGTCTTTGTGCGACGCAGAAAAGGTGAACGGATAGACTCTACATTCCTGGTTCCCACCGTGAAGCATGGAGGAGGAAATGTGATGGTGTGGGGGTTCTTTGCTGGTGACACTGTTGGGGATTTATTCAAAATTGAAGGCATACTGAACCAGCATGGCTACCACAGCATCTTGCAGCGGCATGCTATTCCATCCGGTTTGCGTTTAGTTGGACCATCATTTATTTTTCAACAGGACAATGACCCCAAACACAAGTCCAGGCTGTGTAAGGGCTATTTGACCAAGAAGGAGAGAGATGGGATCCGACGCCAGATGACCTGGCCTCCACAGTCACCAGACCTGAACCCAATCGAGATGGTTTGGGGTGAGCTGGACCGCAAAGTGAAAGCAAAAGGGCCAACAAGTGCTAAGCATCTCTGGGAACTCCTTCAAGATTGTTGGAAGACCATTTCCGGTGACTACCTCTTGAAGCTCATCAAGAGAATGCCAAGAGTGTGTAAAGCAGTCATCAAAGCAAAAGGTGGCAACTTTGAAGAACCTAGAATATAAGACATATTTTCAGTTGTTTCACACTTTTTTGTTAAGTATATAATTCCACATGTGTTAATTCATAGTTTTGATGCCTTCAGTGTGAATGTACAATTTTCATAGTCATGAAAATACAGAAAAATCTTTAAATGAGAAGGTGTGTCCAAACTTTTGGTCTGTACTGTACATGGAAGGAGTTAGGGATCCGCAAGTTGGCCGGGAGTATCAATTTATAGGCCACTGGGTTGATTTGTTTGATAACTTCCAGTGGGCCGATGAACCGAGGCCCAAACTTGCAGGAAGGAATCTTGAGCCGGACATATTTGGACGAGAGCCAGACTTTATCTCCAGGACGGAATTGTGGCGGATCCAGACGTCTTTTGTCAGCCTGTTTTTTCATCCGCTCGGATGACTGAAGAAGTGCGGATCTGGTACTCTCCCAAATGGAGGTAAATTCGCTAACAAGAGATTCCACAGCTGGATTGTCCACCGAGGTGGAGATGGGAAACGGGATCCGAGGATGCTGACCGTAGACTATAAA
Organism: Phyllobates terribilis; assembly: GCF_046119375.1. Taxonomy (NCBI): domain Eukaryota; kingdom Metazoa; phylum Chordata; class Amphibia; order Anura; family Dendrobatidae; genus Phyllobates; species Phyllobates terribilis. Next base: position 301,867,270 of record NW_027362771.1, read on the forward strand.
AAACGGGGATTTGGAGGAAGATTCGCTCTCGTGATTATTGTAGGAAAATTCGGCCCACGGTAAAAGATCCACCCAGTCGGAATGGTGAGCATTAACAAAGTGCCGGAGGTAACTGGTTAAAATTTGGTTGATCCGCTCTACTTGACCATTGGACTGTGGGTGATAAGCAGAAGAGAAGTCCAAGGTGACCCCCTGCAATTTACACATGGCTCGCCAGAAGCGAGAGGTGAACTGAACTCATCGGTCAGATACGATGTGGAGAGGGAGACCATGAAGACGGAAAATATGATGGATAAAGTCTTTAGCCAACTCAGATGCAGACTGGAGGCCCGGCAGGGGAATGAAGTGAGCCATCTTAGAAAAGCGGTCAGCGACCACCCAAATGACCATACAACCGGCAGAGACAGGGAGGTCCGTTATAAAGTCCATGGCTATATGCTGCCACGGGGCAGCAGGTACAGGAAGAGGCAGGAGGCGGCCAGCTGGCAGGTGTCTAGGAACCTTGTTGCGGGCGCAGGACGCCCAGGCTGAAACAAAGTCTATTACGTCCTTGTGCAGGATAGGCCACCAGTAATGCCGGGTAATAAGCTGGAGGGTCTTTTTCTGACCAGCATGGCCAGCTAGCTTAGACGAATGTCCCCAGTGTAGGACCTTCTCACGATCAGGTACTGTAATGAATGTCTTACCGGGTGGAAGACGATTTAGATTCACGGGGGCCAACTGCATTACTTTGGCGGGGTCGATGATGTGCTTAGGCTCCTCCTCTAGATCAGAGAAAAAAAAGGATCGGGACAAGGCATCAGCTTTGATGTTTTTGTCTGCCGGGCGAAAATGAAGAATGAAATCAAAGTGGGCGAAGAACAAGGACCACCGGGCTTGGCGCGGGTTAAGTCTCTGGGCACTCTGGAGGTAAGCCAAGTTCTTGTGGTCCGTGTAAATTATTACCGGGAGAAGAGCCCCCTCGAGCAGGTAACGCCACTCCTCCAGTGCCAGCTTAATGGCTAATAATTCTCGGTCTCCTATAGAATAATTGCGCTCAGAAGAGGAGTAGAGTTTGGAGAAGAAGCCGCAGGTTACCATTCTTCCGGAAGACGACTTTTGGGTGAGTACCGCTCCGGCTCCGGAGGAGGAAGCGTCTACTTCTAGGAAGAATTGTTTGTTGCCGTCCGGACGATGCAGCACAGGGGCGGAGGAGAAAGCTTGTTTCAAGGAAAGGAAGGCCTCCTCTGCTTCGGGCGGCCATTCTTTGGGATTAGCGCCCTTATGGGTGAGCGCAGAAATAGGGGCAGTCCGGGAAGAGAAGTGCGGAATGAAGAGGCGGTAGTAGTTAGCGAAGCCCAGGAACCGCTGAATAGCCTTCAACCCCTCCGGTCGGGGCCACTGCTGGATGGTAGACAGTTTCTCAGGATCCATTCTTAGGCCGGTCTGAGAGATTATGTAGCCCAGAAACGGAAGCGAGGTCTGCTCAAAGAGGCACTTCTCATATTTTGCGTAGAGGTGGTTCTGCCTGAGCCTGAGCAGGACCTGACGAACGTCCCTCCGGTGTGGGAAGATCCGGAGAGAAAACCAAGATGTCGTCCAGGTACACCACCACGCAGGAGTAGAGAAGGTCACGGAAGATGTCATTGAACAACTCTTGAAAGACGGCGGGAGCATTACAGAGACCAAAGGGCATTACGAGGTATTCATAGTGGCCGTCCCGGGTGTTGAATGCCGTCTTCCATTCATCTCCCTGACGGATACGGACCAGGTTATACTCCCCACGGAGATCCAGCTTGGTGAAGATTCTAGCACCCCTCAGACGGTCAAATAATTCAGGAATGAGCGGAAGGGGGCATTTATTTTTCACCGTGATCTGGTTAAGGCCTCTATAGTCTATACATGGACTGAGTGAGCCGTCTTTCTTTTTGACGAAGAAGAAGCCTGCTCCCGCCGGGGAGGTAGATTTCCGGATAAATCTCCGGGCCAGATTCTCCTCGATATATTCAGACATGGACCGGGTTTCAGCAGCGGACAAAGGGTAAATACGCCCACGGGAAGGAGTAGCGCCGGGTATCAGGTCGATTGGGCAATCGTATGGTCTATGAGGGGGTAATTTCTCTGCTTCTCTTTTGTTAAAGACCAATAGGGAACCGGTAGGCCGGGTAGATTAGCTGGGGTAGGAGAAGGACGGGCAGGACGAACGGGAACTAAACAAGTCTTATGGCAGTCCTGCCCCCAACGAAGGACTTCTCTGGTCAGCCAATCAAGCACGGGTGCATGTCTCTGGAGCCACGGTAGGCCTAGCAAGAGGGCGTGAGAGAGTCCAGGCAGAACCTGGAAGAAGATGCTCTCAGAGTGCAGCATTCCCACCTGCAGAGTTATGGATTCGGTGATGAGTTGGATGGGATGCGGTAAGAGACCCCCATCCACGAAGGCGACAGATAAGGGTACAGCCAGAGGTTTGGTGGGAATGCGGTATTTCTCTACCAGGGACTGAGAAATGAGATTTCCGGCAGCTCCAGAATCAAGTTGAGCTAGTTCGAAGTAACGGTTCTCCCTGCAGATGATAGAGACCGACAGCATCAGAGATGGAGAGGGTTTATTCTTGTCTAGGACGACCTCTCTGAGCGATCCTAGACACAGGCGTTTCCCGACCTCTCCGGGCAGGAACGGATCCGGTGCTCCTTACTGCCACAGTAGAAGCAGCTCCCCTCGGCACGGCGTGATTCTTGACGGGTTTTGACCATCTTGGTCTAGTCGACCTGCATAGGCTCGGGTGAGTGCGCCAGGGGAGTAACAGAGGAAGTGACGGATTCTGGAAGGTAGGAGCAAGGCGAGGAAACCTCCTCTCATGGGTGACCTCTTTGGTACGTTCCTGGAACCGGATGTCAATCCGGGTGGCAAGTGTTATTAAGTCGTCGAGAGTGGTAGGAATGTCCCGACCGGCAAGTTCAACTTTAATTCGACCGGAAGACGGACACCAGGGCGTCGTTATCCCAGGCAAGCTCAGAAGCAAGGGTACGGAACCGTATGGCATATTGGCCCACGGTGAGACTCCCTTGACGGAGGCGTAGCAGAGATGAGGCGGATGAGGTCTTTCGTCCTGGTTCGTCGAAGACTTTCCGGAAGGCCGTGAGAAAGAATGGCAAGTTGGACACCAGGGGGTCTCCTCTCTCCCATAGAGGATTTAGCCAAGCCAGCGCCTCCCCAGTGAGATGGGACATGATGAAGGCCACTTTGGCTCGGTCGGTGGAAAACTGGTGTGTCAAAAGTTCGAAGTGCAGGGTGCACTGGTTAATGAAGCCCCGTGCCTGACCGGGATCTCCACTAAAACGAGGCGGGGTGGAAAGGCGGGGACCGGGAAGGGATGCCATTGATGGGCAGCGACGCTGCCAGGGTAGGAGTCGTGCGACTGGAAGCAGGTCCAAAAGAGATAGTCAGTGTGTCCAGGCGGGAGTTAACACTACGCAGGTGGCTCAGGGTGGACTCCTGTTGGGACCTCTGACGGGATAGTTCATGGCATAGGTCCAAGAGCGAGGGAGCTTGAGTGCCACCGGGTTCCATGGCCCGAGCAAACTGTAACGGGTCTGGGAGGTGGAACCTCTGAGCTACTATGCAAAGGGGCAGTCCTTGTAAGGAAGCAGGTGGCTCCCAGGGAAAGCGGGCAGGCAGTCACGTCAAGTGACAGGGATAGTCTCTGGGTAGAAGGGCAGGAGGTCACGGCGAGTGACGGGGACAGTCTCTTGACAGGCGGGTGGTCACGGCAAGTGACAGCAGGATAAGAGTCTCTAGACAGGCAGGTGGTCACGGCAAGTGACAGCAGGGTAAGAGTCTCTCGACAGGCAGGTGGTCACGGCAAGTGACAGCAGGATAAGAGTCTCTGGACAGGCAGGTGGTCACGGCAAGTGACAGCAGGGTAAGAGTCTCTGGACAGGCAGGTGGTCACAGCAAGTGACGGCTAAGCCTCCAGGTAGGCTAGCAGGCGGGTAGCAGGTGAGCGCTCCCAGGTGAGCGGGTAAGAGTCTTTGGACAGGCTGGCAGGCAGGCAGGTATCAGGCAGGTATCAGGCAGGTATCTGGCAGGTGCTTCCTGGTCCGCGGGCGGACTGATCCATAGACAGACTGGCAGGTGCTGGTAGGCAGACTGTCGGACCGCAGGATTGGAAGCAGGTAGACAGGTATCAGGCAGGTATCTGGCAGGTACTTCCTGGTCCGCAGGCGGACTGATCCATAGACAGACTGGCAGATGCTGGTAGGCAGACTGTCGGACCGCAGGATGGCAAGCAGGTAGACAGCACTGGAAAACAAGCTGGCAACGGGACCTGAGGGCTGAAGCAGAGTTGAAAGGCTTTGCAACAACATTGCTCGGGCACCTCCATTTTGGAGGAGGTGCCTTATATATGGTAAGATCCTCCGGCCATTGGCCGGGGCCTCCTTAGGACGGTGCGCGCGTCCCCTTTAAGAGAGAGGGAGCGCGCGCGCCCTAAGCACAGTGACCGGGAAGCATCGCGCGCTGCCAACAGAACGGGAGGAGGACGCCGGGCACGGAGCGGAGAGGTGAGGGGAATGGCGTCCCTGCCTAGCAGGAGGCAGGGACGCCGACGCTACAGGTTCTAACATCTGTCACACTTGATACACCCGTGACACGTGGTTATCAGACGTGATCCCATATTAGTGGTGTAATAATCGTCACATTTTTTGGAGGGTGCCAAATATTACACTCCAGTTAAAGTCTGCAAGTTGTGTGTTGTTCAACCTATTCACACTTAGTCGCTGACCAATACCATATCTCTAACGCCACAGACTAAAACCATGGTCATCACACGTGATCCGATATTACTGCGGTAATAATCATTACATTGTTTGGAGCATGCCAAATATTACACTCCAGTTAAAGTCTGCCAGTTGTGTGTTGTTGAACCTATTCACAATTAGTCGCTGACCAATAGCATATTACAAAGCCACTTCCTAAACCCATGGTCATCAGAAGTGAGGGTGCCAAATATTACACTCCAGTTAAAGTCTGCAAGTTGTGTGTTGTTCAACCTATTCACACTTAGTCGCTGACCAATACCATATCTCTAATGCCACAGACTAAAACCATGGTCATCACACGTGATCCCATATTACTGCGGTAATAATCGTCACATTTTTGGAGTGTGCCAAATATTACACTCCAGTTAAAGTCTGCCAGTTGTGTGTTGTTCAACCTATTCAAACTTAGTCGCTGACTAACGCCACTACCTAAAACTGTGGTCGTCAGACAGGATCAGATATTACTGCACTAATAATCCAGAATTTTTTGGGAGCATGCCAGATATTATACTCCTTTTAAAGTCTGACAATTGTGTGCTGTTCAAACCTATTTACTTATGATCGCTGAGCAATAGCTTATCTGTGAACAATGTTGTCAGAGTATTACGCCATTTTTACTGACTGACAATAAAACAAACAAAATCAAAGCTAAAATGGATTTTTCTGTTAGAAATGTTAAGAAACATTCTTTGCAGGGTCATGACTTGTATATAAGGCCAAAGAAATAAAAAAAAGGCATGGACTGTGGAAGAGATTTATGCAACCAGAATGAACACTCATCTCGAGCTGATGATACCACATAGCAGCACCTGTCTCTATTGTAAATGCATATAACAGCGGTATCAATAGGGAATAGAATAGATTTGTATTTTTTTCTGCAGCACCAGCAGAATAATACCTGGCTGGATCGGTGTAATACGCTATCCATACTGTGATAGCTCACCTGTAAATGAATTTCAGACAGGTAATATTCTTGAATATAGAATCTACTTGAATTGTCCTTCCCATTATTAAGGAGTGGGTCTCCTATACTGTTATTGCGTATGCAGCAATTTTAAAGACTGCCAAAATTTAGGATGCACTCCAATACACATTTGAAGAGACGTAAAAAAAACTATAAAAATACAGCAGGATCTTTAGTATAAAAACCAGACTCGCCAATGTAACCTAAATGTAATCACATTCTACAGCTTCTGCACCTCCTCCTCCTCTTTCGCCTCCATCTCAGAAATGACCACATCAGTCGCAAGCTGAAAGCACTGCAACACTGCCTAGGCCAAGTGGCAACAGGCTGAGCTGGAGATAATCTGCTTAGGTGACAAATTGCACACCGCAGCAGAGTTGTTGAAAGCTGTAACAGAGCAGGTAGATCTGTGGCTCTCACTGCTGAACATACAGCCAGGCATGGTCGTGTGTGACAATGGCCAGAACCTGGTGGCAGTTCCGAGGCTTGGCAACCTCCCACACACAAATTGACTGGCCCAAGCGAGCAGCCAGTGCAGCCTGCGAACCTCAGATATGGCTCAACTCTGTGAACAGGAAAAACTTTTCACCGACCAAAAGAATAAGGCTGTGGAGAAAAATAACTGTCACCGAGAAGCAGCCCTGGCTAAAAAAAAGTCTGTGAGAAGGTTCCCGGACACTCTATGTCTGAATTTCTACTGTGGACTGGCTCCAAGAAGCTATAAGAATTAAGATCAGCAATCTGGCACCTCGGCCAAGCCCAATTCTGTTCTCCCTCTGATATGTAACAAACAGGTCATGCTAGAGAAACTGGCACCTACTACCACTCAGTGTCTTCAGCTCCTTTGTGAGAAACTAATGTTTGGGCAGCTAGTCTACCAAATAAAATTCCTGAGATGGAAATTGTGGATGGTTTCGCCTCTGGTACTGGGTGCTAATATCAAACCATGTTGTGCCATTCACTGAATATTCCTGGCTTGTTGGAGACAAGTTCATTTCCACAGAAAAATACAAGTGTCATGGAACGACGATGTCCGGTGAACAGCAAAACACACGGTTGCAACGGGAGATAGACGGGGAAGGAGGGCCCTAGCGGTAGCAAACAAGGGAAGGGCCACCTCCTGACACCAACCTGTGTCTGTACCTAAGCTTCCCTACCATCCCTAGACGGGTCCTTACCCCCTGTGCGTGTTCACGTGCCTAAGCCCTCGCTGGCCCTGGACTTAACCTGGGTAGTGCACAGGCCAGCAAGACACTAGTCTCACCACTACAATAGAACAACACAATGAAGGTAAGAAAAACAATGGGTAGATAACAGCATAAAGTACACTTATGTCTCCAACAGAAAACTTCAGCGCTGCAATAGCAACAAACACCACAGCTCCTCCAGAGACTGGCTCCTTCAAAGAGGTCAGCATAGAATGAACTATAACCAGTGGTCAGCTGATGGATCATATGGCTATTTAAAGGAACATCAGCTGACTGATAACAAAAGGCTGCCAGCAAGAGACTAACATTAACCCTTGCTGGACCAAAAGGAAAAAACTACATTTAAATTACAGCATAACCAGAGATGCCACAAATCTCCAAATTATTTGTGACAACCAGCAAGCTAAGGAGATGGTGGCCTCTATCATCATGAAGGAGTTTGCTTGTTGTCTAGGAGACCGACCACCGCTGCTGTCTACCTTGTGAACATTGTGTTGAAACTTGATTGATCCAGGGCTTCCAATCCTCTGCGTCGGGAGGACGAGTTCCATCTCAGGGTCCAACTGGGTCCCGGCTTCTACAATATTAACCCAGTGTGTCCTGTCAGTGAGATGTACCGTCCCTGGCCACAATCACTTGTCTACGTGTCTGTGGTTAGGTGGTCCTTCCCAATAACTGCATTGGTGAGGGTATGGGTAATGTTCTGGGACTCGTGCTTGTATAAGGTGTGGATTGCACACCGGGATAAATAGTGGCAGCTGGGGACAGAGTACTGAGGGACAGCAGCAGCTATGAGGTTGCAGAAAGCTTCTGCCTCCATAAGCCGGAAAGGCAAAATATTTAGTGCAAGCAGTCGAGAAATGTGGCAGTTTAGTATTGTGGCCTGTGGGTGGGTTGCTACGTATTTGCACTTGTGTTCCAAGGACAGGGGTAGGGACAACAGAGGAATATGCTGACTCTAAGTAAAAAAAATCTCCCGGATCCGCACATTCCTCAAACCATAATCTGCAAAAGCAATTGTGCATGCACTCATCATCTCCGGCCTCGACTACTGCAACCTCCTGCTCTGTGGCCTACCTTCTCACACCCTTCCAATCTATTCTAAACTTTGCTGCCCGGCTAATCCACCTGTCCCACTGCTATTCCCCGGCCTCTCCTCTCTGTCAATCTCTTCACTGGCTCCCCATTGCCCAGAGACTCCAGTTCAAAACCCTAACCTTGGCATGAAAGCCATTCACAACCTGTCTCCTCCATACATCTATGACCTAGTCTCCTGGTACTTACCTGCACGCAACCTCCGAATCTCCCAAGATCTCCTACTCTACCCCCCTCTTATCTCCTCTTCCCACAGTCACAAGCAAGATTTCTCCAGTGCATCCCTCCTACTCTGGAACTCTCTACCCCAACATATCAGGTTCTTGCCTACCATGGAAAGCTTCAAAAGTTACCAGAAGACCTACCTCTTCTGACAAGCCTACAACCTGCAGTAACCACCGCTCCACCATATAGCTGCACAACCAGCTCTACCCTCACATACTGTATCCTCACCCATCTCTTGTAGACTGTGAGCCGTCACGTGCAGGGTCCTCTCTCCTCCTATACCAGACGCTGCCACGTTCTTGTTCAAGATTATTGTAATTGTTTTTGCTATGTATACCCCTTTTTCACATGTAAAGTGCCATGGAAAAAATGGTGCTATAATAATAATAATAATATTGTGGTCCAGACTCACGGCTACTGAGACTGGACCATGTGGAAAACAGGGTAGTGATGGTGGTTGCACTGACTAGAAGCATTATCTATTTACCTGCTATCCAACCAACAACCTTTTCACACTTGTCTGGCTTCAAGAGTGATATTTCACGGCCTCCTAGAAAGTGGGACAGGAAGCTAGGTCGACATGATGTGGGTCCTTGTTGTGCTCCCTCAGCAGGCACAGCTTAAGCTTGCCCCCGGCCTCTGCCTTTGCGTGCACCATCAGCATCACATTCACTTCCCCGTCCCTTGCCATGTGCTTTGCTCATTTTAAATGGAGTTTAATATTTGTCACGTTGCCAAAAATGTCTGTATTATTACCACAGTAATATAGGATCACGTCTGATGACCAAGATTTTAGGCAGTGACCTGGGATGCATAAATGCTTCCAGTGGTCTTCCCCAGGCTGTTCCCATGTCATTTCAGCACTGTATGGATGTGTCTGATCTTGTCTAACATACCACATGTAATGCAATGGCTTGCAGCATTACTTTAATGGTCCAGGGTGTGTTTTGGCCGACCATGTACCTCCCCCAGGTGACTGGTCACATGACTGTGACATTGCACAGGTCCTGTGCACACAGAAGGTCTGATCACAAGACTGTGACATCAGCACAGGTCCTGTGTGTGCACTAGAAGATATATAAACCCTGGTAGATTTGAGACAGGTGTGTAAGGCGTGAGGCCTGTTCCCGTGTGGGACACCGTTAGCCTGGAGAGGCCTAGTGAAGCCTGGTGAAGCCTGAAAGGCAGAGGCTGATTATGTGTAAGCGATCCTAGTAGCCTTGGAGGGCAAGAGGCTTGGAAAACAAGAGTCCTGGAAGGCAGAGGCTGGATGTAAGGTGTGTAAACATACCAGTCGCCTTTGAAGGTATGAGGGCTGGAGACCCCCATCTGGGAAGCCGTAAAGCCACAGCTGTGGCAGAACAAACCTGAAGCAGCTAAAACCCGGCAAAGGTAAAAACACTGATTGGTGTGGACATTTATATTGTTACCTTGCTGAAGGCTGTATCTGGAGCCAAGTGGACATATCTGTCACTGGAAAGGCTCTTGGACACTATATGTGTAATATGTCGGTGAGCCACTGAGTTGGACTCAGTTATAGCAGTTATGAAGGATAATAAACTGCTGGATTGTGAAATACCAGAAAGGTATTGCCTGGTGTGCTTTAATTGTCCCGGTGCAGCGAGTTTCCCCCAGTATGATGACTAGCGCTGCCTTACATGTGGTTGGAGAATGCGGGCAACTGCAACCCGGTTGCTAGGGTCAACTGTAGCCCGGTTGCTAGGGGCAACGGCACAGGACGACGAGTGTGGATACAAGCATCTTGCTGTGGCTCGGCGGGGTCACGAAAATGAAAGCATCTAGCTGTAACTCGGCGGGGTTACGAAAATTGTCTTTGCACTCAAACCTGCTTTGCTGTGGCTCGGCGGGGTCACGAAAATTAAAGCATCTGGCTGTAACTCGGCGGGGTTATGAAAATTGTCCTCGCACTTAAACCTGGTTTGCTGTAACTCGGCGGGGTTACGAAAATTGTCCTCGCACTCATACCTGGTTTGCTGTGGCTCGGCGGGGCCACGAAAATTTTCCGGGGGAGAGCGGTGTGTGTGAATAGTGTACCGCGATGGCTGTGAACAGAGCAGCAAAAGAAAATGAAGCTATGGAGCGATTAAAGTGCCGGTTAAAACCGCAGCAGGTATTTGAGAAACGTCTAGAGGACATGGTGCAGGAACGGCAGGAGTTGTGGGCACCGTATAGATTGGCGGCAGTAGACCATTCTGTGAACTCTCCGGGGGCGCCAGTATTGTCCCAGAGTGCCTGGGGAGGTGGTAAGAGATGTTGTGTACTGGGTCCTAAGACTATTGTTGATTTTTTTTGTAAAATTCCCCCTACAGGTGTGGGTGTCCAAAAGGGGGCGGATTTTCGCAAGAGTGTGGAGCATAGAAAACCAAAATTTGTTACTGGTTGTGGGTTGGTACCCCCTAAAAATGACAATTTGACCGTTGATAATGGGGTAGCTCCAGTAGAAGGGGTTGACGTCAAGATGGGAGGTGACTTGTTAGTCAACAAAACCATGGGGAGTGACACAGACCCTGTAGCTGACGGTGACACTACAAAAGTAGAAGGAGAGTTCAGTCAGGAGGAGCTAGACGAGGAGAGAAAGTCCCCCTCTCATCGTTGACGGCTCAAGGGCCACAAAAAGATTGCTCCTGTAGTCTTTGCTGCAAGTGAAAATAAAGAAAATGTAGTACTGTGTGCCTATGTTTCAAGTGTGGATCCTCCTTTAGAGGTAGAAGAGGAGGTGACGTTGCCAGTAGCAACCTCCGGTACAGTACTGAAAAAGAAGGATCAGGATCTGACAGCCCTGAAAGAGGAGGTGACCAGTCATGACCAAGAGCTGGAGCCTGTCAGGCAGCAGTGTCAGAGTGACGTGCAGCAACTATGGGAAAACCTGGAGGACGTGTCCTCAGACCAGCGGAGCCAGGATTCTGAACGGCAGAAAATATACCAGGTTGTGAGGAACTTACAGCGAGACCTGGAGGGAAGCAAAGATGAAATTAACCAATAGAAGGAAATGTTCCAGGAAATTAAGGAGGACCGCCGCAAAACCAAGGAGGAGGTTTTGCAGTTGAAGCTTGAGAAGGAGGCGCTGCAGGATGAAGTTTCTGGGCGTGAACAAAACCTAGAACGACTGCGCGAACAGTTCAACCGGGAGCTGTGTGAATCAAATAAGGAATATGGTGAACTCAGTGGGGAACGGCAACAAATTAAGAGAGACTATGAGGCTCTCCTCTGGGTTAAAGAAAAGCTAGAGGATGATAAGGCAGAGCACATGCGCCAAGTGGTTGAGACCACTCTGCAGGACACCCGTGATGAAAATGATGATCTCCGCAGAAAGAACCTAGGTCTGGAAGCTCAGGTGAAGGAGCTGCAGACGTTCTGTGATAATTTCCAGAGGGCAGAGACGTGCCTTAAGGAAAGAATCAGCAAGATGGAAGCTGAGCGGAAAAAGATGGAGGAGTCTATCGGAGAAGCCATAGACCAGGGCCAGGAGTTGTGAAGCAAATACCTCCTTGAATAATACGAGCTCGGATGATTCGGTGGATGTAATTGCCGAGATCAAGGAGCTCAAGGAGTCACTACAAGCCCATTTTAAGCAAGAGAAGCTTGAGAGACTGGCTGTTGAGAGCCGAGTGGGCGCATTGGAGACAGAGAGGTCAGAGAGAACCCTACTGTTAAAGGAGCAGTTGAAGCAGGAAGAGCTTCAGAGATGGGCTGCTGAGAGGCGAGTAGCGGAGCTAGAGGAAGGAGTTTTCAAGCTCAAAGGTCGCCTGGAAAAGTATCACTCAGTGAACGAGGCCTCCTTGGAGAAGGAAAAGGGCAAACAAGTTGCACTCACTCCCTTATACCTTGAGAAGGTGGACCTGAGGAGAGCTAAGAGAGTGTTAACAGAAGATAAATATGAAACGGAAGTGGTCAAGACGAAAATTCGTGAATTTGTAGCTGTGAGTCAGCTCAATGGAAGCATACAGGGTGAAGAAGCTGAAAGTCAGTTGTCCCTGAAACCTGAGCTAGATGATCGTTTGGAGACCACTGGTGAGACAGAAACTTCTCGGTACAAGTGCCTCATAGAGGTACCCGAGGATTTGAGAGAAGAATGCACCAGTGAGTCCGTGCATGAAGAGTTTAAGAAGGCCGTGGGAGCCTGTAAGGTGTACTCGACCTCAGAAGCTAAACAGCTGGTGGTCCTGTCCACGACCCAAGTCACAGTGAAGAGGGTGGCGATCCTAAGTGACATGCACTGGCGATGTATTCGCACGAAGCGGTTTCTCCGGTTGAAGACAGAACAAGCCGGTGGATAACTGGAGCTTATGAGAAAAGCTCACAGTCTGCGGGAAGAGGTCATCCGGGTGCCTCATGTTCTGGTGAGAAAGCTCAATGAGAGAAATGGCCGAGCCATGCAGATGATGGTAAAGAAGTCTGGTGTGATGAGAGTAAGCAGTCCACGTGATCGACAGGACTACCAGATGAAGACGGCATGGTGTCATACTCTGCTGTAGGAATGGAAGAAAGTCTTGCATATATATGTGGCACCCCAGGGGGTCTGGTTGCCACAGTGGTAGTAATACCATGTCTGGGAGCAAAACAGGAGTCTCCTGGTCAGGGAACACACTATATGCAACACCTCCTGCCCCAGACCAGAAAAGGGGAGGATCCTGCCCTATATAACTGGATCTGGAGGCGGGGTTAGCTGAGACAGAGACAGGGCTGTTGTCAAGTTGAGGACACAGGAGTAAGAAGCCAGGGACTGGAGCTGGATATAGCTCGTCCTGGCCAGCATACACAGAGGACCGGACACCGGAGTCCGAGGCTGTGGGACCCTTCAGGCCCAGTAGCAGATACCGCAGGGCAGAGGATTGCAGGTCTCCTTGCCCAACAGAAGCCTGGAGGCTCAGCCACACGAAAGGACCAGTACCGCCACAGAGGAGCGAGGAATACACGGGATCCGAGTCACCAGCCATATGGGTGAGCACAGTACGTCACACTCAGGGACGTGGGCTACAACACGACTATAAGCGAGATAGCCAAAGAGTACAGTCAGAACGGCAGGCCTACAACTCCACCTGGCCAGGGGAATTCTAGGATTGCTCCCAGACTGATCAGGCCCTCATCCCTTGCAAGTACTCCCGTTGGGGCCTATATAATTACCACGAGTAAAGACCCTAGGACTGCACTGCAAAGACTCCGTGTTATCATTACTGATCCAGGCACTATCACCACCATCATCCATACACGCTGCCCTGAAGCTCCACTCTTCCTGTGGGGAGTTACATCACCTTGCTGCACATACCATCAGCTTCAGTGAACTGCTCCGCAGTGGCGGTTCCCAATAACCGCATTCCACAGGTGGCGCAGTTGGACTATATAACTTATACACATAGACTACCTTGGTTTGACCGCCCTGGGTCATGGACCGTGTCACCGCCACAGTGACTACAACCCCCAGTATCTACGGGCCCGGCTCCGGGTATCCCTACGGCCCAGGGGGCACGTCAACTTTGGCGTAGTCGGCAGGATTTCGCGCCCGCTACCACCGGGTACTGCGCGCCTTCACAGACTGTGTCACATACCGTGGTGAAGATGTCCCGCCATCTGTCGCCGTTTTCCCGCCATCGTCCGCCATTTTCAAGTCGCCGTGCGGGAAGAAGAGGGGCGTGATCGCTGAAAACGCGCAAAGTCCAAAGCCCCGCCCCACGCACTGACGCAGCGCCAGGTCCTGGAAGGAGCCACAGCAGGCGCTGACGTCAGATGCGTGCGACGCTAGGTCCTCGACGAAGACCATCGTCTGCGGAACTGCGGCTTATGGAAGGAAAGAGAAGGAAGGTAGGCCACGGTTCACTAGGGGGGAGGAAGACGCCCGATATGGAGGGAACTTCATCCACCGGAGCGGCCGCTGCCGCGGTAATGCCATTCACCATGCCTTATATACCGGGGGCAGCGTGGTTGCCCCAGTACTCAGGAGAGTCGCACACCCTGAGTGACTTCAAGGAGAGACTAAACAGTTTATTTAAAGTATACCCCCTGTCCGAGGAACAGAAAGTGAGCATCCTTATAGGCCAGTTGATTGGTGCAGCCCAGAGAGAAGTAAAGTCCTGGTCAACCAGGGAAAAAGGGACTGTAAAAGAGATACTGGCCCGCCTAAAGGACACTTTTGACACCCGTACTACAGAAGAGATAAAGATGAAGTTTTATGGGTGCAAGCAACGGGCACAGGACAGTGTACGGGACTATGCTTTAAACCTGCAGGAGGTGGTAAGGGCCATCAAACAGGTAGACCCTGACAGTGTGCGTGATGAAAACAGACTGTTAACTGAACAATTTATTGAGGGTTGCGCCCATTATGCGCCCACCGAACCCAGCTGCGCATAATGGCTCTGCAAAACCCTGACTTGGACTTTGCTCAATTTAAGGACATGGCCATCTGGGTGCTACGGGAACCAGCACCAGGTGGCGCTACAGCTCACCGGCGCCCAGCTATCACCTACCACCAGGAGGTGGCACCCTTTTCCCCGAAGTCTGTAGGAGCTGATGCACAGACTCTGGACAATGCCCCGTCTACAGACCTGCACCGTCAGGTCCAAGAGTTAACTAAAAGTGTAGCTGCACTAACCAAAACTGTGCAGTCCTTGCAGGTGTCTCCCAAAGGAAAGATCCAGCTGGCTTCCAGTCCGGAGGACGTCCCGTAGCGCCGACAGAAGAGGATTCCACCATCCAGAGGGAGGAACAGCGACCGCTACGACCAGGACGGACAACCCATCTGCCGCCGCTGCAACCAGCCAGGACATTATGCAAGGTACTGTCATTTAAACGAGCAAAACCTGGGGCAGAGGGCCAACCCCCTGGCATAAGACCACCAGGCCCATCAAGCTGGCGATACAAATATGTGGGAGGATGCCCGGTCCTACCTGTTGTGCTGGACGGCTTTCCAATGAGCGCATTGCTGGACACTAGATCCCAGGTGACCACCATCCCCTACATTCTCTTCAAACGGTACTGGACTGACTCTGACATCACCCGCCGTCCAGATGAAAATTTGAGCATTTATGCCAGCAATGGTCAACCCGTACCTCAGGTGGGATTCAAAGAAGTGACCATAAAGGTTGGCTAGGTTGAACTGCCAGCACAGGGACTGATTATTGTCGACATTGATCGCCGAGAAAGTGATCACATGATAACCTTGGGCACTAATGTCATTGAAAATTGTCTTGCAGAAATAATTGTCTTGTTACTAGAGATGAACGGTTTTCGACTAGAACTGTTCGCCAATCTCAAATTCGAGCTGTTTTGGGCGGTGTTCGAGTTGTTCGACGAACACGAACGATTTGCAAAAAATTCGGCAGTTCGAGGTTATGTTCGATAACTGTTCGTGCACCAAAAGCGTGTCCTGCATGTCTGGCGCTATTTAGAGCACCAATCATGCAGGGATTGTCTGCCACTCACTGTAATGCCACAGCCATGGTGATTGTGGCATTACAGTGATTGCCCAAATCGATGGGAACAGTGAAACATGAAAAGCCGGCAATTCAGCAGCGGCATACACCGGTACCCGACAATTTAGAACCGAAAGAATAGAGCTTCACACATAGATTAGATAGATAGAAACATGTCAGCCACATATATATGAAGTACAGTGACAGTGTTGCTTACTGTACTTGTCATTTAGTGTAAAGGATTTATTAAAAAAAATAATAGTGTTTTCATGCACTGTCTCTTTAAAAAAGCCGGCCGGCATTTCAGCAGCGGTACCCGACAAATTAGAATAGAAGGAATAGAGCATCACACATAGATTAGATAGAGAGAAACATGTCAGTCACATATATAAGAAGTACAGTGATAGTGTTGATTACTGTACTTGTCATTTAGTGTTAAAATAAAGGATTTATTTAAAAAAAAAATTGGCGTGGGGTTCCCCTTAATTATAGTCTCTAGCGGAGGTTAAGCAGACAGCTGGGGCAGATGTTTGAAGCCTGGGAAGGGGGTAATACCCACGGAGCTTCCCAGGCTACTAATATCTGCCCCCAGCTGAATACCTAGCCTTTACTAGCTATTAAAATGGGGACAACCCCCAAAAAATGACGTGGGGTCCCCCCTATTTTAATAGCTAGCAAAGGCTAGGCAGACAGCTGGGGGCTGATATTAATAGCCCAGGAAGGGTGCCATGAATATTGGCCCCCTCCCAGGCTAGAAACACCAGCCGTCAGCCGCCCCAGAAATGGCGCATCCATAGGATGCGCCAATTCTGGCACTTAGCCTCGCTCTTCCCACTGCCCTGTAGCGGTGGCAGTGGGGTAATAGGGTTGGGGTTGATGTCAGCTTATAATGCCAGCTGACATCAAGCCCAGGTTAGTAATGGAAAGGCGTCTATAAGACACCCCCATTACTAACCCCATAGTCAAAGTTAAAAGAAAACACAAACACCCAGAATAAAGTCCTTTAATTGAAATAAAGACACAATTCTTTATTGTTCTAAATTAAACCATACTTACCACCACACCCATTCCAGCTGAAGCCAACGATCTCCTGCAATAAAAGTAAAATAATAAAGCAACATCATCCTTACCTTTCCATGGTTCCCACGACAGCTTCAGCTCTGCTACATCGAGATGACAGGCTGGACCGCAGCAGAACGCTGCCATCCAGCCTGTCATCCCGCAGACACTGAGAAGCGCAGGCTTGCTTGCGCTCCTCAGTGTCTCGCTGTGACGGCATCCAGATGAGCCGACAATGAACTCGGCTCACCTCATGCACGTCACTGACAGCGTGGGAGAATTCTCACGCTGAAGCGCTGAGTGCAGGAGAATTTTCCCACGCTGTCAGTGACGTGCATGAGGTGAGCTCATTCATGTCCATTGAACTCAGCTGACCTCATGTACGTCACTGACAGCGTGGGAGAATTCTCACGCTGAAGCGCTGAGTGCAGGAGAATTCTTCCACGCTGTCAGTGACGTGCATGAGGTGAGCTGAGTTCATTGGACATGACCTCGGCTCATCTGGATGCCGTCACAGAAAGACACTGAGGAGCGCAAGCATGCCTGCGCTTCTCAGTGTCTGCGGGATGACAGGCTGGATGGCAGCGTTCTCCTGCGGTCCAGCCTGTCATCTCGATGTAGCAGAGCTGAAACTGTCGTGGGAACCATGGAAAGGTAAGGATGAGGTTGCTTTATTATTTTTCTTTTATTGCAGGAGATCGTTGGCTTCAGCTGGAATGGGCGTGACGGTAAGTATGGTTTAATTTAGAACAATAAAGAATTGTGTGTTTATTTCAATTAAAGGACTTTTTTCTGGGTGTTGTGTTTTTTTTAAATACTTTACTAGAAATTCATAGTGGTCATGTCTAATATTGGCGTGACCCCATGAATTTCGGGCTTAGGGCCAGCTGATAATGCCAAGCTGGCCCTAACCCCTTTATTACCCAGTGAGCCACCGCACCAGGGCCCTGGATGAGTTGGGTACAGCGCCAGAAGATGGCGCTTCTATGAACGTGCCATTTTCTGGGGCGGCTGCGGACTGCAATTTGCAGCGGGTGGGGCCCAGAAAGCTTGGGCCTCCCAGCGCTGCGGATTCCAGCCCCCAGCTGCCTAGTTGTACCTGGCTGGACACAAAAATAGGGCTTCGCCCTACGTATTTTTTTTTTAATTATTTCATGAAATTCATGAAACAATTAAGGAAAAAAGGGCTTCCCTATATTGTTGTGTCCGGCCAGGTACAAATAGGCAGCTGGTGGTTGGGGGCAGCCCGTTCCTGCCTGCTGTACCTGGCTGGACACAAATATAGTGCGAAGCCCCACGTCAATTTTTTTTAAAATTATTTCATGAAACTAGATGGTGGCCCGATTCTAATGCATCGGGTATTCTAGAATATGTATGCGGCAGACCCGGCGCAATCAGCAGAGCGGTGTTTAAATTTGGCGCCAAAATCGCTGACTGGTCGCGGCCAGCAACCGCGACCAATCAGCAAAGTGGTGTTGAAATTTGGCGACTATATCACTGATTGGTCACGGCCGGCGGTAGCGACTAATCAGCAGAGCGGGGTTTAAATTTTGCGCCAATAATGCTGATAGGTTGTGGTCGCGACCAATCAGCAAAGCAGTGTTTAAATTTGGCGCCAATAATGGTGATTGGTCACGACCTCGACCATTCAGCAGAGCGGTGTTTAAATTTGGCGGCAACAATGTTGATTAGTCGCGGCCGGCGGTCGCGACCAATCAGCAGAGCGGGGTTTAAATTTGGCGCCAATAATGCTGATTGGTCGCAATCGCCGGCCGCGACCAATCAGCAGAGCGGTGTTTAAATTTGGCGTCAAAATCGCTGATTGGTCGCGGAAGGCAACTGTGACCAATCAGCCGAGCAGGGTTTAAATTTGGCGCCAATACTACTGATTGGTCGCGGACGGCGATCGCGATCAATCAGCAGAGCGGGGTTTAAATTTGGCGCCAATCTCGCTGATTGGTCGCGGCTGGAGTCCGCGACCAATCAGCAGAGCGTTGTTTAAATTTGGCGCCAATCTCACTGATTGGACGCGTCTGGGTCCGCGACCAATTAGCAGAGCGTTGTTTAAATTTGGCGCCAAGCTCGCTGATTGGTCGCGGCCGCTATTTAAATGTGGCGCCCAAATCGGTGATTGGTCGCGGGCAATTTCCGCGACCAATCAGCAGAGCGGTGTTTAACTTTAGCGCCAAGATCACCGATTGGTCGCGTGCGGAGAGCGCGACCAATCAGCTAATCGTATTGGTGAGGACCGGGGAGCGCCGCTGCCTGGTCGGATACTTCCGTTGCGAGAAGCCAGGAGATGAGCGACTGCTCGCAGCAGAAGTATCCCGACCCGCAGCGCCGCTCCCCGGTCCTCCCTTGACACCCTAGCCGCTGATGTCCCCACAGTATCCGCATGGTGTTACAAAGATCCGGACATTTGTGTTAAAAATCGCTGATTGGTCTCGGGAGCTGCCCGCGACCAATCACCGATTTGGGCGCCAAATTTAAATATCGGCCGCAACCAATCACCAATCTTGGCTCCACATTTAAACACCGCTGTGCTGATTGGTCGCCGACGCTGGGCGCGACCAATCACCGATTTTGGCACCACATTTAAATAGCGTCCGCGACCAATCAGTACAGCGGTGTTTAAATGTGGAGCCAAGATGGGTGATTGGTCGCGGAGGATATTTAAATTTGGCGCCCAAATCTGTGATTGGTCGCGGCTGATATTTAAATTTGGCGCCCAAATCGGTGATTGGTCGCGGGCAGCGCCAGCGACCAATCAGCGATTTTTAACACAAATGTCCGTACCTTTGTAACACCATGCGGATACTGTGGGGACATCAGCGGCTAGGGTGTGAAGGGAGGACCGGGGAGCGGCGCTGCGGGTCGGGATACTTCTGCTGCGAGCGCCCGCTCATGTCCCGGGTTCTCGCAGCGGAAGTATCCGCACAGGCAGCGCCGCTGACATCCATGCGGCTAGGGTGTCAAGGGAGGATCGGGGAGCGGCGCTGACATCCAATTGGTCGCGGCCGCTATTTAAATGTGCCGCACAAATCGGTGATTGGTCGCCGTCTTGACCGCGACCAATCACTGATCTTGCCGCCAAAGTTAAACACTACTGTGCTGATTGGTCGCGGACGCTGCCCGCGACCAATCACAGATTTGTGCGCCAAATTTAAATATCGGCCGCGACCAATCACCGATCTTGGATCCACATTTAAACAACGCTGTGCTGATTGGTCGCGGCCGATATTTAAATGTGGCGCCCAAATCGGTGATTGGTCGCGGACGCTGCCCGCGACCAATCACCAATTTGTGTGCCAAATTTAAATATCAGCCTCATGCACGTCACTGACAGCGTTGGAAAATTCTCCTGCACTCAGCGCTTCAGCGTGAGAATTCTCCCACGCTGTCAGTGACGTACATGAGGTGAGCCGAGTTCATTGGACATGACCTCGGCTCATCTTTATGCCGTCACAGAGAGACACTGAGGAGCGCAAGCATGCCTGTGCTTCTCAGTGTCTGCGGGATGACAGGCTGGATGGCAGCGTTCTGCTGCGGTCCAGCCTGTCATCTCGATGTAGCAGAGCTGAAGCTGTCCTGGGAACCATGGGAAGGTAAGGATGAGGTTGCTTTATTATTTTCCTTTTATTGCAGGAGATCGTTGGCTTCAGCTGGAATGGGCGTGATGGTAAGTAGAGTTTAATTTAGAACAATAAAGAATTGTGTCTTTATTTCAATTAAAGGACTTTATTCTCGGTGTTTGTATTTTCTTTTAACTTTCACTATGGGGTTAGTAATGAAGGTGTCTTATAGACGCCTCTCCATTACTAACCTGGGCTTGATGTCAGCTGGCATTATAAGCTGACATCAACCCCAGCCCTATTACCCCACTGCCACCGCTACAGGGCAGTGGGAAGAGCGAGGCTAAGTGCCAGAATTGGCTCATACTATGGATGCGCCATTTCTGGGGCGGCTGACGGCTGGTGTTTCTAGCCTGGGAGGGGGCCAATATTCATGGCACCCTTCCTGGGCTATTAATATCAGCCCCCAGCTGTCTGCCTAGCCTTTGCTAGCTATTAAATTAGGGGGGACCCCACGTCAATTTTTGGGGGGTCCCCCATTTTAATAGCCAGTAAAGGCTAGGTATTCAGCTGGGGGCTGATATTAGTAGCCTGGGAAGCTCCGTGGGTATTACCCCCTTCCCAGGCTTCAAACATCTGCCCCAGTCGTCTGCTTAACCTCCGCTAGAGACTAAAATTACGGGGAACCCCACGCCAATTTTTTTTTTAATAAATCCTTTATTTTAACACTAAATGACAAGTACAGTAACCAACACTGTCACTGTACTTCTTATATATGTGACTGACATGTTTCTATCTATCTAATCTATGTGTGATTCTTTATTCTTTCTATTCTAAATTGTCGGGTACTGAATTGCCGGCCGGCTTTTTTAAAGAGATGGTGCATGAAAACACTATTATTTTTTTTAATAAATCCTTTACACTAAATGACAAGTACAGTAACCAACACTATCACTGTACTTATTATATATGTGATTGGCATGTTTATATATCTATGTGTGAAGCTCTATTCTTTCTGTTATAAATTGTCGGGTACCGCTGCTGAATTGCCGTCCGGCTTTTTTAAAGAGACGGTGCACGAAAACACTATTATTTTTTTAAATAAATCCTTTACACTAAATGACAAGTACAGTAAGCAACACTGTCACTGTGCTTCTTATATGTGTGACTGACATGTTTCTATCTATCTAATCTATGTGTGATGCTCTATTCCTTCTTGTCTAAATTGTCGGGTACCGGTGTATGCCGCTGATGAATTGCCGGCCGGCTTTTTTAAAGAGAGCGTCTTCTGAGCAGTTTGTCAGCTTTTGGACACCTTTGAAGGTGTTTTCTATGTGTTTCTATGTGTTTTTGTTTGCCTGCCATTGGTTTTAACGGTGTTCGACGGTGTTCTAAGGTGTTCGACGAACAGTTCGACGAACAGTTCCTCGAACATCCCGGTGTTCGACTAACCGAACCGAACCCGAACACTACGGGGGTGGCTCAACACTACTTGTTACAGCAGGTTGCAGAGACCGCCAGTTCCAGCCAGCAGCGGGTTCTACAAAGAGAGATCAGAGCCCTGATGAAAAGACAACAGGTAGAACTGTCTGGTGGCGAAATTGGCAGTGTCAGGATGAGTGACCCATTCCCTATTGCCATGCCCCCAAGAAGTGAAATGCTGATATGGTGCCGGGCAGCCATCGGTCTAAGGGGTAGAGATTACCAGGCCCTGTTAGAGCCCGTCTACTCTGACAGTAGGCCCACCATTTTGACAGCCAGGGGGGTGGTTGATGTTCACCATGGGAGAGTGCCAGTCCGCATCCTGAACATTGGGGAAAAAGAAGTTCATTTGCCCCGGTATGCCACCCTGGCCAAGCTATTCACCGTCAACCAAAATTCTATAAAGACAGTGGAACCCTTACCTCCATCCAAACAGGCAGAGGATAATGGCTCCAAGGGACAGATGGAGAACTGGTGCCAGAAGTTGCATGTGGGCACTGACTCCACCCCTCCACATCAAAAACAAGGAGTATGTGTGTAGACTACAGGCAAATTAACCGCATAACTCATAAAGATGCGTACCCGCTACCCAGGATAGAGGAGTCATTAGCTGCGTTAAAGTCTGCTAATTATTTCTCTACTTTGGATCTTACTAGTGGGTATTTGCAGGTTCCTGTAGCAGAGGCGGATAAGGAAAAGACCGCATTCACCACCCCGATGGGCCTCAGCGAGTTCAACTGCATGCCATTCGGGCTCTGCAACGCCCCAGGAACCTTCCAGTGGTTGATGGAGTGCTGTCTAGGACATAAGAATTTTGAGACAGTCTTCCTGTACCTGGATGATGTCATAGTATACTCCAAAACATATGAGGATCATCTGAAGCACCTGGCGGAAGTGTTTGAAGCCCTGGCTGGCTTTGGCCTGAAGGTGAAGCCGTCTAAGTGCCACCTGCTGAAGCCCAAAGTACAGTACTTAGGACATGTGATAAGTGCTGACGGAGTAACGCCATACCCCGACAAGATCACCGTAATCAAGGACTGGCCGAGACCTTCCACCATTAAAGAAGTGCGGCAGTTCCTCGGGTTGGTAGGCTACTACCGAAGGTTTATACCAGGCTTCACCAAGATGGCGGCACCTATGCAGGACCTCCTGATAGGCCAGTCCAGGAAGGCCAAGAACCAGAAACCACCATTCAAATGGGACAAGCTGGAAGACGAGTCCTTCACCAGGCTGAAGATGGCTCTCACAGGAGACAAGGTCTTGGCCTACCCTGATTATGGACTGCCCTTCATCCTTCACACGGACGCAAGCAACGTAGGACTGGGAGCGGTGCTGTCCCAGATCCAGCAAGGCAGGGAGAGGGTAATAGCCTACGCCAGCAGGAAGCTCCGTCCACAGAAAGAAACCCAGAGAACTACAGCTCCTTCAAGTTGGAGTTCCGTCTGGGCTGTGACTGAGCGCTTCAAGCATTATCTCGCCTCCTCCAAATTCACCGTCTTCACGGATAATAACCCGCTGGCACACCTAGACACTGCAAAGCTTGGTGCCCTGGAACAAAGATGGATGGCCCGACTGTCTAATTACGAATTCACCATAAAGTACCGGGTTGGGCACAAGAATGCAAAAGCAGATGCGCTGTCCAGAATGCCTAACGTGCCAGATGGGGGAGAAGACCCAGAGGAGCTGGAAGAGATAGAAATCCTCGCGTTCCACTGCCATGGGATAAAGCAGTGCTCCCATTGTGTGAAGAACAGGTGCTCTGCCAACAGAGAAGCCACCTTCAATCCAATGCCCCACCATGGATGGGCAGAAACACAAGACAGTGACCCAGCTGTCCGCCTAGTCAAAGAGTTGCTGACACAAGCTGACTCATACCCTGATTCAGATGCTCCAGAAGAGACCAAACAGCTGTGGAAAGAAAAGAGCAAGTTGTTCATCTATGAAGGGAAGCTGTGTCGAAGAACTGTCATCTCCCGGACACATGAGCTGGTCTGGCAGGTGGTAGTCCCGAGGGGGATGCGTCTATGGTCTTGGAAGCGTACCACGATGGAGCAGGACACTTCGGATGGAAGAAGCTGGAAGTCCTGCTACGTGAACGGTTCTATTTGGCTGGCATGAGGAAAGCAATCGAGAGGTGGTGTCGAGAATGCGGACCATGCAATCTGAGAAGAAAAGACCGTGACAGCCAGAGGGCTCCCCTGCAGCCCATCATCACCAAGCAGCCACTCGAACTGGTAGCCCTGGACCATGTGATGCTATACCCGAGCAGGTCAGGCTATGTCTACGCTCTCACCATCGTAGACCACTACTCTCGGTTCCTGGTAGTAGTGCCAGTCAAGGATCAAACGGCTCAGACAGCAACCAGAGCTTTCCAACAGCACTTCTGCCGCCCGCATGGTTACCCAGAACGTGTGCTAACTGACCAAGGTCCGGCCTTCGAAGCAGAAGTATTCCAGGAGTTCTGCAACCTGTACAGCTGCAAGAAGATCCGGACAACGCCTTATGACCCCCAGACCAACGGGATATGTGAAAAGATGAACCAGGTGGTGATAGACCTACTGAAGACATTGCCCCTGGAGGAACGCAGTCTGTGGCCAGAAAAGTCGCCAGACCTGGTGGACTTCTACAATCATATCCCAGTGAATTCCACCAACTGCACGTCAGCTTACCTGATGAGAGCGAGACCTGGTAAGCTGCCCATCGATCTGGATATGGGAGTTCTGACACCAGAGGACACCTCACCGGATGCGGAGTGGGACACTGAGCGGCAACAGCGATACCGTAAGGTACAGGAAAGTGTTGAAAGATGTCTGTCCCAAGCAAGAGAAAGGCAAGAGAGGACTTACAATCAACATGCACCTGCTGCCCTCTTGTCACCTGGAGAGCAAGTTCTAAAGAGGAAGAGGCGACTCCACAAGTTGGATGACCAGTGGGAGGAAGAGCCGTACACCATTCTACCCTCAAACCATGATAACACCAAGGTGTGCCTCATAAGTAAGGACGGAGGAGAGACAACAGCAAGAGTTTCCAGAGACCACCTGAAGAAATGTCCCGAGCAGCTACAGCATGCTGAAGAAGGCCAAGATATCCCTCAACCCGCGGAGGAAGTGGAAGAAATGGTCATCACAGTACTCGGAGAATTTCCACGGTCGTGGACACAAGTAAATAATGCAATAGTTGTGCCAGTCCTTACATTTCTCCAACCAGCCCCTCAGGAAACTGTAGAAGTCCCAGTAGAGTTGGAAGAACCATTGGCCCAGGAGACAGAAGATTCCTCATCAGCAGACCAGGAGAATCTACCCTCTGCTAGTTGCGAGCCTGTCGTACCCACGGTAAGCCAAAGGATCCGTAGGAAGCTGCCCAACCTACCAGAGACACCTCCAAACACCTGTAGTGAGATGAACATTGAGCCCACCACACCAGGGGTAAATACAGGGGACCAAGGTAGAGCACTGACAGAAGGTGTACTCCGTAGGTCTACCAGAATCACCAGTGGTCAGATCCCTGCTCGTTGGAGAATTTAAAGTGTAATGTATAACTGTATTATTGCAAATGTTGTATATGTGTGTATTAAATATGTTTTTCCAGTTACCCGACAGGGTCTAAAAAGACTTTCAGGTTATGGACAATGAATAACCAAAAACTTTGCCTGTAAATAGTTGCACTTGTTAAAGTGCCCCTTTTGTGCCAGACCACAGAACAAAAACCCGTGGAGGTGGCTGAAGACGTGGTCCAACATCCGGATCATTAATGCCCTGTAGCCACCCCAGGGCCTCCGTGGAGGGTTTTGGATGGGTCCCTCAAACTACATCTTCAGTGAACAGGACACCTGGTTACGGATGATACCGTGACCTAAAAAGACAGTAATGCCTGTAAATATGTTCATGTATTGTTATTGCTATTGTTACTGTTACCTGTTATTTTTGCAAAATATGCTCAGTTCCGGAGTACTGAAATTTACTAGGGGGGAATGTGGCACCCCAGGGGGTCTGTTTGCCACAGTGGTAGTAATACCATGTCTGGGAGCAAAACAGGAGTTTCCTGGTCAGGGAACACACTATATGCAACACCTCCTGCCCCAGACCAGAAAAGGGGAGGATCCTGCCCTATATAACTGGATCTGGAGGCGGGGTTAGCTGAGACAGAGACAGGGCTGTAGTCGAGTTGAGGACACAGGAGTAAGAAGCCAGGGACTGGAGCTGGATATTGCTCGTCCTGGCCAGGGTACACAGAGGACCGGACACCGGAGTCCGAGGCTGTGGGACGCTTCAGGTCCAGCAGCAGATACTGCAGGGCAGGGGATTGCAGGTCTCCTGGCCCAACAGAAGCCCGGAGGCTCAGCCACACGAAAGGACCAGTACCACCACAGAGGAGCGAGGAATACACGGGATCCGAGTCACCAGCCATACGGGTGAGCACAGCACGTCACACTCAGGGACGTGGACTACAACACTACTATAAGCGGGATAGCCAAAGAGTACAGTCAGAACGGCAGGCCTACAACTCCACCTGGCCAGGGGAATTCTAGGATTGCTCCCAGACTGATCAGGCCCTCATCCCTAGCAAGTACTCCCATTGGGGCCTATTTAATTACCACCAGTAAAGACCCTAGGACTGCACTGCAAAGACTCCGTGTTATCATTACTGATCCAGGCACTATCACCACCATCATCCATACAAGCTGCCCTGAAGCTCCACTCTTCCTGTGGGGAGTTACATCACCTTGCTGCACATACCATCAGCTTCAGTGGACTGCTCCGCAGCGGCAGTTCCCAATAACCGCATTCCACAGGTGGCGTAGTCGGACTATATAACCTATACACATAGACTACCTTGGTTTGACCGCCCTGGGTCACAGACCAGGTCACCGCCATGGTGACTACAACCCCCAGCATCTACGGGCCTGGCTCCGGGTATCCCCATGGTCCAGGGGGCGCGTCATATACGCATGCTGATGGAGTACCGAGTGACCTACCTGCGAGAGGTAGAACAGTTGAATCTCGCTAGACTGCGAGTGGAAAGACAGAATCGCCTGAGCGGCAGAAGGTGGCAGCCGTCTAGAAATTGTGAGGCTAGACAGAGAAAGGGCCCCCTAAATAACAGAACAGCTACAGCTGAAGTTAGGGACCTTTCAAGATGTCCTGAGAGTAGTGGGCGTGGGTTTAGAGGTATTGAGACCTCCAGTAACTCAGGTTTGAGTGGCCCATACAAATGACCCAATAGAGGACGAGACAGTACGGAGTCGAACCAAACCTTAGATACCAGGGCATGTGAGTTACACTGCTGTATTGACCGCTGGGAGCGGGGGAGGTCTGACAAGGTTACGACTGACCGCTGGGAGCGGGGGAGGTCTGACAAGGTTACGACCCGGAAATGTGACTTGAGGAAGTCAGTGACAATGACAAATGGTAGGTCCCAAAGGAATGGGCTAATGTCGATGACTAATGTTCCAGGGGCTGAGCAGCGCAATTGTCAATTAAATGGTCTCGGTGTGAAATGTGGGTTATAAGGTGGTTGTGTATATTATGTGTTCAACCCCACAAGTTTGAACAGGGGGGGGATATGTAATGCAGCGGCTTGTGGCATTACTGTAATGGTCTAGAGTGTGTTTTGGCTGACCATGTACCGCCCCCAGGTGACTGGTCACGTGACTGTGACATCGCACAGGTCCTGTGCACACAGAAGGTCTGATCACATGACTGTGACATCAGCACAGTTCCTGTGTGTGCACTAGAGGATATATAAACCCTGGTAGATTTGAGACAGGTGTGTAAGGCGTGAGGCCTGTTCCCATGTGGGACACCGTTAGCCTGGAGAGGCCAAGTGAAGCCTGGTGAAGCCTGAAAGGCAGAGGCTGGATCCTTATGTGTAAACGATCCCAGTAGCCTTGGAGGGCAAGAGACTTGGAAGGCAAGAGTCCTGGAAGGCAGAGGCTGGATGTAAGGTGTGTAAAAATACCAGTAGCCTTTGAAGGTACGAGGGCTGGTGACCTCCATCTGGGAAGCTGTAAAGCCACAGCTGTGACAGAACAAACCTGAAGCAGCGAAAACCCAGCAAAGGTAAAAACACTGATTGGTGTGGACATTTATATTGTTACCTTGCTGAAGGCTGTATCTGGAGCCAAGTGGACATATCTGTCACTGGAAAGGCTCTTGGACGCTATATGTGTAATATGTCGGCGAGCCACTGAGTTGGACTCCGTTATAGCAGTTATGAAGGATAATAAACTGCTGGATTGTGAAATACCGCAAAGGTGTTGCCTGGTGTGCTTTAGTTGACCCGGTGCAGCGAGTATCCCCCAGTATGATGACTAGCGCTGCCTTACACACATGACCAGTTAAGGTAGTAAAATATTAAAATTACGTTGAATGTATTTTTCACCATTGAAAGCAATGCAAAACTGCAAAAACGAATCAAAAACGCTACGTGTGATCATAGCCCAAGGTGTGGAGGAGCATTTTTTTTTGTGTGTTTTTTTTGTGTGTTTTATTTTATGCAAGTCATTACCCTGAGTGTTCCGTAAAGTTTGTTTCAGGAAAATCCATTTTGGCTTCGTTTTTGTATGTGTGACATGCAGAAGAAGTGCTGTTGCTTCAAAATCATCCAGCAACTATTACAAATAACAGAAGCACAGGAGACAGGAAGTGTTGTGCTTCAGAAGCATCCAGCAACTAGAGGGGTTAACATAGTCACAGGAGACAGGGAGTGTTTTAGCAGAGCCCCAGGGTGATTGTGGGCAGCTTGTTATTGCAGTCTGGCTGATGCCGAAGAGAAAGGTAGTGTGTTTTTTGTATCTGACAGAAGGCAACTGAACAGGATTCAGATCAGGAGAGAAACTAAACACAGGTCAGATAAACTCCCTGAACTAAAAGTGCAGAGTATTATCGGGAGGAAGATAAGGACTGGAAGGAATTGTGTCACAGGGATCATCTCCCTCCTCAAACTCTCCCCTCCTCCATCTCCATGCAGGATAAAGAATGCTGTGTACTATTGTGTCCTTGTGAAGGAAAATCCTGTGAGTGTGTATGCATAGAAGTGTGCTGCTGAGAGATCTAATCTATGCTGAATTATGCTACTGAAGAGTCTGTAATACTGTGTCTTGTGAAGAAACCACTGTATTGTTTCTGGAGCCAGTTGCTCAAGAAACTCAGACTGTACTGTAATGAAGATTGTTGCTGTAATATCCCTGAATTGCACTGGCCATGCTTCAGATTAAATTCCACTGCTAAACTGTTGAAAAAGACTCTTGTCAGATGTGTCTGGTCAGCAATTGAATCTATCGTGTGCCTGAGAGATGCTGCAGCCTATGGTCACCTTGAATAATGGTTCCCCCAGGATTTCAAAGAATTCATGAAAGCCGTCTTGCCCTACCTGAACCTTGCGGCGTGCGTGTAACATATGTTTTATTATGAGTCTGTGAAAGTGGCGTAATTCTTTGACAACATTGTTCACAGCAGTGACCTGAGAGTCAGAGAAGCTTCCAGGGGTCTTCCCCATGCTGGTCATTTCAGCACTGTTCTCATCGATTTGGGCAATTTTTAGGCCCCCTGCAGACCTCTGGGGGGGGGGGGTTGCCAGAAAAATGCTTGAGTTTCCCATTGACTTACATTGGGCTCATTGTTTGGGTCGAGCCTCCTAGCATTACAATTTGCTCGACCTGCGTAATGAGCATCCGAGCATTTTAGTGCTCGTTCATCACTAATACCTACAGCTCTCTTTACTACTTTTTCTGCAGTGCCCACGAGTGCATAAGTACTATGCCTTGCAGTTGCAAATAAAATAGAGTTTATAGTCTGTTGTATCCTCTTACAGCAAGGCAGTTTAGCAGTGTGACCAAATGGGAAATGGAGAGTAAATCCTACACTGCACAGTTAAGGATGCGACAGTCATCATGCCCACTGATCAGCTGCTATTAGCTCTGACAAAGACAGATGAAAACAGCGTGACGGAGTGGAACATCACAACTTTGTAACACTGTTTAGTGCCTGCTTTCAGTTGCTGTTGGTCATATAAGTATATGTATAATAATATACACTACCGTTCAAAAGTTTGGGGTCACCCAGACAATTTTGTGTTTTCCATGAAAACTCATACTTTTATTTATCAAATGAGTTTCAAAATGAATAGAAAATATAGTCCAGACACTGACATGGTTAGAAATAATGATTTTTATTTGAAAGAATAATTTTCTCCTTCAAACTTTGCTTTCGTCAAAGAATGCTCCCTTTGCAGCAATTACAGCATTGCAGACCTCTGGCATTCTAGCTGTTAATTTGCTGAGGTAATCTTGAGAAATTTCACCCCATGCTTAATGAAGCCCCTCCCATTATTGGCTTGATGGGCACTTTTTCCGTACCATACGGTCAAGCTGCTCCCACAACAGCTCAATGGGGTTGAGATCTGGTGGCTGGCCAGGCCACTTCATTACAGATAGAATACCAGCTGCCTGCTTCTTCCCTAAATAGTTCATGCATAATTTGGAGGTGTGCTTTGGGTCATTGTCCTGTTGTAGGGTGAAATTGGCTCCAATCAAGCGCTGTCCACAGGGTATGGCATGGCATTGCAAAATGGAGTGATAGCCTTCCTTATTCAAAATCCCATTTACCTTGCACAAATTTCCCACTTTACCAGCACCAAAGCAACCCCAGACCATCACATTACCTCCACCATGCTTGACAGATGGCGTCAGGCACTCTTCCAGCATCTTTTCAGTTGTTCTGCGTCTCACAAATGTTCTTCTGTGTGATCCAAACACCTCAAACTTTGATTCTCCTGTCCATAAAACTTTTTTCCAATCTTCTTCTGTCCAATGTCTGTGTTCTTTTGCCCATATTAATCTATTCCTTTTATTAGCCAGTCTTAGATATGGCTTTTTCTTTTTCTACTTTGCCCTGAAGGCCAGCATCCCGGAGTCACCTCTTCACTGTAGACGTTGACACTGGCATTTTGCATGTACTATTTAATGAATCTGCCAGTTGAGGAGCTGTGAGGCGTCGATTTCTCAAACTAGAGACTCTAATGTACTTGTCTTGTTGCTCAGTTGTGCATCGGGGCCTCCCACTTCTCTTTCTACTCTGATTAGAGCCTGTTTGTGCTCTCCTCTGAAGGGACTAGTGCACACCGTTGTGGGAAATCTTCAGTTTTTTGGCAATTTCTCGCATGGAATAGCCTTCATTTATAAGAACAAAAATGGACAGTCGAGTTTCACATGAAAGTTCTCTTTTTCTGGCCATTTTGAGAGTTTCATAAAACAAACAAATGTAATGCTCCAGATTCTCAACTAGCTCAAAGGAAGGTCAATTTTATAGCTTCTTAAATCAGCCAAACCATTTTCAGCTGGGCTAACATACTTATGCAAGGGTTTTCTAGGGTTTTCTAAACATCCATTAGCCTTCTTACACAGTTAGCAAACACAATGTACCATTAAAACACTGGAGTGGTGGTTGTTAGAAATGGGCCTCTATACACCTATGTAAATATTGCAATAAAAACATGACGTTTGCAGCTAGAATAGTCATTTACCACATTAACAATGTATAGAGTGTATGTTGGCTTCAGTGAAAAAAAATGTGCTTTTCTTTCAAAAATAATGAAATTTCTAAATGACTCCAAACTTTTGAACGGTAGTGTATACAAATGAGTAGAAGCTGATCTGGAGTAATCTGTAGTGGCCACGAAACAGTGTGATAGAGTCGTGCTGTTCCACTCTGTCAAACCGTTGACATCTGGCCTCAGATGTTACTGGTGGCGGCTGCAGCCGTATGTTCCTGTTGTTAACCTCCCGACCAATATGATATTGCAGATCTATCCTAATAACCTAAATATCCACATTTGACTTTTAGAGGTAATGCCTAGGGTTAGAAGCATGCAGCATAGGATAGCATAAGGTAAGACATAGTATAGGGCTTAGGACTAGTAATGTGTGAACGTGCTCGGATAAAGGGTTATCTAAGCACACTCGAGTCCTAACAGAGTATCTTCAGCATGCTCGAAAAATATGTTTGCGTCACCGTGGCTGCATGGTTCGCAGCTGTTTGACAGCTGCGAGACATGCAGAGATTGCCTGACAAACAGGCAATCCCTGCATGGGTTGCGGCTGTTTAACAGCAATGAGACATGGAGCCATGGAGACACAAACATGTTTTCCAAGCACGCCGAAGATACTCGGTTAGGACTCGAGCGTACTCGCATAACCCCTTATCCGAGCACGTTTGAGCAACACTACTTAGTACATAACATAAAAAAATGAGAGAAAAAGAAAAGCGACAACAAAGCCCCAAATAAGCATAGAAAAAATATAATTTTTATTAAATACACAAGTCAAAAGATAATACATTAAAGAACTTAAAGGCACAGAGTGCCACATATGTAGTTAAAAAACCAAGGACACCAAAAGGCCCCCACAATAACCCAATGTAGACGACAATTAGGGGTGTATATTAATAGCACCACAAATGCATACATCGGTAATAACACCAAAAAGGGACAATTCCCAAATAGCTGAAAGTATGCAAGAGAGGGGTAAGTAGAGCCTATAAAGAGTGAAAGGCAAAATATCAAGATAAATAGCCAATAGTTACCCAAATTGCAAATAACGGTGGTGCGTCAAATGAGGGAAGGAAAGGGGAGGGGGGCCTTATGGTGTCATAACATAGGAAGGATAAAATAGTTGACAATAGTTATATAAGTCATGTTAGGTTAAGATAGAGTGGCAGGAGCTAGTGCCAGGGAAAGCAGACTAGTTCCTGATAGTGAAATAGGACCAAGGCCAACTTTGTTTAGGAACCAAGGGCTGGAAGAGCAAGCACAAAGTACACGGTGGAGGCAGGTTTTTGCTTTTTCATTTAAATTATCTCTCTAATTTGAATGAGTACACTTTAAATCCTTTTACAAGGATCTATTGGAGGGCAAGTCTGATGCCAGCAGCTGTGGGAATTCCAGCACCAGTAACGTCCACTAAAGCTGCTGCAGTTAAAAAGCTTTTATAAGGATCGAGCTTGGCGGTCCACCGCAAGGCGTCCTACCGCCAGTCTCAGCCCCTGTGCCTTGGGGTGCCTCCCGATACTCTTCACTGTGTATCCCGGGGGCCCGAAGCATTTCCTTTGAAAAAATTAAGTGTCTAAACTACAGGTGGTGTAGCTTGCTTAACAGCTGGGATAATCCGCTGACTAGCAGACACTGCTACTAGGCACAAAGTATTTCCTGGGCTAGATGCAGTTAAAAATTTGTAATTAGATACTCTCGTTGGATGCTGAGAAAGCATTCCATAGAGTCTTCTGGCACGCCATATATTATTCTCTTAAAAAGCTTAGGGTAGGGGTCTAGGGGACCCTTTTATAGCCAAAATCACGGCCCTGTATCGCAATACGTCACCTAGGCTGAAGATAAATGGAACTGTAGCACCCCGAGGGCTCAGTTGCTACAAAGGTATTGCACCTCACCCAGAGATGTGATATCTCACTCTCAGGTAAGGATGGAGTGTGGATCAGGACCCCGACACCTGCATGCATTACACCACATTGCCGTGGGGCAGGGCGACCAATATGCCCCTGAGATAGGCACGACAGTCCCTGTCCCTGGCTGGAGTGGGGGGAGGGAACACCGAGGAAGGGGAACCCTGTAGTGCAGGAGCAGGGAGGAAGCAGTTCCTGGGTGCATTGAGAAGGGAGTATAAAAGGTGGGCACCATCTTAGTTCAGTGCAGAGAAGTCTGAGCAGAAGTGACAGGGAGCAGGGGCTCTGCATGAGCTCTGCTCCGGAGGCGGGCCTAGTAACAGAGGCCCAGGCCTGGAAGAGGGAGAAGGAAGGAAGAGGAGCGGAGAAGGCTCCAGGAACGAGGAACGAAGGGAATCACCACCGCACGCCCGAATCCACCTGCGTGGAGGGGTCAGGCCAAAGGGGGAGACCGGTCCCCGAAACTAGTGGAGGCAGGAAACGACCCTCAGCTAGAAACCGGAGGCTGTGACATTTTATGTGGCGCAGCCCCTCGCTACACCCGCTAGGAAGGCACCACATAGGATCAGGGAAACTGGCACCAAGTTTACCAAGAGGAGGCCCGAGGCAGCCGGACAGAAGCGTGGTCACTGGTGGGGTAAGAAAGGCCAGAGAAAGGACATACAAAGGGGGTCCTGTGAAGCGCTCCAAAGTTATCTGGGAGTTGGCCGAGCCCCTCACCTGGTGAGCACAGTACAACGTGGGCAGCCGTTACCTGCAGAAGTGGTCTGGATAATAAGAACTGTGAGTAAAGGCCCTGGACTGCATCACTGACTCCGTGTCGTTACTGCTGCTGCCCTGCACCATCACCCCCATCCTCCGCATACACTGCCCTGAGGCTATACTCCTCCCGTGGGGAGTTATACTACGCTCTGCTGCGCCCACAACACCAGCCTCAGCGGTCTGCCTGCAGCGGCGGTTCACTCTGAGCTCAATCCACAGGTGGCGTAGTCGGACATTTAAACATGAAAACCACATAAATAGTTCAGCCACTGGTTTGACCGCCCTGAGCCACGGAACCAGGTCGCCGCCACGGAGACTACAACCCCCAGCATCCACCAAAAAGGGTCCGGCTCTGGGTGTCCCAAGGCCCAGGGGGGGCGTCAGAACATTTTCATCACCTTTCATAATCACCAATGGGACAAGTAAGGGATGTCCTCTGTCCCCTCTCTTATACATCCTAGTGATGAAGCACCTGCTCTCATCAATTCGCCATAACCCCAATATTAGGTGGATTGAGGTGGGAGGCACCGAGTACAAGTGCTATGCATTTGCTGATGATGTCCTAGTATACATCACTCAATCACATATATCCATCCCTGCTGTTATGGCTGAAATAGATCACTTTGTTACATGGTCAAATTTTAAAATCAATGCAGCGAAGTCTGAGGCCCTTGATGTTTCCCTCCCCAAATTCATAAAGGATTCCATCCAGTCCAACTTTCCCTTTGCCTGGCCCTCACAGGGTATCAAATACTTAGGAATTCCTATTCATAGAGACCTCTCTCGTCTATGTTATCTTAGTTTTGGGCCCTTTATTGAACAACTCCATACAGACCACGGTTGGCAAGTTAGAACTGTAAGATTCACTACGTGAACCACTGGTGTTTTGTGGAAAAGCACATGTACACCACGTTCCAAATTATTATGCAAAAAGTGTTTAGGAGTGAAAAGGTAAGAATTTTTTTGTTAGTCAGTTAAACTCATTGATGGTGATGTGTGTCAGGGCTCTTTATATCACTGTAAGCAATTGCAGACACCTGTGCTAATTAGTTTGGCAGGTGTGTCCAATGAAAGGCAAGACTACTTAAGAAGGCTGTCTCACATTATTAAGCAGCCTACTTTTTCTGCCAAAATGGGAAAGAAAAAGGATGTGTCGGCTGCTGAGAAGCAACAAATTGTGGAGTGTTTAGGTCAAAGCATGACTACAATCAACCTTGCCAAGTCACTTCATCCTGATCTTCGCACAATCAAGAAGTATGTAGCTGAGTCACAGTACACACGTGTGAATGCTGATAAGGGAAACTTGAGGACTCTTTCCTATAGGCAATTAAGTCAGGTTAAAAGAGCAGCGGCAAAAAAGCCTTTTCATAGCAGCAGACAAGTTTTTGAAGCTGCTGGTGCCTCCAACGTCCCCCGAACAACAAGATGCAGGGTCCTTCAGAGGTTTGCAGCTGTGCGCAAGCCATCCTGTCGACCTCCTCTATCCACTGTACACAAGCAGAAACGGCTCCAGTGGGCCAAACAATACATGAAGACTGACTTCAAAACTGTTTTGTTCACCGATGAGTGCCGTGCAATGCTCGATGGTCCAGATGGATGGAGTGGAGGATGGCTGGTTGATGGACACCCCATGCAAACACGGCTACGGCGCCAACAAGGAGGAGGTGGAGTAATGTTTTGGGCTGGAATCATGGGGAGAGAGATTGTCGGCCCTTTTAGGATCCCTGAAGGGGTAAAGATGAACTCCATAATGTATGTGGAGTTTCTCAAACAGCACTTCCTGCTATGGTTCAAGAAGAAGAACCGTGTGTTCCTCAGCAAGATCATTTTCATGCATGATAATGCACCGTCTCATGCTGCACATAACACATCTGCATCTCTGGCTGATATGGGCATAAAAGGGGACAAACTTGTGGTGTGACCCCAATGCTCCCCTGACCTCAACCCCATTGAGAACCTCTGGAGCATCATCAAAAGGAGCGTCTATGATGGCAGGAGGCAGTTCACATCTAAGCAACAGCTCTGGGTGGGTATTCTGTCCTCATGCAAAACAATTGAAGCAGAAACCATCCAAAACCTGACAAATTCAATGGATGAGAGAGTTCAGAAGCTCCTTTCGAACAAGGGGTCCTATGTGCAAATGTAACATCACCTAGAATAAAGTTTTGAGTTGAAAACTTTTTGATTTCAGTTTCTAATAACCTGCTAATGCTTATAATTTCAAAAATGACCATTTATTAAAATGAAAAGGTTGATCGAAGAGTGTGGGGGATCTAAGAGTGTGGCAACCCAGTAGTCAGGATTATTTCGAATTCTGATAATCTGAGGGTCATGTTGCAGGTAGTGCAGCAAGAAGGCACTCATGTGTCTTGCGCATCTAGGAGCCCCAAAATTATTTTCTGGGCTAGATGCAGCTAAAAATTATTATTGATTTGAAACCTGGTGGAGCTTAGTATAGATGGCCTAATAGAAAATGTACTGCAACGTGCTACAAGGCCCAAATTATTTTCCAGCCAAGATACAGATTAACATGATTAGTAATTTTAAATCTGGTGTTTAGTATAGATGGCCTAATAGAATCAGTACTGCACACTGCTACAAGGCCCAAATTATTTTCCAGCCAAGATACAGATAAACATGATTAGTAATTTGAAAGCTTAAAACTAGAGATGAGCGTTGTTCTACTCGAACTGTTCGCCAATCTCAAATTCGAGCTCTTTTGGGCGGTGTTCGAGCCGTTCGGCGAACACGAACAATTTGAGAAAAATTCGGCTGTTCGAGGTTATGTTCGATAACTGTTCGTGCACCAAAATCATAACTGGATTTTTTCTCATTAATGATGAAAATTAATGTTAATACGCAGTTTGAGTGTACAGCGGGGCGGGGGGAGGGGCAGGGGATGGATCTCTGCAGGAATAATGAAGATCTCCATTTTTTTTTCTCTTTCCCGCATTTACAGTGGGGGGGGTGCAATCTGTCAGCCTATCAGCAGCGCACACACGGAACGAAGTGCTTTTTTCACACAAGCAAGGGCATGTGTCATTGGCAGTGTATGTCACATGTCCTTGCCCTATAAGACCAAGCCATTTTCCCCGTCGCCACCATTTTCTCACTGCTGCAGCTGCGTGTTAGACGGCACCGCTGTTGCTGTGTGCACTATACCTTGTTAATTTCAAGCCAATTTTCGCACAAATCTACAGATAGCTTGGGAGTAGGGAATAGTTGTGATTGCAGTCCTTTTAAGGACTAGGTTACAGCATTTGATACGACTTTTATCAGGCAGGTCTGTGCTCTTAAATAGATAGATTGTGGGAGTAAAGACTAATTGTAATTGCAGTCCTTTTCAGGACTAGGTTACATCAGTTCCTATCAGTTTTTCCCAGGCAGGTCTGTGCCAGTGCTGTGCAAGTTTTTTTCACAGCATTTTGGTGAATCTAGCAAAGCTAATTCTTTTTGGCCTATTGCAGAGTGTGTTAGTCAGTAGAGTAGCCTATCTGTGTTGCAAGATATACCACCTGTGTATAGAATACCAATTTTTTTACTGCACCTAGTGAAGTAAAATCTTTTGGGCATAGCATCATTCTATTAGTCCATATATACTGACCTCCATCAGGTTGCAAATTGAATATAATTTTTTTCTGCATCTAGCTCTGAAAAAATATTTGGGCTTCTAGCAGTGTGTGGGACTTGTTCTATTAGTCCATCTATACTGACCTCCATCAGGCTGCAAACTGAATATAATTTTTTTCTGCATCTAGCTCTGAAAAAATATTTGGCCTTCTAGCAGTGTGTGGGACTTTCTCTATTAGTCCATCTATACTGACCTCCATCAGGTTGCAAACTGAATATATTTTTTTTCTGCATCTACCTCTGAAAAAATATTTTGCTTCTAGCTGTGTGTGGGACTTGTTCTATTAATCCATCTATACAGACCTCCATCAGGTTGAAAACTGAATATAATTTTTTTCTGCATCTACCTCTGAAAAAATATTTGGGCTTCTAGCTGTGTGTGGGACTTGTTCTATTAGTCCATCTATACTGACCTCCATCAGGTTGCAAACTGAAAATAATTTTTTGTCTGCATCTAGCTATGAAAAAATATTTGGTCTTCTAGCAGTGTGTGGGACTTTCTCTATTAGTCCATCTATACTGACCTCCATCAGGTTGCAAATTAAAAATAATTTTTATCTGCATCTACCTCTGAAAAAATATTTGGGCTTCTAGCTGGGTGTGGGACTTGTTCTATTAGTCGATCTATACTGACCTCCATCAGGTTGCAAACTGAATATAATTTTTTTCTGCATCTAGCTCTGAAAAAATATTTGGCCTTCTAGCAGTGTGTGGGACTTTCTCTATTAGTCCATCTATACTGACCTCCATCAGGTTGCAAATTAAAAATAATTTTTATCTGCATCCAGCTCTGAAAAATTATTTGGCCTTCTAGCAGTGTGTGGGACTTTCTCTATTAGTCCATCTATACTGACCTCCATTAGGTTGCAAATTAAAAATAATTTTTTGTCTGCATCTAGCTCTGAAAAAATATTTGGCCTACTAGCAGTGTGTGGGACTTTCTCTATTAGTCCATCTATACTGACCTCCATCAGGTTGCAAACTGAATATATTTTTTTTCTGCATCTACCTCTGAAAAAATATTGGGCTTCTAGCTGTTTGTGGGACTTGTTCTATTAATCCATCTATACAGACCTCCATCAGGTTGCAAACTGAATATAATTTTTTTCTGCATCTACCTCTGAAAAAATATTTGGGCTTCTAGCTGTGTGTGGGACTTGTTCTATTAGTCCATCTATACTGACCTCCATCAGGTTGCAAACTGAAAATAATTTTTTGTCTGCATCTAGCTCTGAAAAAATATTTGGCCTTCTAGCAGTGTGTGGGACTTTCTCTATTAGTCCATCTATACTGACCTCCATCAGGTTGCAAATTAAAAATAATTTTTATCTGCATCCAGCTCTGAAAAAATATTTGGCCTTCTAGCAGTGTGTGGGACTTTCTCTATTAGTCCATCTATACTGACCTCCATCGGGTTGCAAATTAAAAATAATTTTTATCTGCATCCAGCTCTGAAAAAATATTTGGCCTTCTAGCAGTGTGTGGGACTTTCTCTATTAGTCCATCTATACTGGCCTCCATCAGGTTGCAAATTAAAAATAATTTTTATCTGCATCCAGCTCTGAAAAAATATTTGGCCTTCTAGCAGTGTGTGGGACTTTCTCTATTAGTCCATCTATACTGACTTCCATCAGGTTGCAAATTAAAAATAATTTTTATCTGCATCCAGCTCTGAAAAAATATTTGGCCTTCTAGCAGTGTGTGGGACTTTCTCTATTAGTCCATCTATACTGACCTCCATCAGGTTGCAAATTAAAAATATTTTTTTGTCTGCATCTAGCTCTGAAAAAATATTTGGCCTTCTAGCAGTGTGTGGGACTTTCTCTATTAGTCCATCTATACTGACCTCCATCAGGTTGCAAACTGAATATATTTTTTTTCTGCATCTACCTCTGAAAATATATTGGGCTTCTAGCTGTCTGTGGGACTTGTTCTATTAATCCATCTATACAGACCTCCATCAGGTTGCAAACTGAATATATTTTTTTCTGCATCTAGCTCTGAAAAAATATTTGGCCTTCTAGCAGTGTGTGGGACTTTCTCTATTAGTCCATCTATACTGACCTCCATCAGGTTGCAAACTGAATATATTTTTTTTCTGCATCTACCTCTGAAAAAATATTTGGGCTTCTAGCTGTGTGTGGGACTTTCTCTATTAGTCCATCTATACTGACCTCCATCAGGTTGCAAATTGAAAATAATTTTTTTCTGCATCTAGCCCAGCCAATAGTTTTGGCCTAATACCACAGTTTGGCCACTCAGCTCTGCTCGGTTCCCATCCATTGTTTTTTTGTGCAAACAACTCCAGAGTTGTGAATTAGTTAACCACCAAAATGAGTGGAAAAAGGCCTGCTGCTGGTGGAAAGGGGAATAGGCGTGTTAGGAAGGGGAAAAAAGGTTGTGTCCGTGGGGTAGGTGTTAAAGCAACAGTAACATCTGCAGAAGAAAGACCATCTTCCAGCCAAACTAAAATGTCTACTTCTTTTAGCGGACAATGTGATAAGATCCCTTTCTTACGGCCACGCCAATCGCTACAAATTCCAGATGAGGCACAAAAACAGCAGGTGCTTCAACGAATATCAAGTGCTCCTTTAAGTGGGCTCTCCTCCACATCAACTTCAACATCACAAATACTCCAGTCCTCAAAGGTGTCACCCCAATCGCACTTGCTATCTCACAGCTCCCAAATCTCCAGCTGCCCGTCTGAGTATGAGGTAGAACAGATGGTTGAGTCTGCAGAGCTGTTTACTCATACTATAGCCTGGGAATCAGAGGTCGACTCCAGTGCTTCTGTGAATCCAGACGAGGAAATGATCTGCACTGATGCCCAGAATCTTTATGAATCGGATCCAGGACCAGAAGGTTCTGTCCATAATGTAGACCCTCATTCCCAAACTGTAACTCCTGTTGGTGGAGACAATGAGGAAGACGATGATGAGACTCAAATACCTGATTGGAGCGACAACTTTAGTTTTTTGTCAGGGCAGGAACAGTTGGCTCTGAGGACGACGGGTGTGATAACGCACAGGGTGATGATGATGAGGTTGGAGATCCCACTTACTGTCAACCCACAGTCAGCCAAGAGATGAGGTCAGCAGAGGAGGTGGAGGAAGATGCTAGTGACGACGAGGTCAGGTTGCGCCTTCCTGGACAGAGACGTAGTACTGGAAGCACGTCAACAACTGCATCCTCAAACACAACTCTGCCTCTCACCACAAGTCATGGTGGCTCTTCAGGTCGCATGGGTGCTAAGCCTTGCATAGCCTGGGCATTTTTTCAGATCGATAAAGATGACCCAACTCGTGTTATCTGTAACATTTGTCAGCAAAAGCTAAGTAGAGGCCAAAAAATACATAGTTTGAGTACTTCATGCATGAACCGGCACATGGACATGAAGCATAAGTTGCAGTGGGAAGCTCAGTGTGCTACAATGCGGCCTAGCCAGCCGGGCCAACCACCGTCTGCCATATCTTGTGCATCCGCGGCCTCTTCATCCTCTGTGACTGGGGGGACAGCAGTCACACCTGTTTTGGGGCGCAGACCTGCCACCTCTTTACCCACAACAGCCAGCGTGATTGGCAGGTCATCATTTTCTTTGGAGGTGGTAACACCAGCTGGTGTTGAGCGCTGTCCGACATCGATAGCACCACCTTTGGATCAAGGCAACCTAACATGTTTGCCTGCATCTTCCTCACAGACCGGCAGTTTGCCGGGGACACCCTTATCAACCCCGTCTAAGCACAATAGCCAGCCCTCGGTCCCTCAGATGTGGACAAGTAAAAGACCATTTCCTCCTAGCCATGAGAAAGCTAAGAGGTTGAATTTCACCATCTGCAAGCTCTTGGCTACAGAAATGCTGCCTTTCCGCCTGGTGGACACAGAGGATTTTTGAGACCTTATGTCCGTCGCAGTGCCCCAGTACCAGATGCCCAGTCGTCACTACTTCTCAAAGAAAGGTGTGCCTGCGCTCCACCAGCATGTCGCACACAACATCACCGCTTCTTTGAGAAACTCTGTGTGTGACAGGGTGCATTTCACCACAGACACTTGGACGAGTAGGCATGGACAGGGGCGTTACATGTCGCTGACTGGGCACTGGGTAACTATGGTGACAGCAGGACAAGGGGCTGCTGTCCAAGTCTTGCCGTCCCCACGAGTTGTGCGTCAATCCTCTTTATGTCAAAGTTCCTCCACTGCTTCTGCCTCCTCAACCTCCTCTCGGTCTTCCACCTGCACCCAAAGCCTGTCTGGTCATGCCACAAGCTTTCTAACTGCGCAGAAGGGATCCTGCACACCTCCTTACTATGCTGGCAGTAGGTCTCAACGTCATCAGGCGGTTTTTACTTTGAAATGTCTGGGAAATGTGAGTCACACAGCTGAGGAGTTGTGGTCAGCTCTGGAGAACCAATTTCATGAATGGTTGTCTCCACTGGACCTGAAACCAGGGAAAGCCGTGTGCGACAATGCTGCAAACCTGGGTGCGGCCCTTCGCCGGGGCAATGTCACACACGTGCCTTGTATGGCTCACGTGTTGAACCTGGTTGTCCAGCAATTTTTAGCCCACTATCCCAGACTAGATGGCCTTCTGCAGAGGGCACGGTCGCTGTGTGCTCACTTCCGCCGTTCGCATCCCACAGCTCAGCAACTTACATCTCTACAGAAGTCGTTGGGCCTGCCACTTCACCGGCTAAAATGCGATGTGCCTACCCGGTGGAATTCAACTCTGCACATGTTGCAGCGACTGTGGCAGCACCGACAAGCCCTGGTGCAATACGTTCTGACGTATAGCCTGGGTCAATGAGATCCGGAGGTGGGGCAAATCACGCTGGAGGAGTGGTCTCAGATCAGGGACCTATGCACCCTTCTGCACAGTTTTGAAATGGCGACGAAGATGTTTATTGCTGACGATGCCATTATCAGCATGACTATTCCGGTGATTTACATGCTGGAGCACATGTTAAACAGAATTCGGAGTCAGGTGGTGGCACAAGAGGAGGTGGAGGAAGTAGAGGAGGAGGAGTTGTATGCGGAAGGGCTAACATCTGCAACGTCCAGACGGTCGGCAGCACCAAGGAGGCAGGCATGTGAGGGTGGGGGAGATGGTTTTGCCAGGGCGCATGGTAGCAGCCAAACTAGTGAGGAAGGTGCAGGAGCCCAGGAAGAAGTGGAGGACGAACTGATGGAAGACTCATCAGATGAAGGAGACCTTGATCACATTTCTGTTGTGCGAGGTTGGGGGGAGAGGACAGAGGAAGTAAGCATGATTGTTACCTCGCCACCAACACAACAGGGACTTGGTGCTCCTGGATGCGCAACACACATGAGTGCCTTCTTGCTGCACTACCTGCAACATGACCCTCGAATTGTGAGAATTAGAAATAATCCTGACTACTGGGTTGCCACACTGTTAGATCCCCGGTACAAAAGTAAATTTGCAGAAATTATTCCTGCCATAGAAAGGGATGCACGCATGCAGGAGTATCAGCAGAGACTGTTGCAGAATCTTACATGTGCTTTTCCACAAAACACCAGTGGTGCACGTAGTGAATCTCACAGTTCCAACTTGCCAACCGTGGGACCGTCAAGTGTTCAGCACTCAAACCGTAACAGAACCACAGTATCTGCTGGTAACATCAATTTTGCGGAATCATTTCACCACTTTTTTAGCCCATCCTTTGCAAGGCCACAGGAGACAAGAAGTCTGACACATAGTCAACGCCTAGAGACGATGGTACAGGAGTATCTCCAAGTAAACATTGAAGCCATGACTGTGTCACTGGACCCTTGCTCTTTTTGGGCTTCCAATCTGGATAAATGTCCGGAGCTAGCCACTTACGCCTTGGAGATCTTGTCATGCCCCGCAGCCAGCGTTCTGTCTGAACGTGTGTTCAGCGCTGCTGGTGGTGTGCTGACAGATAAGCGCACGCGGCTCTCCACTGATAATGTAGACAGACTCACGTTCATAAAGATGAACAAATCATGGATCCGAAATGACTTTTCTACCCCTGTGTCATCCTGGGGAGAGTAAAAGCTTGATGATTGGTTAAAATCACCCTACCAACCGTTTTAAGCTTTCAAATTACTAATCATGTTTATCTGTATCTTGACTGGAAAATAATTTGGGCTTTGTAGCAGTGTGCAGCACTGATCCTATTAGCCCATCTATACTAAGCTCCACCAGATTTAAAATTAATAATAATTTTTAGCTGCATCTAGCCCGGAAAATAATTTTGGGGCTCCAAGATGCGCAAGACACATAAGTGCCTTCTTGCTGCACTACCTGCAACATGACCCTCATATTGTCAGAATTCGAAGTAATCATGACTACTGGGTTGCCACACTCTTAGATCCCCCAAACTTTTCGATCAACCTTTCCATTTTAATAAAGACCAAAAAAATGGTCATTTTTGAAATTATAAGCATTAGCAGGTTATTAGAAACTGAAATCAAACAGTTTTCAAATCAAAACTTTATTCTAGGTGATGTTACATTTTCACATAGGACCCCTTGTTCGAAAGGAGCTTCTGAACTCTCTCGTCCATTGAATTTGTCAGGTTTTGGATGGTTTCTGCTTCAATTGTTTTGCATGAGGACAGAATACCCTCCCAGAGCTGTTGCTTAGATGTGAACTGCCTCCCGCCATCATAGACACTCCTTTTGATGATGCTCCAGAGGTTCTGAATGGGGTAGGGGTCAGGGGAGCATGGGGGTCACACCATAAGTTTGTCCCCTTTTATGCCCATATCAGTCAGAGATGCAGATGTTTTATGTGCGGCATGAGATGGTGCATTATCATGCAAAAAAATGATCTTGCTGTGAAATACATGGTTCTTCTTCTTGAACCA
This sequence comes from Phyllobates terribilis, assembly GCF_046119375.1. Classification (NCBI taxonomy): domain Eukaryota; kingdom Metazoa; phylum Chordata; class Amphibia; order Anura; family Dendrobatidae; genus Phyllobates; species Phyllobates terribilis. The sequence continues at coordinate 301,911,788 of NW_027362771.1, forward strand.
TGGCAGGAAGTGCTGTTTGAGAAAATCCACATACATTATGGAGTTCATCTTTAGCGCCTTCAGGGATCCTAAAGGGGCCGACAATCTCTCTCCCCATGATTCCAGCCCAAACCATTACTCCACCTCCTCCTTGTTGGCGCTGTAGCCGTGTTTGCGTGGGGTCTCCATCAACCAGCCATCCTCCACTCCATCCATCTGGACCATCGAGCGCTGCACGGCACTCATCCGTGAACAAAACAGTTTTGAAATCAGTCTTCATGTAATGTTTGGCCCACTGGAGCCGTTTCTGCTTGTGTGAAGTGGATAGAGGAGGTCGACAGGATGGCATATGCACAGCTGCAAACCTCTGAAGGACCCTGCATCTTGTTGTTCGGGGGACGTTGGAGGCACCAGCAGCTTCAAAAACTTGTCTGCTGCTATGACAAGGCTTTTTTGCCACTGCTCTTTTAACCTGACGTAATTGCCTGTAGGAAAGAGTCCTCAATTTGCCCTTATCAGCACGCACACGTGTGTACTGTGAATCAGCTACATACTTCTTGATTGCCAAGACACTTCATCCTGATCATCGCACAATGTTGATTGTAGTCATGCCTTGACCTCAACACTCCACAATTTGTTGCTTCTCAGCAGCCGACACATCCTTTTTCTTTCCCATTTTGGCAGAAAATGTAGACTGCTTAATAATGTGAGACAGCCTTCTTAAGTAGTCTTGCCTTTCATTGGACACACCTGCCAAACTAATTAGCACAGGTGTCTGCAATTGCTTACAGTGATATAAAGAGCCCTGACACACATCACCATCAATGAGTTTAACTGACAAACAAACAAATTCTTCCCTTATCACTCCTAAACACTTTTTGCATAATAATTTGTAACACAGTGTACATGTGCTTTTCCACAAAACACCAGTGGTTCACGTAGTGAATCTTACAGTTCTAACTTTCCAACCGTGGTCTGTATGGAGTTGTTCAATAAAGGGCCCAAAATTAAGATAACATAGATGGGAGAGGTCTCTATGAATAGGAATTCCTAAGTATTTGATACCCTGTGAGGGCCAGGCAAAGGGAAAGTTGGACTGGATGGAATTCTATATGGATTTGGGGAGGGAGACATCGAGGGCCTCAGACTTCGCTGCATTGATTTTAAAATTTGACCATGTAACAAAGTGATCTATTTCAGCCATAACAGCATGGATGGATATATGTGATTGAGTGATATATACTAGTACATCATCAGCAAATAGAGAGCACTTGTACTCGGTGCCTCCCACCTCAATCCACCTAATATTGGGGTTATGGCGAATTGATGAGAGCAGGTGCTCCGTCACTAGGATGTATAAGAGAGGGGACAGAGGACATCCCTGCCTTGTCCCATTGGTGATTGTGAAAGTTGATGAAAATTTTCTGCTGCACCCCCTGGGCCTTGGGACACCCGGAGCCGGACCCTTTTTGGTGGATGCTGGTGGTTGTAGTCTTCGTGGCGGCGACCAGGTTCCGTGGCTCAGGGTGGTCAAACCAGTGGCGGAACTATTTATGTGGTTTTGATGTTTAAATGTCCGACTACGCCACCCGTGGATTGCGGTCAGAGTGAACCGCCGCTGCAGGGCAGACTGCTGAGGCTGGTGTTGTGGGTGCAGCAGAGCGTAGCATAACTCCCCACGGGAGGAGTATAGCCTCAGGGCTGTGTATGCGGAGGATGGGGGTGATGGTGCAGGGCAGCAGCAGTAACGACACGGAGTCAGTGATGCAGTCCAGGGCCTTTACTCACAGTTCTTATTATCCAGACCACGTCTGCAGGTAACGGCTGCCCACGTCGTACTGTGCTCACCAGGTGAGGGGCTCAGACAACTCCCAGATAACTTTGGAGCGCTTCACAGGACCCCCTTTGTGTGTCCTTTGTCTGGCCTTTCTTACCAACCCTTCTGTCCGGCTGCCTCGGGCCTCCTCTTGGTAAACTTGGCGCCAGTTTCCCTGACCCTATGTGCTGCCCTCCTAGCGGGTGTAGCGAGGGGCTGCGCCACATAAAATGTCACAGCCTCCGGTTTCTAGCTGAGGGTCGTTTCCTGCCTCCACTAGTTTCGGGGACCGGTCTCCCCCTTTGGCCTGACCCCTCCATGCAGGTGGATTCGGGCGTGCGGTGGCGACTCGCCCATCCGCACCCCTGGGATCCCTTCGTTCCTCGTTCCTTGAGCCTTCTCCGCTCCTCTTCCTTCCTTCTCCCTCTTCCAGGCCTGGGCCTCTGTTACTAGGCCCGCCTCCGGAGCAGAGCTCATGCAGAGCCCCTGCTCCCTGCCACTTCTGCTCAGACTTCTCTGCACTGAACTAAGATGGTGCCCACCTTTTATTCTCCCTTCTCAATGCACCCAGGAACTGCTCCTGCACTACAGGGTTCCCCTTCCTCAGTGTTCCCTCCCCCCACTCCAGCCAGGGACAGGGACTGTCGTGCCCATCTCAGGGGCATATTGGTCGCCCTGCCCCATGGCAATGTGGTGTAATGCATGCAGGTGTCGGGTCCTGATCCACACTCCATCCTTACCTGAGAGTGAGATATCACACCTCTGGGTGAGGTGCAATACTTCTGTAGCAACCGAGCCCTCAGGGTGCTACAGTTCCATTTATCTTCAGCCTAGGTGACGTATTGCGATACAGGGCCGTGATTTTGGCTATAAAAGGGTCCCCTAGACCCCTACCCCAAGCTTTTTAAGAGAATCATATATGGCGTGCCAGGAGACTCTATGGAATGCTTTCTCAGCATCCAACGAGAGTATCTAATTACAAATTTTTAACTGCATCTAGCCCAGGAAATACTTTGTGCCTAGTAGCAGTGTCTGCTAGTCAGCGGATTATCCCGGCTGTTAAGCAAGCTACACCACCTGTAGTTTGAACACTTAATTTTTTCAAAGGAAATGCTTCGGGACCACGGGATACTCAGTGAAGAGCATCAGGAGGCACCCCAAGGCATAGGGGCTGGGACTGGCAGTAGGATGCCTTGCGGTGGACAGCCGAGCTCGTTCCTTATAAAAGCTTTTTAACTGCAGCAGCTTTAGTGGACGCTACTGGAGCTGGAATTACGCGGCTGCTGGCATGAGACTTGCCCTCCAATAGATCCTTGTAAATGGATTTAAAGTGTATTCATTCAAATTAGAGAGAAAATTTAAATTAAAAAGCTTAGAGCTGCCTCCACCACAGGGGGGCTCGCTCGACCCACCAGCGGACAGGCACCAGTATTGGGAGAGGGGGGCTGGCCGTCAGGGTTCACCGCGGCTCTGGCACAAACCCGGCGACACGGAGGTGGCACGGGCAGGAGCGGACTGAACGTGTCGGCTTCTCACTTTTTGGATTTTAGAAGGGCATGACATGCCTATATCTGTGTCTCCCCCTCCTTTTTACTCCTCCACCTCTTTTCTTTTCGCATGACTATATGTACTTGTCACTTTTCCATGTGTTAGTTGTGTCTTCTGAGCAGTTTGTCAGCTTTTGGACACCTTTGAATGTGTTTTCTATGTGTTTCTATGTGTTTTTGTTTGCCTGCCATTGGTTTTAACGGTGTTCGAAGGTGTTCGACGAACAGTTCGACGAACAGTTCGGCGAACTCACGGGTGTTCGACGAACCGAACCGAACTCGAACACTACGGGGGTGGCTCAACACTACTTAAAACGGTTGGTGAGGTGATTTTAACCCTCCGTCACATACAAAAGGCCTGACAGGCACGTCTCTTTTACTTTCATTTCTCCTTCCTCACCAGAGGAAATCCCCTCCCTCCAGGTAGTCTCCTGTCTCTAGCAGCTCTGTGAAACCTCATACCACAGTTGGATTGCAGAGCTTCAGGAGGACAGATATAACTGCGCTAATCTCTCAGGCTCATTGTATGTGAACACGTCACACTCAATAAGGTTGGTATTTTATGTTTTTATTCATCACAATTGTTATTTAGCTTGTTTTATGAATGTATAGCACAAAGTGTGAGGATATTTCATAGAAATAAGGCAGATTAAAAAAGAAAGTGTGCTGCTCAGGCATATACAGTAGTTCCCTAACACATATTCCTTCTCTTGCTTCAGATTATCTGCTGAAATGGAGAGGAAAATGTACAATTTATCAAAAAACCTTGATGTTGAGGAAGTAACAAACATGCTGTTAGATAATGCAGACCCCACACTGAATGAGGATTTAGGAGAGGAAAGTGAGATTGATTCTCATGATGAGGTGGAAGTATGTGAAGTGGATTCTGAAACAGAGCAAGATGGTGACAGTGATGAGGATGAAGATGTAGAATCTTATTATATGGGAAAAGTTAAAAAAAAACATTGGAACAAGAAGCCACTCCAGAAAAAACGTAGGGAACCTCAAAACATTATTACTCACCTTCCTGCAGTTATAGGAACTGCAAATAATGCAAAAACTGCAGTTGAATGCTGGAATAGTTTATTCACAGATGACATTCTGGACTCTATTGTCACATATACCAACCAATATATAGACATTAGAAAGGACAAGTTCATCTGCAACAGAACCATCAAGGCCACAGATGAAATAGAACTGCGTGCTTTTTTTGGATTATTATACCTTGCAGGAGCTTATAGGGCAAATAGACAAAGTTTGGAGGAACTTTGGAGTAAAGATGGGGATGGAGTTGAAAAATTTGGCATTGTTATGTCCATAAACAGATTCAAGCTTCTAATTCGTTGCCTTCGGTTTGACGACAGAACTACCCGAACCGAACTTAAAACACATGACCGACTTGCTCCAATTCGTGATATATTCCAAAAATTTGTTGAAAACTGTAAAAAAAGCTATTGTCCTGGGGAGAATCTCACTATTGATGAAATGCTCCCTGGTTTTCGTGGTAGATGTGCCTTTCGTCAATATATTCCATCAAAGCCTAACAAATATGGAATAAAAATGTATGCCCTTGTTGATGCCAGTAAGACCTACACTTACAACCTGGAAGTTTATGCAGGAAAACAACCAGAAGGTCCTTACTGTGTCAACAACTAACCCAGTGATGTTGTAAAAAGACTGGCTGAGCCCTTATTTGGATCGGGTCGCAATATAACAGCTGACAATTGGTTTTCAAATTGTGATCTGATTGATTATCTGAAAATGCAGAAGCTTTCATATGTCGGAACTGTAAGAAAAAATAAAAAAGAATTGCCTACACAGTTTGTAAGTGTGAAAGGGAGACAACAGTACAGCAGTATGTTTGCATTCCATAATGGAAAGGTTTTGGTTTCCTATGTACCACAAGCAAAAAAAATTGTACTTCTTCTATCAACACTTCATGATGATGATGCCATCGATCCTGGGACTGAGGCACAAAAGAAACCGGAGATAATTACATTTTATAAAGCAACCAAAGGGAGTGTTGATACAGCTGATCAGATGTGCTTAACTTTCAACGTCAGCAGAAACACCAAACGCTGGCCAATGGTCATATTTTTTGCTATGTTGAATTTGGGTGGTATAAATTCACAAGTCATTTACCTTGAAAACAAGCTTGAACCACTCCGTAGACGATTCTATCTGAAAAAATTGGCCCATGAACTAGTGCTTGGAGAGCTACGCAGGAGAAGTATGAAAACAATCGGTATCCCCTCTCGCCTTCAAGTTCAGCTCAAAAGATTCCGCCCAGAAGATGATAGTGAAAAATCACCACCTGCACCACCTCCCAAAAGAAGGAGATGCACCACCTGCACCACGGAAAGCAGAATCAGAAGGCTTTCTAATTATGAATGTCACAAATGTCATAATGCAATCTGCCTGACACATGCAAAAATGATGTGTAATTCTTGCTCTTTGCTCTGCAAGTGTAATTTTTCTGGGGAAACTTAAATTAAGTTTGTTTCCATAAATTTTCTTTGTAGAGTTTTTGGACAGAATCGAACTGGGGACTATTTGGCGGGAGTTTTGAAATGTTTGTATTTCAGAGTTATTAGTTTTATGTTAAGTAAATGTTTTTTTTTTTTTAACCTGATTATGTGTAGTCTCTTTTATTACATCCCTATGAAGGTCACTGATCACTTTTAGAGCACTGAAATTGCAAACATTAGATATTATAGGTATTTTTCTAGCCTGCGCCAGACAGTCACATTGTATGTGAACTCGTTAGAACCGATATTGTATGTGACGGAGGGTTAACAAATCATCAAGCTTTTACTCTCCCCAGGATGACACAGGGGTAGAAAAGTCCTTTCGGATCCATGATTTGTTCATCTTTATGAACGTGAGTCTGTCTACATTATCAGTGGAGAGCCGCGTACGCTTATCTGTCAGCACACCACCAGCAGCGCTGAACACACGTTCAGACAGAACGCTGGCTGCGGGGCATGACAAGATCTCCAAGGCGTAAGTGGCGAGCTCTGGCCATTTATCCAGATTGGAAGCCCAAAAAGAGCAAGGGTCCAGTGACACAGTCATGGCTTCAATGTTTACTTGGAGATACTCCTGTACCATCGTCTCTAGGCGTTGACTATGTGTCAGACTTCTTGTCTCCTGTGGCCTTGCAAAGGATGGGCTAAAAATGTGGTGAAATGATTCCGCAAAATTGATGTTACCAGCAGATACTGTGTTTCCGTTATGGTTTGAGTGCTGAACACTGGACGGTCCCACGGTTGGCAAGTTGGAACTGTGCGATTCACTACGTGCACCACTGGTGTTTTGTGGAAAAGCACATGTAAGATTGTGCAACAGTCTCTGCTGATACTCCTGCATGCATGCATCCCTTTCTATGGCAGGAATAATTTCTGCAAATTTACTTTTGTACCGGGGATCTAACAGTGTGGCAACCCAGTAGTCAGGATTATTTCTAATTCTCACAATTCGAGGGTCATGTTGCAGGTACTGCAGCAAGAAGGCACTCATGTGGCTTGCGCATCCAGGAGCACCAAGTCCCTGTTGTGTTGGTGGCGAGGTAACAATCATGCTTCCTTCCTCTGTCCTCTCCCCCCAACCTCGCACAACAGAAATGTGATCAAGGTCTCCCTCATCTGATGAGTCTTCCATCAGTTCGTCCTCCACTTCTTCCTGGGCACCTGCACCTTCCTCACTAGTTTGACTGCTACCATGCGCCCTGGTAAAACCATCTCCCCCACCCTCACATGCCTGCCGCCTTGGTGCTGCCGACCGTCTGGACCTTGCAGATGTTAGCCCTTCCGCATACAACTCCTCCTCCTCTACTTCCTCCACCTCCTCTTGTGCCACCACCTGACTCCGAATTCTGTTTAGCATGTGCTCCAGCATGTAAATCACCGGAATAGTCATGCTGATAATGGCATCGTCAGCACTAAACATCTTCGTCGCCAGAAGGGTGCATAGGTCCCTGATCTGAGACCACTCCTCCGGCGTGATTTGCCCCACCTCTGGATCTCGTTGGCCCAGGCTATACGTCACAACGTATTGCACCAGGGCTTGTCGGTGCTGCCACAGTCGCTGCAACATGTGCAGAGTTGAATTCCACCAGGTAGGCACATCGCATTTTAGCCGGTGAGGTGGCAGGCACAACGACTTCTGTAGAGACGTAAGTCGCTGAGCTGCAGGATGCGAACGGCGGAAGTGAGCACACAGCGACCATGCCCTCTGCAGAAGGCCATCTAGTCCGGGATAGTGGGCTAAAAATTGCTGGACAACCAGGTTCAACACGTGAGCCATACAAGGCACGTGTGTGACATTGCCCCGGCGAAGGGCCGCACCCAGGTTTGCAGCATTGTCGCACACTTCCTTCCCTGGTTTCAGGTCCAGTGGAGACAACCATTCATGAAACTGGTTCTCCAGAGCTGACCACAACTCCTCAGCTGTGTGACTCACATTTCCCAGACATTTCTAAGTAAAAACCGCCTGATGACGTTGAGCCCTGCTGCCAGCATAGTGAGGAGGTGTGCAGGATCCCTTCTGCGCAGTTAGAAAGCTTGTGGCATGACCAGACAGGCTTTGGGTGCAGGTGGAGGACCGAGAGGAGGTTGAGGAGGCAGAAGCAGTGGAGGAACTTTGAGATAAAGAGGATTGACGCACAACTCGTGGGGATGGCAAGACTTGGACAGCAGCCCCTTGTCCTGCTGTCACCATAGTTAACCAGTGCCCAGTCAGCGACATGTAACGCCCCTGTCCATGCCTACTCGTCCAAGTGTCTGTGGTGAAATGCACCCTGTCACACACAGAGTTTCTCAAAGAAGCGGTGATGTTGTGTGCGACATGCTGGTGGAGCGCAGGCACACCTTTCTTTGAGAAGTAGTGCCGGCTGGGCATCTGGTACTGGGGCACTGCGACGGACATAAGGTCTCGAAAATCCTCTGTGTCCACCAAGCGGAAAGGCAGCATTTCTGTAGCCAAGAGCTTGCAGATGGTGAAATTCAACCTCTTAGCTTTCTCATGGCTAGGAGGAAATGGTCTTTTACTTGTCCACATCTGAGGGACCGAGGGCTGGCTGTTGTGCTTAGACGGGGTTGAGAAGGGTGTCCCCGGCAAACTGCCGGTCTATGAGGAAGATGCAGGCAGACATGTTAGGTTGCCTTGATCCAAAGGTGGTGCTATCGATGTCGGACAGCGCTCAACACCAGCTGGTGTTTCCACCTCCAAAGAAAATGATGACTTGCCAATCACGCTGGCTGTTGTGGGTAAAGAGGTGGCAGGTCTGCGTCCCAAAACAGGTGTGACTGCTGTCCCCCCAGTCACAGAGGATGAAGAGGCCGCAGATGCACAAGATGTGGCAGACGGTGGTTGGCCCGGCCGGCTAGGCCGCATTGTAGCACAGTGAGCTTCCCACTGCAACTTATGCTTCATATCCATGTGCCGGTTCATGCATGAAGTACTCAAACTATGGATTTTTTGGCCTCTACTTAGCTTTTGCTGACAAATGTTACAGATAACACGAGTTGGGTCATCTTTATCGATCTGAAAAAATGCCCAGCCTATGCAAGGCTTAGCACGCATGCGACCTGAAGAGCCACCACGACTTGTGGTCAGAGGCAGAGTTTTGTTTGAGGATGCAGCTGTTGACATGATTCCAGTACTACGTCTCTTTCCAGGAAGGCGCAACCTGACCTCGTCGTCACTAGCATCCTCCTCCACCTCCTCTGCTGACCTCATCGACTGTCTGACTGTGCGTTGACAGTAAGTGGGATCTCCAACCTCGTCATCATCACCCTGTGTGTTATCACACCCGTCGTCCTCAGTGCCAACCTCTTCCTGCCCTGACAAAATACTAAAGTTGTCGCTCCAATCAGGTATTTGAGTCTCATCATCGTCTTCCTCATTGTCTCCACCAACAGGAGTTACAGTTTGGGAACTTGGGTCGACATTATGGTCAGAAACTTGTGCGTCTGGTCCTGGATCCGACTCATAAAGATTCTGGGCATCAGTGCAGATCATTTCCTCGTCTGGATTCAAAGAAGCTCTGGAGCCGACCTCTGATTCCCAGGCTATAGTATGAGTAAACATCTCTGCAGACTCAACCATCTGTTCTACCCCATACTCAGACGGGCAGCTGGAGACTTGGGAGCTGTGAGGAAGCAAGTGCGATTGGGGTGACACCTCTGAGGACTGGAGTATTTGTGATGTTGAAGTTGAGGTGGAGGAGAGCCCACTTAAAGGAGCACTTGATATCCGTTGAAGCACCTGCTGTTTTTGTGCCTCATCTGGAATTTGTAGCGATTGGCGTGGCAGTAAGAAAGTGATCTTATCACATTGTCCGCTAAAAGAAGTAGACATCTTAGTTTGGCTGGAAGATGGTCTTTCTTCTGCAGATGTTACTGTTGCTTTAACACCTACCCCACGGACACAACCTTTTTTTCCCTTCCCAACACGCCTATTCCCCTTTCCACCAGCAGCAGGCCTTTTTCCACTCATTTTGGTGGTTAAATAATTCACAACTCTGGAGTTGTTTGCACAAAAAACAATGGATGGGAACCAAGCAAAGCTGAGTGGCCAAACTGTGGTATTAGCACAAAAGTATTGGCTGGGTTAGATGCAGATAAAAATTATTTTGAATTTGCAACCTGGTGGAGGTTAGTATATATGGACTAATAGAACAAGTCCCACACACTGCTACAAGCCGAAATATTTTTTCAGAGCTAGATGCAGAAAAAAATTATATTGAATTTGCAACCTGATGGAGGTTAGTATAGATGGACTAATAGAACAGGTCCCACACACTGCTACAAGCCGAAATATTTTTTCAGAGCTAGATGCAGATAAAAATTATATTGAATTTGCAACCTGGTGGAGGTTAGAATAGATGGACTAATAGAACAAGTCACACAAACTACTACAAGCCAAAATATTTTTTCAGAGCTAGATGCAGAAAAAAATTATATTGAATTTGCAACCTGGTGGAGGTTAGTATAGATAGACTAATAAAACAAGTCCCACACACTGCTACAAGCCGAAATATTTTTTCAGAGCTAGATGCAGAAAAAAATTATATTGAATTTGCAACCTGCTGGAGGTTAGTATAGATGGACTAATAGAACAAGTCCCAAACACTGCTACAAGCCGAAATACTTTTGCAGAGCTAGATGCAGAAAAAAATTATATTGAATTTGCAACCTGGTGGAGGTTAGTATAGATGGACTAATAGAACAAGTCCCACACACTGCTACAAGCCGAAATATTTTTTCAGAGCTAGATGCAGTAAAAAATTATATTGAATTTGCAACCTGGTGGAGGTTAGTATAAATGGACTAATAGAACAAGTCCCACACACTGCTACAAGCCGAAATATTTTTTCAGAGCAAGATGCAGATAAAAATTATATTGAATTTGCAACCTGATGGAGGTTAGTATAGATTGACTAATAGAATGATGCTATGCCCAAAAGGTTTTACTTCACTAGGTGCAGTAAAATAATTGGTATTCTATACACAAGTGGTGTAGCTTGCAACACAGATAGGCTACTCCACTGACTAACACACACTGCAAGAGGCCAAAAAGGATTTGCTTTGCTAGATTAAGACAAATGCTGTGAAAAAAACTTGCACAGCACTGGCACAGACATGGCTGGCAAAAAGTGATAGGAACTGATGTAACCTAGCCCTCAAAAGGACTGCAATTACAATTAGTCTTTACTCCCAACCTATCTATTTAAGAGCACAGACCGGCCTGATAAAAGTGATAGGAATTGATGTAACCTAGCCCTCAAAAGGACTGCAATTACAATTAGTCTTTACTCCCAACCTATCTATTTAAGAGCACAGACCTGCCTGATAAAATTGATAGGAACTGATGTAACCTAGTCCTGAAAAGGACTGCAATTACAATTAGTCTTTACTCCCAACCTATCTATTTAAGAGCACAGACCTGCCTGATAAAAGTCATAGGAAATGATGTAACCTAGTCCTTAAAAGGACTGCAATCACAACTATTCCCTACTCCCAAGCTATCTGTAGATTTGTGCGAAAATTAGCTTGAAATTAACCAAGTATAGCGCACACAGCAACAGCAGTGCCGTCTAACACGCAGCTGCAGTGGTGGCGACGGGGAAAATGGCTGGGTCTTATAGGGCAAGGACATGTGACATACACTGCCAATGACACATGCCCTTGCTTGTGTGAAAAAAAGCACTTCGCTCCATGTGTGCGCTGCTGATAGGCTGACAGATTGCACCTCCCCACTGTAAATGTGGGAAAGAGAAAAAAAAATGGAGATCTTCATTATTTCTGCAGAGATCCTCCATCCCCTGCCCCTCCCCCCGCCCCGCTGTACACTCAAACTGCGTATTAACATTAATTTTCAGCATTACTGAGAAAAAATCCAGTTATGATTTTGGTGCACGAACAGTTATCGAACATTACCTCGAACACCCGAATTTTTTTCAAATCGTTCGTGTTCGCCGAACGGCTCGAGCACCGCCCAAAACAGCTCGAATTTGAGATTGGCGAACAGTTCGATTCGAACATCGCTCATCTCTAATGGCGAGCACATTATTATCAATCCATATAGAGGAAGATTTACATGGAGATGCATGTGAGAAAAGTAATAAACCTTGAATGTATTGTGGGACTGGGCTGGGAATCCCTGGGACTGACAGCAGGGCCGGCAAGAATAGTTCAGGTAGAACGAAAAGAAAATCCGGAAGTGTACTCTACTGTGGATGCGAGAAATTAAAAATTCGGTACCCGATGCTACGAATTGCTATAAGTTGTACACGGACTGTTGAGTAAAGTTCTTTGTGATGAAAAGAACTGGGTGTTCCCTGATTCAGGTGCAGCGGCTCCTGGAACTGAAGGTCTGGAAAAAGCTGAAGCCTGCGGCCTACAAGTGAGTGCAATTCACCCCACACATCACAGCAGCATTATGTAGGGGCGAGTTTGATTCCACCAATGTATCACTTACTGGACTGCTTGGTGTAGTTTGGATAGAATCCCTTGTTTTCTCTGTTGTAAATATAGCAGCGGTCAGAACTGAGCTTGCCCACACCCCTGATTGGCAGCTTCCTGTGTACACTGTGCATTGTCAGCAAACTGCTAGTCAGAGGTGGGGGCCTGGGTTGCACAGACTACCTGGACTGGCTTCCTCATAAGATCTAGTCAGGCAGTCATATTCTCCTGCTGATAAAACACTAATTGTATTGAACCTCATCACACAACCTAAAAAGTGACATTCAGGAATCAGAATATCTTGCTTTATGTTATGCTGCTCTCAGATTAAATTGCATCAACCTGCAGACAGGTTCCTTTTAAGAGAACTTTGAGGTTTTTTTATTGCTGCATATCTTCGTCTATCCAGCACTGATTTGAAGAACCTGAAACAGCAGGAGAAGCTGAACACAGTAGGAAAATCTCATTTAGCTTCCTATCATGGAAAGCTATCATATCCACACAGTTCTTTTTTTCCTGCCCTGCAATGATCTGTAGGATCAGTGTAAAACAGGAATGGAAGTTAAATGTGTGCACTTCATGTTCCACTTTACGACATGACACATCATGAAGCCTGGAGACACATCATGAAGCCTGGAGAAGTAAGTTAAACACCAAAACTCCAGATGCTATTACATTAAGAGTAAAGGAAATCATTGATGTACCATAGTATCACAGCAGTGATCAAGTATGATGTTTTTTCTCTTAGGCAATGTTCACATCTGTTTTGTTATTTCAATTTTTCTATTCCACTTATAGGAACAGAAAATTGGAGTCTGTCGCATGACAGACACAAACAGTCCCTCATGGACCCCTTTGACAATATTCAGGTTTCTATCATATTTTCCGTTGTTTTACCAGAAAAAATAGTGCTATCTTATATGTGACTTTAATAATAGGATATATTTTACATTTAATTTTTTTTAAAATGTTATCAATATTTTATCACTTTTGAAATCATGTCCAATTTGCCTTTTTTCTCATTTTTTTGTGTTGTTCCAATACACACAAAGGAAATAAACATATGTATAAGGCTATGTGCCCAAGATGCAGAAATGCTCAGGATTTTTCCTGAGCGTTTCTGCATTTCCCCTTGCAGAAAAAACGCATGCGGATTGTACATGCGTTTTTCCTGCCAGGGACATGCGGAAGTGAAGCGTTCTTCACATGCATTTCCACATGCGGGTTGTCAAGCGCTTTCCAAGCGATTTTAGCATCACTTGGAAAGTGCTTGTCAAGCTTGTCAACTTGGTCACACTATATAAATCCATGCAAAAGGCATGGATTTATATAGTATGACCGTAAAAGAATGGTTAAAAATAAAAAAATAAATATATACTTTCCTTCCGATGGCCCCCGCAGTCTTGCTTCTCCGTCCTGGCTGCCGGCAGATCGAAGTACACTGAAGGACCTGCTGACGTCAGCATCGCGTGACCCGTCGAATGACTATGACGTCAGCGCAGGTCCTCCAGTCCATCGCGATCTGCCGGCATGGGAGGACGAGCGCAGCGGGGGCCGCCAGAAGGTAAATATAAGATATATTTTTTATTTTATTCTTTTTTTTACAGGTTCTATGGTACCTGGGTCTGGATGAGAGTCTCCTCTTCTCCACACCCGGGTACCATCAGCACATTGGAACGCATGGAATGCGCATTTACATATACAGTGATGCGGAATCCATGCGTTCCAATGCAAGTCAATGGCGGCGAAAACGCAGCTCTTCCGCAAAATAATTGGTAGTGCTGCATTTTTTTCCGCAATGATAATCCGCAGCGGAAATTTCCGCAGCATGTGCAGAGCACATGCATATTATCATTGGGGAACATGGCAGGCCTTTTACCATGTGTTTTTTAAGCGTTTCTGCATCGTTTTTGCCGCTGTGGAAACACTTAAAAAACGCATCGTGGGAACACAGCCTTACAAAATATGTTTTATTGCAATAATTTTCTATTGGAAACACTTTATTTTCTGGAACAATTTCAAGGATGCTAACTAGTGTTGATCAAGCACTAAAATGCTCGGGTGCTTGAAGCTCGGGCCGAGCTCGCCGTGATACTCGGGTGCTCGACCCGAGCAACGAACCCAATGTTAGTCTATGGGAGACCTGAGCATTTTTGCGGTGGCACCCCCGGCAGTCTTTTAAAAGCCTAACAAGTGCCCAAAATGATAGTGACAGTGCTCAAATGACATGGGGACAGCATGGGGATCGCCCAGGGAAGCATTTATGACCCCCAGGTCACTGCTGTCAACAACGTGGTCAGAGGTATTAAGCCATTTTTACGGGCTCACGATAAAACGTTCAAAAACGAAAGTGAAACTTTTTTCCTGTGAAATATGTTAAGGAATTTCTTTTCCAGGGTAAAGACTTGTGTATAAGGTAAAATAAATAACCAAAAACAAAAATACTCCTCCACACCTTGGGCTATGTTCACAAGTAGCATTTTTTATGCGTTTTTGCACTTTTGTATTGCTTTCAACTGTGACAAATGCATTCACCGGGAAATGTCATTTTAACATTTACAACCTTATCTGGCCATGTGCTGTGTGACACATGCATAAAGTACTGAAAAGACAAGGGAACAGCATGGGGAGGACCCCTGGAAGCATCTCTGACACCCAGGTCACTGTCTAAAAGTGTGCCCATCATAAGTGATCCTTGCCGCATCAGAAGATGCCGACTTGCAACTATCCCCGTGCAAGTTGTAGTCCCAGGGCAGTGTTCAATTGTTCCTCCACCATTCCTTGCAATACAAGCGCAAGTATGCAGCCTGCCACCCACCCACCCCCAGGCTGCAATACTATACTGCTTGCTTGCTTGCACTTGAAATTGGGCCTTTTAGGCATGTGGAGGCGGAATCTGGCCACCACGTCATGGCTGTGTTGGCAGCCTGGAATCCATACTCAGTCCCCAGCCGCCCGGCGGCCGGGTGTCCATGCTCTGTCCCCAGCCGCCCCGTGGCCGGGTGTCCACACACGGTTCCCAGGTGCCTGGGGGCAGCTGGGTGTCCCTAAACGGTCCCCAGCCGCCCCTATTTCTCCTTGGAACATCCCCCCACACACTTTTTTTTAGCACGGCCTGCTTTAGGGCAGCATTGGACGATCCCACCAGAGAACCAGACTCCTCCGGTGGGCCCTGGCTTCTCCATCAGGGGAGTTGAGAGTGCCAAGGTGAGGAGCATGATAATGATGACAGAAGTTAGCATCTGCTTTGTTTTCTTTTAATGCAAGTGTAAATGTGCAGCCTGCCACCCACCCACCCCCAGACTGCAATGCCATACTGCTAGCTTGCACTTGAAATGGGGCCTTTTAGTTTGGAGGAGGCCGAAGCTGGCCACTACCTCATGGCTGCTTCGGCAGTGAGGTATCCATACTCAGTCCCCAGCCGCCCCTATTTGTCCTGGTGTGCCTTATACATAAGATTAAGCGCGTATACCAAAACATTACCTGTGCCCTCCCCAGTGCATTTAGTGGGAAGGAGTGCCTATTCCGCTGTAGTGTGTGCATGCCAAACACCTGTTCATGGTACATGCGAAGATGCCTCCCACCCTGCACCTGTCGTTGCAGACTTGCTACTATCCCCGTTCAAGTCCTTGTCCCAGGGCAGTGTTCAATTGTACCTCTCCCATTCCTTGCAATGCAAGCGCAAGCATGCAGCCTGCCAGCCACCCACCCCCAGGCTGCAAAACCATACTGCTTGCTTGCTTGCACTTTAAATTGGGCCTTTTAGGCATGTGGAGGCTGAATCTGGCCACCACGCCATGGCTGCATCGGCAGCCTGGTATCCATACTCAGTCCCCAGCCGCCCGGTGGCCGGATGTCCCCGCTTGCTCCCCAGCCTCCAGGGGGTGGCCGGGTGTCCATACTCGGTCCCGAGCCACCCCTATTTGTCCCGGTAACCTTTCCCACACTTTTCTTAGCCTGGCCTGCTTTAGGGCAGCATTGGCCGAGCCCACCAGACAACCAGACTCCTCCGGTGGGCCCTGGCTTCTCCATCAGGGGAGTTGAGAGTACCAAGGTGAGGAGCATGATGAGGATGATAAAAGTTAGCATCTGCTTTGTTTTGTTGGAATGCAAGCGCATGTATGTAGTAGCGGCTAGGCATGAGGTGGTCAGCGTTTTGGCGCATATCCTACCTCCTCCGAGGATTGCTGGATGTTTTCCTGCTACTATCCAAGTTCTATGACTGCCGTTAAAACAAAGCTTCAGGTGATAAATGATGGATGAGGTGGTGGCAAAGGAGAAAGAGCAGGAGGAACAGGGACCATTCACATCAATATCAGGCCAGTCAACCAGATATGTCTTGTAGGATATGTTTCTGTAACAAAAGGAGCGGTTCGGCAACACAGTTATAGGGCATACAGTGAGTGCAATGCCTACCAAAAATTTCGAGGCACTCCAATGCCCCTTGGAAATGACATGGAGGTCAGAGGGCGTTAACTAAACCTTTTTTTCCATTTATAGCAACTGGGTCTCCTGTGCACTGTTGGCCTAAGCAGTGAATTGAAGGCTTTCCAAAAATTATGAGGAACTGCAATGCCCCTTACAAGAACCATGCAGTACAGCATATTACAAACATAAGTCCCATTATTGCGGAGTGGGTCTCCCTTAGTATTTGCTTATGCCTTCCAAGCAAAAGCTTCCAAAAATTAGGAAGGAGCAACTTGCAATGCCCCTTACAAGAACCATGCAGTACAGCATATTACAAACATAAGTCCCATTATTGCGGAGTGGGTCTCCCATAGGATTTGCTTATGCCTTCCAAGCAAAAGCTTCCAAAAATTAGGACAGAGCAACTTGCAATGCCCCTTACAAAAACCATGCAGTACAGCATATTACAAACATAAGTCCCATTATTGGGGAGTGGGTCTCCCATAGTATTTGCTTATGCCTTCCAAGCAAAAGCTTCCAAAAATTAGGATGGAGCAACTTGCAATGCACCTTACAAGAACCATGCAGTACAGCATATTACAAACATAAGTCCCATTATTGCGGAGTGGGTCTCCCATAGGATTTGCTTATGCCTTCCAAGCAAAAGCTTCCAAAAATTAGGACAGAGCAACTTGCAATGCCCCTTACAAAAACCATGCAGTACAGCATATTACAAACATAAGTCCCATTATTGGGGAGTGGGTCTCCCATAGTATTTGCTTATGCCTTCCAAGCAAAAGCTTCCAAAAATTAGGATGGAGCAACTTGCAATGCACCTTACAAGAACCATGCAGAACAGCATATTACAAACATAAGTCCCATTATTGCGGAGTGGGTCTCCCATAGGATTTGCTTATGCCTTCCAAGCAAAAGCTTCCAAAAATTAGGACGGAGCAACTCGCAATGCCCCTTACAAGAACCATGCAGTACAGCATATCACAAACATAAGTCCCATTATTGCGGAGTGGGTCTCCCATAGTATTTGCTTATGCCTTCCAAGTAAAAGCTTCCAAAAATTAGGACGGAGCAACTTGCAATGCCCCTTACAAGAACCATGCATTACAGCATATTACAAACATAAGTCCCATTATTGCAGAGTGGGTGTCCCATAGTATTTGCTTATGCCTTCCAAGCAAAAGCTGACAAAAATAAGGACGGAGCAACTTGCAATGCTGGCACCCTGGTGGTATAGTGGTGGTGGAGGCTGAGGATAAGGAGCCGAAATGAGGAAGCGTATACCCATGTGTGGGTGTGAAGCGGTGCATGTGAATACACCTCCCGAAATAACACAGTGGATTTGACTTTATGTTACTCTGCTGTCATTTGGTGGTGATGTGAAGTCTGGCCCAATCCAGCCTTGTTCATTTTGATAAGGGTCAGCTTGTCAGCATTGTTAGTTGACAGGCTAGTGCGCTTATCAGTTATAATTCCCCCAGCGGCACTAAAAACACGCTCCGATAACACGCTAATGGCAGGGCAGGCCAGGACCTCCAAGGCGTACAGAGCGAGTTCATTCCAAGTGTCCAGCTTGGATACCCAATAATTAAAAGGCACAGAGGAATCAAGGAGGACGCTGGTACGGTCAGCAAGGTACTCCCTCACCATCTTTTGAAACTTTCCACTCCTTGTGAGAGTACCCCGCGCCTCAGGGCCTGTAAGCTGGGCGGGTGTCAGAAATCTGTCCCAGAACATTGACAGTGTTCCCCTGCCTCTGCTGGATTGGAGTTGCATCTCTCTCGCCTGTACGCCTTGGTTGGGCAACGAACTGTGACCTCTGCCGCTAGCGTGTTCAGATGGGAATTTTTTTAAGAGTTCTGCAGCAAGGGCCTTCTGATACTGCCCCATTTTTGTAGACCTCTCCACCTCAGGAATTAGACAGTGAAAGTTCTCCTTGTAGCGGGGGTCTAAAAGTGTCACCAACCAGTAATGACTGTCACCCAACATTTTGACAACGCGAGGGTCACGGTTAAGGCAGCGTAACATAAAGTCAGCCATGCGTGCCAGACTGGTAACGGGCAAGATTTCCGTGTCCTCACCAAGATGACGACTGACCATGCTCTCCTCCTCCTCCCCCCTGTCCTCAGGACACCCACGCTGAACCGACGGTATGACACTTGTACAGGTACTACCGTCTACAGTGCATGATAGCAGCTCCTGTTCTTCCTCCTTCTCCTCCTCCTCCACCTCTCCCTCATTGTCCCCCAATGCACATTGGGATGAGATGAGGCTGGGCTGTGTGTAATCTCCCACTATGGCTTCTTGATCCATCTCATCATACTCTGGCTGCAATGCCTCCTCTTTATTTCTCTGCAGAGAGCATTGCAAAAGACAGACAAGTGGGATGCTGACACTAATGATGGCGTCATCACCACTCACCATCTTGGTGGCCTCCTCAAAGTTTGTCAGGATGGTACATATGTCAGACATCCAGGTCCACTCCTGAGGTCTTATGTGTGGAGTCTGACGTGAAAATCGATGGCCTTGTTGCATCTGGCACTCCACAACTGCTCTCTTCTGCTCACAAATCCTTTGCAACATGTGGAGGGTAGAGTTCCAACGTGTGGGGACATCACACACCAGTCGGTGTGCCGGAAGCTGCAAACGCTGCTGCAACACAGCAAGGGCGGCGGAAGCTGTAGCCAGCTTGCGAAAATGAGCTGACAGGCGGCGTACTTTCACGAGCAGATCTGGCAACTCGGGGTACGATTTAAGAAACCGCTGAACCACGAGGTTAAGCACTTGAGCCAGGCATGGTACGTGTGTGATCTCACCTCACCTCAGAGCCGCCACCAGGTTACGGCTATTGTCACACACGGCCATGCCGGGATGTAGGTTCAGCGGTCTCAGCCACAGATCTGCCTGCTCTTTCACAGCTGTCCACAACTCACAAGCAGTGTGAGGTTTATCACCTAAGCTTATGAGTTTCAGCACAGCCTGTTGCCGCTTGGCGTAGGCAGTACTGCAGTGCTTCCAGCTTGTAACTGATGTGGTGATATCTGAGATGGAGGCTGAACATGAGGAGGAGGAGGATGATGCGCAGGAGCTATACACTGTGGGGGCAACTATGACTGACATAGGGCCCGTAATCCTCGGTGTGGGGAGGACGTGTTCTGTCCCAAGGTCCGACTGGGTCCCGGCTTCCACTATGTTTACCCAGTGTGCCGTCAGAGAGATGTACCGTCCCTGGCCACAAGCACTTGTCCACATGTCCGTTGTCAGGTGGACTCTCCCAGTAACTGCGTTGTTGAGGACACGGAAGATGCTTTGGGACACGTGCTTGTGTAGTGCGGGGATGGCACACCAGGCAAAATAGTGTCGGCTGGGGACCGAGTACCGAGGGACGGCCACCGCCATAAGATTGTGGAAGGATTCCATCTCCACCAGCCTAAAAGGCAGCATTTCCAATGCAAGCAGTCGTGAAATGTGCTAATTTAGGACTGTGGCCTGTGGGGCGTTAGCTGCGAATTTCCGCTTTCGTTCAAAGGTCTGGGATATGGACAATTGAATGCTGCGGTGGGAGGTGGACGTGGACGTTGATGCTGTTTCTTGAGAAACTGCCATAACAAGTGAAGACTGAGAGGAGGGAGCATCTTTACATGCAGTATGGACAGGGGATTGCCTTGCACACACAACAGGGGGTTCTATTGCACGCACAACAGTGGAAGAAGCAGTGGTGACACCCGCTGACACTGGTCGTGGACCCTGGGTTTCGCCCCACAAAGTCGGGTGCCTGATCATGCTGGTGGTGGTCAGGCTGGTAGTTTTGTCACCCCTGCTGATGCTAGCATGGCAGGTGGAACATATGGCCTTTTTGGGGTTATCAGCAGAGTCTTTAAAAAAATTCCAGACTCTGGAAGACCTACTGCTTGTACTGGCAACGTCCCTCGTGTTGGTGTTATGGGGAATGGTTGCCTGCCTTCTGTCTGCGGCCACCACACTGCTTCTTCCTGCCTGTTGGGGTACTCTGCCTCCCTCCCCCTGTGTGCTGCTGGCCTCACTCTGCATGTCCTCCTGCCACGTTGGGTCAGTTACTAGATCATCCTCCACCTCCTCCTCTTCCACTTGCGCACCACGGTGCTCCTCCTCACTTGCTGGCAATTGTGTCTCATCATCGTCCACCTCTTGTGACAAATTGCCAGCATCGACTTCCTGTGACTGTGACTGTTCAAATATTTGGGCATCGCTACGTGGGATCTCCTCTTCCACCACTTCAAGCGTATCAAGCGAGGGGCACAAATCTCGAAATGGACCAGTGAACAGCTCTTCAGAGTGTCCAAGTGTGGGATCAATTGCTGTCTGACCACACTCGGCATGGTGGGAGGAAGGAGCATCAGGGTGAGGAGGAGTATGCGGTCGAGACTCATGGCTACTAAGAGTTGACCGTGTGGAAGACAGACCGGAGGTGGTGGTGCCCAGGTAACTGGAAGTGTTATCTGCTATCCAATTAATAACCTGTTCACACTGATCAGTTCTCAATACTGGTGTTGTTCTATGCTTCCCTAGTAATTCGGTCAAGAAGTGGGAGCGAGAAGATGTGGCTGTTGGTTGTGGCACATATTCACCTTGGCCACGGCCCCGTCCTCTGCACGAACCATCACCAGAACGTCCACTTCCACGTTCCTTGCCACGCTCCTTGCCCATTGTAAAGGAAGTAAAATAGCTTACACTTGCACTATCAATGGAAAAAGGGTAATAAAAAGTAGATTAGAACCGTGGAAGAGGAAAACCACAGTTCTATTTCTCTGGCCTACACCCGACTCTTTTAAACAATCTGAACAATCAGGGAGAAACTATTACTGTTTTTCTTTACGTAAAAAATGCCAAAACCTGAATAATAGAGATTTTTTACCGTGGGATGGCAAAACCACAGTTATTGTTTACTGGGGTATACCAGACTTTTTTAAATAGATATAATTGTGGCTGAACAGTGAGCGACAGACTCAAACTGTGTTTTTTTAGATACCAAAGGCCCAAAACTGGATAGTACAGAGATTTGACCCATTGAACTGCAAAACCACACTGGGATTTGTCGGGCCTACACCAGACTATTTTCAACAGATATATTTTTGTGTCACAACAGTCAGGAGACACTACTGTTTTTCTTTACGGAAAATATACCAAAACCTGAATAATAGAGATTTTTTTACCGTGGGATGGCAAAACCACAGTTATTGTTTACTGGGGTATACCAGACTTTTTTAAATAGATTTAATTTTGGCTGAACAGTGAGTGACACACTCAAACTGTGTTTTTTTAGATACCAAAGGCCCAAAACTGGATAGTACAGAGATTTGACCCATTGAACTGCAAAACCACACTGGGATTTGTCGGGCCTACACCAGACTATTTTCAACAGATATGTTTTTGTGTCACAACAGTCAGGAGACACTACTGTTTTTCTTTACGGAAAATATACCAAAACATGAATAATAGAGATTTTTTACCGTGGGGTGGCAAAACCACAGTTATTGTTTACTAGGGTATACCAGACTTTTTTAAATAGATATAATTTTGGCTGAACAGTGAGCGACACACTCAAACTGTGTTTTTTTAGATACCAAAGGCCCAAAACTGGATAGTGCAGAGATTTGACCCGTTGAACTGCAAAACCACACTGGGATTTGTCGGGCCTACACTAGACTATTTTCAACAGATATATTTTGTGTCACAACAGTCAGGAGACACTACTGTTTTTCTTTACGGAAAATATACCAAAACCTGAATAATAGAGATTTTTTACCGTGGGATGGCAAAACCACAGTTATTGTTTACTGGGGTATACCAGACTTTTTTAAATAGATATAATTTCGGCTGAACAGTGAGCGACACACTCAAACTGTGTTTTTTTAGATACCAAATGGCCCAAAAGTGGTTAATTCAAAGGTTTGAACCATGGAAGTGCTAAACAACACTTCTGTTTCTCTAGCCTGACTATTTTCAACAGATATATTTGTGTCTGAAAAATCAGAGACACGCTTTTTTTTTGGGGTGGGGTACACCAAAAGGTTAATAAAACGGGTATTTGTACAGTGTGAAGGAGGAAAAAAAAAAGAGGATTTAGATGAAAAAAAAAGGATTTTTCCTGTCCCCTGAGACCTGGAGCTAAGTCCAGCTATTTCAGCAATAGGAGCAGCACACAGGACTGTAATGCAGCGTTTGCTGGTATAACCACTGCGTCTCCTATACAGCCTGCCTGCCTGATATCTGGGATGGATATTAGTCCTGAGAAGGACTGTTTGTTTGATCTGGCAGCCTTTACAGACCCTACACTAACTATTTCGCAGTTTATATCTCTCCCTAAATCAGCAGCGCTGTCCCTACACTGTCTGATCCGGAGTGACTGTGTCCAAGATGGCGGCGCCCGGTTTTAAATACTCGAGGTGACGCTGTGCGGCAGCCAATCACTGTAATGCCCACAGCCAACATGGCTGCGGCATTACAGTGACTGGCTGGCAATCTCTGCATGTTCATTGGCTCAGTAAAGAGCGCCAAACATGCAGGGCAGAGACCCGAGCTCCCGCCTGAGTAACCCGGAAATGCTCAGTGCTCGCCGAACATCCCGAGTAGCGTGATGCTCGGGCGAGTACCGAGCAGTGTCGAGCATGTTCACTCAACACTAGTGCTAACACTTTTAGCCATGATTGTATACGCACATACACACACATACACACACATACAATATAGAGGACTTACCAGCCTGTCTCCTGCTGTTCAGGTCTACTAGGCTCCCACAGGGTACAGAACCTTCAGTCACATGATGGTCATGACAGTGATGTCACCAAAGGTCCTGCTGCAGTTTTAACATCTGAAACTTCACTGATAATGCGGGACTAGTATTATCAGTGCAGTTTCTGCTTGTTATCGCTGAAGCCCTTATGGTTATGGAGGCCATGTGCAATTGCCCACTTTGCCCTCCCTAAGGCTGTCCCTGCTGGAAGGTTCCAGACAACTGTTTTCCAATATGTACAATGGTAGGACTTAAATATAAGTGCAGTTATTATTTGACAGGCTAGCACGGTGGCTCAGTGGTTAACACTGCAGCCTTGCAGCACTGGTGTCCTGGGTTCAAATCCCATCAAGGAGATCATCTGCAAAGAGTTTGTATGTTCTCCCTGTGTTTGCGTGGGTTTCCTCTGGGTTCTCCAGGTTCCTCCCACACTCCAAAGACATACTGATTGGGAATGTAGATTGTGAGGCCCAATGGGGACAGTGCTGATAATGTCTGTGAATTATAAAGCGCTGTGGAATATGTTGGCGCTATATAAATAAAATGATTATTATTATTTGACAACACAGTTTCTTCTAAAATAAATTGTTTAGGGGCAATTTAACCATAAATATATTGTTATTCAGTTTACTAATAGCTGAATATTTAGAGTGAGTGTATATGAAGTCATAACACAATACTACGTTTCATCAGCATTCTAATATTTCAAAATACTTGATAAACAGCTCATACATAATATTTTATACCTGCTGAAATGTAGCCATCTTAATGTCAATGTAACCTAATTTATCTTTTTACTTTAGTTAATGTAATTTTTTATCCTCAAATGTCTGATGACAAGTTTTCTTACAGTTCTGGTACAATAATAAAATGTCAGACTGCATTTACATGAGTGTCCATGAAGGCTGCCAACAGTTCTAGCTGTACTTAAAGGGAATCTGTCACCAGGTTTTTGCTACCTCATCTGAGAGCAGCATAATGCAGGTAAACAGACCCTGAATCCAAAAATGTATCACTTAGTTTACTGGGTGAAGCAGTTGTGATACTATCAGAGCTCTTCGATGCAGCATGAAGCAGAGCTGAGAAAGCTAACCCTGCCCACAGCAGACTCTCTATACACATAGTCTATTGAGATTGAGCTGCCTGTCACAGGAGGTGGAGGAGTTGGCCTAGAAAGTGTGTGCCATTTAGGCTATGTGCCCACGATGCAGAAATGCTGCATATTTTTTCAGCTTCTCCCTGGCAGGAAAAACGCATGCAGATTTTGCATGCATTTTTCCCGCCAGGTAGAAGCATTTGTCAAGCGTTTTTGCATGCATTTCTGCATGCGGGTTATCAAGCGTTTTTCCAAGCGATTTTAGCATCACTTGGAAAAGCGCTTGACAACTTGGTCACACTATATAAATCCATGCAACCGGCATGGATTTATATAGTGTGACCAAGTAATAGTTAAAAAAAAGAATAAGAATAGTGAAAAATAAAAAATAAAGATTATACTTACCTTCCGATGGCCCCCTGTCTCCTTCTCCGCTCTGTCCGGTCTCCCCGGTGTCTCGAGGTGGTGTGAAGGACCTGCGATGACGTCATTGAGTCATGTGACAGGTCACGCGACCGCCGACATCAGCGGTTGCGTGACCTGTCACATGACTTAATGACGTCATGTCAGGTCCTCACAACACCGCGAGCCGCCCAACACACGGCACGGATCGCTATGGAGACCGGGGGCCATCGGAAGGTAAGTATAATCTTTATTTTTTATTTTAAATTCTTTTTTTTTACAGTTTCTGTGGTACCCAGGTCTGGATGAGAGTCTCCTCTTCTCCAAACCCGGGTACCATCGGCACATTGAATCGCTTCATATCCGCATGTGCAAATGTGCTGACACGGATATTAAGCATTTCAATGCCAGTCAATGGCGGTAATTATGCTGTTGACAGGTTCCTTTTAAGACAAAAGTCCTATTATAGAACAAATCAATGCATGTTGTCAAAAAGATCTGTGTCCACTTTTAAGTTATGACTTGTGTTGACTAAAAATTGCTAGGACATTTGTGTGTTAGTAGGTTTAACTGATTTCTTTGGCTTTCTTACTCTAAGGGTAGGTTCACACGAACATATAAAAAATCATTCAGCGTTTTATTCAAGAAAAGTGGTACAATTTTTTTTTTCTCTTGTCATCTGTGTGCAGTCCATATGCAATCCGTTTTTTTACAGCGGCTATTAATCGTTTAGGAGACCATGTACAGTTTCCTGTGTTAGTAAATTACAATGTATACATAACAATCAGATTTGTTATTGTGGATTCTCTGACACTCAGAAACTTTTTGCATCTTACTACAGGGAAAATATATATTCTTGTACTGTTAGCCAGTAGATAGAAAAATATTTAGATTTGAGAGTCCTCAGTGGTTGATACCTTTCAATGACTAACTAAAAAGCTAGTAATAAGTTGCAAGCTTTCAAGACTTCTCAGACATCTTCATCAGGCATAGTATAATACAAAATCTGAAGAGTCACATATTTACAGAGGTGGCCAAAAGTATTGGCACCCCTGCAATTCTGTCAGATAATACTCAGTTTCTTCCTGAAAATGATTGCAATCACAAATTCTTTGGTATTATTATCTTCATTTAATTTGTCTTCAATGAAAAAACACAAAAAGAATTGTCCTAAAGCCAAATTGGATATAATTCCACGCCAAACCTAAAAAAGGGGGTGGACAAAAGTATTCGCACTGTTTGAAAAATCATGTGATGCTTCTCTATTTCGTGTAATTAACAGCACCTGTAACTTACCTGTAGCACCTAACAGGTGTAGGCAATAACTAAATCACACTTGCAGCTAGTTAACATGGATTAAAGTTGACTCAACCTCTGTCCTGTGTCCTTGTGTGTATCACATTGAGAATGGAGAAAAGAAAGAAGACCAAAGAACTGTCTGAGGACTTGAGAAACCAAATTGTGAGGAAGCGTGAGCAATCTCAAGGCTACAAGTCCATCTCCAAAGACCTGAATGTTCCTGTGTCTTCCGTGTGCAGTGTCATCAAGAAGTTTAAAGCCCATGGCACTGTGGCTAACCTCCCTAGATGTGGACGGAAAAGAAAAATTGACGAAAGATTTCAACGCAAGATTGTGCGGATGGTGGATAAAGAACCTCGACTAACATCCAAACAAGATCAAGCTGCCCTGCAGTCCGAGGGTACAACAGTGTCAACCCGTACTATCCGTTGGCGTCTGAATGAAAAGGAACTGTATGGTAGGATACCCAGGAAGACCCCACTTCTTACCCCGAGACATAAAAAAGCCAGGCTGGAGTTTGCCAAAACTTACCTGAGAAAGCCTAAAACGTTTTGGAAGAATGTTCTCTGGTCAGATGAGACAAAAGTAGAGCTTTTTGGGAAAAAGCATCAACATAGAGTGTACAGGAAAAAAAAGAGGTATTCAAAGAAAAGAACACGGTCCCTACAGTCAAACATGGCTTAGGTTCCCTGATGTTTTGGGGTTGCTTTGCTGCCTCTGGCACTGGACTGCTTGACCGTGTGCATGGCATTATGAAGTCTGAAGACTACCAACAAATTTTGCAGCATAATGTAGGGCCCAGTGTGATAAAGCTGGGTCTCCCTCAGAGGTCATGGGTCTTCCAGCAGGACAATGACCCAAAACACACTTCCAAAGCACTATAAAATGTTTTGAGAGAAAGCACTGGAGACTTCTAAGGTGGCCAGCAATGAGTCCAGACCTGAATCCCATAAAACACCTGTGGAGAGATCTCAAAATGGCAGATGGGAGAAGGCACCCTTCAAATATCAGGGACCTGGAGCAGTTTGCCAAAGAAGAATGGTCTACAATTCCAGCAGAGCATTGTAAGAAACTCATTGATGGTTACCGGAAGCAGTTGTTCGCAATTATTTTGGCTAAAGGTTGTGCAACCAAGTATTAGGCTAAGAGTGCCAATACTTTTGTCTGGCCCATTTTTGGAGTTTTGTGTGAAATGATCCATGATTTGATTTTTGCTTCATTCTCTTTTGTGTTTTTTCCTTGCAAGCAAATTAAATGAAGATAATAATACCAAAGAATTTGTGATTGCAATCGTATTCAGGAAGAAACTGAGTATTATCTGACAGAATTGCAGGGGTGCCAATACTTTTGGCCACCACTGTATACACAATAGGACACAGAAATGATGCAATAGATGAGACAGGTGACGTAAACCAGAGCTATTACTATGGGAGAGAGATAAACAATTCTGGCTGTAAATATTGGATTAGTTCATAGATAAGGACTGTGAAAGTTTTATTGTCCTGTGACTGAGGTCTAGTCCAGGGTTGTGGTGACTCCACAGTTCTGAGGATCACATTCCTTAGTTGATGTAGAATGACATTAATCCATGCGACACATTCATTCCTGCTTTAAAGGTGTCAAAGGTCACCATGAGTTTATATTCCCAAACTTTTCTGTCTCTCTGAGATTTGAAATTACCTTTTATTACCAATAATTTCATGTCTGTGATGCTGTGATCAGGGAAACCAAAATGCTTGGCTACAAGTAGATCTATTCTTTTTTCTTTTATTGTGTGGCGATGATAATTCATCCTTGTCCTAAGTTTTTGCCCTGTCTCCCCTACATACAGACCCGGGGCTGGACATTTGGTACATTTAATTAAGTACACTACATTAGATGTGATACAGCTGAAAGTACCTGGGATCTTGTAGTCCTGATGTGAATTGGGGATCTTTATCTTGTCTATGGCCATTATAAATGGACAGGTTTTACATTTTTTCTGGTTGCAGGGAAAGGTACCTGTAGCTGGTGGATATGACAGGGAGCTTCTGACAATAATGCTTCTTAAATTTGGGGGCTGCCTGAAACACAGAAGTGGGGGGTCTAGAAATATTGATTGTAATCGGGCATCTTTTTGTAGTAAGGGTTATAGTTTCCGTGCAGCTCTCCTTAGCACCTCCAGATTTGGATTGTAGGTAACCATTAGAGGCACCCGGTTGCTTTCTTGTTTAGTTTTGTAATGTAGGAGATAATTTCTTGATATTCTGGTGGCTCTTGCAATCTGGTTCTCAATTGTTCTTGGATAGTAGCCCTGATTCAAAAAGGTCTTTCTGTCTCTATCCATAGGGTTGGACCATATCCAATTGTATCTGTTAGCTTGGATGTAGATAGAGTTTTTTATGTGTTTTGGATGGAAACTGTCCCATTTAAGGTATGTTGGACAGTTGATTGGCTTCCGGTACAGGGATGTCTCTATTTCCTGATAATGTCTGTAAATTGTCTGAATTGTAAAGCGCTGCGGAATATGTTGGCGTTATATAAATGAAAAGATTATTATTATTATTTCATTGTTCTGTAGCTTGATGATGATGTCCAAAAAGTTTATTTCAGTATACGAGTAGTTGAGTGTTAGGTTGATGGAGGGATGAAATTGATTAAAGCGCACATGGAACGTCTTCAGCTGTTGCTCAGACCACGTCCAGATGATTAAAATATCGTCAATGTAACGATAGTAGGCCAGAGGCTTGATGGGACATGAGGACAAAAAGTCACTTTCAAGCTTGGCCATGAAAAGCTTTGCATACTGTGGAGCTATTTTACTTCCCATCACTGTACCAGTCTCCTGTAGATATACACACGTGGTCAAAATTGTTGTTACCCCTCGTTTAATGAAAGAAAAACCCACAATAGTCACAAAAATAACTTGAGTCTGACAAAAGTAATAATAAATTGAAAATCTATGAAAATGAACAAATGAAAGTCAGACATTGCTTTCAACCCTGCTTCAACAGAATTTTAAAAAAAATTACACTCATGAAATAGGCCTAGACAGAAATGATGGTATTCTTAACTTAATATTTTGTTGAACAAATTTCAACTTCAATATTTTCCATGAAGATTTTGCAGGCATTTAATCCATCCTGGTGTGGGATATTAGAGTACAAAGATTCCACATCTATGGTGGCCAGGATGGTTTCTTCTGATAGAGGACCTATTGCTGCTAGTTTATTCAGTAGGTACGTCGTGTCCTGAATGTAGCTGGGTGTAATCTTTACAAGTGGTTTAAGAACACACTCTATCCATCCAGAAACTTGCTCAGTAAGGGTGTCCACAGATGAAATAATTGGTCTTCCTGGATTTCCAGATTTATGGATTTTGGGAAGCATATACTGTAGAATGTCCTTATTCTTGGACTCTCTAGTAACAGGTCATTGGATCTTATGGATTCATCAGGCAGACAAGATACCAACTTGTTTAGTTCCTTGTAATAGTCCTGTTCAGGGTCAGACTCCACATTTTTGTAGTAGTGTGTCCATCAGTTGTCTGTTTGCTTCCTTCATGTAGTCTGATGTGTTCATCATCACTATTGCACTACCCTTGTCAGCAGGTTTAATGATGATTTCTTTGTTGATTGTCATCATTGTCAGAAGCTCCCTGTCATCTCCACCAGCTACAGGTACCATTTAGTGATGGGCGAGCACTAAAATGCTCGGGTGCTCAATGCTCAGGTTGAGCAAATTAGAATGCTCGGGTGCTCGACCTGAGCAACGAGACCAATGTAAGTCTATAGGAAACTTGAGCATTTTTCAGGCGACTCCCCCCGGCGGTCTGCAGAGGGCCTAAAAATTGCCAAAATCGATGGGAGCAGTGCTCAAATGACATGGAAACAGCATGGGGAAGACCCATGGAAGCATTTATGACTCCCAGGTCACTGCTGTCAACAACGTTGTCAGAGGTATTACGCCACTTTTACGGGCTCACAATTAAACATACAAAAACGAAACCAAAATGGATTTTACTGGGAAATATGTTAAGGAACATCCTTTCCAGGGTAATGACTTGTATATACGGCAAAACAAATAACCTAAACCACAAATACTCCTCTACACCTTGGGCTATGTTCACACGTAGCGTTTTTGATGCGTTTTTGCACTTTTGCATTGCTTTCAACCAAGACAAATGCATTCACTGGGAAATGTCATTTTGACATTTTACAACCTTATCTGGCCATATGGTTTGTGACACATCATCAGACACATGCATACAGTGCTGAAAAGACATGGGAACAGCATGGGGAAGACCCCTGGAAGCATCCCTGACTCCCAGGTCACTGCCAAAAAGTGTGCCCATCATAGGTGATCCTTGGCGCATGCGAAGATACCTCCCGCCATGCATCTGTCAATGCAGACTTGCAACAATCACCATCCACGTCCTTGTCCCAGTGCAGCGTTCAGTTGTCCCTACCCCATTCCTTGGAATACAAGCACAAGTATGCAGCCAGCCACCCACCCACAAGCTGCAAAACTAAACTGCCAGATTTCTGGGCAATTGCTTGCACTTGAAATGTGGCCTTTTAGGCTTATAGAGGCTGAAGCTGTCCACAACCTCATGCCGGCGGCGGCCGTGTGTCCATACTCGGTCCCCAGACGCCACTATTTCTCCCGGTATGGTCTCCGCCTTCTACAAGCACGGGTCCCTGAAGAGTACTACTGGTACTTTTCTGTGGGAATCTGCTTGCCTCCTACCAGCCTGGAATATTTCCAGTAAACTATGATGCAACGCCATGGTATTATTACTGCCCCCAGTACCAGTAGCGAAGCCATCCCCAATTTCCTTCTCAGGAATTTTATTTGGTAGACTGAGCGGCTGCCCAAATACATTAGGTTCTCACTAGAGATGAGCGTTGTTCGACTCGAACTGTTCGCCAATCTCAAATTCGAGCTGTTTTGGGCGGTGTTCGAGCCGTTCGGCGACCACGAACGATTTGAGAAAAATTCGGCTGTTCGAGGTTATGTTCGATAACTGTTCGTGCACCAAAATCATAACTGGATTTTTTCTCAGTAATGAAGAAAATTAATGTTAATATGCAGTTTGAGTGTACAGCGGGGCGGGGGGAGGGGCAGGGGATGGAGCTCTGCAGGAATAATGAAGATCTCCATTTTTTTTTCTCTTTCCCGCATTTACAGTGGGGAGGTGCAATCTGTCAGCCTATCAGCAGCGCACACACGGAGCGAAGTGCTTTTTTTCACACAAGCAAGGGCATGTGTCATTGGCAGTGTATGTCACATGTCCTTGCCCTATAAGACCCAGCCATTTTCCCCGTCTCCACCATTTTCTCACTGCTGCAGCTGCGTGTTAGACGGCACCGCTGTTGCTGTGTGCGCTATACCTTGTTAATTTCAAGCCAATTTTCGCACAAATCTACAGATAGCTTGGGAGTAGGGAATAGTTGTGATTGCAGTCCTTTTAAGGACTAGGTTACAGCATTTCCTACGACTTTTATCAGGCTGGTCTGTGCTCTTAAATAGATAGATTGTGGGAGTAAAGACTAATTGTAATTGCAGTCCTTTTCAGGACTAAGTTACATCAGTTCCTATCAGTTTTTGCCAGGCAGGTCTGTGCCAGTGCTGTGCAAGTTTTTTTCACAGCATTTGGCTGAATCTAGCAAAGCTAATCCTTTTTGGCCTATTGCAGAGTGTGTTAGTCAGTGGAGTAGCCTATCTGTGTTGCAAGATACACCACCTGTGTATAGAATACCAATTTTTTTACTGCACCTAGTGAAGTAAAACCTTTTTGGGCATAGCATCGTTCTATTAGACCTCCATCAGGTTGCAAATTGAATATAATTTTTTTCTGCATCTAGCTCTGAAAAAACATTTGTCCTTCTAGCAGTGTGTGGGACTTGTTCTACTAGTCCATCTATACTGACTAGAGATGAGCGTTGTTCTACTCGAACTGTTCGCCAATCTCAAATTCAAGCTGTTTTGGGCGGTGTTCGAGCCGGTCGGCGAACACGAACAATTTGAGAAAAATTCGGCTGTTCGAGGTTATGTTCGATAACTGTTCGTGCACCAAAATCATAACTGGATTTTTTCTCAGTAATGATGAAAATTAATGTTAATACGCAGTTTGAGTGTACAGCGGGGCGGGGGGAGGGGCAGGGGATGGATCTCTGCAGGAACAATGAAGATCTCCATTTTTTTTTCTCTTTCCCACATTTGCAGTGGGGAGGTGCAATCTGTCAGCCTATCAGCAGCGCACACACGGAGCGAAGTGCTTTTTTTCACACAAGCAAGGGCATGTGTGATTGGCAGTGTATGTCACATGTCCTTGCCCTATAAGACCAAGCCATTTTCCCCGTCGCCACCATTTTCTCACTGCTGCAGCTGCGTGTTAGACGGCACCGCTGTTGCTGTGTGCGCTATACCTTGTTAATTTCAAGCCAATTTTCGCACAAATATACAGATAGCTTGGGAGTAGGGAATAGTTGTGATTGCAGTCCTTTTAAGGACTAGGTTACAGCATTTCCTACGACTTTTATCAGGCAGGTCTGTGCTCTTAAATAAATAGATTGTGGGAGTAAAGACTAATTGTAATTGGAGTCCTTTTCAGGACTAGGTTACATCAGTTCCTATCAGTTTTTGCCAGGCAGGTCTGTGCCAGTGCTGTGCAAGTTTTTTTCACAGCATTTGGCTGAATCTAGCAAAGCTAATCCTTTTTGGCCTATTGCAGAGTGTGTTAGTCAGTGGAGTAGCCTATCTGTGTTGCAAGATATACCACCTGTGTATAGAATACCAATTTTTTTACTGCACCTAGTGAAGTAAAATCTTTTGGGCATAGCATCATTCTATTAGTCCATCTATACTGACCTCCATCAGGTTGCAAATTGAATATAATTTTTTTCTGCATCTAGCTCTGAAAAAATATGTGGCCTTCTAGCAGTGTGTGGGACTTGTTCTATTAGTCCATCTATACTGACCTCCATCAGGTTGCAAACTGAATATAATTTTTTTCTGCATCTACCTCTGAAAAAATATTTGGGCTTCTAGCTGTGTGTGGGACTTGTTCTATTAGTCCATCTATACTGACCTCCATCAGGTTGCTAATTGAATATAATTTTTTTCTGCATCTAGCTCTGAAAAAGTATTTGGGCTTCTAGCAGTGTGTGGGACTTGGTCTATTAGTCCATCCATACTGACCTCCATCAGGTTGCAAATTGAATATAATATTTTTCTGCATCTAGCTCTGAAAAAATATTTGGCCTTCTAGCAGTGTGTGGGACTTGTTCTATTAGTCCATCTATACTGACCTCCAGCAGGTTGCAAACTGAATATAATTTTTTTCTGCATCTACCTCTGAAAAAATATTTGGGCTTCTAGCTGTGTGGGACTTGTTCTATTAGTCCATCTATACTGACCTCCATCAGGTTGCAAATTGAATATAATTTTTTTCTGCATCTAGCTCTGAAAAAATATTTGGGCTTCTAGCAGTGTGTGGAACTTGGTCTATTAGTCCATCTATACTGACCTCCATCAGGTTGCAAATTGAATATAATATTTTTCTGCATCTAGCTCTGAAAAAATATTTGGCCTTCTATCAGTGTGTGGGACTTGTTCTATTAGTCCATCTATACTGACCTCCATCAGGTTGCAATCTGAATATAATTTTTTTCTGCATCTACCTCTGAAAAAATATTTGGGCTTCTAGCTGTGTGTGGGACTTGTTCTATTAGTCCATCTATACTGACCTCCATCAGGTTGCAAGTTGAATATAATTTTTTTCTGCATCTAACCCAGCCAATAGTTTTGGCCTAATACCACAGTTTGGCCACTCAGCTCTGCTCGGTTCCCATCTATTGTTTTTTTGTGCAAACAACTCCAGAGTTGTGAATTAGTTAACCACCAAAATGAGTGGAAAAAGGCCTGCTGCTGGTGGAAAGGGGAATAGGCGTGTTGGGAAGGGGAAAAAAGGTTGTGTCCGTGGGGTAGGTGTTAAAGCAACAGTAACATCTGCAGAAGAAAGACCATCTTCCAGCCTAACTAAAATGTCTACTTCTTTTAGCGGACAATGTGATAAGATCCCTTTCTTACGGCCACGCCAATCACTACAAATTCCAGATGAGGCACAAAAACAGCAGGTGCTTCAACCAATATCAAGTGTTCCTTTAAGTGGGCTCTCCTCCACATCAACTTCAACATCACAAATACTCCAGTCGTCAAAGGTGTCACCCCAATCGCACTTGCTTCCTCACAGCTCCCAAATCTCCAGCTGCCCGTCTGAGTATGAGGTAGAACAGATGGTTGAGTCTGCAGAACTGTTTACTCATACTATAGCCTGGGAATCAGAGGTCGGCTCCAGCGCTTCTGTGAATCCAGACGAGGAAATGATCTGCACTGATGCCCAGAATCTTTATGAGTCGGATCCAGGACCAGACGCTGAAGGTTCTGACCATAATGTAGACCCTCATTCCCAAACTGTACCTCCTGTTGGTGGAGACAATGAGGAAGACGATGATGAGACTCAAATACCTGATTGGAGCGACAACTTTAGTTTTTTGTCAGGGCAGGAACAGGTTGGCTCTGAGGACGACGGGTGTGATAACGCACAGGGTGATGATGATGAGGTTGGAGATCCCACTTACTGTCAAGCCACAGTCAGCTAAGAGATGAGGTCAGCAGAGGATGTGGAGGAGAATGCTAGTGACGACGAGGTCAGGTTGCGCCTTCCTGGACAGAGACGTAGTACTGGAAGCACGTCAACAACTGCATCCTCAAACACAGCTCTGCCTCTCACCACAAGTCGTGGTGGATCTTCAGGTCGCATGGGTGCTAAGCCTTGCATAGCCTGGGCATTTTTTCATATCGATAAAGATGACCCAACTCGTGTTATCTGTAACATTTGTCAGCAAAAGCTAAGTAGAGGCCAAAAAATACATAGTTTGAGTACTTCATGCATGAACCGGCACATGGACATGAAGCATAAGTTGCAGTGGGAAGCTCACTGTGCTACAATGCGGCCTAGCCGGCCGGGCCAACCACCGTCTGCCATATCTTGTGCATCCGCGGCCTCTTCATCCTCTGTGACTGGGGGGACAGCAGTCACACCTGTTTTGGGGCGCAGACCTGCCACCTCTTTACCCGCAACAGCCAGCGTGATTGGCTGGTCATCATTTTCTTTGGAGGTGGTAACACCAGCTGGTGTTGAGCGCTGTCCGACATCGATAGCACCACCTTTGGATCAAGGCAACCTAACATGTCCGCCTGCATCTTCCTCACAGACCGGCAGTTTGCCGGGGACACCCTTATCAACCCCATTTGAGGCACAATAGCCGGCCCTCGGTCCCTCAGATGTGGACAAGTTAAAGACCATTTCCTCCTAGCCATGAGAAAGCTAAGAGGTTGAATGTCACCATCTGCAAGCTCTTGGCTACAGAAATGCTGCCTTTCCGCCTGGTGGACACAGAGGATTTTCGAGACCTTATGTCCGTCGCATTGCCCTAGTACCAGATGCCCAGTCGGCACTACTTCTCAAAGAAAGGTGTGCCTGCGCTCCACCAGCATGTCGCACACAACATCACCGCTTCTTTGAGAAACTCTGTGTGTGACAGTGTGCATTTCACCACAGACACTTGGACGAGTAGGCATGGACAGGGGCGTTACATGTCGCTGACTGGGCACTGGGTATCTATGGTGGCAGCAGGACAAGGGGCTGCTGTCCAAGTCTTGCCGTCCCCACGAGTTGTGCGTCAATCCTCTTTATCTCAAAGTTCCTCCACTGCTTCTGCCTCCTCAACCTCCTCTCAGTCCTCCACCTGCACCCAAAGCCTGTCTGGTCATGCCACAAGCTTTCTAACTGCGCAGAAGGGATCCTGCACACCTCCTTACTATGCTGGCAGTAGGGCTCAACGTCATCAGGCGGTTTTTACTTTGAAATGTCTGGGAAATGTGAGTCACACAGCTGAGGAGTTGTGGTCAGCTCTGAGAAGCAATTTCATGAATGGTTGTCTCCACTGGACCTGAAACCAGGGAAGGCCGTGTGCGACAATGCTGCAAACCTGGGTGCGGCCCTTCGCCGGGGCAATGTCACACACGTGCCTTGTATGGCTCACTTGTTGAACCTGGTTGTCCAGCAATTTTTAGCCCACTATCCCGGACTAGATGGCCTTCTGCAGAGGGCACAGTCGCTGTGTGCTCACTTCCGCCGTTCGCATCCCGCAGCTCAGCGACTTACATCTCTACAGAAGTCGTTGGGCCTGCCACTTCACCGGCTAAAATGCGATGTGCCTACCCGGTGGAATTCAACTCTGCACATGTTGCAGCGACTGTGGCAGCACCGACAAGCCCTGGTGCAATACGTTGTGACGTATAGCCTGGGCCAACGAGATCCAGAGGTGGGGAAAATCACGCTGGAGGAGTGGTCTCAGATCAGGGACCTATGCACCCTTCTGCACAGTTTTGAAATGGCGACGAAGATGTTTAGTGCTGACGATGCCATTATCAGCATGACTATTCCGGTGATTTACATGCTGGAGCACATGTTAAACAGAATTCGGAGTCAGGGGGTGGCACAAGAGGAGGTGGAGGAAGTAGAGGAGGAGGAGTTGTATGCGGAAGGGCTAACATCTGCAAGGTCCAGATGGTCGGCAGCACCAAGGCGGCAGGCATGTGAGGGTGGGGGAGATGGTTTTACCAGGGCGCATGGTAGCAGCCAAATTAGTGAGGAAGGTGCAGGAGCCCAGGAAGAAGTGGAGAGCGAACTGATGGAAGACTCATCAGATGAGGGAGACCTCACATTTCTGTTGTGTGAGGTTGGGGGGAGAGGACAGAGGAAGGAAGCATGATTGTTACCTAGCCACCAACACAACATAGACTTGGTGCTCCTGGATGCGCAACACACATGAGTGCCTTCTTGCTGCACTACCTGCAACATGACCCTCGAATTGTGAGAATTAGAAATAATCCTGACTACTGGGTTGCAACACTGTTAGATCCCCGGTACAAAAGTAAATTTGCAGAAATTACTCCTGCCATAGAAAGGGATGCACGCATGCAGGAGTATCAGCAGAGACTGTTGCAGAATCTTACATGTGATTTTCCACAAAACACCAGGGGTGCACGTAGTGAATCTGACAGTTCCAACTTGCCAATCGTGGGACCGTCAAGTGTTCAGCACTCAAACCGTAACAGAAACATAGTATCTGCTGGTAACATCAATTTTGCGGAATCATTTCACCACTTTTTTAGCCCATCCTTTGCAAGGCCACAGGAGACAAGAAGTCTGACACATAATCAACGCCTAGAGACGATGCTACAGGAGTATCTCCAAGTAAACATTGAAGCCATGACTGTGTCACTGGACCCTTGCTCTTTTTGGGCTTCCAATCTGGATAAATGGCCGGAGCTAGCCACTTACGCCTTGGAGATCTTGTCATGCCCCGCAGCCAGCGTTCTGTCTGAACGTGTGTTCAGCTCTGCTGGTGGTGTGCTGACAGATAAGCGCACGCGGCTCTCCACTGATAATGTAGACAGACTCACGTTTATAAAAATGAACAAATCATGGATCCGAATCGACTTTTCTACCCCTGTGTCATCCTGGGGAGAGTAAAAGCTTGATGATTGGTTAAAATCACCTCACCAACCATTTTAAGCTTTCAAATTACTAATCATGTTTATCTGTATGTTGGCTGGAAAATTATTTGGGCTTTGTAGCAGTGTGCAGTACTGATTCTATTAGGCCATCTATACTAAGCTCCACCAGATTTAAAATTACAAATCATGTTTTTCTGTATCTTGGCTGGAAAATAATTTGGGCTTTGTAGCAGTGTGCAGTTCTGATTCTATTAGGCCATCTATACTAAGCTCCACCAGATTTAAAATTAATAATAATTTTTAGCTGCATCTAGCCCGGAAAATAATTTTGGGGCTCCGAGATGCGCAAGACACATAAGTGCCTTCTTGCTGCACTACCTGCAACATGACCCTCAGATTGTCAGAATTCGAAGTAATCCTGACTACTGGGTTGCCACACTCTTAGATCCCCCACACTCTTCGATCAACCTTTTCATTTTAATAAAGACCAAAAAAAGGGTAATTTTTGAAATTATAAGCATTAGCAGGTTATTAGAATCTGAAATCAAACAGTTTTCAACTAAAAACTTTATTCTAGGTGATGTTACATTTGCACATAGGACCCCTTGTTCGAAAGGAGCTTCTGAACTCTCTCGTCCATTGAATTTGTCAGGTTTTGGATGGTTTCTGCTTCAATTGTTTTGCATGAGGACAGAATACCCTCCCAGAGCTGTTGCTTAGATATGAACTGCCTCCCACCATCATAGACACTCCTTTTGATGATGCTCCAGAGGTTCTGAATGGGGTAGAGGTCAGGGGAGCATGGGGGTCACACCATAAGTTTGTCCCCTTTTATGCCCATATCAGCCAGAGATGCCGATGTGTTATGTGCAGCATGAGACGGTGCATTGTCATGC
The DNA here is from genome assembly GCF_046119375.1 of Phyllobates terribilis. Lineage (NCBI taxonomy): Eukaryota > Metazoa > Chordata > Amphibia > Anura > Dendrobatidae > Phyllobates > Phyllobates terribilis. The sequence continues at coordinate 301,950,553 of NW_027362771.1, forward strand.
ATAAAAATGATCTTGCTGTGGAATACACGGTTCTTCTTCTTGAACCATGGCAGGAAGTGCTGTTTGAGAAACTCCACATACATTATGGAGTTCATCTTTACCCCTTCAGGGATCCTAAAGGGGCCGACAATCTCTCTCCCCATGATTCCAGCCCAAAACATTACTCCACCTCCTCCTTGTTGGCGCTGTAGCCGTGTTTGCGTGGGGTGTCCATCAACCAACCATCCTCCACTCCATCCATCTGGACCATCGAGCGTTGCACGGCACTCATCCGTGAACAAAACAGTTTTGAAATCAGTCTTCATGTAATGTTTGGCCCACTGGAGCCGTTTCTGCTTGTGTGAAGTGGATAGAGGAGGTCGACAGGATGGCGTATGCACAGCTGAAAACCTCTGAAGGACCTTGCATCTTGTTGTTCGGGGGACGTTGGAGGCACCAGCAGCTTCAAAAACTTGTCTGCTGCTATGACAAGGCTTTTTTGCCGCTGCTCTTTTAACCTGACGTAATTGCCTGTAGGAAAGAGTCCTCAATTTGCCCTTATCAGCACGCACACGTGTGTACTGTGAATCAGCTACATACTTCTTGATTGCCAAGACACTTCATCCTGATCATCGCACAATGTTGATTGTAGTCATGCCTTGACCTAAACACTCCACAATTTGTTGCTTCTCAGCAGCCGACACATCCTTTTTCTTTCCCATTTTGGCAGAAAATGTAGGCTGCTTAATAATGTGGGACAGCCTTCTTAAGTAGTCTTGCCTTTCATTGGACACACCTGCCAAACTAATTAGCACAGGTGTCTGCAATTGCTTACAGTGATATAAAGAGCCCTGACACACATCACCATCAATGAGTTTAACTGACAAACAAACAAATTCTTCCCTTATCACTTTTTGCATAATAAACACTTTTTGCATAATAATTTGGAACACAGTCTACATGTGCTTTTCCACAGAACACCAGTGGTTCACGTAGTGAATCTTACAGTTCTAACTTGCCAACCGTGGTCTGTATGGAGTTGTTCAATAAAGGGCCCAAAAATTAAGATAACACAGATGGGAGAGGTCTCTATGAATAGGAATTCCTAAGTATTTGATACCCTGTGAGGGCCAGGGGAGGGGAGGGAGACATCGAGGGCCTCAGACTTCGCTGCATTGATTTTAAAATTTGACCATGTAACAAAGTGATCTATTTCAGCCATAACAGCAGGGATGGATATATGTGATTGAGTGATATATACTAGGACATCATCAGCAAATAGAGAGCACTTGTACTCGGTGCCTCCCACCTCAATCCACCTAATATTGGGTTTATGGCGAATTGATGAGAGCAGGTGCTCCGTCACTAGGATGAATAAGAGAGGGGACAGAGGACATCACTGCCTTGTCCCATTGGTGATTATGAATGGTGATGAAAATGTTCTGACGCGCCCCCTGGGCCTTGGGACACCCGGAGCCGGACCCTTTTTGGTGGATGCTGGTGGTTGTAGTCTCCGTGGCGGTGACCCGGTTCCGTGGCTCAGGGCGGTCAAACCAGTGGCGGAACTATTTATGTGGCTTTGATGTTTAAATGTCCGACTACGCCACCCGTGGATTGCGGTCAGAGTGTACCGCCGCTGCAGGGCAGACCGCTGAGGCTGGTGTTGTGGGTGCAGCAGAGCGTAGCATAACTCCCCACGGGAGGAGTATAGCCTCTGGGCAGTGTATGCAGAGGATGGGGGTGATGGTGCAGGGAGGCAGCAGTAATGACACGGAGTCAGTGATGCAGTCCAGGGCCTTTACTGACATTTTTTATTATCCAGACCACTTCTGCAGGTAACGGCTGCCCACGTCGAACTGTGCTCACCAGGTGAGGGGCTCAGACAACTCCCAGATAACTTTGGAGTGCTTCACAGGACCCCCTTTGTGTGTCCTTTGTTTGGCCTTTCTTACCAATCCTTCTGTCTGGCTGCCTCAGGCCTCCTCTTGGTAAACTTGGCGCCAGTTTCCCTGACCCTATGTGGTGCCATCCTAGCGGGTGTAGCGAGGGGCTGCGCACATAAAATGTCACAGCCTCCGGTTTCTAGCTGAGGGTCGTTTCCCGCCTCCACTAGTTTCGGGGACCGGTCTCCCCCTTTGGCCTGACCCCTCCACGCAGGTGGATTCGGGCGAGCGGTGGCGACTCGCCCGTCCGCACCCCTGGGATCCCTTCGTTCCTCTTTCCTGGAGCCTTCTCCGCTCCTCTTCCTTCCTTCTCCCTCTTCCAGGCCTGGGCCTCTGTTACTAGTCCCGCCTCCGGAGCAGAGCTCATGCAGAGCCCCTGCTCCCTGTCACTTCTGCTCAGACTTCTCTGCACTGAACTAAGATGGTGCCCACCTTTTCTACTCCCTTCTCAATGCATCCAGGAACTGCTTCCTCCCTGCTCCTGAACTACAGGGCTCCCCTTCCTCAGTGTTCCTTCCCCCCACTCCAGCCAGGGACAGGGACTGTCGTGCCCATCTCAGGGGCATATTGGTCGCCCTGCCCCACGGCAATGTGGTGTAATGCATGCAGGTGTCGGGTCCTGATCCACACTCCATCCTTACCTGAGAGTGTGATATCACACCTCTGGGTGAGGTGCAATACCTCTGTAGCAACTGAGCCCTCAGGGTGCTACAGTTCCATTCATCTTCAGCCTAGGTGACGTATTGCGATACAGGGCCTTGATTTTGGCTATAAAAGGATCCCCTAGTCCCCTACCTCAAACTTTTTAAGAGAATAATATATGGCGTGCCAGGAGACTCTATGGAATGCTTTCTCAGCATCCAACGAGAGTATCTAATTACAAATTTTTAACTGCATCTAGCCCAGGAAATACTTTGTGCCTAGTAGCAGTGTCTGCTAGTCAGCGGATTATCCCGGCTGTTAAGCAAGCTACACCACCTGTAGTTTGGACACTTAATTTTTTCAAAGGAAATGCTTCGGGACCACGGGATACTCAGTGAAGAGCATCAGGAGGCACCCCAAGGCATAAGGGGCTGGGACTGGCAGTAGGATGCCTTGCGGTGGACAGCCGAGCTCGATCCTTATAAAAGCTTTTTAACTGCAGCAGCTTTAGTGGACGCTACTGGAGCTGGAATTACGCGGCTGCTGGCATGAGACTTGCCCTCCAATAGATCCTTGTAAATGGATTTAAATTGTATTCATTCAAATTAGAGAGACAATTTAAATTAAAAAGCTTAGAGCTGCCTCCACCACAGTGGGGCTCGCTCGACCCACCAGCGGACAGGCACCAGTATAGGGAGAGGGGGGCTGGCTGTCAGGGTTCACCGCGGCTCTGGCACAAACCCGGCGACACGGAGGTGGCACGGGTAGGAGCGGACTGGCCATGTCAGCTTCTCACTTTTTGGATTTTAGAAGGGCATGACATGCCTATATCTCTGTCTCCCCCTCCTTTTACTCCTCCTCCTCTTTTCTTTTCGCATGACTATATGTACTTGTCACTTTTCCATGTGTTAGTTATGTCTTCTGAGCAGTTTGTCAGCCTTTGGACACCGTTGAAGGTGTTTTCTATGTGTTTCTATGTGTTTTTGTTTGCCTGCCATTGGTTTTAATGGTGTTCGACGAACAGTTCGACGAACAGTTCGGCGAACACACGGGTGTTCGACGAACCGAACCGAACTTGAACACTACGGGGGTGGCTCAACACTAGTTCTCACAAAGAAGCTGAAGATAGAGTGGCAGTAGGTGCAAGTTTCTTTCGCCTGTTAGATATCAGAGGGTGAACGCCTTGCAGTGCTGGGATCCTGTGTTGAAATCCCAGCAAGGACAACATCTGCAAGCATTTTGCTCTCCCTTTGTTAGCATGTTCTCCCTGTGTTTGCGTGGGTTTCCACTTCAGTAAAAAAAGCAGCCATAGAGTGTCCAGGAACCATCCCACACACTTTTCTTAGCCAGGACTGCTTCTTGGGAGGGGTGGACGGCCCCACCAGAAAATCCATTTGTGTGCCCTGGCTTCTGCATCAGGAGAGTTTATGATAGCGCTAACTTTGCAGCTGCTATGGGGCTCTTGAGCGGGGGAGAAAGGTGAGCCCTCAGAATCAAATACTCTGGTGGGCCCAATGTTTTTCAATCTGAAACAGCTTCTCAGTGGGAGTTGTATTTCACCACAACCATATTCTTTAGGTCGTTGAAAGGACTGGCATAGAGGGAAACTGCATCTACTCCGGCTGTCACCAGGTTCCGCCCATTGTCACACACGACCATGCCTGGCTGTATGTTCAGATGTGAGAGCCACAGATCAGGCTGCTGTGTTACAGCTTTCAACAACTCTTCAGCATTGAGTGGTTTGTCACCTAAGCATATTAGCTTCAACACAGCCTGTTGCCGCTTGGCCGAGGCAGTGCAGCAGTGCTTCCAGCTTGTGACAGATGTGGACATTTTGGAGATGGAGGCTGAAGAGAAGGAGGAGGCTGAGGAGGATGAGGTGCAGGAGCTGTAGACCGTGGGGGCAAACCTGATTGACCCAGGGCCTGCAATCCTTGGCGTCGGGAGGACGTGTTCCGTCCCAAAGTCCGAGTGGGTCCTGGCTGCCACTATGTTAACCCAGTGTGCCATCAGCGAGATGTACCATCCCTGCCCACAAGCACTTGTCCACGTGTCCGTGGTTAGGTGGACTTTCCCGGTAACTGCGTTGTTGAGGGCACAGCTAATGTTTTGGGACATGTGCTTGTGTAATGCGGGGACGGCACACCGGGAGAAATAGTGGCGGCTGGAAACCCGAGTACCGAGGGACGGCCGCCACTATTAGTTTGCGTAATGCTTCCGTCTCCACGAGCCTAAAAGGCAATGTTTCTAGTGCAAGCCTGTCGCGAAATGTGGGAATTAAGTAGCGTGACCTGTGTGGCATTGGCTGCGTATTTGCGTTTGCGTTCCAAGGACTGGGATATGGACAACTGAATGCAGCGCTGGGACAAGGACGTGGACATGCTTTCTGATGCTACTACTTAAGAGTGTGCAACAAAAGGTGCAGGGCAGGAGGCATCTTCGCATGCACCATGGACAGGGAATTGGCTTGCATGGACAACAGCAGAAGAAACATTAGTGCCACCTGCAGACACTGTTGCTGGACCCTGGGGTTCGGCCCACAAAGTCAGGTGCTTTGCTGCCATGTGCCTGATCATGGTGGTCAGGCTGGTCGTTTTTCCACCCCTGCTGATGCTTGCCTGGCAGGTGGTGAAAATGGCCTTTTTGGGGTTATCGGCAGAGTCTTTAAAAAACAGCCAGACTCGGGAAGACCTAACAGTTGCACTGGCAACTTCCTTCATTTTGGTGTTACCGGGAATGGTTGCTTGCCTTTTGTCTGCGGCCACCACACTGCTTCTTCCTGCCTGTTGTGGTGCTCTGCCTCCCTCCCCTGTATGCTGATCTACTCACTCTGCATGTCCTCCTGCCAGGTTGGGTCAGTTACTATATCATCCACCACCTTGTCTTCCACTTCCGCACCCTGGTCCTCCTCCTGACTTTCAGGCAATTGTGTCTCATCATCGTCCACCTCTTGTGACACTTTCCCACCGTTGTCTTCGTGTGACAGTGGCTGGTCAAATATTTGGGCATCGCTACATGCGATCTCCTCTTGCCCCCTTCAAGTGGACCGGGCGAGAGGCCCGAATCTATAAATGGAAAAGTGAACAGCTCTTCAGAGTGTCCAAGTGTGGGATCAGTTGTCTCTGGGCACTCAGCATGGTGGGAGGAAGGAGGATCAGGGTGAGGAATATGCGGTCCAGACTCATAGCTACTGAGACTTGACCATGTGGAAGACAAGGTGGTGGTGGTGGTGGCTAAGTGACTATAAGCATTATCTGCTATCCAACCAATAACCTTTTGGCACTGCTCTATGTTCAGTAGTGGTGTTCTGCGGTCCCCTATTAATTGGGACAGGAAGGTCGAGTGAGAAGATGTGGGTGTTTGTTGTGGCACAATTTCAGCTTGCCCACGGCCTCGGCCTCTTCATGCACCATCACCATCACATCCAGTTCCCCATTCCTTGCCACGTGCCTTGCCCATTTTAAATGGAGGACAATATCTTCCGCGCTCACTACAAATGGCTGAATTTGGAGCAAACTTATATGTGATCCGTGTGATGGACAAACCACAGTTTTAAATACCTGTAGGTAACTATTTTGGACAGCAAACTGGTGTCAATAACTTCACTGACACACTGAAACAAATTTTTAATGGAGGCCAGAAATGGCAGTATTTTCTGAAAACGTTTATAAAGTAACTAGAAGGAATATAGAGCGCACAGAGGGTCTTATCCGAGATTAAAGGAATATTCATGATAGATAATTCAAATTCACTCACCTATTAGGGTTGTGTAAAACACAACCACTGTACTTAGCATTGACAGCTGCTGCAAACCCCGAAGCAATGATCCTTTGTTGGGTGAAGAGAATGGGGCATCAGACTGCGCTGCTCGCCTGTCAGAATAATGTACCAGAGGAATCCAAATCAATGTAATGATGAAATAGTCTTTATTTGTACGCGTTTCGTGGTGATCACACCACTTCCTCAGGACATTCTATACACATACAAATACAGGGTATGTTATTTATAGTGAAAGAATGCACATGGAGACGCCTCCCTTCAAAACCATCACCACACCCAGTGGGCGGGGAATCAGACTAAACCATGTATACACATGCAAAGCACACACAAAACAATCATAAAGCAAAATGGAGTATATCACTTAAAAACATTACTCATACATTTAAAAATATAAATGCAACATTTTTTTTTTAAATATATTAAAAAATATATTAAAAAAGTAACGTATTTTTTGGACTGTAAGACGCACCGGACCATAAGACGCACCTAGGTTTTAGAGGAGGAAAATAAAAAAATAAAAATTTAAGCAAAAAGTGTGGTCATGATGCACTTTTAAGGGGGAGGGGGTCTTCTGCTGGCACTGGTATAGGGGTAAAGTCCCCCAATTCTGACAATATCCCCCATCCTGGTATATATGCCACCCCCTTCCTTTTATACGTGGTTCCCATCCCCATCCTGGTATGCCTGGCATCCCTCCATCCTGGCATGCATGGCTCCCCTCATCCTTATCCTGGTATACATGGCATCCCTCATACCTATCCTGATATGCATTGCACCCCTCATCCCTGTCCTAGTATGCATGGTACCCCTCATCCCTATCCTGGTATGAATGGCACCCCTAATCCCTATCCTGGTATGCATGGCACCGCTAATCCCTATCCTGGTATGCATGGCACCCATCATCCCTGTCCTGGTATGCATGGCACCCCTCATCCCTGTCCTAGTATCCATGGCACCCCTCATCCCTGTCCGGGTATGCATGGCACCCCTTATCCCTGTCCTGGTATGCATGGCACCCCTCATCCCTATCCTGGTATGCATGGCACCCATCATCCCTATCCTGGTATGCATGGCACCCCTCATCCCTGTCCTGGTATGCATGGCACCCCTCATCCCTGTCCTGGTATGCATGGCACCCCTAATCCCTATCCTGGTATGCATGGCACCCCTAATCCCTGTCCTGGTATGCTTGGCACCCCTAATCCCTGTCCTGGTATGCATGGCACCCCTAATCCCTGTCCTGGAATGCATGGCACCCCTAATCCCTGTCCTAGTATGCATGGTCCCTCTAATCCCCATCATGCTGCATAATAAAAAAAAAACACTCCTACTCACCTCTCTTCTCTCCTCCAGTGCTGCATCCTGTCTGCCTGCACTGATCTCTCCATGTGAGCCGTGCATGACGTCACTACCATGCGCGGCTCACATGGAGAGATCAGCTGCTGGAAGTCACTGCTCCCCACGCCGGGTCTGTGTGCGCGGGGAGCAGTGACTTCACTTTCCTTCATAGTCGGCACACAGCGGAGCCGTGCTTGGTCTTCCAACAATCTTGAAGGAGTTCCCAGAGATGCTTAGCACTTGTTGGCCCTTTTGCCTTCACTCTGTGGTCCAGCTCACCCCAAACCATCTCGATTGGGTTCAGGTCTGGTGACTGTGGAGGCCAGGTCATCTGGAGTAGCACCCCATCACTCTCCTTCTTGGTCAAATAGCCCTTACACAGCCTGGAGGTGTGTTTGGGGTCATTGTCCTGTTGAAAAATAAATGATGGTCCAACTAAACGCAAACCGGATGGAATAGCATGCCGCTGCAAGATGCTGTGGTAGCCATGCTGGTATGCCTTCAATTCTGAGTAAATCCCCAACAGTGTCACCAGCAAAACACCCCCCACACCATCACATTTCCTCCTCCACGCTTCACGGTGGGAACCAGGCATATAGAGTCCATCCGTTAACCTTTTCTGCGTCGCACAAAGACACGGTGGTTGGAACCAAAGATCTCAAATTTGGACTCATCAGACCAAAGCACAAATTTCCACTGGTCTAATGTCCATTCCTTGTGTTCTTTAGCCCAAACAAGTCTCTTCTGCTTGTTGCCTGTCCTTAGCAGTGGTTTCCTAGCAGCTATTTTACCATGAGGGCCTGCTGCACAAAGTATCCTCTTAACAGTTGTTGTAGAGATGTGTCTGCTGCTAGAACTCTGTGTGGCATTGACCTGGTCTCTAATCTGAGCTGCTGTTAACCTGCGATTTCTGAGGCTGGTGACTCAGATAAACTTATCCTCAGATGCAGAGGTGACTCTTGGTCTTCCTTTCCTGGGGTGGTCCTCATGTGAGCCAGTTTCTTTGTAGCGCTTCATGGTTTTTGCAACTGCACTTGGGGATACTTTCTAAGTTTTCCCAATTTTTCGCACTGACTGACCTTCATTTCTTAAAGTAATGATGGCCATTCGTTTTTCTTTACTTAGCTGCTTTTTTCTTGCCATAATACAAATTCTAACAGTCTATTCACTAGGACTATCAGCTGTGTATCCACCAGACTTCTGCACAACACAACTGATGGTCCCAACCCCATTTATAAGGCAAGAAATCCCACTTATTAAACCTGACAGGGCACACCTGTGAAGTGAAAACCGTTTTCGGTAACTACCTCTTGAAGCTCATCAAGAGAATGCCAAGAGTGTGCAAAGCAGTCATCAAAGCAAAAGGTGGCTACTTTGAAGAACCTAGAATATAAGACATATTTTCAGTTGTTTCACACTTTTTTGTTAAGTATATAATTCCACATGTGTTAATTCATAGTTTTGATGCCTTCAGTGTGAATGTAAAATTTTCATAGTCATGAAAATACAGAAAAATCTTTAAATGAGAAGGTGTGTCCAAACTTTTGGTCTGTACTGTATGTAATCCATGTGACAGAGAAAACCGTCCTGTAGGTAACTATTTTGAACAGCAAACTGGTGTCAATAGCTTCTCTGACACACTGAAACAAATTTTTAATGGAGGCCAGAAATGGCAGTATTTTCAGCACAATTACATGTGATCCGTGTGACAAACACACCACAGTTTTAAATAGCTGGATTTTTAGTGCTGTAATATGGAAAGGATCTGGCTGTATTCTGCAGTGCCAACAAGCAAATGGCGCAGAACAACTGTGTTCTCTGGATTGCTTTGTAAGCAAATAATGAGGATTAAGATCCAAAAAAAATTATTCCTGGCCCCTGAGACCTGGGCCTATTTCTAGAAATATCTAACAGCAGCAGCAGACAAAACTAGAATGGAGCCTCTTGTGCTATATGCACTACAGTCTGCTATATACCCTTCCTGCCTGCCTATATACACTGCCTGCCTGATATCTCTGCAGATAGATTAGTCCTCAGAAAGACTGTTTGTTGAGATGTATATGTGTCTCTAATATAGTTTGGTACACCTACACTAACTAGAAACAAGCAAATCTCTCCCTACAGCAGCAGCAGCTCTCCCTACACTGTCTGATTCCGGAGTGACTGTGACGAGCATGACGGCTCCAAGTCTGATATAGACCTGATGACGCTGTGCGGCCAGCCAATCACTGTAATGCCACAACCAACATGGCTGCGGCATTACAGTGAGTGGCAGACAATCCCTGCATGTTCATTGGCTCTGTAAAGAGCGCCAAACATGCAGGGAGGGGACCTGAGCTCCCACCGAGCAACCCCATAAATACTTGGCGAGCGCTGAGCATCTCGAGCAGTGAGATGCTCGGGCGAGCACCGAGCAGTAGCTAGCTTGCTCCCTTATCACTAATGATTTCCCATTTTAAATTCAGAGGGATTAATATTTAGTTGGTCCCCTGTTTGCAAGCAAAAAAGATCCCACTCTTTTGGGAAGGCTTTGTACAATGTGCTGGAGTGTGTTTGTAGGAATTTTTGCTCATTTATCCAAAAGAATATCTGTTTGATCAGACACTGATGATGGATGAGAGGACCTGACTCGCAATCTCCATTCTAGTTCTTCACAAAGGTGTTCAATGGGGTTGAAACCAGGTCTCTGTGAGAGTCTGTCAACCTTTACCACACCAAACTCACACAACCATGGGGCAATATCCATTTTGCTACTTTTGCACACTTGGACTCCCAAGTGAGGTATTTTTACCCCACTCAATATTTCTTGCCATTTTTCTAACAATTCTGAAACTATATATTTGTTTTTCACTGTAGCTGAATTTTACAACATAGGACACCTTTTTCATAAAACAAGTAAAAATCATACAGTTCTGCAGATTTCCCAGCCAATTTATCATTGAGGGGTACTAGAAAACGTCAACTGGGACTTCGTGTTATGAAACAGTATTTTGAGTCAAAAGTAGCAAACACCTTTTTAGTGGGCGAATCATATTTCTTTTCGGATCATCAGTTTTAGAGCTCTTTTTCTTGTTTTTTGAGTATGACGTTGCAGTTTAAAACTTGACAGTGCACAAAAAAGGTAATCTTAAACATTGATTAGTCAATTTATTGAATTGCTCGTATGTCTTATTTTTTCAGTTTCAACATACATATAACATCACAAATCTCTTTGCATTTCAATAGTAATTGCTTTAATAAACAATGGCAGCAAAAACATTGTGGGAAATCTAAAAAATTTATAGGGTAGAAAAAATAACCTATTTCGGACTCTGACCGTGCATTTTTACATGGGATTCCGAGTAGTGTTGAGCGAGTATGTTCTGTTAACCCTTTCGGCGAGTATGCTCGGGCCGAGCTCCGAGTATTTACAGCTGCTCGGTGATATGTTTGAATCGCTCCCGTGTGCATGATTTGCGACTGTTTGACAGTTTTAAAACATGTGAGTAATGTCTATTTCTTACACATTCCTCACATGTAAGAAAGCTGTCAAACAGTTGCAAATCATGCACACGGGAGCGATTCAAACACATCACCGAGCAGCTGTAAATACTCGGAGCTCGGCTCGAGCATACTCGGAACAGAACATACTCGCTCAACACTAATTCCAAGTGTTAAAATGATTTTTTTTTTTTTTTTTTTAATTCTTATTTTCACCATATTCTGAGAGCTATAGCTTTTTTATGTTTTGGCCATCAAAGCTTTTTAAAGGCAATTTTTTTATGTTATAATAAGTTTTTATTTGAACCATTTTGGGTACATAACCTTTTATAATTGCTCTTTATTTAGTTATTTTAGGCACAAAATGAACAAAATCCATCAATTCAGGAATTGTTTTTATTTTTCTTTAACTGGTTCCCAACCGCCCACTGTACATAAACGTCGGCGCTTGCTGGGCTCTGTGCAGCGCGGACGTTTAAAAACGGTGGGTGGTCCCGCAGCGCTCAGGACCCCCAGGGTCCTGCTAGCGCTGCGGTACCGGTTCAGAGCGATAGCTCTGACATGTGGCATCATGGGGACCTGATTGGATCAGGTCCCCATGATGTTAACCTGTTCCTATCTTCTAGATGCCGCGATCCATAGCGATCGCGGCATTTAAAAGATAGTGACAGCCGGTGGTCGGCGATCGGGACCCCCCACATACCTTACCAGCGGTGGGGATCCCGGTGCTGTGACCTCTGACATCATCGAGACCTGATTGGCTCAGGTCTCGATGATGTCATCGTCACACCAGCCAATCAGAGAGATCACCAGGGAAGTTTGTTTTAGCAACAAACTTTCCCGGGCGATCTGCCTGATAAATAAATTGTTTCTCCTCCGATCTCAGTGAGAGAGCAGAGGAGAAACACTGTGACAAGAGCTGTCAGCCCTGCCACTGTGAAAGTGAAAAATAAAAATCAAAAAATAAAGTAAGGTTAGGGTTAGTCAGTCTGTCAGATCAGTCAGTCCTGTCAGATCAGTCAGTCCTGTCAGATCAGTCAGTCCTGTCAGTCAGTCAGTCCTGTCAGATCAGTCAGTTCTGTCAGTCAGTCAGTTCTGTCAGATCAGTCAGTCCTGTCAGTCAGTCCTGTCAGATCAGTCAGTCCTGTCAGTCAGTCAGTCCTGTCAGATCAGTCAGTCCTGTCAGTCAGTCAGTCCTGTCAGATCAGTCAGTCCTGTCAGTCAGTCAGTCCTGTCAGATCAGTCAGTCCTGTCAGTCAGTCAGTCCTGTCAGATCAGTCAGTCCTGTCAGTCAGTCAGTCCTGTCAGATCAGTCAGTCCTGTCAGATCAGTCAGTCCGGTCAGTCAGTCAGTCCTGTCAGATCAGTCAGTCCGGTCAGTCCAGTCCGGTCAGTCCAGTCCGGTCAGTCTAGTCCCGTCCCGTCCTTTCAGTCCGGTCCGTTCAGTCCGGTCCGTTCAGTCCAGTCAAAAAATATAAAAATAAAATGGCCCGTCAGACTTATACCGCAGAGGAGGTGTATGCCCTGCTATGTTCTGACACTGATGACAGTGCAATCTCAGATGGAGATATGCATTTTGAGGGCTTTAGTAGCGGCGACACTGAGAGCTCAGAAATGAGCAGTGATTCTGTTCCATCCTCAAGCCCAAGGACCAGTACAGCAATAGGGGCAAATAGCGCTACTGGAGAAACGTCTCCAAATCAGGGAACACTGCCCAGTACAAGCGCTGTCCCTGCTACTAGTGAATTGGCGCATGCCAGTGTACAAGGGGCTTTGCCACATGATCTAGCATTTCCCAGATGGGAGGCTTCGGATTCGGCTGCTCCATTCAGCCCTGATTTCAACGCCATTCCTGGTATAAATGTGGAGGTGGAAGATTTTGGACCAATTCATTTTTTTAATTAGTTTTTTTACAGACAGCTTGCTAGAGCATATTGTCGTGAAAACAAATTTATATGCATCCCAATTCATAAGCCAGAATCCCCGATGTTACTATGCTAGGGCAAATTTATGGACACCAACTAATGTCCAGGAAATAAAAAAATTTTAAGGACTTACATTTGCCATGGGGCTTGTTAAAAAACCGAGCATTCGATCCTACTGGTCCAACCACCCTGTTCAAGCCACCCCTATGTTTTCAGTCGTTCTGCCTAGGACCCGTTATGAAATGCTCATGCGGTTTTGGCATTTTAACGACAATAGTCAATGCCTGCCCAGAAATGCCCCAGAACATGACAGGTTATATAAAATTAGACCCATCATTGAAAATTTGTCAGAAAAATTCTTAAGCCTCTACACCCCAACACAAAATATTTCTATAGATGAGTCCCTTGTAAAATTCAAAGGAAGACTGCACCTCAAGCAATTTATCCCATCTAAAAGGGCAAGGTTTGGAATAAAGATCTATAAAATGTGCGAAAGTTCAACCGGATACATATCCGCTTTTCGCATATATGAGGGGAAAGATAGCAAACTAAACCCACAAGGATGCTGTACTTATCTGGGGACATCTGGAAAAATTGTTTGGGAGCTGATAAGTCCATTTTTTCAAAAAGGCTACAATCTATATGTGGACAATTATTACACCAGCATACCCCTACTTAAAAGTCTGGTTGAACACAACATCGGGGCTTGTGGGACCATCCGCAAAAACCGTCAGGGGTTTCCACAACCATTAGTCAACCAAAAGTTTCAAAAGGGGCCGTCAGGGGCTGTACGCAATGGAGAGCTGCTTGCCCTGAAATATAGGGATAAGAGGGATATTTTTGTCCTCAGCTCGATCCACACAGATGCCACAAGGGCCACTGTAGAACTAGGATCCACCACTCCAAAGCAAAAACCTGTGTCAGTCATTGACTACAACAAACACATGGGGGGTGGACCTCGCAGACCAGGTTCTACAGCCATACCAGGTATCAAGAAAGTCCTATACCTGGTATAAAAAGTTGGTTATTTATTTGTTTCAGGTGGCCACATACAATTCTTTTGTGTTGTACAAAAAAGCAGGAAATTCAGATCCTTTTCTTGATTATCAAGAAAAGGTAATTGAAAATCTTGTCTTTCAAAGTGTTATCCCCGCTCATCCATTAGAATCTGAGGATGTGAAAAGACTCACTGAGCGACATTTTATTGCACTTATTCCAGCAACGGAAACAAGAAGGATCCCCCAGAAAAGATGTTGTGTATGTACTAAGAGAGGAATGAGACGTGATACCCGCTACTATTGCCCACAATGCCCCTCATTGCCAGCCTTATGCGTCACTGACTGCTTTAAAATCTTCCAAACAGAACCACGTTTTTAAACTGTAAAAATGTATCCCAATTTGTCATTCAAACATTTGGTTCATTTAGTGAATGACACATTCGAGTAGAGCTCACTTAATTTCCAGGGGGGATTCTCCAGAATCTAAACCTTCCATTGCTTGCTTGTTTCTGGAAATCATCCATTGAGTTAAAATGGTCACTAAACCCATAGATGAATTCCCAGAGGGGTGTCATTTCCAAAATGGGGTCACTTCAGGGGGGATTCTTTAGTTCTGGTACTTAACGCCTCTGAAAAGTGCCAGAACAGCAGAATCCCCCCTACAGTGACCCCATTTTGGAAATGAAACCTCTCTGTGAATTCATCTATGGGTTTAGTGACCATTTACCTATCTACTTATTTTCCCACCACTAGATTAATTTATACAGAGGAGTAGATTGTAAAATTCGGTCACTTGTTGGGGGTTTCCTCTGTTTAGGCACCTCAGGGGCTCTCCAAATGCAACATGGCGTCCACTATCCTTTACAGTCAAATTTCCATTCCAAAAGTCAAATGGCGCTCCTTACCTTCCGAGCCATGCCGTGCGCCCAAACAGTGGCTTTGCACCACATATGGGGTATCAGTGTGCTCAGGAGAAATTGCTCAACAAATTTTGAGGTCCATTTCTTCTGGCTGCCATTGTGAAAATTAAAAATTTGAGGCTAAAGTAGCAGTTTTGTGTTAAAAATGTGTTTTTTTATTTTCACACTTCAACATTATAAAATTCTGTGAAGCCCCTGGGGGTTCAAGGTGCTCAACACACATCTAGATAAGTTCCTTGAGGGGTCTAGTTTCCAAAATTGGGTCACTTGTTGGGGGTTTCCTCTGTTTAGGCACCTCAGGGGCTCTCCAAATGCAACATGGCGTCCACTATCGATTCCAGCCAAATTTCCATTCCAAAAGTCAAATGGCGCTCCTTGCCTTCCGAGCCATGCCGTGCGCCCAAACAGTGGTTTTGCACCACATATGGGGTATCAGCGTGCTCACGAGAAATTGCTCAACACATTTTGGGGTCCATTTTTTCTGGCTGCCCTTGTGAAAATTAAAAATTTGAGGCTAAAGTAGCAGTTTTGTGTTAAAAATGTGTTTTTTTATTTTCACACTTCAACATTATAAAATTCTGTGAAGCCCCTGGGGGTTCAAGGTGCTCAACACACATCTAGATAAGTTCCTTGAGGGGTCTAGTTTCCAAAATGGGGTCACTTGTTGGGGGTTTCCTCTGTTTAGGCACCTCAGGGGCTCTCCAAATGCAACATGGCGTTCACTATCGATTCCAGTCAAGTTTCCATTCCAAAAGTCAAATGGCTCTCCTTACCTTCCAAGCCATGCCGTGTGCCCAAACAGTGGCTTTGCACCACATATGGGGTATCAGCGTGCTCAGGAGAAATTGCACAACACATTTTGGGGTCCAATTTTTCTGGCTGCCCTTGTGAAAATTAAAAATTTGAGGTTAAAGTAGCAGTTTTGTGAAAAAAAGTTAAATGTTCATTGTTTTCTTCCACATTCCAAAAATTCCTGTGAAGCACCTGAAGGGTTAATAAACTTCTTGAATGTGGTTTTGAGCACCTTGAGGGGTGCAATTTTTAGAATAGTATCACTTTTGGGTATTTTCTGTCATAAAGGCCCCTCAAAGTCACTTCAAATAAGATGTGGTCCCTAAAAAAATGTTTTTGTAAATTTTGTTGTAAAAATGAGAAATCGCTGGTCAACTTTTAACCCTTATAGTTTCCTAACAAAAAAAAATTTTGGTTCCAAAATTGTGCTGATGTGAAGTAGACATGTGGGAAATGTTATTTATTAACTATTTTGTGTGACACATCTCTCTGATTAAAGGGCATGAAAATTCAAAGTTTGAAAATTGCTAAATTTTCAAAATTTTTGCCAAATTTCCGATTTTTTCACAAATAAACGCAAGTGATATTGAAGAAATTTTACTACTATCATGAAGTACAATATGTCATGAAAAAACACTCTCAGAATTAGGGGAATCAGTTGAAGCGTTCCAGAGTAATTACCTCATAAAGTGACAGTGGTCAGAATTGAAAAAATTGGCCCGGTCACGAAGGCAAAAACAGGCTCTGGTGCGAAGTGGTTAAGTGGTTCACTGTAGTGATACAGTGATTTAAACAGGCTATTTTTTATGTTCTGCCAATGGATGCATATGCTTTTTCTGCTGGATAAGTTGATATTTTCAGTGAAGCCACTTTTTTTTCTTTGAATGCCAGCATAGAAAAAAAAAAAATTACTTTTTTGGTGTGTTATTTTATTTATTTTTGTTTGCTCTATGGCAAAAATAATGTAACAATTTTATAGGATGGGTCGTTCCGGATGCAACAAAACAAATTTTGTGTGCATGTTATTATTTTTTTTAACCAAGAGCTGCTTTTTAGTAGTGCCATAGGTTTTTTTTGCAACCTTTTTAAGCATTTTGTGTTTTTTCTTTTAACATTTTTACACGTTTTGTTGATTTTTTTTTTACATTATTACTGAGTCTCGCTATGGGGCTTGAATATTTTTCACTTTGATCACTAATAGTGATGAGCGAGTACCATAATATTCGTAATAGCTATACTCATAACGAGTACTTTGTAATAATTGCGTATTCTTTCCGAATAGCGATTACAATGTAACTCAATGGGAAATGCAAGTAATTTTCTACTAGACCCTACAAAAGGGTCTGGGGGCCTGAGGAAAAGGCTGAAATGGATAGGAAAGTGATGAAACAGAATTGTAAGAGCCTGGAGAATGTGCCTGCATGCATTTCTGAATCACATATGGTTTCTGGGAATAAGTTTGTCGCAGTATTACGCCACTTTTACAGACACACAAGAACAACTACCAAGCCTAATCTAAATTGCATATAACAGGCCAAAAATGCAATATCAAATATATCACTTGTGCAAGTTAAAGGACAAAGGATATATGGTGCCCCCCCTCCAGGATGGGTTGGAAAAGCTTCTCCAAATGGCTCAGAGATTTTGACTGTCAATATTCCACTGATTATATAGGAAGAGAAGACTTCTTGATACTGTACTACTTGGTCCAGTGTAGAATGTGCAGCATCACATTTCCAAAAATTACTCCTGGGGGCTGTGTCATAGGTGCAGGGAGATTCCATGTCAAGGACCTCCCTTGTCAAACATTATGTACGATGGAGTACTGTAGTAGTTGTGGCCCTCAATTCAAGTTTTCAGAGGGCAATCAGTCGGTAATCAACAGTCAGTGTAAATTTCTACTGAATATGTATCCCCTATCTCAGTCACAATGTGGCACAACCTGTGACAAGGTCCTCCAATGACAAATATTAGTTTGGTAGGACCACTGTACATTTCAGATTTGTCCACTACACAATGTGCATAGGGATTCTAAAAATTAGTAGTGTTGAGCGAGCATGCTCGACACTGCTCGGTACTCGCCCAAGCATCTCACTACTCGGAATGTTTGGCGAGCACCAAGCCTTTCCGGGTTACTCGGGCGGGAGCTCAGGTCTCCGCCCTGCATGTTTGGCACTCTTTACAGAGCCAATAAACATGCAGGGACTGCCAGCCAGTCACTGTAATGCCGTAGCCATGTTGGTTGTGGGCATTACAGTGATTGGCTGGCCGCACAGCATCACCTCGAGTATTTAAAACCGGGCGCCGCCATCTTGGACACAGTCGCTCCGGATCAGACAGTGTAGGGAGAGTGCTGCTGAGCTAGGGAGAGATTTACACTGCAAAATAGGTAGTGTAGGGTCTCTAAAGCCTGCAAAATCAAACAAACAGTCCTTCTGAGGACTAATATCTATCCCAGATATGAGGCAGGCAGGCTGTATAGGAGACACAGTGGTTATACCAACAAACACTGCATTACAGTCCTGTGTGCTGCTGCTGCTCAAATTGCTAAACTTAGCCCCAAGTCTCAGGGGCCAGGAAAAATCCTTTTTTTTCATCTAAATCCTCTTTTTTTTTTTTTCCTCAGTCAGACTGTACAAATACCTGTCTTATTAACCTTTTGGTATCCCCCCCCCCCCCCAGAAAAAAAAAAAATTGAGTGTGTCTGTGAGTTTTCAGACACAAATATTTCTGTTTAAAGGAGTCTGGTTTCAGCCAGATAACTAGAACTGTGGTTTTGCAGTTCCACGGTTCAAATCTCTGTATTATCCACTTTTTTGCCTTTTTTTCCATAAAAAAGCAGTTTGAGTGTCTCGCTGACTGTTCAGACACAAATATATCTATTTAAAAAAGTTTGGTATATGCCAGGAAACTAGAACTGTGGTTTTTCTCTTCCACGGTTCAATGCTGGGTGTTATCCACCTTTTTGCCTTTTTTCCATAAAAAAAAACAGTTTGGGTGTTTCAGTGACTGTTCAGACACAAATATATCTATTTAAAAAAGTCTGGTATATGCCAGGAAATTAAAACTGTGGTTTTCCTCTTCCACGGTTCAAATCTGGGTGTTATCCACCTTTTTGCATTTTTTCCATAAAAAAAAACAGTTTGAGTGTCTCGCTGACTGTTTAGACACAAATATATCTGTTTAAAAGATTCTGTTGTAGGCCAAAGAACTAGAACTGTGTTTTTCCTCTTCCACGGTTCAAATCTGGGTGTAATCCACCTTTTTGCCTTTTTTACATAAAAAAAAACAGTTTGAGTGTCTCGCTGACTGTTTAGACACAAATATATCTGTTTAAAAGATTCTGGTGTAGGCCAGAGAAATAGAACTGTGGTTTTCCTCTTCCACGGTTCAAATCTGAGAGTTATCCACCTTTTTGCCTTTTTTGAATAAAAAAAACAGTTTGAGTGTCTCGCTGACTGTTCAGACACAAATATATCTGTTTAAAAGATTCTGTTGTAGGCCAGAGAACTAGAACTGTGGTTTTTCTCTTCCACGGTTCAAATCTCCTTTTTGTTACCCTTTTGCCATTGATAGTGCGAGTGCAAGCTATTTTACTTCATTTACAATGGGCAAGGCGCGTGGCAAGGGATGTGGAACTGGACGTTCTGGTGATGGTGCGTGCAGAGGACGGGGCTGTGGCCAAGGTGAAAATGTGCCACAACCAACAGCCACATCTTCTCGCTCCCAGTTCTTGACTAAATTAGCATGGAAGCACACAACAACACCACTATTGCGAACTGATCAGTGTGAACAGGTTATTAATTGGATAGCAGATAATACTTCCTGTCACCTGGGCACCACCACCTTAGGAGCCGTGTGTCTCGACCGCATATTCCTCCTCACTTTACTGCTCCTTCCTCCCACCATGCCGAGTGTCGTCAGACAGCAACTGATCCCACAGTTCATAGAATCATAGAATCATAGAATGTAGAGTTGGAAGGGACCTCCTGGGTCATCTGGTCCAACCCCCTGCTCAAAGCAGGATTCACTAAATCATCTCAAACAGATGTCTGTCCAGCCTCTGTTTGAAGACGTCCATTGAAGGGGAACTCACCACCTCTCGTGGCAGCCTGTTCCACTCATTGATCACCCTCACTGTCAAAAAGTTTTTTCTAATATCTAATCTGTGTCTCCTCCCATTTAGTTTCAACCCATTGCTTCTAGTCTTTCCTTGTGCAAATGAGAATAAAGATGATCCTTCTACAATGTGACAGCCCTTGACATATTTGTAGACAGCTATTAAGTCTCCTCTCAGTCTTCTTTTTTGCAAGCTAAACATTCCCAAATCCTGCAACCGTTCCTCATAGGACATGGTTTGCAGACCAGTCACCATTCTGGTCGCTCTTCTCTGAACTTGCTCCAGTTTGTCTATGTCTTTTTTAAAATGTGGTGCCCAAAACTGTACACAGTATTCCAGATGAGGTCTGACCAAAGAGGAGTAAAGTCCGATAATGACTTCACGTGATCTAGACTGTATGCTTCTGTTAATACATCCCAGAATTGTATTTGCCTTTTTTGCTGCTGCATCACACTGTTGACTCATGTTCAGTCTATGATCTATTAGTATACCTAAGTCTTTTTCACATGTACTGTTGCTTAGCTCTATTCCTCCCATTCTGTATATGCTTTTTTCATTTTTATTGCCCAGATGTAGTACTTTGCATTTTTCCCTGTTAAAAACCATTCTGTTGGTTGCTGCCCACTGCTCCAGTTTATTTAGGTCTTTTTGAATCCTCTCTCTCTCTTCTCTAGTATTAGCTATCCCTCCTAGCTTTGTGTCATCAGCAAATTTAATCAGTTTACCCTCAATTCCTTCATCTAAATCATTGATAAAGATGTTGAACAATACAGGTCCCAGGACGGAGCCCTGTGGTACCCCACTTGAGACATTCATCCAGCTGGATGTGAAGCCATTTACAACCACCCTTTGAGTCCGATCACTAAGCCAGTTATGAATCCACCTAACAGTTGCCTGGTCCATTGCATACTTGGTCATTTTTTCAATAAGGATGGTGTGAGATACTTTGTCAAATGCTTTGCTGAAGTCAAGATATACTATATCTACAGCATTTCCCTGATCCACCCAGTCAGTGATTCTGTCATAGAAGGAAATTAAGTTAGTCTGACATGACTTGTTAGTTACAAACCCATGCTGACTCTGGTTAATCACTTCATTCTTATCCATGTACTTACCTACATGTTGTTTAATAATTTGTTCAAAGATCTTTCCTGGTATAGAAGTCAGACTCACCGGCCTATAGTTCCCTGGGTCCACCTTCTTCCCCTTTTTGAAGATAGGAACAACATTTGCTCTTCTCCAGTCTTCTGGGACTTCTCCTGTTCTCCAAGAATTTTCAAAGATTATGGAGAGTGGTTCTAAAATTTCTTCTACGATCTCCTTCAGTACTCTGGGGTGTAATTCATCTGGATCTGGAGACTTGAACTCATTTATGTTAGCTAAATATTCCCTCACAATCTTTCTGTTTACAGATAACTTGGATTCTTCTATTCCTTTAAAACGACAGTGAAGATCAGTTGATGATACATTTTCTTTCTGAGAGAAAACAGATGCAAAATAGGAATTAAAAAGTTCGGCCTTCTCAACATCCTCTCTTACCATTTCTCCATTTTCATCCTGTAAAAATCCTATAGCATCTTTTACTTTTCTTTTACTTTTGACATACCCCCAAAATCCTTTTTTGTTGCTTTTGACATCTCTTGCAAGCTTTAATTCATTGTCAGCTTTAGCTAACCTGATACGTGCCCTACAGGATCTGCAGACTGCATTATAATCTTCTTTAGATATGCCTCCCTCTTTCCATTTAATAAACATTTCTTTCTTTCTTTTTAGCATGTGTTTAAGTTCTGTGTTCATCCATCCTGGTTTCCTTAAATGCTTCCCATTCTTCCTACTTTTCGGGATTGTTAACGATTGTGCTTTGAGAATCTCAGTTTTAAAAATTTCCCATCCTTCCTGGACATTTTTGTCCTTAAGGACATCCAGCCATTGGATCCCTCCTATTCTCTTTCTGAGTCTCTTAAAATCTGCCTTTCTAAAATCTAACCTTGAAGTTTGAGTCTTCACATGTCTTCCTCCTCTAGTTATCGAAAATTCTATAATAGCATGATCGCTGTCTCCTAGGGTCCCAGCCACCTTTACCTCCTCAACCATTTCATCCCTGTTTATAAGGATTAGATCCAAAGTAGCAGATCCCCTTGTTTTCTCCCCTACCTTTTGGAAGATAAAGTTGTCAGCAAGAGAGGATAAGAATTTGCTTGACCTGTTAGTTTTACTTGAGAGAGATTCCCAACAAATGTCTGGATAGTTGAAATCTCCCATGACCACTACGTCATATTTTTTTGTGAACTTGGTCATTTGATACATAAAGAGTTCATCCATATCTTCAGCTTGCCCAGGTGGCCTGTAGTAAATGCCTACAATGGTGTCCTTTCCGTTGTTCTCTCCTTGTATTCTTACCCAAACAGTTTCCACAGAACTCCCAGTCTCTGAAGCTTCAATCTCTGTGCAGATATACGCTTTTCTAACATACAATGCGACACCTCCTCCTCGTTTATCAAGTCTGTTTCTTGCAAATAAGTTGTATCCTTTTAGCCTTTTATTCCAATCATGTGTATCATCCCACCAAGTTTCAGTGATTCCAATGACATCATATTTCTTTTCCTGCATTAGTAGTTCCAATTCTCCTTGTTTGTTGCCCATGCTTTGTGTATTTGTATAAAAACATTTTAGTTTGTGATTGGTTTCTCTTCCTCCCATATTTTTATTATTTAAATTGTTTTGTCTGTGTCCTTCCTTTCCACTTCCAGTAGCAGAGATCTCAATAGTATTTGTCAGCTGTATGGCTTTTTCTGGCCTTTTGCTTCCCTTCCCACATTGTTCTAGTTTAAAGCTCTCCTGATGAGTGTAGCAAGGCGACTTCCAAATACATGTTTTCCAGTCTTTGTAAGGTGCACCCCATCTCTAGCAAGTAGTCCATCGTATAGGTAATTCATTCCGTGATCCAGAAATCCAAATCCTTGTTGACGGCACCATCAACGTAGCCAGTTGTTCACCTGTAGAATCTTATTCCACCTCATTGTTCCATGGCCATCCACTGGGAGGATGGATGAGAAGACCACCTGCGCTCCCAATTCTTTCACTTTCTTGCCTAAGTCTTCAAAGTCACTGCAGATGGTTTCCAGGTCATTTCTTGCGGTGTCATTTGTCCCCACATGTATTAGCAGGAATGGGTAGTGATCTGTAGGTCTGAAGAGTCTTGATATCCTGTCAGACACATCTTTAATTTTTGCTCCTGGAAGACAGCACATTTCTCTTGAGGTTATGTCTGGTGGACACTCTGAAGAGCTGTTCACTGGCCCATTTCTATATTTGGGCCCCTCGCCTGCTCCGCTTGAAGTGGTGGAAGAGGAGATTCCATGTAGCGATGGCCAAATATTTGAACAGACATGGCCACAGGAAGGCGACGCTGGCAATTTGTCACAAGAGGTGGACGACGATGAGACACAATTGCCACGAAGTGAGGAGGAGGATCGTGGTGCAGAAGTGGAAGAGGAGGAGGTGGTGGATGATCTAGTAACTGACCGAACGCGGCAGGAGGACATGCAGAGCGAGGCCAGCAGCACACAGGGAGAAGGGGCCAGAGTACCCCAACAGGCAGGAAGAAGCAGTGTGGTTGCCACAGACAGAAGTTTTCCCCATAACACCAACACGAGGGACGTTGCCAGTACAACCATTAGGTCTTCCAGAGTCTGGAATTTTTTTAAAGACTCTGCTGATAACTAGAGATGAGCGTTGTTCTACTCGAACTGTTCGCCAATCTCAAATTCGAGCTCTTTTGGGCGGTGTTCGAGCCGTTCGGCGAACACGAACGATTTGAGAAAAATTCGGCTGCTCGAGGTTATGTTCGATAACTGTTCGTGCATCAAAATCATAACTGGATTTTTTCTCAGTAATGATGAAAATTAATGTTAATACGCAGTTTGAGTGTACAGCGGGGTGGGGGGAGGGGCAGGGGATGGATCTCTGCAGGAATAATGAAGATCTCCATTTTTTTTTCTCTTTCCTGCATTTGCAGTGGGGAGGTGCAGTCTGTCAGCCTATCAGCAGCGCACACACGAAGCGAACTGCTGTTTTTCACACAAGCAAGGGCATGTGTCATTGGCAGTGTATGTCACATGTCCTTGCCCTATAAGACCAAGCCATTTTCCCCGTCGCCACCATTTTCTCACTGCTGCAGCTGCGTGTTAGACGGCACCGCTGTTGCTGTGTGCGCTATACCTTGTTAATTTCAAGCCAATTTTCGCACAAATCTACAGATAGCTTGGGAGTAGGGAATAGTTGTGATTACAGTCCTTTTAAGGACTAGGTTACAGCATTTCCTACGACTTTTATCAGGCAGGTCTGTGCTCTTAAATAGATAGATTGTGGGAGTAAAGACTAATTGTAATTGGAGTCCTTTTCAGGACTAGGTTACATCAGTTCCTATCAGTTTTTGCCAGGCAGGTCTGTGCCAGTGCTGTGCAAGTTTTTTTCACAGCATTTGGCTGAATCTAGCAAAGCTAATCCTTTTTGGCCTATTGCAGAGTGTGTTAGTCAGTGGAGTAGCCTATCTGTGTTGCAAGATATACCACCTGTGTATAGAATACCAATTTTTTTACTGCACCTAGTAAAGTAAAATCTTTTGGAAATAGCATCATTCTATTAGTCCATCTATACTGACCTCCATCAGGTTGCAAATTGAATATAATTTTTTTCTGCATCTAACTCTGAAAAAATATTTGGGCTTCTAGCAGTGTGTGGGACTTGTTCTATTAGTCCATCTATACTGACCTCCATCAGGTTGCAAACTGAATATAATTTTTTTCTGCATCTAGCTCTGAAAAAATATTTGGCCTTCTAGCAGTGTGTGGGACTTTCTCTATTAGTCCATCTATACTGACCTCCATCAGGTTGCAAATTAAAAATAATTTTTATCTACATCTAGCTCTGAAAAAATATTTGACCTTCTAGCAGTGTGTGGGACTTTCTCTATTAGTCCATCTATACTGACCTCCATCAGGTTGCAAATTAAAAATAATTTTTATCTGCATCTACCTCTGAAAAAATATTTGGGCTTCTAGCTGTGTGTGGGACTTGTTCTATTAGTCCATCTATACTGACCTCCATCAGGTTGCAAACTGAATATAATTTTTTTCTGCATCTAGCTCTGAAAAAATATTTGGCCGTCTAGCAGTGTGTGGGACTTTCTCTATTAGTCCATCTATACTGACCTCCATCAGGTTGCAAATTAAAAATAATTTTTATCTGCATCTAGCTCTGAAAAAATATTTGGCCTTCTAGCAGTGTGTGGGACTTTCTCTATTAGTCCATCTACACTGACCTCCATCAGGTTGCAAATTTAAAATAATTTTTATCTGCATCTACCTCTGAAAAAATATTTGGGCTTCTAGCTGTGTGTGGGACTTGTTCTATTAGTCCATCTATACTGACCTCCATCAGGTTGCAAACTGAATATAATTTTTTTCTGCATCTAGCT
Organism: Phyllobates terribilis; assembly: GCF_046119375.1. NCBI lineage: Eukaryota > Metazoa > Chordata > Amphibia > Anura > Dendrobatidae > Phyllobates > Phyllobates terribilis. Next base: position 301,975,948 of record NW_027362771.1, read on the forward strand.
CTGAAAAAATATTTGGCCTTCTAGCAGTGTGTGGGACTTTCTCTATTAGTCCATCTATACTGACCTCCATCAGGTTGCAAATTAAAAATATTTTTTTTTCTGCATCTACCTCTGAAAAAATATTGGGCTTCTAGCTGTGTGTGGGACTTATTCTATTAATCCATCTATACAGACCTCCATCAGGTTGCAAACTGAATATAATTTTTTTCTGCATCTACCTCTGAAAAAATATTTGGGCTTCTAGCTGTGTGTGGGACTTGTTCTATTAGTCCATCTATACTGATCTCCATCAGGTTGCAAACTGAATATAATTTTTTTCTGCATCTAGCTCTGAAAAAATATTTGGCCTTCTAACAGTGTGTGGGACTTTCTCTATTAGTCCATCTATACTGACCTCCATCAGGTTGCAAATTAAAAATAATTTTTATCTGCATCTAGCTCTGAAAAAATATTTGGCTTTCTAGCAGGTTGTGGGACTTTCTCTATTAGCCCATCCATACTGACCTCCATCAGGTTGCAAATTAAAAATAATTTTTATCTGCATCTACCTCTGAAAAAAATATGGGCATCTAGCTGTGTGTGGGACTTGTTCTATTAGTCCATCTATACTGACCTCCATCAGGTTGCAAATTAAAAATAATTTTTATCTGCATCTACCTCTGAAAAAATATTTGGGCTTCTAGCTGTGTGTGGGACTTGTTCTATTAGTCCATCTATACTGACCTCCATCAGGTTGCAAATCGAATATAATTTTTTTCTGCATCTAACCCAGCCAATCGTTTTGGCCTAATACCACAGTTTGGCCACTCAGCTCTGCTCGGTTCCCATCCATTGTTTTTTTGTGCAAACAACTCCAGAGTTGTGAATTAGTTAACCACCAAAATGAGTGGAAAAAGGCCTGCTGCTGGTGGAAAGGGGAATAGGCGTGTTGGGAAGGGGAAAAAAGGTTGTGTCCGTGGGGTAGGTGTTAAAGCAACAGTAACATCTGCAGAAGAAAGACCATATTCCTGCCAAGCTAAAATGTCTACTTCTTTTAGCGGACAATGTGATAAGATCCCTTTCTTACGGCCACGCCAATCGCTACAAATTCCAGATGAGGTACAAAAACAGCAGGTGCTTCACGGATATCAAGCGCTCCTTTAAGTGGGCTCTCCTCCACATCAACTTCAACATCACAAATACTCCAGTCCTCAAAGGTGTCACCCCAATCGCACTTGCTTCCTCACAGCTCCCAAATCTCCAGCTGCCCGTCTGAGTATGAGGTAGAACAGATGGTTGAGTCTGCAGAGCTGTTTACTCATACTATAGCCTGGGAATCAGAGGTCGACTCCAGCGCTTCTGTGAATCCAGACGAGGAAATGATCTGCACTGATGCCCAGAATCTTTATGAGTCGGATCCAGGACCAGACGCAGAGAGTTCTGACCATAATGTAGACCCTCATTCCCAAACTGTAACTCCTGTTGGTGGAGACAATGAGGAAGACGATGATGAGACTCAAATACCTGATTGAAGCGACAACTTTAGTTTTTTGTCAGGGCAGGAACAGGTTGGCTCTGAGGATGACCGGTGTGAAAACGCACAGGGTGATGATGATGAGGTTGGAGATCCCACTTACTGTCAACCCACAGTCAGCCAAGAGATGAGGTCAGCAGAGGAGGTGGAGGAAGATGCTAGTGATGACGAGGTCAGGTTGCGCCTTCCTGGACAGAGATGTAGTACTGGAAGCACGTCAACAACTGCATCCTCAAACACAACTCTGCCTCTCACCACAAGTCGTGGTGGCTCTTCAGGTCGCATGGGTGCTAAGCTTTGCATAGCCTGGGCATTTTTTCAGTTCGATAAAGATGACTCAACGCGTGTTATCTGTAACATTTGTCAGCAAAAGCTAAGTATAGGCCAAAAACTACATAGTTTGAGTACTTCATGCATGAACCGGCACATGGACATGAAGCATAAGTTGCAATGGGAAGCTCAGTGTGCTACAATGCGGCCTAGCCGTCCGGGCCAACCACCGTCTGCCATATCTTGTGCATCCGCGGCCTCTTCATCCTCTGTGACTGGGGGGACAGCAGTCACACCTGTTTTGGGGCGCAGACCTGCCACCTCTTTACCCGCAACAGCCAGCGTGATTGGCAGGTCATCATTTTCTTTGGAGGTGGTAACACCAGCTGGTGTTGAGCACTGTCCGACATCGATAGCACCACCTTTGGATCAAGGCAACCTAACATGTCCACCTGCATCTTCCTCACAGATCGGCAGTTTGCCGGGAACACCCTTATCAACCCCGTCTAAGCACAATAGCCAGCCCTCGGTCCCTCAGATGTGGACAAGTAAAAGACCATTTCCTCCTAGCCATGAGAAAGCTAAGAGGTTGAATTTCACCATCTGCAAGCTCTTGGCTACAGAAATGCTGCCTTTCCGCCTTGTGGACACAGAGGATTTTCGAGACCTTATGTCCGTCGCAGTGCCCCACTACCAGATGCCCAGTCGGCACTACTTCTCAAAGAAAGGTGTGCCTGCGCTCCACCAGCATGTCGCACACAAGATCACCGCTTCTTTGAGAAACTCTGTGTGTGACAGGGTGCACTTCACCACAGACACTTGGACGAGTAGGCATGGACAGGGGCATTACATGTCGCTGACTGGGCACTGGGTAACTATGGTGACAGCAGGACAAGGGGCTGCTGTCCAAGTCTTGCCGTCCCCACGAGTTGTGCGTCAATCCTCTTTATGTCAAAGTTCCTTCACTGCTTCTGCCTCCTCAACCTCCTCTCGGTCTTCCACCTGCACCCAAAGCCTGTCTGGTCATGCCACAAGCTTTCTAACTGCGCAGAAGGGATCCTGCACACCTCCTTACTATGCTGGCAGTAGGGCTCAACGTCATCAGGCGGTTTTTACTTTGAAATGTCTGGGAAATGTGAGTCACACAGCTGAGGAGTTGTGGTCAGCTCTGGAGAACCAATTTCATGAATGGTTGTCTCCACTGGACCTGAAACCAGGGAAGGCCATGTGCGACAATGCTGCAAACCTGGGTGCGGCCCTTCGCCGGGGCAATGTCACACACGTGCCTTGTATGGCTCACGTGTTGAACCTGGTTGTCCAGCAATTTTTAGCCCACTATCCCAGACTAGATGGCCTTCTGCAGAGGGCACGGTCGCTGTGTGCTCACTTCCGCCGTTCGCATCCCGCAGCTCAGCGACTTACATCTCTACAGAAGTCGTTGGGCCTGCCACTTCACCGGCTAAAATGCGATGTGCCTACCCGGTAGAATTCAACTCTGCACATGTTGCAGCGACTGTGGCAGCACCGACAAGCCCTGGTGCAATACGTTCTGACGTATAGCCTGGGCCAACGAGATCCAGAGGTGGGGCAAATCACGCTGGAGCAGTGGTCTCAGATCAGGGACCTATGCACCCTTCTGCACAGTTTTGAAATGGTGACGAAGATGTTTATTGCTGACGATGCCATTATCAGCATGACTATTCCGGTGATTTACATGCTGGAGCACATGTTAAACAGAATTCGGAGTCAGGTGGTGGCACAAGAGGAGGTGGAGGAAGTAGAGGAGGAGGAGTTGTATGCGGAAGGGCTAACATCTGCAAGGTCCAGATGGTCGGCAGCCCCAAGGCGGCAGGCATGTGAGGGTGGGGGAGATGGTTTTACCAGGGCGCATGGTAGCAGCCAAACTAGTGAGGAAGGTGCAGGAGCCCAGGAAGAAGTGGAGGACGAACTGATGGAAGACTCATCAGATGAGGGAGACCTTGATCACATTTCTGTTGTGCGAGGTTGGGGGGAGAGGACAGAGGAAGGAAGCATGATTGTTACCTCGCCACCAACACAACAGGGACTTGGTGCTCCTGGATGCGCAACACACATGAGTGCCTTCTTGCTGCACTACCTGCAACATGACCCTCAAATTGTGAGAATTAGAAATAATCCTGACTACTGGGTTGCCACACTGTTAGATCCCCGGTACAAAAGTAAATTTGCCGAAATTATTCCTGCCATAGAAAGGGATGCACGCATGCAGGAGTATCAGCAGAGACTGTTGCAGAATCTTACATGTGCTTTTCCACAAAACACCAGTGGTGCACGTAGTGAATCTCACAGTTCCAACTTGCCAACCGTGGGACCGTCAAGTGTTCAGCACTCAAACCGTAACAGAACCACAGTATCTGCTGGTAACGTCAATTTTGCGGAATCATTTCACCACTTTTTTAGCCCATCCTTTGCAAGGCCACAGGAGACAAGAAGTCTGACACATAGTCAACGCCTAGAGACGATGGTACAGGAGTATCTCCAAGTAAACATTGAAGCCATGACTGTGTCACTGGACCCTTGCTCTTTTTGGGCTTCCAATCTGGAAAAATGGCCGGAGCTAGCCACTTACGCCTTGGAGATCTTGTCATGCCCCGCAGCCAGCGTTCTGTCTGAACGTGTGTTCAGCGCTGCTGGTGGTGTGCTGACAGATAAGCGCACGCGGCTCTCCACTGATAATGTAGACAGACTCACGTTCATAAAGATGAACAAATCATGGATCCGAAACGACTTTTCTACCCCTGTGTCATTCTGGGGAGAGTAAAAGCTTGATGATTGGTTAAAATCACCCTACCAACCGTTTTAAGCTTTCAAATGACTAATCATGTTTATCTGTATCTTGGCTGGAAAATAATTTGGGCTTTGTAGCAGTGTGCAGCACTGATTCTATTAGGCCATCTATAATAAGCTCCACCAGATTTAAAATTACTAATCATGTTTATCTGTATCTTGGCTGGAAAATAATTTGGGCTTTGTAGCAGTGTGCAGCACTGATCCTATTAGGCCATCTATACTAAGCTCCACCAGATTTAAAATTAATAATAATTTTTAGCTGCATCTAGCCCGGAAAATAATTTTGGGGCTCCGAGATGCGCAAGACACATAAGTGCCTTCTTGCTGCACTACCTGCAACATGACCCTCATATTGTCAGAATTCGAAGTAATCATGACTACTGGGTTGCCACACTCTTAGATCCCCCAAACTTTTCGATCAACCTTTTCATTTTAATAAAGACCAAAAAAATTGTCATTTTTGAAATTATAAGCATTAGTAGGTTATTAGAAACTGAAATCAAACAGTTTTCAACTCAAAACTTTATTCTAGGTGATGTTACATTTTCACATAGTACCCCTTGTTCGAAAGGAGCTTCTGAACTCTCTCGTCCATTGAATTTGTCAGGTTTTGGATGGTTTCTGCTTCAATTGTTTTGCATGAGGACAGAATACCCTCCCAGAGCTGTTGCTTAGATGTGAACTGCCTCCCGCCATCATAGACACGCCTTTTGATGATGCTCCAGAGGTTCTGAATGGGGTAGAGGTCAGGGGAGAATGGGGGTCACACCATAAGTTTGTCCCCTTTTATGCCCATATCAGCCAGAGATGCAGATGTTTTATGTGCAGCATGAGATGGTGCATTATCATGCAAAACAATGATCTTGCTGTGAAATACACGGTTCTTCTTCTTGAACCATGGCAGGAAGTGCTGTTTGAGAAAATCCACATACATTATGGAGTTCATCTTTAGCGCCGTCAGGGATCCTAAAGGGGCCGACAATCTCTCTCCCCATGATTCCAGCCCAAAACATTACTCCACCTCCTCCTTGTTGGCGCTGTAGCCGTGTTTGCGTGGGGTGTCCATCAACCAGCCATCCTCCACTCCATCCATCTGGACCATCGAGCGCTGCACGGCACTCATCCGTGAACAAAACAGTTTTGAAATCAGTCTTCATGTAATGTTTAGCCCACTGGAGCTGTTTCTGCTTGTGTGAAGTGGATAGAGGAGGTCGACAGGATGGCGTATGCACAGCTGCAAACCTCTGAAGGACCCTGCATCATGTTGTTCGGGGGACGTTGGAGGCACCAGCAGCTTCAAAAACTTGTCTGCTGCTATGACAAGGCTTTTTTGCCGCTGCTCTTTTAACCTGACGTAATTGCCTGTAGGAAAGAGTCCTCAATTCGCCCTTATCAGCACGCACACGTGTGTACTGTGAATCAGCTACATACTTCTTGATTGCCAAGACACTTCATCCTGATCATCGCACAATGTTGATTGTAGTCATGCCTTGTCCTAAACACTCCACAATTTGTTGCTTCTCAGCAGCTGACACATCCTTTTTCTTTCCCATTTTGGCAGAAAATGTAGGCTGCTTAATAATGTGAGACAGCCTTCTTAAGTAGTCTTGCCTTTCATTGGACACACCTGCCAAACTAATTAGCACAGGTGTCTGCAATTGCTTACAGTGATATAAAGAGCCCTGACACACATCACCATCGATGAGTTTAACTGACAAACAAACAAATTCTTCCCTTATCACTTCTAAACACTTTTTGCATAATAATTTGGAACACAGTGTACATGTGCTTTTCCACAAAACCCCAGTGGTTCACGTAGTGAATCTTACAGTTCTAACTTGCCAACCGTGATCTGTATGGAGTTGTTCAATAAAGGGCCCAAAATTAAGATAACATAGATGGGAGAGGTCTCTATGAATAGGAATTCCTAAGTATTTGATACCCTGTGAGGGCCAGGCAAAGGGAATGTTGGACTGGATGGAATCCTATATGGATTTGGGGAGGGAGACATCGAGGGCCTCAGACTTCGCTGCATTGATTTTAAAATTTGACCATGTAACAAAGTGATCTATTTCAGCCATAACAGCATGGATGGATATATGTGATTGAGTGATATATACTAGGACATCATCAGCAAATAGAGAGCATTTGTACTCGGTGCCTCCCACCTCAATCCACCTAATATTGGGGTTATGGCGAATTGATGAGAGCAGGTGCTCCGTCACTAGGATGTATAAGAGAGGGGACAGAGGACATCCCTGCCTTGTCCCATTGGTGATTGTGAAAGGTGATGAAAATGTTCTGATGCACCCCCTGGGCCTTGGGACACCCGGAGCCGGACCCTTTTTGGTGGATGCTGGTGGTTGTAGTCTTCGTGGCGGCGACCCGGTTCCGTGGCTCAGGGTGGTCAAACCAGTGGCGGAACTATTTATGTGGTTTTGATGTTTAAATGTCCGAGTACGGCACCGGTGGATTGCGGTCAGAGTGAACCGCCGCTGCAAGGCAGACCGCTGAGGCTGGTGTTGTGGGTGCAGCAGAGCGTAGTATAACTCCCCACGGGAGGAGTATAGCCTCAGGGCAGTGTATGCGGAGGATGGGGTTGATGGTGCAGGGCAGCAGCAGTAACGACACGGAGTCAGTGATGCAGTCCAGGGCCTTTACTCACAGTTCTTATTATCCAGACCACGTCTGCAGGTAACGGGAATAATGGGAATAATGTTTTTAATATGCTGTACTGCATGGCTCTTGTAAGGGGCATTGCAAGTACCTCCCTCCTAATTCTTGGCAGCTTTTGCTTGGAAGGCATAGGCAAAGACCATGGGAGACCTACTCCCCAGTAATGGGAATAATGTTTTTAATATGCTGTACTGCATGGCTCTTGTAAGGGGCATTGCAAGGTCCTCTGTCCTAATATTTGGCAGCTTTTGCTTGGAAGGCATAGGCAAAGACTATGGGAGACCCACTCCCCAATAATGGGAATAATGTTGTTAATATGCTGTACTGGATGGCTCATGTAAGGGGTATTGCAAGTTCCTCCATCCTAATTCTTGGCAGCTTTTGCTTGGAAGGCATAGGCAAAGACTATGGGAGACCCACTCCCCAATAATGGGAATGTTTTTAATATGCTACACTGCATGGCTCTTGTAAGGGGCATTGCAAGTTCCTCCGTCCTAATTTTTGGCAGCTTTTGCTTGGAAGGCATAGGTAAAGACTATGGGAGACGCACTCCCCAATAATGGGAATAATGTTTTTAATATGCTGTACTGGATGGCTCTTGTAAGGGGCATTGCAAGTTCCTCCGTCCTAATTTTTGGCAGCTTTTGCTTGGAAGGCATAGGCAAAGACTATGGGAGACGCACTCCCCAATAATGGGAATAATGTTTTTAGCATGCTGTACTGCATGGCTCTTTTAAGGGGCATTAAAATCGTCTTGTTAAGCTACTGTGACCTCCACGTCTCTTCCAAGGGTCATTGATATTGTCTGTTTATTCCACTGCGACCTCCACCACTCTTCCAAGGGGCATTAAAACTGTCTTGTTAAGTTACTGTGACCTCCACGTCTCTTCCACGAGGCATTGATATTGTCTTTTTATTCCACTATAACCTCCACCACTCTTCCAAGGGGCATTGATATTGTCTTTTTATTCCACTATAACCTCCACCACTCCTCCAAGGGGCATTAAAACCGTTTTTTTAAGCTAATGTGACCTCCACATCTCTTCCACGGGGCATTGATATTGTCTTTTTATTCCACTGTAACCTCCACCACTCTTCCAAGGGGCATTAAATCAGTCTTGTGAAGCTACTGTGACCTCCACGTCTCTTCCAAGGGGCATTAAAACCGTCTTGTTAAACCACTCTGAACTCCACAGCTCTTCCAAGGGGCATTGAAATGTTGTTTTTAATTTCCTTTAACCTTCATGACTCTTCCAACGGGCATTGCGTTTCCTCCTAATTTTAGTCAGCTTTTGCTTTTCAATGCATAGGCGAACACAAAAGGAGATCCACTCCCCAATAATGGGTAGAAGGTTTTTAGTACGCTGTTATCCACGTCTGTTTCAAGGGGCATTGCAGTTCCTCATAATTTTTGGAAAGCTTTCCTTTCACTGCTTAGGCCAACAGTGTACAGAAGACCCAGTTGCTATAAATGGAAAAAACAGTTTTGGCTAAGGCCCCCTGACCTCCATGTCATTTCCAAGGGGCATTGGAGTGCCTCGAAATTTTGTAGGCATTGCACTCACTGTATGCCCTATAACTTTGCAGCCGAACCGCTCCTTTTGGTACAGAAACATATCCTACAAGACATGTGTGGTTGACTGGCCTGATATTGATGTGAATAGTCCCTGTTCCTCCTGCTCTTTCTCCTTTGCCACCACCTCATCCATCATTCATCACCTGAAGCTTTGTTTTAACGGGAGTCATAGAACTGGGATAGTAGCAGGAAAACATCCAGCAATCCTCGGAGGAGGTAGGATATGCTCCAAAACGCTGACCACCTCAGGCCTAGCCACTACTACATACATGCGCTTGCATTCCAAGGAACAGAAAGCTAAGGAGACGGATGGCCTCATGATGATGAATAATTTACTCGTTGTGTAGGAGGCCGACCACTGCTGCTGTCTACCTTCTGAACTTTGTGTTGAAGCCTAATTGACCCAGTGCCTGCAATCCTCTATGTCTGGTCGTTGTGTTGCATCCCAGTGTCCAACTGTGACCCGGCTTCCACAAAATTAACCCAGTGTGAAGGCGTCAGTGAGATGGACCATCCCTGGCCACATTCACTTTTCCACGTGTTTGTGGTTAGGCTGTCCTTCCCACTAAATGCACTGGGGAGGACACAGGTAATGTTTTGGTATGCGCACTCTTATATAAGGCGCACCGGGACAAAAAGGGGCGGCTGGGGACCGTTTATGGACATCGGTCCGCCCCCAGATGGCTGGGGACCGTGTGTGGGCACCCGGCCGCGGGGTGGCTGGGGACCGAGTATGGACATCCATCTCCCCCTGGCGGCTGGGGACCAAGCGTGGACACCTGGCCACTGGGCAGCTGGGAACTGAGTTTGGATACCAGGCCGCTGACGCAGCCATGACGTGGTGGCCAGATTCCTCCTCCACATGCCTAAAAGGCCCAATTTCGAGTGCAAGCAAGCAGTATGGTATTGCAGCCTGGGGGTGGGTGGGTGGCAGGCTGCATACTTGCGCTTGGATTGCAAAGAATGGGGGAGGTACAATTGAACACTGCCCTGGGACAAGGACTTGAACGGGGATAGTTGCAAGTCTGTAACGACAGGTGCAGGGCGTGAGGCATCTTCGTATGTGCCACGAATAGTGGGTTGGTGTGCACACACTACAGCGGAATAGGCTGTCCTTCCCACTAAATGCACTGGGGAGGGCACAGGTATTCTTTTGGTATTTGCGCTTGTGTATAAGGTGCACTGGGACAAATAGGGGCAGCTGGGGACAGAGTATGGACACCCGGCCGCCCCCTAGTGGCTGGGGACCGAGTGTGGACACCCGGCCGCCGGGCGGCTGGGGACTGAGTATGGATACCAGGCCGTCGACGCAGCCATGACATGGTGGCCGGCGTCTGCCTCTGCAAGCCTAAAAGGCCTCATTTCAAGTGCAAGCAAGCTAGCAGTATGGTATTGCAGCCTGGGGGTGGGTGGGTGGCAGGCTGCACACTTCCGCTTGCATCCCAAGAAAACAAAGCAGATGCTAACTTCTATCATCATCATCATGCTTCTCACCTTGGCACTCTCAACTCCCCTGATGGAGAAGCCAGGGCCCACCAGAGGAGTCTAGTTGTCTGGTGGGCTCATCCAATGCTGCCCTAAAGCAGGCCAGGCTAAGAAAAGTGTGGGGAAGGTTACCAGGACAAATAGTGGTGGCTGGGGACTGAGTATGGAGACCTTGCTGCTGAAGCAGCCATGAGGTAGTGGCCAGCTTCGGCCTCCTCCAAACTAAAAGGCCCCATTTCAAGTGCAAGCTAGCAGTATAGTATTGCAGCCTGCGGGTGGGTGGGTGGTTGGCTGCATATTTGCACTTGCATAGCAAGGAATGGGGGAGGTACAATTTAACACTGCCCTGGGACAAGGACTTGCACGGGGATAGTTGCAAGTCTGCATCTTCTGATTCGGCAAGGATCACTTCTGATGGGCACACTTTTAGGCAGTGACCTGGGTGTCAGAGATGCTTCCAGGGGTCTTCCCCATGCTGTTCCCATGCCTTTTCAGCACTGTATGCATGTGTCACACAGCACATGGCCAGATAAGGTTGTAAAATGTTAAAATGACATTTCCCGGTGAATGCATTTGTCACGGTTGAAAGCAATACAAAAGTGCAAAAACGCATAAAAAATGCTACTTGTTAACATAGCCCAAGGTGTGGAGGAGTATTTTTGTTTTTGGCTATTTATTTTGCCTTATACAGAAGTCTTTACCCTGGAAAGGATGTTCCTTAACATATTTCACAGGAAAACAGTTTCAGTTTCATTTTTGAACGTTATATTGTGAGCCCGTAAAAGTGTCTTAATACCTCTGACCACGTTGTCGTCAGCAGTGACCTGGGGGTCAGAAATGCTTCCTGGGGCGATCCCCATGCTATCCCCATGTTATTTGAGCACTGTCACTATCGTTTTGGGCACTTTTTAGGCTTTATACAGACTGCCGAGGGTGCCGCCGCAAAAATGCTCTGGTCTCCCATAGACTAACATTGGGCTCGTTGCTCGGGTCGAGCACCCGAGTATCATGGTGAGCTCGGCCCGAGCTTCGAGTACCCAAGCATTTTAGTACTCGCTCAGCCCTAAAATTAGCTGAGGCATGGTTGAAGCAGGAAGCCATCATCACAAGGGCCTCCAATCACACATAGTAATTAGGCTGGAGTAGGAATACTGTCCTGGACTGGTTTGTCCACTGCACAATGTGCATAGGTTTTCTAAAAATTAGCCCTCTGGGCTGAGTCATGTTTGAAGCAGGAAGCCGTCATCACAAGGGCCTCCAATCATAAATAGTAGTTAGTTGGAGTAGGAATACTGTCCTGGTTTGTCCACTGCACAATGTGCATAGGATTTCTAAAAATTAGCCCTCTGGGTTGAGTCATGGTTGACGAAGGAAGGAAACGTTTTTTTATGGGAAGGGGATGATGTTAACAGCAGTAACATGAATCTGTATTTTTGGTGAATTTAGGTTGGCTTGCTGTCATCTGTAGGGATAACAAACTGTGGAGATATCCAGTCTGTGTTGAATTTAATTAGAGTAAGTCTGTCTGCATTTTCTGTGGTGACGCTTGTGCGCCTATCAGTGATGATTGCCCCAGCAGAACTGAAAACACGCTCTGACACCACACTAGCAGCCAGGCAGGGCTAAGTGTTCAGCTTAGACACCCAATAATTAAAGGGAACTGAAGCGTGAGAAAGGACGCACATATGGTTACTTAAGTACCCCTTGACCATGTTCTGCAACTTATCCCTCCTTGACTTTGTTATAGGCACAGATAGCCCTTGCTGTTGTGTTGGTTTGTGTTGGTTTAGGCTATGTGCCCACGATGCAGAAATGCTGCATATTTTTTCCACTTCTCCCTGGCAGGAAAAACGCATGCGGATTTTACATGCGTTTTTCCTGCCAGGTAGAAGCGTTTGTCAAGCGTTTTTCTGCATGCGGGTTATCAAGCGCTTTTCCAAGCGATTTTAGCATCACTTGGAAAAGTGCTTGACAAATTGTTCACACTATATAAATCCATGCAACCAGCATGGATTTATAGTAGTGTGACCAAGTTAGTTAAAAAAAAAAAGAATAAGAATGGTAAAAACTAAAAAAAAAAGATTATACTTACCTTCCGATGTCCTCCCGGTGTTTTCTCTGCTGCGTCCGGTGTCCTGGGCGGCTCGCGGTGGTGTGAAGGACCTGCGGTGACGTCATTGAGTCATGTGACAGGTCAAATGACTCAATGATGTCATGGCAGGTCCTTCACAACACCGCGAGCCATACAGCAGACCAGACGGAGCAGAGAAAACACCGGGAGGACATCGGAAGGTAAGTATAATCTTTATTTTTTATTTTAAATTCTTTATTTTACGGGTTCTATGGTCTCCTCTCCTCCAGACCTGGGTACCATCCGCACATTGAACCGTGTGATATCCGCTTGTGCAGATGCAGTGATGCGGATGTCACGCGGTCCAATGCAAGTCAATGGCAGCGACTACGCTACGTGTCCGCAAAATTAATGGACATGCTGCGTATTTTTCCACAATGATAATCCACAGCGGAAATTTCCGCAGCATGTGCACAGCACATGCGGATTGTCATTGGGGACCATGGGGCATGCATTACCAAGCATTTTTTAAGCATCTTCGCTGCGGGAATTCCACGTCAAAAACGCTTGAAAAACGCTTAGTGGGCACGCAGCCTTATTGAAAATTGCCCAATTTGTGCACATTCCCCCCCCCCCACCTCTGTTGGAGCTCGTGTTCGTGTCCCTCCCCATTATCCCTTGGTGTTGAAAAGAGACGGTACCTCTGCCACCAGCATTGTCTGAGGGTGATGTTTTCAGCAACTGATCTACAACGGTCCTCTTGAACGATTTCATTGTAAAACTCTTTGGTGACTCCAAAAGGAGAGAAGGAAATTTCTCCTTATACCGTGGATCGAGAAAGTTGGCCAACCAGAATAGGTTGTTGGATAAAATGTGTATCACGCGAGGGTCTTGTCATAGACAAATACACATGAACTGTGCCATGTGGGCCAAGCTGCAAAAAGGCAAATGTTCTGTGTCCGCAACAATAGAAACATTACCCATCCTCTCCTTATGCTGACTGGCCTCCTCCTCCTCCTCCATCTCCTCCTCCCCAGCCCATTCAGGCTGGACAGACATGAAGTTTGGGTTGGGTGTCTCCTCTGTACCATTACGAGTCCCCTCGGTAGCGCAGAAAAACAAGTCCTCTCCCTCCTCATCCTCCTCATCTTCCTCCTCATCACCCAATGTTGCCTGAGAATATTGGCTAGACTGGGTAGTATCACCCATTGGGAAATCTGGCTCCATACCAACATGCTGGGCACTCAAAGCTTCCTCTTTGAGATTCTGCAGTGATTGCTTCAAGAGACACAGCAGCGGGATGGTTACGCTAAGAGCCTGATCACCGCTCATGAGGTTGGTGCAGTGCTCAAAGTTCTCAGGAATCTCACAAATGTCAGCGATCCACACCCACTCGACGGTTATTATGTGTGGTGGCTGACTTTCAGTCTGACAGGCATGCTGAAGCTGGTATTCAGCTACTGCCCTCTGCTGTTCACTAATCCTCGCCAACATATGATAGGTGGAGTTCCACCATGTGGACTGGTCGCAAATGAGTCGGTGACTTGGCAAATTCAAGCACTTTTTCAGTGCTGTAAGAGCGGCAAAAGCAGTAGTGGGATGGCAGAAATGGGCGCTGATACGACGCACCTTCTCAAGTAGGTACGGCAAGTCTCGGTAAGTTTTAAGAAATTTCTGAGCAACTAGGTTCAGCATGTGAGCCATGCATGGCACGTGTACCAGCTTGCCGGCCTTTAAAGCCGCCACCAGATTACGCCCATTATCGCAGACGACCAGACTGGGTTGGAGGTGCAGCGGGTAGAGCCACTGATCGGTCTGTTGTTTTAAAGCTTGCCGCAGCTCTGCTGCAGTGTGTGCTTTCTGACCTAAACAGATCAGCTTCAGCAGAGCGTGTTGTCGCTTTGCCTATGCGCTGCTGCACAGGTCCCAGCTTAACAGTGATGGAGAGGGTAATTCAGCAGAGGATGAGGAGCAGGAGGAGGGGAGAGAGGAAGTGGAATATGAAGAGGCGGAAACCCTGACAGAAGTTGGGCCCGCTATTCTTGGCGTGGGTAGGATGTGTGTTGTTCCCATTTGCGCCTTTGTCCCACCCTCCACCAGGTTCACCCAGTGTGCCGTGACAGAAATGTATCGTCCCTGTCCACAACAACTTGTCCAGATGTCTGTTGTTAGGTGGGCCTTCCCGGTTACGGCATTGATGAGAGCACGGTTTAGATGGTTTAACACGTGCTTGTGTAACGCAGGGATGGCACACTGTATTGTGGGGCAGCCACAGCCAAGAGATCACGGAAAGACTGTGTTCCCACAAGCCTAAACGGCAACATCTATACAGCTAGCAATTTGGCAATCTGCGAGTTTAGTATTTGTGCCTGTGGGTGCGTGGCTGGGTATTTACGCTTTCTTTCCAAGCTCTCAGGCAAACAATTGGATGTTTTGCTGGGACAAGGAAGTGGATGTGGTTGATGTTTGTTGTGCTTGAGCAACCGCAGCTGGTGGGCAGAAGGTATGAGCGCTTGCTTCCTGAACAGCAGATTCTGAAGGACATAACCCAGTTGACACAGCATTGGTTTGACCCGCAGACGCAGATTTGGTACCCTGTGTTTCGCCCACCTTCTGGGGTGCTTGGCTGCCATGTGGTTTTGCATACTGGTGGTGCTTAGGTTGCCTTTGCCCTGGCCTCTGCTCAACTTGGTATGGCAGATGCTACAGACTACAATGTTTTTCTCTGAAGGACTTTCAGAAAAAAAATTCCACACAGCAGCTGAATGCCCCTTTTCCTGACTTGGCGCACAGCGGGGTGCTTTTGGGAACAGTTGACCCAGTACTCACTCTGGGCAAACCAGGACCCCTTGGTGCCTGTGTTGGTGCTACATATCCATCTTCCTCTGTGTTGCTGTCATGACTATGCATGCCAACGGTCCAGTCACACCTATCAGGTTGTCTGAAGTCCTTCTCACCTATGACCTTCATCCCTGTATCCACCTAGTGCAACGGCTGCATGTACCTGAAAGCCCGAATCTCTGAGAGTCTCTGCAGCCCTCTATCTCCCTCTATGAACCCATTTTCTGCAATATTCACGGCTTGTTCTACAGACTCCGGCATGTGTCCATCACCTCTAGTTGCAGTTGTGACTTCTTCAAAGGACCCCTGGAAGCTGCATGCGTGTACCTGAAGTGCTTCATTTGTACTACCATTTTCTCTAAGACAGGTAAGAATCACTCTTTTTGTATTTTATGAGTGGTTTGAAGTGCATCTCTTTTCTTTTAACCATTTCATTATTACTTGCAAAAGGGCATACGGGGCTTTGAGATTGCGGCTCTTTGCCTATCTGATCTTACTATAGCAGCAGCGCTACTGCAGTTTTTTACATTTTAACCACTATTTTGGGGTGTCAGCCTGCCTTCTGTCTGTATTA
This sequence comes from Phyllobates terribilis, assembly GCF_046119375.1. Classification (NCBI taxonomy): domain Eukaryota; kingdom Metazoa; phylum Chordata; class Amphibia; order Anura; family Dendrobatidae; genus Phyllobates; species Phyllobates terribilis. The sequence continues at coordinate 301,991,783 of NW_027362771.1, forward strand.
GTCTACGTAAAAAATCTTTGATTGCCCATCCCCCAATCCTGGTATGTATGGTACCAAATCCCTCATCCTGGTATGCATGGCTATCTCATCCCCAATCCTGGTATGTATGGCCCCCTCATCCCTATCCTGGTATTCATGGCACTCCTCATCCCCCAATCCTGGTATGCATGGTACCCCTCATCCCCCAATCCAATCCTGGTATTCTTGGTACCCCTCATCCCCCAATCCTGATATGCATGGTCCCCTCATCCCCAATCCTGGTATGCATGGAACCCTTATCCCCCAATCCTGGTATGTATGGTACCCCTCATCCCCAAATCCTGGTATACATGGCCCCCTCATCCCCTAACCTGGTATGTATGGTACCCCTCATCCCCCAATCCTGGTATGTATGGTACCCCTCATCCCCAATCCTGGTATGTGTGGTCCCCTCACCCCCAATGCTGGTATGCATGGCCCCCCTCATCCACCAATCCTGGTATGTATGGTATGGTACCCCTCATCCCCCAATCCTGGTATATGTGGCCCCCTCATCCCTCAATCCTGGTTTGCATGGTCCTCTCACCCCCAATCCTGGTATGCATGGTCCCCTCATACCCCAATCCTAGTATGCATGGTCCCCTCATACCCCAATCCTAGTATGCATGGTCCCCTCACCCCCCAATCCTGGTATGTATGGCACCCCTCATCCCCCAATCCTGATATGTATGGTACCCCTGTCCTGTTCTATCCTGTAAATGTGTCTTCAGTAAAATGGCGCTGGATAGCGCTATCCGCATGCGCCGATTCCGACGCCTTCACTCCACCCCCAGTCTCCTGCCAGAAGAGATGCGCTGCGGCAACTCTCCTCCCGGTCAGGTAAGTATGTAAGTATGGCGACGGAGATCGCGGTATGCGTTCAGTGTCTATGCATACCGTGATCTCCCGCTCCTTACACTCCTCTTACCTGTAACGGCTCCATGCGTTCTTCTGTCTGGAGCCAGACTACGCGTTGCGCAAGCGCAGTTTATCGAGGCTTCAGACAGAGGGACCATTGGCCGATTATATTATAGATACTTTTCTTTCAGCTACCGCACTATCTGGGGATTTTATTCCCACATACCTTTGGTCACGGCTTCATGGTATGTAGTTCACTATTTTTATCTATATCTGTCTGTCCCCTCACTATTTCTTCCCAATGTTTTTTTGTCTCTTCGCTGAGAATTAGATATTGTCTGTATTACTCCTATACATGATTGTATATACACTGCTCAAAAAAATAAAGGGAACACTTAAACAACAGAATATAACTCCAAGTAAATCAAACTTCTGTGAAATCAAACTGTCCACTTAGGAAGCAACACTGATTGACAATCAATTTCACATGCTGTTGTGCAAATGGACTAGACAATAGATGGAAATTGTCGGCAATTATCAAGACACCCTCAATAAAGGAGTGGTTCTGCAGGTGGGGACCACAGACCACATCTCAGTGCAAATGCTTTCTGATTGATGTTTTGGTCACTTTTGAATGTTGGTTGTGCTTTCACACTCGTGGTAGCATGAGATGGACTCTACAACTCACAGAAGTTGCTCAGGTAGTTCAGTTCATCCAGGATGGCACATCAATGCGAACTGTGGCAAGAAGGTTTGCTGTGTCTGTCAGCGTAGTGTCCAGAGGCTGGAGGCGCTACCAGGAGACAGGCCAGTACACCAAGAGACCTGGAGGGGGCCATAGGAGGGCAACAACACAGCAGCAGGACCGCTACCTCCGCATTTGTGCTAGGAGGAACATGAGGAGCACTGCCAGGGCCCTGCAAAATGACCTCCAGCAGGCCACAAATGTGCATGTGTCTGCACAAACGGTTAGAAACCGACACCATGAGGGTGGTGTGAAGGGCCGACATCCACAGATGGGGCTTGTGCTCACAGCCCAACACCGTGCAGGATGCTTGGCATTTGCCACAGAACACCAAGACTGGCAAAGTCGCCGCTGGCGCCGTGTGCTCTTCACAGATGAAAGTAGGTTCACACTGAGCACATTTGACAGACATGACAGAGTCTGGAGATGCCCTGGAGAGCGATCTGCTGCCTGCAACATTCTTCAGCATGACCGGTTTCTCAGTGGGTCAGTAATGGTGTGGGGTGGCATTTCTTTGGAGGGCCGCACAGCCCTCCATGTGCTTGCCAGAGGTAGCCTGACTGCCATTAGGTACCGAGATGAGATCCTCAGACCCCTTGTGAGACCATATGCTGGTGCGGTTGGCCCTGGGTACTCCTAATGCAGGACAATGCCAGACCTCATGTGGCTGGAGGGTGTCAGCAGTTCCTGCACGATGAAAGCATTGAAGCTATGGACTGGCCCGCCCATTCCACAGACCTGAATCCTATTGAGCACATCTGGGCATCATGTCTTTCTCCATCCTCCATCCATTGCACCACAGACTGTCCAGGAGTTGGCGGATGCTTTAGTCCAGGTTTGGAAGGAGTTCCCACACGAGACCATCTGCAACCTCATCAGGAGCATGCCCAGGCATTGTAGGGAGGTCATACAGGCACGTGGAGGCCATACACAATACTGAGCCTCATTTTGACTTGTTTTATGGACATTACATCAAAGTTGGATCAGCCTGTAGTGTGTTTTTCCACTTTAATTTTTGGGGTGACTCCAAATCCAGGCCTCCATTGGTTAATAAATTTGATTTCCATTGATGATTTTTGTGTGATTTTGTTGTCAGCACATTCAACTTTGTACAGAACAAAGTATTCAATGAGAATATTTCATTCATTCAGATCTAGGATGTGTTATTTGAGTGTTCCCTTTATTTTTTTGAGCAGTGTATATTATTTTTGACCGACTGCAATGCATTTCCCTTGGTTTGTTTGCTTATTTATTTTATTTTATTTTCTGTAGTACACCGATGAAGGTCTCTTATGACCGAAACATCTGTTGTTTTGTACCACGTTTTTCATTAAAAAATCAAAAAAAATTCTTTTGAGTCATATGAGTGCCAAGTCTGTATATTACTATTGATCCGGTTTGGGCCCTTACTTGTGCACCATTTCACCAGGAGTGCGGTAGTTTTTTCCTAAGTTTCATTTGATTGAGTCTCAGTATTTAATTATTAAAGAAATCCACAAGAATTCATATGACATTTCATCAGAAAAGGATTGCAATTAAAAGGCAGAAGACTAAGATGATATTAAGGCAGCAGGTGCATTCAGAGCTATGATTTCTTGTGGATTGCTTTCATAACAAAATACTAAGATTGCATCAAACAAAAGGATGACCAAACTTTGTTTATTACTTTATTATGGGATGAAATCTTACTTGTCAATCCCCTGTGCAGAAGTCCTGTGCATCCCTTATCTATGGGGTTAAATATGTATAAACATCTTACAATCAAAAAATATATTTGTACGATAATTGGCTCCCTATACAATTGACATATGCACCAGAATGCACTGTTCAATCATAGGAGAAAATATCTTTAAAATGATCATATAACATTAGAGATTATGATGGTCCTCAGAGTGAATGCTACACAGCAAATAAAGTCATTATGAAGATAGAGCATTGTCTATGGCAATCATTACACACTGCATTTTTTCAGAGCATTAGTTAATTAGAAACATAACTTTTCAGTTATCCACAAAAGATAAAATAAAGACGATATAGTACATTCCCTCTGTTTCTATTTAAATCATATTTCTTGGGGCAATCTAATAGCAATTTAGAGGAGTTAATTTATCTAATTACAGATTTTTGTAGTACCATTAAAGTGTGAAGGAGAGAGAACAATGCTATCAGTTAAGATTTTTTCTTCTCCTGTTAGTGCAGACAGTTGGTGGCCTTAATCTCGCTGATCCAGATGTTCTACCTATCTGGCATGTCGCTTCTCATTTAAAACATACTCATTTTATTTTCTGTGAAATTTTTTTTTGTTGGAGTTTTAACATAAAAGACTGTCATTTATACATTTGGATTTCACATTTGCCCATGATGTCACATCGTTCAATTTCATAATAGCAGGGTTCTGTAGGTGGCTAATGCAAAAACTAAAATCAGATTTAAAATTGAATTATTTTTAAACATTAAAAGGAAAACTACTCTAAGAAATGACTATTGACCTTGGAGATGTGAAGATTCAGATACACTCAGAATTTCTGCCATTAAAAAGAAAATGAGAAATTATCTGGAGATGTGAACAAATGTTATGAAAATAAACAGTTAATTATATAGATTAGATTAAATCACTGGTGAGCAATTAATTTTCCTGAGGGGCCACATGCGAGACCGTTGTGTTATGGAGGGCCAAACCAATAGACTGAAATTAATTCTGCTCAATATTAGTATTAAAATATTAATTATGTTTTATTAATATTAATTGTATCACCTAATATTGAGCAGAATTAAGTATGCTGACATGATGTCCCCTGTTTATCAGATGAGCCCACACAGCTCCCTATATACCATAAGAGCCCACACACAGCCCCCTTATAGCATAAGAGCCCACACACAGACTCCTATATACTGTAAGAGCCCACACACAGCCCCTATATACAGTATGAGCCTCCACATAGCCTCTTATACACAGTATGAGCACCAACATAGCCCTTTATATAAAGTATGAGCCCCAACATAGCCCCTATATACAGTATGAGCCACACATAGCCTCTCTATACACAATATGAGCCCACACATAGCCCCCTGTATACAGTATGAGCCCCAACATAGCCTCTTATATACAGTATGAGTCCCCACATAGCCTCCTATATACAAAATGAGCCCTCACATAGTTTCCTATATGCAGCATGAGCCCAACGTAGCCTCTTATAAACAGTATGAGCTCCACATAGCCTCATTATACACAGTGGGAGCCCCACATAGCCTTCCATGTACCACATGAGCCCCACATAGCCTCTGATATACAGCATGTGCCCCACATAGCCTTTGATATTCAGCATATGCCCCACATAGTCTCTGATATACAGCATGTGCCCCACATAGCCTCTTAGAAACAGCATGTGCCCCACATAGCCTCTTAGATACAGCATGTGCCCCACATAGCCTCTTATATACAGCATGTGCCCCTAATTGCCTCTTACATACAGTTTGAGCCCCCACATAGCCCCTACATGCAGTATGAGCCCCCTACATACAGTATGAGCCCCTACATAGCCTTTTATATACAGTATGAGCCCACATAGCCTCTTATATACAGCATGTGCCCCACGCAGCCCCCTATATACAGAATGAGCCCCACATAACCTTTTATATACAGCCTGTGTCTCACTTAGCCACCTGTAAACATTATGAGCCTCACATAGCCTCTTATATACAGCATGAGCCCCACATAGCCCCTACATACAGTAAGAGCCGCACATGTAGCCTACATACAGTATGAGCCCTACCAAGCCTCTTATATACAGTATGAGCCCCACAAAGCCTCTTATATATAGCATGAGCCCCAAAATAGCCTTCCTCTTATATACAGCATGTGCCCTACATAGCCTCTTATATATAGCATAAGCCCCCATATGCAGTATGAGAATCACATAGCCTCCTATATACATACAAATATCCCATACACATGAAAAAAACATACTCACCTTACTCCCATTCCCCCAGCACTCTGCTCCTGTCTCCGATGTACTGACTTTCCACAGTGGATGAAATGACGTCATTGCATCTGCTATCTCACATGCTGATTGGTGGAAGCTGGAGTCGTCGGTATCGTCATCCACCGATGCCTTCACCACTAAGAATATATATAGCTGCACTCTAGGATGCTAGAAATGCTAGAAGTACTACATTATGGACATATGGAATTGTGGAAAATTGGAACCGCAATATTGCTCTAGAAAAATTTACAGTTATAAGAAGGTACTTAGCACATAAATTGGCCAATGTATATGAGACCAACAGCTAATGTCAAAGAACAATATTGCGGTTCCAATTTTCCAAAATTCCATATGTACATAATGTAGCACTTATCTATTGTTCATGGCATTAATGCAGTCCCAATTTCTAAATTTACCATTCTAGCATCATAGAGTGCAGCTATGTATTTTCTTATAATTGTTGTCTTAGCAGGCACCTGTACACACTAGTTAGGATGTGCTGGTCAGTTTTTCTGTTTAATGCATTCACCACTGTCTGCATTTTGAGGATCCACGGAGCAATGACAGCGAACGTTAGCAGCAGTTTGGACGATCTGTAATAGCTGAAGTTGGTCTTAGAATGGAAAATGTTTCTTCAACCTTAAGCTTCATTAAAATATCTTTCTTACACAGCTGACTGGTGTCTCATTAATTATTTTCTTTCCAAAAGTAATTAGCTTTTTTGTATAAATACATTTTTATCCAGTTTTTGTTTCAGTTTGCTTCTGAGCTGCTATCAGTGAATTTATGAATGTGATGGAATCTGTCTCCTTTCACTGCAGATAGGTTTGTGGGAGCCAGAGTAATAAAAGTTCTCTAAATTGGCTAAATTCAGAAGTGGAATACCACGAGGAACAGTGTAATTCCTGGTAATCTCTTCTTTGGTATCCTTGTGGATGAGATTGAAAGTAAACAGTAAGTCTTTACTAATGATTAGAGATGAGCGGTGTTCGACTAGAACTGTTCGCCAATCTCAAATTCGAGCTGTTTTGGGCGGTGTTCGAGTTGTTCGACGAACCCGAACGATTTGCAAAAAATTCGGCTGTTCGAGGTTATGATCGATAACTGTTCGTGCACCAAAAGCGTGTCCTGCATGTCTGGCGCTATTTAGGGCACCAATCATGCAGGGATTGTCTGCCACTCACTGTAATGACACAGCCATGGTGGTTGTGGCATTACAGTGATTGCCCAAATCGATGGGAACAGTGCTCACAGTGAAACATGAAAAGCCGGCAATTCATCAGCGCATACACCGGTACCCGACAATTTAGAACCGAAAGAATAGAGCTTCACACATAGATTAGATAGATATAAACATGTCAGCCACATATATACGAAGTACAGTGAAAGTGCTGCTTACTGTACTTGTCATTTAGCGTAAAGGATTTATCAAAAAAAATAATAGTGTTTTCATGCACCGTCTCTTTAAAAAAGCCGGCCGGCAATTCAGCAGCGGTACCCGACAATTTATAACAGACAGAATAGAGCTTCACACATAGATTAGATAGATAGAAACATGTCAGTCACATATATATGAAGTACAGTGATAGTGTTGGTTACTGTACTTGTCATTTAGTATTAAAATAAAGGATTTATTATTAAAAAAATTGGCGTGGGGTTCCCCTTAATTTTAGGCTCTAGCGGAGGTTAAGCAGACGGCTGGGGCAGATGTTTGAAGCCTGGGAAGGGGGTAATACCCACGGAGCTTCCCAGGCTACTAATATCAGCCCCCAGCTGAATACATAGCCTTTACTAGCTATTAAAATGGGGGACCCCCCCAAAAAAATGACGTGGGGTCCCCCCTAATTTAATAGCTAGCAAAGGCTAGGCAGACAGCTGGGGGCTGATATTAATAGCCCAGGAAGGGAGCCATGAATATTGGCCCCCTCCCAGGCTAGAAACACCAGCCGTCAGCCACCCCAGAAATGGCGCATTCATAGGATGCGCCAATTCTGGCACTTAGCCTCGCTCTTCCACGCTGCCCTGGTGCGGTGGCAGGGGGTAATAGGGTTGGGGTTGATGTCAGCTTATAATGCCAGCTGACATCAAGCCCAGGTTAGTAATGGAGAGGCGTCTATAAGACACCCCCATTACTAACCCCATAGTCAAAGTTAAAAAAAACACAAACACCCAGAATAAAGTCCTTTAATTGAAATAAAGACACAATCCTTTATTGTTCTAAATTAAACCATACTTACCGTCACGCCCATTCCAGCTGAAGCCAACGATCTCCTGCAATAAAAGAAAAATAATAAAGCAACCTCATCCTTACCTTTCCATGGTTCCCACGACAGCTTCAGCTCTGCTACATCGAGATGACAGGCTGGACCGCAGCAGAACGCTGCCATCCAGCCTCTCATCCCGCAGACACTGAGAAGCGCAGGCTTGCTTGCGCTGCTCAGCGTCTCTCTGTGACGACATCCAGATGAGCCGAGTTCATGTCCAATGAACTCGGCTCACCTCATGCACGTCACTGACAGCGTGGGAAAATTCTCACGCTGAAGCGGTGAGTGCAGGAGAATTCTCCCACGCTGTCAGTGACGTGCATAAGGTGAGCTCATGTCCAATGAACTCAGCTCACCTCCTGCACGTCACTGACAGCGTGGGAGAATTCTCCTGCACTCAGCGCTTCAGCGTGAGAATTCTCCCACGCTGAAGCGCTGAGTGCAGGAGAATTTTCCCACGCTGTCAGTGACGTGCATGAGGTGAGCCGAGTTCATTGGACATTAACTCGGCTCATCTGGATGCCCTCACAGAGAGACACTGTGGAGCACAAGCAAGCCTGCGCTTCTCAGTGTCTGCGGGATGACAGGCTGGATGGCAGCGTTCTGCTGCGGTCCAGCCTGTCATCTCGATGTAGCAGAGCTGAAGCTGTCATGGGAACCATGGAAAGGTAAGGATGATGTTGCTTTATTATTTTTCTTTTATTTCAGGAGATCGTTGGCTTCAGCTGGAATGGGCGTGATGGTAAGTATGGTTTAATTTAGAACAATAAAGAATTGTGTGTTTATTTCAATTAAAGGACTTTATTCTGGGTGTTGTGTTTTTTTTAAATACTTTACTAGAAATTCATGGTGGTCATGTCTAATATTGGCGTGACCCCATGAATTTCGGGCTTAGGGCCAGCTGATAATGCCAAGCTGGCCCTAACCCCTTTATTACCCAGTGAGCCACCGCATCAGGGCCCTGGATGAGTTGGGTACAGCGCCAGAAGATGGCGCTTCTATGAACGCGCCATTTTCCGGGGTGGCTGCGGGCTGCAATTTGCAGCGGGGGTGGCCCAGAAAGCTTGGGCCTCCCTGCGCTGCGGATTCCAGCCCCCAGCTGCCTAGTTGTACCTGGCTGGACACAAAAACAGGGCGAAGCCCCACGTCAATTTTCTTTAAATTATTTCATGAAATAATTAAGAAAAAAAGGGCTTCCCTATATTGTTGTGTCCGGCCAGGTACAAATAGGCAGCTGGTGGTTGGGGGCAGCCCGTTCCTGCCTGCTGTACCTGGCTGGACACAAATATAGTGCGAAGCCCCACGTCAATTTTTTTTTAATTATTTCATGAATTTCCTGAAATAATTAAAAAAAATTGAAGTGGGGCTTCGCACTATATTTGTGTCCAGCCAGGTACAGCAGGCAGGAACGGGCTGCCCCCATCCACCAGCTGCCTATTTGTACCTGGCCGGACACAACAATATAGGGAAGCCCTTTTTTTCTTAATTATTTCATGAATTTCATGAAATAATTAAAAAAAATTGAAGTGGGGCTTCACACTATATTTGTGTCCAGCCAGGTACAGCAGGCAGGAACGGGCTGCCCCCAACCACCAGCTGCCTATTTGTACCTGGCCGGACACAACAATATAGGGAAGGCCTTTTTTTCTTAATTATTTCATGAATTTCATGAAATAATTAAAAAAAAAGTACGTGGGGCTTCGCCCTATTTTTGTGTCCAGCCAGGTACAACTAGGCAGCTGGGGGCTGGAATCTGCAGCGCAGGGAGGCCCAAGCTTTCTGGGCCCCCACCCGCTACAAATTGCAGTCCGCAGCCACCCCGGAAAATGGCGCGTTCATAGAAGCGCCATCTTCTGGCGCTGTACCCAACTCATCCAGGGCCCTGGTGCGGTGGCTCACTGGGTAATAAAGGGGTTAGGGCCAGCTTGGTATTATCAGCTGGCCCCAAGCCCAAAATTCATGGGGTCACGCCAGTATTAGACATGATCGCCATGAATTTCTAGTAAAGTATTTAAAAAAAACACAACACCCAGAATAAAGTCCTTTAATTGAAATAAAGACACAATTCTTTATTGTTCTAAATTAAACCATACTTACCATCACACCCATTCCAGCTGAAGCCAACGATCTCCTGCAATAAAAGAAAAATAATAAACCAACCTCATCCTTACCTTTCCATGGTTCCCACGACAGCTTCAGCTCTGCTACATCGAGATGACTGGCTGGACCGCAGCAGAACGCTGCCATCCAGTCTGTCATCCCGCAGACACTGAGAAGCGCAGGCATGCTTGCGCTCCTCACTGTCTCGCTGTGACGGCATCCAGATGAGCCGAGGTCATGTCCAATGAACTCGGCTCACCTCATGCACGTCACTGACAGCGTGGGAAAATTCTCACACTGAAGTGCTGAGTGCAGGAGAATTCTCCCACGCTGTCAGTGATGTGCATGAGGTGAGCTCATGTCCAATGAACTCAGCTCACCTCCTGCACGTCACTGACAGCGTGGGAAAATTCTCCTGCAATCAGCGCTTCAGCGTGAGACTTTTCCCACGCTGTCAGTGACGTGCATGAGGTGAGCCGAGTTCATTGGACATGAACTCGGCTCATCTGGATGTCGTCACAGAGAGACGCTGAGCAGCGCAAGCAAGCCTGCGCTTCTCAGTGTCTGCGGGATGACAGGCTGGATGGCAGCGTTCTGCTGCGGTCCAGCCTGTCATCTCGATGTAGCAGAGCTGAAGCTGTCGTGGGAACCATGGAAAGGTAAGGATGATGTTGCTTTATTATTTTTCTTTTATTGCAGGAGATCGTTGGCTTCAGCTGGAATGGGCGTGATGGTAAGTATGGTTTAATTTAGAACAATAAAGGATTGTGTCTTTATTTCAATTAAAGGACTTTATTCTGGGTGTTTGTGTTTTTTTTAACTTTGACTATGGGGTTAGTAATGGGGGTGTCTTATAGACGCCTCTCCATTACTAACCTGGGCTTGATGTCAGCTGGCATTATAAGCTGACATCAACCCCAACCCTATTACCCCCTGCCACCGCACCAGGGCAGCGTGGAAGAGCGAGGCTAAGTGCCAGAATTGGCGCATCCTATGAATGCGCCATTTCTGGGGCGGCTGACGGCTGGTGTTTCTAGCCTGGGAGGGGGCCAATATTCATGGCTCCCTTCCTGGGCTATTAATATCAGCCCCCAGCTGTCTGCCTAGCCTTTGCTAGCTATTAAATTAGGGGGGACCCCACGTCATTTTTTTGGGGGGGTCCCCCATTTTAATAGCTAGTAAAGGCTATGTATTCAGCTGGGGGCTGATATTAGTAGCCTAGGAAGCTCCGTGGGTATTACCCCCTTCCCAGGCTTCAAACATCTGCCCCAGCCGTCTGCTTAACCTCCGCTAGAGCCTAAAATTAAGGGGAACGCTACGCCAATTTTTTTAATAATAAATCCTTTATTTTAATACTAAATGACAAGTACAGTAACCAACACTATCACTGTACTTCATATATATGTGACTGACATGTTTCTATCTATCTAATCTATGTGTGATGCTCTATCTTTCTGTTCTAAATTGTCGGGTACCGCTGCTGAATTGCCGGCCGGCTTTTTTAAAGAGACAGTGCATGAAAACACTATTATTTTTTTAAATAAATCCTTTACACTAAATGACAAGTACAGTAAGCAACACTATCACTGTACTTATTATATATGTGACTGACATGTTTCTATCTATCTAATCTATGTGTGAAGCTCTATTCTTTCTGTTCTAAATTGTCGGGTACAGATGCTGAATTGCCGGCCGGCTTTTTTAAAGAGACGGTGCATGAAAACACTAATATTTTTTTTAATAAATCCTTTACACTAAATGACAAGTGCAGTAACCAACACTGTCACTGTGCTTCTTATATGTGTGACTGACATGTTTCTATCTATCTAATCTATGTGTGATGCTCTATTCCTTCTTGTCTAAATTGTCGGGTACCGGTGTATGCCGCTGCTGAATTGCCGGCCGGCTTTTTTAAAGAGAGTGTCTTCTGAGCAGTTTGTCAGCTTTTGGACACCTTTGCAGGTGTTTTCTATGTGTTTCTATGTGTTTTTGTTTGCCTGCCATTGGTTTTAACGGTGTTCGACGGTGTTCTAAGGTGTTCGACGAACAGTTCGACGAACAGTTCCTCGAACATCCCGGTGTTCGACGAACCGAACCGAACCCGAACACTACGGGGGTGGCTCAACACTACTAATGATACAAAATTTTGCTGAATAATAAATACTGAGAAAGACTGGTTAATGTTGGAAAACAAGGTAAATGTAGGTAAAATGTCTGCAGGGACAAACACATGGCAGATGAAGTTTAATATCGTTAAATGTAAAGAAATGCACTTAGGTCAGAGTAATCTCATTCTGGATATAATTTGAATGTAGACTACAGCGCTATATGAACCTACAGATGCCTGTAGTGGGCTAGTACATGAAATAATAAATAAGGTGGATAAATTAATCTTTATTTACATATATTATTCTGCATATACATTAAATGGAAATATAATAGAGATTACTGAACAGAAAAAGTACTTGGATATTCTAGTTACATGTAAATTAAACAGCAGTGCTCAAAGTCAAGCAGCTGCCTCAAAAGCAAAAATAATTTTAGGATATTTAAAAAGATAGATAAAATCCTGTGATTCGACTTTTAAGGCCATAGCTAGAATATTGGATCTAGTTTTCAGCTCCACATTTTTAAAAGGATATTGGAAAACCAGAGTTGGTTCAAAGGCAGGAAACTAAATTATTAAAAATAAATGAAAGATTAGAAAAGTTGAGCTTATTTAGTTTAGAAAAAGATACCTTAAAAGGTGATCTGTTGTATATGTACTATACATGTGTGGTCAATACAAAGGACTGGCACATGATTTATTCCCCCCAAAGATCTTACAAAGGACCAGGAGGAGTGAATATACATTTTCTTTAATAGCCGACACACTGTTAGCCGCAGCCACGGGTCCTGCAGCTGCTCGGCGATCACGTGTGCCCGCTGTTAAAGAGAATGAATATTCACTGCTCCCCATGCCCATGGGATTGGAGAGCAATGAATATTCATTCTCTTTAATAGCGGGTACACATGATTGCACAGCAGCTGCAGGAAGCTGGCGACTAGTGTTGAGCCACCCCCGTAGTGTTCGAGTTCGGTTCGGTTCGTCGAACACCCGTATGTTCGCCGAACTGTTCGTCGAACTGTTCGTCGAACACCTTCGAACACCGTTAAAACCAATGGCAGGCAAACAAAAACACATAGAAACACATAGAAAACACCTTCAAAGGTGTCCAAAACCTGACAAATTGCTCAGAAGATACAACTAAGACATGGAAAAGTGACAAGTACATATAGTCATGCGAAAAGAAAAGAGGTGGAGGAGTAAAAGGAGGGGGAGACACAGATATAGTCATATCATGCCCTTCAAAAACCAAAAAAGTGCGAAGCCGACACGGCCAGTCCGTTCCTGCCCGTGCGACCTCCGTGTCGCCGGGTTTGTGCCAGAGCCGCGGTGGACCCTGATGGCCTGCCCCCCTCTCCGAATACTGGTGCCTGTCCGCTGGTGGGTCGAGCGAGCCCCCCTGCGGTGGAAGCAGGTCTAATCTTTTTAATTTAAATTGTCTCTCTAATTTGAATGAGTACACTTTAAATCCTTTTACAAGGATCTATTGGAGGGCAAGTCTCATGCCAGCAGCCGCGTAATTCCAGCTCCAGTAGCGTCCACTAAAGCTGCTGCAGTTAAAAAGCTTTTATAAGGATCGAGCTTGGCGGTCCACCGCAAGCCGTCCTACCGCCAGTCCCAGCCCCTGTGCCTTGGGGTGCCTCCCCGATGCTCTTCACTGAGTGTCCCGGGGGCCCGAACCATTTCCTTTGAAAAAATTAAGTGTCCAAACTACAGGTGGTGTAGCTTGCTTAACAGCGGGGATAATCTGCTGACTAGCAGACACTGCTACTAGGCACAAAGTATTTCCTGGGCTAGATGCAGTTAAAAATTTTGTAATTAGATACTCTCGTTGGATGCTGAGAAAGCATTCCATAGAGTCTCCTGGCACGCCATATATGATTCTCTTAAAAAGCTTGGGGTAGGGGTCTAGGGGACCCTTTTATAGGCAAAATCACGGCCCTGTATCGCAATACGTCACCTAGGCTGAAGATAAATGTAACTGTAGCACCCTGAGGGCTCGGTTGCTACAGAGGTATTGCACCTCACCCAGAGGTGTGATATCTCACTCTCAGGTAAGGATGGAGTGTGGATCAGGACCCCGACACCTGCATGCATTACACCACATTGCCGTGGGGCAGGGCGACCAATATGCCCCTGAGATGGGCAAGACAGTCCCTGTCCCTGGCTGGGGTGGGGGGAGGGAACACCGAGGAAGGGGAACCCTGTAGTGCAGGAGCAGGGAGGAAGCAGTTCCTGGGTGCATTCAGAAGGGAGTATAAAAGGTGGGCACCATCTTAGTTCAGTGCAGAGAAGTCTGAGCAGAAGTGACAGGGAGCAGGGGCTCTGCATGAGCTCTGCTCCGGAGGCGGGCCTAGTAACAGAGGCCCAGGCCTGGAAGAGGGAGAAGGAAGGAAGAGGAACGGAGAAGGCTCCAGGAATGAGGAATGAAGGGATCCCAGGGGTGCGGACGGGCGAGTCACCACCGCACGCCCGAATCCACCTGCGTGGAGGGGTCAGGCCAAAGGGGGAGACCGGTCCCCGAAACTAGTGGAGGCGGGAAACGACCCTCATCTAGAAATCGGAGGCTGTGACATTTTATGTGGCACAGCCCCTCGTACACCCGCTAGGAAGGCACCACATAGGGTCAGGGAAACTAGCGCCAAGTTTACCAAGAGGAGGCCCGAGGCAGCCAGACAGAAGCGTTGGTAAGAAAGGCCAGACAAAGGACACACAAAGGGGGTCCTCTGAAGCGCTCCAAAGTTATCTGGGAGTTGTCTGAGACTGCATCACTGACTCCGTGTAGTTACTGCTGCTGCCCTGCACCATCACCCCCATCCTCCGTATACACTGCCCTGAGGCTATACTCCTCCCGTGGGGAGTTATACTACGCTCTGCTGCACCCACAACACCAGCCTCAGCGGTCTGCCTGCAGCGGCGGTTCACTCTGAGCACAATCCACGGGTGGCGTAGTCGGACATTTAAACATCAAAACCACATAAATAGTTCCACCACTGGTTTGACCGCCCTGAGCCACGGAATCGGGTCGCCGCCACGGAGACTACAACCACCAGCATCCACCAAAAAGGGTCCGGCTCCGGGTGTCCCAAGGCCCAGGGGGCGCATCAGAACATTTTCATCACCTTTCATAATCACCAATGGGACAAGGCAGGGATGTCCTCTGTCCCCTCTCTTATACATCCTAGTGACGGAGCACCTGCTCTCATCAATTCGCCATAACCCCAATATTAGGTGGATTGAGGTGGGAGGCCCCGAGTACAAGTGCTCTGCATTTGCTGATGATGTCCTAGTATATATCACTCAATCACATATATCCATCCCAAATGTTAAGGCTGAAATAGATCACTTTGTTACATGGTCAAATTTTAAAACCAATGCAGCGAAGTCTGAGGCCCTCGATGTCTCCCTCCCCAAATCCATACAGGATTCCATCCAGTCCAACTTTCCCTTTGCCTGGCCCTCACAGGGTATCAAATACTTAGGAATTCCTATTCATAGAGACCTCTCCCGTCTATGTTATCTTAATTTTGGGCCCTTTATTGAACAACTCCATACAGACCACGGTTGGCAAGTTAGAACTGTAAGATTCACTACGTGAACCACTGGTGTTTTGTGGAAAAGCACATGTACACTGTGTTCCAAATTATTATGCAAAAAGGGTTTAGGAGTGATAAGGTAAGAATTTGTTTGTTTGTCAGTTAAACTCATTGATGGTGATGTGTGTCAGGGCTCTTTATATCACTGTAAGCAATTGCAGACACCTGTGCTAATTAGTTTGGCAGGTGTGTCCAATGAAAGGCAAGACTACTTAAGAAGGCTGTCCCACATTATTAAGCAGCCTACATTATCTGCCAAAATGGGAAAGAAAAAGGATGTGTCAGCTGCTGAGAAGCAACAAATTGTGGAGTGTTTGGTCAAGGCATGACTACAATCAACATTGCCAAGACACTTCATCCTGATCATCGCACAATCAAGAAGTATGCAGATGATTCACAGTACACACATGTGCGTGCTGATAAGGTAAAATTGAGGACTCTTTCCTACAGGCAATTACATCAGGTTAATAGAGCAGCGGCAAAAAAGCCTTGTCATAGCATCAGACAAGTTTTTGAAGCTGCAGGAGCCTCCAATGTCCCCCGAACAACAAGATGCAGAGTCCTTCAGAGGTTTGCAGCTGTGCGTAAGCCATCCTGTCGACCTCCTCTATCCACTGCACATAAGCAGAAACGGCTACAGTGGGCCAAACAATACATGAAGACTGACTTCAAAACTGTTTAGTTCACCGATGAGTGCCGTGCAACGCTCGATGGTCCAGATGTATGGAGTGGAGGATGGCTGGTTTATGGACACCCCACGCAAACACGGCTACAGCGCCAACAAGGAGGAGGTGGAGTAATGTTTTGGGCTGGAATCATGGGGAGAGAGATTGTCGGCCCCTTTAGGATCCCTGAAGGGGTAAAGATGAACTCCATAATGTATGTTGAGTTTCTCAAACAGCACTTCCTGCCATGGTTCAAGAAGAAGAACCGTGTATTCCACAGCAAGATCATTTCCATGCATGATAATGCACTGTCTCATGCTGCACATAACACATCTGCATCTCTGGCTGATATGGGCAAAAAAGGGGACAAACTTATGGTGTGACCCCCATGCTCCCCTGACCTCAACCCCATTCAGAACCTCTGGAGCATCATCAAAAGGAGTGTCTATGATGGCGGGAGGCAGTTCACATCTAAGCAACAGCTCTGGGAGAGTATACTGTCCTCATGCAAAACAATTGAAGCAGAAACCATCCAAAACCTGACAAATTCAATGGACGAGACAGTTCAGAAGCTCCTTTCGAACAAGGGGTCCTATGTGCAAATGTAACATCACATAGAATAAAGTTTTGAGTTGAAAACTGTTTGATTTCAGTTTCTAATAACCTGCTAATGCTTATAATTTCAAAAATGACCATTTTTTTGTTCTTTATTAAAATGAAAAGGTTGATCGAATAGTGTGGCGGATCTAAGAGTGTGGCAACCCTGTAGTCAGTATGACTTCGAATTCTGACAATCTGAGGGTCATGTTGCAGGTAGTGCAGCAAGAAGGCACTCATGTGTCTTGCGCATCTAGGAGACCCAAAATTATTTTCCGGGCTAGATGCAGCTAAAAATTATTATTAATTTGAAAGCTGGTGGAGCTTAGTATAGATGGCCTAATAGAATCAGTACTGCACACTGCTACAAAGCCCAAATTATTTTCCAGTCAAGATACAGATAAACATGATTAGTAATTTTAAATCTGGTGGAGCTTAGTATAGATGGCCTAATAGAATCAGTACTGCACACTGCTACAAAGCCCAAATTATTTTGCAGCCAAGATACAGATAAACATGATTAGTAATTTTAAAGCTTAAAACGGTTGGTGAGGTGATTTTAACATATCATCAAGCTTTTACTCTCCCCAGGATGACACAGGGGTAGAAAAGTCGTTTCGGATTCATGATTTGTTCATCTTTATGAACGTGAGTCTGTCTACATTATCAGTGGAGAGCAGCGTGCGCTTATCTGTCTGCACACCACCAGCAGCGCTGAACACACGTTCAGACAGAACGCTGGCAGTAGGGCATGACAAGATCTCCAAGGCGTAAGTGGCGAGCTCCGGCCATTTATCCAGATTGGAAGCCCAAAAAGAGCAAGGGTCTAGTGACACAGTCATGGCTTCAATGTTTATTGGAGATACTCCTGTACCATCATCTCTAGGCGTTGACTATGTGTCAGACTTCCTGTCTCCTGTGGCCTTGCAAAGGATGGGCTAAAAAAGTGGTGAAATGATTCCGCAAAATTGATGTTACCAGCAGATACTGTGTTTCTGTTACGGTTTGAGTGCTGAACAATCGACGGTCCCACGGTTGGCAAGTTGGGACTGTGAGATTCACTACGTGCACCACTGGTTTTGTGGAAAAGCACATGTAAGATTCTGCAACAGTCTCTGCTGATACTCCTGCATGCGTGCATCCCTTTCTATGGCAGGAATAATTTCTGCAAATTTACTTTTGTACTGGGGATCTAACAGTATGGAAACCCAGTAGTCAGGATTATTTCTAATTCTCACAATTCGAGGGTCATGTTAGAGGTAGTGCAACAAGAAGGCAATCATGTGTCTTGCGCATCCAGGAGCACCAAGTCCCTGTTGTGTTGGTGGCGAGGTAACAATCATGCTTCCTTCCTCTGTCCTCTCCCCCCAACCTCGCACAACAGAAATGTGATCAAGGTCTCCCTCATCTGATGAGTCTTCCATCAGTTCGTCCTCCACTCCTTCCTGGGCTCCTGCTCCTTCCTCACTAGTTTGGCTGCTACCATGCGCCCTGGTAAAACCATCTCCCCCACCCTCACATGCCTGCCGCCTTGGTGCTGCCAACCGTCTGGACCTTGCAGATGTTAGCCCTTCCGCATACAACTCCTCCTCCTCTACTTCCTCCACCTCCTCTTGTGCCACCACCTGACTCCGAATTCTGTTTAACATGTGCTCCAGCATGTAAATCACCGGAATAATCATGCTGATAATGGCATCGTCAGCACTAAACATCTTCGTCGCCATTTCAAAACTGTGCAGAAGGGTGCATAGGTCCCTGATCTGAGACCACTCCTCCAGCATGATTTGCCCCACCTCTGGATCTCATTGGCCCAGGCTATACGTCAGAACGTATTGCACCAGGGCTTGTCGGTGCTGCCACAGTCGCTGCAGCCTGTGCAGAGTTGAATTCCACCGGGTAGGCACATCGCAATTTAGCCGGTGAAGTGGCAGGCCCAACGGCTTCTGTAGAGATGTAAGTCGCTGAACTGCGGGATGCGAATGCCGGAAGTGAGCACACAGCGACCATGCCCTCTGCAGAAGGCCATCTAGTCCGGGATAGTGGGCTAAAAATTGCTGGACAACCAGGTTCAACACGTGAGCCATACAAGGCACGTGTGTGACATTGCCCCGGCGAAGGGCCTCACCCAGGTTTGTAGCATGATCGCACACGGCCTTCCCTGGTTTCAGGTCCAGTGGAGACAACCATTCATGAAACTGGTTCTCCAGAGCTGACCACAACTCCTCAGCTGGGTTTCTCACATTTCCCAGACATTTCAAAGTAAAAACTGCCTGATGACGTTGAGCCCTGCTGCCAGCATAGTAAGGAGGTGTGCAGGATCCCTTCTGCGCAGTTAGAAAGCTTATGGCATGACCAGACAGGTTTTGGGTGCAGGTGGAGGACCGAGAGGAGGTTGAGGAGGCAGAAGCAGTGGAGGAACTTTGAGATAAAGAGGTTTGACGCACAACTCGTGGGGACGGCAAGACTTGGACAGCAGCCCCTTGTCCTGCTGTCACCATAGTTACCCAGTGCCCAGTCAGCGACATGTAACGCCCCTGTCCATGCCTACCCATCCAAGTGTCTGTGGTGAAATGCACCCTGTCACACACAGAGTTTCTCAAAGAAGCTGTGATGTTGTGTGCGACATGCTGGTGGAGCGCAGGCACACCTTTGTTTGAGAAGTAGTGCCGACTGGGCATCTGGTACTGGGGCACTGCGACCGACATAAGGTCTCGAAAATCCTCTGTGTCCACCAGGCAGAAAGGAAGCATTTCTGTAGCCAAGAGCTTGCAGATGGTGAAATTCAACCTCTTAGCTTTCTCATGGCTAGGAGGAAATGGTCTTTTACTTGTCCACATCGGAGGGACCAAGGGCTGGCTGTTGTGCTTAGACGGGGTTGAGAAGTGTGTCCCCGGCAAACTGCCGGTCTGTGAGGAAGATGCAGGCGGACATGTTAGGTTGCCGTGATCCAAAGGTGGTGCTATCGATGTCGGACAGCGCTCAACACCAGCTGGTATTACCACCTCCAAAGAAAATGATGACCTGCCAATCACGCTGGCTGTTGCGGGTAAAGAGGTGGCAGGTCTGCGTCCCAAAACAGGTGTGACTGCTGTCCCCCCAGTCACAGAGGATGAAGAGGGCACGGACGCACAAGATGTGGCAGACGGTGGTTGGCCCGGCCGGCTAGGCCGCATTGTAGCACAGTGAGCTTCCCACTGCAACTTATGCTTCATGTCCATGTGCTGGTTCATGCATGAAGTACTCAAACTATGTATTTTTTGGCCTCTACTTAGCTTTTGCTGACAAATGTTACAGATAACATGAGTTGGGTCATCTTTATTGATCTGAAAAAATGCCCAGGCTATGCAAGGCTTAGCACCCATGTGACCTGAAGAGCCACCACGACTTGTGGTCAGAGGCAGAGTTGTGTTTGAGGATGCAGTTGTTGACGTGCTTCCAGTACTACGTCTCTGTCCAGGAAGGAGCAACCTGACCTCGTCATCACTAGAATCCTCCTCCACCTCCTCTGCTGACCTCATCGACTGGCTGACTGTGGGTTGACAGTAATTGGGATCTCCAACCTCATCATCATCACCCTGTGTGTTATCACACCCGTCGTCCTCAGAGCCAACCTGTTACTGCCCTGACAAAAAACTCAAGTTGTTGCTCCAATCAGGTATTTGAGTCTCATCATCGTCTTCCTCATTGTCTCCATCAACAGGAGTTACAGTTTTGGAACGAGGGTCTACATTATGGTCAGAGCCTTCTGCGTCTGGTCCTGGATCCGACTCAAAGATTCTGGGCATCAGTGCAGATCATTTCCTCGTCTGGATTCACAGAAGCTCTGGAGCCGACCTCTGATTCCCAGGCTATAGTTTGAGTAAACAGCTCTGCAGACTAGACCATCTGTTCTACCCCATACTCAGACGGGCAGCGGGAGACTTGTGAGCTGTGAGGAATCAAGTGCGATTGGGGTGACACCTCTGAGGATTGAAGTATTTGTGATGTTGAAGTTGAGGTGTAGGAGAGCCCACTTAAAGGAGCACTTGATATCCGTTGAAGCACCTGCTGTTTTTGTGCCTCATCTGGAATTTGTAATGATTGGCGTGGTCGTAAGAAAGGGATCTTATCACATTGTTGGCTAAAAGAAGTAGACATTTTAGTTTGGCTGGAAGATGGTCTTTCTTCTGCAGATGTTACTGTTGCTTTAACACCTACCCCACGGACACAACCTTTTTTCCTCATCCCAACACGCCTATTCCCCTTTCCACCAGCAGCAGGCCTTTTTCCACCCATTTTGGTGGTTAACTAATTCACAACTCTGGAGTTGTTTGGACAAAAAAACAATGGATGGGAACGGAGCAGAGCTGAGTGGCCAAACTGTGGTATTAGGCCAAAAGTATTGGCTGGGTTAGATGCAGATAAAAAATATATTTAATTTGCAATCTGATGGAGGTTAGTATAGATGGACTAATAGGACAAGTCCCACACACTGCTAGAAGCCAAAATATTTTTTCAGAGCTAGATGCAGAAAAAAATTATATTGAATTTGCAACCTGATGGAGGCCAGTATAATTGGACTAATAGAACAAGTCCCACACACTGCTAAAAGCTGAAATATTTTTTCAGAGCTAGATGTAGAAAAAAATTAGATTGAATTTGCAACCTGATTGAGGTCAGTATAGATGGACTAATAGAACAAGTCCCACACACTGCTATAAGCCTAAATATTTTTTCAGATCTAGATGCAGCAAAAAATGATATTGAATTTGCAACCTGATGGAGGTCAGTATAGATGGACTAATAAAACAAGTCCCACACACTGCTAGAAGCCGAAATATTTTTTGAGAGCTAGATGCAGAAAAAAATTATATTGAATTTCCAACCTGATGGAGGTCAGTATAGATGGACTAATAGAACAAGTCCCACACACTGCTACAAGCTGAAATATTTTTTCAGAGCTGGATGCAGGAAAAAAATAGATTGAATTTGCAACCTGATGGAGGTTAGTATAGATGGACTAATAGAACAAGTCCCACACACTGCTAGAAGCCGAAATATTTTTTCAGAGCTAGATGCAGATAAAAATTATATTGAATTTGCAACCTGATGGAGGTCAGTATAGATGGACTAATAGAACAAGTCCCACACACT
The DNA here is from genome assembly GCF_046119375.1 of Phyllobates terribilis. Lineage (NCBI taxonomy): Eukaryota > Metazoa > Chordata > Amphibia > Anura > Dendrobatidae > Phyllobates > Phyllobates terribilis. The sequence goes on from NW_027362771.1 coordinate 302,013,849, forward strand.
GCTACAAGCTGAAATATTTTTTCAGACTTAGATGCAGAAAAAAATTATATTGAATTTGCAACCTGATGGAGGTCAGTATAGATGGACTAATAGAACAAGTCCCACACACTGCTTCCAGCTGAAATACTTTTTCAGAGCTAGATGCAGAAAAAATTAGATTGAATTTGCAACCTGATGGAGGTTAGTATAGATGGACTAATAGAACAATTCCCACACACTGCTAGAAGCTGAAATATTTTTTCAGAGCTAGATTCAGAAAAATATTATATTGAATTTGCAACCTGATGGAGGTCAGTATAGATGGACTAATAGAACAAGTCCCACACACTGCTACAAGCTGAAATATTTTTTCAGAGCTAGATGCAGAAAAAAATTACATTGAATTTGCTCCCTGATGGAGTTCAGTATAGATTGACTAATAGAACAAGTCCCAGACACTGCTACAAGCTGAAATATTTTTTCAGAGCTGGATGCAGAAAAAAATTTGATTGAATTTGCAACCTGATGGAGGTTAGTATAGATTTACTAATAGAACAAGTCCCACACAGTGCTAGAAGCCGAAATATTTTTTTCGGAGCTAGATGCAGAAAAAAATTATATTGAATTTGCAACCTGATGGAGGTCAGTATAGATGGACTAATAGAACAAATCCCACACACTGCTAGAAGCCTACATATTTTTTCAGAGCTAGATGCAGAAAAAATTATATTGAATTTGCAACCTGATGGAGGTTAGTATAGATGGACTAATAGAACAAGTCCCACACACTACTAGAAGCCTAAATATTTTTTCAGAGCTCGATGCAGAAAAATATTATATTGAATTTGTAACCTGGTGGAGGTTAGTATAGATGGACTAATAGAATGATGCTATGCCCAAAAGGTTTTACTTCACTAGGTGCAGTAAAAAAAATTGTATTCTATACACAGGTGGTGTAGCTTGCAACACAGATAGGCTACTCCACTGACTAACATAATCTGCAATAGTCCACAAAGGATTTGCTTTGCTAGATTTAGCCAAATGCTGTGAAAAAAACTTGCACAGCACTGGCACAGACCTGCCTGGCAAAAAGTGATAGGAAATGATGTAACTTAGTCCTGAAAAGGACTGCAATTACAATTAGTCTTTACTCCCAACCTATCTATTTAAGAGCACAGACCTGCCTGATAAAAGTCGTAAGAAATGATGTAACCTAGTCCTTAAAAGGACTGCAATCACAACTATTCCCTACTCCCAAGCTATCTGTAGATTTGTGCGATAATTGGCTTGAAATTAACACTGAAAGTATAGCGCACACAGCAACAGCGGTGCCGTCTAGCACGCAGCTGCAGCAGTGAGAAAATGGTGGCGACATGGAAAATGGCTGGGTCCTATAAGGCAAGGACATGTGACATACACTGCCAATGACACATGCCCTTGCTTGTGTGAAAAAAAGCAGTTCGCTCCGTGTGTTCGCTGCTGATAGGCTGACAGACTGCACCTCCCCACTGTAAATGCGGGAAAGAGAAAAAAAAATGGAGATCTTCATTATTTATGCAGAGATCCATCCCCTGCCCCTCCCCCCGCAACGCTGTACACTCAAACTGCGTATTAACATTAATTTTCAGCATTACTGAGAAAAAATCCAGTTATGATTTTGGTGCACTAACAGTTATCGAACATAACCTCGAACAGCCGAATTTTTTTCAAATCGTTCGTGTTCGCCGAACGGCTCGAACACCGCCCAAAACAGCTCGAATTTGAGATTGGCGAACAGTTCGAGTCGAACACCGCTCATTTCTACTGGCGACTGTGTCTGACTCTGTGCGGGCTATTAAAAAAAATTAATATTCATTTTCTTTAACAGCGAGTTCCCATGATCGCTGCAGAAGCCAGCTACTGCCTGTGACCGGCTCCTCTGCCGCCGCCCCAGCATCCACAGCATCTGATGAATGTCACAGATGTGGGGAATCATTAGCGGATTTCGGGCATCTTATTTGGAATTGTGGGATAATATGAAGATATTGGAGTGAAGTGATAACTACATTGGAACGGATAGTTGGGATGCCAATTGAATTTAGTCCAGAGTTTTTAGAGTTTTGTATCTTGGGTATTGTGGACGAGGAAATGTGGACACACCATGATCTGATATTCCTTCAGGAGGTTATATTCATGGCTAGGAAAGCAATAGCACTAAGATGGATGGGAAGGAAACCTCCTACTATCAACCAATGGAAAAAGCTAGTAAATGATACAATACCATATGAGAATATAGTTTATAGAAATAGAGGATGTCCCCAGAAGTTCTATCCCCTAATGCCATGACCTCATTAATCTTACGTTATGAGTCCTGATATATGCCCTTTTGAACACATGGAAAATGATATAGGATATACATGGACTATAAGAGTGTACCTCTGCTACCACCATAACTGATATATGTACTGAATTCTGATAAGGAACTGGCCGGTTTAGTAAAGAGTGCAGTGCTCCACAATGAAACTTATGTTTCAAACTATTTGTTTTTCTTTAACTGTTTACTCTGATTATTGAGAATATGATGTACACTGTATTGAACTGAGAATGGTCAATGTTTGGATTAACCTGACCTTATAATATGACAGCATTTGTTTGTAACCATTATCCTGTGGAATTTTTCTATAAAAAGAGTTTAAAAAAAAGTACTTATTTATCAAAGGCTTGTGTTACCAGCATCTTTTTTGTGAAAGTATTTTGCATTTTCTTTTTATTGACTAAAGAAAAAATTTACATTTTAAGCATTGTAAAACTTCTGCTTTCTGGAATAAAAACAAGCTTCTTTTAAATTCTGAATGGTATATTCTGACCAAAATTAATGGAGCCTCAAAGCATATGCTGAAAGCACAATGCCCACTAAAATAAATAACTGGCATTACAGTGAGGATCAAGATTGATTTGAATAATTTTGGTTGAACAATGGCTGCTGTTTATCTTGTCATGACTCCAGCTTCACTAGCATCACTGTCTGATTTTTGTCACAATTTTTTTTGTTAAGATCTTTGTTTACTTTATTAGCATTTGTTTTATAGATTTTATTACTTTTTATTGTGGCACAGGTAAGTAGGAAATGCATTATTTCTGCATTTCCTGTTAACCCACTGTGCTTATTACTCATAATTCAACCCATTAAATTACTCTTTCACTAAATTTATAGGGCTGTGTAAAAAAAATTATCCGATTTTCATCCAGAAAAAAGGATAACATTTTATCTGTATGCATTCCGTATATCATCAGGTTTTATTCCAAATACAGTTTCCTCTGTCAATCTGGGAACCAATTTTTCTTTTTGCTCACCCATAGACTAGCATAGGTAAGTTTCATGAAATATGGAAGAGAATAGTGAGTGCATGCTGCAATGTTTCTCAAGTGGACATTTGGTCTGTGTGAAAAAAAATGTTAACTGAACAGCCTACTTAACCCTTTCGCAATCTTGGGTTTTGTCGTTTTTTCATTTTCGTTTTTTGCTCCCCTTGTTCCCAGAGCCATAGCGTTTTTATTTTTTCGTCAATATGGCCATGTGAGGGCTTATTTTTTGCGGGACGAGTTGTAATTTTCAACGCCATTACTAGTTTTACCATATCGTGTACGGAAAAAAAATTCCAAGTGCGGTGAAATTGCAAAAAAAGTGCAATACCACAGTTGTTTTTTATTTATTTTTTTTACCAAGTTCACTGAATGCTAAAACTGACCTGCCATTCTTATTCTCCAGGTCATTATGAGTTTGTAGACACCAAACATGTATAGGTTCTTTTTTATTTAAGTGGTGAAAAAAAATTCCAAAATTTGGTAAAAAAAATAAAACATACCGCCGTTTTCTAAGACTTTAATTTTTCAGGATCTGGGGCTGGGTGAGGGCTTATTTTTTGCGCACCAGGTTGACGTTTTTATTGATACCATATTGGGGTAGATCTGATGTTTTGATCGCCTGTTATTGCATTTTATTGAAATTTTTGCAGCGACCAAAAAACGTAATTTTGGCGTTTAGAATTTTTTTCTCGTTACGCCGTTTACCGTTCGGATTAATTCTTTTCTTACATTGATAGATTGGGTGATTCTGAACGCGGCGATACCAAATATGTCTATGTAGGGGTTTTTTTTTTATATTTTATTTTGAATGGGGCGAAAGGTGGATGATTTAAACTTTTAAATTTTTTTAATTTTTTTTATATTTTTAAAAACTTTTTTTTTCACCCTTTGCATGCTTCTATAGTCTCCATAGGAGACTAGAAGCAGCAACTGTCCGATCGCCTCTGCTACATACAGGGGATCAGCAGATCCCCTGTATGCAGCAGAAATGGTCCTGTGCTATGAGTGCCGACCACTAGGTGGCGCTCATAGCGACCAGCTCATGACAACCGCAGGTGTCTGCTGCAGACCCTGGGTTGTCATGCCCACCCATCGGTGACCCGCGATCACGTGACGGGGGTCGCCGATGGGCGGGGCTTAGGACGCGCTTCCCGGAAGCGAGTGTTAAATGCCGCTGTCGAAGATTGACAGCGGCATTTAACATGTTAACAGCCGCGGGTGGATCGCGATTCCACCCGCGGCTGTTGCGGGCACTTGTCAGCTGTAATAATCAGCTGACATGTGCTCGGTTCAGTGCGGGGTCACCGCCGCAGCCCTCACTGAACCAGGGGATTACAGCTTGTGCGTACTAATAGGTCACAGGCTGCAAAGGGGTTTTTAAATGACATTGGTTTCAGTACTGTCCATGTGAGGTCAGTTTCTTTCATTGACAGCACTTGGGCCAAAAATATTATCATTTGAACACATCCTTTCAGCGATGTATACACACAGACATGTAGAGAACATGCAGATCAAGCCTTTTAGGCACAGGGAATTCCTGTGACACTCCTTTTTAACCCCCCAAATGCAGAAGCAGAATATTTTCAGAAACACATCACTTATTATCATCATGATTTTCATAGGTTTTTACATTTGTGATAAGAAGCAGTGCAGATTTAGATTTCCGGTGTGATCTGGCATTGTGTTCTGGATCAAGCAGTACCTTCACACACAACATGTGAATTAATGTTTCTACACAGGTATCGTACAATCAGCCTTTTAATTTACATGATGTGGGCAGAAGATGGTTAGTCCCACATACATCTTTGAAGCCAATGCACAATATTATCTAAAATTCATAATAACAAGGATTCCCAGAAATAATATTCAACAAAAATGCTAAAGTATCTTTTTAATGAGTCATCAAATACTCCTATAAGTTTTAATGTTTTCCTATGCTAAGCACTATAAATGGCTGCTGTCTTGGTTATGTGCTGATGGATAATGGAGGTGTCAATAATTTTTGGGTCACAGCAGAGATAATAATTTAATTTTCATCTATCTTTCAGTTGCTTAATGGTGTTAAAACTGGAGTGGATAATTAGCTCACTGGTGACCTAGGGGGTCAGATGACAGGACCTAGCTTCTGTACCCTCTCAATTAAGGTGAACATCTACAGAATATTAGTAAGCAACAATGGAAACGGTCTATGAATTGCTAATGTTTTAGTCTAATTACTGTTCGGTTAGTATTCCTCGAGCATAAAATATTTCATATGACATATATAAAATTGATATAAAAAAAGAGAGGGGTCGCTCACTGGTCTATTCGGGTGCTCACAAGAAAAAAGTAATCTCAATTGCAAAAAGAACTTCGGCACTCCATTTTTAACTAGCTCTACCAGCCCATACATTGTAGGTTAAAAGCCCAAGCAGAGACATATTGTTCATACAGGCTTACAGCCCAAGAGTGGCATATCCAGTGGTAGCGTAGCGTAGTTTCCCATCATACAAAGGTGACCTTGTCATGGTTGATGGGCACACATAAATTGGCCAAATTATGCGCAAAAAACCTTCATTTTTCAAAGTGACATTAGTCTAGATACCATATTTCTTATATATTCATGTATGGAGTGCCGAAGTTCTTTTTGCAATTAATATATAAAATTGAGCCATTATTACTATAATAAATAGTTAACACTAAATTAATATGTAACAACAGAACCGACATCTGAGTGAAAATTTATACATACATGTTGGATTTCTTCTTGTGCTTTATCTTTAAATTCTGATGGCTAAAATTGAATTAGCAAGAAATCTGTTAACAACTAGATTTCCAAGCCAGCCTATGAAATTATGATGAAGTACTGAGTTTTATACTGCAGTGCTAAACTGACAGTTGGACTTCTTCCAAAAGTGATGGCCCTGATTCATTATTTGCTATTTATTGAAATCAATTTGAAAACTCCATCAGAAACCATACTCCAGATACGGATTAGAGTAAAATGTACCAAAAAAATGCAACATTTGGTAAAAGTCATATTTTTTTTTAGTAAAAAAATTCCTATGGGGGCTATCCTAGTGACAATAGATATGAATAACCTGTATACATCTATTCCTCATACTAAAGGGATTAGAGCTACACACGATCTACTACTTCAATCCCAGATTGATCCAAGGATTATTGAACTGTGTGCGGAATTATTAACTATGATTCTTACTAAAAACTATTTTATGTTTCAGGACTCTTTCTTTTACAAAACAGGGGCACAGCCATGGGCTCCTATGTGGCCCCCAATATGCATATTGCTATATGGCATCATTTGAAGAACAAATAGTATATACTAACATCCTTTTTCAAACACATGCCATTCTCTGGAAATGCTACATAGATTATGTATTTTGAATATGGGGGGTCCATTGGATAAAAGTGATAGGAAACCTTGCGGTAACCTGGTATTGAGATCACCCATGGACAGAGGATCTCCTCTGCACGGACGATCTTGTAGTATAGAAAGGAACAATGAAGGACACCCCATGCAGGACATACAGATCTCCCCATATACAAAAAATACTGATGTTAACTACACCTTGTTGGCGACTTCATGCCATCACCCTCACGTAGTCATGCATGTGCCAGTGGGAGAATTGTCTAGTTTTAGTTTAGAGTATGTATGCAATGACTAAGGGCGTAACCATCTGAAACACGTATGCAATTACTCTATGTCTGGAGTCTTTATGTATTTGCAAAAAAGAAGAATTTTTTATGAGGGCCCAGTGCTGGATGTACCTTCCTTTTCGGTCCATTGGATACCGTCATGAGTTTCGTGGAAGTTCTGAATAGAGATGAGCGTTGTTCGACTCGAACTGTTCGCCAATCTCAAATTCGAGCTGTTTTGGGCGGTGTTCGAGCCGTTCGGCGAACACGAACGATTTGAGAAAAATTCGGCTATTCGAGGTTATGTTCGATAACTGTTCGTGCACCAAAATCATAACTGGATTTTTTCTCAGTAATGATGAAAATTAATGTTAATACGCAGTTTGAGTGTACAGCGGGGTGGGGGGAGGGGCAGGGGATGGATCTCTGCAGGAATAATGAAGATCTCCATTTTTTTTCTCTTTCCCGCATTTACAGTGGGGAGGTGCAATCTGTCAGCCTATCAGCAGCGCACACATGGAGCGAAGTGCTTTTTTTCACACAAGCAAGGGCATGTGTCATTGGCAGTGTATGTCACATGTCCTTTCCCTATAAGACCAAGCCATTTTCCCCGTCGCCACCATTTTCTCACTGCTGCAGCTGCGTGTTAGACGGCACCGCTGTTGCTGTGTGCGCTATACCTTGTTAATTTCAAGCCAATTTTCGCACAAATCTACACATAGCTTGGGAGTAGGGAATAGTTGTGATTGCAGTCCTTTTAAGGACTAGGTTACAGCATTTCCTACGACTTTTATCAGGCAGGTCTGCGCTCTTAAATAGATAGATTGTGGGAGTAAAGACTAATTGTAATTGCAGTCCTTTTCAGGACTAGGTTACATCAGTTCCTATCAGTTTTTGCCAGGCAGGTCTGTGCCAGTGCTGTGCAAGTTTTTTTCACAGCATTTGGCTGAATCTAGCAAAGCTAATCCTTTTTGGCCTATTGCAGAGTGTGTTAGTCAGTGGAGTAGCCTATCTGTGTTGCAAGATATACCACCTGTGTATAGAATACCAATTTTTTTACTGCACCTAGTGAAGTAAAATCTTTTGGGCATAGCATCATTCTATTAGTCCATCTATACTGACCTCCATCAGGTTGCAAATTGAATAGAATTTTTTTCTGCATCTAGCTCTGAAAAAATATTTGGGCTTCTAGCAGTGTGTGGGACTTGTTCTATTAGTCCATCTATACTGACCTCCATCAGGTTGCAAACTGAATATAATTTTTTTCTGCATCTAGCTCTGAAAAAATATTTGGCCTTCTAGCAGTGTGTGGGACTTTCTCTATTAGTCCATCTATACTGACCTCCATCAGGTTGCAAATTAAAAATAATTTATATCTGCATCTAGCTCTGAAAAAATATTTGGCCTTCTAGCAGTGTGTGGGACTTTCTCTATTAGTCCATCTATACTGACCTCCATCAGGTTGCAAATTAAAAATAACTTTTTGACTGCATCTAGCTCTGAAAAAATATTTGGCCTTCTAGCATTGTGTGGGACTTTCTCTATTAGTCCATCTATACTGACCTCCATCAGGTTGCAAACTGAATATATTTTTTTTCTGCATCTACCTCTGAAAAAATATTGAGCTTCTAGCTGTGTGTGGGACTTGTTCTATTAATCCATCTATACAGACCTCCATCAGGTTGCAAACTGAATATAATTTTTTTCTGCATCTACCTCTGAAAAAAAATTTGGGCTTCTAGCTGTGTGTGGGACTTGTTCTATTAGTCCATCTATACTGACCTCCATCAGGTTGCAAACTGAATATAATTTTTATCTGCATCTAGCTCTGAAAAAATATTTGGCCTTCTAGCAGTGTGTGGGACTTTCTCTATTAGTCCATCTATACTGACCTCCATCAGGTTGCAAATTAAAAATAATTTTTATCTGCATCTAGCTCTGAAAATATATTTGGCCTTCTAGCAGTGTGTGGGACTTTCTCTATTAGTCCATCTATACTGACCTCCATCAGGTTGCAAACTGAATATATTTTTTTTCTGCATCTACCTCTGAAAAAATATTGGGCTTCTAGCAGTGTGTGGGACTTTCTCTATTAGTCCATCTATACTGACCTCCATCACGCTGCAAATTCAAAATAATTTTTTGTCTGCATCTAGCTCTGAAAAAATATTTGGCCTTCTATCAGTGTGTGGGACTTTCTCTATTAGTCCATCTAAACTGACCTCCATCAGGCTGCAAATTAAAAATAATTTTTATCTGCATCTACCTCTGAAAAAATATTTGGCCTTCTAGCTGTGTGCGGGACTTGTTCTATTAGTCCATCTATACTGACCTCCATCAGGTTGCAAACTGAATATAATTTTTTTCTGCATCTAGCTCTGAAAAAATAATTGGCCTTCTAGCAGTGTGTGGGACTTTCTCTATTAGTCCATCTATACTGACCTCCATCAGGCTGCAAATTAAAAATAATTTTTATCTGCATCTACCTCTGAAAAAATATTTGGCCTTCTAGCTGTGTGTGGGACTTGTTCTACTAGTCCATCTATACTGACCTCCATCAGGTTGCAAATTAAAAATAATTTTTATCTGCATCTAGCTCTGAAAAAATATTTGGCCTTCTAGCAGTGTGTGAGACTTTCTCTATTAGACCATCTATACTGACCTCCATCAGGATGCAAATTAAAAATAATTTTTATCTGCATCTACCTCTGAAAAAATATTTGGCCTTCTAGCTGTGTGTGGGACTTGTTCTATTAGTCCATCTATACTGACCTCCATCAGGTTGCAAACTGAATATAATTTTTTTCTGCATCTAGCTCTTAAAAAATATTTTTCCTTCTAGCAGTGTGTGGGACTTTCTATATTAGTCCATCTATACTGACCTCCATCAGGTTGCAAATTAAAAATAATTTATATCTGCATCTAGCTCTGAAAAAATATTTGGCCTTCTAGCAGTGTGTGGGACTTTCTCTATTAGTCCATCTATACTGACCTCCATCAGGTTGCAAATTAAAAATATTTTTTTGTCTGCATCTAGCTCTGAAAAAATATTTGGCCTTCTAGCAGTGTTTGGGACTTTCTCTATTAGTCCATCTATACTGACCTCCATCAGGTTGCAAACTGAATATATTTTTTTTCTGCATCTACCTCTGAAAAAATATTTGGCCTTCTAGTAGTGTGTCGGACTTTCTCTATTAGTCCATCTATACTGACCTCCATCAGGTTGCAAATTAAAACTAATTTTTATTTGCATCTACAGTACCTCTGAAAAAATATTTGGGCTTCTAGCAGTGTGTGGGACTTGTTCTATTAGTCCATCTATACTGACCTCCATCAGGTTGCAAACTGTATATAGTTTTTTCTGCATCTACCTCTGAAAAAATATTGGGCTTCTAGCTGTGTGTGGGTCTTGTTCTATTAATCCATCTATACTGACCTCCATCAGGTTGCAAACTGAATATATTTTTTTCTGCATCTACCTCTGAAAAAATATTTGGCCTTCTAGTAGTGTGTCGGACTTTCTCTATTAGTCCATCTATACTGACCTCCATCAGGTTGCAAATTAAAACTAATTTTTATCTGCATCTACAGTACCTCTGAAAAAATATTTGGGCTTCTAGCAGTGTGTGGGACTTGTTCTATTAGTCCATCTATACTGACCTCCATCAGGTTGCAAACTGAATATAGTTTTTTCTGCATCTACCTCTGAAAAAATATTGGGCTTCTAGCTGTGTGTGGGTCTTGTTCTATTAATCCATCTATACTGACCTCCATCAGGTTGCAAACTGAATATATTTTTTTCTGCATCTACCTCTGAAAAAATATTTGGCCTTCTAGTAGTGTATCGGACTTTCTCTATTAGTCCATCTATACTGACCTCCATCAGGTTGCAAACTGAATATAATTTTTTTCTGCATCTAGCTCTGAAAAAATATTTGGCCTTCTAGTAGTGTGTCGGACTTTCTCTATTAGTCCATCTATACTGACCTCCATCAGGTTGCAAATTAAAACTAATTTTTATCTGCATCTACAGTACCTCTGAAAAAATATTTGGGCTTCTAGCAGTGTGTGGGACTTGTTCTATTAGTCCATCTATACTGACCTCCATCAGGTTGCAAACTGAATATAGTTTTTTCTGCATCTACCTCTGAAAAAATATTGGGCTTCTAGCTGTGTGTGGGTCTTGTTCTATTAATCCATCTATACTGACCTCCATCAGGTTGCAAACTGAATATATATTTTTCTGCATCTACCTCTGAAAAAATATTTGGCCTTCTAGTAGTGTGTCGGACTTTCTCTATTAGTCCATCTATACTGACCTCCATCAGGTTGCAAACTGAATATAATTTTTTTCTGCATCTAGCTCTGAAAAAATATTTGGCCTTCTAGTAGTGTGTCGGACTTTCTCTATTAGTCCATCTATACTGACCTCCATCAGGTTGCAAACTGAATATAATTTTTTTCTGCATCTAGCTCTGAAAAAATATTTGGCCTTCTAGTAGTGTGTCGGACTTTCTCTATTAGTCCATCTATACTGACCTCCATCAGGTTGCAAATTAAAACTAATTTTTATCTGCATCTACAGTACCTCTGAAAAAATATTTGGGCTTCTAGCAGTGTGTGGGACTTGTTCTATTAGTCCATCTATACTGACCTCCATCAGGTTGCAAACTGAATATAGTTTTTTCTGCATCTACCTCTGAAAAAATATTGGGCTTCTAGCTGTCTGTGGGTCTTGTTCTATTAATCCATCTATACTGACCTCCATCAGGTTGCAAACTGAATATATATTTTTCTGCATCTACCTCTGAAAAAATATTTGGCCTTCTAGTAGTGTGTCGGACTTTCTCTATTAGTCCATCTATACTGACCTCCATCAGGTTGCAAACTGAATATAATTTTTTTCTGCATCTAGCTCTGAAAAAATATTTGGCCTTCTTGTAGTGTGTCGGACTTTCTCTATTAGTCCATCTATACTGACCTCCATCAGGTTGCAAATTAAAATTAATTTTTATCTGCATCTATAGTACCTCTGAAAAAATATTTGGGCTTCTAGCAGTGTGTGGGACTTGTTCTATTAGTCCATCTATACTGACCTCCATCAGGCTGCAAACTGAATATATTTTTTTCTGCATCTACCTCTGAAAAAATATTGGGCTTCTAGCTGTGTGTGGGTCTTGTTCTATTAATCCATCTATACTGACCTCCATCAGGTTGCAAACTGAATATAATTTTTTTCTGCATCTAGCTCTGAAAAAATATTTGGCCTTCTAGTAGTGTGTCGGACTTTCTCTATTAGTCCATCTATACTGACCTCCATCAGGTTGCAAATTAAAACTAATTTTTATCTGCATCTACAGTACCTCTGAAAAAATATTTGGGCTTCTAGCTGTGTGTGGGACTTGTTGTATTAGTCCATCTATACTGACCTCCATCAGGTTGCAAACTGAATATATTTTTTTCTGCATCTACCTCTGAAAAAATATTTGGCCTTCTAGTAGTGTGTCGGACTTTCTCTATTAGTCCATCTATACTGACCTCCATCAGGTTGCAAATTAAAAATAATTTTTATCTGCATCTACAGTACCTCTGAAAAAATATTTGGGCTTCTAGCTGTGTGCGGGACTTGTTGTATTAGTCCATCTATACTGACCTCCATCAGGTTGCAAACTGAATATATTTTTTTCTGCATCTACCTCTGAAAAAATATTTGGCCTTCTAGTAGTGTGTCGGACTTTCTCTATTAGTCCATCTATACTGACCTCCATCAGGTTGCAAATTCAAAATAATTTTTTTCTGCATCTAACCCAGCCAATAGTTTTGGCCTAATACCACAGTTTGGCCACTCAGCTCTGCTCGGTTACCATCCATTGTTTTTTTGTGTAAACAACTCCAGAGTTGTGAATTAGTTAACCACCAAAATGAGTGGAAAAAGGCCTGCTGTTGGTGGAAAGGGGAATAGGCGTGTTGGGAAGGGGAAAAAAGGTTGTGTCCGTGGGGTAGGTGTTAAAGCAACAGTAACATCTGCAGAAGAAAGACCATCTTCCAGCCAAACTAAAATGTCTACTTCTTTTAGCGGACAATGTGATAAGATCCCTTTCTTACGGCCACGCCAATCGCTACAAATTCCAGATGAGGCACAAAAACAGCAGGTGCTTCAACGGATATCAAGTGCTCCTTTAAGTGGGCTCTCCTCCACATCAACTTCAACATCACAAATACTCCAGTCCTCAAAGGTGTCACCCAAATCGCACTTTCTTCCTCACAGCTCCCAAATCTCCAGCTGCCCGTCTGAGTATGAGGTAGAACAGATGGTTGAGTCTGCAGAGCTGTTTACTCATACTATAGCCTGGGAATCAGAGGTCGACTCCAGCGCTTCTGTGAATCCAGACGAGGAAATGATCTGCACTGATGCCCAGAATCTTTATGAGTCGGATCCAGGACCAGACGCAGAAGGTTCTGACCATAATGTAGACCCTCATTCCCAAACTGTAACTCCTGTTGGTGGAGACAATGAGGAAGACGATGATAAGACTCAAATACCTGATTGGAGCGACAACTTTAGTTTTTTGTCAGGGCAGGAACAGGTTGGCTCTGAGGACGACGGGTGTGATAACGCACAGGGTGATGATGATGAGGTCGGAGATCCCACTTACTGTCAACCCACAGTCAGCCAAGAGATGAGGTCAGCAGAGGAGGTGGAGGAAGATGCTAGTGACGACGAGGTCAGGTTGCGCCTTCCTGGACAGAGACGTAGTACTGGAAGCACGTCAACAACTGCATCCTCAAACACAACTCTGCCTCTCACCACAAGTCGTGGTGGCTCTTCAGGTCGCATGGGTGCTAAGCCTTGCATAGCCTGGGCATTTTTTCAGATCGATAAAGATGACCCAACTCGTGTTATCTGTAACATTTGTCAGCAAAAGCTAAGTAGAGGCCAAAAAATACATAGTTTGAGTACTTCATGCATGAACCGGCACATGGGCATGAAGCATAAGTTGCAGTGGGAAGCTCAGTGTGCTACAATGCGGCCTAGCCGGCCGGGCCAACCACCGTCTGCCATATCTTGTGCATCCGCGGCCTCTTCATCCTCTGTGACTGGGGGGACAGCAGTCACACCTGTTTTGGGGCGCAGACCTGCCACCTCTTTACCCGCAACAGCCAGCGTGATTGGCAGGTCATCATTTTCTTTGGAGGTGGTAACACCAGCTGGTGTTGAGCGCTGTCCGACATCGATAGCACCACCTTTGGATGAAGGCAACCTAACATGTCCGCCTGCATCTTCCTCACAGACCGGCAGTTTGCCGGGGACACCCTTATCAACCCCGTCTAAGCACAATAGCCAGCCCTCGGTCCCTCAGATGTGGACAAGTAAAAGACCATTTCCTCCTAGCCATGAGAAAGCTAAGAGGTTGAATTTCACCATCTGCAAGCTCTTGGCTACAGAAATGCTGCCTTTCCGCCTGGTGGACACAGAGGATTTTCGAGACCTTATGTCCGTCGCAGTGCCCCAGTACCAGATGCCCAGTCGGCACTACTTCTCAAAGAAAGGTGTGCCTGCGCTCCACCAGAATGTCGCACACAACATCACCGCTTCTTTGAGAAACTCTGTGTGTGACAGGGTGCATTTCACCACAGACACTTGGACGAGTAGGCATGGACAGGGGCGTTACATGTCGCTGACTGGGCACTGGGTAACTATGGTGACAGCAGGACAAGGGGCTGCTGTCCAAGTCTTGCCGTCCCCACGAGTTGTGCGTCAATCCTCTTTATGTCAAAGTTCCTCCACTGATTCTGCCTCCTCAACCTCCTCTCGGTCTTCCACCTGCACCCAAAGCCTGTCTGGTCATGCCACAAGCTTTCTAACTGCGCAGAAGGGATCCTGCACACCTCCTTACTATGCTGGCAGTAGGGCTCAACGTCATCAGGCGGATTTTACATTGAAATGTCTGGGAAATGTGAGTCACACAGCTGAGGAGTTGTGGTCAGCTCTGGAGAACCAATTTCATTAATGGTTGTCTCCACTGGACCTGAAACCAGGGAAGGCCGTGTGCGACAATGCTGCAAACCTGGGTGCGGCCCTTCGCCGGGGCAATGTCACACACGTGCCTTGTATGGCTCACGTGTTGAACCTGGTTGTCCAGCAATTTTTAGCCCACTATCCCAGACTAGATGGCCTTCTGCAGAGGGCACGGTCGCTGTGTGCTCACTTCCGCCGTTCGCATCCCGCAGCTCAGCGACTTACATCTCTACAGAAGTCGTTGGGCCTGCCACTTCACCGGCTAAAATGCGATGTGCCTACCCGGTGGAATTCAACTCTGCACATGTTGCAGCGACTGTGGCAGCACCGACAAGCCCTGGTGCAATACGTTCTGACGTATAGCCTGGGCCAACGAGATTCAGAGGTGGGGCAAATCACGCTGGAGGAGTGGTCTCAGATCAGGGACCTATGCACCCTTCTGCACAGTTTTGAAATGGCGACGAAGATGTTTAGTGCTGACGATGCCATTATCAGCATGACTATTCCGGTGATTTACATGCTGGAGCACATGTTAAACAGAATTCGGAGTCAGGTGGTGGCACAAGAGGAGGTGGAGGAAGTAGAGGAGGAGGAGTTGTATGCGGAAGGGCTAACATCTGCAAGGTCCAGAAGGTCGGCAGCACCAAGGCGGCAGGCATGTGAGGGTGGGGGAGATGGTTTTACCAGGGCGCATGGTAGCAGCCAAACTAGTGAGGAAGGTGCAGGAGCCCAGGAAGAAGTGGAGGACGAACTGATGGAAGACTCATCAGATGAGGGAGACCTTGATCACATTTCTGTTGTGCGAGGTTGGGGGGAGAGGACAGAGGAAGGAAGCATGATTGTTACCTCGCCACCAACACAACAGGGACTTGGTGCTCCTGGATGCGCAACACACATGAGTGCCTTCTTGCTGCACTACCTGCAACATGACCCTCGAATTGTGAGAATTAGAAATAATCCTGACTACTGGGTTGCCACACTGTTAGATCCACGGTACAAAAGTAAATTTGCAGAAATTATTCCTGCCATAGAAAGGGATGCACGCATGCAGGAGTATCAGCAGAGACTGTTGCAGAATCTTACATGTGCTTTTCCACAAAATACCAGTGGTGCACGTAGTGAATCTCACAGTTCCAACTTGCCAACCGTGGGACCGTCAAGTGTTCAGCACTCAAACTGTAACAGAACCACAGTATCTGCTGGTAACATCAATTTTGCGGAATCATTTCACCACTTTTTTAGCCCATCCTTTGCAAGGCCACAGGAGACAAGAAGTCTGACACATAGTCAACGCCTAGAGACGATGTTACAGGAGTATCTCCAAGTAAACATTGAAGCCACGACTGTGTCACTGGACCCTTGCTCTTTTTGGGCTTCCAATCTGGATAAATGGCCGGAGCTAGCCACTTACGCCTTGGAGATCTTGTCATGCCCCGCAGCCAGCGTTCTGTCTGAACGTGTGTTCAGTGCTGCTGGTGTTGTGCTGACAGATAAGCGCACGCGGCTCTCCACTGATAATGTAGACAGACTCACGTTCATAAAGATGAACAAATCATGGATCCGAAACGACTTTTCTACCCCTGTGTCATCCTGGGGAGAGTAAAAGCTTGATGATTGGTTAAAATCACCCTACCAAATGTTTTAAGCTTTCAAATTACTAATCATGTTTATCTGTATCTTGACTGGAAAATAATTTGGGCTTTGTAGCAGTGTGCAGCACTGATCCTATTAGGCCATCTATAATAAGCTCCACCAGATTTAAAATTAAAAATAATTTTTAGCTGCATCTAGCCCGGAAAATAATTTTGGGGCTCCGAGATGCGCAAGACACATAAGTGCCTTCTTGCTGCACTACCTGCAGCATGACCCTCATATTTTCAGAATTCGAAGTAATCATGACTACTGGGTTGCCACACTCTTAGATCCCCCAAACTTTTCGATCAACCTTTTCATTTTAATAAAGACCAAAAAAATGGTCATTTTTGAAATTATAAGCATTAGCAGGTTGTTAGAAACTGAAATCAAACAGTTTTCAACTCAAAACTTTATTCTAGGTGATGTTACATTTTCACATAGGACCCCTTGTTCGAAAGGAGCTTCTGAACTCTCTCGTCCATTGAATTTGTCAGGTTTTGGATGGTTTCTGCTTCAATTGTTTTGCATGAGGACAGAATACCCTCCCAGAGCTGTTGCTTAGATGTGAACTGCCTCCCGCCATCATAGACACTCCTTTTAATGATGCTCCAAAGGTTCTGAATGGGGTAGAGGTCAGGGGAGCATGGGGGTCACACCATAAGTTTGTCCCCTTTTATGCCCATATCAGCCAGAGATGCAGATGTTTTATGTGCAGCATGAGATGGTGCATTATCATGCAGAAAAATGATCTTGCTGTGAAATACACGGTTCTTCTTCTTGAACCATGGCAGGAAGTGCTGTTTGAGAAAATCCACATACATTATGGAGTTCATCTTTAGCGCCTTCAGGGATCCTAAAGGGGCCGACAATCTCTCTCCCCATGATTCCAGCCCAAAACATTACTCCACCTCCTCCTTGTTGGCGCTGTAGCCGTGTTTGCGTGGGGTGTCCATCAACCAGCCATCCTCCACTCCATCCATCTGGACCATCGAGCGCTGCACGGCACTCATCCGTGAACAAAACAGTTTTGAAATCAGTCTTCATGTAATGTTTGGCCCACTGGAGCCGTTTCTGCTTGTGTGAAGTGGATAGAGGAGGTCGACAGGATGGCGTATGCACAGCTGCAAACCTCTGAAGGACCCTGCATCTTGTTGTTCGGGGGACGTTGGAGGCACAAGCAGATTCAAAAACTTGTCTGCTGCTATGACAAGGCTTTTTTGCCGCTGCTCTTTCAACCTGACGTAATTGCCTGTGGGAAAGAGTCCTCAATTTGCCCTTATCAGCACGCACACGTGTGTACTGTGAATCAGCTACATACTTCTTGATTGCCAAGACACTTCATCCTGATCATCGCACAATGTTGATTGTAGTCATGCCTTGACCTAAACACTCCACAATTTGTTGCTTCTCAGCAGCCGACACATCCTTTTTCTTTCCCATTTTGGCAGAAAATGTAGGCTGCTTAATAATGTGAGAGAGCCTTCTTAAGTAGTCTTGCCTTTCATTGGACACACCTGCCAAACTAATTAGCACAGGTGTCTGCAATTGCTTACAGTGATATAAAGAGCCCTGACACACATCACCATCAATGAGTTTAACTGACAAACAAACAAATTCTTCCCTTATCACTCCTAAACACTTTTTGCATAATAATTTGGAACGCGGTGTACATGTGCTTTTCCACAAAACACCAGCGGTTCACGTAGTGAATCTTACAGTTCTAACTTGCCAACCGTGGTCTGTATGGAATTGTTCAATAAAGGGCCCAAAATTAAGATAACATAGATGGGAGAGGTCTCTATGAATAGGAATTCCTAAGTATTTGATACCCTGTGAGGGCCAGGCAAAGGGAAAGTTGGACTGGATGGAATCCTATATGGATTTGGGGAGGGAGACATCGAGGGCCTCAGACTTCGCTGCATTGATTTTAAAATTTTACCATGTAACAAAGTGATCTATTTCAGCCATAACAGCATGGATGGATATATGTGATTGAGTGATATATACTAGGACATCATCAGCAAATAGAGAGCACTTGTACTCGGTGCCTCCCACCTCAATCCACCTAATATTGGGGTTATGGCGAATTGATGAGAGCAGGTGCTCCGTCACTAGGATGTATAAGAGAGGGGACAGAGGACATCCCTGCCTTGTCCCATTGGTGATTGTGAAAGGTGATGAAAATGTTCTGACGCACCCCCTGGGCCTTGGGACACCCGGAGCCGGACCCTTTTTGGTGGATGCTGGTGGTTGTAGTCTTCGTGGCGGCGACCCGGTTCCGTGGCTCAGGGCGGTCAAACCAGTGGCGGAACTATTTATGTGGTTTTGATGTTTAAATGTCCGACTACGCCACCCGTGGATTGCGGTCAGAGTGAACCGCCGCTACAGGGCAGACCGCTGAGGCTGGTGTTGTGGGTGCAGCAGAGCGTAGCATAACTCCCCACGGGAGGAGTATAGCCTCAGGGCAGTGTATGCGGAGGATGGGGGTGATGGTGCAGGGCAGCAGCAGTAATGACACGGAGTCAGTGATGCAGTCCAGGGCCTTTACTCACAGTTCTTATTATCCAGACCACGTCTGCAGGTAACGGCTGCCCACGTCGTACTGTGCTCACCAGGTGAGGGGCTCAGACAACTCCCAGATAACTTTGGAGCACTTCACAGGACCCCCTTTGTGTGTCCTTTGTCTGGCCTTTCTTACCAACACTTCTTTCCGGCTGCCTCGGGCCTCCTCTTGGTAAACTTGGCGCCAGTTTCCCTGACCCTATGTGGTGCCTTCCTAGCGGGTGTAGCGAGGGGCTGCGCCACATAAAATGTCAGAGCCTCCGGTTTCTAGCTGAGGGTCGTTTCCTGCCTCCACTAGTTCGGGGACTGGTCTCCCCCTTTGGCCTGACCCCTCCACGCAGGTGGATTCGGGCGTGCGGTGGCGACTCGCCCGTCCGCACCCCTGGGATCCCTTCATTCCTCGTTCCTGGAGCCTTCTCCGCTCCTCTTCCTTCCTTCTCCCTCTTCCAGGCCTGGGCCTCTGTTACTAGGCCCGCCTCCGGAGCAGAGCTCATGCAGAGCCCCTGCTCCCTGCCACTTCTGCTCAGACTTCTCTGCACTGAACTAAGATGGTGCCCACCTTTTATACTCCCTTCTCAATGCACCCAGGAACTGCTTCCTCCCTGCTCCTGCACTACAGGGTTCCCCTTCCTCAGTGTTCCCTCCCCCCACTCCAGCCAGGGACAGGGACTGTCGTGCCCATCTCAGGGGCATATTGGTCGCCCTGCCCCACGGCAATGTGGTGTAATGCATGCAGGTGTCGGGTCCTGATCCACACTCCATCCTTACCTGAGAGTGAGATATCACACCTCTGGGTGAGGTGCAATACGTCTGTAGCAACCGAGCCCTCAGGGTGCTACAGTTCCATTTATCTTCAGCCTAGGTGACGTATTGCGATACAGGGCCGTGATTTTGGCTATAAAAGGGTCCCCTAGACCCCTACCCCAAGCTTTTTAAGAGAATCATATATGGCGTGCCAGGAGACTCTATGGAATGCTTTCTCAGCATCCAACGAGAGTATCTACTTACAAATTTTTAACTGCATCTAGCCCAGGAAATACTTTGTGCCTAGTAGCAGTGTCTGCTAGTCAGCGGATTATCCCGGCTGTTAAGCAAGCTACACCACCTGTAGTTTAGACACTTAATTTTTTCAAAGGAAATGCTTCGGGACCATGGGATACTCAGTGAAGAGCATCAGGAGGCACCCCAAGGCATAGGGGCTGGGACTGGCAGTAGGATGCCTTGCGGTGGACAGCCGAGCTCGATCCTTATAAAAGCTTTTTAACTGCAGCAGCTTTAGTGGACGCTACTGGAGCTGGAATTACGCGGCTGCTGGCATGAGACTTGCCCTCCAATAGATCCTTGTAAATGGATTTAAAGTGTATTCATTCAAATTAGAGAGACAATTTAAATTAAAAAGCTTAGAGCTGCCTCCACCACAGGGGGGCTCGCTCGACCCACCAGCGGACAGGCACCAGTATTGGGAGAGGGGGGCTGGCCATCAGGGTTCACCGCGGCTCTGGCACAAACCCGGCGACACGGAGGTGGCACGGGCAGGAGCGGACTGGCCGTGTCGGCTTCTCACTTTTTGGATTTTAGAAGGGCATGACATGCCTATATCTGTGTCTCCCCCTCCTTTTACTCCTCCACCTCTTTTATTTTCGCATGACTATATGTACTTGTCACTTTTCCATGTGTTAGTTGTGTCTTCTGAGCAGTTTGTCAGCTTTTGGACACCTTTGAAGGTGTTTTCTATGTGTTTCTATGTGTTTTTGTTTGCCTGCCATTGGTTTTAACGGTGTTCGAAGGTGTTCGACGAACAGTTCGACGAACAGTTCGGCGAACACACGGGTGTTCGACGAACCGAACCGAACTCGAACACTACGGGGGTGGCTCAACACTAGTGTGGAGTTCTCTAACAACCACCTATCCGTACTCTATGGTCCATTAGTGTCACCAGAATTCAATTATTTCCCTGTGGAATGCACAGTTCCGATTTCTTGGAACAAAGGCAAGGTGAAACGCATATCTCCACCGCAGTGGAATGCACACAGATCCACTGTTTTCTACCTAGCAACTGGCTAGGTCACTTTCGCCGACGACCGCACCGCTCTTTTTCTGATTGACCTCTTGCCGCTTTAGCTCCGCCCCTTCCTTTTTTTATACATCCTGGCTATGCACGTTCTGGGTACGCTCTGCAACAAGCGATGGATGCTGCGTTGCGATACCACATACAGGCACGGGCTTTTCCTTCATACGGGGTATGTCCATGATTGATCACAACTTTTCTAGCTATTTGGTGACACTTAACTTGTTTATATTTTCTCTATTCTCCTATAGAGCTGTTACCCCTGTGGGACACAGCATTCTCCTTTTCCTCTTTACTTTTACTTTTACTTTTTTTTTTTCTTTTTTTTTTTTTTTACTTTTACTTTTACATTTTTACTTTGACATCTTGGATTATACTGTCAAAATTTTGTTTGTATTTTTATAGAGTATACTGATGAAGGTCCTTGGGGACCGAAACGCATAAGTTGTTATACTCCGTTTCATCTATGACTACTATTAAAATTATGAAAATTATACCTGTGAGTGCCAAGTCTTTATATATTGCTGTGCTGATTAGGTCACAGCACCAAAGCTTCCTCCTTTCACATTTAAAGGGACACCTCATCTCCACAACAGGCAGCCTGCAGAAGGGATATTTTATATGCTCCCCAAAATGCTCTTCTACTGTCCCACCTTGTACTCTGCTGCTTCGTCATTTTTCTGTGAGGGTTAACACCTAACTCAACCTTTGCACCGAGCTTGTATGTTATTGTGCTGTGAGGTAAGGGTTAAGCCCCCGCAATGCTCCAGTTCTGTGATCTGTGACTTCATAGACTGCAATAAAGATTCCCCCATACCCTTGCCTTTCACCTCTCGGAGCACTTTTTATGTGGTTCTAGGCATGCGGAACAGGAGTGGGGAAAAAAAACATTTTTTCCAATGTTCCCAATTTATTTATTGCTTGATCAATTGCTAATACTTGTTACTTGTTAAGTATTATCAGGCTATGTTCACACGACTGTATTTTTGGTCCAAGTGCTAACCCTGAAAGAAAATAAACCTGACCTCACACAGAAAGCACCAGGAGCAATGTTACACAATTGAGCTATTCAGATCACCATTTAATACAGATCAAATATCTGTGTGAAAAAGATCACAGCACGTACTGGTCTCTTCATTTTGGATGACGCTCGCCTATTGAAGTCTGAGTGTGTAAAAAAAAAATTGGATTCCATTTAAATCATCCGTATTCCATCCGATTTTTACAGATACATTTCCATTACTAACATAGGAAACTGTATTCATTCTTGTAAATTTTATTCACTTCGATATATAAAAATAGATACCATATGGATGACAATACAGATGAAAAACAGTCAGTTTTTCTGGATGAAAATCATATGATTCTTTTTAAAAGCTCATGTAAACTTAACCATATAATCAACTGCTTTTTATGAAGCGATAACATTTATATTGTGCTGAATTTAAGGGGTGGGCCAAAACCAAAGGTGAATTTCATACTAAATGTCTATTTAGTTCAATAATCTAACCACTCTTCTAATACAATTCAATTAAAAATTCCCTACCGTTTCCTCCCTAGTCTAACTTCCTGTCTGCTTTTTTTTTTTTACTTTCAATGACATTTCATTTTAGAATTCCAGTGCATTTTGGGATACTCACACGAGACGTCATCAGGATGCAAAGGCTGCGGTCACTGCCACAGCTTCTTTCCCCTCACTTAGGCCTCTTTCACACATCCAGATATTTCCGGTACTGGAAAAAACTGTTCTGGAGTTCTCAATGTCCTTGTGTCCTGATGTGGCAACTGTATGCCACATCAGAATCACATGTACCGGCGCCTGGGAATCAGTGGTACACTTCGTGCTGTTCCCAAGAGCCTGGTGCTGCAAGCAAGTCTCATCATTGTTCCCTGCTGGTACTGCGATCAGCACGAGTAAGGGACAATGTTGAGTGTAGTATTCTGCTCCCACTGTCTCCAAGTGTAAAAATAAGAATAAAATAAAAAAAAATCTTTATAATCACCTGGCTTGAGGCAACCGCACACGCTGAGGAGCAGAGGAGAATGACTCATTGAACTCACTAAGTGAAAAGACACTGCTCACTGAGCTCAGTGCAGATCAGAGGCTCGCAAGTCATTCTCCTCTGCTCCTCAGCATGTGCGGTCAGATGGATTATGGCATACAACACTTATTTCATCTTCAGACAGGTGAGTATAATGATTTTTTTTTTTACACTTGGAGACAACGGGAGCAGAATACTTCTCTCGACATTGTCCCTTGCTCGTGCTGTTCGCAGGGCAAGCAGGGGACAATAATGAGAGCTGCCTGCAGCACCTGGCGCTTGGGAGCAGCACAAACTGTACGCTGATTCCCAGGCGCCGGTACGTGTCACACTGATGACACATGGATGTCATCCGTGTGTCATCAGTGTGCACATGTGAGGGACGTTTTGCGCAACTGCAACGTTGTCACTGATGCCACTTCCCGACTTCAGAAGCACACTGCTTACAATCTGGCATCGGATAGAATCAATTTTTAAACAATAGGTTTCTTACTTAAATGCCAAAGATGTACCTTTGGGGTGCCTGTAGTGTAGTGGCCAACAAAAATTGATTCTTTCTTCAAAAGCAAAATAACATAATTTCAATATTTCAAATACACTATATTTATGTGGAATGAAAATAAATATTATTGTATGCAATAATAACTTACTATAAATTATTCATCTATGCTTCGGCCACCCCCGCTTCCAGGTTACATATTGCCACGCTATATTAAACAATTACATTTCCCATAAATAAACTTGGCCCAATTAGCAGTAATAAAACACAACATATAATAAAATAAACATATGCCAGACCAGAAAATCCTTAAAATCATATTAATTTATTCAATTATTTAATTTAATATCCATGTGGAAATGTAAAAGATTAATAAACCCAGAAAGAAGACAAACATTTGTAAGGCCTTACACAGGCTGCATTTTAATATTGTTTCATGGAGTGGCCAGCATTTTACGTCTTGCAACTGGAGTTTTGCATCTCTGTAATAATCCATATAGTGTTTCTTAAAGAAGTTATCCACTACTCTAACTGATTCTTTTTTTCAATACATCTTGCACTTATGTGCCTCTAATGACATGTCATGCCATGGTAGTAAAGCTGGTATCTGTTCCCTGACTTACAAAGTATTTACTAAACTGTATATAGTGAAATATATCAATAAGGGGATCAGATAAAAGATTTATTGCCATGGTTGTGTGCAGTGCTTGGTGCTGTACCGTCTGTGCTTGTGACACTGCCTGCATCATGACACAAAAATAACGTCTTGTTGTGGGTGACTAAAAAGCAGTCGGGGATGATGGGAGGTAGAAAGAGGATCGCAGGGCTCTGGTTCTGTGACCGCTGTACCAGGGTTCTGTAAATCATTTTATGCTATCGTGTACACTGCTACTCCATTCATTCTATTGGGATCTCCGGAAATCAGCTGAAAGAAGCGCTCAGCTATCTCCGGTGTTTCCATAACAATGGAGGGGCAGTGTACATGATCGACCACTTCGATCACAAGGGGCTTTTCTGAGACCCGATTCTCAGGATCATCTTTCCAGCAATTGGTAAGTTATCACCTATCCTATGGGCGGAGAATACCTTCTAAACTTGAGAAAACCCTTTTAAGATAACTGGGGAGTACAGCTGTACGTGTCTGTTATTACAATAGCAGTGCTATTCAGATGTAGAGAAGATGACTTTCCATATGTAACACAGCCAGGCTCATCAGTGCAGCAGAGCTGAGGCTGTTTGATGGAGCAGAGCTGTGTTTGTCTTTACAGAATAGCTCCGAAAAAAGGGTCCCTGCTAAGCAGAGAGAAAATGGCCACACATGTTCATATGTATATATAAAATATTATTTTTATTGAAATATAAATACCACATCACAATTCATATCTATACACACACGGATCACATCATGGAAACATGGTGCTGGAGACCAAAGTAGTGAATTAAAAACCACAAACAAAAAAACATAAAATCCTGTGACACAGCAGCCTCAAATGGTAAGCCTGTATATAGTGGATAACTAAGAGGAAAAAATAAATTCTATGACCAATATGTATATCTCCTATTAAATGTAATTTGTCAGATAAATATATTTGGAATATTTCATAGAATCATAGAATGGTAGAGTTGGAAGGGACCTCCTGGGTCATCTGGTCCAACCCCCTGCTCAAAGCAGGATTCACTAAATCATCTCAGACAGATGTCTGTCCAGCCTCTGTTTGAAGACGTCCATTGAAGGGGAACTCACCACCTCTCGTGGCAGCCTGTTCCACTCATTAATCACCCTAACTGTCAAAAAGTTTTTTCTAATATCTAATCTGTGTCTCCTCCCATTTAGTTTCATCCCATTGCTTCTAGTCTTTCCTTGTGCAAATGAGAATAAAGATGATCCTTCTACAATGTGACAGCCCTTGACATATTTGTAGACAGCTATTAAGTCTCCTCTCAGTCTTCTTTTTTGCAAGCTAAACATTCCCAAATCCTGCAACCGTTCCTCATAGGACATGGTTTGCAGACCAGTCACCATTCTGGTCGCTCTTCTCTGAACTTGCTCCAGTTTGTCTATGTCTTTTTTAAAATGTGGTGCCCAAAACTGTACACAGTATTCCAGATGAGGTCTGACCAAAGAGGAGTAAAGACCGATAATAACTTCACGTGATCTAGACTGTATGCTTCTGTTAATACATCCCAGAATTGTATTTGCCTTTTTTGCTGCTGCATCACACTGTTGACTCATGTTCAGTCTATGATCTATTAGTATACCTAAGTCTTTTTCTCATGTACTGTTGCTTAGCTCTATTCCTCCCATTCTGTATATGCTTTTTTCATTTTTATTCCCCAGATGTAGTACTTTGCATTTTTCCCTGTTAAAAACCATTCTGTTGGTTGCTGCCCACTGCTCCAGTTTATTTAGGTCTTTTTGAATCCTCTCTCTCTCTTCTCTAGTATTAGCTATCCCTCCTAGCTTTACTCCTCTCAATAAGTTTCAATCCAACTATGACATCCAGAGTACAAACAGATGTAGCTATTGGAGCACATACTCCCTAATAGTATGAATAGTATAAATAGTATGCACAATATAACTTAAAGGTTATGTACCTGAACAGTCACTGGGCCACCAAACGAACCGCTGTTAGCGTCACCCCGATGCATGTTTCAGTTGTAAAACCTTTTTCAACCCATGATGTGATCCGTGTGTGTATAGATATGAATTGTGATGTGGTATTTAGATTTCAATAAAAATAATATTTTATATATACATATGAACATGTGTGGCCATTTTCTCTCTGCTTAGCAGGGACCCTTTTTTCTGTGCATTTATATGATGGTCCGTTCTGAGGTTAAATCTTATATGCAATAACATGGGTCCACTTGGACTTGATTTATTTCAACCCTGTTTATTGTGTTGGTTCTTCAGCCTTTCATTTACAGAATAGCTGAAGTTGTCAGCTCTGCTACATCTGTAATGACTGTAGAGCTGGTTTTGTTGGTGATGTCCGTGGTAACATGTCAGTTACCTCCCCTTGGCCACTATCTCTTTCCTTATCTCAGCTCTTCAGGTGTTTGTGTCATGGTCTTCTACTCCTCTTCTCTTCACTGTTTTCTCTCTTCTTGCTGTATAATAGACCTCAGACTCAGGAGATCTTGGGATGGTGAGCCTGGGGCAGGTGCTGCGAGTCTAGAGACAGGACACAGTACCGGCTGTATAGGAACAGGGCAGCCAGTGAGGAGGGGTGGATGTGTGCCCCCTCACCCACTGTGACAGCCCTCTGGACAACGGACGGAGGAGCAGTAAATCATGATTGTCTCACTCCCTCTGTACATCGGTACCAGTGAGTGTTTCTCTCTTCACTCAGCCTGATGAAAGTGCTCATCAAACTAGCAGAACTTTAATCAGTGAGAGAAGGGAGATGCTCACTGAACATCTCTACAGCAATACTCCCTGACTGTGAGGGGAGGTGACTACAACACCGCCCACAGTTCAATCAATCTAGGTTACATGGCCACGGTCAGAGAGAGTCTGGATAACATCACGTCAATATCCAGTGCCCGGAACAAGGCTGGAGTTGACGTGACATCACAGGAAATGAGAGCAATCTCAGCCCCAGCATCAGATGACAGTGAGAGATAGAACCCCTCAGAGGATCTTTTAGTAATTAAATGTAATTATGAAAATTCTCATCTCAGGCTGACAAATTGCTTGGGGGAACATGTTAAGTAGTGAACAACACCTTTAAGAAATACTTATTAGTTGTGTATTCCCCTTCCTCTCTTCATCATTGATTCTTGCACATTTAAATACTCCATTAGTATGGCAACCCCCAGATAAAGCAATTATTTTCAAAAAGCTTCTCAGGTTTGGTAGGTTACCTGTAGCCTCCTATCTTTTTATAATTTGTATTCCCACTAACATATTAATCCTTGTGATTGGATGATGACTAAATATTTACTTGTTGGGGCTTGGCTATGGACCTGCACCTAGAATATTTTATGTCAGTCATTACTAGAGCTGATTGTATCTTTTGAAATTAGGAGGCCATATAAGCCTTCTGTGACTTACGCAAGGTGTAAAAAGGCGGCAAGCATTATTTTGGCAATTCACGCAAATCAAATAGTAAATTATTCAAATTCACTTGGCCCTGCAAATTTCATAACATTCTATTTGAATTTATTTTGCATCAAATAAAATTCATCTCTAGTCATTATTCATTCCATTAGCATTTTTCTATGTTTGTGTCATGCACGCATGTGGCACACATGGTTCGTGGACCAACTGTGCCAAGGGGCCAGGCTTACCCAGGAGGGGTGTAGCTAAGCAGCTGCCAGGTTTGCACTGGAGCTCCTGATGGTGGAGTCAGCATTGAGCTGCAGGTAGCCGCCAGGTAACACTCCTGTTATATATACAGGGTTGTCCAAAAGTAGGTGGACAGAAAGTATAATAAGGTTATGAAGGGGGAGATTTATCAAACATGGTGTAAAGTGAAACTGGCTCAGTTGCCCTTAGCAACCAATCAGATTCCACTTTTCATTCCTCACAGACTCTTTGGAAAATGTAAGGTGGAATCTGATTGGTTGCTAAGGGCAACTGAGCCAGTTTCACAGATCTTGTTTTCACAGATAGATCTCCCCCAAATCTGTTTTCTTTTCAGATAATTCAGATAACACATAATGGCAAATAATTTAAATACACATCAAAGAAAATGGATTATAACAGAGTATTGTAAATCTCAAAATGCTGAAACCA
The DNA here is from genome assembly GCF_046119375.1 of Phyllobates terribilis. Taxonomy (NCBI): domain Eukaryota; kingdom Metazoa; phylum Chordata; class Amphibia; order Anura; family Dendrobatidae; genus Phyllobates; species Phyllobates terribilis. Next base: position 302,042,376 of record NW_027362771.1, read on the forward strand.
TTAGAGCAAATTGGTTTGAAATGTTTGGTACTCAAGCCTCAAAGAGACAAACCATTTACCGCATTCCTGACAAATTCAATGCCACTGGCTCAATCCTTAATGCTCCAAAAACTGGTCGACCCAAAACAGTCTGTACAGAAGATAATAAACAACTTGTTGCTGATACATTTGTTCAGAGTCCAAAAAAGTCCACCAGAAGAGCCTCTTTGGAATTGGGAATGTCACGAGCTTCTATCATGCGAATCCTGAAATCTATTGGGTGGAAAGCTTATCGTCCACGTCTAATTCATGGTTTATTGGAGGATGTTCCAGAGAGGCGGCTGCAATTTAGTGAGATTATGCTTAACGAAATTGAAGAAAATCCAGTCATTTTAGATAACATTATGTGGAGTGATGAAGCTTCTTTCAAATTATCCGGCCATATTAACCGACATAATTGTATTTACTGGTATAATGAGAACATGCATTTAACATTAGAGCAACAACTAAATGAGCCTGGTGTCAATGTTTGGGGTGGTATTTCAAGTTTTGGTGTTTTAGAACCAATATTTTTTGATGGAACAGTCACAGGAGATAAGTATCTCAAAATTCTAATGAATCAAGTTGTTCCCCAGTTACAGCAACAGCCTAATTCAAATGACCTTTATTTCCAACAAGATGGGGCCGCTCCACATTATTCAAGAGTAGCCCATGAGTATCTTGATGAAACATTTCCTAATAAATGGATTGGCCAAAGAGGCCCACTTGATTGGCAGTCACGTTCACCAGACTTGACCCCAATGGATTTTTTCTTTTTGGGGAGTACTCAAGGACAAAGTTTATAGTCGAAAACCAAAAAGTGTCAGTGATTTGAAAAATTACATAAGAGATGCATTTCAAGAAATTAATACCCAAAGAGACTTGTGCAAAAAAGTTTGTCGAAGCGTAAGAGGCAGACTTCAAAGCTGTGCAAATTGTAATGGAAAGCAGTTTGAGCACCTGTGTTGATAAAATGTTCGGGCTTTTGTATTATTGTTCAAAATAAAATTTAATTGTCAATGTTATGCTTGTGTTAGTAAATATAATTTTATATATAAATCAAAATAAATGTTATTATTTTCTGGCTACCTACTTCTGGACCACCCTTTATATACAGTGAAGGAAATAAGAATTTGATCCCTTGCTGTTTTTGTAAGTTTGCCTACTGACAAAGACATGAACAGTCTATAATTTTAAGGGTAGGTTAATGTTAACATTGAGAGATAGAATATCCCCCCAAAAAATCAAGAAAATCACATTGCATAAATTAGATATTTTTTGGGGGTATTTTGCAGTGTGAAAGAAGTATTTGATCCCTCTGGCAAACAACACTTAATACTTGGTGGCAAAACCCTTGTTGGCAAGCACAGCAGTCAGACTTTTTTGTAGTTGATGATACCAGCTCCTAATAACGTGTATTGCCCCCTCTAACATCAATGACAGCTCGAAGTCTTTTGTGGTAGTTGTGGAAGAGGTTCTTTAATTTCTCAGATGGTAAAGCTGCCCATTCTTCTTGGCAAAAAGCCTCCAGTTCCTGTAAATTCCTGGGGTGTCTAGCATGAACTGCGTGCTTGAGATCTCCCCAGAGTGGCTCAATGATATTTAGGTCAGGAGACTGAGATGGCCACTCCAGAACCTTCACTTTGTTCTGCTGTAGCCAATGACAGGTCGACTTGGCCTTGTATTTTGGATCGTTGTCATGTTGGAACGTCCAAGTACGTCCCATGCGCAGCTTCTGGGCTGATGAGTGCAAATTTGCCTCCAGTATTGTTATGTTCTGCAATTTAGAACTAAGGAATAGGAGGGAAAAGCTGTCCCTGCACTGAGACTCAGCTCTACCCTACGCGGGGGTGGGTGCCCTATTCCTTATGAATAGCCCCACCGAAACTCCTGCACTGAACTCAAATGAAGACCTGTAGGAAGGGGAAAGGGGTCCCTAAAATATCTAAGGACTGGAAGCAAAAGCAGGAGACCTCCTAACAGAAAAGTTAGTTGCAGAAATGAAAATGAAAGGAAACAAAACTGGTGGAACAAGAAGTCCCAGGATAACAATAGTCCAAAGCAAGAAGAACTAAACAAGGCTACTTAGCCAGAGCATGAGTATTTCAACACTGATGTCCAGCGGAGAATGGGAGCCAGGTGCTGAGTAATAAAGAGTGCTGAGATCACGTGACCAAGAAACAAAGCACCAGAGGAAAAGACTACAAGCCAGCAAACCACAACAAGATGGCCGATAGCCTTCTAGCACTGTGTGGGACTTGTTCTATTAGTCCATCTATACTGACCTCCATCAGGTTGCAAATTAAAAATATTTTTTATCTGCATCTAGCTCTGAAAAAAAATTTGCCTTCTAGCAGTGTGTGGGACTTGTTCTATTATTCCATCTATACTGACCTCCATCAGGTTGCAAACTGAATATAATATTTTTCTGCATCTAGCTCTGAAAAAATATTTGGCCTTCTAGCAGTGTGTGGGACTTGTTCTATTAGTCCATCTATACTGACCTCCATCAGGTTGCAAACTGAATATAATTTTTTTCTGCATCTACCTCTGAAAAAATATTTGGCCTTCTAGCAGTGTGTGGGACTTGTTCTATTAGTCCATCTATACTGACCTCCATCAGGTTGCAAACTGAATATAATATTTTTCTGCATCTAGTTCTGAAAAAATGTTTAGCCTTCTAGCACTGTGTGGGACTTGTTCTATTAGTCCATCTATACTGACCTCCATCAGGTTGCAAATTAAAAATAATTTTTATCTGCATCTAGCTCTGAAAAAAATTTTGCCTTCTAGCAGTGTGTGGGACTTGTTCTATTAGTCCATCTATACTGACCTCCATCAGGTTGCAAACTGAATATAATATTTTTCTGCATCTAGCTCTGAAAAAATATTTGGGCTTCTAGCTGTGTCTGGGACTTGTTCTATTATTCCATCTATACTGACCTCCACCAGGCTGCAAATTAAAAATAAATTTTATCGGCATCTAGCTCTGAAAAAATATTTGGCCTTCTAGCAGTGTGTGGGACTTGTTCTATTAGTCCATCTATACTGACCTTCATCAGGTTGCAAACTGAATATAATATTTTTCTGCATCTAGCTCTGAAAAATTATTTGGGCTTCTAGCTGTGTCTGGGACTTGTTCTATTATTCCATCTATACTGACCTCCATCAGGTTGCAAATTAAAAATAATTTTTATCGGCATCTAGCAATGAAAAAATATTTGGCCTTCTAGCAGTGTGTGGGACTTGTTCTATTAGTCCATCTATACTGACCTCCATCAGGTTGCAAATTGAATATAATATTTTTCTGCATCTAGCTCTGAAAAAATATTTGGCCTTCTAGCAGTGTGTGGGACTTGTTCTATTAGTCCATCTATACTGAACTCCATCAGGTTGCAAACTGAATATAATATTTTTCTGCATCTAGCTCTGAAAAAATATTTAGCCTTCTAGCACTGTGTGGGACTTGTTCTATTAGTCCATCTATACTGACCTCCATCAGGTTGCAAATTAAAAATATTTTTTATCTGCATCTAGCTCTGAAAAAAAATTTGCCTTCTAGCAGTGTGTGGGACTTGTTCTATTATTCCATCTATACTGACCTCCATCAGGTTGCAAACTGAATATAATATTTTTCTGCATCTAGCTCTGAAAAAATATTTGGGCTTCTAGCTGTGTCTGGGACTTGTTCTATTATTCCATCTATACTGACCTCCATCAGGTTGCAAATTAAAAATAATTTTTATCTGCATCTAGCAATGAAAAAATATTTGGCCTTCTAGCAGTGTGTGGGACTTGTTCTATTAGTCCATCTATACTGACCTCCATCAGGTTGCAAATTGAATATAATATTTTTCTGCATCTAGCTCTGAAAAAATATTTGGCCTTCTAGCAGTGTGGGGGACTTGTTCTATTAGTCCATCTATACTGAACTCCATCAGGTTGCAAACTGAATATAATTTTTTTCTGCATCTACCTCTGAAAAAATATTTGGCCTTCTAGCAGTGTGTGGGACTTGTTCTATTAGTCCATCTATACTGACCTCCATCAGGTTGCAAACTGAATATAATATTTTTCTGCATCTAGCTCTGAAAAAATATTTAGCCTTCTAGCACTGTGTGGGACTTGTTCTATTAGTCCATCTATACTGACCTTCATCAGGTTGCAAATTAAAAATATTTTTTATCTGCATCTAGCTCTGAAAAAAAATTTGCCATCTAGCAGTGTGTGGGACTTGTTCTATTATTCCATCTATACTGACCTCCATCAGGTTGCAAACTGAATATAATATTTTTCTGCATCTAGCTCTGAAAAAATATTTGGGCTTCTAGCTGTGTCTGGGACTTGTTCTATTATTCCATCTATACTGACCTCCATTAGGTTGCAAATTAAAAATAATTTTTATCGGCATCTAGCAATGAAAAAATATTTGGCCTTCTAGCAGTGTGTGGGACTTGTTCTATTAGTCCATCTATACTGACCTCCATCAGGTTGCAAACTGAATATAATTTTTTTCTGCATCTACCTCTGAAATATATTTGGGCTTCTAGCTGTGTGTGGGACTTGTTCTATTAGTCCATCTATACTGACCTCCATCAGGTTGCAAATTGAATATAATTTTTTTCTGCATCTACCTCTGAAAAAATATTTGTGCTTCTAGCTGTGTGTGGGACTTGTTCTATTAGTCCATCTATACTGACCTCCATCAGGTTGCAAATTAAAAATAATTTTTATCTGCATCTAGCTCTGAAAAAATATTTGGCCTTCTAGCAGTGTGTGGGACTTGTTCTATTAGTCCATCTATACTGACCTCCATCAGGTTGCAAACTGAATATAATATTTTTCTGCATCTAGCTCTGAAAAAATATTTGGGCTTCTAGCTGTGTCTGGGACTTGTTCTATTATTCCATCTATACTGACCTCCATCAGGTTGCAAATTAAAAATAATTTTTATCGGCATCTAGCAATGAAAAAATATTTGGCCTTCTAGCAGTGTGTGGGACTTGTTCTATTAGTCCATCTATACTGACCTCCATCAGGTTGCAAACTGAATATAATATTTTTCTGCATCTAGCTCTGAAAAAATATTTGGGCTTCTAGCTGTGTGTGGGACTTGTTCTATTAGTCCATTTATACTGACCTCCATCAGGTTGCAAATTAAAAATAATTTTTATCTGCATCTAGATCTGAAAAAATATTTGGCCTTCTAGCCGTGTGTGGGACTTGTTCTATTAGTCCATCTATACTGACCTCCATCAGGTTGCAAGCTGAATATAATTTTTTTCTGCATCTACCTCTGAAAAAATATTTGGGCTTCTAGCTGTGTGTTGGACTTGTTCTATTAGTCCATCTATACTGACCTCCATCAGGTTGCAAATTGAATATAATATTTTTCTGCATCTACCTCTGAAAAAATATTTGGCCTTCTAGCAGTGTGTGGGACTTGTTCTATTAGTCCATCTATACTGACCTCCATCAGGTTGCAAATTCAAAATAATTTTTTATTTGTATCTAGCTCTGAAAAAATATTTGGCCTTCTAGCAGTGTGTGGGATTTGTTCTATTAGTCCATCTATACTGACCTCCATCAGGTTGCAAACTGAATATAATTTTTTTCTGCATCTACCTCTGAAAAAATATTTGGGCTTCTAGCTGTGTGTGGGACTTATTCTATTAGTCCATCTATACTGACCTCCATCAGGTTGCAAATTAAAAATAATTTTTATCTGCATCTAGCTCTGAAAAAATATTTGGCCTTCTAGCAGTGTGTGGGACTTGTTCTATTAGTCCATCTATACTGACCTCCATCAGGTTGCAAACTGAATATAATATTTTTCTGCATCTAGCTCTGAAAAAATATTTGTGCTTCTAGCTGTGTGTGGGACTTGTTCTATTAGTCCTTCTATACTGACCTCCATCAGGTTGCAAATTAAAAATAATTTTTATCTGCATCTAGCTCTGAAAAAATATTTGGCCTTCTAGCAGTGTGTGGGACTTGTTCTATTAGTCCATCTATACTGACCTCCATCAGGTTGCAAACTGAATATAATTTTTTTCTGCATCTAGCTCTGAAAAAATATTTGGGCTTCTAGCTGTGTGTGGGACTTGTTCTATTAGTCCATCTATACTGACCTCCATCAGGTTGCAAATTGAATATAATATTTTTCTGCATCTAGCTCTGAAAAAATATTTGGCCTTCTAGCAGTGTGTGGGACTTGCTCTATTAGTCCATGTATACTGACCTCCATCAGGTTGCAAACTGAATATAATTTTTTTCTGCATCTACCTCTGAAAAAATATTTGGGCTTCTAGCTGTGTGTGGTACCTGTTCTATTAGTCCATCTATACTGACCTCCATCAGGTTGGAAATTGAATATAATATTTTTCTGCATCTAGCTCTGAAAAAATATTTGGCCTTCTAGCAGTGTGTTGGACTTGTTCTATTAGACCATCTATACTGACCTCCATCAGGTTGCAAACTGAATATAATTTTTTTCTGCATCTACCTCTGAAAAAATATTTAGCCTTCTAGCAGTGTGTGGGACTTGTTCTATTATTCCATCTATACTGACCTCCATCAGGTTGCAAACTGAATTTAATATTTTTCTGCATCAAGCTCTGAAAAAATATTTGGCCTTCTAGCAGTGTGTGGGACTTGTTCTTTTAGTCCATCTATACTGACCTCCATCAGGTTGCAAATTAAAAATAATTTTTATCTGCATCTAGCTCTGAAAAAATATTTGGCCTTCTAGCAGTGTGTGGGACTTGTTCTATTAGTCCATCTATACTGACCTCCATCAGGTTGCAAACTGAATATAATATTTTTCTGCATCTAGCTCTGAAAAAATATTTGGGCTTCTAGCTGTGTGTGGGACTTGTTCTATTAGTCCTTGTATACTGACCTCCATCAGGTTGCAAATTAAAAATAATTTTTATCTGCATCTAGCTCTGAAAAAATATTTGGCCTTCTAGCAGTGTGTGGGACTTGTTCTATTAGTCCATCTATACTGACCTCCATCAGGTTGCAAACTGAATATTATTTTTTCCTGCATCTACCTCTGAAAAAATATTTGGGCTTCTAGCTGTGTGTGGGACTTGTTCTATTAGTCCATCTATACTGACCTCCATCAGGTTGCAAATTAAAAATAATTTTTTTCTGCATCTAGCTCTGAAAAAATATTTGGCCTTCTAGCAGTGTGTGGGACTTGTTCTATTAGTCCATCTACACTGACCTCCATCAGGTTGCAAACTGAATATAATTTTTTTCTGCATCTACCTCTGAAAAAGTATTTGGGCTTCTAGCTGTGTGTGGGACTTGTTCTATTAGTCCATCTATACTGACCTCCATCAGGTTGCAAATTGAATATAATATTTTTCTGCATCTAGCTCTGAAAAAATATTTGGCCTTCTAGCAGTGTTTGGGATTTGCTCTATTAGTCTATCTATACTGACCTCCATCAGGTTGCAAACTGAATATAATTTTTTTCTGCATCTACCTCTGAAAAAATATTTGGGCTTCTTTCTGTGTGTGGGACTTCTTCTATTAGTCCATCTATACTGACCTCCATCAGGTTTCAAATTGAATATAATATTTTTCTGCATCTAGCTCTGAAAAAATATTTGGCCTTCTAGCAGTGTGTTGGACTTGTTCTATTAGTCCATCTATACTGACCTCCATCAGGTTGCAAACTGAATATAATATTTTTCTGCATCTACCTCTGAAAAAATATTTGGCCTTCTAGCAGTGTGTGGGACTTGTTCTATTAGTCCATTTATACTGACCTCCATCAGGTTGCAAACTGAATATAATATTTTTCTGCATCTAGCTCTGAAAAAATATTTAGCCTTCTAGCACTGTGTGGGACTTGTTCTATTAGTCCATCTATACTGACCTCCATCAGGTTGCAAATTAAAAATATTTTTTATCTGCATCTAGCTCTGAAAAAAAATTTGCCTTCTAGCAGTGTGTGGGACTTGTTCTATTATTCCATCTATACTGACCTCCATCAGGTTGCAAACTGAATATAATATTTTTCTGCATCTAGCTCTGAAAAAATATTTGGGCTTCTAGCTGTGTCTGGGACTTGTTCTATTATTCCATCTATACTGACCTCCATCAGGTTGCAAATTAAAAATAATTTTTATCTGCATCTAGCAATGAAAAAATATTTGGCCTTCTAGCAGTGTGTGGGACTTGTTCTATTAGTCCATCTATACTGACCTCCATCAGGTTGCAAATTGAATATAATATTTTTCTGCATCTAGCTCTGAAAAAATATTTGGCCTTCTAGCAGTGTGGGGGACTTGTTCTATTAGTCCATCTATACTGAACTCCATCAGGTTGCAAACTGAATATAATTTTTTTCTGCATCTACCTCTGAAAAAATATTTGGCCTTCTAGCAGTGTGTGGGACTTGTTCTATTAGTCCATCTATACTGACCTCCATCAGGTTGCAAACTGAATATAATATTTTTCTGCATCTAGCTCTGAAAAAATATTTAGCCTTCTAGCACTGTGTGGGACTTGTTCTATTAGTCCATCTATACTGACCTTCATCAGGTTGCAAATTAAAAATATTTTTTATCTGCATCTAGCTCTGAAAAAAAATTTGCCATCTAGCAGTGTGTGGGACTTGTTCTATTATTCCATCTATACTGACCTCCATCAGGTTGCAAACTGAATATAATATTTTTCTGCATCTAGCTCTGAAAAAATATTTGGGCTTCTAGCTGTGTCTGGGACTTGTTCTATTATTCCATCTATACTGACCTCCATCAGGTTGCAAATTAAAAATAATTTTTATCGGCATCTAGCAATGAAAAAATATTTGGCCTTCTAGCAGTGTGTGGGACTTGTTCTATTAGTCCATCTATACTGACCTCCATCAGGTTGCAAACTGAATATAATTTTTTTCTGCATCTACCTCTGAAATATATTTGGGCTTCTAGCTGTGTGTGGGACTTGTTCTATTAGTCCATCTATACTGACCTCCATCAGGTTGCAAATTGAATATAATTTTTTTCTGCATCTACCTCTGAAAAAATATTTGTGCTTCTAGCTGTGTGTGGGACTTGTTCTATTAGTCCATCTATACTGACCTCCATCAGGTTGCAAATTAAAAATAATTTTTATCTGCATCTAGCTCTGAAAAAATATTTGGCCTTCTAGCAGTGTGTAGGACTTGTTCTATTAGTCCATCTATACTGACCTCCATCAGGTTGCAAACTGAATATAATATTTTTCTGCATCTAGCTCTGAAAAAATATTTGGGCTTCTAGCTGTGTCTGGGACTTGTTCTATTATTCCATCTATACTGACCTCCATCAGGTTGCAAATTAAAAATAATTTTTATCGGCATCTAGCAATGAAAAAATATTTGGCCTTCTAGCAGTGTGTGGGACTTGTTCTATTAGTCCATCTATACTGACCTCCATCAGGTTGCAAACTGAATATAATATTTTTCTGCATCTAGCTCTGAAAAAATATTTGGGCTTCTAGCTGTGTGTGGGACTTGTTCTATTAGTCCATTTATACTGACCTCCATCAGGTTGCAAATTAAAAATAATTTTTATCTGCATCTAGATCTGAAAAAATATTTGGCCTTCTAGCCGTGTGTGGGACTTGTTCTATTAGTCCATCTATACTGACCTCCATCAGGTTGCAAGCTGAATATAATTTTTTTCTGCATCTACCTCTGAAAAAATATTTGGGCTTCTAGCTGTGTGTTGGACTTGTTCTATTAGTCCATCTATACTGACCTCCATCAGGTTGCAAATTGAATATAATATTTTTCTGCATCTACCTCTGAAAAAATATTTGGCCTTCTAGCAGTGTGTGGGACTTGTTCTATTAGTCCATCTATACTGACCTCCATCAGGTTGCAAATTCAAAATAATTTTTTATTTGTATCTAGCCCTGAAAAAATATTTGGCCTTCTAGCAGTGTGTGGGATTTGTTCTATTAGTCCATCTATACTGACCTCCATCAGGTTGCAAACTGAATATAATTTTTTTCTGCATCTACCTCTGAAAAAATATTTGGGCTTCTAGCTGTGTGTGGGACTTATTCTATTAGTCCATCTATACTGACCTCCATCAGGTTGCAAATTAAAAATAATTTTTATCTGCATCTAGCTCTGAAAAAATATTTGGCCTTCTAGCAGTGTGTGGGACTTGTTCTATTAGTCCATCTATACTGACCTCCATCAGGTTGCAAACTGAATATAATATTTTTCTGCATCTAGCTCTGAAAAAATATTTGTGCTTCTAGCTGTGTGTGGGACTTGTTCTATTAGTCCTTCTATACTGACCTCCATCAGGTTGCAAATTAAAAATAATTTTTATCTGCATCTAGCTCTGAAAAAATATTTGGCCTTCTAGCAGTGTGTGGGACTTGTTCTATTAGTCCATCTATACTGACCTCCATCAGGTTGCAAACTGAATATAATTTTTTTCTGCATCTAGCTCTGAAAAAATATTTGGGCTTCTAGCTGTGTGTGGGACTTGTTCTATTAGTCCATCTATACTGACCTCCATCAGGTTGCAAATTGAATATAATATTTTTCTGCATCTAGCTCTGAAAAAATATTTGGCCTTCTAGCAGTGTGTGGGACTTGCTCTATTAGTCCATGTATACTGACCTCCATCAGGTTGCAAACTGAATATAATTTTTTTCTGCATCTACCTCTGAAAAAATATTTGGGCTTCTAGCTGTGTGTGGGACCTGTTCTATTAGTCCATCTATACTGAACTCCATCAGGTTGGAAATTGAATATAATATTTTTCTGCATCTAGCTCTGAAAAAATATTTGGCCTTCTAGCAGTGTGTTGGACTTGTTCTATTAGACCATCTATACTGACCTCCATCAGGTTGCAAACTGAATATAATTTTTTTCTGCATCTACCTCTGAAAAAATATTTAGCCTTCTAGCAGTGTGTGGGACTTGTTCTATTATTCCATCTATACTGACCTCCATCAGGTTGCAAACTGAATTTAATATTTTTCTGCATCAAGCTCTGAAAAAATATTTGGCCTTCTAGCAGTGTGTGGGACTTGTTCTTTTAGTCCATCTATACTGACCTCCATCAGGTTGCAAATTAAAAATAATTTTTATCTGCATCTAGCTCTGAAAAAATATTTGGCCTTCTAGCAGTGTGTGGGACTTGTTCTATTAGTCCATCTATACTGACCTCCATCAGGTTGCAAACTGAATATAATATTTTTCTGCATCTAGCTCTGAAAAAATATTTGGGCTTCTAGCTGTGTGTGGGACTTGTTCTATTAGTCCTTGTATACTGACCTCCATCAGGTTGCAAATTAAAAATAATTTTTATCTGCATCTAGCTCTGAAAAAATATTTGGCCTTCTAGCAGTGTGTGGGACTTGTTCTATTAGTCCATCTATACTGACCTCCATCAGGTTGCAAACTGAATATTATTTTTTCCTGCATCTACCTCTGAAAAAATATTTGGGCTTCTAGCTGTGTGTGGGACTTGTTCTATTAGTCCATCTATACTGACCTCCATCAGGTTGCAAATTAAAAATAATTTTTTTCTGCATCTAGCTCTGAAAAAATATTTGGCCTTCTAGCAGTGTGTGGGACTTGTTCTATTAGTCCATCTACACTGACCTCCATCAGGTTGCAAACTGAATATAATTTTTTTCTGCATCTACCTCTGAAAAAGTATTTGGGCTTCTAGCTGTGTGTGGGACTTGTTCTATTAGTCCATCTATACTGACCTCCATCAGGTTGCAAATTGAATATAATATTTTTCTGCATCTAGCTCTGAAAAAATATTTGGCCTTCTAGCAGTGTTTGGGATTTGCTCTATTAGTCTATCTATACTGACCTCCATCAGGTTGCAAACTGAATATAATTTTTTTCTGCATCTACCTCTGAAAAAATATTTGGGCTTCTAGCTGTGTGTGGGACTTCTTCTATTAGTCCATCTATACTGACCTCCATCAGGTTTCAAATTGAATATAATATTTTTCTGCATCTAGCTCTGAAAAAATATTTGGCCTTCTAGCAGTGTGTTGGACTTGTTCTATTAGTCCATCTATACTGACCTCCATCAGGTTGCAAACTGAATATAATATTTTTCTGCATCTAGCTCTGAAAAAATATTTGGCCTTCTAGCAGTGTGTGGGACTTGTTCTATTAGTCCATCTATACTGACCTCCATCAGGTTGCAAATTAAAAATAATTTTTATCTGCATCTAGCTCTGAAAAAATATTTGGCCTTCTAGCAGTGTGTGGGACTTGTTCTATTAGTCCATCTACACTGACCTCCATCAGGTTGCAAACTGAATATAATTTTTTTCTGCATCTACCTCTGAAAAAATATTTGGGCTTCTAGCTGTGTGTGGGACTTGTTCTATTAGTCCATCTATACTGACCTCCATCAGGTTGCAAATTGAATATAATATTTTTCTGCATCTAGCTCTGAAAAAATATTTGGCCTTCTAGCAGTGTTTGGGACTTGCTCTATTAGTCTATCTATACTGACCTCCATCAGGTTGCAAACTGAATATAATTTTTTTCTGCATCTACCTCTGAAAAAATATTTGGGCTTCTAGCTGTGTGTGGGACTTGTTCTATTAGTCCATCTATACTGACCTCCATCAGGTTGAAAATTGAATATAATATTTTTCTGCATCTAGCTCTGAAAAAATATTTGGCCTTCTAGCAGTTTGTTGGACTTGTTCTATTATTGCATCTATACTGACCTCCATCAGGTTGCAAACTGAATATAATTTTTTTCTGCATCTACCTCTGAAATATATTTGGGCTTCTAGCTGTGTGTGGGACTTGTTCTATTAGTCCATCTATACTGACCTCCATCAGGTTGCAAATTGAATATAATTTTTTTCTGCATCTACCTCTGAAAAAATATTTGTGCTTCTAGCTGTGTGTGGGACTTGTTCTATTAGTCCATCTATACTGACCTCCATCAGGTTGCAAATTAAAAATAATTTTTATCTGCATCTAGCTCTGAAAAAATATTTGGCCTTCTAGCAGTGTGTGGGACTTGTTCTATTAGTCCATCTATACTGACCTCCATCAGGTTGCAAACTGAATATAATATTTTTCTGCATCTAGCTCTGAAAAAATATTTGGGCTTCTAGCTGTGTCTGGGACTTGTTCTATTATTCCATCTATACTGACCTCCATCAGGTTGCAAATTAAAAATAATTTTTATCGGCATCTAGCAATGAAAAAATATTTGGCCTTCTAGCAGTGTGTGGGACTTGTTCTATTAGTCCATCTATACTGACCTCCATCAGGTTGCAAACTGAATATAATATTTTTCTGCATCTAGCTCTGAAAAAATATTTGGGCTTCTAGCTGTGTGTGGGACTTGTTCTATTAGTCCATTTATACTGACCTCCATCAGGTTGCAAATTAAAAATAATTTTTATCTGCATCTAGATCTGAAAAAATATTTGGCCTTCTAGCCGTGTGTGGGACTTGTTCTATTAGTCCATCTATACTGACCTCCATCAGGTTGCAAGCTGAATATAATTTTTTTCTGCATCTACCTCTGAAAAAATATTTGGGCTTCTAGCTGTGTGTTGGACTTGTTCTATTAGTCCATCTATACTGACCTCCATCAGGTTGCAAATTGAATATAATATTTTTCTGCATCTACCTCTGAAAAAATATTTGGCCTTCTAGCAGTGTGTGGGACTTGTTCTATTAGTCCATCTATACTGACCTCCATCAGGTTGCAAATTCAAAATAATTTTTTATTTGTATCTAGCCCTGAAAAAATATTTGGCCTTCTAGCAGTGTGTGGGATTTGTTCTATTAGTCCATCTATACTGACCTCCATCAGGTTGCAAACTGAATATAATTTTTTTCTGCATCTACCTCTGAAAAAATATTTGGGCTTCTAGCTGTGTGTGGGACTTATTCTATTAGTCCATCTATACTGACCTCCATCAGGTTGCAAATTAAAAATAATTTTTATCTGCATCTAGCTCTGAAAAAATATTTGGCCTTCTAGCAGTGTGTGGGACTTGTTCTATTAGTCCATCTATATTGACCTCCATCAGGTTGCAAACTGAATATAATATTTTTCTGCATCTAGCTCTGAAAAAATATTTGTGCTTCTAGCTGTGTGTGGGACTTGTTCTATTAGTCCTTCTATACTGACCTCCATCAGGTTGCAAATTAAAAATAATTTTTATCTGCATCTAGCTCTGAAAAAATATTTGGCCTTCTAGCAGTGTGTGGGACTTGTTCTATTAGTCCATCTATACTGACCTCCATCAGGTTGCAAACTGAATATAATTTTTTTCTGCATCTAGCTCTGAAAAAATATTTGGGCTTCTAGCTGTGTGTGGGACTTGTTCTATTAGTCCATCTATACTGACCTCCATCAGGTTGCAAATTGAATATAATATTTTTCTGCATCTAGCTCTGAAAAAATATTTGGCCTTCTAGCAGTGTGTGGGACTTGCTCTATTAGTCCATGTATACTGACCTCCATCAGGTTGCAAACTGAATATAATTTTTTTCTGCATCTACCTCTGAAAAAATATTTGGGCTTCTAGCTGTGTGTGGGACCTGTTCTATTAGTCCATCTATACTGAACTCCATCAGGTTGGAAATTGAATATAATATTTTTCTGCATCTAGCTCTGAAAAAATATTTGGCCTTCTAGCAGTGTGTTGGACTTGTTCTATTAGACCATCTATACTGACCTCCATCAGGTTGCAAACTGAATATAATTTTTTTCTGCATCTACCTCTGAAAAAATATTTAGCCTTCTAGCAGTGTGTGGGACTTGTTCTATTATTCCATCTATACTGACCTCCATCAGGTTGCAAACTGAATTTAATATTTTTCTGCATCAAGCTCTGAAAAAATATTTGGCCTTCTAGCAGTGTGTGGGACTTGTTCTTTTAGTCCATCTATACTGACCTCCATCAGGTTGCAAATTAAAAATAATTTTTATCTGCATCTAGCTCTGAAAAAATATTTGGCCTTCTAGCAGTGTGTGGGACTTGTTCTATTAGTCCATCTATACTGACCTCCATCAGGTTGCAAACTGAATATAATATTTTTCTGCATCTAGCTCTGAAAAAATATTTGGGCTTCTAGCTGTGTGTGGGACTTGTTCTATTAGTCCTTGTATACTGACCTCCATCAGGTTGCAAATTAAAAATAATTTTTATCTGCATCTAGCTCTGAAAAAATATTTGGCCTTCTAGCAGTGTGTGGGACTTGTTCTATTAGTCCATCTATACTGACCTCCATCAGGTTGCAAACTGAATATTATTTTTTCCTGCATCTACCTCTGAAAAAATATTTGGGCTTCTAGCTGTGTGTGGGACTTGTTCTATTAGTCCATCTATACTGACCTCCATCAGGTTGCAAATTAAAAATAATTTTTTTCTGCATCTAGCTCTGAAAAAATATTTGGCCTTCTAGCAGTGTGTGGGACTTGTTCTATTAGTCCATCTACACTGACCTCCATCAGGTTGCAAATTGAATATAATATTTTTCTGCATCTAGCTCTGAAAAAATATTTGGCCTTCTAGCAGTGTTTGGGATTTGCTCTATTAGTCTATCTATACTGACCTCCATCAGGTTGCAAACTGAATATAATTTTTTTCTGCATCTACCTCTGAAAAAATATTTGGGCTTCTAGCTGTGTGTGGGACTTCTTCTATTAGTCCATCTATACTGACCTCCATCAGGTTTCAAATTGAATATAATATTTTTCTGCATCTAGCTCTGAAAAAATATTTGGCCTTCTAGCAGTGTGTTGGACTTGTTCTATTAGTCCATCTATACTGACCTCCATCAGGTTGCAAACTGAATATAATATTTTTCTGCATCTAGCTCTGAAAAAATATTTGGCCTTCTAGCAGTGTGTGGGACTTGTTCTATTAGTCCATCTATACTGACCTCCATCAGGTTGCAAATTAAAAATAATTTTTATCTGCATCTAGCTCTGAAAAAATATTTGGCCTTCTAGCAGTGTGTGGGACTTGTTCTATTAGTCCATCTACACTGACCTCCATCAGGTTGCAAACTGAATATAATTTTTTTCTGCATCTACCTCTGAAAAAATATTTGGGCTTCTAGCTGTGTGTGGGACTTGTTCTATTAGTCCATCTATACTGACCTCCATCAGGTTGCAAATTGAATATAATATTTTTCTGCATCTAGCTCTGAAAAAATATTTGGCCTTCTAGCAGTGTTTGGGACTTGCTCTATTAGTCTATCTATACTGACCTCCATCAGGTTGCAAACTGAATATAATTTTTTTCTGCATCTACCTCTGAAAAAATATTTGGGCTTCTAGCTGTGTGTGGGACTTGTTCTATTAGTCCATCTATACTGACCTCCATCAGGTTGAAAATTGAATATAATATTTTTCTGCATCTAGCTCTGAAAAAATATTTGGCCTTCTAGCAGTTTGTTGGACTTGTTCTATTATTGCATCCATACTGACCTCCATCAGGTTGCAAACTGAATATAATATTTTTCTGCATCTAGCTCTGAAAAAATATTTGGCCTTCTAGCAGTGTGTGGGACTTGTTCTATTAGTCCATCTATACTGACCTCCATCAGGTTGCAAACTGAATATAATATTTTTCTGCATCTAGCTCTGAAAAAATATTTGGGCTTCTAGCTGTGTGTGGGACTTGTTCTATTAGTCCTTCCATACTGACCTCCATCAGGTTGCAAATTAAAAATAATTTTTATCTGCATCTAGCTCTGAAAAAATATTTGGCCTTCTAGCAGTGTGTGGGACTTGTTCTATTAGTCCATCTATACTGACCTCCATCAGGTTGCAAGCTGAATATAACTTTTTCCTGCATCTACCTCTGAAAAAATATTTGGGCTTCTAGCTGTGTGTGGGACTTGTTCTATTAGTCCATCTATACTGACCTCCATCAGGTTGCAAATTGAATATAATATTTTTCTGCATCTACCTCTGAAAAAATATTTGGCCTTCTAGCAGTGTGTGGGACTCATTGTATTAGGCCATCTATACCAGCTCCACCAGCTTTTAAGTTAATAATAATTTTTAGCTGCATCTAGCCCTGAAAATAATTTTTCTTCCCAATAGTGGTAGCAATAGAAATATGGGGCACGCTCCTAGCTTACAAAAATATACGCTTCATAACAAAAAACACCAGCCTAGCGCACTGCATTAATAAGATGTCATCATCGTCTCTCCCAGTGCTAGGCCCACTACCCAGGCTAGCATTCCTGTGCCTAAAACACAATGTATGGGTCCGCTCTAGCCACTATGTTGAGAGGTCTAACGCTGCTGCTAACGCTTTATAACAATTCAATTGGCAGATTTTCACAGAGCTTTTCCACAACGCCCACCCATCGGGCAACAGTTGCCCACCTTCCCTATGGGATCTAGTGGTGAATAGTTGATGCCATTAATCAGAGCGTCAGTTGCCCCTTCGACGTGGCAAGCATACTATAAGGCATGGGAAGAGTTGACACGACTAGTAGCAGGCTGACCAATGTGAACAAGCCAGATCACAAGTCACCATAGAATTTCTCCACCAGCTAATGATGAGGGGCATATCAGGGACGTCAGCGCAGCGGTGTCTGACCGGAGTAGCATTTCACTTCCAACTACTGAATTGGGGAGATGTGACAAAGATTCATCATCAGACAATCCATAAAAGGGTGGAAAAGGGGTCAGCCAAGTCAGGAGTGTAGACGTCCCGTCCCGTGTCACTAAAACTGATTTCTCACATCATATCCCTAACACCATTAACATGACACTCACAATTTGAAGCAACACTACTGTCTACTGCATTTGTGATCGCCTTCTTCGGGGCACTATGCATAAGTGAATTAGTCCCTCAATCCAAAATTACCACCAGTGGAGGCTTATTACACCAGGACGTAGTCATAGCCTATAATGCAATACGTCTACGCATACACAAATCGAAAACGGTTCCAGCGGGCAGGGGCACTTGGGTACTTCTACAACCCACAAACGGTACACTGAGTCGGGTAACAATAGTAAAAACATATCTAACCATCAGATCACAAAGTAATTTCTTCCTATCACACATTGATGGAACGCCATTATCAAGATACCAGTTCCAAGCTATATTTAATAAATGCATAACATCGGCAGGGAACCACCCCAAAGATTACGGGACACACTCATTCCGCATAGGCGCGGCCACGGAAGCAGCAAGAGCAGGACTGTCAGAAACGGAAGTTCAGAGGATAGGGAGATGGCGATCCACGTGTTTGGCAAGATACATAAGACCGGACTTGTTATCCTAACGTGGTTTGTTTCTTTTACAGGTGACGCTAAGCCAACAGTGTGGGTGATAGGCCACTCGTATATATATTGGGCAGAAAAAAGGGCGAAAGTCCGCCCAGGCGGGAGGAAATTAGAGTTTCATAACACGTATTTCAACTGGAGGGGTATTAGAGGCCTGCTATGGCCACAGGTACTAATGGAGGTAATCAAGGTAGGGAGAGAGGCAAGATGTCCGGTCATCTTAGTTATACAGGCCGGGGGAAGCAACCTAGGTCATCACAAGAGCGCATAACTAATGGCAATAATGAAACTAGACACTGAGCGCTTCAGAGAATTTTTCACAAAACTAGCTATAGTATGGTCAGAGATTGTGCCGATAGCGGTATGGCAAGGTGCGCGAGACATCACGGCCATCGAACGGACAAGGCGGGTAATAAATATTCGGATGGCAAAGTTTAGAAGAGACAGAGGTGGTGTAGTGGTACGACACCGACAACTGGAAGGAGATAAAGCAGGCCTCATACGGCCCGACGGTGTTCACTTAATGGATATTTGACTGGACATATTCCTGTCAGGACTCCAGGACGGAGTGGAACAAGCGTTAAGAGTGATGGGTGGGGGTCAGAGTCCTGCATACGAGTACGCAGGATCCTCCTTGGCCTGGAAATAGAAAGGACCTGTTGAAGAGTTACACTTGTTGGCCAAGTTGCCGGAGTGGAGACCCAGGGCATGCTGCAACAAGCTGAATTATTTTAGAATTAAAATGCCTTTCTAATGGAATGAGTATAAAGAGTTAATAAAGCTGTGACCGATCCTCACCCATCCAGTTGTAAGAGTTACATTATTGTATTGTCAAGGAAAGGGGGGCGGTAGGGGGGCTGAGCGTCTGGGTTTGGTTGGGGGTCCCCACAGTCTGCCTAGGCTAGATGCATTTAAAAATTCTTATTAGATACACAGGCATGGCAGCTTGCTTCGCAGCTGGGCTACTACGCCCAAAGTATTGCCTAGGCTAGATGCAGTTAAAAATTCTACGCTGACTAGCAGACACTGAAGATTTGGAGCAGACCTCTGAGTAAACAGCTCTTCAGACTCAACCATCTGTGTTACCCCAAGCCATAGTGTATGCAGTTTCTTACAGTTAAAAGGTGGGGTGGGAGCGACCCCACCCACCTGGAATTGACGATGCCAACGTCACGTAAGACACAGCAAGGGGACTCCAAAAAGAGTCTCCATTTTTTCCCAAAATTGTGGCACAGACACCACTTAACCCTAGAACGCATACCTGGGGCCTCGCAGTCCCGCCCTGTTAATTGTTTTCTATTTTCTGCAAGATTACTTTAGTTAGAATTTTCAAACTCTAGGTATTCTTCATGTATATAGTTGTTTGTCATTTGAGTTTGAGTTATTCCATGTTATTTGCACACGGGCCTAAAAGGCCCCAGGTATATGAAAGTGTAGATTTTTATGGTCATGCGTTCTAGGGTTAAGCGCCATCAATTGCCCCACAGTTGCTTAAAACGGTTGGTGAGGTGATATTACCAAATCCTCAAGATTTTAGTCTCCCAAGGATAGCACAGGGTTAGAAAAGTCCTTGCGAATCCATGATTTGTTCATCTTTAGGAACGTGAGTCTGTCTACATTCTCAGTGGACAGCCACGTGCGCTTATCTGTCAGCACACCATCAGCAGCGCTGAACACACGTTCAGAGAGAACACTGGCTGCAGGGCATGACAAGATCTCCAAGGCGTGAGTGGCGAGCTCCGGCCATTTTTCCAGATTAGAATACCAAAATGATCAAGGGTCCAGTGACACAGTCATGCCTTCGATGTTCACTTGGAGATACTCCTGCACCATCCTCTCTAGGCATTGACTATGTGTCAGACTTCTTGTCTCCTGTGGCCTTGCAAAGGATGGTCTAAAAAAGTGGTGAAACGATTCCATAAAATTGCTGTTACCAGCAGATACTGTGTAACTGTTACAGTTTGAGTGATGAAGACTCGACAGTCCCACGGTTGGCAAGTTAGAACTGTGAGATTCACTTCGTGCACCACTGGTGTTTTGTAGAAAAGCACATGTAAGATTCTGCAACAGCGTCTGCAGATACTCCTGCATGCGTCAATCTCTTTTTATGGCAGGAATTATTTCAGCAAATTTACTTTTGTATCGGGAATCTAAGAGTGTGGCAACCCAGTAGTCGGGATTACTTCGAATTCTGCAATCTGAGGGTCATGTTGCAGGTAGTGCAGCAAGAAGGCACTCATGTGTCTTGCGCATCCAGGAGGACCAAGTCCTTGTTGTGTTGGTAGTGAGGTAAGAATCATGCTTCCTTCCTCTGCCCTCTCCCCCCAACCTCGCACAACAGAAATGTAATCAAGGTCTCCCTCATCTGATGAGTCTTCCATGCCCATCGCCAGTTCATCCTCCACTTCTTACTCAGCTCCTGCACCTTCCTCAACAGTTTGGCTGCTCCATGCGCCCCAGTTAATCCCCCTCCCCCAACCCTACCATGCCTGCCGCCTTGGTGCTGCCAACCGTCTGGACCTTGGAGATGTTATCCCTTCCGCATACGACTCCTCCTCTACTTCCTCCACCTCCTCTTGTCCCACCACCTGACTCTGAATTCTGTTTATTGTGTGCTCCAGCATGTAAATCACCGGAATAGTCATGCTGATAATGGCATCGTCGTCAGCACTAAACATCTTCGTCGCCATTTCAAAACTGTGCAGAAGGGTGTGTGGCGCCCCTGAGGGTTCAGTCGCCACAGAGTTACTGCATCTCACCCAGAGGTGTGGTATCTCACCCTCAGGTAAGGAAGGCGTATGGCTCGGGACCCTAACACCTGCATCCAACACATACCCGCAGTGGGGGTAGGGCGAGATTGCTCCTAAGGGAGAGCACAGTCCCAGGTCCCTAGCTGGTGGGAGGTAGTGTTGAGCGAGCACTAAAATGCTCGGGTGCTCGAAGCTTGGGCCAAGCTCACTGTGATACTCGGGTGCTCGACCCGAGCAACGAGCCCAATGTTAGTCTATGGGAGACCGGAGCATTTTTGCGGCGGCTCCCCTGGCAGTCTGTAGAAAGCCTAAAAAGTGCCCAAAACGATAGTGACAGTGCTCAAATGACATGGGGACTGCATGGGGATCGCCCCTGGAAGCATTTCTGACCCCCAGGTCACTGCTGTCAACAAGGTGGTCAGAGGTATTAAGCCACTTTTGCAGGCTCACAATAAAACGTTCAAAAATGAAAGTGAAAGTGCTTTCCTGTGAAATATGTTAACCCCTTAACGACCATGGGTCTTTCTGTTTTTGTGTTTTCCTTTTTTGCTCCCCTTCTTCCAAGAGCCAGAACTTTTTTAATTTTCGTTCAATATGGCCATTTGAGGGCTTATTTTTTGCGGGACGAGTTGTACTTTTAAACACCCTCACTGGTTTTACCATATCTTGTGTTGGAAAATGGGAAAAAAATTCCAAGTGCAGTGAAACTGCAAAAAAAAATGCAATTCCACAGTTGTTTTTTGGGTCCTTTTTTTACCACGTTCACAGATTGCTAAAACTGACCTGCCATCATTATTTTCCAGGTCGTTATGAGTTCATATGTAAAAATAGCCTTGGCACTCCAAAAAGTTCGATTTGAGAAAATTTATTACAGTCCAAATTAATATACAGTAAACATACGTTAACGTTTCGGTCTATACGACCTTCTTCAGTTGACCGTATGCTGTGTCAATGGTGCAAGGGAGGATAAGCTGGAGGAGTCTACTAGGACAGCCTGCTGGGAAGCTCGTGGGAACACCGGACCGGCAGCGCGGCATCCACCGCTAGTTGCTGTGGATGCCGCGCTGCCGGTCCGGTGTTCCCACGAGCTTCCCAGCAGGCTGTCCTAGTAGACTCCTCCAGCTTATCCTCCCTTGCACCATTGACACAGCATACGGTCAACTGAAGAAGGTCGTATAGACCGAAACGTTAACGTATGTTTACTGTATATTAATTTGGACTGTAATAAATTTTCTCAAATCGAACTTTTTGGAGTGCCAAGGCTATTTTTACATGTGACAGGGCACGGTCCCTTCTTGAGCACCACTTTAGGGTGTGCAGTGATTTCTTTATTTACTGTTATGAGTTCATAGACACCAAACATGTATAGGTTCTTTTTTATTTAAGTGGTGAAAAAAAAATCCAAAGCTTGCTAAAAAAACAAAAAAAATGACGCCATTTTCCGAGACCCTTAGCTTCTCCATTTTTCGGGATCTGGGGCCAGGTGAGGGCTTATTTTTTGCGTGCCGGGCTGATGTTTTTATTGATACCATTTTGGGGTAGATCCGATGTTTTGATCGCCCGTTATTGCATTTTATTGCAAAGTTGTAGCGACCAAAAAAACTTAATTCTGGCGTTTAAAATTTTTTTCTCGTTACGCCGTTTACTGATTGTATTAATTCTTCTTTTATATTGATAGATCGGGCGATTCTGAACGCGGCGATACCAAATATGTGTATGTGGTTTTTTTTTTATATATATATTTTATTTTGAATGGGGCGAAAGGGGGGTGACTTAAACTTTTATATATTTTTTATTTTTTTAAAAACTTTTTTTTACACTTTCTGCTTGCTTCTATAGTCTCCAGAGGAGACTAGAAGCAGCAGTTGTCTTATTGCTTCTACTGCATACAAGCGATGAGCAGATCGCTTGTATGCAGGAGAAATGCTCACTTGCTATGAGCGCTGACCACTAGGTGGCGCTCATAGCAATTGAGACATGACAACCACAGGCATCTGCTGCAGACCCTGAGATGTCATGCCCACCCATTGGCAACCCGCGATCACGTGACGGGGTCACTGATGGGCGGGGCTTAGGACTCCCGGAAGCGCGAGTTAAATGCCACTGTCAGAGATTTAACATGTTAACAGCCGCGGGTGGATTGCGATTCCAATAATCAGCTGACATGTGCTTGCTTCAGTGCGGGCTCACCGTCGGAACCCCCGCTGAACCGGCCTTCCCGACCTGGTGCGTACTATTACTGACCAGGTGGGAAAGGGGTTAAGGAACATCCTTTCCAGGGTAAAGACTTGTGTATAAGGTAAAATAAATAACCAAAAACAAAAATACTCCTCCACACCTTGGGCTATGTTCACAAGTAGCATTTTTGATGCGTTTTTGCACGTTTGTATTGCTTTCAACCGTGACAAATGCATTCACCGGGAAATGTCATTTTAACATTTTACAACCTTATCTGGCCATGTGCTGTGTGACACATGCATACAGTGCTAAAAAGACATGGGAACAGCATGGGGAAGACCCCTGGAAGCATCTCTGACACCCAGGTCACTGCCTAAAAGTGTGTCCATCAGAAGTGATCCTTGCCGCATCAGAAGATGCAGACTTGAAACTATCCCCGTGCAAGTCCTTGTCCCAGGGCAGTGTTCAATTGTACCTCCCCCATAACTTGCAATACAAGCGCAAGTATGCAGCCTGCCACCCACCCACCCCCAGGCTGCAATACCATACTGCTAGCTTGCTTGCACTTGAAATTGGGCCTTTTAGGCATGTGGAGGTGGAATCTGGCCACCACGTCATGGCAGCATCGGTAGCCTGGTATTCATACTCAGTCCCCAACCGTGTCCACGGTTGGTCCCCAGCCGCCAGGGGGCGGCCAGGAGTCCATACTCAGTCCCCAGCCGCCCCGTGGCCGGGTGCCCACACACAGTCCCCAGCCGCGTGGGGGTGGCCGGGTGTCCATAAACGGTCCCCAGCCGCCCCTATTTGTCCCGGTGCGCCTTATACACAAGCGCGCATACCAAAACATTACCTGTGCCCTCCCCAGTGCATTTAGTTGGAAGGACAGCCTAACCACAAACACGTGGACAAGTGAATGTGACTAGGAATGGTCCATCTCACTGACGCCTTCACACTGGGTTAATATTGTGGAAGCCGGGACACAGTTGGACACTGGGATGCAACACGTCCTCCAGACATAGAGGATTGCGGGTCCTGGGTCAATCAGGCTTCAACACAAAGTTCAGAAGGTAGACAGCAGCAGTGGTCGGCCTCCTACACAACGAGTAAATTATTCATGATCATGAGGCCATCCACCTCCTTAGCTTTTTGTTCCTTGGAATGCAAGCGCATGTATGTAGTAGCAGCTAGGCCTGAGGTGGTCAGCGTTTTGGCGCATATTCTACCTCCTTTGAGGATTGCTGGATGTTTTCCTGCTACTATCCCAGTTCGATGACTCCCGTTAAAACAAAGCTTCAGGTGATGAATGATGGATGAGGTGGTGGCAAAGGAGAAAGAGCAGGAGGAACAGGGACCATTCACATCAATATCAGGCCAGCCAACCACACATGTCTTGTAGGATATGTTTCTGTACCAAAAGGAGCGGTTCAGCTACACAGTTATAAGGCATAATAAACACTTCGGCCAGCATAATAGAGATCACGAGTATGGAGTGCGGAAGAGCCACAGCTCGCACCCCATAGTCGCACAAAAAAATTGCCTACTCAAAATCGGTGTGAAAACAGAAGAGAAAACTGAGTGTACGGCATATAGAAAAAACTTTATTAGTAAAAATACATAATGTTACATGTATAATAAATAAATACAGATGGGAAGACGATACAGAACCACAAGAGCACGTAGCAAATATCCACAGCTAACAATGTAGCAGGATAGTGTGAAGAGGGGAAGAGAAAAGAGCGACCCAAAGTAACATGTACTAGTTGATGACAAAAATGGGAGAGGTATATATAGAAGGATAACAATACTTCAAATAATAGATACATGTCACAGTTTTCCCATGATGGGGCAAGAGTAGGTATAATCCATAATGTAAAATACACTCACCAATATAATCACCAAAGGACGCTCAAGGGGGGGGCAAGGGGACAAGGCAGGAACAGACCAGTGTGGGACCTTCAGGCCTCGACGCGCGTTTCGCAAATTTGCTTTGTCAAGAGGGGGGAATGCCAAACGCCTCCTTGCCCAAAAGGAGGCGAGATGGATCATCACCCTTAACACCCTGGCACCGCGGGGTCTGAATGAAAGTTTGGGCTTCTCACCTTTTTTGTGATACATACCGTGCTTCTCTGTCCTGCGCCTCTTTTTGAGTGACGTTCCCTCCGATCCCCCATTGGGTATTATGGAGGAACAAATTTGGACATTACGATCATATGATTATCCTCTTTTGGATATTATTTACTACGCAGCCTATTTGTCAATTGTTGCATGCTCTCCTGTGGCCCCTTCTGTATATATTTCTTCATGGCAGTGATCCTTCTATATATACCTCTCCCATTTTTGTCATCAACTATGACATGTTACTTTGGGTCGCTCTTTTCTCTTCCCCTCTTCACACTATCCTGCTACATTGTTAGCTGTGGATATTTGCTACGTGCTCCTGTGGTTCTGTATCGTCTTCCCATCTGTATTTATTTATTATACATGTAACATTATGTATTTTTACTAACAAAGTTTTTTCTATATGCCGTACACTCAGTTTTCTATTGTGTTTTCATAGTTATAAGGCATACAGTGAATGCAATGCCCACCAAAAATTTTGAGGCACTCCAATGCCCCTTGGAAGTGACATGGAGGTCAGAGGGCCTTAACTAAACCGTTTTTTCCATTTATAGAAACTGGGTCTCCTGTACACTGTTGGCCTAAGCAGGGAATGGAAGGCTTTCCAAAAATTATTAGGCACTGCAATGCCCCTTGAAACAGACGTGGATTGCAGCGTATTAAAAACCTTCTACCCATTATTGGGGAGTGGGTCTCCCTTAGTGTTCGCCTATGCATTGAAAAGCAAAAGCTGACAAAAATTAGGAGGAAATGCAATGCCCGTTGCTAGAGTCGTGGAGGTTAGAGGTAATTAAAAACAACATGTCAATGCCCCTTGGAAGAGCTGTGGAGTTCAGAGTGGTTTAACAAGACGGTTTTAATGCCCCTTAGAAGAGACATGGAGTTCAGAGTGGTTTAACAAGACAGTTTTAATGCCCCTTGGAAGAGATGTGGAGGTCACAGTAGCTTAACAAGATGGTTTTAATGCCCCTTGGAAGAGACGTGGAGTTCAGAGTGGTTTAACAAGACAGTTTTAATGCCCCTTGGAAGAGTGGGGGAGGTTACAGTGGAATAAAAAGACAATAGCAATGCCCCATGGAAGAGACGTGGAGGTCACAGTAGCTTAACAAGACGGTTTTAATGCCCCTTGGAAGAGTGGTGGAGGTCGCAGTGGAATAAAAAGACAATATCAATGCCCCTTGGAAGAGTGGTGGAGGTTACAGTGGAATAAAAAGAAAATATCAACGCCCTGTGGAAGAGACGTGGAGGTCACAGTAGCTTAACAAGACGATTTTAATGCCCCTTACAAGAGCCATGCAGTACAGCATATTAAAACATTATTCCCATTATTGGGGAGTGGGTCTCCCATAGTCTTTGCCTATGCCTTCCAAGCAAAAAGCTGCCAAAAATTAGGAAGGGGGAACTTGCAATGTCCCTTACAAGAGCCATGCAGTACAGCATATTAAAAACATTATTCCCATTATTGGGGAGTGGGTCTCCCATAGTCTTTGCATATGCCTTCCAAGAAAAAGCTGCCAAAAATTAGGATAGAGGAACTTGCAATGCTGGCAACATGGACCACGGTCACTCTGGTGGTATAGTGGTCGTGGAGGCTGAGGATAAGGAGAAGAGCAAAAAACAGCCGAAATGAGGAAGCGTATACCCTTTTGTGGGTGTGAAGCGATGCATGGGAATACACCTCCCGAAATAACACAGTGGATTTGACTTTATGTTACTCTGCTGTCATTTGGTGGTGATGAGAAGTCTGGCCCAATCCAGCCCTTGTTCATTTTGATAAGGATCAGCTTGTCAGCATTGTCAGTTGACAGGCGAGTGCGCTTATCAGTTGTAATTCCCCCAGCGGCACTAAAAACACGCTCCGATAACACGCTAGCAGCAGGACAGGCCAGGACCTCCAAGGCATATAGAGTGAGTTCATTCCAAGCGTCCAGCTTGGATACCCAATAATTAAAAGGCACAGAGGAATCACGGAGGACACTGGTACTCCCTCACCATCTTTTGAAACTTTTCACTCCTTGTGAGAGTACCCTGCGCCTCAGGGCCTGTAAGCTGGGCAGGTCTCAGAAAACTGTCCTAGAACATTGACAGTGTTCCCCTGCCTCTGCTGGATTGAAGTTGCGTCTCTCTCGCCTGTATGCCTTAGTTGGGCAGCGAACTGTGACCTCTGCTGCTACCGTGTTCAGATGGGAATTTTTTTAATAGTTCTGCAGCAAGGGCCTTCTGGTACTGCCCCATTTTTGAAGACCTCTCCAACTCAAGAATAAGAGAGTGAAAGTTCTCCTTGTAGAGGGGGTCTAAAAGTGTCATCAACCAGTATATGTCAGACATCCAGATCCACTCCTGAGGTCTTATGTGTGGAGTCTGACCTGAATATCGACGGCCTTGTTGCAGCTGGTACTCCACAACTGCTCTCTTCTGCTCACAAATCCTTTGCAACATGTGGAGGGTAGAGTTCCAACGTGTGGGGACATCACACACCAGTCGGTGTGCCGGAAGCTGCAAACGCTGCTGCAACACAGCAAGGGCGGCGGAAGCTGTAGCCGACTTGCGAAAATGAGCTGACAGGCGACGTACTTTCATGAGCAGATCTGGCAACTCGGGATACGATTTAAGAAACCGCTGAACCACGAGGTTAAGCACATGAGCCAGGCATGGTACGTGTGTGATCTCACCTCGCCTCAGAGCCGCCACCAGGTTACGGCCATTGTCACACACGACCATGCCGGGATGTAGGTTCAGCGGTCTCAGCCACAGATCTGCCTGCTCTTTCACAGCTGTCCACAACTCACAAGCAGTGTGAGGTTTATCACCTAAGCTTATGAGTTTCAGCACAGCCTGTTGCCGCTTGGCGGAGGCAGTACTGCAATGCTTCCAGCTTGTAACTGATGTGGTGATATCTGAGATGGAGGTTGAACATGAGGAGGAGGAGGATGCGCAGGAGCTGTACACTGTGGGGGCAACTCTGACTGACATAGGGCCCGCAATCCTCAGTGTGGGGAGGATGTGTTCTGTCCCAAGGTCCGACTGGGTCCCGGCTTCCACTATGTTTACCCAGTGTGCTGTCAGAGAGATGTACCGTCCCTGGCCACAAGCACTTGTCCACGTGTCCGTTGTCAGGTGGACTCTCCCAGTAACTGCATTGTTGAGGGCACGGCAGATGCTTTGGAACACGTGCTTGTGTAGTGCGGGGATGGCACACCGGGCAAAATAGTGTCGGCTGGGGACCGAGTACCGAGGGACGGCCACCGCCATAAGATTGCGGAAGGATTCCGCCTCCACCAGCCTAAAAGGCAGCATTTCCAATGCAATCAGTCGTGAAATGTGCGAATTTAGGACTGTGGCCTGTGGGGCGTTAGCTGCGAATTTCCGCTTTCTTTCAAAGGTCTGGGATATGGACAATTGAACGCTGCGGTGGGACGTGGACGTGGACGTTGATGCTGTTTCTTGAGAAACTGCCATAACAAGTGAAGACTGAGAGGAGGGGGCATCTTTACATGCAGTATGGACAGGGGATTGCCTTGCACACACAACAGGGGGTTCTATTGCACGCACAACAGTGGAAGAAGCAGTGGTGACACCCGCTGACACTGGTCGTGGACCCTGGGTTTCGCCCCACAAAGTCGGGTGCTTTGCTGCCATGTGCCTGATCATGCTGGTGGTGGTCAGGCTGGTAGTTTTGTCACCCCTGCTGATGCTGGCATGGCAGGTGGAACATATGGCCTTTTTGGGGTTATCAGCAGAGTCTTTAAAAAAATTCCAGACTCTGGAAGACCTACCGCTTGTACTGGCAACGTCCCTCGTGTTGGTGTTACGGGGAACGGTTGCCTGCCTTCTCTCTGCGGCCATCACACTGCTTCTTCCTGCCTGTTGGGGTACTCTGCCACCCTCCCCCTGTGTGCTGCTGGCCTCACTCTGCATGTCCTCCTTCCACGTTGGGTCAGTTACTAGATCATCCACCACTTCCTCCTCTTCCACTTGCGTACCATGATCCTCCTCCTCACTTCCTGGCAATTGTGTCTCGTCATCGTCCACATCTTGTGACAGATTGCCAACGTCGACTTCCTGTGGCTGTGGCTGTTCAAATATTTGGGCATCGCAACATGGGATCTCCTCTTCCACTACTTCAAGCGTATCAGGCGAGGGGCCCAAATATGGAAATGGACCAGTGAACAGCTCTTCAGAGTGTGCAAGTGTGGGATCACTTGCTGTCTGACGACACTCGGCATGGTGGGAGGAAGGAGCATCAGGGTGAGGAGGAGTATGCGGTCGAGACTCACGGCTACTAAGAGTTGACCGTGTGGAAGACAGACCGGAGGTGGTGGTTCCCAGGTAACTGGAAGTATTGTCTGCTATCCAATTAATAACCTGTTCACACTGATCAGTTCTCAATATTGGTGTTGTTCTGTTCTTCCCTAGTAATTCGGTCAAGAAGTGGGAGCGAGAAGATGTGGCTGTTGGTTGTGGCACATTTTCACCTTGGCCACGGCCCCGTCCTCTGCACGAACCATCACCAGAACGACCACTTCCACGTCCCTTGCCACGCGCCTTGCCCATTGTAAATGAAGTAAAATAGCTTACACTTGCACTATCAATGGAAAAAAGGTAATAAAGAGTAGATTAGAACCGTGGAAGAGGAAAACCACACTTTTTTAATAGAGATATTTGCGGCTGAACAGTGAGCGACACACTCAAACTGCTTTTTTTTTAGATACCAAAGGCCCAAAACTCGATAGTACAGTGATTTGACCCGTGGAACTGCGATACTACACTGGGATGTCGGGCCTACACAAGACTATTTTCAACAGATATATTTTTGTGTCACAACAGTCAGGAGACACTACTGTTTTTCTTTACGGAAAAAACTACCAAAACCTGAATAATAGAGATTTTTTACCGTGGGATGGCAAAACCACAGTTATTGTTTACTGGGGTATACCACACTTTTTTAAATAGAGATATTTGCGGCTGAACAGTGAGCGACACACTCAAACTGTTTTTTTTAGATGCAAATGGCCCAAAGTGGATAATACAGAGGTTTGAACCGTAAAACTGCAAAGCCACACTTGTATTTCTCGGGCCTACACCAGACTATTTTCAACAGATATATTTGTGTCTGAACAATCAGGAGACACTATTCATTTTTTTACTGCAAAAAATGCCAAAAGCTGGATAATAGAGATGTTTTACCGTGGAACAGCAAAACCACAGTAATAATTTACTGGTGTATACCAGGCTTTTTAAAATATATATATATTTGCGGCTGAACAGTGAGCGACACACTCAAACTGTTTTTTTTAGATACAAATGGCCCAAAAGTGGATAATACAGAGGTTTGTACCGTGGAACTGCAAAACCACACTTGTATTTCTCGGGCCTACACCAGACTATTTTCAACAGATATATTTGTGTCAGAAAAATCAGGGAGACACTATTATTTTTATTTTTACAGCAAAAAATGCAAAGAGCAGGATAATAGAGATTTTTTACCGTGGAACAGCAAAAGCACACTTCTGTCTCTCTGGCCTACACCAGACTATTTTCAACAGATATATTTGTGTCTGAAAAATCAGGGAGACACTATTAATATTTTTATACAGCAAAAAATGCCAAAAACAGGATAATAGAGATGTTTTACCGTGGAACATCAAAACCACAGTAATAATTTACTGGTGTATACCAGACTTTTTTACATATATATATTTGCGGCTGAACAGTGAGCGACACACTCAAACTGCTTTTTTTTAGATACAAATGGCCCATAGAACTGCAAAACCACACTTCTATTTCTCTGGCCTACACCAGACTATTTTCAACAGATATATTTTTGAGTCACAACAGTCAGGAGACACTACTGTTTTTCTTTACGGAAAAAACTACCAAAACCTGAATAATAGAGATTTTTTACCGTGGGATGGCAAAACCACAGTTATTGTTTACTGGGGTATACCACACAATTTTAAATAGAGATATTTGCGGCTGAACAGTGAGCGACACACTCAAACTGCTTTTTTTTTAGATACCAAAGGCCCAAAACTGGATAGTACAGCGATTTGACCCGTGGAACTGCGAAACCACACTGGGATGTCGGGCCTACACAAGACTATTTTCAACAGATATATTTTTGTGTCACAACAGTCAGGAGACACTACTGTTTTTCTTTACGGAAAAAACTACCAAAACCTGAATAATAGAGATTTTTTACCGTGGGATGGCAAAACCACAATTATTGTTTACTGGGGTATACCACACTTTTTTAAATAGAGAGATTTGCGGCTGAACAGTGAGCGACACACTCAAACTGTTTTTTTTAGATACAAATGGCCCAAAAGTGGATAATACAGAGGTTTGAACCGTGAAACTGCAAAGCCACACTTCTATTTCTCGGGCCTACACCAGACTATTTTCAACAGATATATTTGTGTCTGAACAATCAGGAGACACTGTTTATTTTTTACGGCAAAAAATGCCAAAATCAGGATAATAGAGATGTTTTACCATGGAACAGCAAAACCACAGTTATAATTTACTGGTGTATACCAGACTTTTTTGAATATCTATATATTTGCGGCTGAACAGTGAGCGACACACTCAAACTGTTTTTTTTAGATACAAATGGCCCAAAAGTGGATAATGCAGAGGTTTGTACCGTGGAACTGCAAAACCACACTTGTATTTCTCTGGCCTACACCAGACTATTTTCAATATATATTTGTGTCTGAAAAATCAGAGGCACACTTTTTTTTTTGGGGGGGGGGGGACACCAAAAGGTTAATAAGATGGATATTTGTACATTGTGAAGGTGGAAAAAAAAAAGAGGATTTAGATTAAAAAAAAGGATTTTTCCTGGCCCCCGGGACCTGGAGCTAAGTCCAACAATTTCAGCAACAGGAGCTGCACACAGGACTGTAATGCAGCGTTTGCTGGTATAACCACTGCGTCTCCTATACAGCCTGCCTACCTGCCTGATATACCTGGGATGGATATTAGTCCTGAGAAGGACTGTTTGTTTGATCTGGCAGCCTTTACAGACCCTACACTAACTATTTTGCAGGATATATCTCTCCCTAAATCAGCAGCGCTGTCCCTACACTGTCTGATCCGGAGCGACTGTGTCCAAGATGGCGGCGCCCGGTTTTAAATACTCGAGGTGACGCTGTGCGGCCAGCCAATCACTGTAATGCCCACAAACAACATGGCTGCGGCATTACAGTGACTGGCTGGCAATCCCTGCATGTTCATTGGCTCTGTAAAGAGCGCCAAACATGCGGGGCGGAGACCCGAGCTCCCGCCCGAGTAACCCGGAAATGCTCGGTGCTCGCCGAACATCCCGAGTAGCGTGATGCTCGGGCGAGTACCGAGCAGTGTCGAGCATGTTCGCACAACACTAGTGGGAGGGTCCTATGTAGTGGGTGCTTAGGGGAGCAGCTTAGGGGAGCACATGACAGGGAGAGTATAAATAGGAAGCCATCTTAGAAAGAGCAAGCCAGTCAGAGGAGGAAAAGTGACAGGAGCAGAGGCTCGGCATGAGCTCTGCTCCGGAGGCGGGCCTAGCCTGGGAGGCCCAGGACTGAAGGAGAGAAGAGAGGAGTGGGAGCAGGAAGGCTCCAGGAACCGAAGGGACCATAGGGCTATGGGCCGTGCAGAAGGCAACCCGTACTCCCGCTGCTACCAGGAGGTAGAGGGGTCAGGCCAGATAAGGGGAACCGGTCTCTCAACTAGAGGAGAAACAGCAAGGCTCAACTAGAAACTGGAGGCTGCAGCATTTCATGTACTGCAGGCAAAAGTCCACACCAGTCTCACTAAGAAGGTAGCCACATAGGACCCAGGGGACGGAACACAAGTCGCCCGCCAAGGCCCGAGGATACTGGATAGAAGTGTCACTGGGTGTGAGGTGCAGGGAGAAGGCCAGAGAAAGGACACACAGAAGGGTGTCCTGCTAAGTACTCCGGAGCTATCTGGGGGTGGACTGAGCCCCTCACTGTGTACGCACAACAGGACGGGTGAGATTGCTCTGGTACCTGTAATCTGGACTGCAACAACTGTGAGTAAAGATCTTGGGACTGCATCACATGGACTCTGTGTTCATTACTGACTCCCTGCACTACAACCACCATCATCCACCCACACTGCCCTGAAGCTACACTCTTCCTGTGGTGAGTAATAATACCATTGCTGCAAAACCACCAGCTTCAGAGGACTGTTCCGCAGCAGCGGCCCCTTTGGCCGCACTCCACAGGTGGCGTAGTCGGACATTATAAAATCCATATATACAAATTACCGTTGGATTGACCGCCCTGGGTCACGGACCGGGTCACCGCCACAGTGACTACAACCCTCAGCGTCTACCGGCTCTGCGCAGTTAGAAAGCAGGTGGCATTACCAGACAGGTTTTGGGTGCTGGTGGAGGACCGAGAGGAGGTTGAGGAGGCAGAAGCAGTGGAGGAACTTTGAGATAAAGAGGATTGACGCAAAACTCGTGGGGACGGTAAGACTTGGACAGCAGCCCCTTGTCCTGCTGTCACCATAGTTACCCAGTGCCCAGTCAGCGACATGTAACGCCTCTGTCCATGCCTACTCGTCCAAGTGTCTGTGGTGAAATGCACCCTGTCACACACAGAGTTTCTCAAAGAAGGGGTGATGTTGTGTGCGACATGCTGGTGGAGCGCAGGCACACCTTTCTTTGAGAAGTAGTGCCGACTGGGCATCTGGTACTGGGGCACTGCGACGGACATAAGGTTTCGAAAATCCACTGTGTCCTCCAGGCGGAAAGGCAGCATTTCTGTAGCCAACAGCTTGCAGATGGTGAAATTCAACCTCTTAGCTTTCTCATGGCTAAGAGGAAATGGTCTTTTACTTTTCCACATCTGAGGGACCGAGGGCTGGCTGTTGTGCTTTGACGGGGTTGAGTAGGGTGTCCCCGGCAAACTGCCGGTCTGTGAGGAAGATGCAGGCGGACATGTTAGGCTGCCTTGATCCAAAGGTGGTGCTCTTGATGTCAGAGAGCGCTCAACACCAGCAGGTGTTTCCACTTCCCAATGAACTGACGAACTGCCAATCACACTGGCTGTTGCAGGTACAGAGGTGGCAGGTCTGCGTCCAAAAACATGTGTGACTGCTGTCCCCCCAGTCACAGAGGATGAAGAGGCCGCGGATGCACAAGATGGGGCAGACGGTGGTTGGCCCAGCCTGCTAGGCCACATTGTAGCACAGTGAGCTTCCCACTGCAACTTATGCTTCATATCCATGTGACGGTACATGCATGAAGTACTCAAACTATGGATTTTTTGGCCTCTACTTAGCTTTTGGTGACAAATATTACAGATAACACTAGTTGGGTCATCCTTATCGATCTGAATAAATGCCCAGGCTATGCAAGGCTTAGAGCCCATGCGACCTGAAGAGCCACTACGACTTGTGGTCAGAGGCAGAGTTGAGGTTGAGGATGCAGTTGTTGACGTGCTTCCAGTACTCCATCTCTGTCCAGGAAGGCGCAACCTAACCTCGTCGTCAATAGCATCTGTGACGCCCCGCTGCGCTTGGTATCACAGATCCTAGAAGAGTGTATTGATGGAATCCTCCCCAACAGGCCCCCATAAACATTCACACATCTCCACCTTCCACCTCAGACCAGCAGAGGAAGCCCGTTAGGGATATAAATAGGGAAGGTGCAGCTAGGCAGTTCAGTTCCTCTGAAGAGTTCCTGCAGTAGAGAAGCCTAAGAGAGGTCAGTCTGCAGTGGAGCTCAGTCTAGTCTAGAGAACTCAGTTAATAGTTCAACAGTGGAGCACGAGGCTCCTGCTAGCTAGATTCAGGGAGCCCAGATAAAGCTTAAGGTGTGCCGGCGCCATAAGATCGGTGAAGCGTGGCAAGCTGCCGTTAGTGTGTATACCCTAGTGAGGGCCCGAGTAGGCCGAAGGCGAGTGGCGAGTTAGTACATAAGGTGCAGAGGAGCTAAACCAGCTCACCCCGAAGCATTTACCGGACACCGGATCCGAGCTTACCGGGATCTCTATGACCCAGTAAGGCATAACCGGAATCCCTGGAGAACTACAAGTCCCAGGATCGCTAAGGTGCTCATACGTAACAGAGCCAGGAGACGCTTAGGCCCCGCATACTGGGAGCGTGAACTCCAAGAGAAGGCCCTACCACAAGGTCAGCCAGCGCAGGACAGAGACAAAGTTAGGCCTAGCTCCAGGCAGGTCAGAAACTTACTACGCAGAGGCAAGAAACAGGAGGCCCTACACCCGCTCATTGGGGAGGATCCTGATATGCACCCTTCACCCTACAGTGCTCCGGGATGTGCCTGAATTTCCCCCAGTAAAAGGTACTGAAGTGACTACCGTGTCCGTTCTCGTTCTTGCTCTGACCCAGCTGGGTCTCGCCTGTCCTGCATTCCACCTGCATACGCTGCCCTGAGACCTAGCTCCACCTGTGGGGAGCTATACCATCGAGCTGCCTTATCACGGGCCTCAGTGGACTGCTGCAGTGCTGGTGCTTCTCACCAGATACCACAGGTGGCGTCACGAACTCTTATAAAATTAACAATTACCCTTTTAAAGAGTGACCCCAGCGTACGGGCCAGGGAGCCGACCACCGCGACATCCCCAAGGCCAGGCAAAGGCCCGGGTGACCTCATCGACTGGCTGACTGTGGGTTGACAGTAAGTGGGATCTCCAACCTTGTCATCATCACCCTGTGTGTTATCACACCCGTCGTCCTCAAAGCCAACCTCTTCCTGCCCTGACCGAAAAGTCAATTTGTCGCTCCAATCAGGTATTTGAGTCTCATCATCATCTTCATCATTGTCTCCACCAACAGGAGTTATAGTTTGGGAACGAGGGTCTACATTATGCTCAGAACCTTCTTCATCTGGTCCTGGATCCGACTTATAAAGATTCTGGGCATCAGTGCAGATCATTTCCTCATCTGGATTAACAGAAGCTCTAGAGCAGACCTCCGTTTCCAAGGCTATAGTATGAGTAAACAGCTCTGCAGACTCAACCATCTGTGTTACCCCATACTCAGACGGGCAGCTGGAGACTTGGGAGCTGTGAGGAAGCAAGTGCGATTGGGGTGACACCTCTGAGGACTGGAGTATTTGTGATGTTGAAATTGAGATGGAGGAGAGCCCACTTGAAGGAGCACTTGATATCTGCTGAAGCACCTGCTGTTTTTGTGCCTCATCTGGAATTTGTAGCGATGGGCGTGTCCGTAACAAAGGGATCGTATCACATTGTCCACGAAAAGAAGTCGACATGTTAGTTTGGCTGGAAGATGGTCTTTCTTCTGCAGATGTTACTCCCCCCCCACTGCGGGGGGGCTCGACCCACCAGCGGACAGGCACCAATATTGGGAGAGAGGGGCTGGCCGTCAGGGTCCACCGCGGCTCTGGCACAAACCCGGCGACACGGAGGTGGCACGGGATGGAACGGACTGGCCGTGTCGGCTTCTCACTTTTTGGATTTTAGAAGGGCATGACATGCCTATATCTGTGTCTCCCCCTCCTTTTACTCCTCCACCTCTTTTCTTTTCGCATGACTATATGTACTTGTCACTTTTCCATGTGTTAGTTAAGTCTTCTGAGCGGTTTGTCAGGTTTTGGACACATTTGAAGGTGTTTTCTATGTGTTTCTATGTGTTTTTGTTTGCCTGCCATTGGTTTTAACGGTGTTCGAAGGTGTTCGACGAACAGTTCAATGAACAGTTCGGCGAACACACGGGTGTTCGACGAACCGAACCGAACTCGAACACTACGTGGGTGGCTCAACACTACACAAGAGACAAAGTAACCCAAAAAAACTAATTTTCTAGACAGAAAACTGACTCTTCTCCAATTTAGCAAAGAGTGTGTTATCTCTCAGAATCTGAAGAACTTCGCAGACTCTCTGCCAATGAGACTCAAGATTCGATCCAGATAAACAATAACACTCCTACGGATCAAGGGTCTCAGAATGTCATTTATGAAATTTTGAAAAAATGCAGGGGCGTTAGTAAGCCCAAAAGACATCACCAAACACTCAAAATGTCCTTCTGGGGTGTTAAAAGCTGTCTTCCATTCATCTTCGTCCTTCACCCGCAGCAAATTATATGCCCCACGAAGGCCAATCTTTAAAAACCATTTAGCTCCAGTCAATTGGTTAAACAAATCCGGAATAAGTGGTAACGGGTAAGGATTGCGCACAGTGATCTTATTAATCTCCCAAAAATCCAGACATGGCCTAAGACCCCCATCCTTCTTTTTGACAAAAAAGAACCCAACAGCCACAGGAGACTTAGAGGATCTTATGTGACCTGCAGCTAAAATAGTCTGAAGGTGCTCCTTCAAAGCCTCCCTCTCGGGAATTGTCAGATTAAACAACCGACTCTTAGGGAGCTTAGCATCAGGGACGAAGTCAATAGCGCAATCGTAATCTCTATGAGGTGGTAAAGCTTTCGACTCCACCTCCGAAAAAACCCTCCAAAAATCCTGAATGGGTTCAGGTAACTCCCCCTCCACAACAGCCGCAATGTGAACATTACAACACTTACCATAACACCCCTGACCCCAGGATCTTATGGAACCAGACGACCAGTCCAGCAAAGGATTATGCACTTTTAACCAGGGCAACCCCAGGACGAGCGGGGAAGGTATCGTAGCAAGTACAAATAAGTCAATCTGCTCCTGATGTTCCATATTCATAGTAAGCGGAAACCCAGTGACCTTTCGAAGAATGCTGCCATGCTCCAGGGGAGTATTATCAATCGCTACCACAGGAAAAGGAGACGACAAAGGTTTATAATCAAACTTATACTTTTCAAGAAATTGTTGATCAATCAAATTAAATGCAGAACCACAATCCACAATAACCTGAAACTCAATCAAACGACCCTGACAGGTGGTATTACCAGGAAAAAACACCCCAGCAGACCGTAAAAATGCAATGCGAATGGGAGTGTTATTTTTACTGACCATTTTTTTTTTCCTTAAGCGAACCTCACATTGCTTTAAAAAATGATCAGCCTTACCGCAAAACAAGCAAAGTCCCTCAGAGAACCTCCTGTCCTTCTCCTTTGAACGGGATGACATTGCCCCGACCTGCATAGGTTCCCCAGTGTTGGCAGGAATATCATGAGAAACAGAATCCAGCAATACAGGAAACTTCTCCTCATTCTGTCTAGCCCTCAACCTTCTATCCACACGGATAGCTAACTGCATGGCAACTTGCAGAGTATCAGGTGCAGGGAATGTAATGAGCAAATCTTTAACCCTTTCACTCAAGCCTGCCAGAAACTGAAACTTGGGTGCAGGGTCATTCCACCTGACCTCTGCAGACCATCATCTGAACAGGGTGTAATAACTCTCAGCATCAAGAGAACCCTGTTGGAGACATCTGAGCTCTGCCTCAGTTGATGTAAACCAATCAGGATCATCATATAGCAAACCCATGGCATCAAAAAATGCCTCCACAGAACTCAAACAATGATCATGAGGAGACAAGAAAAACACACAGATTTGAGGTTCCTTACACAATAGAGACATAATAATTCCTACACGCTGTAGTTCACTACCAGAAGATCTAGGTCTGAGTCAAAAATACAACAAACAAGCATTTTTAAATAAAAAAAAATCCTTTTGCTTCCCCAAAAAACACTCAGGTAATCCTACCTTAGGTTCTTCATAGCGTTCTGCAGGGTATTTACTCACGTACTGCTGAAGATCGGCAACCTCCAGGGTCAACCCTTGCAAGCATTGAGCAAGCTCCTGGATGGTAACCATACTGAAAAAAATCCAGGAAGAGGAGAGAAGAAAAAAAAAAAAAAAAAAGCTTTTTTTTTTTTTTAAACGCGGCTGGACATACTGCTATGTTCTGCAACTTAGAACTAAGGCATAGGAGCGAAAAACTGTCCCTGCACTGAGACTCAGCTGTACCCTACGCTGGGGTGGGTGCCCTATTCCTTATGAATAGCCCCACCAAAACTCCTGCACTGAACTCAAACGAAGACCTGTAGGAAAGGGGAAAGGGGTCCCTAAAAGATCTAAGGACTGAGAGCAAAAGCAGGAGACCTCTTAACAGAAAAGTTAGTTGCAGAAAAGAAAATTAAAGGAAACAAAACTGGTGGAACAAGAAGTCCCAGGATAACAATAGTCCAAAGCAACAAAAACCAAACAAGGCTACTTAGCCAGAGCGCAAGCATTTCAACACTGCGGTCCAGCGGAGAATGGAGCCAGGTGCGGAGTAATAAAGAGTGCAGAGATCAAGTGACCAAGAAAACCAGCACCAGAGGAAAAGACTAGAAGCCAGAAAACCACAACAAGATGGCCGATAGTAAAACAAAATAGATTCTAACAAGTATTTGCTGATAATGTGCTGCATTCATCTTTCCTTCATCTTTTACCAAGTTTCCGGTGACTTTGTAGCTCACACATCCCCAAAACATCAGTGATCCACCTCCATACTTTACTGTAGGAATGGTGTTCCTTTCATTATAGGCCTTGTTGACCTCTCTCCAAATTTAACATTTATGGTTGTGGCCAAAAAGTTCAATTTTGGTCTCACCACTCCAAATTACCTTGTTCCAGAAGTTTTGAGGCTTGTCTCTGTGCTGTTTGGCGTATTGTAGGCGAGATACTTTGTGGCATTTGTGCAGTAATGGCTTTCGTCTGGCGATTCGACCATACAGCCCATTTTTCTTAAAGTGCCTCCTTATTGTGCATCTTGAAACAGCCACACCGCTAGTTTTCAGAGAGTCCTGAATTTCAGCTGATGTTATTTGTGGGTTATTTTTTGCATCCCAAACAATTTTCCTGGCAGTTGTGGCCGAAATTTTTGTTGGTCTACCTGACCGTGGTTGGTTTTTACAGAGCCCCTGATTTTCCATTTGTTAATCACAGTTTGAACGCTGCTGACTGGCATTATAAATTCCTTAGATATTTTTTTGTATCCCTTTCCTGTTATACAGCTCAACTACCTTTTCCTGTATATCTGTTGACAATTCTTTTGCTTTCCCCATGACACACAATCCAGAAACGTCAGTTTCAGTTTGCTCAAGCTTTTAAATGTTTGCAGGGTTCTTTTTCCCATTGGCAGCTTTCAGCTCAGCACAAAGATTCTCAATGGGATTGAGGTCAGTACTCATTTCTGGACATTTTAAAACAGTCCATTTTTTCTTTTTCAACCATTCCTGTGTACTTTTGGATGTGTGATTTTATCATTGTCTTGCTGGAGGACCCATGATTTTCAACTCAAACCAAGTATCCTTACACTGGGTAGGACATTTCACTCTAAAATCTCTTGATAATTCTCTAACTTCATTATTTCTGTGATACAGTCAAGGCCTTCAGTACCAGAAGCAGCAAAGCAACCCCACAGCACTATGGATCCTCCACCATGCTTAACTGTTGGTAAGGTGTTCTTTTCCTTATAAGCTTCATTGCGCCGTCAGTAAACAAACTGTTGCTTTGCATTGCCAGAAAGCTCTATTTTTGTTTCATCTATCCACAGAAAATTTTCCCACAAGGATTGTGGTTTGTCAAGGTACTCCTTGGCAAAGATCAGTCATTCCTTTTTATGTTTTATTTTCAGCAATGGTTTCTTTCTTGGCCTTCACCCATGAAGCTCTGCTTGGTTTAGTGTGCGGCATATGGTACTTGTTGAAACCATGACCCCAGACTGTTCCAGGTTGGCTTTCAGGTCTTTCGATGTTTAACATGGTGTTTTTTCCACCATTCACGCCAACCTCTGAAGACATCTCTGGTCAATTTTCCTCTTTCCTCCTTGTCCAGGGAGATTCTTGACGGCTCCATGCCTGGCAAAATTCTTAATAACATTGTGCACTGTTAAAACTGGGATACCAAGCTCTTTGAGGATGGCCCTTTGTAAGTCTTGTGTTTGCTAATAAAAGCAGTTCTGATTTCCTCAAACAGCACCTTTGTCTTCACCATTGTGACAAAGGAACATGGCCTACCACACTTTTTAAAACACTGAAGTCATTATTCATTGGCTAATTCATGTCACATTGGCACCAACAATTAATCACAGGAGAATCTCTTTTGTGATTTACCACAGGCGAGTCAAAATGTGTTTCCACACTAAATTAATGTAAAGGGTGCCAAAACCAGTGACACAGCAAGCTTTAGGTTTTTCTTTGTTTCCCTCTCATTGTTTTTTTTTTTATTATTGATTATCATTTGCTCTTTTGTATTTAACACTTGTGCTCTATACAAAAAAACTGTTTCACTTGATTTATTATTTTCAGGAGATATTCCACATTATGTACTTAAACTTAAAAGGTGCCAAAAATGATGAGCAGGACTGTAGTCTATTACAAATGTGTCATTTCTTACCTTCCTCTTTGCTAGTTGGAGTGCATTACTCTGTTGGGTGTCATTTATGCTAAATGTATCTGCATGAGCATCAATCACATTTGGATTAAAAAATCATGGACAAAAATTCACCAAATTGTTAATTAAAAGGCATTTGTTTGAACAATGTTTAAAAAAGCAGCAGTCAAGAGTGTAATGATAACATTGTACAGTGTTTTGTTTACCATTTATACAGCAGTCGTAGGATGTAAACAATGAATGGAGCAGGAAAAAAAGAGATTTGTCAACTATGAATTGGTAGTTGTCAAAAACTGCTGCTCAGCTCCTATTAAATTGAATAGAAGCTGAGCAACCGTTCTCAGCAATGGACACTACACAATGAAACCACCTGATTTGTTTCAGTTCCGTTTATCTGCTTCCATCTGCCCAATGCCAGAGTTGAAAACAGCTGATGGGTAGAGGATGTTGGGTATTACAAAACCACTGATTTAATATTTATGGCCTATATTTATCCTAAGAGTAGGTCATGAACATCATAAGCCTGCACACCCCCTTTAATGACTATATATATATAACGGAAATGCTATTCTATATGTGACACATAGAATAGATTTTTATGTATATGATATGAGGTATTCACCACAAAAAATAATAGATCAAAGATATGCTATATTGTATACCACACTGACTAAAATATAATTTGCTCAATTAATGTAATTAAAAAGCCGGTTTCCAAGACAACACTTTGTACTAAAAATATTTATACTTTGACGTATCTTTTTACAATATATCTAACAATGTGGTAGAATGTAATTTTATCAAAACATCTGCAGAATTTAAATATACACTGCTCAAAGAAATAAAGGGAACACTTAAACAACAGAATGTAACTCCAAGTAAATCAAACTTCTGTGAAATCAAACTGTCCACTTAGGAAGCAACACTGATTGACAATCAATTTCACATGCTGTTGTGCAAATGAATAGACAATAGATGGAAATTATTGGCAATTATCAAGACACCCTCAATAAAAGAGTGGTTCTGCAGGTGGGGACCACTGACCACATCTTAGTACCAATGCTTTCTGGCTGATGTTTTGGTCACTTTTGAATGTTGGTTGTGCTTTTACACTCGTGGTAGCATGAGACGGACTCTACAATCCACAGAAGTTGCTCAGGTAGTGCAGCTGTGGCAAGAAGGTTTGCTGTGTCTGTTAGCGTAGTGTCCACAGGCTGAAGGGCTACCAGGAGACAGGCCAGTACACCAGGAGACAAGGATGGGGCCATAGGGGGACAACAACCCAGCAGCAGGACCGCTACCTCTGCCTTTGTGCAAGGAGGAACAGGAGGAGCACTGCCAAAGCCCTGCAAAATGACCTCCAGCAGGCCACAAATGTGCATGTGCCTGCACAAACTGTTAGAAACCGACTCCATGAGGGTGGTATGAGGGCCCGACATCCACAGATGGGGGTTGTGCTCACAGCCCAACACCGTGCAGGACACTTGGCATTTGCTACAGAACAGCAGGATTGGCAAAGTCGCCACTGGTGCCCTGTGCTCTTCACAGATGAAAGCAGGTTCACATTGATATATATATTAGCATTTAATAGAGAAGTTTATAAGCAGACTATCATGAGCTTAACACTGCTCTTAACTCGCCCGAGCATCACAGTGCTTGAGATGCTCGTTACTCGGCCAGTATTTTTTGAATGTCCGGGTGGGAGCTCGAGTCCTCGCCCCGCATGTTTGAATCTTATTAGGCAGCCATTTAACATGCAGGGATTGCCTGACAGTCACTGTAATGCCGTAGCCATGTTGGTTGTAGCATTACAGTGATTGGCTGGCCGCATAGCGTCATCGGGTCTATCTAAGACCCGGGACCCTATGCCCGTCACAATCTACCTGTCAAACGGACAGACTAGGGAGAGGTGCAGCTGAGCGAGGGAGAGAATTGGTGCTTATTTTATACAGGGATTCCACACCACTATTATTCATTTCATCTACACTAACAGTCCTTGTAAGGGCTCATTCTGATGAATATTAATACTGCTGATAACAGTAGTTAGGCAGAGTTTGTGGAGAGCTAGTATAGTACAGAATAAGATTCATTGCACATTATTTCTGATGCTGGAACTCATATCAATAGCCCTAGATATTAATGCTAATAATATTCTTTTTGCTCTTAATCGTGATAATTTTGGTGAAAAACAATATAATACACCATTTATACTGGTCCATTTCCTTGTTAACAGCATATAGCCAGATTGGGTTGATTTGAAACTTGTCCTTCATCTCAGGTGGTCAAATATTACTGCGGT
Organism: Phyllobates terribilis; assembly: GCF_046119375.1. Taxonomy (NCBI): domain Eukaryota; kingdom Metazoa; phylum Chordata; class Amphibia; order Anura; family Dendrobatidae; genus Phyllobates; species Phyllobates terribilis. The sequence goes on from NW_027362771.1 coordinate 302,086,347, forward strand.
AATAATCCTGATTTTTTTTGGAAGCTGACAAATATTATACTCCATTTAAAGTGTGCCAGCTGTGCATTCAAAACTTATCCAGACTTCGTCACTGACCAATAGCATCGCTGTACTGCCACTGCATAGAAACTTGGTCATCAGACATGATCAAATATTACTGGGGAGATAATCCTGAAATTTTTTGCAAGCTGCAAAATATTATACTCCATTTAAAGTGTGCCAGTTGTGCCTTCAAAACATATCTAGACTTGGCCGCTGACCAATGTCATCGCTATTCTGCCACTGCATAAAAATTTGATCATTAGACGTGGTTAAATATTACTGCAGTAATAATCCTGAAATTTTTTGCAAGCTACAAAATATTATACTCCATTTAAAATGGGCAAGGTGCGTGGTAAGAGACGGGCAAGTGGACAAGATGCTGATGGTGCATGCAGAGGCCAAGGCCGTGGACAAGGTGAAACTGTGCCTGCTGCAGGAGCACAACAGGCACCCACATCATTTCAACCTAGCTTCCTGTCCCACTTGCTAGGGGGCCGAAAAAACACCACTCTTGAAGTCAGACCAATGTGAAATGGTTGTTGGTTGGATAGCAGATAATGCTTCCAGTCAGTTTGTCTTCCACATGGTCCAGTCTCAGTATCCATTAGACAGGACCACATATTCCTCACCCTGATCCTCTTTCCTCCCACCATGCTGAGTGCCGGGAGACAAGTCATCCCACACTTGGACACTCCGAAGAACTGTTCACATTTCCATTTATAGATTCTGGCCTCTTGCCCTGCATGCTTTAAGCGAGATATGAGGAGATCGCATGTAGCGATGTCCAAATATTTGAGCAGCAAAAGTCAAAAGAAGGGGACGGTGGTAAAGTGCAATTACTGTCACAAGAGACGGATGATGATGAGACACAATTGCCAGAATGTCAGAAGGAGGACCAGGGTGCGTGCGTGAAAGATGTGGTGGTGGACGATGAAGTCACTGACCCAACCTGGGAAGGTAACATGCATAGTGAGGACAGCAGCGCAGAAGGGAGAGAGCTGTAGCACCACAACAGGCAGGAAGAAGCAATGGGGTGAAGAAAAGCAAATAAGCAGCTACACACAGGCCACAATACTGAACTGCCACATTTCCAGACTGCTTGCACTTCAAATGTTGCCGTTTAGGTTTGCGGAGATGTAATGTTTCTGCAACCTCATGGCGGCGGTTGTCCCTCGGTACTCGGTCCCCAGCCGCCACTATTTCTCCCGATGTGCCATCCTCGCCTTACATAAGCACGTGTCCTTGAACATTACCCATGTTCTCAACAACGCAGTTGCAGAGAAGTTCCACCTAACTACGGACACGTGCACAAGTGCTTGTTGCCAGGGATGGTACATTCCACTGACAGCACATTGGGTGAATATTGTGGAATCCGGGACCCAGTCAGACCCTGGGATGGAACACGGGCTACCGATGCCGAGGATTGCGGGCCCTGGTTCAATCAGGGTTACCCCCACCTTCTGCAGCTTCTGCACCTCCTCCTCTATTTCAGCCTCCATCTCCAAAACAACCACATCAGTCTCAAGCTGGAAGCACTGCAGCACTGCCTCGGCCAAGCAGCAACAGGCTCTACTGAAGCTAATCTGCTAAGATGACAAACCACACACTGATGCTGAGTTGTTGAAAGCTGTAACAGAGCAGGCAGATCTGTGGCTCTCACCCCTGTACCTACAACCAGGCATGGTTGTGTGTGACAATGGTCAGAACCTGGTGGCGGCTCTGAAGCTTGGCAACCTAACACACGTACCATGCCTGGCCCATGTGCTCAATTTAGTGGTTCAGCGGTTTCTCAAAACCTACCCTGATCTGCCTGAGCTGCTTGTGAAAGTACACCACGTGTGTGCCCATTTCTGAAAGTCAGCTACAGCTTCTGCTGCCTGATAATGTCCTGGCAGTGTTTCAGCAGCATTTGCAGCTTCCAGCTCACCTACTGGTGTGCGATGTCACCACGCATTGGAACTCAACGTTGCATATGTTGGGAAGGATTTGTGAGCAGCAAAGGATGGGTGTTGAGTACCAGCTTTAACACGCCCGTTGGTATTTCGGTCAGCCTTCGCCCATAAGAGCTGATGAGTGGGCATGGATGTCTGACTTCTGTGCGATTCTCCAAAACTTTGAGGACTCCGCCAACGATGACACCATGATTAGCATCACCATCCCGCTTCTCTGTTGCTGCTCACAATTAAAGAGGCTCTGCAGATGGAGCAAGATGAAATGTGTAACATCCCTGGTGGCGTGCTGGCATGGCATATCACCTCCCACCATGCAAGACCGCATCTTACCTATCAGTCCTGGCTGCACACTTTGCTCCAGTATCTGCTGTGTGCATGTCTCTTGTCTGATTGCTTAGGGCGTCGCGGTTACTGTCTGATTCTTATAGTTACTGTGTTTGCACTCCTCATGCATCCCCAGCCTATAGTTGTGAGTAACTGGATGCTTAAACCTCCTCCACCCAGTAGGAGGTGTCTGAGTAACACTTTCTTTCAGTGTGTCTGTTTCCGCCATCCTGGGGGCTGAGTACGCAGGCCTGTTACCTGTATCTGTGACTTCTAGTCTGTTCCGCCACCCTGTGGGGCTGTATACCCAGGCCCGTTTCCTCTATCTGTGACTTCTAGTCTGTTTCCGCCACCCTGGGTGCTGAGTTCCCAGGCTCGTTCCTGTATCTTGTTCCTGGTTCAGTTCCTGTCTGAACAGTGTCCTAGCCCGTTACTTGTTTGTCTCTATGTTTGTATCTTCCCTTTTCCTGCATTGTCTGAACCGGCATATTTTTCCAATTCGTTGTCTCTGTACTTCTGTTTGTGAGTTTAGTGTTCACTCGCTACTTCATTGTAAGTACCTGGTGTGTATCTGTTCTGCTTGTCTATCGCACCTGCGGATTTTGCTCTGCTCTGCTTGTCTACCGCACTTGCGGTTTTGCTCTTCTCTGCTTGTCTACAGCACCTGCGGGTTTTGCTCTGCTCTGCCTGTTTACCACACCTGCGGGTTTTGCTCTGCTCTGCTTGTCTACCGCATCTGCAGGTTTTGATCTGCTCTGCTTGTCTACTGCACCTGTGGGTTTTGCTCTGCTCTGCTTGTCTACTGCACCTGCGGGTTTTGCTCTGCTCTGCTTGTCTACCGCATCTGCAGGTTTTGCTCTGCTCTGCTTGTTAACCGCATCTGCAGGTTTTGTTCTGCTCTGCTTGTCTACAGCACCTGCGGGTTTTGCTCTGCTCTGCTTGTCTACTGCACCTGCGGTCTTTGCTCTGCTTTGCTTGTCTACCACACCTGCGGGTTTTGCTCTGCTCTGCTTGTCTACCGCACCTGCGGTTTTGCTCTGTTCTGCTTGTCTACCGCACCTGCGTGTTTTGCTCTGCTCTGCTTGTCTTCCGTACCTGCGGGTTTTGTTCTGCTCTGCTTGTCTACTTCACCTGCCGGTTTTGCTCTTCTCTGCTTGTCTACCGCACCTGCGGGTTTTGCTCTTCTCTGCTTGTCTACCGCACCTGCGGGTTTTGCTCTGCTCTGCTTGTCTACCGCACCTGCGGATTTTGCTCTGCTCTGCTTGTTTACCGCACCTGCGGGTTTTGCTCTCCTCTGCTTGTCAACCGTATCTGCGGGTTTAGCTCTGATCTGCTTGTCTACCACATCAGCATGTTTTCTCTGCTCTGCTTGTCTACCGCACCTGCGGGTTTTTCTCTGCTCTGCTTGTCTACTGCACCTGCGGGTTTTTGCTCTGCCTTGCTTGTCTACCGCACCTGCGGGTTTTGCTCTGCTCTGCTTGTCTGCCGCACCTGCGGGTTTTACACTGCTTTGCTTGTCTACCGCACCTGCGGGTTTTTCTCTGCTCTTCTAGTCTACTGCACCTGCGGGTTTTTCTCTGCTCTGCTTGTCTACTGCACCTGCGGGTTTTGCTCTGCTCTGCTTGTCTACCACATCTGCGGGTTTTTCTCTGCTCTGCTTGTCTATCGCACCTGTGGGTTTTGCTCTGCTCTGCTCGTTTACCGCACCTGCGGGTCTTCCTCTGCTCTTCTTGTCTGCCGCACCTGCGGCTCTGTTCCTGTATCCTAGTCTGTACTGGTCCCTATCCTGCCTGCGTTCCTACCTGCCAGTACCCACCTGTTTGCATACCAGCCGTGCCTGCCAGTACCCACCTGTCTGCATACCAGCTGTGCCTGCCAGTACCCACCTGTCAGTATGCCAGCCTAACTTGTCTGTTCCTGCATTCCCCGGTGTGGGTCAACAGTTGTGACCGGGGTTTGACCTGGAGTAGCACCTGTTTGCTCTGCTCGGTTCCTTCCTGGTTCACGGAGTCGACTGAGCCGCCGTACGACCTTGGTCAGACCGAGTTGATACTTAGTCACGCCCCTCCAGGCACTCCTCGGTTCATGGTCCAGTGGGATCACTAATCTTGCTCACGCCAGTCAGTCCGCGCATGTGCGTAACAGTTTGCTCAGGCCATGGTCCCCATTGAGCCCCATGGCCCTTCGCTCTCGAAGACATTTGAATTCTTGTCTGGCGAATACGTGCACAAAGGAAAAAAATTTTCTGAAGCTGAGGTCCAGGCGATTTACGCACCAGTCCGAATTGAGCTATCAGCACTCGTTCTTGCGGATCCACCACGGTACTACGGGGATCCAAAACAAAGCCATGCGTTTGTGGAGCAATGTATGTTGCATTTCAAATTCTATGCTCACTATTTTCCCACTGATGAGGTAAAATTAGCATTTATGATGTCCTACTTAGCGAGTGATGCCTTGAATTGGATCACCCCCCTATGGGAAGCATGGGATCCTTTCGTCTCTGACCTGCAGGCCTTCCTGGTGGCCTTTCTAATGGTCATCGATGACGCTAACCCTGAGGCTTCTGCTAAATCTTCCCATCCCAATATCCTGGAGCAGTCCCGATGGGTGATGCGTGTAGGTAGACCACCAGCTCTCCAGCCTGAAGAGACTGCAGTCCACACAGAATCCACACAGGATGACAATGCTCCACAGAATTCTTCTCTTCCCAACCTCAAGAGGCAGTCCAGATGTGCTAGGCATAGAGGTAAACCATCACGCCAGGTTCTGTCTAGTGTTGAGCCACCCCCGTAGTGTTCGAGTTCGGTTCGGTTCGTCGAACACCCGTGTGTTCGCCGAACTGTTCGTCGAACTGTTCGTCGAACACCTTCGAACACCGTTAAAACCAATGGCAGGCAAACAAAAACACATAGAAACACATAGAAAACACCTTCAAAGGTGTCCAAAAGCTGACAAACTGCTCAGAAGACACAACTAACACATGGAAAAGTGACAAGTACATATAGTCATGCGAAAAGAAAAGAGGTGGAGGAGTAAAAGGAGGGGGAGACACAGATATAGGCATGTCATGCCCTTCTAAAATCCAAAAAGTGAGAAGCCGAGACGGCCAGTCCGCTCCTGCCCGTGCCACCTCCGTGTCGCCGGGTTTGTGCCAGAGCCGCGGTGAACCCTGACGGCCAGCCCCCCTCTCCCAATACTGGTGCCTGTCCGCTGGTGGGTCGAGAGAGCCCCCCTGTGGTGGAGGCAGCTCTAAGCTTTTTAATTTAAATTGTCCCTCTAATTTGAATGAATACACTTTAAATCCATTTACAAGGATCTATTGGAGGGCAAGTCTCATGCCAGCAGCCGCGTAATTCCAGCTCCAGTAGCGTCCACTAAAGCTGCTGCAGTTAAAAAGCTTTTATAAGGATCGAGCTCGGCTGTCCACCGCAAGGCATCCTAGTGCCAGTCCCAGCCCCTATGCCTTGGGGTGCCTCCTGATGCTCTTCACTGAGTATCCCGTGGTCCCGAAGCATTTCCTTTGAAAAAATTAAGTGTCCAAACTACAGGTGGTGTAGCTTGCTTAACAGCCGGGATAATCCGCTGACTAGCAGACACTGCTACTAGGCACAAAGTATTTCCTGGGCTAGATGCAGTTAAAAATTTGTAAGTAGATACTCTCGTTGGATGCTGAGAAAGCATTCCATAGAGTCTCCTGGCACGCCATATATGATTCTCTTAAAAAGCTTGGGGTAGGGGTCTAGGGGACCCTTTTATAGCCAAAATCACGGCCCTGTATCACAATACGTCACCTAGGCTGAAGATAAATGGAACTGTAGCACCGAGGGCTCGGTTGCTACAGACGTATTGCACCTCACCCAGAGGTGTGATATCTCACTCTCAGATAAGGATGGAGTGTGGATCAGGACCCGACACCTGCATGCATTACACCACATTGCCATGGGGCAGGGCGACCAATATGCCCCTGAGATGGGCACGACAGTCCCTGTCCATGGCTGGAGTGGGGGGAGGGAACACTGAGGAAGGGGAACCCTGTAGTGCAGGAGCAGGGAGCAAGCAGTTCCTGGGTGCATTGAGAAGGGAGTATAAAAGGTGGGCACCATCTTAGTTCAGTGCAGAGAAGTCTGAGCAGAAGTGGCAGGGAGCAGGGGCTCTGCATGAGCTCTGCTCCGGAGGCGGGCCTAGTAACAGAGGCCCAGGCCTGCAAGAGGGAGAAGGAAGGAAGAGGAGCGGAGAAGGCTCCAGGAACGAGGAATGAAGGGATCCCAGGGGTGCGGACGGGCGAGTCGCCACCGCACGCCCGAATCCACCTGCGTGGAGGGGTCAGGCCAAAGGGGGAGACCGGTCCCCGAACTAGTGGAGGCAGGAAACGACCCTCAGCTAGAAACCGGAGGCTCTGACATTTTATGTGGCGCAGCCCCTTGCTCCACCCGCTAGGAAGGCACCACATAGGGTCAGGGAAACTGGCGCCAAGTTTACCAAGAGGAGGCCCGAGGCAGCCGGACAGAAGTGTTGGTAAGAAAGGCCAGACAAAGGACACACAAAGGGGGTCCTGTGAAGCGCTCCAAAGTTATCTGGGAGTTGTCTGAGCCCCTCACCTGGTGAGCACAGTACGACGTGGGCAGCCGTTACCTGCAGACGTGGTCTGGATAATAAGAACTGTGAGTAAAGGCCCTGAACTGCATCACTGACTCCGTGTCGTTACTGCTGCTGCCCTGCACCATCACCCCCATCCTCCGCATACACTGCCCTGAGGCTATACTCCTCCCGTGGGGAGTTATGCTACGCTCTGCTGCACCCACAACACCAGCCTTAGCGGTCTGCCCTGTAGCGGCGGTTCACTCTGACCGCAATCCACGGGTGGCGTAGTCGGACATTTAAACATCAAAACCACATAAATAGTTCCCCACTGGTTTGACCGCCCTGAGCCACGGAACCGGATCGCCGCCACGAAGACTACAACCACCAGCATCCACCAAAAAGGGTCCGGCTCCGGGTGTCCCAAGGCCCAGGGGGTGCGTCAGAACATTTTCATCACCTTTCACAATCACCAATGGGACAAGGCAGGGATGTCCTCTGTCCCCTCTCTTATACATCCTAGTGATGGAGCACCCATAACCCCAATATTAGGTGGATTGAGGTGGGAGGCACCGAGTACAAGTGCTCTCTATTTGCTGATGATGTCCTAGTATATATCACTCAATCACATATATCCATCCCTGCTGTTATGGCTGAAATAGATCACTTTGTTACATGGTAAAATTTTAAAATCAATGCAGCGAAGTCTGAGGCCCTCGATGTCTCCCTCCCTAAATCCATATAGGATTCCATCCAGTCCAACTTTCCCTTTGCCTGGCCCTCACAGGGTATCAAATACTTAGGAATTCCTATTCATAGAGACCTCTCCCATCTATGTTATCTTAATTTTGGGCCCTTTATTGAACAATTCCATACAGACCACGGTTGGCAAGTTAGAACTGTAAGATTCACTACGTGAACCACTGGTGTTTTGTGGAAAAGCACATGTACACCGCGTTCCAAATTATTATGCAAAAAGTGTTTAGGAGTGATAACGGAAGAATTTGTTTGTTTGTCAGTTAAACTCATTGATGGTGATGTGTGTCAGGGCTCTTTATATCACTGTAAGCAATTGCAGACACCTGTGCTAATTAGTTTGGCAGGTGTGTCCAATGAAAGGCAAGACTACTTAAGAAGGCTCTCTCACATTATTAAGCAGCCTACATTTTCTGCCAAAATGGGAAAGAAAAAGGATGTGTCGGCTGCTGAGAAGCAACAAATTGTGGAGTGTTTAGGTCAAGGCATGACTACAATCAACATTGTGCGATGATCAGGATGAAGTGTCTTGGCAATCAAGAAGTATGTAGCTGATTCACAGTACACACGTGTGCGTGCTGATAAGGGCAAATTGAGGACTCTTTCCTACAGGCAATTACGTCAGGTTGAAAGAGCAGCGGCAAAAAAGCCTTGTCATAGCAGCAGACAAGTTTTTGAAGCTGCTTGTGCCTCCAACGTCCCCCGAACAACAAGATGCAGGGTCCTTCAGAGGTTTGCAGCTGTGCATACGCCATCCTGTCGACCTCCTCTATCCACTTCACACAAGCAGAAACGGCTCCAGTGGGCCAAACATTACATGAAGACTGATTTCAAAACTGTTTTGTTCACGGATGAGTGCCGTGCAGCGCTCGATGGTCCAGATGGATGGAGTGGAGGATGGCTGGTTGATGGACACCCACGCAAACACGGCTACAGCGCCAACAAGGAGGAGGTGGAGTAATGTTTTGGGCTGGAATCATGGGGAGAGAGATTGTCGGCCCCTTTAGGATCCCTGAAGGCGCTAAAGATGAACTCCATAATGTATGTGGATTTTCTCAAACAGCACTTCCTGCCATGGTTCAAGAAGAAGAACCGTGTATTTCACAGCAAGATCATTTTTCTGCATGATAATGCACCATCTCATGCTGCACATAAAACATCTGCATCTCTGGCTGATATGGGCATAAAAGGGGACAAACTTATGGTGTGACCCCCATGCTCCCCTGACCTCTACCCCATTCAGAACCTTTGGAGCATCATTAAAAGGAGTGTCTATGATGGCGGGAGGCAGTTCACATCTAAGCAACAGCTCTGGGAGGGTATTCTGTCCTCATGCAAAACAATTGAAGCAGAAACCATCCAAAACCTGACAAATTCAATGGAAGAGAGAGTTCAGAAGCTCCTTTCGAACAAGGGGTCCTATGTGAAAATGTAACATCACCTAGAATAAAGTTTTGAGTTGAAAACTGTTTGATTTCAGTTTCTAACAACCTGCTAATGCTTATAATTTCAAAAATGACCATTTTTTTGGTCTTTATTAAAATGAAAAGGTTGATCGAAAAGTTTGGGGGATCTAAGAGTGTGGCAACCCAGTAGTCATGATTACTTCGAATTCTGACAATATGAGGGTCATGCTGCAGGTAGTGCAGCAAGAAGGCACTTATGTGTCTTGCGCATCTCTAAGCCCCTAAATTATTTTCCGGGCTAGATGCAGCTAAAAATTATTTTTAATTTTAAATCTGGTGAAGCTTATTATAGATGGCCTAATAGGATCAGTGCTGCACACTGCTACAAAGCCCAAATTATTTTCCAGTCAAGATACAGATAAACATGATTAGTAATTTGAAAGCTTAAAACGGTTGGTAGGGTGATTTTAACCAATCATCAAGCTTTTACTCTCCCCAGGATGACACAGGGGTAGAAAAGTCGTTTCGGATCCATGATTTGTTCATCTTTATGAACGTGAGTCTGTCTACATTATCAGTGGAGAGCCGCGTGCGCTTATCTGTCAGCACACCACCAGCAGCGCTGAACACACGTTCAGACAGAACGCTGGCTGCGGGGCATGACAAGATCTCCAAGGCGTAAGTGGCTAGCTCCGGCCATTTATCCAGATTGGAAGCCCAAAAAGAGCAAGGGTCCAGTGACACAGTCGTGGCTTCAATGTTTACTTGGAGATACTCCTGTACCATCGTCTCTAGGCGTTGACTATGTGTCAGACTTCTTGTCTCCTGTGGCCTTGCAAAGGATGGGCTAAAAAAGTGGTGAAATGATTCCGCAAAATTGATGTTACCAGCAGATACTGTGGTTCTGTTACGGTTTGAGTGCTGAACACTTGACGGTCCCACGGTTGGCAAGTTGGAACTGTGAGATTCACTACGTGCACCACTGGTATTTTGTGGAAAAGCACATGTAAGATTCTGCAACAGTCTCTGCTTATACTCCTGCATGCGTGCATCCCTTTCTATGGCAGGAATAATTTCTGCAAATTTACTTTTGTACCGGGGATCTAACAGTGTGGCAACCCAGTAGTCAGGATTATTTCTAATTCTCACAATTCGAGGGTCATGTTGCAGGTAGTGCAGCAAGAAGGCACTCATGTGTGTTGCGCATCCAGGAGCACCAAGTCCCTGTTGTGTTGGTGGCGAGGTAACAATCATGCTTCCTTCCTCTGTCCTCTCCCCCCAACCTCGCACAACAGAAATGTGATCAAGGTCTCCCTCATCTGATGAGTCTTCCATCAGTTCGTCCTCCACTTCTTCCTGGGCTCCTGCACCTTCCTCACTAGTTTGGCTGCTACCATGAGCCCTGGTAAAATCATCTCCCCCACCCTCACATGCCTGCCGCCTTGGTGCTGCCGACCGTCTGGACCTTGCAGATGTTAGCCCTTCCGCATACAACTCCTCCTCCTCTACTTCCTCCACCTCCTCTTGTGCCACCACCTGACTCCGAATTCTGTTTAACATGTGCTCCAGCATGTAAATCACCGGAATAGTCATGCTGATAATGGCATCGTCAGCACTAAACATCTTCGTCGCCATTTCAAAACTGTGCAGAAGGGTGCATAGGTCCCTGATCTGAGACCACTCCTCCAGCGTGATTTGCCCCACCTCTGAATCTCGTTGGCCCAGGCTATACGTCAGAACGTATTGCACGAGGGCTTGTCGGTGCTGCCACAGTCGCTGCAACATGTGCAGAGTTGAATTCCACCGGGTAGGCACATCGCATTTTAGCCGGTGAAGTGGCAGGCCCAACGACTTCTGTAGAGATGTAAGTCGCTGAGCTGCGGGATGCGAACGGCGGAAGTTAGCACACAGCGACCGTGCCCTCTGCAGAAGGCCATCTAGTCTGGGATAGTGGGCTAAAAATTGCTGGACAACCAGGTTCAACACGTGAGCCATACAAGGCACGTGTGTGACATTGCCCCGGCGAAGGGCCGCACCCAGGTTTGCAGCATTGTCGCACACGGCCTTCCCTGGTTTCAGGTCCAGTGGAGACAACCATTCATGAAATTGGTTCTCCAGAGCTGACCACAACTCCTCAGCTGTGTGACTCACATTTCCCAGACATTTCAATGTAAAAACCGCCTGATGACGTTGAGCCCTACTGCCAGCATAGTAAGGAGGTGTGCAGGATCCCTTCTGCGCAATTAGAAAGCTTGTGACATGACCAGACAGGCTTTGGGTGCAGGTGGAAGACCGAGAGGAGGTTGAGGAGGCAGAAGCAGTGGAGGAACTTTGACATAAAGAGGATTGACGCACAACTCGTGGGGACGGCAAGACTTGGACAGCAGCCCCTTGTCCTGCTGTCACCATAGTTACCCAGTGCCCAGTCAGCGACATGTAACGCCCCTGTCCATGCCTACTCGTCCAAGTGTCTGTGGTGAAATGCACCCTGTCACACACAGAGTTTCTCAAAGAAGCGGTGATGTTGTGTGCGACATGCTGGTGGAGCGCAGGCACACCTTTCTTTGAGAAGTAGTGCCAACTGGGCATCTGGTACTGGGGCACTGCGACGGACATAAGGTCTCGAAAATCCTCTGTGTCCACCAGGCGGAAAGGCAGCATTTCTGTAGCCAAGAGCTTGCAGATGGTGAAATTCAACCTCTTAGCTTTCTCATGGCTAGGAGGAAATGGTCTTTTACTTGTCCACATCTGAGGGACCGAGGGCTGGCTATTGTGCTTAGACGGGGTTGATAAGGGTGTCCCCGGCAAACTGCCGGTCTGTGAGGAAGATGCAGGCGGACATGTTAGGTTGCCTTGATCCAAAGGTGGTGCTATCGATGTCGGACAGCGCTCAAGACCAGCTGGTGTTACCACCTCCAAAGAAAATGATGACCTGCCAATCACGCTGGCTGTTGCGGGTAAAGAGGTGGCAGGTCTGCGCCCCAAAACAGGTGTGACTGCTGTCCCCCCAGTCACAGAGGATGAAGAGGCCGCGGATGCACAAGATATGGCAGACGGTGGTTGGCCCGGCCGGCTAGGCCGCATTGTAGCACACTGAGCTTCCCACTGCAACTTATGCTTCATGTCCATGTGCCGGTTCATGCATGAAGTACTCAAACTATGTATTTTTTGGCCTCTACTTAGCTTTTGCTGACAAATGTTACAGATAACACGAGTTGGGTCATCTTTATCGATCTGAAAAAATGCCCAGGCTATGCAAGGCTTAGCACCCATGCGACCTGAAGAGCCACCACGACTTGTGGTGAGAGGCAGAGTTGTGTTTGAGGATGCAGTTGTTGACGTGATTCCAGTACTACGTCTCTGTCCAGGAAGGCGCAACCTGACCTCGTCGTCACTAGCATCTTCCTCCACCTCCTCTGCTGACCTCATCTCTTGGCTGACTGTGGGTTGACAGTAAGTGGGATCTCCGACCTCATCATCATCACCCTGTGCGTTATCACACCCGTCGTCCTCAGACCCAACCTGTTCCTGCCCTGACAAAAAACTAAAGTTGTCGCTCCAATCAGGTATTTGAGTCTTATCATCGTCTTCCTCATTGTCTCCACCAACAGGAGTTACAGTTTGAGAATGAGGGTCTACATTATGGTCAGAACCTTCTGCGTCTGGTCCTGGATCCGACTCATAAAGATTCTGGGCATCAGTGCAGATCATTTCCTCGTCTGGATTCACAGAAGCGCTGGAGTCGACCTCTGATTCCCAGGCTATAGTATGAGTAAACAGCTCTGCAGACTCAACCATCTGTTCTACCTCATACTCAGACGGGCAGCTGGAGATTTGGGAGCTGTGAGGAAGCAAGTGCGATTTGGGTGACACCTTTGAGGACTGGAGTATTTGTGATGTTGAAGTTGATGTGGAGGAGAGCCCACTTAAAGGAGCACTTGATATCCGTTGAAGCACCTGCTGTTTTTGTGCCTCATCTGGAATTTGTAGCGATTGGCGTGGCCGTAAGAAAGGGATCTTATCACATTGTCCGCTAAAAGAAGTAGACATTTTAGTTTGGCTGGAAGATGGTCTTTCTTCTGCACCTACCCCACGGACACAACCTTTTTTCCCCTTCCCAACACGCCTATTCCCCTTTCCACCAGCAGCAGGCCTTTTTCCACTCATTTTGGTGGTTAACTAATTCACAACTCTGGAGTTGTTTGCACAAAAAAACAATGGATGGTAACCGAGCAGAGCTGAGTGGCCAAACTGTGGTATTAGGCCAAAACTATTGGCTGGGTTAGATGCAGAAAAAAATTATTTTTAATTTGCAACCTGATGGAGGTCAGTATAGATGGACTAATAGACCAAGTCCCTCACACCGCTAGAAGCCCAAATATTTTTTCAGAGCTAGATGCAGAAATTTTTTTTATTCAATTTGCAACCTGATGGAGGTCAGTATAGATGGACTAATAGACCAAGTCCCACACACTGCTAGAAGCCCAAATATTTTTTCAGAGCTAGATGCAGAAAAAAATTATTTTTAATTTGCAACCTGATGGAGGTCAGTATAGATGGACTAATAGACCAAGTCCCACACACAGCTAGAAGCCCAAATATTTTTTCAGAGCTAGATGCAGAAAAAAATTATATTCAATTTGCAACCTGCTGGAGGTCAGTATAGAAGGACTAATAGAACAAGTCCCACACACTGCTAGAAGCCCAAATATTTTTTCAGAGATAAATGAAGAAAAAAATTATTTTTAATTTGCAACCTGATGGAGGTCAGTATAGATGGACTAATAGACCAAGTCCCACACACTGCTAGAAGCCCAAATATTTTTTCAGAGCTAGATGCAGAAAAAAATTATTTTTAATTTGCAACCTGATGGAGGTCAGTATAGATAGACTAATAGAACAAGTCCCACACGCTGCTAGAAGCCCAAATATTTTTTCAGAGATAAATGAAGAAAAAAATTATTTTTAATTTGCAACCTGATGGAGGTCAGTATAGATGGACTAATAGACCAAGTCCCACACACTGCTAGAAGCCCAAATATTTTTTCAGAGCTAGATGCAGAAAAAAAATATTTTTAATTTGCAACCTGATGGAGGTCAGTATAGATGGACTAATAGAACAAGTCCCACACGCTGCTAGAAGCCCAAATATTTTTTCAGAGATAAATGAAGAAAAAAATTATTTTTAATTTGCAACCTGATGGAGGTCAGTATAGATGGACTAATAGACCAAGTCCCACACACTGCTAGAAGCCCAAATATTTTTTCAGAGCTAGATGCAGAAAAAAATTATTTTTAATTTGCAACCTGATGGAGGTCAGTATAGATGGACTAATAGACCAAGTCCCACACACCGCTAGAAGCCCAAATATTTTTTCAGAGCTAGATGCAGAAAAAAATTATATTCAATTTGCAACCTGCTGGAGGTTAGTATAGAAGGACTAATAGAACAAGTCCCACACACTGCTAGAAGCCCAAATATTTTTTCAGAGCTAAATGAAGAAAAAAATTATTTTTAATTTGCAACCTGATGGAGGTCAGTATAGATGGACTAATAGACCAAGTCCCACACACTGCTAGAAGCCCAAATATTTTTTCAGAGCTAGATGCAGAAAAAAATTATTTTTAATTTGCAACCTGATGGAGGTCAGTATAGATGGACTAATAGACCAAGTCCCACACACCGCTAGAAGCCCAAATATTTTTTCAGAGCTAGATGCAGAAATTTTTTTTATTCAATTTGCAACCTGATGGAGGTCAGTATAGATGGACTAATAGACCAAGTCCCACACACTGCTAGAAGCCCAAATATTTTTTCAGAGCTAGATGCAGAAAAAAAATATTTTTAATTTGCAACCTGATGGAGGTCAGTATAGATGGACTAATAGACCAAGTCCCACACACTGCTAGAAGCCCAAATATTTTTTCAGAGCTAGATGCAGAAAAAAATTATTTTTAATTTGCAACCTGATGGAGGTCAGTATACATGGACTAATAGAACAAGTCTCACACGCTGCTAGAAGCCCAAATATTTTTTCAGAGATAAATGAAGAAAAAAATTATTTTTAATTTGCAACCTGATGGAGGTCAGTATAGATGGACTAATAGACCAAGTCCCACACACTGCTGGAAGCCCAAATATTTTTTCAGAGCTAGATGCAGAAAAAAATTATTTTTAATTTGCAACCTGATGGAGGTCAGTATAGATGGACTAATAGAATGATGCTATGCCCAAAAGATTTTACTTCACTAGGTGCAGTAAAAAAATTGGTATTCTATACACAGGTGGTATATCTTGCAACACAGATAGGCTACTCCACTGACTAACACACTTTGCAATAGGCCAAAAAGGATTAGCTTTGCTAGATTCAGCCAAATGCTGTGAAAAAAACTTGCACAGCACTGGCACAGACCTGCCTGGCAAAAACTGATAGGAACTGATGTAACCTAGTCCTGAAAAGGACTCCAATTACAATTAGTCTTTACTCCCACAATCTATCTATTTAAGAGCACAGACCTGCTTGATAAAAGTCGTAGGAAATGCTGTAACCTAGTCCTTAAAAGGACTGCAATCACAACTATTCCCTACTCCCAAGCTATCTGTATATTTGTGCGAAAATTGGCTTGAAATTAACAAGGTATAGCGCACACAGCAACAGCGGTGCCGTCTAACACGCAGCTGCAGCAGTGAGAAAATGGTGGCGACGGGGAAAATGGCTTGGTCTTATAGGGCAAGGACATGTGACATACACTGCCAATCACACATGCCCTTGCTTGTGTGAAAAAAAGCACTTCGCTCCGTGTGTGCGCTGCTGATAGGCTGACAGATTGCACCTCCCCACTGCAAATGCGGGAAAGAGAAAAAAAAATGGAGATCTTCATTGTTCCTGCAGAGATCCATCCCCTGCCCCTCCCCCCACCCCGCTGTACACTCAAACTGCGTATTAACATTAATTTTCATCATTACTGAGAAAAAATCCAGTTATGATTTTGGTGCACGAACAGTTATCGAACATAACCTCGAACAGCCGAATTTTTCTCAAATTGTTCGTGTTCGCCGACCGGCTCGAACACCGCCCAAAACAGCTCGAATTTGAGATTGGCGAACAGTTCGAGTAGAACAACGCTCATCTCTAGTTCTGTCCTCCCAAAGACCTCCTGTTCCCCAGCCTGTAGAGGCAGCTACCCGCACAGAATCCATGAAGGATGACGATGTTCATCAGGCAAAGCAGAGGCCGGAACTCAGTCACAAAATTGGATTGCGGTCCGGCTGCGTTTGTTTGGGACACCCTGATAGTCTTTGTCCAGCGAAGGTTGGAGAATCCCAAGACATTAGGCCTGTAGGAGAGGCTGCCCTTGGCGTTAGTGTTTCCTCTCCACAGATGACCGTGACTGTCTCCGTGGCAAGTGAAGGCCTCGGAATAACTGGAATTTTCGGGCGTATAGCCTTGAAGAGTCGGTGTCTGATTCCCATCCGACAACTCCAGAATCCGGTTTGGGCATTGTCAGCGGAAGGAAGAGCCCTACTTAGAAACAGTCAAAATATGTCTGTACAAATTAAGCTCCAGATTGGAGCATTACACATGAAGAAGTTCACATTCCAGGTGCTGTCTGGTTTACCCAGAGGTCGTCCTGAGCCGAGAGATCTAGTGCCCACTCAGGTCTGGAGATCCTGCATGGTGTTTCCTGGGGGACTGCTGAGGTACAAGGGGTGTCCAGTCCCCATGTCTTCAGGACAGTCAGCAGTGTCTTCTTCTTCTTCTTCACAAGATCTGCTAGTCACTGACTTGCTGTGTGCTGAAGTCTCCGAAGGAAGGGAAGCGGGGGCATTGTCCCCACACAGTCTCGAGGATTGTAAGAATGATCTGGCTTCAGGTACCGTCCCGCCTCGCAGACGTGTCATCTCAGAAACCAGACTGAAGTTGGTCCCTAAGCAAGGTTCCTCCATCCATAGGCGGATTATAATGAGGACGATCTGGGCTACCGCCCGGGGCCCCGAACCTCCAGGGGGCCCAGGGCTCTGGGCTGTCTATGGCCAGATTGTCCCCATTATATGTGCTGCGCTGCGGCACATACCGGCAGACAGTGGCGGGGGGAGCCCCCGGACCGCTCCCCCAGCAGCGGCACACGGCCGCTGCTTCTTCTTCGGCTGGGCCAGCACTGCAGCAGTTAACTTCCCTGTGCTGGCCCGGCCGCGTCACTGCTAGGAGACATGGCCCTGTGCGCGGCCGTGTCTCCTAGCTGTGACGTCACGCAGTGCGCAACCGGCCTGCACTGCTACTTACCACCGGAGAGGAGCTGGAGCCAGGAGGATTCTTATAGGTACTGTGTGCACACTCCTCATGCGTCCCCAGCCTATTGTTGTGAGTCACTGGATACTTAAACCCCCTCCACCCAGTAGGAGGTGCCTGAGCAACACTTTCTTTCAGTGTGCTCTGTGCAACTGAGTTGCCAGGTCCTGTCCTGTATCTTTTCTGTTTCCGCCACCTTGGGGGCTCAGTACCCAGGCCTGTTAACTGTATGTGTGACTTCTAGTCTGTTCCGCCACCCTGGCAGCTGAGTTCCCGGGCTCGTTCCTGTATCTTGTTCCTGGTTCAGTTCCCGTCTGAACAGTGTCCTAGCCCGTTACATGTTTGTCTGTATGTTCGTATCTTCCCTTTTCCTGCAGTGTCTGAACCTGCACTTAACTCCAATTCCTTGTCTCTGTACTTCTGCTTGTGAGTTTAGTGTTCACTCACTACTTCATTGTAAGTACCTAGTGTGTATCTGCTCTGCTTGTCTACCGCACTTGCGGATTTTGCTCTGCTCTGCTTGTCTACCGCACCTGCGGTTTTGCACTGCTCTGCTTCTCTACCGCACCTGCGGGTTTTGCTCTGCTCTGCTTGACTACCCCACCTGCGGGTTTTGCTCTACTCTGCTTGTCTCCTGCACCTGAGGGTTTTGCTCTGCTCTGCTTTTCTACCGTACATGTGGGTTTTGATCTGCTCTGCTTGTTTACCGCACCTGCGGGTTTTGCTCTGCTCTGCTTGTCTACTGCATCTGTGGGTTTTGCTCTGCTTTACTTGTCTACCGCACATGTGGGTTTTGCTCTGCTCTGCTTATCTACCGCAACTGCGGGTTTTTGCTCTGCTCTGCTTATCTACCGCAACTGCGGGTTTTTGCTCAGCTTTGCTTGTCTACCGCACGTGCGGGTTTTGCTCTGCTCTGCTTGTCTACTGCACCTGCGGCTTTTGCTCTGCTTTGCTTGTCTACTGCACCTGTGGGTTTTGCTCTGCCTTACTTGTCTACCGCACCTGAGGGTTTTGCTCTGCTTTGCTTGTCTACCGCACCTGCGGGTTTTGCTCTGCTCTGCTTGTCTACCGCACATGCAGGTTTTGCTCAGCTCTGCTTGTCTACCGCACCTGTGGGTTTTGCTCTGCTCTGCTTGTCTACCGCACCTGCGGGTTTTGCTCTGCTCTGCTTGTCTACCGCACATGCAGGTTTTGCTCAGCTCTGCTTGTCTACCGCACCTGCGGGTTTTGCTCTGCTCTGCTTGTCTACCGCACCTGCGGGTTTTGCTCTGCTCTGCTTGTCTACCGCACATGCAGGTTTTGCTCAGCTCTGCTTGTCTACCGCACCTGCGGGTTTTGCTCTGCTCTGCTTGTCAACCGCATCTGCGGGTTTTGCTCTGCTCTCCTTGTCTATCGCACCTGCGGGTTTTGCTCTGCTCTGCTCGTTTACCGCACCTGCGGGTTTTGCTCTACTCTGCTTGTCTCCTGCACCTGAGGGTTTTGCTCTGCTCTGCTTTTCTACCGTACATGTGGGTTTTGCTCTGCTCTTCTTGTTTACTGCACCTGCGGGTTTTGCTCTGCTCTGCTAGTCTACAGCACCTGTGGGTTTTGCTCTGCTCTACTTGTCTACCGCACCTGCGGGTTTTTGCTCTGCTTTGCTTGTCTACTGCACCTGCGGATTTTGCTCTGCTCTGCTTGTCTACTGCACCTGCGGGTTTTGCTCTGCTTTGCTTGTCTACTGCACCTGTGGGTTTTGCTCTGCCTTGCTTGTCTACCGAACCTGCGGGTTTTGCTCTGCTCTGCTTGTCTACCGCACCTGTGGGTTTTGCTCTGCTCTGCTTGTCTACCGCACCTGCGGGTTTTGCTCTGCTCTGCTTGTATACCGCACCTGCAGGTTTTGCTCAGCTCTGCTTGTCTACCGCACCTGCGGGTTTTGCTCTGCTCTGCTTGTCTACCGCACCTGTGGGTTTTGCTCTGCTCTGCTTGTCTACCTCATCTGCGGGTTTTGCTCTGCTCTCCTTGTCTATCGCACCTGCGGGTTTTGCTCTGCTCTGCTCGTTTACCGCACCTGCGGGTCTTGCTCTGCTCTGCTTGTCTGCCGCACATGCAGCTCTGTTCCTGTATCCCAGTCTGTCCTATCCTGCCTGCGTTCCTACCTGCCAGTACCCACCTGTTTGTATACCAGCCGTGCCTGCCAGTACCCACCTGTTTGCATACCAACCGTGCCTGCCATTACCCACCTGTCTGCATACCAGCCGTGCCTGCCAGTACCCACCTATCAGCATGACAGCCTAACTTGCCTGTTAATGCATTCCCCGGTGTGGGTCAACAGCTGTGACCGGGGTCTGACCTGGAGTAGCACCTGGTCACTCAGCTTGGTTCCTCCCTGGTTCACGGAAGTCGACCGAGCCGCTGTGCGACCTTGGTCGGACTGAGTTGATACTTAGTCACGCCCCTCCAGGCACTCCTCGGTTCATGGTCCAGTGGGATCACTAATCATGCTCATGCCAGTCAGTCCGGGCGTCTGCGTAACAAGATGGAGCAAGGAACTCTACAGGGTGATGATGAACAGCCCAACCTCCTCTCATCTCAACCCGGATTTGGTGATAATGAGGAGGAGGAGGAGGAACAGGAGCTGGTTTCCTGAGCTACATCACACATCACATTCATCCCGTCTGTTCATCGTGGATGGCAAGAAGAGGAAGAGGAGAATCAGAACGAGGACCAGAAGGAGGATGAGGAGGAGAACATAGACAGCCGTCCTCTTGGTGGAGATGGGGAAGTCTTGGATGTTAACAATCTAGCACCCATGACTGAGTTTATATTCCTCTGCCTTTCCGATGACCCTCGCGTTGTACGCAATTTGGGCAATAGTAATTACTGGTTGGTCACACTTCTAGACATATGCCACAAGGAGAACTTTCTATCTTCCCATAGCTCAAAGGTCTAATGAAATGTTGCAGTACCAGAAGGCCCTTGTCGAATAATTATTTAAAAACATCCCATCTGACAACGTTGGCATCAGAGGTCACAGTTCCTTGGACAACCAGGAGTACAGGCGAAGGAGACAAACCATATGCAGTAGAGGCAGGAGAACACTGTCAAAGTTGTGGGACAATTTTCTCAGACCCTCCCAGCACCTATGCCCTGATGCATGGGGAACTCTGACAAGGAGGGAAAAGTTTTGGAAGATGTTGAAGGAGTACCTAGACGACCGTACCAGCGTTCTCTGCGATTCCTCTGTGCCTAACAACTATTGGGTATCCAAGCTGGACACGTGGTATGAACTGTTTCTCTATACCTTGGAGGTCCTGGCTAGAGATGAGTGAATAAGTTTAGAAAACGATTGCCAATTTCAAATTCGGCACAAATATGGCACATTCGGATTCGTGATCGGAAACCCGAGCATTTTTTCTTAACCCCTTAACGACCATGGGTCTTTCTGTTTTTGAGTTTTCATTTTTTCCTCCCCTTCTTCCCAGAGACAGAACTTTTTTAATTTTCATTGAATATAACCGTGAGAGGGCTTATTTTTTGTGGGACGAGTTGTACTTTTAAATGCTATCACTGGTTTTACCATATCGTGTGCTGACAAACGGGAAAAAAATTCCAAGTGCGGTGAAATTGCAAAAAAAAATGCAATTCCACAGTTATTTTTGGGTCCTTTTTTACCATGTTCACTGATTGCTAAAACTGACCTACCATCATTATTCTCCAGGTCATTACGAGTTCATAGACACTAGTGTTGAGCAAGCACTAAAATGCTTGGGTGCTCGAAGCTCGGGCCGAGATCACCGTGATACTCGGGTGCTCGACACGAGCAACGAGCCCAATGTTAGTCTATGGGAGACCCGAGCATCTTTGCGGCGGCAGCCCCAGCAGTCTGTAGAGAGCCTAAAAAGTGCCCAAAACGATAGTGACAGTGCTCAAAAGACATGGGGACAGCATGGGCATCGCCCCAGGAAGCATTTCTGACCCCCAGGTCACTGCTGTCAACAACGTGGTCAGAGGTATTAAGCCACTTTAACGGGCTCACAATAAAACGTTCAAAAACAAAACTGAAACGGTTTTCCTGTGAAATATGTTAAGGAGCTTCCTTTCCAGGGTAAAGACTTGTGTATAAGGTAAAATAAATAACCAAAAACAAAAATACTCCTCCACACCTTGGGCTATGTTCACAAGTAGCATTTTCTATGCGTTTTTGCACTTTTGTATTACTTTCAACCATGACAAATGCATTCACCGGGAAATGTCATTTTAACATTTTACAATCTTATCTGGCCATGTGCTGTGTGACACATGCATACAGTGCTGAAAAGACATGGGAACAGCATGGGGAAGACCCCTGGAAGCATCTCTGACAACCAGGTCACTGCCTAAATGTGTGCCCATCAGAAGTGATCCTTTCCGCATCAGAAGACGCAGACTTGCAATGATCCCCGTGCAAGTCCTTGTCCCAGGGCAGTGTTCAATTGTACCTCCCCCATTCCTTGCAATGCAAGCGCAAGTATGTAGCCTGCCACCCACCCACTCCCAGGCTGCAATACCATACTGCTAGCTTGCTTGCACTTGAAATGGGGCCTTTTAGTTTGGAGGAGGCCGAAGCTGGCCACTACCTCATGGCTGCTTCGGCAGCAAGGTATCCATACTCAGTTCCTAGCCGCCCGGCGGCCAGGTGTCCACGCTCGGTCTCCAACTGCCAGGCGGCCACCGAGTGTCCATACTCAGTCCCCAGCCACCTGAGGGCGGCCGGGTGTCCATAAACGGTCCCCAGCCGCCCCTATTTCTCCATGAAACTTGCCCCACACTTTTCTTAGCCTGGCCTACTTTAGAGTAGCATTGGACGAGCCCACCAGAGAATCAAACTCCTCCAGTGGCCCTGGCTTCTCCATCAGGGGAGTTGAGAGTGCCAAGGTGAGGAGCATGATGATGATAATAGAAGTTAGCATCTGCTTTGTTTTCTTGGAATGCAAGCGTAAGTGTGCAACCTGCCACCCACCCCCTGGCTGAAATACCATACTGCTAGCTTGCACTTGAAATGGGGCCTTTTAGTTTGGAGGAGGCCAAAGCTGGCCATTACCTCAAGGCTGCTTTGGCAGCGAGGTATCCATACTCAGTCCCCAGCCGCCGGCGGCCGGGTGTCCACGCTCGGTCCCCAGCCGCCCCGCGGCCGGGTGTCCACACACGGTCCCCAGCCGCCTGGGGGCAGTCGGGTGTCCATAAACGGTCCCCAGCCACCCATATTTCTCCTTAAAACTTCCCCCACACTTGTCTTAGCCAGGCCTGCTTTAGGGCAGCATTGGACGAGCCCGCCAGAGAACCAAACTCCTCCGGTGGGCCCTGGCTTCTCCATCAGGGGAGTTGAGAGTGCCAAGTTGAGGAGCATGATGATGATGATAGAAGTTAGCGTCTGCTTTGTTTTCTTGGAATGCAAGCGCATGTATGTAGTAGCGGCTAGGCCTGAGGTGGTCAGCGTTTTGGCGCATATCCTACCTCCTCTGAGGATTGATGGATGGTTTCCTGCTACTATCCCAGTTCTATGACTCCCGATAAAACAAAGCTTCAGGTGATGAATGATGGATGAGGTGGTGGCAAAGGAGAAAGAGCAGGAGGAACAGGGAACATTCACATCAATATCAGGCCAGTCAACCACACATGTCTTGTAGGATATGTTTCTGTACCAAATGGAGCGGTTCGGCTACACAGTTATAGGGCATGCAGTGAGTGCAATGCCTAACAAAAATTTTGAGGCACTCCAATGCAACTTGGAAGTGACATGGAGGTCAGAGGGCCGTAACTAAACCGTTTTTTCCATTTATAGCAACTGGGTCTCCTTTGCACTGTTGGCCTAAGCAGTGAATGGAAGGCTTTACAAAAATTATGAGGAACTGCAATGCCCCTTGAAAAAGACGTGGATTACAGCATACTAAAAACCTTCTACCCATTATTGGGGAGTGGGTCTCCCTTAGTGTTCGCCTATGCATTGAAAATCAAAAGGTGACTAAAATTAGGAGGAAATGCAATAACCATTGGAAGAATGGTGGAGGTCGCAGTGGAATAAAAAGACAATATCAATGCCCCTTGAAAAAGTGGTGGAGGTCGCAGTAGCTTAACAAGATGGTTTTAATGTTCCTAGGAAGAGACGTGGAGGTCACAGTAGCTTAACAAGACGATGTTAATGCCCCTTGGAAGAGGCGTGGAGGTTGCAGTAGCTTAACAAGACGGTTTTAATGCCCCTTGAAAGAGACGTGGATGTTGCACTAGCTTAACAAGACGGTTTTAATGCCCGTTGGAAGAATGGCGGAGGTCGCAGTGGAATAAAAAGACAATATCAATGCCCCTGGGAAAAGTGGTGGAGGTCGCAGTAGCTTAACAAGACGGTTTTAATGCCCCTTGGAATAGACATGGAGGTCGCAGTAGCTTAACAAGATGGTTTTAATGCCCCTTGGAAGAGACGTGGAGGTTGCAGTAGCTTAACAAGATGGTTTTAATGCCCCTTGGAAGAGACGTGGAGGTTGCAGTAGCTTAACAAGATGGTTTTAATGACCCTTGGAAGAGATGTGGAGGTTGCAGTAGCTTAACAAGACAGTTTTAATGCCCCTTGGAAGAGACGTGGAGGTTGCAGTAGCTTAACAAGATGGTTTTAATGCCCCTTGGAAGAGATGTGGAGGTTGCAGTAGCTAACAAGACGGTTTTAATGCCCCTGGGGAAAGTGGTGGAGGTCGCAGTGGCTTAACAAGATGGTTTTAATGCCGCTTGGAAGAGGCGTGGAGGTTGCAGTAGCTTAACAAGATGGTTTTAATGCCCCTTGAAAGAGACGTGGAGGTTGCAGTAGCTTATCAAGACGGTTTTAATGCCCCTTGGAAGAGATGTGGAGGTCGCAGTGGAATAAAAAGCCAATATCAATGCCCCTGGGAAAAGTGGTGGAGGTTGCAGTTGCTTAACAAGACGGTTTTAATGCCCCTTGGAAGAATAGTGGAGGTCGCAGTAGCTTAACAAGACGGGTTTAATGCCCCTTGGAAGAATGGTGGAGGTTGCAGTAGCTTAACAAGATGGTTTTAATGCCCCTGGGGAAAGTGTTGGAGGTCGAAGTAGCTTAACAAGATGGTTTTAATGCCCCTTGAAAGAGACGTGGAGTTCACAGTAGCTTAACAAGATGGTTTTAATGCCACTTGGAAGAGACGTGGAGGTCGCAGTAGCTTAACAAGATGGTTTTAATGCCCCTTGGAAGAGACATGGAGGTCGCAGTGGAATAAAAAGACAATATCAATGCCCCTGGGAAAAGTGGTGAAGGTGGCAGTAACTTAACAAGACAGTTTTAATGCCCCTTGGAAGAGACGTGGAGGTTGCAGTAGCTTAACAAGATGGTTTTAATGCCCCTTGGAAGAATGGTGGAGGTCGCAGTGGAATAAAAAGACAATATCAATGCCCCTGGGATAAGTGGTGGAGGCCGCAGTAGCTTAACAAGACGGTTTTAATGCCCCCTGGGAGAGACGTGGAGGTTGCAGTAGCTTAACAAGACGGTTTAAATGCCCCTTGGAAGAGCCATGCAGTACAGCATCATAAAAACATTATTCCCATTATTGGGGAGTGGGTCTCCCATAGTATTTGCCTATGCCTTCCAAGCAAAAGCTGCCAAAAATTAGGATGGAGGAACTTGCAAAGATGGCAACACGGACCAAGGTCACCCTGGTGGTATAGTGGTGGTGGAGGCTGAGGATAAGGAGAAGAGCAAAATACAGCCGAAATGAGCAAGCGTATACCCATGTGTGGGTGTGAAGCGGTGCATGGGAATACACCTCCTGAAATAACACAGTGGATTTGACTTTATGTTACTCTGCTGTCATTTGGTGGTGATGAGAAGTCTGGCCCAATCCAGCCCTTGTTCATTTTGATAAAGGTCAGCATGTCAGCATTGTCAGTTGACAGGCGAGTGGGCTTATCTGTTATAATTCCCCCAGCGGCACTAAAAACATGCTCCGATAACACGCTAGCGGCAGGGCAGGCCAGGACCTCCAAGGCGTACAGAGCAAGTTCATTCCAAGTGTCCAGCTTGGATATTCAAAAATTAAAAGGCACAGAGGAATCACGGAGGACGCTGGTACGGTCGGCAAGGTACTCCCTCACCAACTTTTGAAACTTTCCACTCCTTGTGAGAGTACCCCACGCCTCAGGGCCTGTAAGCTGGGTGGGTCTCAGAAAACTGTCCCAGAAGGTTGACAGTGTTCCCCTGCCTCTGCTGGATTGGAGTTGTGTGTCTCTCGCCTGTATGCCTTAGTTGGGCAACGAACTGTGACCTCTGCTGCTAGCGTGTTCAGATGGGAATTTTTTAACAGTTCTGCAGAAAGGGCCTTTGGGTACTGCCCCATTTCTGTAGACCTCTCCACCTCAGAAAAAAGAGAGTGAAAGTTCTCCTTGTAGCGGGGGTCTAAAAGTGTCACCAACCAGTAATGACTGTCAACATTTTGACAACGCGAGGGTCACAGTTAAGGCAGCATAACATAAAGTCAGCCATGCGTGCCAGACTGGTAACAGGCAAGACTTCCGTGTCCTCACCAAGATGACGACTGACCATGGTCTTCTCCTCCTCCTCCTCCCCCCTGTCCTCAGGCCACCCACGCTGAACCGATGGTATGACAGTTGTACAGGTACTACCGTCTACAGTGCATGATACCAGCTCCTGTTCTTCCTCCTCCTCTTCCTCATTGTCCCCCAATGCACGTTGGGATGAAATGAGTCTGGGCTGTGTGTAATTGCCCGCTACTGCTTCTTGATCCATCTCATCATACTCTGGCTGCAATGCCTCCTCTTTAATTCTCTGCAGAGAGCGTTGCAAAAGACAGACAAGTGGGATGCTGACGCTAATGATGGCGTCATCGCCACTCACCATCTTGGTGGACTCCTCAAAGTTTGTCAGGATGGTACATATGTCAGACATCCAGGTCCACTCCTGAGGTCTTACGTGTGGAGTCTGACCTGAATATCGATGGCCTTGTTGCAGCTGGTACTCCACAACTGCTCTCTTCTGCTCACAAATCCTTTGCAACATGTGGAGTGTAGAGTTCCAACAATTGGGGACATCACACACCAGTGTGCCGGAAGCTGCAAACGCTGCTGCAACACAGCATGAGCAGCGGAAGCTGTAGCCGACTTGCAAAAATGAGCTGACAGGCGGCTTACTTTGACAAGCAGATCTGGCAACTCGGGGTACGATTTAAGAAACCGCTGAACCACGAGGTTAAGCACATGAGCCAGGCATGGTACGTGTGTGATATTGCCTCGCCTCAGAGCCGCCACCAGGTTACGGCCATTGTCACACACGACCATGCCTGGATGTAGGTTCAGCGGTCTCAGCCACAGATCTGCCTGCTCTTTCACAGCTGTCCACAACTCTCAAGCAGTGTGAGGTTTATATCCTAAGCTTATGAGTTTCAACACAGCCTGTTGCCGCTTGGCTGAGGCAGTACTTCCAGCTTGCAAATGATGTGGTGATATCTGAGATGGAGGCTGAACATGAGGAGGAGGCAGATGTTTTGGGACACGTGCTTGTGTAGTGTGGGGATGGCACACGGGGCAAAATAGTGTCGGCTGGGGACCGAGTACCGAGGGACGGCCACCGCCATAAGGTTGCGGAAGTGCGGAAGGATTCCATCTCCACCAGCCCAAAAGGCAGCATTTCCAACGCAAGCAGTCATGAAATGTGTAAATTTAGGACTGCGGCCTGTGGGGCGTTGGCTGCGAATTTGCGCTTTCGTTCAAAGCTCTGGGATATGGACAATTGAACGCTGCGGTGGGACGTGGATGTGGACGTTGATGCTGTTTCTTGAGAAACTGCCATAACAAGTGAAGACTGAGAGGAGGGGGCATTTTTGCATGCAGTATGGACAGGGGATTGCCTTGCACGCACAACAGGGGGTACTATCACATGCACAACAGCGGAAGAAGCAGTGATGACACCCGATGCTGATGCTGGCATGGTAGGTGGTACAAATGGACTTTTTGGGGTTATCAGCATTGTCTTTAAAAAAAATCCAGACTCTGGCAGCGTCCCTCGTTTTGGTGTTACGGGGAACTGTTGTCCGCCTTCTGTGTGCAGCCACCACACTGCTTCTTCCTGCCTGTAGGGGTACTCTGCCCCCCCCCCTGTGTGCTGCTGGCCTCGCTCTGCATGTCCTCCTGCCACGTTGGGTCAGTTATTAGATCATCCACCACCTCCTCCTCTTCCACTTGCGCACCACGATCCTCCTCCTCACTTCGTGGCAATTGTGTCTCGTCATCGTCCACCTCTTGTGACAAATTGCCAGCGTCGACTTCCTGTGGCCGTGGCTGTTCAAATATTTGGGCATCGCTACATGGGATCTCCTCTTCCACCACTTCAAGCGTATCAGGCGAGGGGCACAAAACTCGAACAGGACCAGTGAACAGCTCTTCAGAGTGTCCAAGTGTGGGATCAGTTGCTGTCTGACGACACTCGGCATGGTGGGAGGAAGGAGCATCAGGGTGAGGAGGAGTATGCGGTCGAGACTCACGGCTACTAAGATTTGACCGTGTGGAAGACTGACCGGAGGTGGTGGTACCCAGGAAACTGGAAGTATTATCTGCTATCCAATTAATAACCTGTTCACACTCATCAGTTTGCAATACTGGTGTTGTAGTGTGCTTCCCTAGTAATTCGGTCAAGAAGTGGGAGCGAGAAGATGTGGCTGTTGGTTGTGGCACATTTTCACCTTGCAATAATCATTCAATTTTGTCAAAGACAAGTAGCAAAGTGTTTATGTATCTGTATGGACAGAGAAAACCTACAATATGACACATATACAAATAAATGTATAAAATGTAACATTTATTAGTAATATATTAAAATAATAGAAAGTACATCGATTAAAAATATGGAGAAAGGAAGCACAAGAGAGCAGGGGTCACAGGGGTAAACAGCTGTAATATATATATTCATGCAGAATAACAGTATATTAGGACCAAGTTCAATCACATATTGCAGAAATTTAAACTATAAATGATCATGTGAAGCATAAGTAAAGTGCATAGTGCAAATTATCTCACAATACGAGACAAATATTAAAGTAGCAAAAAAATGGAAGAACATGGTGTAAGAGCATATCCTCGTCAAAGCCCAGGCGAAACGCGTGTTGGATACTGGTCACACTGGTCAGTACAGCTCTGTTACTACCATCTTTTCACACTGTGTTACACCATCTTCTTCCATTTTTTTGCTACTTTAATATTTGTGTCATATTGTGAGATAATTTGCACTATGCACTTTACTTATATTTCACATGATCATTTATAGTTTAAATTTCTGCAATATGTGATTGAACTTGGTCCTAATATACTGTTATTCTGCATGAATATATATATTACAGCTGTTTACCCCTGTGACCTCTGCTCTCTTGTGCTTCCTTTCCCCATATTTTTAATCTATGTACTTTCTATTATTTTAATATATTACTAATAAATGTTACATTTTATACATTTATTTGTTTATGTGTCATTTTGTAGGTTTTCACATTTTCACCTTGGCCACGGCCCCGTCCTCTACACGCACCATCACCAGAACGTCGAGTTCCACGTCCCTTGCCACGCGCCTTGCCCATTGTAAATGAAGTAAAATAGCTTACACTCGCACTATCAATGGAAAAAGGGTAATAAAAACGAGATTAGAACCGTGGAAGTGGAAAACCACAGTTCTATTTGTCTGGCACACACCAAAATCTTTTAAACAGATATATTTGTGACTGAACAGACAGGGAGACACTATTACTGTTTTTTTTTTACGTAAAAAACAGGCCAAAAGCTGGATAATACAGAGATTTGAACCGTGGAACTGCAAATCCAAAGTTCTAATTTACTGGCGTATACCAGACTTTTTTAAATAGATATATTTGGGGCTGAACAGTCAGCGACACACTCAAACTGTTTTTTTTATGTAAAAAAGACCCAAAAGTGGATAATACAGAGATTTGACCTTGGAACTGCAAAATCACAGTTATATTTTTCTGGCCTACACAAGACTCTTTTAAACAGATATATTGTTGTCTGACCAGTCAGGGAGACACTATTACTGTTTTTTTTTTATGGCAAAAAATGCCAAAAACAGGATAATACAGAGATTTTACCCGTGGAACTGAAAAACCACAGTTCTATTTTTCTGGCCTACACCAGACTCTTTTAAACAGATATATTGGGGTCTGAACAGTCAGGGAGACACTATTACAGGTTTTTTTACGGCAAAAATGCCCAAAGCAGGATAATACAGAGATTTGACCCGTGGAACTGCAAAACCACAGTTATAGTTATGTGGCGTACACCAGACTCTTTTAAACAGATATATTGGTGTCTGACCAGTCAGGGAGACACTATTACAGCTTTTTTTTACGGCAAAAAATGCCAAAAACAGGATAATACAGAGATTTTACCCGTGGAACTGAAAAACCACAGTTCTATTTTTCTGGCCTACACCAGACTCTTTTAAACAGATATATTGGGGTCTGAACAGTCAGGGAGACACTATTACAGTTTTTTTTACGGCAAAAAATGCCCAAAACAGGATAATACAGAGATTTGACCCGTGGAACTGCAAAACCACAGTTATAGTTATGTGGCGTACACCAGACTCTTTTAAACAGATATATTGGTGTCTGACCAGTCAGGGAGACACTATTACAGTTTTTTTTATGGCAAAAAATGCCAAAAACAGGATAATACAGAGATTTGACCCGTGGAACTGCAAAACCACAGTTATAGTTATGTGGCGTACACCAGACTCTTTTAAACAGATATATTGGTGTCTGACCAGTCAGGGAGACACTATTACAGTTTTTTTACAGCAAAAAATGCCAAAAGCAGGATAATAGAGATTTGACCCTTGGAACTGCAAAAGCACAGTTCTATTTTTCTGGCCTACACCTGACTCTTTTAAATAGATATATTGGTGTCTGACCAGTCAGGGAGACACTATTACAGTTTTATTTTACAGCAAAAAATGCCAAAAGCAGGATAATACTGAGATTTGACCCGTGGAACTGCAAAACCACAGTTATAGTTATGTGGCGTACACCAGACTCTTTTAAACAGATATATTGGTGTCTGACCAGTCAGGGAGACACTATTACAGTTTTTTTATGGCAAAAAATGCCAAAAACAGGATAATACCGAGATTTGACCTGTGGAACTGCAAAACCACAGTTCTATTTTTCTGGCCTACACCAGACTCTTTTAAACAGATATATTGGTGTCTGAACAGTCACAGACACACTCAATTTTTTTTTTTTGGGGGGGGTGAAATACCAAAAGGTTAATAAGACGCGTATTTGGACAGTCTGACGGAAAAAAAAAAATACAGGATTTAGATGAAAAAAAAAATTTTTTTCCTGCCCCCTGAGACCGGGGTGATAAGTCTAGCAATTAGACCAACAGAAGCACACAGGACTGTAATGCAGCGTTTGCTGGTATAACCACTGCATCTCCTATACAGCCTGCCTGCCTGCCTGATATCTGGGATGGATATTAGTCCTGAGAAGGACTGTTTGTTTGATTTGGCAGGCTTTAGAGACCCTACTCTACCTATTTCGCACTATATATCTCTCCCTAACTCAGCAGCACTGACCCTACACTGGCTGATCCGGAGCGACTGTGTCCAAGATGGCGACGCCTGTTTTTAAATACTCGAGGTGACGCTGTGTGGCCAGCCAATCACTGTAATGCCCATAAACAACATGGCTGCGGCATTACAATGACTGGCTGCCAATCCCTGTATGTTCATTGGCTCTGTAAAGAGCGCCAAACGTGCAGGGCGGAGACCTGAGCTCCCGCCCGAGTAACCCGGAAATGCTCGGTGCTCGCCGAACATCCCGAGTAGCGTGATGCTCGGGTGAGTAACGAGCAGTGTCGAGCATGCTCGCTCAACACTAGTTGACACCAAACATGTACAGGTTCTTTTTTATTTAAGTGGTGAAAAAAAAATCCAAAGTTTGCTAAAAAAAAAAAAAATGAAGCCATTTTCCAATACCCGTAGCGTCTCCATTTTTCGGGATCTGGGGCCAGGTGAGGGCTTATTTCTTGCGCACTGGGCTGACGTTTTTATTGATTCTATTTTGGGGTAGATCCGATGTTTGGATTGCCCGTTATTGCATTTTATTGCAATGTTGCAGCGACCAAAAAAACGTAAATCTGGCGTTTAGAATTTTTTAACCGTTACGCCGTTTACCGATCGGATTAATTCATTTATATTGATAGATTGGGCGATTCTGAACGCAGCGATACCAAATATGTGTATGTGGTTTTTTTTTTAATTATTTTATTTTGAATGGGGCGAAAGGGAGGTGATTTAAACTTTTATATATTCTTTATTTTTTTTATATTTTTAAAAACATTTTTTTTACACTTACTGCATGCTTCAATAGTCTTCATAGGAGACTAGAAGCAGCAGTTGTCTGATTGCTTCTACTGCATACAGGCGATGAGCAGATCGCTTGTATGCAGCAGAAATGCTCACTTGCTATGAGCACTGACCACTAGGTGGCGCTCATAGCAATTGAGACATGACAACCACAGGCGTCTGCTATAGTCCCTGGGTTGTCATGCCCACCCATCGATGACCCGCGATCACATGACGGGGTCACCGATGGGCGGGGCTTAGAATGCGCTTCCCGGAAGCGCGAGTTAAATGCCGCTGTCAGAGATTGACAGCGGCATTTAACATGTTAACAGCCGTGGGTGGATCGCGATTCCACCTGCGGCTGTTGCGGGCACATGTCAGCTGTAAGAATCAGCTGACGTGCCCGGTTCAGTGCAGGCTCAGCGCCGGAGCCATGCTGAACCGGCCTTTCTGACCAGGTGCGTACTATTACTGACCTTGTCGGAAAGGGGTTAAAATCGGCAAAAATCTGTAAAATTCGGTAAAAGTGCAGGAAATAATTACATTACCACTAAAGTATCTTTACCACTTTGGCTTGGATAGTGGTGATGTATGACGTGTTTGATGAGGGGAGGGGGTGTGAAGAACTCAAAGGAGCTCAGAGGAGGGCTGTGCTTGTAATCTTTTTCTTTTTTTCCTTAATGTGTGCTAATTGTGGCTAGCCAATCAGGGTGCAGGAACCATTCACAATGTTCAGACACAAGGGCTTGTGCCACTGGCTGCTGAAATCACATGTCCCTCTCTATATGAAGAGCGGACATGTTGTTTTGCGCCATTTTGTGATTATAACAGGTAAGAGAGGCTACTCCTGATGCTGTCCTGGATTCATTAGAGATTTTAGCTACTTAGCTAGGTGGTTACTGCTAAGTCAGATAGTTTAGATAGCTAGAGTCCAGTGTGGCTGTGAAATCGACCTTCCAGCAGATTTTTTTTTCTTGCGCTATTAGTGAGGTCCAGACAAAGACAGCAGAGCACATTTCATAGAAGTCTGTTGTGCACTGCTTTTATTTTACTCCATGCACGAGTACACCTTTAAAAATCTATTTTTTCTGTGACTAATGTGTTCCCCTGCCTCTTCTGGATTGGAATTGCGTCTCTCTCGCCTGTAGTCCTTTTTGTCCAACGAACTGTGACCTCTGCCGCCAGCGTTTTCAGATGGGAATGTTTTTAATAGTTCCACAACAATGGCCTTCTGCTTCTGGTACTGCCCCATTTTTTGTAGACCTGTCCGCCACAGGACTAAGAGATAAAAAGTTCTCCTTGTAGTGTGGGTCTAGAAGTGTCACCAACCAGTAATGACTGTCACCCAAAATTTTGAGAATGAGAGGGTCATGGGAAAGGCAGCGTAACATATACTCAGCCATGACTGCTAACAGGCAAGACTTCCGTGTCCTCACCAAAAGAACGTGTGACCATGCTCTCCTCCTCCTCCTCCTCTCTGTCCTCAGGCCATCCACGCTGAACAGACAATATTTACGTGCCCAGGGGATGGGGACGACTCGGTACCCGAGCCTTTACTTTGTTTGGGGATTTCGCGGTGGTCGGCTCCTGGGCCCGTACCCTGGGGTCACTCTTGAAAAAGGGGATTGGAACTTGGATAGAAATAAAAATAAAGTAAATAGTTCGTGACGCCACCTGTGGTTTCTGGTAATTTGTACCAGCGCTGCTGCAGACCTCTGAGGCAGTTGATAAGGCAGCTGGGATGGAACGGCTCCCCTTAGGTGGAGCGGGCCTCAGAGCACGGTAGAGTTTGATGGTGGTCGGTGCTGGGTCTTGTGGTGCAAGAGGGATGGCGCAGCTTGAAATAACTGACGGAGGCAGTGCAGTGCAGTCATCCGAGTTTTACTCACAGTTCTTGTTCAAAGTTCTCAGGTACACTGTACGGGTGTCCACCTCCGCGTCGCACTGCGCCCACCAGACCAGGGGGTCAGCTCTTCCTCAGATGTGTCAGGAGCGCTTAACGGAACCCCGCTTTCTTTATGTTCCTAACTAGACCGACTTCTAACGCAGGGTCTTCTCCCTCCTGCCCTGCGCTTCCCACACTCAGTCCCGCTCGGGTCCTCTGAAGTCCCTCTGGGCAACCTGGAGTTCCCAGACCTGCTTGACCCTCACGGTGACTAGAATGAGACTGTGATAACTGCACCATGGAAGTGCAGAAGCCTCTGGTTTTTCCAGCCGAGACCTGGAGTAACACGGCTGATCCAGGGGCCGGTCCCCTTCTTCCGGCCTGATCCCTTTGACACCGGGCAGATTCGGGGCGTACGAGTGCTGTCCTGCACTCACCGTACCCCCTGGGATCCCTTCTGTAGAACGGAGCCTTTCTCCTCTGCTCCCCTCCTGGGCCTGTATCACTAGGCCCCACTTGTGGAGCAGAGCTCCTGAAGAGACTCTGCTCCCCTTTCTACTCACTGACTGTTCTCCACTGACTGCTCTGCCACCCTAAGATGGCTTCCCTTTATATACCTCCTACAATGGTACTCCCCTACTCTACATCCTCCACCAACATCCACTACTGGTTCCCCCTACCTTTGGTTCCCCCCCACTCCAGCCAGGGACAGGGCTCAGCAGGAACACAGTGCATATTGCCCTTCCAGCCGGCCTGGAGCAGTGTAGTGTTGAATGCGGGTGTTGGGGTTCCGGGCAGCACTCCCTCCTTACCTGAGCGAAGGAGGCACCACACCTCTGGGTGAGGTGCTGTACCTCTGTGGCGACTGAACACTCAGGGGCACCACAATATGACAGTTGTGCAGGTAGTACCGTCTATAGCGCATGAAACTAGCTCCTGTTCTTCCTCCTCCTCCTCTTCCTCATTGTCACCAAATCTACGTTGGGATGAGATGAGGCTGGGTGTAGCATCGGCGTCTCTGCCCCCTGCCAGGCAGAGACGCTGTCCCCCCTACCGCCGCGCTCCTGGTCCGGCGTCTTCCGGCCTCCCTGCTGCTGCTGCTACTGTGCTTAGGGCGCGCACTCCCTCCCTCATAAAGGGGCCGCGTGCACCGTCCTAAAAAGTCCCCAGCCAATGGCCGGAGGACTTTCCCTATTTAAAGCACCTCCTCCAATATGGAGGTGCCCGTGCAAGGTTTTTATCTGTGATTCTTACTGTTGCTTCAGCCCTCAGGTCCCTCTGCAAGTCAGTCCTGTCCGCCAGTCTGTTCTTCAGTCCAGCCCGTCAGTCTGAATACTATCCTGCCCAACAGTCTGTCTATGGGCTCTGCCCGCCTGCTTATCTGGAAGCACCTGCCTGTTACCTGCCGTGCACGCCAGTTTGCTTACCTGGAAGCACCTGTCTGTTACCTGCCATGCCCGCCAGCCTGCTTACCTGGTAGCTCCTGCCAGTTACACGTTGTGCTCGCCAGCTTGCCTACCTGGAGCACCCGTCTGGCTATCAGCCGAATCAGCCTACTTGTCTATTCGGACCACCCATCAGCCTGCCTGCCGTGCTCATCCGCTGTATCGGTCAGTTCCTGCCATCTGACCCGTGGGAGTCACCTGCTCTCATACAAGGTCAGTCCCAGAGTGGCAGATGTCCCCCTGCTCGGTCTCTCCCTGGTTCACAGAGTCGATTGAGCCGCCGTGCTCGCCATTAGCGAGATGTACCTTGGTCAGCCTGACTAGATACTTAGTCATGCCCCTCTGGTCCCTCCTTGCACCGCAGCACAGAGGTTCCACCACCCGGATCCATAACACTGGGCTGAGTGTAATCACCCTGTATGGTTCCTTGCTCCATCTCATCATGATCTGCCTGCAATGCATCCTCTTTGATTGTGAGCAGAGAGCATTCCAGAAGACAGAGAAGCGGGATGG
The DNA here is from genome assembly GCF_046119375.1 of Phyllobates terribilis. NCBI lineage: Eukaryota > Metazoa > Chordata > Amphibia > Anura > Dendrobatidae > Phyllobates > Phyllobates terribilis. Next base: position 302,121,913 of record NW_027362771.1, read on the forward strand.
TGACGTTAATTATGGCGTCATCGCAGCTCACTATCTTGGCGGAGTCCTCAAACCATTGGAGGATGGTACATATGTCTGACATCCGTGTCCACTCCTGAGGACTAATGTGTGGAGTCTGAACTGAATACCGACAGCCTTGTTGATGCTGGTACTCAACAACTGCCCTCTTCTGCTCAAATACCTTCCCAACATTAGAGATGAGCGGTGTTCGACTTGAACTGTTCGCCAATCTCAAATTCGAGCTCTTTTGGGCGGTGTTCGAGCCGTTCAGCGAACACGAACGATTTGAAAAAAATTCGGCTGTTCGAGGTTATGTTCGATAACTGTTCGTGCACCAAAATCATAACTGGATTTTTTCTCAGTAATGATGAAAATTAATGTTAATACGCAGTTTGAGTGTACAGCGGGGCGAGGAGAGGGGCAGGGGATGGATCTCTGCAGGAATAATGAAGATCTCCATTTTTTTTTTCTCTTTCCCGCATTTACAGTGGGGAGGTGCAATCTGTCAGCCTATCAGCAGTGCACACATGGAGCGAAGTGCTTTTTTTCACACAAGCAAGGGCATGTGTCATTGGCAGTGTATGTCACATGTCCTTGCCCTATAAGACCCAGCCATTTTCCCCGTCGCCACCATTTTCTCACTGCTGCAGCTGCGTGTTAGACGGCACCGCTGTTGCTGTGTGCTCTATACCTTGTTAATTTCAAGCCAATTTTCGCACAAATCTACAGATAGCTTGGGAGTAGGGAATAGTTGTGATTGCAGTCCTTTTAAGGACTAGGTTACAGCATTTCCTACGACTTTTATGAGGCAGGTCTGTGTTCTTAAATAGATAGGTTGTGGGAGTAAAGACTAATTGTAATTGCAGTCCTTTTCAGGACTAAGTTAGATCAGTTCCTATCAGTTTTTGCCAGGCAGGTCTGTGCCAGTGGTGTGCAAGTTTTTTTCACAGCATTTGGCTAAATCTAGCAAAGCTAATCCTTTTTGGCCTATTGCAGAGTGTGTTAGTCAGTGGAGTAGCTTATCTGTGTTGCAAGCTACACCACCTGTGTATAGAATACCAATTTTTTTACTGCACCTAGTGAAGTAAAACCTTTTGGGCATAGCATCATTCTATTAGTCCATCTATACTGATCTCCATCAGGTTGCAAACTGAATATAATTTTTTTCTGCATCTACCTCTGAAAAAATATTTGGGCTTCTAGCTGTGTGTGGGACTTGTTCTATTAGTCCATCTATACTGACCTCCATCAGGTTGCAAATTGAATATAATTTTTTTCTGCATCTACCTCTGAAAAAATATTTGGGCTTCTAGCTGTGTGTGGGACTTGTTCTATTAGTCCATCTATACTGACCTCCATCGGGTTGCAAACTGAATATAATATTTTTCTGCATCTAGCTCTGAAAAAATATTTGGCCTTCTAGTAGTGTGTGGGACTTGTTCTATTAGTCCATCTATACTGACCTCCATAAGGTTGCAAATTGAATATAATACTTTTCTGCATCTAGCTCTGAAAAAATATTTGGGCTTCTAGGTGTGTGTGGGAGTTGTTTTATTAGTCCATCTATACTGACCTCCATCAGGTTGCAAATTGAATATAATATTTTTCTGCATCTAGCTCTGAAAAAATATTTGGCCTTCTAGCAGTGTGTGGGACTTGTTCTATTAGTCCATCTATACTGACCTCCATCAGGTTGCAAATTGAATATAATTTTTTTCTGCATCTAGCTCTGAAAAAATATTTGGCCTTCTAGCAGTGTGTGAGACTTGTTCTATAAGTCCATCTATACTGACCTCTATCAGGTTGCAAATTGAATATAATATTTTTCTGCATCTAGCTCTGAAAAAATATTTGGCCTTCTAGCAGTGTGTGGGACTTGTTCTATTAGTCCATCTATACTGACCTCCATCAGGTTGCAAATTGAATATAATTTTTTTCTGCATATAGCTCTGAAAAAATATTTGACCTTCTAGCAGTGTGTGGGACTTGTTCTATTAGTCCATCTATACTGACCTCCATCAGGTTGCAAATTGAATATAATATTTTTTTGCATCTACCTCTGAAAAAATATTTGGCCTTCTAGCAGTGTGTGGGACTTATTCTATTAGTCCATCTATACTGACCTCCATCACGTTGCAAATTGAATATAATTTTTTTCTGCATCTAGCTCTGAAAAAATATTTGGCCTTCTAGCAGTGTGTGGGACTTGTTCTATTAGTCCATCTATACTGACCTCCATCAGGTTGCAAATTGAATATAATATTTTTTTGCATCTACCTCTGAAAAAATATTTGGCCTTCTAGCAGTGTGTCTGACTTATTCTATTAGTCCATCTATACTGACCTCCATCACGTTGCAAATTGAATATAATTTTTTTCTGCATCTAGCTCTGAAAAAATAATTGGGCTTCTAGCTGTGTGTGGGACTTGTTCTATTAGTCCATCTATACTGACCTCCATCAGGTTGCAAACTGAATATAATATTTTTCTGCATCTACCTCTGAAAAAATATTTGGCCTTCTAGCTGTGTGTGGGACTTGTTCTATTAGTCCATCTATACTGACATCCATCAGGTTGCAAATTGAATATAATTTTTTTCTGCATCTAGCTCTGAAAAAATATTTGGCCTTCTAGCAGTGTGTGGGACTTGTTCTATTAGTCCATCTATACTGACCTCCATCAGGTTGCAAATTGAATATAATATTTTTCAGCATCTAGCTCTGAAAAAATATTTGGCCTTCTAGCAGTGTGTGGGACTTGTTCTATTAGTCCATCTACACTGACCTCCATCACGTTGCAAATTGAATATAATTTTTTTCTACATCTAGCTCTGAAAAAATATTTGGGCTTCTAGCTGTGTGTGGGACTTGTTCTATTAGTCCATCTATACTGGCCTCCATCAGGTTGCAAACTGAATATAATTTTATTCTGCATCTACCTCTGAAAAAATATTTGGGCTTCTAGCTGTGTGTGGGACTTGTTCTATTAGTCCATCTATACTGACCTCCATCAGGTTGCAAATTGAATGTAATATTTTTCTGCATCTAGCCCTGAAAAAATATTTGGCCTTCTAGCAGTGTGTGGGACTTGTTCTATTAGTCCATCTATACTGACCTCCATCAGGTTGCAAATTGAATATAATATTTTTCTGCATCTAGCTCTGAAAAAATATTTTGCCTTCTAGCAGTGTGTGGGACTTGTTCTATTAGTCCATCTATACTGACTTCCATCAGGTTGCAAATTTAATGTAATATTTTTCTGCATCTAGCTCTGAAAAAATATTTGGCCTTCTAGCAGGGTGTGGGACTTGTTCTATTAGTCCATCTATACTGACCTCCATCAGGTTGCAAATTCAATATAATTTTTTTCTGCATCTACCTCTGAAAAAATATTTGGGCTTCTAGCTGTGTGTGGGACTTGTTCTATTACTCCATCTATACTGACCTCCATCAGGTTGCAAATTGATTATAATTTTTTTCTGCATCTAGCTCTGAAAAAATATTGGCCTTCTAGCAGTGTGTGGGACTTGTTCTATTAGTCCATCTATACTGACCTCCATCAGGTTGCAAATTGAATATAATTTTTTTCTGCATCTACCTCTGAAAAAATATTTGGGCTTCTAGCTGTGTGTGGGACTTGTTCTATTAGTCCATCTATACTGACCTCCATCAGGTTGCAAACTGAATATAATTTTTTTCTGCATCTAACTCAGACAATAGTTTTGGCCTAATACCACAGTTTGGCCACTCAGCTCTGCTCGTTTCCCATCCATTGTTTTTTTGTGTAAACAACTCCAGAGTTGTGAATTACTTAACCACCAAAATGAGTGGAAAAAGGCCTGCTGCTGGTGGAATGGGGAATAGGCATGTTGGGAAGGGGAAAAAAGTTTGTGTCCGTGGAGTAGGTGTTAAAGCAACAGTAACATCTGCAGAAGAAAGACCATCTTCCAGCAAAACTAAAATGTCTACTTCTTTTAGCTTACAATGTGATAAGATCCCTTTCTTACGGCCATGCCAATCGCTGCAAATTCCAGATGAGGCACAAAAACAGCAGGTGCTTCAACGGATATCAAGTGCTCCTTTAAGTGGGCTCTCCTCCATATCAACTTCAACATCACAAATACTCCAGTCCTCAGAGGTGTCACCCCAATCGCACTTGCTTCCTCACAGCTTCCCAATCTCCAGCTGCCCGTCTGAGTATGAGGTAGAACAGATGATTGAGTCTGCAGAGCTGTTTACTCATACTATAGCCTGGGAATCAGAGGTCGGCTCCAGCGCTTCTGTGAATCCAGACGAGGAAATGATCTGCACTGATGCCCAGAATCTTTATGAGTCGGATCCAGGACCAGACGCAGAAGGTTCTGACCATAATGTAGACCCTCATTCCCAAACTGTAACTCCTGTTGGTGGAGACAATGAGGAAGACGATGATGAAACTCAAATACTTGATTGGAGCGACAACTTTAGTTTTTTGTCAGGGCAGGAACAGGTTGGCTCTGAGGACGACGGGTGTGATAACACACAGGGTGATGATGATGAGGTTGGAGATCCCACTTATTGTCAACCCACAGTCAGCCAAGAGATGAGGTCAGCAGAGGAGGTGGAGGAGGATGCTAGTGACGACGAGATCAGGTTGCGCCTACCTGGACAGAGACGTAGTACTGGAAGCACGTCAACAACTGCATCCTCAAACACAACTCTGCCTCTCACCACAAGTCGTGGTGGCTCTTCAGGTCGCATGGGTGCTAAGCCTTGCATAGCCTGGGCATTTTTTCAGATCGATAAAGATGACCCAACTCGTGTTATCTGTAACATTTTTCAACAAAAGCTAAGTAGAGGCCAAAAAATACATAGTTTGAGTACTTCATGCATGAACCGGCACATGGACATGAAGCATAAGTTGCAATGGGAAGCTCACTGTGCTACAATGCGGCCTAGCCGGCCGGGCCAACCACCGTCTGCCCCATCTTGTGCATCTGCAGCCTCTTCATCCTCTGTGACTGGGGGGACAGCAGTCACACCTGTTTTGGGACGCAGACCTGCCACCTCTTTACCCGCAACAGCCAGCGTGATTGGCAGGTCATCATTTTCTTTGGAGGTGGTAACACCAGCTGGTGTTGAGCGCTGTCCGACATCGATAGCACCACCTTTGGATCAAGGCAACCTAACATGTCCGCCTGCATCTTCCTCACAGACCGGCAGTTTGTCGGGGACAGCCTTATCAACCCCGTCTAAGCACAACAGCCAGCCCTCAGTCCCTCAGATGTGGACAAGTAAAAGACCATTTCCTCCTAGCCATGAGAAAGCTAAGAGGTTGAATTTCACCATCTGCAAGCTCTTGGCTACAGAAATGCTGCCTTTCCGCCTGGTGGACACAGAGGATTTTCGAGACCTTATGTCCGTCGCAGTGCACCAGTACCAGATGCCCAGTCGGCACTACTTCTCAAAGAAAGGTGTGCCTGCGCTCCACTAGCATGTCGCACAGAACATCACCGCTTCTTTGAGAAACTCTGTGTGTGACAGGGTGCATTTCACCACAGACACTTGGATGAGTAGGCATGGACAGGGGCGTTACATGTCGCTGACTGGGCACTGGGTAACTATGGTGACAGCAGGACAAGGGGCTGCTGTCCAAGTCTTGCCGTCCCCACGAGTTGTGCGTCAATCCTCTTTATGTCAAAGTTCCTCCACTGCTTCTGCCTCCTCAGCCTCCTCTCGGTCCTCCACCTGCACCCAAAGCCTGTCTGGTCATGCCACAAGCTTTCTAACTGCGCAGAAGGGATCCTTCACACCTCCTTACTATGCTGGCAGTAGGGTTCAATGTCATCAGGCGGTTTTTACTTTGAAATGTCTGGGAAATGTGAGTCACACAGCTGAGGAGTTGTGGTCAGCTCTGGAGAACCAATTTTATGAATGGTTGTCTCCACTGGACCTGAAACCAGGGAAGGCCGTGTGCGACAATGCTGCAAACCTGGGTGCGGCCCTTCGCCGGGGCAATGTCACACACCTGCCTTGTAAGGCTCACGTGTTGAACCTGGTTGTCCAGCAATTTTTAGCCCACTATCCCGGACTAGATGGCCTTCTGCAGAGGGCACGGTCGCTGTGTGCTCACTTCCGCCGTTCGCATCCCGCAGCTCAGCGACTTACATCTCTACAGAAGTCATTGTGCCTGCCACTTCACCGGCTAAAATGCGATGTGCCTACCCGGTGGAATTCAATTCTGCACATGTTGCAGCGACTGTGGCAGCACCGACAAGCCCTGGTGCAATACGTTCTGATGTATAGCCTGGGCAGACGAGATCCAGAGGTGGGGCAAATCACACTGGTGGAGTGGTCTCAGATCAGGGACCTATGCACCCTTCTGCACAGTTTTCAAATGGCGACGAAAATGTTTAGTGGTGACGATGCCATTATCAGCATGAATATTCCGGTGATTTACATGCTGGAGCACATGTTAAACAGCATTCGGAGTCAGGTGGTGGCACAAGAGGAGGTGGAGGAAGTAGAGGAGGAGGAGTTGTATGCGGAAGGGCTAACATCTGCAAGGTCCAGATGGTCGGCAGCACCAAGGCGGCAGGCATGTGAGGGTGGGGGAGATGGTTTTACCAGGGCGCATGGTAGCAGCCAAACTAGTGAGGAAGGTGCAGGAGCCCAGGAAGAAGTGGAGGACGAACTGATGGAAGACTCATCAGATGAGTGAGACCTTGATCACATTTCTGTTGTGCGAGGTTGAGGGGAGAGGACAGAGGAAGGAAGCATGATTGTTACCTAGCCACCAACACAACAGGGACTTGGTGCTCCTGGATGCGCAAGACACATGAGTGCCTTCTTGCTGCACTACCTGCAACATGACCCTCGAATTGGGAGAATTAGAAATAATCCTGACTACTGGGTTGCCACACTGTTAGATCCCCGGTACAAAAGTAAATTTGCAGAAATAATTCCTGCCATAGAAAGGGATGCACGCATGCAGGAGTATCAGCAGAGACTGTTGCACAATCTTACATGTGCTTTTCCACAAAATACCAGTGGTGCACGCAGTGAATCTCACAGTTCCAACTTGCCAACTGTGGAACCGTCGAGTGTTCAGCACTCAAACCATAACAGAAACACAGTATCTGCTGGTAACATCAATTTTGCGGAATCAATTCACCACTTTTTTAGCTCATCCTTTGCAAGGCCACAGGAGACAAGAAGTCTGACACATAGTCAACGCCTAGAGATGATGGTACAGGAGTATCTCCAAGTAAACATTGAAGCCATGACTGTGTCACTGGACCCTTGCTATTTTTGGGCTTCCAATCTGGATAAATGGCCGGAGCTCGCCACTTACGCCTTGGAGATCTTGTCATGCCCCGCAGCCAGCGTTATGTCTGAACGTGTGTTCAGCGCTGCTGGTGGTGTGCTGACAGATAAGCGCACGCGGCTCTCCACTGATAATGTAGACAGACTCACGTTCATAAAGATGAACAAATCATGGATCCGAAATGACTTTTCTACCCCTGTGTCATCCTGGGGAGAGTAAAAGCTTGATGATTGGTTAAAATCACCTCACCAACCTTTTTAAGCTTTCAAATTACTAATCATGTTTATCTGTATCTTGGCTGGAAAATAATTTGGGCTTTGTAGCAGTGTGCAGTACTGATTCTATTAGGTCATCTATACTAAGCACCACCAGATTTAAAATTAATAATAATTTTTAGCTGAATCTAGCTCGGAAAATAATTTTGGGGCTCCGAGATGCGCAAGTCACATAAGTGCCTTCTTGCTGCACTACCTGCAACATGACCCTCAGATTGTCAGAATTCGAAGTAATCCTGACTACTGGGTTGCCACATGCTTAGATCCTCCACACTCTTCGATCAACCTTTTCATTTTAATAAAGACCAAAAAAATTGTCATTTTTGAAATTTTAAGCATTAGCAGCTTATTAGAAACTGAAATCAAACAGTTTTCAACTCAAAACTTTATTCTAGGTGATGTTACATTTGCACATAGGACCCCTTGTTCGAAAGGAGCGTCTGAACTCTCTCGTCCATTGAATTTGTCAGGTTTTGGATAGTTTCTGCTTCAATTGTTTTGCATGAGGACAGAATACCCTCCCAGAGCTGTTGCTTAGATGTGAACTGCCTCCTGCCATCATAGACACTCCTTTTGATGATGCTCCAGAGGTTCTGAATGGTGTAGAGGTCAGGGGAGCATGGGGGTCACACCATAAGTTTGTCCCCTTTTATGCCCATATCAGCCAGAGATGCAGATGTGTTATGTGCAGCATGAGACGGTGCATTATCATGCATGAAAATGATCTTGCTGCGGAATACACGGTTCTTCTTCTTGAACCATGGCAGGAAGTGCTGTTTGAGAAACTCCACATACATTATGGAGTTCATCTTTACCCATTCAGGGATCCTAAAGGGGCTGACAATCTCTCTCCCCATGATTCCAGCCCAAAACATTACTCCACCTCCTCCTTGATGGCGCTGTAGCCGTGTTTGCGTGGGGTGTCCATCAACCAGCCATCTTCAACTCCATCCATCTGGACCATCGAGCATTGCACGGCACTCATCCGTGAACAAAACAGTTTTGAAATCAGTCTTCATGTAATGTTTGGCCCACTGGAGCCATTTCTGCTTATGTGCAGTGGATAGAAGAGGTCGACAGGATGGCGTACGCACAGCTGCAAACCTCTGAAGGACCCTGCATCTTGTTGTTTGGGGGACGTTGGAGGCACCAGCAGCTTCAAAAACTTGTCTGCTGCTATGACAAGGGTTTTTTGCCTCTGCTCTTTTAACCTGGTGTCTGCAATTGCTTACAGTGATATAAAGAGCCCTGACACACATCACCATCAATGAGTTTAACTGACAAACAAACAAATTCTTCCCTTATCACTCCTAAACACTTTTTGCATAATAATTTGGAACACAGTGTACATGTACTTTTCCACAAAACACCAGTGGTTCACGTAGTGAATCTTACAGTTCTAACTTGCCAACCGTGGTCTGTATGGAGTTGTTTAATAAAGGGCCCAAAATTAAGATAACATAGACGGGAGAGGTCTCTATGAATAGGAATTCCTAAGAATTTCATACCCTGTGAGGGCCAGGCAAAGGGAAAGTTGGACTGGATGGAATCCTGAATGGATTTGGGGAGGGAGACATCGAGGGCCTCAGACTTCGATGTATTGATTTTAAAATTTGACCATGTAACAATGTGATCTATTTCAGCCATAACAGCATGGATGGATATATGTGATTGAGTGATATATACTAGGACATCATCAGCAAATAGAGAGCACTTGAACTCGGTGCCTCCCACCTCAATCCACCTAATATTGGGGTTATGGCGAATTGATGAGAGCAGGTGCTCCGTCACTAGGATGTATAAGAGAGGGGAGAGAGGACATCCCTGCCTTGTCCCATTGGTGATTATGAAAGGTGATGAAAATGTTCAGACGCGCCCCCTGGGCCTTGGGACATCCGGAGCCGGACCCTTTTTGGCGGATGCTGGTGGTTGTAGTCTCCGTGGCGGCGACCCGGTTCCGTGGCTCAGGGCGGTCAAACCAGTGGCGGAACTATTTATGCGGTTTTGATGTTTAAATGTCCGACTACGCCACCTGTTGATTGCGATCAGAGTGAACCGCCGCTGCAGGGCAGACCGCTGAGGCTGGTGTTGTGGGTGCAGCAGAGCGTAGCATAACTCCCCACGGGAGGAGTATAGCCTCAGGGCAGTGTATGTGGAGGATGGGGGTGATGGTGCAGGGCAGCAGCAGTAACGACACGGAGTCAGTGATGCAGTCCAGGGCCTTTACTCACAGTTCTTATTATCCAGACCACTTCTGCAGGTAACGGCTGCCCACGTCATACTGTGCTCACCAGGTGAGGGGCTCAGACAACTCCCAGATAACTTTGGAGCGCTTCACAGGACCCCCTTTGTGTGTCCTTTGTCTGGCCTTTCTTACCAACCCTTCTGTCCGGCTGCCCCGGGCCTCCTCTTGGTAAACTTGGCGCCAGTTTCCATGACCCTATGTGCTGCCCTCCTAGTGGGCAGCACATAGGGTCACAGCCTCCGGTTTCTAGCTGAGGGTCATTTCCCGCCTCCACTAGTTTCGGGAACCGGTCTCCCCCTTTGGCCTGACCCCTCCACACAGGTGGATTCGGGCATGCCGTCCACACCCCTGGGATCCCTTTTTCCTCGTTCCTGGAGCCTTCTCCGCTCCTCTTACTTCCTTCTCCCTCTTCCAGGCCTGGGCCTCTGTTACTAGACCCGCCTCTGGAGCAGAGCTCATGCAGAGCCCCTGCTCCCTATCACTTCTGCTCAGACTTCTCTGCACTGAACTAAGATGGTGCCCACCTTTTATACTCCCTTCTCAATGCACCCAGGAACTCCTTCCTCCCTGCTCCTGCACTACAGGGTTCCCCTTCCTCAGTGTTCCCTCCCCCCACTCCAGCCAGGGACAGGAACTGTCGTGCCCATCTCAGGGGCATATTGGTCGCACTGCCCCACGGCAATGTGGTGTAATGCATGCAGGTATCGGGGTCCTGATCCACACTCCATCCTTACCTGAGAGTGAGATATCACACCTCTGGGTGAGGTGCAATACCTCTGCAGCAACCGAGCCCTCGGGGTGCTACAGTTCCATTTATCTTCAGCCTAGGTGACGCATTGCGATACAGGGCCGTGATTTTGGCTATAAAAGGGTCCCCTAGACCCCTACCCCAAGCTTTTTAAGAGAATAATATATGGCGTGCCAGGAGACTCTATGGAATGCTTTCTCAGCATCCAACGAGAGTATCTAATTACAAATTTTTAACTGCATCTAGCCCAGGAAATACTTTGTGCCTAGTAGCAGTGTCTGCTAGTTAGCGGATTATCCCGGCTGTTAAGCAAGCTACACCACCTGTAGTTTGGACACTTAATTTTTTCAAAGGAAATGCTTTGGGACCATGGGATACTCAGTGAAGATCATCAGGAGGCACCCCAAGGCATAGGGGCTGGGACTGGCGGTAGGACGCCTTGCGGTGGACAGCCGAGCTCGATCTTTATAAAAGCTTTTTAACTGCAGCAGCTTTAGTGGACGCTACTGGAGCTGGAATTACGCGGCTGCTGGCATGAGACTTGCCCTTCAATAGATCCTTGTAAAAGGATTTAAAGTGTATTCATTCAAATTAGAGAGACAATTTAAATTAAAAAGCTTAGAGCTGCCTCCCCCACAGGGGGACTCGCTCAACCCACCAGCGGACAGGCACCAGTATTGGGAGAGGGGGGCTGGCCGTCAGGGTCCACCGCGGCTCTGGCACAAATGGAGGTGGCACGGGCAGGAACAGACTGTCCGTGTCGGCTTCTCACTTTTTGGATTTTAGAAGGGCATGACATGCCTATGTCTGTGTCTCCCCCTCCTTTTACTCCTCCACCTCTTTTCTTTTCGCATGACTATATGTACTTGTCACTTTTCCATGTGTTAGTTGTGTCTTCTGAGCAGTTTGTCAGCTTTTGGACAAATTTGAAGGTGTTTTCTATGTGTTTCTATGTGTTTTTGTTTGCCTGCCATTGGTTTTAACGGTGTTCGAAGGTGTTCGACGAACAGTTCGACAAACAGTTCGGACCGAACCGAACTCAAACACTACGGGGGTGGCTCAACACTACCCAACATCTGCAATATAGAGTTCCAACGAGTGGGGACATCACACACCAGTCTGCGAGCCGGAAGGTGCAAACGCTGCTGAAACACAGCAAGGGCAGCGGAAGCTGTAGGTGACTTTCTAATATGGGCACACAGGCGACGTACTTTAACAAGCAGATCCGGCAGCTCCGGGTAGGATTTGAGAAACTGCTGAACCACGTGGTTAAGCATATGGGCAGGGCATGGTACGTGTGTCAGCTGGCCTCGCCTCAGAGCCGCCACAAGGTTCCGACCATTGTCACACACGACCATGCCTGGCTGTAGGTTCAACGGTGTGAGCCACAGATCTGCCTGCTCTTTCAGAGCTGTCCGCAACTCTTCAGCATTAAGAGTACACTTAGGAACATCCACACCAAATAGGGAATATATCATAGAGACACATAGGTCAATATGAACAACCCAGCAGTAATTGATAGCTTGTATATACTGTGTGGACCAATGAAATGGCAGACCATTCGGTTGAGAACACAGGAGAAAGGAGAACCACCGAATGTCCAGTGCAATATACGAGAGACATAAACCAACATATATATAAAAGACCTTTATTGGAAATTGGTCAAAGTGGTGCTTCAAACACATGAGAACCCACCATATAATAAAAAGTGTAATTGCAACATTATAAAAAGAATAATACAATAGATATAACAGTTGCAATACACAAGATATACTACAGACCCACAAAAAATAATTAAATACATAAATAGATAAATAGAATAAATAGGTATGTCAGAGCCAAAAAAGATTTATATACTCCAGCACATAGTCTATGGGACTATATTAGGGGTGAAGTTACTGCTGCTGAAAATAATGAATAGGTACCACTTGCCAAATTATTGTAGAGTATATGATTGGACAATTAATGCACACAGTACTGGGAAGAGAACTATAGAACTGACGTACCTGATTGTGGAATGCAAGGGAGGGATCGCGGAGAAACCCCGACGCGCATTTCGGACAGGAGCGTCCTTCGTCAGGGGGTGTTAGTCTTTGGAGGCAACCAAGTATAAAAAGGAATGTGTGTCCAATCAAATGTGGTGCCGAAAAGAAGGTCACCATGTGCGCGGCGTGTCTGTTCCGGAACCAGAAGTGACCTGGCAGCGTTAATCAACGGGGGCGGGCAGATACCACACCCATAATGCGATGCGAGGTAAGGTCCTGTACTGTGGTCTGCAAAGTATGGTTGCGCTTGCGCCGTCAGGAGGCACCAGGACCTGCGGGCAACCGCATCATGTGACCGGCTGCATCGGGTCATGTGACCCGAGCCTCCGGACACATAGACATGCGGGGCCGGCAGGAACAAGGAGCGCAGACAGCGACCCAGGTCAAAAAACAATAATAGTTAAAAATGCATAAAATGTTGTTGTAAATACTAAATATTATATGTATGGTAAATGACTTACTGGGAGATTTATATTTTAGTAACCAACATAAAGTGCAATGTGCAAGGCATAAACTAATGCATATATACATAGGTATATCATAGTATAAGTGCAGGTATATACCAGTGATGAATAGAATAATGCAGGATAAAAATATAATAAAAATATAATAAACTAAATACACTAAATATAACATGGAAGAAAGTATATGAGAAAATATATAAAAAAAAAAAGGGAGTGTAAATATATTATATAGAATATATGATAAAAAGTGCGACTTATAAATCACAAAGATTAATTAATACCTAGGAGTGAAACGTATCCTTATGCAATATATCATTATAAATAAATAAGTGATGCAACCAACATATATATATGTGCATAAATAAACGTGTTAAGTAATCAAGTGTCAAAAATAAACTAAAACATAATAAAAAGTATGTATATTTAAATCCAACCACATACAGCAAACAATCAAGTCATAAATATGACAATTATGGGCATAGTGAAAACAACATAAAATAGTGCATAAAAAGTGTGTAAAAGTGAAAATATAGGCAAAAATATGAAGGAAAAAATAAAATAATAAATTGAGAATGTGAATGTTAAAATGAGTGTGTGTATAGTGACGTACAGTACAGACCAAAAGTTTGGACACACCTTTACATTTAAAGATTTTTCTGTATTTTCATGACTTTGAAAATTATACATTCACACTGAAGGCGTCAAAACTATGAATTAACACATGTGGAATTATATACTTAACAAAAAAGTGTGAAACAACTGAAAATATGTCTTATATTCTAGGTTCTTCAAAGTAGCCACCTTTTGCTTTGATGACTGCTTTGCACACTCTTGACATTCTCTTGATGAGCTTCAAGAGGTAGTCTCTGGAAATGGTCTTCCAACAATATTGAAGGGGTTCCCAGAGATGCTTAGCACTTGTTGGCCCTTTTGCCTTCACTCTGCGGTCCAGCTCACCCCAAACCATCTCGATTGGGTTCAGGTCTGGAGACTGTGGAGGCCAGGTCATCTGGCGCAGCACCCCATCACTCTCCTGCTTGGTCAAATAGCCCTTACACAGTCTGGAGGTGTGTTTGGGATCATTGTCCTGTTGAAAATAAATGATGGTCCAATTAAACGTAAACCGGATGGATTAGCATGCCGCTGCAAGATGCTGTATTAGCCATGCTGGTTCAGTATGCCATCAATTTTGAATAAATCCCCAACAGTGTCACCAGCAAAGCACCCCCACACCATCACACCTCCTCCTCCATGCTAAACGGTGGGAATCAGGCATGTAGACTCCATCCGTTCACCTTTTCTGTGTCGCACAAAGACACGGTGGTTGAAACCAAAGATCTCAAATTTGGACTCATCAGACAAAAGCAGAGATTTCCGCTGGTCTAATGTCCATTCCTTGTGTTCTTTAGCCAAAACAAGTCTCTTCTGCTTGTTGCCTGTCCTTAGCAGTGGTTTCCTAGAAGCTATTTTACCATGAAGGCCTGCTGCACAAAGTCTCCTCTTAACAGTTGTTGTAGAGATGTGTCTGCTGCTAGAACTCTGTGTGGCACTGACCTGGTCTCTAATCTGAGCTGCTGTTAACCTGCGATTTCTGAGGCTGGTGACTCGGATAAACTTATCGTCAGAAGCAGAGGTGACTCTTGGTCTTCCTTTCCTGGGGCGGTCCTCATGTGAGTTAGTTTCTTTGTAGCACTTGATGGCTTTTCCAACTGCACTTGGGGACACATTCAAAGTTTTGCCCAATTTTTCGGACTGACTGACCTTCATTTCTTAAAGTAATAATGGCCACTCATTTTTCTTTACTTAGCTGCTTTTCCTTGCCATAATACAAATTCTAACAGTCTATTCAGTAGGACTATCAGCTGTGTATCCACCTGACTTCTACACAACATAACTGATGGTCCCAACCCCATTTATAAGGCAAGAAACCCCACTTATTAAACCTGACAGGGCACACCTGTGAAGTGAAGACCATTTCCGGTGACTACCTCTTGAAGCTCATCAAGAGAATGCCAAGAATGTGCAAAGCAGTCATCAAAGCAAAAGGTGGCTACTTTGAAAAACCTAGAATATAAGACATATTTTCAGTTGTTTCACACTTTTTTGTTAAGTATATAATTCCACATGTGTTAATTCATAGTTTTGATGCCTTCAGTGTGAATGTACTATTTTCAAAGTCATGAAAATACAGAAAAATCTTTAAATGAGAAGGTGTGTCCAAACTTTTGGTCTGTACTGTATATGCAAACTATACATATACGTGTGAAGAAAAAAGAAAAGTTGCAAAAATGAAAAAAATGTGTGTGAAAACAAATCAGTGAGAGTAAAAGTGAGTGGTGATATATGTTAGTGTAGATAAACATAATGTATGAAAACAGACACATATGAATAGTGAAATAAAAGGGCACCGCAAGACCCCAATCATCTGTAATGTTTCAATAGTCCACGGTTAAAGGTCCACTTCCAGGTTCAGGAGTCAGATGGAATATTTCACAGCCAGTGAAGCATATGGAAGCCAACATGAAGACACACACTAAATAGATAATAGATAAAAGAATTTGTTTAGAAGTCAATAAAAGCAAACTATAAAACCAGTTAAAATGGTACAAAGACCAAAAGACAGTTACAGGAATGGAACAAAGCTTATGTTTTCATTGAGGCCCAGGGTGTGTACGGTTTTTAATGTCCAAATCCACCTAGTTTCTAATTTGGCCAGAAATTTGCTGATTTTTCCGCCTCTAATATTGTGTGGGATATGATCAATTCCAATAGCTCGCAGCAAAGAAGCATTGCAATTATGGTGCTGTTTAAAGTGTCGTGGGAGTGTTTTCAATACAGATACATCACCGGCATCCTTTGCTGCTTCAATTCCTAATACGTGTTCACGTATCCGAACTTTAAGCCGGCGAGTCGTCAATCCCACATAAATTAGTGGACAGGGGCAGGTAACATAATATATCACTGCAGATGTAGTGCAAGTGATAGGATATTGTATCTGGTAGGTCAATAATCCATCAGAACTTTGAAAGTCTCAGGCACGTCCAATATTAGGACATGCAACACATTTACCACATGGTTAGCAGCCCTTCGGTGGTTCAAAATTGGACAAAAACATGTTACCCTCATTGGTATAGTGACTCTTCACCAAATAGTCACGTAAATTACGTGACCTCCTAAAAGTGATGCTGGGTTTGGGATCAAGGTATTTGGCGAGAACCAGATCAGATAAAAGAATTGTCCATGATTTCTCCAAAAAATGACGCATTAGATTGGTTTGGCCATGATATTGAGTGATAAATCTGACCCGATTGTTGAAAGAGGGTGTCCTTTTTGAATATAGAGCCATATGTCGTGAAGTATGCTTGGCTCTATTGTATGCTCTTTTAATAGAACGGCGGCTATATCCTCTTTCCAAAAATAGTTTTTTTAAATCGTCTGCCTGTGTTTCAAAATCAGCATTATTGGAACATATGCGGCGCAGCCTCAGAAATTGACCTATTGGTATTGATCGAATCATGGCTGGTGGGTGGGACGAAGAAGCTAGTAGGAGAGAATTTACCGATGTTGTCTTGCGGAATAAATCCGTCTGCAAACAGTTGCCTTCGTCTATATTTATTTTGACATCCAAAAATTCAATAGACTGCTTATCAAAATGGTATCTGAGGTGAATGTTGTGAGGATTATGGTTCAAAGTACTCATGAATTCATGCAGTTCCTGTTCTGACCCCTGCCAGATCAAAAATATGTCATCTATGTACCGCGTCCAAAAAAGAACGCGGTCCATAGATGCATATCGATCGATCAGGAAGAGGTCCCTCTCCCACAGCCCCAGGAACAAGTTGGCATATGATGGGGCAAAAGAGGCACCCATCGCAGTTCCCTGGAGCTGCAGGTAGAACGACCCATTAAACAGGAAAAAGTTATGAGACACCGTAAACTGTAGTAGTTGTACAATAAAATTGCTCATTGTAGAAGGAGTAATTGAAGTCTGTAGGAAAAATTGAGCTGCCTGTACACCATCGGTGTGTCGAATGTTAGTATACAGTGCCTCCACATCACATGTGACCAAAAGAATGTTCCTATCCACATGGAGGCCATCTACTATTTTTAGAAATTCACTAGTATAATTGGTGAAAGGTGGAAGTAATTCACCAAAGGCTGTAATTTAGAGTCAATAAATTTATTGATATTTTTGAGGGAAAGGCAAACCATAATCCTCACAACATTCACCTCACATACCATTTTGATAAGCAGTCTATTGAATTTTTGGATGTCAAAATAAATATAGACGAAGGCAACTGTTTGCAGACGGATTTATTCCGCAAGACAACATCGGTAAATTCTCTCCTACTAGCTTCTTCGTCCCACCCACCAGCAATGATTCGATCAATACCAATAGGTCAATTTCTGAGGCAGCGCCGCATATGTTCCAATAATGCTGATTTTGAAACACAGGCAGACGATTTAAAAAAACGATTTTTGGAAAGAGGATATAGCCGCCGTTCTATTAAAAGAACATACAATAGAGTCACGCATACTTCACAACATATGGCTCTATATTCAAAAAGGACACCCTCTTTCAACAATCGGGTCAGATTTATTACTCAATATCATGGCCAAACCAATCTAATGCGTCATTTTTTGGAGAAATCATGGCCAATTCTTTTATCTGATCTGGTTCTCGCCAAATACCTTGATCCCAAACCCAGCATCACTTTTAGGAGGTCACGTAATTTACGTGACTGTTTGGTGAAGAGTCACTATACCAATGAGGGTAACACGTTTTTGTCCAATTTTGAACCACCGAAGGGCTGCAAACCATGTGGTAAATGTGTTGCATGTCCTAATATTGGATGTGCCCGAGACTTTCAAAGTTCCGATGGATTATTGACCTACCAGATACAATATCCTATCACTTGCACTACATCTGCAGTGATATATTATGTTACCTGCCCCTGTTCACTAATTTATGTGGGATTGACGACTCGCCAGTTTAAAGTCCGGATATGTGAACACGTATTAGGAATTGAAGCAGCAAAGGATGCCGGTGATGTATCTGTATTGAAAACACTCCTACGACACTTTAAACAGCACCATAATTGCAATGCTTCTTTGCTGCGAGCTATTGGAATTGATCATATCCCACACAATATTAGAGGCGGAAAAATCAGCAAATCTCGGGCCAAATTAGAAACTAGGTGGATTTGGACATTAAAAACCGTACACACCCTGGGC
The DNA here is from genome assembly GCF_046119375.1 of Phyllobates terribilis. Classification (NCBI taxonomy): domain Eukaryota; kingdom Metazoa; phylum Chordata; class Amphibia; order Anura; family Dendrobatidae; genus Phyllobates; species Phyllobates terribilis. The sequence goes on from NW_027362771.1 coordinate 302,140,229, forward strand.
CTCAATGAAAACATAAGCTTTGTTCCATTCCTGTAACTGTCTTTTGGTCTTTGTACCATTTTAACAGGTTTTATAGTATGCTTTTATTGACTTCTAAACAAATTCTTTTATCTATTATCTATTTAGTGTGTGTCTTCGTGTTGGCTTCCGTATGCTTCACTGGCTGTGAAATATTCCATCTGACTCCTGAACCTGGAAGTGGACCTTTAACCATGGACTATTGAAACATTACAGATGATTGGGGTCTTGCGGTGCCCTTTTATTTCACTATTCATATATGTCTGTTTTCATACATTATGTTTATCTACACTAACATATATCACCATTCACCTTTACTCTCACTGATTTGTTTTCACACACATTTTTTTCATTTTTGCAATTTTTCTTTTTTCTTCACACGTATATGTATAGTTTGCATATATGTCACTATACACACACTCATTTTAACATTCACATTCTCAATTTATTATTTTATTTTTTCCTTCATATTTTTGCTTATATTTTTACTTTTACACCCTTTTTATGCACTATTTTGTTTTTTTTGCTATGCCCATAATTGGTATATTTATGACTTGATTGTTTGCTGTATGTGGTTGGATTTAAATATACATACTTTTTATTATTTTTTAGTTTATTTTTGACACTTGATTATTTAGCACGTTTATTTTTGCACATATATATATATTGGTTGTATCACTTATTTATTTCTAATGATTTATTGCATAAGGATACGTTTCACTCCTAGGTATTAATTAATCTTTGTGATTTATAAGTCGCACTTTAGATCATATATTCTATATAATATATTTACACTCCCTTTTTTTTTTTATATATTTTCTCATATACTTTCTTCCATGTTATATTTAGTGTATTTAGTTTATTATATTTTTATCCTACATTATTCTATTAGTCACTGGTATATTCCTGCACTTATACTATGATATACCTATATATATATATATATATATATATATATATATATACATTAGTTTATGCCTTGCACATTGCACTTTATGCTGCTTACTAAAATATAAATCTCCCAGTAAGTCATTTACCATACATATAATATTTAGTATTTACAACAACATTTTATGCATTTTTAACTATTATTGTTTTTTGACCTGGGTCAGTAATATATCTGGTCACCAACCCTGGTCTGTCTAGCGCGCTTGCGCTGTCTGCGCTCCTTGTTCCTGCCGGCCCCGCATCTCTATGTGTCCGGAGGCTCGGGTCACATGACCCGATGCAGCCGGTCACATGATGCGGTTGCCCGCAGGTCCTGGTGCCTCTTGACGGCGCAAGCGCAACCATACTGGGCAGACCACAGTACAGGACCTTACCTCGCATCGCATTATGGTTATGGTATCTTCCCGCCCCCGTTGCTTAACGCTGCCATGTCACTTCCGGTTCCGGAACAGACACGCCGCGCACACGGTGATTTTCTTTTCGGCGCCACATTTGATTAGACACACATTCCTTTTTATACTTGGTTGCCTCCAAAGACCAACACCCCCTGACAAAGGACGCTTTTGTCCGAAACGCGCGTCGGGGTATTTACGCGATCCCTCCACTGCATTCCACAATCAGGTACGTCAGTTCTATGGTTCTCTGCCGAGTACTGTGTGCATTAATTGATATACTCTACAATAATTTGGCACCTGGTACCTATTTATTATTTTCAGCAGCAGTAACTTCACCCCTAATATAGTCCCAAAGACTATGTGCTGGAGTATATAAATCTTTTTTGGCTCTGACATACCTATTTATTCTATTTATCTATTTATGTATTTAATTATTTTTTGTGGGTCTGTAATATATCTTGTCTATTGCAACTGTTACATCTATTGTATTATTCTTTTTATTATGTTGCAATTACACTTTTTATTATATGGTGGGTTCTCATGTGTTTGTAGGACCACTTTGACCAATTTCCAATAAAGGTCTTTTATATATATGTTGGTTTATGTCTCTCGTATATTGGACTGGACATTCGGTGGTTCTCCTTTCTCCAGAACTCTTCAGCATTGTGCGCTTTGTCACCTAAGCATATTAGTTTCAGCACAGCCTATTGCCACTTGGCCGAGGCAGTGCTTCAGAGCTTCCAGCTTGTGACTGATGTAGTCATTTCGGAGATGGAGGCTGAAGAGGAGGAGGAGGCTGAGTAGGATGAGGTGCAGAAGCTGTAGACTGTGGGGGCAATCCTGATTGACCTAGGGACTGCAATCCTTGGCGTCTGGAGGACGTGTTCCGTCCCAAGGTCCGACTGGGTCCCGGCTTCCACTATATTAACCCAGTGTGCCATCAGCGAGATGTACCGTCCCTGCCCACAAGCACTTGTCCACGTGTCCATGGTTAGGTGAACTTTCCCGGTAACTGCGTTTTTAAGGGCATGGCTAATGTTTTGGGACATGTGCTTGTGTAATGCGGGGACGGCACACCGGGAGAAATAGCGGCAGCTGGGGACTGAGTACCGAATGATGGCCGTCGCCATCAGGTTGCGGAATGCTTCCATCTCTACGAGCCTAAAAGGCAACATTTTGAGCGCAAGCAGTCGCGAAATGTGGGAATTTAGTAGTGTGGCCTGTAAGGCTTTGGCTGCGTATTTGCGCTTGCATTCCAAGGACTGGGGTATGGACAACTGAATGCTGCTCTCGGACAAGGATGTGGACATGCTTCCTGATGCTGCTACTTGACAGTGTGCAATGACAGGTGCAGAGCAGGAGGCATCTTCGCATGCACCATGGACAGGGGATCGGCTTGCATACACAACAGGGGATGAATCAGTGGTGCCACCTGCATACACTGTTCCTGTACCTTGGGATTCAGCCCACAAAGTCCAGTGCTTTGCTGCCATGTGCCTGATCATGCTGGTGGTGGTCAGGTTGCTAGTTTTGCTACCCCTGCTGATGCTGGCCTGGCAGGTGGTGCAAATGGCCTTTTTGGGGTTATCGGCAGAGTCTTTAAAAAACAACCAGACTCTGGAAGACATAACAGTTGTACTGCCAACTTCCGTCGTGTTGATGTTACAAGGAACGGCTGCCCGCCTTCTGTCTGCGGCCACCTCACTGCTTCTTCCTGCCTGTTGGGGTGCTGTGCCTCCCTCCCCCTGTGTGCTGCTCTCCTCGCTCTGCATGTACTCCTGACCAGGTTGGGTCAGTTACTATATCATCCACCACCCCGTCTTCCACTTCCGCCCCCTGGTCCTCCTCCTGACTTTCTGGCAATTGTGTCTCATCATCGTCCACCTCTTGTGACACTTTCCCACCGTCGCCTTCGCGTGACCGTGGCCGCTCAAATATTTTGGCATCGCTACATGAAATCTCCTCTTGCCCCTCTTCAAGTGGACCGGGCAAGAGGCCCGAATCTATAAATGGAAAATTGAAAAGTGAACAGCTCTTCAGAGTGTCCAAGTGTGGGATCAGTTGTCTCCGGGGAACCGGCATGGTGGGAGGAAGGAGGTTTAGTGTGAGGATTATGCGGTCCTGACTCACGGCTACTGAGACTTGACCTTGTGGAAGACAGGGTGGTGGTGGTGGCTAACTGACTGGAAGCATTATCTGCTATCCAACCAATAACCTTTTGACACTGCTCTGTGTTCAATAGTGGTTTTCTATGGTCCCCTATTAATTGGGACAGGAAGGTCGAGCGAGAAGATGTGGGTGTTTGTTGTGGCACAATTTCAGCTTGCCCACGACCTCGGCCTCTGCATGCACCATCACCTTCACTATCACGTCCAGTTCCCCGTCCCTTGCCACGTGCCTTGCCCATATTAAATGGAGGACAATATCTTCCATGCTCACTACAAATGGCTGAATTTGGATGAACTTATATGTGATCAGCGTGATGGACAAACAAATAGCTGGCCTGTAGGTAACTATTTTGAACAGAAAAATGGTGTCAATAGCTTCACTGACACACTTCAACAAATTTTTAATGGAGGCCAGAAATGGCAGTATTTTCTAAAAACATATGTGATCCGTGTGACGGAGGAAACACAGTTTTAAATACCTGGCCTGTAGGTAACTATTTTGAACAGCAAACGGATGCCAATAGTTTCACGGACACACTGAAACAAATTTTTAATGGAGGCCAGAAATGGCAGTATTTTCAGCTCAATTATATGTGATCCATGTGATGGACAAACCACTGGATTTTTAGCGCTGTAATATGGAAAGGACCTGGCTGTATTCTGCAGTGCCAACAAGCAAATGGGGCAGAAAAACGGTGTTCTCTGGATTGCTTTTTCTAGAAATATCCAACAGCAACAGCAGACAAAACTGGAATGGAGCCTCTTGTGCTATGTGTACTGCAGTCTGCTATATACACTGCCTGCCTGCCTATATACACTGCATATCTGATATCTCTGCAGATGGATTAGTCCTCAGAAGGACTGTTTGTTGCGATGGATATGTGTCTCTAACATAGTTTGGTATACCTACACTAACTAGAAACAAGCAAATCTCTCCCTAGCTCAGCAGCACCTCTCCCTACACTGTCTGATTCCGGAGTGACTGTGAAGAGCATGGCGGCGCCAGGTCTGATATAGACCTGATGATGCTGTGCGGCCAACCAATTACTGTAATGCCACAACCTGCCAACATGGCTGCGGCATTGCAGTGAGTGGCAGACAATCCCTGCATGTTCATTGGCTCTGTAGAGAGCACCAAACATGCAGGGAGGGGACCCGAGCTCCCGCCGAGCAACCGGGGAAATACTCGGCGAGCTCAGAGCATCTCGAGCAGTGAGATGCTCGGGCGATTACCGAGCCGTAGCAAGCATGCTCGCTCATCACTAATCTGCACTGATGGCCAAATTTTTTTAGGTTGGATTCAGGGCAGGACAGAGTAGGGTCTGAGCAGGTTCCTGACCCTCGTCACCAGACGTTAACCACCAGGGAGGTAGGTGATCCTGATGAGACTCAAATACCTGAAGCTCATGCAGACTATTCTGTGCTGTCAGGGCAACAAGAAGAGAAGGGTGACTCTGAGGGTAAGGAATGGGATAACACATTGGATGATGATGAGGTTGAAGATTCTAGTTGATGTGAACCTAGAATCATGAAGCCGAGTAGCTCACCTGAGGAGGTCGAGGAGGAAGATGACGCAGACACGAAGTAATGCAAGCACAAGGAGCACTGCATCCTTAGCCACAACTGTGGCTGTGGCCAGTAGTGGTTGCGGGCCTGCAGCTCACAGGGGCGGCAAGGATTGCCTAGCTTGGGCCTTTTTTGTCAACACAAAGGAATAGCCAACTCACATTATCTGCAAACTTTGCGATAAAAAACTCAGTAGAGAGAAAAACTGCAATAACATGCATGAACGTTCACATGCGCAAACAACATGCGTTACAATGGGAATCTCACCGTGCTGAAATGCCGACCAGTGGACCTCAACAACCATTAGCTGCCCCATCAACTGCATCTGCTGCTTCTTCCTCTTCCTCTGTTACCGTGCCAAGTATTGGCACTTAGGTCTCCCACCACAGAACCTCCGGTTCTCTACCCGCTCCAGTTAGGCTGATTGAGAGCCCGTTAGCTGTAACTGAAGTGAATATGCCTGCTGTGTTTGTTTCACCGAGCACACCAGCTGACTGGGCACTGGGTGACTCTGGTGGCTGTGGGGACAGGCGGGGAAGGGGCTGCTCCACAAATCTTGGAATTCCCAAGGTTGGCAGAACAAACCTCTAAATTTCACACTTCCTCCACTGCTTCTGCCTCCTCCACCCCCTCTAGGGCCTCCACCTGCGCAGTCAACCTCTGCCTTAACAAGACACGCGTTCCAACAGTGCAGAGTGAATCCACACCACCTCTGTACTGCGCAGTGAGGGCTTACCACAATCAGGCAGTCTTCAAATTAATATGCCTTGGAGATCGCAGTCATACAGCTCAAGAGTTGTGGACAGCTCTCCACGCTCAGTTTGAGCAATGGCCGTCTCCGCTGAACCTGGAGCCAGGGAAGGCCATGTGCGATAACGGTACAAACCTGTTGGTGGCCCTACGTCGAGGCGAGCTCACACATGTGCCTTGCATGGCTCACGTCCTCAACCTGGTCTTACAGCGATTTCTCCGCCACTATCCTGTCCTGAATGAGCTGCTTCAGAAAGCATGCAATCTCTGTGCTCACTTCCGCCATTCACACCCCTTATGTCATTGACTTGTATCTATACAGAGGTTTTCTCAATGCCAGTAAACAGGTTCATATGCGATGTGCCGACGCGGTGGAATTCTACTCTGCACATGTTGCAGTGACATGTGTCAGAAGCAACGAGCCCTGAAGCAGTATGTCATGTCATGTAGCCTGGGCCAATACAGTATGGACGTGGGGCATATCACATTTTTAGGGAGTGGGAATAGATTAAGGAACTCTACACCCTTCTGCACAGTTTTGAAATGTCTACTAAAATAGATAGCGGTGACGATGCCGTCATCAGCATCACTATTCCTGTCATCTACATGCTTGAGCAGACTTTGAACAGCTTGCGGCACGAGGTGGTTGTGCCAGAAGAAGAGGAGGATGCTCAAGGGATAAAAATGTCTCAAAGTTCCAGACTGTCGTCACACAGGCGGATGCCAAGTGATTGTGATTCCTGCGATTAAGGAGGTTTGATGACACCAGACGTACTGTTAGTGAAGGTGTAAGAGCCGAGGAATAAAAGGAGGAGAAAGAGGTGATGGACGAGCAACAGTCAGAAGATAAAAAAGATAATCATCCCCTCTTTGTTGAACGTGGTTGGCGGAGGGGACAGAGGAAACAAGCATCAGTGTTACACAGCCAACAATATAGCCTGGCTTTGGACCACTTGGAAGAGCCAGACATATGAGTACCTTCTTGCTACACTATCTGCAACATGATACCCGTATAGTTAAGATTCGAAATAATACTGACTACTGGATTGCCACTCTGTTAGATCCACGTTATAAGAGTAAATTTTGCCAGATACTTCCCGCCCTGGAAAGGGACCCGCTAATGTTGGAGTATCGAAACAAGCTTTTAAGCAACCTTAATAGAGCTTTTCCCCAAGATAAGAGTGAGGCACACAGTGTGCATCACAGCTGTACTCTTTCAACCTCTGGCATGTCATTTTGTCAAAACATTAGCAGCAGCAGAGTAAGCGGCAGAAGTAGTTTCTGTGAGTTCCTTCACACATGTTTTAGACCAGCTCATCCCCCAGCACAACAGAGTACAAGCCTGACATGTGGTGAACGACTGGAGAGGATGGTGCAGGAGTACCTAGAGCTCAATATGAATGCCATCAGGAAGGATTTTGATCCTTTTACATTTTGGTCTTCAAAAATGGATGAATGGCCTGAGCTCTCCTGTCATGCCTTGGAAGTTTTATCATCCCTGGTAGCCAGCGTTCTCTCAGAATGTGTCTTCAGTGCTGCTGGTGGTGTCCTAATGGATAAGTGCAGCCGGCTGTCCCATGAAAGTGTTGACCGCCTAACTTTCATCAACATGAACAAGTCATGAACCTCAAAGGACTTTTGCACCACAATTGCAGACTATACAGACTAGGCGATATTGTAGTTCTTAGTGTGCTGCATTGGTCTTGCGGAATTGCAGTCTGTGATATGGCTTGTGTGCCTGCTATTGCTGCTGCTGCAGGTTTTAGGTTATAATTTTTTGAAATGTGGAGAATACAGATTTGGTCTCTCAATCCATTGGGTTGGCTCTCGTGGAAGAGCTGTGGTTCTTAATATTACAATTTCTACTGTACTGAAATTGATGCCACTTTCCTGCTGTCTGCCACTAATTTTTGGAAATGTGGGGAATCCTGATTGGTTCTCCATATATTGGGTTGGCTGTAGTGGGTTGGTTGTAGTGGAAGAGGTGTCAGTCCCCATTATACTACTTATACTCTAGTGAAATTGATGCCACTTTGGTGGTTTTAGGCCCAAATGTTTTCAAATGTGAACACTCATCATTGGTTCTCCATCTATTGTGTAGGTTGTAGCGGAAGAGGTGTCGTTTCTAATTCTACAATTTCTACTGTACTGAAATTGATGGCAATTTGTTGGTGTCTGCCACAAATTTTTAGAAATTTGGGGAATCCTGATTGGGTCTCCATCTACTGGTTTGGCTGTAGGAGAAGAAGTGTCGGTCCTAATTATACTATTTCTACTGTAGTGAAATTGATGCCACTTCGGTGGTGTTAGGCCCTAATTTAGGGATATGTGAACACTCCTGGTTAGGTCTCCATCTACTGGGTTGACTGTAGGGGAAGAAGTGTCGGTCCTAGTTATACTATTTCTACTGTAGTGAAATTGATGCCACTTCGGTGGTGTTAGGCCCTAATTTAGGGAAATGTGAACATTTATGATTAAGTAATACATCTACATCTCCGACTAAAATTGTTTGGGGCAGATATTCTTCTCCACACAGGGGTACACAGACCTGATAAACTCAAAATTGGTATATAAAGCAGACTACATCTCTGATTAAAATTGTTTGGGGCAGATATTGTTCTCCACACAGGGGAAAAAAAGGTTGGGTACGAGAAGCTTCCTATCCCTCGACTGTACTATGCTGTCAGGGCAAGAAGAGGAGGAGGGTGACTCTGAGAGCGAGGAATGGGATAACACATTGGATGATGAAGAGGTTGTACATCCTACTTGGTGTGAACCCAGAGGCACGCAGCTGAGTAGCTCATCTGAGGAGGTGGAGGAAGAGGTTACATTGCGTCCTATGGCACAGACACGGAGTGATGCAAGCACGAGGAGCACTGCATCCTTAGCGACAACCATGGCAGTGATCAGCAGTGGTCATGGGTCTGCAGCTCGCAGGGGCGGCAAGGGTTGCCTAGCCTGGGCCTTTTTTGAGACCGCAAAGGATGAGCCAGCTTACCTTACCTGCAAACTTTGCGCTAAAAAACTCAGTAGAGGTAAAAAGTGCAATTTGACTACTACATGCATGAACCTTCACATGTGCAATCAGCATGCGTTACTCTGGCAATCTCATTGCGATAAAACGCGGACCTCAAAAACCGTCAGCCTCCCCATCAACCGCATCTGCTGATTCTTCCTCCTCCTCTGTTACAGTGCCAAGTATTATCACGCAGGTCTTCCACCGCAAAACTTCTGGTTTCTGACCCTAATTTTTTTAAATTTGAAGACTCCTGATTAAGTCTCCATCTGCTGGGTTGGTTGTAGTGTAAAAGGTCTTGGTCCCCATTTTAATATTTCTACTCTATTGAAATTAATGCCACTTTGGTGGTTTCTGACCCTAATTTTTTAAAATTTGAAGACTCCTGATTGGTTCTCCATCTGCTGGGTTGGCTGTACTGGAAGAGGTGTCAGTCACTATTATAATATTTCTACTCTATTGAAATTGATGCCACTTTGGTGGTGTCAGACCCTAATTTAGGGAAATGTGAACACTCCTGGTTGGGTCTCCATCTGCTGGGTTGGCTGTAGTGGAAGAGGTGTGGGACCCCATTGTACTATTTCCACTCTGGTGAAATTGATGCCGCTTTGGTGGTTTCTGCCCCTAATTTTTTTAAATTTGAAAACTCATCTTTGGGTCTTCATCTGCTGGGTTTGCTTTAGTGGAAGAGGTGTCGGTCCTAATTCTAGTGAAATTGATGCCACTTTGGTGGTGTCTGCCTTGTATTTTTGGAAATGTGGAGACTTCTGGTTGGGTCTCCTTCATTTGTGTTGCCTGTAGCAGTAGGCCTCCCAGACCGGCAGACCTCCATTTACGTTCAGTCAACTATCCGTGTTACTCTCCTTAACTTTTTGAACCAATACTAATCTATAAAACTAATTTTTCTGCCATCTGATTGTGGCTGAGCATAAAACCATGTTGAGCTGTTGCATTTGGTATCAGGGCTCCCAGCACAGCAGACCTACCCCGATCCTTCACCCACCTCGTCTTAATTTGAAGTTCAATTCAAAGCTGTAAATGCTGGCTCCAAACCTCATACCTCATGAATGGCCCATGGCTGATTGCTGCTGTGCCATTATAAAATTTGTAATGTGGGTCAATTGAGGCCACTTAACTGGTGTCTACCCACAATTTGATCTGTTTTGGCAGCTTTTGTGCCCTCTTGAAGGTGTATGCGTTTGATTTTGCCCCCTATTGAATCCAATGGCATTCGGCTATATTTGGCGAATATTCGGCAAATAAATCGGCAAAATTGCAAATTCGGCGATCATAAACCGAACATTGAAATATTTGCTCATTTCTAGTCCTGGCCTGCCCTGCCGCTAGCGTTTTTTCAGAGTGAGTTTTTAGTTCCATAGGGGGTATTATAACTGATAGGCGAATCCGCCTGTCAACTGAAAATGCTGTCAGAATGACTCTTGTCAAAATGAACAAGGGCTGGATTGGTCCAGACTTCTCAACACCACCGGATGACAGCAGTGGAACATAAAATGAAATCCAGTTTTTTTTTTTATGGTCTATTCCCATGCACCCCTTCACACCCAGACATGGGTATACACTTCAGGAGTTCGTCTATCCTCCTTCTCCTCATCCTCCACCACCACTATATGAACAGGGTGACCATCATGCAACACACAAATTCATTTTTTTAAAGGTGTTTATGATGCCCGTAGGAACAATTTTTAGAGGCCTACCTCTAACATTCCATAACATATATATATATATATATATATATATATATATATATATACAGTACAGACCAAAAGTTTGGACACACATTCTCATTTAAAGATTTTTCTGTATTTCCATGACTATGAAAATTGTACATTCACACTGAAGGCATCAAAACTATGAATTAACACATGTGGAATTACTGTATATACTTAACAAAAAAGTGTGAAACAACTGAAAATATGTCTTATATTCTAGGTTCTTCAAAGTAGCCACCTTTTGCTTTGATGACTGCTTTACAGACTCTTGGCATTCTCTTGATGAGCTTCAAGAGGTAGTCACCGGAAATGGTCTTCCAACAATCTTGAAGGAGCTCCCAGAGATGCTTAGCACTTGTTGGCCCTTTTGCCTTCACTCTGCGGTCCATCTCACCCCAAACCATCTCGATTGGGTTCAGGTCTGGTGACTGTGGATGCCAGGTCATCTGGCGTAGCACCCCATCACTCTCCTTCTTGGTCAAATAGCCCTTACACAGCCTGGAGGTGTGTTTGGGGTCATTGTCCTGTTGAAAAATAAATGATGGTCCAACTAAACGCAAACCGAATGAAATAGCATGCCGCTGCAAGATGCTGTGGTAGCCATGCTGGTTCAGTATGCCTTCAATTTTGAATAAATCCCCAACAGTGTCACCAGCAAAGCACCCCCACACCATCACACCTCCTCCTCCATGCTTCACGGTGGGAACCAGGCATGTAGAGTCCATCCGTTCACCTTTTCTGCATCGCACAAAGACACGGTGGTTGGAACCAAAGATCTCAAATTTGGACTCATCAGTTCAAAGCACAAATTTCCACTGGTTTAATGTTCATTCCTTGTGTTCTTTTGCCCAAACAAGTCTCTTCTGCTTGTTGCCTGTCCTTAGCAGTGGTTTCCTAGCAGCTATTTTACCATGAATTGGATTGCCGCCTAATTTTTGGCGGCCCTTGCACTTACTGCATACGCAATAACAATATAGGAGACCCACTCCTTAATAATTTTTAATAAAAATTTTCTAAGGCCCTTCACTACATCTCTTCAAATTGTTACTTAAGTGCATCTTACTTTTTGGCAGCACTTGCCCTTACTGCGTAAACAATATCAGTATAGGAGACCCACTCCTTAATCATTTTTAATAAAATTTTTCTGAGGCCCTTCACTACGTATCTTTAAATTGGTACTGGAGTGCATCTTAATTTTTGGCAGCACTTGTACTTACTGCATACGCAATAACAGTATAGGAGACCCACTCCTAAATTCAACACATTACCATTCTAAGAGACCCACTCTTTAATGGGAATTTTTTTTTTACTGAGGCCCTCCACTACGTCTCTTTAAAGGGGTATTGGATTGCCGCCTAATTTTTGGCAGCCCTTGCGCTTACTGTATACGCATTAACAGTATAGGAAACCAACTCCTTAATAAATTTGATTAAAATTTTTCTGAGGCCCTTCACTACGTATTTTCAAATTGGTACTGGAGTGCATCTTTATTTTTGGCAACACTTGCACTTACTGCATATGCAACAACATTATAAGAGACCCACTCCTAAATAGTGGGAAGGCCAATTCAAATTGATTCTATATTCTACACATTACCAGTCTAGGAGACCCACTCCTTAATAATGGGAAAAAAAATTCACTGATGCCCTCCACTACGTATCTTTAAAGGGGTATTGGAGAGCATCCTAATTTTTGGCAGCCCTTGCACTTACTGCCTACGTATTAACAGTATAAGTATAGGAGACCGACTCCTTAATAATGAGAAGGCCAATTCAAATTGATTCTATATTCTGCAATGTTACCTCTCTTATCTGCAAATTGTGTACGGGTGAGCTATCGCACTATGGATAGTGTATTATTCTCATCCAGACACAGATTATTTTCTTATAATCCTTGCTGCTGGAAATAAATGGCGACTGTCATCGCATACATCTCTACCACAGTGCATAACTTGATTGATATGTTACATGCACTCATTGACCGATTCATAGTTTTTAACGGTGATCTGTACTCACAAATTCATGAAAGCAGCCAGGGTTGCTTGCGTTCCTATACAGTTTGTTGCTGCCACGTAAAAAAAACCTTTTCAGTGCCGGTTAAAATCTATTTTTAATTGTACAATATTACCTGTCTTATCTGCAATTCATGTACGGGTGAGCTATAGCAGGGATAGCGTATTACAGGAATCGAGTCAGGGATTATTGTCTTATACTTCATGCTGCTGCAAGAAAACAAAATAAAAAATTATATTTCCTATTGATACCGCTGTTAGCTGCATTTAGAATAGGGACAGGTGCTACGTGGTCATTTTTTTACATGCACTCATTGACGATTCATAGTTTTTATGGTGATCTGTACTCAGAAAATCATCAAAGTTGATATTTATCATAGTTGATAGAAATTCATCAAAGTTGTGAGAAATTTTTAAAATTTAACCAAACTTCATTAAAGTTTACAAAATGTAATGATTTAATGTGTCATTCGCAGTTTCTCTACAGCTTCTGTACGTGAAAGGTAGTGGTGGGAGACTTGATGCTACTGGAGTTGGAAATAGCACTTCAGATTTCTCCAGTGCTTTGTTTCCATCCATTTCTTGGTGTTTCTTGAAGTATGTTTGGGGTCATTGTCCTGTTTGAAGACCTGTGACCTAGGATGCAAAACCAGCTTTCCGACACTGGGCACTACATTGCGACCCAAAATCCTCTGGGAATCTTCACATTTCATGATGCCTTGCACACAGTCAAGGCACCCTGTGCCAGAGGCAGCAATACAACCCCTAAATATCTTTGTACTTCCACCATATTTGAATGTAAGTGCTGTGTTATTTTATTTGCAGACCTCATTCCTCATTTGAAGGCCATCTAAAAATAGTGGAGGCCGCCTGCTGGCACTCTATAAATTGTGAGGGTCGCCTACTGGACATCCAAGATTCAAACTTTGCAGAATATATACGAAAAAGAAAATTTGACCATCTTCGATGGATACGTTATATTGCAGTAGCAATACATATCCATGCAAAGTATAGCCGCCTGCTGGCACTCCAAGGTTCAAACTTTACAGTATTATTACGAAAAAGAAAATTTGCACACCTCATATGGATAAATAATATTGCAGTAGCCATATATGGGTATGCAAAGAATAGCCGGCTGCTGGCCATCCAACAATAGTGAGGGCCGACTGCTGGCCCTCTAACAATAGTAAGGGCCACCTGATGGCCCCCTACAAATAGTGAGGGCCGCCTGATGGCCCTGTAAACATAGGCTTTGTGACTTTAGAGTCTCTCCATAAATGAAACAGAATGTGTTTGATCATGTCTCACACACCACATGGTCAGAGAAGGTAGTACAATGTTAAAATTCTTTTCACCATTGAAAGCAATGTGAACATGCAAAAACGCTACAAAAGCACTACATGTGAACATAGCCCAAGGTTCAGAAAAACATTTACTTATGTTATTTATTTTGCCTTATATACAAGTTATTATCATGGAAATAAAGTTTCTTAAAAATTTTCAAGGAAAATCCATTTTATCGTCGTTTTTGTATGTTTTATTGTTACTCCGTAAAAGTGGCATAATACTCTGACAACATTGTTCACAGCAGTGACCTGGGATTCAGAGATGCTTCCAGGGGTCTTCCCCATGCTATTTTCATGCCATTTCAGCACTGTTTCCATCAATTTGACCATTTTTTGACCCCCTCCAGACCTCTGGGGGCTGTGGGGGCGGCGAAAAATGCTCGAGTTTCCCATTGACTTATATTGTATCATTACTCGGGTCGAGCACCCGAGTATTATGATTTCCTTGACCAGAGTAACGAGTACCCGACCATTTTAGTGCTCGCACAGCACTAGTAATTAGCATACACATGCACCAGAAGCTGGGTGTATGTAAAAATTTCCAATTACCATGTCAACAATTGATCAAACCTAGTGGCTAACATGAATGGTTATTAATCTATAAAGATTAAGATAGATAGATAGATAGATAGATAGATAGATAGATAGATCACATGGATTATAAAGGATGAAATAACATACCAATTGCCGTTCACAGTTGCAAGTGTGGTGTCAACCTCGATGCGCGTTTCAGAACAGACCTTCATCAGGGTCATTGGCTGCACATGGCAGTGATGTCATGCACTACCCGTCGCTTGCATACTGAAGTCTGCAGAAGAGGACACCATGTTGTGGTAATGGTAATGGAGGTGAATGAGTAGAATCGTTTATTTTTTTAGATGTTAAAGAACAGCAGCAGATCGGGGGACTTATGCTAGTGTTATATTCTTCAGTAATATCAGGCAAACTTAACTGAAAATATTTTTACATAATAACACCACATATTATTATATTTGACTACGGCTCTGAAGCTAAAATACCTACATGGACCCCTGATTTAAAGAATACTTTACTAGATTATTGTGAACCTAAGATACATACACATTAAAGACTATGTTACTAGACCATTATTTGTGAACATTTCATACATACTTTTTGTTTATACACAGAGTGCTTTTATTTATCATATGAAAATCTGTTTATATTTAGCCTTCACGTAGCTTCAACGAAGAATAATTATATAATTTTGTAATTTGTATCTAGAATGTATAATTATTATATTTATAGATGCCACATGTCATAACAATGCTTAATGGAGTAACTAGCATAAATTATGTTTTTAGCACAGCACAGAATGGAAGCTTTTTATCCACACGTGAATATGGTCATAATTATCAAAATTTACCTGTTTAATATGCGTTTTTACTTTATGCAGAATTTAGCCATATTTTGAATATTTAGTATGTATGTCTCTTGTTTCCTCTATATATGAGCAAATGTATTTTTTTTCAATTATATACATACTGTACATTAGTTAATGAACCTGCAGAGCAATTCAGTTGGTCATTGTCTGATTTAACATGGTAGCATTTGTCATGATGCCTGATGATATAATATGTTAGTAAGTTAGTAGGTAAGTCCTTTTGTAATAAATTTGACTAGTTCATATTTGCATATGATAGCCTGATTTTTTTTTTACAGTGAAAATCAATGGGCATATGTATTTGAATGTACAGCATATGTTTGCATACATTAGCAAGAAAAAAAAGCAAAAGAAAAAAAACTCACTTCCTCTTTCTTAAAAATGATGCTGTTAAAGCCTACGTTTAGTTTTGTTGAGATTTACTACATTCAAACTTTCAGCTGTTTAGCGTTTGCTGCAAAAAAGTGACATCTTGTAGTCTGTTGCTATGGAGACCATGAGAAGCAACTGACGGAATATTAAATGTCATGTAGAAAATGTCAACAAGACAGAACATACACTTTAAATGGATGTGAATGTATATTGGATGCACATATGCACTTGTTTTTCCAATAGAAAAGGATACCTTAATTACGGTGTATGACAAAAATGTGAAGTAAACACAGCCATAAACTACAATAGATGGAGCACAAGCAATCTGTTCTCATGCTTACTTACACAATTTTATTAAGCTATTCTTATATACTGTATATATATATATATATATATATATATATATATATATATATTTATTTATTACTAGAGAAATGTGTTGAGACTAAGTGTAATAATGACACATTATCACACTTGAAAATTACTAAGGACATTTCTTTCTAAATATCTCTCAGGGATCCTGATGTTTTTTTCCAAAGGATGAAGAACTATTTCCATCATAGTAAATGTTACATGATTTGAACTCTTAGCATCGTGATTAGAGATAAGCAAACTTATTTGGCAAACGTTTGTTTTTTTCAAATTCGACACAAACGTTGCACATTCGGATTCCCGAACTTTTTGCGCAAAAATCAAAAGGCGGCCCCCGAACATGAACATCCCTAGTTTCCCATGCTGTCATCTGCATCATAGCATGGGAATCAGAGGCTGTGATCCGCAGTAAGATCACTACCGCCAGTCACAGCACTGCGGGATCAAGCTGTCAAGGCTTACCGCGGGTCACAGGCCCCGGCTGCTGGGACTACTACCCTCCTCATCCGGTGCCTTCTGTCACGGTACACAAGCAGCGCAAGTGCCGCTGATGTGAGGAGTAATCTCTCATCAGCGGCGCTTGCGCACTGAAAGTAGAAGTAAAAAAAAAATAAAATAAAATAAATTCATTATTTAAATAAAAATAATAAACACATTATACCCCAATGTTCTCATCCCCTGTAAAAAAAAAATAAAAAATACCATATGCTCACCTTATACCTAATTCCCAAAAGCCCATGTCTCCTGAAATAGGGGTAAAATAATAAGCCACCATAATCCTCACCTGTCCGCGGTAGTATAGGTAATATCAAGTGTCCCATGACGATGTCACTGATAACACAGCCACATCTGGGGATGTGACCATGCTATCTGGCAGCTGGCGATACACTGACAGGAGCTCGATCGCTCCCGCAGTGTATCGCGCTAAGCTGCCAGCACTAAGGTCACTGGAGTTCATCAGCTGAAGATCAGCTGAGAGCTCCGAGACCTCACTTATGGCACCGGTGCTGTGTGAGAATTTTCCCATGCAGCACTAATGCTGATCTTCAGCTGTTTGAACTCCAGTGACCTCACTCCTGTTGCACAGCGCTATACACTGACAGGAGTGATAACACTCCTGTCAGTGTATACACTACAGTGCTGTCTTCTACAGCAGTCACATCAGTGATTGCTGATGTGGCTGCGGTAGAAGTGACCTGGATCGGTGTGGGACACTGGGATTACTCCATGACGGCGGACAGGTGAGAGATATGGTTATTTTTTATTTTTGGTTTCTAACAGGAGACGAGGGATTCAGAGATTGGGCGTTAGGTGAGTATATGGTATGTTTTTATTTTTAAATAAATTATTAAAACTATGTGGAATTTTATTTAAATAAAAAACGTTATTCGGGCAGTGTGTTTACATCACAAATGTCAAAAACCTTACTACGGGGTTTGTAATGGGGTCGTCTTATAGACGCCTCTCCATTACTAACCTTGGCCTGATGTCAGCCACCAATATGTGCCGACAATCTCTGACAGCGGCATTTAACAGCGCCGCACCAGAAGTGCGTCACTTACCCCGCCCATCGGTGTGAATGTACAATTTTCAAAGTCATGAAAATACAGAAAAATCTTTAAATGAGAAGGTGTGTCCAAACTTTGGGTCTGTACTGTATATCCATCTGAACTAACAGTTCTTCTGAGGACTAATCCAGCTGCATATATTACTGGTGATAGCAGGAGTTAAACAGGCAGGGTTTGTGGATAGTGTATACAGCACAATAGGGTCCATTGCATATTCTGTCTGCTGATACTGTTACAGATATTCATAGCCCTACATATCAGGGCTAGTTTTTTTTGCTCTTAATCCTGAGCATTTGCTTAAAAAGCAATAAAGTAGACCATTTTATTGCTCCATTTGCTTGTTAGCAGAATACAGCAAGATTTTTTTGATTTTATTTTCATTGCTGTATTGTGGAAGCAGAGAAACTTCTCCTTATCATACGTGATCCCATATTACTGAGGTAATAATTGTGACATTATTTGGAGAGTGCCAAATATTACCCTCCATTTTAAGTCAGCCAGCTGTTTTGTTGAATCTATTCACACTTGGTGGCTGACCAATACTATACTACAAAGCCACTGGCTAAAACCGTGGTCGTCACACATGATCCCATATTACTGCGGTAATAATTGTGACACTTTTTGGAGCGTGCCAAATATTACCATCCATTTAAAGTCAGCCAGCTGTGTTATGTTGAATCTATTCCCACTTTGTCACTGACCAATGCTATACTACAAGGTCACTGGCTAAAGCCATGGTCGTCACACGTGATCCCATATTACAGCGGTAATAATACAGACATTTTATGGAGTGTGCCAGATATACTCCATTTAAAGTTAGCCAGCTGTGTTTTGTTGAACCTATTCACATTTGGTTGCTGAAGAATACCACATCTATAAGGCCATTTCCTAAAAATGTGGTCATTAGACGTGATCCCATATTACTGCGGTAATAATTGTGACATTTTTTGGAGAGTGAAAAGTATTACGCTCCATTTAAAACGGGCAAGGTGCGTGGCAAGGGATGGGGAAGTTGAGGTGATGGTTCACGCAGAGGCCGAAGCCGTGAGCAAGATGAAAATGTGCCTGCTGAGGGAGCAAAACAAACACCCATATCATGTCGAACTACTTTTCTGTCCAAATTACTAAGGGGCCATGGAACACTCTTGAAGCCAGAGCAGTGTGAAAAGGTTATTTGTTGGATAGCAGATAATGCTTACAGTCAGTTTGTCACTACCACGACCCTGTCTTCCACACGGTCAAGTCTCAGTAGCTGTGAGTCTTATCCACATATTCCTCACCCTGATCCTCCTTCCTCCCACCATGCTGAGAGCCTAGAGACAACAGATCCCACACTTGGACACTCCAAAGAGCTGTTCACTTTTCCATTTATAGATTCGGGCTTCTTGCCCGGCCCGCTTCAAGCGGGGCAAGAGGAGATTGCATGTAGTGATGCCCAAATATTTGAGCAGCCACAGTGACACAAAGGCGACATTGGGAAACTGTCGCAAGAGGTGAATGATGATGATGAGATACAATTGCCATCAAGTCAGGTGGAGGTCCAGGGTGTGTACGTGGAAGACGAGGTGGTAGACAATGAAGTCACTGACCCAACCTGGCAAGATGACATGCATTGTGAGGACAGCAGCACACAGAGGGAGGGAGGCATAGCACCACAACAGGCAGGAGCAAGCAGTGGGGTGGCCACAGACACAAGGCGGGCAACTCTTCCCCGGAACACCAACACAAGAGAAGTTTCCAGTCCAACTGTTAGGTCTTCCAGAGTCTGGCTCTTTTTTAAAGACTGTCCAAATAACCGCAAATATGCCATTTGCACCCTCTGCCATGCCAGCATCAGCAGGGTCAGAAAAACTACCATCCTGACCACCACCAGCATGCTCAGGCACATGACAGCAAAACATCCGACTAGTTGGGCCGAACGCCAGGGTCCAGAAACAGTGTCTGCGGGTGACCCCACTGCCTGTTCTGCTGATGTGCATGCACGCCAATCCTATGTCCATGGCGCAGGCGAAGATGCCTCCCACCCTGCACCTATCATTGCACACTTGGAACCATCACCGTCAGCATCCACTTCCTTGTCACAGTGCAACATTCAGTTGTCCCTACCCCAGTCCTTTGAACGCAAGTGCAAATATGCAGCCAACGCCCCACAGGCCACACTAGTAAACGCACACATTTCTCAAATGCTTGCAATTAAAATTTTGTCTTTTAGGCTTGTGGAGACAGAATCTTTCCGCAATCTGATGGCAGCGGTCGCCCCTCAGTACTCAGTCCCAAGCCACCACTATTTCTCCTGGTGTCCCATCCCCGCATTACACATGCATGTGTCCCAGAACATTACCCGAGCCCTAAACAGCGCAGTTACTGGGAAGGTCCAACTAACCACGGACACGTGCTTGTGGCCAGGGATGGTGCATCTCGCTGACACCACACTGGGTTAATGTAGTGGATGTCTGGACCCAGTCAGAACCTGGGACGAAACACGTCCTCCCGACACCAAGGATTGCGGGCCCTGGGTCAATCAGGGTTTCACCCACATTCTGCAGCTCCTGCACCTCCTCTTCCTCAACCTCCATCTCCGAAATGATCACATCATTCGAAAGCTGGAAGCATTGCAGCACTGCCTCGGCCAAGTGGCAAAAGGCACTGCTGAAACTAATATGCTTACATGACAAACTGCATACCGCTGCAGAGTTGTTGACAGCTGTAAAAGAGCAGGCAGATATGTGGCTGTCACCGCTGAACCTACAACCAGGCATGGTCTTGTGTGACAATGGCCGGAACCTGGTGGCGGCTCTGAACCAAGGCGAGCTCACACACGTACCATGCCTGGCCCATGTGCTCAACCTTGTGGTTCAGCGGTTTCTCAAAAGCTACCCGGATCTGCCTGAGCTGCTTGTCAAAGTACGCCGCATGTGTGCCCATTTTAGAAAGTCACCTACAGCTTTCGCCACCCTCGCCATGCTTTAGCAGCCTTTGCAGCTTCCAGCTCACCGACTGGTGTGCTATGTCATCACATGTTGTAACTCAACGTTGCAGATGTTGGGAAGGATTTGTAAGCAGCAGAGGGCAGTTGTTAATTAGCAGCTTCAACACACCCATCGTTATTCAGGTCAGCCTCTGCACATAAGAGCTGATGAGTGAGTATTGATGTCAGACATCTGTTCTGTCTTCCAAAACTTTGAGGACTCCACCAAGATGGTGTGCGTCACCATCCCGCTTCTCTGTCTTCTGAAACGCTTGCTGCTCACAATTAAAGAGGAGACATTGCAGGCGAAGCATGATGAGATGGAGCATACAGAGTGGTGCCACACAGTCCAGCCTCATCTCATCCCAATGCGGATTGAGTGATAATGAGGAGGAGGAAGAGGAGGAGCAGGTTTCCTGCTCTACAGACGGTACTACCCACACAACTTTCATACTGTCTGTTCAGCGTGGCTGGCCTGAGAAGAGGGATAATGAGAAGGAGAAGGATGAGGAGGAGGAGAGCATGGACAGTTGTCCTCTTGGTCATGACCCTTGCGTTGCACACATTTTGGATGACAGTAATTATTGGTTGGTCACACTTTTAGACCCACGCTACAAGGAGAACTTTCTATCTCTCCTTCTCGTGGCGGAGAGGTCTAATAAAATTTTGCAGTACCAGAAGGCCCTTCTGTAGAATTATTAAAAAAATTGCCATCTGAAAACGTTGGCGGCAGAGGTCACAGTTCATTGCACAACCAAGGAGTACAGGCAAGGGAGACACGAATACGATGCAGCAGGTGCAAGGGAACACTGTCAAAGGTGTGGGACAGTTTTCTCAGACCCTCCCAGCGCCCAGGCCAGACCCAGGGTGCCCAGGCCCTCCCCCATCGAGATGCGCAGGATACTCTGACAAGGAGGGAAAAGTTTTGGAAGACACTGAAAGAGTACCTTGCCGACCGTACCAACGTCCTCCATGATTACTCTGTGCCTTATAACAATTGGGTATCCAAGCTGGACACGTGGCATGAACTGAATCTCTACGCCTTGGAGGTCCTTGCCTGCCCTGTCACTAGCATATTGTAAGAGTGGGTTTTTAGTGCCGCCGGGGGCATTACAATGGATAGGTGCATCCGCCTTTCAACTGAAAATGCTGACAGGCTGACAGGCTGACTCTTTTAAAAATGAAAAAGGACTGGATTGGGCCAAACTTCTCAACACCACCGGATGATTGCATAGAATATAAAGTCAAATCTAGCTGCTGTTTTTTGAATGGGGGGTCTATTCCCAAGCACATCTTCACACCAGACATGGGTATACGCTTCTTGATTTTGTCTATTTTCTGTTGTCCTCCTTCTCCTCATCCTTCGCCATCATATTATCAGGGTGTCCGTGATGCAACACCCACATAATTTTTTTTAAGGGTGTTTATGGTGCCCGTAGGAAATTAATTTAGAGGCCTACCTCTAACATTCTGTATGTTACACAGTATGTTCATGCATGCCCCCCAGGGGTACATTTTTTTTAGTGCATGGGCATTACTAGTATAGGGGACCCACTCCTTAACAATGGTAACTTTTTTTTAATGAGGTCCTCCTCTACGTCTCTTCAAAGGGGTACTGTACTTGAGTGCATCCAAATTTTTGGCAGCCCTTGCAGTCACTACATGGGCATTACCACTATAGGAGACACACTCCTTTATAAAGGGAACATTTTTTTTTACTGAGGCCCTCCTCTATGTCTCTTCAAAGGAGTATTGGGGTGTGTCCAAATTTTTGGCAGCCCTTGCAGTCACTGTATACACAATAACAGTATAAGAGACCTGCTCCTTAATAATGGGACATTTTTTTTTACTGAGGCCCTCCTCTATGTCTCTTCAAAGGGTTATTGGGGTGCATCTAAATTTTTGGCAGGCTTTGCATTCATTACATACGCAATAACAGTATAGGAGACCCGCTCCTTTATAATGGGAACAATTTTTTTAACTGAGGCCCTTCTCTATGTTTCTTCAGAGGTGTTTTGTGGTTTTTCCAAATTATGGACAGTCCTTGCAGTTACTGCATACACAATAACAGTATAGGAGACCCGTTCATTAATAATGGTAACTTTTTTTAACCCAGGCCCTCCATTATGTCTCTTCAAAGGTGTATTGTTTTTTTTCCAAATTTTGGGCAGGCCTTGCAGTCACCACATACGCAAAAACAGTAGAGGAGACCCGCTCCTTAATAATGGGAGCAATTTTTTTAACTGAGACCCTCCTCTGTGTCTATTTAAAGGTGTATTGGGGTTTTTCCAAATTTTGGGCAGGCCTTGCAGTCACAACATGCGCAATAACATTATAGGAGACCCGCTCCTTAATAGAGATGAGCGGTGTTCGACTCGAACTGTTCGCCAAACTCAAATTCGAGCTGTTTTGGGCGGTGTTCGAGTCGTTCGACAAACTCGAACGATTTGCAAAAAATTCGGCTGTTCGAGGTTATGTTCGATAACTGTTCGTGCACCAAAAGCGTAACTGGATTTTTTTCACAGTAATACTGTTAATTAGTGATGAGCGAGCATGCTCGCCACTGCTCGGTACTCGCCCGAGCATCTCAGTACTAGAGATGCTCGGAGCTCGCCGAGTACTTTCGAGATGCTCAGGCTTCAGCTGGAATGGGCGATATGGTAAGTAGGGTTTAATTTAGAACATTAAAGGAATGTGTCTTTATTTCAATTAAAGGACTTTATTCTAGGTGTTTGTGTTTTTTTTAACTTTGACTATGGGGTTAGTAATGGGGGTGTCTTATAGACGCCTCTCCATTACTAGCATGGGCTTGATGTCAGCTGGCATTATAAGCTGACATCAACCCCAATCCTATTACCCCACTGCCACCGCTACAGGGCAGTGGGAAGAGCGAGGCTAAGTGCCAGAATCGGCACATCCTATGGATGCGCTATTTCTGGGGCGGCTGACGGCTGATGGCTGGTGTTTCTAGCCTGGGAGGACTAGCTATTAAAATAGGGGGGACCCCACGTTATTTTTTTTGGGTCCCCCATTTTAATAGCTAGTAAAGGCTAGGTATTTAGCTGGGGGCTGATATTAGTAGCCTGGGAAGCTCTATGGGTATTACCCCCTTCCCAGGCTTCAAACATCTGCCCCAGCCGTCTGCTTAACCTCCGCTAGAGACTAAAATTACGGGGAACCCCACGCCAATTTTTTTTTAATAAATCCTTTATTTTAACGCTAAATGAAAAGTACAGTAACCAACACTGTCACTGTACTTATTATATATGTGACTGACATGTTTTTATCTATCTAATCTATGTGAGTTTCAGTGTAGAGTGGGCGGGGGGAGGGGCAGGGGATGGATCTCTGCAGAAATAATGCCGATTTCCATTTTTTTTTTCTTTCCCGCATTTACAGTGGGGCGGTGCAGTCTGTCAGCCTATCAGCAGCACACACACGCAGTGAAGTGCTTTTTTTTCACACAAGCAAGGGCATGGGTCATTGGCTGTGAATGTCACATGTCCTTGCCCTATTAGACCCATCCATTTTCCCCATCGTCACCATTTTCTCACTGCTTCAGCTGAGTGTTAGACGGCACCGCTGCTGCTGTGGGCGCTATACAGTATAACTGTGTGAATTGCGAGCGAATTTCCAGTTACATAGAGAGATAGGTTTAGGGAGTAGGGACTAGTTCTAATTGCAGCCCTTTTGAGGGCTAGGTTACAGCAGTTCATAGCACTTTTTGCCAGGCAGGTCTGTGTCAGTGCTGTGCAAGTGTTTTTCACAGCATTTGGTGAAATGTAGCTCAGCCAATCCTTTTGGGCCTGTAGCAGTGTCTGTTAGTCATTGGAGTAGCCTATCTGTGTTGCAAGCTACACCACCTGTGTATCTAATATCAATTTTTTACTGCATCTAAGCCAGCCAATCCTTTTGGGCCTGTAGCAGTGTCTGGTAGTCAGTGGAGTAGACCATCTGAAGCAAGCTACACCACCTGTGTATCTAATTCAAATTTTTTACTGCATCTAACCCGGGAAATCTTTTTGGGCCTAGTAGCAGTGTCTCGTAGTCAGCGGAGTAGCCCACCTGTGAAGGAAACTACACCGCCTGTGTATCTAATTCTAATTTTTTACTGCATCTAACCCAGGAAATCCTTTTGGGCCTGTAGCAGTGTCTGGTAGTCAGTGGAGTAGTCCATCTGAAGCAAGCTACACCACCTGTGTATCTAATAACAATTTTTTACTGCATCTAACCCAGTAAATCCTTGTGGGCATAGTAGCAGTGTCTCGTAGTTAGCGGAGTAGCCCACCTGTGAAGTAAGCTACACCGCCTGTGTATCTAATTCTAATTTTTTAATGCATCTAACCCAGGAAATCTTTTTTGGGCCTAGTAGCAGTGTCTGCTAGTCAGCGGAGTAGCCCAGCTGATAAGCAAGTTACACCGCCTGTAGATCTAATTACAACATTTTTAACTGCATCTAGCCCAGGCAATACTATGGGCCTAGTAGCAGTGTCTGCTAGTCAGCGGAGTAGCCCAGCTGTTTTGCAAGCTACACCACCTGTAGATCTAATTGCAAATTTTTAACCCCATCTAGCCCAGGCAATACTTTGGGCCTAGTAGAAGTGTCTGGTAGTCAGCGGAGTAGTCCAGCTGTTAAGCAAGCTACACCACCTGTAGATCTAATTACAAATTTTTAACTGCATCTAGCCCAGGCAATACTTTGGGCCTAGTAGCAGTGTCTGCTACTCAGCGGAGTAGCCCAGCTGTTAAGCAAGCTACACCACCTGTGCTTTGGACACTTAATTTTTTCAAAGGAAATGCTTCGGGCC
The DNA here is from genome assembly GCF_046119375.1 of Phyllobates terribilis. Classification (NCBI taxonomy): domain Eukaryota; kingdom Metazoa; phylum Chordata; class Amphibia; order Anura; family Dendrobatidae; genus Phyllobates; species Phyllobates terribilis. The sequence continues at coordinate 302,165,667 of NW_027362771.1, forward strand.
CCCATGACACTCAGTCAAAAGCATCGGGGAGGCGCCCCAAGGCAAAAGGGCTGGGAATGGCGGTAGCATGCCTTGCGGCAGACCACCAAGCTTGATCTTTATAAAAGATTTTTAACTGCAGCAGCTTTAGTGGACGCTACTGGAGCTGGAATTACCGTGGCTGCTGGCACCAGACTTGCCCTCCAATAGATCCTTGTAAAAGTATTTAAAGTGTACTCATTCAAATTACAGAGCCAATTTAAATTACAGAGCTTAGACCTGCCTCCACCGCGGGGGATCTTGACCCACCAGCGGACAGGCACCAGTATTGGGAGAGGGGGGCTGGCCGTCAGGGTCCACCGCGGCTCTGGCACAAACCCAGCGACACGGAGGCCGCACGGGCAGGAACGGCCTGGCCGTGTCGGCTTCGCACTCCAGCATAGTCCCTCTGCCTGCTCGCACCCGTAACCTCAAAGGGATGCGCAAGCTTCTTTTCTTCCCAGGGCTGTTCCCCGTCCAGCAGGAATGTGGGGGAGCTCAGGTCGGCCTTCCACCGTACTCCCTTACCTCTCTCATCCTCTTTCCTTCTTCCATTCTCCATCTAACCCCTCAGCTCTGTGGTGTCCACTCTCCCTCCAGCTCTCTCCTTCTCACAGGTGGACTACCGCGTGTATTCACACTGTGGCTAATCTTTTGGGCCCAGGCATAAGAAGTCGTCGAGGTAATCCATAATATGTGCCCCCTTAGAAATGTCCATGACGACCCATTCGAGGAAGCAACTAAACGCCTCAAATAGTGAGCAGGATATGGAGCAACCCATGGGCAAACAGCGATCTATATAGTATGCTCCTTCCCAGAAGCAGCCCAATAGGCGGACACTATACGGAGACACAGGTAGTAAGTAACCGGAACGCCCCCATAATGTCTGATTTGGCCATTAGGGTTACCCTTCCCAACTTCTTGACCCGCCTGATTGCCTTGTCAAAGGAGGTACAGTATATACTACTGTACTTGGTTCCACGTCGATGTTGTCATTTACCGACCTGCCCCTTGGATATGACAAATGGTGGATTAGTCCGAATGTATTGCGTTCCGTTTGTGGCATGACTCCCAAAGGGGATACCACTATGTCTTGTAAGGAAAGTGTTCTGAATGGAACCGCCATTCTACCTAAAGACATTTCTTTTTTTAATTTTCTTGTCACAACGTCTGGGTGTTGGTAGGCTGATTTAAGATTTTTACTCCAGCCTTTCCTGATCTTAGAAGGGCATGACATGCCTATATCTGTGTCTCCTCCTCCTTTTACTCCTCCACCTCTTTTCTTTTCGCATGACTATATGTACTTGTCACTTTTCCATGTGTTAGTTGTGTCTTCTGAGCAGTTTGGACACCTTTGAAGGAGTTTTCTATCTGTTTTCTATGTGTTTCTATGTGTTTTTGTTTGCCTGCCATTGGTTTTAACGGTGTTCAACGGTGTTCGACGAACCGTTCGGCGAACATGCCGGTGTTCGACGAACCGAACCGAACCCGAACTGTGGGGGTGGCTCAACACTACTCCTTAATAATTGGAACATTTTTTTTTAACTGAGGCCCTCTTCTACGTCTCTTCAAAGGGGTATTGGAGTGAGTCACTGCATATGTAATCACAGTATAGGAGACCCACTCCTTAATAATGGGAACAACAAGCATTGCCGTCTGATGGCTCTCTAACAATAATAACAATAATCTTTTTTATTTCTATAGCGCCAACATATGCCACAACACTTTACAATTCTGACAATTGTTTTTACAGACATCATTGGCAATTTCCCCATTGGGGCTCACAATCTAAGTTGCCTATCATTATGTCTTTGGAGTGTGGGAGGAAACCGGAGAACCCAGAGGAAACCCACGCAGACACGGGGAGAACATACAAAACTCCTTGCAGATATTGTCCTTGGTGGAATTTGAACCCAGGATCTCAGCGCTGCAAGACTACAGTGCTAACCCAAGAGCCGACTGCAGGCCCTTTAACAATAGTAAGGGCCATCTGATGGCCCTGTAAAAATAGGCTTTGTGACTTTCAGAGTGCCTCCTTCATAAATTAAACAGGATGTGTCTGATCATGTCTCACATACCACATGGGCAGATAAGGTAGTAAAATGTTAAAATGACATTTACTGGTGAATGTATTTTTCACCATTGAAAGCATTGCAAAAGTGCAAAAATGCATCAAAAACGCTATGTATGAACATAGTCCAAGGTGTGGAGGAGAATTTTTTGGGGGGGTTATTTATTTTGCCTTATATACAAGTCATTACCCTGGAAAGAATGTTCCTTAATATTTAACATTCCTTAACATGCTGTTCCCATGGCATTTCAGCATTGTTCCCATCTATTTGGGCAATTTTTAGGCCCCCTCCAAACCTACGATGGGGGCCGCCGGAAAAATGCTCAAGTATCCCATTGACTTACATTGAGCTCGTTGCTCTGGTCGAGCATCTGAGCATTACAATTTGCTCGACCCGAGCAACGAGCACCCTAACATTTTAGTGCTCGCTCATCACTACTCACCAGCAAAGGCTAAACAGGCTGCTGTGAGCTGATATTAATAGCCAGGGAAGGGGCCATGGATCCTTGCCCCCTCCATTGGTAATAATATCAGCTCTCAGCCACCCCAGAAATGGAGCATTCATAAGATATGCCAATTCTGGCACTGAGCCTCCACTCTTCCCACTGCCGTGTAGCGGTGGTGAGTGGGGTAATAGTGTTGGGGTTCATGTCAGCTTTGTTTTGGCAGCTAACATGAAGCCCAGGTTAGTAATGGAGAGGCATCTATAAGATGCCCCCATTCCTAACCCCATAGCAAGGTTTTTGACGTTTTTGAAATAAACACACGGCCAGAATAAAATCTTTTATTTAAATAAAATTCCACATGGTTTTAATAATTTATTTAAAAAAAGAAAATACTGTATACTCACCTAATGCCCAATCCCCAAAGCTCTCGTCTCCTGTAGGAAACCAAAAATAAAAAACAACCATATCCCTCACCTGTCCGCCGTCAAGAAGTAATCCCAGTGTTCCACGGTGATTCGGGTCACTGCTACAGTAGCCATATCAGCAATCACTGATGTGACTGCTGTAGAAAATAGCACTGTATACACTGGCAGGAGTATAATCACTCCTGTCAGTGTATAACACTGTGCTGCAGGAGGGAGGTCACTGGAGTTCAAACAGCTGAAGATCAGCTGAGAGCTCCGGGGCCCTCACTTACGGCATCAGTGTTGCATGGAAAAATTCTCATGCAGCACCGGTGCTATAAGTGAGAGCACCGGAGCTCTCAGCTGATCTTCAGTGACCTCAGTGCCAGCAGCTCTTCGCAATACACTGTGGGAGTGATCGCGCTCCTGTCAGTGTATCGCCTGCTGCCAGATAGCACAGTCACATCTCCGCATGTGGCTGTGCTATCAGTGACATCGACGTGGGACACTAGGATTATATGGACTACGGCGAACAGGTGAGGATTATGGTGGTTTATTAGTTTATCTTTATTTCAGGAGACATGGGCTTCGGGGATTAGGTGTAAGGTGAGTATATTTATTTTTTTATTTTTTATTTTTTACAGGGGACAAGAACATCAGGGACAATATGTAGGTGAGTATAATGTGTTTATTATTTTTATTTAAATAATTATTTATTTATTTTAAGTTTTTTTTTAACTTTTACTTTCAGTGTTCAAGCGCCGCTGATGAGATATTACCCCTCCCTTCAGCGGCGCTTGCGCTGCTTGTGTATGGTGACAGAAAGCGGTGGGGGTAGTAGTTCCATCAGCCAGCGCCTATGACCCGCGGTAAGCTTTTTACCGCGGATCACTGTCAAAGCTGCGGGATCATGCTGACACCTGACAGCATGATCCTGCAGTGCTGTGACCAGCAGTGGCAATTTTACCGCCGATCACAGCACCTGATTCTCACGCTGTCAAGCAGATGACAGTGTGGGAAACCAGGGATGTTCGGGGCCCCCTTCAGGTTCTTGTTCGGGATCGTGTGCCCGAACATGAACATTTTTTTGATGTTCGGGTTTAGTCAACGAACCCAAACATCAAAACATTCGCTCATCTCTAATCGTGATAATGTAAAATAAAGGTTGTCAGATCAAGGACAAATTAAACAAGGATGACCAGCTTAACTCCTTCATGACCTTTGATATACCCATACATCATAGAAGGGAAGGGGTTCCGGACCTTTGACGTATGGTACATCAAGGTGAATGTGCATGCACAGGACCTGTGGTCACATGATTTCCACCATTAGCTTTGCTTAAGTTAAAGCCAAGACCTGGCTATCACTGTCAGGATCAGTGCCCACACTGCCCCAGACATTTTAACCTGCTAAATGCTGTAATCAATATCGATCTAAAGATTTAGAAGGCTGGGAGAGGAAGTACTGAACAGTGACATATGGGGTATTACCACGTTCAGCAGAAATTGGGTGACAAAGTTTGTTGCCATTTTTACCCATTTACCCATATGAAAATGTAAAATCTGGGACTAAAACAAAATTTTGGCGGTAAAAATGTAATGTTTTTTTCTGTGACACACGTGTTATCAATATGATCACTGCACCCTTAGATTAATTAATTGAGAGGTGTAGTTGTAAAATACTGTCATTTATGGGGGGTTCTCCTGTTCTGGCACCTCAATGGCTCTTCCAGTGGGTTATCGCACCCGCAAACCACAACAGCCAAATCTGCACTACAATATGGCACTTCTTCCCTTCTGAGTTTTCCACTGTGCCAGAAAAGTAGTTCTTGATTGCATGTAGGGTATTGGGGTACTGAGGAGAAATTGCACAACAAATTAAGAGTTTTATTTTTTCCTAATAGCCCTTATAAAAATAAAAGCTGGTGTTAAAACAACATTTTAGTGGTAAAAATTTAATTATTTTTTCTTCACCGCCCAATGGTATAAAACCCTGTGAGGCACATATGGTGTCAATATGATCACTGCACCCCTAGATGAATTCACTGAGAGGTGTAGTTTTTAAAAAAGGGGCACTTATGGGGAGTTCTGCTGTTCTGGCATCTCAGGGGCTCTGCCAATGTGACATGGCACCCTCAAACCATCCAGCAAAATCTAAACTCCAATAAGGCTCTCCTTCCCTTCTGAGATTTCCACTGTGCCTGAAAAGTAGTACCTGATTACTTATAGGGTATTGAAGCAGGCAGCACAAGGGGGATATATATGATGGGTTTGGAGGCAGTTCAGACCAGCATTCGAGGAGGAAATGTGGTTTTGGATTTATTGTGCTGTGAATTCAAATGTATTTTTAACCTACAGAGTTGAGCCCCACATGAGCTAAATGAGGAACTCCTGTTTACAGGATTTTACAAACAGACATAAATTGCTATACCTATTAGTATACAGTGGGTACGGAAAGTATTCAGACCCCTTTAAATTTTTCACTCTTTGTTTCATTGCAGCCATTTGGTAAATTCTAAAAAGTTCATTTTTTTTCTCATTAATGTACACTCTGCACCCCATCTTGACTGAAAAAAACAGAAATGTAGAAATTTTTTACTAAAAAACAAAAACTGAAATATCACATAGTCGTAAGTATTCAGACCCTTTGCTCAGACCCTCATATTTAAGTCACATGCTGTCCATTTCCTTGTGATCCTCCTTGAGATGGTTCTACTCCTACATTGGAGTCCAGCTGTGTTTAATTAAACTGATTGTATTTGATTTGGAAATGCACACACCTGTCTATATAAGACCTCACAGCTCATAGTTCATGTCAGACAATATGAGAATCATGAGCTCAAAGGAACTGCCCAAGGATCTGAGAGACAGAATTGTGGCAAGGCACAGATCTGGCCAAGGTTACAAAAGAATTTCTGTAGTACTCAGTACTAAGAGCACAGTGGTCTCCATAATCCTTAAATGGAAGAAGATTGGGAATACCAGAAGTCTTCCTAGACCTGGCCATCCAGCCAAACTGAGCAATCGTGGGAGAAGAGCCTTAGTGAGAGAGGTAAAGAAGAACCCCAAGATCACTGTGGCTGAGCTCCAGAGATGCAGTAGTGAGATGGGAGAAAGTTCCACAAAGTCAACTATCACTGCAGCCCTCAGTCAGTCGGGCCTTTATTGCAGAGTGGCCCAACGGAAGCCTCTACTCAGTGCAAGACATATGAAAGCCCGCATAGAGTTTGCTAAAAAACACATGGAGGACTCCCAGACTATGAGAAATAAGATAATCTGGTCATATGAGACGAAGATAGAACTTTTTGGTGATAATTCTAAGCGGTATGTGTGGAGAAAACCAGGCACTGCTCATCACCTGCCCAATACAATCCCAACAGTGAAACATAGTGGTGGCAGCATCATGCTATGGAGGTGTTTTTCAGCTGCAGGGACAGAACGACTGGTTGCAATTGAAGGAAACATGAATGCGGCCAAGTACATAGATATCCTGGATGAAAACCTCTTCCAGAGTGCTCTGGACCTCAGACCAGGCTGAAAGTTCACCTTCCAATAAGACAATAACCCTAAACATACAGCTAAAATAACAAAGGAGTGGCTTCAGAACAATTCTGTGACCATTCTTGACTGGCCCAGCCAGAGCCCTGACCTAAACCCAATTGAGCATATCTGGAGAGACCTTAAAATGGCTGTCCAACAACATTCACCATCAAACCTGACGAAACTGGAGAGGATCTGCAAGGAAGAATGGCAGAGGATCCCCAAATGCAGGTGTGGAAAACTTTTCTGTTTTTTTTCAGTCAAGATGGGGTGGAGAGTGTACATTAATGAGAAAAAAAATTAACTTTTTAGAATTTACCAAATGGCTGCAATGAAACAAAGAGTGAAAAATGTAAAGGGGGTCTGAATACTTTCCATACCCTTTGTAAGTAATACATCTATTGTCTTTTTACCCTAATTAGCTCTATGTTTTCTTTTCACAGATTTTTCACATTGCATTCTTGGACGACTAACCTACTGGAATTCTTACTTGAAGCATTGCCCCAATTTATCATTATTTTGTCTTTTTGCCATTTTGAGTCAGCTCATAGTGATACAATCTTTTTTACTAATACCCTTTGTAGGCTGCTTTCTTCTGTTGGCTTATTACACTCTAGCCTTATTTATTAATGCCACCATTATACCATTCTTGCACAGTCACTATAATTTAATATATCATGTCAATAGTTCCATGATTATGTGCATTAAATGTTGCCATTCAGCATGTTTATTAATCCATGTATTTTATTTATAATTATTTTTGTTATATTTTTTTCACTATTGTTCTTGCCTTAACTTACATTATTTTTTAATGCATATATTTCTTCCTATATATTTTTTCATTTTTACTTTATATTTTTCATTATAATTTTTATTTGATTTATTCTTTTTCTTGAAAACTTTTAGAATTTTTACTATTTTTTTGCTTTTTTCTTGGGAGGTATAAATAAATGAACGTTATGGCAATATATGTTTGTGTATATATGACTCTATTTTCCCCTTTCTGGACTGACCATTGGAGTGCAACTTGAAGTCTATATGCCTTTCTTCATCTTCTTTTGGCGTATTTGAAATAACCTAATGATATGCACATTATAAATCATTATCTATACCAGTATTGACCGTGATAATGTGACCTGTTGATCACGTGGTCTGGAATATGATGCATGCCCACAAATACAGGTTAGTACATTATTTAGCCTCTGATCATGATGCTTGCAGTTGCGTGGCATTCCACGATCTTTGGGTCATGTAATCTGTTATGATTTGCATGCCCACCAATACACACTAGTGTATAGAGATGCTTTCAGGTCTTTATGCCATATACAGAGAATGTGCAATGTCCTCCAGCACCCATTGGCCATTGAGACACCTGAGTTAACTACTTGCAGCTGTAACTACAGTATATTTGGAAATTGGTTTCTCTATATATCGGCTTGGACAAGCCATTTGCAACCATACTGCTTACCCCTGATGAAGCCACAATCTTAGTGACGATACGCGTGGGGCTGGTCCTTCCCCACTGTTCCTCTATGATACCCACATACAGGTGATTATTCCTTTATGCCAACAGTGGCTAATTATCTGCTATCACACATGTTAGTATTTTCTAATTCTGTCTTAATTACCACTATATGTATGTGTTCTGACTGCAGTGTCAAAAAAACAGTTTATCTTTTTCATATGTTATGCTACATTGTAATGGGTGTCTTACATTAAGTTGTTATCATATATGCACTTAGGAACAGTGGAGATCTTGTCTATTTTGACTTGATCCTGGTTATTATAGCTTAATGGTGCTTTTTAAATGATTTTAATTGTTTTTTAGTTTGTCTATGCTCTCAAAGATTTATTTATGATTGGTTGGTGATCCCTGCTTTCACAAACTTTTTTTTTTTGTATTTGTCTATTGGTATGCGACAGGTTGATCCCTAGATCACACTAGGAGTGGTGCCCTCTATTACAAATTTTTTGGTATTGGAGCACTTAGGACAAAATGCACAGCAAACTGTGAGGTCCATTTTTTCCTAATAGCCCTTATAAAAATTAAAACCTTTGGACTAAAACACATATGGAGTACTGGTGAAATTGTATGGTTCATTTTCTCCTATTAGTGATGAGTGAGCATGCTCGCTCCTGTTCTGTACTCGCCCGAGCATCTCACTGCTTGAGATGCTCGACGAGTACTTCCGAGATGCTCGTGTGGCAATTTGTGCTCCCGCCCTGTTTGTTTGGTGATGTTTTAACAGCGAATAAACATGTTGGGATTACCTGCCACTCACTGTAATACTGCAGCCATGTTGGTTGTGGCATTATAGTGATTGGCTGGCTGCATAGCGCCAACCGGTCTGTATCAGACCCAGTGACCCTATGATCATCACAGTCTAGCCTTCAGACAGACAGAGTAGGGAGAGCTGCTGCTGAGCTAGGGAGAGAATTGGCGGTTTATTAGTCAGGTATTAGGTATTCCACAGCTATATATACACATCTGAACTAACAGTCCTTCTAAGGACTAATCCAGCTGCATATGTTACTGGCGATAGCAGGAGTTAAGCAGGCAGTTTGTGGACACTATATACAGCAGAATAGGCTCCATTGCACGTTCTGTCTGCTACTGTTAGATATCGATAGCCCTTGATATCAGAGATAATTTTTTTTTTTTTGCTCTTAATCCTAATTATTTATATCTATAATGCCACTGTCTAAAACCGTGGAAATCAGACGTGATCCGATATTACTGCGGTAATAATCATCACATTTTTTGGAGGGTGCCAATTATTACAGTCCAGTTAAAGTCTGCCAGTTGTATGTCGTTCAACCTATTTACACTTGGTTGCTGACCAATACCACATCTGTATGGATGTGGGCCCTGGGTCAATCAGGGTTGCCCTAACATTCTACAGCTCCTGCACCACCTCCTCCTCCTCTTCAGCCTCCATCTGTGAAATGACCACATCACTCAGAAGCTGGAAACACTGCCTCGGCCAAGGGGCAATAGGCTGTGCTCAAGCTAATATGCTTTGGGAACAAAGTGCACACCGCTTCAGAATTGTTGACAGCTGTAAAAGAGCAGGCCGATGTGTGGCTGTCACCGCTAAACCTACAGCCAGGCATGGTCATGTGTGACAATGACTGGAACCTGGTGGTGGCTCTGAAGCTAGGCAAGCTCACACACACATCATGCCTGGCCCATGTGCTTAACCTAGTTGTTCAGCGGTTTCTCAAAACCTACCCGGATCTGCCTGAGCTGCTTGTGAAAGTACGCCGCATATGTGCCCATTTCAGAGACTCTTCTACACCTTCCGCTGCCCTCATTGTGCTTCAGCAGCATTTGCAGCTTGCAGCTCACCGACTGGTGTGTGATGTCACCATGCATTGGAACTCAACCTTGCATATGTTGGAAAGGATTTGTGAGCAGCAGAGGGCAGTTGTTCAGTACCAGCATCAACAAGCCCGTTGGTATTTGGGTCAGCCTCCGCACATAAGAGCTCAAGAGAGTGAGCATGGATGTCTGACATCTGTGCCATCCTCCAAAACTTTGAGGACTCCACCAAGATGGTGAGCGGCGATGACGCCATAATTAGCGTCACCATCTCGCTTCTCTATCTACTGAAATGCTTGCAGCTCACAATTAAAGAGGGAGTATTGCAGGCAGAGCATGAGATGGAGCAAGGAACTATACAGGGTGAGGCCACACAGCCCAGCCTCATCTCATCTCAAAGCGGATTGAGTGATAATGAGTAGTGTTGAGCCACCCCCGTAGTGTTCGAGTTCGGTTCGGTTCGTCGAACACCCGTGTGTTCGCCGAACTGTTCGTCGAACTGTTCGTCGAACACCTTCGAACACCATTAAAACCAATGGCAGGCAAACAAAAACACATAGAAACACATAGAAAACACCTTCAAAGGTGTCCAAAAGCTGACAAACTGCTCAGAAGACACAACTAACACATGGAAAAGTGACAAGTACATATAGTCAAGCGAAAAGAAAAGAGGTGGAGGAGTAAAAGGAGGGGGAGACACAAATATAGGCATGTCATGCCCTTCTAAAATCCAAAAAGTGAGAAGCCGACACGTTCAGTCCGCTCCTGCCCGTGCCACCTTCGTGTCGCCGGGTTTGTGCCAGAGCCGCGGTGAACCCTGACGGCCAGCCCCCCTCTCCCAATACTGGTGCCTGTCCGCTGGTGGGTCGAGCGAGCCCCCCTGTGGTGGAGGCAGCTCTAAGCTTTTTAATTTAAATTGTCTCTCTAATTTGAATGAATACACTTTAAATCCATTTACAAGGATCTATTGGAGGGCAAGTCTCATGCCAGCAGCCGCGTAATTCCAGCTCCAGTAGCGTCCACTAAAGCTGCTGCAGTTAAAAAGCTTTAATAAGGATCGAGCTCGGCTGTCCACCGCAAGGCATCCTACTGCCAGTCCCAGCCCCTATGCCTTGGGGTGCCTCCTGATGCTCTTCACTGAGTATCCCGTGGTCCCGAAGCATTTCCTTTGAAAAAATTAAGTGTCCAAACTACAGGTGGTGTAGCTTGCTTAACAGCCGGGATAATCCGCTGACTAGCAGACACTGCTACTAGGCACAAAGTATTTCCTGGGCTAGATGCAGTTAAAAATTTGTAATTAGATACTCTCGTTGGATGCTGAGAAAGCATTCCATAGAGTCTCCTGGCACGCCATATATGATTCTCTTAAAAAGCTTGGGGTAGGGGTCTAGGGGACCCTTTTATAGCCAAAATCACGGCCCTGTATCACAATACGTCACCTAGGCTGAAGATAAATGGAACTGTATCACCCTGAGGGCTCGGTTGCTACAGAGGTATTGCACCTCACCCAGAGGTGTGATATCTCACTCTCAGGTAAGGATGGAGTGTGGATCAGGACCCGACACCTGCATGCATTACACCACATTGCCGTGGGGCAGGGGCGACCAATATGCCTCCGAGATGGGCACGACAGTCCCTGTCCCTGGCTGGAGTGGGGGGAGGGAACACTGAGGAAGGGGAACCCTGTAGTGCAGGAGCAGGGAGGAAGCAGTTCCTGGGTGCATTGAGAAGGGAGTATAAAAGGTGGGCACCATCTTAGTTCAGTGCAGAGAAGTCTGAGCAGAAGTGGCAGGGAGCAGGGGCTCTGCATGAGCTCTGCTCCGGAGGCAGGCCTAGTAACAGAGGCCCAGGCCTGGAAGAGGGAGAAGGAAGGAAGAGGAGCGGAGAAGGCTCCAGGAACGAGGAATGAAGGGATCCCAGGGGTGCGGACGGGCGAGTCGCCACAGCACGCCCGAATCCACCTGCGTGGAGGGGTCAGGCCAAAGCGGGAGACCGGTCCCCGAAACTAGTGGAGGCAGGAAACGACCCTCAGCTAGAAACCGGAGGCTCTGACATTTTATGTGGCGCAGCCCCTCGCTACACCCGCTAGGAAGGCACCACATAGGGTCAGGGAAACTGGCGCCAAGTTTACCAAGAGGAGGCCCGAGGCAGCCGGACAGAAGGGTTGGTAAGAAAGGCCAGACAAAGGACACACAAAGGGGTTCCTGTGAAGCGCTCCAAAGTTATCTGGGAGTTGTCTGAGCCCCTCCCCTGGTGAGCACAGTACGACGTGGGCAGCCGTTACCTGCAGACGTGGTCTGGATAATAAGAACTGTGAGTAAAGGCCCTGGACTGCATCACTGACTCCGTGTCTTTACTGCTGCTGCCCTGCACCATCACCCCCATCATCCGCATACACTGCCCTGAGGCTATACTCCTCCCGTGGGGAGTTATGCTACGCTCTGCTGCACTCACAACACCAGCCTTAGCGGTCTGCCCTGCAGCGGCGGTTCACTCTGACCGCAATCCACGGATGGCGTAGTCGGACATTTAAACATCAAAACCACATAAATAGTTCCGCCACTGGTTTGACCACCCTGAGCCACGGAACCAGGTCGCCGCCACGAAGACTACAATCACCAGCATCCACCAAAAAGGGTCCGGCTACGGGTGTCCCAAGGCCCAGGGGGTGCATCAGAACATTTTCATCACCTTTCACAATCACCAATGGGACAAGGCAAGGATGTCCTCTGTCCTCTCTCTTATACATCCTAGTGACGGAGCACCTGCTCTCATCAATTCGCCATAACCCCAATATTAGGTGGATTGAGGTGGGAGGCACCGAGTACAAGTGCTCTCTATTTGCTGATGATGTCCTAGTATATATCACTCAATCACATATATCCATCCATGCTGTTATGGCTGAAATAGATCATTTTGTTACATGGTCAAATTTTAAAATCAATGCAGCGAAGTCTGAGGCCCTCGATGTCTCCCTCCCCAAATCCATATAGGATTCCATCCAGTCCAATTTTCCCTTTGCCTGGCCCTCACAGGGTATCAAATATTTAGAAATTCCTATTCATAGAGACCTCTCCCATCTATGTTATCTTAATTTTGGGCCCTTTATTGAACAACTCCATACAGACCACGGTTGGCAAGTTAGAACTGTAAGATTCACTACGTGAACCACTGGTTTTTTGTGGAAAAGCACATGTACACTGTGTTCCAAATTATTATGCAAAAAGTGTTTAGGAGTGATAAGGGAAGAATTTGTTTGTTTGTCAGTTAAACTCATTGATGGTGATGTGTGTCAGGGCTCTTTATATCACTGTAAGCAATTGCAGACACCTGTGCTAATTAGTTTGGCAGGTGTGTCCAATGAAAGGCAAGACTACTTAAGAAGGCTGTCTCACATTATTAAGCAGCCTACATTTTCTGCCAAAATGGGAAAGAAAAAGGATGTGTCGGCTGCTGAGAAGCAACAAATTGTGGAGTGTTTAGGTCAAGGCATGACTACAATCAACATTGTGCGATGATCAGGATGAAGTGTCTTGGCAATCAAGAAGTATGTAGCTGATTCACAGTACACACGTATGCGTGCTGATAAGGGCAAATTGAGGACTCTTTCCTACAGGCAATTACGTCAGGTTAAAAGAGCAGCGGCAAAAAAGCCTTGTCATAGCAGCAGACAAGTTTTTGAAGCTGCTGGTGCCTCCAACGTCCCCCGAACAACAAGATGCAGGGTCCTACAGAGGTTTGCAGCTGTGCATACGCCATCCTGTCGACCTCCTCTATCCACTTCACACAAGCAGAAACGGCTCCAGTGGGCTAAACATTACATGAAGACTGATTTCAAAACTGTTTTGTTCACGGATGAGTGCCGTGCAGCGCTCGATGGTCCAGATGGATGGAGTGGAGGATGGCTGGTTGATGGACACCCCACGCAAACACGGCTACAGCGCCAACAAGGAGGAGGTGGAGTAATGTTTTGGGCTGGAATCATGGGGAGAGAGATTGTCGGCCCCTTCAGGATCCCTGAAGGCGCTAAAGATGAACTCCATAATGTATGTGGATTTTCTCAAACAGCACTTTGTGCCATGGTTCAAGAAGAAGAACCGTGTATTTCACAGCAAGATCATTTTTTTGCATGATAATGCACCATCTCATGCTGCACATAAAACATCTGCATCTCTGGCTGATATGGGCATAAAAGGGGACAAACTTATGGTGTGACCCCCATGCTCCCCTGACCTCTACCCCATTCAGAACCTTTGGAGCATCATTAAAAGGAGTGTCTATGATGGCGGGAGGCAGTTCACATCTAAGCAACACCTCTGGGAGGGTATTCTGTCCTCATGCAAAACAATTGAAGCAGAAACCATCCAAAACCTGACAAATTCAATGGACGAGAGAGTTCAGAAGCTCCTTTCGAACAAGGGGTCCTATGTGAAAATGTAACATCACCTAGAATAAAGTTTTGAGTTGAAAACTGTTTGATTTCAGTTTCTAATAACCTGCTAATGCTTATAATTTCAAAAATGACCATTTTTTTGGTCTTTATTAAAATGAAAAGGTTGATCGAAAAGTTTGGGGGATCTAAGAGTGTGGCAACCCAGTAGTCATGATTACTTCGAATTCTGACAATATGAGGGTCATGTTGCAGGTAGTGCAGCAAGAAGGCACTTATGTGTCTTGCGCATCTCGGAGCCCCAAAATTATTTTCCGGGCTAGATGCAGCTAAAAATTATTATTAATTTTAAATCTGGTGGAGGTTAGTATAGATGGCCTAATAGGATCAGTGCTGCACACTGCTACAAAGCCCAAATTATTTTCCAGCCAAGATACAGATAAACATGATTAGTAATTTTAAATCTGGTGGAGCTTATTATAGATGGCCTAATAGAATCAGTGCTGCACACTGCTACAAAGCCCAAATTATTTTCCAGCCAAGATACAGATAAACATGATTAGTAATTTGAAAGCTTAAAACGGTTGGTAGGGTGATTTTAACCAATCATCAAGCTTTTACTCTCCCCAGGATGACACAGGGGTAGAAAAGTCGTTTCGGATCCATGATTTGTTCATCTTTATGAACGTGAGTCTGTCTACATTATCAGTGGAGAGCCGCGTGCGCTTATCTGTCAGCACACCACCAGCAGCGCTGAACACACGTTCAGACAGAACGCTGGCTGCGGGGCATGACAAGATCTCCAAGGCGTAAGTGGCTAGCTCCGGCCATTTATCCAGATTGGAAGCCCAAAAAGAGCAAGGGTCCAGTGACACAGTCATGGCTTCAATGTTTACTTGGAGATACTCCTGTACCATCGTCTCTAGGCGTTGACTATGTGTCAGACTTCTTGTCTCCTGTGGCCTTGCAAAGGATGGGCTAAAAAAGTGGTGAAATGATTCCGCAAAATTGATGTTACCAGCAGATACTGTGGTTCTGTTACGGTTTGAGTGCTGAACACTTGACGGTCCCACGGTTGGCAATTTGGAACTGTGAGATTCACTACGTGCACCACTGGTGTTTTGTGGAGAAGCACATGTAAGATTCTGCAACAGTCTCTGCTGATACTCCTGCATGCGTGCATCCCTTTCTGTGGCAGGAATAATTTATGCAAATTTACTTTTGTACCGGGGATCTAACAGTGTGGCAACCCAGTAGTCAGGATTATTTCTAATTCTCACAATTCGAGGGTCATGTTGCAGGTAGTGCAGCAAGAAGGCACTCATGTGTGTTGCGCATCCAGGAACACCAAGTCCCTGTTGTGTTGGTGGCGAGGTAACAATCATGCTTCCTTCCTCTGTCCTCTCCCCCCAACCTCGCACAACAGAAATGTGATCAAGGTCTCCCTCATCTGATGAGTCTTCCATCAGTTCGTCCTCCACTTCTTCCTGGGCTCCTGCACCTTCCTCACTAGTTTGGCTGCTACCATGCGCCCTGGTAAAACCATCTCCCCCACCCTCACATGCCTGTCGCCTTGGTGCTGCCGACCGTCTGGACCTTGCAGATGTTAGCCCTTCCGCATACAACTACTCCTACTCTACTTCCTCCTCCTCCTCTTGTGCCACCACCTGACTCCGAATTCTTTTTACCATGTGCTCCAGCATGTAAATCACCGGAATAGTCATGCTGATAATGGCATCGTCAGCACTAAACATCTTCGTCGCCATTTCAAAACTGTGCAGAAGGGTGCATAGGTCCCTGATCTGAGACCACTCCTCCAGCGTGATTTGCCCCACCTCTGGATCTCGTTGGCCCAGGCTATACGTCAGAACGTATTGCACCAGGGCTTGTCGGTGCTGCCACAGTCGCTGCAACATGTGCAGAGTTGAATTCCACCGGGTAGGCACATCGCATTTTAGCCGGTGAAGTGGCAGGCCCAATGACTTCTGTAGAGATGTAAGTCGCTGAGCTGCGGGATGCGAACGGCGGAAGTGAGCACACAGCGACCGTGCCCTCTGCAGAAGGCCATCTAGTCTGGGATAGTGGGCTAAAAATTGCTGGACAACCAGGTTCAACACTTGAGCCATACAAGGCACGTGACATTGCCCAGGCGAAGGGCCGCACCAAGGTTTGCAGCATTGTCGCACACGGCCTTCCCTGGTTTCAGGTCCAGTGGAGACAACCATTCATGAAATTGGTTCTCCAGAGCTGACCACAACTCCTCAGCTGTGTGACTCACTTTTCCCAGACATTTCAAAGTAAAAACCGCCTGATGACGTTGAGCCCTACTGCCAGCATAGTAAGGAGGTGTGCAGGATCCCTTCTGCGCAGTTAGAAAGCTTGTGGCATGACCAGACAGGCTTTGGGTGCAGGTGGAAGACCGAGAGGAGGTTGAGGAGGCAGAAGCAGTGGAGGAACTTTGACATAAAGAGGATTGACGCACAACTCGTGGGGACGGCAAGACTTGGACAGCAGCCCCTTGTCCTGCTGTCACCATAGTTACCCAGTGCCCAGTCAGCGACATGTAACGCCCCTGTCCATGCCTACTCGTCCAAGTGTCTGTGGTGAAATGCACCCTGTCACACACAGAGTTTCTCAAAGAAGCGGTGATGTTGTGTGCGACATGCTGGTGGAGCGCAGGCACACCTTTCTTTGAGAAGTAGTGCCGACTGGGCATCTGGTACTGGGGCACTGCGACGGACATAAGGTCTCGAAAATCCTCTGTGTCCACCAGGCGGAAAGGCAGCATTTCTGTAGCCAAGAGCTTGCAGATGGTGAAATTCAACCTCTTAGCTTTCTCATGGCTAGGAGGAAATGGTCTTTTACTTGTCCACATCTGAGGGACCGAGGGCTGGCTATTGTGCTTAGACGGGGTTGATAAGGGTGTCCCCGGCAAACTGCTGGTCTGTGAGGAAGATGCAGGCGGACATGTTAGGTTGCCTTAATCCAAAGGTGGTGCTATCGATGTCGGACAGAGCTCAACAACAGCTGGTGTTACCACCTCCAAAGAAAATGATGACCTGCCAATCACGCTGGCTGTTGCGGGTAAAGAGGTGGCAGGTCTGCGCCCCAAAACAGGTGTGACTGCTGTCCCCCCAGTCACAGAGGATAAAGAGGCCGCGGATGCACAAGATATGGCAGACGGTGGTTGGCCCGGCCGGCTAGGCCGCATTGTAGCACACTGAGCTTCCCACTGCAACTTATGCTTCATGTCCATGTGCCGGTTCATACATGAAGTACTCAAACTATGTATTTTTTGGCCTCTACTTAGCTTTTGCTGACAAATGTTACAGATAACACGAGTTGGGTCATCTTTATCGATCTGAAAAAATGCCCAGGCTATGCAAGGATTAGCACCCATGCGACCTGAAGAGCCACCACGACTTGTGGTGAGAGGCAGAGTTGTGTTTGAGGATGCAGTTGTTGACGTGCTTCCAGTACTACGTCTCTGTCCAGGAAGGCGCAACCTGACCTCGTCGTCACTAGCATCTTCCTCCACCTCCTCTGCTGACCTCCTCTGCTGACCTCATCATAGCTAATACTAGAGAAGAGAGAGAGAGGATTCAAAAAGACCTAAATAAACTGGAGCAGTGGGCAGCAACCAACAGAATGGTTTTTAACAGGGAAAAATGCAAAGTACTACATCTGGGGAATAAAAATGAAAAAAGCATATACAGAATGGGAGGAATAGAGCTAAGCAACAGTACATGTGAAAAAGACTTAGGTATATTAATAGATCATAGACTGAACATGAGTCAACAGTGTGATGCAGCAGCAAAAAAGGCAAATACAATTCTGGGATGTATTAACAGAAGCATACAGTCTAGATCACGTGAAGTAATTATCGGTCTTTACTCCTCTTTGGTCAGACCTCATCTGGAATACTGTGTACAGTTTTGGGCACCACATTTTAAAAAAGACATAGACAAACTGGAGCAAGTTCAGAGAAGAGCGACCAGAATGGTGACTGGTCTGCAAACCCTGTCCTATGAGGAACGGTTGCAGGATTTGGGAATGTTTAGCTTGCAAAAAAGAAGACTGAGAGGAGACTTAATAGCTGTCTACAAATATGTCAAGGGCTGTCACATTGTAGAAGGATCATCTTTATTCTCATTTGCACAAGGAAAGACTAGAAGCAATGGGATGAAACTAAATGGGAGGAGACACAGATTAGATATTAGAAAAAACTTTTTGACAGTTAGGGTGATCAATGAGTGGAACAGGCTGCCACGAGAGGTGGTGAGTTCCCCTTCAATGGACGTCTTCAAACAGAGGCTGGACAGACATCTGTCTGAGATGATTTAGTGAATCCTGCTTTGAGCAGGGGGTTGGACCAGATGACCCAGGAGGTCCCCTCCAACTCTACCATTCTATGATTCTATGATCTCTTGGCTGACTGTGGGTTGACAGTAAGTGGGATCTCCAACCTCATCATCATCACCCTGTGCGTTATCACACCCGTCGTCCTCAGAGCCAACCTGTTCCTGCCCTGACAAAAAAGTAAAGTTGTCGCTCCAATCAGGTATTTGAGTCTCATCATCGTCTTCCTCATTGTCTCCACCAACAGGAGTTACAGTTTGGGAATGAGGGTCTACATTATGGTCAGAACCTTCTGCGTCTGGTCCTGGATCCGACTCATAAAGATTCTGGGCATCAGTGCAGATCATTTCCTCGTCTGGATTCACAGAAGCGCTGGAGTCGACCTCTGATTCCCAGGCTATAGTATGAGTAAACAGCTCTGCAGACTCAACCATCTGTTCTACCTCATACTCAGACGGGCAGCTGGAGATTTGGGAGCTGTGAGGAAGCAAGTGCGATTGGGGTGACACCTTTGAGGACTGGAGTATTTGTGATGTTGAAGTTGATGTGGAGGAGAGCCCACTTAAAGGAGCACTTGATATCCGTTGAAGCACCTGCTGTTTTTGTGCCTCATCTGGAATTTGTAGCGATTGGCGTGGCCGTAAGAAAGGGATCTTATCACATTGTCCGCTAAAAGAAGTAGACATTTTAGTTTGGCTGGAAGATGGTCTTTCTTCTGCAGATGTTACTGTTGCTTTAACACCTACCCCACGGACACAACCTTTTTTCCCCTTCCCAACACGCCTATTCCCCTTTCCACCAGCAGCAGGCCTTTTTCCACTCATTTTGGTGGTTAACTAATTCACAACTCTGGAGTTGTTTGCACAAAAAAACAATGGATGGGAACCGAGCAGAGCTGAGTGGCCAAACTGTTGTATTAGGCCAAAACTATTGGCTGGGTTAGATGGAGAAAAAAATTATATTTGATTTGCAACCTGATGGAGGTCAGTATAGATGGACTAATAGAACAAGTCCCACACACAGCTAGAAGCCCAAATATTTTTTCAGAGGTAGATGCAGAAAAAAAATATTTTCAGTTTGCAACCTGATGGAGGTCAGTATAGATGGACTAATAGAGAAAATCCCACACACTGCTAGAAGGCCAAATATTTTTTCAGAGCTAGATGCAGACAAAAAAATATTTTGAATTTGCAACCTGATGGAGGTCAGTATAGGTGGACTAATAGAACAAGTCCCACACACTGCTAGAAGGCCAAATATTTTTTCAGAGCTAGATGCAGAAAAAAATTATATTCAGTTTGCAACCTGATGGAGGTCAGTATAGATGGACTAATAGAACAAGTCCCACACACTGCTAGAAGCCCAAATATTTTTTCAGAGGTAGATGCAGAAAAAAATTATATTCAGTTTGCAACCTGATGGAGGTCTGTATAGATGGATTAATAGAACAAGCCCCACACACAGCTAGAAGCCCAATATTTTTTCAGAGGTAGATGCAGAAAAAAAATTATTTTTAATTTGCTACCTGATGGAGGTCAGAATAGATGGACTAATAGAGAAAGTCCCACACACTGCTAGAAGGCCAAATATTTTTTCAGAGCTAGATGCAGAAAAAAATTAAATTCAGTTTGCAACCTGATGGAGGTCAGTATAGATGGACTAATAGAACAAGTCCCACACACAGCTAGAAGCCCAAATATTTTTTCATAGGTAGATGCAGATAAAAATTATTTTTAATTTGCAACCTGATGGAGGTCAGTATAGATGGACTAATAGAGAAAGTCCCACACACTGCTAGAAGGCCAAATATTTTTTCAGAGCTAGATGCAGATAAAAATTATTTTTAATTTGCAACCTGATGGAGGTCAGTATAGATGGACTAATAGAGAAAGTCCCACACACTGCTAGAAGGCCAAATATTTTTTTCAGAGCTAGAGGCAGATAAAAATTATTTTTAATTTGCAACCTGATGGAGGTCAGTATAGATGGACTAATAGAGAAAGTCCCACACACTGCTAGAAGGCCAAATATTTTTTCAGAGCTAGATGCAGATAAAAATTATTTTTAATTTGCAACCTGATGGAGGTCAGTATAGATGGACTAATAGAGAAAGTCCCACACACTGCTAGAAGGCCAACTATTTTTTCAGAGCTAGATGCAGAAAAAAATTATATTCAGTTTGCAACCTGATGGAGGTCTGTATAGATGGATTAATAGAACAAGTCCCACACACAGCTAGAAGCCCAATATTTTTTCAGAGGTAGATGCAGAAAAAAAATATATTCAGTTTGCAACCTGATGGAGGTCTGTATAGATGGATTAATAGAACAAGTCCCACACACAGCTAGAAGCCCAATATTTTTTCAGAGGTAGATGCAGAAAAAAAATTATTTTTAATTTGCAACCTGATGGAGGTCAGTATAGATGGACTAATAGAGAAAGTCCCACACACTGCTAGAAGGCCAAATATTTTTTCAGAGCTAGATGCAGAAAAAAATTATATTCAGTTTGCAACCTGATGGAGGTCAGTATAGATGGACTAATAGAACAAGTCCCACACACAGCTAGAAGCCCAAATATTTTTTCAGAGGTAGATGCAGATAAAAATTATTTTTAATTTGCAACCTGATGGAGGTCAGTATAGATGGACTAATAGAGAAAGTCCCACACACAGCTAGAAGCCCAAATATTTTTTCAGATCTAGATGCAGATAAAAATTATTTTTAATTTGCAACCTGATGGAGGTCAGTATAGATGGACTAATAGAGAAAGTCCCACACACTGCTAGAAGGCCAACTATTTTTTCAGAGCTAGATGCAGAAAAAAATTATATTCAGTTTGCAACCTGATGGAGGTCTGTATAGATGGATTAATAGAACAAGTCCCACACACAGCTAGAAGCCCAGTATTTTTTCAGAGGTAGATGCAGAAAAAAAATATATTCAGTTTGCAACCTGATGGAGGTCTGTATAGATGGATTAATAGAACAAGTCCCACACACAGCTAGAAGCCCAATAATTTTTCAGAGGTAGATGCAGAAAAAAAATATATTCAGTTTGCAACCTGATGGAGGTCAGTATAGATGGACTAATAGAGAAAGTCCCACACACTGCTATAAGGCCAAATATTTTTTCAGAGGTAGATGTGTGTCACCGTACCTGGATGCCACAAGTGTAATTAAAGCTGTGTCTGAGAGCAAGGGGGAGGTTCTCTGGTCAGGGGAACATTAGCATGCAATGCCTCCTGTCTCAGGCCAGAAGGGGGCGCTGGCTGCCCCTATAAAAGATGGTACTGAGAGCAGGGTTAAAGAGAACTGGATTGCCTGTCTCAGCACTGAGACGTGTCCCAGAGTGGAGCAGGGACAGAAAGTTGATTGCACCTAAGAGGAAGTGTGGCAGTAGGAGAGAGCCACAAGCCAGAGACAAGAGGCGAAAAGAGCCTGTCTTGGCAGAGAAAGACTTAGCTTTACCAGACTTTGGTGTCTGAGGCTGGAAGGATTCCACATCCCCCAGCAGAGAACCAGTCCGCAAGGGACTGTACATTCCTTGGCCTAAGAAGCCTGGAGGCCCTGCCACAACCGAAGGGACCAGTAAAGCCGTGCAAGGCTGGGAGCAGAAAGGAACCCACGTCACAGGCCATACAGGCGAGAAAGCACGGAAAGCTCGGAAACGTGGGCTGTTACCCTATCAGGAGGAGATAGCCAGAAGGAGCGCAGAAAGCACGGTAGGCCTACACCCTCACCCTGACCAGGGCCAATTTCCCCGTTGCTCTCAGACATCCAGGTCCCCTCCTAGCTGGGACTGTTTATGGGTCAGTTTACCTGTTTTAGTAAAGACCCTGGACTGCAACCTGTTGTCTGTGTGCTCCTTGCTCCTCCAGCACTATAAGCACTGGGACTCTCACTACCATCACTCCCACCATCCACTATACTGCCCTGGGGCCGCACTCTTCAGTCACACTACCCTAGCTGCACACCTCATCAGCCACAGCGGTCTGCAAGCAGCGGCGGTTCCTAATAACCGCAATCCACGGGTGGCGTAGTCGGACATAATCAATATAACGAACTACCATTGGCCTGACCACCCTGAGCCACGGAACCGGGTTGCCACTACTACTCCCATTGCTCCCTATTGCCCGGATCCGAGTGCCCCACGGCCCAGGGGGCGAGTCAGCTTTGGCGTAGTCGGCAGGATTTCGTGCCCGCAACCACCGGGTACTGCGTGCCTGAAAAAGACTTTTGTAACTTACCTGTGGCAAAGTTTCCCGCCGTCCGGAGTCGTTTCCCGCCATCCGGAGCCGATTCCCGCCATCAGACGCCATCTTGGACCGTTTCCCGCCGTCTTCTGCCGTCTTCCCGCCATCGGACGCCATCTTCAGGACGCCGCGCGGGAAGAAGAGGGGCGTGGACGTCAAAACCGCGCGAGATCCGAAGCTCCGCCCCACGCACCGACGCTGCGCAAGGTCCTGGAAGGGAGAGAGAGCGACGCTGATGTCATCGGAGTGCGACGCCAGGTCCTCGTCCAGAGCAGCAGCGGAGCCGCGGCCTACAGAAGAGGATCGTCGGAAGGTAGGCCACACTTCACTAGGGGGGAGGAAGATGTCGGAAACAGAGGCGCCCACTACCACCAACGCAGCTGCAGCAGCGGTGATGCCCTTTTCCTTGCCCTACATCCCTGGAGCGGCCTGGCTGCCCAAATACTCAGGGGAGCCCCATGCCCTAACTGACTTCAAGGAAAGACTGTATAGTTTGTTCCAAGTTTACCCCCTGACAGAGGAACAGAAGGTCAGCATATTGACAGGGCAGTTAACTGGCGCAGCCCAAAGGGAGGTAAAATCATGGCCCATTGAGGAGAAAGAGACTGTGAAGGGTATTCTGGCCCAGCTGCGGGGTACCTTTGATACACGTACCTGCGCTGAAATTAAAATGAGGTTCTATGGATGTAAACAGCGGGCACAGGACAGCATCAGAGACTATGCCCTAAATCTGCAGGAAGCCTTGAGGGCTATTCAACAAACTGACCCTGGCAGTGTGCAGGAAACCGATAAGCTGCTAACAGAACAATTCATAGAGGGTCTGCTGTCCAGCGCCCACAGGGCCCAGCTGCGCCTCATGTTCTTCCAGAACCCCGACCTGACCTTTGCCCAATTTAAGGACAGGGCCATGAGGGTGCTCCGTGAATCTGCAACCAGTGGCGCTATAAACCCCCGGCGCCCTGCTATCACCTACCACCAGGAGGCGGCGCCCTCCTCTATGGACTCCGTGGAGGCTGATGCACAGGCCCTGAACCAAGCCCCGTCGAAAGGCCTGCACCACCAAGTCCAGGAGCTGACCAGGAGCGTCGCGGCGTTGACCAGGACCGTCCAGGCGTTGCAAATGGACCCGTCAAGACCCATCAAGCTGGCTTCAAGTCCGGAGGATGTCCCGTGGCGTTGACAGAGGAGGATCCCGTCGTTCCGAGGGAGGCCCACAGACCGCTACGCAGAGGATGGACAGCCCATTTGCCGTCGATGCAACCAGCCCGGACACATTTCCAGGTACTGTAATTTAAACGGGTCCAACCTGGGGCAGAAGGCCGACCCCCAGGCATAAGATCACCAGGCCCTTATAATTGGCGTGATAAGTACGTTGGGGGGTGCCCGGTTTTACCCGTGGTGCTGGACGGTATCCCCATGAGCGCCTTGCTGGATACTGGGTCACAAGTAACCACAATCCCTTATGTACTTTTTAAGCGGTATTGGACTGATGCTGATATCACACGGTATCCAGACAGTAACTTGAGCATCATCGCCAGTAATGGCTTACCCATGCCGCAGATGGGGTTCAAGGAGATGACCATTAAAATTGGTAAAGTTGAACTGCCGGCACAGGGAGTGATTATTGTGGACATTGACCGTCATGAAAGTCACCCTAAAATAACTGTGGGTACTAACATAATTGAAAATTGTCTTTCAGAAGTAATTGTAATTCTACAACAGGTGGCGGTGAATGCTAGTTTCAGCCAACAGAGAGTCCTCAACAAGGAGATAAAAGCCCTGATGAGACGGCAGCAGGTAGAACTGTCTGGTGGTGAGATCGGTAGCGTAAGACTCAGTGATCCATTCCCCATTTCCATGCCTCCCAAAAGTGAAATGATGATCTGGTGTCGGACTGCAATCGGGTTGAGAGGTAGAGACTACCAAGCCATGGTAGAACCCGTGTACTCAGACAGCAGGCCCACCATTTTGACAGCCCGGGGGGTGGCTGATGTCCGTCATGGGAGGGTGCCCGTCCGCATCCTCAACATTGGGGAGAGGGAAGTACACTTACCCAGGTACGCTACACTCGCCAAACTGTTTGTCGTCGAACACAAAGCTATCAGGGCCGTGGAACCCTTGCCTCCATCTCCACAGGCGGAGGGTAATGGCTCCCAGAAACAAAAGGAGGACTGGTGCCAGAAACTCCACGTGGGTGCTGACTCCACTCCCCTGCACCAAAAACAAGGAGTCTACCGGGTGGTACGGGAGTACGAGAGAGTCTTTAGTAAGCACCCGCTAGACTTCGGCAGAGTAAAAGGGATAGAACACCACATCCCCACAGGGAACCACCCACCAATAAAAGAGAGGCACAGACCTGTACCCCCTGCACATTATCAGAACGCCAAGGGTATGCTAAGGGAGATGAAAGAAGCTGGGGTCATTAGAGACAGCTGTAGCCCCTGGGCAGCCCCCTTGGTTCTGGTCAAAAAAAAAGACGGCACCATGAGAATGTGCGTCGACTATAGACAAATCAACCGTATCACCCACAAAGACGCATATCCGCTGCCTAGAATAGAAGAGTCTTTAGCCGCACTAAAATCTGCTAACTTCTTTTCTACTTTGGACCTTACTAGCGGGTACTGGCAGGTTCCTGTGGCAGAGGCTGACAAGGAGAAGACCGCCTTCACCACCCCGATGGGACTGAGCGAATTCAACTGTATGCTTTTCGGGCTCTGCAATGCACCAGGGACCTTCCAGCGGCTGATGGAATGCTGTCTAGGGCACCGAAACTTCGAGACGGTCCTCCTTTACCTGGATGACGTGATCGTCTATTCGAAGACCTACGAGGACCATCTCAAGCACCTGGCTGAGGTGTGCGAAGCCCTGGCAGGCTATGGCCTGAAGGTGAAACCATCGAAGTGCCACCTGCTGAAACCAAAGGTCCAGTACCTATTGCACGTGGTAAGCGCGGAAGTAGTGGCCCCCGACCCTGACAAGGTCATGGCAATCAAGAGCTGGCCAAGCCCCTCGAACATCAAAGAGGTGAGACAGTTTCTCGGGTTGGTAGGCTACTACCGAAGGTTCATCCCTGGGTTCACTAAGATGGCAGCTCCTATGCAGGACCTCCTGATCGGACAGTCTAAGTCCAGGAGCCAAAAGCCGCCCTTCAAGTGGTATAAACCGGAAGAGGAGTCCTTCCGCCAGCTAAAGATGGCCCTCACAGGGGACGAGATCCTGGCCTACCCTGATTACGGCCAGCCTTTCATTCTCCACACGGACGCCAGTAATGTGGGACTGGGAGCCGTACTGTCCCAAAACTAACAGGGCAGAGAACGGGTGATCGCATACGCCAGCCGGAAGCTGAGGCCCACCGAGAGGAACCCGGAGAATTACAGCTCCTTCAAGCTAGAACTCTTGGCGGTGGTGTGGGCCGTGACGGAACGCTTCAAGCATTACCTGGCCTCCGCAAAGTTCACCGTGTACACGGACAACAACCCGTTGACACACCTGGACAATGCTAGACTGGGTGCCCTGGAACAGCGGTGGATGGCCCGTCTCTCCAACTATGACTTCGTGATCAAGTACCGGGCAGGCAAAACCAATGCCAACGCGGACGCCCTATCAAGGATGCCTCACTTACCTGAAGGTGACGAAGACCCAGAAGAGCTGGAAGAGGTAGAACTCCCCGCGTTTCACCGGTATGGAGCAGCTCAACACTCTCACCGCGTGAAGGAGGAGGATCTAACAACTGTGATGATGAATCCCCTACCTCACCACAGCTGGGCTGAAACCCAAGATAGTGACCCTGCAGTCCGCCTGGTGAAAGATCTGCTGACCCGGGAAGACGCCTGCCTAGATCCAGATGCCCCAGAGGAAGCCAAGCAGCTATGGAAGGAGAAGAGCAAGCTGTTCCTCTATGAAGGCAAGTTGTGCAGAAGGATTGTCAACCACCGGACGCACGAGCTGACCTGGCAAGTCGTGGTCCCAAGGCGAGATGCAGCTATGGTCCTGGGAGCTTACCATGACAGAGCAGGACACTTCAGTTGGAAGAAACTGGAGTTCCTACTAAGAGGAAGGTTCTTTTGGGTCGGTATGAGAGGAGCTGTAGAAAAGTGGTGCAGAGACTGTGGCCCTTGTCACCTGAGGAGGAAGGACCGCACCAGCCAGAAGACACCCTTGAGGCCCATCGTCACCACGCAGCCTCTTGAGCTGGTAGCTCTGGACCACGTCAAATTGGCTCCAAGCCGGTCTGGATACATCTATGCCCTGACAATCGTGGACCACTATTCCCGTTTTCTAGTGGTGGTCCCGGTAAAGGACTTGACAGCCCAAACAGCGGCCAGAGCCTTCCAGCAATACTTCTGTCGTCCACACGGGTATCCGGAACAGGTCCTGACAGACCAGGGTCCAGCGTTCGAGGCTGAAATCTTCCAGGAGTTCTGCAACCTCTATGGCTGTAAGAAAATACGGACAACGCCTTACCACCCCCAAACCAACGGGATGTGTGAGAAGATGAAAAATATAGTCATTGATCTCCTGAAGACGTTGCCCCTGGAGGAACGCAGCCTGTGGCCAGAAAAATTGCCGGACCTGGTAGACATGTACAACAACATCCCGGTGAACGCTACAAACTGCACCCCGGCTTACCTGATGCGAGCTAGACCAGGTAAGCTGCCCGTAGACCTGGAGATGGGAGTCCTAATACCTGAGGACACCTCCCCGGATGCGGACTGGAATGCCGAAAGGCAACTGCAGTACAAGAAGGTACAGGAGAGTGTGGAGAAGAGCCTGGCCCAGGTGAGAGAGAAGCAAGAAAGACTCTTCAATCAACACACCCCTGCTGGTCCCCTAGAACCTGGTGAGCAAGTCCTAAAGCAAAAAAGAAGGATACATAAGTTGGATGACCAGTGGGAAAGGGAACCCTACACCGTACTGCAGTCTGACCACGACAACCCAAAGGTGTGCGTGATCACCAAGGACGGAGGAGAAACCACTAGTGTCGTCTCCAGAGACCACCTCAAAAGGTGCCCCGAACAACTCCGTAGTGCAGAAGAGGATCAGAGTCACCTTAAACCCGCAGAGGACAAGGAAGAAATGATCAGCACCGTTCTCGGAGAGTTCCCTCAGTCCTGGACTCGCATAAATGATGCCATAGTGGTACCCGTCCTGCATTTCCTGCAACCGGCACAGCAACAACCAACACCAGAGCCGGAAGGTGAAGAGGAGCAAGCGGTTCCAGAGGCAGAAGAGCCTGTTCCAGCAGCCCAGGAGAGTCAACCCTCTGCTGACAGTGAGCCTGCCATGCCTGCGGTAAGCCAAAGAACCCGCAGACAGCTGCCTGCCTTACCTGTACACCCAGCTGGTAGCTGTACCCCTAACGCTAGTGGGGAAAGCCAGGTTAGTCCACCACCAGACAGTGGGTTAAGGAGATCAACCAGGAGCACAAAGGGACAGATACCCGCTCGCTGGAGAATATAGAGTGTACTAAGATTGTTTGCCAAGTTACTTGCTTGTTTGGTAATTCTGTGTTTCAGTTTCTTGCAGCTGCCGTAAGGACTCACAGGTTATGGACTTTTTATAACCGGGACCTGGTATGGACTGCGTTCGGAGCCTAACCCAGGAATGAACTAAGACTGTAAAGGACTTGGGGTAGGACAGACCCCCACCTGGTTAAGGCTCCCGTTGTACTGGTGATATGGACACCCGGTCACAGACCACACTGTGACCTAAAGAACACAATTTGTGCGTCGTCTGTCTATTAATGTTTTATTGTTATGCATATTGTCTTTGTTTATTGTTTAGTCCCGGAGTACTAAATTTCACTAGGGGGGAATGTGTCACCCTACCTGGATGCCACAAGTGTAATTAAAGCTGTGTCTGAGAGCAAGGGGGAGGTTCTCTGGTCAGGGGAAAATTAGCATGCAATGCCTCCTGTCTCAGGCCAGTAGGGGGAGCTGGCTGCCCCTATAAAAGCTGGTACTGAGAGCAGGGTTAAAGAGAACTGGATTGCCTGTCTCAGCACTGAGACGTGTCCCAGAGTGGAGCAGGGACAGAAAGTTGATTGCACCTAAGAGGAAGTGTGGCAGTAGGAGAGAGCCACAAGCCAGAGACAAGAGGCGAAGAGAGCCTGTCTTGGCAGAGAAAGACTTAGCTTTACCAGACTTTGGTGTCTGAGGCTGGAAGGATTCCACATCCCCCAGCAGAGAACCAGTCCGCAAGGGACTGTACATTCCTTGGCCTAAGAAGCCTGGAGGCCCTGCCACAACCGAAGGGACCAGTAAAGCCGTACAAGGCTGGGAGCAGAAAGGAACCCACGTCGCAGGCCATACAGGCGAGAAAGCACGGAAAGCTCGGAAACGTGGGCTGTTACCCTATCAGGAGGAGATAGCCAGAAGGAGCGCAGAAAGCACGGTAGGCCTACACCCTCACCCTGACCAGGGCCAATTTCCCCGTTGCTCTCAGACATCCAGGTCCCCTCCTAGCTGGGACTGTTTATGGGTCAGTTTACCTGTTTTAGTAAAGACCCTGGACTGCAACCTGTTGTCTGTGTGCTTCTTGCTCCTCCAGCACTATAATCACTGGGACTCTCACTACCATCACTCCCACCATCCACTATACTGCCCTGGGGCCGCACTCTTCCCGTGGGGAGTCACACTACCCTAGCTGCACACCTCATCAGCCCCAGCGGTCTGCAAGCAGCGGCGGTTCCTAATAACCGCAATCCATGAGTGGCGTAGTCGGACATAATCAATATAACGAACTACCATTGGCCTGACCACCCTGAGCCATGGAACCGGGTTGCCAATACTACTCCCATCGCTCCCTATTGCCCGGATCCGAGTGCCCCACGGCCCAGGGGGCGAGTCAGATGCAGATAAAAATTATTTTTAATTTGCAACCTGATGGAGGTCAGTGTAGATGGACTAATAGAGAAAGTCCCACACACTGCTAGAAGGCCAAATATTTTTTCAGAGCTAGATGCAGATAAAAATTATTTTTAATTTGCAACCTGATGGAGGTCAGTATAGATGGACTAATAGAGAAAGTCCCACACACTGCTAGAAGGCCAAATATTTTTTCAGAGCTAGATGCAGAAAAAAATTATATTCAGTTTGCAACCTGATGGAGGTCAGTATAGATGGACTAATAGAACAAGTCCCACACACTGCTAGAAGGCCAAATATTTTTTCAGATCTAGATGCAGATAAAAATTATTTTTAATTTGCAACCTGATGGAGGTCAGTATAGATGGACTAATAGAGAAAGTCCCACACACTGCTAGAAGGCCAACTATTTTTTCAGAGCTAGATGCAGAAAAAAATTATATTCAGTTTGCAACCTGATGGAGGTCTGTATAGATGGATTAATAGAACAAGTCCCACACACAGCTAGAAGCCCAATATTTTTTCAGAGGTAGATGCAGAAAAAAAATATATTCAGTTTGCAACCTGATGGAGGTCTGTATAGATGGATTAATAGAACAAGTCCCACACACAGCTAGAAGCCCAATATTTTTTCAGAGGTAGATGCAGAAAAAAAATATATTCAGTTTGCAACCTGATGGAGGTCAGTATAGATGGACTAATAGAGAAAGTCCCACACACTGCTATAAGGCCAAATATTTTTTCAGAGGTAGATGCAGATAAAAATTATTTTTAATTTGCAACCTGATGGAGGTCAGTATAGATGGACTAATAGAGAAAGGCCCACACACTGCTAGAAGGCCAAATATTTTTTCAGAGTTAGATGCAGAAAAAAATTATATTCAGTTTGCAACCTGATGGAGGTCAGTATAGATGGACTAATAGAACAAGTCCCACACACTGCTAGAAGCCCAAATATTTTTTCAGAGCTAGATGCAGAAAAAAATTATATTCAGTTTGCAACCTGATGGAGGTCAGTATAGATGGACTAATAGAATGATGCTATGCCCAAAAGATTTTACTTCACTAGGTGCAGTAAAAAAATTGGTATTCTATACACAGGTGGTATATCTTGCAACACAGATAGGCTACTCCACTGACTAACACACTCTGCAATAGGCCAAAAAGGATTAGCTTTGCTAGATTCAGCCAAATGCTGTGAAAAAAACTTGCACAGCACTGGCACAGACCTGCCTGGCAAAAACTGATAGGAACTGATGTAACCTAGTCCTGAAAAGGACTGCAATTACAATTAGTCTTTACTCCCACAATCTATCTATTTAAGAGCACAGACCTGCCTGATAAAAGTCGTAGGAAATGCTGTAACCTAGTCCTTAAAAGAACTGCAATCACAACTATTCCCTACTCCCAAGCTATCTGTAGATTTGTGCGAAAATTGGCTTGAAATTAACAAGGTATAGCGCACACAGCAACAGCGGTGCCGTCTAACACGCAGCTGCAGCAGTGAGAAAATGGTGGCGATGGGGAAAATGGCTTGGTCTTATAGGGCAAGGACATGTGACATACACTGCCAATGACACATGCCCTTGCTTGTGTGAAAAACAGCAGTTCGCTCCGTGTGTGCGCTGCTGATAGGCTGACAGACTGCACCTCCCCACTGCAAATGCGGGAAAGAGAAAAAAAAATAGAGATCTTCATTATTCCTGCAGAGATCCATCCCCTGCCCCTCCCCCCACCCCGCTGTACACTCAAACTGCGTATTAACATTAATTTTCATCATTACTGAGAAAAAATCCAGTTATGATTTTGGTGCACGAACAGTTATCGAACATAACCTCGAACAGCCGAATTTTTCTCAAATTGTTCGTGTTCGCCGAACGGCTCGAACACCGCCCAAAACAGCTCGAATTTGAGATTGGCGAACAGTTCGAGTAGAACAACGCTCATCTCTACTAATGAGGAAGAGCAGGATGAGAAAGAACAACAGCTGTTTTCTTGCACTACAGATGGTACTACCCACACAACAGTCATACCATTTGTTCAGTGTGGATGGCATGAGGATAGGGAGAACGAGGAGGAGTACCAGGAGGAAGATGAGGAGGAGGAGGAGTAGAGCATGGACAGTCATCCTCTTGGTCAGGACAGGGAAGTCTTGGCTGTTGGCAGTCTGGCACACATGGCTGACTTTATGTTCCGCTGCCTTTCCCTCACTGACCCTCATGTTGTACGCATTTTGGGCAACAGTAATTACTGGCTGGTAACACTTCTAGACCATGCTACAAGGAGAACATTCTATCTCTCCTTTTCGTGGCGGAGAGGTCTAATAAAATGTTGCAGTACCTGAAGGCCCTTGTTGAGGAATTATTAAAAAAAACTCCCATCTGAAAACACTGGCAGCAGAAGTCACAGTTTGTTGGACAACCAAGGAGTACAGGCGAGGGAGAAACAAATATGATGCAGCAGAGGCATGGGAACACTTTCAAAGGTGTGGGACAGTTTTCTCAGACCCTCCCAGTGCCCAGGTCCTGATGCTTCGGGTACTCTGACAAGGAGGGAATAGATTTGATAGATGCTGAAGGAGTACCTTGCCGACCGTACCAAGATTCTCCGTGATTCCTCTGTGCCTTATAATTATTGGGTATCCAAGCTGGAGACGTGGCATGAACTGGCTCTCTACGCCTTGGAGGTCCTGGCATGCCCTGCCGCTAGCGTTTTGTCAGAGCGGGTTTTTAGTGCTGCCAGGCAAATTATAACTGATAGGCGCATCCGCCTGTCAACTGCAAATGCTGACAGGCTGGCTCTTATAAAAATGAACAAGTGCTGGATTGGGCCTGACTTCTCAACAATACCAGATGATAGCAGTGCAACATAAAGTCAAATCCAGTGTTTGTTTTTTTTTTTTTGAGGGGGGTCCATTTCCATGCACTTATATATGGGTATACGCTACCTGATTTATTCTATTTTATGTCACCTTCCTCCTTCTCCGACTCCTCATCCGCCACCACCATATCAACAGGGTGATCATCATGCAACACCCACATAATTTTAATTTTTTAGGATGTTTACGATGCCCGTAGGAAATTATTATTATTTTTTTTTTTAGAGGCCTACCTCTATCATTCTGTATGTTCATGTATACCCCCCAGGGGTAAATGTTTTTCAGCCCATGCACTATATGATACACACTCCTTAATAATGGGAATTTTTTTTTTTTAATGAGGACCTCCTTTACGTCTTTTCAAAGGGGTATTGGAATGCGTCCTAATTTTGTCTGCCCTTGCAGTCATTGCATACATAATAACAATATAGGAGGCCCACTCCTTAATAATGGGAAAAGCAAAGCATAGCCAGCTGATTGACCTCTAACAATAGTGAGGTACGACTGCTGGTCCTCTAACAATAGTAAGGACTGCCTGATGGCCTTGTAAAAATAGGCTTTGTGACTTTCACAGTCCCTTGTTCATAAATGAAACAGGATGTGTCTGATCATGTCTCGCACACCATATGACAGATAAGGTAGTAAAATGTTAAAATGAAATTTACTGGTGAATGTATTTTTCACCATTGAAATCCATGCAAAAGTGCAAAAACGCTGTGTGAACATAGCCCAAGGTGTGAAGGAGCATTTTTTTGGTTATTTATTTTGCCTTATATATGTCATTAACCTGGAAAGAATGTTCCTTAACATTTTTTTCCAGGAAAAGGAGTGCGTAAAAGTGGCGTAATACTCTGACAACATTGTTCACATCAGTGACCTGGGAGTCAGAGATGCTTCCAGGGGGCTTCCCCTATAATGTTCCCATATCATTTAAGCACTATTTCCACCGACTTGGCAAATTTTTAGGCCCCCTCCAAACCTCTGGGGGGGCTGCCGGAAAAATGATTGCATTTTCCATTGACTTACATTGGGCTGGCTGCTCGGGTCCAGTACCCGAGCATTACGATTTGCTTGACATGAGCACCCGAGCATTTTAGTGCTTGCTCATCACTAGTAAGCAGGATTGTGCCATTTTAATTTAAAATGTGCCTTATGATCTTTAGATTATCTTACTATTGACTACTATTTGCATTATCTGAGCTACCTTTTGTACTGACTGTTACCACTATCAGTATATGTATTTTGCTATGTCCACTCATGCTGACCCTCCCCTCACCTTATGTGTGTGGACCCCATTCCACTCTTGCTGAGTATTCATCTCTGATTTTATTATTATATTTGTTATTTGCAATATTTAATGAAGTATATTTTTTATTATTGGTGGATCTGACTCGATGCCCCTTTTTGTAGGATACAGTATATTACAGGAGTTTTCTCCCCCCACCTCCCCCTTTCCCTTTTTTATATTGGTAGGCAATTTTTTTCATCCATGGCCCTACTATTTTCAATTTGGTTGGATCTTTTAGTTCGGATGATATTGATTGAGCCACATGAAAATCAGGGTCTGGAGGTGCAGTTTTGCGTGTCAATTCAATTTATGCTTTTCATAAGTGTACTAACATTTCCCTAGTGCACTTCAACCTACGATTTCTCATATGTGGCACTTCGGATCCCAAAAAAAGTATACATTTTTGTCGAGACATGCATTTATGAAGCTATAACCTAAACTACACTGATTTGAGAAAAAGTTAAAGACCTTAATCGTAAGGGAGTTTTATCAGTTGTCACTAGTGATGAGCGAGCGCTAAAATGCTCGGGTACTCGTTGCTCGGGTCGAGCAAATTGGAGTATTCGGGTACTCGACCCGAGCAACGAGCCCAATGTAAGTCTATGGGAAACTCGAGCATTTTTCAGGCGGCTCCCCCCAGCGGTCTGCAGAGGGCCTAAAAATTGCCTCACAATAAAACATACAAAAACAAAACCAAAATGGATTTTCCTGGGAAATATATTAACCGTTTCCCGACTGCCCACTGTACATAAACGTTTATGAACGGTTGGTGGTCCCGCAGCCCTCAGGACCACCAGGGTCCTGCAAGTTCTGCGGTTGCAGTTCAGAGCGACAGCTCTGACTGGGGACATCATCGGGACCTGATTGGATCAGGTCCCAATGATGCTAACCCTTTGCTATCTTCTATCTGCCGCGATCTATAGAAGATAGTGAGAGCAGAGGGGGTTGTCCACTTACTTCTCCGACGGCCCCCTGATTTCTTCCAGGACCTGCCATTGTTATGGCAGCCGGAGGTCACATGACCGCCTCCGGATCTGCCATATATGGTGTCCTGATAGGCTTAGCCTGCAGCTGAGTCTAGCAGGAGATAATGACAGTTTTACACTGTCAGCAGAGCTCTCATGCAATGCAATACATGTCTATTGCATTGAATGAGAACAGTGATTAGAAAAATTAAAATTAATGTACCATACAGGGACTAAGTAAAAATGTAAAAAAAAAGTCTAAAAAATGTTTTCAAACTGTTAAAAAAAAAATCACAAAATAAATAAAAATAAATAAATAAAATATTAAACCAATAAATCCGTATATTTATGCAAAACCCAAAAAAGTACACATATTTGGTATCGCCGTGTCCGAAACAACCCGATCTATAAAACTGTCACACTAATTAACTCCTTCTGTGCACACCGTAATAAAAATAAAAAAAAAAATGGAGCAAAAAACTATGCTTTTTCATCATATCGCCAAACAAAAAGTGAAAAAAATGCGATCAAAACGCAAAATGGAAATAAAAATGGTACTGCTGAAAACGTCATCTTGTTCCGCAAAAAAAAAAGCCGCCATACAGCTCCATCAGCTGAAAAATAAAAAAGTTATAGCTCTCAGAATAAAGCGATGCAAAAAAAATATTTTTTCTATAAAATTGTTTTATTGTGTAAAAGCGCCAAAACATAAAAAAATATACAGTAAGTGTAGTATCGCTGTAAACATACTGACCTGAAGAATAATGCTGCCTTATCACTTTTACCACATGCAGAACGGCATAAAAAAACATAAAAAAAAAATTCCTGAATTGTTGTTTTTTTTTTATTTTACCTCCCAAAAAACGGAATAGAAAGCGATCAAAAAATGTCACGTACCCAAAAATGGTACCAATAAAAATGTCAACTCGTCCCGCAAAAAACAAGCCATCATATAACTCTGTCGGCCGAAATATGGAAAAATTCTAGCTCTCAAAATATGGCGATGCAAAAACTAGATTTTGCAAAAAAAAGCGTCTTTTAGTGTGTGACAGGTGTCAGTCATAAAAACCTGATATAAATCTGGTATCTCTGTAATCGCACCGACCCGAAGAATAAAGTAATCTCATCACTTATACCGCACGAGGAATGGGGTAAAAAATAAATACAACCAATTCTTCACCTGCTACTGACTGGTTTATTATGTCTCCCAAAGATCGCAGTAAGGCTCTGCTCACACTTATCCTGCGCTTTGCGTTGAGCACTTACACCAGAGTTTCCATGTAAATCTCTGAAATGCGTGGTTCAGATGGAACCCATGATGGAAGATTCCCTGTAATGAGGCTGATATAGGCAACTGTGGATGCCATCTGGCCTGTGATCCCACGGTGTCAGTTTTTTTAGGCGTGCATAAAAGTGCGGTTGGCCACAGTTTTGAAAAAAAGGACCCCGCTAAACAGATGCCAGACGGAGTCTAGAGTAACTCTGCTGCCTCATTACAGTGAATGGATCCCACAGGGGTTTCATCTGAATTACATCACTTGCAAATTTAGAATGAACCCGGTGTAAGTGCTCAACCTAGAGCGCCGGATAAATGTTATGTAAAATGTTCCCAATAAAAGCTTCAACTCAGTCCTCAAAAAAAGCTAGTCCCCACTCAGGTCCATCATCTGTTAAAAATATAAGGGACTTCCAAGTTACTGGTAGCAGAAAGGCTCTGGAAAAGCGAAATGGCCCTTGCCCCCCAAAAGAAATTCAGAAAATTTTGTGCTCCCAAATCCAAATGCATATTCTACAATAATTTGTTCTCCAATTGTCAAATAGCGCTCCGTCCCTCCCAGATCTGGCCGTATGGCTAAGCGGTATGATACAGCCACATATGGGGTATTGCCACTTTTAGAAGAAATTGTGTGACACATTTCGGCACCATGTTTACCCATTGCCCTGTGTGAAAATGTAAAATCTGAGGGTAAAACATTTTTTGTGGTAAAAAAATAATTATGTTTTCTTCACTGCCTAATGGTATAAATTTAAAAATTAAAAGATACTCACTACTTCCCTAGATGAATTCCTTGAGAAGTGTAGTTTACAAAATGGGGTCACTTGTGGAGGTTTCTGCTGTTTCGGCATGTCAGCGACTCTTCAAATGTGACATGGTGTCTGCAACCTATCCCAGCCAACATAGCGCTCCTTTCTCTTCCGAACCCTGCCGTACACCAAAGGAGTGGTTTTCCCCCACATATGGGGTATCGGCGTACTCAGGAGAAATTGCACAACAAATGTCATGGTGCAATTTCTCCTTTTATCCTTATGATAATGCAAAATTAGGGGATGAAAAACATTTTTTGCGGGAAAAATGTGAAAACTTTATTTTTACGGCTCAATATTATAAACTTCTGTGAAGCACCTGGGGGTGCAAGGTGCTCACCACACATCTAGATAAGTTCCCTAAGGGGTCTAGTTTCCAAAATGGTGTCACTTGTTGGGGGTTTCCACTGTTTAGGCACATTAGGGGCTCCCCAAATGCGACATGGCATCCGCTAATTATTCATACAAATTTTACATTCAAAAAGTCAAATGGCGCTCCTTCCCTTCCAAACCCTGCCGTGCTCCCAAACAGTGGTTTTCCTCCACATATGGGGTATCAGCGTGTTCAGGAGAAATTGCACAACAAATGTCATGGTGCAATTTATCCTATTACCCTTATGATAATGCAAAATTAAGGGATGAAAAACATTTTGTGTGAAAAATGTGAAAATTTTATTTTTACAGCTCAATATTATAAACTTCTGTGTAGCACCTTGGGGTTCAAGGTGCTCACCACACATCTAGATAAGTTCCCTAAGGGGTCTAGTTTCCAAAATGGTGTCACTTGTTGGGGTTTCCACTGTTTAGGCACATCAGGAGCTCTCCAAACGCAACATGGCGTTTGCTAATTATTCAAACAAATTTTACATTCAAAAAGTCTAATGGCACTCCTTCCCTTCCGAACCCTGCAGTGCACCCAAACAGTGGTTTTCCCTCACATATGGGGTATCAGCGCGCTCATGAGAAATTGCAATACAAATTGTGTAGTCCATTTTTTCCTGTTACCCTTGTGAAAATAAAAAAATTGGGTCTAAAGTAACATTTTTGTGAAAAAAAGTTAAATGTTCATTGTTTTCTTCCACATTCCAAAAATTCCTGTGAAACACCTGAAGGGTTAATAAACTTCTTGAATGTGGTTTTGAGCACCTTGAGGGGTGCAGTTTTTAGAATGGTGTCACTTTTGGGTATTTTCTGTCATAAAGGCCCCTCAAAGTCACTTCAAATAAGATGTGGTACCTAAAAAAATGTTTTTGTAAATTTTGTTGGAAAAATGAGAAATCGCTGGTCAACTTTTAACCCTTATAGCTTCCTAACAAAAAAAAATTTTGGTTCCAAAATTGTGCTGATATAAAGTAGACATGTGGGAAATGTTATTTATTAACTATATTATGTGACATATCTCTCTGATTTAAGGGCATGAAAATTCAAAGTTTGAAAATTGCAAAATTTTCAAAATTTTTGCAAAATTTCAGATTTTTTCACAAATAAACACAAGTGATATCAAAGAAATTTTACCACTATCATGAAGTACAATATGTCACGAAAAAACATTCTCAGAATCAGGAGGATCCGTTGAAGCATTCCAGAGTAATCACTTCATAAATTGACAGTGGTCAGAATTGAAAAAATTGGCCTGGTCACGAAGGCAAAAACAGGCTCTGGCGCGAAGTGGTTAAGGAACATCCTTTCCAGGGTAATGACTTGTATATAAGGCAACATAAATAACCAAAATCAAAAATACTCCTCCACACCTTAGGCTATGTTCAGACATTGCGTTTTTGATGCGTTTTTTCACTTTTGCATTGCTTCTAACTATGAAAAATGCATTTTAACATTTTACAACCTTATCTGGCCATGTGGTGTGTGACACATCATCAGAC
Source organism: Phyllobates terribilis (assembly GCF_046119375.1). Classification (NCBI taxonomy): domain Eukaryota; kingdom Metazoa; phylum Chordata; class Amphibia; order Anura; family Dendrobatidae; genus Phyllobates; species Phyllobates terribilis. The sequence goes on from NW_027362771.1 coordinate 302,204,432, forward strand.
ACATGCATACAGTGCTGAAAAGACATGGGAACAGCATGGAGAAGACCTCTGGAAGCATTTCTGACTCCCAGGTCACTGCCTAAAAGTGTGCCCATCATAAATGATCCTTGGCGCATGCGAAGATGCCTCCCGCCATGCACCTGTCTTTGCAGACTTTCAACAATCACTGTCCATGTCCTTGTCCCAGTGCAGCATTCAGTTGTCCCTACCCCATTCCTTGGAATGCAAGCGCAGGTATGCAGCCAGCCACCCACCCACCCTCAGGCTGCAATACTATACTGTCAAATTTTTGACAGCTGCTTGCACTTCAAATGTGGCCTTATAGGCTTGTGGAGGCGGAAGCTTTTCATAACCTAATGCCGGCGACGGCTGGGTGTCCATACTTGGTCCCTAGCCGCCACTATTTCTCCTGGTATCGTCTCCGCCTTCCACAAGCACGGGTCCCACAACATTACCCGTGCCCACCCTAGTGCACTTACTGGGTAGGACCACCTAACCACAAACACGTGGACAGGTGAATTTGGCCAGGGATGTGTACGGAGCCAGTCCACAGCTTTTTTTGCTGAAAGTTGTATTTAGCTCGGTGAAAGGACTGGCATAGAGGGAAACCATATCTACCCTGGGTGACATATCTCCCAGGAAGTCTTCTAATGCTGCTTGTTGCAGAAGCAATGGCAGCCCATCCAACATCAACTGGCACTTGTCAGTGGTGCTTTGACACACAAGCATATTTCTTTGCGCATTTAATTTCATGAATACAGAGTTGGACAATGGCCTGATCTGCAAAGCGGTTTAAGAAATAACATACATGAGCATGTCCGATCCACATTAAAAAAGCAGCCATAGAGTGTCCGGGAACCTTCCCCCACACTTTTCTTAGCCAGGGCTGCTTCTCGGCAGGGTTGGACAGGCCCACCAGAGAACCGGAGACTCCTCCAGTGGGCCCTGGCTTCTCCTTCAGGAGAGTTCATATTGCCGAGGTGAGGCCATGATGATGATAGAGGCCACCATCTGCTTAGTTTTCTGTTACTTGGAATGCAAGCGCAAGTATGCAGCCAGCCACCCACCCACAGGCCGCAACACTAAACTGCTAGATTTCTGTGCAGCTGCTTGCACTTGAAATATAGCCTTTTTGGCTCGTGGAGGCGGAAGCTTTTCACCACCTCATGCCAGCGATGGCTGGGTATTCATACTCGATCCCCAGCCGCCATTATTTTTCCCGGTATCGTCTCCGCCTTCCACAAGCAGGGGTCCCACAACATTACCCGTGCCCTCCCCAGTGCACTTAATGGGAAGGACCACCTACCCACAAACACGTGGACAGGTGAATGTGGCCAGGGATGGTACGAAGCCAGTCCACAGCTTTTTTTGATGAGAGTTGTATTTAGCTCGGTGAAAGGACTGGCATAGAGGGAAATCGTATTTACTCTGGGTGTCATTTCTCCGTCACCAGGTTCCGCCCATTGTCACACACGACCATGCCTTGCTGTATGTTCAGGGGTGAGAGCCACAGATCAGGCTGCTGTGTTACAGCTTTCAACAACTCTGCAGCGCTGGGCAGTTTGTCAATTAAGCATTAAGCATGTTATCTTCAGCACAGCCTGTTGCCGCTTGGCCAAGGCAGTGCTGCAGTGGTGTCAGCTTGTGACTGATGTGGTCATTTCGGAGATGGAGGAGGAGGTGCATGAGCTGAACAATGTGATTACATTGTTGTTAAATTGGTGACACTGTTTTTTATACTAAAGAAAGATCCTATTGCTTTGTTTTTTTTACATTCTTTTTTAAGACAAATGCATTCACCGGGAAATGTAATTTTAACATTTTACAACCTTATCTGGCAATGTGGTGTGTGACACATCATCAGACACATCCTGTTTTATTTATGATGGAGGGACTCTGAAAGTCATAAAGCCTATTTTTATAGGGCAATCAGACAGCCCTTACTATTCTTAAAAGGCCAGCAGTCGGCCCTTGCTATTGTTAGAGAGCCATCAGCAGGCTATGCTTTGTTGTTACCATTATTAACAAGTGGGTCTCCTATACTGGTATTGCATATCCAGTGACTGCAAGGGCTGCCAAAAATTTGGACGCAACCCAATACCCCTTTAAAGAGACATAGAGGAGGGTCTCAGTAAAAAAAATGTTCCCATTATAAAGGAGCTGGTCTCCTATAGTGGTAATGCCCATGCTGTGACTGCAAGGGCTGCCAAAATTTGGGAAAAACCCCACTAAGAATTTAAAGACACATAGAGCAGGGCCACAGTAACAAGGTACGACATGTTCCCATTAGAAAGGAGAGGGTCTGCTATACAGTTATAGGTTATGCAGTGAGTCCAACGGCTGACCAATTTTAGGAAAAACCTCACTAAGAATTTAAAGACACATAGAGCAGGGCCACAGTAATGACAAATTCCCATTAGAAAGGAGTCTCCCATAGTGTTGGCTTATGCAGTGAATGCAAGGGCTGCCAAAAATTAGGAGACACTTCAATGCCCCTTGGAAGAGATGTGGAGGAGGGCCTCATAAAAAAAGTTCCCATTAGAAAAGAACGGGCCTCCTATACTGTACTTGTAATGCCCATGCACTAAGTGTACGGGCTGACAAATATTTACCCCTGGGGGTATACATGGACATACTGTATAAAAAATTTTTTTTTACAGGCATCATAAACACCCTTAAAAAAATTAGGTGGGTGTTGCATCACGGACCACGGTCACCCTGGTGATATGGCGGTGGAGGATGAGGAGATGGAGGAAGACAAGGGCAAAAAGCAGGAAGCGTATACCCATGTCTGGGTGTGAAAAGGTGCATGGGAATATACCTCCCAAGAAAAGACACTAGACTTCAGTTTATGTTATGCTGCTATCATTCGGTGGTGTTGAGAAGTCTGGCCCAAACCAGCCCTTGTTCATTTTTAGAAGAGTCAACCTGTCAGCATTTTCAGTTGACAAGGCAGATGCGCTTATCAGTTATAATTCCACCAGCGGCACTAAAAACCTGCGCTGATAAAACGCTAGCGGCAGGGCAGGCCAGGACCTCCAAGGCATAGAGAGCCAGTTCATTCCACGTATCCAGCTTGGATACCCAATAATTATAAGGCACAGCGGAATCACGGAAGACGTTGGTACTAGTGTTGAGCCACCCCTGTAGTGTTCGAGTTCGGTTCGGTTCGTCGATCACCCGTATGTTCGCCGAACTGTTCGTCGAACTGTTCGTCGAACACCTTCGAACACCATTAAAACCAATGTCAGGCAAACAAAAACACATAGAAACACATAGAAAACACATAGAAAACACTTCAAAGGTGTCCAAAAGCTGACAAACTGCTCAGAAGACACAACTAACACATTGAAAAGTGACAAGTACATATAGTCATGCGAAAATAAAAGAGGTGGAGGAGTAAAGGGAGGGGGAGACACAGATATAGGCATGTCATGCCCTTCTAAAACCAAAAAAGTGCGAAGCTGACATGGCCAGTCCGTTCCTGCCCGTGCGACCTCCGTGTCGCCGGGTTTGTGCCAGAGCCGCGGTGGACCCTGACGGCCAGACCCCCTCTCCCAATACTGGTGCCTGTCCGCTGGTGGTTCGAGCGAGCCCCCCAGCGGTGGAGGCAGGTCTAATATTTTTAATTTAAATTGTCTCTCTAATTTGAATGAATACACTTTAAATCCTTTTACAAGGATCTATTGGAGGGCAAGTCTCATGCCAGCAGCTGCGTAATTCCAGCTCCAGTAGCGTCCACTAAAGCTGCTGCAGTTAAAAAGCTTTTATAAGGATCGAGATTGGCGGTCCACCGCAAGGCGTCCCACCGCCTGTCCCAGCCCCTATGCCTTGGGGTGCCTCCCCGATGCTCTTCACTGAGTGTCCCGGGGGCCCGAACCATTTCCTTTGAAAAAATTAAGTGTCCAAACTACAGGTGGTGTAGCTTGCTTAACAGCTGGGATAATCCGCTGACTAGCAGACACTGCTACTAGGCACAAAGTATTTCCTGGGCTAGATCCAGTTAAAAATTTGTAATTCGTTGGATGCTGAGAAAGCAATCCATAGAGTCTCCTGGCACGCCATATATTACTCTCTTAAAAAGCTTGGGGTAGGGGTCTAGGGGACCCTTTTATAGGCAAAATCACGGCCCTGTATCGCAATACGTCACCTAGGCTGAAGATAAAAGGAACATTTTCATCACCTTTCATAATCACCAATGGGACAAGGCAGGGATGTCCTCTGTCCCCTCTCTTATACAGTCATATGGAAAAGTTTGGGCACCCCTATTAATCTTAAGCTTAATGTTTTATAAAAATTGGTGTTTTTGCAGCAGCTATTTCAGTTTGATATATGTAATAACTGTTGGACACAGTAATGTTTCTGCCTTGAAATGAGGTTTATTGTACTAACAGAAAATGTGCAATCTGCATTCAAACAAAATTTGACCGGTGCATAAGTATGGGCACCCTTATCATTTTCTTGTTTTAAATACTCCTGCCTACTTTTTACTGACTTACTAAAGCACTTTTTTTGGTTTTGTAACCTCATTGAGCTTTGAACTTTATACCCAGGTGTATGCAATCATGAGAAAAGCTACTTAAAGTGGCCACTTGCAAGTTGTTCTCCTGTTTGAATCTCCTCTGAAGAGTGGCATCATGGGCTCCTCAAAACAACTGTCAAATTATCTGAAAACAAAGATTATTCAACATAGTTGTTCAGTGGAAGGATACAAAAAGCTGTCTCAGAGATTTAACCTGTCAGTTTCCACTGTGAGGAACATAGTAAGGAAATGGAAGAACATAGGGACAGTTCTTGTTAAGGCCAGAAGTGTCAGGACAAGAAAAACATCAGAAAGGCAGAGAAGAAGAATGGTGAGATCAGTCAAGGACAATCCTCAGACCACCTCCAGAGAGCTGCAGCATCAACTTGCTGCAGATGGTGTCACTGTGCATCGGTCAACTATACAACGCACTTTGCACAAGGAGAAGCTGTATGGGAGAGTGATGCGAAAGAAGCCGTTTCTGCAAGCACGCCACAAACAGAGTCGGCTGAGGTATGCAAAAGCACATTGGAAGAAGCCAATTTCTTTTTGGAAGAAGTTCCTGTGGACTGATGAAACCAAGATTGAGTTGTTTGGTCACACAAAAAGGCGTTATGCATGGTGGCAAAAAAACACAGCATTCCAAGAAAAACACTTGCTACCCACAGTAAAATTTGGTGGAGGTTCCATCATGCTTTGGGGCTGTGTGGTCAATGCCGGCACTGGGAATCTTGTTAAAGTTGAGGGACGCATGGATTCCACTCAGTATCAGCAGATTCTTGGCAATAGTGTTCAAGAATCAGTGATAAAGTTGAAGTTACGCAGTGGATGGATCTTTCAGCAAGACAATGATCCAAAACACCGCTCCAAATCTACTCAGGCATTCATGCAGAGGAACAATTACAATGTTCTGGAATGGCCATCCCAGTCCCCAGACCTGAATATCATTGAACATCTGTGGGATCATGTGAAGAGGGCTGTCCATGCTCGGCGACCATCAAACTTAACTGAACTGGAATTGTTTTGTAAAGAGGAATGGTCAAAAATACCTTCATCCAGGATCCAGGAACTCATTAAAAGCTACAGGAAGCGACTAGAGGCTGTTATTTTTGCAAACGGAGGATCTACTAAATATTAATGTCACTTTTCTGGTGAGGTGCCCATACTTATGCACCTGTCAAATTTTGTTTGAATGCAGATTGCACATTTTCTGTTAGTACAATAAACCTCATTTCAAGGCAGAAACATTACTGTATCCAACAGTTATTACATATATCAAACTGAAATAGCTGTTGCAAAAACACCAATTTTTATAAAACATTAAGCTTAAGATTAATAGGGGTGCCCAAACTTTTTCATATGACTGTACATCCTAGTGACGGAGCACCTGCTCTCATCAATTCGCCATAACCCCAATATTAGGTGGATTGAGGTGGGAGGCACCGAGTACAAGTGCTCTGCATTTGCTGATGATGTCCTAGCATATATCACTCAATCACATATATCCATCCCTGCTGTTATGGCTGAAATAGATCACTTTGTTACATGGTCAAATTTTAAAATCAATGCAGCGAAGTCTGAGGCCCTCAATGTCTCCCTCCCCAAATCCATACAGGATTCCATCCAGTCCAACTTTTCCTTTGCCTGGCCGTCACAGGGTATCAAATACTTAGGAATTTGTATTCATAGAGACCTCTCCCGTCTATGTTATCTTAATTTTGGGCCCTTTATTGAACAACTCCATACAGATCACCGTTTGCAAGTTAGAACTGTTAGATTCACTACGTGAACCACTGGTGTTTTGAGGAAAAGCACATGTACACTGTGTTCCAAATTATTATGCAAAAAGTGTTTAGGAGTGATAAGGTAAGAATTTTTTTGTTTGTCAGTTAAACTCATTGATGGTCATGTGTGTCAGGGCTCTTTATATCACTGTAACAAATTGCAGACACCTGTGCTAATTAGTTTGGCAGGTGTGTCCAATGAAAGGCAAGACTACTTAAGAAGGCTGTCCCACATTATTAAGCAGCCTACATTTTCTGCCAAAATGGGAAAGAAATAGGATGTTTCGGCTGCTGAGAAGCAACAAATTGTGGAGTGTTTAGGTCAAGGCATGACTACAATCAACATTGCCAAGACACTTCATCCTGATCATCCCACAATCAAGAAGTATGTAGCTGATTCACAGTGCACACGTGTGCGTGCTGATAATGGAAAATTGAGGACTCTTTCCTACAGGCAATTACGTCAGGTTAAAAGAGCAGCGTCAAAAAAGCCTTGTCATAGCAGCAGACAAGTTTTTGAAGCTGCTGGTGCCTCCAACATCCCCCGAACAACAAGATGCAGGATCCTTCAGAGGTTTGCAGCTGTACGTAAGCCATCCTGTCGACCTCCTCTATCCACTGTACACAAGCAGAAACGGCTCCAGTGGGCCAAACAATACATGAAGACTGACTTCAAAACTGTTTTGTTCACCGATGAGTGCCGTGCAACGCTCGATGGTCCAGATGGATGGAGTGGAGGATGGCTGGTTGATGGACACCCCATGCAAACACGGCTACGGCGCCAACAAGGAGGAGGTGGAGTAATGTTTTGACCTGAATCATGAGGAGAGAGATTGTCGGCCCCTTTAGGATCCCTGAAGTGGTAAAGATGAACTCCATAATGTATGTGGAGTTTCTCAAACAGCACTTCCTGCCATGGTTCAAGAAGAAGAACAGTGTATTCGGCAGCAAGATCATTTTCATGCACGATAATGCACCGTCTCATGCTGCACATAACACATCTGCATCTCTGGCTGATATGGGCATAAAAGGGGACAAACTTATGGTGTGACCCCCATGCTCCCCTGACCTCAACCCCATTGAGAACCTCTGGAGCATCATCAAAAGGAGTGTCTAAGATGGCGGGAGGCAGCTCACATCTAAGCAACAGCTCTGGGAGGGTATTCTTTCCTCATGCAAAACAGTTGAAGCAGAAACCATGCAAAACCTGACAAATTCAATGGACGAGAGAGAGTTCAGAAGCTCCTTTCGAACAAGGGGTCCTATGTGCAAATGTAACATCACCTAGAATAAAGTTTTGAGTTGAAAACTGTTTGATTTCAGTTTCTAATAACCTGCTAATGCTTATAATTTCAAAAATGACCATTTTTTTGTTCTTTATTAAAATGAAAAGGTTGATTGAAGAGTGTGGGGGATCTAAGAGTGTGGCAACCCAGTGGTCAGGATTATTTTGAATTCTGACAATCTGAGGGTCATGTTGCAGGTAGTGCAGCAAGAAGGCACTCATGTGTCTTGCGCATCTCGGAGCCCCAAAATTATTTTCCGGGCTAGATGCAGATAAAAAATTATTATTAGTTTGAAAGCTGGTGGTGCTTAGTATAGATGGCCTAATAGAATCAGTACTGCAAACTGCTACAAGGCCCAAATTATTTTCCAGCCAAGATACAGTTAAACATGATTAGTAATTTTAAATCTGGTGGAGTTTAGTATAGATGGCCTAATAGAATCAGTACTGCAAACTGCTACAAGGCCCAAACTATTATCCAGCCAAGATACAGATAAACATGATTAGTAATTTTAAATCTGGTGGAGTTTAGTATAGATGGCCTAATAGAATCAGTACTGCAAACTGCTACAAGGCCCAAATTATTTTCCAGCCAAGATACAGATAAAGATGATTAGTAATTTTAAATCTGGTGGAGTTTAGTATAGATGGCCTAATAGAATCAGTACTGCAAACTGCTACAAGGCCCAAATTATTTTCCAGCCAAGAAACAGATAAACATGATAAAGTAATTTGAAAGCTTAAAACGGTTGGTGAGGTGATTTTAACAAATCATCAAGCTTTTACTCTTCCCAGGATGACACAGGGGTAGAAAAGTCATTTCGGATCCATGATTTGTTCATCTTTATGAACGTGAGTCTGTCTACATTATCAGTGGAGAGCCGCGTGCGCTTATCTGTCAGCACACCATCAGCAGTGCTGAACACACTTTCAGACAGAACGCTGGCTGCGGGGCATGACAAGATCTCCAAGGCGTAAGTGGCGAGCTCTGGCCATTTATCCAGATTGGAAGCCCAAAAAGAGCAAGGGTCCAGTGACACAGTCATGGCTTCAATATTTACTTGGAGTTACTCCTGTACTATCGTCTCTAGGCGTTGACTATGTGTCAGACTTCTTGTGTCCTGTGGCCTTGCAACGGATGGGCTAAAAAAGAGGTGAAATGATTCCGCAAAATTGATGTTACCAGCAGATACTGTGTTTCTGTTACGCTTTGAGTGCAGAACACTCGACGTTCCCACGGTTGGCAAGTTGGAACTGTGAGATTCACTGCGTGCACCACTGGTGCCAATTCGAGGGTCATGTTGAAGGTAGTGCAGCAAGAAGGCACTCATGTGTGTTGCGCATCCAGGAGCACCAAGTCCCTGTTGTGTTGGTGGCGAGGTAACAATCATGCTTCCTTCCTCTGTCCTCTCCCCCCAACCTCGCACAACAGAAATGTGATCAAGGTCTCACTCATCTGATGAGTCTTCCATCAGTTCGTCTTCCACTTCTTCCTGGGCTCCTGCACCTTCCTCACTAGTTTGGCTGCTACCATGCGCCCTGGTAAAATCATCTCCCGCACCCTCACATGCCTGCCGCCTTGGTGCTGCCGACCGTCTGGACCTTGCAGATGTTAGCCCTTCCGCATACAACTCCTCTTCCTCTACTATCTCCACCTCCTCTTGTGCCACCACCTGACTCCGAATTCTGTTTAACATTTGCTCCAGCATGAAATCACCAGAATAGTCATGCTGATAATGGCATCGTCAGCACTAAACATCTTCGTTGCCATTTCAAAACTGTGCAGAAGGGTGCATAGGTCCCTGATCTGAGACCACTCCTCCAGCGTGATTTTCCCCACCTCTGGATCTCGTTGGCCCAGGCTATACGTCAGAACGTATTGCACCAGGGCTTGTCGGTGCTGCCACAGTCGCTGCAACATGTGCAGAGTTGAATTCCACCGGGTAGGCACATCGCATTTTAGCCGGTGAAGTGGCAGGCCCAACGACTTCTGTAGGGATGTAAGTCGCTGAGCTGCGGGATGCGAACTGCGGAAGTGAGCACACAGCGACCGTGCCCTCTGCAGAAGGACATCTAGTCCGGGATAGTGGGCTAAAAATTGCTGAACAACCAGGTTCAACACGTGAGCCATACAAGGCACGTGTGTGACATTGCCCCGGCGAAGGGCCGCACCCAGGTTTGCAGAATTGCTGCACACGGCCTTCCCTGGTTTCAGGTCCAGTGGAGACAACCATTCATGAAACTGGTTCTCCAGAGCTTACCACAACTCCTCAGCTGTGTGACTCACAATTCCCAGACATTTCAAAGTAAAAACCGCCTGATCACGTTGAGCCCTGCTGCCAGCATAGTAAGGAGGTGTGCAGGATCCCTTCTGCGCAGTTAGAAAGCTTGTGGCATGACCAGACAGGCTTTGGGTGCAGGTGGAGGACCGAGAGGAGGTTGAGGAGGCAGAAGCAGTGGAGGAACTTCGAGATAAAGAGGATTGAAGCACAACTCGTGGGGACGGCAAGACTTGGACAGCAGCCCCTTGTCCTGCTGTCACCATAGTTACCAAGTGCCCAGTCAGCGACATGTAACGCCCCTGTCCATGCCTACTCGTCCAAGTGTCTGTGGTGAAATACACCCTGTCACACACAGAGTTTCTCAAAGAAGCGTTGATGTTGTGTGCGACATGCTGGTGGAGCGCAGGCACACCTTTCTTTGAGAAGTAGTGCCAACTGGGCATCTGGTACTGGGGCACTGCGACAGACATAAGGTCTCGAAAATCCTCTGTGTCCACCAGGCGGAAAGGCAGCATTTCTGTAGCCAAGAGCTTGCAGATGGTGAAATTCAACCTCTTAGCTTTCTCATGGCTAGGAGGAAATAGTCTTTTACTTGTCCACATCTGAGGGACCGAGGGCTGGCTGTTGTGCTTAGACGGGGTTGAGAAGGGTGTCCCCGGCAAACTGCTGGTCTGTGAGGAAGATGCAGGCGGACATGTTAGGTTGCCTTGATCCAAAGGTGGTGCTATCGATGTCGGACAGCGCTGAACACCAGCTGGTGTTTCCACCTCCAAAGAAAATGATGACCTGCCAATCACGCTGGCTGTTGTGGGTAAAGAGGTGGCAGGTCTGCGTCCCAAAACAGGTGTGACTGCTATCCTCCCCGTCACAGAGAATGAAGAGGCCGCGGATGCACAAGATGTGGCAGACGGTGGTTGGCACGGCCAGCTAGGCCGCATTGTAGCACAGTGAGCTTCCCACTGCAACTAATGCTTCATATCCATGTGCCGGTTCATGCATGAAGTACTCAAACTATGTATTTTTTGGCCTCTACTTAGCTTTTGCTGACAAATGTTACAGATAACACGAGTTGGGTCATCCTTATTGATCTGAAAAAATGCCCAGGCTATGCAAGGCTTAGCACCCATGCGACCTGAAGAGCCACCACGACTTGTGGTCAGAGGCAGCATTGTGTTTGAGGATGCAGTTGTTGACGTGCTTCCAGTACTACGTCTCTGTCCAGGAAGGCGCAACCTGACCTCGTCGTCACTGGCATCCTCCTCCACCTCCTCTGCTGACCTCATCGACTGGCTGACTGTGGGTTGACAGTAAGTGGGATCTCCAACCTCGTCATCATCACCCTGTGTGCTTTCACACCCGTCGTCCTCAGAGCCAACCTCTTCCTGCCCTGACAAAAAACTCAAGTTGTCGCTCCAATCAGGTATTTGAGTCTCATCATCGTCTTCCTCATTGTCTCCACCAACAGGAGTTGGATCCGACTCATAAATATTCTGGGCATCAGTGCAGATCATTTCCTCGTCTGGATTCACAGAAGCTCTGGAGCCGACCTCTGATTCCCAGGCTATAGTATGAGTAAACAGCTCTGCAGACTCAACCATCTGTTCTACCCCATACTAAGACGGGCAGCTGGAGACATGGGTGCTGTGAGGAAGCAAGTGCGATTGGGGTGACACCTCTGAGGACTGGAGTATTTGTGATGTTGAAGTTGAGGTGGAGGAGAGCCCACTTAAAGGAGCACTTGATATCCGTTGAAGCACCAGCTGTTTTTGTGCCTCTTCTGGAATTTGCAGCGATTGGCGTGGCCGTAAGAAAGGGATCTTATCACATTGTCTGCTAAAAGAAGTAGACATCTTAGTTTGGCTGGAAGATGGTCTTTCTTCTGCAGATGTTACTGTTGCTTTAACACCTACCCCACGGACGCAACCTTTTTTTCCCTTCCCAACACGCCTATTCCCCTTTCCACCAGCAGCAGGCCTTTTTCCACTCATTTTGGTGGTTAAATAATTGACAACTCTGGAGTTGTTTGCACAAAAAACGATGGATGGGAACCGAGCAGAGCTGAGTGACCAAACTGTGGTATTAGCCTAAAAGTATTGGCTGGGTTAGATGCAGATAAAAATTATTTTGAATTTGCAACCTGGTGGAGGTTAGTATAGATGGACTAATAGAACAAGTCCCACACACTGCTACAAGCCGAAGCCGAAATATTTTTTCAGAGCTAGATGCAGATAAAAATTATTTTGAATTTGCAACCTGGTGGAGATTAGTATAGATGGACTAATAGAACAAGTCCCACACACTGCTACAAGCCGAAGCCCAAATATTTTTTCAGAGCTAGATGCAGATAAAAATTATTTTGAATTTGCAACCTGGTGGAGGTTAGTATAGATGGACTAACAGAACAAGTCCCACACACTGCTACAAGCCCAAGCCCAAATATTTTTTCAGAGCTAGACGCAGATAAAAATTATTTTGAATTTGCAACCTAGTGGAGGTTAGTATAGATGGACTAATAGAATGATGCTATGCCCAAAAGGTTTTACTTGGCTAGGTGCAGTAAAAAAATTGTATTCTATACACAGGTGGTGTAGTTTGCAACACAGATAGGCTACTCCACTGACTAACACACACTGCTAGAGGACAAAAAGGATTTTCTTAGCTAGATTTAGCCAAATGCTGTGAAAAAAACTTGCACAGCACTGGCACAGACCTGCCTGGCAAAAAGTGATAGGAACTGATGCAAGCTAGCCCTCAAAAGGACTGCAATTACAATTAGTCTTTACTCCCAACCTATCTATTTAAGAGCACAGACCTGCCTGATAAAAGTGATAGTAATTGATGTAACCTAGCCCTCAAAAGGACTGCAATTACAATTAGTCTTTACTCCCAACCTATCTATTTAAGAGCACGGACCTGCCTGATAAAAGTGATAGGAAATGATGTAACCTTGTCCTCAAAAGGACTGCAATCACAACTCTTCCCTACTCCCAAGCTATCTGTAGATTTGTGCAAAAGTTGGCTTGAAATTAACACTGAAAATATAGCGCACACAGCAACAGCAGTGCCGTCTAACATGCAGCTGCAGCAGTGAGAAAATAGTGGCGACAGGGAAAATGGCTGGGTCTTATAGGGCAAGGACATGTGACATACACTGCCAATGGCACATGCCCTTGCTTGTGTGAAAAAAAGCACTTCGCTCTGTGTGTGCGCTGCTGATAGGCTGACAGATTGCACCTCCCCACTGTAAATGCGGGAAAGAGAAAAATTTTATGCAGAGATCCATCCCCTGCCCCTCCCCCCGCCCCGCTGTACACTCAAACTGCGTATTAACATTAATTTTCAGCATTACTAAGAAAAAATCCAGTTATGATTTTGGTGCACGAACAGTTATCGAACATAACCTCGAACAGCCGAATTTTTTTCAAATTGTTCGTGTTCGCCGAACGGCTCGAACACCGCCCAAAACAGCTCGAATTTGAGATTGGCGAACAGTTCGAGTCGAACACCGCTCATCTCTAGTTGGTACGGTCGGCAAGGTACTCCTCCCTCAGCATCTTCCAAAACTTTGCACTCTCCCAGAACTTTGACAGTGTTCCCCTTCCTCTGCAGGAATGAAGTTGTGCCTCTCTCGCCTGTACTCCTTGGTTGTCCAACGAAGTGTGCCCTCTGCCGCCTGTGTTTTCAGATGGGAATTTTTTAATAGTTCCGCAACAAGGGCCTTCTGGTAGAGCCCCATTTTTGTAGACCTGTCCGCCTCTGGAATAAGAGATATAAAGTTCTCCTTGTAGCGTGGGTCTAGAAGTGTCACCAACCAGTAATGACTGTCACCCAAAATTTTGAGAACGCGAGGGTCATGGGAAAGGCAGCGTAACATAAACTCGGCAATGTGTGCCAGACTACTAACAGGCAAGATTTCCGTGTCCTCACCAAGAGGATGACTGACCATGCTCTCCTCCTCCTCCTCTCTCTCCTCTGGCCATCCACGCTGAACAGACGGTATGACAGCGGTGCAGGTAGTACCGTCAATAGTGTATGAAACTAGCTCCTGTCGTTCCTCCTCCTCCTCCTCTTTCTCATTGTCACCCAATCCATGTTGGGATGAGATGAGGCTTCCCTGTGTGTAATCACCCTGTATGGTTCTTTGCTCAATCTCATCGTGCTCCACCTGCAATGCATCCTCTTTTATTGTGCGCAGAGAGCTTTTCAGAAGACAGAGAAGCGGGATTGTGACGCTAATTATGGCGCCATCCACCATCTTGGTGGAGTCTTCAAAGTTTTGGAGTATGGTTCATATGTCTGACATCCATGTCCACTCCTGAGGTATTATGTGTGGAGTCTGAACTAAATACCGACAGCCTTGTTGTTGCTGGTACTCAACAACTGCCCTCTTCTGCTCACAAATCCTTCCCAACATCTGCAGTGTAGAGTTCCAACGCGTGGGGACATCACACATCAGTCTGTGAGCCGGAAGCTGCAAATGCTGCTGAAACACGGCAAGGGCGGCGGAAGCTGTAGCTGACTCTCTAAAATGGGCACACAGGCGGCATACTTTAACAAGCAGATCCGGCAGCTCCGGGTAGGATTTGAGAAACCGCTGAACCACGAGGTTAAGCACATGGGCCAGGCATGGTACGTGTGTGAGCTTGCCTCGCCTTGCCTCAGACCCACCACCCGGTTCCGGCCATTGTCACACCATGCCTGGCTTTAGGTTCGGCGGTGTGAGCTACAGATCTGCCTGCTCTTTCAGAGATATCCACAACTCTTCATCATTGTGCCGTTTGTCACCTAAGCATATTAGCTTCAGCACAGCCTGTTGCCATTTGGCCGAGGCAGTGTTTCCAGCTAGCGACTGATGTGGTCATTTCGGAGATGGAGGCTGAAGAGGAGGAGGAGGCTGAGGAGGATGAGGAGCAGGAGATGTAGACCATGGGGGCAACCCTAATTGACCTAGGGCCCGCAATCCTTGGCGTCAGGAGGACGTGTTCCGTCCCAAGGTCCGACTGGGTCCCATCTTCCACTATGTTAACCCAGTGTGCCGTCAGAGAGATGTACCATCCCTGCCCACAAGCACTTGTCCACATGTCCGTGGTTAGGTGGACTTTCCCGGTAACTGCGTTGTTGAGGGCACGGCTAATGTTTTGGGACACGTGCTTGTGTAATGTGGGGACGGCACATTGGGAGAAATAGTGGCGGCTGGGGACTGAGTCTCAAGGGACGGCCATCAGGTTGTGGAATGCTTCCGTCTTGACGAGCCTAAAAGGCAACATTTTGAGCGCAAGCAATCGTGAAATGTGAGAATTTAGTAGTGTGGCCTGTGGGGCGTTGGCTGCATATTTGCACTTGCGTTCCAAGAACTGGGGTATGGACAATTGAACACTGCGCTTGGACAAGGACATGGATGTGCTTCCTGATGCTGCTACTTGAGAGTGCGCAATGACATGTGCAGGGCAGGAGGCATCTTCGCATGCACCATGGACAGGGGATTGGCTTGCATGCACAGCAGCGGAAGAAGCAATGGTGCCACCTGCAGGCACTGTTCCTGGATCCTGGGGTTCGGCCCACAAAGTCAGGTGCTTTGCAGCCATGTGCCTGATCATGCTTGTGGTGGTCAGGCTGGTCGTTTTGCCACCCCTGCTGATGCTTGCCTGGACGGTGGTGAAAATGACCTTTTTGGGGTTATGGGCAGAGTCTTTAAAAAACAACCAGACTCGGGAAGACCTAAGAGTTGTACTGGCAACTTCCTTCGTGTTGGTGTTACGGGGAACGGTTACCTGCCTTCTGTCTGTGGCCACCACACTGCTTTTTCCTGTCTGTTGGGGTGCTATGCTTCCCTCCCCTGTGTGCTGCTGTCCTCACTCTGTATGTCTTCCTGCCAGGTTGGGTCAGTTACTATATCATCCACCACCTTGTCTTCCACTTCCGCACCCTGTCCTCCTCCTGACTTTCTGGCAATTGTGTCTCATCATCGTCCACCTCTTGTGACACTTTCCCACCGTCGCCTTCGTGTGACCGTGGCTGCTCAAATATTTCGGCATTGCTACACGCTATCTCCTCTTGCCCTGCTTCAAGTGGACTGAGCGAGAGGCCTGAATTTATAAATGGAAAAGTGAACAGCTCTTCAGAGTGTCCAAGTGTGGGATCAGTTGTCTCTGGGCACTCGGCATGGTGGGAGGAAGGAGGATCAGGGTGAGGAATATGCAGTCCAGACTCACGGCTACTGAGACTTGACCATGTGTAAGACAGGGTGGTGGTGGTGGTGGTGGCTAAGTGACTGGAAGCATTATCCGCTATCCAACCAACAACCTTTTGACACTGCTCTGGGTTTAATAGTGGTGTGCTGTGGTCCCCTAGGAATTGAGTCAGGAAGGTCGGGCGGGAAGATGTGGATGTTTCTTGTGGCACAATTTCAGCTTGCCCACGGCCTTGTCCTCGGCCTCTGCATGCACCATCACCATCACGTCCAGTTTCCCGTCCCTTGCCAGGTGCCTTGCCCATTTTAAATGGAGGACAGTATCTTACACGCTCACTACAAATGACTGAGTTTGAAGCGAACTTATATGTGATCTGTGTGATGGAGAAAACAGAGTTTTAAATACCTGGCCTGTAGGTAGCTAGTTTGAACAGCAAACTGGTATGAATTGCTTCGCTGACACACTGAAAGAAATTTTTAATGGAGGCCAGAAATGGCAGTATTTTCTGACAACGTATATGTGATCCGTGTGACGGAGAAAAGAGAGTTTTAAATAGCTGGATTTCTAGCGCTCTAATATGGAAAGGACCTGGCTGTTAGAGATGAGCGTTGTTCTACTCGAACTGTTCGCCAATCTCAAATTCGAGCTGTTTTGGGCGGTGTTCGAGCCATTCGGCGAACACGAACAATTTGAGAAAAATTCGGCTGTTCGAGGTTATGTTCGATAACTGTTCGTGCACCAAAATCATAACTGGATTTTTTCTCAGTAATGATGAAAATTAATGTTAATACGCAGTTTGAGTGTACAGCGGGGTGGGGGGAGGGGCAGGGGATGGATCTCTGCAGGAACAATGAAGATCTCCATTTTTTTTTCTCTTTCCCGCATTTACAGTGGGGAGGTGCAATCTGTCAGCCTATCAGCAGTGCACACACGGAGCGAAGTGCTTTTTTTCACACAAGCAAGGGCATGTGTCATTGGTAGTGTATGTCACATGTCCTTGCCCTATAAGACCAAGCCATTTTCCCCGTCGCCACCATTTTCTCACTGCTGCAGCTGCGTGTTAAACGGCACCGCTGTTGCTGTGTGCGCTATACCTTGTTAATTTCAAGCCAATTTTCGCACAAATCTACAGATAGCTTGGGAGTAGGGAATAGTTGTGATTGCAGTCCTTTTAAGGACTAGGTTACAGCATTTCCTACGACTTTTATCAGGCAGGTCTGTGCTCTTAAATAGATAGATTGTGGGAGTAAAGACTAGTTGTATTTGGAGTCCTTTTCAGGACTAGGTTACATCAGTTCCTATCAGTTTTTGCCAGGCAGGTCTGTGCCAGTGCTGTGCAAGTTTTTTTTCAGAGCATTTGGCTGAATCTAGCAAAGCTAATCCTTTTTGGCCTATTGCAGAGTGTGTTAGTCAGTGGAGTAGCCTATCTGTGTTGCAAGATATACCAGCTGTGTATAGAATACCAATTTTTTTACTGCACCTAGTGAAGTAAAATCTTTTGGGCATAGCATCATTCTATTAGTCCATCTATACTGACCTCCATCAGGTTGCAAATTGAATATAATTTTTTTCTGCATCTAGCTCTGAAAAAATATTGGGCTTCTAGCTGTGTGTGGGACTTGTTGTATTAGTCCATCTATACTGACCTCCATCAGGTTGCAAACTGAATATATTTTTTTCTGCATCTACCTCTGAAAAAATATTGGGCTTCTAGCTGTGTGTGGGACTTGTTCTATTAATCCATCTATACAGACCTCCATCAGGTTGCAAACTGAATATATTTTTTTCTGCATCTACCTCTGAAAAAATTTTGGGCTTCTAGCTGTGTGTGGGACTTGTTGTATTAGTCCATCTATACTGACCTACATCAGGTTGCAAACTGAATATATTTTTTTCTGCATCTACCTCTGAAAAAATATTGGGCTTCTAGCTGTGTGTGGGACTTGTTCTATTAATCCATCTATACAGACCTCCATCAGGTTGCAAACTGAATATATTTTTTTCTGCATCTACCTCTGAAAAAATATTGGGCTTCTAGCTGTGTGTGGGACTTGTTGTATTAGTCCATCTATACTGACCTCCATCAGGTTGCAAACTGAATATATTTTTTTCTGCATCTACCTCTGAAAAAATATTGGGCTTCTAGCTGTGTGTGGGACTTGTTCTATTAATCCATCTATACAGACCTCCATCAGGTTGCAAACTGAATATATTTTTTTCTGCATCTACCTCTGAAAAAATATTGGGCTTCTAGCTGTGTGTGGGACTTGTTGTATTAGTCCATCTATACTGACCTCCATCAGGTTGCAAACTGAATATAATTGTTTTCTGCATCTAGCTCTGAAAAAATATTTGGCCTTCTAGCAGTGTGTGGGACTTTCTCTATTAGTCCATCTATACTGACCTCCATCAGGTTGCAAATTAAAAATATTTTTTATCTGCATCTACAGTAGCTCTGAAAAAATATTTGAGCTTCTAGCTGTGTGTGGGACTTGTTCTATTAGTCCATCTATACTGACCTCCATCAGGTTGCAAATTGAATATAATTTTTATCTGCATCTAGCTCTGAAAAAATATTTGGCCTTCTAGCAGTGAGTGGGACTTTCTCTATTAGTCCATCTATACTGACCTCCATCAGGTTGCAAATTGAATATAATTTTTATCTGCATCTAGCTCTGAAAAAATATTTGGCCTTCTAGCAGTGTGTGGGACTTTCTCTATTAGTCCATCTATACTGACCTCCATCAGGTTGCAAATTAAAAATAATTTTTATCTGCATCTACCTCTGAAAAAATATTTGGGCTTCTAGCTGTGTGTGGGACTTGTTCTATTACTCCATCTATAATGACCTCCATCAGGTTGCAAACTGAATATATTTTTTTCTGCATCTACCTCTGAAAAAATATTGGGCTTCTAGCTGTGTGTGGGACTTGTTGTATTAGTCCATCTATACTGACCTCCATCAGGTTGCAAATTAAAAATAATTTTTATCTGCAACTACAGTACCTCTGAAAAAATATTTGGGCTTCTAGCTGTGTGTGGGACTTGTTCTATTAGTCCATCTATACTGACCTCCATCAGGTTGCAAATTGAATATAATTTTTATCTGCATCTAGCTCTGAAAAAATATTTGGCCTTCTAGCAGTGTGTGGGACTTTCTCTATTAGTCCATCTATACTGACCTCCATCAGGTTGCAAATTAAAAATAATTTTTATCTGCATCTAGCTCTGAAAAAATATTTGGCCTTCTAGCAGTGTGTGGGACTTTCTCTATTAATCCATCTATACTGACCTCCATCAGGTTGCAAATTAAAAATAATTTTTATCTGCATCTACCTCTGAAAAAATATTTGGGCTTCTAGCTGTGTGTGGGACTTGTTCTATTAATCCATATATACAGACCTCCATCAGGTTGCAAACTGAATATAATTTTTTTCTGCATCTAGCTCTGAAAAAATATTTGGCCTTCTAGCAGTGTGTGGGATTTGTTCTATTAGTCCACCTATACTGACCTCCATCAGGTTGCAAATTCAAAATAATTTTTTTGTCTGCATCTAGCTCTGAAAAAATATTTGGCCTTCTAGCAGTGTGTGGGACTTTATTAGTCCATCTATACTGACCTCCATCAGGTTGCAAACTGAATATATTTTTTTTCTGCATCTACCTCTGAAAAAATATTGGGCTTGTAGCTGTGTGTGGAACTTGTTCTATTAATCCATCTATACAGACCTCCATCAGGTTGCAAACTGAATAAAATTTTTTTCAGCATCTACTTCTGAAAAAATATTTGGGCTTCTAGCTGTGTGTGGGACTTGTTCTACTAGTCCATCTATACTGACCTCCATCAGGTTGCAAATTGAATATAATTTTTTTCTGCATCTAACCCAGCCAATAGTTTTGGCCTAATACCACAGTTTGGCCACTCAGCTCTGCTCGGTTCCCATCCATTGTTTTTTTGTGCAAACAACTCCAGAGTTGTGAATTAGTTAACCACCAAAATGAGTGGAAAAAGGCCTGCTGCTGGTGGAAAGGGGAATAGGCGTGTTGGGAAGGGGAAAAAAGGTTGTGTCCGTGGGGTAGGTGTTAAAGCAACAGTAACATCTGCAGAAGAAAGACCAACTTCCAGCCAAACTAAAATGTCTACTTCTTTTAGCGGACAATGTGATAAGATCCCTTTCTTACGGCCACGCCAATCGCTACAAATTCCAGATGAGGCACAAAAACAGCAGGTGCTTCAACGGATATCAAGTGCTCCTTTAAGTGGGCTCTCCTCCACATCAACTTCAACATCACAAATACTCCAGTCCTCAAAGGTGTCACCCCAATCGCACTTGCTTCCTCACAGCTCCCAAATCTCCAGCTGCCCGTCTGAGTATGAGGTAGAACAGATGGTTGAGTCTGCAGAGCTGTTTACTCATACTATAGCCTGGGAATCAGAGGTCGACTCCAGCTCTTCTGTGAATCCAGACGAGGAAATGATCTGCACTGATGCCCAGAATCTTTATGAGTCGGATCCAGGACCAGACGCAGAAGGTTCTGACCATAATGTAGACCCTCATTCCCAAACTGTAACTCCTGTTGGTGGAGACAATGAGAAAGACGATGTTAAGACTCAAATACCTGATTGGAGCGACAACTTTAGTTTTTTGTCAGGGCAGGAACAGGTTGGCTCTGAGGACGACGGGTGTGATAACGCACAGGGTGATGATGATGAGGTTGGAGATCCCACTTACTGTCAACCCACAGTCAGCCAAGAGATGAGGTCAGCAGAGGAGGTGGAGGAAGATGCTAGTGACGACGAGGTCAGGTTGCGCCTTCCTGGACAGAGACGTAGTACTGGAAGCACGTCAACAACTGCATCCTCAAACACAACTCTGCCTCTCACCACAAGTCGTGGTGGCTCTTCAGGTCACATGGGTGCTAAGCCTTGCATAGCCTGGGCATTTTTTCAGATCGATAAAGATGACCCAACTCGTGTTATCTGTAACTTTTGTCAGCAAAAGCTAAGTAGAGGCCAAAAAATACATAGTTTGAGTACTTCATGCATGAACCGGCACATGGACATGAAGCATAAGTTGCAGTGGGAAGCTCAGTGTGCTACAATGCGGCCTAGCCGGCCGGGCCAACCACCGTCTGCCATATCTTGTGCATCCGCGGCCTCTTCATCCTCTGTGACTGGGGGGACAGCAGTCACACCTGTTTTGGGGCACAGACCTGCCACCTCTTTACCCGCAACAGCCAGCGTGATTGGCAGGTCATCATTTTCTTTGGAGGTTGTAACACCAGCTGGTGTTGAGCGCTGTCCGACATCGATAGCACCACCTTTGGATCAAGGCAACCTAACATGTCCGCCTGCATCTTCCTCACAGACCGGCAGTTTGCCGGGGACACCCTTATCAACCCCGTGTAAGCACAATAGCCAGCCCTCGGTTCCTCAGATGTGGACAAGTAAAAGACCATTTCCTCCTAGCCATGAGAAAGCTAAGAGGTTGAATTTCACCATCTGCAAGCTCTTGGCTACAGAAATGCTGCCTTTCCGCCTGGTGGACACAGAGGATTTTCGAGACCTTATGTCCGTCGCAGTGCCCCAGTACCAGATGCCCAATCGGCACTACTTTTCAAAGAAAGGTGTGCCTGCGCTCCACCAGCATGTCGCACACAACATCACCGCTTCTTTGAGAAACTCTGTGTGTGACAGGGTGCATTTCACCACAGACACTTGGACGAGTAGGCATGGACAGGGGCGTTACATGTCGCTGACTGGGCACTGGGTAACTATGGTGACAGCAGGACAAGGGGCTGCTGTTCAAGTCTTGCCGTCCCCACGAGTTGTGCGTCAATCCTCTTTATGTCAAAGTTCCTCCACTGCTTCTGCCTCCTCAACCTCCTCTCGGTCTTCCACCTGCACCCAAAGCCTGTCTGGTCATGCCACAAGCTTTCTAACTGCGCAGAAGGGATCCTGCACACCTCCTTACTATGCTGGCAGTAGGGCTCAACGTCATTAGGCGGTTTTTACATTGAAATGTCTGGGAAATGTCAGTCACACAGCTGAGGAGTTGTGGTCAGCTCTGGAGAACCAACTTCATGAATGGTTGTCTCCACTGGGCCTGAAACCAGGGAAGGCCGTGTGCGACAATGCTGCAAACCTGGTGCGGCCCTTCGCCGGGGCAATGTCACACAAGTGCCTTGTATGGCTCACGTGTTGAACCTGGTTGTCCAGAAATTTTTAGCCCACTATCCCAGACTAGATGGCCTTCTGCAGAGGGCACGGTCGCTGTGTGCTCACTTGCGCTGTTCGCATCCCGCAGCTCAGCGACTTACATCTCTACAGAAGTCGTTGGGCCTGCCACTTCACCGGCTAAAATGCGATGTGCCTACCCGGTGGAATTCAACTCTGCACATGTTGCAGCGACTGTGGCAGCACCGACAAGCCCTGGTGCAATACATTCTGACGTATAGCCTGGGCCAACGAGATTCAGAGGTGGGGCAAATCACGCTGGAGGAGTGGTCTCAGATCAGGGACCTATGCACCCTTCTGCACAGTTTTGAAATGGCGACGAAGATGTTTAGTGCTGACATAAGGCAGATGCGCTTATCAGTTATAATTCCACCAGCGGCACTAAAAACCTGCGCTGATAAAACGCTAGCGGCAGGGCAGGCCAGGACCTAAAAGGCATAGAGAGCCAGTTCATTCCACGTATCCAGCTTGGATACCCAATAATTATAAGGCACAGCGGAATCACGGAAGACGTTGGTACTAGTGTTGAGCCACCCCCGTAGTGTTCGAGTTCGGTTCGGTTCGTCGATCACCCGTATGTTCGCCGAACTGTTCGTCGAACTGTTCGTCGAACACCTTCGAACACCATTAAAACCAATGTCAGGCAAACAAAAACACATAGAAACACATAGAAAACACATAGAAAACACTTCAAAGGTGTCCAAAAGCTGACAAACTGCTCAGAAGACACAACTAACACATTGAAAAGTGACAAGTACATATAGTCATGCGAAAATAAAAGAGGTGGAGGAGTAAAGGGAGGGGGAGACACAGATATAGGCATGTCATGCCCTTCTAAAACCAAAAAAGTGCGAAGCTGACATGGCCAGTCCGTTCCTGCCCGTGCGACCTCCGTGTCGCCGGGTTTGTGCCAGAGCCGCGGTGGACCCTGACGGCCAGACCCCCTCTCCCAATACTGGTGCCTGTCCGCTGGTGGTTCGAGCGAGCCCCCCAGCGGTGGAGGCAGGTCTAATATTTTTAATTTAAATTGTCTCTCTAATTTGAATGAATACACTTTAAATCCTTTTACAAGGATCTATTGGAGGGCAAGTCTCATGCCAGCAGCTGCGTAATTCCAGCTCCAGTAGCGTCCACTAAAGCTGCTGCAGTTAAAAAGCTTTTATAAGGATCGAGATTGGCGGTCCACCGCAAGGCGTCCCACCGCCTGTCCCAGCCCCTATGCCTTGGGGTGCCTCCCCGATGCTCTTCACTGAGTGTCCCGGGGGCCCGAACCATTTCCTTTGAAAAAATTAAGTGTCCAAACTACAGGTGGTGTAGCTTGCTTAACAGCTGGGATAATCCGCTGACTAGCAGACACTGCTACTAGGCACAAAGTATTTCCTGGGCTAGATCCAGTTAAAAATTTGTAATTCGTTGGATGCTGAGAAAGCAATCCATAGAGTCTCCTGGCACGCCATATATTACTCTCTTAAAAAGCTTGGGGTAGGGGTCTAGGGGACCCTTTTATAGGCAAAATCACGGCCCTGTATCGCAATACGTCACCTAGGCTGAAGATAAATGGAACATTTTCATCACCTTTCATAATCACCAATGGGACAAGGCAGGGATGTCCTCTGTCCCCTCTCTTATACATCCTAGTGACGGAGCACCTGCTCTCATCAATTCGCCATAACCCCAATATTAGGTGGATTGAGGTGGGAGGCACCGAGTACAAGTGCTCTGCATTTGCTGATGATGTCCTAGCATATATCACTCAATCACATATATCCATCCCTGCTGTTATGGCTGAAATAGATCACTTTGTTACATGGTCAAATTTTAAAATCAATGCAGCGAAGTCTGAGGCCCTCAATGTCTCCCTCCCCAAATCCATACAGGATTCCATCCAGTCCAACTTTTCCTTTGCCTGGCCCTCACAGGGTATCAAATACTTAGGAATTTGTATTCATAGAGACCTCTCCCATCTATGTTATCTTAATTTTGGGCCCTTTATTGAACAACTCCATACAGATCACCGTTTGCAAGTTAGAACTGTTAGATTCACTACGTGAACCACTGGTGTTTTGAGGAAAAGCACATGTACACTGTGTTCCAAATTATTATGCAAAAAGTGTTTAGGAGTGATAAGGTAAGAATTTTTTTGTTTGTCAGTTAAACTCATTGATGGTCATGTGTGTCAGGGCTCTTTATATCACTGTAACAAATTGCAGACACCTGTGCTAATTAGTTTGGCAGGTGTGTCCAATGAAAGGCAAGACTACTTAAGAAGGCTGTCCCACATTATTAAGCAGCCTACATTTTCTGCCAAAATGGGAAAGAAATAGGATGTTTCGGCTGCTGAGAAGCAACAAATTGTGGAGTGTTTAGGTCAAGGCATGACTACAATCAACATTGCCAAGACACTTCATCCTGATCATCCCACAATCAAGAAGTATGTAGCCGATTCACAGTGCACACGTGTGCGTGCTGATAATGGAAAATTGAGGACTCTTTCCTACAGGCAATTACGTCAGGTTAAAAGAGCAGCGTCAAAAAAGCCTTGTCATAGCAGCAGATAAGTTTTTGAAGCTGCTGGTGCCTCCAACATCCCCCGAACAACAAGATGCAGGATCCTTCAGAGGTTTGCAGCTGTACGTAAGCCATCCTGTCGACCTCCTCTATCCACTGTACACAAGCAGAAACGGCTCCAGTGGGCCAAACAATACATGAAGACTGACTTCAAAACTGTTTTGTTCACCGATGAGTGCCGTGCAACGCTCGATGGTCCAGATGGATGGAGTGGAGGATGGCTGGTTGATGGACACCCCATGCAAACACGGCTACGGCGCCAACAAGGAGGAGGTGGAGTAATGTTTTGACCTGAATCATGAGGAGAGAGATTGTCGGCCCCTTTAGGATCCCTGAAGTGGTAAAGATGAACTCCATAATGTATGTGGAGTTTCTCAAACAGCACTTCCTGCCATGGTTCAAGAAGAAGAACAGTGTATTCGGCAGCAAGATCATTTTCATGCATGATAATGCACCGTCTCATGCTGCACATAACACATCTGCATCTCTGGCTGATATGGGCATAAAAGGGGACAAACTTATGGTGTGACCCCCATGCTCCCCTGACCTCAACCCCATTGAGAACCTCTGGAGCATCATCAAAAGGAGTGTCTAAGATGGCGGGAGGCAGCTCACATCTAAGCAACAGCTCTGGGAGGGTATTCTTTCCTCATGCAAAACAGTTGAAGCAGAAACCATGCAAAACCTGACAAATTCAATGGACGAGAGAGAGTTCAGAAGCTCCTTTCGAACAAGGGGTCCTATGTGCAAATGTAACATCACCTAGAATAAAGTTTTGAGTTGAAAACTGTTTGATTTCAGTTTCTAATAACCTGCTAATGCTTATAATTTCAAAAATGACCATTTTTTTGTTCTTTATTAAAATGAAAAGGTTGATTGAAGAGTGTGGGGGATCTAAGAGTGTGGCAACCCAGTGGTCAGGATTATTTTGAATTCTGACAATCTGAGGGTCATGTTGCAGGTAGTGCAGCAAGAAGGCACTCATGTGTCTTGCGCATCTCGGAGCCCCAAAATTATTTTCCGGGCTAGATGCAGCTAAAAATTATTATTAGTTTGAAAGCTGGTGGTGCTTAGTATAGATGGCCTAATAGAATCAGTACTGCAAACTGCTACAAGGCCCAAATTATTTTCCAGCCAAGATACAGTTAAACATGATTAGTAATTTTAAATCTGGTGGAGTTTAGTATAGATGGCCTAATAGAATCAGTACTGCAAACTGCTACAAGGCCCAAATTATTATCCAGCCAAGATACAGATAAACATGATTAGTAATTTTAAATCTGGTGGAGTTTAGTATAGATGGCCTAATAGAATCAGTACTGCAAACTGCTACAAGGCCCAAATTATTTTCCAGCCAAGATACAGATAAAGATGATTAGTAATTTTAAATCTGGTGGAGTTTAGTATAGATGGCCTAATAGAATCAGTACTGCAAACTGCTACAAGGCCCAAATTATTTTCCAGCCAAGAAACAGATAAACATGATAAAGTAATTTGAAAGCTTAAAACGGTTGGTGAGGTGATTTTAACAAATCATCAAGCTTTTACTCTTCCCAGGATGACACAGGGGTAGAAAAGTCATTTCGGATCCATGATTTGTTCATCTTTATGAACGTGAGTCTGTCTACATTATCAGTGGAGAGCCGCGTGCGCTTATCTGTCAGCACACCATCAGCAGTGCTGAACACACTTTCAGACAGAACGCTGGCTGCGGGGCATGACAAGATCTCCAAGGCGTAAGTGGCGAGCTCTGGCCATTTATCCAGATTGGAAGCCCAAAAAGAGCAAGGGTCCAGTGACACAGTCATGGCTTCAATATTTACTTGGAGTTACTCCTGTACTATCGTCTCTAGGCGTTGACTATGTGTCAGACTTCTTGTGTCCTGTGGCCTTGCAACGGATGGGCTAAAAAAGTGGTGAAATGATTCCGCAAAATTGATGTTACCAGCAGATACTGTGTTTCTGTTACGCTTTGAGTGCAGAACACTCGACGTTCCCACGGTTGGCAAGTTGGAACTGTGAGATTCACTGCGTGCACCACTGGTGCCAATTCGAGGGTCATGTTGAAGGTAGTGCAGCAAGAAGGCACTCATGTGTGTTGCGCATCCAGGAGCACCAAGTCCCTGTTGTGTTGGTGGCGAGGTAACAATCATGCTTCCTTCCTCTGTCCTCTCCCCCCAACCTCGCACAACAGAAATGTGATCAAGGTCTCACTCATCTGATGAGTCTTCCATCAGTTCGTCCTCCACTTCTTCCTGGGCTCCTGCACCTTCCTCACTAGTTTGGCTGCTACCATGCGCCCTGGTAAAATCATCTCCCGCACCCTCACATGCCTGCCGCCTTGGTGCTGCCGACCGTCTGGACCTTGCAGATGTTAGCCCTTCCGCATACAACTCCTCTTCCTCTACTATCTCCACCTCCTCTTGTGCCACCACCTGACTCCGAATTCTGTTTAACATTTGCTCCAGCATGAAATCACCAGAATAGTCATGCTGATAATGGCATCGTCAGCACTAAACATCTTCGTTGCCATTTCAAAACTGTGCAGAAGGGTGCATAGGTCCCTGATCTGAGACCACTCCTCCAGCGTGATTTTTCCCACCTCTGGATCTCGTTGGCCCAGGCTATACGTCAGAACGTATTGCACCAGGGCTTGTCGGTGCTGCCACAGTCGCTGCAACATGTGCAGAGTTGAATTCCACCGGGTAGGCACATCGCATTTTAGCCGGTGAAGTGGCAGGCCCAACGACTTCTGTAGGGATGTAAGTCGCTGAGCTGCGGGATGCGAACTGCGGAAGTGAGCACACAGCGACCGTGCCCTCTGCAGAAGGACATCTAGTCCGGGATAGTGGGCTAAAAATTGCTGAACAACCAGGTTCAACACGTGAGCCATACAAGGCACGTGTGTGACATTGCCCCGGCGAAGGGCCGCACCCAGGTTTGCAGAATTGCTGCACACGGCCTTCCCTGGTTTCAGGTCCAGTGGAGACAACCATTCATGAAACTGGTTCTCCAGAGCTGACCACAACTCCTCAGCTGTGTGACTCACAATTCCCAGACATTTCAAAGTAAAAACCGCCTGATCACGTTGAGCCCTGTTGCCAGCATAGTAAGGAGGTGTGCAGGATCCCTTCTGCGCAGTTAGAAAGCTTGTGGCATGACCAGACAGGCTTTGGGTGCAGGTGGAGGACCGAGAGGAGGTTGAGGAGGCAGAAGCAGTGGAGGAACTTCGAGATAAAGAGGATTGAAGCACAACTCGTGGGGACGGCAAGACTTGGACAGCAGCCCCTTGTCCTGCTGTCACCATAGTTACCAAGTGCCCAGTCAGCGACATATAACGCCCCTGTCCATGCCTACTCGTCCAAGTGTCTGTGGTGAAATACACCCTGTCACACACAGAGTTTCTCAAAGAAGCGGTGATGTTGTGTGCGACATGCTGGTGGAGCGCAGGCACACCTTTCTTTGAGAAGTAGTGCCAACTGGGCATCTGGTACTGGGGCACTGCGACAGACATAAGGTCTCGAAAATCCTCTGTGTCCACCAGGCGGAAAGGCAGCATTTCTGTAGCCAAGAGCTTGCAGATGGTGAAATTCAACCTCTTAGCTTTCTCATGGCTAGGAGGAAATAGTCTTTTACTTGTCCATATCTGAGGGACCGAGGGCTGGCTGTTGTGCTTAGACGGGGTTGAGAAGGGTGTCCCCGGCAAACTGCTGGTCTGTGAGGAAGATGCAGGCGGACATGTTAGGTTGCCTTGATCCAAAGGTGGTGCTATCGATGTCGGACAGCGCTGAACACCAGCTGGTGTTTCCACCTCCAAAGAAAATGATGACCTGCCAATCACGCTGGCTGTTGCGGGTAAAGAGGTGGCAGGTCTGCGTCCCAAAACAGGTGTGACTGCTATCCTCCCCGTCACAGAGAATGAAGAGGCCGCGGATGCACAAGATGTGGCAGACGGTGGTTGGCACGGCCAGCTAGGCCGCATTGTAGCACAGTGAGCTTCCCACTGCAACTAATGCTTCATATCCATGTGCCGGTTCATGCATGAAGTACTCAAACTATGTATTTTTTGGCCTCTACTTAGCTTTTGCTGACAAATGTTACAGATAACATGAATTGGGTCATCCTTATTGATCTGAAAAAATGCCCAGGCTATGCAAGGCTTAGCACCCATGCGACCTGAAGAGCCACCACGACTTGTGGTCAGAGGCAGCATTGTGTTTGAGGATGCAGTTGTTGACGTGCTTCCAGTACTACGTCTCTGTCCAGGAAGGCGCAACCTGACCTCGTCGTCACTGGCATCCTCCTCCACCTCCTCTGCTGACCTCATCGACTGGCTGACTGTGGGTTGACAGTAAGTGGGATCTCCAACCTCATCATCATCACCCTGTGTGCTTTCACACCCGTCGTCCTCAGAGCCAACCTCTTCCTGCCCTGACAAAAAACTCAAGTTGTCGCTCCAATCAGGTATTTGAGTCTCATCATCGTCTTCCTCATTGTCTCCACCAACAGGAGTTGGATCCGACTCATAAATATTCTGGGCATCAGTGCAGATCATTTCCTCGTCTGGATTCACAGAAGCTCTGGAGCCGACCTCTGATTCCCAGGCTATAGTATGAGTAAACAGCTCTGCAGACTCAACCATCTGTTCTACCCCATACTAAGACGGGCAGCTGGAGACATGGGAGCTGTGAGGAAGCAAGTGCGATTGGGGTGACACCTCTGAGGACTGGAGTATTTGTGATGTTGAAGTTGAGGTGGAGGAGAGCCCACTTAAAGGAGCACTTGATATCCGTTGAAGCACCAGCTGTTTTTGTGCCTCTTCTGGAATTTGCAGCGATTGGCGTGGCCGTAAGAAAGGGATCTTATCACATTGTCTGCTAAAAGAAGTAGACATCTTAGTTTGGCTGGAAGATGGTCTTTCTTCTGCAGATGTTACTGTTGCTTTAACACCTACCCCACGGACGCAACCTTTTTTTCCCTTCCCAACACGCCTATTCCCCTTTCCACCAGCAGCAGGCCTTTTTCCACTCATTTTGGTGGTTAAATAATTGACAACTCTGGAGTTGTTTGCACAAAAAACGATGGATGGGAACCGAGCAGAGCTGAGTGACCAAACTGTGGTATTAGCCTAAAAGTATTGGCTGGGTTAGATGCAGATAAAAATTATTTTGAATTTGCAACCTGGTGGAGGTTAGTATAGATGGACTAATAGAACAAGTCCCACACACTGCTACAAGCCGAAGCCCAAATATTTTTTCAGAGCTAGATGCAGATAAAAATTATTTTGAATTTGCAACCTGGTGGAGGTTAGTATAGATGGACTAATAGAACAAGTCCCACACACTGCTACAAGCCGAAGCCCAAATATTTTTTCAGAGCTAGATGCAGATAAAAATTATTTTGAATTTGCAACCTAGTGGAGGTTAGTATAGATGGACTAATAGAATGATGCTATGCCCAAAAGGTTTTACTTGGCTAGGTGCAGTAAAAAAATTGTATTCTATACACAGGTGGTGTAGTTTGCAACACAGATAGGCTACTCCACTGACTAACACACACTGCTAGAGGACAAAAAGGATTTTCTTAGCTAGACTTAGCCAAATGCTGTGAAAAAAACTTGCACAGCACTGGCACAGACCTGCCTGGCAAAACGTGATAGGAACTGATGCAAGCTAGCCCTCAAAAGGACTGCAATTACAATTAGTCTTTACTCAAAACCTATCTATTTAAGAGCACAGACCTGCCTGATAAAAGTGATAGTAATTGATGTAACCTAGCCCTCAAAAGGACTGCAATTACAATTAGTCTTTACTCCCAACCTATCTATTTAAGAGCACGGACCTGCCTGATAAAAGTGATAGGAAATGATGTAACCTTGTCCTCAAAAGGACTGCAATCACAACTATTCCCTACTCCCAAGCTATCTGTAGATTTGTGCAAAAGTTGGCTTGAAATTAACACTGAAAATATAGCGCACACAGCAACAGCAGTGCCGTCTAACATGCAGCTGCAGCAGTGAGAAAATAGTGGCGACAGGGAAAATGGCTGGGTCTTATAGGGCAAGGACATGTGACATACACTGCCAATGGCACATGCCCTTGCTTGTGTGAAAAAAAGCACTTCGCTCTGTGTGTGCGCTGCTGATAGGCTGACAGATTGCACCTCCCCACTGTAAATGCGGGAAAGAGAAAAATTTTATGCAGAGATCCATCCCCTGCCCCTCCCCCCGCCCCGCTGTACACTCAAACTGCGTATTAACATTAATTTTCAGCATTACTAAGAAAAAATCCAGTTATGATTTTGGTGCACGAACAGTTATCGAACATAACCTCGAACAGCCGAATTTTTTTCAAATTGTTC
The DNA here is from genome assembly GCF_046119375.1 of Phyllobates terribilis. Taxonomy (NCBI): domain Eukaryota; kingdom Metazoa; phylum Chordata; class Amphibia; order Anura; family Dendrobatidae; genus Phyllobates; species Phyllobates terribilis. Next base: position 302,235,662 of record NW_027362771.1, read on the forward strand.
GTGTTCGCCGAACGGCTCGAACACCGCCCAAAACAGCTCGAATTTGAGATTGGCGAACAGTTCGAGTCGAACACCGCTCATCTCTAGTTGGTACGGTCGGCAAGGTACTCCCTCAGCATCTTCCAAAACTTTGCACTCTCCCAGAACTTTGACAGTGTTCCCCTTCCTCTGCAGGAATGAAGTTGTGCCTCTCTCGCCTGTACTCCTTGGTTGTCCAACGAAGTGTGCCCTCTGCCGCCTGTGTTTTCAGATGGGAATTTTTTAATAGTTCCGCAACAAGGGCCTTCTGGTAGAGCCCCATTTTTGTAGACCTGTCCGCCTCTGGAATAAGAGATATAAAGTTCTCCTTGTAGCGTGGGTCTAGAAGTGTCACCAACCAGTAATGACTGTCACCCAAAATTTTGAGAACGCGAGGGTCATGGGAAAGGCAGCGTAACATAAACTCGGCAATGTGTGCCAGACTACTAACAGGCAAGATTTCCGTGTCCTCACCAAGAGGATGACTGACCATGCTCTCCTCCTCCTCCTCTCTCTCCTCTGGCCATCCACGCTGAACAGACGGTATGACAGCGGTGCAGGTAGTACCGTCAATAGTGTATGAAACTAGCTCCTGTCGTTCCTCCTCCTCCTCCTCTTCCTCATTGTCACCCAATCCATGTTGGGATGAGATGAGGCTTCCCTGTGTGTAATCACCCTGTATGGTTCTTTGCTCAATCTCATCGTGCTCCACCTGCAATGCATCCTCTTTTATTGTGCGCAGAGAGCTTTTCAGAAGACAGAGAAGCGGGATTGTGACGCTAATTATGGCGCCATCCACCATCTTGGTGGAGTCTTCAAAGTTTTGGAGTATGGTTCATATGTCTGACATCCATGTCCACTCCTGAGGTATTATGTGTGGAGTCTGAACTAAATACCGACAGCCTTGTTGTTGCTGGTACTCAACAACTGCCCTCTTCTGCTCACAAATCCTTCCCAATATCTGCAGTGTAGAGTTCCAACGCGTGGGGACATCACACATCAGTCTGTGAGCCGGAAGCTGCAAATGCTGCTGAAACACGGCAAGGGCGGCGGAAGCTGTAGCTGACTCTCTAAAATGGGCACACAGGCGGCATACTTTAACAAGCAGATCCGGCAGCTCCGGGTAGGATTTGAGAAACCGCTGAACCACGAGGTTAAGCACATGGGCCAGGCATGGTACGTGTGTGAGCTTGCCTCGCCTTGCCTCAGACCCACCACCAGGTTCCGGCCATTGTCACACCATGCCTGGCTTTAGGTTCGGCGGTGTGAGCTACAGATCTGCCTGCTCTTTCAGAGCTATCCACAACTCTTCATCATTGTGCCGTTTGTCACCTAAGCATATTAGCTTCAGCACAGCCTGTTGCCATTTGGCCGAGGCAGTGTTTCCAGCTAGCGACTGATGTGGTCATTTCGGAGATGGAGGCTGAAGAGGAGGAGGAGGCTGAGGAGGATGAGGAGCAGGAGATGTAGACCATGGGGGCAACCCTAATTGACCTAGGGCCCGCAATCCTTGGCATCAGGAGGACGTGTTCCGTCCCAAGGTCCGACTGGGTCCCATCTTCCACTATGTTAACCCAGTGTGCCGTCAGAGAGATGTACCATCCCTGCCCACAAGCACTTGTCCACATGTCCGTGGTTAGGTGGACTTTCCCGGTAACTGCGTTGTTGAGGGCACGGCTAATGTTTTGGGACACGTGCTTGTGTAATGTGGGGACGGCACATTGGGAGAAATAGTGGCGGCTGGGGACTGAGTCTCAAGGGACGGCCATCAGGTTGTGGAATGCTTCCGTCTTGACGAGCCTAAAAGGCAACATTTTGAGCGCAAGCAATCGTGAAATGTGAGAATTTAGTAGTGTGGCCTGTGGTGCGTTGGCTGCATATTTGCACTTGCGTTCCAAGAACTGGGGTATGGACAATTGAACACTGCGCTTGGACAAGGACATGGATGTGCTTCCTGATGCTGCTACTTGAGAGTGCGCAATGACATGTGCAGGGCAGGAGGCATCTTCGCATGCACCATGGACAGGGGATTGGCTTGCATGCACAGCAGCGGAAGAAGCAATGGTGCCACCTGCAGGCACTGTTCCTGGATCCTGGGGTTCGGCCCACAAAGTCAGGTGCTTTGCAGCCATGTGCCTGATCATGCTGGTGGTGGTCAGGCTGGTCGTTTTGCCACCCCTGCTGATGCTTGCCTGGACGGTGGTGAAAATGACCTTTTTGGGGTTATGGGCAGAGTCTTTAAAAAACAACCAGACTCGGGAAGACCTAAGAGTTGTACTGGCAACTTCCTTCGTGTTGGTGTTACGGGGAACGGTTACCTGCCTTCTGTCTGTGGCCACCACACTGCTTTTTCCTGTCTGTTGGGGTGCTATGCTTCCCTCCCCTGTGTGCTGCTGTCCTCACTCTGTATGTCTTCCTGCCAGGTTGGGTCAGTTACTATATCATCCACCACCTTGTCTTCCACTTCCGCACCCTGTCCTCCTCCTGACTTTCTGGCAATTGTGTCTCATCATCGTCCACCTCTTGTGACACTTTCCCACCGTCGCCTTCGTGTGACCGTGGCTGCTCAAATATTTCGGCATTGCTACACGCTATCTCCTCTTGCCCTGCTTCAAGTGGACTGAGCGAGAGGCCTGAATTTATAAATGGAAAAGTGAACAGCTCTTCAGAGTGTCCAAGTGTGGGATCAGTTGTCTCTGGGCACTCGGCATGGTGGGAGGAAGGAGGATCAGGGTGAGGAATATGCAGTCCAGACTCACGGCTACTGAGACTTGACCATGTGTAAGACAGGGTGGTGGTGGTGGTGGTGGCTAAGTGACTGGAAGCATTATCCGCTATCCAACCAACAACCTTTTGACACTGCTCTGGGTTTAATAGTGGTGTGCTGTGGTCCCCTAGGAATTGAGTCAGGAAGGTCGGGCGGGAAGATGTGGATGTTTCTTGTGGCACAATTTCAGCTTGCCCACGGCCTTGTCCTCGGCCTCTGCATGCACCATCACCATCACGTCCAGTTTCCCGTCCCTTGCCAGGTGCCTTGCCCATTTTAAATGGAGGACAGTATCTTACACGCTCACTACAAATGACTGAGTTTGAAGCGAACTTATATGTGATCTGTGTGATGGAGAAAACAGAGTTTTAAATACCTGGCCTGTAGGTAGCTAGTTTGAACAGCAAACTGGTATGAATTGCTTCGCTGACACACTGAAAGAAATTTTTAATGGAGGCCAGAAATGGCAGTATTTTCTGACAACGTATATGTGATCCGTGTGACGGAGAAAAGAGAGTTTTAAATAGCTGGATTTCTAGCGCTCTAATATGGAAAGGACCTGGCTGTTAGAGATGAGCGTTGTTCTACTCGAACTGTTCGCCAATCTCAAATTCGAGCTGTTTTGGGCGGTGTTCGAGCCGTTCGGCGAACACGAACAATTTGAGAAAAATTCGGCTGTTCGAGGTTATGTTCGATAACTGTTCGTGCACCAAAATCATAACTGGATTTTTTCTCAGTAATGATGAAAATTAATGTTAATACGCAGTTTGAGTGTACAGCGGGGTGGGGGGAGGGGCAGGGGATGGATCTCTGCAGGAACAATGAAGATCTCCATTTTTTTTTTCTCTTTCCTGCATTTACAGTGGGGAGGTACAATCTGTCAGCCTATCAGCAGTGCACACACGGAGCGAAGTGCTTTTTTTCACACAAGCAAGGGCATGTGTCATTGGCAGTGTATGTCACATGTCCTTGCCCTATAAGACCAAGCCATTTTCCCCGTCGCCACCATTTTCTCACTGCTGCAGCTGCGTGTTAGACGGCACCGCTGTTGCTGTGTGCGCTATACCTTGTTAATTTCAAGCCAATTTTCGCACAAATCTACAGATAGCTTGGGAGTAGGGAATAGTTGTGATTGCAGTCCTTTTAAGGACTAGGTTACAGCATTTCCTACGACTTTTATCAGGCAGGTCTGTGCTCTTAAATAGATAGATTGTGGGAGTAAAGACTAGTTGTATTTGGAGTCCTTTTCAGGACTAGGTTACATCAGTTCCTATCAGTTTTTGCCAGGCAGGTCTGTGCCAGTGCTGTGCAAGTTTTTTTTCAGAGCATTTGGCTGAATCTAGCAAAGCTAATCCTTTTTGGCCTATTGCAGAGTGTGTTAGTCAGTGGAGTAGCCTATCTGTGTTGCAAGATATACCAGCTGTGTATAGAATACCAATTTTTTTACTGCACCTAGTGAAGTAAAATCTTTTGGGCATAGCATCATTCTATTAGTCCATCTATACTGACCTCCATCAGGTTGCAAATTGAATATAATTTTTTTCTGCATCTAGCTCTGAAAAAATATTGGGCTTCTAGCTGTGTGTGGGACTTGTTGTATTAGTCCATCTATACTGACCTCCATCAGGTTGCAAACTGAATATATTTTTTTCTGCATCTACCTCTGAAAAAATATTGGGCTTCTAGCTGTGTGTGGGACTTGTTCTATTAATCCATCTATACAGACCTCCATCAGGTTGCAAACTGAATATATTTTTTTCTGCATCTACCTCTGAAAAAATTTTGGGCTTCTAGCTGTGTGTGGGACTTGTTGTATTAGTCCATCTATACTGACCTACATCAGGTTGCAAACTGAATATATTTTTTTCTGCATCTACCTCTGAAAAAATATTGGGCTTCTAGCTGTGTGTGGGACTTGTTCTATTAATCCATCTATACAGACCTCCATCAGGTTGCAAACTGAATATATTTTTTTCTGCATCTACCTCTGAAAAAATATTGGGCTTCTAGCTGTGTGTGGGACTTGTTGTATTAGTCCATCTATACTGACCTCCATCAGGTTGCAAACTGAATATATTTTTTTCTGCATCTACCTCTGAAAAAATATTGGGCTTCTAGCTGTGTGTGGGACTTGTTCTATTAATCCATCTATACAGACCTCCATCAGGTTGCAAACTGAATATATTTTTTTCTGCATCTACCTCTGAAAAAATATTGGGCTTCTAGCTGTGTGTGGGACTTGCTGTATTAGTCCATCTATACTGACCTCCATCAGGTTGCAAATTGAATATAATTTTTATCTGCATCTAGCTCTGAAAAAATATTTGGCCTTCTAGCAGTGAGTGGGACTTTCTCTATTAGTCCATCTATACTGACCTCCATCAGGTTGCAAATTAAAAATATTTTTTATCTGCATCTACAGTAGCTCTGAAAAAATATTTGAGCTTCTAGCTGTGTGTGGGACTTGTTCTATTAGTCCATCTATACTGACCTCCATCAGGTTGCAAATTGAATATAATTTTTATCTGCATCTAGCTCTGAAAAAATATTTGGCCTTCTAGCAGTGAGTGGGACTTTCTCTATTAGTCCATCTATACTGACCTCCATCAGGTTGCAAATTGAATATAATTTTTATCTGCATCTAGCTCTGAAAAAATATTTGGCCTTCTAGCAGTGTGTGGGACTTTCTCTATTAGTCCATCTATACTGACCTCCATCAGGTTGCAAATTAAAAATAATTTTTATCTGCATCTACCTCTGAAAAAATATTTGGGCTTCTAGCTGTGTGTGGGACTTGTTCTATTACTCCATCTATAATGACCTCCATCAGGTTGCAAACTGAATATATTTTTTTCTGCATCTACCTCTGAAAAAATATTGGGCTTCTAGCTGTGTGTGGGACTTGTTGTATTAGTCCATCTATACTGACCTCCATCAGGTTGCAAATTAAAAATAATTTTTATCTGCAACTACAGTACCTCTGAAAAAATATTTGGGCTTCTAGCTGTGTGTGGGACTTGTTCTATTAGTCCATCTATACTGACCTCCATCAGGTTGCAAATTGAATATAATTTTTATCTGCATCTAGCTCTGAAAAAATATTTGGCCTTCTAGCAGTGTGTGGGACTTTCTCTATTAGTCCATCTATACTGACCTCCATCAGGTTGCAAATTAAAAATAATTTTTATCTGCATCTAGCTCTGAAAAAATATTTGGCCTTCTAGCAGTGTGTGGGACTTTCTCTATTAGTCCCTCTATACTGACCTCCATCAGGTTGCAAATTAAAAATAATTTTTATCTGCATCTACCTCTGAAAAAATATTTGGGCTTCTAGCTGTGTGTGGGACTTGTTCTATTAATCCATCTATACAGACCTCCATCAGGTTGCAAACTGAATATAATTTTTTTCTGCATCTAGCTCTGAAAAAATATTTGGCCTTCTAGCAGTGTGTGGGACTTGTTCTATTAGTCCACCTATACTGACCTCCATCAGGTTGCAAATTCAAAATAATTTTTTGTCTGCATCTAGCTCTGAAAAAATATTTGGCCTTCTAGCAGTGTGTGGGACTTTCTCTATTAGTCCATCTATACTGACCTCCATCAGGTTGCAAACTGAATATATTTTTTTTCTGCATCTACCTCTGAAAAAATATTGGGCTTGTAGCTGTGTGTGGAACTTGTTCTATTAATCCATCTATACAGACCTCCATCAGGTTGCAAACTGAATAAAATTTTTTTCAGCATCTACTTCTGAAAAAATATTTGGGCTTCTAGCTGTGTGTGGGACTTGTTCTACTAGTCCATCTATACTGACCTCCATCAGGTTGCAAATTGAATATAATTTTTTCTGCATCTAACCCAGCCAATAGTTTTGGCCTAATACCACAGTTTGGCCACTCAGCTCTGCTCGGTTCCCATCCATTGTTTTTTTGTGCAAACAACTCCAGAGTTGTGAATTAGCTAACCACCAAAATGAGTGGAAAAAGGCCTGCTGCTGGTGGAAATTGGAATAGGCGTGTTGGGAAGGGGAAAAAAGGTTGTGTCCGTGGGGTAGGTGTTAAAGCAACAGTAACATCTGCAGAAGAAAGACCAACTTCCAGCCAAACTAAAATGTCTACTTCTTTTAGCGGACAATGTGATAAGATCCCTTTCTTACGGCCACGCCAATCGCTACAAATTCCAGATGAGGCACAAAAACAGCAGGTGCTTCAATGGATATCAAGTGCTCCTTTAAGTGGGCTCTCCTCCACATCAACTTCAACATCACAAATACTCCAGTCCTCAAAGGTGTCACCCCAATCGCACTTGCTTCCTCACAGCTCCCAAATCTCCAGCTGCCCGTCTGAGTATGAGGTAGAACAGATGGTTGAGTCTGCAGAGCTGTTTACTCATACTATAGCCTGGGAATCAGAGGTCGACTCCAGCTCTTCTGTGAATCCAGACGAGGAAATGATCTGCACTGATGCCCAGAATCTTTATGAGTCGGATCCAGGACCAGACGCAGAAGGTTCTGACCATAATGTAGACCCTCATTCCCAAACTGTAACTCCTGTTGGTGGAGACAATGAGGAAGACGATGTTAAGACTCAAATACCTGATTGGAGCGACAACTTTAGTTTCTTGTCAGGGCAGGAACAGGTTGGCTCTGAGGACGACGGGTGTGATAACGCACAGGGTGATGATGTTGAGGTTGGAGATCCCACTTACTGTCAACCCACAGTCAGCCAAGAGATGAGGTCAGCAGAGGAGGTGGAGGAAGATGCTAGTGACGACGAGGTCAGGTTGCGCCTTCCTGGACAGAGACGTAGTACTGGAAGCACGTCAACAACTGCATCCTCAAACACAACTCTGCCTCTCACCACAAGTCGTGGTGGCTCTTCAGGTCGCATGGGTGCTAAGCCTTGCATAGCCTGGGCATTTTTTCAGATCGATAAAGATGACCCAACTCGTGTTATCTGTAACTTTTGTCAGCAAAAGCTAAGTAGAGGCCAAAAAATACATAGTTTGAGTACTTCATGCATGAACCGGCACATGGACATGAAGCATAAGTTGCAGTGGGAAGCTCAGTGTGCTACAATGCGGCCTAGCCGGCCGGGCCAACCACCGTCTGCCATATCTTGTGCATCCGCGGCCTCTTCATCCTCTGTGACTGGGGGGACAGCAGTCACACCTGTTTTGGGGCGCAGACCTGCCACCTCTTTACCCGCAACAGCCAGCGTGATTGGCAGGTCATCATTTTCTTTGGAGGTTGTAACACCAGCTGGTGTTGAGCGCTGTCCGACATCGATAGCACCACCTTTGGATCAAGGCAACCTAACATGTCCGCCTGCATCTTCCTCACACACCGGCAGTTTGCCGGGGACACCCTTATCAACCCCGTCTAAGCACAATAGCCAGCCCTCGGTTCCTCAGATGTGGACAAGTAAAAGACCATTTCCTCCTAGCCATGAGAAAGCTAAGAGGTTGAATTTCACCATCTGCAAGCTCTTGGCTACAGAAATGCTGCCTTTCCGCCTGGTGGACACAGAGGATTTTCGAGACCTTATGTCCGTCGCAGTGCCCCAGTACCAGATGCCCAGTCGGCACTACTTCTCAAAGAAAGGTGTGCCTGCGCTCCACCAGCATGTCGCACACAACATCACCGCTTCTTTGAGAAACTCTGTGTGTGACAGGGTGCATTTCACCACAGACACTTGGACGAGTAGGCATGGACAGGGGCGTTACATGTCGCTGACTGGGCACTGGGTAACTATGGTGACAGCAGGACAAGGGGCTACTGTTCAAGTCTTGCCGTCCCCACGAGTTGTGCGTCAATCCTCTTTATGTCAAAGTTCCTCCACTGCTTCTGCCTCCTCAACCTCCTCTCGGTCTTCCACCTGCACCCAAAGCCTGTCTGGTCATGCCACAAGCTTTCTAACTGCGCAGAAGGGATCCTGCACACCTCCTTACTATGCTGGCAGTAGGGCTCAACGTCATTAGGCGGTTTTTACATTGAAATGTCTGGGAAATGTGAGTCACACAGCTGAGGAGTTGTGGTCAGCTCTGGAGAACCAACTTCATGAATGGTTGTCTCCACTGGGCCTGAAACCAGGGAAGGCCGTGTGCGACAATGCTGCAAACCTGGTGCGGCCCTTCGCCGGGGCAATGTCACACACGTGCCTTGTATGGCTCACGTGTTGAACCTGGTTGTCCAGCAATTTTTAGCCCACTATCCCAGACTAGATGGCCTTCTGCAGAGGGCACGGTCGCTGTGTGCTCACTTGCGCTGTTCGCATCCCGCAGCTCAGCGACTTACATCTCTACAGAAGTCGTTGGGCCTGCCACTTCACCGGCTAAAATGCGATGTGCCTACCCGGTGGAATTCAACTCTGCACATGTTGCAGCGACTGTGGCAGCACCGAAAAGCCCTGGTGCAATACATTCTGACGTATAGCCTGGGCCAACGAGATTCAGAGGTGGGGCAAATCACGCTGGAGGAGCGGTCTCAGATCAGGGACCTATGCACCCTTCTGCACAGTTTTGAAATGGCGACGAAGATGTTTAGTGCTGACGATGCCATTATCAGCATGACTATTCCGGTGATTTACATGCTGGAGCACATGTTAAACAGAATTCGGAGTCAGGTGGTGGCACAAGAGGAGGTGGAGAAAGTAGAGGAGGAGGAGTTGTATGCGGAAGGGCTAACATCTGCAATGTCCAGACGGTCGGCAGCACCAAGGCGGCAGGCATGTGAGGGTGGGGGAGATGGTTTTACCAGGGCGCATGGTAGCAGCCAAACTAGTGAGGAAGGTGCAGGAGCCCAGGAAGAAGTGGAGGACGAACTGATGGAAGACTCATCAGATGAGGGAGACCTTGATCACATTTCTGTTGTGCGAGGTTGGGGGGAGAGGACAGAGGAAGGAAGCATGATTGTTACCTCGCCACCAACACAACAGGGACTTGGTGCTCCTGGATGCGCAACACACATGAGTGCCTTCTTGCTGCACTACCTGCAACATGACCCTCGAATTTTGAGAATTAGAAATAATCCTGACTACTGGGTTGCCACACTGTTAGATCCCCGGTACAAAAGTAAATTTGCAGAAATTATTCCTGCCATAGAAAGGGATGCACGCATGCAGGAGTATCAGCAGAGACTGTTGCAGAATCTTACATGTGCTTTTCCACAAAATACCAGTGGTGCACGTAGTGAATCTCACAGTTCCAACTTGCCAACCGTGGGACCGTCAAGTGTTCAGCACTCAAACCGTAACAGAACCACAGTATCTGCTGGTAACATCAATTTTGCGGAATCATTTCACCACTTTTTTAGCCCATCCTTTGCAAGGCCACAGGAGACAAGAAGTCTGACACATAGTCAACACCTAGAGACGATGGTACAGGAGTATCTCCAAGTAAACATTGAAGCCATGACTGTGTCACTGGACCCTTGCTCTTTTTGGGCTTCCAATCTGGATAAATGGCCGGAGCTAGCCACTTACGCCTTGGAGATCTTGTCATGCCCCGCAGCCAGCGTTCTGTCTGAACGTGTGTTCAGCACTGCTGGTGGTGTGCTGACATATAAGCGCACCCGGCTCTCCACTGATAATGTAGACAGACTCACGTTCATAAAGATGAACAAATCATGGATCCGAAACAAATTTTCTACCCCTGTGTCATCCTGGGGAGAGTAAAAGCTTGATGATTGGTTAAAATCACCCTACCAACCGTTTTAAGCTTTCAAATTACTAATCATGTTTATCTGTATCTTGGCTGGAAAATAATTTGGGCTTTGTAGCAGTGTGCAGCACTGATTCTATTAGGCCATCTATAATAAGCTCCACCAGATTTAAAATGACTAATCATGTTTATCTGTATCTTGACTGGAAAATAATTTGGGCTTCGTAGCAGTGTGTTGCACTGATCCTATTAGGCCATCTATACTAAAGCTCCACCAGATTTAAAATTAATAATAATTTTTAGCTGCATCTAGCCCGGAAAATAATTTTGGGGCTCCGAGATGCGCAAGACACATAAGTGCCTTCTTGCTGCACTACCTGCAGCATGACCCTCATATTGTCAGAATTCGAAGTAATCATGACTACTGGGTTGCCACACTCTTAGATCCCTCAAACTTTTCGATCAGCCTTTTCATTTTAATAAAGACCAAAAAAATGGTCATTTTTGAAATTATAAGCATTAGCAGGTTGTTAGAAGCTGAAATCAAACAGTTTTCAACTCAAAACTTTATTCTAGGTGATGTTACATTTTCACATAGGACCCCTTGTTCGAAAGGAGCTTCTGAACTCTCTCGTCCATTGAATTTGTCAGGTTTTGGATGGTTTCTGCTTCAATTGTTTTGCATGAGGACAGAATACCCTCCCAGAGCTTTTGCTTAGATGTGAACTGCCTCCCGCCATCATAGACACTCCTTTTAATGATGCTCCAAAGATTCTGAATGGGGTAGAGGTCAGGGGAGCATGGGGGTCACACCATAAGTTTGTCCCCTTTTATGCCCATATCAGCCAGAGATGCAGATGTTTTATGTGCAGCATGAGATGGTGCATTATCATGCAAAAAAATGATCTTGCTGTGAAATACACGGTTCTTCTTCTTGAACCATGGCAGGAAGTGCTGTTTGAGAAAATCCACATACATTATGGAGTTCATCTTTAGCGCCTTCAGGGATCCTAAAGGGGCCGACAATCTCTCTCCCCATGATTCCAGCCCAAAACATTACTCCACCTCCTCCTTGTTGGCGCTGTAGCCGTGTTTGCGTGGGGTGTCCATCAACCAGCCATCCTCCACTCCATCCATCTGGACCATCGAGCGCTGCACGGCACTCATCCGTGAACAAAACAGTTTTGAAATCAGTCTTCATGTAATGTTTGGCCCACTGGAGCCGTTTCTGCTTGTGTGAAGTGGATAGAGGAGGTCGTCAGGATGGCGTATGCACAGCTGCAAACCTCTGAAGGACCCTGCATCTTGTTGTTCAGGGGATGTTGGAGGCACAAGCAGCTTCAAAAACTTGTCTGCTGCTATGACAAGGCTTTTTTGCCGCTGCTCTTTCAACCTGACGTAATTGCCTGTAGGAAAGAGTCCTCAATTTGCCCTTATCAGCACGCACACGTGTGTACTGTGAATCAGCTACATACTTCTTGATTGCCAAGACACTTCATCCTGATCATCGCACAATGTTGATTGTAGTCATGCCTTGACCTAAACACTCCACAATTTGTTGCTTCTCAGCAGCCGACACATCCTTTTTCTTTCCCATTTTGGCAGAAAATGTAGGCTGCTTAATAATGTGAGACAGCCTTCTTAAGTAGTCTTGCTTTTCATTGGACACACCTGCCAAACTAATTAGCACAGGTGTCTGCAATTGCTTACAGTGATATAAAGAGCCCTGACACACATCACCATCAATGAGTTTAACTGACAAACAAACAAATTCTTCCCTTATCACTCCTAAACACTTTTTGCATAATAATTTGGAACACAGTGTACATGTGCTTTTCCACAAAACACCAGTGGTTCACGTAGTGAATCTTACAGTTCTAACTTGCCAACCGTGGTCTGTATGGAGTTGTTCAATAAAGGGCCCAAAATTAAGATAACATAGATGGGAGAGGTCTCTATGAATAGGAATTCCTAAGTATTTGATACCCTGTGAGGGCCAGGCAAAGGGAAAGTTGGACTGGATGGAATCCTATATGGATTTGGGGAGGGAGACATCGAGGGCCTCAGACTTCGCTGCATTGATTTTAAAATTTGATCATGTAACAAAGTGATCTATTTCAGCCATAACAGCATGGATGGATATATGTGATTGAGTGATATATACTAGGACATCATCAGCAAATAGAGAGCACTTGTACTTGGTGCCTCCCACCTCAATCCACCTAATATTGGGGTTATGGCGAATTGATGAGAGCAGGTGCTCCGTCACTAGGATGTATAAGAGAGGGGACAGAGAACATCCCTGCCTTGTCCCATTGGTGATTGTGAAAGGTGATGAAAATGGTCTGACGCGCCCCCTGGGCCTTGGGACACCCAGAGCCGGACCCTTTTTGGTGGATGCTGGTGGTTGTAGTCTCCGTGGCGGCGACCCGGTTCCGTGGCTCAGGGCGGTCAAACCAGTGGCGGAACTATTTATGTGGTTTTGATGTTTAAATGTCCGACTACGCCACCCGTGGATTGCGGTCAGAGTGAACCGCCGCTCCAGGGCAGACCGCTGAGGCTGGTGTTGTGGGTGCAGCAGAGCGTAGCATAACTCCCCACGGGAGGAGTATAGCCTCAGGGCAGTGTATGCGGAGGATGGGGGTGATGGTGCAGGGCAGCAGCAGTAACGACACGGAGTCAGTGATGCAGTCCAGGGCCTTTACTCACAGTTCTTATTATCCAGACCACGTCTGCAGGTAACGGCTGCCCACGTTGTACTGTGCTCACCAGGTGAGGGGCTCAGACAACTCCCAGATAACTTTGGAGCGCTTCACAGGACCCCCTTTGTGTGTCCTTTGTCTGGCCTTTCTTACCAACCCTTCTGTCCGGCTGCCTCGGGCCTCCTCTTGGTAAACTTGGTGCCAGTTTCCCTGACCCTATGTGGTGCCTTCCTAGCGGGTGTAGTGAGGGGCTGCGCCACAAAAAAATGTCACAGCCTCCTGTTTCTAGCTGAGGGTCGTTTCCTGCCTCCACTAGTTTCGGGGACCGGTCTCCCCCTTTGGCCTGACCCCTCCACGCAGGTGGATTCGGGCGTGCGGTGGCGACTCGCCCGTCCGCACCCCTGGGATCCCTTTGTTCCTCGTTCCTGGAGCCTTCTCCGCTCCTCTTCCTTCCTTCTCCCTCTTCCAGGCCTGGGCCTCTGTTACTAGGCCCGCCTCCGGAGCAGAGCTCATGCAGAGCCCCTGCTCCCTGCCACTTCTGCTCAGACTTCTCTGCACTGAACTAAGATGGTGCCCACCTTTTATACTCCCTTCTCAATGCACCCAGGAACTGCTTCCTCCCTGCTCCTGCACTACAGGGTTCCCCTTCCTCAGTGTTCCCTCCCCCCACTCCAGCCAGGGACAGGGACTGTCGTGCCCATCTCAGGGGCATATTGGTCGCCCTGCCCCACGGCAATGTGGTGTAATGCATGCAGGTGTCGGGTCCTGATCCACACTACATCCTTACCTGAGAGTGAGATATCACACCTCTGGGTGAGGTGCAATACCTCTGTAGCAACCGAGCCCTCAGGGTGCTACAGTTCCATTTATCTTCAGCCTAGGTGACGTATTGCGATACAGGGCCTGTGATTTTGGCTATAAAAGGGTCCCCTAGACCCCTACCCCAAGCTTTTTAAGAGAGTCATATATGGCGTGCCAGGAGACTCTATGGAATGCTTTCTCAGCATCCAACGAGAGTATCTAATTACAAATTTTTAACTGCATCTAGCCCAGGAAATACTTTGTGCCTAGTAGCAGTGTCTGCTAGTCAGCGGATTATCCCGGCTGTTAAGCAAGCTACACCACCTGTAGTTTGGACACTTAATTTTTTCAAAGGAAATGCTTCGGGACCACGGGATACTCAGTGAAGAGCATCAGGAGGCACCCCAAGGCATAGGGGCTGGGACTGGCAGTAGGATGCCTTGCGGTGGACAGCCGAGCTCGATCCTTATAAAAGCTTTTTAACTGCAGCAGCTTTAGTGGACGCTACTGGAGCTGGAATTACGCAGCTGCTGGCATGAGACTTGCCCTCCAATAGATCCTTGTAAATGGATTTAAAGTGTATTCATTCAAATTAGAGAGACAATTTAAATTAAAAAGCTTAGAGCTGCCTCCACCACAGGGGGGCTCGCTCGACCCACCAGCGGACAGGCACCAGTATTGGGAGAGGGGGGCTGGCCGTCAGGGTTCACCGCGGCTCTGGCACAAACCCGGCGACGCGGAGGTGGCACGGGCAGGAGCGGACTGAACGTGTCGGCTTCTCACTTTTTGGATTTTAGAAGGGCATGACATGCCTATATCTGTGTCTCCCCCTCCTTTTACTCCTCCACCTCTTTTCTTTTCGCATGACTATATGTACTTGTCACTTTTCCATGTGTTAGTTGTGTCTTCTGAGCAGTTTGTCAGCTTTTGGACACCTTTGAAGGTGTTTTCTATGTGTTTCTATGTGTTTTTGTTTGCCTGCCATTGGTTTTAACGGTGTTCGAAGGTGTTCGACGAACAGTTCGACGAACAGTTCGGCGAACACACGGGTGTTCGACGAACCGAACCGAACTCGAACACTACGGGGGTGGCTCAACACTACTGGCTGTATTCTGCAGTGCCAACAAACAAATGGCGCAGAAAAACGGTGGATTGCTTTTTAACAAATAATGAGGATTAAGATCCAAAAAAAAAGTGTTCCTGGGCCTTTGTATAGAAATATCTTAACAGCAACAGAAGGCAGAATTGGAATGGAGCCTCTTGTGCTATATGCACTGTAGTATGCTATATACCCTGCCTGCCTGCCTATATAGACTGCCTGCCTGATATCTCTGCAGGTGGATTAGTTAGTCTTCAAAAGGACTGTTTGTTAAGATGAATATGTGTAATCTACGGTTTTTCTCCCTACACTACCTAATACACAAGCAAATCTCTCCCTGACGCAGCAGCACCTCTCCCTACTCTGCCTGATTCGGGAGTGACTGTGACGAGCACAGTGGCGCCAGGTCTGATATAGACCTGATGATGCTGTGCGGTCAGCCAATCACTGTAATGCCACAACCACCATGGCTGCGCCATTACAATGAGGGGCAGGCAATCACTTCATGTTGATTCGTGCTGCAAAGAGCGCCAAACATGCTGGGAGGGGACCCGAGCTCCCGCCGAGCAACCCTAGCAATTTATTCTGTCTCACCTTTCATGGGTTTTCTATTTATATGAATATATATTTTCAATAAAAATTTGTTATATGTATAATTAAACTGATCCCGCAGTTTTTTTCTGATAAGAGTCCTCTGGCCTTTTCTTGACCTTAATAATCATCAAGAAGCCCTAAATATTTTTATTACATTACTATTTTTCTGGGGGGTTTCTTGAATTGACTGTATATCTCAGAACATAGGACTCTGTCAATCTTTTGGTTTTATTTTATGAAAACGGGTCAGGCTCCACTTAGGGTGGCGTCTCAATAGGTTTTCTATATCACATATAACTGCGTTCCAAAATCAGCCATTTCTAGTGAACGTAGAAAATATTATCCTCCATTTAAAATGGGCAAGGTGCGTGGCAAGGGGCGGCTAACTGAACGTGATGGTGATGGTGCATGCAGAGGCAGTGGGCAAGCTAAAATTTTGCCACAAAAAATCTCCCACATCTTGTCGCCGGACCTTCCAGTCTCAATTGCTATGGGACCGCTGCACACCACTATTGAACCCAGAGCAATGTCAAAAGGTTGTTGGCTGGATAGCAGATAATGCTTCCAGTCACTTTGCCACTACCACCCTGTCTTCCACATGGTCAAGTGTCAGTAGCCGTGAGTCTGGGCCGCATATTCCTCACTCTGATCCTCCTTCCTCCCACCATGACGAGTGCCTGGAGATAACTGATCCCACACTTGGACACTCAGAAGAGCTGTTCACTTTAACATTGGTAGATTCGGGCCTCTTGTCCGGCCAGCTTCAAGCGTGTCAAGAGGAGAACGCGTGTAGCGATGCCCAAATATTGGAGCAGCCACGGTCACACGAAGGCAATGGTGGAAAAGTGCAATTACTGTCGCAAGAGGTGGATGATGATAAGACACAATTGCCAGAAAGTCAGGAGGAGGACCAGGGAGCCGAAGTGGAAGACAAGGTGGATGATGATATAGTAACTGACCCAACCAGGCAGGGGGACATGCAGAGCGAGGACAGCAGCACACAGGGGGAGAGAGACGTAGTACCACAACAGGCAGGAAGAAGCAGTGTGGTGGCCGCAGACACAAGGCGGAAAAGCTTTCCCCCTAACACCAACACGAAGGAAGTTGTCAGTATAACTGTTAGGTCTTCCTGAGTCTGGTTGTTTTTTAAAGACTCTGCCAATAACCCCAAAAAAAACATTTGCACCATCTGCCAGGCCAGCATCAGCAGGGGTAGCAAAACTAGCAGCCTGACCACCACCAGCATGATCAGGCACATGGCTGCAAAGCACCCGACTAAGTGGGCTAAACCCCAGGGTCCAGCAACAGTGTCTGTGGGTGACACTACTGCTTCTTCCACTGCTATGCGTGCACGCCAATCCCCTGTCAATGGCGCATGCGAAGATGCTTCCTGCCCTGCACCTGTCGTTGCACACTCTCAACTAACACCATCAGCAAGCACTTCCACGTCCTTGTCCCAGCGCAGCATTCAGTTGTCCCTACCCCAGTCCTTGGAACTCAAGCGCAAATACGCAGCCAAAGCCCCACATGTCACGCTACTAAATTCACACATTTCGCGACAGCTTGCGCTCTAAATGTTGCTTTTTAGGCATTGGAGACTAAAGCTTTCCTCAACCCGATGGCGGTGGCTGTCCCTCGAGACTCGGTCCCCAACTGCCACTATTTCTCCCGGTGTGCCATCCCTGCATTACACCAGCATGTGTTGTGGAAGCCGGGACCCAGTCAGCCCTTGGGACTGAACACGTCCTCCCAATGCCAAAGATTGCGGGCGCTGGCTCAATCAGGGTTGCGCCCACATTCTACAGCTCCTGCACCTCCTCCTCCTCTTCAGCCTCCATCTCCGAAATGAGCACATCTGTCAGAAGCTGGAAACACTGCAGCACTGTCTAAGCCAAGCGGCAACAGGCTGTGCAGAAGCTAATATGCTTAGGTGACAAACCGCACATTGCATTGCTGAAAAGTTGTGGACAGATCTGAAAGAGCAGGCAGATCTGTGTCTGACACCTGAACCTACAGCCAGGCATGGTCGTGTGTGACAATGGCCGGAATTTGGTGGCAGCTCAGAAGCGAGGCAAGCTCACACACATACCATGCCTGGCTCATGTGCTTAACCTTGTAGTTCAGCGGTTTCTCTAAACCTACCCAGATCTGTGACATCTGCTTGTTAAAGTACACCATGTGTTTGCCCATTTTAGAAAGTCAGCTACAGCTTTGGCCGCCCTTGCCGTGCTTCAGCAGCGTTTGCAGCTTCCAGCTCACTAACTGGTGTGTGATGTCCCCACTCCTTGGAACTCTATATTGCAGATGTTGGGAAGCATATTTGAGCAGAAGAGGGCAGTTGTTGACTACCAGTATCAACAAGGCCATCGGTATTCAGGTCAGACTCCACACATAAGACCTTTGGAGTGGACATGGATGTCAGACATATGTACCATCCTCCAAAGCTTTGAGGACTCCACGAAGATGGTGAGCGGCGATGCCGCCATAATTAGCATCACCATCCCGCTTATCTGTCTTTTGAAATGCTCTCTGCTCACAATTAAAGAGGAGGCATTGCAGACGAAGCACGATGAGATGGAGCAAGGAACGATACAGGGTGATTCCACACAGCCCAGTCTCATCTCATCCCAACATGGATTGGCTGACAATGAGGAAAAGGAGGAGGAAGAACAGGAGCTAGTTTCCTGTGCTATAGATGGTACTACCTGCACAACTGTCATACCATCTGTTCAGCATGGAATGCCTGAGGACAGGGAGGAGGAATAGGAAGATAATGAGGAGGAGAGCATGGTCAGTCATCCTCTTGGTGAGTACATGGAAAGCTTGCCTCTTTGCAGTCTGGCACACATGGCTGAGTTTGTTACGCTGTCTTTCCCGTGACCTTTGCATTGTCCAAATTTTGTATGACAGTCATTACTGGTTGGTGACACTTCTAGACCCATGCTACAAGGAAAACTTTATATCTCTTATTCCTGAGGGGGGCAGGTCTACAAAAATGGTGCAGTACGAGAAGGCCCTTGTTGCGGAATTATTTAAAAAATTCCTATCTGAAAACGCTGGTGGCAGTTCGTTGGACAACCAAGGAGTACAGGTGAGAGAGACACAAATGCAATCCAGTAGGGGAACACTGTCAAAGTTCTGGAACAGTTTTCTCAAACCCTCCCATCGCACAGGCCCTGAGGCACGGGGTACTCTCCCAAGGAGGGAAAAGTTTCGAAAAATGCTGAAGGAGTACCTTGCCGACTGTACCAACGTCCTCCGTGATTCCTCTGTGCTTTATAATTATTGGGTATCCAAGCAGGACACATGGCTTGAACTGACTCTCTACACCTTGGAGGTCCTGGCCTGCCCTGCCGCTAGCATTTTGTCAGAGCGGGTTTTTAGTGCCGCTGGTGGAATTATAGCCAATAGGCGCATCCGCCTGTCAACTGAAAATGCTGATAGGCTTATAAAAATGAACAAGGGCTGGATTGGGCCAGACTTTTCAACATCACTGAATGATAGCAGCATAGCATAAACTCAAACTCAAATACAGTGTTTTTTTGTTTTTTTGGGGGGAGGTCTAACTCTATTCACATGCACCTCTGTCTTCACACCCAGACATGGGTCTAAGCTTCCTGATTTTGTCTATTTGCTCTAGACCTCCTCCTCATCCTCATCCTCCTCCACAATATGTGCGTCTCTTGCAAAGGTCATTGGAGTTCCTCCAAAATTTTGGAAACCGTTGCATTCACTGCATAGGCAAACAGAAAGGAGTGGGTCTTCCACACTAATGGGAACATGTCGTTACTGTGGCCCAGCTCTGTGTCTTTAAATTGTTAGTGGGATATTTCCCAAATTTTGGCAACCCTTGCAGTCACTGCATGGACATTACCACTATAGGAGACCCACTCCATTATAATGGGAACATTTTGTTTTTTACTGAGACCCTCCTCTGTCTCTTCAAAGGCGTATTGGGGTGCGCCCTAATTTTTGGCAGCCCTTGCAGTCACTGCATACCCAATAATAGTATAGGAGACCCACTCGTTAATAATGGGAACAACAAGGCATAGCCAACTGCTGGCACTTTAAGAATAGTAAGGGCCGCTTGATGGCCCTATAAAAATAGTGTTTGACTTTCAGAGTCCCTCCTGCATAAATGAAACTGGATGTGTCTGTCTCACACACTACATGGTCATATAGGGCAGTAAAATGTTAAAATGATATTTCCTGGAGAATGCATTTTTCATAGTTAGAAGCAATGCAAAAGTGCAAAAAGCGCATCAAAAACGCTACGTGTGAATATAGCCCAATGTGTGGCGGAGCATTTTTTGTTTGTATATTTATTTTGCCTTATATACAAGTCATTACCCTGGAAAGGATGTTCCTTAACATATTGCCCCAGAAAATCCATTTTGGTTTTGTTTTTGTATGTTTTATTGTGAGTCGGTAAAAGTGGCGTAATACCTCTGATTCCCAGGTCACTGCTGTCAACAACATTGTCAGAGATCCTTCCAGGGGTCTTCCCCATGCTGTTCCCATGTCATTTGAGCACTGTTTCCATCAATTTGGGCAATTTTTAGGCCCTCTGCAAACCGCCGGGGGGAGCCGCCAGAAAAATGCTCGCGTTTCCCATAGTCTTACATCGGGCTCGTTACTCGGACCAAGCACTCGAGCATTCCAATTTGCTCAACCCGAGCAACGAGTACCCGAGCATTTTAGTGCTCGCTCATCACTAGTTGTCAGAACTGGATAGAGACTTATATTTAAATAAAAAATACAAATCCTTTTATTAATAGATAATATCCGCATACAACATTAAGATAAAAATAAAGGCAAGACATAAAGCAAAGAAAAAAATAGACCATGTGGCACAACCACATATATATGCAACAAATACACGACTGGGTAATAATTAAAAAAAGTTACATAGGAAGAAAATCCTTATGTATAAATTTCTCTCTTAATCTATGGCAAACTTTGTGTGCAAACTGCAAAGATAATATTGTTTATTGATCCATGAGAGAAAGCATAAAGTAGCTAGTGCAAAAAACAAAGGGTACCCCTCAATAAGACGTTCATGCGAAACGCGCATCAGGGGAATCCTGTGCGCATTTAACTGACTGTTTGTGGTAATTATATAGGGTGTTTATATTTACAACTGAATTGCTGGGGAACTACCTCTATTTTATCTAACTTCAGGTTTATCTATGTAGTCCTTTATGCAGGTTACTATATGGTGTTCAGTACCTCCTACCCCTTTTGTCCTAAGTAATTTATAGGGTTATATTTTTTGGATAAACATCTAGCACTTGCACTAAACACTCTATTTTTTCCTTCACAGATTTTTGGTAATGGCACTATATAGGTACTGACTTTATGATATTTAGACAGCTCATAGCTACCAGTCTTTTGAAAAGGGAATTCCCTAATATAAAGATCAGGTAGTTGTAGAGGTCTGATTATGTATATTTTGTTTTTTGCACTAGGTCATTGACAAAAAAAATTAAAAAAAACTTATGATTCAAAATTCCAGAATGTATAGGTGCATCTCACTAAATTTAGAATATCATCAAAAAGTTAATTTATTTTAGTTCTTCAATACAAAAGTAAAACTCATATATTATATAGAGTCGTTATAAACAGTGATTTATTTCTATTAATTTTGATTATTATGGCTACAGCCAATGAAACCACAAGTCATTATATCAGTAAATTAGAATACTTTATAACAACAGCTTGAAAAATGTTTTCACAATCCGAAATGATGGCCTACTGAAATGTATGCGTGGCACCCCTGTGGGGGATTACCACAGGATACATAGGTGCAGGGAGAGATGTACACTTGGGCACACACAACACCTTCCACCCCAGGTCTGAGCGGAGGAGTCAGTTTCCAGGGAGACAGCAAAAGCGGCAGTTAGTCTTGTGAGGGGTGAAGGAGGAGAGACAGAGAGAGCTGTTGGCTGAGGACCAGTTAAGCCCTGAACTAGGAAACCGGTCTGTGTTGTGAAGCGCCCTAGAGAGAGGGACAGAGGCTAGAAGGAGAAAGAAAGAGATAAAACTATTATCCCTTTAGCTCACCCGGACACGGGAGACCGAGATTGCTATTAATTCAGGAATAGCATAGAAAACCCGGACAGATCAGGAGGATTCACTCTCCCTGAAGAAGAAGAGGAAAGAGTTGCCAAACTTGACCAAGTATAGGACCAGGGGCCCAGGAAGAGAATTGGTAACCCCAAGGAAAGGTCCTCATTGTCAGTTGTGGAGAAGGACCCCAAAGAAAGTAAAAAGTGGCAGGTTCAGCTTAAGGCAGGACTGATCCCAAACAATGCACACATTGTTAGAGGAGGCCTCACAAATCTCCAGAATGAATATCTCTACCTGCACCGAAAACCTGGTTACCCTCCTGAACTGTACCTGTTACCGGACATCAGTAAAAGAAAGGTACTGAAACAAAGTCTTAATGTGTGTGTGTGTGCCTACTTTGACATTACTGCCTATAGCGTTCGTATAAGCCGTATGTTGATCACCTCAGCAACCATAAACAGCGCTGGTAACCGATTTTACTAGTTACCACAGGAGGCGTCAGGACACAATACTCCCATCATCCTGACCCCCATCCCTTTACTGACGGTCCAGGGCACGGAACCGGGAACCGACCAACCGTGATCCCCACAGAAGTAACCCATCCATCCCGGTATCCGAGTACCCGTACCCATGTCGACCGACTCAGTTTGGCGTCACGAACAGGATACCGGGCCCTGGTACTGTGTGCTTAAATTAGACTTTATTGGAAGTTTGTGTACTGTAAAACGGGCCATCATTACTGCGCCATAGAGAAATTAAACTGCGTCACAGAGCGGAGAGAGTCGCGGGGCCGCGGCTAAAAGAGCGCGAGGATAGCCCTGCCTTTTTTTTTTTAGTCACCGGTTACCAAAGGAGTTAATCGTAGCGGCTGGCAACGGTTAACAAGGGGGGCACCATCATGAGTGAAGCAAACAATATCCGAGACCTTGAGGGAGGGGATGCCCAAGACGCAGCAGCAGCCGGTTCCTCAGCTGGTGAAGGAGCCGCAGCATCTGGAGCGATGGCCCCGATAATGCCAATTGCCTTGCCGTATGTACCGGGGGCCAAATAGTTACCGACGTAGGAAGGTAAACCCGGTACCTTAGCAGCTTTCAAATGCAAAATGTGTGCGGTGCTGGACATGTATGCGATGACAGGAAAGCAGCGAGCCTCCGTTGTGCAGGGACAATTAATAGGTGCAGCGGAGCTAGAAGCTGAGACTTGGAGCGATGCTGATGGAGACTCTATTGAAAATGTGTTTGATAAGCTCAAAGCTGCTTTTGAAAAACGCACACAGTCTGAACTAAGGATGCAATTCTACCAATGCAAGCAGAGACCGCAAGATACCATCAGAGACTTTGCCCTACGTTTACAAGCGGCACTCCGGTCCACAAAACAGGTAGATCCAGCAAGTGTGCAAGACGAAGATAAATTGCTTGCAGAACAATTTATGAATGGGTTGAGATCAGACTTTCACCGTCAGAATGTGCACATGTAGGTCCTAGATAGTGTTGAGCCACCCCCGTAGTGTTCGAGTTCGGTTCGGTTTGTCGAACACCCATGTGTTCGCCGAACTGTTCGTCGAACTGTTCGTAGAACACCTTCGAACACCATTAAAACCAATGGCAGACAAACAAAAACACATAGAAACACATAGAAAACACCTTCAAAGGTGTCCAAAAGCTGACAAACTGCTCAGAAGACACAACTAACACATGGAAAAGTGACAAGTACATATAGTCATGCGAAAAGAAAAGAGGTGGAGGAGTAAAAGGAGGCGGAGACACAGATATAGGCATGTCATGCCCTTCTAAAATCCAAAAAGTGAGAAGCCGACACGGCCAGTCGGTTCCTGCCCGTGCCACCTCCGTGTCGCCGGTTTGTGCCAGAGCCGCGGTGGACCCTGACGGCCAGCCCCCCTCTCCCAATACTGGTGCCTGTCCGCTGGTGGGTCGAGCGAGCCCCCCTGTGGTGGAGGCAGCTCTAAGCTTTTTAATTTAAATTGTCTCTCTAATTTGAATGAATACACTTTAAATCGTTTTACAAGGATCTATTGGAGGGCAAGTCTCATGCCAGCAGCCGCGTAATTCCAGCTCCAGTAGCGTCCACTAAAGCTGCTGCAGTTAAAAAGCTTTTATAAGGATCGAGCACGGCTGTCCACCGCAAGGCATCTTACCACCTGTCATAGCCTCTATGCCTTTGGGTGCCTCCTGATGCTCTTCACTGAGTATCCCGTGGTCCCGAAGCATTTCCTTTGAAAAAATTAAGTGTCCAAACTACAGGTGGTGTAGCTTGCTTAACAGCCGGGATAATCCTCTGACTAGCAGACACTGCTACTAGGCACAAAGCATTTCCTGGGCTAGATGCAGTTAAAAATTTGTAATTAGATACTCTCGTTGGATGCTGAGAAAGCATTCCATAGAGTCTCCTGGCACGCCATATATTATTCTCTTAAAAAGCTTGGGGTAGGGGTCTAGGGGACACTTTTATAGCCAAAATCACGGCCCTGTATCGCAATACGTCACCTAGGCTGAAGATAAATGGAACTGTAGCACCCTGAGGGCTCGGTTGCTACAGAGGTATTGCACCTCACCCAGAGGTGTGATATCTCACTCTCAGGTAAGGATGGAGTGTGTATCAGGACCCGACAACTGCATGCATTACACCACTTTGCCTTGGGGCAGAGCGACCAATATGCCCCTGAGATGGGCACGACAGTCCCTGTCCCTGGCTGGAGTGGGGGGAGGGAGCACTGAGGAAGGGGAACCCTGTAGTGCAGGAGCAGGGAGGAAGCAGTTCCTGGGTGCATTGAGAAGGGAGTATAAAAGGTGGGCACCATCTTAGTTCAGTGCAGAGAAGTCTGAGCAGAAGTGACAGGGAGCAGGGGCTCTGCATGAGCTCTGCTCCGGAGGCGGGCCTAGTAACAGAGGCCCAGGCCTGGAAGAGGGAGAAGGAAGGAAGAGGAACGGAGAAGGCTCCAGGAACGAGGAACGAAGGGATCCCAGGGATGCAGACGGACGAGTCGCCACCGCACGCCCGAATCCACCTGCGTGGAGGGGTCAGGCCAAAGGGGGAGACCCGTCCCCGAAACTAGTGGGGGCGGGAAATGACCCTCAGCTAGAAACCGGAGGCTGTGACATTTTATGTGGCGCAGCCCCTCACTACACCCGCTAGGAAGGCACCACATAGGGTCAGGGAAACTGGCGCCAAGTTTACCAAGAGGAGGCCCGAGGCAGCCGGACAGAAGGGTTGGTAAGAAAGGCCAGACTAAGGACACACAAAGGGGGTCCTGTGAAGCGCTCCAAAGTTATCTGGGAGTTGTCTGAGCCCCTCACCTGGTGAGCACAGTACGACGTGGGCAGCCGTTACCTGCAGAAGTGATCTGGATAATAAGAACTGTGAGTAAAGGCCCTGGACTGCATCACTGACTCCATGTCATTACTGCTGCTGCCCTGCACCATCACCCCCATCCTCCGCATACACTGCCCTGAGGCTATACTCCTCCCGTGGGGAGTTATGCTACACTCTGCTGCACCCACAACACCAGCCTCAGCGGTCTGCCCTGCAGCGGCGGTTCACTCTGACCGCAATCCACGGGTGGTGTAGTCGGACGTTTAAACATCAAAACCACATAAATAGTTCCGCCACTGGTTTGACCGCCCTGAGCCACGGAACCGGGTCGCCGCCACGGAAACTACAACCACCAGCATCCACCAAAAAGGGTCCGGCTCCGGGTGTCCCAAGGCCCAGGGGGCGTGTCAGAACATTTTCATCACCTTTCATAATCACCAATGGGACAAGGCAGGGATGTCCTCTGTCCCCTCTCTTATACATCCTAGTGACGGAGCACCTGCTCTCATCAATTCGCCATAACCCCAATATTAGGTGGATTGAGGTGGGAGGCACCGAGTACAAGTGCTCTGCATTTGCTGATGATGTCCTAGTATATATCACTCAATCACATATATCCATCCCTGCTGTTATGGCTGAAATAGATCACTTTGTTACATGGTCAAATTTTAAAATCAATGCAGCGAAGTCTGAGGCCCTCAATGTCTCCCTCCCCAAATCCATACAGGATTCCATCCAGTCCAACTTTTCCTTTGCCTGGCCCTCTCAGGGTATCAAATACTTAGGAATTTGTATTCATAGAGACCTCTCCCGTCTATGTTATCTTAATTTTGGGCCCTTTATTGAACAACTCCATATAGATCACGGTTTGCAAGTTAGAACTGTTAGATTCACTACGTGAACCACTGGTGTTTTGAGGAAAAGCACATGTACACTGTGTTCCAAATTATTATGCAAAAAGTGTTTAGGAGTGATAAGGTAAGAATTTGTTTGTTTGTCAGTTAAACTCATTGATGGTCATGTGTGTCAGGGCTCTTTATATCACTGTAACAAATTGCAGACACCTGTGCTAATTAGTTTGGCAGGTGGGTCCAATGAAAGGCAAGACTACTTAAGAAGGCTGTCCCACATTAATAAGCAGCCTACATTTTCTGCCAAAATGGGAAAGAAATAGGATGTGTCGGCTGCTGAGAAGCAACAAATTGTGGAGTGTTTAGGTCAAGGCTAGTGTTGAGCCACCCCCGTAGTGTTCGAGTTCGGTTCGGTTCGTCGAACACCCGTGTGTTCGCCGAACTGTTCGTCGAACTGTTCGTCGAACATCTTCGAACACCGTTAAAACCAATGGCAGGCAAACAAAAACACATAGAAACACATAGAAAACACCTTCAAAGGTGTCCAAAAGCTGACAAACTGCTCAGAAGACACAACTAACACATGGAAAAGTGACAAGTACATATAGTCATGCGAAAAGAAAAGAGGTGGAGGAGTAAAAGGAGGGGGAGACACAGATATAGGCATGTCATGCCCTTCTAAAATCCAAAAAGTGAGAAGCCGAGACGGCCAGTCAGCTCCTGCCCGTGCCACCTCCGTGTCGCCGGGTTTGTGCCAGAGCCGCGGTGAACCCTGACGGCCAGCCCCCCTCTCCCAATACTGGTGCCTGTCCGCTGGTGGGTCGAGAGAGCCCCCCTGTGGTGGAGGCAGCTCTAAGCTTTTTAATTTAAATTGTCCCTCTAATTTGAATGAATACACTTTAAATCCATTTACAAGGATCTATTGGAGGGCAAGTCTCATGCCAGCAGCCGCGTAATTCCAGCTCCAGTAGCGTCCACTAAAGCTGCTGCAGTTAAAAAGCTTTTATAAGGATCGAGCTCGGCTGTCCACCGCAAGGCATCCTAGTGCCAGTCCCAGCCCCTATGCCTTGGGGTGCCTCCTGATGCTCTTCACTAAGTATCCCGTGGTCCCGAAGCATTTCCTTTGAAAAAATTAAGTGTCCAAACTACAGGTGGTGTAGCTTGCTTAACAGCCGGGATAATCCGCTGACTAGCAGACACTGCTACTAGGCACAAAG
This sequence comes from Phyllobates terribilis, assembly GCF_046119375.1. Lineage (NCBI taxonomy): Eukaryota > Metazoa > Chordata > Amphibia > Anura > Dendrobatidae > Phyllobates > Phyllobates terribilis. The sequence goes on from NW_027362771.1 coordinate 302,262,769, forward strand.
TATTTCCTGGGCTAGATGCAGTTAAAAATTTGTAAGTAGATACTCTCGTTGGATGCTGAGAAAGCATTCCATAGAGTCTCCTGGCACGCCATATATGATTCTCTTAAAAAGCTTGGGGTAGGGGTCTAGGGGACCCTTTTATAGCCAAAATCACGGCCCTGTATCACAATACGTCACCTAGGCTGAAGATAAATGGAACTGTAGCACCGAGGGCTCGGTTGCTACAGACGTATTGCACCTCACCCAGAGGTGTGATATCTCACTCTCAGATAAGGATGGAGTGTGGATCAGGACCCGACACCTGCATGCATTACACCACATTGCCGTGGGGCAGGGCGACCAATATGCCCCTGAGATGGGCACGACAGTCCCTGTCCCTGGCTGGAGTGGGGGGAGGGAACACTGAGGAAGGGGAACCCTGCAGTGCAGGAGCAGGGAGGAAGCAGTTCCTGGGTGCATTGAGAAGGGAGTATAAAAGGTGGGCACCATCTTAGTTCAGTGCAGAGAAGTCTGAGCAGAAGTGGCAGGGAGCAGGGGCTCTGCATGAGCTCTGCTCCGGAGGCGGGCCTAGTAACAGAGGCCCAGGCCTGCAAGAGGGAGAAGGAAGGAAGAGGAGCGGAGAAGGCTCCAGGAACGAGGAATGAAGGGATCCCAGGGGTGCGGACGGGCGAGTCGCCACCGCACGCCCGAATCCACCTGCGTGGAGGGGTCAGGCCAAAGGGGGAGACCGGTCCCCGAACTAGTGGAGGCAGGAAACGACCCTCAGCTAGAAACCGGAGGCTCTGACATTTTATGTGGCGCAGCCCCTTGCTCCACCCGCTAGGAAGGCACCACATAGGGTCAGGGAAACTGGCGCCAAGTTTACCAAGAGGAGGCCCGAGGCAGCCGGACAGAAGTGTTGGTAAGAAAGGCCAGACAAAGGACACACAAAGGGGGTCCTGTGAAGCGCTCCAAAGTTATCTGGGAGTTGTCTGAGCCCCTCACCTGGTGAGCACAGTACGACGTGGGCAGCCGTTACCTGCAGACGTGGTCTGGATAATAAGAACTGCGAGTAAAGGCCCTGAACTGCATCACTGACTCCGTGTCGTTACTGCTGCTGCCCTGCACCATCACCCCCATCCTCCGCATACACTGCCCTGAGGCTATACTCCTCCCGTGGGGAGTTATGCTACGCTCTGCTGCACCCACAACACCAGCCTTAGCGGTCTGCCCTGTAGCAGCGGTTCACTCTGACCGCAATCCACGGGTGGCGTAGTCGGACATTTAAACATCAAAACCACATAAATAGTTCCGCCACTGGTTTGACCGCCCTGAGCCACGGAACCGGATCGCCGCCACGAAGACTACAACCACCAGCATCCACCAAAAAGGGTCCGGCTCCGGGTGTCCCAAGGCCCAGGGGGTGCGTCAGAACATTTTCATCACCTTTCACAATCACCAATGGGACAAGGCAGGGATGTCCTCTGTCCCCTCTCTTATACATCCTAGTGACGGAGCACCTGCTCTCATCAATTCGCCATAACCCCAATATTAGGTGGATTGAGGTGGGAGGCACCGAGTACAAGTGCTCTCTATTTGCTGATGATGTCCTAGTATATATCACTCAATCACATATATCCATCCCTGCTGTTATGGCTGAAATAGATCACTTTGTTACATGGTAAAATTTTAAAATCAATGCAGCGAAGTCTGAGGCCCTCGATGTCTCCCTCCCTAAATCCATATAGGATTCCATCCAGTCCAACTTTCCCTTTGCCTGGCCCTCACAGGGTATCAAATACTTAGGAATTCCTATTCATAGAGACCTCTCCCATCTATGTTATCTTAATTTTGGGCCCTTTATTGAACAATTCCATACAGACCACGGTTGGCAAGTTAGAACTGTAAGATTCACTACGTGAACCACTGGTGTTTTGTGGAAAAGCACATGTACACCGCGTTCCAAATTATTATGCAAAAAGTGTTTAGGAGTGATAAGGGAAGAATTTGTTTGTTTGTCAGTTAAACTCATTGATGGTGATGTGTGTCAGGGCTCTTTATATCACTGTAAGCAATTGCAGACACCTGTGCTAATTAGTTTGGCAGGTGTGTCCAATGAAAGGCAAGACTACTTAAGAAGGCTCTCTCACATTATTAAGCAGCCTACATTTTCTGCCAAAATGGGAAAGAAAAAGGATGTGTCGGCTGCTGAGAAGCAACAAATTGTGGAGTGTTTAGGTCAAGGCATGACTACAATCAACATTGTGCGATGATCAGGATAAAGTGTCTTGGCAATCAAGAAGTATGTAGCTGATTCACAGTACACACGTGTGCGTGCTGATAAGGGCAAATTGAGGACTCTTTCCTACAGGCAATTACGTCAGGTTGAAAGAGCAGCGGCAAAAAAGCCTTGTCATAGCAGCAGACAAGTTTTTGAAGCTGCTTGTGCCTCCAACGTCCCCCGAACAACAAGATGCAGGGTCCTTCAGAGGTTTGCAGCTGTGCATACGCCATCCTGTCGACCTCCTCTATCCACTTCACACAAGCAGAAACGGCTCCAGTGGGCCAAACATTACATGAAGACTGATTTCAAAACTGTTTTGTTCACGGATGAGTGCCGTGCAGCGCTCGATGGTCCAGATGGATGGAGTGGAGGATGGCTGGTTGATGGACACCCCACGCAAACACGGCTACAGCGCCAACAAGGAGGAGGTGGAGTAATGTTTTGGGCTGGAATCATGGGGAGAGAGATTGTCGGCCCCTTTAGGATCCCTGAAGGCGCTAAAGATGAACTCCATAATGTATGTGGATTTTCTCAAACAGCACTTCCTGCCATGGTTCAAGAAGAAGAACCGTGTATTTCACAGCAAGATCATTTTTCTGCATGATAATGCACCATCTCATGCTGCACATAAAACATCTGCATCTCTGGCTGATATGGGCATAAAAGGGGACAAACTTATGGTGTGACCCCCATGCTCCCCTGACCTCTACCCCATTCAGAACCTTTGGAGCATCATTAAAAGGAGTGTCTATGATGGCGGGAGGCAGTTCACATCTAAGCAACACCTCTGGGAGGGTATTCTGTCCTCATGCAAAACAATTGAAGCAGAAACCATCCAAAACCTGACAAATTCAATGGACGAGAGAGTTCAGAAGCTCCTTTCGAACAAGGGGTCCTATGTGAAAATGTAACATCACCTAGAATAAAGTTTTGAGTTGAAAACTGTTTGATTTCAGTTTCTAACAACCTGCTAATGCTTATAATTTCAAAAATGACCATTTTTTTGGTCTTTATTAAAATGAAAAGGTTGATCGAAAAGTTTGGGGGATCTAAGAGTGTGGCAACCCAGTAGTCATGATTACTTCGAATTCTGACAATATGAGGGTCATGCTGCAGGTAGTGCAGCAAGAAGGCACTTATGTGCCTTGCGCATCTCGGAGCCCCAAAATTATTTTCCGGGCTAGATGCAGCTAAAAATTATTTTTAATTTTAAATCTGGTGAAGCTTTAGTATAGATGGCCTAATAGGATCAGTGCTGCACACTGCTACAAAGCCCAAATTATTTTCCAGTCAAGATACAGATAAACATGATTAGTAATTTGAAAGCTTAAAACGGTTGGTAGGGTGATTTTAACCAATCATCAAGCTTTTACTCTCCCCAGGATGACACAGGGGTAGAAAAGTCGTTTCGGATCCATGATTTGTTCATCTTTATGAACGTGAGTCTGTCTACATTATCAGTGGAGAGCCGCGTGCGCTTATCTGTCAGCACACCACCAGCAGCGCTGAACACACGTTCAGACAGAACGCTGGCTGCGGGGCATGACAAGATCTCCAAGGCGTAAGTGGCTAGCTCCGGCCATTTATCCAGATTGGAAGCCCAAAAAGAGCAAGGGTCCAGTGACACAGTCGTGGCTTCAATGTTTACTTGGAGATACTCCTGTACCATCGTCTCTAGGCGTTGACTATGTGTCAGACTTCTTGTCTCCTGTGGCCTTGCAAAGGATGGGCTAAAAAAGTGGTGAAATGATTCCGCAAAATTGATGTTACCAGCAGATACTGTGGTTCTGTTACGGTTTGAGTGCTGAACACTTGACGGTCCCACGGTTGGCAAGTTGGAACTGTGAGATTCACTACGTGCACCACTGGTATTTTGTGGAAAAGCACATGTAAGATTCTGCAACAGTCTCTGCTGATACTCCTGAATGCGTGCATCCCTTTCTATGGCAGGAATAATTTCTGCAAATTTACTTTTGTACCGGGGATCTAACAGTGTGGCAACCCAGTAGTCAGGATTATTTCTAATTCTCACAATTCGAGGGTCATGTTGCAGGTAGTGCAGCAAGAAGGCACTCATGTGTGTTGCGCATCCAGGAGCACCAAGTCCCTGTTGTGTTGGTGGCGAGGTAACAATCATGCTTCCTTCCTCTGTCCTCTTCCCCCAACCTCGCACAACAGAAATGTGATCAAGGTCTCCCTCATCTGATGAGTCTTCCATCAGTTCGTCCTCCACTTCTTCCTGGGCTCCTGCACCTTCCTCACTAGTTTGGCTGCTACCATGCGCCCTGGTAAAACCATCTCCCCCACCCTCACATGCCTGCCGCCTTGGTGCTGCCGACCGTCTGGACCTTGCAGATGTTAGCCCTTCCGCATACAACTCCTCCTCCTCTACTTCCTCCACCTCCTCTTGTGCCACCACCTGACTCCGAATTCTGTTTAACATGTGCTCCAGCATGTAAATCACCGGAATAGTCATGCTGATAATGGCATCGTCAGCACTAAACATCTTCGTCGCCATTTCAAAACTGTGCAGAAGGGTGCATAGGTCCCTGATCTGAGACCACTCCTCCAGCGTGATTTGCCCCACCTCTCAATCTCGTTGGCCCAGGCTATACGTCAGAACGTATTGCACCAGGGCTTGTCGGTGCTGCCACAGTCGCTGCAACATGTGCAGAGTTGAATTCCACCGGGTAGGCACATCGCATTTTAGCCGGTGAAGTGGCAGGCCCAACGACTTCTGTAGAGATGTAAGTCGCTGAGCTGCGGGATGCGAACGGCGGAAGTGAGCACACAGCGACCGTGCCCTCTGCAGAAGGCCATCTAGTCTGGGATAGTGGGCTAAAAATTGCTGGACAACCAGGTTCAACACGTCAGCCATACAAGGCACGTGTGTGACATTGCCCCGGCGAAGGGCCGCACCCAGGTTTGCAGCATTGTCGCACACGGCCTTCCCTGGTTTCAGGTCCAGTGGAGACAACCATTCATGAAATTGGTTCTCCAGAGCTGACCACAACTCCTCAGCTGTGTGACTCACATTTCCCAGACATTTCAATGTAAAAACCGCCTGATGACGTTGAGCCCTACTGCCAGCATAGTAAGGAGGTGTGCAGGATCCCTTCTGCGTAGTTAGAAAGCTTGTGGCATGACCAGACAGGCTTTGGGTGCAGGTGGAAGACCGAGAGGAGGTTGAGGAGGCAGAAGCAGTGGAGGAACTTTGACATAAAGAGGATTGACGCACAACTCGTGGGGACGGCAAGACTTGGACAGCAGCCCCTTGTCCTGCTGTCACCATAGTTACCCAGTGCCCAGTCAGCGACATGTAACGCCCCTGTCCATGCCTACTCGTCCAAGTGTCTGTGGTGAAATGCACCCTGTCACACACAGAGTTTCTCAAAGAAGCGGTGATGTTGTGTGCGACATGCTGGTGGAGCGCAGGCACACCTTTCTTTGAGAAGTAGTGCCGACTGGGCATCTGGTACTGGGGCACTGCGACGGACATAAGGTCTCGAAAATCCTCTGTGTCCACCAGGCGGAAAGGCAGCATTTCTGTAGCCAAGAGCTTGCAGATGGTGAAATTCAACCTCTTAGCTTTCTCATGGCTAGGAGGAAATGGTCTTTTACTTGTCCACATCTGAGGGACCGAGGGCTGGCTATTGTGCTTAGACGGGGTTGATAAGGGTGTCCCCGGCAAACTGCCGGTCTGTGAGGAAGATGCAGGCGGACATGTTAGGTTGCCTTGATCCAAAGGTGGTGCTATCGATGTCGGACAGCGCTCAACACCAGCTGGTGTTACCACCTCCAAAGAAAATGATGACCTGCCAATCACGCTGGCTGTTGCGGGTAAAGAGGTGGCAGGTCTGCGCCCCAAAACAGGTGTGACTGCTGTCCCCCCAGTCACAGAGGATGAAGAGGCCGCGGATGCACAAGATATGGCAGACGGTGATTGGCCCGGCCGGCTAGGCCGCATTGTAGCACACTGAGCTTCCCACTGCAACTTATGCTTCATGTCCATGTGCCGGTTCATGCATGAAGTACTCAAACTATGTATTTTTTGGCCTCTACTTAGCTTTTGCTGACAAATGTTACAGATAACACGAGTTGGGTCATCTTTATCGATCTGAAAAAATGCCCAGGCTATGCAAGGCTTAGCACCCATGCGACCTGAAGAGCCACCACGACTTGTGGTGAGAGGCAGAGTTGTGTTTGAGGATGCAATTGTTGACGTGCTTCCAGTACTACGTCTCTGTCCAGGAAGGCGCAACCTGTCCTCGTCGTCACTAGCATCTTCCTCCACCTCCTCTGCTGACCTCATCTCTTGGCTGACTGTGGGTTGACAGTAAGTGGGATCTCCGACCTCATCATCATCACCCTGTGCGTTATCACACCCGTCGTCCTCAGAGCCAACCTGTTCCTGCCCTGACAAAAAACTAAAGTTGTCGCTCCAATCAGGTATTTGAGTCTTATCATCGTCTTCCTCATTGTCTCCACCAACAGGAGTTACAGTTTGGGAATGAGGGTCTACATTATGGTCAGAACCTTCTGCGTCTGGTCCTGGATCCGACTCATAAAGATTCTGGGCATCAGTGCAGATCATTTCCTCGTCTGGATTCACACAAGCGCTGGAGTCGACCTCTGATTCCCAGGCTATAGTATGAGTAAACAGCTCTGCAGACTCAACCATCTGTTCTACCTCATACTCAGACGGGCAGCTGGAGATTTGGGAGCTGTGAGGAAGCAAGTGCGATTTGGGTGACACCTTTGAGGGCTGGAGTATTTGTGATGTTGAAGTTAATGTGGGGGAGAGCCCACTTAAAGGAGCACTTGATATCCGTTGAAGCACCTGCTGTTTTTGTGCCTCATCTGGAATTTGTAGCGATTGGCGTGGCCGTAAGAAAGGGATCTTATCACATTGTGCGCTAAAAGAAGTAGACATTTTAGTTTGGCTGGAAGATGGTCTTTCTTCTGCAGATGTTACTGTTGCTTTAACACCTACCCCACGGACACAACCTTTTTTCCCCTTCCCAACACGCCTATTCCCCTTTCCACCAGCAGCAGGCCTTTTTCCACTCATTTTGGTGGTTAACTAATTCACAACTCTGGAGTTGTTTGCACAAAAAAACAATGGATGGTAACCGAGCAGAGCTGAGTGGCCAAACTGTGGTATTAGGCCAAAACTATTGGCTGGGTTAGATGCAGAAAAAAATTATTTTGAATTTGCAACCTGATGGAGGTCAGTATAGATGGACTAATACAAATAGTCCCACACACTGCTAGAAGCCCAAATATTTTTTCAGAGGTACTGCAGATGCAGATAAAAATTATTTTTAATTTGCAACATGATGGAGGTCAGTATAGATGGACTAATAGACCAAGTCCCACACACTGCTAGAAGCCCAAATATTTTTTCAGAGCTAGATGCAGAAAAAAATTATTTTTAATTTGCAACCTGATGGAGGTCAGTATAGATGGACTAATAGACCAAGTCCCACACACCGCTAGAAGCCCAACTATTTTTTCAGAGCTAGATGCAGAAAAAAATTATATTCAATTTGCAACCTGATGGAGGTCAGTATAGATGGACTAATAGACCAAGTCCCACACACCGCTAGAAGCCCAAATATTTTTTCAGAGCTAGATGCAGAAAAAAATTATTTTAATTTGCAACCTGATGGAGGTCAGTATAGATGGACTAATAGACCAAGTCCCACACACTGCTAGAAGCCCAAATATTTTTTCAGAGCTAGATGCAGAAAAAAATTATTTTTAATTTGCAACCTGATGGAGGTCAGTATAGATGGACTAATAGACCAAGTCCCACACACCGCTAGAAGCCCAACTATTTTTTCAGAGCTAGATGCAGAAAAAAATTATATTCAATTTACAACCTGATGGAGGTCAGTATAGATGGACTAATAGACCAAGTCCCACACACTGCTAGAAGCCCAAATATTTTTTCAGAGCTAGATGCAGAAAAAAATTATTTTTAATTTGCAACCTGATGGAGGTCAGTATAGATGGACTAATAGACCAAGTCCCACACACTGCTAGAAGCCCAAATATTTTTTCAGAGCTAGATGCAGAAAAAAATTATTTTTAATTTGCAACCTGATGGAGGTCAGTATAGATGGACTAATAGACCAAGTCCCACACACTGCTAGAAGCCCAAATATTTTTTCAGAGCTAGATGCAGAAAAAAATTATTTTTAATTTGCAACCTGATGGAGGTCAGTATAGATGGACTAATAGACCAAGTCCCACACACCGCTAGAAGCCCAAATATTTTTTCAGAGCTAGATGCAGAAAAAAATTATTTTTAATTTGCAACCTGATGGAGGTCAGTATAGATGGACTAATAGACCAAGTCCCACACACTGCTAGAAGCCCAAATATTTTTTCAGAGCTAGATGCAGAAAAAAATTATTTTTAATTTGCAACCTGATGGAGGTCAGTATAGATGGACTAATAGACCAAGTCCCACACACCGCTAGAAGCCCAACTATTTTTTCAGAGCTAGATGCAGAAAAAAATTATATTAAATTTGCAACCTGCTGGAGGTCAGTATAGAAGGACTAATAGAACAAGTCCCACACACTGCTAGAAGCCCAAATATTTTTTCAGAGCTAAATGAAGAAAAAAATTATTTTTAATTTGCAACCTGATGGAGGTCAGTATAGATGGACTAATAGACCAAGTCCCACACACTGCTAGAAGCCCAAATATTTTTTCAGAGCTAGATGCAGAAAAAAATTATATTCAGTTTGCAACCTGATGGAGGTCAGTATAGATGGACTAATAGACCAAGTCCCACACACCGCTAGAAGCCCAACTATTTTTTCAGAGCTAGATGCAGAAAAAAATTATATTAAATTTGCAACCTGCTGGAGGTCAGTATAGAAGGACTAATAGAACAAGTCCCACACACTGCTAGAAGCCCAAATATTTTTTCAGAGCTAAATGAAGAAAAAAATTATTTTTAATTTGCAACCTGATGGAGGTCAGTATAGATGGACTAATAGACCAAGTCCCACACACTGCTAGAAGCCCAAATATTTTTTCAGAGCTAGATGCAGAAAAAAATTATATTCAGTTTGCAACCTGATGGAGGTCAGTATAGATGGACTAATAGAATGATGCTATGCCCAAAAGATTTTACTTCACTAGGTGCAGTAAAAAAATTGGTATTCTATACACAGGTGTTATATCTTGCAACACAGATAGGCTACTCCACTGACTAACACACTCTGCAATAGGCCAAAAAGGATTAGCTTTGCTAGATTCAGCCAAATGCTGTGAAAAAAACTTGCACAGCACTGGCACAGACCTGCCTGGCAAAAACTGATAGGAACTCATGTAACCTAGTCCTGAAAAGGACTCCAATTACAATTAGTCTTTACTCCCACAACCTATCTATTTAAGAGCACAGACCTCCCTGATAAAAGTCGTAGGAAATGCTGTAACCTAGTCCTTAAAAGGACTGCAATCACAACTGTTCCCTACTCCCAAGCTATCTGTATATTTGTGCGAAAATTGGCTTGAAATTAACAAGGTATAGCGCACACAGCAACAGCGGTGCCGTCTAACACGCAGCTGCAGCAGTGAGAAAATGGTGGCGACGGGGAAAATGGCTTGGTCTTATAGGGCAAGGACATGTGACATACACTGCCAATGACACATGCCCTTGCTTCTGTGAAAAAAAGCACTTCGCTCCGTGTGTGCGCTGCTGATAGGCTGACAGATTGCACCTCCCCACTGCAAATGCGGGAAAGAGAAAAAAAAATGGAGATCTTCATTGTTCCTGCAGAGATCCATCCCCTGCCCCTCCCCCCACCCCGCTGTACACTCAAACTGCGTATTAACATTAATTTTCATCATTACTGAGAAAAAATCCAGTTATGATTTTGGTGCACGAACAGTTATCGAACATAACCTCGAACAGCCGAATTTTTCTCAAATTGTTCGTGTTCGCCGTCCGGCTCGAACACCGCCCAAAACAGCTCGAATTTGAGATTGGCGAACAGTTCGAGTAGAACAACGCTCATCTCTAGTCAAGGCATGACTACAATCAACATTGTGCGATGATCAGGATGAAGTGTCTTGGCAATCAAGAAGTATGTAGCTGATTCACAGTACACACATGTGTTTGCTGATAAGGGCAAATGGAGGAATCTTTCCTACAGGCAATTACGTCAGGTTAAAAGAGCAGCGGCAAAAAAGCCTTGTCATAGCAGCAGACAAGTTTTTGAAGCTGCTGGTGCCTCCAATGTCCCCCGAACAACAAGATACAGGGTCCTTCAGAGGTTTGCAGCTGTGCGTACGCCATCCTGTCGACCACCTCCTCTATCCACTGCACACAAGCAGAAACGGCTCCAGTGGGCCAAACAATACATGAAGACTGATTTCAAAACTGTTTTGTTCACCGATGAGTGCCGTGCAACGCTCGATGGTCCAGATGAATGGAGTGGAGGATGGCTGGTTGATGGACACCCCACACAAACACGGCTACAGCGCCAACAAGGAGGAGGTGGAGTAATGTTTTGGGCTGGAATCATGGGGAGAGAGATTGTTGGCCCCTTTAGGATCCCTGAAGGGGTAAAGATGAACTCCATAATGTATGTGGAGTTTCTCAAACAGCACCTCCTGTCATGGTTCAAGAAGAAGAACCATGTATTCCACAGCAAGATCATTCTCATGCATGATAATGCACCGTCTCATGCTGCACATAACACATCTGCATCCCTGGCTGATATGGGCATAAAAGGGGACAAACTTATGGTGTGACCCCCATGCTCCCCTGACCTCTACCCAATTCAGAACCTCTGGAGCATCATCAAAAGGAGTGTCGATGAAGGCGGGAGGCAGTTCACATCTAAACAACAGCTCTGGGAGGGTATTCTGTCCTCATGCAAAACAATTGAAGCAGAAACCATCCAAAACGTGACAAATTCAATGGACGAGAGAGTTCAGAAGCTCCTTTCGAACAAGGGGTCCTATGTGCAAATGTAACATCACCTAGACTAAAGTTTTGAGTTGAAAACTGTTTGATTTCAGTTTCTAATAACCCGCTAATGCTTATAATTTCAAAAATGACCATTTTTTTGGTCTTTATTAAATGAAAAGGTTGATCGAAGAGTTTGGGGGATCTAAGAGTATGGCAACCCAGTAGTCAGGATTACTTCGAATTCTGACAATCTGAGGGTCATGTTGCAGGTAGTGCAGCAAGAAGGCACTTATGTGTCTTGCACATCTTGGAGCCCCAAAATTATTTTCCGGGCTAGATGCAGCTAAAAATTATTATTAATTTTAAATCTGGTGGAGCTTAGTATAGATGGCCTAATAGAATCAGTGCTGCACAATGCTACAAAGCCCAAATTATTTTCCAGCCAAGATACAGATAAACATGAATAGTAATTTTAAATCTGGTGGAGCTTAGTATAGATGGCCTAATAGAATCAGTACTGCAAACTGCTACAAAGCCCAAATTATTTTCCAGCCAAGATACAGATAAACATGATTAGTAATTTTAAATCTGGTGGAGCTTAGTATAGATGGCCTAATAGATTCAGTACTGCACACTGCTACAAAGCCCAAATTATTTTCCAGCCAAGATACAGATAAACATGATTAGTAATGTGAAAGCTTAAAAAGGTTGGTGAGGTGATTTTAACCAATCATCAAGCTTTTACTCTCCCCAGGATGACACAGGGGTAGAAAATTCGTTTCGGATCCATGATTTGTTCATCTTTATGAACGTGAGTCTGTCTACATTATCAGTGGAGAGCCACGTGCGCTTATCTGTCAGCACACCACCAGCAGCGCTGAACACACGTTCAGACAGAACACTGGCTGCGGAGCATGACAAGATCTCCAAGGCGTAAGTGGCTAGCTCCGGCAATTCATCCAGATTGGAAGCCCAAAAACAGCAAGGGTCCAGTGACACAGTCATGGCTTCAATGTTTACTTGGAGATACTCCTGTACCATCGTCTCTAGGCGTTGACTATGTGTCAGACTTCTTGTCTCCTGTGGCCTTGCAAAGGATGGGCTAAAAAAGTGGTGAAATGATTCGGCAAAATTGATGTTACCAGCAGATACTGTGGTTCTGTTACGGTTTGAGCGCTGAACACTCGACGTTCCCACGGTTGGCAAGTTGGAACTGTGAGATTCACTACGTGCACCACTGGTGTTTTGTGGAAAAGCACATGTAAGATTCTGCAACAGTCTCTGCTGATACTCCTGCATGCGTGCATCCCTTTCTATGGCAGGAATAATTTCTGCAAATTTACTTTTGTACCGGGGATATAACAGTGTGGTAACCCAGTAGTCAGGATTATTTCTAATTCTCTCAATTCGAGGGTCATGTTGCAGGTAGTTCAGCAAGAAGGCACTCATGTGTCTTGCACATCCAGGAGCACCAAGTCCCTGTTGTGTTGGTGGCGAGGTAACAATCATGATTCCTTCCTCTGTCCTCTCCCCCCAACCTCGCACAACAGAAATGTGACCAAGGCTTCCCTCATCTGATGAGTCTTCCAACAGTTCATCCTCCACTTCTTCCTGGGCTCCTGCACCTTCCTCACTAGCTTGGCTGCTACCATGCGCCCTGGTAAAACCATCTTCCCCACCCTCACATGCCTGCCGCCTTGGTGCTGCCGACCGTCTGGACCTTGCAGATGTTAGCTCTTCCGCATACAACTCCTCCTCCTCTACTTCCTCCACCTCCTCTTGTGACACCACCTGACTCCGAATTCTGTTTAACATGTGCTCCAGCATGTAAATCACCGGAATAGTCATGCTGATAATGGCATCGTCAGCACTAAACATCTTTGTCGCCATTTCAACACTGTGCAGAAGGGTGCATAGGTCCCTGATCTGAGACCACTCCTCCAGCGTGATTTGCCCCACCTCTGGATCTCGTTTGCCCAGGCTATACGTCAGAACGTATTGCACCAGGGCTTGTTGGTGCTGCCACAGTCGCTGCAACATGTGCAGAGTTGAATTCCACCGGGTAGGCACATCGCATTTTAGCCGGTGAAGTGGCAGGCCCAACGACTTCTGTAGAGATGTATGTCGCTGAGCTGCGAGATGAGAACAGCGCAAGTGAGCACACAGCGACCGTGCCCTCTGCAGAAGGCCATCTAGTCTGGGATAGTGGGCTAAAAATTGCTGGACAACCAGGTTCAACACGTGAGCCATACAAGGCACGTGTGTGACATTGCCCCGGCGAAGGGCCGCACCAGGGTTTGCAGCATTGTCGCACACGGCCTTCCCTGGTTTCAGGTCCAGTGGAGACAACCATTCATGAAATTGGTTCTCCAGAGCTGATCACAACTCCTCAGCTGTGTGACTCACAATTCCCAGACATTTCAAAGTAAAAACCGTCTGATGACGTTGAGCCCTACTGCCAGCATAGTAAGGAGGTGTGCAGGATCCCTTCTGCGCTGTTAGAAAGCTTGTGGCATGACCAGACAGTCTTTGGGTGCAGGTGGAGGACCGAGAGGAGGTTGAGGAGGCAGAAGCATTGGAGGAACTTTGAGCTAAAGAGGATTGACGCACAACTCGTGGGGACGGCAAGACTTGAACAGCAGCCCCTTGTCCTGCTGTCACCATAGTAACCAAGTGCCCAGTCAGCGACATGTAACGCCCCTGTCCATGCCTACTCGTCCAAGTGTCTGTAATGAAATGCACCCTGTCACACACAGAGTTTCTCAAAGAAGCGGTGATGTTGTGTGCGACATGCTGGTGGAGCGCAGGCACACCTTTCTTTGACAAGTAGTGCTGACTGGGCATCTGGTACTGGGGCACTGCGACGGACATAAGGTCTCGAAAATCCTCTGTGTCCACCAGGCGGAAAGGCAGCATTTCTGTAGCCAAGAGCTTGCAGATGGTGAAATTCAACCTCTTAGCTTTCTCATGGCTTGGAGGAAATGGTCTTTTACTTGTCCACATCTGAGGGACCGAGGGCTGGCTGTTGTGCTTAGATGGGGTTGAGTAGGGTATCCCCGTCAAACTGCCGGTCTGTGAGGAAGATGCAGGCAAACATGTTAGGTTGCCTTGATCCAAAGGTGGTGCTATCGATGTCGGACAGCGCTCAACACCATCTGGTGTTACCACCTCCAAAGAAAATGATGACCTGCCAATCACGCTGGCTGTTGCGGATAAAGTGGTGGCAGGTCTGCGTCCCAAAACAGGTGTGACTGCTGTCCCCCCAGTCACAGAGGATGAAGAGGCCGCGGGTGCACAAGATGTGGCAGACGGTGGTTGCTAGGCCGCATTGTAGCACAGTGAGCTTCCCATTGCAACTTATGCTTCATGTCCATGTGCCGGTTCATGCATGAAGTACTCAAACTATGTATTTTTTGGCCTCTACTTAGCTTTTGCTGACAAATGTTACAGATAACACGAGTAGGGTCATCTTTATCGATCTGAAAAAATGCCCAGGCTATGCAAGGCTTAGCACCCATGCAACCTGAAGAGCCACCACGACTTGTGGTGAGAGGCAGAGTTGTGTTTGAGGATGCAGTAGTTGATGTGCTTCTAGTACTACATCTCTGTCCAGGAAGGCGCAACCTGACTTCGTCGTCACTAGCATTCTCCTCCACCTCCTCTGCTGATCACATCTCTTGGCTGACTGTGGGTTGACAGTAAGTGGGATCTCCAACCTCATCATCATCACCCTGTGTGTTATCCCACCCGTCGTCCTCAGAGCCAACCTGTTCCTGCCCTGACAAAAAACTAAATTTGTCGCTCCAATCAGGTATTTGAGTCTCATCATCGTCTTCCTCATTGTCTCCACCAACAGGAATTACAGTTTGGGAATGAGGGTCTACATTATGGTCAGAACCTTCTGCGTCTGGTCCTGGATCCGACTCATAACGATTCTGGGCATCAGTGCAGATCATTTCCTCGTCTGGATTCACAGAAGCGCTGGAGCCGACCTCTGATTCCCAGGCTATAGTATGAGTAAACAGCTCTGCAGATTCAACCATCTGTTCTACCTCATACTCAGACGGGCAGCTGGAGATTTGGGAGCTGTGAGGAAGCAAGTGCGATTGGGGTGACACCTCTGAGGACTGAAGTATTTGTGATGTTGAAGTTGAGGTGGAGGAGAGCCCACTTAATGGAGCACTTGATATCCGTTGAAGCACCTGCTGTTTTTGTGCCTCATTAGGAATTTGTAGCGATTGGCGTGGCCGTAAGAAAGGGATCTTATCACATTGTCCGCTAAAAGAAGTAGACATCTTAGTTTGGCTGGAAGATGGTCTTTCTTCTGCAGATGTTACTGTTGCTTTAACACCTACCCCACGGACACAACCTTTTTTCCCCTTCCCAACATGCCTATTCCCCTTTCCACCAGCAGCAGGCCTTTTTCCACTCATTTTGGTTTTTAACTAGTTCACAACTCTGGAGTTGTTTGCACAAAAAAACAATGGATGGGAACTGAGCAGAGCTGAGTGGCCAAACTGTGGTATTAGGCCAAAACTATTGGCTGGGTTAGATGGAGAAAAAAATTATATTCAATTTGCAGCCTGATGGAGGTCAGTATAGATGGACTAATAGACAAAGTCCCACACACTGCTAGAAGCCCAATTATTTTTTCAGAGCTAGATGCAGATAAAAATTATTTTTAATTTGCAACCTGATGGAGGTCAGTATAGATGGACTAATAGACCAAGTCCCACACACAGCTAGAAGCCCAAATATTTTTTCAGAGCTAGATGCAGATAAAAATTATTTTTAATTTGCAACCTGATGGAGGTCAGTATAGATGGACTAATAGACCAAGTCCTACACACTGCTAGAAGCCCAAATATTTTTTCAGAGCTAGATGCAGATAAAAATTATTTTTAATTTGCAACCTGATGGAGGTCAGTATAGATGGACTAATAGACCAAGTCCCACACACTGCTAGAAGCCCAAATATTTTTTCAGAGCTAGATGCAGATAAAAATAATTTTTAATTTGCAACCTGATGGAGGTCAGTATAGATGGACTAATAGACTAAGTCCCACACACTGCTAGAAGCCCAAATATTTTTTCAGAGCTAGATGCCCGTGGAGGGGATCAACAAGTCGCCCGTTCAGGGGACCAACGCACCATTCCGACGCAGAGCCACCGACCACACGGATTCTTCAGGACAACCTGTTTGCCTTCGTTACAACAAACCGGGCCACTTTGCAAGAGGATGACGTTTAAACCCGAGATTCCTGGGTCCGCGGGCCAATCCCCAGGAATAAAAAGGCAGGGCCCATATGACAGGCATAGTCGGTATGTGGGAGGCCGTCCGTACCTCAACATTACGCTAGAAGGAATTCCCACATCGGCCCTATTGGACACTGGGTCATAAGTCACCACCATCCCACATATCCTTTACAAGCAATTTTGGTCTGATGCTGATCTTAGCCCCTTAGTCTTGTCATTTTAGCAGCTAATGGTCAGCCACTGAATCAGGTGGGGTTTAGAGAAGTGACAATAAAGCTGGGGAGGGTGGAGTTGAGATGCCAAGGGTTATGTGTGGTAGAAGATGACCCCAATAACAAATATCCTTACATGGTGCTTGGTACTAATGTGATTGAAAACTGCCTTGCAGAAGTGATGGAGTAGTGGTGTCAGCAGTTGCACATAGGGACTGATGCCACTCCCGACCACCAGAAGCAAGGAGTTTACCGGGTAGTACAAGAGTTTAGCCAAGTATTCAGTAAGCATCCATTAGATTTTGGGAGGAAAAAAGGGGTACGCCATCACATACCCACAGGAGATCATCCCCCGATTAAAGTGAGACTTAGACCCATCCCACCAAACCACTACCAGTGTGGTAAAGAGATGCTGCAGGACATGAAGGACGCCGGGGTTATAAGAGATAGCTGTAGTCCCTGGGCGGCCCCCTTAGTCTTAGTCAAAAAAAAAAGGATGGCACTATGAGGATGTGTGTGGATTACAGGGAGGTCAATAAGATCACTCACAAAGATGCTTACCTGTTACCCCGGATAGAGGAGTCTCTTGCTGCATTAAAGACTGCTAAGTATTTCTCCACATTAGATCTCACTAGTGGGTATTGGCAGGTCTCCGTTGCAGAAGAAGACCGGGAGAAAACAGCATTCACAACACCAATGGGCCTATGCAAATTCAATAGCATGCCATTTGGGCTATGCGATGCACCGGGGACGTTTCAGAGACTCATGGAGTGCTGCCTGGGACACCAGAATTTTGAGACGGTACTTTTATACCTGGATGACGTCATAGTGTATTCCAAAACCTATGAAGAACATCTGGAACACCTGGTGGAGGTATTTACAGCTCTAACAAAGTATGGAATGAAACTCAAACCATCTATGTTACCTGCTGAAGCCAAAAGTCCAATACCTAGGGCATGTGGTCAGCGCGGATGGCGTAGCACCAGATCCGGAAAAAGTGGCAGCGATCCAGGACTTGCAGAGGCCGACCACCATCAGAGAGGTACGTCAGTTCTTAGGTTTGGTTGGGTATTACAGAAGATTTATTAAGGGCTACATAAAGATGGCAGCGCCCCTACAAGATCTTCTAGTAGGCCAAGCTAAGAAGAGAAGGTCTGCAGAGCCGCCGTTGGAATGGGGAAAGAAACAAGAAGACTCCTTCCAACAAATGAAACAGGCCCTGACCAGTGAGGAAATCTTGGCGTACCCAGATTATAACCTACCATTTGTCCTCTACACGGATGCAAGTAATGTAGGCCTGGGAGCAGTACTGTCCCAAATACAAGAAGGCAAGGAAAGAGTAATTGCCTATGCAAGTAGAAGACTTCGACCTACCGAGAGGAACCCGGAAAATTACAGTTCCTTTAAGTTGGAGTTCCTGGCCATGGTCTGGGCAGTCACGGAGAGGTTCAAGCATTACTTAGCAGCTTCAAAATTTACCATCTTTACGGACAATAATCCGCTAACACACTTGGATACTGCAAAGCTTGGTGCATTGGAGCAGCGCTGGATGGCCCGGCTATCGAACTACGACTTTACCATCAAGTACCGAACAGGCCGTGGAAATGCAAATGCTGATGCCCTCTCCAGAAACCCTCAAGTACATTTGCAAGGGCTTGAAGAAGAAACAGATGACTTGGAGGAAATAGAACTTCCAGCTTTCCATAAAAGTAGAAAATGGAAAATGACAGAAACACATATCTACCTGAACCGTCAGGATGTTGCACTAAACCCGCTGCCTCATTATGGATGGAAAGAAACCCAAGACAGCGATCCGGCAGTGAGCCTAGTGAAGAGGCTGGTAACCCAACCAGATTCCAAAATTGAGAAGAATGCTCCCCCAGAGGCCCAATACCTGTGGAAAGAAAGAATCAGGTTATTTATCTATAAAAACCAATTGTGCAGACGATATATCAATCCAAGGACACATGAAATGGTATGGCAAGTTGTGGTTCCAAAGAGAGACATCCAAATGGTATTGGAAGCATGCCATAATGGAGCAGGACACTTTGGATGGAGAAAACTGGAAATACTGTTACGTGAGAGGTTTTATTGGATTGGCATGAGGTCTTCCATAGAAAAATGGTATAAAAATTGTAGCCCATGCTCATTAAGAAGAGAAGATCGTAACAACCAGAAAGCACCACTCCAGCCTATCATAACCAAACAGCCCTTGGAACTAGTAGCCTTGGATCATGTCAAACTCACACCCAGTAGATCAGGCTATACTTATGCTCTTACCATGGTGGACCACTATTCCAGATTCCTAGTGTTAGCTCCAGTGAAGGATTTGACAGCTCCGACAGCAGCAAGAACCTTTCAAGCCTATTTCTGCAGGCCACATGGATATCCAGAACAGGTATTGACAGATCAGGGTCCTGCCTTTGAAGCGGAAATATTTCAAGAGTTCTGTAGCTTGTATGGATGCAAGAAAATTCGTACCACGCCTTACCATCCCCAAACTAACGGAATGTGCGAAAAAATGAATCACGTGGTAATAGAACTGCTGAAGACTCTACCCTTGGAAGACAGAAACAGATGGCCAGAGAAATTACCAGATCTTATTGACATCTATAACAACATCCCAGTAAGCTCAACTAATTGTACCCCGGCATACTTGATGAGAGCGAGACCAGGAAAATTGCCAGTGGACTTTGAAATGGGCATTGTAGTTCCTGAGGAAGACCACTGAAGTGCAGATTGGGATACTAGAAGAACAGAACAATACAAGAAAATACAGGAGTGTGTTGAGAAAAGTCTAGCAAAATCCAGAGAAAGACAAGAAACCAATTTCAATAAAAATGCACAAGGAATCCCATTAACCCCCAGAGAATTGGTTTTGAAAAGGAAAAAGAGACTTCATAAGCTAGATAATCAATGTGAAGAAGAACCATACACTGTATTACCATCCAATTTTGACAACCAGAAAACCTGTCTAATCAGCAAGGATAACGGAAAAACAACAGCAACAGTGTCCCGAGACCACTTAAAGAAGTGTCCTCAACCCTTACAACAAAAAAGAATATATCCCTTGTCCCATACCAGAAGAAGAGACGCCAAGGACAATTAAGAGAATCTTAGGAGAGTTACCGGCAGATTGGCCCCAAATAGAAGGAGCATATTTAATTCCCATGTTGACATTCCCACAACCAGTAGAAGGATCAAGAGCAGAAGAACCACCTGCTGCAGCCGAGCTAGGGAATCCTGCAATCGGTGTACCTGCCATTCCCACTAGGGGAGCGGGAAGACACTCCAGCATACCTGTGCGACGTAGACCAACACATGAGTCAGTAAGTAGTGTTCGCTCCACACCAGGCTTACGTACCAGTGGGATACCAGTTTTGCGGAGGTCATCACGTATTAATTTTGGACACCCACCACTCAGATACAGGGAGTAAACCATAACAAAAGGGAAATGTAAATAGGTTCAAAAATGTAAATATGTAGTTAAAGTCAGTATATAGAAGGGTGATGAGTAGTCCAAAACAGGTTACACCAGGTACACAACATAAAAAAAGGGGTGAGTAGAGTTGGCGTAAGAAGCGGTCTAGGGAGAGCAAAATCTTGGCCAATAGGTGACCCCAGGGCCAAAGGGCCTACAGTGCTTATGAACAGGAGAGGCCCCTGCAGTACCTAGGACCCTTGCGCCGAGGCACACGTAGTAAATGTTTTGTTGTGTATTGTGAATTATTAAGTCTATTTGAATCTTTAAGCCTACAGAGACTTTACCTGTTTGAACGTCTGAAACTTTTTGCAAATTTTTAAAAATGGACCGAAGCCACAGGACTGGTGGTGGCAAAAAGACTTTCCCTTTAACAGCCAGCAGCAGATCGACTAGCGTTGTATGGACTGGTTATCCATCTTTCCCATTATCCCTGGTTTTTGTAAATTTTATTTTTGAGTTAAAAAAAAAAAAAATTGTTTCAGTCCCGGAGGACTGAAGTTAACTAGGGGGGAATGTGGCACCCCTGCGGGGGATTACCACAGGATCCATAGGTGCAGGGAGAGATGTACACTTGGGCACACACAACACCTTCCACCCCAGGTCTGAGGGGAGGAGTCAGTTTCCAGGGAGACAGCAAAAGCGGCAGTTAGTCTTGTAAGGGGTGAAGGAGGAGAGACAGAGAGAGCTGTTGGCTGAGGACCAGTTAAGCCCTGAACTAGGAAAACGGTCTGTGTTGTGAAGCGCCCAAGAGAGAGGGACGGAGGCTAGAAGGAGAAAGAAAGAGATAAAACTATTATCCCTTTAGCTCACTCGGACACCGGAGACCGAGATTGCTATTAATTCAGGAATAGCATAGAGAACCCGGACAGATCAGGAGGATTTACTCCACCTGAAGAAGAAGGGGAAAGAGTTGCCAAACTTGACCAAGTATAGGACCAGGGGCCCAGGAAGAGAATTGGTAGCCCCAAGGAAAGGTCCTCATTGTCAGTTGTGGAGAAGGACCCCAAGGAAAGTAAAAGGTGGCAGGTTCAGCTTAAGGCAGGACTGATCCCAAACAACACACACATTGCCTCACAAATCTCCAGAGTGAATATCTCTACCTGCACCGAAAACCTGGTTACCCTCCTGAACTGTACCTGTTACCGGACATCAGTAAAAGAAAGGTACTGAAACAAAGTCTTAATGTGTGTGTGTGCCTACTTTGACATTACTGCCTATAGCGTTCGTACAAGCCGTATGCCGATCACCTCAGCAACCATACACAGCGCTGGTAACCGATTTTACTAGTTACCACAGGAGGCATCAGGACACAATACTCCCATCATCCTGACCCCCATCCCTTTACTGACGGTCCAGGACACGGAACCGGGAACCAACCAACCGTGATCCCCACAGAAGTAACCCATCCATCCCGGTATCCGAGTACCCCTACCCCTGTCGACCGACTCAGTTGTTTAGTAAATGATTGTGGAAACTTCACACTAGACTTCAAGCAGCTTGGATTGTGTGCCTCTCCACTCTTCCTCCAGACTCTGGGACCTTGATTTCCAAATGAAAATTGGAACTCTGGGACCTTGTGGAGTGTGTCAATGACTGCCTTCTGGACATCTGTCAAGTCAGCAGTCTTCCCAATGATTGTGGAGCATACTGAAACAGACTAAGGGACCTTTTTAAATGCTTAGGAAGCCTTTGCAGGTGTTTTTTTGTTAATTATTTTAATTTACTGAGATAATGATTTTTGTCTTTTCATTGGCTGTAAGCCATAATCATCAACATTAACAGAAATAAACACTTGAAATAGATCACTCTGTTTGTAATGATTATATAATATGAGTTTCAGTTCTTGTATTGAAAAACTGAAATTAACTTTTTGATGATATTATAACTTAGTGAGATGCACCTGTCTCTAGTAATAGAAATTTCAACTAGTGCCTGCCAAAAAAGATAATTTTTTTTATCAGGTGTAACTTAATATTAACGGTGTTTTCCCACGAATGAAAGTTTGATTTTAAACAATAGATCTTGGAATAATATTAAGTTCCACAATTGGATTTGTTTTAAATAAAATGTTCCTGTGCTGAGAATCTAATAAATGTACCCCTGCAATGTACTGTGTAATGGCTGTGTCTGACCGTACAGGAACATGGTCTGATCATGCCACATCTCCTGGGCAGGGGAGAAAGCAAAAGAGTACACAGACATTACAGCAGGGGATCACAGCTGATTCTTTTTGTGAGATAAAAAATTTCCTTCCTGTTTTTAAACAATGTTTTACTTCAAAGAAAGAAAGAAAGAATCAGCTGTGATCCCCTGCTGAAATGTCTGTATTCCCTTTTGCTTCCCTCCCTGCCCAGGAGATGTGGTATGATCAGACCATGTTCAAGCACGATCAGACACAGCCATTGATTAAAATTAACTTTTGTTTGTGGAAAAACCCCTTTAAAGCAATTATATTGGACTCACCGATATGGAGTTGTTAGAAACCTACAAATATTAGAATACCATGTTGAGCTTAGAGAAGTATTTTTGCAAGAATTGAAAAATAGGTAGAGATTAGTGTTGAGCGAACATGCTTGACACTGCTCGGTATTCGCCCGAGCATCACGCTACTCGGGATGTTCGGCGAGCACCGAGCATTTCTGGGTTACTCGGGCGGGAGCTCGGGTCTCCGCCCTGCATGTTTGGCGCTCTTTACAGAGCCAATTAACATGCAGGGATTGCCAGCCAGTCACTGTAATGCCGCAGCCATGTTGTTTGTGGGCATTACAGTGATTGGCTGGCCGCAAAGCGTCACCTCGAGTATTTAAAACCGGGCGCCGCCATCTTGGACACAGTCGCTCCGGATCAGACAGTGTAGGGACAGCGCTGCTGATTTAGGGAGAGATATATCCTGCAAAATAGTTAGTGTAGGGTCTGTAAAGGCTGCCAGATCAAACAAACAGTCCTTCTCAGGACTAATATCCATCCCAGGTATATCAGGCAGGCAGGCAGGCAGGCTGTATAGGAGACGCAGTGGTTATACCAGCAAGCGCTGCATTAGAGTCCTGTGTGCTGCTCCTGTTGCTGAAATTGCTGGACTCAGCTCCAGGTCCCGGGGGCCAGGAAAAATCCTTTTTTTTATCTAAATCCTCTTTCTTTTTCCTCCTTCACAATGTACAAATACCCATCTTATTAACCTTTTGGTGCCCCCCCCCAAAAAAAAAAGTGTGCCTCTGATTTTTCAGACACAAATATATCTGTTGAAAATAGTCTTGTGTAGGCCAGAGAAATAGAAGTGTGGTTTTGCAGTTCTATGGGCCATTTGTATCTAAAAAAAACAGTTTGAGTGTGTCGCTCACTGTTCAGCTGCAAATACATATATATTTTAAAAAGCCTGGTATACACCAGTAAATTATTACTGTGGTTTTGATGTTCCACGGTAAAACATCTCTATTATCCAGTTTTTGGCATTTTTTGCTGTATAAAAATAATAATAGTGTCTCCCTGATTTTTCAGACACAAATATATCTGTTGAAAATAGTCTGGTGTAGGCCAGAGAGACAGAAGTGTGCTTTTGCTGTTCCACGGTAAAAAATCTCTATTATCCTGCTTTTTGCATTTTTTGCTGTAAAAAAAAAAAAAAATAGTGTCTCCCTGATTTTTCAGACACAAATATATCTGTTGAAAATAGTCTGGTGTAGGCCCGAGAAATACAAGTGTGGTTTTGCAGTTCCACGGTACAAACCTCTGTATTATCCACTTTTGGGCCATTTGTATCTAAAAAAAACAGTTTGAGTGTGTCGCTCACTGTTCAGCCGCAAATATATATATATTTTAAAAAGCCTGGTATACACCAGTAAATTATTGCTGTGTTTTTGATGTTCCACGATAAAACATCTCTATTATCCTGTTTTTGGCATTTTTTGCTGTATAAAAATAATAATAGTGTCTCCCTGATTTTTCAGACACAAATATATCTGATGAAAATAGTCTGGTGTAGGCCAGAGAGACAGAAGTGTGCTTTTGCTGTTCCACGGTAAAAAATCTCTATTATCCTGCTTTTTGCATTTTTTGCTGTAAAAAAAAAAAAAAATAGTGTCTCCCTGATTTTTCAGACACAAATATATCTGTTGAAAATAGTCTGGTGTAGGCCCGAGAAATACAAGTGTGGTTTTGCAGTTCCACGGTACAAACCTCTGTATTATCCACTTTTGGGCCATTTGTATCTAAAAAAAACAGTTTGAGTGTGTCGCTCACTGTTCAGCCGCAAATATATATATATTTTAAAAAGCCTGGTATACACCAGTAAATTATTACTGTGGTTTTGATGTTCCACGGTAAAACATCTCTATTATCCTGTTTTTGGCATTTTTTGCTGTATAAAAATAATAATAGTGTCCCCCTGATTTTTCAGACACAAATATATCTGTTGAAAATAGTCTGGTGTAGGCCAGAAAGACAGAAGTGTGCTTTTGCTGTTCCACGGTAAAAAATCTCTATTATCCTGCTTTTTGCATTTTTTGCTGTAAAAAAAAAAAAAAATAGTGTCTCCCTGATTTTTCAGACACAAATATATCTGTTCAAAATAGTCTGGTGTAGGCCCGAGAAATACAAGTGTGGTTTTGCAGTTCCACGGTACAAACCTCTGTATTATCCACTTTTGGGCCATTTGTATCTAAAAAAAACAGTTTGAGTGTGTCGCTCACTGTTCAGCCGCAAATATATATATATTTTAAAAAGCCTGGTATACACCAGTAAATTATTGCTGTGTTTTTGATGTTCCACGATAAAACATCTCTATTATCCTGTTTTTGGCATTTTTTGCTGTATAAAAATAATAATAGTGTCTCCCTGATTTTTCAGACACAAATATATCTGATGAAAATAGTCTGGTGTAGGCCAGAGAGACAGAAGTGTGCTTTTGCTGTTCCACGGTAAAAAATCTCTATTATCCTGCTTTTTGCATTTTTTGCTGCAAAAAAAAATAGTGTCTCCCTGATTTTTCAGACACAAATATATCGGTTGAAAATAGTCTGGTGTAGGCCAGAGAGACAGAAGTGTGCTTTTGCTGTTCCACGGTAAAAAATCTCTATTATCCTGCTTTTTGCATTTTTTGCTGTAAAAAAAAAAAAATAGTGTCTCCCTGATTTTTCAGACACAAATATATCTGTTGAAAATAGTCTGGTGTAGGCCCGAGAAATACAAGTGTGGTTTTGCAGTTCCGCGGTACAAACCTCTGTATTATCCACTTTTGGGCCATTTGTATCTAAAAAAAACAGTTTGAGTGTGTCGCTCACTGTTCAGCAGCAAATATATATATATTTTAAAAAGCCTGGTATACACCAGTGAATTATTACTGTGGTTTTGATGTTCCACGGTAAAACATCTCTATTATCCTGTTTTTGGCATTTATTGCTGTATAAAAATAATAATAGTGTCTCCCTGATTTTTTACACACAAATATATCTGTTGAAAATAGTCTGGTGTAGGCCAGAGAGACAGAAGTGTGATTTTGCTGTTCCACGGTAAAAAATCTCTATTATCCTGCTTTTTGCATTTTTTGCTGTAAAAAAAAAAATAGTGTCTCCCTGATTTTTCAGACACAAATATATCTGTTGAAAATAGTCTGGTGTAGGCCCGAGAAATACAAGTGTGGTTTTGCAGTTCCACGGTACAAACCTCTGTATTACCCACTTTTGGGCCATTTGTATCTAAAAAAAACAGTTTGAGTGTGTCGCTCACTCTTCAGCCGCAAATATATATATATTTTAAAAAGCCTGGTATACACCAGTAAATTATTACTGTGGTTTTGATGTTCCACGGTAAAACATCTCTATTATCCTGTTTTTGGCATTTTTTGCTGTATAAAAATAATAATAGTGTCTCCCTGATTTTTCAGACAAAAATATATCTGTTGAAAATAGTCTGGTGTAGGCCAGAGAGACAGAAGTGTGCTTTTGCTGTTCCACGGTAAAAAATCTCTATTATCCTGCTTTTTGCATTTTTTGCTGCAAAAAAAAAAAAATAGTGTCTCCCTGATTTTTCAGACACAAATATATCTGTTGAAAATAGTCTGGTGTAGGCCCGAGAAATTCAAGTGTGCTTTTGCAGTTCCACGGTACAAAACCTCTGTATTATCTACTTTAGGGCCATTTGTAGCTAAAAAAAAACAGTTTGAGTGTGTCGCTCTTTGTTCAGCCGCAAATATATATATATTTTAAAAAGCCTGGTATACACAAGTAACTTATTACAGTGGTTTTGATGTTCCACGGTAAAACATCTCTATTATCCTGTTTTTGGCATTTTTTGCTGTATAAAAATAATAATAGTGTCTCCCTGATTTTTCAGACAAAAATATATCTGTTGAAAATAGTCTGGTGTAGGCCAGAGAGACAGAAGTGTGCTTTTGCTGTTCCACGGTAAAAAATCTCTATTATCCTGCTTTTTGCATTTTTTGCTGCAAAAAAAAATAGTGTCTCCCTGATTTTTCAGACACAAATATATCTGTTGAAAATAGTCTGGTGTAGGCCAGAGAGACAGAAGTGTGCTTTTGCTGTTCCACGGTAAAAAATCTCTATTATCCTGCTTTTTGCATTTTTTGCTGTAAAAAAAAAAAAAATAGTGTCTCCCTGATTTTTCAGACACAAATATATCTGTTGAAAATAGTCTGGTGTAGGCCCGAGAAATACAAGTGTGGTTTTGCAGTTCCACGGTACAAACCTCTGTATTACCCACTTTTGGGCCATTTGTATCTAAAAAAAACAGTTTGAGTGTGTCGCTCACTCTTCAGCCGCAAATATATATATATTTTAAAAAGCCTGGTATACACCAGTAAATTATTACTGTGGTTTTGATGTTCCACGGTAAAACATCTCTATTATCCTGTTTTTGGCATTTTTTGCTGTATAAAAATAATAATAGTGTCTCCCTGATTTTTCAGACAAAAATATATTTGTTGAAAATAGTCTGGTGTAGGCCAGAGAGACAGAAGTGTGCTTTTGCTGTTCCACGGTAAAAAATCTCTATTATCCTGCTTTTTGCATTTTTTGCTGCAAAAAAAAAAAAATAGTGTCTCCCTGATTTTTCAGACACAAATATATCTGTTGAAAATAGTCTGGTGTAGGCCCGAGAAATTCAAGTGTGCTTTTGCAGTTCCACGGTACAAAACCTCTGTATTATCTACTTTAGGGCCATTTGTAGCTAAAAAAAAACAGTTTGAGTGTGTCGCTCTTTGTTCAGCCGCAAATATATATATATTTTAAAAAGCCTGGTATACACAAGTAACTTATTACAGTGGTTTTGATGTTCCACGGTAAAACATCTCTATTATCCTGTTTTTGGCATTTTTTGCTGTATAAAAATAATAATAGTGTCTCCCTGATTTTTCAGACAAAAATATATCTGTTGAAAATAGTCTGGTGTAGGCCAGAGAGACAGAAGTGTGCTTTTGCTGTTCCACGGTAAAAAATCTCTATTATCCTGCTTTTTGCATTTTTTGCTGCAAAAAAAAATAGTGTCTCCCTGATTTTTCAGACACAAATATATCTGTTGAAAATAGTCTGGTGTAGGCCAGAGAGACAGAAGTGTGCTTTTGCTGTTCCACGGTAAAAAATCTCTATTATCCTGCTTTTTGCATTTTTTGCTGTAAAAAAAAAAAAAATAGTGTCTCCCTGATTTTTCAGACACAAATATATCTGTTGAAAATAGTCTGGTGTAGGCCCGAGAAATACAAGTGTGGTTTTGCAGTTCCGCGGTACAAACCTCTGTATTATCCACTTTTGGGCCATTTGTATCTAAAAAAAACAGTTTGAGTGTGTCGCTCACTGTTCAGCAGCAAATATATATATATTTTAAAAAGCCTGGTATACACCAGTAAATTATTACTGTGGTTTTGATGTTCCACGGTAAAACATCTCTATTATCCTGTTTTTGGCATTTTTTGCTGTATAAAAATAATAATAGTGTCTCCCTGATTTTTCAGACAAAAATATATCTGTTGAAAATAGTCTGGTGTAGGCCAGAGAGACAGAAGTGTGCTTTTGCTGTTCCACGGTAAAAAATCTCTATTATCCTGCTTTTTGCATTTTTTGCTGCAAAAAAAAAAAAATAGTGTCTCCCTGATTTTTCAGACACAAATATATCTGTTGAAAATAGTCTGGTGTAGGCCCGAGAAATTCAAGTGTGCTTTTGCAGTTCCACGGTACAAAACCTCTGTATTATCTACTTTAGGGCCATTTGTAGCTAAAAAAAAACAGTTTGAGTGTGTCGCTCTTTGTTCAGCCGCAAATATATATATATTTTAAAAAGCCTGGTATACACAAGTAACTTATTACAGTGGTTTTGATGTTCCACGGTAAAACATCTCTATTATCCTGTTTTTGGCATTTTTTGCTGTATAAAAATAATAATAGTGTCTCCCTGATTTTTCAGACACAAATATATCTGTTGAAAATAGTCTGGTGTAGGCCAGAGAGACAGAAGTGTGCTTTTGCTGTTCCACGGCAAAAAATCTCTATTATCCTGCTTTTTGCATTTTTTGCTGCAAAAAAAAATAGTGTCTCCCTGATTTTTCAGACACAAATATATCTGTTGAAAATAGTCTGGTGTAGGCCAGAGAGACAGAAGTGTGCTTTTGCTGTTCCACGGTAAAAAATCTCTATTATCCTGCTTTTTGCATTTTTTGCTGTAAAAAAAAAAAAAATAGTGTCTCCCTGATTTTTCAGACACAAATATATCTGTTGAAAATAGTCTGGTGTAGGCCCGAGAAATACAAGTGTGGTTTTGCAGTTCCGCGGTACAAACCTCTGTATTATCCACTTTTGGGCCATTTGTATCTAAAAAAAACAGTTTGAGTGTGTCGCTCACTGTTCAGCAGCAAATATATATATATTTTAAAAAGCCTGGTATACACCAGTAAATTATTACTGTGGTTTTGATGTTCCACGGTAAAACATCTCTATTATCCTGTTTTTGGCATTTTTTGCTGTATAAAAATAATAATAGTGTCTCCCTGATTTTTCAGACACAAATATATCTGTTGAAAATAGTCTGGTGTAGGCCAGAGAGACAGAAGTGTGCTTTTGCTGTTCCACGGTAAAAAATCTCTATTATCCTGCTTTTTGCATTTTTTGCTGTAAAAAAAAAAAAAATAGTGTCTCCCTGATTTTTCAGACACAAATATATCTGTTGAAAATAGTCTGGTGTAGGCCAGAGAGACAGAAGTGTGCTTTTGCTGTTCCACGGTAAAAAATCTCTATTATCCTGCTTTTTGCATTTTTTGCTGTAAAAAAAAAAAAAAAATAGTGTCTCCCTGATTTTTCAGACACAAATATATCTGTTGAAAATAGTCTGGTGTAGGCCCAAGAAATACAAGTGTGGTTTTGCAGTTCCACGGTACAAACCTCTGTATTATCCACTTTTGGGCCATTTGTATCTAAAAAAAACAATTTGAGTGTGTCGCTCACTGTTCAGCCGCAAATATATATATATTTTAAAAAGCCTGGTAAACACCAGTAAATTATTACTGTGGTTTTGATGTTCCACGGTAAAACATCTCTATTATCCTGCTTTTTGCATTTTTTGCTGTAAAAAAAAAAATAGTGTCTCCCTGATTTTTCAGACACAAATATATCTGTTGAAAATAATCTGGTGTAGGCCCGAGAAATACAAGTGTGGTTTTGCAGTTCCACGGTACAAACCTCTGTATTACCCACTTTTGGGCCATTTGTATCTAAAAAAAACTGTTTGAGTGTGTCGCTCACTCTTCAGCCGCAAATATATATATATTTTAAAAAGCCTGGTATACACCAGTAAATTATTACAGTGGTTTTGATGTTCCACGGTAAAACATCTCTATTATCCTGTTTTTGGCATTTTTTGCTGTATAAAAATAATAATAGTGTCTCCCTGATTTTTCAGACACAAATATATCTGTTGAAAATAGTCTGGTGTAGGCCAGAGAGACAGAAGTGTGCTTTTGCTGTTCCACGGTAAAAAATCTCTATTATCCTGCTTTTTGCATTTTTTGCTGCAAAAAAAAATAGTGTCTCCCTGATTTTTCAGACACAAATATATCTGTTGAAAATAGTCTGGTGTAGGCCAGAGAGACAGAAGTGTGCTTTTGCTGTTCCACCGTAAAAAATCTCTATTATCCTGCTTTTTGCATTTTTTGCTGTAAAAAAAAAAAAAATAGTGTCTCCCTGATTTTTCAGACACAAATATATCTGTTGAAAATAGTCTGGTGTAGGCCCGAGAAATACAAGTGTGGTTTTGCAGTTCCGCGGTACAAACCTCTGTATTATCCACTTTTGGGCCATTTGTATCTAAAAAAAACAGTTTGAGTGTGTCGCTCACTGTTCAGCAGCAAATATATATATATTTTAAAAAGCCTGGTATACACCATTAAATTATTACTGTGGTTTTGATGTTCCACGGTAAAACATCTCTATTATCCTGTTTTTGGCATTTTTTGCTGTATAAAAATAATAATAGTGTCTCCCTGATTTTTCAGACACAAATATATCTGTTGAAAATAGTCTGGTGTAGGCCAGAGAGACAGAAGTGTGCTTTTGCTGTTCCACGGTAAAAAATCTCTATTATCCTGCTTTTTGCATTTTTTGCTGCAAAAAAAAATAGTGTCTCCCTGATTTTTCAGACACAAATATATCTGTTGAAAATAGTCTGGTGTAGGCCAGAGAGACAGAAGTGTGCTTTTGCTGTTCCACCGTAAAAAATCTCTATTATCCTGCTTTTTGCATTTTTTGCTGTAAAAAAAAAAAAAATAGTGTCTCCCTGATTTTTCAGACACAAATATATCTGTTGAAAATAGTCTGGTGTAGGCCCGAGAAATACAAGTGTGGTTTTGCAGTTCCGCGGTACAAACCTCTGTATTATCCACTTTTGGGCCATTTGTATCTAAAAAAAACAGTTTGAGTGTGTCGCTCACTGTTCAGCAGCAAATATATATATATTTTAAAAAGCCTGGTATACACCATTAAATTATTACTGTGGTTTTGATGTTCCACGGTAAAACATCTCTATTATCCTGTTTTTGGCATTTTTTGCTGTATAAAAATAATAATAGTGTCTCCCTGATTTTTCAGACACAAATATATCTGTTGAAAATAGTCTGGTGTAGGCCAGAGAGACAGAAGTGTGCTTTTGCTGTTCCACGGTAAAAAATCTCTATTATCCTGCTTTTTGCATTTTTTGCTGTAAAAAAAAAAAAAATAGTGTCTCCCTGATTTTTCAGACACAAATATACTGTATCTGTTGAAAATAGTCTGGTGTAGGCCAGAGAGACAGAAGTGTGCTTTTTCTGTTCCCCGGTAAAAAATCTCTATTATCCTGCTTTTTGCATTTTTTGCTGTAAAAAAAAAAAATAGTGTCTCCCTGATTTTTCAGACACAAATATATCTGTTGAAAATAGTCTGGTGTAGGCCCAAGAAATACAAGTGTGGTTTTGCAGTTCCACGGTACAAACCTCTGTATTATCCACTTTTGGGCCATTTGTATCTAAAAAACACAGTTTGAGTGTGTCGCTCACTGTTCAGCCGCAAATATATATATATTTTAAAAAGCCTGGTATACACCAGTGAATTATTACTGTGGTTTTGATGTTCCACGGTAAAACATCTCTATTATCCTGTTTTTGGCATTTTTTGCTGTATAAAAATAATAATAGTGTCTCCCTGATTTTTTACACACAAATATATCTGTTGAAAATAGTCTGGTGTAGGCCAGAGAGACAGAAGTGTGATTTTGCTGTTCCACGGTAAAAAATCTCTATTATCCTGCTTTTTGCATTTTTTGCTGTAAAAAAAAAAAAATAGTGTCTCCCTGAATTTCAGACACAAATATATCTGTTGAAAATAGTCTGGTGTAGGCCCGAGAAATACAAGTGTGGTTTTGCAGTTCCACGGTACAAACCTCTGTATTACCCACTTTTGGGCCATTTGTATCTAAAAAAAACAGTTTGAGTGTGTCGCTCACTCTTCAGCCGCAAATATATATATATTTTAAAAAGCCTGGTATACACCAGTAAATTATTACTGTGGTTTTGATGTTTCACGGTAAAACATCTCTATTATCCTGTTTTTGGCATTTTTTTTTGTATAAAAATAATAATAGTGTCTCCCTGATTTTTCAGACAAAAATATATCTGTTGAAAATAGTCTGGTGTAGGCCAGAGAGACAGAAGTGTGCTTTTGCTGTTCCACGGTAAAAAATCTCTATTATCCTGCTTTTTGCATTTTTTGCTGCAAAAAAAAAAAAATAGTGTCTCCCTGATTTTTCAGACACAAATATATCTGTTGAAAATAGTCTGGTGTAGGCCCGAGAAATTCAAGTGTGCTTTTGCAGTTCCACGGTACAAAACCTCTGTATTATCTACTTTAGGGCCATTTGTAGCTAAAAAAAACAGTTTGAGTGTGTCGCTCTTTGTTCAGCCGCAAATATATATATATTTTAAAAAGCCTGGTATACACAAGTAACTTATTACAGTGGTTTTGATATTCCACGGTAAAACATATCTATTATCCTGTTTTTGGCATTTTTTGCTGTATAAAAATAATAATAGTGTCTCCCTGATTTTTCAGACACAAATATATCTGTTGAAAATAGTCTGGTGTAGGCCAGAGAGACAGAAGTGTGCTTTTGCTGTTCCACGGTAAAAAATCTCTATTATCCTGCTTTTTGCATTTTTTCCTGTAAAAAAAAAAAATATAGTGTCTCCCTTATTTTTCAGACACAAATATATCTGTTGAAAATAGTCTGGTGTAGGCCCGAGAAATACAAGTGTGGTTTTGCAGTTCCACGGTACAAACCTCTGTATTATCCACTTTTGGGCCATTTGTATCTAAAAAAAACAGTTTGAGTGTGTCGCTCACTGTTCAGCCGCAAATATATATATATTTTAAAAAGCCTGGTATACACCAGTAACTTATTACAGTGGTTTTGATGTTCCACGGTAAAACATCTCTATTATCCTGTTTTTGGCATTTTTTGCTGTATAAAAATAATAATAGTGTCTCCCTGATTTTTCAGACACAAATATATCTGTTGAAAATAGTCTGGTGTAGGCCAGAGAGACAGAAGTGTGCTTTTGCTGTTTCACGGTAAAAAATCTCTATTATCCTGCTTTTTGCATTTCTTGCTGCAAAAAAAATAGTGTCTCCCTGATTTTTCAGACACAAATATATCTGTTGAAAATAGTCTGGTGTAGGCCAGAGAGACAGAAGTGTGCTTTTGCTGTTCCACGGTAAAAAATCTCTATTATCCTGCTTTTTGCATTTCTTGCTGCAAAAAAAAATAGTGTCTCCCTGATTTTTCAGACACAAATATATCTGTTGAAAATAGTCTGGTGTAGGCCAGAGAGACAGAAGTGTGCTTTTGCTGTTCCACGGTAAAAAATCTCTATTATCCTGCTTTTTGCATTTTTTGCTGTAAAAAAAAAAAAATAGTGTCTCCCTGATTTTTCAGACACAAATATATCTGTTGAAAATAGTCGGGTGTAGGCCCGAGAAATACAAGTGTGGTTTTGCAGTTGCATGGTACAAACCTCTGTATTATCCACTTTTGGGCCATTTGTATCTAAAAAACACAGTTTGAGTGTGTCGCTCACTGTTCAGCCGCAAATATATATATATTTTAAAAAGCCTGGTATACACCAGTGAATTATTACTGTGGTTTTGATGTTCCACGGTAAAACATCTCTATTATCCTGTTTTTGGCATTTTTTGCTGTATAAAAATAATAATAGTGTCTCCCTGATTTTTTACACACAAATATATCTGTTGAAAATAGTCTGGTGTAGGCCAGAGAGACAGAAGTGTGATTTTGCTGTTCCACTTAAAAAATCTCTATTATCCTGCTTTTTGCATTTTTTGCTGTAAAAAAAAAAATAGTGTCTCCCTGATTTTTCAGACACAAATATATCTGTTGAAAATAGTCTGGTGTAGGCCCGAGAAATACAAGTGTGGTTTTGCAGTTCCACGGTACAAACCTCTGTATTACCCACTTTTGGGCCGTTTGTATCTAAAAAAAACAGTTTGAGTGTGTCGCTCACTCTTCAGCCGCAAATATATATATATTTTAAAAAGTCTGGTATACACCAGTAAATTATTACTGTGGTTTTGATGTTCCACGGTAAAACATCTCTATTATCCTGTTTTTGGCATTTTTTGCTGTATAAAAATAATAATAGTGTCTCCCTGATTTTTCAGACACAAATATATCTGTTGAAAATAGTCTGGTGTAGGCCCGAGAAATTCAAGTGTGGTTTTGCAGTTCCACGGTACAAACCTCTGTATTATCTACTTTAGGGCCATTTGTATCTAAAAAAAAACAGTTTGAGTGTGTCGCTCACTGTTCAGTCGCAAATATATATATATTTTAAAAAGCCTGGTATACACAAGTAACTTATTACAGTGGTTTTGATGTTCCACGGTAAAACATCTCTATTATCCTGTTTTTGGCATTTTTTGCTGTATAAAAATAATAATAGTGTCTCCCTGATTTTTCAGACAAAAATATATCTGTTGAAAATAGTCTGGTGTAGGCCAGAGAGACAGAAGTGTGCTTTTGCTGTTCCACGGTAAAAAATCTCTATTATCCTGCTTTTTGCATTTTTTGCTGTAAAAAAAAAAAAATATAGTGTCTCCCTGATTTTTCAGACACAAATATATCTGTTGAAAATAGTCTGGTGTAGGCCCGAGAAATACAAGTGTGGTTTTGCAGTTCCACGGTACAAACCTCTGTATTATCCACTTTTGAGCTATTTGTATCTAAAAAAAACAGTTTGAGTGTGTCGCTCACTGTTCAGCCGCAAATATATATATATTTTAAAAAGCCTGGTATACACCAGTGAATTATTACTGTGGTTTTGATGTTCCACGGTAAAACATCTCTATTATCCTGATTTTGGCATTTTTTGCTGTATAAAAATAATAATAGTGTCTCCTTGATTTTTTACACACAAATATATCTGTTGAAAATAGTCTGGTGTAGGCCAGAGAGACAGAAGTGTGCTTTTGCTGTTCCACGGTAAAAAATCTCTATTATCCTGCTTTTTGCATTTTTTGCTGCAAAAAAAAATAGTGTCTCCCTGATTTTTCAGACACAAATATATCTGTTGAAAATAGTCTGGTGTAGGCCAGAGAGACAGAAGTGTGCTTTTGCTGTTCCACGGTAAAAAATCTCTATTATCCTGCTTTTTGCATTTTTTGCTGTAAAAAAAAAAAAAATAGTGTCTCCCTGATTTTTCAGACACAAATATATCTGTTGAAAATAGTCTGGTGTAGGCCCGAGAAATACAAGTGTGGTTTTGCAGTTCCACGGTACAAACCTCTGTATTATCCACTTTTGGGCCATTTGTATCTAAAAAAAACAGTTTGAGTGTGTCTCTCACTGTTCAGCAGCAAATATATATATATTTTAAAAAGCCTGGTATACACCAGTAAATTATTACTGTGGTTTTGATGTTCCACGGTAAAACATCTCTTTTATCATGTTTTTGGCATTTTTTGCTGTATAAAAATAATAATAGTGTCTCCCTGATTTTTCAGACACAAATATATCTGTTGAAAATAGTCTGGTGTAGGCCAGAGAGACAGAAGTGTGCTTTTGCTGTTCCACGGTAAAAAATCTCTATTATCCTGCTTTTTGCATTTTTTGCTGTAAAAAAAAAAAAAATAGTGTCTCCCTGATTTTTCAGACACAAATATATCTGTTGAAAATAGTCTGGTGTAGGCCCAAGAAATACAAGTGTGGTTTTGCAGTTCCACGGTACAAACCTCTGTATTATCCACTTTTGGGCCATTTGTATCTAAAAAAAACTGTTTGAGTGTGTCGCTCACTGTTCAGCCGCAAATATATATATATTTTAAAAAGCCTGGTATACACCAGTAAATTATTACTGTGGTTTTGATGTTCCACGGTAAAACATCTCTATTATCCAGTTTTTGGCATTTTTTGCTGTATAAAAATAATAATAGTGTCTCCCTGATTTTTCAGACACAAATATATCTGTTGAAAATAGTCTGGTGTAGGCCAGAGAGACAGAAGTGTGCTTTTGCTGTTCCACGGTAAAAAATCTCTATTATCCTGCTTTTTGCATTTTTTGCTGTAAAAAAAAAAAAATAGTGTCTCCCTGATTTTTCAGACACAAATATATCTGTTGAAAATAGTCTGGTGTAGGCCCAAGAAATACAAGTGTGGTTTTGCAGTTCCACGGTACAAACCTCTGTATTATCCACTTTTGGGCTATTTGTATCTAAAAAAAACAATTTGAGTGTGTCGCTCACTGTTCAGCCGCAAATATATATATATTTTAAAAAGCCTGGTATACACCAGTAAATTATTACTGTGGTTTTGATGTTCCACGGTAAAACATCTCTATTATCCTGTTTTTGGCATTTTTTGCTGTATAAAAATAATAATAGTGTCTCCCTGATTTTTCAGACACAAATATATCTGTTGAAAATAGTCTGGTGTAGGCCAGAGAGACAGAAGTGTGCTTTTGCTGTTCCACTGTAAAAAATCTCTATTATCCTGCTTTTTGCATTTTCTGCTGCAAAAAAAAATAGTGTCTCCCTGATTTTTCAGACACAAATATATCTGTTGAAAATAGTCTGGTGTAGGCCAGAGAGACAGAAGTGTGCTTTTGCTGTTCCACGGTAAAAAATCTCTATTATCCTGCTTTTTGCATTTTTTGCTGTAAAAAAAAAAAAAATAGTGTCTCCCTGATTTTTCAGACACAAATATATCTGTTGAAAATAGTCTGGTGTAGGCCCAAGAAATACAAGTGTGGTTTTGCAGTTCCACGGTACAAACCTCTGTATTATCCACTTTTGGGCCATTTGTATCTAAAAAAAACTGTTTGAGTGTGTCGCTCACTGTTCAGCCGCAAATATATATATATTTTAAAAAGCCTGGTATACACCAGTGAATTATTACTGTGGTTTTGATGTTCCACGGTAAAACATCTCTATTATCCTGTTTTTGGCATTTTTTGCTGTATAAAAATAATAATAGTGTCTCCCTGATTTTTTACACACAAATATATCTGTTGAAAATAGTCTGGTGTAGGCCAGAGAGACAGAAGTGTGATTTTGCTGTTCCACGGTAAAAAATCTCTATTATCCTGCTTTTTGCATTTTTTGCTGTAAAAAAAAAAAATAGTGTCTCCCTGATTTTTCAGACACAAATATATCTGTTGAAAATAGTCTGGTGTAGGCCCGAGAAATACAAGTGTGGTTTTGCAGTTCCACGGTACAAACCTCTGTATTACCCACTTTTGGGCCATTTGTATCTAAAAAAAACAGTTTGAGTGTGTCGCTCACTCTTCAGCCGCAAATATATATATATTTTAAAAAGCCTGGTATACACCAGTAAATTATTACTGTGGTTTTGATGTTCCACGGTAAAACATCTCTATTATCCTGTTTTTGGCATTTTTTGCTGTATAAAAATAATAATAGTGTCTCCCTGATTTTTCAGACACAAATATATCTGTTGAAAATAGTCTGGTGTAGGCCAGAGAGACAGAAGTGTGCTTTTGCTGTTCCACGGTAAAAAATCTCTATTATCCTGCTTTTTGCATTTTTTGCTGCAAAAAAAAATAGTGTCTCCCTGATTTTTCAGACACAAATATATCTGTTGAAAATAGTCTGGTGTAGGCCCGAGAAATACAAGTGTGGTATTGCAGTTCCACGGTACAAACCTCTGTATTATCCACTTTTGGGCCATTTGTTTCTAAAAAAAACAGTTTGAGTGTGTCGCTCACTGTTCAGCAGCAAATATATATATATTTTAAAAAGCCTGGTATACACCAGTAAATTATTACTGTGGTTTTGATGTTCCACGGTAAAACATCTCTATTATCCAGTTTTTGGCATTTTTTGCTGTATAAAAATAATAATAGTGTCTCCCTGATTTTTCAGACACAAATATATCTGTTGAAAATAGTCTGGTGTAGGCCAGAGAGACAGAAGTGTGCTTTTGCTGTTCCACGGTAAAAAATCTCTATTATCCTGCTTTTTGCATTTTTTGCTGTAAAAAAAAAAAAAATAGTGTCTCCCTGATTTTTCAGACACAAATATATCTGTTGAAAATAGTCTGGTGTAGGCCCAAGAAATACAAGTGTGGTTTTGCAGTTCCACGGTACAAACCTCTGTATTATCCACTTTTGGACCATTTGTATCTAAAAAAAACAATTTGAGTGTGTCGCTCACTGTTCAGCCGCAAATATATATATATTTTAAAAAGCCTGGTATACACCAGTAAATTATTACTGTGGTTTTGATGTTCCACGGTAAAACATCTCTATTATCCTGTTTTTGGCATTTTTTGCTGTATAAAAATAATAATAGTGTCTCCCTGATTTTTCAGACACAAATATATCTGTTGAAAATAGTCTGGTGTAGGCCAGAGAGACAGAAGTGTGCTTTTGCTGTTCCACTGTAAAAAATCTCTATTATCCTGCTTTTTGCATTTTCTGCTGCAAAAAAAAATAGTGTCTCCCTGATTTTTCAGACACAAATATATCTGTTGAAAATAGTCTGGTGTAGGCCAGAGAGACAGAAGTGTGCTTTTGCTGTTCCACGGTAAAAAATCTCTATTATCCTGCTTTTTGCATTTTTTGCTGTAAAAAAAAAAAAAATAGTGTCTCCCTGATTTTTCAGACACAAATATATCTGTTGAAAATAGTCTGGTGTAGGCCCAAGAAATACAAGTGTGGTTTTGCAGTTCCACGGTACAAACCTCTGTATTATCCACTTTTGGGCCATTTGTATCTAAAAAAAACTGTTTGAGTGTGTCGCTCACTGTTCAGCCGCAAATATATATATATTTTAAAAAGCCTGGTATACACCAGTGAATTATTACTGTGGTTTTGATGTTCCACGGTAAAACATCTCTATTATCCTGTTTTTGGCATTTTTTGCTGTATAAAAATAATAATAGTGTCTCCCTGATTTTTTACACACAAATATATCTGTTGAAAATAGTCTGGTGTAGGCCAGAGAGACAGAAGTGTGATTTTGCTGTTCCACGGTAAAAAATCTCTATTATCCTGCTTTTTGCATTTTTTGCTGTAAAAAAAAAAAATAGTGTCTCCCTGATTTTTCAGACACAAATATATCTGTTGAAAATAGTCTGGTGTAGGCCCGAGAAATACAAGTGTGGTTTTGCAGTTCCACGGTACAAACCTCTGTATTACCCACTTTTGGGCCATTTGTATCTAAAAAAAACAGTTTGAGTGTGTCGCTCACTCTTCAGCCGCAAATATATATATATTTTAAAAAGCCTGGTATACACCAGTAAATTATTACTGTGGTTTTGATGTTCCACGGTAAAACATCTCTATTATCCTGTTTTTGGCATTTTTTGCTGTATAAAAATAATAATAGTGTCTCCCTGATTTTTCAGACACAAATATATCTGTTGAAAATAGTCTGGTGTAGGCCAGAGAGACAGAAGTGTGCTTTTGCTGTTCCACGGTAAAAAATCTCTATTATCCTGCTTTTTGCATTTTTTGCTGCAAAAAAAAATAGTGTCTCCCTGATTTTTCAGACACAAATATATCTGTTGAAAATAGTCTGGTGTAGGCCCGAGAAATACAAGTGTGGTATTGCAGTTCCACGGTACAAACCTCTGTATTATCCACTTTTGGGCCATTTGTTTCTAAAAAAAACAGTTTGAGTGTGTCGCTCACTGTTCAGCAGCAAATATATATATATTTTAAAAAGCCTGGTATACACCAGTAAATTATTACTGTGGTTTTGATGTTCCACGGTAAAACATCTCTATTATCCAGTTTTTGGCATTTTTTGCTGTATAAAAATAATAATAGTGTCTCCCTGATTTTTCAGACACAAATATATCTGTTGAAAATAGTCTGGTGTAGGCCAGAGAGACAGAAGTGTGCTTTTGCTGTTCCACGGTAAAAAATCTCTATTATCCTGCTTTTTGCATTTTTTGCTGTAAAAAAAAAAAAAATAGTGTCTCCCTGATTTTTCAGACACAAATATATCTGTTGAAAATAGTCTGGTGTAGGCCCAAGAAATACAAGTGTGGTTTTGCAGTTCCACGGTACAAACCTCTGTATTATCCACTTTTGGACCATTTGTATCTAAAAAAAACAATTTGAGTGTGTCGCTCACTGTTCAGCCGCAAATATATATATATTTTAAAAAGCCTGGTATACACCAGTAAATTATTACTGTGGTTTTGATGTTCCACGGTAAAACATCTCTATTATCCTGTTTTTGGCATTTTTTGCTGTATAAAAATAATAATAGTGTCTCCCTGATTTTTCAGACACAAATATATCTGTTGAAAATAGTCTGGTGTAGGCCAGAGAGACAGAAGTGTGCTTTTGCTGTTCCACTGTAAAAAATCTCTATTATCCTGCTTTTTGCATTTTTTGCTGCAAAAAAAAATAGTGTCTCCCTGATTTTTCAGACACAAATATATCTGTTGAAAATAGTCTGGTGTAGGCCAGAGAGACAGAAGTGTGCTTTTGCTGTTCCACGGTAAAAAATCTCTATTATCCTGCTTTTTGCATTTTTTGCTGTAAAAAAAAAAAAAATAGTGTCTCCCTGATTTTTCAGACACAAATATATCTGTTGAAAATAGTCTGGTGTAGGCCCAAGAAATACAAGTGTGGTTTTGCAGTTCCACGGTACAAACCTCTGTATTATCCACTTTTGGGCCATTTGTATCTAAAAAAAACTGTTTGAGTGTGTCGCTCACTGTTCAGCCGCAAATATATATATATTTTAAAAAGCCTGGTATACACCAGTAAATTATTACTGTGGTTTTGATGTTCCACGGTAAAACATCTCTATTATCCAGTTTTTGGCATTTTTTGCTGTATAAAAATAATAATAGTGTCTCCCTGATTTTTCAGACACAAATATATCTGTTGAATATAGTCTGGTGTAGGCCAGAGAGACAGAAGTGTGCTTTTGCTGTTCCACGGTAAAAAATCTCTATTATCCTGCTTTTTGCTTTTTTTGCTGTAAAAAAAAAATAAATAGTGTCTCCCTGATTTTTCAGACACAAATATATCTGTTGAAAATAGTCTGGTGTAGGCCCAGGAAATACAAGTGTGGTTTTGCAGTTCCACGGTACAAACCTCTGTATTATCCATTTTTGGGCCATTTGTATCTAAAAAAAACAATTTGAGTGTGTCGCTCACTGTTCAGCCGCAAATATATATATATTTTAAAAAGCCTGGTATACACCAGTAAATTATTACTGTGGTTTTGATGTTCCACGGTAAAACATCTCTATTATCCTGTTTTTGGCATTTTTTTTTCTGTATAAAAAAAATAATATTGTCTCCCTGATTTTTCAGACACAAATATACTGTATCTGTTGAAAATAGTCTAGTGTAGGCCATAGAGACAGAAGTGTGCTTTTGCTGTTCCACGGTAAAAAATCTCTATTATCCTGCTTTTTGCATTTTTTGCTGTAAAAAAAAAAAAAATAGTGTCTCCCTGATTTTTCAGACACAAATATATCTGTTGAAAATAGTCTGGTGTAGGCGCGAGAAATACAAGTGTGGTTTTGCAGTTCCACAGTACAAACCTCTGTATTATCCACTTTTGGGCCATTTGTATCTAAAAAACACAGTTTGAGTGTGTCGCTCACTGTTCAGCCACAAATATAAATATATTTTAAAAAGCCTGGTATACACCAGTGAATTATTACTGTGGTTTTGATGTTCCACGGTAAAACATCTCTATTATCCTGTTTTTCGCATTTTTTGCTGTATAAAAATAATAATAGTGTCTCCCTGATTTTTCAGACACAAATATATCTGTTGAAAATAGTCTGGTGTAGGCCAGAGAGACAGAAGTGTGATTTTGCTGTTCCACGGTAAAAAATCTCTATTATCCTGCTTTTTGCATTTTTTGCTGTAAAAAAAAAAATAGTGTCTCCCTGATTTTTCAGACACAAATATATCTGTTGAAAATAGTCTGGTGTAGGCCCGAGAAATACAAGTGTGGTTTTGCAGTTCCAAGGTACAAACCTCTGTATTACCCACTTTTGGGCCATTTGTATCTAAAAAAAACAGTTTGAGTGTGTCGCTCACTCTTCAGCCGCAAATATGTATATATTTTAAAAAGCCTGGTATACACCAGTAAATTATTACTGTGGTTTTGATGTTCCACGGTAAAACATCTCTATTATCCTGTTTTTGGCATTTTTTGCTGTATAAAAATAATAATAGTGTCTCCCTGATTTTTCAGACACAAATATATCTGTTGAAAATAGTCTGGTGTAGGCCAGAGAGACAGAAGTGTGCTTTTGCTGTTCCACGGTAAAAAATCTCTATTATCCTGCTTTTTGCATTTTTTGCTGCAAAAAAAAAAAATAGTGTCTCCCTGATTTTTCAGACACAAATATATCTGTTGAAAATAGTCTGGTGTAGGCCCGAGAAATACAAGTGTGGTTTTGCAGTTCCACGGTACAAACCTCTGTATTATCTACTTTAGGGCCATTTGTATCTAAAAAAAAACAGTTTGAGTGTGTCGCTCACTGTTCAGCCGCAAATATATATATATTTTAAAAAGCCTGGTATACACTAGTAAATTATTACTGTGGTTTTGATGTTCCACGGTAAAACATCTCTATTATCCTGTTTTTGGCATTTTTTGCTGTATAAAAATAATAATAGTGTCTCCCTGATTTTTCAGACACAAATATATCTGTTGAAAATAGTCTGGTGTAGGCCAGAGAGACAGAAGTGTGCTTTTGCTGTTCCACGGTAAAAAATCTCTATTATCCTGCTTTTTGCATTTTTTGCTGCAAAAAAAATAGTGTCTCCCTGATTTTTCAGACACAAATATATCTGTTGAAAATAGTCTGGTGTAGGCCACACAGACAGAAGTGTGCTTTTGCTGTTCCACGGTAAAAAATCTCTATTATCCTGCTTTTTGCATTTTTTGCTGTAAAAAAAAAAAAATAGTGTCTCCCTGATT
The DNA here is from genome assembly GCF_046119375.1 of Phyllobates terribilis. NCBI lineage: Eukaryota > Metazoa > Chordata > Amphibia > Anura > Dendrobatidae > Phyllobates > Phyllobates terribilis. The sequence goes on from NW_027362771.1 coordinate 302,305,889, forward strand.
TTTCAGACACAAATATATCTGTTGAAAATAGTCTGGTGTAGGCCCGAGAAATACAAGTGTGGTTTTGCAGTTCCACGGTACAAACCTCTGTATTATCCACTTTTGGGCCATTTGTATCTAAAAAACACAGTTTGAGTGTGTCGCTCACTGTTCAGCCGCAAATATATATATATTTTAAAAAGCCTGGTATACACCAGTGAATTATTACTGTGGTTTTGATGTTCCACGGTAAAACATCTCTATTATCCTGTTTTTGGCATTTTTTGCTGTATAAAAATAATAATAGTGTCTCCCTGATTTTTTACACACAAATATATCTGTTGAAAATAGTCTGGTGTAGGCCAGAGAGACAGAAGTGTGATTTTGCTGTTCCACGGTAAAAAATCTCTATTATCCTGCTTTTTGCATTTTTTGCTGTAAAAAAAAAAATAGTGTCTCCCTGATTTTTCAGACACAAATATATCTGTTGAAAATAGTCTGGTGTAGGCCCGAGAAATACAAGTGTGGTTTTGCAGTTCCACGGTACAAACCTCTGTATTACCCACTTTTGGGCCATTTGTATCTAAAATAAACAGTTTGAGTGTGTCGCTCACTCTTCAGCCGCAAATATATATATATTTTAAAAAGCCTGGTATACACCAGTAAATTATTACTGTGGTTTTGATGTTCCACGGTGAAACATCTCTATTATCCTGTTTTTGGCATTTTTTGCTGTATAAAAATAATCATAGTGTCTCCCTGATTTTTCAGACACAAATATATCTGTTGAAAATAGTCTGGTGTAGGCCAGAGAGACAGAAGTGTGCTTTTGCTGTTCCACGGTAAAAAATCTCTATTATCCTGCTTTTGCATTTTTTGCTGCAAAAAAAAATAGTGTCTCCCTGATTTTTCAGACACAAATATATCTGTTGAAAATAGTCTGGTGTAGGCCAGAGAGACAGAAGTGTGCTTTTGCTGTTCCACAGTAAAAAATCTCTATTATCCTGCTTTTTGCATTTTTTGCTGTAAAAAAAAAAAAATAGTGTCTCCCTGATTTTTCAGACACAAATATATCTGTTGAAAATAGTCTGGTGTAGGCCCGAGAAATACAAGTGTGGTTTTGCAGTTCCACGGTACAAACCTCTGTATTATCCACTTTTGGGCCATTTGTATCTAAAAAAAACAGTTTGTGTGTGTCGCTCACTGTTCAGCATCAAATATATATATATTTTAAAAAGCCTGGTATACACCAGTAAATTATTACTGTGGTTTTGATGTTCTACAGTAAAACATCTCTATTATCCTGTTTTTGGCATTTTTTGCTGTATAAAAATAATAATAGTGTCTCCCTGATTTTTCAGACACAAATATATCTGTTGAAAATAGTCTGGTGTAGGCCAGAGAGACAGAAGTGTGCTTTTGCTGTTCCACGGTAAAAAATCTCTATTATCCTGCTTTTTGCATTTTTTGCTGTAAAAAAAAAAAAAATAGTGTCTCCCTGATTTTTCAGACACAAATATATCTGTTGAAAATAGTCTGGTGTAGGCCCAAGAAATACAAGTGTGGTTTTGCAGTTCCACGGTACAAACCTCTGTATTATCCACTTTTGGGCCATTTGTATCTAAAAAAAACTGTTTGAGTGTGTCGCTCACTGTTCAGCCGCAAATATATATATATATATTTTAAAAAGCCTGGTATACACCAGTAAATTATTACTGTGGTTTTGATGTTCCACGGTAAAACATCTCTATTATCCAGTTTTTGGCATTTTTTGCTGTATAAAAATAATAATAGTGTCTCTCTGATTTTTCAGACACAAATATATCTGTTGAAAATAGTCTTTTGTAGGCCAGAGAGACAGAAGTGTGCTTTTGCTGTTCCACGGTAAAAAATCTCTATTATCCTGCTTTTTGCATTTTTTGCTGTATAAAAATAATAATAGTGTCTCCCTGATTTTTTACACACAAATATATCTGTTGAAAATAGTCTGGTGTAGGCCAGAGAGACAGAAGTGTGATTTTGCTGTTCCACGGTAAAAAATCTCTATTATCCTGCATTTTGCATTTTTTGCTGTAAAAAAAAAAAATAGTGTCTCCCTGATTTTTCAGACACAAATATATCTGTTGAAAATAGTCTGGTGTAGGCCCGAGAAATACAAGTGTGGTTTTGCAGTTCCACGGTACAAACCTCTGTATTACCCACTTTTGGGCCATTTGTATCTAAAAAAAACAGTTTGAGTGTGTCGCTCACTCTTCAGCCGCAAATATATATATATTTTAAAAAGCCTGGTATACACCAGTAAATTATTACTGTGGTTTTGATGTTCCACGGTAAAACATCTCTATTATCCTGTTTTTGGCATTTTTTGCTGTATAAAAATAATAATAGTGTCTCCCTGATTTTTCAGACACAAATATATCTGTTGAAAATAGTCTGGTGTAGGCCAGAGAGACAGAAGTGTGCTTTTCTGTTCCACGGTAAAAAATCTCTATTATCCTGCTTTTTGCATTTTTTGCTGTAAAAAAAATAAAAATAGTGTCTCCCTGATTTTTCAGACACAAATATATCTGTTGAAAATAGTCTGGTGTAGGCCCAAGAAATACAAGTGTGGTTTTGCAGTTCCACGGTAAAAACCTCTGTATTATCCACTTTTGGGCCATTTGTATCTAAAAAAAACTGTTTGAGTGTGTCGCTCACTGTTCAGCCGCAAATATATATATATTTTAAAAAGCCTGGTATACACCAGTAAATTATTACTGTGGTTTTGATGTTCCACGGTAAAACATCTCTATTATCCAGTTTTTGGCATTTTTTGCTGTATAAAAATAATAATAGTGTCTCTCTGATTTTTCAGACACAAATATATCTGTTGAAAATAGTCTGGTGTAGGCCAGAGTGACAGAAGTGTGCTTTTGCTGTTCCACGGTAAAAAATCTCTATTATCCTGCTTTTTGCATTTTTTGCTGTAAAAAAAAAAAAAAATAGTGTCTCCCTTATTTTTCAGACACAAATATATCTGTTGAAAATAGTCTGGTGTAGGCGCGAGAAATACAAGTGTGGTTTTGCAGTTCCACAGTACAAACCTCTGTATTATCCACTTTTGGGCCATTTGTATCTAAAAAACACAGTTTGAGTGTGTCGCTCACTGTTCAGCCACAAATATAAATATATTTTAAAAAGCCTGGTATACACCAGTGAATTATTACTGTGGTTTTGATGTTCCACGGTAAAACATCTCTATTATCCTGTTTTTGGCATTTTTTGCTGTATAAAAATAATAATAGTGTCTCCCTGATTTTTTACACACAAATATATCTGTTGAAAATAGTCTGGTGTAGGCCAGAGAGACAGAAGTGTGATTTTGCTGTTCCACGGTAAAAAATCTCTATTATCCTGCATTTTGCATTTTTTGCTGTAAAAAAAAAAAATAGTGTCTCCCTGATTTTTCAGACACAAATATATCTGTTGAAAATAGTCTGGTGTAGGCCCGAGAAATACAAGTGTGGTTTTGCAGTTCCACGGTACAAACCTCTGTATTACCCACTTTTGGGCCATTTGTATCTAAAAAAAACAGTTTGAGTGTGTCGCTCACTCTTCAGCCGCAAATATATATATATTTTAAAAAGCCTGGTATACACCAGTAAATTATTACTGTGGTTTTGATGTTCCACGGTAAAACATCTCTATTATCCTGTTTTTGGCATTTTTTGCTGTATAAAAATAATAATAGTGTCTCCCTGATTTTTCAGACACAAATATATCTGTTGAAAATAGTCTGGTGTAGGCCAGAGAGACAGAAGTGTGCTTTTGCTGTTCCACGGTAAAAAATCTCTATTATCCTGCTTTTTGCATTTTTTGCTGTAAAAAAAATAAAAATAGTGTCTCCCTGATTTTTCAGACACAAATATATCTGTGGAAAATAGTCTGGTGTAGGCCCAAGAAATACAAGTGTGGTTTTGCAGTTCCACGGTAAAAACCTCTGTATTATCCACTTTTGGGCCATTTGTATCTAAAAAAAACTGTTTGAGTGTGTCGCTCACTGTTCAGCCGCAAATATATATATATTTTAAAAAGCCTGGTATACACCAGTAAATTATTACTGTGGTTTTGATGTTCCACGGTAAAACATCTCTATTATCCAGTTTTTGGCATTTTTTGCTGTATAAAAATAATAATAGTGTCTCTCTGATTTTTCAGACACAAATATATCTGTTGAAAATAGTCTGGTGTAGGCCAGAGAGACAGAAGTGTGCTTTTGCTGTTCCACGGTAAAAAAATCTCTATTATCCTGCTTTTTGCATTTTTTGCTGTAAAAAAAAAAAAAAATAGTGTCTCCCTTATTTTTCAGACACAAATATATCTGTTGAAAATAGTCTGGTGTAGGCGCGAGAAATACAAGTGTGGTTTTGCAGTTCCACAGTACAAACCTCTGTATTATCCACTTTTGGGCCATTTGTATCTAAAAAACACAGTTTGAGTGTGTCGCTCACTGTTCAGCCACAAATATAAATATATTTTAAAAAGCCTGGTATACACCAGTGAATTATTACTGTGGTTTTGATGTTCCACGGTAAAACATCTCTATTATCCTGTTTTTGGCATTTTTTGCTGTATAAAAATAATAATAGTGTCTCCCTGATTTTTTACACACAAATATATCTGTTGAAAATAGTCTGGTGTAGGCCAGAGAGACAGAAGTGTGATTTTGCTGTTCCACGGTAAAAAATCTCTATTATCCTGCATTTTGCATTTTTTGCTGTAAAAAAAAAAAATAGTGTCTCCCTGATTTTTCAGACACAAATATATCTGTTGAAAATAGTCTGGTGTAGGCCCGAGAAATACAAGTGTGGTTTTGCAGTTCCACGGTACAAACCTCTGTATTACCCACTTTTGGGCCATTTGTATCTAAAAAAAACAGTTTGAGTGTGTCGCTCACTCTTCAGCCGCAAATATATATATATTTTAAAAAGCCTGGTATACACCAGTAAATTATTACTGTGGTTTTGATGTTCCACGGTAAAACATCTCTATTATCCTGTTTTTGGCATTTTTTGCTGTATAAAAATAATAATAGTGTCTCCCTGATTTTTCAGACACAAATATATCTGTTGAAAATAGTCTGGTGTAGGCCAGAGAGACAGAAGTGTGCTTTTGCTGTTCCACGGTAAAAAATCTCTATTATCCTGCTTTTTGCATTTTTTGCTGCAAAAAAAAAAAAATAGTGTCTCCCTGATTTTTCAGACACAAATATATCTGTTGAAAATAGTCTGGTGTAGGCCCGAGAAATACAAGTGTGGTTTTGCAGTTCCACGGTACAAACCTCTGTATTATCTACTTTAGGGCCATTTGTATCTAAAAAAAAACAGTTTGAGTGTGTCGCTCACTGTTCAGCCGCAAATATATATATATTTTAAAAAGCCTGGTATACACCAGTAAATTATTACTGTGGTTTTGATGTTCCACGGTAAAACATCTCTATTATCCTGTTTTTGGCATTTTTTGCTGTATAAAAATAATAATAGTGTCTCCCTGATTTTTCAGACACAAATATATCTGTTGAAAATAGTCTGGTGTAGGCCAGAGAGACAGAAGTGTGCTTTTGCTGTTCCACGGTAAAAAATCTCTATTATCCTGCTTTTTGCATTTCTTGCTGCAAAAAAAAATTGTGTCTCCCTGATTTTTCAGACACAAATATATCTGTTGAAAATAGTCTGGTGTAGGCCAGAGAGACAGAAGTGTGCTTTTGCTGTTCCACGGTAAAAAATCTCTATTATCCTGCTTTTTGCATTTTTTGCTGTAAAAAAAAAAATAAATAGTGTCTCCCTGATTTTTCAGACACAAATATATCTGTTGAAAATAGTCTGGTGTAGGCCCGAGAAATACAAGTGTGGTTTTGCAGTTCCACGGTACAAACCTCTGTATTATCCACTTTTGGGCCATTTGTATCTAAAAAACACAGTTTGAGTGTGTCGCTCACTGTTCAGCCGCAAGTATATATATATTTTAAAAAGCCTGGTATACACCAGTGAATTATTACTGTGGTTTTGATGTTCCACGGTAAAACATCTCTATTATCCTGTTTTTGGCATTTTTTGCTGTATAAAAATAATAATAGTGTCTCCCTGATTTTTCAGACATAAATATATCTGTTGAAAATAGTCTGGTGTAGGCCAGAGAGACAGAAGTGTGCTTTTGCTGTTCCACGGTAAAAAATCTCTATTATCCTGCTTTTTGCATTTTTTGCTGTAAAAAAAAAAAAAATAGTGTCTCCCTGATTTTTCAGACACAAATATATCTGTTGAAAATAGTCTGGTGTAGGCCAGAGAGACAGAAGTGTGCTTTTGCTGTTCCACGGTAAAAAATCTCTATTATCCTGCTTTTTGCATTTTTTGCTGCAAAAAAAAATAGTGTCTCCCTGATTTTTCAGACACAAATATATCTGTTGAAAATAGTCTGGTGTAGGCCAGAGAGACAGAAGTGTGCTTTTGCTGTTCCACAGTAAAAAATCTCTATTATCCTGCTTTTTGCATTTTTTGCTGTAAAAAAAAAAAATAGTGTCTCCCTGATTTTTCAGACACAAATATATCTGTTGAAAATAGTCTGGTGTAGGCCCGAGAAATACAAGTGTGGTTTTGCAGTTCCACGGTACAAACCTCTGTATTATCCACTTTTGGGCCATTTGTATCTAAAAAAAACAGTTTGTGTGTGTCGCTCACTGTTCAGCAGCAAATATATATATATTTTAAAAAGCCTGGTATACACCAGTAAATTATTACTGTGGTTTTGATGTTCCACAGTAAAACATCTCTATTATCCTGTTTTTGGCATTTTTTGCTGCATAAAAATAATAATAGTGTCTCCCTGATTTTTCAGACATAAATATATCTGTTGAAAATAGTCTGGTGTAGGCCAGAGAGACAGAAGTGTGCTTTTGCTGTTCCACGGTAAAAAATCTCTATTATCCTGCTTTTTGCATTTTTTGCTGTAAAAAAAAAAAAATAGTGTCTCCCTGATTTTTCAGACACAAATATATCTGTTGAAAATAGTCTGGTGTAGGCCCAAGAAATACAAGTGTGGTTTTGCAGTTCCACGGTACAAACCTCTGTATTATCCACTTTTGGGCCATTTGTATCTAAAAAAAACAGTTTGAGTGTGTCGCTCACTGTTCAGCCGCAAATATATATATATTTTAAAAAGCCTGGTATACACCAGTAAATTATTACTGTGGTTTTGATGTTCCACGGTAAAACATCTCTATTATCCAGTTTTTGGCATTTTTTGCTGTATAAAAATAATAATAGTGTCTCCCTGATTTTTCAGACACAAATATATCTGTTGAAAATAGTCTGGTGTAGGCCAGAGAGACAGAAGTGTGCTTTTGCTGTTCCACGGTAAAAAATCTCTATTATCCTGCTTTTTGCATTTTTTGCTGTAAAAAAAAAAAAAAATAGTGTCTCCCTGATTTTTCAGACACAAATATATCTGTTGAAAATAGTCTGGTGTAGGCCCAAGAAATACAAGTGTGGTTTTGCAGTTCCACGGTACAAACCTCTGTATTATCCACTTTTGGGCCATTTGTATCTAAAAAAAACAATTTGAGTGTGTCGCTCACTGTTCAGCCGCAAATATATATATATTTTAAAAAGCCTGGTATACACCAGTAAATTATTACTGTGGTTTTGATGTTCCACGGTAAAACATCTCTATTATCCTGTTTTTGGCATTTTTTTGCTGTATAAAAAAAATAATATTGTCTCCCTGATTTTTCAGACACAAATATACGGTATCTGTTGAAAATAGTCTGGTGTAGGCCAGAGAGACAGAAGTGTGCTTTTGCTGTTCCCCGGTAAAAAATCTCTATTATCCTGCTTTTTGCATTTTTTGCTGTAAAAAAAAAAAAATAGTGTCTCCCTGATTTTTCAGACACAAATATATCTGTTGAAAATAGTCTGGTGTAGGCCAGAGAGACAGAAGTGTGCTTTTGCTGTTCCACGGTAAAAAATCTCTATTATCCTGCTTTTTGCATTTTTTGCTGTAAAAAAAAAAAAAATAGTGTCTCCCTGATTTTTCAGACACAAATATATCTGTTGAAAATAGTCTGGTGTAGGCCCGAGAAATACAAGTGTGGTTTTGCAGTTCCACGGTACAAACCTCTGTATTATCCACTTTTGGGCCATTTGTATCTAAAAAACACAGTTTGAGTGTGTCGCTCACTGTTCAGCCGCAAATATAAATATATTTTAAAAAGCCTGGTATACACCAGTGAATTATTACTGTGGTTTTGATGTTCCACGGTAAAACATCTCTATTATCCTGTTTTTGGCATTTTTTGCTGTATAAAAATAATAATATTGTCTCCCTGATTTTTCAGACACAAATATATCTGTTGAAAATAGTCTGGTGTAGGCCAGAGAGACAGAAGTGTGCTTTTGCTGTTCCACGGTAAAAAATCTCTATTATCCTGCTTTTTGCATTTTTGCTGTAATAAAAAAAAAATAGTGTCTCCCTGATTTTTCACACACAAATATATCTGTTGAAAATAGTCTGGTGTAGACCAGAGAGACAGAAGTGTGATTTTGCTGTTCCACGGTAAAAAATCTCTATTGTCCTGCTTTTTGCAGTTTTTGCTGTAAAAAAAATAAATAAATAGCGTCTCCCTGATTTTTCAGACACAAATATATCTGTTGAAAATAGTCTGGTGTAGGCCCGAGAAATCCAGTGTGGTTTTGAAGTTCCACGGTACAAACCTCTGTATTATCCACTTTTGGGCCATTTGTATCTAAAAAAACAGTTTGAGTGTGTCGCTCACTGTTCAGCCGCAAATATATATATATTTTAAAAAGCCTGGTATACACCAGTAAATTATTACTGTGGTTTTGATGTTCCACGGTAAAACATCTCTATTATCCAGTTTTTGGCATTTTTTGCTGTATAAAAATAATAATAGTGTCTCTCTGATTTTTCAGACACAAATATATCTGTTGAAAATAGTCTGGTGTAGGCCAGAGAGACAGAAGTGTGCTTTTGCTGTTCCACGGTAAAAAAATCTCTATTATCCTGCTTTTTGCATTTTTTGCTGTAAAAAAAAAAAAAAATAGTGTCTCCCTTATTTTTCAGACACAAATATATCTGTTGAAAATAGTCTGGTGTAGGCGTGAGAAATACAAGTGTGGTTTTGCAGTTCCACAGTACAAACCTCTGTATTATCCACTTTTGGGCCATTTGTATCTAAAAAACACAGTTTGAGTGTGTCGCTCACTGTTCAGCCACAAATATAAATATATTTTAAAAAGCCTGGTATACACCAGTGAATTATTACTGTGGTTTTGATGTTCCACGGTAAAACATCTCTATTATCCTGTTTTTGGCATTTTTTGCTGTATAAAAATAATAATAGTGTCTCCCTGATTTTTTACACACAAATATATCTGTTGAAAATAGTCTGGTGTAGGCCAGAGAGACAGAAGTGTGATTTTGCTGTTCCACGGTAAAAAATCTCTATTATCCTGCATTTTGCATTTTTTGCTGTAAAAAAAAAAAATAGTGTCTCCCTGATTTTTCAGACACAAATATATCTGTTGAAAATAGTCTGGTGTAGGCCCGAGAAATACAAGTGTGGTTTTGCAGTTCCACGGTACAAACCTCTGTATTACCCACTTTTGGGCCATTTGTATCTAAAAAAAACAGTTTGAGTGTGTCGCTCACTCTTCAGCCGCAAATATATATATATTTTAAAAAGCCTGGTATACACCAGTAAATTATTACTGTGGTTTTGATGTTCCACGGTAAAACATCTCTATTATCCTGTTTTTGGCATTTTTTGCTGTATAAAAATAATAATAGTGTCTCCCTGATTTTTCAGACACAAATATATCTGTTGAAAATAGTCTGGTGTAGGCCAGAGAGACAGAAGTGTGCTTTTGCTGTTCCACGGTAAAAAATCTCTATTATCCTGCTTTTTGCATTTTTTGCTGCAAAAAAAAAAAAATAGTGTCTCCCTGATTTTTCAGACACAAATATATCTGTTGAAAATAGTCTGGTGTAGGCCCGAGAAATACAAGTGTGGTTTTGCAGTTCCACGGTACAAACCTCTGTATTATCTACTTTAGGGCCATTTGTATCTAAAAAAAAACAGTTTGAGTGTGTCGCTCACTGTTCAGCCGCAAATATATATATATTTTAAAAAGCCTGGTATACACCAGTAAATTATTACTGTGGTTTTGATGTTCCACGGTAAAACATCTCTATTATCCTGTTTTTGGCATTTTTTGCTGTATAAAAATAATAATAGTGTCTCCCTGATTTTTCAGACACAAATATATCTGTTGAAAATAGTCTGGTGTAGGCCAGAGAGACAGAAGTGTGCTTTTGCTGTTCCACGGTAAAAAATCTCTATTATCCTGCTTTTTGCATTTCTTGCTGCAAAAAAAAATTGTGTCTCCCTGATTTTTCAGACACAAATATATCTGTTGAAAATAGTCTGGTGTAGGCCAGAGAGACAGAAGTGTGCTTTTGCTGTTCCACGGTAAAAAATCTCTATTATCCTGCTTTTTGCATTTTTTGCTGTAAAAAAAAAAATAAATAGTGTCTCCCTGATTTTTCAGACACAAATATATCTGTTGAAAATAGTCTGGTGTAGGCCCGAGAAATACAAGTGTGGTTTTGCAGTTCCACGGTACAAACCTCTGTATTATCCACTTTTGGGCCATTTGTATCTAAAAAACACAGTTTGAGTGTGTCGCTCACTGTTCAGCCGCAAGTATATATATATTTTAAAAAGCCTGGTATACACCAGTGAATTATTACTGTGGTTTTGATGTTCCACGGTAAAACATCTCTATTATCCTGTTTTTGGCATTTTTTGCTGTATAAAAATAATAATAGTGTCTCCCTGATTTTTCAGACATAAATATATCTGTTGAAAATAGTCTGGTGTAGGCCAGAGAGACAGAAGTGTGCTTTTGCTGTTCCACGGTAAAAAATCTCTATTATCCTGCTTTTTGCATTTTTTGCTGTAAAAAAAAAAAAAATAGTGTCTCCCTGATTTTTCAGACACAAATATATCTGTTGAAAATAGTCTGGTGTAGGCCAGAGAGACAGAAGTGTGCTTTTGCTGTTCCACGGTAAAAAATCTCTATTATCCTGCTTTTTGCATTTTTTGCTGCAAAAAAAAATAGTGTCTCCCTGATTTTTCAGACACAAATATATCTGTTGAAAATAGTCTGGTGTAGGCCAGAGAGACAGAAGTGTGCTTTTGCTGTTCCACAGTAAAAAATCTCTATTATCCTGCTTTTTGCATTTTTTGCTGTAAAAAAAAAAAAATAGTGTCTCCCTGATTTTTCAGACACAAATATATCTGTTGAAAATAGTCTGGTGTAGGCCCGAGAAATACAAGTGTGGTTTTGCAGTTCCACGGTACAAACCTCTGTATTATCCACTTTTGGGCCATTTGTATCTAAAAAAAACAGTTTGTGTGTGTCGCTCACTGTTCAGCAGCAAATATATATATATTTTAAAAAGCCTGGTATACACCAGTAAATTATTACTGTGGTTTTGATGTTCCACAGTAAAACATCTCTATTATCCTGTTTTTGGCATTTTTTGCTGCATAAAAATAATAATAGTGTCTCCCTGATTTTTCAGACATAAATATATCTGTTGAAAATAGTCTGGTGTAGGCCAGAGAGACAGAAGTGTGCTTTTGCTGTTCCACGGTAAAAAATCTCTATTATCCTGCTTTTTGCATTTTTTGCTGTAAAAAAAAAAAAATAGTGTCTCCCTGATTTTTCAGACACAAATATATCTGTTGAAAATAGTCTGGTGTAGGCCCAAGAAATACAAGTGTGGTTTTGCAGTTCCACGGTACAAACCTCTGTATTATCCACTTTTGGGCCATTTGTATCTAAAAAAAACAGTTTGAGTGTGTCGCTCACTGTTCAGCCGCAAATATATATATATTTTAAAAAGCCTGGTATACACCAGTAAATTATTACTGTGGTTTTGATGTTCCACGGTAAAACATCTCTATTATCCAGTTTTTGGCATTTTTTGCTGTATAAAAATAATAATAGTGTCTCCCTGATTTTTCAGACACAAATATATCTGTTGAAAATAGTCTGGTGTAGGCCAGAGAGACAGAAGTGTGCTTTTGCTGTTCCACGGTAAAAAATCTCTATTATCCTGCTTTTTGCATTTTTTGCTGTAAAAAAAAAAAAAAATAGTGTCTCCCTGATTTTTCAGACACAAATATATCTGTTGAAAATAGTCTGGTGTAGGCCCAAGAAATACAAGTGTGGTTTTGCAGTTCCACGGTACAAACCTCTGTATTATCCACTTTTGGGCCATTTGTATCTAAAAAAAACAATTTGAGTGTGTCGCTCACTGTTCAGCCGCAAATATATATATATTTTAAAAAGCCTGGTATACACCAGTAAATTATTACTGTGGTTTTGATGTTCCACGGTAAAACATCTCTATTATCCTGTTTTTGGCATTTTTTTGCTGTATAAAAAAAATAATATTGTCTCCCTGATTTTTCAGACACAAATATACGGTATCTGTTGAAAATAGTCTGGTGTAGGCCAGAGAGACAGAAGTGTGCTTTTGCTGTTCCCCGGTAAAAAATCTCTATTATCCTGCTTTTTGCATTTTTTGCTGTAAAAAAAAAAAAATAGTGTCTCCCTGATTTTTCAGACACAAATATATCTGTTGAAAATAGTCTGGTGTAGGCCAGAGAGACAGAAGTGTGCTTTTGCTGTTCCACGGTAAAAAATCTCTATTATCCTGCTTTTTGCATTTTTTGCTGTAAAAAAAAAAAAAATAGTGTCTCCCTGATTTTTCAGACACAAATATATCTGTTGAAAATAGTCTGGTGTAGGCCCGAGAAATACAAGTGTGGTTTTGCAGTTCCACGGTACAAACCTCTGTATTATCCACTTTTGGGCCATTTGTATCTAAAAAACACAGTTTGAGTGTGTCGCTCACTGTTCAGCCGCAAATATAAATATATTTTAAAAAGCCTGGTATACACCAGTGAATTATTACTGTGGTTTTGATGTTCCACGGTAAAACATCTCTATTATCCTGTTTTTGGCATTTTTTGCTGTATAAAAATAATAATATTGTCTCCCTGATTTTTCAGACACAAATATATCTGTTGAAAATAGTCTGGTGTAGGCCAGAGAGACAGAAGTGTGCTTTTGCTGTTCCACGGTAAAAAATCTCTATTATCCTGCTTTTTGCATTTTTGCTGTAATAAAAAAAAAATAGTGTCTCCCTGATTTTTCACACACAAATATATCTGTTGAAAATAGTCTGGTGTAGACCAGAGAGACAGAAGTGTGATTTTGCTGTTCCACGGTAAAAAATCTCTATTGTCCTGCTTTTTGCAGTTTTTGCTGTAAAAAAAATAAATAAATAGCGTCTCCCTGATTTTTCAGACACAAATATATCTGTTGAAAATAGTCTGGTGTAGGCCCGAGAAATCCAGTGTGGTTTTGAAGTTCCACGGTACAAACCTCTGTATTATCCACTTTTGGGCCATTTGTATCTAAAAAAACAGTTTGAGTGTGTCGCTCACTGTTCAGCCGCAAATATATATATATTTTAAAAAGCCTGGTATACACCAGTAAATTATTACTGTGGTTTTGATGTTCCACGGTAAAACATCTCTATTATCCTCTTTTTGGCATTTTTTGCTGTATAAAAATAATAATAGTGTCTCCCTGATTTTTCAGACACAAATATATCTGTTGAAAATAGTCTGGTGTAGGCCCGAGAAATACAGGTGTGGTTTTGCAGTTCCACGGTACAAACCTCTGTATTATCCACTTTTGGGCCATTTGTATCTAAAAAAAACAGTTTGAGTGTGTCGCTCACTGTTCAGCCGCAAATATATATATATTTTAAAAAGCCTGGTAGACACCAGTAAATTATTACTGTGGTTTTGATGTACCACGGTAATACATCTCTATTATCCTGTTTTTGGCATTTTTTGCTGTATAAAAATAATAATAGTGTCTCCCTGATTTTTCAGACACAAATATATCTGTTGAAAATAGTCTGGTGCAGGCCAGAGAGACAGAAGTGTGCTTTTGCTGTTCCACGGTAAAAAATCTCTATTATCCTGCTTTTTGCATTTTTGCTGTAATAAAAAAAAAAATTGTGTCTCCCTGATTTTTCAGACACAAATATATCTGTTGAAAATAGTCTGGTGTAGGCCAGAGAGACAGAAGTGTGCTTTTGCTGTTCCACAGTAAAAAATCTCTATTATCCCGCTTTTTGCAGTTTTTGCTGTAAAAAAAAGAAATAAATAGCGTCTCCCTGATTTTTCAGACACAAATATATCTGTTGAAAACAGTCTGGTGTAGGCCCGAGAAATCCAGTGTGGTTTTGCAGTTCCACGGTACAAACCTCTGTATTATCCACTTTTGGGCCATTTGTATCTAAAAAAAACAGTTTCAGTGTGTCGCTCACTGTTCAGCCGCAAATATATATATATTTTAAAAAGCCTGGTATACACCAGTAAATTATTACTGTGGTTTTGATGTTCCACGGTAAAACATCTCTATTATCCTGTTTTTGGCATTTTTTGCTGTATAAAAATAATAATAGTGTCTCCCTGATTTTTCAGACACAAATATATCTGCTGAAAATAGTCTGGTGTAGGCCAGAGAGACAGAAGTGAGCTTTTGCTGTTCCACGGTAAAAAATCACTATTATCCTGCTTTTTGCATTTTTGCTGTAATAAAAAAAAAAATTGTGTCTCCCTGATTTTTCAGACACAAATATATCTGTTGAAAATAGTCTGGTGTAGGGCCGAGAAATACAAGTGTGGTTTTGCAGTTCCATGGTACAAAGCTCTGTATTATCCACTTTTGGGCCATTTGTATCTAAAAAAAACAGTTTGAGTGTGTCGCTCACTGTTCAGCCGCAAATATATATATATTTTAAAAACCCTGGTAGACACCAGTAAATTATTACTGTGGTTTTGATGTACCACAGTAAAACATCTCTATTATCCTGTTTTTGGCATTTTTTGCTGTATAAAAATAATAATAGTGTCTCCCTGATTTTTCAGACACAAATATATCTGTTGAAAATAGTCTGGTGTAGGCCAGAGAGACAGAAGTGTGCTTTTGCTGTTCCACGGTAAAAAATCACTATTATCCTGCTTTTTGCATTTTTGCTGTAATAAAAAAAAAAATTGTGTCTCCCTGATTTTTCAGACACAAATATATCTGTTGAAAATAGTCTGGTGTAGGCCAGAGAGACAGAAGTGTGCTTTTGCTGTTCCACAGTAAAAAATCTCTATTATCCCGCTTTTTGCAGTTTTTGCTGTAAAAAAAATAAATAAATAGCGTCTCCCTGATTTTTCAGACACAAATATATCTGTTGAAAATAGTCTGGTGTAGGCCCGAGAAATCCAGTGTGGTTTTGCAGTTCCACGGTACAAACCTCTGTATTATCCACTTTTGGGCCATTTGTATCTAAAAAAAACAGTTTCAGTGTGTCGCTCACTGTTCAGCCGCAAATATATATATATTTTAAAAAGCCTGGTATACACCAGTAAATTATTACTGTGGTTTTGATGTTCCACGGTAAAACATCTCTATTATCCTGTTTTTGGCATTTTTTGCTGTATAAAAATAATAATAGTGTCTCCCTGATTTTTCAGACACAAATATATCTGCTGAAAATAGTCTGGTGTAGGCCAGAGAGACAGAAGTGAGCTTTTGCTGTTCCACGGTAAAAAATCACTATTATCCTGCTTTTTGCATTTTTGCTGTAATAAAAAAAAAAATTGTGTCTCCCTGATTTTTCAGACACAAATATATCTGTTGAAAATAGTCTGGTGTAGGGCCGAGAAATACAAGTGTGGTTTTGCAGTTCCATGGTACAAAGCTCTGTATTATCCACTTTTGGGCCATTTGTATCTAAAAAAAACAGTTTGAGTGTGTCGCTCACTGTTCAGCCGCAAATATATATATATTTTAAAAACCCTGGTAGACACCAGTAAATTATTACTGTGGTTTTGATGTACCACAGTAAAACATCTCTATTATCCTGTTTTTGGCATTTTTTGCTGTATAAAAATAATAATAGTGTCTCCCTGATTTTTCAGACACAAATATATCTGTTGAAAATAGTCTGGTGTAGGCCAGAGAGACAGAAGTGTGCTTTTGCTGTTCCACGGTAAAAAATCACTATTATCCTGCTTTTTGCATTTTTGCTGTAATAAAAAAAAAAATTGTGTCTCCCTGATTTTTCAGACACAAATATATCTGTTGAAAATAGTCTGGTGTAGGCCAGAGAGACAGAAGTGTGCTTTTGCTGTTCCACAGTAAAAAATCTCTATTATCCCGCTTTTTGCAGTTTTTGCTGTAAAAAAAATAAATAAATAGCGTCTCCCTGATTTTTCAGACACAAATATATCTGTTGAAAATAGTCTGGTGTAGGCCCGAGAAATCCAGTGTGGTTTTGCAGTTCCACGGTACAAACCTCTGTATTATCCACTTTTGGGCCATTTGTATCTAAAAAAAACAGTTTGAGTGTGTCGCTCACTGTTCAGCCGCAAATATATATATATTTTAAAAAGCCTGGTATACACCAGTAAATTATTACTGTGGTTTTGATGTTCCACGGTAAAACATCTCTATTATCCTGTTTTTGGCATTTTTTGCTGTATAAAAATAATAATAGTGTCTCCCTGATTTTTCAGACACAAATATATCTGTTGAAAATAGTCTGGTGTAGGCCAGAGAGACAGAAGTCAGCTTTTGCTGTTCCACGGTAAAAAATCTCTATTATCCTGCTTTTTGCATTTTTTGCTGTAAAAAAAAAAAAAATAGTGTCTCCCTGATTTTTCAGACACAAATATATCTGTTGAAAATAGTCTGGTGTAGGCCGAGAAATACAAGTGTGGTTTTGCAGTTCCATGGTACAAACCTCTGTATTATCCACTTTTGGGCCATTTGTATTAAAAAAAAACAGTTTGAGTGTGTCGCTCACTATTCAGCCGCAAATATATATATATTTTAAAAAGCCTGGTATACACCAGTAAATTATTACTGTGTTTTTGATGTTCCACGATAAAATAGCTCTATTATCCTGTTTTTGGCATTTTTTGCTGTATAAAAATAATAATAGTGTCTCCCTGATTTTTCAGACACAAATATATCTGTTGAAAATAGTCTGGTGTAGGCCAGAGAGACAGAAGTGTGCTTTTGCTGTTCCACGGTAAAAAATCTCTATTATCCTGGTTTTTGCATTTCTTGCTGCAAAAAAAAATAGTGTCTCCCTGATTTTTCAGACACAAATATATCTGTTGAAAATAGTCTGGTGTAGGCCAGAGAGACAGAAGTGTGCTTTTGCTGTTCCACGGTAAAAAATCTCTATTATCCTCCTTTTTGCATTTTTTGCTGTAAAAAAAAAAAAAATAGTGTCTCCCTGATTTTTCAGACACAAATATATCTGTTGAAAATAGTCTGGTGTAGGCCCGAGAAATACAAGTGTGGTTTTGCAGTTCCACGGTACAAACCTCTGTATTACCCACTTTTGGGCCATTTGTATCTAAAAAAAACAGTTTGAGTGTGTCGCTCACTGTTCAGCCGCAAATATATATATATTTTAAAAAGCCTGGTAGACACCAGTAAATTAATACTGTGGTTTTGATGTTCCACGGTAAAACATCTCTATTATCCTGTTTTTGGCATTTTTTGCTGTATAAAAATAATAATATTGTCTCCCTGATTTTTCAGACACAAATATATCTGTTGAAAATAGTCTGGTGTAGGCCAGAGAGACAGAAGTGTGCTTTTGCTGTTCCACGGTAAAAAAATCTCTATTATCCTGCTTTTTGCATTTTTTGCTGTAAAAAAAAAAAATAGTGTCTCCCTGATTTTTCAGACACAAATATATCTGTTGAAAATAGTCTGGTGTAGGCCCGAGAAATACAAGTGTGGTTTTGCAGTTCCACGGTACAAACCTCTGTATTACCCACTTTTGGGCCATTTGTATCTAAAAAAAACAGTTTGAGTGTGTCGCTCACTGTTCAGCCGCAAATATATATATATTTTAAAAAGCCTGGTATACACCAGTAAATTATTACTGTGGTTTTGATGTTCCACGGTAAAACATCTCTATTATCCTGTTTTTGTCATTTTTTGCTGTATAAAAATAATAATAGTGTCTCCCTGATTTTTCAGACACAAATATATCTGTTGAAAATAGTCTGGTGTAGGCCAGAGAGACAGAAGTGTGCTTTTGCTGTTCCACGGTAAAAAATCTCTATTATCCTGCTTTTTGCATTTTTTGCTGTAAAAAAAAAAAAAATAGTGTCTCCCTGATTTTTCAGACACAAATATATCTGTTGAAAATAGTCTGGTGTAGGCCAGAGAGACAGAAGTGTGCTTTTGCTGTTCCACGGTAAAAAATCTCTATTATCCTGCTTTTTGCATTTTTTGCTGTAAAAAAAAAAAAATAGTGTCTCCCTGATTTTTCAGACACAAATATATCTGTTGAAAATAGTCTGGTGTAGGCCCGAGAAATACAAGTGTGGTTTTGCAGTTCCACGGTACAAACCTCTGTATTACCCACTTTTGGGCCATTTGTATCTAAAAAAAACAGTTTGAGTGTGTCGCTCACTGTTCAGCCGCAAATATATATATATTTTAAAAAGCCTGGTATACACCAGTAAATTATTACTGTGGTTTTGATGTTCCACGGTAAAACATCTCTATTATCCTGTTTTTGGCATTTTTTGCAGTATAAAAATAATAATAGTGTCTCCCTGATTTTTCAGACACAAATATATCTGTTGAAAATAGTCTGGTGTAGGCCAGAGAGACAGAAGTGTGCTTTTGCTGTTCCACGGTAAAAAATCTCTATTATCCTGCTTTTTGCATTTTTTGATGTAAAAAAAAATAAATAGTGTCTCCCTGATTTTTCAGACACAAATATATCTGTTGAAAATAGTCTGGTGTAGGCCCGAGAAATACAAGTGTGGTTTTGCAGTTCCACGGTACAAACCTCTGTATTACCCACTTTTGGGCCATTTGTATCTAAAAAAAACAGTTTGAGTGTGTCGCTCACTGTTCAGCCGCAAATATATATATATTTTAAAAAGCCTGGTAGACACCAGTAAATTATTACTGTGGTTTTGATGTTCCACGGTAAAACATCTCTATTATCCTGTTTTTGGCATTTTTTGCTGTATAAAAATAATAATATTGTCTCCCTGATTTTTCAGACACAAATATATCTGTTGAAAATAGTCTGGTGTAGGCCAGAGAGACAGAAGTGTGCTTTTGCTGTTCCACGGTAAAAAAATCTCTATTATCCTGCTTTTTGCATTTTTGCTGTAATAAAAAAAAAAATTGTGTCTCCTTGATTTTTCAGACACAAATATATCTGTTGAAAATAGTCTGGTGTAGGCCAGAGAGACAGAAGTGTGCTTTTGCTGTTCCACGGTAAAAAATCTCTATTATCCTGCTTTTTGCATTTTTTGCTGTAAAAAAAAAAAATAGTGTCTCCCTGATTTTTCAGACACAAAGATATCTGTTGAAAATAGTCTGGTGTAGGCCCGAGAAATACAAGTGTGGTTTTGCAGTTCCACGGTACAAACCTCTGTATTACCCACTTTTGGGCCATTTGTATCTAAAAAAAAACAGTTTGAGTGTGTCGCTCACTGTTCAGCCGCAAATATATATATATTTTAAAAAGCCTGGTATACACCAGTAAATTATTACTGTGGTTTTGATGTTCCACGGTAAAACATCTCTATTATCCTGTTTTTGGCATTTTTTGCTGTATAAAAATAATAATAGTGTCTCCCTGATTTTTCAGACACAAATATATCTGTTGAAAATAGTCTGGTGTAGGCCCGAGAAATACAAGTGTGGTTTTGCAGTTCCACGGTACAAACCTCTGTATTACCCACTTTTGGGCCATTTGTATCTAAAAAAAACAGTTTGAGTGTGTCGCTCACTGTTCAGCCGCAAATATATATATATTTTAAAAAGCCTGGTATACACCAGTAAATTATTACTGTGGTTTTGATGTTCCACGGTAAAACATCTCTATTATCCTGTTTTTTTCATTTTTTGCTGTATAAAAATAATAATAGTGTCTCCCTGATTTTTCAGACACAAATATATCTGTTGAAAATAGTCTGGTGTAGGCCAGAGAGACAGAAGTGTGCTTTTGCTGTTCCACGGTAAAAAATCTCTATTATCCTGCTTTTTGCATTTTTTGCTGTAAAAAAAAAAAAATAGTGTCTCCCTGATTTTTCAGACACAAATATATCTGTTGAAAATAGTCTGGTGTAGGCCAGAGAGACAGAAGTGTGCTTTTGCTGTTCCACGGTAAAAAATCTCTATTATCCTGCTTTTTGCATTTTTTGCTGTAAAAAAAAAAAAATAGTGTCTCCCTGATTTTTCAGACACAAATATATCTGTTGAAAATAGTCTGGTGTAGGCCCGAGAAATACAAGTGTGGTTTTGCAGTTCCACGGTACAAACCTCTGTATTACCCACTTTTGGGCCATTTGTATCTAAAAAAAACAGTTTGAGTGTGTCGCTCACTGTTCAGCCGCAAATATATATATATTTTAAAAAGCCTGGTATACACCAGTAAATTATTACTGTGGTTTTGATGTTCCACGGTAAAACATCTCTATTATCCTGTTTTTGGCATTTTTTGCAGTATAAAAATAATAATAGTGTCTCCCTGATTTTTCAGACACAAATATATCTGTTGAAAATAGTCTGGTGTAGGCCAGAGAGACAGAAGTGTGCTTTTGCTGTTCCACGGTAAAAAATCTCTATTATCCTGCTTTTTGCATTTTTTGCTGTAAAAAAAAATAAATAGTGTCTCCCTGATTTTTCAGACACAAATATATCTGTTGAAAATAGTCTGATGTAGGCCCGAGAAATACAAGTGTGGTTTTGCAGTTCCACGGTACAAACCTCTGTATTACCCACTTTTGGGCCATTTGTATCTAAAAAAACCAGTTTGAGTGTGTCGCTCACTGTTCAGCCGCAAATATATATATATTTTAAAAAGCCTGGTAGACACCAGTAAATTATTACTGTGG
This sequence comes from Phyllobates terribilis, assembly GCF_046119375.1. Lineage (NCBI taxonomy): Eukaryota > Metazoa > Chordata > Amphibia > Anura > Dendrobatidae > Phyllobates > Phyllobates terribilis. Next base: position 302,326,962 of record NW_027362771.1, read on the forward strand.
TTTTGATGTTCCACGGTAAAACATCTCTATTATCCTGTTTTTGGCATTTTTTGCTGTATAAAAATAATAATATTGTCTCCCTGATTTTTCAGACACAAATATATCTGTTGAAAATAGTCTGGTGTAGGCCAGAGAGACAGAAGTGTGCTTTTGCTGTTCCACCGTAAAAATTCTCTATTATCCTGCTTTTTGCATTTTTGCTGTAATAAAAAAAAAAATAGTGTCTCCCTGATTTTTCAGACACAAATATATCTGTTGAAAATAGTCTGGTGTAGGCCAGAGAGACAGAAGTGTGCTTTTGCTGTTCCACGGTAAAAAATCTCTATTATCCTGCTTTTTGCAGTTTTTGCTGTAAAAAAAATAAATAAATAGCGTCTCCCTGATTTTTCAGACACAAATATATCTGTTGAAAATAGTCTGGTGTAGGCCCGAGAAATCCAGTGTGGTTTTGCAGTTCCACGGTACAAACCTCTGTATTATCCACTTTTGGGCCATTTGTATCTAAAAAAAACAGTTTGAGTGTGTCGCTCACTGTTCAGCCGCAAATATATATATATTTTAAAAAGCCTGGTATACACCAGTAAATTATTACTGTGGTTTTGATGTTCCACGGTAAAACATCTCTATTATCCTGTTTTTGGCATTTTTTGCTGTATAAAAATAATAATAGTGTCTCCCTGATTTTTCAGACACAAATATATCTGTTGAAAATAGTCTGGTGTATGCCCGAGAAATACAAGTGTGGTTTTGCAGCTCCACGGTACAAACCTCTGTATTATCCACTTTTGGGCCATTTGTATCTAAAAAAAACAGTTTGAGTGTGTAGCTCACTGTTCAGCCGCAAATATATATATATTTTAAAAAGCCTGGTAGACACCAGTAAATTATTACTGTGGTTTTGATGTTCCACGGTAAAACATCTATATTATCCTGTTTTTGGCATTTTTTGCTGTATAAAAATAATAATAGTGTCTCCCTGATTTTTCAGACACAAATATATCTGTTGAAAATAGTCTGGTGTAGGCCAGAGAGACAGAAGTGAGCTTTTGCTGTTCCACGGTAAAAAATCTCTATTATCCTGCTTTTTGCATTTTTTGCTGTAAAAAAAAAAAAAATAGTGTCTCCCTGATTTTTCAGACACAAATATATCTGTTGAAAATAGTATGGTGTAGGCCCCAGAAATACAAGTGTGGCTTTGCAGTTCCACGGTACAAACCTCTGTATTATCCACTTTTGGGCCATTTGTATCTAAAAAAAACAGTTTGAGTGTGTCGCTCACTGTTCAGCCGCAAATATATATATATTTTAAAAAGCCTGGTATACACCAGTAAATTATAACTGTGGTTTTGATGTTCCACGGTAAAAAATCTCTATTATTCAGGTTTTGGTAGTTTTTTCCGTAAAGAAAAACAAATCTGTTGAAAATAGTCTTGTGTAGGCCCGACATCCCAGTGTGGTTTCGCAGTTCCACGGGTCAAATCGCTGTACTATCCAGTTTTGGGCCTTTGGTATCTAAAAAAAAAGCAGTTTGAGTGTGTCGCTCACTGTTCAGCCGCAAATATCTCTATTTAAAAAAGTGTGGTATACCCCAGTAAACAATAACTGTGGTTTTCCTCTTCCACGGTTCTAATCTACTCTTTATTACCCTTTTTCCATTGATAGTGCAAGTGTAAGCTATTTTATTTCATTTACAATGGGCAAGGCGCGTGGCAAGGGACGTGGAAGTGGACGTTCTGGTGATGGTTCGTGCAGAGGACGGGGCCGTGGCCAAGGTGAAAATGTGCCACAACCAACAGCCACATCTTCTCGCTCCCACTTCTTGACCGAATTACTAGAGAAGCACAGAACAACACCAGTATTGAGAACTGATCAGTGTGAACAGGTTATTAATTGGATAGCAGACAATACTTCCAGTTTCCTGGGCACCACCACCTCCGGTCTGTCTTCCACACGGTCAACTCTTAGTAGCCGTGAGTCTCGACCGCATACTCTTCCTCACCCTGATGCTCCTTCCTCCCACAATGCCGAGTGTCGTCAGACAGCAAGTGATCCCACACTTGGACACTCTGAAGAGCTGTTCACTGGTCCATTTCCATATTTGGGCCCCTCGCCTGATACGCTTGAAGTGGTGGAAGAGGAGATCCCATGTTGCGATGCCCAAATATTTGAACAGCCACGGCCACAGGAAGTTGACGTTGGCAATCTGTCACAAGAGGTGGACGATGACGAGACACAATTGCCAGGAAGTGAGGAGGAGGATCGTGGTGCGCAAGTGGAAGAGGAGGAGGTGGTGGATGATCTAGTAACTGACCCAACGTGGAAGGAGGACATGCAGAGTGAGACCAGCAGCACACAGGGGGAGGGAGGCAGAGTACCCCAACAGGCAGGAAGAAGCAGTGTGGTGGCCGCAGACAGAAGGCAGGCAACCGTTCCCCGAAACACCAACACGAGGGACGTTGCCAGTACAAGCGGTAGGTCTTCCAGAGTCTGGAATTTTTTTAAAGACTCTGCTGATAACCCCAAAAAGGCCATATGTTCCACCTGCCATGCCAGCATCAGCAGGGGTGACAAAACTACCAGCCTGACCACCACCAGCATGATCAGGCACATGGCAGCAAAGCACCCGACTTTGTGGGGCGAAACCCAGGGTCCACGACCAGTGTCAGCGGGTGTCACCACTGCTTCTTCCACTGTTGTGCGTGCAGTAGAACCCCCTGTTGTGTGTGCAAGGCAATCCCCTGTCCATACTGCATGTAAAGATGCCCCCTCCTCTCAGTCTTCACTTGTTATGGTAGTTTCTCAAGAAACAGCATCAACGTCCACATCCACGTCCCACCGCAGCGTTCAATTGTCCATATCCCAGACCTTTGAACGAAAGCGGAAATTCACAGCTAACGCCCCACAGGCCACAGTCCTAAATTCGCACATTTCACGACTGCTTGCATTGGAAATGCTGCCTTTTAGGCTGGTGGAGACGGAATCCTTCCGCAATCTTATGGCGGTGGCCGTCCCGTGGTGCTCGGTCCCCAGCCGACACTATTTTGCCCGGTGTGCCATCCCCGCACTACACAAGCTCGTGTCCCAAAGCATCTGCCGTGCCCTCAACAACGCAGTTACTGGGAGAGTCCACCTGACAACGGACACGTGGACAAGTGCTTGTGGCCAGGGACGGTACATCTCTCTGACGGCACACTGGGTAAACATAGTGGAAGCCGGGACCCAGTCGGACCTTGGGACGGAACACATCCTCCCCACACCGAGGATTGCGGGCCCTATGTCAGTCAGAGTTGCCCCCACAGTGTACAGCTCCTGCGCATCCTCCTCCTCCTCCTCCTCCTCATGTTCAGCCTCCATCTCAGATATCACCACATCAGTTACAAGCTGGAAGCATTGCAGTACTGCCTCCGCCAAGCGGCAACAGGCTGTGCTGAAACTCATAAGCTTAGGTGATAAACCTCACACTGCTTGTGAGTTGTGGACAGCTGTGAAAGAGCAGGCAGATCTGTGGCTGAGACCGCAGAACCTACATCCCGGCATGGTCGTGTGTGACAATGGCCGTAACCTGGTGGCGGCTCTGAGGCGAGGTGAGATCACACACGTACCATGCCTGGCTCATGTGCTTAACCTCGTGGTTCAGCGGTTTCTTAAACCGTACCCCGAGTTTCCAGATCTGCTCGTGAAAGTACGCCGCCTCTCAGCTCATTTTCGTAAGTCGGCTACAGCTTCTGCCGCCCTTGCTGTGTTGCAGCAGCGTTTGCAGCTTCCGGCACACCGATTGGTGTGTGATGTCCCCACACGTTGGAACTCTACCCTCCACATGTTGCAAAGTATTTGTGAGCAGAAGAGAGCAGTTGTGGAGTACCAGCTGCAACAAGGCCGTCGATATTCAGGTCAGACTCCACACATAAGACCTCAGGAGTGGACCTGGTTGTCTGACATATGTACCATCCTGACAAACTTTGAGGACGCCACCAAGATGGTGAGTGGCGATGACGCCATCATTAGTGTCAGCATCCCACTTGTCTGTCTTTTGCAACGCTCTCTGCAGAGAATTAAAGAGGAGGCATTGCAGCCAGAGTATGATGAGATGGATCAAGAAGCCATAGCGGGCGATTACACACAGCCCAGCCTCATCTCATCCCAACGTGCATTGGGGGACAATAAGGGAGAGGAGGAGGAGGAGGAGGAGGAAGAACAGGAGCTGCTATCATGCGTTGTAGACGGTAGTACCTGTACAAGTGTCATACCGTCGGTTCAGCATGGGTGGCCTGAGGACAGGGGGGAGGAGGAAGAGGAGGAGGAGGAGGAGAGCATGGTCAGTCGTCATCTTGGTGAGGACACGGAAATCTTGCCCGTTACCAGTCTGGCACGCATGGCTGACTTTATGTTACGCTGCCTTAACCGTGACCCTCGCGTTGTCAAAATGTTGGGTGACAGTCATTACTGGTTGGTGACACGTGTAGAACCCCGCTACAAGGAGAACTTTCACTCTCTTATTCCTGAGGTGGAGAGGTCTACAAAAATGGGGCAATACCAGAAGGCCCTTGCTGCAGAACTCTTAAAAAAATTCCCATCTGAACACGCTAGCGGCAGAGGTCACAGTTCGTTGCCCAACCAAGGCGTACAGGCGAGAGAGATGCAACTCCAATCCAGCAGAGGCAGGGGAACACTGTCAACGTTCTGGGGCAGTATTTTGACACCCGCCCAGCTTACAGGCCCTGAGGCGCGGGGTACTCTCACAAGGAGTGGAAAGTTTCAAAAGATGGTGAGGGATTACATTGCCGATCGTACCAGCGTCCTCCGTGATTCCTCTGTGCCTTTTAATTATTGGGTATCCAAGCTGGACACTTGGAATGAACTCGCTCTGTACGCCTTGGAGGTCCTGGCCTGCCCTGCCGCTAGCGTGTTATCGGAGCGTGTTTTTAGTGCCGCTGGGGGAATTTTAACTGATAAGCGCACTCGCCTGTCAACTGACAATGCTGACAAGCTGACCCTTATCAAAATGAACAAGGGCTGGATTGGACCAGACTTCTCATCACCACCAAATGACAGCAGACTAACATAAAGTCAAATCCACTGTGTTATTTCGGGAGGAGTATTCACATGCACCGCTTCACACCCACACATGGGTATATGCTTCCTCGTTTCGGCTGTTTAATCTTCTTCTCCTTATCCTCAGCCTCCACCACCACTATACCACCAGGGTGCCAGCATTGCAAGTTCCTCCGTCCTAATTTTTGGCAGCTTTTGCTGGGAAAGCATAAGCAAATACCATGGGACACCCACTCCCCAATAATGGGACTTATGTTTGTAATATGCTGTACTGCATGGCTCTTGTAAGGGGCATTGCAAGTTGCTCCGTCCTAATTTTTGGCAGCTTTTGCTGGGAAAGCATAAGCAAATACTATGGGAGACCCACTCCCCAATAATGGGACTTATGTTTGTAATATGCTGTACTGCATGGCTCTTGTAAGGGGCATTGTAAGTTGCTCCGTCCTAATTTTTGGCAGCTTTTGCTGGGAAAGCATAAGCAAATACTAAGGGAGACCCACTCCCCAATAATGGGACTTATGTTTGTAATATGCTGTACTGCATGGCTCTTGTAAGGGGCATTGCAAGTTGCTCCGTCCTAATTTTTGGCAGCTTTTGCTGGGAAAGCATAAGCAAATACTATGGGACACCCACTCCCCCCAATAATGGGACTTATGTTTGTAATATGCTGTACTGCATGGCTCTTGTAAGGGGCATTGCAAGTTGCTCCATCCTAATTTTTGGCAGCTTTTGCTGGGAAAGCATAAGCAAATACCATGGGAGACCCACTCCCCAATAATGGGACTTATGTTTGTAATATGCTTTACTGCATGGCTCTTGTAAGGGGCATTGCAAGTTGCTCCGTCCTAATTTTTGGCAGCTTTTGCTTGCAAGGCATAAGCAAATGCTATGGGACACCCACTCCCCAATAATGGGACTTATGTTTGTAATATGCTGTACTGCATGTGACGCGCCCCCTGGGCCGTGTGTACACGTGTGTGGGATACCCGGTGCTGGGTCTCTGGGGTCTGTAGTCTCCGTGGCGGTGACCCGGTCCCGTGGCTCAGGCTGGTCAAACCAGTGGCAATCTTTCTTAGGTTTTGAGGTTAATTGTCCGACTGCGCCACCCGTGGATTGCGGTCAGGGAGTACCACCGCTGCGAGGCAGACCGCTGAGGCTGGTGTTGTGTGCGCAGCATAGAATGGGATAACTCCCCTCGGGAGGAGTATAGCCTCAGGGCAGTGAGTGTGGATGATGGGGGTGATGGTGCACGAGCGCAGCAGGAATGACTCAGAGTCTTTGCAGTGCAGTTCAGGGTCTTTACTGATGATTATAAGGTAGACCCTCCTGGGAGTACTGACTAGCATAAGAGGCCTGGTCAGTCTGTGAGCAAGCAGGAGTTCTCCTGGCCAGGTGGAGTTGTAGGCCTCCCCGTCTGTCTGCACTCTTCCTGGCTACCTTGCTGTAAGCGGGTAGAAGTAGCCCACGTCCCTGAGTGTACCGTGTAGTGCTCACCCGTATGGCTGGTGACTTGGGGCCTTCTGTTAGCCTCCGCTCCACGACGGCGGTGCTGGTCCCTTGCTTGTGAATGAGCCTCCGGGCTTCTATGGCCAGAGGACCTGAAATCCCCTGCCGGCTGGTTTCTGCTGCTGGATATATAAGTCCTCACAGCTTCGGACTCCTGTGTCCGGTTCCTATTGTCTTCTGCCAGGGCGAGCTCTGCTCAGCTTCCAGCCCCTCGTCTTTAGCTCCTAGCTCCTGCAGAGCTCCTTGCTTTTACTTTCCCTTGCTCTCACTATGACTCTGACTGTTCTCTGTTCTCTGACTCACTCAACCCCGCCCCAGATCCAGTTTATAAGGGCAGAATTCTCCCCTCCCAGGACTGGGGCAGGAGGATGTTGCATGTTTAAGGGATCCTGATCAGGAAACCTCCCACTTCCTCTCTGACATAATCTCTATTACTGTGGTGACCAGACCCCTGGGGTGCCACACATGGCTCTTGTAAGGGGCATTGCAGTACCTCATAATTTTTGGAAAGCATTCCATTCACTGCTTAGGCCAACAGTGCACAGGAGACCCAGTTGCTATAAATGGAAAAAAAGGTTTAGTTAATGCCCTCTGACCTCCATGTCATTTCCAAGGGGCATTGGAGTGCCTCGAAATTTTTGGTAGGCATTGCACTCACTGTATGCCCTATAACTGTGTAGCCGAACCGCTCCTTTTGTTACAGAAACATATCCTACAAGACATATCTGGTTGACTGGCCTGATATTGATGTGAATGGTCCCTGTTCCTCCTGCTCTTTCTCCTTTGCCACTACCTCATCCATCATTTATCACCTGAAGCTTTGTTTTAACGGGAGTCATAGAACTTGGATAGTAGCAGGAAAACATCCAGCAATCCTCGGAGGAGGTAGGATATGCGCCAAAACGCTGACCTCCTCAGGCCTAGCCGCTACTACATACATGCGCCTGCATTACAACAAAACAAAGCAGATGCTAACTTCTATCATCCTCATCATGCTCCTCACCTTGGCACTCTCAACTCCCCTGATGGAGAAGCCAGGGCCCACCGGAGGAGTCTGATAGTCCGGTGGGATCGGCCAATGCTGCCCTAAAGCAGGTCAGGCTAAGAAAAGTGTGGGAAAGGTTACCGGGACAAATAGGGGTGGCTGGGGACCGAGTATGGACACCCGGCCACCCCCTGGAGGCTGGGGAGCAAGCGGGGACACCCGGCCACCAGGCGGCTGGGGACTGAGTATGGATACCAGGCCGTCGACACAGCCATGGCGTGGTGGCCAGATTCCGCCTCCACATGCCTAAAAGGCCCAATTTAAAGTGCAAGCAAGCAAGCAGTATGGTATTGCAGCCTGGGGGTGGGTGGGAGGCAGGCTGCATACTTGCGCTTGCATTGCAAGGAATGGGAGAGGTACAATTGAACACTGCCCTGGGACAAGGACTTGAATGGGGATAGTTGCAAGTCTGCAACGATAGGTGCAAGGTGGGAGGCATCTTCGCATGTACCATGAACAGGGGTTTGGCATGCACACACTACAGCGGAATAGGCTCTCCTTCCCACTAAATGCACTGGGGAGGGCACAGGTAATGTTTTGGTATACGCGCTTAATCTTATGTATAAGGCACACCAGGACAAATAGGGGCGGCTGGGGACTGAGTATGAATACCTCGCTGCCGAAGCCATGACGTGGTGGCCAGATTCCGCCTCCACATGCCTAAAAGGCCCAATTTCAAGTTCAAGCAAGCAAGCAGTATGGTATTGCAGCCTGGGGGTGGATGGGTGGCAGGCTGCATACTTGCGCTTGTATTGCAAGGAATGGGGGAGGTACAATTGAACACTGCCCTGGGACTAGAACTTGCATGGGGATAGTTGCAAGTCTGCATCTTCTGATACGGCAAGGATCATTTATGATGGGCACACTTTTAGACAGTGACCTGGGAGTCAGAGATGCTTCCAGGGGTCTTCCCCATGCTGTTCCCATGTCTTTTCAGCACTTTATGCATGTGTCACACAGCACATGGCCAGATAAGGTTGTAAAATGTTAAAATGACATTTCCCGATGAATGCATTTGTCATAGTTGAAAGCAATACAAAAGTGCAAAAACGCATAAAAAATGCTACTTGTGAACATAGCCGAAGGTGTGGAGGAGTATTTTTGTTTTTGGTCATTTATTTTAACTTATACACAAGTCTTTTCCCTGGAAAGGATGTTCCTTAACATATTTCACAGGAAAAAAGTTTCACTTTCGTTTTATTGTGAGCCTGTAAAAGTGGCTTAATACCTCTGACCACGTTGTTGACAACAGTGACCTGGGGGTCAGAAATGCTTCCTGGGGCGATCCCCATGCTGTCCCCATGTCATTTGAGCACTGTCACTATCGTTTTGGGCACTTGTTAGGCTTTTAAAAGACTGCCGGGGGTGCCACCGCAAAAATGCTCGAGTCTCCCATAAACTAACATTGGGCTCGTTGCTCGGGTCGAGCACCCGAGTATCACGGCGAGCTCGGCCCGAGCTTCGAGCACCCGAGCATTTTAGTGCTCGCTCAACACTAGTAGAGATCCCAAATTCCTGCAAATACCCAAAGAGAATACATTTCTAAAAATACAGCTTTGCCTGGACACTTTTATTATTGTGTGATAATTGTTGCTCTGCTGAGTATATTTAGAACAGTGAGTCCCCTGGGTGGTTTACTGGAAACGATTGCTTAATGCCTTGTCTGCCTGTGGCAGAAAGTAATTAATATAAGCAAGATACAAAGTGTGGATCTAGGGTCTGATCTAGCTGAATATGCCTCATGTTATTAAGTGTAAACAGTTCTAGTGCATCCAAGAATAGACTCCATTTGAGTTGACAGGCTGTTGCCATTATAAAGCTATTACATCAAAAGCTGGGATGAAAGCACATTAGCAAAAGGTATTTTCTTTTTGTCAATTATTAATGATGTGAAAGTATATGAGCAAATTGTTGATAAAGATGCTTGCATAACAATTTTTCAGCACAGGTTCAAATATCAACGTTGTGACTCATTAGTTTACTGTTTGGAAAATCAATATATTCACAAACTATGAATTCTGATGACCAAACTGCACATTTTGCTTCCTCTAATGCAGAACAAAAATTTTTTGTTGCTACACTATTCAAAAGGAGACACAATGAATACTAGAGATGATCGAATCTTTAGAAATTAGAAGCTTCGTAAAATTCTTCCAAAAATCAATTTGCTGCGAATCTCAAGTGCTCCTAAGCCTATACTTGCCTAGAAAACAAGAGTGACACTCTGAGGTCTCCTAGTACTGTAATGAATCTCTTTCCATCTCTTAATGCAAACACAGCTTTAGAAATGTCAAAGTAACTAGTGTTGAGCCACCACCGTAGTGTTCGAGTTCGGTTCGGTTCGTCGAACACCCGTGTGTTCGCCGAACTGTTCGTCGAACTGTTTGTCGAACACCTTCGAACACCATTAAAACCAATGGCAGGCAAACAAAAACACATAGAAACACATAGAAAACACCTTCAAAGGTGTCCAAAAGCTGACAAACTGCTCAGAAGACACAACTAACACATGGAAAAGTGACAAATACATATAGTCATGCGAAAAGAAAAGAGGTGGAGGAGTAAATGGGGGGGAGACACAGATATAGGCATGTTATGCCCTTCTAAAATCCAAAAAGTGAGAAGCCGACACGGCCAGTCCGTTCCTGCCAGTGCCACCTCCGTGTCGCCGGGTTTGTGCCAGAGCCGCGGTGAACCCTGACGGCCAGCCCCCCTCTCCCAATACTGGTGCCTGTCCGCTGGTGGGTCGATCGAGCCCCCCTGTGGTGGAGGCAGCTCTAAGCTTTTTAATTTAAATTGTCTCTCTAATTTGAATGAATACACTTTAAATCCATTTACAAGGATCTATTGGAGGGCAAGTCTCATGCCAGCAGCCGCGTAATTCCAGCTCCAGTAGCGTCCACTAAAGCTGCTGCAGTTAAAAAGCTTTTATAAGGATCGAGCTTGGCTGTTCACCGCAAGGCATCCTACTGCCAGTCCCAGCCAATATGCCTTGGGGTGCCTCCTGATGCTCTTCACTGAGTATCCCGTGGTCCCGAAGCATTTCCTTTGAAAAAATTAAGTGTCCAAACTACAGGTGGTGTAGCTTGCTTAACAGACACTGCTACTAGGCACAAAATATTTCCTGGGCTAGATGCAGTTAAAAATTAGTAATTAGATACTCTCGTTGGAAGCTGAGAAAGCATTCCATAGAGTCTCCTGGCACGCCATATATGATTCTCTTAAAAAGCTTGGGGTAGGGGTCTATGTGTCACCCTGGCCTGGATGCCACAAAATGTAATAAAGCTGTGTCTGAGAGCAAGGGGGAGGTTCTCTGGTCAGGGGAACACTAGCATGCAGTACCTCCTGTCTCAGGCCAGTAGGGGGAGCAGGCTGCCCCTATAAAAGCTGGTGCTGGGGGCAGGGTTAGGGAGAACTTGATGGCCTGTCTCAGCACTGAGACTTGTCCCAGAGCAGAGCAGGAACAGAAAGTTGTATTGCACCTAAGAGGAAGTGTGGCAGGAGGAGAGCCACAAGCCAGAGACAAGAGGCGAAGAGAGCCTGTCTTGGCAGATAAAAGACTTACTTTACCAGACTTTGGTATCTGAGGCTGGGAGGATTCTACATCCCCCAGCAGAGAACCAGTCCGCAGGGGACTGTATATTCCTTGGCCTAAGAAGCCTGGAGGCCCTGCCACAACCGAAGGGACCAGTAAAGCCGTACAAGGCTGGGAGCAGAAAGGAACCCACGTCGCAGGCCATACAGGCGAGAATACACGGAAAGCTCGGAAACGTGGGCTGTTACCCTATAACGAGGAGATAGCCAGAAGGAGCGCAGAAAGCACGGTAGGCCTACACCCTCACCCTGACCAGGGCCAATTTCCCCGTTGCTCTCAGACATCCAGGTCCCCTCCTAGCTGGGACTGTTTATGGGTCAGTTTACCTGTTTCAGTAAAGACCCTGGACTGCAACCTATTGTCTGTGTGCTCCTTCGTGCCTCCAGCACTACCGGTACTGGGACTCTCACCACCATCACTCCCACCATGCACTACACTGCCCTGGGGCCGCACTCTTCCCGTGGGGAGTCACACCATCCCAGCTGCACACCTCATCAGCCCCAGCGGTCTGGCTTGCAGCGGCGGTACCTAATGACCGCAAATCCATGGGTGGCGTAGTCGGACATAATCAATAGCACATAACGGACTACCACTGGCCTGACCACCCTGAGCCACGGAACCGGGTTGCCACTACTACTCCCATCGTTCCCCCACTGCCCGGATCCGAGTGCCCCACGGCCCAGGGGGCGAGTCAGCTTTGGCGTAGTCGGCAGGATTGAAACCAACCCGCCACAAACGGGTATTGCGTGCCTGAAAGAGACTTTGCACTTACCTAAAAAGAGGTTTCCCGCCATCCGGAGCCGTTTCCCACCATCTTCAGTCGGTTCCTGCCATCTTCAGCTGTTTTCCCGCCATCCGAAGTCGTTTTCCCGCCGTCGGACGCCATCTTCAGGACGCCGCGTGGGAAGAAGAGGGGCGTGGACGTCCAAACCGCGCGAAATCCGAAGCTCCGCCCCACGCACCGACGCTGCGCAAGGTCCTGGAACGGAGAGAGAGCGACGCTGACGTCATCAGGACGCGACGCAAGGTCCTCGTCCAGAGCAGCAGCAGCGGAGCCGCGGCCTACAGAAGAGGATCGTCGGAAGGTAGGCCACGCTTAACTAGGGGGGAGGAAGATGTCGGACACAGAGGCGCCCACTACCACCAATGCAGCTGCAGCAGCGGTGATGCCCTTTTCCCTGCCCTACGTCCCTGGAGTGGCCTGGCTGCCCAAGTACTCAGGGGAGCCCCATGCCCTAACTGACTTTAAGGAAAGGCTGTACAGTTTGTTCAAGGTTTACCCCCTGACAGAGGAACAGAAGGTCAGCATACTAAAAGGGCAGTTAACTGGCGCAGCCCAAAGGGAGGTAAAATCATGGCCCACTGAGGAGAAAAGGACTGTGAAGGGTATTATGGCCCGGCTGCGGGGTACCTTTGACACACGTACCTCCGCTGAGATTAAAATGAGGTTCTATGGATGTAAGCAGCGGGCACAGGACAGCATCAGAGACTATGCCCTAAATCTGCAGGAAGCCTTGAGGGCTATTCAACAAACTGACCCTGGCAGTGTGCAGGAAACGGATAAGCTGCTAACAGAACAATTCATAGAAGGTCTGCTGTCTAGCGCCCACAGGGCCCAACTGCACCTCATGTTCTTTCAGAAGCCCGACCTGACCTTTGCCCAATTTAAGCACAAGGTCATAAGGGTGCTCCGTGAATCTGCAACCAGTGGCGCTATAAACCCCCGGCGCCATGCTCTCACCTACCACCAGGAGGCGGCGCCCTCCTCTATGGACTCCGTGGAGGCTGATGCACAGGCCCTGAACCAAGCCCCGTCGAAAGACCTGCACCACCAAGTCCAGGAGCTGACCAGGAGCGTCGCGGCGTTGACCAGGACCGTCCAGGCGTTGCAAGTGGACCCGTCAAGACCCATCGAGCTGGCTTCAAGTCCGGAGGATGTCCCGTGGCGTCGAAAGATGAGGATCCCGTCGTTCCGAGGGAGGCCCACAGACCGCTACACAGAGGATGGACAGCCCATTTGCCGTCGATGCAACCAGCCCGGACACATTTCCAGGTACTGTAATTTAAATGGGTCCAACCTGGGGCAGAGGGCCAACCCCCAGGCATAAGATCACCAGGCCCTTATAATTGGCGTGATAATTACGTTGGGGGGCGCCCGGTTTTACCCGTGGTGCTGGACGGTATCCCCATGAGCGCCTTGCTGGATACTGGGTCACAAGTAACCACTATCCCTTATGTACTTTTTAAGCAGTATTGAACTGATGCTGATATCACACGGTATCCAGACAGTAACTTGAGCATCATCGCCAGTAATGGCTTACCCGTGCCGCAGATGGGGTTCAAGGAGATGACCATAAAAATTGGTAAAGTTGAACTGCCGGCACAGGGAGTGATTATTGTGGACATTGACCATCGTGAAAGTCACCCTAAAATAACTGTGGGTACTAATGTAATTGAAAATTGTCTTTCAGAGGTAATTGTAATTCTACAACAGGTGGTGGTGAATGCTAGTTCCAGCCAACAGAGAGTCCTCAACAAGGAGATAAAAGCCCTGATGAGACGGCAGCAGGTAGAACTGTCTGGTGGTGAGATCGGTAGCGTAAGACTGAGTGACCCATTCCCCATTTCCATGCCTCCCAAAAGTGAAATGATGATCTGGTGTCGGACTGCAATCGGGTTGAGAGGTAGAGACTACCAAGCCATGGTAGAACCCGTGTACTCAGACAGCAGGCCCACCATTTTGACAGCCCGGGGGGTGGTTGATGTCCGTCATGGGAGGGTGCCCGTCCGCATCCTCAACATTGGGGAGAGGGAGGTACACTTACCCAGGTACGCTACACTCGCCAAACTGTTTGTTGTCGAACACCAAGCTATCAGGGCCGTGGAACCCTTGCCTCCATCTCCACAGGCGGAGGGTAATGGCTCCCAGAAACAAAAGGAGGACTGGTGCCAGAAACTCCATGTGGGTGCTGACTCCACTCCCCTGCACCAAAAACAAGGAGTCTACCGGGTGGTACAGGAGTACGAGAGAGTCTTTAGTAAGCACCCGCTAGACTTCGGCAGAGTAAAAGGGATAGAACACCACATCCCCACAGGGAGCCACCCACCAATAAAAGAGAGACACAGACCTGTACCCCCTGCACATTATCAGAATGCAAAGGGCATGCTAAGAGAGATGAAAGAAGCTGGGGTCATTAGAGACAGCTGTAGCCCCTGGGCAGCCCCCTTGGTTCTGGTCAAAAAGAAAGACGGCACCATGAGAATGTGCGTCGACTATAGACAAATCAACCGTATCACCCACAAAGACGCATATCCGCTGCCTAGAATAGAGGAGTCTTTAGCCGCAATAAAATCTGCTAACTTCTTTTCTACTTTGGACCTTACTAGCGGGTACTGGCAGGTTCCTGTGGCAGAGGCTGACAAGGAGAAGACCGCCTTCACCACCCCGATGGTTCTGAGCGAATTCAACTGTATGCCTTTCGGGCTCTGCAATGCACCAGGGACCTTCCAGCGGCTGGTGGAATGCTGTCTAGGGCACCGAAGCTTCGAGACGGTCCTCCTTTACCTGGACGACGTGATCGTCTATTCGAAGACCTACGAGTAGAGATGAGCGTTGTTCTACTCGAACTGTTCGCCAATCTCAAATTCGAGCTGTTTTGGGCGGTGTTCGAGCCGGTCGGCGAACACGAACAATTTGAGAAAAATTCGGCTGTTCAAGGTTATGTTCGATAACTGTTTGTGCACCAAAATCATAACTGGATTTTTTCTCAGTAATGATGAAAATTAATGTTAATACGCAGTTTGAGTGTACAGCGGGGCGGGGGGAGGGGCAGGGGATGGATCTCTGCAGGAACAATGAAGATCTCCATTTTTTTTTCTCTTTCCCGCATTTGCAGTGGGGAGGTGCAATCTGTCAGCCTATCAGCAGCGCACACACGGAGCGAAGTGCTTTTTTTCACACAAGCAAGGGCATGTGTGATTGGCAGTGTATGTCACATGTCCTTGCCCTATAAGACCAAGCCATTTTCCCCGTCGCCACCATTTTCTCACTGCTGCAGCTGCGTGTTAGACGGCACCGCTGTTGCTGTGTGCGCTATACCTTGTTAATTTCAAGCCAATTTTCGCACAAATATACAGATAGCTTGGGAGTAGGGAATAGTTGTGATTGCAGTCCTTTTAAGGACTAGGTTACAGCATTTCCTACGACTTTTATCAGGCAGGTCTGTGCTCTTAAATAGATAGATTGTGGGAGTAAAGACTAATTGTAATTGGAGTCCTTTTCAGGACTAGGTTACATCAGTTCCTATCAGTTTTTGCCAGGCAGGTCTGTGCCAGTGCTGTGCAAGTTTTTTTCACAGCATTTGGCTGAATCTAGCAAAGCTAATCCTTTTTGGCCTATTGCAGAGTGTGTTAGTCAGTGGAGTAGCCTATCTGTGTTGCAAGATATACCACCTGTGTATAGAATACCAATTTTTTTACTGCACCTAGTGAAGTAAAATCTTTTGGGCATAGCATCATTCTATTAGTCCATCTATACTGACCTCCATCAGGTTGCAAACTGAATATAATTTTTTTCTGCATCTAGCTCTGAAAAAATATTTGGGCTTCTAGCAGTGTGTGGGACTTGGTCTATTAGTCCATCTATACTGACCTCCATCAGGTTGCAAATTAAAAATAATTTTTTTCTTCATTTAGCTCTGAAAAAATATTTGGGCTTCTAGCAGTGTGTGGGACTTGTTCTATTAGTCCTTCTATACTGACCTCCAGCAGGTTGCAAATTGAATATAATTTTTTTCTGCATCTAGCTCTGAAAAAATATTTGGGCTTCTAGCGGTGTGTGGGACTTGGTCTATTAGTCCATCTATACTGACCTCCATCAGGTTGCAAATTAAAAATAATTTTTTTCTGCATCTAGCTCTGAAAAAATATTTGGGCTTCTAGCAGTGTGTGGGACTTGGTCTATTAGTCCATCTATACTGACCTCCATCAGGTTGCAAATTAAAAATAATTTTTTTCTTCATTTATCTCTGAAAAAATATTTGGGCTTCTAGCAGCGTGTGGGACTTGTTCTATTAGTCCATCTATACTGACCTCCATCAGGTTGCAAATTAAAAATAATTTTTTTCTGCATCTAGCTCTGAAAAAATATTTGGGCTTCTAGCAGTGTGTGGGACTTGGTCTATTAGTCCATCTATACTGACCTCCATCAGGTTGCAAATTAAAAATAATTTTTTTCTGCATCTAGCTCTGAAAAAATATTTGGGCTTCTAGCAGTGTGTGGGACTTGGTCTATTAGTCCATCTATACTGACCTCCATCAGGTTGCAAATTGAATAAAAAAATTTTCTGCATCTAGCTCTGAAAAAATATTTGGGCTTCTAGCGGTGTGTGGGACTTGGTCTATTAGTCCATCTATACTGACCTCCATCAGGTTGCAAATTAAAAATAATTTTTTTCTGCATCTAGCTCTGAAAAAATATTTGGGCTTCTAGCAGTGTGTGGGACTTGGTCTATTAGTCCATCTATACTGACCTCCATCAGGTTGCAAATTAAAAATAATTTTTTTTTTCATTTAGCTCTGAAAAAATATTTGGGCTTCTAGCAGTGTGTGGGACTTGTTCTATTAGTCCTTCTATACTGACGTCCAGCAGGTTGCAAATTGAATATAATTTTTTTCTGCATCTAGCTCTGAAAAAATATTTGGGCTTCTAGCGGTGTGTGGGACTTGGTCTATTAGTCCATCTATACTGACCTCCATCAGGTTGCAAATTAAAAATAATTTTTTTCTGCATCTAGCTCTGAAAAAATATTTGGGCTTCTAGCAGTGTGTGGGACTTGGTCTATTAGTCCATCTATACTGACCTCCATCAGGTTGCAAATTAAAAATAATTTTTTTCTGCATCTAGCTCTGAAAAAATATTTGGGCTTCTAGCAGTGTGTGGGACTTGGTCTATTAGTCCATCTATACTGACCTCCATCAGGTTACAAATTGAATAAAAAAATTTTCTGCATCTAGCTCTGAAAAAATATTTGGGCTTCTAGCGGTGTGTGGGACTTGGTCTATTAGTCCATCTATACTGACCTCCATCAGGTTGCAAATTAAAAATAATTTTTTTCTGCATCTAACCCAGCCAATAGTTTTGGCCTAATACCACAGTTTGGCCACTCAGCTCTGCTCGGTTACCATCCATTGTTTTTTTGTGCAAACAATTCCAGAGTTGTGAATTAGTTAACCACCAAAATGAGTGGAAAAAGGCCTGCTGCTGGTGGAAAGGGGAATAGGCGTGTTGGGAAGGGGAAAAAAGGTTGTGTCCGTGGGGTAGGTGCAGAAGAAAGACCATCTTCCAGCCAAACTAAAATGTCTACTTCTTTTAGCGGACAATGTGATAAGATCCCTTTCTTACGGCCACGCCAATCGCTACAAATTCCAGATGAGGCACAAAAACAGCAGGTGCTTCAACGGATATCAAGTGCTCCTTTAAGTGGGCTCTCCTCCACATCAACTTCAACATCACAAATACTCCAGTCCTCAAAGGTGTCACCCAAATCGCACTTGCTTCCTCACAGCTCCCAAATCTCCAGCTGCCCGTCTGAGTATGAGGTAGAACAGATGGTTGAGTCTGCAGAGCTGTTTACTCATACTATAGCCTGGGAATCAGAGGTCGACTCCAGCGCTTCTGTGAATCCAGACGAGGAAATGATCTGCACTGATGCCCAGAATCTTTATGAGTCGGATCCAGGACCAGACGCAGAAGGTTCTGACCATAATGTAGACCCTCATTCCCAAACTGTAACTCCTGTTGGTGGAGACAATGAGGAAGACGATGATAAGACTCAAATACCTGATTGGAGCGACAACTTTTGTTTTTTGTCAGGGCAGGAACAGGTTGGCTCTGAGGACGACGGGTGTGATAACGCACAGGGTGATGATGATGAGGTCGGAGATCCCACTTTCTGTCAACCCACAGTCAGCCAAGAGATGAGGTCAGCAGAGGAGGTGGAGGAAGATGCTAGT
Source organism: Phyllobates terribilis (assembly GCF_046119375.1). Taxonomy (NCBI): domain Eukaryota; kingdom Metazoa; phylum Chordata; class Amphibia; order Anura; family Dendrobatidae; genus Phyllobates; species Phyllobates terribilis. The sequence goes on from NW_027362771.1 coordinate 302,345,174, forward strand.
GACGACGAGGTCAGGTTGCGCCTTCCTGGACAGAGACGTAGTACTGGAAGCACGTCAACAACTGCATCCTCAAACACAACTCTGCCTCTCACCACAAGTCGTGGTGGCTCTTCAGGTCGCATGGGTGCTAAGCCTTGCATAGCCTGGGCATTTTTTCAGATCGATAAAGATGACCCAACTCGTGTTATCTGTAACATTTGTCAGCAAAAGCTAAGTAGAGGCCAAAAAATACATAGTTTGAGTACTTCATGCATGAACCGGCACATGGACATGAAGCATAAGTTGCAGTGGGAAGCTCAGTGTGCTACAATGCGGTCTAGCCGGCCGGGCCAACCACCGTCTGCCATATCTTGTGCATCCGCGGCCTCTTCATCCTCTGTGACTGGGGGGACAGCAGTCACACCTGTTTTGGGGCGCAGACCTGCCACCTCTTTACCCGCAACAGCCAGCGTGATTGGCAGGTCATCATTTTCTTTGGAGGTGGTAACACCAGCTGGTCTTGAGCGCTGTCCGACATCGATAGCACCACCTTTGGATCAAGGCAACCTAACATGTCCGCCTGCATCTTCCTCACAGACCGGCAGTTTGCCGGGGACACCCTTATCAACCCCGTCTAAGCACAATAGCCAGCCCTCGGTCCCTCAGATGTGGACAAGTAAAAGACCATTTCCTCCTAGCCATGAGAAAGCTAAGAGATTGAATTTCACCATCTGCAAGCTCTTGGCTACAGAAATGCTGCCTTTCCGCCTGGTGGACACAGAGGATTTTCGAGACCTTATGTCCGTCGCAGTGCCCCAGTACCAGATGCCCAGTCGGCACTACTTCTCAAAGAAAGGTGTGCCTGCGCTCCACCAGCATGTCACACACAACATCACCGCTTCTTTGAGAAACTCTGTGTGTGACAGGGTGCATTTCACCACAGACACTTGGACGAGTAGGCATGGACAGGGGCGTTACATGTCGCTGACTGGGCACTGGGTAACTATGGTGACAGCAGGACAAGGGGCTGCTGTCCAAGTCTTGCCGTCCCCACGAGTTGTGCGTCAATCCTCTTTATGTCATTTTTCCTCCACTGCTTCTGCCTCCTCAACCTCCTCTCGGTCTTCCACCTGCACCCAAAGCCTGTCTGGTCATGCCACAAGCTTTCTAACTGCGCAGAAGGGATCCTGCACACCTCCTTACTATGCTGGCAGTAGGGCTCAACGTCATCAGGCGGTTTTTACATTGAAATGTCTGGGAAATGTGAGTCACACAGCTGAGGAGTTGTGGTCAGCTCTGGAGAACCAATTTCATGAATGGTTGTCTCCACTGGACCTGAAACCAGGGAAGGCCGTGTGCGACAATTCTGCAATCCTGGGTGCGGCCCTTTGCCGGGGCAATGTTACACACGTGCCTTGTATGGCTCACGTGTTGAACCTGGTTGTCCAGCAATTTTTAGCCCACTATCCCAGACTAGATGGCCTTCTGCAGAGGGCACGGTCGCTGTGTGCTCACTTCCGCCGTTCGCATCCCGCAGCTCAGCGACTTACATCTCTACAGAAGTCGTTGGGCCTGCCACTTCACCGGCTAAAATGCGATGTGCCTACCCGGTGGAATTCAACTCTGCACATGTTGCAGCGACTGTGGCAGCACCGACAAGCCCTGGTGCAATACGTTCTGACGTATAGCCTGGGCCAACGAGATTCAGAGGTGGGGCAAATCACGCTGGAGGAGTGGTCTCAGATCAGGGACCTATGCACCCTTCTGCACAGTTTTGAAATGGCGACGAAGATGTTTAGTGCTGACGATGCCATTATCAGCATGACTATTCCGGTGATTTACATGCTGGAGCACATGTTAAACAGAATTCGGAGTCAGGTGGTGGCACAAGAGGAGGTGGAGGAAGTAGAGGAGGAGGAGTTGTATGCGGAAGGGCTAACATCTGCAAGGTCCAGACGGTCGGCAGCACCAAGGCGGCAGGTATGTGAGGGTGGGGGAGATGATTTTACCAGGGCGCATGGTAGCAGCCAAACTAGTGAGGAAGGTGCAGGAGCCCAGGAAGAAGTGGAGGACGAACTGATGGAAGACTCATCAGATGAGGGAGACCTTGATCACATTTCTGTTGTGCGAGGTTGGGTGGAGAGGACAGAGGAAGGAAGCATGATTGCTACCTCGCCACCAACACAACAGGGACTTGGTGCTCCTGGATGCGCAACACACATGGGTGCCTTCTTGCTGCACTACCTGCAACATGACCCTCGAATTGTGAGAATTAGAAATAATCCTGACTACTGGGTTGCCACACTGTTAGATCCCCGGTACAAAAGTAAATTTGCAGAAATTATTCCTGCCATAGAAAGGGATGCACGCATGCAGGAGTATCAGCAGAGACTGTTGCAGAATCTTACATGTGCTTTTCCACAAAATACCAGTGGTGCACGTAGTGAATCTCACAGTTCCAACTTGCCAACCGTGGGACCGTCAAGTGTTCAGCACTCAAACCGTAACAGAACCACAGTATCTGCTGGTAACATCAATTTTGCGGAATCATTTCACCACTTTTTTAGCCCATCCTTTGCAAGGCCACAGGAGACAAGAAGTCTGACACATAGTCAACGCCTAGAGACGATGGTACAGGAGTATCTCCAAGTAAACATTGAAGCCACGACTGTGTCACTGGACCCTTGCTCTTTTTGGGCTTCCAATCTGGATAAATGGCCGGAGCTAGCCACTTACGCCTTGGAGATCTTGTCATGCCCCGCAGCCAGCGTTCTGTCTGAACGTGTGTTCAGCACTGCTGGTGGTGTGCTGACAGATAAGCGCACGCGGCTCTCCACTGATAATGTAGACAGACTCACGTTCATAAAGATGAACAAATCATGGATCCGAAATGACTTTTCTACCCCTGTGTCATCCTGGGGAGAGTAAAAGCTTGATGATTGGTTAAAATCACCCTACCAACCGTTTTAAGCTTTCAAATTACTAATCATGTTTATCTGTATCTTGACTGGAAAATAATTTGGGCTTTGTAGCAGTGTGCAGCACTGATCCTATTGGGCCATCTATAATAAGCTTCACCAGATTTAAAATTAAAAATAATTTTTAGCTGCATCTAGCCCGGAAAATAATTTTGGGGCTCCGAGATGCGCAAGACACATAAGTGCCTTCTTGCTGCACTACCTGCAGCATGACCCTCATATTGTCAGAATTCGAAGTAATCATGACTACTGGGTTGCCACACTCTTAGATCCCCCAAACTTTTCGATCAACCTTTTCATTTTAATAAAGACCAAAAAAATGGTCATTTTTGAAATTATAAGCATTAGCAGGTTGTTAGAAACTGAAATCAAACAGTTTTCAACTCAAAACTTTATTCTAGGTGATGTTACATTTTCACATAGGACCCCTTGTTCGAAAGGAGCTTCTGAACTCTCTCGTCCATTGAATTTGTCAGGTTTTGGATGGTTTCTGCTTCAATTGTTTTGCATGAGGACAGAATACCCTCCCAGAGCTGTTGCTTAGATGTGAACTGCCTCCCGCCATCATAGACACTCCTTTTAATGATGCTCCAAAGGTTCTGAATGGGGTAGAGGTCAGGGGAGCATGGGGGTCACACCATAAATTTGTCCCCTTTTATGCCCATATCAGCCAGAGATGCAGATGTTTTATGTGCAGCATGAGATGGTGCATTATCATGCAGAAAAATGATCTTGCTGTGAAATACACGGTTCTTCTTCTTGAACCATGGCAGGAAGTGCTGTTTGAGAAAATCCACATACATTATGGAGTTCATCTTTAGCGCCTTCAGGGATCCTAAAGGGGCCGACAATCTCTCTCCCCATGATTCCAGCCCAAAACATTACTCCACCTCCTCCTTGTTGGCGCTGTAGCCGTGTTTGCGTGGGGTGTCCATCAACCAGCCATCCTCCACTCCATTCATCTGGACCATCGAGCGCTGCACGGCACTCATCCGTGAACAAAACAGTTTTGAAATCAGTCTTCATGTAATGTTTGGCCCACTGGAGCCGTTTCTGCTTGTGTGAAGTGGATAGAGGAGGTCGACAGGATGGCATATGGACAGCTGCAAACCTCTGAAGGACCCTGCATCTTGTTGTTCGGGGGACGTTGGAGGCACAAGCAGCTTCAAAAACTTGTCTGCTGCTATGACAAGGCTTTTTTGCCGCTGCTATTTCAACCTGACGTAATTGCCTGTAGGAAAGAGTCCTCAATTTGCCCTTATCAGCACGCACACGTGTGTACTGTGAATCAGCTACATACTTCTTGATTGCCAAGACACTTCATCCTGATCATCGCACAATGTTGATTGTAGTCATGCCTTGACCTAAACACTCCACAATTTGTTGCTTCTCAGCAGCCGACACATCCTTTTTCTTTCCCATTTTGGCAGAAAATGTAGGCTGCTTAATAATGTGAGAGAGCCTTCTTAAGTAGTCTTGCCTTTCATTGGACACACCTGCCAAACTAATTAGCACAGGTGTCTGCAATTGCTTACAGTGATATAAAGAGCCCTGACACACATCACCATCAATGAGTTTAACTGACAAACAAACAAATTCTTCCCTTATCACTCCTAAACACTTTTTGCATAATAATTTGGAACGCGGTGTACATGTGCTTTTCCACAAAACACCAGTGGTTCACGTAGTGAATCTTACAGTTCTAACTTGCCAACCGTGGTCTGTATGGAATTGTTCAATAAAGGGCCCAAAATTAAGATAACATAGATGGGAGAGGTCTCTATGAATAGGAATTCCTAAGTATTTGATACCCTGTGAGGGCCAGGCAAAGGGAAAGTTGGACTGGATGGAATCCTATATGGATTTAGGGAGGGAGACATCGAGGGCCTCAGACTTCGCTGCATTGATTTTAAAATTTTACCATGTAACAAAGTGATCTATTTCAGCCATAACAGCAGGGATGGATATATGTGATTGAGTGATATATACTAGGACATCATCAGCAAATAGAGAGCACTTGTACTCGGTGCCTCCCACCTCAATCCACCTAATATTGGGGTTATGGCGAATTGATGAGAGCAGGTGCTCCGTCACTAGGATGTATAAGAGAGGGGACAGAGGACATCCCTGCCTTGTCCCATTGGTGATTGTGAAAGGTGATGAAAATGTTCTGACGCACCCCCTGGGCCTTGGGACACCCGGAGCCGGACCCTTTTTGGTGGATGCTGGTGGTTGTAGTCTTCGTGGCGGCGATCCGGTTCCGTGGCTCAGGGCGGTCAAACCAGTGGCGGAACTATTTATGTGGTTTTGATGTTTAAATGTCTGACTACGCCACCCGTGGATTGCGGTCAGAGTGAACCGCCGCTACAGGGCAGACCGCTAAGGCTGGTGTTGTGGGTGCAGCAGAGCGTAGCATAACTCCCCACGGGAGGAGTATAGCCTCAGGGCAGTGTATGCGGAGGATGGGGGTGATGGTGCAGGGCAGCAGCAGTAACGACACGGAGTCAGTGATGCAGTTCAGGGCCTTTACTCACAGTTCTTATTATCCAGACCACGTCTGCAGGTAACGGCTGCCCACGTCGTACTGTGCTCACCAGGTGAGGGGCTCAGACAACTCCCAGATAACTTTGGAGCGCTTCACAGGACCCCCTTTGTGTGTCCTTTGTCTGGCCTTTCTTACCAACACTTCTGTCCGGCTGCCTCGGGCCTCCTCTTGGTAAACTTGGCGCCAGTTTCCCTGACCCTATGTGGTGCCTTCCTAGCGGGAGGAGCAAGGGGCTGCGCCACATAAAATGTCAGAGCCTCCGGTTTCTAGCTGAGGGTCGTTTCCTGCCTCCACTAGTTCGGGGACCGGTCTCCCCCTTTGGCCTGACCCCTCCACGCAGGTGGATTCGGGCGTGCGGTGGCGACTCGCCCGTCCGCACCCCTGGGATCCCTTCATTCCTCGTTCCTGGAGCCTTCTCCGCTCCTCTTCCTTCCTTCTCCCTCTTGCAGGCCTGGGCCTCTGTTACTAGGCCCGCCTCCGGAGCAGAGCTCATGCAGAGCCCCTGCTCCCTGCCACTTCTGCTCAGACTTCTCTGCACTGAACTAAGATGGTGCCCACCTTTTATACTCCCTTCTCAATGCACCCAGGAACTGCTTCCTCCCTGCTCCTGCACTGCAGGGTTCCCCTTCCTCAGTGTTCCCTCCCCCCACTCCAGCCAGGGACAGGGACTGTCGTGCCCATCTCAGGGGCATATTGGTCGCCCTGCCCCACGGCAATGTGGTGTAATGCATGCAGGTGTCGGGTCCTGATCCACACTCCATCCTTATCTGAGAGTGAGATATCACACCTCTGGGTGAGGTGCAATACGTCTGTAGCAACCGAGCCCTCGGTGCTACAGTTCCATTTATCTTCAGCCTAGGTGACGTATTGTGATACAGGGCCGTGATTTTGGCTATAAAAGGGTCCCCTAGACCCCTACCCCAAGCTTTTTAAGAGAATCATATATGGCGTGCCAGGAGACTCTATGGAATGCTTTCTCAGCATCCAATGAGAGTATCTACTTACAAATTTTTAACTGCATCTAGCCCAGGAAATACTTTGTGCCTAGTAGCAGTGTCTGCTAGTCAGCGGATTATCCCGGCTGTTAAGCAAGCTGCACCACCTGTATTTTAGACACTTAATTTTTTCAAAGGAAATGCTTCGGGACCACGGGATACTTAGTGAAGAGCATCAGGAGGCACCCCAAGGCATAGGGGCTGGGACTGGCAGTAGGATGCCTTGCGGTGGACAGCCGAGCTCGATCCTTATAAAAGCTTTTTAACTGCAGCAGCTTTAGTGGACGCTACTGGAGCTGGAATTACCGCGGCTGCTGGCATGAGACTTGCCCTCCAATAGATCCTTGTAAATGGATTTAAAGTGTATTCATTCAAATTAGAGAGACAATTTAAATTAAAAAGCTTAGAGCTGCCTCCACCACAGGGGGGCTCGCTCGACCCACCAGCGGACAGGCACCAGTATTGGGAGAGGGGGGCTGGCCGTCAGGGTTCACCGCGGCTCTGGCACAAACCCGGCGACACGGAGGTGGCACGGGCAGGAGCGGACTGGCCGTGTCGGCTTCTCACTTTTTGGATTTTAGAAGGGCATGACATGCCTATATCTGTGTCTCCCCATCCTTTTACTCCTCCACCTCTTTTATTTTCGCATGACTATATGTACTTGTCACTTTTCCATGTGTTAGTTATGTCTTCTGAGCAGTTTGTCAGCTTTTGGACACCTTTGAAGGTGTTTTCTATGTGTTTCTATGTGTTTTTGTTTGCCTGCCATTGGTTTTAACGGTGTTCGAAGGTGTTCGACGAACAGTTCGACGAACAGTTCGGCGAACACACGGGTGTTCGACGAACCGAACCGAACTCGAACACTACGGGGGTGGCTCAACACTACCTACGAGGACCATCTCAAACACCTGGCTGAGGTGTTCGAAGCCCTGGCAGGCTATGGCCTGAAGGTGAAACCATCGAAGTGTCACCTGCTGAAACCAAAGGTCCAGTACCTAGGGCACGTGGTAAGTGCGGAAGGAGTAGCCCCCGACCCTGACAAGGTCACGGCAATCAAGAGCTGGCCAAGCCCACCGAGAGGAACCCGGAGAATTACAGCTCCTTCAAGCTAGAATTCTTGGCGGTGGTGTGGGCCGTGACGGAACGCTTCAAGCATTACCTGGCCTCCGCAAAGTTCACCGTGTACACGGACAACAACCCGTTGACACACCTGGACAATGCAAGACTGGGTGCCCTGGAACAGCGGTAGTTGGCCCGTCTCTCCAACTATGACTTCGTGATCAAGTACCGGGCAGGCAAAACCAATGCCAACGCGGACGCCCTATCGAGGATGTCTCACTTACCGGAAGGTGACGAAGACCCAGAAGAGCTGGAGGAGGTAGAACTCGCCGCGTTTCACCGGTATGGAGCCGCTCAATACTCCCACCGCGTGAAGGAGGAGGATCTAACAACCATGATGATCAATCCCCTACCTCACCACAGTTGGGCCGAGACCCAAGATAGTGACCCTGCAATCCGCCTGGTGAAAGATCTGCTGACCCCGGAAGACGCCCGCATGGATCCGGATGCCCCAGAGGAAGCCAAGCAGCTATGGAAAGAGAAGAGCAAGCTGTTCCTCTACGAAGGCAAGTTGTGCAGAAGGATTGTTAACCACCGGACGCACGAGCTGACCTGGCAAGTCGTGGTCCCAAGGCGGGATGCAGCTATGTTCCTGGGGGCTTACCATGACAGAGCGGGGCACTTCGGTTCGAAGAAACTGGAGTTCCTGCTAAGAGGAAGGTTCTTTTGGGTCGGCATGAGAGGAGCTGTAGAAAAGTGGTGCAGAGACTGTGGCCCTTGTCACCTGAGGAGGAAGGACCGCACCAGCCAGAAGACACCCTTGAGGCCCATCGTCACCACGCAGCCTCTTGAGCTGGTAGCTCTGGACCACGTCAAATTGGCTCCAAGCCGGTCTGGATACATCTATGCCCTGAAAATCGTGGACCACTATTCCCGTTTTCTAGTGGTGGTCCCGGTAAAGGACTTGACAGCCCAAACAGCGGCCAGAGCCTTCCAGCAATATTTCTGCCATCCACACGGGTATCCGGAACAGGTCCTGACAGACCAGGGTCCAGCGTTCGAGGCTGAAATCTTCCAGGAGTTCTGCAACCTCTATGGCTGTAAGAAGATTCGTACAATGCCTTACCACCCCCAAACCAACGGGATGTGTGAGAAGATGAACAATATAGTCATTGATCTCCTGAAGACGTTGCCCCTGGAGGAACGCAGCCTGTGGCCAGAAAAACTGCCGGACCTGATAGACTTATACAATCATATCCCGGTGAATGCTACCAACTGCACCCTGGCCTACCTGATGCGAGCCAGACCAGGTAAGCTGCCCGTAGACCTGGAGATGGGAGTCCTGACGCCTGAGGACACCTCCCCGGATGCGGACTGGGATACGGAAAGGCAACTGCGGTACAAGAAGGTACAAGAGAGTGTGGAGAAGAGCCTGGCCCAGGTGAGAGAGAGGCAAGAAAAACTCTTCAATCAACACGCCCCTGCCGGTCCCCTAGAACCTGGTGAGCAAGTCCTAAAGCGAAAAAGAAGGCTACATAAGTTGGACGACCAGTGGGAAAGGGAACCCTACACTGTACTGCAGTCTGACCACGACAACCCAAAGGTGTGCGTGATCACCAAGAACGGAGGAGAAACCACTAGTGTTGTCTCCAGAGACCACCTCAAAATGTGCCCCGAGCAACTCCGTAGTGCAGAAGAGGATCAGAGTGACCTTGAACCCGCAGAGGACAAATAAGAAATGATCAGCACCGTTCTCGGAGAGGTCCCTCAGTCCTGGACTCGCATAGATGATGCCATAGTGGTACCCGTCCTGCATTTCCTGCAACCGGCACAGCAATAACCAACACCAGAGCCGGAAGGTGAAGAGGAGCAAGCGGTTCCAGAGGCAGAAGAGCCTGTATCAGCAGCCCAGGAGTGTCAACCCTCAGCTGAAAGTGAGCCTGCCATGCCTGCGGTAAGCCAAAGGACCCGCAGACAGCTGCCTGCCCTACCTGTACACCCAGCTGGTAGCTGTACCCCTAACGCTAGTGGGGAAAGCCAGGTTGGTCCACCACCAGACAGTGGGCTACGTAGGTCAACCAGGAGCACAAAGGGGCAGATACCCGCTCGCTGGAGAATATAGAGTGTACTAAAATTGTAAATAACCCTGTTGCCAGATGTTGAATTGTTTGCCAAGTTACATGCATGTTTGGTAATTCTGTGTTTCAGTTTCTTGCAGCTACCGTAAGGACTCAAAGGTTATGGACTTTTTATAACCGGGACCTTGTATGGACTGCGTTTGGAGCCTAACACAGGAATGAACTAAGACTGTGAAGGACTTGGGGTAGGACAGACCTCCACCTGGTTAAGGCTCCCCGTTGTGTTGGTGATATGGACACCCGGTCACAGACCACACTGTGACCTTAAGAAATCAATTTGTGCGTCGTCTGTCTATTTATGTTTTATGGTTATGTATATTATCTTTGTTTACTGCTTAGTCCCGGTGTACTAAATTTCACAAGGGGGGAATGTGTCACCCTGGCCTGGATGCCACAAAATGTAATAAAGCTGTGTCTGAGAGCAAGGGGGAGGTTCTCTGGTCAGGGGAACATTAGCATGCAGTACCTCCTGTCTCAGGCCAGTAGGGGGAGCAGGCTGCCCCTATAAAAGCTGGTGCTGGGGGCAGGGTTAGGGAGAACTTGATGGCCTGTCTCAGCACTGAGACTTGTCCCAGAGCATAGCAGGGACAGAAAGTTGTATTGCACCTAAGAGGAAGTGTGGCAGGAGGAGAGCCACAAGCCAGAGACAAGAGGCGAAGAGAGCCTGTCTTGGCAGATAAAAGACTTACTTTACCAGATTTTGGTGTCTGAGGCTGGGAGGATTCTACATCCCCCAGCAGAGAACCGGTCCGCAGGGGACTGTATATTCCTTGGCCTAAGAAGCCTGGAGGCCCTGCCACAACCGAAGGGACCAGTAAAGCCGTACAAGGCTGGGAGCAGAAAGGAACCCACGTCGCAGGCCATACAGGCGAGAATACACGGAAAGCTCGGAAACGTGGGCTGTTACCCTATAACGAGGAGATAGCCAGATGGAGCGCAGAAAGCACGGTAGGCCTACACCCTCACCCTGACCAGGGCCAATTTCCCCGTTGCTCTCAGACATCCAGGTCCCCTCCTAGCTGGGACTGTTTATGGGTCAGTTTACCTGTTTCAGTAAAGACCCTGGACTGCAACCTATTGTCTGTGTGCTCCTTCGTGCATCCAGCACTACTGGTACTGGGACTCTCACCACCATCACTCCCACTATCCATAACACTGCCCTGGGGCCGCACTCTTCCCGTGGGGAGTCACACCATCCCAGCTGCACGCCTCATCAGCCCCAGCGGTCTGGCTTGCAGCGGCGGTACCTAATGACCGCAAATCCACGGGTGGCGTAGTCGGACATAATCAATAGCACATAATGGACTACCACTGGCCTGACCACCCTGAGCCATGGAACCGGGTTGCCACTACTACTCCCATTGTTCCCCCACTCCTCGGATCCGTGTGCCCCACGGCCCAGGGGGCGAGTCATCTATGGGACCCTTTTATAGCCAAAATCACAGCCCTGTATCGCAATACGTCACCTAGGCTGAAGATAAATGGAACTGTAGCACCCTGAGGGCTCGGTTGCCACAGAGGTATTGCACCTCACCCAGAGGTGTGATATCTCACTCTCAGGTAAGGATGGAGTGTGGATCAGGACCCGACACCTGCATGCATTACACCACATTGCCGTGGGGCAGGGCGACCAATATGCCCCTGAGATGGGCACGACAGTCCCTGTCCCTGGCTGGAGTGGGGGGAGGGAACACTGAGGAAGGGGAACCATGCAGTGCAGGAGCAGGGAGGAAGCAGTTCATGGGTGCATTGAGAAGGGAGTATAAAAGGTGGGCACCATCTTAGTTCAGTGCAGAGAAGTCTGAGCAGAAGTGACAGGGAGCAGGGGCTCTGCATGAGCTCTGCTCCGGAGGCGGGCCTAGTAACAGAGGCCCAGGCCTGGAAGAGGGAGAAGGAAGGAAGAGGAGCGGGGAAGGCTCCAGGAATGAGGAACGAAGGGATCCCAGGGGTGCGGACGGGCGAGTTCGCACGCCCGAATCCACCTGCGTGGAGGGGTCAGGCCAAAGGAGGAGACCGGTCCCCGAAACTAGTGGAGGCAGGAAACGACCCTCAGCTAGAAACCGGAGGCTGTGACATTTTATGTGGCGCAGCCCCTCGCTACACCTGCTAGGAAGGCACCACATAGGGTCAGGGAAACTGGCGCCAAGTTTACCAAGAGGAGGCCCGAGGCAGCCGGACAGAAGGGTTGGTAAGAAAGGCCAGACAAAGGACACACAAAGGGGGTCTTGTGAAGCGCTCCAAAGTTATCTGGGAGTTGTCTGAGCCCCTCACCTGGTGAGCACAGTACGACGTGGGCAGCCGTTACCTGCAGACGTGGTCTGGATAATAAGAACTGTGAGTAAAGGCCCTGGACTGCATCACTGACTCCGTGTCGTTACTGCTGCTGCCCTGCACCATCACCCCCATCCTCCGCATACACTGACCTGAGGCTATACTCCTCCCGTGGGGAGTTATGCTACGCTCTGCTGCACCCACAACACCAGCCTCAGCGGTCTGCCCTGCAGCGGCGGTTCACTCTGACCGCAATCCACGGGTGGCGTAGTCAGTCATTTAAACATCAAAACCACATAAATAGTTCCGCCACTGGTTTGACCGCCCTGAGCCACGGAACCGGGTCTCCGCCACGGAGACTACAACCACCAGCATCCACCAAAAAGGGTCCGGCTCCGGGTGTCCCAAGGCCCAGGGGGTGCATCAGAACATTTTCATCACCTTTCACAATCACCAATGGGACAAGGCAGGGATGTCCTCTGTCCCCTCTCTTATACATCCTAGTGACGGAGCACCTGCTCTCATCAATTCGCCATAACCCCAATATTAGGTGGATTGAGGTGGGAGGCACCGAGTACAAGTACAAGTACACCTCTGCTCTCTATTTGCTGATGATGTCCTAGTATATATCACTCAATTACATATATCCATCCATGCTGTTATGGCTGAAATAGATCACTTTGTTACATGGTCAAATTTTAAAATCAATGCAGCGAAGTCTGAGGCCCTGGATGTCTCCCTCCCCAAATCCATACAGGATTCCATCTAATCCAACTTTCCCTTTGCCTGGCCCTCACAGGGTATCAAATACTTAGGAATTCCTATTCATAGAGACCTCTCCCATCTATGTTATCTTAATTTTGGGCCCTTTATTGAACAACTCCATACAGACCACGGTGGGCAAGTTAGAACTGTAAGATTCACTACGTGAATCACTGGTGTTTTGTGGAAATGCACATGTACACTGTGTTCCAAATTATTATGCAAAAAGTGTTTAGGAGTGATAAGGGAAGAATTTGTTTGTTTGTCAGTTAAACTCATTGATGGTGATGTGTGTCAGGGCTCTTTATATCACTGTAAGCAATTGCAGACACCTGTGCTAATTAGTTTGGCAGGTGTGTCCAATGAAAGGCAAGACTACTTAAGAAGGCTGTCCCACATTATTAAGCAGCCTACATTTTCTGCCAAAATGGGAAAGAAAAAGGATGTGTCGGCTGCTGAGAAGCAACAAATTGTGGAGTGTTTAGGTCAAGGCATGACTACAATCAACATTGTGCGATGATCAGGATGAAGTGTCTTGGCAATAAAGAAGTATGTAGCTGATTCACAGTACACACGTGTGCGTGCTGATAAGGGCAAATTGAGGACTCTTTCCTACAGGCAATTACGTCAGGTTAAAAGAGCAGTGGCAAAAAAGCCTTGTCATAGCAGCAGACAAGTTTTTGAAGCTGCTGGTGCCTCCAACGTCCCCCGAACAACAAGATGCAGGGTCCTTCAGAGGTTTGCAGCTGTGCATACGCCATCCTGTCGACCTCCTCTATCCACTTCACACAAGCAGAAACGGCTCCAGTGGGCCAAACATTACATGAAGACTGATTTCAAAACTGTTTTGTTCACGGATGAGTGCCGTGCAACGCTCGATGGTCCAGATGGATGGAGTGGAGGATGGCTGGTTGATGGACACCCCACGCAAACACGGCTACAGCGCCAACAAGGAGGAGGTGGAGTAATGTTTTGGGCTGGAATCATGGGGAGAGAGATTGTCGGCTCCTTTAGGATCCCTGAAGGGGTAAAGATGAACTCCATAATGTATGTGGATTTTCTCAAACAGCACTTCCTGCCATGGTTCAAGAAGAAGAACCGTGTATTCCACAGCAAGATCATTTTTATGCATGATAATGCACCATCTCATGGTGCACATAAAACATCTGCATCTCTGGCTGATAGGGGCATAAAAGGGGACAAACTTAGGGTGTGGCCCCCATGCTCCCCTGACCTCTACCCCATTCAGAACCTCTGGAGCATCATCAAAAGGAGTGTCTATGATGGCGGGAGGCAGTTCACATGTAAGCAACAGCTCTGGGAGGGTATTCTGTCCTCATGCAAAACAATTGAAGCAGAAACCATCCAAAACCTGACAAATTAAATGGGCGAGAGTGTTCAGAAGCTCCTTTCGAACAAGGGGTCCTATGTGAAAATGTAACATCACCTAGAATAAAGTTTTGAGTTGAAAACTGTTTGATTTCAGTTTCTAATAACCTGCTAATGCTTATAATTTCAAAAATGACCATTTTTTTGGTCTTTATTAAAATGAAAAGGTTGATCGAAAAGTTTGGGGGATCTAAGAGTGTGGCAACCCAGTAGTCAGGATTACTTCGAATTCTGACAATATGAGGGTCATGTTGCAGGTAGTGCAGCAAGAATGCACTTATGTGTCTTGCGCATCTCGGAGCCCCAAAATTATTTTCCGGGCTAGATGCAGCTAAAAATTATCATTAATTTTAAATCTGGTGGAGCTTAGTATAGATGGCCTAATAGAATCAGTGCTGCACACTGCTACAAAGCCCAAATTATTTTCCAGCCAAGGTACAGATAAACATGATTAGTAATTTTAAATCTGATGGAGCTTAGTATAGATGGCCTAATAGAATCAGTACTGCACACTGCTACAAAGCCCAAATTATTTTCCAGCCAAGATACAGATAAACATGATTAGTAATTTTAAATCTGGTGGAGCTTATTAAAGATGGCCTAATAGAATCAGTGCTGCACACTGCTACCAAGCCCAAAATATTTTCCAGCCAAGATACAGATAAACATGATTAAAACGGTTGGTGAGGTGATTTTAAGCAATCATCAGGCTTTTACTCTCCCCAGAATGACACAGGGGTAGAAAAGTCGTTTCGGATCCATGATTTGTTCATCTTTATGAATGTGAGTCTGTCTACATTATCAGTGGAGAGCCACGTGCGCTTATCTGTCAGCACACCACCAGCAGCGCTGAACACACGTTCAGACAGAACGCTGGCTGCGGGGCATGACAAGATCTCCAAGGCGTAAGTGGCTTGCTCCGGCCATTTATCCAGATTGGAAGACCAAAAAGAGCAAGGGTCCAGTGACACAGTCATGGCTTCAATGTTTACTTGGAGATACTCCTGTACCATCGTCTCTAGGCGTTGACTATGTGTCAGACTTCTTGTCTCCTGTGGCCTTGCAAAGGATGGGCTAAAAAAGTGGTGAAATGATTCCGCAAAATTGATGTTACCAGCAGATACTGTGGTTCTGTTACAATTTGAGTGCTCGACGGTCCCACGGTTGGCAAGTTGGAACTGTGAGATTCACTACCTGCACCACTGGTGTTTTGTGGAAAAGCACATGTAAGATTCTGCAACAGTCTCTGCTGATACTCCTGCATGCGTGCATCCCTTTCTATGGCAGGAATAATTTCTGCAAATTTACTTTTGTACCGGGGAATCTAACAGTGTGGCAACCCAGTAGTCAGGATTATTTCTAATTCTCACAATTCGAGGGTCATGTTGCAGGTAGTGCAGCAAGAAGGCACTCATGTGTGTTGCGCATCCAGGAGCACCAAGTCCCTGTTGTGTTGGTGGCGAGGTAACAATCATGTTTCCTTCCTCTGTCCTCTCCCCCCAACCTCGCACAACAGAAATGTGATCAAGGTCTCCCTCATCTGATGAGTCTTCCATCAGTTCGTCCTCCACTTCTTCCTGGGCTCCTGCACCTTCCTCACTAGTTTCGCTGCTACTATGCGCCCTGGTAAAACCATCTCCCCCACCCTCACATGCCTGCCGCCTTGGTGCTGCCGACCGTCTGGACCTTGCAGATGTTAGCCCTTCCGCATACAATTCCTCCTCCTCTACTTCCTCCACCTCCTCTTGTGCCACCACCTGACTCCGAATTCTGTTTAACATGTGCTCCAGCATATAAATCACCGGAATAGTCATGCTAATAATGGCATCGTCAGCACTAAACATCTTCGTTGCCATTTCAAAACTGTGCAGAAGGGTGCATAGGTCCCTGATCTGAGACCACTCCTCCAGCGTGATTTGCCCCACCTCTGGATCTCGTTGGCCCAGGCTATACGTCAGAACGTATTGCACCAGGGCTTGTCGGTGCTGCCACAGTCGCTGCAACATGTGCAGAGTTGAATTCCACCGGGTAGGCACATCACATTTTAGCCGGTGAAGTGACAGGCCCAACGACTTCTGTAGAGATGTAAATCCCTGAGCTGCGGGATGCGAACGGCGGAAGTGAGCACACAGCGACCGTGCCCTCTGCAGAAGGCCATCTAGTCCGGGATAGTGTGCTAAAAATTGCTGGACAACCAGGTTCAACACGTGAGCCATTAAAGGCACGTGTGTGACATTGCCCCGGCGAAGGGCCGCACCCAGGTTTGCAGCATTGTCGCACACGGCCTTCCCTGGTTTCAGGTCCAGTGGAGACAACCATTCATGAAATTGGTTCTCCAGAGCTGACCACAACTCCTCAGCTGTGTGACTCACATTTCCCAGACATTTCAAAGTAAAAACCGCCTGATGACGTTGAGCCATACTGCCAGCATACTAAGGAGGTGTGCAGGATCCCTTCTGCGCAGTTAGAAAGCTTGTGGCATGATCAGACAGGCTTTGCGTGCAGGTGGAGGACAGAGAGGAGGTTGAGGAGGCAGAAGCAGTGGAGGAACTTTGAGATAAAGAGGATTGACGCACAACTCGTGGGGACGGCAAGACTTGGACAGCAGCCCCTTGTCCAGCTGTCACCATAGTTACCCAGTGCCCAGTCAGCGACATGTAACGCCCCTGTCCATGCCTACTCGTCCAAGTGTCTGTGGTGAAATGCACCCTGTCACACACAAAGTTTCTCAAAGAAGCGGTGATGGTGGAGCGCAGGCACACCTTTCTTTGAGAAGTAGTGCCGACTGGGCATCTGGTACTGGGGCACTGCGACGGACATAAGGTCTAGAAAATCCTCTGTGTCCACCAGGCGGAAAGGCAGCATTTCTGTAGCCAAGAGCTTGCAGATGGTGAAATTCAACCTGTTAGCTTTCTCATGGCTAGGAGGAAATGGTCTTTTACTTGTCCACATCTGAGGGACCGAGGGCTGGCTATTGTGCTTAGACGGGGTTGATAAGGGTGTCCCCGGCAAACTGCCGGTCTGTGAGGAAGATGCAGGCGGACATGTTAGGTTGCCTTGATCCAAAGGTGGTGCTATCGATGTCGGACAGCGCTCAACACCAGCTGGTGTTACCACCTCCAAAGAAAATGGTGACCTGCCAATCACGCTGGCTGTTGCGGGTAAAGAGGTGGCAGGTCTGCGCCCCAAAACAGGTGTGACTGCTGTCCCCCCAGTCACAGAGGACGAAGAGGCCGCGGATGCACAAGATATGGCAGATGGTGGTTGGCCCGGCGGTCTAGGCCGCATTGTAGCACAGTGAGCTTCCCACTGCAACTTATGCTTCCTGTCCATGTGCCGGTTCATGCATGAAGTACTCAAACTATGTATTTTTTGGCCTCTACTTAGCTTTTGCTGACAAATGTTACAGATAACACGAGTTGGGTCATCTTTATCGATCTGAAAAAATGCCCAGGCTATGCAAGGCTTAGCACCCATGCGACCTGAAGAGCCACCACGACTTGTGGTGAGAGGCAGAGTTGTGTTTGAGGATGCAGTTGTTGACGTGCTTCCAGTACTACGTCTCTGTCCAGGAAGGCGCAACCTGACCTCGTCGTCACTAGCATCCTCCTCCACTTCCTCTGCTGACCTCATCTCTTGGCTGACTGTGGGTTGACATTAAGTGGGATCTCCAACCTCATCATCATCACCCTGTGCGTTATCACACCCGTCGTCCTCAGTGCCAACCTGTTCCTGCCCTGACAAAAAACTAAAGTTGTCACTCCAATCAGGTATTTGAGTCTCATCATCGTCTTCCTCATTGTCTCCACCAACAGGAGTTAAAGTTTGGGAATGAGGGTCTACATTATAGTCAGAACCTTCTGCGTCTGGTCCTGGATCCGACTCATAAAGATTCTGGGCATCAGTGCAGATCATTTCCTCGTCTGGATTCACAGAAGCGCTGGAGTCGACCTCTGATTCCCAGGCTATAGTATGAGTAAACAGCTCTGCAGACTCAACCATCTGTTCTACCTCATACTCAGATGGGCAGCAGGAGATTTGGGAGCTGTGAGGAAGCAAGTGCGATTGGGGTGACACCTTTGAGGACTGGAGTATTTGTGATGTTGAAGTTGATGTGGAGGAGAGCCCACTTAAAGGAACACTTGATATCCGTTGAAGCACCTGCTGTTTTTGTGCCTCATCTGGAAATTGTAGCGATTGGCGTGGCCGTAAGAAAGGGATCTTATCACATTGTCCGCTAAAAGAAGTAGACATTTTAGTTTGGCTGGAAGATGGTCTTTCTTCTGCAGATGTTACTGTTGCTTTAACACCTACCCCACGGACACAACCTTTTTTCCCCTTCCCAACACGCCTATTCCCCTTTCCACCAGCAGCAGGCCTTTTCACTCATTTTGGTGGTTAACTAATTCACAACTCTGGAGTTGTTTGCACAAAAAAACAATGGATGGGAACAGAGCAGAGCTGAGTGGCCACACTGTGGTATTAGGCCAAAACTATTGGCTGGGTTAGATGCAGAAAAAAATTATATTCAATTTGCAACCTGATGGAGGTCAGTATAGATGGACTAATAGAACAAGTCCCACACACAGCTAGAAGCTCAAATATTTTTTCAGAGGTAGATGCAGAAAAAAAAAATATTCAGTTTGCAACCTGATGGAGGTCAGTATAGATGGACTAATAGAGAAAGTCCCACACACTGCTAGAAGGCCAAATATTTTTTCAGAACTAGATGCAGACAAAAAATTATTTTTAATTTGCAACCTGATGGAGGTCAGTATAGATGGACTAATAGAGAAAGTCCTACACACTGCTAGAAGGCCAAATATTTTTTCAGAGCTAGATGCAGATAAAAATTATTTTTAATTTGCAACCTGATGGAGGTCAGTATAGATGGACTAATAGAGAAAGTCCCACACACTGCTAGAAGGCCAAATATTTTTTCAGAGCTAGATGCAGAAAAAAATTATATTCAGTTTGTAACCTGATGGAGGTCAGTATAGATGGACTAATAGAACAAGTCCCACACACAGCTAGAAGCCCAAATATTTTTTCAGAGGTAGATGCAGATAAAAATTATTTTTAATTTGCAACCTGATGGAGGTCAGTATAGTTGGACTAATAGAGAAAGTCCCACACACTGCTAGAAGGCCAAATATTTTTTCAGAGCTAGATGCAGAAAAAAATTATATTCAGTTTGCAACCTGATGGAGGTCAGTATAGATGGACTAATAGAACAAGTCCCACACACAGCTAGAAGCCCAAATATTTTTTCAGAGGTAGATGCAGATAAAAATTATTTTTAATTTGCAACCTGATGGAGGTCAGTATAGATGCACTAATAGAGAAAGTCCCACACACTGCTAGAAGGCCAAATATTTTTTCAGAGCTAGATGCAGACAAAAAATTATTTTGAATTTGCAACGTGATGGAGGTCAGTATAGATGGACTAATAGAACAAGTCCCACACACTGCTAGAAAGCCAAATATTTTTTCAGAGCTAGATGCAGAAAAAAATTATATTCAGTTTGCAACCTGATGGAGGTCAGTATAGATGGACTAATAGAATGATGCTATGCCCAAAAGATTTTACTTCACTAGGTGCAGTAAAAAAATTGGTATTCTATACACAGGTGGTATATCTTGCAACACAGATAGGCTACTCCACTGACTAACACACTCTGCAATAGGCCAAAAAGGATTAGCTTTGCTAGATTCAGCCAAATGCTGTGAAAAAAACTTGCACGGCACTGGCACAGACCTGCCTGGCAAAAACTGATAGGAACTGATGTAACCTAGTTCTGAAAAGGACTGCAATTCCAATTAGTCTTTACTCCCACAACCTATCTATTTAAGAGCACAGACCTGCCTGATAAAAGTCGTAGGAAATGCTGTAACCTAGTCCTTAAAAGGACTGCAATCACAACTATTCCCTACTCCCAAGCTATCTGTAGATTTGTGCGAAAAATGGCTTGAAATTAACAAGGTATAGCGCACACAGCAACAGGGGTGCCGTCTAACACGCAGCTGCAGCAGTGAGAAAATGGTGGCGACGGGGAAAATGGCTTGGTCTTATAGGGCAAGGACATGTGACATACACTGCCAATGACACATGCCCTTGCTTGTGTGAAAAAAAGCACTTCGCTCTGTGTGTGCGCTGCTGATAGGCTGACAGATTGCACCTCCCCACTGTAAATGCGGGAAAGAGAAAAAAAAATGGAGATCTTCATTATTCCTGCAGAGATCCATCCCCTGCCCTCCCCCCGCCCCGCTGTACACTCAAACTGCGTATTAACATTAATTTTCATCATTACTGAGAAAAAATCCAGTTATGATTTTGGTGCACGAACAGTTATCGAACATAACCTCGAACATCCGAATTTTTCTCAAATCGTTCGTGTTCGCCGAACGGCTCGAACACCGCCCAAAACAGCTCGAATTTGAGATTGGCGAACAGTTCGAGTCGAACAACGCTCATCTCTAAAAGTAACCTCAACCTATCTGGCTAGGGGAAAATAGATGGTAATCAGTGGTAACCAGCAGCTTATTTATCTATACACCTGAAATTTCAGACTTTTGTAAGCTAACCAGTGCTTGCCTTGCTGGTGTTTATACACAAGCGGTGCAAATGGAAGTGGCCATGACTTTTTCACAAAGGGCGGTGCAAAAACTATCCCTATTTGGGGAAAGTATTAAGAGCTTTGATCTTTTCTAAATGAAGAAGGGATAGCTTTTTTCCAAACTGTTCAAAACATATCCCTTCATTTAGGGAGCAGAAACAGGTATGCTGATTTGCTGATTTTGTGGAATCCACAACAGGTTTGCTAGTCTCAAATGACTTAACAACTCCAATGGCTTTTTATCAAGCAGTCCAAAAATTATTTAATATTTAGTTAAGAAGCAGGAACAGTTTTACTGTTGTCAAATTGAAGAAGCATCGGCTTGTCAACAAGCCGTCAAAAATTATCACTATTTTGTGTGCAGTTTCATGATTGTGTTCTCTGAAGAGCGTACGATTCCCAGCAGCAGTATAGTATATCTACAGTAGTGTTCAAAATAAAAGCAGTCCAATATGACTGACCAGATTTATTACTGTTTTTGGTATAAATTATATTACTACATGTCATACAATTTAGCAGTTGGTGCAGTAGATTCTAAGAAAACTAATAGACTCAGCATTCATGATCTGCATGTTTTTGAGTCTGTGTATTTGAATAATTAATTGAAAGGGGTGTGTTCAAAATAATAGCAGTATGGAGTGAAATTAGTGAGGTCAATCAAGAAACAGGTGTGAATCAGGTGGCACTTATTTAAGGGTGAAGCCAGCGCATGTTATATATGCAGTTCTCCTTGAAAGTCTGAGAAATATGGGTCGTTCAAGACATTGTTCAGAAGAACAGCATACTTTAATTAAAAAGTTGATTGGAGAAGATAAAATTTATAAAGAAGTGCAGACAATGATGGGCTGCTCAGCTAATATGATCGCCAATGCTTTAAAAGGGAAAGCAAAACCGAGAGACGTGGAAGAAAACGGAAGACTACCATTTGAATGGATCGAAGAATAGCCAGAAAGGCAAAAGCTCAGCCAATGATCCGCTCCAGGATGATCAAAGACAGTGTCAATTTATCTGTGAGTACTGTGACAGTTAGCAGACGCCTGTGTGAAGCTAATCTCATAGCAAGAAGTCCCCGCAAAGTCCCACTGTTAAAAAAATCATGTACTGAAGCAGATACAATTTGCCAAAGAACACATCAACTGGCCTAAAGAGAAATGGAGAAATATTTTGTGGACTGATGAAAGTAAAATTGTTGTTTTTGGGTCCAAGGGCCGCAGTTCGTCAGATGACCCCCAGACTCTACATTCAAGCCACAGTACACTCTGAAGACAGTGAAGCATGGTGATGCAAGCATCATGATATGGGCATGTTTCTATTACTATGGTGCTGGAACTATTTACCGCATACCAGGGATCAAGGACCAGTTTGCATATTTTAAAACACTTGAAATCATGTTGTCTTACGCTGAAGAGGATATGCCCTTGAAATGGGTGTTTCAATAAGACAACAACCCTAAACACACCAGTTAAGGAGCAAAATCTTGGTTCCAGTCCAACAAAATTGAGATTATTTCCATCAAAAAGGTCATAAACATAAACTACCTCAATAAAGATTTCCAATAACCATAAAAAACTGCGTTCATATAAAGCAGATTTTTTGAAAAGAGGATGTGAAACAAATAATATTTAAAAAATTTTTTATTTTTATTACATCAATTTAAAACCTTCAATAAAAGAACGTAAAAAAGCAGTGGCCTATCAATCCCATGCAAGAAGTCTTCTAATTAATAGATCATAATAATAATGTATCATTTATTGTGCTATTGACCAAGAGGGAGGGGGGAAGGTGATGTAGACATAAGACCAATAAATATAATATCGAAGAAGCACATAAGCGAAACGGCGTCGTCGGGCGGATCCCGGTGAGATTGTCTCCAGGTCTTTGAAAATTTGAACACTACTGTATAACACACTGGACAAGTGCGGGGAATAGGCATCTACCAGCAATGCCAGCAACCGCACACTATAAAATAGGACAAGGAAAGTTTGTCTAGCAGTCTAGGGACAGCCAAGGTAGGAGCACTACATTTCATTATAAACCAAAGTGGGCAGCAAGAAACTGTGTGTCTAGAGTGGCTGTGCAGCAGAAGCAGCATGCTATTAAAATATGAAAGGCCAAACAAGGAGATGTCTGGCACTGTAGGCCAAGCAAATGCAGCCCGGGCAGCCGCAGTACTGTAGAGATGGCATGAAGGACAGGTAGTAGATTATATGCCGGGCAAACTCTTAGAACAGTGTGCTGACACTGAGGCATGTCATTCTATGCTCTTTTTGGTGCGCTGATAAATTGTTATAAGACCTTGAAACCTAGTCTTTGGTTAGACTTCAAAGGAGACTGTGATTTCTACTATATGCAGCAATACTTTGGAATTGCTGGGTATAGTACAAGTGATCAGACAATTGCAGGTTCAACTCCCCCAAGGGGACTAATGAATACAGTAAAAGAAAAATATAAGTTTTAATAAATGTGAACAAAATAAAAAAACAAGTTCAAATCCCGTCCCATTAAAAAAAAAATCTATACATATGTTGCATCGCTGCATCCAGAAAAGTCCAATCTATGAAAATATAAAAATAAACTAATCGGTAAACACTGTCAACAGAGAATAAATTACAAAATGCCAAAATTTATTTTTTTTGATCTCCACAATACCACACAAAATGCTGTAAGAAGTGATCAGAATGTCATAACTATCTCAAAATGATATCAATAAAAATGTCATCTCTCTTTGCAAAAATTGAGTCCTCACACAGATCTGTGTACAAAAATATGAGTGTTACAGGTCTCAAAAAATGGCAACACAATTAAAGTTTTTTTCAAATTTTAGATTTTTTTCACTAATAAAAAACTGAACAAGTTTGATATTGCCGTAATTTTGCTGATGAGGAGAATTATATTGCTACGTCATCTTTACCTCACAATTTACATCGTAAAAGCAATTCCCAAAAACATTGTAATGCAATTTCACCGCATTTGGATTTTTATTCTTGGTTTCCAGTACACTATGTGGTAAAATTAATTATGTCACTCAAAGGTACAACTTGTCCCACAAATAAACAAGCCCTGATACGTCTATTTGTACAAAAAACAAAGTTATGGCTCTTGGAATAAGGGGAGGGAAAAATTTAAATGAGAAAAAAAACCAGAAATTGTCCATGTCAGGAAGTGGGTAAAGAAATGATGCAAAATGAAATTTAGAACTTATACCATACAGGTGGCATAAGTTATTTTGCACAACCATAAAATAGACCTAATGTTTCAGGAAATAATGGTGGCTCAGTGGTTAATACTGCAGCCTTGCAGCACTGGGGTCCTGGGTTCAATTCCCACCAAGGACAACATCTGCAAGGAGTTTGTATATTCTCCCATGTTTGTGTGGGTTTCCTCCAGGTTCTCAGGTTTCCTCCCACAATCCAAAAACGTACTGATAGGGAATGTAGATTGTGATCCCCAATAGGGACAGTGCCCATAAGGTCTGTGAATTGTAAAGCACTGCAGAAATAAAATAAAAATATTATTATTTATTATAATTATCACCCAGGACAATTCCCTGTGACTGTTTACATGGAATAATCGAGTGAAATTTTCCTTTTGAGGCACAACAAGCAACGCATCTGCTGTATGGCTGTTTTTCCCAATTTTTCTTGACAACATTTTACCTTGCATGAACGAATAGAAATTGAGTGGTGTTTATAATTAATACTATTCCCTTTTTCTGTTAATAATAGGGTCAAGTCTGTAGTGTAGGATGCACATAACATATAGGAGACAGATAACTGCCGATGGCTGTGGAAACTAATGTAGCTCCTAGTCACCGAGACCTTACCACTTGTTCTGGTTGTTGTTGTGCATCGCTTCTGCGTCATGAACCTTATATATTCTCCCTGCCCTTAGTTGCTGCTCCAGGTGTCTACAAAGAGAGAGAGAGTGAGATGCACTTTTCTCCTGAATGTGAGAGTACACAGCGGAAACCTCTTTATAATATTGATGGCTGGGTATCTTCCAGAGAAGCTGAGCGCATACCATCATTTCTCGAAAGGCAGGCAACTCTATTAGATGGTATATCAGAAACTGCAACACTAGCAACTTGACCAGCTGAAACTTAAGTTAGCAAACTGGAGGTTCCTTGACACACAATCACGGATGTGCATCTGGTGATGCGACAGAGAAGGAGGACGAGGCATACTTGGAGTATTACAATTAGTAGGGTTGAAGATTATAATGGTGATAATGACACCAATCAGATAGTTGTTCAGGACACAGCCTGATTGACAGAAAGATGTGTCGGACGAGAATAGATAGGATGGCAACTTGAAACTTGCTCTGATTGTTGGTCAGCCTGTTTCTTAAAAATGAGCAGGTGCCTTCATGTACTGATGGAGAGCAGTATCAGTTAGTCTATGCAAGCTGGGACATTCACAGCTTACTTTCCTATTGTATAACCTGAGTGCCAAAAAATTATTTAGTTGTAATGTGAAAAAGAACACTCACACTCAAGATCCCTGCTTGAAGGACTTGCCACTACATTGCCCAGAGCTACAGGTACTGTTTGAGCCTCCTCTACTGACACCATGTGTGGCATCACTTGTTCTAGAGCCAACAGAACAAGCAGATTTTACTCCAGAGGATCTTTTAGCCTTATGTCGCCTCCACTGTATATCGACTAGGCTAACACCCTCTTCTGATGACATCACCTTTTTGGCACCCATATCTGGTAGCTAAGTCTTGACTTCCACAGAATCATCATCATCATCATCATAATAACTGACTTGGTTGACAGTTTCTGCTTTGTGGAAAATGGCTTGAGCTCCTTAATTCTCACCAAAAGATTTACCATGGCTCAAAGTGTCACAACTACTCCCAGTGCCTCTACTACTACACCTCACTGATACAGCAACACATCTAGGAATTTCCTTCATCTCCTTCAGGCCTTTGCCATCCTAGTGCTAAGGCTGACTGTTCTTCTCTATCAATAAATCAAATGGAAAAAATTGTTCTTGTGAAATATCTTCCACCTAGAGTGCTGTGGGTTAGGGCACTAAAGGGCAGAAGAGAAACAGGTACAATTGATGGAATTGACTATTCTTCTATGTAAAATATTAGGTGTTAAGTGGTTGACTGAGAAGAGCACACACTGAAGCTGATGATGTTGCTGCCAGAGGTAATATTATCTTGCTGTGACTGAGACAAGTGAGGTAATACGTATTTCTACACTTCCTTCCCACTAATACACTTGTCCAAGTCAAAGAAGGTCAAGTGTGAACTGTGTTCAGTACTACTACTGAAGGCCAGATGGACCAGCAGAGCCAATGGTGATGATGCTAGTGGTTTCCACATTTTTTGCTGTAAAATGTTTTTTTCCCACACACTGCAACATGCTGTGCCAGAGCCAGTCTTTCAGTTACCATGTATTTTGGACACGTTTCCAATAAATTTTTGCCACCCTTAACCAACCCTGGGAAAATATGGAACAAACCAGAAATGTTAGGCAGGGTACATGAGAGAGCCAAAAAAGGCTAATCCAACAACAGCCAGCCTAAAATGTTTGTGGTATGTATATATCTCCAATTCACCAACTTAAAAATGTGTGCCAAAACAAACTCTCACAGTGAAATAATTTATTTTCAGATTTTTAGTTGAGCAAATTGCCCCTGCCCAAAAGATAGATATAACAAAAAAATGCTCGGAATGAGGTACAACATTTCCAAATTAAGCAATAGCCTGTGGTATAGTTGTGGGGTTTGCGGTTGCCAATTTGGTCAAGTATTGTTGTGGCCTGTATACTTGTTAAATTGGACTTGCAAATCAGTTATGAAAAAAATGTTAACTTTTTTATCTTATGTTAATTTTTGCTTCACTTTCCCTCCCTTCAAAAATTATGCAGCCCTAAAAATTGCTGCACATGTCTAAACATAGTAACATAGTTTGTAAAGCCGAATAAAGACTTGCGTCCATCAAGTTCGACCTGTTAGTTCTGTAATTGCTAAAGTTGATCCAGAGGAGGGCAAAAACCCCAAATGATTTGGCCAATCTTCACCTGAGGAAAAATTCCCTCCCGACTCTGAAACCAGCAGTCAGAATAAATCCCTGTATCAACCTACTATTTTATTTTATTTTTAAGTATATGCTGAAATCTGCCTGGTATCTAGAAATGCATCCAGTCCCCGCTTGAACTGGTGTAGTGAATCCAACATTACCGTCTCCTCACTCAGTGAATTCCATATTCTCACTGCTCTTACCGTAAAGAACCCCTTCCTATGCTGGTGCTGAAACCTTTTCTCTTCCAGTCTTAGTGAGTGCCCTCTTGTTACCGTAATATCCCTCCTTTTGAACAAATCTCGGGCAAGATCTCTATACTGTCCCCTAACATATTTGTACACATTTATTATGTCCCCCCTCAACCTTCTCTTTTCCAAGCTGAATAGTCCTAGTTTTGACAACCTCTCTGGGTATTGCAGTCCCTCCATTCCCTTTATTAATTTTGTTGCCCTCCTTTGTACCTTTTCAAGCTCATTTATATCCTTTCTATATATTGGGGCCCATAACTGAGCACAGTATTCAAAGTGTGGTCTGACCAGTGCTTTGTACAGTGGAAGAACAATGTTCTCATCCTTTGCAGCTATACCTCTTCTGATACATCCCATTACCCTGTTTGCCCTTACAGCAGCGGCCTGACTTTGGGCACTCCAATTTAGTTTGCTATCAATCAAGATGCCCAAGTCCTTCTCCATCTCTGAATTCCCCAATGATTTCCCATTCAGTGAGTACTGGTGACTTCCATTTTTCCTTCCCATATGTATGACCTTACATTTCTCCTCGTTAAACCTCATTTGCCATTTAATGCTCCACCTACCCAGCTTATCCAAATCCCTCTGTAGGTCTGCACTGTCCTCTTTTGTATTAATTGTTTTACATAACTTTGTGTCATCTGCAAATATTGATATTTTACTATTTATCCCGTTGACTATGTCGTTAATAAAGATATTAAATAACATTGGGCCTAGTACAGACCCCTGTGGTACCCCACTAGTGACGCTTACCCAATCTGAGTATATTCCATTTATAACCACCCTCTGCCTTCTATCCTTTAGCCAGTTAGCTACCCACTTGCAGACATTTTCCCCCAGCCCCATCATTCTCATTTTGTATACCAACCTATTATGTGGCACGCTATCGAACGCTTTTGAGAAGTCGAGATACACGACATCCACTGGTTCCCCCTGATCTACTCGAGAGCTAACCTCCTCGTAGAAGTCAATCAGGTTTGTTTGGCAGGAGCGATTCCTCATGAATCCATGTTGGTTCGGGATTAAAAGATTATTAGCATCAAGATGCTCTGTAATTGCCTCTTTAATGAAGCTTTCAAAAATTTTGCCCACAACGGACGTCAGACTCACCGGCCGATAGTTTCCGTGGTCACTTTTCGCTCCCTTTTTGAATATTGGCACTACATTCGCCTGTCGCCAATCAAGTGGCACAGACCCAGTCTCAACAGAGTCCTTAAATATAAGATATAACGGTCTGTCTATCACATTACTTAGTTCCCTTAGTACCCGTGGGTGTATGCCATCAGGTCCTGGTGATTTGTTTATTTTAATGTTACTGAGGCGTTTCTGTACCCCAGCTTGGGTTAGATTTGTCATACTTAGTGGAGGATTAAGTTTGTCACTTCTCATTTCTCCTGTTAGTTCAATTTCCTTTGTGAAAGTTGTCGAAAAAAAATTATTTAATAGATTAGCTTTATCCTCATCTTTCTCTATGATTTTTCCTTCCTCACTTTTTATCGGTCCAATATTATCCGATTTAATCCTTTTACTATTTATATACGTAAAGAACAGTTTGGGATTTGATCTACTTTCCCTAGCAATACTTCTCTCTGTTTCCTCCTTCGCTATTTTTATTTGTTTTTTACAGGTTCTCGTTTTTTCCTTGTAACACATCAGTGCCTCCTTACTGTTTTCCTGTTTTAATCTCTTGAATGCCTCTTTTTTGCTATTTAACGCCCCTTTTACATTCTTGTTCAACCATATTGGTTTCCTCTTATTTCTGGCCCTTTTATTCCCATACGGTATATATCTCTCGCACTGAGTATTCAGAATTCTTTTGAAGGTTTCCCATTTACTATTCGTATTCCTTTGATTAAGAACTTTGTCCCAGTCTATAAGTTGAAGGCTTTCTTTCAGCTGATCAAACTTCGCCCTCCTAAAGTTTAATGTTTTTGCTGCTCCCTTATTGTTAACCCTACTGAAGGGCATTTTGAAGTCGATAATATTATGGTCGCTATTACCTAGGTGCCCCCCTATCTGTACCTCAGTTATTCTATCAGGCCTATTAGTCAATATTAAGTCCAACACGGCCTTCCCTCTCGTTGGTTCCTGCACTAGTTGGGAGAGATAATTATCCTTAATATTTGTCAAGAACCTTTTACCTTTCTGAGATCTACAGGTTTCTGTTTCCCAGTCAATATCCGGGTAGTTGAAATCCCCCATTACAATCACTTCATTATGTTTTGCTACTTTGTCTATTTGTCCTAATAGCATATTCTCATTCTCCTCTGTTATATTGGGTGGCTTATAGCAGACCCCCAGTAATATTTTATTATTATTTTTAGTTCCCTCTATCTCTACCCACATGGACTCGACCCCCTCTTCTCCCTCTCCTATATCTTCCCTTAGTCTGGGTTTTAGACATGACTTTACATATAAGCAGACTCCTCCGCCTTTCACCTGTTTCCGGTCCCTTCTAAATAAACTATAATCTAATAAATTTACCGCCCAGTCGTAGCTATCGTCTAGCCAAGTCTCTGTTATACCTACGATGTCATACCTCTCCTCCAATATAAGCGCCTGCAGCTCATCCGCCTTATTGGTCAGGCTTCTTGCGTTGGTCAGCATGCAAGATAAAACTTTGGGGTTATTTAGCATCCTATTCTTCTCTAACGATCTAACTGTACTATCCCCACCCCCCTCTCCACCCTCATTATATTCACTTCTCCCCTTTCCCCTTGCTTGCCTCACATCCCACCTATTTCCTTGGTTTCCCCCCCCGTCTCTAGTTTAAAAACTCCTCCAACCTATTAGCCATCTTCTTCCCCAGCACCGCTGCACCCTCCCCATTGAGGTGCAGCCCGTCCCTACGGTAGAGCCTGTAGCCGACCACGAAGTCGGCCCAGTTCTCCATGAACCCAAACCCTTCTGCCTTGCACCAACTCTTTAGCCACTTATTCACCTCCCTAACTTCCCGTTGGCGCTCCTGTGTGGCTCGCGGGATTGGTAGTATTTCTGAGAAAACTACCTTGGAGGTCCTTGCCCTAAGCTTCCTACCTAGGTCCCTGAAATCATTTTTAAGGACCCTCCATCTACCACTCACTTTGTCATTGGTGCCGATGTGGACCATGACCGCTGGGTCTTCGCCAGCCCCACCCAGTAACCTGTCAACCCGATCCGCGATGTGCCGGACTCGAGCGCCAGGGAGGCAGCACACCGTTCGGCGATCCCGGTCTTTGTGACAGATTGCCCTGTCTGTCCCCATAATAATAGAGTTACCCACTACCAGAACCTGTCTTGCCTGCCCTACACTTCCCCCCTCCCCCTCATTACTGGAGCATACACTCCCCCGGCGGTCAGAGGATCTGTCGTGCTCCAATAATGCCGGTTCTGAACCAGCCTTCCTATACTTCTTCCCTCTATCCCTCCTAACTGTTATCCAGCTCCCTGCCTGTTCAGCCTGCACTTCCCCTCTATGCTCTACCCCCAGTATTGACCCATTGAGTGTCTGCTCGGTGAGCAGCAAACTCCGTTCCATGTTGTCGATGCTCCTCAGTACCGCTATCTGAGCACTTAGATCCAGAATTTGGGCTTCCAAGTGCACGATATGCTCACATCTCTCGCAGCAGTATGGATCCTCGAGCGGTTGCTCACGGAATGCATACATTGTGCAAGATGTACACTGCACGGCTCCGGCCAACATGGACATCATTCTAAATATGGGGATACAGTCAGTATATATATACAAGTACAAAACACAATTATTTATATATAGGTGTATGGACGGGGATCAATTAGGGATGTGCAAGTGTATCAATTAGATATCGGCGGGGGATCAGTTAAGTATCAAGTATGGATGGGGGAATCAGCTAAGTAGGTCAGGTGGATTAATTAAGTAAAAAGTAAAGTAAAGAAAGAATGAAATACAGTCAGCAATTCAGTCCTAAGTCCTCCCTTCCAAACTCCCTGAATCCAAAGTCACTGAAAAACAAGTCACACACTAACTTTCGTTCTCACTTACGCTCCGGACACACGCAGCTCGTTCACACTCGCAAACTGAGAGATTTAAAGAGTTTTTTTTTTTTTTCTTCCTTTTCCAGCAATGTACCCTTCACCTCATTGCACTTCCAAAGGACTTGATGTCCAACCAGCTGCCCCTTATAAACCCTTAATTATGACCCCTTCCCCTTAATTAACCCCTTGTGAGTAAATCTACACCTCAGGATTTTATTGCAATGTAGTTAACCCTTAAATACACAGATAGTAAACTAAGAAACTAAAACTGTAGTGAGAAAATAGGTTTTAAAAAGCCCAATAAATCTAAACAGGTAGAAAAGCACTCAGCAGGTCACAAAGCAGCAATCACCGCAATTCACACAAGTATTTTCTGCAGGATTCCCAAATACCTCTTCACTGAAAAACAAGTCACACACTTACTTTCGTTCGCACTTACGCTCCAGACACACGCAGCTCGTTCACACTCGCAAACTGAGAGATTTAAAGAGTTTTTTTTTTTTTCTTCCTTTTCCAGCAATGTACCCTTCACCTCAATGCACTTCCAAAGGACTTGATGTCCAACCAGCTGCCCCTTATAAACCCTTAATTATGACCCCTTCCCCTTAATTAACCCCTTGTGAGTAAATCTACACCTCAGGATTTTATTGCAATGTAGTTAACCCTTAAATACACAGGTAGTAAACTAAGAAACTAAAACTGTAGTGAGAAAATAGGTTTTAAAAAGCCCAATAAATCTAAACAGGTAGAAAAGCACTCAGCAGGTCACAATGCAGCACTCACCGCAATTCACACAAGTATTTTCTGCAGGATTCCCAAATACCTCTTCACTGAAAAACAAGTCACACACTTACTTTCGTTCGCACTTACGCTCAGGACACACGCAGCTCGTTCACACTCGCAAACTGAGAGATTTAAAGAGTTTTTTTTTTTTCTTCCTTTTCCAGCAATGTACCCTTCACCTCAATGCACTTCCAAAAGGAAGGTTCAGCAAAAGTTAGCAGTACTGTTTAATGTGTATGGTTTTTAAATTGGACTAGTAAAACAGATATACAAATTATAAGTCATTTTTTATATTTTCTTTATATAATTTTTTTTGTTTCAATTCATTCTTTCTTGATAGTAATTAAATAACCCTAAAAAGCTACCTTACTAGGTCGGTACACACCAAAAAAATGGAAGATGCGCCAAAAGCTTGCAGTATTGTTGTGGTGTGTACAGTTGCTAAATCGGACTCCTAATAAAAATTATCATATGTCCTGTTTTAAAGATTTTTTAAAGAATAAAGAAAAAATAAATTACAGAGTCAGGAAGGATTTTTTTCCCCAATGTGGAGCTTAGTGTTTGCCACATGTTTTTTTTTTGCCTTCCTCTGGATCAACATGTTAGGCTATGGGTTGAACTAGATGGACTTAGTTTTTTTAAGGTTGAAGGAAGACTATGTTACTCCTTGGGTCTTCACCAAAAAGATTGTAACAATAGAAGGTATGTCGGTTCACGTCCCAAAAGCAACCACCTACAACAGGTCATTGTATTCATTTTGTATGGGCATGATATTGAACTATTCATGAGTATGCCAAAAAAATTTAAACATTTGCAAAACTTGCACAAGTTGTGAGACAGTCAGTTGCATTACACATCTGGAATGTTTAGATTTTTTTTTGTCTTTACATAAAAAATGCCTTGCTTTAGTAAACAAAAGCTGAAGAAGAAATGCAAAATATAGCTTATGGCTTGCCTGTCTCACAAGCCGGGAAGCGCACTTGCTATGACAAATGAGCTTTGGATTCAGTATTTTTCTTCAGTAGGAAAATTAGGACTGTGGGGAATTTAAACAGCGCTTTTTTTGTAGTGCATCAAGACTTTTATAAAATGGTGTTATTAAAGTTCTCTTTTGCAGTATATCATGGATCAAGCACTTCACAGCCACAAGGACTCTGGAAGTTATACCTGAATTTGTGTATTATTATTCACAGACAGAGACTACCACTCCCATTTACTATGTTCTTCAGAAATACATTAGCACGCTGCACTCTAATTTAGGTCTTTCTTCTCCTATCTGTAAGGGCTCGTATACAGTAAAGTATTTTTGGTCCAAGTGCTGTTTGTGGAAAAAAAAGGACAGAAATCAGACCAATGTTATTCAATGGGGCAATGCAGATGAGCGATTTTTTTTTTCACTGACCAAATTGCAGCATGCACTTAGGTGCGCAAAAAAACTTGATCCTATGCAGAACAAACAGCATACAATCTAATTTTTTACATAATTCTGTAACATAGGAAACTGTAAATGGTCTTCTAAATGATTAATAGCTGCTGCGGTACAAAAAAACAGATTACATATGGACTGACCTCTTTTATGGATGAAACTTTAAACTATTTTTTTATTCTCTCGTGTGAACCTTCCCTAATGATGAACTGTGCGCCCTAATCTTCTATTCTTATGCTGTAAAATATTAAAATGGACACTGCTTTCCATGCCCTCAACTTTTATAGTAGCTATCATAGTCCCCCCCCCTGACTGCCTTAGACCATTTGATGTGATA
This sequence comes from Phyllobates terribilis, assembly GCF_046119375.1. NCBI lineage: Eukaryota > Metazoa > Chordata > Amphibia > Anura > Dendrobatidae > Phyllobates > Phyllobates terribilis. The sequence continues at coordinate 302,378,730 of NW_027362771.1, forward strand.
GTTACAAAGTATTATGGCAAAGCCCACGCGGCCGTGCCTGACATCATGTAAGCCTGCTCTATGACTGCTGCAATGTTCAGCACTGTGTGAAACGACAGCAAGCATTTTTTTTTTGGATGATCAGCGCAAATCAAATTGCAAATTATTAAATTTCACCGGGACCTGTGAATTTCAAGAAATTTAACTCAGTCGATTCATAGCTAATCAATACTGATCATGAGTTTCATTATTCGCTCACACAAGCGTATAACTCAGATGAGTCCTATCTAGTGTTGAGTGAGCATGCTCGACACTGCTCGGTACTCGCCCGAGCATCTCACTACTTGGGATGTTCGGCGAGCACCGAGCATTTCCGGGTTACTCAGGCGGGAGCTCGGGTCTCCGCCCTGCACGTTTCTCGCTCTTTACAGAGCCAATGAACATGCAAGGATTGCCAGCCAGTCACTGGAATGCCGCAGCCATGTTGTTTGTGGGCATTACAGTGATTGGCTGGCCGCACAGCGTCACCTCGAGTATTTAAAACCGGGCGCCGCCATCTTGGACACAGTCGCTCCGGATCAGACAGTGTAGGGAGAGTGCTGCTGAGTAAGGGAGAGATATATAGTGCGAAACAGGTAGTGTAGGGTCTCTAAAGCCTGCCAAATCAAACGAACAGTCCTCAGGACTAATATCCATCCCAGATATCAGGCATGCAGGCAGGCTGTATAAGAGATGCAGTGGTTATACCAGCAAACGCTGCATTACAGTCCTGTGTGCTCCTGTTGGTCAAATTGCTCGACTTATCCCCCGGTCTCAGGGGCCTGGAAAAATCCTTTTTTTCATCTAAATCCTGTATTTTTTTTCCCCTCAGTCAGACTGTAGAGATACGCATCTTATTAACCTATTGGTATTCCCCCCCCCCAAAAAAAAATGGAGTGTGTCTGTGACTGTTCAGACACCAATATATCTCTTTAAAAGAGTCTGGTGTAGGCCAGAGAAATAGAACTGTGGTTTTGCAGTTCCACGGGTCAAATCTCTGTATCATCCTGCTTTTGGCATTTTTTGCCATAAAAAAAACAGTAATAGTGTTTCCCTGACTGTTCAGACACAAATATATCTGTTTAAAAGAGTCTGGTGTAGGACAGATATATAGAACTGTGTTTCTGCAGTTCCATGGGTCAAATCTCTGTATTATCCTGCTTTTGGCATTTTTTCCGTAAAAAAAAACAGTAATAGTGTCTCCCTGACTGTTCAGACACAAATAAATCTGTTTAAAAGAGTCTGGTGTAGGCCAGAGAAATAGAACTGTGGTTTTGCAGTTCCAAGGGTCAAATCTCTGTATTATCCTGCTCTTGGCATTTTTTGCCATAAAAAAAACAGTAATAGTGTCTCCCTGACTGTTCAGACAAAAATATGTCTGTTTAAAAGAGTCTGGTGTAGGCCAGAGAAATAGAACTGTGGTTTTGCAGTTCCATGGGTCAAATCTGTGTATTATCCTGCTTTTGGCATTTTTTGCTGTAAAAAAAAACTGTAATAGTGTCTCCCTGACTGGTCAGACACCAATATATCTGTTTAAAAGAGTCTGGTGTAGGCCAGAGAAATAGAACTATGGTTTTGCAGTTCCACGGGTCAAGTGTCTGTATTATCCTGCTTTTGGCATTTTTTGCCGTAAAAAAAAACTGTAATAGTGTCTCCCTGACTGTTCAGACACCAATATATCTGTTTAAAAGAGTCTGGTGTCCCAAAACATGTCCCAAAACATCTGCCGTGCCCTCAACAACGCAGTTACTGGGAGAGTCCACCTGACAACGGACACGTGGACAAGTGCTTGTGGCCAGGGACGGTACATCTCCCTGACGGCACACTGGGTAAACACAGTGAAAGCCGGGACCCAGTCGGACCTTGGGACGGAACACAAGGATGGGACGGACCTGGATGTCTGACATATGTACCATCCTGACAAACTTTGAGGAGTCCACCAAGATGGTGAGTGGCGATGACGCCATCATTAGCGTCAGCATCCCACTTGTCTGTCTTTTGCAACGCTCTCTGCAGAAAATTAAAGAGGAGGCATTGCAGCCAGAGTATGATGAGATGGATCAGGAAGCCGTAATGGGCGATTACACACAGCCCAGCCTCATCTCATCCCAATGTGCAATAGGGGACAATGAGGGAGAGGTGGAGGAAGAGGAGGAAGAACAGTAGCTGGTATCATGCGCTGTAGACGGTAGTACCTGTACAACTGTCATACAGTCGGTTCAGCGTGGGTGGCCTGAGGACAGGGGGGAGGAGGAGGAGGAGGAGGAGAGCATGGTCAGTCGTCATCTTGGTGAGGGCATGGAAGTCTTGCCCGTTACCAGTCTGGAATGCATGGCTGACTTTATATTACGCTGCCTTAACTGTGACCCTTGCGTTGTCAAAATGTTAAGTGACAGTCATTACTGGTTGGTGACACTTTTAGACCCCCGCTACAAGGAGAACTTTCACTCTTATTCCTGAGGTGGAGAGGTCTACAAAAATGTGGCAGTACAAGAAGGCCCTTGCTGCAGAACTGTTAAAAAAATTCCCATCTGAACACGCTAGCGGCAGAGGTCACAGTTCGTTGACCACCAAGGCGTACAGGTGAGAGAGACACAACTCCAATCCAGCAGAGGCAGGGGAACACTGTCAACATTCTGGGACAGTTTTCTGAGACCCGCCCAGCTTACAGGCCCTGAGGCGCGGCGTACTGTCACAAAGAGTGGAAAGTTTCAAAAGATGGTGAGGGAGTACCTTGCCGACCGTACCAGCGTCCTCCGTGATTCCTCTGTGCCTTTTAATTATTGGGTATCCAAGTTGGACACTTGGAATGAACTCGCTCTGTATGCCTTTGAGGTCCTGGCCTGCCCTGCCGCTAGCGTGTTATCGGAGCGTGTTTTTAGGGCCGCTGGGGGAATTATAACTGATAAGCACACTCGCCTGTCAACTGACAATGCTGACAAGCTGACCCTTATCAAAATGAACAAGGGCTGTATTGTGCCAGACTTCTCATCACCACCAAATGACAGCAGAGTAACATAAAGTCAAATCCACTGTGTTATTTCGGGAGGTGTATTCCCATGCAGCGCTTCACACCCACACATGGGTATACACTTCCTCATTTCGGCTGTATTTTGCTCTTCTCCTTATCCTCAGCCTGCACCACCACTATATCACCAGGGTGACCGTGGTCCATGTTGCCAGCATTGCAAGTTCCTCCATCCTAATTTTTGGCAGCTTTTGCTTGGAAGGCATAAGCAAAGACTATGGGAGACTCACTCCCAAATAATGGGAATAATGTTTTTAATATGCTGTACTGCATGGCTCTTGTTTGCCAGCATTGCAAGTTCCTCCGTCATAATTTTTGGCAGCTATTGCTTGGAAGGCATAGGCAAAGACAATGGGAGACCCACTCCCCAATAATGGGAATAATGTTTTTAATATGCTGTACTGCATGGCTCTTGTAAGGGGCATGAAAACCGTTTTGTTAAGCTACTCTGAATTCCACGTCTCTTCCATGGGGCATTAAAACCATCTTGTTAAGCTACTGCGACCTCCACCACTTTTCCAAGGGGCATTGATATTGTCTTTTTATTCCACTGCAACCTCCACCATTCTTCCAAGGGGCATTAAAACCGTCTTCTTAAGCTACTGCGACCTCCATCACTTTTCCAAAGGGCATTGATATTGTCTTTTTATTCCACTGCGACCTCCACCATTCTTCCAAGAGGCATTAAAACCATCTTGTTAAGCCACTGTGACCTCCACGTCTCTTCCAAGGGGCAATAAAACAGTCTTGTTAAGCTACTGCGACCTCCATCACTTTTCCAATGGGCATTAAAACCGTCTTGTTAAGCTACTGTGACCTCCACGTCTCTTCCAAGGGGCATTAAAACCATTTTGTTAAGCTACTGCGACCTCCACGTCTCTTCCAAGGGGCATTAAAAGCGTCTTGTTAAACCACTCTGAACTCCACAGGTCTTCCAAGGGGCATTGAAATGTTGTTTTTAATTTACTCTAACCTCCACGACTCTTCCAACGGGCATTGCATTTCCTCCTAATTTTAGTCAGCTTTTGCTTTTCAATGCATAGGCGAACACTAAGGGAGACCCACTCCCCAATAATGGGTAGAAGGTTTTTAGTATGCTGTAATCCACGTCTGTTTCAAGGGGCATTGCAGTTCCTCATAATTGTTGGAAAGCCTTCCATTCACTGCTTAGGCCAACAGTGCACTGGAGACCCAGTTGCAATAAATGGAAAAAATGGTTTAGTTAAGGCCCTCTGACCTCCATGTCACTTCCAAGGGGCATTGGAGTGCCTCGAAATTTTTGGTAGGCATTGCACTCACTGTATGCCATATAACTGTGTAGCCGAACCGCTCCTTTTGGTACAGAAACATATCCTACAAGAGTATGTGGTTGACTGGCCTGATATTGATGTGAATGGTCCCTGTTCCTCCTGCTCTTTCTCCTTTGCCACCACCTCATCCATCATTCATCACCTGAAGCTTTGTTTTAACGGGAGTCATAGAACTGGGATAGTAGCAGGAAAACATCCAGCAATCCTCGGAGGAGGTAGGATATGCGCCAAAACGCTGACCACCTCGGGCTCAGGGGCGGCTGGGGAACGTTTATGGACACCCGGCCACCCCCAGGCGATGCCCATGCTGTCCCCATGTCTTTTGAGCACTGTCACTATCGTTTTCGGCACTTTTTAGGCTTTCTACAGACTGCCGAGGGTGACACCGCAAAAATGCTTGGGTCTCCCATAGACTAACATTGGGCTCGTTACTCGGGTCGAGCACTCGAGTATGACGGTGAGCTCGGCCCGAGCTTCGAGCACCCGAGCAGTTTAGTGCTCGCTCAACACTAGTCCTATCCAATTTTTTTTTTTTTTTATCGGATTGGACTCGGACCAATATTATAATATGGAGCAATATGTCATCCAAGTGCAGTCTGGTTTACACAGACTATGGAAAAGATGGAGAAATTAAGTTCTCCATCTTTCCCACTCCTGTGATCCAATTCTCTCACGTGAGAGAATTGGATCACAGTAAACTGACACTCGGCTCAAACTCTGATAAGAGTTTGAGTGGAGTGTCATTACCATAATCAATCCGATTCTCTCGGAAGAGCGAGCCCTCAAAGTAGAAATTATCTGTCATGCCACCGTTTCATGCTGTAAATGCAAGTATAGTTGCAGGCCAGTTATTGACAACATTGGCTACATAATAGTCACCTATTGTGGCAATCACAGATTTTGGTACTCAGGCCAGATTCACACAAGCTTATGCAAAATCATCTGTTTTTTAAACAGAAAAAAATGAAGATTTTTCATTTATATTCATATGCATTTTAATTCCACTCGAATATATTTGATCATCTCTAATGACATTTATAATCTTTGCTAATCAAAAACAGATAATAAATAGTCTTTTCTATGTTTTTGTTTTCTCTTTGTATTTTTTTAAATCTATATTCTTTACATGAAATTGGGGGTTGCCATCTAGTCTGAGCTACTGTTAACATTCAGGTTGAGATGTTTTACAGTAGCTATATGAACCTGCAAAGCAATTAACAGGAGATGTTTATTGACTGCTATGGGCGAGCTTTCTAGTCATGCTTTGTGATCAATACAGAGACCACTGTGCTGGCAGCGAGGAACATTATCTCTAATTCACCTCTATTGTTAATGGTGGATACTGGTAATGCAGACTGGCAGGAGAAATCAGGTAGTCATTTCAGAACCAGAAGGACAGACAAGGTACAAAATCAAGATGGAAGAATAGTCCATAAATGTGCCAAAGTCAGATCAAGAACCCAATAGATAAAATAGGAGCTGAGGAACATTATCTCTAATTCACCTCTATTGTTAATGGTGGATACTGGTAGATAAAATAGGAGCTGAGGAGAAGAAGAAATAGCAAACCATAGGAAGAGCTTACTATATTTGCCATCTAACAGCAGTCAGCTGGGAGCTTTAGTAGGGTGTGGTGCTGTTCAGTTGGCCAAAGCAGGCAGCTGAATACTCCAGCTGGACAGCACACACACCCATGATACTTTACTGGATGGCACTACAGGTTCCAGTCCCCATAATTTTAATGGCTGGACAGAGCATCTGGTTCCAACCACTTCTCCATCACCAGCACTGCCTGCAGAATGAATACAGTGGATCCTCATTACAGAAGTAGACATCGCGCCTGCAAATTCCAGAGGAGATGTGACACTGTGTTATCTATATATGAAGCCACGTTCACAAAATCCGTGTTTGGTCAGTATTTTACATGAGTTTTTGTAAGCCAAAACCAGGAGAGGGTGAAAAATGGAGAAGTGGTGCAGTCTTTCTATTATACTTTACCTCTGATTGTCCCACTCCTGGTTTTAGCTTACAAATACTGAGGTAAAATACTGATCAAATACTGAACGTGTGAACGTGGCCTCAAAGTATTAGGTCTGATTCACCAGAATGCTAGAGTAAAAGCTTTGATGGATTGGGTCTGTTATTTTTTACAGTCAGTATTACATTGAAACATACCTCTAGAGAATGAGAAGTAGAAAATTAGAACTAGTACAGGTTAAATATGAGAACTTAAATGTAAACAATTACTATGCACATGTTTGCTATAGAATGCTTTCTGGAAAGCTCCAACTGTAACTTGTAGATTGTGAGCCCTCACAGGCAGGGTCTTCTCTCCTCCTGTACCAGTCGCTGACTTGTATTGTTCATGATTACTGTAATCGTTTTTGCTATGTATACCCCTTTCAAAAGTAAAGCACCATGGAATAAATGTCCCTATAATAATAGCTGTAACAACTTAAAGGGGTTGTCCACTACTCGGATAACAACATTCTCAATCACTATATTTCCCATATGTCAAATAATAACAGCTGTATTCATCTCTGGTGTGGACATCATTCCAGCAATGTCAGCACCTGGTCTCCCATGGCTTGCGTGAATGTGTTATATCATGCAATCCTGAAGCCAATCAGTGGCTGCTTTAGTCGCTTCCTTATGAAGAAACTGGCACCCAGAAGAAGTGAGAGCATGCTGCTACTCTCTAGTGTCTTCCAGATGTCAGTTACAACCAAATTAAGTGAAAGTGAAACAGCCGCTGATTGGCTGCAGGGTTCGTGACATAATGTCATGTAAGCCCCGGGTGAGCAGGTGTTGGAACAGCGCCTACATCAGAGGTGAATGAATATAGCTGTTATTATTTTACATGGGGGGAAATATAATGATTGAGAAGGGTTTGTCTGAGTAGTGGACAACCAATTTAAAGTACATGTGTTTTCAGGAAACGACTTATAATTGTACCTATCAGGTTTTTAAGTTACCGTACCTTTTTTTTTTTAGTTTTGTTGTATGTATATTTTTCATTTTCTATATCATTATCTACATTGTTGTTAGACAGTGACACTTTTCCCTGTTAGGGTGGGCGCAGTTACCTTTCCCTGTGGCCCTCGTTGTGCTTCACATCAGGTTTTGCAAGTTGCCTGGCGTATCTGTCTGACATAATCTGCCTAGGCCTCTTGAGGCCCAGTCAGAGACACACTTGAGTCTTAGCGTTGAGACTCTAGAGTTCAGTTTTTCTTTGGAGTGCTCCATTATCCGTTCCCATTGTGCAGACATTTTGCAGTTCTCCTATGATTCCTGAGAACACTCAGTCTTTTCAGTTAACCCTCTGCTAGCCACATTCCTTATTAAGCTATCAGTTGTAGTAAGCTTAATGGACTGTTATTGGACTCTAATCGTATTCTGCATTCATCTTGCAATTCTCTTGTGATTTCTGCATACGCTCTGTCCTGCCAGTTAAACTTCTGCTAGCCACCTTCTGGATTAACCCATTGGTTGCAGTAAGCATAATGAACTGTTATTAGAATCTTTCCATATTCTGCATTGATACTTGCAAAACCCATGTGCAGCTTCAGAGTTGCCATTTCCCTCTGGTTTGATCTCCTGGTCCTTTGGTTTCCACTGTGCCCAAGTTCTTGCTCTCCCACGTGCAATTTATTTGACTGCACTAATTCCCTGGTTTATGTTTCCGCCCTCACTAGTGGCTTCATGAGTCAACCACACAAAGTGAGCCTAATAAAATACTAAAACCGTAGATTACAAAAGGTACAGCAGCTACAAGTGATATAGATTATTTGAGTAGAATGGTTTTGTGTAGCGTCGGTGTCCCTGCCTCCTGCTAGGCAGGGACGCTGTTCCCCTCACCTCTCTGCTCCGAGCCCGGCGCCCTCCTCCCGCTCTGCTGGCAGCGCACGCTCCTTCCCGGCCACGGTGCTTAGGGCGCGCGCACGCGCGCTCCCCCCCTCTTAAAGGGGCCGCGCGCCGTCCTAAGGAGTCCCCGGCCAATGGCCGGAGGACTTCACCATATATAAGGCACCTCCTCCAAAATGGAGGTGCCCGAGCAATGTTGTTGCACTGTTCACTACTCTGCTTCAGCCCTCAGGTCCCGTTTCCAGTTACCTGCCAGTTACCTGCCAGTTTCCTGCCAGTTTGCTGTCTGATTCCTGCCTGTTATCCGCTTACCTGCTTGCTAGCCTGAGGTCCGACGGTCTGCCTTCCGACACCTGTCAGTCTGTCTATGGACCAGCTTGCCCGCTCACCTGGGAGCGCTCACCTGCTACCTGTCTGCTAGCCTACCTGGAGTCTCCGCCGTCACGTGCTGTGACCACCTGCCAGTCCAGAGGCTCTTGCCCGCTCACCTGGGAACGCTCATCTGCTACCTGCCTGTTAGCCTACCTGAAGGCTCCGCCGTCACGTGCTGTGACCACCTGCCAGTCCAGAGACTCTTGCCCGCTCACCTGGGAGCGCTCATCTGCTACCTGCCTGTTAGCCTACCTGGAGGCTCCGCCATAACATGCTGTGACCACCTGCTTATCCAGAGACTCTCGCCTGCTCACCTGGGAGCACACATCTGCCATCTGCCTGCTAGCCTACCTGGAGGCTCAGCCGTCACAGGTCGTACCTACCCTTTACCCAGAGACTGTCCCGGTCACTTGCCGTGACCTTCTGCTCGTTCACCCAGAGACTGCCCCGGTCACTTGCTGTGACCTCCTTCCCGTTTACCCAGAGACTGTCCCGGTCACTTGCCGTGACCTCCTGCCCGTTTACCCAGAGACTGTCCCGGTCACCTGCTGTGACTACCTGCCTGTCTTCCCTGGTCGCCACCCGCTTCCCTACAAGGACCGCCCCCTTGTATAAGTTGCTCAGAGGTTCCGCCTCCCAGACCCGTTACATTTTGCATTACTGTGTGCCATTAAGATCTTGTCTATGTTGTGCAAGACCTCGAAGCACATATGGACTTATGCGCCAAATGCAGTGCACCTCAAACTACATTAGCTTCACCACGACTCCTCAACATCTGCCATAGCCTAATTCACCGGGGAGATTCGGTTTTCAAAACATTCCCAAATATGCTTAGTCCTGCATGTTTAGATGGTGATCCTACAGGTTTTGTCAGTGTCTTTTGATTCCATGCACTATCCACTCTGAGTTATATCCTGAAGTATTCTGACCGGTTCAAAGTGGCATATATTTTTTTCTTTGTTACATGGGGCATGGGCTGCACCACTATGGTAGCGGTATAAATCCTATGATGCATTTTCTACTATCCTTCATCTGCCTTCCATCATGTGTTTGAAAACCCAGGTTATGTCTAATGATGAGAAAGCAATAAAATGCTTGTGTGCTCTGTACTCAAATCGAGTTGAACGGTCAGATGGGCTTGACTCGAGTAACTAGTTACAAGTATAATGGAAGTCAATGGGAAACTCAAGCATTTTTCTGGAAGACCCTAAGAAGAGGGCTGGGGGGGCAGGAAACTTGCTGAAATGGATAGAAAGGCTATGTGCCCACGATGCAGAAATGCTCTGGCTTTTTCCTGTCCATTTCTGCATCTCCCTGGCAGAAAAAAGCGCACGCGGATTGTACATGCGTTTTTCCTGCCAGGGACATGCGGATGTGAAGCGTTCTTCACATGCATTTCCGCATGCGGGTTGACAAGCGCTTTCCAAGAGATTTTAGCATCACTTGGAAAGTGCTTGATAACTTGGTCACATTATATAAATCCATGCAAACGGCATGGATTTATATAGTGTGACCGTAAAGAATGGTTAAAAATAAAAAATAAAAATCTATACTTACCTTCCGATGGCCCCCGCAGTCTTGCTTCGCTCCGTCCTGGCTGCCGGCAGATCGCGGTACACTGCATTGAAGGACCTGCTGTCACATGACTATGACGTCAGTGCAGGTCCTTCAGTCCACCGCGATCTGCCGGCAAGGGAGGACGAGCGCAGCGGGGGCCATCAGAAGGTAAATATAACATTTATTTTTTATTTTATTCTTTTTTTCACAGGTTCTATGGTACCCGGGTCCGGAGGAGAGTCTCCTGTCCTCTAGACCCAGGTACCATCCGCACATTGAAACGCGTGGAATGCGCATCTACATATGCAGTAATGCGTAATCCATGCATGTCAATGGCGGCGAAAACGCAGCACTTCCGCAAAATAATTGGTAGTGCTGCATTTTTTTCCGCAATGATAATCCGCAGCAGAAATTTCCACAGCATGTGCACAGCACATGCGGATTATCATTGGGGACCATGGCAGGCCTTCTACCATGCGCTTTTTAAGCATTTCTACAGCGTTTTTGCCGCTGCGTAAACGCTTAAAAAACGCATCGTGGGCACACAGCCAAACAGTGCTAAAAATGTAATGGGAACACCAAGACACCTGGATGCGTCTCTGACTCCCAGGTCGCTGCTGGTAACAATGTTGGCAGAGTAGTATACAACTTATGTACTGACAATAAAACATACAAAACAGAAGCTAAAATGGATTTCACAAGAAAAAAAGTTAGGTAACATTCTTTATTGAATAATTGTATATAAGGCAAAATTAAAAAGAGAAACAAAATGCCTCCTCCACCCCTTAATAGCTGAGTCATCTCTTCCATTTTTAAGGAGTGTGACTCCTAGACTGATAAAGCCTATGCAATAAGTACAAGGGCTGAAAAACATTTACCCCTGGGATGTATACATATATGTACATGTAAGAGAATTGAAGAGGTAGGCCTCATACACGGCCTGTAAAAAATATGAAGGAGGGCATCACATAAAAATTAAGAGCAAGGGTCACATGATGACCCTCTAAAAATTTTGAGTGAGGGCCGCCTAATGACCCTACATTTGAATTGGCTTATGTTCCACTGCTATCATCTATTGGGGTTGAGAACTCTGGGCCAATCCAGGCCTTGTTCATTTTGATAAGTCAGCCTGTCAGCATTTTCAGTTGGATGCGCCTATCAGTTATTATGCACCCGTCAGCACTAAAAACCCGCTCTGACAAAATGCTAGCAGCAGGGCAAGCCAGCATGTGCAAGGCTTTGAAGGACAGTTCATGTCACATGTCCAGCTTGGATACCCAATAGTTGTACGACACAGAGAAAACACGGAGGATGTTGGTACGATCGGCTATGTACTCCTTCACCATCTTCAAAAACGTTTCCCTCCTTGTCAGATTATCTCTCGCATTAGGGCATGGGCGCTAGAGTCTAATGAAATTTTTCCAGACCTTTGATAGTGTTCCCCTCCCTCCTTTGGACCTGGTGTGTGTCTTCATTGTCTCTACTCCTTGGTTTCCTGAGGATCTATGACTTCTGGAGCCAGCATTGTCAGGTATGAATTTTTGTACTAATTGTTCAATTAGGGAATTCTGGTATTGCACCATTTTACTCTGCCGCAAGAAGGAGAGATGAAAAGTTCTCCTTGCAGCGTGGGTCTAGAAGGGTGAACAACCACTAATCAGTGTTGGCAAAATGTGTTTCACGCGAAGGTCACAGAAAAGGCGGCAAGACATAAAGTCAGCCATGTGTTCCAGATTCCCAACAAGCAAGACTTCTCTGTCCCCACCAGGAAGATGATCATCTTCTCCTCCTCCACTTTAGCCTATCCATGCTGAATAGTCTGCCTGAGCTACAGAGGGTACTACCCACCCCAGCTTCATCCAATCTTCTCCTGTTTCTCCTCCTTCTCATTATCACCTAATCAACGCTGAGAAGATGAGATGAGGATGGGCTGGGTAGTATCAACCTGTGTACTTTCTTCCTCCATCTCCACATGGTCTACATGCAAAGCTTCCTCTTTAATTGTGAGCACCAAGCATTTGAATAGAGACAGAAGTGGGATGGTTACACTGATTATGGCGTCATCACTCATCATCGCTCATAATCTTGGTTGGTCAAAGTTTTGTAGAACCTCACAGATGTCAGACATCCATGCCCACTCACCAGTTATTATGTGCGGAGGCCGACCGAAATACCAACGGGCATGTTTTAGCTGGTATTCAAGTACTGCCCTCTGCTGCCCACAAAGCACTCCAGACTGGGAAACACGTAAATCTTGGCCTGAGAACTTGATGCGTGTGGGTGCTCTGGGAAACTGGTGCCCGCCTTCTCCCTCTGGCCACCACACTGACTCTTCCTGCCTGTTGTGGTACTGTGGATCCCTCCCCATTGCGCTGCTGACCTCGCTTTGCATGGTACCTTTCCAGGTTGGGTCAGGGACTTCATTGTCCACCATCTCGTCTTCCACTTCTGCACTCTGGTCCTCCTGACCTGTTGACTTAACAACATCCTTTGTTGCCAACTGTGTCTAATCATCATCTACTTCTTGAGGCACTATTTGCTGTTCCCCACCGCCGTGTTCTTCTGACCATGGCTGCTCATATATTTGGGCATCACTACACATGATCTTCTCATGTCCCCCTTGAAATGTGCAGAGCGAGAGGCCAGAATCAATAAATGGAAATGTAAAGAGCTCCTCAGAGTGTCCGAGCGTGGGACCACTTGTCTCCTGGGACTTACCATAGTGGGAGGAAGGAGGATCAGGGTAAGGTTTGTGGCCCAGACTCTTGGCTAGTGAGACTGGACCAAGTGGAATACAGGGTGGTGCCGGAAACCTACTGGAAGCATTATCTGCCATCCAGCCGACCACCTGTTTGCACTGTTCTGACTTTAAGAGTGGTGTCCTGCGCCCCTCTTTCAAAGTGGGACAGAAAGCTAGGTCTCGTGGATGAGCATGTTTGCTGTGCTTCTGCAGAAGGCACCGTCTCACCTGGCCCATGGCCTCGGTCTCTGCGTGCACCGCCAACAGCATGTCCACTTCATCCTCCCTTAGCGCACGAGTTGCGCATTTTAAATTAGGTATATATTTATATGCCTGCAAACTTTCCAGTATTAAATAAAATATGTAGCCCTGAAAAGAATGTTTGTTTTTAGGTTGTAGCAGTATACCTCTACAAGTACTGCAATATCAATATTAAAAACGTCTTGTCCAAGACTTTTATCCAAAAAAATAAATATAAAAAAAATATATATAAAATATATATATATAATATATATAATATATATATAAAATATATATAAAATATATAAAATATATATATAAATATATAAAATATATATAAAATATATAAAAAAATAAATAAAACTCTTATCCAAAACTTTCCCTCCACCGAATGCAGGTAACAGCGGTTTTACTGGAGAAAGGAAAATATTTAGCCCTGAAAAGGACTTTTCTTTTAATGGTGCAGCAGCGGTATATAAGTACTACAATAGCAATATTTCATTCCTGACTATATGCCTGTAGCTCAAAATAATCTCTCCACTGAATGCAGGTAACAGCAGTTTTACTAGAGAAAGGACAAAATTTAGCCCTGAAAAGGACTTCTTTAATGCTACTTCAATAGCAAAATAATCCCCTGACTGTATGCCTGCTCTAAAGTACGCTCTCCCTCCCATGAAAAGTCTGCCTTAACTGCTCCCTGAGGACAGTGTGTCGGGCATCATGTCACTGGGTCTAATATAAGACGTGATGTGGTCGGCCAATCACAGTAATGGAAGTAGCCAACATGGCTATAGCATTGCCGCATATGTCAGACAATCACCGCATATGTATTGGCTATGTAATAGGTGAAAAACATGCAAGGCAGGGACTCAAGCACCCACGATACTTGATCGAGTGATGAGCATACTCGAGCACCCCAACGCTCAATCAAATATCGATCAATGGCAAGCACGCTCACTCATTACTAGTCATGTCCTCTGAGCCACTGATTCCATACTGTGGCTCAGACAGGGGATTAACTTTGTGGACATTTCCTTGTTTCACATTCCAGAGCACCATCAAAATCTACTCCTAGAGTGGCCGTACCAGAACCCGTTCAAATATTTCAGAAAATATAATCTGCTGAAAGATCTCATTGAATAACTGATGGGATATGCTTATATTGTGATGAACTGAATCATTCTTGCATAAATTGTTCCAAACTGAAAGCTAAACAGAAAAATGTAAGACACTAGGTGCAGGAGGGATCACCTTGGCAGCACAGTGGCTCAGTGGTTAGCACTGCAGCCTTGCAGCGCTGGGGTCCTTGGTTCAAATCCCACCAAGGACAACATCTGTAAGGAGTTTGTGTCTTCTCCCCCTGTTTGCGTTGGTTTCCTCCAGGTTCTCCGGTTTTATCCTGCATTCCACAGACATATTGATAGGGTCGTTAGATTGTGAGCCCCAATGGGGACAGTGCCCATAATGTCTGTAAAGTGCTGTGGAATTAATGGTGCTATATACAGTGAAGGAAATAATTGTTTGATCCCTTGTTGTTTTTGTACGTTTGCCCAATGACAAAGACATGAACAGTCTATAATTTTAAGGGTAGGTTAATTTTAACATTGAGAGATAGAATATCTAAAAAAAAAAATTCAAGAAAATCACATTGTATAAATTAGATAATTTTATTTGCATTTTGCAGTGAGAAATAAGTATTTGCTCCCCTACAAACCATTATGAGTTCTGGCTCTTGCAGATCAGTTATACACTCCTAATCAACTCGTTACCTGCATTAAAGACAGCTGTCATACATAGACACTTGTATAGAAGACTTCTGTCCACAGACTCAGTTAATCAGTCAGACTCTAACCTCTACAACATGGGCAAGACCAAAGAGCTTTCAAAGGATGTCAGGGACAAGTTCATAGACCTGCACAAAGCTGGAATGGGCTACAAAATATTAGGTAAGACACTGGGTAAGAAGGAGACAACTGTTGGTGTAATAGTAAGAAAATGGAAGAAATACAATGACTGTCAATCGACATCGATCTGGGGCACCATGCAAAATCTCACCTCCTGGGGTATCCTTGATCACGAGGAAGGTGAGAGATCAGCCTAAAATTACACGGGGGGAACTTGTTAATGATCTCAAGGCAGCTGGGACCATAGTCAACAAGAAAACCATTGGTAACACATTACGCCTCTAAATGTTTAAAATCCTGCAGTGCCCGCAAGGTCCCCCTGCTCAAGAAGGCACATGTGCAGACCCTTCTGAAGTTTGCCAGTGTACACCTGGATGATTCTGTGAGTTATTGGGACAAAGTGCTGTGGTCAGATGAGACAAAAATTTAGCTCTTTGGCATTAACTCAACTCGCCGTGTTTGAAGGAAGAGAAATGCTGCCTATGACCCAAAGAACACCGTCCCCACTGTCAACCATAGAGGTGGAAACATTATGTTTTGAGGGTGTTTCTCTGCTAAGGGCACAGGATTACTTCACCACATCAATGGAGAATGGATGGAGCCATGTACCGTAAAATCCTGAGTGACAACCTCCATCCCTCCGTCAGAACATTAAAAATGGGTCGTGGCTGGGTCTTCCAGCAAGACAATGACACAAAACATACAGCCAAGGCAATAAAGGAGTGACTCAAAAAGAAGCACCTTTTAAGGTCATGGAGTGGCCTAGCCAGTCTCCAGACCTTAATCCCATAGAAAACTTATGGAGGGAGTTGAAGCTCCGATTTGCCAAACGACAGCCTCAAAATCTAAATGATTTAGAGATGATCTGCAAAGAGGAGTGGACCAAATTCCTCCCTCTTGCGCAAACCTCATCATCAACTACAAAAAACGTCTGACTGCTGTGCTTGCCAACAAGGGTTTTGCCACCAAGCATTGTTTTGTTTGCCAGAGGGATCAAATACTTATTTCTCACTGCAAAATGCCTGGGCTCTGTGCAGCGCCGACATTTATGAACGGTCGGTGGTCCCGCAGCCATCAGGAACCCCAGGGTCCTGTAAGTGCTGAGGTTGCAGTTCAGAGCGACAGCTCTGACAGGGGACATCATCGGGACCTGATTGGATCAGGTCCCAATGATGTTAACCCTTTGCTATCTTCTGTATGCAGCGATCTATAGTGATCGCGGCATATAGAAGATAGTGAGAGGAGAGAGGGTCGTCCACTTACCCCTCCGACGGCCCCCTGATGCCTTCCAGGACCTGCCGTTGTTATGGCAGCTGGAGGTTACATGACCGCCTCCAGATCTGCCATATATGGTGTCCTGCTAGGCTCAGCCTGCAGCTGAACTCTAGCAGGAGACAGACAGTGTGAAACTGTCAGCAAACTTCTCATGCAATGTAATACATTTCTATTACATTGCATGAGAACAGTGATTAGAAAAACAAAAATTAATGTACCATACAGGGCTAAGTAAAAATGTAAAAAAAAAAGTCTAAAAAATGTTTTCAAACTGTTAAAAAAAATCACAAAATAAATAAAAATAAATAAATAAAATATTAAACCAATAAATCCGTATATTTATGCAAAAACAAAAAGAGTGCACATATTTGGTATTGTCGCGTCCGAAACAACCCGATCTATAAAACTGTCACACTAATTAACTCCTTCTGTGTACACCGTAATAAAAATAAATTAAAAACGGAGCAAACAACTATGCTTTTTCATCATATCGCCAAACAAAAAGTGGAAAAAAATGCGCTAAAAAAGCAAAATGGAAATAAAAATGGTACCGCTGAAAACGTCATCTTGTTCCGCAAAAAAAAAGCTGAAATACAGCTCCATCAGCCAAAATATAAAAAAGTTATAGCTCTCAGAATAAAGCAATGCAAAAAAAATATTTTTTCTATAAAATTGTTTTATTGTGTAAAAGCGCCAAAACATAAAAAAATATTCAATAAGTGTAGTATCGCTGTAAACGTACTGACCCGAAGAATAATGCTGCCTTATCACTTTTACCACACGCAGAACAGCATAAAAAAAATCTCAAAAAACAATTCCTGAATTGTTGGTTTTTGTTAATTTTACCTCCCAAAATAGCGATCAAAAAATGTCGCTTACCCAAAAATAGTACCAATAAAAATGTCAACTCGTCCCTCAAAAAACAAGCCGTCACATGACTCTGTCGGCCGAAATATGGAAAAATTATAGTTCTCAAAATATAGCGATGCAAAAACTAGATTTTGCAAAAAAAAAGCGTCTTAGTGTCTGACAGCTGTCAGTCATAAAAACCCAATATAAATCTGGTATCTCTGTAATCGCACCGACCTGAAGAATAAAATAATCTCATCACTTATACCGCACGAGGAACGGCGTAAAAAATAAATAAAACCAATTCTTCACCTGCTACTGATTTGTTTATTATGTCTCCCAAAGATCGCAGTATGGCTCGGCACACATTTATCCTGCGCTCTGCGCTGAACACTTACACCAGAGTTTCCGTGTAAATCTCTGAAATACGTGATTCAGACGGAACCCATGACGGAAGATTTCCTGTAATGAGGCAGATATAGGCCACTGTGGATGCCGTCTGGCCTGTGATCCCACGGTGTCAGTTTTTTTAGGCATGCATAAAAGTGCGGTTGGCCACAGTTTTGTGCACTTCTGAAAAAAAGGACACCGCTAAACAGAGGCCAGACGGAGTCCATAGTAACTCTGCTGCCTCATTACAGTGAATGGATCCCGCAGGGGTTTCATCTGAATTACATCACTTGGAAATTTAGATGGAACCCCGATGTAAGTGCTCAGCCTAGAGCGCCGGATAAATGTTACGTAAAATGTTCCCAATACAAGCTTCAACTCAGTCCTCAAAAAAAGCTAGTCCCCACTCAGGTCCGTCATCTGTTAAAAATGTAAGGGACTTCCCAGTTACTGGTAGCAGAAAGGCTCTGGAAAAGCGAAATGTCCCTTGCCCCCCAAAAGAAATTCAGAAAATTTTGTGCTCCCAAATCCAAATGCCTAATCTACAATAATTTGTTCTCCAATTCTCAAATAGCGCTCCGTCCCTCCCAGATCTCGCCGTATGGCTAAGCGGTATGATACAGCCACATATGGGGTATTGCCACTTTTAGAAGAAATTGTTTGACACATTTCGACACCATTTTTACCCATTGCCCTGTGTGAAAATGTAAAATCTGAGGGTAAAACATTTTTTTCTGGTAAAAATATAATTATGTTTTCTTTACTGCCCAATGGTATAAATGTAAAAATGAAAAAATACTCACAACTTCCCTAGATGAATTCCTTGAGAGGTGTAGTTTACAAAATGGGGTCACTTGTGGGGGTTTCTGCTGTTTTGGCATGTCAGCGACTCTTCAAATGTGACATGGTGTCTGCAACCTATCCCAGTTAACATAGCACTCCTTTCACTTCCGAACCCTGCCGTACACTTACACCAAAGGAGTGGTTTTCCCCCACATATGGGGTATCGGTGTACTCAGGAGAAATTGCACAACAAATTTCATGGTGCAATTTCTACTGTTATCCTTATGATAATGCAAAATTAGGGGATGAAAAACATTTTGTCGTGGGAAAAAGGTGAAAATTTTATTTTTACGGCTCAATATTATAAACTTCTGTGAAGCACCTTGGGGTTCAAGGTGCTCACCACACATCTAGATAAGTTTCCTAAGGGGTCTAGTTTCCAAAATGGTGTCACTTGTGGGGGGTTTCCACTGTTTAGGCACATTAGGGGCTCCCCAAATGCGATATGGCGTCTGCTAATTATTCAAACAAATTTTACATTCAAAAAGTCAAATGGCGCTCCTTCCCTTCAGAACCCTGCAGTGTACCCAAATAGTGGTTTTCCCCCACATATGGCGTATCGGCATACTCAGGAGAAATTGCTCAGCGAACGTCATGGTGCAATTTCTCCTGTTATCCTTATGATAATGCAAAATTAGGGGATGAAAAACCTTTTTTGCGAGAAAAATGTGAAAATTTTATTTTTACGGCTCAATATTATAAACTTCTGTCAAGAACCTGGGGGTGCAAGGTGCTCACCACACATCTAGATAAGTTCCCTAAGGGGTCTAGTTTCCAAAATGGTGTCACTTGTGGGTGTTTTCCACTGTTTAGGCACATCAGGGGCTCTCCAAATGCAATATGGGGTCCGCTAATTATTCAAGCAAATTTTACATTCAAAAAGTCAAATGGCGCTCCTTCCCTTCCGAACCCTGCCGTGCGCCCAAACAGTGGTTTTCCCTCACATATGGGGTATCAGCGCGCTCATGAGAAATTGCAATACAAATTGTGTAGTCCATTTTTTCCTGTTACCCTTGTGAAAATAAAAAAATTGGATCTAAAGTAACATTTTTGTGAAAAAAAGTTAAATGTTCATTGTTTTCTTCCACATTCCAAAAATTCCCGTGAAACACCTGAAGGGTTAATAAACTTCTTGAATGTGGTTTTGAGCACCTTGAGGGGTGCAGTTTTTAGAATGGTGTCACTTTTGGGTATTTTCTGTCATAAAGGCCCCTCAAAGTCACTTCAAATAAGATGTGGTCCCTAAAAAAATGTTTTTGTAAATTTTGTAGGAAAAATGAGAAATCGCTGGTCAAATTTTAACCCTTATAGCTTCCTAACAAAAAAAAATGTTGGCTCCAAAATTGTGCTAATATAAAGTAGGCATGTGGAAAATGTTATTTATTAACTATTTTGTGTGACATATCTCTCTGATTTAAGGGCATGAAAATTCAAAGTTTGAAAATTGCAAAATTTCAGATTTTTTCACAAATAAACGCAAGTGATATCGAAGAAATTTTACCACTATCATGAAGTACAATATGTCATGAATAGTGTTGAGCATTCCGATACTGAAATATCGGATATCGGCCGATATTCGCGGTATCGGAATTCCGATACTTAATTCCGATACTTTTAGAATATCGAATACCGGAATCGGAAGTTCCCATAATGCCTGCGCTCTGCAGTGTCTCTGAAGGATGACAAGCTGGATGGCAGCGCTCAGCTGCGATCCAGCCTGTCATCAGAATGCCATCCCAGCGTGGGAGAATTCTCCTGATTGGTAAAAAGCCGGCGGGCGATAAAAAGCCGCCGGCTTTTAAACAATCACACAGCCCCATACTGCTTCCCCGCAGCCTCCCACCCCGATCCTCCGCTCCCCTCGCCACCTCCCATCCCGATCGTAAGTTAGGACCGGGCAGGGAGCACAGCACCAAGGAGCGGGGAGCGAAGGACCCGGGCGGGGAAGCCGGCAGTGAAAAGACTTCACCGCCGGCTTTCCCGTTCTGTGCTGCGCTTTCCCGCCGGTTATTTCAAATGAACAGCTGAGGTATCAGGTGATGCTGATCAGCTGTTCATTTGAAGTAGCCGCGGTGTCCTCGGGGGGTTCATGTGAGTTCATGCTTGACTGCATTGCATCAACTCACATGAACTTTCCCACGGCCGCACAGGTCAGCCTCACCTCCCAGACGATCAGACCCATCATGATTGGTGAGTGTGGGTGTCTGTGCGATGTGTGCGGGTGTGCGCGGTGTCTGTGCGATGTGTGCGGGTGTGTGCGCGGTGTCTGTGCGATGTGTGCGTGTGTGTGCGCGGTGTCTGTGCGATGTGTGCGGGTGTGTGTGCGGTGTCTGTGCGGGTGTGTGCGCGGTGTCTGTGCGATGTGTGCGGGTGTGCGCGGTGTCTGTGCGATGTGTGCGGGTGTGCGCGGTGTCTGTGCGATGTGTGCGGGTGTGCGCGGTGTTTGTGCGATGTCTGGGGGGTGTGCGCGTGCAGCCAAACATAGGCCGATGTGACACTACTACTCCCATCGGCCTATGTCTGTCCCCCGTCCACTCGTGCCAGCAGGATCAGCTCGATGGGAGCACTAGTTCCCATCAGCCTGATCCTGCTATTTAAATTGCCCTACTGTGTCCCCAATAAATTTTAAATACATGTCATTGGTGGCCAGTGGTTACCTACAATAAATTAGTTCATACATTACCTGTCCCCGCCGATCGCCACCTAAAATAAAGTAAAAAATAAAAAACTACACCTATACTCACCTAGACACCTAATTCCCCGAAGCCATCGATCTCCTGTAATAAAATGTAAAATAATAAACCACAACCTTATCCTTACCCCTCCGTAGTAGTCCACGAGTGTCCCACGAAGATCTCCAGTTTAGAGCAGCCACATAGAATGTGACCGCTCTGAACCACTACTGCCGCTAGAATGATGGGGCCGTAAAGCAGCCCCATCATTGCATAAGCGGGTTCGCCGGAGTTCAGGCAGCGCTGCTCCGGTCAGCTGCTTTACGGCCCTGCTGTACCGTGAGAAATTCCCACGGTACAGCAGTGCCGTAAAGGAGGTCTCCGGAGCTGCACTGACTGAATGCACTCCGGTGACCTCAGCCAGGGGCTCCCGCTGCCGGGAGCGGACGTTTTCCCGGCAGTGTGAGCTTACAGCAGCCATGCACAGCTGTCACCATCTCCAGATGTGACAGCTGTGCATGGGAGATCAGCGCAGGAACGTGGACAGGTAACTATTTTTTTTTAGTAAACTAAGAATTAAATAAAATGGTGTGTTTTATTTCAAATAATTTTTTTTTTTCTGGGTGTAGTGTGTGTTTTTTCTTTTTAACACTTTGTAGGTTAGTAATGGGGGTGTCTTATAGACGCCCATCATTACTAACCTGGGCTTCATGGCAGCTGGCGCTGACATGAACCCCAACCCTATTAACCCCTGCCACCGCACCAGGGCAGCGTGGAAGAGCGAGGCTAAGTGCCAGAATCGACGCATCCTATGGATGCGCCATTTCTGGGGCGGCTGACGGCTGGTGTTTCTAGCCTGGGAGGGGGCCAATATTCATGGCACCCTTCCTGGGCTATTAATATCAGCCCCCAGCTGTCTGACTAGCCTTTGCTAGCTATTAAAATAGGGGGGACCCCACGTCATTTTTTTGGGGGGTCTCCCATTTTAATAGCTAGTAAAGGCTAGTTATTCAGCTGGGGGCAGATATTAGTAGCCTGGGAAGCTCCGTGGGTATTACCCCCTGCCCAGGCTTCAAACATCTGCCCCAGCCGTCTGCTTAACCTCCGCTAGAGACTAAAATTACGGGGGATCCCACGCCAATTTTATTTTTAATAAATCCTTTATTTTAACACTAAATGACACTTGAGGGGTTAATAAAGATGCAGTCCCTAAATTATTATTTATTTTTTAATTAATTTTTCCCAAAAATGTTGACATGGGCGTTGCCATATTTTTGTATGCCAGCCAGGTACAGCATCCAGGATCGGGCTGCCCCCAACTCCCAGCTGCCTATTTGTACCTGGCCGGACACAACAATATAGGGAAGCCCTTTTTTTTTTAATTATTTCATGAATTTCATGAAATAATTAAAAAAAAATTGACGTGGGGCTTCGCACTGTTTTTGTGTCCAGCCAGGTACAACTAGGCAACTGGGGGCTGGAATCCGCAGCGCTGGGAGGCCCAAGCTTTCTGGGTCACCCCCGCTGCAAATTGCAGTCCGCAGCCACCCCAGAAAATGGCGCGTTCATAGAAGCGCCATCTTCTGGCGCTGTAAACAACTCATCCAGGGCCCTGGTGAGGTGGCTCACTGGGTAATAAAGGGGTTAGGGCCAGCTTGGCATTATCAGCTGGCCCTAAGCCCGAAATTCATGGGGTCACGCCAATATTAGACATGACCACCATGAATTTCTAGTAAAGTATTTAAAAAAAACACAACACCCAGAATAAAGTCCTTTAATTGAAATAAACACAGAATTCTTTATTGTTCTAAATTAAACCATACTTACCGTCACGCCCATTCCAGCTGAAGCCAGCGATCTCCTGCAATAAAAGAAAAATAATAAAGCAACATCATCCTTACCTTTCCATGGTTCCCACGACAGCTTCAGCTCTGCTACATCGAGATGACAGGCTGGATCGCAGCAGAACGCTGCCATCCAGCCTGTCATCCCGCAGACACTGAGAAGTGCAGGCATGCTTGCGCTCCTCAGTGTCTGGCTGTGACGGCATAAAGATGAGCCGAGGTCATGTCCAATGAACTCAGCTCACCTCATGCACGTCACTGACAGTGTGAGAAAATTCTCCTGCACTCAGCGCTTCAGCGTGAGAATTCTCCCACGCTGTCAGTGACGTGCATGAGGTGAGCTGAGTTCATTGTCGGCTCATCTGGTCGGCTTGTCTGGTCCCGGAGTTGCCTAAAGGCCTCTCTCTCATATTTTGTGACTGGCCAGACCACAACGTTCCCTCCCTTGTCTGCAGGCTTAAACACCACATCTTTAATAGATTGTAGTTCCCTAAGTGCTTTTCGCTGTCCCGGGGTAAGATTATCATTCCTAAACCTCCCAGATAGATTCCTAAGATCATCACTGACAAGTTTGTTAAAGATTTCAACTTGTGGGCAGAGGGAGAAGGGAGGGAAGGTGGTGGATCTGGCCAGGACAGAGGTGGGAAAAGTACCTGTAGGGACCGGAACACTCTCTCTCTCCAGTTCCTCCAAAGTAGACAAAGCTTCCCTTTCCATAGTCATGTCCAAATAATCATGACAGGTAGGTTTGGTGTGCAGTTTCCGCAGAATCACTTTCCTGAGGAATAATTGTAGATCTTTCAACGCTAGGAAAAAATTGTAATTGTTAGTAGGTACAAAGGTTAGGCCCAACGAAAGAACCTCTATCTGATCTACAGACAGTGTGTGGGTAGAGAGATTGATTACCTCTAGGTTGTTCCCGCCCACACTTCCGCTGGGAATTAGCCGGAAATGACGCGGCGGAGGGGGCGGAGGTCATCGCGCATGCGCCGTGACTATCGGCGTGTACACCTGTAGGGTAGGGAAGTGGGGTATATAATGATGGTGGTCCACGTGTAAAACCACAGCCGAGGAAGCCATACGCGAAACGCGCGTCGGGGCCTCAGCGCGGCATACGAGGTTATTTGACACATGGGTGAGCCATCTGTTATGATGTAGATATTATCCATATTTGCTTTGTATGCATGTAAGAAGGGTTGGAATCATCATTGAACTTACACATTTGTGGATTCCTTGCCACCTGTATTCTGTTGACTGTATACACTGTCATTTGGATTTATTATCTGTGTGCCCCCTACTTTATGGGGCTAGTCACATATGCATGAGAGTACAATCTCTGACTAAGTGTTGCCAGATGACCCCCTGTGCATCTCTGTACACAATTGCCGCCCTGTCTTTGTGTTTTTCACCCCTAGTGACCTGTTAACTTTCAATATTTTTTCGATTTTAATATTTGCATTTAATAAAGCTTTCAATTTTAATACCATCAAGTACTACTCCATACTTCTTTCTGGGGGTTATACTCCATGTCTTTATAGGTTATGTATTTAAGTAGGAGTACCCTGTATATACAGGACAATGTTTAAGATTTACCTTAGAGTTCGGCTCAATTGTATTTATGTTTAACCTCCGCTAGAGCCTAAAATTACGGGGAATCCCACGCCAATTTTTTTTTAAATAAATCCTTTATTTTAATACTAAATGACAAGTACAGTAATCAACACTGTCACTGTACTTCATATATATGTGACTGACATGTTTTTATCTATCTAATCTATGTGTGATACTCTATTCTTTCTGTTGTAAATTGTCGGGTACCGCTGCTGAATTGCCGGCCGGCTTTTTTAAAGAGACGGTGCATGAAAACACTATTATTTTTTTTAATAAATCCTTTACACTAAATGACAAGTACAGTAAGCAACACTGTCACTGTACTTCATATATATGTGACTGACATGTTTCTATCTATCTAATCTATGTGTGAAGCTCTATTCTTTCTGTTGTAAATTGTCGTGTACCGGTGTATGCCGCTGATGAATTACTGGCTTTTCGTGTAATACATTCTACATTATTCTTAGTTGTTTTACTTCATATAGAATTAACCTACAAGAAAAGAAAGGGTTTATTTTCATTCCGATATTTGTGTCCCATTGACTTGCATTGGTTTCCGGTATCGGAATCGGCGATATCCGATACTTTTTGGGTATCGGTCCGATCCAATCCGATACGATATTTCCTGATATCGGAAGGTATCGCTCAACACTAGTCATGAAAAAATAGTCTCAGAATCAGGGGAATCCGTTGAAGTGTTCCAGAGTAATTACTTCATAAAGTGACAGTGGTCAGAATTGAAAAAATTGGCCTGGTCACGAAGGCAAAAACAGGCTCTGGCGCGAAGTGGTTAAAATTATAGACTGTTCATGTCTTTGTCATTGGGTAAACTTACAAAAACAGCAAGGGATCAAATAATTATTTCCTTTACTGTGAGTAAAATAAATAAAAATAAATAGATTAACTCAATCCTCCACCAATTGCCCCTGCCTATTTTAGTGCTCACCTGTCAAGTTTTCAATTGATTTTGGAGCAAACCTAAAGAAATAAACTAGAATATAAATTGGTGTGCATGCAGCATGTAAGAGCATGTTCACATATGGCCACTAAACAGAAAAAAACAAAGACAGAAACATAATGCGCAAATACCCTGCAATTAATATAAACAGCAATAGTGCATGAAAATAATATAGGGTACTTACAGTGGGTATGGAAAGTATTCAGACCCCTTTAAATTTTTCACTCTGTTTCATTGCAGCCATTTTGTAAATTCTAAAAAGTTAATTTTTTTTTCTCATTGATGTACACTCTGCACACCATCTTGACTGAAAAAAAAGAAATGTAGAAATTTTTGCAAATTAATTAAAAAAGAAAAACTGAAATATTTGCTCAGTATTGAGTAGAAGCACCCTTTTGAGCTAGTACAGCCATGAGTCTTTTTGGGAATGATGCAACAAGTTTTTCACACCTTGCTTTTGGAGATCCTCTGCCATCCTTCCTTGCAGATCCTCTCCAGTTCCATCAGGTTGGATGGTGAATGTTGGTGGACTGCCATTTTCAGGTCTCTCCAGAGATGCTCAATTGGGTTTAGGTCAGGGCTCTGGCTGGGCCAGTCAAGAATGGTCAGAGTTGTTAGTTATTTTAGCTGTGTGCTTAGGGTCATTGTCGTGTTGGAAGGTGAACCTTCGGCTAAGTCTGAGGTTCAGAGAAATCTGGAAGAGGTTTTCATCCAGGATATCTCTGTACTTGGCTGCATTCATGTTTTCTTCAATTGCAACCAGTCGTCCTGTTCCTGCAGCTGAAAAACACCCCCATAGCATGATGCTGCCACCACCATGTTTCACTGTTGGGACTGCATTTGGCAAATTATGAGCAGTGCCTGGTTTTTCTTCACAAATACTGCTTAGAATTATCACCAAAAAGTTCTATCTTCGTCTCATCAGACCAGAGAATCTTATTTCTCATAGTTTGGGAGTCCTTCATGTGTTTTTGAGCAAACTCTATGCGGGCTTTCATATGTCTTGCACTGAGGAGAGGCTTCCGTCGGCCGCTCTGCCATTAAGGCCCGACTGGTGCAGGGCTGCAGTGATAGTTGACTTTGTAGAACTTTCTCCCATCTCCCTACTGCATCTTTGGAGCTCAGCCACAGTGATCTTGGGGTTTTTCTTTACCTCTCATCAAGGCTCTTCACCCACGATTGCTCAGTTGTGCTGGATGGCCAGGTCTAGGAAGACTTCTGGTGGTCCCAAACTTCTTCCATTTAAGGACTATGGAGGCCACTGTCCTCTTAGGAACCTTGAGTACTGCAGAAATTCTTTTGAAACCTTGGCCAGATCTGTGCCTTGCCACAATTCTGTCTCTGAGCTCCTTGGGCAGTTCCTTTTGAGCTCATGATTCTCATTTGGTCTGACATGCACTGTGAGCTGTGAAGTCTTATATAGACAGGTGTGTGCCTTTCCAAATCAAGTCCTTTCAGTTTGATTAAACACAGCTGGACTCCAATGTAGGAGTAGAACCATCTCCAGGAGGATCACAAGGAAATGGACAGCTTGTGACTTAAATATAAGTGTCTGAGCAAAGGGTCTGAATACTTATGACCATGTGATATTTAAGTTTTTCTTTTTTATTAAATTTGCAAAAATTTCTTCATTTCTATTTTTTTTTCAGTCAAGATGGGGTGCAGAGTGTACTTTAATGAGAAAAAAAATGAACTTTTTAGAATTTACCAAATTTCTGCAATGAAACTGTGAAAAATTTAAAGGGGTCTGAATACTTTCCGTACTCACTGTAGTTGAACATAATTTTGATCAAAATAAAGCAAAACCCATCCCACCACATCACGGTGACCCTATTTGGGACAGTTCTAACTCTAACATTTAAAACCTAACTGTTTGTCAAGTGACATGCATGTGGATAAGGGCTGAGAGACTGAGCCCAGCTTGTGGACACACAATCATGGGGAGCAAGATGAATAGACTTTCTAGCTCAAGGAAAAGGCAGGTCACACCTTTTATATGCACTTGTGCACACTCAACTGAAAAAAACTAAAGAAATTAACTGGACTATAAATTTGTGTGCATTAGTGAAGGCCAAGCACTAAACTGCTTGGGTGCTTGATGCGCGGGTCGAGCAAATTGGAATACTCGGGTGCTCGACCCGAGCAACGAGCCCAATGTAAGTCTATGGGAAACTCGAGCATTTTTTAGGCGGCTCCCCCCCGGCGGTCTGCACAGGGCTAAAAAATTGCCCAAATCGATAGGGACAGCATGGGTAAGACCCCTGGAAGCATTTCTGACTCCCAGGTCACTGCTGTCGTTGTCAGAGGTATTACGTCTGTAGCATCGGCGTCTCTGCCCCGTACTAGGCAGAGACGCCGTCCCTCTCACCTCCCCGCTCCCGGCGCGGCGTCCTCCAGCGCTTCTCTCCCCGCTGCTTCCGGCACGCGCTCCTTCCCCGGCAGTGTGCTTAGGGCGCGCGCGCGCGCTCCCTCTCTCTTAAAGGGACCGCGCGCGCCGTCCTAAGGAGTCCCCGGCCAATTGCCGGAGGACCTCCCATATATAAGGCACCTCCTCCAAAATGGAGGTGCCCGAGCAATGTTGTTGCAAAGCCTTCACTCTGCTTCAGCCCTCAGGTCCCGTTACCAGTTACCTGCCAGTCATCTGCCAGATTCCTGCTTGATACCTGCCTGATATCCGCTTACCAGCTTGCAAGCCTGCGGTCCGACGGTCTGCTCTCCGACACCTGTCAGTCTGTCTATGGACCAGCCTGCCCTCTCACCTGGGAGCTCTCACTTGTTACCTGCCTGCTAGCCTACCTGGAGGCTCTGCCGTCACTTGCCGTGACCACCTGCCTGTCCAGAGACTCTTGCCCACTCACCTGGGAGCGTCCACCCGCTACCTGTCTCCTAGTCTACCTGGAGGTTCTGCCGTCACTTGCCGAGACCACCTGCCTGTCCAGAGACTCTTGCCCGCTCACCTGGGAGCGCTCACCAGCCACCAGCCCGCTGCCCTTCTACCCAAAGACTGTCCCTGTCACTTGCCGTGACTACCTGCCCTTCTACCCAGAGACTGTCCCTGTCACTTGCCGTGACTACCTGCCCCTCTACCCAGAGACTGTCCCTGTCACTTGCCGTGACTACCTGCCCGTCTTCCCTGGGAGCCACCCGCTTCCTTACAAGGACTGCCCCCTTGTATAGTTGCTCAGAGGTTCCACCTCCCAGACCCGTTACAGTTTGCTCGGGCCATGGAACCCGGTGGCCCCCAGATCTCCGATCTGCACCAGGAAGTCTTACGTCAGAAAACTCAGCAGGAGGTGGTACTGTCCTATCTACGGTCCGTTAACTCTCGTCTAGGCGCATTGTGTGACTCGTCTATGTCTACCTCTGGTCCAGCCGTGCCCATTCCTGCGGTACCGCAATCCAGTCCCTTCATGGTACCCGACTATGGACCTCGGCTTCTGGCACCTCCACGCTTTGCCAGCGAACCTACTTTAGCTCAGGGTTTCATAAACCAGTGCACCCTGCACTTTGAGCTATTGGCATACCAGTTCATCTCCGACCGGGCCAAGGAGGCCTTCATCATGTCCCATCTCAATGGGGAGGCACTGGCATGGCTAAATCCCCTGTGGGAGAGAGGGGATCCCTTGGTGTCCCACCTGCCGTCTTTCCTCGCTGCTTTCCGGAAAGTCTTCGATGAACCTGGACGGAAAACCTCTTCTGCCTCCTCTCTGCTACGTCTCCGACGAGGGAGTCTCACTGTGGGCCAATATGCCATACGGTTCCGCACCCTCGCTTCTGAGCTTGCCTAGGAAAATGAGGCTCTGGTGTCCGTCTTCTGGGAGGGTTTTTCCGGTCGGATTAAGGACGAGTTAGCTGGTCGGGACATTCCTACCACTCTGGATGACCTGGTGTCACTACCTACCTGGATTGGCATCCGGTTCCAAGAACGTGCCAAAGAGACTACCTGGGAGAGAGACTTTTCTTGCTCTGCTCCTACTTCCCTGAGACCTGCCTCTCAACCAGTCACTCCGCGGGCGCTCTCGCCTGAACCTATGCAGATCGACCAGACCAACATGGTCAGATCTCGCCAAGAATCTCGCCGAGCCGAGGGAAGCTGTTTCTATTGTGGCAGTATGGAGCACTTCATCCGTTCCTGCCCGGAAAAGCCAGGAAACGCCAGTGTCTAGGACCGCTCGGAGAGGTCGTCCTAGACAAAAGTAAGCCCTCTCCGTCTCTGACTTTACCGGTCTCTATTGCTTGGGGAAAAAAACGTCACTTTGAACTCGCCCACCTGGATTCTGGAGCTGCTGGAAACCTCATCTCCCAGTTTCTGGTAGAGAGATACCGTATTCCCACCAAGTCCCTGGCTGAACCATTATCAGTCGCCTCCGTGGATGGAAGACTTCTCTCGGAGACCATCCTGCTCGTCACTGAACCCATAACCCTGCAGGTGGGAATGCTGCACTCTGAGGAAATCTCATTCCATGTGCTGTCCGGACTGTCTCACTCCCTGTTGCTAGGTCTACCTTGGCTCCAGACGCACGAACCCGTATTGAACTGGCGATCCGGTGAAGTACTCCGATGGGGTCCAAACTGCCATAGGTCCTGCCTGGTTCCGGTCTGCCCAGCTCGCCCTCCGCCTACTCCAGCTAATTTACCAGGTCTCCCGGCTCCTTACTGGCCCTATGCAGACGTATTCGGTAAGAAGGAAGCAGAGACGTTGCCACCCTATAGGCCATATGACTGCCCGATCGACCTGGTACCTGGCACCACTCCTCCCCGTGGACGTATCTACCCGTTGTCTGCAGCCGAGACCCGCTCCATGTCTGAGTACATTGAAGAGAATCTGGCTAGGGGATTTATCCGAAAATCTACCTCCCCGGCTGGAGCCGGATTCTTCTTTGTTAAAAAGAAAGACGGCTCGCTACGTCCCTGCATTGACTACAGAGGACTCAATCTCATCACAGTAAAAAACAAATACCCCCCGCCGCTCATCTCCGAATTGTTTGACAGTCTCAAGGGCACCAGGATCTTCTCCAAGCTGGATCTACGAGGAGCATATAACCTGGTCCGTATCCGTCAAGGAGACGAGTGGAAGACGGCATTCAATACCCGGGACGGTCACTATGAGTACCTTGTGATGCCCTTCGGTCTCTGTAATGCTCCCGCTGTCTTTCAAGAACTAGTCAACGACATCTTCCGTGACCTCCTGTACTCCTGCGTAGTGGTATACCTGGACGATATCTTGGTCTTCTCTCCGGATCTCCCCACACACCGAAGGGATGTTCGTCAGGTCCTGCTTAGGCTTCGGCAGAACCACCTCTATGCCAAATACGAGAAGTGCCTCTTTGACCAGACCTCCCTACCGTTCTTGGGCTATGTCATCTCCCAGACAGGTCTGCAAATGGATCCTGAGAAGCTCTCTTCCGTTCTAAAATGGCCTCGTCCTGAAGGTTTGAAGGCGATACAGCGATTCCTGGGCTTCGCTAATTACTATCGTCTTTTCATCCCACACTTCTCGTCTCGGACTGCTCCCATATCTGCACTTACCCGTAAGGGGGCTTATCCCAGGACATGGTCGCCTGAAGCCGCAGAGGCCTTCCTTTCCTTAAAGAAAGCCTTCGCCTCTGCTCCCGTCCTGCACCGTCTGGACTGTAATAAACAATTCTACCTGGAGGTTGATGCCTCCTCCTCCGGGGCCGGAGCGGTACTCACCCAAAAATCTTCTACCGGGAGAATGGTAACCTGCGGCTTCTTCTCCAAAATCTTCTCCTCGTCTGAGCGCAACTACTCCATAGGAGACCGTGAATTGTTAGCCATCAAATTGGCACTGGGGGAGTGGCGCTATCTGCTTGAAGGGGCTCTCTACACGGTAATTATCTACACGGATCACAAAAACCTGGCATATCTCCAAAATGCCCAGAGACTCAATCCTCGCCAGGCCCGGTGGTCGTTGTTTTTTGCCCGCTTCGACTTCATTCTTCATTTCCGTCCGGCAGACAAGAACGTCAAAGCTGATGCCTTGTCTCGGTCCTTCCTGTCCTCCGATCAAGAGGAGGAGCCTACGCACATCATCGACTCCTCCAAGGTGATGAATGTGGCCCCCTTGGATCTGACTCATCTCCCTCCCGGTAAGACGTTTGTAGCTGTACCAGATCGGGAGAGGGTTCTTCGCTGGGGACATTCTTCTAAGCTAGCTGGCCATGCTGGCCAAAAGAAGACCTTCCAACTCATTACCCGGCATTACTGGTGGCCTACCCTGCGTAAGGACGTGGTAGACTTCGTCTCGACCTGCTCATCCTGTGCCCGAAACAAAGTTCCCAGACATCTACCAGCCGGCCATCTCCTGCCCCTTCCCGTACCTGCTGCTCCTTGGCAGCACATTGCTATGGACTTTATCACCGATCTTCCTATTTCTGCCGGTTGTACAGTCATTTGGGTTGTCGCTGACCACTTTTCTAAGATGGCCCACTTCATTCCCCTGCCTGGTCTCCCATCTGCACCCAAGCTGGCTAAAGACTTTATCCGCCACATCTTCCGTCTCCATGGCCTGCCCCTCCACATCGTGTCGGATCGTGGGGTTCAGTTCACCTTCTGGAGAGCCACATGTAAGCTGCTAGACATCACCCTGGACTTCTCCTCCGCTTACCACCCAGAGTCCAATGGTCAAGTGGAGCGGATCAATCAGATCCTGACCAGTTACCTCCGGCACTTCGTTAATGCACACCATTCGGACTGGGTGGATCTCCTACCATGGGCCGAGTTCTCTTACAATAACCATGAGAGTGAATCCTCTTCCAAATCCCCGTTCTTTATAGTCGGTGGCCAACATCCCCGGATTCCACTCCCTGTCTCCGTTTCTGTGGACAACCCTGCTGCGGAGTGTCTTGTCAGTGAATTTTCTACTATTTGGGAGAGTACCAGGTCCGCTCTTCTTCTGTCCTCTGAGCGGATGAAGAGATATGCTGATAAGAGACGTCTGGATCCGCCTCAATTCCGTCCGGGAGACAAGGTTTGGCTCTCGTCCAAACATGTGCGGCTCAAAGTACCCTCCTTCAAGTTGGGCCCTCGATTCATCGGTCCCTTCGAAGTCCTCAGGCAAATTAACCCTGTGGCCTACAAATTAAAACTCCCGGCCACCCTACGGATTCCCAACTCCTTCCACGTATCTCTCCTCAAACCCGTTGTCTTTAACTCTTTTTCCAATAATCCAGGTACCCCTCCTGCTCCGGTTTCCGCTGATGACGTCTTTGAGGTAGAGAGTATTCTGGCCTCCAAGAGGGTAAGAGGAAAGACTTTTTTTCTGGTAGATTGGAGGGGGTTTGGTCCTGAGGAGAGAACTTGGAAACCCAGGGAGAACATCAACGCCCCGCTTCTCCTTGAAAAATTTCTTTCTGGCCAAAAAAAGAGGGGGTCTAAAGGGGGGGGTACTGTAGCATCGGCGTCTCTGCCCCATACTAGGCAGAGACGCCGTCCCTCTCACCTCCCCGCTCCCGGCGCGGCGTCCTCCAGCGCTTCTCTCCCCGCTGCTTCCGGCACGCGCTCCTTCCCCGGCAGTGTGCTTAGGGCGCGCGCGCGCGCGCTCCCCCTCTCTTAAAGGGACCGTGCGCACCGTCCTAAGGAGTCCCCGGCCAATTGCCGGAGGACCTCCCATATATAAGGCACCTCCTCGAAAATGGAGGTGCCCGAGCAATGTTGTTGCAAAGCCTTCACTCTGCTTCAGCCCTCAGATCCCGTTACCAGTTACCTGCCAGTCACCTGCCAGATTCCTGCTTGTTACCTGCCAGTCACCTGCCTGATTCCTGCCTGTTACCTGCCAGTCATCTGCCAGATTCCTGCTTGATACCTGCCTGATATCCGCTTACCAGCTTGCAAGCCTGCGGTCCGACGGTCTGCTCTCCGACACCTGTCAGTCTGTCTATGGACCAGCCTGCCCGCTCACCTGGGAGCTCTCACCTGTTACCTGCCTGCTAGCCTACCTGGAGGCTCTGCCATCACTTGCCGTGACCACCTGCCTGTCCAGAGACTCTTGCCCGCTCACCTGGGAGCGCTCACCTGCTACCTGCCTGCTAGCCTACCTGGAGGCTCTGCCGTCACTTGCCGTGACCACCTGCCTGTCCAGAGACTCTTGCCCGCTCACCTGGAAGCGTCCACCCGCTACCTGTCTGCTAGTCTACCTGGAGGTTCTGCCGTCACTTGCCGTGACCACCTGCCTGTCCAGAGACTCTCGCCCGCTCACCTGGGAGCGCTCACCAGCCACCAGCCCGCTGCCCTTCCACCCAGAGACTGTCCCTGTGTCACTTGCCGTGACTACCTGCCCTTCTACCCAGAGACTGTCCCTGTCACTTGCCGTGACTACCTGCCCCTCTACCCAGAGACTGTCCCTGTCACTTGCCGTGACTACCTGCCCGTCTTCCCTGGGAGCCACCCGCTTCCTTACAAGGACTGCCCCCTTGTATAGTTGCTCAGAGGTTCCACATCCCAGACCCGTTACAACGTCACTTTTACGTACTCACAATAAAACATCCAAAAACGGATTTTCCTGGGAAATATGTTAAGGAACATCCTTTCCAGGGTAATGGCTTGTATATAAGGCAAAATAAATAACCAAAACCAAAAATACTCCTCCACACCTTGGGCTATGTTGACACGTAGCGTTTTTGATGAGTTTTTGCACTTTTGCATTGCTTTCAACCAAGACAAATGCATTCACTGGGAAATGTAATTTTAACATTTTACAACCTTATCTGGCCATGTGGTGTGTGACGCATCATCAGACACATGCATACAGTGCTAAAAAGATATGGGAGCAGCATGGGGAAGACCCCTGGAAGCATCTCTGACTCCCAGGTCACTGCCTAAAAGTGTGCCCATCATAAGTGATCCTTGGCGCATGCAAAGATGCCTCCCGCTATGCACTTTTCATTGCAGACTTGCAACAATCACCATCCACGTCCTTGTCCCAGTTAAGCGTTCAATTGTCCCTACCCCATTCCTTGGAATGCAAGCGCAAGTATGCAGCCACCCACCCACAGGCTGCAGTACTATACTGACAAATTTTTGACAGCTGCTTGCACTTGAAATTTTGCCTTTTAGGCTTGTGAAGGTGGAAGCTGTCCACAATCTTATGGCAGTGGCGACCAGGTATCCATACTCGATACCCAGCTGCCACTATTTCTCGTGGTATCGTCTCCGCCTTCCACAAGCAGGGGTCACACCACATTACCCGTGCCCACCCCAGTGCACTTACTGGGAAGGACCGCCTAACCACAAACACGTGGTCAAGTGAACGTGGCCAGGGACGGTGCGGAGCCAATCCACAGCTTTTTTTGTTTGTTGTATTTCACCACAGCCATATTCTTTAGCTCAGTGAAAGGACTATCATAGAGAGAAACTGTATCTACTCTGGGTGTCATTTCTCCCAGGAAGTTTTCTAATGCAGCTTGTTGCAGAAGCAATGGCAGCCCATCCAACATGAACTTGCTCTTGTCGGTGGTGCTTTGATACACACACATCTTTCTTTGCGCATTTAATTTCATGACTACAGAGTTGGGCAATGGCCTGATTTGCAATGCGGTTTCAGAAATAACATGCATAAGCACGTCCGATCCACATTAAAAAAGCAGCCATAGAGTATCCGGGAACCTTCCCCCACACTTTTCTTAGCGAGGGATGCTTCTCGGCAGGGTTGGACGGACCCACCAGAAAACCGGAGACTCCTCCGGTGGGCCCTGGCTTCTCCTTTAGGAGAGTTCATAGTGCCGAGGCCTCTATCATGATGATGATAGAGGCCTCCATCTGCTTAGTTTTCTGTTACTTGGAATGCAAGCACAAGTATGCAGCCACCCACCCAACCATTTACCCACAGGCAGCAATACTAAACTGCCAGATTTCTGGGCAGCTGCTTGCACTTGAAATGTGGCCTTTTAGGCTCGTGGAGGCGGAAGCTTTTCACAACCTCATGTCTCATGTCTATACTCCGTCACCAGCCATCACTATTTCTCCCGGTATCATCTTCACCTTCTACAAGCGCAGGTCCCTGAACATTACTGCTGGTACTTTTCTGTGGGAATCTGCTTGCCTCCTACCAGCCTGGAATATTTTCAGTAAACTATGGTACGACGCCATGGTATTAGCACTGCCCCCAGTACCATCCCCAACTTCCTTCTCAGGAATTTTATTTGGTAGACTGAGCGGCTGCCCAAATACATTAGTTTCTCACAAAGGAGCTGAAGATACTGAGTGGCTGTAGGTGCAAGTTTCTCCAGCCTGTTAGATATCAGAGGGTGAACGGCAGCACATTGGATCACTGGTTAGCACTGAAGCCTTGCAGCACTGGGATCCTGGGTTCAAATCCCAGCAAGAACAACATCTGCAAGGATTTTGTATGTTCTCCCCATGTTTACGTGGGTTTCCACCTCAGTAAAAAAGCAGCCATAGAGTGTCCAGGAACCTTCCCACACACTTTTCTTAGCCAGGACTGCTTCTCGGCAGGGTTGGACGGTCCCATCAGAGAATCCTCTGGTGTGCCCTGGCTTCTACATCAGGAGAGTTCATGATAGCGCTAACTTTGCAGCTGCTATGGGGCTCTTGAGCGGGGGAGAAAGGTAAGCCCTCAGAATCAAATCCTCTGGTGGGCACAATGTTTTTCAATCTGAAACAGCTTCTCAGTGCGAGTTGTATTTCACCACAGACATATTATTTCGCTCGGTGAAAGGACTGGCATAGAGGTAAACCGTATTTACTCCGGCTGTCATTTCTCCGTCACCAGGTTCCGGCCATTGTCACACACGACCATGCCTGGCTGTATGTTCAGGGTGATAGCCATAGATCAGGCTGCTGTGTTACAGCTGTCAACAACTCTGCAGCGCTGGGTGGTTTGTCACCTAAGCATTAGGCATGTTATCTTCAGCACAGACTGTAGCCGCTTGGCCAAGGCAGTGCTGCAGTGATGTCAGTTTGTGACTGATGTGGTCATTTCGGAGATGGAGGAGGAGGTGCATGAGCTGAACTATGTGATTACATTGAGGTTAAATTGGTGACGCTGTTTTTTATACTAAAGAAAGATCCTATTGTTTTTATTTTTTTACGTTATTTTTAAAGACAAATGCATTCACCAGTAAATGTCATTTTAACATTTTACAACCTTATCTGGCCATGTGGTGTATGACACATAATCAGACACATCCTGTTTCATTTATGATGGAGGGACTCTGAAAGACACAAAGCCTATTTTTATAGGGCCATCAGGCGTTCTTTACTATTTTTAAAGGGCCAGCAGTCGGCCCTCGCTTTTGTCAGGGAGCCATCAGCCAGCTATGCTTTGTTGTTCCCATTCTTAACAAGTGGGTCTCCTAAACTGTTGTTGCATATGCAGTGACTGCAAGGGCTGCTAAAAATTCAGACACAATCCAATATCCCTTTGAAGAGACATAGATGGTCTCAGTAAAAAAAAAATGTTCCCATTATAAAGGAGCTGGTCTCCTATAGTGGTAATGCCCATGCTGTGACTGCAAGGGCTGACCAAAATTTGGGAAAAACCCCACTAAGAAGTTAAAGACACATAGAACAGGGCCACATTAATGACATGTTTCTATTACAAAAGAGTGGGTATGCTATACAGTTATACGGTATGCAGTGAGTCCAACGGCTGACTAAATTCTTAGTGGGATTTTTCCTAAATTTGATCAGCGTTGGATTCACTGCATACCCTATAAATGTATAGCAGACTTTCTCCTTTCTAATGGGAATTTGTCGTTACTGTGGTCCTGCTCTATGTGTCTTCAAATTTAGGAAAAACCCCACTAAGAATTTAAAGACACATAGAGCAGGGCCACAGTAACGACAAATTCCCATTAGAAAGGAGAGGGTCTCCCATAGTGTTGACTTATGCAGTGATTGCAAGGGCTGCCAAAAATTGGGAGGCACTCCAATGCCCCATGGAAGAGGCGTCCAAGGCCTCATGAAAAAAATGTTCCCATTGGAAAGGAGCAGGTCTCATATACTTGTAATGCCCATGTACTAAGTGTATGGGCTGACAAACATTTACCCCTGGGGGTATACATGAACATACTGTATAAAACATTTTTTTACGGGCATCATAAACACCCTTTAAAAAATTATGTGGGTGTTGTATCACGGACCATGGTCACCCTGGTGATATGGTGGTGGAGGATGAGGAGAAGGATGAGGACAAGAGCAAATAGCCAAAATCAGGAAGCATATACCCATGTGTGGGTGTGAAGAGGTGCATGGGAATACACCTCCCAAGAAAAGACACTGGATTTGAATTTGTTATGCTGCTATCATTCGGTGGTCTTGAGAAGTCTGGCCCAATCCAGCCCTTGTTCATTTTTATAAGAGTCAGCCTGTCAGCATTTTCAGTTGAAAGGCGCATGCGCTTATCACTTATAATTCCACCAGCGGCACTAAAAACCCGCTCTGATAAAACGCTGGCGGCAGGGCAGGCCAGGACCTCCAAGGCATAGAGAGCCAGTTCATTCCACGTATCCAGCTTGGAAACCCAATAATTAAAAGCCACAGAGGAATCATGGAGGATGTTGGTAAGGTCGGGAAGGTACTCCCTCAGCATCTTCCCAAGTTTTGCACTCCTTGTGAGAGTACACCGCGCCTCACTGACTGTGCGATGGGAGGGGCTGAGAAAATAATCCCAGAACTTTGACAGTGTTCCCCTGCCTCTGCTGGATTTCATTTGTGTCTCTCTCGCCTGTACTTCTTGGTTGTCCACTAAGGGCCTTCTGGTACTGCCCCATTTTTGTAGACCTGTCTGCCTCAGGAATAAGAGATATATAAAGTTCTCCTTGTAGCGTGGGTCTAGAAGTGTCACCAACCAGTAATTACTGTCACCCAAAATTTTAAGAACCCGAGGGTCATGGGAAAGGCAGCGTAACATAAACTCAGCCATGCGTGCCAGACTGCTAACAGGCAAGACTTCCTTGTCCTCACCAAGAGGATGACTGACCATGTCTTCCTCTTCCTCTCTCTGAGATGAGGTTGGGCTGTGTGTAATCACCCTGTACGGTTCCTTGCTCCATCTCAACGTGCTCTGCCTGCAACGCATCCTCTTTGATTGTGATCAGAGAGCATTTCAGAAGACAGAGAAGCAGGATGGTGATGCTAATTATGGCGTCATCAGTGCTCACCATCTTGGTGGAGTCCTCAAAGTTTTGGAGTATGGTACATATGTCTGACATTCATGTCCACTCCTGAGGTCTTATGTGTAGAGTCTGAACTGAATACCGACAGCCTTGTTGATGCTAGTACTCAACAACTGCCCTCTTATGCTCACAAATCCTTCCCAACATCTACAGTGTACAATTCCAACCCGTGGGGACATCACATACCAGTCTGTGAGCCGGAAGCTGCAAACGCTGCTGAAACACGGCAATGGCGGCGGAAGCTTTGTGTGAGCTCGCCTCGCCTCAGAGCCACCATCTGGTTCCGGCCATTGTCACACACGATCATGCCTGGCTGTAGGTTCAGCGGTGTGAGCCACAGATCTGCCTGCTGTTTCAGAGCTGTCAACAACTCTTCAGCATTGTGCAGTTTGTCACCCAAGCATATTAGCTTCAGCACAGCCTGTTGCCGCTTGGCTGAGGCAGTGCTGCAGTTCTTCCAGCTTGTGACTGATGTGCTCATTTCGGAGATGAAGGCTGAGGAGGATGAGGTGCAGGAGCTGTAGACTGTGGGGGCAACCCTGATTGACCTAGGGCCCACAATCCTTGGCATCGGGAGGACGTGTTCCATCAAGATGTCCGACTGGGTCCCAGCTTCCACTATGTTAACCCAGTGTGCCATCAGCGAGATGTACCGTCCCTGCCCACAAGCACTTTTCACGTGTCCGTGGTTAGGTGGACTTTCCTGGTAACTGCGTTGTTGAGGGCACAGCTAATGTTTTGGGACACTCGCTTGTGTAATGCGGGGACGGCACACTGGGAGAAATAGTAGTCATTGAGGATTAAGATACAAAAAAAATTATTCCTGGCCCCTTCGTAGTCATTCTGGAGCAACAGAGAATTTTATAATGTTTTCTCTCGCCAAAAGAGTAAAATATTTTGTATCTGTGCGGATGCCTCTGAAGTTTTACTTCTAAAAGCTCTGTATTCCTGGAGGCTAGATTCAACTCTGGACAAAAGTTGACTCTTCATATTGGTGCACCACACGTTGAGGACATTTTTTTGAACTTTCCAATGCACCAGTGTTTTTGGGACCTCTGTGGCTATGGCTACATGCTCCCGTCATTGACTCGTCATCTGATTAGATTACCAAGTAGGAATTATTATGCTTTCATTACTGCCTCAAAGTTCTACCTCAACCAACCACCTTCTCTAAAACTATGTTCTTCATCCATTGCCTACAATTTGCCTGCCTCCTAGCAGGACTTCACAGATGTCTTCTCAAAGCAGAGGATTAAGACACTACATCCTCATTGGCTTTATGACTGCGCAATTTCCCTTCTTCTAAGTATGGAACCACCCAGAGGGGAGAGTTTATCCTCTATCTCTCGCAGAGACTGAGATGATGTTCTCTTACATTAAAGAGAAGCTGGAATAATCAACATCCCTGTTTGAAAATCATCATCCCCATCCAGTGAAGACTTCTTTGTAAAAAATAGACAGGTCTTGGAGATCATGCATAGAGTAACGTGATATGAATGAAATAATGCTGAAAAAATGTTATCCATTGTTTCCAATCTCTTTTTGACTGGAATTTATTATTTTTACTCACTTAAATAGCACTATATATTCCATAGCACTTTACAGACATCAGCACCCTTTATTCCATAGTGCTTTATAGACATCAGCACTGCTGTCCCCATTGGAGCACACAATCTAAATCCGTATTTCTATGTCTTTTGGGTGTGGGAGGAAACACATTTAAAATGGGGAGAACATACAATGCTGATTTGTCCTTGGTGTGATTTGAACCCAGGACCCCAGCACTGCAAAGCAACAGTGCTAAACATGGAGCCACCTTAAGAGTGATACCATTTTGTCAAAATTAGACCTGTGTGGATCTTATAATCTAATCCTCATTTAAGAGGGCAACAAATGAAAGACAACATTCAATTCATGTGATGATCACTATGAATGTCTAGTTATGCCTTTCAGTTTATGCAATGCACATTCTTGCACTCACTGCAGAAACTTATACTTGTCTTTATTTCTGCTTCGTTCTGAAGAGACTATGACAAAACCATTTGTATGCCAAGTTGGAGAAATGTGTTTTTAAGCATCATGGATTGACATTTCTTGGATATATAATTTCCTTGGAGGGCTATGCATGGATTCTTAAAAAGTTTCCACTATTTTGGATTGGCCGCAACCCTTTGGTCTCCAATTCCTCCAAAGATTCCCCAGTTTTGCAAATATTATTGCCAGTTCATTAAAAACTACTTTAAGGTGGTTTCCCATTAACAGTCCTAACCCGGAAGGGCACAAATTCCCCAAACTGGTCAGATTCTGCTATTCAAGCCTTCCAAGCAGAGATGAGCGAATCTTTTGAAATTCAAATATGCCAACTTTTGCTCAAAAGTTTAGTATTTAAGATTTGTGCAAATTTATTCACCGCAAATTGCACTGCTTGTAATTGCTCAGAAAATATACCTGTTGGAGAGAGGAACATGCTGACCATAAGAGCTTACAAACTACAAAAGAGAGAGACTTACCCAGTCATCTGTACGGCAGAGCTGTTTTCCATCTCCAAACTGTGGTCACTGGGAACCGCTGATCTCAAAAGGCCCAGACACAGACCACCAGTGCGAAAACAGAAACAGATTACCAGCTCACCATCTTTGTCACTTCAATCTGGTCCAGGATCCGTGATCAGTGCAACTGCAGGCGCTCAGGTAAGAACTGACGGAAAAGACATTGATCCAGCTCCCAGGATGCCAAGTTTGATAAAAATCAGATGATTGCTTTATTCAATTCATATTAAAATCCAGGAAAATCCTGAACCAGGCAATAGAAAAATGGAACTATAGTCCAACCATTGGGGGAAAAAGGGGATATACAATAAATAAGGTAATCTTGGTGGCTTTTTATGTGTCTTTGGAGTAATGGCTTCTTTCTGGCAGAGTGGCCTATCAACCCATGTTGATATAGTACTTATTTCACTGTGAATACTGACACAATCTTACCAGCCTCTGCCATAATCTTCAAGGTCTTTTGCTTTTGTCCTTGGGTTGATATACACATGTCGGACCAAAGCACGTTCATCTTTGGGACACAGAACCCGTCTCCTTCCTGAACTTTATGATGGCTGGACATTTCCATCTTGTTTGTACTTTTGTATAATTGTTTGTACAGATGAACGAGGCACCTTCAGGTATCTTGAAATTGGACCCAAGGATGAGCCAGACTTATGAAAGCCCTCAATTTTCTACCTGATATCTTGGCTGATTTCTTTAGACTTTCCCATGGTGCTACACAAAGAAGCAGTGTGTTTCAGGTGTGAGTTAAAATACATCCACAGGCGTGTTTCTAATTAACTCAGATGTTGCCAAAAAACCTATCAGAAGCTTTCAAACACATGACCTCATCATATGGGCAGTGCAGAATTGTTTAAAGGCACAGTAATCTTAGTGTATGTTAACTTTTGACTTTGCAGTAAGTAATATAAATGCCTTAAAACCTTCTCTCATTATTCTGGCATTTGGCAAATATTAAAAATTATGGTAATATGAACTGACCTAAAACAGGAAAGGTTTCTTCTGATTTCATGTCAGATATTAAGAAAAACATACATATGTGTCTTTTTATATACAGTGCCTACAAGTAGTATTCAACCCCCTGCAGATTTAGCTGGTTGACACATGCGGAATTAACTTGGCATTGTGACATTTGTACTGTAGATCAGCCTGGAAGTGGGAAATGCACTGCAGCAAATTTTTTTTTTTTTTTTTTTTTAAACGTAAAAAGTTAATTCAGAGTGTCATTTATTATTCAACCCCTCAAACCACAAGAATTCTGTTTGGTCCCCCTAAAGTATTAAGAAGTAGTTCAGGCACCAAGAATAATGAGCTTCACATGTGTGGATTAAAGATCTCTTTTGCCAGCCTTTTCTGACTATTTAAGACCCTCCCCAAACTTGTGAACAGCACTCAGACATGGTCAACATGGGAAAGACAAAGGAGCATTCCAAGGCCATCAGAGACAAGATCGTGGAGGGTCAGAAGGCTGGCAAGGGGTACAAAACCCTTTCCAAGGAGTTGGGCCTACCTGTCTCCACTGTTGGGAGCATCATCCGTAAGTGGAAGGCTTATGGAACTACTGTTAGTCTTCCACGGCCAGGACAGCCTTTGAAAGTGTCCTCCCGTGCCAAGGCCAGGCTTGTCTGAAGAGTCAAGGCTAACCCAAGGACAACAAGGAAGGAGGTCCGGGAAGATCTCATGGCAGTGGGGACATTGGTTTCAGTCAATACCATAAGTAACGTACTCCACCGCAATGGTCTCCGTTCCAGACGAGCCCGTAAGGTACCTTTACTTTCAAAGCGTCATGTCAAGGCTCGTCTACAGTTTGCTCATGATCACTTGGAGGACTCTGAGACAGACTGGTTCAAGGTTCTATGGTCTGATGAGACCAAGATCGAGATCTTTGGTGCCAACCACACACGTGACGTTTGGAGACTGGATGGCACTGCATACGACCCCAAGAATACCATCCCTACAGTCAAGCATGGTGGTGGCAGCATCATGCTGTGGGGCTGTGTCTCTGCCAAGGGGCCTGGCCATCTGGTCCGCATCCATGGGAAGATGGATAGCACGGCCTGCCTGGAGATTTTGGCCAAGAACCTCCGCTCCTCCATCAAGGATCTTAAGATGGGTCGTAATTTCATCTTCCAACAAGACAACGACCCAAAGCACACAGCCAAGAAAACCAAGGCCTGGTTCAATAGGGAAAAAGTCAAGGTGTTGGAGTGGCCTAGTCAGTCTCCTGACCTTAACCCAATTGAAAACTTGTGGAAGGAGCTCAAGAATAAAGTCCACATGAGACACCCAAAGAACCTAGATAACTTGGAGAAGATCTGCATGGAGGAGTGGGCCAAGATAACTCCACAGACCTGTGCCGGCCTGATCAGGTCTTATAAAAGACGATTATTAGCTGTAATTGCAAACAAGGGTTATTCCACAAAATATTAAACATAGGGGTTGTATAATAATTGACCCACACTTTTATGTTTAAAATTTAATAAAATTCAACTGAACAACATAACTTTTTGGTTTGTAAGATTTATGCTTCTGTTCATAAAACCTACTCTCGTTTGCAGTTTGAAGGCTCTAACTTATTTACATCTTATCAAACCAGCTAAATCTGCAGGGGGTTGAATACTACTTGTAGGCACTGTAGTGTATGTAAACTTCTGGTTTCAACTGTATCTATGATGATGTTGAGCTCAAGTCAGGAGATGCATGGCCTGTCCATTCATTAGTCAGTATCCGAACAATGAAAACAGCCTAAATG
Organism: Phyllobates terribilis; assembly: GCF_046119375.1. NCBI lineage: Eukaryota > Metazoa > Chordata > Amphibia > Anura > Dendrobatidae > Phyllobates > Phyllobates terribilis. The sequence continues at coordinate 302,422,666 of NW_027362771.1, forward strand.
TAAAGAAACTTTTAATGAATCATTAACATACAAAATCAGCCTGAACTTCATAGTGCGCTGGTGTTTTACCATGCTAATCAAATGCCATTTGTTTTGAGTGGTTTAACCCCTTCGCGACCTTGGGATTTTCCGTTTTTGCATTTTCGTTTTTTGCTCCCCTTTTTCCCAGAGCCATAGCGTTTTTATTTTTTGGGCAATATGGCCATGTGAGGGCTTATTTTTTGCAGGACAAGTTGTACTTTTAAACGTCATTACTAGTTTTACCATATCATGTACTGGAAAACAGGAAAAAAATTCCAAGTGCGGTGAAATTGCAAAAAAAATGCAATTCCACAGTTTTTTGGTTTTGTTTTTTTTCTTTCCACGTTCACTGTATGCTAAACGTGACCTGCCATTATTATTCTCCAGGTCATTATGAGTTCGTAGACATCAAACATGTATAGGTTATTTTTTACTTAAGTGGTGAAGAAAAATCCAAAGTTTGCTAAAAAAAAAAAAATGGTGCCATTTTCCGAGTGTAAGGGCTTATTTTCTGTGTGTTGGGCTGACGTTTTTATTGATACCATTTTGTGGTAGATACAATGTTTTGATCGCCCGTTATTGCATTTTATTGCAATGTTACGGTGACAAAAAAACGTAATTCCGGCCTTTGGAATTTTTTTCTCGTTACGCCGTTTACCGATCGGATTAATTAATTTTTTATTTTGATAGATCGGGCAATTCTGAACGTGGTGGTACCAAATATGTGTATGTGGGGTTTATTTTTTATTTTATTTTGAATGGGGCAAAAGGGGGTGATTTAAACTTCTATATTTTTTAATAATTTTAAAAATATTTTTTTTTTTTACTTTTTGCTTGCTTCTATAGTCTCCATAGGAGACTAGAAGCAGCAATTGTCTGATCTCCTCTGCTACGTAGAGGTGAGGAGCAGATCATCTCTATGTAGCAGAAATGCTCCTGTACTATGAGCACTGACCACTAGGTGGCGCTCATAGCGATCTTTACATGACAACCACTAGGGTCTGCTGCAGACCCAGGGTTGTCATGCCCACCCATCGGTGACCCGCGAACACGTGACGGGGTCACCGATTGGCACGGCGATGTTAAATGCTGCTGTCAGAGGTTGACAGCGGCATTTAACATGTTAACAGCCGTGGGTGGATCGCGATTCCACCTGCGGTTGTTGCGGGCACATGTCAGCTGTAATAATCAGCTGACATGTGCCCAGTTCAGTGCGGGCTCACCGCCGGAGCCCTCACTGAACCGGGAGTGATGGCCAGAAAGGGTTAAGTTGGCCACTACTTTTTATGATTGCCCCAAACGATGGACCCTGTGCCCCTAAGTGTTTTTCTAATTACCTCTTGCTGTCCTTCTTGCCTGTGAGCGGCGCTATTGCTGGCCACTCACAGGCATCACATAACCCCCGGCTGTAGCTGGCTCTGACATCAGCAGATGTCACGTCAAGTTCTGTCTGCTGCCAGTGGTGGCTGACTTCTGCGTTCCACAGTGGATGCTGGGCTGTGGGCAGGGTTACCCCACTCATCACACCCACCATCCACCCCGCGCTCACCCTCTCCCCATTCATTAGGAAAGCACGCGGTAGATGCTGGGTGTGACGCGCAGGGTAACCCCGCCCACAGCTCATCAGCCACCGCGGGGACCGTGTCACTGATGTCACGCCTCACGTGATGTGACATCAGTGGCGGGTATGCCTGTGAGTACCCAGCGGCAGCACCGCTCACAGGCAAGAAGGACAGCAGGAAGTAATTAGGGGCACAGGGTCAATCAGAAAAAGTAGTGGCCAACTCCTTTAAGATACTAAAAACAAAATTACGCTGTCTTTAAGGGTATCAGTTTATATACTGGTTTTGTTTCTTTTTATGTTTTAACTTTGCAAATCTATAATGAACATTGGAAATCACTAGTGTGTAGAAATGGGCACCATTAAGGCAGCACAACAATGGGTTCTTATTTGTAGCATGCATCTATTTTCAGCAATGGGATCATTTACCACAATGTTTCATTCAGCCATGCCTCAGTAAGTACAATTACCCTTTTTTTCTTTAAAAAGCATCCTTTTTCCCCTTGACCCTCTGAGAATAGTTCTTCCCAAGAAAAACACTTTCACAATCCTAAGTAATAGACATAGAGCAACATAACTTGCATGATAAAAGTCCATTAGGCAACATAATTAACTTTGTAGAATATGGAGTTTATAAATCACAATAGGATGCATATGAATAATGTATTGTTTTATTTCCAGCTATTGTAAATTTAAACTGTGAACTGAGCCAGGCTAAGCTCTAAGGTCTGTTGTATAAATCTCTGGCACAGCATTATAAGCAAGAAATTAATGGCACGTGGCTAGAACTAATGGTGTGAGACTCTGAACATTCCTTCAGAACCTTACAGTAATGCACTTGAAATAAAATTGTGAGCCACTGAGAAGATGAGAAAACTTGATTCATATTGACACTTAAAATGGAATAAACAGTGTCCATTACATTTAAATAGCAAAGAAACAAATATTGTTTGTGTAGTAAATATACTGAATTAAAAATATATATACTGTGTGCACAATTATTATGCAAGTGAGTATTTTGACCAAATTATTTTTATGTACATTTTATAGCTCCAAGCTGTATAAACTTAAATGCTTATTGGATGAAGCAGATCAGGTGCTGTGTACTTTTGTAATGAGGTGGTGAAGCCTAAGGTTACCATAACCCTTTATCAAGATGTGGAGAATTATTAGGCAGCTTATTTTCCGCAAACAAAAAAAAGAGATTTATCTGACTCTGAACAGTCAACAATTCTTAAAAGTCTTAAAGAGGGGTGCAACACTCTTGAAATTACTAAAATATTCCGGCATGATCACGGAACCGTCAACAGTTTTTTGCACATAGTCAACAGGGTCACAAAAATGTGTTGTGGAAAAAAAGACACATTTTAACTGCTAAAGGTTTGAGAATAATTAAACATGAAGCTGTTACGCACTTCATAGAGGGACTCAAAAAGACTGGCACCAAACCAGCAAAGGTGCAGCCACAGATGCACTTGGCACAAGCTTCCCAGCTAGGCAAGCCCTTGAGGGCTGGGAATACTCTTCACCTAGCTCCCATTAAATGGAAGGGGGACTTTGACAGAGCCCTTCCCAGGCTCACAGTCACCAGACAGCTGGCATCTGGTGACGTGGCTGGTGCCCAGTCTAGGACCAGGTGAGTACCTCTGCAGTAACCCCAGAAAGCGTAACCAAAAGAGAAAATGAGAAAACCCTGCTGTAATAGCAAAACCTAAGGCTAACATCACAAACCACCAAGCACATGGGAAACTGCAATAAACAGCAAAGGACAGAGCAGGGAGCAGAATTATATAGTCCTAAAGATCAGGTGTTGACTACCTCCCAATCATCCCCAGACAGCCACTCTCAGGCTGGACAAAATCCCACCATTGCTTATTGCCAAACAGAACAGTGTCCTGGGTTGCTTGGCAACCAGAGAAGACAGCGTCCCATCTTCCCTGAGCAGAGAAATCAGTGAGGGACACAGCATCCCGTGTCCTCACACATCCCACAACACCAGAACTAGATGTCCCACAAGATTGGGACAATTTCCCTGTACACGTCATAACTCCAGATCCATTACTAGGTGGGAGCACAGAACCATAATTGGCAACAGAAGCGACCAGGAACAGCTTTTCACCATACTTTTTGTATGGGCCATATATGTACTTGTGTAAGATGCCCAGGGTGGTAGCTGTGGGTAAGCTGCTGCTTCCCCACAACCTGGCACCCGACAAACAAACAGAGTCCCAATTCATTAGTATTGTGCTGTGTACATGGCATTGTACTCACTTGCATGCTGGAGGCCTCCACTGCATCCACATCCTTAAGTGCAGGATCCGCCGCACACACATCAGGGGACTCCTGGTTCGTTATAACAAGTTCAACTTTACTGGACTGCTCAAGTTCATCAGTCCTTAATATGCAGTATCGGACACAGCACCCTCCAGTTCCAGTTTCATCAACACAGTACATTTCAAGCTCTTGCATAAGTTCAGCTCAGACTATCTCTCTGATTGATCCTCCTGTCAACCCCAGGGATTTCCCATTTGACACCACAGCACTCCTGAGATCCATTACATTTCCCTCACGCGTTTCCCCATCCGTCTTCCTCTGCATAGAAGGGAGAAAGGCACACCTCCCAGTGCCTAGTTCGGGCCATAGGCCACAGATGTTACAGAGATGTCCACAGGAAATCTGGTGCGACCTCATGCTGCCAGAACATTATGTACTTCACGTGCCTCAAGCCCACTGTAACTTGGACTTGAACTTTACACGAACCTCACACTTTCTCTACCTAAATCAGGAAGTGTTTTCCCTTTTACTTGACCTTACCTCCTTCCATGTTGGGCTGGTCCCAAACATTTAACTGTATCCTGTACTATTCATATTACTGAACACTAATAAGGCCCACCACTGCCTTATCTATCTCAATGTTCTATCTATCACTAACTAAGCATTAAACTATGTTCTATACTTTCCCTACTCCTGAGATAAGTGTACCAGGTTATCTTAGGCATTACAAATACAGTACCCACAAAGCAGTATCAGTATCTATAACACTCTGTGCATTTTACACTACATTTTACACATTACACATCATACAATTATCTAAGGGGTAATATTTTTCATTGTGGAGAGCGACATGTTAAGCATGTCACGGTGAGGAGACTTTTAAAGCCGCAATGCTCCTCTGGGAAATATGCAAATTGTCTCCTCAGAGAGGAAGAGGACCAGAACTCTAGTGCCACCTACAGGAAGTAGCAATCCTAAAAGTCAATAGTGACCCTTTAATGAGCCTTATCATATCACTTGGGATATGAGCCAGAACTAAAACTCATTTTGCAGACACTGTGTTTTGGGGTACTGCCCCTCGTCAGTGCAAAGTGTTAGTTCTGGTTTGGCTGGGTGAGAGGCATCAGACTGGGTAACATTTCTCCTTGCGGAGAGCGACATGTTAAGCATGTCACGGTGAGGAGACTTTTAAAGCTGCAATGCTCCTCTGGGAAAAATGCAAATTGACTCTTCAGAGAGGAAGAGAACTAGAACTCTAGTGCCACCTACAGGAAGTAGCAATCCAAAAAGTCAATAGTGAGGTGTAGTAGGGGTACTGGGCAGTGTGGTACTGAAAATATGGCACAAGGTTGGTATTTACTGTATAGGAATGGCTAATTAATTGCCATAGTCACAGTTATATATGACTTTAGAACTTGGCAAACTTGATGTGTAATCAGTTGTATACTCTGTAGTTACATATAATACTGACTATTGGTAGTTATGTATTTTGTCTTATATATAATTGTGCTGTTATACTACCATCTTAGTACCGCACTGCCCTTTTAGATTTTAAAAAGGTTTTTAAGGGGCATATTTTTAATACATTTGTCTGTTTGCTGTGATTAATAAAGATTTCTATTTTTGTAACAGATTAACTATGTCAGGTTATGATTATTTATTATGGGGGTACATTAATGGCTTCTAACTAGTGTTGAGCGAACATGCTCGACACTGCTCGGTTCTCGCCCGAGCATCATGCTACTCGGGATGTTCGGCGAGCACCGAGCATTTCCGGGTTACTCGGGCGGGAGCTCGGGTATCCGCCCTGCATGTCTGGCGCTCTTTACAGAGCCAATGAACATGCAGTAATTGCCAGCCAGTCACTGTAATGCTGCAGCCATGTTGGTTGTGGGCATTACAGTGATTGGCTGGCCGCACAGCGTCACCTCGAGTATGTAAAACTGGGCGCCGCCATCTTGGACACAGTCGCTCCGGATTAGACAGTGTAGGGACAGCGCTGCTGATTTAGGGAGAGATATAAACTGCGAAATAGTTAGTGTAGGGTCTGTAAAGGCTGCCAGAACAAACAAACAGTCCTTTGCAGGACTAATATCCATCCCAGATACCAGGCAGGCAGGCTGTATAGGAGACACAGTGGTTATACCAGCAAACGCTGCATTTCAGTCCTGTGTGCTCCTGTTGCTGAAATTGTTGGACTTAGCACCAGGTGTCGGGGGCCAGGAAAAATCCTTTTTTTTCATCTAAATCCTCCTTTTTTTTTTCCTCCTTCACACTGTACAAATACCCGTCTTATTAACCTTTTGGTGTGACCCCCTTCCCCCCCCAAAAAAAGCGTGTCCCTGATTTTTTACACACAAATATAACTGTTGAAAATAGTCTGGTGTAGGCTAGAGAAACAGAAGTGTTGTTTTGCACTTCCACGGTTCAAACCTCTGTATTATCCATTTTGGGCCATTTGTATCTAAAAAAAAAAACAGTTTGAGTGTGTCGCTCACTGTTCAGCCGCAAATCTATATATTTAAAAAAGTCTGGTATACCCCAGTAAACAATAACTGTGGTTTTGCCATCCCACGGTAAAAAATCTCTATTATTCAGGTTTAGGTATATTTTCCGTAAAGAAAAACAGTAGTGTCTCCTGACTGTTGTGACACAAAAATATATCTCTTGAAAATAGTCTTGTGTAGGCCCGACATCCCAGTGTGGTTTCGCAGTTCCATGGGTCAAATCACTGTACTATCCAGTTTTGGGCCTTTGGTATCTAAAAAAAAAGCAGTTTGAGTGTGTCGCTCACTGTTCAGCCGCAAATATCTCTATTTAAAAAAGTGTGGTATACCCCAGTAAACAATAACTGTGGTTTTGCCATCCCACGGTAAAAATCTCTATTATTCAGCTTTTGGTAGTTTTTTCCGTAAAGAAAAACAGTAGTGTCTTCTGACTGTTGTGACACAAAAATATATCTGTTGAAAAAAGTCTTGTGTAGGCCCGACATCCCAGTGTGGTTTCGCAGTTCCACGGGTCAAATCGCTGTACTATCCAGTTTTGGGCCTTTGGTATCTAAAAAAAAAGCAGTTTGAGTGTGTCGCTCATTGTTCAGCCGCAAATATCTCTATTTAAAAAAGTGTGGTATACCCCAGTAAACAATAACTGTGATTTTCCTCTTCCACTTTTCTAATCTACTCTTTATTACCCTTTTTCCATTGATAGTGCAAGTGTAAGCTATTTTACTTCATTTACAATGGGCAAGGCGCGTGGCAAGGGATGTGGAAGTGGACGTTCTGGTGATGGTTCGTGCAGAGGACGGGGCCGTGGCCAAGGTGAAAATGTGCCACAACCAACAGCCACATCTTCTTGCTCCCACTTCTTGACCGAATTACTAGGGAAGCACAGAACAACACCAGTATTGAGAACTGATCAGTGTGAACAGGTTATTAATTGGATAGCAGATAATACTTCCAGTTACCTGGGCACCACCACCTCCGGTCTGTCTTCCACATGGTCAACTCTTAGTAGCCGTGAGTCTCGACCGCATACTCCTCCTCACCCTGATGCTCCTTCCTCCCACCATGCCGAGTGTCGTCAAACAGCAATTGATCCCACACTTGGACACTCTGAAGAGCTGTTGACTGGTCCATTTCCATATTTGGGCCCCTCGCCTGATACGCATGAAGTGGTGGAAGAGGAGATCCCATGTTGCGATGCCCAAATATTTGAACAGCCACGGCCACAGGAAGTTGACGTTGGCAATCTGTCACAAGAGGTGGACGATGACGAGACACAATTGCCAGGAAGTGAGGAGGAGGATTGTGGTGCGCAAGTGGAAGAGGAGGAGGTGGTGGATGATCTAGTAACTGACCCAACGTGGAAGGAGGACATGCAGAGTGAGGCCAGCAGTAGTGTTGAGCCACCCCCGTAGTGTTCGAGTTCGGTTCGGTTCGTCGAACACCCGTGTGTTCGCCGAACTGTTCGTCGAACTGTTCGTCGAACACCTTCGAACACCATTAAAACCAATGGCAGGCAAACAAAAACACATAGAAACACATAGAAAACACCTTCAAACGTGTCCAAAAGCTGACAAACTGCTCAGAAGACACAACTAACACATGGAAAAGTGACAAGTACATATAGTCATGCGTAAAGAAAAGAGGTGGAGGAGTAAAAGGAGGGGGAGACACAGATATAGGCATGTCATGCCCTTCTAAAATCCAAAAAGTGAGAAGCCGACACGTTCAGTCCGCTCCTGCCCGTGCCACCTCCGCGTCGCCGGGTTTGTGCCAGAGCCGCGGTGAACCCTGACGGCCAGCCCCCCTCTCCCAATACTGGTGCCTGTCCGCTGGTGGGTCGAGCGCGCCCCCCTGTGGTGGAGGCAGCTCTAAGCTTTTTAATTTAAATTGTCTCTCTAATTTGAATGAATACACTTTAAATCCATTTACAAGGATCTATTGGAGGGCAAGTCTCATGCCAGCAGCCGCGTAATTCCAGCTCCAGTAGTGTCCACTAAAGCTGCTGCAGTTAAAAAGCTTTTATAAGGATCGAGCTCGGCTGTCCACCGCAAGGCATCCTACTGCCAGTCCCAGCCCCTATGCCTTGGGGTGCCTACTGATGCTCTTCACTGAGTATCCCGTGGTCCCGAAGCATTTCCTTTGAAAAAATTAAGTGTCCAAACTACAGGTGGTGTAGCTTGCTTAACAGCCGGGATAATCCGCTGACTAGCAGACACTGCTACTAGGCACAAAGTATTTCCTGGGCTAGATGCAGTTAAAAATTTGTAATTAGATACTCTCGTTGGATGCTGAGAAAGCATTCCATAGAGTCTCCTGGCACGCCATATATGATTCTCTTAAAAAGCTTGGGGTAGGGGTCTAGGGGACCCTTTTATAGCCAAAATCACGGCCCTGTATCGCAATACATCACCTAGGCTGAAGATAAATGGAACTGTAGCACCCTGAGGGCTCGGTTGCTACAGAGGTATTGCACCTCACCCAGAGGTGTGATATCTCACTCTCAGGTAAGGATGTAGTGTGGATCAGGACCCGACACCTGCATGCATTACACCACATTGCCGTGGGGCAGGGCGACCAATATGCCCCTGAGATGGGCACGACAGTCCCTGTCCCTGGCTGGAGTGTGGGGAGGGAACACTGAGGAAGGGGAACCCTGTAGTGCAGGAGCAGGGAGGAAGCAGTTCCTGGGTGCATTGAGAAGGGAGTATAAAAGGTGGGCACCATCTTAGTTCAGTGCAGAGAAGTCTGAGCAGAAGTGGCAGGGAGCAGGGGCTCTGCATGAGCTCTGCTCCGGAGGCGAGCCTAGTAACAGAGGCCCAGGCCTGGAAGAGGGAGAAGGAAGGAAGAGGAGCGGAGAAGGCTCCAGGAACGAGGAACGAAGGGATCCCAGGGGTGCGGACGGGCGAGTCGCCACCGCACGCCCGAATCCACCTGCGTGGAGGGGTCAGGCCAAAGGGGGAGACCGGTCCCCGAAACTAGTGGAGGCAGGAAACGACCCTCAGCTAGAAACAGGAGGCTGTGACATTTTATGTGGCGCAGCCCCTCGCTACACCCACTAGGAAGGCACCACATAGGGTCAGGGAAACTGGCGCCAAGTTTACCAAGAGGAGGCCCGAGGCAGCCAGACAGAAGGGTTGGTAAGAAAGGCCAGACAAAGGACACACAAAGGGGGTCCTGTGAAGCGCTCCAAAGTTATCTGGGAGTTGCCTGAGCTCCTCACCTGGTGAGCACAGTACGACGTGGGCAGCCGTTACCTGCAGACGTGGTCTGGATAATAAGAACTGTGAGTAAAGGCCCTGGACGGCATCACTGACTCCGTGTCGTTACTGCTGCTGCCCTGCACCATCACCCCCATCCTCCGCATACACTGCCCTGAGGCTATACTCCTCCCGTGGGGAGTTATGCTACGCTCTGCTACACCCACAACACCAGCCTCAGCGGTCTGCCTGGAGCGGCGGTTCACTCTGACCGCAATCCACGGGTGGCGTAGTCGGACATTTAAACATCAAAACCACATAAATAGTTCCGCCACTGGTTTGACCGCCCTGAGCCACGGAACCGGGTCGCCGCCACGGAGACTACAACCACCAGCATCCACCAAAAAGGGTCCGGCTCCGGGTGTCCCAAGGCCCAGGGGGCGCGTCAGAACATTTTCATCACCTTTCACAATCACCAATGGGACAAGGCAGGGATGTTCTCTGTCCCCTCTCTTATACATCCTAGTGACGGAGCACCTGCTCTCATCAATTCGCCATAACCCCAATATTAGGTGGATTGAGGTGGGAGGCACCGAGTACAAGTGCTCTCTATTTGCTGATGATGTCCTAGTATATATCACTCAATCACATATATCCATCCATGCTGTTATGGCTGAAATAGATCACTTTGTTACATGGTCAAATTTTAAAATCAATGCAGCGAAGTCTGAGGCCCTCGATGTCTCCCTCCCCAAATCCATATAGGATTCCATCCAGTCCAACTTTCCCTTTGCCTGGCCCTCACAGGGTATCAAATACTTAGGAATTCCTATTCATAGAGACCTCTCCCATCTATGTTATCTTAATTGTGGGCCCTTTATTGAACAACTCCATACAGACCACGGTTGGCAAGTTAGAACTGTAAGATTCACTACGTGAACCACTGGTGTTTTGTGGAAAAGCACATGTACACTGTGTTCCAAATTATTATGCAAAAAGTGTTTAGGAGTGATAAGGGAAGAATTTATTTGTTTGTCAGTTAAACTCATTGATGGTGATGTGTGTCAGGGCTCTTTATATCACTGTAAGCAATTGCAGACACCTGTGCTAATTAGTTTGGCAGGTGTGTCCAATGAAAGGCAAGACTACTTAAGAAGGCTGTCTCACATTATTAAGCAGCCTACATTTTCTGCCAAAATGGGAAAGAAAAAGGATGTGTCGGCTGCTGAGAAGCAACAAATTGTGGAGTGTTTAGGTCAAGGCATGACTACAATCAACATTGTGCGATGATCAGGATGAAGTGTCTTGGCAATCAAGAAGTATGTAGCTGATTCACAGTACACACGTGTGCGTGCTGATAAGGGCAAATTAAGGACTCTTTCCTACAGGCAATTACGTCAGGTTGAAAGAGCAGCGGCAAAAAAGCCTTGTCATAGCAGCAGACAAGTTTTTGAAGCTGCTGGTGCCTCCAACATCCCCGAACAACAAGATGCAGGGTCCTTCAGAGGTTTGCAGCTGTGCATACGCCATCCTGTCGACCTCCTCTATCCACTTCACACAATCAGAAACGGCTCCAGTGGGCCAAACATTACATGAAGACTGATTTCAAAACTGTTTTGTTCACGGATGAGTGCCGTGCAGCGCTCGATGGTCCAGATGGATGGAGTGGAGGATGGCTGGTTGATGGACACCCCACGCAAACACGGCTACAGCGCCAACAAGGAGGAGGTGGAGTAATGTTTTGGGCTGGAATCATGGGGAGAGAGATTTTCGGCCCCTTTAGGATCCCTGAAGGCGCTAAAGATGAACTCCATAATGTATGTGGATTTTCTCAAACAGCACTTCCTGCCATGGTTCAAGAAGAAGAACCGTGTATTTCACAGCAAGATCATTTTTTTGCATGATAATGCACCATCTCATGCTGCACATAAAACATCTGCATCTCTGGCTGACATGGGCATAAAAGGGGACAAACTTATGGTGTGACCCCCATGCTCCCCTGACCTCTACCCCATTCAGAACCTTTGGAGCATCATTAAAAGGAGTGTCTATGATGGCGGGAGGCAGTTCACATCTAAGCAACAGCTCTGGGAGGGTATTCTGTCCTCATGCAAAACAATTGAAGCAGAAACCATCCAAAACCTGACAAATTCAATGGACGAGAGAGTTCAGAAGCTCCTTTCGAACAAGGGGTCCTATGTGAAAATGTAACATCACCTAGAATAAAGTTTTGAGTTGAAAACTGTTTGATTTCAGTTTCTAACAACCTGCTAATGCTTATAATTTCAAAAATGACCATTTTTTTGGTCTTTATTAAAATGAAAAGGTTGATCGAAAAGTTTGGGGGATCTAAGAGTGTGGCAACCCAGTAGTCATGGTTACTTCGAATTCTGACAATATGAGGGTCATGCTGCAGGTAGTGCAGCAAGAAGGCACTTATGTGTCTTGCGCATCTCGGAGCCCCAAAATTATTTTCCGGGCTAGATGCAGCTAAAAATTATTATTAATTTTAAATCTGGTGAAGCTTTAGTATAGATGGCCTAATACTATCAGTGCTGCACACTGCTACAAAGCCCAAATTATTTTCCAGTCAAGATACAGATAAACATGATTAGTAATTTTAAATCTGGTGGAGCTTATTATAGATGGCCTAATAGAATCAGTGCTGCACACTGCTACAAAGCCCAAATTATTTTCCAGCCAAGATACAGATAAACATGATTAGTAATTTGAAAGCTTAAAACGGTTGGTAGGGTGATTTTAACCAATCATCAAGCTTTTACTCTCCCCAGGATGACAGAGGGGTAGAAAAGTCGTTTCGGATCCATGATTTGTTCATCTTTATGAACGTGAGTCTGTCTACATTATCAGTGGAGAGCCGCGTGCGCTTATCTGTCAGCACACCACCAGCAGCGCTGAACACACGTTCAGACAGAACGCTGGCTGCGGGGCATGACAAGATCTCCAAGGCGTAAGTGGCTAGCTCCGGCCATTTATCCAGATTGGAAGCCCAAAAAGAGCAAGGGTCCAGTGACACAGTCATGGCTTCAATGTTTACTTGGAGATACTCCTGTACCAAAGTCTCTAGGCGTTGACTATGTGTCAGACTTCTTGTCTCCTGTGGCCTTGCAAAGGATGGGCTAAAAAAGTGGTGAAATGATTCCGCAAAATTGATGTTACCAGCAGATACTGTGGTTCTGTTACGGTTTGAGTGCTGAACACTTGACGGTCCCACGGTTGGCAAGTTGGAACTGTGAGATTCACTACGTGCACCACTGGTATTTTGTGGAAAAGCACATGTAAGATTCTGCAACAGTCTCTGCTGATACTCCTGCATGCGTGCATCCCTTTCTATGGCAGGAATAATTTCTGCAAATTTACTTTTGTACCGAGGATCTAACAGTGTGGCAACCCAGTAGTCAGGATTATTTCTAATTCTCACAATTCGAGGGTCATGTTGCAGGTAGTGCAGCAAGAAGGCACTCATGTGTGTTGCGCATCCAGGAGCACCAAGTCCCTGTTGTGTTGGTGGCGAGGTAACAATCATGCTTCCTTCCTCTGTCCTCTCCCCCCAACCTCGCACAACAGAAATGTGATCAAGGTCTCCCTCATCTGATGAGTCTTCCATCAGTTCGTCCTCCACTTCTTCCTGGGCTCCTGCACCTTCCTCACTAGTTTGGCTGCTACCATGCGCCCTGGTAAAACCATCTCCCCCACCCTCACATGCCTGCCGCCTTGGTGCTGCCGACCGTCTGGACCTTGCAGATGTTAGCCCTTCCGCATACAACTCCTCCTCCTCTACTTCCTCCACCTACTCTTGTGCCACCACCTGACTCCGAATTCTGTTTAACATGTGCTCCAGCATGTAAATCACCGGAATGTTCATGCTGATAATGGCATCGTCAGCACTAAACATCTTCGTCGCCATTTCAAAACTGTGCAGAAGGGTGCATAGGTCCCTGATCTGAGACCACTCCTTCAGCGTGATTTGCCCCACCTCTGGATCTCGTTGGCCCAGGCTATACATCAGAACGTATTGCACCAGGGCTTGTCGGTGCTGCCACAGTCGCTGCAACATGTGCAGAGTTGAATTCCACCGGGTAGGCACATCGCATTTTAGCCGGTGAAGTGGCAGGCCCAACGACTTCTGTAGAGATGTAAGTCGCTGAGCTGCGGGATGCGAACGGCGGAAGTGAGCACACAGCGACCGTGCCCTCTGCAGAAGGCCATCTAGTCTGGGATAGTGGGCTAAAAATTGCTGGACAACCAGGTTCAACACGTGAGCCATACAAGGCACGTGTGTGACATTTCCCCGGCGAAGGGCCGCACCCAGGTTTGCAGCATTGTCGCACACGGCCTTCCCTGGTTTCAGGTCCAGTGGAGACAACCATTCATGAAATTGGTTCTCCAGAGCTGACCACAACTCCTCATCTGTGTGAATCACATTTCCCAGACATTTCAATGTAAAAACCGCCTGATGACGTTGAGCCCTACTGCCAGCATAGTAACGAGGTGTGCAGGATCCCTTCGGCGCAGTTAGAAAGCATGTGGCATGACCAGACAGGCTTTGGGTGCAGGTGGAAGACCGAGAGGAGGTTGAGGAGGCAGAAGCAGTGGAGGAACTTTGACATAAAGAGGATTGACGCACAACTCGTGGGGACGGCAAGACTTGGACAGCAGCCCCTTGTCCTGCTGTCACCATAGTTACCCAGTGCCCAGTCAGCGACATGTAACGCCCCTGTCCATGCCTACTCGTCCAAGTGTCTGTGGTGAAATGCACCCTGTCACACACAGAGTTTCTCAAAGAAGCGGTGATGTTGTGTGCGACATGCTGGTGGAGCGCAGGCACACCTTTCTTTGAGAAGTAGTGCCGACTGGGCATCTGGTACTGGGGCACTGCGACGGACATAAGGTCTCGAAAATCCTCTGTGTCCACCAGGCGGAAAGGCAGCATTTCTGTAGCTAAGAGCTTGCAGATGGTGAAATTCAACCTCTTAGCTTTCTCATGGCTAGGAGGAAATGGTCTTTTACTTGTCCACATCTGAGGGACCGAGGGCTGGCTATTGTGCTTAGACGGGGTTGATAAGGGTGTCCCCGGCAAACTGCCTGTCACGGGTGTGTCGCCACGAAGATCGTCACGATTACACAGCCTGACTTCTCGCAGCTGACTTTTTGGTGCTTTGTGTTTTTCGGCAGTGAGGGAGTTAATTCTCTCTCCCTCTGTGCTAGACGAGGTCCAGCCTCGCCCAGCTGCAATCAATGCTGCTGTAGTGAGACTCCTTCAAATGCCTGCTGGTCTGTTAGGGAAGTGTCGGTGATAGCATTTCATGCAGACTAACAGAGCGGATCGTGGTATTTGGAGTTTCAGAGATAAGTGTATTTGGAGTGTTTTTTCCCTTCCTCGCTTTATCATTTATCTCCTTTCCCGTTGGTGTTCCCTCTGTTGTAGTTGTGTAGTTTTTGTATGCAAGGTGGTTTTGGTTTTTCCCTTGTACTGTCTCGTTCGTCTAAGTACTGTGTGTGGGCATATTATTACTTGACCCCTTTTGTTGTGATAGGGGTCCTTCTCAGGACTAGATTACTTAGGTGCAGGGATCCTCAGGAGGTAGGGGTTACGCTGGCGGCCTGGACCTCTGTACCTTTAACAGTACCTCCAGGTTGAGGGATTAGTCAGGGCCCCAGCTTAGGGTCAGCTTAGGCCCCCTACCTCCAGTATACAGAGACAGCGTGACACTGCCGGTCTGTGAGGAAGATGCAGGCGGACATGTTAGGTTGCCTTGATCCAAAGGTGGTGCTATCGATGTCGGACAGCGCTCAACACCAGCTGGTGTTACCACCTCCAAAGAAAATGATGACCTGCCAATCACGCTTGGCTGTTGCGGGTAAAGAGGTGGCAGGTCTGCGCCCCAAAACAGGTGTGACTGCTGTCCCCCCAGTCACAGAGGATGAAGAGGCCGCGGATGCACAAGATATGGCAGACGGTGGTTGGCCCGGCCGGCTAGGCCGCATTGTAGCACACTGAGCTTCCCACTGCAACTTATGCTTCATGTCCATGTGCCAGTTCATGCATGAAGTACTCAAACTATGTATTTTTTGGCCTCTACTTAGCTTTTGCTGACAAATGTTACAGATAACACGAGTTGGGTCATCTTTATCGATCTGAAAAAATGCCCAGGCTATGCAAGGCTTAGCACCCATGCGACCTGAAGAGCCACCACGACTTGTGGTGAGAGGCAGAGTTGTGTTTGAGGATGCAGTTGTTGACGTGCTTCCAGTACTACGTCTCTGTCCAGGAAGGCGCAACCTGACCTCGTCGTCACTAGCATCTTCCTCCACCTCCTCTGCTGACCTCATCTCTTGGCTGACTGTGGGTTGACAGTAAGTGGGATCTCCAACCTCATCATCATCACCCTGTGCGTTATCACACCCGTCGTCCTCAGAGCCAACCTGTTCCTGCCCTGACAAAAAACTAAAGTTGTCGCTCCAATCAGGTATTTGAGTCTTATCATCGTCTTCCTCATTGTCTCCACCAACAGGAGTTACAGTTTGGGAATGAGGGTCTACATTATGGTCAGAACCTTCTGCGTCTGGTCCTGGATCCGACTCATAAAGATTCTGGGCATCAGTGCAGATCATTTCCTCGTCTGGATTCACAGAAGCGCTGGAGTCGACCTCTGATTCCCAGGCTATAGTATGAGTAAACAGCTCTGCAGACTCAACCATCTGTTCTACCTCATACTCAGACGGGCAGCTGGAGATTTGGGAGCTGTGAGGAAGCAAGTGCGATTGGGGTGACACCTTTGAGGACTGGAGTATTTGTGATGTTGAAGTTGATGTGGAGGAGAGCCCACTTAAAGGAGCACTTGATATCCGTTGAAGCACCTGCTGTTTTTGTGCCTCATCTGGAATTTGTAGCGATTGGCGTGGCCGTAAGAAAGGGATCTTATCACATTGTCCGCTAAAAGAAGTAGACATTTTAGTTTGGCTGGAAGATGGTCTTTCTTCTGCAGATGTTACTGTTGCTTTAACACCTACCCCACGGACACAACTTTTTTTCCCCTTCCCAACACGCCTATTCCCTTTTCCACCAGCAGCAGGCATTTTCCACTCATTTTGGTGGTTAGCTAATTCACAACTCTGGAGTTGTTTGCACAAAAAAACAATGGATGGGAACCGAGCAGAGCTGAGTGGCCAAACTGTGGTATTAGGCCAAAACTATTGGTTGGGTTAGATGCAGAAAAAAATTATATTCTATTTGCAACCTGATGGAGGTCAGTATAGATGGACTAATAGAACAAGTCCCACACAAAGCTAGAAGCCCAAATATTTTTTCAGAGGTAGATGCAGAAAATTTTTTTATTCAGTTTGCAACCTGATGGAGGTCTGTATAGATGGATTAATAGAACAAGTCCCACACACAGCTACAAGCCCAATATTTTTTCAGAGGTAGATGCAGAAAAAAAATATATTCAGTTTGCAACCTGATGGAGGTCAGTATAGATGGACTAATAGAGAAAGTCCCACACACTGCTAGAAGGCCAAATATTTTTTCAGAGCTAGATGCAGACAAAAAATTATTTTGAATTTGCAACCTGATGGAGGTCAGTATAGGTGGACTAATAGAACAAGTCCCACACACTGCTAGAAGGCCAAATATTTGTTCAGAGCTAGATGCAGAAAAAAATTATATTCAGTTTGCAACCTGATGGAGGTCTGTATAGATGGAGTAATAGAACAAGTCCCACACACAGCTAGAAGCCCAAATATTTTTTCAGAGGTAGATGCAGATAAAATTTTTTTTAATTTGCAACCTGATGGAGGTCAGTATAGATGGACTAATAGAGAAAGTCCCACACACTGCTAGAAGGCCAAATATTTTTTCAGAGCTAGATGCAGATAAAAATTATTTTTAATTTGCAACCTGATGGAGGTCAGCATAGATGGACTAATAGAGAAAGTCCCACACACTGCTAGAAGGCCAAATATTTTTTCAGAGCTAGATGCAGATAAAAATTATATTCAATTTGCAACCTGATGGAGGTCAGTATAGATGGACTAATAGAACAAGTCCCACACACAGCTAGAAGCCCAAATATTTTTTCAGAGGTAATGTAGATGCAGATAAAAATTATTTTTAATTTGCAACCTGATGGAGGTCAGTATAGATGGACTAATAGAGAAAGTCCCACACACTGCTAGAAGGCCAAATATTTTTTCAGAGCTAGATGCAGATAAAAATTATTTTTAATTTGCAACCTGATGGAGGTCAGTATAGATGGACTAATAGAGAAAGTCCCACACACTGCTAGAAGGCCAAACATATTTTCAGAGCTAGATGCAGATAAAAATTATATTCAATTTGCAACCTGATGGAGGTCAGTATAGATGGACTAATAGAACAAATCCCACACACAGCTAGAAGCCCAAATATTTTTTCAGAGGTACTGTAGATGCAGATAAAAATTATTTTTAATTTGCAACCTGACGGAGGTCAGTATAGATGGACTAATACAACAAGTCCCACACACAGCTAGAAGCCCAATATTTTTTCAGAGGTAGATGCAGAAAAAAATATATTCAGTTTGCAACCTGATGGAGGTCAGTATAGATGGAGTAATAGAACAAGTCCCACACACAGCTAGAAGCCCAAATATTTTTTCAGAGGTAGATGCAGATAAAAATTATTTTTAATTTGCAACCTGATGGAGGTCAGTATAGATGGACTAATAGAGAAAGTCCCACACACTGCTAGAAGGCCAAATATTTTTTCAGAGCTAGATGCAGATAAAAATTATATTCAATTTGCAACCTGATGGATGTCAGTATAGATGGACTAATAGAGAAAGTCCCACACACTGCTAGAAGGCCAAATATTTTTTCAGAGCTAGATGCAGATAAAAATTATATTCAATTTGCAACCTGATGGAGGTCAGTATAGATGGACTAATAGAACAAGTCCCACACACAGCTAGAAGCCCAAATATTTTTTCAGAGGTACTGTAGATGCAGATAAAAATTATTTTTAATTTGCAACCTGATGGAGGTCAGTATAGTTGGACTAATAGAGAAAGTCCCACACACTGCTAGAAGGCCAAATATTTTTTCAGAGCTAGATGCAGAAAAAAGTTATATTCAGTTTGCAACCTGATGGAGGTCAGTATAGATGGACTAATAGAGAAAGTCCCACACACTGCTAGAAGGCCACATATTTTTTCAGAGGTAGATGCAGAAAAAAGTATATTCAGTTTGCAACCTGATGGAGGTCTGTATAGATGGATTAATAGAACAAGTCCCACACACAGCTAGAAGCCCAATATTTTTTCAGAGGTAGATGCAGAAAAAAATATATTCAGTTTGCAACCTGATGGAGGTCAGTATAGATGGACTAATACAACAAGTCCCACACACAGCTAGAAGCCCAATATTTTTTCAGAGGTAGATGCAGAAAAAAATATATTCTGTTTGCAATCTGATGGAGGTCTGTATAGATGGATTAATAGAACAAGTCCCACACACAGCTAGAAGCCCAGTATTTTTTCAGAGGTAGATGCAGAAAAAAATATATTCAGTTTGCAACCTGATGGAGGTCAGTATAGATGGACTAATACAACAAGTCCCACACACAGCTAGAAGCCCAATATTTTTTCAGAGGTAGATGCAGAAAAAAATATATTCAGTTTGCAACCTGATGGAGGTCAGTATAGATGGACTAATAGAATGATGCTATGCCCAAAAGATTTTACTTCACTAGGTGCAGTAAAAAAATTGGTATTCTATACACAGGTGGTATATCTTGCAACACAGATAGGCTACTCCACTGACTAACACACTCTGCAATAGGCCAAAAAGAATTAGCTTTGCTAGATTCAGCCAAATGCTGTGAAAAAAACTTGCACAGCACTGGCACAGACCTGCCTGGCAAAAACTGATAGGAACTGATGTAACCTAGTCCTGAAAAGGACTCCAATTACAATTAGTCTTTACTCCCACAATCTATCTATTTAAGAGCACAGACCTGCCTGATAAAAGTCGTAGGAAATGCTGTAACCTAGTCCTTAAAAGGACTGCAATCACAACTATTCCCTACTCCCAAGCTATCTGTAGATTTGTGCGAAAATTGGCTTGAAATTAACAAGGTATAGCGCACACAGCAACAGCGGTGCCGTCTAACATGCAGCTGCAGCAGTGAGAAAATGGTGGCGACGGGGAAAATGGCTTGGTCTAATAGGGCAAGGACATGTGACATACACTGCCAATGACACATGCCCTTGCTTGTGTGAAAAAAAGCACTTCGCTCCGTGTGTGCGCTGCTGATAGGCTGACAGATTGCACCTCCCCACTGTAAATGCGGGAAAGTGAAAAAAAAAATGGAGATCTTCATTGTTCCTGCAGAGATCCATCCCCTGCCCCTCCCCCCACCCCGCTGTACACTCAAACTGCGTATTAACATTAATTTTCATCATTACTGAGAAAAAATCCAGTTATGATTTTGGTGCACGAACAGTTATCGAACATAACCTCGAACAGCCGAATTTTTCTCAAATTGTTCGTGTTCGCCGAACGGCTCGAACACCGCCCAAAACAGCTCGAATTTGAGATTGGCGAACAGTTCGAGTAGAACAACGCTCATCTCTAGCCAGCAGCACACAGGGGGAGGGAGGCAGAGTACCCCAACATGCAGGAAGAAGCAGTGTGGGTGCCTCAGAAAGAAGGCAGGCAACCGTTCACCGTAACACCAGCATGAGGGACGTTGCCAGTACAAGCGGTAGGTCTTCCAGAGTCTGGAATTTTTTTAAAGACTCTGCTGATAACCCCAGAAAGGCCATATGTTCCACCTGCCATGTCAGCATCAGCAGGGTTGACAAAACTACCAGGATGACCACCACCAGCATGATCAGGCACATGGCAGCAAAGCACCCGACTTTGTGGGGCGAAACCCAGGGTCCACGGCCAGTGTCAGCGTGTGTCACCACTGCTTCTTCCACTGTTGTGTGTGCAATAGAACCCCCTGTTGTGTGTGCAAGGCAATCCCCTGTCCATACTGCATGTAAAGATGCCCCCTCCTCTCAGTCTTTACTTGTTATGGCAGTTTCTCAAGAAATAGCATCAACGTCCACGTCCACGTCCCACCGCAGCGTTCAATTGTCCATATCACAGACCTTTGAACGAAAGCAGAAATTCGCAGCTAACGCCCCACAGGCCACAGTCCTAAATTCGCACATTTCACGACTGCTTGCATTGGAAATGCTGCCTTTTAGGCTGGTGGAGACGGAATCCTTATGGCGGTGGCCGTCCCTCGGAACTCGGTCCCCAGCCGACACTATTTTGCCCGGTGTGCCATCCCCGCACTACACAAGCACGTGTCTCAAAGCATCTGCCGTGCCCTGAACAACTCAGTTACTGGGAGAGTCCACCTGACAACGGACACGTGGACAAGTGCTTGCGGCCAGGGACGGTACATCTCTCTGACGGCACACTGGGTAGACATAGTGGAAGCCGGGACCCAGTCGGACCTTGGGATGGAACACATCCTCCCCACACCGAGGATTGCGGGCCCTATGTCAGTCAGAGTTGCCCCCACAGTGTACAGCTCCTGCGCATCCTCCTCCTCCTCCTCCTCCTCATGTTCAGCCTCCATCTCAGATATCACCACATCAGTTACAAGCTGGAAGCATTGCAGTACTGCCTCCGCCAAGCGGCAACAGGCTGTGCTGAAACTCATAAGCTTAGGTGATAAACCTCACACTGCTTGTGAGTTGTGGACAGCTGTGAAAGGGCAGGCAGATCTGTGGCTGAGACCGCTGAACCTACATCCCGGCATGGTCGTGTGTGACAATGGCCGTAACCTGGTGGCGGCTCTGAGGCGAGGTGAGATCTCATGTGCTTAACCTCGTGGTTCAGCGGATTCTTAAATCATACCCCGAGTTGCCAGATCTGCTCGTGAAAGTACGCCGCCTGTCAGCTCATTTTCGCAAGTCGGCTACAGCTTCCGCCGCCTTGCTGTGTTGCAGCAGCGTTTGCAGCTTCCGGCACACCGACTGGTGTGTAATGTCCCCACACGTTGGAACTCTACCCTCCACATGTTGCAAAGGATTTGCGAGCAGAAGAGAGCAGTTGTGGAGTACCAGCTGCAACAAGGCCGTCGATATTCAGGTCAGACTCCACACATAAGACCCCAGGAGTGGACCTGGATGTCTGACATATGTACCATCCTGACAAACTTTGATGAGGCCACCAAGATGGTGAGTGGCGATGACGCCATCATTAGTGTCAGCATCCCACTTGTCTGTCTTTTGCAACGCTCACTGCAGAGAATTAAAGAGGAGGCATTGCAGCCAGAGTATGATGAGATGGATCAAGAAGCCATAGCGGGCGATTACACACAGCCCAGCCTCATCTCATCCCAACGTGCATTGGGGGACAATGAGGGAGAGGAGGAGGAGGAAGAACAGGAGCTGCTATCATGCGTTGTAGATGGTAGTACCTGTACAAGTGTCATACCGTCGGTTCAGCGTGGGTGGCCTGAGGACAGGGGGGAGGAGGAAGAGGAGGAGGAGGAGGAGAGCATGGTCAGTCGTCATCTTGGTGAGGACACGGAAATCTTGTCCGTTACCAGTCTAGCACGCATGGCTGACTTTATGTTACGCTGCCTTAACCGTGACCCTCGCGTTGTCAAAATGTTGGGTGACAGTCATTACTGGTTGGTGACACTTGTAGACCCCCGCTACAAGGAGAACTTTCACTCTCTTAGTCCTGAGGTGGAGAGGTCTACAAAAAGGGGGCAGTACCAGAAGGCCCTTGCTGCAGAACTCTTAAAAAAATTCCCATCTGAACACGTTAGCGGCAGAGGTCACAGTTCGTTGCCCAACCAAGGCGTACAGGCGAGAGAGATGCAACTACAATCCAGCAGAGGCAGGGGAACACTGTCAATGTTCTGGGACAGTTTTCTGACACCCGCCCAGCTTACAGGCCATTAGGCGCGGGGTACTCTCACAAGGAGTGGAAAGTTTCAAAAGATGGTGAGTGAGTACCTTGCCGACCGTTCCAGCGTCCTCCGTGATTCCTCTGTGCCTTTTAATTATTGGGTATCCAAGCTGGACACTTGGAATGAACTCGCTCTGTACGCCTTGGAGGTCCTGAACTGCCCTGCCATTAGCGTGTTATCGGAGCGTGTTTTTAGTGCCGCTGGGGGAATTATAACTGATAAGCGCACTCGCCTGTCAACTGACAATGCTGACAAGCTGACCCTTATCAAAATGAACAAGGGCTGGATTGGGCCAGACTTCTCATCACCACCAAATGACAGCAGAGTAACATAAAGTCAAATCCGCTGTGTTATTACGGGAGGTGTATTCACATGCACCGCTTCACACCCACACATGGGTATACGCTTCCTCGTTTCGGCTGTTTTATCTTCTTCTCCTTATCCTCAGCCTCCACCACCACTATGCCACCAGGGTGCGAGCATTGCAAGTTCCTCCGTCCTTATTTTTGGCAGCTTTTGCTTGCAAGGCATAAGCAAATACTATGGGACACCCACTCCCCAATAATGGGACTTATGTTTATAATATGCTGTACTGCATGGCTCTTGTAAGGGGCATTGCAAGTTGCTCCGTCCTTATTTTTGGCAGCTTTTGCTTTCAAAGCATAAGCAAATACTATGGGAGACCCACTCCCCAATAATGGGACTTATGTTTGTAATATGCTGTACTGCATGGCTCTTGTAAGGGGCATTGCAAGTTGCTCCGTCCTAATTTTTGGCAGCTTTTGCTTGGAACGCATAAGCAAATACTATGGGACTCCCACTCCCCAATAATGGGACTAATGTTTGTAATATACTGTACTGCATGGCTCTTGTAAGGGGCATTGCAAGTTGCTCCGTCCTAATTTTTGGCAGCTTTTGCTTGCAAGGCATAAGCAAATACTATGGGACACCCACTCCCCAATAATGGGACTTATGTTTGTAATATGCTGTACTGCATGGCTCTTGCAAGGGGCATTGCAAGTTGCTCCGTCCTAATTTTTGGCAGCTTTTGCTTGGAAAGCATAAGCAAATACTATGGGAGACACACTCCTCAATAATGGGACTTATGTTTTTAATATGCTGTACTGCATGGCTCTTGTAAGGGGCATTGCAAGTTGCTCCATCCTAATTTTTGGCAGCTTTTGCTTGCAAGGCATAAGCAAATACTATGGGACACCCACTCCACAATAATGGGACGTATGTTTGTAATACGCTGTACAGCATGGCTCTTGTAAGGGGCATTGCAAGTTGCTCCATCCTAATTTTTGGCAGCTTTTGCTTGCAAGGTATAAGCAAATAATATGGGACACCCACTCCCCAATAATGGGACTTATGTTTGTAATATGCTGTACTGCATGGCTCTTGTAAGGGGCATTGCAAGTTGCTCCATCCTAATTTTTGGCCGCTTTTGCTTGGAAAGCATAAGCAAATACTATGGGAGACCTACTCCCCAATAATGGGACTTATGTTTGTAATATGCTGTACTGCATGGCTTTGTAAGGGGCATTGCAAGTTGCTCCGTCCTAATTTTTGTCAGCTTTTGCTTGCAAGGCATAAGCAAATACTATGGGAGACCCACGCCCCAATAATGGGACTTAAGTTTGTAATATGCAGTACTGCATGGCTCTTGTAAGGGGCATTGCAAGTTTCTCCGTCCTAATTTTTGCAGCTTTTGCTTAGAATGCATAAGCAAATACTATGGGAGACCCACTCCCCAATATTGGAACTTATGTTTGTAATATGCTGTACTGCATGGCTCTTGTAAGGGGCATGGCAAGTTGCTCCGTCCTAATTTTTGGCAGCTTTCGCTTGCAAGGCAAAAGCAAATACTATGGGACACCCACTCCCCAATAATGGGACTTATGTTTGTAATATGCTGTACTGCATGGCTCTTGTAAAGGGCATTGCAAGTTGCTCCGTCCTAATTTTTGGCAGCTTTTGCTTGCAAGACATAAGCAAATACTATGGAACACCTACTCCCCAATAATGGGACTTATGTTTGTAATATGCTGTACTGCATGGCTCTTGTAAGGGGCATTGCAAGTTGCTCCGTCCTAATTTTTGGCAGCTTTTGCTTGGAAAGCATAAGCAAATACTATGGGAGACCCACTCCCCAATAATGGGACTTATGTTTGTAATATGCTGTACTGCATGGCTCTTGTAAGGGGCATTGCAAGTTGCTCCGTCCTAATTTTTGGCAGCTTTTGCTTGCAAGGCATAAGCAAATACTATGGGACACCCACTCCCCAATAATGGGACGTATGCTTGTAATATGCTGTACAGCATGGCTCTTGTAAGGGGCATTGCAAGTTGCTCCGTCCTAATTTTTGGCAGCTTTTGCTTGCAAGGCATAAGCAAATACTATGGGACACCGACTCCCCAATAATGGGACTTATGTTTGTAATATGCTGTACTGCATGGCTCTTGTAAGGGGCATTGCAAGTTGCTCCGTCCTAATATTTGGCAGCTTTTACTTGCAAGGCATAAGCAAATACTATGGGACACCCACTCCCCAATAATGGGACTTATGTTTGTAATATGCTGTACTGCATGGCTCTTGTAAGGGGCATTGCAAGTTGCTCCGTCCTAATTTTTGGCAGTTTTTGCTTGCAAGACATAAGCAAATACTATAGAACACCTACTCCCCAATAATGTGACTAATGTTTGTAATATGCTGTACTGCATGGCTCTTGTAAGGGGCATTGCAAGTTGCTCCGTCCTAATTTTTGGCAGCTTTTGTTTAGAAAGCATAAGCAAATACTATGGGTGACCCACTCCCCAATAATGGAACTTATGTTTGTAATATGCTGTACTGCATGGCTCTTGTAAGGGGCATTGCAAGTTGCTCCGTCCTAATTTTTGGCAGCTTTTACTTGCAAGGCATAAGCAAATACTATGGGACACCCACTCCCCAATAATGGGACTTATGTTTGTAATATGCTGTACTGCATGGCTCTTGTAAGGGGCATTGCAAGTTGCTCCGTCCTAATTTTGGCAGTTTTTGCTTGCAAGACATAAGCAAATACTATGGGACACCCACTCCCCAATAATGGGACTTATGTTTGTAATATGCTATACTACATGGCTCTTGTAAGGGGCATTGCAAGTTGCTCCATCTTAATTTTTGGCAGCTTTTGCTTGCAAGCCATAAGCAAATACTATGGGAGACCCACTCCCCAATAATGGGACTTATGTTTGTAATATGCTGTACTGCATGTGACGCGCCCCCTGGGCCGTGTGTACACGTGTTTGGCATACCCGGTGCCGGGTCTCTGGGGTCTGTAGTCTCCGTGGCGGTGACCCGGTCCCGAGGCTCAGGCTGGTCAAACCAATGGCAGTCTTTCTTAGGTTTTGAGGTTAATTGCGCCACCCGTGGATTGCGGTCAGGGAGTACCACCGCTGCGAGGCAGACCGCTGAGGCTGGTGTTGTGTGCGCAGCAGAGAATGGGATAACTCCCCACGGGAGGAGTATAGCCTCAGGGCAGTGAGTGTGGATGATGGGGGTGATGGTGCACGAGCGCAGCAGGAACGACTCAGAGTCTTTCCAGTGCAGTTCAGGGTCTTTACTGATGATTAGAAGGTAGACCCTCCCAGGAGTACTGGCTAGCATAAGAGGCCTGGTCAGTCTGTGAGCAAGCAGGAATTCCCCTGGCCAGGTGGAGTTGTAGGCCTCCCCGTCTGTCTGCACTCTTCCTGGCTACCTTGCTGTAAGCGGGTAGAAGTAGACCATGTCCCTGAGTGTACCGTGTAGTGCTCACCCGTATGGCTGGTGACTTGGGGCCTTCTGTTAGCCTCCGCTCCACGATGGCGGTGCTGGTCCCTTGCTTGTGACTGAGCCTCCGGGCTTCTATGGCCAGAGGACCTGAAATCCCCTGCCGGCTGGTTTCTGCTGCTGGATATATAAGTCCTCACAGCTTCGGACTCCTGTGTCCGGTTCCTATTGTCTTCTGCCAGGGCGAGCTCTGCTCAGCTTCCAGCACCTGGTCTTTAGCTCCTAGCTCCTACAGAGCTCCTTGCTGTTACTTTCCCTTGCTCTTACTCTGACTCTGACTGTTCTCTGTTCTCTGACTCACTCAACCCCGCCCCAGATCCAGTTTATAAGGGCAGAATTCTCCCCACCCAAGACTGGGGCAGGAGGATGTTGCATGTTTAAGGGATCCTGACCAGGAAACCTCCCACTTGCTCTCCGATGTAATATCGCTATTACTGTGGTGACCAGACCCCTGGGGTGCCACACATGGCTCTTGTAAGGGGCATTGCAGTTCCTCATAATTTTTGGAAAGCCTTCCATTTACTGCTTAGGCCAACAGTGCACAGGAGACCCAGTTGCTATAAATGGGAAAAAAGGTTTAGCTAACGCCCTCTGACCTCCATGTCATTTCCAAGGGGCATTGGAGTGCCTCGAAATTTTTGGTAGGCATTGCACTCACTGTATGCCCTATAACTGTGTAGCCGAACCGCTCCTTTTGTTACAGAAACATATCCTACAAGACATATCTGGTTGACTGGCCTGATATTGATGTGAATGGTCCCTGTTCCTCCTGCTCTTTCTCCTTTGCCACTACCTCATCCATCATTTATCACCTGAAGCTTTGTTTTAACGGGAGTCATAGAACTTGGATAGTAGCAGGAAAACATCCAGCAATCCTTGGAGGAGGTAGGATATGCGCCAAAACGCTGACCACCTCAGGCCTAGCCGCTACTACATACATGCGCTTGCATTACAACAAAACAAAGCAGATGCTAACTTCTATCATCCTCATCATGCTCCTCACCTTGGCACTCTCAACTCCCCTGATGGAGAAGCCAGGGCCCACCGGAGGAGTCTGATAGTCCGGTGGGCTCGGCCAATGCTGCCCTAAAGCAGGCCAGGCTAAGAAAAGTGTGGGAAAGGTTACCGGGACAAATAGGGGTGGCTGGGGACCGAGTATGGACACCCGGCCACCCACTGGAGGCTGGGGAGCAAGCGGGGACACCCGGCCACCAGGCGGCTGGGGACTGAGTATAGATACCAGGGCGCTGACACAGCCATGGCGTGGTGGCCAGATTCCGCCTCCACATGCCTAAAAGGCCCAATTTAAAGTGCAAGCAAGCAGTATGGTATTGCAGCCTGGGGGTGGGTGGGTGGCAGGCTTCATACTTGCGCTTGCATTGCAAGGAATGGGAGAGGTACAATTGAACACTGCTCTGGGACAAGGACTTGAATGTGGATAGTTGCAAGTCTGCAACGACAGGTGCAAGGTGGGAGGCATCTTCGCAAGTACCATGAACAGGGGTTTGGCATGCACACACTACAGCGGAATAGGCTCTCCTTCCCACTAAATGCACTGGGGAGGGCACAGGTAATGTTTTGGTATACACGCTTAATCTTATGTATAAGGCACACCAGGACAAATAGGGGCGGTTGGGGACTGAGTATGGATACCTCGCTGCCGAAGCAGCCATGAGGTAGTGGCCAGCTTCGGCCTCCTCCACACTAAAAGGCCCCATTTCAAGTGCAAGCTAGCAGTACGGAATTGCAGTCTGGGGGTGGGTGGGTAGCAGTCTGCACACTTACACTTGCATTAAAAGAAAACATAGCAGATGCTAACTTCTGTCATCATCATCATGCTCCTCACCTTGGCACTCTCAACTCCACCGATGGCGAAGTCAGGGCCCACCGGAGGAGTCTGGTTCTCTGGTGGGCTCTTCCAATGCTGCCTAAAACAGGCCGGGCTAAGAAAAGTGTTTGAGTGGATGTTCCAAGGAGAAATAGGGGCGGCTGGGGACCGTTTATGGACACCGGGCTGCCCCCAGGCGGCTGGGGACCGTGTGTGGACACCCGGCCGCGGGGCGGCTGGGGACCAAGTATGGACACCCGGCCGCCGGGCGGCTGGGGACTGAGTATGGATTCCAGGCCGCCAACGCAGCCATGACGTGGTGGCCAGATTCCGCCTCCACATGCCTAAAAGGCCCAATTTCAAGTTCAAGCAAGCAGTATGGTATAGCAGCCTGGGGGTGGATGGGTGATAGGCTGCATACTTGCGCTAGTATTGCAAGGAATGGGGGAGGTACAATTGAACACTGCCCTGGGACTAGAACTTGCATGGGGATAGTTGCAAGCCTGCATCTTCTGATGCGGCAAGGATCACTTATGATGGGCACACTTTTAGACAGTGACCTGGGAGTCAGAGATGCTTCCAGGGGTCTTCCCCATGCTGTTCCCATGTCTTTTCAGCACTTTATGCATGTGTCACACAGCACATGGTCAGATAAAGTTGTAAAATGTTAAAATGACATTTCCCGGTGAATGCATTTGTCATAGTTGAAAGCAATACAAAAGTGCAAAAACGCATAAAAAATGCTACTTGTGAACATAGCCGAAGGTGTGGAGGAGTATTTTTGTTTTTGGTCATTTATTTTAACTTATACACAAGTCTTTTCACTGGAAAGGATGTCCCTTAACATATTTCATAGGAAAAAAGTTTCACTTTCGTTTTTGAATGTTTTATTGTGAGCCCTTAAAAGTGGCTTAATACCTCTGACCACGTTGTTCACAGCAGTGACCTGGGGGTCAGAAATGCTTCCTGGGGCGATCCCCATGCTGTTCCCATGTCCTTTGAGCACTGTCACTATCGTTTTGGGCACTTGTTAAGCTTTTAAAAGACTACCGGGGGTGCCACCGCAAAAATGCTCGAGTCTCCCATAGACTAACATTGGGCTCGTTGCTCGGGTCGAGCACCCGAGTATCACGGCGAGCTCGGCCCGAGCTTCGAGCACCCGAGCATTTTAGTGCTCGCTCAACACTACTTCTAACTAGTGTTGAGCGAACATGCTCGACACTGCTCGGTACTCGCCCGAGCATCACGCTACTCGGGATGTTCGGCGAGCACCGAGCATTTCCGGGTTACTCGGGCGGGAGCTCGGGTCTCCGCCCTGCATGTTTGGCACTCTTTACAGAGCCAATGAACATGCAGGGATTGCCAGCCAGTCACTGTAATGCTGCAGCCATGTTGGTTGTGGGCATTACAGTGATTGGCTGGCCGCACAGCGTCACCTCGAGTATTTAAAACTCGGCGCCGCCATCTTGGACACAGTCGCTCCGGATTAGACAGTGTAGGGACAGCGCTGCTGATTTAGGGAGAGATATAAACTGCGAAATAGTTAGTGTAGGGTCTGTAAAGGCTGCCAGAACAAACAAACAGTCCTTTTCAGGACTAATATCCATCAAAGATACCAGGCAGGCAGGCTGTATAGGAGATACAGTGGTTATACCAGCAAACGCTGCATTACAGTCCTGTGTGCTCCTGTTGCTGAAATTGCTGGACTTAGCACCAGGTGTCGGGGGCCAGGAAAAATCCATTTTTTTTCATCTAAATCCTCCTTTTTTTTCCTCCTTCACACTGTACAAATACCCATCTTATTAACCTTTTGGTGTGTCCCCCCCCCCCAAAAAAAGCGTGTCTCTGATTTTTCAGACACAAATATAACTGTTGAAAATAGTCTGGTATATGCCACAGAAACAGAAGTGTTGTTTTGCACTTCCACGGTTCAAACCTCAATATTATCCATTTTGGGCCATTTGTATCTAAAAAAAAAACAGTTTGAGTGTGTCGCTCACTGTTCAGCTGCAAATCTAAATATTTAAAAAAGTCTGGTATACCCCAGTAAACAATAACTGTGGTTTTGCCATCCCACGGTAAAAAATCTCTATTATTCAGGTTTTAGTATATTTTCCGTAAAGAAAAACAGTAGTGTCTCCTGTCTGTTGTGACACAAAAATATATCTGTTGAAAATAGTCTTGTGTAGGCCCGACATCCCAGTGTGGTTTCGCAGTTCCACGGGTCAAATCGTGTACTATCCAGTTTTGGGCCTTTGGTATCTAAAAAAAAAGCAGTTTGAGTGTGTCGCTCACTTTTCAGCCGCAAATATCTCTATTTTAAAAAGTGTGGTATACCCCAGTAAACAATAACGGTGGTTTTGCCATCCCATGGTAAAAAATCTCTATTATTCAACTTTTGGTAGTTTTTTCCGTAAAGAAAAACAGTAGTGTCTCCTGACTGTTGTGACACAAAAATATATCTGTTGAATATAGTCTTGTGTAGGCCCGACATCCCAGTGTGGTTTCGCAGTTCCATGGGTCAAATCGCTGTACTATCCAGTTTTGGGCCTTTGGTATCTAAAAAAAAAGCAGTTTGAGTGTGTCGCTCACTGTTCAGCCGCAAATATCTCTATTTAAAAAAGTGTAGTATACCCCAATAAACAATAACTGTGGTTTTGCCATCCCACGGTAAAAAATCTCTATTATTCAGGTTTTGGCATATTTTCCGTAAAGAAAAACAGTAGTGTCTCCTGACTGTTGTGACACCAAAATATATCTGTTGAAAATAGTCTTGTGTAGGCCCGACATCCCAGTGTGGTTTCGCAGTTCCACGGGTCAAATCGCTGTACTATCCAGTTTTGGGCCTTTGGTATCTAAAAAAAAAGCAGTTTGAGTGTGTCGCTCACTGTTCAGCCGCAAATATCTCTATTTAAAAAAGTGTGGTATACCCCAGTAAACAATAACTGTGGTTTTGCCATCCCACGGTAAAAAATCTCTATTATTCAGCTTTTGGTAGTTTTTTCCGTAAAGAAAAACAGTAGTGTCTCCTGACTGTTGTGACACAAAAATATATCTGTTGAAAATAGTCTTGTGTAGGCCCGACATCCCGGTGTGGTTTCGCAGTCCATGGGTCAAATCGCTGTACTATCCAGTTTTGGGCCTTTGGTATCTAAAAAAAAAGCAGTTTGAGTGTGTCGCTCACTGTTCAGCCGCAAATATCTCTATTTAAAAAAGTTTGGTATACTCCAGTAAACAATAATTGTGGTTTCGCCATCCCAGGGTAAAAAATCTTTATTATTCAGCTTTTGGTAGTTTTTTCCGTAAAGAAAAACAGTAGTGTCTCCAGACTGTTGTGACACAAAAATATATCTGTTGAAAATAGTCTTGTGTAGGCCCGACATCCCAGTGTGGTTTCGCAGTTCCATGGGTCAAATCGCTGTACTATCCAGTTTTGGGCCTTTGGTATCTAAAAAAAAAGCAGTTTGAGTGTGTCGCTCACTTTTCAGCCGCAAATATCTCTATTTAAAAAAGTGTGGTATAACACAGTAAACAATAATGCTGGTTTTGCCATCCCACGGTAAAAAATCTCTATTATTCAACTTTTGGTAGTTTTTTACGTAAAGAAAAACAGTGGTGTCTCCTGACTGCTGTGACACAAAAATATATCTGTTGAAAATAGTCTTGTGTAGGCCCGACATCCCAGTGTGGTTTCGCAGTTCCACGGGTCAAATCGCTGTACTATACAGTTTTGGGCCTTTGGTATCTAAAAAAAAAGCAGTTTGAGTGTGTCGCTCACTGTTCAGCCGCAAATATCTCTATTTAAAAAAGTGTAGTATACCCCAGTAAACAATAACTGTGGTTTTGCCATCCCACGGTAAAAAATCTCTATTATTCAGGTTTTGGCATATTTTCCGTAAAGAAAAACAGTAGTGTCTCCTGACTGTTGTGACACAAAAATATATCTGTTGAAAATAGTCTTGTGTAGGCCCGACATCCCAGTGTGGTTTCGCAGTTCCACGGGTCAAATCGCTGTACTATCCAGTTTTGGGCCTTTGGTATCTAAAAAAAAAGCAGTTTGAGTGTGTCGCTCACTGTTCAGCCGCAAATATCTCTATTTAAAAAAGTGTGGTATACCCCAGTAAACAATAACTGTGGTTTTGCCATCCCACGGTAAAAAATCTCTATTATTCAGCTTTTGGTAGTTTTTTCCGTAAAGAAAAACAGTAGTGTCTCCAGACTGTTGTGACACAAAAATATATCTGTTGAAAATAGTCTTGTGTAGGCCCGACATCCCGGTGTGGTTTTGCAGTCCATGGGTCAAATCGCTGTACTATCCAGTTTTGGGCCTTTGGTATCTAAAAAAAAAGCAGTTTGAGTGTGTCGCTCACTGTTCAGCCGCAAATATCTCTATTTAAAAAAGTGTGGTATACTCCAGTAAACAATAATTGTGGTTTCGCCATCCCAGGGTAAAAAATCTCTATTATTCAGCTTTTGGTAGTTTTTTCCGTAAAGAAAAACAGTAGTGTCTCCTGACTGTTGTGACACAAAAATATATCTGTTGAAAATAGTCTTGTGTAGGCCCGACATCCCAGTGTGGTTTCGCAGTTCCACGGGTCAAATCGCTGTACTATCCTGTTTTGGGCCTTTGGTATCTAAAAAAAAAGCAGTTTGAGTGTGTCGCTCACTGTTCACCCGCAAATATCTCTATTTAAAAAAGTGTGGTATAACACAGTAAACAATAATGCTGGTTTTGCCATCCCACGGTAAAAAATCTCTATTATTCAACTTTTGGTAGTTTTTTCCGTAAAGAAAAACAGTGGTGTCTCCTGACTGTTGTGACACAAAAATATATCTGTTGAAAATAGTCTTGTGTAGGCCCGACATCCCAGTGTGGTTTCGCAGTTCCACGGGTCAAATCGCTGTACTATCCAGTTTTGGGCCTTTGGTATCTAAAAAAAAAGCAGTTTGAGTGTGTCGCTCACTTTTCAGCCGCAAATATCTCTATTTTAAAAAGTGTGGTATACCCCAGTAAACAATAACGGTGGTTTTGCCATCCTATGGTAAAAAATCTCTATTATTCAACTTTTGGTAGTTTTTTCCGTAAAGAAAAACAGTAGTGTCTCCTGACTGTTGTGACACAAAAATATATCTGTTGAAAATAGTCTTGTGTATGCCCGACATCCCAGTGTGGTTTCGCAGTTCCATGGGTCAAATCGCTGTACTATCCAGTTTTGGGCCTTTGGTATCTAAAAAAAAAGCAGTTTGAGTGTGTCGCTCACTGTTCAGCCGCAAATATCTCTATTTAAAAAAGTGTAGTATACCCCAGTAAACAATAAC
Source organism: Phyllobates terribilis (assembly GCF_046119375.1). Classification (NCBI taxonomy): domain Eukaryota; kingdom Metazoa; phylum Chordata; class Amphibia; order Anura; family Dendrobatidae; genus Phyllobates; species Phyllobates terribilis. The sequence continues at coordinate 302,456,166 of NW_027362771.1, forward strand.
TGTGGTTTTGCCATCCCACGGTAAAAATCTCTATTATTCAGGTTTTGGCATATTTTCCGTAAAGAAAAACAGTAGTGTCTCCTGACTGTTGTGACACAAAAATATATCTGTTGAAAATAGTCTTGTGTAGGCCCGACATCCCAGTGTGGTTTCGCAGTTCCACGGGTCAAATCGCTGTACTATCCAGTTTTGGGCCTTTGGTATCTAAAAAAAAAGCAGTTTGAGTGTGTCGCTCACTTTTCAGCCGCAAATATCTCTATTTTAAAAAGTGTGGTATTCCCCAGTAAACAATAACTGTGGTTTTGCCATCCTATGGTAAAAAATCTCTATTATTCAACTTTTGGTAGTTTTTTCCGTAAAGAAAAACAGTAGTGTCTCCTGACTGTTGTGACACAAAAATATATCTGTTGAAAATAGTCTTGTGTAGGCCCGACATCCCAGTGTGGTTTCGCAGTTCCATGGGTCAAATCGCTGTACTATCCAGTTTTGGGCCTTTGGTATCTAAAAAAAAAGCAGTTTCAGTGTGTCGCTCACTGTTCAGCCGCAAATATCTCTATTTAAAAAAGTGTAGTATACCCCAATAAACAATAACTGTGGTTTTGCCATCCCACGGTAAAAAATCTCTATTATTCAGGTTTTGGCATATTTTCCGTAAAGAAAAACAGTAGTGTCTCCTGACTGTTGTGACACCAAAATATATCTGTTGAAAATAGTCTTGTGTAGGCCCGACATCCCAGTGTGGTTTCGCAGTTCCACGGGTCAAATCGCTGTACTATCCAGTTTTGGGCCTTTGGTATCTAAAAAAAAAGCAGTTTGAGTGTGTCGCTCACTGTTCAGCCGCAAATATCTCTATTTAAAAAAGTGTGGTATACCCCAGTAAACAATAACTGTGGTTTTGCCATCCCACGGTAAAAAATCTCTATTATTCAGCTTTTGGTAGTTTTTTCCGTAAAGAAAAACAGTAGTGTCTCCTGACTGTTGTGACACAAAAATATATCTGTTGAAAATAGTCTTGTGTAGGCCCGACATCCCGGTGTGGTTTCGCAGTCCATGGGTCAAATCGCTGTACTATCCAGTTTTGGGCCTTTGGTATCTAAAAAAAAAGCAGTTTGAGTGTGTCGCTCACTGTTCAGCCGCAAATATCTCTATTTAAAAAAGTGTGGTATACTCCAGTAAACAATAATTGTGGTTTCGCCATCCCAGGGTAAAACATCTTTATTATTCAGCTTTTGGTAGTTTTTTCCGTAAAGAAAAACAGTAGTGTCTCCAGACTGTTGTGACACAAAAATATATCTGTTGAAAATAGTCTTGTGTAGGCCCGACATCCCAGTGTGGTTTCGCAGTTCCATGGGTCAAATCGCTGTACTATCCAGTTTTGGGCCTTTGGTATCTAGAAAAAAAGCAGTTTGAGTGTGTCGCTCACTTTTCAGCCGCAAATATCTCTATTTTAAAAAGTGTGGTATACCCCAGTAAACAATAACGGTGGTTTTGCCATCCCATGGTAAAAAATCTCTATTATTCAACTTTTGGTAGTTTTTTCCGTAAAGAAAAACAGTAGTGTCTCCTGACTGTTGTGACACAAAAATATATCTGTTGAATATAGTCTTGTGTAGGCCCGACATCCCAGTGTGGTTTCGCAGTTCCATGGGTCAAATCGCTGTACTATCCAGTTTTGGGCCTTTGGTATCTAAAAAAAAAGCAGTTTGAGTGTGTCGCTCACTGTTCAGCCGCAAATATCTCTATTTAAAAAAGTGTAGTATACCCCAATAAACAATAACTGTGGTTTTGCCATCCCACGGTAAAAAATCTCTATTATTCAGGTTTTGGCATATTTTCCGTAAAGAAAAACAGTAGTGTCTCCTGACTGTTGTGACACCAAAATATATCTGTTGAAAATAGTCTTGTGTAGGCCCGACATCCCAGTGTGGTTTCGCAGTTCCACGGGTCAAATCGCTGTACTATCCAGTTTTGGGCCTTTGGTATCTAAAAAAAAAGCAGTTTGAGTGTGTCGCTCACTGTTCAGCCGCAAATATCTCTATTTAAAAAAGTGTGGTATACCCCAGTAAACAATAACTGTGGTTTTGCCATCCCACGGTAAAAAATCTCTATTATTCAGCTTTTGGTAGTTTTTTCCGTAAAGAAAAACAGTAGTGTCTCCTGACTGTTGTGACACAAAAATATATCTGTTGAAAATAGTCTTGTGTAGGCCCGACATCCCGGTGTGGTTTCGCAGTCCATGGGTCAAATCGCTGTACTATCCAGTTTTGGGCCTTTGGTATCTAAAAAAAAAGCAGTTTGAGTGTGTCGCTCACTGTTCAGCCGCAAATATCTCTATTTAAAAAAGTTTGGTATACTCCAGTAAACAATAATTGTGGTTTCGCCATCCCAGGGTAAAAAATCTTTATTATTCAGCTTTTGGTAGTTTTTTCCGTAAAGAAAAACAGTAGTGTCTCCAGACTGTTGTGACACAAAAATATATCTGTTGAAAATAGTCTTGTGTAGGCCCGACATCCCAGTGTGGTTTCGCAGTTCCATGGGTCAAATCGCTGTACTATCCAGTTTTGGGCCTTTGGTATCTAAAAAAAAAGCAGTTTGAGTGTGTCGCTCACTTTTCAGCCGCAAATATCTCTATTTAAAAAAGTGTGGTATAACACAGTAAACAATAATGCTGCTTTTGCCATCCCACGGTAAAAAATCTCTATTATTCAACTTTTGGTAGTTTTTTACGTAAAGAAAAACAGTGGTGTCTCCTGACTGCTGTGACACAAAAATATATCTGTTGAAAATAGTCTTGTGTAGGCCCGACATCCCAGTGTGGTTTCGCAGTTCCACGGGTCAAATCGCTGTACTATACAGTTTTGGGCCTTTGGTATCTAAAAAAAAAGCAGTTTGAGTGTGTCGCTCACTGTTCAGCCGCAAATATCTCTATTTAAAAAAGTGTAGTATACCCCAGTAAACAATAACTGTGGTTTTGCCATCCCACGGTAAAAAATCTCTATTATTCAGGTTTTGGCATATTTTCCGTAAAGAAAAACAGTAGTGTCTCCTGACTGTTGTGACACAAAAATATATCTGTTGAAAATAGTCTTGTGTAGGCCCGACATCCCAGTGTGGTTTCGCAGTTCCACGGGTCAAATCGCTGTACTATCCAGTTTTGGGCCTTTGGTATCTAAAAAAAAAGCAGTTTGAGTGTGTCGCTCACTGTTCAGCCGCAAATATCTCTATTTAAAAAAGTGTGGTATACCCCAGTAAACAATAACTGTGGTTTTGCCATCCCACGGTAAAAAATCTCTATTATTCAGCTTTTGGTAGTTTTTTCCGTAAAGAAAAACAGTAGTGTCTCCAGACTGTTGTGACACAAAAATATATCTGTTGAAAATAGTCTTGTGTAGGCCCGACATCCCGGTGTGGTTTCGCAGTCCATGGGTCAAATCGCTGTACTATCCAGTTTTGGGCCTTTGGTATCTAAAAAAAAAGCAGTTTGAGTGTGTCGCTCACTTTTCAGCCGCAAATATCTCTATTTTAAAAAGTGTGGTATACCCCAGTAAACAATAACGGTGGTTTTGCCATCCTATGGTAAAAAATCTCTATTATTCAACTTTTGGTAGTTTTTTCCGTAAAGAAAAACAGTAGTGTCTCCTGACTGTTGTGACACAAAAATATATCTGTTGAAAATAGTCTTGTGTATGCCCGACATCCCAGTGTGGTTTCGCAGTTCCATGGGTCAAATCGCTGTACTATCCAGTTTTGGGCCTTTGGTATCTAAAAAAAAAGCAGTTTGAGTGTGTCGCTCACTGTTCAGCCGCAAATATCTCTATTTAAAAAAGTGTAGTATACCCCAGTAAACAATAACTGTGGTTTTGCCATCCCACGGTAAAAATCTCTATTATTCAGGTTTTGGCATATTTTCCGTAAAGAAAAACAGTAGTGTCTCCTGACTGTTGTGACACAAAAATATATCTGTTGAAAATAGTCTTGTGTAGGCCCGACATCCCAGTGTGGTTTCGCAGTTCCACGGGTCAAATCGCTGTACTATCCAGTTTTGGGCCTTTGGTATCTAAAAAAAAAGCAGTTTGAGTGTGTCGCTCACTTTTCAGCCGCAAATATCTCTATTTTAAAAAGTGTGGTATTCCCCAGTAAACAATAACTGTGGTTTTGCCATCCTATGGTAAAAAATCTCTATTATTCAACTTTTGGTAGTTTTTTCCGTAAAGAAAAACAGTAGTGTCTCCTGACTGTTGTGACACAAAAATATATCTGTTGAAAATAGTCTTGTGTAGGCCCGACATCCCAGTGTGGTTTCGCAGTTCCATGGGTCAAATCGCTGTACTATCCAGTTTTGGGCCTTTGGTATCTAAAAAAAAAGCAGTTTCAGTGTGTCGCTCACTGTTCAGCCGCAAATATCTCTATTTAAAAAAGTGTAGTATACCCCAATAAACAATAACTGTGGTTTTGCCATCCCACGGTAAAAAATCTCTATTATTCAGGTTTTGGCATATTTTCCGTAAAGAAAAACAGTAGTGTCTCCTGACTGTTGTGACACCAAAATATATCTGTTGAAAATAGTCTTGTGTAGGCCCGACATCCCAGTGTGGTTTCGCAGTTCCACGGGTCAAATCGCTGTACTATCCAGTTTTGGGCCTTTGGTATCTAAAAAAAAAGCAGTTTGAGTGTGTCGCTCACTGTTCAGCCGCAAATATCTCTATTTAAAAAAGTGTGGTATACCCCAGTAAACAATAACTGTGGTTTTGCCATCCCACGGTAAAAAATCTCTATTATTCAGCTTTTGGTAGTTTTTTCCGTAAAGAAAAACAGTAGTGTCTCCTGACTGTTGTGACACAAAAATATATCTGTTGAAAATAGTCTTGTGTAGGCCCGACATCCCGGTGTGGTTTCGCAGTCCATGGGTCAAATCGCTGTACTATCCAGTTTTGGGCCTTTGGTATCTAAAAAAAAAGCAGTTTGAGTGTGTCGCTCACTGTTCAGCCGCAAATATCTCTATTTAAAAAAGTGTGGTATACTCCAGTAAACAATAATTGTGGTTTCGCCATCCCAGGGTAAAAAATCTTTATTATTCAGCTTTTGGTAGTTTTTTCCGTAAAGAAAAACAGTAGTGTCTCCAGACTGTTGTGACACAAAAATATATCTGTTGAAAATAGTCTTGTGTAGGCCCGACATCCCAGTGTGGTTTCGCAGTTCCATGGGTCAAATCGCTGTACTATCCAGTTTTGGGCCTTTGGTATCTAGAAAAAAAGCAGTTTGAGTGTGTCGCTCACTTTTCAGCCGCAAATATCTCTATTTTAAAAAGTGTGGTATACCCCAGTAAACAATAACGGTGGTTTTGCCATCCCATGGTAAAAAATCTCTATTATTCAACTTTTGGTAGTTTTTTCCGTAAAGAAAAACAGTAGTGTCTCCTGACTGTTGTGACACAAAAATATATCTGTTGAATATAGTCTTGTGTAGGCCCGACATCCCAGTGTGGTTTCGCAGTTCCATGGGTCAAATCGCTGTACTATCCAGTTTTGGGCCTTTGGTATCTAAAAAAAAAGCAGTTTGAGTGTGTCGCTCACTGTTCAGCCGCAAATATCTCTATTTAAAAAAGTGTAGTATACCCCAATAAACAATAACTGTGGTTTTGCCATCCCACGGTAAAAAATCTCTATTATTCAGGTTTTGGCATATTTTCCGTAAAGAAAAACAGTAGTGTCTCCTGACTGTTGTGACACCAAAATATATCTGTTGAAAATAGTCTTGTGTAGGCCCGACATCCCAGTGTGGTTTCGCAGTTCCACGGGTCAAATCGCTGTACTATCCAGTTTTGGGCCTTTGGTATCTAAAAAAAAAGCAGTTTGAGTGTGTCGCTCACTGTTCAGCCGCAAATATCTCTATTTAAAAAAGTGTGGTATACCCCAGTAAACAATAACTGTGGTTTTGCCATCCCACGGTAAAAAATCTCTATTATTCAGCTTTTGGTAGTTTTTTCCGTAAAGAAAAACAGTAGTGTCTCCTGACTGTTGTGACACAAAAATATATCTGTTGAAAATAGTCTTGTGTAGGCCCGACATCCCGGTGTGGTTTCGCAGTCCATGGGTCAAATCGCTGTACTATCCAGTTTTGGGCCTTTGGTATCTAAAAAAAAAGCAGTTTGAGTGTGTCGCTCACTGTTCAGCCGCAAATATCTCTATTTAAAAAAGTTTGGTATACTCCAGTAAACAATAATTGTGGTTTCGCCATCCCAGGGTAAAAAATCTTTATTATTCAGCTTTTGGTAGTTTTTTCCGTAAAGAAAAACAGTAGTGTCTCCAGACTGTTGTGACACAAAAATATATCTGTTGAAAATAGTCTTGTGTAGGCCCGACATCCCAGTGTGGTTTCGCAGTTCCATGGGTCAAATCGCTGTACTATCCAGTTTTGGGCCTTTGGTATCTAAAAAAAAAGCAGTTTGAGTGTGTCGCTCACTTTTCAGCCGCAAATATCTCTATTTAAAAAAGTGTGGTATAACACAGTAAACAATAATGCTGCTTTTGCCATCCCACGGTAAAAAATCTCTATTATTCAACTTTTGGTAGTTTTTTACGTAAAGAAAAACAGTGGTGTCTCCTGACTGCTGTGACACAAAAATATATCTGTTGAAAATAGTCTTGTGTAGGCCCGACATCCCAGTGTGGTTTCGCAGTTCCACGGGTCAAATCGCTGTACTATACAGTTTTGGGCCTTTGGTATCTAAAAAAAAAGCAGTTTGAGTGTGTCGCTCACTGTTCAGCCGCAAATATCTCTATTTAAAAAAGTGTAGTATACCCCAGTAAACAATAACTGTGGTTTTGCCATCCCACGGTAAAAAATCTCTATTATTCAGGTTTTGGCATATTTTCCGTAAAGAAAAACAGTAGTGTCTCCTGACTGTTGTGACACAAAAATATATCTGTTGAAAATAGTCTTGTGTAGGCCCGACATCCCAGTGTGGTTTCGCAGTTCCACGGGTCAAATCGCTGTACTATCCAGTTTTGGGCCTTTGGTATCTAAAAAAAAAGCAGTTTGAGTGTGTCGCTCACTGTTCAGCCGCAAATATCTCTATTTAAAAAAGTGTGGTATACCCCAGTAAACAATAACTGTGGTTTTGCCATCCCACGGTAAAAAATCTCTATTATTCAGCTTTTGGTAGTTTTTTCCGTAAAGAAAAACAGTAGTGTCTCCAGACTGTTGTGACACAAAAATATATCTGTTGAAAATAGTCTTGTGTAGGCCCGACATCCCGGTGTGGTTTCGCAGTCCATGGGTCAAATCGCTGTACTATCCAGTTTTGGGCCTTTGGTATCTAAAAAAAAAGCAGTTTGAGTGTGTCGCTCACTGTTCAGCCGCAAATATCTCTATTTAAAAAAGTGTGGTATACTCCAGTAAACAATAATTGTGGTTTCGCCATCCCAGGGTAAAAAATCTCTATTATTCAGCTTTTGGTAGTTTTTTCCGTAAAGAAAAACAGTAGTGTCTCCTGACTGTTGTGACACAAAAATATATCTGTTGAAAATAGTCTTGTGTAGGCCCGACATCCCAGTGTGGTTTCGCAGTTCCACGGGTCAAATCGCTGTACTATCCTGTTTTGGGCCTTTGGTATCTAAAAAAAAAGCAGTTTGAGTGTGTCGCTCACTGTTCAGCCGCAAATATCTCTATTTAAAAAAGTGTGGTATAACACAGTAAACAATAATGCTGGTTTTGCCATCCCACGGTAAAAAATCTCTATTATTCAACTTTTGGTAGTTTTTTCCGTAAAGAAAAACAGTGGTGTCTCCTGACTGTTGTGACACAAAAATATATCTGTTGAAAATAGTCTTGTGTAGGCCCGACATCCCAGTGTGGTTTCGCAGTTCCACGGGTCAAATCGCTGTACTATCCAGTTTTGGGCCTTTGGTATCTAAAAAAAAAGCAGTTTGAGTGTGTCGCTCACTTTTTAGCCGCAAATATCTCTATTTTAAAAAGTGTGGTATACCCCAGTAAACAATAACGGTGGTTTTGCCATCCTATGGTAAAAAATCTCTATTATTCAACTTTTGGTAGTTTTTTCCGTAAAGAAAAACAGTAGTGTCTCCTGACTGTTGTGACACAAAAATATATCTGTTGAAAATAGTCTTGTGTATGCCCGACATCCCAGTGTGGTTTCGCAGTTCCATGGGTCAAATCGCTGTACTATCCAGTTTTGGGCCTTTGGTATCTAAAAAAAAAGCAGTTTGAGTGTGTCGCTCACTGTTCAGCCGCAAATATCTCTATTTAAAAAAGTGTAGTATACCCCAGTAAACAATAACTGTGGTTTTGCCATCCCACGGTAAAAATCTCTATTATTCAGGTTTTGGCATATTTTCCGTAAAGAAAAACAGTAGTGTCTCCTGACTGTTGTGACACAAAAATATATCTGTTGAAAATAGTCTTGTGTAGGCCCGACATCCCAGTGTGGTTTCGCAGTTCCACGGGTCAAATCGCTGTGCTATCCAGTTTTGGGCCTTTGGTATCTAAAAAAAAAGCAGTTTGAGTGTGTCGCTCACTTTTCAGCCGCAAATATCTCTATTTTAAAAAGTGTGGTATTCCCCAGTAAACAATAACTGTGGTTTTGCCATCCTATGGTAAAAAATCTCTATTATTCAACTTTTGGTAGTTTTTTCCGTAAAGAAAAACAGTAGTGTCTCCTGACTGTTGTGACACAAAAATATATCTGTTGAAAATAGTCTTGTGTAGGCCCGACATCCCAGTGTGGTTTCGCAGTTCCATGGGTCAAATCGCTGTACTATCCAGTTTTGGGCCTTTGGTATCTAAAAAAAAAGCAGTTTCAGTGTGTCGCTCACTGTTCAGTCGCAAATATCTCTATTTAAAAAAGTGTAGTATACCCCAATAAACAATAACTGTGGTTTTGCCATCCCACGGTAAAAAATCTCTATTATTCAGGTTTTGGCATATTTTCCGTAAAGAAAAACAGTAGTGTCTCCTGACTGTTGTGACACCAAAATATATCTGTTGAAAATAGTCTTGTGTAGGCCCGACATCCCAGTGTGGTTTCGCAGTTCCACGGGTCAAATCGCTGTACTATCCAGTTTTGGGCCTTTGGTATCTAAAAAAAAAGCAGTTTGAGTGTGTCGCTCACTGTTCAGCCGCAAATATCTCTATTTAAAAAAGTGTGGTATACCCCGGTAAACAATAACTGTGGTTTTGCCATCCCACGGTAAAAAATCTCTATTATTCAGCTTTTGGTAGTTTTTTCCGTAATGAAAAACAGTAGTGTCTCCTGACTGTTGTGACACAAAAATATATCTGTTGAAAATAGTCTTGTGTAGGCCCGACATCCCGGTGTGGTTTCGCAGTCCATGGGTCAAATCGCTGTACTATCCAGTTTTGGGCCTTTGGTATCTAAAAAAAAAGCAGTTTGAGTGTGTCGCTCACTGTTCAGCCGCAAATATCTCTATTTAAAAAAGTGTGGTATACTCCAGTAAACAATAATTGTGGTTTCGCCATCCCAGGGTAAAAAATCTTTATTATTCAGCTTTTGGTAGTTTTTTCCGTAAAGAAAAACAGTAGTGTCTCCAGACTGTTGTGACACAAAAATATATCTGTTGAAAATGGTCTTGTGTAGGCCCGACATCCCAGTGTGGTTTCGCAGTTCCATGGGTCAAATCGCTGTACTATCCAGTTTTGGGCCTTTGGTATCTAAAAAAAAAGCAGTTTGAGTGTGTCGCTCACTTTTCAGCCGCAAATATCTCTATTTAAAAAAGTGTGGTATAACACAGTAAACAATAATGCTGGTTTTGCCATCCCACGGTAAAAAATCTCTATTATTCAACTTTTGGTAGTTTTTTCCGTAAAGAAAAACAGTGGTGTCTCCTGACTGTTGTGACACAAAAATATATCTGTTGAAAATAGTCTTGTGTAGGCCCGACATCCCAGTGTGGTTTCGCAGTTCCACGGGTCAAATCGCTGTACTATCCAGTTTTGGGCCTTTGGTATCTAAAAAAAAAGCAGTTTGAGTGTGTCGCTCACTGTTCAGCCGCAAATATCTCTATTTAAAAAAGTGTAGTATACCCCAGTAAACAATAACTGTGGTTTTGCCATCCCACGGTAAAAAATCTCTATTATTCAGGTTTTGGCATATTTTCCGTAAAGAAAAACAGTAGTGTCTCCTGACTGTTGTGACACAAAAATATATCTGTTGAAAATAGTCTTGTGTAGGCCCGACATCCCAGTGTGGTTTCGCAGTTCCACGGGTCAAATCGCTGTACTATCCAGTTTTGGGCCTTTGGTATCTAAAAAAAAAGCAGTTTGAGTGTGTCGCTCACTGTTCAGCCGCAAATATCTCTATTTAAAAAAGTGTGGTATACCCCAGTAAACAATAACTGTGGTTTTGCCATCCCACGGTAAAAAATCTCTATTATTCAGCTTTTGGTAGTTTTTTCCGTAAAGAAAAACAGTAGTGTCTCCTGACTGCTGTGACACAAAAATATATCTGTTGAAAATAGTCTTGTGTAGGCCCGACATCCCGGTGTGGTTTCGCAGTCCATGGGTCAAATCGCTGTACTATCCAGTTTTGGGCCTTTGGTATCTAAAAAAAAAGCAGTTTGAGTGTGTCGCTCACTGTTCAGCCGCAAATATCTCTATTTAAAAAAGTGTGGTATACTCCAGTAAACAATAATTGTGGTTTCGCCATCCCAGGGTAAAAAATCTCTATTATTCAGCTTTTGGTAGTTTTTTCCGTAAAGAAAAACAATAGTGTCTCCTGACTGTTGTGACACAAAAATATATCTGTTGAAAATAGTCTTGTGTAGGCCCGACATCCCAGTGTGGTTTCGCAGTTCCACGGGTCAAATCGCTGTACTATCCAGTTTTGGGCCTTTGGTATCTAAAAAAAAAGCAGTTTGAGTGTGTCGCTCACTGTTCAGCCGCAAATATCTCTATTTAAAAAAGTGTGGTATACCACAGTAAACAATAACGGTGGTTTTGCCATCCTATGGTAAAAAATCTCTATTATTCAACTTTTGGTAGTTTTTTCCGTAAAGAAAAACAGTAGTGTCTCCTGACTGTTGTGACACAAAAATATATCTGTTGAAAATAGTCTTGTGTATGCCCGACATCCCAGTGTGGTTTCGCAGTTCCATGGGTCAAATCGCTGTACTATCCAGTTTTGGGCCTTTGGTATCTAAAAAAAAAGCAGTTTGAGTGTGTCGCTCACTGTTCAGCCGCAAATAACTCTATTTAAAAAAGTGTAGTATACCCCAGTAAACAATAACTGTGGTTTTGCCATCCCACGGTAAAAATCTCTATTATTCAGGTTTTGGCATATTTTCCGTAAAGAAAAACAGTAGTGTCTCCTGACTGTTGTGACACAAAAATATATCTGTTGAAAATAGTCTTGTGTAGGCCCGACATCCCAGTGTGGTTTCGCAGTTCCACGGGTCAAATCGCTGTACTATCCAGTTTTGGGCCTTTGGTATCTAAAAAAAAAGCAGTTTGAGTGTGTCGCTCACTTTTCAGCCGCAAATATCTCTATTTTAAAAAGTGTGGTATTCCCCAGTAAACAATAACGGTGGTTTTGCCATCCTATGGTAAAAAATCTCTATTATTCAACTTTTGGTAGTTTTTTCCGTAAAGAAAAACAGTAGTGTCTCCTGACTGTTGTGACACAAAAATATATCTGTTGAAAATAGTCTTGTGTAGGCCCGACATCCCAGTGTGGTTTCGCAGTTCCATGGGTCAAATCGCTGTACTATCCAGTTTTGGGCCTTTGGTATCTAAAAAAAAAGCAGTTTGAGTGTGTCGCTCACTGTTCAGCCGCAAATATCTCTATTTAAAAAAGTGTAGTATACCCCAGTAAGCAATAACTGTGGTTTTGCCATCCCACGGTAAAAAATCTCTATTATTCAGGTTTTGGCATATTTTCCGTAAAGAAAAACAGTAGTGTCTCCTGACTGTTGTGACACAAAAATATATCTGTTGAAAATAGTCTTGTGTAGGCCCGACATCCCAGTGTGGTTTTGCAGTTCCACGGGTCAAATCGCTGTACTATCCAGTTTTGGGCCTTTGGTATCTAAAAAAAAAGCAGTTTGAGTGTGTCGCTCACTGTTCAGCCGCAAATATCTCTATTTAAAAAAGTGTGGTATACTCCAGTAAACAATAATTGTGGTTTCGCCATCCCAACGTAAAAAATCTCTATTATTCAGCTTTTGGTAGTTTTTTCCGTAAAGAAAAACAGTAGTGTCTCCAGACTGTTGTGACACAAAAATATATCTGTTGAAAATAGTCTTGTGTAGGCCCGACATCCCAGTGTGGTTTCGCAGTTCCATGGGTCAAATCGCTGTACTATCCAGTTTTGGGCCTTTGGTATCTAAAAAAAAAGCAGTTTGAGTGTGTCGCTCACTGTTCAGCCGCAAATATCTCTATTTAAAAAAGTGTGGTATACCCCAGTAAACAATAACTGTGGTTTTGCCATCCCACGGTAAAAAATCTCTATTATTCAGCTTTTGGTAGTTTTTTCCGTAAAGAAAAACAGTAGTGTCTCCTGACTGTTGTGACACAAAAATATATCTGTTGAAAATAGTCTTGTGTAGGCCCGACATCCCGGTGTGGTTTCGCAGTCCATGGGTCAAATCGCTGTACTATCCAGTTTTGGGCCTTTGGTATCTAAAAAAAAAGCAGTTTGAGTGTGTCGCTCACTGTTCAGCCGCAAATATCTCTATTTAAAAAAGTGTGGTATACTCCAGTAAACAATAATTGTGGTTTCGCCATCCCAGGGTAAAAAATCTTTATTATTCAGCTTTTGGTAGTTTTTTCCGTAAAGAAAAACAGTAGTGTCTCCAGACTGTTGTGACACAAAAATATATCTGTTGAAAATAGTCTTGTGTAGGCCCGACATCCCAGTGTGGTTTCGCAGTTCCATGGGTCAAATCGCTGTACTATCCAGTTTTGGGCCTTTGGTATCTAAAAAAAAAGCAGTTTGAGTGTGTCGCTCACTTTTCAGCCGCAAATATCTCTATTTAAAAAAGTGTGGTATAACACAGTAAACAATAATGCTGGTTTTGCCATCCCACGGTAAAAAATCTCTATTATTCAACTTTTGGTAGTTTTTTACGTAAAGAAAAACAGTGGTGTCTCCTGACTGTTGTGACACAAAAATATATCTGTTGAAAATAGTCTTGTGTAGGCCCGACATCCCAGTGTGGTTTCGCAGTTCCACGGGTCAAATCGCTGTACTATCCAGTTTTGGGCCTTTGGTATCTAAAAAAAAAGCAGTTTGAGTGTGTCGCTCACTGTTCAGCCGCAAATATCTCTATTTAAAAAAGTGTAGTATACCCCAGTAAACAATAACTGTGGTTTTGCCATCCCACGGTAAAAAATCTCTATTATTCAGGTTTTGGCATATTTTCCGTAAAGAAAAACAGTAGTGTCTCCTGACTGTTGTGACACAAAAATATATCTGTTGAAAATAGTCTTGTGTAGGCCCGACATCCCAGTGTGGTTTCGCAGTTCCACGGGTCAAATCGCTGTACTATCCAGTTTTGGGCCTTTGGTATCTAAAAAAAAAGCAGTTTGAGTGTGTCGCTCACTGTTCAGCCGCAAATATCTCTATTTAAAAAAGTGTGGTATACCCCAGTAAACAATAACTGTGGTTTTGCCATCCCACGGTAAAAAATCTCTATTATTCAGCTTTTGGTAGTTTTTTCCGTAAAGAAAAACAGTAGTGTCTCCTGACTGTTGTGACACAAAAATATATCTGTTGAAAATAGTCTTGTGTAGGCCCGACATCCCGGTGTGGTTTCGCAGTCCATGGGTCAAATCGCTGTACTATCCAGTTTTGGGCCTTTGGTATCTAAAAAAAAAGCAGTTTGAGTGTGTCGCTCACTGTTCAGCCGCAAATATCTCTATTTAAAAAAGTGTGGTATACTCCAGTAAACAATAATTGTGGTTTCGCCATCCCAGGGTAAAAAATCTCTATTATTCAGCTTTTGGTAGTTTTTTCCGTAAAGAAAAACAATAGTGTCTCCTGACTGTTGTGACACAAAAATATATCTGTTGAAAATAGTCTTGTGTAGGCCCGACATCCCAGTGTGGTTTCGCAGTTCCACGGGTCAAATCGCTGTACTATCCAGTTTTGGGCCTTTGGTATCTAAAAAAGAAGCAGTTTGAGTGTGTCGCTCACTGTTCAGCCGCAAATATCTCTATTTAAAAAAGTGTGGTATACCACAGTAAACAATAACGGTGGTTTTGCCATCCTATGGTAAAAAATCTCTATTATTCAACTTTTGGTAGTTTTTTCCGTAAAGAAAAACAGTAGTGTCTCCTGACTGTTGTGACACAAAAATATATCTGTTGAAAATAGTCTTGTGTATGCCCGACATCCCAGTGTGGTTTCGCAGTTCCATGGGTCAAATCGCTGTACTATCCAGTTTTGGGCCTTTGGTATCTAAAAAAAAAGCAGTTTGAGTGTGTCGCTCACTGTTCAGCCGCAAATAACTCTATTTAAAAAAGTGTAGTATACCCCAGTAAACAATAACTGTGGTTTTGCCATCCCACGGTAAAAATCTCTATTATTCAGGTTTTGGCATATTTTCCGTAAAGAAAAACAGTAGTGTCTCCTGACTGTTGTGACACAAAAATATATCTGTTGAAAATAGTCTTGTGTAGGCCCGACATCCCAGTGTGGTTTCGCAGTTCCACGGGTCAAATCGCTGTACTATCCAGTTTTGGGCCTTTGGTATCTAAAAAAAAAGCAGTTTGAGTGTGTCGCTCACTGTTCAGCCGCAAATATCTCTATTTAAAAAAGTGTAGTATACCCCAGTAAACAATAACTGTGGTTTTGCCATCCCACGGTAAAAATCTCTATTATTCAGGTTTTGGCATATTTTCCGTAAAGAAAAACAGTAGTGTCTCCTGACTGTTGTGACACAAAAATATATCTGTTGAAAATAGTCTTGTGTAGGCCCGACATCCCAGTGTGGTTTCGCAGTTCCACGGGTCAAATCGCTGTGCTATCCAGTTTTGGGCCTTTGGTATCTAAAAAAAAAGCAGTTTGAGTGTGTCGCTCACTTTTCAGCCGCAAATATCTCTATTTTAAAAAGTGTGGTATTCCCCAGTAAACAATAACTGTGGTTTTGCCATCCTATGGTAAAAAATCTCTATTATTCAACTTTTGGTAGTTTTTTCCGTAAAGAAAAACAGTAGTGTCTCCTGACTGTTGTGACACAAAAATATATCTGTTGAAAATAGTCTTGTGTAGGCCCGACATCCCAGTGTGGTTTCGCAGTTCCATGGGTCAAATCGCTGTACTATCCAGTTTTGGGCCTTTGGTATCTAAAAAAAAAGCAGTTTCAGTGTGTCGCTCACTGTTCAGCCGCAAATATCTCTATTTAAAAAAGTGTAGTATACCCCAATAAACAATAACTGTGGTTTTGCCATCCCACGGTAAAAAATCTCTATTATTCAGGTTTTGGCATATTTTCCGTAAAGAAAAACAGTAGTGTCTCCTGACTGTTGTGACACCAAAATATATCTGTTGAAAATAGTCTTGTGTAGGCCCGACATCCCAGTGTGGTTTCGCAGTTCCACGGGTCAAATCGCTGTACTATCCAGTTTTGGGCCTTTGGTATCTAAAAAAAAAGCAGTTTGAGTGTGTCGCTCACTGTTCAGCCGCAAATATCTCTATTTAAAAAAGTGTGGTATACCCCGGTAAACAATAACTGTGGTTTTGCCATCCCACGGTAAAAAATCTCTATTATTCAGCTTTTGGTAGTTTTTTCCGTAATGAAAAACAGTAGTGTCTCCTGACTGTTGTGACACAAAAATATATCTGTTGAAAATAGTCTTGTGTAGGCCCGACATCCCGGTGTGGTTTCGCAGTCCATGGGTCAAATCGCTGTACTATCCAGTTTTGGGCCTTTGGTATCTAAAAAAAAAGCAGTTTGAGTGTGTCGCTCACTGTTCAGCCGCAAATATCTCTATTTAAAAAAGTGTGGTATACTCCAGTAAACAATAATTGTGGTTTCGCCATCCCAGGGTAAAAAATCTTTATTATTCAGCTTTTGGTAGTTTTTTCCGTAAAGAAAAACAGTAGTGTCTCCAGACTGTTGTGACACAAAAATATATCTGTTGAAAATGGTCTTGTGTAGGCCCGACATCCCAGTGTGGTTTCGCAGTTCCATGGGTCAAATCGCTGTACTATCCAGTTTTGGGCCTTTGGTATCTAAAAAAAAAGCAGTTTGAGTGTGTCGCTCACTTTTCAGCCGCAAATATCTCTATTTAAAAAAGTGTGGTATAACACAGTAAACAATAATGCTGGTTTTGCCATCCCACGGTAAAAAATCTCTATTATTCAACTTTTGGTAGTTTTTTCCGTAAAGAAAAACAGTGGTGTCTCCTGACTGTTGTGACACAAAAATATATCTGTTGAAAATAGTCTTGTGTAGGCCCGACATCCCAGTGTGGTTTCGCAGTTCCACGGGTCAAATCGCTGTACTATCCAGTTTTGGGCCTTTGGTATCTAAAAAAAAAGCAGTTTGAGTGTGTCGCTCACTGTTCAGCCGCAAATATCTCTATTTAAAAAAGTGTAGTATACCCCAGTAAACAATAACTGTGGTTTTGCCATCCCACGGTAAAAAATCTCTATTATTCAGGTTTTGGCATATTTTCCGTAAAGAAAAACAGTAGTGTCTCCTGACTGTTGTGACACAAAAATATATCTGTTGAAAATAGTCTTGTGTAGGCCCGACATCCCAGTGTGGTTTCGCAGTTCCACGGGTCAAATCGCTGTACTATCCAGTTTTGGGCCTTTGGTATCTAAAAAAAAAGCAGTTTGAGTGTGTCGCTCACTGTTCAGCCGCAAATATCTCTATTTAAAAAAGTGTGGTATACCCCAGTAAACAATAACTGTGGTTTTGCCATCCCACGGTAAAAAATCTCTATTATTCAGCTTTTGGTAGTTTTTTCCGTAAAGAAAAACAGTAGTGTCTCCTGACTGCTGTGACACAAAAATATATCTGTTGAAAATAGTCTTGTGTAGGCCCGACATCCCGGTGTGGTTTCGCAGTCCATGGGTCAAATCGCTGTACTATCCAGTTTTGGGCCTTTGGTATCTAAAAAAAAAGCAGTTTGAGTGTGTCGCTCACTGTTCAGCCGCAAATATCTCTATTTAAAAAAGTGTGGTATACTCCAGTAAACAATAATTGTGGTTTCGCCATCCCAGGGTAAAAAATCTCTATTATTCAGCTTTTGGTAGTTTTTTCCGTAAAGAAAAACAATAGTGTCTCCTGACTGTTGTGACACAAAAATATATCTGTTGAAAATAGTCTTGTGTAGGCCCGACATCCCAGTGTGGTTTCGCAGTTCCACGGGTCAAATCGCTGTACTATCCAGTTTTGGGCCTTTGGTATCTAAAAAAAAAGCAGTTTGAGTGTGTCGCTCACTGTTCAGCCGCAAATATCTCTATTTAAAAAAGTGTGGTATACCACAGTAAACAATAACGGTGGTTTTGCCATCCTATGGTAAAAAATCTCTATTATTCAACTTTTGGTAGTTTTTTCCGTAAAGAAAAACAGTAGTGTCTCCTGACTGTTGTGACACAAAAATATATCTGTTGAAAATAGTCTTGTGTATGCCCGACATCCCAGTGTGGTTTCGCAGTTCCATGGGTCAAATCGCTGTACTATCCAGTTTTGGGCCTTTGGTATCTAAAAAAAAAGCAGTTTGAGTGTGTCGCTCACTGTTCAGCCGCAAATAACTCTATTTAAAAAAGTGTAGTATACCCCAGTAAACAATAACTGTGGTTTTGCCATCCCACGGTAAAAATCTCTATTATTCAGGTTTTGGCATATTTTCCGTAAAGAAAAACAGTAGTGTCTCCTGACTGTTGTGACACAAAAATATATCTGTTGAAAATAGTCTTGTGTAGGCCCGACATCCCAGTGTGGTTTCGCAGTTCCACGGGTCAAATCGCTGTACTATCCAGTTTTGGGCCTTTGGTATCTAAAAAAAAAGCAGTTTGAGTGTGTCGCTCACTTTTCAGCCGCAAATATCTCTATTTTAAAAAGTGTGGTATTCCCCAGTAAACAATAACGGTGGTTTTGCCATCCTATGGTAAAAAATCTCTATTATTCAACTTTTGGTAGTTTTTTCCGTAAAGAAAAACAGTAGTGTCTCCTGACTGTTGTGACACAAAAATATATCTGTTGAAAATAGTCTTGTGTAGGCCCGACATCCCAGTGTGGTTTCGCAGTTCCATGGGTCAAATCGCTGTACTATCCAGTTTTGGGCCTTTGGTATCTAAAAAAAAAGCAGTTTGAGTGTGTCGCTCACTGTTCAGCCGCAAATATCTCTATTTAAAAAAGTGTAGTATACCCCAGTAAGCAATAACTGTGGTTTTGCCATCCCACGGTAAAAAATCTCTATTATTCAGGTTTTGGCATATTTTCCGTAAAGAAAAACAGTAGTGTCTCCTGACTGTTGTGACACAAAAATATATCTGTTGAAAATAGTCTTGTGTAGGCCCGACATCCCAGTGTGGTTTTGCAGTTCCACGGGTCAAATCGCTGTACTATCCAGTTTTGGGCCTTTGGTATCTAAAAAAAAAGCAGTTTGAGTGTGTCGCTCACTGTTCAGCCGCAAATATCTCTATTTAAAAAAGTGTGGTATACTCCAGTAAACAATAATTGTGGTTTCGCCATCCCAGGGTAAAAAATCTCTATTATTCAGCTTTTGGTAGTTTTTTCCGTAAAGAAAAACAGTAGTGTCTCCAGACTGTTGTGACACAAAAATATATCTGTTGAAAATAGTCTTGTGTAGGCCCGACATCCCAGTGTGGTTTCGCAGTTCCATGGGTCAAATCGCTGTACTATCCAGTTTTGGGCCTTTGGTATCTAAAAAAAAAGCAGTTTGAGTGTGTCGCTCACTGTTCAGCCGCAAATATCTCTATTTAAAAAAGTGTGGTATACCCCAGTAAACAATAACTGTGGTTTTGCCATCCCACGGTAAAAAATCTCTATTATTCAGCTTTTGGTAGTTTTTTCCGTAAAGAAAAACAGTAGTGTCTCCTGACTGTTGTGACACAAAAATATATCTGTTGAAAATAGTCTTGTGTAGGCCCGACATCCCGGTGTGGTTTCGCAGTCCATGGGTCAAATCGCTGTACTATCCAGTTTTGGGCCTTTGGTATCTAAAAAAAAAGCAGTTTGAGTGTGTCGCTCACTGTTCAGCCGCAAATATCTCTATTTAAAAAAGTGTGGTATACTCCAGTAAACAATAATTGTGGTTTCGCCATCCCAGGGTAAAAAATCTTTATTATTCAGCTTTTGGTAGTTTTTTCCGTAAAGAAAAACAGTAGTGTCTCCAGACTGTTGTGACACAAAAATATATCTGTTGAAAATAGTCTTGTGTAGGCCCGACATCCCAGTGTGGTTTCGCAGTTCCATGGGTCAAATCGCTGTACTATCCAGTTTTGGGCCTTTGGTATCTAAAAAAAAAGCAGTTTGAGTGTGTCGCTCACTTTTCAGCCGCAAATATCTCTATTTAAAAAAGTGTGGTATAACACAGTAAACAATAATGCTGGTTTTGCCATCCCACGGTAAAAAATCTCTATTATTCAACTTTTGGTAGTTTTTTACGTAAAGAAAAACAGTGGTGTCTCCTGACTGTTGTGACACAAAAATATATCTGTTGAAAATAGTCTTGTGTAGGCCCGACATCCCAGTGTGGTTTCGCAGTTCCACGGGTCAAATCGCTGTACTATCCAGTTTTGGGCCTTTGGTATCTAAAAAAAAAGCAGTTTGAGTGTGTCGCTCACTGTTCAGCCGCAAATATCTCTATTTAAAAAAGTGTAGTATACCCCAGTAAACAATAACTGTGGTTTTGCCATCCCACGGTAAAAAATCTCTATTATTCAGGTTTTGGCATATTTTCCGTAAAGAAAAACAGTAGTGTCTCCTGACTGTTGTGACACAAAAATATATCTGTTGAAAATAGTCTTGTGTAGGCCCGACATCCCAGTGTGGTTTCGCAGTTCCACGGGTCAAATCGCTGTACTATCCAGTTTTGGGCCTTTGGTATCTAAAAAAAAAGCAGTTTGAGTGTGTCGCTCACTGTTCAGCCGCAAATATCTCTATTTAAAAAAGTGTGGTATACCCCAGTAAACAATAACTGTGGTTTTGCCATCCCACGGTAAAAAATCTCTATTATTCAGCTTTTGGTAGTTTTTTCCGTAAAGAAAAACAGTAGTGTCTCCTGACTGTTGTGACACAAAAATATATCTGTTGAAAATAGTCTTGTGTAGGCCCGACATCCCGGTGTGGTTTCGCAGTCCATGGGTCAAATCGCTGTACTATCCAGTTTTGGGCCTTTGGTATCTAAAAAAAAAGCAGTTTGAGTGTGTCGCTCACTGTTCAGCCGCAAATATCTCTATTTAAAAAAGTGTGGTATACTCCAGTAAACAATAATTGTGGTTTCGCCATCCCAGGGTAAAAAATCTCTATTATTCAGCTTTTGGTAGTTTTTTCCGTAAAGAAAAACAATAGTGTCTCCTGACTGTTGTGACACAAAAATATATCTGTTGAAAATAGTCTTGTGTAGGCCCGACATCCCAGTGTGGTTTCGCAGTTCCACGGGTCAAATCGCTGTACTATCCAGTTTTGGGCCTTTGGTATCTAAAAAAGAAGCAGTTTGAGTGTGTCGCTCACTGTTCAGCCGCAAATATCTCTATTTAAAAAAGTGTGGTATACCACAGTAAACAATAACGGTGGTTTTGCCATCCTATGGTAAAAAATCTCTATTATTCAACTTTTGGTAGTTTTTTCCGTAAAGAAAAACAGTAGTGTCTCCTGACTGTTGTGACACAAAAATATATCTGTTGAAAATAGTCTTGTGTATGCCCGACATCCCAGTGTGGTTTCGCAGTTCCATGGGTCAAATCGCTGTACTATCCAGTTTTGGGCCTTTGGTATCTAAAAAAAAAGCAGTTTGAGTGTGTCGCTCACTGTTCAGCCGCAAATAACTCTATTTAAAAAAGTGTAGTATACCCCAGTAAACAATAACTGTGGTTTTGCCATCCCACGGTAAAAATCTCTATTATTCAGGTTTTGGCATATTTTCCGTAAAGAAAAACAGTAGTGTCTCCTGACTGTTGTGACACAAAAATATATCTGTTGAAAATAGTCTTGTGTAGGCCCGACATCCCAGTGTGGTTTCGCAGTTCCACGGGTCAAATCGCTGTACTATCCAGTTTTGGGCCTTTGGTATCTAAAAAAAAAGCAGTTTGAGTGTGTCGCTCACTTTTCAGCCGCAAATATCTCTATTTTAAAAAGTGTGGTATTCCCCAGTAAACAATAACGGTGGTTTTGCCATCCTATGGTAAAAAATCTCTATTATTCAACTTTTGGTAGTTTTTTCCGTAAAGAAAAACAGTAGTGTCTCCTGACTGTTGTGACACAAAAATATATCTGTTGAAAATAGTCTTGTGTAGGCCCGACATCCCAGTGTGGTTTCGCAGTTCCATGGGTCAAATCGCTGTACTATCCAGTTTTGGGCCTTTGGTATCTAAAAAAAAAGCAGTTTGAGTGTGTCGCTCACTGTTCAGCCGCAAATATCTCTATTTAAAAAAGTGTAGTATACCCCAGTAAGCAATAACTGTGGTTTTGCCATCCCACGGTAAAAAATCTCTATTATTCAGGTTTTGGCATATTTTCCGTAAAGAAAAACAGTAGTGTCTCCTGACTGTTGTGACACAAAAATATATCTGTTGAAAATAGTCTTGTGTAGGCCCGACATCCCAGTGTGGTTTTGCAGTTCCACGGGTCAAATCGCTGTACTATCCAGTTTTGGGCCTTTGGTATCTAAAAAAAAAGCAGTTTGAGTGTGTCGCTCACTGTTCAGCCGCAAATATCTCTATTTAAAAAAGTGTGGTATACTCCAGTAAACAATAATTGTGGTTTCGCCATCCCAGGGTAAAAAATCTCTATTATTCAGCTTTTGGTAGTTTTTTCCGTAAAGAAAAACAGTAGTGTCTCCAGACTGTTGTGACACAAAAATATATCTGTTGAAAATAGTCTTGTGTAGGCCCGACATCCCAGTGTGGTTTCGCAGTTCCATGGGTCAAATCGCTGTACTATCCAGTTTTGGGCCTTTGGTATCTAAAAAAAAAGCAGTTTGAGTGTGTCGCTCACTGTTCAGCCGCAAATATCTCTATTTAAAAAAGTGTGGTATAACACAGTAAACAATAATGCTGGTTTTGCCATCCCACGGTAAAAAATCTCTATTATTCAACTTTTGGTAGTTTTTTCCGTAAAGAAAAACAGTGGTGTCTCCTGACTGTTGTGACACAAAAATATATCTGTTGAAAATAGTCTTGTGTAGGCCCGACATCCCAGTATGGTTTCGCAGTTCCACGGGTCAAATCGTGTACTATCCAGTTTTGGGCCTTTGGTATCTAAAAAAAAAGCAGTTTGAGTGTGTCGCTCACTTTTCAGCTGCAAATATCTCTATTTTAAAAAGTGTGGTATACCCCAGTAAACAATAACTGTGGTTTTGCCATCCCACGGTAAAAAATCTCTATTATTCAGGTTTTGGCATATTTTCCGTAAAGAAAAACAGTAGTGTCTCCTGACTGTTGTGACACCAAAATATATCTGTTGAAAATAGTCTTGTGTAGGCCCGACATCCCAGTGTGGTTTCGCAGTTCCACGGGTCAAATCGCTGTACTATCCAGTTTTGGGCCTTTGGTATCTAAAAAAAAAGCAGTTTGAGTGTGTCGCTCACTGTTCAGCCGCAAATATCTCTATTTAAAAAAGTGTGGTATACCCCAGTAAACAATAACTGTGGTTTTGCCATCCCACGGTAAAAAATCTCTATTATTCAGCTTTTGGTAGTTTTTTCCGTAAAGAAAAACAGTAGTGTCTCCTGACTGTTGTGACACAAAAATATATCTGTTGAAAATAGTCTTGTGTAGGCCCGACATCCCGGTGTGGTTTCGCAGTCCATGGGTCAAATCGCTGTACTATCCAGTTTTGGGCCTTTCGTATCTAAAAAAAAAGCAGTTTGAGTGTGTCGCTCACTGTTCAGCCGCAAATATCTCTATTTAAAAAAGTGTGGTATACTCCAGTAAACAATAATTGTGGTTTCGCCATCCCAGGGTAAAAAATCTTTATTATTCAGCTTTTGGTAGTTTTTCCGTAAAGAAAAACAGTAGTGTCTCCAGACTGTTGTGACACAAAAATATATCTGTTGAAAATAGTCTTGTGTAGGCCCGACATCCCAGTGTGGTTTCGCAGTTCCATGGGTCAAATCGCTGTACTATCCAGTTTTGGGCCTTTGGTATCTAAAAAAAAAGCAGTTTGAGTGTGTCGCTCACTGTTCAGCCGCAAATATCTCTATTTAAAAAAGTGTGGTATAACACAGTAAACAATAATGCTGGTTTTGCCATCCCACGGTAAAAAATCTCTATTATTCAACTTTTGGTAGTTTTTTCCGTAAAGAAAAACAGTGGTGTCTCCTGACTGTTGTGACACAAAAATATATCTGTTGAAAATAGTCTTGTGTAGGCCCGACATCCCAGTATGGTTTCGCAGTTCCACGGGTCAAATCGTGTACTATCCAGTTTTGGGCCTTTGGTATCTAAAAAAAAAGCAGTTTGAGTGTGTCGCTCACTTTTCAGCCGCAAATATCTCTATTTTAAAAAGTGTGGTATACCCCAGTAAACAATAACTGTGGTTTTGCCATCCCACGGTAAAAAATCTCTATTATTCAGGTTTTGGCATATTTTCCGTAAAGAAAAACAGTAGTGTCTCCTGACTGTTGTGACACCAAAATATATCTGTTGAAAATAGTCTTGTGTAGGCCCGACATCCCAGTGTGGTTTCGCAGTTCCACGGGTCAAATCGCTGTACTATCCAGTTTTGGGCCTTTGGTATCTAAAAAAAAAGCAGTTTGAGTGTGTCGCTCACTGTTCAGCCGCAAATATCTCTATTTAAAAAAGTGTGGTATACCCCAGTAAACAATAACTGTGGTTTTGCCATCCCACGGTAAAAAATCTCTATTATTCAGCTTTTGGTAGTTTTTTCCGTAAAGAAAAACAGTAGTGTCTCCTGACTGTTGTGACACAAAAATATATCTGTTGAAAATAGTCTTGTGTAGGCCCGACATCCCGGTGTGGTTTCGCAGTCCATGGGTCAAATCGCTGTACTATCCAGTTTTGGGCCTTTCGTATCTAAAAAAAAAGCAGTTTGAGTGTGTCGCTCACTGTTCAGCCGCAAATATCTCTATTTAAAAAAGTGTGGTATACTCCAGTAAACAATAATTGTGGTTTCGCCATCCCAGGGTAAAAAATCTTTATTATTCAGCTTTTGGTAGTTTTTCCGTAAAGAAAAACAGTAGTGTCTCCAGACTGTTGTGACACAAAAATATATCTGTTGAAAATAGTCTTGTGTAGGCCCGACATCCCAGTGTGGTTTCGCAGTTCCATGGGTCAAATCGCTGTACTATCCAGTTTTGGGCCTTTGGTATCTAAAAAAAAAAGCAGTTTGAGTGTGTCGCTCACTGTTCAGCCGCAAATATCTCTATTTAAAAAAGTGTGGTATAACACAGTAAACAATAATGCTGGTTTTGCCATCCCACGGTAAAAAATCTCTATTATTCAACTTTTGGTAGTTTTTTCCGTAAAGAAAAACAGTGGTGTCTCCTGACTGTTGTGACACAAAAATATATCTGTTGAAAATAGTCTTGTGTAGGCCCGACATCCCAGTGTGGTTTCGCAGTTCCACGGGTCAAATCGCTGTACTATCCTGTTTTGGGCCTTTGGTATCTAAAAAAAAAGCAGTTTGAGTGTGTCGCTCACTGTTCAGCCGCAAATATCTCTATTTAAAAAAGTGTGGTATACCCCAGTAAACAATAACTGTGGTTTTGCCATCCCACGGTAAAAAAATCTCTATTATTCAGCTTTTGGTAGTTTTTTCCGTAAAGAAAAACAGTAGTGTCTCCTGACTGTTGTGACACAAAAATATATCTGTTGAAAATAGTCTTGTGTAGGCCCGACATCCCGGTGTGGTTTCGCAGTCCATGGGTCAAATCGCTGTACTATCCAGTTTTGGGCCTTTGGTATCTAAAAAAAAAGCAGTTTGAGTGTGTCGCTCACTGTTCAGCCGCAAATATCTCTATTTAAAAAAGTGTGGTATACTCCAGTAAACAATAATTGTGGTTTCGCCATCCCAGGGTAAAAAATCTCTATTATTCAGCTTTTGGTAGTTTTTTCCGTAAAGAAAAACAGTAGTGTCTCCTGACTGTTGTGACACAAAAATATATCTGTTGAAAATAGTCTTGTGTAGGCCCGACATCCCAGTGTGGTTTCGCAGTTCCACGGGTCAAATCGCTGTACTATCCTGTTTTGGGCCTTTGGTATCTAAAAAAAAAGCAGTTTGAGTGTGTCGCTCACTGTTCAGCCGCAAATATCTCTATTTAAAAAAGTGTGGTATAACACAGTAAACAATAATGCTGGTTTTGCCATCCCACGGTAAAAAATCTCTATTATTCAACTTTTGGTAGTTTTTTCCGTAAAGAAAAACAGTGGTGTCTCCTGACTGTTGTGACACAAAAATATATCTGTTGAAAATAGTCTTGTGTAGGCCCGACATCCCAGTGTGGTTTCGCAGTTCCACGGGTCAAATCGCTGTACTATCCAGTTTTGGGCCTTTGGTATATAAAAAAAAAAGCAGTTTGAGTGTGTCGCTCACTTTTCAGCCGCAAATATCTCTATTTTAAAAAGTGTGGTATACCCCAGTAAACAATAACGGTGGTTTTGCCATCCTATGGTAAAAAATCTCTATTATTCAACTTTTGGTAGTTTTTTCCGTAAAGAAAAACAGTAGTGTCTCCTGACTGTTGTGACACAAAAATATTTCTGTTGAAAATAGTCTTGTGTATGCCCGACATCCCAGTGTGGTTTCGCAGTTCCATGGGTCAAATCGCTGTACTATCCAGTTTTGGGCCTTTGGTATCTAAAAAAAAAAGCAGTTTGAGTGTGTCGCTCACTGTTCAGCCGCAAATATCTCTATTTAAAAAAGTGTAGTATACCCCAGTAAACAATAACTGTGGTTTTGCCATCCCACGGTAAAAATCTCTATTATTCAGGTTTTGGCATATTTTCCGTAAAGAAAAACAGTAGTGTCTCCTGACTGTTGTGACACAAAAATATATCTGTTGAAAATAGTCTTGTGTAGGCCCGACATCCCAGTGTGGTTTCGCAGTTCCACGGGTCAAATCGCTGTACTATCCAGTTTTGGGCCTTTGGTATCTAAAAAAAAAGCAGTTTGAGTGTGTCGCTCACTTTTCAGCCGCAAATATCTCTATTTTAAAAAGTGTGGTATTCCCCAGTAAACAATAACGGTGGTTTTGCCATCCTATGGTAAAAAATCTCTATTATTCAACTTTTGGTAGTTTTTTCCGTAAAGAAAAACAGTAGTGTCTCCTGACTGTTGTGACACAAAAATATATCTGTTGAAAATAGTCTTGTGTAGGCCCGACATACCAGTGTGGTTTCGCAGTTCCATGGGTCAAATCGCTGTACTATCCAGTTTTGGGCCTTTGGTATCTAAAAAAAAAGCAGT
Organism: Phyllobates terribilis; assembly: GCF_046119375.1. NCBI lineage: Eukaryota > Metazoa > Chordata > Amphibia > Anura > Dendrobatidae > Phyllobates > Phyllobates terribilis. The sequence continues at coordinate 302,482,769 of NW_027362771.1, forward strand.
TTCAGTGTGTCGCTCACTGTTCAGCCGCAAATATCTCTATTTAAAAAAGTGTAGTATACCCCAATAAACAATAACTGTGGTTTTGCCATCCCACGGTAAAAAATCTCTATTATTCAGGTTTTGGCATATTTTCCGTAAAGAAAAACAGTAGTGTCTCCTGACTGTTGTGACACCAAAATATATCTGTTGAAAATAGTCTTGTGTAGGCCCGACATCCCAGTGTGGTTTCGCAGTTCCACGGGTCAAATCGCTGTACTATCCAGTTTTGGGCCTTTGGTATCTAAAAAAAAAGCAGTTTGAGTGTGTCGCTCACTGTTCAGCCGCAAATATCTCTATTTAAAAAAGTGTGGTATACCCCAGTAAACAATAACTGTGGTTTTGCCATCCCACGGTAAAAAATCTCTATTATTCAGCTTTTGGTAGTTTTTTCCGTAAAGAAAAACAGTAGTGTCTCCTGACTGTTGTGACACAAAAATATATCTGTTGAAAATAGTCTTGTGTAGGCCCGACATCCCGGTGTGGTTTCGCAGTCCATGGGTCAAATCGCTGTACTATCCAGTTTTGGGCCTTTGGTATCTAAAAAAAAAGCAGTTTGAGTGTGTCGCTCACTGTTCAGCCGCAAATATCTCTATTTAAAAAAGTGTGGTATACTCCAGTAAACAATAATTGTGGTTTCGCCATCCCAGGGTAAAAAATCTTTATTATTCAGCTTTTGGTAGTTTTTTCCGTAAAGAAAAACAGTAGTGTCTCCAGACTGTTGTGACACAAAAATATATCTGTTGAAAATAGTCTTGTGTAGGCCCGACATCCCAGTGTGGTTTCGCAGTTCCATGGGTCAAATCGCTGTACTATCCAGTTTTGGGCCTTTGGTATCTAAAAAAAAAGCAGTTTGAGTGTGTCGCTCACTTTTCAGCCGCAAATATCTCTATTTAAAAAAGTGTGGTATAACACAGTAAACAATAATGCTGGTTTTGCCATCCCACGGTAAAAAATCTCTATTATTCAACTTTTGGTAGTTTTTTACGTAAAGAAAAACAGTGGTGTCTCCTGACTGTTGTGACACAAAAATATATCTGTTGAAAATAGTCTTGTGTAGGCCCGACATCCCAGTGTGGTTTCGCAGTTCCACGGGTCAAATCGCTGTACTATCCAGTTTTGGGCCTTTGGTATCTAAAAAAAAAGCAGTTTGAGTGTGTCGCTCACTGTTCAGCCGCAAATATCTCTATTTAAAAAAGTGTAGTATACCCCAGTAAACAATAACTGTGGTTTTGCCATCCCACGGTAAAAAATCTCTATTATTCAGGTTTTGGCATATTTTCCGTAAAGAAAAACAGTAGTGTCTCCTGACTGTTGTGACACAAAAATATATCTGTTGAAAATAGTCTTGTGTAGGCCCGACATCCCAGTGTGGTTTCGCAGTTCCACGGGTCAAATCGCTGTACTATCCAGTTTTGGGCCTTTGGTATCTAAAAAAAAAGCAGTTTGAGTGTGTCGCTCACTGTTCAGCCGCAAATATCTCTATTTAAAAAAGTGTGGTATACCCCAGTAAACAATAACTGTGGTTTTGCCATCCCACGGTAAAAAATCTCTATTATTCAGCTTTTGGTAGTTTTTTCCGTAAAGAAAAACAGTAGTGTCTCCTGACTGTTGTGACACAAAAATATATCTGTTGAAAATAGTCTTGTGTAGGCCCGACATCCCGGTGTGGTTTCGCAGTCCATGATTCAAATCGCTGTACTATCCAGTTTTGGGCCTTTGGTATCTAAAAAAAAAGCAGTTTGAGTGTGTCGCTCACTGTTCAGCCGCAAATATCTCTATTTAAAAAAGTGTGGTATACTCCAGTAAACAATAATTGTGGTTTCGCCATCCCAGGGTAAAAAATCTCTATTATTCAGCTTTTGGTAGTTTTTTCCGTAAAGAAAAACAATAGTGTCTCCTGACTGTTGTGACACAAAAATATATCTGTTGAAAATAGTCTTGTGTAGGCCCAACATCCCAGTGTGGTTTCGCAGTTCCACGGGTCAAATCGCTGTACTATCCAGTTTTGGGCCTTTGGTATCTAAAAAAAAAGCAGTTTGAGTGTGTCGCTCACTGTTCAGCCGCAAATATCTCTATTTAAAAAAGTGTGGTATACCACAGTAAACAATAACGGTGGTTTTGCCATCCTATGGTAAAAAATCTCTATTATTCAACTTTTGGTAGTTTTTTCCGTAAAGAAAAACAGTAGTGTCTCCTGACTGTTGTGACACAAAAATATATCTGTTGAAAATAGTCTTGTGTATGCCCGACATCCCAGTGTGGTTTCGCAGTTCCATGGGTCAAATCGCTGTACTATCCAGTTTTGGGCCTTTGGTATCTAAAAAAAAAGCAGTTTGAGTGTGTCGCTCACTGTTCAGCCGCAAATATCTCTATTTAAAAAAGTGTAGTATACCCCAGTAAACAATAACTGTGGTTTTGCCATCCCACGGTAAAAATCTCTATTATTCAGGTTTTGGCATATTTTCCGTAAAGAAAAACAGTAGTGTCTCCTGACTGTTGTGACACAAAAATATATCTGTTGAAAATAGTCTTGTGTAGGCCCGACATCCCAGTGTGGTTTCGCAGTTCCACGGGTCAAATCGCTGTACTATCCAGTTTTGGGCCTTTGGTATCTAAAAAAAAAGCAGTTTGAGTGTGTCGCTCACTTTTCAGCCGCAAATATCTCTATTTTAAAAAGTGTGGTATTCCCCAGTAAACAATAACGGTGGTTTTGCCATCCTATGGTAAAAAATCTCTATTATTCAACTTTTGGTAGTTTTTTCCGTAAAGAAAAACAGTAGTGTCTCCTGACTGTTGTGACACAAAAATATATCTGTTGAAAATAGTCTTGTGTAGGCCCGACATCCCAGTGTGGTTTCGCAGTTCCATGGGTCAAATCGCTGTACTATCCAGTTTTGGGCCTTTGGTATCTAAAAAAAAAGCAGTTTGAGTGTGTCGCTCACTGTTCAGCCGCAAATATCTCTATTTAAAAAAGTGTAGTATACCCCAGTAAGCAATAACTGTGGTTTTGCCATCCCACGGTAAAAAATCTCTATTATTCAGGTTTTGGCATATTTTCCGTAAAGAAAAACAGTAGTGTCTCCTGACTGTTGTGACACAAAAATATATCTGTTGAAAATAGTCTTGTGTAGGCCCGACATCCCAGTGTGGTTTTGCAGTTCCACGGGTCAAATCGCTGTACTATCCAGTTTTGGGCCTTTGGTATCTAAAAAAAAAGCAGTTTGAGTGTGTCGCTCACTGTTCAGCCGCAAATATCTCTATTTAAAAAAGTGTGGTATACCCCAGTAAACAATAACTGTGGTTTTGCCATCCCACGGTAAAAAATCTCTATTATTCAGCTTTTGGTAGTTTTTTCCGTAAAGAAAAACAGTAGTGTCTCCTGACTGTTGTGACACAAAAATATATCTGTTGAAAATAGTCTTGTGTAGGCCCGACATCCCGGTGTGGTTTCGCAGTCCATGGGTGAAATCGCTGTACTATCCAGTTTTGGGCCTTTCGTATCTAAAAAAAAAGCAGTTTGAGTGTGTCGCTCACTGTTCAGCCGCAAATATCTCTATTTAAAAAAGTGTGGTATACTCCAGTAAACAATAATTGTGGTTTCGCCATCCCAGGGTAAAAAATCTTTATTATTCAGCTTTTGGTAGTTTTTCCGTAAAGAAAAACAGTAGTGTCTCCAGACTGTTGTGACACAAAAATATATCTGTTGAAAATAGTCTTGTGTAGGCCCGACATCCCAGTGTGGTTTCGCAGTTCCATGGGTCAAATCGCTGTACTATCCAGTTTTGGGCCTTTGGTATCTAAAAAAAAAAGCAGTTTGAGTGTGTCGCTCACTGTTCAGCCGCAAATATCTCTATTTAAAAAAGTGTGGTATAACACAGTAAACAATAATGCTGGTTTTGCCATCCCACGGTAAAAAATCTCTATTATTCAACTTTTGGTAGTTTTTTCCGTAAAGAAAAACAGTGGTGTCTCCTGACTGTTGTGACACAAAAATATATCTGTTGAAAATAGTCTTGTGTAGGCCCGACATCCCAGTGTGGTTTCGCAGTTCCACGGGTCAAATCGCTGTACTATCCTGTTTTGGGCCTTTGGTATCTAAAAAAAAAGCAGTTTGAGTGTGTCGCTCACTGTTCAGCCGCAAATATCTCTATTTAAAAAAGTGTGGTATACCCCAGTAAACAATAACTGTGGTTTTGCCATCCCACGGTAAAAAAATCTCTATTATTCAGCTTTTGGTAGTTTTTTCCGTAAAGAAAAACAGTAGTGTCTCCTGACTGTTGTGACACAAAAATATATCTGTTGAAAATAGTCTTGTGTAGGCCCGACATCCCGGTGTGGTTTCGCAGTCCATGGGTCAAATCGCTGTACTATCCAGTTTTGGGCCTTTGGTATCTAAAAAAAAAGCAGTTTGAGTGTGTCGCTCACTGTTCAGCCGCAAATATCTCTATTTAAAAAAGTGTGGTATACTCCAGTAAACAATAATTGTGGTTTCGCCATCCCAGGGTAAAAAATCTCTATTATTCAGCTTTTGGTAGTTTTTTCCGTAAAGAAAAACAGTAGTGTCTCCTGACTGTTGTGACACAAAAATATATCTGTTGAAAATAGTCTTGTGTAGGCCCGACATCCCAGTGTGGTTTCGCAGTTCCACGGGTCAAATCGCTGTACTATCCAGTTTTGGGCCTTTGGTATCTAAAAAAAAAGCAGTTTGAGTGTGTCGCTCACTGTTCAGCCGCAAATATCTCTATTTAAAAAAGTGTGGTATAACACAGTAAACAATAATGCTGGTTTTGCCATCCCACGGTAAAAAATCTCTATTATTCAACTTTTGGTAGTTTTTTCCGTAAAGAAAATCAGTGGTGTCTCCTGACTGTTGTGACACAAAAATATATCTGTTGAAAATAGTCTTGTGTAGGCCCGACATCCCAGTGTGGTTTCGCAGTTCCACGGGTCAAATCGCTGTACTATCCAGTTTTGGGCCTTTGGTATCTAAAAAAAAAGCAGTTTGAGTGTGTCGCTCACTTTTCAGCCGCAAATATCTCTATTTTAAAAAGTGTGGCATACCCCAGTAAACAATAACGGTGGTTTTGCCATCCTATGGTAGAAAATCTCTATTATTCAACTTTTGGTAGTTTTTTCCGTAAAGAAAAACAGTAGTGTCTCCTGACTGTTGTGACACAAAAATATATCTGTTGAAAATAGTCTTGTGTATGCCCGACATCCCAGTGTGGTTTCGCAGTTCCATGCGTCAAATCGCTGTACTATCCAGTTTTGGGCCTTTGGTATCTAAAAAAAAAGCAGTTTGAGTGTGTCGCTCACTGTTCAGCCGCAAATATCTCTATTTAAAAAAGTGTAGTATACCCCAGTAAACAATAACTGTGGTTTTGCCATCCCACGGTAAAAAATCTCTATTATTCAGGTTTTGGCATATTTTCCGTAAAGAAAAACAGTAGTGTCTCCAGACTGTTGTGACACAAAAATATATCTGTTGAAAATAGTCTTGTGTAGGCCCGACATCCCAGTGTGGTTTCGCAGTTCCACGGGTCAAATCGCTGTACTATCCAGTTTTGGGCCTTTGGTATCTAAAAAAAAAGCAGTTTGAGTGTGTCGCTCACTTTTCAGCCGCAAATATCTCTATTTTAAAAAGTGTGGTATACCCCAGTAAACAATAACGGTGGTTTTGCCATCCTATGGTAAAAAATCTCTATTATTCAACTTTTGGTAGTTTTTTCCGTAAAGAAAAACAGTAGTGTCTCCTGACTGTTGTGACACAAAAATATATCTGTTGAAAATAGTCTTGTGTAGGCCCGACATCTCAGTGTGGTTTCGCAGTTCCATGGGTCAAATCGCTGTACTATCCAGTTTTGGGCCTTTGGTATCTAAAAAAAAAGCAGTTTGAGTGTGTCGCTCACTGTTCAGCCGCAAATATCTCTATTTAAAAAAGTGTAGTATACCCCAGTAAGCAATAACTGTGGTTTTGCCATCCCACGGTAAAAAATCTCTATTATTCAGGTTTTGGCATATTTTCCGTAAAGAAAAACAGTAGTGTCTCCTGACTGTTGTGACACAAAAATATATCTGTTGAAAATAGTCTTGTGTAGGCCCGACATCCCAGTGTGGTTTCGCAGTTCCACGGGTCAAATCGCTGTACTATCCAGTTTTGGGCCTTTGGTATCTAAAAAAAAAGCAGTTTGAGTGTGTCGCTCACTGTTCAGCCGCAAATATCTCTATTTAAAAAAGTGTGGTATACTCCAGTAAACAATAATTGTGGTTTCGCCATCCCAGGGTAAAAAATCTCTATTATTCAGCTTTTGGTAGTTTTTTCCGTAAAGAAAAACAGTAGTGTCTCCAGACTGTTGTGACACAAAAATATATCTGTTGAAAATAGTCTTGTGTAGGCCCGACATCCCAGTGTGGTTTCGCAGTTCCATGGGTCAAATCGCTGTACTATCCAGTTTTGGGCCTTTGGTATCTAAAAAAAAAGCAGTTTGAGTGTGTCGCTCACTGTTCAGCCGCAAATATCTCTATTTAAAAAAGTGTGGTATAACACAGTAAACAATAATGCTGGTTTTGCCATCACACGGTAAAAAATCTCTATTATTCAACTTTTGGTAGTTTTTTCCGTAAAGAAAAACAGTGGTGTCTCCTGACTGTTGTGACACAAAAATATATCTGTTGAAAATAGTCTTGTGTAGGCCCGACATCCCAGTGTGGTTTCGCAGTTCCACGGGTCAAATCGTGTACTATCCAGTTTTGGGCCTTTGGTATCTAAAAAAAAAGCAGTTTGAGTGTGTCGCTCACTTTTCAGCCGCAAATATCTCTATTTTAAAAAGTGTGGTATACCCCAGTAAACAATAACAGTGGTTTTGCCATCCCATGGTAAAAAATCTCTATTATTCAACTTTTGGTAGTTTTTTCCGTAAAGAAAAACAGTAGTGTCTCCTGACTGTTGTGACACAAAAATATATCTGCTGAAAATAGTCTTGTGTAGGCCCGACATCCCAGTGTGGTTTCGCAGTTCCATGGGTCAAATCGCTGTACTATCCAGTTTTGGGCCTTTGGTATCTAAAAAAAAAGCAGTTTGAGTGTGTCGCTCACTGTTCAGCCGCAAATATCTCTATTTAAAAAAGTGTAGTATACCCCAATAAACAATAACTGTGGTTTTGCCATCCCACGGTAAAAAATCTCTATTATTCAGGTTTTGGCATATTTTCCGTAAAGAAAAACATTAGTGTCTCCTGACTGTTGTGACACCAAAATATATCTGTTGAAAATAGTCTTATGTAGGCCCGACATCCCAGTGTGGTTTCGCAGTTCCACGGGTCAAATGCTGTACTATCCAGTTTTGGGCCTTTGGTATCTAAAAAAAAAGCAGTTTGAGTGTGTCGCTCACTGTTCAGCCGCAAATATCTCTATTTAAAAAAGTGTGGTATACCCCAGTAAACAATAACTGTGGTTTTGCCATCCCACGGTAAAAAATCTCTATTATTCAACTTTTGGTAGTTTTTTCCGTAAAGAAAATCAGTGGTGTCTCCTGACTGTTGTGACACAAAAATATATCTGTTGAAAATAGTCTTGTGTAGGCCCGACATCCCAGTGTGGTTTCGCAGTTCCACGGGTCAAATCGCTGTACTATCCAGTTTTGGGCCTTTGGTATCTAAAAAAAAAGCAGTTTGAGTGTGTCGCTCACTTTTCAGCCGCAAATATCTCTATTTTAAAAAGTGTGGTATACCCCAGTAAAAAATAACGGTGGTTTTGCCATCCTATGGTAGAAAATCTCTATTAATCAACTTTTGGTAGTTTTTTCCGTAAAGAAAAACAGTAGTGTCTCCGACTGTTGTGACACAAAAATATATCTGTTGAAAATAGTCTTGTGTATGCCCGACATCCCAGTGTGGTTTCGCAGTTCCATGGGTCAAATCGCTGTACTATCCAGTTTTGGGCCTTTGGTATCTAAAAAAAAAGCAGTTTGAGTGTGTCGCTCACTGTTCAGCCGCAAATATCTCTATTTAAAAAAGTGTAGTATACCCCAGTAAACAATAACTGTGGTTTTGCCATCCCACGGTAAAAAATCTCTATTATTCAGGTTTTGGCATATTTTCCGTAAAGAAAAACAGTAGTGTCTCCTGACTGTTGTGACACCAAAATATATCTGTTGAAAATAGTCTTATGTAGGCCCGACATCCCAGTGTGGTTTCGCAGTTCCACGGGTCAAATGCTGTACTATCCAGTTTTGGGCCTTTGGTATCTAAAAAAAAGCAGTTTGAGTGTGTCGCTCACTGTTCAGCCGCAAATATCTCTATTTAAAAAAGTGTGGTATACTCCAGTAAACAATAATTGTGGTTTCGCCATCCCAGGGTAAAAAATCTTTATTATTCAGCTTTTGGTAGTTTTTTCCGTAAAGAAAAACAGTAGTGTCTCCAGACTGTTGTGACACAAAAATATATCTGTTGAAAATAGTCTTGTGTAGGCCCGACATCCCAGTGTGGTTTCGCAGTTCCATGGGTCAAATCGCTGTACTATCCAGTTTTGGGCCTTTGGTATCTAAAAAAAAAGCAGTTTGAGTGTGTCGCTCACTGTTCAGCCGCAAATATCTCTATTTAAAAAAGTGTGGTATACTCCAGTAAACAATAATTGTGGTTTCGCCATCCCAGGGTAAAAAATCTCTATTATTCAGCTTTTGGTAGTTTTTTCCGTAAAGAAAAACAGTAGTGTCTCCTGACTGTTGTGACACAAAAATATATCTGTTGAAAATAGTCTTGTGTAGGCCCGACATCCCAGTGTGGTTTCGCAGTTCCATGGGTCAAATCGCTGTACTATCCAGTTTTGGGCCTTTGGTATCTAAAAAAAAAGCAGTTTGAGTGTGTCGCTCACTGTCCAGCCGCAAATATCTCTATTTAAAAAAGTGTGGTATAACACAGTAAACAATAATGCTGGTTTTGCCATCCCACGGTAAAAAATCTCTATTATTCAACTTTTGGTAGTTTTTTCCGTAAAGAAAAACAGTGGTGTCTCCTGACTGTTGTGACACAAAAATATATCTGTTGAAAATAGTCTTGTGTAGGCCCGACATCCCAGTGTGGTTTCGCAGTTCCACGGGTCAAATCGTGTACTATCCAGTTTTGGGCCTTTGGTATCTAAAAAAAAAGCAGTTTGAGTGTGTCGCTCACTTTTCAGCCGCAAATATCTCTATTTTAAAAAGTGTGGTATACCCCAGTAAACAATAACGGTGGTTTTGCCATCCCATGGTAAAAAATCTCTATTATTCAACTTTTGGTAGTTTTTTCCGTAAAGAAAAACAGTAGTGTCTCCTGACTGTTGTGACACAAAAATATATCTGCTGAAAATAGTCTTGTGTAGGCCCGACATCCCAGTGTGGTTTCGCAGTTCCATGGGTCAAATCGCTGTACTATCCAGTTTTGGGCCTTTGGTATCTAAAAAAAAAGCAATTTGAGTGTGTCGCTCACTGTTCAGCCGCAATATCTCTATTTAAAAAAGTGTAGTATACCCCAATAAACAATAACTGTGGTTTTGCCATCCCACGGTAAAAAATCTCTATTATTCAGGTTTTGGCATATTTTCCGTAAAGAAAAACATTAGTGTCTCCTGACTGTTGTGACACCAAAATATATCTGTTGAAAATAGTCTTGTGTAGGCCCGACATCCCAGTGTGGTTTCGCAGTTCCACGGGTCAAATCGCTGTACTATCCAGTTTTGGGCCTTTGGTATCTAAAAAAAAAGCAGTTTGAGTGTGTCGCTCACTGTTCAGCCGCAAATATCTCTATTTAAAAAAGTGTGGTATACCCCAGTAAACAATAACTGTGGTTTTGCCATCCCACGGTAGAAAATCTCTATTATTCAGCTTTTGGTAGTTTTTTCCGTAAAGAAAAACAGTAGTGTCTCCTGACTGTTGTGACACAAAAATATATCTGTTGAAAATAGTCTTGTGTAGGCCCGACATCCCGGTGTGGTTTCGCAGTCCATGGGTCAAATCGCTGTACTATCCAGTTTTGGACCTTTGGTATCTAAAAAAAAAGCAGTTTGAGTGTGTCGCTCACTGTTCAGCCGCAAATATCTCTATTTAAAAAAGTGTGGTATACTCCAGTAAACAATAATTGTGGTTTCGCCATCCCAGGGTAAAAAATCTTTATTATTCAGCTTTTGGTAGTTTTTTCCGTAAAGAAAAACAGTAGTGTCTCCAGACTGTTGTGACACAAAAATATATCTGTTGAAAATAGTCTTGTGTAGGCCCGACATCCCAGTGTGGTTTCGCAGTTCCATGGGTCAAATCGCTGTACTATCCAGTTTTGGGCCTTTGGTATCTAAAAAAAAAGCAGTTTGAGTGTGTCGCTCACTGTTCAGCCGCAAATATCTCTATTTAAAAAAGTGTGGTATAACACAGTAAACAATAATGCTGGTTTTGCCATCCCACGGTAAAAAATCTCTATTATTCAACTTTTGGTAGTTTTTTCCGTAAAGAAAAACAGTAGTGTCTCCAGACTGTTGTGACACAAAAATATATCTGTTGAAAATAGTCTTGTGTAGGCCCGACATCCCGGTGTGGTTTCGCAGTCCATGGGTCAAATCGCTGTACTATCCAGTTTTGGGCCTTTGGTATCTAAAAAAAAAGCAGTTTGAGTGTGTCGCTCACTGTTCAGCCGCAAATATCTCTATTTAAAAAAGTGTGGTATACTCCAGTAAACAATAATTGTGGTTTCGCCATCCCAGGGTAAAAAATCTTTATTATTCAGCTTTTGGTAGTTTTTTCCGTAAAGAAAAACAGTAGTGTCTCCAGACTGTTGTGACACAAAAATATATCTGTTGAAAATAGTCTTGTGTAGGCCCGACATCCCAGTGTGGTTTCGCAGTTCCATGGGTCAAATCGCTGTACTATCCAGTTTTGGGCCTTTGGTATCTAAAAAAAAAGCAGTTTGAGTGTGTCGCTCACTGTTCAGCCGCAAATATCTCTATTTAAAAAAGTGTGGTATACTCCAGTAAACAATAATTGTGGTTTTGCCATCCCACGGTAAAAAATCTCTATTATTCAACTTTTGGTAGTTTTTTCCGTAAAGAAAAACAGTGGTGTCTCCTGACTGTTGTGACACAAAAATATATCTGTTGAAAATAGTCTTGTGTAGGCCCGACATCCCGGTGTGGTTTCGCAGTCCATGGGTCAAATCGCTGTACTATCCAGTTTTGGGCCTTTGGTATCTAAAAAAAAAGCAGTTTGAGTGTGTCGCTCACTGTTCAGCCGCAAATATCTCTATTTAAAAAAGTGTGGTATACTCCAGTAAACAATAATTGTGGTTTCGCCATCCCAGGGTAAAAAATCTTTATTATTCAGCTTTTGGTAGTTTTTTCCGTAAAGAAAAACAGTAGTGTCTCCATACTGTTGTGACACAAAAATATATCTGTTGAAAATAGTCTTGTGTAGGCCCGACATCCCAGTGTGGTTTCGCAGTTCCATGGGTCAAATCGCTGTACTATCCAGTTTTGGGCCTTTGGTATCTAAAAAAAAAGCAGTTTGAGTGTGTCGCTCACTGTTCAGCCGCAAGTATCTCTATTTAAAAAAGTGTGGTATAACACAGTAAACAATAATGCTGGTTTTGCCATCCCACGGTAAAAAATCTCTATTATTCAACTTTTGGTAGTTTTTTCCGTAAAGAAAAACAGTGGTGTCTCCTGACTGTTGTGACACAAAAATATATCTGTTGAAAATAGTCTTGTGTAGGCCCGACATCCCAGTGTGGTTTCGCAGTTCCACGGGTCAAATCGCTGTACTATCCAGTTTTGGGCCTTTGGTATCTAAAAAAAAAGCAGTTTGAGTGTGTCGCTCACTGTTCAGCCGCAAATATCTCTATTTAAAAAAGTGTAGTATACCCCAGTAAACAATAACTGTGGTTTTGCTATCCCACGGTAAAAAATCTCTATTATTCAGGTTTTGGCATATTTTCCGTAAAGAAAAACAGTAGTGTCTCCTGACTGTTGTGACACAAAAATATATCTGTTGAAAATAGTCTTGTGTAGGCCCGACATCCCAGTGTGGTTTCGCAGTTCCACGGGTCAAATCGCTGTACTATCCAGTTTTGGGCCTTTGGTATCTAAAAAAAAAGCAGTTTGAGTGTGTCGCTCACTGTTCAGCCGCAAATATCTCTATTTAAAAAAGTGTGGTATACCCCAGTAAACAATAACTGTGGTTTTGCCATCCCACGGTAAAAAATCTCTATTATTCAGCTTTTGGTAGTTTTTTCCGTAAAGAAAAACAGTAGTGTCTCCTGACTGTTGTGACACAAAAATATATCTGTTGAAAATAGTCTTGTGTAGGCCCAACATCCCGGTGTGGTTTCGCAGTCCATGGGTCAAATCGCTGTACTATCCAGTTTTGGGCCTTTGGTATCTAAAAAAAAAGCAGTTTGAGTGTGTCGCTCACTGTTCAGCCGCAAATATCTCTATTTAAAAAAGTGTGGTATACTCCAGTAAACAATAATTGTGGTTTCGCCATCCCAGGGTAAAAAATCTCTATTATTCAGCTTTTGGTAGTTTTTTCCGTAAAGAAAAACAGTAGTGTCTCCTGACTGTTGTGACACAAAAATATATCTGCTGAAAATAGTCTTGTGTAGGCCCGACATCCCAGTGTGGTTTCGCAGTTCCATGGGTCAAATCGCTGTACTATCCAGTTTTGGGCCTTTGGTATCTAAAAAAAAAGCAGTTTGAGTGTGTCGCTCACTGTTCAGCCGCAAATATCTCTATTTAAAAAAGTGTAGTATACCCCAATAAACAATAACTGTGGTTTTGCCATCCCACGGTAAAAAATCTCTATTATTCAGGTTTTGGCATATTTTCCGTAAAGAAAAACATTAGTGTCTCCTGACTGTTGTGACACCAAAATATATCTGTTGAAAATAGTCTTGTGTAGGCCCGACATCCCAGTGTGGTTTCGCAGTTCCACGGGTCAAATCGCTGTACTATCCAGTTTTGGGCCTTTGGTATCTAAAAAAAAAGCAGTTTGAGTGTGTCGCTCACTGTTCAGCCGCAAATATCTCTATTTAAAAAAGTGTGGTATACCCCAGTAAACAATAACTGTGGTTTTGCCATCCCACGGTAGAAAATCTCTATTATTCAGCTTTTGGTAGTTTTTTCCGTAAAGAAAAACAGCAGTGTCTCCTGACTGTTGTGACACAAAAATATATCTGTTGAAAATAGTCTTGTGTAGGCCCGACATCCCGGTGTGGTTTCGCAGTCCATGGGTCAAATCGCTGTACTATCCAGTTTTGGGCCTTTGGTATCTAAAAAAAAAGCAGTTTGAGTGTGTCGCTCACTGTTCAGCCGCAAATATCTCTATTTAAAAAAGTGTGGTATACTCCAGTAAACAATAATTGTGGTTTCGCCATCCCAGGGTAAAAAATCTTTATTATTCAGCTTTTGGTAGTTTTTTCCGTAAAGAAAAACAGTAGTGTCTCCAGACTGTTGTGACACAAAAATATATCTGTTGAAAATAGTCTTGTGTAGGCCCGACATCCCAGTGTGGTTTCGCAGTTCCATGGGTCAAATCGCTGTACTATCCAGTTTTGGGCCTTTGGTATCTAAAAAAAAAGCAGTTTGAGTGTGTCGCTCACTGTTCAGCCGCAAATATCTCTATTTAAAAAAGTGTGGTATAACACAGTAAACAATAATGCTGGTTTTGCCATCCCACGGTAAAAAATCTCTATTATTCAACTTTTGGTAGTTTTTTCCGTAAAGAAAAACAGTGGTGTCTCCTGACTGTTGTGACACAAAAATATATCTGTTGAAAATAGTCTTGTGTAGGCCCGACATCCCAGTGTGGTTTCGCAGTTCCACGGGTCAAATCGCTGTACTATCCAGTTTTGGGCCTTTGGTATCTAAAAAAAAAGCAGTTTGAGTGTGTCGCTCACTGTTCAGCCGCAAATATCTCTATTTAAAAAAGTGTAGTATACCCCAGTAAACAATAACTGTGGTTTTGCTATCCCACGGTAAAAAATCTCTATTATTCAGGTTTTGGCATATTTTCCGTAAAGAAAAACAGTAGTGTCTCCTGACTGTTGTGACACAAAAATATATCTGTTGAAAATAGTCTTGTGTAGGCCCGACATCCCAGTGTGGTTTCGCAGTTCCACGGGTCAAATCGCTGTACTATCCAGTTTTGGGCCTTTGGTATCTAAAAAAAAAGCAGTTTGAGTGTGTCGCTCACTGTTCAGCCGCAAATATCTCTATTTAAAAAAGTGTGGTATACCCCAGTAAACAATAATTGTGGTTTTGCCATCCCACGGTAAAAAATCTCTATTATTCAGCTTTTGGTAGTTTTTTCCGTAAAGAAAAACAGTAGTGTCTCCTGACTGTTGTGACACAAAAATATATCTGTTGAAAATAGTCTTGTGTAGGCCCAACATCCCGGTGTGGTTTCGCAGTCCATGGGTCAAATCGCTGTACTATCCAGTTTTGGGCCTTTGGTATCTAAAAAAAAAGCAGTTTGAGTGTGTCGCTCACTGTTCAGCCGCAAATATCTCTTTTTAAAAAAGTGTGGTATACTCCAGTAAACAATAATTGTGGTTTCGCCATCCCAGGGTAAAAAATCTTTATTATTCAGCTTTTGGTAGTTTTTTCCGTAAAGAAAAACAGTAGTGTCTCCAGACTGTTGTGACACAAAAATATATCTGTTGAAAATAGTCTTGTGTAGGCCCGACATCCCAGTGTGGTTTCGCAGTTCCATGGGTCAAATCGCTGTACTATCCAGTTTTGGGCCTTTGGTATCTAAAAAAAAAGCAGTTTGAGTGTGTCGCTCACTGTTCAGCCGCAAATATCTCTATTTAAAAAAGTGTGGTATAACACAGTAAACAATAATGCTGGTTTTGCCATCCCACGGTAAAAAATCTCTATTATTCAACTTTTGGTAGTTTTTTCCGTAAAGAAAAACAGTAGTGTCTCCAGACTGTTGTGACACAAAAATATATCTGTTGAAAATAGTCTTGTGTAGGCCCGACATCCCGGTGTGGTTTCGCAGTCCATGGGTCAAATCGCTGTACTATCCAGTTTTGGGCCTTTGGTATCTAAAAAAAAAGCAGTTTGAGTGTGTCGCTCACTGTTCAGCCGCAAATATCTCTATTTAAAAAAGTGTGGTATACTCCAGTAAACAATAATTGTGGTTTCGCCATCCCAGGGTAAAAAATCTTTATTATTCAGCTTTTGGTAGTTTTTTCCGTAAAGAAAAACAGTAGTGTCTCCAGACTGTTGTGACACAAAAATATATCTGTTGAAAATAGTCTTGTGTAGGCCCGACATCCCAGTGTGGTTTCGCAGTTCCATGGGTCAAATCGCTGTACTATCCAGTTTTGGGCCTTTGGTATCTAAAAAAAAAGCAGTTTGAGTGTGTCGCTCACTGTTCAGCCGCAAATATCTCTATTTAAAAAAGTGTGGTATACTCCAGTAAACAATAATTGTGGTTTTGCCATCCCACGGTAGAAAATCTCTATTATTCAACTTTTGGTAGTTTTTTCCGTAAAGAAAAACAGTGGTGTCTCCTGACTGTTGTGACACAAAAATATATCTGTTGAAAATAGTCTTGTGTAGGCCCGACATCCCGGTGTGGTTTCGCAGTCCATGGGTCAAATCGCTGTACTATCCAGTTTTGGGCCTTTGGTATCTAAAAAAAAAGCAGTTTGAGTGTGTCGCTCACTGTTCAGCCGCAAATATCTCTATTTAAAAAAGTGTGGTATACTCCAGTAAACAATAATTGTGGTTTCGCCATCCCAGGGTAAAAAATCTTTATTATTCAGCTTTTGGTAGTTTTTTCCGTAAAGAAAAACAGTAGTGTCTCCATACTGTTGTGACACAAATTATATCTGTTGAAAATAGTCTTGTGTAGGCCCGACATCCCAGTGTGGTTTCGCAGTTCCATGGGTCAAATCGCTGTACTATCCAGTTTTGGGCCTTTGGTATCTAAAAAAAAAGCAGTTTGAGTGTGTCGCTCACTGTTCAGCCGCAAATATCTCTATTTAAAAAAGTGTGGTATAACACAGTAAACAATAATGCTGGTTTTGCCATCCCACGGTAAAAAATCTCTATTATTCAACTTTTGGTAGTTTTTTCCGTAAAGAAAAACAGTGGTGTCTCCTGACTGTTGTGACACAAAAATATATCTGTTGAAAATAGTCTTGTGTAGGCCCGACATCCCAGTGTGGTTTCGCAGTTCCACGGGTCAAATCGCTGTACTATCCAGTTTTGGGCCTTTGGTATCTAAAAAAAAAGCAGTTTGAGTGTGTCGCTCACTGTTCAGCCGCAAATATCTCTATTTAAAAAAGTGTAGTATACCCCAGTAAACAATAACTGTGGTTTTGCTATCCCACGGTAAAAAATCTCTATTATTCAGGTTTTGGCATATTTTCCGTAAAGAAAAACAGTAGTGTCTCCTGACTGTTGTGACACAAAAATATATCTGTTGAAAATAGTCTTGTGTAGGCCCGACATCCCAGTGTGGTTTCGCAGTTCCACGGGTCAAATCGCTGTACTATCCAGTTTTGGGCCTTTGGTATCTAAAAAAAAAGCAGTTTGAGTGTGTCGCTCACTGTTCAGCCGCAAATATCTCTATTTAAAAAAGTGTGGTATACCCCAGTAAACAATAACTGTGGTTTTGCCATCCCACGGTAAAAAATCTCTATTATTCAGCTTTTGGTAGTTTTTTCCGTAAAGAAAAACAGTAGTGTCTCCTGACTGTTGTGACACAAAAATATATCTGTTGAAAATAGTCTTGTGTAGGCCCAACATCCCGGTGTGGTTTCGCAGTCCATGGGTCAAATCGCTGTACTATCCAGTTTTGGGCCTTTGGTATCTAAAAAAAAAGCAGTTTGAGTGTGTCGCTCACTGTTCAGCCGCAAATATCTCTATTTAAAAAAGTGTGGTATACTCCAGTAAACAATAATTGTGGTTTCGCCATCCCAGGGTAAAAAATCTTTATTATTCAGCTTTTGGTAGTTTTTTCCGTAAAGAAAAACAGTAGTGTCTCCAGACTGTTGTGACACAAAAATATATCTGTTGAAAATAGTCTTGTGTAGGCCCGACATCCCAGTGTGGTTTCGCAGTTCCATGGGTCAAATCGCTGTACTATCCAGTTTTGGGCCTTTGGTATCTAAAAAAAAAGCAGTTTGAGTGTGTCGCTCACTGTTCAGCCGCAAATATCTCTATTTAAAAAAGTGTGGTATAACACAGTAAACAATAATGCTGGTTTTGCCATCCCACGGTAAAAAATCTCTATTATTCAACTTTTGGTAGTTTTTTCCGTAAAGAAAAACAGTGGTGTCTCCTGACTGTTGTGACACAAAAATATATCTGTTGAAAATAGTCTTGTGTAGGCCCGACATCCCAGTGTGGTTTCGCAGTTCCACGGGTCAAATCGCTGTACTATCCAGTTTTGGGCCTTTGGTATCTAAAAAAAAAGCAGTTTGAGTGTGTCGCTCACTGTTCAGCCGCAAATATCTCTATTTAAAAAAGTGTAGTATACCCCAGTAAACAATAACTGTGGTTTTGCTATCCCACGGTAAAAAATCTCTATTATTCAGGTTTTGGCATATTTTCCGTAAAGAAAAACAGTAGTGTCTCCTGACTGTTGTGACACAAAAATATATCTGTTGAAAATAGTCTTGTGTAGGCCCGACATCCCAGTGTGGTTTCGCAGTTCCACGGGTCAAATCGCTGTACTATCCAGTTTTGGGCCTTTGGTATCTAAAAAAAAAGCAGTTTGAGTGTGTCGCTCACTGTTCAGCCGCAAATATCTCTATTTAAAAAAGTGTGGTATACCCCAGTAAACAATAATTGTGGTTTTGCCATCCCACGGTAAAAAATCTCTATTATTCAGCTTTTGGTAGTTTTTTCCGTAAAGAAAAACAGTAGTGTCTCCTGACTGTTGTGACACAAAAATATATCTGTTGAAAATAGTCTTGTGTAGGCCCAACATCCCGGTGTGGTTTCGCAGTCCATGGGTCAAATCGCTGTACTATCCAGTTTTGGGCCTTTGGTATCTAAAAAAAAAGCAGTTTGAGTGTGTCGCTCACTGTTCAGCCGCAAATATCTCTTTTTAAAAAAGTGTGGTATACTCCAGTAAACAATAATTGTGGTTTCGCCATCCCAGGGTAAAAAATCTTTATTATTCAGCTTTTGGTAGTTTTTTCCGTAAAGAAAAACAGTAGTGTCTCCAGACTGTTGTGACACAAAAATATATCTGTTGAAAATAGTCTTGTGTAGGCCCGACATCCCAGTGTGGTTTCGCAGTTCCATGGGTCAAATCGCTGTACTATCCAGTTTTGGGCCTTTGGTATCTAAAAAAAAAGCAGTTTGAGTGTGTCGCTCACTGTTCAGCCGCAAATATCTCTATTTAAAAAAGTGTGGTATAACACAGTAAACAATAATGCTGGTTTTGCCATCCCACGGTAAAAAATCTCTATTATTCAACTTTTGGTAGTTTTTTCCGTAAAGAAAAACAGTAGTGTCTCCAGACTGTTGTGACACAAAAATATATCTGTTGAAAATAGTCTTGTGTAGGCCCGACATCCCGGTGTGGTTTCGCAGTCCATGGGTCAAATCGCTGTACTATCCAGTTTTGGGCCTTTGGTATCTAAAAAAAAAGCAGTTTGAGTGTGTCGCTCACTGTTCAGCCGCAAATATCTCTATTTAAAAAAGTGTGGTATACTCCAGTAAACAATAATTGTGGTTTCGCCATCCCAGGGTAAAAAATCTTTATTATTCAGCTTTTGGTAGTTTTTTCCGTAAAGAAAAACAGTAGTGTCTCCAGACTGTTGTGACACAAAAATATATCTGTTGAAAATAGTCTTGTGTAGGCCCGACATCCCAGTGTGGTTTCGCAGTTCCATGGGTCAAATCGCTGTACTATCCAGTTTTGGGCCTTTGGTATCTAAAAAAAAAGCAGTTTGAGTGTGTCGCTCACTGTTCAGCCGCAAATATCTCTATTTAAAAAAGTGTGGTATACTCCAGTAAACAATAATTGTGGTTTTGCCATCCCACGGTAGAAAATCTCTATTATTCAACTTTTGGTAGTTTTTTCCGTAAAGAAAAACAGTGGTGTCTCCTGACTGTTGTGACACAAAAATATATCTGTTGAAAATAGTCTTGTGTAGGCCCGACATCCCGGTGTGGTTTCGCAGTCCATGGGTCAAATCGCTGTACTATCCAGTTTTGGGCCTTTGGTATCTAAAAAAAAAGCAGTTTGAGTGTGTCGCTCACTGTTCAGCCGCAAATATCTCTATTTAAAAAAGTGTGGTATACTCCAGTAAACAATAATTGTGGTTTCGCCATCCCAGGGTAAAAAATCTTTATTATTCAGCTTTTGGTAGTTTTTTCCGTAAAGAAAAACAGTAGTGTCTCCATACTGTTGTGACACAAATTATATCTGTTGAAAATAGTCTTGTGTAGGCCCGACATCCCAGTGTGGTTTCGCAGTTCCATGGGTCAAATCGCTGTACTATCCAGTTTTGGGCCTTTGGTATCTAAAAAAAAAGCAGTTTGAGTGTGTCGCTCACTGTTCAGCCGCAAATATCTCTATTTAAAAAAGTGTGGTATAACACAGTAAACAATAATGCTGGTTTTGCCATCCCACGGTAAAAAATCTCTATTATTCAACTTTTGGTAGTTTTTTCCGTAAAGAAAAACAGTGGTGTCTCCTGACTGTTGTGACACAAAAATATATCTGTTGAAAATAGTCTTGTGTAGGCCCGACATCCCAGTGTGGTTTCGCAGTTCCACGGGTCAAATCGCTGTACTATCCAGTTTTGGGCCTTTGGTATCTAAAAAAAAAGCAGTTTGAGTGTGTCGCTCACTGTTCAGCCGCAAATATCTCTATTTAAAAAAGTGTAGTATACCCCAGTAAACAATAACTGTGGTTTTGCTATCCCACGGTAAAAAATCTCTATTATTCAGGTTTTGGCATATTTTCCGTAAAGAAAAACAGTAGTGTCTCCTGACTGTTGTGACACAAAAATATATCTGTTGAAAATAGTCTTGTGTAGGCCCGACATCCCAGTGTGGTTTCGCAGTTCCACGGGTCAAATCGCTGTACTATCCAGTTTTGGGCCTTTGGTATCTAAAAAAAAAGCAGTTTGAGTGTGTCGCTCACTGTTCAGCCGCAAATATCTCTATTTAAAAAAGTGTGGTATACCCCAGTAAACAATAACTGTGGTTTTGCCATCCCACGGTAAAAAATCTCTATTATTCAGCTTTTGGTAGTTTTTTCCGTAAAGAAAAACAGTAGTGTCTCCTGACTGTTGTGACACAAAAATATATCTGTTGAAAATAGTCTTGTGTAGGCCCAACATCCCGGTGTGGTTTCGCAGTCCATGGGTCAAATCGCTGTACTATCCAGTTTTGGGCCTTTGGTATCTAAAAAAAAAGCAGTTTGAGTGTGTCGCTCACTGTTCAGCCGCAAATATCTCTATTTAAAAAAGTGTGGTATACTCCAGTAAACAATAATTGTGGTTTCGCCATCCCAGGGTAAAAAATCTCTATTATTCAGCTTTTGGTAGTTTTTTCCGTAAAGAAAAACAGTAGTGTCTCCTGACTGTTGTGACACAAAAATATATCTGCTGAAAATAGTCTTGTGTAGGCCCGACATCCCAGTGTGGTTTCGCAGTTCCATGGGTCAAATCGCTGTACTATCCAGTTTTGGGCCTTTGGTATCTAAAAAAAAAGCAGTTTGAGTGTGTCGCTCACTGTTCAGCCGCAAATATCTCTATTTAAAAAAGTGTAGTATACCCCAATAAACAATAACTGTGGTTTTGCCATCCCACGGTAAAAAATCTCTATTATTCAGGTTTTGGCATATTTTCCGTAAAGAAAAACATTAGTGTCTCCTGACTGTTGTGACACCAAAATATATCTGTTGAAAATAGTCTTGTGTAGGCCCGACATCCCAGTGTGGTTTCGCAGTTCCACGGGTCAAATCGCTGTACTATCCAGTTTTGGGCCTTTGGTATCTAAAAAAAAAGCAGTTTGAGTGTGTCGCTCACTGTTCAGCCGCAAATATCTCTATTTAAAAAAGTGTGGTATACCCCAGTAAACAATAACTGTGGTTTTGCCATCCCACGGTAGAAAATCTCTATTATTCAGCTTTTGGTAGTTTTTTCCGTAAAGAAAAACAGCAGTGTCTCCTGACTGTTGTGACACAAAAATATATCTGTTGAAAATAGTCTTGTGTAGGCCCGACATCCCGGTGTGGTTTCGCAGTCCATGGGTCAAATCGCTGTACTATCCAGTTTTGGGCCTTTGGTATCTAAAAAAAAAGCAGTTTGAGTGTGTCGCTCACTGTTCAGCTGCAAATATCTCTATTTAAAAAAGTGTGGTATACTCCAGTAAACAATAATTGTGGTTTCGCCATCCCAGGGTAAAAAATCTTTATTATTCAGCTTTTGGTAGTTTTTTCCGTAAAGAAAAACAGTAGTGTCTCCAGACTGTTGTGACACAAAAATATATCTGTTGAAAATAGTCTTGTGTAGGCCCGACATCCCAGTGTGGTTTCGCAGTTCCATGGGTCAAATCGCTGTACTATCCAGTTTTGGGCCTTTGGTATCTAAAAAAAAAGCAGTTTGAGTGTGTCGCTCACTGTTCAGCCGCAAATATCTCTATTTAAAAAAGTGTGGTATAACACAGTAAACAATAATGCTGGTTTTGCCATCCCACGGTAAAAAATCTCTATTATTCAACTTTTGGTAGTTTTTTCCGTAAAGAAAAACAGTGGTGTCTCCTGACTGTTGTGACACAAAAATATATCTGTTGAAAATAGTCTTGTGTAGGCCCGACATCCCAGTGTGGTTTCGCAGTTCCACGGGTCAAATCGCTGTACTATCCAGTTTTGGGCCTTTGGTATCTAAAAAAAAAGCAGTTTGAGTGTGTCGCTCACTGTTCAGCCGCAAATATCTCTATTTAAAAAAGTGTAGTATACCCCAGTAAACAATAACTGTGGTTTTGCTATCCCACGGTAAAAAATCTCTATTATTCAGGTTTTGGCATATTTTCCGTAAAGAAAAACAGTAGTGTCTCCTGACTGTTGTGACACAAAAATATATCTGTTGAAAATAGTCTTGTGTAGGCCCGACATCCCAGTGTGGTTTCGCAGTTCCACGGGTCAAATCGCTGTACTATCCAGTTTTGGGCCTTTGGTATCTAAAAAAAAAGCAGTTTGAGTGTGTCGCTCACTGTTCAGCCGCAAATATCTCTATTTAAAAAAGTGTGGTATACCCCAGTAAACAATAATTGTGGTTTTGCCATCCCACGGTAAAAAATCTCTATTATTCAGCTTTTGGTAGTTTTTTCCGTAAAGAAAAACAGTAGTGTCTCCTGACTGTTGTGACACAAAAATATATCTGTTGAAAATAGTCTTGTGTAGGCCCAACATCCCGGTGTGGTTTCGCAGTCCATGGGTCAAATCGCTGTACTATCCAGTTTTGGGCCTTTGGTATCTAAAAAAAAAGCAGTTTGAGTGTGTCGCTCACTGTTCAGCCGCAAATATCTCTATTTAAAAAAGTGTAGTACACCCCAATAAACAATAACTGTGGTTTTGCCATCCCACGGTAAAAAATCTCTATTATTCAGGTTTTGGCATATTTTCCGTAAAGAAAAACATTAGTGTCTCCTGACTGTTGTGACACCAAAATATATCTGTTGAAAATAGTCTTGTGTAGGCCCGACATCCCAGTGTGGTTTCGCAGTTCCACGGGTCAAATCGCTGTACTATCCAGTTTTGGGCCTTTGGTATCTAAAAAAAAAGCAGTTTGAGTGTGTCGCTCACTGTTCAGCCGCAAATATCTCTATTTAAAAAAGTGTGGTATACCCCAGTAAACAATAACTGTGGTTTTGCCATCCCACGGTAAAAAATCTCTATTATTCAGCTTTTGGTAGTTTTTTCCGTAAAGAAAAACAGTAGTGTCTCCTGACTGTTGTGACACAAAAATATATCTGTTGAAAATAGTCTTGTGTAGGCCCAACATCCCGGTGTGGTTTCGCAGTCCATGGGTCAAATCGCTGTACTATCCAGTTTTGGGCCTTTGGTATCTAAAAAAAAAGCAGTTTGAGTGTGTCGCTCACTGTTCAGCCGCAAATATCTCTATTTAAAAAAGTGTGGTATACTCCAGTAAACAATAATTGTGGTTTCGCCATCCCAGGGTAAAAAATCTCTATTATTCAGCTTTTGGTAGTTTTTTCCGTAAAGAAAAACAGTAGTGTCTCCTGACTGTTGTGACACAAAAATATATCTGCTGAAAATAGTCTTGTGTAGGCCCGACATCCCAGTGTGGTTTCGCAGTTCCATGGGTCAAATCGCTGTACTATCCAGTTTTGGGCCTTTGGTATCTAAAAAAAAAGCAGTTTGAGTGTGTCGCTCACTGTTCAGCCGCAAATATCTCTATTTAAAAAAGTGTAGTATACCCCAATAAACAATAACTGTGGTTTTGCCATCCCACGGTAAAAAATCTCTATTATTCAGGTTTTGGCATATTTTCCGTAAAGAAAAACATTAGTGTCTCCTGACTGTTGTGACACCAAAATATATCTGTTGAAAATAGTCTTGTGTAGGCCCGACATCCCAGTGTGGTTTCGCAGTTCCACGGGTCAAATCGCTGTACTATCCAGTTTTGGGCCTTTGGTATCTAAAAAAAAAGCAGTTTGAGTGTGTCGCTCACTGTTCAGCCGCAAATATCTCTATTTAAAAAAGTGTGGTATACCCCAGTAAACAATAACTGTGGTTTTGCCATCCCACGGTAGAAAATCTCTATTATTCAGCTTTTGGTAGTTTTTTCCGTAAAGAAAAACAGCAGTGTCTCCTGACTGTTGTGACACAAAAATATATCTGTTGAAAATAGTCTTGTGTAGGCCCGACATCCCGGTGTGGTTTCGCAGTCCATGGGTCAAATCGCTGTACTATCCAGTTTTGGGCCTTTGGTATCTAAAAAAAAAGCAGTTTGAGTGTGTCGCTCACTGTTCAGCCGCAAATATCTCTATTTAAAAAAGTGTGGTATACTCCAGTAAACAATAATTGTGGTTTCGCCATCCCAGGGTAAAAAATCTTTATTATTCAGCTTTTGGTAGTTTTTTCCGTAAAGAAAAACAGTAGTGTCTCCAGACTGTTGTGACACAAAAATATATCTGTTGAAAATAGTCTTGTGTAGGCCCGACATCCCAGTGTGGTTTCGCAGTTCCATGGGTCAAATCGCTGTACTATCCAGTTTTGGGCCTTTGGTATCTAAAAAAAAAGCAGTTTGAGTGTGTCGCTCACTGTTCAGCCGCAAATATCTCTATTTAAAAAAGTGTGGTATAACACAGTAAACAATAATGCTGGTTTTGCCATCCCACGGTAAAAAATCTCTATTATTCAACTTTTGGTAGTTTTTTCCGTAAAGAAAAACAGTGGTGTCTCCTGACTGTTGTGACACAAAAATATATCTGTTGAAAATAGTCTTGTGTAGGCCCGACATCCCAGTGTGGTTTCGCAGTTCCACGGGTCAAATCGCTGTACTATCCAGTTTTGGGCCTTTGGTATCTAAAAAAAAAGCAGTTTGAGTGTGTCGCTCACTGTTCAGCCGCAAATATCTCTATTTAAAAAAGTGTAGTATACCCCAGTAAACAATAACTGTGGTTTTGCTATCCCACGGTAAAAAATCTCTATTATTCAGGTTTTGGCATATTTTCCGTAAAGAAAAACAGTAGTGTCTCCTGACTGTTGTGACACAAAAATATATCTGTTGAAAATAGTCTTGTGTAGGCCCGACATCCCAGTGTGGTTTCGCAGTTCCACGGGTCAAATCGCTGTACTATCCAGTTTTGGGCCTTTGGTATCTAAAAAAAAAGCAGTTTGAGTGTGTCGCTCACTGTTCAGCCGCAAATATCTCTATTTAAAAAAGTGTGGTATACCCCAGTAAACAATAATTGTGGTTTTGCCATCCCACGGTAAAAAATCTCTATTATTCAGCTTTTGGTAGTTTTTTCCGTAAAGAAAAACAGTAGTGTCTCCTGACTGTTGTGACACAAAAATATATCTGTTGAAAATAGTCTTGTGTAGGCCCAACATCCCGGTGTGGTTTCGCAGTCCATGGGTCAAATCGCTGTACTATCCAGTTTTGGGCCTTTGGTATCTAAAAAAAAAGCAGTTTGAGTGTGTCGGTCACTGTTCAGCCGCAAATATCTCTATTTAAAAAAGTGTGGTATACTCCAGTAAACAATAATTGTGGTTTCGCCATCCCAGGGTAAAAAATCTCTATTATTCAGCTTTTGGTAGTTTTTTCCGTAAAGAAAAACAGTAGTGTCTCCTGACTGTTGTGACACAAAAATATATCTGCTGAAAATAGTCTTGTGTAGGCCCGACATCCCAGTGTGGTTTCGCAGTTCCATGGGTCAAATCGCTGTACTATCCAGTTTTGGGCCTTTGGTATCTAAAAAAAAAGCAGTTTGAGTGTGTCGCTCACTGTTCAGCCGCAAATATCTCTATTTAAAAAAGTGTAGTATACCCCAATAAACAATAACTGTGGTTTTGCCATCCCACGGTAAAAAATCTCTATTATTCAGGTTTTGGCATATTTTCCGTAAAGAAAAACATTAGTGTCTCCTGACTGTTGTGACACCAAAATATATCTGTTGAAAATAGTCTTGTGTAGGCCCGACATCCCAGTGTGGTTTCGCAGTTCCACGGGTCAAATCGCTGTACTATCCAGTTTTGGGCCTTTGGTATCTAAAAAAAAAGCAGTTTGAGTGTGTCGCTCACTGTTCAGCCGCAAATATCTCTATTTAAAAAAGTGTGGTATACCCCAGTAAACAATAACTGTGGTTTTGCCATCCCACGGTAGAAAATCTCTATTATTCAGCTTTTGGTAGTTTTTTCCGTAAAGAAAAACAGTAGTGTCTCCTGACTGTTGTGACACAAAAATATATCTGTTGAAAATAGTCTTGTGTAGGCCCGACATCCCGGTGTGGTTTCGCAGTCCATGGGTCAAATCGCTGTACTATCCAGTTTTGGGCCTTTGGTATCTAAAAAAAAAGCAGTTTGAGTGTGTCGCTCACTGTTCAGCCGCAAATATCTCTATTTAAAAAAGTGTGGTATACTCCAGTAAACAATAATTGTGGTTTCGCCATCCCAGGGTAAAAAATCTTTATTATTCAGCTTTTGGTAGTTTTTTCCGTAAAGAAAAACAGTAGTGTCTCCAGACTGTTGTGACACAAAAATATATCTGTTGAAAATAGTCTTGTGTAGGCCCGACATCCCAGTGTGGTTTCGCAGTTCCATGGGTCAAATCGCTGTACTATCCAGTTTTGGGCCTTTGGTATCTAAAAAAAAAGCAGTTTGAGTGTGTCGCTCACTGTTCAGCCGCAAATATCTCTATTTAAAAAAGTGTGGTATAACACAGTAAACAATAATGCTGGTTTTGCCATCCCACGGTAAAAAATCTCTATTATTCAACTTTTGGTAGTTTTTTCCGTAAAGAAAAACAGTGGTGTCTCCTGACTGTTGTGACACAAAAATATATCTGTTGAAAATAGTCTTGTGTAGGCCCGACATCCCAGTGTGGTTTCGCAGTTCCACGGGTCAAATCGCTGTACTATCCAGTTTTGGGCCTTTGGTATCTAAAAAAAAAGCAGTTTGAGTGTGTCGCTCACTGTTCAGCCGCAAATATCTCTATTTAAAAAAGTGTAGTATACCCCAGTAAACAATAACTGTGGTTTTGCTATCCCACGGTAAAAAATCTCTATTATTCAGGTTTTGGCATATTTTCCGTAAAGAAAAACAGTAGTGTCTCCTGACTGTTGTGACACAAAAATATATCTGTTGAAAATAGTCTTGTGTAGGCCCGACATCCCAGTGTGGTTTCGCAGTTCCACGGGTCAAATCGCTGTACTATCCAGTTTTGGGCCTTTGGTATCTAAAAAAAAAGCAGTTTGAGTGTGTCGCTCACTGTTCAGCCGCAAATATCTCTATTTAAAAAAGTGTGGTATACCCCAGTAAACAATAACTGTGGTTTTGCCATCCCACGGTAAAAAATCTCTATTATTCAGCTTTTGGTAGTTTTTTACGTAAAGAAAAACAGTAGTGTCTCCTGACTGTTGTGACACAAAAATATATCTGTTGAAAATAGTCTTGTGTAGGCCCAACATCCCGGTGTGGTTTCGCAGTCCATGGGTCAAATCGCTGTACTATCCAGTTTTGGGCCTTTGGTATCTAAAAAAAAAGCAGTTTGAGTGTGTCGCTCACTGTTCAGCCGCAAATATCTCTATTTAAAAAAGTGTGGTATACTCCAGTAAACAATAATTGTGGTTTCGCCATCCCAGGGTAAAAAATCTCTATTATTCAGCTTTTGGTAGTTTTTTCCGTAAAGAAAAACAGTAGTGTCTCCTGACTGTTGTGACACAAAAATATATCTGCTGAAAATAGTCTTGTGTAGGCCCGACATCCCAGTGTGGTTTCGCAGTTCCATGGGTCAAATCGCTGTACTATCCAGTTTTGGGCCTTTGGTATCTAAAAAAAAAGCAGTTTGAGTGTGTCGCTCACTGTTCAGCCGCAAATATCTCTATTTAAAAAAGTGTAGTATACCCCAATAAACAATAACTGTGGTTTTGCCATCCCACGGTAAAAAATCTCTATTATTCAGGTTTTGGCATATTTTCCGTAAAGAAAAACATTAGTGTCTCCTGACTGTTGTGACACCAAAATATATCTGTTGAAAATAGTCTTGTGTAGGCCCGACATCCCAGTGTGGTTTCGCAGTTCCACGGGTCAAATCGCTGTACTATCCAGTTTTGGGCCTTTGGTATCTAAAAAAAAAGCAGTTTGAGTGTGTCGCTCACTGTTCAGCCGCAAATATCTCTATTTAAAAAAGTGTGGTATACCCCAGTAAACAATAACTGTGGTTTTGCCATCCCACGGTAGAAAATCTCTATTATTCAGCTTTTGGTAGTTTTTTCCGTAAAGAAAAACAGCAGTGTCTCCTGACTGTTGTGACACAAAAATATATCTGTTGAAAATAGTCTTGTGTAGGCCCGACATCCCGGTGTGGTTTCGCAGTCCATGGGCCAAATCGCTGTACTATCCAGTTTTGGGCCTTTGGTATCTAAAAAAAAAGCAGTTTGAGTGTGTCGCTCACTGTTCAGCCGCAAATATCTCTATTTAAAAAAGTGTGGTATACTCCAGTAAACAATAATTGTGGTTTCGCCATCCCAGGGTAAAAAATCTTTATTATTCAGCTTTTGGTAGTTTTTTCCGTAAAGAAAAACAGTAGTGTCTCCAGACTGTTGTGACACAAAAATATATCTGTTGAAAATAGTCTTGTGTAGGCCCGACATCCCAGTGTGGTTTCGCAGTTCCATGGGTCAAATCGCTGTACTATCCAGTTTTGGGCCTTTGGTATCTAAAAAAAAAGCAGTTTGAGTGTGTCGCTCACTGTTCAGCCGCAAATATCTCTATTTAAAAAAGTGTGGTATAACACAGTAAACAATAATGCTGGTTTTGCCATCCCACGGTAAAAAATCTCTATTATTCAACTTTTGGTAGTTTTTTCCGTAAAGAAAAACAGTGGTGTCTCCTGACTGTTGTGACACAAAAATATATCTGTTGAAAATAGTCTTGTGTAGGCCCGACATCCCAGTGTGGTTTCGCAGTTCCACGGGTCAAATCGCTGTACTATCCAGTTTTGGGCCTTTGGTATCTAAAAAAAAAGCAGTTTGAGTGTGTCGCTCACTGTTCAGCCGCAAATATCTCTATTTAAAAAAGTGTAGTATACCCCAGTAAACAATAACTGTGGTTTTGCTATCCCACGGTAAAATATCTCTATTATTCAGGTTTTGGCATATTTTCCGTAAAGAAAAACAGTAGTGTCTCCTGACTGTTGTGACACAAAAATATATCTGTTGAAAATAGTCTTGTGTAGGCCCGACATCCCAGTGTGGTTTCGCAGTTCCACGGGTCAAATCGCTGTACTATCCAGTTTTGGGCCTTTGGTATCTAAAAAAAAAGCAGTTTGAGTGTGTCGCTCACTGTTCAGCCGCAAATATCTCTATTTAAAAAAGTGTGGTATACCCCAGTAAACAATAACTGTGGTTTTGCCATCCCACGGTAAAAAATCTCTATTATTCAGCTTTTGGTAGTTTTTTCCGTAAAGAAAAACAGTAGTGTCTCCTGACTGTTGTGACACAAAAATATATCTGTTGAAAATAGTCTTGTGTAGGCCCAACATCCCGGTGTGGTTTCGCAGTCCATGGGTCAAATCGCTGTACTATCCAGTTTTGGGCCTTTGGTATCTAAAAAAAAAGCAGTTTGAGTGTGTCGCTCACTGTTCAGCCACAAATATCTCTATTTAAAAAAGTGTGGTATACTCCAGTAAACAATAATTGTGGTTTCGCCATCCCAGGGTAAAAAATCTCTATTATTCAGCTTTTGGTAGTTTTTTCCGTAAAGAAAAACAGTAGTGTCTCCTGACTGTTGTGACACAAAAATATATCTGCTGAAAATAGTCTTGTGTAGGCCCGACATCCCAGTGTGGTTTCGCAGTTCCATGGGTCAAATCGCTGTACTATCCAGTTTTGGGCCTTTGGTATCTAAAAAAAAAAGCAGTTTGAGTGTGTCGCTCACTGTTCAGCCGCAAATATCTCTATTTAAAAAAGTGTAGTATACCCCAATAAACAATAACTGTGGTTTTGCCATCCCACGGTAAAAAATCTCTATTATTCAGGTTTTGGCATATTTTCCGTAAAGAAAAACATTAGTGTCTCCTGACTGTTGTGACACCAAAATATATCTGTTGAAAATAGTCTTGTGTAGGCCCGACATCCCAGTGTGGTTTCGCAGTTCCACGGGTCAAATCGCAGTACTATCCAGTTTTGGGCCTTTGGTATCTAAAAAAAAAGCAGTTTGAGTGTGTCGCTCACTGTTCAGCCGCAAATATCTCTATTTAAAAAAGTGTGGTATACCCCAGTAAACAATAACTGTGGTTTTGCCATCCCACGGTAGAAAATCTCTATTATTCAGCTTTTGGTAGTTTTTTCCGTAAAGAAAAACAGCAGTGTCTCCTGACTGTTGTGACACAAAAATATATCTGTTGAAAATAGTCTTGTGTAGGCCCGACATCCCGGTGTGGTTTCGCAGTCCATGGGTCAAATCGCTGTACTATCCAGTTTTGGGCCTTTGGTATCTAAAAAAAAAGCAGTTTGAGTGTGTCGCTCACTGTTCAGCCGCAAATATCTCTATTTAAAAAAGTGTGGTATACTCCAGTAAACAATAATTGTGGTTTCGCCATCCCAGGGTAAAAAATCTTTATTATTCAGCTTTTGGTAGTTTTTTCCGTAAAGAAAAACAGTAGTGTCTCCAGACTGTTGTGACACAAAAATATATCTGTTGAAAATAGTCTTGTGTAGGCCCGACATCCCAGTGTGGTTTCGCAGTTCCATGGGTCAAATCGCTGTACTATCCAGTTTTGGGCCTTTGGTATCTAAAAAAAAAGCAGTTTGAGTGTGTCGCTCACTGTTCAGCCGCAAATATCTCTATTTAAAAAAGTGTGGTATAACACAGTAAACAATAATGCTGGTTTTGCCATCCCACGGTAAAAAATCTCTATTATTCAACTTTTGGTAGTTTTTTCCGTAAAGAAAAACAGTGGTGTCTCCTGACTGTTGTGACACAAAAATATATCTGTTGAAAATAGTCTTGTGTATGACCGACATCCCAGTGTGGTTTCGCAGTTCCACGGGTCAAATCGCTGTACTATCCAGTTTTGGGCCTTTGGTATCTAAAAAAAAAGCAGTTTGAGTGTGTCGCTCACTGTTCAGCCGCAAATATCTCTATTTAAAAAAGTGTAGTATACCCCAGTAAACAATAACTGTGGTTTTGCCATCCCACGGTAAAAAATCTCTATTATTCAGGTTTTGGCATATTTTCCGTAAAGAAAAACAGTAGTGTCTCCTGACTGTTGTGACACAAAAATATATCTGTTGAAAATAGTCTTGTGTAGGCCCGACATCCCAGTGTGGTTTCGCAGTTCCACGGGTCAAATCGCTGTACTATCCAGTTTTGGGCCTTTGGTATCTAAAAAAAAAGCAGTTTGAGTGTGTCGCTCACTGTTCAGCCGCAAATATCTCTATTTAAAAAAGTGTGGTATACCCCAGTAAACAATAACTGTGGTTTTGCCATCCCAGGGTAAAAAATCTCTATTATTCAGCTTTTGGTAGTTTTTTCCGTAAAGAAAAACAGTAGTGTCTCCTGACTGTTGTGACACAAAAATATATCTGTTGAAAATAGTCTTGTGTAGGCCCGACATCCCGGTGTGGTTTCGCAGTCCATGGGTCAAATCGCTGTACTATCATGTTTTGGGCCTTTGGTATCTAAAAAAAAGCAGTTTGAGTGTGTCGCTCACTTTTCAGCCGCAAATATCTCTATTTTAAAAAGTGTGGTATACCCCAGTAAACAATAACGGTGGTTTTGCCATCCTATGGTAAAAAATCTCTATTATTCAACTTTTGGTAGTTTTTTCCGTAAAGAAAAACAGTAGTGTCTCCTGACTGTTGTGACACAAAAATATATCTGTTGAAAATAGTCTTGTGTATGCCCGACATCCCAGTGTGGTTTCGCAGTTCCATGGGTCAAATCGCTGTACTATCCAGTTTTGGGCCTTTGGTATCTAAAAAAAAAGCAGTTTGAGTGTGTCGCTCACTGTTCAGCCGCAAATATCTCTATTTAAAAAAGTGTAGTATACCCCAGTAAACAATAACTGTGGTTTTGCCATCCCACGGTAAAAAATCTCTATTATTCAACTTTTGGTAGTTTTTTCCGTAAAGAAAAACAGTAGTGTCTCCTGACTGTTGTGACACAAAAATATATCTGTTGAAAATAGTCTTGTGTAGGCCCGACATCCCAGTGTGGTTTCGCAGTTCCATGGGTCAAATCGCTGTACTATCCAGTTTTGGGCCTTTGGTATCTAAAAAAAAAGCAGTTTGAGTGTGTCGCTCACTGTTCAGTCGCAAATATCTCTATTTAAAAAAGTGTGGTATAACACAGTAAACAATAATGCTGGTTTTGCCATCCCACGGTAAAAAATCTCTATTGTTCAACTTTTGGTAGTTTTTTCCGTAAAGAAAAACAGTGGTGTCTCCTGACTGTTGTGACACAAAAATATATCTGTTCAAAATAGTCTTGTGTAGGCCCGACATCCCAGTGTGGTTTCGCAGTTCCACGGGTCAAATCGCTGTACTATCCAGTTTTGGGCCTTTGGTATCTAAAAAAAAAGCAGTTTGAGTGTGTCGCTCACTTTTCAGCCGCAAATATCTCTATTTTAAAAAGTGTGGTATACCCCAGTAAACAATAACGGTGGTTTTGCCATCCTATGGTAAAAAATCTCTATTATTCAACTTTTGGTAGTTTTTTCCGTAAAGAAAAACAGTAGTGTCTCCTGACTGTTGTGACACAAAAATATATCTGTTGAAAATAGTCTTGTGTATGCCCGACATCCCAGTGTGGTTTCGCAGTTCCATGGGTCAAATCGCTGTACTATCCAGTTTTGGGCCTTTGGTATCTAAAAAAAAAGCAGTTTGAGTGTGTCGCTCACTGTTCAGCCGCAAATATCTCTATTTAAAAAAGTGTAGTATACCCCAGTAAACAATAACTGTGGTTTTGCCATCCCACGGTAAAAAATCTCTATTATTCAGGTTTTGGTATATTTTCCGTAAAGAAAAACAGTAGTGTCTCCTGACTGTTGTGACACAAAAATATATCTGTTGAAAATAGTCTTGTGTAGGCCCGACATCCCAGTGTGGTTTCGCAGTTCCACGGGTCAAATCGCTGTACTATCCAGTTTTGGGCCTTTGGTATCTAAAAAAAAAGCAGTTTGAGTGTGTCGCTCACTTTTCAGCCGCAAATATCTCTATTTTAAAAAGTGTGGTATTCCCCAGTAAACAATAACGGTGGTTTTGCCATCCTATGGTAAAAAATCTCTATTATTCAACTTTTGGTAGTTTTTTCCGTAAAGAAAAACAGTAGTGTCTCCTGACTGTTGTGACACAAAAATATATCTGTTGAAAATAGTCTTGTGTAGGCCCGACATCCCAGTGTGGTTTCGCAGTTCCATGGGTCAAATCGCTGTACTATCCAGTTTTGGGCCTTTGGTATCTAAAAAAAAAGCAGTTTGAGTGTGTCGCTCACTGTTCAGCCGCAAATATCTCTATTTAAAAAAGTGTAGTATACCCCAATAAACAATAACTGTGGTTTTGCCATCCCACGGTAAAAAATCTCTATTATTCAGGTTTTGGCATATTTTCCGTAAAGAAAAACAGTAGTGTCTCCTGACTGTTGTGACACCAAAATATATCTGTTGAAAATAGTCTTGTGTAGGCCCGACATCCCAGTGTGGTTTCGCAGTTCCACGGGTCAAATCGCTGTACTATCCAGTTTTGGGCCTTTGGTATCTAAAAAAAAAAGCAGTTTGAGTGTGTCGCTCACTGTTCAGCCGCAAATATCTCTATTTAAAAAAGTGTGGTATACCCCAGTAAACAATAACTGTGGTTTTGCCATCCCACGGTAAAAAATCTCTATTATTCAGCATTTGGTAGTTTTTTCCGTAAAGAAAAACAGTAGTGTCTCCTGACTGTTGTGACACAAAAATATATCTGTTGAAAATAGTCTTGTGTAGGCCCGACATCCCGGTGTGGTTTCGCAGTCCATGGGTCAAATCGCTGTACTATCCAGTTTTGGGCCTTTGGTATCTAAAAAAAAAGCAGTTTGAGTGTGTCGCTCACTGTTCAGCCGCAAATATCTCTATTTAAAAAAGTGTGGTATACTCCAGTAAACAATAATTGTGGTTTTGCCATCCCAGGGTAAAAAATCTTTATTATTCAGCTTTTGGTAGTTTTTTCCGTAAAGAAAACAGTAGTGTCTCCAGACTGTTGTGACACAAAAATATATCTGTTGAAAATAGTCTTGTGTAGGCCCGACATCCCAGTGTGGTTTCGCAGTTCCATGGGTCAAATCGCTGTACTATCCAGTTTTGGGCCTTTGGTATCTAAAAAAAAAGCAGTTTGAGTGTGTCGCTCACTTTTCAGCCGCAAATATCTCTATTTAAAAAAGTGTGGTATAACACAGTAAACAATAATGCTGGTTTTGCCATCCCACGGTAAAAAATCTCTATTATTCAACTTTTGGTAGTTTTTTACGTAAAGAAAAACAGTGGTGTCTCCTGACTGTTGTGACACAAAAATATATCTGTTGAAAATAGTCTTGTGTAGGCCCGACATCCCAGTGTGGTTTCGCAGTTCCACGGGTCAAATCGCTGTACTATCCAGTTTTGGGCCTTTGGTATCTAAAAAAAAAGCAGTTTGAGTGTGTCGCTCACTGTTCAGCCGCAAATATCTCTATTTAAAAAAGTGTAGTATACCCCAGTAAACAATAACTGTGGTTTTGCCATCCCACGGTAAAAAATCTCTATTATTCAGGTTTTGGCATATTTTCCGTAAAGAAAAACAGTAGTGTCTCCTGACTGTTGTGACACAAAAATATATCTGTTGAAAATAGTCTTGTGTAGGCCCGACATCCCAGTGTGGTTTCGCAGTTCCACGGGTCAAATCGCTGTACTATCCAGTTTTGGGCCTTTGGTATCTAGAAAAAAAGCAGTTTGAGTGTGTCGCTCACTGTTCAGCCGCATATATCTCTATTTAAAAAAGTGTGGTATACCCCAGTAAACAATAACTGTGGTTTTGCCATCCCACGGTAAAAAATCTCTATTATTCAGCTTTTGGTAGTTTTTTCCGTAAAGAAAAACAGTAGTGTCTCCTGACTGTTGTGACACAAAAATATATCTGTTGAAAATAGTCTTGTGTAGGCCCGACATCCCGGTGTGGTTTCGCAGTCCATGGGTCAAATCGCTGTACT
Organism: Phyllobates terribilis; assembly: GCF_046119375.1. Classification (NCBI taxonomy): domain Eukaryota; kingdom Metazoa; phylum Chordata; class Amphibia; order Anura; family Dendrobatidae; genus Phyllobates; species Phyllobates terribilis. Next base: position 302,517,708 of record NW_027362771.1, read on the forward strand.
ATCCAGTTTTGGGCCTTTGGTATCTAAAAAAAAAGCAGTTTGAGTGTGTTGCTCACTGTTCAGCCGCAAATATCTCTATTTAAAAAAGTGTGGTATACTCCAGTAAACAATAATTGTGGTTTCGCCATCCCAGGGTAAAAAATCTCTATTATTCAGCTTTTGGTAGTTTTTTCCGTAAAGAAAAACAGTAGTGTCTCCTGACTGTTGTGACACCAAAATATATCTGTTGAAAATAGTCTTGTGTAGGCCCGACATCCCAGTGTGGTTTCGCAGTTCCACGGGTCAAATCGCTGTACTATCCAGTTTTGGGCCTTTGGTATCTAAAAAAAAAGCAGTTTGAGTGTGTCGCTCACTGTTCAGCCGCAAATATCTCTATTTAAAAAAGTGTGGTATACCCCAGTAAACAATAACGGTGGTTTTGCCATCCTATGGTAAAAAATCTCTATTATTCAACTTTTGGTAGTTTTTTCCGTAAAGAAAAACAGTAGTGTCTCCTGACTGTTGTGACACAAAAATATATCTGTTGAAAATAGTCTTGTGTATGCCCGACATCCCAGTGTGGTTTCGCAGTTCCATGGGTCAAATCGCTGTACTATCCAGTTTTGGGCCTTTGGTATCTAAAAAAAAAGCAGTTTGAGTGTGTCGCTCACTGTTCAGCCGCAAATATCTCTATTTAAAAAAGTGTAGTATACCCCAGTAAACAATAACTGTGGTTTTGCCATCCCACGGTAAAAATCTCTATTATTCAGGTTTTGTCATATTTTCCGTAAAGAAAAACAGTAGTGTCTCCTGACTGTTGTGACACAAAAATATATCTGTTGAAAATAGTCTTGTGTAGGCCCGACATCCCAGTGTGGTTTCGCAGTTCCACGGGTCAAATCGCTGTACTATCCAGTTTTGGGCCTTTGGTATCTAAAAAAAAAGCAGTTTGAGTGTGTCGCTCACTTTTCAGCCGCAAATATCTCTATTTTAAAAAGTGTGGTATTCCCCAGTAAACAATAACGGTGGTTTTGCCATCCTATGGTAAAAAATCTCTATTATTCAACTTTTGGTAGTTTTTTCCGTAAAGAAAAACAGTAGTGTCTCCTGACTGTTGTGACACAAAAATATATCTGTTGAAAATAGTCTTGTGTAGGCCCGACATCCCAGTGTGGTTTCGCAGTTCCATGGGTCAAATCGCTGTACTATCCAGTTTTGGGCCTTTGGTATCTAAAAAAAAAGCAGTTTGAGTGTGTCGCTCACTGTTCAGCCGCAAATATCTCTATTTAAAAAAGTGTAGTATACCCCAGTAAGCAATAACTGTGGTTTTGCCATCCCACGGTAAAAAATTTCTATTATTCAGGTTTTGGCATATTTTCCGTAAAGAAAAACAGTAGTGTCTCCTGACTGTTGTGACACAAAAATATATCTGTTGAAAATAGTCTTGTGTAGGCCCGACATCCCAGTGTGGTTTCGCAGTTCCACGGGTCAAATCGCTGTACTATCCAGTTTTGGGCCTTTGGTATCTAAAAAAAAAGCAGTTTGAGTGTGTCGCTCACTGTTCAGCCGCAAATATCTCTATTTAAAAAAGTGTGGTATACTCCAGTAAACAATAATTGTGGTTTCGCCATCCCACGGTAAAAAATCTCTATTATTCAGCTTTTGGTAGTTTTTTCCGTAAAGAAAAACAGTAGTGTCTCCAGACTGTTGTGACACAAAAATATATCTGTTGAAAATAGTCTTGTGTAGGCCCGACATCCCAGTGTGGTTTCGCAGTTCCATGGGTCAAATCGCTGTACTATCCAGTTTTGGGCCTTTGGTATCTAAAAAAAAAGCAGTTTGAGTGTGTCGCTCACTGTTCAGCCGCAAATATCTCTATTTAAAAAAGTGTGGTATAACACAGTAAACAATAATGCTGGTTTTGCCATCCCACGGTAAAAAATCTCTATTATTCAACTTTTGGTAGTTTTTTCCGTAAAGAAAAACAGTGGTGTCTCCTGACTGTTGTGACACAAAAATATATCTGTTGAAAATAGTCTTGTGTAGGCCCGACATCCCAGTGTGGTTTCGCAGTTCCACGGGTCAAATCGTGTACTATCCAGTTTTGGGCCTTTGGTATCTAAAAAAAAAGCAGTTTGAGTGTGTCGCTCACTTTTCAGCCGCAAATATCTCTATTTTAAAAAGTGTGGTATACCCCAGTAAACAATAACTGTGGTTTTGCCATCCCACGGTAAAAAATCTCTATTATTCAGCTTTTGGTAGTTTTTTCCGTAAAGAAAAACAGTAGTGTCTCCTGACTGTTGTGACACAAAAATATATCTGTTGAAAATAGTCTTGTGTAGGCCCGACATCCCGGTGTGGTTTCGCAGTCCATGGGTCAAATCGCTGTACTATCCAGTTTTGGGCCTTTGGTATCTAAAAAAAAAGCAGTTTGAGTGTGTCGCTCACTGTTCAGCCGCAAATATCTCTATTTAAAAAAGTGTGGTATACTCCAGTAAACAATAATTGTGGTTTCGCCATCCCAGGGTAAAAAATCTTTATTATTCAGCTTTTGGTAGTTTTTCCGTAAAGAAAAACAGTAGTGTCTCCAGACTGTTGTGACACAAAAATATATCTGTTGAAAATAGTCTTGTGTAGGCCCGACATCCCAGTGTGGTTTCGCAGTTCCATGGGTCAAATCGCTGTACTATCCAGTTTTGGGCCTTTGGTATCTAAAAAAAAAAGCAGTTTGAGTGTGTCGCTCACTGTTCAGCCGCAAATATCTCTATTTAAAAAAGTGTGGTATAACACAGTAAACAATAATGCTGGTTTTGCCATCCCACGGTAAAAAATCTCTATTATTCAACTTTTGGTAGTTTTTTCCGTAAAGAAAAACAGTGGTGTCTCCTGACTGTTGTGACACAAAAATATATCTGTTGAAAATAGTCTTGTGTAGGCCCGACATCCCAGTGTGGTTTCGCAGTTCCACGGGTCAAATCGCTGTACTATCCTGTTTTGGGCCTTTGGTATCTAAAAAAAAAGCAGTTTGAGTGTGTCGCTCACTGTTCAGCCGCAAATATCTCTATTTAAAAAAGTGTGGTATACCCCAGTAAACAATAACTGTGGTTTTGCCATCCCACGGTAAAAAAATCTCTATTATTCAGCTTTTGGTAGTTTTTTCCGTAAAGAAAAACAGTAGTGTCTCCTGACTGTTGTGACACAAAAATATATCTGTTGAAAATAGTCTTGTGTAGGCCCGACATCCCGGTGTGGTTTCGCAGTCCATGGGTCAAATCGCTGTACTATCCAGTTTTGGGCCTTTGGTATCTAAAAAAAAAGCAGTTTGAGTGTGTCGCTCACTGTTCAGCCGCAAATATCTCTATTTAAAAAAGTGTGGTATACTCCAGTAAATAATAATTGTGGTTTCGCCATCCCAGGGTAAAAAATCTCTATTATTCAGCTTTTGGTAGTTTTTTCCGTAAAGAAAAACAGTAGTGTCTCCTGACTGTTGTGACACAAAAATATATTTGTTGAAAATAGTCTTGTGTAGGCCCGACATCCCAGTGTGGTTTCGCAGTTCCACGGGTCAAATCGCTGTACTATCCAGTTTTGGGCCTTTGGTATCTAAAAAAAAAGCAGTTTGAGTGTGTCGCTCACTGTTCAGCCGCAAATATCTCTATTTAAAAAAGTGTGGTATAACACAGTAAACAATAATGCTGGTTTTGCCATCCCACGGTAAAAAATCTCTATTATTCAACTTTTGGTAGTTTTTTCCGTAAACAAAATCAGTGGTGTCTCCTGACTGTTGTGACACAAAAATATATCTGTTGAAAATAGTCTTGTGTAGGCCCGACATCCCAGTATGGTTTCGCAGTTCCACGGGTCAAATCGCTGTACTATCCAGTTTTGGGCCTTTGGTATCTAAAAAAAAAGCAGTTTGAGTGTGTCGCTCACTTTTCAGCCGCAAATATCTCTATTTTAAAAAGTGTGGTATACCCCAGTAAACAATAACGGTGGTTTTGCCATCCTATGGTAGAAAATCTCTATTATTCAACTTTTGGTAGTTTTTTCCGTAAAGAAAAACAGTAGTGTCTCCTGACTGTTGTGACACAAAAATATATCTGTTGAAAATAGTCTTGAGTATGCCCGACATCCCAGTGTGGTTTCGCAGTTCCATGGGTCAAATCGCTGTACTATCCAGTTTTGGGCCTTTGGTATCTAAAAAAAAAGCAGTTTGAGTGTGTCGCTCACTGTTCAGCCGCAAATATCTCTATTTAAAAAAGTGTAGTATACCCCAGTAAACAATAACTGTGGTTTTGCCATCCCACGGTAAAAAATCTCTATTATTCAGGTTTTGGCATATTTTCCGTAAAGAAAAACAGTAGTGTCTCCAGACTGTTGTGACACAAAAATATATCTGTTGAAAATAGTCTTGTGTAGGCCCGACATCCCAGTGTGGTTTCGCAGTTCCACGGGTCAAATCGCTGTACTATCCAGTTTTGGGCCTTTGGTATCTAAAAAAAAAGCAGTTTGAGTGTGTCGCTCACTTTTCAGCCGCAAATATCTCTATTTTAAAAAGTGTGGTATACCCCAGAAAACAATAACGGTGGTTTTGCCATCCTATGGTAAAAAATCTCTATTATTCAACTTTTGGTAGTTTTTTCCGTAAAGAAAAACAGTAGTGTCTCCTGACTGTTGTGACACAAAAATATATCTGTTGAAAATAGTCTTGTGTAGGCCCTACATCCCGGTGTGGTTTCGCAGTCCATGGGTCAAATCGCTGTACTATCCAGTTTTGGGCCTTTGGTATCTAAAAAAAAAGCAGTTTGAGTGTGTCGCTCACTGTTCAGCCGCAAATATCTCTATTTAAAAAAGTGTGGTATACTCCAGTAAACAATAATTGTGGTTTCGCCATCCCAGGGTAAAAAATCTCTATTATTCAGCTTTTGGTAGTTTTTTCCGTAAAGAAAAACAGTAGTGTCTCCTGACTGTTGTGACACAAAAATATATCTGTTGAAAATAGTCTTGTGTAGGCCCGACATCCCAGTGTGGTTTCGCAGTTCCACGGGTCAAATCGCTGTACTATCCAGTTTTGGGAGTTTGGTATCTAAAAAAAAAGCAGTTTGAGTGTGTCGCTCACTGTTCAGCCGCAAATATCTCTATTTAAAAAAGTGTGGTATAACACAGTAAACAATAATGCTGGTTTTGCCATCCCACGGTAAAAAATCTCTATTATTCAACTTTTGGTAGTTTTTTCCGTAAAGAAAAACAGTGGTGTCTCCTGACTGTTGTGACACAAAAATATATCTGTTGAAAATAGTCTTGTGTAGGCCCGACATCCCAGTGTGGTTTCGCAGTTCCACGGGTCAAATCGTGTACTATCCAGTTTTGGGCCTTTGGTATCTAAAAAAAAAGCAGTTTGAGTGTGTCGCTCACTTTTCAGCCGCAAATATCTCTATTTTAAAAAGTGTGGTATACCCCAGTAAACAATAACGGTGGTTTTGCCATCCCATGGTAAAAAATCTCTATTATTCAACTTTTGGTAGTTTTTTCCGTAAAGAAAAACAGTAGTGTCTCCTGACTGTTGTGACACAAAAATATATCTGCTGAAAATAGTCTTGTGTAGGCCCGACATCCCAGTGTGGTTTCGCAGTTCCATGGGTCAAATCGCTGTACTATCCAGTTTTGGGCCTTTGGTATCTAAAAAAAAAGCAGTTTGAGTGTGTCGCTCACTGTTCAGCCGCAAATATCTCTATTTAAAAAAGTGTAGTATACCCCAGTAAACAATAACTGTGGTTTTGCCATCCCACGGTAAAAAATCTCTATTATTCAGGTTTTGGCATATTTTCCGTAAAGAAAAACAGTAGTGTCTCCAGACTGTTGTGACACAAAAATATATCTGTTGAAAATAGTCTTGTGTAGGCCCGACATCCCAGTGTGGTTTCGCAGTTCCACGGGTCAAATCGCTGTACTATCCAGTTTTGGGCCTTTGGTATCTAAAAAAAAAGCAGTTTGAGTGTGTCGCTCACTTTTCAGCCGCAAATATCTCTATTTTAAAAAGTGTGGTATACCCCAGAAAACAATAACGGTGGTTTTGCCATCCTATGGTAAAAAATCTCTATTATTCAACTTTTGGTAGTTTTTTCCGTAAAGAAAAACAGTAGTGTCTCCTGACTGTTGTGACACAAAAATATATCTGTTGAAAATAGTCTTGTGTAGGCCCGACATCCCAGTGTGGTTTCGCAGTTCCATGGGTCAAATCGCTGTACTATCCAGTTTTGGGCCTTTGGTATCTAAAAAAAAAGCAGTTTGAGTGTGTCGCTCACTGTTCAGCCGCAAATATCTCTATTTAAAAAAGTGTGGTATAACACAGTAAACAATAATGCTGGTTTTGCCATCCCACGGTAAAAAATCTCTATTATTCAACTTTTGGTAGTTTTTTCCGTAAAGAAAAACAGTGGTGTCTCCTGACTGTTGTGACACAAAAATATATCTGTTGAAAATAGTCTTGTGTAGGCCCGACATCCCAGTGTGGTTTCGCAGTTCCACGGGTCAAATCGTGTACTATCCAGTTTTGGGCCTTTGGTATCTAAAAAAAAAGCAGTTTGAGTGTGTCGCTCACTTTTCAGCCGCAAATATCTCTATTTTAAAAAGTGTGGTATACCCCAGTAAACAATAACTGTGGTTTTGCCATCCCACGGTAAAAAATCTCTATTATTCAGCTTTTGGTAGTTTTTTCCGTAAAGAAAAACAGTAGTGTCTCCTGACTGTTGTGACACAAAAATATATCTGTTGAAAATAGTCTTGTGTAGGCCCGACATCCCGGTGTGGTTTCGCAGTCCATGGGTCAAATCGCTGTACTATCCAGTTTTGGGCCTTTGGTATCTAAAAAAAAAGCAGTTTGAGTGTGTCGCTCACTGTTCAGCCGCAAATATCTCTATTTAAAAAAGTGTGGTATACTCCAGTAAACAATAATTGTGGTTTCGCCATCCCAGGGTAAAAAATCTTTATTATTCAGCTTTTGGTAGTTTTTCCGTAAAGAAAAACAGTAGTGTCTCCAGACTGTTGTGACACAAAAATATATCTGTTGAAAATAGTCTTGTGTAGGCCCGACATCCCAGTGTGGTTTCGCAGTTCCATGGGTCAAATCGCTGTACTATCCAGTTTTGGGCCTTTGGTATCTAAAAAAAAAAGCAGTTTGAGTGTGTCGCTCACTGTTCAGCCGCAAATATCTCTATTTAAAAAAGTGTGGTATAACACAGTAAACAATAATGCTGGTTTTGCCATCCCACGGTAAAAAATCTCTATTATTCAACTTTTGGTAGTTTTTTCCGTAAAGAAAAACAGTGGTGTCTCCTGACTGTTGTGACACAAAAATATATCTGTTGAAAATAGTCTTGTGTAGGCCCGACATCCCAGTGTGGTTTCGCAGTTCCACGGGTCAAATCGCTGTACTATCCTGTTTTGGGCCTTTGGTATCTAAAAAAAAAGCAGTTTGAGTGTGTCGCTCACTGTTCAGCCGCAAATATCTCTATTTAAAAAAGTGTGGTATACCCCAGTAAACAATAACTGTGGTTTTGCCATCCCACGGTAAAAAAATCTCTATTATTCAGCTTTTGGTAGTTTTTTCCGTAAAGAAAAACAGTAGTGTCTCCTGACTGTTGTGACACAAAAATATATCTGTTGAAAATAGTCTTGTGTAGGCCCGACATCCCGGTGTGGTTTCGCAGTCCATGGGTCAAATCGCTGTACTATCCAGTTTTGGGCCTTTGGTATCTAAAAAAAAAGCAGTTTGAGTGTGTCGCTCACTGTTCAGCCGCAAATATCTCTATTTAAAAAAGTGTGGTATACTCCAGTAAATAATAATTGTGGTTTCGCCATCCCAGGGTAAAAAATCTCTATTATTCAGCTTTTGGTAGTTTTTTCCGTAAAGAAAAACAGTAGTGTCTCCTGACTGTTGTGACACAAAAATATATTTGTTGAAAATAGTCTTGTGTAGGCCCGACATCCCAGTGTGGTTTCGCAGTTCCACGGGTCAAATCGCTGTACTATCCAGTTTTGGGCCTTTGGTATCTAAAAAAAAAGCAGTTTGAGTGTGTCGCTCACTGTTCAGCCGCAAATATCTCTATTTAAAAAAGTGTGGTATAACACAGTAAACAATAATGCTGGTTTTGCCATCCCACGGTAAAAAATCTCTATTATTCAACTTTTGGTAGTTTTTTCCGTAAACAAAATCAGTGGTGTCTCCTGACTGTTGTGACACAAAAATATATCTGTTGAAAATAGTCTTGTGTAGGCCCGACATCCCAGTATGGTTTCGCAGTTCCACGGGTCAAATCGCTGTACTATCCAGTTTTGGGCCTTTGGTATCTAAAAAAAAAGCAGTTTGAGTGTGTCGCTCACTTTTCAGCCGCAAATATCTCTATTTTAAAAAGTGTGGTATACCCCAGTAAACAATAACGGTGGTTTTGCCATCCTATGGTAGAAAATCTCTATTATTCAACTTTTGGTAGTTTTTTCCGTAAAGAAAAACAGTAGTGTCTCCTGACTGTTGTGACACAAAAATATATCTGTTGAAAATAGTCTTGAGTATGCCCGACATCCCAGTGTGGTTTCGCAGTTCCATGGGTCAAATCGCTGTACTATCCAGTTTTGGGCCTTTGGTATCTAAAAAAAAAGCAGTTTGAGTGTGTCGCTCACTGTTCAGCCGCAAATATCTCTATTTAAAAAAGTGTAGTATACCCCAGTAAACAATAACTGTGGTTTTGCCATCCCACGGTAAAAAATCTCTATTATTCAGGTTTTGGCATATTTTCCGTAAAGAAAAACAGTAGTGTCTCCAGACTGTTGTGACACAAAAATATATCTGTTGAAAATAGTCTTGTGTAGGCCCGACATCCCAGTGTGGTTTCGCAGTTCCACGGGTCAAATCGCTGTACTATCCAGTTTTGGGCCTTTGGTATCTAAAAAAAAAGCAGTTTGAGTGTGTCGCTCACTTTTCAGCCGCAAATATCTCTATTTTAAAAAGTGTGGTATACCCCAGAAAACAATAACGGTGGTTTTGCCATCCTATGGTAAAAAATCTCTATTATTCAACTTTTGGTAGTTTTTTCCGTAAAGAAAAACAGTAGTGTCTCCTGACTGTTGTGACACAAAAATATATCTGTTGAAAATAGTCTTGTGTAGGCCCTACATCCCGGTGTGGTTTCGCAGTCCATGGGTCAAATCGCTGTACTATCCAGTTTTGGGCCTTTGGTATCTAAAAAAAAAGCAGTTTGAGTGTGTCGCTCACTGTTCAGCCGCAAATATCTCTATTTAAAAAAGTGTGGTATACTCCAGTAAACAATAATTGTGGTTTCGCCATCCCAGGGTAAAAAATCTCTATTATTCAGCTTTTGGTAGTTTTTTCCGTAAAGAAAAACAGTAGTGTCTCCTGACTGTTGTGACACAAAAATATATCTGTTGAAAATAGTCTTGTGTAGGCCCGACATCCCAGTGTGGTTTCGCAGTTCCACGGGTCAAATCGCTGTACTATCCAGTTTTGGGAGTTTGGTATCTAAAAAAAAAGCAGTTTGAGTGTGTCGCTCACTGTTCAGCCGCAAATATCTCTATTTAAAAAAGTGTGGTATAACACAGTAAACAATAATGCTGGTTTTGCCATCCCACGGTAAAAAATCTCTATTATTCAACTTTTGGTAGTTTTTTCCGTAAAGAAAAACAGTGGTGTCTCCTGACTGTTGTGACACAAAAATATATCTGTTGAAAATAGTCTTGTGTAGGCCCGACATCCCAGTGTGGTTTCGCAGTTCCACGGGTCAAATCGTGTACTATCCAGTTTTGGGCCTTTGGTATCTAAAAAAAAAGCAGTTTGAGTGTGTCGCTCACTTTTCAGCCGCAAATATCTCTATTTTAAAAAGTGTGGTATACCCCAGTAAACAATAACGGTGGTTTTGCCATCCCATGGTAAAAAATCTCTATTATTCAACTTTTGGTAGTTTTTTCCGTAAAGAAAAACAGTAGTGTCTCCTGACTGTTGTGACACAAAAATATATCTGCTGAAAATAGTCTTGTGTAGGCCCGACATCCCAGTGTGGTTTCGCAGTTCCATGGGTCAAATCGCTGTACTATCCAGTTTTGGGCCTTTGGTATCTAAAAAAAAAGCAGTTTGAGTGTGTCGCTCACTGTTCAGCCGCAAATATCTCTATTTAAAAAAGTGTAGTATACCCCAGTAAACAATAACTGTGGTTTTGCCATCCCACGGTAAAAAATCTCTATTATTCAGGTTTTGGCATATTTTCCGTAAAGAAAAACAGTAGTGTCTCCAGACTGTTGTGACACAAAAATATATCTGTTGAAAATAGTCTTGTGTAGGCCCGACATCCCAGTGTGGTTTCGCAGTTCCACGGGTCAAATCGCTGTACTATCCAGTTTTGGGCCTTTGGTATCTAAAAAAAAAGCAGTTTGAGTGTGTCGCTCACTTTTCAGCCGCAAATATCTCTATTTTAAAAAGTGTGGTATACCCCAGAAAACAATAACGGTGGTTTTGCCATCCTATGGTAAAAAATCTCTATTATTCAACTTTTGGTAGTTTTTTCCGTAAAGAAAAACAGTAGTGTCTCCTGACTGTTGTGACACAAAAATATATCTGTTGAAAATAGTCTTGTGTAGGCCCGACATCCCAGTGTGGTTTCGCAGTTCCACGGGTCAAATCGCTGTACTATCCAGTTTTGGGCCTTTGGTATCTAAAAAAAAAGCAGTTTGAGTGTGTCGCTCACTGTTCAGCCGCAAATATCTCTATTTAAAAAAGTGTGGTATACTCCAGTAAACAATAATTGTGGTTTCGCCATCCCAGGGTAAAAAATCTCTATTATTCAGCTTTTGGTAGTTTTTTCCGTAAAGAAAAACAGTAGTGTCTCCAGACTGTTGTGACACAAAAATATATCTGTTGAAAATAGTCTTGTGTAGGCCCGACATCCCAGTGTGGTTTCGCCGTTCCATGGGTCAAATCGCTGTACTATCCAGTTTTGGGCCTTTGGTATCTAAAAAAAAAGCAGTTTGAGTGTGTCGCTCACTGTTCAGCCGCAAATATCTCTATTTAAAAAAGTGTGGTATAACACAGTAAACAATAATGCTGGTTTTGCCATCCCACGGTAAAAAATCTCTATTATTCAACTTTTGGTAGTTTTTTCCGTAAAGAAAAACAGTGGTGTCTCCTGACTGTTGTGACACAAAAATATATCTGTTGAAAATAGTCTTGTGTAGGCCCGACATCCCAGTGTGGTTTCGCAGTTCCACGGGTCAAATCGTGTACTATCCAGTTTTGGGCCTTTGGTATCTAAAAAAAAAGCAGTTTGAGTGTGTCGCTCACTTTTCAGCCGCAAATATCTCTATTTTAAAAAGTGTGGTATACCCCAGTAAACAATAACGGTGGTTTTGCCATCCCATGGTAAAAAATCTCTATTATTCAACTTTTGGTAGTTTTTTCCGTAAAGAAAAACAGTAGTGTCTCCTAACTGTTGTGACACAAAAATATATCTGCTGAAAATAGTCTTGTGTAGGCCCGACATCCCAGTGTGGTTTCGCAGTTCCATGGGTCAAATCGCTGTACTATCCAGTTTTGGGCCTTTGGTATCTAAAAAAAAAGCAGTTTGAGTGTGTCGCTCACTGTTCAGCCGCAAATATCTCTATTTAAAAAAGTGTAGTATACCCCAGTAAACAATAACTGTGGTTTTGCCATCCCACGGTAAAAAATCTCTATTATTCAGGTTTTGGCATATTTTCCGTAAAGAAAAACAGTAGTGTCTCCAGACTGTTGTGACACAAAAATATATCTGTTGAAAATAGTCTTGTGTAGGCCCGACATCCCAGTGTGGTTTCGCAGTTCCACGGGTCAAATCGCTGTACTATCCAGTTTTGGGCCTTTGGTATCTAAAAAAAAAGCAGTTTGAGTGTGTCGCTCACTTTTCAGCCGCAAATATCTCTATTTTAAAAAGTGTGGTATACCCCAGAAAACAATAACGGTGGTTTTGCCATCCTATGGTAAAAAATCTCTATTATTCAACTTTTGGTAGTTTTTTCCGTAAAGAAAAACAGTAGTGTCTCCTGACTGTTGTGACACAAAAATATATCTGTTGAAAATAGTCTTGTGTAGGCCCTACATCCCGGTGTGGTTTCGCAGTCCATGGGTCAAATCGCTGTACTATCCAGTTTTGGGCCTTTGGTATCTAAAAAAAAAGCAGTTTGAGTGTGTCGCTCACTGTTCAGCCGCAAATATCTCTATTTAAAAAAGTGTGGTATACTCCAGTAAACAATAATTGTGGTTTCGCCATCCCAGGGTAAAAAATCTCTATTATTCAGCTTTTGGTAGTTTTTTCCGTAAAGAAAAACAGTAGTGTCTCCTGACTGTTGTGACACAAAAATATATCTGTTGAAAATAGTCTTGTGTAGGCCCGACATCCCAGTGTGGTTTCGCAGTTCCACGGGTCAAATCGCTGTACTATCCAGTTTTGGGAGTTTGGTATCTAAAAAAAAAGCAGTTTGAGTGTGTCGCTCACTGTTCAGCCGCAAATATCTCTATTTAAAAAAGTGTGGTATAACACAGTAAACAATAATGCTGGTTTTGCCATCCCACGGTAAAAAATCTCTATTATTCAACTTTTGGTAGTTTTTTCCGTAAACAAAATCAGTGGTGTCTCCTGACTGTTGTGACACAAAAATATATCTGTTGAAAATAGTCTTGTGTAGGCCCGACATCCCAGTATGGTTTCGCAGTTCCACGGGTCAAATCGCTGTACTATCCAGTTTTGGGCCTTTGGTATCTAAAAAAAAAGCAGTTTGAGTGTGTCGCTCACTTTTCAGCCGCAAATATCTCTATTTTAAAAAGTGTGGTATACCCCAGTAAACAATAACGGTGGTTTTGCCATCCTATGGTAGAAAATCTCTATTATTCAACTTTTGGTAGTTTTTTCCGTAAAGAAAAACAGTAGTGTCTCCTGACTGTTGTGACACAAAAATATATCTGTTGAAAATAGTCTTGAGTATGCCCGACATCCCAGTGTGGTTTCGCAGTTCCATGGGTCAAATCGCTGTACTATCCAGTTTTGGGCCTTTGGTATCTAAAAAAAAAGCAGTTTGAGTGTGTCGCTCACTGTTCAGCCGCAAATATCTCTATTTAAAAAAGTGTAGTATACCCCAGTAAACAATAACTGTGGTTTTGCCATCCCACGGTAAAAAATCTCTATTATTCAGGTTTTGGCATATTTTCCGTAAAGAAAAACAGTAGTGTCTCCAGACTGTTGTGACACAAAAATATATCTGTTGAAAATAGTCTTGTGTAGGCCCGACATCCCAGTGTGGTTTCGCAGTTCCACGGGTCAAATCGCTGTACTATCCAGTTTTGGGCCTTTGGTATCTAAAAAAAAAGCAGTTTGAGTGTGTCGCTCACTTTTCAGCCGCAAATATCTCTATTTTAAAAAGTGTGGTATACCCCAGAAAACAATAACGGTCGTTTTGCCATCCTATGGTAAAAAATCTCTATTATTCAACTTTTGGTAGTTTTTTCCGTAAAGAAAAACAGTAGTGTCTCCTGACTGTTGTGACACAAAAATATATCTGTTGAAAATAGTCTTGTGTAGGCCCGACATCCCAGTGTGGTTTCGCAGTTCCATGGGTCAAATCGCTGTACTATCCAGTTTTGGACCTTTGGTATCTAAAAAAAAAGCAGTTTGAGTGTGTCGCTCACTGTTCAGCCGCAAATATCTCTATTTAAAAAAGTGTAGTATACCCCAGTAAGCAATAACTGTGGTTTTGCCATCCCACGGTAAAAAATCTCTATTATTCAGGTTTTGGCATATTTTCCGTAAAGAAAAACAGTAGTGTCTCCTGACTGTTGTGACACAAAAATATATCTGTTGAAAATAGTCTTGTGTAGGCCCGACATCCCAGTGTGGTTTCGCAGTTCCACGGGTCAAATCGCTGTACTATCCAGTTTTGGGCCTTTGGTATCTAAAAAAAAAGCAGTTTGAGTGTGTCGCTCACTGTTCAGCCGCAAATATCTCTATTTAAAAAAGTGTGGTATACTCCAGTAAACAATAATTGTGGTTTTGCCATCCCACGGTAAAAAATCTCTATTATTCAACTTTTGGTAGTTTTTTCCGTAAAGAAAAACAGTGGTGTCTCCTGACTGTTGTGACACAAAAATATATCTGTTGAAAATAGTCTTGTGTAGGCCCGACATCCCAGTGTGGTTTCGCAGTTCCACGGGTCAAATCGTGTACTATCCAGTTTTGGGCCTTTGGTATCTAAAAAAAAAGCAGTTTGAGTGTGTCGCTCACTTTTCAGCCGCAAATATCTCTATTTTAAAAAGTGTGGTATACCCCAGTAAACAATAACGGTGGTTTTGCCATCCCATGGTAAAAAATCTCTATTATTCAACTTTTGGTAGTTTTTTCCTTAAAGAAAAACAGTAGTGTCTCCTGACTGTTGTGACACAAAAATATATCTGCTGAAAATAGTCTTGTGTAGGCCCGACATCCCAGTGTGGTTTCGCAGTTCCATGGGTCAAATCGCTGTACTATCCAGTTTTGGGCCTTTGGTATCTAAAAAAAAAGCAGTTTGAGTGTGTCGCTCACTGTTCAGCCGCAAATATCTCTATTTAAAAAAGTGTAGTATACCCCAGTAAACAATAACTGTGGTTTTGCCATCCCACGGTAAAAAATCTCTATTATTCAGGTTTTGGCATATTTTCCGTAAAGAAAAACAGTAGTGTCTCCAGACTGTTGTGACACAAAAATATATCTGTTGAAAATAGTCTTGTGTAGGCCCGACATCCCAGTGTGGTTTCGCAGTTCCACGGGTCAAATCGCTGTACTATCCAGTTTTGGGCCTTTGGTATCTAAAAAAAAAGCAGTTTGAGTGTGTCGCTCACTTTTCAGCCGCAAATATCTCTATTTTAAAAAGTGTGGTATACCCCAGAAAACAATAACGGTGGTTTTGCCATCCTATGGTAAAAAATCTCTATTATTCAACTTTTGGTAGTTTTTTCCGTAAAGAAAAACAGTAGTGTCTCCTGACTGTTGTGACACAAAAATATATCTGTTGAAAATAGTCTTGTGTAGGCCCGACATCCCAGTGTGGTTTCGCAGTTCCACGGGTCAAATCGCTGTACTATCCAGTTTTGGGCCTTTGGTATCTAAAAAAAAAGCAGTTTGAGTGTGTCGCTCACTGTTCAGCCGCAAATATCTCTATTTAAAAAAGTGTGGTATACTCCAGTAAACAATAATTGTGGTTTCGCCATCCCAGGGTAAAAAATCTCTATTATTCAGCTTTTGGTAGTTTTTTCCGTAAAGAAAAACAGTAGTGTCTCCAGACTGTTGTGACACAAAAATATATCTGTTGAAAATAGTCTTGTGTAGGCCCGACATCCCAGTGTGGTTTCGCAGTTCCATGGGTCAAATCGCTGTACTATCCAGTTTTGGGCCTTTGGTATCTAAAAAAAAAGCAGTTTGAGTGTGTCGCTCACTGTTCAGCCGCAAATATCTCTATTTAAAAAAGTGTGGTATAACACAGTAAACAATAATGCTGGTTTTGCCATCCCACGGTAAAAAATCTCTATTATTCAACTTTTGGTAGTTTTTTCCGTAAAGAAAAACAGTGGTGTCTCCTGACTGTTGTGACACAAAAATATATCTGTTGAAAATAGTCTTGTGTAGGCCCGACATCCCAGTGTGGTTTCGCAGTTCCACGGGTCAAATCGTGTACTATCCAGTTTTGGGCCTTTGGTATCTAAAAAAAAAGCAGTTTGAGTGTGTCGCTCACTTTTCAGCCGCAAATATCTCTATTTTAAAAAGTGTGGTATACCCCAGTAAACAATAACGGTGGTTTTGCCATCCCATGGTAAAAAATCTCTATTATTCAACTTTTGGTAGTTTTTTCCGTAAAGAAAAACAGTAGTGTCTCCTAACTGTTGTGACACAAAAATATATCTGCTGAAAATAGTCTTGTGTAGGCCCGACATCCCAGTGTGGTTTCGCAGTTCCATGGGTCAAATCGCTGTACTATCCAGTTTTGGGCCTTTGGTATCTAAAAAAAAAGCAGTTTGAGTGTGTCGCTCACTGTTCAGCCGCAAATATCTCTATTTAAAAAAGTGTAGTATACCCCAGTAAACAATAACTGTGGTTTTGCCATCCCACGGTAAAAAATCTCTATTATTCAGGTTTTGGCATATTTTCCGTAAAGAAAAACAGTAGTGTCTCCAGACTGTTGTGACACAAAAATATATCTGTTGAAAATAGTCTTGTGTAGGCCCGACATCCCAGTGTGGTTTCGCAGTTCCACGGGTCAAATCGCTGTACTATCCAGTTTTGGGCCTTTGGTATCTAAAAAAAAAGCAGTTTGAGTGTGTCGCTCACTTTTCAGCCGCAAATATCTCTATTTTAAAAAGTGTGGTATACCCCAGAAAACAATAACGGTGGTTTTGCCATCCTATGGTAAAAAATCTCTATTATTCAACTTTTGGTAGTTTTTTCCGTAAAGAAAAACAGTAGTGTCTCCTGACTGTTGTGACACAAAAATATATCTGTTGAAAATAGTCTTGTGTAGGCCCTACATCCCGGTGTGGTTTCGCAGTCCATGGGTCAAATCGCTGTACTATCCAGTTTTGGGCCTTTGGTATCTAAAAAAAAAGCAGTTTGAGTGTGTCGCTCACTGTTCAGCCGCAAATATCTCTATTTAAAAAAGTGTGGTATACTCCAGTAAACAATAATTGTGGTTTCGCCATCCCAGGGTAAAAAATCTCTATTATTCAGCTTTTGGTAGTTTTTTCCGTAAAGAAAAACAGTAGTGTCTCCTGACTGTTGTGACACAAAAATATATCTGTTGAAAATAGTCTTGTGTAGGCCCGACATCCCAGTGTGGTTTCGCAGTTCCACGGGTCAAATCGCTGTACTATCCAGTTTTGGGAGTTTGGTATCTAAAAAAAAAGCAGTTTGAGTGTGTCGCTCACTGTTCAGCCGCAAATATCTCTATTTAAAAAAGTGTGGTATAACACAGTAAACAATAATGCTGGTTTTGCCATCCCACGGTAAAAAATCTCTATTATTCAACTTTTGGTAGTTTTTTCCGTAAACAAAATCAGTGGTGTCTCCTGACTGTTGTGACACAAAAATATATCTGTTGAAAATAGTCTTGTGTAGGCCCGACATCCCAGTATGGTTTCGCAGTTCCACGGGTCAAATCGCTGTACTATCCAGTTTTGGGCCTTTGGTATCTAAAAAAAAAGCAGTTTGAGTGTGTCGCTCACTTTTCAGCCGCAAATATCTCTATTTTAAAAAGTGTGGTATACCCCAGTAAACAATAACGGTGGTTTTGCCATCCTATGGTAGAAAATCTCTATTATTCAACTTTTGGTAGTTTTTTCCGTAAAGAAAAACAGTAGTGTCTCCTGACTGTTGTGACACAAAAATATATCTGTTGAAAATAGTCTTGAGTATGCCCGACATCCCAGTGTGGTTTCGCAGTTCCATGGGTCAAATCGCTGTACTATCCAGTTTTGGGCCTTTGGTATCTAAAAAAAAAGCAGTTTGAGTGTGTCGCTCACTGTTCAGCCGCAAATATCTCTATTTAAAAAAGTGTAGTATACCCCAGTAAACAAT
Source organism: Phyllobates terribilis (assembly GCF_046119375.1). Taxonomy (NCBI): domain Eukaryota; kingdom Metazoa; phylum Chordata; class Amphibia; order Anura; family Dendrobatidae; genus Phyllobates; species Phyllobates terribilis. The sequence continues at coordinate 302,535,317 of NW_027362771.1, forward strand.
AACTGTGGTTTTGCCATCCCACGGTAAAAAATCTCTATTATTCAGGTTTTGGCATATTTTCCGTAAAGAAAAACAGTAGTGTCTCCAGACTGTTGTGACACAAAAATATATCTGTTGAAAATAGTCTTGTGTAGGCCCGACATCCCAGTGTGGTTTCGCAGTTCCACGGGTCAAATCGCTGTACTATCCAGTTTTGGGCCTTTGGTATCTAAAAAAAAAGCAGTTTGAGTGTGTCGCTCACTTTTCAGCCGCAAATATCTCTATTTTAAAAAGTGTGGTATACCCCAGAAAACAATAACGGTGGTTTTGCCATCCTATGGTAAAAAATCTCTATTATTCAACTTTTGGTAGTTTTTCCGTAAAGAAAAACAGTAGTGTCTCCTGACTGTTGTGACACAAAAATATATCTGTTGAAAATAGTCTTGTGTAGGCCCGACATCCCAGTGTGGTTTCGCAGTTCCATGGGTCAAATCGCTGTACTATCCAGTTTTGGACCTTTGGTATCTAAAAAAAAAGCAGTTTGAGTGTGTCGCTCACTGTTCAGCCGCAAATATCTCTATTTAAAAAAGTGTAGTATACCCCAGTAAGCAATAACTGTGGTTTTGCCATCCCACGGTAAAAAATCTCTATTATTCAGGTTTTGGCATATTTTCCGTAAAGAAAAACAGTAGTGTCTCCTGACTGTTGTGACACAAAAATATATCTGTTGAAAATAGTCTTGTGTAGGCCCGACATCCCAGTGTGGTTTCGCAGTTCCACGGGTCAAATCGCTGTACTATCCAGTTTTGGGCCTTTGGTATCTAAAAAAAAAGCAGTTTGAGTGTGTCGCTCACTGTTCAGCCGCAAATATCTCTATTTAAAAAAGTGTGGTATACTCCAGTAAACAATAATTGTGGTTTCGCCATCCCAGGGTAAAAAATCTCTATTATTCAGCTTTTGGTAGTTTTTTCCGTAAAGAAAAACAGTAGTGTCTCCAGACTGTTGTGACACAAAAATATATCTGTTGAAAATATTCTTGTGTAGGCCCGACATCCCAGTGTGGTTTCGCAGTTCCATGGGTCAAATCGCTGTACTATCCAGTTTTGGGCCTTTGGTATCTAAAAAAAAAGCAGTTTGAGTGTGTCGCTCACTGTTCAGCCGCAAATATCTCTATTTAAAAAAGTGTGGTATAACACAGTAAACAATAATGCTGGTTTTGCCATCCCACGGTAAAAAATCTCTATTATTCAACTTTTGGTAGTTTTTTCCGTAAAGAAAAACAGTGGTGTCTCCTGACTGTTGTGACACAAAAATATATCTGTTGAAAATAGTCTTGTGTAGGCCCGACATCCCAGTGTGGTTTCGCAGTTCCACGGGTCAAATCGTGTACTATCCAGTTTTGGGCCTTTGGTATCTAAAAAAAAAGCAGTTTGAGTGTGTCGCTCACTTTTCAGCCGCAAATATCTCTATTTTAAAAAGTGTGGTATACCCCAGTAAACAATAACGGTGGTTTTGCCATCCCATGGTAAAAAATCTCTATTATTCAACTTTTGGTAGTTTTTTCCGTAAAGAAAAACAGTAGTGTCTCCTGACTGTTGTGACACAAAAATATATCTGCTGAAAATAGTCTTGTGTAGGCCCGACATCCCAGTGTGGTTTCGCAGTTCCATGGGTCAAATCGCTGTACTATCCAGTTTTGGGCCTTTGGTATCTAAAAAAAAAGCAGTTTGAGTGTGTCGCTCACTGTTCAGCCGCAAATATCTCTATTTAAAAAAGTGTAGTATACTCCAATAAACAATAACTGTGGTTTTGCCATCCCACGGTAAAAAATCTCTATTATTCAGGTTTTGGCATATTTTCCGTAAAGAAAAACATTAGTGTCTCCTGACTGTTGTGACACCAAAATATATCTGTTGAAAATAGTCTTATGTAGGCCCGACATCCCAGTGTGGTTTCGCAGTTCCACGGGTCAAATGCTGTACTATCCAGTTTTGGGCCTTTGGTATCTAAAAAAAAAGCAGTTTGAGTGTGTCGCTCACTGTTCAGCCGCAAATATCTCTATTTAAAAAAGTGTGGCATACCCCAGTAAACAATAACTGTGGTTTTGCCATCCCACGGTAAAAAATCTCTATTATTCAACTTTTGGTAGTTTTTTCCGTAAAGAAAAACAGTAGTGTCTCCTGACTGTTGTGACACAAAAATATATCTGTTGAAAATAGTCTTGTGTATGCCCGACATCCCATTGTGGTTTCGCAGTTCCATGGGTCAAATCGCTGTACTATCCAGTTTTGGGCCTTTGGTATCTAAAAAAAAAGCAGTTTGAGTGTGTCGCTCACTGTTCAGCCGCAAATATCTCTATTTAAAAAAGTGTAGTATACCCCAGTAAACAATAACTGTGGTTTTGCCATCCCACGGTAAAAAATCTCTATTATTCAGGTTTTGGCATATTTTCCGTAAAGAAAAACAGTAGTGTCTCCTGACTGTTGTGACACAAAAATATATCTGTTGAAAATAGTCTTGTGTAGGCCCGACATCCCAGTGTGGTTTCGCAGTTCCACGGGTCAAATCGCTGTACTATCCAGTTTTGGGCCTTTGGTATCTAAAAAAAAAGCAGTTTGAGTGTGTCGCTCACTTTTCAGCCGCAAATATCTCTATTTTAAAAAGTGTGGTATACCCCAGTAAACAATAACGGTGGTTTTGCCATCCTATGGTAAAAAATCTCTATTATTCAACTTTTGGTAGTTTTTTCCGTAAAGAAAAACAGTAGTGTCTCCTGACTGTTGTGACACAAAAATATATCTGTTGAAAATAGTCTTGTGTAGGCCCGACATCCCAGTGTGGTTTCGCAGTTCCATGGGTCAAATCGCTGTACTATCCAGTTTTGGGCCTTTGGTATCTAAAAAAAAAGCAGTTTGAGTGTGTCGCTCACTGTTCAGCCGCAAATATCTCTATTTAAAAAAGTGTAGTATACCCCAGTAAGCAATAACTGTGGTTTTGCCATCCCACGGTAAAAAATCTCTATTATTCAGGTTTTGGCATATTTTCCGTAAAGAAAAACAGTAGTGTCTCCTGACTGTTGTGACACAAAAATATATCTGTTGAAAATAGTCTTGTGTAGGCCCGACATCCCAGTGTGGTTTCGCTGTTCCACGGGTCAAATCGCTGTACTATCCAGTTTTGGGCCTTTGGTATCTAAAAAAAAAGCAGTTTGAGTGTGTCGCTCACTGTTCAGCCGCAAATATCTCTATTTAAAAAAGTGTGGTATACTCCAGTAAACAATAATTGTGGTTTCGCCATCCCAGGGTAAAAAATCTCTATTATTCAGCTTTTGGTAGTTTTTTCCGTAAAGAAAAACAGTAGTGTCTCCAGACTGTTGTGACACAAAAATATATCTGTTGAAAATAGTCTTGTGTAGGCCCGACATCCCTGTGTGGTTTCGCAGTTCCATGGGTCAAATCGCTGTACTATCCAGTTTTGGGCCTTTGGTATCTAAAAAAAAAGCAGTTTGAGTGTGTCGCTCACTGTTCAGCCGCAAATATCTCTATTTAAAAAAGTGTGGTATAACACAGTAAACAATAATGCTGGTTTTGCCATCCCACGGTAAAAAATCTCTATTATTCAACTTTTGGTAGTTTTTTCCGTAAAGAAAAACAGTGGTGTCTCCTGACTGTTGTGACACAAAAATATATCTGTTGAAAATAGTCTTGTGTAGGCCCGACATCCCAGTGTGGTTTCGCAGTTCCACGGGTCAAATCGTGTACTATCCAGTTTTGGGCCTTTGGTATCTAAAAAAAAAGCAGTTTGTGTGTGTCGCTCACTTTTCAGCCGCAAATATCTCTATTTTAAAAAGTGTGGTATACCCCAGTAAACAATAACGGTGATTTTGCCATCCCATGGTAAAAAATCTCTATTATTCAACTTTTGGTAGTTTTTTCCGTAAAGAAAAACAGTAGTGTCTCCTGACTGTTGTGACACAAAAATATATCTGCTGAAAATAGTATTGTGTAGGCCCGACATCCCAGTGTGGTTTCGCAGTTCCATGGGTCAAATCGCTGTACTATCCAGTTTTGGGCCTTTGGTATCTAAAAAAAAAGCAGTTTGAGTGTGTCGCTCACTGTTCAGCCGCAAATATCTCTATTTAAAAAAGTGTAGTATACCCCAATAAACAATAACTGTGGTTTTGCCATCCCACGGTAAAAAATCTCTATTATTCAGGTTTTGGCATATTTTCCGTAAAGAAAAACATTAGTGTCTCCTGACTGTTGTGACACCAAAATATATCTGTTGAAAATAGTCTTATGTAGGCCCGACATCCCAGTGTGGTTTCGCAGTTCCACGGGTCAAATGCTGTACTATCCAGTTTTGGGCCTTTGGTATCTAAAAAAAAAGCAGTTTGAGTGTGTCGCTCACTGTTCAGCCGCAAATATCTCTATTTAAAAAAGTGTGGTATACTCCAGTAAAAAATAATTGTGGTTTCGCCATCCCAGGGTAAAAAATCTTTATTATTCAGCTTTTGGTAGTTTTTTCCGTAAAGAAAAACAGTAGTGTCTCCAGACTGTTGTGACACAAAAATATATCTGTTGAAAATAGTCTTGTGTAGGCCCGACATCCCAGTGTGGTTTCGCAGTTCCATGGGTCAAATCGCTGTACTATCCAGTTTTGGGCCTTTGGTATCTAAAAAAAAAGCAGTTTGAGTGTGTCGCTCACTGTTCAGCCGCAAATATCTCTATTTAAAAAAGTGTGGTATAACACAGTAAACAATAATGCTGGTTTTGCCATCCCACGGTAAAAAATCTCTATTATTCAACTTTTGGTAGTTTTTTCCGTAAATAAAAACAGTGGTGTCTCCTGACTGTTGTGACACAAAAATATATCTGTTGAAAATAGTCTTGTGTAGGCCCGACATCCCAGTGTGGTTTCGCAGTTCCACGGGTCAAATCGCTGTACTATCCAGTTTTGGGCCTTTGGTATGTAAAAAAAAAGCAGTTTGAGTGTGTCGCTCACTGTTCAGCCGCAAATATCTCTATTTAAAAAAGTGTAGCATACCCCAGTAAACAATAACTGTGGTTTTGCCATCCCACGGTAAAAAATCTCTATTATTCAGGTTTTGGCATATTTTCCGTAAAGAAAAACAGTAGTGTCTCCTGACTGTTGTGACACAAAAATATATCTGTTGAAAATAGTCTTGTGTAGGCCCGACATCCCAGTGTGGTTTCGCAGTTCCACGGGTCAAATCGCTGTACTATCCAGTTTTGGGCCTTTGGTATCTAAAAAAAAAGCAGTTTGAGTGTGTCGCTCACTGTTCAGCCGCAAATATCTCTATTTAAAAAAGTGTGGTATACCCCAGTAAACAATAACTGTGGTTTTGCCATCCCACGGTAAAAAATCTCTATTATTCAGCTTTTGGTAGTTTTTTCCGTAAAGAAAAACAGTAGTGTCTCCTGACTGTTGTGACACAAAAATATATCTGTTGAAAATAGTCTTGTGTAGGCCCGACATCCCAGTGTGGTTTCGCAGTCCATGGGTCAAATCGCTGTACTATCCAGTTTTGGGCCTTTGGTATCTAAAAAAAAAGCAGTTTGAGTGTGTCGCTCACTGTTCAGCCGCAAATATCTCTATTTAAAAAAGTGTGGTATACTCCAGTAAACAATAATTGTGGTTTCGCCATCCCAGGGTAAAAAATCTCTATTATTCAGCTTTTGGTAGTTTTTTCCGTAAAGAAAAACAGTAGTGTCTCCTGACTGTTGTGACACAAAAATATATCTGTTGAAAATAGTCTTGTGTAGGCCCGACATCCCAGTGTGGTTTCGCAGTTCCATGGGTCAAATCGCTGTACTATCCAGTTTTGGGCCTTTGGTATCTAAAAAAAAAGCAGTTTGAGTGTGTCGCTCACTGTTCAGCCGCAAATATCTCTATTTAAAAAAGTGTGGTATAACACAGTAAACAATAATGCTGGTTTTGCCATCCCACGGTAAAAAATCTCTATTATTCAACTTTTGGTAGTTTTTTCCGTAAAGAAAAACAGTGGTCTTTCCTGACTGTTGTGACACAAAAATATATCTGTTGAAAATAGTCTTGTGTAGGCCCGACATCCCAGTGTGGTTTCGCAGTTCCACGGGTCAAATCGTGTACTATCCAGTTTTGGGCCTTTGGTATCTAAAAAAAAAGCAGTTTGAGTGTGTCGCTCACTTTTCAGCCGCAAATATCTCTATTTTAAAAAGTGTGGTATACCCCAGTAAACAATAACGGTGGTTTTGCCATCCCATGGTAAAAAATCTCTATTATTCAACTTTTGGTAGTTTTTTCCGTAAAGAAAAACAGTAGTGTCTCCTGACTGTTGTGACACAAAAATATATCTGCTGAAAATAGTCTTGTGTAGGCCCGACATCCCAGTGTGGTTTCGCAGTTCCATGGGTCAAATCGCTGTACTATCCAGTTTTGGGCCTTTGGTATCTAAAAAAAAAGCAGTTTGAGTGTGTCGCTCACTGTTCAGCCGCAAATATCTCTATTTAAAAAAGTGTAGTATACCCCAATAAACAATAACTGTGGTTTTGCCATCCCACGGTAAAAAATCTCTATTATTCAGGTTTTGGCATATTTTCCGTAAAGAAAAACATTAGTGTCTCCTGACTGTTGTGACACCAAAATATATCTGTTGAAAATAGTCTTGTGTAGGCCCGACATCCCAGTGTGGTTTCGCAGTTCCACGGGTCAAATCGCTGTACTATCCAGTTTTGGGCCTTTGGTATCTAAAAAAAAAGCAGTTTGAGTGTGTCGCTCACTGTTCAGCCGCAAATATCTCTATTTAAAAAAGTGTGGTATACCCCAGTAAACAATAACTGTGGTTTTGCCATCCCACGGTAAAAAATCTCTATTATTCAGCTTTTGGTAGTTTTTTCCGTAAAGAAAAACAGTAGTGTCTCCTGACTGTTGTGACACAAAAATATATCTGTTGAAAATAGTCTTGTGTAGGCCCGACATCCCGGTGTGGTTTCGCAGTCCATGGGTCAAATCGCTGTACTATCCAGTTTTGGGCCTTTGGTATCTAAAAAAAAAGCAGTTTGAGTGTGTCGCTCACTGTTCAGCCGCAAATATCTCTATTTAAAAAAGTGTGGTATACTCCAGTAAACAATAATTGTGGTTTCGCCATCCCAGGGTAAAAAATCTTTATTATTCAGCTTTTGGTAGTTTTTTCCGTAAAGAAAAACAGTAGTGTCTCCAGACTGTTGTGACACAAAAATATATCTGTTGAAAATAGTCTTGTGTAGGCCCGACATCCCAGTGTGGTTTCGCAGTTCCATGGGTCAAATCGCTGTACTATCCAGTTTTGGGCCTTTGGTATCTAAAAAAAAAGCAGTTTGAGTGTGTCGCTCACTGTTCAGCCGCAAATATCTCTATTTAAAAAAGTGTGGTATAACACAGTAAACAATAATGCTGGTTTTGCCATCCCACGGTAAAAAATCTCTATTATTCAACTTTTGGTAGTTTTTTCCGTAAAGAAAAACAGTGGTGTCTCCTGACTGTTGTGACACAAAAATATATCTGTTGAAAATAGTCTTGTGTAGGCCCGACATCCCAGTGTGGTTTCGCAGTTCCACGGGTCAAATCGCTGTACTATCCAGTTTTGGGCCTTTGGTATCTAAAAAAAAAGCAGTTTGAGTGTGTCGCTCACTGTTCAGCCGCAAATATCTCTATTTAAAAAAGTGTAGTATACCCCAGTAAACAATAACTGTGGTTTTGCCATCCCACGGTAAAAAATCTCTATTATTCAGGTTTTGGCATATTTTCCGTAAAGAAAAACAGTAGTGTCTCCTGACTCTTGTGACACAAAAATATATCTGTTGAAAATAGTCTTGTGTAGGCCCGACATCCCAGTGTGGTTTCGCAGTTCCACGGGTCAAATCGCTGTACTATCCAGTTTTGGGCCTTTGGTATCTAAAAAAAAAGCAGTTTGAGAGTGTCGCTCACTGTTCAGCCGCAAATATCTCTATTTAAAAAAGTGTGGTATACCCCAGTAAACAATAACTGTGGTTTTGCCATCCCACGGTAAAAAATCTCTATTATTCAGCTTTTGGTAGTTTTTTCCGTAAAGAAAAACAGTAGTGTCTCCTGACTGTTGTGACACAAAAATATATCTGTTGAAAATAGTCTTGTGTAGGCCCGACATCCCGGTGTGGTTTCGCAGTCCATGGGTCAAATCGCTGTACTATCCAGTTTTGGGCCTTTGGTATCTAAAAAAAAAGCAGTTTGAGTGTGTCGCTCACTGTTCAGCCGCAAATATCTCTATTTAAAAAAGTGTGGTATACTCCAGTAAACAATAATTGTGGTTTCGCCATCCCAGGGTAAAAAATCTCTATTATTCAGCTTTTGGTAGTTTTTTCCGTAAAGAAAAACAGTAGTGTCTCCTGACTGTTGTGACACAAAAATATATCTGTTGAAAATAGTCTTGTGTAGGCCCGACATCCCAGTGTGGTTTCGCAGTTCCACGGGTCAAATCGCTGTACTATCCAGTTTTGGGCCTTTGGTATCTAAAAAAAAAGCAGTTTGAGCATGTCGCTCACTGTTCAGCCGCAAATATCTCTATTTAAAAAAGTGTGGTATAACACAGTAAACAATAATGCTGGTTTTGCCATCCCACGGTAAAAAATCTCTATTATTCAACTTTTGGTAGTTTTTTCCGTAAAGAAAAACAGTGGTGTCTCCTGACTGTTGTGACACAAAAATATATCTGTTGAAAATAGTCTTGTGTAGGCCCGACATCCCAGTGTGGTTTCGCAGTTCCACGGGTCAAATCGCTGTACTATCCAGTTTTGGGCCTTTGGTATCTAAAAAAAAAGCAGTTTGAGTGTGTCGCTCACTTTTCAGCCGCAAATATCTCTATTTTAAAAAGTGTGGTATACCTCAGTAAACAATAACGGTGGTTTTGCCATCCTATGGTAAAAAATCTCTATTATTCAACTTTTGGTAGTTTTTTCCGTAAAGAAAAACAGTAGTGTCTCCTGACTGTTGTGACACAAAAATATATCTGTTGAAAATAGTCTTGTATATGCCCGACATCCCAGTGTGTTTTCGCAGTTCCATGGGTCAAATCGCTGTACTATCCAGTTTTGGGCCTTTGGTATCTAAAAAAAAAGCAGTTTGAGTGTGTCGCTCACTGTTCAGCCGCAAATATCTCTATTTAAAAAAGTGTAGTATACCCCAGTAAACAATAACTGTGGTTTTGCCATCCCACGGTAAAAAATCTCTATTGTTCAGGTTTTGGCATATTTTCCGTAAAGAAAAACAGTAGTGTCTCCTGACTGTTGTGACACAAAAATATATCTGTTGAAAATAGTCTTGTGTAGGCCCGACATCCCAGTGTGGTTTCGCAGTTCCACGGGTCAAATCGCTGTACTATCCAGTTTTGGGCCTTTGGTATCTAAAAAAAAAGCAGTTTGAGTGTGTCGCTCACTTTTCAGCTGCAAATATCTCTATTTTAAAAAGTGTGGTATACCCCAGTAAACAATAACGGTGGTTTTGCCATCCCATGGTAAAAAATCTCTATTATTCAACTTTTGGTAGTTTTTTCCGTAAAGAAAAACAGTAGTGTCTCCTGACTGTTGTGACACAAAAATATATCTGTTGAAAATAGTCTTGTGTAGGCCCGACATCCCAGTGTGGTTTCGCAGTTCCATGGGTCAAATCGCTGTACTATCCAGTTTTGGGCCTTTGGTATCTAAAAAAAAAGCAGTTTGAGTGTGTCGCTCACTGTTCAGCCGCAAATATCTCTATTTAAAAAAGTGTAGTATACCCCAGTAAGCAATAACTGTGGTTTTGCCATCCCACGGTAAAAAATCTCTATTATTCAGGTTTTGGCATATTTTCCGTAAAGAAAAACAGTAGTGTCTCCTGACTGTTGTGACACAAAAATATATCTGTTGAAAATAGTCTTGTGTAGGCCCGACATCCCAGTGTGGTTTCGCAGTTCCACGGGTCAAATCGCTGTACTATCCAGTTTTGGGCCTTTGGTATCTAAAAAAAAAGCAGTTTGAGTGTGTCGCTCACTGTTCAGCGGCAAATATCTCTATTTAAAAAAGTGTGGTATACTCCAGTAAACAATAATTGTGGTTTCGCCATCCCAGGGTAAAAAATCTCTATTATTCAGCTTTTGGTAGTTTTTTCCGTAAAGAAAAACAGTAATGTCTCCAGACTGTTGTGACACAAAAATATATCTGTTGAAAATAGTCTTGTGTAGGCCCGACATCCCAGTGTGGTTTCGCAGTTCCATGGGTCAAATCGCTGTACTATCCAGTTTTGGGCCTTTGGTATCTAAAAAAAAAGCAGTTTGAGTGTGTCGCTCACTGTTCAGCCGCAAATATCTCTATTTAAAAAAGTGTGGTATAACACAGTAAACAATAATGCTGGTTTTGCCATCCCACGGTAAAAAATCTCTATTATTCAGGTTTTGGCATATTTTCCGTAAAGAAAAACAGTAGTGTCTCCTGACTGTTGTGACACAAAAATATATCTGTTGAAAATAGTCTTGTGTAGGCCCGACATCCCAGTGTGGTTTCGCAGTTCCACGGGTCAAATCGCTGTACTATCCAGTTTTGGGCCTTTGGTATCTAAAAAAAAAGCAGTTTGAGTGTGTCGCTCACTGTTCAGCCGCAAATATCTCTATTTAAAAAAGTGTAGTATACCCCAATAAACAATAACTGTGGTTTTGCCATCCCAGGGTAAAAAATCTCTATTATTCAGGTTTTGGCATATTTTCCGTAAAGAAAAACAGTAGTGTCTCCTGACTGTTGTGACACCAAAATATATCTGTTGAAAATAGTCTTGTGTAGGCCCGACATCCCAGTGTGGTTTCGGAGTTCCACGGGTCAAATCGCTGTACTATCCAGTTTTGGGCCTTTGGTATCTAAAAAAAAAGCAGTTTGAGTGTGTCGCTCACTGTTCAGCCGCAAATATCTCTATTTAAAAAAGTGTGGTATACCCCAGTAAACAATAACTGTGGTTTTGCCATCCCACGGTAAAAAATCTCTATTATTCAGCTTTTGGTAGTTTTTTCCGTAAAGAAAAACAGTAGTGTCTCCTGACTGTTGTGACACAAAAATATATCTGTTGAAAATAGTCTTGTGTAGGCCCGACATCCCGGTGTGGTTTCGCAGTCCATGGGTCAAATCGCTGTACTATCCAGTTTTGGGCCTTTGGTATCTAAAAAAAAAGCAGTTTGAGTGTGTCGCTCACTGTTCAGCCGCAAATATCTCTATTTAAAAAAGTGTGGTATACTCCAGTAAACAATAATTGTGGTTTCGCCATCCCAGGGTAAAAAATCTTTATTATTCAGCTTTTGGTAGTTTTTTCCGTAAAGAAAAACAGTAGTGTCTCCAGACTGTTGTGACACAAAAATATATCTGTTGAAAATAGTCTTGTGTAGGCCCGACATCCCAGTGTGGTTTCGCAGTTCCATGGGTCAAATCGCTGTACTATCCAGTTTTGGGCCTTTGGTATCTAAAAAAAAAGCAGTTTGAGTGTGTCGCTCACTGTTCAGCCGCAAATATCTCTATTTAAAAAAGTGTGGTATAACACAGTAAACAATAATGCTGGTTTTGCTATCCCACGGTAAAAAATCTCTATTATTCAACTTTTGGTAGTTTTTTCCGTAAAGAAAAACAGTGGTGTCTCCTGACTGTTGTGACACAAAAATATATCTGTTGAAAATAGTCTTGTGTAGGCCCGACATCCCAGTGTGGTTTCGCAGTTCCACGGGTCAAATCGCTGTACTATCCAGTTTTGGGCCTTTGGTATCTAAAAAAAAAGCAGTTTGAGTGTGTCGCTCACTGTTCAGCCGCAAATATCTCTATTTAAAAAAGTGTAGTATACCCCAGTAAACAATAACTGTGGTTTTGCCATCCCACGGTAAAAAATCTCTATTATTCAGGTTTTGGCATATTTTCCGTAAAGAAAAACAGTAGTGTCTCCTGACTGTTGTGACACAAAAATATATCTGTTGAAAATAGTCTTGTGTAGGCCCGACATCCCAGTGTGGTTTCGCAGTTCCACGGGTCAAATCGCTGTACTATCCAGTTTTGGGCCTTTGGTATCTAAAAAAAAAGCAGTTTGAGAGTGTCGCTCACTGTTCAGCCGCAAATATCTCTATTTAAAAAAGTGTGGTATACCCCAGTAAACAATAACTGTGGTTTTGCCATCCCACGGTAAAAAATCTCTATTATTCAGCTTTTGGTAGTTTTTTCCGTAAAGAAAAACAGTAGTGTCTCCTGACTGTTGTGACACAAAAATATATCTGTTGAAAATAGTCTTGTGTAGGCCCGACATCCCGGTGTGGTTTCGCAGTCCATGGGTCAAATCGCTGTACTATCCAGTTTTGGGCCTTTGGTATCTAAAAAAAAAGCAGTTTGAGTGTGTCGCTCACTGTTCAGCCGCAAATATCTCTATTTAAAAAAGTGTGGTATACTCCAGTAAACAATAATTGTGGTTTCGCCATCCCAGGGTAAAAAATCTCTATTATTCAGCTTTTGGTAGTTTTTTCCGTAAAGAAAAACAGTAGTGTCTCCTGACTGTTGTGACACAAAAATATATCTGTTGAAAATAGTCTTGTGTAGGCCCGACATCCCAGTGTGGTTTCGCAGTTCCACGGGTCAAATCGCTGTACTATCCAGTTTTGGGCCTTTGGTATCTAAAAAAAAAGCAGTTTGAGTGTGTCGCTCACTGTTCAGCCGCAAATATCTCTATTTAAAAAAGTGTGGTATAACACAGTAAACAATAATGCTGGTTTTGCCATCCCACGGTAAAAAATCTCTATTATTCAACTTTTGGTAGTTTTTTCCGTAAAGAAAAACAGTGGTGTCTCCTGACTGTTGTGACACAAAAATATATCTGTTGAAAATAGTCTTGTGTAGGCCCGACATCCCAGTGTGGTTTCGCAGTTCCACGGGTCAAATCGCTGTACTATCCAGTTTTGGGCCTTTGGTATCTAAAAAAAAAGCAGTTTGAGTGTGTCGCTCACTTTTCAGCCGCAAATATCTCTATTTTAAAAAGTGTGGTATACCTCAGTAAACAATAACGGTGGTTTTGCCATCCTATGGTAAAAAATCTCTATTATTCAACTTTTGGTAGTTTTTTCCGTAAAGAAAAACAGTAGTGTCTCCTGACTGTTGTGACACAAAAATATATCTGTTGAAAATAGTCTTGTGTATGCCCGACATCCCAGTGTGTTTTCGCAGTTCCATGGGTCAAATCGCTGTACTATCCAGTTTTGGGCCTTTGGTATCTAAAAAAAAAGCAGTTTGAGTGTGTCGCTCACTGTTCAGCCGCAAATATCTCTATTTAAAAAAGTGTAGTATACCCCAGTAAACAATAACTGTGGTTTTGCCATCCCACGGTAAAAAATCTCTATTGTTCAGGTTTTGGCATATTTTCCGTAAAGAAAAACAGTAGTGTCTCCTGACTGTTGTGACACAAAAATATATCTGTTGAAAATAGTCTTGTGTAGGCCCGACATCCCAGTGTGGTTTCGCAGTTCCACGGGTCAAATCGCTGTACTATCCAGTTTTGGGCCTTTGGTATCTAAAAAAAAAGCAGTTTGAGTGTGTCGCTCACTTTTCAGCCGCAAATATCTCTATTTTAAAAAGTGTGGTATACCCCAGTAAACAATAACGGTGGTTTTGCCATCCTATGGTAAAAAATCTCTATTATTCAACTTTTGGTAGTTTTTTCCGTAAAGAAAAACAGTAGTGTCTCCTGACTGTTGTGACACAAAAATATATCTGTTGAAAATAGTCTTGTGTAGGCCCGACATCCCAGTGTGGTTTCGCAGTTCCATGGGTCAAATCGCTGTACTATCCAGTTTTGGGCCTTTGGTATCTAAAAAAAAAGCAGTTTGAGTGTGTCGCTCACTGTTCAGCCGCAAATATCTCTATTTAAAAAAGTGTAGTATACCCCAGTAAGCAATAACTGTGGTTTTGCCATCCCACGGTAAAAAATCTCTATTATTCAGGTTTTGGCATATTTTCCGTAAAGAAAAACAGTAGTGTCTCCTGACTGTTGTGACACAAAAATATATCTGTTGAAAATAGTCTTGTGTAGGCCCGACATCCCAGTGTGGTTTCGCAGTTCCACGGGTCAAATCGCTGTACTATCCAGTTTTGGGCCTTTGGTATCTAAAAAAAAAGCAGTTTGAGTGTGTCGCTCACTGTTCAGCCGCAAATATCTCTATTTAAAAAAGTGTGGTATACTCCAGTAAACAATAATTGTGGTTTCGCCATCCCAGGGTAAAAAATCTCTATTATTCAGCTTTTGGTAGTTTTTTCCGTAAAGAAAAACAGTAATGTCTCCAGACTGTTGTGACACAAAAATATATCTGTTGAAAATAGTCTTGTGTAGGCCCGACATCCCAGTGTGGTTTCGCAGTTCCATGGGTCAAATCGCTGTACTATCCAGTTTTGGGCCTTTGGTATCTAAAAAAAAAGCAGTTTGAGTGTGTCGCTCACTGTTCAGCCGCAAATATCTCTATTTAAAAAAGTGTGGTATAACACAGTAAACAATAATGCTGGTTTTGCCATCCCACGGTAAAAAATCTCTATTATTCAACTTTTGGTAGTTTTTTCCGTAAAGAAAAACAGTGGTGTCTCCTGACTGTTGTGACACAAAAATATATCTGTTGAAAATAGTCTTGTGTAGGCCCGACATCCCAGTGTGGTTTCGCAGTTCCACGGGTCAAATCGCTGTACTATCCAGTTTTGGGCCTTTGGTATCTAAAAAAAAAGCAGTTTGAGTGTGTCGCTCACTGTTCAGCCGCAAATATCTCTATTTAAAAAAGTGTAGTATACCCCAATAAACAATAACTGTGGTTTTGCCATCCCAGGGTAAAAAATCTCTATTATTCAGGTTTTGGCATATTTTCCGTAAAGAAAAACAGTAGTGTCTCCTGACTGTTGTGACACCAAAATATATCTGTTGAAAATAGTCTTGTGTAGGCCCGACATCCCAGTGTGGTTTCGGAGTTCCACGGGTCAAATCGCTGTACTATCCAGTTTTGGGCCTTTGGTATCTAAAAAAAAAGCAGTTTGAGTGTGTCGCTCACTGTTCAGCCGCAAATATCTCTATTTAAAAAAGTGTGGTATACCCCAGTAAACAATAACTGTGGTTTTGCCATCCCACGGTAAAAAATCTCTATTATTCAGCTTTTGGTAGTTTTTTCCGTAAAGAAAAACAGTAGTGTCTCCTGACTGTTGTGACACAAAAATATATCTGTTGAAAATAGTCTTGTGTAGGCCCGACATCCCGGTGTGGTTTCGCAGTCCATGGGTCAAATCGCTGTACTATCCAGTTTTGGGCCTTTGGTATCTAAAAAAAAAGCAGTTTGAGTGTGTCGCTCACTGTTCAGCCGCAAATATCTCTATTTAAAAAAGTGTGGTATACTCCAGTAAACAATAATTGTGGTTTCGCCATCCCAGGGTAAAAAATCTTTATTATTCAGCTTTTGGTAGTTTTTTCCGTAAAGAAAAACAGTAGTGTCTCCAGACTGTTGTGACACAAAAATATATCTGTTGAAAATAGTCTTGTGTAGGCCCGACATCCCAGTGTGGTTTCGCAGTTCCATGGGTCAAATCGCTGTACTATCCAGTTTTGGGCCTTTGGTATCTAAAAAAAAAGCAGTTTGAGTGTGTCGCTCACTGTTCAGCCGCAAATATCTCTATTTAAAAAAGTGTGGTATAACACAGTAAACAATAATGCTGGTTTTGCTATCCCACGGTAAAAAATCTCTATTATTCAACTTTTGGTAGTTTTTTCCGTAAAGAAAAACAGTGGTGTCTCCTGACTGTTGTGACACAAAAATATATCTGTTGAAAATAGTCTTGTGTAGGCCCGACATCCCAGTGTGGTTTCGCAGTTCCACGGGTCAAATCGCTGTACTATCCAGTTTTGGGCCTTTGGTATCTAAAAAAAAAGCAGTTTGAGTGTGTCGCTCACTGTTCAGCCGCAAATATCTCTATTTAAAAAAGTGTAGTATACCCCAGTAAACAATAACTGTGGTTTTGCCATCCCACGGTAAAAAATCTCTATTATTCAGGTTTTGGCATATTTTCCGTAAAGAAAAACAGTAGTGTCTCCTGACTGTTGTGACACAAAAATATATCTGTTGAAAATAGTCTTGTGTAGGCCCGACATCCCAGTGTGGTTTCGCAGTTCCACGGGTCAAATCGCTGTACTATCCAGTTTTGGGCCTTTGGTATCTAAAAAAAAAGCAGTTTGAGAGTGTCGCTCACTGTTCAGCCGCAAATATCTCTATTTAAAAAAGTGTGGTATACCCCAGTAAACAATAACTGTGGTTTTGCCATCCCACGGTAAAAAATCTCTATTATTCAGCTTTTGGTAGTTTTTTCCGTAAAGAAAAACAGTAGTGTCTCCTGACTGTTGTGACACAAAAATATATCTGTTGAAAATAGTCTTGTGTAGGCCCGACATCCCGGTGTGGTTTCGCAGTCCATGGGTCAAATCGCTGTACTATCCAGTTTTGGGCCTTTGGTATCTAAAAAAAAAGCAGTTTGAGTGTGTCGCTCACTGTTCAGCCGCAAATATCTCTATTTAAAAAAGTGTGGTATACTCCAGTAAACAATAATTGTGGTTTCGCCATCCCAGGGTAAAAAATCTCTATTATTCAGCTTTTGGTAGTTTTTTCCGTAAAGAAAAACAGTAGTGTCTCCTGACTGTTGTGACACAAAAATATATCTGTTGAAAATAGTCTTGTGTAGGCCCGACATCCCAGTGTGGTTTCGCAGTTCCACGGGTCAAATCGCTGTACTATCCAGTTTTGGGCCTTTGGTATCTAAAAAAAAAGCAGTTTGAGTGTGTCGCTCACTGTTCAGCCGCAAATATCTCTATTTAAAAAAGTGTGGTATAACACAGTAAACAATAATGCTGGTTTTGCCATCCCACGGTAAAAAATCTCTATTATTCAACTTTTGGTAGTTTTTTCCGTAAAGAAAAACAGTGGTGTCTCCTGACTGTTGTGACACAAAAATATATCTGTTGAAAATAGTCTTGTGTAGGCCCGACATCCCAGTGTGGTTTCGCAGTTCCACGGGTCAAATCGCTGTACTATCCAGTTTTGGGCCTTTGGTATCTAAAAAAAAAGCAGTTTGAGTGTGTCGCTCACTTTTCAGCCGCAAATATCTCTATTTTAAAAAGTGTGGTATACCTCAGTAAACAATAACGGTGGTTTTGCCATCCTATGGTAAAAAATCTCTATTATTCAACTTTTGGTAGTTTTTTCCGTAAAGAAAAACAGTAGTGTCTCCTGACTGTTGTGACACAAAAATATATCTGTTGAAAATAGTCTTGTGTATGCCCGACATCCCAGTGTGTTTTCGCAGTTCCATGGGTCAAATCGCTGTACTATCCAGTTTTGGGCCTTTGGTATCTAAAAAAAAAGCAGTTTGAGTGTGTCGCTCACTGTTCAGCCGCAAATATCTCTATTTAAAAAAGTGTAGTATACCCCAGTAAACAATAACTGTGGTTTTGCCATCCCACGGTAAAAAATCTCTATTGTTCAGGTTTTGGCATATTTTCCGTAAAGAAAAACAGTAGTGTCTCCTGACTGTTGTGACACAAAAATATATCTGTTGAAAATAGTCTTGTGTAGGCCCGACATCCCAGTGTGGTTTCGCAGTTCCACGGGTCAAATCGCTGTACTATCCAGTTTTGGGCCTTTGGTATCTAAAAAAAAAGCAGTTTGAGTGTGTCGCTCACTTTTCAGCCGCAAATATCTCTATTTTAAAAAGTGTGGTATACCCCAGTAAACAATAACGGTGGTTTTGCCATCCTATGGTAAAAAATCTCTATTATTCAACTTTTGGTAGTTTTTTCCGTAAAGAAAAACAGTAGTGTCTCCTGACTGTTGTGACACAAAAATATATCTGTTGAAAATAGTCTTGTGTAGGCCCGACATCCCAGTGTGGTTTCGCAGTTCCATGGGTCAAATCGCTGTACTATCCAGTTTTGGGCCTTTGGTATCTAAAAAAAAAGCAGTTTGAGTGTGTCGCTCACTGTTCAGCCGCAAATATCTCTATTTAAAAAAGTGTAGTATACCCCAGTAAGCAATAACTGTGGTTTTGCCATCCCACGGTAAAAAATCTCTATTATTCAGGTTTTGGCATATTTTCCGTAAAGAAAAACAGTAGTGTCTCCTGACTGTTGTGACACAAAAATATATCTGTTGAAAATAGTCTTGTGTAGGCCCGACATCCCAGTGTGGTTTCGCAGTTCCACGGGTCAAATCGCTGTACTATCCAGTTTTGGGCCTTTGGTATCTAAAAAAAAAGCAGTTTGAGTGTGTCGCTCACTGTTCAGCCGCAAATATCTCTATTTAAAAAAGTGTGGTATACTCCAGTAAACAATAATTGTGGTTTCGCCATCCCAGGGTAAAAAATCTCTATTATTCAGCTTTTGGTAGTTTTTTCCGTAAAGAAAAACAGTAATGTCTCCAGACTGTTGTGACACAAAAATATATCTGTTGAAAATAGTCTTGTGTAGGCCCGACATCCCAGTGTGGTTTCGCAGTTCCATGGGTCAAATCGCTGTACTATCCAGTTTTGGGCCTTTGGTATCTAAAAAAAAAGCAGTTTGAGTGTGTCGCTCACTGTTCAGCCGCAAATATCTCTATTTAAAAAAGTGTGGTATAACACAGTAAACAATAATGCTGGTTTTGCCATCCCACGGTAAAAAATCTCTATTATTCAACTTTTGGTAGTTTTTTCCGTAAAGAAAAACAGTGGTGTCTCCTGACTGTTGTGACACAAAAATATATCTGTTGAAAATAGTCTTGTGTAGGCCCGACATCCCAGTGTGGTTTCGCAGTTCCACGGGTCAAATCGCTGTACTATCCAGTTTTGGGCCTTTGGTATCTAAAAAAAAAGCAGTTTGAGTGTGTCGCTCACTGTTCAGCCGCAAATATCTCTATTTAAAAAAGTGTGGTATACCCCAGTAAACAATAACTGTGGTTTTGCCATCCCACGGTAAAAAATCTCTATTATTCAGCTTTTGGTAGTTTTTTCCGTAAAGAAAAACAGTAGTGTCTCCTGACTGTTGTGACACAAAAATATATCTGTTGAAAATAGTCTTGTGTAGGCCCGACATCCCGGTGTGGTTTCGCAGTCCATGGGTCAAATCGCTGTACTATCCAGTTTTGGGCCTTTGGTATCTAAAAAAAAAGCAGTTTGAGTGTGTCGCTCACTGTTCAGACGCAAATATCTCTATTTAAAAAAGTGTGGTATAACACAGTAAACAATAATGCTGGTTTTGCCATCCCACGGTAAAAAATCTCTATTATTCAACTTTTGGTAGTTTTTTCCGTAAAGAAAAACAGTGGTGTCTCTTGACTGTTGTGACACAAAAATATATCTGTTCAAAATAGTCTTGTGTAGGCCCGACATCCCAGTGTGGTTTCGCAGTTCCACGGGTCAAATCGCTGTACTATCCAGTTTTGGGCCTTTGGTATCTAAAAAAAAGCAGTTTGAGTGTGTCGCTCACTTTTCAGCCGCAAATATCTCTATTTTAAAAAGTGTGGTGTACCCCAGTAAACAATAACGGTGGTTTTGCCATCCTATGGTAAAAAATCTCTATTATTCAACTTTTGGTAGTTTTTTCCGTAAAGAAAAACAGTAGTGTCTCCTGACTGTTGTGACACAAAAATATATCTGTTGAAAATAGTCTTGTGTATGCCCGACATCCCAGTGTGGTTTCGCAGTTCCATGGGTCAAATCGCTGTACTATCCAGTTTTGGGCCTTTGGTATCTAAAAAAAAAGCAGTTTGAGTGTGTCGCTCACTGTTCAGCCGCAAATATCTCTATTTAAAAAAGTGTAGTATACCCCAGTAAACAATAACTGTGGTTTTGCCATCCCACGGTAAAAAATCTCTATTATAAAGGTTTTGGCATATTTTCCGTAAAGAAAAACAGTAGTGTCTCCTGACTGTTGTGACACAAAAATATATCTGTTGAAAATAGTCTTGTGTAGGCCCGACATCCCAGTGTGGTTTCGCAGTTCCACGGGTCAAATCGCTGTACTATCCAGTTTTGGGCCTTTGGTATCTAAAAAAAAAGCAGTTTGAGTGTGTCGCTCACTTTTCAGTCGCAAATATCTCTATTTTAAAAAGTGTGGTATACCCCAGTAAACAATAACGGTGGTTTTGCCATCCTATGGTAAAAAATCTCTATTATTCAACTTTTGGTAGTTTTTTCCGTAAAGAAAAACAGTAGTGTCTCCTGACTGTTGTGACACAAAAATATATCTGTTGAAAATAGTCTTGTGTAGGCCCGACATCCCAGTGTGGTTTCGCAGTTCCATGGGTCAAATCGCTGTACTATCCAGTTTTGGGCCTTTGGTATCTAAAAAAAAAGCAGTTTGAGTGTGTCGCTCACTGTTCAGCCGCAAATATCTCTATTTAAAAAAGTGTAGTATACCCCAGTAAGCAATAACTGTGGTTTTGCCATCCCACGGTAAAAAATCTCTATTATTCAGGTTTTGGCATATTTTCCGTAAAGAAAAACAGTAGTGTCTCCTGACTGTTGTGACACAAAAATATATCTGTTGAAAATAGTCTTGTGTAGGCCCGACATCCCAGTGTGGTTTCGCAGTTCCACGGGTCAAATCGCTGTACTATCCAGTTTTGGGCCTTTGGTATCTAAAAAAAAAGCAGTTTGAGTGTGTCGCTCACTGTTCAGCCGCAAATATCTCTATTTAAAAAAGTGTGGTATAACACAGTAAACAATAATGCTGGTTTTGCCATCCCACGGTAAAAAATCTCTATTATTCAACTTTTGGTAGTTTTTTCCGTAAAGAAAAACAGTGGTGTCTCCTGACTGTTGTGACACAAAAATATATCTGTTCAAAATAGTCTTGTGTAGGCCCGACATCCCAGTGTGGTTTCGCAGTTCCACGGGTCAAATCGCTGTACTATCCAGTTTTGGGCCTTTGGTATCTAAAAAAAAAGCAGTTTGAGTGTGTCGCTCACTTTTCAGCCGCAAATGTCTCTATTTTAAAAAGTGTGGTATACCCCAGTAAACAATAACGGTGGTTTTGCCATCCTATGGTAAAAAATCTCTATTATTCAACTTTTGGTAGTTTTTTCCGTAAAGAAAAACAGTAGTGTCTCCTGACTGTTGTGACACAAAAATATATCTGTTGAAAATAGTCTTGTGTATGCCCGACATCCCAGTGTGGTTTTGCAGTTCCATGGGTCAAATCGCTGTACTATCCAGTTTTGGGCCTTTGGTATCTAAAAAAAAAGCAGTTTGAGTGTGTCGCTCACTGTTCAGCCGCAAATATCTCTATTTAAAAAAGTGTAGTATACCCCAGTAAACAATAACTGTGGTTTTGCCATCCCACGGTAAAAAATCTCTATTATTCAGGTTTTGGCATATTTTCCGTAAAGAAAAACAGTAGTGTCTCCTGACTGTTGTGACACAAAAATATATCTGTTGAAAATAGTCTTGTGTAGGCCCGACATCCCAGTGTGGTTTCGCAGTTCCACGGGTCAAATCGCTGTACTATCCAGTTTTGGGCCTTTGGTATCTAAAAAAAAAGCAGTTTGAGTGTGTCGCTCACTTTTCAGCCGCAAATATCTCTATTTTAAAAAGTGTGGTATACCCCAGTAAACAATAACGGTGGTTTTGCCATCCTATGGTAAAAAATCTCTATTATTCAACTTTTGGTAGTTTTTTCCGTAAAGAAAAACAGTAGTGTCTCCTGACTGTTGTGACACAAAAATATATCTGTTGAAAATAGTCTTGTGTAGGCCCGACATCCCAGTGTGGTTTCGCAGTTCCATGGGTCAAATCGCTGTACTATCCAGTTTTGGGCCTTTGGTATCTAAAAAAAAAGCAGTTTGAGTGTGTCGCTCACTGTTCAGCCGCAAATATCTCTATTTAAAAAAGTGTAGTATACCCCAGTAATCAATAACTGTGGTTTTGCCATCCCACGGTAAAAAATCTCTATTATTCAGGTTTTGGCATATTTTCCGTAAAGAAAAACAGTAGTGTCTCCTGACTGTTGTGACACAAAAATATATCTGTTGAAAATAGTCTTGTGTAGGCCCGACATCCC
The DNA here is from genome assembly GCF_046119375.1 of Phyllobates terribilis. Lineage (NCBI taxonomy): Eukaryota > Metazoa > Chordata > Amphibia > Anura > Dendrobatidae > Phyllobates > Phyllobates terribilis. The sequence goes on from NW_027362771.1 coordinate 302,557,403, forward strand.
AGTGTGGTTTCGCAGTTCCACGGGTCAAATCGCTGTACTATCCAGTTTTGGGCCTTTGGTATCTAAAAAAAAAGCAGTTTGAGTGTGTCGCTCACTGTTCAACCGCAAATATCTCTATTTAAAAAAGTGTGGTATACTCCAGTAAACAATAATTGTGGTTTCGCCATCCCAGGGTAAAAAATCTCTATTATTCAGCTTTTGGCATATTTTCCGTAAAGAAAAACAGTAGTGTCTCCAGACTGTTGTGACACAAAAATATATCTGTTGAAAATAGTCTTGTGTAGGCCCGACATCCCAGTGTGGTTTCGCAGTTCCATGGGTCAAATCGCTGTACTATCCAGTTTTGGGCCTTTGGTATCTAAAAAAAAAGCAGTTTGAGTGTGTTGCTCACTGTTCAGCCGCAAATATCTCTATTTAAAAAAGTGTGGTATAACACAGTAAACAATAATGCTGGTTTTGCCATCCCACGGGAAAAAATCTCTATTATTCAACTTTTGGTAGTTTTTTCCGTAAAGAAAAACAGTGGTGTCTCCTGACTGTTGTGACACAAAAATATATCTGTTGAAAATAGTCTTGTGTAGGCCCGACATCCCAGTGTGGTTTCGCAGTTCCACGGGTCAAATCGCTGTACTATCCAGTTTTGGGCCTTTGGTATCTAAAAAAAAAGCAGTTTGAGTGTGTCGCTCACTGTTCAGCCGCAAATATCTCTATTTAAAAAAGTGTGGTATAACACAGTAAACAATAATGCTGGTTTTGCCATCCCACGGTAAAAAATCTCTATTATTCAACTTTTGGTAGTTTTTTCCGTAAAGAAAAACAGTGGTGTCTCCTGACTGTTGTGACACAAAAATATATCTGTTGAAAGTAGTCTTGTGTAGGCCCGATATCCCAGTGTTGTTTCGCAGTTCCACGGGTCAAATCGCTGTACTATCCAGTTTTGGGCCTTTGGTATCTAAAAAAAAAGCAGTTTGAGTGTGTCGCTCACTTTTCAGCCGCAAATATCTCTATTTTAAAAAGTGTGGTATACCCCAGTAAACAATAACGGTGGTTTTGCCATCCTATGGTAAAAAATCTCTATTATTCAACTTTTGGTAGTTTTTTCCGTAAAGAAAAACATTAGTGTCTCCTGACTGTTGTGACACAAAAATATATCTGTTGAAAATAGTCTTGTGTATGCCCGACATCCCAGTGTGGTTTCGCAGTTCCATGGGTCAAATCGCTGTACTATCCTGTTTTGGGCCTTTGGTATCTAAAAAAAAAGCAGTTTGAGTGTGTCGCTCACTGTTCAGCCGCAAATATCTCTATTTAAAAAGTGTAGTATACCCCAGTAAACAATAACTGTGGTTTTGCCATCCCACGGTAAAAAATCTCTATTATTCAGGTTTTGGCATATTTTCCGTAAAGAAAAACAGTAGTGTCTCCTGACTGTTGTGACACAAAAATATATCTGTTGAAAATAGTCTTGTGTAGGCCCGACATCCCAGTGTGGTTTCGCAGTTCCACGGGTCAAATCGCTGTACTATCCAGTTTTGGGCCTTTGGTATCTAAAAAAAAAGCAGTTTGAGTGTGTCGCTCACTGTTCAGCCGCAAATATCTCTATTTAAAAAAGTGTGGTATAACACAGTAAACAATAATGCTGGTTTTGCCATCCCACGGTAAAAAATCTCTATTATTCAACTTTTGGTAGTTTTTTCCGTAAAGAAAAACAGTGGTGTCTCCTGACTGTTGTGACACAAAAATATATCTGTTAAAAATAGTCTTGTGTAGGCCCGACATCCCAGTGTGGTTTCGCAGTTCCACGGGTCAAATCGCTGTACTATCCAGTTTTGGGCCTTTGGTATCTAAAAAAAAAGCAGTTTGAGTGTGTCGCTCACTTTTCAGCCGCAAATATCTCTATTTTAAAAAGTGTGGTATACCCCAGTAAACAATAACGGTGGTTTTGCCATCCTATGGTAAAAAATCTCTATTATTCAACTTTTGGTAGTTTTTTCCGTAAAGAAAAACAGTAGTGTCTCCTGACTGTTGTGACACAAAAATATATCTGTTGAAAATAGTCTTGTGTATGCCCGACATCCCAGTGTGGTTTCGCAGTTCCATGGGTCAAATCGCTGTACTATCCAGTTTTGGGCCTTTGGTATCTAAAAAAAAAGCAGTTTGAGTGTGTCGCTCACTGTTCAGCCGCAAATATCTCTATTTAAAAAAGTGTAGTATACCCCAGTAAACAATAACTGTGGTTTTGCCATCCCACGGTAAAAAATCTCTATTATTCAGGTATTGGCATATTTTCCGTAAAGAAAAACAGTAGTGTCTCCTGACTGTTGTGACACAAAAATATATCTGTTGAAAATAGTCTTGTGTAGGCCCGACATCCCAGTGTGGTTTCGCAGTTCCACGGGTCAAATCGCTGTACTATCCAGTTTTGGGCCTTTGGTATCTAAAAAAAAAGCAGTTTGAGTGTGTCGCTCACTTTTCAGTCGCAAATATCTCTATTTTAAAAAGTGTGGTATACCCCAGTAAACAATAACGGTGGTTTTGCCATCCTATGGTAAAAAATCTCTATTATTCAACTTTTGGTAGTTTTTTCCGTAAAGAAAAACAGTAGTGTCTCCTGACTGTTGTGACACAAAAATATATCTGTTGAAAATAGTCTTGTGTAGGCCCGACATCCCAGTGTGGTTTCGCAGTTCCACGGGTCAAATCGCTGTACTATCCAGTTTTGGGCCTTTGGTATCTAAAAAAAAAGCAGTTTGAGTGTGTCGCTCACTGTTCAGCCGCAAATATCTCTATTTAAAAAAGTGTAGTATACCCCAGTAAGCAATAACTGTGGTTTTGCCATCCCACGGTAAAAAATCTCTATTATTCAGGTTTTGGCATATTTTCCGTAAAGAAAAACAGTAGTGTCTCCTGACTGTTGTGACACAAAAATATATCTGTTGAAAATAGTCTTGTGTAGGCCCGACATCCCAGTGTGGTTTCGCAGTTCCACGGGTCAAATCGCTGTACTATCCAGTTTTGGGCCTTTGGTATCTAAAAAAAAAGCAGTTTGAGTGTGTCGCTCACTGTTCAACCGCAAATATCTCTATTTAAAAAAGTGTGGTATACTCCAGTAAACAATAATTGTGGTTTCGCCATCCCAGGGTAAAAAATCTCTATTATTCAGCTTTTGGCATATTTTCCGTAAAGAAAAACAGTAGTGTCTCCAGACTGTTGTGACACAAAAATATATCTGTTGAAAATAGTCTTGTGTAGGCCCGACATCCCAGTGTGGTTTCGCAGTTCCATGGGTCAAATCGCTGTACTATCCAGTTTTGGGCCTTTGGTATCTAAAAAAAAAGCAGTTTGAGTGTGTCGCTCACTGTTCAGCCGCAAATATCTCTATTTAAAAAAGTGTGGTATAACACAGTAAACAATAATGCTGGTTTTGCCATCCCACGGTAAAAAATCTCTATTATTCAACTTTTGGTAGTTTTTTCCGTAAAGAAAAACAGTGGTGTCTCCTGACTGTTGTGACACAAAAATATATCTGTTGAAAATAGTCTTGTGTAGGCCCGACATCCCAGTGTGGTTTCGCAGTTCCACGGGTCAAATCGCTGTACTATCCAGTTTTGGGCCTTTGGTATCTAAAAAAAAAGCAGTTTGAGTGTGTCGCTCACTGTTCAGCCGCAAATATCTCTATTTAAAAAAGTGTGGTATAACACAGTAAACAATAACTGTGGTTTTGCCATCCCACGGTAAAAAATCTCTATTATTCAGGTTTTGGCATATTTTCCGTAAAGAAAAACAGTAGTGTCTCCTGACTGTTGTGACACAAAAATATATCTGTTGAAAATAGTCTTGTGTAGGCCCGACATCCCAGTGTGGTTTCGCAGTTCCACGGGTCAAATCGCTGTACTATCCAGTTTTGGGCCTTTGGTATCTAAAAAAAAAGCAGTTTGAGTGTGTCGCTCACTGTTCAGCCGCAAATATCTCTATTTTAAAAAGTGTGGTATACCCCAGTAAACAATAACGGTGGTTTTGCCATCCTATGGTAAAAAATCTCTATTATTCAACTTTTGGTAGTTTTTTCCGTAAAGAAAAACAGTAGTGTCTCCTGACTGTTGTGACACAAAAATATATCTGTTGAAAATAGTCTTGTGTAGGCCCGACATCCCAGTGTGGTTTCGCAGTTCCACGGGTCAAATCGCTGTACTATCCAGTTTTGGGCCTTTGGTATCTAAAAAAAAAGCAGTTTGAGTGTGTCGCTCACTGTTCAGCCGCAAATATCTCTATTTAAAAAAGTGTGGTATAACACAGTAAACAATAATGCTGGTTTTGCCATCCCACGGTAAAAAATCTCTATTATTCAACTTTTGGTAGTTTTTTCCGTAAAGAAAAACAGTGGTGTCTCCTGACTGTTGTGACACAAAAATATATCTGTTCAAAATAGTCTTGTGTAGGCCCGACATCCCAGTGTGGTTTCGCAGTTCCACGGGTCAAATCGCTGTACTATCCAGTTTTGGGCCTTTGGTATCTAAAAAAAAAGCAGTTTGAGTGTGTCGCTCACTGTTCAGCCGCAAATATCTCTATTTAAAAAAGTGTAGTATACCCCAGTAAGCAATAACTGTGGTTTTGCCATCCCACGGTAAAAAATCTCTATTATTCAGGTTTTGGCATATTTTCCGTAAAGAAAAACAGTAGTGTCTCCTGACTGTTGTGACACAAAAATATATCTGTTGAAAATAGTCTTGTGTAGGCCCGACATCCCAGTGTGGTTTCGCAGTTCCACGGGTCAAATCGCTGTACTATCCAGTTTTGGGCCTTTGGTATCTAAAAAAAAAGCAGTTTGAGTGTGTCGCTCACTGTTCAGCCGCAAATATCTCTATTTAAAAAAGTGTGGTATAACACAGTAAACAATAATGCTGGTTTTGCCATCCCACGGTAAAAAATCTCTATTATTCAACTTTTGGTAGTTTTTTCCGTAAAGAAAAACAGTGGTGTCTCCTGACTGTTGTGACACAAAAATATATCTGTTCAAAATAGTCTTGTGTAGGCCCGACATCCCAGTGTGGTTTCGCAGTTCCACGGGTCAAATCGCTGTACTATCCAGTTTTGGGCCTTTGGTATCTAAAAAAAAAGCAGTTTGAGTGTGTCGCTCACTTTTCAGCCGCAAATATCTCTATTTTAAAAAGTGTGGTATACCCCAGTAAACAATAACGGTGGTTTTGCCATCCTATGGTAAAAAATCTCTATTATTCAACTTTTGGTAGTTTTTTCCGTAAAGAAAAACAGTAGTGTCTCCTGACTGTTGTGACACAAAAATATATCTGTTGAAAATAGTCTTGTGTATGCCCGACATCCCAGTGTGGTTTCGCAGTTTCATGGGTCAAATCGCTGTACTATCCAGTTTTGGGCCTTTGGTATCTAAAAAAAAAGCAGTTTGAGTGTGTCGCTCACTGTTCAGCCGCAAATATCTCTATTTAAAAAAGTGTAGTATACCCCAGTAAACAATAACTGTGGTTTTGCCATCCCACGGTAAAAAATCTCTATTATTCAGGTTTTGGCATATTTTCCGTAAAGAAAAACAGTAGTGTCTCCTGACTGTTGTGACACAAAAATATATCTGTTGAAAATAGTCTTGTGTAGGCCCGACATCCCAGTGTGGTTTCGCAGTTCCACGGGTCAAATCACTGTACTATCCAGTTTTGGGCCTTTGGTATCTAAAAAAAAAGCAGTTTGAGTGTGTCGCTCACTTTTCAGTCGCAAATATCTCTATTTTAAAAAGTGTGGTATACCCCAGTAAACAATAACGGTGGTTTTGCCATCCTATGGTAAAAAATCTCTATTATTCAACTTTTGGTAGTTTTTTCCGTAAAGAAAAACAGTAGTGTCTCCTGACTGTTGTGACACAAAAATATATCTGTTGAAAATAGTCTTGTGTAGGCCCGACATCCCAGTGTGGTTTCGCAGTTCCATGGGTCAAATCGCTGTACTATCCAGTTTTGGGCCTTTGGTATCTAAAAAAAAAGCAGTTTGAGTGTGTCGCTCACTGTTCAGCCGCAAATATCTCTATTTAAAAAAGTGTAGTATACCCCAGTAAGCAATAACTGTGGTTTTGCCATCCCACGGTAAAAAATCTCTATTATTCAGGTTTTGGCATATTTTCCGTAAAGAAAAACAGTAGTGTCTCCTGACTGTTGTGACACAAAAATATATCTGTTGAAAATAGTCTTGTGTAGGCCCGACATCCCAGTGTGGTTTCGCAGTTCCACGGGTCAAATCGCTGTACTATCCAGTTTTGGGCCTTTGGTATCTAAAAAAAAAGCAGTTTGAGTGTGTCGCTCACTGTTCAACCGCAAATATCTCTATTTAAAAAAGTGTGGTATACTCCAGTAAACAATAATTGTGGTTTCGCCATCCCAGGGTAAAAAATCTCTATTATTCAGCTTTTGGCATATTTTCCGTAAAGAAAAACAGTAGTGTCTCCAGACTGTTGTGACACAAAAATATATCTGTTGAAAATAGTCTTGTGTAGGCCCGACATCCCAGTGTGGTTTCGCAGTTCCATGGGTCAAATCGCTGTACTATCCAGTTTTGGGCCTTTGGTATCTAAAAAAAAAGCAGTTTGAGTGTGTCGCTCACTGTTCAGCCGCAAATATCTCTATTTAAAAAAGTGTGGTATAACACAGTAAACAATAATGCTGGTTTTGCCATCCCACGGTAAAAAATCTCTATTATTCAACTTTTGGTAGTTTTTTCCGTAAAGAAAAACAGTGGTGTCTCCTGACTGTTGTGACACAAAAATATATCTGTTGAAAATAGTCTTGTGTAGGCCCGACATCCCAGTGTGGTTTCGCAGTTCCACGGGTCAAATCGTTGTACTATCCAGTTTTGGGCCTTTGGTATCTAAAAAAAAAGCAGTTTGAGTGTGTCGCTCACTGTTCAGCCGCAAATATCTCTATTTAAAAAAGTGTGGTATAACACAGTAAACAATAATGCTGGTTTTGCCATCCCACGGTAAAAAATCTCTATTATTCAACTTTTGGTAGTTTTTTCCGTAAAGAAAAACAGTGGTGTCTCCTGACTGTTGTGACACAAAAATATATCTGTTGAAAATAGTCTTGTGTAGGCCCGACATCCCAGTGTTGTTTCGCAGTTCCACGGGTCAAATCCCTGTACTATCCAGTTTTGGGCCTTTGGTATCTAAAAAAAAAGCAGTTTGAGTGTGTCGCTCACTTTTCAGCCGCAAATATCTCTATTTTAAAAAGTGTGGTATACCCCAGTAAACAATAACGGTGGTTTTGCCATCCTATGGTAAAAAATCTCTATTATTCAACTTTTGGTAGTTTTTTCCGTAAAGAAAAACAGTAGTGTCTCCTGACTGTTGTGACACAAAAATATATCTGTTGAAAATAGTCTTGTGTATGCCCGACATCCCAGTGTGGTTTCGCAGTTCCATGGGTCAAATCGCTGTACTATCCAGTTTTGGGCCTTTGGTATCTAAAAAAAAAGCAGTTTGAGTGTGTCGCTCACTGTTCAGCCGCAAATATCTCTATTTAAAAAAGTGTAGTATACCCCAGTAAACAATAACTGTGGTTTTGCCATCCCACGGTAAAAAATCTCTATTATTCAGGTTTTGGCATATTTTCCGTAAAGAAAAACAGTAGTGTCTCCTGACTGTTGTGACACAAAAATATATCTGTTGAAAATAGTCTTGTGTAGACCCGACATCCCAGTGTGGTTTCGCAGTTCCACGGGTCAAATCGCTGTACTATCCAGTTTTGGGCCTTTGGTATCTAAAAAAAAAAGCAGTTTGAGTGTGTCGCTCACTGTTCAGCCGCAAATATCTCTATTTAAAAAAGTGTGGTATACTCCAGTAAACATTAATTGTGGTTTCGCCATCCCAGGGTAAAAAATCTCTATTATTCAGCTTTTGGTAGTTTTTTCCGTAAAGAAAAACAGTTGTGTCTCCAGACTGTTGTGACACAAAAATATATCTGTTGAAAATAGTCTTGTGTAGGCCCGACATCCCAGTGTGGTTTCGCAGTTCCATGGGTCAAATCGCTGTACTATCCAGTTTTGGGCCTTTGGTATCTAAAAAAAAAGCAGTTTGAGTGTGTCGCTCACTGTTCAGCCGCAAATATCTCTATTTAAAAAAGTGTGGTATAACACAGTAAACAATAATGCTGGTTTTGCCATCCCACGGTAAAAAATCTCTATTATTCAACTTTTGGTAGTTTTTTCCGTAAAGAAAAACAGTGGTGTCTCCTGACTGTTGTGACACAAAAATATATCTGTTGAAAATAGTCTTGTGTAGGCCCGACATCCCAGTGTGGTTTCGCAGTTCCACGGGTCAAATCGCTGTACTATCCAGTTTTGGGCCTTTGGTATCTAAAAAAAATGCAGTTTGAGTGTGTCGCTCACTGTTCAGCCGCAAATATCTCTATTTAAAAAAGTGTGGTATACCCCAGTAAACAATAACTGTGGTTTTGCCATCCCACGGTAAAAAATCTCTATTATTCAGGTTTTGGCATATTTTCCGTAAAGAAAAACAGTAGTGTCTCCTGACTGTTGTGACACAAAAATATATCTGTTGAAAATAGTCTTGTGTAGGCCCGACATCCCAGTGTGGTTTCGCAGTTCCACGGGTCAAATCGCTGTACTATCCAGTTTTGGGCCTTTGGTATCTAAAAAAAAAGCAGTTTGAGTGTGTCGCTCACTGTTCAGCCGCAAATATCTCTATTTAAAAAAGTGTGGTATACCCCAGTAAACAATAACTGTGGTTTTGCCATCCCACGGTAAAAAATCTCTATTATTCAGCTTTTGGTAGTTTTTTCCGTAAAGAAAAACAGTAGTGTCTCCTGACTGTTGTGACACAAAAATATATCTGTTGAAAATAGTCTTGTGTAGGCCCGACATCCCGGTGTGGTTTCGCAGTCCATGGGTCAAATCGCTGTACTATCCAGTTTTGGTCCTTTGGTATCTAAAAAAAAAGCAGTTTGAGTGTGTCGCTCACTGTTCAGCCGCAAATATCTCTATTTAAAAAAGTGTGGTATAACACAGTAAACAATAATGCTGGTTTTGCCATCCCACGGTAAAAAATCTCTATTATTCAACTTTTGGTAGTTTTTTCCGTAAAGAAAAACAGTGGTGTCTACTGACTGTTGTGACACAAAAATATATCTGTTGAAAATAGTCTTGTGTAGGCCCGACATCCCAGTGTGGTTTCGCAGTTCCACGGGTCAAATCGCTGTACTATCCAGTTTTGGGCCTTTGGTATCTAAAAAAAAAGCAGTTTGAGTGTGTCGCTCACTTTTCAGCCGCAAATATCTCTATTTTAAAAAGTGTGGTATACCCCAGTAAACAATAACGGTGGTTTTGCCATCCCATGGTAAAAAATCTCTATTATTCAACTTTTGGTAGTTTTTTCCGTAAAGAAAAACAGTAGTGTCTGCTGACTGTTGTGACACAAAAATATATCTGTTGAAAATAGTCTTGTGTATGCCCGACATCCCAGTGTGGTTTCGCAGTTCCATGGGTCAAATCGCTGTACTATCCAGTTTTGGGCCTTTGGTATCTAAAAAAAAGCAGTTTGAGTGTGTCGCTCACTGTTCAGCCGCAAATATCTCTATTTAAAAAAGTGTAGTATACCCCAGTAAACAATAACTGTGGTTTTGCCATCCCACGGTAAAAAATCTCTATTATTCAGGTTTTGGCATATTTTCCGTAAAGAAAAACAGTAGTGTCTCCTGACTGTTGTGACACAAAAATATATCTGTTGAAAATAGTCTTGTGTAGGCCCGACATCCCAGTGTGGTTTCGCAGTTCCACGGGTCAAATCGCTGTACTATCCAGTTTTGGGCCTTTGGTATCTAAAAAAAAAGCAGTTTGAGTGTGTCGCTCACTTTTCAGCCGCAAATATCTCTATTTTAAAAAGTGTGGTATACCCCAGTAAACAATAACGGTGGTTTTGCCATCCTATGGTAAAAAATCTCTATTATTCAACTTTTGGTAGTTTTTTCCGTAAAGAAAAACAGTAGTGTCTCCTGACTGTTGTGACACAAAAATATATCTGTTGAAAATAGTCTTGTGTAGGCCCGACATCCCAGTGTGGTTTCGCAGTTCCATGGGTCAAATCGCTGTACTATCCAGTTTTGGGCCTTTGGTATGTAAAAAAAAAGCAGTTTGAGTGTGTCGCTCACTGTTCAGCCGCAAATATCTCTATTTAAAAAAGTGTAGTATACCCCAGTAAGCAATAACTGTGGTTTTGCCATCCCACGGTAAAAAATCTCTATTATTCAGGTTTTGGCATATTTTCCGTAAAGAAAAACAGTAGTGTCTCCTGACTGTTGTGACACAAAAATATATCTGTTGAAAATAGTCTTGTGTAGGCCCGACATCCCAGTGTGGTTTCGCAGTTCCACGGGTCAAATCGCTGTACTATCCAGTTTTGGGCCTTTGGTATCTAAAAAAAAAGCAGTTTGAGTGTGTCGCTCACTGTTCAACCGCAAATATCTCTATTTAAAAAAGTGTGGTATACTCCAGTAAACAATAATTGTGGTTTCGCCATCCCAGGGTAAAAAATCTCTATTATTCAGCTTTTGGCATATTTTCCGTATAGAAAAACAGTAGTGTCTCCAGACTGTTGTGACACAAAAATATATCTGTTGAAAATAGTCTTGTGCAGGCCCGACATCCCAGTGTGGTTTCGCAGTTCCATGGGTCAAATCGCTGTACTATCCAGTTTTGGGCCTTTGGTATCTAAAAAAAAAGCAGTTTGAGTGTGTCGCTCACTGTTCAGCCGCAAATATCTCTATTTAAAAAAGTGTGGTATAACACAGTAAACAATAATGCTGGTTTTGCCATCCCACGGTAAAAAATCTCTATTATTCAACTTTTGGTAGTTTTTTCCGTAAAGAAAAACAGTGGTGTCTCCTGACTGTTGTGACACAAAAATATATCTGTTGAAAATAGTCTTGTGTAGGCCCGACATCCCAGTGTGGTTTCGCAGTTCCACGGGTCAAATCGCTGTACTATCCAGTTTTGGGCCTTTGGTATCTAAAAAAAAAGCAGTTTGAGTGTGTCGCTCACTGTTCAGCCGCAAATATCTCTATTTAAAAAAGTGTGGTATAACACAGTAAACAATAATGCTGGTTTTGCCATCCCACGGTAAAAAATCTCTATTATTCAACTTTTGGTAGTTTTTTCCGTAAAGAAAAACAGTGGTGTCTCCTGACTGTTGTGACACAAAAATATATCTGTTGAAAATAGTCTTGTGTAGGCCCGACATCCCAGTGTTGTTTCGCAGTTCCACGGGTCAAATCGCTGTACTATCCAGTTTTGGGCCTTTGGTATCTAAAAAAAAAGCAGTTTGAGTGTGTCGCTCACTTTTCAGCCGCAAATATCTCTATTTTAAAAAGTGTGGTATACCCCAGTAAACAATAACGGTGGTTTTGCCATCCTATGGTAAAAAATCTCTATTATTCAACTTTTGGTAGTTTTTTCCGTAAAGAAAAACAGTAGTGTCTCCTGACTGTTGTGACACAAAAATATATCTGTTGAAAATAGTCTTGTGTATGCCCGACATCCCAGTGTGGTTTCGCAGTTCCATGGGTCAAATCGCTGTACTATCCAGTTTTGGGCCTTTGGTATCTAAAAAAAAAGCAGTTTGAGTGTGTCGCTCACTGTTCAGCCGCAAATATCTCTATTTAAAAAAGTGTAGTATACCCCAGTAAACAATAACTGTGGTTTTGCCATCCCACGGTAAAAAATCTCTATTATTCAGGTTTTGGCATATTTTCCGTAAAGAAAAACAGTAGTGTCTCCTGACTGTTGTGACACAAAAATATATCTGTTGAAAATAGTCTTGTGTAGGCCCGACATCCCAGTGTGGTTTCGCAGTTCCATGGGTCAAATCGCTGTACTATCCAGTTTTGGGCCTTTGGTATCTAAAAAAAAAGCAGTTTGAGTGTGTCGCTCACTGTTCAGCCGCAAATATCTCTATTTAAAAAAGTGTGGTATAACACAGTAAACAATAATGCTGGTTTTGCCATCCCACGGTAAAAAATCTCTATTATTCAACTTTTGGTAGTTTTTTCCGTAAAGAAAAACAGTGGTGTCTCCTGACTGTTGTGACACAAAAATATATCTGTTGAAAATAGTCTTGTGTAGGCCCGACATCCCAGTGTGGTTTCGCAGTTCCACGGGTCAAATCGCTGTACTATCCAGTTTTGGGCCTTTGGTATCTAAAAAAAATGCAGTTTGAGTGTGTCGCTCACTGTTCAGCCGCAAATATCTCTATTTAAAAAAGTGTGGTATACCCCAGTAAACAATAACTGTGGTTTTGCCATCCCACGGTAAAAAATCTCTATTATTCAGGTTTTGGCATATTTTCCGTAAAGAAAAACAGTAGTGTCTCCTGACTGTTGTGACACAAAAATATATCTGTTGAAAATAGTCTTGTGTAGGCCCGACATCCCAGTGTGGTTTCGCAGTTCCACGGGTCAAATCGCTGTACTATCCAGTTTTGGGCCTTTGGTATCTAAAAAAAAAGCAGTTTGAGTGTGTCGCTCACTGTTCAGCCGCAAATATCTCTATTTAAAAAAGTGTGGTATACCCCAGTAAACAATAACTGTGGTTTTGCCATCCCACGGTAAAAAATCTCTATTATTCAGCTTTTGGTAGTTTTTTCCGTAAAGAAAAACAGTAGTGTCTCCTGACTGTTGTGACACAAAAATATATCTGTTGAAAATAGTCTTGTGTAGGCCCGACATCCCGGTGTGGTTTCGCAGTCCATGGATCAAATCGCTGTACTATCCAGTTTTGGTCCTTTGGTATCTAAAAAAAAAGCAGTTTGAGTGTGTCGCTCACTGTTCAGCCGCAAATATCTCTATTTAAAAAAGTGTGGTATAACACAGTAAACAATAATGCTGGTTTTGCCATCCCACGGTAAAAAATCTCTATTATTCAACTTTTGGTAGTTTTTTCCGTAAAGAAAAACAGTGGTGTCTCCTGACTGTTGTGACACAAAAATATATCTGTTGAAAATAGTCTTGTGTAGGCCCGACATCCCAGTGTGGTTTCGCAGTTCCACGGGTCAAATCGCTGTACTATCCAGTTTTGGGCCTTTGGTATCTAAAAAAAAAGCAGTTTGAGTGTGTCGCTCACTTTTCAGCCGCAAATATCTCTATTTTAAAAAGTGTGGTATACCCCAGTAAACAATAACGGTGGTTTTGCCATCCCATGGTAAAAAATCTCTATTATTCAACTTTTGGTAGTTTTTTCCGTAAAGAAAAACAGTAGTGTCTCCTGACTGTTGTGACACAAAAATATATCTGTTGAAAATAGTCTTGTGTAGGCCCGACATCCCAGTGTGGTTTCGCAGTTCCATGGGTCAAATCGCTGTACTATCCAGTTTTGGGCCTTTGGTATCTAAAAAAACAGCAGTTTGAGTGTGTCGCTCACTGTTCAGCCGCAAATATCTCTATTTAAAAAAGTGTAGTATACCCCCGTAAACAATAACTGTGGTTTTGCCATCCCACGGTAAAAAATCTCTATTATTCAGGTTTTGGCATATTTTCCGTAAAGAAAAACAGTAGTGTCTCCTGACTGTTGTGACACAAAAATATATCTGTTGAAAATAGTCTTGTGTAGGCCCGACATCCCAGTGTGGTTTCGCAGTTCCACGGGTCAAATCGCTGTACTATCCAGTTTTGGGCCTTTGGTATCTAAAAAAAAAGCAGTTTGAGTGTGTCGCTCACTGTTCAGCCGCAAATATCTCTATTTAAAAAAGTGTGGATTACCCCAGTAAACAATAACTGTGGTTTTGCCATCCCACGGTAAAAAATCTCTATTATTCAGCTTTTGGTAGTTTTTTCTGTAAAGAAAAACAGTAGTGTCTCCTGACTGTTGTGGCACAAAAATATATCTGTTGAAAATAGTCTTGTGTAGGCCCGACATCCCAGTGTGGTTTCGCAGTTCCATGGGTCAAATCGCTGTTGTTAGAACTCTCCTGTTAGGTTTTTTTTTAGTTTGCTGGTCACATGACCATTTTTGCCTATTTAATCCAGCTCCGCCCTTCTGGCCTTGCTGGACTTCATTGTATTTACTACTCTTGAGCTAGCTTGGTGCTCTGTTGCCGTTCTCTGTTAGTTTTGCTAGGTCTTCTGACCTCTATGCTTTTTGTTGTGTGTTTGTCTTTGACTGCTACTATTTCTGCTAGGAGGTGTCCAACTTATCCCAGTCCCTAGTTCTTGTAGGGATCCCTCCCTCACATCTATAGGTCTTCGTACAGACTAGCCGAGGACTTTAGCGGGTCTGATCGCAGGATCAGGTTCCCCGCTACATCGTAGGGATCTAGTTTAGTTCTATTGTAGGGACAGATCTCCTGTCTTTCCTTAGTCCCTGTAGCAGATCATAACAGTAAGTCCAGCCCTAAAAGAAAAAAAAAAAAAAATTTCTCTAAGGAAAGATCTCCAGTTTTCCATCATGGTCTCGGTTCAAGATTTGGCTCAACGCTTGCAGGGACTCTCTCTGGAGGTGGCCAAGCTCCAACAACACGTGAGTAGCTGTTCTGGAGCACATTTTGTGGAACCAAAGGTACGTCTGCCTGATTTATTTTTTGGCGAACAACAAGATTTTTTTTCTTTTAAAAATGCTTGTTTATTGTATTTTCGTTTGAGACCCGGATCCTCTGGTGATGAATCACAGCGCATAGGGTTCATAATGTCACTTTTGCGCAAAGATCCTCAGGGATGGGCCTTCTCTCTCCAACCTAGTGATCCGTGCTTTAGATCAGTGGATAGTTTTTTTTCTGCTTTGGGTTTGTTGTACGATGATCCTGATCGTGTCTCATCTGCTGAGTCTGAATTGAGACGTTTGAGGCAGGGATCAGGTAATGTGGAAAAATATTGTTCTCACTTCCGTCGGTGGTCTGCCCAGGTGGGGTGGAACGATTCATCTTGGAAAAGCTTGTTTCTTGCAGGGCTAGGTGAAAGGGTTAAGAATTTACTGATTGCTTATCCCACACCTGGAAACTTGCAGGAGGCAATGCAATTACCTATACGGGTGGACAGGAGACTGCGTGCAAGGGTTAATGAGAGCAAATCCTCTGCTATGTCAGCTCCGAGTCCTGAGAGGGTCTGTGCTGACAATGGAGAGCCGATGGAGATTGGGGCGATGGCACCCCGCTCTCAGGAAAAAGACCGCAGGCTTTCTGAAGGCTTGTGCTTCTATTGCGGAAATTCTGGTCATTTTATTAAGAACTGTGTGCTTCGTATGAAGAAAGAAAAAAAAAAGGTCAGTCATGCACGTATTGCCTGTTTAAATTCTAAGGGAGTATTCCTATCTGCCACTACTGCTGCTCAGGATGAATTAATTGAATTTCGGGTATTTGTGGATTGTGGTTCTACTCTGAATGTGATTGATGGGGGATTCTTGGAAAAACTTAGATTAGAACCTAAAACTTTGTCATCCCCTATTGCTGTGGTTTCTGTTGATGGCTCTCCCTTGAATAGTGTTACTCATAAGGTCTGTGAATTTCCCCTCACTATTAATGGTATTCATCAAGAGAATTTGGATTTGGTGGTATTGGATAATTTGCCTTCTCCAGTAATATTGGGGTTACCCTGGTTAAAATTGCACAATCCTGTACTGGATTGGTCTACCAATGAAATTAAGTCCTGGAGCCCTAAGTGTTATGACAAGTGTTGCAACGGACGTATTGCTGCGGTGGAAAAAGGGGAATTACCTGTACCTATTCAGGATTTTTGGAGAGTTTTTTCTGAGGAGGAGTCACAAATTTTGCCTCCCCATAGAGACTATGATTGTACCATTGAATTTGTCCCTGGAGCGACTCTTCCTAAAAGTCGTTTATTTAATCTTACTATTCCTGAGAGAAAGGCTTTGGAGGAATACATACAGACAAGCTTGGCCGCCGGTCACATTAGGCCTTCCAAGTCTCCTGTGGCTGTTGGATTTTTTTTTGTAAAAAAAAAAAGATGGCGGTTTACGTCCTTGTCTGGACTTTCGTGAGATTAATAAAATTACTGTATGCAATCCTTACCCACTGCCATTGATTCCTGATTTATTTAACCAGTTAGTGGGGGCCAAGTGGTTCTCTAAAATTGATCTCCGGGGGGCATACAATTTGTTGCGCATGAAGGAGGGTGATGAATGGAAGACTGCTTTTAACATTCCTGTGGGTCATTTTGAGAATATGGTGATGCCTTTTGGTCTTACCAATGCTCCAGCATTTTTTCAGAATCTTATTAATGACATCCTTAGACCTTTAATCGGCAAAAATGTGGTTGTGTATTTGGATGACATTCTGATTTATTCGCCTGATCTGGAGTCTCATTGGCGGAGCGTACGTGAGGTATTACAGTTATTAATGGACAATTCGCTTTTTGCTAAGCTGGAGAAATGTGAGTTCGCTGTACAGAGAATTAGTTTTTTGGGCTACATTATCTCCAGTGAAGGTTTTGAGATGGACCCGGTTAAAGTTCAAGCTGTGCAGGAATGGCCTAGGCCTATTGGTTTGAAAGCGATACAGAGGTTTTTGGGATTCGCCAATTATTACAGAAAATTCATAAAAAATGTTTCTATTATTGTCAAACCACTGACCGATCTCACCAGGAAAGGTGCTAATGCGGTTCAGTGGACTTCTGAGGCCATTGAAGCTTTTGTGTTTCTAAAGGAGAGGTTCACCTCTGCTCCCATCCTTATGCAGCCTGATGTGACTAAGCCGTTTTTGGTTGAGGTTGATGCTTCTTCGGTGGGGGTCGGTGCGGTGTTGTCTCAGGAAAACAAGGATGGAGTACATCCCTGTGCCTTTTTTTCAAAAAAATTTTCTGAGACTGAACTTAATTACGATATTGGTAATCGGGAATTGCTGGTGATTAAACTCGCATTTGAACACTGGCGTCACCTCTTGGAAGGTGCTGAATTTCCCATTCAGGTTTTCACTGATCATAAACATCTGATCTATCTTGATGCTGCCAAGCGCTTGAATGCCCGTCAGGCTAGGTGGGCACTTTTTTTCTCACGATTTAATTTTTCCGTTACTTACATCCCGGGTACCAAGAATGTTAAAGCGGATGCTTTGTCTCGCAGCTTTTCTCCCATAGTCGGTGTTGAGGAGGAAGAGGAGAGCATTTTACAAGAAGGTGTTGTGATTGCTGCTTTGGACTCCGTTTTGGAGGATGAGATTCTTAAAGCTCAGGAGAATGCCCCATCTAACACTCCCCATGGGAGGTTGTTTGTGCCTAGGACCTTTAGGAGAGATTTGCTTGTTGAGTGTCATGAGTCTCGGTTGGCAGGTCATCCAGGAATTTCTGAGACCAAGAGACTTGTGGGTCGCAGTTTTTGGTGGCCTGGATGGCAGAAGGAAGTCATTAAGTTGGTGCGCCAATGTACTGTGTGTGCTAGATCCAAGTCTTCGTATGCTCCTGCTGCGGGGTTGCTTTGCCCTCTGGAGGTTCCTAGTGCACCTTGGACACATCTGGCTATGGACTTTATTACTGACCTTCCCCCCTCTGAAGGTTTCACGGTCATCTGGGTGGTCGTGGACCGTTTTAGCAAGATGTGTCACTTGGTTCCCTTCATCAAACTGTCTTGCGCTAAGACACTCGCTAAGGCCTTTGTCAAGGAAATTGTCAGACTACAAGGCGTTCCTACTGACATTGTTTCTGATAGGGGACCTCAGTTCGTGGCTCGTTTTTGGCGTGCCTTTTGTGACAGGTTGGGAGTTCATTTGTCGTTTTCATCCGGATATCATCCTGAGTCTAATGTCCAGACAGAAAGGAAGAACCAGGATGTTGAGCAGTTCTTGCGTTGTTTTGTGGCAGACAATCAAGAGGGGTAGTCTGAGTTTCTGCCACTTGCTGAATTTGCTCTTAACAACCATACATCCTCTTCTGCTGGGTGTTCGCCTTTTTTTTGTTGTTCTGTGAGACATCCGTCTTTTGGGTCATTCTCCAAATTGGTTTCGGCTGTGCCTGAGGAGGAGAGTTTTTCCGGTGATTTGGAGAGAGTTTGGACGGATGTGCGTGGTAATCTTCAGGAGGCTAACAAAAAATCTAAGAGGTACTTTGATAGGAAACGGCAAGAGGTTTTGTTTGCTGTTGGTGACATGGTTTGGTTGTCCTCTAAGAATCTGCGATTGAGGATTCCTTCTAAAAAATTGGGTCCCAAGTTCGTGGGGCCCTTTTAGGTGCTTCAGATAGTTAACCAATCTGCTGTTAGGTTGGAGGTTCCTACGTCCTGGAAGATTAACCCGGTGTTTCATGTTTCTCTGTTGAAAAAAGCTGATGTGTCGGATGGTGACGCCTCTGCCACTGTTCCTCCGGTGGTGGAGGACGGGGAATATGAAATTTCCCGCATCCTAAATTCTAGACGTTATAGAGGGAGTTTACAGTATCTCGTCGCTTGGAAGGGTTTCGGACCTGAGGATAACTCATGGGTGAGGGCGGATGATGTTTCTGCTTCCAGACTTGTCAGAGCGTTTCACAGGAGGTTTCCTGGTAAGCCTGGGCCTAGGGGATCCGGAGGATCCTCTTAGAAGAGGGGGTACTGTTAGAACTCTCCTGTTAGGTTTTTTTTTAGTTTGCTGGTCACATGACCATTTTTGCCTATTTAATCCGGCTCCGCCCTCCTGGCCTTGCTGGGCTTCATTGTGTTTACTACTCTTGAGCTAGCTTGGTGCTCTGTTGCCGTTCTCTGTTAGTTTTGCTAGGTCTTCTGACCTCTATGCTTTTTGTTGTGTGTTTGTCTTTGACTGCTACTATTTCTGCTAGGAGATGTCCAACTTATCCCAGTCCCTAGTTCTTGTAGGGATCCCTCCCTCACATCTATAGGTCTTCGTACAGACTAGCCGAGGACTTTAGCGGGTCTGATCGCAGGATCAGGTTCCCCGTTATATCGTAGGGATCTAGTTTAGTTCTATTGTAGGGACAGATCTCCTGTCTTTCCTTAGTCCCTGTAGCAGATCATAACAGCTGTACTATCCAGTTTTGGGCCTTTGGTATCTAAAAAAAAAAGCAGTTTGAGTGTGTCGCTCACTGTTCAGCCGCAAATATCTCTATTTAAAAAAGTGTGGTATACCCCAGTAAACAATAACTGTGGTTTTCCTCTTCCACGGTTCTAATCTACTCTTTATTACCCTTTTTCCATTGATAGTGCAAGTGCAAGCTATTTTACTTCATTTACAATGGGCAAGGTGCGTGGCAAGGCACGTGGAAGTGGACGTTCTGGTGATGGTTCGTGCAGAGGACGGGGCCGTGGCCAAGGTGAAAATGTGCCACAACCATCAGCCACATCTTCTCGCTCCCACTTCTTGACCAAATTACTAGGGAAGCACAGAACAACACCAGTATTGAGAACTGATCAGTGTGAACAGGTTATTAATTGGATAGAAGATAATACTTCCAGTTACCTGGGCACCACCACCTCCGGTCTGTCTTCCACACGGTCAACTCTTAGTAGCCGTGTGTCTCGACCGCATACTCCTCCTCACCCTGATGCTCCTTCCTCCCACCATGCCGAGTGTCGTCAGACAGAAAGTGATCCCACACTTGGACCCTCTGAAGAGCTGTTCACTGGTCCATTTCCATATTTGGGCCCCTCGCCTGATACGCTTGAAGTGGTGGAAGAGGAGATCCCATGTTGCGATGCCCAAATATTTGAACAGCCACGGCCACAGGAAGTTGACGTTGGCAATCTGTCACAAGAGGTGGACGATGACGAGACACAATTGCCAGGAAGTGAGGAGGAGGATCGTGGTGCGCAAGTGAAGAGGAGGAGGTGGTGGATGATCTAGTAACTGATTCAACGTGGAAGGAGGACATGCAGAGTGAGGCCAGCAGCACACAGGGGGAGAGAGGCAGAGTACCCCAACAGGCAGGAAGAAGCAGTGTGGGTGCCGCAGACAGAAGGCAGGCAACCGTTCCCCGTAACACCAACACGAAGGACGTTGCCAGTACAAGCGGTAGGTCTTCCAGAGTCTGGAATTCTTTTAAAGACTCTGCTGATAATCCCAAAAAGGCCATATGTTCCATCTGCCATGCCAGCATCAGTAGGGGTGACAAAACTACCAGCCTGACCACCACCAGCATGATCCGGCACATGGCAGCAAAGCACCTGACTTTGTGGGGCGAAACCCAGGGTCCACGACCAGTGTCAGCGGGTGTCACCACTGCTTCTTTCACTGTTGTGCGTGCAATAGAACCCCCTGTTGTGTGTGCAAGGCAATCCCCTGTCCATACTGCATGTAAAGATGCCCCTTCCTCTCAGTCTCCACTTGTTATGGCAGTTTCTCTAGAAACAGCATCATCATCCACATCCACGTCCCACCGCAGCGTTCAATTGTCCATATCCCAGACCTTTGAACGAAAGCGGAAATTCGCAGTAAACGCCCCACTGGCCACAGTCCTAAATTTGCACATTTCACGACTGCTTGCGTTGGAAATGCTGCCTTTTAGGCTGGTGGAGACGGAATCCTTCCGCAATCTTATGGCGGCGGCCGTCCCTCGGTACTCGTCCCCAGCCGACACTATTTTGCCCGGTGTGCCATCCCCGCACTACACAAGCACGTGTCCCAAAGCATCTGCCGTGCCCTCAACAACGCAGTTACTGGGAGAGTCCACCTGACAACGGACACGTGGACAAGTGCTTGTGGCCAGGGACGGTACATCTCTCTGACGGCACACTGGGTAAACATAGTGGAAGCCGGGACCCAGTCGAACCTTGGGACGGAACACATCCTCCCCACACCGAGGATTGCGGGCCCTATGTCAGTCAGAGTTGCCCCCACAGTGTACAGCTCCTGCACATCCTCCTCCTCCTCCTCATGTTCAGCCTACATCTCAGATATCACCACATCAGTTACAAGCTGGAAGCATTGCAGTACTGCCTCCGCCAAGCGGCAACAGGTTGTGCTGAAACTCATAAGCTTAGGTGATAAACCTCACACTGCTTGTGAGTTGTGGACAGCTGTGAAAGAGCAGGCAGATCTGTGGCTGAGACCGCTGAACCTTCATCCCGGCATGGTCGTGTGTGACAATGGCCGTAACCTGGTGGCGGCTCTGAGGCGAGGTGAGATCACACGTGTACCATGTCTGGCTCATGTGCTTAACCTCGTGGTTCAGCGGTTTCTTAAATCGTACCCCGAGTTGCCAGATCTGCTCGTGAAAGTACGCCGCCTGTAAGCTCATTTTCGCAAGTCGGCTACAGCTTCCGCCGCCCTTGCTGTGTTGCAGCAGCGTTTGCAGTTTCCGGCACACCGACTGGTGTGTGATATCCCCACACGTTGGAACTCTACCCTCCACATGTTGCAAAGGATTTGTGAGCAGAAGAGAGCAGTTGTGGAGTACCAGCTGCAACAAGGCCGTCGATATTCAGGTCAGACTCCACACATAAGACCTCAGGAGTGGACCTGGATGTCTGACATATGTACCATCCTGACAAACTTTGAGGAGGCCACCAAGATGGTGAGTGGCGATGACGCCATCATTAGTGTCAGCATCCCACTTGTCTGTCTTTTGCAACGCTCTCTGCAGAGAATTAAAGAGGAGGCATTGCAGCCAGAGTATGATGAGATGGATCAAGAAGACGTAGCAGGCGATTACACACAGCCCAGCCTCATCTCATCCCAGCGTGCATTGGGGGACAATGAGGGAGAGGAGGAGCAGGAGGAAGAACAGGAGCTGCTATCATGCGTTGTAGACGGTAGTACCTGTACAAGTGTCATACCGTCGGTTCAGCGTGGGTGGCCTGAGGACAGGGGGGAGGAGGAAGAGGAGGAGGAGGAGTAGAGCATGGTCAGTCGTCATCTTGGTCAGGACACGGAAATCTTGCCCATTACCAGTCTGGCACGCATGGCTGACTTTATGTTACGCTGCCTTAACCGTGACCCTCGCGTTGTCAAAATGTTGGGTGACAGTCATTACTGGTTGGTGACACTTGTAGACCCCCGCTACAAGGAGAACTTTCACTCTCTTATTCCTGAGGTGGAGAGGTCTCCAAAAATGGGGCTGTACCAGAAGGCCCTTGCTGCAGAACTCTTAAAAAAATTCCCATCTGAACACGCTAGCGGCAGAGGTCACAGTTCGTTGCCCAACCAAGGCGTACAGGCGAGAGAGATGCAACTCCAATCCAGCAGAGGCAGGGGAACACTGTCAACGTTCTGGGACAGTTTTCTGACACCCGCCCAGCTTACAGGCCCTGAGGCGCATGGTGCTCTCACAAGGAGTGGAAAGTTTCAAAAGATGGTGAGGGAGTACCTTGCCGACCGTACCAGCGTCCTCCGTGATTCCTCTGTGCCTTTTAATTATTGGGTATCCAAGCTGGACACTTGGAATGAACTCGCTCTGTACGCCTTGAAGGTCCTGCAGACAAGCTGACCCTTATCAAAATGAATAAGGGTTGGATTGGGCCAGACTTCTCATCACCACCAAATGACAGCAGAGTAACATAAAGTCAAATCCACTGTGTTATTTCTGGAGGTGTATTCACATGCACCGCTTCACACCCACACATGGGTATACGCTTCCTCGTTTCGGCTGTTTTATCTTCTTCTTCTTATCCTCAGCCGCCACCACCACTATACCACCAGGGTGCCAGCATTGCAAGTTCCTCCGTCCTAATTTTTGCAGCTTTTGCTTGCAAGGCATAAGCAAATACTATGGGACACCCACTCCCCAATAATGGGACTTATGTTTGTAATATGCTGTACTGCATGACTCTTGTATGGGGCATTGCAAGTTGCTCCGTCCTAATTTTTGGCAGCTTTTGCTTGCAAGGCATAAGCAAATACTATGGGACACCCACTCCCCAATAATGGGACTTATGTTTGTATTATGCTGTACTGCATGGCTCTTGTAAGGGGCATTGCAAGTTGCTCTGTCCTAATTTTTGGCAGCTTTTGCTTGCAAAGCATAAGCAAATACTATGGGACACCCACTCCCCAATAATGGGACTTACGTTTGTAATATGCTGTACTGCATGGCTCTTGTAAGGGGCATTGCAAGCAGCTCCGTTCAAAATTTTGGCAGCTTTTCCTTGCAAGGCATAAGCAAATACTATGGGAGACCCACTCCCCAGTAATGGGACTTATGTTGGTAATATGCTGTACTGCATGTGACACGCCCCCTGGGCCGTGTGAACACGTGTGTGGGATACCCGGTGCCGGGTCTCTGGGGTCTGTAGTTTCCGTGGCGGTGACCCGTGGCTCAGGCTGGTCAAACCAGTGGCAGTCTTTCTTAGGTTTTGAGGTTAATTGTCCGACTGCGCCACCCGTGGATTGCAGTCAGGGAGTACCACCGCTGCGAGTGAGACCGCTGAGGCTGGTGTTGTGTGCGCAGCAGAGAATGGGATAACTCCCCACGGGAGGAGTATAGCCTCAGGGCAGTGAGTGTGGATGATGTGGGTGATGGTGCACGAGCGCAGCAGGAACGACTCAGAGTCTTTACAGAGCAGTTCAGGGTCTTTACTGATGATTATAAGGTAGACCCTCCCGGGAGTACTGGCTAGCATAAGAGGCCTGGTCAGTCTGTGAGCAAGCAGGAGTTCCCCTGGCCAGGTGGAGTTGTAGGCCTCCCCGTCCATCTGCACTCTTCCTGGCTTCCTTGCTGTTAGCGGGTAGAAGTAGCCCACGTCCCTGAGTGTACCGTGTAGTGCTCACCCGTATGACTGGTGACTTGGGGCCTTCTGTTAGCCTCCGCTCCACGATGGCGGTGCTGGTCCCTTGCTTGTGACTGAGCCTCCGGGCTTCTATGGCCAGAGGACCTGAAATCCCCTGCCGGCTGGTTTCTGCTGCTGGATATATAAGTCCTCACAGCCTCGGTCTCCTGTGTCCTGTTCCTATTGTCTTCTGCCAGGGCGAGCTCTGCTCAGCTTCCTGCCCCTGGTCCTTAGCTCCTAGCTCCTACAGAGCTCCTTGCTGTTACTTTCCCTTGCTCTCACTCTGACTCTGACTGTTCTCTGTTCTCTGACTCACTCAACCCTGCCCCAGATCCAGTTTATAAGGGCAGAATTCTCCCCTCCGAGGACTGGGGCAGGAGGATGTTGCATGCTTAAGGGATCCTGACCAGGAAACCTCCCACTTGCTCTCCGACGTAACATCTCTATTACTGTGGTGACCAGACCCCTGGGATGCCACACATGGCTCTTGTAAGGGGCATTGCAGTTCCTCATAATTTTTGGAAAGCCTTCCATTCACTGCTTAGGCCAACAGTGCACAGGAGACCCAGTTGCTATAAATGGAAAAAAAGGTTTAGTTAACGCCCTCTGACCTCCATGTCATATCCAAGGGGCATTGGAGTGCCTCGAAATTTTTGGTAGGCATTGCACTCACTGTATGCCCTATAACTGTGTAGCCGAACCGCTCCTTTTGTTACAGAAACATATCCTACAAGACATATCTGGTTGACTGGCCTGATATTGATGTGAATGGTCCCTGTTCCTCCTGCTCTTTCTCCTTTGCCACTACCTCATCCATCATTTATCACCTGAAGCTTTGTTTTAACGGGAGTCATAGAACTTGGATAGTAGCAGGAAAACATCCAGCAATCCTCGGAGGAGGTAGGATATGCGCCAAAACGCTGACCACCTCAGGCCTAGCCGCTACTACATACATGCGCCTGCATTACAACAAAACAAAGTAGATGCTAACTTCTATCATCCTCATCATGCTCCTCACCTTGGCACTCTCAACTCCCCTGATGGAGAAGCCAGACCCACCGGAGGAGTCTGATAGTCCGGTGGGCTCGGCCAATGCTGCCCTAAAGCAGTCCAGGCTAAGAAAAGTGTGGGAAAGGTTACCGGGACAAATAGGGGTGGCTGGGGACCGAGTATGGACACCCGGCCACCCCCTGGAGGCTGGGGAGCAAGCGGGGACACCCGGCCACCAGTCGGCTGGGGACTGAGTATAGATACCAGGCCGCCGACACAGCCATGGCGTGGTGGCCAGATTCCGCCTCCAAATGCCTAAAAGGCCCAATTTAAAGTGCAAGCAAGTAAGCAGTATGGTATTGCAGCCTGGGGGTGGGTGGTTGGCAGGCTGCATACTTGCGCTTCCATTGCAAGGAATGGGTGAGGTACAATTGAACACTGCCCTGGGACAAGGACTTGAATGGGGATAGTTGCAAGTCTGCAACGACAGGTGCAAAGTGGGAGGCATCTTCGCATGTACCATGAACAGGGGTTTGGCATGCACACACTACAGCGGAATAGGCTCTCCTTCCCACTAAATGCACTGGGGAGGGCACAGGTAATGTTTTGGCATGCGCGCTTAATCTTATGTATAAGGCACACCAGGACAAATAGGGGTGGCTGGGGACTGAGTATAGATACCTCGCTGCCGAAGCAGCCATGAGGTAGTGGCCAGCTTCGGCCTCCTCCAAACTAAAAGGCCCCATTTCAAGTGCAAGCTAGCAGTATGGAATTGCAGTCTGGGGGTGGGTGGGTGGCAGGCTGCACACTTACACTTGCATTAAAAGAAAACATAGCAGATGCTAACTTCTGTCATCATCATCATGCTCCTCACCTAGGCACTCTCAACTCCATCGATGGAGAAGTCAAGGCCCACCGGAGGAGTCTGGTTCTCTGGTGGGCTCGTCCAATGCTGCCTAAAGCTGGCCGGGCTAAGAAAAGTGTGTGGGGGGATGTTCCAAGGAGAAATAGGGGCGGCTGGGGACCGTTTATGGACACCCGGCTGCCCCCAGGCGGCTGGGGACCGTGTGTGGACACCCGGCCGCGGGGCGGCTGGGGACAGAGTATGGACACCCGGCCGCCGGGCGGCTGGGGACTGAGTATGGATTCCAGGCCGCCAACACAGCCAAGACGTGGTGGCCAAATTCCGCCTCCACATGCCTAAAAGGCCCAATTTCAAGTTCAAGAAAGCAAGCAGTATGGTATTGCAGCCTGGGGGTGGGTGGGTGGCAGGCTGCATACTTGCGCTAGTATTGCAAGGAATGGGGGAGGTACAATTGAACACTGCCCTGGGACTAGAACTTGCATGGGGATAGTTGCAAGTCTGCATCTTCTGATGCGGCAAGGATCACTTATGAGGGGCACACTTTTAGACAGTGACCTGGGAGTCAGAGATGCTTCCATGGGTCTTCCCCATGCTGTTCCCATGTCTTTTCAGCACTTTATGCATGTGTCACACAGCACATGGCCAGATAAGGTTGTAAAATGTTAAAATGACATTTCCCGGTGAATGCATTTGTCATAGTTGAAAGCAAAACAAAAGTGCAAAAACGCATAAAAAATGCTACTTGTGAACATAGCCGAAGGTGTGGAGGAGTATTTTTGTTTTTGGTCATTTATTTTAACTTATACACAAGTCTTTTCCCTGGAAAGGATGTTCCTTAACATATTTCACAGGAAAAAAGTTTCACTTTTGTTTTTGAACGTTTTATTGTGAGCCCGTAAAAGTGGCTTAATACTTCTGACCACGTTGTTGACAGCAGTGACCTGGGGGTCAGAAATGCTTCCTGGGGCGATCCCCATGTCATTTGAGCACTGTCACTATCGTTTTGGGCACTTGTTAGGCTTTTAAAAAACTGCCGGGGGTGCCACCGCAAAAATGCTCGAGTCTCCCATAGACTAACATTGGGCTCGTTGCTCGGGTCGAGCACCCGAGTATCATGGCGAGCTCGGCCCGAGCTTCGAGCACCCGAGCATTTTAGTGCTCGCTCAACACTACTTCTAACTAGTTTCTTTAGCTGAAATTAAAGAAGCTCTTCCATCAAAGTTTTTATCCTTTTAATATATTAGTCATCATATTATATAGCTCTCTGTACTTACAATTGCTCATGTTACCTTTCTATCCAATACATTTCTTCTTTTCTTGTAGAAACAGGAAGTACCTCGTCCCTGCATAAATCATTCCTTTCTTCGACTCCTTACCTAGCTGCTCTGTCCCTCTCCCTGCCATTGACTTTTACTGTGACTGATGAGTCATGCAGGCAAAATTGACTTCCTGTTTCTACATAGAGCTTAGGATTCAGCTAGTTTTTAATCATGTGATGTCATAGACCTAACTGAGAACAAAAGAATTAACTGGGTAGAAAGGCAAGATTAGCAATTGTGAAGACAGTGCCAAATAATATGATGATTGCTAAATATATTAAGAGGATAAAAATTATAATGGTATGCTTCTTTAACAAAACATGATTTTATGAAGCTGGTATATAGCTGGCATCGAAAAAAAAATAATATAATATATTGGAAAGTTATTGATTATAATAGCCGTATTGATTAATTTCCATTTAATTATAAAAATTCAATCCTATTGGATTGTTAACAGACGGCGCAATGAAGCTTATAAGTAAAAGAACACCTTACCAATAGTTAAGCGTAGTGGAGGATCCATAATGCTGTGGGGTTGCTTTGCTTCGTCTGGTACTGGATGCCTTGAACGTATCACAGGAATCGTGAGAATTAGCAAGAGATTTTAGAGTGAAATGTCCTACCCAATGTAAGAAAACTTGGTGTGAGTTGAAGATTAGGAGTCCTCCAGCAAGACAATGACCCAAAGCAAACATCCAAAAGTACACAGGAATGGTTGAAAAATAAAAAATTGACTATTTTAAAATGGCCTGCAATGAGTCCTGACCACAATCACATTGAAAATCTTTGGGGTGAGCAGAAATCTGCTATTGAGAAAAAGAACCCTGCAAACATTCAAGAGCTTGAAGAAACTGCAAAGGAAGAGTGGGAGAAAATTTCAGGCGAGAAGTGCAAGAAGCTTATAGATGACTACAAGAAACATTTGGAGGCTGTCAGCAATGCCAAAGGGTGTGCAACAAGTATTAATTAGGGGTGCCTTTATTGCTGCTCATGCTGTTTATTCTGTTTCTTCTTTGTTTTTCAACTTCCATGTTGCAATTTCAATGTTTTATTGTTGTATTACGTTGGACCATTAATTAAAAAATCCTGAGGATATAACTTTGGTACATTTCCATTTATTTCTGAAGATATTGTAGTCTATGGAAAAAATGAAGGGGTGCCAATAATGGTGAGCAACACTGTAAAAACCCCGATATGATTACTGCCAACTCCACAATGACAAAAGGAACTACTAACTGCCACCACCAATAATTTACATAGGCAGATGGGACACCCATTACAGTTAGCATACGTTTTCAGGGGTGTGTTTTACAGAGCAAGAGGAACAAAGCCATAAATTTTATATATTTAACCCCATTACGATGAATGACGGACATAACACGTCATGAGTGGGTGTCAAATCCCGCATCATGACGTGTTATGTCCGTCATGGATTAAAACTGTCACTGTGTGTAAACACACAGTGACAGTTCCATACTGACAACTGTCACTGACAGCTGAGTTACACTGGAAAAGGTGCTGGGATCCATGTCATTAGTCCCGCGTGCAGGAGGTGCTGAAATATCAGCAACTCCAACAATATCACTGCAGGAGCTCGGCACAGCCAACAGCCAAGCTCCTGTAGTGAGAGCCAGGGATGCTACCAGCACTGGTCCTGGATGATTAAGCCACCAGATGCCGCGATTGAGAGTGATCGTGACATTTGGAAGGTTGCGGAGGGAGTGGGCTCCCTCTCTCACCCCCACCGGAACCCCCGTGGCAAAATCACGTTGAGCTGTCATGGCACCTACAGGTCAAACAATGACCTCCTGTTGTCCAGGTGCAATGGCCTGTTACACCCTGCTTATGGCTGGGTGTAACAGGTGATCTTAATAGCCAGTAAAGTCTAAGTATACAACCGGGGACTGATATTAGTAGTCTGGGAAGCTCCATGGGTATTACCCCCTTCCCAGGCTAAAAACATCAGCCCCAGCTGTCCGCTTTCCCTCTGCTGGTTAATAAAATTATGAGGGACCCCTCACCATTTTTTTTTCCAGAAATGTAATCATTTATTAATAAATGACATGAACAATAAGGTACACATGCTAAGCACAGATTATATATCTCACATATTTATATTTATCATCTATCTATCCTTCAATATTTATTTATTTTACTCACTATATAAGTGAGTAAAATAAATAAACAATTCATCAATTCCACAGCATTTTCCAGACATTATGGGCACTATCCCCATTTGGGCTCACAATCTAAATTCCCTATCAATATGTCTATAGAGTGTGGGAGGAAACCCATGCAAACATGGGGAGAACATACAAACTCCTTGCAGATGTTGTCCTTGGTGGGATTTGAACCCAGTTCCCAAGCGCTGCAAGGCTGCAGTGCTAACCACTGGGCCACCATGCTGCCCGTATCTGTCTATCTATCCATCTAAATCTCTATTCATCTATCTATCCAAATATCTATCTATCGATCTATTATCTATTTATCTATCTATGTATTATCTATCCATATATCTATTAAAAAATAATGCAGCAGAACTCCATATGGCCAAGATATGTCTTAACTAGTGTTGAGCGAGCACTAAAATGCTCAGGTGCTCGAAGCTCGCCCGAGCTCGCCGTGATACTCGGGTGCTCGACCAGAGCAACGACCCCAATGTTAGTCTATGGGAGACCCAACCATTTTTGCGGCTGCACCCCCGGCAGGCTGTAGAAAGCCTAAAAAGTGCCCAAAACGATAGTGACAGTGCTCAACTGACATGGGGACAGCATGGGGATCGCCCCAGGAAGCATTTCTGACCCCCAGGTCACTGTTGTCAACAACGTGTTCAGAGGTATTAAGCCACTTTTACAGGCTCATAATAAAACGTTCAAAAACGAAAGAGAAACTTTTTTCCTGTGAAATATGTGAAGGAATTTCTTTTCGAGGGTAAAGACTTGTGTATAAGGTAAAATAAATAACCAAAAACAAAAATCTCCTCCACACCTTGGGCTATGTTCACAAGTAGCATTTTTTATGCATTTTTGCACTTTTGTATTGCTTTCAACTGTGACAAATGCATACACCGGGAAATGTCATTTTAACATTTTACAACCTTATCTGGCCATGTGTGACACATGTATACAGTGCTGAAAAGACATGGGGACAGCATGGGAAAGACCCCTGGAAGCATCTCTGACTCCCAGGTCACTGCCTAAAAGTATGCCCATCAGAAGTGATCCTTGCCGCATCAGAAGATGCAGACTTGCAACAATCCCCGTGCAAGTCCTTGTCCCAGAGCAGTGTTCAATTGTACCTCCCCCATTCCTTGCAATGCAAGCACAAATATGCAGCCAACCCCCCACCCATCCCCAGGCTGCAATACCATACTGCTAGCTTGCACTTGAAATGGGGCCTTTTACTTTTGAGGAGGCCGAAGCAGGCAACTACCTCATGGCTGCTTCGGCAGCGAGGTATCCATATTCAGTCCCCAGCCACCCGGCGGCCGGGTGTCCACGCTTGGTGCCCAGTCGCCAGGGGGCGGCCGGGTGTCCGTACTCGGTCCCCAGCCGCCCCGCGGCCGGGTGTCCACACACGGTCCCCAGCCGACTGGGGGCGGCCGGGTGTCCTTAAACGGTCCACAGCCGCCCCGAATTCTCCGTGGAACAGCATTGGACGAGCCCACCAGAGAACCCAACTCCTCCGGTGGTCCCTGGCTTCTCCATCAGGGGAGTTGTTTGTGCCAAGGTGAGGAGCATGATGATGATAGAAGTTATCATCTGCTTTGTTTTCTTCGAATGCAAGCGTAAGTGTGTAACCTGTCACCCACCCACCCCCAGGCTGCAATACCATACTGCTAGCTTGCTTGCACTTGAAATTGGGCCTTTTAGGCATGTGATGGCAGACGCCGGCCACCATGTCACGACTGCGTCGGCGGCCCTTTTATCCATACTCAGTCCCCAGCCGCCCGGCGGCCGGGTGTCCACGCTCGGTCCCCAGCCGCCCCGCGGCCGGGTGTCCACACTCGGTCCCCAGCCACCCCGCGGCCGGGTGTCCACACACGGTCCCCAGCCACCTGGGGGCGGCCGGGTGTCCATAAACGGTCCCCAGCCACCTCAATTTCTCCACGGAACATCCCCACACACTTTTCTTAGACTGGCCTGCTTTTGGGCAGCATTGGACGAGCCCACCAGAGAACCAGACTCCTCCGGTGGGCCCTGGCTTCTCCATCGGTGGATTTGAGAGTGCCAAGGTGAGGAGCATGATGAGGATGATAGAAGTTAGCATCTGCTTTGTTTTCTTTTAATGCAAGAACATGTATGTAGTAGCGGCTAGGCCTGAGGTGGTCAGCATTTTGGCGCATATCCTACCTCCTCCGAGGATTGCTGGATGTTTTCCTGCTACTATCCCAGTTCTATGACTCCCATTAAAGCAAAGCTTCAGGTGGTAAATGATGGATGAGGTAGTGGTAAAGGAGAAAGAGCAGGAGGAACAGGGACCATTCACATCAATATCAGGCCAGTCAACCAGATATGTCTTGTAGGATATGTTTCTGTAACAAAAGGAGCGGTTCGGCTACACAGTTATAGGGCATACAGTGAGTGCAATGCCTACCAAAAATTTTGAGGCACTCCAATGCCCCTTGGATATGACATGGAGGTCAGAGGGCCTTAATTAAACCTTTTTTTCCATTTATAGCAACTGGGTCTCCTGTGCACTCTTGGCTTAAGCAGTGAATGGAAGGCTTTCCAAAAATTATGAGGAACTGCAATGCCCCTTGAAACAGACGTGGATTACAGCGTACTAAAAACCTTCTACCCATTATTGGGGAGTGTGTCTCCCTTAGTTTTCACCTTTGCATTGAAAAGCAAAACCTGCCTAAAATTAGGAGGAAATGCAATGCCCATTGGAAGAGTCATGGAGATTAGAGATAAGGTAATTAAAAACAACATTTCAATGCCCCGTGGAAGAGACGTGGAGGTCACAGCAGCTTAACAAGACGGTTTTAATGCCCCTTGGAAGAGTGGTGAAGGTTACAGTGGATTAAAAAGACAATATCAATGCCCCGTGGAATAGACGTTGAGGTCACAGTAGCTTAACAAGACGGTTTTAATGCCCCTTGGAAGA
The DNA here is from genome assembly GCF_046119375.1 of Phyllobates terribilis. Taxonomy (NCBI): domain Eukaryota; kingdom Metazoa; phylum Chordata; class Amphibia; order Anura; family Dendrobatidae; genus Phyllobates; species Phyllobates terribilis. The sequence continues at coordinate 302,589,338 of NW_027362771.1, forward strand.
GTGGTGGAAGTTACAATGGAATAAAAAGACAATATCAATGCCCTGTGGAATAGACGTTGAGGTCACAGTAGCTTAACAAGACGGTTTTAATGCCCCTTGGAAGAGTGGTGGAAGTTACAGTGGAATAAAAAGACAATATCAATGCCCCGTTGAATAGACGTTGAGGTCACAGTAGCTTAACATGACGGTTTTAATGCCCCTCGGAAGAGACGTGGAGGTCACAGTAGCTTAACAAGACGTTTTTAATGCATCTTACAAGAGCCATGCAGTACAGCATATTACAAACATTAGCCATTATTGGGGAGTGGGTCTCCCTTAGTATTTGCTTATGCCTTCCAAGCAAAATCTTCCAAAAATTAGGACGGAGCAACTTGCAATGCCTCTTACAAGAGCCATGCAGTAAAGCATATTACAAACATAAGTCCCATTATTGGGGAGTGGGTCTTCCATAGTATTTGCTTATGCCTTCCAAGCAAAAGCTTCCAAAAATTTCGATAGAGCAATTTGCAATGCTTCTTACAAGAGCCATGCAGTACAGCATATTACACACATTTGTCCCATTATTGGGGAGTGGGTCTCCCATAGTATTTGCTTATGCCTTCCAAGCAAAAGCTTCCAAAAATTTTGAGGAAATGCAATGCCCGTTCGAAGAGTCGTGGAGGTCCCAGTAGCTTAACAAGACGCTTTTAATGCCCCTTTCAAGAGACGTGGAGGTCAGAGTGGTATAACAAGACGCTTTTAATGCCCCTCAGAAGAGATGTGGAGGTCAGAGTGGTATACCAAGACTCTTTTAATGCCCCGTACAAGAGACGTGGAGGTCAGAGTGGTATATAACAAGACGCTTTTAATGCCCCTTACAAGAGACGTGGAGGTCAGAGTGTTATAACAAGAAGTTTTAAATGCCTCTCAAAAGAGACGTGGAGGTCAGAGTGGTATAACAAGATGCTTTTAATGCCCCTTTACAAGAGACGTGGAGGTCAGAGTGGTATAACAAGATGCTTTTAATGCCCCTCAGAAGAGACGTGGAGGTCAGAGTGGTATAACAAGATGGTTTTAATGCCCCTTACAAGAGACGTGGAGGTCAGGGTGTTATAACAAGACGCTTTTAATGCCCCCCAGAAGAGACGTGGAGGTCAGAGTGGTATAACAAGACACTTTTAATGCCCCTTACAAGAGACGTGGAGGTCAGAGTGGTATAACAAGACGCTTTTAATGCCCCTCAGAAGAGACGTGGATGTCAGAGTGGAATAACAAGACGGTTTTAATGCCCCTCTGAAGAGACGTGGAGGTCAGAGTGTTATAACAAGACGCTTTTAATACCCCTCGGAAGAGACGTGGAGGTCAGAGTGGTATAACAAGATGCTTTTAATGCCCCTAGGAAGAGCCATACAGTACAGCATCTTAAAAATATTATTCCCATTATTGGCGAGTGGGTCTCCCGCAGTCTTTGCTTATGCCTTCCAAGCAAAAGCTGACAAAAATCAGGATGGAGGAATGTTCAATAATGGCAACACGGACCACGGTCACCCTGGTGGTATAGTGGTGGTGGAGGCTGAGGATAAGGAGAAGAACATAAAAAGGCCGAAATGAGGAAGCGTATACCCATGTGTGGGTGTGAAGCGGTGCATGTGAATACGTCTCCTGAAATAACACAGTGGATTTGACTTTATGTTACTCTGCTGTCATTTGGTGGTGATGAGAAGTCTGGCCCAATCCAGCCCTTGTTCATTTTGATAAGGGTCAGCTTGTCAGCATTGTCAGTTGACAGGCGAGTGCGCTTATCAGTTATAATTCCCCCAGTGGCACTAAAAACACACTCCGATAGCACGCTAGCGGCAGGGCAGGCCAGGACCTCCAAGGCGTACAGAGCGAGTTCATTACAAGTGTCCAGCTTGGATACCCAATAATTAAAAGGCACAGAAGAATCACGGAGGATGCTGGTACGGTCGGCAAGGTACTCCTTCACCATCTTTTGAAACTTTCCACTCCGTGTGATAGTACCTCACGCCTCAGGGTCTGTCCGAAGGGAGGGTCTTAGAAAACTGTCCCAGAACGTTGACAGTGTTCCCCTGCCTCTGCTGGATTGGAGTCGCGTCATGTACGCCTTGGTTGGGAAACAACGAACTGTGATCTCTGCCGCTAGCGTGTTCAGATGGTAATTTTTTTAACAGTTCTGCAGCAAGGGCCTACTGGTGCTGCCCTATTTTTGTAGACCTCTCCACCTCAGGAATAAGAGAGTGAAAGTTCTCCTTTTAGAGGAGGTGTACAAGTGTCACCAACCAGTAATGACTGTCACCCAACATTTTGACAACACGAGGGTCACGGTTAAGGCAGCGTAACATAAAGTCAGCCATGCGTGCCAGACTGGTAACGGGCAAGATTTCCGTGTCCTCACCAAGATGACGACTGACCATGCTCTCCTCCCCCGCCTGTCCTCAGGCCACCCACGCTGAACCGAAGGTGTGACAGTTGTAGAAGTACTACTCTCTACAGCGCATGATACCAGCTCCTGTTCTTCCTCCTCCTCCTCCTACTCCTCCTCCTCTCTGTCATTGTCCCTCAATGCATGTTGGGATGAGATAAGGCTGGGCGGTGTGTAATCGCCCGCTATGGCTTCTTGATCCATCTCATCATACTCTGGCTGCAATGCCTCCTCTTTAATTCTCTGCAGAGAGCGTTGCAAAAGACAGACAAGTGGGATGCTGACACTAATGATGGCGTCATCGCCACTCACCATCTTGGTGGCCTCCTCAAAGTTTGTCAGGATGGTACATAAGTCAGACATCCAGGTCCACTCCTGAGGTCTTATGTGTGGAGTCTGACCTGAATATCGACGGCCTTGTTGCAGCTGGTACTCCATAACTGCTTTCTTCTGCTCACAAATCCTTAGCAACATGTGGAGGGTAGAGTTCCAACGTGTGGGGACATCACACACCAGTCAGTGTGCCGGAAGCTGCAAACGCTCCTGCAACACAGCAAGGGCGGCGGAAGCTGTAGCCAACTTGCGAAAATGAGCTGACAGGCGGCGTACTTTCACGAGCAGATCTGGCAACTCGGGGTATGATTTAAGAAACCGCTGAACCACGAGGTTAAGCACATGAGCCTGGCATGGTACGCGTGTGATCTCGCCTCGCCTCAGAGTCGCCACCAGGTTACGGCCATTGTCACACACGACCATGCCTGAATGGAGGTTCAGCGGTCTCAGCCACAGATCTGCCTGCTCTTTCACAGCTGTCCACAACTCACAAGCAGTGTGAGGTTTATCACCTAAGCTTATGAGTTTCAGCACAGCCTGTTGCCGCTTGGCGGAGGCAGTACTGCAGTGCTTCCAGCTTGTAACTGATGTGGTGATATCTGAGATGGAGGCTGAGCATGAGGAGGAGGAGGAGGATGATGCGCAGGAGCTGTTCACTGTGGGGGCAATTCTGACTGACATAGGGCCCGCAATCCTCGGTGTGGGGAGTATGTGTTCCGTCCCAAGGTCCGACTGGGTCCCGGCTTCCACTATGTTTACCCAGTGTGCCATCAGGGAGATGTACCGTCCCTGGCCACAAGCACTTGTCCACGTGTCCGTTGTCAGGTGGACTCTCCCAGTAACTGCGTTGTTGAGGGCACAGCAGATGTTTTGGGACACGTGCTTGTGTAGTGCGGGGATGGCACACCGGGCAAAATAGTGTCGGCTGGGGACCGAGTACCGAGGGACTGCCACCACCATAAGGTTGCGGAAGGATTCCGTCTCCACCAGCCTAAAAGGCAGCATTTCCAATGCAAGCAGTCGTGAAATGTGCGAATTTAGGACTGTGGCCTGTGGGGCGTTAGCTGCAAATTTCCGCTTTCGTTCAAAGGTCTGGGATATGAACAATTGAACGCTGCGGTGGGACGTGGACGTGGACGTTGATGCTGTTTCTTGAGAATCTGCCATAACAAGTGAAGACTGATAGGAGGGGGCATCTTTACATGCAGTATGGACAGGGGATTGCCTTGCACACACAACAGGGGGTTCTATTGCACGCACAACAGCGGAATAAGCAGTGGTGACACCCGCTGACACTGGTCGTGGACCCTGGGGTTCGCCCCACAAAGTCGTGTGCTTTGCTGCCATGTGCCTGATCATGCTGGTGGTGGTCAGGCTGGTAGTTTTGTCACCCCTGCTGATGCTGGCATGGCAGGTGGTACAAATGGCCTTTTTGGGGTTATCAGCAGAGTCTTTAAAAAAATTCCAGACTCTGGAAGACCTACCGCTTGTACTGGCAACGTCCCTCATGCTGGTGTTACGGTGAACGGTTGCCTGCCTTCTGTCTGCGGCACCCACACTGCTTCTTCCTGCCTGTTGGGGTACTCTGCCTCCCTCCCCCTGTGTGCTGCTGGCCTCACTCTGCATGTCCTCCTTCCACGTTGGGTCAGTTACTAGATCATCCAGCACCTCCTCCTCTTCCACTTGCGCACCACGATCCTCCTCCTCACTTCCTGGCATTTGTGTCCCGTCATCGTCCACCTCTTGTGACAAATTGTCACTATCGACTTCCTGTGGCCGTGGCTGTTCAAATATTTGAGCATCGCTACATGGGATCTCCTCTTCCACCACTTCAAGCGGAGCAGGCGAGGGGCACAGAGATGGAAATGGACCAGTGAACAGCTCTTCAGAGTGTCCAAGTGTGGGATCAGTTGCTGTCTGACGACACTCGGCATGGTGGGAGGAAGGAGCATCAGGGTGAGGAGGAGTATGCGGTCGAGACTCACGGCTACTAACATTTGAACGTGTGGAAGACAGACCTGAGGTGGTGGTGCTCAGGCAACTGGAAGTATTATCTGCTATCCAATTAATAACCTTTTGACACTGATCAGTTTGCAATATTGGTGTTGTTATGTGCTTCCCTAGTAATCCGGTCAAGAAGTTGGAGCGAGAAGATGTGGCTGTTGGTTGTGTCACATTTTCACCTTGACCACGGCCCCGTCCTCTGCACGCACCATCCAGTTCCACGTCCCTTGCCACGCGCCTTGCCCATTGTAAATGAAGTAAAATAGCTTACACTCGCACTATCAATGGAAAAAGGGTAATAAAAAGGAGATTAGAACCGTGGAAGAGGAAAGCCACAGTTCTATTTCTCTGGCTTACACCCGACTCTTTTAAACAATCAGAACAATCAGGGATAAACTATTACTGTTTTTCTTTATGGAAAAAATACCAAAACCTGAATAATAGAGATTTTTTACCGTGGAATGGCAAAACTACAGTTATTGTTTACTGGGGTATACCATAAAATTTAAAATATATATATTTGCGGAAAAACAGTGAGCGACACACTCAAACTGTTTTTTTTTAGATACAAAATGCCCACAACTGGATACTACAGAGATTTGACCCGTGGAAATGCAAAACCACACTGGGATTTGTCGGGCCTACAACAGACTATTTTCAACAGATATATTTTTGTGTCAGAACAGTCAGGAGACACTACTGTTTTTTTTTAAGGCCAAAAGCAACGTAATAGAGATTTTTTACCATGGAACAGCAAACCCACAGTTATAATTTACTGGTGTATACCAGACTTTTTAAATATATAGATTTGCGGCTGAACAGTGAGCGACACACTCTAACTGTTTTTTTTAGATACAAAAGCCCACAACTGGATACTACAGAGATTTGACCCGTGGAAATGCAAATCCACACTGGGATTTGTCGGGCCTACAACAGACTATTTTCAACAGATATATTTTTGTGTCAGAACAGTCAGGAGACACTACTGCTTTTTTTTAAGGCCAAAAAAGCGAAAAGCAGGATAATAGAGATTTTTTCCGTGGAACAGCAAACCCACAGTTATAATTTACTGGTGTATACCAAACTTTTTTAAATATATAGATTTGCGGCTGAACAGTGAGCGACACACTCGAACTGTTTTTTTTTAGATACAAAAGGCCCACAACTGGATACTACAGAGATTTGACCCGTGGAAATGCAATACCACACTGGGATTTGTCGGGCCTACAACAGACTATTTTCAACACATATATTTTTGTGTCAGAACAGTCAGGTGACACTACTGTTTCTTCTAAAGGCCAAAAAAGCGAAAAGCAGGATAATAGAGATTTTTTTCCATGGAACAGCAAACCCACAGTTATAATTTACTGGTGTATACCAAACTTTTTTAAACATATAGATTTGCGGCTGAACAGTGAGCGACACACTCAAACTGTTTTTTTTTAGATACAAAATTCCCACAACTGGATACTACAGAGATTTGACCCATGGAAATGCAAAACCACACTTCTGTTTCTGTGGCCTATACCAGACTCTTTTCAACAGATATATTTGTGTCTGAAAAATCAGAGACACACTTTTTTTTTTGGGGGGGGGACAGCAATAGGTTAATAAGATGGGTATTCGTACAGTGTGAAGGAGGAAAAAAAAAAAGAGGATTTAGATGAAAAAAAAAAGGATTTTTACTGGCCCCCGAGACCTGGAGCTAAGTCCAGCAATTTCAGAAACAAGAGCACACAGGACTGTAATGCAGCATTTGCTGGTATAACCACTGCATCTCCTATACAGCCTGCCTGCCTGCTTGATATCTGGGATGGATATTAGTCCTGAGAAGGACTGTTTGTTTGTTCTGGCAGCCTTTACAGACCCTACATTAACTATTTTGCAGGAAAAATCTCTCCCTAGCTCAGCAGCGCTGTCCCTACACTGTCTAATCCGGAGCGACTGTGTCCAAGATGGTGGCGCCCGGTTTTAAATACTCGAGGTGACGCTGTGCGGCCAGCCAATCACTGTAATGCCCACAAACAACATGGCTGCGGCATTATATTGACTGGCTGGCAATCCCTACATGCTCATTGGCTCTGTAAAGAGCACCAAATATGCAGGGCGGAGACCCGAGCTCCCGCCCGAGTAACCCGGAAATGCTCGGTGCTCACCGAACATCCCGAGTAGCGTGATGCTCGGGCAAGTACAGAGCAGTGTCGAGCATGCTCGCTCAACACTAGTCTTAACAATGAAAATATTAGATCTAGACTGTTTTTTTGCTCAGCAACAAGTACTAACAAAAAACGAAGGTTTTTAGCACATAAATTGGCCAATTCATGTGTGCCCATCAACCACAGCAAGGTAACCTCCCCCTGATGGGTAACTACTCTGCCTTACATGCCACTTTTGGGCTACAAGCCTACAACTAAACGGACAAACATGTCTTCTTCTGGGCTAAGAACACCTACATTTAAAGGGCAAATAGAACTGTTTATACATCACCTCCCATTAAAAAACAGTCTAGATCTAATATTTTCATTATTAAGACGTATCTTGGCCATATGGAGTGCTGCTGTAATAGGCGAAACGGCGTCGTCGGGATGCACGTGTGGGCAGATCTATCAGCTGCAGCAGTAAGTGTGACATTATTGACCCTTAGTTTACTTTGCTATATGTTTTCATATATTCCTGTATCTGATTCTTATGTGAGATACTTTTTTGACTTCTTGAGACAGTCCTTATATACATATTTGTTGCTATGAGTCTCCTATGCTTTGGATTGAAGTTTTATATAATATTAAAAAAATAAAGAAAAAAGAAACCTCTCTTAAAGAGATATACGCCAGCATTGAATTGGAGACATATGGCAGCAATTGATATTCCCTATTAAGGATGACCTTGTTCTAGTCTCTATTTTTAGTTCTTTCATGATTGGGACATATGGAGATATTATGGAGATATTTATATATACGGAGTTAATTTTCTAATAAACATTTTTCTGTATCAGGTTTCAACACTTTGCTTAAATGGTAATCTTTTTATAGACTAGTCCCATAGAGGATGAAAGCACAATTTTTGTAGCTTCGGACTAGAAAAATATTTTCTTGGGCAAAGGAGTTATAAACCTCCTGTACATTATCAAACATTACTATGTGCTGCTATAAATAAAACCTTATTTTCTTTGTAGATGGATCTGCCGCTTTGACGGCTTTTAGATTCCCTGTCTGTTTATTATGTGTATATTTTAAATAATTTTTTCTCAACAAAGTTATATTTTTATAGCATTAGAGTCTCTTCATGTTTGTTGGGTCGATGTTCCTGGACTCAACAGAGTGTTGTTGTATTAATTGCTTTTTGAAGAGTATAGATTAATTTGGGTATTGATGATTATGCTTATGATTACTGTCTCCGTACAGATTATCCAGCTGAATTGATAAAAATGGATTTAAAAGCCAGGGAACTAGCCGGGGGCACAAAAGCATCTGACCTTTTCAAACAGGGAATTACTGGTACCTCATCTGAGTCTAATGTGGTGGTTCGCGATCTGATACATGATTATAAGATTATATTACAGAAAAAGGTTCGTTGTTGGTGGAATCGCACATCCCTGGAGAATTATTTGGAACATCAAATTATACCACGAGGTCTTCGGGTACAGGTATACCCATCATTTGACCTGGATGACCCAGGCTTGTTGCAGAGATGGAAGATAGCAGCTACTAACTGCTCTTTAGAATTTGTTAAAATTATAGTGAAAAAAAACACAAATACTTTGCTGGCTATGGATAAAGAGATCGAAGAATTACACAAAACTATCAAAAAGGAGATTAAGGGGGAGGTCTTGGACACTTACCTTCAAGTGATTGAGAAGGATGTAGATAAATGGGAGAATGAGATTTGCCAATTGAAATACAAAAAATTTCAGCGCGATCAAAATGATTACGAAAGTGATCACATTTTCAAGTGGCAAAATCCTAGAAGAAGACTGCCTCTGAAAAATGCAAGAAATCGGGACACCTCTAGTAGGACTATATCCACTTCTGACAGCAACAGCTCTTGTAATGAATCAGAAAATGCATCCACATCATATCCTTATACGAGAGCTGGTGCCAAAGGAACCAAAAAATTTCCTGAAATATTTAATAAGAGAGAAAATGTCGCAAATAAAGATAGGATGAAGGTAGTTAATCTTTCGGATCATGTATTGACTGAGTGGCAAACTAGAGTGTTGGAAAAGGGATTAACGTTCTCTCCTTCACATTATCTAGATAAATTCACGGTGGTGAAAGATCTACACCTATTCGCAAGAAAAATTATTTATAAAAAATTACATTATAAAAATGAGATTGATACCCTTTTCCCAACCGAAAGAGAAAAAACAGCTCTCCGAGATTTGGAAGAACTCTCGGAAGAGAACTCTATACAAATAACAGGTAAGTTCCCTATACATCTTATGCATAAAATCAAGACTTTTCCAGCATTGAGCACTTGCTCTGCTGTTGAGGTATTTGTAAAGATGGTGAGTTCTGATATTGAATCTCTTCCTAACAGCCCCAAGTGGATATCCAACTTATCCACTCAGGAGAGAAGTGCACTGCAAGAACTACAATCATTACCCAATGTCTGCATTAAACAAAGGGGGCAATGTGGTCCTGTGGCCTAACAATCTTTATGAAAAACAAGTGTATAAAATCCTAAACAATTCAGAATGCTATAAAAAACTTAGTCAAGTTCCCACTCCGCGTTTCCATGACCAATTAATTACAATCTTAGAAATGGCTTATGAATCGGAGATTGTCCCCAAAAGAATGGTGGAAACGGTTAGAAAAATACATCCCAGAATGCCGACCTTCTATCTCCTACCTAAATTACATAAACACCCAATAGACCCTCCCGGGAGACGCATAGTCTCCGGGAATGGAGGATTATGTGAAACTGTCTGTCTGGTACTTGATTATTTTCTCAAACCTTTGGTGCAAACGTTACCATCATATATTCAAGATACCACGGCAGCTCTTCAAAGAATCAATAATTTACAATTGGATGAAGGGATGATCATGGTTACAGCGGATGTGGAGGCCCTGTACTCTTCCATTAGACACAGAGATGGTCTGCGAGCAGTTGCACTTTTCTTGGAATTTAGCAATTTAGAACAATCTTTGAGGCTCTTGATTCTTGAATTACTACAGTTTGTACTCGAACATAATTTTTTCATTTTCAAAAATGAAATATTCTTACAATTGCAGGGTACAGCGATGGGGGCGGCTTGTGCCCCCTCGTATGCAAATTTATTTATGGGTGCATGGGAACGCGATATTTTTCAAAATAGCCAGATTCCTGGAGTTGATAGGATTCTGACTTGGATGAGGTTTATTGATGATGTATGGTTCATCTGGGATGGTCCTATTGATCAATTACATGATCTTATGAGACAACTTAATAACAATGATGTCAATATCAAATTAACTTACAAATATGGACGCAAACTTGAATTTCTCGATCTATCGATTTCAACCCTCCCAGATGGCCACATCATCACTGACGTTTTTGGAAACCAAAGTCCACGAATTCTTTTTTACATGTGACCTCGTCCCATGCACCCAGTACTATCAATGGAATTCCCATTGGTCAATTCTTGAGAATTAAAAGGATTTGTACCAACGATGATACCTTTTTCCAACAATCTGGGGAGCTTACACGTAGATTCAAGGATAGAGGGTATAGCTCAAGATGTATAAAAAGGGGCTTTAACAGGGCAAATAAAATCTCAAGGGATGAATTATTGTATAGTGGTAGGGAGGAAACTGAATCCAATATGCCCAAAGAGCAAAAGATTTGTATGGTCACCACTTATAATAAACAATGGAGTGAATTGACCCAAATTTTCCGTAAACATTGGGGCATTTTGCTGACAGATCCGGCATTAAGCAAAATCTTACCCTCAGAACCATCAATTGTTGCTTGGAGATCTAAGAATCTCAGAGACACTTTAGTGCAAAGTCACTACTCCCCCTAGTTTAATTCAATGAATAAGACCAATTCTGTAACAGGTTTTTATCCGTGTGGCTGCTGTAAAGGGTGCAAAAACTTGATCAAGGACAAACATTTCTCTAATCATAACGGTTCTCGCCAATTTTGCATTAGAAAATATCTTAACTGCACTTCTAAGGGCGTAATCTATCACGCCACATGCCCTTGCGGTAAAATTTATATTGGTTTAACCACAAGAGAAATTCGCATCAGAACCAGAGAACATGTTCGTGATATAGAAAAGGCAGCTGTTATTGATGATCTGAGCTTGTTGAAAACCCTTTCAAGGCATTTCAAAATGCGGCATAATTGCAAATCTGACGGTCTAAAAATTAAAGCTATTGACCAAGCAACCTTGGATCCCCGGGGGGGGGGATTTGGGTAAGATTTTGGCGCAGATGGAAAGGCGATGGATTTTTAGGTTGGGCACTTTGTCACCACAGGGTCTGAATGAGACATTAGGCTTCAGTTCCTTCCTATGATGAATCTTTTCATGTTCGGTCTTTCCTCTCTTAACGATTTTTTTGCAGTGGTGACCTATTATCCCAAATTTACAGCATTACACTTCTCATGACACTTTTTTATGCTTAATGAGGGCTTGTCTGTCTATCTCGAGTACATCTCTAATTCTTGTCCCCCTCTTCCTGTTAAGCATTGGACTCAGAAATTATGTGGGTACCCTTTTTTAATCCGTTTTTATTATGTGCATATTTTTATATGTTTTTTATTGTGTGTTCATTATAGTTGACCCGTGGTATCTGAAGTCGACAATAGAGATGAGTGGTGTTCGACAAGAACTGTTCGCCAATCTCAAATTCGAGCTGTTTTGGGCGGTGTTCGAGTTGTTCGACGAACCCGAACGATTTGCAAAAAATTCGGCTGTTCGAGGTTATGTTCGATAACTGTTCGTGCACCAAAAGCGTGTCCTGCATGTCTGGCGCTATTTAGAGCACCAATCATGCAGGGATTGTCTGCCACTCACTGTAATGCCACAGCCATGGTGGTTGTGGCATTACAGTGATTGCCCAAATCGATGGAAACAGTGCTCACAGTGAAACATGAAAAGCCGGCAATTCAGCAGCGGCATACACCGGTACCCGACAATTTAGAACAGAAAGAATAGAGCTTCACACATAGATTAGGTAGATAGAAACATGTCAGTCACATATATATGAAGTACAGTGACAGTGTTGCTTACTGTACTTGTCATTTAGTGTAAAGGATTTATTAAAAAAAATAATTGTGTTTTCATGCACCGTCTCTTTAAAAAACCCGGCCGGCATTTCAGCAGCGGTACCCGACAATTTAGAATAGAAGGAATAGAGAATCACACATAGATTAGATAGATAGAAACATGTCAGTCACATGTATATGACGTACAGTGACAGTGCTGAATACTGTACTTGTCATTTAGTGTTAAAATAAAGGATTTATTTAAAAAAAAAATTGGCGTGGGGTTCCCCATAATTTTAGGCTCTAGCGGAGGTTAATCAGACGGCTGGGGCAGATGTTTGAAGCCTGGGAAGGGGGTAATACGGTAATAATTATAAAAAAATTGAAGTGGGGCTTCGCACTATATTTGTGCCCAGCCAGGTACAGCAGGCAGGAACGGGCTGCCCCCATCCACCAGCTGCCTATTTGTACCTGGCCGGACGCAACAATATAGGGAAATCCTTTTTTTCTTAATTATTTCATGAATTTCATGAAATAATTAAAAAAAAAATACGTGGGAATTCGCCCTATTTTTGTGTTCAGCCAGGTACAACTAAGCAGCTGGGGGCTGGAATCTGCAGCGCAGGGAGGCGCAAGCTTTCTGGGCCCCACTCGCTGCAAATTGCAGTCCGCAGCCACCCCGGAGAATGGCGCGTTCATAGAAGCGCCATCTTCTGGCGCTGTACCCAACTCATCCAGGGCCCTGGTGCGGTGGCTCACTGGGTAATAAAGGGGTTAGGGCCAGCTTGGCATTATCAGCTGGCCCTAAGCCCGAAATTCATGGGGTCACGCCAATATTAGACATGACCGCCATGAATTTCTAGTAAAGTATTTAAAACAGAACACAACACCCAGAAAAAAGTCCTTTAATTGAAATAAACACACAATTCTTTATTGTTCTAAATTAAACCATACTTACCATCACGCCCATTCCAGCTTAAGCCAATGATCTCCTGCAATAAAAGAAAAATAATAAAGCAACATCATCCTTACCTTTCGATGGTTCCCACGACAACTTCAGCTCTGCTACATCGAGATGACAGGCTGGACCGCAGCAGAAAGCTGCCATCCAGCCTGTCATCCCGCAGACACTGAGAAGCGCAGGCATGCTTGCGCTCCTCAGTGTCAGGCTGTGACGGCATCCAGATGAGCCGAGGTCATGTCCAATGAACTCAGCTCACCTCATGCACGTCACTGACAGCGTGGGAAAATTCTCCTGCGCTCAGCGCTTCAGCAGGAGAATTCTCTCACGCTCACCGCATGCGCAGGAGAATTCTCCCACGCTGTCAGTGATGTGCATGAGGTGAGCTGAGTTCATTGTCGGCTCATCTGGATGCCGTCACAGCCAGACACTGAGGAGCACAAGCATGCCTGCGCTTCTCAGTGTCTGCGGGATGACAGGCTGGATGGCAGCTTTCTGCTGCGGTTCAGCCTGTCATCTCGATGTAGCAGAGCTGGAGCTGTCCTGGGAACCATCGAAAGGTAAGGATGATGTTGCTTTATTATTTTTCTTTTATTGCAGGAGATCATTGGCTTCAGCTGGAATGGGCGTGATGGTAAGTATGGTTTAATTTAGAACAATAAAGAATTGTGTGTTTATTTCAATTAAAGGACTTTATTCTGGGTGTTTGTGCTTTTTTTTAACTTTGACTATGGGGTTAGTAATGGGGTGTCTTATAGACGCCTCTCCATTACCAACCTGGGCTTGATGTCAGCTGGCATAATAAGCTGACATCAACCCCAACCCTATTACCCCACTGCCACCGCTACAGGGCAGTGGGAAGAGCGAGTCTAAGTGCCAGAATTGGCGCATCCTATGGATGCGCCATTTCTGGGACAGCTGACGGCAGGTGTTTCTAGACTGGGAGGGGGCCAATATTCATGGCACCTTTCCTGGGCTATTAATATCAGCCCCCAGCTGTCTGCCTAGCCTTTGCTAGCTATTAAAATAGGGGGGACCCCACATCATTTTTTGGCGGGGGGTCCCCCATTTTAATAGCTAGTAAAGGCTAGGTATTCAGCTGGGGGCTGATATTAGTAGCCTGGGAAGCTCCATGGGTTTTACCCCCTTCCCAGGCTTCAAACATCTGCCCCAGCCGTCTGCTTAACCTCCGCTAGAGACTAAAATTATGGGGAACCCCACGCCAATTTTTTTTTTAATAAATCCTTTATTTTAACACTAAATGACAAGTACAGTAACCAACACTGTCACTGTACTTCTTATATATGTGACTGACATGTTTCTATCTATCTAATCTATGTGTGATGCTCTATCTTTCTGTTCTAAATTGTCGGGTACCGCTGCTGAATTGCCGGCCGGCTTCTTTAAAGAGACGGTGCATGAAAACACTATTATTTTTTTAAATAAATCCTTTACACTAAATGACAAGTACAGTAAGCAACACTGTCACTGTACTTATTATATATGTGACTGACATGTTTCTATCTGTCTAATCTATATGTGATGCTCTATTCCTTCTTGTCTAAATTGTCGGGTACCGGTGTATGCCGCTGCTGAATTTCCGGCCGGCTTTTTTAAAGAGAGCGTCTTCTGAGCAGTTTGTCAGCTTTTGGACACCTTTGAAGGTTTTTTCTATGTGTTTCTATGTGTTTTTGTTTGCCTGCCATTGGTTTTAACGGTGTTCGACGGTGTTCTAAGGTGTTCGATGAACAGTTCGACGAACAGTTCCTCGAACATCCCGGTGTTCGACGAACCGAACCGAACCCGAACACTACGGGGGTGGCTCAACACTAGTCGACAATTTCGTTTCCTGTATGTGGTTGTAACCAATATCATCAATCGTGTATCGCGTCCATCCTTACAACGATCGATGCATGTATGAACAATATTCGCTAGTGACAAAGAATTCTTCGAACTTCTGATGATACCTGAACAGTTTGCCAGCCACACATATGCTGAATATATACATATATGTTGAATGTACAGTTTATTTGAATGGTTATGAAACTGTAACTTGGAGGAAGCCCAGTTGGGGTACCTTATTTATTGACAATGTTGCATTATGTGTAATATATACCTGTCATGTATTGTCTTAAGGTTAGCATGAAGCCCCTTATCTCTGAACTCTCTATTTATAACACTATATAACCATTTCTACTTCCGATATGTGATTGTAGGCTAATACTAATATTTAGTCTTTTATTTAATTAACCTGCAGTTGATTATATAATAGAATGCGGGATGGTAACATTCATTATGGGGGAAACAATGGGGATGGTTTTTGTCCTTTTTTGTATCACACTCAGGAGGTTCCTTTCTGTATTGGTCTTCACTTTTGAATAACCCCTCCCCTTTTGTACCTCCTGCGGTATACTACAGCCACATCTGAGCGTGCTCTCCTTTTGTCCCAGCCAGTGCGCATGCGCTCCCTCGGCGCTCACAGACTTCCAGTTCATCGCTACAGGAATGGCATGCGGTCCACCATGTGTTCCACAGCGCTGCAGACGGAAGTCACTTTTGAGGTGGGCGGCCGTTCGGCGCTTCATGCACCAATGTGTGGCTGGGACAACACCCCCTTTTTTTGATTTGTCGGCTCCAAACCACTGGGTATATAATGAGCATCATCCTTATGATTGTCAACGCCCCTTGGAAAAAGCAATAGGCGAAACGGCGGCGTCGGGGTGCACGTGTGGGCAGATCTATCAGCTGCAGCAGTAAGTGTGACTTTATTGACCCTTAGTTTACTTTGCTATATGTTTCCATATATTCCTGTATCTGATTCTTATGTGAGATACTTTTTTGACTTCTTGAGACAGTCTTTATATACATATTTGTTGCTATGAGTCTCCTATGCTTTGGATTAAAGTTTTATATAATATTAAAAAAATAAAGAAAATATAAACCTCTCTTAAAGAGATATACGCCAGCATTGAATTGGAGACATATGGCAGCAATTGATATTCCCTATTAAGGATTACCTTGTTCTAGTCTCTATTTTTAGTTCTTTCATGATTGGGACATATGGAGATATTATGGAGATATTTATATATACGGAGTTAATTTTCTAATAAACCTTTTTCTGTATCAGGTTTCAACACTTTGCTTAAATGGTAATCTTTTTATAGACTAGTCCCATAGAGGATGAAAGCACAATTTTTGTGGCTTCGGACTAGAAAAATATTTTCTTGGGCAAAGGAGTTATAAACCTCCTGTACATTATCAAACATTATTATGTGCTGCTATAAATAAAACCTTATTTTCTTTGTAGATGGATCTGCCGCTTTGACGGCTTTTAGATTCCCTGTCTGTTTATTATGTGTATATTTTAAATAAATTTTTCTCAATAAAGTTATATTTTTATAGCATTAGAGTCTCTTCATGTTTGTTGGGTCGATGTTCCTGGACTCAACAGAGTGTTGTTGTATTAATTGCTTTTTGAAGAGTATAGATTAATTTGGATATTGGTGATTATGATTATTTTTTAATATTTTACAGTTAGAGCAGCTGGCACCCCTTCACACTAGGAGGTAATGGTTAGGTTTATCTGGTTTATATCCATATATCTATCTATCATCTATTTATCTATCCTTACATATATATTTATTTATGTATTATCTACCTATCTAATTATTTATCTATCTATTTATATATCTATCTATCTATCTATCTATCCATATATCTGTCGATCTATTATGTATCTATACTGTCTATCCATATATATACAGTACAGACCAAAAGTTTGGACACACCTTCTCATTTAAAGATTTTTCTGTATTTTCATGACTATGAGAATTGTACATTCACACTGAAGGCATCAAAACTATGAATTAACACATGTGGAATTATATACTTAACAAAAAAGTGTGAAACAACTGAAAATATGTCTTATATTCTAGGTTCTTCAAAGTAGCCAGCTTTTGCTTTAATGACTGCTTTGCACACTCTTGGCATTCTCTTGATGAGCTTCAAGAGGTAGTCACTAGAAATGGTCTTCCAACAATCTTGAAGGAGTTCCCAGAGATGCTTAGCACTTGTTGGCCCTTTTGTCTTCACCCTGCGGTCCAGCTCACCCCAAACCATCTCGATTGGGTTCAGGTCTGGTGACTGTAGAGGCCAGGTCATCTGGCGTAGCACCCCATCACTCTCCTTCTTGGTCAAATAGCCCTTACACAGCCTGGAGGTGTGTTTGAGGTCATTGTCCTGTTGAAAAATAAATGATGGTTCAACTAAACGCAAAGCGGATGGAATAGCATGCCGCTGCAAGATGCTGTGGTAGCCATGCTGGTTCAGTATGCCTTCAATTTTGAATAAATCCCCAATAGTGTCACCAGCAAAGCACCCCCACACCATCACACCTCCTCCTCCATGCTTCACGGTGGGAACCAGGCTTGTAGAATCCATCCGTTCACCTTTTCTGAGTCGCACAAAGACACGGTGGTTGGAACCAAAGATCTCAAATTTGGACTCATCAGACCAAAGCACAGATTTCCACTGGTCTAATGTTCATTCCTTGTGTTCTTTAGCCCAAACAAGTCTCTTCTGCTTGTTGCCTGTCCTTAGCAGTGGTTTCCTAGCAGCTATTTTACCATTAAGGCCTGCTGCACAAAGTCTCCTCTTAACAGTTGTTGTAGAGATGTGTCTGCTGCTAGAACTCTGTGTGGCATTGACCTGGTCACTAATTTGAGCTGCTGTTAACCTGCGATTTTTGAGGCTGGTGACTCGGATAAACTTATCCTCAGAAGCAGAGGTGACTCTTGGTCTTCCTTTCCTGGGGCGGTCCTCATGCGAGCCAGTTTCTTTGTAGCGCTTGATGGTTTTTGCAACTGCACTTGGGGACACTTTCAAAGTTCTCCCAATTTTTCGCACTGACTGACCTTCATTTCTTAAAGTAATGATGTCCTCTCGTTTTTCTTTACTTAGCTGCTCTTTTCTTGCCATAATACAAATTCTAACAGTCTATTCAGTAGGACAATCAGCTGTGTATCCACCTGACTTTAGTACAACACAACTGATGGTCCCAACCCCATTTATAAGGCGAGAAATCCCACTTATTAAACCTGACAGGGCACACCTGTGAAGTGAAAACCATTTCCGGTGACTACCTCTTGAAGCTCATCAAGAGAATGCCAAGAGTGTGCAAAGCAGTCATCCAATCAAAAGGTGGCTACTTTGAAGAACCTAGAATATAAGACATATTTTTAGTTGTTTCACACTTTTTTGTTAAGTAAATAATTCCACATGTGTTAATTCATAGTTTTGATGCCTTCAGTGTGAATGTACAATTTTCATAGTCATGAAAATACAGAAAAATCGTTAAATGTGAAGGTGTGTCCAAACTTTTGGTCTGTACTGTATATATATATATTACTAGCTATTGAACCCGTTCTACGCCCAAGTGGCGAGCATTTTTCATTTTCATTGGTATATGGTCTCCCATGCTGGTATGTGCTGCCCCTCCTGGTATTTGTGCTGCCCTCATCCTGTCCCCACCATCCTATCCTGGTATGCATGGCACCCCTCATCCCTATCCTGTAATGTATGGCACCCCTTATCCCTATCCTAATATGCATGGCACCCCTCATCCCTATCTTGGTATGCATGGCACCCCTCATCCCTATCCTGCAATGTATGGCACCTCTCATCCCTATCCTGGTATGCATGGCCCCTTCACCCCCAATCCTGGTATGCATGGCACCCCTCACCCCCAATTCTGGTATGCATGGCACCCCTCATCCCCAATCCTGGTAAGCGTGGCACCCCTCACCCCCAATCCTGGTATGCGTGGCACCCCTCACCCCCCATCCTGGTATGCATGGCACCCCTCATCCCCAATCCTGGTATGCATGGTATCCCTCATCCCCAATCCTGGTATGTATGGCACCCCTCATTCCCCAATCCTGGTATGTATGGTACCCAATCCTTCATCATGGTATGCATGGCACCACTCATCCCCCAATCCTGTTATGCATGGCACCACTCATCCTGGTATGCATGGCACCCCATCTCTCATCCTGATATGCATGGTACCCCTCATCCCTATCTTGTTATGTATGGTACCCCTCACTCTGGTATGCATGGCACCCCATTCCTCATACTGGTATGCATGGTACCTCTTATCCCTATTCTGGTATGTATGGCACCCCTCATCCCCCCAATCCTGGTATGTATGGCCTCCTCATCCCCCAATTCCGGTATGCATGGCATCCCTCATCCCCCAATCCTGGTATGTATGGCGCCCCTCATCCCCCAATCCTGGTATGTACGGCACCCCTCATCCCCCAATCCTGGTATGCATGGCATCCCTCATCCTCCAATCCTGGTATGCATGGCACCACTAATCCCCCAATCCTGGTATGCATGGCACCCCATCCCTCATCCTGGTATTCATGGTACCCCTCATCCTTATTCTGGTATATATGGTACCCCTCATCCTGGTATGCATGGCACCCCTCATCCCAATTCTGGTATATATGGCCTCCTCATCCCAGAAACCTGGTATGCATGGCACCCAATCCATCATCCTAGTATGCATGGCACCCTTCATCTCTTATCCTGGTATGCATGGCACCCCATCCCTTATCCTGGTATGCATGGTACCCCCATCCCTATTCTGGTATGCATTTTACCCCTCATCCCTATTCTGGTATACATGGTACCCCTCATCCTGGTATGCATGGCACCCCGCATTCCTATTCTGGTATGTATGGTCCCCTCACCCCCAATCCTGGTATGCATGGTCCCCTCACCCCCAATCCTGGTATGCATGGTCCACTCACCCCCCAATCCTGGTATGTGTGGTTCTCCTCATCCCAGTATGCATGGTCCCCTTTACCCCCCAATCCTGGTATGCATTGTCCCCTCACCCCCCCAATCCTGGTATGCATGGGTCCCCTCACTTCCCCAATCTTGGTATCCTGGTATGCGTGGTACCCCTCACCCCCCCAATCCTGGTATGTGTGGTGCCCCTCACTCCAAAATCCTGGTATGCGTGGTCCCCTCACACCACAATCCTGGTATGTGTTACGCACACGCCCGGACTGACTGGCGTGAGCATGATTAGTGATCCCACTGGACCATGTAACGAGCAGAGGGACCAGGTGCTTCTCCAGGTAAGACCCCGGTAACAGCTGTTGACCCACACCGGGGAATGCAGGAACAGACAAGTTAGGCTGGCATACTGACAGGTGGGTACTGGCAGGCACGGCTGGTATGCAGACAGGTGGGTACTGGCAGGCACGGCTGGTATGCAGACAGGTGGGTACTGGCAGGCATGGCTGGTATGCAGACATGTGGGTACTGGCAGGCACGGCTAGTATGCAGACAGGTGGGTACTGGCAGGCGTGGTTGGTATGCAGACAGGTGGGTACTGTCAGGCACGGCTGGTAAGCAGACAGATGGGTACTGGCAGGTAGGAACGCAGGCAAGATAGGGACCAGTACAGACTGGGATACAGGAACAGAGCCACAAGTGCAGCAGACAAGCAGAGCAGAGAAAAACCCGCAGGCGCGACAGACAAGCAAAGCAGAGCAAAACCCGCAAGTGCAGTAGACAAGCAAAGCAGAGAAAAACCCGCAAGTGTGGTAGACAAGCAGAGCAGAGCAAAACCCGCAGGTGCGGTAGAAAAGCAGAGCAGAGCAAGACCCGCAGGTGTGGTAGACAAGCAGAGGAGAACAAAACCCGCAGGTTCAGGAGACAAGCAACGCAGAGCAAAACCTGCAGGTGTGGTAGACAAGCAGAGCAGAGCAAAACCCGCAGGTGCGGTAGACAAGCAGAGCAGAGCAAAACCGCAGGTGCGGTAGACAAGCAGAGCAGAGCAAAACCCACAAGTGCAGTAGACAAGCAGAGCAGAGCAAATCCCCCAAGTGCGGTAGACAAACAGAGCAGAGCAAAATCCGCAGGTGTGGTAGACGAGCAGAGCAAAATCCGCAGGTGCGGTAGACAAGCAGAGCAGATACACACAAGGTACTTACAATGAAGTAGCGAGTGAACACTAAACTCACAAACAGAAGTACAGAGACAATGAATTGCAGTTAGGTGCAGGTTCAGACACTGCAGAAAAAGGGAAGATACGAACATAGAGACAAACAAGTAACGGGCTAGGACACTGTTTAGACAAGAACTGAACCAGAAACAAGATACAGGAACGAGCCTGGGAACTCAGCCCCCAGGGTGGCGGAAACAGACTAAAAGTCACAGATACATACTGTACAACGGGCCTGGGTATACAGTCCCCAGGGTGGCGGATACAGGACAGGACCTGGCAACTCAGTTGCACAGAACAAACTGAAAGAAAGTGTTGCTCAGGCACCTTCTACTGGTTGGAGGGGATTTAAGTATCCAGTGACTCACAACAATAGGCTGGGGACGCATTAGGAGTGCGCACACAATAACTCCAAGAATCAGACAGTAAACGCACCACCGCCCTTAGCAATCAGACAAGAGACATGCACACAGCAGATACTGGAGCAAAGTGTGCAGCCAGGACTGATAGATAAGATGGCGGTCTTGCATGGTGGGAGGTGGTAAGCCATGCCAGCCCGCTGCCAGGGATGTTACAATACCCCCCCTTTACGCCACCTCTTCTTCAAGCCTGCAATGATTTTCTGCAGAGAATTTGGAGGCCAATCCTTCTCTTCAAGAAGATTACCTCTTCTGTCCACTAGAGGGAACGAAACTGGTCTCACCATCTTGGTGACTAGGATGCTTTCTCCCATCGAGCCATCCTCAGCAACAGATGAAGTGAATGAAGTACCAGAAACAGGACACAGGAAATTCTCTCTCCATTTGTTAATATCGGGTAGCACCCCAAAGGATTCACGGGACAACTGGAGATCCTCCACCGGGTTGGAGGGGTGCAGAGACTCAGGGGAAACAACCGCCTTGACGTACACTTTGCCAAGCTTACTGGATGAAGTGGGTGAAGTACCAGGTACAGGGAGCAGAAAAGTCTCTCTCCATTTGTTATCAGGTAGCACGCCAGAAGATTCAAGATACAACTGGAAGTCCTCCGCCTGGTTGGAGGGGTGCAGAGACTTGGAGGTAGCCACCGCCTTGATAGACTTATTGTCAGATTTATTAGAGATGGAGGATCTTTGCTTAGGGACCAACTTAAGTCTGGTTTCGGAGATGACACATCATTGGTACAATCGTCGAGAATGTGTGGGGACAATGCCTCCGCTTCCCTTCCTTCGGAGACTTAAGCACACAGAGAGTCAGCGACTAGCAGATCTGGTGAAGAAGAAGAAGACACTGCTGACTGTCCTGAAGATATGGGGACTGGACACCTCTTGTACCTCAGCAGTCCCCCAGGAAACACCATGCAGGATCTCCAGACCTGAGCGAGCACTAGATCTCTCGGCTCTGGACGACCTGTGGGTAAACCAGACAGCACCTGGAATGTGAACTTCTTCATGTGTAATGCTCCAATCTGGAGCTTAATTTGTACAGACATATTTTGAAAGTTTCTAAGTGGGGCTCATCCTTCCGCTGACAATGCCCAAACCGGATTGTGGAGTTGTCGGACGAGAATCAGACACCTACTCTTCAAGGCTATACGACAGAAACTTCTGGTTAATCCGAGGCCTTCACTTACCACGGAGACAGTCACGGTTATTTGTGGAGAGGAAACAGTAACACCAAGGGCAGCCTCTCCTACAGGCCTAAAGTCTTGGGATTCTCCAACCTTTGCTGGATAAAGACCGCCAGGGGGTCCCAAACAACCGCAGTGGGACCGCAATCTGATTTTGTGATTAAGTTCCGGCCTCTGCTTTGCCTGACGAACATGGTCATCCTTCATGGATTCTGTGTGGGTAGCTGCCTCTACAGGCGGGGAACAGGAGGTCTTTGGGAGGACAGAACCTGGCGTGACGGTTTATCTCTTTGCCTAGCACGTCTGGACTGCCTCTTGAGGTTGTAAAGAGAAGAATTCTGTGGAGCATTGTCATACTGTGTGGATTCTGTGTGGGCAGCAGTCTCTTCAGGCTGGAGAGCTGGTGGGCTACCTACACGCATCACCCATCGGGAATGCTCTAGGATATTGGGAAGGGAAGCTTTAGCAGAAGCCTCAGGGTTAGGATCATCGAAGACCATTTGAAAGGCCACCAGGAAGGCCTGCAGGTCAGAGACGATAGGATCCCATGCTTCCCATAGGGGGGTGATCCAATTCAAGGCATCACCCACTAAGTAGGACATCATAAATGCTATTTTAACCCGATCAGTGGGAAAATAATGAACATATAATTTGAAATGCAACATACATTGCTCCACAAACGCACGGCTTTGTTTTGGATCCCCGTAGTACCGTGGTGGATCCGCAGGAATGAGTACTGATAGCTCCATTTGGACTGGTGCATAAATCACCTGGACCTCAGCTTGAGAAAAAATTTTTTCTTGATGCACGTATTCGCCAGACAAAAATTCAAATGTCTCAGAGAGCGAAGGGCCATGGGGCTCAACGAGGACCATGGCCTGAGCAAACTGTTACACACACATCCGGACTGACTAGCGTGAGCATGGTAAGTGATTCCACTGGACCATGAACCGAGGAGTGCCTGGAGGGGCGTGACTACGTATCAAATCGGTCCGACCAAGGTCGCACGGTGGCTGAGTCGACTACGTGAACCAGGGAGGAACCGAGCAGAGGGGCCTGGTGCTACTCCAGGTCAGACCCCGGTCACAGCTGTTGACCCACACCAGGGAATGCAGGAACAGACAAGTTAGGCTGGCATACTGACAGGTGGGTACTGGCAGGCATAGCTGGTATGCAGACAGGTGGGTACTGGCAGGCACGGCTGGTATGCAGACAGGTGGGTACTGGCAGGCACGGTTGGTATGCAGACAGGTGGGTACTGGCAGGCATGGCTAGTATGCAGACAGGTGGGTACTGGCAGGCATGGCTGGTATGCAGACAGGTGGGTACTGGCAGGCACAGCTAGTATGCAGACAGGTGGGTACTGGCATGCACGGCTGGTATGCAGACAGGTGGGTACTGGCAGGCACGGTTGGTATGCAGACAGGTGGGTACTGGCAGGCATGGCTAGTATGCAGACAGGTGGGTACTGGCAGGCATGGCTGGTATGCAGACAGGTCGGTACTGGCAGGTAGGAACGCAGGCAGGATAGGGACCAGTACAGACTGGGATACAGGAGCAGAGCCGCAGGTGCGGCAGACAAGTAGAGCAGAGCAAAACCCGCAGGTGCAGAAAACTAGCAGAGCAAAACCCGTAGGTGCAGTAGACAAGCAGAGCAGAGCAAAACCCGCAGGTGTGGTAGACAAGCAGAGCAGAGCAAAACCCGCAGGTGCGCTAAACAAGCAGAGCAGAGCAAAACCCGCTAGTGCGGTAGACAAGCAGAGCGGAGCAAAACCCGCAAGTGCGGTAGACAAGCAGAGCAAAATACGCAGGTGCAGTAGACAAGCAGAGCAGAGCAAAATCCGCAGGTGCGGTAGACAAGCAAAGCAGAGCAAAACCCACAGGTGCGGTAGACAAGCAGAGCAGAGCAAAATCCGCAGGTGCGGTCGACAAGCAGAGCAGATACACACAAGGTACTTACAATGAAGTAGCGAGTGAACACTAAACTCACAAACAGAAGTACAGAGACAACTAATTGGAGTTAAGTGCAGGTTCAGACACTGCAGAATAAAAGGAAGATATGAACATAGAGACAAATAAGTAACAGGCTAGGAAGCTGTTCAGACAAGAACTGAAACAGAAACAAGATGCAGGAACGAACCTGAGAACTCAGCCCCCAGGGTGGCAGAAACAGACTAGGTAGGAAAGCAGGCAGGATAGGGACCTGGGATACAGGAACAGAGCCTCAGGTGCGGCAGACAAGCAGAGCAGAGCAAAACCCGCAGGTGCAGAAAACTAGCAGAGCAGAGCAAAACCCGCAGGCGTGGTAGACAAGCAGAGCATAGCAAAACAGCAGGTGCCGTAGACAAGTAAAGCAGAGCAAAACCCGAAAATGCGGTAGACAGGCAGAGCAGAGCAAAACCTGGAGGTGCGGTAGACAAGCAGAGCAGAGCAAAATCCGCAGGTGCAGTAGACAAGCAGAGCAGAGCACAATCCGCAGGTGCGGTAGACAAGCATAGCAGAGCAAAACCCGCAGGTGCGGTAAACAAGCAGAGAACAGCAAAACCCGCAGGTGCGGTAGACAAACAGAGCAGAGCAAGACCCGCAGGTGCGGTAGACAAGCAAAGCAGAGCAAAACCCACAGGTGCGGTAGACACGCAGAGCAGAGCAAAACCCGCAGGTGCGGTAGAAAAGCAGAGCAAAATCCGCAGGTGTGGTAGACAAGCAGAACAGAGCAAAATCCGCAGGTGCGGTAGACAAGCAGAGCAGATACACACAAGGTACTTACAATGAAGTAGCGAGTGAACACTAAACTCACAAACAGAAGTACAGAGACAACAAATTGGAGTTAGGTGCAGGTTCAGACACTGCAGAAAAAGGGAAGATACGAACATAGAGACAAACAAGTAACGGGCTAGGACACTGTTCAGACAAGAACTGAACCAGAAACAAGATACAGGAACGAGCCTGAGAACTCAGCCCCCAGGGTGGCGGAAACAGACTAGAAGTCACAGATACAGGTAATGGGCCTGGGTATACATCCCCCAGGGTGGCGGAACAGACTAAAAGTCACAGATACAGGAAATGGGCCTGGGTATACAGCCCCCAGGGTGGCGGATACAGGACAGGACCTGGCAACTCGGTTGCACAGAACAAACTGAAAGAAAGTGTTGCTCGGGCACCTTCTACTGGGTGGAGGAGATTTAAGTATCCAGTGACTCACAACAATAGGCTGGGGACGCATTAGGAGTGCGCACACAATAACTCCAAAAATCAGACAGTAAACGCACCACCGCCCTTAGCAATCAGACAAGAGACATGCACACTGCAGATACTGGAGCAAAGTGTGCAGCCAGGAATGATAGGTAAGTTGGCGGTCTTGCATGGTGGGAGGTGGTACGCCATGCCAGCACGCTGCCAGGGATGTTACAGTATGCATGATCCCCTCACCCCACCAATCCTGGTATGCATGGTCCCCTCACCCCCCCAATCATGGTATGCATGGTAACCTCACCCACCAATCCTGATATGCGTGGTCCCCTCACCCCCCAATAATGGTATGTGTGGTACCCCCCATTCCTAGTATGCATGGTCCCCTCACCCCCAATCCTAGTATGCATGATCCCCTCACCCTCCAATCCGGGTATGCATGATCCACTCACTCCACAATCCTGTTATGCATGGTCTCCTCACCCCCCCAATCCTGGTATGTGTGGTACCCCTCATCCTTGTATGTATGGTCCCCTCACCCCCCAATCCTGGAATGTATGGTCCCCTCACCCCCCAATCCTGGTATGTATGGTCCCCTCATCCCCCAATCCTGGTATGTATGGTCACCTCATCCCCAATCCAGGTATGCATGGTACCGTTCATTCCCCCAATCCTGTTATGTGTGGCCCCCTCACCCTCCAATCCTGATATGCATGGGACCCCTCATCCCTTTCACGCTTCACACACATACAAAAAAATAAACACTTATACTCACCTTTCTTCTCGGTGCTCCAGCGCTGCTGTGTCTTGTTCTGCCGGAGGCCGGGGGAGGAGTGTGGCGCCAGAGTATGCACGTGCCCATACCACGCTGTCCGGCGCCAATTTGCTGAAGACACACTGCAAATGTGTCTTCAGTAATGCGCTATGCGCATGTGCCGATTCTGACGCCGCATTCCTGCCCCGGTCTCCTGCGAAGAGAGGCGCCGTGGCAACACTCCTCCCAGTCAGGTAAGTAAGTAAGTATGGCGCCGGAGATCGCGGTATGCGTTTAGTGTCCACGCATACCGTGATCTCTGGCACCATACACTCCTCTTACCTGTAACGGCTGGATGCGTGCTTCTGTCTGGAGCCAGACTGCGCAGGCGTGTTGTGCTTGCACAGTCTATAAAGGCTTCAGACAGAGACACGCACCTCCCGTTATATTATAGACTTATCTATCTATCCACATACAGTACAGACCAAAAGTTTGGACACACCTTCTCATTTAAAGATTTTCTGTATTTTCATGACTATGAAAATTGTACATTCACACTGAAGACATCAAAACTATGAATTAACACATGTGGAATTATATACTTAACAAAAAAGTGTGAAGCAACTGAAAATATGTCTTATATTCTAGGTTCTTCAAAGTAGCCACCTTTTGCTTTGATGACTGCTTTGCACACTCTTGGCATTCTCTTGATGAGCTTCAAGAGGTAGTCACCGGAAATGGTTTTCACTTCACAGGTGTGCCCTGTCAGGTTTAATAAGTGGATAAATGGATAAATGGATAAATGGATATGAATAGCGGTACCAGAGCGCCAATAACAGGGCAAAAATATTAAAAGGACTGATTTATTAATATACACACAACGCGTTTCGGTGGACACAGCCACCTTCATCAGGTGTGACAAGCAGCAAACAATTGATCCTTATATACATTTGACTAGGTATACAATTACTTAAAAGGGGCGGGGCCAGATACAGAGTAATACCTCTATATTAACCCCTTGAGTTCATATATGCTCAATAGAGTAAAAAGGATTGTTATAAAATAATGCCTAATGAAGCATATAGGGTTCTTATAAAAAGGATTCGCTGTAAAAAAACAACAACTTGTGAATCCTATAATCTTAATACTTCATAGGATATATTGTCAGGTTTAATAAGTGGGATTTCTTGCCTTATAAATGGGGTTGGGACCATCAGTTGTGTTGTGCAGAAGTCTGTCACCAACCTAAGTGATGACGATCTGGCCACTTATTTCCTACAAAAAATCAATCCTATCCATCAAGACATTCTTGCACAATCCCCACAGAGTCTGGATCCCCTTCCCTCCCGCACCTCAAGTTCACTTTCCATCTTTGAGCCGATCACAGAAGAAGTGACCAGACTCCTCACTTCTTCTTGCCCTACAACCTGCAACAGTGACCCTATTCCCTCACCTCTCCTTCAGTCCCTTTCCCCAGCTGTCACTACCCACCTAACTAAAATATTTAACCTCTCTTTCTTTGGGTATCTTTCCCTCTTCATTCAAACATGCCATCATATCCCCTTTACTTAAAAAGCCATCCCTGGACGAGAACTGCACTGCTAACTATAGACATATCTCTAATCTTCCCTTCACCTCTAAACTCCTGGAACGCTTGGTCCGATCCCGTCTAATCCGCTATCTCTCTGATAACTCTCTTCACGACCCTTTACAATCCGGTTTCCGCTCCTCACACTCTACTGAAACTGCCCTCACTAAAGTCTCTAAAGATCTACTAAGAGCTAAAGCTATCCCCTGCTGTTTCTCCTGGATCTCTCTGCCACTTTTGACACTGTGGATCACCAGCTCCTCCTCACTATGCTCCGCTCTATAGGCCTCAAGAACACTGCTCTCTCCTGGTTCTCCTCCTATCTCTCTGACCGCTCCTTCACAGTATCTTTTGCCGGCTCTTCTTCCTCTAATCTTCCCCTTACTATCAGGGTTCCACAAGGATCAGTCATAGGCCCCCTCCTCTTCTCCTTGTATACTGCCCCTATTGGACAAACCATCAGCAGATTTGGTTTCCAGTATCATCTCTATGCTGATGACACCCAATTATACACCTTTTCACCTGACATCACTCCCACTCTAATACAAAATACCAGTGATAGTCTGTCCGCTGTCTATAAAATCATGTCCTCACTCTTTCTGAAACTGAATCTCTCCAAAACTGAACTCCTTGTTTTCCCTCTACTAACCTACCAATACCTGACTTTTTTTAATTTCCTTGGGTGGCGACACCATAACACCCAAGCAGCAAGCTCGCTGCCTTGGAGTCATATTTGACACACAATTTTCCTTTATTCCCCATATTCAATCACTCACTTGCTCATGTCACCTTCACCTTAAAAATGTCTCCAGAATCTGACCTTTTCTCACCTTTGATACTGCAAAAACTCTTATTGTCGCTCTTATTCACTTTTGTCTGGACTACTGCAACCCACTTCTGATCGGTCTCCCTCTAAACAAACTCTCTCCTCTCCAATCCCTTCTGAATGCAGCTGCCAGGGTTGTATTTCTATCAAGCCGCTTCACCGACGCCGACCCCAGTCATTGCACTGGTTACCCATTCACCACAGAATACAATGCAAACTCATCTCTATCACCCACAAAGCTCTCCACAGTTTTTCACAACCCTACATCTCATCCATCATTTTTATCGCCCCTCCCGTGCCCTCCATTCTGCAACTGATTTAAGACTGATATCCTCCTTAATCCGAACCTCACACCTCCAGCTCCAAGACTTCTCTCGTGCTGCGCCAGTTTTCTGGAATGCACTGTCCCAAACGATCCGACTGATATCTAGCCCCCATGCCTTCAAACACATCTTTTTAGACAAGCCTATCACCTCAACTCACCAAACTAACCCTCCCCTTTTCCCTCCTAAATATTAGTTTTAATCTGCCCCTGTGTATTCATCTGTCTCCACATCGGCCATGCACCAAATACCACACAGAAGCTGTCCTTAGATGGATACTAGCTGATGACCATGTTCTTACTATTGTGTCCCCCCATTTCCATATAGATTGTAACCTTGCAAGCAGGGCCCTCAATCCTCCTGCAACTGTTAAAATATGATACATTGTATTGTTTATATTGTCTGTCTGTGTCACTACTTAATTGTAAAGTGCTGCGGAATATGTTGGCCCTATAAAAATAAAAATTATTATTATTATATGGATAGATATATGGATAGATAGATACATAAATAGATATACAATTAGATAGGTGGATAAATAATACATGTATATATATATATATATATATATATATATACAGTATATATATATACACTGCTCAAAAAAATAAAGGGAACACTTAAGCAACAGAGTAGAACTCCAAGTAAATCAAACTTCTGTGAAATCAAACTGTCCACTTAGGCAGCAAGACTGATTGACAATCAATTTCACATGCTGTTGTGCAAATGGAATCGACAATAGATGGAAATTATTGGCAATTATCAAGACACCCTCAATAAAAGAGTGGTTTTGCAGGTGGGGACCACAGACCACATCTCAGTACCAATGCTTTCTGGCTGATGTTTTGGTCACTTTTGAATGTTGGTTGTGCTTTCACACTTGTGGTAGCATGAGACAGACTCTACAACTCACAGAAGTTGTTCAGGTAGTGCAGCTCAGCCAGGATGGCACATCAATGCAAGCTGTGGCAAGAAGGTTTGCTGTGTCTGTCAGCGTAGTGTCCAGAGGCTGGAGGTGCTACCAGGAGACAGGCCAGTACACCAGGAGACGTGGAGGGGGCCGTAGGAGGGCAAGAACCCAGCAGCAGGACCGCTACCTCTGCCTTTGTGCAAGGAGGAACAGGAGGAGCACTGCCAGAGCCCTCCAAAATGACCTCCAGCAGGCCACAAATGTGCATGTGTCTGCACAAACGGTTAGAAACTGACTCCATGAGGGTGGTATGAGGGCCCGACATCCACAGATGGGGGTTGTGGTTGTGAAACATGCCCAGGCATTGTAGGGAGGTCATACAGGCACATGGAGGCCACACACAATACTGAGCCTCATTTTGACTTGTTTTAAGGACATTACATCAAAGTCGGATCAGCCTGTAGTGTGTTTTTCCACTTTAATTTTGGGAGTGACTCCAAATCCAGGCTTCTATTGGTTAATAAATTTGATTTCCATTGATGATTTTTGTGTGATTTTGTTGTCAGCACATTCATCTTTGCACAGAACAAAGTATTCAGTGAGAATATTTCATTCATTCAGATGTGTTAATTGAGTGTTCCCTTTATTTTTTTTGAGCAGTGTGTATGTGTGTGTGTGTATGTATATATATATATATATATATATATATATATATATATAAAATATATGGATAGATACATAAATATATAATTAGATATCTATTTACGTATCCATATATCTATCCTTGTATCTATCTATCTGTCTATTATCTATCTATATAGACAGATATATGGATAAAAGTTAGACAGTTATATGGATAGGTAATACATAGATAAATAGATAATTGATTGATATATAGATATATGGATAGATACATAAATAGATTGGTAGATAGATAATACATAAATATATATATATACTGTATATGGATAGATAGATTATACTGTAGATATATAGATGTATAGATATATGGATAGATAGTTATATCGATAGTATATGGATAGATAGATAGATAGATAAACAGAAATATATGGATAGATGGATTGATAGAAAAACAGATATGTTGATAGATAATAGATAGATGGATATATGGATAGATAATAGATAGATAATAGTTTGATGGATAGATAGTATATGGAAAGATAGATAAACAGAGAGATATATTCATAGATAGATATATGGATAGTGAGATATATAGATAATACAGTAGATATATGGATAGCTAGTAGTGTTGAGCCACCCCCGTAGTGTTCGAGTTCGGTTCGGTTCGTCGAACACCCGTATGTTTATCGAACTGTTCGTCGAACACCTTCTAACTAGAGATGAGCGTTGTTCTACTCGAACTGTTCGCCAATCTCAAATTCGAGCTGTTTTGGGCGGTGTTCGAGCCGGTCGGCGAACACGAACAATTTGAGAAAAATTCGGCTGTTCGAGGTTATGTTCGATAACTGTTCGTGCACCAAAATCATAACTGGATTTTTTCTCAGTAATGATGAAAATTAATGTTAATACGCAGTTTGAGTGTACAGCGGGGCGGGGGGAGGGGCAGGGGATGGATCTCTGCAGGAACAATGAAGATCTCCATTTTTTTTTCTCTTTCCCGCATTTGCAGTGGGAAGGTGCAATCTGTCAGCCTATCAGCAGCGCACACACGGAGCGAAGTG
This sequence comes from Phyllobates terribilis, assembly GCF_046119375.1. NCBI lineage: Eukaryota > Metazoa > Chordata > Amphibia > Anura > Dendrobatidae > Phyllobates > Phyllobates terribilis. The sequence continues at coordinate 302,621,167 of NW_027362771.1, forward strand.
CTTTTTTTCACACAAGCAAGGGCATGTGTGATTGGCAGTGTATGTCACATGTCCTTGCCCTATAAGACCAAGCCATTTTCCCCGTCGCCACCATTTTCTCACTGCTGCAGCTGCGTGTTAGACGGCACCGCTGTTGCTGTGTGCGCTATACCTTGTTAATTTCAAGCCAATTTTCGCACAAATATACAGATAGCTTGGGAGTAGGGAATAGTTGTGACTGCAGTCCTTTTAAGGACTAGGTTACAGCATTTCCTACGACTTTTATCAGGCATGTCTGTGCTCTTAAATAGATAGATTGTGGGAGTAAAGACTAATTGTAATTGGAGTCCTTTTCAGGACTAGGTTACATCAGTTCCTATCAGTTTTTGCCAGGCAGGTCTGTGCCAGTGCTGTGCAAGTTTTTTTCACAGCATTTGGCTGAATCTAGCAAAGCTAATCCTTTTTGGCCTATTGCAGAGTGTGTTAGTCAGTGGAGTAGCCTATCTGTGTTGCAAGATATACCACCTGTGTATAGAATACCAATTTTTTTACTGCACCTAGTGAAGTAAAATCTTTTGGGCATAGCATCATTCTATTAGTCCATCTATACTGACCTCCATCAGGTTGCAAACTGAATATAATTTTTTTCTGCATCTAGCTCTGAAAAAATATTTGGGCTTCTAGCGGTGTGTGGGACTTGGTCTATTAGTCCATCTATACTGACCTCCATCAGGTTGCAAATTAAAAATAATTTTTTTCTGCATCTAGCTCTGAAAAAATATTTGGGCTTCTAGCAGTGTGTGGGACTTGGTCTATTAGTCCATCTATACTGACCTCCATCAGGTTGCAAATTAAAAATAATTTTTTTCTGCATGTAGCTCTGAAAAAATATTTGGGCTTCTAGCAGTGTGTGGGACTTGGTCTATTAGTCCATCTATACTGACCTTCATCAGGTTGCAAATTAAAAATAATTTTTTTCTGCATCTAGCTCTGAAAAAATATTTGGGCTTCTAGCAGTGTGTGGGACTTGGTCTATTAGTCCATCTATACTGACCTCCATCAGGTTGCAAATTGAATAAAAAAATTTTCTGCATCTAGCTCTGAAAAAATATTTGGGCTTCTAGCAGTGTGTGGGACTTGGTCTATTAGTCCATCTATACTGACCTCCATCAGGTTGCAAATTGAATAAAAAAATTTTCTGCATCTAGCTCTGAAAAAATATTTGGGCTTCTAGCGGTGTGTGGGACTTGGTCTATTAGTCCATCTATACTGACCTCCATCAGGTTGCAAATTAAAAATAATTTTTTTCTGCATCTAGCTCTGAAAAAATATTTGGGCTTCTAGCAGTGTGTGGGACTTGGTCTATTAGTCCATCTATACTGACCTCCATCAGGTTGCAAATTAAAAATAATTTTTTTCTGCATCTAGCTCTGAAAAAATATTTGGGCTTCTAGCAGTGTGTGGGACTTGGTCTATTAGTCCATCTATACTGACCTCCATCAGGTTGCAAATTAAAAATAATTTTTTTCTTCATTTATCTCTGAAAAAATATTTGGGCTTCTAGCAGCGTGTGGGACTTGTTCTATTAGTCCATCTATACTGACCTCCATCAGGTTGCAAATTAAAAATAATTTTTTTCTGCATCTAGCTCTGAAAAAATATTTGGGCTTCTAGCAGTGTGTGGGACTTGGTCTATTAGTCCATCTATACTGACCTCCATCAGGTTGCAAATTAAAAATAATTTTTTTCTGCATCTAGCTCTGAAAAAATATTTGGGCTTCTAGCGGTGTGTGGGACTTGGTCTATTAGTCCATCTATACTGACCTCCATCAGGTTGCAAATTAAAAATAATTTTTTCTGCATCTAGCTCTGAAAAAATATTTGGGCTTCTAGCAGTGTGTGGGACTTGGTCTATTAGTCCATCTATACTGACCTCCATCAGGTTGCAAATTAAAAATAATTTTTTTCTGCATCTAGCTCTGAAAAAATATTTGGGCTTCTAGCAGTGTGTGGGACTTGGTCTATTAGTCCATCTATACTGACCTCCATCAGGTTGCAAATTAAAAATAATTTTTTTCTGCATCTAGCCCAGCCAATAGTTTTGGCCTAATACCACAGTTTGGCCACTCAGCTCTGCTCGGTTACCATCCATTGTTTTTTTGTGCAAACAACTCCAGAGTTGTGAATTAGTTAACCACCAAAATGAGTGGAAAAAGGCCTGCTGCTGGTGGAAAGGGGAATAGGCGTGTTGGGAAGGGGAAAAAAGGTTGTGTCCGTGGGGTAGGTGCAGAAGAAAGACCATCTTCCAGCCAAACTAAAATGTCTACTTCTTTTAGCGGACAATGTGATAAGATCCCTTTCTTACGGCCACGCCAATCGCTACAAATTCCAGATGAGGCACAAAAACAGCAGGTGCTTCAACGGATATCAAGTGCTCCTTTAAGTGGGCTCTCCTCCACATCAACTTCAACATCACAAATACTCCAGTCCTCAAAGGTGTCACCCAAATCGCACTTGCTTCCTCACAGCTCCCAAAACTCCAGCTGCCCGTCTGAGTATGAGGTAGAACAGATGGTTGAGTCTGCAGAGCTGTTTACTCATACTATAGCCTGGGAATCAGAGGTCGACTCCAGCGCTTCTGTGAATCCAGACGAGGAAATGATCTGCACTGATGCCCAGAATCTTTATGAGTCGGATCCAGGACCAGACGCAGAAGGTTCTGACCATAATGTAGACCCTCATTCCCAAACTGTAACTCCTGTTGGTGGAGACAATGAGGAAGACGATGATAAGACTCAAATACCTGATTGGAGCGACAACTTTAGTTTTTTGTCAGGGCAGGAACAGGTTGGCTCTGAGGACGACGGGTGTGATAACGCACAGGGTGATGATGATGAGGTCGGAGATCCCACTTACTGTCAACCCACAGTCAGCCAAGAGATGAGGTCAGCAGAGGAGGTGGAGGAAGATGCTAGTGACGACGAGGTCAGGTTGCGCCTTCCTGGACAGAGACGTAGTACTGGAAGCACGTCAACAACTGCATCCTCAAACACAACTCTGCCTCTCACCACAAGTCGTGGTGGCTCTTCAGGTCGCATGGGTGCTAAGCCTTGCATAGCCTGGGCATTTTTTCAGATCGATAAAGATGACCCAACTCGTGTTATCTGTAACATTTGTCAGCAAAAACTAAGTAGAGGCCAAAAAATACATAGTTTGAGTACTTCATGCATGAACCGGCACATGGACATGAAGCATAAGTTGCAGTGGGAAGCTCAGTGTGCTACAATGCGGCCTAGCCGGCCGGGCCAATCACCGTCTGCCATATCTTGTGCAACCGCGGCCTCTTCATCCTCTGTGACTGGGGGGACAGCAGTCACACCTGTTTTGGGGCGCAGACCTGCCACCTCTTTACCCGCAACAGCCAGCGTGATTGGCAGGTCATCATTTTCTTTGGAGGTGGTAACACCAGCTGGTGTTGAGCGCTGTCCGACATCGATAGCACCACCTTTGGATCAAGGCAACCTAACATGTCCGCCTGCATCTTCCTCACAGACCGGCAGTTTGCCGGGGACACCCTTATCAACCCCGTCTAAGCACAATAGCCAGCCCTCGGTCCCTCAGATGTGGACAAGTAAAAGACCATTTCCTCCTAGCCATGAGAAAGCTAAGAGGTTGAATTTTACCATCTGCAAGCTCTTGGCTACAGAAATGCTGCCTTTCCGCCTGGTGGACACAGAGGATTTTCGAGACCTTATGTCCGTCGCAGTGCCCCAGTACCAGATGCCCAGTCGGCACTACTTCTCAAAGAAAGGTGTGCCTGCGCTCCACCAGCATGTCGCACACAACATCACCGCTTCTTTGAGAAACTCTGTGTGTGACAGGGTGCATTTCACCACAGACACTTGGACGAGTAGGCATGGACAGGGGCGTTACATGTCGCTGACTGGGCACTGGGTAACTATGGTGACAGCAGGACAAGGGGCTGCTGTCCAAGTCTTGCCGTCCCCACGAGTTGTGCGTCAATCCTCTTTATGTCAAAGTTCCTCCACTGCTTCTGCCTCCTCAACCTCCTCTCGGTCTTCCACCTGCACCGAAAGCCTGTCTGGTCATGCCACAAGCTTTCTAACTGCGCAGAAGGGATCCTGCACACCTCCTTACTATGCTGGCAGTAGGGCTCAACGTCATCAGGCGGTTTTTACATTGAAATGTCTGGGAAATGTGAGTCACACAGCTGAGGAGTTGTGGTCAGCTCTGGAGAACCAATTTCATGAATGGTTGTCTCCACTGGACCTGAAACCAGGGAAGGCCGTGTGCGACAATGCTGCAAACCTGGGTGCGGCCCTTCGCCGGGGCAATGTCACACACGTGCCTTGTATGGCTCACGTGTTGAACCTGGTTGTCCAGCAATTTTTAGCCCACTATCCCAGACTAGATGGCCTTCTGCAGAGGGCACGGTCGCTGTGTGCTCACTTCCGCCGTTCGCATCCCGCAGCTCAGCGACTTACATCTCTACAGAAGTCGTTGGGCCTGCCACTTCACCGGCTAAAATGCGATGTGCCTACCCGGTGGAATTCAACTCTGCACATGTTGCAGCGACTGTGGCAGCACCGACAAGCCCTGGTGCAATACGTTCTGACGTATAGCCTGGGCCAACGAGATTCAGAGGTGGGGCAAATCACGCTGGAGGAGTGGTCTCAGATCAGGAACCTATGCACCCTTCTGCACAGTTTTGAAATGGCGACGAAGATGTTTAGTGCTGACGATGCCATTATCAGCATGACTATTCCGGTGATATACATGCTGGAGCACATGTTAAACAGAATTCGGAGTCAGGTGGTGGCACAAGAGGAGGTGGAGGAAGTAGAGGAGGAGGAGTTGTATGCGGAAGGGCTAACATCTGCAAGGTCCAGACGGTCGGCAGCACCAAGGCGGCAGGCATGTGAGGGTGGGGGAGATGGTTTTACCAGGGCGCATGGTAGCAGCCAAACTAGTGAGGAAGGTGCAGGAGCCCAGGAAGAAGTGGAGGACGAACTGATGGAAGACTCATCAGATGAGGGAGACCTTGATCACATTTCTGTTGTGCGAGGTTGGGGGGAGAGGACAGAGGAAGGAAGCATGATTGTTACCTCGCCACCAACACAACAGGGACTTGGTGCTCCTGGATGCGCAACACACATGAGTGCCTTCTTGCTGCACTACCTGCAACATGACCCTCGAATTGTGAGAATTAGAAATAATCCTGACTACTGGGTTGCCACACTGTTAGATCCCCGGTACAAAAGTAAATTTGCAGAAATTATTCCTGCCATAGAAAGGGATGCACGCATGCAGGAGTATCAGCAGAGACTGTTGCAGAATCTTACATGTGCTTTTCCACAAAATACCAGTGGTGCACGTAGTGAATCTCACAGTTCCAACTTGCCAACCGTGGGACCGTCAAGTGTTCAGCACTCAAACCGTAACAGAACCACAGTATCTGCTGGTAACATCAATTTTGCGGAATCATTTCACCACTTTTTTAGCCCATCCTTTGCAAGGCCACAGGAGACAAGAAGTCTGACACATAGTCAACGCCTAGAGACGATGGTACAGGAGTATCTCCAAGTAAACATTGAAGCCACGACTGTGTCACTGGACCCTTGCTCTTTTTGGGCTTCCAATCTGGATAAATGGCCGGAGCTAGCCACTTACGCCTTGGAGATCTTGTCATGCCCCGCAGCCAGCGTTCTGTCTGAACGTGTGTTCAGCGCTGCTGGTGGTGTGCTGACAGATAAGCGCACGCGGCTCTCCACTGATAATGTAGACAGACTCACGTTCATAAAGATGAACAAATCATGGATCCGAAACGACTTTTCTACCCCTGTGTCATCCTGGGGAGTGTAAAAGCTTGATGATTGGTTAAAATCACCCTACCAACCGTTTTAAGCTTTCAAATTACTAATCATGTTTATCTGTATCTTGACTGGAAAATAATTTGGGCTTTGTAGCAGTGTGCAGCACTGATACTATTAGGCCATCTATAATAAGCTTCACCAGATTTAAAATTCAAAATAATTTTTAGCTGCATCTAGCCCGGAAAATAATTTTGGGGCTCCGAGATGCGCAAGACACATAAGTGCCTTCTTGCTGCACTACCTGCAGCATGACCCTCATATTGTCAGAATTCGAAGTAATCATGACTACTGGGTTGCCACACTCTTAGATCCCCCAAACTTTTCGATCAACCTTTTCATTTTAATAAAGACCAAAAAAATGGTCATTTTTGAAATTATAAGCATTAGCAGGTTGTTAGAAACTGAAATCAAACAGTTTTCAACTCAAAACTTTATTCTAGGTGATGTTACATTTTCACATAGGACCCCTTGTTCGAAAGCAGCTTCTGAACTCTCTCGTCCGTTGAATTTGTCAGGTTTTGGATGGTTTCTGCTTCAATTGTTTTGCATGAGGACAGAATACCCTCCCAGAGCTGTTGCTTAGATGTGAACTGCCTCCCGCCATCATAGACACTCCTTTTAATGATGCTCCAAAGGTTCTGAATGGGGTAGAGGTCAGGGGAGCATGGGGGTCACACCATAAGTTTGTCCCCTTTTATGCCCATATCAGCCAGAGATGCAGATGTTTTATGTGCAGCATGAGATGGTGCATTATCATGCAGAAAAATGATCTTGCTGTGAAATACACGGTTCTTCTTCTTGAACCATGGCAGGAAGTGCTGTTTGAGAAAATCCACATACATTATGGAGTTCATCTTTAGCGCCTTCAGGGATCCTAAAGGGGCCGACAATCTCTCTCCCCATGATTCCAGCCCAAAACATTACTCCACCTCCTCCTTGTTGGCGCTGTAGCCGTGTTTGCTTGGGGTGTCCATCAACCAGCCATCCTCCACTCCATTCATCTGGACCATCGAGCGCTGCACGGCACTCATCCGTGAACAAAACAGTTTTGAAATCAGTCTTCATGTAATGTTTGGCCCACTGGAGCCGTTTCTGCTTGTGTGAAGTGGATAGAGGAGGTCGACAGGATGGCATATGCACAGCTGCAAACCTCTGAAGGACCCTGCATCTTGTTGTTCGGGGGACGTTGGAGGCACCAGCAGCTTCAAAAACTTGTCTGCTGCTATGACAAGGCTTTTTTGCCGCTGCTGTTTCAACCTGACGTAATTGCCTGTAGGAAAGAGTCCTCAATTTGCCCTTATCAGCACGCACACGTGTGTACTGTGAATCAGCTACATACTTCTTGATTGCCAAGACACTTCATCCTGATCATCGCACAATGTTGATTGTAGTCATGCCTTGACCTAAACACTCCACAATTTGTTGCTTCTCAGCAACCGACACATCCTTTTTCTTTCCCATTTTGGCAGAAAATGTAGGCTGCTTAATAATGTGAGAGAGCCTTCTTAAGTAGTCTTGCCTTTCATTGGACACACCTGCCAAACTAATTAGCACAGGTGTCTGCAATTGCTTACAGTGATATAAAGAGCCCTGACACACATCACCATCAATGAGTTTAACTGACAAACAAACAAATTCTTCCCTTATCACTCCTAAACACTTTTTGCATAATAATTTGGAACGCGGTGTACATGTGCTTTTCCACAAAACACCAGTGGTTCACGTAGTGAATCTTACAGTTCTAACTTGCGAACCGTGGTCTGTATGGAATTGTTCAATAAAGGGCCCAAAATTAAGATAACATAGATGGGAGAGGTCTCTATGAATAGGAATTCCTAAGTATTTGATACCCTGTGAGGGCCAGGCAAAGGGAAAGTTGGACTGGATGGAATCCTATATGGATTTAGGGAGGGAGACATCGAGGGCCTCAGACTTCGCTGCATTGATTTTAAAATTTTACCATGTAACAAAGTGATCTATTTCAGCCATAACAGCAGGGATGGATATATGTGATTGAGTGATATATACTAGGACATCATCAGCAAATAGAGAGCACTTGTACTCGGTGCCTCCCACCTCAATCCACCTAATATTGGGGTTATGGCGAATTGATGAGAGCAGGTGCTCCGTCACTAGGATGTATAAGAGAGGGGACAGAGGACATCCCTGCCTTGTCCCATTGGTGATTGTGAAAGGTGATGAAAATGTTCTGACGCACCCCCTGGGCCTTGGGACACCCGGAGCCGGACCCTTTTTGGTGGATGCTGGTGGTTGTAGTCTTCGTGGCGGCGATCCGGTTCCGTGGCTCAGGGCGGTCAAACCAGTGGCGGAACTATTTATGTGGTTTTGATGTTTAAATGTCCGACTACGCCACCCGTGGATTGCGGTCAGAGTGAACCGCTGCTACAGGGCAGACCGCTAAGGCTGGTGTTGTGGGTGCAGCAGAGCGTAGCATAACTCCCCACGGGAGGAGTATAGCCTCAGGGCAGTGTATGCGGAGGATGGGGGTGATGGTGCAGGGCAGCAGCAGTAACGACACGGAGTCAGTGATGCAGTTCAGGGCCTTTACTCACAGTTCTTATTATCCAGACCACGTCTGCAGGTAACGGCTGCCCACGTCGTACTGTGCTCACCAGGTGAGGGGCTCAGACAACTCCCAGATAACTTTGGAGCGCTTCACAGGACCCCCTTTGTGTGTCCTTTGTCTGGCCTTTTTTACCAACACTTCTGTCCGGCTGCCTCGGGCCTCCTCTTGGTAAACTTGGCGCCAGTTTCCCTGACCCTATGTGTTGCCTTCCTAGCGGGTGGAGCAAGGGGCTGCGCCACATAAAATGTCAGAGCCTCCGGTTTCTAGCTGAGGGTCGTTTCCTGCCTCCACTAGTTCGGGGACCGGTCTCCCCCTTTGGCCTGACCCCTCCACACAGGTGGATTCGGGCGTGCGGTGGCGACTCGCCCGTCCGCACCCCTGGGATCCCTTCATTCCTCGTTCCTGGAGCCTTCTCCGCTCCTCTTCCTTCCTTCTCCCTCTTGCAGGCCTGGGCCTCTGTTACTAGGCCCGCCTCCGGAGCAGAGCTCATGCAGAGCCCCTGCTCCCTGCCACTTCTGCTCAGACTTCTCTGCACTGAACTAAGATGGTGCCCACCTTTTATACTCCCTTCTCAATTCACCCAGGAACTGCTTCCTCCCTGCTCCTGCACTGCAGGGTTCCCCTTCCTCAGTGTTCCCTCCCCCCACTCCAGCCAGGGACAGGGACTGTCGTGCCCATCTCAGGGGCATATTGGTCGCCCTGCCCCACGGCAATGTGGTGTAATGCATGCAGGTGTCGGGTCCTGATCCACACTCCATCCTTATCTGAGAGTGAGATATCACACCTCTGGGTGAGGTGCAATACGTCTGTAGCAACCGAGCCCTCGGTGCTACAGTTCCATTTATCTTCAGCCTAGGTGACGTATTGTGATACAGGGCCGTGATTTTGGCTATAAAAGGGTCCCCTAGACCCCTACCCCAAGCTTTTTAAGAGAATCATATATGGCGTGCCAGGAGACTCTATGGAATGCTTTCTCAGCATCCAACGAGAGTATCTACTTACAAATTTTTAACTGCATCTAGCCCAGGAAATACTTTGTGCCTAGTAGCAGTGTCTGCTAGTCAGCGGATTATCCCGGCTGTTAAGCAAGCTACACCACCTGTAGTTTGGATACTTAATTTTTTCAAAGGAAATGCTTCGGGACCACGGGATACTTAGTGAAGAGCATCAGGAGGCACCCCAAGGCATAGGGGCTGGGACTGGCACTAGGATGCTTTGCGGTGGACAGCCGAGCTCGATCCTTATAAAAGCTTTTTAACTGCAGCAGCTTTAGTGGACGCTACTGGAGCTGGAATTACGCGGCTGCTGGCATGAGACTTGCCCTCCAATAGATCCTTGTAAATGGATTTAAAGTGTATTCATTCAAATTAGAGGGACAATTTAAATTAAAAAGCTTAGAGCTGCCTCCACCACAGGGGGGCTCTCTCGACCCACCAGCGGACAGGCACCAGTATTGGGAGAGGGGGGCTGGCCGTCAGGGTTCACCGCGGCTCTGGCACAAACCCGGCGACACGGAGGTGGCACGGGCAGGAGCGGACTGGCCGTCTCGGCTTCTCACTTTTTGGATTTTAGAAGGGCATGACATGCCTATATCTGTGTCTCCCCCTCCTTTTACTCCTCCACCTCTTTTCTTTTCGCATGACTATATGTACTTGTCACTTTTCCATGTGTTAGTTGTGTCTTCTGAGCAGTTTGTCAGCTTTTGGACACCTTTGAAGGTGTTTTCTATGTGTTTCTATGTGTTTTTGTTTGCCTGCCATTGGTTTTAACAGTGTTCGAAGGTGTTCGACGAACAGTTCGACGAACAGTTCGGCGAACACACGGGTGTTCGACGAACCGAACCGAACTCGAACACTACGGGGGTGGCTCAACACTACTTCTAACACCGTTAAAACCAATGGCAGGCAAACAAAAACACATAGAAACACATAGAAAACACATAGAAAACACTTCAAAGGTGTCCAAAAGCTGACAAACTGCTCAGAAGACACAACTAACACATGGAAAAGTGACAAGTACATATAGTCATGCGAAAAGAAAAGAGGTGGAGGAGTAAAAGGAGGGGGAGACACAGATATAGGCATGTCATGCCCTTCTAAAACCAAAAAAGTGAGAAGCCGACACGGCCAGTCCGTTCCTGCCCGTGCGACCTCCGTGTCGCCGGGTTTGTGCCAGAGCCGCGGTGGACCCTGACGGCCAGACCCCCTCTCCCAATACTGGTGCCTGTTCGCTGGTGGGTCGAGCGAGCCCCCCTATGGTGGAGGCAGGTCTAATCTTTTTAATTTAAATTGTCTCTCTAATTTGAATGAGTACACTTTAAATCCTTTTACAAGGATCTATTGAAGGGCGAGTCTCATGCCAGCAGCCGCGGTAATTCCAGCTCCAGTAACGTCCACTAAAGCTGCTGCAGTTAAAAAGCTTTTATAAGAATAGAGCTTGGCGGTCCACCGGAAGGCGTCCTACCGCCAGTCCCAGCTGCTGTGCCTTGGGGTGCCTCCCCGATGCTCTTCACTGAGTGTCCCGGGGGCCCGAATCATTTCCTTTGAAAAAATTAAGTGTCCAAACAACAGGTGGTGTAGCTTGCTTGACAGCTGGCATAATCCGCTGACTTACAGACACTGCTACTAGGCACGAAGTATTTCCTGGGCTAGATGCAGTTAAAAATTTGTAATTAGATACTCTTGTTGGATGCTGAGAAAGCATTCCATAGCGTCTCCTGGCACGCCATATATTATTCTCTTAAAAAGCTTGGGGTAGGGGTCTAGGGGACCCTTTTATAGGCAAAATCATGGCCCTGTATCGCATTACGTCACCTAGGCTGAAGATAAATGGAACATTTTCATCACCTTTCATAAGCACCAATGGGACAAGGCAGGGATGTCCTCTGTCCCCTCTCTTATACATCCTAGTGACGGAGCACCTGCTCTCATCAATTCGCCATAACCTCAATATTAGGTGGATTGAGGTGGGAGGCACCGAGTACAAGTGCTCTGCATTTGCTGATGATGTCCTAGTGTATATTACTCAATCACATATATCCATCCCTGCTGTTATGGCTGAAATAGATCACTTTGTTACATGGTCAAATTTTAAAATCAATGCAGCGAAGTCTGAGGCCCTCGATGTCTATGTCTCCCTCCCCAAATACATACAGGATTCCATCCAGTCCAACTTTCCCTTTGCCTGGCCCTCACAGGGTATCAAATACTTAGGAATTCGTATTCATAGAGACCTCTCCCGTCTATGTTATCTTAATTTTGGGCCCTTTATTGAACAACTCCATACAGACCACTTTTGGCAAGTTAGAACTGTAAGATTCACTACGTGAACCACTGGTGTTTTGTGGAAAAGCACATGTACACTGTGTTCCAAATTATTATGCAAAAAGTGTTTAGGAGTGATAAGGTAAGAATTTTTTTGTTTGTCAGTTAAACTCATTGATGGTGATGTGTGTCAGGGCTCTTTATATCACTGTAAGCAATTGCAGACACCTGTGCTAATTAGTTTGGCAGGTGTGTCCAATGAAAGGCAAGACTACTTAAGAAGGCTGTCCCATATTATTAAGCAGTCTACATTTTATGCCAAAATGGGAAAGAAAAAGGATGTGTCGGCTGCTGAGAAGCAACAAATTGTGGAGTGTTTAGGTCAAGGCATGACTACAATCAAAAGACACCAAGACACTTCATCCTGATCATCGCACAATCAAGAAGTATGTAGCTGATTCACAGTACACACGTGTACGTGCTGATAAGGGAAAATTGAGGACTCTTTCCTACAGGCAATTACGTCAGGTTAAAAGAGCAGCGGCAAAAAAGCCTGGTCATAGCAGCAGACAAGTTTTTGAAGCTGCTGGTGCCTCCAACGTCCCCCGAACAACAAGATGCAGGGTCCTTCAGAGGTTTGCAGCTGTGCGTAATCCATCCTGTCGACCTCCTCTATCCACTGTACACAAGCAGAAATGGCTCCAGTGGGCCAAACAATACATGAAGACTGACTTCAAAACAGTTTTGTTCACCGATGAGTGCCATGCAACGCTCGATGGTCCAGATGGATGGAGTGGAGAATGGCTGGTTGATGGACACCCCACGCAAACACAGCTCTGGCGCTAACAAGGAGGAGGTGGAGTAATGTTTTGGGCTGGAATCATGGGGAGAGAGATTGTCGGCCCCTTTAGGATCCCTGAAGGGGTAAAGATGAACTCCATAATGTATGTGGAGTTTCTCAAACAGCACTTCCTGCCATGGTTCAAGAAGAAGAACCGTGTATTCCGAAGCAAGATCATTTTCATGCATGATAATGCACCGTCTCATGCTGCACATAACACATCTGCATCTCTGGCTGATATGGGCATAAAAGGGGACAAACTTATGGTGTGACCCCCATGCTCCCCTGACCTCAACCCCATTGAGAACCTCTGGAGCATCATCAAAAGGAGTGTCTATGATGGCGGGAGGCAGTTCACATCTAAGCAACAGCTCTGGGAGGGTATTCTGTCCTCATGCAAAACAATTGAAGCAGAAACCATCCAAAACATGACAAATTCAAAGGACGAGAGAGTTCAGAAGCTCCGTTCGAACAAGGGGTCCTATGTGCAAATGTAACATCACCTAGAATAAAGTTTTGAGTTGAAAACTGTTTGATTTCAGTTTCTAATAACCTGCTAATGCTTACATTTTCAAAAATGACCATTTTTTTGTTCTTTATTAAAATGAAAAGGTTGATCGAAGAGTGTGGGGGATCTAAGAGTGTGGCAACCCAGTAGTCAGGATTATTTTGAATTCTGACAATCTGAGGGTCATGTTGCAGGTAGTGAGGCAAGAAGGCACTCATGTGTCTTGCGCATCTAGGAGCCCCAAAATTATTTTCCGGGCTAGATGCAGCTAAAAATTATTATTAATTTGAAAGCTGGTGGAGCTTAGTATAGATGGCCTAATAGAATCAGTACTGCAAACTTCTACAAGGCCCAAATTATTTTCCAGCCAAGATACAGATAAACATGATTAGTAATTTTAAATCTGGTGGAGTTTAGTATAGATGGCCTAACAGAATCAATACAGCAAACTGCTACAAGGCCCAAATTATTTTCCAGCCAAGATATGGATAAACATGATTAGTAATTTTAAATCTGGTGGAGTTTAGTATAGATGGCCTAATAGAATCAGTGCTGCACACTGCTACAAGGCCCAAATTATTTTCCACCCAAGATACAGATAAACATGATTAGTAATTAGAAACCTTAAAACGGTTGGTGAGGTGATTTTAACAAATCATCAAGCTTTTACTCTCCCCAGGATGACACAGGGGTAGAAAAGTCATTTCGGATCCATGATTTGTTCATCTTTATGAACGTGAGTCTGTCTACATTATCAGTGGAGAGCCACGTGCGCATATCTGTCAGCACACCACCAGCAGCGCTGAACACATGTTCAGACAGAACGCTGGCTGCGGGGCATGACAAGATCTCCAAGGCGTAAGTGGCGAGCTCCGGCCATTTATCCAAATTGGAAGCCAAAAAAGAGCAAGGGTCCAGTGACACAGTCATGGCTTCAATGTTTACTTGGAGATACTCCTGTACCATCGTCTCTAGGCGTTGACTATGTGTCCGACTTCTTGTCTCCTGTGGCCTTGCAAAGGATGGGCTAAAAAAGTGGTGAAATTATTCCGCAAAATTGATGTTACCAGCAGATACTGTGTTTCTGTTACGGTTTGAGTGCTGAACACTCGACGGTCCCACGGTTGGCAAGTTGGAACTGTGAGATTCACTACGTGCACCACTGGTGTTTTGGGGAAAAGCACATGTAAGATTCTGCAACAGTCTCTGCTGATACTTCTGCATGCGTGCATCTCTTTCTATGGCAGGAATAATTTCTGCAAATTTACTTTTGTACCGGGGATCTAACAGTTTGGCAACCCAGTAGTCAGGATTATTTCTAATTCTCACAATTCGAGGGTCATGTTGCAGGTAGTGCAGCAAGAAGGCACTCATGTGTCTTGCGCATTCAGGATCACCAAGTCCCTGTTGTGTTGGTGGCGAGGTAACAATCATGCTTCCTTCCTCTGCCCTCTCCCCCCAACCTCGCACAACAGAAATGTGATCAAGGTCTCCCTCATCTGATGAGTCTTCCATCAGTTCGTCCTCCACTTCTTCCTGGGCTCCTGCACCTTCCGCACTAGTTTGGCTGCTACCAAGCACCCTGGTAAATCCATCTCCCACATCCTCACATGCCTGCCGCCTTGGTGCTGCCGACCGTCTGGACCTTGCAGATGTTAGCCCTTCCGCATACAACTCCTCCTCCTCTACTTCCTCCACCTCCTCTTGTGTCACCGCCTGACTCCGAATTCTGTTTAACATGTGCTCCAGCATGTAAATCACCGGAATAGTCATGCTGATAATGGCATCGTCACCACTAAACATCTTCGTCGCCATTACCCGCCTGTGCTTCTCAGTGTCTGCGAGATTACAGGCTGGATGGCAGCTTTCTGCTGCGGCCAGCCTGTCATCTCGATGTAGCAGAGCTGGAGCTGTCCTGGGAACCATCGAAAGGTAAGGATGATGTTGCTTTATTATTTTTCTTTTATTGCCGGAGATAGTTGGCTTCAGCTGGAATGGGCGTGATGGTAAGTATGGTTTAATTTAGAACAATAAAGAATTGTGTGTTTATTTCAATTAAAGGACTTTATTCTGGGTGTTGTGTTTTTTTTAAATACTTTACTAGAAATTCATGGCGGTCATGTCTAATATTGGCGTGACCCCATGAATTTCGGGCTTAGGGCCTGCGGATAATGCCAAGCTGGCCCTAACCCCTTTATTACCCAGTGAGCCACCACACCAGGGCCCTGGATGAGTTGGGTACAGCGCCAGAAAATGGCGCTTCTATGAACGCGCCGTTTTCCGGGGTGGCTGCGGACTGCAATTTGCAGCGGGTGGGGCCCAGAAAGCTTGGGTCTCCCTGCGCTGCAGATTCCAGCCCCCAGCTGCCTAGTTGTACCTGGCTGGACACAAAAATAGGGCGAAGCCCCACGTATTTTTTTTTTTTAATTATTTCATGGAATTCATGAAATAATTAAGGAAAAAGGGGCTTCCCTATATTGTTGTGTCCGGCCAGGTACAAATAGGCAGCTAGTGGATGGGGGCAGCCCGTTCCTGCCTGCTGTACCTGGCTGGACACAAATATGGTGCGAAGCCCCACTTAAATTTTTTTTAATTATTACATGAAATAATAAAAAAAAAAGGGCTTCCCTATATTGTTGTGTCCGGCCAGGTACAAATAGGCAGCTGGTGGTTGGGGGCAGCCCGTTCCTGCCTGCTGTACCTGACTGGACACAAATATAGTGCGAAGCCCCACGTCAATTTTTTTTTAATTATTTCATGAATTTCCTGAAATAATTTTAAAAAAATTGACTTGGGGCTTCGGACTATATTTGTGTCCAGCCAGGTACAGCAAGCAGGAACGGGCTGCCCCCAACCACCAGCGGCCTATTTGTACCTGGTTGGACACAACAAAATAGGGAAGCCCTTTTTTTCTTAATTATTTCATGAATTTCATGAAATAATTAAAAAAAAAATACGTGGGGCTTCGCCCTATTTTTGCATACAGCCAGGTACAACTAGGCAGCTGGGGGCTGGAATCCACAGCGCATGGAGGCCCAAGCTTTCTGGGCCCCCCCGCTGCAAATTGCAGTCCGCAGCCACCCCAGAAAATGGCGCGTTCATAGAAGCGCCATCTTCTGGCGCTGTACCCAACTCATCCAGGGCCCTGGTGCGGTGGCTCACTGGGTAATAAAGGGGTTAGGGACAGCTTGGCATTATCAGCTGGCCCTAAGCCCGAAATTCATGGGGTCATGCCAATATTAGACATGACCACCATGAATTTCTAGTAAAGTATTTAAAAAAAACAACACCCAGAAAAAAGTCCTTTAATTGAAATAAACACACAATTCTTTATTGTTCTAAATTAAACCATACTTACCATCATGCCCATTCCAGCTGAAGCTAGCGATCTCCTGCAATAAAAGAAAAATAATAAAGCAACATCATCCTTATCTTTCCATGGTTCCCACGACAGCTTCAGCTCTGCTACATCGAGATGACAGGCTGGACCGCAGCAGAACGCTGCCATCCAGCCTGTCATCCCGCAGACACTGAGAAGCGCAGTCATGCTTGCGCTCCTTAGTGTCTCGCTGTGACGGCATCCAGATGAGCCGAGTTCATGTCCAATGAACTCAGCTCACCTCATGCACGTCACTGACAGCGTGGGAAAATTCTCCTGCACTCAGCGCTTCAGCGTGAGAATTCTCCCACGCTGTCAGTGACGTGCATGAGTTGAGCTCATGTCCAATGAACTCAGCTCACTTCATGCACGTCACTGACAGCGTGGGAAAATTCTCCTGCACTAAGCGCTTCAGCGTGAGAATTTTCCCACGCTGTCAGTGACGTGCATGAGGTGAGTTCATGTCCAATGATCTCAGCTCACCTCATGCACGTCACAGCGAGACACTGAGGAGCGCAAGCATACCTGCGCTTCTCAGTGTCTGTGGCATGGCAAGCTGGATGGCAGCGTTCTGCTGCTATCCAGCCTGTTATGTGAATGTAGCAGAGCTGAAGCCGTTGTGGGAACCATGGAAAGGTAAGGATGATGTTGCTTTATTATTTTACTTTTATTGCAGGAGATCGTTGGCTTCAGCTGGAATGGGCGTGAATGTAAGTATGGTTTAATTTAGAACAATAAAGAATTGTGTGTTTATTTCAATTAAAGGACTTTATTCTGGGTGTTTGTGTTTTTTTTTAACTTTGACTATGGGGTTAGTAATGGGGGTGTCTTATAGACACCTCTCCATTACTAACCTGGGCTTGATGTCAGCTGGCATTATAAGCTGACATCAACCCCAGCCCTATTACCCCACTGCCACCGCTACAGGGCAGTGGGAAGAGCGAGGCTAAGTGCCAGAATTGGCGCATCCTATGGATGCGCCATTTCTGGGACGGCTGACGGCTGGTGTTTCTAGCCTGGGAGGGGGCCAATATTCATGGCACCCTTCCTGGGCTATTAATATCAGCCCCCAGCTGTCTGCCTAGCCTTTGCTAGCTATTAAAATACGGGGTACCCCACGTCATTTTTTTTGGGGGGGTCCCCCATTTTAATACCTAGTAAAGGCTAGGTATTCAGCTGGGGGCTGATATTAGTAGCCTGGGAAGCTCCATGGGTATTACCCCCTTCCCAGGCTTCAAACATCTGCCCCAGCCGTCTGCTTAACCTCCGCTAGAGCCTAAAATTATGGGGAAACCCACGCCATTTTTTTTTTAAATAAATCCTTTATTTTAACACTAAATGACAAGTACAGTAATCAACACTGTCACTGTACTTCATATATATGTGACTGACATGTTTCAATCTATCTAATCTATGAGTGATTCTCTATTCCTTCTATTCTAAATTGTTGGGTACCGCTGCTGAAATGCCGGCCGGCTTTTTTAAAGAGACGTTGCATGAAAATACTATTATTTTTTTAAATAAATCCTTTACACTAAATGACAAGTACAGTAAGCAACACTGTCACTGTACTTCTTATATATGTGACTGACATGTTTCTATCTATCTAATCTATGTGTGATTCTCTATTCTTTCTGTTCTAAATTGTCGGGTACCGCTGTATGCCGCTGCTGAATTGCCGGCTTTTCATGTTTCACTGTGAGCACTGTTCCCATCGATTCGGGCAACCACTGTAATGCCACAACCACCATGGCTGTGGCATTACAGTGAATGGCAGACAATCCCTGCATGATTGGTGCTCTAAATAGCGCCAGACATGCAGGACACGCTTTTGGTGCACAAACATTTATCGAACATAACGTCGAACAGCCGAATTTTTTGCAAATCGTTCAGGTTCGCCGAACAACTCGAACACCGCCCAAAACAGCTCGAATTTGAGATTGGCGAACAGTTCTAGTCGAACACCGCTCATCTCTAGTCTTTACTCCCAACCTATCTATTTAAGAGCACAGACCTGCCTGATAAAAGTGATAGGAACTGATGTAACCTAGCCCTCAAAAGGACTGCAATTACAATTAGTCTTTACTCCCAACCTATCTATTTAAGAGCACAGACCTGCGTGATAAAAGTCGTAGGAAATTATGTACCCTTGTCCTCAAAAGGACTGCAATCACAACTATTCCCTACTCCCAAGCTATCTGTAGATTTGTGCGAAAATTGGCTTGAAATTAACACTGAAAGTATAGCGCACACAGCAACAGCGGTGCCGTCTAACACTCAGCTGCAGCAGTGAGAAAATGGTGGCGACGGGGAAAATGGCTGGGTCTTATAGGGCAAGGACATGTGACATACACTGCCAATGACACATGTTATGTTCTGCTACCAAAGCTAAGGAAAGAGAGGAGATCTGTCCCTACTATAGGACTCAGCTGAATCCCTACGATGTAACAGGGAACCTGATCCTGCGATCAGACCTGCTAAAGTCCTAATCTAGTCTGTACAGAGACCTATAGATGTGGGGAGGGAATCCCTACAAGTACTAAGGACTGGGAGGAATATGGGACACCTCCTAACAGAAATAGTAGCAGACAGACGAACAAACAAAATAGATAGAACATAGAGGTCCGTAGACCAAGCAAACTAACAGAGTTAGATACAGAGCACAGGCTAGCTAGACAGTAGATATACAATGAAGTCCAGCAAAGCCAGAAGGGCGGAGCAGGATTAAATAGGCCAACAAGGTCATGTGACCAGCAAAGGAAAAAAAACCTAACAGCAAGGTTCTAACAGTACCCCCCCTTCTAAGAGGATCCTCCGGATCCCCTAGGACCAGGCTTATCAGGAAATCTCCTGTGAAACGCTCTGATAAGTCTGGACGCGGAAACATCATCTGATCTCACCCAAGAGTTATCCTCGGGTCCGAAACCTTTCCAGGCCACAAGATACTGCAAACTACCTCTATACCGTCTAGAGTCAAGGATGCGAGAAATTTCATATTCCCCGTCCTCCACCACCGGAGGAACAGAGGCAGAGGCGTCACCATCCGACACAACAGCTTTTTTTAACAGAGAGACATGAAAGACCGGATTAATTCTCCAGGAGGTAGGAACCTCCAACCTAACAGCAGATTGGTTGACAACCTGAAGCACCTTAAAGGGCCCTACAAACTTGGGACCCAATTTCTTAAAAGGAATCCTCAACCGCAGATTCCTAGAGGACAACCAAACCATGTCACCAACAGCGAACAAAACCTCCTGTCGTTTCCTATCAAAGTAGTCTTTAGATTTTCTGTTGGCCTCCTGAAGATTACCACGCACATCCGTCCAAACTCTTTCCAAATCACCGGAAAAATTCTCCTCCTCAGGCACGGCAGATCCCAACTTGGAGAACGACCCAAACGACGGATGTCTCCCAGAACAACAAAAAAAAGGCGAACAACCAGCAGAAGAAGATGTATGATTGTTCAGAGCAAATTCGGCAAGTGGCAGAAACTCAGACCACCCCTCTTGATTGTCTGCCACAAAACAACGCAAGAACTGCTCAACATCCTGGTTTTTCCTTTCTGTCTGGCCATTAGATTCAGGATGATATCCGGACGAAAACGACAAGTGAATTCCCAACCTGTCACAAAAGGCACGCCAAAAACGAGCCACGAACTGAGGACCCCTATCAGAAACAATGTCAGTAGGAACGCCATGAAGTCTGACAATTTCCTTGACAAAGGCCTTAGCGAGAGTTTTAGCGCAGGGCAGTTTGACGAAGGGAACCAAGTGACACATCTTGCTAAAACGGTCCACGACCACCCAGATGACAGTAAAACCCTCAGAGGGGGGAAGGTCAGTTCTAAAGTCCATAGCCAAATGTGTCCAAGGAGCACTGGGGACCTCCAAAGGACAAAGCAACCCCGCAGCAGGAGTATGTGAGGACTTAGATCTAGCACATATAGTACATTGGCGCACCCACTTAATGACTTCCTTCTGCCATCCAGGCCACCAAAAACTGCGACCCACCAGTCTCTTGGTCTCAGAGATTCCGGGATGACCTGCCAACCGAGATTCGTGACACTCAACAAACAAATCTCTCCTTAAGGTCCCAGGCACAAACAACCTCCCATGAGGAGTGTTAGATGGGGCATTCTCCTGAGCTTTAAGAATCTCATTTTCTAAAACGGAGTCCAAAGCAGCTATCACAACACCTTCTTGTAAAATGTTCTCTTCTTTCTCAGCACCGACTATGGGAGAAAAACTGCGAGACAAGGCATCCGCCTTAACATTCTTAGTACCAGGGATGTAAGTAACGGAGAAATTAAACCGCGAGAAAAACAGTGCCCACCTAGCCTGACGGGCATTCAGGCGCTTGGCAGCATCAAGATATATCAGATTTTTATGATCCGTAAGAACCTGAACGGGAAATTCCGCACCTTCCAAGAAGTGGCGCCAGTGTTCAAATGCGAGTTTAATAGCCAATAATTCCCGATTACCAATATCGTAATTCAGTTCAGTCTCCGAAAAATTTTTTGAAAAAAAGGCACAGGGATGTAATCCATCCCCGTTATCCTGAGACAATACTGCGCCAACCCCCACAGAGGAAGCATCAACCTCAACCAAAAACGGCCTAGTAACATCAGGCTGCATAAGGATGGGAGCAGAGGTGAACCTCTCTTTGAGATACACAAAAGCTTCAATGGCCTCAGAAGACCACTGAACCGCATCAGCACCTTTCCTGGTGAGATCAGTCAGAGGTTTGACAATACTAGAAAAAATTTTTATGAATTTTCTGTAGTAATTGGCGAAACCCAAAAACCTCTGTATCGATTTCAAACCAATAGGCCTAGGCCATTCCTGCACAGCCTGAACCTTAACCGGATCCATCTCAAAACCTTTGCTGGAGATAATGTAGCCCAAAAAACTAATTCTCTGTACAGCGAACTCACATTTCTCCAGCTTAGCAAAAAGCGAATTGTCCATTAATAACTGTAATACCTCACGCACGCTCCGCCAATGAGACTCCAGATCTGGCGAATAAATCAAAATATCATCCAAATACACAACCACATTTTTACCGATCAAAGGTCTAAGGATGTCATTAATCAGATTCTGAAAAAATGCAGGAGCATTAGTAAGACCAAAAGGCATAACCAGATTCTCAAAATGACCCACAGGAGTGTTAAAAGCAGTCTTCCATTCATCACCCTCCTTCATGCGCAACAGATTGTATGCCCCCTTAAGGTCAATTTTAGAGAACCACTTGGCCCCCAATAACTGGTTAAACAGATCAGGAATCAATGGCAGTGGGTAAGGATTGCGTACCGTAATTTTGTTAATCTCACGAAAATCCAGACAAGGACGTAAACCGCCGTCCTTTTTTTTTACAAAAAAAAATCCAACCGCCACAGGAGACTTAGAGGGCCTAATGTGACCGGCGGCCAAACTTGTCTGTATGTATTCCTCCAAAGCCTTCCTCTCAGGAATAGTAAGGTTAAATAAACGACTTTTAGGAAGAGTCGCTCCAGGGACAAATTCAATAGAACAATCATAGTCTCTATGGGGAGGCAAAACCTGCGATTCCTTCTCAGAAAAAACTCTCCAAAAATCCTGAATAGGAACAGGCAATTCTCCCCTATCCAAAGCTGCAATACGCCCATTACAACACTTGTCATAACATTTATGGCTCCAGGATTTAATTTCACTGGTAGACCAATCCAGTACAGGATTGTGAAATTTTAACCAGGGCAAACCCAATATTACTGGAGAAGGCAAGTTATTCAACACTACCAAATCCAATTTCTCATGGTGAACACCATTAATAGTGAGAGGAAATTCACTGACCTTGAGAGTAATATTCTTCAAAGGGGAACCATCCACAGAAACCACAGCAATGGGGGATGATAAAGGTTCAGGTTTTAAATTGAGTTTTTCCATGAATCCCCCATCAATTACATTCAGTGTAGACCCGCAATCAACAAACACCCGAAATTCCATTAATTTTTCCTGAGCAATCGTGGAAGCAGCTAAAAATATACCCTTGGAATTTAAACAGGCAATACGGGCGTGACTGACCATTTTTTTTTTTTTCTTCATACGAAGCTCACAGCCTTTAATCAAATGACCAGATTTTCCGCAATAGAAACACAAGCCTTCCGAAAAACGACGGTCTTTTTCTTGAGAGCGAGGTGCCACCGATCCAATCTCCATCGGTTCACCACTGTTAGTACACACATTATCATAACCAGAAACTGACATAGCAGAGGATTTGCTCTCATTAACCCTAGCACGCAGTCTTCTATCCACCCGTATAGCTAATTGCATAGCCTGTTGCAAATCCTCAGGTGTAGGATAAGCAATTAGCAGGTCTTTAACCCTTTCACTGAGCCCAGCAAGAAATAGACTTTTCAGAGCAGAATCGTTCCACCCTGTTTGAGTGGACCAACGACGAAAATGAGTACAATATTTTTCGACATTACCTGATCCTTGTTTTAAACGTCTCAACTCAGTCTCAGCTGATGCCACACGGTCAGGATCATCATATAATAGTCCTAAAGCAGAAAAAAAACTATCCACTGATCTGAAGCATGTATCACTAGGTTGCAAAGAAAAGGCCCACTCCTGAGGCTCTTTGCGCAAAAGTGACATTATGAACCCTACGCGCTGGGATTCATCCCCAGAGGACTTGGGTCTCAAACGAAAATACAATAAGCAAGCATTTTTAAATGAAAAAAATTCTCGATGTTCACCAAAAAATAAATCCGGCAAACATACCTTAGGCTCCAAGAAATATGCTCCAGGACAGTTACTCACGTGCTGACGGAGCTCGGCCACTTCCAGAGAGAGTCCCTGCAGGTGTTTAGCCAAATCCTGAACCGACACCATGATGGAAAAAAAAAAAAAAAAAAAATCTTTCCTTAGAGCATTTGCAGGCTGGACTTACTGTTATGTTCTGCTACCAAAGCTAAGGAAAGAGAGGAGATCTGTCCCTACTATAGGACTCAGCTGAATCCCTACGATGTAACAGGGAACCTGATCCTGCGATCAGACCTGCTAAAGTCCTAATCTAGTCTGTACGGAGACCTATAGATGTGGGGAGGGAATCCCTACAAGTACTAAGGACTGGGAGGAATATGGGACACCTCCTAACAGAAATAGTAGCAGACAGACGAACAAACAAAATAGATAGAACATAGAGGTCCGTAGACCAAGCAAACTAACAGAGTTAGATACAGAGCACAGGCTAGCTAGAAAGTAGATATACAATGAAGTCCAGCAAAGCCAGAAGGGCGGAGCAGGATTAAATAGGCCAACAAGGTCATGTGACCAGCAAAGGAAAAAAAACCTAACAGCAAGGTTCTAACAACACATACCCTTGCTTGTGTGAAAAAATGCAGTTCGCTCCGTGTGTGTGCTGCTGATAGGCTGACAGATTGCACCTCCCCACTGTAAATGCGGGAAAGAGAAAAAAAAATGGAGATCTTCATTATTTCTGCAGAGATCCATCCCCTGCCCCTCCCCCCCGCCATGCTGTACACTCAAACTGCGTATTAACATTAATTTTCAGCATTACTGAGAAAAAATCCAGTTATGATTTTGGTGCATGAAAAGTTATCGAACATAACCTCGAACAGCTGAAATTTTTCAAATTGTTCGTGTTCGCCGAACGGCTCGAACACCGCCAAAAACAGCTCGAATTTGAGATTGGCGAACAGTTCAAGTCGAACACCGCTCATCTCTAATAGCTAGATATATAGATAATACATAGGTATACAGATAGATATAAATATGTGAGATATCTAATCAGTGCTTTGCTTGTGTACCTTACTGTTCATGCCAATTATTAATAAATGATTACATTTCTGGAAAAAAAATGGCGTGGGGTCCCTCGTAATTTTATTAACCAGCAGAGGGAAAGCGGACAGCTGGGGCTGATG
This sequence comes from Phyllobates terribilis, assembly GCF_046119375.1. Lineage (NCBI taxonomy): Eukaryota > Metazoa > Chordata > Amphibia > Anura > Dendrobatidae > Phyllobates > Phyllobates terribilis. The sequence goes on from NW_027362771.1 coordinate 302,645,539, forward strand.
TTTTGAGCCTGGGAAGGGGGTAATACCTGTGAAGCTTCACAGGCTACTAATATCAGCCCCCAGCTGTATACTATTGTATACTATTAAAATGGGGGACCCACAAAAAAATTTGACGTGGGGTTCCCCTATTTTAACAGCCAGCAAAGGATAGGCAGACATCTGGGGGCTGATATTAATAGCCTTGGAAGGGGCCATGAATATTGGCCCCCTCCGAGGCTACAAACAGAAGCCCTCAGCTGCCCCATAGGATTCGCCAATTCTAGTACTTAGCCTCACTCTGCCCACTACCCTGTAGCGGTGGCAGTGGGGTTATATGTTTGGGGTTGATGTCAGCTTATAATGCCAGCTGACATCAAGCCCAGGTTAGTAATGGAGTGGTGTCTATAAGACGCCCCCATTACTAACCACATAGTGGAAATTAAATGTAAAATAAAGACACCCAAAACCAGAATAAAATACTTTATATGAAATAAACACAGACACCTTTTTACGTTCTAAATTAAACCATACTTACCATCACACCCATTCCAGTTGAAGCCATTGCCACTAGAGATGAGTGAGCATGCTCACTGGTGCTCGCCCGAGCATGTCACTGCTCGACATGCTCGATGCTGTATTTCAGGCATTGCTCAGTGGGAGCTCGGGTCTCCACCCTGCATCCCTGCATGTTCATTGGCTCTTTGGAGAGCCAATGAACATGCAGGGATTGCCAGCCACTCACTGTAATGCCGTAGCCATGTTGGTTGTGGCATTACAGTGGTTGGCTGGCCGCACAGCATCATCAGGTCGATATCAGACCTGGCGCTGCCATGCTCGTCACAGTCTCTCCGGAATCAGACAGTGTAGGGAGAGCTTCTGCTGAGCTAGGGAGAGATTTGCTTGTTTCTAGTTAGTGTAGGTGTACCAAACTATATTAGAGACACATATCCATCTTAACAAACAGTCCTTCTGAGGACTAATCCATCTGCAGAGATATCAGGCAGGCAGTGTATATAGGCAGGCAGTGTATATAGGCAGGCAGGCAGTGTATATAGCAGACTGTAGTGCATATAGCACAAGAGGCACCATTCCAGTTCTGCCTTCTGCTGCTGTTAGATATTTCTAGACAAAGGCCCGGGATCTCCGGGGCCATGAATATTTTTGGGGGGATTTTAATCCTCATTATTTGCTTAAAAAGCAATCAAGAGAACATCGTTTTTCTGCGCCATTTGCTTGTTGGCACTGCAGAATACAGCCAGGTCCTTTCCATATTACAGCACTAAAAATCCAGCTATTTAAAACTGTGTTTTCTCCGTCACACGGATAACATATACATTTTCAGAAAATACTGCCATTTCTGGCCTTCATTAAAAAAAAATTTCAGTGTGTCAGTGAAGCAATTGACAACAGATTGCTGTTCAAAATAGTTACCTACAGGCCAGGTATTTAAAACTGTGTTTTCTCCGTCACACAGATCACATATACGTTTTCGGAAAATACTGCCATTTCTGGCCTCTATTAAAAATTTGTTGCAGAGTGTCAGTGAAGCAATTGACACCAGATTGCTGTTCAAAATAGATATCTACAGGTCAGGTATTTAAAACTGTGGTTTGTCCGTCACACGGATGACATATAAGTTCGCTCCAAATTCAGTCATTTGTTGTGAGCGTGGAAGATATTGTCCTCCATTTAAAATGGGCAAGGGACGGGTAACTTGACGTGATGGTGATGATGGTGCATGCAGAGGCCGAGACCGTGGGCAAGCAGAAATTGTGCCACAACAAACACCCACATCTTCTCGCTCGACCTTCCTGTCCCAATTAATAGGGGACCGCAGAACACCACTATTGAACACAGAGCAGTGTGAAAAGGTTATTGGTTCGATAGCAGATAATGCTTCCAGTCACTTAGCCACCACCACATTATCTTCCACACGGTCAAGTTTCAGTAGCTGTGAGTCTGGATCGCATATTCCTCACCCTGAACCTAATTCCTCCCACCAAGCTGAGTGCCCAGAGGCAACTGATCCCACACTTGGACACTCCAAAAAGCTGTTCACTTTCCCATTTATAGATTCAGGCCTCTCGTCCAGTCCACCTTAAGAGGGGCAAGAGGAGATGGCATGTAGCAATGCCCAAATATTTGAGCAGCCACGGTCACACGAAGGCGATGGAGGGAAAGTATCCCAAGAGGTGGACGATGATGAGACACAAATGCCAGAAAGTCAGGAAGAGGACCAGAGTGTGGAAGTGGAAGACAAGGTTGTGGATGATATAGTAACTGACCCAACCTAGCAGGAGGACATGCAGAGCGAGGAGAGCAGCACACAGGGGAAGGGAGGCAGAGCACCCCAACAGGCAGGAAGAAGCAGTGTGGTGGCCGCAATAAGAAGGCTGGCAACCGCTCCCCGTAATGCCAACACAAAGGAAGTTGCCAGTACAACGGTTAGGTCTTCATGAGAGTGGTTGCTTTTTAAAGACTCTGACAATAACCCCAAAAAGGACATTTGCACCACTGCTAGGCCAGCATCAGCAGGGGTGGCAAAACGACCAGCCTGACCACCATCAGCATGATCAGGCACATGGCAGCAAAGCACCCGACTTTGTGGGCCGAACCCCAGGATCCAGGAACAGTGTATGGAGGTGGCACCATTGCTTCTTCCGCTGTTGTGCATGCAAGCCAATCCCCTGTCCATGGTGCATGTGAAGATGCCTCCTGCTCTGCACCTGTCATTGTACACTCTCAAGTAGCAACATCAGGACGCACATCCACGTCTTTGTCCCAGCGCAGCGTTCAGTTGTCCATACTCCAGTCCTTGGAACACAAGCGCAAATACGCAGCCAACCCCCACAGGCCACAGTACTAAATTCCCACATTTCACGACTGCTTGCTCTCGAAATGTTGCCTTTTAGGCTCGTGGAGAAGGAAGCATTCCGCAACCTGATGGCAATGGCCATCCCTCGGTACTCAGTCCCCAGCCGCCACTATTTCTCCCGGTGTGCCGTCCCCGCATTACACAAGCATGTGTCCCAAAACATTAGCCGTGCCCTCAACAACGCAGTTATGGGGAAAGTCCACCTAACCACGGACACGTGGACAAGTGCTTGTGGGCAGGGACGGTAAATCTTGCTGATGGCACACTGGCTTAACATAGTGGAAGCCGGGACCCAGTTGGACCTTGGGATGGAACACGTCCTCCTGACACCGAGGATTGTGGGCCCTAGGTCAATCAAGGTTGCCCCCGCAGTCTATAGCTCCTGAACCTCATCCTCCTCAGCCTCCCCCTCCTCTTCAGGCTCTATCTCCGAAATGACCACATCAGTCACAAGCTGGAAGCACTGCAGCACTGCCTCTGCCTCGGCCAAGCGGCAACAGGCTGTGCTGAAGCTAATATGCTTAAGGTGACAAACCGCACAATACTGAAGAGTTGTGGACAGCTCTGAAAGAGCAGGCAGATCTGTGGCTCACACCGCTGAACCTACAGACAATCATGGTCGTATGTGACAATGGCCGGAACCTGGTGGTTTCTCAAATCCTACCCGAAGTTGCCGGATCTGCTTGATAAAGTATGCCGCCTGTGTGCCCATTTTAGAAAGTCACTTACAGCTTTCGCCGCCCTTGCCGTGTTTCAGCAGCGTTTGCAGCTTCCGGCTCACAGACTGGTATGTGATGTCACCATGCGTTGGAACTCTACACTGCAGATGTTGGGAAGGATTTGTGAGCAGAAGAGGGCAGTTGTTGAGTACCAGCATCAACAAGGCCATCGGTATTCAGTTCAGACTCCACACATAATACCTCAGGAGTGGACATGGATGTCAGACATATGTATCATCCTCCAAAACTTTGAGGACTCCACCAAGATGATGAGCGGCAATGATGCCATAATTAGCGTCACCATCCCGCTTCTCTGTCTTCTGAAACGCTCTCTGCTCACAATTAAAGAGGATGCATTGCAGGCGGAGCATGATGAGATGGAGCAAGGAACCATACAGGGTGATTACACACAGCCCAGCCTCATCTCATCCCAACGTGGATTGGGTGACAATGAGGAAGAGGAGGAGGAGGAAGAACAGGAGCTAGTTTCATGCACTATAGACGGTACTACCTGCACAACTGTCATACCGTCTGTTCAGCGTGGATGGACAGAGGACAGAGAGGAGGAGGAGGAGAGCGTGGTCAGTCATCCTCTTAGTGAGGACATGGAAGTCTTGCCTGTTAGCAGTCTGGCACGCATGTCTGAGTTTATGTTACGCTGCATTTCCCATGACCCTCGAGTTCACAAAATTTTGGGTGACAGTCATTACTAGAGATGAGCGTTGTACGACTCGAACTGTTCGCCAATCTCAAATTCGAGCTGTTTTGGGCGGTGTTCGAGCCGTTCGGCGAACACGAACGATTTGAAAAAAATTCGGCTGTTCGAGGTTATGTTCGATAACTGTTCGTGCACCATAATCATAACTGGATTTTTTCTCAGTAATGATGACAATTAATGTTAATACGCAGTTTGAGTGTACAGCGGGGAGGGGGGAGGGGTAGGGGATGGATCTCTGCAGGAATAATGAAGATCTCCATTTTTTTTTCTCTTTCCCACATTTAAAGTGGGGAGGTGCAATCTGTCAGCCTATCAGCAGCGCACACACGGAGCAAAGTGCTTTTTTTCACACAATCAAGGGCATGTGTCATTGGCAGTGTATGTCACATGTCCTTGCCCTATAAGACCCAGCCATTTTCCCCGTCGCCACCATTTTCTCACTGCTGCAGCTGCGTGATAGACGGCACCGCTGTTGCTGTGTGCGCTATACCTTGTTAATTTCATGCCAATTTTCGCACAAATCTACAGATAGCTTGGGAGTAGGGAATAGTTGTGATTGCAGTCCTTTTAAGGACTAGGTTACAGCATTTCCTACGACTTTTATCAGGCAGGTCTGTGCTCTTAAATAGATAGGTTGTGGGAGTAAAGACTAATTGTAATTGCAGTCCTTTTCAGGACTAAGTTACATCAGTTCCTATCAGTTTTTGCCAGGCAGGTCTGTGCCAGTGCTGTACAAGTTTTTTTTCACAGCATTTGGCTAAATCTAGCAAAGCTAATCCTTTTTGGCCTATTGCAGAGTGTGTTAGTCAGTGGAGTAGCCTATCTGTGTTGCAAGCTACACCACCTGTGTATAGAATACCAATTTTTTTACTGCACCTAGTGAAGTAAAACCTTTCGGGCATAGCATCATTCTATTAGTCCATCTATACTGACCTCCATAAGGTTGCAAATTGAATATAATTTTTTTCTGCATCTAGCTCTGAAAAAATATTTGTCCTCCTAGCTGTGTGTGGGACTTGTTCTATTAGTCCATCTATACTGACCTCCATCAGGTTGCAAACTGAATATAATTTTTTTCTGCATCTACCTCTGAAAAAATATTTGGGCTTCAAGCTGTGTGGGGGACTTGTTCTATTAGTCCATCTATACAGACCTCCATCACGCTGCAAATTGAATATAATTTTTTTCTGCATCTGGCTCTGAAAAAATATTTGGCCTTCTAGCAGTGTGTGGGACTTGTTCTATTAGTCCATCTATACTGACATCCATCAGGTTAAAAATTCAAAATAATTTTTATCTGCATCCAGCTCTGAAAAAATATTTGGCCTTCTAGCAGTGTGTGGGACTTGTTCTATTAGTCCATCTATACTGACCTCCATCAGGTTGCAAATTGAATATAATATTTTTCTGCATCTAGCCCTGAAAAAATATTTGGCCTTCTAGCAGTGTGTGGGACTTGTTCTATTGGTCCATCTATACTGACCTCCATCACGTTGCAAATTGAATATAATTTTTTTCTGCATCTAGCTCTGAAAAAATATTTGGCCTTCTAGCAGTGTGTGGGACTTGTTCTATTAGTCCATCTATACTGACCTCCAGCAGGTTGCAAAATGAATATAATTTTTTTCTGCATCTAGCTCTGAAAAAATATTTGGGCTTCTAGCAGTGTGTGGGACTTGTTCTATTAGTCTATCTATACTGACCTCCATCAGGTTGCAAATTGAATATAATATTTTTCTGCGTCTAGCTCTGAAAAAATATTTGGCCTTCTAGCAGTGTGTGGGACTTGTTCTATTAGTCCATCTATACTGACCTCCATCAGGTTGCAAAGTGAATATAATTTTTTTCTGCATCTAGCTCTGAAAAAATATTTGGCCTTCTAGCAGTGTGTGGGACTTGTTCTATTAGTCCATCTATACCGACCTCCATCAGGTTGCAAACTGAATATAATTTTTTTCTGCATCTACCTCTGAAAAAATATTTGGGCTTCTAGCTGTGTGTGGAACTTGTTCTAATAGTCCATCTATATTGACCTCCATCAGGTTGCAAATTGAATATAATATTTTTCTGCATCTAGCTCTGAAAAAATATTTGGCCTTCTAGCAGTGTGTGGGACTTGTTCTATTAGTCCATCTATACTGACCTCCATCAGGTTGCAAACTGAATATAATTTTTTTCTGCATCTACCTCTGAAAAAATATTTGGCCTTCTAGCAGTGTGTGGGACTTGTTCTATTAGTCCATCTATACTGACCTCTATCAGGTTGCAAACTGAATGTAATTTTTTTCTGCATCTAACCCTGACAATAGTTTTGGCCTAATACCACAGTTTGGCCACTCAGCTCTGCTCGGTTCCCATCCATTGTTTTTTTGTGCAAACAACTCCAGAGTTGTGAATTAGTTAACCACCAAAATGAGTGGAAAAAGGCCTGCTGCTGGTGGAAAGGGGAATAGGCGTGTTGGGAAGGGGAAAAAAGGTTGTGTCCGTGGAGTAGATGTTAAAGCAACAGTAACATCTGCAGAAGAAAGACCATCTTCCAGCAATACTAAAATGTCTACTTCTTTTAGCGGACAATGTGATAAGATCACTTTCTTACGGCCACGCCAATCGCTACAAATTCCAGATGAGGCACAAAAACAGCAGGTGCTTCAATGGATATCAAGTGCTCCTTTAAGTGAGCTCTCCTCCACATCAACTTCAACATCACAAATACTCCAGTCCTCAGAGGTGTCACACCAATCGCACTTGCTTCCTCGTAGCTCCCAAATCTCCAGCTGCCCGTCTGAGTATGAGGTAGAACAGATGGTTGAGTCTGCAGAGCTGTTTACACATACTATAGCCAGGGAATCAGAGGTCAGCTCCAGCGCTTCTGTGAATCCAGACGAGGAAATGATCTGCACTGATGCCCAGAATCTTTATGAGTCGGATCCAGGACCAGACGCAGAAGGTTCTGACCATAATGTAGACCCTCATTCCCAAACTGTAACTCCTGTTGGTGGAGACAATGAGGAAGACGATGATGAGACTCAAATACCTGATTGGAGCGACAACTTTAGTTTTTTGTAAGGCAGGAACAGGTTGGCTCTGAGGACGACGGGTGTGATAACACACAGGGTGATGATGATGAGGTTGGAGATCCCACTTACTGTCAACCCACAGTCAGCCAAGAGATGAGGTCAGCAGAGGAGGTGGAGGAGGATGCTAGTGACGACGAGGTCAGGTTGCGCCTTCCTGGACAGAGACATAGTACTGGAAGCACGTCAACAACTGCATCCTCAAACACAACTCTGTCTCTGACCACAAGTCGTGGTGGCTCTTCAGGTCGCATGGGTGCTAAGCCTTGCATAGCCTGGGCATTTTTTCAGATCGATAAAGATGACCTAACTCGTGTTATCTGTAACATTTGTCAACAAAAGCTAAGTAGAGGCCAAAAACTACATAGTTTGAGTACTTCATGCATGAACCGGCACATGGACATGAAGCATAAGTTGCAGTGGGAATCTCACTGTGCTACAATGCGGCCTAGCCGGCTGGGCCAACCACCGCCTGCCCAATCTTGTGCATCTGCGGCCTCTTCATCCTCTGTGACTGGGGGGACAGCAGTCACACCTGTTTTGGGACGCAGACCTGCCACCTCTTTACCCGCAACAGCCAGCGTGATTGGCAGGTCATCATTTTCTTTGGAGGTGGTAACACCAGCTGGTGTTGAGCGCTGTCCGACATCGATAGCACCACCTTTGGATCAAGGCAACCTAACATGTCAGCCTGCATCTTCCTCACAGACCGGCAGTTTGCCGGGGACACCCTTATCAACCCAATCTAAGCACAACAGCCAGCCCTCAGTCCCTCAGATGTGGACAAGTAAAAGACCATTTCCTGCTAGCCATGAGAAAGCTAAGAGGTTGAATTTCACCATCTGCAAGCTCTTGGCTACAGAAATGCTGCCTTTCCGCCTGGTGGACACAGAGGATTTTTGAGACCTTATGTCCGTCGCAGTGCCCCAGTACCAGATGCCCAGTCGGCACTACTTCTCAAAGAAAGGTGTGCCTGCGCTCCACCAGCATGTCGCACACAACATCACCGCTTCTTTGAGAAACTCTGTGTGTGACAGGGTGCATTTCACAACAGACACTTGGACGAGTAGGCATGGACAGGGGCGTTACATGTCGCTGATTGGGCACTGGGTAACTATGGTGACAGCAGGACAAGGGGCTGCTGTCCAAGTCTTGCCGCCCCCACGAGTTGTGCGTCAATCCTCTTTATCTCAAAGTTCCTCCATTGCTTCTGCCTCCTCAACCTCCTCTGGGTCCTCCTCCTGCACCCAAAGCCTGTCTGGTCATGCCATAAGCTTTCTAACTGCACAGAAGGGATCCTGCACACCTCCTTACTATGCTGGCAGTAGGGCTCAACGTCATCAGGCGGTTTTTACTTTGAAATGTCTGGGAAATGTGAGTCACACAGCTGAGGAGTTGTGGTCAGCTCTGGAGAACCAGTTTCATGAATGGTTGTCTCCACTGGACCTGAAACCAGGGAAGGCCATGTGCGACAATGCTGCAAACCTGGGTGAGGCCCTTCGCCGGGGCAATGTCACACACGTGCCTTGTATGGCTCACGTGTTGAACCTGGTTGTCCAGCAATTTTTAGCCCACTATCCTGGACTAGATGGCCTTCTGCAGAGGGCACGGTCACTGTGTGCTCACTTCCGCCGTTCGCATCCCACATCTCAGCGACTTACATCTCTACAGAAGTCGTTGGGCCTGCCTCTTCACCAGCTAAAATGCGATGTGCCTAACCGGTGGAATTCAACTCTGCACATGTTGTAGCGACTGTGGCAGCACCGACAAGCCCTGGTGCAATACGTTCTGACGTATAGCCTGGGCCAACGGGATCCACAGGTGGGGCTTTTCACGCTGGAGGAGTGGTCTCAGATCAGGGACCTATGCACCCTTCTGCACAGTTTTGAAATGGCGACGAAGATGTTTAGTGCTGATGATGCCATTATCAGCATGACTATTCCGGTGATTTACATGCTGGAGCACATGTTAAACAGAATTCAGAGTCAGGTGGTGGCACAAGAGGAGGTGGAGGAAGTAGAGGAGGATTAGTTGTATGTGGAAGGGCTAACATCTGCAAGGTCCAGACGGTGGGCAGCACCAAGGCGGCAGGCATGAGAGGGTGGGGGAGATGGTTTTACCAGGGCGCATGGTAGAAGCCAAACTAGTGAGGAAGGTGCAGGAGCCCAGGAAGAAGTGGAGGACGAACTGATGGAAGACTCATCAGATGAGGGAGACCTTGATCACATTTCTGTTGTGCGAGGTTGAGGGGAGAGGACAGAGGAAGGAAGCATGATTGTTACCTCGCCACCAACACAACAAGGACTTGGTGCTCCTGGATGCGCAAGACACATGAGTGCCTTCTTGCTGCACTACCTGCAACATGACCCTCGAATTGGGAGAATTAGAAATAATCCTGACTACTGGGTTGCCACACTGTTAGATACCCGGTACAAAAGTAAATTTGCAGAAATAATTCCTGCCATAGAAAGGGATGCACGCATGCCGGAGTATCAGCAGAGACTGTTGCAGAATCTTACATGTGCTTTTCCACAAAACACCAGTGGTGCACGTAGTGAATCTCATAGTTCCAACTTGCCAACCGTGGGACCGTCGAGTGTTCAGCACTCAAACCGTAACAGAAACACAGTATCTGCTGGTAACATCAATCTTGCGGAATCATTTCACCACTTTTTTAGCTCATCCTTTGCAAGGCCACAGGAGACAAGAAGTCTGACACATAGTCAACGCCTAGAGACGATGGTACAGGAGTATCTCCAAGTAAACATTGAAGCCATGACTGTGTCACTGGACCCTTGCTCTTTTTGGGCTTCCAATCGGGATAAATGGGCGGAGCTCGCCACTTACGCCTTGGAGATCTTGTCATGCCCCGCAGCCAGCGTTCTGTCTGAACGTGTGTTCAGCGCTGCTGGTGGTGTGCTGACAGATAAGCGCACGCGGATCTCCACTGATAAACCAGGGGAGGAGTCCTGAGGAGATAATTTACATATTCCCACTGCATTTTGGGGTAAGTGAAGAGTCTCCGCGAGCTCAAAGAACACTGGATTTTGGCTGTTGGAGCTGAAAAGAGGACATCGGTAAACCAGGGGAGGAGTCCTGAGGAGATAATTTACATATTCTCACTGCATTTTGGGGTAAGTGAAGAGTCTCCGCGAGCTCAAAGAACACTGGATTTTGGCTGTTGGAGCTGAAAAGAGGACATCGGTAAACCAGGGGAGGAGTCCTGAGGAGATAATTTACATATTCCCACTGCATTTTGGGGTAAGTGAAGAGTCTCCGCGAGCTCAAAGAACACTGGATTTTGGCTGTTGAAGCTGAAAAGAGGACATCGGTAAACCAGGGGAGGAGTCCTGAGGAGATAATTTACATATTCCCACTGCATTTTGGGGTAAGTCAAGAGTCTCCGCGAGCTCAAAGAACACTGGATTTTGGCTGTTGGAGCTGAAAAGAGGACATCGGTAAACCAGGGGAGGAGTCCTGAGGAGATAATTTACATATCCCATTGCATTTTGGGGTAAGTGAAGAGTCTCCGCGAGCTCAAAGAACACTGGATTTTGGCTGTTGGAGCTGAAAAGAGGACATCGGTAAACCAGGGGCGGAGTCCTGAGGAGATAATTTACATATTCCCACTGCATTTTGGGGTAAGTGAAGAGTCTCCGCGAGCTCAAAGAACACTGGATTTTGGCTGTTGGAGCTGAAAAGAGGACATCGGTAAACCAGGGGAGGAGTCCTGAGGAGATAATTTACATATTCCCACTGCATTTTGGGGTAAGTGAAGAGTCTCCGCCAGCTCAAAGAACACTGGATTTTGGCTGTTGGAGCTGAAAAGAGGACATCGGTAAACCAGGGGAGGAGTCCTGAGGAGATAATTTACATATTCCCACTGCATTTTGGGGTAAGTGAAGAGTCTCCGCGAGCTCAAAGAACACTGGATTTTGGCTGTTGGAGCTGAAAAGAGGACATCGGTAAACCAGGGGAGGAGTCCTGAGGAGATAATTTACATATTCCCACTGCATTTTGGGGTAAGTGAAGAGTCTCCGCCAGCTCAAAGAACACTGGATTTTGGCTGTTGGAGCTGAAAAGAGGACATCGGTAAACCAGGGGAGGAGTCCTGAGGAGATAATTTACATATTCCCACTGCATTTTGGGGTAAGTGAAGAGTCTCCGCGAGCTCAAAGAACACTGGATTTTGGCTGTTGGAGCTGAAAAGAGGACATCGGTAAACCAGGGGAGGATTCCTGGGGAGATAATTTACATATTCCCACTGCATTTTGGGGTAAGTGAAGAGTCTCCGCCAGCTCAAAGATCACTGGATTTTGGCTGTTGGAGCTGAAAAGAGGACATCGGTAAACCAGGGGAGGAGTCCTGAGGAGATAATTTACATATTGCCACTGCATTTTGGGGTAAGTGAAGAGTCTCCGCCAGCTCAAAGAACACTGGATTTTGGCTGTTGGAGCTGAAAAGAGGACATCGGTAAACCAGGGGAGGAGTCCTGAGGAGATAATTTACATATTCCCACTGCATTTTGGGGTAAGTGAAGAGTCTCCGCCAGCTCAAAGATCACTGGATTTTGGCTGTTGGAGCTGAAAAGAGGACATCGGTAAACCAGGGGAGGAGTCCTGAGGAGATAATTTACATATTCCCACTGCATTTTGGGGTAAGTGAAGAGTCTCCGCGAGCTCAAAGAACACTGGATTTTGGCTGTTGGAGCTGAAAAGAGGACATCGGTAAATTTTGAAGCTTTTTTTTTAAGCTTTCTTCACTGTTTTCAGAACATTAACAATAAGAACATGGAAGAGTCCAGAAGCCATTTGGTGAGCTGCATATCCTGCTACATGTTCACAGACTTGCCAGTGGAAAAGCCAAACTTCACATGCCAGAGATGCAAGCTTGTGTCCCTGTTGGAGGAAAAGTTGCGAAATCTAGAAGAGAGGTTAACTACCTTGAAAATCATTAAGGAAGGTGAAGAGTTCTTAGACAGAGCAGAATTATCTCTTCATGATTCAGAAAGAGAAGAAATTCGAACTGCACCTGACGAAACAGAGGAATGGAAGCATGTGACCCACAGAAGCAGGAGGATCGAGAGGCAGTCAGCACCCATACTGCTCAGGAACCAGTACCAGCCTCTCACGCAGGAGAACCATGAAGAAATACAGCAAAATAAGACTTTGCCAGCAATGAATAACCTTGTAAGCCCTCAGAATCCTCCTGGATGGAGAAAGAAGAATGTTGTGAAGAAAAAACGGAGAGTGGTGGTCATGGGGGATTCCCTGTTAAGAGGAACAGAGGCCGCTATCTGCAGACCAGACATAACCTCAAGAGAAATGTGCTGTCTTCCAGGAGCAAAAATTAAAGATGTGTCTGACAGGATATCAAGACTCTTCAGACCTACAGATCACTACCCATTCCTGCTAATACATGTGGGGACAAATGACACCGCAAGAAAGGACCTGGAAACCATCTGCAGTGACTTTGAAGACTTAGGCAAGAAAGTGAAAGAATTGGGAGCGCAGGTGGTCTTCTCATCCATCCTCCCAGTGGATGGCCATGGAACAATGAGGTGGAATAAGATTCTACAGGTGAACAACTGGCTACGTCGATGGTGCCGTCAACAAGGATTTGGATTTCTGGATCACGGAATGAATTACCTATACGATGGACTACTTGCTAGAGATGGGGTGCACCTTACGAAGACTGGAAAACATGTATTTGGAAGTCGCCTTGCTACACTCATCAGAAGAGCTTTAAACTAGAACAGTGTGGGAAGGGAAGCAAAAGGCCAGAAAAAGCCATACAGCTGACAAATACTATTGAGATCTCTGCTACTGGAAGTGGAAAAGAAGAACAAAGACAAAAAAATCTAAATAATAAAAATATGGGAGGAAGAGAAACCAATCACAAACTAAAATGCTTTTATACAAATGCACAAAGCATGGGCAACAAACAAGGAGAATTGGAACTACTAATGCAGGAAAAGGAATATGATGTCATTGGAATCACTGAAACTTGGTGGGACGATACACATGATTGGAATAAAAGGCTAAAAGGATACAACTTATTTGCAAGAAACAGACTTGATAAACGAGGAGGAGGTGTTGCATTGTATGTTAGAAAAGCGTATATCTGCATAGAGATTGAAGCTTCAGAGACTGGGAGTTCTGTGGAAACTGTTTGGGTAAGAATACAAGGAGAGAACAACGGAAAGGACACCATTGTAGGCATTTACTACAGGCCACCTGGGCAAGCTGAAGATATGGATGAACTCTTTATGTATCAAATGACCAAGTTCTCCAAAAAATATGACGTAGTGGTCATGGGAGATTTCAACTATCCAGACATTTGTTGGGAATCTCTCTCAAGTAAAACTAACAGGTCAAGCAAATTCTTATCCTCTCTTGCTGACAACTTTATCTTCCAAAAGGTAGGGGAGAAAACAAGGGGATCTGCTACTTTGGATCTAATCCTTATAAACAGGGAGGAAATGGTTGAGGAGGTAAAGGTGGCTGGGACCCTAGGAGGCAGCGATCATGCTATTATAGAATTTTGGATAACTAGAGGAGGAAGACATGTGAAGACTCAAACTTCAAGGTTAGATTTTAGAAAGGCAGATTTTAAGAGACTCAGAAAGAGAATAGGAGGGATCCAATGGCTGGATGTCCTTAAGGACAAAAATGTCCAGGAAGGATGGGAAATTTTTAAAAATGAGATTCTCAAAGCACAATCGTTAACAATCCGGAAAAGTAGGAAGAATGGGAAGCATTTAAGGAAACCAGGATGGATGAACACAGAACTTAAACACATGCTAAAAAGAAAGAAAGAAATGTTTATTAAATGGAAAGAGGGAGGCATATCTAAAGAAGATTATAATGCAGTCTGCAGATCCTGCAGGGCACGTATCAGGTTAGCTAAAGCTGACAATGAATTAAGGCTTGCAAGAGATGTCAAAAGCAACAAAAAAGGATTTTGGGGGTATGTCAAAAGTAAAAGAAAAGTCAAAGATGCTATAGGATTTTTACAGGATGAAAATGGAGAAATGGTAAGAGAGGATGTTGAGAAGGCCGAACTTTTTAATTCCTGTTTTGCATCTGTTTTCTCTCAGAAAGAAAATGTAACATCAACTGATCTTCACTGTCCTTTTAAAGGAATAGAGGAATCCAAGTTATCTGTAAACAGAAAGATTGTGAGGGAATATTTAGCTAACATAAATGAGTTCAAGTCTCCAGGTCCAGATGAATTACACCCCAGAGTACTGAAGGAGATCGTAGAAGAAATTTTAGAACCACTCTCCATAATCTTTGAAAATTCTTGGAGAACAGGAGAAGTCCCAGAAGACTGGAGAAGAGCAAATGTTGTTCCTATCTTCAAAAAGGGGAAGAAGGTGGACCCAGGGAACTATAGGCCGGTGAGTCTGACTTCTATACCAGGAAAGATCTTTGAACAAATTATTAAACAACATGTATGTAAGTACATGGATAAGAATGAAGTGATTAACCAGAGTCAGCATGGGTTTGTAACTAACAAGTCATGTCAGACTAACTTAGTTTCCTTCTATGACAGAATCACTGACTGGGTGGATCAGGGAAATGCTGTAGATATAGTATATCTTGACTTCAGCAAAGCATTTGACAAAGTATCTCACACCATCCTTATTGAAAAAATGACCAAGTATGCAATGGACCAGGCAACTGTTAGGTGGATTCATAACTGGCTTAGTGATCGGACTCAAAGGGTGGTTGTAAATGGCTTCACATCCAGCTGGATGAATGTCTCAAGTGGGGTACCACAGGGCTCCGTCCTGGGACCTGTATTGTTCAACATCTTTATCAATGATTTAGATGAAGGAATTGAGGGTAAACTCATTAAATTTGCTGATGACACAAAGCTAGGAGGGATAGCTAATACTAGAGAAGAGAGAGAGAGGATTCAAAAAGACCTAAATAAACTGGAGCAGTGGGCAGCAACCAACAGAATGGTTTTTAACAGGGAAAAATGCAAAGTACTACATCTGGGCAATAAAAATGAAAAAAGCATATACAGAATGGGAGAAATAGAGCTAAGCAACAGTACATGTGAAAAAGACTTAGGTATACTAATAGATCATAGACTGAACATGAGTCAACAGTGTGATGCAGCAGCAAAAAAGGCAAATACAATTCTGGGATGTATTAACAGAAGCATACAGTCTAGATCACGTGAAGTCATTATCGGTCTTTACTCCTCTTTGGTCAGACCTCATCTGGAATACTGTGTACAGTTTTGGGCACCACATTTTAAAAAAGACATAGACAAACTGGAGCAAGTTCAGAGAAGAGCGACCAGAATGGTGACTGGTCTGCAAACCATGTCCTATGAGGAACGGTTGCAGGATTTGGGAATGTTTAGTTTGCAAAAAAGAAGACTGAGAGGAGACTTAATAGCTGTCTACAAATATGTCAAGGGCTGTCACATTGTAGAAGGATCATCTTTATTCTCATTTGCACAAGGAAAGACTAGAAGCAATGGGATGAAACTAAATGGGAGGAGACACAGATTAGATATTAGAAAAAACTTTTTGACAGTTAGGGTGATTAATGAGTGGAACAGGCTGCCACGAGAGGTGGTGAGTTCTCCTTCAATGGACGTCTTCAAACAGAGGCTGGACAGACATCTGTCTGAGATGATCTAGTGAATCCTGCTTTGAGCAGGGGGTTGGACCAGATGACCCAGGAGGTCCCTTCCAACTCTACCATTCTATGATTCTATAATGTAGACAGACTCAAGTTCATAAAGATGAACAAATCATGGATCCGAAACGACTTTTCTACCCCTGTGTCATCCTGGGGAGAGTAAAAGCTTGATGATTGGTTAAAATCATCTCACCAACAGTTTTAAGCTTTCAAATTACTAATCATGTTTATCTGTATCTTGGCTGGAAAATTATTTGGGCTTTGTAGCAGTGTGCAGTAATGATTCTATTAGGCCATCTATACTAAGCTCCACCAGATTTAAAATTACTAATCATGTTTATCTGTATCTTGGCTGGAAAATAATTTGGGCTTTGTAGCAGTGTGCAGTACTGATTCTATTAGGCCATCTATACTAAGCTCCACCAGATTTAAAATTAATAATAATTTTTAGCTCCATCTAGCCCGGGAAATAATTTTGGGGCTCCGAGATGCACAAGACACATAAGTGCCTTCTTGCTGCACTACCTGCAACATGACCCTCAGATTGTCAGAATTCGAAGTAATCCTGACAACTGGGTTGCCACACTCTTAGATCGCCCACACTCTTCGATCAACCTTTTCATTTTAATAAAGACTAATGTTGAGCAAGCACTAAAATGCTCGGGTGCTCAAAGCTCGGGCCGATCTCGCCGTGATACTCGGGTGCTCGACCCGAGCAACGAGCCCAATGTTAGTCTATGGGAGACTCGAGCATTTTTGCGGAGGCACCCCCGGCAGTCTTTTAAAAGCCTAACAAGTGCCCAAAACGATAGTGACAGTGCTCAAATGACATGGGGACAGCATGGGGATCGCCTCAGGAAGCATTTCTGACCCCCAGGTCACTGCTGTCAACAACGTGGTCAGAGGTATTAAGCCACTTTTACAGGCTCACAATAAAACGTTCAAAAACGAAAGTGAAACTTTTTTCCTGTGAAATATGTTAAGGAACATCCTTTACAGGGTAAAGACTTGTGTATAAGTTAAAATAAATGACCAAAAACAAAAATACTCCTCCACACCTTCGGCTATGTTCACAAGTAGCATTTTTTATGCGTTTTTGCACTTTTGTATTGCTTTCAACTATGACGAATGCATTCACTGTGAAATGTCATTTTAACATTTTACAACCTTATCTGGCCATGTGCTGTGTGACACATGCATAAAGTGCTGAAAAGACAAGGGAACAGCATGGGGAAGACCCCTGGAAGCATCTCTGGCTCCCAGGTCACTGTCTAAAAGTGTGCACATCATAAGTGATCCTTACCGCATCAGAAGATGCAGACTTGCAACTATCCCCATGCAAGTTCTAGTCCCAGGGCAGTGTTCAATTGTACCTCCCCCATTCCTTGCAATACAAGCTCAAGTATGCAGCCTGCCACACACCCACCCCCAGGCTGCAATACCATACTGCTTGCTTGCCTTTTAGGCATGTGGAGGCGGAATCTGGCCACCACGTCATGGCTGTGTTGGCGGCCTGGAATCCATACTCAGTCCCCAGCCGCCCGGCGGCCGGGTGTCCATACTCGGTCCCCAGCCGCCCCGCGGCCGGATGTCCACACACGGTCCCCAGCCGCCTGGGGGCAGCCGGGTGTCCATAAACGGTCCCCAGCCGCCCCTATTTCTCCTTGGAACATCCCCCCACACACTTTTCTTAGCCCGGCCTGCTTTTGGCAGCATTGGACGAGCCCACCAGAGAACCAGACTCCTCCGGTGGGCCCTGACTTCACCATCGGTGGAGTTGAGAGTGCCAAGGTGAGGAGCATGATGATGATGACAGAAGTTAGCATCTGCTATGTTTTCTTTTAATGCAAGTGTAAGTATGCAGCCTGCCACCCACACACCCCCAGACTGCAATTCCATACTGCTAGCTTGCACTTGAAATGGGGCCTTTTAGTTTGGAGGAGGCCGAAGCTGGCCACTACCTCATGGCTGCTTCGGCAGCGAGGTATCCATACTCAGTCCCCAGCCGCCCATATTTGTCCTGATGTGCCTTATACATAAGATTAAGCGCGTATACCAAAACATTACCTGTGCCCTCCCCAGTGCATTTAGTGGGAAGGAGAGCCTATTCCGCTGTAGTGTGTGCATGCCAAACCCCTGTTCATGGTACATGCGAAGATGTCTCCCACCTTGCACCTGTCATTGCAGACTTGCAACTATCCCCATTCAAGTCCTTGTCCCAAGGCAGTGTTCAATTGTACCTCTCCCATTCCTTGCAATGCAAGCGCAAGTATGCAGCCTGCCACCCACCCACCCCCAGGCTGCAATACCATACTGCTTGCTTGCTTGCACTTTAAATTGGGCCTTTTAGGCATGTGGAGGCGGAATCTGGCCACCACGCCATGGCTGTGTCGGCGGCCTGGTATCCATACTCAGTCCCCAGCCGCCTGGTGACCGGGTGTCCCCGCTTGCTCCCCAGCCTCCAGTGGGTGGCCGGGTGTTCATACTCGGTCCCCAGCCACCCCTATTTGTCCCGGTAACCTTTCCCACACTTTTCTTAGCCTGGCCTGCTTTAGGGCAGCATTGGCCGAGCCCACCGGATTATCAGACTCCTCCGGTGGGCCCTGGCTTCTCCATCAGGGGAGTTGAGAGTGCCAAGGTGAGGAGCATGATGAGGATGATAGAAGTTAGCATCTGCTTTGTTTTGTTGTAATGAAAGCGCATGTATGTAGTAGCGGCTAGGCCTGAGGTGGTCAGCGTTTTGGAGCATATCCTACCTCCTCCGAGGATTGCTGGATGTTTTCCTGCTACTATCCAAGTTCTATGACTCCCGTTAAAACAAAGCTTCAGGTGATAAATGATGGATGAGGTTGTGGCAAAGGAGAAAGAGCAGGAGGAACAGGGACCATTCACATCAATATCAGGCCAGTCAACCAGATATGTCTTGTAGGATATGTTTCTGTAACAAAAGGAGAGGTTTGGCTACACAGTTATAGGGCATACAGTGAGTGCAATGGCTACCAAAAATTTTGAGCCACTCCAATGCCCCTTAGAAATGACATGGAGGTCAGAGGGCATTAACTAAACCTTTTTTTCCATTTATAGCAACTGGGACTCCCGTGCACTGTTGGCCTAAGCAGTGAATGGAAGGCTTTCCAAAAATTATGAGGAACTGCAATGCCCCTTACAAGAGCCATGTGTGGCACCCCAGGGGTCTGGTCACCACAGTAATAGAGATTTTACGTCGGAGAGCAAGTGGGAGGTTTCCTGGTCAGGATCCCTTAAACATGCAACATCCTCCTGCCCCAATCCTGGGAGGGGAGAATTCTGCCCTTATAAACTGGATCTGGGGCGGGGTTGAGTGAGTCAGAGAACAGTCAGAGTCAGAGTGAGAGCAAGGGAAAGTAACAGCAAGGAGCTCTGTAGGAGCTAGGAGCTAAAGACCAGGGGCTGGAAGCTGAGCAGAGCTCGCCCTGGCAGAAGACAATAGGAACCGGACACAGGAGTCCGAAGCTGTGAGGACTTATATATCCAGCAGCAGAAACCAGCCGGCAGGGGATTTCAGGTCCTCTGGCCATAGAAGCCCGGAGGCTCAGTCACAAGCAAGGGACCAGCACCGCCGTCGTGGAGCGGAGGCTAACAGAAGGCCCCAAGTCACCAGCCATACGGGTGAGCACTACACGGTACACTCACGGACGTGGCTACTTCTACCCGCTTACAGCAAGGTAGCCAGGAATAGTGCAGACAGACGGGGAGGCCTACAACTCCACCTGGCCAGGGGAACTCCTGCTTGCTCACAGACTGACCAGGCCTCTTATGCTAGCCAGTACTCCTGGGAGGGTCTACCTTATAATCATCAGTAAAGACCCTGAACTGCACTGCAAAGACTCTGAGTCATTCCTGCTGCGCTCGTGCACCATCACCCCCATCATCCACACTCACTGCCCTGAGGCTATACTCCTCCCGAGGGGAGTTATCCCATTCTATGCTGCGCACACAACACCAGCCTCAGCGGTCTGCCTCGCAGCGGTGGTACTCCCTGACTGCAATCCACGGGTGGCGCAGTCGGACAATTAACCTCAAAACCTAAGAAAGACTGCCACTGGTTTGACCAGCCTGAGCCACGGGACCGGGTCACCGCCACGGAGACTACAGATCCCAGAGACCCGGCACCGGGTATCCCACACACGTGTACACACGGCCCAGGGGGCGTGTCACATGCAGTACAGCATATTACAAACATAAGTCCCATTATTGGGGAGTGGGTGTCCCATGGTATTTGCTTATGCTTTCCAAGCAAAAGCTGCCAAAAATTAGGACTGAGCAACTTGCAATGCCCCTTACAAGAGCCATGCAGTACAGCATATTACAAACATAAGTCCCATTATTGGGGAGTGGGTGTCCCATAGTATTTGCTTATGCTTTCCCAGCAAAAGCTGCCAAAAATTAGGACGGAGCAACTTGCAATGCCCCTTAAAAGAGCCATGCAGTGCAGCATATTACAAACATAAGTCCCATTATTGGGGAGTGGGTGTCCCATAGTATTTGCTTATGCTTTCCCAGCAAAAGATGCCAAAAATTAGGACGGAGCAACTTGCAATGCCCCTTACAAGAGCCATGCAGTACAGCATATTGTAACGGGTCTGGGAGGCGGAACCTCTGAGCTACTATACAAGGGGGCGGTCCTTGTAAGGGAGCCGGTGGCGACCAGGGTAGACGGGCAGGCAGTCACAGCAGGTGACTGGGACAGTCTCTGAATGAACGGACAGGAGGTCACGGCAAGTGACCGGGGCAGTCTCTGGATGAACGGGCAGGAGGTCACGGCAAGTGACCGGGGCAGTCTCTGGAAGAACGGGCAGGAGGTCACGGCAAGTGACTGGGGCAGTCTCTGGAAGAACGGGCAGGAGGTCGCGGCAAGTGACCGGGGCAGTCTCTGGGTAAAGGATTGGTACGACCTGTGGCGGCAGATGATAGACGTGAGCTCCCAGGTGAGCAGGCGAGAGTCTCTGGATAATCGGGTGGTCACAGCATGTGACGGCGGAGCCTCCAGGAAGACCAACAGACAGGTAGCAGATGAGCGCTCCCAGGTGAGCGGGCAGGAGTCTCTGGACAGGCGGGTGGTCACAGCACGTGACGGCAGAGCCTCCTGGTAGGCTAGCAGACAGGCAGCAGATGAGCGCTCCCAGGTGAGCGGGCAAGCTGGTCCTTAGACAGACTGACAGGAGTTGGAAGGCAGACCGTCGGACCTCAGGCAAGCAGGCAGGTAGAAGATGTGCGCTCCCAGGTGAGCGGGCAAGCTGGTCCTTAGACACTCTGACAGAAGTTGGAAGGCAGACCGTCGGACCTCAGGCTAGCAGGCAGGTAGCAGGATATCAGGCAGGAATTAGACAGCAGACTGGCAGGAATCTGGCAGGTATCTGGCAGGTAACTGGCAACGGGACCTGAGGGCTGAAGCAGAGTAGTGAACAGTGCTACAACATTGCTCGGGCACCTCCATTTTGGAGGAGGTGCCTTTTATATGGGAGGTCCTCCGGCAATTGGCCGGGGACTCCTTAGGACGGCGCGCGCGGTCCCTTTAAGAGAGGGGGAGCGCGCGCGCGCCCTAAGCACACTGCCGGGGAAGGAGCGCGTGCCGGAAGCAGCGGGGAGAGCAGCGCTGGAGGACGCCGCGCCAGGAGCGGGGAGGTGAGAGGGACGGCGTCTCTGCCTAGAACGGGGCAGAGACGCCGATGCTACAGTACCCCCCCCCTTTAGGCCCCCTCTTTTTTTGGCCAGAAAGAAATTTCTCAAGGAGAAGCGGCGCGTTGATGTTCTCCCTGGGTTCCCAAGTTCTCTCCTCAGGACCAAACCCCTTCCAATCTACCAGAAAAAAGGTTTTTCCTCTTACCCTCTTGGAGGCCAGAATACTCTTTACCTCAAAGATGTCATCAGCGGAAACCGGAGCAGGAGGGGCACCTGGATTTTTCGAAAAAAAGTTAAAGACAACGGGTTTGAGGAGAGATACGTGGAAGGAGTTGGGGATCCGTAGGGTGGCCGGGAGTTTTAATTTGTAGGCCACAGGGTTAATTTGCCTGAGGACTTCGAAGGGGCCGATGAATCGAGGGCCCAACTTGTAGGAGGGTACTTTGAGCCGCACATGTTTGGATGAGAGCCAAACCCTGTCTCCCGGACGGAATTGGGGCGGATCCAGACGTCTCTTATCAGCATATCTCTTCATCCGCTCAGAGGAGAGAAGAAGAGCGGACCTAGTGCTCTCCCAAATAGTAGAAAATTCGCTGACAAGAGACTCCGCAGCAGGGTTGTCCACAGAAACAGAGACAGGAAGTGGAATCCGGGGATGTTGGCCACCGACTATAAAGAACGGGAATTTGGAAGAGGACTCGCTCTCATGGTTGTTATAAGAGAACTCGGCCCATGGTAGGAGATCCACCCAGTCCGAGTGGTGAGCATCAACGAAGTGCCGGAGGTAGCTGGACAAGATCTGATTGATCCGCTCCACTTGACCACTGGACTGAGGGTGGTAGGCGGAGGAGAAATCCAGGGTAATGTCCAGCAGCTTACATGTGGCTCTCCAGAAGCGAGAGGTGAACTGAACCCCACGATCCGACACGATGTGGAGGGGCAGACCATGGAGACGGAAGATGTGGCGGATAAAGTCTTTAGCCAGCTCGGGTGCAGACGGAAGACCAGGCAGGGGAATGAAGTGGGCCATCTTAGAAAAACGGTCAGCGACAACCCAAATGACAGTACAACCGGCAGAAACTGGAAGGTCGGTGATAAAGTCCATAGCGATGTGTTGCCAAGGAGCAGCAGGTACGGGAAGGGGCAGGAGATGGCCGGCAGGTAGATGTCGGGGAACTTTGTTACGGGCACAGGATGAACAGGCCGCGACGAAGTCTACCACGTCCTTACGCAGGGTAGGCCACCAGTAATGCCGGGTAATAAGTTGGAAGGTCTTCTTTTGGCCAGCATGGCCAGCTAGTTTAGAAGAATGTCCCCAGCGAAGAACCCTCTCCCGATCTGGCACAGCTACGAACGTCTTACCGGGTGGAAGACGAGTCAGATCCAAGGGGGCCACATTCATCACCTTGGAGGAGTCGATGATGTGCGTAGGTTCCTCCTCTTGATCGGAGGACAGGAAGGACCGGGACAAGGCATCAGCTTTGACGTTCTTGTCCGCCGGACGGAAATGAAGAATGAAGTCGAAGCGGGCAAAAAACAACGACCACCGGGCCTGGCGAGGATTGAGTCTCTGGGCATTTTGGAGATATGCCAGGTTTTTGTGATCCGTGTAGATAATTACCGGGTAGAGAGCCCCTTCAAGCAGATAGCGCCACTCTCCCAGTGCCAATTTGATGGCTAGCAATTCCCGGTCTCCAATGGAATAGTTGCGCTCCGACGAGGAGAAGATCTTGGAGAAGAAGCCGCACGTTACCATTCTCCCAGTAGAAGACTTCTGGGTGAGCACCGCTCCGGCTCCGGAGGAGGAGGCATCAACCTCCAGGTAGAATTGTTTATTACAGTCCGGACGGTGCAGGACGGGAGCAGAGGCGAAGGCTTTCTTTAGGGAAAGGAAGGCCTCCTCGGCTTCAGGCGACCATGTCCTGGGGTTAGCCCCCTTACGGGAAAGTGCAGATATGGGAGCAGTCCAAGACGAGAAGTGTGGGATGAAAAGACGATAATAATTAGCGAAGCCCAGGAATCGCTGTATCGCCTTCAAACCTTCAGGACGAGGCCATTTTAGAACGGAAGAGAGCTTCTCGGGATCCATTTGCAGACCTGTTTGGGAGATGACATAGCCCAAGAACGGAAGGGAGGTCTGATCGAAGAGGCACTTCTCGTATTTGGCGTAAAGGTGGTTCTGCCGAAGCCTAAGCAGGACCTGACGAACATCCCTCCGGTGTGTGGGGAGATCCGGAGAGAAGACCAAGATATCGTCCAGGTATACCACTACGCAGGAGTACAGGAGGTCACGGAAGATGTCGTTGACTAGTTCCTGAAAGACCGCGGGAGCATTACAGAGACCGAAGGGCATCACAAGGTACTCGTAGTGACCGTCCCGGGTATTGAATGCCGTCTTCCACTCGTCTCCTTGACGGATACGGACCAGATTATACGCTCCTCGTAGATCCAGCTTGGAGAAGATCCTGGCGCCCTTGAGACGGTCAAACAATTCGGAGATGAGTGGCAGGGGATATTTGTTTTTTACCGTGATGAGATTGAGTCCTCTGTAGTCAATACAGGGACGTAGCGATCCGTCTTTCTTTTTGACAAAGAAGAATCCGGCTCCAGCCGGGGAGGTAGATTTTCGGATAAATCCCCTAGCCAGATTCTCTTCAATGTACTCAGACATGGCTCGGGTCTCGGCTGCAGACAATGGGTAGATACGCCCACGGGGAGGAGTGGTGCCAGGTACCAGGTCGATCGGGCAATCGTTTGGCCTATGGGGTGGCAACGTCTCAGCTTCCTTCTTACCGAAGACGTCCGCATAGGGCCAGTAGGGAGCCGGGAGACCAGGTAAGTTAGCTGGAGTAGGCTGAGGGCGAAGTGGACGGACCGGGACCAGGCAGGTCCTATGGCAGTCAGGACCCCATCGGAGTACTTCACCGGACCGCCAGTTCAATACGGGTTCATGTGTCTGGAGCCAAGGTAGACCTAGCAACAGGGAGTGAGAAAGTCCGGACAGTACATGGAATGAGACCTCCTCAGAGTGCAGCATTCCCACCTGCAGGGTTATGGGTTCGGTGACGAGCAGGATGGTCTCCGAGAGAAGTCTTCCATCCACGGAGGCGACTGACAATGGTTCAGCCAGGGACTTGGTGGGAATATGGTATCTCTCTACCAGAGACTGGGAGATGAGGTTTCCAGCAGCTCCAGAATCCAGATGGGCGAGTTCAAAGAGACGGTTTTCTCCCCAAGCAATAGAGACCGGTAAGGTCAGAGACGGAGAGGGCTTACTTTTGTCTAGGACGACCTCTCCGATTGGTCCTAGACACTGGCGTTTCCCGGCTTTTCCGGGCAGGAACGGATGAAGTGCTTCATACTGCCACAATAGAAACAACTTCCCTCGGCTCGGCGAGATTCTTGGCGAGAACCGACCATCTTGGTCTGGTCGACCTGCATAGGCTCAGGAGAGTGTAGCTGAGGAGAGACGGAGGGAGTGACGGGTTTCTGAAAAGTAGGAGCTAGACGTGGAAACCTCCTCTCACGGGTGACCTCTTTGGCACGCTCCTGGAACCGCAGGTCAATCCGGGTGGCAAGAGCTATTAGGTCATCGAGAGCGGTAGGAATATCCCGACCGGCAAGTTCATCTTTTATACGGCCGGACAGACCCTCCCAGAAGACGGAAACCAGAGCGTCATTATCCCAGGCCAGCTCCGAGGCAAGGGTACGGAACCGTATGGAATATTGGCCCACGGTGAGACTTCCCTGACGGAGGCGTAGCAGAGATGATGCGGATGAGGTCTTCCATCCGGGTTCGTCGAAGACTTTCCGGAAAGCCGTGAGAAAGGCAGGCAAGTCGGACACCAGGGGGTCTCCTCTCTCCCATAGAGGATTTAGCCAGGCCAGGGCCTCTCCGGTGAGATGGGACATGATGAAGGTAATTTTGGCCCTGTCGGAGTTAAACTGGTGAGACAGGAGTTCAAAGTGCAGGGTGCACTGATTTATGAAGCCCCGAGCCTGGGCGGAGTCGCCTCCGAAACGAGGAGGTGCAGAAAGCCGGGGTCCGGGGTAGGATACCATGTTATTAGTGGGCAGTGGAGCTGCCGGATTGCGAGTCATGGCACTGGCGGTGGTTGCAGGCAGAGCAGTCAGAGTGTCCAGGCGAGAATTGACATTCCGCAGGTGACCCAGGATGGACTCCTGTTGGGACCTCTGACGGGACAGTTCATGACACAGGTCCGAGAGCGAGGGAGCTTGGGTGCCACCGGGTTCCATGGCCCGAGCAAACTGTAACGGGTCTGGGAGGCGGAACCTCTGAGCTACTATACAAGGGGGCGGTCCTTGTAAGGGAGCGGGTGGCGACCAGGGTAGACGGGCAGGCAGTCACAGCAGGTGACTGGGACAGTCTCTGAATGAACGGACAGGAGGTCACGGCAAGTGACCGGGGCAGTCTCTGGATGAACGGGCAGGAGGTCACGGCAAGTGACCGGGGCAGTCTCTGGGTAAAGGATTGGTACGACCTGTGGCGGCAGATGATAGACGTGAGCTCCCAGGTGAGCAGGCGAGAGTCTCTGGATAATCGGGTGGTCACAGCATGTGACGGCGGAGCCTCCAGGAAGACCAACAGACAGGTAGCAGATGAGCGCTCCCAGGTGAGCGGGCAGGAGTCTCTGGACAGGCGGGTGGTCACAGCACGTGACGGCAGAGCCTCCTGGTAGGCTAGCAGACAGGCAGCAGATGAGCGCTCCCAGGTGAGCGGGCAAACTGGTCCTTAGACAGACTGACAGGAGTTGGAAGGCAGACCGTCGGACCTCAGGCAAGCAGGCAGGTAGAAGATGTGCGCTCCCAGGTGAGCGGGCAAGCTGGTCCTTAGACAGACTGACAGAAGTTGGAAGGCAGACCGTCGGACCTCAGGCTAGCAGGCAGGTAGCAGGATATCAGGCAGGAATTAGACAGCAGACTGGCAGGAATCTGGCAGGTATCTGGCAGGTAACTGGCAACGGGACCTGAGGGCTGAAGCAGAGTAGTGAACAGTGCTACAACATTGCTCGGGCACCTCCATTTTGGAGGAGGTGCCTTTTATATGGGAGGTCCTCCGGCAATTGGCCGGGGACTCCTTAGGACGGCGCGCGCGGTCCCTTTAAGAGAGGGGGAGCGCGCGCGCGCCCTAAGCACACTGCCGGGGAAGGAGCGCGTGCCGGAAGCAGCGGGGAGAGCAGCGCTGGAGGACGCCGCGCCAGGAGCGGGGAGGTGAGAGGGACGGCGTCTCTGCCTAGAACGGGGCACAGACGCCGATGCTACACATATTACAAACATAAGTCCCATTATTGGGGAGTGGGTGTCCCATAGTATTTGCTTATGCTTTCCAAGCAAAAGCTGCCAAAAATTAGGACGGAGCAACTTGCAATGCCCCTTAAAAGAGCCATGCAGTACAGCATATTACAAACATAAGTCCCATTATTGGGGAGTGGGTGTCCCATAGTATTTGCTTATGCTTTCCCAGCCAAAGCTGCCAAAAATTAGGACGGAGCAACTTGCAATACCCCTTACAAGAGCCATGCAGTACAGCATATTACAAACATAAGTCCCATTATTGGGGAGTGGGTGTCCCATAGTATTTGCTTATGCTTTCCAAGCAAAAGCTGCCAAGAATTAGGACGGAGCAACTTGCAATACCCCTTAGAAGAGCCATGCAGTACAGCATATTACAAACATAAGTCCCATTATTGGGGAGTGGGTGTCCCATAGTATTTGCTTATGCTTTCCAAGCAAAAGCTGCCAAAAATTAGGACGGAGCAACTTGCAATGCCCCTTAAAAGAGCCATGCAGTACAGCATATCACAAACATAAGTCCCATTATTGGGGAGTGGGTGTCCCATAGTATTTGCTTATGCTTTCCCAGCAAAAGCTGCCAAAAATTAGGAAGGAGCAACTTGCAATGCCCCTTACAAGAGCCATGCAGTACAGCATATTACAAACATAAGTCCCATTATTGGGGAGTGGGTGTCCCGTAGTATTTGCTTATGCATTCCAAGCAAAAGCTGCCAAAAATTAGGAAGGAGCAACTTGCAATGCCCATTACAAGAGCCATGCAGTACAGCATATTACAAACATAAGTCCCATTATTGGGGAGTGGGTGTCCCATAGTATTTGCTTATGCTTTCCAAGCAAAAGCTGCCAAAAATTAGGACGGAGCAACTTGCCATGCCCCTTAAAAGAGCCATGCAGTACAGCATATCACAAACATAAGTCCCATTATTGGGGAGTGGGTGTCCCATAGTATTTGCTTATGCTTTCCCAGCAAAAGCTGCCAAAAGTTAGGACGGAGCAACTTGCAATGCCCCTTACAAGAGCCATGCAGTACAGCATATTACAAACATAAGTCCCATTATTGGGGAGTGGGTGTCC
This sequence comes from Phyllobates terribilis, assembly GCF_046119375.1. Classification (NCBI taxonomy): domain Eukaryota; kingdom Metazoa; phylum Chordata; class Amphibia; order Anura; family Dendrobatidae; genus Phyllobates; species Phyllobates terribilis. The sequence goes on from NW_027362771.1 coordinate 302,673,621, forward strand.
CATAGTATTTGCTTATGCCTTGCAAGCAAAAGCTGCCAAAAATAAGGACGGAGGAACTTGCAATGCTGGCACCCTGGTGGTATAGTGGTGGTGGAGGCTGAGGATAAGGAGAAGAAGATTAAACAGCCGAAAGAGGAAGCGTATACCCATGTGTGGGTGTGAAGCGGTGCATGTGAATACACCTCCCGAAATAACACAGTGGATTTGACTTTTTGTTACTCTGCTGTCATTTGGTGGTCATGAGAAGTCTGGCCCAATCCAGCCCTTGTTCATTTTGATAAGGGTCAGCTTGTCAGCATTTTCAGTTGACAGGCGAGTGCGCTTATCAGTTATAATTCCCCCAGCGGCACTAAAAACACGCTCCGATAAAACGCTAGTGGCAGGGCAGGCCAGGACCTCCAAGGCGTACAGAGCGAGTTCATTCCAAGTGTCCAGCTTGGATACCCAATAATTAAAAGGCACAGAGGAATCAAGGAGGATGCTGGTACGATCGGCAAGGTACTCCCTCACCATCTTTTGAAACTTTCCACTCCTTGTGAGAGTACCCCGTGCCTCAGGGCCTGTAAGCTGGGCGGGTGTCAGAAAACTGTCCCAGAACGTTGACAGTGTTCCCCTGCCTCTGCTGGATTGGAGTTGCATCTCTCTCGCCTGTACGCCTTGGTTGGGCAACGAACTGTGACCTCTGCCGCTAGCGTGTTCAGATTGGAATTTTTTTAAGAGCTCTGCAGCAAGGGCCTTCAGGTATTGCCCCATTTTTGTAGACCTCTCCACCTCAGGAATAAGAGAGTGAAAGTTCTCCTTGTAGCGGGGGTCTACAAGTGTCACCAACCAGTAATGACTGTCACCCAACATTTTGACAACGCGAGGGTCAAGGTTAAGGCAGCGTAACATAAAGTCAGCCATGCGTGCCAAACTGGTAACGGGCAAGATTTCCGTGTCCTCACCATGATGACGACTGACCATGCTCTCCTCCTCCTCCTCCTCCTCTTCCTCCTCCCCCCTGTCCTCAGGCCACCCACGCTGAACCGACGGTATGACACTTGTACAGGTACTACCGTCTACAACGCATGATAGCAGCTCCTGTTCTTCCTCCTCCTCCTCCTCCTCCTCTCCCTCATTGTCCCCCAATGCACGTTGGGATGAGATGAGGCTGGGCTGTGTGGAATCGCCTGCTACGGCTTCTTGATCCATCTCATTATACTCTGGCTGCAATGCCTCCTCTTTAATTCTCTGCAGAGAGCATTGCAAAAGACAGACAAGTGGAATGCTGACACTAATGATGGCGTCATCGCCACTCACCATCTTGGTGGCCTCCTCAAAGTTTGTCAGGAATGCACATATGTCAGACATCCAGGTCCACTCCTGAGGTCTTATGTGTGGAGTTTGACCTGAATATCGACGGCCTTGTTGCAGCTGGTACTCCACAACTGCTCTCTTCTGCTCACAAATCCTTTGCAACATGTGGAGGGTAGAGTTCCAACGTGTGGGGACATCACACACCAGTCGGTGTGCCGGAAGTTGCAAACGCTGCTGCAACACAGCAAGGGCGGCGGAAGCTGTAGCCGACTTGCGAAAATGAGCTGACAGGCGGCGTACTTTCACGAGCAGATCTGGCAACTCGGGGTACGATTTAAGAAACTGCTGAACCACGAGGTTAAGCACATGAGCCAGGCATGGTACGTGTGTGATCTCACCTCGCCTCAGAGCCGCCACCAGGTTACGGCCATTGTCACACACGACCATGCCGGGATGTAGGTTCAGCGGTCTCAGCCACAGATCTGCTGTCCACAACTCACAAGCAGTGTGAGGTTTATCACCTAAGCTTATGAGTTTCAGCACAGCCTGTTGCCGCTTGGTGGAGGCAGTACTGCAATGCTTCCAGCTTGTAACTGATGTGGTGATATCTGAGATGGAGGCTGAACATGAGGAGGAGGAGGAGGATGCGCAGGAGCTATACACTGTGGGGGCAACTCTGACTGACATAGGGCCCGCAATCCTCGGTGTGGGGAGGATGTGTTCCGTCCCAAGGTCCGACTGGGTCCCGGCTTCCACTATGTTTACCCAGTGTGCCGTCAGAGAGATGTACCATCCCTGGCCACAAGCACTTGTCCACGTGTCCGTTGTCAGGTGGACTCTCCCAGTAACTGCGTTGTTGAGGGCACGGCAGATGCTTTGGGACATGTGCTTGTGTAGTGCGGGGATGGCACACCGGGCAAAATAGTGTCAGCTGGGGACCGAGTACCGAGGGACGGCCACCGCCATAAGATTGCGGACGGATTCCGTCTCCACCAGCCTAAAAGGCAGCATTTCCAATGCAAGCAGTCATGAAATGTGAGAATTTAGGACTGTGGCCTGTGGGGCGTTAGCTGCGAATTTCCGCTTTCGTTCAAAGGTCTGGGATATGGACAATTGAACGCTGCGGTGGGATGTGGACGTGGACGTTGATGCTGTTTCTTGAGAAACTGCCATAACAAGTGAAGACTGAGAGGAGGGGGCATCTTTACATGCAGTATGGACAGGGGATTGCCTTGCACACACAACAGGGGGTTCTATTGCACGCACAACAGTGGAAGAAGCAATGGTGACACCCGCTGACACTGGTCGGGACCCTGGGTTTCGCCCCACAAAGTCGGGTGCTTTGCTGCCATGTGCCTGATCATGCTGGTGGTGGTCAGGCTGGTAGTTTTGTCACCCCTGCTGATGCTGACATGGCAGGTGGAACATATGGCCTTTTTGGGGTTATCAGCAGAGTCTTTAAAAAAATTCCAGACTCTGGAAGACCTACCGCTTGTACTGGCAACATCCCTCGTGTTGGTGTTACGTGGAACGGTTGCCTGCCTTCTGTCTGCGGCCACCACACTGCTTCTTCCTGCCTGTTGGGGTACTCTGCCTTCCTCCCCCTGTGTGCTGCTGGCCTCACTCTGCATGTCCTCCTTCCACATTGGGTCAGTTACTAGATCTTCCACCACCTCCTCCTCTTCCACTTGCGCACCACGATCCTCCTCCTCACTTCCTGGCAATTGTGTCTCGTCATCGTCCACCTCTTGTGACAGATTGCCAACGTCGACTTCCTGTGGCCGTGGCTGTTCAAATATTTGGGCATCGCAACATGGGATCTCATCTTCCACCACTTCAAGCGTATCAGGCGAGGGGCCCAAATATGGAAATGGACCAGTGAACAGCTCTTCAGAGTGTCCAAGTGTGGGATCACTTGCTGTCTGACGACACTCGGCATGGTGAGAAGAAGGAGCATCAGGGTGAGGAGGAGTATGCGGTCGAGACTCACGGCTACTAAGACCGTGTGGAAGACAGACAGAAGGTGGTGGTGCCCAGGTAACTGGAAGTATTATCTGCTATCCAATTAATAACCTGTTCACACTGATCAGTTCTCAATACTGGTGTTGTTCTGTGCTTCCCTAGTAATTCGGTCAAGAAGTGGGAGCGAGAAGATGTGGCTGTTGGTTGTGGCACATTTTCACCTTGGCCACGGCCCCGTCCTCTGCACGAACCATCACCAGAACGTCCACTTCCACGTCCCTTGCCAAGCGCCTTGCCCATTGTAAATGAAGTAAAATAGCTTACACTTGCACTATCAATGGAAAAAGGGTAATAAAGAGTAGATTAGAACAGTGGAAGAGGAAAACCACAGTTATTGTTTACTGGGGTAAACCACACTGGGATGTCGGGCCTACACAAGACTATTTTCAACAGATATATTTTTGTGTCACAACAGTAAGGAGACACTACTGTTTTTCTTTACGGAAAAAACTACCAAAAGCTGAATAATAGAGATTTTTTACGGTGGGATGGCAAAACCACAGTTATTGTTTACTGGGGTATACCACACTTTTTTAAATAGAGATATTTGCGGCTGAACAGTGAGCGACACACTCAAACTGCTTTTTTTTAGATACCAAAGGCCCAAAACTGGATAGTACAGCGATTTGACCCGTGGAACTGCGAAACCACACTGGGATGTCGGGCCTACATAAGACTATTTTCAACAGATATAATTTTGTGTCACGACAGTCAGGAGACACTACTGTTTTTCTTTACGGAAAAAACTGCCAAAAGCTGAATAATAGAGATTTTTTACCGTGGGATGGCAAAACCACAGTTATTGTTTACTGGGGTATACCACACTTTTTTAAATAGAGATATTTGCGGCTGAACAGTGAGCGACACACTCAAACTGCTTTTTTTTTAGATACCAAAGGCCCAAAACTGGATAGTACAGCGATTTGACCCGTGGAACTGCGAAACCACACTGGGATGTCGGGCCTACACAAGACTATTTTCAACAGATATATTTTTGTGTCACAACAGTCAGGAGACACTACTGTTTTTCTTTACGGAAAAAACTGCCAAAAGCTGAATAATAGAGATTTTTTACCGTGGGATGGCAAAACCACAGTTATTGTTTACTGGGGTATACCACACTTTTTAAAATAGAGATATTTGCGGCTGAACAGTGAGCGACACACTCAAACTGCTTTTTTTTTAGATACCAAAGGCCCAAAACTGGATAGTGCAGAGATTTGACCCGTGGAACTGCGAAACCACACTGGGATGTCGGGCCTACACAAGAATATTTTCAACAGATATATTTTTGTGTCACAACAGTCAGGAGACACTACTGTTTTTCTTTACGGAAAAAACTACCAAAAGCTGAATAATAGAGATTTTTTACCGTGGGATGGCAAAACCACAGTTATTTTTTACTGGGGTAAACCACACTTTTTTAAATAGAGATATTTGCGGCTGAACAGTGAGCGACACACTCAAACTGCTTTTTTTTAAGATACCAAAGGCCCAAAACTGGATAGTACAGCGATTTGACCCGTGGAACTGCGAAACCACACTGGGATGTCGGGCCTACACAAGACTATTTTCAACAGATATATTTTTGTGTCACAACAGTCAGGAGACACTACTGTTTTTCTTTACGGAAAAAACTACCAAAAGCTGAATAATAGAGATTTTTTTACCGTGGGATGGCAAAACCACAGTTATTGTTTACTGGGGTATGCCACACTTTTTTAAATAGAGATATTTGCGGCTGAACAGTGAGCGACACACTCAAACTGCTTTTTTTTTTTAGATACAAATGGCCCAAAATGGATAATACAGAGGTTTGAACCGTGGAAGTGCAAAACAACACTTCTGTTTCTCTAGCCTACATCAGACTATTTTCAACAGTTATATTTGTGTCTGAAAAATCAGAGACACGCTTTTTTTTGGGGGGGGGGGACACACCAAAAGGTTAATAAGACGGGTATTTGTACAGTGTGAAGGAGGAAAAAAAAAGGAGGATTTAGATGAAAAAAAAAAGGATTTTTCCTGGCCCCCGACACCTGGTGCTAAGTCCAGCAATTTCAGCAACAGGAGCACACAGGACTGTAATGCAGCGTTTGCTGGTATAACCACTATGTCTCCTATACAGCCTGCCTGCCTGTTATCTGGGATGGATATTAGTCCTGAAAAGGACTGTTTGTTTGCTCTGGCAGCCTTTACAGACCCTACACTAACTATTTCGCAGTTTATATCTCTCCCTAAATCAGCAGCGCTGTCCCTACACTGTCTAATCCGGAGCGACTGTGACCAAGATGGCGGCGCCCCGTTTTAAATACTTGAGGTGACGCTGTGCGGCCAGCCAATCACTGTAATGCCCACAACCAACATGGCTGCAGCATTACAGTGACTGGCTGGCAATCCCTGCATGTTCATTGGCTCTGTAAAGAGCGCCAAACATGCAGGGCGGAGACTCAAGCTCCCGCCCGAGTAACCCGGAAATGTTCGGTGCTCGCCGAACATCCCGAGTAGCGTGATGCTCGGGCGAGTACCGAGCAGTGTCGAGCATGTTCGCTCAACACTGATAAAGACCAAAAAAATGGTCATTTTTGAAATTATAAGCATTAGCAGGATATTAGAAACTGAAATCAAACAGTTTTCAACTCAAAACTTTATTCTAGGTGATGTTACATTTGCACATAGGACCCCTTGTTCGAAAGGAGCTTCTGAACTCTCTCGTCCATTGAATTTGTCAGGTTTTGGATGGTTTCTGCTTCAATTGTGTTGCATGAGGACAGAATACCCTCCCAGAGCTGTTGCTTAGATGTGAACTGCCTCCCGCCATCATAGACACTCCTTTTGATGATGCTCCAGAGGTTCTGAATGGGGTAGAGGTCAGGGGAGCATGGGGGTCACACCATAAGTTTGTCCCCTTTTATGCCCATATCAGCCAGAGATGCAGATGTGTTATGTGCAGCATGAGACGGTGCATTATCATGCATGAAAATGATCTTGCTGCGGAATACACGGTTCTTCTTCTTGAACCATGGCAGGAAGTGCTGTTTGAGAAACTCCACATACATCAATGAGTTTAACTGACAAACAAAAAAATTCTTACCTTATCACTCCTAAACACTTTTTGCATAATAATTTGGAACACAGTGTACATGTGCTTTTCCACAAAACACCAGTGGTTCACGTAGTGAATCTTACAGTTCTAACTTGCCAACCGTGGTCTGTATGGAGTTGTTCAATAAAGGGCCCAAAATTAAGATAACATAGACAGGAGAGGTCTCTATGAATAGGAATTCCTAAGAATTTGATACCCTGTGAGGGCCAGGCAAAGGGAAAGTTGGACTGGATGGAATCCTATATGGATTTGGGGAGTGAGACATCGAGGGCCTCAGACTTCGCTGTATTGATTTTAAAATTTGACCATGTAACAAAGTGATCTATTTCAGCCATAGCAGCCTGCTGATGGATATATGTGATTGACATCATCAGCAAATGCAGAGCACTTGTACTCGGTGCCTCCCACCTCAATCCACCTAATATTGGGGTTATGGCGAATTGATGAGAGCAGGTGCTCCGTCACTAGGATGTATAAGAGAGGGGACAGAGGACATCCCTGCCTTGTCCCATTGGTGATTATGAAAGGTGATGAAAATGTTCTGACGCGCCCCCTGGGCCTTGGGACATCCGAAGCCGGACCCTTTTTGGTGGATGCTGGTGGTTGTAGTCTCCGTGGCGGCGATCCGGTTCCGTGGCTCAGGGCGGTCACACCAGTGGCGGAACTATTTATGTGGTTTTGATGTTTAAATGTCCGACTACGCCACTTGTGGATTGCGGTCAGAGTGAACCGCCGATGCAGGGCAGACCGCTGAGGCTGGTGTTGTGGGTGCAGCAGAGCGTAGCATAACTCCCCACGAGAGGAGTCTAGCCTCAGGGCAGTGTATGCGGAGGATGGGGTTGATGGTGCAGGGCAGCAGCAGTAATGACACGGAGTCAGTGATGCTGTCCAGGGCCTTTACTCACAGTTCTTATTATCCAGACCACTTCTGCAGGTAACGGCTGCCCACGTCGTACTGTGCTCACCAGGTGAGGGGCTCAGACAACTCCCAGATAACTTTGGAGCACTTCACAGGACCCCCTTTGTGTGTCCTTTGTCTGGCCTTTCTTACCAACCCTTCTGTCCGGCTGCCTCGGGCCTCCTCTTGGTAAACTTGGCGCCAGTTTCCCTGACCCTATGTGCTGCCCTCCTAGCGGTCACAGCCTCCGGTTTCTAGCTTAGGGTCGTTTCCCACCTCCACTAGTTTCGGGGACCTGTCTCCCCCTTTGGCCTGACCCCTCCACGCAGGTGGATTCGGGCGTGCGGTGGCGACTCGCCATCCACACCCCTGGGATCCCTTCATTCCTCGTTCCTGGAGCCTTCTCCGCTCCTCTTCCTTCCTTCTCCCTTTTCCAGGCCTGGGCCTCTGTTACTAGACCTGCCTCTGGAGCAGAGCTCGTGCAGAGCCCCTGCTCCCTGTCACTTCTGCTCAGACTTCTCTGCACTGAACTAAGATGGTGTCCACCTTTTATACTCCCTTCTCAATGCACCCAGGAACTGCTTCCTCCCTGCTCCTGCACTACAGGGTTCCCCTTCCTCAGTGTTCCCTCCCCCCACTCCAGCCAGGGACAGGGACTGTCGTGCCCATCTCAGGGGCATATTGGTCGCCCTGCCCCACGGCAATGTGGTGTAATGCATGCAGGTGTCGGGGTCCTGATCCACACTCCATCCTTACCTGAGAGTGAGATATCACACCTCTGGGTGAGGTGCAATACCTCTGCAGCAACCGAGCCCTCGGGGTGCTACAGTTCCATTTATCTTCAGCCAAGGTGACGCATTGCGATACAGGGCCATGATTTTGCCTATAAAAGGGTCCCCTAGACCCCTACCCCAAGCTTTTCAAGAGAATAATATATGGCGTGCCAGGAGACTCTATGGAATGCTTTCTCAGCATCCAATGAGAGTATCTAATTACAAATTTTTAACTGCATCTAGCCCAGGAAATACTTTGTGCCTAGCAGCAGTGTCTGCTAGTCAGCGGATTATCCCGGCTGTTAAGCAAGCTACACCACCTGTAGTTTGAACACTTAAGCAGCAGCTTTAGTGGACGCTACTGGAGCTGGAATTACGCGGCTGCTGGCATGAGACTGGCCCTTCAATAGATCCTTGTAAAAGGATTTAAAGTGTATTCATTCAAATTAGAGAGACAATTTAAATTAAAAAGCTTAGAGCTGCCTCCACCACAGGGGGGCTCGCTCGACCCACCAGCGGACAGGCACCAGTATTGGGAGAGGGGGGCTGGCCGTCAGAGTCCACCGCGGCTCTGGCACAAACGGAGGTGGCACGGGCAGGAACGGACTGGCCGTGTCGGTTTCTCACTTTTTGGATTCTAGAAGGGCATGACATGCCTATATCTGTGTCTCCCCCTCCTTTTACTCCTCCACCTCTTTTCTTTTCGCATGACTATATGTACTTGTCACTTTTCCATGTGTTAGTTATGTCTTCTGAGCAGTTTGTCAGCTTTTGGACACCTTTGAAGGTGTTTTCTATGTGTTTCTATGTGTTTTTGTTTGCCTGCCATTGATTTTAACGGTGTTCGAAGGTGTTCGACGAACAGTTCGACAAACAGTTCGGCGAACACACGGGTGTTCGACGAACCGAACCGAACTCGAACACTACGGGGGTGGCTCAACACTAGGCATTACTGGTTGGTGACACTTCTAGACCCACACTACAAGGAGGACTTTATATCTCTTATTCCTGAAGCAGACAGGTCTACAAAAATGGGGCAGTTCCAGAAGGCCCTTGTTGCCGAACTGTTAAAAAAATTCCCATCTGAAAACGCTGGCGGCAGAGGTCACAGTTCGTTGGACAACCAAGGAGTACAGGCGAGAGAGACACAAATGCAATCCAGCAGAGACAAGGAAACACTGTCAAAGTTCTGGGACAGTTTTCTCAGACCCTCCCATTGCACAGGCCCTGAGGTGCGGGGTACTCTCACAAGGAGTGCAAAGTTTGGGAAGATGCTGAGAGAGTACCTTGCCGACCGTACCAACATCCTCCGTGATTCCTCTGTGCCTTTTAATTATTGGGTATCCAAGCTGGATATGTGGAATGAACTGGCTCTCTACGCCTTGTAAGGTCCTGGTCTTCCCTGACGCTAGCGTTTTATCAGAGCGGGTTTTTAGTGCCGCTGGTGGAATTATAACTGATCAGCGCATCCGCCTGTCAACTGAAGATGCTGACAGGCTGACTTATAAAAATGAACAAGGGCTGTATTCGGCCAGACTTCTCAACACCACCGAATGATAGCAGCGTAACATAAACTCAAATCCAGTGTCTTTTTTTCTGAGGTGTATTCCCATGCACATCTTCTCACCCACACATGGGTATACGCTTCCTGAGTTTGGCTATTTGCTCCTGTCCTCCCCCTTCTCCTCATCCTCCACCACCATATCACCAGGGTGACCGTGGTTCGTGATGCAACACCCACATAATTTTTTAAAGGGTGTTTATGATGCCTGTAAAAAAAAATTATACAGATTGTTCATTTATACCCCCCTGGGGTAAATGTTTGTCAGCCCATACAATTAGTGCATGGGCATTACAAGAATAGGAGACCCGCTCCTTTCTAATGGAAACATTTTTTTATGAGGCCCTCTAAGACTCTTCCAAGGTGCATTGGAGTGCCTCCAAATTTTTGGCAGCCCTTGCATTCACTGCATAGGTCAACACTATGGGAGACCCTCTCCTTTCTAATGGGAATTTGTCAGTACTGTGGCCCTGCTCTATGTGTCTTTAAGTTCTTAGTGGGGTTTTTCTTAAATTTGGTCAGCCGTTGGACTCACTGCATACCCTATAACTGTATAGCAGACCCTCTCATTTCTAATGGGAACATGTCTTACTTCTTACTGTGGCCCTGCTCTATGTGTCTTTAAATTCTTAGTGGGTTTTTTTCTGAATTTGGTCAGCCGTTGGACTCACTGCATACCCTATAACTATATAGCAGAGTCTCTCCTTTCTAATGGGAATTTGTCCTTACTGTGGCCCTGCTCTATGTGTCTTCAAATTCTTAGCGGGGTTTTTCCAAAATTTTGGCAGCCCTTGCAGTTACATCATGGACATTACCACTATAGAAGACTCGCTCCTTTATAATGGGAACATTTTTTTTACTGAGACCCTCCTCTGTGTTTCTTCAAAGGGGTATTGGGTTGCGTCCAAATTTTTGGCAGCCCTTTCAGTCAGTGCATACGCAATAACAGTATAGGAGACCCACTTGTTAATAATGGGAACAACAAAGTATAGCTGGCTGACGGCTCTCTAACAATAGCGAGGGCTGACTGCTGGCCTTTTAGGAATAGTATGGGCCGTCTGATGGCCCTATAAAAATAGGCTTCATGACTTTCAGAGTCCCTCCATCATAAATTAAACAGGATGTGTCTGATGATATGTCACACACCACATTGCCAGATAAGGTTGTAAAATGTTAAAATGAAATTTCCCGGTGAATGCATTTGTCTTAAAAAATAATGTAAAAAAACAAAAAACAATAGGATCTTTCTTTAGTATAAAAAACCGCGTCACCAATTTAACCTCAATGTAATCACATTGTTCAGCTCCTGCACCTCCTCCTCCATCTCAGAAATGACCACATCAGTCACAAGCTGACAGCACTGCAGCACTGCCTTGGCCAAGCGGCAACAGGCTGTGCTGTAGATAATATGCTTAATGTTTAGGTGACAAACCGCCCAGCGCTGCATAGTTGTTGAAAGCTGTAACACAGCAGCCTGATCTCTGGCTCTCACCGCTGAACATACAGCCAGGCATGGTTGTGTGTGACAATAGGCAGAACCTGGTGACAGCCGGAGTAGATACGGTTTACCTCTATACCAGTCTTTTCACCGAGCTAAAGAATATGGCTGTGATGAAATACAACTCCCACTGAGAAGCTGTTTCAGATTGAAAAACATTGTGCCCACCAGAGGATTTGATTCTGAGGGCTCACCTTTCTACCTTGCTCAAGAGCCCCATAGCAGCTGCAAAGTTAGCGCTATCATGAACTTTCCTGAGGTAGAAGCCAAGGCACACCAGAGGATTCTCTGGTGGGACCGTTCAACCCTGCCGAGAAGCAGTCCTGGCTAAGAAAAGTGTGGGGGAAGGTTCCTAGACACTTTATGGCTGCTTTTTTAATGTGGATTGGACGTGCTTATGCATGTTATTTCTCAAACCACATTGCAGATCAGGCCATTGCTCAACTCTGTAGTCATGAAATTAAATGCGCAAAGAAAGATGTGTGTGTGTCAAAGCAGCACCGACAAGTGCGAGTTGATGTTGGACGGGCTGTCATTGCTTCTCCAACAAGCTACATTAGGTTTCCCTCTATGCCAGTCCTTTCACCAAACTAAATACAACTCAGCAAAAAAGATGTGGACTGGCTCCATACCGTCCCTGGCCACATTCACCTGTCCACATGTTTGTGGTTAGGCGGTCCTTCCCAGTAAGTGCACTGGGGAGGGCACGGGTAATGTTGTGGGACCCATGCTTGTGGAAGGCGGAGACGATGCCAGGAAAAATTGTGGCGGCTCGGGACCAAGTATGGATACCTGGTCGCCGCCGCTATAAGATTGTAGACAGCTTCCACCTCGCGAGGCTAAAAGGCCACATTTCAATTGCAATCAGCTGCCCAGAAATTTGGCAGTTTAGTATAGTAGCCTGTGGGAGAGTGGGTGGCTGGCTGCATACTTGCACTTGCATTCCAAGGATTGGGGTAGGGACAACTGAACGCTGCAATGGGATAGGGACGTGGACAGTGATTGTTGCAAGTCTGCAATGACAGGTGCATGGCGGGAGGCATCTTCGCATGCGCCAAGGATCACTTATGATGGGCACACTTTTAGGCAGTGACCTGGGAGTCAGAGATGCTTCCAGGGGTCTTCCCCATGCTGTTCCCATGTCATTTCAGATTTGCATGCATGTGTCTACCACATGGCCAGATAAGGTTATAAAATGTTAAAATGACATTTCCCAGTGAATGCATTTGTCTTGGTTGAAAGCAATGCAAAAGTGCAAAAACGCATCAAAAATGCTACTTGTGAACATAGCCCAAGGTGTGGAGGAGTATTTTTGTTTTTGGTTATTTATTTTACCTTATACACAAGTCTTTACCCTGGAAAGGATGTTCCTTAACATATTTCACAGGAAAACAGTTTCAGTTTAGTTTTTGAACGTTTTATTATAGTGAGATGCTCGGGCGAGTACCGAGCAGTGTCGAGCATGCTCGCTCAACACTAATAGAAATATGTCAGTCACATATATAATAAGTACAGTGATAGTGTTGGTTACTGTACTTGTCATTTAGTGTTAAAATAAAGGATTTATTAAAAAAAATTGTCGTGGGGTTCCCCATAATTTTTGTCTTTAGCGGAGGTTAAGCAGACGGCTGGGGCAGATGTTTGAAGCCTGGGAAGGGGGTAATATACACGGAGCTTCCCAGGTTACTAATATCAGCCCCCAGCTGAATACCTAGCCTTTACTAAATATTAAAATGGGGGACCCAAAAAAAAATGATGTGGGGTCCCCCCTATTTTAATAGCTAGCAAAGGCTAGGCAGACAGCTGGGGGCTGATATTAATAGCCCAGGAAGGGTGCCATGAATATTGGCCCCCTCCCAGGCTAGAAACACCAGCCGTCAGCCACCCCAGAAATGGCGCATCCATAGGATGCGCCATTTCTGGCACTTAGCCTCTCTCTTCCCACTGCCCTGTAGCCCTGCCCAAATGACGTCACCGCTTGAGCAGGAGAATTCTCCCACGCTGGGACGGCATTGAGATGGCAGTCTGGATGGTAGCAGAACGCTGCCATCCAGCATGCCATCCTTCATAGACACTGTAGAGCGCAAGCCATTTTAATAGTTAGTAAAGGCTAGGTATTCAGCTGGGGGCTGATATTAGTAGCCTGGGAAGCTCCGTGGATATTACCCCCTTCCCAGGCTTCAAACATCTGCCCCAGCCGTCTGCTTAACCTCCGCTAGAGACTAAAATTATGGGGAACCCCACGCCAATTTTTTTTTAATAAATCCTTCATTTTAACACTAAATGACAAGTACAGTAACCAACACTGTCACTGTACTTATTATATATGTGACTGATATGTTTCTATTAGTGTTGAGCGAGCATGCTCGACATTGCTCGGTACTCGCCCGAGCATCTCACTACTCGGGATGTTCGGCGAGCACCGAGCATTTTTGGGTTACTCGGGTGGGAGCTCGGGTCTCCGTCCAGCATGTTTGGCGCTCTTTACAGAGCCAATGAACATGCAGCGATTGCCAGCCAGTCACTGTAATGCCGCAGCCATGTTGGTTATGGGCATTACAGTGATTGGCTGGCTGCACAGCGTCACCTCGAGTATTTAAAACCGGGCGCCACCATCTTAGACACAGTCGCTCCGGATCAGACAGTGTAGGGAGAGTGCTGCTGAGCTAGGGAGATTTATACTGCGAAATAGGTAGCGTAGGGTCTCTAAAGCCTGCAAAATCAAACAAACATTCCTTCTGAGGACTAATATCGATCCCAGATAGACAAGGACTTGCACGGGGATAGTTACAAGTCTGCATCTTCTGATGCGGCAAGGATCACTTCTGATGGGCACACTTTTAAGCAGTGACCTAGGAGTCAGAGATGCTTCCAGGGGTCTTCCCCATGCTGTTCCCATGTCTTTTTAGCACTGTATACATGTGTCACACAGCACATAGCCAGATAAGGTTGTAAAATGTTAAAATGACATTTCCCGGTGAATGCATTTGTCACGGTTGAAAGCAATACAAAAGTGCAAAAACGCATAAAAAATGCTACTTGTGAACATAGCCCAAGGTGTGGAGGAGTATTTTTGATTTTGGTTATTTATTTTACCTTATACACAAGTCTTTACCCTGGAAAGGCTGTTCCTTAACATATTTCACAGGAAAATAGTTTCAGTTTCGTTTTTGAACGTTTTATTGTGAGCCCGTAAAAGTGGCTTAATACCTCTGACCACGTTGTTGACAGCAGTGAACTGGGGGTCAGAAATGCTTCCTGGGGCGATCCCCATGCTGTCCCCATGTCATTTGAGCACTGTCACTATCGTTTTATGCACTTTTTAGGTTTTTTACAGACTGCCAGGGGTGCCTCCGCAAAAATGTCTGGGTCTCCCATAGACTAAGATTGGGCACGTTGCTCGGGTCAAGCACCCGAGTATCACGGTGAGCTCAGCCCGAGCTTCGAACACCTGAGCATTTTAGTGCTCGCTCAACACTAGTGACACTGGTCATGGACCCTGGGGTTCACCCCACAAAGTCTGGTGCTTTGCTGACATGTGCCTGATCATGCTGGTGGTGGTCAGGCAGCTAGTTTTGTCACCCCTGCTGATGCTGGCGTGGCAGGTGGTACAAATGGCCTTTTTGGGTTATCAGCAGAGTCTTTAAAAAAATTTCAGACTTTGGAAGACCTACCGGTTGTTCTGGCAATATCCCTTGTATTGGTGTTACGGGGAACGGTTGCCCGCCTTCTGTCTGCGGCCACCACACTGCTTCTTCCTGCCTGTTGGGGTACTTTGCCTCCCTCCCTTTTTTTTGCTGCTGGCCTTGCTTTGCATGTCCTCCTGCCACGTTGGGTCAGTTACTAGATCATCCACCACCTCCTCCTCTTCCACTTCCGCACCACGGTCCTCCTCCTCACTTCCTGGCAATTGTGTCTCGTCATCGTCCACCTCTTGTTATAAATTGCCAGCGTCACCTTCCTGTCGCCGTGGCTGTTCAAATATTTGGCCATTGCTACATGGGATCTCCTCTTCCACCACTTCAAGCGAAGCAGGCGAGGGGCCCAAATATGGAAATGGACCAGTGAACTGCTCTTCAGAGTGTCCAACTGTGGGATCAGTTACTGTCTGACGACACTCAACATGGTGGGAGGAAGGAGCATCAGGGTGAGGAGGAGTATGCGGTCGAGACTCACGGCTACTAAGACTTGACCGTGTGGAAGACAGACCGGAGGTGGTGGTGCCCAGGTGACTGGAAGTATTATCTGCTATCCAATTAATAACCTGTTCACACTGATCAGTTGGCAATAGTGGTGTTGTTGTGTGCTTCCCTAGTAATTCGGTCAAGAACTGGAAGCGAGAAGATGTGGCTGTTGGTTGTGGCACATTTTCACTTTGGCCACGACCCCGTCCTCTGTACACACCATAACCAGAATGTCCAGTTCCACGTCCCTTGCCACGCACCTTGCCCATTGTAAATGAAGTAAAATAGCTTACAATCGCACTATCAATGGCAAAAGGGTAATAAAAAGGAGATTAGAACTGTGGAAGAGGAAAACCTCAGTTCTAGTTCTCTGGCCTACACCAGAATCTTTTAAACAGATATATTTGTGTCTGAACAGTCAGCGAGACACTCAAGCTGTTTTTTTCTATGGAAAAAAGGCAAAAAGGTAGATAACACCCTGATTTGAACCGTGGAAGAGGAAAACCACAGTTCTAGTTCTCTGGCCTACACCAGAATCTTTTAAACAGATATATTTGTGTCTGAACACTCACAGACACACTCAATTTTTTTTTTGGGGGGGGGGGGAATACCAAAAGGTTAATAAGACGGGTATTTGTACAGTCTGACTGAGGGAAAAAAAAGAGGATTTAGATAAAAAAAAAGGATTTTTCCTGGCCCCTGAGACCTGGGGCTAAGTCTCGCAATTTGAGCAACAGCGGCACAAAGGACTATAATGCAGTGTTTGTTGGTATAACCACTGCGTCTCCTATACAGCCTACCTGCCTGATATCTGGGATGGATATTAGTCCTCAGAAGGACTGTTTGTTTGATTTTGCAGGCTTTAGAGACCCTACACTACCTATTTCACAGTATAAATCTCTCTCTAGCTCAGCAGCACTCTCCCTACACTTTCTGATCCAGAGCGACTGGGTCCAAGATGGCGGCGCCCGGTTTTAAATACTCGAGGTGAAAATGTGCGGCCAGCCAATCATTGTAATGCCCACTACCAACATGGCTGTGGCATTACAGTGACTGGCTGGCAGTCTCTGCATGTTCATTGGCTCTGTAAAGAGCACCAAACATGCAGGGCGGAGACCCGAGCTCCCGCCCGAGTAACCCAAAAATGCTCGGTGCTCTCCGAACATCCCGAGTAGTGAGATGCTCGAGCGAGTACCGAGCAGTGTCGAGCATGCTCACTCAACACTACCTGTTACCTGTTCTATGAAGTTTTTGCAGAGCAAATGCATGCCACTTGCACCACTGACCAGCAGAACCCTTTGTGATCCACACAAATATAATGTTTCCCCATCTGTGCCAGCATTAGGGCCAAAATTAGCTGAAGCAGCAGCAGCAACTCTTGCAGTATATTAGAAATGATAGACCAGATGTTTTTTCGGCCACTTTGACAACCTGGCGCACTTTAGCAAACACATATGCACCATCAGGACTAGCCAGCTTTAGTTGTACCAGATACCTTGAGCCCCAATCCCATGGATTTCTGTGTCAACAAATTGGACCAGCAGCAAGAACTGACCCAGTTTCCAATAGGAGTATTGTCGTGTCCAGTCTCCAGTGTCATGTCAAAAAGGCTACTCAATACAGCCGGTGAATTTGTCACACCAAAGCTGACCAGGTGACCTGCAACAAGCTTGGAAGGCCTAAAATTTCACAAAATGAATCCAGGCATGAATCAGTGCAAACTCTTATACACTGACGTCTGATGCCATACCATCTGCTTGCCGGCCTCATCTTAATTCTGTACAGTGCTGCTTTTGCTGCAGCCACTGCCCAGCCACACTAG
Source organism: Phyllobates terribilis (assembly GCF_046119375.1). Taxonomy (NCBI): domain Eukaryota; kingdom Metazoa; phylum Chordata; class Amphibia; order Anura; family Dendrobatidae; genus Phyllobates; species Phyllobates terribilis. The sequence goes on from NW_027362771.1 coordinate 302,690,778, forward strand.
CCACTTACTTCCAAGCTGCCCACTGTTTTTCATAGTGCTAGACTGTACTGTTTCTGATTAGGCACTGTTTTCTGTCCCTAAACTGCCTAACATCTCTTTGACTGCCTCGTTTTAACAATACTGCTCCTGCCGCAGCCACTGCACAACCACGCCAGCCACATATTTCCTGGCTGCCCATTGTATTTTATAGTGCTAGATTGTACTGCTGTTGCCAGAGTTACATTTTCTGACCCTAAAATGCCAATGATCTCATTGTCTGGCCAGTCTTAACTTTCTACCATGTTGCTTCTGTTACAGCCACTAAAAAGCCACACACCTCCTAGCTGCCCACTGTGTTTTATAGTGCTAGAAAATACTATTGATGCTGGGAAATGTACTCTCAAGTTTTTGTACCCTCAAGAAACTGGTCACAAAATTGGATTTTTTAAAAGTCTTGGTATCAACATTTCATAACTTCTTCATTTTTAAAATAGTGCCACTGTTTTGTCTCCAGAAAAAAAAGGGATAATTTTTGATAGCTTGATAAAAATACTTTGCAATTACCTAAACATTTTGTGATTAGCAAATCAGTGGAAGACCCCCAAAAATGGATAATGTTTGTCACTTATAGCTGAGAGGCCATTACTATTTCACAATCAAAACGATACACTACTTCTATTTTGTCGCCCTAATTAAAAGAATAAATTTTGAATGGCTTATAAAAAAACTATCACTTCTTCATTTAGAAAAGTGCAAAGTTCTTAATATTTCCCAAACAGGGATAACTGTTGTATCCAATCATGTGAACATGCCATAGCTTCTTACATTTGCACTACATGTCTATAAATAACAGCAAGGAATGCATCTGCTCCTCAAAAAGATAATTTTTAGACAGTTTATTTGACTTAGGTAGGCTAAAAAGTCTGAACTTTGGTATGTTGTTCAGTATCTCCTAGTAGTATAGGTTGTAATCACTTGGACATTAAAAAGGCTGTGTTTGCATTACAGAGCTCAAAATGTGATCAATTGACCAAAGGGGTAACTTACAGTGTTCTACACATATTCTCCAGGCAATTGGAGTCTTTTAAATTATGCAATTTGTGCGAATTTATTTATTGAGAATCAAATTTAGGGGGGGAATTGGAACTTCAAAAGATACGCTCAACTCTAGTATCTATAAATATAGCAAATAATGTTAATTAATGATATCTATGTATGTATGATATGCATCACAGAGGACTTATTGCAGTTTAATTGTCGTTAAATCCCCTTTTTTATTACATAACATTATTGTAAAAAGGGCTAAAATGACTAAATGAAAAATGAAATATACATTATTTTTTTTAGAATCATAATATGAAGCAAAAAAGCTATTACTTGAAACATTTACAATGCTTGTGTTTGTAATCTTAAACTTGCACTGGAATCAAATTTAATTATATATACTGCAAAGATATAACTGCCACTGGCAGGCAAACAGTCTACTTTATAATGCAAATTCCTTTTTACAACAATTATAAAATGTGTTAATTTGATCTTCAAGTGACAAAGAAACTTTCCGCAGGCTCATTATCTTAAATAGCTTTTAGATAGACGTATTGCACAGTTTAGGGCTTATATAACAATTTTTTTCCTGTCTCTGGTTGCCATACACAGCAGATGCCATTTTACACCTACAGTTCATCTCATGATTAACAAATTGCTAAAATAATGAACATCTGAAAAAGCTTGCGGAAATTGATTGATACAGGTTTAAAAATATCATGTTGTTCACTTGCTCATGTATCTACTCTTATTAACCATAAAATTAATGTACAATACAAAGTTATATTGTGGTACCGTGTTAGCCAGAAAAATTGATATAAATACTTTTATGCCAAAAATGACAAAAGTATTCTTGGGGTGATACCTTTATTGGCTAACCAGAAAAAAATATATATCCAGTACAGACCAAAAGTTTGGACACACCTTCTCATTTAAAGATTTTTCTGTATTTTCATGACTATGAAAATTGTACATTCACACTGAAGGCATCAAAACTATGAATTAACACATGTGGAATTATATACTTAACAAAAAAGTGTGAAACAACTGAAAATATGTCTTATATTCTAGGTTCTTCAAAGTAGCCACCTTTTGCTTTGATGACTGCTTTGCACACTCTTGGTATTCTCTTGATGAGCTTCAAGAGGTAGTCACCGGAAATGGTTTTCACTTCACAGGTGTGCCCTGTCAGGTTTAATAAGTGGGATTTCTCGCCTTACAAATGGGGTTGGGACCATCAGTTGTGTTGTGCAGAAGTCTGGTGGATACACGGCTGATAGTTCTACTGAATAGACTGTTAGAATTTGTATTATGGCAAGAAAAAAGCAGCTAAGTAAAGAAAAACGAGTGGTCATCATTACTTTAAGAAATTAACGTCAGTCAGTCCGAAAAATTGGGCAAACTATGAAAGTGTCCCCAAGTGCAGTGGCAAAAACCATCAAGCGTTACAAAGAAACTGGCTCACATGAGGACCGCCCCAGGAAAGAAAGACCAAGAGTCACCTCTGCTTCTGAGGATAAGTTTATCCGAGTCACCAGCCTCAGAAATCACAGGTTACCAGCAGCTCAGATTAGAGACCAGGTCAATGCCACATAGAGTTCTAGCAGCAGACACATTTCTATGTAACATACCTGGCGGCGTCCTTGCATAGTGGTCCATCTCCCACTGTGCAAGAGCGCGCACTTGATCTCCTGTCCAGAATGTCTCTCTGGCTTCCCTCCATGCTGTCTGTTTGTGTCTGTTTCTGCTGCTTAAGGGCGGCACCCGATCACTTCCTGCTTTTTGTACCTGCTGTGGGTCACACCCCTTGTGCGTCCTCAGCCTATTGCTGCCTGTCACCTGGTATATAGCTCAGCTGCTCCAATCATTCCCTGCCTGAGCATAGTGTTTCATTCAGTGTGTGATTGCACTCTGAAGGTGCCAGGTCCCGTTCTGTGTTCTCTTGTCTGCCTATCCTGGAGGCTGTATTTCCAGGCCTGTCTGAACACGCTCCTAGCCTGTTCCTCCTGCCTTCTAGGGGCCGATTACCTAGACCCGCTCCTGTATCTTGTCTGTCCTGTCTGAACACGCTCCTAGCCTGTTCCTCCCGCCTTCTAGGGGCCGATTACCTAGACCCGCTCCTGTATCTTGTCTGTCCTGTCTGAACACGCTCCTAGCCTGTTCCTCCCGCCTTCTAGGGGCCGATTACCTAGACCCGCTCCTGTATCTTGTCTGTCCTGTCTGAACACGCTCCTTGCCTGTTCGTCCTGCCTCTCTGGGGGCCGTATTCCCAGACCCGCTCCTGTATTCCACTGCAGTGTCGGTCTCCTCCGTACACTCAGTTCCAGTCTGAACTCTCTCCTATCCTTTACCTGTTTTGCCTCTATGTCCGTTCCCTTCCTTTTTCTGCAGAGTCTGAACTCGTACCTAACTCCTGCTTGTTGTCTCTGTACTCCCGTTTGTGAGTTTGTGGTCCACTCGCTACTTCACTGCAAGTACCCTGTGGGTATCTGGCTCTGCCTTTCCCTTCCTGTCTGTTCCGTGTGAACAGAGCCCTGTCCCCCCTGCTCAGCCTTGCCTGCTCTGACTTCTTTGCTCACCGCTCCGGCGGTTCTAGCCTGCTCTGACTCCTTTGCTCACCGCTCCGGCGGTTCTAGCCTGCTCTGACTCCTTTGCTCACCGCTCCGGCGGTTCTAGCCTGCTCTGACTCCTTTGCTCACCGCTCCGGCGGTTCTAGCCTGCTCTGACTCCTTTGCTTACCGCTCCGGCGGTTCTAGCCTGCTCTGACTCCTTTGCTCGCTGCTCCGGCAGCCTTGCTCCGCTCTGACCCTTTTGCTCACTGCTCCGGCAGTCTCGCTCCGCTCTTATCCTTTTGCTCACTGCTCCGGCAGTCTTGCTCCACTCTTGCTCACCGCTCCAGGCGGTCTCGTCCTGCTTTACTCTTGCTCACTGCTCCGGCAGTCTCGCTCAGCTCTGACCCTTTGCTCACCGCTCCAGGCGGCCTTGTCCTGCCCTATTCTCGCTCACCTCTCTGGGCGGCCTCACTCTGCTGTGTTTGTCCGCCACATCTGTGGTTCTGTTCCTGAGTCCCAGTGTGTACTGGGTCCTATCCTGCCAGTGTCCCTACCTGCTAGTGCCTCCCTGTCTGCACTCTAGCTGTGCTTGCCTGTACCCCTCTGCCTGTATTGTTCCTGAGTCCCAGTGTGTACTGGGTCCTCTCCCGCCTGTGTTCCTACCTGCTAGTGCCTCCCTGTCTGCACTCTAGCTGTGCTTGCCTGTACCCCCCGGCCTGCATACCCGCCTGCCTGCATACCAGTCGTGCCTGCCTATACCCACCAGTCTGTGCGCCAGCCTAACCAGCCTGTTCCTGTATTCCCCTGTGTGGGTCAACAGCCGTGTCCGGGGTCTGTCCTGGAGTAGCACCTGGTCCCTCTACTCGGTTCCTCCTTGGTGCACTGGCGTCGTATGCCGTCGTGCGACCCTGGTCGGATCGGGTGAATACCTAGTTACGCCCCTCCAGGCATTCACTCTCCGGCACGGTCCAGTGTAATCACACGCACACGCCGCTCAGCCCGGGCGTCTGCATTACAGCATGCTCAGGCCATGGTTCCCGTTGAGCCCCACGGCCTTCGCTCTCTGAGAAGTTTTCCAGCGAATACATGCATTAAAATAAATAAATAAATTTTTTTTTCCCTTTAGCTGAGTTCCAGGCGAATTACGCACCCGTCCAGATGGATCTATCTGCTCTCGTTCCTGCGGATCCGCTACGTTATTATGGGGATCCAAGACAAAGTCGTGCATTTGTGGAGCAATGCATGCTACACTTCAAGTTCTACCCTCTATGTTTTCCCACCGATCGGGTTAAGGTGGCATTCATTATGTCTTACCTGGCGGGTGATGCCTTGGAATGGATCAACCCCCTATATGAAACACAGGATCCGATCCTCCTGGACCTAATGGCCTTCCTGGTGGCCTTTCTAATGGTCTTCGATGATCCTAACCCGGAGGCTCCTGCTGAAGCTTCACTTCCCAATATCCCGGAGCAGCCCCAATGGGTAATGTGTGTGGGTAGCGCAATAGTCCTCCAGCCCAATGAGACTACTGCCCACCCAGAATCCTCACAGGGTGACTACGCTTTCCGGAATACTTCTCCCAACCTCAAGAGGCAGTCCAGACGTGCTAGACGTAGAGGCAAGCCGTCACGCCAGGGTCTGTCCTCCCTGAGACCTCCTGACCCCAACCTTGAAGTCCCTACTGAAGCTTCATCTCCCTGTATCCGGGAGAAGCCCCAACGGGTAATGTGTGTGGGTAGTGCACCATTTCTCCTTCCCGAAGAGACTTCTGCCCATCCAGATTCCACACAGGAGAACTTCCTGCACCCGGCATCAGATGCTTCACCCACTTTAACCGGTGTGCATGTCCAAGGATGCTCCAAAGCTGTGGTTACCTCAGAGTCTGTGCACCTCTACTACCTGGCGGAGGACCCCCTGTTGCCTCCTGAATCCTCCGGGATACCACTCGATGACAAATGGAGAGAGACTTCTCTACACCCGGTACTCGATAATTTGTCCGCTTCGTCCTGTGAGCCTGACAATGGGTACCCCAAAGTGGTAGTTACCCCCGAGTCTCTACACCCCTCCGACCAGACGGAGGACCTCCAGTTGTCTCCTGAACCCTTCGGGGTGCTACCTGGTAGCGAAAGGACAGAGACTCTCCTATACTCTGTACCTGATACCTCGCTCGCTTCGTCCAGTGAGTCCAACCTAGTGTACTCCGAAGCAGAGGTTACTCCCGAGTCTCTACACCCCTCTGACCAGGCGGAGGACCTCCAGTTGTCTCCAGAACCCTTCGGGGTGCTACCTGGTAGCGAAAGGACAGAGACTCTCCTATACTCTGTACCTGATACCTCGCTCGCTTCGTCCACTGAGTCCAACCTAGTGTACTCCGAAGCAGTGGTTACTCCCGAGTCTCTACACCCCTCTGACCAGGCGGAGGACCTCCAGTTGTCTCCAGAACCCTTCGGGGTGCCACCTGGTGGTGAATGGACAGAGACTTTCCTATATCCTGGATCTGATACCTCGCTTGCTTCGTCCAGTGAGTCCGACCTAGTGTACTCTGAAGCAGAGGTTACCCGAGAGTCTCTACACCCCTCTGACCAGGCGGAGGACCGCCAGTTGTCTCCAGAACCCTTCGGGGTGCCACCTGGTGGTGAATGGACAGAGACATTCCTATACTCGGTACCCGATACCTCGCCTGCTTCGTCCAGTGAGTCCGACCTAGTGTACTCTGAAGCAGATGTTTTCTCTGAGCCTCTGCACTCTTCTGACCCGGCGGAGGACCTCCAGTTGTTTCCTGAATCCTCCTGGGTACCACCAGATAACAAAGAGACAGTGACTTTTCCTCATTATGTACCTGATAACCCGTCTATTTCTTCCTGTGAGCTTGACAAGATGTACCTCGAAGCAGAGATTACCCCCAAGTCTCTGTCCCCCTCCAACCCGGTGGAGGACTTCCAGTTGTCTCCTGTACCCTCTTGGGTGCCACCTGAAAATATGTGGAGAGAGACTTCCTTGTGTGCTGTTCCTGGTACTCCACCCGTTTTGTCTGTTGCTAAGGGTGGCTGGATGGGAGGTAGCATCCTAGCTTCCCAGAGGAGACCAGTTTTTCCGGTGGACAGTGGAAGTGATCTCTTCGAAGTGAAGAATTGGCCCCCGAATTCCTTGCGGAAGATTCTGGCAGGCCTGAAGAAGAGGGGGCGTAAAGGGGGGGGTACTGTAACATACCTGGTGGCGTCCTTGCATAGTGGTCCATCTCCCACTGTGCAAGAGCGCGCACTTGATCTCCTGTCCAGAATGTCTCTCTGGCTTCCCTCCATGCTGTCTGTTTGTGTCTGTTTCTGCTGCTTAAGGGCGGCGCCCGATCACTTCCTGCTTTTTGTACCTGCTGTGGGTCACACCCCTTGTGCGTCCTCAGCCTATTGCTGTCTGTCACCTGGTATATAGCTCAGCTGCTCCAATCATTCCCTGCCTGAGCATAGTGTTTCAATCAGTGTGTGCTTGCACTCTGAAGGTGCCAGGTCCCGTTCTGTGTTCTCTTGTCTGCCTATCCTGGAGGCTGTATTTCCAGGCCTGTCTGAACACGCTCCTAGCCTGTTCCTCCTGCCTTCTAGGGGCCGATTACCTAGACCCGCTCCTGTATCTTGTCTGTCCTGTCTGAACACGCTCCTAGCCTGTTCCTCCCGCCTTCTAGGGGCCAATTACCTAGACCCGCTCCTGTATCTTGTCTGTCCTGTCTGAACACGCTCCTAGCCTGTTCCTCCTGCCTTCTAGGGGCCGATTACCTAGACCCGCTCCTGTATCTTGTCTGTCCTGTCTGAACACGCTCCTTGCCTGTTCGTCCTGCCTCTCTGGGGGCCGTATTCCCAGACCCGCTCCTGTATTCCGGTGCAGTGTCGGTCTCCTCCGTACACTCAGTTCCAGTCTGAACTCTCTCCTATCCTTTACCTGTTTTGCCTCTATGTCCGTTCCCTTCCTTTTTCTGCAGAGTCTGAACTCGTACCTAACTCCTGCTTGTTGTCTCTGTACTCCCGTTTGTGAGTTTGTGGTCCACTCGCTACTTCACTGCAAGTACCCTGTGGGTATCTGGCTCTGCCTTTCCCTTCCTGTCTGTTCCGTGTGAACAGAGCCCTGTCCCCCCTGCTCAGCCTTGCCTGCTCTGACTTCTTTGCTCACCGCTCCGGCGGTTCTAGCCTGCTCTGACTCCTTTGCTCACCGCTCCGGCGGTTCTAGCCTGCTCTGACTCCTTTGCTCACCGCTGCGGCGGTTCTAGCCTGCTCTGACTCCTTTGCTCACCGCTCCGGCGGTTCTAGCCTGCTCTGACTCCTTTGCTCACCGCCCCTTGCGGTTCTAGCCTGCTCTGACTCATTTGCTCACCGCTCCGGCGGTTCTAGCCTGCTCTGACTCCTTTGCTCGCTGCTCCGGCAGCCTTGCTCCGCTCTGACCCTTTTGCTCACTGCTCTGGCAGTCTCGCTCCGCTCTTATCCTTTTGCTCACTGCTCCGGCAGTCTTGCTCCACTCTTGCTCACCGCTCCAGGCGGTCTCGTCCTGCTTTACTCTTGCTCACTGCTCCGGCAGTCTCGCTCAGCTCTGACCCTTTGCTCACCGCTCCAGGCGGCCTTGTCCTGCTCTACTCTTGCTCACCGCTCCAGGCGGCCTTGTCCTGCCCTGTTCTCGCTCACCTCTCTGGGCGGCCTCACTCTGCTGTGTTTGTCCGCCACATCTGTGATTCTGTTCCTGAGTCCCAGTGTGTACTGGGTCCTATCCCGCCAGTGTCCCTACCTGCTAGTGCCTCCCTGTCTGCACTCTAGCTGTGCTTGCCTGTACCCCTCTGCCTGTATTGTTCCTGAGTCCCAGTGTGTACTGGGTCCTCTCCCGCCTGTGTTCCTACCTGCTAGTGCCTCCCTGTCTGCACTCTAGCTGTGCTTGCCTGTACCCCCCGGCCTGCATACCCGCCTGCCTGCATACCAGTCGTGCCTGCCTATACCCACCAGTCTGTGCGCAAGCCTAACCAGCCTGTTCCTGTATTCCCCTGTGTAGGTCAACAGCCGTGTCCGGGATCTGTCCTGGAGTAGCACCTGGTCCCTCTGCTCGGTTCCTCCTTGGTGCACTGGCGTCGTATGCCGTCGTGCGACCCTGGTCGGATCGGGTGAATACCTAGTTACGCCCCTCCAGGCATTCACTCTCCGGCACGGTCCAGTGGAATCACACGCACACGCCGCTCAGCCCGGGCGTGTGCATTACATTCTACAACAACTGTTAAGAGGAGACTTTGTGCAGCAGGCCTTCATGGTAAAATAGCTGCTAGGAAACCACTGCTAAGGACAGGCAACAAGCAGAAGAGACTTGTTTGGGCTAAAGAACACAAGGAATGGACATTAGACCAGTGGAAATCTGTGCTTTGGTCTGATGAGTCCAAATTTGAGATCTTTGGTTCCAACCACCGTGTCTTTGTGCGATGCAGAAAAGGTGAACGGATGGACTCTACATGCCTGGTACCCACCGTGAAGCATGGAGGAGGAGGTGTGATGGTGTGGGGGTGCTTTGCTGGTGACACTGTTGGGGATTTATTCAAAATTGAACGCATACTGAACCAGCATGGCTACCACAGCATCTTGCAGCGGCATGCTATTCCATCCGGTTTGTGTTTAGTTGGACCATCATTTATTTTTCAACATGACAATGACCGCAAACACACCTCCAGGCTGTGTAAGGGCTATTTGACCAAGACGGAGAGTGATGGGGTGCTACGCCAGATGACCTGGCCTCCACAGTCACCAGACCTGAACCCAATCGAGATGGTTTGGGGTGAGCTGGACCGCAGAGTGAAGGCAAAAGGGCCAATAAGTGTTAAGCATCTCTAGGAACTCCTTCAAGATTGTTGGAAGACCATTTCCGGTGACTACCTCTTGAAGCTCATCAAGAGAATGCCAAGAGTGTGCAAAGCAGTCATCAAAGCAAAAGGTGGCTACTTTGAAGAACCTAGAATATAAGACATATTTTCAGTTGTTTCACACTTTTTTGTTAAGTATATAATTCCACATGTGTTAATTCATAGTTTTGATGCCTTCAGTGTGAATGTACAATTTTCATAGTCATGAAAATACAGAAAAATCTTTAAATAAGGTGTGTCCAAACTTTTGGTCTGTACTGTATATGCAAGCTTTCAGAGCACAGAGGCTCCTTCTTCAGGCATATTACAAATGAATTCATAAGACAAAAGGCACAGCATTTGAGATATTTTACAACAAGACATTTGCTCATGAGGTGTAAGTTGTGATGCCTCCTACTGATAAGTTAGGGAGATCAAATTATTTTTTTTTTTGCAAAATGAGAGGCCTTGGGAATGTTTAATTATCTGGAAGTGCGAATTGTGTCCCTGTAGTGAGTCATAAACCCAGGTGTTACATTTAGTCCTGTTGTCAGTGAATTGAACATCCTTATCAATTTGAATTCCCAAATTTTTCTTTCTCTGTTGCCCTTGAAGTGACCTTTTAGTATTAAAACTTTTAGATCTTTCATACAGTGTCCCCAGCCAGAGAAATGTTTTCCCACAGAAGTATCTAGTTCATTCTTAATTGTGTGTCTGTGTAAATTCATTCTCGTTTGCAGCCTTTGCATAGTTTCTCCAATATAAACTCCTTCTGGGCACCTTGTACATTGTATCATGTACACCACATTGGAGGATATACATGAAAAGACATCCATGATTTTGTAGTCCTGATTTGTGTTAGGTATGCAGACTGTATTTGATGGTAATATGTGGGTACAAGTTTTGCATTTTTTGTTTTTACATGGGAATGTGCCCGTCACTGATGATGATGAGAGGACACTTCTGACAAGTAGATTCCTTAAGTTAGGGGGCTGTTTGTAGGAGAGAAGTGGTAGTTCTGGGAATATTTATTTCAGATTGTGGTCTCTGTGGAATATTAGTTGGAGATCAGCACCAATTTTCCTTAGGATGTTCATGTGGGGGTTGTATGTGACCACAAGAGGTACCCTGTTGTTGTCCTCCCTTTGTCTGTAATTCAGAAGGCTACTTCTTGGTATCCTTGTAGCTCTGTGAATTTGTTCATCTATTACCAGTGGATGGTATCCTTGTTGTAGGAATGTATTCCTCAGTGATTGTAGCTGCAGTTTTCTGTCCTTGCTGTCTGAACAAATTCGAATGTACCTCAGAGCTTGACTGTATATGATGGATTTTTTTGTGTGTCTTGGATGAAAGCTGTTCCATCTCAGATATGCTGGATGTCCTGTGGGCTTATGGTAAATTGATGTTTGTATGGTGTTGTCTTTAATGTATATGGTCGTGTCCAGAAAATGTATTTGGAATTTTGAGAAGTTGAGGGTGAGCTTGATGGTTGAGTGGAACCTGTTGAAGTTATCGCGAAGGTGAGCAGATCATATTTTTTCTGGTTAGCCAATAAAGGTATCACCCCAAGAATACTTTTGTCATTTTTGGCATAAAAGTATTTACATAGCCATAAAATTAATATTCTGTCAATACTTATCATAGCATTAAAAGCGCTAAAAAAAATGTATAGTGATGGTCTAACCAATCTACAGAGAATTGACACTGAGTCGAATTTCCTGAGATTCACAGGCTTTCACAGGTTTAAAAAGTTTGTTATTCTAGTTCAGTGGATCAGCAGAAAAAAATGCCTGGCTCCATTTCACACATTGCCGAAGAGTCACATAGTCCACTAATGATGTCAGGCATGGTCAGGCGGGCTTCCCCATAATGTCCTGCAGCTATCACATTGCATGATTATGCATATTGTCTCATCAGAGAGGAAGAGGACAAGAACTCTAGTACAACCTACAGGAAGTAACAATCATAAAAGTCAACAGTGACCCTTTAACAAGTCTTATCACATGACTTAGGATATAAGCCAGAACCAGAAACTCAATTTGCAGACACTGTGTTTCGAGGTACTGCCCCTCGTCAGTGCAAAGTGTGAGTTCTGGTTTGGCTGGGTGAGAGGCGTCAGACCGGTATCTAAGGGGTAACATTTCTCCTTGCGGAGAGCAACATGTTAAGCATGTCACGGTGAGGAGACTTTTAAAGCCGCAGTGCTCCTCTGGGAAATATGCAAATTGTCTCTTCAGGGAGGAGGAGGACTAGAATTCTAGCGCCGCATACAGGAAGTAGCAATCCTAAAAGTCAATAGTGACCCTTTAACGAGCCTTATCACATGACTTAGGATATAAGCCAGAACCAGAAACTCAATTTTCAGACACTGTGTTTCAGGGTACTGCCCCTTGTCAGTGCACAGTGTTAGTTCTGGTTTGGCTGGGTGACAGGCGTCAGACCGGTATCTAAGGGGTAACATTTCTCCTTGCGTGATTAAGCACATGATTACACATGATTAAGCACAGCAAATTGAGGGACTATCACAGCCAGTATAAAAGATTGGGACCGGTTAAGCCGCACCATTTTACAGCTTAGGGATAGAACGCACAGTTCACTCACATAGGGACAGAAAAAAGCCAAAGTTGCATTATTTAGTACTACTAGCATTTAAGAACATTGAAAATGGAGATGGTAGTCAGAATGTGACTAATAATGCAAAGATTCAAGTGAGATAGGGATGCTGTACCTGCATAGTTATGTGACTGTGAATTCATTTATCTGTGATATACAGTACAGTAGTAACAGCATAGCACTCGAGATGACATAATAGTACTCTGCTGTTATTACAGCATAGTATTTTAGGGTTAGGTACATTGCATTTTTTTGCAAGGGGGTTAATAAATTAAAATTAAATAGATAAAACTAACATTTTAGTAGTCAAGTTTAACTTAACAACAGTACATGACACAATACTTCTGGCTTTTGCCGCAAATTATTTTCTGTGTGTGTTCCTTATAACAAAGTATGTTATGGTTAGTTATGTTGCATTTTTTTTGCAAGGGGGTTGATGAATAAAAAGAAAAAGCTTTATAATAGTCTTAGTAGTCAAAGGTAACAACACAGCATGACACAACAATAGTGCTGACTGTTGCTTCAATTCACTTTTTGTGCGTATACCTACCTACAGTCATGACCAAAAGTTTTGAGACTGACACAAATGTTGGTTTTCACAAGTTCTGTTGTTTCAGTGTTTTAAGGTGTTTTAGTAAGATGTTTCTATGGTTACTGTACTACAATTACCTTTCACAACTGGTTCAGGACCCAACAAGAAGGGGGGCACTTCTAGACCTAATATTGACCAATAGGTCAGACCGCATAGAAAATATACAGGTTGGGGCTCACTTGAGTAATAGAGGTCACAAAATAATAATGTTTTCATGTATCTTTTAATAAGATGTATAGTAAAGGTGTTACAAGGACACTAAATTTCAAAAAGGAAAATTTCTAATGGCTGAGAGATGATCTTAGTGCGATAAACTGGGACAATGTCCTAAGGAATAAAAGTATACAAAGCAATTGGGACACTTTTATAAGCATCCTGAATAGGACTATGCACAATATACTGTATACCCAAAGGGAATAAATAAGCTATAAATAGAAGGAAACCAGTATGGCTAAATAGAGCTGTAAGGGGTGCAATAAATGACAAAAAGAAAGCGTTTAGAGAATTAAAGCAAGAGGGCAGTTGTAAGACGGCCAAGAGCAGTAGCCATGACCGAGCTGCTGCTTCATAACGCCCTAGCACTTTACAGGAAAAGATGGGTCCTGGCGGGGTGTTGGTAATTTGAAGGTCTTGTTCCCATGCAGGCTGCCTTTAGCTGATGGTGTTGGCTGGCCAGGATCACAAATTACACAGATTAATAAAGAAGACTTCTGTTAAAATGGAGATTTTACTAAACTTTATAAGGGTTATGTACAACGGATATGTACAAAGCATTTTTACACACACAGTATCCTTCCACTGTAGTCTACTCCAGGGCTGGTGAAGCACACTCATTTGACCTAATTCGCCACAACCCAGCTTGTAGGCAGTTCTGATCAGCAAGTTTCTCTCTAATCGCTCAGCGGTTCCGTGTCCTATTACTACGGATGCCCTGGATCTACCACTCGGCACCCCCACTAGTTCCATTCTCTCAGTCCTCTTTAGGTTCTACACTTTCCTTAACAAAGCTATCACATGAAACGTGCGTCGGACTGCAGGGAGTGAGCGTTCGGTCTAGGCATACTATGGGTAAGCAGCATTTACTGTAATCATGGCATACTGCTTGTGTATACATCTTTATATATTATATAAGAAAGACCCTTTGAGGTTGTGACCTTTTTTGGCTGCATACAATTGCTACACTTGACCTTACTTACCTCCCCCTATGCTCATTGTTGTTTTTCTAACTTCCTCCTGATAAAATCTCAATACCTGTGATTAACCCCTTTACCACCCAAGGTGGTGTGCACGTTAATGACTGGGCCAATTTTTACAATTCTGACAACTGTCAATTTATGAGGTAATAACTCTGGAATGCTTCAACTGATTCCACTGATTCTGAAATTGTTTTTTCAATACGTATTGTACTTCATAATAGTGGTAAAATTTCTTCGATATCACTTGCTTTTATTTGTGCAATTTTCAAACTTTGAATTTTCATGTCCTTAAATCAGAGAGATATGTCACACAAAATAGTTAATAAATAACATTTCCAACATGTCTACTTTACATCAGCACAATTTTGGAACCAAAATTTTTTTTTGTTAGGATGTTATAAAGGTTAAAATTTGAGCGCCATTTGACTTTTTGAATGTAAAATTTGCTTGAATAATTAGCAGACGCCATGTTGTGTTTGGAGAGCTCTTAATGTGCCTAAACAGTTGAAACTCCCCCAAGTGACACCATTTTGGAAACTAGATCCCTCAGGGAACTTATCTAGATGTGTGGTGAGCACCCCGAACCCCCAGGTGCTTCACAGAAGTTTATTACATGGAGCTGTGAAAATAAAAAAATCGAACTTTTTCCACATAAATGATGTTTTAGCCCCAAATTTTTTGTCTTCACAACAGTAAGAGGAGAAAAAGGACCCCAAAAACTTTTGTGCAATTTCTCCTGAGTACGCTGATACCCCATATGAGGGAAAATAAACTGTTTGGGCACACGGCAGGGTTCAGAAGGGAAGGAGCACTGTGTGACCTTTTGAATGCAAAATTGGCTGGAAGTGAGAGCGGATGCCATGTCGCATTTGGAGAGCTCCTGACGCACCTAAACAGTGGAAACCCCCTAGAAGTGACTCCATTTTGAAAAATAGACCCCTCAAGGATTTTATCAAGGGGTATAGTGAACATTTTGTACCCAGAGGTACGAGACAGAATTTGATAATATTAGGTCATCATATTGAATAAGTTGTCATTAGTCTTGAGTGCAAGTGCTTGCTACTTGAGTTTACATCGGGTACTCGGGTATGCACCATGTATCGCTCGTGCTCGAGTGATATGCTCGAGTCCCCGTCCACATGGGCGGGGGTTATCTTGTTTTTAACCCCTTTACAGCCCAGGGTTGGGCTAGGGTTAGGGTTGGGGTTAGGGTTGGGCTAGGGTTGGGGTTGGGGTTAGAGTTAAGATTGGGCTAGGGTTAGGGTTAGGCTAGAGTTGGGCTAGGGTTAGGGTTGGGGTTTGGGTTAGAGTTGGGCTAGGGTTAGGGTTGATGTTGTATTAGGGTTGGGGATAGGGTTGGGATTTTTTTCTAAAGTAAAAAAAATAAATGACGATATGGCAATTAATGTGGAGCGCAAGTGCTCACTACTTTAGTTTGCATCGGGTACTCAGGTATGCACCAAGTATCGTGGGTGCTCGGGTGATATGCGCATGTTTCATGGTTATTAAAACACCCAAAAAAATAAACATGCAGGAATCGCTTGTGCATGGCAGGCAATCCATGCAACTGTTTTTGGCCATAAAGCATATGGGACAGAGATTCGAGCATGTCACTCGAGCACCCACGATACTCGGTGCATAACTGAGCCCCCAATGAAAACTCAACTAGCGAACACATGCACTTAACACTGGTCGCCATATTGTCATCATTTTTTTTTTCTTTACTTTTGAAAAAATCCCAACCCTAACCCTAAGACAGCCCTAACCCTAACGCAACCCTAACCCTAACTCTATCACAACCCTAACCCTAGCACAACCCTAACCCTAACACAATCCTAACCCTAACCCTAGCACAACCCCAACCCTAGCACAACCCTAACTCTAGCACAACCCTAACCCTTACTCTAGCACGACCCTAACCCTAGCGCAACCCTAACCCTAGCACAAACCTAACCCTAGAGTTTATTTTTTACTCCATTCCTCTTGCGGCATAAGTGATTAGATGACTTTATTCTTCGGGTCGGTGCGATTACAGCGATACCAGATTCTTATCAGGTTTTTATGATTGACAGATGTCATACACTAAAAGACGCTTTTTTTTTTTTGCAAAGACTAGTTTTTGCATCGCCATATTTTGAGAGCTATAATTTTTCCATATTTCGGCCGACAGAGTCATGTGATGGATTGCTTTTTGAGGGACAAGTTGATGTTTTTATTGGTACCATTTTTGGGCATGTGACATTTTCAAATTGCTTTCTATTCCGATTTTTGGGAGGCAGAATAAACAAAAACCAACAATTCAGGAATAATATTTTTTTTTTTAATGCCGTTCTGTGTGTGGTAAAATTGATAAGGCAGCTTGATTCTTAGAGTCAGTACGTTTACAGCGGTACCATATTTATATTTTTTTTATGTTTTGGTGCTTTCACACAATAAAAACTATTTATAGAAAAAATATTTTTTTTGCATCGCTTTATTTTGAGAGCTATAACCTTTTTATTTTTCGGATGATGGAGCAGTATGGTGGCTTGTTTTTTGCAGGAAGCGGTACCATTTTTATTTACATTCGTCTTTTTGATCGCGTGTTATTCCATTTTTTGTTTGGCAGTATGATGATAAAGCATTGTTTTTTGCTTTGTTTTTTATTTTTTACCGTGTTCACTAAAGGAGTGAACTAGTGGGACAGTTTTATAAGTCAGGTCATTCCAGACAAAATGATACCAAATATGTGTACTTTTATTGTTTTTTGTTTTTTTTATAATAAATAAATATTATTGGTACAATATATTTTTATTTTTTGGGGATTATTTTTTTCATTTTTTTACAATTTTTTTTTCACTTTCTGGCACTTTTTTACTTTTAAATTTTGTCCCATAATAGGACTTTCACTTTTTTCAGCCTGATCGGCTGTATAGCACAGGAATGCAGCAGCTCCCTGTGCTATGGAGCCTGTCAGCGCTGCACAGGGAGAAGTTACTTTGGTCATGCACTGTGCATGACCAAAGTAACTTCCTGCTGTCTGGTGACCCGGATGTTGTCATGATGACATCGAGTCCCTATTTTAACATCCGGGAGCCGCCGCAGACAGCGCAGAACACCAGCAGAGGAGGTAAGTATCGGAGCTTACCTCCCCTTGCCCCCACAATGCTGCGATTGACTTCGATAGCAGCATTTCTGGAGTTAATGTGCCAGCAGTGGTGCAGGACCACTCCTGGCACATAGCACCGGGTGTCAGCTGTGACAATCAGCTGACACCTGGTGGCGATCACCCCTCACCCCTTGAGATCTGCATGGAGGAATGGGCCAACATACCAGCAACAGTGTGTGCCATCCTTGTGAAGAATTACAGAAAACATTTGACCTCTGTTATTGCCAGCAAAGGATATATAACAAAGTATTGAGATTAACTTTTGTAGGTAACCAAAAACTTATTTTCCATCAAAATTTGAAAAAAATTTCTTTCCAAATCAGACAATGTGATTTTCAGGATTTGTTTTCTCATTTTGTCTCTCATAGTTGAGGTCTAACTATGATGTCAATTACAGGCCTCTCTCACCTTTTTAAGTGGGAGAACTTGCACAATTGGTGGCTGACTAAATACTTTTTTTCCCCACTGTATATGGGAGTACTCCACTACCGTATTGTTTTTATTGTTACTGTTGGAGGGCATTTAATATCAGATATGACCTTAACCTGGATATGCTGTATGTGTTATATGAATTTTGTTTCAACATGTTTGGTATCTGCATACTCGTACTGACCTGGAGAACCATATTGTCAGGTCAATTTTCAATACAGTGAACATGGTAAACAAAAAAACAAAAAGCAATAGTGAAATTACATTTTTTGGGAAATTTCAATGCACTTGGAACTTTGTTTCCCATTTTCTCATAGACTATGTGGTAGAATGAACAGTGTCTTTCAAAAGTACAACTCATCCCACAAAAAACAAGCCCTCATATGGCTATATTGATGGAAAAATAAAAAATCTATGGCTCTTGGAAAAGGGAGAGAAAAAAATAAAAACAAAAAAAAGGAAAATGACCATGGCATGAAGGGGTTAATCATGGCAGTGTTTTTATTTAAAATTGTGAGTGAGTTCATGCCTTGTATGAAAAACATGCTTGAATGATTTGCAGCCGTCTTGAAAAAGAAAGTTTAACATTGCAAATAACGAGCATTTGAATAAACTTGATTTGTCAATAAAAGGTAAAAAATAATTATGAAAACTTGTAATAGTTTTTCTGTAACCAAAGAAACATCTGACTAAAAGATCTAATAACACTTTGAAAACTTTTGCGTAAACCAAAATTAGTGTCAATCTTAACATTTTGGTCACAACTGTAGCAACAAAGTATTTTAAGATTAGTGCATTTTTTTTAAAAAAAGGCTGAGGTTTTACAGCTGTTTTAGCAGTCGATACTGTATGTGACACAGCAATTATTTACATGTACAACACAACATAACATTCTGGATTAGGTTTTTTGGTCAAAGGGATTAATGGTCTTTCAAAAACCAAAATTTGTAAACATTACACACACAATTTATGTTTTACATACCTGTACTGACTATTACGATTTGGCAACCATAGAGCGCATAAATATACTCGGGGCTGTAGCTGGATTTTGCGGCTGTGTTACTACCTCATGTTATCTGTTGTTACATGTTCCATTTTGGGCAGGGGTGATTAATGTGTTTTAACTAAACATTTGAATTAAAAATATTAGTGTTTTATACCTTATAAACCCCGCCCATCACTTTTTAAAGCGTGCAAATGGTGTTCCTACAACTTCTATACCTTCATAGGTGCCACTGCATAGCCGTGAAAAAGTATTTTATTCAAATCCTGCTCTGTATGCAAATTGCATTGTTCGGTCAGATGGGTGTCTTCATACTGCACTCTGCACCTCGTTAGTTACAGCAAATACTGCCTGCTGTACCTTGATGGAAGTGGATGGGGTCTCCTAAACATTGACCACCCAACATATCCAAGATCTCATTTCACAGCATTAATCTACCATACGGTGTGGATACACTTTATTACCCATCCCGCTTCATTTTATTTCTATGCAACATACCATTTCCCAACTCAAATACCAAATTATAGAGCATTTACCCCCAGGGCCGGCGTCAGCACCAGGCGCACTCGGGCAAGTGCCGGGGCCCTGAGCAGGAGGGGGGCCCACTCGCCGTCGTGCACCCCGCTGCACTATTGGACCTGTGAAAGGAGGACAGCGGTGCCAGCGCCGCTTCCCCCCTGCTTGCTTAGGGCCCCGACACAATACTTACCCCTCCCCGTGCCTCCGCAGCAGGTCCTGTCTCTTCCGTGGCTGCTGCACAGTGGCGTCTCAGGTCAGAGGGCGCGCTGACGTCTTTACACCGCGCCCTCCCCTGAGCCGTCACAGCGCAGAGCGGGAAGACACCGGCGCGTGTGAGGAGTCTGGAGCAGCGGCAGCAGGTGAGGAGAAGTGAGGTGAGCATTTGATTTTTTTTTTTATTGTATGGAGGCATGGGGCATTATAAGCGAGGGTGTGTGTGTGACATCCTGCATGGGGCATTATAAGGGGGGGTGACATCCTGCATGGGGCATTATAAGGGAGGGGGGTGTGTGACATCCTGCATGGGGCATTATAAGGGGGGTGACATCCTGTATGGGGCATTATAAGGGAGGGGGGGTGTGACATCCTGCATGGGGCATTATAAGGGATTGGGGGGGTGACATCCTGCATGGGGCATTATAAGGGGGGGTGACATCCTGCATTGGGCATTATTAGGGGGATGTGTGACATCCTGCATGGGGCATTATAAGGGAGTGGGGGGTGACATCCTGCATGGGACATTATAAGGGATGGGAGGTGTGACATCCTGCATGGGGCATTGTAAGGGAGGGGGGTGTGACATCCTGCATGGAGCATTATAAGAGAGGGGGTGTGTTACATCCTGCATGGGGCATTATAAGGGAGGGGGGGTGTGACATCCTGCATGGGACATTATAAGGGAGGGGGGGAGGTGACATCCTGCATGGGGCATTAAAAGGGGGGTGACATCCTGCATGGGGCATTATAAGCGAGGGGGGTGTGTGACATCCTGCATGGGGCATTATAAGGGAGGGGGGTGACATCCTGCATGGGGCATTATAAGGGAGGGGGGTGTGACATCCTGCATGGGGCATTATAAGGGAGGGGGGTGTGACATCCTGCATGGGGCATTATACGGGAGGGGGGGTGGCATTTTCCATCAGTGCTCGTCATCTTAATTCACCCATGCATATATCCTCTGCTTTATCCCACTTTTTTCTGCGCATGACAGCACTTATTTCGGCATGCGCACTGAAGACCCAAGGGTCCGTCACTCAGATCACATGACCTTACCTTCAGTCCCAACTACACTCCATATAAGGCGCCTCTTCACGACCGGATATAGCCATGGCGCGACTAGATCTGCACAGCAGGACATTTGACACACAGGTAATGCCATGTGTTCCTTTGGGTTGACTTTTTTCTGCATGCATCTTTTATATTTATCAGCTCTTTATGTAACCATATCTTTCCCTATGGAGGAACATTTTAATTTCACTTTTACTCTTTCTTTGACTTTATTTTCCCAGTTAATTTTTATTATTTATTTTTTCATATTTCTGTTTTGTTTTAATTGTTCCTATGGTCATTGCCTTTTTTTGAAATTCTTAGTTCTTTGGATTTTCTCTCCATATATGGCATAGCATTTCACTAACTAAGCTACATACGGTTGCCGCTCGTATATGTGCCTCTCTTTTTTCAGCATTTATATGTAACGCAGGTGACGAAATGCAACGCACAGAGACACAAGACGAGAACAGTCAGGGGTTGATATAACCACTTTATATGTATAACAACTATTCTACAAAGGGGGTTAGTAGCAAGGGTAATAAACAGCAACTTGGAATAGCAATGAGAAATATTTCAGTGAATAACAGTACAGTTCTTTGCAACAGTGTGATGCACCCAGTCAAGGGAGACAAAACGTGAGTTTTCTTTCTCTTTATATGGCCCTAGCGGGCGTCACCAGTTCTTCCCGCTAGGCCGCAAGTCTCTTCCAGATAGTCTATCAGATCCCTTTTAGCCTCCCATGCACAAAACGGCCCACCCAACCTGAGATCCTAATCCCAACTGTTCCCTGTACCGTAGGTGAGAGTTGTAAGTGACGGCTCTGTTCACTTGCACAGTTCCTCCGCTGCTGCTGGCGCGTCATTCCTGTCGCAGTCCTCTCTCTGCTCTTCTCGGCTTGACTGTTGACGGTAGTCTCTCAGACTTGAGGGAAGGGAGTCCAGACCTTGGTTCTTGACAGCCGGCGTCGGATCCTGGGAACTTACTCAGTGTGGGGCGCAGGTCTTGACTCTGACCAACATGCGCAGCGCTCAGGGCGCTTCTGTGAGGAGTGCCCCAGCCAGATGTCCAAATCTGGTGCAGCGCAGTCATCCGGCTGGGGCCTGTTGCACTGGGCTCTGCTGTCCTTCTGGAGCACGTCTGCTCCACTCTGCAGCCTGGCGCCAAATCTCTGACTGCATCATCTTCTCCAGTGCACATCTGCACCCTGAGCTCTCTTGGCACCAAAAGTCCCTACAATCTGGCACACATGGCCTTTATACCCAGGAAACTCTCTGGGTCACATGATCAGGTCCAGCACACAAAGTCTCTCCCCCTGCGAATATGCTAGCAACATTTGGTTCCTGCTAGCACAATTCTCTGTTTACTTTCATTTTCAGTTTGTTCCAGCAAAGGGTGGTGTTTGCTTACTGTTACTTAGTCTCTCTTGTCCATCTCTCTACATATATCTAATGGATGATCCATTATATATGACATCACATTATGCTATTGTTTCAACTCAGATTTGAGACATGAATACTTTATAGTTTCTTTGCTTGTGCTTTCTGTTCACTTGTTATGTAAATATTTATAGACTGTATACAATTCATTATGATAACAATCATTATGTTTTTGCTATGTTTGTTAATTTTTGTGCAGATATACCTTGAAAAAGGCCCTACACGGCTGAAACATTGGACGTAATCTGTTTTCCATATGAGTAGATTCAATAAAGCTACGTTCCTCAACTGCAATTTGAGTGACAAAGTTTTTCCACTATATAGATGAGGTAGGAGGCGTCAACTACTTCCAACAAGATATAAGAGGCAAGGGTATAAAGGAGTTACAGTGGTATGTAAACGTTTGGGCTCCCCTGGTCAAAATTACTGCTATTGTAAACAGTTAAGCAAGTTGAAGATGAAATTATCTTTTTTAAAGGCCTAAAGTTAAAGATTGTACATTTCCTTTGTATTTTAGGCAAAAAAAATATTGTAGTCTTTTACATTTTAAAAATTACAAAGAGGAAAATGGGCCAATGCAAAAGTTTGGGCATCCTTGGAGATTTGTGTGCTCAGATAACTTTGATCAAGGTTTCAGACCTTAATTAGCCTGTTACGGTTAAGGCTAGGTGATGCAAAATCCCAGCTTCATAAAAACCCAGCCTCCTCTAACCTTGTGCCAAAAAACAGTAGCCATGAGTTCTTCTAAGCAGCTGCCTAGCACTCTGAAAATGAAAATGGTGGCGGCCCATCAAGCAAAAGAAGGCTATAAGAAATTAGCAAAGCATTTTCAAGTTGCCCTTGCTTACAAGCTGTGATACTTTCAAAAGGGGATGCTAATAGGTACATACCATGCAGGGTGCCCAAACTTTTGCATCGGCTATTTTCCTTTTTGTAATTTTTAAAATGTAAAAGATGAAAAAAAAAATATATATATATATATATGTACAGTACAGACCATAAGTTTGGACACACCTTCTCATTTAAAGATTTTTCTGTATTTTCCTTACTATGAAAAGTGTACATTAACACTGAAGGCATCAAAACTATGAATTAGCACATGTGGAATTATATACTTAACAAAAAAGTGTGAAACAACTGAAAATATGTCTTATATTCTAGATTCTTCAAAGTAGCCACCTTTTGCTTTGATGACTGCTTTGCACACTCTTGGCATTCTCTTGATGAGCTTCAAGAGGTAGTCACCGGAAATGGTCTTCACTTCACAGGTGTGCCCTGTCAGGTTTAATAAGTGGGATTTCTTGCCTTATAAATGGAGTTTGGACCATCAGTTGTGTTGTGCAGAAGTCTGGTGGATACACAGCTGATAGTCCTACTGAATAGACTGTTAGAATTTGGATTATGGCAAGAAAAAAGCAGCTAAGTAAAGAAAAACGAGTGGCCATCATTACTTTAAGAAATGAAGGTCAGTCAGTGCAAAAATTGGGAAAACTTTGAAAGTGTCCCCAAGTGCAGTTGCAAAAGCCATCAAGCGCTACAATGAAACTGGCTTACATGAGGACCGCCCCAGGAAAGGAAGACCAAGAGTCACCTCTGCTTCTGAGGATAAGTTTATCTGAGTCACCAGCCTCAGAAATCGCAGGTTAACAGCAGCTCAGATTAGAGACCAGGTCAATGCCACACAGAGTTCTAGCAGCAGACACATCTCTACAACAACTGTTAAGAGGAGACTTTGTGCAGCAGGCCTTCATGGTAAAATAGCTGCTAGGAAACCACTGCTAAGGACAGGCAACAAGCAGAAGAGACTTGTTTGGGCTAAAGAACACAAGGAATGGACATTAGACCAGTGGAAATCTGTGCTTTGGTCTGATGAGTCCAAATTTGAGATCTTTGGTTCCAACCACCGTGTCTTTGTGCGATGCAGAAAAGGTGAACGGATGGACTCTACATGCCTGGTTCCCACCGTGAAGCATGGAGGAGGAGGTGTGATGGTGTGGAGGTGCTTTGCTGGTGACACTGTTGGGGATTTATTAAAAATTGAAGGCATACTGAACCAGCATGGCTACCACAGTATCTTGCAGCAGCATGCTATTCCATCCAGTTTGCGTTTAGTTGGACCACCATTTATTTTTCAACAGGAGAATAACCCCAAACACACCTCCAGGCTGTGTAAGGACTATTTGACCAAGAGGGAGAGTGATGGGGTGCTACGCCAGATGACCTGGCCTCCACAGTCACCAGACCTGAACCCAATCGAGATGGTTTGGGGTGAGCTGGACCGCAGGGTGAAGGCAAAAGGGCCAACAAGTGCTAAGCATCTCTGGGAACTCCTTGAAGATTGTTGGAAGACCATTTCCGGTGACTACCTCTTGAAGCTCATCAAGAGAATGCCAAGAGTGTGCAAAGCAGTCATCAAAGCAAAAGGTGGCTACTGTGAAGAACCTAGAATATAAGACATATTTTCAGTTGTTTCACACTTTTTTGTTAAGTATATAATTCCACATGTGGTAATTCATAGTTTTGATGCCTTCGGTGTGAATGCACAATTTTCATAGTCATGAAAATACAGAAAAATCTTTAAATGAGAAGGTGTGTCCAAACTTTTGGTCTGTACTGTATATATATATATATTTTTTTTTTGCCTAAAATACAACAGAAATGTGTCATATTTAACTTTAGGCCTTTTAGAGATCATTTCATCTTCAACTGTTCACAATAACAGTAATATTGACCAAGGGTGCCCAAACTTTTATATGCCACTTTATGTATTAAAGGGGTATTCCAAGCTCTAGACAAATTTCTGTATTCACTCTATAACTACAGACTGCTGAAACATGACAGTGTGCAAGACGAACACTGTCACGATTCCCCTGTTTTCCCAACAAGAGCGAGTGTTCACATGATTGCAAGTGTGTACTGTGACTAGAGTCTCAGTTGCTTCCATTACTAGCACATTGAGAGACGTAGATCAGAATCTAGTCGGTCTGTGATGACAGCTACGTAACTTGCATAATTGTGATTATATGACCACCCACTTGTGTTGGGAATACAGGAGAACTGTATGTATGTATGAATCATTGACAGTGTATAAAAACCCCCTTAAGCTTGATCCTAGTACCATATCTTCATAGGAGTCTTAGTTCTCTCACTGCTTCCATGTAGTTAGCTTGATTTTAGTACCAAATTTATTCAGTAAGATTTTATCTATGTATTAAGCTTGGTTCTATTACTGTATCTGTACATTGACTGTCAGATCATTTGTGAAGATATTTATGTATATATATTTCTATATAGAGTTTAAGGTATTCATTCCTCTCTATGGTGGACTAATAGATTTCTATGTGAGATGTTGATGTTCACTGTTCAAGACACTAGATATAAGATTATGATATCCCTGAATGCTACACCACCTACAAGATTGTGTCACTCACTGTATCTGGCAATTCACAAGTGTGTACAATCCCAATATCGCACCAACTTTATCTTTTTAAACCCTTGTTACCTCTATTCCATTTAATGAAGAAGCCAGAGGTAACTATAAAGCCTATGATTCATTAAAGTGTTTTCACCAGTTTTCTGGGGTAAAACACGTTCAACTATCACCAAGTTTTTGTGCAACTCGAAAGTTTTGACAGTCTTGGCTAGCTCTGCCAAATTGGGCATAGCATGGGTGAAATGGGGCTTACCTAAACCCGCTCATGTGGTTCATGAAAAATGATGCCCCAAGTGGCAGACATTTCTCAAGAAATGTACTCCAGTACATTCCACATTCCATACATTGCACAGCACTTAGAAGTTGCTCCTAATTCATTAAGTGAAGAATTCCTGTTAATAAATCAGACACATCTTAGTGTAATATGCCTCTTCATTAAGAAAGGTGAGATACAGCCCAGTTTTAATGAATTGGAGCCAATAAGTATAAGCCACTGCTTTGTACTTGCCTCCCAGACCAAAATTTGCCAGCCAGCATCTGACAGTGGCTTAGTGATTAGCAATTGTGATATGTAATTCTAGGGTGCTGAGTTCAAACCCCACTAAGGCCAACATCAGCATAGAGTTTGTATACTTTCCCCATTTTTATGTATTTTTTCGTACTCATTACAAAAAATTCTCATACTTATTATTCTTTTTCCGTAGCATTATAAAAATCTTTGTGAAGATTTTGATCGCTGGACTTTAAATTTATGCTCATTTTTTGGGGTTTATTCGCTTTTTTCTTTGCCTTGCCTCTGATATTATACATTTAAGGGGTGGTATTAAGACACATTAGTGAATAATTTATCAATAATTTATTCAAGCATCTTCTATCATTCATTATCCAATGCAAAAACTACAGAAAGTTTAGAATTCTACAAGCATTAATAAATAGCTGCAAACAAGTTATTATTTAAAGACGTAGCGCTTAGTCACTGAAGGTTCTTACAAAAGCCCTTCGATGGGAATATACCGTAGCTTGATATATTGTAGAAGCAATCACACTGCACAGTGATGATTCAACTCTCACATGGATCTTATTAGAAGGTCAGCGGAATTGATCTGTCATATAACTGACATAACCTTTTTAGCAAAATGATTAATGAATAGGAATGATTTAGATCAACAAAAATTTATCTTATTCATGTTGATGAGCACATTTGTGCTAGATGAGAGATATTATTGAGTATGTGCACATTTAAAATATGAAAATAGCCACACAGCTAACTTGAAAAAAAAAAAAACGTATAGCACCTATGAATTTATGAGCTTGTTGTCCTATTAATTTTTGCATGTTTTCTAATGCTTTGACAAATTACCATGCTTAAAATCAGGAAAAAAAGCTAATAGTCAACTCATTGCTCACCTATCCAGATGCCCCACTGCTAGTTGCATGCCAAATGTCTGTTTTCTTTTCTTTCTGCTGTCATGAGCTGTGTCGCTGTCCTCTCCACTATAGGCCTTGACTTCCAAGTGAAACGGTTAGATGTATGATGCAAAAGAATGCAGAAGCTTTGCTTCTCATGCACATAGTCTCAGAGCATTATGGCTGCTTGGCTCGTTACCGTAAAGCTCTAGCCCAAAGGTATATGTAAGGAAATATTAAAATATTTTTTCCTTTGGAGTTAATAATAGGTTCTGACACATATGGCAGTGTAATATAAACAGAGCAACAACAAATATAGATTATATATCAAAGATGTATGCAAGATTTGCATGCAAATAAATGTATATATAGAAAATTATATTCTTATTCCAGCACTTAAAAAACGGACCATTTTGCACTGTCTGCATGGTACATGCTATTTGAATAATGGCAGCACTTTGTCTGAACATGATTGACCATTGTAAACTCCACAACAGCAATGACTGCTTTTACCAAATAGACTTCTAGTCGCCTTACAGTAGACATGCCTGCTCTTGCTTAGCAAACATATGGCAAAACAATATTTATTTATTTTTGCTCATTTAGCTGGCTGCCAACTCTTTCACCCAACTCATATAGCAAGACCCATCAAACAGTGGACATCTCCAACAGCAACAAAAGAACTGGAATATACTTATTATTTTCTGCTGACACTTGCAATTGAAGGACATTTGGTAAGCCTTCATATTAGTGATGAGTATGTTCCAATTCATAGTCTTCATCAAATTTTCCCGAAAATTTTATTTGAAGTGAATAGAATGATCCGTCTGGAGTGGGGTCTGTCTAGACCCCAGAGTATAATAAATGCAACATATAAAAAGGAAAACAAGCTAATATTCAACTCATTGCTCACCTATCCAGATGCCCCACTGCTAGCTGAATGCCAGATGTCTGTTTTCTTTTCTTTCTGCTGTCTTGAGCTGTGTCGCCGTCCTCTCCACTATAGGCCTTGACTTCCAAGTGAGTCACAGCATGTTGTAAGGTCATAGAATACCTCATGACTTTATGATGTGCAGTGACCCCTAAGGCCTGATTTCAGCTGGAAATCCCAGCATATAGTGAAGAGGCCAGAGGTGCAGTGTGTGACTGAGAAAAGAAGAGCATAACACAGCGAGCAGTGGGGAGCTGGAGAACTGAGTGGTGAAGTAAGCATTCATTTTTGTTTTATTTTTTACCATTTGCTGGCACTAAATGGTTCACCAAAATGGTGGTTGGGCATATCTTTTTGCAAATCGAATCACAAAGTGCTGAACCTCCATTAACAGTCATGTTATTTTATACATAATAAGAGAGGAGAGTACGTAATAACGATTGGCACTATACATAATATGAGAGGACACTATGTAATCAGGTATGGTGCTATACATAAGAAGAGATAATGCTATTTAAAATGGGAGAGCACTATAAATACCAAGAGAGGATACTATTTACTGTATTTTTCAGACTATAAGATGCACTTTTTTCCTCTAAAATTTTGAAGGAAAGTGGGGGGTCCGTCTTATAGTCCCGATGTACGGTCTGGCTGTGGATGGTGTGGGGTGTGGGGGGGAGCGGCAGTGGTGGAGGAGCAGGACACAGGGGGCAGGAGCTGCCTGCTGCAGCTAACACTGTGCCCGCTGTTAAAGAAAATAAATATTCACTGCTCCCACTCCCATGGGCATGGGGATCAGTGAATATTCATTCTCCTTAATGTGTGCGCTGCTAAGGAAAAAGAATATTAACTGCTCCCACGCCCATAGACCGGGGGCGTGGGGAGCAGTGAATGTTCCGGCAGCTGACTTCAACGTGTGGGGGCGCATGGCAGTGATGTCATGCGCTGTTCACAAGCTGAGATCAGCTGCTGGCATTGGAACAGGACACAGTGCTGAAGCAGAGGGAAGGTGAATAGAATCGTTTATTTTTTTATGTGTGAAGCGTGATGGAGATGGGTGTGCCATGCATACCAGGATGGAGATGGGGGTGCCATGCATACTAGGATTGGGATGGGGTACCATGCATACCAGGATGGGGATGGGGGTTCTATGCATACCATGATGGGGATGGGGGTTCCATACATATCAGGATGGGGGACCTTGTATACCAGGATGGGGGGCCATGTATACCAGGATGGGGATAGAGGCCACTTATAACAGGAAAGGGGGCCATAAATACATGGACGGAGGCATATATATACCAGGATGGGGGATATTAATACAGAATTGGGGGACATTACCCCTATAATAGAGTCAGCAGCAGACCCCCTCCCCCATAACAGTGCATCATGACCACATTTTTTGCTTCAATTTTTTTCTATTTTCCCCTTCTAAAGCCTAGGTGCGTCTTATGACCCTGTGCGTCTTATGATCCAAAAAATACAGTAATAATGGAACAGCACTGTACATAATAAGGGAGGAAGTGATGGCACTATACATAACAAGAGAGTACAGTGAGCTTTTGCACAGTGGACAGTGATGTCGTGACTGTTGCTGCTGTAAGAGGATCGACAGTGACTGAAAGCTCTGGAGGTGGTTGCAGTGGTAGCATGTCACATGTGCAGGCATACTGTGTGTGATAATTCTTTTCAACGTATGCATGATCAGGTGTCCATGACAGGATTAATATTTCAGGCAAGGCGCATGGGGCTGCATGCCACTGATAAGATGCGCCAAATTCATTAAGTATCGTGTACCTCTTAATTAATTTGGCGCCTCTTATCACTTCAATTCCCTTATTAAGATTGGCTTATGAAATGTTAGTCTTAAAGAGGTTTTCCCATGGATAAATTACATTTTAATCAATAGATCTTGGAATAAAAATAAGTTTCACAATGGATGTGTTAAAAAAAATGCTCCTGTACTGAAATAATCTTATACATGTGCCACTGCTATGTATGCTGTGTACTGTGTAATGGTTGTGTCTTACCATGCAGGAACATGGTCTGATCATACCACAGCTCCTGGCCAGGAGAAGAAACAAAAGAGAGAATACAGATAGGACAGCATGGGATCGTAGCTATTGCTTTCTGTGAGGCAACACATTTCTCTGCTTGCTTACAAACATGTTTTACCTCACAGAAAGAATCAATTCCGATCCTATGCTGTCTGTACACTCTCTTTTGCTTGCCCAGGAGCTGTGGTGTGATCAAACCATGTCCCTTCACGGTGAGACACGGCCATTACACAGTACACAGCAGGAGAACATTTATAAGATTATCTCAGCACAAGGACTTTTTTTTATCACATCTAAGTGTGAAAAATATTTTTATTCAAAGATTTATTAATGAAAATGTACTTTGTTTGCGGGATAACCCCTTAAATGAAACGGGGCCATAGTATACTGAAATCTTAATGTGTATGATAACAATAGTCTATAGCCTTTAGCAGTCTTAGGCAAATGTATAGAAAAAATGCATCAGTTTTTAGCCAGTTTTACAAAAATTACGACTTATACTTTCTTTTTCTTTGATTTGTTTTTATCCTTTAGGGCAATGCTGCCAGAACTTGTCTGTTGAAAATATATTTTAGCAGTTTTCCTAAAATGTGCAAGTTATAGAAATGAAGATTATGATGAAAAAAAAGTAGTAATATGCTGACTGAGCACAATATGCCTAATGAGCAAGACATTAGGATAATGAGAGTCATTTATCAAGGAATGTAAAGTGAAATAAAATATATTTTGTCCTCCACCCTAGCTTCTTATCAGTCATAACATAATTCCAAACTGCAGTAGAATGCTTTTCTGATTTCAATCATGGTTTGTGGGCTTCTAAGTTCATATTTTATCAGTCATATTGGCCTTTCACAAAATATTTAAAGTTTTTTTTTTCCAAGATAAAACTTTTTCAAAACTATAAAAAAAAAAAAACTATAGAAAAATATTTGTGTTTCTACTTTGGAGCTTAATTAAAGAATCTTAATAAAAAATGCATAAAATAAAGTTTATTTGCTACTTGCATACATTTATCATTAGGTTGTAGAGACAAATAAGCAAATTGATCCTAAACAAATCTAACTAGTTTAGAATTTTACAAAATGTTGTGGTTTTGGGCAAAATAAAATTTGGGGCAATTGCTTTGTATGAATCTGGCTGCCATTTTACTGGTTTCTAAAGAGCTGGGAAAGGGTTAAAAATATAAAAAATATATACTTAGCTTACCTAGACCCCCAAGTGTCAAGCCATGCATCCCATGTCCTGTGGCTTCCACTGCAGTTCAATCTGTCACATCCACTGCCTCTTCGGCCCCACTGCACTTCATTAGGCCTCAGGATGTCATTTTGTCACCCCTTGTCAGTGATTAGGCCTCATTCAACTTCTTGACATTGGAGCTGGTCGACGTCATAATGTTTTGAGGCCTAGTGAAGCTTGGAGAGGCAGGAGATCCTGGTTTACGGCAGACTGAACGAAAGATACATGAACATAGGACCAGAGTGAAGACAATATGAACAGCTGGACAGAGGAAGGCCTAGGCGAGTTGAGTGTAATTAATTTTTTTACCTAGATTCTTTATGCTCTGGGATCTGGAGACACCTCACAGCATTATATGGCATTTTTACTGCTAGCAAGAAAAATTCAATGCAAATCAAATTTCCTTGAAAAATTGGAGCAGATCTGCAAAGTCAAATTTCAGGAAATTTGCTCATCACTAGTTCTTAATAGGAACCAAAAATGAGTAAAACAATTATCAATAATGTACTAAAAAATTACCAAAAATGTAGGTTTCTATTAAATTAAAATTTTGGGGGATTAAATTAAACTAAGCCCTTTTGTTGTCTTTTTTGAAGGCAGGGAAGGGGTTAAAAACAATAAACATTACAGAATCACCCATGCCATGTCCTCCGCTCATCTGTCCTAATGCCGCTGCATCGTCCTGGTTTTTCATGGCTCATTTCAGAGCTGAGGTCTGTGATTAGCCTCATGCAATCACATGGAGGTAAATTGGTCTAAAATTCACTTGTCTTTTTCAGAAAATTTCAGAATACAAACCTGCATGCATTTTCACTTAGTAGGTGAAAAAGCACTAAAAGTTACATTAAGTTAGGGTCAGTGTAATTAAATCTAGTTATACAACATTTGAATGATAAAGATAAGAATTGATTGAATCTTTTAAAATCTAATTTGCCAGGTTTGACAAATTTTTCTAAACTATTTGATTTGCAGGGAATCAATTGTCCACAAATTGAAAATTTTGCAAAGCCTCCACTTGCCCTGAAAAGACGTAGTAATGCTCTGAGGTCTCCTAGGATCTTAGAGTGAACTCCTTTCTAAGCTCTTTAACATAAGCACAGGCTTTGAAATATCAAAGTGACCTCAAAATATCTGACTATGGGTAAACGGAAGGTAAATGGTAGTAAGTTATGTAACAAACAGCCTGTTTATGAACAGGTAGGTAGAAAAAATAGGCACACCATTCAATCGCTGCTGTTAAGATCATGAGCAGAACGGAAATTTCCTCCAGAGGGCCAACTATGAATTCACCTACTGAGGCTTCTGGTCCATACCCAGACCTTGTTATCCATGCATTTTGCAAACTATGCATGCAAGTTACTGACTTGATGACAGCCAGGGCTAGTTTTAGACAAAGTAGGGCCCTGGGCAAAAGTTTAAAGCGGAGCCCCAAATCCTCACATATTGCACTATTTTTAAGAAACATTTTGGTTGCATTTATATGCTCAGAGTTCAGGATGTTAAACGAGCGTGATCGACAATATTCATGTCGTTGTTTACCGGACTCTTCACACCCACTCTTCAACAATGATGTGCACTGAACGATCACTAGTAGATTAATCTGTCCCCAGCATCATGTTATCAGCAGCACATCTGCAGTTTACATCTGCTGCTGAAAACAATGATTTTCATTCTGGCATAAACAATCCAATCACCGGATGAATGAGAAGCATTTTGCTCATTTGTTAGGTGATTGCTGACATGTTTACATGTATGAACTCTCTTGTATGCTGCAGGGATTTATAAATGTGGATGCTACATATAGGTCTACAATTTTGTCCCTGGTGTCCTTAGACAGCTCTTTGGTCTTGACTATGGTGGAGAGGTTGGCGGGTGACTGAGTGTGTGGACAGGTGTCTTTTATACAGGTAACAAGTTCAAACATGTGCAATTAATACTGGTAATGAGTGCAGAGTAGGAGGGCTTCTTAAAGAAAAACTAGCAGGTCTGTGAGAGCTAGAATTCTTGCTGGATGGTAGGTGATCAAATACTTATTTCATGTATTAAAATGCAATTTAATTATTTAAAAATCATACAATGTGATTTTCTGGATTTATTTAGATTCTGTCTCTAACAGTTGAAATGTACCTACGATAAAAATTACAGACCTCTCCATTCTTTATAGGTGGGAAAACTTGCAAAATCGGCAGTGTATCAACTACTTATTTTCCCCACTGTACATACTGTACATACAGACACATTCATGCATATAAATATATACATACAGGCACATGCATTCACATACATACAAACATACAGACACATGCACCCACACACGTGTGTGTGTGTGTGTGTATATATATACACTGCTCAAAAAAATAAAGGGAACACTTAAACAACAGAATATAACACCACAGACTGTACAGTCATGGCCAAAAGTATTGAGAATGAGACAAATAGTAATTTTTCCAAAGTTTACTGCTTCATTTTTTGTAATGGCAATTTGCATATACTCCTGAATGTCAAAGAGTGATCAGCTTAACACAATTACTGTACTTGCAAAGTCAATATTTGCCCAGAAAATGAACTTTAACCCCCAAAACACATTTCAACATCATTGCAGTCCTGCCTTAAAAGGAGCAGCTAACATCGTTTTAGTGATTGATCCATTAACACAGGTGTGGGTGTTGATGAGGACAGGGCTGGCGATCAATCAGTCATGATTAAGTAAGAATGACATCACTGGACACTTTAAAAGGAGGCTGGTTCTTGGTATCATTGTTTCTCTTCAGTTAACCATGGTTATCTCTAAAGAAACACGTGCAGCCATCATTGCACTGCACAAAAATGGCCTAACAGGGAAGAGTATCTCAGCTACAAAGATTGCACCTCAGTCAACAATCTATCGCATCATCAAGAACTTCAAGGAGAGAGCTTCCATTGTTGTCAAAAAGGCTCCAGGGCGCCCAAGAAAGACCAGCAAGCGCCAGGACCGTATCTTAAAACTGTTTCAGCTGCGGGATCGGACTACCAGCAGTGCCGAGCTTGCTCAGGAATGGCAGCAGGCTGGTGTGAGTGCTTCTGCACGCACTGTGAGGCGGAGACTCTTTGAGCAAGGGCTGGATTCAAGGAGGGCAGCAAAGAAGCCACTTCTCTCCAGAAAAAACATCAGGGACCGACTGATATTCTGCAAAAGGTACAGGGAGTGGACTGCTGAGGACTGGGGCAAAGTCATTTTCTCTGATGAATCCCCTTTTCGTTTGTTTGGGACATCTGGAAAACAGCTTATTCGGAGAAGAAGAGGTGAGCGCTACCACCAGTCTTGTCTCATGCCAACTGTAAAGCATCCTGAAACCATTCATGTGTGGGGTTGCTTCTCAGCCAAGGGAATCGGCTCACTCACAGTCTTGCCTAAAAACACAGCCATGAATAAAGAATGGTACCAGAATGTCCTCCAAAAGCAACTTCTCCCAACCGTCCAAGAGCAGTTTGGCGCCCAACAATGCCTTTTCCAGCATGATGGAGCACCTTGCCATAAAGCAAAGGTGATAACTAAATGGCTCATGGAACAAAACATAGAGATTTTGGGTCCATGGCCTGGAAACTCCCCAGATCTTAATCCCATTGAGAACTTGTGGTCAATCATCAAGAGACGGGTGACAAACAAAAAACAACAAATTCTGGCAAAATGCAAGCATTGATTATGCAAGAATGGACTGCTATCAGTCAGGATTTGGTCCAAAAGTTGATTGAGAGCATGCCAGGGAGAATTACAGAGGTCTTGAAGAAGAAGGGGCAACACTGCAAATATTGACTTGCTGCATTAACTCATTCTAACTGTCAATATAACCTATTGGTACTCATAATATGATTGCAATTATATTTCTGTATGTGATATAAACATCAGACAAACACTAATAAAAACCAGAGGCTAGCAGATCATGTGAAAATATAATTTTGGTGTCATTCTCAAAACTTTTGGCCATGACTGTACATGAGTTGGTGGCTTCTTTAGTCCAGGTCTGTGAGCAGATCCCACAGGAGACCATCCGCAACCTCATCAGGAGCATGCCCAGGCAATGTAGGGAGGTCATACAGGCACATGGAGGCCACACACAATACTGAGCCTCATTTTGATTTGTTTAAAGGACATTACATCAAAGTTGGATCAGCCTGTAGTGTGCTTTTCCACTTTAATTCTGGGGTGACTCCAAATCCAGGCCTCCATTGGTTAATAAATTTGATTTCCATTGATGATTTTTGAGTGATTTTGTTGTCAGCACATTCAACTTTGTACAGAACAAAGTATTCAATGAGAATATTTCATTCATTCAGATCTAGGATGTGTTATTTGAGTGTTCACTTTTATTTTTTGAGCAATGTATGAATACACTGCTGACACACTCCAGCCACATGAGGTCTGGCATTGTCCTGCATTAGGAGGAACCCAGGGCCAAAAGCACCAGCATATGGTCTCACAAGGGGTCTGAGGATCTCATCTCGGTACCTAATGGCACTCAGGCTACCTCTAGCGAGCACATGGAGGGCTGTGTGGCCCTCCAAAGAAATGTCACCCCACACAATTACTGACCCACTGCCAAACTGGTCATGCTGAAGGATGTTGCAGACAGCAGATCACTCTCCACGGCGTCTCCTGACTCTGTCACGTCTGTCACATGTGCTCAGTGTGAACCTGCTTTCATCTGTGAAGAGCACAGGGCGCCAGTGGTGACTTTGCCAATCCTGGTGTTCTGTGGCAAATGCCAAGCATCCTGCATGGTGTTGGGCTGTGAGCACAACCCCCATCTGTGGACATCGGGCCCTCATACCACCCTCATGGAGTCGGTTTCTAACCGTTTGTGCAGACACATGCACATTTGTGGCCTGCTGGATGTCATTTTGCAGGGCTTTGGCAGTGCTACTCCTGTTCCTCCTTGCACAAAGGCGGAGGTAGCGGTCCTGCTGCTGGGTTGTTGCCCTCCTACGGTCCCCTCCATGTCTCCTGGTGTACTGGCCTGTCTCCTGGTAGCGTCTCCAGCCACTGGACACTGCGCTGACAGACACAGCAAACCTTCTTGCCACAGCTCACATTGATGTGCCATCCTGGATGAGCTGCATTACCTGAGCAACTTCTGTGGGTTGTAGAGTCTGTCTCATGCTACCAAGAGTGTGAAAGAACAACCAACATTCAAAAGTGACCAAAACATCAGCCAGAAAACAAAGCATTGGTACTGAGATGTGGTCTGTGGTCCCCACCTGCAGAACCACTCCTTTATTGAGGGTGTCTTGATAATTGCCAATAATTTCCATGTATTCTCTATTCCATTTGCACAACAGCATGTGAAATTGATTGTCAATCAGTGTTGCTTCCTAAGTGGACAGTTTGATTTCACAGAAGTTTGATTTAATTGGAGTTATATTCTGTTGTTTAAGTATTCCCTTTATTTTTTTGAGCAGTGTGTATATGTATAATATAATATACACACACAATAGAATACTTATCAGTCTCCTCTTCTTCAGTGCTTCTAAATTTCTGCACACTACAGGACCTGTGGTGACATCATGGACATGTGACCAGTCACATGATTATGAAGTCACCAAAGGTATTAAAGGTACTAGAGACCTGTGGTGACATACGGTCACATGACTGTGATGTCATGGAAGGTCCTTAAGCTGTCCCAGAATGAAAATTAGATTGATATTATCAATCTAATTTTTTATGTAAACACTTGGGGCCCCTGGGGAGTCAGGGCCCTAGACAAATGCCTAGTTTGCCTGTCCCTAACATCGGTACTAGTGGCAGCCATACATTTTTTGGCAGCAACACTGAGCCTGTGTGTCCTCTTACCTTTTGAATGCTATCTTCTGTGTGTAACATGGTCATCAAAATATGGGAAACAGAGGGGGGTTTGTTCCTCAAGAGATCATGGTCTCCATCCATGTAACTTAGTGCTAACAAATTACTCTGCTGAATGAAGAACTTGAATTGGAGAATAGATACTTTATTACTAGAAGAATTAGTCATTGGCGGCTTGGTGACTTAGTGGTTAGCACTGTTTCTTGGCAGTGCTGGGGTCCTGGGTTCAAATCCCACCAAGGACAACATCCACAAAGAGTTTGCATGGGTTTCCTCTGGGCACTCTGATTTTCTCCCACACTTCAAAGACATACTGATAGGGAACTTAGATTGGAAGCCACAATGAGGACAGTGATGATAATGTCTGTAAAGTGCTGCAGTATATGACAGCAGCACTATTTAAGCAACAAAAAATTAAATAAATGAAATTCTGTTGAACCAGAAACCCTTTAATATGGCTGTCTCATGAATATGTATCTGACATCACTGAGCAAGATTCATCTGTCTCCTAAGGTACCTGAATATTTATTTCATTGTGGAAAAAGGGAGCTTTATTAAAGATACAGTACCGGAGCCTTTTAAGTTTCTAGTTCTGGATAGGACCACAATCCTGGGTTCTCGCAGTGATTATCACCCGACCCCAAAAATCATGAATAATTTTAAAAATTGTAATTTTGTTTCCTAATGTATAACAGTAGTGATGAGCGAATGCGTTTGCCACTACTCGGTACTCGCTCGAGCATCATGGTGCTCGAGATGCTCGGCAAGTATTTCCGGATTGCTCTGGCGGGAACTCGGGTCCCCTCCCTGCATGTTTGGCGCTCTTTAGAGAGCCAATGAACATGCAGGGATTGCCTGCCATGCACTGTAATGCCATAGCCATTTTGGTTGTGCGCATTACAGTGAATGGCTGGCCGCACATCATCATCAGGTCTATATAAGACCTTGCGCTGCCATGCTCGTCACAGTCTCTCCGGATCAGACAGTGTAGGGAGAGCGGCTGCTGTGTCAGGGAGAGATTTAATCGTGTATTAGGTAGTGTAGGGAGAAAAACCGTACATTACACATATCCATCTTAACAAACAGTTCTCAAAAGAACTAACTAATCCATCTGCAGAGATATCAGGCAGGCAGTGTATATAGGCAGGCAGGCAGGGTATATAACAGACTGCAGTGCACATAGGACAAGAGGCTCCATTCCAGTTCTGCCTTCTGCTGCGGTTATGTTTCTAGAAATAGGCCCAGGTCTCAGGGGCAAGGAATAATTTTTTTTGCATCTTAATCCTCATAATTTGCTTAAAAAGCAATCCAGAGAACACCGCTTTTCTGCGCCATTTGCTTGTTGGCACTGCAGAATACAGCCAGGTCCTTTTCATGTTACAGCGCTAAAAATCCAGCTATTTAAAGCTGTGTTTTCTCCGTCACATGGATCACATATACGTTGTCAGAAAATACTGCCATTTCTGGCCTCCATTAAAAATTTCTTTCAGTGTGTCAGCAAAGATTTTGACACTGGTTTGCTGTTCAAAACAGTTACCTACAGGCCAGGTATTTAAAACTGTGTTTTCTCCATCACACGGATTACATATAAGTTTTCAGAAAATACTGCCATTTCTGGCCTCCATTAAAAAAAAAATTTCAGTGTATCAGTGAAGCAATTGACACCAGATTGCTGTTCAAAATAGTTACCTACAGGCCAGGTATTTAAAACTGTGTTTTCTCTGTCAAACGGCTCACATATAAGTTCATTCCAAACTCAGTCAAATGTAGTGAACGTGGAAGATACTGTCCTCCATTTAAAATGGGCAAGGCACGTGGCAAGGGACGGGGAACTGGACGTGATGGTAATGGTGCATGCAGAGGCCCAGGACAAGGCCGTGGGCAAGCCGAAATTGTGCCACAACAAACACCCACATATTCTCGCCTGACCTTCTTGTCCCAATTTCTAGGGGACTGCAGCACACCACTGTTGAACCCACAGCAGTGTCAAAAGGTTGTTGGTTGGATAGCGGATAAAGCTTCCAGTCACTTAGCCACCACCACCCTGTCTTCCACACGGTCAAGTCTCAGTAGCCGTGAGTCTGGACCGCATATTCCTCACCCTGATCCTCCTTCCTCCCACCATGCCGAGTACCCAGAGACAACTGATCAAATACTTGGACACTCTGAAGAGCTGTTCACTTTTCCATTTATAGATTCGGGCCTCTCGCCCGGTCCACTTGAAGCGGGGCAAGAGGAGATCGCGTGTAGCGATGCCCAAATATTTGAGCAGCCACAGTCACACAAAGGCGACAGTGGGAAAGTGTCACAAGAGGTGGACGATGATGAGATACAATTGCCAGAAAGTCAGGAGGAGGACCAGGGTGCGGAAGTGGAAGACGAGGTGGTGGACGATATAGTAACTGACCCAACCTTGCAGGAGGACATGCAGAGCGAGAACAGCAGCACACAGGGGGAGGGAGGCAGAGCACCCCAACAGGCAGGAAGAAGCAGTGTGGTGGCTGCAGACAGAAGGCAGGCAACCGTTCCCCGTAACATCAACAAGAAGGAAGTTGCCAGTACAACTGTTATGTCTTCCCGAGTCTGGTTGTTTTTTAAAGACTCTGCCAATAACCCCAAAAAGGCCATTTGCACCACCTGCCAGGCCATCATCAGCAGGTGTGGCAAAAAGACCAGCCTGACCACCACCAGCATGATCAGGCACATGGCAGCAAAGCATCCGACTTTGTGGGCCGAACCCCAGGGTCCAGGAACAGTGTCTGCGGGTGGCACCATTGCTTCTTCCGCTGTTGTGGATGCAAGCCAATCCCCTGTCCATGGTGCATGCGAAGATGCATCCTGCCCTGCACCTGTCGTTGCACACTCTCAAGTAGCAGCATCAGGAAGCACGTCCATGTCCTTGTAGCAGCACAGCGTTCAGTTGTCCATACCCCAGTCCTTGGAACGCAAGCGCAAATATGCAGCCAACGCCCCACAGGCCACACTACTAATTTCTCACATTTCACGACTGCTTGCTTGTCATGTGTGACAATGGCTGGAACCTGTTGGTGGCTCTGAGGTGAGGCGAGCTTACACATATACCATGCCTGGCCCATGTGCTTAACCTCATGGTTCAGCGGTTTCTCAAATCCTACACGGAGCTGCCGGTCTGCTTGTTAAAGTACACCGCCTGTGTAACCATTTTACAAAGTCAGCTACAGCTTCCACCGCCCTTGCAGTGTTTCAGCAGCGTTTGCAGCTTCCGGCTCACAGACTGGTGTGTGATGTCCCCATGCGCTGGAACTCTACACTGCAGATGTTAGGAAGGATTTGTGAGCAGAAGAGGGCAGTTGTTGAGTACCAGCATCAACAAGGCCATCGGTATTTAGTTCAGACTCCACACATAAGACCTCAGGAGTGAACATGGATGTCAGACATATGTACCATCCTCCAAAACTTTGAGGACTGAGCAGCGATGATGCCATAATTAGCGTCACCATCCCGCTTCTCTGTCTTCTGAAACGCTCTCTGCTCAATATCATAGAGGATGCATTGCAGGCGGAGCAGATGAGATGGAGCAAGGAACCATAAAGGGTGATTACACACAGCCAAGCCTCATCTCATCCCAACATGGATTGGGTGACAATGAGGAAGAGGAGGAGGAGGAGGAGGAAAGGACAGGAGCTAGTTTCATGCACTATAGACGGTAATACCTGCCCAGCTGTCATACCGTCTGTTCAGCATGGATGGCCAGAGTACAGAGAGGAGGAGGAGAGCATGGTCAGTCATTCTCTTGATGTCACGTTACTGGCGATACTGGACTGGAGGTCAGTGGCCGGAGCAGATGTGTACAAGTGACCTGACCGTGGGAAGACTTCTGGAGATGCAGTATATGGCGGTAGTAGTTCACTATGTCAGCAGATGCAGTATATGGCGGTAGTAGTTCACTATGTCAGCAGATGCAGTATATGGCGGTAGTAGTTCACTATGTCAGCAGATGCAGGGGCCCGTCCGAGCAAGGGCCGGCCGGGATCACACACGAGCACCAGGTTCGTTTAGGCAATAGAAGTTCGAGGTAGGAACGGCAGAGTTTTCACAAGAAGCAGGAAAGCGCCAGCAGAACACCTTCTAAATCAGGAGCTCAAATAATGCTTCACTCAGTTAGACTGAGCACCACAATACTCAGCAACAGGAAGCTGCACAGGGCCAGGTATATATATCAGGTCCAATCAATCTCAATCAGGGCGGGAACAATCAGCTGGGCAGGTGATGATCTCTATCCCAGACGAAGTTCATATGGTTTCAGGCAGGAGTTAAACAAGTTCCGAATAGCTCCACAGCAAAGGAACAGACTAGCAAGCAATGGGTCACAGGTTCAAATCTTAATAATACTCCCCTCTTAACAGCAGCCTCTGGATGCAATTTGCCCAGACTTTGCAGGATACTGCTGATGAAATTGTCTAATCAAACGGGGAGCATTGACGTTGCTTACTGGTTCCCATGAAATTTCTTCTGTGTCGTAGCCCTGCCATTTGATTAAGTATTGTAAACAATTTATGTGTATTCGGGAATCTAAGATCTTTTCCACCACAAACTGCTCCTGTCCGTCCACTTCAATTGCATCGGAAGGCGGAGGGAAGCGTTCTGGAAATGGATTGGCTGTGGTGGCTTTCAACAAAGACACGTGAAACACGGGATGAATCCTCATTGATGTTGGTAGCTGTAGACGTACAGCCAATGGACTCACAATCTTACTGATTTTGTATGGTCCCACAAACTTTTGTCCTAATTTAGGAGAAGGAATCTTCAATTTCAAATTCTTAGTGGATAACCACACTCGATCTCCAATCCTAAACGTGGGAGTGGGTCTACGATACTTGTCGGCAGCTTTTTTATATTTCTCCTGAGCTTCCCTTAATGTGTCTTTCAGAACATTCAGATTTTGCTGTAGAAGAGAGATTCTTTCTGCGACTGCTGGTATTAATGGTGCCACAGGATTCTTGGGAAGGATGTTTGGGTGATATCCAAAATTTGCAAAAAATGGCGTCTGTTTCGTAGAATTGTGAATTGTTATATGAAAATTCCGCAAATGGCAACAGATCTACCCAGTCGTCTTGCAGATGACAAATATAACAATGAAGATACTGCTCCAGCGTCTGATTTGTACGTTCTGTCTGACCGTTAGATTGCGGATGATAAGCGGTTGACAATCGTACCTTGATGTCTAGCACTGAGCATAGACTGCGCCAAAATTTAGATGCAAATTGCACACCTCGATCTGAGACGACTTCATTCGGCACTCCGTGGAGGCGAAAAACATTGCAAATTATCAGATCAGCTGTATCTTTTGCTGAAGGCAGACCTGAACACGGGATAAAATGCGCTGCTTTCGTAAGTCGATACACTACTACCAGAATGGATGTTTTTCCCTTGGAATCTGGTAGGTCTACTATAAAGTCCATTGAAATGATCCCCATGGTCGAGTTGTGATGGCGAGAGGCTGCAATAGTCCCATAGGAGATGCACATGGAGTCTTATATCTGGCACAGATGTCACACGAAGTAACATACTTCTTCATGTCTTCTTGAAAGTTCGACCACCAAAAGAAACGTGACAAAAATTCCTGCGTTTTCTGTACCTGTTAGAACCTTGCTGTTAGGTTTTTTTTCCTTTGCTGGTCACATGACCTTGTTGGCCTATTTAATCCTGCTCCGCCCTTCTGGCTTTGCTGGACTTCATTGTATATCTACTTTCTAGCTAGCCTGTGCTCTGTATCTAACTCTGTTAGTTTGCTTGGTCTACGGACCTCTATGTTCTATCTATTTTGTTTGTTCGTCTGTCTGCTACTATTTCTGTTAGGAGGTGTCCCATATTCCTCACAGTCCTTAGTACTTGTAGGGATTCCCTCCCCACATCTATAGGTCTCCGTACAGACTAGATTAGGACTTTAGCAGGTCTGATCGCAGGATCAGGTTCCCTGTTACATCGTAGGGATTCAGCTGAGTCCAATAGTAGGGACAGATCTCCTCTCTTTCCTTAGCTTTGGTAGCAGAACATAACAGTAAGTCCAGCCTGCAAATTCTCTAAGGAAAGATTTTTTTTTTTTGTTCCATCATGGTGTCGGTTCAGGATTTGGCTAAACACCTGCAGGGACTCACTCTGGAAGTGGCCGAGCTCCGTCAGCACGTGAGTAACTGTCCTGGAGCATATTTCTTGGAGCCTAAGGTATGTTTGCCGGATTTATTTTTTGGTGAACATCGAGAATTTTTTTCATTTAAAAATGCTTGCTTATTGTATTTTCGTTTGAGACCCAAGTCCTCTGGGGATGAATCCCAGCGCGTAGGGTTCATAATGTCACTTTTGCGCAAAGAGCCTCAGGAGTGGGCCTTTTCTTTGCAACCTAGTGATACATGCTTCAGATCAGTGGATAGTTTTTTTTCTGCTTTAGGACTATTATATGATGATCCTGACCGTGTGGCATCAGCTGAGACTGAGTTGAGACGTTTAAAACAAGGATCAGGTAATGTCGAAAAATATTGTACTCATTTTCGTCGTTGGTCCACTCAAACAGGGTGGAACGATTCTGCTCTGAAAAGTCTATTTCTTGCTGGGCTCAGTGAAAGGGTTAAAGACCTGCTAATTGCTTATCCTACACCTGAGGATTTGCAACAGGCTATGCAATTAGCTATACGGGTGGATAGAAGACTGCGTGCTAGGGTTAATGAGAGCAAATCCTCTGCTATGTCAGTTTCTGGTTATGATAATGTGTGTACTAACAGTGGTGAACCGATGGAGATTGGATCGGTGGCACCTCGCTCTCAAGAAAAAGACCGTCGTTTTTCGGAAGGCTTGTGTTTCTATTGCGGAAAATCTGGTCATTTGATTAAAGGCTGTGAGCTTCGTATGAAGAAAGAAAAAAAAATGGTCAGTCACGCCCGTATTGCCTGTTTAAATTCCAAGGGTATATTTTTAGCTGCTTCCACGATTGCTCAGGAAAAATTAATGGAATTTCGGGTGTTTGTTGATTGCGGGTCTACACTGAAAGTAATTGATGGGGGATTCGTGGAAAAACTCAATTTAAAACCTGAACCTTTATCATCCCCCATTGCTGTGGTTTCTGTGGATGGCTCCCCTTTGAAGAATATTACTCTCAAGGTCAGTGAATTTCCTCTCACTATTAATGGTGTTCACCATGAGAAATTGGATTTGGTAGTGTTGAATAACTTGCCTTCTCCAGTAATATTGGGTTTGCCCTGGTTAAAATTTCACAATCCTGTACTGGATTGGTCTACCAGTGAAATTAAATCCTGGAGCCATAAATGTTATGACAAGTGTTGTAACGGGCGTATTGCAGCTTTGGATAGGGGAGAATTGCCTGTTCCTATTCAGGATTTTTGGAGAGTTTTTTCTGAGAAGGAATCGCAGGTTTTGCCTCCCCATAGAGACTATGATTGTTCTATTGAATTTGTCCCTGGAGCGACTCTTCCTAAAAGTCGTTTATTTAACCTTACTATTCCTGAGAGGAAGGCTTTGGAGGAATACATACAGACAAGTTTGGCCGCCGGTCACATTAGGCCCTCTAAGTCTCCTGTGGCGGTTGGATTTTTTTTTGTAAAAAAAAAGGACGGCGGTTTACGTCCTTGTCTGGATTTTCGTGAGATTAACAAAATTACGGTACGCAATCCTTACCCACTGCCATTGATTCCTGATCTGTTTAACCAGTTATTGGGGGCCAAGTGGTTCTCTAAAATTGACCTTAAGGGGGCATACAATCTGTTGCGCATGAAGGAGGGTGATGAATGGAAGACTGCTTTTAACACTCCTGTGGGTCATTTTGAGAATCTGGTTATGCCTTTTGGTCTTACTAATGCTCCTGCATTTTTTCAGAATCTGATTAATGACATCCTTAGACCTTTGATCGGTAAAAATGTGGTTGTGTATTTGGATGACATTTTGATTTATTCGCCAGATCTGGAGTCTCATTGGCGGAGCGTGCGTGAGGTATTACAGTTATTAATGGACAATTCGCTTTTTGCTAAGCTGGAGAAATGTGAGTTCGCTGTACAGAGAATTAGTTTTTTGGGCTACATTATCTCCAGCAAAGGTTTTGAGATGGATCCGGTTAAGGTTCAGGCTGTGCAGGAATGGCCTAGGCCTATTGGTTTGAAATCGATACAGAGGTTTTTGGGTTTCGCCAATTACTACAGAAAATTCATAAAAAATTTTTCTAGTATTGTCAAACCTCTGACTGATC
Source organism: Phyllobates terribilis (assembly GCF_046119375.1). Classification (NCBI taxonomy): domain Eukaryota; kingdom Metazoa; phylum Chordata; class Amphibia; order Anura; family Dendrobatidae; genus Phyllobates; species Phyllobates terribilis. The sequence goes on from NW_027362771.1 coordinate 302,735,545, forward strand.
TCACCAGGAAAGGTGCTCATGCGGTTCAGTGGTCTTCTGAGGCCATTGAAGCTTTTGTGTATCTCAAGGAGAGGTTCACCTCTGCTCCCATCCTTATGCAGCCTGATGTTACTAGGCCGTTTTTGGTTGAGGTTGATGCTTCCTCTGTGGGGGTTGGCGCAGTATTGTCTCAGGATAACGGGGATGGATTACATCCCTGTGCCTTTTTTTTCAAAAAAATTTTCGGAGACTGAACTGAATTACGATATTGGTAATCGGGAATTATTGGCTATTAAACTCGCATTTGAACACTGGCGCCACTTCTTGGAAGGTGCGGAATTTCCCGTTCAGGTTCTTACGGATCATAAAAATCTGATATATCTTGATGCTGCCAAGCGCCTGAATGCCCGTCAGGCTAGGTGGGCACTGTTTTTCTCGCGGTTTAATTTCTCCGTTACTTACATCCCTGGTACTAAGAATGTTAAGGCGGATGCCTTGTCTCGCAGTTTTTCTCCCATAGTCGGTGCTGAGAAAGAGGAAAACATTTTACAAGAAGGTGTTGTGATAGCTGCTTTAGACTCCGTTTTGGAAGATGAGATTCTTAAAGCTCAGGAGAATGCCCCATCTAACACTCCTCATGGGAGGTTGTTTGTGCCTGGGACCTTTAGGAGAGATTTGTTTGTTGAGTGTCACGAATCTCGGTTGGCAGGTCATCCCGGAATCTCTGAGACCAAGAGACTGGTGGGTCGCAGTTTTTGGTGGCCTGGATGGCAGAAGGAAGTCATTAAGTGGGTGCGCCAATGTACTATATGTGCTAGATCTAAGTCCTCACATACTCCTGCTGCGGGGTTGCTTTGTCCTTTGGAGGTCCCCAGTGCTCCTTGGACACATTTGGCTATGGACTTTATAACTGACCTTCCCCCCTCTGAGGGTTTTACTGTCATCTGGGTGGTCGTGGACCGTTTTAGCAAGATGTGTCACTTGGTTCCCTTCGTCAAACTGCCCTGCGCTAAAACTCTCGCTAAGGCCTTTGTCAAGGAAATTGTCAGACTTCATGGCGTTCCTACTGACATTGTTTCTGATAGGGGTCCTCAGTTCGTGGCTCGTTTTTGGCGTGCCTTTTGTGACAGGTTGGGAATTCATTTGTCGTTTTCGTCCGGATATCATCCTGAATCTAATGGCCAGACAGAAAGGAAAAACCAGGATGTTGAGCAGTTCTTGCGTTGTTTTGTGGCAGACAATCAAGAGGGGTGGTCTGAGTTTCTGCCACTTGCCGAATTTGCTCTGAACAATCATACATCTTCTTCTGCTGGTTGTTCGCCTTTTTTTTGTTGTTCTGGGAGACATCCGTCGTTTGGGTCGTTCTCCAAGTTGGGATCTGCCGTGCCTGAGGAGGAGAATTTTTCCGGTGATTTGGAAAGAGTTTGGACGGATGTGCGTGGTAATCTTCAGGAGGCCAACAGAAAATCTAAAGACTACTTTGATAGGAAACGACAGGAGGTTTTGTTCGCTGTTGGTGACATGGTTTGGTTGTCCTCTAGGAATCTGCGGTTGAGGATTCCTTCTAAGAAATTGGGTCCCAAGTTTGTAGGGCCCTTTAAGGTGCTTCAGGTTGTCAACCAATCTGCTGTTAGGTTGGAGGTTCCTACCTCCTGGAGAATTAATCCGGTCTTTCATGTCTCTCTGTTAAAAAAAGCTGTTGTGTCGGATGGTGACGCCTCTGCCTCTGTTCCTCCGGTGGTGGAGGACGGGGAATATGAAATTTCTCGCATCCTTGACTCTAGACTGTATAGAGGTAGTTTGCAGTATCTTGTGGCCTGGAAAGGTTTCGGACCCGAGGATAACTCTTGGGTGAGGTCAGATGATGTTTCCGCGTCCAGACTTATCAGAGCGTTTCACAGGAGATTTACTGATAAGCCTGGTCCTAGGGGATCCGGAGGATCCTCTTAGAAGGGGGGGTACTGTTAGAACCTTGCTGTTAGGTTTTTTTTCCTTTGCTGGTCACATGACCTTGTTGGCCTATTTAATCCTGCTCCGCCCTTCTGGCTTTGCTGGACTTCATTGTATATCTACTTTCTAGCTAGCCTGTGCTCTGTATCTAACTCTGTTAGTTTGCTTGGTCTACGGACCTCTATGTTCTATCTATTTTGTTTGTTCGTCTGTCTGCTACTATTTCTGTTAGGAGGTGTCCCATATTCCTCCCAGTCCTTAGTACTTGTAGGGATTCCCTCCCCACATCTATAGGTCTCCGTACAGACTAGATTAGGACTTTAGCAGGTCTGATCGCAGGATCAGGTTCCCTGTTACATCGTAGGGATTCAGCTGAGTCCAATAGTAGGGACAGATCTCCTCTCTTTCCTTAGCTTTGGTAGCAGAACATAACAGTACCCCTTTGTGCCCTGCAACTTTAGAATCATGCACTAGTTGTAGAACTTTTAACCGAGCTGCTTCTGGCACATATAGTCGTCGACCATCGGTCCATACTTGATTTTAAAAAAACAGATGCACGTCACCTGATGGACGTGATAGAAACAAGTCTGTTTCGTATGCTGCTTTCAAATCTTCCAGCAAATCTCCATCATGTATTACTCCCAAGATCTTAGTATCTGCCACAATGGGTTTGGATGTTGTCACGAGGTTATCCTCACTTGAAAACATTCGGGATAATGCGTCTGCTTTCTTGTTACGGGAGCCTGGTTGGTATGAAATTACAAAATTGAATTGATTCAAAAATAGACTCCAATGGGTATGCCGAGGAGAGAGGCATTTTGCAGACCTGATAATCTCTAGATTGCGATGATCGGTCAACAACAGAATTTGTTGTGCAGCCCTTTGGAGATGATGACTCCACTATTTGAATGCTGATATGATGGCGAGCAATTCTTTATTTCCCACGTCATAGTTTTTTTCGGCTAAAGACATACGTTGTGAGAAAAATGCTCAGGGATGCAGCAACTTCTTTTCCCCTGTCCTCTGAGAGAGGATAGCACCGACCGCACAGTCTGAAGCATCCACCTCGACGATAAAAGCCAATTCAGGGTCACGATGGCGTAGTATGGGAGCCGTCGTGAATTTCATTTTTAAACGAGAGAATGCTTCTTGTGCTTGGGGGGTCCAGATGAATTTTGCTCCTTTTTTTGTTAGTTGCGTGATGGGTGCCACGATTTCTGAAAAATTCTTGATAAAACGTCTGTAAAAGTTGGCGAACCACACAAAACGCTGAACTTCTTTCACATTTTTAGGGATAGGCCACTCAGTGATAGCTTGCGTTTTCTTAGCATCCATCCGTAATCCTTGAGGTGAAATGATGTATCCCAAGAACTGGATCTCTTCTTCATGGAATTCACATTTTTCTAATTTAATATATAACGAATTCTCCCTTAACCGTTGTAGCACTCGTCTTACGTGCGTCTGATGTTCTTCCACAGAGTTTGAAAAGATCAGGATGTCATCTAGATAAACGACCATGAACTGGTCCAACAGGTCTCGGAAAATATCATTTGCCAGGTACTGGAAAGTAGCTGGAGCATTGCAAAGTCCGAACGGCATCACTAGACTCTCAAAGTGTCCATATTGGGTCTGAAAAGCCATCTTCCATTCATCCCCAGGTTTTATACGTACTAAATTATATGCCCCACGTAAATCTAACTTAGTGAAGATTTTCGCACTTTGTACTTTTTCTAGGAGTTCCGGGATCAACGGTAGGGGATAACGATTTTTGACCGTGACTTTATTAAGCTCCCTTTAGTCCACTACTGGCCGTAGTGATCCATCCTTCTTTTTAACGAAGAATATAGGTGCTGCAGCGGGCGAGGATGATGGACGGATGAATTTTTTGCTTAGATTTTCATCAATAAATTCTTTGAGAGCCTTCAGTTCAGGACCCGCTAGAGGGTAGATAGTTCCAAACGGTATAGCCGCCCCCGGGAGTAGCTCTATTGGGCAGTCGTATGGTCGATGCGGGGGAAGTGTATCCACTCCCCTCTTGTCACAGACATCTAGGAAATCTTCATACACCGCTGGCAGCTGAGGCAATTCTGGATTCTGAGCTGCTTCTAATGAGGACTCACTTGGAACCTCCGCCTGAACTTCCTTTTCAGGGAAACTAATCTTTTTCATCTCCCAATTGATGATAGGATTTTGCTTCTGCAACCAGGGCAGACCTAAAATGATGGGAAAATGTGGAGAAGAAATAATTAGGATTGTCAACATCTCGCGATGCTGCGGCTCAATATAGATCTCCAAAAGTCCTGTCTCATGATCCACTGGCCCTGAATTCAGTGGAGATCCATCTACTGTCTCCATCACAATAGGTGAACGTCTTTTCTGCACATCTATGCCATGTGTTTGAGCAAATGCAGAATCCATGAAAGTCCCACTGGCCCCAGAGTCGATCATGGCTGATGCGGTGATCCACTGGGAGTTAACCTTCAGTTTGATAGTTACAAAATAATGGGATTCTCGGCTCTCCTTCCTCGTATGTGGAGCTATGGATGATATGGACTGGATCTCATCTTTAGCGTAATCAGTCTCTGAGATGAAAGACTCCTCGTCGGAAGAATCAGGATCCATTATGGCCGCCACCATTTTCCTTGAACGGTTTGTGGGACGACTTGGACAGTTAAAGAGAAAATGTCCTGCTTTCCCGCAGTATAAACATAGATTCTCTTTAAATCTCTGTTCTCTTCATTCTGCACTCGCTCGTCTCTAGATCGCATCCACTTGCATTGGCTCTAATTCTGTATCTCGCAAATTTCGGCTAGGCAGTTCTTTAGTGACCGATGGCAGGGAGGAGTTATACGAGTTATTTTAATGATTCATGGAGGTCCACTTCTCTTGTCATTGTTCAGACAGACGGGTGTCAACCCGGATGCAATGCTTGATAAAATCATCCAGATCCGAAGGGGTCTCTCCACAGGCAAGTTCGTCCCTTACTGAACTAGAAAGTCCTCTTTTAAAGAAAGTTACCTTTGCTGCATTATTCCATTCGGTGTCGACGGCCCACCTCCTATACTCCATAGCATACTCTGCGACGGGACGTTTGCCTTGTCGTAATGCCAGCAACGTTGATTCAGCTGTAGTTGCACGATTTGGGTCATCAAACATCTGCTGCATCGCTCGAATGAACTCATTCAAATTGTCTAAACGTGCGTCCCGAGTCTCAATCAGAGGATTAGCCAAGCGATCGCTTTGTGGGTTAACAGCATAATGATGCATAATACCTTTGACCTATCGGTCGGGAACTGATTAGCATGTGTATCGAAGAACAGGTAGCATTGATTAAAAAATCCACGAAATTTGTCTCGATTAGAGATGAGCGGTGTTCGACTAGAACTGTTCGCCAATCTCAAATTCGAGCTGTTTTGGGCGGTGTTCGAGTTGTTCGACGAACCCGAACGATTTGCAAAAAATTCGGCTGTTCGAGGTTATGTTCGATAACTGTTCGTGCACCAAAAGCATGTCCTGCATGTCTGGCGCTATTTAGAGCACCAATCATGCAGGGATTGTCTGCCACTCACTGTAATGCCACAGCCATGGTGGTTGTGGCATTAGAGTGATTGCCCAAATCGATGGGAACAGTGCTCACAGTGAAACATGAAAAGCCGACAATTCATCAGCGGCATACACCGGTACCCGACAATTTAGAACCGAAAGAATAGAGCTTCACACATAGATTAGATAGATAGAAACATGTCAGTCACATATATAAGAAGTACAGTGACAGTGTTGATTACTGTACTTGTCATTTAGTGTAAAGGATTTATTAAAAAAAATATTAGTGCTTTCATGCACTGTCTCTTTAAAAAAGCCGGCCGGCAATTCAGCAGCGGTACCCGACAATTTAGAATGGAAGGAATAGAGAATCACACATAGATTAGATAGATAGAAACATGTCAGTCACATATATATGAAGTACAGTGACAGTGTTGATTACTGTACTTGTCATTTAGTGTTAAAATAAAGGATTTATTTAAAAAAAAATTGGCGTGGGGTTCCCCATAATTTTAGGCTCTAGCGGAGGTTAAGCAGACAGCTGGGGCAGATGTTTGAAGCCTGGGAAGGGGGTAATACCCACGGAGCTTCCCAGGCTACTAATATCAGCCCCCAGCTGAATGGATAGCCTTTACTAGCTATTAAAATGGGGGACCCCCCAAAAAAATTACGTGGGGTCCCCCCGATTTTAATAGCTAGCAAAGGCTAGGCAGACAGCTGGGGGCTGATATTAATAGCCCAGGAAGGGTGCCATGAATATTGGCCCCATCCCAGGCTAGAAACACCAGCCGTCAGCCGCCCCAGAAATGGCACATCCATAGGATGCGCCAATTCTGGCACTTAGCCTCGCTCTTCCCACTGCCCTGTAGCGGTGGCAGTGGGGTAATAGGGCTGGGGTTGATGTCAGCTTATAATGCCAGCTGACATCAAGCCCAGGTTAGTAATGGAGAGGCGTCTATAAGACACCCCCTTTACTAACCCCATAGTTAAAGATAAAAAAAACCACAAACACCCAGAATAAAGTCCTTTAATTGAAATAAAGACACAATTCTTTATTGTTCTAAATTAAACCATGCTTACAATCATGCCCATTCCAGCTGAAGCCAACGATCCCCTGCAATAAAAGAAAAATAATAAAGGAACATAATCCTTACCTTTCCATGGTTCCCACGACAGCTTCAGCTCTGCTACATCGAGATGAAAGGCTGGACCGCAGCAGAACGCTGCCATCCAGCCTGTCATCCCGCAGACACTGAGAAGCGCAGGCTTGCTTGCGCTCCTCAGCGTCTCTCTGTGACGGCATCCAGATGAGCCAAGTTCATGTCGAATGAACTCGGCTCACCTCATGCACGTCACTGACAGCGTGGGAAAATTCTCACGCTGAAGCGCTGAGTGCAGGAGAATTCTCCCACGCTGTCAGTGACGTGCATGAGGTGAGCTCATGTCCAATGAACTCAGCTCACCTCATGCACGTCACTGACAGCGTGGGAAAATTCTCCTGCACTCAGCGCTTCAGCGTGAGAATTCTCCCATTCTGAAGCGCTGAGTGCAGGAGAATTTTCCCACGCTGTCAGTGACGTGCATGAGGTGAGCCGAGTTCATTGGACATTAACTCGGCTCATCTGGATGCCATCACAGAGAGACACTGTGGAGCGCAAGCAAGCCTGCGCTTCTCAGTGTCTGCGGGATGACAGGCTGGATGGCAGCGTTCTGCTGCGGTCCAGCCTGTCATCTCGATGTAGCAGAGCTGAAGCTGTCATAGGAACCATGGAAAGGTAAGGATGATGTTGCTTTATTATTTTTCTTTTATTTCAGGAGATCGTTGGCTTCAGCTGGAATGGGCGTGACGGTAAGTATGATTTAATTTAGAACAATAAAGAATTGTGTGTTTATTTCAATTAAAGGACTTTTTTTCTGGGTGTTGTGTTTTTTTAAAATACTTTACTAGAAATTCATGGTGGTCATGTCTAATATTGGCGTGACCCCATGAATTTCGGGCTTAGGGCCAGCTGATAATGCCAAGCTGGCCCTAACCCCTTTATTACCCAGTGAGCCACCGCATCAGGGCCCTGGATGAGTTGGGTACAGCGCCAGAAGATGGCGCTTCTATGAACGCACCATTTTCCGGGGTGGCTGCGGACTGCAATTTGCAGCGGGGGGGGGCAGAAAGCTTGGGCCTCCCTGCGCTGCGGATTCCAGCCCCCAGCTGCCTAGTTGTACCTGGCTGGACACAAAAACAGGGCGAAGCCCCACGTCAATTTTCTTTAAATTATTTCATGAAATAATTAAGAAAAAAAGGGCTTCCCTATATTGTTGTGTCCGGCCAGGTACAAATCGGCAGCTGTTGGTTGGGGGCAGCCCGTTCCTGCCTGCTGTACCTGGCTGGACGCAAATATAGTGCGAAGCCCCACGTCAATTTTTTTTTAATTATTTCATGAAATAATTTGAAAAAAAAAGGGCTTCCCTATATTGTTGTGTCCGGCCAGGTACAAATAGGCAGCTGGTGGTTGGGGGCAGCCCGTTCCTGCCTGCTGTACCTGGCTGGACACAAATATAGTGCGAAGCCCCACGTCAATATTTTTTTAATTATTTCATGAATTTCCTGAAATAATTTAAAAAAATTGAAGTGGGGCTTCGCACTATATTTGTGTCCAGCCAGGTACAGCAGGCAGGAACGGGCTGCCCCCAACCACCAGCTGCCTATTTGTACCTGGCCGGACACAACAATATAGGGAAGGCCTTTTTTTCTTAATTATTTCATGAATTTCCTGAAATAATTAAAAAAAATTGAAGTGGGGCTTCGCACTATACTTGTGTCCAGCCAGGTACAGCAGGCAGGAACGGGCTGTCCCCAACCACCAGCTGCCTATTTGTACCTGGCCGGACACAACAATATAGGGAAGGCCTTTTTTTCTTAATTATTTCATGAATTTTATGAAATAATTAAAAAAAAAATACGTGGGGCTTCGCCCTGTTTTTGTGTCCAGCCAGGTACAACTAGGCAGCTGGGGGCTGGAATCTGCAGCGCAGGGAGGCCCAAGCTTTCTGGGCCCCCCCCCCGCTGCAAATTGCAGTCCGCAGCCACCCCGGGAAATGGTGCGTTCATAGAAGCGCCATCTTCTGGCGCTGTACCCAACTCATCCAGGGCCCTGGTGCGGTGGCTCACTGGGTAATAAAGGGGTTATGGCCAGCTTGGTATTATCAGCTGGCCCTAAGCCCAAAATTCATGGGGTCATGCCAGTATTAGACATGACCGCCATGAATTTCTAGTAAAGTATTTAAAAAAAACACAACACCCAGAATAAAGTCCTTTAATTGAAATAAACACACAATTCTTTATTGTTCTAAATTAAACCATACTTACCATCAAGCCCATTCCAGCTGTAGCCAACGATCTCCTGCAATAAGAGAAAAATAAAAAACCAACATCATCCTTACCTTTCCATGGTTCCCACGACAGCTTCAGCTCTGCTACATCGAGATGACTGGCTGGGCCGCAGCAGAACGCTGCCATCCAGCCTGTCATCCCGCAGACACTGAGAAGAGCAGGCTTGCTTGCGCTCCTCAGTGTCTCGCTGTGACGGCATCCAGATGAGCCGAGGTCATGTCCAATGAACTCGGCTCACCTCATGCACGTCACTTACAGCGTGGGAAAATTCTCACGCTGAAGCGCTGAGTGCAGGAGAATTCTCCCACGCTGTCAGTGACGTGCATGAGGTGAGCTCATGTCCAATGAACTCAGCTCACCTCATGCACGTCACTGACAGCGTGGGAAAATTCTCCTGCACTCAGCGCTTCAGCGTGAGAATTCTCCCACGCTGTAAGTGACGTGCATGAGGTGAGCTGAGATCATTGGACATGAACTCACCTCATGCACGTCACTGACAGCGTGGGAAAATTCTCACGCTGAAGCGCTGAGTGCCGGAGAATTTTTCCACGCTGTCAGTGACGTGCATGAGGTGAGCTGAGTTCATTGGACATGAGCTCACCTCATGCACGTCACTGACAGCGTGGGAGAATTCTCCTGCACTCAGCGCTTCAGCGTGAGAATTTTCCCATGCTGTCAGTGACGTGCATGAGGTGAGTTCATGTCCAATGATCTCAGCTCACCTCATGCACGTCACTGACAGCGTGGGAAAATTCTCCTGCACTCAGCGCTTCAGCGTGAGAATTCTCCCATGCTGAAGCGCTGAGTGCAGGAGAATTTTCTCACGCTGTCAGTGACGTGCATGAGGTGAGCCGAGTTCATTGGACATGACCTCGGCTCATCTGGATGCCGTCACAGTGAGACACTGAGGAGCGCAAGCAAGCCTGCTCTTCTCAGTGTCTGCGGGTTGACAGGCTGGATGGCAGCGTTCTGCTGCGGTCCAGCCTGTCATCTCGATGTAGCAGAGCTGGAGCTGTCCTGGGAACCATCGAACGGTAAGGATGTTGTTGGTTTATTATTTTATTTTTATTGCAGGAGATCATTGGCTTCAGCTGGAATGGGCGTGACGGTAAGTATGGTTTAATTTAGAACAATAAAGAATTGTGTGTTTATTTCAATTAAAGGATTTTATTCTGGGTGTTAAATTTCACTATGGGGTTAGTAATGGGGGTGTCTTATAGACGCCTCTCTATTAATAACCTGGGCTTGATGTCAGCTGGCATTATAAGCTGACATCCACCATAGCCCTATTACCCCACTGTCACCGCTACAGGGCAGTGGGAAGAGCGAGGCTAAGTGCCAGAATTGGCGCATCCTATGGATGTGCAATTTCTGGGGTGGCTGACGGCTGATGTTTCTAGCCTGGGAGGGGGCCAATATTCATGGCACCCTTCCTGAGCTATTAATATCAGCCCCCAGCTGTCTACCTAGCCTTTGCTAGCTATTAAAATAGGGGGGACCCCACGTCATTTTTTGGGGGGGGTCCCCCATTTTAATAGCTAGTAAAGGCTAGGTATTCAGCTGGGGCCTGATATTAGTAGTCTTGGAAGCTCCATGGGTATTACCCCCTTCCCAGGCTTCAAACATCTGCCCCAGCCGTCTGCTTTACCTCCGCTAGAGACTAAAATTACGGGGAACCCCACGCTAATTTTTTTTTTTTAATAAATCCTTTATTTTAACACTAAATGACAAGTACAGTAACCAACACTATCACTGTACTTATTATATATGTGACTGACATGTTTCTATCTATCTAATCTATGTGTGATGCTCTATCTTTGTGTTCTAAATTGTCGGGTACTGCTGCTGAATTGCCGGCCGGCTTTTTTAAAGAGACTGTGCATGAAAACGCTATTATTTTTTTAAATAGATCCTTTACACTAAATGACAAGTACAGTAAGCAACACTGTCACTGTACTTATTATATATGTGACTGACATGTTTCTATCTATCTAATCTATGTGTGAAGCTCTATTCTTTCTGTTCTAAATTGTCGGGTACCGCGGCTGAATTGCCGGCCGGCTTTTTTAAAGAGATGGTGCATGAAAACACTAATATTTTTTTTAATAAATCCTTTACACTAAATGACAAGTGCAGTAACCAACACTGTCACTGTGCTTCTTATATGTGTGACTGACATGTTTCTATCTATCTAATCTATGTGTGATGCTCTATTCCTTCTTGTCTAAATTGTCGGGTACCGGTGTATGCCGCTGTTGAATTTGCCGGCCGGCTTTTTTAAAGAGAGTGTCTTCTGAGCAGTTTGTCAGCTTTTGGACACCTTTGAAGGTGTTTTCTATGTGTTTCTATGAGTTTTGGTTTGCCTGCCATTGGTTTTAACCGAGTTCAACGGTGTTCTAAGGTGTTCGACGAACAGTTCGACGAACAGTTCCTCGAACATCCCGGTGTTCGACGAACCGAACCCGAACACTACGGGGGTGGCTCAACACTAGTCTCGATCACCGCCAAAACAAAAAGGTGGTAGCTTGGGGGGCATGGCAGACACCGAGATGGAAGCTTGTCCTTCTAGCTGTGTAATTCGAGCAGTCAACACTTGTACCGCATTCTGCAGATCTTGGATAGCTTGTTGGTGATTCTGAACATTATGATCGCTCTGTACAATAAAAGCGTCTACCCGTGATTTTCCATTCATCTGTTCGGCGTGCAGACTGGATATTGCACCCTGCAGTTTTCTGACACGTGTCTCCATAGTTTCTGCCCCAGCGGTCTCCATTTTTGAGAGGCTGAGTATTCAGTCACGTTACTGGCGATACTGGACTGGAGGTCAGTGGCCGGAGCAGATGTGTACAGGTGACCTGACCGTGGGAAGACTTCTGGAGATGCAGTATATGGCGGTAGTAGTTCACTATGTCAGCAGATGCAGTATATGGCGGTAGTAGTTCACTATGTCAGCAGATGCAGGGGCCCGTCCGGGCAAGGGCCGGCCGGGATCATACACGAGCACCAGGTTCGTTTAGGCAATAGAAGTTCGTGGTAGGAACAGCAGAGTTTTCACAAGAAGCAGGAAAGCGCCAGCAGAACACCTTCCAAATCAGGAGCTCAGATAATGCTTCACTCAGTTAGACTGAGCACCACAATACTCAGCAATAGGAAGCTGCACAGGGCCAGGTATATATAGCAGGTCCAATCAATCTCAATCAGGGCGGGAACAATCAGCAGGGCAGGTGATGATCTCTATCCCAGACGAAGTTCATATGGTTTCAGGCAGGAGTTAAATAAGTTCCGAATAGCTCCACAGCAAAGGAACAGACTAGCAAGCAATGGGTCACAGGTTCAAATCCTAACAATACTCCTCTCTTAACAGCAGCCTCTGGATGCAATTTGCCCAGGCTTTGCAGGATACCGCTGATGAAATTGTCTAATCAAACGGGGAGCATTGACATTGCTTACTGGTTCCCATGAATTTTCTTCTGTGTCGTAGCCCTGCCATTTGATTAAGTATTGTAAACAATTTATGTGTATTCGGGAATCTAAGATCTTTTCCACCACAAACTGCTCCTGTCCGTCCACTTCAATTGAATCGGGAGGCGGAGGGAAACGTTCTGGAAATGGATTGGCTGTGGCGGCTTTCAACAAAGACACGTGAAACACGGGATGAATCCTCATTGATGTTGGTAGCTGTAGACGTACAGCCAATGGACTCACAATCTTACTGATTTTGTATGGTCCCACAAACTTTTGTCCTAATGTAGGAGAAGGAATCTTCAATTTCAAATTCTTAGTGGATAACCACACTCGATCTCCAATCCTAAACGTGGGAGTGGGTCTACGATACTTGTCGGCAGCTTTTTTATATTTCTCCTGAGCTTCCCTTAATGTGTCTTTCAGAACATTCAGATTTTGCTGTAGAAGAGAGATTCTTTCTGCGACTGCTGGTATTAATGGTGCCACAGGATTCTTGGGAAGGATGTTTGGGTGATATCCAAGATTTGCAAAAAATGGTGTCTGTTTCGTAGAGGCATTCTGTGAATTGTTATATGAAAATTCCGCAAATGGCAACAGATCTACCCAGTCATCTGCAGATGGCAAATATAACAGCGAAGATACTGCTCCAGCGTCTGATTTGTACGTTCTGTCTGACCGTTAGATTGCGGATGATAAGCGGTTGACAATCGTACCTTGATGTCTAGCGCTGAGCATAGACTGCGCCAAAATTTAGATGTAAATTGCACACCTCGATCTGAGATGACTTCATCCGGCACTCCGTGGAGGCGAAAAACATTGTAAATTATCAGATCAGCTGTATCTTTTGCTGAAGGCCGACCTGAACACGGGATAAAATGCGCTGCTTTCGTAAGTCGATCCATTACTACCAGAATGGATGCTTTTCCCTTGAAATCTGGTTGGTCTACTATAAAGTCCATTGAAATTGATCCCCATGGTCGAGTTGAGATGGTGAGAGGCTGCAATAGTCCCATAGGAGATGCACATGGAGTCTTATATCTGGCACAGATGTCACAGGAATTAACATACTTCTTCACGTCTTCTTGAAAGTTCGACCACCAAAAGAAACGTGACAAAAATTCCTGCGTTTTCTGTACCGCTTTGTGCCCTGCAACTTTAGAATCATGCACTAGTTGTAGAACTTTTAACCGAGCTGCTTCTGGCACATATAGTCATCGACCATCGGTCCATACTTGATTTTTAAAAAACAGATGCAAGTCCCCTGATGGAAGTGATAGAAACAAGTCTGTTTCGTATGCTGCTTTCAAATCTTCCAGCAAATCTCCATCATGTATTACTCCCAAGATCTTAGTATCTGCCACAATGGGTTTGGATGTTGTCTCGAGGTTATCCTCAGTTGAAAACATTCGGGATAATGCGTCTGCTTTCTTGTTACGGGAGCCTGGTTGGTATGAAATTCCAAAATTTAATTGATTTAAAAACAGACTCCAACGGGTATGCCGAGGAGAGAGGCATTTTGCAGACCTGATAAACTCTAGATTGCGATGATCGGTCAATACCAGAATTTGTTGTGCAGCCCCTTGGAGATGATGTCTCCGCTCTTTGAATGCTGATATGATGGCGAGCAATTCTTTATTTCCCACGTCATAGTTTTTTCGGCTAAAGACATACGTTGTGAGAAAATGCTCAGGGATGCATCAACTTCTTTTCCCATGTCCTCTGAGAGAGGATAGCACCGACCGCACAGTCTGAAGCATCCACCTCGACGATAAAAGCCAATTCAGGGTCAGGATGGCATAGTATGGGAGCCGTCGTGAATTTCATTTTTAAATGAGAGAATGCTTCTTGCGCTTGGGGGGTCCAGATGAATTTTGCTCCTTTTTTTGTTAGTTGCATGATGGGTGCCACGATTTCTGAAAAATTCTTGATAAAACGTCTGGAAAAGTTGGCGAACCCCACAAAACGCTGAACTTCTTTCACATTTTTAGGGATAGGCCACTCATTGATAGCTTGCGTTTTCTTAGCATCCATCTGTAATCCTTGAGGTGAAATGATGTATCCCAAGAACTGGATCTCTTCTTGATGCAATTCACATTTTTCTAATTTAATATATAACGAATTCTCCCTTAACCGTTGTAGCACTCGTCTTACGTGCGTCTGATGTTCCTTCACAGAGTTTGAAAAGATCAGGATGTCATCTAGATAAACGACCATGAACTGGTCCAACAGATCCCGGAAAATATCATTTGCCAGGTGCTGGAAAGTAGCTGGAGCATTGCAAAGTCCGAAGGACATCACTAGACTCTCAAAGTGTCCATATCGGGTACGAAAAGCCATCTTCCATTCATCCCCAGGTTTTATACGTACTAAATTATATGCCCCACGTAAATCTAACTTAGTGAAGATTTTCGCACTCTGTACTTTTTCTAGGAGTTCCGGGATCAACGGTAGAGGATAATGATTTTTGACTGTGACTTTATTAAGCTCCCTGTAGTCCACTACTGGCCGTAGAGATCCATCCTTCTTTTAACGAAGAATATAGGGGCTCCAGCGGGCGAGGATGATGGACGGATGAATTTTTTGCTTAGATTTTCATCAATAAATTCTTTGAGAGCCTTCAGTTCAGGACCCGCTAGAGGGTAGATAGTTCCAAACGGTATAGCCGCCCCCGGGAATAGCTCTATTGGGCAGTCGTACGGTCGATGCGGGGGAAGTGTATCCAATCCCCTCTTGTCACAGACATCTAGGAAATCTTCATACACCGCTGGCAGCTGAGGCAATTCTGGATTCTGAGCTGCTTCTAATGAGGACTCACTTGGAACCTCCGCCTGAACTTCCTTTTCAGGGAAACTAATCTTTTTCATCTCCCAATTGATGATAGGGTTTTGCTTCTGCAACCAAGGCAGACCTAAAATGATGGGAAAATGTGGAGAAGAAATAATTAGGAATGTCAACATCTCGCGATGCTACGGCTCAATATAGATCTCCAAAAGTCCTGTCTCATGAGCCACTGGCCCTGAATTCAGTGGAGATCCATCAACCGTCTCCATCACAATAGGTGAACGTCTTTTCTGCACATCTATGCCATGTTTTTGAGCAAATGCAGAATCCATGAAAGTCCCACTGGCCCCAGAGTCGATCATGGATGATGCGGTGATCCACTGGGAGTTAACCTTCAGTTTGATAGTTACAAAATAATGGGATTCTCGGCTCTCCTTCCTCGTATGTGGAGCTATGGATGATATGGACTGGATCTCATCTTTAGCGTAATCAGTCTCTGAGATGAAAGACTCCTCGTCGGAAGAATCAGGATCCATTATGGCCGCCACCATTTTCCTGAACGGTTTGTGGGACGACTTGGACAGTTAAAGAGAAAATGTCCTGCTCCCCGCAGTATAAACATAGATTCTCTTTAAATCTCTGTTCTCTTCGTTCTGCACTCGCTTGTCTCTGGATCGCATCCACTTGCATTGGCTCTAATTCTGTATCTCAGAAATTTCGGCTAGGCCCTTCTTTAGTGACCGATGGCAGGGAAGAGTTATACGAGTTAGTTGAATGATTCATGGAGGTCCACTTCTCTTGTCATCGTTCAGACAGACGGGTGTCAACCCGGATGCAAAGCTTGATAAAATCATCCAGATCCGAAGGGGTCTCTCCACGGGCAAGTTCGTCCTTTACTGCACTAGCAAGTCCTCTTTTAAAGAAAGTTACCTTTGCTGCATTATTCCATTCGGTGTCGACTGCCCACCTCCTATACTCCATAGCATACTCTGTAATGGGACTTTTGCCTTGTCGTAATGCCAGCAACGTTGATTCAGCTGTAGTTGCAAGATTTGGGTCATCAAACATCTGCTGCATCGCTCGAATAAACTCATTCAAATTGTCTAACCGTGCGTCCCCAGTCTCAATCAGAGGATTAGCCCAAGCGATCGCTTTGTGGGTTAACAGCATAATGATGCATAATACCTTTGACCTATGGGTCGGGAACTGATTAGCATGTGTATCGAAGAACAGGTAGCATTGATTAAAAAATCCACGAAATTTGTCTCGATCACCGCCAAAACGAAAAGGTGGTTGCTTGGGGGGCATGGCAGATGCCGAGACGGAAGCTTGTCCTTCTAGCTGTGTAATTCGAGCAGTCAACACTTGTACCGCATTCAGTAGATCTTGGATAGCTTGTTGGTGATTCTGAACATTATGATCGCTCTGTACAATAAATGCGTCTACCCGTGATTTTCCATTCTTCTGTTCGGCGTGCAGACTGGATATTGCACCCTGCAGTTTTCTGACACGTGTCTCCATAGTTTCTGCCCCAGCGGCCTCCATTTTTGAGAGGCTGAGTATTCTGTCACGTTACTGGCGATACTGGACTGGAGGTCAGTGGCCGGAGCAGATGTGTACAGGTGACCTGACCGTGGGAAGACTTCTGGAGATGCAGTATATGGCGGTAGTAGTTCACTATGTCAGCAGATGCAGTATATGGCGGTAGTAGTTCACTATGTCAGCTGGGGCCCGTCCGAGCAAGGGCCGGCCTGGATCACACACGAGCACCAGGTTCGTTTAGGCAATAGAAGTTCGAGGTAGGAACGGCAGAGTTTTCACAAGAAGCAGGAAAGCGCCAGCAGAACACCTTCCAAATCAGGAGCTCAGATAATGCTTCACTCAGTTAGACTGAGCACCACAATACTCAGCAACAGGAAGCTGCACAGGGCCAGGTATATATAGCAGGTCCAATCAATCTCAATCAGGGCGGGAACAATCAGCTGGGCAGGTGATGATCTCTATCCCAGACGAAGTTCATATGGTTTCAGGCAGGAGTTAAACAAGTTCCGAATAGCTCCACAGCAAAGGAACAGACTAGCAAGGAATGGGTCACAGATTCAAATCCTAACACTTGGTGAGGACACGGAAGTCTTGCCTGTTAGTAGTCTGGCACGCATGGTTGAGTTTATGTTATGCTGCCTTTCCCATGACCCTCGGGTTCTCAAAATTTTGGGTGACAGACATTACTGGTTGGTGACACTTCTAGACCCACACTACAAGAAGAACTTTATATCTCTTATTCCTGAGTAGTGTTGAGCCACCCCCGTAGTGTTCGGGTTCGGTTCGGTTCGTCGAACACCGGGATGTTCGAGGAACTGTTCGTCGAACTGTTGGTCGAACACCTTAGAACACCGTCGAACACCGTTAAAACCAATGGCAGGCAAACAAAAACACATAGAAACACATAGAAAACACCTGCAAAGGTGTCCAAAAGCTGACAAACTGCTCGGAAGACACTCTCTTTAAAAAAGCCGGCCGGCAAATTCAGCAGCGGCATACACCGGTACCCGACAATTTAGACAAGAAGGAATAGAGCATGAGGTGAGCTGAGTTCATTGGACATGAGCTCACCTCATGCACGTCACTGACAGCGTGGGAGAATTCTCCTGCACTCAGCACTTCAGCGTGAGAATTTTCCCACGCTGTCAGTGACGTGCATGAGGTGAGCCGAGATCATTGGACATGACCTCGGCTCATCTGGATGCCGTCACAGCGAGACAGTGAGGAGCGCAAGCATGCCTGCGCATCTCAGTGTCTGCGGGATGACAGGCTGGATGGCAGCGTTCTGCTGCGGTCCAGCCAGTCATCTCGATGTAGCAGAGCTGAAGCTATCGTGGGAACCATGGAAAGGTAAGGATGAGGTTGGTTTATTATTTTTCTTTTATTGCAGGAGATCGTTGGCTTCAGCTGGAATGAGTGTGATGGTAAGTATGGTTTAATTTAGAATAAAGAATTGTGTGTTTATTTCAATTAAAGGACTTTATTCTGGGTGTTGTGTTTTTTTTAAATACTTTACTAGAAATTCATGGCGGTCATGTCTAATACTGGCGTGACCCCATGAATTTTGGGCTTGGGGCCAGCTGATAATACCAAGCTGGCCCTAACCCCTTTATTACCCAGTGAGCCACCACACCAGGGCCCTGGATGAGTTGGGTACAGCGCCAGAAGATGGCGCTTCTATGAACGCGCCATTTTCCGGGGTGGCTGCGGACTGCAATTTGCAGCGGTGGGGGGCCCAGAAAGCTTGGGCCACACTGCGCTGCAGATTCCAGCCCCCAGCTGCCTAGTTGTACCTGGCTGGACACAAAAATAGGGCGAAGCCCCACGTATTTTTTTTTAAATTATTTCATGAAATTCATGAAATAATTAAGAAAAAAAGGCCTTCCCTATATTGTTGTGTCCGGCCAGGTACAAATAGGCAGCTGGTGGTTAGGGGCAGCCCGTTCCTGCCTGCTGTACCTGGCTGGACACAAATATAGTGCGAAGCCCCACTTCAATTTTTTTTAATTATTTCATGAAATTCATGAAATAATTAAGAAAAAAAGGGCTTCCCTATATTGTTGTGTCCGGCCAGGTACAAATAGTCAGCTGGTGGTTGGGGCAGCCCGTTCCTGCCTGCTGTACCTGTCTGGACACAAATATAGTGCGAAGCCCCACTTCAATTTTTTTTAATTATTTCATGAAATTCATGAAATAATTTAAAAAAAATTGACGTGGGGCTTCGCACTATATTTGTGTCCAGTCAGGTGCAGCAGGCAGGAACGGGCTGCCCCCAACCACCAGCTGCCTATTTGTACCTGGCCGGACACAACAATATAGGGAAGCCCTTTTTTTCTTAATTATTTCATGAAATAATTTAAAGAAAATTGACGTGGGGCTTCGCCCTGTTTTTGTGTCCAGCCAGGTACAACTAGGCAGCTGGGGGCTGGAATCCGCAGCGCAGGGATGCCCAAGCTTTCTGGGCCACCCCCGCTGCAAATTGCAGTCCGCAGCCACCCCGGAAAATGGCGCGGTCATAGAAGCGCCATCTTCTGGCGCTGTACCCAACTCATTCAGGGCCCTGATGCGGTGGCTCACTGGGTAATAAAGGGGTTAGGGCCAGCTTGGCATTATCAGCTGGCCCTAAGCCCGAAATTCATGGGGTCACGCCAATATTAGACATGACCACCATGAATTTCTAGTAAAGTATTTAAAAAAAACACAACACCCAGAAAAAAGTCCTTTAATTGAAATAAACACACAATTCTTTATTGTTCTAAATTAAACCATACTTACCATCACGCCCATTCCAGCTGAAGCCAACGATCTCCTGAAATAAAAGAAAAATAATAAAGCAACATCATCCTTACCTTTCCATGGTTCCCATGACAGCTTTAGCTCTGCTACATCGAGATGACAGGCTGGACCGCAGCAGAACGCTGCCATCCAGCCTGTCATCCCGCAGACACTGAGAAGCGCAGGCTTGCTTGCGCTCCACAGTGTCTCTCTGTGAGGGCATCCAGATGAGCCGAGTTAATGTCCAATGAACTCGGCTCACCTCATGCACGTCACTGACAGCGTGGGAAAATTCTCCTGCACTCAGCGCTTCAGCGTGGGAGAATTCTGACACTGAAGCGCTGAGTGCAGGAGAATTCTCCCACGCTGTCAGTGACGTGCAGGAGGTGAGCTGAGTTCATTGGACATGAGCTCACCTTATGCACGTCACTGACAGCGTGGGAAAATTCTCCTGCACTCAGCGCTTCAGCGTGGGAGAATTCTCACGCTGAAGCGCTGAGTGCAGGAGAATTCTCCCACGCTGTCAGTGACGTGCAGGAGGTGAGCTTAGTTCATTGGACATGAGCTCACCTTATGCACGTCACTGACAGCGTGGGAGAATTCTCCTGCACTCACCGCTTCAGCGTGAGAATTTTCCCACGCTGTCAGTGACGTGCATGAGGTGAGCCGAGTTCATTGGACATGAACTCGGCTCATCTGGATGCCGTCACAGAGAGACGGTGAGCAGCGCAAGCAAGCCTGCGCTTCTCAGTGTCTGCGGGATGACAGGCTGGATGGCAGCTTTCTGCTGCGGTCCAGCCTGTCATCTCGATGTAGCAGAGCTGAAGCTGTCGTGGGAACCATGGGAAGGTAAGGATTATGTTGCTTTATTATTTTTCTTTTATTGCAGGGGATCGTTGGCTTCAGCTGGAATGGACGTGATTGTAAGTATGGTTTAATTTAGAACAATAAAGAATTGTGTCTTTATTTCAATTAAATGACTTTATTCTGGGTGTTTGTGTTTTTTTTTAACTTTGACTATGGGGTTAGTAATGGGGGTGTCTTATAGACGCCTCTCCATTACTAACCTGGGCTTGATGTCAGCTGGCATTATAAGCTGACATCAACCCCAGCCCTATTACCCCACTGCCACCGCTACAGGGCAGTGGGAAGAGCGAGGCTAAGTGCCAGAATTGGCGCATCCTATGGATGTGCCATTTCTGGGGCGGCTGACGGCTGGTGTTTCTAGCCTGGGAGGGGGCCAATATTCATGGCACCCTTCCTGGGCTATTAATATCAGCCCCCAGCTGTCTGCCTAGCCTTTGCTAGCTATTAAAATAGGGGGGACCCCACGTCAATTTTTTGGGGGGTCCCCCATTTTAATAGCTAGTAAAGGCTAGGCATTCAGCTGGGGACTGATATTAGTAGCCTGGGAAGCTCCGTGGGTATTACCCCTTCCCAGGCTTCAAACATCTGCCCCAGCCGTCTGCTTAACCTCCGCTAGAGACTAAAATTATGGGGGATCCCACGCCAATTTTTTTTTAAATAAATCCTTTATTTTAACACTAAATGACAAGTACAGTAATCAACACTGTCACTGTACTTCATATATATGTGACTGACATGTTTCTATCTATCTAATCTATGTGTGATGCTCTATTGCTTCCATTCTAAATTGTCGGGTACAGATGCTGAAATGCCGGCCAGCTTTTTTAAAGAGACGGTGCATGAAAACACTATTATTTTTTTTAATAAATCCTTTACACTAAATGGCAAGTACAGTAATCAACACTGTCACTGTACTTCTTATATATGTGACTGACATGTTTCTATCTATCTAATCTATGTGTGATTCTCTATTCCTTCTATTCTAAATTGTGGGGTACCGCTGCTGAATTGCCGGCCGGCTTTTTTAAAGAGACGGTGCATGAAAACACTAATATTTTTTTTTATAAATCCTTTACACTAAATGACAAGTACAGTAATCAACACTGTCACTGTTCTTCTTATATATGTGACTGACATGTTTCTATCTATCTAATCTATGTGTGATGCTCTATTCTTTCGGTTCTAAATTGTCGGGTACCGGTGTACCGCTGCTGAATTGCCGGCTTTTCATGTTTCACTGTGAGCACAGTTCCCATCGATTTGGGCAATCACTCTAATGCCACAATCACCATGGCTGTGGCATTACAGTGAGTGGCAGACAATCCCTGCATGATTGGTGCTCTAAATAGCGCCAGACATGCAGGACACGCTTTTGGTGCACGAACAGTTATCGAACATAACCTCGAACAGCCGAATTTTTTGCAAATCGTTCGGTTTCGTCGAAC
This sequence comes from Phyllobates terribilis, assembly GCF_046119375.1. Lineage (NCBI taxonomy): Eukaryota > Metazoa > Chordata > Amphibia > Anura > Dendrobatidae > Phyllobates > Phyllobates terribilis. The sequence goes on from NW_027362771.1 coordinate 302,757,280, forward strand.
AACTCGAACACCGCCCAAAACAGCTCGAATTTGAGATTGGCGAACAGTTCTAGTCGAACACAGCTCATCTCTATTCCTGGGGTGGACAGGTCTACAAAAATGGGGCTGTACCAGAAGGCCCTTGTTGCGGAACTATTAAAAAAATTCCCATCTGAAAACGCTGGCCGCAGAGGGCATACTTCGGTGAACAACCAAGGAGTACAGGCGAGAGAGACACAACTTCAATCCAGCAGAGGCAGGGGAACGCTGTCAAAGTTCTGGGAGAGTTTTCTCAGACCCTCCCTTCGCACAGGCCCTGAGGCGCGGGGTACTCTCACAGTGAGTGCAAAGTTTGGGAAGATGCTGACGAAGTACCTTGCCGACCGTACCAAAGTACTCCGTGATTCCGCTGTGCCTTATAATTATTGGGTATCCAAGCTGGATACGTGGAATGAACTGGCTCTCTATGCCTTGGAGGTCCTGGCCTGCCCTGCCGCCAGCGTTTTATCAGAGCGGGTTTTTAGTGCCGCTGGTGGAATTATAACTGATAAGCGCATCCGCCTGTCAACTGAAAATGCTGACAGGCTGACTCTTATAAAAATGAACAAGGGCTGGATTGGGCCAGACTTCTCAACACCGCCGAATGATAGCAGCGTAACATAAACTCAAATCCAGTGTCTTATCTTGAGAGGTGTATTCCCATGCACCTTTTCACTCCCACACATGGGTATACGCTTCCTGATTTTGGCTATTTGCTCTTGTCCTCCTCCATCTCCTCATCCTCCACCACCATATCACCAGGGTGACCATGGTCCGTGATGCAACACCCACCTAATTTTTTTAAAGGGTGTTTGTGATGCCCGTCAAAAATTTTTTTGATACAGTATGCTCATGTATACCCCCCAGGGGTGAATGTTTGTCAGCCCATATACTTAGTGCATGGGCATTACAAGTATAGGAGGCCCACTCCTTTCTAATGGGAACATTTTTTTATGAGGCCCTCCTCCACGTCTCTTCCAAGGGGCCTCCAAATTTTTGGCAGCCCTTGCATTCACTGCATAGTCCAACAGTATGGGAGACTCTCTCCTTTATAATGGGAATTTGTCGTTACTGTGGCCCTGCACTATGTGTCTTTAAATTCTTAGTGGGGTTTTTCCTAAAATTGTCAGCCGTTGGATTCACTACATACCCTATAACTGTATAGCAGACTCTCTCCTTTCTAATGGGAACATGTCGTACCTTGTTAATGTGGCCCTCTCTGTGTGTCTTTAAATTCTTAGTGGGGTTTTTCCTAAAATTGTCAGCCGTTGGACTCACTGCATACCCTATAACTGTATAGCAGACTCTCTCCTTTCTAATGGGAACATGTCGTACCTTGTTACTGTGGCCCTGCTCCATGTGTCTTTAAATTTTTAGTGGGGTTTTTCCTAAAATTGTCAGCCGTTGGACTCACTGCATACCCTATAACTGTATAGCAAACTCTCTCCTTTCTAATGGGAACATGTCCTACCTTGTTAATGTGGCCCTGCTCTGTGTCTTTAAATTTTTAGTGGGGTTTTTCCTAAAATTGTGAGCCGTTGGACTCACTGCATACCCTATAACTGTATAGCAGACTCTCTCCTTTCTACTGGGAACATGTCGTACCTTGTTACTGTGGCCCTGCTCTATGTGTCTTTAAATTCTTAGTGGGGTTTTTCCTAAAAATGTCAGCCGTTGGACTCACTGCATACCCTATAACTGTATAGCAGACTCTCTCCTTTCTAATTTGAACATGTCGTACCTTGCTACTGTGGCCCTGCTCCATGTGTCTTTAAATTCTTATTGGGATTTTTCCTAAAATTGTTAGCCGTTGGACTCACTGCATACCCTATAACTGTATAGCAGACTCTCTCCTTTCTAATGGGAACATGTCGTACCTTGTTACTGTGGCCCTTCTCCATGTGTCTTTAAATTCTTAGTGGGGTTTTTCCTAAAATTGTCAGCCGTTGGACTCACTGCATACCCTATAACTGTATAGCAGACTCTCTCCTTTCTAATGGGAACATGTCGTACTTTGTTACTGTGGCCCTGCTCTATGTGGCTTTAAATTCTTAGTGGGGTTTTTCCAAAAATTGTTCAGCCGTTGGACTCACTGCATACCCTATAACTGTATAGCAGACTCTCTCCTTTCTAATGGGAACATGTCCTACCTTGTTATTGTGGCCCTGCTCCATGTGTCTTTAAATTCTTAGTGGGGTTTTTCCTAAAATTGTCAGACCCACTTGTTAATAATGGGAACAACAAAGGCTAGCAGCTGATGGCTCTCTAACAATAGCTAGGGCCGACTGCTGGCCTTTTAAGAATAGTAAGGGCCGTCTGATGTCCCTATAAAAATAGGCTTTATGACTTTCAGAGTCCCTCCATCATAAACAAAACAGGAAGTGTCTGATGATGTGTCAAACACCACATTGCCAGCTAAGGTTGTAAAATGTTAAAATGACAGTATAAAAAACAGTGTCACCAATTTAACAACAATATAATCACATTGCTCAACTCATGCACCTCCTCCTCCATCTCCGAAATGACCACATCAGTCACAAGCTGATAGCACTGCAGCAATGCCTTGGCCAAGCGGCAACAGGCTGTGCTGAAGATAACATGCTTAATGCTTAACTGACAAAACCGCCCAGTGCTGCAGAGTTGTTAAAAGCTGTAACACAGCAGCCTGATCTGTGGCTCTCACCACTGAACATACAGCCAGGCATGGTCGTGTGAGACATTTGGCGGAACCTGGTGACGGAGAAATGACAGCCGCGGTAGATACGGTTTCCCTCTATGCCAGTCCTTTCACCAAGCTAAAGAATATGGCTGTGGTGAAATACAACTCCCACTGAGAAGCTGTTTCAGATTGAAAAACATTGTACCCACCAGAGGATTTGATTCTGAGGGCTAACCTTTCTACCCCGCTCAAGAGCCCCATAGCAGCTGCAAAGTTAGCGAATTTGTTTAATTTGTTTTTCCTAGGGTATCACAAGAAAGAAGACAGACATCAAGTCAGCAGGGACAAGGAGCAGCATGGCAGATGTGACAACCTACATGGTGAGCTGCAACATGTGTTACATGTTCACAGATCGACCAGAAGCTGAAACCAACTTCACCTGCCAGAAGTGTAGACTACTGGCTCTTTTAGAAGAAAAGGTGGGGGACTGGAAGAAAGAATTGCGACATTAAAACTCATCAAGGAAAATGAAGACTTCCTGGACAGAACAGAAGCGTCACTACTGGTCACGGAAAGTGAAGGAAGCGTCAGAGAACCTCCAGAGGCAGACAAGTGGAGGCAAGTGACCAAAAGAAGCAAGAAGACCATGGAGACACCACCAACCACACAACTGAGAAACAGATTCCAAGGACTTGTGGAGGACGAAGATGGCACACCTAAGGATGAGGCACTACCAGCAAGCAAAAAAGAAAAGAGCACCCAGAAATACCCAGAAGCGACAAGAAAAAGGACAGCCAAGAAGGGAAGAATAGTGGTGGTGGTGGGAGACTCACTACTGAGAGGAACAGAAGCAGCTATCTGCAGACCGGACATAACCGCAAGAGAAGTATGCTGCCTCCCAGGGGCGAAGATCAAGGATATTACCGATAGGATACCGAAGCTCATCAGTTCCAAGGATGTCCACCCATTTCTTCTGATACATGTTGGCACCAATGACACGGCAAAGAAGGACCTACCGACAATCTGCAAGGACTTTGAAGCATTGGGGAAGAAAGTAAAAGAACTGGATGCGCAGGTAGTTTTTTCTTCTATCCTTCCAGTAGACGGGCATGGCGTCAGGAGATGGAACAGGATCCTTGATGTGAACAACTGGCTGAGACAATGGTGCAGACAACAAGGATTTGGATTCCTGGACCACGGTGTGAATTACCTCTATGACGGACTCCTTGCCAGAGACGGACTACACCTCAACAAACCCGGGAAACACACATTCGCCAGGAGACTCGCAACACTCATCAGGAGGGCGTTAAACTAGAAGAAGAGGGGATGGGAAGAAAATCGCCGGACACGAACATGCAACCAGAGAACATACTAATGAAAGATATGAAGTGCGACAAAGAAGGTCCAAGACAAGATACTTGGAAGGGACGTAAGAAAATTTCTAATACAATCCACAGGGTGAATATTGGAACAAAACAAAATCGTGTAAACTGCGTGCTAGCAAATGCCAGAAGCCTGACAAACAAGATGGATGAACTGGAAGCAGAAATATCTACAGGTAACTATGACAAAGTGGGAATAACCGAGACCTGGTTAGATGAAAGCTATGACTGGGCAGTTAACTTACAGGGTTACAGTCTGTTTAGAAGGGATCGAAGAAATCGGAAAGGGGGTGGAGTCTGTCTATATGTAAAGACGTGTCTAAAGCCTACAATACGGGAGGATGTATGGGAGGGAAATGAGGAGGTCGAGTCCTTATGGGTGGAGATACATGGGGCAAAAAACAATAATAAAATTATCATAGGAGTCTGTGATAAACCACCAAATATAGCAGAAGCCACGTAAAGTCTATTAATGAGACAAATAGACGAAGTAGCAAAAAATAAAGAGGTGATTATTATGGGGGACTTCAACTACCGCGATATAGACTGGGAAACCGAAAGCTATAGATCTCAGAAAGGAAACAGGTTTCTGTCAATTATCAAAGACAATTATTTGTCACAACTTGTGCAGGAACCAACTAGAGGGACGGCCCTTTTAGACTTAATATTAACTAACAGGCCAGACAGAATAACTGAGGTGCAGGTCGGGGGGCACCTGGGAAATAGTGACCACAACATTATACAATTCCACATGTGCTTCAGTAGGGTGCCCATCAAGGGAGTCACGAAAACACTGAACTTCAGGAGGGCAAAGTTTGATCAGCTAAGAGATGCCCTTCACCTTATAGACTGGGATAGTATCTTTAGTAATAGGAGCACGGATCGAAAATGGGAAATTTTCAAAACAGTCCTACATAGTCACTGTAGAAGGTACATACCTTATGGGAATAAAAGGGAAGGGAATAGGAGGAAGCCAATGTGGCTAAATAAGGAAGTCAAGAGGGCAATGAAAAACAAAAAAAGGGCTTTCGGTAAACTTAAACAAGAAGGCAGCGAGGAAGCGCTAATATCTTATAGGGAAAAAAACAAAATCTGTAAGAAACAAATAAGAATAGCAAAAGAGGAGACAGAGAGACTAATTGCCAAGGAAAGTAAAACGAATCCCAAACTGTTCTTTAACTATATAAACAGTAAAAGGATTAAAACTGATGGAGTTGGCCCATTGAAAAATAACCTGGGTAAAATCATAGAGGGCGATGAGGGTAAAGCAAACCTACTCAATAGCTTCTTCTCCACTGTTTTCACAAAAGAAAACAATTTATCGGAGGAAATGCAGAGTGATAAAGTAAACCCTCCGCTAAATATCACCCACCTAACCCAGGAGGAAGTTCAGAAATGCCTAAATAATATCAAAATAGACAAGTCACCAGGCCCAGATGGCATACACCCCCGGGTACTAAAAGAATTAAGTAATGTGATAGACAGACCGCTGTATCTTATATTCAAGCACTCTTTATGGACAGGGACTGTCCCACTAGACTGGCGCCAAGCAAATGTGGTACCAATATTCAAAAAGTGGTCTAAAAGTGACCCTGGGAACTATAGACCAGTAAGCTTAACGTCTGTTGTGGGTAAATTGTTTGAAGGATTTCTTAGAGATTTTATTGTGGAATATCTTAATGATAATAACTGTCTAACTCCATATCAACATGGATTCATGAGGGATCGCTCCTGCCAAACAAACCTGATGGCCTTCTACGAGGAGGTGAGCTCACAGCTGGACCGGGGAGAGTCAGTGGATGTTGTATACCTTGACTTCTCCAAAGCGTTTGATACCGTGCCACACAAAAGGTTGGTATATAAAATGAGAATGCTTCGTCTGGGGGATAATGTGTGCAAGTGGGTAAATAGCTGGCTGAGTGATTGAAAGCAGAGGGTGGTTATCAATGGAGTAAGCTCAGGGGGTGTCAGGGTTACTAGCGGGGTGCCTCAAGGGTCTGTCTTGGGCCCTATATTATTTAATATATTTATTAATGATCTAGTGGAAGGGTTGCATAGTAAAATAGCAATATTTGCAGATGATATTAAACTTTGTAAAGTAGTTAATACAGATGAGGATAGGGCACAGCTACAGGAGGATTTAGATAAATTGGGGAGTTGGGCCAAAAAATGGCAAATGGGGTTCAATGCCGATAAATGTAAGGTCATGCACATGGGAAAGAAAAACAGCAGTCACCCATACATATTAAATGGGAAACCGTTGGGGAAATCTGACATGGAGAAGGACCTGGGCGTCTTGGTTAAGAGCAAATTAAATTGGAGTGCCCAGTGTAAGGCAGCAGCTGCGAAGGCAAATAGAGTCATGGCATGCATCAGAAGAGGAATAGGGGCATATGATGAGAACATTGTTCTTCCTCTGTATAAAGCGCTGGTAAGGTCGCACTTAGAATATTGTGCACAGTTCTGGGCTCTGGTGCTCAGGAAAGACATATTGGAGCTAGAGAGGGTACAAAGGAGGGCGACTAAGGTAATAAAGAGAATGGAGGGACTAGAATACCCAGAGAGGTTGTAAAAATTAGGCCTATTTACGTTGGAAAAGAGAAGGCTTAGGGGAGACCTCATAAACATGTATAAATACATCAGGGGGCAGTACAGAGATCTCTCCCATGACCTGTTTATACCAAGGATGGTGACAAAGATGAGGGGGCACACTATGCGTCTGGAGGAAAGGAGGTTCCTGCACCAGCATAGAAGGGGATTCTTTACGGTCAGAGCCGTGAGGCTCTGGAACTCTCTGGGAGAGGAAGTGGTGATGTCCAACTCACTTAATGAGTTCAAGAGAGGCCTGGACACCTTTCTTGAGAACAATAAAATTACATCTTATGCTTAGTGATAGTTAATTAATCCAGGGATTTAATCTGACTGCCAGATTGGTGTCGGGAAGTGAAATTTTCCTCAATGATGTAAATTGGCCTATACAGCATGGTTTTTTTTTTGCCTTCCCCTGGATCAACGCTGCGGAATAGCTGCAGTGCACAAGAAATAGGCTGAACTGGATGGACGCTTGTCTTTTTTCGGCCTTATAAACTTTGTAACTATGTAACTATGACTTCCTGTGAGAAATGACACTCAGGCTAGATAGGGTTTCCCTCTATGCCAGTCCTTTCATCGAGCTAAATACAACTCTCAGCAAAAAAAAGTTGTGGACTGGCTCCATACCGTCCCTGGCCACATTCACCTGTCCACGTGTTTGTGGTTAGGCAATCCTTCCCAGTAAGTGCACTGGGGAGGGCACGGGTAATGTTGTGGGACCCGTGCTTGTGGAAGGCGGAAGCGATACCGGGAAATATAGTGGCGGCTGGGGACCGAGTATGGACACCCGGCTGCCACCGGCATGAGGTTGTGGAAAGCTTCCGCCTCCACATTTCAAGTGCAAGCAGCTGTCAAAAATTTGGCAGTATAGTATTGTAGCCAGTGGGTGGGTGGGTGGCTGGCTGGCTGCATACTTGCGCTTGCATTTCGGTGATTGTTGCAAGTGTGCAACGACAGGTGCATGGCGGGAGGCATCTTCGCATGCGCCAAAGATCACTTATGATGGGCACACTTTTAGGCAGTGACCTGGAAGTCAGAGATGCTTCCAGAGGTCTTCCCCATGCTGTTCCCATTTCTTTTCAGCACCGTATGCATGTGTCTGATGATGTGTCACACACCACATGGCCAGATAAGGTTGTAAAATGTTAAAATTACATTTCCTGGTGAATGCATTTGTCTTGGTTGAAAGCGATGCAAAAGTGCAAAAACGCATCAAAAACGCAACATGTGAACATAGCCCAAGGTGTGGAGGAGTATTTTTGGTTTTAGTTATTTATTTTGCCTTCTATACAAGTCATTATCCTGGAAAGGTTGTCCCTTAACATATTTCCCAGGAAAATCCATTTTGGTTTCGTTTTTTTATGTTTTATTGCGAGTCCGTAAAAGTGGCGTAATACTCTAACAATGTTGTTAACAGCAGTGACCTGGGAGTCAGAATTGCTTCCAGGGATCTTCCCCATGCTGTTCCCATGTCATTTGAGCACTGTTCCCATCGATTTGGGCAATTTTTAGGCCCTCTGCAGACTGCCGGGGGGAGCCGCCTGAAAAATGCTCGAGTTTCCCGTAGACTTACATTGGGCTTGTTGCTCGGGTCGAGCACCCAAGTATTCCAATTTGCTCGACCCGAGCAACGAGTACCCAAGCATTTTAGTGCTCGCTCATCACTAGTGACAGCTCTTTGTGTCACCGGCACCATCACCTGCTCCTGCATAGGAGATGGGGACTCCAAAGACAGTCCGATCTCTCAGGGGTGGTAGCCCCTTCTCGACTCACCTCTCTAAGGCTTGTTCATATGGCAAGAAGGGTTTGTCCTGCTCCTTTTCTTCTCGTATCACACTCACCGCATACCAGAGATGTTGCCCTTCCATTTTGAGGAATGTGACCCTGGTTCCAGGCAATAGCTCTTGCAGCCTTTGAGGCAAGTGTTCTGTTTCTTATGCCCTCTGGTTGCAAGAGATGTGATGACGGGTCCCAAATTCATTCTATGGACCACTGTCGGTTGTACGTAATGACCTACCCCTGGGATGCCAACTGTCAGTACCTTGCGGCTAGCGGGCTGTCTAGCATGTCTCCAGTTCTGGTCCTGGTTTGCCTACCTCTCTCTTCCGACCAACCTAGGCCCCGCAGTCCGCTCAGCAGTTGCTGGATACTTGCTCCCCCGTCCGCAGTCTGCAAGAACCCGAGCGGTGAAGGCTGCAGCCTGGGTTTGGGCCTTGTGGGTTTCGGGAAAGCGGCCAGCTCCAGACCACAGGCTCCTGCCACTTCTGCTGTGGCGCCATTTGGTTTGGCTCGAATATTCCTCTGGTTACTCCCTCGGGAGTCTCATGGAATTCAGAAATCTTTGTCGCCTTGTTGCCCAGAAAAGCACGTTACACTGTATGGATTACACGTTTTTGGAGTGTTATATACCTCCGATATGTAACATGAAGTACTTAATACTCTATGAATGACTAATTGAATCCAGAAAAAATTTTCAATGCTTTTTTTTGAGTGTTATATACCACTGAAATTTAACACTAAGCATGTAATACTCAAGGGATGACTAACTGAATCCAGAAAATAATGTGAATGCTTTTTTTGGAGTGTTATATACTACTGAAATTTAACACAAGCAAAGCAATACTTTATGGATGACTAATTGAATCCAGAAACATTTTTGAACGCTTTTTTGGAGTGTTATATACCACCGAAATGTAACACAAAGCACATAATATTCTATGGATGACAATATAGTCATTTTTTTCACCCAAAAAAAAGAAAGTGGTCACATGCAGCAGATATATATTGAGCAACAGACTGCAAAGCCCTAAGCCCTGCCCATAGGCTGTATTCTGCCGCTCTCCCTGCTCCTGTAAATGTCCCTCCCTAGGCTAAATACATAATAAATCTGATACAAACAGCAGAGCACAAGATTAGCCCTTAGAAGGACTGTTAGGCTATGTCCAATCATCATGGTTTTTTCAGCGTTTTTTTATGTAAACTTTCAGCTGCATTTTGCAGTACCAGCAAAGTTTATGAGATTCCAGAAATCTCATGCATACATCATGGGTTTTTTTTTTTTGGATCTTGTGCTTTGCATGTTTTTTTGCAAAATAGAGCATGTCACTTCATTCATTGTTTTTTTCAGCATTTTTTCACTCATTGGAAGTAATAAGTGGTGAAAAAAACGCTGAAAAAACACACCAAAAATGCAAGTGTCAAGTTTTCAGCGTTTTTTAAGTGTTTTTTGTGCCTAAACCAAAATGAGATTTTTTTTTTCACTGAACTTTATGTACATGCATAATAGAGACAAAAGGACAGTGAAAAAAACGTTGAAAAAAAGCACCAAAAAAAATGGAAAAAAGCAAGAAAACAGCAACAAAAATCCTGAACAACTTCCTGGCAAGAGACTAGGTTTTGCTGCAGTAAATGAATGCTGAAAAAACCATGATGTGTGAACATAACCTTAGTATCATGATTCAGCATCAGCACCAGTATCAACACTAGAGGACTTTGATTCATTAAACTGTGCACACACAGGCCTGGACAACCACTTTCTCCCTCCAATAAGAACGGTCCTTGAGCTGTGCAATGGTGTCAGTGTACTGAGCATGGCAGTGCCTGTTCTTTTATAACCCGTAATGATGTAATGCTTCCAGCCAATCACAGTTATGCCACTACCAAGATGTCTATGACATTAATGTGACCGTTAGGCAATCCCCGCATGTTTATTGGCTGTGTAACAGGCGCCAAACAAGTGAGATGGGGACTCAAGCTTCGAATCCAAGCACCGGCTAATGCTTGCTGAGTGCCGACCATATCCGAGCACCCAGATACTCAAGTGATATCTGAGTATCACTGAGCACGTTCGCTCATCTCTAGTATCAACCGGTTGCTGTCATTATTACCATCATTGTCATCCACCGATTCTGTTTGTTATACTCCAATGATTCCACCTTCTTCTCCATCGCAATGGCAAACATCAATCCCTGATTGTGTGTTGAGAAAATAAGCATAGGCTCTCTGTCATCAGCTGGCTTGCCAACTAAACTCTCACCTTGTCAAGTGGCTGGTAGTGTCTTTAAGCTCCAAAGTTCATTGCACTGTAAGTACCTGGAGCAGAAATTATGGTCAAGGACAATACATGAGTTTCACAGCATACTAGGTGACTGCTTTTAGAGGCAGCAATGCACTGAATCTGGGACAGGTAGTGAAGCCTCCGTGACAGGGATAAATGTCTGTTTCCACTGCCAGGTGGAAATTATTGCTCTCCTCCTACACCTCCTTTGGATCCTGTTGAACTGACATGACCAAATTGCGAAAACCACAGAGAACATTGTTTATTCCACACACTGCCCTAATTTTTTTCACTCATGCAAGGTAAAATCCTGGCAAGTTGTTTTACAGCTTGAAAGCCTGTGGGATAAAAGCCATATGGCGGACAAGTTGCTGCAGTGCACCAAGTAGCAACTAACACACTGGCTGACTCCCTGTAAACTGCAATTCCAATTTTAAAAAAAACCAAACCTTGCTTCCTGGTGCAGTACCACTAAGGCGGAACAAAGAAATGGGGTACAATATATTGCTCACCTTCAGCAGTTGTGCTGTCATCAAACATGCACCGACTATCTATAACGGGTAATGCTGTTCTTCTGCTGCTAATTCTCAAGGTCCAGACTTCCATTAGGGTAAAAAGTATTGAGAAGATAAAAAAGATCAATGCCAAGAGGAAATGTAGAGGCTTTCACAAAACCATCAGGAGGTGTCAATCATACCGCTTGGTTGCTGCAAATCATGTAGAGTTGGAGACTCAGTGGAGAATATTTTTTGTCAAGTAAGAATAACTAAAATATTCAGACTCTCCTGGCAATGAGCACAATTTTGTTCCCGAAGGTATATTTTTGGAAAAAATGTTGTACAATCAAATTGAGGATGTGTACCATGAGCATGTGTTACTTTACCTAATTGCATGCCAACTGGGGCCTTATTTTGCAGTCATGTTTTCCTAGGCGCTTTAAGTGGCCATGTCCTATACCAGTAAGTCAGATTAAGACCACAGCTCCACTATCAATATTTGGTCAGTATTCAGTCAGTATTTTTTCTCAGGAGTGGGAGGCAAAACCAGGAATGGTGATAAATGCAGAATTGGTGACTTGTTTCTATTATACCTTTTCTCTGTTTGTTCCTCACCTGGTTTTGTCTTCCACTCCCGAGAAAAAATACTGACCAAATACTGACTAAATACCAATAGTGGGGCCATGACCTAAGGCTAGGTCTATACAGCTACTTTTGTTGTGCAACACTAAAATCGCAGTGTCACATTGTGACATCTCATCTAATTATTTCCTGTGGGGTCTCATAGATATCGGCGATTGTGACTCACAGTCGCAATTGTTTTCAAATGAGTTGGATTCTTTGTTGCAAGTCCCAAGAGACTCACTTTCCATAAGCTTAATTGCGATAATTCACATGTCTGTTGAGAAATGTCACAACTTGGTTGATTTATTTTACAGCAAATTCAGAGCTCTTAAATTACCATCACATGTAAAATGTCACCATGTAGCCATAGCCTAAAAATGGCCATACCCTTTACATAGTAGTTAAGGTCCCCAACATACATTAGACTATTTATCATGGGTTTACCGTGACAGTGCAAAGGCAGAAGCCCAAGCTGTCTGATTTCTCCTACTCCTGCACTGGTTGGAAGCACCTCACCTTCATATTAAACAGTGCAGGTGTCTTCTAGCAGTGCAGGGGTTAATCTGTTCAATTGAGAGCTTCTGGAAGCTTACCTTCCTTGATGCTTTCAGCTGTTCAGTGTTGGCCACTCCCCTCTCCTATATATACTCACCTCTGACAAGCAGGCATTGCCACAGTTAGCTGCATACTGCATGGTTCAGGAGTTGGTGGAGTTTAATTATTTGAGGAGGCGTTTGGTGGATATATATAAAAACTGTTGCTTGGTTTTGGTTGTGTGCAAATCTTCTTCTCTTACTTTGATTTTTCCCTTCCTTCACTCCCTGGCATTCCCATTTGTTGTTTGTGAGAGCATAATTGTATGATTGGTATTTTCCTTTATCCCTGTATGTGTTACCTTGTAAGTCTCATTAGTGTATTGCCATTCACTACTACTCCCCTCTTTCCTGAGTGGGGGAGGTAACAGACTAAAGGCGGATTCAGGAGCTCAACAAGGTACGTGGCCCCAGCATCTTTAACAATAGAAGTAATCCAGGGAGCAGGGATAACTAGCACCCCTAGCGCTAGGGACATGGAAGGATCCCCTGACCCCGGGATACCCGACAACAGAGTTGTGAGACTAATGTTGTTCGAACCCACCAATATCGACGAGTTTGGCCTACAAATTAAGGGTAGATTCACACATCCATGTGAGTGTTACAATCTGATTCCAATTTTTTTCTCAGTTGTAGTGGAACGCAGATTGATCAGCAGATGACCAAATTTGAATTGAATTTCCTAAAATTTGCAGTTTCAAGTGAATTAGAACACTTAAGTATCACCTTACCTCACCTATGTAACTATTCCAATTTTGCCCTACCAAAATTTTCTTCCAAATCTGGCTCCTCATAGCACAGCGATGTCAAACTCAAACACACAAAGGGCTAAAATGAAAAACTTGGACAAAGTCGAGGGCCATACAGTATATAGTATAATGGGCCCAACATAGTCCTCCATGCAGAATAACAGGCCCCCCATAGTCCTCATACAGTATAATGGGTCCCACATAGTCCTCCAACCAGTATAATGGCCCCACATAGCGTTTCATACAGTATAATGAGCCCCACATAGTCCTCCATACAGTATAATGGGCCCCACAAAAGTCCTCCATATATAATAATGACCCACATAGGAACTGTGGTTCTAGTGTCGCAGGCCAAATATAATCACCTTGGCGTCCAAATTTGGCACACGGGCCTTCATTCACTTTATAGCCCTCTGTATCTGTACTGTACAGATACTGTCTGGGGACCGGTGGATGCAGAGTTATTTGAATATCCTATATATTATATTGATGGCTGGACCATACAATACAATACAAGTAGTTTTTACCTTTTACCTTTCGTGTCTCCTCTATTTCCTCATAGATTGTACGTTTGCAATCAGGGCCCTCACTCCTCTTGGTATCAGTTGAATTGTATGTTACTCTGTAATGTCTTTATTGTCTGTACAAGTAATCTCTGAAATGTAAAGTGCTGCGGCATATGTTGTCGCTATAGAAATAAAAATTATTATTAATATTAATCACCTCTCTTTGATAATTCGTTGTTCCTGTTTGCAAATTTCATTATCGGAGCCTATCTTTTTGTTCTTAACATTTCTCTATAAGGTACCTATTTTATACTGTATGTATAGTGTGTGTAGAATGACACCTTTCAACATAAAGAACTGTGCCCAAAATCTTATTTTCAAAATATAATAGTCTGCATTGTGCCTGGAGTGTTTTTATAGGACTGTTTTGAGGCATTTGTGCTTCATAAATGCACTAAACATACATGTTATCTTACCATAACTGTAACAATAAAGTTTTGCCACAGCCAAATATTAGGAAGCATAAAAAACAAAGCAGCTTTATTAAAAACATGACGCACAAAAAAGAGACAAAAACTGCAGCAAACACAATTTACCTAATAGGTGCAGAAAATCTGCAACATCAAAAATTCACCAAATAGTCATCATAGGAACATAGTCTGGCATTATACATGCAAATCTTAATAAAGGGGCTCTTTGGAGTAGGATGCACAGAATTCAGTAAGAGGCGCACACCACTTAATGAATTCAGTAGATCTTAGTGGCGTGCGGTTCCTTCACTTTGCCAGAAATGCTACTCCAGTTAGTGACAGTAACAGTAAGATTTCTGTCAAAAGGAAACACTTCTGGTTGACTGCGCTGCTGCTGGAAAAGTAGTCGTTCCCTTGCTATGGTGGGATTTGATAGTATTTAGTATTAAAATACTACCACAAGGTGGAACTACTTTTCCAGCAGCAGCGCGGTCAACTAAAAATGTCCATCTCCTTTTAATCCCCAATATGTATGCAGATGAAGATTTCTTTCTATCCGCAGGTGTGACTGCAGCAGCTGTATACTCTACAGGCATACAGTGGGGTTGTGACATGCACAACATGGTCAGATGAGCCTCCCCCTCACCTTCCCCTAATTTCCTCTACCCTGTACCATATTACCCTATGTGCACTTGTCTCTCTTTTTTCTCTTCTAAAATGAAATGCTGGCACTTTTCGTGAATTTGACAAGTTAGGGTCAGCAGCCTCTGCTCCTCACCAGCTCTGCTCATTTTGGCTGAGCTACTTCAACCTGGTGTGAAAATGTCAAAAGTTGCAAACATTTCACACAACTTCAATTTTGTGGAAAAATATTGCAACTATTCCCAGGGCACCTGGGAAATAGCGACCACAACATTATACAATTCCACATGTGCTTCAGTAGGGTGCCCAGCAAGGGAGTCACAAAAACACTGAACTTCAGGAGGGCAAAGTTTGATCAGCTAAGAGATGCCCTTCACCTTATAGACTGGGATAGTATCTTTAGTAATAGGAGCACGGATAGAAAATGGGAAATTTTCAAAACAGTCCTACATAGTCACTGTAGAAGGTACATACCTTATGGGAATAAAAGGGCTAGGAATAGGAGGAAGCCAATGTGGCTAAATAAGGAAGTCAAGAGGGAAATGAAAAACAAAAAAAGGGCTTTCGGTAAACTTAAACAAGAAGGCAGCGAGGAAGCGCTAATATCTTATAGGGAAAAAAACAAAATCTGTAAGAAACAAATAAGAATAGCAAAAGAGGAGACAGAGAGACTAATTGCCAAGGAAAGTAAAACGAATCCCAAACTGTTCTTTAACTATATAAACAGTAAAAGGATTAAAACTGATGGAGTTGGCCCATTGAAAAATAACCTGGGTAAAATCATAGAGGGCGATGAGGGTAAAGCAAACCTACTCAATAGCTTCTTCTCCACTGTTTTTGTAGCACCCTGAGGATTCGGCTGCTACAGGGGTATTGCACCTCAACCCAGAGGTGTGATATTCCACTCCCGGGTAAGGATGGAGTGTGGAACTGAGCTCGGTAGGCTGCATGCACTACACACATCCCATTTCCGAGGAGCAGACCAACGGTACTCCCACTTAGAAATGTGCAGGTACGACCGAGTCTGTTCCTGGCTGGAGTGGGAGGGGGGTGGTACATCCCAAGTAGTGTAGGGGCAGATAGGGGGAGCAGCCTGGGTAAAGTTAGGAGCTCATTGGGTGCTGGTCACCTGAGCTCACACATAGAGGGAGTATATAAGGTGGGCACCATCAAAGATCAGGGTCAGTCAGTCAGCCTTCTGCAGAGAAGCCAGAGGAAGAGGAGCAGAGCAGCCTGAGCCAGAGTGAGAGAGGAGAAGAAAGAGAGACCCAGAGGGGGAAAAGAAAGGACTCTGAGAACCCAAATTCAATCCCCGGGTGAAGAGTCGGCAATAGGGTACCGGATCCCAAGCTGGTGGGGGCAAAAGCACACCCTAGCCAGAGACCGGAGGCCGTGGGCAGCGTCTGCCACGGCCACCCACCACATCCACCCCGAAGGCAGACCACGTGGAGGGTCAGGGAACCCAAGGCCAAGGGTCTCCCAACAGAAGGCCCGAGGGAGCTGGACCTAGGTGGATCACTAGTGGGGACGGCCAGAGGAAAGGACAGAAGGAGAGCTCAGGGTCACGCTCCGGACTTGTTTGGGGGTTTGCTGAATCCAGGACCTGGTGGACGCAGCACGGCTCGGGTGGTCACTTGAAGCTGGAGTGACCGGAACATCAGCAGTGAGTAAATACCCTAAACTGCACAACCCGACTCTGTCTTCACTTAACATCTACGCTGCACCACCACAACCCCCATCCTCTGCACCTGACCCCCTGAGGCTATACCCCACCCGTTGGGGGTTATACTACCAAAAGCTGCACCAACACCATCAGCCTCAGCGGACCCTGCTGCAGCGGCGGCCATAGTGACCGCAATACAACAGGTGGCGTAGTCGACATTAAGAACTTAATAACATCTGTAGGACTGCCACATACAACTGAGCTTGACACCCTGGGCACGGACCGGGTCACAGCCACTCGGAAGACTACAACTCCCATCTGATCCGGCTCCGGGTATTCCCCTAAAGAATATGGCCCAGGGGGCGCGTCAACTTTGGCGTAGTCGGCAGGATTACGTGCCCGCAACACCCGGGTACTGCGTGCCTGAAGAAAAGAACAAGTTTACCTCAAAAAGAAGTCTCCTGCCGGTTCCGGAGGGTCCCCGCCATCGGACTCCATCACAGGTCGATTCCCGCCGGTTGTCCGCCATTAACAGCTTTTTCCCGCCATCCGCAGAGTTTCCCGCCACTGGGAGACGATTCCCGCCATTTCCAAAGGTTTCCCGCCTTGGAAGAGCGGACGCCATTATGGGCGTGCCAGAGGGTGGTGAGAGGTCGCCTCCCATCGTGGGCCAGGACCGAAAATGGCGCCAAAAGTGGAAACCGCCCCCACCAACAGAGACTGTGATGCTAGAGGTGTCTGTCAGCGTGAAAGAACCGCCCCTGGAGCTGACAGTCACCAAGAGGCCCCGGGACCGCCCTCGAAGGGGGAGGAGACGAAAGGAGAGAGAAAAGATGGGTGTCGCTTGGAGCAGTCTGGAGAGAGCGCACCCGGAGGCAAGAAGCCTGGAGAAGAGTATCGGAGGAGCTTACCCGGAGATGGCGAGAAAGCAGAGCAGCACCGGCCCGTTGGCCAGGAGCCTGCTAGAAACGGAGGAGGAAGAGCAGAGCAGCACCGGCCCGTTGGCCAGGAGCCTGCTGGAGACAACGGAAGGAGAGCAGAGCAGCACCGACCCGTTGGTCAGGAGCCTGCTGGAAACAACGACCCCACTAGGCCCAGTGGAGGTCCTAGCACAGCTCCCCCGAGACCGGGAGTGTGCACAGACCGCTCTGGAGGGCCTCGCAAGGAGGATGGCCCGGGTGCAGCGAGAGACGTTGGCGGAGTGGAGCCGTGAGATGGCCCAGCAGACCGAGACCTGTCAGCGGAGCACGCCACCCAAGACGAGGAGACAGACCGCCTCTGAGGATGGCGCGGGAGGATTGAAGGCCGGAGACGGCGCCGAGAAGGGAGCCGAACGAGTGGAGGCAGGTAAAGGGGACGTCTATACCCCAAACCGGGAAACCGCGTACCTGCCCCAGCTCCCCGTCGCAGAGCCCGAAGTCTATCCTGCCGTGCCCGTCGCTGCAATGTCACCGCCGCAGACTAGGCCTCAAACGGGAGCCGCGACCCCTGTGACGTCACACGCCTCGACCCCGAGCGTGACCAAGCAGGAAGTACCACCAGCCTGGTCGCAAGGCCTAGTACCCCCGGGCGCCGCAATACCAACAGCGCCCCCTACCTCCGCGGAGCCCCCAGCCTGGTCGCAGGGCCAAGTAGCCCAGGGCGCCGCCGTCCTTACGGTGCCCTTCACCTTCCAGATACCCCAGGCCTGGCCGCAAGGCCCGGGCAACCCGGGCGCTAACACCACCGCGCCCATAAGACCAAGAGTGCCGCATCTGGGAGAGGACCTGTTCACCCAACACACGTGCCCGGATGGGCAGCCTTTCATCTGGCCCCAGAAATATCATGAACTGGAACGACAGAGGAAGGCTGGGGCCATGTGTGAACCCCTGATCCCGGCTCCAAAGCCCGTGAAGAGGATCTCGCCCCCGCTAGAAGAGGCCCAATTTGAGTGGGACCCCACCGGAGAAGATCTCATGGGGTTCACTCAGGAGACTCGGGCAGCTGCAGCGGAGCGTGCTGAGTGCTGCCGCCAACAGCTCGAGGTCTTCGAGAGGGAGCGGAGAGAGAGGCGGGTCCGGGAACAGCAAGCTCAAATAAGGAGCGCGGAGCAGAAGAGCCGGGCCAGGAGAGACCCCCGTGCAGCGCATAGTCCCCGCACCACCGGGACTGTGATTAAGTTTAACATGCAGCATGGGTGGGGCTTCATCCGAGACCACCGCACCCCAGGTGACGTCTTCGTGACCAGGAGAGACGTTGAGTCCCACCTACCGGAGGGACACAGAGGTCGTGACCTTTACATCGGGGACGAGGTCACCTTCACCCGGCACAAGTGTGCCAAAGGACCCTACGCCCTCCATGTGCATCGCCTGACGGAGGAGGAGCTGCGGTGTGAGGAGGAGCAAGAGGGCCCGGACGGGTCTGAAGCTAAAGTTAATCACAAAGAAAGAGCAGGAGGATGTCGTTGTTAAGTACAGCGGAGCAGAAGCTGTATATAGTTGCCCGTCGGGGCACAGTGAACTGTTGCTGCTATTATAGTCCCCGTTGGGACCAGCAAATTGAACTGTTACCCGTATTTCCCTTAATTCCACTGACCGAGGACTGAGAGCGGTCATCCCTTTCCTAATACCTGGCCGAGGACTGAGAGCGGCCATATCCCCTGTATATAGTTGCGCGTCCTAAAGCGCTCCCTACTGGTTTTACAGGAAAGCCACGAGTTTTTCAAGAAAAGACTGTCGCGCTTTGCCCGGTCACCAGTTGCACAGTGACCGGAGGAGGAGCAAGAAGCGAAGAAAAGTCTATATGAAAAAGTTTTATTGATATATATATATATACAATGTTTTATATGATGTTTTATTATGATGTTTATGCAAAAATTGTATGTTTTGGTGTTTTGTTCTTACAGCCCGAGGACGTGCTGTGATTTACCAGGGGGGAATGTAGCACCCTGAGGATTCGGCTGCTACAGGGGTATTGCACCTCAACCCAGAGGTGTGATATTCCACTCCCGGGTAAGGATGGAGTGTGGAACTGAGCTCGGTAGGCTGCATGCACTACACACATCCCATTTCCGAGGAGCAGACCAACGGTACTCCCACTTAGAAATGTGCAGGTACGACCGAGTCTGTTCCTGGCTGGAGTGGGAGGGGGGTGGTACATCCCAAGTAGTGTAGGGGCAGATAGGGGGAGCAGCCTGGGTAAAGTTAGGAGCTCATTGGGTGCTGGTCACCTGAGCTCACACATAGAGGGAGTATATAAGGTGGGCACCATCAAAGATCAGGGTCAGTCAGTCAGCCTTCTGCAGAGAAGCCAGAGGAAGAGGAGCAGAGCAGCCTGAGCCAGAGTGAGAGAGGAGAAGAAAGAGAGACCCAGAGGGGGAAAAGAAAGGACTCTGAGAACCCAAATTCAATCCCCGGGTGAAGAGTCGGCAATAGGGTACCGGATCCCAAGCTGGTGGGGGCAAAAGCACACCCTAGCCAGAGACCGGAGGCCGTGGGCAGCGTCTGCCACGGCCACCCACCACATCCACCCCGAAGGCAGACCACGTGGAGGGTCAGGGAACCCAAGGCCAAGGGTCTCCCAACAGAAGGCCCGAGGGAGCTGGACCTAGGTGGATCACTAGTGGGGACGGCCAGAGGAAAGGACAGAAGGAGAGCTCAGGGTCACGCTCCGGACTTGTTTGGGGGTTTGCTGAATCCAGGACCTGGTGGACGCAGCACGGCTCGGGTGGTCACTTGAAGCTGGAGTGACCGGAACATCAGCAGTGAGTAAATACCCTAAACTGCACAACCCGACTCTGTCTTCACTTAACATCTACGCTGCACCACCACAACCCCCATCCTCTGCACCTGACCCCCTGAGGCTATACCCCACCCGTTGGGGGTTATACTACCAAAAGCTGCACCAACACCATCAGCCTCAGCGGACCCTGCTGCAGCGGCGGCCATAGTGACCGCAATACAACGGGTGGCGTAGTCAACATTAAGAACTTAATAACATCTGTAGGACTGCCACATACAACTGAGCTTGACACCCTGGGCACAGACCGGGTCACAGCCACTCGGAAGACTACAACTCCCATCTGATCCGGCTCCGGGTATTCCCCTAAAGAATATGGCCCAGGGGGCGCGTCATTTTCACAAAAGAAAACAATTTATCGGAGGAAATGCAGAGTGATAAAGTAAACCCTCCGCTAAATATCACCCACCTAACCCAGGAGGAAGTTCAGAAATGCCTAAATAATATCAAAATAGACAAGTCACCAGGCCCAGATGGCATACACCCCCGGGTACTAAAAGAATTAAGTAATGTGATAGACAGACCGCTGTATCTTATATTCAAGCACTCTTTATGGACAGGAACTGTCCCACTAGACTGGCGCCAAGCAAATGTGGTACCAATATTCAAAAAGGGGTCTAAAAGTGACCCTGGGAACTATAGACCAGTCAGCTTAACGTCTGTTGTGGGTAAATTGTTTGAAGGATTTCTTAGAGACTTTATTGTGGAATATCTTAATGATAATAACTGTCTAACTCCATATCAACATGGATTCATGAGGGATCGCTCCTGCCAAACAAACCTGATGGCCTTCTACGAGGAGGTGAGCTCACAGCTGGACCGGGGAGAGTCAGTGGATGTTGTATACCTTGACTTCTCCAAAGCGTTTGATACTGTGCCACACAAAAGGTAGGTATATAAAATGAGAATGCTTGGTCTGGGGGATAATGTGTGCAATTGGGTAAATAGCTGGCTGAGTGATAGAAAGCAAAGGGTGATAATCAATGGAGTAAGCTCAGGGGGTGTCAGGGTTACTAGCGGGGTGCCTCAAGGGTCTGTCTTGGGCCCTATATTATTTAATATATTTATTAATGATCTAGTGGAAGGGTTGCATAGTAAAATAGCAATATTTGCAGATGATACTAAACTTTGTAAAGTAGTTAATACAGATGAGGATAGGGCACAGCTACAGGAGGATTTAGATAAATTGGGGAGTTGGCCAAAAAATGGCAAATGGGGTTCAATGCCGATAAATGTAAGGTCATGCACATGGGAAAGAAAAACATCAGTTACCCATACATATTAAATGGGAAACCGTTGGGGAAATCTGACATGGAGAAGGACCTGGGCGTCTTGGTTAATAGCAAATTAAATTGGAGTGCCCAGTGTCAGGCAGCAGCTGCGAAGGCAAATAGAGTCATGGCATGCATCAGAAGAGGAATAGGGGCATATGATGAGAACATTGTTCTTCCTCTGTATAAAGCGCTGGTAAGGCCGCACTTAGAATATTGCGCACAGTTCTGGGCTCCGGTGCTCAGGAAAGACATATTGGAGCTAGAGAGGGTACAAAGGAGGGCGACTAAGGTAATTAAGGGAATGGAGGGACTAGAATACCCAGAGAGGTTGTCAAAATTAGGTCTATTTACGTTGGAAAAGAGAAGGCTTAGGGGAGACCTCATAAACATGTATAAATACATCAGGGAGCAGTACAGAGATCTCTCCAATGACCTGTTTATACCAAGGATGGTGACAAAGATGAGGGGGCACACTATGCGTCTGGAGGAAAGGAGGTTCCTGCACCAGCATAGAAGGGGATTCTTTACGGTCAGAGCCGTGAGACTCTGGAACTCTCTGGGAGAGGAAGTGGTGATGTCCAACTCACTTAATGAGTTCAAGAGAGGCCTGGACACCTTTCTTGAGAGCAATAAAATTACATCTTATGCTTAGTGATAGTTAATTAATCCAGGGATTTAATCTGACTGCCAGATTGGTGTCGGGAAGTGAATTTTTCCTCAATGATGTAAATTGGCCTATACCGCATGGTTTTTTTTTGCCTTCCACTGGATCAACGCTGCGGAATAGCTGCAGTGCACAAGAAATAGGCTGAACTGGATGGATGCTTGTCTTTTTTCGGCCTTATAAACTATGTAACTATGTAACTATGTTTTACCACTGTTTTCTAATGTAAACACTTTTTTCATGTGTCGGCTCCATAGTGAGGATATGATTGCTTACAAGGTTGATTATTACAGTGTGAGTGCATTATCAGAATGCTGTTTTTGAATTGTTCCATTTTAAAAGTGAAGATATTTGACATTTAAATGTACTTCAATCAATTAATTAATAAAATGTCTTTCAGATCCTTCTCCAATGAGTCTGTAACATGAATGCAGTTACTGGAAGTCCTTTATGAATTACACCTGTTTGTTTGTTTTCCCTTTAATTGGTAAATATATTCCCAATGCTTGCATATATTTCTCAAACATGAGAGAAGGCTACCAAGGGAATTTCTCCCAAATAATCGAAACAAACTTAAAAGAAGAGTCCATATGGAAAGGAGTATTTTAAATGAACACAGTGTTAATCTCTTCAAGATGTCAAGTATCAAAATGAGGAAAAAAAGTACAATCCTGTGAAATGTAAAACTTGTAGTTTGAGTGTTATGCTTTTATTCACATGGGACAAATAAAAAATTAGCTGGTGCTAATTCATCATCTTTAGCTTTCACATTAACCCCAGCAATGGTGAAAAAAAAACAATATTGGCTACATCTGTGTGGGACGAGACTGGCCGGTGGTTACTTCTGTGTCCCTATACACCCTGCTATGGTACCCCTGAGTGTGTGTGTGTACCTTGTGGGAACTTGTTGCTTACCCCTTTTGGGCAACAAGTGGTACAATGGAATGGGGACCTTAAATTCATGCAATGAATCTGGGAGGCCAACAACCTTTTTAAAAAGTTAAAAATATGTTTACTTGAATTCGACAATATGGTTCTCAACACTTGGTAACAGGCATGCACATTCTATTGAACATTTCTTCCTCATAAGGCAGAGGCACATATCTTGGTTTCATTGTAAACGACATCATGAGATGTTTAGTACAGCATCAGAGTGACAGTCTTTTCCCACTTTCAATATCTTCCACTATGGGGCAGTACACCATGCAGCTTCCTGGTCATAGTAAGACTCCACTTAGTTCTCCAGGACCGGTTTGACTCCTTGCTAGCTGCCTACCAGAATTGCATCTCTGTCAGCTCTATGTATGCTACAGCCAAGGCCCCATTTGGCATTCATGCTGCCTCAGGCAGATCTGCTCTGTAACCCACCTGAAAAAGCACAAAATAAACACATGCTGTTTATGTGTTCAGTCTTTTGAGTTTTTTATAACCGCTTCAGGTTTCCCAAGACATAAAGTAGCTAAAAAAAAGTGACGGGTCTATTATATAGGCGGCTTCATTTTGAAAGTCGCTTATTAGTTTATGAAAAAAGTAATAACAATAAAAACCAATAGCTAAAAGATGTTGGAAAAGATGACCAAAAAGAAGCAAAAATGTTCTTTCAGGACAAAGTGACAACTGAAGCATCTTACATATGAAAAACTCAAGGGATTCACAGACGTCTAAAAGAAATCATGTACACATACCCCTAAAGTGCCCCTACCCTTCAGATAGAAGTTAAGACCCCCATACACAGACTTCATGTCACGCCGTAAAACGGCAAAATCAGGAAATGGCTGATTGATGGGACCCGCACCTGTCCCTGCCACACTAGGGGGGCCCTGACTTTCCCTTATCTCAGGGGTACCTCTGATGGTGAGGAGGCCTGAGCCGCCAGCATCTCCTTATCTCCTGCGCAGGCCCTGACAGTGACCCCCTCTTCCCCCAGGGAGGAAGACAGTACAAAATAATAATACTGTGACAAGACAGGGAAATACAGACAGGGTAAATAGAAATAGCAGTCACACGAAATGCTCACTCAGCCACAGAGGAAGCACAAGGGAGTTAAGGAGGGGAAACCTAAAAGGAGAGAAAGCAGGTAAAATCGCAGTAAAACAGCAACCATGATAGCTAAGTAAACCTCCAGGCTCCTATACACAATGCTCCTCTTTCACTCTTCAAGTCAGGCAAAAGAACTCATCACTGACACTCCAGGAAGTCAGAGCTGAGTCGATATAGGAGGGAAGAGTAGTTAACCCAAATCAGCTGAGAGACCAGAATCTCAGGAAAACACAGCAACCCAGATTAACTCCTTCACTGCTGGCAAAAAGCAGTAAGTTAATAAACTGGATAAGAGCTTCGGCCCAATGTGTCTGAACTATGCCCAGAACGCTGTAGTTCTCTGGAATCTCTCTGTTGCGGTAACCCCGTGACACTTCATTTGGCCAAACCAGCCAATAAAACTTTCTGCTGACAGTCTAATGTGTATGGGGGCCTCTGACTGATGATTGTTGGGGGAGATGACTATTCAGCATGTCCTATTTCCGACTATAGAACCTTTTGCTCTCTACGTGATAAGCTGCTGAGAGATGTCTAACTGTGGCTTACATAGCGAACACAGGAGCACTCGGCTGAATGAATGATAGGACAGCTCTCTACATTTTATTGGGACTTTACTCAATTACTTTTTCAGCTGACAGACATTCAGACAACTGTATTTTTAGTCTAGCACACTGACTATATAATGTTTAAATAATCAAGTCTGATACATTTTAGATTACAATATATACACAGCTACATCACCAGAATCACTGTCAGTACAGTAAGACATAACCAGAACCACCATCAGTGCAGTAATACATCACCACAACCACCATCAGTAGAGAAGTACATGACCAGACCCTTCATCAGTATAAGAACACATTGTCAAGCTTAGTATAGCAATCAATTACAGTGTCAGGTCAGCCCCATATGCAATTGAATAGCATTAAACCTATAATCTCACGAGTGCATCTCATTAAATTAAAATATCATCAAAAAGTTAATTTATTTCAGTTCTTCAATACAAATAGTGAAACTCATATATTATATATAGAGTATGTTCTATTAACCCTTTCGCCGAGTATGCTTGGCCCGGGCTCTGAGTATTTATAGCTGCTCGGTGATATGCTTGAATCGCTCCCGTGTGCATGATTTGCAACTGTTTGACAGTTTTATTACATGTGAGGAATGTCTATTTCTTACACATTCCTCACATGCAATAAAACTGTCAAACAGTTGCAAATCATGCACACGGGAGCGATTCAACCATATCACCGAGCAGCTATAAATACTCGGAGCTCGGGCTGAGCATACTCGGACAGAACATACTCGCTCAACACTAATTATATAGAGTCATTACAAACAGAGTGATCTATTTCAGGTGTTTATTTCTGTTAATGTTGATGATCATGGCTACAGCCAATGAAAACACAAAAGTCATTATCTCAGTAAATTAGAATACTTTATAACAACAGCTTGAAAAATGTTTTTAAAATCCAAAATGTTGGCCTACTGAAATGTATGTTCCGTAAATGCACTCAATACTTGGTCGGGGCTCATTTTGCATTATTTACTGCATCAATGCGTCGTGGCATGGAGGTGATCAGCATGTGGCACTGCTGAGGTGTTATGGAAGCCCAGGTTGCTTTGATAGCAGCCTTCAGTTTGTCTGCATTGTTGGGTCTGGTGTCTCTCATCTTCCTCTTTCCTCTTGACAATACCCCATAGATTCTCCAGGGGATTAAGGTCAGGCGTGTTTGCTGACCAATCAAGCACAGTGATACTGTTGTTTTTAAACCAGGTATTGGTACTTTTGACAGTGTGGACAGGTGCCAACTACTGCTGGAGAATGAAATTTCCATCTCCAAAATGCTTGTTGGCAGAGGGAAGCATGAAGTGCTCTAAAATTTCCTGGTAGATGGCTGTGCTGACTTTGGTCTTGTTAAAACACAGTGGACCTCCACCAGCAGATGACATGGCTCCCCAAACCATCACTGATTGTGGAAACTACACACTAGACCTCAAGACGCTTGGATTGTGCGAATCTCCACTCTTCCTCCAGACTCTGGGACTTTGATTTTTAAATGAAAATTGGAACTCTGGGACCTTGTGGAGTGTGTCAATGACTGCCTTCTGGACATCTGTCAAGTCAGCTGTCTTCCTAGTGATTGGGGAGCCTACTGAAACAGACTAAGGGACCTTTTTAAATGCTTAGGAATCCTTTGCAGGTGTTTTTTGTTAATTATTTTAATTTACTGAGATAATGACTTTTGTGTTTTCATTGACTTTTTCATTTCATCAACATTAACAGAAATAAACACTTGAAAAAAATCACTCTGTTTATAATAACGCCATATAATATATGAGTTTCACTTTTTGTATTGAAGAACTGAAATAAATTAACTTTTTGATTATATTCTAATTTAGTGAGATGCACCTGTATATACTGGGAGACTACTAGTATTAATAAAAAATAACTGGAGTGCACTAGCTGAAATATATATATATATATATATATATATATATATATATGCAGTTGTGCTCAAAAGTTTACATACCCCGGCAGAATTTTTCCTTATTTGGCCTTGTTTCAGATTATATGAATGATAACAAAAAACTTTTTCTTCACTCATGGTTATTGGTTGGGTGAAGCCATTTATTGTGAAACTACTGTGTTTTCTCTTTTTAAATTTTAATGACAACCAAAAACATCCAAATGACCCTCATCAAAAGTTCACATACCCCAGTTCTTAATACCGTGTATTAAGATTTAAAAAGAGAAAACACCGTAGTTTTACAATACATGGCTTCACAGACATGGTGTCCGCTAACAAATTGAATGGAAAATCGGTTCAAATTGTTAGCAGACACCATGTTGCGCTTGGAGAGCCCCTGTGTGCCTAAACATTGGAGCTCCCCCACAAGTGACCCCGTTTTGGAAACTAGACCCCCCAAGGCACCTATCTAGATGCATAGTGAGCACTTGGAACCCCCAGGTGCTTCACAAATTGATTCGTAAAAATGAAAAAGTGGAAAAAAAATGCTTTTTAATTTTTACAAATCAATTTGTGAAGCACCTAGGGGTTCCATGTGCTCACTATGCATCTAGATAGGTGCCTTGGGGGTCTAGTTTCCAAAATGTAGTCACTTATGGGGGAGCTCCAATGTTTAGATACACAGGGGCTCTCCAAACGCGACATGGTTCCAATTTGTTAGTGGACACCATGTCGCATTTGGAGAGCCCCTGTGTGCCTAAACGTTGGAGTCCCCCCACAAGTGACCCCATTTTGGAAACTAGACCCCCAAAGGCACCTATCTAGATGCATAGTGAGCACTTGGAACCCCCAGGTGCTTCACAAATTGATTCGTAAAAATGAAAAACTGGAAAAAAAATACTTTTTCATTTTTACGGATTAATTTGTGAAGCACCTGGGGGTTCAAAATGCTCACCACCCATATAGATAAGTTCCCAGGGGGGTCTTGTTTCGTAAATGGGGTCACTTGTGGGGGGGTTTCCACTGTTTAGGCACATCAGGGGCTCTCCAAACGCAACATGGCGTCCGCTAATTATTTAAGCAAATTTTACAAATTCAAATGGTGCTCCTTCCCTTCCAAGCCCTGCCGTGCACCCAAACAGCGGTTTTTCCCCACATATTGGGTATCTGCGTGCCCAGGGGAAATTGAACAACAAATTTTGGGGTCCATTTTTTCCTGTCACTCCTGTGAAAATAAAAAAATTGGGTCTAAAGTAACATTTTTGTGAAAAAAGTTAAATGTTCATTTTTTCTTCCACATTCCAAAAATTCCTGTGAAGCACCTGAAGTGTTAATAAAGTTCTTGAATGTGGTTTTGAGCACCTTGAGAGGTGCAGTTTTTAGAATGGTGTCACTTTTAGGTATTTTCTGTCATAAAGACCTCTCAAAGTGACTTCAAATGTGATGTGGTCCATAGAAAAATGCTTTTGTAAATTTTGTTGGAAAAATGAGAAATCGCTGGTCAACTTTTAACCCTTATAGCTCCATAAAAAAAAAAATTTTGGTTCCAAAATTGTGCTGATGTAAAGTAAACATGTGGGAAATGTTATTTATTAACTATTTTGTGTGACATACAGTACAGACCAAAAGTTTGGACACACCTTCTCATTTAAAGATTTTTCTGTATTTTCATGACTATGAAAATTGTACATTCACACTGAAGGCATCAAAACTATGAATTAACACATGTGGAATTATATACTTAACAAAAAAGTGTGAAACAACTAAAAATATGTCTTATATTCTAGGTTCTTCAAAGTAGCCACCTTTTGCTTTGATGACTGCTTGGCACACTCTTGGCATTCTCCTGATGAGCTTCAAGAGGTAGTCACCAGAAATGGTCTTCCAACAATCTTAAAGGAGTTTCCAGAGATGCTTAGCACTTGCTGGCCCTTTTGCCTTCACTCTGCGGTCCAGCTCACCCCAAACCATCTTGATTGGGTTCAGGTCTGGTGACTGTGGAGGCCAGGTCATCTGGCGTAGCCCTCCATCACTCTCCTTCTTGGTCAAATAGCCCTTACACAGCCAGGAGGTGTGTTTGAGGTCATTGTCCTGTTGAAAAATAAATGATGGTCCAACTAAACGCAAACCGGTTGGAATAGCATGCCGCCGCAAGATGCTATGGTAGCCATGCTGGTTCAGTATGCCTTCAATTTTGAATAAATCCCCCACAGTGTCACCAGCAAAGCACCCCCACACCATCACACCTCCTCCTCCATGCTTCACGGTGGGTACCAGGCATGTAGAGTCCATCCGTTCATCTTTTCTGCGTCACACAAAGACACGGTGGTTGGAACCAAAGATCTCAAATTTGGACTCATCAGACTAAATCACAGATTTCCACTGGTCTAATGTCCATTCCTTGTGTTCTTTAGCCCAAACAAGTCTCTTCTGCTTGTTGCCTGTCCTTAGCAGTGGTTTCCTAGCAGCTATTCTACCATGAAGGCCTGCTGTACAAAGTCTCCTCTTGACAGTTGTTGTAGAGATGTGTTTGCTGCTAGAACTCTGTGTGGCATTGACCTAGTCTCTAATCTGAGCTGCTGTTAACCTGCGATTTCTGAGGCTGGTGACACGGATAAACTTATCCTCAGAAGCAGAGGTGACTCTTTGTCTTCCTTTCCTGGGGCGGTCCTCATGTGAGCCAGTTTCTTTGTAGCGCTTGTTGGTTTTTGCAACTGCACTTGGGGACACTTTCAAAGTTTTCCCAATTTTTCGCACTGACTGACCTTCATTTCTTAAAGTAATGATGGCCACTCGTTTTTCTTTACTTAGCTGCTTTTTTCTTGCCATAATACAAAGTCTATCAGTCTATTCAGTAGGACTATCAGTTGTGTATCCACCAGACTTCTGCACAACACTACTGATGGTCCCAACCCCATTTATAAGGCAAGAAATCCCACTTATTAAAACTGACAGGGCACACCTGTGCAGTGAAACCATTTCCGGTGACTACCTCTTGAAGCTCATCAAGAGAATGCCAAGAGTGTGCCAAGCAGTCATCAAAGCAAAAGGTGGCTACTTTGATGAACCTAGAATATAAGACATATTTTCAGTTGTTTCACACTTTTTTGTTAAGTATATAATTCCACATGGGTTAATTCATAGTTTTGATGCCTTTAGTGTGAATGTACAATTTTCATAGTCATGAAAATACAGAAAAATCTTTAAATGAGAAGGTGTGTCCAAACTTTTGGTCTGTACTGTATCTCTCTGATTTAACCCCTTTACAACCCAAGGTGATTTGCACGTTAATGACCAAGCCAATTTTTACAATTCTGACCACTGTCACTTTATGAGGTAATACCTCTGGAACGCTTCAACGGATCCCCCTGATTCTCAGATTGTTTTTTCGTGACATTGTACTTCATGATTGTGGTAAAATTTCTTCGATATCACTTGTGTTTATTTGTGAAAAAAATGGAAATTTGGCGAAAATTTTGAAAATTTTGCAATTTTCAAAATTTGAATTTTTATTCCCTTAGATCAGAGAGATATGTCACACAAAATAGTTAATTAATAAAATTTTTCACATGTCTACTTTACAAAAGCACAATTTTGGAACCAAATTTTTTTTTTATTAGGGAGCTATAAGGGTTAAAAGTTGACCAGCGATTTCTCATTTTTACAACAAAATTTACAAAACCATTTTTTTAGGGACCACATCCCATTTGAAGTGACTTTGAGGGGCCTTTATGACAGAAAATACCCAAAAGTGACACCATTCTTAAAACTGCACCCCTCAAGGTGCTCAAAACCACATTCAAGAACTTTATTAACCCTTCAGGTGCTTCACACCAATTAATTGAACGTGAAAGGAAAAAATGAACATTTAACTTTTTTTCACTAACATTTTATGTTAGACCCTCATATGTGGGGGTAAGCCATTGTTTGGGCGCACGGCAGGGCAAGGAAGGGAAGGAGCGCCAATTGACGTTTTCAATGTAAAACTTGCTGGAATTGCCAGCGGACCCCATGTCGCATTTGGAGAGCCCCTGATGTGCCTAAACAGTGGAAAACCCCCACAAGTGACCCCATTTTGGAAACTAGACCCCTTAAGGAACTTATTTAGATGTGTAGTGAGCACTTTGAACCCCCAGGTATTTTGCAAAAGTTTATGATGTAGAGCCAAAATCATTTTTTTTCCACAAAAACGATCTTTTAGCCACAATATTTTTATTTTCACAAGGGCACTAGGAGAAATTGGACACCAATGGTTGTTCTCCAATTTCTCCTGAGTATGCTGATACCTCATATGTGGGGGTAAACCATTGTTTGGGCACACGGCAGGGCTCGGAAGGGAAGGAGCGCCAATTGACGTTTTCAATGTAAAACTCGCTGGAATTGCCAGCGGACCCCATGTTGCGTTTGGAGAGCCCCTGATGTGCCTAAACAGTGGAAATCCCCCACAAATCACCCCATTTTGGAAACTAGGCCCCTCAGGGAACTTATTTAGATGTGTGTTGAGCACTTTGAACCCCCAAGTGTTTTGCAAAGGTTTATGACGTAGAGCCATGAAAAAAAAAATAAAATTTTTTTTCCACAAAAACGATCTTTTAGCCGCAATATTTTTATTTTCACAAGGGTACTAGGAGAAATTGGACTCCAAAAGTTGTTGTGCAATTTCTACTAAGTACGCCGATACCTCATATGTGGGGGTAAACCATTGTTTGGGCACACGGCAGAACTCGGAAGGGAAGGAGCGCCAATTGACGTTTTCAATGTAAAACTTGCTGGAATTGACAGCGGACCCCATGTCGCGTTTGGAGAGCCCCTGATGTGCTTAAACAGTGGAAACACCCCCACAAGTGACCCCATTATGGAAACTAGACCCCTTAAGGAACTTATTTAGATGTGTGGTGAGCACTTTGAACCCTCAAGTGTTTTGCAAAAGTTTATGATGTAGAGCCAAAATCATTTTTTTTCCACAAAAATGATCTTTTAGCCACAATATTTTTATTTTCACAAGGGCACTAGGAGAAATTGGACACCAAAATTTGTTCTCCAATTTCTCCTGAGTATGCTGATACCTCATATGTGGGGGTAAACCATTGTTTGGGCACACAGCAGGGCTCAGAAGGGAAGGAGCGCCAATTGACGTTTTCAATGTAAAACTCGCTGGAATTGCCAGCGGACCCCATGTTGCGTTTGGAGAGCCCCTGATGTGCCTAAACAGTGGAAACCTCCCACAAATGACCCCATTTTGGAAACTAGACCCCTCAGGAAACTTATTTAGATGTGTGGTGAGCACTTTTAACTGCCAAGTGTTTTGCAAAGGTTTATGACGTAGAGGCGTGAAAAAAAAAAAAAAAAAATTTTTCCACAAAAATGATCTTTTAGCCGCAATATTTTTATTTTCACGAGGGTACTAGGAGAAATTGGACTCCAAAAGTTGTTGTGCAATTTCTACTGAGTATGCTGATACCTCATATGTGGGGGTAAACCATTGTTTGGGCATACAGCAGGGCTCGGAAGGGAAGGAGTGACGCTTTTGAACGCAGACTTTGATGGAATGGTCTGCGGGCGTCATGTCACGTTCTCAGAACCCCTGATGTGCCTAAACAGTGGAAATGCCCAACAAGTGCCCCCTTTTTGGAAACTAGACCCCCCAATGAATTTATCTAGATATGTGGTGAGCCCATTGAACCCCCAGGTGCGTCACAGAAAATTATAATGTTGACTTGTGAAAATAAAAAAAAAACATTTTTTCCACAAAAATGCAAAAACAAATATTTTCACAAGGGTACCAGGAAAAATTGCACCCCATAAGTTGTTGTGCGATTTCTCCTGAGTACGCAGATACCCCATGTGTTGGAGAAAACTACTGTTTGGGCGCACGTCAGGGCTCAGAAGGAAAGGAGTGACGCTTTTGAACGCAGACTTTGATGGAATGGTCTGCGGGCGTCATGTCACTTTCTCAGAACCCCTGATGTGCCTAAACAGTGGAAATGCCCAACAAGTGCCCCCTTTTTGGAAACTAGACCCCCCAATGAATTTATCTAGATATGTGGTGAGCCCATTGAACCCCCAGGTGCGTCACAGAAAATTATAATGTTGACTTGTGAAAATAAAAAAAAAACATTTTTTCCACAAAAATGCAAAAAAAAATATTTTCACAAGGGTACCAGGAGAAATTGCACCCCATAAGTTGTTGTGCGATTTCTCCTGAGTACGCAGATACCCCATGTGTTGGAAAAAACTACTGTTTGGGCGCACGTCAGGGCTCAGAAGGAAAGGAGTGACGCTTTTGAACGCAGACTTTGATGGAATGGTCTGCGGGCGTCATGTCACGTTCTCAGAACCCCTGATGTGCCTAAACAGTGGAAATGCCCAACAAGTGCCCCCTTTTTGGTAGTGGTAGTTGATTTTTGAATTCTATCATGTAGTGTTATACGTCAGTTGTGTAGGACAACCTGACGAACACTACACAACTGAAGTATGACAACCTGATGAACACTAAATCAGCTGTGTAGTGTTTGTCAGGTTGTCATACGTCAGAAATTAATTCAATAGTCCATCGAAGTATGGTACCTTTTGAAGCAGTCTTTCATACACAGGCCAGGTTTGTCAGGGCAGGTGTCACATTGATAAATGGTGTCCTTGCGTATTCCACTTTTATAACACACTCGGCACCTCTTTTGTGACTTTCCTTTTTTTCCGCTGTGAGGGATCTGCCCTGGGAAATGCTGGCCTGGTACAATTCTCAGTCCTTCAATTCCGGAAGTACTGGGGCCTGCTCCGTCACCGCTGACAAATATCAGGGCCTTGATAACGGTCTCCTGAAAGTGAAGATATGACATAGAAGTCTGGCCTGCACATTGTGACAGAAAGAAAGCATTGTACATTGCCATCTGTACAATGTGCTTCTTATACCATATCTGGCCTTTCTCAAAGCACTGTACGGCTGGAGGACTTGATCGGAGAGATCAACTCCCCCCATGTACTTGTTGTACCCCACTACACAGTCTGGTTTGGCGACCTGTGTAGTGGAACCTCTTACAGTGCTGAGGGTGCTGCCATCACCATGTATGGTGGTCAAGAGAAGGACATCCCTCTTGTCCTTGTACTTGACCACCAATAGGTGGTCGCTACATTGGGCTCTGCTCTCACCCCTTCTGAGCAGCTGCCCAATTAGCGTCTTTGGGAGGCCTTTCTGATTTTTGCGGACAGTACCACAAGCTGCGGTATGTCGCGCAGAGAGGGACTTGAAGAGCGGGATACTTGTATAAAAGTTATCCACGTACAGGTGATAACCTTTATCCAGCAGTGGGTGCACCAAGTCCCACACAATTTCCCACTCACTCCCAGAACAGGGAGGCATTCAGGGGGTTCAATCCGGGAGTCCTTCCCTTCATAAACTCTAAACTTGTGAGTGTACCCTGAGGTACTCTCACAAAGTTTATACAGCTTGATCCCGTACCTGGACCTTTTACTGGGCAGGTACTGCTGGAATCCAAGCCGCCCCTTGAAAGAAATTAAGGACTCATCCACGCAGATGTCCCTTTGGGGCTCGTACACTTCACCAAACTTGTTGTTGAAGTGCTCGATGACCGGCCGAACTTTGAAAAGACGATCAAAGTTCGGGTCATCGCGTGCAGGACATCTTGCATTATCATTGTAATGCAAGAACTTGTGGATGGCCTGAAAGTGTCTCCGGATCATGACCATTCGGAACACTGGAGTGTTATACAAAACGTCAACACTCCAGTATTGCCGAAGCTCGTGCTTCTTCAAGATCCCCATAAGAAGGACCAGGCCCCAAAACTTCATCATTTCTACTGCGTCTACAGGAGACCAGTTAGAAAATGATGAAGAGGGGTTTTGCTCCAAAAATTGATGAGCGTATAAATTAGTTTGGCCCACCATGAGGTTTACAAAATCCTCAGAGAAAAAGACTTTGAAAAAGTCTATTTCTGTGAGGCCAGTGGTGTCAAACTTGATTCCTGATTCCGCCACGAAATCAGGAATCAGCGGCTCATAATTTTCGGGGGGCGAGGTCCATATGGGATCAGTAGTGGGGAGCGCTGGATTATCGCCTCTCCTGCGACGACGGCGAGGCGGGCCAGCAGAAGAAGAGGAGTAAGAAGAGGAGGAAGACGACGAGGAGTCGGAAAAACAAAGAAATGTGGGATCCTCGCCCTCGCTGTCAGTGTCGGAGGCAAGAATAGCATATGCCTCCTCCGCCGAATAGCGAGTTTGGGATGAGCGGGACATTGTTTGGTGTGTATGTGCTGCGTGTATGTCAATACTTTATTTAGAGTGTGTGGAAAAAGGAAATACTGTATGTGGTGCAAACAGCGAGCACGAGTGTGGATTGGTGAACAATGCCACCGATCAATACTCGGCGGCTGCTGGACGTGCGCACGGATGTGTGGGGAGTGGGAAGAGGGGATTTGGGGTGGATGAGGGGAGATCAGAGATTACTTACCAAAGTCCTCTCTGTTCTTCTTTCAGGACCGGAAGCCCGGCGCTGGTGCCGGGGAGCAGGAGCCCAGCGCTGGTGCCCGGGAGCAGGAGCCCGGCGCTGGTGCCCGGCAGCAGGTGCCCGGGAGCAGGAGCCCGGGAGCAGGAGCCCGGTGCTGGTGCCCGGGAGCAGGAGCCCGGGAGCAGGTGCCCGGGAGCAGGAGCCCGGCGCTGGTGCCCGGGAGCAGGTGCCCGGCGCTGGTGCCCAGGAGCAGGTGCCCGGGAGCAGGAGCCCGGCGCTGGTGCCCGGGAGCAGGTGCCGGGGAGCAGGTGCCCGGGAGCAGGAGCCCGGGAGCAGTAGCCCGGCGCTGGTGCCCGGTAGCAGGTTCCCGGCGATGGTGCCCGGGAACAGGTGCCCGGGAGCAGGAGCCCGGGAGCAGGAGCCCGGCGCTGGTGCCCGGCAGCAGGTGCCTTGCAGCAGGTGCCTGGCAGCAGGAGCCCGGGAGCAGGAGCCCGGGAGCAGGAGCCCGGGAGACCGGAGCCAGAGTCCGGCGCTGGAGACTGGGACCGGCGCTGGAGACTGGGACCGGAGCTGGAGACTGGGACCGGAGCTGGAGACTGGGACCGCAGCTGGAGATCGCTGCAGGACGCAGAAAAAAAATGGTGGTAAGGGGGGGTAAAAAGAGGGGGGAGGGGGCATTGGGGTGGATGAGGGGAGAACAGACTTACCAAAGTCTTCTCTGCAGGATCAGCAGCAGGATCAGCAGCAGGCTCTGGAGCAGGAACCACAGCAGGTCAGGAGCAGGTGCCCGGCAGCAGGTGCCCGGGAGCAGGAGCCCGGCGCTGGTGCCCGGGAGCAAGTGCCCGGGAGCAGGAGCCCGGCGCTGGTGCCCGGGAGCAGGAGCCCGGCGCTGGTGCCCGGGAGCCCGGAGTGATAGCCCGGCGCTGGTGACTGGGACCAGAGCTGGAGACTGGGACCGGAGCTGAAGACTAGGACTGGAGCTGAAAACTGGGACCGGAGCTGGAGACCGCTGCAGGACGCAGAAAAAAATGGTGGTAAGGGGGGGGGGAGAGGGGGGAGGGGGCATTGGGGTGGATGAGGGGAGAGCAGACATACCAAAGTCTTCTCTGCAGGATCAGCAGCAGGATCAGTAGCAGGCTCTGGAGCAGGAACCACAGCAGGTCAGGAGCAGGTGCTCGGCAGCAGGTGCCCAGGAGCAGGAGCCCGGCGCTGGTGCCCGGCAGCAGGTGCCCGGGAGCAAGAGCCCGGGATCAGGAGCCCGGCGCAGGTGCCCGGCAGCAGGTGACCGGGAGCAGGAGACCGGGAGCAGGAGCCCGGGAGCAGGAGCCCGGCGCTGGTGCCCGGGAGCAGGTGCCCGGCAGCAGGTGCCCGGCAGCAGGAGCCTGGGAGCAGGAGCCCGGCGTTGGTGCCCGGGAGCCCGGAGCGAGAGCCCGGCGCTGGTGGCTGGGACCGGAGCTGGAGACTGGGACCGGAGCTGGAGACTGGGACCGGAGCTGAAGACTGGGACCGGAGCTGGAGGTGCAGGACGCAGAAAAAAATGGTGGTAAGGGGGGGTAAAAAGAGGGGGGAGGGGGCATTGGGGTGGATGAGGGGAGAACAGACTTACCAAAGTCTTCTCTGCAGGATCAGCAGCAGCATCAGCAGCAGGCTCTGGAGCAGGAACCACAGCAGGTCAGGAGCAGGTGCCCGGCAGCCGGTGCCCGGGAGCAGGTGCCCGGCAGCCGGTGCCCGGGAGATGGAGCCCGGCGCTGGTGCCCGGGAGCAGGAGCCCGGGAGCAGGAGCCCGGCGCTGGTGCCCGGGAGCAGGAGCCCGGCGCTGGTGCCCGGCAACAGGTGCCTGGGAGCAGGAGCCCGGGAGCAGGAGCCCGGCGCTGGTGCCCAGGAGCAGGAGCCCGGCGCTGGTGCCCGGCAGCAGGTGCCCGGGAGCAGGAGCCCAGGCGCTGGTGCCCGGGAGCAGGAGCCCGGCGCTGGTGCCCGGCAGCAGGTGCCCGGGAGGAGGAGTCCGGGAGCAGGAGCCCGGGAGCAGGAGCCCGGCGCTGGTGCCCAGCAGCAGGTGCCCGGCAGCAGGAGCCCGGCGCTGGTGCCCGGCAGCAGGTGCCCGGGAGCAGGAGCCCGGTGCTGGTGCCCGGGAGCAGGAGCCCAGCGCTGGTGCCCGGCAGCAGGTGACCGGGAACAGGAGCCCGGCGCTGGTGCCCGGCAGCAGGTGCCCAGGAGCAGGAGCCCAGGTGCTGGTGCCCGGGAGCAGGAGCCCGGGAGCAGGAGCCCGGCGCTGGTGCCCAGGAGCAGGTGCCCGGCAGCAGGAGCCCGGGAGCAGGAGCCCGGCGCTGGTCCCCGGGAGCCCGGAGCGAGAGCCCGGCGCTGGTGACTGGGACCGGAGCTGGAGACTGGGATCGGAGCTGGAGACTGAGACCGGAGCTGGAGACTGGGACCGGAGCTGAAGACTGGGACCGGAGCTGGAGACCGCTGCAGGAGGCAGAAAAAAATGGATGTAAGGGGGGGGTAAAAAGAGGGGGGAGGGGGCATTGGGGTGGATGAGGGGAGAACAGACTTACCAAAGTCCTCTCTGCAGGATCAGCAGCAGGATCAGTAGCAGGCTCTGGAGCAGGAACCAGAGCAGGTCAGGAGCAGGTGCTCGGCAGCAGGTGCCCGGGAGCAGGAGCCCGGCGCTGGTGCCCGGGAGCAGGAGCCCGGGAGCAGGAGGCCGGGAGCAGGAGCCCGGCGCTGGTGCCCAGGAGCAGGAGCCCGGCGCTGGTGCCCGGCAGCAGGTGCCCGGGAGCAGGAGCCCGGGAGCAGGAGCCCGGCGCTTGTGCCCGGGAGCAGGAGCCCGGCGATGGTGCCCGGAAGCAGGTGCCTGGGAGCAGGAGCCCAGGCGCTGATGCCCGGGAGCAGGAGCCCGGCACTGGTGCCCGGCAGCAGGTGCCCGGGAGCTGGAGCCCGGGAGCAGGAGTCCGGGA
This sequence comes from Phyllobates terribilis, assembly GCF_046119375.1. Taxonomy (NCBI): domain Eukaryota; kingdom Metazoa; phylum Chordata; class Amphibia; order Anura; family Dendrobatidae; genus Phyllobates; species Phyllobates terribilis. The sequence goes on from NW_027362771.1 coordinate 302,795,376, forward strand.
GCAGGAGCCGGGCGCTGGAGCCCGGCAGCAGGTGCCCGGCAGCAGGAGCCCGGCACTGGTGCCCGGCAGCAGGTGCCCAGGAGCAGGAGCCCGGGAGCAGGAGCCCGGCGCTGGTGCCTGGGAGCAGGAGCCCGGCGCTGGTGCCTGGCAGCAGGTGACCGGGAGCAGGAGCCCGGGAGCAGGAGCCCGGCGCTGGTGCCCGGCAGCAGGTGCCCAGGAGCAGGAGCCCAGGCGCTGGTGCCCGGGAGCAGGAGCCCGGTGCTGGTGCCTGGCAGCAGGTGCCCAGGAGCATGAGCCCGGGAGCAGGAGCCCGGCGCTGGTGCCCGGCAGCAGGTGCCCGGCAGCAGGAGCCCGGCGCTGGTGCCCGGCAGCAGGTGCCCGGGAGCAGGAGCCCGGGAGCAGGAGCCCGGCGCTGGTGCCCGGTAGCAGGAGCCCGGCGCTGGTGCCCGGCAGCAGGTGACCGGGAGCAGGAGCCCGGGAGCAGGAGCCCAGGAGCAGGAGCCGGGCTGGTGCCCGGGAGCAGGTGCCCGGCAGCAGGAGCCCGGGAGCAGGAGCCCGGCTCTGGTGCCCGGGAGCCCGGAGCGAGAGCCCGGCGCTGGTGACTGGGACCGGAGCAAGAGACTGGGACCGGAGCTGAAGACTGAGACCGGAGCTGGAGACTGGGACCAGAGCTGAAGACTGGGACCGGAGCTGGAGACCGCTGCAGAACGCAGAAAAAAATGGTGGTAAGGGGGGGGGGTAAAAAGAGGGGGGAGGGGGCATTGGGGTGGATGAGGGGAGAACAGACTTACCAAAGTCTTCTCTGCAGGATCAGCAGCAGGATCAGTAGCAGGCTCTGGAGCAGGAACCACAGCAGGTCAGGAGCAGGTGCTAGGCAGCAGGTGCCCAGAAGCAGGAGCCCGGCGCTGGAGCCCGGGAGCAGGAGCCCGGGAGCAGGAGCCCGGCGCTGGTGCACGGCAGCAGGTGCCCGGGAGCAGGAGCCCGGGAGCAGGAGCTCGGCGCTGGTGCCCGGCAGCAGGTGCCCGGGAGCAGGAGCCCAGGCGCTGGTGCCCGGGAGCAGGAGCCCGGCGCTGGTGCCTGGCAGCAGGTGCCTGGGAGCAGGAGCCCGGGAGCAGGAGCCTGGCACTGGTGCCCGGCAGCAGGTGCCCGGCAGCAGGAGCCCGGCGCTGGTGCCTGGCAGCAGGTGCCTGGGAGCAGGAGCCCGGGAGAAGGAGCCCGGCGCTGGTGCCCGGGAGCAGGAGCGCGGCGCTGGTGCCCGGTAGCAGGAGCGCGGCGCTGGTGCCCGGTAGCAGGAGCCCGGCGCTGGTGCCCGGCAGCAGGTGACCGGGAGCAGGAGCCCGGGAGCAGGAGCCCGGGAGCAGGAGCCCGGCGCTGGTGCCCGGGAGCAGGTGCCCGGCAGCAGGTGCCCGGCAGCAGGAGCCCGGGATCAGGAGCCCGGGTCTGGTGCCCGGGAGCCCGGAGCGAGAGCCCGGTGCTGGTGACTGGGACCGGAGCTGGAGACTGGGACCGGAGCTGGAGACTGGGACCGGAGCTGGAGACCGCTGCAGGACGCAGAAAAAAAATGGTGATAAGGGGGGAGGAGTAAAAAGAGGGGGGAGGGGGCATTGGGGTGGATGAGGGGAGAACAGACTTACCAAAGTCTTCTCTGCAGGATCAGCAGCAGGATCAGTAGCAGGCTCTGGAGCAGGAACCACAGCAGGTCAGGAGCAGGTGCTCGGCAGCAGGTGCCCAGGAGCAGGAGCCCGGCGCTGGAGCCCGGGAGCAGGAGCCCGGGAGCAGGAGCCCGGGAGCAGGAGCCCGGCGCTGGTGCACGGCAGCAGGTGCCCGGGAGCAGGAGCCCGGGAGAAGGAGCTCGGCGCTGGTGCCCGGCAGCAGGTGCCCGGGAGCAGGAGCCCAGGCGCTGGTGCCCGGGAGCAGGAGCCCGGCGCTGGTGCCTGGCAGCAGGTGCCTGGGAGCAGGACCCCGGGAGCAGGAGCCCGGCACTGGTGCCCGGCAGCAGGTGCCCGGCAGCAGGAGCCCGGCGCTGGTGCCCGGCAGCAGGTGCCCGGGAGCAGGAGCCCGGGAGCAGGAGCCCGGTGCTGGTGCCCGGGAGCAGGAGCGCGGCGCTGATGCCCGGCAGCAGATGACCGGGAGCAGGAGCCCGGGAGCAGGAGCCCAGCGCTGGTGCCTGGGAGCAGGTGCCCGGCAGCAGGTGCCCGGCAGCAGGAGCCCGGGAGCAGGAGCCTGGCGCTGGTGCCCGGGAGCCCGGAGCGAGAGCCCGGCGCTGGTGACTGGGACCGGAGCTGGAGACTGGGACCGGAGCTGGAGACTGGGACCGGAGCTGGAGACTGGGACCGGAGCTGGAGACCGCTGCAGGACGCAGAAAAAAAATGGTGGTAAGGGGGGAGGAGTAAAAAGAGGGGGGAGGGGGCATTGGGGTGGATGAGGGGAGAACAGACTTACCAAAGTCTTCTCTGCAGGATCAGCAGCAGGAAACACAGCAGGTCAGGAGTAGAGATGAGCGTTGTTCTACTCGAACTGTTCGCCAATCTCAAATTCGAGCTGTTTTGGGCGGTGTTCGAGCCGTTCGGCGAACACGAACAATTTGAGAAAAATTCGGCTGTTCGAGGTTATGTTCGATAACTGTTCATGCACCAAATTCATAACTGGATTTTTTCTCAGTAATGATGAAAATTAATGTTAATACGCAGTTTGAGTGTACAGCGGGGTGGGGGGAGGGGCAGGGGATGGATCTCTGTAGGAACAATGAAGATCTCCATTTTTTTTTCTCTTTCCCGCATTTGCAGTGGGGAGGTGCAATCTGTCAGCCTATCAGCAGCGCACACACGGAGCGAAGTGCTCTTTTTCACACAAGCAAGGGCATGTGTCATTGGCAGTGTATGTCACATGTCCTTGCCCTATAAGACCAAGCCATTTTCCCCGTCTCCACCATTTTCTCACTGCTGCAGCTGCGTGTTAGACGGCACCGCTGTTGCTGTGTGCGCTATACCTTGTTAATTTCGAGCCAATTTTCGCACAAATCTACAGATAGCTTGGGAGTAGGAAATAGTTGTGATTGCAGTCCTTTTAAGGACTAGGTTACAGCATTTCCTACGACTTTTGTCAGGCAGGTCTGTGCTCTTAAATAGATAGATTGCGGGAGTAAAGACTAATTGTAATTGGAGTCCTTTTCAGGACTAGGTTACATCAGTTCCTATCAGTTTTTGCCAGGCAGGTCTGTGCCAGTGCTGTGCAAGTTTTTTTCACAGCATTTGGCTGAATCTAGCAAAGCTAATCCTTTTTGGCCTATTGCAGAGTGTGTTAGTCAGTGGAGTAGCCTATCTGTGTTGCAAGATATACCACCTGTGTATAGAATACCAATTTTTTTACTGCACCTAGTGAAGTAAAATCTTTTGGGCATAGCATCATTCTATTAGTCCATCTATACTGACCTTCATCAGGTTGCAAATTGAATATAATTTTTTTCTGCATCTAGCTCTGAAAAAATATTGGGCTTCTAGCTGTGTGTGGGACTTGTTCTATTAATCCATCTATACAGACCTCCATCAGGTTGCAAACTGAATATATTTTTTTCTGCATCTACCTCTGAAAAAATATTGGGCTTCTAGCTGTGTGTGGGACTTGTTCTATTACTCCATCTATACAGACCTCCATCAGATTGCAAACTGAATATATTTTTTTCTGCATCTACCTCTGAAAAAATATTGGGCTTCTAGCTGTGTGTGGGACTTGTTGTATTAGTCCATCTATACAGACCTCCATCAGGTTGCAAACTGAATATATTTTTTTCTGCATCTACCTCTGAAAAAATATTGGGCTTCTAGCTGTGTGTGGGACTTGTTCTATTAATCCATCTATACAGACCTCCATCAGGTTGCAAACTGAATATATTTTTTTCTGCATCTACCTCTGAAAAAATATTGGGCTTCTAGCTGTGTGTGGGACTTGTTCTATTAATCCATCTATACAGACCTCCATCAGGTTGCAAACTGAATATATTTTTTTCTGCATCTACCTCTGAAAAAATATTGGGCTTCTAGCTGTGTGTGGGACTTGTTGTATTAGTCCATCTATACTGACCTCCATCAGGTTGCAAACTGAATATATTTTTTTCTGCATCTACCTCTGAAAAAATATTGGGCTTCTAGCTGTGTGTCGGACTTGTTCTATTAATCCATCTATACAGACCTCCATCAGGTTGCAAACTGAATATATTTTTTTCTGCATCTACCTCTGAAAAAATATTGGGCTTCTAGCTGTGTGTGGGACTTGTTCTATTAATCCATCTATACAGACCTCCATCAGGTTGCAAACTGAATATATTTTTTTCTGCATCTACCTCTGAAAAAATATTGGGCTTCTAGCTGTGTGTGGGACTTGTTCTATTAATCCATCTATACAGACCTCCATCAGGTTGCAAACTGAATATATTTTTTTCTGCATCTACCTCTGAAAAAATATTGGGCTTCTAGCTGTGTGTGGGACTTGTTCTATTAATCCATCTATACAGACCTCCATCAGGTTGCAAACTGAATATATTTTTTTCTGCATCTACCTCTGAAAAAATATTGGGCTTCTAGCTGTGTGTGGGACTTGTTCTATTAATCCATCTATACAGACCTCCATCAGGTTGCAAACTGAATATATTTTTTTTCTGCATCTACCTCTGAAAAAATATTGGGCTTCTAGCTGTGTGTGGGACTTGTTGTATTAGTCCATCTATACTGACCTCCATCAGGTTGCAAACTGAATATATTTTTTTCTGCATCTACCTCTGAAAAAATTTTGGGCTTCTAGCTGTGTGTGGGACTTGTTCTATTAATCCATCTATACAGACCTCCATCAGGTTGCAAACTGAATATATTTTTTTCTGCATCTACCTCTGAAAAAATATTGGGCTTCTAGCTGTGTGTGGGACTTGTTCTATTAATCCATCTATACAGACCTCCATCAGGTTGCAAACTGAATATATTTTTTTCTGCATCTACCTCTGAAAAAATATTGGGCTTCTAGCTGTGTGTGGGACTTGTTCTATTAATCCATCTATACAGACCTCCATCAGGTTGCAAACTGAATATATTTTTTTCTGCATCTACCTCTGAAAAAATATTGGGCTTCTAGCTGTGTGTGGGACTTGTTCTATTAATCCATCTATACAGACCTCCATCAGGTTGCAAACTGAATATATTTTTTTCTGCATCTACCTCTGAAAAAATATTGGGCTTCTAGCTGTGTGTGGGACTTGTTCTATTAATCCATCTATACAGACCTCCATCAGGTTGCAAACTGAATATATTTTTTTCTGCATCTACCTCTGAAAAAATATTGGGCTTCTAGCTGTGTGTGGGACTTGTTCTATTAATCCATCTATACAGACCTCCATCAGGTTGCAAACTGAATATATTTTTTTCTGCATCTACCTCTGAAAAAATATTGGGCTTCTAGCTGTGTGTGGGACTTGTTGTATTAGTCCATCTATACTGACCTTCATCAGGTTGCAAACTGAATATATTTTTTTCTGCATCTACCTCTGAAAAAATATTGGGCTTCTAGCTGTGTGTGGGACTTGTTCTATTAATCCATCTATACAGACCTCCATCAGGTTGCAAACTGAATACATTTTTTTCTACACCTACCTCTGAAAAAATATTGGGCTTCTAGCTGTGTGTGGGACTTGTTCTATTAATCCATCTATACAGACCTCCATCAGGTTGCAAACTGAATATATTTTTTTCTGCATCTACCTCTGAAAAAATATTGGGCTTCTAGCTGTGTGTGGGACTTGTTCTATTAATCCATCTATACAGACCTCCATCAGGTTGCAAACTGAATATATTTTTTTTCTGCATCTACCTCTGAAAAAATATTGGGCTTCTAGCTGTGTGTGGGACTTGTTGTATTAGTCCATCTATACTGACCTTCATCAGGTTGCAAACTGAATATATTTTTTTCTGCATCTACCTCTGAAAAAATTTTGGGCTTCTAGCTGTGTGTGGGACTTGTTCTATTAATCCATCTATACAGACCTCCATCAGGTTGCAAACTGAATATATTTTTTTCTGCATCTACCTCTGAAAAAATATTGGGCTTCTAGCTGTGTGTGGGACTTGTTCTATTAATCCATCTATACAGACCTCCATCAGGTTGCAAACTGATTATATTTTTTTTCTGCATCTACCTCTGAAAAAATATTGGGCTTCTAGCTGTGTGTGGGACTTGTTGTATTAGTCCATCTATACTGAACTCCATCAGGTTGCAAACTGAATATATTTTTTTCTGCATCTACCTCTGAAAAAATTTTGGGCTTCTAGCTGTGTGTGGGACTTGTTCTATTAATCCATCTATACAGACCTCCATCAGGTTGCAAACTGAATATATTTTTTTCTGCATCTACCTCTGAAAAAATATTGGGCTTCTAGCTGTGTGTGGGACTTGTTCTATTAATCCATCTATACAGACCTCCATCAGGTTGCAAACTGAATATATTTTTTTCTGCATCTACCTCTGAAAAAATATTGGGCTTCTAGCTGTGTGTGGGACTTGTTCTATTAATCCATCTATACAGACCTCCATCAGGTTGCAAACTGAATATATTTTTTTCTGCATCTACCTCTGAAAAAATATTGGGCTTCTAGCTGTTTGTGGGACTTGTTCTATTAATCCATCTATACAGACCTCCATCAGGTTGCAAACTGAATATATTTTTTTTCTGCATCTACCTCTGAAAAAATATTGGGCTTCTAGCTGTGTGTGGGACTTGTTGTATTAGTCCATCTATACTGACCTCCATCAGGTTGCAAACTGAATATATTTTTTTCTGCATCTACCTCTGAAAAAATTTTGGGCTTCTAGCTGTGTGTGGGACTTGTTCTATTAATCCATCTATACAGACCTCCATCAGGTTGCAAACTGAATATATTTTTTTCTCCATCTACCTCTGAAAAAATATTGGGCTTCTAGCTGTGTGTGGGACTTGTTCTATTAATCCATCTATACAGACCTCCATCAGGTTGCAAACTGAATATATTTTTTTCTGCATCTACCTCTGAAAAAATATTGGGCTTCTAGCTGTGTGTGGGACTTGTTCTATTAATCCATCTATACAGACCTCCATCAGGTTGCAAACTGAATATATTTTTTTCTGCATCTACCTCTGAAAAAATATTGGGCTTCTAGCTGTGTGTGGGACTTGTTCTATTAATCCATCTATACAGACCTCCATCAGGTTGCAAACTGAATATATTTTTTTCTGCATCTACCTCTGAAAAAATATTGGGCTTCTAGCTGTGTGTGGGACTTGTTCTATTAATCCATCTATACAGACCTCCATCAGGTTGCAAACTGAATATATTTTTTTCTGCATCTACCTCTGAAAAAATATTGGGCTTCTAGCTGTGTGTGGGACTTGTTCTATTAATCCATCTATACAGACCTCCATCAGGTTGCAAACTGAATATATTTTTTTCTGCATCTACCTCTGAAAAAATATTGGGCTTCTAGCTGTGTGTGGGACTTGTTCTATTAATCCATCTATACAGACCTCCATCAGGTTGCAAACTGAATATATTTTTTTCTGCATCTACCTCTGAAAAAATATTGGGCATCTAGCTGTGTGTGGCACTTGTTCTATTAATCCATCTATACAGACCTCCATCAGGTTGCAAACTGAATATATTTTTTTCTGCATCTACCTCTGAAAAGATATTGGGCTTCTAGCTGTGTGTGGGACTTGTTCTATTAATCCATCTATACAGACCTCCATCAGGTTGCAAACTGAATATATTTTTTTCTGCATCTACCTCTGAAAAAATATTGGGCTTCTAGCTGTGTGTGGGACTTGTTCTATTAATCCATCTATACAGACCTCCATCAGGTTGCAAACTGAATATATTTTTTTCTGCATCTACCTCTGAAAAAATATTGGGCTTCTAGCTGTGTGTGGGACTTGTTCTATTAATCCATCTATACAGACCTCCATCAGGTTGCAAACTGAATATATTTTTTTTCTGCATCTACCTCTGAAAAAATATTGGGCTTCTAGCTGTGTGTGGGACTTGTTGTATTAGTCCATCTATACTCACCTCCATCAGGTTGCAAACTGAATATATTTTTTTCTGCATCTACCTCTGAAAAAATATTGGGCTTCTAGCTGTGCGTGGGACTTGTTCTATTAATCCATCTATACAGACCTCCATCAGGTTGCAAACTGAATATATTTTTTTCTGCATCTACCTCTGAAAAAATATTGGGCTTCTAGCTGTGTGTGGGACTTGTTCTATTAATCCATCTATACAGACCTCCATCAGGTTGCAAACTGAATATATTTTTTTCTGCATCTACCTCTGAAAAAATATTGGGCTTCTAGCTGTGTGTGGGACTTGTTCTATTAATCCATCTATACAGACCTCCATCAGGTTGCAAACTGAATATATTTTTTTCTGCATCTACCTCTGAAAAAATATTGGGCATCTAGCTGTGTGTGGGACTTGTTCTATTAATCCATCTATACAGACCTCCATCAGGTTGCAAACTGAATATATTTTTTTTCTGCATCTACCTCTGAAAAAATATTGGGCTTCTAGCTGTGTGTGGGACTTGTTGTATTAGTCCATCTATACTGACCTCCATCAGGTTGCAAACTGAATATATTTTTTTCTGCATCTACCTCTGAAAAAATTTTGGGCTTCTAGCTGTGTGTGGGACTTGTTCTATTAATCCATCTATACAGACCTCCATCAGGTTGCAAACTGAATATATTTTTTTCTGCATCTACCTCTGAAAAGATATTGGGCTTCTAGCTGTGTGTGGGACTTGTTCTATTAATCCATCTATACAGACCTCCATCAGGTTGCAAACTGAATATATTTTTTTCTGCATCTACCTCTGAAAAAATATTGGGCTTCTAGCTGTGTGTGGGACTTGTTCTATTAATCCATCTATACAGACCTCCATCAGGTTGCAAACTGAATATATTTTTTTCTGCATCTACCTCTGAAAAAATATTGGGCTTCTAGCTGTGTGTGGGACTTGTTCTATTAATCCATCTATACAGACCTCCATCAGGTTGCAAACTGAATATATTTTTTTTCTGCATCTACCTCTGAAAAAATATTGGGCTTCTAGCTGTGTGTGGGACTTGTTGTATTAGTCCATCTATACTGACCTCCATCAGGTTGCAAACTGAATATATTTTTTTCTGCATCTACCTCTGAAAAAATTTTGGGCTTCTAGCTGTGTGTGGGACTTGTTCTATTAATCCATCTATACAGACCTCCATCAGGTTGCAAACTGAATATATTTTTTTCTGCATCTACCTCTGAAAAAATATTGGGCTTCTAGCTGTGTGTGGGACTTGTTCTATTAGTCCATCTATACAGACCTCCATCAGGTTGCAAACTGAATATATTTTTTTCTGCATCTACCTCTGAAAAAATATTGGGCTTGTAGCTGTGTGTGGGACTTGTTCTATTAATCCATCTATACAGACCTCCATCAGGTTGCAAACTGAATATATTTTTTTCTGCATCTACCTCTGAAAAAATATTGGGCTTCTAGCTGTGTGTGGGACTTGTTCTATTAATCCATCAATACAGACCTCCATCAGGTTGCAAACTGAATATATTTTTTTCTGCATCTACCTCTGAAAAAATATTGGGCTTCTAGCTGTGTGTGGGACTTGTTCTATTAATCCATCTATACAGACCTCCATCAGGTTGCAAACTGAATATATTTTTTTCTGCATCTACCTCTGAAAAAATATTGGGCTTCTAGCTGTGTGTGGGACTTGTTCTATTAATCCATCTATACAGACCTCCATCAGGTTGCAAACTGAATATATTTTTTTCTGCATCTACCTCTGAAAAAATATTGGGCTTCTAGCTGTGTGTGGGACTTGTTGTATTAGTCCATCTATACTGACCTCCATCAGGTTGCAAACTGAATATATTTTTTTCTGCATCTACCTCTGAAAAAATATTGGGCTTCTAGCTGTGTGTGGGACTTGTTCTATTAATCCATCTATACAGACCTCCATCAGGTTGCAAACTGAATATATTTTTTTCTGCATCTACCTCTGAAAAAATATTGGGCTTCTAGCTGTGTGTGGGACTTGTTCTATTAATCCATCTATACAGACCTCCATCAGGTTGCAAACTGAATATATTTTTTTCTGCATCTACCTCTGAAAAAATATTGGGCTTCTAGCTGTGTGTGGGACTTGTTCTATTAATCCATCTATACAGACCTCCATCAGGTTGCAAACTGAATATATTTTTTTTCTGCATCTACCTCTGAAAAAAAAAAAAGGCTTCTAGCTGTGTGTGGGACTTGTTGTATTAGTCCATCTATACTGACCTCCATCAGGTTGCAAACTGAATATATTTTTTTCTGCATCTACCTCTGAAAAAATTTTGGGCTTCTAGCTGTGTGTGGGACTTGTTCTATTAATCCATCTATACAGACCTCCATCAGGTTGCAAACTGAATATATTTTTTTCTGCATCTACCTCTGAAAAAATATTGGGCTTCTAGCTGTGTGTGGGACTTGTTCTATTAATCCATCTATACAGACCTCCATCAGGTTGCAAACTGATTATATTTTTTTTCTGCATCTACCTCTGAAAAAATATTGGGCTTCTAGCTGTGTGTGGGACTTGTTGTATTAGTCCATCTATACTGAACTCCATCAGGTTGCAAACTGAATATATTTTTTTCTGCATCTACCTCTGAAAAAATTTTGGGCTTCTAGCTGTGTGTGGGACTTGTTCTATTAATCCATCTATACAGACCTCCATCAGGTTGCAAACTGAATATATTTTTTTCTGCATCTACCTCTGAAAAAATATTGGGCTTCTAGCTGTGTGTGGGACTTGTTCTATTAATCCATCTATACAGACCTCCATCAGGTTGCAAACTGAATATATTTTTTTCTGCATCTACCTCTGAAAAAATATTGGGCTTCTAGCTGTGTGTGGGACTTGTTCTATTAATCCATCAATACAGACCTCCATCAGGTTGCAAACTGAATATATTTTTTTCTGCATCTACCTCTGAAAAAATATTGGGCTTCTAGCTGTGTGTGGGACTTGTTCTATTAATCCATCTATACAGACCTCCATCAGGTTGCAAACTGAATATATTTTTTTCTGCATCTACCTCTGAAAAAATATTGGGCTTCTAGCTGTGTGTGGGACTTGTTCTATTAATCCATCTATACAGACCTCCATCAGGTTGCAAACTGAATATATTTTTTTCTGCATCTACCTCTGAAAAAATATTGGGCTTCTAGCTGTGTGTGGGACTTGTTGTATTAGTCCATCTATACTGACCTCCATCAGGTTGCAAACTGAATATATTTTTTTCTGCATCTACCTCTGAAAAAATATTGGGCTTCTAGCTGTGTGTGGGACTTGTTCTATTAATCCATCTATACAGACCTCCATCAGGTTGCAAACTGAATATATTTTTTTCTGCATCTACCTCTGAAAAAATATTGGGCTTCTAGCTGTGTGTGGGACTTGTTCTATTAATCCATCTATACAGACCTCCATCAGGTTGCAAACTGAATATATTTTTTTCTGCATCTACCTCTGAAAAAATATTGGGCTTCTAGCTGTGTGTGGGACTTGTTCTATTAATCCATCTATACTGACCTCCATCAGGTTGCAAACTGAATATATTTTTTTTCTGCATCTACCTCTGAAAAAAAAAAAAGGCTTCTAGCTGTGTGTGGGACTTGTTGTATTAGTCCATCTATACTGACCTCCATCAGGTTGCAAACTGAATATATTTTTTTCTGCATCTACCTCTGAAAAAATTTTGGGCTTCTAGCTGTGTGTGGGACTTGTTCTATTAATCCATCTATACAGACCTCCATCAGGTTGCAAACTGAATATATTTTTTTCTGCATCTACCTCTGAAAAAATATTGGGCTTCTAGCTGTGTGTGGGACTTGTTCTATTAATCCATCTATACAGACCTCCATCAGGTTGCAAACTGATTATATTTTTTTTCTGCATCTACCTCTGAAAAAATATTGGGCTTCTAGCTGTGTGTGGGACTTGTTGTATTAGTCCATCTATACTGAACTCCATCAGGTTGCAAACTGAATATATTTTTTTCTGCATCTACCTCTGAAAAAATTTTGGGCTTCTAGCTGTGTGTGGGACTTGTTCTATTAATCCATCTATACAGACCTCCATCAGGTTGCAAACTGAATATATTTTTTTCTGCATCTACCTCTGAAAAAATATTGGGCTTCTAGCTGTGTGTGGGACTTGTTCTATTAATCCATCTATACAGACCTCCATCAGGTTGCAAACTGAATATATTTTTTTCTGCATCTACCTCTGAAAAAATATTGGGCTTCTAGCTGTGTGTGGGACTTGTTCTATTAATCCATCTATACAGACCTCCATCAGGTTGCAAACTGAATATATTTTTTTCTGCATCTACCTCTGAAAAAATATTGGGCTTCTAGCTGTGTGTGGGACTTGTTCTATTAATCCATCTATACAGACCTCCATCAGGTTGCAAACTGAATATATTTTTTTCTGCATCTACCTCTGAAAAAATATTGGGCTTCTAGCTGTGTGTGGGACTTGTTCTATTAATCCATCTATACAGACCTCCATCAGGTTGCAAACTGAATATATTTTTTTCTGCATCTACCTCTGAAAAAATATTGGGCTTCTAGCTGTGTGTGGGACTTGTTGTATTAGTCCATCTATACTGACCTCCATCAGGTTGCAAACTGAATATATTTTTTTCTGCATCTACCTCTGAAAAAATATTGGGCTTCTAGCTGTGTGTCGGACTTGTTCTATTAATCCATCTATACAGACCTCCATCAGGTTGCAAACTGAATATATTTTTTTCTGCATCTACCTCTGAAAAAATATTGGGCTTCTAGCTGTGTGTGGGACTTGTTCTATTAATCCATCTATACAGACCTCCATCAGGTTGCAAACTGAATATATTTTTTTCTGCATCTACCTCTGAAAAAATATTGGGCTTCTAGCTGTGTGTGGGACTTGTTCTATTAATCCATCTATACAGACCTCCATCAGGTTGCAAACTGATTATATTTTTTTTCTGCATCTACCTCTGAAAAAATATTGGGCTTCTAGCTGTGTGTGGGACTTGTTGTATTAGTCCATCTATACTGACCTCCATCAGGTTGCAAACTGGATATATTTTTTTCTGCATCTACCTCTGAAAAAATTTTGGGCTTCTAGCTGTGTGTGGGACTTGTTCTATTAATCCATCTATACAGACCTCCATCAGGTTGCAAACTGAATATATTTTTTTCTGCATCTACCTCTGAAAAAATATTGGGCTTCTAGCTGTGTGTGGGACTTGTTCTATTAATCCATCTATACAGACCTCCATCAGGTTGCAAACTGAATATATTTTTTTCTGCATCTACCTCTGAAAAAATATTGGGCTTCTAGCTGTGTGTGGGACTTGTTCTATTAATCCATCTATACAGACCTCCATCAGGTTGCAAACTGAATATATTTTTTTCTGCATCTACCTCTGAAAAAATATTGGGCTTCTAGCTGTGTGTGGGACTTGTTCTATTAATCCATCTATACAGACCTCCATCAGGTTGCAAACTGAATATATTTTTTTTCTGCATCTACCTCTGAAAAAATATTGGGCTTCTAGCTGTGTGTGGGACGTGTTGTATTAGTCCATCTATACTGACCTCCATCAGGTTGCAAACTGAATATATTTTTTTCTGCATCTACCTCTGAAAAAATTTTGGGCTTCTAGCTGTGTGTGGGACTTGTTCTATTAATCCATCTATACAGACCTCCATCAGGTTGCAAACTGAATATATTGTTTTCTGCATCTACCTCTGAAAAAATATTGGGCTTCTAGCTGTGTGTGGGACTTGTTCTATTAATCCATCTATACAGACCTCCATCAGGTTGCAAACTGAATATATTTTTTTCTGCATCTACCTCTGAAAAACTATTGGGCTTCTAGCTGTGTGTGGGACTTGTTCTATTAATCCATCTATACAGACCTCCATCAGGTTGCAAACTGAATATATTTTTTTCTGCATCTACCTCTGAAAAGATATTGGGCTTCTAGCTGTGTGTGGGACTTGTTCTATTAATCCATCTATACAGACCTCCATCAGGTTGCAAACTGAATATATTTTTTTCTGCATCTACCTCTGAAAAAATATTGGGCTTCTAGCTGTGTGTGGGACTTGTTCTATTAATCCATCTATACAGACCTCCATCAGGTTGCAAACTGAATATATTTTTTTCTGCATCTACCTCTGAAAAAATATTGGGCTTCTAGCTGTGTGTGGGACTTGTTCTATTAATCCATCTATACAGACCTCCATCAGGTTGCAAACTGAATATATTTTTTTCTGCATCTACCTCTGAAAAAATATTGGGCTTCTAGCTGTGTGTGGGACTTGTTCTATTAATCCATCTATACAGACCTCCATCAGGTTGCAAACTGAATATATTTTTTTCTGCATCTAGCTCTGAAAAAATATTGGGCTTCTAGCTGTGTGTGGGCCTTATTCTATTAATCTATCTATACAGACCTCCATCAGGTTGCAAACTGAATATATTTTTTTACTGCATCTACCTCTGAAAAAATATTGGGCTTCTAGCTGTGTGTGGGACTTGTTCTATTAATCCATCTATACAGACCTCCATCAGGTTGCAAACTGAATATATTTCTTTTCTGCATCTACCTCTGAAAAAATATTGGGCTTCTAGCTGTGTGTGGGACTTGTTGTATTAGTCCATCTATACTGACCTCCATCAGGTTACAAACTGAATATATTTTTTTCTGCATCTACCTCTGAAAAAATATTGGGCTTCTAGCTGTGTGTGGGACTTGTTCTATTAATCCATCTATACAGACCTCCATCAGGTTGCAAACTGAATATATTTTTTTCTGCATCTACCTCTGAAAAAATATTGGGCTTCTAGCTGTGTGTGGGACTTGTTCTATTAATCCATCTATACAGACCTCCATCAGGTTGCAAACTGAATATATTTTTTTCTGCATCTACCTCTGAAAAAATATTGGGCTTCTAGCTGTGTGTGGGACTTGTTCTATTAATCCATCTATACAGACCTCCATCGGGTTGCAAACTGAATATATTTTTTTCTCCATCTACCTCTGAAAAAATATTGGGCTTCTAGCTGTGTGTGGGACTTGTTCTATTAATCCATCTATACAGACCTCCATCAGGTTGCAAACTGAATATATTTTTTTCTGCATCTACCTCTGAAAAAATATTGGGCTTCTTGCTGTGTGTGGGACTTTTTCTATTAATCCATCTATACAGACCTCCATCAGGTTGCAAACTGAATATATTTTTTTCTGCATCTACCTCTGAAAAAATATTGGGCTTCTAGCTGTGTGTGGGACTTGTTCTATTAATCCATCTATACAGACCTCCATCAGGTTGCAAACTGAATATATTTTTTTCTGCATCTACCTCTGAAAAAATATTGGGCTTCTAGCTGTGTGTGGGACTTGTTGTATTAGTCCATCTATACTGACCTCCATCAGGTTGCAAACTGGATATATTTTTTTCTGCATCTACCTCTGAAAAAATTTTGGGCTTCTAGCTGTGTGTGGGACTTGTTCTATTAATCCATCTATACAGACCTCCATCAGGTTGCAAACTGAATATATTTTTTTCTGCATCTACCTCTGAAAAAATATTGGGCTTCTAGCTGTGTGTGGGACTTGTTCTATTAATCCATCTATACAGACCTCCATCAGGTTGCAAACTGAATATATTTTTTTCTGCATCTACCTCTGAAAAAATATTGGGCTTCTAGCTGTGTGTGGGACTTGTTCTATTAATCCATCTATACAGACCTCCATCAGGTTGCAAACTGAATATATTTTTTTCTGCATCTACCTCTGAAAAAATATTGGGCTTCTAGCTGTGTGTGGGACTTGTTCTATTAATCCATCTATACAGACCTCCATCAGGTTGCAAACTGAATATATTTTTTTTCTGCATCTACCTCTGAAAAAATATTGGGCTTCTAGCTGTGTGTGGGACGTGTTGTATTAGTCCATCTATACTGACCTCCATCAGGTTGCAAACTGAATATATTTTTTTCTGCATCTACCTCTGAAAAAATTTTGGGCTTCTAGCTGTGTGTGGGACTTGTTCTATTAATCCATCTATACAGACCTCCATCAGGTTGCAAACTGAATATATTGTTTTCTGCATCTACCTCTGAAAAAATATTGGGCTTCTAGCTGTGTGTGGGACTTGTTCTATTAATCCATCTATACAGACCTCCATCAGGTTGCAAACTGAATATATTTTTTTCTGCATCTACCTCTGAAAAACTATTGGGCTTCTAGCTGTGTGTGGGACTTGTTCTATTAATCCATCTATACAGACCTCCATCAGGTTGCAAACTGAATATATTTTTTTCTGCATCTACCTCTGAAAAGATATTGGGCTTCTAGCTGTGTGTGGGACTTGTTCTATTAATCCATCTATACAGACCTCCATCAGGTTGCAAACTGAATATATTTTTTTCTGCATCTACCTCTGAAAAAATATTGGGCTTCTAGCTGTGTGTGGGACTTGTTCTATTAATCCATCTATACAGACCTCCATCAGGTTGCAAACTGAATATATTTTTTTCTGCATCTACCTCTGAAAAAATATTGGGCTTCTAGCTGTGTGTGGGACTTGTTCTATTAATCCATCTATACAGACCTCCATCAGGTTGCAAACTGAATATATTTTTTTCTGCATCTACCTCTGAAAAAATATTGGGCTTCTAGCTGTGTGTGGGACTTGTTCTATTAATCCATCTATACAGACCTCCATCAGGTTGCAAACTGAATATATTTTTTTCTGCATCTAGCTCTGAAAAAATATTGGGCTTCTAGCTGTGTGTGGGCCTTATTCTATTAATCTATCTATACAGACCTCCATCAGGTTGCAAACTGAATATATTTTTTTACTGCATCTACCTCTGAAAAAATATTGGGCTTCTAGCTGTGTGTGGGACTTGTTCTATTAATCCATCTATACAGACCTCCATCAGGTTGCAAACTGAATATATTTCTTTTCTGCATCTACCTCTGAAAAAATATTGGGCTTCTAGCTGTGTGTGGGACTTGTTGTATTAGTCCATCTATACTGACCTCCATCAGGTTACAAACTGAATATATTTTTTTCTGCATCTACCTCTGAAAAAATATTGGGCTTCTAGCTGTGTGTGGGACTTGTTCTATTAATCCATCTATACAGACCTCCATCAGGTTGCAAACTGAATATATTTTTTTCTGCATCTACCTCTGAAAAAATATTGGGCTTCTAGCTGTGTGTGGGACTTGTTCTATTAATCCATCTATACAGACCTCCATCAGGTTGCAAACTGAATATATTTTTTTCTGCATCTACCTCTGAAAAAATATTGGGCTTCTAGCTGTGTGTGGGACTTGTTCTATTAATCCATCTATACAGACCTCCATCGGGTTGCAAACTGAATATATTTTTTTCTCCATCTACCTCTGAAAAAATATTGGGCTTCTAGCTGTGTGTGGGACTTGTTCTATTAATCCATCTATACAGACCTCCATCAGGTTGCAAACTGAATATATTTTTTTCTGCATCTACCTCTGAAAAAATATTGGGCTTCTTGCTGTGTGTGGGACTTTTTCTATTAATCCATCTATACAGACCTCCATCAGGTTGCAAACTGAATATATTTTTTTCTGCATCTACCTCTGAAAAAATATTGGGCTTCTAGCTGTGTGTGGGACTTGTTCTATTAATCCATCTATACAGACCTCCATCAGGTTGCAAACTGAATATATTTTTTTCTGCATCTACCTCTGAAAAAATATTGGGCTTCTAGCTGTGTGTGGAACTTGTTCTATTAATCCATCTATACAGACCTCCATCAGGTTGCAAACTGAATATATTTTTTTCTGCATCTACCTCTGAAAAAATATTGGGCTTCTAGCTGTGTGTGGGACTTGTTCTATTAATCCATCTATACAGACCTCCATCAGGTTGCAAACTGAATATATTTTTTTCTGCATCTACCTCTGAAAAAATATTGGGCTTCTAGCTGTGTGTGGGACTTGTTCTATTAATCCATCTATACAGACCTCCATCAGGTTGCAAACTGAATATATTTTTTTCTGCATCTAGCTCTGAAAAAAATATTGGGCTTCTAGCTGTGTGTGGGACTTGTTGTATTAGTCCATCTATACTGACCTCCATCAGGTTGCAAACTGAATATATTTTTTTCTGCATCTACCTCTGAAAAAATATTGGGCTTCTAGCTGTGTGTGGGACTTGTTGTATTAGTCCATCTATACTGACCTCCATCAGGTTGCAAACTGAATATATTTTTTTCTGCATCTACCTCTGAAAAAATATTGGGCTTCTAGCTGTGTGTGGGACTTGTTCTATTAATCCATCTATACAGACCTCCATCAGGTTGCAAATTGAATATAATTTTTTTCTGCATCTAACCCAGCCAATAGTTTTGGCCTAATACCACAGTTTGGCCACTCAGCTCTGCTCGGTTCCCATCCATTGTTTTTTTGTGCAAACAACTCCAGAGTTGTGAATTAGTTAACCACCAAAATGAGTGGAAAAAGGCCTGCTGCTGGTGGAAAGGGGAATAGGCGTGTTGGGAAGGGGAAAAAAGGTTGTGTCCGTGGGGTAGGTGTTAAAGCAACAGTAACATCTGCAGAAGAAAGACAATCTTCCAGCCAAACTAAAATGTCTACTTCTTTTAGCGGACAATGTGGTAAGATCCCTTTCTTACGGCCACGCCAATCGCTACAAATTCCAGATGAGGCACAAAAACAGCAGGTGCTTCAACGGATATCAAGTGCTCCTTTAAGTGGGCTCTCCTCCACATCAACTTCAACATCACAAATACTCCAGTCCTCAAAGGTGTCACCCCAATCGCACTTGCTTCCTCACAGCTCCCAAATCTCCAGCTGCCCGTCTGAGTATGAGGTAGAACAGATGGTTGAGGCTGCAGAGCTGTTTACTCATACTATAGCCTGGGAATCAGAGGTCGACTCCAGCGCTTCTGTGAATCCAGACGAGGAAATGATCTGCACTGATGCCCAGAATCTTTATGAGTCGGATCCAGGACCAGACGCAGAAGGTTCTGACCATAATGTAGACCCTCATTCCCAAACTGTAACTCCTGTTGGTGGAGACAATGAGGAAGACGATGATAAGACTCAAATACCTGATTGGAGCGACAACTTTAGTTTTTTGTCAGGGCAGGAACAGGTTGGCTCTGAGGACGACGGGTGTGATAACGCACAGGGTGATGATGATGAGGTTGGAGATCCCACTTACTGTCAACCCACAGTCAGCCAAGAGATGAGGTCAGCAGAGGAGGTGGAGGAAGATGCTAGTGACGACGAGGTCAGGTTGCGCCTTCCTGGACAGAGACGTAGTACTGGAAGCACGTCAACAACTGCATCCTCAAACACAACTCTGCCTCTCACCACAAGTCGTGGTGGCTCTTCAGGTCGCATGGGTGCTAAGTCTTGCATAGCCTGGGCATTTTTTCAGATCGATAAAGATGACCCAACTCGTGTTATCTGTAACATTTGTCAGCAAAAGCTAAGTAGAGGCCAAAAAATACATAGTTTGAGTACTTCATGCATGAACCGGCACATGGACATGAAGCATAAGTTGCAGTGGGAAGCTCAGTGTGCTACAATGCGGCCTAGCCGGCCGGGCCAACCACCGTCTGCCATATCTTGTGCATCCGCGGCCTCTTCATCCTCTGTGACTGGGGGGACAGCAGTCACACCTGTTTTGGGGCGCAGACCTGCCACCTCTTTACCCGCAACAGCCAGCGTGATTGGCAGGTCATCATTTTCTTTGGAGGTGGTAACACCAGCTGGTGTTGAGAGCTGTCCGACATCGATAGCACCACCTTTGGATCAAGGCAACCTAACATGTCTGCCTGCATCTTCCTCACAGACCGGCAGTTTGCCGGGGACACCCTTATCAACCCCGTCTAAGCACAATAGCCAGCCCTCGGTCCCTCAGATGTGGACAAGTAAAAGACCATTTCCTCCTAACCATGAGAAAGCTAAGAGGTTGAATTTCACCATCTGCAAACTCTTGGCTACAGAAATGCTGCCTTTCCGCCTGGTGGACACAGAGGATTTTCGAGACCTTATGTCCGTCGCAGTGCCCCAGTACCAGATGCCCAGTCGGCACTACTTCTCAAAGAAAGGTGTGCCTGCGCTCCACCAGCATGTCGCACACAACATCACCGCTTCTTTGAGAAACTCTGTGTGTGACAGGGTGCATTTCACCACAGACACTTGGACGAGTAGGCATGGACAGGGGCATTACATTGCTGTCCAAGTCTTGCCGTCCCCACGAGTTGTGCGTCAATCCTCTTTATGTCAAAGTTCCTCCACTGCTTCTGCCTCCTCAACCTCCTCTCGGTCTTCCACCTGCACCCAAAGCCTGTCTGGTCATGCCACAAGCTTTCTAACTGCGCAGAAGGGATCCTGCACACCTCCTTACTATGCTGGCAGTAGGGCTCAACGTCATCAGGCGGTTTTTACATTGAAATGTCTGGGAAATGTGAGTCACACAGCTGAGGAGTTGTGGTCAGCTCTGGAGAACCAATTTCATGAATGGTTGTCTCCACTGGACCTGAAACCAGGGAAGGCCGTGTGCGACAATGCTGCAAACGTGGGTGCGGCCCTTCACCGGGGCAATGTCACACACGTGCCTTGTATGGCTCACGTGTTGAACCTGGTTGTCCAGCAAATTTTAGCCCACTATCCCAGACTAGATGGCCTTCTGCAGAGGGCACGGTCGCTGTGTGCTCACTTCCGCCGTTTGCATCCCGCAGCTCAGCAACTTACATCTCTACAGAAGTCGTTGGGCCTGCCACTTCACCGGCTAAAATGCAATGTGCCTACCCGGTGGAATTCAACTCTGCACATGTTGCAGCGACTGTGGCAGCACCGACAAGCCCTGGTGCAATACGTTCTGATGTATAGCCTGGGCCAACGAGATTCAGAGGTGGGGCAAATCACGCTGGAGGAGTGGTCTCAGATCAGGGACCTATGCACCCTTCTGCACAGTTTTGAAATGGCGACGAAGATGTTTAGTGCTGACGATGCCATTATCAGCATGACTATTCCGGTGATTTACATGCTGGAGCACATGTTAAACAGAATTCGGAGTCAGGTGGTGGCACAAGAGGAGGTGGAGGAAGTAGAGGAGGAGGAGTTGTATGCGGAAGGGCTAACATCTGCAAGGTCCAGACGGTCGGCAGCACCAAGGCGGCAGGCATGTGAGGGTGGGGGAGATGGTTTTACCAGGGCGCATGGTAGCAGCCAAACTAGTGAGGAAGGTGCAGGAGCCCAGGAAGAAGTGGAGGACGAACTGATGGAAGACTCATCAGATGAGGGAGACCTTGATCACATTTCTGTTGTGCGAGGTTGGGGGGAGAGGACAGAGGAAGGAAGCATGATTGTTACCTCGCCACCAACACAACAGGGACTTGGTGCTCCTGGTTGCGCAACACACATGAGTGCCTTCTTGCTGCACTACCTGCAACATGACCCTCGAATTGTGAGAATTAGAAATAATCCTGACTACTGGGTTGCCACACTGTTAGATCCCCGGTACAAAAGTAAATTTGCAGAAATTATTCCTGCCATAGAAAGGGATGCACGCATGCAGGAGTATCAGCAGAGACTGTTGCAGAATCTTACATGTGCTTTTCCACAAAATACCAGTGGTGCACGTAGTGAATCTCACAGTTCCAACTTGCCAACCGTGGGACCGTCAAGTGTTCAGCACTCAAACCGTAACAGAACCACAGTATCTGCTGGTAACATCAATTTTGCGGAATCATTTCACCACTTTTTTAGCCCATCCTTTGCAAGGCCACAGGAGACAAGAAGTCTGACACATAGTCAACGCCTAGAGACGATGGTACAGGAGTATCTCCAAGTAAACATTGAAGCCACGACTGTGTCACTGGACCCTTGCTCTTTTTGGGCTTCCAATCTGGATAAATGGCCGGAGCTAGCCACTTACGCCTTGGAGATCTTGTCATGCCCCGCAGCCAGCGTTCTGTCTGAACGTGTGTTCAGCGCTGCTGGTGGTGTGCTGACAGCTAAGCGCACGCGGCTCTCCACTGATAATGTAGACAGACTCACGTTCATAAAGATGAACAAATCATGGATCCGAAATGACTTTTCTACCCCTGTGTCATCCTGGGGAGAGTAAAAGCTTGATGATTGGTTAAAATCACCCTACCAATCGTTTTAAGCTTTCAAATTACTAATCATGTTTATCTGTATCTTGGCTGGAAAATAATTTGGGCTTTGTAGCAGTGTGCAGCACTGATTCTATTAGGCCATCTATAATAAGCTCCACCAAATTTAAAATTACTAATCATGTTTATCTGTATCTTGACTGGAAAATAATTTGGGCTTTGTAGCAGTGTGCAGCACTGATCCTATTAGGCCATCTATACTAAAGCTTCACCAGATTTAAAATTAATAATAATTTTTAGCTGCATCTAGCCCGGAAAATAATTTTGGGGCTCCGAGATGCGCAAGACACATAAGTGACCCTCATATTGTCAGAATTCGAAGTAATCATGACTACTGGGTTGCCACACTCTTAGATCCCCCAAACTTTTCGATCAACCTTTTCATTTTAATAAAGACCAAAAAAATGGTCATTTTTGAAATTATAAGCATTAGCAGGTTGTTAGAAACTGAAATCAAACAGTTTTCAACTCAAAACTTTATTCTAGGTGATGTTCCATTTTCACATAGGACCCCTTGGTCGAAAGGAGCTTCTGAACTCTCTCGTCCATTGAATTTGTCAGGTTTTGGATGGTTTCTGCTTCAATTGTTTTGCATGAGGACAGAATACCCTCCCAGAGCTGTTGCTTAGATGTGAACTGCCTCCCGCCATCATAGACACTCCTTTTAATGATGCTCCAAAGGTTCTGAATGGGGTAGAGGTCAGGGGAGCATGGGGGTCACACCATAAGTTTGTCCCCTTTTATGCCCATATCAGCCAGAGATGCAGATGTTTTATGTGCAGCATGAGATGGTGCATTATCATGCAGAAAAATGATCTTGCTGTGAAATACACGGTTCTTCTTCTTGAACCATGGCAGGAAGTGCTGTTTGAGAAAATCCACATACATTATGGAGTTCATCTTTAGCGCCTTCGGGGATCCTAAAGGGGCCGACAATCTCTCTCCCCATGATTCCAGCCCAAAACATTACTCCACCTCCTCCTTGTTGGCGCTGTAGCCGTGTTTGCGTGGGGTGTCCATCAACCAGCCATCCTCCACTCCATCCATCTGGACCATCGAGTGCTGCACGGCACTCATCCGTGAACAAAACAGTTTTGAAATCAGTCTTCATGTAATGTTTGGCCCACTGGAGCCGTTTCTGCTTGTGTGAAGTGGATAGAGGAGGTCGACAGGATGGCGTATGCACAGCTGCAAACCTCTGAAGGACCCTGCATCTTGTTGTTCGGGGGACGTTGGAGGCACAAGCAGCTTCAAAAACTTGTCTGCTGCTATGACAAGGATTTTTTGCCGCTGCTCTTTCAACCTGACGTAATTGCCTGTAGGAAAGAGTCCTCAATTTGCCCTTATCAGCACGCACACGTGTGTACTGTGAATCAGCTACATACTTCTTGATTGCCAAGACACTTCATCCTGATCATCGCACAATGTTGATTGTAGTCATGCCTTGACCTAAACACTCCACAATTTGTTGCTTCTCAGCAGCCGACACATCCTTTTTCTTTCCCATTTTGGCAGAAAATGTAGGCTGCTTAATAATGTGAGACAACCTTCTTAAGTAGTCTTGCCTTTCATTGGACACACCTGCCAAACTAATTAGCACAGGTGTCTGCAATTGCTTACAGTGATATAAAGAGCCCTGACACACATCACCATCAATGAGTTTAACTGACAAACAAACAAATTCTTCCCTTATCACTCCTAAACACTTTTTGCATAATAATTTGGAACGCAGTGTACATGTGCTTTTCCATAAAACACCAGTGGTTCACGTAGTGAATCTTACAGTTCTAACTTGCCAACCGTGCTCTGTATGGAGTTGTTCAATAAAGGGCCCAAAATTAAGATAACATAGATGGGAGAGGTCTCTATTAATAGGAATTCCTAAGTATTTGATACCCTGTGAGGGCCAGGCAAAGGGAAAGTTGGACTGGATGGAATCCTATATGGATTTGGGGAGGGAGACATCAAGGGCCTCAGACTTCGCTGCATTGATTTTAAAATTTGACCATGTAACAAAGTGATCTATTTCAGCCATAACAGCATGGATGGATATATGTGATTGAGTGATATATACTAGGACATCATCAGCAAATAGAGAGCACTTGTACTCGGTGCCTCCCACCTCAATCCACCTAATATTGGGGTTATAGCGAATTGATGAGAGCAGGTGCTCCGTCACTAGGATGTATAAGAGAGGGGACAGAGGACATCCCTGCCTTGTCCCATTGGTGATTGTGAAAGGTGATGAAAATGTTCTGATGCACCCCCTGGGCCTTGGGACACCCGGAGCCGGACCCTTTTTGGTGGATGCTGGTGGTTGTAGTCTTCGTGGCGGCGACCCGGTTCCGTGGCTCAGGGTGGTCAAACCAGTGGCGGAACTATTTATGTGGTTTTGATGTTTAAATGTCCGACTACGCCACCCGTGGATTGCGGTCAGAGTGAACCGCCGCTGCAGGGCAGACCGCTGAGGCTGGTGTTGTGGGTGCAGCAGAGCGTAGCATAACTCCCCACGGGAGGAGTATAGCCTCAGGGCAGTGTATGCGGAGGATGGGGGTGATGGTGCAGGGCAGCAGCAGTAACGACACGGAGTCAGTGATGCAGTCCAGGGCCTTTACTCACAGTTCTTATTATCCAGACCACGTCTGCAGGTAACGGCTGCCCACGTCGTACTGTGCTCACCAGGTGAGGGGCTCAGACAACTCCCAGATAACTTTGGAGCGCTTCACAGGACCCCCTTTGTGTGTCCTTTGTCTGGCCTTTCTTACCAACCCTTCTGTCGGGCTGCCTTGGGCCTCCTCTTGGTAAACTTGGCGCCAGTTTCCCTGACCCTATGTGGTGCCTTCCTAGCGGATGTAGCGAGGGGCTGCGCCACATAAAATGTCACAGCCTCCAGTTTCTAGCTGAGGGTCATTTCCTGCCTCCACTAGTTTCGGGGAACGGTCTCCCCCTTTGGCCTGACCTCTCCACGCAGGTGGATTCGGGCGTGCGGTGGCGACTCGCCCGTCCGCACCCCTGGGATCCCTTCATTCCTCGTTCCTGGAGCCTTCTCCGCTCCTCTTCCTTCCTTCTCCCTCTTCCAGGCCTGGGCCTCTGTTACTAGGCCCGCCTCCGGAGCAGAGCTCATGCAGAGCCCCTGCTCCCTGCCACTTCTGCTCAGACTTCTCTGCACTGAACTAAGATGGTGCCCACCTTTTATACTCCCTTCTCAATGCACCCAGGAACTGCTTCCTCCCTGCTCCTGCACTACAGGGTTCCCCTTCCTCAGTGTTCCCTCCCCCCACTCCAGCCAGGGACAGGGACTGTCGTGCCCATCTCAGAGGCATATTGGTCGCCCTGCCCCACGGCAATGTGGTGTAATGCATGCAGGTGTCGGGTCCTGATCCACACTCCATCCTTACCTGAGAGTGAGATATCACACCTCTGGGTGAGGTGCAATACCTCTGTAGCAACCGAGCCCTCAGGGTGCTACAGTTCCATTTATCTTCAGCCTAGGTGACGTATTGTGATACAGGGCCGTGATTTTGGCTATAAAAGGGTCCCCTAGACCCCTACCCCAAGCTTTTTAAGAGAATCATATATGGCGTGCCAGGAGACTCTATGGAATGCTTTCTCAGCATCCAACAAGAGTATCTAATTACAAATTTTTAACTGCATCTAGCCCAGGAAATACTTTGTGCCTAGTAGCAGTGTCTGCTAGTCAGCGGATTATCCCGGCTGTTAAGCAAGCTACACCACCTGTAGTTTAGACACTTAATTTTTTCAAAGTATATGCTTCGGGACCATGGGATACTCAGTGAAGAGCATCAGGAGGCACCCCAAGGCATAGGGGCTGGGACTGGCAGTAGGATGCCTTGCGGTGGACAGCCGAGCTCGATCCTTATAAAAGCTTTTAAACTGCAGCAGCTTTAGTGGACGCTACTGGAGCTGGAATTACTTGGCTGCTGGCATGAGACTTGCCCTCCAATAGATCCTTGTAAATGGATTTAAAGTGTATTCATTCAAATTAGAGAGACAATTTAAATTAAAAAGCTTAGAGCTGCCTCCATCACAGGGGGGCTCGCTCGACCCACCAGCGGATAGGCACCAGTATTGGGAGAGGGGGGCTGGCCATCAGGGTTCACCGCGGCTCTGGCACAAACCCGGCGACACGGAGGTGGCACGGGCAGGAGCGGACTGGCCGTGTCGGCTTCTCACTTTTTGGATTTTAGAAGGGCATGACATGCCTATATCTGTGTCTCCCTCTCCTTTTACTCCTCCACCTCTTTTATTTTCGCATGACTATATGTACTTGTCACTTTTCCATGTGTTAGTTATGTCTTCTGAGCAGTTTGTCAGCTTTTGGACACCTTTGAAGGTGTTTTCTATGTGTTTCTATGTGTTTTTGTTTGCCTGCCATTGGTTTTAACGGTGTTCGAAGGTGTTCGACGAACAGTTCGACGAACAGTGCGGCGAACACACGGGTGTTCGACGAACCGAACCGAACTCGAACACTACGGGGGTGGCTCAACACTAGTCAGGAGCAGAAGATCCAGGAGCTGGAGCAGAAGATCCAGGACGCTGGGGCAGAAGATCCAGGAGCAGCAGCAGCAGCGACTGGAACAGTGAGAAGATGGTCTTGTGGTGTCACAGAATATTCTGTGGCACTACAAGTCCCAGCACAGACACATCAGATGTGATCGCTCTGTAGAAATCCTCACCAAGTGTGAGGGTCTGCAGGGCAGTCACAGGGTGATGATGGGGTGGTGACAGGTGGAGGTAATCTGATTGGAGCAATCATTGACGACATTGATTGCTCCAATCAGAGTTCCTGAATACAGGTGACCAGGTGGTCACAGGGAGGTGTCACCTCTCTTTGACCCCCTGTGGTGCATGCTGTGCCCCAGCCATCTGATTGGTGACACTGATTGCACCAATCAGACATAGCTGCAGCAGATCACGCACCACAGGGGATCACAGGGAGGTGACACCTCCCTGTCACCGCCCGGTCACCTGTATTCAGGAACTCTGATTGGAGCGATCGATGTCATCATCGATCGCTCCAATCATAGCAGTCTGGGGGCTTGGTTCACATTACAGGGGGTCATGGGGCGGTGACAGGCAGGTCACAAGCCGGTCACCGCCCCATGGCCGCCCTGTCACCGCGCGGTTGCGCTACGATCGGTGGGATCAATGTGATCGGCGATCGCACCGATCATAGCAGTCTGGGGCCAGGGCTGAGGTGTCCTAGCAACAGCCTAGGATCGGTGCTCTTAGGAGCACCGATCCTAGGCTGCAGATCACTGTTTCCGGCATTCACATTGCCGCAAACAGTGAGAAATGCTGTGATTGGCTGTTCAGATTTGAACAGCCAATCACAGCGATCGCTGGTGCGGGGGGGGGCGGAGACTCCCCCCTGGATGACGGCACCATCTACCCAGAGGTAAGATGGCACCGTAACTTTAATGCTGTCACCGCGACTTAAGTCGCGGTGCCGCATTAAAGATATTACGTACTAATACGGGTCAGGCTCTTAAGTCCCAGGGCACAGACGCGTATTAGTACGTCATGGGCTTTAAAGGGGTTAAGGGCATAAAAATTCAAAGTTTGAAAATTGCAAAATTTTCGCCAAATTTTAATTTTTTTTCACAAATAAACGCAAGTGATATCGAAGAAATTTTACCACAATCATGAAGTACAATATGTCACGAAAAAACAATCTCAGAATCAGGGGGATCCGTTGAAGCATTCCAGAGTAATTACCTCATAAAGTGACAGTGGTCAGAATTGTAAAAATTGGCCTGGTCATTAACGTGCAAACCACCTTGGGTTGTAAAGGGGTTAAAGGGAAGAAATCAGTAGGTTGCACTACATGGAAATAAGTGTATCGTAGAAAGGAAAACTGCAGATTGTGATAACCAATTAGGGCAAGGATGAATTTATAGAAAAGAAAAATAGGAGTGTTTTTTTAATAATCAACCGTTATTTACAAAGAAAATGTTTTACTGTCTTAACCATTAATTAATACTAATATAACGACATTATGCCAATTAAAGATCCCTGTTAGCTATTGAGCTACAGACATACAGAGTCATGTAGGCGGCTCGGGCAGTCTGACAACCTGGATGCATGCCAGCTAACAAGATATTTGATATAACCAAATGTGACCTGAACGGAGTTAGGGTACATGTGCCTGTGCATCAGTGCCGTACATTTATTTTAGATCTACAATCCATCTGTTCAAGTGTATTCATGTTTAACTAATTCCTTTAGATGAATACTATGGCTTCACATCATTTTATCTTCTTCCCTGCAAGTTTTTATGACTTTTGTGGACATGATGCATTATACTGGTTTCACTTTATTGCATAATATTCCCATTAGAACACAAATGAACCTTTCAGTGACATTGGAAAGACTTACCATTTTGGGGTAATTATCATAGCTCACGTATAGAAAAAGCTCTCATGGGTAATTGGTTGGAATGCATTTATTCATTATATTGCTTTGTTAGTATGCATTTTTGTACAAATTATTTCTTTAAGTTGTTTAATGATCGTGAAATGTGCCAGCAAAACAGACAGCTAAAAATGACTTACACTGCTTAAAACGTTTCCAAAATGTACAATGTTAGTTCTGTTTTAGGACTGATTGTATTTTATAAAGAAGAAAATAATACGCACAAATTAGAATTACTTCACTAAAATGTGGAATTAACAGGTTTAGAAGTTATGATTAGGTAGTGAAGTTTAGAGAAAGGGTAAACTTATATGTTCCACAGATGTTTTGTATTTCATATTACGAGGTTCCAAGTCTTTGGAGTTTTCTTCTGGATAAGAGTTTGAGGCTATATAAACAAAAACTATATACATCAGAAATTTGTTAAATTAAAGGGAACCAAACAGCTTATACGTGCTGTCTGAATTACGCGCAGCATGCATCAGACTCTGGCTGATTGGCTTCTGTCATGCAGGTTTGTATTTCAGCGAAAAACACATTTTAAAAGCCACCAATGACCAAATTGCACTGTAGACTAGTTGGACAGGCCAGTCCCTGATGGCTACTCCCTGCCCGCTCCTCTTGAGTTCAGGTCTCTCCCTGTGTGTCTGTATAGGAAGAAACCTGTGATTCACTGACAGCGGGACGGCATTTCTATCTAGTCTCCCATGTGGCTCGGTCCCCAACGGCCTTTAAAGTATGTTTTTCTCTGAAATGCTGCAACATTTCAGAGTCAAACATACATGGCTGAAGTCATACAGCCAGTGTCTGATAGATATATGCTGCCTGTCGATATTTTGGCAAAAATATGCAAGCTCACAACCTGCGTCAAGATCCTCATACTTGTGAGTCACTACACTAAAATTAAAAGCAAAGCCACAGAAAGAGGTATTAAAATTATCCACCAAAATAACAAGCCATTTTTGTGTGCAATTTTAATACTAAGAAATCACCCCCTCCATGAATTGGTAGGTTGAGAGTGGTTGTCTCATCAATATTTTGCACCGGTGTTGCTTCCATCTTTTTGAAGTGGGTTTGTTGCATCCTGATTGCCCTTTTTTGTTGTGTTAATTCATGTAATAGCAGCATAAAGTACAAAAAGAAACCCCGATTCCAGCAATGTATCACTTAGAAGTCACAGAGCTCAGAAAGCTAAACCCACCGACACCCCTGATTATTAGCAATTTTTTGTGTATATGAGCTGTAGTCCTATAATGTTAATCTGCTGCTGTTAAAAAAACTCATTCTATTAAAACAACAGCCTAGTAAATGACACATCGCTGAAATCAGTGCTTCAGCCCCTACTAACTCATGCTGCTCTCAGAATAAATATCAAAAATCTGCTGACAGATTCCCTTTAAGAACTATTTCTGCCATACAATAAATTGAATGATACTCGTTTAAAGCTCCTGTAAACTATATGGATATAAAAGATTGTTAATATGACAATAAAATTTATGTTTAATTTTTTCATCGGAAATACCAGCAAAATATTTTTTATTCAAAGATTCGTTCATTTATAAATTATCTTGTTTTTAACCCCTTTACAGCCCAGGGTTGGGCTAGGGTTAGGGTTGGGGTTAGGGTTGGGCTAGGGTTGGAATTGGGAGTTAGGGTTGGGCTAGGGTTGGGGTTGGGGTTAGAGTTAGGGTTGGGCTAGGGTTAGGGTTGGGCTAGAGTTGGGCTAGGGTTAGGGTTGGGGTTTGGGTTAGTGTTGGGCTAGGGTTAGGGTTGATGTTGCATTAGGGTTGGGGATAGGGTTGGGATTTTTTTTCAAAAGTAAAAAAAAAAAATGACGATATGGCGATTAATGTTGAGCGCAAGTGCTTGCTACTTGAGTTTGCATCGGGTGCTCCGGTATGCTCTGAGTATCGCGAGTGATCGAGTGACATGCTCGAGTCTCCGCCCCATATGCTTCGTGGCCAAAAAAAACACGCCATGCATGAACGATCCATGCATGTTTTTTTTTGGGTGTCTAATAACTGTGAAACATGCGGACGGGGACTCGAGCATATTACTCGAGCACGCGCGATACATGGTGCATACCCGAGTACCCGATGTAAACTCAAGTAGCAAGCACTTGCGCTCAAGACTAATGACAACTTATTCAATATGATGACCTAATGTTATCAAATTCTGTGTCTTACCTTTGGGTTCAAAATGTTCACTATACCCCTTGATAAAATCCTTGAGGGGTGTAGTTTCCAAAATGGGGTCACTTGTGGGGGATTTCCACTATTTAGGCACATCAGGGGCTCTCCAAATGAGACAAGGCGTCTGGTCTCAATTCCAGCCAATTTTGCGCTCAAAAAATCACACAGTGCTCCTTACCTTCTGAACTCTGCCGTGCGCCCAAACACTGTATTTTCCCCACATATGGGGTATTGGCGTACTCAGGAGAAATTGCACAACAGTTTTTGGGGTCCATTTTCTCCTCTTACCTTTGTGAAAATAAAAAAAATTGGGGCTAAAACATCATTTTTGTGGAAAAATTTGATTTTTTTATTTTCACGGCTCCATGTTATAAACTTCTGTAAAGCACTTGGGGGTTCAGGGTGCTCACCACACATCTAGATAAGTTCCCTGAGGGGTCTAGTTTCCAAAATTGTGTCACTTGTGGGGATTTTACACTGTTTAGGCACATCAGGAGCACATCGGCTAATTATTCAAGCAAATTTTACATTCAAAAAGTCAAATGGTGCTCCTTCCCTTCTGAACCCTGCCGTATGCCCAAGCAGTGGTTTTCCTCAACATCGAGGGGTATCGGCTTACTCAGGAGAAATTGCACAACAAACTGCATGGTGCAATTTCTCTTGTTACCCTTATGAAAATGCAAAATTGGGGGCTGAAAAACATTTTTGTGGGAAAAATGTGAAAATTTTATTTTTACGGCTCAATGTTCTAAACTTCTGTGAAGCACCTGGGGGTTTAAGGTGCTCACCATACATCTAGATAAGTTCCCTGAGCGGTATAGTTTCCAAAATGGTGTCACTTATGGGGGGTTTCCACTGTTTAGGCACATCAGGGGCTCTCCAAACGCAACATGGCATCCGCTAATTATTCAAGCAAATTTTGCATTCAAAAAGTCAAATGGCGCTCCTTCCCTTCCGAGCCCTGCCATGCACCTAAACAGTGTTTTTCCCCAACATATGGGGTATCGGCGTGCTCAGTAGGAATTGCACAACAAATTGCATGGTGAAATTTCTCCTGTTACCCTCATGAAAATGCAAAATTGGAGGCTGAAAAACATTTTTGTGGGAAAAATGTGAAAATTTTATTTTTACGGCTCAATGTTCTAAACTTCTGTGAAGCACCTGGGGGTTCAAGGTGATCAACATACATCTAGATAAGTTCCCTGAGGAGTCTAGTTTCCCAAATGATGTCACTTGTGAGGAGTTTCCACTGTTTAGGCACATCAGGGGCTCCCGAAACGCAACATGGCGTCCACTAATTATGCAAGCAAATTTTACATTCAAAAAGTCAAATGGCGCTCCTTCCCTTCCAAACCCTGCCGTGCACCCAAACAGTGTTTTTTCCCCACATATGGGGTAGTTGCGTGCTCAGGGGAAATTGCACAACAAATTTTGGGGTCCATATTTTCCTGTTACCACAGCGAAAATAAAAAAATTGGGTCTAAAATAAAATTTTTGTGAAAAAAGTTAAATGTTAATTTTTTTCTTCCACATTCCAACATTTTCTGTGAAGCACCTGAAGGGTTAATAAAGTTGTTGAATGTGGTTTTGAGCACCTTGAAGGGTGCAGCTTTTAGAATGGTGTCACTTTTGGGTATTTTCTGTCATAAAAGTGACTTCAAATGTGATGTGGTCCCTAAAAAAATGGTTGTTGGAAAAATTCACTGGTCAACTTTTAACCCTTGTAGCTCCATAATAAAAAAAAAATTTGGTTCCAAAATTGTGCTTATATAAAGTAGACATGTGTAAAATGTTATTTATTAACTATTTTGTGTGACATATCTCTCTGATTTAAGGGCGTAAAAATTCAAATTTTGAAAATTGCAACATTTTCAAAATTTTCGCCAAATTTCTGTTTTTTTTCACAAATAAACGCAAGTGATATAGAAGAAATTTTACCATAATCATGAAGTACAATATGTCAGGAAAAAATAATCTCAGAATCAGGGGGATTCATTAAAGCGTTCCAGAGTAATTACCTCATAAAGTGACAGTGGTCAGAAGTGTAAAAATTGGCCTGGTCATTAATGTGCAAACCACCTTAGGTTGTAAAGGGGTTAAAGAATATTGTCTGAAAGATTGTTCATTCATCTCCCGGAATCACTGATCATGTATGGCCAGGTTGAATGACTATACTTTGCAATATGAACTAAGCTATGTATGAGTACATCAGTGTTATTACTGAGTTTAAAATGATTATTTGTTACTAGTGATGAGCGAGTATATTTTGTTAACCCTTTCGCCGAGTATGCTCGGCCGAGCCCCGAGTATTTATAGCATGCTTGGGCTTTAAGTTTTCGTCGCTCCGTGGACATGATTTGCGACTGTTTGAGAGATTTAATATATGTGAGGAATGCCTGTTTTTCCAGCATTCCTCACATGTATTAAATCTGTCAAACAGTTGCAAATCATGTTCACGGAGCGACGAAAACTTAAAGCCCGAGCAGCTGTAAATACTTGGTGCTCGGCCGAGCACACTCGGCGAAAGGGTTAATAAAACATACTTGCTCATCACTATTTAACAAGCAAGTAAAAAACGGCATCTGCCTACTTGCATTCAATTAAAGGGGTTGGCTCATAATGACAGGCTTTTTTTTTACTTGAAGTGGCTGTTGCTGAGAGATTGTTACCTTCTATGCCAGACATTCCACTCCAAGTTGCCATGATCATAGTCCGAACAAAAAAAAAAGGTCGGCCGGCCCATAAATTAATCTGCTGATGAATATATTCAAATAAATTTTTCTTCATTGGAAATTGCTGTTCCTTAGCTTCTTCTGCTACAGACATGGAAAAAATTGTTTATACCCTTCTGTTAAAGTAAGGAAAACCCACAATGGTCACTGAAATAACTTGAAGCTGACAAATAAATTTCATTTAAATTTTTCGAAAATCAGACATTGCTTTTAAATTGTCGGTAAACAGAATAACTTAAAAAAAAATCTAATGAAAATGGCCTGGATAAAAATATGGCACCATTAACTTAAAGCGCAACCATCATTTTCATTTTTATTTAATACATCAATATTACACATGAAAATAAGCAACTTTGTAATATATCTTATCAGAGACGGTGCATGAAAACACTATTATATTTTTAAATAAATCCTTTACACTAAATGACAAGTACAGTTAGCAACACTGTCACTGTACTTCATATATATGTGACTGACATGTTTCTATCTATCTAATCTATGTGTGAAGCTCTATTCTGTCTGTTATAAATTGTCGGGTACCGCTGCTGAATTGCCGGCCGGCTTTTTTAAAGAGACGGTGCATGAAAACACTATTATTTTTTTTGATAAATCCTTTACGCTAAATGACAAGTACAGTAAGCAGCACTTTCACTGTACTTCGTATATATGTGGCTGACATGTTTATATCTATCTAATCTATGTGTGAAGCTCTATTCTTTCGGTTCTAAATTGTCGGGTACCGGTGTATGCCGCTGCTGAATTGCCGGCTTTTCATGTTTCACTGTTGGCACTGTTCCCATCGATTTGGGCAATCACTGTAATGCCACAACCACCATGGCTGTGGTATTACAGTGAGTGGCAGACAATCCCTGCATGATTGGTGCTCTAAATAGCGCCAGACATGCAGGACACGCTTTTGGTGCACGAACAGTTATCGAACATAACCTCGAACAGCCGAATTTTTTGCAAATCGTTCGGGTTCGTCGAACAACTCGAACACCGCCCAAAACAGCTCGAATTTGAGATTGGCGAACAGTTCTAGTCGAACACCGCTCATCTCTAATACTCAGTGAAGAGCATCAGGAGGCACCCCAAGGCATAGGGGCTGGGACTGGCAGTAGGATGCCTTGCGGTGGACAGCCGAGCTCGATCCTTATAAAAGCTTTTTAACTGCAGCAGCTTTAGTGGACGCTACTGGAGCTGGAATTACGCGGCTGCTGGCATGAGACTTGCCCTCCAATAGATCCTTGTAAATGGATTTAAAGTGTATTCATTCAAATTAGAGAGACAATTTAAATTAAAAAGCTTAGAGCTGCCTCCACCACAGGGGGGCTCGCTCGACCCACCAGCGGACAGGCACCAGTATTGAGAGAGGGGGGCTGGCCATCAGGGTTCACCGCGGCTCTGGTACAAACCCGGCGACACGGAGGTGGCACGGGCAAGAGCGGACTGAACGTGTCGGCTTCTCACTTTTTGGATTTTAGAAGGGCATGACATGCCTATATCTGTGTCTCCCCCTCCTTTTACTCCTCCACCTCTTTTCTTTTCGCATGACTATATGTACTTGTCACTTTTCCATGTGTTAGTTGTGTCTTCTGAGCAGTTTGTCAGCTTTTGGACACCTTTGAAGGTGTTTTCTATGTGTTTCTATGTGTTTTTGTTTGCCTGCCATTGGTTTTAACGGTGTTCGAAGGTGTTCGACGAACAGTTCGACGAACAGTTCGGCGAACACACAGGTGTTCGACGAACCGAACCGAACTCGAACACTACGGTGGTGGCTCAACACTAGAGGTTAGTATAGATGGACTAATAGAACAAGTCCCACACACTGCTACAAGCCCAAATATTTTTTCAGAGCTAGATGCAGATAACAATTATTTTGAATTTGCACCCTGGTGGAGGTTAGTATAGATGTACTAATAGAACAAGTCCCACACACTGCTACAAGCCCAAATATTTTTTCAGAGCTAGATGCAGATAAAAATTATTTTGAATTTGCAACCTGATGGAGGTTAGTATAGATAGACTAATAGAACAAGTCCCACACACTGCTACAAGCCGAAATATTTTTTCAGAGCTAGATGCTGATAAAAATTATTTTGAATTTGCAACCTGGTGGAGGTTAGTATAGATGGACTAATAGAACAAGTGCCTCACACTGCTACAAGCCCAAATATTTTTTCAGAGCTAGATGCAGATAAAAATTATTTTGAATTTGCAACCTGGTGGAGGTTAGTATAGATGGACTAATAGAACAAGTCCCACACACTGCTACAAGCCCAAATATTTTTTCAGAGCTAGATGCAGATAAAAATTATTTTGAATTTGCAACCTGGTGGAGGTTAGTATAGATGGACTAATAGAACAAGTCCCACACATTGCTACAAGCCCAAATATTTTTTCAGAGCTAGATGCAGATAAAAATTATTTTGAATTTGCAACCTGGTGGATATTAGTATAGATGGACTAATAGAACAAGTCCCACACACTGCTACAAGCTGTAACGGGTCTGGGAGGCGGAACCTCTGAGCAACTATACAAGGAGGCGGTCCTTGTAAGGAAGCGGGTGGCTCCCTGGGAAGACGGGCAGGTAGTCACGGCAAGTGACAGGGACAGTCTCTGGGTAAAAGGGCAGGTAGTCACGGCAAGTGACAGGGACAGTCTCTGGGTAGAAGGGCAGGTAGTCACGGCAAGTGACAGGGACAGTCTCTGGGTAGAAGGACGGGTACTCACGGCAAGTGACAGGGACAGTCTCTGGGTAGAAGGACGGGTACTCACGGCAAGTGACAGGGACAGTCTCTGGGTAGAAGGACAGCAGGCAGGTGACTGGTTAGTGCTCCCAGGTGAGCGGGCGAGAGTCTCTGGACAGGCAGGTGGTCACGGCAAGTGACGGCAGAGCCTCCAGGTAGGCTAGCAGGCAGGTAGCAGATGAGCGCTCCCAGGTGAGCAGACAAGAGTCTCTGGACAGGCAGGTGGTCACGGCAAGTGACGGCGGAGCCTCCAGGCAGTCTAGCAGGCAGGTAGCAGATGAGCGCTCCCAGGTGAGCAGGCAAGAGTCTCTGGACAGGCAGGTGGTCACGGCAAGTGACGGCGGAGCCTCCAGGCAGGCTAGCAGGCAGGTAGCAGATGAGCGCACCCAGGTGAGCGGGCAGGCTGGTCCATAAACAGACTGACAGGTGTCGGAAGGCAGACCGTCGGACCGCAGGCTTGCAAGCAGGTAAACGGATATCAGGCTGGTATCAAGCAGGAATCTGACAGGTGACTGGCAGGTAACTGGTAATGGGACCTGAGGGCTGAAGCAGAGTGAAGGCTTTGCAACAACATTGCTCGGGCTCCTCCATTTTGGAGGAGGTGCCTTATATATGGTGAGGTCCTCCGGCCATTGACCGGGGACTCCTTAGGACGGCATGCGCGGCCCCTTCAAGTGAGGGGGAGCGCGCGCGCGCACGCCCTAAGCACAGTGGCCTGGAAGCAGCGCGCGCTGCCAGCAGAGCGGGAGGAGGACACCGGACACGGAGTGGAGAGGTGAGGGGAACAGCGTCCCTGCCTAGGAGGAGTCAGGGACGCCGACGCTACAGTACCCCCCCCTTTAGGCCCCCCTTTTTTAGGCCAGACAGAAATTTATCAAGGATGAGAGGGGCATGGATGTTCTCCCGGGGCTCCCACGTTCTTTCCTCAGGACCAAACCCCTTCCAATCTACCAGAAAAAAGGTTTTTCCTCTTACCCTTTTGGTGGCCAGAATGTTCTCTACCTCAAACTCGTTTTCAGCGGAAACCGGAGCAGGAGGCGTACCTGTAGACTTGGAAAAAGAGTTAAGTATCACGGGTTTGAGGAGAGATACATGGAAGGAGTTAGGGATCCGCAAGTTGGCCGGGAGTTTCAATTTATAGGCCACTGGGTTGATTTGTTTGATAACTTCTAGTGGGCCGATGAACCGAGGCCCTAACTTGTAGGAAGGAATCGAGAGCCAGACTTTATCTCCAGGACGGAATTGTGGAGGATCCAGGCGTTTTTTGTCAGCGTGTTTCTTCATCCGCTCGGACGACTGAAGGAGTGCGGATCGGGTACTCTCCCAAATGGAGGAAAATTTGCTAACGAGAGATTCCGCAGCCGGATTGTCCACCGAGGTGGAGACGGGAAATGGGATCCGAGGATGCTGACCGAAGACTACAAAAAACGGGGATTTGGAGGAAGATTCGCTCTCGTGATTATTGTAAGAGAATTCGGCCCATGGCAGGAGATCCACCCAGTCTGAATGGTGTACATTAACGAAGTGCCGGAGGTAACTGGTCAGGATCTGATTGATCCTCTCCACCTGACCATTGGACTGTGGGTGGTATGTGGAGGAGAAGTCCAGGGTGACCTCTAGCAGCTTACATGTGGCTCTCCAGAAGCGTGAGGTGAACTGAACCCCACGATCCGACACGATGTGGAGGGGCAGGCCATGGAGACGGAAGATGTGGCGGATAAAGTCTTTAGCCAGCTCGGGTGCAGACGGGAGGCCTGGCAGGGGAATGAAATGAGCCATTTTGGAAAAGCGGTCAGCGAACACCCAAATGACCATACAACCGGCAGAGACAGGGAGATCTGTTATGAAGTCCATAGCTATATGCTGCCAGGGGGCAGCAGGTACTGGAAGAGGAAGGAGTCGACCGGCTGGCAGGTGTCTCGGAACCTTGTTGCGGGCGCAGGACACACAGGCAGAAACAAAGTCTATTACGTCCTTGTGCAGGGTAGGCCACCAGTAGTGCCGGGTGATAAGCTGGAGGGTCTTTTTCTGACCGGCATGGCCAGCAAGCTTAGACGAGTGACCCCAGTGTAGGATCTTCTCCCGATCAGGTACCGTTACGAATGTCTTACCGGGAGGGAGATGATTTAGACTCACGGGGGCCACCTGCATTACTCTGGCGGGATCGATGATGTGTTTAGGTTCCTCCTCAAGATCAGACACCAGGAAGGATCGGGACAAGGCGTCAGCTTTGATGTTTTTGTCAGCCGGGCGAAAATGAAGAACAAAATCAAAGCGAGCAAAAAACAAGGACCTCGGGCTTGGCGCGGGTTAAGTCTCTGGGCACTCTGGAGGTAAGCCAAGTTCTTG
This sequence comes from Phyllobates terribilis, assembly GCF_046119375.1. Classification (NCBI taxonomy): domain Eukaryota; kingdom Metazoa; phylum Chordata; class Amphibia; order Anura; family Dendrobatidae; genus Phyllobates; species Phyllobates terribilis. Next base: position 302,834,161 of record NW_027362771.1, read on the forward strand.
TGGTCCGTGTAAATTATTACCGGGTGAAGAGCCCCCTCGAGCAGGTAACGCCACTCCTCCAATGCCTGCTTAATGGCCAATAATTCTCGGTCTCCTATAGAATAGTTGCGCTCGGAAGAGGAGAAGAGTTTGGAGAAGAAGCCGCAAGTTACCATTCTCCCGGAAGACGATTTTTGGGTAAGTACCGCTCCGGCTCCAGAGGAGGAGGCGTCAACTTCCAGGAAGAATTGCTTTTTGCCGTCCGGGCGATGCAGCACCGGGGCGGAAGAGAAAGCCTGTTTTAAGGAAAGAAAGGCTTCCTCAGCTTCGGGCGGCCATTCTCTGGGATTAGTGCCCTTACGGGTGAGCGCAGAGATTGGGGCAGTCCGGGAAGAGAAGTGCGGTATGAAGAGGCGGTAGTAGTTGGCGAAGCCCAGGAACCGCTGAATAGCCTTCAACCCCTCTGGTCGAGGCCACTTCTCGATGGCAGACAGTTTTTCAGGATCCATTCGTAGGCCGGTCTGAGAAATTATGTAGCCCAAAAACGGAAGCGAGGTCTGCTCAAAGAGGCACTTCTCATATTTAGCGTAGAGGTGGTACTGCCTGAGCCTGAGCAGAAACTGACGAACATCCCTCCGGTGTGTGGGGAGATCCGGAGAGAAGACCAAGATGTTGTCCAGGTACACCACTACGCAGGAGTAGAGAAGGTCCCGGAAGATGTCATTGACAAACTCTTGAAAGACGGCGGGAGCGTTACAGAAACCGAAGGGCATTACCAGGTATTCATAGTGGCCGTCCCGGGTGTTGAATGCCGTCTTCCATTCATCCCCCTGACGGATACGGACCAGGTTATACGCCCCACGGAGGTCCAGCTTGGTGAAGATTCTAGCCCCCCTCAGACGGTCAAATAATTCCGGAATGAGCGGAAGGGGGTATTTATTCTTCACCGTGATCTGGTTAAGGCCTCTATAGTCTATACAGGGACGGAGTGAGCCATCCTTCTTTTTGACGAAGAAGAAGCCTGCTCCCGCCGGGGAAGTAGATTTCCGGATGAATCCCCGGGCCAGATTCTCCTCAATATATTCTGACATGGATCGGGTCTCAGCAGCGGACAAAGGGTAAATGCGCCCACGGGGAGGAGTAGCGCCGGGCATCAGGTCGATTGGGCAGTCATATGGTCTATGAGGGGGTAATGTCTCTGCCTCCTTTTTATTAAAGACTAGTGTTGAGCCACCCCCGTAGTGTTCGAGTTCGGTTCAGTTCGTCGAACACCCGTGTGTTCGCCGAACTGTTCGTCGAACTGTTCGTCGAACACCTTCGAACACCGTTAAAACCAATGGCAGGCAAACAAAAACACATAGAAACACATAGAAAACACCTTCAAAGGTGTCCAAAAGCTGACAAACTGCTCAGAAGACACAACTAACACATGGAAAAGTGACAAGTACATATAGTCATGCGAAAAGAAAAGAGGTGGAGGAGTAAAAGGAGGGGGAGACACAGATATAGGCATGTCATGCCCTTCTAAAATCCAAAAAGTGAGAAGCCGAGACGGCCAGTCCGCTCCTGCCCGTGCCACCTCCGTGTCGCCGGGTTTGTGCCAGAGCCGCGGTGAACCCTGACGGCCAGCCCCCCTCTCCCAATACTGGTGCCTGTCCGCTGGTGGGTCGAGAGAGCCCCCCTGTGGTGGAGGCAGCTCTAAGCTTTTTAATTTAAATTGTCCCTCTAATTTGAATGAATACACTTTAAATCCATTTACAAGGATCTATTGGAGGGCAAGTCTCATGCCAGCAGCCGCGTAATTCCAGCTCCAGTAGCGTCCACTAAAGCTGCTGCAGTTAAAAAGCTTTTATAAGGATCGAGCTCGGCTGTCCACCGCAAGGCATCCTACTGCCAGTCCCAGCCCCTATGCCTTGGGGTGCCTCCTGATGCTCTTCACTGAGTATCCCGTGGTCCCGAAGCATTTCCTTTGAAAAAATTAAGTGTCCAAACTACAGATGGTGTAGCTTGCTTAACAGCCGGGATATTCCGCTGACTAGCAGACACTGCTACTAGGCACAAAGTATTTCCAGGGCTAGATGCAGTTAAAAATTTGTAAGTAGATACTCTCGTTGGATGCTGAGAAAGCATTCCATAGAGTCTCCTGGCACGCCATATATGATTCTCTTAAAAAGCTTGGGGTAGGGGTCTAGGGGACCCTTTTATAGCCAAAATCACGGCCCTGTATCACAATACGTCACCTAGGCTGAAGATAAATGGAACTGTAGCACCGAGGGCTCGGTTGCTACAGACGTATTGCACCTCACCCAGAGGTGTGATATCTCACTCTCAGATAAGGATGGAGTGTGGATCAGGACCCGACACCTGCATGCATTACACCACATTGCCGTGGGGCAGGGCGACCAATATGCCCCTGAGATGGGCACGACAGTCCCTGTCCCTGGCTGGAGTGGGGGGAGGGAACACTGAGGAAGGGGAACCCTGCAGTGCAGGAGCAGGGAGGAAGCAGTTCCTGGGTGCATTGAGAAGGGAGTATAAAAGGTGGGCACCATCTTAGTTCAGTGCAGAGAAGTCTGAGCAGAAGTGGCAGGGAGCAGGGGCTCTGCATGAGCTCTGCTCCGGAGGCGGGCCTAGTAACAGAGGCCCAGGCCTGCAAGAGGGAGAAGGAAGGAAGAGGAGCGGAGAAGGCTCCAGGAACGAGGAATGAAGGGATCCCAGGGGTGCGGACGGGCGAGTCGCCACCGCACGCCTGAATCCACCTGCGTGGAGGGGTCAGGCCAAAGGGGGAGACCGGTCCCCGACTTAGTGGAGGCAGGAAACGACCCTCAGCTAGAAACCGGAGGCTCTGACATTTTATGTGGCGCAGCCCCTTGCTCCACCCGCTAGGAAGGTACCACATAGGGTCAGGGAAACTGGCGCCAAGTTTACCAAGAGGAGGCCCGAGGCAGCCGGACAGAAGTGTTGGTAAGAAAGGCCAGACAAAGGACACACAAAGGGGGTCCTGTGAAGCGCTCCAAAGTTATCTGGGAGTTGTCTGAGCCCCTCACCTGGTGAGCACAGTACGACGTGGGCAGCCGTTACCTGCAGACGTGGTCTGGATAATAAGAACTGTGAGTAAAGGCCCTGAACTGCATCACTGACTCCGTGTCGTTACTGCTGCTGCCCTGCACCATCACCCCCATCCTCTGCATACACTGCCCTGAGGCTATACTCCTCCCGTGGGGAGTTATGCTACGCTCTGCTGCACCCACAACACCAGCCTTAGCGGTCTGCCCTGTAGCGGCGGTTCACTCTGACCGCAATCCACGGGTGGCGTAGTCGGACATTTAAACATCAAAACCACATAAATAGTTCCGCCACTGGTTTGACCGCCCTGAGCCACGGAACCGGATCGCCGCCACGAAGACTACAACCACCAGCATCCACCAAAAGGGTCCGGCTCCGGGTGTCCCAAGGCCCAGGGGGTGCGTCAGAACATTTTCATCACCTTTCACAATCACCAATGGGACAAGGCAGGGATGTCCTCTGTCCCCTCTCTTATACATCCTAGTGACGGAGCACCTGCTCTCATCAATTCGCCATAACCCCAATATTAGGTGGATTGAGGTGGGAGGCACCGAGTACAAGTGCTCTCTATTTGCTGATGATGTCCTAGTATATATCACTCAATCACATATATCCATCCCTGCTGTTATGGCTGAAATAGATCACTTTGTTACAGGGTAAAATTTTAAAATCAATGCAGCGAAGTCTGAGGCCCTCGATGTCTCCCTCCCTAAATCCATATAGGATTCCATCCAGTCCAACTTTCCCTTTGACTGGCCCTCACAGGGTATCAAATACTTAGGAATTCCTATTCATAGAGACCTCTCCCATCTATGTTATCTTAATTTTGGGCCCTTTATTGAACAATTCCATACAGACCACGGTTGGCAAGTTAGAACTGTAAGATTCACTACGTGAACCACTGGTGTTTTGTGGAAAAGCACATGTACACCGCGTTCCAAATTATTATGCAAAAAGTGTTTAGGAGTGAAAAGGGAAGAATTTGTTTGTTTGTCAGTTAAACTCATTGATGGTGATGTGTGTCAGGGCTCTTTATATCACTGTAAGCAATTGCAGACACCTGTGCTAATTAGTTTGGCAGGTGTGTCCAATGAAAGGCAAGACTACTTAAGAAGGCTCTCTCACATTATTAAGCAGCCTACATTTTCTGCCAAAATGGGAAAGAAAAAGGATGTGTCGGCTGCTGAGAAGCAACAAATTGTGGAGTGTTTAGGTCAAGGCATGACTACAATCAACATTGTGCGATGATCAGGATGAAGTGTCTTGGCAATCAAGAAGTATGTAGCTGATTCACAGTACACACGTGTGCGTGCTGATAAGGGCAAATTGAGGACTCTTTCCTACAGGCAATTATGTCAGGTTGAAAGAGCAGCGGCAAAAAAGCCTTGTCATAGCAGCAGACAAGTTTTTGAAGCTGCTTGTGCCTCCAACGTCCCCCGAACAACAAGATGCAGGGTCCTTCAGAGGTTTGCAGCTGTGCATACGCCATCCTGTCGACCTCCTCTATCCACTTCACACAAGCAGAAACGGCTCCAGTGGGCCAAACATTACATGAAGACTGATTTCAAAACTGTTTTGTTCACGGATGAGTGCCGTGCAGCGCTCGATGGTCCAGATGAATGGAGTGGAGGATGGCTGGTTGATGGACACCCCACGCAAACACGGCTACAGCGCCAACAAGGAGGAGGTGGAGTAATGTTTTGGGCTGGAATCATGGGGAGAGAGATTGTCGGCCCCTTTAGGATCCCTGAAGGCGCTAAAGATGAACTCCATAATGTATGTGGATTTTCTCAAACAGCACTTCCTGCCATGGTTCAAGAAGAAGAACCGTGTATTTCACAGCAAGATCATTTTTCTGCATGATAATGCACCATCTCATGCTGCACATAAAACATCTGCATCTCTGGCTGATATGGGCATAAAAGGGGACAAACTTATGGTGTGACCCCCATGCTCCCCTGACCTCTACCCCATTCAGAACCTTTGGAGCATCATTAAAAGGAGTGTCTATGATGGCGGGAGGCAGTTCACATCTAAGCAACAGCTCTGGGAGGGTATTCTGTCCTCATGCAAAACAATTGAAGCAGAAACCATCCAAAACCTGACAAATTCAATGGACGAGAGAGTTCAGAAGCTCCTTTCGAACAAGGGGTCCTTTGTGAAAATGTAACATCACCTAGAATAAAGTTTTGAGTTGAAAACTGTTTGATTTCAGTTTCTAACAACCTGCTAATGCTTATAATTTCAAAAATGACCATTTTTTTGGTCTTTATTAAAATGAAAAGGTTGATCGAAAAGTTTGGGGGATCTAAGAGTGTGGCAACCCAGTAGTCATGATTACTTCGAATTCTGACAATATGAGGGTCATGCTGCAGGTAGTGCAGCAAGAAGGCACTTATGTGTCTTGCGCATCTCGGAGCCCCAAAATTATTTTCCGGGCTAGATGCAGCTAAAAATTATTTTTAATTTTAAATCTGGTGAAGCTTATTATAGATGGCCTAATAGGATCAGTGCTGTACACTGCTACAAAGCCCAAATTATTTTCCAGTCAAGATACAGATAAACATGATTAGTAATTTGAAAGCTTAAAACGGTTGGTAGGGTGATTTTAACCAATCATCAAGCTTTTACTCTCCCCAGGATGACACAGGGGTAGAAAAGTCGTTTCGGATCCATGATTTGTTCATCTTTATGAACGTGAGTTTGTCTACATTATCAGTGGAGAGCCGCGTGCGCTTATCTGTCAGCACACCACCAGCAGCGCTGAACACACGTTCAGACAGAACGCTGGCTGCGGGGCATGACAAGATCTCCAAGGCGTAAGTGGCTAGCTCCGGCCATTTATCCAGATTGGAAGCCCAAAAAGAGCAAGGGTCCAGTGACACAGTCGTGGCTTCAATGTTTACTTGGAGATACTCCTGTACCATCGTCTCTAGGCGTTGACTATGTGTCAGACTTCTTGTCTCCTGTGGCCTTGCAAAGGATGGGCTAAAAAAGTGGTGAAATGATTCCGCAAAATTGATGTTACCAGCAGATACTGTGGTTCTGTTACGGTTTGAGTGCTGAACACTTGACGGTCCCACGGTTGGCAAGTTGGAACTGTGAGATTCACTACGTGCACCACTGGTATTTTGTGGAAAAGCACATGTAAGATTCTGCAACAGTCTCTGCTGATACTCCTGTATGCGTGCATCCCTTTCTATGGCAGGAATAATTTCTGCAAATTTACTTTTGTACTGGGGATCTAACAGTGTGGCAACCCAGTAGTCAGGATTATTTCTAATTCTCACAATTCGAGGGTCATGTTGCAGGTAGTGCAGCAAGAAGGCACTCATGTGTGTTGCGCATCCAGGAGCACCAAGTCCCTGTTGTGTTGGTGGCGAGGTAACAATCATGCTTCCTTCCTCTGTCCTCTCCCCCCAACCTCGCACAACAGAAATGTGATCAAGGTCTCCCTCATCTGATGAGTCTTCCATCAGTTCGTCCTCCACTTCTTCCTGGGCTCCTGCACCTTCCTCACTAGTTTGGCTGCTACCATGCGCCCTGGTAAAATCATCTCCCCCACCCTCACATGCCTGCCGCCTTGGTGCTGCCGACCGTCTGGACCTTGCAGATGTTAGCCCTTCCGCATACAACTCCTCCTCCTCTACTTCCTCCACCTCCTCTTGTGCCACCACCTGACTCCGAATTCTGTTTAACATGTGCTCCAGCATGTAAATCACCGGAATAGTCATGCTGATAATGGCATCGTCAGCACTAAACATCTTCGTCGCCATTTCAAAACTGTGCAGAAGGGTGCATAGGTCCCTGATCTGAGACCACTCCTCCAGCGTGATTTGCCCCACCTCTGAATCTCGTTGGCCCAGGCTATACGTCAGAACGTATTGCACCAGGGCTTGTCGGTGCTGCCACAGTCGCTGCAACATGTGCAGAGTTGAATTCCACCGGGTAGGCACATCGCATTTTAGCCGGTGAAGTGGCAGGCCCAACGACTTCTGTAGAGATGTAAGTCGCTGAGCTGCGGGATGCGAACGGCGGAAGTGAGCACACAGCGACCGTGCCCTCTGCAGAAGGCCATCTAGTCTGGGATAGTGGGCTAAAAATTGCTGGACAACCAGGTTCAACACGTGAGCCATACAAGGCACGTGTGTGACATTGCCCCGGCGAAGGGCCGCACCCAGGTTTGCAGCATTGTCGCACACGGCCTTCCCTGGTTTCAGGTCCAGTGGAGACAACCATTCATGAAATTGGTTCTCCAGAGCTGACCACAACTCCTCAGCTGTGTGACTCACATTTCCCAGACATTTCAATGTAAAAACCGCCTGATGACGTTGAGCCCTACTGCCAGCATAGTAAGGAGGTGTGCAGGATCCCTTCTGCGCAGTTAGAAAGCTTGTGGCATGACCAGACAGGCTTTGGGTGCAGGTGGAAGACCGAGAGGAGGTTGAGGAGGCAGAAGCAGTGGAGGAAAAATGACATAAAGAGGATTGACGCACAACTCGTGGGGACGGCAAGACTTGGACAGCAGCCCCTTGTCCTGCTGTCACCATAGTTACCCAGTGCCCAGTCAGCGACATGTAACGCCCCTGTCCATGCCTACTCGTCCAAGTGTCTGTGGTGAAATGCACCCTGTCACACACAGAGTTTCTCAAAGAAGTGGTGATGTTGTGTGCGACATGCTGGTGGAGCGCAGGCACACCTTTCTTTGAGAAGTAGTGCCGACTGGGCATCTGGTACTGGGGCACTGCGACGGACATAAGGTCTCGAAAATCCTCTGTGTCCACCAGGCGGAAAGGCAGCATTTCTGTAGCCAAGAGCTTGCAGATGGTGAAATTCAACCTCTTAGCTTTCTCATGGCTAGGAGGAAATGGTCTTTTACTTGTCCACATCTGAGGGACCGAGGGCTAGCTATTGTGCTTAGACGGGGTTGATAAGGGTGTCCCCGGCAAACTGCCGGTCTGTGAGGAAGATGCAGGCGGACATGTTAGGTTGCCTTGATCCAAAGGTGGTGCTATCGATGTCGGACAGCGCTCAAGACCAGCTGGTGTTACCACCTCCAAAGAAAATGATGACCTGCCAATCACGCTGGCTGTTGCGGGTAAAGAGGTGGCAGGTCTGCGCCCCAAAACACGTGTGACTGCTGTCCCCCCAGTCACAGAGGATGATGAGGCCGCGGATGCACAAGATATGGCAGACGGTGGTTGGCCCGGCCGCCTAGGCCGCATTGTAGCACACTGAGCTTCCCACTGCAACTTATGCTTCATGTCCATGTGCCGGTTCATGCATGAAGTACTCAAACTATGTATTTTTTGGCCTCTACTTAGCTTTTGCTGACAAATGTCACAGATAACACGAGTTGGGTCATCTTTATCGATCTGAAAAAATGCCCAGGCTATGCAAGGCTTAGCACCCATGCGACCTGAAGAGCCACCACGACTTGTGGTGAGAGGCAGAGTTGTGTTTGAGGATGCAGTTGTTGACGTGCTTCCAGTACTACGTCTCTGTCCAGGAAGGCGCAACCTGACCTCGTCGTCACTAGCATCTTCCTCCACCTCCTCTGCTGACCTCATCTCTTGGCTGACTGTGGGTTGACAGTAAGTGGGATCTCCGACCTCATCATCATCACCCTGTGCGTTATCACACCCATCGTCCTCAGAGCCAACCTGTTCCTGCCCTGACAAAAAACTAAAGTTGTCGCTCCAATCAGGTATTTGAGTCTTATCATCGTCTTCCTCATTGTCTCCACCAACAGGAGTTACAGTTTGGGAATGAGGGTCTACATTATGGTCAGAACCTTCTGCGTCTGGTCCTGGATCCGACTCATAAAGATTCTGGGCATCAGTGCAGATCATTTCCTCGTCTGGATTCACAGAAGCGCTGGAGTCGACCTCTGATTCCCAGGCTATAGTATGAGTAAACAGCTCTGCAGACTCAACCATCTGTTCTACCTCATACTCAGACGGGCAGCTGGAGATTTGGGAGCTGTGAGGAAGCAAGTGCGATTTGGGTGACACCTTTGAGGACTGGAGTATTTGTGATGTTGAAGTTGATGTGGAGGAGAGCCCACTTAAAGGAGCACTTGATATCCGTTGAAGCACCTGCTGTTTTTGTGCCTCATCTGGAATTTGTAGCGATTGGCATGGCCGTAAGAAAGGGATCTTATCACATTGTCCGCTAAAAGAAGTAGACATTTTAGTTTGGCTGGAAGATGGTCTTTCTTCTGCACCTACCCCACGGACACAACCTTTTATCCCCTTCCCAACACGCCTATTCCCCTTTCCACCAGCAGCAGGCCTTTTTCCACTCATTTTGGTGGTTAACTAATTCACAACTCTGGAGTTGTTTGCACAAAAAAACAATGGATGGTAACCGAGCAGAGCTGAGTGGCCAAACTGTGGTATTAGGCCAAAACTATTGGCTGGGTTAGAAGCAGAAAAAAATTATTTTTAATTTGCAACCTGATGGAGGTCAGTATAGATGGACTAATAGACCAAGTCCCACACACCGCTAGAAGCCCAAATATTTTTTCAGAGCTAGATGCAGAAATTTTTTTTATTCAATTTGCAACCTGATGGAGGTCAGTATAGATGGACTAATAGACCAAGTCCCACACACTGCTAGAAGCCCAAATATTTTTTCAGAGCTAGATGCAGAAAAAAATTATTTTTAATTTGCAACCTGATGGAGGTCAGTATAGATGGACTAATAGACCAAGTCCCACACACCGCTAGAAGCCCAAATATTTTTTCAGAGCTAGATGCAGAAAAAAATTATATTCAATTTGCAACCTGCTGGAGGTCAGTATAGAAGGACTAATAGAACAAGTCCCACACACTGCTAGAAGCTCAAATATTTTTTCAGAGCTAAATGAAGAAAAAAATTATTTTTAATTTGCAACCTGATGGAGGTCAGTATAGATGGACTAATAGACCAAGTCCCACACACTGCTAGAAGCCCAAATATTTTTTCAGAGCTAGATGCAGAAAAAAATTATTTTTAATTTGCAACCTGATGGAGGTCAGTATAGATGGACTAATAGACCAAGTCCCACACGCTGCTAGAAGCCCAAATATTTTTTCAGAGATAAATGAAGAAAAAAATTATTTTTAATTTGCAACCTGATGGAGGTCAGTATAGATGGACTAATAGACCAAGTCCCACACACTGCTAGAAGCCCAAATATTTTTTCAGAGCTAGATGCAGAAAAAAATTATTTTTAATTTGCAACCTGATGGAGGTCAGTATAGATGGACTAATAGAACAAGTCCCACACGCTGCTAGAAGCCCAAATATTTTTTCAGAGATAAATGAAGAAAAAAATTATTTTTAATTTGCAACCTGATGGAGGTCAGTATAGATGGACTAATAGACAAAGTCCCACACACTGCTAGAAGCCCAAATATTTTTTCAGAGCTAGATGCAGAAAAAAATTATTTTTAATTTGCAACCTGATGGAGGTCAGTATAGATGGACTAATAGACCAAGTCCCACACACCGCTAGAAGCCCAAATATTTTTTCAGAGCTAGATGCAGAAAAAAATTATATTCAATTTGCAACCTGCTGGAGGTCAGTATAGATGGACTAATAGAACAAGTCCCACACACTGCTAGAAGCCCAAATATTTTTTCAGAGCTAAATGAAGAAAAAAATTATTTTTAATTTGCAACCTGATGGAGGTCAGTATAGATGGACTAATAGACCAAGTCCCACACACTGCTAGAAGCCCAAATATTTTTTCAGAGCTAGATGCAGAAAAAAATTATTTTTAATTTGCAACCTGATGGAGGTCAGTATAGATGGACTAATAGACCAAGTCCCACACACCGCTAGAAGCCCAAATATTTTTTCAGAGCTAGATGCAGAAATTTTTTTTATTCAATTTGCAAGCTGATGGAGGTCAGTATAGATGGACTAATAAACCAAGTCCCACACACTGCTAGAAGCCCAAATATTTTTTCAGAGCTAGATGCAGAAAAAAATTATTTTTAATTTGCAACCTGATGGAGGTCAGTATAGATGGACTAATAGACCAAGTCCCACACACTGCTAGAAGCCCAATATATTTTCAGAGCTAGATGCAGAAAAAAATTATTTTTAATTTGCAACCTGATGGAGGTCAGTATAGATGGACTAATAGAACAAGTCCCACACGCTGCTAGAAGCCCAAATATTTTTTCAGAGATAAATGAAGAAAAAAATTATTTTTAATTTACAACCTGATGGAGGTCAGTATAGATGGACTAATAGACCAAGTCCCACACACTGCTAGAAGCCCAAATATTTTTTCAGAGCTAGATGCAGAAAAAAATTATTTTTAATTTGCAACCTGATGGAGGTCAGTATAGATGGACTAATAGAATGATGCTATGCCCAAAAGATTTTACTTCACTAGGTGCAGTAAAAAAATTGGTATTCTATACACAGGTGGTATATCTTGCAACACAGATAGGCTACTCCACTGACTAACACACTCTGCAATAGGCCAAAAAGGATTAGCTTTGCTAGATTCAGCCAAATGCTGTGAAAAAAACTTGCACAGCACTGGCACAGACCTGCCTGGCAAAAACTGATAGGAAGTGATGTAACCTAGTCCTGAAAAGGACTCCAATTACAATTAGTCTTTACTCCCACAATCTATCTATTTAAGAGCACAGACCTGCTTGATAAAAGTCGTAGGAAATGCTGTAACCTAGTCCTTAAAAGGACTGCAATCACAACTATTCCCTACTCCCAAGCTATCTGTATATTTGTGCGAAAATTGGCTTGAAATTAACAAGGTATAGCGCACACAGCAACAGCGGTGCCGTCTAACACGCAGCTGCAGCAGTGAGAAAATGGTGGCGACGGGGAAAATGGCTTGGTCTTATAGGGCAAGGACATGTGACATACACTGCCAATCACACATGCCCTTGCTTGTGTGAAAAAAAGCACTTCGCTCCGTGTGTGCGCTGCTGATAGGCTGACAGATTGCACCTCCCCACTGCAAATGCGGGAAAGAGAAAAAAAAATGGAGATCTTCATTGTTCCTGCAGAGATCCATCCCCTGCCCCTCCCCCCGCCCCGCTGTACACTCAAACTGCGTATTAACATTAATTTTCATCATTACTGAGAAAAAATCCAGTTATGATTTTGGTGCACGAACAGTTATCGAACATAACCTCGAACAGCCGAATTTTTCTCAAATTGTTCGTGTTCGCCGACCGGCTCGAACACCGCCCAAAACAGCTCGAATTTGAGATTGGCGAACAGTTCGAGTAGAACAACGCTCATCTCTATTAAAGACGTCCGCATACGACCAATAAGAAGCCGGAAGACCAGGTAGATTGGCTGGAGTAGGAGAAGGACGGACAGGATGGACGGGAACTAAACAAGTCTTATGACAGTCCTGTCCCCAGCGAAGGACCTCTCCTGTCTGCCAATCAAGTACGGGTGCATGTTTCTGAAGCCAAGGTAGGCCTAGCAATAGAGCGTGAGAGAGTCCAGGCAGAACATAAAAGAAGATGCTCTTAGAGTGCAGCATTCCCACCTGCAGGGTTATGGATTCGGTGATGAGTTGGATGGGATGTGGTAAGAGGCCCCCATCCATGGCAGCGACAGATAAGGGTACGGCTAGAGGTTTGGTGGGAATGCGGTATTTCTCTACCAGAGACTGAGAAATGAGATTTCCGGCAGCTCCAGAGTCAAGTTGGGCTAGTTCAAAATAACGGTTCTCCCCACAGATGATAGAGACCGACAGCAACAGGGATGGAGAGGGTTTACTCTTGTCTAGGACGACCTCTCTGAGCGATCCTAGACACAGGCGTTTCCCGACCTCTCCGGGCAGGAACGGATCCGGTGCTCCTTACTGCCACAGTAGAAGCAGCTCCCCTCGGCACGGCGTAACTCTTGACGGGTTTTGACCATCTTGGTCTAGTCGACCTGCATAGGCTCGGGTGAGTGCGCCTGGGGAGTAGCAGGAGTAGGGACAGGTTTCTGAAAGGTAGGGGCTAGACGTGGAAACCTCCTCTCACGGGTGACCTCTTTGGCGCGTTCCTGGTACCGGATGTCAATCCGGGTGGCAAGAGTTATTAAGTCGTCGAGAGTGGTAGGTATGTCCCGACCGGCGAGTTCATCTTTAATACGGCCAGACATACCCTCCCAAAAGACAGACACCAGGGCGTCGTTATCCCAGGCCAGCTCCAAAGCAAGGGTACGGAACCGTATGGCATATTGGCCCACGGTGAGATTTCCTTGATGGAGACGTAGCAGAGATGATGCGGATGAGGTCTTCCGTCCGGGTTCGTCGAAGACTTTCCGGAAAGCCGTGAGAAAGGCTGGCAGGTTGGACACCAGGGGGTCTCCTCTCTCCCATAGAGGATTTAGCCAAGCCAGTGCCTCCCCCGTGAGATGGGACATGATGAAAGCTACTTTGGCCCGGTCGGAGATAAACTGGTGGGACAGGAGTTCAAAATGCAGGGTGCATTGGTTTATGAAGCCCCGAGATTGAGCGGGGTCGCCTCCGAAGCGAGGAGGTGCAGAAAGCCGGGGTCCGGGGCAGGATGCCATGGTATTGGTGGGCAGCGGCGCTGCCGGGCTGCGAGTCATGACACTAGCGGTGGTTGCTGGTGGAGCAGTCAGAGTGTCCAGGCGAGAGGTGACATTCCGCAGATGACTCAGGATGGACTCCTGTTGGGACCTCTGACGGGACAGTTCATGACATAGGTCCGAGAGCGAGGGAGCTTGGGTGCCACCGGGTTCCATGGCCCGAGCAAACTGTAACGGGTCTGGGAGGCGGAACCTCTGAGCAACTATACAAGGGGGCAGTCCTTGTAAGGAAGCGGGTGGCTCCCAGGGAAGACGGGCAGGTAGTCACGGCAAGTGACAGCGACAGTCTCTGGGTAAAAGGGCAGGAAGTCACGGCAAGTGACAGGGACAGTCTCTGGGTAGAAGGGCAGGTAGTCACGGCAAGTGACAGGGACAGACTCTGGGTAGAAGGACGGGTACTCACGGCAAGTGACAGGGACAGTCTCTGGGTAGAAGGACGGGTACTCACGGCAAGTGACAGGGACAGTCTCTGGGTAGAAGGACAGCAGGCAGGTGACTGGTGAGCACTCCCAGGTGAGCGGGCGAGAGTCTCTGGACAGGCAGGTGGTCACGGCAAGTGATGGCAGAGCCTCCAGGTAGGCTAGCAGGCAGGTGACTGGTGAGTGCTCCCAGGTGAGCAGACAAGAGTCTCTGGACAGGCAGGTGGTCAGGGCAAGTGACGGCGGAGCCTCCAGGTAGGCTAGCAGGCAGGTAGCAGATGAGCGCTCCCAGGTGAGCAGACAAGAGTCTCTGGACAGGCAGGTGGTCACGGCAAGTGACGGCGGAGCCTCCAGGCAGGCTAGCAGGCAGGTAGCATATGAGCGCTCCCAGGTTAGCAGGCAAGAGTCTCTGGACAGGCAGGTGGTCACGGCAAGTGACGGCGGAGCCTCCAGGCAGGCTAGCAGGCAGGTAGCAGATGAGCGCACCCAGGTGAGCGGGCAGGCTGGTCCATAGACAGACTGACAGGTGTCGGAAGGCAGACCGTCGGACCGCAGGCTTGCAAGCAGGTAAACGGATATCAGGCAGGTATCAAGCAGGAATCTGACAGGTGACTGGCAGGTAACTGGTAACGGGACCTGAGGGCTGAAGCAGAGTGAAGGCTTTGCAACAACATTGCTCGGGCACCTCCATTTTGGAGGAGGTGCCTTATATATGGTGAGGTCCTCCGGCCATTGGCCGGGGACTCCTTAGGACGGCGCGCACGGCCCCTTTAAGAGAGGGGGAGCGCGCGCGCGCACGCCCTAAGCACAGTGGCCGGGAAGCAGCGCGCGCTGCCAGCAGAGCGGGAGGAGGACGCCGGGCACGGAGTGGAGAGGTGAGGGGAACAGCGTCCCTGCCTAGCAGGAGGCAGGGACGCCGACGCTACACAAGCCCAAATATTTTTTCAGAGCTAGATGCAGATAAAAATTATTTTGAATTTACAACCTGGTGGAGGTTAGTATAGATGGACTAATAGAACAAGTCCCACACACTGCTGCAAGCCCAAATATTTTTTCAGAGCTAGATGCAGATAAAAATTATTTTGAATTTGCAACCTGATGGAGGTTAGTATAGATAGACTAATAGAACAAGTCCCACACACTGCTGCAAGCCCAAATATTTTTTCAGAGCTAGATGCAGATAAAAATTATTTTGAATTTACAACCTGGTGGAGGTTAGTATAGATGGACTAATAGAACAAATCTCACACACTGCTACAAGCCCAAATATTTTTTCAGAGCTAGATGCAGATAAAAATTATTTTGAATTTGCAACCTGATGGAGGTTAGTATAGATGGACTAATAGAACAAGTCCCACACACTGCTACAAGCCCAAATATTTTTCAGAGCTAGATGCAGATAAAAATTATTTTGAATTTGCAACCTGGTGGATATTAGTATAGATGGACTAATAGAACAAGTCCCACACACTGCTACAAGCCCAAATATTTTTTCAGAGCTAGATGCAGAAAACAATTATTTTGAATTTGCAACCTGGTGGAGGTTAGTATAGATGGACTAATAGAACAAGTCCCACACACTGCTGCAAGCCCAAATATTTTTTCAGAGCTAGATGCAGATAAAAATTATTTTGAATTTGCAACCTGATGGAGGTTAGTATAGATGGACTAATAGAACAAGTCCCACACACTGCTACAAGCCCAAATATTTTTTCAGAGCTAGATGCAGATAAAAATTATTTTGAATTTGCAACCTGGTGGATGTTACTATAGATGGACTAATAGAACAAGTCCCACACACTGCTACAAGCCCAAATATTTTTTCAGAGCTAGATGCAGATAAAAATTATTTTAAATTTGCAACCTGATGTAGGTTAGTATAGATGGACTAATAGAACAAGTCCCACACACTGCTACAAACCCAAATATTTTTTCAGAGCTAGATGCAGATAAAAATAATTTTGAATTTGCAACCTGGTGGAGGTTAGTATAGATGGACTAATAGAACAAGTCCCACACACTGCTACAAGCCCAAATATTTTTTCAGAGCTAGATGCAGATAAAAATTATTTTTAATTTGAAACCTGGTGGAGGTTAGTATAGATGGACTAATAGAATGATGCTATGCACAAAAGATTTTAGTTGGCTAGGTGCAGTAAAAAAATTTGCATTCTATACACAGGTGGTGTAGCTTGCAACACACATAGGCTACTCCACTGACGAACACATACTGCAAGAGGCCCAAAACGATTTGCTTAGCTAGATTTAGCCAAATGCTGTGAAAAAAACTTGCACAGCAGTGGCACAGACCTGCCTGGCAAAAACTGATAGGAACTGATGTAACCTAGCCCTCAAAAGGACTGCAATTACAATTAGTCTTTATTCCCAACCTATCTATTTAAGAGCACAGACCTGCCTGATAAAAGTCGTAGGAAATGATGTAACCTAGTCCTCAAATGGACTGCAATCACAACTATTCCCTACTCTCAAGCTATCTGTAGATTTGTCCGAAAATTGGCTTGAAATTAACACTCAAGTTATAGCGCACACAGCAACAGCGGTGCTGTCTAACACGCAGCTGCAGCAGTGAGAAAATGGTGGCTATGTGGAAAATGGTTGGGTCTTATAGGGCAAGGACATGTGACATACACTGCCAATGTCACATGCCCTTGCTTGTGTGAAAAAAAGCAGTTCGCTCCGTGTGTGCGCTGCTGATAGGCTGACAGATTGTACCTCCCCACTGTAAATGCGGGAAAGAGAAAAAAAATGGAGATCTCCATTATTTATGCAGAGATCCATCCCCTGTTCCTCCCACCGCCCCGCTGTACACTCAAACTGCGCATTAACATTAATTTTCAGCATTACTGAGAAAAAATCCAGTTATGATTTTGGTGCACGAACAGTTATCGAACATAACCTCGAACAGCCGAATTTTTTTCAAATTGTTCGTGTTCGCCGAACGGCTCGAACACCGCCCAAAACAGCTCGAATTTGAGATTGGCGAACAGTTCGAGTCGAACACCGCTCATCTCTAATTCTGACTAGTGCTATTCTGATGACTGATTCATAGAAACACAGTTAAAGGCTTTTTTTTTTCATTATGAAACCAGCTAGACTGGTGATTTATTAGTGCTTCTTCCTTAAATATTAATTGTAATATATTTCTTTTTAATTAATAAACAAATATTTAATTACAATAAAGACACAATTTAGAACAAAAGTTATACTTTTTCCTCATTTCCCTAGTATTAATGCACCTTAGTAAATATACATTTAACATCTGTTCTGTAGAAAGATGCCATTTTTACAATTTTGCCCACAGCTATCTTTCTTCAAGAGCATGCAACCGACCGCATTTTGAACATTAGCATCGTATCATTTAGCTCAGTGGAGTCTTAATCCCATGAGACTGGATTCAGTGAAAGAAAAGAAGTTTTTCTTAGAGAATGATAATTCCTGAGGAATTAAATGTAGAAGAGTACTTCTTCTTAAACACCCAAGTGGGCTTCTTTTCTAAGTAAATATTAATCATGCCTATTTCTAAATATTCCCTGATGACCAGAAATGTTTCATTTTACCTTAATTAAAAGAATCGTTCTCTTCTCTTTTAGTAATTACACAATGATGATAATTCAATGCTAATAAAGTATATATCAAATTGTCCTACAAATACACACACATAATGCATGTCACTTTTAGTGGTATGAAAAGAGCAGAAATAGAGATTCATCAAAGATAATTGCTGCAGTGGAGGACGCGTGTTCTGTCTGGTAGAACATTCTTGAAATAGCCTATATCTCCGTTAAAGCTCTGTTCTTGCTCATTGCATATTAATTAAATGTGCAGTGCCGCTAATGATATTTAGCATTATTTCATGATGTCTTGCTAGTCCACTAGATTTTATTTATTGTCATATCCTGAAATTATTTAGTTATTTGCTTCAAAGTAAATACCACCCAGTTGTCATAAATCTACTCTTGGTTTAACGTAACAGCTAGAAGCATAGATGTGATATTTCCAGCAGCCTCTTTTAGTTGATAATTTACAATTAGGTTAGGGCTATTCGGCAACTTGCAGCTGCAAATCATAAGATCACAATTTTACTCTGCTATATCACAACTAATGATAATAAATATGATCAGGACCCATAAATTACTGTGATGGTTGTGAGAATCAACAGAAATCCACATCTGCCAGATGTTTTAGTAACCACATTCACTGAACATTTATTGCACTGGCTCCATGTAGTTAGGGTCAACCACAGAAAATGTACTGCATGAGGATGGCACAGGGAATGGAGCTGTGCCCAATCCATCTGCAGCAAGTGTGAACTGCATATTACAGATGGCCAGGGCCAACTTTGTCAGAAATAACACCATTTCACTTGTAAGATGCTGTGGTCAATGGTAACTGCAGCAACTAAGTTTCATTCCTCAGACCACCATTAATTCTTTTGCGCTAAAGCCTTTTTTCACTTTCCTGACCAGGCCTAAATTTTTCAATTCAGACCAGTGTCCCTTTATGAGGTAATAACTCTGGAATGCTTCAACATACACAAGTGCTCCTGAGATAGGAGAGTCCCTGAGTTAATAATCTTCTTGAATGCAGTTTTGAGTAGCTTGAAGGGTGCAGTTTTTGGAATGGTGTCACTTTTGGGTGTTTTCTGTCATGTACACCCCTCAAAGGGACTTCAAATGTGATGTGGTCCCTAAAAAAATGTTTTTTAAAATTTTGCTGGAAAAAAGATAAATTGCTGATGAACTTTGAACCATTCAAACTTCCAACTAAAATTTTTTTTTTTTTTCAAAAATTGTGCTGATGTAAAGTAGACATGTGGGAAATGTTATTTATTAACTATTTTGTGTCACATCACTCTCTGGTTTAGTAGAATAAAAATTCAAAATTTGAAAATTGCGAAATTTTCAAAATTTTTCCCATATTTTTGATTTTTTCACAAATAAACGCAAATATTATCGACCTAAATTTAATACTAACATGAAGCCCAATATGTCGCGAAAAAAAAATCTCAGAATCGCTAGGATCCGTTGAAGTGTTCCAAAGTTTTTACTTCGTAAAGGGACACTGGTCAGAATTGACAAAAATGCCAAGGTCTTTAGGGTCAAAATAGGCTGGGTCCTGAAGGGGTTAAAACATAATTTTGAGTAAGGACTTGTTTTTTGTGAATTGAAGTTTTTTTTGTAAACATTTATATAAAATTTTGGATCACATTTATCCTGTGCTCTACCCTGAGCACTAACTCTGAGGGATCCATTCACTCACTATAATGAAGCAGCAGAGTTCCTCTGGACTTCTTCTGCCCTCTGTTCAGTGGTGTCCGTCTTTTCAGAAGTGCACAAAACTGTGGGCGGCCACACTTTTATGCACAGCTGAAAAGACAGACACCAGTGGATAATAGGCCAGACAATGGCCAAATTGACTTGATCTGCCTCATTATAGGGAATCTTACCTCAATGGTTCAGCCTAAATCACGTATTTCAGAGATTTATACAGAAACCCCAGTGTAAGGGCTCAGTGTAGAGTGCAGGATAAATGTGAGCCAAGTAGTACTGAGATCTTTGGGAGACAAAAAGAACAAATCAATAGCAGGTGAAGAATTTGTTTTATTTTTTTTAAAGCTATTCATCGTGCGGTATAAGTGATAAGTCGACTTTATTCTTTGGGTCAGTGAGATAACAGCGATACTAGATTTATAGTGTTTTTTATGTTTGGCTACTATTACTCACTAAAAAAACACTTTTTATACAAAAAAAATATTTTTGCCATATTTTGAGAGCTATAATTCTTCTATATTTATGCTAACAGAGTCATGTGACGGCTTGTTTTTTATGCAATGAGTTGGTGTTTTTATTTGTACCATTTTCAGGTACATAACATTTTTTGATTGCTTTCAATTTTGATTTTTGTAAGATAGAATGAACAAAAAACAGCAATTCAGGATTTTTTTATGCCGTTCACCATGTGTTATAAGTGATAAGACAGCTTTTTTCTTTAGGTCAGTACTATTACAGTGATACCACATTTATATAATAGATTTTTATGCTTTGCAACTTTTACATAATAAATAATTTTTTTTAGAAAAATAATTGATTTTGCATCACTATATTCTGAAAGCTATAGCATTTATATTTCTGCAATGATGGAGCTTTATTTTTTTTTTCTTTTCTGAGAGACAAGATGTCATTTTCAGGGATACCATTTTTATGTACATTCAACTTTTTGATTGTGTTTTATTCCACTTTTTTTGGCAGTATGATGAAAAAGCAAAGTTTTTGCCAAGTTTTTATGTTTTTTTTACGATGTTCACTGCCGGGGTTAATTAATGTAATCATCATTATCAACTGCTCCAGTAAAAGTAAGTTTTTTCCTATTGCACCTGAGGTCTGGACATTGCTTATTGAGACGGGCTGATCCTGCATCCCTTTCACAAATTCTCTGCTTTAACTCTGCTGAGGACGACTCACCTGCCAGTTAGACCACAGTGACCGTTGGCCGCCATTATGCCCCGGCTCAGTGGAGGCCGACCCAGAAACTAGTGTGAAAGTTTTATAGATCAGTTCGTTGTGGACACAGCAATATGTGTACTTTTTTGCTTGTTACATAAACATATGTTCTTATTGGTATAGTATTTTATTTTTTATTATTTGGGGATTTTTTTTATATTTTTAAAAGTTTTAACTTTATTTAAATATTTTTTACTTAGTCCCACTATGGGACTTCAACTTTCTATTTCAACTTCTATTTCTCTGACCACTGGTCTCATGCATTGCAATACAAATTTACTGCAATGCATGAGACCTGTCTGCTTTACACTGGCAGAATGCCTGTTGGACCCTGCTGTACAGTTTTCTAAATGCCATAATCACTTTGAATCTTGTTATCTAGTAGATAAAACAGGGATGACATCATCAGAACCTGAGCCAATCAGGTCTCAATGATGTCATTGGTCAGAACTAGCATTCTGACACAGGCTCTGCATTGGGGCCAGTTGTGAGTCTAGGCTGAGGGCGCAGTTGCAGCCGCTGCTCTGTATACTGAGAGCGATGACTGAGCCAGCACCAGTGCCACTCCCGTGACTGAAACTGGAACGCTGCATTGGGAATAAAGTTAATTTTCTCCCCGCAGTGTTGCAGCATTTGAGTAAGTGCAGGCATCGGGCAGGTTAGCAATGTGCAGACTAACCCCATATCTGTAGGTTAATAGCGTTTTTTGTTGTGACAGGTTCCCTTTAAACACTCAGGATCAGAGTTATCTATTATCCTGGTTACTGCAGAGGGATGTCATGTTTAAATGTTTGTGCCATCAACTGAACGATGAACATAACTATACATTAATTTGTGGCAATGTACCGCTAAAATGGATTTACTTCTATGTCAATTTTCAAAAAAGATTAATACAGTTTATGTAAGATAAAAAATGTGATTTAGATTATCATTATTTTTTAGGCCTCGATACATATATTTTTTTATTTTTTTAAGTCACTTTCCTTTTTTGTCCTGCAGTATTAATTGCCTTTTTAGTGACAAATTCATCAAAATAGCGCACCAGTTCATGAATCTGGCGCAAAGTAAAAATGGGCTATTTTCTTGAACTGTTATTGCATATTTGGGTGCCTAATAGTCCCAATTTGGTGCCAAAAGTCACAAAACTTGTGGCAAATTGCTGTCGTACGCAGAAATATATCAGAAGGGAATTGGAGTGAAGTTGAACCAAATTTGGCAACTTTTTAAAAAGTCACAATTAAGGAATCAGGCTAATATGTCTTGAATTTCCTATAGGTAGCACTAGAGTTCTAGTTCTCTTCCTCTCTGAACAGATAATTTGCATATTTTCCAGAGGAGCATTGTGGCTTAAAAGTCTCCTCAACTTGACATGCTTAACATGTCATTCTCCGCAAGGAGAAACAATAGCCCTTGGATACTGGTCTGACGCCTCTCACCCGGCCAAACCAGAACTCACACTTTGCACTGACAAGGAGCAGTACCCCGAAACACAGTGTCTGCAAATTGAGTTTCTGGTTCTGGTTTTTATCCTTTGTCATGTGACAAGGCTCATTAAAGGGTCAATATTGACTTTTAGGATTGCTACTTCCTGTAGGTGGCACTAATTCTCTTCCTCTCTGAAGAGACAATTTGCATATTTCCCAGAGGAGCATTGCAGCTTAAAAGACTTCTCACCTTGACGTGCTTAACATGTCAGTCTCCACAAGGAGAAACATTAGCCCTTGGATAGTGGTCTGATGCCTCTCACCCAGCAAAACGAGAACTCACAGTTTGCAGTGATGAGGGGCAGTACTCCTAAACACAGTGTCTGCAAATTGAGTTTCTGGTTCTTGTTTTTATCCTAAGTCATGTCACAAGGGTCATTAAAGGTTCAATATTGACTTTTGGATTACAACTCCTATAGGTGGCACAAGAGTTCTAGTTCTCTTCCTCTCTGAAGAGACAATTTGCATATTTCCAAGAGGAGCATTGTGGCTTAAAAGTCTACTCACCTTGACATGCTTAACATGTCACTCTCCACAAGGAGAAACATTAGCCCTTGGATACAAGACTCTCCCCACAAAGGGGAGAAAAAAACAATCAATCACATGTAATTGGGTGCAAAAGAAAAGGCACAAAACTAGCCCCCCAAAAAAAGGCACAAAGGCAATAATGAATCAAGGCCTTAATATTTTTCATACTGGTAACTTCTCCATTTGAAAAGTTAAAACTCAGTCCTTGTACAAGTAACAGTGGTAATTTTAACAATCCTCTCCTTTAAGGGGAAGACTGTATTTTGCCAACATGGTCAAATTATTACAGAAATGCATATAGAATAAGAGGAGTAAATCAATCATAGCAATACAAGATAGCACTCTATATTCCATTTTTAAAATGTTTTAGCCTTCATAATAGCAGGTGAGGATGGGAAGCAGACAGGAGGAAGAAACTGTGCCCAGGTTGGAGAACAATTACAGTAGAGGGAGAGACACTTTCAGTGTGTTTTGAGGGCTTCTTTTAACATTTTAAGTGTAATTGTAAATCTGAGTGGTTTATAGGCCTTAGAGAAGAGGAGGTAATGACAGAAAAGGCATGAGGTAACTTAGCAGGGGTCATTTCTATAATTATTTTCTTGTCAGCAGTAATTGTGGTCTTTGCCTCTTTCTCCAGTTGGATTTAGTATTTAGTGGGTTTTCTCAATCTCTATTTATTAGGACCTCTTTGACCAGGACATGACAATGGTGGACCTCAGAAATTGTAACTTGTAGTCTGTGCAAATGTTTAAGAAATTATCTCAATGTATCTTAAAATGTGTCTATTTACTCAGTTGGTTATTACATTTTACATAAATGGAGTAACTTACAGATGACATTAGGAAACTGGAGATTGTTTATGGTCTCACAAATATGTGACTGCAACTCTGAGTACATATGAAGAAAACGGTAGGAGCTCATTGGACAAAAATTATTCTTAGTTTAGCGCAAAACTTCTAAAAAGATCTAATTATTTCTATTTTGTATGTAATTGTTGATATTGTCAATATTTCTTCAAGAGGCCACTTTTATATGTTATACATAATATGAAAAAGTCACTCAAAATATTTCTAAAAATTTCACTAAAATCTTGACCTGTTTCTGTAGTTGTAAAAGTCTTTTCTGCACATGTTTGAATATCACAAAACAGTAACTACGGTTGCTAACAGTCTAAAAGCCTTTACACTCATTTTGGCACAAATCAGCTAATTTATTTATTTTTTTCCTTTCTTTTTTTTTTTTATTTTACAAAGATTGCATAGTAAGTTGTCTACACTCTTGTGTCTATCACTTTGCAGGTGTCAAATATATACTTAAAATACCCACTGTTAGATAATTATTTCCACCTTGCATTAACCTTACCATCATGTGTGAATCCTTGTACATACATCTACTTAAGATATCATCAAGCAATCCATCATACCAGTTGTGTTTCCAATTCATAGTCCTAGGAGAGAACTATTGAATTCATGAATGGTGTTATCTCAGCTGAATTATTCCAAAATTGCGAATTAGCTAAAAATACCACAGTGGATTTTCTTTATATAATAATTTGGGAAGAAAATAGCTGCCAAATCTCATTAACACTTCTCTAGCAACATGTTGTTTGCTAGAGTTACAAGATGTTGAGGACTCTATAGTTTGAACAAGAAAGCAACACAAATTTTTATAGAGTTAAATATCACCATCCTGTTCCTCAAAGTCTTTGACATTTTTTTTTTCCATTTTAATTCTTTTAGAACTTCCATCTGTTGTAGACAAGCTGAGGCGTGAATTGTTTGACAAGGAAAGCTTTGCCGTCCCCTCGGGTTTACCTCAGGCACCTTGTCAATCTGCAGAGCCTGGACCAAAAGGATTAGAAAAATTACTATGACATCTGAAGACCCAGACGATTGATAAGACATTGTGCATTACCTTAGGCTTTGAGCTCTGCATGTGTCTGCACCAGACTGTGCCAAAGTTGTTTCTTGTTCTTTGAATAATTTTAAATGGGAAATAACTGGCGACGTAGCGCTCTATTCCTTGGTGTAGAGCAAATTGAAACTTTCCCTTGAGGCAAATTTTATTAGCCTTTTCTTAGAAGGTCCAGATGTATAGTGTAATCCTGATTGTAGTGATCTATAGATATACCCAGCAACCTCCAGGAATACCAATTAACCTTGTCAAAGTCATATATTTTGTGATAATTGCTGGTTATATGAAGTTATACTGGTCGCTGAGGAAAACATTATGGCCCCGATTCATTATTGCATTTGCACTTGGGGTTTGCATTCGCATTTTTCTTGCACCAAATTCATCTTTTCATTTGAGCCTTTTTTCAAGTCTATTTTTTTGTATTCACCAGTTTTGTTTTGTTTTTTAGTTTGCTACTGTGGGCGGAAATCAGAATTTCCAGATGTTTTTGCCTGATTCTTCATTTGCGACTTTTCCAAAGTCACAATATTTTTCTCAATAAGGGCTCGTACACACGACAATAAAAATTGGATGAATGCTATCATCTTCTCACACGTATCCGATTTTTCCTTGGACCAAGCAGGTCCGAGAAAAAAGTTGCGGCATGCACAAGTTGCATCCGATTATGAAGATGATCACAAGGAGAGAAAGGAGGACAGATTGATAATTATTGGATCTCACTCGGCCATTCATGTCTATGGGTAATGTCTGAGCATTGTTTAATTAGAGTGTAATTAGTGTAATCAGACTGATTTTCCAGGATGAGAAAAAATCGATCTTGGGACCCCCTACTCTAGTCCCCTGGAGTAATTCTATGCACGCCTGTGGTTGCTACGACTGTGAATGAATGAAGAAAAAATAAATCCTCAGGTCCCAACTAGAGATGAGCAGGATGCACAGATGATGTCATGCCACCCCTGGCTAATTAAAAGACACGCTGGGGACGCCGGATGGTGAGAGATTTGCAGCCTCCCATCCAGCCGCCAGGTACCACTGACCTGGATGTTGGACCGGAGTCCAATGAATCAATCCGCTTGTCTCTAGTCCCAACTGTCCCTGATACAGCAGACAGTCCCGGATTTGGGTCTATGCCCTGCAGTCTCTGGAGTCTTCTGAATGTCTCTCACTGCCACTGCCCCTTTGATAACTCCTCCTGCCAGGGTAGAAAGAAATTGTAAATGGGCATGTATTGGGGTGTGGCCAGAGGCATGGCCAAAATCTGCCAAGTTGGGAGGTGTGTGTTAGGAATGAGCTTATTTTTTTTTAAATCTTGATTTTATTATGCTCTAGAATCGGAAGAGACCCCAGAGCATAATAAAGAACATTCAATTCGTGGAGAATAATTTCTCTGCAAATCAAATTTCCTGAGAAAAAAGTGTGAACAGGCAAATTCAAATTTTGTCTAATCCACTCATCTCTGCTTGGCACAAATTGACTGGGAGCTACATCATTCCGTCAGCACATGAAATGGTATCACCTGCTCATGTAGGGAAAGTAAACTGACCAGCAAAATGAAAAAAGCTTACGCTGTTCTCCTTTGTCAGTTCCCCTTTTGTGTTCACAAAATCACATGCATTCACATTGAATAGAATCTCCCTGTATAATCCGTGCAATTTGGTGAAAAGGAATTTTCAGTACTCACACTCATCTCAGATCATTCTGGTCCTTCCCCCTCCATGAGCATTGTATTTGTGTATACTGATTACCTGGCAGCCTCTTGCCCTCCTGACGCCCTCCACTACATTTTTGCAAATGTGCATTCCTCCCCTATTACTTTTTGTGTGCGGGCTTGCGATCTCCAAACAGTACAGTGTTTCTCCGAAAATAAGATAGCGCCTTATATTATTTTGTTGCTCCGAAAAATGGGTTAGGGCTTATTTCAGGGGATGTCTTATTTTTTTCCATGAACAATAATCCACATTTATTCTTGAGCAAAAAACTAACATTTATTCAAATATAATCATGTCATCAAATTCTGGAACATCAACATAACTCTCCAAACCCTGAATTCCATCATGAAATTCTTGAGATCCTATTTCCTTTTTCCATGTATAACAATCCACTATTTACACATGCTGACTAGAGATGAGCGGTGTTCGACTAGAACTGTTCGCCAATCTCAAATTCGAGCTGTTTTGGGCGGTGTTCGAGTTGTTCGACGAACCCGAACGATTTGCAAAAAATTCGGCTGTTCGAGGTTATGTTCGATAACTGTTCGTGCACCAAAAGCGTGTCCTGCATGTCTGGCGCTATTTAGAGCACCAATCATGCAGGGATTGTCTGCCACTCACTGTAATGCCACAGCCATGGTGGTTGTGGCATTACAGTAATTGCCCAAATCGATGGGAACAGTGCCAACAGTGAAACATGAAAAGCCAGCAATTCAGCAGCGGCATATACCGGTACCCGACAATTTAGAACCGAAAGAATAGAGCTTCACACATAGATTAGATAGATAGAAACATGTCAGTCACACATATAAGAAGCACAGTGACAGTGTTGCTTACTGTACTTGTCATTTAGTGTAAAGGATTTATCAAAAAAAATAATAGTGTTTTCATGCACCGTCTCTTTAAAAAAGCCGGCCGGCAATTCAGCAGCGGTACCCGACAATTTATAACAGACAGAATAGAGCTTCACACATAGATTAGATAGATAGAAACATGTCAGTCACATATATATGAAGTACAGTGACAGTGTTGATTACTGTACTTGTCATTTAGTGTAAAGGATTTATTAAAAAAAATAATAGTGTTTTCATGCACCGTCTCTTTAAAAAAGCCGGCCGGCAATTCAGCATCTGTACCCGACAATTTAGAATAGAAGGAATAGAGAATCACACATAGATTAGATAGATAGAAACAGGTCAGTCACATATATATGAAGTACAGTGACAGTGTTGCTAACTGTACTTGTCATTTAGTGTAAAGGATTTATTAAAAAAAAATAATAGTGTTTTCATGCACCGTCTCTTTAAAAAAGCCGGCAGGCAATTCAGCATCTGTACCCGACAGTTTAGAATAGAAGGAATAGAGAATCACACATAGATTAGATAGATAGAAACATGTCAGTCACATATATATGAAGTACAGTGACAGTGTTGATTACTGTACTTGTCATTTAGTGTTAAAATAAAGGATTTATTTAAAAAAAAATTGGCGTGGGGATCCCCATAATTTTAGGCTCTAGCGGAGGTTAACCAGATGGCTGGGGCAGATGTTTGAAGCCTGGGAAGGGGGTAATACCCACGGAGCTTCCCAGGCTACTAATATCAGCCCCCAGCGGAATACCTAGCCTTTACTAGCTATTAAAATGGGGGACCCCCCAAAAAAATGACGTGGGGTCCCCCCTATTTTAATAGCTAGCAAAGGCTAGGCAGACAGCTGGGGGCTGATATTAATAGCCCAGGAAGGGAGCCATGAATATTGGCCCCCTCCCAGGCTAGAAACACCAGCCATCAGCCGCCCCAGAAATGGCGCATCCTTAGGATGCGCCAATTCTGGCACTTAGCCTCGCTCTTCCCACTGCCCTGTAGCGGTGGCAGTGGGGTAATAGGGTTGGGGTTGATGTCAGCTTATAATGCCAGCTGACATCAAGCCCAGGTTAGTAATGGAGAGGCGTCTATAAGACACCCCCATTACTAACCCCATAGTCAAAGTTAAAAGAAAACACAAACACCCAGAATAAAGTCCTTTAAGTGAAATAAAGACACATTCCTTTATTGTTTTAAATTAAACCATACTTACCGTCACGCCCATTCCAGCTGAAGCCAACGATCTCCTGCAATAAAAGAAAAATAATAAAGCAACCTCATCCTTACCTTTCCATGGTTCCCACGACAGCTTCAGCTCTGCTACATCGAGATAACAGGCTGGACCGCAGCAGAACGCTGCCATCCAGCCTGTCATCCCGCAGACACTGAGAAGCGCAGGCATGCTTGCGCTCTGCAGTGTCTGGCTGTGACGGCATCCAGATGAGCCGAGGTCATGTCCAATGAACTCGGCGCACCTCATGCACGTCACTGACAGCGTGGGAGAATTCTCCTGCACTCAGCACTTCAGCGTGAGAATTCTCCCACGCTGTCAGTGACGTACATGAGGTCAGCTGAGTTCATTGGACATGAATGAGCTCACCTCATGCACGTCACTGACAGCGTGGGAGAATTCTCACGCTGTAGCGCTGAGTGCAGGAGAATTTTCCCACGCTGTCAGTGACGTACATGAGGTCAGCTGAGTTCATTGGACATGAATGAGCTCACCTCATGCACGTCACTGACAGCGTGGGAAAATTCTCCTGCACTCAGCGCTTCAGCGTGAGAATTTTCCCATGCTGTCAGTGACGTGCATGAGGTGAGCTCATTCATGTCCAATGAACTCAGCTGACCTCATGTACGTCACTGACAGCGTGGGAGAATTTTCACGCTGAAGTGCTGAGTGCAGGAGAATTCTCCCACGCTGTCAGTGACGTGCATGAGGTGCGCCGAGTTCATTGGACATGAACTTGTCTCATCTTTATGCCGTCACAGCGAGACACTGAGGAGCGCAAGCATGCCTGCGCTTCTCAGTGTCCGCGGGATGACAGGCTGGATGGCAGCTTTCTGCTGCGGTCCAGCCTGTCATCTCGATGTAGCAGAGCTGAAGCTGTCGTGGGAACCATGGAAAGGTAAGGATGAGGTTGCTTAATTATTTTACTTTAATTGCAGAAGACATTGGCTTCAGCTGGAATGGGCGTGACGGTAAGTATGGTTTAATTTAGAACAATAAAGAATTGTGTGTTTATTTCAATTAAAGGACTTTATTCTGGGTGTTGTGTTTTTTTAAATACTTTACTAGAAATTCATGGTGGTCATGTCTAATATTGGCATGACCCCATGAATTTCGGGCTTAGGGCCAGCTGATAATGCCAAGCTGGCCTTAACCCCTTTATTACCCAGTGAGCCACCGCACCAGGGCCCTGGATGAGTTGGGTACAGCGCCAGAAGATGGCGCTTCTATGAACGCGCCATTTTCTGGGGCAGCTGCGGACTGCAATTTGCAGCGGGTGGGGCCCAGAAAGCTTGGGCCTCCCTGCGCTGCGGATTCCAGCTCCCAGCTGCCTAGTTGTACCTGGCTGGGCACAAAAATAGGGCGAAGCCCCACGCATTTTTTTTTAAAATTATTTCATGAAATTCATGGAATAATTAAGAAAAAAAGGGCTTCCCTATATTGTTGTGTCCAACCAGGTACAAATAGGCAGCTGGTGGTTGGGGGCAGCCCGTCCCTGCCTGCTGTACCTGGCTGGACACAAATATAGTGCGAAGCCCCACGTCAATTTTTTTTTAATTATTTCATGAAATAATTTTTTTAAAAAAGGGCTTCCCTATATTGTTGTGTCTGGCCAGGTACAAATAGGCAGCTGGTGGTTGGGGGCAGCCCGTTCCTGCCTGCTGTACCTGACTGGACACAAATATAGGGCGAAGCCCCACGTCAATTTTTTTTAAATTATTTCAGGAAATTCATGAAATAATGAAAAAAAAATTGATGTGGGGCTTCGCCCTATATTTGTGTCCAGTCAGGTACAGCAGGCAGGAACGGGCTGCTCCCAACCACCAGCTGCCTATTTGTACCTAGCCGGACACAACAATATAGGGAAGCCCTTTTTTTCTTAATTATTCCATGAATTTCATGAATTTAAAAAAATAATACGTGGAGCTTCGCCCTATTTTTGTGTCCAGCCAGGTACAACTAGGCAGCTGGGGGCTGGAATCTGCAGCGCAGGGAGGCCCAAGCTTTCTGCGCCCCACCCGCTGCAAATTGCAGTCCGCAGCCGCCCCGGAAAATGGCGCGTTCATAGAAGCGCCATCTTCTGGCGCTGTACCCAACTCATCCAGGGCCCTGGTGCGGTGGCTCACTGGGTAATAAAGGGGTTAAGGCCAGCTTGGCATTATCAGCTGGCCCTAAGCCCGAAATTCATGGGGTCACGCCAATATTAGACATGACCACCATGAATTTCTAGTAAAGTATTTAAAAAAAACACAACACCCAGAAAAAAGTCCTTTAATTGAAATAAACACACAATTCTTTATTGTTCTAAATTAAACCATACTTACCATCACGCCCATTCCAGCTGAAGCCAATGATCTCCTGCAATAAAAGTAAAATAATAAAGCAACATCATCCTTACCTTTCCATGGCTCCCACGACAGCTTCAGCTCTGCTACATCGAGATGACAGGCTGGACCGCAGCAGAACGCTGCCATCCAGCCTGTCATCCCGCAGACACTGAGAAGCGCAGGCATGCTTGTGCTCCTCAGTGTCTGGCTGTGACGGCATCCAGATGAGCCGAGGTCATGTCCAATGAACTCGGCGCACCTCATGCACGTCACTGACAGCGTGGGAAAATTCTCACGCTGAAGCGCTGAGTGCAGGAGAATTTTCCCACGCTGTCAGTGACGTACATGAGGTGAGCCGAGTTCATTGTCGGCTCATCTGGATGCCGTCACAGTCAGACACTGAGGAGCGCAAGCATGCCTGCGCTTCTCAGTGTCTGCGGGATGACAGGCTGGATGGCAGCGTTCTGCAGGTCCAGCCTGTCATCTCGATGTAGCAGAGCTGAAGCTGTCCTGGGAACCATGGAAAGGTAAGGATGATGTTGCTTTATTATTTTTCTTTTATTGCAGGAGATCGTTGGCTTCAGCTGGAATGGGCGTGATGGTAAGTATGGTTTAATTTAGAACAATAAAGAATTGTGTCTTTATTTCAATTAAAGGACTTTATTCTGGGCGTTTGTGTTTTTTTTTTAACTCTGACTATGGGGTTAGTAATGGGGGTGTCTTATAGACGCCTCTCCATTACTAACCTGGGCTTGATGTCAGCTGGCATTATAAGCTGACATCAACCCCAGCCCTATTACCCCCTGCCACCGCACCAGGGCAGCGTGGAAGAGCGAGGCTAAGTGCCAGAATTGGCGCATCCTATGGATGCGCCATTTCTGGGGCGGCTGACGGCTGGTGTTTCTAGCCTGGGAGGGGGCCAATATTCATGGCTCCCTTCCTGGGCTATTAATATCAGCCCCCAGCTGTCTGCCTAGCCTTTGCTAGCTATTAAATTAGGGGGGACCCCACGTCATTTTTTTTGGGGGGGTCCTCCATTTTAATAGCTAGTAAAGGCTAGGTATTCAGCTGGGGGCTTATATTAGTAGCCTGGGAAGCTCCGTGGGTATTACCCCCTTCCCAGGCTTCAAACATCTGCCCCAGCTGTCTGCTTAACCTCCGCTAGAGACTAAAATTACGGGGATCCCCACGCCAATTTTTTTTAATAATAAATCCTTTATTTTAATACTAAATGACAAGTACAGTAACCAACACTATCACTGTACTTATTATATATGTGACTGACATGTTTTTATCTATCTAATCTATGTGTGAAGCTCTATTCTGTCTGTTATAAATTGTCGGGTACCGCTGCTGAATTGCCGGCCGGCTTTTTTAAAGAGACGGTGCACGAAAACACTATTATATTTTTTAATAAATCCTTTACACTAAATGACAAGTACAGTAAGCAACACTGTCACTGTACTTCATATATATGTGACTGACATGTTTCTATCTATCTAATCTATGTGTGATGCTCTATTCCTTCATGTCTAAATTGTCGGGTACCGGTGTATGCCGCTGCTGAATTGCCGGCCGGCTTTTTTAAAGAAAGCGTCTTCTGAGCAGTTTGTGAGCTTTTGGACACCTTTGAAGGTGTTTTCTATGTGTTCCTATGTGTTTTTGTTTGCCTGCCATTGGTTTTAACGGTGTTCGACGGTGTTCTAAGGTGTTCCACGAACAGTTCGACGAACAGTTCCTCGAACATCCCGGTGTTCGACGAACCGAACCCGAACACTACGGGGGTGGCTCAACACTAATGCTGACAAAGAATAATGGGGTTAGAATGATCACTATTAGATCATTCTGTCCCCATACATATCATGCTATCGGCAGCAAATCTACTGCTTACACCAGGCAATGTGCTAATGTGAACAATGGCCCTGATTAATTAAGACTGGCGTTGTGCAGGCCAGTCTTAAAGAATGGGGCCACTTGAGTTAGATACACCCAATTCATTAAAAGGAACACACCACTGAATACATTAGGAATCTTACAAGTGTTGAGCGCCTCTAGAAGACATGTATATACACATGTGTATACACACACTGGACATACATACACATGTATACTGTATATACACACACGTACTGCACATACATACCAGCCTCTCTCCTCTTCAGCTTTAGACTCTTGCAGTTAAGAGACATTTAGTGACATCATGGTCACATCATCGTGATGTCACTAAAGGTTCTCAAGCAGTCTTAACCTTGGAATAGAAGCGCTGGGGGCCCCTAAGAGAGTGGATGCCCTGAGAAATTGCCCAGTTTGCTCTCCCTTCCACCTAAAGCAGGTCCTGCACACTAGCCTGTGACCTGTTCAGTTCTCTAGACTATTGCCGTTAAGATACCTCTGGTGAGATAATGGTCACATGGCAGAGAAGTCACAAAAGGTCCTCAAGCAGTCTTAAGCCCCCGTCTCACATAGCGAGATCGCTAGCGAGATCGCTGCTGTGTCACAGTTTTGGTGACGCAACAGCGACCTCACCAGCGATGTCACTATGTGTGACACTTTGCAACCATCAGGCCCCTGCTGTGAGGTCGCTGATCGCTGCAAAGTGTCCTGGACCATTTTTTGGTCGTTGCTCTCCCGCTGGTCAGCACACTTCGCTGTGTGTGACCAGCGGGAGCAGCGATCAGGCTGGTAACTATGGTAAACATCGGGTTACTTGGGGCACACGCGCACCTAGTAACCCGTTGTTTATCATGGTTACGAGCCTGCTAAAGTGAGCGGTAACCTCCCGCTCACTGTATCAGAGTGGTAACCATGATAAACAACGGGTTACTTGGAGCGCGTGTGCCCCTAGCAACCCGATGTTTACCATAGTTACCAGCCTGCTCCTGCTTCAGCAGGCTCGTAACCAGGAGCAGGACATCGTGGAAAGATTCTTTCCACGATGTCGCTGCTCCCCTGATCGTTGGTAAGCCTGCCTGTTTGACAGCTCACCAGCGACCACATAGCAACGCAGCAATGATCCCTGACAGGTCGTATCATTGTCGGGGTCGTTGCAGCGTCGCTAAGTGTGACGGGGCCTTTAACCTTGGAATATAAATTCTGGGGCCTAAGAGAGTGGTGCTCGCCTCTTGAGAATCACAGTCACTGATAAAATATCCATGAGCCAGTATTGTTCCCTCTGATCGTGCTGTGATCCAAGCAATAACCAGTACCTCCTCCATTAAGGAAAGTGCTATTAGATAACTGCTATCAGAGACTGTAACCTCTGATTACACCTCATGACAGTGATTCCTCCTTACACCCTCTGTATTTTCTATTGGTACTACACTATGCCACTGTCAATCAGCGGTAGCACATCTCTGTGCATGCTCAGTGGATTTGACTGCAGTGACAGCACCTGAAGCAGATCTAATTGATAACGATCCATTTCAGGGGAAAGGGGGGAGGGAGCAGAGGTATAAATTTGCATAGTTAGCCCCTGGAGAGGATGTCAGTGATGACAATTCATTTGAGATTCCTTGTGCATGCTGGGAGTTTCAAACAAAATGTCATTGAAAAGTAAAAAGAAAAAGAAGGAAAAAACTTAAAACTATTAGGAATTTTTAATTACTATAAATAAAAAAAATACCTAGCTTTAAAGGATGTACAATGTGAAAGTCGATTTTTCAGTCTCGGACAACCTCTTTAAATCAAAATTCTAGCCCAAAGCCCTGGGTGCACGCACAAACCAAAATATTATTGTACATTTCGAAGGATCAGGTTTGCATGAGCTAAAGATCAGCATACTGTATGCATATGATATCCAAGTATCATTTTTAATTAGTTGTAAACAATAAGTTTGTGTTCGAAGTAATTTTTATCAAAAAAAATTTCAAAGTTGAACCATATATATACCAATAAGAACATAATTATGAATATTGATTAGCTATCTTGATTATTTTCTTTATCAGTACCATGGAGAAAGACCTTGTCATGGGACTCTGAAAGTGGGTTGAGGTGTTAGTCATGGTTGGGTGCATCACGTTTTCTACTATTTGATATGAACTTGTGCAGGACTTTACACTCCAGATGAACAGTATTATTAGCAAACATTATATGATGAATTGAGACAAACCAGACCTATATGGCTTAGGTTGAGAAACCCAACGCTACAAAGAGGGGCTTATTTTGATCATCAATATGGATACTTTTTTATTCTCTATACACAACTGCTTCTTAGCTTTTAGCTTGTAAAAGAATAGCAATTTCTGCAAAATCCAACGGTAGTTACAAAGTCGAAAAGATAGCAGTAAAAACATTGCAGTGTACTAAAAAACAACAACAATATTAAAAATTATAGAGATAAATTAGCACATGTGACTGTTTTATAATATCTTCATATATTTGCCCTCTGAATCTGGTCTCTAAACTCTCCTGTCACGAGTCTTTGGAAGTAGATTAAATTAAATTGTAATCCTAAATATAAATTGAACTGTAAAATGTCCAAGCCAGGTGAAAATGATTTAGCTGCATATGAAATTGAATTTTGTCTGCTACTTTGCTTCTCTGTAACAAGATTCAGAACCCCTAATGCAGTGCTTTAATCTTCTCATTGCATTCCAATTATTATGTTCCACAATATTTATTTAAGGTAGTTGTTGTAATATATTCTAGATAAGACCAGTCCATAATCATTTTAATTATAAAGAGAATTCCCTATGAAGAGTGTGCAAGCTTTTGTACTGCTGGATAATTAATTCCTCCATGACTATCTATTTGATGTTCTGTGGAATATAAAGCAGTTCATCTTAAGTAATCCCTCAAAATTGTGCTTGCTTCTTATCCAAACACTGGATTAAACAATAGGGGTTTCTTTTTCAGCCAACTGCTTCAAAGGGTGCTTGGATATTTTTCTAACCTTCATATATTTAAGTCTACTTTTTACACCAAAAAATAAAGAAACGAAGCTTTGAATGTTAATATTGGAAAATATTTGAGCTGAGAAAAATAATTAAAATATTACCCAGGATTTTTTTTCAAGAAAACATATGCATTGCTTGCATATGTATTTCTATTATTTTTTATTTTAATGAATTGGATCAGTTTGGATCGTCTTAACATTATTTTTGAAAATGGTTATGTGTGCGTAAGGGTGATGCTATGTGGAGGAGGATAGTGAAGCATGTGACCCAGGTTGTGGGTGTAAGTGAAGAGCCACTGGCACCAAAAACCAAAGTTCTATCATGCTTACCAGCTAGTGAGGCTCTGCTGTTCATGTCACCAACACAGCTACAACCCCTCCCCCCACTTACATTCCCATGCTATTTCTAGCCTCCCTGCATGGCATCCTACTTCTCATCAATGCCCAATGCCTCCTGCCGGGGACCTCTAGTAGTCCCTCTAATGCATATCTGCTTACACTGCCAGTTACAATGCTGGTGAGCACAAATAGTCAACGTTCTCTACTACCAACCTTTCAACATTTCTTTTGGACCTTACCTAAATAATAAGGATCTAGGTTAAGCAATGGTATACTTATGTATTCTCTATCACCTGTCTTTTCCTTGGTTTGCATAACTACTCATTTTAGTTCTCATTCTTGCATTATACACTGGAATCCTCCATTTATCAGCAGTCGCTGAGAGATTGCTTGCAAAAAAGTCCAGATCCCTATATTGGAGATAGAGAATAAAAACTAGTGTCTCCGCTGTTTAGACTCAAGTCAAATCCATTGCAGCCACCAGGATCTGCATCTCCTCAGGAAGACATTGTGTCAAGTTCATACTAAGTTTTTAATAACTAAATATAAAATCAACATATAATACTGCAAAAGGCATCAACTCTTAGAATAAAAACTTTTCTGTCTTTGTGTTATCAAGTTAAAAAATAACTGAGCAAGATTGTCTTATACATTTCAGAAAATATCCTTAATTATAGCATACACCTTAATGAAGAATGAATCGTTTTAAAAATCCATCATATAGTCACGTGATTTAACCCCTCTTGACGAGGCAATTTTCCAATTTTGTGCTTTAACTTTTTCTCCCCTTCTGTCAAGAGCCATCATTTTTTTTAACAAAGCTGTTTGAGAGTTTAATTCTGTGAGACAAGTTGTAGTTTTGCATGGTAACATTCATTTTAGCATTCAATGAACTGGAAAACAGAAAAAATATACAAGTGCAGTGAAGATGCAAAAAAACACAATTCCACAATTGTTTTTTGCGTTATGCTTTTATAAGATGTTCATTGTATGGTAAAAAAAATGTTAAACATGAGTAGGATTATGACTATAAAACTTGTATAGATTTATTTTTAAATGATGAAAAATATTTGGAAATTTGTAAACGAAAAATTGTGTTTCCATTTTCTGAGAGCCCAGAAAATTACATTTTTTAAATTGTAAATATATTTTTAAATATCTAAAATAATTCACTTTTTCATAATCTCTGTCTATGATTACTGCTTCTTATAGGTTTATATAAACAATATAAACTTTCAGTTCAATGAAAGGTGAATGACTCCAAATGTTTTGAGGTAATTTATTTGTTGCAGAAAGATTGCATCAGTTAGATGCCAATGGATACTATTACATCTACATACTTTTCATATGTAGATGCAATAGTTTGAAGGAGTATTCCCAAGTTTGGGAGTTATCACCTATTTATGTAATAAGGAATAACTTCCTGATGTTATGAGTTTCAAAGCACATTCATAAGGGTAACGTACAAACCTGGAAGACAAATACTTGAATCTGACAGGTCCCTCCCTGTTCAGAATAAGAAAAAACCCTTCTCTGACCCTGGTCTGTCCCTGCCTGACCGCGGAGGTTGGCAGTCTAACATAATGTAATGGCGCCCCCATCGATGGTGGCTTACCCTGAATGTCCTTAGCAGCTTCTAGGATCGCTAGAGTAGCAGATCCCTAAGGAATAAAGGAATCACACACAAAACTACTGCAACAAACACAATTACAGCAAAGTGGATGAACCCAACAAAGTCTATCACCAGCAGAAAACACCAGTAAGGGAAGTTATTTACAGCTGCACCCGAAAGGTGATAGGACAGGCAACCAGAGTAAATGAAAAACACCTGTTACCCAAAAACAACAGAAACAAAGATAACATAACTAAAACACCCAAAGAAAAGGTGTATCTTTGTGGCTCAGCGGAAAGAGACACCAACCACAGAACACAGAATTAAGGGTTCAAATCCAGAAGTATGACACCCGATCACTGGAGGTCCAACTGCTTTGACCCCTACCGATCACGAGTACTGGGGCTCTGAAGATTCTTATGGGAATGCCGAAGAATAAATAGAGTTGGAGTGTGTATGATCAACCACTGCTCCATTCACATCAGCTTTTTAGAGCTCCGGTTCTCAGGATCAGTGGGAGTCTCAGAGGTTGGACCCCGAGCGATTGGGAAGTTATCACCTATCCCAAGGATAGGGGATACCTTTCAAACTTGAGAGTATCCCTTTAACCTTTTTCATTTTTTATTTGTTCATTGTTTTCTCAATTGATAAATAGACTTAGTTATAATATGAATCCATTAGATGGCACTTTTTCTATATGCACTTGAGACTGTCTAGCCGAACGGCATCTAGGCAATCTGGGATTGGGTGCTCCTGTTTCATCTGCCCCCCCTTTGCCCTTACACACTTGGGCAGGATGTTGATGATTAGGTTGTAACACTATAACTCACTTTATCTATCTTTATATATACATATATATATCGGTGTACAGGAATTTATATGGATTACGATATGAGGGAGGATTACCTTAACCTGAAAAATGCCTAGTTTTGTCCCTGTGCATATATAGTACAGTGCTGTGGATTTATTAAGACAAAAATGCAATTTAAAAGTAAAGATTGTGTTTCTAGAATGCATTAGCTAGTGATATTTTTTTTATAGTCCAAACCTTTCTCTAAATATATATTGGAGTAAAGAGAACAAAGGGATTTAATCCATGCTGACCTCGTCTTCATTTCTTTCTCCAAATTGATTGTCATTATACTCTAGGTCAGCGGAAATCATTAATGACTCGTTAATTAAATTTTGAGTTTCCCTTAGGGTTCATTTAGTCTAAGATTTATCAGTCCTATAAAGTGCTGCATCTATTAACAGTAATATTATACTGAAACAAAACTTTAAGAAAAGTTACATAATTTTTAGATATCTTCATGTTTCAATCATTTGAATAATGTACTGTGTATGAACAAATATATTTAAGCTTTACTACTAAAAGTGCTTCTCATTTAAGATTTTCCATGTTTTAGTATAACAATATTCTGATCATTTTTTCCTACATATGACCAATGCACTGAAAAATGTTTGAACATATATGACATTTAGCCAC
Organism: Phyllobates terribilis; assembly: GCF_046119375.1. Lineage (NCBI taxonomy): Eukaryota > Metazoa > Chordata > Amphibia > Anura > Dendrobatidae > Phyllobates > Phyllobates terribilis. The sequence goes on from NW_027362771.1 coordinate 302,873,118, forward strand.
TTCATATGCCAATTGCATGTCTCACCCGCAGACTCCCATGGCGATTTTTTCTGCTCTATTTACTTTTTTTTTTTCAAAAGGCTTTTGAAAAGTGGAAAGTTGAATATATTTTTCATACAAAAGAGGTATAGTGATTTATACCCCTATGTTTGTTTATAAAATATGGTAATGTAAAAATGGAAGACCAGTAAGTGTGACATGCAGAAGTAGTGCTGTTGCTTCAAAAGTATCCAGCAACTATAAGAGTTAACACAGTCACAAGAGACAGGAAGTGTTGTGCTTCAGAAGCATCCAGCAACTAGAGGGGTTAACACAGTCACAGGAGACAGGGAATGTTTAGCAGAGCCCCAGAGGGATTGTGGGGAACTTGTTTTTAAGTCTGGCAGCAGCCTAAGAGAAAGGTGGTGTGTGATCTGTATCTCACAGAAGGCAAATGAACAGAATTCAGGTCAGGATGGAAGCTAAACATGGGTCAGATAAACTCCCTGAACTAACTGAGCAGAGTATTATCGGACAGAAAGATAAAGACTGGAAGGAATCGTGTCACAGGGATCATTTCCGTCATCAAACCTTCCCCCCTCCATCTCCATGCAGGATAAAGAATCCTGTGCACTATTGTGTCCTTGTAAAGGAAAAACCTGTGGTTGTGTATGCATAGAAGTGTGCTGCAAAGAGATCTAATCTGTGCTGAATTATGCTTCGGAAGAGACTGACGTTACTGTGCCTGCTTTAATAGACTGTACTGTGGTGAAGCCTGCTGCTTCAAAGAGTTAAATGGTACTGGCTGTACTTGCTTAAACTCCACTGTTCAACTGTATCTGAAGACTCTTGTCAGATGTGTCTAGTCAGCAATTGAATCTATTGTGTGCCTGAGAAAGGCTGCAACCTATGGTCACCCTGGGTAACCGTTCCCCCAGGATTCCAATGAATTCATGAAACCCATCTCGCCCTATCTGAACCGAGCGGTTTGCGTGTAACATAATGATACTTAAATTTATATACCAAGGCTCTAATTCATTAAGGTGTTTATGCCAAAATTCTGATATAAAACACCATAAAAAGTTCCAAAAATTTGCTGCACCATGAGACTGTTGCACCAAAACTTTTGACATTTTCATGCCAGTTTTGGCCAACTTCACCAAATTGAAGCTGGGGTGGGACAGGGGCATGGCAATGCCCATCCATCTAATTCATGATCAGTTGGGGCATACCATACATCAGAAACCTGATGTAGCAAGATTTCTGGTGAGACGAACAGAGGTGCATGCCACTTGGAAGATGCAACTGATTCATTAAGGAGCAGCACCTCTTAATGAATCAGGCGCCTCTGATTCCACCACACACCTTCATTAAGAATGGTGTGTACAGTGCTCTTTATTGAGTGCATATACAAGTTGCACCTCTCCTTCCCTTAATATTGTCCAGCAGCTTCATATAAAACCATGTGTTGTAATTGCCTGAAAATGATTTTACATTTGTTTTCAAATTTGCCTGGAAAAAGGGCAGAGTTTTCAAGCTGCTCAATTTGTGGGGAGAGGGGGATACCTTCCATTACTAAATTGGAATTGATCTTACTTTTTTAATTTCCTTCTGTTTTATTTTCTTTCTGTAGTTGTACTATTTTTCAAAAGTAATAAAAATTCAGAAACTCTTGTTCACGGCAAATGAAAAACCAACATTTAGGCTGTGAGTAAAATAATCAATGAATTCTAGGAAAATGTGAAAAGCATTAGTGAGTATAATGATGCATGTAATAAAAAGTCTATTGTGTGTATCTACAGCTAAATAAGATGTGTGAATCAATACAGAGCTAGTATAAAATAATCACAGGCTCCTAATAGCTTTATTATGCACTGAATATTCAAATACATGTGAATGTTGAAATTATAAGATTTGGAATGAAAGCAAATATTTCTTATGATATAATGTCTTCCCTTGCTATGTTTATTGTCATTCTTTGTTACATAGTGCCATCTTTAATTATGTATAACGCTGTCCCTTATTAGTGTCCTGCTTTATCATATATAGCACAAAACCATATTAACTACAGCATCATCCATTATTGTGTATAGCACTATCCCTTATTACAAGCAGTGTACTCCTTTATTATGTATGACACCATCTTTTATTAAGTATTTTCTTCCCATACTGTACATAGTAACTGATGCATTTTTGTGTGTTTTTTAGGTAGGGCAATGCATAAGCAAAAAAAAGTGTGTGGTGCTTTTCCTCCACCCTTTTGATGTCTCAAACATGCATCTAAGCAAAAGTGTGCTCCTCACGTGACGTTTCTTATTTACTGCATTATCCCTGTGTATAAATATGTGATTCTTAATATTTTGTGTTACACTGCGCCTGATGAAGCAGCCTGAGTAGTCTCATAAGCTTGCTATTTATTACTATCTTTTCAGTTAGCCATTAAAAGGTATCAACCACTGAGGACTCTCAAATTGAATATTTTTCTATCTACTGGTTAACACGGTACAAATATATATATTTCATGTTATTTTAATAATGTAAGTATTTTTTTTCCTCCATTGTGCTGTTTTTTTGTGTAATAATTTCTTTTAGATTTCCCCACTGTCACAGATATGTAGATTTGTAGATTTATGATTTGTAACATGGGTAAACCCTGATGGCTTTCTCTAGCCACCAGATTTAGGAGCTGAGGCTGGTGATTCATTCAAGTAGGGTCACGTGACCACAGACAAATTTGTGGAGGGGTATTAGGGTGTTCCTCATCTTTGAATTAGCAAACTCATTTGTTGTTATTAATTTATATGACATTTAATGCTTGATAGGTGTGATGCAAGCAAAATATCCTGTAACAAAATATTTCCCAGTTACATAGAAGAAAGTGGCCAAGTAACATTTCGTATCACTCCTTAATGTGAACATTGAGCGTGATTTGTGATTTTACTGAGCAGTAATATTTTTATGGCACTTTGGTGCTTATGAAGACTGAATTACTTGAACAATTAAGTGGCCAGGTCACTTCGTTTAGCCGCTTCACTGCTTTCCAATGCTGAAGCACTTAAAAGAAGTTAAAAAAGACAGAACATATGCAAAGCAAGTCATTTTGACATTGCTATGTATATGTTTGTAACATTTATTAAGTGCTTTTTTAGGTGAGTTCCAGGCAGAATCTGCCTGAAAAAGACTTACTAAACACATACCCTAAAAAACACCATGTGCACATAACCTAACACTACATGGTGTAAATAATGACTGCGAGTTAATAACTCTGATGCTACAAGGTAAAGATAGTTGAGGAGAAATGGAAGCAGAACTAAATCTAAAAAACAACCCTAATGTTTTAATATACAAAAAGTAACTATAAATTTTTTTTTATATTCAAGGACCCTGATTCATCATTTGTGGGGGTTTTGTAAATCACTTTCCTTTTTTGCGGTATTAGTTGCAGTTTTAGATGCCAAATTCATCAAAATGGCAGATGCGACTCATGAATTTGATGCAAAGTAAAGAAAATGGACTTTCTTCCTGCCTTGAACTGTTTTGTGACTTTTGGAGCCTAAAGTTACAAAAATTGCACCAAAATTTTGATGTACTCAGAAATACACTGAGAGGAGGGAAACTGGAGTGAAATTGTTCTGGAACTGCGAGACTCTGTCTGCAAAGTAAAAAACTGAAAAAAAAAAAAAGATGAGCATATTTAAAATATACTTAAAAAAAGGTGCAAATAGAATAATGAATTGGGTGCAAACATAAACAATTCGTAAAAAACATCCAAAACTAAACAAAAAAACAGGTGCAAAGGAAATGATGAATTATCACGTTTGTGGTATGCCAGAAGTAATCTGTGAGGATATTTCCTTCTATAATATTTTTCTAGAATATCAAGATTTTTGATCCTGGAAAAGCCATTTAGGGAAAAACTTGAGCCAAGGGGTGATGTAACCTCTTACACTATTTGACTTGTATATCCATCATGATCACATACTAGTTTGTGTTTTTTGAAGAATATATCCATTATGCTGATCACCTGGTACTACTTCTCTACTGCCGTTATCATTGATACCCACAGTTTAACCCCACATATGCTGTTGTCAATATTAACAGTGGCACATGAGGAGTTTGTCAGATTTAGAGCGTTTTCTCCATCAGCGCTTGGCACCCCTGCCGTGTAATCGCAGAGTGTCCATGGATTGCTTTGTCAATGGGAGGTCGAAAAGTGCCTCCACATCTACCATATCACAAATCTTACCAGATCCCCCTAGAAGCAGGGTTTGATAGGTTACCTATCAATCTAACATTGGCAGGATGATGTAGTGCAGTCCATTACCTATGTGATCATAGGATCACATGTTCAAGTCTATGGAGGGATTAATAAGTATTGTGAAATAAAGTAAAATAAAAATGTTTCAACTGTTTAAAAAAAAAGTTAAAAAAACTCACTTCAAAATCTCAGTTTTTCAAATGATTGAGAAAAAAAAGATTTTAATCAGGAAAAAGCAAATAAATAAAATCTTTAGCAAGACCTCCCAACTTGAGTCAAAAAATAAATTTTAAATCTATTTCTAGAAACACAAAGAGATTTATGTCTCATTCAGACATCCGTCTTTTGTCTCGTATTCAAAAAAATGGTTCAAGTGTCATCAGTGTTTTGGATCCGAGTTTCATCACGGTTTTGTCAGTGTCTGTTTTTAACATCAGTGTTTCATCAGTGTTTTTCTTGTAAGGATAAAAAAAATTAAAATATAAATTACAAAGCTTCTTCTATACTTTGCAATGTTAATCATCAAGGCTGGTGTCACCACCTGGCGCACCCGGGTTAGTGCCGGAGATCTGAGCAAGCGTGGGTGTCCTGAGCAAGCGTGGGGGACCACTCGCTGTCAGGGATACCGGCACGCTATGGGGCCCGTGAGTTGGAGGAGACCGCTGCCAGCTCCCGCAAGTAAGCCCCCCCGCTTGCTGAGGGTCCCGGCACTTGCAATATTTATCTCTCCCTGTTCCACTTCAGCTCCGGTGTCTGTCCATTATTCTGTATGAATCATTACATGGGGCTCATTATTTTGTATGGAGCATTATATGAGGCCCATTATTCTGTATGGAGCAATATATGGGACGCAATTATTCTGTATGGAGCATTATATGGGGCCCATTATTCTGTATGGAGCATTATATGAGGCCCATTATTCTTTTTGGAGCATTATATGGGGCAAATTATTCTGTATGGAGCATTATATGGCATCCATTATTCTGTATGGAGCATTATATGGGGCCCATTATTCTGTATGCAGCGTTATAGTTGACCCATTAGTCTGTAAAGAGCATTATATGGGGTCCATTATTCTGTATGGAGCATTATATGAGGCCCATTATTCTGTATGGAGCATTATATTGGGCCCATTATTTTGTATGGAGCATTATATTGGGCCCATTATTCTGTATGGAGCATTATAAGAGGCCCATTATTCTGTATGGAGCATTATATTGGGTCCATTATTCTGTATGGAGGACTATGTGGTGCCCATAATACTGTATGGAGGACTATACTGTCCGGTCTGCACTGTGTGTTGAGAGAATTTGCCAGTTTCTGAGCTATTGTAGAATTTACAATAGATATCACTCATGTAATGTAAGTGAAATCTTCGGCATTGTACTATATCTATATTTCTGTGCGGTATCTGTGCATCATGAATCGTGATATGTGTTAAAGGGGCCCACTGAGACTCTTTCACCCAGGGCCCACAAAAATCTGGAGCCGACCCTGTTAATCAGCACACGAACTGTCTGAGTTTTTCATTCCTGCTGCCAATAATAAACAGACATGTCTCCGTGATTTTGCCATGGAAACATGGTCTGCAAAAAAACACTGAAATGTGAACAACCCCTTAGGTTATAATGGGTACATTTTCTATATGTGAAAAACATGGATAGGACACATCCATGCAAAATGGACATCTGAATCAAATGAGGCCTTAGTTAGTTAGGACAAGTTATGATTTATTTGAAAGATTCACTTGTTTATTGTTTCTGCACCTTGTATATCACATACAATGTGCCATATACTATGTATATGTGTGTGTATATGTATAAATAAAGAGAATTTGGTTGATTGTAGCCCTGCGTAATTTTCGGCTAGGTATAAAAAACCCATATTACCAAACAACAATATATCTTAGTTTATACCAGCAACTAAACAAGGTTTGGATAAAATGAAAAATAGCTTCAAATTTGTTGTTATGGTAAAAAAGATCTAAATACTACAAACAGCCGATATAGGGTTGTCTGGTTCTAGAATGATAAATCTGCAGTCACTCTGTGTGACTGCAGGTTTGTGAATCCTCCCAGCGCAGGAACTGTGTGCTGTGAATATTCTCCAATGTCTGCACCGGGATTGTACAAGTGGATTGAGTGAGGCTGTTCCCACTAGACAGGTGCTGGCCGGGAGTGTGCATATCGCATGCTTGACCACCGTTCTCGGCGCAGACACCTGTGAATCCTCACAACACATAATGTGTGCTCTGGGAGGTTTCACAAGTCTGCAGTTACACAGAGTGACTGCAGACTTGCCAATCTAGATCAGACAAGCCCTTTAAATCTGAGGTTACCTCAATAGACGAGGTGGCTCTAGGAGATAAAATCTGACACTGAACTACCTGTTTTAAAAAATGATGTAGCTATATTTACATAGTTATTTTTTGCATATTGAAACCAAGCCCTTATTGAGACTCGGATGTTTGCAGCAAACCATTCCATGCACTGTTCCTTTCTCGCTAACAAGTTTAAACAAGCACCAGGTTATCTTTAATATAAACAATCATCGACATCTCAACTTTTCTCCCCTTCCCTGCAGTAGAAAGTGATTAAATGAATTGTCATCTGTACAATAGCTTCACTATCAGTGTGCTGTTCTAAAGAGTTTAATGCTCTTGTTCTAGACCATATCTGCACCTTGTATCCTGATTCCTGAACTCTGAAATCTAAACTTGCGCCGTGAATACCTTTTGGCTTCATTTTGCAAGGTTGGAACTCTTAGATTACAAATAGAGATGAGCAAATCAATCTACGGAGGATCAACTTTGAGTAGAATTTCCTGAAAGTTGCAGATCCGCCCATCTCTAATTACAAACCTTGAATTTGATCCTGTTCCTGAAGCTTAAGATTAAGGTGTGTTTACTGTACTCGATGCTGTGCTGAGTTTCAAATACTGTATGAGCCTGATGAAACTCCTTTGCAGCATATAGCCTGTCTTTTCATGTTCCTAGTGATCATTCTTGAGCTATAGATTCTTTGCTCTGTAGCTTTAGACTTTCCCTGCATACTGAATCCTTATCTCAAAACCAAAGTATGTATGCTAAATCCTGTGTCTGTGACTTGAAACCCGTTGGGGCTTGCTAATAAAGAAAGGGGCCATTGGAATTAAACCTGACCCTATATTATATACCTGTATTCTGTACCCTAAACCTGTATCTTGCTATGGTAGTATCATTAAACACTAGAGATGAGCGTTGTTCTACTCGAACTGTTCGCCAATCTCAAATTCGAGCTGTTTTGGGCGGTGTTCGAGCCGTTCGGCGAACACGAACAATTTGAGAAAAATTCGGCTGTTCGAGGTTATGTTCGATAACTGTTCGTGCACCAAAATCATAACTGGATTTTTTCTCAGTAATGATGAAAATTAATGTTAATACGCAGTTTGAGTGTACAGCGGGGTGGGGGGAGGGGCAGGGGATGGATCTCTGCAGGAACAATGAAGATCTCCATTTTTTTATCTCTTTCCCGCATTTACAGTGGGGAGGTGCAATCTGTCAGCCTATCAGCAGCGCACACACGGAGCGAAGGGCTTTTTTTCACACAAGCAAGGGCATGTGTCATTGGCAGTGTATGTCACATGTCCTTGCCCTATAAGACCAAGCCATTTTCCCCGTCGCCACCATTTTCTCACTGCTGCAGCTGCGTGTTAGACGGCACCGCTGTTGCTGTGTGCGCTATACCTTGTTAATTTCAAGCCAATTCTCGCACAAATATACAGATAGCTTGGGAGTAGGGAATAGTTGTGATTGCAGTCCTTTTAAGGACTAGGTTACAGCATTTCCTACGACTTTTATCAGGCAGGTCTGTGCTCTTAAATAGATCGGTTGTGAGAGTAAAGACTAATTGTAATTGCAGTCCTTTTCAGGACTAGGTTACATGAGTTCCTATCAGTTTTTGCCAGGCAGGTCTGTGCCAGTGCTGTGCAAGTTTTTTTCACAGCATTTGGCTGAATCTAGCAAAGCTAATCCTTTTTGGCCTATTGCAGAGTGTGTTAGTCAGTGGAGTAGCCTATCTGTGTTGCAAGATATACCACCTGTGTATAGAATACCAATTTTTTTACTGCACCTAGTGAAGTAAAATCTTTTGGGCATAGCATCATTCTATTAGTCCATCTATACTGACCTCCATCAGGTTGCAAATTAAAACTAATTTTTATCTGCATCTACAGTACCTCTGAAAAAAAATTTGGGCTTCTAGCAGTGTGTGGGACTTGTTCTATTAGTCCATCTATACTGACCTCCATCAGGTTGCAAACTGAATATAGTTTTTTCTGCATCTACCTCTGAAAAAATATTGGGCTTCTAGCTGTGTGTGGGTCTTGTTCTATTAATCCATCTATACTGACCTCCATCAGGTTGCAAACTGAATATATTTTTTTCTGCATCTACCTCTGAAAAAATATTTGGCCTTCTAGTAGTGTGTCGGACTTTCTCTATTAGTCCATCTATACTGACCTCCATCAGGTTGCAAATTAAAACTAATTTTTATCTGCATCTACAGTACCTCTGAAAAAATATTTGGGCTTCTAGCAGTGTGTGGGACTTGTTCTATTAGTCCATCTATACTGACCTCCATCAGGTTGCAAACTGAATATAGTTTTTTCTGCATCTACCTCTGAAAAAATATTGGGCTTCTAGCTGTGTGTGGGTCTTGTTCTATTAATCCATCTATACTGACCTCCATCAGGTTGCAAACTGAATATATTTTTTTCTGCATCTACCTCTGAAAAAATATTTGGCCTTCTAGTAGTGTGTCGGACTTTCTCTATTAGTCCATCTATACTGACCTCCATCAGGTTGCAAACTGAATATAATTTTTTTCTGCATCTAGCTCTGAAAAAATATTTGGCCTTCTAGTAGTGTGTCGGACTTTCTCTATTAGTCCATCTATACTGACCTCCATCAGGTTGCAAATTAAAACTAATTTTTATCTGCATCTACAGTACCTCTGAAAAAATATTTGGGCTTCTAGCAGTGTGTGGGACTTGTTCTATTAGCCCATCTATACTGACCTCCATCAGGTTGCAAACTGAATATAGTTTTTTCTGCATCTACCTCTGAAAAAATATTGGGCTTCTAGCTGTGTGTGGGTCTTGTTCTATTAATCCATCTATACTGACCTCCATCAGGTTGCAAACTGAATATATTTTTTTCTGCATCTACCTCTGAAAAAATATTTGGCCTTCTAGTAGTGTGTCGGACTTTCTCTATTAGTCCATGTATACTGACCTCCATCAGGTTGCAAACTGAATATAATCTTTTTCTGCATCTAGCTCTGAAAAAATATTTGGCCTTCTAGTAGTGTGTCGGACTTTCTCTATTAGTCCATCTATACTGACCTCCATCAGGTTGCAAATTAAAACTAATTTTTATCTGCATCTACAGTACCTCTGAAAAAATATTTGGGCTTCTAGCAGTGTGTGGGACTTGTTCTATTAGTCCATCTATACTGACCTCCATCAGGTTGCAAACTGAATATATTTTTTTCTGCATCTACCTCTGAAAAAATATTGGGCTTCTAGCTGTGTGTGGGTCTTGTTCTATTAATCCATCCATACTGACCTTCATCAGGTTGCAAACTGAATATAATTTTTTTCTGCATCTAGCTCTGAAAAAATATTTGGCCTTCTAGTAGTGTGTCGGACTTTCTCTATTAGTCCATCTATACTGACCTCCATCAGGTTGCAAATTAAAATTAATTTTTATCTGCATCTACAGTACCTCTGAAAAAATATTTGGGCTTCTAGCAGTGTGTGGGACTTGTTGTATTAGTCCATCTATACTGACCTCCATCAGGTTGCAAACTGAATATATTTTTTTCTGCATCTACCTCTGAAAAAATATTTGGCCTTCTAGTAGTGTGTCGGACTTTCTCTATTAGTCCATCTATACTGACCTCCATCAGGTTGCAAATTAAAAATAATTTTTATCTGCATCTACAGTACCTCTGAAAAAATATTTGGGCTTCTAGCTGTGTGTGGGACTTGTTGTATTAGTCCATCTATACTGACCTCCATCAGGTTGCAAACTGAATATATTTTTTTCTGCCTCTACCTCTGAAAAAATATTTGGCCTTCTAGTAGTGTGTCGGACTTTCTCTATTAGTCCATCTATACTGACTTCCATCAGGTTGCAAATTCAAAATAATTTTTTTCTGCATCTAACCCAGCCAATAGTTTTGGCCTAATACCACAGTTTGGCCACTCAGCTCTGCTCGGTTACCATCCATTGTTTTTTTGTGCAAACAACTCCAGAGTTGTGAATTAGTTAACCACCAAAATGAGTGGAAAAAGGCCTGCTGCTGGTGGAAAGCGGAATAGGCGTGTTGGGAAGGGGAAAAAAGGTTGTGTCCGTGGGGTAGGTGTTAAAGCAACAGTAACATCTGCAGAAGAAAGACCATCTTCCAGCCAAACTAAAATGTCTACTTCTTTTAGCGGACAATGTGATAAGATCCCTTTCTTACGGCCACGCCAATCGCTACAAATTCCAGATGAGGCACAAAAACAGCAGGTGCTTCAACGGATATCAAGTGCTCCTTTAAGTGGGCTCTCCTCCACATCAACTTCAACATCACAAATACTCCAGTCCTCAAAGGTGTCACCCAAATCGCACTTGCTTCCTCATAGCTCCCAAATCTCCAGCTGCCCGTCTGAGTATGAGGTAGAACAGATGGTTGAGTCTGCAGAGCTGTTTACTCATACTATAGCCTGGGAATCAGAGGTCGACTCCAGCGCTTCTGTGAATCCAGACGAGGAAATGATCTGCACTGATGCCCAGAATCTTTATGAGTCGGATCCAGGACCAGACGCAGAAGGTTCTGACCATAATGTAGACCCTCATTCCCAAAGTGTAACTCCTGTTGGCGGAGACATTAAGGAAGACGATGATGAGACTCAAATACCTGATTGGAGCGACAACTTTAGTTTTTTGTCAGGGCAGGAACAGGTTGGCTCTGAGGACGACGGGTGTGATAACGCAAAGGGTGATGATGATGAGGTCGGAGATCCCACTTACTGTCAACCCACAGTCAGCCAAGAGATGAGGTCAGCAGAGGAGGTGGAGGAAGATGCTAGTGACGACGAGGTCAGGTTGCGCCATCCTGGACAGAGACGTAGTACTGGAAGCACGTCAACAACTGCATCCTCAAACACAACTCTGCCTCTCACCACAAGTCGTGGTGGCTCTTCAGGTCGCATGGGTGCTAAGCCTTGCATAGCCTGGGCATTTTTTCAGATCGATAAAGATGACCCAACTCGTGTTATCTGTAACATTTGTCAGCAAAAGCTAAGTAGAGGCCAAAAAATACATAGTTTGAGTACTTCATGCATGAACCGGCACATGGACATGAAGCATAAGTTGCAGTGGGAAGCTCAGTGTGCTACAATGCGGCCTAGCCGGCCGGGCCAACCACCGTCTGCCATATCTTGTGCATCCGCGGCCTCTTCATCCTCTGTGACTGGGGGGACAGCAGTCACACCTGTTTTGGGGCACAGACCTGCCACCTCTTTACCCGCAACAGCCAGCGTGATTGGCAGGTCATCATTTTCTTTGGAGGTGGTAACACCAGCTGGTGTTGAGCGCTGTCCGACATCGATAGCACCACCTTTGGATCAAGGCAACCTAACATGTCCGCCTGCATCTTCCTCACAGACCGGCAGTTTGCCGGGGACACCCTTATCAACCGAGTCTAAGCACAATAGCCAGCCCTCGGTCCCTCAGATGTGGACAAGTAAAAGACCATTTCCTCCTAGCCATGAGAAAGCTAAGAGGTTGAATTTCACCATCTGCAAGCTCTTGGCTACAGAAATGCTGCCTTTCCGCCTGGTGGACACAGAGGATTTTCGAGACCTTATGTCCGTCGCAGTGCCCCAGTACCAGATGCCCAGTCGGCACTACTTCTCAAAGAAAGGTGTGCCTGCGCTCCACCAGCATGTCGCACACAACATCACCACTTCTTTGAGAAACTCTGTGTGTGACAGGGTGCATTTCACCACAGACACTTGGACGAGTAGGCATGGACAGGGGCGTTACATGTCGCTGACTGGGCACTGGGTAACTATGGTGACAGCAGGACAAGGGGCTGCTGTCCAAGTCTTGCCGTCCCCACGAGTCCCCATCCTCTTTATGTCAAAGTTCCTCCACTGCTTCTGCCTCCTCAACCTCCTCTCGGTCTTCCACCTGCACCCAAAGCCTGTCTGGTCATGCCACAAGCTTTCTAACTGCGCAGAAGGGATCCTGCACACCTCCTTACTATGCTGGCAGTAGGGCTCAACGTCATCAGGCGGTTTTTACATTGAAATATCTGGGAAATGTGAGTCACACAGCTGAGGAGTTGTGGTCAGCTCTGGAGAACCAATTTCATGAATGGTTGTCTCCACTGGACCTGAAACCAGGGAAGGCCGTGTGCGACAATGCTGCAAACCTGGGTGCGGCCCTTCGCCGGGGCAATGTCACACACGTGCCTTGTATGGCTCACGTGTTGAACCTGGTTGTCCAGCAATTTTTAGCCCACTATCCCAGACTAGATGGCCTTCTGCAGAGGGCACGGTCGCTGTGTGCTCACTTCTGCCGTTCGCATCCCGCAGCTCAGCGACTTACATCTCTACAGAAGTCGTTGGGCCTGCCACTTCACCGGCTAAAATGCGATGTGCCTACCCGGTGGAATTCAACTCTGCACATGTTGCAGCGACTGTGGCAGCACCGACAAGCCCTGGTGCAATACATTCTGACGTATAGCCTGGGCCAACGAGATTCAGAGGTGGGGCAAATCACGCTGGAGGAGTGGTCTCAGATCAGGGACCTATGCACCCTTCTGCACAGTTTTGAAATGGCGACGAAGATGTTTAGTGCTGACGATGCCATTATCAGCATGACTATTCCGGTGATTTACATGCTGGAGCACATGTTAAACAGAATTCGGAGTCAGGTGGTGGCACAAGAGGAGGTGGAGGAAGTAGAGGAGGAGGAGTTGTATGCGGAAGGGCTAACATCTGCAAGGTCCAGAAGGTCGGCAGCACCAAGGCGGCAGGCATGTGAGGGTGGGGGAGATGGTTTTACCAGGGCGCATGGTAGCAGCCAAACTAGTGAGGAAGGTGCAGGAGCCCAGGAAGAAGTGGAGGACGAACTGATAGAAGACTCATCAGATGAGGGAGACCTTGATCACATTTCTGTTGTGCGAGGTTGGGGGGAGAGGACAGAGGATGGAAGCATGATTGTTACCTCGCCACCAACACAACAGGGACTTGGTGCTCCTGGATGCGCAACACACATGAGTGCCTTCTTGCTGCACTACCTGCAACATGACCCTCGAATTGTGAGAATTAGAAATAATCCTGACTACTGGGTTGCCACACTGTTAGATCCCCGGTACAAAAGTAAATTTGCAGAAATTATTCCTGCCATAGAAAGGGATGCACGCATGCAGGAGTATCAGCAGAGACTGTTGCAGAATCTTACATGTGCTTTTCCACAAAATACCAGTGGTGCACGTAGTGAATCTCACAGTTCCAACTTGCCAACCGTGGGACCGTCAAGTGTTCAGCACTCAAACCGTAACAGAACCACAGTATCTGCTGGTAACATCAATTTTGCGGAATCATTTCACCACTTTTTTAGCCCATCCTTTGCAAGGCCACAGGAGACAAGAAGTCTGACACATAGTCAACGCCTAGAGACGATGGTACAGGAGTATCTCCAAGTAAACATTGAAGCCACGACTGTGTCACTGGACCCTTGCTCTTTTTGGGCTTCCAATCTGGATAAATGGCCGGAGCTAGCCACTTACGCCTTGGAGATCTTGTCATGCCCCGCAGCCAGCGTTCTGTCTGAACGTGTGTTCAGCGCTGCTGGTGGTGTGCTGACAGATAAGCGCACGCGGCTCTCCACTGATAATGTAGACAGACTCACGTTCATAAAGATGAACAAATCATGGATCCGAAACGACTTTTCTACCCCTGTGTCATGCTGGGGAGAGTAAAAGCTTGATGATTGGTTAAAATCACCCTACCAAACGTTTTAAGCTTTCAAATTACTAATCATGTTTATCTGTATCTTGACTGGAAAATAATTTGGGCTTTGTAGCAGTGTGCAGCACTGATCCTATTAGGCCATCTATAATAAGCTCCACCAGAATTAAAATTAAAAATAATTTTTAGCTGCATCTAGCCCGGAAAATAATTTTGGGGCTCCGAGATGCGCAAGACACATAAGTGCCTTCTTGCTGCACTACCTGCAGCATGACCCTCATATTGTCAGAATTCGAAGTAATCATGACTACTGGGTTGCCACACTCTTAGATCCCCCAAACTTTTCGATCAACCTTTTCATTTTAATAAAGACCAAAAAAATGGTCATTTTTGAAATTATAAGCATTAGCAGGTTGTTAGAAACTGAAATCAAACAGTTTTCAACTCAAAACTTTATTCTAGGTGATGTTACATTTTCACATAGGACCCCTTGTTCGAAAGGAGCTTCTGAACTCTCTCGTCCATTGAATTTGTCAGGTTTTGGATGGTTTCTGCTTCAATTGTTTTGCATGAGGACAGAATACCCTCCCAGAGCTGTTGCTTAGATGTGAACTGCCTCCCGCCATCATAGACACTCCTTTTAATGATGCTCCAAAGGTTCTGAATGGGGTAGAGGTCAGGGGAGCATGGGGGTCACACCATAAGTTTGTCCCCTTTTATGCCCATATCAGCCAGAGATGCAGATGTTTTATGTGCAGCATGAGATGGTGCATTATCATGCAGAAAAATGATCTTGCTGTGAAATACACGGTTCTTCTTCTTGAACCATGGCAGGAAGTGCTGTTTGAGATAATCCACATACATTATGGAGTTCATCTTTAGCGCCTTCAGGGATCCTAAAGGGGCCGACAATCTCTCTCCCCATGATTCCAGCCCAAAACATTACTCCACCTCCTCCTTGTTGGCGCTGTAGCCGTGTTTGCGTGGGGTGTCCATCAACCAGCCATCCTCCACTCCATCCATCTGGACCATCGAGCGCTGCACGGCACTCATCCGTGAACAAAACAGTTTTGAAATCAGTCTTCATGTAATGTTTGGCCCATTGGAGCCGTTTCTGCTTGTGTGAAGTGGATAGAGGAGGTCGACAGGATGGCGTATGCACAGCTGCAAACCTCTGAAGGACCCTGCATCTTGTTGTTCGGGGGACGTTGGAGGCACAAGCAGCTTCAAAAACTTGTCTGCTGCTATGACAAGGCTTTTTTGCCGCTGCTCTTTCAAACTGACGTAATTGCCTGTAGGAAAGAGTCCTCAATTTGCCCTTATCAGCACGCACACGTGTGTACTGTGAATCAGCTACATACTTCTTGATTGCCAAGACACTTCATCCTGATCATCGCACAATGTTGATTGTAGTCATGCCTTGACCTAAACACTCCACAATTTGTTGCTTCTCAGCAGCCGACACATCCTTTTTCTTTCCCATTTTGGCAGAAAATGTAGGCTGCTTAATAATGTGAGAGAGCCTTCTTAAGTAGTCTTGCCTTTCATTGGACACACCTGCCAAACTAATTAGCACAGGTGTCTGCAATTGCTTACAGTGATATAAAGAGCCCTGACACACATCACCATCAATGAGTTTAACTGACAAACAAACAAATTCTTCCCTTATCACTCCTAAACACTTTTTGCATAACAATTTGGAACGCGGTGTACATGTGCTTTTCCACAAAACACCAGCGGTTCACGTAGTGAATCTTACAGTTCTAACTTGCCAACCGTGGTCTGTATGGAATTGTTCAATAAAGGGCCCAAAATTAAGATAACATAGATGGGAGAGGTCTCTATGAATAGGAATTCCTAAGTATTTGATACCCTGTGAGGGCCAGGCAAAGGGAAAGTTGGACTGGATGGAATCCTATATGGATTTGGGGAGGGAGACATCAAGGGCCTCAGACTTCGCTGCATTGATTTTAAAATTTTACCATGTAACAAAGTGATCTATTTCAGCCATAACAGCATGGATGGATATATGTGATTGAGTGATATATACTAGGACATCATCAGCAAATAGAGAGCACTTGTACTCGGTGCCTCCCACCTCAATCCACCTAATATTGGGGTTATGGCGAATTGATGAGAGCAGGTGCTCCATCACTAGGATGTATAAGAGAGGGGACAGAGGACATCCCTGCCTTGTCCCATTGGTGATTGTGAAAGGTGATGAAAATGTTCTGACGCACCCCCTGGGCCTTGGGACACCCGGAGCCGGACCCTTTTTGGTGGATGCTGGTGGTTGTAGTCTTCGTGGCGGCGACCCGGTTCCGTGGCTCAGGGCGGTCAAACCAGTGGCGGAACTATTTATGTGGTTTTGATGTTTAAATGTCCGACTACGCCACCCGTGGATTGCGGTCAGAGTGAACCGCCGCTACAGGGCAGACCGCTGAGACTGGTGTTGTGGGTGCAGCAGAGCGTAGCATAACTCCCCACGGGAGGAGTATAGCCTCAGGGCAGTGTATGCGGAGGATGGGGGTGATGGTGCAGGGCAGCAGCAGTAACGACACGGAGGCAGTGATGCAGTCCAGGGCCTTTACTCACAGTTCTTATTATCCAGACCACGTCTGCAGGTAACAGCTGCCCACGTCGTACTGTGCTCACCAGGTGAGGGGCTCAGACAACTCCCAGATAACTTTGGAGCACTTCACAGGACCCCCTTTGTGTGTCCTTTGTCTGGCCTTTCTTACCAACACTTCTGTCCGGCTGCCTCGGGCCTCCTCTTGGTAAGCTTGGCGCCAGTTTCCCTGACCCTATGTGGTGCCTTCCTAGCGGGTGTAGCGAGGGGCTGCGCCACATAAAATGTCAGAGCCTCCGGTTTCTAGCTGAGGGTCGTTTCCTGCCTCCACTAGTTCGGGGACCGGTCTCCCCCTTTGGCCTGACCCCTCCACGCAGGTGGATTCGGGCGTGCGGTGGTGACTCGCCCGTCCGCACCCCTGGGATCCCTTCATTCCTCGTTCCTGGAGCCTTCTCCGCTCCTCTTCCTTCCTTCTCCCTCTTCCAGGCCTGGGCCTCTGTTACTAGGCCCGCCTCCGGAGCAGAGCTCATGCAGAGCCCCTGCTCCCTGCCACTTCTGCTCAGACTTCTCTGCACTGAACTAAGATGGTGCCCACCTTTTATACTCCCTTCTCAATGCACCCAGGAACTGCTTCCTCCCTGCTCCTGCACTACAGGGTTCCCCTTCCTCAGTGTTCCCTCCCCCCACTCCAGCCAGGGATAGGGACTGTCGTGCCCATCTCAGGGGCATATTGGTCGCCCTGCCCCACGGCAATGTGGTGTAATGCATGCAGGTGTCGGGTCCTGATCCACACTCCATCCTTACCTGAGAGTGAGATATCACACCTCTGGGTGAGGTGCAATACGTCTGTAGCAACCGAGCCCTCAGGGTGCTACAGTTCCATTTATCTTCAGCCTAGGTGACGTATTGCGATACAGGGCCGTGATTTTGGCTATAAAAGGGTCCCCTAGACCCCTACCCCAAGCTTTTTAAGAGAATCATATATGGCGTGCCAGGAGACTCTATGGAATGCTTTCTCAGCATCCAACGAGAGTATCTAATTACAAATTTTTAACTGCATCTAGCCCAGGAAATACTTTGTGCCTAGTAGCAGTGTCTGCTAGTCAGCGGATTATCCCGGCTGTTAAGCAAGCTACACCTCCTGTAGTTTAGACACTTAATTTTTTCAAAGGAAATGCTTCGGGACCATGGGATACTCAGTGAAGAGCATCAGGAGGCACCCCAAGGCATAGGGGCTGGGACTGGCAGTAGGATGCCTTGCGGTGGACAGCCGAGCTCGATCCTTATAAAAGCTTTTTAACTGCAGCAGCTTTAGTGGACGCTACTGGAGCTGGAATTACGCGGCTGCTGGCATGAGACTTGCCCTCCAATAGATCCTTGTAAATGGATTTAAAGTGTATTCATTCAAATTAGAGAGACAATTTAAATTAAAAAGCTTAGAGCTGCCTCCACCACAGGGGGGCTCGCTCGACCCACCAGCGGACAGGCACCAGTATTGGGAGAGGGGGGCTGGCCATCAGGGTTCACCGCGGCTCTGGCACAAACCCGGCGACACGGAGGTGGCACGGGCAGGAGCGGACTGGCCGTGTCGGCTTCTCACTTTTTGGATTTTAGAAGGGCATGACATGCCTATATCTGTGTCTCCCCCTCCTTTTACTCCTCCACCTCTTTTATTTTCGCATGACTATATGTACTTGTCACTTTTCCATGTGTTAGTTGTGTCTTCTGAGCAGTTTGTCAGCTTTTGGACACCTTTGAAGGTGTTTTCTATGTGTTTCTATGTGTTTTTGTTTGCCTGCCATTGGTTTTAACGGTGTTCGAAGGTGTTCGACGAACAGTTCGACGAACAGTTCGGCGAACACACGGGTGTTCGATGAACCGAACCGAACTCGAACACTACGGGGGTGGCTCAACACTATTAAACACCAGCCCAAACTGTGTAGCACAGCCACTCATTCACATCCTATTGAGGTGCCTGTGCAACATAATTTGTTCGCAATTGCTCGGTGCAATGATCAATCATTCCTGGTGCATCAAGAGTTTGTCTTTTGCTACAACTATATCTATGCAGATTGCAACAACTTCAAATGACAGCACATTAAGTGTAGATTCTATGTTGCTTCTTCATGAAGTCTAAAGTAACTTTTTAAAGGGCTATTCTAGATAAAACAGCATCTGCTATTCTATTATACATTTGTCCTAGCAGATTATTGAAAGTCAACCATTTTTACTGTATATTAGTTCGGAAATATCCTTAAGACGAATATAGCATCTATGGGGCAGTGCATGACACAAGGATCAGAAGAACACCAATAAGGTCATTCCTCTGTCATGCACTACCCCCCAGTCTTTTAAAAAGAGTAATTTTTTACTTTAGTTGCTGCTTAACTAGTTTATGTAAAAAGAAAAAAAGAACACTTTTTTAAATAAACTTTATTCTATATTACAAATAGTTTTTTTTCCTTTGTTTTGGACTGCAAAATAGGAATGCATTATATTTACATACACAGGTATACAATTAATTATAACAAAGTTACAGAAGCTTGCCTTTACCAAGTTACAACTCTTTTTTTTCCAATTTAAATAGTATATCTAGGATAATAAAAACCTCCATTCTTATATGTATTTTTATCTCTTTGAGGCTCTCAGTAACACTGAACTCTAAAGTAATGATTACACAGGTGGAAACTTTATCAAAAACTCTTGTGGCCCAAAACGTTTTGTGCAGAGTTCTTACTTTGAAGAGTATTTATTAGTATTCCTGGTCAGAAGGAGATTTTGTCTTGCATAGATATTTTGCAAGCTTTTTTATGTGCAGACTTTCTAAATATTACAATACTATTTAATGGGTATGGAAAGGAAAGCATCTTATACTGCACATTTTGCAATCATTAGATTCAGTACAATGCAACAGGAAGACAACAGAACTTTAATAGAATAATTTGAGATAATATTCGTCATCAATCTTAGCCTTGGGATTTTCCACCTTCTTTTAGATATCTATAAACCTGGAAGACGCTTAGAGGATTGTTAACTAATGGATTGCAATAAACCATGTTAACTAAGCCAATAAAATGCATCTATAAAGAAGAGCAGAATCTCTGTCACTATAATAGAGGAATATAATTTATACAAAGGAAGAGGATTTATATCCAAAGAAGAAGTAAGTAACTGGATTAGCATTATAAAAATAGAAACAGTTTTGCAAACAAATAAGGTTTGTGGGAATTTATGTGGAATATATCAGAAGTAACAGAGAGATCTGTTGAATATTTGTTTTCAGTAATCTAAGTAATGGTAAAGATTACCATAATATTATATGCATTTCTAAAGCCACACATATATAATGCTGATAAGCAGTCTTCTTTATTCTTTTGCTCTATTTGTTCATATTTAACCCAGGTAAATTAACTAAACTGCAATTTAAAGCAACACTCTAAGCTCCCCGTACTAAGGCTCATTCCCTTCAGTATATGTGCGGCAATTGGCTAATAATCCTCTTTTTCTCACTGTTGGTTTAGTAATCTAATTTTAGTAATCATTCTGAACTAGCTCTTTAAACACTAACCTCCTGGGAAACATGTGATAGACATGTGTTATACCCAATATAAAGAAGCAAATCAGCAGGGAGAGTGCTCAAACAGCAGTTTGAACCAATCATGAGACAGGAGGCGTGTCTTAGACTACTGCATTGTCCCTGTAGGCTCTGTAGTTAAATTTTAGTCACAGATCAGAGCCCTGCTCTTATGGAGCTTAATATAAAAGCATACCAGGAGCAAACGATGATCATCCACTGTACGTATTGTTTTACAGATTTTTGATATTATACCTGGGCAGTCAATATAAGCTTTGACTGATATCAAGCAACAATAATGTTAGAGGGATCGTACATGGTACAAAAATAACTTAGCACCTGTTTTTTACATTTCTAAATCCCTTTGAGAGAAAAGTTTAAGTTCAATAGAGTGAAAATCTAACTGATGGTAACTCACTGTCAAATGACCATATCGCACATTTGATTGAAGTTAATAGTATAATCACACAGAAATGTCTGTTTTCTCAGAGTGAAGTTTAATGCCCTGCATCAAACATTTGGAAATGGTCATTATTATTATTTTGATTTTTAAACTTTATATGAATACATATGTACAGTTAACTGTCAACTAGAAAAATGATACCTTTCAATCAATATTCAGTGGTTAAATAAAAGTTTTCCACAATTATGAAACAGATCAATGGTTATACGGCATATTAAAAGCAACATAAGCATACACATACGTACACAAGGTGTACATTCCATGTGACATAATGATCTGCATAGCTAATTTAGGTTTGTCACCCCCAAAATGCAAAATAAACTACTTAAAAATGTATAGTGTGGACTTAAGGGCTCAATGCACCATTATAACCTAAAATTTTTATTTTTGGCATTCTATTTGATCCCGACTGACAGTGCTCGCTTCCCCAAAGCAATCACTGCCTGAACTCAATTTGCATCCCTTCACATTGATGGAATGATGTCAGAAGACATACGTAAGAGATGTTCTCCACTCCCTCCTCCTACATGAAGCCGCTTGATCGCTACATTTTCAGATGCATCATGGTAGCGGTGACCACAGACAGGATCCAGGGTTCAGAGAGTACACATACTGGGTGCACACCACTGGGCTCCTTATGTGTCAGTGCACACACGCAGGAAAGTAGATTGAGTTCGGACAGCAATCACCTGGGTAAGTGAGTGCTGTCTAGCAGGATCAGCGAGAGTGCTAAAAATGCAAATTGAGGGAGCAACGGTGCACTGAGCAATAACTAAGCCAAGGGTGTAGCATAGACCCTAATTTGTATATGGATTAAAAGTCAATTTCTCAATTATTAACACATTAAAATGTATACTGCTGATTTTTCTCTCTATTTTATTTTGAATATATTTATTTAGCCGTGACAGACTCCATTTAAAATAAGATTTCCACCCAAAATGTAAAAATTACAATGTTAGTAAACATTTTTAGGTTTGCTTGAACATTGACTATGTAGTCTTTAGGTGTAAATATAGCACCTATGTAACACACCTTCATTGCCTCTACTAACTTGCTTTTATATACAGTACTGCAGTGAAAGGGCAGTAGCATTCCGGGGGCTTCTAAGGTATGTGATCCCACCTTTCTTGGATTGATTGCTTATGCTAATGATACGCTATAAATGTTAAATCCTGGAAAACCAATGTAACATTTTAATGATTTCATCAGACTCACAGCTCTTTAACTTCTGACATCATTATACATTTTAATGATGAAACGGATATTTGTGTTAGCATGAAGAACCATTATCAGCAGCTTTGGACAGTTTCTGGATATATATCTTTTTTTTATATGCACAGTACAAGATCCAAGGACTCAAAGTCTCCGAACTGAAGATGAAGTTGTAGATAAAAGCATAATCTCTTTTGTATATTCATACAACACATATGCAATACAGAACGGGAACCTTCTGACTAGGAATTGGCTTTGTCATAATGCTATATTCTATGTTTTTTTGTGTATCTTCAACTTAAATTTGGTGGAGTCCTTGGATCTTGTACATTATCAGAGATTGGTAGAGTCTGAAGCCTGAAAGTGCAACTTGTAAATGGTATTGAGGGACACATCAGAGTTTGTCATACATGCACAAAATGAAACATTAACTAAACACCAAGAGGTTTGATGACATATGACACGTGTGCTAGATATTAAACTTGCCGATGCTAAACCCAATATTAGTTATAGGAGGTATTTTACTTATATATTACAGTAGGTATATTTTTCTTTTTAACTTTTAATAATTATCTCCTTCTCTGAATTTGTTCTCCAAATCAACTTTACTTACAATTAAATTAATATTTTTATTACCAGGAAATACAATAGTGAATACTTTCTCATTTCCCCGCTTTGAAGTCTTTATTTTTGTACAATAGGCTTCAATGGTCCTCCATGAGGGAAAGAGTGGAATAGGCTTGTTGTTTTTTTTAACAATGCCAGTGCAATTTATGTATTATTTAGGTAGCCTGGATTAGGACCTCAACCCTTGTATATGTTTGTGAGCCTTAAAGTTCTTTCTGTTTAAGGCTGAATTTAAAGGTTTATGGAATAAGTTATAGCATTGCACAGGTTTAGCAACACTATCTATTCATTTCATAAACCAATTCTATTTTGAAGACTTTGATAAAGTTTCCACCTTAACATTGAATATAGTCACATGACAAACCACTCAGATCAATGCTCTCAGGCAGACAAAATAAAAGGAAAGAACTTAAAAAAGGAAGGAATAAAATGGAAACCACATCCACATCATCAGCAAGGCTTTAGTATTCTCTCAGAATTAACTGTATTAACATGCTTTATTTTCAGTTTAAAAAAAAATAAAAATAAACCCTGAAAGCTAAGGTATGTACCTCTGGGACTCCAGGGCCAAGACCCTACACATTCACAGCACAAATCTGGCAGATCTCAAGGCAAGAAGAAGGTCAGAATAAGAAATAAAAAAGTAAAGGGAATAAAGACAGGCAGCTTTGAAGCTCACAATGGTCAACAAGAAAAGTTACATTTTTCTATATGTACTTATTTTCTTTTTTTATGTTTTACTTGTCTGAGGTTGCCATTTTTATTTGAAAAAAAAAAACAAAAACTGGAAAAAAAATATGTACCATACAAATAAAGGTTGATTGAGTTAGATAGCATAGTGGTCTACTTGTATTCTTTCTGTACAGCTGTGCAAATCCAATTGTTTACTTATCATCTTCCTACATTTCATGCGAGATATCGGGACTGGAGCAGACACAAATGCAAACGGATTTGTCCTTTCCATCACTATCCTCATGAGGAGGAGAAGAAAGCCTTTGAGATGTGACAATGTTGTGCCACCATAACCTTTGGTTTTGTCTACAATCCTTTGTGTGTGATGCTTCTCCTTCCGCTTGGTATTAGAGTAGTCATCCAAAGCTTCAGACTCCAATAAATGGCGAGTGGAGTTCAGTAACCATCAGCTAATTCAAAGCAAATACTATGAAAAGTTCAAATAAGGTGCATAAGGGATTAAGTGCTATCAACAAAAATAGAGATGAACCAATTGGTTTTTTTTTATCAATTTCCAGCTCGTTTCATATTGGATTGATTCTAGTGTATTCCTTTGATTGAGTGATATGTACTTTATTAGTTAATATAAAAGATGCTCAGAGAATAGGAAGATTTCCATGTGTTACTACTGTCCCAAAAAAAGAAAAAGTAAAATTTAACCTTCTAAAATACTGAACTGTAAATTCTGCAAAATTACAAAACAAGTTAGAGTAACCGTGTTGAAATCGCTTGGAATTTCAAAGCAAGAGCCTTAAAATGAGTCGCTTCTTGTCACTTATGCTGGTTGCATTCACAGGCAATGCTAATCTTTTCAATTGGAGACATTCTTTTCTGTCATTCCAAATAAAAATTGTGCTGATATTCTGTTTTATTTATTTTTTGCATGATTATTGTAATTTTGTGCTCCTTTTTTCCAAATGGCAGTTTCAAAACAAGTGATGTACTTTTATATTTCAAGCCTT
This sequence comes from Phyllobates terribilis, assembly GCF_046119375.1. Taxonomy (NCBI): domain Eukaryota; kingdom Metazoa; phylum Chordata; class Amphibia; order Anura; family Dendrobatidae; genus Phyllobates; species Phyllobates terribilis. The sequence goes on from NW_027362771.1 coordinate 302,897,502, forward strand.
CAAGAACAAGTTTAATCCTCCCAAGACTGAATGCATGAAAATGACTTTACTTGCGTGTAAATGGATGAAAAGTTTACTTTTCTCCTATCTTACATTACTTATTAGGTCTAAAGTGAATTGTGCTAAAGTGTATTCAATTACCTTGATCCATTAAAAGCTTCCTGTAGTAATTGCCTGTATGTAAAACAATGCCTCCAAATAATTAAACATACATAATACATCATGTTGTATTTTTATAATAGGTTTTAGTATATAACCCTCCATTATGAATATACTCTACAGGCGAATAACCTTGAAGCTTTGACTGTACCATTTGGAATGTGAGGACTTCACTTAAACCGACCAATTTCTAAACCTGGAGCATAAGATGGTGCACATTTACCAAATTAAACAGAACAGCTATTGGTATTTGTGTCTTATGATGAAAACTGTTGAGGCTGAAGATCAATGTTCAATGAACTGTAAGATGGAACCAAGCTTTGGAGTATGATGTTTTCTTATACCTAGATTATAAGTCATTAGTATGGATTTTGAAAGCCATCTGCATGGTCTTTCTTGTTTCTTCATACTTTGAGTTTATCAAGCAATTTTAGTTTCTTGGGAATATTGAAATGAAGCAGATGCATTGAATAGCTTGCAGGACAATAGCTTATTTGGGTTGGTTGAATGAGGAAAATGGTTAGAAAAGTAGAATAACTTCTTTCTTCTAAGGGCCTCTGATAGATTAAAGGAATTGTGATAGTTTTTGTTTTATGCTCCATGTGAAGGTTTACATGAAGATACATCTTGAGCCATGTAGCTGGGATATCAATAATGCCTTTTTCTGCCAAAGAAGGATTCTATTTTTTTATGGTTTAAAATTCATTAATACTAGGTTCAAATTCCATCCAAACCAAATGATGGCAGGGAAAGAAGCCAAAAGCAGCACAGCATGTCAGACCTTTTTTGCATTCCATACTGGATAGCATAATAGTTTTTCTGTAAGCAGAGGTCTTAACTAGAATGTTTTTGTATCCCAATGTTTTCCACACTGTATGTCCTCCCTTATTTGTATTATCCATGAGGTTCATAGAAGGAAGAAGAGGAAGCAGAAGACCCTGCGTCCAGCCAATCCGAACTTGCACTTGGTAAAGATGACAATCTTGACTGAGGCACGGCTTGGTTTATCCCTTCCAGGGTACCCTGGAAGAACAGTTTTCAGCTGTCTATACTCATCAGGGCAATGACTTGTTCTAATTTGTAGGCAAGTTTTTGCTTTCCAGCTTGGTCATCTTGATCTAAAGCTGTTAAAATCTGCAACAAAAAAGAAAGATACAAGTGTTAACATACTGTACATACAGAATTGTGGAATGGTTAACCTGAAATAAAGTTTGCATATAAAATAAATAGGTAAATCAATACAAAATATAGCTTATCCTGAAACTGCAATGTCTTTTTTACACTTTTTATCTTAAATCTGATATGCTTCTGTAAAATGCCTCTGCTTCTGTCTGTCTGTTCCTTAGCTCATCATACTCATGAGATGGTTGTAGGTCAAATGATGCTTCAGTCGATTGTTTGGCCAGCAGCCTTCATGGCCAGCTCTCCTATACTCAGAAGTGCACATTCCTCCGAGCGTTGCTGTGTTCTCCATGTGAGAGCCATCTGGCGGCGGCTTACCTCTGAGAGAACAAATGATGAGCAATCTGAAACAAGTCGAATCTTTAACTCCCTCAACAACATTTGTTGTTCGAACCCCCATACTTATCACACAGTCAGTCAAACACATCGATAACGGAAGGTTCAGACAACATTAGTCTAATGTGAATGGAGGTCTTTTCATGTAACCAGGTAAAGAGTCACGTGTGAAAAACAGATCACTCTGTGTTTGTTTTAGTGAGCTTATGGCACAAATGGCAAGCACTTAAGAAAGGGTTATGGAATAAGGGAAGAGTCAGTCTGAAGTTATGATATCGATATTTTAGCAAATGGTTTTAGGTAAAGTTTTTTCATTGAATATTGAATATTCTGCAATTTTCTATCACAGGTTTTTAATACTTCATTGTTTTCAAAATTTATACTTTTTGCCAGGGCATTACAAAAGGGTAAACCCATACACAGTCATTCAACAGCCATTCCTCCTGATCCTTCTTTACACACATATTCTCAGCATGGTTGAACATACATGTGTTCTGAATGGAGAGGGTTGCAATCCATTGTCAGACTTCTCTGGAAGAAGCTTATCTATCCTGAAAACAAAAGGATCAGGCAGTTGGATTTCATCAGCAGAGATTCAGGAGGGCTACTCAAATAGGCGGTCAGCTGTTCTGTTGGAATTGTTATTCACGTAATGTGTATGGCCACTCCTATTTTCTTAATGAGCCCAGAGCTAGTATCAGTTGGTCAAATTGATCAATTATGGTAGAACAAGTTATTGATACGGTGTTCTGAATCAGTGCTCTTTGACAAAATGATCAGTTTATTTTGATGGTCTATGTGGAACTGACAGCCTTCTCTAAAAAAGTGCAGTGATACACTCTTTGAAAAAGCGTAAGCTATCTACAAATATATAGCGTTGATGGACTAATCTTCTTAGAAAATGTTCATCTAACGCACATAAATTCTCTGCTGTTTGTTAACAAATAAATTGTAAGCCTTCGAGTAGAATCACTAACTTAAGCAAGTTTTCTTTTGTTCTCCGAAACCAATTAGGATTTGGGGTGATATCAACCAGTGAAAAGCGCAGTATGTAATGACTAATTATTTTGTGGCAAATGTCTGGCAGGAGCAGTCAGCAATGCTTTCAAAGGGAACACAAGTGGTTCAAATAGAGATAGAGAAGAAATGCTGCAACCTAGTTGTAATGAGATTAATTCATCAACACCCAGACAGAAGCTTTCAAACAAGTCCTGCAGTTCTACGTGCAATTGGGATATACTAAGCAATCAAAAGGTTTGGTGGGCAACTGACAGCAAAAATGTCTTCAAACACCAAACATAATCAGAAGAAAATAGCAAATACATATACTCACATTAGTACAAAAAATAAGCAGTATATAAAACTGATGTACATAAGTATTGGAGGCCAGCAATGTTCATTAAAGTATCTAAGATTCACCAAATAATAGCTAGAACTTTGCTCTAATTTCTCAGTATGTGCAGCCTTTATTGCTTTTGTATTTATTTTGTAAGGCTTTTCAATTTACTTGGCCTCTGTTATTATGATTGTCACTCCGGTTGTGTGGTCATAACAATGTCTATACTCTATGGATTGAAGCATGGAAATTAAGCTTTTTACAGTATCATTTCTAATTAGAGTTTTCCAAGATATGATAGCATGTCAGTTATTGCTTTATAATTAAGCTGTCGACAATAGAATAGGCCAATTTTTTCACATTCATTCAACCAATTATAGTTTATAGCGAATGTCACCAAAGTTGACACACTATACAACTGTAACTACAACAAGTCTTGTAATACAGCAACAGAAGTAGGAGCAAAAATCACTGTTTTAAGTTGATCACAGTCAACTGTAATCCTAAGTATATCATCTCCATGACAGGCAACCAAGACAGAACTTTGCGACAAGCAACCAAGACAGAACATTTTTGAGGAAAAAAATGTCTTCTACTCTTAGTTTTTAATTTCTTTTTCAGTGAATTATGCTGTATCGTAAGATTGCTTTCGCACTGCTGTGGCCAATTTCAGACACTCCTAAGTGGTATGGATCAATTTTGCACAACTGTTATTAAAGGGGTACTTTAACATTGATGATCCATTCTCAGGATAGGTCAGATCAGTGGGAAGCCGACACCTGGAACAGCTGTTGGCAGTGATCGCCATATGTAGTGTATGGAGTGGAACTCCGCCTCTACTTCACTCTGTTTTGTGGCCGCGGCCATAGCAGCTCCTGTTCATATTCAAAATGCACTAACCCCAATATTGCCCATGGTGGGCAGACTGCTTTGATATTGGCAGATGATCAGGTTCAAATCACACCCACTTATCTTGATGAATAGATGTTCACCATTCCTACCATGACTGTTAACTTTAGAGAAGAGGCTTGACATATTTTATTTTTTGATGATCAAGTTGTGTATGCCATGTACATTAACTGTGGACATTTTATTTATTTTACTCGGTTATATAGCGCCATTAATTCCACAAAAAAGGAAAAGGAGGAAACTGGAGAACCCGGAGGAAACCCACAAACACAGGGAGAACATACAACATTTTTGTAGATGCTGTACTTGGTATGATTTGAACCCAGGAACCCAGCGCTGGAAGTCTACTGTGCTAATCACTAAGCTACCATACTGCTCATATATTTATATTGAATGGATGGTTCCTGTTGTTCATTAGTAAATATTTTAGTTTGTGTAGTTACCATATTCCCTAGGTAAATTGGGGCAGCTATTACAATGAAAGTATATCATTGAGTTGAATCAATTTGCATTTCAAACACTTTTAAACAACTCTTCATTTGGCTGTACAGCCACTAAACCTGATATCCTGTAATAATAGAAAATATACTGGGATTTAGAGACACAACAGCGTCGGTGGGTTATTCTTAAATCACTAATACCATCCAAGTTTGTTGACAAGTTAAAGAACATTATAAAATGAATGATTATCCCTAAAATTAATATAATAGCTGATTTCTAATGACTTCAGTATAACCATACTTACCAAACAATATTTATAGATTCGGGCATAGCCTTGGAATGAAACAGCGTGCATATGTGCAAAGTAAAACTATGCATTTTGCTTAACTATTCTCAGCTGTTGAGCTGGCAAGCTGATATCAGCAGCCAATTAATTTCCCTCAGCCAATAATTAAGTAAGTTTTTAATTAGAATGAAGAATTTCCTGCTAGATTTGAGATGGGCTGAGCAATGAGATGTGTTGTGCAATGAGATGTATCCTGCCATAAAGCAGGGAAAGCCATTAACGCTCAGAGATTAGAACTCTCAAGTTAGATTTGACTTTGCTGGCTGCATAGGAAATCATTGCACCATATGAATTACTTACTATCTGGGGAATCATTATCATAAAGCATACAATATGCACTATTTCTGCTTGTGTCTCTTTATCAGTATGTATCCATGTTTATTTCTGAACAGGGTCCATATGTTTTCTTAATTTCTTTGTTGATATGTCGATGGCTCCCCAGATGTTCTATGTCAGTCTCAGATGCTATGCTCATCACAGAGCTGGCATCACTTCATAAGGCTTTCTCACCTCCCACATTCCGAATACAAAGTTAACCAATAACAGACGCATTATACATTGATCTTCTATGTTAACACTCCCAGATCACTGAATGAGTTGGATAAGGCTATCTTTTAAGTCCTGCTATGATTTATCTAATAGTTGTCATCAAAACAGTTACCGGTGATAAAATGTAAAAAATTCTGAAAAATTTTATGTAAAAGTATTATTCTCAAGCATGCCTCATGACACAACTTAATAACATTTCAGTACCACCCAACTAATTATGTTGTGGTGTACTGTAGTTATGGTTAAGTCTAGTTTTTAGACAGCTTAAAGGGAACCTGTCACCAGAAAAAAACGCTATTAATGTGGATTCAGTAATTGTGCCCCCGGCCCTGACTCTGCATTGGGGCTTGCTGTCAATCAGAGCCGGAGACAGGATTACTCCCTCCTCTCACTATACACAGAGCAGTAACTGAACTTACATTGGCGCCGCCCACATGACTGAAATCGGAACACAGCCAGGAGGAATAAAGTTAATTTCCTCCCCACAAGATTTGGCTAAGTGCAGGCATCGGGCAGGTTAATAGAGTTTTCAACCTGCAGATCAACCACATATCTGCAGAATAATAGCATTTTTCTTGTGACAGGTTCCCTTTAAAATGGGTTTACATGGTACAATCATGTCTATGAAATGGCCATCGAATTACAATATACAAGCCTATCAACGCTTGTTTAATTGACTGTTTAGACAGGCTGACTACAATTCTACACACACAGAATGATCTTTACTACATTCGTTCTCTACGCATAGAATATCATATTCTCGGCAGGCAGCACATCTTCTGTTTATACAGGACAATGTTCTGCCGATAATGATAAATATTAAGCCCACTTAAAAATCATCAGACCAAACAAACCAGCGCTTTTCTTGTTCACCATGTGTTTGTTGGCCTGTTTAGATGTCAAGAACGTTCTTAAAGGGGTTGTCCACTACTTTATATGATCCTCCAATGTATTCTCCCAGGGCCCATAAGCGTTTCTCTAAATACTTTGTGATGCCTTTTCTGCCTGTGAGCGGCGCTATCACTGGCCGCTCACAGGCATCACATGACCCCCGGCTGCAGCAGGCTCTGACCCCGCCCATAGCCCATCAGCCACCGTGGGGAGTGTCACTGATGTCACGCCTCACTTGATATGACGTCACTGACGGGTCACGTGATGCCTCTGAGCAGCCAGCGATAGCGCCCCTCAGAGGCAGTAAAGGTACCGCAAGGTATTTACAAAAACACTTCTGGGCCCCGGGGGGATACATTGGGGGGTTCATAGAAAGTAGTGGACAACTTCTTTAAGAACTTAGTTAGTCTTAAAATGCACTAAATTTACCATAGTGAATGATGCTGTTTCATAAATTTGGCACATTTTAAGACTATATAGTCTACGTTTACACCTATTAGTTGGCTTACTTTGTACAAAAATGTTTATGCACAGTGTCATATGAGTACACTTCTCTCTCCCGCTAAGACAGTCCTATTTCACCCCCTTTTAAATCAGACAAATATTTAAATAACCACAATAGTAATAGAACTCTACTACAACTCCATGTGTACGCTGTAATAAATAGCAACATACAAAGCAGCAACAAAAAAAACCCATACGTATGCTATGGAAACTATGATGTGTAAGCAGGAATTACCTCTTCACTATACTTTCCAACATATGAGTAGATTTCTGAGAGCGCACTCATAGTGTTGAACTCATTCATGTGCATACGTGATTGCTCTGCCAAGTAAGCATTCATGTCTTGGTCACTGATAGCTGGCATTTTGGCAATGTCAGAATAGTACCTGGAAAAAGAACAAATAGAAAAACATTTTTTTAGAAAGCCAAGCAATCACACAAACCCATAAAACATAATTTTTACCTAAATAACATTTTGAATATGGTGCCAACAATTACTTTTTTAACCTTGAAATTGTATTCTTTTGGTTCACTGGTAATTTTATTGGGTGTGTTTTAAGTCACATAGAGCACCATTTCTTATATCATAGGCCATTGTACAATATTACTTTTCTACAGTCACAAAAAGGTCGATAGATTTCCATACAGATTCTCATGATCCCTTGGATAAGTATATTAGATTCAAAATGGTTGATACATTTACATTCATTTTGAAGCTGTCAACATAGGTGAACAAAATCTTAGTTGTATCCTTTGGGCTTCATTGTATTTCATTCCCTAAAGATTTTCACATCTTCTGACTCATTAAGGAATGTTGTATTCTCCATGTCCTTCATCCCTCATGTAATTCCTGTATAAGTGGACGTAGCACGAGGAAGGCAATCAGTCATTGCCATTCGCATCTGTGCTTTGCTGTCAACTAGTTAATTAGACTCAATCATTTACATATTTAATTTCTTCATTCTGACACTCTGTGCACCAAAGAAGTCAGCAACATGATACATGATTTTATAATTAGGAGCAGAAGTCTGATGCTAGGATAGCTGACAGGTGTCCTGTGGATATCATAGTGATACCTACTGAGTAGAGCAGAAAAACCTAACAAGTGCCACTGGACATGGACACCTTAGATAATAATGAGTGCAGAAATTAAATCCATAATTACACTCATTATATTTTTTTAGCTCCTGATTAAGCCTTTAACCAGGCAAAGTGTACAACCTGCACATTTATATGTATATGACTCATGTGTGGTCGAACATGGAAAAAGTGTTATGTATTGGAAAACCCATTATCAGGTAGAGAAAAGCTCCAAATCAGAAAAAAAGAAAGATTCACAAACTGTTAAGTCTCCTCCAAATATTTAGCAAAACTTTAAGCTTTAGAGGCGTTCCTATTTACGTTGTAGAATACAGAGTGGCTCCTAAATACTTATTGGCAATCACAAGTCTGCAAATTCATTTGTATTCAAGAAGACACATGTGAATGTGTCCAAGCCGGCATTAGCAGGCTGTACTTTGATTTTTTTTGATAGCTGGTACAGGTGGGAACGCAGCAGCTAGAAAAATCACTATGTTCTATTTCAATGTAAAACATAATTACCACCAACTGTGAATTTTACATTCAATAAAAAGTCACATCAAACACGTGGAGTCATGGCAAACCTTTTCCTTTTTTCATATTAAAGAGCCTTTTAATCTTAATGTAAAGAATGAATCACAGCATGTATGGTGAGGATGGACAAAATGGCTTTGCGCACACTAGCAATGGTATATGCCAGCTCAATATGTTTGATACGACACCAAATGTTCTGTGTATTCAGAAAGTATTAGGCATACAAGAAAGGGAAGGCAGATGGGTTATCATTATGTTATCACAGACATTTTCTCAGGCCAGAAGTTTACAACATATGTGCTAAAGGAGCATACTTTCAATATGTCTCTCTCCATTGAATGCATGTGACTTTAACATTCTGTGTGCTTGATCACAAATCAATAGTCAATCTCAAGTCTAAGGCCACCGCCAAAACCAGGAGTGGAACAATCAGAGAAAAGGTATAATAGAAACAAGTCACCAATTCTGCATTTATCACCCACTCCTGGTTTTGGCTCCCACTCCTGAGAAAAAATACTGACTGAATACTGATAGTGGGGCCGTGGCCTAACCCTAAGTTCTGATGGTCTGAGTGACCAAATAGACCTGCAGTATTACATTATCATTCCTTACACAGGACTGAATATTTGTTATCCGCCCTGACCCAAATCTAGTTTATGTTTCCTGATCTGAGGGCAGCATAAAATTGGCCAGAAAATCATATTCTAGCACTAGGTTACTTACTGTGCCTCTTGATGCAGTTTTCTTGTGTTGTATGAACCTCCATTTTTATAAACCCTGACTGTCATTCTCTCCTCCATTGAATGACTGCTTTCTGCCTATGCAGAGCATAGGCATAAAGATGTCAATCAGTAGTGGGAACAGGACCAACTAGAGCTCTAAGCTCTGTGGTATGGGTAAAAGTCAATTCATTGAGAGGACTAGCAGAGTAACAGCAAATTAAAGTGTTTTTTTATCCAAAATAAAGCAATTAGGGTTTCTGTCCATACTGCATGCTGGCCTCAGTTTAGGAAGCATAAAACTGATGACATATCTCCTTTATATCATGTTTCCTTTTATATTTGAATATTTAGAGGATAGTAACCATACACAAAAGAGATCTATTGATCTACTAGACAGATTCAAGGGTGGCTTATTACATTTCGATGTAGAAAAGTAATGTATTAAATGTGTGTTTTGCAATATGGCGTTTATAATTGCATGTTAAGCACCACTCCAGCATTGTTTTTTATTGCACTGCTGGAGTGGTGCTTTAAATGTAATTCCACTGTCTAATACTCTTCTGCCTCCACCTTCATATTTCTCCAGTGTCGCTTCCATTAGTCGCCAGCGAAAAGTGACCAGCAGCTCCAGTGTTTAATGGAGCGGCGCAAAGATCACTTTTCAATACAAGTCTATGAGAGCCTCGTTCTGAATGTCAGACTTGCATTGAAAGCTTGTGATGTAGCTCGAGACCAGAGCGATGCCGAAAAATGGTGTAGACGCCGGGGGATAAGAATATAACCGGGGGCAGGGGGCTTACATTTAAAGTGCCACCCCAGCGCTGAAAAAAACCCCACTGGAGTGGTGCTTTAAGGAATACAGGATAAAGAAATGATGAACCTTGGCATTATTTACATGAAACTCACCTTTCTACCCAGTTTTTATAACTTGGGATGTCCTTGGCATAAAGGAGTTTGTTTGAAGGAGAGTCCTTCCCTAAGCGGTGCTCTGAAGTTGAGCATGAGTCCATAAATGTCTGTGCCACCACAGACAGACAAGCATCTGTGATGCTATTCTTGTGGATGTCAAAGACAAACTGGGGATTTTTGATGACATTGACCCAGAATCTTAATGGTAAGCTGCGAAGAGAAACAAAATATATTTAGCATCAAACAGATAATATACCATATTAAGTGAAATAGTTTTTTTTAGAATGCAAAACAATGCTTATATCACCTATTTTTCATGTCTATGCTGTATTTTGTATGAAAATGTCCTTTATATATGAAAGAGATGCATTTTATTACTTTTAGGCTCTAAAAATAGATTTTTTTTTTATAAATCCTAAAAGTCTAAAATTCTATGCTAGTTATTACTTAATATATTGAGGTTACTTTTTTCTGATATAGAGCTCCAAATGCTTTGAATAGAATAGCATGCTGAAAATCTTGCTGTCTACTACCACCTCTAGAGGGAGCTGAGGAGCTTTCTTCCTACAATTTTACTATGGAGTTTAATATATTAATTGGCTCAGAGACCTGTGTGAAACCAAAGCATCATCATCGCAGCAGCCGGGCATTAGTAAAGTATTGCTTAGTTTATTGCATTTTTACTATTCAATGCAGCTGAGCAGGTGAGAGCAGGGTGAGTAAAAATTGTTTCAGTTTTTTTTTTGCTTTTTTAACCCCTTTTAGACCCTCTGCAATAAAAAAAAATAGTGGATGGATAACATTTAGCCATTTTGCTAAACAAAGGTGAATTCAACTCATCTCGAAATTGATTCTTTCATCTCTCTAGTTAACATGAAAGAGTAGAATGAGCTAAACACTTTAATATATCCTTTTCAGGAAAAGCTTCAGCACTACTTGTATTTTATTCAGCTGCTAATTCTTGGCTTAGGAGTCCAGTGGGTGGTCCTATTCAGTGATTGACAGTCTTCCAAGTATTACTTTGCATATAGAGGTAGCTGTCGGTCATGAAGTAGAACACCCATTGGACTCATAGGTATGTAAAGATCAGGGTTTTAATGAATAGATTATAAGTAGAGATGAGAGAACACAAACTTAAAAGTTCAGAGTCCGTACCGGACAGTTTGTGTCCGGTGCTAATCGCCGAACATGGACTTCTCCCGGAAATCCGTTGCAATGTCTGTAGTTCCGTCGAAGTCAGGGAGGAGAGAGAGAGAATTTTCCAAATCAAAAGTTCTGGTCCACATTGTTTTCAATGGCGTTTTCAATGGAGATACAGTTCTGGTACCCGATCCGAACTTTGGAATAAAGTTCGGGTCAGTTGCCAGAACCCAAACTTCCACTCATCCCTAATTATAAGTTATACTGACTCTTTTCCCACAAAACTCATATCTGTTCACCCCTCAGACTCTATAACAAGCTGCCCGCAGAAAGGAACGGCAGCATTAGATATTCCCTTTAAGATGTGCAAATTAATTTATTTTTTTTATTCATTTATTAATTATATTTGCTTATATAGTGCCAACATATTCCGCAGCACATTGTGATTTTCCAATTTTATCTATATACTGCTGCTAATGTTAGCACTGTAATGATCAATTCACAACCCAAAATTTTGCTGGGAAATAAATGACTTTTTTTTTTTTTACAAAATATATAAGAAATTGGGAATGCCATTTTAAGGTGTACTATAAGAACCATACGACTGTATGGCTGCATCTTTCTATGGATCAGTTGCCATGAACTATTATTATCAGGGACCTTTTTGGTCTTTACTGTACAGCAGAATACTAGGCGTGTGGGATTCTTCCTGTCCCCAGTGACACTGAACTGGATCTGTACAAAGCAGTGACATGTACACACAGCCTGGGCACCAATAAGTGTCTGACTAATGAAGCATTAGCATATTATTAACATTATCTGCGCTTTTAATCTCAAACTGATTGCAGCCACTCAGGCTAAATGAACAGGAGGTTTATTTAAAGGGGTGGAGGGAGGGAGAGAGGAAATGAAGAAATGATCTCCTTGCAATCAGATTAAATTAACTTTGAGTCACTTCTTCCAGACCTCCTCATCAATGAGCCTGCAATACAGGCTTCACTAAGTCCTGGATCATAACAGAAAATACATTGTCATCCTCAATCATCAACTGAATGGTGTTGCGTTTCAGCGAGATGCAGATCTTGCATAGCCAAATATAAACCAACAAATCTCAAGCTCCACTTCCACAGTCACACAATACGCTTGTGAAGAAATGGATTTCTAAATGAATCCATGTGATTACAGATTGTCTATAAACAGTGCTACATGCAGTGCTACTACTGGAATGAATGAAATAGATCAATTACATGGAAAAATGTCTTTAGAACAAACAAAGACAGGCTGGGGTTATCTATATATTGTGTCCTATACTGTAACAGTGCACAGATGTTTCCTTTCCTACCGTTGCTCTTAGCTAAAGCTATCCAGAGACATATGCCTCAAGATTACCAGTATATAAAAATTTGATTTTGTGATATTCTGTCATGAGATGACTATGCTACATTTATCTAAGTGTCTAAGTCCACTTAGTGGTTATGACATATACTGCAGCTTGTTAAAGGGGTTGTCCCATAAATAAAGTTAAGGGTCTATTCACACTCCATTTGCAAAGCACAGATGTTTCCTTTCCTATCTTTATTTACTTTTGACTTAATATATCCTGAGATGTTTGCCTCAAGATTATCAGCATTTTAAAAAGGAAAATGGTTTTGTGATTTTCTGTCATGAGATGACTATGATACATTTTTCTAAGTGTCTAAGTCCACCTAGTGGTTATTGATATATATTGCAGCTTGTTAAAGGGGTTTTTCCACAAAGTACATTTTATTCAATAGATCTTGGAATAAAAATAAGTTCTGTTGAATGTGTTAAATAAAATGTTCCTGTGCTGAGATAATCTTATAAATATGCCCCTGCTGTGTACTGTGTTATCTGCTGATCATGGGACATCCCCACTAAGGGCTTTGCTAGCATGCTATGATGTTGCTGACTTTTGTTAGCGTGAAGTTGGACTTTCTGATTTATACAGCTTGCAAATGCCTGTAATTCATGCTACTTATCAGTAATGGGCTCCGCTGTTAATAAATCTACTGTGCAATATTATTTTTTGCAGTAGACTCTCAAATCCATAAAGCTGCATAAAAGGTAAATCAGCATATTCTGGCTTTACAGAGGCCAAAAGAACACTATATTGGCTTCTGCTTGGTGAAGGATGACCTATAGATATACTTGACGTGAGTATCAGTAGTTTTCCTGATGCCTACAGCAGATAGTGTGAACTCAGTCAAAGATGAGGAGGATTTGTTGAGGTATTCTGTAGTGCAAAAGTGCCCAACCTAACTGACCATTGTTAGTTGTGTGAAATAAAGGAGAATGTTTACAACCCCTAATTTATTAGTATAAAATGTATTCCTAACTGTTAAAACAAAACAAATAATTATTACCTATAGTGTTGGCTTTGTATAAAAGGGCTCTTTGTACTGCTATATAAAGATGAGAGAATTTATTCGAATGGAATTAAATTCTCCGCATAAAATCAGCAAAAAGGTGGCAAACGGTAGAAAAAAATGGAATACTCATCTCGCCGTTCAACTGTCCTGCCACCCCTGCAGCCCTCTGTCTCCTCCTTGGCGCCTTTTCTTTTCTCCTTTTCCCATTGTGCGGATTCTCTTTGGGATCTTTACCCCAGGCCAGGTTTTGTGGCTGGACCAAGCCTCAAATGGCACTGTGCACTATGCCATTATGGAAAACGTCATGACGTCACAAAGTTATGATGTGCGTTGTCCAAGTGACAACAGAGGCCTGGAGTGGAGAGTGCCGAAAAAAATGTGTGCGACAATGGAAAGTGAAAACAAGAAGCTGAAAGGATCGGATGGTAGGCTGCTGGTGGCGGGTCAGGTGAGTAGTGAGTTAAGTATTTATTTTTTTAAATTATACATTTATTAAACTTTGGGATCAGAGCATAATATGAACATTCAATTCACAGAAAATAATCTTGCTGTGAATCGAATTTCCCAGTGAACTCTGCAAGATTTGCCGAATTGGAACCTCAAGAGATCCATTCATCTCTGTTTGGTGATGGTGTGGCACAGCAGTAACGGGTTTATCTTATAAGCTGTATTGTGGCACTCAATAGAAAATTTTGGATTTAAACACAATTTGGCAAAAAAAAAGCCTTGGTATGCCTCTGTATGGGACCAGAGGTATAAAGGTGTACAGCAGGATAGCATAGAAATCTATGGGTGCCACATAACATTACAACTGAAGTTTTAGGAATCTGTAATAATCAGCCATATGCATGAAGCCTTGTAAGTATTTATGCTATCTGTTCATTTATCATTGTCATTTCTTACTTACCAATTGCTCTTCCAGGTGTGTCGCACATGGGGATCATGAATATTATGCTTGTCTGCTTGCTCATCCAGGAAATCAAACATATATTTGATGGCAAGAGGAAGAGCACTGCCTCTGTGTGCTGTGCTAAATATGGTTTCAAACAAGTCATCCACAAACTTCTGTAATGTGCCCTGGTAACAATATAGAATGGAAGACAGAAGTAAGACATATATTACATTAAAAAGTGTTCCAGTCTTCTATGTTTTTGCATGAACTCAACAAAAACAGCAAGACATACGGACATGATAGTTAGTGTTTATAGTAGGGATAATAGAAAGTAAAGTGCTAATTAGGAAACAGTTATATACAGTAGCGGTGTAATGGAGACAGTGGATACATGTTTTACATGCAATTCTGCAATGGACCAAGATAAGTAAAATAATGAATAAAAGAAAACAGAAACCAAATCTTTTTCATATCTACCCCATCTTCATTTTACTTTTACATGTGTTGTATGTACTGTGCACTTTAGTTGCTGCACACTATGAGTTTCACGTTAGCTTGGTTCTGATGCGAACAACGTAAGATAATGTGTGACTGCGGAGAAACATAAGTGTGTCTGCTATGAAACAAAAAAAAACCTAAAATAAAATCATGTACTGGTGAAAATGGTAATCCAACTGTTTTATGAAGACGAAAACTAATTCTTTCAAGCGGCAAAGGAATAAATTTAATCAAAGTGGATTTTGACAACACCTGCTTGTGTTATGCAAGATTTAAGGATATGAATATTCTAGTTCTGAAGACACCTGCACTTGGTGTATTCCTTTTGCATACCATTCAGCAAGCAAAACAAATAACTAATATACTGAAAAATGGATTGAAGGAATATATACACCAAGCTCTAAGTAGTTCAGGGAGCAGTGCATTCTAAAGATAGAGAATAAAGTAAGGAAGACATATGTTGCAATTGGGATCTACTTTATATATATATATATATATATATACATATATATATATACACATATATATAGATATATATATATATACAGTACAGACCAAAAGTTTGGACACACCTTCTCATTTAAAGATTTTTCTGTATTTTCATGACTATGAAATTGTACATTCACACTGAAGGCATCAAAACTATGAATTAACACATGTGGAATTATATACTTAACAAAAAAGTGTGAAACAACTGAAAATATGTCTTATATTCTAGGTTCTTCAAAATAGCCACCTTTTGCTTTGATGACTGCTTTGCACACTCTTGGCATTCTCTTGATGAGCTTCAAAAGGTAGTCACCGGAAATGGTTTTCACTTCACAGGTGTGCCCTGTCAGGTTTAGTAAGTGGGATTTCTTGCCTTATAAATGGGGTTGGGACCATCAGTTGTGTTGTGCAGAAGTCTGGTGGATGCACAGCTGATAGTCCTACTGAATAGACTGTTAGAATTTGTATTATGGCAAGAAAAAAGCAGCTAAGTAAAGAAAAACGAGTGGCCATCATTACTTTAAGAAATGAAGGTCAGTCAGTGCGAAAAATTGGGAAAACTTTGAAAGTGTCCACAAGTGCAGTTGCAAAAACCATCAAGCGCTACAAAGAAACTGGCTCACATGAGGACCACCGCAGGAAAGGAAGACCAAGAGTCACCTTTGCTTCTGAGGATAAGTTTATCCGAGTCACCAGCCTCAGAAATCGCAGGTTAACAGCAGCTCAGATTAGAGACCAGGCCAATGCCACACAGAGTTCTAGCAGCAGACACATCTCTTCAACAACTGTTAAGAGGAGACTTTGTGCAGCAGGCCTTCATGGTAAAATAGCTGCTAGGAAATCACTGCTAAGGACAGGCAACAAGCAGAAGAGACTTGTTTGGGCTAAAGAACACAAGGAATGGACATTAGACCAGTGGAAATCTGTGCTTTGGTCTGATGAGTCCAAATTTGAGATCTTTAGTTCCAACCACCGTGTCTTTGTGCGACGCAGAAAAGGTGAACGGATGGACTCTACATGCCTGGTTCCCACTGTGAAGCATGGAGGAGGAGGTGTGATAGTGTGGGGGTGGTTTGCTGGTGACACTGTTGTGAATTTATTCAAAATTGAAGGCATACTGAACAAGCATGGCTACCACAGCATCTTGCAGCGGCATGCTATTCCATCCGGTTTGCGTTTAGTTGGACCATCATTTATTTTTCAACAGGACAATGACCCCAATCACACCTCCAGGCTGTGTAAGGGCTATTTGACCAAGAAGGAGAAAGATGGGGTGCTACGCCAGATGACCTGGCCTCCACAGTCACCAGACCTGAAACCAATCGAGATGGTTTCACACTTTTTTGTTAAGTATATAATTCCACATGTGTTAATTCATAGTTTTGATGCCTTCAGTGCGAATGTACAATTTTCATAGTCATGAAAATACAGAAAAATCTTTAAATGAGAAGGTGTGTCAAAACATTTGGTCTGTACTGTATATATATATAAAGTACTGTGAAAAAACTACTGTGCAAGTGCAAAAGAAATTCTGTAAAGACAGAATGCTTTTAAATATAGACGTGTTAATTGTTTATTCCCTTATAAATTAATAAAATGCAAAGGGAATGAACAAAAGATAAATGCAAATCAAATCAATATGTGGTGTGACCTCCCCCTGCCTTCAAAATGCATTAAAGCATCAATTATTTTCGTACAAAATGTTTTAAGGAATGTAACAGGTAGATGGTTCCAAACATCTTAGAGAGCTAACCACAGATTTTCTGTGAATGTAGGCATGTTCAAATCCTTTGGTTTCTTCATTTAATCCCACGTACACTTGATGATGATGGCCTTGAGATCAGGGCTCTGTTCATGCCATTTCGTCACTTTCAGGACTTCTTGTTATTCTTTACAATGAAGATAGTATATTTACAGTGGTGGCCAAAAGTATTGGCACCCCTGCAATTCTGTCAGATAATACTCAGTTTCTTCCTGAAAATGATTGCAATCACAAATTCTTTGGTATTATTATCTTCATTTAATTTGTCTTCAATGAAAAAAACACAAAAAGAATTGTCCTAAAGCCAAATTGGATATAATTCCACACCAAACCTAAAAAAGGGGGTGGACAAAAGTATTGGCACTGTTTGAAAAATCATGTGATGCTTCTCTAATTCGTGTAATTAACAGCATCTGTAACTTACCTGTGGCACCTAACAGGTGTTGGCAATAACTAAATCACACTTGCAGCCAGTTAACATGGATTAAAGTTGACTCAACCTCTATCCTGTGTCCTTGTGTGTACCACATTGAGCATGGAGAAAAGAAAGAAGACCAAAGAACTGTCTGAGGACTTGAGAAACCAAATTGTGAGGAAGCATGAGCAATCTCAAGGCTACAAGTCCATCTCCAAAGACCTGAATGTTCCTGTGTCTTCCGTGCGCAGTGTCATCAAGAAGTTTAAAGCCCATGGCACTGTGGCTAACCTTCCTAGATGTGGACGGAAAAGAAAAATTGACAAGAGATTTCAACGCAAGATTGTGCGGATGGTGGATAAACAACCTCGACTAACATCCAAACAAGTTCAAGCTGCCCTGCAGTCCGAGGGTACAACAGTGTCAACCCGTATTATCCGTCGGCGTCTGAATGAAAAGGGACTGTATGGTAGGATACCCAGGAAGACCCCACTTCTTACCCCGAGACATAAAAAAGCCAGGCTGGAGCTTGCCAAAACTTACCTGAGAAAGCCTAAAATGTTTTGGAAGAATGTTCTCTGGTCAGATGAGACAAAAGTAGAGCTTTTTGGGAAAAAGCATCAACATAGAGTGTACAGGAAAAAAGAGGCATTCAAAGAAAAGAACACGGTCCCTACAGTCAAACATGGCAGAGGTTCCCTGATGTTTTGGGGTTGCTTTGCTGCCTCTGGCACTAGACTGCTTGACCGTGTGCATGGCACTATGAAGTCTGAAGACTACCAACAAATTTTGCAGCATAATGTAGGGCCCAGTGTGAGAAAGCTGGGTCTCCCTCAGAGGTCATGGGTCTTCCAGCAGGACAATGACCCAAAACACATTTCCAAAAGCACTATAAAATGATTTGAGAGAAAGCACTGGAGACTTCTAAGGTGGCCAGCAATGAGTCCTGACCTGAATCCCATAGAACACCTGTGGAGAGATCTCAAAATGGCAGTTTGGAGAAGGCACCTTTCAAATATCAGGGACCTGGAGCAGTTTGCCAAAGAAGAATGGTCTACAATTCCAGCAGAGCATTGTAAGAAACTCATTGATGGTTACCGGAAGCGGTTGTTCACAGTTATTTTGGCTAAAGGTTGTGCAACCAAGTATTAGGCTGAGGGTGCCAATACTTTTGTCTGGCCCATTTTTGGAGTTTTGTGTGAAATGATCAATGATTTGATTTTTGCTTCACTCTCTTTTGTGTTTTTTCCTTGCAAGCAAATTAAATGAAGATAATAATACCAAAGAATTTGCGATTGCAATCATTTTCAGGAAGAAACTGAGTATTATCTGATAGAATTGCATGGGTGCCAATACTTTTGGCCACCACTGTATATTGCCTGCATGTTGCCTTTCTTTTTCGGGTCGGTATCATGGTGCAGAATAAATTTGGAGCAAATTAGATGCCTCCCTGATGATACTGCATGATGGAAATGTTTCTGTCTGTATTTCTCAGCATTGAGGACACCAGTAGAGATGAGCGTTGTTCTACTCGAACTGTTCGCCAATCTCAAATTCGAGCTGTTTTGGGCGGTGTTCGAGCCGGTCGGCGAACACGAACGATTTGAGAAAAATTCGGCTGTTCGAGGTTATGTTCGATAACTGTTCGTGCACCAAAATCATAACTGGATTTTTTCTCAGTAATGATGAAAATTAATGTTAATACGCAGATTGAGTGTACAGCGGGGTGGGGGGAGGGGCAGGGGATGGATCTCTGCAGGAATAATGAAGATCTCCATTATTTTTTCTCTTTCCCGCATTTACAGTGGGGAGGTGCAATCTGTCAGCCTATCAGCAGCGCACACACGGAGCGAAGTGCTTTTTTCACACAAGCAAGGGCATGTGTCATTGGCAGTGTATGTCACATGTCCTTGCCCTATAAGACCAAGCCATTTTCCCCGTCGCCACCATTTTCTCACTGCTGCAGCTGCGTGTTAGACGGCACCGCTGTTGCTGTGTGCGCTATACCTTGTTAATTTCAAGCCAATTTTCGCACAAATCTACAGATAGCTTGGGAGTAGGGAATAGTTGTGATTGCAGTCCTTTTAAGGACTAGGTTACAGCATTTCCTACGACTTTTATCAGGCAGGTCTGTGCTCTTAAATAGATAGATTGTGGGAGTAAAGACTAATTGTAATTGCAGTCCTTTTCAGGACTAGGTTACATCAGTTCCTATCAGTTTTTGCCAGGCAGGTCTGTGCCAGTGCTGTGCAAGTTTTTTTCACAGCATTTGGCTGAATCTAGCAAAGCTAATCCTTTTTGGCCTATTGCAGAGTGTGTTAGTCAGTGGAGTAGCCTAACTGTGTTGCAAGATATACCACCTGTGTATAGAATACCAATTTTTTTACTGCACCTAGTGAAGTAAAATCTTTTGGGCATAGCATCATTCTATTAGTCCATCTATACTGACCTCCATCAGGTTGCAAATTGAATATAATTTTTTTCTGCATCTAGCTCTGAAAAATATTTGGGCTTCTAGCAGTGTGTGGGACTTGTTCTATTAGTCCATATATACTGACCTCCATCAGGTTGCAAACTGAATATAATTTTTTTCTGCATCTAGCTCTGAAAAAATATTTGGCCTTCTAGCAGTGTGTGGGACTTTCTCTATTAGTCCATCTATACTGACCTCCATCAGGTTGCAAACTGAATATATTTTTTTTCTGCATCTACCTCTGAAAAAATATTGGGCTTCTAGCTGTGTGTGGGAATTGTTCTATTAATCCATCTATACAGACCTCCATCAGGTTGCAAACTGAATATAATTTTTTTCTGCATCTACCTCTGAAAAAATATTTGGGCTTCTAGCAGTGTGTGGGACTTGTTCTATTAGTCCATCTATACTGACCTCCATCAGGTTGCAAACTGAATATATTTTTTTTCTGCATCTACCTCTGAAAAAATATTGGGCTTCTAGCTGTGTGTGGGACTTGTTCTATTAATCCATCTATACAGACCTCCATCAGGTTGCAAACTGAATATAATTTTTTGTCTGCATCTAGCTCTGAAAAAATATTTGAGCTTCTAGCTGTGTGTGGGACTTGTTCTATTAGTCCATCTATACTGACCTCCATCAGGTTGCAAACTGAAAATAATTTTTTGTCTGCATATAGCTCTGAAAAAATATTTGGCCTTCTAGCAGTGTGTGGGACTTTCTCTATTAGTCCATCTATACTGACCTCCATCAGGTTGCAAATTAAAAATAATTTTTATCTGCATCTACCTCTGAAAAAATATTTGGGCTTCTAGCTGTGTCTGGGACTTGTTCTATTAGTCCATCTATACTGACCTCCATCAGGTTGCAAATTGAATATAATTTTTTTCTGCATCTAGCTCTGAAAAAATATTTGGCCTTCTAGCAGTGTGTGGGACTTTCTGTATTAGTCCATCTATACTGACCTCCATCAGGTTGCAAATTAAAAATAATTTTTATCAGCATCCAGCTCTGAAAAAATATTTGTCCTTCTAGCAGTGTGTGGGACTTTCTCTATTAGTCCATCTATACTGACCTCCATCAGGTTGCAAATTAAAAATAATTTTTATCTGCATCCAGCTCTGAAAAAATATTTGGCCTTCTAGCAGTGTGTGGGACTTTCTCTATTAGTCCATCTATACTGACCTCCATCAGGTTGCAAATTAAAAATATTTTTTTGTCTGCATCTAGCTCTGAAAAAATATTTGGCCTTCTAGCAGTGTGTGGGACTTTCTCTATTAGTCCATCTATACTGACCTCCATCAGGTTGCAAACTGAATATATTTTTTTTCTGCATCTACCTCTGAAAAAATATTGGGCTTCTAGCTGTGTGTGGGACTTGTTCTATTAATCCATCTATACAGACCTCCATCAGGTTGCAAACTGAATATAATTTTTTTCTGCATCTACCTCTGAAAAAATATTTGGGCTTCTAGCTGTGTGTGGGACTTGTTCTATTAGTCCATCTATACTGACCTCCATTAGGTTGCAAACTGAAAATAATTTTTTGTCTGCATCTAGCTCTGAAAAAATATTTGGCCTTCTAGCAGTGTGTGGGACTTTCTCTATTAGTCCATCTATACTGACCTCCATCAGGTTGCAAATTAAAAATAATTTTTATCTGCATCCAGCTCTGAAAAAATATTTGGCCTTCTAGCAGTGTGTGGGACTTTCTCTATTAGTCCATCTATACTGACCTCCATCAGGTTGAAATTAAAAATAATTTTTATCTGCATCCAGCTCTGAAAAAATATTTGGCCTTCTAGCAGTGTGTGGGACTTTCTCTATTAGTCCATCTATACTGACCTCCATCAGGTTGCAAATTAAAAATAATTTTTTGTCTGCATCTAGCTCTGAAAAAATATTTGGCCTTCTAGCAGTGTGTGGGACTTTCTCTATTAATCCATCTATACAGACCTCCATCAGGTTGCAAACTGAATATAATTTTTTTCTGCATCTACCTCTGAAAAAATATTTGGGCTTCTAGCTGTGTGTGGGACTTGTTCTATTAGTCCATCTATACTGACCTCCATCAGGTTGCAAACTGAAAATATTTTTTGGTCTGCATCTAGCTCTGAAAAAATATTTGGGCTTCTAGCTGTGTGTGGGACTTTCTCTAT
Source organism: Phyllobates terribilis (assembly GCF_046119375.1). Lineage (NCBI taxonomy): Eukaryota > Metazoa > Chordata > Amphibia > Anura > Dendrobatidae > Phyllobates > Phyllobates terribilis. The sequence goes on from NW_027362771.1 coordinate 302,919,618, forward strand.
TAGTCCATCTATACTGACCTCCATCAGGTTGCAAATTGAATATAATTTTTTTCTGCATCTAACCCAGCCAATAGTGTTGGCCTAATACCACAGTTTGGCCACTCAGCTCTGCTCGGTTCCCATCCATAGTTTTTTTGTGCAAACAACTCCAGAGTTGTGAATTAGTTAACCACCAAAATGAGTGGAAAAAGGCCTGCTGCTGGTGGAAAGGGGAATAAGCGTGTTCGGAAGGGGAAAAAAGGTTGTGTCCGTGGGGTAGGTGTTAAAGCAACAGTAACATCTGCAGAAGAAAGACCATCTTCCAGCCAAACTAAAATGTCTACTTCTTTTAGCGGACAATGTGATAAGATCCCTTTCTTACGGCCACGCCAATCGCTACAAATTCCAGATGAGGCACAAAAACAGCAGGTGCTTCAACGGATATCAAGTGCTCCTTTAAGTGGGCTCTCCTTCACATCAACTTCAACATCACAAATACTCCAGTCCTCAAAGGTGTCACCCCAATCGCACTTGCTTCCTCACAGCTCCCAAATCTCCAGCTGCCCGTCTGAGTATGAGGTAGAACAGATGGTTGAGTCTGCAGAGCTGTTTACTCATACTATAGCTTGGGAATCAGAGGTCGACTCCAGCGCTTCTGTGAATCCAGACGAGGAAATGATCTGCACTGATGCCCAGAATCTTTATAAATCGGATCCAGGACCAGACGCAGAAGGTTCTGACCATAATGTAGACCCTCATTCCCAAACTGTAACTCCTGTTGGTGGAGACAATGAGGAAGACGATGATGAGACTCAAATACCTGATTGGAGCGACAACTTTAGTTTTTTGTCAGGGCAGGAACAGGTTGGCTCTGAGGACGACGGGTGTGATAACGCACAGGGTGATGATGATGAGGTTGGAGATCCCACTTACTGTCAACCCACAGTCAGCCAAGAGATGAGGTCAGCAGAGGAGGTGGAGGAAGATGCTAGTGACGACGAGGTCAGGTTGCGCCTTCCTGGACAGAGACGTAGTACTGGAAGCACGTCAACAACTGCATCCTCAAACACAACTCTGCCTCTCACCACAAGTCGTGGTGGCTCTTCAGTAGTGTTGAGCCACCCCCGTAGTGTTCGAGTTCGGTTCGGTTCGTCGAACACCCGTGTGTTCGCCGAACTGTTCGTCGAACTGTTCGTCGAACACCTTCGAACACCGTTAAAACCAATGGCAGGCAAACAAAAACACATAGAAACATATAGAAAACACCTTCAAAGGTGTCCAAAAGCTGACAAACTGCTCAGAAGACACAACTAACACATGGAAAAGTGACAAGTACATATAGTCATGCGAAAAGAAAAGAGGTGGAGGAGTAAAAGGAGGGGGAGACACAGATATAGGCATGTCATGCCCTTCTAAAATCCAAAAAGTGAGAAGCCGACACGTTCAGTCCGCTCCTGCCCGTGCCACCTCCGTGTCGCCGGGTTTGTGCCAGAGCCGCGGTGAACCCTGACGGCCAGCCCCCCTCTCCCAATACTGGTGCCTGTCCGCTGGTGAGTCGAGCGAGCCCCCCTGTGGTGGAGGCAGCTCTAAGCTTTTTAATTTAAATTGTCTCTCTAATTTGAATAAATACACTTTAAATCCATTTACAAGGATCTATTGGAGGGCAAGTCTCATGCCAGCAGCCGCGTAATTCCAGCTCCAGTAGCGTCCACTAAAGCTGCTGCAGTTAAAAAGCTTTTATAAGGATCGAGCTCGGCTGTCCACCGCAAGGCATCCTACTGCCAGTCCGAGCCCCTATGCCTTGGGGTGCCTCCTGATGCTCTTCACTGAGTATCCCGTGGTCCCGAAGCATTTCCTTTGAAAAAATGAAGTGTCCAAACTACAGGTGGTGTAGCTTGCTTAACAGCCGGGATAATCCGCTGACTAGCAGACACTGCTACTAGGCACAAAGTATTTCCTGGGCTAGATGCAGTTAAAAATTTGTAATTAGATACTCTCGTTGGATGCTGAGAAAGCATTCCATAGAGTCTCCTGGCACGCCATATATGATTCTCTTAAAAAGCTTGGACCCTTTTATAGCCAAAATCACGGCCCTGTATCGCAATACGTCACCTAGGCTGAAGATAAATGGAACTGTAGCACCCTGAGAGCTCGGTTGCTACAGAGGTATTGCACCTCACCCAGAGGTGTGATATCTCACTCTCAGGTAAGGATGTAGTGTGGATCAGGACCCGACACTTGCATGCATTACACCACATTGCCGTGGGGCAGGGCGACCAATATGCCCCTGAGATGGGCACGACAGTCCCTGTCCCTGGCTGGAGTGGGGGGAGGGAACACTGAGGAAGGGGAACCCTGTAGTGCAGGAGCAGGGAGGAAGCAGTTCCTGGGTGAATTGAGAAGGGAGTAAAAAAGGTGGGCACCATCTTAGTTCAGTGCAGAGAAGTCTGAGCAGAAGTGGCAGGGAGCAGGGGCTCTGCATGAGCTCTGCTCCGGAGGCGGGCCTAGTAACAGAGGCCCAGGCCTGGAAGAGGGAGAAGGAAGGAAGAGGAGCGGAGAAGGCTCCAGGAACGAGGAACGAAGGGATCTCAGGGGTGCGGATGGGCGAGTCGCCACCGCACGCCCGAATCCACCTGCGTGGAGGGGTCAGGCCAAAGGGGGAGACCGGTCCACGAAACTAGTGGAGGCAGGAAACGACCCTCAGCTAGAAACAGGAGGCTGTGACATTTTATGTGGCGCAGCCCCTCGCTACACCTGCTAGGAAGGCACCACATAGGGTCAGGGAAACTGGCGCCAAGTTTACCAAGAGGAGGCCCGAGGCAGCCGGACAGAAGGGTTGGTAAGAAAGGCCAGACAAAGGACACACAAAGGGGGTCCTGTGAAGCACTCCAAAGTTATCTGGGAGTTGTCTGAGCCCCTCACCTGGTGAGCACAGTACGACGTGGGCAGCCGTTACCTGCAGACGTGGTCTGGATAATAAGAACTGTGAGTAAAGGCCCTGGACTGCATCACTGACTCCGTGTCATTACTGCTGCTGCCCTGCACCATCACCCCCATCCTCCGCATACACTGCCCTGAGGCTATACTCCTCCCGTGGGGAGTTATGCTACGCTCTGCTGCACCCACAACACCAGCCTCAGCGGTCTGCCCTGGAGCGGCGGTTCACTCTGACCGCAATCCACGGGTGGCGTAGTCGGACATTTAAACATCAAAACCACATAAATAGTTCCGCCACTGGTTTGACCGCCCTGAGCCACGGAACCGGGTTGCCGCCACGGAGACTACAACCACCAGCATCCACCAAAAAGGGTCCGGTTCCGGGTGTCCCAAGGCCCAGGGGGCGCGTCAGAACATTTTCATCACCTTTCACAATCACCAATGGGACAAGGCAGGGATGTTCTCTGTTCCCTCTCTTATACATCCTAGTGACGAAGCACCTGCTCTCATCAATTCGCCATAACCCCAATATTAGGTGGATTGAGGTGGGAGGCACCGAGTACAAGTGCTCTCTATTTGCTGATGATGTCCTAGTATATATCACTCAATCACATATATCCATCCATGCTGTTATGGCTGAAATAGATCACTTTGTTACATGGTCAAATTTTAAAATCAATGCAGCGAAGTCTGAGGCCCTCGATGTCTCCCTCCCCAAATCCATATAGGATTCCATCCAGTCCAACTTTCCCTTTGCCTGGCCCTCACAGGGTATCAAATACTTAGGAATTCCTATTCATAGAGACCTCTCCCATCTATGTTATCTTAATTTTGGGCCCTTTATTGAACAACTCCATACAGACCACGGTTGGCAAGTTAGAACTGTAAGATTTACTACGTGAACCACTGGTGTTTTGTGGAAAAGCACATGTACACTGTGTTCCAAATTATTATGCAAAAAGTGTTTAGGAGTGATAAGGGAAGAATTTGTTTGTTTGTCAGTTAAACTCATTGATGGTGATGTGTGTCAGGGCTCTTTATATCACTGTAAGCAATTGCAGACACCTGTGCTAATTAGTTTGGCAGGTGTGTCCAATGAAAGGCAAGACTACTTAAGAAGGCTGTCTCACATTATTAAGCAGCCTACATTTTCTGCCAAAATGGGAAAGAAAAAGGATGTGTCGGCTGCTGAGAAGCAACAAATTGTGGAGTGTTTAGGTCAAGGCATGACTACAATCAACATTGTGCGATGATCAGTATGAAGTGTCTTGGCAATTAAGAAGTATGTAGCTGATTCACAGTACACATGTGTGCGTGCTGATAAGGGCAAATTGAGGACTCTTTCCTACAGGCAATTACGTCAGTTTGAAAGAGCAGCGGCAAAAAAGCCTTGTCATAGCAGCAGACAAGTTTTTGAAGCTGCTTGTGCCTCCAACGTCCCCCGAACAACAAGATGCAGGGTCCTTCAGAGGTTTGCAGCTGTGCATACGCCATCCTGTCGACCTCCTCTATCCACTTCACACAAGCAGAAACGGCTCCAGTGGGCCAAACATTACATGAAGACTGATTTCAAAACTGTTTTGTTCACGGATGAGTGCCGTGCAGCGCTCGATGGTCCAGATGGATGGAGTGGAGGATGGCTGGATGATGGACACCCCATGCAAACACGGCTACAGCGCCAACAAGGAGGAGGTGGAGTAATGTTTTGGGCTGGAATCATGGGGAGAGAGATTGTCGGCCCCTTTAGGATCCCTGAAGGCGCTAAAGATGAACTCCATAATGTATGTGGATTTTCTCAAACAGCACTTCCTGCCATGGTTCAAGAAGAAGAACCGTGTATTTCACAGCAAGATCATTTTTCTGCAAGATAATGCACCATCTCATGCTGCACATAAAACATCTGCATCTCTGGCTGATATGGGCATAAAAGGGGACAAACTTATGGTGTGACCCCCATGCTCCCCTGACCTCTACCCCATTCAGAACCTTTGGAGCATCATTAAAAGGAGTGTTTATGATGGCGGGAGGCAGTTCACATCTAAGCAACAGCTCTGGGAGGGTATTCTGTCCTCATGCAAAACAATTGAAGCAGAAACCATCCAAAAACTGACAAATTCAATGGACGAGAGAGTTCAGAAGCTCCTTTCGAACAAGGGGCCCTATGTGAAAATGTAACATCACCTAGAATAAAGTTTTGAGTTGAAAACTGTTTGATTTCAGTTTCTAACAACCTGCTAATGCTTATAATTTCAAAAATGACCATTTTTTTGGTCTTTATTAAAATGAAAAGGTTGATCGAAAAGTTTGGGGGATCTAAGAGTGTGGCAACCCAGTAGTCATGATTACTTCGAATTCTGACAATATGAGGGTCATGCTGCAGGTAGTGCAGCAAGAAGGCACTTATGTGTCTTGCGCATCTCGGAGCCCCAAAATTATTTTCCGGGCTAGATGCAGCTAAAAATTATTATTAATTTTAAATCTGGTGAAGCTTTAGTATAGATGGCCTAATAGGATCAGTGCTGCACACTGCTACAAAGCCCAAATTATTTTCCAGTCAAGATACAGATAAACATGATTAGTAATTTTAAATCTGGTGGAGCTTATTATAGATGGCCTAATAGAATCAGTGCTGCACACTGCTACAAAGCCCAAATTATTTTCCAGCCAAGATACAGATAAACATGATTAGTAATTTGAAAGCTTAAAACGGTTGGTAGGGTGATTTTAACCACTCATCAAGCTTTTACTCTCCCCAGGATGACACAGGGGTAGAAAAGTCGTTTCGGATCCATGATTTGTTCATCTTTATGAACGTGAGTCGGTCTACATTATCAGCGGAGAGCCGCGTGCGCTTATCTGTCAGCACACCACCAGCAGCGCTGAACACACGTTCAGACAGAACGCTGGCTGCGGGGCATGACAAGATCTCCAAGGCGTAAGTGGCTAGCTCCGGCCATTTATCCAGATTGGAAGCCCAAAAAGAGCAAGGGTCCAGTGACACAGTTGTGGCTTCAATGTTTACTTGGAGATACTCCTGTACCATCGTCTCTAGGCGTTGACTATGTGTCAGACTTCTTGTCTCCTGTGGCCTTGCAAAGGATGGGCTAAAAAAGTGGTGAAATGATTCCGCAAAATTGATGTTACCAGCAGATACTGTGGTTCTGTTACGGTTTGAGTGCTGAACACTTGACGGTCCCACGGTTGGCAGGTTGGAACTGTGAGATTCACTACGTGCACCACTGGTATTTTGTGGAAAAGCACATGTAAGATTCTGCAACAGTCTCTGCTGATACTCCTGCATGCGTGCATCCCTTTCTATGGCAGGAATAATTTCTGCAAATTTACTTTTGTACCGGGGATCTAACAGTGTGGCAACCCAGTAGTCAGGATTATTTCTAATTCTCACAATTCGAGGGTCATGTTGCAGGTAGTGCAGCAAGAAGGCACTCATGTGTGTTGCGCATCCAGGAGCACCAAGTCCCTGTTGTGTTGGTGGCGAGTTAACAATCATGCTTCCTTCCTCTGTCCTCTCCCCCCAAACCTCGCACAAAAGAAATGTGATCAAGGTCTCCCTCATCTGATGAGTCTTCCATCAGTTCGTCCTCCACTTCTTCCTGGGCTCCTGCACCTTCCTCACTAGTTTGGGTGCTACCATGCGCCCTGGTAAAACCATCTCCCCCACCCTCACATGCCTGCCGCCTTGGTGCTGCCGACCGTCTGGAGCTTGCAGATGTTAGCCCTTCCGCATACAACTCCTCCTCCTCTACTTCCTCCACCTCCTCTTGTGCCACCACCTGACTCCGAATTCTGTTTAACATGTGCTCCAGCATGTAAATCACCGGAATAGTAATGCTGATAATGGCATCGTCAGCACTAAACATCTTCGTCGCCATTTCAAAATTGTGCAGAAGGGTGCATAGGTCCCTGATCTGAGACCACTCCTCCAGCGTGATTTGCCCCACCTCTGGATCTCGTTGGCCCAGGCTATACGTCAGAACGTATTGCACCAGGGCTTGTCGGTGCTGCCACAGTCGCTGCAACATGTGCAGAGTTGAATTCCACCGGGTAGGCACATCGCATTTTAGCCGGTGAAGTGGCAGGCCCAACGACTTCTGTAGAGATGTAAGTCGCTGAGCTGCGGGATGCAAACGGCGAAAGTGAGAACACAGCGACCGTGCCCTCTGCAGAAGGCCATCTAGTCTGGGATAGTGGGCTAAAAATTGCTGGACAACCAGGTTCAACACGTGAGCCATACAAGGCACGTGTGTGACATTGCCCCGGCGAAGGGCCGCACCCAGGTTTGCAGCATTGTCGCACATGGCCTTCCCTGGTTTCAGGTCCAGTGGAGACAACCATTCATGAAATTGGTTCTCCAGAGCTGACCACAACTCCTCAGCTGTGTGACTCACATTTCCCAGACATTTCAATGTAAAAACCGCCTGATGAAGTTGAGCCCTACTGCCAGCATAGTAAGGAGGTATGCAGGATCCCTTCTGCGCAGTTAGAAAGCTTGTGGCATGACCAGACAGGCTTTGGGTGCAGGTGGAAGACCGAGAGGAGGTTGAGGAGGCAGAAGCAGTGGAGGAACTTTGACATAAAGAGGATTGACGCACAACTCGTGGGGACGGCAAGACTTGGACACCAGCCCCTTGTCCTGCTGTCACCATAGTTACCCAGTGCCCAGTCAGCGACATGCAACGCCCCTGTCCATGCCTACTCGTCCAAGTGTCTGTGGTGAAATGCACCCTGTCACACACAGAGTTTCTCAAAGAAGCGGTGATGTTGTGTGCGACATGCTGGTGGAGCGCAGGCACACCTTTCTTTGAGAAGTAGTGCCGACTGGGCATCTGGTACTGGGGCACTGCGACGGACATAAGGTCTCGAAAATCCTCTGTATCCACCAGGCGGAAAGGCAGCATTTCTGTAGCCAAGAACTTGCAGATGGTGAAATTCAACCTCTTAGCTTTCTCATGGCTAGGAGGAAATGGTCTTTTACTTGTCCACATCTGAGGGACCGAGGGCTGGCTATTGTGCTTAGACGGGGTTGATAAGGGTGTCCCCGGCAAACTGCCGGTCTGTGAGGAAGATGCAGGCGGACATGTTAGGTTGCCTTGATCCAAAGGTGGTGCTATCGATGTCGGACAGCGCTCAACACCAGCTGGTGTTACCACCTCCAAAGAAAATGATGACCTGCCAATCACGCTGGCTGTTGCGGGTAAAGAGGTGGCAGGTCTGCGCCCCAAAACAGGTGTGACTGCTGTCCCCCCAGTCACAGAGGATGAAGAGGCCGCGGATGCACAAGATATGGCAGACGGTGGTTGGCCCGGCCGGCTAGGCCGCATTGTAGCACACTGAGCTTACCACTGCAACTTATGCTTCATGTCCATGTGCCGGTTCATGCATGAAGTACTCAAACTATGTATTTTTTGGCCTCTACTTAGCTTTTGCTGACATCTGCAAGTTCTTGGCTACAGAAATGCTGCCTTTCCGCCTGGTGGACACAGAGGATTTTCGAGACCTTATGTTCGTCGCAGTGCCCCAGTACCAGATGCCCAGTCGGCACTGCTTCTCAAAGAAAGGTGTGCCTGCGCTCCACCAGCATGTCGCACACAACATCACCGCTTCTTTGAGAAACTCTGTGTGTGACAGGGTGCATTTCACCACAGACACTTGGACGAGTAGGCATGGACAGGGGCGTTACATGTCGCTGACTGGGTACTGGGTAACTATGGTGACAGCAGGACAAGGGGCTGCTGTCCAAGTCTTGCCGTCCCCACGAGTTGTGCGTCAATCCTCTTTATGTCAAAGTTCCTCCACTGCTTCTGCCTCCTCAACCTCCTCTCGGTCTACCACCTGCACCCAAAGCCTGTCTGGTCATGCCACAAGCTTTCTAACTGCGCAGAAGGGATCCTGCACACCTCCTTACTATGCTGGCAGTAGGGCTCAACATCATCAGGCGGTTTTTACTTTGAAATGTCTGGGAAATGTGAGTCACACAGCTGAGGAGTTGTGGTCAGCTCTGGAGAACCAATTTCATGAATGGTTGTCTCCACTGGACCTGAAACCAGGGAAGTCCGTGTGCGACAATGCTGCAAACCTGGGTGCGGCCCTTCACCGGGGCAATGTCACACACGTGCCTTGTATGGCTCACGTGTTGAACCTGGTTGTCCAGCAATTTTTAGCCCACTATCCCAGACTAGATGGTCTTCTGCAGAGGGCACGGTCGCTGTGTGCTCACTTCCGCCGTTCGCATCCCGCAGCTCAGCGACTTACATCTCTACAGAAGTCGTTGGGCCTGCCACTTCACCGGCTAAAATGCGATGTGCCTACCCGGTGGAATTCAACTCTGCACATGTTGCAGCGACTGTGGCAGCACCGACAAGCCCTGGTGCAATACGTTCTGACGTATAGCCTGGGCCAACGAGATCCGGAGGTGGGGCAAATCACGCTGGAGGAGTGGTCTCAGATCAGGGACCTATGCACCATTCTGCACAGTTTTGAAATGGCGATGAAGATGTTTAGTGCTGACGATGCCATTATCAGCATGACTATTCCGGTGATTTACATGCTGGAGCACATGTTAAACAGAATTCGGAGTCAGGTGGTGGCACAAGAGGAGGTGGAGGAAGTAGAGGAGGAGGAGTTGTATGCGGAAGGGCTAACATCTGCAAGGTCCAGACGGTCGGCAGCACCAAGGCGGCAGGCATGTGAGGGTGGGGGAGATGGTTTTACCAGGGCGCATGGTAGCACCCAAACTAGTGAGGAAGGTGCAGGAGCCCAGGAAGAAGTGGAGGACGAACTGATGGAAGACTCATCAGATGAGGGAGACCTTGATCACATTTCTGTTGTGCGAGGTTGGGGGGAGAGGACAGAGGAAGGAAGCATGATTGTTACCTCGCCACCAACACAACAGGGACTTGGTGCTCCTGGATGCGCAACACACATGAGTGCCTTCTTGCTGCACTACCTGCAACATGACCCTCGAATTGTGAGAATTAGAAATAATCCTGACTACTGGGTTGCCACACTGTTAGATCCCCGGTACAAAAGTAAATTTGCAGAAATTATTCCTGCCATAGAAAGGGATGCACGCATGCAGGAGTATCAGCAGAGACTGTTGCAGAATCTTACATGTGCTTTTCCACAAAACACCAGTGGTGCACGTAGTGAATCTCACAGTTCCAACTTGCCAACCGTGGGACCGTCAAGTGTTCAGCACTCAAACCGTAACAGAACCACAGTATCTGCTGGTAACATCAATTTTGCGGAATCATTTCACCACTTTTTTAGCCCATCCTTTGCAAGGCCACAGGAGACAAGAAGTCTGACACATAGTCAACGCCTAGAGACGATGGTACAGGAGTATCTCCAAGTAAACATTGAAGCCATGACTGTGTCACTGGACCCTTGCTCTTTTTGGGCTTCCAATCTGGATAAATGGAAGGAGCTAGCCACTTACGTCTTGGAGATCTTGTCATGCCCCGCAGCCAGCGTTCTGTCTAAACGTGTGTTCAGCGCTGCTGGTGGTGTGCTGACAGATAAGCGCACACGGCTCTCCACTGATAATGTAGACAGACTCACGTTCATAAAGATGAACAAATCATGGATCCGAAACGACTTTTCTACCCCTGTGTCATCCTGGGGAGAGTAAAAGCTTGATGATTGGTTAAAATCACCCTACCAACCCTTTTAAGCTTTCAAATTACTAATCATGTTTATCTGTATCTTGACTGGAAAATAATTTGGGCTTTGTAGCAGTGTGCAGCACTGATCCTATTAGCCCATCTATACTAAGCCCCACCAGATTTAAAATTAATAATAATTTTTAGCTGCATCTAGCCCGGAAAATAATTTTGGGGCTCCGAGATGCGCAAGACACATAAGTGCCTTCTTGCTGCACTGCCTGCAACATGACCCTCATATTGTCCGAATTCGAAGTAATCATGACTACTGGGTTGCCACACTCTTAGATCCCCCAAACTTTTCGATCAACCTTTTCATTTTAATAAAGACCAAAAAAATGGTCATTTTTGAAATTATAAGCATTAGCAGGTTATTAGAAACTGAAATCAAACAGTTTTCAACTCAAAACTTTATTCTAGGTGATGTTACATTTTCACATAGGACCCGTTGTTCGAAAGGAGCTTCTGAACTCTCTCGTCCATTGAATTTGTCAGTAGTGTTGAGCGATACCTTCCGATATCAGGAAATATCGTATCGGATTGGATCGGGCCGATACCCAAAAAGTATCGGATATCGCCGATTCCGATACCGGAAACCAATGCAAGTCAATGGGACACAAATATCGGAATGAAAATAAACCCTTTCTTTCCTTGTAGGTTAATTCTACATGAAGTAAAACAACTAAGAATAATGTAGAATGACATGAAAAGCCGGCAATTCATCAGCGGCATTCACCGGTACCCGACAATTTACAACAGAAAGAATAGAGCTTCACACATAGATTAGATAGATAGAAACATGTCAGTCACATATATATGAAGTACAGTGACAGTGTTGCTTACTGTACTTGTCATTTAGTGTAAAGGATTTATTAAAAAAAATATTAGTGTTTTCGTGCACCGTCTCTTTAAAAAAGCCGGCCGGCAATTCAGCATCTGTACCCGACAATTTATAACAGACAGAATAGAGCTTCACACATAGATTAGATAGATAGAAACATGTCAGTCACATATATAAGAAGTACAGTGACAGTGTTGCTTACAGAACTTGTCATTTAGTGTAAAGGATTTATTTAAAAAAATAATAGTGTTTTCATGCACCGTCTCTTTAAGAAAGCCGGCCGGCAATTCAGCATCTGTACCCGACAATTTAGAATAGAAGGAATAGAGAATCACACATAGATTAGATAGATAGAAACATGTCAGTCACATATATATGAAGTACAGTGACAGTGTTGATTACTGTACTTGTCATTTAGTGTTAAAATAAAGGATTTATTTAAAAAAAAATTGGCGTGGGGTTCCCCTTAATTTTAGGCTCTAGCGGAGGTTAAGCAGACAGCTGGGGCAAATGTTTGAAGCCTGGGAAGGGGGTAATACCCACGGAGCTTCCCAGGCTACTAATATCAGCCCCCAGCTGAATACCTAGCCTTTACTAGCTATTAAAATGGGGGACCCCCCCAAAAAAATGACGTGGGGTCCCCCCTAATTTAATAGCTAGCACAGGCTAGGCAGACAGCTGGGGGCTGATATTAATAGCCCAGGAAGGGTGCCATGAATATTGGCCCCCTCCCAGGCTAGAAACACCAGCCGTCAGCCGCCCCAGAAATGGCGCATCCATAGGATGCGCCAATTCTGGCACTTAGCCTCGCTCTTCCACGCTGCCCTGGTGCGGTGGCAGGGGGTAATAGGGTTGGGGTTGATGTCAGCTTATAATGCCAGCTGACATCAAGCCCAGGTTAGTAATGGAGAGGCGTCTATAAGACACCCCCATTACTAACCCCATAGTCAAAGTTAAAAGAAAACACAAACACCCAGAGTAAAGTCCTTTAATTGAAATAAAGACACAATTCTTTATTGTTCTAAATTAAACCATACTTACCATCACGCCCATTCCAGCTGAAGCCAACGATCTCCTGCAATAAAAGAAAAATAATAAAGCAACCTCATCCTTACCTTTCGATGGTTCCCAGGACAGCTCCAGCTCTGCTACATCGAGATGACAGGCTGGACCGCAGCAGAAAGCTGCCATCCTGCCTGTCATCCCGCAGACACTGAGAAGCGCAGGCATGCTTGCGCTCCTCAGTGTCTCTCTGTGACGTCATCCAGATGAGCCGAGTTCATGTCCAATGAACTCAGCTCACCTCATGCACGTCACTGACAGCGTGGGAAAATTCTCCTGCACTCAGCGCTTCAGCGTGAGAATTCTCCCACGCTGTCAGTGACATACATGAGGTGAGGTCATGTCCAATGAACTCAGCTCACCTCATGCACGTCACTGACAGCGTGGGAAAATTCTCACGCTGAAGTGCTGAGTGCAGGAGAATTTTCCCACGCTGTCAGTGACGTACATGAAGTGAGCGGAGTTCATTGGACATGACCTCGGCTCATCTTTATGCCGTCACAGCCAGACACTGAGGAGTGGAAGTATGCCTGCGCTTCTCAGTGTCTGCGGGATGACAGGATGGATGGCAGCGTTCTGCTGCGGTCCAGCCTGTCATCTCGATGTAGCAGAGCTGAAGCTGTCGTGGGAGCCATGGAAAGGTAAGGATGAGGTTGCTTTATTATTTTACTTTTATTGCAGGAGATCGTTGGCTTCAGCTGGAATGGGCGTGGTGGTAAGTATGGTTTAATTTAGAACAATAAAGAATTGTGTGTTTATTTCAATTAAAGGACTTTTTTCTGGGTGTTGTGTTTTTTTAAATACTTTACTAGAAATTCATGGTGGTCATGTCTAATATTGGCGTGACCCCATGAATTTTGGGCTTAGGGCCAGCTGATAATGCCAAGCTGGCCTTAACCCCTTTATTACCCAGTGAGCCACCGCACCAGGGCCCTGGATGAGTTGGGTACAGCGCCAGAAGATGGCGCTTCTATGAACGCGCCATTTTCTGGGGCGGCTGCGGACTGCAATTTGCAGCGGGGGTGGCCCAGAAAGCTTGGGTCTCCCTGCGCTGCGGATTCCAGCCCCCAGCTGCCTAGTTGTATCTGGCTGGGCACAAAAATAGGGCGAAGCCCCACGCATTTTTTTTTAAAATTATTTCATGAAATTCATGGAATAATTAAGAAAAAAAGGGCTTCCCTATATTGTTGTGTCCAACCAGGTACAAATAGGCAGCTGGTGGTTGGGGGCAGCCCATTCCTGCCTGCTGTACCTGGCTGGACACAAATATAGTGCGAAGCCCCACGTCAATTTTTTTTTAATTATTTCATGAAATAATTTTTTTAAAAAAGGGCTTCCCTATATTGTTGTGTCCGGCCAGGTACAAATAGGCAGCTGGTGGTTGGGGGCAGCCTGTTCCTGCCTGCTGTACCTGGCTGGACACAAATATAGGGCGAAGCCCCACGTCAATTTTTTTTAAAATAAGTCCTTTATTTTAACACTAAATGACATTTGAGGAGTTAATAAAGATGCAGTCCCTAAATTATTATTTATTTTTTAATTAATTTTTCCCAAAACTTTTGACGTGGGCTTCGCCATATTTTTGTATGCCAGCCAGGTACAGCATCCAGCTTCTATGAACGCGCCATTTTCCGGGGTGGCTGCGCACTGCAATTTTCAGCGGGGGGAGGGGGGGGGGGCAGAAAGCTTGGGCCTCCCTGCGCTGCAGATTCCATCCCCCAGCTGCCTAGTTGTACCTGGCTGGACACAAAAATAGGGAGAAGCTTCACGTATTTTTTTTTTTTAATTATTTCATGAAATTCATGAAATAATTAAGAAAAAAAGGGCTTCCCTATATTGTTGTGTCCAACCAGGTACAAATAGGCAGCTGGTGGTTGGGGGCAGCCCGTTCCTGCCTGCTGTACCTGGCTGGACACAAATATAGTGCGAAGCCCCACGTCAATTTTTTTTAAATCATTTCAGGAAATTCATGAAATAATTTAAAACCACCAGCAGCCTATTTGTACCTAGCCGGACACAACAATATAGGGAAGCCCTTTTTTTCTGAATTATTCCATGAATTTCATGAATTTAAAAAAAAAAAAACGTGGAGCTTCGCCCTATTTTTGTGTCCAGCCAGGTACAACTAGGCAGCTGGGGGCTGGAATCTGCAGCGCAGGGAGGCCCAAGCTTTCTGGGCCCCACCCGCTGCAAATTGCAGTCCGCAGCCGCCCCGGAAAATGGCGCGTTCATAGAAGCGCCATCTTCTGGCGCTGTACCCAACTCATCCAGGGCCCTGATGCGGTGGCTCACTGGGTAATAAAGGGGTTAAGGCCAGCTTGGCATTATCAGCTGGCCCTAAGCCCGAAATTCATGGGGTCACGCCAATATTAGACATGACCACCATGAATTTCTAGTAAAGTATTTAAAAAAAACACAAACACCCAGAAAAAAGTCCTTTAATTGAAATAAACACACAATTCTTTATTGTTCTAAATTAAACCATACTTACCATCACGCCCATTCCAGCTGAAGCCAACGATCTCCTGCAATAAAAGAAAAATAATAAAGCAACCTCATCCTTACCTTTCCATGGCTCCCACGACGGCTCCAGCTCTGCTACATCGAGATGACAGGCTGGACCGCAGCAGAACGCTGCCATCCAGCCTGTCATCCCGCAGACACTGAGAAGCGCAGGCATACTTCCACTCCTCAGTGTCTGGCTGTGACGGCATCCAGATGAGCCGACAATGAACTCGGCTCACCTCATGTACGTCACTGACAGCGTGGGAGAATTCTCCTGCACTCAGCGCTTCAGCGTGAGAATTTTCCCACGCTGTCAGTGACGTGCATGAGGTGAGGTCATGTCCCATGAACTCGGCGCACCTCATGCACGTCACTGACAGCGTGGGAGAATTCTCACGCTGAAGCGCTGAGTGCAGGAGAATTTTCCCACGCTGTCAGTGACGTGCATGAGGTGAGCTGAGTTCATTGGACATGACCTCGGCTCATCTGGATGACGTCACAGAAAGACACTGAGGAGCGCAAGCATGCCTGCGCTTCTCAGTGTCCGCGGGATGACAGGCTGGATGGCAGCGTTCTGCTGCGGTCCAGCCTGTCATCTCGATGTAGCAGAGCTGAAGCTGTCCTGGGAACCATGGAAAGGTAAGGATGAGGTTGCTTTATTATTTTACTTTTATTGCAGGAGATCGTTGGCTTCAGCTGGAATGGGTGTGGCGGTAAGTATGGTTTAATTTAGAACAATAAAGAATTGTGTCTTTATTTCAATTAAAGGACTTTTTTCTGGGTGTTTGTGTTTTTTTTAAATACTTTACTAGAAATTCATGGCGGTCATGTCTAATATTGGCGTGACCCCATGAATTTCGGGCTTAGGGCCAGCTGATAATGCCAAGCTGGCCTTAACCCCTTTATTACCCAGTGAGCCACCGCACCAGGGCCCTGGATGAGTTGGGTACAACGCCAGAAGATGGCGCTTCTATGAACGCGCCATTTTCCGGGGCGGCTGCGGACTGCAATTTGCAGCGGGTGGGACCCAGAAAGCTTGGGTCTCCCTGCGCTGCAGATTCCAGCCCCCAGCTGCCTAGTTGTACCTGGCTGGACACAAAAATAGGGCGAAGCGCCACACATTTTTTTTTTTAATTATTTCATGAAATTCATGGAATAATTAAGAAAAAAAGGGCTTCCCTATATTGTTGTGTCCGGCTAGGTACAAATAGGCAGCTGGTGGTTGGGGGCAGCCCGTTCCTGCCTGCTGTACCTGGCTGGACACAATTATAGGGCGAAGCCCCACATAATTTTTTTTTAATTATTTCATGAATTTCCTGAAATAATTAAAAAAAAATTGACGTGGGGCTTCACACTATATTTGTGTCCAGCCAGGTACAGCAGGCAGGAACGGGCTGCCCCCAACCACCAGCTGCCTATTTGTACCTAGCCGGACACAACAATATAGGGAAGCCCTTTTTTTCTTAATTATTCCATGAATTTCATGAAATAATTAAAAAAAAAAAAACGTGGAGCTTCTCCCTATTTTTGTGTCCAGCCAGGTACAACTAGGCAGCTGGGGGATGGAATCTGCAGCGCAGGGAGGCCCAAGCTTTTTGCCCTCCCCCCCCCCGCTGAAAATTGCAGTCCGCGGCCGCCCCGGAAAATGGCGCGTTCATAGAAGCTGGATGCTGTACCTGGCTGGCATACAAAAATATGGCGAAGCCCACGTCAAAAGTTTTGGGAAAAATTTATTAAAAAATAAATAATAATTTAGGGACTGCATCTTTATTAAGTCCTCAAATGTCATTTAGTGTTAAAATAAAGGATTTATTTAAAAAAAAAATGGCGTGGGATCCCCCATAATTTTAGTCTCTAGCGGAGGTTAAGCAGACGGCTGGGGCAGATGTTTGAAGCCTGGGAAGGGGGTAAAACCCACGGAGCTTCCCAGGCTACTAATATCAGCCCCCAGCTGAATACCTAGCCTTTACTAGCTATTAAAATGGGGGACCCCCCCAAAAAAAATGACGTGGGGTCCCCTCTATTTTAATAGCTAGCAAAGGCTAGGCAGACAGCTGGGGGCTGATATTAATAGCTCAGGAAGGGTGCCATGAATATTGGCCCCCTCCCAGGCTAGAAACACCAGCCGTCAGCCGCCCCAGAAATGGCGCATCCATAGGATGCGCCAATTCTGGCACTTAGCCTCGCTCTTCCACGCTGCCCTGGTGCGGTGGCAGGGGGTAATAGTGGTGGGGTTCATGTCAGCGCCAGCTGCCATGAAGCCCAGGTTAGTAATGATGGCCGTCTATATGACACCCCCATTACTAACCTACAAAGTGTTAAAAAGAAAAAACACACTACACCCAGAAAAAAATAATTTATTTGAAATAAAACACCATTTTATTTAATTCTTAGTTTACTAAAAAAAAAATAGTTACCTGTCCACGTTCCTGCGCTGATCTCCCATGCACAGCTGTCACATCTGGAGATGGTGACAGCTGTGCATGGCTGCTGTAAGCTCACGCTGCCGGGAACACGTCCGCTCCCGGCAGCGGGAGCCACTGACTGAGGTCACCGGAGTGCATTCAGGCAGCGCAGCTCCGGAGACCTCCTTTACGGCAGTGCTGTACCGTGGGAATTTCTCACGATACAGCAGTGCCGTAAAGGAGCTAACCGGAGCAGCGCTGCTTGAACTCCGGTGAACCCTTACGGCCCCGTCATTCTAGCGGCGGCAGCGGTTCAGAGCGGTCACATTCTATGTGGCTGCTCTGAACTGGAGATCTTCGTGGGACACTCGTGGACTACTACGGAGGGGTAAGGATAAGGTTGTGGTTTATTATTTTATATTTTATTACAGGAGATCGATGGCTTCGGGGAATTAGGTGTCTAGGTGAGTATAGGTGTAGTTTTTTATTTTTTACTTTATTTTAGGTGGCGATCGGCGGGGACAGGTAATGTATGAACTAATTTCTTTTAGGTAACCACTGGCCACCAATGACATGTATTTAACATTTATTGGGGACACAGTAGGGCAATTTAAATAGCAGGATCAGGCTGATGGGAACTACTGCTCCCATCGAGCTGATCCTGCTGGCAGGAGTGGACGGGGGACAGACATAGGCCGATGGGAGTAGTAGTGTCACATCGGCCTATGTCTGCCCGCACACACACCCGCACACACACCCGCACACACACACCCCGCACACACACCCGCACACACACCCCGCACACACACACACCCCGCACACACTAATCATGACGGGTCCGGGAGGTGAGGCTGACCTGTGCGGCCGTGGGAAAGTTGATGTGAGTTCATGCAGTCAAGCATGAACTCACATGAACCCTCTGAGGGCACCGCGGCTACTTCAAATGAACAGCTGATCGGCATCACCTGATACCTCAGCTGTTCATTTGAAATAACCGGCGGGAAAGCGCAGCACAGAACGGGAAAGCCGGCGGTGAAGTCTTTTCACTGCCGGCTTCCCCGCCCGGGTCCTTCGCTCCTTGGTGCTGCGCTCCCCGCCCGGTCCTAATTTACGATCGGGATGGGAGGTGGCGAGGGGAGCGGAGGATCGGGGTGGGAGGCTGCGGGGAAGCAGTATGGGGCTGCGTGATTGTTTAAAAGCCGGCGGCTTTTTACCGCGCGCCGGCTTTTAAACAATCAGGAGAATTCTCCCACGCTGGGATGGCATTCTGATGACAAGCTGGATCGCAGCTGAGCGCTGCCATCCAGCTTGTCATCCTTCAGAGACACTGCAGAGCGCAGGCATTATGGGAACTTCCGATTCCGGTATTCGATATTATAAAAGTATCGGAATTAAGTATCGGAATTCCGATACAGTGAATATCGGCCGATACCCGATATTTCAGTATCGGAATGCTCAACACTATTTGTCAGGTTTTGGATGGTTTCTGCTTCAATTGTTTTGCATGAGGACAGAATACCCTCCCAGAGCTGTTGTTAGATGTGAACTGCCTCCCACCATCATAGACACTCCTTTTGATGATGCTCCAGAGGTTCTGAATGGGGTAGAGGTCGCCGACAATCTCTCCCCATGATTCCAGCCCAAA
Organism: Phyllobates terribilis; assembly: GCF_046119375.1. NCBI lineage: Eukaryota > Metazoa > Chordata > Amphibia > Anura > Dendrobatidae > Phyllobates > Phyllobates terribilis. The sequence continues at coordinate 302,938,674 of NW_027362771.1, forward strand.
ACATTACTCCACCTCCTCCTTGTTGGCGCTGTAGCCGTGTTTGCGTGGGGTGTCCATCAACCAGCCATCCTCCACTCCATCCATCTGGACAATTGAGCGCTGCACGGCACTCATCCGTGAACAAAACAGTTTTGAAATCAGTCCTCATGTAATGTTTGGCCCACTGGAGCCGTTTCTGCTTGTGTGAAGTGGATAGAGGAGGTCGACAGGATGGCATATGCACAGCTGCAAACCTCTGAAGGACCCTGCATCTTGTTGTTCGGGGGACGTTGGAGGCACCAGCAGCTTAAAAAACTTGTCTGCTGCTATGACAAGGCTTTTTTGCCGCTGCTCTTTTAACCTGACGTAATTGCCTGTAGGAAAGAGTCCTCAATTTGCCCTTATCAGCACGCACACGTGTGTACTGTGAATCAGCTACATACTTCTTGATTGCCAAGACACTTCATCCTGATCATCGCACAATGTTGATTGTAGTCATGCCTTGACCTAAACACTCCACAATTTGTTGCTTCTCAGCAGCCGACACATCCTTTTTCTTTCCCATTTTGGCAGAAAATGTAGGCTGCTTAATAATGTGAGAGAGCCTTCTTAAGTAGTCTTGCCTTTCATTGGACACACCTGCCAAACTAATTAGCACAGGTGTCTGCAATTGCTTACAGTGATATAAAGAGCCCTGACACACATCACCATCAATGAGTTTAACTGACAAACAAACAAATTCTACCCTTATCACTCCTAAACACTTTTTGCATAATAATTTGGAACACAGTGTACATGTGCTTTTCCACAAAACACCAGTGGTTCACGTAGTGAATCTTACAGTTCTAACTTGACAACCGTGGTCTGTATGGAGTTGTTCAATAAAGGGCCCAAAATTAAGATAACATAGATGGGAGAGGTCTCTATGAATAGGAATTCCTAAGTATTTGATACCCTGTGAGGGCCAGGCAAAGGGAAAGTTGGACTGGATGGAATCCTATATGGATTTGGGGAGGGAGACATCGAGGGCCTCAGACTTCGCTGCATTGATTTTAAAATTTGACTATGTAACAAAGTGATCTATTTCAGCCATAACAGCATGGATGGATATATGTGATTGAGTGATATATACTAGTACATCATCAGCAAATAGAGAGCACTTGTACTCGGTGCCTCCCACCTCAATCCACCTAATATTGGGGTTATGGCGAATTGATGAGAGCAGGTGCTCCGTCACTAGGATGTATAAGAGAGGGGACAGAGGACATCCCTGCCTTGTCCCATTGGTGATTGTGAAAGGTGATGAAAATGTTCTGATGCACCCCCTGGGCCTTGGGACACCCGGAGCCGGACCCTTTTTGGTCGATGCTGGAGGTTGTAGTCTTTGTGGCGGCGACCCGGTTCCGTGGCTCAGGGTGGTCAAACCAGTGGCGGAACTATTTATGTGGTTTTGATGTTTAAATATCCGACTACGCCACCCGTGGATTGCGGTCAGAGTGAACCGCCGCTGCAGGGCAGACCGCTGAGGCTGGTGTTGTGGGTGCAGCAGAGCGCAGCATAACTCCCCACGGGAGGAGTATAGCCTCAGGGCAGTGTATGCGGAGAATGGAGGTGATGGTGCAGGGCAGCAGCAGTAACGACACGGAGTCAGTGATGCAGTCCAGGGCCTTTACTCACAGTTCTTATTATCCAGACCACGTCTGCAGGTAACGGCTGCCCACGTCGTACTGTGCTCACCAGGTGAGGGGCTCAGACAACTCCCAGATAACTTTGGAGCGCTTCACAGGACCCCCTTTGTGTGTCCTTTGTCTGGCCTTTCTTACCAACCCTTCTGTCCGGCTGCCTCGGGCCTCCTCTTGGTAAACTTGGCGCCAGTTTCCCTGACCCTATGTGGTGACTTCCTAGCGGGTGTAGCGAGGGGCTGCGCCACATAAAATGTCACAGCCTCCGGTTTCTAGCTGAGGGTCGTTTCTTGCCTCCACTAGTTTCGGGGACCAGTCTCCCCCTTTGGCCTGACCCCTCCATGCAGGTGGATTCAGGCGTGCGGTGGCGACTCGCCCGTCCGCACCCCTGGGATCCCTTCGTTCCTCGTTCCTGGAGCCTTCTCCGCTCCTCTTCCTTCCTTCTCCCTCTTCCAGGCCTGGGCCTCTGTTACTAGGCCCGCCTCCGTAGCAGAGCTCATGCAGAGCCCCTGCTCCCTGCCACTTCTGCTCAGACTTCTCTGCACTGAACTAAGATGGTGCCCACCTTTTATACTCCCTTCTCAATGCACCCAGGAACTGCTTCCTCCCTGCTCCTGCACTACAGGGTTCCCCTTCCTCAGTGTTCCCTCCCCCCACTCCAGCCAGGGACAGGGACTGTCGTGCCCATCTCAGGGGCATATTGGTCGCCCTGCCCCACGGCAATGTGGTGTAATGCATGCAGGTGTCGGGTCCTGATCCACACTCCATCCTTACCTGAGAGTGAGATATCACACCTCTGGGTGAGGTGCAATACCTCTGTAGCAACCGAGCTCTCAGGGTGCTACAGTTCCATTTATCTTCAGCCTAGGTGACGTATTGCGATACAGGGCCGTGATTTTGGCTATAAAAGGGTCCCCTATACCCCTACCCCATGCTTTTTAAGAGAATCATATATGGCGTGCCAGGAGACTCTATGGAATGCTTTCTCAGCATCCAACGAGAGTATCTAATTACAAATTTTTAACTGCATCTAGCCCAGGAAATACTTTGTGCCTAGTAGCAGTGTCTGCTAGTCAGCGGATTATCCCGGCTGTTAAGCAAGCTACACCACCTGTAGTTTGGACACTTAATTTTTTCAAAGGAAATGTTTCGGGACCACGGGATACTCAGTGAAGAGCATCAGGAGGCACCCCAAGGCATAGGGGCTGGGACTGGCAGTAGGATGCCTTGCGGTGGTCAGCCGAGCTCGATCCTTATAAACGCTTTTTAACTGCAGCAGCTTTAGTTGGCGCTACTGGAGCTGGAATTACGCGGCTGCTGGCATGAGACTTGCCCTCCAATAGATCCTTGTAAATGGATTTAAAGTGTATTCATTCAAATTAGAGAGACAATTTAAATTAAAAAGCTTAGAGCTGCCTCCACCGTAGGGGGGCTCGCTCGACCCACCAGCGGACAGGCACCAGTATTGGGAGAGGGGGGCTGGCCGTCATGGTTCACCGCGGCTCTGGCACAAACCCGGCGACACGGAGGTGGCACGGGCAGGAGCGGACTGAACGTGTCGGCTTCTCACTTTTTGGATTTTAGAAGGGCATGACATGCCTATATCTGTGTCTCCCCCTCCTTTTACTCCTCCACCTCTTTTCTTTTCTCATGACTATATGTACTTGTCACTTTTCCATGTGATAGTTGTGTCTTCTGAGCAGTTTGTCAGCTTTTGGACACCTTTGAAGGTGTTTTCTATGTGTTTCTATGTGTTTTTGTTTGCCTGCCATTGGTTTTAACGGTGTTCGAAGGTGTTCGACGAACAGTTCGTCGAACAGTTCGGCGAACACACGGGTGTTCGACGAACCGAACCGAACTCGAACACTACGGGGGTGACTCAACACTAGATACCAGTAATCCTGACCAAACCCCCAACTCTATTTGCCTAAATGCATACCTACATTTGCAAGGAACTTCCAATGCTTCACTGTTGCCTGCAGACACTCTTTAGTGTAATTTTTTCTATTCCTTCAGCAAACAAATTACCTTCTTAAACAGTCAAATATTTCACATTTTAACTCATTTTTCTGTACCAGTTTCAATGTTTTTGTGCATAGTTGAGTTGGCTTGTTTCATTGTCAAAAGGTATGGCTTTTTGGCCACAATTATTCCAAGAAGACCATTTCTGGTCAGACTTCTTTGCACAGTAAATGGGCAAAGCTGAGTCCCACTTGTTGCTACCAGTTCTGAGTGATGGCACTGCTGAATATCTTTTGATTTTTTTCAGGGATGTAAGCAGGAAGTGTCTTTAAACTGCTACACTAATTTTCCTTGGCCGACCACTATGTCTCAATTTTTTTAACGCTTCTTCAAAATAGCTTGAACAGCAGATCTTGCAGATCTTGAAAAACTTTGAAATCTTAGCCTGGAAAATAGCTTGCTAATGCAGTATAACTACTTTGTGTCTTGTTGCTGTGCTCCATGTTGCCCTGGTGTATGGCCTGTGAAACTGTCTACCACAGCCTCACCTTTGTAACAGAATTTGTTTTTTCCTCACCCAGTTTTAGGCATCCTATATAGTTATTTCCTTTTCAGTTTATGATTGTGTTTCAACCTATATATGAAAATGATGATTATGATCACCTGTTTGATATAATTGGTTCAGTACTTAAACCTTATTATAAACCTTATTATAATCATCCAATATCCCTAATTTTGTACAAGTGCACCTTAAAAAAATGACGCTGCTTGGAAAGCAAAGGGTGATCACACCAAATATTGATTTGATTTAGATTTTGTTCATTCCTTTTGCAATTTAATAATTGGTAAAAAAAATAATCTATTAACACTTTTATTTTTGAAAGTGTTCTTACTTTGCAGTATTTTTCCCACACCTATATATATTTTTTTAACTTTTCAAGCTGTTTAGAGTTGGGTTTTTCTCTTACCACATCACTAGAGATGAGCGTTGTTCTACTCGAACTGTTCGCCAATCTCAAATTCGAGCTGTTTTGGGCGGTGTTCGAGCCGGTCGGCGAACACGAACAATTTGAGAAAAATTCGGCTGTTCGAGGTTATGTTCGATAACTGTTCGTGCACCAAAATCATAACTGGATTTTTTCTCAGTAATGATGAAAATTAATGTTAATACGCAGTTTGAGTGTACAGCGGGGCGGGGGGAGGGGCAGGGGATGGATCTCTGCAGGAACAATGAAGATCTCCATTTTTTTTTCTCTTTCCCGCATTTGCAGTGGGGAGGTGCAATCTGTCAGCCTATCAGCAGCGCACACACGGAGCGAAGTGCTTATTTTCACACAAGCAAGGGCATGTGTGATTGGCAGTGTATTTCACATGTCCTTGCCCTATAAGACCAAGCCATTTTCCCCGTCGCCACCATTTTCTCACTGCTGCAGCTGCGTGTTAGACGGCACCGCTGTTGCTGTGTGTGCTATACCTTGTTAATTTCAAGCCAATTTTCGCACAAATATACAGATAGCTTGGGAGTAGGGAATAGTTGTGATTGCAGTCCTTTTAAGGACTAGGTTACAGCATTTCCTACGACTTTTATCAGGGAGGTCTGTGCTCTTAAATAGATAGGTTGTGGGAGTAAAGACTAATTGTAATTGGAGTCCTTTTCAGGACTAGGTTACATGAGTTCCTATCAGTTTTTGCCAGGCAGGTCTGTGCCAGTGCTGTGCAAGTTTTTTTCACAGCATTTGGCTGAATCTAGCAAAGCTAATCCTTTTTGGCCTATTGCAGAGTGTGTTAGTCAGTGGAGTAGCCTATCTGTGTTGCAAGATATAACACCTGTGTATAGAATACCAATTTTTTTACTGCACCTAGTGAAGTAAAATCTTTTGGGCATAGCATCATTCTATTAGTCCATCTATACTGACCTCCATCAGGTTGCAAACTGAATATAATTTTTTTCTGCATCTAGCTCTGAAAAAATATTTGGGCTTCTAGCGGTGTGTGGGACTTGGTCTATTAGTCCATCTATACTGACCTCCATCAGGTTGCAAATTAAAAATAATTTTTTTCTGCATCTACCTCTGAAAAAATATTTGGGCTTCTAGCAGTGTGTGGGACTTGGTCTATTAGTCCATCTATACTGACCTACATCAGGTTGCAAATTAAAAATAATTTTTTTCTGCATCTAGCTCTGAAAAAATATTTGGGCTTCTAGCGGTGTGTGGGACTTGGTCTATTAGTCCATCTATACTGACCTCCATCAGGTTGCAAATTAAAAATAATTTTTTTCTGCATCTAGCTCTGAAAAAATATTTGGGCTTCTAGCAGTGTGTGGGACTTGGTCTATTAGTCCATCTATACTGACCTCCATCAGGTTGCAAATTAAAAATAATTTTTTTCTGCATCTAGCTCTGAAAAAATATTTGGGCTTCTAGCAGTGTGTGGGACTTGGTCTATTAGTCCATCTATACTGACCTCCATCAGGTTGCAAATTAAAAATATTTTTTTTCTGCATCTAGCTCTGAAAAAATATTTGGGCTTCTAGCGGTGTGTGGGACTTGGTCTATTAGTCCATCTATACTGACCTCCATCAGGTTGCAAATTCAAACTAATTTTTTTCTGCATCTAGCTCTGAAAAAATATTTGGGCTTCTAGCAGTGTGTGGGACTTGGTCTATTAGTCCATCTATACTGACCTCCATCAGGTTGCAAATTAAAAATATTTTTTTTCTGCATCTAGCTCTGAAAAAATATTTGGGCTTCTAGCGGTGTGTGGGACTTGGTCTATTAGTCCATCTATACTGACCTCCATCAGGTTGCAAATTAAAAATAATTTTTTTCTGCATCTAGCTCTGAAAAAATATTTGGGCTTCTAGCAGTGTGTGGGACTTGGTCTATTAGTCCATCTATACTGACCTACATCAGGTTGCAAATTAAAAATAATTTTTTTCTGCATCTAGCTCTGAAAAAATATTTGGGCTTCTAGCGGTGTGTGGGACTTGGTCTATTAGTCCATCTATACTGACCTCCATCAGGTTGCAAATTAAAAATAATTTTTTTCTGCATCTAGCTCTGAAAAAATATTTGGGCTTCTAGCAGTGTGTGGGACTTGTTCTATTAGTCCATCTATACTGACCTCCATCAGGTTGCAAATTAAAAATAATTTTTTTCTGCATCTAGCTCTGAAAAAATATTTGGGCTTCTAGCAGTGTGTGGGACTTGGTCTATTAGTCCATCTATACTGACCTCCATCAGGTTGCAAATTAAAAATAATTTTTTTCTGCATCTAGCTCGGAAAAAATATTTGGGCTTCTAGCAGTGTGTGGGACTTGGTCTATTAGTCCATCTATACTGACCTCCATCAGGTTGCAAATTGAATAAAAAAAATTTCTGCATCTAGCTCTGAAAAAATATTTGGGCTTCTAGCGGTGTGTGGGACTTGGTCTATTAGTCCATCTATACTGACCTCCATCAGGTTGCAAATTAAAAATAATTTTTTTCTGCATCTAACCCAGCCAATAGTTTTGGCCTAATACCACAGTTTGGCCACTCAGCTCTGCTCGGTTACCATCCATTGTTTTTTTGTGCAAACAACTCCAGAGTTGTGAATTAGTTAACCACCAAAATGAGTGGAAAAAGGCCTGCTGCTGGTGGAAAGGGGAATAGGCGTGTTGGGAAGGGGAAAAAAGGTTGTGTCCGTGGGGTAGGTGCAGAAGAAAGACCATCTTCCAGCCAAACTAAAATGTCTACTTCTTTTAGCGGACAATGTGATAAGATCCCTTTCTTACGGCCACGCCAATCGCTACAAATTCCAGATGAGGCACAAAAACAGCAGGTGCTTCAACGGATATCAAGTGCTCCTTTAAGTGGGCTCTCCTCCACATCAACTTCAACATCACAAATACTCCAGTCCTCAAAGGTGTCACCCAAATCGCACTTGCTTCCTCACAGCTCCCAAATCTCCAGCTGCCCGTCTGAGTGTGAGGTAGAACAGATGGTTGAGTCTGCAGAGCTGTTTACTCATACTATAGCCTGGGAATCAGAGGTCGACTCCAGCGCTTCTGTGAATCCAGACGAGGAAATGATCTGCACTGATGCCCAGAATCTTTATGAGTCGGATCCAGGACCAGACGCAGAAGGTTCTGACCATAATGTAGACCCTCATTCCCAAACTGTAACTCCTGTTGGTGGAGACAATGAGGAAGACGATGATAAGACTCAAATACCTGATTGGAGCGACAACTTTAGTTTTTTGTCAGGGCAGGAACAGGTTGGCTCTGAGGACGACGGGTGTGATAACGCACAGGGTGATGATGATGAGGTCGGAGATCCCACTTACTGTCAACCCACAGTCAGCCAAGAGATGAGGTCAGCAGAGGAGGTGGAGGAAGATGCTAGTGACGACGAGGTCAGGTTGCGCCTTCCTGGACAGAGACGTAGTACTGGAAGCACGTCAACAACTGCATCCTCAAACACAACTCTGCCTCTCACCACAAGTCGTGGTGGCTCTTCAGGTCGCATGGGTGCTAAGCCTTGCATAGCCTGGGCATTTTTTCAGATCGATAAAGATGACCCAACTCGTGTTATCTGTAACATTTGTCAGCAAAAGCTAAGTAGAGGCCAAAAAATACATAGTTTGAGTACTTCATGCATGAACCGGCACATGGACATGAAGCATAAGTTGCAGTGGGAAGCTCAGTGTGCTACAATGCGGCCTAGCCGGCCGGGCCAATCACCGTCTGCCATATCTTGTGCATCCGCGGCCTCTTCATCCTCTGTGACTGGGGGGACAGCAGTCACACCTGTTTTGGGGCGCAGACCTGCCACCTCTTACCCGCAACAGCCAGCGTGATTGGCAGGTCATCATTTTCTTTGGAGGTGGTAACACCAGCTGGTGTTGAGCGCTGTCCGACATCGATAGCACCACCTTTGGATCAAGGCAACCTAACATGTCCGCCTGCATCTTCCTCACAGACCGGCAGTTTGCCGGGGACACCCTTATCAACCCCGTCTAAGCACAATAGCCAGCCCTCGGTCCCTCAGATGTGGACAAGTAAAAGACCATTTCCTCCTAGCCATGAGAAAGCTAAGAGGTTGAATTTCACCATCTGCAAGCTCTTGGCTACAGAAATGCTGCCTTTCCGCCTGGTGGACACAGAGGATTTTCGAGACCTTATGTCCGTCGCAGTGCCCCAGTACCAGATGCCCAGTCGGCACTACTTCTCAAAGAAAGGTGTGCCTGCGCTCCACCAGCATGTCGCACACAACATCACCGCTTCTTTGAGAAACTCTGTGTGTGACAGGGTGCATTTCACCACAGACACTTGGACGAGTAGGCATGGACAGGGGCGTTACATGTCGCTGACTGGGCACTGGGTAACTATGGTGACAGCAGGACAAGGGGCTGCTGTCCAAGTCTTGCCGTCCCCACGAGTTGTGCGTCAATCCTCTTTATGTCAAAGTTCCTCCACTGCTTCTGCCTCCTCAACCTCCTCTCGGTCTTCCACCTGCACCCAAAGCCTGTCTGGTCATGCCACAAGCTTTCTAACTGCGCAGAAGGGATCCTGCACACCTCCTTACTATGCTGGCAGTAGGGCTCAACGTCATCAGGCGGTTTTTACATTGAAATGTCTGGGAAATGTGAGTCACACAGCTGAGGAGTTGTGGTCAGCTCTGGAGAACCAATTTCATGAATGGTTGTCTCCACTGGACCTGAAACCAGGGAAGGCCGTGTGCGACAATGCTGCAAACCTGGGTGCGGCCCTTCGCCGGGGCAATGTCACACACGTGCCTTGTATGGCTCACGTGTTGAACCTGGTTGTCCAGCAATTTTTAGCCCACTATCCCAGACTAGATGGCCTTCTGCAGAGGGCACGGTCGCTGTGTGCTCACTTCCGCCGTTCGCATCCCGCAGCTCAGCGACTTACATCTCTACAGAAGTCGTTGGGCCTGCCACTTCACCGGCTAAAATGCGATGTGCCTACCCGGTGGAATTCAACTCTGCACATGTTGCAGCGACTGTGGCAGCACCGACAAGCCCTGGTGCAATACGTTCTGACGTATAGCCTGGGCCAACGAGATTCAGAGGTGGGGCAAATCACGCTGGAGGAGTGGTCTCAGATCAGGGACCTATGCACCCTTCTGCACAGTTTTGAAATGGCGACGAAGATGTTTAGTGCTGACGATGCCATTATCAGCATGACTATTCCGGTGATTTACATGCTGGAGCACATGTTAAACAGAATTCGGAGTCAGGTGGTGGCACAAGAGGAGGTGGAGGAAGTAGAGGAGGAGGAGTTGTATGCGGAAGGGCTAACATCTGCAAGGTCCAGACGGTCGGCAGCACCAAGGCGGCAGGCATGTGAGGGTGGGGGAGATGGTTTTACCAGGGCGCATGGTAGCAGCCAAACTAGTGAGGAAGGTGCAGGAGCCCAGGAAGAAGTGGAGGACGAACTGATGGAAGACTCATCAGATGAGGGAGACCTTGATCACATTTCTGTTGTGCGAGGTTGGGGGGAGAGGACAGAGGAAGGAAGCATGATTGTTACCTCGCCACCAACACAACAGGGACTTGGTGCTCCTGGATGCGCAACACACATGAGTGCCTTCTTGCTGCACTACCTGCAACATGACCCTCGAATTGTGAGAATTAGAAATAATCCTGACTACTGGGTTGCCACACTGTTAGATCCCCGGTACAAAAGTAAATTTGCAGAAATTATTCCTGCCATAGAAAGGGATGCACGCATGCAGGAGTATCAGCAGAGACTGTTGCAGAATCTTACATGTGCTTTTCCACAAAATACCAGTGGTGCACGTAGTGAATCTCACAGTTCCAACTTGCCAACCGTGGGACCGTCAAGTGTTCAGCACTCAAACCGTAACAGAACCATAGTATCTGCTGGTAACATCAATTTTGCGGAATCATTTCACCACTTTTTTAGCCCATCCTTTGCAAGGCCACAGGAGACAAGAAGTCTGACACATAGTCAACGCCTAGAGACGATGGTACAGGAGTATCTCCAAGTAAACATTGAAGCCACGACTGTGTCACTGGACCCTTGCTCTTTTTGGGCTTCCAATCTGGATAAATGGCCGGAGCTAGCCACTTACGCCTTGGAGATCTTGTCATGCCCCGCAGCCAGCGTTCTGTCTGAACGTGTGTTCAGCGCTGCTGGTGGTGTGCTGACAGATAAGCGCACGCGGCTCTCCACTGATAATGTAGACAGACTCACGTTCATAAAGATGAACAAATCATGGATCCGAAACGACTTTTCTACCCCTGTGTCATCCTGGGGAGAGTAAAAGCTTGATGATTGGTTAAAATCACCCTACCAACCGTTTTAAGCTTTCAAATTACTAATCATGTTTATCTGTATCTTTACTGGAAAATAATTTGGGCTTTGTAGCAGTGTGCAGCACTGATCCTATTAGGCCATCTATACTAAAGCTTCACAAGATTTAAAATTAAAAATAATTTTTAGCTGCATCTAGCCCGGAAAATAATTTTGGGGCTCCGAGATGCGCAAGGCACATAGGTGCCTTCTTGCTGCACTACCTGCAGCATGACCCTCATATTGTCAGAATTCGAAGTAGTCATGACTACTGGGTTGCCACACTCTTAGATCCCCCAAACTTTTCGATCAACCTTTTCATTTTAATAAAGACCAAAAAAATGGTCATTTTTGAAATTATAAGCATTAGCAGGTTGTTAGAAACTGAAATCAAACAGTTTTCAACTCAAAACTTTATTCTAGGTGATGTTACATTTTCACATAGGACCCCTTGTTCGAAAGGAGCTTCTGAACTCTCTCGTCCATTGAATTTGTCAGGTTTTGGATGGTTTCTGCTTCAATTGTTTTGCATGAGGACAGAATACCCTCCCAGAGCTGTTGCTTAGATGTGAACTGCCTCCCGCCATCATAGACACTCCTTTTAATGATGCTCCAAAGGTTCTGAATGGGGTAGAGGTCAGGGGAGCATGGGGGTCACACCATAAGTTTGTCCCCTTTTATGCCCATATCAGCCAGAGATGCAGATGTTTTATGTGCAGCATGAGATGGTGCATTATCATGCAGAAAAATGATCTTGCTGTGAAATACACGGTTCTTCTTCTTGAACCATGGCAGGAAGTGCTGTTTGAGAAAATCCACATACATTATGGAGTTCATCTTTAGCGCCTTCAGGGATCCTAAAGGGGCCGACAATCTCTCTCCCCATGATTCCAGCCCAAAACATTACTCCACCTCCTCCTTGTTGGCGCTGTAGCCGTGTTTGCGTGGGGTGTCCATCAACCAGCCATCCTCCACTCCATCCATCTGGACCATCGAGCGCTGCACGGCACTCATCCGTGAACAAAACAGTTTTGAAATCAGTCTTCATGTAATGTTTGGCCCACTGGAGCCGTTTCTGCTTGTGTGAAGTGGATAGAGGAGGTCGACAGGATGGCGCATGCACAGCTGCAAACCTCTGAAGGACCCTGCATCTTGTTGTTCGGGGGACGTTGGAGGCACAAGCAGCTTCAAAAACTTGTCTGCTGCTATGACAAGGCTTTTTTGCCGCTGCTCTTTCAACCTGACGTAATTGCCTGTAGGAAAGAGTCCTCAATTTGCCCTTATCAGCACGCACACGTGTGTACTGTGAATCAGCTACATACTTCTTGATTGCCAGGACACTTCATCCTGATCATCGCACAATGTTGATTGTAGTCATGCCTTGACCTAAACACTCCACAATTTGTTGCTTCTCAGCAGCCGACACATCCTTTTTCTTTCCCATTTTGGCAGAAAATGTAGGCTGCTTAATAATGTGAGAGAGCCTTCTTAAGTAGTCTTGCCTTTCATTGGACACACCTGCCAAACTAATTAGCACAGGTGTCTGCAATTGCTTACAGTGATATAAAGAGCCCTGACACACATCACCATCAATGAGTTTAACTGACAAACAAACAAATTCTTCCCTTATCACTCCTAAACACTTTTTGTATAATAATTTGGAACGCAGTGTACATGTGCTTTTCCACAAAACACCAGTGGTTCACGTAGTGAATCTTACAGTTCTAACTTGCCAACCGTGGTCTGTATGGAGTTGTTCAATAAAGGGCCCAAAATTAAGATAACATAGATGGGAGAGGTCTCTATGAATAGGAATTCCTAAGTATTTGATACCCTGTGAGGGCCAGGCAAAGGGAAAGTTGGACTGGATGGAATCCTATATGGATTTGGGGAGGGAGACATCGAGGGCCTCAGACTTCGCTGCATTGATTTTAAAATTTTACCATGTAACAAAGTGATCTATTTCAGCCATAACAGCATGGATGGATATATGTGATTGAGTGATATATACTAGGACATCATCAGCAAATAGAGAGCACTTGTACTCGGTGCCTCCCACCTCAATCCACCTAATATTGGGGTTATGGCGAATTGATGAGAGCAGGTGCTCCGTCACTAGGATGTATAAGAGAGGGGACAGAGGACATCACTGCCTTGTCCCATTGGTGATTGTGAAAGGTGATGAAAATGTTCTGACGCACCCCCTGGGCCTTGGGACACCCGGAGCCGGACCCTTTTTGGTGGATGCTGGTGGTTGTAGTCTTCGTGGCGGCGACCCAGTTCCGTGGCTCAGGGCGGTCAAACCAGTGGCGGAACTATTTATGTGGTTTTCATGTTTAAATGTCCGACTACGCCACCCGTGGATTGCGGTCAGAGTGAACCGCCGCTACAGGGCAGACCACTGAGGCTGGTGTTGTGGGTGCAGCAGAGAGTAGCATAACTCCCCACGGGAGGAGTATAGCCTCAGGGCAGTGTATGCGGAGGATGGGGGTGATGGTGCAGGGCAGCAGCAGTAACGACACGGAGTCAGTGATGCAGTCCAGGGCCTTTACTCACAGTTCTTATTATCCAGACCACGTCTGCAGGTAACGGCTGCCCACGTCGTACTGTGCTCACCAGGTGAGGGGCTCAGACAACTCCCAGATAACTTTGGAGCACTTCACAGGACCCCCTTTGTGTGTCCTTTGTCTGGCCTTTCTTACCAACACTTCTGTCCGGCTGCCTCGGGCCTCCTCTTGGTAAACTTGGCGCCAGTTTCCCTGACCCTATGTGGTGCCTTCCTAGCGGGTGTAGCGAGGGGCTGCGCCACATAAAATGTCAGAGCCTCCGGTTTCTAGCTGAGGGTCGTTTCCTGCCTCCACTAGTTCGGGGACCGGTCTCCCCCTTTGGCCTGACCCCTCCACGCAGGTGGATTCGGGCGTGCGGTGGCGACTCGCCCGTCCGCACCCCTGGGATCCCTTCATTCCTCGTTCCTGGAGCCTTCTCCGCTCCTCTTCCTTCCTTCTCCCTCTTCCAGGCCTGGGCCTCTGTTACTAGGCCCGCCTCCGGAGCAGAGCTCATGCAGAGCCCCTGCTCCCTGCCACTTCTGCTCAGACTTCTCTGCACTGAACTAAGATGGTGCCCACCTTTTATACTCCCTTCTCAATGCACCCAGGAACTGCTTCCTCCCTGCTCCTGCACTACAGGGTTCCCCTTCCTCAGTGTTCCCTCCCCCCACTCCAGCCAGGGACAGGGACTGTCGTGCCCATCTCAGGGGCATATTGGTCGCCCTGCCCCACGGCAATGTGGTGTAATGCATGCAGGTGTCGGGTCCTGATCCACACTCCATCCTTACCTGAGAGTGAGATATCACACCTCTGGGTGAGGTGCAATACGTCTTTAGCAACCGAGCCCTCAGGGTGCTACAGTTCCATTTATCTTCAGCCTAGGTGACGTATTGCGATACAGGGCCGTGATTTTGGCTATAAAAGGGTCCCCTAGACCCCTACCCCAAGCTTTTTAAGAGAATCATATATGGCGTGCCAGGAGACTCTATGGAATGCTTTCTCAGCATCCAACGAGAGTATCTAATTACAAATTTTTAACTGCATCTAGCCCAGGAAATACTTTGTGCCTAGTAGCAGTGTCTGCTAGTAAGCGGATTATCCCGGCTGTTAAGCAAGCTGCACCACCTGTAGTTTAGACACTTAATTTTTTCAAAGGAAATGCTTCGGGACCATGGGATACTTAGTGAAGAGCATCAGGAGGCACCCCAAGGCATAGGGGCTGGGACTGGCAGTAGGATGCCTTGCGGTGGACAGCCGAGCTCGATCCTTATAAAAGCTTTTTAACTGCAGCAGCTTTAGTGGACGCTACTGGAGCTGGAATTACCGCGGCTGCTGGCATGAGACTTGCCCTCCAATAGATCCTTGTAAATGGATTTAAAGTGTATTCATTCAAATTAGAGAGACAATTTAAATTAAAAAGCTTAGAGCTGCCTCCACCACAGGGGGGCTCGCTCGACCCACCAGCGGACAGGCACCAGTATTGGGAGAGGGGGGCTGGCCGTCAGGGTTCACCGCGGCTCTGGCACAAACCCGGCGACACGGAGGTGGCACGGGCAGGAGCGGACTGGCCGTGTCGGCTTCTCACTTTTTGGATTTTAGAAGGGCATGACATGCCTATATCTGTGTCTCCCCCTCCTTTTACTCCTCCACCTCTTTTATTTTCGCATGACTATATGTACTTGTCACTTTTCCATGTGTTAGTTATGTCTTCTGAGCAGTTTGTCAGCTTTTGGACACCTTTGAAGGTGTTTTCTATGTGTTTCTATGTGTTTTTGTTTGCCTGCCATTGGTTTTAACGGTGTTCGAAGGTGTTTGACGAACAGTTCGGCGAACACACGGGTGTTCGACGAACCGAACCGAACTCGAACACTACGGGGGTGGCTCAACACTACACATCACACTAACCTACCTCCATTTTTTACATAGTGTCTGCAATGTTAGGGTATGATCATACAATGCATACAAAAGACATTAAATGCCTACAAAAAATGTGTTTTAAATAGGAAATACAGCAAGGAAGAATGCTTTCAAAAATAGAAGTGTTAATAGTATTTTTTGAGTAAGTTTTGGATTTATGCCATGGATTACAAGCCAAATACATAAAGATGTTTTCCACAGTAAAATTCTAGTGTGTGAACATATCCATAAAGGGAGCCAGTCATGTCCAATAACTAAGAGAGGTGCTTGTAAACACAGCCCGGCACTGATTGACAGCAGACTCAGCAGTGCATCAGTACGGAGCAAGCTGTCAGTCAGTGCTGGGATGTGCTTTCAGCTGCTATTGTCAGTGCTGTGAGCGGTGCTCTGGGCATGCCTGCATGACTGAAAGCCGGAGGCTCCCAGGAGAAATAAAGTTCATTTTCTCCTAGGTAGCACATTTTCATTTGTGCAGCCAGGCACCTTCATAACGCAGATTAACCTTATATCTGCAGGTTAAAGGGAATCTGTCAGCAGGTTTTTGTTTTGTAATCTGAAAACATCAGGAGATAGAGGTTGAAACACGGAATTCAGGGATGTGTCACTTGTCAAACTGCGTGCTGCTGTTTACTAACTGTGAAGGATTTATCACTAAGCGATTAATGCTGTTGGACTACATTAGTGCCCTCTCCCCCTGTGATAAGCAGCTCAGTGTCTATGGACTTTGCACATGGAGAGCCTGGTGGGGGCGGGGTTAGCTTTCTCAGCTCAGCTGCATTCTAAATCTAAAAGCTCCGATTGTGTCAGAACTGCTGCACCCATTAATCTAAGTGATGTATCATTGGATTCAGGGTCTCTTTGCCTACATTATGCTGTTCTTAGATGAAGTAGCAAAAACCTGCTGACAGATTCCCTTTAATAGAGTTACCGGACATAACAGGCTCCCCTTAAGATTTCTATGGTTCTATAGCGGCATGTTCAGCAGCATGCCCGAAATCATGCTAGAATCATTCAGTGTCCTACAGGTTTCCTTTACAAACTCATGGGCATTACATGACATTGCCTTTGGTTACTTTGTACTGTACACAGAGTGTAATGCTTGGAAGAACAGAACTTCAGTATATGTAAGTCAATCTAGATACTTTTTCAGGAGCATAGTAGGATCTGACCTCTGCTCCTGAAATTCATTGACTTCATCAATATATAGCAATTAACATATAGAATTAATATCTACCAACTTGGCATGGCAAATTCTAAGGTTTGAAGAAACAGACTTATCGTGGGTGGTAAACAATTATAAGGAAGAGAGAATTTATAAAACAAAAATAAGATAAATACTATTGTGTAAGTAATTCAGAATTACTAAACAGGTCTTTGTTTTGCTTATTAGTTTTACTATTTTTTGTATCATTATTTTACACAGCAAAAATGGTGCACGTATGTGAGAAAAAAATGGGTTTTAAAGTTTACTGTAGTATAACACTGCTCTACATGTTCATAACTAAGGTTGGTCTGTGCAGACTTTGCTTACAACAGAAAAAAAGTTTTATCATTTTAAAAAACATTTTTTATAACTTATTTGTACATCCCAACTTTCATTGAGTTCATACTTTTAGCATAAATGACCCTCTTGATGCCGGAGCCCCATTGTTCAGCACCATACTGTGCAGCTTCCCTTGAATAAGCTTTTTAAGTCTGATTCTTTATAATGATACATCTAATAAGGTCTTTATAATAATGAAATGTTACAAAGAAGGCTTCCTCCTATGCAATGTCTACTGTACTCTGTTCTGAGCTGAAAGAATAATGTGAGGGGGAGTGGCTGCCATGAATACAAGTTGCTGGCATTTAATAAATGAGAAGTCAACAGTGTAAAGTTATTGAGCTGTCATGCAATCATTCTCCATGAAGAAATTCTTGCAGGGAAAGACAAAGCTTTCTCCAAAAGATGCCGTTTACTTGTCTGACAGCTTTGAGTGCTTTATGAAAGGTCTGTCCCTGCCACTCACTATTTTGTGTTATTACTTTGCAATGATGAATACTGAACTTCTTTCCTTTTGCTTTCAGTTTTTTGCACACTACGACTTGGCAAAAGGCAAACCAAAGTATATAGTAACAGAATGTAACCAAAATTGGAAAGCAAGAAGCATTGTAAGTTTGTTCAACACATAAATAACCTTCAAGCCTGGCATTGTAATTGTAAAACAGTACAGAGTGTTCACAATAAAGACATAGCAAGCCTAGTATGTGATGACCAGAGGATGTACAGTTTAACCTGCTTAGCCATGGACACAGGAGAAGGGAAGCCGCAGAGTTAGGGTATGTGCACATGACGTCTTTCTCTAGCGGATGCCACCTAGACTCCCCTCAAAAAAGGGCTAAAAATATATAAAGATGAATGAACATATGCAGAGCAATGTCAAAATAACTTGCTGCGTATATGTTCTGTCCTTTTTTCCCTTCTTTTAACTACATCAGACTTTGAAAGACATAACGTGGCTAAAAGAAGTGACTGGTCATTCCTTTTGCCGGATTTCATTTTGAAGGTACCACCATCTTCATATTAATTTAAAAAAAAATCCAGAGGCATACTTACCCAAAAGACATCTAGAAAAGGATATCAGAAAAGACACTTGAGGGAAAACAATGCCTATGTTTACTTAAAGCACCACTCCAGCATTTTTTTTTTATCACTGGAGTGGTGCTTTAAGTGTAAGATCCCTGCCCCCAGTGATATACTCACCCTTCAGCATTTTCCCCGGTTTTCAGCACCACTCCGGTCCCTTGGCACCATCTTGTGAGTGCTTCTTCTGACAGCTGGAAGTCAGAAGCTCCGCTCACAAGCTCTCAGTGCAAGTCTTTGGGAGCCAGAACGAGGCCAGGTGAGGCTCTCATAGACTTGTATTAAAAAGTGACCACTGACTCAGGTCACTTTTTAAGTGGAGATGGGCCGGAGAGGTGGGGAAACCGATGAAGGCAGTGAAAGGTGAGTATATGACAGGGGGTAGGGGACTTACATTTAAAGCACCACTCCAGCGGTGTAATAAAAAAGAAACGCTGGAGTGGTGCTTTAGAGGGGTGACATACCCTTAGAGAACTTTTCAATTGTGCAGTATAGGTATTTAGGGCTACAACTCTTTGGGGAGCTGTAATAATATGTTGTGTGTTACTCGGAATGCTATAACTATATTTAATATAATACATCAATAAGAGTACATTATTCAAAGTGAATAAAAGCCAATGAGCAATATTTTGTTTGGCAGGTTAAAAAATATTATTCTTATCTTCAAATATAAATAAATCACCACTTTTCAATGGTCAGTCCTCTTTTCCGTACAAAGCTCTAAATCAGTGCTCCTGCATACAAATATAGTTGGAGCAGTTAAATAACCTTTTATAATAATGGCTACAGAGTTGAACAAAAAGATTTGAAGGATATTGTTCAATTGGAAATGTTAGTAGTCCACACCAGTGCCCAGCAAGACTTTCCCTACCTTCCAATATTCCCAGCACCTCTTCTGAGAAGTAGGCCTGGTGCAACATCAAGCATGCATCCTGTGAATCCTTTTCTTCAACTCTATGTGACTGCATGGAGCTGAAGGCAGCACAAATGTTATTGCTTAACTCCCTGTCTTAACTTCCATATTAAGAAATTAGTCCACACAGAACAAAATATTTAAGAAGCCAAGCTTAAACAGGTATATTAGTTCCATTATACTTTTATATCAACATTTCCCATGATGACTTAGAGATTTACTAAATATTTAAAATGTGGCTGTGGGAAAGAGATATACATTACATGAACACAAAAGTCAATGTGTATAGTCAGTAACACTTAGATTAATCATGCATCTTCTGATTATACAATAGATGGATAAATACCTTGGTAGCCAACAATCTTGTAAGGTATATTTCTGATACCATTTTACTTCCTCTATCCCCTTCCTTTTGGTCTCCATGTTCATGGTTCTTGACTAAATGCCAAACTTTAACCCCACTTTCTAAATCTGGTGTTATCATGGGAGTCCGAGAACGCAGGCTGTCAGGGCTTCCAGTGTACTTGATCATATTCTCTACAAAAGACAAGGAAACACAGATTTTCGTTAACCAAGCAGTCTTTAAGTAATTGACTAAGCAAAATGTACTGGAAGATGCAGAGATACTTGCCAGTTTGCCTTCTGTACCATTGAAACAACCCAAACAGGAGTTATAGGTAAGATAAACAATGAGTGAGTTGACAATGTATTTCAACAAAATTACCAGTTTAAATATAGCATTTATATATACACTGCTCAAAAAAATAAAGGGAACACTCAAATAACACATCCTAGATCTGAATAAATGAAATATTCTCATTGAATACTTTGTTCTGTACAAAGTTGAATGTGCTGACAACAAAATCACACAAAAATCATCAAAGACAATCAAATTTATTAAACAATGGAGGCCTGGATTTGGAGTCACCCCCAAATTAAAGTGGAAAAACACACTAGAGGCTGATACAACTTTGATGTAATGTCCTTAAAACAAGTCAAAATATGGCTCAATATTGTGTGTGGCCTCCACGTGCCTGTATGACCTCCCTACAATGCCTGGGCATGCTCCTGATGAGGTTGCGGATGGTCTCCTGTGGGATCTCCTCCCAGACCTGGACTAAAGCATCCGCCAACTCCTGGACAGCCTGTAGTGTAACGTGAAGTTGGTGGAAGGAGCGAGACATGATGTCCCAGATGTGCTCAATCGGATTCAGGTCTGGAGAACGGGCGAGCCAGTTCGTAGCTTCAATGCCATCATCTTGCAGGAACCGCTGACACACTCCAGCCACATGAGGTCTGGCATTGTCCTGCATTAGGAGGAACCCAGGGCCAACCGCACCAGCATACGGTCTCACAAGGGGTCTGAGGATCTCATCTTGGTACCTAATGGCAGTCAGGCTACCTCTGGCGAGCACATGGACGGCTGTGCGGCCCTCCAAAGAAATGCCACCTCACACCATTACTGACCCACTGCCAAACCGGTCATGCTGAAGGATGTTGCAGACAGCAGATCGCTCTCCACAGTGTCTCCAGACTCTGTCACATGTGCTCAGTGTGAACCTGCTTTCATCTGTGAAGAGCACAGGGCGCTAGTGGCGACTTTGCCAATCCTGGTGTTCTGTGGCAAATGCCAAGCGTCCTGCACGGTGTTGGGCTGTGAGCACAACCCCCATCTGTGGACATCAGGCCCTCATACCACCCTCATGGAGTCGGTTTCTAACCGTTTGTGCAGACACATGCACATTTGTGGCCTGCTGGAGGTCATTTTGCAGGGCTCTGGCAGTGCTCCTCCTGTTCCTCCTTGCACAAAGGCAGAGGTAGCGGTCCTGCTGCTGGGTTGTTGCCCTCCTACGGCCCCCTTCACATCTCCTTGTGTACTGGCCTGTCTCCTGGTAGCGCCTCCAGCCTCTGGACACTACGCTGACAGACACAGCAAACCTTCTTGCCACAGTTCGCATTGATGTGCCATCCTGGATGAGCTGCACTACCTGAGCAACTTCTGTGGGTTGTAGAGTCTGTCTCATGCTACCACAAGTGTGAAAGCACAACCACCATTCAAAAGTGTCCAAAACATCAGCCAGAAAGCATTGGTACTGAGATGTGGTCTGTGGTCCCCACCTGCAGAATCACTCCTTTATTAAGTGTGTCTTTATAATTGCTAATAATTTCCATCTATTGTCCATTCCATTTGCAAAACAGCATGTGAAATTGATTGTCAATCAGTGTTGCTTCCCAAGTGGACAGTTTGATTTCACAGAAGTTTGCTTTACTTGGAGATATATTCTGTTGTTTAAGTGCTCCCTTTATTTTTTTGAGCAGTGTATATATATATATATATATATATATATATATATATACACACAGTGGTGGCCAAAAGTATTTGCACCCCTGCAATTCTGTCAGATAATACTCAGTTTCTTCCTGAAAATGATTGCAATCACAAGTTCTTTGGTATTATTATCTTCATTTAATTTGTCTTCAATGAAAAAACACAAAAAGAATTGTCCTAAAGCCAAATTGGATATAATTCCACATCAAACCTAAAAAAGGGGGTGGACAAAAGTATTGGCACTGTTTGAAAAATCATGTGATGCTTCTCTAATTCATGTAATTAACAGCACCTGTAACTTAAGGCCCCGTCACACTAAGCGATATCGCTAGCGAGATCGCTGCTGTGTCACGGTTTTGGTGACTCACCAGCGACCTCACCAGCGATGTCGCTATGTGTGACACTTTGCAACGATCAGGCCCCTGCTGTGAGGTCGCTGATCGTTGCAAAGTGTCCTGGACCATTTTTTGGTCGTTGGCCTCCCGCTGGCCAGCACACATCGCTGTGTGTGACCAGCGGGACCAACGATCTGGCTGGTAACCATGGTAAACATCGGGTTACTAGGGGCACGCGCGCACTTAGTAACCCGCTGTTTACCATAGATACCACTCTGCTACTGTGAGCGGAGGCTCCAGCGCACGGTAGCAGAGTGGTATCCATGGTAAACAGCGGGTTACTAGGGGCACACGCGCACTTAGTAACCCGATGTTTACCATAGTTACCAGCCTGCTCCTGCTTGCAGCAGGCTGGTAACGGGAGCAGGACATCGTGGAACGATTCTTTCCACGATATCGTTGCTCCCCTGATCGCTGGTGAGCCTGCCTGTTTGACAGCTCACCAGCGATGTATTAGCGATGCAGCAACGATCCCTGACAGGTCGTATCGTTGTCGGGATCGCTGCTGCATCGCTTAGTGTGACGGGGCCTTTACCAGTGGCACCTAACAGGTGTTGGCAATAACTAAATCACACTTGCAGCCAGTTAACATGGATTAAAGTTGACTCAACCTTCGTCCTGTGTCCTTGTGTGTACCACATTGAGCATGGAGAAAAGAAAGAAGACCAAAGAACTGTCTGAGGACTTGAGAAACCAAATTGTGAGGAAGCATGAGCAATCTCAAAGCTACAAGTCCATCTCCAAAGACCTGAATTTTCCTGTGTCTTCGGTGTGCAGTGTCATCAAGAAGTTTAAAGCCCATGGCACTGTGGCTAACCTCCCTAGATGTGGACGGAAAAGAAAAATTGACGAGAGATTTCAACGCAAGATTGTGCGGATGGTGGATAAAGAACCTCGATTAACATCCAAACAAGTTCAAGCAGCCCTGCAGTCCGAGGGTACAACAGTGTCAACCCGTACTATCCGTCGGCATCTGAATGAAAAGGGACTGTATGGTAGGATACCCAGGAAGACCCCACTTCTTACCCCGAGACATAAAAAAGCCAGGCTGGAGTTTGCCAAAACTTACCTGAGAAAGCCTAAAACGTTTTGGAAGAATGTTCTCTGGTCAGATGAGACAAAAGTAGAGCTTTTTGGGAAAAAGCATCAACATAGAGTGTACAGGAAAAAAAAAGAGGCATTCAAAGAAAAGAACACGGTCCCTACAGTCAAACATGGTGGAGGTTCCCTGATGTTTTGGGGTTGCTTTGCTGCCTCTGGCACTGGACTGCTTGACCGTGGGCATGGCATTATGAAGTCTGAAGACTACCAACAAATTTTGCAGCATAATGTAGGGCCCAGTGTGAGAAAGCTGGGTCTCCCTCAGAGGTCAAGGATCTTCCATCAGGACAGTGACCCAAACACACTTCCAAAGCCACTATTAAATGGTTTGAGAGAAAGCACTGGAGACTTCTAAGGTGGCCAGCAATGAATCCAGACCTGAATCCCATAGAACACCTGTGGAGAGATCTCAAAATGGCAGTTTGGAGAAGGCACCCTTCAAATATCAGGGACCTGGAGCAGTTTGCCAAAGAAGAATGGTCTACAATTCCAGCAGAACATTGTAAGAAACTCATTGATGGTTACCGGAAGCGGTTGTTCGCAGTTATTTTGGCTAAAGATTGTGCAACCAAGTATTAGGCTGAGGGTGCCAATACTTTTGTCTGGCCCATTTTTGGAGTTTTGTGTGAAATGATCAATGATTTGATTTTTGCTTCATTCTCTTTTGTGTTTTTTCCTTGCAAGCAAATTAAATGAAGATAATAATACCAAAGAATTTTTGATTGCAATCATTTTCAGGAAGAAACTGAGTATTATCTGACAGAATTGCAGGGGTGCCAATACTTTTGGCCACCACTATATATATATATATATATATATATATATATATATATATATATATATATATATGGAGAGAGAGAGAGATGCCATAATGCAGTATCTCTTGTCTTCTGTTTATCAATGTTCACTTATTATTATATTAGGAGCAAAAACTTTTTAAAATGTCTTGTTACTATATCTGGTATTTTATTAGTGTACTTCTACTGCTCATTGTGATTCACTGCATGTATTACATCATGCTGTATTACATTCTGTACCACAGGTGTTACACAAGAAGTTGGTAGAGATGACAGCAAAGTAAAACATGAAGGATCGCCTTTTAGCTGTATATTCTTGATATTTCAGTATTAGCCAATGGAAAGGATGTTGCCCTGTTTAAATGTAAATTTACTAAACAATGCACATTATAGATTTTTAGCATTAAACAATAATAAATATAAGATCTTGCACTGCTTATTAATAGGTAATAAACCCATTAATTAATTTATTAAAATGGTCTGTGCTGGGATCAATTGTCTGCGTAATTTTGGACCATGATTACATCCTTACTAGTGTTGAGCGAGCACTAAAATGCTCGGGTGCTCGAAGCTCGGGCCGAGCTCACTGTGATACTCGGGTGCTCGACCCGAGCAACGAGCCCAATGTTAGTCTATGGGAGACCCGAACATTTTTGCGGCGGCTCCCCCGGCAGTCAGTAGAAAGCCTAAAAAGTGCCCAAAACGATAGTGACAGTGCTCAAATGACATGGGGACAGCATGGTGATCGCCCCAGGAAGCATTTCTGACCCCCAGGTCACTGCTGTCAACAACGTGGTCAGAGGTATTAAGCCACTTTTACAGGCTCACAATAAAACGTTCAAAAACGAAAGTGAAAGTGCTTTCCTGTGAAATATGTTAACCCCTTAACGACCATGGGTCTTTCTGTTTTTGTGCTTTCCTTTTTTGCTCCCCTTCTTCCCAGAGCCAGAACTTTTTTAATTTTCGTACAATATGGCCATGTGAGGGCTTATTTTTTGTGGGACGAGTTGTACTTTTAAACACCATCACTGGTTTTACCATATTGTGTGCTGGAAAATGGGAAAAAAATTCCAAGTGCAGTGAAACTGCAAAAAAAATGCAATTCCACAGTTGTTTTTTGGGTCCTTTTTTTACCACGTTCGCAGATTGCTAAAACTGACCTGCCATCATTATTTTCCAGGTCGTTACGAGTTCATAGACACCAAACATGTATAGGTTCTTTTTTATTTAAGTGGTGAAAAAAAAATCCAAAGCTTGCTAAAAAAACAAAAAAAAATGACGCCATTTTCCGAGACCCTTAGCTTCTCCATTTTTCGGGATCTGGGGCCAGGTGAGGGCTTATTTTTTGCGTGCCGGGCTGACGTTTTTATTGATACCATTTTGGAGTAGATCCGATGTTTTGATCGCCCGTTATTGCATTTTATTGCAAAGTTGTAGCGACCAAAAAAACTTAATTCTGGCGTTTAAAATTTTTTTCTCGTTACGCTGTTTACTGATTGTATTAATTCTTCTTTTATATTGATAGATCGGGCGATTCTGAACGCGGCGATACCAAATATGTGTATGTGTTTTTTTTTATATATATATATATATTTTATTTTGAATGGGGCGAAAGGGGGGTGACTTAAACTTTTATATATTTTTTATTTTTTTTATTTTTTGAAAAACTTTTTTTTTACACTTTCTGCTTGCTTCTATAGTCTCCAGAGGAGACTAGAAGCAGCAGTTGTCTGATTGCTTCTACTGCATACAAGCGATGAGCAGATCGCTTGTATGCAGGAGAAATGCTCACTTGCTATGAGCGCTGACCACTAGGTGGCGCTCATAGCAATTGAGACATGACAACCACAGGCGTCTGCTGCAGACCCTGAGATGTCATGCCCACCCATTGGTGACCCGCGATCACGTGACGGGGTCACTGATGGGCGGGGCTTAGGACTCCCGGAAGCGCGAGTTAAATGCCACTGTCAGAGATTTAACATGTTAACAGCCGCGGGTGGATTGCGATTCCAATAATCAGCTGACATGTGCTCGCTTCAGTGCGGGCTCACCGCCGGAGCCCCCGCTGAACCAGCCTTCCCGACCTGGTGCATACTATTACTGACCAGGTCGGAAAGGGGTTAAGGAACATCCTTTCATAGAATCATAGAATCATAGAATCATAGAATGGTAGAGTTGGAAGGGACCTCCTGGGTCATCTGGTCCAACCCCCTGCTCAAAGCAGGATTCACTAGATCATCTCAGACAGATGTCTGTCCAGCCTCTGTTTGAAGACGTCCATTGAAGTGGAACTCACCACCTCTCGTGGCAGCCTGTTCCACTCATTAATCACCCTAACTGTCAAAAAGTTTTTTCTAATATCTAATCTGTGTCTCCTCCCATTTAGTTTCATCCCATTGCTTCTAGTCTTTCCTTGTGCAAATGAGAATAAAGATGATCCTTCTACAATGTGACAGCCCTTGACATATTTGTAGACAGCTATTAAGTCTCCTCTCAGTCTTCTTTTTTGCAAGCTAAACATTCCCAAATCCTGCAACCGTTCCTCATAGGACATGGTTTGCAGACCAGTCACCATTCTGGTCGCTCTTCTCTGAACTTGCTCCAGTTTGTCTATGTCTTTTTTAAAATGTGGTGCCCAAAACTGTACACAGTATTCCAGATGAGGTCTGACCAAAGAGGAGTAAAGACCGATAATGACTTCACGTGATCTAGACTGTATGCTTCTTTCCAGGGTAAAGACTTGTGTATAAGGTAAAATAAATAACCAAAAACAAAAATACTTCTCCACACCTTGGGCTATGTTCACAAGTAGCATTTTTTATGCGTTTTTGCACGTTTGTATTGCTTTCAACCGTGACAAATGCATTCACCGGGAAATGTAATTTTAACATTTTACAACCTTATCTGGCCATGTGCTGTGTGACACATGCATACAGTGCTAAAAAGACATGGGAACAGCATGGGGAAGACCCCTGGAAGCAACTCTGACACCCAGGTCACTGCCTAAAAGTGTGCCCATCAGAAGTGATCCTTGCCGCATCAGAAGATGCAGACTTGCAACTATCCCTGTGCAAGTCCTTGTCCCAGGGCAGTGTTCAATTGTACCTCCCCCATAACTTGCAATACAAGCGCAAGTATGCAGCCTGCCACCCACCCACCCCCAGGCTGCAATACCATTCTGCTAGCTTGCTTGCACTTGAAATTGGGCCTTTTAGGCATGTGGAGGTGGAATCTGGCCACCACATCATGGCTGCGTCGGTAGCCTGGTATTCATACTCAGTCCCCAGCCACCCGGCGGCCGGGTGTCCACGCTTGGTCCCCAGCCGCCAGGGGGCGGCCGGGTGTCCATACTCAGTCCCCAGCCGCCCCGCGGCCGGGTGCCCACGCACAGTCCCCAGCCGCGTGGGGGTGGCAGGGTGTCCATAAACGGTCCCCTGCCGCCCCTATTTGTCCCGGTGCGCCTTATACACAAGCGCGCATACCAAAACATTACCTGTGCCCTCCCCAGTGCATTTAGTGGGAAGGACAGCCTAACCACAAACACATGGACAAGTGAATGTGGCCAGGAATGGTCCATCTCACTGACGCCTTCACACTGGGTTAATATTGTGGAAGCCGGGACACAGTTGGACACTGGGATGCAACACGTCCTCCAGACATAGAGGATTGCGGGTCCTGGGTCAATCAGGCTTCAACACAAAGTTCAGAAGGTAGACAGCAGCAGTGGTCGGCCTCCTACACAACGAGTAAATTATTCATGATCATGAGGCCATCCACCTCCTTAGCTTTCTGTTCCTTGGAATGCAAGCACATGTATGTAGTAGCAGCTAGGCCTGAGGTGGTCAGCGTTTTGGTGCATATTCTACCTCCTTCGAGGATTGCTGGATGTTTTCCTGCTACTATCCCAGTTCTATGACTCCCGATAAAACAAAGCTTCAGGTGATGAATGATGGATGAGGTGGTGGCAAAGAAGAAAGAGCAGGAGGAACAGGGATCATTCACATCAATATCAGGCCAGCCAACCACACATGTCTTGTAGGATATGTTTCTGTACCAAAAGGAGCGGTTCAGCTACACAGTTATAAGGCATACAGTGAATGCAATGCCTACCAAAAATTTCGAGGCACTCCAATGCCCCTTGGAAGTGACATGGAGGTCAGAGGGCCTTAACTAAACCGTTTTTTCCATTTATAGCAACTGGGTCTCCTGTACACTGTTGGCCTAAGCAGGGAATGGAAGGCTTTCCAAAAATTATTAGGCACTGCAATGCCCCTTGAAACAGACGTGGATTACAGCGTATTAAAAACCTTCTACCCATTATTGGGGAGTGGGTCTTCCTTAGTGTTCGCCTATGCATTGAAAAGCAAAAGCTGACAAAAATTAGGAGGAAATGCAATGCCCGTTGCAAGAGTCGTGGAGGTTAGAGGTAATTAAAAACAACATGTCAATGCCCCTTGGAAGAGCTGTGGAGTTCAGAGTGGTTTAACAAGACAGTTTTAATGCCCCTTGGAAGAGATGTGGAGGTCACAGTAGCTTAACAAGATGGTTTTAATGCCCCTTGGAAGAGACGTGGAGTTCAGAGTGGTTTAACAAGACGGTTTAATGCCCCTTAGAAGAGACGTGGAGTTCAGAGTGGTTTAACAAGACAGTTTTAATGCCCCTTGGAAGAGATGTGGAGGTCACAGTAGCTTAACAAGATGGTTTTAATGCCCCTTGGAAGAGACGTGGAGTTCAGAGTGGTTTAACAAGACAGTTTTAATGCCCCTTGGAAGAGTGGTGGAGGTTACAGTGGAATAAAAAGACAATATCAATGCCCCGTGGAAGAGACGTGGAGGTCACAGTAGCTTAACAAGATGGTTTTAATGCCCCTTGGAAGAGTGGTGGAGGTCGCAGTGGAATAAAAAGACAATATCAATGCCCCTTGGAAGAGTGGTGGAGGTTACAGTGGAATAAAAAGACAATATCAACGCCCTGTGGAAGAGACGTGGAGGTCACAGTAGCTTAACAAGATGCTTTTAATGCCCCTTGGAAGAGTGGTGGAGGTCGCAGTGGAATAAAAAGACAATATTAACGACCCTTGGAAGAGACGTGGAGGTCACAGTAGCTTAACAAGACGATTTTAATGCCCCTTACAAGAGCCATGCAGTACAGCATATTAAAAACATTATTCCCATTATTGGGGAGTGAGTCTCCCATAGTCTTTGCCTATGCCTTCCAAGCAAAAGCTGCCAAAAATTAGGAAGGGGGAACTTGCAATGTCCCTTACAAGAGCCATGCAGTACAGCATATTAAAAACATTATTCCCATTATTGGGGAGTGGGTCTCCCATAGTCTTTGCCTATGCCTTCCAAGCAAAAGCTGCCAAAAATTAGGACAGAGGAACTTGCAATGCTGGCAACATGGACCACGGTCACCCTGGTGGTATAGTGGTCGTGGATGCTGAGGATAAGGAGAAGAGCAAAAACAGCCGAAATGAGGAAGCGTATACCCATGTGTGGGTGTGAAGCGATGCATGGGAATACACCTCCCGAAATAACACAGTGGATTTGACTTTATGTTACTCTGCAGTCATTTGGTGGTGATGAGAAGTCTGGCCCAATCCAGCCCTTGTTCATTTTGATAAGGGTCAGCTTGTCAGCATTGTCAGTTGACAGGCGAGTGCGCTTATCAGTTATAATTCCCCCAGCGGCACTAAAAACACGCTCCGATAACACGCTAGCGGCAGGGCAGGCCAGGACCTCCAAGGCAAACAGAGTGAGTTCATTCCAAGTGTCCAGCTTGGATACCCAATAATTAAAAGGCACAGAGGAATCACGGAGGACGCTGGTACTCCCTCACCATCTTTTGAAACTTTCCACTCCTTGTGAGAGTACCCTGCGCCTCAGGGCCTGTAAGCTGGGCAGGTCTCAGAAAACTGTCCTAGAACATTGACAGTGTTCCCCTGCCTCTGCTGGATTGGAGTTGCGTCTCTCTTGCCTGTATGCCTTAGTTGGGCAGCGAACTGTGACCTCTGCCGCTACCGTGTTCACATGGGAATTTTTTTAATAGTTCTGCAGCAAGGGCCTTCTGGTACTGCCCCATTTTTGTAGACCTCTCCAACTCAGGAATAAGAGAGTGAAAGTTCTCCTTGTAGAGGGGGTCTAAAAGTGTCATCAACCAGTAATGACTGTCACCCAACATTTTGACAATGCGAGGGTCACGGTTAAGGCAGCGTAACATAAAGTCAGCCATGGGTGCCAGACTGGTAACGGGCAAGACTTCCGTGTCCTCACCAAGATGACGACTGATAGTGTTGAGCGATCACTAAAATGCTCGGGTGCTCGAAGCTCGGGCCGAGCTTACCGTGATACTCAGGTGCTCGACCCGAGCAACGAGCCCAATGTTAGTCTATGAGAGACCCGAGCATTTTTGCGGCAGCACCCCCGGCAGTCTGTAGAAAGCCTAAAAAGTGCCCAAAACGATAGTGACAGTGCTCAAAAGACATGGGGGCAGCATGGGGATCGCCCCTGGAAGCATTTCTGACCCCCAGGTCACTGCTGTCAACAACGTGGTCAGAGGTATTAAGCCACATTTGCGGGCTCACAATAAAACGTTCAAAAACGAAACTGAAACGGTTTTCCTGTGAAATATGTTAAGGAATTTCCTTTTCAGGGTAAAAACTTGTGTATAAGATAAAATAAATAACCAAAAACAAAAATACTCCTCCACACCTTGGGCTATGTTCACAAGTAGCATTTTTCATGCGTTTTTGCACTTTTGTATTGCTTTCAACCGTGACAAATGCGTTCACCGGGAAATGTCATTTTAACATTTTACAACCTTATATGGCCATGTGCTGTGTGACACATGCATACAGTGCTGAAAAGACAAGGGATCAGCATGGGGAAGACCCCTGGAAGCATCTCTGACCCCCAGGTCACTGTCTAAAAGTGTGCCCATCAGAAGTGATCCTTGCCGCATCAGAAGATGCAGACTTGCAACTATCCCCGTGCAAGTCCTTGTCCCAGGGCAGTGTTCAATTGTACCTCCCCCATTCCTTGCAATGCAAGCGAAAATATGCAGCCAACCACCCACCCACCCGCAGGCTGCAATACCATACTGCTAGCTTTCCCTTGAAATGGGGCCTTTTAGTTTGGAGGAGGCCGAAGCTGGCCACTACCTCATGGCCGCTTCGGCAGCGAGGTATCCATACACTGTCCCCAGCCGCCCGGCGGCCGGGTGTCCACGCTCGGTCCCCAGCCGCCAGGTGGCGACCAGGTGTCCATACTCAGTCCCCAGCCGCCCTGATTTCTCCTGTCACCTTCCCCCACACTTTTCTTGGCCTGGCCTGCTTTAGGGCAGCATTGGACGAGCCCACCAGAGAACCAGACTCCTCCGGTGGGCCCTGGCTTCTCCATCAGGGGAGTTGAGAGTGCCTAGGTGAGGAGCATGATGATGATGATAGAAGTTAGCATCTGCTTTGTTTTCATGGAATGCAAGCGCATGTATGTAGTAGCGGCTAGGCCTGAGGTGGTCCGCATTTTGGCGCATATCCTACCTCCTCCGAGGATTGCTGGATGTTTTCCTGCTACTATCCCAGTTCTATGACTCCCGTTAAAACAAAGCTTCAGGTGATAAATGATGGATGAGGTGGTGGCAAAGGAGGAAAAGCAGGAGGAACAGGGACCATTCACATCAATATCAGGCCAGTCAACCAGATATGTCTTGTAGGATATGTTTCTGTACCAAAAGGAGCGGTTCGGCTACACAGTTATAGGGCATACAGTGAGTGCAATGCCTACCAAAAATTCCGAGCCACTCCAATGCCCCTTGGAAATGACATGGAGGTCAGAGGGCGTTAACTAAACCTTTTTTTCGATTTATAGCAACTGGGTCTCCCGTGCACTGTTGGCCTAAGCAGTGAATGGAAGGCTTTCCAAAAATTATGAGGAACTGCAATGCCCCTTTCAAGAGCCATGTGTGGAACACCAGGGGTCTGGTCACCACAGTAATAGAGATATTACGTCGGAGAGCAAGTGGGAGGTTTCCTGGTCAGGATCCCTTAAACATGCAACATCCTCCTGCCCCAGTCCTGGGAGGGGAGAATTCTGCCCTTATAAACTGGATCTGGGGCGGGGTTGAGTGAGTCAGAGAACAGTCAGAGTCAGAGTGAGAGCAAGGGAAAGTAACAGCAAGGAGCTCTGTAGGAGCTAGGAGCTAAAGACCAGGGGCCGGAAGCTGAGCAGAGCTCGCCCTGGTAGAAGACAATAGGAACCGGACACAGGAGTCCGAAGCTGTGAGGACTTATATATCCAGCAGCAGAAACCAGCCGGCAGGGGATTTCAGGTCCTCTGGCCATAGAAGCCCGGAGGCTCAGTCACAAGCAAGGGATCAGCACCGCCGTCGTGGAGCGGAGGCTAAAAGAAGGCCCCAAGTCACCAGCCATACGAGTGAGCACTACACGGTACACTCAGGGACGTGGGCTACTTCTACCCGCTTACAGCAAGGTAGCCAGGAAGAGTGCAGACAGACGGGGAGGCCTACAACTCCACCTGGCCAGGGGAACTCCTGCTTGCTCACAGACTGACCAGGCCTCTTATGCTAGCCAGTACTCCCGGGAGGGTCTACCTTATAATCATCAGTAAAGACCCTGAACTGCACTGCAAAGACTCTGAGTCGTTCCTGCTGCGCTCGTGCAACATCACCCCCATCATCCACACTCACTGCCCTGAGGCTATACTCCTCCCGAGGGGAGTTATCCCATTCTATGCTGCGCACACAACACCAACCTCAGCGGTCTGCCTCGCAGCGGTGGTACTCCCTGACCACAATCCACGGGTGGCGCAGTCGGACAATTAACCTCAAAACCTAAGAAAGCCTGCCACTGGTTTGACCAGCCTGAGCCACGGGACCGGGTCACCGCCACGGAGACTACAGACCCCAGAGACCCGGCACCGGGTATCCCACACACGTGTACACACGGCCCAGGGGGCGCGTCACATGCAGTACAGCATATTACAAACATAAGTCCCATTATTGGGGAGTGGGTGTCCCATAGTATTTGCTTATGCTTTCCCAGCAAAAGCTGCCAAAAATTAGGACGGAGCAACTTGCAATGCCCCTTACAAGAGCCATGCAGTACAGCATATTACAAACATAAGTCCCATTATTGGGGAGTGGGTCTCCCATAGTATTTGCTTATGCTTTCCCAGCAAAAGCTGCCAAAAATTAGGACGGAGCAACTTGCAATGCCCCTTACAAGAGCCATGCAGTACAGCATATTACAAACATAAGTCCCACTATTGGGGAGTGGGTGTCCCATGGTATTTGCTTATGCTTTCCCAGCAAAAGCTGCCAAAAATTAGGACGGAGCAACTTGCAATGCCCCTTACAAGAGCCATGCAGTACAGCATATTACAAACATAAGTCCCATTATTGGGGAGTGGGTGTCCCATAGTATTTGCTTATGCATTGCAAGCAAAAGCTGCCAAAAATTAGGACGGAGCAACTTGCAATGCCCCTTACAAGAGCCATGCAGTACAGCATATTACAAACATAAGTCCCATTATTGGGGAGTGGGTCTCCCATAGTATTTGCTTATGGTTTCCCAGCAAAAGCTGCCAAAAATTAGGACGGAGCAACTTGCAATGCCCCGTACAAGAGCCATGCAGTACAGCATATTACAAACATAAGTCCCATTATTGGGGAGTGGGTGTCCCATAGTATTTGCTTATGCCTTGCAAGCAAAAGCTGCCATGCAGTACAGCATATACGGAGGAACTTGCAATGATGGCACCCTGGTGGTATAGAGGTGGTGGAGGCTGAGGATAAGGAGAAGATTAAACAGCCGAAACGGGGAAGCGTATACCCGTGTGAAAACACCTCCCGAAATAACACAGTGGATTTGACTTTATGTTACTCTGCTGTCATTTGGTGGTGATGAGAAGTCTGGCCCAATCCAGCCCTTGTTCATTTTGATAAGGGTCAGCTTGTCAGCATTGTCAGTTGACAGGCGAGTGCGCTTATCAGTTATAATTCCCCCAGCGGCACTAAAAACACGCTCCGATAACACGCTAGCGGCAGGGCAGGCCAGGACCTCCAAGACGTACAGAGCGAGTTCATTCCAAGTGTCCAGCTTGGATACCCAATAATTAAAAGGCACAGAGGAATCACGGAGGACGCTGGTACGATAGACAAGGTACTCCCTCACCATCTTTTGAAACTTTCCACTCCTTGTGAGAGTACCCCGCGCCTCAGGGCCTGTAAGCTGGGCAGGTGTCAGAAATCTGTCCCAGAACGTTGACAGTGTTCCCCTGCCTCTGCTGGATTGGAGTTGCATCTCTCTCGCCTGTACGCCTTGGTTGGGCAACGAACTGTGACCTCTGCCGTTAGCGTGTTCAGATGGGAATTTTTTTAAGAGTTCTGCAGCAAGGGCCTTCTGGTATTGCCCATTTTTGTAGACCTCTCCACTAGTGTTGAGCCACCCCCGTAGTGTTCGAGTTCGGTTCGGTTCGTCGAACACCCGTGTGTTCGCCGAACTGTTCGTCGAACACCTTCGAACACCGTTAAAACCAATGGCAGGCAAACAAAAACACATAGAAACACATAGAAAACACCTTCAAAGGTGTCCAAAAGCTGACAAACTGCTCAGAAGACATAACTAACACATGGAAAAGTGACAAGTACATATAGTCATGCGAAAATAAAAGAGGTGGAGGAGTAAAAGGAGGGGGAGACACAGATATAGGCATGTCATGCCCTTCTAAAATCCAAAAAGTGAGAAGCCGACACGGCCAGTCCGCTCCTGCCCGTGCCACTTCCGTGTCGCCGGGTTTGTACCAGAGCCGCGGTGAACCCTGATGGCCAGCCCCCTCTCCCAATACTGGTGCCTGTCCGCTGGTGGGTCGAGCGAGCCCCCCTGTGGTGGAGGCAGCTCTAAGCTTTTTAATTTAAATTGTCTCTCTAATTTGAATGAATACACTTTAAATCCATTTACAAGGATCTATTGGAGGGCAAGTCTCATGCCAGCAGCCGCGTAATTCCAGCTCCAGTAGCGTCCACTAAAGCTGCTGCAGTTAAAAAGCTTTTATAAGGATCAAGCTCGGCTGTCCACCGCAAGGCATCCTACTGCCAGTCCCAGCCCCTATGCCTTGGGGTGCCTCCTG
Organism: Phyllobates terribilis; assembly: GCF_046119375.1. Taxonomy (NCBI): domain Eukaryota; kingdom Metazoa; phylum Chordata; class Amphibia; order Anura; family Dendrobatidae; genus Phyllobates; species Phyllobates terribilis. The sequence continues at coordinate 302,973,386 of NW_027362771.1, forward strand.
ATGCTCTTCACTGAGTATCCCGTGGTCCCGAAGCATTTCCTTTGAAAAAATGAAGTGTCCAAACTACAGGTGGTGTAGCTTGCTTAACAGCCGGGATAATCCGCTGACTAGCAGACCCTGCTACTAGGCACAAAGTATTTCCTGGGCTAGATGCAGTTATAAATTTGTAATTAGATACTCTCGTTGGATGCTGAGAAAGCATTCCATAGAGTCTCCTGGCACGCCATATATGATTCTCTTAAAAGGCTTGGGGTAGGGGTCTAGGGGACCCTTTTATAGCCAAAATCACGGCCCTGTATCGCAATACGTCACCTAGGCTGAAGATAAATGGAACTGTAGCACCCTGAGGGCTCGGTTGCTACAGAGGTATTGCACCTCACCCAGAGGTGTGATATCTCACTCTCAGGTAAGGATGTAGTGTGGATCAGGACCCGACACCTGCATGCATTACACCACATTGCCGTGGGGCAGGGCGACCAATATGCCCCTGAGATGGGCACGACAGTCCCTGTCCCTGGCTGGAGTGGGGGGAGGGAACACTGAGGAAGGGGAACCCTGTAGTGCAGGAGCAGGGAGGAAGCAGTTCCTGGGTGCATTGAGAAGGGAGTATAAAAGGTGGGCACCATCTTAGTTCAGTGCAGAGAAGTCTGAGCAGAAGTGGCAGGGAGCAGGGGCTCTGCATGAGCTCTGCTCCGGAGGCGGGCCTAGTAACAGAGGCCCAGGCCTGGAAGAGGGAGAAGGAAGGAAGAGGAGCGGAGAAGGCTCCAGGAACGAGGAACGAAGGGATCTCAGGGGTGCGGGCGGGCGAGTCGCCACCGCACGCCAGAATCCACCTGCGTGGAGGGGTCAGGCCAAAGGGGGAGACCGGTCCCCGAAACTAGTGGAGGCAGGAAACGACCCTCAGCTAGAAACAGGAGGCTGTGACATTTTATGTGGCGCAGCCCCTCGCTACACCCGCTAGGAAGGCACCACATAGGGTCAGGGAAACTGGCGCCAAGTTTACCAAGAGGAGGCCCGAGGCAGCCGGACAGAAGGGTTGGTAAGAAAGGCCAGACAAAGGACAGACAAAGGGGGTCCTGTGAAGCACTCCAAAGTTATCTGGGAGTTGTCTGAGCCCCTCACCTGGTGAGCACAGTACGACGTGGGCAGCCGTTACCTGCAGACGTGGTCTGGATAATAAGAACTGTGAGTAAAGGCCCTGGACTGCATCACTGACTCCGTGTCATTACTGCTGCTGCCCTGCACCATCACCCCCATCCTCCGCATACACTGCCCTGAGGCTATACTCCTCCCGTGGGGAGTTATGCTACGCTCTGCTGCACCCACAACACCAGCCTCAGCGGTCTGCCCTGGAGCGGCGGTTCACTCTGACCGCAATCCACGGGTGGCGTAGTCGGACATTTAAACATCAAAACCACATAAATAGTTCCGCCACTGGTTTGACCGCCCTGAGCCACGGAACCGGGTTGCCGCCACGGAGACTACAACCACCAGCATCCACCAAAAAGGGTCCGGCTCCGGGTGTCCCAAGGCCCAGGGGGCGAGTCAGAACATTTTCATCACCTTTCACAATCACCAATGGGACAAGGCAGGGATGTTCTCTGTCCCCTCTCTTATACATCCTAGTGACGGAGCACCTGCTCTCATCAATTCGCCATAACCCCAATATTAGGTGGATTGAGGTGGGAGGCACCGAGTACAAGTGCTCTCTATTTGCTGATGATGTCCTAGTATATATCACTCAATCACATATATCCATCCATGCTGTTATGGCTGAAATAGATCACTTTGTTACATGGTTAAATTTTAAAATCAATGCAGCGAAGTCTGAGGCCCTCGATGTCTCCTTCCCCAAATCCATATAGGATTCCATCCAGTCCAACTTTCCCTTTGCCTGGCCCTCACAGGGTATCAAATACTTAGGAATTCCTATTCATAGAGACCTCTCCCATCTATGTTATCTTAATTTTGGGCCCTTTATTGAATAACTCCATACAGACCACGGTTGGCAAGTTAGAACTGTAAGATTCACTACGTGAACCACTGGTGTTTTGTGTAAAAGCACATGTACACTGTGTTACAAATTATTATGCAAAAAGTGTTTAGGAGTGATAAGGGAAGAATTTGTTTGTTTGTCAGTTAAACTCATTGATGGTGATGTGTGTCAGGGCTCTTTATATCACTGCAAGCAATTGCAGACACCAGTGCTAATTAGTTTGGCAGGTGTGTCCAATGAAAGGCAAGACTACTTAAGAAGGCTCTCTCACATTATTCAGCAGCCTACATTTTCTGCCAAAATGGGAAAGAAAAAGGATGTGTCGGCTGCTGAGAAGCAACAAATTGTGGAGTGTTTAGGTCAAGGCATGACTACAATCAACATTGTGCGATGATCAGGATGAAGTGTCTTGGCAATCAAGAAGTATGTAGCTGATTCACAGTACACACGTGTGCGTGCTGATAAGGGCAAATTGAGGACTCTTTCCTACAGGCAATTACGTCAGGTTGAAAGAGCAGCGGCAAAAAAGCCTTGTCATAGCAGCAGACAAGTTTTTGAAGCTGCTTGTGCCTCCAACGTCCCCCGAACAACAAGATGCAGGGTCCTTCAGAGGTTTGCAGCTGTGCATACGCCATCCTGTCGACCTCCTCTATCCACTTCACACAAGCAGAAACGGCTCCAGTGGGCCAAACATTACATGAAGAGTGATTTCAAAACTGTTTTGTTCACGGATGAGTGCCGTGCAGCGCTCGATGGTCCAGATGGATGGAGTGGAGGATGGCTGGTTGATGGACACCCCACGCAAACACGGCTACAGCGCCAACAAGGAGTAGGTGGAGTAATGTTTTGGGCTGGAATCATGGGGAGAGAGATTGTCGGCCCCTTTAGGATCCCTGAAGGCGCTAAAGATGAACTCCATAATGTATGTGGATTTTCTCAAACAGCACTTCCTGCCATGGTTCAAGAAGAAGAACCATGTAATTCACAGCAAGATCATTTTTCTGCATGATAATGCACCATCTCATGCTGCACATAAAACATCTGCATCTCTGGCTGATATGGGCATAAAAGGGGACAAACTTATGGTGTGACCCCCATGCTCCCCTGACCTCTACCCCATTCAGAACCTTTGGAGCATCATTAAAAGGAGTGTCTATGATGGCGGGAGGCAGTTCACATCTAAGCAACAGCTCTGGGAGGGTATTCTGTCCTAATGCAAAACAATTGAAGCAGAAACCATCCAAAACCTGACAAATTCAATGGACGAGAGAGTTCAGAAGCTCCTTTCGAACAAGGGGTCCTATGTGAAAATGTAACATCACCTAGAATAAAGTTTTGAGTTGAAAACTGTTTGATTTCAGTTTCTAACAACCTGCTAATGCTTATAATTTCAAAAATGACCATTTTTTTGGTCTTTATTAAAATGAAAAGGTTGATCGAAAAGTTTGGGGGATCTAAGAGTGTGGCAACCCAGTAGTCATGATTACTTCGAATTCTGACAATATGAGGGTCATGCTGCAGGTAGTGCAGCAAGAAGGCACTTATGTGTCTTGCGCATCTCGGAGCCCCAAAATTATTTTCCGGGCTAGATGCAGCTAAAAATTATTTTTAATTTTAAATCTGGTGGAGCTTATTATAGATGGCCTTATAGGATCAGTGCTGCACACTGCTACAAAGCCCAAATTATTTTCCAGTCAAGATACAGATAAACATGATTAGTAATTTGAAAGCTTAAAATGGTTGGTAGGGTGATTTTAAACAATCATCAAGCTTTTACTCTCCCCAGGATGACACAGGGGTAGAAAAGTCGTTTCGGATCCATGATTTGTTCATCTTTATGAACGTGAGTCTGTCTACATTATCAGTGGAGAGCCGCGTGCGCTTACCTGTCAGTACACCACCAGCAGCGCTGAACACACATTCAGACAGAACGCTGGCTGCGGGGCATGACAAGATCTCCAAGGTGTAAGTGGCTAGCTCCGGCCATTTATCCAGATTGGAAGCCCAAAAAGAGCAAGGGTCCAGTGACACAGTCGTGGCTTCAATGTTTACTTGGAGATACTCCTGTACCATCGTCTCTAGGCGTTGACTATGTGTCAGACTTCTTGTCTCCTGTGGCCTTGCAAAGGATGGGCTAAAAAAGTGGTGAAATGATTCCGCAAAATTGATGTTACCACCAGATACTGTGGTTCTGTTACGGTTTGAGTGGTGAACACTTGACGGTCCCACGGTTGGCAAGTTGGAACTGTGAGATTCACTACGTGCACCACTGGTATTTTGTGGAAAAGCACATGTAAGATTCTGCAACAGTCTCTGCTGATACTCCTGCATGCGTGCATCCCATTCTACGGCAGGAATAATTTCTGCAAATTTACTTTTGTACCGGGGATCTAACAGTGTGGCAACCCAGTAGTCAGGATTATTTCTAATTCTCACAATTCGAGAGTCATGTTGCAGGTAGTGCAGCAAGAAGGCACTCATGTGTGTTGCGCATCCAGGAGCACCAAGTCCCTGTTGTGTTGGTGGCGAGGTAACAATCATGCTTCCTTCCTCTGTCCTCTCCCCCCAACCTCGCACAACAGAAATGTGATCAAGGTCTCCCTCATCTGATGAGTCTTCCATCAGTTCGTCCTCCACTTCTTCCTGGGCTCCTGCACCTTCCTCACTAGTTTGGCTGCTACCATGCGCCCTGGTAAAACCATCTCCCCCACCCTCACATGCCTGCCGCCTTGGTGCTGCCGACCGTCTGGACCTTGCAGATGTTAGCCCTTCCGCATACAACTCCTCCTCCTCTACTTCCTCCACCTCCTCTTGTGCCACCACCTGACTCCGAATTCTGTTTAACATGTGCTCCAGCATGTAAATCACCGGAATAGTCATGTTGATAATGGCATCGTCAGCACTAAACATTTTCGTCGCCATTTCAAAACTGTGCAGAAGGGTGCATAGGTCCCTGATCTGAGACCACTCCTCCAGCGTGATTTGCCCCACCTCTGAATCTTGTTGGCCCAGGCTATACGTCAGAACGTATTGCACCAGGGCTTGTCGGTGCTGCCACAGTCGCTGCAACATGTGCAGAGTTGAATTCCACCGGGTAGGCACATCGCATTTTAGCCGGTGAAGTGGCAGGCCCAATGACTTCTGTAGAGATGTAAGTCGCTGAGCTGCGGGATGCGAACGGCGGAAGTGAGCACACAGCGACCGTGCCCTCTGCAGAAGGCCATCTAGTCTGGGATAGTGGGCTAAAAATTGCTGGACAACCAGGTTCAACACGTGAGCCATACAAGGCACGTGTGTGACATTGCCCCGGCGAAGGGCCGCACCCAGGTTTGCAGCATTGTCGCACACGGCCTTCCCTGGTTTCAGGTCCAGTGGAGACAACCATTCATGAAATTGGTTCTCCAGAGCTGACCACAACTCCTCAGCTGTGTGACTCACATTTCCCAGACATTTCAAAGTAAAAACCGCCTGATGACGTTGAGCCCTACTGCCAGCATAGTAAGGAGGTGTGCAGGATCCCTTCTGCGCAGTTAGAAAGCTTGTGGCATGACCAGACAGGCTTTGGGTGCAGGTGGAAGACCGAGAGGAGGTTGAGGAGGCAGAAGCAGTGGAGGAACTTTGACATAAAGAGGATTGACGCACAACTCGTGGGGACGGCAAGACTTGGACAGCAGCCCCTTGTCCTGCTGTCACCATAGTTACCCAGTGCCCAGTCAGCGACATGTAACGCCCCTGTCCATGCCTACTCGTCCAAGTGTCTGTGGTGAAATGCACCCTGTCACACACAGAGTTTCTCAAAGAAGCGGTGATGTTGTGTGCGACATGCTGGTGGAGCGCATGCACACCTTTCTTTGAGAAGTAGTGCCGACTGGGCATCTGGTACTGGGGCACTGCGACGGACATAAGGTCTCGAAAATCCTCTGTGTCCACCAGGCGGAAAGGCAGCATTTCTGTAGCCAAGAGCTTGCAGATGGTGAAATTCAACCTCTTAGCTTTCTCATGGTTAGGAGGAAATGGTCTTTTACTTGTCCACATCTGAGGGACCGAGGGCTGGCTATTGTGCTTAGACGGGGTTGATAAGGGTGTCCCCGGCAAACTGCCGGTCTGTGAGGAAGATGCAGGCGGACATGTTAGGTTGCCTTGATCCAAAGGTGGTGCTATCGATGTCGGACAGCGCTCAACACCAGCTGGTGTTACCACCTCCAAAGAAAATGATGACCTGCCAATCACGCTGGCTGTTGCGGGTAAAGAGGTGGCAGGTCTGCGCCCCAAAACAGGTGTGACTGCTGTCCCCCCAGTCACAGAGGATGAAGAGGCCGCGGATGCACAAGATATGGCAGACGGTGGTTGGCCCGGCCGGCTAGGCCGCATTGTAGCACACTGAGCTTCCCACTGCAACTTATGCTTCATGTCCATGTGCCGGTTCATGCATGAAGTACTCAAACTATGTATTTTTTGGCCTCTACTTAGCTTTTGCTGACAAATGTTACAGATAACATGAGTTGGGTCATCTTTATCGATCTGAAAAAATGCCCAGGCTATGCAAGGCTTAGCACCCATGCGACCTGAAGAGCCACCACGACTTGTGGTGAGAGGCAGAGTTGTGTTTGAGGATGCAGTTGTTGACGTGCTTCCAGTACTACGTCTCTGTCCAGGAAGGCGCAACCTGACCTCGTCGTCACTAGCATCTTCCTCCACCTCCTCTGCTGACCTCATCTCTTGGCTGACTGTGGGTTGACAGTAAGTGGGATCTCCAACCTCATCATCATCACCCTGTGTGTTATCACACCCGTCGTCCTCAGAGCCAACCTGTTCCTGCCCTGACAAAAAACTAAAGTTGTCGCTCCAATCAGGTATTTGAGTCTTATCATCGTCTTCCTCATTGTCTCCACCAACAGGAGTTACAGTTTGGGAATGAGGGTCTACATTATGGTCAGAACCTTCTGCGTCTGGTCCTGGATCCGACTCATAAAGATTCTGGGCATCAGTGCAGATCATTTCCTCGTCTGGATTCACAGAAGCGCTGGAGTCGACCTCTGATTCCCAGGCTATAGTATGAGTAAACAGCTCTGCAGACTCAACCATCTGTTCTACCTCATACTCAGACGGGCAGCTGGAGATTTGGGAGCTGTGAGGAAGGAAGTGCGATTTGGGTGACACCTTTGAGGACTGGAGTATTTGTGATGTTGAAGTTGATGTGGAGGAGAGCCCACTTAAAGGAGCACTTGATATCCGTTGAAGCACCTGCTGTTTTTGTGCCTCATCTGGAATTTGTAGCGATTGGCGTGGCCGTAAGAAAGGGATCTTATCACATTGTCCGCTAAAAGAAGTAGACATTTTAGTTTGGCTGGAAGATGGTCTTTCTTCTGCAGATGTTACTGTTGCTTTAACACCTACCCCACGGACACAACCTTTTTTCCCCTTCCCAACACGCCTATTCCCCTTTCCACCAGCAGCAGGCCTTTTTCCACTCATTTTGGTGGTTAACTAATTCACAACTCTGGAGTTGTTTGCACAAAAAAACAATGGATGGTAACCGAGCAGAGCTGAGTGGCCAAACTGTGGTATTAGGCCAAAACTATTGGCTGGGTTAGATGCAGAAAAAAATATATTCAGTTTGCAGCCTGATGGAGGTCAGTATAGATGGACTAATACAACAAGTCCCACACACAGCTAGAAGCCCAAATATTTTTTCAGAGGTAGATGCAGAAAAAAATATATTCAGTTTGCAACCTGATGGAGGTCAGTATAGATGGACTAATACAACAAGTCCCACACACAGCTAGAAGCCCAAATATTTTTTCAGAGGTACTGTAGATGCAAATAAAAATTAGTTTTAATTTGCAACCTGATGGAGGTCAGTATAGATGGACTAATACAACAAGTCCCACACACAGCTAGAAGCCCAAATATTTTTTCAGAGGTACTGTAGATGCAGATAAAAATTAGTTTTAATTTGCAACCTGATGGAGGTCAGTATAGATGGACTAATAGAGAATGTCCGACACACTGCTAGAAGGCCAAATATTTTTTCAGAGCCAGATGCAGAAAAAAATTATATTCAGTTTGCAACCTGATGGAGGTCAGTATAGATGGATTAATAGAACAAGACCCACACACAGCTAGAAGCCCAATATTTTTTCAGAGGTAGATGCAGAAAAAAATATATTCAGTTTGCAACCTGATGGAGGTTCAGTATAGATGGACTAATACAACAAGTCCCATACACAGCTAGAAGCCCAAATATTTTTTCAGAGGTACTGTAGATGCAGATAAAAATTAGTTTTAATTTGCAACCTGATGGAGGTCAGTATAGATGGACTAATACAACAAGTCCCACACACAGCTAGAAGCCCAAATATTTTTTCAGAGGTACTGTAGATGCAGATAAAAATTAGTTTTAATTTGCAACCTGATGGAGGTCAGTATAGATGGACTAATACAACAAGTCCCACACACAGCTAGAAGCCCAATATTTTTTCAGAGGTAGATGCAGAAAAAAATATATTCAGTTTCCAACCTGATGGAGGTCAGTATAGATGGACTAATACAACAAGTCCCACACACAGCTAGAAGCCCAAATATTTTTTCAGAGGTAGATGCAGAAAAAAATATATTCAGTTTGCAACCTGATGGAGGTCAGTATAGATGGACTAATACAACAAGTCCCACACACAGCTAGAAGCCCAAATATTTTTTCAGAGGTACTGTAGATGCAGATAAAAATTAGTTTTAATTTGCTACCTGATGGAGGTCAGTATAGATGGACTAATACAACAAGTCCCACACACAGCTAGAAGCCCAAATATTTTTTCAGAGGTACTGTAGATGCAGATAAAAATTAGTTTTAATTTGCAACCTGATGGAGGTCAGTATAGATGGACTAATAGAGAAAGTCCGACACACTGCTAGAAGGCCAAATATTTTTTCAGAGCTAGATGCAGAAAAAAATTATATTCAGTTTGCAACCTGATGGAGGTCAGTATAGATGGATTAATAGAACAAGACCCACACACAGCTAGAAGCCCAATATTTTTTCAGAGGTAGATGCAGAAAAAAATATATTCAGTTTGCAACCTGATGGAGGTCAGTATAGATGGACTAATACAACAAGTCCCACACACAGCTAGAAGCCCAAATATTTTTTCAGAGGTACTGTAGATGCAGATAAAAATTAGTTTTAATTTGCAACCTGATGGAGGTCAGTATAGATGGACTAATAGAATGATGCTATGCCCAAAAGATTTTACTTCACTAGGTGCAGTAAAAAAATTGGTATTCTATATACAGGTGGTATATCTTGCAACACAGATAGGCTACTCCACTGACTAACACACTCTGCAATAGGCCAAAAAGGATTAGCTTTGCTAGATTCAGCCAAATGCTGTGAAAAAAACTTGCACAGCACTGGCACAGACCTGCCTGGCAAAAACTGATAGGAACTGATGTAACCTAGTCCTGAAAAGGACTCCAATTACAATTAGTCTTTACTCCCACAACCTATCTATTTAAGAGCACAGACCTCCCTGATAAAAGTCGTAGGAAATGCTGTGACCTAGTCCTTAAAAGGACTGCAATCACAACTATTCCCTACTCCCAAGCTATCTGTATATTTGTGCGAAAATTGGCTTGAAATTAACAAGGTATAGCGCACACAGCAACAGCGGTGCCGTCTAGTGAGAAAATGGTGGCGACGGGGAAAATGGCTTGGTCTTATAGGGCAAGGACATGTGACATACACTGCCAATGACACATGCCCTTGCTTGTGTGAAAAAAAGCACTTCGCTCCGTGTGTGCGCTGCTGATAGGCTGACAGATTGCACCTCCCCACTGCAAATGCGGGAAAGAGAAAAAAAAATGGAGATCTTCATTGTTCCTGCAGAGATCCATTCCCTGCCCCTCCCCCCACCCCGCTGTACACTCAAACTGCGTATTAACATTAATTTTCATAATTACTGAGAAAAAATCCAGTTATGATTTTGGTGCACGAACAGTTATCGAACATAACCTCGAACAGCCGAATTTTTATCAAATTGTTCGTGTTCGCCGAACGGCTCGAACACCGCCCAAAACAGCTCGAATTTGAGATTGGCGAACAGTTCGAGTAGAACAACGCTCATCTCTACTCTCCACCTCAGGAATAAGAGAGTGAAAGTTCTCCTTGTAGCGGGGGTCTACAAGTGTCACCAACCAGTAATGACTGTCACCCAACATTTTGACAACGCGAGGGTCACGGTTAAGGCAGCGTAACATAAAGTCAGCCATGCATGCCAAACTGGTAACGGGCAAGATTTCCGTGTCCTCACCAAGATGACGACTGACCATGCTCTCCTCCTCCTCCTCTTCCTCCTCCCCCCTGTCCTCAGGCCACCCACGCTGAACCGACGGTATGACACTTGTACAGGTACTACCATCTACAACGTATGATAGCAGCTCCTGTTCTTCCTCCTCCTCTCTCTCATTGTCCCCCAATGCACGTTGGGATGAGATGAGGCTGGGCTGTGTGTAATCGCCCGCTACGGCTTATTGATCCATCTCATCATACTCTGGCTGCAATGCCTCCCCTTTAATTCTCTGCAGAGAGCGTTGCAAAAGACAGACAAGTGGGATGCTGACACTAATGATGGCGTCATCGCCACTCACCATCTTGGTGGCCTCCTCAAAGTTTGTCAGGATGGTACATATGTCAGACATCCAGGTCCACTCCTGAGGTCTTATGTGTGGAGTCTGACCTGAATATCGACGGCCTTGTTGCAGCTGGTACTCCACAACTGCTCTCTTCTGCTCACAAATCCTTTGCAACATGTGGAGGGTAGAGTTCCAACGTGTGGGGACATCACACACCAGTCGGTGTGCCGGAAGCTGCAAACGCTGCTGCAACACAGCAAGGGTGGCGGAAGCTGTAGCCGACTTGCGAAAATGAGCTGACAGGCGGCGTACTTTCACGAGCAGATCTGGCAACTCGGGGTATGATTTAAGAAACCGCTGAACCACGCGGTTAAGCACATGAGCCAGGCATGGTACGTGTGTGATCTCACCTCGCCTCAGAGCCGCCACCAGGTTACGGCCATTGTCACACACGACCATGCCGGGATGTAGGTTCAGCAGTCTCAGCCACAGATCTGCCTGCTCTTTCACTGCTGTCCACAACTCATAAGCAGTGTGAGGTTTATCACCTAAGCTTATGAGTTTCAGCACAGCCTGTTGCCGCTTGGCGGAGGCAGTACTGCAATGCTTCCAGCTTGTAACTGATGTGGTGATATCTGAGATGGAGGCTGAACATGAGGAGGAGGAGGAGGAGGAGGATGCGCAGGAGCTGTACACTGTGGGGGCAACTCTGACTGACATAGGGCCCGCAATCCTCGGTGTGGGGAGGATGTGTTCCGTCCCAAGGTCCGACTGGGTCCCGGCTTCAACTATGTTTACCCAGTGTGCCGTCAGAGAAATGTACCGTCCCTGGCCACAAGCACTTGTCCACGTGTCCGTTGTCAGGTGGACTCTCCCAGTAACTGCGTTGTTAAGGGCACGGCAGATGCTTTGGGACACGTGCTTGTGTAGTGCGGGGATGGCACACCGGGCAAAATAGTGTCGGCTGGGGACCGAGTACCGAGGGACGGCCACCGCCATAAGATTGCGGAAGGATTCCGTTTCCACCAGCCTAAAAGGCAGCATTTCCAATGCAAGCAGTCGTGAAATGTGCGAATTTAGGACTGTGGCCTCTGGGGCGTTAGCTGCGAATTTCCGCTTTCGTTCAAAGGTCTGGGATATGGACAACTGAAGGCTGCGGTGGGACGTGGACGTGGACGTTGATGCTGTTCCTTGAGAAACTGCCATAACAAGTGAAGACTGAGAGGAGGGGGCATCTTTACATGCAGTATGGACAGGGGATTGCCTTGCACACATAACAGGGGGTTCTATTGCACGCACAACAGTGGAAGAAGCAGTGGTGACACCCGCTGACACTGGTCGTGGACCCTGGGTTTCGCCCCACAAAGTCGGGTGCTTTGCTGCCATGTGCTTGATCATGCTGGTGGTGGTCAGGCTGGTAGTTTTGTCACCCCTGCTGATGCTGGCATGGCAGGTGGAACATATGGCCTTTTTGGGGTTATCAGCAGAGTCTTTAAAAAAATTCCAGACTCTGGAAGACCTACCACTTGTACTGGCAACGTCCCTCGTGTTGGTGTTACGGGGAACAGTTGCCTGCCTTCTGCCTGCGGCCACCACACTGCTTCTTCCTGCCTGTTGGGGTACTCTGCCTTCCTCCCCCTGTGTGCTGCTGGCCTCACTCTGCATGTCCTCCTTCCACGTTGGGTCAGTTACTAGATCATCCACCACCTCCTCCTCTTCCACTTGCGCACCACGATCCTCCTCCTCACTTCCTGGCAATTGTCTCTCGTCATCGTCCACCTCTTGTGACAGATTTCCAACGTCGACTTCCTGTGGCCGTGGCTGTTCAAATATTTGGGCATCGCAACATGGGATCTCCTCTTCCACCACTTCAAGCGTATCAGGCGAGGGGCCCAAATATGGAAAAGGACCAGTGAACAGCTCTTCAGAGTGTCCAAGTGTGGGATCACTTGCTGTCTGACGACACTCGGCATGGTGGGAGGAAGGAGCATCAGGGTGAGGAGGAGTATGCGGTCGAGACTCACGGCTACTAAGAGTTGACCGTGTGGAAGACTGACCGGAGGTGGTGGTGCCCAGGTAACTGGAAGTATTGTCTGCTATCCAATTAATAACCTGTTCACACTGATCAGTTCTCAATACTGGTGTTGTTCTGTGCTTCCCTAGTAATTCAGTGAAGATGTGGGAGCGAGAAGATGTGGCTGTTGGTTGTAGCACATTTTCAACTTGGCCACGGCCCCGTCCTCTGCACGAACCATCACCAGAACGTCCACTTCCACGTCCCTTGCCACTCGCCTTGCCCATTGTAAATGAAGTAAAATAGCTTACACTTGCACTATCAATGGAAAAAGGGTAATAAAGAGTAGATTAGAACCGTGGACGAGGAAAACCACAGTTATTGTTTACTGGGGTATACACACTTTTTTAAATAGAGATATTTGCGGCTGAACAGTGAGCGACACACTCAAACTGCTTTTTTTTTAGATACCAAAGGCCCAAAACTGGATAGTACAGCGATTTGACCCGTGGAACTGCGAAACCACACTGGGATGTCGGGCCTACACAAGACTATTTTCAACAGATATATTTTTGTGTCGCAACAGTCAGGAGACACTACTGTTTTCTTTACGGAAAAAACTACCAAAAGCTGAGTAACAGAGATTTTTTACCGTGGGATGGCAAAACCACAGTTATTGTTTACTGGGGTATACCACACTTTTTAAAAAGAGATATTTGTGGCTGAACAGTGAGCGACACACTCAAACTGCTTTTTTTTTAGATACCAAAGGCCCAAAACTGGATAGTACAGCGATTTGACCCGTGGAACTGCGAAACCATACTGGGATGTCGGGCCTACACAAGACTATTTTCAACAGATATATTTTTGTGTCACAACAGTCAGGAGACACTACTGTTTTTCATTATGGAAAAAACTACCAAAAGCTGAATAATAGAGATTTTTTACCGTGGGATGGCAAAACCACAGTTATTGTTTACTGGGGTATTGTCACGGGTGTGTCGCCACGAAGATCGTCACGATTACACAGCCTGACTTCTCGCAGCTGACTTCTTGGTGCTTTGTGTTTTTCGGCAGTGAGGGAGTTAATTCTCTCTCTCTCTGTGCTAGACGAGGTCCAGCCTCGCCCAGCTGCAATCAATGCTGCTGTAGTGAGACTCCTTCAAATGCCTGCTGGTCTGTTAGGGAAGTGTCGGTGAAAGCATTTCATGCAGACTAACAGAGCGGATCGTGGTATTTGGAGTTTCAGAGATAAGTGTATTTGGAGTGTTTTTTCCCTTCCTCGCTTTATCATGTATCTCCTTTCCCGTTGGTGTTCCCTCTGTTGTAGTTGTGTAGTTTTTGTATGCAAGGTGGTTTTGGTTTTTCCCTTGTACTGTCTCGTTCGTCTAAGTACTGTGTGTGGGCATATTATTACTTGTCCCCTTTTGTTGTGATCGGGGTCCTTCTCAGGACTAGATTACTTAGGTGCAGGGATCCTCAGGAGGTAGGGGTTACGCTGGCGGCCTGGACCTCTGTACCTTTAACAGTACCTCCAGGTTGAGGGATTAGTCAGGGCCCCAGCTTAGGGTCAGCTTAGGCCCCCTACCTCCAGTATACAGAGACAGCGTGACATTTTCACCGACCACTTAGTTTTTCTCCAGCTACCATGGATCCAGTAGCCGGTCTAGCTCGGCAGTTGCAGAGTTTGTCCATGGAGCTGGCGGACGTTAGGTCCAAGGTTTTGTATCCTCAGGAGCATGCCGGACCAGAACCTAAAGTAGCTCTCCCTGACAGGTTCACTGGGGGGCGGGACAAGTTTTTTGTTTTCCGGGAGGCATGCAAGTTGTACTTTCGGCTGCGGCCTCGGTCATCGGGGAGTGAAGAACAAAGGGTGGGAATTGTCATCTCGCTCCTACAAGGGGACCCACAATCTTGGGTGTTCTCTCTTCCCCCGGGCTCCCCGGCTCTCCAGTCAGTGGATAGTTTTTTCGCTGCTCTGGGACTCGTATATGATGACCCAGATCGGATCTCCCTTGCGGAGTCTAAGTTACGTAGGATCCAGCAGGGAGATTGTCCGGCGGAGGAATTCTGTTCGGAGTTCCGTAGGTGGGCCACGGACACCCAGTGGAATGACCCGGCTCTTAGGAGCCAGTTTTGTCAAGGTTTATCCGACAAATTACAGGATGTGTTGGCACAGTATGACTCTCCCGTGTCACTGGAAGCCGCTATGGCCCTTGCTATTCGCGTTGACAGACGGCTTCGGGAGAGGTGCGGGATAACTCTACCCCCTGTGATGACTCCACCTCCTACAAGGTCCCCTCATATGGTTGTTCCCCTGGTCAGTCCAGAGGAGCCTATGCAATTAGGAGGGACATCATTTCGGGGGAGGGGACCGGTGGTGCGCCATAAGACAGGAAGGTGTTTCTTCTGCGGGAGAAAGGGACATTTTATTGGGGGGTGTCCATCCCGTCCTTTGCAGAGTGAAGAGTCGTCGGAAAACTGTTGATCCCAGGTTGTGTGGTGGACGGCAATCTGGGAGTAGGTATTTCGTCCCTAGGTTCGTCTCAGTTTCTCGTACCGGCAGAGGTGGTGGTGGGTACGAGAACTGAGAGGATACCTGTTCTTCTGGATAGTGGGGCCGGGGCTAATCTGGTTGATGCTCGGTTTGCCCGGGTTCAAGGTATGCGATTGAGTGAGTTGGCTAAACCCATCCCCATATTCTCGATCGATGCCAGGCCTCTCGGTCAGGGAAGTTTTTTGCAAGCTGGGGGCGATACATAAAGAACTGTTGTCTTGCTACGTGTTGGAGGGTCTTCCCACTCCTATAGTGTTGGGCCTTCCTTGGTTAACTAAGCATAACCCGGTTATTAATTGGCAAACCAGAGAGATAAGCCAATGGAGTAAATTCTGTAATAAAAACTGCATGAACACGGTCATCGGTGCGGTTACTCCTTGGGTCTTACCTCCATTTCTGGCGGACTTTGAGGATGTATTCTCGGAGAAAGGGTGTCAGGAACTACCTCCTCATCGCGAGTATGACTGTTCTGTAAAACTGCTCCCTGAGGCCAAGTTACCTAAAGCTAGGTTGTATAACCTTTCTGGTCCTGAGAGGCAGGCCATGAAGGATTATATTTCAGAAAGTCTGGCTAAGGGGCATATTAGACCTTCATCTTCACCGGTGGCTGCGGGGTTCTTCTTTGTTAAGAAGAAAGATGGAGGCCTACGCCCTTGCCTGGATTTCCGTGAACTTAATCGGATTACGGTCCGAGATCCGTATCCGCTCCCACTTATTCCCGATCTCTTTAATCAGATCGTGGGCGCCAAATGGTTCTCTAAGTTGGATCTCAGGGGGGCGTACAATCTGATTAGGATGAAGGAGGGGGATGAGTGGAAGACGGCGTTTAACACTCCGGAGGGGCATTATGAGAACCTTGTCATGCCATTCGGTCTGACTAATGCCCCGGCGGTGTTCCAACACTTTGTTAATGACATTTTTCGCCGCCTGGTGGGACAGTTTGTTGTCATATATCTGGATGATATCTTAATTTACTCGCCGGATCTGGTGTCTCATCAGGAGCACGTTAGGCAGGTGTTACAGATCTTGCGGGATAATAAACTGTATGCCAAATGGGAAAAGTGTGTGTTCGCCGTACAGGAACTCCAGTTTTTAGGCTTCCTGGTTTCAGCGTCCGGTTTTCGTATGGACCCTGGGAAAGTGCGGGCAGTTCTTGAGTGGGATCGGCCAGAGAATCTTAAGGCACTACAACGTTTCCTGGGGTTTGCTAATTATTACCGGAAGTTCATTCGTAATTTCTCGTCCATGGTTAAGCCTCTCACAGACATGACTAAAAAGGGGACGGATTTTTCTAGGTGGTCTGACAAGGCTTGTCAAGCATTCTCCTCCTTGAAAAAATGTTTTGCCTCGGCACCCATACTCATTCAACCTGATGCGTCACAGCCATTCATTGTAGAGGTAGACGCTTCCGAGGTAGGGGTGGGAGCAGTATTGTCACAAGGTTCGTCCCCTGGTAAGTGGCATCCGTGCGTCTTTTTCTCTAAAAAATTGTCGTCCGCTGAGAGGAATTACGATGTCGGCAATAGGGAACTCTTGGCCATTAAGTTAGCTTTTGAGGAGTGGCGCCATTTTTTGGAGGGGGCAGTCCATCCGGTCACCGTCATCACCGATCACAAGAACCTGCTATATCTGGAGTCCGCGAAACGTCTGAATCCCAGACAAGCTAGGTGGTCATTGTTTTTTACCAGGTTTAATTTTGTCGTTACATATCATCCTGGGTCAAAAAATGTAAAGGCGGATGCCTTATCTCGTAGTTTCCCTGGGGCCGGGAATACGGACGACCCGATTCCTATCCTTCAGGAGGGGTGGTGGTTTCGGCAGTATGCTCTGAGCTGGAGGAGGAGGTATTTGAGGCTCAGGGGGACGCCCCTGTTGGACCTCCGGGGAGACTGTTTGTTCCAGATCAGTTGCGACAAAAGGTGATCGAGGCACACCATAACTCAGTTTTCGCAGGACACCCGGGGAGTAGAGCAACTGTGGATCTCCTCTCGCGTCGGTTTTGGTGGCCTAACTTACATAAGGAGGTGGTAACTTTTGTCGCGTCCTGTGGGGTTTGTGCGCGCTCTAAGACCTCACATACCCGTCCGTCTGGGGCCCTCTTACCTTTGAAGATCCCGGAGCGTCCTTGGACTCATATGTCTATGGACTTTATTACGGACCTCCCTCCGTCTTCGGGTAAAATGGTCATACTCGTTGTAGTGGACAGGTTCAGCAAGATGGCACATTTTATCGCTCTTCCCGCTCTCCCTAATGCTAAAACTCTTGCGCAGGTGTTCATTGGGGAGATTGTGAGGCTTCACGGGGTACCCTCCGAGGTGGTATCTGATCGGGGGTCTCAGTTTGTGTCCAAGTTCTGGAAGGCGTTTTGTGCACGGCGGGGGATGCATTTGTCGTTCTCATCGGCTTTTCATCCTCAGACCAATGGTCAGACGGAACGTATGAACCAGAGCTTGGAGACATATCTCCGGTGTTTTGTGTCAGAGAACCAGGAGGACTGGGCTTCTTTCTTACCTCTGGCAGAGTTTGCTCTTAATAATAGGCGGAGCGAGTCCACTGGTAAGTCCCCGTTTTTTGGGGCATATGGTTTTCACCCCCAGTTTTGTACTTTCAGTAGGGGGGGCTCTTCGGGGGTTCCTGAGGAGGAACGATTTTCCTCATCACTCGCTTCAGTATGGAGAGGGGTGCTGAAGAATCTGAATACTATGGGGAACCGATACAAACGTATGGCTGATAGGAGGAGAGTGTCTGGTCCAGACCTAAGTGTGAACGATCGGGTATGGTTGTCTACCAGGAATATAAAACTTAAGGTTCCCTCCTGGAAACTGGGTCCCAGGTTCATCGGGCCGTACAGAATCAGTTCTATTATTAATCCGGTGGCATTCCGTCTTGACCTCCCCCCTACGTTTAAAATTCACAACGTGTTCCACAGATCGTTGCTTAAGAGGTATGTGGCGCCGGTGGTACCGTCACCTTTACCTCCCCCTCCAGTGGTGGTCAAGGGTAACTTGGAGTTCCAGGTATCGAGGGTCATCGATTCACGCTTTAATCGCCGGTCCCTTCAGTACCTGGTTCATTGGAAAGGGTATGGTCCTGAGGAGAGGATGTGGGTTCCTGCGTCGGATATTAAC
Organism: Phyllobates terribilis; assembly: GCF_046119375.1. Classification (NCBI taxonomy): domain Eukaryota; kingdom Metazoa; phylum Chordata; class Amphibia; order Anura; family Dendrobatidae; genus Phyllobates; species Phyllobates terribilis. The sequence continues at coordinate 302,991,709 of NW_027362771.1, forward strand.
GCAGACCGATTAGTTCGGGCCTTCCACACGACTCACCCGGATAAACCTGGCCCTGAGGGTCCGGAGGCCCCTCGTAGAAGGGGGGGTACTGTCACGGGTGTGTCGCCACGAAGATCGTCACGATTACACAGCCTGACTTCTCGCAGCTGACTTTTTGGTGCTTTGTGTTTTTCGGCAGTGAGGGAATTAATTCTCTCTCTCTCTGTGCTAGACGAGGTCCAGCCTCGCCCAGCTGCAATCAATGCTGCTGTAGTGAGACTCCTTCAAATGCCTGCTGGTCTGTTAGGGAAGTGTCGGTGAAAGCATTTCATGCAGACTAACAGAGCGGATCGTGGTATTTGGAGTTTCAGAGATAAGTGTATTTGGAGTGTTTTTTCCCTTCCTCGCTTTATCATTTATCTCCTTTCCCGTTGGTGTTCCCTCTGTTGTAGTTGTGTAGTTTTTGTATGCAAGGTGGTTTTGGTTTTTCCCTTGTACTGTCTCGTTCGTCTAAGTACTGTGTGTGGGCATATTATTACTTGTCCCCTTTTGTTGTGATCGGGGTCCTTCTCAGGACTAGATTACTTAGGTGCAGGGATCCTCAGGAGGTAGGGGTTACGCTGGCGGCCTGGACCTCTGTACCTTTAACAGTACCTCCAGGTTGAGGGATTAGTCAGGGCCCCAGCTTAGGGTCAGCTTAGGCCCCCTACCTCCAGTATACAGAGACAGCGTGACAGGTATACCACACTTTTTTAAATAGAGATATCTGCGGCTGAACAGTGAGCGACACACTCAAACTGCTTTTTTTTTAGATACCAAAGGCCCAAAACTGGATAGTACAGCGATTTGACCCATGGAACTGCGAAACCACACTGGGATGTCGGGCCTACACAAGACTATTTTCAACAGATATATTTTTGTGTCACAACAGTCAGGAGACACTACTGTTTTTCTTTATGGAAAAAACTACCAAAAGCTGAATAATAGAGATTTTTTACCGTGGGATGGCAAAACCACAGTTATTGTTTACTGGGGTATACCACACTTTTTTAAATAGAGATATTTGCGGCTGAACAGTGAGCGACACACTCAAACTGCTTTTTTTTTAGATACCAAAGGCCCAAAACTGGATAGTACAGCGATTTGACCCATGGAACTGCGAAACCACACTGGGATGTCGGGACTACACAAGACTATTTTCAACAGATACATTTTTGTGTCACAACAGTCAGGAGACACTACTGTTTTTCTTTACGAAAAAAACTACCAAAAGCTGAATAATAGAGATTTTTTACCGTGGGATGGCAAAACCACAGTTATTGTTTACTGGGGTATACCACACTTTTTTAAATAGAGATATTTGCGGCTGAACAGTGAGCGACACACTCAAACTGCTTTTTTTTTTAGATACCAAAGGCCCAAAACTGGATAGTACAGCGATTTGACCCGAGGAAATGCGAAACCACACTGGGATGTCGGGCTTACACAAGACTATTTTCAACAGATATATTTTTGTGTCACAACAGTCAGGAGACACCACTGTTTTTCTTTACGGAAAAAACTACCAAAAGCTGAATAATAGAGATTTTTTTACCGTGGGATGGCAAAATCACAGTTATTGTTTACTGGGGTACACCACACTTTTTTAAATAGAGATATTTGCGGCTGAACAGTGAGCGACACACTCAAACTGCTTTTTTTTTAGATACCAAAGGCCCAAAACTGGATAGTACAGCGATTTGACCCGTGGAACTGCGAAACCACACTGGGATGTCGGGCCTACACAAGACTATTTTCAACAGATATATTTTTGCGTCACAACAGTCAGGAGACACTGCTGTTTTTCTTTACGGAAAAAACTACCAAAAGCTGAATAATAGAGATTTTTGACCGTGGGATGGCAAAACCACAGTTATTGTTTACTGGGGCATACCACACTTTTTTAAATAGAGATATTTGCGGCTAAACAGTGAGCGACACACTCAAACTGTTTTTTTTTAGATACAAATGGCCCAAAATGGATACTACAGAGGTTTGAACCGTGGAAGTGCAAAACAACACTTCTGTTTCTCTAGCCTACACCAGACTATTTTCAACAGTTATATTTGTGTCTGAAAAATCAGAGACACGCTTTTTTTTTGGGGGGGGGGGAGGGGGGACACATCAAAAGGTTAATAAGACGGGTATTTGTACAGTGTGAAGGAGGAAAAAAAAAGGAGGATTTAGATGGAAAAAAAAGGATTTTTCCTGGCCCCCGACGCCTGGTGCTAAGTCCAGCAATTTGAGCAACAGGAGCACACAGGACTGTAATGCAGCGTTTGCTGGTATAACCACTGTGTCTCCTATACAGCCTGCCTGCCTGGTATCTGGGATAGATATTAGTCCTGAAAAGGACTGTTTGTTTGTTCTGGCAGCCTTTACAGACCCTACACTAACTATTTAGCAGTTTATATCTCTCCCTAAATCAGCAGCGCTGTCCCTACACTGTCTAATCCGGAGCGACTGTGTCCAAGATGGCGGCGCCCGGTTTTAAATACTTGAGGTGACGCTGTGCGGCCAGCCAATCACTGTAATGCCCACAACCAACATGGCGGCAGCATTACAGTGACTGGCTGGCAATCCCTGCATGTTCATTGGCTCTGTAAAGAGCGCCAAACATGCAGGGCGGAGACCCGAGCTCCCGCCCGAGTGACCCGGAAATGCTCGGTGCTCGCCGAACATCCCGAGTAGCGTGATGCTCGGGCGAGTACCGAGCAGTGTCGAGCATGTTCGCTCAACACTAATCCTTACCCATATTTACCCATGAAGGTGAAAGATGCAAATTCCACTAATAAAACCTATTATGATAGTACCAGAATCATCAAGTAAGTGAGTACTTTTTAACCCCTTCATGACCGATGATGTATTCTTACGTCATCGGCCGTGTCCCTGCCTTTGATGCAGGCTCACACGCTGAGTTCGCATCTTTCCTCGCACTTGATGGCTGATTTAATCAGCCATCAAGTGCTTCTAACAGCCAAGGGCAGATCCAAAAGACACCTGCGGCTGTTAAGCAGACAAATGCCGCTGTCAATCACTGACAGTGGCATTTAACATGCGGAGACAGGAAGCGTGTCATTGATCCCATCCATTGGCGCACAAGTCATGTGACTGCGGGGCGCAGATAGGTTATGACAGCCAAGGGTCTGCTGAAGACCCCCATGCCAGTCATCACGATCCCCTTGTGAACACCGGCCCGTACCCGGCGTTAATAGGATATCATGATTTTTGCTATACATAGAAGTGCTGGAGCACTGCTATGTATAGCACAAGCGACTTGACAAACGCAGCTTCTGGTCTACAAAAGGGACTATTAAATACAGTAAAAACTAAAAAAAAAAGTTTTAAAAAAAATAAAATAAACACAAAAGTTCAAATCACCCCCTTTTGCACCATTAAAAATAAAGCAATAATAAAAAATACACATATTTGGTATCACCACGTTCTGAAATGTCAAATAAATTAATCTGATTGGTAAATGGAGAAGAGAAAAAAATGAAAATGCCAGAATTATGTTTTTTGGTTGCCACAAAATTGCAATAAAATGCAATAAAGAGAGGTCAAAACATTGTATCTACCCCAAAATAGTATCAGTAAAAAGTCAGCTCAGGGCACAAAAAATAAGCCCTCACACAGCCCCAGATCTCGAAAATGAGAACATTACGGGTATTGGAAACAGGCGACAAAAGCGAAAAAAAAATTTGACAAATTTCTTAATTTTTTTCCACCACTTAAGTAAAAAAAATCTATACATGTTTGGTATTTGCATACACATACTGACTGAGGGAATCATATTTCCAAGTAAGTTTTACAACATAATGAACATGGTAAAAAAAAAAAAACATTATGAAATTGCACTTTTTTGCAATTTTGCCGCATCTGGAATTTTTTTTACGTTTTCCAGTACACTAAGTGGCAGAATGAATGAGGTCATTCAAAAGTACAATTCGTCCCACAGAAAAGAAGCCCTCATATGGCTATATGGCTGAAAAAAATAAAAAAATTATGGCTCTTGGAAGAAGGGGAGGAAAAAAAGAAAAACGGAAAATCGCCCGTGGGTGAAGGGATTAAGATACATCACTATTTTCAAAGACTGGTTGGAAATCACATTGAGTAGTAAAAGCCACGTAAAGGTTAAAGGGAACCTGTCATCAGATTCATGTTGCCTGAATCATTGACGACATGAATCAGACACTGGCTGTGAGGCGTGGAGAAGTCAAGACCCTATAGACATACAATCCACAGATTTTAAAACTTTGTTTACTCTGACATGCTCTAGTATTTGAGAATAAAACATACCCAGCTGTTGTTCGGGCAGCATGAATCTGATGACAGGTTCCATTTAAATACAAGAAAAGGTACTTTCTGAAATTCGCTTTGGTTAAGATGACAAGGTGAATAATACATTTGCTCTAAACATATTATTAAACTAAGATGTCTTCGAAATGCATTACAAAATATACAATATATTGGCCTTTAAGATGAATATGACTTGCTGAAGGTCACTAACTTACTGAAGAATCATCTTTAAAGGGATGGCAGCCAAAGTGGTTGATCAATACTATATATAACATTGAGAAATCAATCCCCATTTTACTGTATGAAAACAAGATACAATCATTGTTTACACATTTGTTTATGAAAGCTAAAGGATAATAGACTGCAAGCCTTGGGCTATCTATTCTGGTTATGCTCCCTGGGAATAAAGCATGACAGAGTGAAATGATTAACTGAAAGTCAGTATGTATTGAAGGCAATTCATAGTTCACTTGGTGTGTATTGTCTACTTCTTAATCAATCCTGGACAAAGAATCAAAGAGAAATCCCGTATGATGGTTAAATAGCTATAACATTGTAATTAAAAGCAGATGCATCAAGTTCAAAAGTATGCAGACATTAAATAATTCTATAGTAGGAGAGCAAGAGTTTCAAATGGCCACTGTTGATTCTGGAAACTTAATAGATAAATAGATAAATTAATAGTCCAGGCGAATATAAGAAACTTTGTAATATGTCATATCAAAGACATATGCTTCTTTCTCCAATTATGAGCCACTTATTCCCTTTCCCATAACTCCTAAACTCACAATCCACTCTAAAAAAAACAGCTCAAATGTGTCAATTGCTTAAAGTAAGATGGGCTTCCAGCACTGTGGGGTTTCAGGTTACATCTCCTAATATACTTTAAAGGAGAAGGGAAGGAAGGATGAGGAACACTCGGTATGGTGAGAGACAAGGCAAGCACAGGTAAATAGAGCTGCAACAACTGTTATACCTCACTCCATTGCTGGATTCACAACAACACAGCTAAGTACTGGTATATAAGGTATTCCATGCTGGTGCTTCTCTCTGTGTGCTACAAAGAAAAAGTGCGGCAATCTATCTCTCTCTGTGTACTGTGTATGGAAGACATTATAATAACTAGTATCCTCCCACTAGCTCAGAGAGAACTGAAAACTAGAGCCTACAGAGAGAAAAACAGGTGAAAATGCAGGATACAAGGATGTAATGGAGAAAAAGACTGTTATCAATCATGTACACACATGACAACCTATTCTGACAAGTTACTTGAAATAAAAAGTACGAAATAACACCAAGAAACAACAACTTACAAGAAGACATTCAAACGTATTCCAAAGACAATTCATCAAAGACAAAAGGAACAACAAGAAGTAATCGTTAAGGGTCATTAATTAGTTTAAAACAGATTTACAATCTGGCCTTCCAATATTACTGCACTCTTGATTCTTCTGAGTCATCAATTAGTCTACTGAGCTTGACATTAATACAGCTATTTACACTGCTGCCGCAGTACTAATTACATTTGCTGTCAGCAGGGATCATTCACAAAAGTGCTACTTTTGTTGTCTACTACATACAAAACCACAGCTCTATGATCACCTTGGTAAGTATTTATACTTTCCTTTAAATATTAAACTCGTAATTCTGAAATCAGTAATATCACCACTCTGAATGGCAAGAAGATGTGTAATTACTGATTAAACATTTTTTTTTTACATTATATTGAACTTAGGAAACACAACATCACTTTACCAGTTTAACTGCAGGTGTAATAAGCTCACAAAGCATCTCAGCAACAGTTCATGAAAGATTACTTAAGGGCATGAAACCATTCAAGCATTGACTGCAAAAGTAGGTGCAATGCTAGAAATCTCACTGCAAGAATATATTTTTCATTGCAGTAGATGGTCACATCTCCCTTGATAACTCATCCACTAAGCATAAAAGCCCATTTACTTTAAAAGCAGAAAAAATGGAATTTAGTTGAATTATTTTGCTGAACAGCAGAACGACACAATGAACCGCCAGGACAACTTCACTGCAGATTTATATTTCGCAGTTAAAGTTCCTTGATTTCTTTGGATGCATTTTCAATGTGTGAAGATTTTATTTGAGAAAATTAATGATGCTAATAAAAGCAATCACATAGATGGATATTGTTTTCATTACAAGTTTTGTATAAAGGACAAAATGTTACACGAATTGCACAAGAAATATGATTAGAAATATAATAAAGTTTAATATCTACCATCTCTAATTAGGTTGTGGGCCCATGTATGAAATTTGTATTAGGTCTTCAACTTATTCTAATACTATTATTCAACAAGAGGTCTCGGAGTTAGAAATGAGCGGATCAATCTGCAGAAGATCGAGTTTGAGTCGAATTTACTGAATTTCGCAATTTCGCACAAATTTGAACATTTTGAAATTCACAAAAATCTTGCCCAGCACCATTTCAAACACTGCTGAACCAGGCTACTGTCATTTTGTTTTGACACGTGACTTTCCGAAAATATTTATTTACTTTACTCATTTATATAACTCCATTAATTACACAGCGCTTTACAGACAGTATCCAATTTACAATCCATATTTCCTATCAGTATGTCTTTGGAGTGTGGGAGGAAACCAGAGAACCCGGAGGAAACCCACGCAAACACGGAGAACATACAAACTCCTAGCAAATATTGTCCTTGGTGGGAATTGAACCCAGGATCTCATACTGCAAGGCTGTAGTGCTGACGACTGAGCTACCATGCATCCTGCAACTATGACATCTTACAGATTATCATACCTTGTACAGTAATGGTCAGTATCTGGGCCATCACAGATCAATAGTCCCCAGTGGAGCACAGTATGTTCAGCAGTCATTTTCCATCTTGAGAGTCAATGGGTAAGTCTCTCTCTCTTGTAAATTGTAAGCTCTTATGGTGAGCAGGGTCCTCTCTCTCTCACTCTACTATGGAGTGTAATCTCTTATGGACAGAGGGGTCCTCTCTCTTCTGTTGATTGTAAGCTCTTATAGTCATCAGAGTGTAAGCTCTTATGATTAGCAGGTTCCTCTCTCGCTCTCTCTCTATCTCTTCTGTAGAATAGAGCAGGGTTCCCCAACTCCAGTTCTCAAGGCCCACCAACAGGTCATGTTTTCAGGATTTCCTTAGTGTTGCTCAGGTGATAATTACATCACCTGCACAGGCAATAATTCCATCACCTGTGCAATACTAAGGAAATCCTGAAAACCTGATCTGTTGGTGGCTCTTGAGGACTGGAGTTGGGGAACCCTGAAGTGTAAACTCAGCGGGGTTCTTTCTCTCTCTCCTCTACCCCACGTGTATTTTCCCAGCAATTAAAACTTCCAGTACTGAACTGAGATGTGCACATATTTATTCACCGCAAATCCATTCTTTTGGGTAAATCCATCAAAGTCGTCGCTTTTGAATGTAGTAATGTGAAACCATTAACCGATTCAGAACTGATTAAAGCACATTTAAATTGGGATACCTGTACATTGAAGCAACCCTATAATATCTTTAGAAACTAAACCATGGTTACAATGATAGTTTCTCCTTCCAAGACCAAACTTAATAACTACTGCAAAAGACTTCTTATCTTCAGTCTACAATAATTATTTGTTGTAGAAGAACTTTCTAGGAACCATCAACATTATTCAATGATGCAAACTTGTACTATTTGCTATTTCATCGAAATCCTCCTTCCTACCTCCTAAAATCTCATTATCTTCATCTCTTAGATCTATGATATCTTAGATTTACACACCAAAACTTGTCATGACAGTCACTCTATTGACACCTTCTAACCAGTTTCCTAACGTTTTAAAGAATATTGCAATGGCACTTTAATGGTTCAGCACCTACTGGACTATAATATCTATTTGACTTTTTCATTCTTCTACTAATGATGGTGTCTACATTGAAGGATGATGACCTCCAGCCTGGCTATAACAATAATTTTATCAAAATATTTCTTCTTTTCTATTATACACATATTGCTATTGTCAATCTAAGTAATGACCCATGTATGAGACTTAAGGGGCTGTGTTGTAATTCTGCTGCATTACATATGGAATTGTGTTGTATTTTCCGACAGCCATATTAGGAAATATCTTGATATTGTCTAGAACAGGGGTCTCAAACTCGGCTGGGTCTATGGGCCGCAAATGGAAAAAATTTGAATTTGGGGGGCCGCATTTTTTGTTCAATGTGACATTTTTAGTGATACCATTTTTTTTTGTATACACCTTTTGAACATTTTTGCCGTGTTTATTTTTTTATAGCTTGGGTCCTTATGGATGTGGCGATAATAAACGTGTACTTTTTTGTGTTTACTTTAGTTTACATATAAAACAGCATTTTTAGTGCCCAATATTTTTTCATGCTTTATTTTTATTTTTTTGATTTTTACAATTTTGTTTCCCCCAATTGGCCACATACAGTAAAATTGTCTTACAATTAGCATCATATAGTAATAATGGCAAACATCTTGTAGTAATGTCCCCATCTTGTACTAATGTGCCCCAACCAGGTCCCCATCCTGTGGCTATGTGCCCCATCCAGGTCCCCATCCTGTGGCTATGTGCCCCATCCAGGTCCCCATCTTGTGGCTATGTGCCACATCCAGGTCCCCATCTTGTGGGTATGTGCCCATCCAGGTCCCCCTCTTGTGGCTATGTGCCCCATCCAGGTCCCCATCTTGTGGCTCTGTGCCCCATCCAGGTCCCCATCTTTTGGGTATGTGCCCATCCAGGTCCCCCTCTTGTGGCTATGTGCCCCATCCAGGTCCTCCTCTTGTGGCTATGTGCCCCATCCAGGTCCCCATCTTGTGGGTATGTGCCCCATCCAGGTCCACATCTTGTGGGTATGTGCCCATCCAGGTCCCCCTCTTGTGGCTATGTGCCCCATCCAGGTCCCCATCTTGTGGCTCTGTGCCCCATCCAGGTCCCCATCTTGTGGGCATGTGCCCATCCAGGTCCCCCTCTTGTGGCTATGTGCCCCATCCAGGTCCCCATCTTGTGGCTATGTGCCCCATCCAGGTCCCCATCTTGTGGCTCTGTGCCCCATCCAGGTCCCCATCTTGTGGGTATGTGCCCATCCAGGTCCCCCTCTTGTGGCTATGTGCCCCATCCAGGTCCCCATCTTGTGGCTATGTGCCCCATCCAGGTCCCCATCTTGTGGCTCTGTGCCCCATCCAGGTCCCCATCTTGTGGGTATGTGCCCATCCAGGTCCCCCTCTTGTGGCTATGTGCCCCATCCAGGTCCCCATCTTGTGGCTATGTGCCCCATCCAGGTCCCCATCTTGTGGCTCTGTGCCCCATCCAGGTCCCCATCTTGTGGGTATGTGCCCATCCAGGTCCCCCTCTTGTGGCTATGTGCCCCATCCAGGTCCCCCTCTTGAGGCTATGTGCCCCATCCAGGTCCCCATCTTGTGGCTATGTGCCCCATCCAGGTCCCCATCTTTTGGCTATGTGCCCCCTGTGCTGTTCTTCACACACATAAAAAAAAAAAGATGATTCTCACCTGTCCTCCGTTCCCTCGGAGGCCTTCCTGCAGATGTGGCCCGCAGGCACCACAGAGTCAGACCCCTTGACGATCCCGACCTGGTCCAGGAGGAGCCGCCGACAGCAGCGCTGCATTGCCGCACACAGACTGTCTCCCAGCACAGCACTTCCAATGCCAGCCGCCGTCCAATCAGAGGCCAGCAGCTGACATCAGCGTACGGCAATGACATCATACTCACTGCGCCGACACGCAGATATCAGCTGCTGGCCTCTGATTGGTCAGCGGTTGTCATTGGAAATGCTGTGCTGGGAAACAGTCTCTGTGCGGCAATTCAGCGCTGCTGTCGGCGGCTCCTCCTGGACCAGGTCGGGATCATCAAGGGGTCTGTGCCTGCGGGCCGCATAAAGCAGCCTCAGGGGCCGCATGCGGCCCGCGGGCCGCGTGTTTGAGACCCCTGGTCTAGAACATAACAGAAAGGCTAGATGAACCCAAACTTTATAGGGTCAACACAAAAAATGAAGAAATTAAGTTGGTAAAACAATACTTAGCAAAAAGGTTGAGTATGTATACGTCAAGCTGGAGACCAATCTATCCTTCTCTATTTTCACCCAGTCCCCTCTTATGCTTCTAAACATTCATTGAAGAGATACAAAATTATGTTAACAAACAATGTAACTTTAGTATGGTAACTCTTTCTTCTTTCTAATTTATATAATAAATAATAAATATACAAAAACAATGTTTTGGTTTTTTTTTTAAAAAAAGGTTGCGTATGTGCTGAAGTTTTGATGTCTGTCAGTCATCTGGTAGTTTTCGCACACTGGCACTTCAATAGTTCTGCATTTGCTAGACTACCATATCCGTCCCAGAAGTTTGCCATTTTCAGTATTCTACATATGATTATAACTCAATATTACATTAAAATGATGTTCTCCAGTCTGGCCTTAACAATACTGTTGTCAAACTATCAATTCTTCCCTATTATAATGAGAAATAGAACTAATTAAATAATTTAAATAACTCATGTATGCGACAATATTTAAAATGGAAAATGTTGATATAAAAGTTCAATATGCTCAACTCCTAAAAGAAGTTTCAGAGAATTCTGATATGTAATGAAAGAATCCAACCACTCAGAATATACATATTCTTAGTTTACGTAGTACACGGCTTTACATTACACATCATACAATCTTGAAGTAAAGTACTAAATTACACGCCATGTCCCTTTAAAAGGAGACAAACGGATGTAAGATAACGATTTACTGTATAGATAGCAGATACCATAGTGAAGTGATACTGTATCATTATTTTTCCCAATTAAACAAGCATTGAGTTGTTTCATTTAACTGCTACCTGTCAGTTTCTTGACAAGAGGAACATGTCTGTGAGAGCTTGCCAACCATATTATAGCTTTATTTAGTATTGCAGTTTTAAGCTTCGGCTCACATGCTGGTTTTAAGCGCTTAGTATTATTTTGCCCTAAACCATACAATAAGTATATTATAAATATCACATAAACGCCCTTATGAGCTGCCAGGTGAAAACCCCTGATTTTGTCAAGAATCATTCTGTTTAGAAACTCAGCAGCAACAATAAAAAGAAAGTCATAAATGGAATGGTGGTTCCAATGTCAAAAACAAGTGTGAAATAATTCCCAAATAATTATAGCCTAACTTATCAATCATATTCAAAGCGGATTGCTATTATAACATTGCATTTATTATTAGCGCAAAAGACACCAATATTAAATCACTCAATGGGAATACATGAGTAGTATAAATCTAGCGATATGTTCACTTTTTTAATGTGCCTTTTTGTGGAATATGTTATTCTTTTTCCAAAGCCGAAAACTAGGGCACAACTAGAGTGCTCTGCTGATTAATAGGTTAAGCATTACAAATCAGTTTTTTTGGAAAAATTAATCCTGTATCATTCTGGGCAAAGAAAATGCAATGTGTATAATATTATTATTTTGGAGATTCCCACATAGGATGCTAGATTTTTGAGGGACAAGATCATGAGCCTGTAGAGCAGGAACCTAGACCTAAAGGCCATTTATGGCCCACGATGACCTTTTCTCCAGCCCCTGGGCAGATTTATGGGGACCACAGTGCTGTTTTTTGATGGCCATCTGCCTTTTAATTTCTACTTGCTCAGTGAGCACGCGTAAGCCGTGTTCACTACTGAATGATGAGGCACGAGCAATGAAACATTAGATCCTGACACAAATGCAAGTGTCAAGACTTACTTTGTGGTTGGAGTTAGCACACAATTTGTACAGCACCCGAAGGATGGTATAAATATCCAAATGGCCCTCGGCAGAAAAAAGGTTCCTTATGTGGCATTTAGAAGTAGTGCTGTTGCTTTAAAAGCATTCAGCAACTATTAGAAGTAACACAAGCACAGGAGACAGGAAGTGTTGTGTTCCAGAAGCATCCAGCAAGTAGAGGTGTTAACACAGCCACAGGAGAAGGGGGAGTGTTTTAGCAGAGCCCCAGGGGGATTGTGGGGAAGTTGTTGGCTGTCTTGCTTGAGCAGAAGAGAAAGGTGGTGTGTGTTCTGTATCTCACAGAAGTGCCCCTGCAAGTGAAAAGGATTCAAGTCAGGAGTGAAGCTAAGCACAGGTCAGGTAGAGTTCCTGAACTAGCAGTGCAGATTATTGTCAGGCAGAAAGATAAGGACTGGAAGAAATGGTGTCACAGAGATCGTCTCCCTCAGCAAACCCCCCTCCTCCATCTCACTGTACTGCAAAGAATGCTGTGTTCATTAATGTGCCTTTGCATTAGAACTGCGCTGTCCTGTACTACTGGGAAGACTGTGAAGTGCTGTGCTGCTAAGGAAACTGTACTGTTTGTCACTGGAGCCTGTTGGTCATAAGACTTAACTTGCACTGGCTGTGCGGCTTCTTATTAAATGCTACTGTTTATGAGGACTCTTGTCAAGTGTGTCTGGTCAGCAAGTGAAACAACCTACGTGTCTGTGCCTGAGGGTCAATATCCCTGTGTGCCTGAGAGAAGCTGCAGCACATGGTCTATAGTCGCCCCGAGTAACAGTTCCCCCAGGATTCCAAAGAATTCATGTAACCTGTCTCAACCTATCTGAACCTAGCGGCGTGCGCGTAACACTTCCCCCTGCTGTACGGGGTTTTACCAGTATACTGGAATATAGCATTGAATTTGTGAGAAACTGGCCTCCTAATTCAATGAAAAGTAAGAGTGGATACTTATAGTATAGAAAAAATTCAGCTGCCTCTTTGTTACCTAAAATTTAATATATAATAAAATAATGTTGCACAGGGCATCATATAATCTAAGACTAACTCTATAAATGCTTATATATTACACTGAGGCGGGGAACAGTGTAATATATTCTATATGTGTTAGATATATGCATTTGAATTTTTGGGTAGAAAAATCTATTTTACAGAATGTAGTTACATTGGTTTTGTCATGATTAATGAGAACATGTGCATTACTTTCTAAATGTAGCGCTTGGGATATGATTTTAACACCACCGAATCATATAACCTCTACATTTCTTTACACCTGTTAAACTAGAGGGCTTCATAATTTTTGATCACACGTCTTGCTCAGACCTTGAAAAAGGTAATAAAACTATAAGATATTCCTAGTCTAATTGAAGTATTCACATGCTGTACAGAGCGTCCCAACGCAGCGAGGTCAGATCATTATGCAAAAGAAAAAAAATGGGGAAGTACCAACGCTGTTTTTCTGGCAATGCTCCACTGAATGAAATTAATACTGCTAATTACATCCCTGTAAAGTTTAACCATGTTTAATGATGTATTTTATGTGGTTATTAACACACAGTAGCATTAGAGATGATTCTTCCACTCTCTTAAAGAGACCATTAATGCTTCCCGAGTTCCATTATAATTACCGGGTAAGTGTCACGTTCATTTACACACCGACTGCTGTATACGGAAATTGATGATTTCTCATCCTCTAACTTTTTTCCCCAACTTGGCAATAACAAGGAAGAGAAAATATCTTTGAAAAGGTCACAGTGTCTTTCATTAATTGCAGCAACACTTCAGAAATTAATATTAATGAGTCTTCTTGGCTCATTCGCATCAGTGGATGGTGCTCCCCAGGAGATTAAGTGACTGCAGTATTCCTGTTATATGCAGTGAGGGGATTTGACTACTTCTGTGTTTACTACAGTACTGATGACAAAGATCTTACATGTACATTGTATGTTATAACCCTGAACAAATCCAATAGCTCATTCATTCGAAAACAACTGAAATATTTTTAAAAATAGATAGAAAGCATGTTAAATATGTTACAAATGCTCAATGTAGTGAGCATGCAAATTGCCTCTACAGAAAGAAAGAGGATTTGAACTCTATAGCACCACCTGTTGGAAGCAGCAATCCTACAAGTTACAACCGACCCCTTAATGAGTCTTGCAATATGACTTAGGATAATTGTCACGGGTGTGTCAGGTGTGACAGACAGTCGCTCTGGATCCAGCTGTAGAAGGTCACTGAGCTTGGCATTGCAGACGCCTTCTTGATCTTCTCATCTCTGTAGTATAATTATATCCTTCTTCCTTTAGGACCCAACAGCGACCTCCACCTTCTGCTGCTGATTGACACACCCTTGCTGGGTAGATACATACTCTCAGTTTCTCCATAGAATCACCGGTGATAGTTCTGTGTATCTCTGTGCAGACTTGGAGTACTGGCAGTCAGCTAGTCTCATCTTTGGTGCCCTTGGAGGACAGTTGGCGTTATCTCTCTGGTGTCTGCTCAAGCTAAGTGTATCCCCTTTGTTTGCTCACCTTGTTGTCTTTAGTTTGAAGTGGGGCCTGACTAGGGCTCACACGGTCCCCTTCCTATCTAGGGCCTAGCTTTAGGGACATTCAGTGTTTAAGTCCCTGCTCGGCGATAGGTGTAGAACATATATAGGGACAATAGGGTAGGCAGGATGATATTAGACCTGCCTATGGGTTTCCACTGCCCCTTTCTCTAGTTGTTGGGCTCCCTTCCCCCTCTTCCCGTCGTTGTACACTTATTCCTTCCCTCATCTTGCGTGACATTAATAGCCAAATCAGAATCTCAGTTTGCAGACACGGTGTTTCAGGCTACTAGCCCTCGTCAGTGCAAAATATGAGAGCTGATTTGGCTAGGTGAGAGGCTCTGAACTGAGGTCTAAAGGGTAACGTTTCTCCTTGTGGAAAGTGACACACCAGCGTTGGCATGCCAAGATAAGAAGGCTTATTCGCCATGCAATGCTCCTCTGGGAAATTTAATATGCAAATTGCCTCTTCAAAGAGAAAGAGGAATTGAACTCTATAGTGCCATCTATTGGAAGCAGCAATCCTACAAGTCACAATTGACCCTTTAACGAGTCTTGCAATATGTAGTGAGCTCACTTGTTACTGACGCAACCACATTCTCATTGTACTGAACTTCTGTTGCTAATATCATTAAATAGCTATATGAGAAATGTATAACCCCAAAAATGTGCAATGTTTACACAAAATAACCTTAAGGATAATGTAATAGGACAATATATTATCCAATACTGTTTTTATTATCATTACTCTGCTACTGCATACAGTGCATACTGTGCATACCCGGTTTGCACAATTATTATGCAAGAGAATAGAGATGAGCAAATAAATTAGAGTGGAATTGAATTCTACTCGAATTTTACACATTACAAAGTTTGGATTTTTTTGTAATGTGCTTCCGTGCGGGTTCCGCAAAATGATGATTCTTGGCTGCCATTTTTCTGAAACATAATGGGTCATTAATAGGTTGAAAAAATTAAAAATGACTTTACTCACCTCACCGCTCACATCTTCACCCCCTCCATTATTCACAGAAATCCATCGGGTCCTCACCGCACTTTCTGATCTCTCACCACTCACAATGGAATCTTAGGGCATTTCGCACTGTGCCGGACTTCCATGGGGGTCATGACACCTGATTGAGCTTTGTGCATTCTCGCTGGGGGTCACAGCGCACACTTTAATATCATGAAGCCACTGACCTCTCGTTTACCGGCATAGAACCCTTACGGGTGCCATGACACCCAGAAGTTTGGCACAGTGCAAGAGAGCCAAAGATTCAAGCATGAGCACCAGAGGATCATAAGATGTGGCGAGAACCGGCGGGGTGGTGGGGAGTATGGGAGCTCCCGGAGAAGCAAGCGGAAGGTGAGTATAACAATTTTTTTTTTACATATCACGTTCATTATGCTCTGGGTTCTGAAATGAACACAGAGCATAATAGGGAACATAAAATCTGCAAATCAAATTTCCCAGGAAAATATTAGGAAACAGGCAAATTCGAGTTTTACATGACCCAGTCATCTCTACTCAGTGCACAGAGGTTGTCATAGTTCTCTGCAATGTGAGTTGTGTTTACAAAGGATGATGCCCCGCTGAGAATGAATGTGCTTTTTGCCCTTCCAGCTGATCGGCAGCCTGTTTTTACCACATTTTGTAGTCCAGATCTGACTTTATATTCAGTAATTAGCAAGCATAAATTGCAGAATGTGTGACATTATACTTTGTTCATCTCTTGGTGATCATATGACTCTTATTTTGTATCAGCTTCAGCTTGCATAATTACAAAAAGGTCAAATAACATAAAATGAAAAAAATGCATAAGAACATTTAGCTAGTCTACTTAAGAATCAACCTATCCATTAAAACTAAAGTATAGAAAAAATCGGTGAATGATGTCTTGTTGTTAAAGCCCCTAATCCTCCATTTGTAGTTAAGAAACCTTCAAAGCAATAAAAAAAAAAAGATTTAATTTAGGATTTTTTCAACAACTAAGGTACCATGCAGCGATGCAACCATCAATTAATGCTCTAGTGATAATTATACAATTTATTAACCTTTGAATCATGAAACTTTAACTATTGTTAGGGGAGAACATTCGCTTTTTGGAAATATAGATTAAACCTCTAAGTGCATTTCTGAGTGGGTAAGAACATAATTAACATATATTCAAGAGCAAATTAGATTATGAAAACCAATAGTTTTTAAAATATCTGCTACTATTTAAACTACGTGCAAAGTAGTATTCCAATGCATTATCGTCCCACATGATTTTGCTTCCTTTATTGTTTGCAACTGCAATTTTATCAAACAATTTCAACTTTTCTTTCTGTCTATGCCTCCAGCTATGGTTTCTCTTGATTTCCAGCAATTGTATTATATCATGTGTACCTTACAGAAAATAAAGAATGCTGGGTGTGATCTCCAACAAATAGTGGTTACTGCAATAGATTTTTTTGAGACTTGGCTGATTTAAATAAGTATTATTTTCCCAATGACAATAGACATGGAACCACTGTCCAGAACTTAGCATCTACTCTAACAACATGTAGTTATCCTCCTTCCGTATGCTACAATGCTAATAAAACCTATCCTTTTACAAGAGTTTTTGTAAGCCACTGGGAAAAGTATTACAATACACTCAACATCTCTTTCCTTGTCATCACTTTAGGAAGAATGACATTCATGTCATCATGATGAGTTAAGCTGATCGCTCCCAACTTCCCTATACACTGTAACACTCAACTGAGTTCTCATGTGTTTTCAATAGGAAGAGAGAGGAGAAGCTGTCTGGCAGGGGCTTATGGACCAGTGGACAAAAGGGTGGCGGTATTTGAATTAAAAATGCCTAAACCTTATCTTTCCCTGATATCATCTCCCTTGGGAAAGACGGAAAACACCCATACATATTAGAAGGTTGGCCGGTCCTGCCAACATCCACAAGTTTGGCTGACTTTAATGTGCATGGACTCAAGCATTGGAGCATCTTGGGGTCCTAGATTCTTAACACCTTGAGCTCATAACCTCCTAATTTCAAAGTGTGAGAGATAAAAGACCCCATGCCTGACCTCGGAAAATGCGCTTAAAGCATTATTTATGATTTGAGACTTCTAGTTTCTGCCGCTATATTTTTTTAATATATTTTTTTATAGTTATTTTTACTTTCTTCTCCATTATGTACTGTATTTTATTATTGTGGTACAGTGTACCCAGTTTCTTGAGGATCAATGCTGACATTATACCCTGATGTCCTTTTTATAGACCGAAGTCCCTCTTTTGTGCACTGAAAAGACCATATTAGTATGCCAACTTATTTGGTCTTCCTAGAAGCGACTGTAAAGCATAAATTATTAGAATTCTAAAGACCATATGACAAAATTATACTTAGTTATCTGTATAAGCCAAATAAACAGAAAGCTCACTTGTTGTTCCTTTAAATAATGGCTATTTAAATTGAGAATTTTTAAATTTTGTATTAAACCTTTAGATTTTATTTTAGAATAAATATTATTAGCATACAACTTATTATTGAGGTTAACAATATATTTCCACCCCAATCTTACAAATAGGGATTCCCAAGTAAGCAGTTGAGATACAAATACATTGTACGCTCATAATTCCATCAACCATTTTTTTCTTCATTCTTCATACAATAGAAATCAGCAGAAAGCCAGCACAATATTTGTTGCAGAAACAAAAAAGTGTGAGCATCAAACAATTTTTTTTCAGACCATTTTTACTAGTCAAACTTTACATCCATATATGCCACAACAATAGAGAGCCCCGTTGCAGCTGCTAATATGTTACATCCTTTTTGACTTGAGTTGAATAATTGGGGTTAAAAAAATTGTCAAAAGTTAATTACAGTGCTGCAAAGTAATATAAAAAGTGACAATGGTAAATGACAGGGCAGTGTAGAAAACAAAATAATCCATACTACAGCTAAGAATGTAGGAGCTGGTAGCAGAAGCACCACTGGCACCAACTGTCCGGGCAGTAGTACTACCAAATGTAGGTCACAATTGGCCTCCTTTGCCTCTGGCAAGAATATTAGTGGAACACATGTGGAAGGAGTTATGGGATAAATAAACACTACTCTCAGTGACAGGAGAATCATGTTACCTCTGACAGCAACACTGTCAGTTTGAGTCAGTGTTCTGTACAGAATGGTTTGCTTAATCAAAAACTACTTAGAGGAATCATTTTTGGACAGGTTTATATTTTCAAAAACATGAAAAGTTTGCCAATGCACTTTATTATTAAATGCGCTGTCACCTATTACCAGACTATCATCTGTTTCTATGGTATGGTCACTTTGACATTACTAAATCTGTGTTTGGTTTTAAAGAGCTTAACATGGGTTAAATATAAGACAGCATAGTGTTACACACATCTTTTCAGAGCAATAAGAGGCTTTTCAGTATTGTGGTTTGCAGCAAATCGATTCACTGAAAATCAAATTTAAAAAAAAAAAAGTTGAACCTAGAAAATTCAAATTTCTACACATTAGATCATCTCTAGTATCTAATAATACAGCTGTCCTCACATTTACATATGTAATTGATAATGAATATTCATTTGGAATCCCACATTTGTCTATCTCTCTTAGAATACAGGATTTAGCAGCTGATTGCTTGATCAACACACTACATACAGTACATTCTGGTCAGAGCCCTTTATACCACTTTGGCCTTTAGAGATAGTCAGCCCCATATCAACCCATAAGACTTATTTGCTTCAAATGGACAGTTACTGAAAATGGCACAAAAACACATTAAAAGGTAAAATATCCTTAATATTCAACCAAATATCTAAAAGACAAAATATTTCTCAATGCATCGCTATGGTTGGTGATGTCCATCGTAATGATCATTCTAATGTTTTCATTATAAACAAATTTTCCAGAACCTTAAACAGGTAATGCAATATTTTAATAAGAGCATAGATGGCATTTCTGTAAACGTTTTACCTTTTATTTGTCAAATCCATTTTATTTTATGACATAAAGACATTACACTGCAGTATCTAATCAATATTTTGCACAGTCACAGACTTAGCAGACAGCGAAGAAAGTTTGGTTTGTTTTCAGTCAGTGGGTTAATGTACCAAGGGAGATTAATTGAAAAGATCAGTCAGGCTCTCTGTTCAGCTATGTTGACATCACAAACGCCTCATTACATTTGATTTTGTATGTAGCAGTCCTAGGAAAAAGGTTGGGGGTTAAAAGCAGAAACTAATGATCCTTAGGATGGTAGCAGACATGGCCTGTCAGTAATGACTAGCCTGCTGTTTACCAAAATCTTTCTCACAAACAATTTAATGACAGCGGTGAGTAACATAGGAGGATGTTTGTTTCTTTTTCATTCACAGCAGAAATGTTCACACTTTTTGCATCTTATCAGCCCAAAACTTTGACACAAATCATTGCTCTTAACAAGCAGAATGATATTATTAGGATCTTCATATACATATATTTTTTTGAAAGGGGTCATTTTTTTGAAAGGGCTGCATGGATCAAGGCCTGGTTCAAGATTTCAACTAAGTATGCGCTACTCTGAAATGCTGCGGAGTTTCAGAGAAAACATCATTTGAAAGCCTGGCTAGGGAGTATAGGGAGAAACCTTACTAATCCGATGCAGTCCTGGACAGCTCCTCACCCACCACGCTCCCGTTGTGTACATAGGAAGAGAATTGTCAATCACCTGGTGCAGGGTAGGGAGAAGCCAGCCAGGGACAAAATTAGACAAGTCAGGTCTCTCCATAAAGTCCCCAGCCAGCTTCTCAAACATTTCACAGTAAGTCATTGCTTAGATGCAATCCTGCAGCCAGGCTGTGATTCATGCTGCCCGCGGTTTAGACAGCATGAAATTAATGACAAGTTTCCTTTAAAGAGTATATTTCGAAAAAAAATTCATGTTGAACTGGACATACGATATGATAAGTGCTGCAGTGCAGAACAAAAGGTTTTGGTTTTTTTTGCTTCTCCGTCGGGGAGATATTAGTGACCAAAGTATTTGGCACCTAACCAGTTAATTTTTTAAGACTAAGAGGGCATTTCCAGAGAAATGTTATTGTGGGCATGCACTTGTTCGTCTTTCTAAAGAGGGGAAAGAAGAACAACACACCCTCACAGCATTGACAAACAGTCTGCTCTACCTCCGGTAGAGGGATGATGTGCTGCAGCACAGCAGAGCTAAGTGTGATTAACCATCCATCAGACGTAGCTGTTCTGACAGGCACAGTTCAATTAGTTTTGCTTCTCTCTCCTCTCCCAAGAATATCTCCTCCTTCTCTCCCCAAAAAATCTCCCCCTTCCAGTTATTTCCTGACTTTACATGCTCTTTGAAAGCTTACCTCACAATGTTACAGCAGACCTTCTGGAAAGCAGATCTGACCTTTGTGGCTTCTCAGGCTCACAGCGCCTAAACTTGTCTCACATTTGAAGGTTAGTATTTTCTCTTTTTATTCATCACAATTGTTTATGTAGCTTGTTTAATGAATGAATAATGCACATTTTGTGGAAATAAGTAGGGTTTTCTTAGAAAAAAGAGAATGGCCTCTAAGGCTCATTGCTCCCTAACACATACTCTCTCTCTCTATTGCTTTAGATTCTCTGCTGAAATGGCCCGTAAAATGTATGATTTATCTAACCCCCTTCATGTTGAAGAAATGAAGAATCTGCGTTAGCCGAACAGTTACTGCATTAGCTGAAACACCAAGCGCTAGCCAATGGTCATCTTTTTCACGATGCAATCAACTAGAACCACTGCGTAGAAGAATTTACCTTAAAACATTAGTAATGAACTGGTGAGTGGAGAGCTATGCCAAAGAAGTCTAAAGACAAGTGGAATCCTCTCTAGCCTGCAAGTCAGACTGAAAAGATTTCATCCCAAAGATGATCAAGAAAAATCACCAACTCCCAAAACATGTAGATGCAGCACCTGCACCATTGAAACTGGTGACAGATTGATGTCAAATTATGAATGCAAAAAATTTCACAAGGTGATCTGCCTGTCCCATGCAAATATGATCTGCCAGCCTTGCTTCTCTAAGTGTAACTGTGCTTCTTCTGCTGAACATGTAACCTCTGAATCTGAGTGAACAGTAATCAAGTAGCATCTAAGTGCATTACCATTAAGTTTTTTTCCTAATTTTAATGTTTAGTAATAGTTATGTCATGAAAACTGGAGGCTATTTTGCAGTAGTTGACAAACTTGGTACTTTGGTACTGTTTTAATATGTTTATTGTTATTAAATGTTTGTTTTGCCATCCGATTTTATGTACACTCTTTTAATACAATCCTATTAGTGTTGCGCGAGGATGTCTCATTAACCCTTTCAGCGAGCATGCTTGGGTGCTCGCCAAGTATTTTGGCGTGCTTGGCATTTCTTTTACTGTCGCCGCGGCTGCAAGTGTCACGGCTGTTAGACAGCTGTGACACATGCAGGGATTGCCTGTACAAACACTTCTGACACACCCGTGACAGTACCCAGTCTTCTATGAGTGGCCTCCAGACACTAAGGACCGGGTTTCTCAGAATAAGATGTGTGAAATGAAGGAACAAACCTGGGAGCATTCACCTCTGATGCTGAAACCCACATCCTCTCCTCTGGACCATAACCCTTCCAGTGCACCAAGTATTGTAGAGAAAGACGTTGGAGACAAGAATCTACAATCCTCGAAATCTGGAACTCCAGATTACCATCAACCATTACTCGGGGTGGTGGTAGAGGTGAGGGCTCAAGAGGTTCCACATACTTCTTGAGTAAGGACCTGTGGAACACATTGTGGACCTTAAATTCTGATTGACATGCTCGGTCTGTCCATTCGACTGAGGGTGGAAGGCAGAGGAAAAGGACAGTTGCCCCCCAGTCGAGAACAGAATGCCTTCCAGAACTTGGAAACAAACTGGGTCCCTCAATCTGACACCACATCGTAGGGAACCCCGTGAAGCTTCTCAATCTCATTTATGAACACCAGAGCAAGTGTCTTGGCATTTGGAATTGCAGGTAATGTGACGAAGTGAACCATTTTACTGAATTTATCTGCAACCACCAAAACCACCGTTTTGCCAGCAGAAACCGGTAGGTCAGTAATAAAATCCATGGACAAGTGTGTCCATGGCCTACTAGGGATAGGTAGCAGAAGAAGAGTACCAGATGGACGTGTATGCAAAACCTTGTAACGCACGCAAATACTACAAGCAGATACGTGTTTAATCACATCAAGATGCTACCACGGACACCAAAAAAGACGAGAAAGGAGGTTCGCCGTTGCCTTACCACCTGGATGTCCAGCAAGCACAGAGTTATGATGTTCCTTAATTACTTTGCGGTGCAGATTAGATGGTACATATAACCCTTCTGATGGGCAGGAAGTAGGGTTGCCCCCCAGAGCCTCCAACAGCTCACCCTCCAGTTCAGGATACAATGCCAAAATGACTATCCCCTTCTGCAATATCGGGGCACAGTTCTCATGCTCACTGCCACAGGAAAGCTCTGGGACAAAGCAGCAGTTTTGACATTTTTGACCCCTGAAGGAAAAGTGACAACAAAATTGAACCTAGTAAAAAAACAGGGACCATCTTGCTTGCCTCGGGTTGAGACATTTAGCTGACTGGAGATATGACAGGTTCTTATGGTTAGTAATAACAGTAATAGGATGGACAGCTCCCTCCAACCAATGTCGCCATTCTTCGAACGCCACTTTGATCACCAAAAGTTCCCTATTACTCACGTTATAATTTCTCCAAGCCGAAGACAATTTTTTTTAGAAAAGAAGGCCCATGGATGCCATTTACCAGGGGACGGACCCTGAGACAACACAGCCCCAACCCCGACATCTGACGCATCCAGCTCCACAATAAAGGGTTGGGAAATATCGGGTTGACTGAGTATAGGTGCAGTGGCAAAATGATTCTTTAAGGAAGAAAAAGCCTGGAGGGAGGTATCCGATCATTTGGAAAAATCAGACCCCTTCTTAGTCATATCAGTAAGAAGTTTCACAATAACAGAACAGTTTCACAGTAACAGAATAATTTTGGATGAATGTTTAGTAAAAATTAGTAAAGCCCAGAAAACGTTGTAGAGCCTTTAGGTTTTCGGGATGGTCCCAATCAAGGACTACATAAATCTTCTCTGAATCCATCTGAAAACCCGAAGATGACAACAAGTACCCCAAAAACTGTTTCCTGAACAGCGAAAACACATTTTTCCAGTTTGGCATAAAGTTTGTTATCCCTTAATATCTGGAGCACCTGCTTAACATGCCCCCCATGTGTCTCAAAATCAGGTGAGTTAACCAAAATATCATCCAGATAGACCACCACAAACCTCCCCACCAAATGATGGAAAATATAATTTATGAAATGCTGGAATACCACAGGTGCATTGGTCAAACCAAAAGGCATAACCAGACTCTCGAAATGCCCTTCAGGGATATTGAACACCGTTTTCCATTCGTCCCTTTTCTGATTCTAACCAGATTGTAGGCTCCCCTTAAATCCAACTTGAAGAATACCTTAGCTCCTACAACCTGGCTGAACAAATCAGGAATCAGAGGAAAAGGGTATGGATCATGGAAGGTAATTTGATTTAATTCCCGGAAATCTAAACAGGGACGTAGACCCGCATCTTTTTTCTTAACAAACAAGAACCCTATCACGGGCGAAGATGAGGGTCTAATATGTCCCTTCTCCAGACTTTCCGCAATTAAATACTTCATGGTTTGTCTCTCAGGGCCAGAAAGATTATATAGTCTGGTCTTTGGTAGTTTAGCTCCGGCGGTCAGGTTAATAGGACAGCCATATGCACGATGAGGAGGCAAATTCTGACACCCCCTCTCATAAAAAACATCCTCAAAACCAGAAAACAGACAGAAAAGCAGGTAATATTTCCATAGAGACAGTAGCAAGGGAAATATCTAAACAGTTCTCATGGCAGTAACCTCCCCATTCAATAATCTCCCCGGCTTGCCAATTCCCCAATGGATTATGTTTAACAAGCCAAGGAATACCCAACATAATATGTGTGAGAAGATTTTCAAGGACATAGCAAGGGATTATTTCACAATGAACTGACTCCACCCTCACTTTTACATTATGTACAATCTGAGTAAATGCTTTCTGTGCAAGTGCCACCGAGTCTATGGCAAAGATGGAAATAGGTTTAAAGTACAGCAAGCAAGACCATGAGTTTTCACAAACTCAGCATCAACCATGCTTAAACCGGCTCCACTGTCAACAAACACAGAAATTTTCTTGGTTTTGCTCTCTAGCACTACCTCTGCTGTCAGGACAAACAGGGAACTAATCGAGTCTCCTTTTGTTTAGGAATTGAAGTCAGGTCCCAACAAAATGTCCCTTCATCCAACAAAAAAAAATACGACTTTTTTCTTGCGAATCTCTGGGGAAATATATGATGACGAGACACCCCCTAACTGCATGGGTTTCTCCACCTCCCCCAGTACTGATTCACCCCCAGTCCGCACCCCCGGCAGAGGGACAGAACCCGACAAGAAGGCCCCGGAGAAGTTGGTCTCGCCCATCTATTCTGAAGGTGTCTATCAAGACGTATGGCCAACGACATGGCAGCCTCCAAGGACTGAGGGGTTTCATATACTGCCAAGACATCTTTCAACATTTCAGTAAGACCCTCACAAAATTGACTTCTAAGGGCTGAGTCATTCCATTTGGAATCCGTTGCCCATCTACGGAATTCAGAACTGTACGTCTCCACTGACTGATTCCCCTGCTGAAGGTGACCTAGCCTAGACTGAGCCAAGGCGACTCAGTCAGGGTAATCAGAGATGAGGGCCAGAGCCCCCAAAACCCCTCCACAGACTGGAGACAAACTGAGTCCTGCGGTAAAGAAAATGCCCACGATTGAGGATCCCCCTGGAGTAGAGAGATCACAATTCCAACCCGTTGTGCCTCATTTCCAGAGGAGTACGGACGAAGTTTAAAATACAGTTTGCAGGCCTCCTTGAATACAAAAAACTTGTCCCTACCTCCTGAAAACCTGTCTGGGAGGGTAACCTTGGGTTTAGGCTGGACAGGCCTACCTGCAAAGACCCCCACATTGGCGACCAGTAGCCGCTGATGCTGCTGCTGAACCTCACAGAGGAGGTCATTCACCTCCAGAGACAGACTGCGCATCCACTCTGCGAGCTCTGCAACTGAACCCATACCAAGGAGAAAGGAAAAAAAAAACACAGCCAAAAAACACACACACACAAAAAAAAAAAAGTGTCAGTTTTTTTCTTTTTTCTTTTCAAAATGTGCTCGGCCAGCGATAATGTCACGCAAGGTGTGGGAAAGACTTAGTGCAACACAAAGGGTAGAGGGAAAGGGAGCCCAGACACTAGCGAAAGGGGAAGTGGAGACCTCCAAGGCTGATCTAATATCACCCTGTCTCCACTAACATCCCTATATTGGTTCTTCACCAATCGCCGCACGTAAAACTCGCTCTGTCTTTCCCTGGCATTGAGCCCTGGCTAGGGAAGGGAGAGAGAGGAGCGCTTGTCGATCCCCACTGACAGCTAAAGACAACAAGGGGGAACAAACAAGGGAAGATAGCTTAGCTTTAGTTGACTTCAGAGAGATGAACACCCTTCCTCATAGCTCCAGAGAGGAAGAAGTAATGCACTTGCTCCAAGCCTTCACAAGGGGAAATGTTTGTATCGACGGCACCTCCCTCTAGCAGACAGCAGGTATTTATACACCCAGGGCAGTGTGTTAATTAGCCAGAGGAAGGTAGCCGCTGGGTCCTAGAGAGGCAGCCTCTAAGAAGGTGTCTGTAATGCCAAACCTAGAGATCTCCTGTAACCAACTGCAGGGCGACTGTCTGTCACTTCTGACACACCTGTGACACCCAGTTAGCTTTCAGTAAAGACTGTGTTTTAGAACGGAAGTCTCTTTTTTTGAACTTTGGAACCTAAGGTCATGCCCAGCCAACAACATCGGCTACAGATGGCCTGTTCGAGTGCAAAGCCCTCACAGCACAAACACCCAGCCATGTCATGTAGTGTGCCGAGGCAACAAAAGAGAAAACCAGTGCATCGCCCACAGCTTCCACCCCACACCACGCTACATATCTCTGCAGGTCTGGATGGAAGATCAGTAATACATTAACAATAAATAAATATAGTTGGAATGGTCATCATACCCTCATTTTTGTTTTAATTTCTTCCTTGAATTCCACTGGAAATACACAGATTTTTTCTTTTT
Organism: Phyllobates terribilis; assembly: GCF_046119375.1. NCBI lineage: Eukaryota > Metazoa > Chordata > Amphibia > Anura > Dendrobatidae > Phyllobates > Phyllobates terribilis. The sequence continues at coordinate 303,018,596 of NW_027362771.1, forward strand.
AAAACTCTGCTGTGTGATCATACCCTTCTAATTGTGACACCTCTACTCGTAAAGCCCGTGTTCTACCCTGGGTGTTGGGGGACTCGGTGTCGGGCCCCGTGATGGAGAGATGGGATGCAGCCGTGGCCCGGGCCCGACCCATGCTCAGGGTCGTCACAGTTAAAAGAGATGGTGCGGGCTTGTCTGGGTTGAGTGGCTAATTAACGACTACGCCACCTGTGGTTCCTGGTGAAGGACCACCAGCGTCGCTGCAGTCCGCTGAGGCCTGGTGTTATGGTGGTCAAAGTTATTACTACTCCCCACAGGTGGAGCGTGGCCTCAGGGCAGAGGGACAGGAGGATGGGGGCAGTAGTAGAGGAAGAACAGATGCCGCGTCGTGCGGTGTGGTGCAGAATAAACAGTCCGGAGGCCATAGGGGTGAACTTCCGAGGCTTTTCTCACTTTAGAGATGGCAGAAGGAAGGCGACTCCCTGCTCTTCGCGGAGTCCTGCGGTCACCAGGGACGGGGTCCGACAACCTCCGAGTAAGTCCAGCATTCAGTCGGGACCCTACACCAGAGTGTTCCTGAACTACAGACCGAATCCTTTCCTGTCCGAGTGTGTGCAAATAGGCCGGGACTCCCTCTAAACTCCTCTCAGAACAAGAGTACGGGTGGCAGCTCCGCTCCGTCCGATACCTGGTGGGATCCTCTGGGCCTAACCGGGCTTTCCCGTCCAGGACGTAGAGTAACAAGGTCGGGTGTCGGGGGTCGGTACCCCTCTTGCAGCCGGAGTCCCTCTGAATATATCAGGTAGGCGAGGACAGGTGGCGTACACCGCTCCGTCTGCATCCTGCCTGGGATCCATTTGCTGTGGAGCTACACTCTTAAGCTCCGGGCCTTCTTGATCCTGGTCCTTGGCCGGGTTGAGACATTCCTTGTCTACAACCTACCTCTCGTCCCAAGGCCAGGGCACGAGGGCTGTGTCGCTTGCCGGTGCAGGCCCACACAGGATCTGCGCTCCCAGAGGAAGGTCACATTACACACAGTATTTGACAGCACAGTACGACCAACTAGCTAACAAGAACTAGCAGAAGGACCAAGATCAAAGATGGCTTTTCATTAAATATAAAATTTAAAGTGTAACTAACTTGTAAGTCCTCCACCCTCACCCACTAACTGGTTCCCCTCACTCTTGGTTCACCAGTCTCCCTGTAACCAGGGGAGCAGCACCTAGTGCATACTAGCTCCCTCTGGTGGAGAAATGTGGTGTTGGATGCAAAAGGTTAGGTCCCGACTATCACACTGTCTTTACCTCAGAGGAGGAACACCACACTCCATTAGAGAAGTGCAGCATCCCTGTGGCGGTCGAACCCTCAGGGGTGCCACATAATAAATGTACAGCACTTTTAATGTGATTCAAAGGTAAATGTTCCAGGCAGTTGTGTAACTTGAAGATTATGGGCCCCAATGCAAAAGCTCCAACTGGGCCCTCTATTATAGTAAGTCTTTAATAATATTTGTCTCTTCATATAGGCCAAAGTGCCATTTTGGGCCATTAGGCAGTTGCAACCCCTGCATCTATTGTAGTTATGCTTCTGATGCCAGAACTCTGACAGCTTTCGATAAAATCTAGTACTTCTAGTGTGATATATGATTTTCAGATATGTGCAGATATTACAACATGAATTATGACACAATTGTAATGGCATTTTTTGTACTTTTTGCAATCAATTTAATTTTAGTCACAAGTTGAGAGAAGACGTAAAACTTGTGTTAAACATCAAATTAGATATCGACATCAAAACTGACAGTAACTGTCCTCAGTATAGGCATTATACTGATAAGGGAAATAAAGTAGGATAATAGCTACTGTCATAGCCAATTAATATTCCAGCAAGCTGAGCCTGGTTAGGGCACTTGATGGTTATTCTCCTGGCAATAGCGGAGAGCATCTTCCTGACAATGTAATGTGGCACAGCCAGTACAACGTAATGCTGAATGAATGTTAGAGAACGTGAGCATGGACTGGGCTTGTATAAGAGCATGCTTACAACAAGACAAAGCTGGTGTGTGATGCTAAGAAAAAGAGAAGCCGTCGTAGCTTATTTAAAACAACAAGAGAAATTGCTTAGTGTAATGGTGTGTGACAATTACATCCTTTCCTTACAATATGAAGGATGCAACATGTTCCTCTCCAGTGTTTCACATCATGTATTAAGTTTATATATTTAGTTGAATAAATCCGAGTTGTCATGACTGCTTAAGCCAGGTTTTTGGAAGTAAGAAACACCAACATTTCACAATTTAAAAAACGAACCCAGTAAGCTGACCAATATTCAATTACAATCATCAAATTCCCACCAATAAGACAATGGTGGCACATTCTAAAGGCTCACACAGACGATTGTATCTTTGTGAACATGCCTTATTTTGTATCGGACCGAGTCTTTCTAGGGAAAAAATTGCAGCATGCATGATTTGCATCTGATATTTGGATTGCACTCAACCATGTAAGTCAATGAGTCTGTGGAAAAAATTGGATCACACTCGGTTGACATCCGAGAATAGTTCAATTTTCTTGGACTGACAGAATGGAGAAGATGGAGATATTTCTTTTTCCATCTTCTCCTCATTTGAGAAAATCAGATCACACTATGATCACACTCTGATCAGAGTGTCATTAAAATAATCGGACAGATTTTCTCGGATGAGAAAAAATACGGTAATGTGACTAACCGAATAGGGATATTGTATACAGGAACTGCACAGATCCTATGACCTATTGTAGTAAGGAATATTTCCACTATGAAGGGATTGTACAGCCTTGGTGGAATTTAAGGCAAACATTGCCAAATCCTAGCAGGGTGTTTTTACATGCTGTTAAGATTTGGCTCATCATGCCGATTCCAGCGGTCGTCACATGACCACAAGAATGCAAATTCCATATTTGGTGCAATCACATGCTGACTACATTATCATGGAGTTATTGAAAAAAAAACATTGAGAGGAACAGATGATAATCTAACCGGTACGTCACCAAGTATGGAAAACGCATACTTGCAGTCAAGTGACGACAAGCACACTGTTATGATTCAGCAGGCTTGTCGAAAATTTTGCTAGGGCTGAATAACCCATTAAAGGTAAATCTTTGTTGTATAGAAGAGCTGATTCTTCTGATCAGTTTCAGCTGTAACAATAACAGGTTAAACTCAATGGAGTTGTTCAAACAACTAACTAGCGATATCATTCCTTACCATATCTACTGGCAGATGTCCTTGACACTGTAGAATTATTTACTGCATTGTAAGCCGTGACTTGCTTAGACACCAGTGCTACCACTGCACCATCTGGAACCTGTTAATGAAAAAAATACATCCATAAGTCAATTGTGTCATCATTCATAAATGACCCAACCTAAATGTCTAATCTCTAATTCATTGAATGCAACTTTTCTTTATAGTCCAGATTTATATAGACTTATAATGCCATGTACATTGTATATAGGTCTGAAAATGTACCTGTGAGTATTGTGCCAATGACTACTGCTAGTACAATTAATAAACAGTCAGATGTTCCATCACAGATTCAAGAAGAAAGCCAGAAAAAAATAATGCAGCTTTTTTCCAGTAAGAAGATGGACACTGGACAGAAACCCGTTGCTATAGCCTATAAAAGGTCTTTTGGGAATTGTTGGTGTCCATCATGTCATAGATCAGCCACTACTGATATTTTGATTTGCTGTTCCTATGATGAAACAGAAAAATGAAAATACTAGCCTAGATATAAATCTAACCTAACGGATAGTAAGTACAAATGCAGTACAAGGTAATATCACTGATTCCACGCACTATTATCTGACAGCAAAGTAAAATGATGTGATCTAAAGGTAATATACCAAACACATGTAGCATAATTCATGCTAACTCTTACATCATGGAATCACACTGGGTTATCTGTGGTTTACATGTGATAAAGGTAAAGCTATTATTTTGTCTTAACTCAGAGTTATTCACCCAATACATGAAAGATACAGATAACTGGCAACTCTGAGACATCTAAAACACAAAGGGCCCAATTTATAAGGACTGGCATTTTGCATGTCAGTCTTGATGAACAGTGTGCTGCTGTACGATGCATCTAATTTCTTAAGAAGTGTGTGCCTCTTAATGAACTAGGCTTATCTTTCAGCTGTCGTGCACCACCACGAGAAATGTTGCTCCAGTCAGGATCTGGAGTACTCTCTGTACTTTACAACACTTTTGTGGAGTGAATTGTCAAGAATTAATTGGGTAAGCTTGGTTCATGACCTGTCTTGCTCTATCTCTGCCCATATTTCTAAAAGTTAGCGAAGCTGGCCCGAAGTGGCATAAAAGCGCCAAAAGTCGCTAATTTTTTAATGTAAAATCGAGTTATAACATTTTGTGATATTTCAAGGTGCTTTATAACAGAATTATGGCAAAAACGTCTTGCTGAATCAGGCCCCACATTTATTGTATATCACTGTGCTTTGAGTATCCCTACATTAAATATAAGAGCAGTATGCCTGACTTTTATAAATTAATTGCAGTTTTATGCTGGTAATACATTGCAACACTTTGATGTTTTACTTTTTTAGCCCTTCTGATGTAGATATGCCGCTGTGCTTGGGATTATTGTCCTGTTGCATGATCCAGTTTTGGCAAAGCTTTAGTTTTTGGAAGCATGACTTCCCATTTGACTCTAGAATACTTTGGTATACAGAGGAGTTCATGATAAGCTAAAAGATTTCATGTTGCCCAGGTCTTTCCAAAACAAGTCCAAATCCTCACCCCTCCACTACCGTGCTTAACAGGTGGTATGAGATGTTTTCCTTCACATTCTGTGTTTGCTTTTGCCAAATGTGGCATAGGGAATTATGGCCAAACATCTCCAATTTTGTGTCATCTGTTAAGGGACATTGTTCTTAAGGTCTTGTGGTTTGTTTAGATTTAACTTTTCAAAATTTAGCTGTGCTGCCATGTTCTTTTTAGAAAGGAGAGGCTTCCTCCTGGCAATCCTTCAAAACAAGCCATATTTGTTCAGTCTTTGATTATACTGTCTCAAACATGACCATTTAATATGCTAATTGAGGTCTTTAGACACTAGGCTTTAGCTCTTGGGTTTCCACAATTTCTCTGAGTATTACACGGTCTAAACTTGGGGTGAGTTTACTGGGACATCCCCTACTAGAAAGACTGTCAAAAGTCTTGAATCTTTTCTCCTTGTGAATTATCTCTCATTGTAGAATGATGGACGCCAAATTGTTTGTAAAACAGCAGGCCATGTTTGTCAGGCAATCACTGCATGTTTTAACGCTGTCTAATAGCCTCGAAACACACTGTCGTGGGGACGCAAAGATCTCACTCGAGCTCCCGCAATACTCAGTTCATAGCCGAGCAACCTCAGCAAACTTGAGCAACGAGCACTTGCGCTCATCACTAAGTATAACCCTTCTGAGATTAATGAAAGCAATAGTTGCTTCTCTAAGATCATTGCTGATGTTTTTATTCTTTCCTATACTCCTGAATGCGCCAGCCCCAGCAAACTGCCAAAACTTCTGCTTTAATAGATGTGGTCATACTTGCTGATGAACGACTAATCAAGGACATTTGATTAGCATCATCCTCTTAATTATTATGGAAGCAGTACGAGAATACTTAATTTTTGCTACATTGTTTTTACATTTTGGCAGTTTTGTTAAATAGTGACCTGGTGAAATTTGTCATGTGCTCACGATGGGTCTGGGCCTGCGGTTCAGAAGCTGCGGAAGAGCCGCCTGCGGCTTCTGCTCATTTTTTGCAAATAAGCGACGGCCATTTTTTTTTTCACATGCAGACTTTCCCATAGAGGTTAGGTCTGTGAGGACCTGCAGGAGAGATTGACATGCTGCCGCCTGGAAAGTTTCTGCCAGTTTCTGCGGGTGATCCTCAGGTGCCCAGATACGCATAGTGGGTATGGGATTTCTAGGAATCCCATCCACTATGCTGTAACATCTGGCGGCTGCAGGTTTGACGCTGGACAAGTCCGCAGCGTCAAACCCGCAGCAGCTCCGGATTGTCTGCACACACCCTTACTCATCTGAGGCTGTAAGATGTTTTATTATATGATCTAAAGATCAGATGTTTTATGATATGTCTTAATATATAAAACTATAAAATTAAAAGAGGGTATACTTAGATGTTCTCATGACTGTTGCTGCTTGTTAACTTCTTTATGTATAGGATAATCTCTGTATTATTTTTGTCTACGTTCTATAAAAAAAACAACTTATTTTCATGAAGCAAATTAAGTTATCTCCAGGCAACAGCATTTCACTGCTTCCTTTGTAACAGAACACATGACATATGAATAATCATACAGAACCAGTCAGAGCTATATAGGGAAATGTCAAAATAATAAGCCGCTAAAGCATGTAATTTGGTGTTATTATTGCTTAAGTGATAATCCCATCGATTGAAAGAAGTAATACATTTAATCTTGCTGAACTACACTGTAGCATTAGGCCTGGCACCAAAGGCTGGCACACAGCAGGGGCTAGCTTTCACTTCAAACCCTGGAGTCTCCAAAAAACTCTGTGTTTATATGTGATACACTAGAAGCTGGCAGAGGGCAATGGATACCGGTTTAGGCTGTGTTACTGGGAATACTGCCCATAAAATGTACAGCAAACATTATTATAGAAAACAGAACAAACATTTAGAATGTTTCTTTTTTTCCTTATAATCCACTTGAATTAACTTGTTCTCCACTATTATTTTGAAAAATATCTTTCTATACAGTTTGACAAACTTATATTACAACATATACAACAATAAAAGCCAAAGCTTGTCACATAAATGTAGAATAAGAATATTTCCAAGTACTGGTCTTCTTATGTATTTTCCCTTTGAGAATTTTATCTTGGCCGTAAAGGTGATAAAATACCAGAAAAGATACATTTCTCTAAAAGATGTCTCCGGAATGTCTGATAATCATGGGCTCATGAGTATACATGGCTGAACATTTAGGGCTGAATGCCAAGTCGATGCATATCTAAGCTAGGGATACAAATTCAGGGGCAATGCAGAGGCATTGAAGGTATTCGTTTTTCTCTATTCTTTTAATTTTTGTCATAATTAATAAATAGAATATCTTAGAAGAGATGACCAAATAACACTAAATACATCCTGAAGACTGGTCAGGTCATATTTTCCATTCAAGATAAAATACAATATTTGTATAGCGTTTTTCCCATCTTAGTAGTCAAGGCACTGTACATAACTAGAAAACAACTTAATCCCTAAATATTCCAAAGCATAAAGAAATATGTCCTCATTTTTTTCTTTTTTTTAGCATAATGCACCATGGGTGGTTTCAGGGAAACTTCTGGGGTTGAGGTAGTAATTTATTGTTTTAAATCATGATGTATAACATAGTAAACTGATGGTTTCACACTAACTTTTTATTACATTTGGTTAAAGGGAATTTGTCACCAGGTTTTTACTACCCGATATGAAAGCAGCTTGATGTAGGGACAGAAGCCCTGATTTCAGCAATGTGACACTAACTGGTCTGCTTTGTGCAATTTTGATAAAATCACTGTTTATTGTGCTGTAGATCCACCATTTCTCTGAATTTTAAAGGGGTTTTCCCATGAACAAAGCTGATTTTAATCAACATTTTAATCAATAGATCTTTGAATAATAATAAAATCCACAATTGGATAAGTTAAAAAAATGTTCCTGTGCTGAGATAATCTTATAAATGTGTAATGGCTGTGTCTGACCATGCAGGGACATGGTCTGATCATACCACATCTTCTGGACAGAGGAGGAAGCAAAAGAGTATACAGACATTACAGCGGGGGATCGGAGCTAGTTCTTTCTTTCTTTGAAGTAAAACATTGCTTAAAAACAGTTTTTGTCTCACAGAAAGAATCAGCTGTGTTCCCCTGCTGTCCTGTCTGTATACTCTTTTGCGTCCTCCCCTGCCCAGGAGATGTGGTATGATCAGACCATGTTCCTGTAGGGTCAGACACAGCCATTACACAGTACACAGCAGGGGCACATTTATAAGATTATCTCAGCACAGGAACATTTGTTTAACACATCTAACTGTAGAACTTATTTTTACTTCAAGATTTACTAATTAAAAATGTACTTTGTTCATGGGAAAACCCATTTAAGCCTAGTATAACCCTGTATACACCAGTGATTAGCAGCTTTCTATGTATACTGTGCATAGGCAGAAAACTGCCAATTTGTGGTGGGGACGAGATTACATAGAGCAGGGAGGCTATATGTCAGGAGACAACCAGTCCTCCACTGCTAATCTCCTGCTGATAAAACACTGATTCTATTAAAACTGCAACAAGCAGCCTATTGAGTAACATATAACTGGAATTAATGTCTCTGCCCCTAAATCATTCTGCTCTATGATAACATAGCAAAATCCTACTGACACATTCCCTTTAAGACATCCAACTTCGATATAAAGACATCAAATTCAATCTAATATCATGACATGCTTGCAAAATCCTTGACTTGCTAAAATTCACATCACAAGCACTAGGTGGTCACAACTATACATATTTAGCATATTAATGTGCCAACAAAATATCACAAAATCATGTTTTTTCAAAGCTAGCCATCATGCATCACATATCTCTGGAAATGGCACACCAAGAGCGGTGGTGAAGGAAGGACACATCTGTATATGGAATTGTGCTCAAATGTGCCCTATAAGTACAGTATACAGCATTATGTTTCCCTGTCCTTCGAGAAAAAAGTGTTTGTCCTTATGATTTTTTTTCTGATGGTAATTACTTTCTAATCTGCTTTTCCATTTCCAGTTTGTACCCCATGCCAACAGACAAAACCATGACATTTAATTTAGTGATGGTGCCAGAACAGCACCCAGGGCTCTTGTTTTAGAGGCGAGTCGGCTTATCTCCAAAATTATTTGCACGTTAATGAACAAAGTGAGATTTTATCAAGCTTTAGGCTGGCAAAGGCAAAAGACAAACTAATATGCCAGCAGCATTTGGGAGAGAGGCCATTCTAGATGATTGGCAGTTGGGCTGAGAATTGAAGGTTTATCTCTAATGTATAGTAAGGACTGTCTAAGCTCCCTCAACCGAAATCCTTTTTATGCTTCATTTTCACTTTGTGAATATTCTACAGGTAATGGGAGACTTTCAATCACAAAATGTTCTTTTAACAGTGTCAAAGACACATTTAGTACTGAGTTTAGTAGATATTTAATTTGAAAAAAAAAGTCCTAAATGACTGCTACTGTGTACTTATTACTCTCTGGAGTATATTTACATGCCCTGAATCACTAAAGGCATTCAGCCAATACTGTGATTCCCAGAAAAGTTTAATCCACAGACTCCTAGATGAGAAAAGCGCTGTAGAAATAACTATAACTTGTCCCACAAATACTCTCTCAGATGGCTATATCAACAGAAAAATGAAAAAAAAAAAGTTATGGCTGTTTGAAGAAGGTGAGGAAAAAAACGAAAGCGCAAAACCAAAAAACTGCTTGGTGCTTTAAAGGTTAATCATTTTATAATGTCATTGTTTCAAACTTCATTTTATTAATGAAATCAATATTCTAAAAGTCTACAATCTCGTCTTAATAGATCATTTGTTCACATTTCTGTTCCTTTAAGTAGAATTAGGAAGAACGTGCCTTTATGTACACCTACATTAAAGGGTCTAATGACATTGAATTTTCAGTGCGAGTACAAGTTAATTGCACATAATTATGACAACTTCAAACCAGGTAAATATATAATGACAGAAAGGATAAGACATTCATGCTTTCAACATTCATCTTATCAGACTATAAAAGTATGGCTTTTAATAATCTCTACAAATGGAAGCAGTAACTTTAATTAACTATTTCAACAAAAAGTGTTAGATATGCCATAGTTATCATCATTCATCTCTGGTGAAGAATTGACTAGAGGATGTTTAACAAGGTGCCATAGGTACATTGGCCCGCTTCTATAGTTTACACAACTATTCACCCCCATTAAGAACACGTTTATTCTAATAGGCCGAGGCCAACAAAATGATATAGATAATGTATATGAATATGATAAAATGTATAAGGCGGTGTTCCCATAATGAGTTTTTGGAGAGTTTTTGATGCTGCATGTTTTCGTTCGATCAGAAACGTGGTGTCTTTCAGTTCTAGCAAAGTGGATGGGATTAATAGAAATCTCCTGCCCACTGTGCTTCTTTTATATGCAGCATAAACTGGCCCGCTGTGCGTGTTTCAAATCCGCAACATGTCAATTTCTCTTGTGAGCAAGCGGATTTTCACCATAGATTGCATTAGATGTAGAAAATCCCGAAGTAAAAAAAACATGTGCGTTTTTAGTGCGTTTCCACTGTGGAAGCGCATAAAAAACATATATAATCTACACATGACTGTTTCAATCAAGTTTTGTCAAAGACAGATACTAGGAAGTATCAAAGACAAAGCAGCTTTATTTAAAATGCGACATACCAAAAAGAGACAAAAACGCAGTATCAGAAATGTGATAAAAACATGTAAAAAAGAGCACTCAAAAACAAATTAAAAAAATGCAACCTAATTGACCTAACAGGTGCCAAAAATCTGAAACATCTAAAAACTCACCAAAAGCTCATTGTGGAAACATGAGGCTGCAAGTGGTAAAATGCATATAAAGTGTATTCAGAAAAAAACTCTTGGAGATAAATATTCCAGTATACAATAATCCTGATAGTGGACGAAAGCAACATTATTCTCTACTAAAGTTAAGATCTCTTATAAAGTGGAGTCAACAGGTATTTTACAGAAATCATCAAAAATCTAGATATCTGAGATATCTTCAGGTTAGTATTGTGTTGCAATAGCTGAAAATATTTTATAGACTGTCCTAACAGATGAACCTACATCATAATATTCCAATATATATTTGCAGACACTTTTGGGTTATTAAAATAGTGTTCTTGCTAACTTGAAAATGAATCACCAACCTGATAATGGGCAATAACGTTCAGTCTTTTCCAGTCATTCTCAATTTTTGTGGTAATGTCTTCATCTTGTAAGATCATTCGAGCGCCACTTGCTTGTCTCCATTCTGAAAATTATAAATGGTATATAAAAACTGGGTTGATGAAATGAAGCATAACGCTGAATATAAAGTTTTATTTTCTATTACAAAAAAGTGTATTTTTTTTTTCCAAAAATAGCGGTATTCTAGTCTATAGGTCATGTACTGTTCTTCAGCTCAACTTCTTCACTTGAATGAGACTGAACTGAAATATCAAAGCTGCCCAATAAATGAGAGTTGAGCTGTTTTTAAAAAAAAAAGAAAGAAAAGAAAAATGAAATAAAAAATACTTATGCTTTAAAGGGAATATGAATTTTATACATACAACTAATGGCATATATGTACAGGGACTGTTTTACTGGTTGAATCAATACCATGATTTTAGAAATACATTTTGCTGTTTCTGAGAAATCCAGAATTGAAATTATATGCAAATGAGCTGCAAGTGCATCAAGGAAGGACATTGCACTTGCAGCTTCCCTGCCCTCTCTCCCTATTTCCCACCCACTGCCTACCTCCTATGTCTGACTAACAGGTCACTCTTGTTTCAGTACACTGCTTCTGATCACCAACATCTCAGGCAATCACTGTCAGTGATGTGAATTGCCATATATTGCATTATCGTAATGTACAGCATAGGACTGCTTAGGGTAAGATAGAGATTAAGACTTAGGACATAAGATAGAGTGTAATAAGCATTGTAAGTGTAATATGCTTAGTGTGTACTATTATAAGATGCATAATATTTGTAAGGGTGATCTGCCCAGCAACAGGCTGCAGGGACAGATATAGTTAGGTGTTTTGTCTAGCCCACAGTGGAAGGGGTTAGGGCCAGTAAAAAGGAGACTGCTTCCTGTTTTTAGAGGAGATTTTGTTTGTTAAGTGACAAGGTGAAGTTCAAGGTGCAGTGCGCTGATAGCAGATCTAGTACAAAGTGTTCTGGGTGATATGAGGCACTACAAGACTCCCTGCGGACATTCCTGCAATGTCCGGAGTCTACGGCTTGATACAGGTGCTATGGAGAGCACTTTAACCCCTTCTGTACAGAGGAAGATGGATGTGGAACCGCGTGAGGTAATGGATCTCGAATATACTGCGGGAATGAATGAGAATTCGCTGGGGCTGACAGGATCAATGGATGTAGGGACAGTTCAAGAAGAATGGAAAGTAAAGTGAGAAATGTACTGTATTACTGAAACAAGAAATGGAGTATGCCCAATACTGCGTGATTTAATCTATGTGTTGAAACGAACCGGGTGTCCCCTGAGTTGTGTGCGGCTGCTCCTGAATATGGAGAATTGAAGACAGAGGAGGCATGCAGCCTGCAAGCGAGTGTAACGCACCCTACATTACACAGCACACTGGAACTAGGACACGATTTTCCTGTAAAGTGCCACGGCATATTAAAGCAGCAGCTCGACCATTGCTACTGCCCTCTAGCATCTTACATTTTGTTGCTATGAGCAACATAGACAATTTTTCTTTTAGACGGTGTCATAAATCTCCTCCCGAATTCCAATAGCCATGGAGCTGGATCTACGTCTATTCAGTTCTAATATTTACTTAATCTTATTGCTCATCTAATGTCTTCATTTATTGATTTTAATTACTTTTTTTGTATTTACATTGTAATAAAACCCCATTACAGTGCTATGCAATATTAATCACATCTCCTATGTTTATATTACCAACAAAATTACTATATTATTATCCTTCAATATATATTATTATGCTTTGGCTTAGCATTACAAATACATACATAGGCGAATTAAAGGGAACCTGTCATGTATAATAACGCTACTAACCTGCTGATATGGGGTTAATCTGCAGATAAATAGCATTCTGACATTGTGCGGATGTAAGGAGATGGGAAAGCGAGAAGACTACACGGGTAATATATAACAGAGTGTCTGCAAGTGAACACCGCCATCTGCTGGTCAAAGATTATAAGCAGAGGGAAAGCAGAGAGAATTGCATTGGCAGGAACTGATGAGAAAAGTGCATGTTCCCTGAGGGACAAATTTAAGGAAAAACCAAGTCAGGTGATAGCTGTGTCACAGTTAGAAACTATAAAAGGCCCATGAGGGCAGAGAAGGGGAGGAGTCAATGCCTGAAGCCGTATCAGGGCAGATATATAGGAGCAGCTGAGCTGGCTTATAGCCCTTAATTACCAGCACGGGGCAAACCAGTGAAGGGAAGCCTCAGCCCTGAGTGAGGAAGAATGATCCTAATGAAAGAGAGCCCAGTGAGCGGAACCAGAGATGGTTGAGTGGAACCAGAGACGAGTAAGCGGAATCAGAGCCTAGTGAGCTGGACCAGAATAGATGACCAGAGAGAGGAATATGGACAATCTTGTGAGCTGTGACAGTGGTATAATTACGGTACAGAGGCAACTAGAGTAAACGCTATAAAATCGTTGAAGCGACTGGTCACTAAGAGACTTGCAGCTTTATGGAGTAGCACCACTGACTCCCATTAGGGATTGTACTGTTATTACTACTGTGACATAGTAACAAGTAGGAGACAGACTGCGACGCACTAGAAACTAAAGTATCAGGACCGAGACATCATTATCTTTTGTGAATGTTTATTTGCCTCAGGGTGCTTTCACATTGCATTCTGTATCAGTGTCAGGGAATACGTCCGAAATCCCCAACAGAACAGGGTCCGGACTTATGCGCTGACAGGGGCCATAGACTGCAATGGTGACACGTGCTCTGCGTACTGGAGTGTATGCCTACTGGAGGCGAACACTCAGACTCAGTAGCGTACGTAGCGTACTGAATGATGACTGAACCCATGCTAGTGCCACCTCTGAGATCTTAATAGCAAGGCTGCCCAGAGGAATACAGTTAATTTCCTCCTGGCAGAGGGCTCTCAGTACGGGCACCACACAGTGTCAGAATGATATTAAACTGCAGATTAACCCCATATCAGCAGGTTAATGGCGTTATTTTACATGACAGGATCCTTATAGGCTTAGTGCCCACGATGCAGAAATGAAGCAGAAATTTTCCTGAGCATTTCTGCATCTCCTTGGCAGAAAAACGCATGCTGTTTTTCCATGCGTTTTTGACGCGTATTGGATGCGTTTTTCCAATGCATTGCATAGGCAAATACGCATGCAAAAACGCACAAGAATTGGTCATGTCCGTATTTTTTCTGCAAGTAAAATCTGCGCAGAAAAAATCCTGACCATGTGCACAGAACTTGCAGAATGTCATAGGAAGTCATGGGATAAGGTATGCAATGCGTTTCTGGAGCGTTTACTCGCTGCAAATACGCACCAAAAACGCATCGTGGGCACACAGCCTTAATGTGTAGTTTGTGAAACAACTAATTTAAAGTGTCAGGTGAAATCATGTATTGCAGCAAACATACTAAAAAAGAGAAAGATTCTGTTACTTTAGCCTTAAAGGTTACATGGGATTTAAGACATATATATTTTATAGCAGAACACGTAAATGACACATTTTCTGCAAATGTCTTTTTTTCCTAATGAATGATCCAATAAACTATTTAGAAAACTCAGATTAAGGTGACCTCCACAAAATATTGATATTCACGAAGTCTAAGAACAGGAAAGTGCGTCCTTATACATTGTCATCAGATCACTGAGCTCCTTTAAGCAGAAACACTAAAGACAGACACTCTCCAATCCAATCTGTTTCAGCTCTACCTTGTAGAGAGAGAGGTGAGTAAAAATCCCATTATCTTTATCTCTTCTTCCAATCAGAAGTGCCGGTGAAGGCAAACTTAGAAGACAGCAGCTGTGAACTCTTTATATTTCATTCAGAAGATAGTGTATCTTTCACTGCATACATGAATTGCTGAATTTCTTTACCTCAAGTATTGCAGGAAACTCCAATTCAGAGAATATCCTCAATAAAAGCCAAGGACACTGCCAATAACAAGTTTTTTCATGCTACTTACTTTGAGATAATACAATGAGCACCAAACACTTATTGTCAGTCACAGACAGACAATCTAAATCTGAATTATATATGGAATTAGAGCAGCGGTCATATGCTTTTAATAAAATCTATTTTGTAGTGACGGCACAGGGCAGGTGTCTCTCGGTCTGCTATAGACTGGGTCATCCTTGATGATAACTGCTCAAACGCATTTTTATTTCTACAATAGTTCTTCTGAACATATCTACATGACAGAAATTGTACAATGCTAAGATGCTCCTTGTGAGTCCAGTGACTGTGCACAAGAATGGCTAAGCAAAGTGTTGGGGGTTGCTGAGGATTATTCATAAAACTGGTGCTGTGATGACAAGTACATGCTACCACCACTAAAAAAAAGAGTTATGACCCTTATCCACTTTTTAACAAGATTTAGCGACCTAATCTGAGAGCAGCATAATTTAGAGACAGAGACACTGATTCCAGTAATGTGTCACTTACTGCTGTCTGCGATTCTGTAAAAATCACAGTTTTATCAGAGGCAGATTATCACTAGAGAACTGGTAAACCTGCTGCTATGTATGCTCCATATTTATGAGCTGTGTATAATCCCGTCCCCACCACTGATTGGATGCTTTCTGCCTATGCATAATGTACACACAAAGCTGCCAATCAGTGGGGTGGGCAGAGTTATACAGAGCTCAGCATTCAGCGAACTGATAGATCTGCAGCAGATAAAACAGTGATTTTATCAAGACTACAGAAAGCAGCCCAGTAAGTGATACATCGCTGGAATCAGGATCGCTGCCCATACATCACTATTAAAGGTAACCTGACAGCTGAAGTATGTTGACCAGTCAACAAGAAGTCAGACAGGCGGCTCTTCCTTTCCTTTCCTCTGGAGGACAGGTCCCTCCCTGTATGTGTATATAGTGAGAGACTTGTCATTCCAGGTCAGCGGATGGGGAAAAGCCACCAGGGACCTGTAGGTCTGACTAGTCTCTAGTGCAGCTTGGTCCCTGGTGGCCTTCAAAGTATGTTTTTCTCTAAAATATCACAGCCCTTCAGAGTCAAACATAGCTAGCTGAAATCATACAGCCAGTGCCTGATACATGCTGCCCATGGATTGCGCAGTATACTTCAGCTGTCAGGTACCCTGTAATACTGTCCATTCCCTTGTGTGATAATCACTTTTCCTCCTGTAGGTGCAGCATAGCGAGCAGTTGTACAGTCCTTCGTCAGGACCTGGCTATGCTGCATTGACAATAGTAACCACTTGCACAATCTTTTCCACAAGCACCTGCATAGTTACTATATCATCACTTCAGATTAGTGATCGATGATCATTAGAGCATTTCTACGAGTTGTTGTTATCACCTACAAAGTGACATATATTTACCTAAATCCATATCTGCAGCCTTCGGTCGATGTGAGCATGGAAGATTCTTAAAAATGGTGTCCAGAATCTTCTCTTTGACTTGAGTGATTGTGTCACAGTTGAGGATTTTCACTGGAATCATGGGACTATTCACATTGTCAGGATTAACACAATTGAGAACCTAAATAAAAAGAAATTCCAATAAACAAAAATACATGAATGCTATTGAAAGTTTAGAATCTAAAAGAAGATATCTACACAAGACAGCTTCCTCTCTAACATATGCTCACCAAAAACCTGTAACCTTAGGTAGTAACCTGAAATTATTTTTTTGCACATTTTCCCTGCAGCAGATATTTCAGGGTAAATTTTAGTATTAGGATTTATTCCGAAGTCAGTGATTTTCTATGGATTTTCATCAATGTTTGATCAATGTGTGACACGCAGAGCGCAGTGAACCCAGTACACCAGGCATGGGTCGGATCCTTCTTGTTGTCCCATGGAGGCTGTCTGATGCAGTGAAATAGGCACACGACTGCAGTGGTGTGGTGGTTAATGCCGGTAGTGCCATTCCCTTGCGTCTTTGGTGTTTGGTGGCGTTCCCTGTGATGTTGGTGTGATGGAGGGAGACAGGAGAGACAGCAGGCGGTTTTAACAGAAAAACAGATGAACTTTACTTAAACAGCAGCCAGAAAGGTACTCAGCCATAGCTGGTATTACATGTTTCAAATGACCAAAGTTCCAAAAGTCAGGCACATGGTGGCAGATGCAGGAAACAGCAGATATGAGCAAGTACAGTCAGAGCCTATCCTGCTGGCCAAGCTGACAAAAAGGAGTTTTCTTCATGCCACCAGGGTGATGTTCCCCAGCGGACCCTGCTCCCTCTAACCTTCATGATTTTGTAAGATGCCTGATTTCACATCTTCATGACGGAGGACTACCCTCCGGACCAGTACTCCTCCTGGCTCCACAGCGCACGGTTTCCTTTAGGCTAAGTGTGCTCTGGAAGCCCAGGGCATTCCTTCAACCCCTGGGGGGCTAGTCCTTAGACTAGTCCTTAGGTTATCCTTAAAGCTATCTTCAGGTAAGTCCGTCACCATACTGTCACGGGTGTGTTGCCACGAAGATCGTCACGAGTACACAGCCTGACTTCTCGCAGCAGACTTGTTGGTGCTTTGTGTTTCTCGGCAGTGAGGGAGTTAATTCTCTCTCTCTCTCTGGGCTAGATGAGGTCCAGCCTCGCCCAGCTGCAATCAATACTTCTGTAGTGAGACTCCTTCATATACCTGCTGGTCTGTTTGGGAGGTGTCGGTGAAAGCATTTCATTCAGACTGACAGAGCGGATTGTGGTGTTTGGAGTTGCTGAGATAAGTGTATTTGGAAGTGTTTTTTCCCTTTCCTCGCTTTATCATTTATCTCCTTTCCCGTTGGTTTTCCCTCTGTTGTAGTTGAGAAGTTGTTTGTATGCAAGGTGGTTTTGGTTTTTCCCTTGTACTGTCTCGTTCGTCTAAATACTGTGTTTGGGCATATTATTTCTTGTTCCCTTTGGTTGTGATCGGGGTCCTTCTCAGGACTAGATTACTGAGGTGCAGAGATCTTCAGGAGGTAGGGGTTACGCTGGCGGCCTGGACCTCTGTACCTTTAACAGTACCTCCAGGTTGAGGGATTAGTCAGGGCCCCAGCTTAGGGTCAGCTGCGAGAAGTCAGGCTGTGTACTCGTGACGATCTTCGTGGCAACACACCCGTGACACATACGGCCCCAGGCCCCATCTAGCTGATCTCCAACTGAACTCTATTCTAAAATTGCAGCAGTTTTATTACATCCAGCTACCCCCACCAAACTAGTTTCCTTGTTGCCAGTTAAGTGAGAAGTTTAACTATTTATCTACCTGAGATGGTGCTGACTCATAGAGACACATATAGTAATAATACAAATCCCTACCAAAACAGCACAAAACTTTAGCATTTATAAATAACATTATAAAACAGTATTGTAATACCCTGGGGTATAACAAATGTGTCAGTTTTGCCATCAATGTTTGATCAGCTTTTCTCAAATGGAAAATAAAGCTGATGTAGGTTTCTCAAACTTCTAGCAAACAGTCAGCAAAAAAAAAAACATACCGAACTTGACTTCAACTAGGGTGTCATCTGTGCTGTCAGGGTTTGTCACTGACCCATAGACTTGCATTGGTTAGTTTGATACATGACACGTGCAAAAGATACAGGCATTGCCCCATTGACTATAATGGGTACGTGAAGTACGTGGATAGAACATGTACATGAAAAATTGAAGTCTGAATGAGGCCTTATATAAAACACAATTAAGTCCCCCAAAGAGATAAACCATTTAGCAACAGCCCTGAGATAACTCTTTCTATGATCACTATAATGTAAATATATAGAATTTCATGAATGAACTTTAAAGAAATTGTGTATTTTCATAAAAATTTGGGGCCAAGGATGGTATTGCTTGAAAATTTCAAAATGAGCTGCAATCACTCGATTCATCGGATTTGATCACGGTGCCTCAGAATAATCGCTGATGCCAGTGACTGGCTGCAGCGGTCAGTTGCTAGAGATTGAATGACACAGCTGCAGCCCTGTAAACAAAGACTGGCCAGGAGCAATGGAAATGTGACACTAAAGCAGGAGAAATCTTTTAAGATAATGCAGTCAGGTATACAACAAACTCAGATAATGAGCTATATAATTCAGCTCTGCTACTCCCCATATGGGGTAAATTGACATAAGCAAAATGTACATTATACCATATATTTGCCTTGAACGGAATTCAATGTACAGTACTTGGTATTTGGAAAAATCTCCTTAATGGCATTCTGACCTTTGAAAATTATATTTGTGAGAAATCTCGCTTCAAGGAACTTGTCCATCCCAACTACCTTCTGATTTATTTAAATACCAGTTGCAAATGACATGTTAATATTTAAAAGATAGTCTGTTTTCTGGACGGATAGCTCTGGTATTTCTTCCCTCAAGCTTCATGTGTTTTCCCGTTCATTCATTTCCATCGTAGGTGGGTATCTATCATATACAGCAGCACATCCTATTCATCACTTCAGACACAGTCAGCTCTCTGTAATTTGACCTATTCATTTAGAGAGCCTGGTGGGATTTCAATTAGTTACTGAGACCTGTAATGTACTCTGTGCAGAACACGGTACAAAAAAACTGGTGAATATGACAAAAAAACATCTGAAATGTTTGCCGTAATTGAGATGCATGGCAGGCGACAGACTGGTGAATAATCACCTGAATTCACCTCAACAAACTTTTGCACATTTGGTAAAAGTTTTTTAGAGAATTCAAGAAGACAAAACTAAACTAACTAGTATAATTCCTGGTAGCATTCCAGAATACATATACATTTATCAAAGGTATTTATTTAAGTGGTGCTGTACTAATTTCTAAATCATATCGGCTTCTCACAAATTGTAATCCTACTTAAGCAGACAGAAATTTGGTTGCAAAATTAAAAGTCAGTACAAGACTTAGTCCTAAAGTGCTCTACAGTCTGGGTCACCATACGGACAAATTCTTCACAATTTTGGTATTACCTTTACACAAAGGGACATTTGTTCAAAAATTTCTAAAACAAGATAGAATTATGTTTTAAGTTAAAAGTGTTAGGTCGGGTGTGGGAAGAATCAATACATTTTTTTATATGTGTATGTGGTTTCTAGATGGGAGACTAAAGGCTGGAATGGAGCAATGGAGACTGGAAAAGTGGTCTATCCTCTTTGGCGATGAGTCCCGCTCTTGTTTTGGATACAATGATAGCTGGAGATTGGTCTGGAGACCATGTGGGAAATGCCATGAAGAGGCCTTCACAAGGGAACATCACGGTCCTACTTTTGGATTTATGGGGTGGGGTGGCATGTTACATAGTAAACAGACCTTTCTAGTCTTCATAGCAAGTACACTAACAGCTCCGCATTACATTGATTTGGTTGTGGAATCAGCCATTTCTCCAAAGTGTCCCAGGAGCCAGTTTTCAACACAACAATGCCAGGCTCATTCTACTGTGAGCAACTCACATGGCTTAAACTTGCTACCATGGTTTGCAGCGTCGTCCGACTTGTCTGCCATTGAGGACATCTATGACATCATTGGTCTGCATTTGTAAAAGGAGCTGCCAGCAATGTATTTTGAGGATTTGCATGACCAAGTGCATTCAGTGTGGCAGAACTGTCTTCAGAAAACCATGAATAACCTGACATAGCCTTGCAAGGCATGTAAGTGTGTGCATTTCTGCACGTGGTGCTCCTTCTCGATACTAAAATTTTGTTTACATTTTTTTTATCATTTGCATATCACTAACACGTCTATCCATTCTTTGATTTCCATCACTCCATAACTTTTCCTTCTTAGTGTTACAATTTCAATGTCATGCAATATATAAATGTGATGGAGGGGAGGTCCTGTCCTTGTGATCCTCTCTTATAAGCCAGGATGAAGAGCCATTTTCTAAGAGCAATTCTGGCAGTCTACCGCCACCATGTAACAGATGTAGCAATCGTAACCTTCACCAGTGTGGTTTGCTATGGTGTTATCATAGTTTATCATCATAGTTTGTGACATGAATCTGTTCATTTACTTTGTTTTGGCATGGCTATGTTACACAGATTGCATATAAGCCAAACAAACATTCGTAGAGTGCTGACCCTATCAAGAACATTACATATGTACATTTATGGAGATGGCAAAATCAGGGGTTTAGATAATCAATTCTTACAGCGGGTGTCTCTGAGGAGGCAACATCTTGCAATCTTGCTGCCAGTAACCTGAATAAATGAACACATAGAAGTATAAATGGTGTGTTACCAGTGTTTTGTAGTCAATCTGTTGCCTGATCAGCTTATCTTCACTTAGTGAATAACGTGCTTCTCCTGTGATGGAATCAATGGGTCCCTTTTCCATTTGTTGCTTGATGGCACAAAAGAGAGAAAACAGAGGCTCCCCTGCACATTCCTAGAAAAAAAAGAAGTTCATTTTTATGCATTGTCCTAATATAATTACTGTCTGCAGTCAGAGTATGTTGGGAGAGTCTTTCCTGCAGCTTGTGAGACCAATGTAGATAACAGAAAACTTTCTAACATCTATTTTATAGAAGAATTAACATAACAAGTGGTCACACAGAATGGAATGTAGACATACAATATAATTTTATATTAATATTAGAGACCGCCCCGCTGATCACTGCCCACTTTCCGGTCCCCTTCTTACTACCAACACACGCCACAACTCCGGCATCTCACAGTAAACCAGGACTTTTGGCCACGACCAGGCCTCGGTGATTATTGCGCATCATAAGGTCATGAAGTTGTGATGTGGCCTACAACCTTACAAAGAGCAGTGACCAGGTTCCTGGCGAATAGTGAAGAGGCCGTAGATACAGGCAGCGGGGTGGTTGTCGAGGTGAGCAGTAAGATGAGTATTATGTTTTTTTTGCTTTTTCCATGTTACATTTATTATGCTCTGGAGTCTAGAGGGGAACATTAAATTCAAAAGTGCAAATCAAATTATTGGGGAAAATTAGACAAAGCCGACAAATTTGAATCCCAAATTATCTGCGTATCACTGATTATTATTATACATACAACAAATGGAATCCAGCACTCATGCAAAGATTTTTTATTATTTGAATCAGAACAGGTTTAGGCATAGGGATCTTAGTAATACTATTATTAGAATTACAAGAGTAATACAAAATATAAAAGTAATTAAAAAATTATACACGGGTATATTTTTAATTGCATTAGTGCAGCAATAATAAAAATGGTAATAAAAATACATTTGTGAGGCCTAGTCCCAGTTAGTTAGTAAGTTAGTGTAGTGTTAGTGTAGGGATACAATTGGGGGAGGAAGGTTGAACTTGATGGACCTAGGTCTTGATTCAACCTATGTTACTATTTTACTATGAATCAAAGAGTAGTGTATAGAATTTTTTTTTAGACATTTTGATCTCTTTGACCTTTTTCAGAATACACACTAGAGATATATATATCATTTCATGTATGTAAACATATAAAGAACGAGACAAGATTCCGGCTGATCGGAAATCAAGCGGACACGGCGCCATAAGTTACATTCGCCCTCACGTCAGACCCATACCTGGGACCACAGGGGATACATAGGCTTTAACTGCCTTTCTTGCGACACATGCCACCACTGTGCAACCACATCAGTCAGATACCCCTGAGCCCTGGAATATAGGGGCTGTTTTTTTTGTTAATTCTGATCAGTCAGAATTTTGTCTCGTTCTTTATATGTGTACATACATGATATGATATATATATATCTCTAGTTTATATTCTGAAAAAGGTCACAGAGAACGAAACGTCAAAAAAAAAATTCTATACACTACTCTTTGATTCAAATAATAAAAAATCTTTGAATGAGTGCCGAATTGCATTTGTTGTATTATAAGGATTGGGACCCTATCCGTGCACCTCCAATGCTAAAAGGAGTGCCGTTCTTCTTTTTATATATTATTATACATAGTTCTGTAGTCTAACTCTGTGTCAGTACACGTCTGCATTTACAGACAGTTGTCTTCAACTGAATGCAAAATGTCTGCTATTAGAAAGGTCAATTTTTAGGAGCTAATCTGCCAGATATCTATGGAAATTTGGTCTGGTTACCACTTGATAATTACAGGGCACTGACACAAATTACATGATGATTATATGTTATACTCTGATTGCATAGCCATGAAAGCTGTAGAAATGCCCGGGCACAGTGGGACTTGGTAAACTTGTTTAAGATACATATTCTGGCTTGTGTGAGATCCTGAGCTGTTTGCTCATATCCTGCTTGCAGCTAATGGCATGGAGAGCCTGCCTGACAAGTAAGATATACCGGTATTGCAGGTGCTGGGGACAAATACCAGGCTGCTCATGGTTTCGGGCACAGCAGTGCAGAGTGGGCTGTATGAAATTACTGCACATAATAATGTAACTAAACTAAAAAACGTTACATGATTGAATGTAAACTTAATTTACCAAAACATCAACAACTCAGCAAGAAAAGAGGGATTGGAAAAGGACTTTTCTTATGTAAACTGTGTGAGATCATCCTCCGTCTGAAAGCATAGGGAAATTACCGCAGTATGGGGCAATGGGTAGAATTTACTCCCTGACTCATTTCTGAAGGATGGCTGTCTACGATCACAGCTATCTCTCAATATAGTTTTCTGCGGAATATATGAATGGAAATCAATGTCTCAAATGTCTATGAAAATTTGTTTTGAAATAAAGTTGCTTCTTTATATTCCATGTAATGAAAAACATAAATGCGGCCCAGTATAATATTTGTGAAATGTGTTTAGTGAAAACATAATTCAGCCAAAGGAATATATTCAGAAAAATAGCTAATATTTAGACATACTGTATAAGCCAAGGACTAAAATGTATCACCTATATAGATAATATCGCAGATGTCTCTTCTCTACATTCATTTAAGGAGTCTATAGGGAGTAGATTTGCAAACCAGAATTTATTTTTATGGGTAACAACTCCCCCTTTTTTTAATAAATTCGATGCACACCACATTTATCATTTTTTTTAGTTACTTCCAACCCATAGAAAAGTGTCTAGAAAAAGAGGGTAGGATGAATTGGAAAAGATGCCAAATTTATACTGATATAAATATACAAGTATACTGGCCATGAGCTGAAATAAGAAAGAGAAAGGCCCTGATTCATCAAGACTGGCAATTTTCACGAGAGGGTAAATTAGAGACAGGCGCTCCTGATTTATTTAGAGGCCTCAATGAATCAGGAGCATCTGACAAGTGCTTTGCCATAAATAATCAGAGACTACAGCAAAATTTCTTGTGTAAGGAACATGAATGAGATGAGTTGTGGTGTTCCGCCCCTGTGCCAACCCTGTGCCACCCCTGTGCTGCCCTCGTCCTCTGTCAGCTCAAGCAAATTTGGCAGAGCTGCAGGAAACTCTCATGAAAATGTCAAAAGTCTCAACATTTTTGCTCAACTGCTCCATGTGCAAAAATTTTGCCACTTTTCAAATATTTTTACATTAGAATTATGGCGTAAATTTTTTAATGAATCAGGGCCAAAGTGTTTACAATGTTAAGTGGGTTGCAAATTTATCATGTTCCATTTGGCTCTACAAAAAAATTGTTAGAATGAATGTTTTTTTCGTTGACTTGTACATACGTACTATGACACCATTGATAATTCTCCCTCACTATACCCTAATGATAAAAATACACATACAGTATATCAAACATATCCGTGTACGTACTCTCTGCAGAAAAATACAAACCTTAAGGAACTTGTACAAGAGGAATGTAAACCAATTGGTTAACATCTTTTCAGCAACCGATTCTGTTCTAAAATAAATAAAAGAAGTATGGGAAATGTTATTAACAATACTATCTTATATGACTTGAAGCTTCTGTAAACCCATATACATACATACCGGTATGCTAATGTGTATTAAAATACTGTATATTCATACTACACTCATGAAAGTAAAAACATACATTAAGAAACTATGACAGTTACACTAAAGGGAATCTTGCACGTCCTTTTTTGCTATTAAACTGACTTCAATATCTTGTTAGTGATGCACATTGTATCACTAACATAATTTTTTCAAGCACAACGTCCTAGTATTTATCCCAAAAAAACACTTTTTATACTTTGATGATTGCCCTTTATACTGTACCTTCTGTTTCAGTCATAGGGGTGGGGATTTCTAGCTTTCCAGTCACGGTCAGTCAAATACCTTTTCAAATTCTCCACGCCATCGCATCATAATTCCTTCCATTCACTGCTCCCCCTAAATCACCAAAATCTCCCAGCAGGTCCCGCGCTTGGGCAATGACTATCAGCTTTCTGGCATGTGCACTGAATCTGGGTGCATGTCTCAGCTTCATATCCTATGTGCGCATGCTCCGGAGCCGCTGAATGTCACAATCATGCACGCGTCCACCAGCCACTGGCTCTCAGCGGCTTCGGAGCATACACACATACGCAATGAAGATGGGACATACACTCAAAAAGGCATTTGACTGACTGTGACTGGAAACCTAGCGATCCCCACACCTTTGACTGAAACAGAAGGTATGTGGGGCAATCATTAAAGTATAAAAAGTTTTTATTGTGATAAATACTGGGATGTTTTGCTTATGAAAAACATGTTAGTGATGCAATGTGCATCTCTAACAAGAAATTGGGGGCAGTTTAATAGCAAAAAAGGACATGACCGGTTCCCTGTAAGAAATAATACCACATAAAAATTAAAAATAGGGAATGACTGGAAAAACATTGAAATATAAAGTTAGAAGGTTCCGTTGGTTTCTTCACATTCTTGTGCCACTTTCCCTGCACAGTAAGTAAAATACTGTCATTAGCATTAAAGCTGCTAAAACACTGATTTTTTTTCCCTAAAGTTTTAAGTGTCCTCAAGTGTTTCTGTGAAGGCTATCCTAAGGTAACAACAGGTGAATTTGGAAAATTATCAAGCTAAGGCTTAGACTACCCGTATACAAAGTACATTCCTAACATTCCTAATGCATACACGACTGAAGGCACTTGAATGCCATAATTCACAGACGCTACAAAGTCTAGAGGCCCTGAAGTTATTTCTGAGTTTCATCTATAGAATATCTCACCCATCTGTTGTCTTTAACAAGAATTGGATCTTTCAAGAACAGTAACCAAACAAATGATAGTTCAGCACCAAGGACAGCTCCTTCTCTTAGAAAATACTAACATATTGCACATGTACATTACTTTGGTAAAGTAAAGCCATGCTTTGTTTTTTTTTGTCTGTAACCAAAGTTTAATAAAACACTTCTAAAATATTAAAGTATATGCCTGCGTCTTTCTTTTGCCTCTTGCTTAATTTTTTTTAGATAATGTACATTTTACAAACCTACTGCTAAAGTTTTACAAAATCACAATGTATACTTAATGATTGAGGAACAGACTGAAATCATTACAATCATTCAAGGTAATAATTTATCTGTATAGATCAGAAAACCCAAATAATATTTTAAAAACCATAGACTGCAGGCTTATGTCATGCAGGGTGTGGGAAAGACTAAGTGCAACACAGAGGGAAGAGGGAAAGGGAGCCCAGACTCTTGGGAAAGGGGGGAGTGGAGACCTCCTAGTCTGGTCTAGTGTCGCCCTGTCTCAACTACTGTCATTATATTGGCTCCTCACCAATCGCCGCACGCGTGCCTTGCCCTGACTTTCCCTGGCGAATGGCTAAGGCTAGGGAAGGGAAGAGATGAGCACTAGTCGATCTCCACTAAACTCTATAGACAACAAGGATAGACAAATAGGGGGGGATTTCTTAGCTTTAGATGACTCCAGCCAAATGCGCACATGGCCTCAAGCTCTAGAAAGGACAAAGTACTACTCTTGCTAAAGCCTCACAAGTAGTAATGAATATCGCCGACACCTCCCTCTCAGACACACCAGGTATTTATATGCTCAGGCCAGGGAGCTAATTAGCCAGAGGGAGGTAGCTGCTGGGTCCTAGAGACAGCCAGTCTCTAAGAAGATGCCTGTAATGCCAAATGAAGAGGTCTCCTGCAACCAACTGCAGGGTGACAGTCTGTCACCTTTGACACACCCGTGACAGATTAACTTAAAGAGGTTGTCCACTACTTTTTTATTGATGACCTATCCTTAAGTCTGCTTGGCTGGGGTCCGACACCCAGCACCCCCTGCGGTCAGCTGTGACAGGTGTTGGTGATGGTGGTTGCCAGCCACAAATACTCACTTGCAGAGCCGGAAGTCTTCTGGTAGTGGCCGCGACAGGGAAATACACATTTGTCTGCTATTGATTTGAATAGGAGGCCGATGTGCAGTACAAAGCCTCGGTCACTCTCAGAAGATGGACAGCTTCGCAAGGGAGTATTTCTGACCTGCGCCACCATCGCACCAATAGCAGCTGATTGACAGGGGTGGCGGACCCTGGCCGATCAGACATGGATGACCAATCCTAAGGATAGGTCATCAATGAAAAAGTAGAGGACAACCTCTTTAAGAGCATATTATGGGTCTAAGTTGCATAGATGCATAATACATTATTCATAGCCTTTTGTGAGCCCATACTGTTTGTCAGGGGTGGACATACCATTGGTGCAACCTGTGTAGTTGCACTACCCAAGAGGTAAAGGGGTCCACTTCCACCTTTAAAGCAGCAAACCATTTGTGTTACAGACACATTATTGAACTGCAAATGACCTATATGTTCTTGCACAGGGGCCCTCTTCTGTCTATGTCCGCCCCTGCTATATCTAAGTAAATTTCTATGAACCTACAGTTTACTAAGAAAAATGTGTCATAACCCATTGCATGCCATATTACAGGTATTACATTCTTCTCTAGAATCACTGCATATAGAGAAAACACTATTTCTCGTGGTACATTAACGGACCACTTTGGTGTATTTTTTTATTTCAGCACCAGAGTGGTATCATTAATGTCTGTTCCCTATGTGTAGTAAAATTCTTACTGGTCACTGTCTTCAGCTGTTTATGGCATTTCTTCAATCTACATAACCAGAGTTCGGACCTGCTGAATTGCTCCAGTATTTGCTGGGTGGACCAGAAGTCACTTCTTAATTTAAGTTTATGAGACTTAGAACAAGTCTCTCATAGACTTACATTGAAAACTGGTGACCGTTTGGCTGTGACTTTCGGTCAGTCAGGAGCTGTGGTCACAAGATGGCAGAGAGGGACTAGAGTGGCACTGGCACCAGTAGAAGGCGGAAACTGTAAGTATTTTACCACACACAGGGAACAGCCATTAGTGATACCACTCCAGTCGTGAAAAAAAAGAAACCCTGTAGTGGTTACTTTAAGTAATAACTCCATAATAAGGCTTTGCCTTCTGCATGAGCTCTTCTTCATTGTTAAATACTCAATGAACTGTAATATTATCCAATAAATAGACAACTAAGAAATGTGGTAAACAAGGATTAATATATTTATGATCATACCTACACATTTGTATGTTTTTTTTGTTTTTCTTATTATTCGTTTTATAACTGTTCACGTTCAAGATTAATTTTGGATTCACCATACTTAAGTGATTCACTTTCTTAAAATATTTTCTTATTCTTTTTCATTGTTTTTATTTTTAAAGAATGCAGTACTTGCTTTTTACACCAGATGTCATTGTCTCTCTTGTTGTCTATGGAAAGAATTTATCTGATGTCTAGATCCTAAAATGCATCCACTATAATTTTTAGGTGGTATTATAAATGACTAACCTCCTCACCCTCCTGAACCCACAGTATGTCAATATATTATCCTAATATATATGAGAATAAAAGCTGTAATACCAATTACTACCATCATGCAAAATATCATTTTGCTCACATTAGCTCCGCTTAAATGTGGTGTAAAAAAATTTAAATATTGCTCATCTGCATAAAGTTCTACGAGATAATTGGGAAGTAATAAATGATTCTTTCTTGGATCAATAAACGCCGGGGCTTGAAAGTATGTGAACACTTCAGAATTTTCTTTATTTCTGCAATTTCATCTTAAGCTATATCAATTTCCCACCCCTCCCCCAAGACCCAAACGTAGATAAATATAACAAAATCAAACAAATGAGTCAAAAATATTAGACTTTATAATTTTTTAAATGAACAAAGTGATCCAATAGTACACATCTGTGAGGGCAAAAGTATGAGAACCTTTAGGATTATCAGATAATTTGAGGGTGAAATCAGTCAGATGTTTTCAATCAATGAGATGACAATCTGGTGTGACTAAGCGACCTGTTTGATTTAGAAAATCATGTATCTATCAAAGGCTGATGTTCATAACACACATTTGTGGAAGTGAGTCACGGGAAAAACAAAGGAAATTTTTGAGGAGCTTAGAAGAAGAGTTGTTATTGATCACGCTGGAAAAAGTGGTCAACCAACAAAGATCACTCAAAGACAAAGATATATAATAGTCTGCCAGGTCGCAAAGGAACCCAAGGTAACTCTAAGCAACTAGGGGTCTCTGTCACATTAGTTAATGTTAATGTTTATGGCTCCTCCATCAGGAGGACACTGAACAAAAATGGTGTGCACAATAGGATTGCAAGAAGAAAACCACTCCAAAAAGAACATTGCATCTGTGAAGTGGTAGCAGTATTATGGTTTGGGCCTGTTCTGCTGCATTTGAGTCAGAACGCCTTTCCATCGTTGATGGAACAATGAATCCTGAATTATACTCGAAAATTCAAAAGTAAAAGGTCAGGAGACCTGTCCATGAGCTGAAGGACAAAGTGAGTCATGCCGTAAGGCAACTACTGCACCGACATAGGAGGCGAGTATAAGTGTTTTTTCATTCAGATCGAGAAGTGGTTGTCCTAGTAGTGGACAACCCCTTTAATCATTTAGATGCCTTTGTCATTCACTGATGGCAGCATTTTAATAGAGTGATGATGTGTGCACTCACTGGTTCCCATCAGCCCCTCTGCAATGCTATGACTTGGAAAGGCTCTATGGTTAGCATCTTGGTACTTCTGTAAAACCCACTATATAGTACTTTAGTATTGTAGTAAATAGTATGAGTAATCAAGTGATTGCTGGTTCAAGTCTCATAAAAGGACTAAAAAATAAAGTAATAACTGAAAAAAATATATAAAAAAATAATATATATATATATATATATACAGTGGGGAAAATAAGTATTTGATAAGCTGCTGATTTTGCAAGTTTTCCCACCTACAAAGAATGGAGAGGTCTGTAATTATTATCGTAGGTATACTTCACCTGTGAGAGACAGAATCTAAAAATAAAACCAAAAAATCACATTGTATGATTTTTACATAATTAATTTTCATTTTGCGCTACCTGTATAAAAGACACCTGTCCACACACTCAATCACACTCCAATCTCTCCACCATGACCAAGACCAAAGAGCTGTCTAAGGACACCAGGGACAAAATTGTAGACCTGCACAAGGCTGGGATGGGTTACAAGACAATAGGCAAGCAGCTTGGTGAGAAGGCAACAACTGTTGGCACAATTATTATAAAATGGAAGAAACACAAGATGACTGTCAATCTTCCTCGGTCTGGGGCTCCTTACAAGATCTCGCCATGTGGGGTAAGGAGGTTCTGAGAAAGGTCTGGAATCAGCCCAGAACTACACAGGAGGACCTGGTCAATGATTTGAAGAGAGCTGGGACCACAGCCTCAAATATTACCGTTGGTAACACACTACATTGTCATGGATTAAAATCCTGCAGGACACGCAAGGTCCCACTGCTCATACCAGCACATGTCCAGGCCCATTTGAAGTTTGCTTATGACCATCTGGATGATCCAGAAGAGGAATGGGAGAAGGTCATGTGATCAGATGAGACCAAAATAGAACTTTTTGGTATCAACTCCACTCGCCATGTTTGGAGAAGTATGAGTACAACCCCAAGAAAACTGTCCCAACCGTGAAGCATGGTGGGGGAAACATCATACTTTGGGGATGCTTTCTGCAAAGGGGACAGGACGACAGCACCGCATTGAAGGGAGGACGAATGGGGTCATGTATTGTGAGATTTGGCAAACAACCTCCTTCCCTCAGTAATAGCATATAGGATTGGTTGTGGCTGGGTCTTCCAGCATGACAATGACCCAAAACATACAGCCAGGGCAACTATGGAGTGGCTCCATAAGAAGCATTTCAAGGTCCTGGAGTGGCCTAGCCAGTCTCCGGACCTGAATCCAATAGAAAATCTTTGGAGGGAGCTGAAATTCAATGTTGCCCAGCGACAGCCCCGGAACCTGAAAGATCTGGATAAGATCTGTATGGAGGAGTGCATCAAAATCCCTGCTACAGTTCTTGCAAACTTGGTCAAGAACTACGGGAAACGTCTGACCTCTGTAATTGCAAACAAATGTTTCTGTACCAAATATTAAGTTCTATTTTTCTATTGTATTAAATACTTATTTCATGCAATAAAATGCAAATTAATTATGTAAAAATCATAGAATGTGATTTTCTGTTTTTTATTTTTAGATTCTGTCTTTCACAGTTGAAGTGTACCAAAGATAAAGATTACAGACCTCTCCATTCTTTGTAGGTGGGAAAACTTGTAAAAACAGCAGTTTATCAAATACTATTTTTCCCCACTGTATATATAAAAGTTTATATCATGCCACTTTTCAAAAATTAAACAATGTAAAATAAACCATATTTGATATTCTTGAATCTGAAAAAGTCTGATTTATCAAAATAAAATAACTGAATGAATTTGTTATACCAAGTGCTGGGCTTGAAGGGATATTATATGATTTCTATCCATGAATCCATGTACTAAGCATTGCACAGTGTATCAGGGTTTTTTGAAGTGTCCCTTTTAGCTATACTTAGATTAGATGTAAAGAAACCAAATATTTAATAACTACTTTGCCAGAGGCCATCATCAGTATTACTCTATTGATGATCCCTCCATAGTGTGGATGGATTCTAAAGAACAGCGAGCCTGTAATGATGTCCAACTGCACATTATGGCTTTTCCCTGCTCTTTGCATTGGTGAATGCTAGAAATGGCCTATGTATTCTATTGCCAATGACTAGGAAATCAGCCATGGAGAATTTGATTTCTCCTATTATAAAGCTGTTACCACCCATTATGAGACCGACTCAGGTAATAATAAATAGTAAAATTAGGGAATGTCTGAGCGCAAATCTTTATTATACTCTAAAAGGTTCACTTTACATCAACCTGAGCTTTATCTCCTTAATGACCACCAATATACTTTTTACCGACCTGAGAAATAAGAGAATGGCATCCCCATTGGGAAAAAATGCAGTGGGTGTCAGCTGTATATTATAGCTAACACTCTCCTGCCATGATCAGTGTTTAACCCCCTAGATGCTTCTGGCAACAGCGGAATCTATAAAGTTAGCAGAGAGAGAAGGCTCCCTTTTTAACTCCATCAGCACCCCAAGATTCTAACTGTCTGGTCCCCATTGTTACTATGGCAATCTGAGGCCAACTAATACTCCAGGGTTTGTCAGTTATTTATTTCTATATTTATTAATTAGATAACAGAGGTAATTTATTCATAGCGTACATTAAAAATTGTTTTGTTAAATTACTTTTTACTTTTTTTTAGTCCTCTTTGGGGACTAGAACCTGCGAATGTTTGAATGATTGCACAATATATTGCATGTTCAGGTCTTTTATATAGTATTAGTTAGAGATGAACGAATCAATTTAAGGTAAATTGGGTTCATCTTCAATTTGTCAAAAAATTCTGATTCTCAAAAATCACATTTTTTTCTGATTCTCTTCCTGCAAATCCAACAACATGGCGGCCTACTGACTCACTGCCATTTTGCTGATTTGTAGAGGGCCAGGAAAGGGGTGAAAAAAAAAACAGTACTCATCTTGTCTCTCATCTGTCCCACTGCTGCAGATGAGTCTGGTCCTCTCTCCAACCTCTTCTTTACGGTCTCACGACTTCTGATGGTGAGTAGGCCTCTGATGTCACGACACACGTCCTGATGTCATGACATCACAACGTGCGTCACCTGAGGCCCAATCAGCATTAGAACAGGGTGAGGATAGAGGAAGAGTATGTTGCTTGCTGTGGAGAAATAAATGAGAGGAAGCAGGGAGGTGTGTAAAGGACCGAATAGTAGGATGGGGCGACGAGGTGAGTATTATTTATTTATTTATTTTTTACCCTATGTTTATTATGTCCTGGTGTTGGGAGAGACACTAGAACACCAAGGAGCATACTCCATTCTCATCAGATAAGTTTGATGCAAATTGAATTTTCTGGCCAAATTTGAGTGAACTACCAGATTAAAATTTTGACAGTAAAGACAATTCACGGTTTGGGCTGCGCTAAACAAAATAAAGATCCTGGATCCAATAATATAAAGAATATGTTTTTAATCCACAACACGTTTCAACATCGGAATGGCATCTTTCTCAAGTGTAAAATCCAACTGTACAGTGCAAATAGGAGTTATGTAAAGTGATGAAAGTGGTGAAATCAAGAGAGAAAAGAGAAAAAGAAAACAAGATGGAAGTGGAGCTAGAACGCTATTGTAGAAATGAAGGAGAAGAAAGAGCAGAAAAAAATAAGACTAATCTTGTAGAGCTACAAGATAGGAAAGTTTCAGTTAGATAAAGGCAAAAATTGAGAAGGCAGAAGAGAAGAGGGTGGGGAGGTGAAGGATAAGGAAAAGTAGTAAGAAATTGTATCCAACGTATAGGGCAGCATGATTAGCACTGCCGCCTTGCAGCGCTGGAGTCCTGGGTTCAAATCCCACCAAGGACAACATCTGCAAGGAGTTTGTATCTTCTCCCTGTTTTGGCGTGGGTTTTCCCCGGGTTCTCCGGGTGAGCCCCAATGGGGACTGTGCCAATAATGTCTGGAAATTGTCTGAATTGTAAAGTGCTGCGGAATATGTTGGCGCTATATAAATAAAAAGATTATTATTATTGTGTGATGGAAGGAATAAGTGTGTGAACTCTGCAATCAGCAAGTTCAATGCAGAAGGACAGAAAAATAGCAATAGATGAGGAAAAGTTTAGTTTTATGGAAAAGAGGTGAGTAGAGTGGTGAGAAAATGAAATTGTCTGAAAATGAAAAAAGGGAAGATGACAATAGGGGTGGATATCGAGAAAAATGGAATCGAAAAAGAAAAAAATTGGGTGCACTAAATGGTGCTTTGAAAAATGGTAAAGAATAAACAATTGTGGAATAAAAAACAATTCTTTAAATTATTGGATCAAGGATCTTTATTTCGGTGGGCACAGCCCAAACTGTGAATTATCTTTTCCTTCAAGCTCCCTGGTGGAGATCATCCCCAGCCACGGGGCAGCAGCAGCCTACACTACCGGCTCAGGTGAGCACATTAACTGGATGTATTTTATCTTTTTATAAAGATATCACTCTATGGTCTGGTGTGCTGTTACCCCATAGTATTTATCAGATTCAAATTTTGTCAAATTCGTTCACCACTACTATTAATTTTTGCAATAGTTTTAAGGATTAACAATGACAATATACAGTATATTTATGATACTTTCTGTAGTGTATTTATTTTCTTGGTGGCTCTGGGGATTTAATATTTCGTTTGGACATATATTTTTGGGGTGACTAATAGGTATCATGCAACAGACAATAAATATATTTTTTCACAACAGATATGTACACAAACTTACCTTCTTAACAATAATTTAGGATGATTCTTGCTTTCCAAATTTTTATCTATAAGATCAGAGAGCAGTTGTTTCAACACATCCGTGGCATATTCTAATTTGCTCTGCAACACGGTCATAATGAGGGAAGCCACATTGCCTCTATCACGCATGGAAAAGCTGCGCTGAGACTCAAGAGTCCGAATAAAGGAGAGTAAGTAAACTTTGTTGTTAATCATCTGGGCAAAAAGCTTCAAACCTTTTTCTACACGTTCCTGTCTGTAGCCAGGGACCTGTGGAAAAATAAACAATCAGATAACAGTGGGTCTATTGAATATAGAATGTAACAGTGAAGATTAGATTTGTTTGCCTATTCTGTAGACTAGCATGTATGGTGGTACTAATTTACCTACCTGCCAGCTAAAAGATAAGAAGACCTCTCACTTCTCCTGATGTTTCTGTTTTAGTAAATACGTTTAACTACCACAAAATAACTAGAGCAACTTTTCTTACAACTCTGCATTCTATCATTTCTCTGTAATTCCTCTTGGAATTACCAATTACCAATAAATCTTCTCTTGTCAATAGGGTTAAACACATCAAGACCACTGACAGTTCGTCTTTAAAATCTTCCAATAGTGAATGCTCACTGTACAAGAGAGTCTTATAAGGATCCCATTCATATTTTCACCAATTTTTTCAGGTTGAACTGGACACATTATGTAATAGTGGCTGCAGAGTGGAATAAGACTTTGATTTGATGAAAGATCGTCTTTAAGCTGTGGAACCATCATTTTCTATACCTTTGTACTTTTACACTTAAAGAAGTTCTTCACTGCTTTTACATTGATGCCCCATCCATAGGATAGAGCATCAATGTCTGATTGGCTGGGGTCCCGCACCTGGCACCCCCGCTGATCAGCTGTTATTGGTGCCGGCGGCAAGGGTCGCTTGCCGGAAGTACTTACTTGTGGAACTTGGCCGTTTAGCTGTAGTGGCTAATGCAGGGTACTACACATCCGCCTTCTATTCAATTCAATGGGCCGTCGCGGGCACCGATAACAGCTGATCGGCAGGGGTGCCGGGTGCGGGACCCTGGCCGATCAGACATTGATGCATTATCCTACGGATGGGGCATCAATGTTAAAGTAGTGGGCAACCTCTTTAAATGTACTATTTTTAAGATCACTGAAAAGTTTAAATGGTATGCACCTTGTTCATCTCCAGGTGCTGGGTCTTAAAATTCTGGACCTAAAGCTAGACATAGGTGTCAATTAATAAATGAAGCTAATAAACTGCCTTATCTAATGCAAGACATCAACTTTTAAGTTTGTTTTTAAGTGTTTTATATCTCTAAGAGAACAGAATGACTCCCTGTTTAAGAATTAACTTCAAGGCATAAAACTGTGTATGCCACTGATAAATAAATAGTGGAATAAATAGTGGCTTTACCTTCTTCTGTAGCATACTTCCAAAGATTTATTCCAATACCCATAGATAAGGCCATGTTCACATGCTCAGTATTTGGTCACTATTTTCCATCAGTAGTTGTAAGCCAAAGCCAGGAGTGGGTGATAAATACAGAAGTGGTGACGTGTTTCTATTATATTTTTCCTCTGATTGATCCTCTCCTGGTTTCGGTGTTTACTGATGTAAAATACTGGCCAAATACTGAAAGTGTGAACGTGGCCTAGCAGCTAACAATTTTGGATGCTACTAGCTAACTTAAGCCAGCAGATTTTTTAAAGAAAGAGCAACTGTTTGAGTTGGATATTCAAAGGTTTTTGACTAACTTTGGTGATAAAACCAACCAAGATCTCATTACGAAAGAATAGAATTTAATAAATTGCACTAAAGCACCAATAAAACACAGGCTGTTATTACTTTTCATACTTTATGGGGAGGGGTGGTTTTAGCAAACTGTCACAATGTATACAAAAATGTTTTCAAAATATATAAATGTAATTTTTGGCTGTAAGCCTGGATAACACACTTCATCTTGATGCAATTCCTTTGGGAAGCAGACTTAGACTCATTTACTACAAGTTAGTGTTAGGAAGCAAATCAAATGAATACAGTATCCTCTTGATAAATTACACTTTATTTCATATGACTCTTTTTATTCTGTTCTAATATATTCTAAAAAGCTAATTACAGAAAGTCTGCCAAAACCACCTAACTTAGTGAGGATGTAATAAAGGCAGGGTTATTTGTTTATCAGAGGTTACTTTCTGTGCAGTACAAGTCTGCGGTAAGCTGGTGTAATTAGAAAATAGACAAAAATTGAGTGGGCTGCATAACCTGTCTACATTGTAAGTAGCAGAGGAACTTTTTTCCAACAATTAACTTCAAAAGACATTCTTTCCAGGGAAGTGTTCTTGTTTGTACTAATTACTGTGAGGCAATTAGCAGGAGACTGTAACAAAATAATTTCCATTAGAGTTGTTCTGTACTATTTATAAATATTTTCCAGTGACATTCTTTTTTTACAAACCCATTATAGATTTATTGGCATTCATGATATAAGCATCCAAAATGTTGTATTTGACCATTTGAATCTCCTGATTTGCCTGAAAAATGGGACATTTGATATATTAAATTAGTGCTCCCACAATGTAAGCCTATGGAGCTTCATATTGACGTTCCATAGGCTTACGTTGTAAAAGCAACTTTCCGTACACACATAGACCCCAGTGTGGTCCGGTGAGTGGGAATAGAAGTCATGTGAACTAGAGGAGGACCAAAGCGGTGCTGGAAACTGGGGAAGATGAGGACTGGTGAGTATATTACAGCACTTACATGTATACTTAAACAGGTGTAGGCAATAAAAAGTTTTGTGGGAGTGCTTCTTTAATGTATATTTACACACATTTCAAAACTTTTGTGAAGGGCTTCTGAATTAGCTGTATCACATTGCATGGTGCTTCTTGAAATCAATGGACTGCCTATGTAATGGACAAACCAGGTTCTTCTTCTCAAGAGCTGTTCTCTATAACAGATTTGGCTCTGGCTAAAGAGATTAATAAAGTTATTTTTGTAGGAATTATAATACTTTTGCAACATGATGGAGCAATCTAAAATGATTACAAAATTGTAGAAAATTATAAACCAGAGCCAAACACTTATGGTCAGAGCTCCTGTATGTACAAATTACCATCAAGAAAGCATATTTGTATTTTGAATATGGTTGTATTGTGTATTTTACTACTGCTTCCCATATCGTAGCTGGCAGAGTCGATATTAGAAACTGATAGGGGACACAAGAAAGCACATTGCAATAGTGTTTAATGAATAGCAGTCCATATTTATTAGCATGCTAGGAAGGTCAATTCGACACTAATGTGATTCCCTATGATATTATGGTAGTAGATTACATATTAGATATTGTCACTTCGTTATAAGTATCTGGCAACTTCAATTCTATAATATACCAGAGAAGACCCAGAGCTTAAAGGGAACCTGTCAGATCCCCCATGCCCTCCAATCCAGCAGCATTGACATACAATACAGACCAAAAGTTTGGACACACCTTCTCATTTAAAGATTTTTCTGTATTTTCATGACTATGAAAATTGTACATTCACACTGAAGGCATCAAAACTATGAATTAACACATGTGGAATTATATACTTAACAAAAAAGTGTGAAACAACTGAAAATATGTCTTATATTCTAGGTTCTTCAAAGTAGCCACCTTTTGCTTTGATGACTGCTTTGCACACTCTTGGCATTCTCTTGATGAGCTTCAAGAGGTAGTCACCGGAAATGGTTTTCACTTCACAGGTGTGCCCTGTCAGGTTTAATAAGTGGGATTTCTTGCCTTATAAATGGGGTTGGGACCATCAGTAGTGTTGTGAAGAAGTCAGGTGGATACACAGCTGGTAGTCCTACTGAATAGACTGTTAGAATTTATATTATGGCAAGAAAAAAGCAACTAAGTAAAGAAAAACGAGTGGCCATCATTACTTTAAGAAATGAAGGTCAGTCAGTCCGAAAAATTGGGAAAACTTTGAAAGTGTCCCCAAGTGCAGTTGTAAAAACTATCAAGCGCTACAAAGAAATTGGCTTACATGAGGACCGCTCCAGAAAAGGAAGACCAAGAGTCACCTCTGCTTCTGAGGATAAGTTTATCCGAGTCACCAGCCTCAGAAATCGCAGGTTAACAGCAGCTCAGATTAGAGACCAGGTCAATGCCACACAGAGTTCTAGCAGCAGACACATCTCTTCAACAACTGTGAAGAGGAGACTTTGTGCAGCAGGCCTTCATGAAAAAATAACTGCTAGGAAACCACTGCTAAGGACAGGCAACAAGCAGAAGAGACTTGTTTGGGCTAAAGAACACAAGGAATGGACATTAGACCAGTGGAAATCTGTGCTTTGGTCTGATGAGCCCAAATTTGAGATCTTTGGTTCCAATCACCGTGTCTTTGTGTGACGCAGAAAAGGTGAACGGATGGACTCTACATGCCTGGTTCCCACCGTGAAGCATGGAGGAGGAGGTGTGATGGTATGGGGGTGCTTTGCTGGTGACACTGTTGGGGATTTATTCAAAATTGAAGGCATACTGAACCAGCATGGCTACCACAGCATCTTGCAGCGGCATGCTATTCCATCCGGTTTGCGTTTAGTTGGACCATCATTTATTTTTCAACAGGACAATGACCCAAAACACACCTCCAGGCTGTGTAAGGGCTATTTGACCAAGAAGGAGAGTGATGGGGTGCTACGCCAGAAGACCTGGCCTCCACAGTCACCAGACCTGAACCCAATCGAGATGGTTTGGGGTGAGCTGTACCGCAGAGTGAAGGCAAAAGGGCCAACAAGTGCAAAGCATCTCTGGGAAATCCTTCAAGATTGTTGGAAGACCATTTCCGGTGACTAACTCTTGAAGCTCATCAAGAGAATGCCAAGAGTGTGCAAAGCAGTCATCAAAGCAAAAGGTGGCTACTTTGAAGAACCTAGAATATAAGACATATTTTCAGTTGTTTCACACTTTTTTATTAAGTATATAATTCCACATGTGTTAATTCATAGTTTTGATGCCTTCAGTGTGAATGTACAATTTTCAAAGTCATGAAAATACAGAAAAATCTTTAAATGAGAAGGTGTGTCCAAACTTTTGGTCTGTACTGTACATATGACTAAATTCCCTGCCTAACCAACCTTGTATAATGTTATTCAGTTTAATGTTTAAAAAAAACATTTATAAGGTTCGCTTTTCCTATGCCAATGAGGTGTTAGTCGCCCCAGACTAGTCAGCCCTCTTTTCATGTTATCACGCCCCTGTGGGTGTGATAACATAATTTGCTTGAGCTGGCGTCATTTTAAGCTCATGAAAATCTCGCGCATGTGCGCCGCTCATTCTGGCAGCATCACTGCACCTCTGTAGTTGGGTGTACACTTCCCAGCTTCAGAGGCACACTGTGCATGATCAGAGGTTCAGAATATTGCTCTTCTGAACATCCAATTTTTGCCTACTAATTTTTGGCTATAAGCTATATCTTAATTAGAGTTGCTACATCAAACTGTTATATTGTCAGATAGATCTGCACTTAGTATGGTGGAAATATAAAAAGTTACAATTTTTAACATTACTGAACAAAGATTAACTTTCCTCAATTTATCCTCTCAGGTCACTGATAATAGTTTTATATTTAGTGGATTTATATACATTGTGGGATTGCATACATTACATACTACTGCCTTTCAACAGTATGGTACAGATGTAGCTTTTGTTAAACTAATATACTGTATAAGAAAGATATTTACAAAGCAGAAAGTTAATTCTTAACACTGAAAGAAGCAAAATACATTGACTTTGTAAAGGTAGGTGTCAATGTATATTTTTATGCACTGGTATATTTTTCTGCATCGTAACATCTTTGTCATTTTTAAGAGGTTTACCACTGCTGGACAACTCCAGATCAATCAATTATGGACTCCAATTAAAATAAAAACAGTGGAAATTCACTTTCTACAGTGGCGTCATTCCAGCAATGTCATTACTGCTGTTCCCGAAGGGTGACATGACATGGTTGTGTCACGTGCCTGCTCCGGCCAATGAGTGGCCACTTTTTGGCTGCAGCTCATCTATATTTAATCAGGGTGGACGTCCACTCTGACATAACAGTAAAGGCTGCAGCCATACAATGGCCACTTATTGGTGCAGCAGGCACGTGACACAACAATGTCATGCCACACTTCGGGAACATCAGTGACGACGTTGCTGGTACGGCGCCATTGTGGGAGGTGGGTATAGATTGTGTTTATTTTATTTGAAGTAATTAAGCTAGGGCTGTCTAT
The DNA here is from genome assembly GCF_046119375.1 of Phyllobates terribilis. Taxonomy (NCBI): domain Eukaryota; kingdom Metazoa; phylum Chordata; class Amphibia; order Anura; family Dendrobatidae; genus Phyllobates; species Phyllobates terribilis. Next base: position 303,059,432 of record NW_027362771.1, read on the forward strand.
TAGTGGAAAAGCCATTTAAAAAATACTATACCTGAAAGTTCTCAGAAGCAAATACCCTTGGAGGGCCATGAGGGTCAATATAATTTACCTTGATTGCTACGTGTTATCTGTGTTGAGCATCCGATTCAGAAGAGCATACAGCATTTTCTTATAATTTTTTGTCCGCATTTATTCACATCGACATAAGAGGACATTACAGAAATCATCACAAGTTAAAACATATATTTATATTTCTAATTAATATTTGTAATGACATTTGTAGCTAAAATTTATGTTTATGTAAGTGAAAGTACCTCTAAGTCCCTCAATACAGGATGATCTTCAATGCCAGGAAACAACACTCTCATAGTATAGGTACGATAGTCTAAGAAAGGAATACCAGCTCCATCCAGATCACTTGTAAGCTCATGGATATCTGTCTGTAGCTCAGCGAAAGCTAAAATACAAGAAAAAACTTATTGTAGGATAGTAATAGATAACTACTAAGATCCCTTTTATCACACTTGTACATAGCTAGTCATACATGAATTGATGTACATGGGACATTTTACAGCACCACAGATAAATTAGATATTAAATATCAAACCCACTCTGCTACATCTGCGTTTCCACAGAGTCAAATAATTAGAAAAGCTATAATGTAACTAATAGGAAAAAATGGATAGCAATAAGAAAGCATATTTTTCAGAAAATGAGTTGATGACACTGTATTAGGTAATTATAATCAAGCGAAAGGAAAAGATTCACCTACAATAAGTTCAATATAGCAGCACACAACATTATGAAAAGCCTGGGGGGGTATATAATTCATTACAGATTCATTATTAATTATTAAAATAAAGTAATTTTCAATTGCCCATGGTTAGATCACAGATATGACATTGGAATTTAGCTAAATGTTTCAGATATAAAAGAAGAATAAAATGCTATTGGCATAAAATGAAATAAAAAATAAAAATTAACTGATAGAGTGAGAGGAATCTTGAGAAAGGAGATCCAGTGAGAGTTGGAAAGATGACACTGGAAGGAAAGACAGATAGAAAGTGAGAAAGAGAGAGGTAGGATAAAGAAAAATAAAGCGACCAGCACAGAATGACAAAAAGAGAGACAGAACACGAGCAGGAAGTGTGAAAAAATACACAAAATCCTAGGTTTAACACTTTAACCTTCACAGTGTCCATAAAGCCACGGAAAGCCTTCCCTGTCTCCCCGACACCGGGTTGCCATGGCAACACATTATTGCCAGCTTTACTCTCGCTAATAACATTGAAAATAAAATTGAAAACAGGTTGTGGAATAATAATAAAATACTTCTAGGTGAAACACTTAAAGGTCGTCACATTGAACCCATTTTGAAAATATGTATTTGTTAAGCATTTTAGTTACATGTTTCAGAGAAACTAATTCAACATGTTCCTTGACTCCAATAACGCACAATATCCAATCAGACTCACTGCTCCGACATGTTTAGAGCTAATAAAGAGTGAGGGAATTAAAGAATAGTATGGAATTGTAGACTTTATTTTATGGAGGTGATTAAACTCTGATAAGGCTGTTAGAATGCTTACAGCTGGGCACTCAGCCTTTTATAAAGCTGGGGCGAGTTACTAAGGTCAGTATTCAATATACACCAACATAGTGAAGTCTTCAACACACCAATGTGTTCCAAAGAATAGAGATGATTATGGGTATTATTTTACTCTTTAATGAAATGTCCATCTTATCAATGCACATTGAAGCCCCAAATTAAAAATTAATATTCCATTCAAATAACATAAGAACTGCCATTGTAGAGAAGATTTCATTGCATTTTGCGATTTCATTGCTTTTTTTAAGCTAAATCTTGAATTTTTCGTGAAGCTAAACTTCACTTTGCTGCTTGACACAAACTTTATTATGGCTCTGTGCAACCTTGTAGAAGTCTAGAAGAAGTAGCAAGCTCCCATTGATGTTGCATTAAAAGTATTCTTTCTTGCCTATAAGGCACAAACATTTCTCTCTGACAGTACTGTACATAGGTGCCACACAGAATGTCAATTTTTCCATACTATAGAGCTGTAGAAACTTTATGTCTCCATAAATCTCCAAGCAATTGCTATGCATAAGTCTCAAATGGATACTTTTTTTTTAAGTAGAGTCAACATGATTTTTTTTATTTATTCAGCTAATTCACCGTGAGTCTCAATCCAAGTAAAGAATTTATGTAATCTGTAATTCAATCAAGCCAACATCGTAGACCACCCTATTATGTACAGGGTGGGCTATTTATATGGATACACCTAAATAAAATGGGAATAGTTGGTGATATTAACTTCCTGTTTGTGGCACATTATTATATGGGAGGAGGAAAACTTTTCCAGATGGGTGGTGACAATGGTGGCCATTTTGAAGCTAGCCATTTTGGATCCAACTTTATTTTTTTCAATGGGAAGAGGGTCAAGTGACACATCAAACTTATTGAGAATTTCATAAGAAAAACAATGGTGTGCTTGGTTTTAACGTAACTTTATTCTTTCATGAGTTATTTACAAGTTTCTCTTTGTTTACAGCCATTGATATGTCACAGAGGTTAACACGTGAGGAGCGCATAGAAATTGTGTTGTTGTCTGGTGAACGCAGTACCACGGTCATTGCAGCAGATTTCAATGCAAGACACCCTACGAGACCACCCATCTCCCATGCTACAGTTAGCAAACTGCTTGCCAAATTTCGTGAAACAGGTTCAGTGTTGGATTTGCCAAAATGTGGATGCAAGAAAACTGTCACTAATGAAGAAACATAAGTGGCTGTCCTAGCTTCATTCAGCAAGAGCCCACAGCGTAGCACTCGCCGCATGTCACTGGAGAGTGGCATCAGTCGAACATCCCTTCGGCGAATATTAGCTACTCACAAATGGCACCCTTACAAAATCCAGCTGCTGCAGCATCTCAACGAGGATGACCCAGATCGGCGCACTGAATTTGTAGAATGGGCAAAACAAAAATTGGAACAGTACCCTCAGTTTACACAAAACATTATGCTCAGTGATGAGGCAAAATTTTTTGTGAATGGTGAAGTTAACAAACAAAACCACCACTATTGGTCTGACACTAACCCACAGTGGATAGATCCCTCCAAGACTGTTGGAACACAAAAGTTGATTATATGGTGTTGCATATGGGGTACAAAGATAGTGGGGCCATTCTTCGTCAATGGAAACCTCAATGCCATTGGATATCTGAAATTGCTACATGATGACATGCCCTCTTTATGCACTGAAAATGGCATGTTCTCTGAGTTTTTCCAACAAGATGGTGCACCACCACATTATTGGTGTCAGGTCCGAGCATTCCTACATGAACAGTTTCCTGGAAAGTGGATTGGTTGCCATGGGCCACTTGAATGGCCACCAAGGTCTCCCGATCTGACCCCCTTAGACTTTTACCTTTGGAGTCATCTGAAGGCAATTGTCTATGCTGTGAAAATATGAGATGTGTAGCATCTGAAACAATGGATACTGGAAGCCTGTGCTAGCATTTCTTCTGCAGTGTTGCTATCAGTGTGTCAAGAGTGGGAGAAGAGGGTTGCATTGACAATCCAACACAATGGGCAGCACTTTGAACACATTTTATAAGTGGTCTTAAACTTGTAAATAACTCATGAAAGAATACAGTTACATTAAAACCAAGCACACCATTGTTTTTCTTATGAAACTCTCAATAAGTTTGATGTATCACAAGACCCTCTTCCCATTGAAAAAAATAAAGTTGGATCTAAAATGGCCGACTTCAAAATGGCCGCCATGGTCACCACCCATCTGAAAAAGTTTTGCCCCTCCAATATACTAATGTGCCACAAACAGGAAGTTAATATCACCAACCATTCCCATTTTATTTAGGTGTATCCATATAAATGGCCCACCCTGTATAACCCCCAATTCCAAAAAAGTGTGGACACTATGTAAAATGTAAAAAAAAAGAATGCAGTGATTAGGAAACACCTTATAGCCATATTATATTCATATAAGAAAATAGAACACATAAAAGCTGAAAGTTAGACATTTCTCCATTGCATTTGAAAAAAAACTCAATTAGAAACTGATGGTAGCAACATATCTCAAAAAAGTTGGAATAGGGTTAACAAAAGGCTGGAAAAGTAAGTATTACTAATGAAAAGTAGCTAAAGGGACAATTTTCAACTAAGCATATTACAGGCAGAGACTCTCAGAAGCAAAGATGATCAGAGGTTCACCAATCTGTGAACAACCGCATCTAAAAATTGTGGAATAATTTCAGAAAAATGCTTCTCACAGTAAAATTGCAAAGACTTTAAATATCCCACCATCTACAGTACATAATATCATCAAAAAAATCAGAGATTCTAAAGAAACCCATGTGCAAAAGGGACAAGGCCAATGATCAATATTGTAGGATTGTGATCTACAGGCTTTCAGGTGGCACTACATTATAAGTAGGCTTGATTCGGTCATGCAAATCATTGTATGGGCTCAGGAATATCTCCAGAAATCATTTTCTGTGAATACAGTTTGCAGTACAATCCACAAACGAAGGCTAAAGCTCAATCAAGCAAAGAAGAAGCCATATATCACCACAATCCAGAAATGATGAGGTCTTCACTGGGCCAAAGCTCATTTAAAATGGAATGAGGCAAGATATAAAACTGTTGTGTGGTCGGATGATTTAAAATTTTAAATTCTTTATGGCAGCCAAGGATATAGAGTTGGGAGGACTCTAGAGAAGAAAGACCATACAACTTGTTATCAGCGCATAGCTCAGAAGTGTGCATCTCTGATGGTAAGAGGATGCATTAGTTCCTATAGCATGGGCAGTTTACATATCTTGAAAGGCACGCTCAATGCTGAACATAACATAGAGGTTTTAGAACAAAATAGGCTCACATCCAGACAACGTCTATTTCAGGGAAGGCCTTGTATATTTCAAAAAGACAATACTAAACCACATACTACATCCATCACAACAGCATGGCCTGACAGAAGGAGCGTTCGGGTCATGAACTGGCCTCCTGCAACACAGACCTTTCACTAAAAGAAAACATTTGGCATGTTATGAAATGAAAAATCCAGTATAAAAGACCCAGGACTGTTAGGCAGCTAGAATCCTACATCAGATTAAAATGGAACAACATTCCCTTGCGAAAACTCACTTCAAAGACAATTACAGACTGTTTTTTAAAAAATGGTATGCTACATAATGGTAGACATGGACAGCTAAGATCTCCAACAAAGATGCTCTTGATCATATAAACCCAGAGATGTCCCTGGAAGGCATTAGTACCAGTCAGAAACTGACCTATTTTGGACATGTGATGAGGGCAAATAAACTAGTAAGGGAAATACTACTTGAAATAGTCAGTGGTAAAAGGAATCAGGGGAGACCAGAGGCCCAATGGCTGTATACCATCAATAAAGACATTGGATTGACCATCAAGCAATTGGAAGAAGCTGTGGAAAACAGGGAAGCAAGGTGAGAAACAGCCTATGAAGTATCCAAGGGTGGGATACAACTAAACAGATATAATCAGATAAGAAATTTTGAAATCACAGCATTCCTGTGTTTTTTATATTTTACATAGTATCCCATCTTTTTTTGTGATTGAGGTTGTATCTAAATAGATACTCTATATAGAATTAAAAACAGAGAGGCACTTACTGGACAATTCTTATCTATGGGCATTTGAAGGAAGCGACTTTACAAAGTACCACCTGGTTGTCGATGTTATGTTCTGCTACCAAAGCTAAGGAAAGAGAGGAGATCTGTCCCTACTATAGGACTCAGCTGAATCCCTACGATGTAACAGGGAACCTGATCCTGCGATCAGACCTGCTAAAGTCCTAATCTAGTCTGTACGGAGACCTATAGATGTGGGGAGGGAATCCCTACAAGTACTAAGGACTGGGAGGAATATGGGACACCTCCTAACAGAAATAGTAGCAGACAGACGAACAAACAAAATAGATAGAACATAGAGGTCCGTAGACCAAGCAAACTAACAGAGTTAGATACAGAGCACAGGCTAGCTAGAAAGTAGATATACAATGAAGTCCAGCAAAGCCAGAAGGGCGGAGCAGGATTAAATAGGCCAACAAGGTCATGTGACCAGCAAAGGAAAAAAAAACTAACAGCAAGGTTCTAACAGTACCCCCCCTTCTAAGAGGATCCTCCGGATCCCCTAGGACCAGGCTTATCAGGAAATCTCCTGTGAAACGCTCTGATAAGTCTGGACGCGGAAACATCATCTGACCTCACCCAAGAGTTATCCTCGGGTCCGAAACCTTTCCAGGCCACAAGATACTGCAAACTACCTCTATACCGTCTAGAGTCAAGGATGCGAGAAATTTCATATTCCCCGTCCTCCACCACCGGAGGAACAGAGGCAGAGGCGTCACCATCCGACACAACAGCTTTTTTTAACAGAGAGACATGAAAGACCGGATTAATTCTCCAGGAGGTAGGAACCTCCAACCTAACAGCAGATTGGTTGACAACCTGAAGCACCTTAAAGGGCCCTACAAACTTGGGACCCAATTTCTTAGAAGGAATCCTCAACCGCAGATTCCTAGAGGACAACCAAACCATGTCACCAACAGCGAACAAAACCTCCTGTCGTTTCCTATCAAAGTAGTCTTTAGATTTTCTGTTGGCCTCCTGAAGATTACCACGCACATCCGTCCAAACTCTTTCCAAATCACCGGAAAAATTCTCCTCCTCAGGCACGGCAGATCCCAACTTGGAGAACGACCCAAACGACGGATGTCTCCCAGAACAACAAAAAAAAGGCGAACAACCAGCAGAAGAAGATGTATGATTGTTCAGAGCAAATTCGGCAAGTGGCAGAAACTCAGACCACCCCTCTTGATTGTCTGCCACAAAACAACGCAAGAACTGCTCAACATCCTGGTTTTTCCTTTCTGTCTGGCCATTAGATTCAGGATGATATCCGGACGAAAACGACAAATGAATTCCCAACCTGTCACAAAAGGCACGCCAAAAACGAGCCACGAACTGAGGACCCCTATCAGAAACAATGTCAGTAGGAACGCCATGAAGTCTGACAATTTCCTTGACAAAGGCCTTAGCGAGAGTTTTAGCGCAGGGCAGTTTGACGAAGGGAACCAAGTGACACATCTTGCTAAAACGGTCCACGACCACCCAGATGACAGTAAAACCCTCAGAGGGGGGAAGGTCAGTTATAAAGTCCATAGCCAAATGTGTCCAAGGAGCACTGGGGACCTCCAAAGGACAAAGCAACCCCGCAGCAGGAGTATGTGAGGACTTAGATCTAGCACATATAGTACATTGGCGCACCCACTTAATGACTTCCTTCTGCCATCCAGGCCACCAAAAACTGCGACCCACCAGTCTCTTGGTCTCAGAGATTCCGGGATGACCTGCCAACCGAGATTCGTGACACTCAACAAACAAATATCTCCTAAAGGTCCCAGGCACAAACAACCTCCCATGAGGAGTGTTAGATGGGGCATTCTCCTGAGCTTTAAGAATCTCATCTTCCAAAACGGAGTCTAAAGCAGCTATCACAACACCTTCTTGTAAAATGTTCTCCTCTTTCTCACCACCGACTATGGGAGAAAAACTGCGAGACAAGGCATCCGCCTTAACATTCTTAGTACCAGGGATGTAAGTAACGGAGAAATTAAACCGCGAGAAAAACAGTGCCCACCTAGCCTGACGGGCATTCAGGCGCTTGGCAGCATCAAGATATATCAGATTTTTATGATCCGTAAGAACCTGAACGGGAAATTCCGCACCTTCCAAGAAGTGGCGCCAGTGTTCAAATGCGAGTTTAATAGCCAATAATTCCCGATTACCAATATCGTAATTCAGTTCAGTCTCCGAAAAATTTTTTGAAAAAAAGGCACAGGGATGTAATCCATCCCCGTTATCCTGAGACAATACTGCGCCAACCCCCACAGAGGAAGCATCAACCTCAACCAAAAACGGCCTAGTAACATCAGGCTGCATAAGGATGGGAGCAGAGGTGAACCTCTCCTTGAGATACACAAAAGCTTCAATGGCCTCAGAAGACCACTGAACCGCATCAGCACCTTTCCTGGTGAGATCAGTCAGAGGTTTGACAATACTAGAAAAATTTTTTATGAATTTTCTATAGTAATTGGCGAAACCCAAAAACCTCTGTATCGATTTCAAACCAATAGGCCTAGGCCATTCCTGCACAGCCTGAACCTTAACCGGATCCATCTCAAAACCTTTGCTGGAGATAATGTAGCCCAAAAAACTAATTCTCTGTACAGCGAACTCACATTTCTCCAGCTTAGCAAAAAGCGAATTGTCCATTAATAACTGTAATACCTCACGCACGCTCCGCCAATGAGACTCCAGATCTGGCGAATAAATCAAAATGTCATCCAAATACACAACCACATTTTTACCGATCAAAGGTCTAAGGATGTCATTAATCAGATTCTGAAAAAATGCAGGAGCATTAGTAAGACCAAAAGGCATAACCAGATTCTCAAAATGACCCACAGGAGTGTTAAAAGCAGTCTTCCATTCATCACCCTCCTTCATGCGCAACAGATTGTATGCCCCCTTAAGGTCAATTTTAGAGAACCACTTGGCCCCCAATAACTGGTTAAACAGATCAAGAATCAATGGCAGTGGGTAAGGATTGCGTACCGTAATTTTGTTAATCTCACGAAAATCCAGACAAGGACGTAAACCGCCGTCCTTTTTTTTTACAAAAAAAAAATCCAACCGCCACAGGAGACTTAGAGGGCCTAATGTGACCGGCGGCCAAGCTTGTCTGTATGTATTCCTCCAAAGCCTTCCTCTCAGGAATAGTAAGGTTAAATAAACGACTCTTAGGAAGAGTCGCTCCAGGGACAAATTCAATAGAACAATCATAGTCTCTATGGGGAGGCAAAACCTGCGATTCTTTCTCAGAAAAAACTCTCCAAAAATCCTGAATAGGAACAGGCAATTCTCCCCTATCCAAAGCTGCAATACGCCCGTTACAACACTTGTCATAACATTTATGGCTCCAGGATTTAATTTCACTGGTAGACCAATCCAGTACAGGATTGTGAAATTTTAACCAGGGCAAACCCAATATTACTGGAGAAGGCAAGTTATTCAACACTACCAAATCCAATTTCTCATGGTGAACACCATTAATAGTGAGAGGAAATTCACTGACCTTGAGAGTAATATTCTTCAAAGGGGAGCCATCCACAGAAACCACAGCAATGGGGGATGATAAAGGTTCAGGTTTTAAATTGAGTTTTTCCACGAATCCCCCATCAATTACATTCAGTGTAGACCCGCAATCAACAAACACCCGAAATTCCATCAATTTTTCCTGAGCAATCGTGGAAGCAGCTAAAAATATACCCTTGGAATTTAAACAGGCAATACGGGCGTGACTGACCATTTTTTTTTCTTTCTTCATACGAAGCTCACAGCCTTTAATCAAATGACCAGATTTTCCGCAATAGAAACACAAGCCTTCCGAAAAACGACGGTCTTTTTCTTGAGAGCGAGGTGCCACCGATCCAATCTCCATCGGTTCACCACTGTTAATACACACATTATCATAACCAGAAACTGACATAGCAGAGGATTTGCTCTCATTAACCCTAGCACGCAGTCTTCTATCCACCCGTATAGCTAATTGCATAGCCTGTTGCAAATCCTCAGGTGTAGGATAAGCAATTAGCAGGTCTTTAACCCTTTCACTGAGCCCAGCAAGAAATAGACTTTTCAGAGCAGAATCGTTCCACCCTGTTTGAGTGGACCAACGACGAAAATGTGTACAATATTTTTCCACATTACCCGATCCTTGTTTTAAACGTCTCAACTCAGTCTCAGCTGATGCGACACGGTCAGGATCATCATATAATAGTCCCAAAGCAGAAAAAAAACTATCCACTGATCTGAAGCATGAATCACTAGGTTGCAAAGAAAAGGCCCACTCCTGAGGCTCTTTGCGCAAAAGTGACATTATGAACCCTACGTGCTGGGATTCATCCCCAGAGGACTTAGGTCTCAAACGAAAATACAATAAGCAAGCATTTTTAAATGAAAAAAATTCTCGGTGTTCACCAAAAAATAAATCCGGCAAACATACCTTAGGCTCCAAGAAATGTGCTCCAGGACAGTTACTCACGTGCTGACGGAGCTCGGCCACCTCCAGAGAGAGTCCCTGCAGGCGATGAGCCAAATCCTGAACCGACACCATGATGGAACAGAAAAATCTTTCCTTAGAGAATTTGCTGGCTGGACTTACTGTTATGTTCTGCTACCAAAGCTAAGGAAAGAGAGGAGATCTGTCCCTACTATAGGACTCAGCTGAATCCCTACGATGTAACAGGGAACCTGATCCTGCGATCAGACCTGCTAAAGTCCTAATCTAGTCTGTACGGAGACCTATAGATGTGGGGAGGGAATCCCTACAAGTACTAAGGACTGGGAGGAATATGGGACACCTCCTAACAGAAATAGTAGCAGACAGACGAACAAACAAAATAGATAGAACATAGAGGTCCGTAGACCAAGCAAACTAACAGAGTTAGATACAGAGCACAGGCTAGCTAGAAAGTAGATATACAATGAAGTCCAGCAAAGCCAGAAGGGCGGAGCAGGATTAAATAGGCCAACAAGGTCATGTGACCAGCAAAGGAAAAAAAACCTAACAGCAAGGTTCTAACAGTCGATGTCTTACCTTCTTTGCACTCCAGTGCCACTCTTGATTCCAAGTTATCCATTTGCATTTGCAGTCTTTTAAGAGTCAAATCACTTTCTCTTGATTTGCGCTTGTAGGCTATAAGCACGGCCACAATGAAGATGATTAGCAGTCCACCAGCTGCTGCAATACTGACAATGGCTGGTACACTAAGAGGGCTATCCGGGGTTATATAAACCATGCCTGGAGAGAATTCCATCCCACCAACTCGAGCCTACAAAAAAAATATAAATGGAATGAAAAACTATTTTAACGCATGTACAATGTAAAACCTTAACCAAAATTGACATTAGTTATCATTTTACAATGGCAGAGATGATAGACATTGTAGAAGTCTATTTTTTCAGTTGTGTCACCTGGTAGTTCTTCCTTATTTGTATAACACAGGAGAAAACATAATAGTAATGCCCCTTTTTGCAGAAGCTTTAGTGTTATTGATCAGATGTATTATTGTAATCTACAACATGTTACCAAAGTATTCCATTTACTTGTGCCTAAGAGCTACACTGCCTGCTAAACACAACAGATATCGCATACAAACCTTTCACTGTAGCAAATATTAGACGTTATTAATAGGGGCTGTCTATCTAAACCCCCTGCAGTCTGCCAGGCGGCTAAAACCACAGGAATACAGTTATGACAAAACTATCTGCTACGTCAATAGTCCAGGCAAAATCCCTGGAGCTTAGTGAGACGTGTCACAGATCACCTTTATTGTTCTTAGCGATAAATACATATTGGCATTCTCTGTGAGATTAAGAGACAGGTTCAGCACTTAAGCTTGCTACAAATTTACAGAGTTTTCACTTTTTCAACATGCTCCCCATAATCTATTGTTTTTTGTTTTTTACAAGCAGCGATTTCACTAATGATTGTATTTTAAGACTAGAATTACCCTCTGAGTGAATTGCATATCCACATGGCATAATTCACCAATTACAGTCACCTGTAGCAAAAAATGTTAACACTTGTCAATAACTTTAGCAGAAACAACACTGAATTAAAGCAATTTTGCTGCTACATTCAATGGGGTTACCACTTGAACACATTGCTGCAAATTAACAGCAAATCTCCAGAAATACAGTATAGTCTATGCTGAATGTTTAATTTTAGTGTTTGCAAGTGTATGCGAAACTCATTGGGACGTACACCACAGGTTATTATTTTTCTGCAGGATCTCCTTTATTGAAGTAAAGTCAATTCTGCTTTTCAGTTCAGTAAATTAAAAAGTAAGCTAAAATGTGCAGTTTGAGAGAATGCAAAAAGGTCTACAGACATATATATATATATATACATTGTTAGAGTTCCTTGTTGACACAAACACGTATAAACATAGTGATGCTAACATGTAAGCACTAGTGTTGAGCAAACGTGCTTGGATAAGGCGTTATCAGAGTATGCTAAAGTCCTAACTGAGTATCTTCAGCATGCTCGAAAAATATGCTTGTGTCACCGCGGCTGCATGTCTCACGGTTGATAGACAGTTGCAACACATGCAGGGATTGCCTGTTTGTTAGGCAATCCCTGCATGTGTTGCAACTGTCTGACAGCCGCAAAACATGCAGTCATGGCGACGTGAACATATCTTGCAAGTACGTCGAAGACACTCGGTTATCCGAGAACATTCGCTCAACACTAGTAAGCACTACAAATAGGGCTGAAATAAAGAGTAGAAGACCCCAGCACAAGAACAGTATTAGAGCCAATCCTGCCCAATGGATTACCATAGAGTGTCATTTTGACAAAATTATCAATTATTTTGAGCTATAAAATTTTTAAAAAATAATGCAAATTATTTTTCATATAATAAAAAAATAAATAAAATATATATATATATATATATATATATATATTACATTTAAACACACTTTCATGATTTTTTGTTCTGTCTACTAGCTTACAAGGATGAAAGATTAATTTTTCCCTGCTGTGAAAAATATATACACGCACAAACATTCTGACTTATTTTTTATGATCCTTTCATAAAATCAAATGCATATGGACACCTGATAAAAATCGTGGGCTGAACTGAAGTTTAGAGATAATTTTTCAGGCGTTACACTTTAAATGATCTGCAGATGTCCTATATAATTTACCAAGATAAAAAAAAATTTTTTTATAGCTGACCAGAAAAGTTCAGCTGTCCTCCAGCTCTTCTGGGATTAAATCAGCTTTGGCCTTTGGACAATAGTAGAAAGTCATTGGGACGGATATGACAGGGTGGCTGTATAGCAGAGACAAGATACAATAAGTAAGCTGAAATCTGTCCAGTTATCTTTCTTCCCTTTACCACCATTTCCAAACGATAAGCTTGTCTCCTTTGATTTGCAGCTAAGATGTTGGCACACCAATAGTTTTATATCTACTTTTATGGCAAACCTTTAACTCACATTGAATGCCGGATGTCACATTAATAAAAGTTGTTAACATGTTTTAGTATTATCTTCACACTATTCATAATTTATTCTCAATTGGTTTTGTTATAAATTTTATTAACCTAGTGGGGGCTAAGGTCTTCCCTCTTAACTGATAAGGAGAAAGAAGCCTTTAAATTGGGTAAAAGTAATAATATTAATAGCAGTAATTAAAAAACAAAGTTTAAACTACTGTTTCACTTCTTGTTTTCTATTTTGTTTTATATATTTTTAAATAATTTCTAAATATTTTTCTAATTGAGTTTCAAAAAATAGTTTCATATTTTTAGGTTTGCACTATTTTATATAACTTAGTATATTATCACAAATAATGAAAAGAGAGTAACTATAGTGGCACCTATGGTGAGTGATTTTTTGTGTTCTCTGCTGAAATATACCGAAAGTTTTATTCCATTAGTTTTACTAATAACTGATGAACAAAACACAGAAAAGGGAATCTGTCAGTACATTTTTTCTATGTAATCTGACAGCAGCATGAGGTAGGGAAAGGGTCCCTAATTTCAGTGATGTATTTCTTGGTTTACTGGGTGTAGCAGTTATGCTACAATTACATTGTTCTCTATTGCAGATTTGTTAGTGCTCAGAATGCTGTAACCCGGCCCACACCACTGATTAAGATCTATCCATGTACAATGTACAGTGAAAGACAGCTGCTAATCAGTGCTAGGCATATGGTTGGACTAGGATGCATGAGGACAGTTGTCCTGTAGAGATAATCTCCTGCTGATAAAACACTGATTGTTCTTAAATAGCAAAACACAGCCCAGTAGGTGACATAGCTTTGTAATCAGGCTCTCTTCCACTACTTCAGGTGCTCTCAGAATACATAGCAAAAATCTGGTGACAGATTCCCTCTAAGAACAATAAGGGACCAGTTACACAGTCAGATTTCTACCATACAATAAATTGCTTGATACTTGTTTAAATCTCCATAAGGAGATCAAAGATTATATGATCACTTAGTCCACATACTACGTGCATATTGTCGGCAAGGCATCCCTGTTAACACAGAGAGATGTGCTGTGAAAACAAAAAATTTTCAAGTTCCATAAAAGATGCAATTGGCTAATTAATAAGTGTATACTCATTCATTGGCTGAAATGTGTCATGTCTGCGAGGGCCACTGATTGGGAACAAAAATTCCCACAAACCTCTGCTTTGACTAGCTATCGTCCTGTCTAAACCGGTCTAAAATTACAAAAAATACATAATGCAGAAATCAGTCACAGATTTGGATAAGCTACAGTACGAATACCCTGACATGTTAAAAGTATAATGTATAGTCAAAAGTTTTAGGATTAGTAAAATTATCTGAAATTACATGTTCATTATGTCTCAGGTAGCCAGCAGCTACATATTACTAGATTCATATTTAGACTAATTTTGGATTATCACAAATGGCTATGTGTCTACATATATTATTTCTACTCAAACCCATATTACAACCTAATTATTGACACATGAACCATGCCAATTAAGTGAATGCATGGTAAATGAAGATTGGAGAATGTAAACCCTGTACCCTAACATCATACAGGGCTCTCAATGAGAGAGCAAAGTATCTTCATATAGAATTCTATCAGCAAATGTATGGCATCACCAATCTGAATTATTTTTAAGTCACTTAAATCTCATTTGCATTCCCTGGAAGTCCCCTTTACAGTGAAGACCTATAGCCAAAATGTGTTCTGTTTTATGTTTTTGAAAGAATATATTTTTTAGAATTATTAGATTAGAAAAAAAGATGTCTATATCGACAATATAGTGAATATTCACATTTTTGTTGCAATTGTAGTCTGATTCCTTTAAGGGTCATTTAAGTGCTTACCATTACTTTGTGACGACCGGTGAGATTTGGGGACTCGCATAAAAGTTGGACATCTGACACCGTTACCGTGCATGGTTTTTCCCCAATGAACATGAAGTACTTCAGTTTCATATTGCCTCCAGCAACTGGTGGAATTAAATTCTTTCCCTGCAATAAAAGTTGAACATATAGAACATTAAAACAATATCTGATTTAGTACAGATATTGTGCTATCACTAATACAAGTAAGAGGTTAAGAAAAGGGCTCACTTTGAAAAGGATGAGGCTAATTTATAAAGGTGG
Source organism: Phyllobates terribilis (assembly GCF_046119375.1). Lineage (NCBI taxonomy): Eukaryota > Metazoa > Chordata > Amphibia > Anura > Dendrobatidae > Phyllobates > Phyllobates terribilis. The sequence continues at coordinate 303,074,717 of NW_027362771.1, forward strand.
AAAACGACAGCTACATACTATATAATTGTTTTCCTAAATACACAGTATGGTGATAATACTATAAAAACATGAATAGCATAGAAAAAAATATGGACCTTCTGCCCATTGTAACCAATCAAATTAGAGCTTTGCTTTTTAACATTTTTTTGATGTATAATACAAAGTTTTATTGTGGTACTGTATTAGCCAGTAAAATCGATGAAAATACTTTTATGCCCAAAAATGACAAAGTATTGACAAAAGTATTCTTGGAGTGATACCTTTATTGGCTAACCAAAAATATATATTTGTGAGCTTTCAGAGAAAAGGGGAGCCTTCTTCAGGCAGGATTACAAATTAATTGATAAGACAAAATGTTGTTCTTCTGAACGGGTAGATTTTACAGTGGGAATGTGCAGCATGGAGACAAAGAGGAGATCTGTGTTAGTGTCTTACCTCATGCTTGAATGACATAAAAATATGTATATTAGAAGAGTTGTATGATGGAATGCTGTGTATTGTGCACCAGCAGGAGGAGAAGGCCAGAAACAGCACCTAAAGAACATCCTGTAACAACCTTCTCCACGGTGTGGTTTGGCTGTGGATTTCTGTAGGAGACTCAAATTAATTCTTAACAGGGTTAATCTGATTTCTTTTTTTGCAGGTTAACTCTTACAAGGTCCTTTAGAATAGGATTGCATAGTGCACAGGGACCTTTTATTACTTTGCTGATCAACAGCAATATTCTGTATGTAGTGAAGTTCAGGCTCCTGGCTGGAAATAAGGTAATTTATGGCATGATTCCTGTTGTGCCCTTTGGAAAGAATTGGTGAATTAATTCACCATTGCAATCATTATTTTAAGTAGTTTATGCGAAAAATAGGTAAATTGATTCTCCATTGTATTCTACAGACCAGTGAGTCATCAAAAAGGCAAAGCAGGCTAGATTCTGCCAAAGCTCCATTTTGCCAGTCAGATGTTGTATAGAATCTGCTCACCCCTCACAGTTGGTATCTCACAGAGAAGAGAAGCTCACTAGATTTTGCACTCACTATGCTTAAATGAAATTGAAACCGGCGCCATTGTAAAACTGAGGGAAACCATCAAATTTATTAATGATGTATCTCTGAGAAAAGTCTTTTCTCATAATTGATAATTGATGGGTTCTGTCTAAATGCTTAAATCAGTACCCCACTACAATGTTTCTAATTCCAGTCGTCAAGTATCTTCAAGTCATCGTTTGAACATAACCTCAAAAGAGAACATGTGTATTTTTGGTAAACTGACTATTATACATCAAAAGTTAAATCACTTGTCTATGAGTGAGAAGTTACTAAAAACTTCCCTTGATAGCGGTATTTAAATGGGTTTTCCCACAAACAAAAGTTCATATTAATCAACAGATTTTGGAATAATAATAATTTCCACAATTGAATGCTTAAATACCGTATACTCGAGTATAAGCTGACTTTTTCAGCCCATTTTTTAGGCTGAAAAAGCCCCCCTCAGCTTATAATCGCGTATATACTTTATTGTATATACATTCCGGTGGTGTGGGGTTGCATCGGCGGAGGAGCGGGGCACACGCTGTAGCCGCTGCTGCAGCTACCGTGTGTGCCCGCTGCTAAAGGTAAATGAATATTCACCCTTCTCCACACCCATGGGAGTGGAGAGGAATGAATATTCATTTCTTTAATAGCATGGGCACAGTATCAGCAATGCCGCAGCTCCCACTACAGCTTAGCGATTCTCCATGCCCGCTACTAAAGAGAATGCATATTTACTCTTCTCCATGCCCATGGGCCCCTGCAATGTACTGTGTAATGGCTGTGTCTGACTGCAAAGGGACATGGTCTGATCATACCACAGCTCCTGGGCAGGAGGGTGGGGAAATATACAGATATTATAGTATGGGATCACAAATTATTCTTTCTTTGAAGTAAAACATTGTTTAAAAACAGGCAGGGAAATGTTTTACCTCACAAAACAAATCAGCTTCAACACCCTACTGTAATGTCAGTATACTCTCTTTTCCTTCCTCCACTGTCCAGGAGCTGTGGTATGATCAGACCATGTTCCTGTACGGTCAGACACAGTCATTACACAGTACACAGCAGGGGCACATTTATAAGATTATCTCAGCACAGGAACATTTTATTTAAACACATCCAATTGTGGAAGTTATTATTATTCCAAGATCTATTGATTAAAATGAACTTTTGTTTGTGGGAAAATCCCTTTAAGGACTGGAGTTCAGAAATACTGCAGTAAAAAATAGTTGCCGCTACAGTACCATTGGTCACAAAGAATATTAATGCCAGGGGGATTATCCCAGACCAATAATGGTAAGGTATTTCTAAATGTTGAAGTAGATCAATATCTAGACATTAGCATTAATCGCATTTATATGTGTTAATGGTAATGAAAAGTATACAATATGCCTTAATGATACTTATAGAATTTGTATATTATGCTCTTAATTCTAATGGAATGTATTAGGTATTAAGCAGACATAGCAGGGCTATGTGGCTTATTTTGGTATGATGTGTTATATATGATTTCCATAGGACTGTAGGTAGCTATGTAACACTTGCAACAAAAAGTTGTTGCAAGACAAATCTGTCTGTGCTTCATCTCTCATCCATTTTCATCCATGGTATACTTATATTAACCCTTCCCGACGTGGCTAATTTCCGTTTTTGCATTTTCATTTTTTTCCTCCTCTTCTTCCTAGTGCCAAAACATTTTTATTTTTCTGTCCACATGGACGTATGAGAGCTTGTTTTTTTGCAGGACGAGTTGTACTTTTGAATGACTGCATTCATTTTACTACATGGTGTATTGGAAAATGGGAAAAAAATTCCAAGTGCAGTGAAAGTGTGAAAAGCACACAATTCTGACATTGCTTTTTGGGAACTAATTTTACGGTTTACATTTTGTGGCAAAAATTACCCCGTAGTATGATTCTGCTCATCATTCTGATAAAATATGTCACATTTTTTATTATTTTTGTGGTGAAAAAAAGTCAGAAGTTTTAGAAACAAATATTTTTTGTCGAGTCGCTATTTTATAAGACCCATAACATTTTCATTTTTTTGGTTGATGGGGCTTATTTTTTGCAGGCCGAGACGTTGTTTTTATTGATACCATTTTTTAAAAAATTTTCACTGTATTTGTTAGTCCCCTCAGGGGACTTGAACTTGCAAACATCTGATCACTTCTGCTATATGCAGCAATATTACAGCATTGCTATGTAAAGCAGAAATCACGGTCTTCTTTGAAGCCCGGCCTCAGACAGGTTTTCAAGGGAGCTCCATAATGACAAGTATGGAGGTCTTCAACAGACCTCCAACTGTCATAGAAACCCATTGGCAACCTGCGATCACATCACAGGGGTGTCGATGAGTGCATTGAATGATGCGCCCCCCTGCAGGTGCATTGTTGATGCAGCTCTCAGAGTTTGACAGTGGCAGTTAACAGGTTAACAATTGAGGGCAGCGCTTCGTGCTACCTACGATTGTCAGAGGTGGGTCCTGGCTGCAAAACACAGCCATGACTTGCCGGGTATGATCCCGTGAGCCGCTTCATACAGCCGCCACCGACTTCCACCGTATTAAAAAAGGGCTAAGTGTTTCAACATTGGACAGATGTCTTCCTCAGGCCCGGCATTTATCTGAGGAGGATATCTGTCTGATTTTGAAACGTGTAGCTCTTATTCTTTTAATACATTTTTAAGAAGATTTTACCTGCCTGTCTGTCGCTCTCAGCAGCACTTATATCACCTCTTTTTTTATTTTAAATAATATATTTTTTTACAGATGGTGGCTCCTGGCCTGGACTATCACCTGGAGCAGCTTCAGCTGACTTCTTCTATCTCTGGATTTGTAACAGGGTTGTGCCTGGTATTTGCACATCCCTCCATCTTGAGTATACCCTTTCTGTCAGCCCTCACCCACTCCAGTTTATTAAGGATTTCTTCACTATGGAGCACCCTGCTTTTTTTATTCTCATTATAGATTCTTTACCTTTAATATTATGGGACTTCCTGGCTTTAGTTCCAAAATCCCAGAAGGATTGAAGGACTCAAACACTGGATCTGGATAATACGTAAAATTGGTTTTGTTCAGGACTAGCAATGCTTGAACATTGTCCATGATGAAGCCAAACTCCTCTGGCCGCTCGGTGACATCGGGTTGATTGTTAGAATTTACAGCTACAGCTGGAGCTTGGCAGGTCATTTCTGTAGAGTTCAGCACTGTACAGTTCTGCGCAGTGATAATGAAGAAATGTCAATAATGGTTTATGCCATCAAATTACTATATAACACAAGCATTCAGATTTCTTAATAATTAGCATTTACCATAGCAATTTCAACTGATATCACATTGTTATAGTTTTTGCTGTCCGGTACGTTTAGTCCAATACCTCAGTATAGTTAATCTTTCTTTATAGTAGTAATACAATACAATTCATTCTGCGCACAAAGCGACTGAAGATTAACAAGTTACTCTTTAAATCAGAGCCATTGTGAGCTTTGATGAAAAGACTCAGACATAAAACGGCTTGAATACAAAGACATGGCTGCATTAATAGGATGACTTTGTCACTGGGCAGGTTACATAGGTATAGAATATATTTTCTTAGATACATAATAAATATATTTAACCCAATATTACATAACAGATCACCTTATGTTGTCTAAATAATAACAGAACATGCTTTGGAATTCCTGTGAATTAGACTGATCTCCTTCTTATAATACAATACCGATAAATATGGGTCATCGTGTAACCAATATTATCTCACTAGTTGGATATGCATTACTAGTAGATACCACTGATGAATCATGGGATTTAACCTTTTAATCTTGCTTTGCATAGCCAGCCTAGAATCAAAGTCAAAACTTAATGAAAAGGTTGGTCTTTGGAGTATATGACCAGTGCACAAAGTACAGTAGCTGTTCCTGTTGAATGGGGGCATCACAGGAGGCTTGCAACCTGAGGCTTATGACATCTCGATTGTTAATATCAATGTATAGTTTCAAACCTCCTCTGGCATTAATAGCAGCTCAAAAACTGTGTGAAGGGAGTTTTATGACATGGGTTTCCATGGCTCACTAGCTGCATGCAAGCCTTACATCACCAAACACAATGCAAATGGTTTAATGGGGTTGACCTCATCCCTTATTTCCAAGTGAATGCAAATCTCAATCTTTAGCATATCAAGACATTTTGAACAATTGTATGCATACAACTTTTGAAGGAACATTTTGAGGAAGGCCTTCTTTTTTCTTTTAGCATAATTTGCCAAAGGGCGCAAAGTCAGGTCCATTAGAGCATGGTTGAGTGGGTTTGATGTGGAAGAACTTGACTGGCCGCATATAGTCTGACCTCAAGCACATCAAAACCTTTAAGGTGAACAGGAAGTAAGATTGTGAGTCAAGCCTTCTCATCCAACATCAGTGTCTGACTTCACAAATGCTCTTCTGGAATCTGAATGGGCAAACATTTACACAAGTACATTAAAAAAAATATGTAGAAAGTCTTCCCAGAACAGTGGAAATTGTTATAGCTTAAAAGGGTGGACAAACTCCATATTGATTTCTATGAATTTAGAGTGAGAGGTCAAGAAAGCTCCTGTAAAGGAAATGTATAGGTGTTTCATTACTTTTCCCATGTAGTGTAATTAGCCTGATTGCAGATAGTTCATTAAATGACTGCTCTGTAGTATGGTATTGGTATACTTAATGGTGAATTAATTTGTCACATAGGGCCCGTAGTAGTCTGATTAAAATAGAATTGGTCATATTTCTTGCTATAAGAATCACTGCATTTATACATTGTGTTCCCGAGGTGCCAGCTGCCAGCCTGATAAAAATAAATTACTTATTATTACTGCTGAGATATATCAAATAATTATGAAACAAAATCACACCGGCACTAGGAGAATGCAATGCCATTTCTTCCTTAGGCTCTGTCGGTATTTTTTTGGATTTTGCATGGTTGACTGATAACAGTCAATAATGGCTCCTAAACATTTTGTATATTTGTGTGACTTTATGTGAGAGCAGACTACAAATAATGCTATGTGGTTTACAATAATTCAAAAATATTTCATATTTAATTTACCGGTTATTTAGTTTCTATGTTTTTATTCAGCTTATCAGTCTTTTTTTAAATGTTTTTAAGAACCGATGTAAAGATGTAAAGATTACTGGAATACAAATATGTATAAGACATACAATAGTTTGGAAAACATAGAGTTTACTATTCGAGAGACTGTTGAATTGTACTCACTACATAGGAATTCATAGGAAATTCTTCAGAAATCCTCACCTTAAATCTTCAACCACTTGTATATATGTATTCACGCAACACTTGGAGGAAAGATGATGCATTATCATAGAGCTGGAATTAATCCAGCACAAATCACCCTGACCATTATGTCATTTGGCTCACATGTCAAGAGAGTGATAAGCCAGATGTGACATACAAAGCATCCTAATGGCCTTCATTACTGTGACTTTAATCCTATGTGAGGGATTGAGAATGAGCAATGTCACATCTGTATTCGCTTTTACGGCAGCTATGGTGAAAGCTTATGAAGCTTCATTGCTAGCTATTATTTAACTATGTATTCTTCTTGTAAATGGTGCAAGTCAATATTTTTAAAGGGAATGTCTAAGAAATCAGCATGTTTAAAACACAGTAAAATAAATAGAAAATAGGGTAAATTAATCAATAATGACACATTTTAGACAGTACAAACTTAAACTCAACAGTCTTAAAATTCCCCAGATTTATCATAGTGGTCTATGTATGTTGTATTTTTAAACTGTGAAGTCTAAGTTTACCCTACTTATTATTTGGCTTATTTTGAGCTAAAAATTTGCACCACAATTTTGGTGCAATTTTTGGCACAGGGAGTCACACTCACATGTTAGACCATGCCCATTTCCACTAAGGCTTGGGTCACACAATGATGTATTCTCTCATCCGAGAGAATCGGGTTGATTAAGCAAATCACACTCTGATCAAACTCTAATCAGAGTTTGATCAGAGTGTGATCATAGTGTGTTTTGATTTTCTTGGATGAGGAGAAGATGGAAAAAAAATTTTTTTCATCTTCTCCATTCTGTCAGTCCATGGAAATCACACTGCACTTAGATGTTCCCTGAGTACAGTACAAATATTTTCCACGGACTCAATGACTTGCATGGCTGAATGCAATCCGAATATCGGATCCATCTCGGGCATGTGGTAATTTTTTTCCCCAGATCAGCATTGTCCAAGGTAAAAATTGGACATGTGCATGGCCCCATAGAATAACATGGGGATGAGTGCTATCCATCAAAATGACGGATAGCACTGGTCCAATTATTACGGTCGTCAGCACGAGCCCTAAGACACATCACTTTTCAGTGAGGCTATCTCCCGATATAGAAAGTGTCTACATTACATAATTAACATGGTGCATGTCACACTCTGATCAAATTCAGATCAGAGTTTGATCAGAATGTGATTTGCATAATCAAACCGATTCTCTCGGATGAGAGAATACATCATTGTGTGACCCAAGCCTTAGTGGAAATGGGCTTTGTCTAATGTGTGAGTGTCACTCCCTGTGCCACAAATTTCACCAAAATTGTGGTGCACATTTTTAGGCCAAAAAAAGCCAAATAATAAGTAGGGTAAACTTAGAATTGACTGTCTAAAAATACACCAGGCATAGACCACTATGTCATGAAAGACAGGTTTTTTCTTAGTGCAAACTTATACTAAACAGCCAAATTCCCCTATTAGAGTGGTTCAATCGATGAGAGTTTTTCTGTATGCTACAACTGTATTAGGGAGATAGCATTTGTAGAAAGTATATTGTATAGGAAAAAAATGCCACTTGCAAGGGAGTAAAGGACATCAAAAATTGAAAGACAATAGTAAAAAAATGGAAGGTATATATACATAGTAAACAACATATATTGTATAAATTACTTACATTGATATGCTCTTTTCCATTAAACTTGGCTCTTATTTGAGGATTTCTTATAATGTCCAGATTAGTGCCCCAAACTGATATAGGAGTGTTCCCACTAGAAAATACATTTTAATAAGAGATATATATTTTACTATAAAAGCTTTATGGGATGGAAAACAGCATGCTACACAACATACAATGATATAAAACCCATGATGGTAACATGAAATGCCTCGTAAAATGTGATATTATGATTAATTAGAATACGAGGATTAGTGGCCGAGGTGTATCATATATTCATGGAGCGCTACAGATGTCCAATCAGTTCAATCCTGTGGTGTATTCGCGCACCAGCTTCTGTTCTGGCTAATAATAGAAGGTCAGCAGTAGGATCATATATTAGACTGTGATTTTCTCAGCAGGGAATGGCATGTAAAGAACAGTGAAAGCTTTCATTTCAATATTCGAAAACTGTGAGTAGCAAGCGGGGATAGAGAAATTTGCATTTTGACTCTCAGCATCTTCTACTGTAAAATACGGTAGTGATTCACTATAAAAAGAAATACACAATAAAATATATAGAATATTTTGAGTGTTTATAGAGTATGTCTAGGATTAGACTGCACTCACATCTGCTTTTCAGGCTCCGTTTGGAGTCTATGTTGCTGATTCAAGCTTTTTTGAGATGTATAGCGCATCATACAGCGTAATAGAATGACACATATTACAGATCCTACAGCGCTTTGTGGCTTCTGTTATTAATGAAAGCCACAATCTTAGTGTGAACATACTGTAGCATTTCACTTATTTTTTTTTTCAGAAACAGCATCACCTCTGATAATGTCTGGTATTGCAGCTTTTCCTCATTTAGTTCAATGTAACTAATCTGCAATATTGAGGCAAGTGAAGCATTGTTACTGGGAAAAAATGAAACAATTTTTCTTACCTTAGACAATCTCTTTAAAGAGAATCTGTCTCCAGGTATTTGCTACCTCATCTGAGGACAGCATATTGTAGGGAAAGAGACCCTGATTCCAGCGATGTATCACTTACTTTTCTGGGTGCAGCAGTTGTGATACAACAAGAGTTTTCTCTGCCCCCACCACTGATTGGCAGCTTTTTGTGTACAATGTATATTGACAGTAAGCTGCTAATCAGTGCTGGGGGTGTGGTTGGACTAGGAGGCAAGTGAGCTGTAGTCTGGGCAGTGATAATATCCTGCTGATAAAACACTGATAGAATTAAAACTACAACACACAACCAAATAAGTGACACATCACAGAATTAGTGTCTAAGACCCTATCTCATGCTGTCCTCAAAATACATCGCAAAAACCTACTGACAGATTCCCTTTAAAACAAATTGAAAAACCCTACACATCTCCATTCACTGAACACTCCATTTTGGCTAGAGTTTAAATCAACAGAATTCCTTCCAAAAGTTCCAGGTTAATAAAATCAACCAATAGTCCAACATTAGTCAAGACCAGAATGAGCAGGTTTGTGCAAGGATGCCCAAACTTTATGCCATAATTGCACCACTAGCAGCCCTATTCCATGGGTCAGATGTCTTTATGGCATAAAATACTCGCTAAAATTGGGATTACTGACCTAACTAAATACAGAATGCCTACCACCTTTCTCCCCGGATCTTACAAATGGATGAATTCCAGGAAGGAAGGCTTGGAGCAGGGTTGCACGGGAGGTTAATTGAGATTTGATTTAGGGATAAATTCAGTCAATTAATTCAATTCAATTCACGGGATTTACAGCATATATTACCTCTGGGGTCTGTCTCTGGTGTGACCATTATCAGCGGCATTTAATCCCATATGAGCAGTGCATTCATTTACTAAATATGAATTTAACACGTGCATGGCTCATATTAAAGACTGATGTAAATTCATGGTTGTTATTGTACAATAATAAGCCAGCAATGGTTTTCTTCCCTACACTGAAGCATACTGTCTAGTCTTTATTGAACTAATGTTCAGGCTCGATGTTTTCTGTCCTGCTTGTTGGATATAATTGTACTAAGGCATGCCGGCTCTCCATCTTGCAAATTGTCCTATAGCCTCTAAATACAAGGATGTAAACACATTGCTGGATATTCTTGCTGTATGATGCACTAATTGGAAGGATTTGTAGAGTTGTCAGTTGTTTTACCCAAGTCACATATTCCTCAGCTTAGATCTTTGGTTTGGCATGCAATGCTAAATACCTCTTTTAGAGTGTTTGAGTTTGTTAAGGAAAAATTGACAGGTACAAAGCAAAAGGCTGTTTGAAACATCATAGAGTTTCTATAATCCGTTCCCATATTTCCCCTTCTTACCTCTTCAAAGGCTTCTATGATTAGATCTTATGTTTTAGTAATTATCAATAAGGTGACAAAAGCCAATAAATGCTACACTATATGACAATATAATGCTCGTAGAATGTTTTCAGTTGATAATATTTCTTTTTTTAGAGAGAATTAGGGATGAACGGACCCATAGATGTTCAGGTTCGTCGGGTTCGAGCAAAGTTTGGTTCGGGTACCAGCACTCTACCCGAACTTGAACCTGAACCCGATACATATCAATGGGGACCCAAACTGTGGTGCTGTAAAACGATCTCTCTCTCTCTTCTGAACTCTAAAATGGTCTTCCAGGAGAAGTCCGTGTTCGAAATTCCGTACCGGACAATAGGTGTCCCGTACGAATCCCCGAACTTTACAATTCGGATTCGCTAATTTCTAGAGAGAATGATAAATATTTGTATAGTTGTGTATTTGTAGCTGTAGTAGAGCTAACAAGCCTCATGCACATTAGACAGATGTTGGCCAACAGCTATATCTCTGGGGTCCCTGACACATAGGAGCATTCGTATAGGCTGAGCGCTCCTTTGTTCTATATGTGAGAGATGTTGTCAGACTCTTCTGGCAGCAACTTGCAATGGAAAGGAACAAAAACATTGGCCAAAGGTAATCCAACCAATGATGATGAGGGAGAAAACTTGGCTTGTTGAAGGGAAGCCTCATGCACATTAGACTGTTGCCCGATTTTGTCGATTTCGGGAAGTTTAGGAAAGTTTAGTCTAATGTGTAAGAGGAGCAACTACAGTTAATGTCATACAATCATTTATCACATCTCATCATCATATCACCTGTTATCAGCTTGTTTTACTCCTATATATCATTTATGGTTTTCTATAGAACCTCCATAATTGGACACAATTAGCACTACTACATGTGTAAACACTGCAATTGCTTTTTATCTTGTCCAGGACTCTGTATAATTTACCAAAACTGCTACTGTACCTGAAAATACTCCACTCCGGTTCGATCTTCACAATTCGCGGATCTTCCACATACTCAAACTGCAATTCCTGATGGATCTTAGCTCTGTCTATCTGAACAGTCACTTCTACTTTCTGCAAACCTTTAAGCGAAGCTGTGGTGTTACAGAAGATTTCGGATTGTGTTCTCCTGGCAGACCAAAAATGCAAAAAGAAAATAGTTTATCAAACAGAGAACAATGAATTCAAGAAAAGTATCAACAAATATCTGCAATATGAAATGAACATTCACATACAACAATATGATATTGATTTTAGGAGTTGTATTACAATGATATTATTTTGTCACTGTTAAGACCCTTTAAATATACTGTAATTCTGACCATATTTTCTCATTTAAACTTCATATATGTTTTATGGAACTGGACTTTTTTGATAAAAAAAATTACAAACTTAGAAGTTTTGGTCAAATTATCTAAGAACTTATGTACGTGTATAGCTCTGACTTCATATGTCAGAGGGAAAGTCGATCAATTTAGAGCATGCTTGCTGGTAGTGAGGAGAATGTGACTAATTATGCTCTAAAACCTCTGAGATAGCTATTGAAAAGGCACATGGTGGTTAGCGTTCACTTTCTTCCTTCTAATAAAGCATTTTCTGTAGGGCATGTCTGCAAAGATAAGTACAGGACAAATATTTCTTTGTACCATGTTAGCCAGTAGATAGAAAAATATTAAAATTTACTGCCAAGTTCCTTATCTGTAATTTCTATATAGTCTCGGAAAAATTAGAAAAAATATGTTTATTTAAGACATATGAATATTTAGGGATAGCACATTTTCGTCCCAATTCATCCAAGTGATTAATATGTAAAGTGCTTTGAAAAATGTTGTAGCTTTTGGTGTTTCATGCAAGCTTCGGCCAGATCCGCCAAAATGGACGGATCTGGGGCAGGACTGAGGTGCAACAAGGCGTGTTGACGCAAGCTTGTCAAATTCATGATGAGCTGCAGTGTGTATTACGCCACAAATCCGACTGGACACAAAGGGGCATGGCACTCTTCAGACACAGCTGATTTATTAAGCTGCGTGTGCCTCTTAATGAATTAGGTGCCTCTGACTCCAGCATGCTCCCTCAAGAATGCTCCCTGAACAACAACAGTTTTGATGAATCAAGGCCTTCATTTTTAACTATCACTTTTAACACTACAATACACAGTAGAAATAATGGTAAAACCTAAAGTCAAAAATTTAATTTTTCATTCAACAAATGAATAGTATAATAAAAAGTTAGCATACCGATCAAAAATACATGGTTGCTCCCCAAACATCACTTTCACACTGCTCCCTGCATTCAAGTTGGTTCCAGTGATTGTCACTTGTGTCCCTCCTGAGACTGGTCCTTGCAAAGGCTCCAATTTAGACAATGCCAAATTCTAAAAACAAAAATGATGTCATATAAGTGCAGATAGAACGCAAAGCTTTTGTCTTTTTCATGCATATGCATAATTGAAAGTAATTCCTGTTATGTATCAGAGAACAGAACATCATGTTGCTGCAGTACATTACTAAACATAATGGGTTAACCATTGCCCCATAGTTGTCCTAGTAATAACCCAAACATATATCTGCTAAAACTCAAATCCGCTTGCAGCTTTGTGCAACACTATTGTGGATTTAACCTTGCCACTACCAGCAAAACTATAAGCCAGAAGGGATTCATTTTTGTATTTATAACACAGTAACATATGATTACAATCTGATACTGAAGATCACAATGATACAAAAATAAACCATAAAAACGTCTGTTTCAGAAATGAAAATGCAGAGTGTACACTTAGATTAGCATTTTAATGGAAAAACTCCTAAGGACCGCAGGAGAGGAGAACATCTGCATTCAAGTGATGAGTTAGGCAGAAGTGACGGGAAATTCGAAAACAATGGAGTCAGTTACGATATGAAAGCTGAACTCGGTGCTCCGTGACTTTGTGAGTTACACCGATCTGATCTGGGAAATATCAGCTCAACTATAAATGCAAGTGTCAGCTTTAGTGCCTGTATGTACTTTATTAGTGGACACCCGGACTGTTTCTACAATATGAAAGTCAGGTTACGCAACATGATACGTAGTTTTATGGTTTTCTGTTATTTAGAGTGGAAGACTATGCTTTTATTCACGTTTTGCTGTATGATTGAGGATGTTTGGAACTTTGCTTTACCGTTTATTTATACCATTGGATTTCTATCATGTGAAATTAAGTTTTTATTGAACCTATAGAAAAGTTTAGTTACTGAAGTCAGATATTTATAGATGTTGATTATCTAAATAGAAGAGTACAGTCAAAATATGCTCCCATAAAAATGTGTGAATTAGCTAAACAGTAGTAAATCTACAACAGGACATATTGTTGAATTTCTAGATTCATACACTTGATATATGGGTAAGATGTAAATGCACATAGTTTACTGGTATGGATCAAAACAATTCCAAAGTAATAGAATGGCACCATCAAATTTATGCTGCTTGTTTTATAAGGTATAGCTCAAATCCTAATTTCTCATTGCCAGTATTAGAATCTTAAAATTATAGGTCTGAAATAGAGATATAAACTATTTCTACCCCAAGGTTTTTTACCTAAACATTACCCATAAAGCAGAACAATACAAGCACTTATTCCACAAGGTACAAACATTACGCATTCTACAGCAAGATGGTAAGTGCTTGCTATTGGTTGAACATTGAATTGGAAGGTAGAAGGGTTAGACACAAAGAAATATCAATTATTCAAGCATATGGTTATGAATATTTAAGTGACTATTTGCGGTATGATCAGTGAGGGAGCTATCATGTATAATTATTTAATCCATGCAAACAAGAGAATACCTCCGAGAGTGATAATATGGAATCGCAGGGAATATTTCTGTTCAAGTGTCAACTCTTAAAAGTATACATGTCACCATTTACACAGACCAAAATCAGACCTCTAATGCACAGCACTGCTTAGGAAACTATCTCAACAATGCAAAAAAAAAAGACTTGCTGCTCCTGATAAACAGCTAAACTCTTTCACATTGAAAAAGTTGTTCAAGTATAAAAATCACAAGATCAATAGAAATGTTAATAATATGAAAATTAAGAAAAAAATAGAAACAAATGTAATGCTGAGCTGTTAGTGTACCTGGAATGAAGACTACAGGCTTCTGGCCACCATACATTATGTTACACCACATTATGTTAAGGGAGTAAGACTGGTGTGATGTTCCCTCATGAAAGCAACCTCGTGATGTTGCCCATATGGACTCCAGATGGAGACCAGAGGCTGGAATGGAGCAATGGAGGCTGGTATGAATGTCTTTTGTCTTCAGTGACAAGTCCAGCTTTTGTCTTTAATGCAATAATAACCAAAGCTTGATATCTGGAGACCACGTGGGCAATGCTCCCTGGATTATAGTTTGGTGTGGCATAATGTACGTTAGCAGGACCACTCTATTTTTTATTCCTGGTACACTAACAACTTAGAATTACATTGATTTGGTCACAAAAACAGAAGTACAGCCATTTCTCGAAAGTGTTCCGTGAGACATTTTTCAACATTAAAATGCCAAGCCACATGTTGCTCGCACTACTATGAGCTCTGCTGAAAGCAGTATGTGTGGCCTAAATTGTGCTACCATGACCTGCAGCATCACTCACCTTGTCTCCCATCAAGTACATCTGGGACATCATTGATTTGCAATTGCAAAAGTAGACATTGGCAGTGTATCTTGATGATTTGTGTATTCAAGTGCATTCATTGTGGCTGGCAGAACGTTCCTCAGACAACTATTAATGACCTTACTGATAGTATGTCAAGGCGTGCCATGTCTATCGATCCTGTAATTTCCATATTTCCAGGACTTTTCTTCCTGGTATTCAAATTTCAATGTTGAGGAGTATATAAGAAAGTGTATTGTCGAGTTTTTGTTGGATCACCAGTGCACTGCAGAGGTTTGGATGTTGGAGTGGAAATTAATTCTTTGTAGTGATGAATCAGGACTCACTTCCAGGCAGGAAAATATGGGTCTGGTCGATGCTTTAGAGTAGACGATTGTAAAATATGCTTATTGTTTAAAAATCCACCTAGCTCTCCTACCTAATATTCACAAATGTAGCACAATAGACTGCATAAATCAATCAAATGTGGATAACAATTCAGCTGAATAAAAATGTGTATAAAGACTATTGGCTCATAAGGATCAAATTATACGTTTATTTCACATCCAATAATAATAGACACCACTAGCTACAGGTATGTTTAAGATATTAGTAATATAAAAACCAAAATTATAAACTCAGTGGTGATCCATGTACGTACTGCTCTCAGTGTAATTACCTACACTTTATGTTCTTTGTATATCACGATGTCCAGTATGAGCTTGTGTTAACACTAACTCCAGTTCAACACTTGAACAGACGGTGGCATTCACTCAGCAAACTTGCATTGTGTTCCAAAGTCATTGCTTGATGTCATGTTGTAGTATGGATAAGGACACAAACCAAAAACGATCCTACACATTCTGGAAAACAGATTTTCCTTCCTCAGGAATTCTAATGTTCTGTGAATGGTCTTCTAGTCATAGAAATAATGGATATGAATGATTATTCAAACCTCTTGGTGCCAGTGTGTCCAAGTCAAAAATCCATTGATTCTCAATGCGTGACATTTCTTTGATATAATCCCCACCTCCCCAATGGGTTTTAATGACCATTAAATGTCAATATCTGGTCACAATACTAATATTAGTGTTATAACCAGTTTTTGGCATTTAATGGCCATTAAAATCCATTATATAGGTGGGAATTAAATCAAACAAAGTCACGAATTGAGAGCTGATGGATTTTCGAATTTGTTACACAGGCACCAAGAGGTTTGGCTAATTAGATAGAAAGAACTGTTTGCGTTCTAATAAGGATTTTTTATTGTATATGTAGAGGTCCAGATTATACAGCAACCATATCCAGTATAAAGCATCCATGTAAGAGCCAGCACTCATTGTCTTCCATTACAAATGTAAATGCTTTAAAGGATCATGTTAAAACATAGATGGCTGAGAATAACAGCATATAAACTAAGTTTAATGGCAAGAGAAGAACGCACACCTTAACCAGGTCCACCTTACACATATCCAGTATCACTCTAAACAGGAGAACATACAAAAATCATTAGGATGCCTGATGAGAGAAAATTAGTGTTGAGCGAGCACTAAAATGCTCGGGTGCTCGAAGCTCGGGCTGAGCTCACCGTGATACCCGGGTGCTCGACCCGAGCAACGAGCCCAATGTTAGTCTATGGGAGACACGAGCATTTTTGCGGCGGCACCCCCGGCAGTCTGTAGAAAGCCTAAAAAGTGCCCAAAACGATAGTGACAGTGCTCAAATGACATGGGGACAGTATGGGGATCGCCCCAGGAAGCATTTCTGACCCCCAGGCACAGACGAATCACGGAGGATGCTGGTACGGTCGCAAGGTACTCCCTCACCAGCTTTTGAAACTTTCCACTCCTTGTGAGAGTACCCCACGCCTCAGGGCCTGTAAGCTGGGCGGGTCTCAGAAAACTGTCCCAGAATGTTGACAGTGTTCCCCTGCCTCGGCTGGATTGGAGTTGCGTCTCTCTCACCTGTACAGTCATGGCCAAAAGTATTGAGAATGAGACAAATAGTAATTTTTCCAAAGTTTACTGCTTCATTTTTTGTAATGGCAATTTGCATATACTCCTGAATGTCAAAGAGTGATCAGCTTAACAGCAATTACTGTACTTTCAAAGTCAATATTTGCCCAGAAAATGAACTTTAACTCCCAAAACACATTTCAACATCATTGCAGTCCTGCCTTAAAAGGAGCAGCTAACATCGTTTTAGTGATTGATCCATTAACACAGGTGTGGGTGTTGATGAGGACTGGGCTGGCGATCAATCAGTCATGATTAAGTAAGAATGACATCACTGGACACTTTAAAAGGAGGCTGGTTCTTGGTATCATTGTTTCTCTTCAGTTAACCATGGTTATCTCTAAAGAAACACGTGCAGCCATCATTGCACTGCACAAAAATGGCCTAACAGGGAAGAGTATCGCAGCTACAAAGATTGCACCTTAGTCAACAATCTATCGCATCATCAAGAACTTCAAGGAGAGAGCTTCCATTGTTGTCAAAAAGGCTCCAGGGCGCCCAAGAAAGACCAGCAAGCGCCAGGACCGTATCTTAAAACTGTTTCAGCTGCGGGATCAGACTACCAGCAGTGCCGAGCTTGCTCAGGAATGGCAGCAGGCTGGTGTGAGTGCTTCTGCACGCACTGTGAGGCGGAGACTCTTTGAGCAAGGGCTGGTTTCAAGGAGGGCAGCAAAGAAGCCACTTCTCTCCAGAAAAAACATCAGGGACCAACTGATATTCTGCAAAAGGTACAGGGAGTGGACTGCTGAGGACTGGGGCAAAGTCATTTTCTCTGATGAATCCCCTTTTCGATTGTTTGGGACATCTGGAAAACAGCTTATTCGGAGAAGAAGAGGTGAGCGCTACCACCAGTCTTGTCTCATGCCAACTGTAAAGCATCCTGAAACCATTCATGTGTGGGGTTGCTTCTCAGCCAAGGGAATCGGCTCACTCACAGTCTTGCCTAAAAACACAGCCATGAATAAAGAATGGTACCAGAATGTCCTCCAAGAGCAACTTCTCCCAACCGTCCAAGAGCAGTTTGGCGCCCAACAATGCCTTTTCCAGCATGATGGAGCACCTTGCCATAAAGCACAGGTGATAACTAAATGGCTCATGGAACAAAACATAGAGATTTTGGGTCCATGGCCTGGAAACTCCCCAGATCTTAATCCCTTTGAGAACTTGTGGTCAATCATCAAGAGACGGGTGGACAAACAAAAACCAACAAATTCTGGCAAAATGCAAGCATTTATTATGCAAGAATGGACTGCTATCAGTCAGGATTTGGTCAAAAAGTTGATTGAGAGCATGCCAGGGAGAATTACAGAGGTCTTGAAGAAGAAGGGGCAACACTGCAAATATTGACTAGCTGCATTAACTCATTCTAACTGTCAATATAACCTATTGGTACTCATAATATGATTGCAATTATATTTCTGTATGTGATATAAACATCAGACAAACACTAATAAAAACCAGAGGCCAGCAGATCATGTGAATATATAATTTTGGTGTCATTTTCAAAACTTTTGACCATGACTGTACACCTTGGTTGGTCAACGAACTGTGACCTCTGCCGCTAGCGTGTTCAGATGGGAATTTTTTTAACAGTTCTGCAGCAAGGGCCTTCTGGTACTGCCCCATTTTTGTAGACCTCTCCTCCTCAGGAATAAGAGAGTGAAAGTTTTCCTTGTAGTGGGGGTCTAAAAGTGTCACCAACCAGTAATGACTGTCACCCAACATTTTGACAACGCGAGGATCATGGTTAAGGCAGCGTAACATAAAGTCAGCCATGCGTGCCAGACTGGTAACGGGCAAGACTTCCGTGTCCTCACCAAGATGACGACTGACCATGCACTCCTCCTCCTCCTCCCCCCAGTCCTCATGCCACCCACGCTGAACTGACGGTATGACAGTTGTACAGGTACTACCGTCTACAGCGCATGATACCAGCTCCTGTTCTTCCTCCTCCTCCTCCTCCTTCTCCTCTCCCTCATTGTCCCCCAATGCACGTTGGGATGAGATGAGGCTGGGCTGTGTGTAATTGCCCATTATGGCTACTTGATCCATCTCATCATACTCTGGCTGCAATGGCTCCTCTTTAATTCTCTGCAAAAGTGTTGCAAAAGACAGACAAGTGGGATGCTGACACCAATGATGGCGTCATCGCCACTCACCATCTTGGTGGACTCCTCAAAGATTGTCAGGATGGTACATATGTCAGACATCCAGGTCCACTCCTGAGGTCTTATGTGTGGAGTCTGACCTGAATATTGACGGCCTTGTTGCAGCTTGTACTCCACAACTGCTCTCTTCTGCTCACAAATTCTTTGCAACATGTGGAGGGTAGAGTTCCAACGTGTGGGGACATCACACACCAGTCGGTGTGACGGAAGCTACAAAAGCTGCTGCAACACAGCAAGGGCGGCAGAAGCTGTAGCCGACATCTGAAAATGAGCTGACAGGCGGCGTACTTTGAAGAGCAGATCTGGCAACTCGGGGTACGATTTAAGAAACAGCTGAACCACGAGGTTAAGCACATGAGCCAGGCATGGTACGTGTGTGATCTCGCCTCGCCTCAGAGCCGCCACCAGGTTACGGCTATTGTCACACACGACCATGCCTGGATGTAGGTCCAGCGGTCTAAGCCACAGATCTGCCTGCTCTTTCACAGCTGACCACAATTCACAAGCAGTGTGAGGTTTATCACCTAAGCTTATGAGTTTCAGCACAGCCTGTTGCCGCTTGGCTGAGGCAGTACTGCAGTGCTTCCAGCTTGTAACTGATGTGGTGATATCTGAGATGGAGGCTGAACATGAGGAGGAGGAGGAGGATGATGCGCAGGAGCTGTACACTGTGGGGGCAACTCTCACTGACATAGGGCCCGCAATCCTCGATGTGAGGGGGATGTGTTCCGTCCCAAAGTAAGACTGGGTCCCGGCTTCCACTATGTTTACCCAGTGTGCCATCAGGGAGATGTACCGTCCCTGGCCACAAGCACTTGTCCACGTGTTCATTGTCAGGTGGACTCTCCCAGTAACTGCGTTGTTGAGGGCACGGCAGATGTTTTGGGACACGTGCTTGTGTAGTGCGGGAATGGCACACCGGGCAAAATAGTGTCGGCTGGGGACAGAGTACCGAGGGACGGCCACCGCCATAAGGTTGCGGAAGGATTCCGTCTCCACCAGCCTAAAAGGCAGCATTTCCAACGCAAGCAGTCGTGAAATGTGCGAATTTTGGACTGTGGCCTGTGGGGCATTGGCCGCGAATTTGCGCTTTCGTTCAAAGCTCTGTGATATGGACAATTGAACGCTGCGGTGGGACGTGGACGTTGATGCTGTTTCTTGAGAAACTGCCATAACAAGTGAAGACTGAGAGGAGGGGGCATCTTTGCATGCAGTATGGACAGGGGATTGCCTTGCACGCACAACACGGGGTTCTCTTACACGCACAACAGTGGAAGAAGCAGTGGTGACACCCGCTGACACTGGTCGTGGACCCTGGGGTTCGCCCCACAAAGTCGGGTGCTTTGCTGACATGTGCCTGATCATGTTGGTGGTGGTCAGGCTGGTAGTTTTGTCACCCCTGCTGATGCTGGCATGGCAGGTGGTACAAATGGCCTTTTTGGGGTTATCAGCAGAGTCTTTAAAAAAATTCCAGACTCTGGAAGACCTACCGGTTGTACTGGCAACGTCCCTCGTGTTGGTGTTACGGGGAACGGTTGCCCGCCTTCAGTCTGCGGCCACCACACTGCTTCTTCCTGCCTGTTGGGGTACTCTGCCTCCCTCCCCCTGTGTGCTGCTGGCCTCGCTCTGCGTATCCTCCTGCCACGTTGGGTCAGTTACTAGATCATCCACCACCTCCTCCTCTTCCACTTGCACACCACGATCATCCTCCTCACTTCGTGGCAATTGTGTCTCGTCATCGTCCACCTCTTGTGACAAATTGCCAGCGTCAACTTTCTGTGGCCGTGGCTGTCCAAATATTTGGGCATCACTACATGGGATCTCCTCTTCCACCACTTCAAGCGGAGCAGGCGAGGGGCACAAATATGGAAATGGACCAGTGAACAGCTCTTCAGAGTGTCCAACTGTGGGATCAGTTGCTGTCGGACGACACTCGGTATGGTGGGAGGAAGGAGCATCAGGGTGAGGAGGAGTATGTGGTCGATACTCATGGCTACTAAAACTTGACCATGTGGAAGACAGACCGGAGGTGGTGGTGCCCAGGTAACTGGAAGTATTGTCTGCTATCCAATTAATAACCTGTTCACACTGATCAGTTCGCAATACTGGTGTTGTAGTGAGCTTCGCTAGTAATTCGGTCAAGAAGTGAGAGCGAGAAGATGTGCCTGTTGGTTGTGGCACATTTTCACCTTGGCCACGGCTCCGTCCTCTACACGCACCATCACCAGAATGTCCAGTTCCACGTCCCTTGCCACGCGCCTTGCCCATTGTAAATGAAGTAAAATAGCTTACACTCGCACTATCAATGGAAAAGGGGTAATAAAAGGGTGACTAGAACCGTGGAAGAGGAAAACCACAGTTCTATTTCTCTGGCCTACAGCAGAATCTTTTAATCAGATATATTTGTGTCTGAACAGTCAGGGAGACACTATTACTGTTTTTTTATGTAAAAAAGGTCAAAAGATGGATAATACTGAGATTTGAACCGTGGAACTGCAAAACCAAACTTCTGGTTATCTGGCCTACACCAGAATATTTTAAACAGATATATTTGTGTCTGAACAGTCAGGGAGATACTATTACTGTTTTTTTTATGTAAAAAAGGCCAAAAGCTGGATAATACAGAGATTTGAACCGTGGAACTGGAAAACCAAACTTCTAGTTATCTAGAATATTTTAAACAGATATATTTGTGTCTGAACAGTCAGAGAGACACTATTACTGTTTTTTTTATGTAAAAAAGGCCAAAAGCTGCATAATACTGAGATTTGAACCGTGGAACTGCAAAACCAAACTTCTAGTTATTTGGCCTGCACCAGAATATTTTAAACAGATATATTTGTGTCTGAACAGTCAGGTAGACACTATTACTGCTTTTTTATGTAAAAAAGGCCAAAAGCTGAATAATACAGAGATTTGAACAGTGGAACTGCAAAACCAAACTTCTAGTTATCTGGCCTACACCAGAATATTTTAAACAGATATATTTGTGTCTGAACAGTCAGGGAGACATTATTACTGTTTTTTTTATGTAAAAAATGCCAAAAGATGTATAATACTGAGATTTGAACCATGGAACTGCAAAACCAAACTTCTAGTTATCAGTAGTGTTGAGCCACCCCCGTAGTGTTCGAGTTCGGTTCGGTTCGTCGAACACCCGTGTGTTCGCCGAACTGTTCGTCGAACTGTTCGTCGAACACCTTCGAACACCGTTAAAACCAATGGCAGGCAAACAAAAACACATAGAAACACATAGAAAACACCTTCAAAGGTGTCCAAAAGCTGACAAACTGCTCAGAAGACATAACTAACACATGGAAAAGTGACAAGTACATATAGTCATGCGAAAATAAAAGAGGTGGAGGAGTAAAAGGAGGGGGAGACACAGATATAGGCATGTCATGCCCTTCTAAAATCCAAAAAGTGAGAAGCCGACACGGCCAGTCCGCTCCTGCCCGTGCCACCTCCGTGTCGCCGGGTTTGTGCCAGAGCCGCGGTGAACCCTGACGGCCAGCCCCCCTCTCCCAATACTGGTGCCTGTCCGCTGGTGGGTCGAGCGAGCCCCCCTGTGGTGGAGGCAGCTCTAAGCTTTTTAATTTAAATTGTCTCTCTAATTTGAATGAATACACTTTAAATCCATTTACAAGGATCTATTGGAGGGCAAGTCTCATGCCAGCAGCCGCGTAATTCCAGCTCCAGTAGCGTCCACTAAAGCTGCTGCAGTTAAAAAGCTTTTATAAGGATCGAGCTCGGCTGTCCACCGCAAGGCATCCTAATGCCAGTCCCAGCCCCTATGCCTTGGGGTGCCTCCTGATGCTCTTCACTAAGTATCCCATGGTCCCGAATCATTTCCTTTGAAAAAATTAAGTGTCTAAACTACAGGTGGTGTAGCTTGCTTAACAGCCGGGATAATCCGCTGACTAGCAGACACTGCTACTAGGCACAAAGTATTTCCTGGGCTAGATGCAGTTAAAAATTTGTAATTAGATACTCTCGTTGGATGCTGAGAAAGCATTCCATAGAGTCTCCTGGCACGCCATATATGATTCTCTTAAAAAGCTTGGGGTAGGGGTCTAGGGGACCCTTTTATAGCCAAAATCACGGCCCTGTATCGCAATACGTCACCTAGGCTGAAGATAAATGGAACTGTAGCACCCTGAGGGCTCGGTTGCTACAGACGTATTGCACCTCACCCAGAGGTGTGATATCTCACTCTCAGGTAAGGATGGAGTGTGGATCAGGACCCGACACCTGCATGCATTACACCACATTGCCGTGGGGCAGGGCGACCAATATGCCCCTGAGATGGGCACGACAGTCCCTGTCCCTGGCTGGAGTGGGGGGAGGGAACACTGAGGAAGGGGAACCCTGTAGTGCAGGAGCAGGGAGGAAGCAGTTCCTGGGTGCATTGAGAAGGGAGTATAAAAGGTGGGCACCATCTTAGTTCAGTGCAGAGAAGTCTGAGCAGAAGTGGCAGGGAGCAGGGGCTCTGCATGAGCTCTGCTCCGGAGGCGGGCCTAGTAACAGAGGCCCAGGCCTGGAAGAGGGAGAAGGAAGGAAGAGGAGCGGAGAAGGCTCCAGGAACGAGGAATGAAGGGATCCCAGGGGTGCGGATGGGCGAGTCGCCACCGCACGCCCGAATCCACCTGCGTGGAGGGGTCAGGCCAAAGGGGGAGACCGGTCCCCGAACTAGTGGAGGCAGGAAACGACCCTCAGCTAGAAACCGGAGGCTCTGACATTTTATGTGGCGCAGCCCCTCGCTACACCCGCTAGGAAGGCACCACATAGGGTCAGGGAAACTGGCGCCAAGTTTACCAAGAGGAGGCCCGAGGCAGCCGGACAGAAGTGTTGGTAAGAAAGGCCAGACAAAGGACACACAAAGGGGGTCCTGTGAAGTGCTCCAAAGTTATCTGGGAGTTGTCTGAGCCCCTCACCTGGTGAGCACAGTACGACGTGGGCAGCCGTTACCTGCAGACGTGGTCTGGATAATAAGAACTGTGAGTAAAGGCCCTGGACTGCATCACTGACTCCGTGTCGTTACTGCTGCTGCCCTGCACCATCACCCCCATCCTCCGCATACACTGCCCTGAGGCTATACTCCTCCCGTGGGGAGTTATGCTACGCTCTTCTGCACCCACAACACCAGCCTCAGCGGTCTGCCCTGGAGCGGCGGTTCACTCTGACCGCAATCCACGGGTGGCGTAGTCGGACATTTAAACATCAAAACCACATAAATAGTTCCGCCACTGGTTTGACCGCCCTGAGCCACGGAACCGGGTTGCCGCCACGGAGACTACAACCACCAGCATCCACCAAAAAGGGTCCGGCTCCGGGTGTCCCAAGGCCCAGGGGGCGCGTCAGAACATTTTCATCACCTTTCACAATCACCAATGGGACAAGGCAGGGATGTTCTCTGTCCCCTCTCTTATACATCCTAGTGACGGAGCACCTGCTCTCATCAATTCGCCATAACCCCAATATTAGGTGGATTGAGGTGGGAGGCACCGAGTACAAGTGCTCTCTATTTGCTGATGATGTCCTAGTATATATCACTCAATCACATATATCCATCCCTGCTGTTATGGCTGAAATAGATCACTTTGTTACATGGTCAAATTTTAAAATCAATGCAGCGAAGTCTGAGGCCCTCGATGTCTCCCTCCCCAAATCCATATAGGATTCCATCCAGTCCAACTTTCCCTTTGCCTGTCCCTCACAGGGTATCAAATACTTAGGAATTTCTATTCATAGAGACCTCTCCCATTTATGTTATCTTAATTTTGGGCCCTTTATTGAACAACTCCATACAGACCACGGTTGGCAAGTTAGAACTGTAAGATTCACTACGTGAACCGCTGGTGTTTTGTGGAAAAGCACATGTACACTGCGTTCCAAATTATTATGCAAAAAGTGTTTAGGAGTGATAAGGGAAGAATTTGTTTGTTTGTCAGTTAAACTCATTGATGGTGATGTGTGTCAGGGCTCTTTATATCACTGTAAGCAATTGCAGACACCTGTGCTAATTAGTTTGGCAGGTGTGTCCAATGAAAGGCAAGACTACTTAAGAAGGCTCTCTCACATTATTAAGCAGCCTACATTTTCTGCCAAAATGGGAAAGAAAAAGGATGTGTCGGCTGCTGAGAAGCAACAAATTGTGGAGTGTTTAGGTCAAGGCATGACTACAATCAACATTGTGCGATGATCAGGATGAAGTGTCTTGGCAATCAAGAAGTATGTAGCTGATTCACAGTACACACGTGTGCGTGCTGATAAGGGCAAATTGAGGACTCTTTCCTACAGGCAATTACGTCAGGTTGAAAGAGCAGCGGCCAAAAAGCCTTGTCATAGCAGCAGACAAGTTTTTGAAGCTGCTTGTGCCTCCAACGTCCCCCGAACAACAAGATGCAGGGTCCTTCAGAGGTTTGCAGCTGTGCATACGCCATCCTGTCGACCTCCTCTATCCACTTCACACAAGCAGAAACGGCTCCAGTGGGCCAAACATTACATGAAGACTGATTTCAAAACAGTTTTGTTCACGGATGAGTGCCGTGCAGCGCTCGATGGTCCAGATGGATGGAGTGGAGGATGGCTGGTTGATGGACACCCCACGCAAACACGGCTACAGCGCCAACAAGGAGGAGGTGGAGTAATGTTTTGGGCTGGAATCATGGGGAGAGAGATTGTCGGCCCCTTTAGGATCCCTGAAGGCGCTAAAGATGAACTCCATAATGTATGTGGATTTTCTCAAACAGCACTTCCTGCCATGGTTCAAGAAGAAGAACCGTGTATTTCACAGCAAGATCATTTTTCTGCATGATAATGCACCATCTCATGCTGCACATAAAACATCTGCATCTCTGGCTGATATGGGCATAAAAGGGGACAAACTTATGATGTGACCCCCATGCTCCCCTGACCTCTACCCCATTCAGAACCTTTGGAGCATCATTAAAAGGAGTGTCTATGATGGCGGGAGGCAGTTCACATCTAAGCAACAGCTCTGGGAGGGTATTCTGTCCTCATGCAAAACAATTGAAGCAGAAACCATCCAAAACCTGACAAATTCAATGGACGAGAGAGTTCAGAAGCTCCTTTCGAACAAGGGGTCCTATGTGAAAATGTAACATCACCTAGAATAAAGTTTTGAGTTGAAAACTGTTTGATTTCAGTTTCTAACAACCTGCTAATGCTTATAATTTCAAAAATGACCATTTTTTTGGTCTTTATTAAAATGAAAAGGTTGATCGAAAAGTTTGGGGGATCTAAGAGTGTGGCAACCCAGTAGTCATGATTACTTCGAATTCTGACAATATGAGGGTCATGCTGCAGGTAGTGCAGCAAGAAGGCACTTATGTGTCTTGCGCATCTCGGAGCCCCAAAATTATTTTCCAGGCTAGATGCAGCTAAAAATTATTTTAAATTTTAAATCTGGTGAAGCTTTAGTATAGATGGCCTAATAGGATCAGTGCTGCACACTGCTACAAAGCCCAAATTATTTTCCAGTCAAGATACAGATAAACATGATTAGTAATTTGAAAGCTTAAAACGGTTGGTAGGGTGATTTTAACCAATCATCAAGCTTTTACTCTCCCCAGGATGACACAGGGGTAGAAAAGTCGTTTCGGATCCATGATTTGTTCATCTTTATGAACGTGAGTCTGTCTACATTATCAGTGGAGAGCCGCGTGCGCTTATCTGTCAGCACACCACCAGCAGCGCTGAACACACGTTCAGACAGAACGCTGGCTGCGGAGCATGACAAGATCTCCAAGGCGTAAGTGGCTAGCTCCGGCCATTTATCCAGATTGGAAGCCCAAAAAGAGCAAGGGTCCAGTGACACAGTCGTGGCTTCAATGTTTACTTGGAGATACTCCTGTACCATCGTCTCTAGGCGTTGACTATGTGTCAGACTTCTTGTCTCCTGTGGCCTTGCAAAGGATGGGCTAAAAAAGTGGTGAAATGATTCCGCAAAATTGATGTTACCAGCAGATACTGTGGTTCTGTTACGGTTTGAGTGCTGAACACTTGACGGTCCCACGGTTGGCAAGTTGGAACTGTGAGATTCACTACGTGCACCACTGGTATTTTGTGGAAAAGCACATGTAAGATTCTGCAACAGTCTCTGCTGATACTCCTGCATGCGTGCATCCCTTTCTATGGCAGGAATAATTTCTGCAAATTTACTTTTGTACCGGGGATCTAACAGTGTGGCAACCCAGTAGTCAGGATTATTTCTAATTCTCACAATTCGAGGGTCATGTTGCAGGTAGTGCAGCAAGAAGGCACTCATGTGTGTTGCGCATCCAGGAGCACCAAGTCCCTGTTGTGTTGGTGGCGAGGTAACAATCATGCTTCCTTCCTCTGTCCTCTCCCCCCAACCTCGCACAACAGAAATGTGATCAAGGTCTCCCTCATCTGATGAGTCTTCCATCAGTTCGTCCTCCACTTCTTCCTAGGCTCCTGCATCTTCCTCACTAGTTTGGCTGCTACCATGCGCCCTGGTAAAACCATCTCCCCCACCCTCACATGCCTGCCGCCTTGGTGCTGCCGACCGTCTGGACCTTGCAGATGTTAGCCCTTCCGCATACAACTCCTCCTCCTCTACTTCCTCCACCTCCTCTTGTGCCACCACCTGACTCCGAATTCTGTTTAACATGTGCTCCAGCATGTAAATCACCGGAATAGTCATGCTGATAATGGCATCGTCAGCACTAAACATCTTCGTCGCCATTTCAAAACTGTGCAGAAGGGTGCATAGGTCCCTGATCTGAGACCACTCCTCCAGCGTGATTTGCCCCACCTCTGAATCTCGTTGGCCCAGGCTATACGTCAGAACGTATTGCACCAGGGCTTGTCGGTGCTGCCACAGTCGCTGCAACATGTGCAGAGTTGAATTCCACCGGGTAGGCACATCGCATTTTAGCCGGTGAAGTGGCAGGCCCAACGACTTCTGTAGAGATGTAAGTCGCTGAGCTGCAGGATGCGAACGGTGGAAGTGAGCACACAGCGACCGTGCCCTCTGCAGAAGGCCATCTAGTCTGGGATAGTGGGCTAAAAATTGCTGGACAACCAGGTTCAACACGTGAGCCATACAAGGCACGTGTGTGACATTGCCCCGGCGAAGGGCCGCACCCAGGTTTGCAGCATTGTCGCACACGGCCTTCCCTGGTTTCAGGTCCAGTGGAGACAACCATTCATGAAATTGGTTCTCCAGAGCTGACCACAACTCCTCAGCTGTGTGACTCACATTTCCCAGACATTTCAATGTAAAAACCGCCTGATGACATTGAGCCCTAATGCCAGCATAGTAAGGAGGTGTGCAGGATCCCTTCTGCGCAGTTAGAAAGCTTGTGGCATGACCAGACAGGCTTTGGGTGCAGGTGGAAGACCGAGAGGAGGTTGAGGAGGCAGAAGCAGTGGAGGAACTTTGACATAAAGAGGATTGACGCACAACTCGTGGGGACGGCAAGACTTGGACAGCAGCCCCTTGTCCTGCTGTCACCATAGTTACCCAGTGCCCAGTCAGCGACATGTAACGCCCCTGTCCATGCCTACTCGTCCAAGTGTCTGTGGTGAAATGCACCCTGTCACACACAGAGTTTCGCAAAGAAGTGGTGATGTTGTGTGCGACATGCTGGTGGAGCGCAGGCACACCTTTCTTTGAGAAGTAGTGCCGACTGGGCATCTGGTACTGGGGCACTACGACGGACATAAGGTCTCGAAAATCCTCTGTGTCCACCAGGCGGAAAGGCAGCATTTCTGTAGCCAAGAGCTTGCAGATGGTGAAATTCAACCTCTTAGCTTTCTCATGGCTAGCAGGAAATGGTCTATTACTTGTCCACATCTGAGGGACCGAGGGCTGGCTATTGTGCTTAGACGGGGTTGATAAGGGTGTCCCCGGCAAACTGCCGGTCTGTGAGGAAGATGCAGGCGGACATGTTAGGTTGCCTTGATCCAATGGTGGTGCTATCGATGTCGGACAGCGCTCAACACCAGCTGGTGTTCCCACCTCCAAAGAAAATGATGACCTGCCAATCACGCTGGCTGTTGCGGGTAAAGAGGTGGCAGGTCTGCGCCCCAAAACAGGTGTGACTGCTGTCCCCCCAGTCACAGAGGATGAAGAGGCCGCGGATGCACAAGATATGGCAGACGGTGGTTGGCCCGGCCGGCTAGGCCGCATTGTAGCACACTGAGCTTCCCACTGCAACTTATGCTTCATGTCCATGTGCCGGTTCATGCATGAAGTACTCAAACTATGTATTTTTTGGCCTCTACTTAGCTTTTGCTGACAAATGTTACAGATAACACGAGTTGGGTCATCTTTATCGATCTGAAAAAATGCCCAGGCTATGCAAGGCTTAGCATCCATGCGACCTGAAGAGCCACCACGACTTGTGGTGAGAGGCAGAGTTGTGTTTGAGGATGCAGTTGTTGACGTGCTTCCAGTACTACGTCTCTGTCCAGGAAGGCGCAACCTGACCTCGTCGTCACTAGCATCTTCCTCCACCTCCTCTGCTGACCTCATCTCTTGGCTGACTGTGGGTTGACAGTAAGTGGGATCTCCAACCTCATCATCATCACCCTGTGTGTTATCACACCCGTCGTCCTCAGAGCCAACCTGTTCCTGCCCTGACAAAAAACTAAAGTTGTCGCTCCAATCAGGTATTTGAGTCTTATCATCGTCTTCCTCATTGTCTCCACCAACAGGAGTTACAGTTTGGGAATGAGGGTCTACATTATGGTCAGAACCTTCTGCGTCTGGTCCTGGATCCGACTCATAAAGATTCTGGGCATCAGTGCAGATCATTTCCTCGTCTGGATTCACAGAAGCGCTGGAGTCGACCTCTGATTCCCAGGCTATAGTATGAGTAAACAGCTCTGCAGACTCAACCATCTGTTCTACCTCATACTCAGACGGGCAGCTGGAGATTTGGGAGCTGTGAGGAAGCAAGTGCGATTTGGGTGACACCTTTGAGGACTGGAGTATTTGTGATGTTGAAGTTGATGTGGAGGAGAGCCCACTTAAAGGAGCACTTGATATCCGTTGAAGCACCTGCTGTTTTTGTGCCTCATCTGGAATTTGTAGCGATTGGCGTGGCCGTCAGAAAGGGATCTTATCACATTGTCCGCTAAAAGAAGTAGACATTTTAGTTTGGCTGGAAGATGGTCTTTCTTCTGCAGATGTTACTGTTGCTTTAACACCTACCCCACGGACACAACCTTTTTTCCCCTTCCCAACACGCCTATTCCCCTTTCCACCAGCAGCAGGCCTTTTTCCACTCATTTTGGTGGTTAACTAATTCACAACTCTGGAGTTGTTTGCACAAAAAAACAATGGATGGTAACCGAGCAGAGCTGAGTGGCCAAACTGTGGTATTAGGCCAAAACTATTGGCTGGGTTAGATGCAGAAAAAAATTATATTCAATTTGCAACCTGATGGAGGTCAGTATAGATGGACTAATACAACAAGTCCCACACACAGCTAGAAGCCCAATATTTTTTCAGAGGTAGATGCAGAAAAAAATATATTCAGTTTGCAACCTGATGGAGGTCAGTATAGATGGACTAATACAACAAGTCCCACACACAGCTAGAAGCCCAATATTTTTTCAGAGGTAGATGCAGAAAAAAATATATTCAGTTTGCAACCTGATGGAGGTCAGTATAGGTGGACTAATAGAACAAGTCCCACACACTGCTAGAAGGCCAAATATTTTTTCAGAGCTAGATGCAGAAAAATTTTTTATTCAGTTTGCAACCTGATGGAGGTCAGTATAGATGGATTAATAGAACAAGACCCACACACAGCTAGAAGCCCAATATTTTTTCAGAGCTAGATGCAGAAAAAAATTATATTCAGTTTGCAACCTGATGGAGGTCAGTATAGATGGATTAATAGAACAAGACCCACACACAGCTAGAAGCCCAATATTTTTTCAGAGCTAGATGCAGAAAAAAATTATATTCAGTTTGCAACCTGATGGAGGTCAGTATAGATGGATTAATAGAACAAGACCCACACACAGCTAGAAGCCCAATATTTTTTCAGAGCTAGATGCAGAAAAAAATTATATTCAGTTTGCAACCTGATGGAGGTCAGTATAGATGGATTAATAGAACAAGACCCACACACAGCTAGAAGCCCAATATTTTTTCAGAGCTAGATGCAGAAAAAAATTATATTCAGTTTGCAACCTGATGGAGGTCAGTATAGATGGATTAATAGAACAAGACCCACACACAGCTAGAAGCCCAATATTTTTTCAGAGGTAGATGCAGAAAAAAATATATTCAGTTTGCAACCTGATGGAGGTCAGTATAGATGGACTAATACAACAAGTCCCACACACAGCTAGAAGCCCAATATTTTTTCAGAGGTAGATGCAGAAAAAAATATATTCAGTTTGCAACCTGATGGAGGTCAGTATAGGTGGACTAATAGAACAAGTCCCACACACTGCTAGAAGGCCAAATATTTTTTCAGAGCTAGATGCAGAAAAAAATTATATTCAGTTTGCAACCTGATGGAGGTCAGTATAGATGGATTAATAGAACAAGACCCACACACAGCTAGAAGCCCAATATTTTTTCAGAGCTAGATGCAGAAAAAAATTGTATTCAGTTTGCAACCTGATGGAGGTCAGTATAGATGGACTAATAGAACAAGACCCACACACAGCTAGAAGCCCAATATTTTTTCAGAGCTAGATGCAGAAAAAAATTATATTCAGTTTGCAACCTGATGGAGGTCAGTATAGATGGATTAATAGAACAAGACCCACACACAGCTAGAAGCCCAATATTTTTTCAGAGCAAGATGCAGAAAAAAATTATATTCAGTTTGCAACCTGATGGAGGTCAGTATAGATGGATTAATAGAACAAGACCCACACACAGCTAGAAGCCCAATATTTTTTCAGAGCTAGATGCAGAAAAAAATTATATTCAGTTTGCAACCTGATGGAGGTCAGTATAGATGGATTAATAGAACAAGACCCACACACAGCTAGAAGCCCAATATTTTTTCAGAGGTAGATGCAGAAAAAAATATATTCAGTTTGCAACCTGATGGAGGTCAGTATAGATGGACTAATACAACAAGTCCCACACACAGCTAGAAGCCCAATATTTTTTCAGAGCTAGATGCAGAAAAAAATTATATTCAGTTTGCAACCTGATGGAGGTCAGTATAGATGGATTAATAGAACAAGACCCACACACAGCTAGAAGCCCAATATTTTTTCAGAGGTAGATGCAGAAAAAAATATATTCAGTTTGCAACCTGATGGAGGTCAGTATAGATGGACTAATACAACAAGTCCCACACACAGCTAGAAGCCCAATATTTTTTCAGAGGTAGATGCAGAAAAAAATATATTCAGTTTGCAACCTGATGGAGGTCAGTATAGGTGGACTAATAGAACAAGTCCCACACACTGCTAGAAGGCCAAATATTTTTTCAGAGCTAGATGCAGAAAAAAATTATATTCAGTTTGCAACCTGATGGAGGTCAGTATAGATGGATTAATAGAACAAGACCCACACACAGCTAGAAGCCCAATATTTTTTCAGAGGTAGATGCAGAAAAAAATATATTCAGTTTGCAACCTGATGGAGGTCAGTATAGATGGACTAATACAACAAGTCCCACACACAGCTAGAAGCCCAATATTTTTTCAGAGCCAGATGCAGAAAAAAATTATATTCAGTTTGCAACCTGATGGAGGTCAGTATAGATGGATTAATAGAACAAGACCCACACACAGCTAGAAGCCCAATATTTTTTCAGAGGTAGATGCAGAAAAAAATATATTCAGTTTGCAACCTGATGGAGGTCAGTATAGATGGACTAATACAACAAGTCCCACACACAGCTAGAAGCCCAATATTTTTTCAGAGGTAGATGCAGAAAAAAATATATTCAGTTTGCAACCTGATGGAGGTCAGTATAGGTGGACTAATAGAACAAGTCCCACACACTGCTAGAAGGCCAAATATTTTTTCAGAGCTAGATGCAGAAAAAAATTATATTCAGTTTGCAACCTGATGGAGGTCAGTATAGATGGATTAATAGAACAAGACCCACACACAGCTAGAAGCCCAATATTTTTTCAGAGCTAGATGCAGAAAAAAATTATATTCAGTTTGCAACCTGATGGAGGTCAGTATAGATGGACTAATAGAACAAGACCCACACACAGCTAGAAGCCCAATACTTTTTCAGAGCTAGATGCAGAAAAAAATTATATTCAGTTTGCAACCTGATGGAGGTCAGTATAGATGGATTAATAGAACAAGACCCACACACAGCTAGAAGCCCAATATTTTTTCAGAGCTAGATGCAGAAAAAAATTAGATTCAGTTTGCAACCTGATGAAGGTCAGTATAGATGGACTAATAGAATGATGCTATGCCCAAAAGATTTTACTTCACTAGGTGCAGTAAAAAAATTGGTATTCTATACACAGGTGGTATATCTTGCAACACAGATAGGCTACTCCACTGACTAACACACTCTGCAATAGGCCAAAAAGGATTAGCTTTGCTAGATTCAGCCAAATGCTGTGAAAAAAACTTGCACAGCACTGGCACAGACCTGCCTGGCAAAAACTGATAGGAACTGATGTAACCTAGTCCTGAAAAGGACTCCAATTACAATTAGTCTTTACTCCCACAACCTATCTATTTAAGAGCACAGACCTGCCTGATAAAAGTCGTAGGAAATGCTGTAACCTAGTCCTTAAAAGGACTGCAATCACAACTATTCCCTACTCCCAAGCTATCTGTATATTTGTGCGAAAATTGGCTTGAAAATAACAAGGTATAGCGCACACAGCAACAGCGGTGCCGTCTAACACGCAGCTGCAGCAGTGAGAAAATGATGGCGACGGGGAAAATGGCTTGGTCTTATAGGGCAAGGACATGTGACATACACTGCCAATGACACATGCCCTTGCTTGTGTGAAAAAAAGCACTTCGCTCCGTGTGTGCGCTGCTGATAGGCTGACAGATTGCACCTCCCCACTGTAAATGCGGGAAAGAGAAAAAAAAATGGAGATCTTCATTGTTCCTGCAGAGATCCATCCCCTGCCCCTCCCCCCACCCCGCTGTACACTCAAACTGCGTATTAACATTAATTTTCATCATTACTGAGAAAAAATCCAGTTATGATTTTGGTGCACGAACAGTTATCGAACATAACCTCGAACAGCCGAATTTTTCTCAAATTGTTCGTGTTCGCCGAACGGCTCGAACACCGCCCAAAACAGCTCGAATTTGAGATTGGCGAACAGTTCGAGTAGAACAACGCTCATCTCTAGTTATCAGGACTACACCAGAATATTTTAAACAGATATATTTGTCTCTGAACAGCCAAGGAGACACTATTACTGTTTTTTTTTTAGGTAAAAATGGCCAACAGCTGCATAATACAGAGATTTGAACCGTGGAATTGCAAAACCAAACTTCTAGTTATCTGGCCTACACCAGAATATTTTAAACAGATATATTTGTGTCTGAACAGTCAGGGAGACATTATTACTGTTTTTTTTATGTAAAAAATGCCAAAAGATGTATAATACTGAGATTTGAACCATGGAACTGCAAAACCAAACTTCTAGTTATCAGGCCTACACCAGAATATTTTAAACAGATATATTTGTCTCTGAACAGCCAAGGAGACACTATTACTGTTTTTTTTTAGGTAAAAATGGCCAACAGCTGCATAATACAGAGATTTGAACCGTGGAACTGCAAAACCAAACTTCTAGTTATCTGGCCTACACCAGAATATTTTAAACAGATATATTTGTGTCTGAACAGTCAGGGAGACATTATTACTGTTTTTTTTATGTAAAAAATGCCAAAAGATGTATAATACTGAGATATGAACCATGGAACTGCAAAACCAAACTTCTAGTTATCAGGCCTACACCAGAATATTTTAAACAGATATATTTGTCTCTGAACAGCCAAGGAGACACTATTACTGTTTTTTTTAGGTAAAAATGGCCAACAGCTGCATAATACAGAGATTTGAACCGTGGAACTGCAAAACCAAACTTCTAGTTATCTGGCCTACACCAGAATATTTTAAACAGATATATTTGTGTCTGAACAGTCAGGGAGACACTATTACTGTTTTTTATGTAAAAAAGGCCAAAAGCTGCATAATACAGAGATGTGAACAGTGGAACTGCAAAACCAAACTTCTAGTTATCTGGCCTACACCAGAATATTTTAAACAGATATATTTGTATCTGAACAGTCAGGAAGACACTATTACTGTTTTTTTATGTAAAAAAGGCCAAAAGCTGCGTAATACAGAGATTTGAACCATGGAACTGCAAAACCAAACTTCTAGTTATCAGGCCTACACCAGAATATTTTAAACAGATATATTTGTGTCTGAACAGTCAGGGAGACACTATTACTGTTTTTTTATGTAAAAAAGGCCAAAAGCTGCATAATACAGAGATTTGAACCATGGAACTGCAAAACCAAACTTCTAGTTATCTGGCCTACACAAGAATATTTTAAACAGATATATTTGTGTCTGAACAGTCAGGGAGACAATATTACTGTTTTTTTTATGTAAAAAATGCCAAAAGATGCATAATACTGAGAATTGAACCATGGAACTGCAAAACCAAACTTCTAGCTATCTGGCCCACACCAGAATATTTTAAACAGATATATTTGTCTCTGAACAGCCAGAGAAACACTATTACTGTTTTTTTATGTAAAAATAGGCCAAAAGCTGCATAATACTGAGATTTGAACCGTGGAACTGCAAAACCAAACTTCTAGTTATCTGGCCTACACCAGAATATTTTAAACAAATATATTTGTGTCTGAACAGTCAGGGAGACACTATTACTGTTTTTTTATGTAAAAAGGCCAAAAGCTGCATAATACAGAGATTTGAACAGTGGAACTGCAAAACCAAACTTCTAGTTATCTGGCCTACACCAGAATATTTTAAACAGATATATTTGTGTATGAACAGTCAGGGAGACACTGCTACTGTTTTTTTATGTAAAAAATGCCAAAAGATGGAAAATACTGAGATTTGAACCATGGAATTGCAAAACCAAACTTCTAGTTATCTGGCCTACACCAGAATATTTTAAACAGACATATTTGTGTCTGAACAGTCAGGGAGACAGTATTACTGTTTTTTTTATGTAAAAAAGGCCAACAGCTGCATAATACAGAGATTTGAACCGTGGAACTGCAAAACCAAACTTCTAGTTATCTGGCCTACACCAGAATATTTTAAACAGATAGATTTGTGTCTGAACAGTCAGGGAGACACTTTTACTGTTTTTTATGTAAAAAAGGCCAAAAGCTGCATAATACTGAGATTTGAACCGTGGAACTGCAAAACCAAACTTCTAGTTATCTGGCCTACACCAGAATATTTTAAACAGATAAATTTGTGTCTGAACAGTCAGGGAGACACTATTACTGTTTTTTTTATGTAAAAAATGCCAAAAGCTGCATAATACAGAAATTTGAACTGTGGAACTGCAAAACCAAACTTCTAGTTATCTGGCCTACACAAGAATATTTTAAACAGATATATTTGTGTCTGAACAGTCAGGGAGACACTATTACTGTTTTTTTATGTAAAAAATGCCAAAAGATGGATAATACTGAGATTTGAACCATGGAAATGAAAAACCAAACTTCTAGCTATCTGGCCTACACCAGAATATTTTAAACAGATATATTTGTGTCTGATCAGCCAGAGAGACACTATTACTGTTTTTTTATGTAAAAAAAGGCCAAAAGCTGCATAATACTGAGATTTGAACCATGGAACTGCAAAACCAAACTTCTAGTTATCTGGCCTACACCAGAATATTTTAAACAGATATATTTGTGACTGAACAGTCAGGGGGACACTATTACTGTTTTTTTATGTAAAAAAAGGTCAAAAGCTGCATAATACAGAGATTTGAACCGTGGAACTGCAAAACCAAACTTCTAGCTATCTGGCCTGCACCAGAATATTTTAAACAGATATATATGTGTCTGAACAGTCAGGGAGACACTTTTACTGTTTTTTTATGTAAAAAAGGCCAAAAGGTGAATAATACAGAGATTTGAACCGTGGAACGGCAAAACCAAACTTCTAGTTATCGGGCCTACACCAGAATATTTGAAACAGATATATTTGTGTCTGAACAGTCAGGGAGACACTATTAATGTTTTTTTATGTAAAAAATGCCAAAAGATGGATAATACTGAGATTTGAACCATGGAACTGCAAAACCAGACTTCTAGTTATCTGGCCTACACCAGAATATTTTAAACAGATATATTTATGTCTGAAAAGTCAGGGAGACACTATTACTGTTTTTTATGTGAAAAAGGCGAAAAGCTGCATAATACAGAGATTTGAACAGTGGAACTGCAAAACCAAACTTCTAGCTATCTGGCCTACACCAGAATATTTTAAATAGATATATTTGTGTCTGAATAGTCAGGGAGACACTATTACTGTTTTATTTTATGTAAAAAAGGCCAAAAGATGGATAATACTGAGATTTGAACCGTGGAACTGAAAAACCAAACTTCTAGTTATCTGGCCTACACCAGAATAGTTTAAACAGATATATTTGTGTCTGAACAGTCAGGGAGACACTATTACTGTTTTTTATGTAAAAAAGTCCAAAAGCTGCATAATACAGAGATTTGAACCATGGAACTGCAAAACCAAACTTCTAGTTATCTGGCCTACACCAGAATATTTTAAACAGATATATTTGTGTCTGAACAGTCAGGGAGACACTATTACTGTTTTTTTTATGTAAAAAAGGCCAAAAGCTGCATAATACAGAGATTTGAACAGTGGAACTGCAAAACCAAACTTCTAGTTATCTGGCCTACACCAGAATATTTTAAACAGATATATTGGTGTCTGAACAGTCACAGACACACTCAATTTTCTTTTTTTGGGGGGGGGGAATACCAAAAGGTTAATAAGACGCATATTTGTACAGTCTGACTGAGGAAAAAAAAAATACAGGATTTAGATGAAAAAAAAAAGGATTTTTCCTGACCCCTGAGGCCCTGTACCTGCAACTGGACTTGGAAAACAATACAAGTTTCCTGAATGAGTGCCGCAGGCTGAGTCGTTGATCATCAATTCAGAAGGAATTGTAATCTTGCACTGTAGCACCCTGAGGATTCGGCTGCTACAGGGGTATTGCACCTCAAGCCAGAGGTGTGATATTCCACTCCCGGGTAAGGATGGAGTGTGGAACTGAGCTTAGTAGGCTGCATGCACTACATACATCCCATTTCCGGGGGACAGAACAACGGTACTCCCACTAAGTAAATGTGCAGGTACGACAGCGTCTGTCCCTGGCTGGAGTGGGAGGGGGGTGGAACATCCCAGTAGTGTAGGGGCAGATAGGGGGAGCAGTCTGGGTAAGGCTAGGAGCTCATTGGGTGCTGGTCACCTGAGCTCACACATAGAGGGAGTATATAAGGTGGGCACCATCTTAGAACAGGGTCTTTTGTAGAGAGGTCCAGGAGAGCCTGCAGAGAGAGAGGAGGAGAGAAGGACCCAGAGGGGAAGAAGAAGGAACCCCAAGAACCCAGAATTAGACCAGAAGGGTGAAGGGTTGGCACAAGGGTACCGGATCCCAAGCTGGCAGAGGCAAAGCACACCTTAGCCAGAGACCGGAGGTCGTGGGCAGGATCTGCCACGACCCTCACCAAGTCCACAAGGAAGGCACACCAGGTATAGGGTCAGGGAACCCCGAAGAGGTGCACCCACCAAGAGGCCCGAGGGAGCCGGACATAAGTGGACCCCTGGTGAGAAAGGCCAGTAGAAAGGAAAGTCAGAAAGGGAGCTCAGGACCACGCTCCAGAATTGCTTGGGGGTTGGCCGAGTCCAGGACCTGGTGGACGCAGCACGGCTCGGGCGGTCACTCAAGGCCAGAGTGACCAACAGAACAGCAGTAAGTAAAAACCCTGAACTGCACAGCCCGACTCTGAGTCTTCTTACCATCCACACTGCACCTCCACTACCACCATCCTCTACACCTGACCCCCCTGAGGCTATACCCCTCCCGTTGGGGGTTA
Organism: Phyllobates terribilis; assembly: GCF_046119375.1. Classification (NCBI taxonomy): domain Eukaryota; kingdom Metazoa; phylum Chordata; class Amphibia; order Anura; family Dendrobatidae; genus Phyllobates; species Phyllobates terribilis. Next base: position 303,113,922 of record NW_027362771.1, read on the forward strand.
TACTATCACAGCTGCACACATACCACCAGCCTCAGCGGACCCTGCTGCAGCGGCGGCCTTTTGACCGCAAATCAACGGGTGGCGTAGTCAACACTAAGAACACTAACAACATCTGTAAAGACTGCCACACACTGAGTTTGACACCCTGGGCACGGACCGGGTCGCCGCCACTCGGAGACTACAACCCCCATCTGATCCGGCTCCGGGTATTCCCCAAACAGCACTGGCCCAGGGGGCGCGTCAACTTTGGCGTAGTCGGCAGGATAACGTGCCCGCAACAACCGGGTACTGCGTGCCTGAAGGAAAGTTCACCGTTACCTCAAAAAGAAGTCTCCCGCCGGTTCCGGAGGGTCCCCACCAACGGACCCCATCACAGGTCATTTCCCGCCGGTTGTCCGCCATTTGCAGCTTTTTCCCGCCATCCATGGAGTTTCCCGCCACTGGGAGACGATTCCCGCCATTTCCAAAGATTTCCCGCCTTGGAAGAGCGGACGCCATTATGGGCGTGCCAGAGGGTGGCAAAAGGCCACCTCCCATCGTGGGCCAGGTCGAAGAATGGCGCCAAAAGCGGAAACCGCGCCCACCAACAGAGACTGTGATGCTGGAAGTGTCCATCAGCGTGAGAGAACTGCCCCTGGAACTGACAATCACTAAGTTGCCCCGGGACCACCCTCAATGTGGGCGGAGACAGAACAAAGGAGCGAAGATGGGTGCAGCCTGGAGGAGTCTGGAGAGAGCGCACCCGGAGACAAGAAGTCTGGAGAGGAGTCCAGAGAGAGCGTACCCGGAGATGGAGGGAGAGACAGGCAGCACCGACCCAGTGGTCAGGAGCCTGCTGCAAGCAACAACCCTACTAGGCTTAGTGGAGATCCTAGCACAGCTCCCCCGAGACCGGGAGTGTGCACAGACCGCGCTGGAGGGCCTCGCACGGAGGATGGCCCAGGTGCAGCAAGACACGCTGACGGAGTGGAGCCGTGAGATGGCCCAGCAGACCGGAACCCGTCAGCGGAGCACGCCACCCGAGACGAGGAGACAGACCGCCTCTGAGGATGGCGCAGGAGGAATGAAGGCCGGAGACGGCGCCGAGAAGGGAGCTGAACGGACGGAGGCAGGTAAAGGGGACGACTCTACCCCGAGCCGAGAAACCGTGTACCTGTCCCAGCTCCCCGTCGCAGAGCCCGAAATTCCCCCTGCCGTGCCCGTCGCTGCATCGTCACCGTGCCAGACTAGGCCTCAAGCAGAAGCCGCGGCCGCGACCCCTGTGACGTCACGCGCCTCAACCCTGAGCGCGGCGAAGCAGGAAATACCATCGGCCTGGTCGCAAGGTCTAGTACCTCCGGGCGCCGCAATTCCAACAGCGCCCCCTACCTCCGCGGAGCCACCGGCCTGGTCGCAGGGCCGAGTACCCCCGGGCGCCGCCGTCCTTACGGTGCCCTTTACCTTTAGGGTGCCCCAAGCCTGGTCGCAAGGCCTGGTCGACCCGGGCGCCGCTACCATCAACGCGCCCTCAACATCTCGAGTGCCGCACCTGGGCGAAGATCTATTTGCCCAGCACACGTGCCCGGATGGGCAGCCCTTTGTATGGCCCCAGGAGTACTACCAACTGGAACTCCAAAGAGCAAGGCCCCTGTGCGAGCCCCTGATTCCGGCTTCGAAGCCCGTCAGGAGAACCCCGCTCCCGCTAGGAGAAGCACAATTCGAGTGGGACCCCACCGGAGGAGACCTCATGGGGTTCACTCAAGAAACGCGGGCAGCCGCAGCAGAACGAGTGGAGTGCTGCCGCCAGCAGTTGGCAGCCTTCGAGCAAGAGCGGAAAGAGAGGCGGATCCGTGAGCAGCAGCTGCAGGAACAGAGCGGTAAAGAGACTGTAAATAGTTACCCGTCGGGGTACAGTGAACTGTTGCTGCTTTAAATATGTCCCCGTTGGGACAAGAGTGAACTGTTAACCCGTGTGTCCCTTAATCCCACTGGCCGAGGACTGAGAGCGGCCATACCTCCCCTTGTATATAGTTGCGCTTTTTAAGGCGCCCCCTACTGGTTTTATAGGAAACCGTGTTTCTAAAAGAGACTGTCGCACTTTACCCGGTCACAAGTCGCACCGTGGCCGGAGGAACAAGAAAGTTTACAAGAATGTTATTTATGAAAAGTTTTATATGACAGGTTTATTGCTGATGATATATATATAATGTTTTATATGTTTATGTTGTTATGAAAATTTGTATGTTTGTGGATGTTTCGTTCTCTTACAGCCCGAGGACGTGCTGTGATTTACCAGGGGGGAATGTAGCACCCTGAGGATTCGGCTGCTACAGGGGTATTGCACCTCAAGCCAGAGGTGTGATATTCCACTCCCGGGTAAGGATGGAGTGTGGAACTGAGCTTAGTAGGCTGCATGCACTACATACATCCCATTTCCGGGGGACAGAACAACGGTACTCCCACTAAGTAAATGTGCAGGTACGACAGCGTCTGTCCCTGGCTGGAGTGGGAGGGGGGTGGAACATCCCAGTAGTGTAGGGGCAGATAGGGGGAGCAGTCTGGGTAAGGCTAGGAGCTCATTGGGTGCTGGTCACCTGAGCTCACACATAGAGGGAGTATATAAGGTGGGCACCATCTTAGAACAGGGTCTTTTGTAGAGAGGTCCAGGAGAGCCTGCAGAGAGAGAGGAGGAGAGAAGGACCCAGAGGGGAAGAAGAAGGAACCCCAAGAACCCAGAATTAGACCAGAAGGGTGAAGGGTTGGCACAAGGGTACCGGATCCCAAGCTGGCAGAGGCAAAGCACACCTTAGCCAGAGACCGGAGGTCGTGGGCAGGATCTGCCACGACCCTCACCAAGTCCACAAGGAAGGCACACCAGGTATAGGGTCAGGGAACCCCGAAGAGGTGCACCCACCAAGAGGCCCGAGGGAGCCGGAAATAAGTGGACCCCTGGTGAGAAAGGCCAGTAGAAAGGAAAGTCAGAAAGGGAGCTCAGGACCACGCTCCAGAATTGCTTGGGGGTTGGCCGAGTCCAGGACCTGGTGGACGCAGCACGGCTCGGGCGGTCACTCAAGGCCAGAGTGACCAACAGAACAGCAGTAAGTAAAAACCCTGAACTGCACAGCCCGACTCTGAGTCTTCTTACCATCCACACTGCACCTCCACTACCACCATCCTCTACACCTGACCCCCCTGAGGCTATACCCCTCCCGTTGGGGGTTATACTATCACAGCTGCACACATACCACCAGCCTCAGCGGACCCTGCTGCAGCGGCGGCCTTTTGACCGCAAATCAACGGGTGGCGTAGTCAACACTAAGAACACTAACAACATCTGTAAAGACTGCCACACACTGAGTTTGACACCCTGGGCACGGACCGGGTCGCCGCCACTCGGAGACTACAACCCCCATCTGATCCGGCTCCGGGTATTCCCCAAACAGCACTGGCCCAGGGGGCGCGTCAGCACCATTCCCTTTCTATTCTTAAAACACAGTGGTCTGAAGTTAATCTCTTCAAGATTTCAACTGCAGTCACTGTTAACACAAGCGCATACTGAGCATCACGATACAAAAAGACACCGGAGGTAAAGACACTGAGCTCTTTACATACATGGATCACTACAGAGTTAAAAATGCGTAGCTTGCGTATTACTAATTTCCTAAACTTACCTGTAGATGTGAGATATACTTCCGAATATTCATTGTAATTTGTTCCTATGCGCCAAAAGTCTTTTTACACATTGTAATACATAGTTTGCTAGATGAGGAAGTGTGGTCTTGGGTGGTCCTTTATTATTTTAAACTGGACAATTTGTCTCCAATGAGAGAATATAAAAAAATGACATTCTACAGAACTGTGTTCTTCCAGCTTTGTGGTAAATTCTTAAAGAGGTTTTCCCACGAAGAAAAGTTCATTTTAATCAATCGATCTTGGAATAATAATAACTTCCACAATTGGATGTGTTTAAATAAAATGTTCATGTGCTGAGATAATCTTATAAATGTGCCCCTGCTGTGTACTGTGTAATGGCTGTGTCTGACTGTGTGGGAACATGGTCTGATCATACCACAGCTCCTGGGCAGGGGAGGATGCAAAAGAGTATACAGACAGGACAGCACGGGATCACAGCTGATTCTTTTTGTGAGGTAAAACATTTTCCTTCCTGTTTTTAAACAGTGTTTTACTTTAAAGAAAGAATCATTTGCGGTCCCTTGCTGTCCTGTCTGTATACTTTTTTGCTTCCCTCTTTCTACCAAGGAGATGTGCAGCACAGGAACATTTTATTTTAATACATTCAATTGTGTAAGTTATTATTATTCCAAGATCTATTGATTAAAATCAACTTTGTTTGTGGGAAAACCCTTTTTAAAGGATTTTAATGGTCATAAAAATGGTTTCTTTAGTTTAAGGTCGAAGGATTTAAATATTCAGCACAGATTCTAGACTGACACCATTATACACATATGGAACAATATTGAATTGCAGTGTCCAATCTCACTCAATGATTTTCAAATCCCCAAAGCCATTATAAAAAAAAAACTAATGGAAAGCTTGTAGAAACAATTATCACAGCAAACATGAAACCAATTAAGTAATCAACTTCCTTGGTATCGAGATGAAATATTCAAAAAAGCACATATGGAAAACATACACAGTTTGGGTTATAAAACTGGACATGATATATTAACTACAAATACAAATTGAAAAAAGCCTGTGAGGGGCTGAAACGTCTTGTTGTAGTTTTCCTACATGTGGAATAAATGAACTGACCAAAGACACGTGAGTGCCGGGATTTCTTCATTTTAAATGAAATATTAACTAGGCTGTGAAAAACAAGTAACAGAATAACACACTGGCCAAATTGATGAAATAAGGAGCCATGATGTCACTTGCACAATGAACACCTAATTCTATGGTTTACTTAAAAGCATTTGTTTCTACTGTGGATCTTCAAATTCTGCTACAAGTAAGCTTTGGATTTTATTTTTTTAATATCATTGTGGTATAATTATATTTTTATCTCAAGCTGTAATACCTGACACAACCTTTGTACAGGTGTGGTGCTGCTTTTGGAAGAAAAGCGTCATGTTTTTCTAATGTTTGACAGCTAATTTAATATATCAACTATTTAAAATGGAGTTACAAATATAACTTTTTTTTAAATAAATATTATGTATTGTCAATATAATTTATACCACTAACATATTGCATCCAAAAATGTCTATAATGTGATATTCACATAAGAAAAGCACAGATTCATTTTATTATACATGTTGCAGTAATAAACTGTACACTATTGTGTATATAATGTACTTCGTTTAATCGACCACTTCTATAGCTCTTATGACTTTAGAAAGATTAACGTATTAGAGCTTATTTTGTAATTTAGAGCAATACATTTATATTGGCTCTGATAACAGGTTAACCTGTCTTCCTACTATGTACTAAGTAGATCCAAGTTAGAAAATTAGAATTACAAGAGTAGGTTCACAAGAGCGTATAAAAAAACGTTCAGTGTCTCACCCAGAAAAGTGGTACGATTTTTTTCTCACTTATCCATACACAATCCATTTTTTTTACAGCAGCAGGTATTAATTATTTACAAGACCATTTACAGTTTCCTATGTTACAGAATTGCAATGTATCCATAAAAATTGGATGTTATACCGGGGCTCCATATGGCACCAAATTTTTTTCATGCACCCATAGACTTGAATGGGTTGCGTCTCATCCGATTTATAGAAGACTAGTGCATGCTGCGATTTTTTTCATAGGCAGATTCAGTCAGTTAAAAAAAATCACTCATCTGCACTGCCCCATTGAATAATATTCATCTGACTTGATGTCCATTTTTTTCACGGAAAGCACTCGGACCGAAAATACGGTCGTGTGCATGAGCCCTTACATTCACAAACTCGGCTCTGCTATACCTGTATCAGTAATTCAGCCTGAGGGCTAGCTCACATGGCCGCTGATTCTCTAGTATGAGAGAATCGGGCCGATTATGCAAATAACACACCTTTGTCAGGTGCGGAGGAGACGGAAAGTAATTTCTCCATCCCCTCCATTGCAAGCGTCCGCGGAATCGAACTGCACTCGAATGATATCTATGGATGTTTCACAAGCATCCATAGATTTGTATGGGTGCGCATGATCCAAATATAGAGCCACTCGCAGCATTGCCGAATCGGCAGGATAAAATAATCGCTGATCTGCACTTCCCCATAGCATAACATGGGGCCGAGTGCTATCTGATAAAACATCACGTAGCACTCTGCCTTGTTATACAGCAGTGTGAACGAGCTCTGATTTGTATACTCTGCACCCCTTACACGGAGGTTTATACATTGGCACTGCTAGAGTTAATTCTGAAGACACATTGCTGAGCTCAGCGGGTGCGTTAGGTGCCAATCCTGCTCCTGCTTAGTGCTATTCACGAGGAAACAAATTACTCAAATCAAGTAGCGTTACCCATCACCATGAAGAGGCAGAGGCAGATTCTCCCAGAGATAAACTCTCTTTCCTAATGTGCCCTTTTCAGATGAAATAATTAAGGAAAGAGTGCAATGCAGTCAATTTTCAGTAACACTTCACTTCAAATGCTCCATCATTACAAACTCATTAGATGCTTGTGCCGATCTCGCATGCTTTTCCCACAGGCATTTCAATGCAATTTGGTGTTAATGAACACTTAAAAACACTTCCGGATTAAGTTGTTGCAACAATAGATGTGATGAACTATAAAGTTGCATTAAAAAAATCAGTCTTCCATTCAGTATGTTTCACATATGCCTCAGATATACCGCCGACTGGAAAAGCCAAGCATGCAAATCTCCACCCTCGACATGTTTAACACTGCTGACACCGCAGAGACAGTGTGGTTGTCAGATAACAGTCCGTACATTTACTTCATAGCGTTTGTTGAGATGTCTCCGGTCTTTCCTTCCATAAGCATTCAACAGCTATTGAATGCTGAATTATTGATCTATACAGTACACGAAGCTAGAGATTTCCTGGCGTTAGCTGACTTAAGATTCTGTATCAACTAATATCCGAGTACGGGCAGCACAAGGAAGAAGACTGTAGAAACCTTTCTAAATGATGGCTTACTTCCACCGCTATGTATGACCACCACTGCAAATATTACCGTCAAAAGTTGTTCTATGTATTGCTATGTATAAAAGTACAACTCCGCTAAAAAAATGTAAAACACTGCAGTGTTCCAGAGAAGGATATACCTGGCTGCAATTGCACAGTCAGGCTCTGATTTGTGCTGCCCGTGGATTGGGCAGCATTAATCTAGTGACAGGTGGTCCCTTTAAACATCAGGATTTTAGGTGTGTATGGCTCTATTAAATCAACATGGCTGCCAAAAGACTAAAAGACTAAAATGTATAAAAGAAGGTCTAAAAAGTAATGATATCCTGTCAAACATGGATTAAATGGAATGCAATTGGCTATTTAGATGATTGAGGAAATAAATCCTAGTAGCCTTAAAGGAAATCTGTCAGCAGGTTTTTGCTACTTCATTTGAGAGCAGCATAACGTAGGAAAAGAGACCCTGATTCCAACAATGTATCACTTAGATTACTGGGTACAGTAGTTGTTATACCATCAGAGTTTTTAGATGAAGCATTCAGCAGAGCTGAGAAAACTAACCCCACCCACACCAGGCTTTCTATGTACATTGTCTATTGACAGTAAGCTGCTTATCAGAGGAGTGGGTGTGGTTGAACCAATTGGCAGGAGGGAACTAGTCTGGCCAACCATAATCTGGTGATAAAACATTCAGCACACAGTCTGATAAGAAACACATAGCTGAAATCTGTGTTTTCAGCAAAAACCTGCTGAAAAATTCCCTTTAAAAATCTTTACATGAATGAATAAAATCCATCTTGAACCTAATTTGACAATGGGAATATATGGATTCCACTTTCTTTTGATACTTGAGCAAACATTGGACAATAGCCTACAGGTATGAACAGATGTAAAATAACAAACAATATTTCCTCTCTGCAGATGCTCTGTTGAAGATACAGAGTCTTCCGTGGGCGTAATACCACTCAGACAACACATGGTGAGGGTAAAACAGCATGGCAATACTTTATTGAACCACAAAACGGACAATAAAAACATAGAACAGTCCCAGCAAATACTCAAGATGGTACAACATTACACAGTCCTCACCGCCTGCCTGGGATAGAACAGCTGTGACTTTGGGACTTCCAAGGTCAACTATCTCAACCAGTGCCCCCCCACTTCTGGTGGGCCCCTACAGAGAGAAAGTAGTAGCAAGCTTAGGAAGCTAGCAGTCCATCGATGTACAAGGCCAGGAGACCCAAGGGTCTCACCCTGGACTCTCCGAGCATGTCCATGGGGCCAGATGACCGGCTGGTCCCAATCTGGCTTCTCTGAATGTCTCTATGGATTCCAGGTGACTCGTGGGTCCCACTTGGAAACCCCAAACAATATATCCATGGGGCCAGCTGACTTCATTGTCCCAACCTGTTCTCCCCAAATGTAACCATGGGCTCTCTGATGGTCAATGGAGCAGATCCATACATTTCCAGTCAGGGCTATATACCCTTAGGCTGAAATCATGTAGAATCCAAATCTATGTCTCTTTGATTAAAGCCATGCTTCCAAACTGATGGTCTGAGAGAGTCTCTCTGATTCTCTGATTCTCCTTGTGAAGTCTGCCTGCTACAGAGGCACATGTCCTTTTAAGTACACATCCAGAGGTCAAGGGTTAAGGATGATATTATTCCACAGAGCTCAGGTCTCATTGTTTGTGCATTTAATCAATTGACATAGTTGGTATAGCAGGGGGCTCTTGTAAATAAACTATCTAGCTTAGTATAATATGCAATTAGCATAGTAACAAACATCATTGTTCACAGACCAATAGAAGACAACATTCATGGTTATACAAATACCGGTCTGTCCTTCTTGACCAGCCACAGAGATACACATAGATTTACAAGTCAACACAAAGATTATAGTATATTTCTCTTGGATTAACAAATCTAAACGTCTGCCTGATTAACATTAGAAGCGGTATCGTCACACTCTGGTTTTCGTTTTTCAGCTGATATCGGGTCTGCAGTGCACATTGATGCTGCAGTCAATCACTGGGCATAGCAGCTTGAGACGTCTACATCCGCAGAGCTGAGGTCAGTGATTGGCTGCAGCAGTGATTTGCACTGTAGAAATGACATCCCCTCTGCATGCACTCAAGATCAGAGCAGTGACGGAGAGACAGCGTTGGACCAGGGTAGCCTGAGTACATCAGTGTTTGTTATTTTATACCTGTGCACCTAGGACAACCTCTTTAAGGTTTTTTCTGATGCCTGTGATGGTTGTATGTATGTTAGATATAATAAATATATTTGATTTCATGTAATAAAACTGTGGTTACTGGGGCCTTGGGGCTTTGTAGACTTTATATCTTTGTAAGACATGGCAGTAGGGATGTCAGTATTCACAACTTGTGACGATTTTTTGAGATGTCATTAACATGCTATAGTCCTCTAGTTATTATACCATTTTATACCTTAAACAAGTCTTGCATTTGCTTTTTAATAGTAGGCAATATACATTGCGTGGCATGATACTTGCCGTTAATGCTATTAGCAGCACTTATGTTGGAATGTATACATTTTAACTTACCACAAAGTAGTACAACAATGAGGATTTCACCATAAAACCATCTCTGCACTCTCCCACACAGACATCTACAAATCCTGCATGTTGGCTTTGCTGGGCACTACCCATTTCACACACAATTCTGGAAATAATAAAAAGAAAATAAATCAATGTGTGCAATAATACGTATGTATAAAACAGTCGATCATGGATTTTATGCCGTAAGTGATACTTATTGCTTTTCAGTTTAGTAAGATATATGAAGCAGATATACTAAAAACAAATAATTGACATATACTATGAAATATATGTATCTAAAGTGTATATTCATGACTATTAATATATATCCTCTAGTTCTTCGGCAAGTAACTCTGATCCTCTAAGACCCCAACACTATTTCAGCATCTTGCAGATCCATCAACACCCTACGTGGCCCTTATTGACCTGCATACAGCAGTATAGAGATCAGTATCCAGATAGTACTGTATTGTGGGACTGGAGAATCAAAGTTCGGTAGTTGAGAAAAGAATGACTGGATCCTTTATTAATTGTATCAGAAAATATTCATAAAACCAAGAGTATGTAAGAAACCCATCCTATTTATAAAAACTGAATTCTATTACCTATTGATTTTTAAGAACTGAAGTGAACGAAAATATTTCAATTCAAAGGCTGAAAATCTATACTGAGCATATCCAACTGCCATATTGTTTGGCCCCTATCTGGTCTTGCCTGTGTATAGCTGTTTGCATGTAGCTTCTGTAACAAAGAAAAGCGGGATGTCAAGGGCGGACATACAATTGGCACATTCAGTGCAGCCTAAGAGGTAAGGGGGGCCATTTACCTCCAAAGCAGGGGGAGTTCTTTATGATGAGCTATTGGACTGCAAAGGGCCCATATATTGTTCTTGCACAGAGGCCTCTTCTGTCTGTGTGAGAATGAGGTCCTTGGATCCTTTTTTGTTACTCCAAAACTATGTATATGAGTTTTACAGGCAGCCATTTATGCTTGAGACTCTTTACATTATGGCATTTAAGTATACAATGGGGACATCCAGATTCACACATGACCTTTCCTTTTTCTAAGTGGGGGTAAAACGGAACCCTACTATTGCCATAGGGTGCAGGTTCCACTTTGTGGACTAATGTCTATCATCAATTTTGATATGCTGGATATGTCTCAGATGGTAATGGGGACCTTGGACCAGAAAAGGTTGTGCACCCCTGGTTTAGTGTATCAGTGCTTGCCTTCTAAGAAACTATGACCTGGTTTGTTATGACAAGTGCAGGCTGTTAACCTTTATGTGAAAACATTAATGGTGTCATTCAATGAAAGAAAGTAGAGATCCTGAAAATAATCAGTTGAAACACAAGGTATACCAATAAAAGAATACAGCAGCCCCCTGTAAGCTCAAAGATGCATGCTAACATTGAATATATTGAAATTGGACTGCATTATTGCTATATAGAATATACGTATAAAATTAAGGTACTTAGTGCATAAATTGGCCAATTCATGAGTGCCCACAAGCCACAACAAGGTGACCTTTCTTAGATGGGACCCTAAACTTCATATTTATCAAACATGCATCTCCTGGCACGGGTTACGGTCCCATCAAAAAAAGTATGCATTGTCACTGCTGGTGGGCACTCATGATTTGGCCAATTAATGCGCTAAGTATCTTTATTTTTAAAGTATATTTCATGTAGCAGTAATGCTGTCCAATGTTCATATATTCAATGTTTGCCTACATCTGCATTCCTTTGTCTGTATATCATGCAGACATAGCAACTTTCAGCAGTTCCTACTTGCTTTATTGTCTTTGAAGGTGCTGGTCAGGTTTTTGTTTTTTGTAGTGAAACCCACAAAATAACCCAACTTTGAGCTTCTAACGTATTAGTCCTAATGAGAATTATATTGCATGCTGCATAGTCCCATGTAGGTAAAGACATCTTTAGCCAAGTTTGTCCTTAGGAGCACAGAAAAAAAGAGCTTCAGGAAAAAACATAGCCCCATATACAGTCCCCAATGGAGCATGCTGCAGTGTGTGCTTGATAAAAAATATCTGTAATGATGAATGTACTGTATAGTAAGTATGGGCCCATTAAAATACATTATTTTTATTCCATAGACTTGTTCTTTTAATAAATCGCAAAATCAGTCTTACTTACCTCTGCCACTCCTGCGCTGACTATCTGCCTCTACGTACTGCCCCCAGGCTTTGGTGACATGGCTACTGCCTCTTACCATCGACCTTGTTATCACTGCAGTCATGTCAACGACTATGGGCAGCGTTGGAAAGACAGCACTGGAGAGGCAGAGGTTAAGTAAGGCTTTTTTTTAAAACAAAGCAACCCTGTGGAATTAAAAAATGAAAATGGAAAATCCCTTTAAAGTCATCATACATATGATAACATATGTGTGATACAACATGCTAAATCTCTAGGTAAGTATAGAACAGCATATATCATTTTGGTCACCCAAACATACAAATAAGAATGGTACAAGATATAGACATTTTCATATTTTCATATTTCTGAAAAGATTTTTGCCAGCACAGCCACATATAATTATCAACCATGACTCACTGCTCTGCGGGAATATATTCCTCAATCAAAGGAGTACACTTGACTTCTGCAACCTTCACATTATTTTGAATTTCCCAAAACTCCAGGCCCAAATTTTCTCCCCTAATTGTTACTTTTGTGCCTCCATCACGGGGACCAGTTACAGGAATTATCTAAAAGAAATAGAAGAAAAAAAAAAATAAACTTTCCATATTTAGAAAAATATGACATGGTAGAAGAAGCTTGTCAGCGAGTAACAATTCAATTTCCTATCCTGACCTGACATGTCTGAGCTAATCATTTCATAACCTCTGCTGCCCTACAATACAGTGAATGCACAATTTGTTACACAATGGAATAATCTTTTGCAAACAGAATTAGTTATAAATGTGACACAGAAAATTAAAATTCCTATCTCATGATGAGGGAACATACTGGTGGAAGCAGAGGCTGTGGAGAAGATGTAGATTTTGTAACATCATCTTTCCCTATTGCCTTAAGCCAAACACAAACCCTTGTAGGTCTAAGCACTGAATGCATAATTAGCTCTCTGGTGGTAGTCGGTGGCCCCTGAGACTTGTGATAAGCTTTTATTGAGCTCTGTAGCCTCCAACTCCTCTGCAAGCATTACTAACCTTTATAGGATGTTATTGAATACACTACACTTTGATGGATTGCTTCCCTACTTATGTTTTAATTAGTACAAGAGTGAAATGCTTTAAAGGAAACTGCCATTAGCGTCTTTGTATATGTAACTTAACTTTGAATATTAGGTTCAGATTTCCAGTGTTCAGCATATATCGCTTTAACATCAAGGTATGCTTGAAACCGTTTCAAACTTGCGACCTTCTGGTAGTAACAGATGGCAAGAATTAATAGACCGGCTGCCTATTTAGACTAAGTACTATAGAAAGATATTTAGGTGTAGTTTGGTCTTTAAGCAGAAGTATAGCGATGATTATGACTGGGCATGAGCCGACCCATGGAAATACGGGTTCTGGTACCAAACCAGTTACCGGAGCTTGAATCAGAACTCGAACCCCATGGAAAAAAACGGAGACTTTGGATCTGGAAAAAAAATATCTCTCTCGCCCCAGAACTCTGAACATTGCAACGGACTTCCAGGAGAAGTCCATGTTCGGCGTTTAGCACCAGACACTAAATGTCCGGTACGAACCCTGAGCTTTTAAGTTTAGGGTTCTCTCATCTCTAGTTATGACCATTTCTTCATCTTGGTATCTTTATCGCATTGGCTATGTTTCCTAAAGGCAAAGTTAAGCAACTTTCTAAATAGTCTTCATTAAAAATGTTCTACCATTTTGCTGCTGCAGAAGGTCTAAAAGTCCTTAAACCAGCTGAGTCCTTATGAAAAAATGTTGCAAATCTGTTAGACCTTTTAATAGTTTTCTCTGCTCTCCCCTTTCCTTTTCTCAGTGTTAGAGCTAATAGAAGGAAAGGTATTATACATGGATTTCCACAATGTGTTGACAGAGGAAAGTATCTACAGTCTGAAGGAGGGCAGAGAAAACAGGTTATAGAAAAAGGAGGAAAACACATAAAGATTAAATAATGCATAAAAGCTGAGCTAATATGTAAGCCAATGAAGACAGCAGCGCTCTGGATATACACAGATCTCATATACAACCTTCATTACTGAGAGTGACACTCCTGCAAAAGAAAAATCTGAAACTTGAAGCAGACTGCAAACATATTAAGTGGAAATGAATATTGCAGAGTAAATCTTAGTGCAATTTACTTATGGTAACCAATAGCATATGTGAAATCATTTTTTACAAGTCAACTATGTCCCTAGCCTTTAAACTTTTAAGTAATTAGAGTGTTGCAATGTAGTCTAATCTGCAGTTCTAATACGTTCTCAGATATCCTTAGTTTCCACACAGTAAAATAACGCTAAATAGCAATGCAATATAGTTAATATTTATCGTGTTTGGGACATTATTAACAACTCTGTAATAGGAAATTTAGCTAATGATGGTAAGGCTAATTTTCACTATTTATTAGTGCTTATCTTCACTTTTGTTTGGGGATAAAGTGGGATAGCAGTACTTTTTTACCACATGGCTGACATACCATTGCTTTTTCCCCCAATTATTTACCATAATTAAGGCAGAAAGGTCACAAGTGTGATAAACGTGGTTTAATATGGCTACTAAGATATCGCCATTTCAGAAGTCTGCTCTGAAAGTGCAGTTTAATTAACAGACATTTCCATGCTAATGTCTCGCTACCTCACTGATAATGTGGCATGTACGTAACAGTTTAATAATTAATGGGCCGTGAGGAGGCTTATCCAATATCATATATAATTCAATAAACTAATTTGATTCATTCCTAATCTATCTGAATAGAACTTTAGTTACATTAAACATTTCATATAACACACCATATTCCCCCATTTCATCCTACTCTACACCATTTTTCATGCATTTGCCTAATATTAAGCAAAGTATAATTAATGGAGGCCTATTATATCAAATAAATGCTAATAGAGAAATTAATTGGCATTCATTTTCTAATTATGAGTGAAAGTTGAAAAGCTACATCTTCAGAATCTTCTACATGGAGAATTTTGCTGTGCACTAAACCTTAGAGCTCGCATCGGAAATGGCTGCACGACAGGATCTGCTGTTCATGAGGCAGCTGACAATGCACGATCATCAGTGCTTATTATCATAGGCTTTTAAAATAACACTAAAAATGGGCATTTTACTGTATGCATAAAAAATATGATGGTAAAGGAGCAGTTAGTATGACATATCTACTTGTCAATGTAATATGGTGATTGATATACCCTAGTTTGAAGGTAATGAACAAATAAATCAGTGTCTTATCACAATTTTAATGTATAGCACTGTAGGTCACGGAATGAGAAAAATAATTAGCCTTAGAGAACATGAAGATGAGTCCCAACATCTAATAAAACTTATCAACCGTACATTTTATAATACATTAATTTACTAATCCTTTACTATTTTACTAAGTCTTATTGCCCTCAGATTGTTGTGCACTATTCCTTGAGTTTTTCCAAATAGAAAATTCACAGAATATTGCCTCGGCCTAAGTTTATTTAGTTCCTAAACCTTACTGACATGGGGGAACTTCTGAAAAATGTTTTTTATGCATGGGAAACTCTTAATACCCTTCCTAGTAGTAAAGGAGCAAGGAAATAATTCAATAATTCACGTCCAATTGTATAATTTGGCCCCGATAGATTTAATTACAGCCTTTCAGAGTATTTTTGAGCAGGGTCATCAGTTTACCCTTCCTACTGTGAAGGTGAGAGATTTTGTTCCAATGTCCGGGTGTCCAGGGAAACCCACTAATCAAGGCTTCAGGATTCCTGGAAAACCACGGTTGGGAATACTTGACTAATACAGTAGTTGACCCTAAAAGTGCTATTAATCGCAACTGTACTGCAAGCCAAATAATAGTGTTATTATAAAAAGTCCGCTTCTACTTCATTGATAATTAAAGAGCCACTTGAGTGTAGCCATCGGTTTCTGTGCCAATTTCTGCTGTAAGAGAGTTGGATAAAATGTGACAGAAATCCAGAACTGTCTCCTTAACACTTGTCCGGAATAGGGAGCAAGGCGTGCCTTGGTATATAGAGATCATAAATATTCTATATATCTATCTATCTACACTGTGAGTGCACGGGTTAAGTCTCAAAGATTTTAGAGGCTTGAGAGATCAAATAGATCAATGTGAGCTAAAATATTTTATTCTTATGAACTGAATGTATTTTGCATGTACCATGTACTAAATCAAGGCCATAGGATGTCACAAAGGAAGTCTATTTGTCAGTCTATTTGTGACCATGTCTGTTGGGGTCCCAGTAGAGGTCTTTAGGTCCATCATAAAAGGGAACCTGTCACTAGATGTAGATGCCTAATCTACATCTTTTTCTAAAGTGCTACATAGTTTGAAAAGCCGGCTGGGGACTATAAGATAGGATGTGACTAATCTGGAAAAGTTTTAAAAACTATGTTTTTTTTAAAAAGCTGCAGCATTTCAGAGAAAGACATAACTGGCTGCAATTGAGCAGCAAGACTTTGGCTCATGCTCCCTGGGGTTCGGACAGCATGAATCTAGTGACAGGTTTCCTTTAAATATAAGAATTTTCCTGTGTACCACTCTATTGACAGAACATGGCTACCAAAAGTCCATAATGCAGAAGGAATATGTTTTTTTTTTATTCAATTACATTTGGATTAGTTAAAATCTGGTTACATGAATGATGTCCTATCAAGAGGATACAGTCAGCTATTTAGATGATTGACAAAATCTTAATAGCCTTAAAAATCTTTACAAGAATGTATCAAATTTGACAATTCCGCAGTGGGCACAAAACAAAGGAAGCAGACAGCATGGATGCAATGGTAATTGATGGATGGCATTTTCCTTTGTTACTAGAACAAACATGTTCTTGCAAGGAGTGCAGTGACTCTCTGGATATGGTCAAAATAAAATGTCATAGTGTCTTTCCTATATGGGAAAAAAAATCAATTATTATAGGGAAATTTAAAAAAAAATTGAGGCTTAAATGTTCAATCCTGGACTCTAATTGAAAAGTAAATGACAGTTCAAACACAGGGCTTATGAAATAGTAGGCGTCTACCAGCTACAGAGTCTGCCGAGGTGCTGTTGTGTTGAAATAAATACACGGGATCATAACAAGCTGTCAGACTTTACACCCGCTGCTAACAGCAGCATAATGTTACAGCTTTGCTTGTCATCTTCGGGAAGTAGTTTGCATTTGGGCAATTTTATAGTGCTTTAATTTCAAAGAGTGTCAATATAAATGTAGTCATCAGTAAATAACCTCGGCTGATAACATTTTTCTCTCCTCCCATTTCATTGCCCTGCATACAGTATTTCCACTGGAAGGAACACAATAAAGAAACATTTATGTATCCAGACTTGTTAGCTGCCGAGTAGATAGTATATCAGTTTGATCACCTCCACTATAATGGTGCGGAGACTATAACTACACACTAACACCCACTTCAAAAGCCTCAAATAGCACGTTCTATACACTTTAATGGTGAAAAGATCAGCAGTGCAGGGACTAATGCTAACAGCAAGAATAAGCATTTCATATGCATACCTGTGTTATTCGGGGATTTTCACATTTTGCATGGGTCCCTGATAATTCAAGCCAAGGTTTTTCGAAAGTTGAGCAGTGCTGCTTGAGTGTACACTTGGATTCTCCTGCACACCAACCACATTCAAAGTCGGGATCAGCCTTTAAGCACAGGCCACAGCTGGGTCTGGTAGCACCGCACTTGTACAGATGCACTAAATTCAGTAGAAAACAGGAAGAAAAAAGAAGTAAACCAGCTGATTATACATTAGTATATTATTTTTTTACACTTAATTGAGCAAAACAATCATAAATGGGAAATGTAGCCAAAATGTTATCTCATATGTTGTAAGTATATGTCACAAGATGACAATAATAAAGTCTGTGATAATCGACCATCTTTTCCAGAATGAAAGGTCTCTACTCTTGGTATTGTTCAAAGATTTCGGCTACTGAAAATCTGATATGATTATTTATGCCACAGCCATTATGAAATCAGTTTGCTTAGTACACAGTCCGATAAATAGGGTATACAGCATGAGACTATCTTCCATGGTGCTGTTATAATGGACCGTCTATAATTATAATGGAAACGGTGGTGTTCTTACATGTAGGAAGCAAAAAGGTGATGCCATAGAGTAGTGAAGTACTAAAAAAGGAAAATCTATCTTCTGTTTTGCCATTTATCTTCTTATTATGTAGAAAACTTTAAAACAGTAGAAGGCCGAAAAGGCATTGGCAGTCAGCATCCATCGTAAGTCGGTTGTCACTGTCTGTCTATGCCTTCCTGGCTTTCTGCCGTTTTATAGTTTTCTATACAATAAAGAAGATAGATTTACTTTTTGGTGAGTGTCTACATTCTTCGCTAGCATATGGATCTGTGTCAGAAGTTTAGAGATAGCAATGTGGGAACAATTTAAGCTTTATATTTCGACAAGTGAACACTCCAAATCCTGCCGGTCATTGATTGTAACCATAGGCTGCAACATGCATAAATGGTACTGTCTCATCACTGATTGACAGAGAGAAAGGCAGGAACCAGAGCATCATTGAAGCAAGGGTTACAAGGGTGAGTATTGGTTATTTTATCGTTCTATAACAATCACAGGCTTTGGAAATAATACAATCTTTTAAAAAAGGTTATTCCCATCTAAGCAAGTTATCACCTATCTACAGGATAGGATATAACTTGTTGATTGATTCAGAACAGGGTTCTGTTCCCAATTAGGAACACCAGCAATTATCAAGTAATCCCTTATTTTGTAGATAAGTATTACCTTGCTAATTTAGGAATAATCCTTACTCATTGTCAACAATCCTGATTCACAATAATTTTTACAACACCCTTCACAATTTTTTTTTCTTCTTTCAAACCATCTAAATTAAAATGAGAAATGAAGCAACGTTGCAAATACGTTAATTTTTAAAACAGTGGCTCTAAATTTATAAAGTATTTTACAACAGTAAACTCACCAAAGTTATCAAATTGTGGTGGGGAGAGGCTGTGGCCAAGATACATTTGTTAAGCTTTATCTCCAGAAAATGTTGCAAATTTTGGTGCAAATCTTCACCAGTTTATAGAAGGTGTAAATTTCATATTCTGGGGTTAGCACAGTGCAAAAGTGTTCCAAATTTATTAGTTAGTGTGCACCTTTTGATACATTTGTCATAATTCACTTCAATGATCATTTTTTTTAGACTGACATAAAATGAGAGTCTTGATAAATCTGCCTCAGCGTGACTACAGCTCCTTGTAGGCCTATAAGTCCCAATGGCAATAAACAGTAAATTAGCCCTGTGAACTTAATTTCTGCACTCATATTTATTGTAACTTACCCCTTATTATATATTAATGTACATTTGGTCAGTTACCAAAAGAGGGAAAAAGATGGAAAGAAATATGACTGTGGGATCAGGCTATACAGAATTTGTACATTATCCATTACCGTACAGGAGCATAAGGCCACATATGAGCTGTACAGGAAAAATATCAAAATGTTTTAAAAACTTAATTGGAACCATATTAAAAGGTGGCTGGACACAGCCACAAGGTGTTATTCAAAATTTCACATTTCTTTTAAAGGAGTTATCCAGGACTTTGGTTATTTTTTCGTATGGGGCTAACAACTTACCGATAGCCAGTTGATAACTACCTGCCTATTCTGCCTGGCTACAATCTCTGCAGGCTCAGGCAATGACTCTCCTGCTTCCTTTGATCTCATGTTAACAGAACAGCTCTTTCTCTTTTAGTCTGATCTGTTGACAAGGTGTCACTGCCAATGACACGCTGATTGACAGCCTTGACATGCTGATTGACAGTTAGGGAGCGGGTAGTCTCCCCCGTCAATCAGCATGATTTTGACAATGACACCCCATCAACAGAGCAGAGCGGAAGAGAAGAAGCTGCTCTGTCAATGAGACGCCATCGGAGGCAGGAGAGTAGCCGAAAGGAGCAGTCATTGACCATTCTGAGCTGGTAGAGATCGTCGCCGAGCAGAACAGGCAGGTAGTTAGCAACTGCCTACCCGTAAGTTATTACTCCATTACAAAAAAAAAAACTAGTCACGGACAGCATTTATAATAGCTGCGAATGTGATTTAAAAAACAACAACAATATATTCACCTGTAAAACATCCCATCACTCCTGCCCTGTTGCTCCCAGTTGGTCTCTGTTTACTTACCTGTAGCAATCACATACTCAACATCCACATAACCACTGCAGCCAATCACTGACCCCTGCAGTCATGTAAATGTACAACATGTAGGGATGAGTGAATTGATTTGTAGTACCATGGTCCAAAGACGAAATCAATAGCCCATAGCCACTATGAACCACCCCTTTTCAGGCACTTTCCTACCTCCTCATCTAATTTGTAGTCCTGGTGCGATGTCATTGTTGAGTTTATGACATTGCACCAAGAATTCAAATTAAAAGAGGAGCTGGGATGCCAGGAGGTAGGAGGCGGTTTAAAGAGCTCCAGTCTAATGGCCACAGACTACTGGTGTATTAATTTGATTGTATCTAATGGCATGTGATAGGTGCAGAAAAGTAAATAAAGTCTGTCCGGAGACTCCCGAAGCAGTGATACTGGAGTGGCAGGGATTTAACAGGTACAGTAAGTATTGCTAATTTTTTTTATTTTATCACATTTCTAACTGTTAGAAAAAAATCCCGGATAACAACTTTAATAATAAAAATCCTAATAATACACTCCAGAAAATGCTTTATTCTGAAAAACCCTACAAAAGCTGCTTAGTTTTAAAGAATAGAATGAGGGCAACAAGCACCATTTGAAATTATAGCATTGTTGATACCAACAGAGCTCTTTATTATAATGTAGGATGACACATGAAAGCCACCAAACTGGATAATAGATATAATAGAAAACCTCAAGCTTTGTCCTCTCGAAAAGGAAATTAATTCTAAAAACCTCCTTCAATGGCTATCAATACCGAGAGAGACGGGCAGACTTATGGTCCATGCGTATGAAAACACACATGGCTTATAAAGTATCAGCACTGCATTTTCTATAAACACAAGATTTTACAGAATTTTTACGTATTTTTTTTTATATCTTGAATATATTTTAGAAGAAAATTGAGTGTTTTGATGGTGAGTGGATATACTAACACTAGTCAGAGAAAATAAATGATATGGAAATGTGTGATTGTGGAGTGATTCACTTTCAATGAGAGTTATAAAAAAAAGAGTATTGAAAAGGTTAGGCATATGATACTTAACGGTAGATAAGTGATGTTGCTATGGAAACTATCTTCTAGCCCAAACTGAAGTTCCACTTTACCTTTGTTCAGAGCTGGGTTGTCAATGCTGAAATCCCCATTCCATACCACGGTCAGCTCCACTGGGAGGCTGTCAATCTCCATGCCTTCATAGTCATACTTAAGGGGAAAAAAAGGAAATTTGGAGTTAAGAGGTCCTTGAAATATATTTCTTATTTCATTAAGTCTTACATGTCTCAGAAGAATGCTACAGTGCTGTATGAATCTATGCTTTTGGGAACATATATCTCCCACCAGAGCTAAGAATTTAAGGCATTGTGTGAAGGATAGAAACTCAATTCGAACATAAAACTCCCATTATAACACATAACCTTCTTTGCATGTTTCGCCTTGCTTTCTTATGATAATCATGGGTTAACCAAATTCTAACCTTTTAAATACACTCTTCTGTTTCTGCTAAAAATTTACCAATTTACCAGTTTCCGCTAACAATTTGGCACTGCTACGTTGCTCTAGTTTTGAAGGCAACTATAGCGACGTCCATCCTAAACAGCCAGATTCAAAAATATAATGCCTTATTACTGATCTACCAGAATTATTGGGATAGATGCAAGAAGGAATGATAATGAAAATCTATGTACCATTTAGGGTCCATATATAATTGTGACAACCCCTAAGGCCACTTTAATGAGTGCCATTATTGGTTGGAAATGGATGAACAAAGTACATCCAGATTTATTTGTTTCATTTTAGAGGAAATTTGATTTAAATTTAAATACTATTCAATGTAGTAAAATATCTTCTCAATCGTAGCTAAACTATACCTTTTAATATGTCATATCACTTTATAATCCATGCTTTTCTGGGGGGGGGGGGGGATCAAATTTTGAGACCCCCAAAAATCACTAAAACCACAGGGCACAAGCGCTCAGGTGTACAGGCCCCATAGAAATTCTGTGAGTCGGGACACTGCTGTGTGCATGCTCATGCATTCGCTGATCTCTTCAGCTCTGAGATTTGTTTCATCAGTGGGTTTCTAAAAAGGTAACACCCACCCTAATTAACAGGGGTCAATAATAGAGCAAAAATGTTCAGAACTTTAGCTACAGTCCACATTACATACAGTAGATACATTTAACTGGATAGTGAACCATAGTCGTATCCAGCGCTCGAAAAGCTACGTGCTACAGCAAAGAAGCCTGTTAAAGGTTTACCTTCAACTCAACATCTTGGAGACATTTTTTTTATATTTTTCCTAATGTACTCTAGTCGATCCATTGTAGAAGAAATACACTCTGAACACAATGCATTAAAAATAAGGCTAATCTCTAGAGGAATTATTTAACAATATATGTATGTTTTTTTCTCTACTTTTACTATCAGTTTTCTATGAGTTTCCTACAAGCAAAGGCGAAATACTTGTCAAGTAAATAAATCTGGGAAATATTGGGTTTGCAGTGAAAGGCTTTAAAAATAAATGACATCTAATACAATTATAGGCCTACATAGGAACAAGAGGAACACATGTACGCCTAATGACAAGTAGTGTGCACACTAGTTTTTGCCGGAGGGCTGCCATTATCTCCTGCTCTGTTGTTTCGTTCAGTCATTGTAAAGCCATGAAGCCAAATCAGCCCTGGAGAAAGTGAACGTTTCAACCCATAGGACACATAAGCTATCTAAAGATGTTTTTTTTTTAAATGTCAAAAGGCTGCTCAAAAACGACATAGAACAAAACAAATATAATTCTCTTTTATATGATACTTGTTATAGCCTGGATCATACATATAGTAGATGAAGTACAAACATGATATAAATAAACTACACTCCTCAACATTGAAACTGCAGCACCAAAAAGGAAAAGTTGTGTAACTATGAAAATAACAGGATGTTAACAATATGCAAATATCGCAAAAATGGAAACAAAATTTTAAAATCAGCTCAATTTATTCAGTATGATTATGAGCATCACGTGCAGACATACACAAACTTATAAACCTTTGGCATTTTATCAATGAGGATATTAAGGTTATCTGTGGAATGTTCCACCTCACTGAAAGCACATGGGTATTCAATCATCAAGATCTGCTGCTGGCAACTTCCTTTTCAATTGCCGACCGACCAATAAAGTCCCATATGTGCTCAATGAAAGAAAAGTCCAGAGACGCTTCAGGCCATGATAGCATGTTTAGGCCACCTTGAAACAAGGTGTTGTGCTGAAAATGGCTCATGGGACATTGGAAAAATGGCCGAACTACTGGTTACACAATTGATGCATTCGGTATTGCAAATTAAATTTTAATGTCACATACCAAGCCTAAGGGTTCAAACAGTGTCCATACAAACAATTAGAAGGTGATTGCACAACAATGGGCTATAAGGCAGATGTCTTGCTACATGTGTTCTATAAACCTCATACTACCAGTGTCAAAGGTTACCCTGGTGCAATGAGAATGGAGGTAGCAATGGAAGTCCATCATCTTCATTGCGGAGTGCCGCTTTTTTTTTGGACTCAAGGATAGTTAGAAATTGCTCTGGAGACCACATGGGCAACGCCATGAAGAAGAGACCTTCATAAGGGAACATCCTACCAGTCGTACTCCTAGAATTGTGGTGTATGGTGACATAATGTATAATAGCTAAACCCCTCCAGTCTTCATATCAGGTAAACTAACAGTTTGGTGTTACTCTGATTTGGTTGTGGATCTGCTGGTACGGCCATTGAACCAAGGCATGCAAGGAGCCATTTTCAACAAAACAACACAAAGCTGCATGTTGTTATTGCTACTGTGAGAAGACTGTTTGTCTGAAACTTGCTACTGTGACTTATAGTGCTCTAGACTTGTCTCCGGTTGAACACATCTGCAACATCATTGGTCGGCAATTGTAAAGACAACTGCCAGCAGTGGATCTTGATAATTTATGTGCCCAAGTGTATTCAGCATCACAGAACATTCCTTAGACTACAATTAATAACCTCATTGACAGCTCGTATACTTGATTATAGTCATTAAATCAAGATTTTGTGAAAATTTTGTTTCCATTTTTTTATCGTTTGGATATTATTTCCATATCTATCAATTATGTGATTTCCATAACTCCACGACTTTTCCTTCTTGATTTTGTAGTTTTAGTGTTTAGGAATGTCGTTGCTATTAAAGTGCAGTATTGAAGAACTTCACCTGAATTTATTTTTTAGAAAAATTTGATTTATGTCACAGGTTAAAATGTGAAGTAGCATGGTTTAACTTTTACCAAGTAACTTATCCTCATGTCTGCTGGCAGCACAGCGCCAATCCTGTCTTAAGCTGTCTAACAATCTGGCTGATTTGGACAGTCAAATAAAGACTTTTAAATGGAGATTTCAGATAGAAATTCTCTGGTGTCCGGTTTGTCTCAGTTTTTTTATTTGCAGTAAACCAAGGTAACTATAGGCTTCAAGACATTTTTGAGATGCTATAGTGACTTGTTTACACTTGAGATCAGTGAAAGGCTGGATGCTGACGCCCTAACCAATCACTAAAAGAAAGAGGCAGAAGCACTTAGCCGAGTCAGAACCTTGAGCTCAAGCAATATACTTATATAGTGTACACTGATTAGCCAAAACATTAAAGCCTAATATGGTGATGTTCCCGCTCATGCTTAGAAAACAGCTCTGAAAAGTCAAAGTATGGGTTTCACAAGACTTCTGAAGATATCCTGGGCTGTTTGCCACCAAGCTATTAGCTGTGAATACAGTCCTGCAAATTGTTAAGTGAGGCCATGGATTGGACTTGTTTTTCTCCGCACTTCATACAGATGTTTGATCTGATTGACATTGGTGAAAATTTGAAAACAAGTCAACACCTGAAACTCTTAGTTATGTTCTTCAAACCTTTTCTGAACAATGCTTGTGCTGTGGCAGGGGGCATAATCCCATTAGGTTATGGTAATACTAATAGGGAATATCGTTGGTATGTAGAATTGTACTTGGTCTGCAACAATTTTTAGGAGGATGGTACTTGTCAAAGTAACATAATGAAGATTGCCAAGACCTAAAGTTTCCAAACTCAGTTCTCCCTCTTTCCATAATGCATACTGATGTTATCACTTTCCAGATAAGTGACGGAAACCCAACTGGTAGTCTGCATGATGTAAAAAGACAACGGATTTTTCATACCAGGCCAAGTTTTTCATTGCTCCATGCTTAGGAGCCTACTATAAATATCCTCAGCAGTGATAGGGGTTAGCACAGGCACTCTTTTATATCACAGTTAGAAATAACTTTTTCTACAATTAATGGTTTTCTCTGGGAATGAACCAGAGAACTAACCTTAGCTCCTTATGTGTATCAATGTCACTAGCTAATCGGTTGTCCTTCTTTGGACCACTTTGGTAAGTACTAACACTGCATAACATGAACACTGACAAGGCCTATCATTTTGGAGATGCTCTATCCAAGTTGTCTAGCTATCCCAATTTGGACATTGAGAAAGTCACTTACAAGCATTTGTGCTTGGCCTTTTTTTTGCTTCCAGCACATCAACTTTAAAAACTAACCATTTAACGTATGCCTAAAAAATAGTACCCCTTGACATTATTTAAGATATCTCAATGATGTATTTGGTATGTAAGGACATATTAAATCCACCTAAGCTTTGACATTCCCTTTAACTATATATTCTAAAAGAACATGGAAGTGATATGGATTATTTATAAATGGATTGAATACAGATGATTTTAATACAAATTTTAGGCCAGACTGCAAAAAGCAGTCTTAAAGAATCTCTTTTCCTATCACATTCCAATGCAATCTTTGCAGGAAGACTGAGAGATGAAAGAATGTGAGCATTGACTGTGTAGTTTTGTCGGTTCGAAGGGAGCCATACGTAACCTGCTCACAGTTTGATTTCTTGTCTTTAATGCTCACTGAGGCTTACACAGGGAATCTGCCGCCAGCTGCCTCTTTATATTAGCAAATTATTCATGTAACAAAAGGCACTTTTCAGGAGGTACAGCTGTTCAAGATGTTCAGGCAGAACCTCTAGGAGGGAACGCAGTACAGAGAGAATAACACACAGGTCTGACTTGGGTGTCATCCAAACTCTGAATCTACCTAAGGACTTATATATGTACTAGCAGAAGATTAAGGGTGAGATTATTATTCCTGAGGGCAGTTTCTTCCCACTGACATACAAGTGTAACAAACTGTGCTATACACTGTGTGTAAAGGATTATGTTTCATTAACTCGTAGGTCTTTTGGCTTATGTCATATTTATTAAAAATATAGCAAGAAATCTCTAATGTATCTGTTTTCTTTTATATGTCTATGACATTTCATTCTAAGCGCTATTTCACTGCCATTACGTATCTTATCTATCTCTTTTGACTGAGCAGCACCTATATCACTCAATTGTACTTTAAACCTAAAGGGTAACGTTTCTCCTTGCGGAGAGTGACATGCTAAGCTTGTCAAGCTGAGGAGACTTTGAAGCCGCAATGCTCCTCTGGGAAATATGCAAATTGTCTCTTCAGAGAGGAAGAGGATTAGAACTGTAGTGCCACCTATAGGAAGTAGCCATCCTAAAAGTCAATATCGACCCTTAAACGAGTCTTGTCATTAGACTTAGGATTAAAGCCAGAACTATAATCTCAATTTTCAGACACTGTGTTTTGGGGTACTGCCCCTCGTCAGTGCAAAGTGTGAAATATGGTTTGGCTGGGTGAGAGGCGTCAGACCAGTATCTAAGGGGTAATGTTTCACCTTGCGGAGAGTGACATGTTAAGCATATCAAGGTGAGGAAACTTTTAAGCTGCAATGCTCCTCTGGGAAATATGCAACTCCACGGGCCAGCAGCCACTTGGTGGACCTAATCCATAAGGCCTTTTATACATCCAAGATTTAAAGGGTGAAGGCCAGAATTCCAAAGGGACCTGATAAATGGAGTAGCCTGTCCATGGAAGCCCTATTATGAGCTGAAGAGCTGCCATGCTATCACAAACAGACATAAAATACAATAAGGTATAAATGGAAGGAAGCTTGCTGGAAATACATCTAAATAATATGAAGGATGCATGCATCCATATATTTAAATAAATATGAGTATGCGCCTTTCCTCCAATATAACTTATAAAGCTATCCTCCTTCCATCTATAGAAAAATAAAACTGAATAAGTAATCTACATATGATGGGTTTCCTTGTCACAGAGAATCATAGCTGTTTGGCTGGAAATTCGGGGGTTGATGCATTTGATGCCATAAATTGTAATGAAATTGAATTCTACAGACAACCCTCCTTGTAATAAATTACTATAAACACAAACAGACAAAACTGTAGCTTTGATAGTCTTCTTATGCATGTATGATACTGTAATTTATGCACTATATACTGCCAGGCTACACAATGACCTGGCTGTATAACTACAAGGTTGGTGTAGGCAGCATTTACTCTTCTCACTGTATCTCAAAATAATACATCTTGTAGTAAGAGAAGGAACAATGATAACTATATAATGAACAATAATAGTGTTAAAACTAGCATGCATTCATTCTAGTCAAGGAAATTATATTTTAAACCATCTTTATATGTTATCTTACATTAACTTTGTTTTGGAACATAACATTGGTTGGGATTCCTGACTTAGAGACCCACTAACACATTGACCATAGTTGCTATAAATGGTTCCTTATTTCTGGTTCAACTTGAACACCCAAACAGGTTTTTACAAATAAACTATAATATTTAAAAATGCAGAGAGTATTGCTACTACACATAGTACTACATAGTGAACACAATTTAATATGATGAAATTTTAAAAAGAATTACCTAAATCCTGTGTGTTAGGACTACTAGAAAAAGTAAACTAAAACAAGGTTGACTCTTGTATTAGGTAGAGTGATGCTTGAAAATGTGTGATCCATTCAGAATTTTCCATATCTCGGCTTCAATTTGACCTAAAACTCATCCAGATTTTCAGACAAGTGAGCCAAAAATATTAGACTTTATAATCTTCTTTGAAGAAAATGATCTGATATCACATGTTTATAAGTGGCAAAAGTATAGCATGTAAATTTTGATTTAAGTAACTGGTGTGACCCCTTTGTGCAGCAATAACTGCAGACAAAATGTTTTGTGTAATTGACGATTAGTCACCCACATTGGCTTAGAGGAATTTTTAACCTATAGTTGCCTAAAAAATAGGTTCAACTCAGTTTTTTCATTCTACTCACTTATATAATGGCATTAACTCCACAGCACTTTACAGACATCATCACTGTCCCCATTGGATCTCACAATCTAAATTCCCTAACACTATGTCTTTGGAGTGTGAACGGAAACTAGAGTACCCAGAAAAAAAACATCAGGAGCATATATAGACTTATTGCAAATGTTGTGTGATTTGAACCCAGGACTCCAGTGCTGCAAGGCTACAGTGCTAACCACTGAGCCACCGTGCTTCCCCTTTATTGTTGGTGGGCTTTCTTCATGAACTGCTAACTTCATGTCCTTCTACAAACTTTTATAGGATTAAGTTTCATAGTTTTTAAGGATGAAGGTAAATATCAGTTAATCAAATTCAACCTATAGCCTAACATGTTGATCCGGAGGAAGGCATAAACCCCATGAGACAGATGCTAATTGCACCACATTAGGGGAAGTATTCCTTCCTCACTTTTCATTTAGGCAATCAACCTAGTGCCCTACATTACAGAATTTAGTATCCATGACCTGTAATAATATATTTTTCAAGAAAGGCATCCAGGCCCTTTCTGAACTTTTGTATTGAATCAACTATTACAAAATCATATGGTAGAGAGTTCTATAGCCTCAAATGTATAATTAGCATGGTGGCACTCTTATCTATGGTTCTAGCTAGTAGCAAATTAGGCAACCTCCACCATTTGTCTAGTATAATTGTATCAGAAAATGTATATTCGCGCTTTGGTAGAATAAAAAAAGACAGCTGAGGAGTGTTGCAATGGTGTATATAATTGTAGCAATTTACATTGAGCTATGTAGCTGCAAATAATCTGACCGTGTTAAACCGCTAAGGATTGGCACCTACAGGTTGATTATATAAGGTGCACAGTGGTTAGCAGCAGTAAGTATAAAGGGACCAGTGTCAAGAATCAATGTTCAAAGTGCACAGTGTCAAAAATCAATGCTCAAACATACGTAGTAAGGGAAAAATATACCTCATATAGTCTCACTGCTCCCATCTATCCACAAAACATTGCTCCAATATACTTCTGGTTTGTCCAGGTGATCTTTTGCAAACTGAAGATGGGCAACACTGTTCTTTTTGGAGAGCAATGACTGTCTCTTTGCAATCCTGCCAGGCACACTATTGTTGTTCAATGTCCTCTTGATGGTGCACTCTTGATTAATATTAGCTAATGTTAGAAGCCTTTAGATGCTTAGAGGTTACCTTGGGTTTCTTTGTGACCTTGCAGACTATTAAACACCTTGCTCTTTTAGTGGTCTTTATTGGTGAAGTATATGAGAAGGGTAATAATGGTCTTAACTTTCCTCCATTTGAATACAATCTGTCTGACTGTGGATTAGTAGAGTCCAAACTCTTCATAGATGGTTTACCTGTAGCCTAATCAGCATCAGCAACTCTTCTTCTGAGGTCCTGAGAAATCTCTTTTGTTCGTGACATAATAAACATCTTTAAGTAAAATAGGTTGCCCAATTGTTATCTCATTGATTGGAAACACTCTAAGGATCACATGCTTATGCCACTCACAGACAAGTGATATTTTATCATTTTCCCCAATAAAATAATGACAAAGTCTAATATTTTTGACACATTTTTTTCATTTGGTTCTCTTTATCTACTATGTGAAAATCTAATGTAGTTTTTGATCAAATTTGTGAAGAAATATGGAACATTTTAAAGGGTTCACAGACTTTCAAGCACCACTCTATAGTACTATGATCATCTACAATTCATATGGCATCTCATAATATGTTTTGTTCTTATTGAATTCCACTGTATTCTAAAAAGTAGTCAAGATTACAGAGTGAAAAATAGCCTTCAGCTGGCATTTGAAATCAGAACAGAAAATTAAATAAAGGTCACCAACAGATTTGATGATTAGTATAGTTTAACCACTTCGCGCCAGAGAATGTTTTTGCCTTCGTGACCAGGCCAATTTTTTCAATTCTGACCACTGCCAGTTTATGAAGTAATTACCCTGGAACGCTTCAACGTATTCCCCTGATTCTGAGATTGTTTTTTCGTGACATATTATACTTCATGATAGTGGTAAAATTTCTTCGATATCACTTGCGTTTATTTGTGAAAAAATCGGAAATTTGGCGAAAATTTTGAAAATTTTGCAATTTTCAAACTTTGAATTTTCATGCCCTTAAATCAGAGAGATATGTCACACAAAATAGTTAATAAATAACATTTCCCACATGTCTACTTTACATCAGCACAATTTTGGAACCCAAATTTTTTTTTGTTAGGGAGCTATAAGGGTTAAAAGTTGACCAGCGATTTCTCATTTTTCCAACAAAATTTACAAAAACATTTTTTTAGGGACCACATCATATTTGAAGTCACTTTGAGGGGTCTTTATGACAGAAAATACCCAAAAGTGACACCATTCTAAAAACTGCACCCCTCAAGGTGCTCAAAACCACATTCAAGAACTTTATTAACCCTTCAGGTGCTTCACAGGAATTTTTGGAATGTGGAAGAAAAAAATTAACATTTAACTTTTTTCACAAAAATGTTACTTTAGACCCAATTTTTTTATTTTCACAGGGGTAACATGAAAAAATGGACCGCAAATTTTTTTTTGCAATTTCTCTTGAGCGTGCTGATACCCCATATGTGAGGGAAAACCACTGTTTGGGCGCACGGCAGGGTTCGGAAGGGAAGGAGCGCCATTAGACTTTTTGAATGTAAAATTTGTCTGAATAATTAGCGGACGCCATGTTGCGTTTGGAGAGCTCCTGATGTGCCTAAACAGTGGAAACCCCCCACAAGTGACACCATTTTGGAAACTAGACCCCTTAGGGAACTTATCTAGATGTGTGGTGAGCACCTTGAACCCCAAGGTGCTTCACAGAAGTTTATAATATTGAGCTGTAAAAATAAAATTTTCACATTTTTCCCACAAAACCGTTTTTCATCCCTTAATTTTGCATTATCATAAGGGTAATAGGATAAATTGCACCATGAAATTTATTATGCAATTTCTCCTGAACACGCTGATACCCCATATGTGGAGGCAAATTATTGTTTGGGCACATGGCAGGGTTTGAAAGGGAAGGAGCGCCATTTGACTTTTTGAATGTAAAATTTGTTTGAATAATTAGCGGACGCCATGTCACATTTGGGGAGCCCCTAATGTGCCTAAACAGTGGAAACCCCCCACAAGTGCCACCATTTTGGAAACTAGACCCCTTAGGGAACTTATCTGGATGTGTGGTGAGCACCTTGCACCCCCAGCTGCTTCACAGAAGTTTATAATATTGAGCCGTAAAAATAAAATTTTCACATTTTTCCCATAAAAAATGTTTTTCATTCCCTAATTTTGCATTATCATAAGGGTAACAGGATAAATTGCACCATGAAATTTGTTGTACAATTTCTCCTGAGTACGCCGATACCCCATATGTGGGGGAAAACCACTGCTTTGGTGTACGGCAGGGTTCGGAAGAGAAAGAAGCGCTATGTTGGCTGGGATAGGCAGCAGACACCATGTCACATTTGAAGAGTCGCTGACATGCCAAAACAGCAGAAACCCCCACAAGTGACCCCATTTTGTAAACTACACCTCTCAAGGAATTCATCTAGGGAAGTAGTGAGCATTTTTTAATTTTTAAATTTATACCATTGGACAGTGAAAAATGCATAATTATATTTTTACCACAAAAAAATGTTTTACCCTCAGATTTTACATTTTCACACAGGGCAATGGATAAAAATGGTGCCGAAATGTGTCACACAATTTCTTCTAAAAGTGTCAATACCCCATATGTGGCTGTATCGTACCACTTAGCCATACGGTGAGATTTGAGGGGGAAGGAGCGCTATTTGACAATTGGAGAACAAATTATTGTAGAATAGGCATTTGGATTTGGGAGCACAAAATTTTCTGAATTTCTTTTGGGGGGCAAGGACCATTTTGCTTTTCCAGAGCCTTTCTGCTACCAGTAACTTGGAAGTCCCTTATATTTTTAAGAGATGATGGACCTGAGTGGGGACTAGCTTTTTTTGAGGACTGAGTTGAAGCTTTTATTGGGAACATTTTACGTAACATTTATCCGGCACTCTAGGCTGAGCTCTTACATCGGGGTTTCCATCTAATTTTCCAAGTGATGTAATTCAGATGAAACCCCTGCAGGATCCATTCACTGTAATGAGGCAGCAGAGTTACTCTGGACTCCGTCTGGCCTCTGTTTAGTGGTGTCCTTTTTTTCAGAAGTGCACAAAACTGTGGCCAACCGCACTTTTATGCACGCCTAAAACAAATGACACCGTGGGATCCTAGGCTAGACGGCATCCACAGTGGCCTATATCTGCCTCAGTACAGGGAATCTTCCATCATGGGTTCTGGCTGAATCACGTATTTCAGAGATTTACACGGAAACTCTGGTGTAAGTGCTCAGCGCAGAGCACAGGATAAATGTGAGCAGAGCCTTACTGGGATCTTTGGGAGACATAATAAACAAATCAGTAGCAGGTGAATAATATTTGTTTTATTTATTTTTTATGTCGTTCCTAGTGTGATATAACTGATTAGATTACTTTATTCTTCGGGTCGGAGCGATTACAGAGATACCAGATTTATATCGGGTTTTTATGACTGACAGCTGTCACACACTAAAATACGCTTTTTTTGCAAAATCTAGTTTTTGCATCACCATATTTTGAGAGCTATAATTTTTCCATATTTCGGCCGATAGAGTCATGTGACGACTTGTTTTTTGCGGGACGAGTTGAAATTTTTATTGGAACCATTTTTGGGCACGTGACATTTTTTGATCGCTTTTTATTCCGTTTTTTGGGAGGTAAAGTTAACAAAAACAAACACTTCAGGAATTGTTTTTTGAGTTTTTTTTTATGCCGTTCTGCGTGTGGTAAAAGTGATCAGGCAGCGTTATTCTTCGGGTCAGTACGTTTACAGCGATACTACACTTACTGTATTTTTTTTATGTTTTGGCGCTTTTACACAATAAAACAATTTTATAGAAAAAAAAATATTTTTTTGGCATTGCTTTATTCTGAGCGCTATAACTTTTTTATTTTTTGGCTGATGGAGCTGTATGGCGGCTTTTTATTGTGGAACAAGATGACGTTTTCAGTGGTACCATTTTTATTTCTATTCTGCTTTTTGATCGCATTTTTTTCCACTTTTTGTTTGGCGATATGATGAAAAAGCATATTTTTTTGCTCCGTTTTTTATTTATTTTTATTACGGTGTGCACAGAAGGAGTTAATTAGTGTGACAGTTTTATAGCTCAGGTTGTTTCGCACGCGGCGATACCAAATATGTGTACTTTTTTTGGTTTTGTAATAATTTACGGATTTATTGGTTTAATATTTTATTTATTTATTTTTATTTATTTTGTGATTTTTTTTTTTTAATAGTTTAAAAACTTTTTTTTTACTTTTTTTTACATTTTTACTTAGTCCCTGTATGGGACATTAATTTTTATTTTTCTGATCACTGATCTCATGTAATGTAATACACATATATTACATTATATGAGATCTTCACTGACTGTTTCAGTCAGAGTCTCCTGTCTGACTTCAGCTACATACAGGCTGAAGTCAGACAGGAAGGACACCATATATGGCAGAGCTGGAGGCGGTCATGTGACCTCCAGCTGCCATAGCAACCCCAGGTCCTCAAACAAAACGGAGGTCTTCGGAGGTAAGTAAGACGACCCCCTCTCTTCCTGCTGTCTCCTATATGCCGCGATCGCTATAGATCACAGCATATAGAAGACAGCAAAGGGTTAACATCACTGGGACCTGATCTAATCAGGTCCCGATGATGTACCCTGTCAGAGCTAACGCTCTGCACCGGAATCGCAGTTTTTGCAGGACCCTGGGGGTCCTGAGCACTGCGAGACCACCCACCATTTTTAAACGTCGGCACTGCACAGAGCCCGGCAAGCGCCGACGTTTATCTACAGTGGGCGGTCGGGAACCGGTTAAAGAAATTTTAAAGTTAACAAAATGATGATTTAACCAATTTTATTCTGAATTATATCTTTCTAAATAACATAATTATGAAACTTATAAATCTTATCCTTTACTTGTTGCCTTTAACTCTCTGAAGTGGACTTAGTAATCGTTTCTGTAACATTAATCAGATAACTTGTGAAGGTTCTTTAATATTTTGAAGGAAGGAGCCAAGTGTCTCTTTGAGGAATGAAATATTTGATAACTTTACTTAATATACACTCCTCAACATTGAAATTACAAAAACAAGAAGAAAAAGTCATGGAATTGTAAAAATCAATGGATAAATAAACATGGTAATGATATGCAAATGATGAAACAATTGGAAATAAATTTTTCAAAGCATCTCGATTCATTCAGAATGGAGTATGAGCTTTGTGCTCAATTTTAAACGCACTTCCGTACCTCGGCATTCCATCAATAAGGTTATTAATGAATGTCTGATAAATGTTCTGCCACACTTAATGCACTTGGACATCAAGATCTGCTGTTGGCAGCTCCTTTTTCAATTGCTGTCAAATGATGTCCCAGTCGTACTCAATGAGAGACAATTCTGGAAACGCTGCAGGCCAGGGTGACACATACCACAGGTTCCATGACTAAATAAATGTAATGTTGAGCTGTAGTTTGAATGATTTTGGGCTATGAGCCAGATGTCCATCTAAAAATCTTTCATGAACCTCATACTACCGCTCTCAAAGGTAATCATGGTGATCATGGTGCAGAGCAAGATGGCAATGGAGGCTGGAATGGAGGTCCATTCTCTTCAGCAATGAGTCCCACTTTTGTCTCAAATAGAATTATTGCTGCAGATTGATCTTTAGAACACATATGCACTGTTATGAAGAAGCCTTCACGAGGGTACAAGAAAGTGTCCCAGGAGCCAGCTTTCAACAAAGCAATGACAGGCCGCATGTTACCCATGCTACTTTGAGTAGTCGGTATGGCCTAAACTTGCTACTATGGCTTGCAGTGTTTCCAGACTTGTTTTCTATTGAGCACATCTGGGATGTCATTAGTCAGCAAATGCAAAAGCAGCTGCCAGCAAAAGATCTTGATGCCCAAGTGCATTCCTTATGGCAAAACAATGCTCAGACAATCATTAACAACCTTAATGAATAGTATGACAAGGCATGTAAGTGAGTGTATTTCTGCATTTCAGTGTTGAAAAATGTATATAAGTATTATAAGATTGTATTGCTAATGCTCATCTGTAGTTGAAATATTGTAAACAATTATTTTTGATGTAATCTGTTATTCACTGTCGGAATCCAATAAAGGGAATGGATGAGGAGCTTATTATAAGCCTCCTAGTACCATTTTTAATGAATTCTCTATTATACCTATACGCCAGATGTATGTGCTTAAAAATCATCTTTAAACCTCTCTACTTTCCTACTGTGCATGTACTGGACTATTCGGAGACCACTGTCAATCACTTATATCATGCACTTATATCATGCCCACGGCAATGTGATTGACATCCCAGCATGTGCAAGGAGAACAGATAGGAAGAAAAGCGGGGTTTCTCCTCCTCCATGTACACTCTGGGATGTCAATCATGCCTTTGTAGGTGTAATAACAGCACATTATTGGAATGATTGACACCAAATTAATCCAGTCAGTGACTGGTCTAGTCCAGTCCAGACAAGACGGAGGATTAAATAATTATTCTAGTAAAACTATGTCCACAAATTATAATTTAAGAAAATGTTCCTGAAGTGTATAAGTCTTCATTCCAAGAATTCAGCAATTCTTTGCAAGTTTTGATCAATACGGATGTGTACAAGAAGGGAAAGAGAGGAGAAGCAACTGGCTGGAAGTTCAGGATGTAAACAATAACAGACCACAAGGTTGGCTGCATTGGCTGAAGGGGAGCTAAAAAAAGGGAAATAAAGTTAACGAGTGGTATAGGGAGTTATTATATCTAAATCTAATTTTTTGTGTGTTTGTGCCTTTAAAGGAAAGCCCCTTTGATGACATCGCTCATGAAATTCACTAAATGATGATTAGTACTCCAATACACTTTACAAACTAATCATGTACTGCACAAAACATTGGCAAACTAAGATGATCTTCTGCCTTGTCTAGCAATTCTGTTCTGCCCAGAGGCTGCGCTATGAAAACTATCTAATTTGTACTTAATTTTTCAAACCATAAACCCCTATGACTTTCCGCACAATGTTCATATTTCAATAACTTGTAATCTAACAGCGGCTTTTACTTTTTATATTCCCATTTGTATCAGCTCATAAAGTTCTACAATTGTTTTTCCACACAGATAATATATTTACAGCAGAATGATACAAACTTTTAAATTGTTCAAATATTTAAACTAAAGTAAGTCTTATATTTAATAATTGTTAATGAGAACTAACATAATGCAATAACAATAAAGCAATGATGATAGTATTAACAAAGCAGTGCTTTATTTATGGTAAAAAAATACCTTGAGCTATTCCTATAAGGAATAATAGGAGGCATTGTTAAAGGGGAATATATAAGAAGTGTTAAATGGGTTGTCTGATTAAAAATGTAGTATGGGCATAGGGTTGCAGGACTATAAAATGGAAATCACAGTTGTTACTCACCCTCCCTGAGTACAGCGCTGCCTCTCCACCTCCGCTCCAGTCTGTGCTAGTAAGCTACAGTGGTGATGTCAAGTCTACAGTGCACATCACCAACTGATGCAGCCAATCACTGGATACAGCGATGACGCCATGAGCCACTGCAGAGTGATTGACTGCAGCAATGATGTGCACTGTAGATGTGACATCACTGCTGACTGGAGCAACAGGAGAGTGACAGTGCTGGACTCATTGACTGTGAATAGCAACTGTAATTGTTATTTTATAGGTCTAGAACCAGGGGCTTATGTATCGTGGTAACAGAGGGTGCGACCATGACCGGGCCCAGGAGGAAAGGGAGCTCGCTGACGTCAATTTCACCTGCATGTGTATCCTCAGATACATATTCAGATGAAATATATTGCAGCGCAGAGACCCACCAGCTCCCTGCGCTACAATACATGGTGCCGGCCAATCTGTGGACAGCAGCTGACGTCTGCTTGCCAGTGATGCATGACACATAGCAGTGACATCATGCACTGCTCGCACTGGCACACTGAAGTCAGCTGACGGCTACAGAAGAGAACACTGTGAGGCGTGGGATCAGAGGAAGGAAAAAAAATTGTTTGTTTTTAAAATGTGCTGGAGAAGAAAAGAAGGGGCCCAGGGTGGTAGGCGTTTGTACCAGAATGAGGGGCATTATACCAGAATGGGGAACATTATACCAGAATGGGGAACATTATACCAGAATGGGGGGACACTATACCAGAATGGGAACATTATATCAGAATGGGGACAATGTACCAGAATGGGGACATTATACCAAGATGGGGGACAATATACCAGAATGGGGAACATTATACCAAGATGGGGGACAGTATACCAGAATGAGGGACATTATACGACATTTTTCCAGGATGGGGACATTATACGAAGATGGGGGACAATATACCAGAATGGGGACATTATACCAAGATGGGGGACATTATACCAGAATGGGGGACCTTATACAACATTTTTCCAGAATGGGGACATTATACCAAGATGGGGGACGATATACCAGAATTGTGACATTACACCAGAATAGGGGCATTATACCAGGATGGAGGACATTATACCAGAATGGTGACATTATACCAGAATGGAGGCATTATATCACGGTGGGGGACATGATACCAGGATGAGGTACATTATGCTAGGACAGGGCTCAGGATGGGGGAAAATGTTATAGTATGTGTGAAATTGTACCCATTAGTTGAAAGCTCAACTTTATTATAGCATGTTAAAGAAATTTAAGAGGCCTATCCTTGGGTTATGATATTGTATTCCTTTGGGTATTATGTATGTTAATCTCTACTTCATAACTCGTACATACTACACA
This sequence comes from Phyllobates terribilis, assembly GCF_046119375.1. Classification (NCBI taxonomy): domain Eukaryota; kingdom Metazoa; phylum Chordata; class Amphibia; order Anura; family Dendrobatidae; genus Phyllobates; species Phyllobates terribilis. Next base: position 303,152,104 of record NW_027362771.1, read on the forward strand.
AAATTTATATAAATATTGAAACAAATCATATTAATACAGTATTGTTATTTCTGTTGCTGGTGTTATTATAGACTATGATAATTACTTTCTGAGTCTCTTATAAACATTTAAATGGTTGCTGTAATTCCAACAAACTTTGTATAAACCAAGAGCAGTGGCAAATATAAGAAACTTTGTACTTTATATTATGAGAGACATATGCTTCTTCACTTATGATCTACTTCTCAACCTCCCATCCTCCTACCCCACGTCCAGTCTTGATCACATCAAGATAGTCTCCAGCATAATGTGGTGTCAGGTTATAGAGTATATTAAAGTCTATGGAGAGGGGAGGGAAGGGAAGGTGTAAAGAGCACTCAGCACAATGAGAGACCAGTCAGACACAGGCAGATCATGCTGCAGTTGGCAGCAAATTAATTTTACTTCAGTGCTGACTTCACAGCCACAGAGCTTAGTACTGCTGTATACGCTCCTCCTTGCTTCCACTGCTTTTGTCTGTGTGCTACAGAAAAAGAACAGCAGGAATCCCGTTCTCTGTGTCTCCTGTGTATGAAAGACATCATTGCAGCTAGTCTCCCCTATTAGTTCAGAGAGACCTAAAAGTCAGAGATAAAGCCTGCAAAGGGCAAAAGTACGTGATATAAGTCATATGTTGGCCAGAAATAATGTTATTCCCCATCTACATACAAGACAGCTTATTCTGGAAAGTTACCGGAAATAACAGGTGTGCTTTAAGTCTATAGCAGCCAATCAAAACTAAATTTTAATTTTTTCTTAATTTCACACAAAATTGAAAATAAGAGAAAGCATAACTGATCCAATCTATCAAAGTTAATATTTTTCTACTCTAGTACTGGAACAAATATGAATGAAAAACACAGTTCGGTCCCCTCTCTCCATGATAGTGTAGAGACTTACAGAGGTATTTTGGCACTGAACGCTTGAGCTGTTGAACCGTAGTGCAGGGACCCTCTGCTCATTTCCCTGGATGTTCAGGATACATTCATAGCCTTTCTGACCTGATTGGGGCTGTGGTAAATTCTTTGCTTTTAAAGTGATGGGTTTTACGATATCAACTGGAATCAGGATCCTTTCAGTATGAAGAAGTTGAGGACATTCCTGGAAAAGAAGCAAAGTATAATGTAGTACATTTTCTGATTAATCAATAACCACTTCATTCTATATACTACTATATATACAATAAAATAAGTATGCCTTATTGCCTTTTCACAATTATTATCATGTTTTAGAAGACTAATGAAATTATGCTGTAAGAGTATTTAGCAGCACATGAATAAACACAGCACTTGGATGATATCCATTCATCTTCAGAAGTCGACGTTTCCACCAAATAACACATTGACCATCTTCCACTACGTCTTGTTTCCACATAATTTGTAATTTAAATTTCTATTCTGCCAATCTTCATAGTGAATGTCTCTCACATCAAATCCCAAACCATAATAACTATGCCGCTGTATTCAATAGACATATCTGCAACACTATGATTAGAGGTTCATCCGTCATGGAAAACAATTATAACCAGCAAATCAAGAAGATAATTGGAACTCTCACTGCAACAATTATACCATTTTCACACATGTGCCTGAACCATCCGATGCTCTTTTACCTATGGAAGATGTAATTAAACATTCTAAATGAAATATTATACCGTAGGAGAATGTATTTAACATAAGTTAGCATTACTACCTAGAAATGGAAAGTAAGGGGAAACAGAATGAACTTATTACAAGCAGGAGTTAATTTGCCACAGAGGAATGTTTATGGGGAAAAATATGTAAAAGAGTTCAGTTTCACCATATAATATGCTAATAATATATTGACTATAAGAACAGTGAAAGAGAAAAAAAAAGCATTAATACTAAAGATGATCATTGATTCAATGCAAATTTGCTGAAAATAAATACACATACATGACATGTCCAAACACACTTTGGAGCAGATCTACTATTGTTGTCTACCATTAGGACAGCATAAATATACACGAAGCAGTCAGAAGATGTGGAAAATCTATCACAGAGACACATGCTATTTGATAGACTTGGTACATCTTTAGAGCATTTTAGACTTTCCTTTTTATACCTCGGCATGGATGGAATACTTTAGATCAGTATGGGGGTGATTGGGGGGGTGATTCATCAAACAGTTTATACGAGTTTTCTGGCATAAAATTGCTTCAAATTTTTAGCCCATAGAGTGCAGATCTGTGATTTTTTTCTCAGGCCGATTCGGCAACATGCTGCGAGTGCATTCGATGATCGGCTCGCACTTATCTATTCAAGTCTATGGGTGTCTGTGAAACATAAGACTGCACACGGATATCATCTGAGTGCAGTCCAATGTACAGGCAGAGACAATGGAGAAGGTGGAGAAATTAATTTCTCCGTCTTTTCTGCACCTGTGCCCCAATTCTCTCATGAGAGACGATCGGATCACAATTAGATGATACTCAGCTCAAACTCTGACAGAGTTTGAGCTGAGTGTCATTAGCATAATCTACCTGATTCTCTCGCTTGAGACAACATACGCTTGTGAGACTCCAGTCTTAATGAAATCAACTCATATTATTTCAGCGTACACTTTATCAAGACTGGCATACATAATGACAGTTTTGATGAATCGGGGCCCTTGTGCCTAAAAAGTGGCACAAGCCATTAATCAAGACAATGCAGGTTGGGACTCAACAATACCACACCCAATTTTCTAGACTCTTTAGGCCACATGCACACATTCAGTATTTGGTCAGTAATTTACATCAGTGTTTGTAAGCCAAAGCTAGGAATGGGTGAAAAATACAGAAGTGGAGACGTGTTTCTATTATACTTTTCCTCTGATTGCTGCACTCCTAATTTTGGCTTACAAATAATAAGGTGCACGTGGCCTTAGAAAAGTGTTGAGCATGTTGCAAATATCTGGTCATTTTGAAGTAACAATATAAAAGGACATTAAATGGAATCTGTCACCAGGTTGTTGCCACCAAATCTAAGAGCAGCATAATGTAGAGACAGAAACAATGAATTTATCAAAACTGCAGTAAGAAATACATCACTGGAATCAGGGTCTTTGGCCCTACATCATGCTGCTCTCATATTGGGTAGCAAAAATCTAATGACAAATTCCTTTGAAATTTTACCTATTATTTCAAAAGGATAGCGATAAACAGCTGCCAAACACTTCTGGTACCTCTTTATCTTATCATAACCTCTAGGCCTCCGTAGATAATAGTTGTTGGCAGGATCTGGACAAAATAACGGAAATTGCTTGGCACTAATAAAAATAGCTTAACATTCAATAGTACCATATAAAACTACACTTTCTTTGGTGTCATTGACTTGCTGGTTCAACAAACACCTAATAAGCAACTCAGGATAAACGTTAGTATTCATGTCACAAAAGAAACCAGAAATCGACTAGTAAACCAAGTTTATCTGAATGTCAGAGGACTTTATATTGGAAAGCCGTGAAGCCTAATGAATCTGCACATTAGCCGTATATTCTTACCTTGTACCCCTATAACTTTTCAATTTAAATGTAATTCTGGAGCTCACAGCTTGTGAGTGCACATTGTGATCTGGCTTCTTCTAAACATTATTTAATTTGCTTGAAATGTAGCTCTTTGTTGATATGTTCTAACAGGAGTCTGTGATATTGAACCAACCTGGTCTTGTATCCTCTGAGAGCAATTTAAGGGAAAGAAATAGAAAGCTGGCAGGAAGTCAGGTGATGGCCAAGCTCTCAGTCATGATTAGAGCTCAATATTCCTTGAGTAAAAGCTTTTTTCCTACAAGGCTTTGCTCTCCTTTATTGATGGATCCTTTGAGCCAATTCTTTAAACTTAAGCAAAAAAGGTGACTTTTTTCTCACCCTTTGAAATAAAAAAAAAATCATAAACTGCAAAGAAATCCATTTTCGTAAAGGCAATTTTAAGAACTAAGCAGGTACCAATGATTGTAGTAGCTCTTTGGTTAAAAAAGTATTTTCTGGTGGGTAATAGTGAACATTACCACTCACAAACTGTAGACTAAAAAAGGATTATTATCTATTTGTGAGGCTGTGACAATCCAAAGTACAGAAGAAATGTTAGTTTCATTGTTTTACACCCTTTTTTCCAGCTATATGATTGTCCTCCCAGAGTAACTCCATTCTTTTTCATGCAGTTATTCTTGACTATAACATAGTAACATAGTTTGTAAAGCCGAATAAAGACTTGCGTCCATCAAGTTCGACCTGTTAGTTCTGTAATTGCTAAAGTTGATCCAGAGCAGGGCAAAAACCCCAAATGATTTAGCCAATCTTCACCTGAGGAAAAATTCCCTCCCGACTCTGAAACCAGCAGTCAGAATAAATCCCTGTATCAACCTACTATTTTATTTTATTTTTAAGTATATGCTGAAATCTGCCTGGTATCTAGAAATGCATCCAGTCCCCGCTTGAACTGGTGTAGTGAATCCGACATTACCGTCTCCTCACTCAGTGAATTCCATATTCTCACTGCTCTTACCGTAAAGAACCCCTTCCTATGCTGGTGCTGAAACCTTTTCTCTTCCAGTCTTAGTGAATGCCCTCTTGTTAGCGTAATATCCCTCCTTTTGAACAAATCCCGGGCAAGATCTCTATACTGTCCCCTAACATATTTGTGCACATTTATTATGTCCCCCCTCAACCTTCTCTTTTCCAAGCTGAATAGTCCTAGTTTTGCCAACCTCTCTGGGTATTGCAGTCCCTCCATTCCCTTTATTAATTTTGTTGCCCTCCTTTGTACCTTTTCAAGCTCATTTATATTCTTTCTATATATTGGGGCCCATAACTGAGCACAGTATTCCAAGTGTATTCTGACCAGTGCTTTGTACAGTGGAAGAACAATGGAAGAACAATGTTCTCATCCTTTGCAGCTATACCTCTTCTGATACATCCCATTACCCTGTTTGCCCTTACAGCAGCGGCCTGACTTTGGGCACTCCAATTTAGTTTGCTATCAATCAAGATGCCCAAGTCCTTCTCCATCTCTGAATTCCCCAATGATTTCCCTTTCAGTGAGTACTGGTGACTTCCATTTTTCCTTCCCATATGTATGACCTTACATTTCTCCTCGTTAAACCTCATTTGCCATTTAATGCTCCACCTACCCAGCTTATCCAAATCCCTCTGTAGGTCTGCACTGTCCTCTTTTGTATTAATTGTTTTACATAACTTTGTGTCATCTGCAAATATTGATATTTTACTATTTATCCCGTTGACTATGTCGTTAATAAAGATATTAAATAACATTGGGCCTAGTACAGACCCCTGTGGTACCCCACTAGTGACGCTTACCCATTCTGAGTATATTCCATTTATAACTACCCTCTGCCTTCTATCCTTTAGCCAGTTAGCTACCCACTTGCAAACATTTTCCCCCAGCCCCATCATTCTCATTTTGTATACCAACCTATTATGTGGCACGCTATCGAACGCTTTTGAGAAGTCGAGATACACGACATCCACTGGTTCCCCCTGATCTACTCGAGAGCTAACCTCCTCGTAGAAGTCAATCAGGTTTGTTTGGCAGGAGCGATTCCTCATGAATCCATGTTGGTTCGGGATTAAAAGATTATTAGCATCAAGATGCTCCGTAATTGCCTCTTTAATGAAGCTTTCAAAAATTTTGCCCACAACGGACGTCAGACTCACCGGCCGATAGTTTCCGGCGTCACTTTTCGCTCCCTTTTTGAATATTGGCACTACATTCGCCTGTCGCCAATCAAGTGGCACAGACCCAGTCTCAACAGAGTCCTTAAATATAAGATATAACGGTCTGTCTATCACATTACTTAGTTCCCTTAGTACCCGTGGGTGTATGCAATCAGGTCCTGGTGATTTGTTTATTTTAATGTTACTGAGGCGTTTCTGTACCCCAACTTGGGTTAGATTTGTCATACTTAGTGGAGGATTAAGTTTGTCACTTCTCATTTCTCCTGTTAGTTCGATTTCCTTTGTGAAAGTTGTCGAAAAAAAATAATTTAATAGATTAGCTTTATCCTCATCTTTCTCTATGATTTTGCCTTCCTCACTTTTTATCGGTCCAATATTATCCGATTTAATCCTTTTACTATTTATATACGTAAAGAACAGTTTGGGATTTGATCTACTTTCCCTAGCAATACGTTTCTCTGTTTCCTCCTTCGCTATTTTTATTTGTTTTTTACAGGTTCTCGTTTTTTCCTTGTAACACATTAGTGCCTCCTTACTGTTTTCCTGTTTTAATCTCTTGAATGCCTCTTTTTTGCTATTTAACGCCCCTTTTACGTTCTTGTTCAACCATATTGGTTTCCTCTTATTTCTGGCCCTTTTATTCCCATACGGTATATACCTCTCGCACTGAGTATTCAGAATTCTTTTGAAGGTTTCCCATTTACTATTCGTATTCCTTTGATTAAGAACTTTGTCCCAGTCAATAAGTTGAAGGCTTTCTTTCAGCTGATCAAACTTCGCCCTCCTAAAGTTTAATGTTTTTGTTGTTCCCTTATTGATAACCCTACTGAAGGGCATTTTGAAGTCGATAATATTATGGTCGCTATTACCTAGGTGCCCCCCTATCTGTACCTCAGTTATTCTATCAGGCCTATTAGTCAATATTAAGTCCAACGCGGCCTTCCCTCTCGTTGGTTCCTGCACTAGTTGGGAGAGATAATTATCCTTAATATTTGTCAAGAACCTTTTTCCTTTCTGAGATCTACAGGTTTCTGTTTCCCAGTCAATATCTGGGTAGTTGAAATCCCCCATTACAATCACTTCATTATGTTTTGCTACTTTGTCCATTTGTCCTAATAGCAGATTCTCATTCTCCTCTGTTATATTTGGTGGCTTATAGCAGACCCCCAGTAATATTTTATTATTATTTTTAGTTCCCTCTATCTCTACCCACATGGACTCGACCCCCTCTTCTCCCTCTCCTATATCTTCCCTTAGTCTGGGTTTTAGACATGACTTTACATATAAGCAGACTCCTCCGCCTTTCCCCTGTTTCCGGTCCCTTCTAAATAAACTATAATCTAATAAATTTAACGCCCAGTCGTAGCTATCATCTAGCCAAGTCTCTGTTATACCTACGATGTCATACCTCTCCTCCGATATAAGCGCCTGCAGCTCATCCGCCTTATTGGTCAGGCTTCTTGCGTTGGTCAGCATGCAAGATAAAACTTTGGGGTTATTTAGCATCCTATTCTTCTCTAACGATCTAACTGTACTATCCCCACCCCCATCTCCACCCTCATTATATTCACTTCTCCCCTTCCCCCTTGCTTGCCTCACATCCCACCTATTTCCTTGGTTCCCCCCCCCCGTCTCTAGTTTAAAAACTCCTCCAACCTATTAGCCATCTTCTTCCCCAGCACCGCTGCACCCTCCCCATTGAGGTGCAGCCCGTCCCTACGGTAGAGCCTGTAGCCGACCACGAAGTCGGCCCAGTTCTCCATGAACCCAAACCCTTCTGCCTTGCACCAACTCTTTAGCCACTTATTCACCTCCCTAACTTCCCGTTGGTGCTCCTGTGTGGCTCGCGGGATTGGTAGTATTTCTGAGAAAACTACCTTGGAGGTCCTTGCCCTAAGCTTCCTACCTAGGTCCCTGAAATCATTTTTAAGGACCCTCCATCTACCACTCACTTTGTCATTGGTGCCGATGTGGACCATGACCGCTGGGTCTTCGCCAGCCCCACCCAGTAACCTGTCAACCCGATCCGCGATGTGCCGGACTCGAGCGCCAGGGAGGCAGCACACCGTTCGGCGATCCCGGTCTCTGTGACAGATTGCCCTGTCTGTCCCCCTAATAATAGAGTCACCCACTACCAGAACCTGTCTTGCCTGCCCTACACTTCCCCCCTCCCCCTCATTACTGGAGCATACACTCCCCCGGCGGTCAGAGGATCTGTCGTGCTCCAATAATGCCGGTTCTGAACCAGCCTTCCTATACTTCTTCCCTCTATCCCTCCTAACTGTTATCCAGCTCTCTGCCTGTTCAGCCTGCACTTCCCCTCTATGCTCCACCCCCAGTATTGACCCATTGAGTGTCTGCTCGGTGAGCAGCAAACTCCGTTCCATGTTGTCGATGCTCCTCAGTACCGCTATCTGAGCACTTAGATCCAGAATTTGGGCTTCCAAGTGCACAATATGCTCACATCTCTCGCAGCAGTATGGATCCTCGAGCGGTTGCTCACGGAATGCATACATTGCGCAAGATGTACACTGCACGGCTCCGGCCAAAATGGACGTCATTCTAAATATGGGGATACAGTCAGTATATATATACAAGTACAAAACACAATTATTTATATATAGGTGTATGGACGGGGATCAATTAGGGATGTGCAAGTGTATCAATTAGATATCGGCGGGGGATCAGTTAAGTATCAAGTATGGACGGGGGAATCAGATAAGTAGGTCAGGTGGATTAATTAAGCAAAAAGTAAAGTAAAGAAATAATGAAATACAGTCAGCAATTCAGTCCTAAGTCCTCCCTTCCAAACTCCCTGAATCCAAAGTCACTGGAAAACAAGTCACACACTTACTTTCGTTCGCACTTATGCTCCAGACACACGCAGCTCGTTCACACTCGCAAACTAAGAGATTTAAAGAGTTTTTTTTTTTTTTTCTTCCTTTTCCAGCAATGTACCCTTCACCTCAATGCACTTCCAAAGGACTTGATGTCCAACCAGCTGCCCCTTATAAACCCTTAATTATGACCCCTTCCCCTTAATTAACCCCTTGTGAGTAAATCTACACCTCAGGATTTTAGTGCAATGTAGTTAACCCTTAAATACACAGGTAGTAAACTAAGAAACTAAAACTGTAGTGAGAAAATAGGTTTTAAAAAGCCCAATAAATCTAAACAGGTAGAAAAGCACTCAGCAGGTCACAATGCAGCACTCACCGCAATTCACACAGGTATTTTCTGCAGGATTCCCAAATACCTCTTCACTGAAAAACAAGTCACACACTTACTTTCGTTCGCACTTACGCTCCGGACACACGCAGCTCGTTCACACTCGCAAACTAAGAGATTTAAAGAGTTTTTTTTTTTTTTTTTTTTCTTCCTTTTCCAGCAATGTACCCTTCACCTCAATGCACTTCCAATGCACTCAATGCACTATATGGGAGGAATCTATATTTGAGGCATAAAATCAGAGATCGTATTTAGGATCATAACTGTATTTTACTATTAGGTTTGGAATGATCACATTGTGTCACACTATAGCACTTAGTCTCTATGAAATGGCAACTTTGCCATTGTTTCACTAGACACTCGACACAACTAATTTTACAAAAATGGTAAATATTACACTGGATTCTTAAAGAGTTGGACATAGTGTAATACTATGCCCTATATTAGTGCAATATATAGGGATAACTATTCTTGATTATGAATTAGACAATTTAAAGGGCAGAGCCCCACTAAATAGGACCCCTCTCTAGCAAGTCAATAAAATTTAACTTTTATTATATTAGCTTAAAATTCATATTAAGAGGACAGAATTAAAATAAATTCATTTTTGCTGTAATGTCGGTGGGCATGGACCCACTGCTCCACTTGCCAAGCTTACCCTGGAGTGATGTAACTAAGTAGCTACCTGGTATTCACTATAGCCTCTGATTGTGACTATAGTCTTGGCCACAAGTAGTCACCAGGTACCACTCCAGGGCAGTCTCTGGGTCTGCAGCAGCTGACCAGAGGGTCAGAGGCACAGGTACAAGGTACAGGTGGATGAAGGCAAAGACATGGACAGACAATCCGAGGTCAAGGCACGCAGAACAGGTTCAATATTCATAGCTGAGGTCAAGAGTGGAGAGATCAGGATAAACAGTAAATGAGCTGGGTCGATAGCAGGAGAGACAGAATGAACATGCATCAACAGGATCTAGAGAGAATCAATTAGGAACCTACGTTCAGGCACAAAGTGGTGAGAGGAGTTGCCTAATAAACCCCTTACTGCCTGGGACAGGCTTGCAAAACTAAACTCAGCAGGATACAAGTGGTTAAATTCCAACAAAGTCTAACCAGCAGCAGTTGGATGCAGCAGAGCTGGAAATGCTGCAGGAGGCAGCTCAGCGAGATGACCCGAGACTGGGAGGAGCAGAGCGGTGACCACAGTGAGTAGGGCGGCGCTTACTGCCCATGCGAGTTGCCGGTGTCACATTTGCCATTATTTCATTGTTATTATTATTATGATTATTCTGATTCTGATATTAAATTTATAAAATTCAATCATGCAGCACATTTTTCCCAACATATTTGACAGATGAATCAGCGTCATCAGGGGTTGGGATACTAGTGTAAACAATTTTTACATTTGTGTCCCATCCCCTGATGATGCTGATTTGTCGATAAAACATGTTGGGGGAAATGTGCTGCATGATTGAATTTTAAATATTCAATACTTGCCATATTATCTGCTGATGGTACCAAAGGGTGCTATCTTAACATAAAGAGATAAGCTATTGCTACTAATAATAACAATTAAATAATAGTAAAAATGAATTATTTTAATTCTGTTCTTATAATATGAATTTTAAACTAATATAATAAAAGTTACATTTAATTGACCTGTTATAGAGGAGTTCTGTTTAGTGGAGCTCTGCCCTTTAAGTTGTCTATAAAATTATACCCTTCCCAGGTCAATGTAATCTACGGTAGTCCATCTATATAACTTTATTATGAGATATTTCGGGTTAGACTGGATTTTTCAAGCGCTTAAGCAGTTTTTTTGATTGTCCTGTCTATTCTATATTTTGAAGTCCGAGGAGCTGTAAAAAGATACTGGCAATGGTTTATGTCACAAAGCCACTGAAGTCATTGATTGGCTGCAGCCATCACATAGACAGATGGGTCATCAATGTAGCAAAATAAACTAAAACCAGTAAAGTTCATCGGAGTGTTAACACTAATGTGGCAGGGTTTTTATGTAAGGCAATGGTTCTTTAGACATTTTTTTTGTAATCTTCGACGCCTCACATATTTTACTTCTCAATTCAAGTCCTCGCAGTGTCACGAATATATTTTTCCATCATTTTTATAGGGCTCTGTAATAAGATGATGGTAGATGTTATAACTAACATTACAATACAACCTTTTAAAGCTTTGGAGCATAACATTTCTAGCAAGTGACCACAGCCTTTTCCTGCATTCTTTTCTAAGGATTAAGCTTGAATCAGAATGTTTATTTGATATGATATAAATGCTTTTAAAATATGAAAAAAATCAATAGTGAGAAATGCATCAGCTAGGACAGCAGAAAAACAAAGCTACTGTAGCCATGTGCATAAGAACTTCCCCCATAGTTGATGGATAACTATATGTCTCGCATATATATATTGATATATATATATGTTGATATTTACATTATGAATAATTGGGAGAGGAATAGTTGAGCACTGATAAAGGAACCAAAGGCTTAGCTCAAGATGTGTCAAGAAGCAGTTCTCAAAGGTCCTGTGACCCAGGGGGCTGCCAACAAGCCATACTGCCCATAACAGGGTATTTAGGGTGAGAGCGAGAGCAACGATCAGAATGTTTGCCCTTGGTGAAGCTTAGCTACAACTCTGGATAAAGCCTTTTTTTCCCAGAAACTGTAGTAATCGGTGGCTGGCTGTATTGTTATCCACATTAAAATCTGTCTTGATAAGAATCCACTTGTATAAAAGTCATTAGCCTGCTTTGATTGCAAACAAACCACATTGGCATGAGTAGAAAAATGTCTGAAAATCTTAAGAAGTTTGCGGTAGATAATTGAAGAGGCGAGCTTCATTAAAAATGTACATTTTCATTATGTTTCTATCTGATTAACCTAATGTTCTTCTAATTAAATCTTATGGGTAACTCTTTTAGATGATTTACCGCATGACAAATTCACGGTCCTGCCCCATTTACCCTCGGAGAGCTAGGGGTATGTCTTCAGCTTTCATTTCAAAGCTTATGATAATTGCAATATGGCATAAGACACAAAGATCTACTTTTTATACTCTTTGAAAATCAGTTTGTGTTTGTCGGATCTGCAGGGAAAATAATAAGAAAACAATTAGTTGTTTTTGCTCTAATTTACAAATTGCCTTCCAGGGAGTATAATGGTTGTCTGTTTCACATATCATTCTACCTCGCTGCTTATGTGCTGACACACCTTCAATCTATTAAAATCACATAGCTTCCAGGAAGTAATCAAGCCTCCTTATATTTTAATAGCAATTATACAGACATCGATCACAATCCCTTGTTTGCTTTGTGTCAGCATCTGCTGTAACATCTTCATCTGCTTCAGATCAAAAACCACAGATTGGACATTTTTTAAGGCTGTGAACTGACAATGTCGATGAACACTTATGACTTGTATATACTGTATAATATATATCGTATGCCAGTGGAACAACGGGAATGTTTTTATGTTAGCAATATTTTATTTTTGGAGGCTTCTTATCTTTTTGGTTCGATAACCACTATAGAAAAAGAAATTCCTTTTCATATCTGTTACCAGTCAATAGAAAGCTTGAACTGGTTGGGTAAAGAAGCACCCCTCCCATCAAAGCTTTTATCCTCTTAATATATTGCAATCATCATATTATATAGCACCGTGTACTTACAATTGCCCATTTTATCTTTCTACCCAGCTAATTCTTCTCTTTTCCATTAGGTCTATGATATCATGTGGTTAAAAACTGACTAGCTGCATTCTTCTAAGCTCTATGTAGAAACAGGAAGTCTCTTTTCCATGCATGAGTCAACATTAGAGCTACAATTCTACATCACAAATGCATCATAAATGACTTCCTGCTTGCCAACAGTGGTGTATTCCTGATGATTGACAGGTCCAACCAACAGCATCAATGAGCCACTGGCCTAAATTGTGTGCTCTCCAATGCTGCCAGTAGAGGCAGATTTGCCTCTGCAGCATCAGAGAAGTGCAAAGGTACGGACGCTGGCCGCATCCAGCCATCAGAGCAGCACTTACAAATTTCATTAGAAAGAGCTTGTAAGTGTTGCACTCCTTGCCTGGGAGACCGACCACCACTAAACCTAGACAGCAGAGCAGTAAACTATAAAATTAAAACTTATAATAACAGGTAAAAATTGCAAAGTTGCTTGTTTTTACAAGCACTTTGCAATTTTGACCATTTATGATGTTGCAAAAACCTTTAATTAAAGAATTCAATGTCACCATTTTTTCTTTCTAATTGTGCATCACTGGTATAGCGCAGAGATATCTGGCTCTTTTCATCCAGATACACACGATCGACAGACAGAGATATAATGTCATTTTTTCATAAGCCATATTAAAATAAGCAAATTGCCACAAATGGTTCTCCAATTGTAGGCAGCTGGAAAGTATCTCACTATTACTATTTGAAATATCAGTCAACAGTGAAGTGAGAATAATGAGCTAAATAAAGGTTTTGCAGTGTTAATGCCATTGCTAAGTAGGGGTACCTATAGAGTACAAAAATAGTTACTTAGCTGTAGGGATAATAGTACTATTATGTATAGTAACTGCAAATAAATAAGCTAGAGACGGGGGGGGGGAACCAAGGAAATAGGTGGGATGTGAGGCAAGCAAGGGGGAAGGGGAGAAGTGAATATAATGAGGGTGGAGAGGGGGGTGGGGATAGTACAGTTAGATCGTTAGAGAAGAATAGGATGCTAAATAACCCCAAAGTTTTATCTTGCATGCTGACCAACGCAAGAAGCCTGACCAATAAGGCGGATGAGCTGCGGGCGCTTATATCGGAGGAGAGGTATGACATCGTAGGTATAACAGAGACTTGGCTAGACGATAGCTACGACTGGGCGGTAAATTTAACAGATTATAGTTTATTTAGAAGGGACCGGAAACAGGGGAAGGGCGGAGGAGTCTGCTTAAATGTAAGGTCACGTCTAAAACCCAGACTAAGGGAAGATATAGGAGAGGGAGAAGAGGGGGTCGAGTCCATGTGGGTAGAGATAGAGGGGGCAAAAAATAATAATAAAATATTACTGGGGGTCTGCTATAAGCCACCTAATATAACAGAGGAGAATGAGAAACTGCTATTAGGACAAATAGACAAAGTAGCAAAACATAATGAGGTGATTGTAATGGGGGATTTCAACTACCCGGATATTGACTGGGAAACAGAAACCTGTAGATCGCAGAAAGGAAAAAGGTTCTTGACAAATATCAAGGATAATTATCTCTCCCAACTAGTGCAGGAACCAACGAGAGGGAAGGCCGTGTTGGACTTAATATTGACTAATAGGCCTGATAGAATAACTGAGGTACAGATAGGGGGGCACCTAGGTAATAGCGATCATAATATTATCAATTTCAAAATGCCCTTCAGTAGGGTTATCAATAAGGGAACAACTAAAACATTAAACTTTAGGAGGGCGAAGTTTGATCAGCTGAAAGAAAACCTTCAACTTATAGACTGGGACAAAGTTCTTAATCAAGGAAATACGAATAGTAAATGGGAAACCTTCAAAAGAATTCTGAATACTCAGTGCGAGAGGTATATACCGTATGGGAATAAAAGGGCCAGAAATAAGAGGAAACCAATATGGTTGAATAAGAACGTAAAAGGGGCGTTAAATAGCAAAAAAGAGGCATTCAAGAGATTAAAACAGGAAAACAGCAAGGAGGCACTAATGTGTTACAAGGAAAAAACGAGAACCTGCAAAAAACAAATAAAAATAGCAAAGGAGGAAACAGAGAGACGTATTGCTAGGGAAAGTAGATCAAATCCCAAACTGTTCTTTACGTATATAAATAGTAAAAGGATTAAATCGAATAATATTGGACCGATAAAAAGTGAGGAAGGCAAAATCATAGAGAAAGATGAGGATAAAGCTAATCTATTAAATAAATTTTTTTCGTCAACTTTCACAAAGGAAAAAGAACTAAAAGGCGAAATGAGAAGTGACAAACTTAATCCTCCACTAAGTATGACAAATCTAACCCAAGCTGGGGTACAGAAACGCCTCAGTAACATTAAAATAAACAAATCACCAGGACCTGATGGCATACACCCACGGGTACTAAGGGAACTAAGTAATGTGATAGACAGACCGTTATATCTTATATTTAAGGACTCTGTTGAGACTGGGTCTGTACCACTTGATTGGCGACAGGCGAATGTAGTGCCAATATTCAAAAAGGGAGCAAAAAGTAACACCGGAAACTATCGGCCGGTGAGTCTGATGTCTGTTGTGGGCAAAATTTTTGAAGGCTTTATTAATGAGGCAATCATGGAGCATCTTGATGCTAATAATCTATTTACCCCGAACCAACATGGATTCATGAGGAATCGCTCCTGCCAAACAAACCTGATTGACTTCTACGAGGAGGCTAGCTCTCGAGTAGATCAGGGGGAACCAGTGGATGTCGTGTATCTCGACTTCTCAAAAGCGTTCGATAGCGTGCCACATAATAGGTTGGTATACAAAATGAGAATGATGGGGCTGGGGGAAAATGTCTGCAAGTGGGTAGCTAACTGGCTAAAGGATAGAAGGCAGAGGGTGGTTATAAATGGAATATACTCAGATTGGGTAAGCTTCACTAGTGGGGTACCACAGGGGTCTGTACTAGGCCCAATGTTATTTAATATCTTTATTAACGACATAGTCAACGGGATAAATAGTAAAATATCAATATTTGCAGATGACACAAAGTTATGTAAAATAATTTACAGAGGGATTTGGATAAGCTGGGTAGGTGGAGCATTAAATGGCAAATGAGGTTTAACGAGGAGAAATGTAAGGTCATACATATGGGAAGGAAAAATGGAAGTCACCAGTACTCACTGAATGGGAAACCATTGGGGAATTCAGAGATGGAGAAGGACTTGGGCATCTTGATTGATAGCAAACTAAATTGGAGTGCCCAAAGTCAGGCCGCTGCTGTAAGGGCAAACAGGGTAATGGGATGTATCAGAAGAGGTATAGCTGCAAAGGATGAGAACATTGTTCTTCCACTGTACAAAGCACTGGTCAGACCACACTTGGAATACTGTGCTCAGTTATGGGCCCCAATATATAGAAAGGATATAAATGAGCTTGAAAAGGTACAAAGGAGGGCAACAAAATTAATAAGGGGAATGGAGGGACTGCAATACCCAGAGAGGTTGGCAAAACTAGGACTATTCAGCCTGGAAAAGAGAAGGTTGAGGGGGGACATAATAAATGTGTACAAATATGTTAGGGGACAGTATAGAGACCTTGCCTGGGATTTGTTCAAAAGGAGTGATATTACGGTAACAAGAGGGCATTCACTAAGACTGGAAGAGAAAAGGTTTCAGCACCAGCATAGGAAGGGGTTCTTTACGGTAAGAGCAGTGAGAATATGGAATTCACTGAGTGAGGAGACGGTAATGTCGGATTCACTAAACCAGTTCAAGCGGGGACTGGATGCTTTTCTAGATACCAGGCAGATTTCTGCATATACTTAAAAATAGAATAAAATAGTAGGTTGATACAGGGATTTATTCTGACTGCTGGTTTCAGAGTCGGGAGGGAATTTTTCCTCAGGTGAAGATTGGCTAAATCATTTGGGGTTTTTGCCCTCCTCTGGATCAACTTTAGCAATTACAGAACTAACAGGTCGAACTTGATGAATGCAAGTCTTTATTCGGCTTTACTAACTATGTAACTATGTAACTATGTAAAAATATTATATTATGGAACCTTGTTTAATAAAGGTTAATGAGTGGGGAGATTTGTAAATTACTGGGAGACAAATATATCAGTAATTACGTTATGCTGTTGGGGTATAAAGAGAAGCCTAAACCTCATAACAAGTGGACAATTCACAATTAATCCCTTAAAGTCAACTGGTCTGGCCCCGTGACAGTGCCAAACTGGTGCCATAGCCATATACATGTTGACACATACAGGTGCATCTTACAAAATTAGAATATCATCGAAAAGTTAATTTATTTCAGTTCTTCAATGCCGCATTGATTCCGTAATTGATGCAAAAGGAGCCCCGACCAAGTATTGAGTGCATTTACTGAACATACATTTCAGTAGGCCAACATTTCGGATTTTAAAATTATTTTTCAAGCTGTTATAAAGTATTCTAATTTACTGAGATAATGACTTTTGTGCTGTCATTGGCTGTATGCCATAATCATCAACATTAACAGAAATAAACACTTGAAATAGATCACTCTGTTTGTAATGACTCTATACAATTTTCACTTTTTGTATTGAAGGATTGAAATAAATTAACTTTTTGATGATATTCTAATTTAGTGAGATGCACCTGTATATAAAGCCTTTTAAATGTCTTATTACCTCTGCTATATTTTAAAATATACTTTTATTCCCATTCATTTAGCATTTGCAGGACTAGTCCAAAATAGTTTCCCTTCTGCAAGTCTAGTTAAGAAATGGTAAAATTACTTGGACGCCGCACACATGCACAAGATTTACAACAGTCCTCTCTGGCTGGTGATTGTATGGAGGCTGTCAGTTACACCCAGCAATGTGTGATTAGAGGATCCCAGGCATAGTAGTCTGGGGGATAAGACATCCTGCAAGACCAGTCCAACCTCACTACCATATGGCGAGCAGCAGAATAAAATTATATTTTTTTTCACAGATAGTAGAGTTTGTAAAGCAAATGAAATACTTTATCTGGATAATGAGATTAATAAGCTTATAGGTATATTAGTGATTACAGACAGTTAGGAGACCTGACGGGTTCCATTTAAGGACACAACAAATTTTTGTTTTTACAATTTACTATTTCGTTCCCTTCTTTCAAGAGCCATAACTTTTTTACTGACCTGGCAACATGATTCTTCAGGTCAATATGATTCTTCAGGTCAATATGATTGCGGAAATGCAAACCGTATATGGTTTATTTTATTATTTTTTGCACTTAAAAAAATGTGGACTTTGTAAAAAACAACAACTTTTTTTTCGTCATTTCTGAGACCCATAGATTTTTCATTTTTTTGTTAATGGAGCTGTTTAAGCTCTTGTTTTTAGTATGCCAAGCTGACGTTTTTAACTACACCATTTTTAGGCTGTATGTAGCATTTTCATAGCTTTTTATTACAGTTTTTAGTTAGGAGGCATTATTCTTTCCAGCCTTTACCCTATAGATTAAATAGTTTAGTTAGGTCATACTTATACAGACGTGTTGATACCAAATATGCTCATCTTTTTAATTCTTGTATTTTTGGATGGGGAAAAAGTTGCATGATTCAAATTTTTGTTTTTTAAATTGTTTTAATATTTATAACTTTATTTTTTTACTTTTCATTTTATTTTTTAGTCTGTGCAGTTGCTTAATCAATTGTATTTCCAGCAGCTTGCAAAAGTATTCACACCCTTGGCATTTTACCTATTTTGTTACATTACCACCTGTGTTTAAATATTTTTGTAATCCTATTTGTGTGATGCATCAGCACTAAATAGTATGAGTTGGTGAACTGAAGTGAAAAACATTTTTGGGATTAAACAACTAAAAATTGGCATGTGCATATGTATTCACCCCTTTTGCTATGAAGCTCCTAAAAATTTCTGTTGCAAGCAATTACCTTCATAAGTCACATGCTTAGTAAAAGGAAGTCCACCTGTGTGCAAACTATGTGTCACATGGTCTGTCAGTATATACTCACCTTTTCTGAAAAATCACAGAGGCTGCAACTCCATTAAGCAAGAGGCACCACTAACCAAACAGCACCATGAAGACCAAGGAGATCTCCAAAGAAGTCAGGGACAAAGTTGTTGAGAAGTGTAAGTCAGGATTGGGCTATCAAAAGATACCCCAATCTCTGATGATCCCCCGGAGAACAAATAAATCCATTATCATCAAATGGAAAGAACTTGGTACCACAACAAACCTGCCAAGAGAGGGTCGCTCACCAAAACTCTCAGCCCGGGCAAGGAGTGCATTAATTAGAGAGGGAGCACAGAGACAAAAGGTAACCTTGAAGGAGCTACAGAGTTCCCAAGCAGAGACTGGAGTATCTGTTCATACAATAAGCCGTACACTTCATACAGGTGGCCTTTATGTAAGTGTGGGCAGAAAAAAGCCTTTACCTATACACAAAAATAGTAAGGCTCCTTTTGAGTTTGCCAAAAGACATGTGGGAAACTCCCCAACTGTATGGAGGAAGAGGCTGAGGTCAGATGAAAATGTAACTTTTTAGCCACCAAGGTAAACGCTATGTCTGGAGCCCAACCAACACAGCTCATCACCCCAAGAACACCATCCCCACAGCGAAACAAAGTGGTGGCAGCATCATGCTGTGGGGATGTTTATCGACAGCAGGCACAGGGAAAATGGTCTGAGTCGAGGGGAAGATGGATGGTGTGATATACAGGAATATTCTTGCGCAAAACCTGTTTCAATCTGTCAGGGTTTTTTGACTGGGATGGAGATTCATCTTCCTTCAAGACAATGATCCAAACATACTGCTAAATCAATACGCGAGTGGTTTAAGGGGAAACGTGTAAATGTTTTGGAGTGGCCTAGTCACAGCCCAGACCTTTATTTAATTGAGAATCTGTGGTCAGACTTGAAGATTGCTGTTCACCAGAGAAAACCATCTAACTTGAAGGAGCTGGAGCAGTTTTGCCTTGAGCAAAGGGCAAAAATCACAATGGAAAAATGTGGAAATCTTATAGAGACTTATCCAAAGAGACTTGCAGCTGTAAGTGCCACAAAAGGAGCCTCTACAAAGTACTGACTTTAGGGGGGGTGAATAGTTATATACACTGAAGTTTTCAGTTATTTTGTTCTATTTGTTCTTTGCTTCACAATAAAAATAAAAACAAATGTTCACAATTGTAGGCATGTTCTTTACAGGAACTGATGCAAACCCTAAAAAAACAATGAAATTCCATGTTGTTAGAAAGCAAATTGCCTAGGGGGTGAATACTTACGCAACCCACTGTATACTGCAATATGTAGTTGGGTTTCATAGATGTACCAAAATGGCAGTGATGGGGGCTTTCAAACAGGCCAATATCCCTACACAACCATGTTGAGGGAGAGGTTATGGGTGTCCCACCAGAATTAAACAACTTAAATGCAGCTGTCAGAGACTGACAATGACATTTAAGTGATTAAACAGCAGTGATTATCTAACTGAGATCTCTGTTGTTGGAGACAGATGTTAGCTGTAGAACGCAGCATGCACCTGACCTGTTTAGAGCAGGCTCAGCTCCTGAATCCATTTCATGACGTCATAATATGTCATGAAGCGTGAAGAGGTTAATATCTGAAATTCAGTTATGAGGTGCTATTTTTCCTAAATTTCCTCTTAGGGGGTCATAATTTTGGATCCTTAAATTTAATATCTTTTCTTGATGTGCAATTTCTTCTGATCTGTATTTTTGATCTATGGGATACTGTCGAAAAGGTCAACTCTTTACATTTTACACAGCTAAAGAGCCTGTTCACTTTTATTAGCTGTTAGCTTGCTTCTCCAAACCCATGCACTCTTGGATTGCCTGAGCATGCTTGTGTTCTCAATAGAGAAAGGGGAATAATCCATTACCAGATTCCTCTGGGGACAGCCTATTTCCCATAAGAACAAAATAATTGGCCGAAATTCTGAATGCCTGATTCTTGCTTACTTAACATCATCGATCCAGGAAGAGCAGATTGGCCCCCTGCATATTAGTTAGTCGGCTGGTCCAGCTGAAATCATCACTTTTGGTTGAAATTAAATTTTTATAACCAGTTTCAATGAGTAGTAGGACATTTCCTAATCATAAAGTAATTTTAGTACATACTCAACAACAATGCAATGTTTTTTTCCAGGTACAGCAATTAAAATGCATTGCCTTAAATATTTCATGTCAAAGCAATAGGATATTTGCATTATGAAACTAATAATTTCCAATGCCATAAAGCCACACACAAATGTACAAGCATGGTATCAGAGACGTTATTAAGTTGTAAAGCAGAACAGGTCAATGTAATCCAGGCAGAATTCCAAGCTCCATAAATTTCAGAACATATTTGTCTCACTCCCTGATGAAATTTACATAACCGTTACAAGCAATCAAACCGCTAGGACATGCAAGTGGCCAACAAATGCAGAATGCACCATATATTTTATCTCTGTTCCTGAACTTTACAATATCATTATATTGATAGATTGCTCACAAATCTCCCGGTTTAGCTATAGGAGGCTATGACTAGAAACTATTGCTAGAAAAAAATCTCAGGGATTTATGGGGAGTGTAAGCTTTAGAAGAGATGAAAGCTAGTAATTGAATGGAAGTGTATCCAGCATGTGATATATACTGTACTTCATTCATTGTCATGTGCTATGCTTCATGCCAGCAGGTAAGTAGCCCCCTATAGTGCATCACAAAATTATAGTTCCTGCTGCTACAGAGCAAATTTAGAAGAAGAAACTATATGGTTAGAATTTGAAATATTTTATATCATGCTGTGGATGGTCCTGTGGAGCTTGCAAATAGTCCTACCACAGGGTTTACATTGTTTTCAAGTTACAAATTTAAAAAAGGCCATACATTCAGAACAAGGGATCTGGAACTGCCGGGGCCATGCCTCTGGTTGCAGGGGGAAGACAGACTTCCAGCACAGAGTCAGGTGACTGGGAAGCTGGGGGCATGTCCAGAGTGAGAGCTGGGAGGTCAGGTGACCGGAAAACTGGTGGCATGGCTAGAGAGAGGGAGAGACGAGGACTTTTGCACGGGAAAGGGAGACCAGAGTTCGGCTCAGGAAAGCAGAGTTCCACTCAGGAGAGCAGTGTGAGAGGGTCTGGGCTCCTGGCTCCAGTACTGAGAGCAAGAGCCAAGTGCAGTGGACAGGAGGAGTCAAGCTGACTAGAGGGAGAAGAGACGCAGGGTCTGTGGAGCCGAGCACGTGAGGTGTCATGTTATGGACTAGGGACTCAGCGGGTAAAACCGGAAACTGCCCGCTGCCGCCAGAAGACGGAGCATTGTTTGGGCGGGGAAGCCTGAAGAAATCAACACCGGCATCAGCTGGCAACTGCCTTGTGGAGATAGAGAGTCAGCTAAGTGTAAAAACTGTCGTTTACAACCGGTTCGACTCTGCTTTATCTACTGTGAACAGTCAGTTAAAGACTTGTACTTGCTACTTCCCTTGTTTTCCCCCATATTTTCTCCTGTTACTCCCTGCGTGGAGATTGACCCTGTTATCATAAACTTCCCCTGTTTATTAACCCTGCATTGGCTGCTCTGTGTTTCGTGTCTGTGCATCTAAAGTACCTGTGCTACAAATCTTGTAATGCCTAAATGTCTTCTAATCTGTATGTCAAAGTGCTTGGATGAAAAATAATTTATAACAAGATATTGTCATAACATTATCTAGTGTATATCAAAAATAGGGAGTTCTATGTGTGATCGGATCTATCAGTCCTATGCATGCTTCTGTCAATCAAGGTAAAGAGAATATGACCTGTCATATCCAGAAAGTTTACTTTATATCTATGTAAATAAGCTACTTGGCTACAATGTATTGTGAAAAGAGGATTGAGTGTCTAGGTATATTGTTTCTCCTTGTGGAGACCACCAAGCTGGCATAGGTAGACATATTGTCCAGAAAAAAATCTATGGAAATAAGCTCTCCTACAAGAGCCAAACCAGGATCTTATCCAAAAGGAGAAGACTTCCAATTGCAGACATCTCTTTCTCAGTTCTTGTTTTTTGTCTGGGCAAAGTCTGATACTATCTGGCTGGGTGAGAGGCTTTTCATGAAGGTCTAGAGCAGTGTTCCTCAACTTCAGTCCTCAAGAGCCACCAATAGATCATGTTTTCAGGATTTCCTTAGCACTGCACAGGTGATAATTCCATCAGCTGTACAGGCAATAATTCCATCACTAAGGAAGTCCTGAAAACATAATCTTTTGGTGGCTCTTGAGGACTGGAGTTGGGAAACACTAGTCTAGAAGATACAAAGAGGTGGCTGAAAACACAATTCATATTCATTTTACAGATAAAAGAAGGGATATTCAAAATGTTTTACACCTTTCCCAGAAAACAATTTAGCAAAATCTACAAGTCGATGTAGACAGCTGTGCCCACACATTACTATTTCAAATGCATTCAGTGGTGCCAGCAAAAGTAGATGTTGCCAATGATGTGAAGCCTAGTTTTAGTAAATTATCCGGTAGCCTAAATGGGAAGGAGATATTAGCTTTACAGAAGAAGGTCATTTATGGTGACAACTCCACAATTATCACTGAGTTTCATAGATTATCTCACATTTATCTTATACACCATGTATATAGAACCCCTCAGTTCTTCTATAACATAGGGACATGACCAGAGTTATGTCCTAAGAGTAAAGCGCAAGCGGCAACTAGCTGCATATTATGTGGTGTAATCCTAACCTGGAAACTTTCTGGAATAGAGCGTTTGATACTATAAATAGTTTTTTCAGCTGATTTAACTCCCTCGCCATTTGTGGGTACATTGAGGATCTAAGTACAGATTACCATGGTAAATAGCGGTGGCCCATATGCTACACATATCAAGAAAGTTAATAGATCAGCACTGGATATCATATCAGGAGCCTACAATCCCAGAATTTCTAAATGCATTTAATTGGTTGCTGAATCTGGAAAGGGGTATTTACGTAAAGAAAAATGCTTTAACTACATTTGAAAGCTGTGGGCACTCTGGATTAACGAGTCAGACATGACTTCAATAGAACTGTTGCGATAATGTCTGGGGCTTTTTTAAGGAAAAGTAGTATAATCTACGATCTAGAGGAGAGTAGGAGTAGTACACGTCTATTAAACCATGATACTGTCCTCTTTGCCTTGTTTATAATATTTACTCTTTGGGTATAATGTACTAACTAAGGGATGTTCTCTTTTCCTGTCCTGTGTTGCACCAAATACACTTGCCATGTTTTCATTACATTGTGATGATGAGGGAGGGGGGGTGAAGTTTTATCATCAATTATGTATAAATCAAGCCCTATATGGGTCAATAAATCAACCTAAAACAAAAACAAAATAAAATACCTAGAGATAAAAAATCAATTGGCAAAAACAGATTCAAATTTGTTGAAATTTTTAGACTTTTGGTGATTTTTTTATTATTGGGTGTTTTTTGCAAGTTTCATCTTTTGCTCAGCACTTTTCACTTGCATTTATGCCTCTATAACTTTTGCTTATGATGGCTGGAGAGGTGCGACTTCTTCCATGCACAGTTATGTTTTATGCTCTGTCCGCAGTAGAGTAGAGCAAAGTACGTTCATGCGAGCCAGCGTTGTCCCTGCACAGGCATGAGATTTTGTTCAGCTTTGTGGATGACGCAGGACGAGTCATCCACATTAATCAAAGCCGGGGGACAGCGATTAGCTGTGGAGAGGAGGGACAGAAGCAGCATCAATAACGCCCATTGGACCAAACCGTCCAGATTGGCATACAGCACGGGAGCAATTCAAAAGATTTTTTAGGGGGAACAACAGGGGGAGTCAGGGGATAATATACAACTTTGTGGAATGCAGCACAGTTCATACACAAAAAAGCTGATGACAGGTTCACTTTAAAGGAGTTATCTCAACTTGTTAAATGGGTGAAATTGCAAACTTACATTTTATTAAAAATCCTCACTCTTCTCAAGAATAGAGGGATTTTTAATTTTATAGTTTATTGCTCATTGCCTTGGTTAATAACCTCTGCAGATTATCAGTTGTTAGTTTTCTAGGCAAAGGAGGCTTGCAAACTGTTTGTTATACAGCTTGCCAGCACACTTCTGAAGTTGGCCGGATCAATGGTTCCAGCAAGCTTCCGTGTCAGTGCTTCAGTGCCTCTGGCCTTCTCTGATGCTCCAGAGAGAAGCTGGCTTTACTTGCAGCATAGAAGAGCACACAGAGCAGACCATGAATGGCTGGTTGTAGGAGGATCAGGGTTGATTTTGTGATAGATGTATTTCATGCTGAACTATCAATCTTCAGAAGCACACCACACCCCTACCAAGCAAGAAGCCAGGAAGCTGAGGAGCGGTGCACTCCTGAAGAAAAAAGTGTAGACAACCCTTTAAAGTAGCAAAAGGGCCTTTGGATCTTCTCATACATCCGAACCTGATAGTAACTGAATCGCTCCACCCCGTACGCCCCTGCTTATTGATATGTAACTTTTTAGACTATTTTGACAAATAGGAAAAAAAGAAGTAACAGTGCATTCAGTTTCTTTGGTTGGAGATACATCTTTAAAAAACATGCAAACCTGAAAGGTATATTTGATAATAGCCAAATCGTGAATGGTAGCAATTGCTGTTATTTGCTCATAATAGGTAGTTTTCTCACCCAGAAAAAAAGAGACATCCCAGCACATCAGAGACCTTTGGAAAACCCTTTTCCCCATTCTAGCCTTTGCTTGTAATCTTTCTCCAGATAATGCTCTATACTAAGAAAGCGACATTCAGTTTCTTAAATGTGCTTTTCCATCCAAGCAAATAGTGTTTATTCAACATAGAGTATAAAAGCGGAGTCTAAGAGGCTGACTTCACAAGTCTTCATGTTCAGCGCTCTTTCATGTTCACAGCTCTGTTTTCTTTAATGCTGTTTTGTATTATTTTAAGTGGTACAATATAGCTGATTCAACTTTTAAAAGTTTAACATATGAGAACATCTTCACTAAATCCTCTTGCCGTGCTCATCTTTTTACCAGCTTTAATGTTCTCCATTAAATTTTATGACTGGCTTATTCCGACCACAGGTTTGCATCTTTGTTCTACAACTTCCTTTGATTCTTTTTCCTTTCAATATGGATTAGCCATTTAATGGCTCATAATGCACCGTATGTTAGCACCGTCATTTGAAAGATGCTGTGTCCACAAGGTACAAAAAGTACTTTTTTTGATTGATATCAATAAAGCCCTTGAGACCCCTTTACATGTTCAATGATATGGCAAGTCCCTCCTATAGCCCCATGGACAAAGCAGCAGGAGTGTTGTCTGTCTCAGCGGGCTGCACAGAAATTAATCGTGGCTGCTTGTCTGCAGTCATACCTTACATGACGAGCAGCTTTTAATCAACTTCTTACTATCCTCAATGAGACTCAACAGGGCTCTGTAATGGAGGGGTTTCTGCTAGCAGCTCTTCATTCTCACTATTATTGAAGAGGCTCAAAGTATAACAAAATGGACAAACAGAGCAGTGTGCAAAGTGCGTTAGTTTCTGAACATGCAAGATGATCTTTACCTGGACTATAGATTGCCAGAGTAGCTGGTCATTGACGTCTATCATCTAGTAGGACATCAGAATCCTTTCACAAGATTTATGTACATTTTTTCATTTTGTTTTATAATAAATACACAACAGAATTCAATTTTTTTTATTTTGCAGTGTCTAGTACAATGGTGATCTGGTGGTTGCAGGAGAATCAAGGTCTATTTTGTGATAGGTGTATTTTATCCACCTGAATTGGGAACATAACCAAACAATGCTCCTTAGGACTGTCATTATGCCCAAGACCAGATGGAATAAGAACAGAATACTTAATTTCTAATCCATCTACATTTTTTAGGAATCTTAAGAGTCTGGCAGTTATAACTTGGACGAGGATCACAACGCAATGCTCGGACTGGCAGGCGGATCTCCTTAACTGAGCATGACAGCTGGTTAGCAATACGTGCTGTCACGCTCTGGTCTGGAGAGCCGCCAGCCAGTCCGAGCATTGCATTGCGATCATCCTCCAAGTTATATGGAAGTCTGACTCTGTCCTTACTTACAGTACTTAAAAACTGAAAGGACTGCCCTTAGGAACCAATAAAAACTCAGCTCCAATTTATTAAACTGCATGGTAAATTATAGCTCTAAGATAATTTTGATACATGATGTCCATGGTCTTGATCACACTCAACTGAAAAAGAATGGATCTACGTTAAAAATAGAAATTTGGAGGTTCCTCATTCATTGTGGGTAAAACAATCACTTTATCTTACACACATATTTTGTTTCTTATTTCTAAAGTGGAGCACTATACTTTCTTAAAAATGAACTGTCATTGTCTTCCTTAGTTTCAAAGAGCCGAGTTCAAGAAAGCTCGCCTGGAGCATAACATAGCAGACTCAACAGAGTATTCCCAATGAGATGGCACAAGTTAGCTGACAAGTAAAAAAGTAGAATGCGTATTTACAAAAAGCAAAAAGGATATGAATCAGCAAGACCCAAAGACTTACATCCCATGTGTGGCGTGAAACAATATTTAGTTAGCTAGCCATGCAGATAGCATATTCAAGTGAAAACTAAATAACAATAAAAAGGATAGTACTCAACAACTATACAAAATTATTGTAATTCTATTAATGAGGATTCAACAAAATATTGGAAGCTAGATTTTATAGTCATTTACTTTTACGGTGGCTCAATGGTTAGCACTGTTGCTTTGTAGCGCTGGGGTCTTGGGTTCAAATCCCACGAAAGACAACATCTGCAAGGAGTCGGTATGTTCTCCCCATATTTGCGTGGGTTTCCTCCCACACTCCAAACACATACTGATAGGGAATTTATATTGTGAGCCCCAATGGGGACAGCAATGATAATGTCTGTAAAGCGCTGATGGTGCTATATAAATAACACATAATAAATAAATAATAATCCTGTCATAGGAACATACTGTATGTTTCTCTGCATGTGAACTGGAGCTATATACCATAAATGCCCTGGGTAAGAACTTGCCTATTCCCTGCACATTCTACTGCTATTGTCACTGCTGCTGGCTTATTATATACCACCAAGACATCGCATTAGTGGTGGTGCTGATTTAAAATTCATCATTTTTCTCCAACATGTCATTAGCTATAAACAGTAAAACTAAACTGACCATTTTTTATGAGGGTGATGGTGATTTCTGATAGGATATAACTAAAAATAATGGCCATACCTATAATTGTGCAATATTGCATTCTTCTTAGTGAACCTTATCTAAGTTGTAAAAAATATAAAAATATACCATGTTGATTAATGATCATGGAGACAATGGTGTAGATAACAGAGGCCGGCGGTGCATGTGCTGGAGTTGCTGAAACCATTGATGAAGCGATGACTAGCTTCGTCTTTGATGGAGAACTTGGTGGCTGGGATAACGGAGGTGATTGCTTTCCTGCTCTCGCATAGATTTGTTATATTCATAGCTAAGTATTTCATCACTCAGTAGTCTAAACAATTGTCTTTGTAGTAAATTTACTATTGTGGAAACAGTGGGAAAATAAAAAAGAATGGACGTTTTGCCATTACTGCAAGAATTATCTATAAAAACAATTCTTAAAGTTCTACCTAAATGTTCTGAAAGCGCGTAAATAGCGAATCTCACCAATAAATATGATCTGTGATAAACAAGTTGGTTCTTTATGTCACTATTTTGCATTTTTTGTATCAATTTGGACACATCAATCAATTTTCTGCAATTTATCCTTCCAAACAGCACCCAAGTTATAAACGCAGGACGATAAGAATCCAATATTACTCCTGCATGGTTAAGACACTTGTATTTCTCCAATATAACTTTTCTTGCTTAGTTGTAACAGGCGTCTTGCAAACATTATTATCCATCCATTTTCTCTTCCCTAAACGCAGTGGGAAGTCTGCAGGTTTCCATAACAACAGCACTTAGCTCTCATCACCCCTTTTAATGATAGACAGGTGCCAACATCAGTGGATAATAAAGAGGGGAAAATGAGATCTTAAGACTCTCAAATTGGCAGTTCATTCATTGCCATAATGAACAACAGTAATATTTTAAAAAGCAGCAGCGTGGTGTAACATGGGTGGTATCTAACAGGCTCAGCAGGGTCGTTTTATCACCTCCAGCATCTGTCACGGGTAATGTTTTACAAGGACCTCTCTATGTTTAACCCTGTTTGAATGATGGCTGTTGCTATGAATTGACATAGTCTATTACCAACTGATAACTGAACATATTCTGTTGTTAAGTTAACTCCATGCAACCTTTAAGATGTTGCTAAAGGATGATATAGCATTTATTGCTTTATCGTCCTTTTTTTTCCTGAATAATACAGACTTTAGAGATTTTTCTATTATTTTACTCCACTCACAAGGTAGTTTACATGTTGTGTCCTTTTGTTTATATATTAAAATAAAATGTGAGATTGTTCTAAGGGATCCTGTAGGGAAAATGATGCACGACAGGAGGGTAGATGACCATTCTTTAGCGCTATTCAAACATATTATTGATTTCAATGAATACATGAAATTCTGTAAACACATTGAATCCACTACTGTAGATTGAGCTTGAACTGGAGGCTCAAATGGAGAAATTAAAACATCATTCAATACCTTAATATAACTGGAGGAAAATGACAACCAATAATATGACAGTATTCACATTATTGCTGTACACAGCCCATACGGGGCAATCAGAACGGGCTGGTATTTTTGAGTTTCACCATCTTTTATATTACCTAAATATCATATAACTATTTTAATGTGAGATCCAACTATAACTTGTAGGAAACACACACATTTTCTTGATGTTGTGCTTGACTTACATTTTCCCTATACTCCTTACATTAATTACTTGTTTGCTCATGTTACCTGCACATCAGAATTGACCCACTTGTTACTGTGAAGGACAAAATTCATAACACTGATCAATCTCTCCTTAACGTGAGTCTTTAATTGGTCTTCCCCTCTACATATTCTACCTCTAGAGAAATGTATTACTTATTTTACTGGGTGCAACAGTTGTGCCATAATCAGAGTTTTTAGGAGTAGCATGAAGCAACTTTCTGTGTGCATTGTCTATTGACAGTGAACTGCTTATCACAGGAGTGGGCGTGGTTGAACCAGGGCTCACATGCACTGTGGTCAGTCTCCTAGTGATAAAATCTTAATTGTAAAAAAAAACAGCACACAGCCTAATAAGTGAATCATTGAATTCAGTATCTTAGCTGCTACCTCATTCTGTCCTCAGACTGCATAACAAAAACCTGCTGACAGATTCCCTTTGACAGATTCGTCTATGGTACTGCAGCTCTTGATATCTCCTTCCTTATCATTGTCTACCAGACAACCCCAGCTCTTCATTCTGTCAACAATCCAAACCTCCTACTTTTCTCATGTTGCACCAGTCTCTGAAATGCACTATCCCACAAAATCAGCATCGTTCCCAACATCCACAGTTTTAAGTGTGTCATAAAACCTTGTGTTTCTTACACGTCATTTTGAGGAAGATCTATTACATTCCATTATCCAACTCTTCATTTATCTCTCCTCTAAATCTATATTATCAGAAACTTGAGATGAGTGAATCAATTTGAAACAAATAGAATTTGCCTCAAATTTGACAAAAATTTGAATTTGCACGAATCTGAATTTTTTGGGAGGAATTTGCTGCCATTAGACTACATTTAAAAGGGTCAAGAAGGGTTTAAAAAAAAGATAAAAACATAAAATCATACTACCTCTACCTGGCCATCAGCTTATCTGTGCAGCTTCCCACAGATTTTGCCTTCAGTCATAACAGGTCTATGGTCTTTTTCTTAGGACCTGTTAAATCTTTGCCACATCTAGAATGGACTAGGTCTCATGAGGCCTTGTTAATGCAGCAGACACTGAAATCGAACAGGACCTGTAAGGCTGTGTGAAAATGGTGCGTTTTTGATGCGGTTTTTCAGTGCGAAATTGGCCCCAAAAACGCAAGGGAATCCTTACGCCAGGAATACCTATGAGAATTGTGAAGAGTTGTGCACATGATCAGATTTTTCATGTGCATTTATATCTGCAGAATGTCAATTCTTTGTGCGTTTTTCAGACTGAACGCATTGCCAAAAACGCATGGAAAAAACGCACATAAACACACCAAAACGCGTGCAATTTGTACACAAAATACTCAACATGCGCACATACCCTAAAGGATACCAAAGATGTGCTGAGACTGAAGACTGAACTGTCAACTAGGTGTGGGTGTGTATTATTTATTTATTTTATCATACTCTCATGTCATTCTACACTGCTCAAAAAAATAAAGGGAACACTCAAATAACACATCCTAGATCTGAATGAATGAAATATTCTCATTGAATACTTTGTTCTGTACAAAGTTGAATGTGCTGACAAGAAAATCACACAAAAAATCATCAATGGAAATCAAATTTATTCACCAATGGAGGCATGGATTTGGAGTCACCCCCAAAATTAAAGTGGAAAAACACACTACAGGCTGATCCAACTTTGACGTAATGTGCTTAAAACAAGTCAAAATGAGGCTCAGTATTGTGTGTGGCCTCCACGTGCCTGTATGACCTCCCTACAATGCCTGGGCATGCTCCTGATGAGGTTGCGGATGGTCTCCTGTGGGATCTCCTCCCAGACCTGGACTAAAGCATCCGCCAACTCCTGGACAGTCTGTGGTGCAACGTGACGTTGGTGGATGGAGCGAGACATGATGTCCCAGATGTGCTCAATCGGATTCAGGTCTGGGGAAGGGGCGGGCCAGTCCATAGCTTCATTGCCTTCATCTTGCAGGAACTGCTGACACACTCCAGCCACATCAGGTCTGTCATTGTCCTGCATTAGGAGTAACCCAGGGCCAACCGCACCAGCATATGGTCTCACAAGGGGTCTGAGGATCTAATCTCGGTACCTAATGGCAGTCAGGCTACCTCTTGCGAGCACATGAAGGGCTGTGCGGCCCTCCAAAGAAATTCCACCCCACACCATTACTGACCCACTGCCAAACCGGTCATGCTGAAGGATGTTGCAGGCAGCAGATCGCTCTCCACGGCGTCTCCAGAGTCTGTTACGTCTGTCACATGTCACATGTACTCAGTGTGAACCTGCTTTCATCTGTGAAGAGCACAGGGTGCCAGTGGCGACTTTGCCAATCCTGATGTTCTGTGAGCACAACACCCATCTGTGGACGTCGGGCCCTCATACCACCCTCATGGAGTTGGTTTCTAGCGGTTTGTGCAGACACATGCACATTTGTGGCCTGCTGGAGGTCATTTTGCAGGGCTCTGGCAGTGCTCCTCCTGTTCCTCCTTGCACAAAGGCGGAGGTAGCGGTCCTGCTGCTGGGTTGTTGCCCTCCTACTGCCCCCTCCACGTCTCCTGGTGTACTGGCCTGTCTCCTGGTAGTGCCTCCAGCCTCTGGACACTACGCTGACAGACACAGCAAACCTTCTTGCCACAGCTCGCATTGATGTGCCATCCTGGATGAGCTGCACTACTTGATAATTGCCAATAATTTCCATCTATTGTCTATTCCATTTGCACAACAGCATGTGAAATTGATTGTCAATCAGTGTTGCTTCCTAAGTGAACAGTTTGATTTCACAGAAGTTTGATTTACTTGGAGTTATATTCTGTTGTTTAAGTGTTCCCTTTATTTTTTTGAGCAGTGTATTTGCAATAAATTCAAATAAAAGCAAATTTAATTTTTAGCAAATGTACCAATAAGAATTTTTGCAGATTCTCTCATCGTTAATGAGAAACTGACCCTTTTTTTTCAAAATATATCACACACATTGCCCAAGAGTGTGACTTATCTGTTAAAAACAACCCCTGATTACATTTCCTATGAGGACATTTTAAGCTGTTATTTAAGGGTCCTTAAGTTTGTACTTGTGTGCAGCTTTCTCTATTGAAAAAAAAGCCAAGTGATGAAAATCATTGTTACACAAAGGTTGCCTGCCGATGTCAATGGGTGTCTGGTACGCTTTCAGCTGTGCTTAGTTAGATTCCCTTTGTGATCAAAATGTCTGAGTTGAACCCAAAACATAACATAAAAAAATATATTTGTAAAGCAACTTTATATGTTAGTAAAGTATTTATTATTTTCCTAAACAGTGTCGATTACGGTAAATATAAAGCTAAAATATCTTTATTGTTACCCTTCTGCGTCAAGTGAGTATGTATTCACTAAGAAAATCCTAATGATATTATTAAGCTAATAGCAGCACTTTGTAACTAAAGAACCCTATTAATCCTCAGGGAAAAACCATACAACTATTACTGCATGACATTCCCAGCATTCGGTCTTTATAAATATGTCAACTATTGTATGCTGGAAAATAGAGGCAGTAAGTTGGCTCCAATTTGTTACATTGTTTTCTTTTTCTATCTGATCCACTTACAGTTGATAATAATAATGAATCTGCGAGTCTAACCCCACCGCAGGGACCATTATACCTCTGCTGAGGACCAAGGGTAGCGACCAAAAATGTTACCATGACAACTCGTTCAGGTGACAAAACTAAAAGCCACAAAGAAAGAATTAAAAGAAGAAAAAAATAACTGTGCTGAAAGTAGTTTTTTTTTCTGCTTATCTTTTCTTGTGCTGCAGTTTATGACAGCAATAATAGCTTCCTCAAGAGAATCATTTTAGGCAGCCATAGCGCACAGCCGTGCTGTTATCACATAGATAATAGACATTTAGAACTTGGCAATATTGTATTGTCATTATTTCACAGCAGACATCTGGAGCCAAGAGTCTCTGTCTGAAAATAATTCCAGATTTTTATTTTTTTTTTTTGCATCATCTAGACCAGGGAAAAAAATACCATTGTGCCAAAAGGGAAGGAAATGGAGGCAGATCTACAACCACTGAGTCTCAGCTGACATTTTCTTCTGGTGACAAGCTGCATGTTTCTTATATAACCTGTTTTTTAAATGATAAACCATTGGCTTCCCACTATGTTTCTAGTCAATTCAAATCAGTCACAAAGGCCATTTCTTGCTCCGAGACATTTTCAATGTCCAATTTATCATGTGTCGTGGATTGACATATGTGCCAATAAGAAGTATTAACAAAAACATGTCACTTTATCTGCGACAGCGCTGACATTATCATCCGGACATATTTATTCCTGGCTGTAACATTTATACTGCAATGGGAAAGTATCTCGATAAACTAGAAGAAGCAGAGAATCCTAAAATGTAAAGAATACACGGGAAATCTATTAAAGAGAGACTAAGATAAAACGTGAGTTAGATAAATAGGAATAGTTCTTGCAATCGCATGATCTTATGAGTCAAGTTCCTCAAACCTTCTGGTGATCAGCTGTTATAACCAGGGATAACCATAAAGAGCCATAATAGCCATATTGTACATGTTGACTACAGAGACTGCTACAGGGAAAAGTAGCATTACAGGCTATTGCTAACGAGTTCAGTAAATTGTAAACTAAGTCATGTATGAAGGGGGTCTAGCACTCCAGATTCTCTGTCATCTCTGGCTCCTAAAATGGGACCCAAGTGGGAATTCCCTTTATGTTGTTATATGACTGTATAGGCCACATGGGAAGGGTTTGCCTAGATAAGATGACCTCTTTCAATGCTATACAATCCTCAACATTGAAATTGCAACACTAAGAATGAAAAGTCATGGAATTATAGAATTCACAGCATCAAAAGACATGTTAATAGTATGCAATTGATGAAAAACTGGAACAAAATTTCAAAACATCATGCTGAAGGCCATGTTATAACATCTAGGCTACACAGGCTGCTCACAATAGGGTGAACAACTTGAAACCTGGCATCATGTTGAAAAATTGTTTCTGGGACACTTTGGAAAAATGGCCGTACCACTGGTTTCAGACATCCAACTACAGGTTGTACATGCTTGAAAAAGACCTGTGACAGGAGGAAACATTGCATTTTTTGAATGGCGGAATGAAGATATTTTGAACCTTTATCACCTGTTTTTGAACGCTGTCTACAACAATTTATGCATGCTATATCTAAATGGGTTCATTGGGGCATGGACTTTGTGTCCCTACATAAGGGAAAGGAAAGCCCTTATCTGCCTTTTGTCCTCTTAAGGATGCAGCGAGCCAAGTCATAGGACATTAACATAGGACTTTGATCCAGCTACAGGTGTTCCTTTGACCTCACAATACAAATCTCAAAAAGTTATCATGGTACAGAACAAGACAGTAATGAATGCTGGAATGGAGGTCTATCCATTTCAGAGATGAGTCCCGCTTTATTCTTTGATACAATGATAGCTGGAGACTGATCTGGAGATCATGTAGGTATGCAGAGGCCTTCACAAATAATGTAATACACTGGTCCTACTCCTGGGATATGGTTTGTGTGGCATAATGTATGGTAATCAGATTCAGCATTGCATTGATTTGGCCATAGAACCAGTGGTCTTTCTATTTCTTTAAAGTGTCCCAAGAACCGTTTTTCAACTCGACAATGCCAGGTTGCAAATTGCTTATTCTGTGGGGCCTAAATGTGCTACCATGGTATGCATCTTCTCTAGACTTGTTGTTCATCCAGCAGATCTGGGACATCATTGATCGACAATTGCAAACAAAGCTGCTACCAATGGATCTTAGTGATTTGCGTGCCCAAGTGCATTCAGTATGGCAGAAAATTCCTCAGAAAATCATTAATAACCTCAATGATAGCATCCCAAGATGTGTAAGTGCATGTTTTTTTCGAGTGTGGCACTCATACTCAACACTGAGTAAATTGAGATGTTTTGAAAATTTTGTTTACATTTTTACATCAATTTCATATCATTAACATGTCTACCGATCATGTGATTTCTACAACTCCATGACTTTCCCGTCTCGTTATTGCAATTTCAATGTTGAGGAGTGTATAATATGTCGGGATAGGTTTTGTTCATCAGATTGTTATATCACGGCAGTAAGGATTGGGGACTTGAGCTATGAAGTCTAAATAATTGTGAATGCAAAATTCACTGCAATATGTCTGTAGCTCAAAATTAGTTTAAGATTGCTATGAAATATACAAAGTTAATTAACTTTTTTGCATATGAAATAAAGTAGATCTAAAACACTAAAATGGTTGACACATACTTGTAGACTAGTGATGAGCGAGTACGTTCTGTTAACCCTTTCGGTGAGCATGCTCAGGTGCTCGCCGAGTATCTTCAGTGTGCTCGGCCGTTATGTTTTAGTCACTTCATGCGCATGATTTGCAACTGTTTGACAGCTTTAATACATGTGAGGAATGTCTAAGAAACAGGCATTCCTCACATGTATTAAAGCTGTCAAACAGTTGCAAATCATGCGCATGAAGTGACTAAAACATGAGCACGGAGTGACTAAAACATAACACCCAAGCATTCTGAAGATACTTGGAAAACACCCGAGCATGCTGGTAAATCTCAAGTAACGAGCATGCTCGCTCATCACTATTGAAGAGCATAAAGTGTCACTAATAAAAAATGTAGCACTTTGTAACATTACAGTATATTGCATTGATGTGCTGTAGGCCTCTAGTATCTTTGTTGAAATAGCCAACTCTAATAGGTGCCCACCACTGTGACTGTCTTAGACTATATTATGCCTTTCTTCTTTTTCTTTTCTTACTTTGTATAACAATAGTTTAAGCTTTTTTCAGTACATTCTTAAAAGTTACATTTCATTCTTCTGGCTATAGTAGTGAACTTTAAAACAAATCAAAACCAGGTCATTGCTCACAGAAACTACATTGTTCTCAAGCTTAATACTGTAACGACATTAATTTTATAGTATAGACTCAATCTTTTTATATTTATGAAGCAAAATGTTAGGACATGAAACACAGAATGATTACCTCTGGCATCTTCACTCTTCCTTCCTGAAAGGAACATGTCTGTGGATCATGGGTGCACACATGTCGATATTTACACCAATGGCACTCATATGGACTTTGTACACAAGATAGGCACCTGAGGATATGAAGAATATATAATATTCAATATAAACATGGATAAATACAACTTTAACCTAATCCACATACACTATTGCTCAGATGGCCACAGAGCAAGTAAACTCATACAAGTCCATTGCATTTGTCCAATTGTTTTAAAATGTTTGTAGATTAAACATTTACTAATTTTATAAACACTATACATGAACGGGCATAGTCTATCCATTTAGATTGCCCGAGAACAGTTGTCCATGAAATATAGAATTAATTCTCGAAATCTCTCCAAACGGTTTTTGGTTATTGCTTGACTAAGCATTTAGGGTAATGTGACAATTTAATATAAAATACATGAAAATATAGCAGCTATTCTGAGTCAGTAGGAGGAGGTGGATGCCTCCATGATAAAATGCGTCTAATAGATGTAGATGCGATGGAATACATGTTATTCAAATTGATAACAAGCACTCACTCTGATGAATCAAATTAAAAATGCATACTGTATCATATTGTGTCAAGTCGTAACATAGTCGGCCATGAATATTTAATCTTTTTTCTTAAATCTTTATTTCTGTCAGAGTATATGGAAGCAGGGGCATAGAGCTGTTTGTAGTGAATTTATCACTGAGAGTGTGGTGTCTTGCATGGCATCGCTAACCAGAGAAAGACGTACAAATACTCTCTACGATTCAAAGCATGTAATTATGGTCATTGGAGTGTCTAACATACTGCATTGCAAGATATGGATGGTATTAGCTGATGAGAGATTATTTGCTAGTGCAAGCTATTCCTTACTATGAAACGCTCCAGTATTATGATACAAATACATGTGGTGGACATACAAGCACTTTTTAATAGGCTGTTAAATATTTATAAGAAAAAGGATTTTCTTAAGGGACCTATTTTTTACATAAAAGAATTTAAAATCTATTGTTGTCTAAGTTTATAATTTACTATTTACTCCTGTTAAAAATTCTTTCCAGATCCACGGATTTTGTTTTTTCTCAAGTGACCCTTTTCTTCACTCCTGCAAGAGCTGAAAATCATGTTGCTGTATATCCAACATGTGATCTTTGCTGCCGGCTTATTGCTTCCCTCCCGTGCTTGTTGTCAGCACCAGTTTCACATGCATAGGTTTGCTCTAGGTCTGTTTCCCAATAGGGCAAGCATAGAATGTGCACACTGCATGTGCACAGTTCCAGACAATGTTATTACACCTATCTTGTAATGCTTTGATAGGAAATGGATTTATTTTATTGTATATGTCCTGTAAGGATTCACTCTCTGTGGTGGTCGGTAGCGTTCGCATGGGCAATGTGGTCTGGTCCAAACATCTGAAGTTTTATTGCTTCATAAGACTCCAGCAGTTACAAAAACAAAAGAGCTTCTTCCAGGCACACAGCTTTAACAGGAAAATAAGCAGTTCGTGTAGCAGCAGGCTCTCCAGTTCAGATCACAGTCCTCTTGCTCTGAGCTTCTGGCTCAGGATGCTAACACAGGAGGTCTTTAAGGATACTAACACTAGAGGTCTTTTTCTTCCTCCCAAACTCAGACCACAGTCTCTCACCCGTGCAGCAATCCTCTCACTTCCCCTGGCTCAGCTTGGTCAGCAACAAATGGTATTCTGCAACTCCCAGCAGAATCCACACACTGCTCTGTTCCCCAGCACACTGAACACTAAGTGAACACATTTCCTGGTTCAAGTAAAAACCTAGGCAGGCTCCTCTAATCAAACCCTGCAGTGCTAGGACTTAACCCTGTCCTACCTGGCTTTGCCACAGTCCATTAATGATGAATTTTTTACTAATCTGTTTAAAGATTATAACGGCTTGGTTTTCAGATGCTTCGCAACAACATCTTGGCCGCTTTAGCAGTTGTCCTGGCTGTACAAACTTAAAAAATCCTATACCATGCTACTTCATTAGCAAGGATCTCCAGCCACATTTTGAATAAGAAACATTAAAAGGGGATTAACAGGACTTATCATTTATGGTCTGTGATTGTTGGGGGATTGACCCCCATTCCAACTTAATACACAGAAGGGTGTTGTGGCCCTTTTATTGCAGTTTCTGATATAATAGTACTCTCACTCACATTAGTGTCTGGTACTGAAGCTCTGCTGCAGCTCACAGATCTCTTATCTGAGTTGCAATAACTTCACATACATAAACATGATTCTAAGTGCAGTAGAGGGTC
The DNA here is from genome assembly GCF_046119375.1 of Phyllobates terribilis. Lineage (NCBI taxonomy): Eukaryota > Metazoa > Chordata > Amphibia > Anura > Dendrobatidae > Phyllobates > Phyllobates terribilis. The sequence continues at coordinate 303,190,918 of NW_027362771.1, forward strand.
CACAGTTACCTTAATTCTACTTGGGCAAAGGACTTGGACTTGGGGGCTTGGACATATTTTCTTGCACAATGATAACTTATTCTAAGGATCAACTAACTCAACAAGTTTGTAGTCAGAAACATCACATTCTCTAACAGCTCAGATGAGCTCCTGAAGTGCAATGCAGATCCATCAACAAACTAGTAAGCATTATATACAATGGGGTTCACATATAGCAGTTGTGTCTGGCCCGTACTTTTATTCTTGAGCCAGGTATAACTGATGACAAAGTTCTATACAATATGCGCCATTTCACCATTCATAGCCGAACAGGGAAACACTGCTTGCAAATGCTTTTCTGTCTGAATTAGGAAGATGCCTGGTGTAACATCTAGTGCCACTATACAATGTATTCATAAAATGATGGGGGTATTCTCAAGTTTGGATGTTATCTCCTACCCATTGGTTGAGGGATAACTTCCTAATCGCAGGAGGTCCGACCATTGTGACTCCCACCAATCCCGAGAACTGGGGCTCTACAAGGCTACATGTGAATGGACAGCAATCATGTGCATCACTGCTCCTTTCATTCTTATGGGAGTACCGAAGACCAGCCAAACACAGCTCTTAGCTAACTCCAGTGGTACCATTAATCATGAGTGGACACAAACTGAAGAAGGACCCTGTGCAAAAACAATATATAGGCCCTTTGCAATCCAAGAGCTCATCGTAATGCATAATTCCACCTGCATTTGAGGTGGAAGTGGACCCCCTTACTTCTTGTGCCCCTGTGCGGCTTCACAGCTTACACTAATGATATGTCTGCACCAGCCAATAATAATGAACAGTGCGGCAGTGTGCATGATTAATTTCCGCTCCTGTCACACAGGGCTCTTTTGCGCCCCAGTTCTCAGGAGCAGTGGGGGTCCCAGCAGTCAGGATGTTATTCCCTATTAAATAGGGGATAACTTCCAACTTTGTGAATACCCCTTTAATGCTTGGACTTTATATATTTTTTATATTTTTGTACATGAAAGTTAAAATCAGAGCCCTTTATAAATATGTCTGTACACAAATGCTTTTTTTGCCATTTGATTGCATTTTTTATGCGTACATAAAAATTTAAAAAGCATGCAAGCCAAGTTTGGAGGCATGAATCTAGAATGAATTCAGTAATTCTCCACTATTGCTAACAATTGATAAGGGATGCTAATAATGTAATTTTACCTTAATATTTAAATACAGAATGTTCCAGTTAGCTATGACATTGTTTTCTTTGCAGTAGTTTTTATGTATGTAAAACATTATTGTTCTGAAAAGTTTTTTTTATAGTGTACAGAAGACTGTTTTGCCATTTTCAATTTTCCCCTTCATGAAATACTAAAAAAGCAAATTTTAATCTTGTTTCAGAAATACTAGTACCAGGGCGTAAACTCAATGTGTTTTCTTCCATTTGTGCAAATGCTCCTAACATGGAAGAGGAAATTACCCACAAATAAAAACAAGAACACAGATGAAAAAAGTAACAAAAAGGAATGAGACTGTAACATTTATAATATATTCATAGACATGAATGGACATGAAGGAGGTCAGTTACACAAATGCCAATTCCCAAGTTGCTACACTCTCTATACAGTACAATGAAGACGTGCCTGGACACAAATAAAATTGGTCGCATCTGAAAATTGAGAAATGGGTATCACCGCATCCCCAGTTTTCTGATAAGTGAGGATCCTGGAGGCAGGATTTGCTCCTACAGTATAAGGCATTAGTTAAAGGGATATTCCCATCTCCATGATCCTATCCCAATATTTAGTAGATGTAATAATAATAATATTAGCAAATTCTTTTAAGTAGAAATGTAGTATAGTTCTTCTGATTCGCTATGTCGCTTACCCCATGTGCAGGGCATTGCAGTAGCTTAGATATCCATGGCTACAACCTTTCATATACTGCTATTTCGTAGTTAGTTAGCTGTTAGTGGTTGTAACCATGGATATCTAAGCTACTGCATATGAGGTAAACGACATAAAGAATCAGAGCAACTATACTATATTTCTAATTGGAGATATTTGCGATTATTATTATTACACCTACTACACATTGGGATAGTATCTTGTTAATGGGTGTAACCCTTTAACCATTTATTGTACAATCAAAAAGTGTTCTGTTTTGAAATATATTACAATATCTAATTATAATTATCATTTTTTTTATCAACCTCTTAATTATCAACCTCTTTTCAGTTAAGTATTCAATCAAGGCATCTTTAAACATGGTCATATTCCAGTGTTTAATGGTAGTTATCATCTTTGCATATGCAAACCTTGCCATTTTTTGGATTTTGTGCGCAAAGTTACATTGGTACCATATACGTGAAAAATTATTTTCAAGCTCACATAGAAATTGTTAGGGCTCATGCACACAATGACTATGGGAGCATGTTGTTAGATCCCATAAATAGGCATCTATGGCCAGCAGGGCACATATTGTTCCTGTGTGAGTCTTCAATTTTTCTTGATGACTGCATTCTGCCTTGCCATTTATCAATATTTTACCATTGCATTTAAAGTAAATTCTTTAGGCAATGCTCTAACTTATGTAAGAACTTTTCCAGGCTGTGATAGGGTAGACAGAATAACATATATCACATACAATATATCAAATTTAGGATAAAACAATATACTTGATTTTACTTAACATATGCATGGCTCATGTCAATGGTGAAAATGCATTGCTAAGGATTCATTTGTACGGTACACAGAACCTGTCTACATTAGATAAGATGCAAACTGCTGGGGACAACCAAAATGGCATACAATGCTTTGGCTCATGCAATAAAGACCAACTGAGAACATGAATGGAGCAGTAGGAAGAGGAACGGTGCTTAGGGCACATGGGTAGGACGTCAGACACAATTCCTTCTAGGTTTCTGATTGTCATGGAAACAGAACAATACAAAGAAAAGACACAAAATAAAAACAGTACGAAAAAGGATACTGAATTATTCATTGTCTCATTGGCCTATGACTACATATAGAGTCCAAAGTATATTTGATGCAAATGTTAACATGAAAAGACTATAGCATATACCACACATATACTGCTCCTTTACATATTTATTACACATGATACTTACGAGTTATGAACACTGCAGTTATAGAAAACAAAGTTTGTACTGGCAAACGTCATCCCAGTTTCTTTGGACTTAAGTTGGAGCTGGACAATGTGATGGTCACCTAGAAAGAAGAAAAATAAATTACCCAAGTGAAAAATTCATGGATATTCCAACATTTAATAACAAATTGAACATTATAAAAGAAACTAATTTTAAAAGGAACAAGTCAACAGAAAACAACCTATTTTTCAAATCAGGTTTTTAAATGTAATTATTATTTTGGGAAAAAAATGGAAATGTTAATATGTTTCCATATCCCAAACTTTATTCCAAAAAATAATAATAATCTTGAATTTTTATCACTTTCCATTGGGCTTCTTTAGAGTTGAACTTCCTGTTTTATGAAATCCACACGTACATTAGCAGCAATGAACAGACTCAGGCAATATCTTTTGTATTGAAGCATCTAATGAGCATGTGCAAAGGTCATGGAGTCAGCTGTGACATTGCCTATTGTGATTATCAGCTGTGTATAGACGTGTTATCATTAATTTTATTTAGACCTCTGTTGATAAGAGAACTGCTTTGAACTGTTCCTAAAAGGACAGGAAGCATAAATCTAACATTGTCCCATGGGCCAGTGTGAAAATTTAAATATTGTTCATTTTGTTTTTTAGTAAGGATTTTGATATGAAAAAAACATGACACGTTCCTTTAAAAAAATAAGAAGCATCTGATTTTTCATTGCAGTAGTAAAAATAATGTAGAAATGCTTTACAAACTTCCAAAAAGTTATTTTGTTTAATAAAATAAGTAAAGCTCTTGAGGCTCCTCCAATGTTAATGTTTACTTGAATCACATGACTCAGTGGCCAACAGCGCTGGGATGTGCACAGTGACATAATGTTTCATGATAGGAAGTGGCTAGCACATAAAAACATTAAAGAGTGAAAGCACAAAATGGACACTTTGTAGTTTTCCTGATGAAGAAGTCAGATAGACTTTGAAATGCGTTGAGAGAATAAACCGCACTGCATTCTTTCTATCAAGATCCTTGTATTACTTATTTATTTACCAGCAGCGCAGCATAATTGCTTCTCCAATCTTTGTTTACCAGAAGATTTTTTTAGCATAAAACATTTTTAAAAGTCACAGAATTGTTGTGCAACTCAATGTTGCATAAACATTTTGTGACTTGTTATTTTCACAACCAGTGTCCACCAGAACCACTAAAATAGGCGGAGCATGGGCCTCTTCAAAAGTCATAACTTATGCCAAAACTGTATTCCAGTCCCTGACTGGAGTAATATGTCTAGTGAGGTGAACAGAGGTAGTGAAAAGATGCACCTAATTCATTGAAGGGAACCTGTCACCAGAAAAAAACACTATTAACTTGCAGGTATGGAGTTAATCTGCAGGTTAATAGCATTACTAACCTGCCCGGTGGCCTGCACTTACCCAAACACTGCGGGGAGAAAATTAACTTTATTCCTCCCAGCAGCCGCTGGTTCGGTCACCGCCCTGAGTATACAGAACAGCGGCTGTAACGGCACCCCCGCCACTGACTTACACTGGCTCTGCATTAGGGCCATCTGTCAATCAGGCCCAGGGGCGCTCTGAGAGTGACTAAACCAGTGCCAATGCCGCCTTCGTGACTGAAGCCAGAACACTGCCGGAGAGAATAAAGTTAATTTTCTCTCCCCAGCGTTTGTCTAAGTTCAGGCATTTTAGTAACGTTATTAACCTGCAGATTAACCCCATATCTTCAGGTTAATAGCGTTTTTTTCTGGTGACAGTTTCCCTTTAAGTGGCATTCATCTTTTAATGAATTAAGTGCATCTTACTCCTGTATGGCCATCATTAAGACTGGCACACGAAATGGAATTCTTAATGAATTGGGTTAGGTATATACAGTCTATATATATAAAATATTAGAATTACTACTTCCATTAGGTGACCCCAGAGTTCCTGTAACCTTTTTTTCTGTAGAGAATATTTGCATATTTAGATTCCCAGAGAAGGATAAGTCTCCTTACTCTGGCTTGACACTCTCCACAAGGAGAAACATTATTCCTTAGACCTCTTGTCCGAGGCCTTTTACCCAGCCAAATTAGACCTCTTGCTTTTGCACTAATGAGGGGCAAACACCTTGAAACAAGTACCAGCAACTGGAGTATTTAGTTTGGCTTCTTATGCTAAGCCATCTGGTAAGGCTCGTTAAAGGGTCAATATTGACTTTTAGGATTGCGACATCCAATAGGTGGCACTAGAGTTCTGGTCCTCTTCCTCTCTGTAGAGACTATTCACAGTAAAAAAATGTCATGCAAAACTGAACCATTTGTAAAATCATATTGTCATATAAGTAATAACTATTCCTCATTTATAACCCAATATATCAATATTGACCAACACAGCATAGCGAATAGACCTGTTCCTATGATATCATAGAACACAACCTAACCTGTTCCGTTACCGTAGAACAACATACATTCTTGTGATGTGAGATACAGTGTGACTTGTTCCGCAGTTGTAGTATGGATATACTTTTCTTAGTGAAGCCCATTCTTTCTCCGCCACCTTTTACATGGATAATTACATTATATATCTCCCAAACATAAATAAGCACTATTCACATTTTTATCCCTATTAATAATATTCACTTTGTTTAACAGAATCTTCTTCTGCAATTTTTCAACACACAAATGAATTCATTGCATAAAGTATTTCCAGAATCCCCCTTCAGTGGGCTACTGTATCCATGCACCTCCAGCACCCTTCTATGTATGAGGATATTCAATATTTTACGCATTCAGCTGGATCATTAAATCCAACGCAAATTCACTTTAGCTGAATGCCTCATATTTTTAGAATAATTATTGCTTTGGGGAAGAGTCTCAAACTATTTATACACGTAGCGGCTCATTGCTAGATTTTACTAGAAAGCATATCACATATTGCCAACCTCGGAATTTCTTACCAAACTCATTAGAATTCCAAAATGTTCAATTATTTTTAATTGTACTTATATGTCTTGGGATGATTTAAAAGACCAGTGACCTAGTCATTTAACTTTTATATAGTTTGTTTCTAGCTGCTATATTAGCTTTGCCCTCTCCAGACAATCGCTGCTGTCAGTGAAAGATATTCATGCCAAGTCCTCGAGAGCAAAGACCTCCTTAGTAGTAGTGCCCTGTTTTGGCTATTAAAGGGGGTCTGAAGTAGTCATTCACTTCTGCGACATTCATATGCCGAACTGAGGACTTTGATTTGGGACAAAACTTCTTTAGACAATGCTGTCTGCCTTATTCTATACTCTGTTTTAATCTGCTTTCTCTTAGAAAAATATAGAATATTAAACACAATAAGGGAGAAGTGGCTCTCAACTTAGTCAATTTTATCACTATCTAAAAGAACATTAAAGGGATTATCTGGCATTAGACTACAAGTCTTCAGTTGTTTTAAATGACTGCAAATTTATGGACTCTCAGGCAAAGCGGGCATGTGACCGCCAGTATGGGATTTGCTTACATGTGGTCACATGTCGACTAGACGTGCGCAACCTTACTCAGTACAAGTGTATTAAGCGAAGCTAGACATTGTCTAGTTGAAATGTGTCTGTAAATATACAAATTTCATACTTGAAGTCACATGAAGTCACTCCCAGCGTGGACACCAGAGAATGTGCAGTGTGAGGATTCACAAGTCTGTAATCTCATAGAGTGACTGCAGACTTGTACCCCAAGTCCGGACAACCCATTTAATGAGATCATTTTCCAGTCATAGCACATGTGACTGTTGTAGCCAATAACTGGACTTATTGGTCACATGCTGTCGCCCATGAAATGAAATCCAAGGGACCTGGACACTGCTAGGAGAGAAATAGCAGGACAATATGGGAGGTCATGGAAAAAATGAATACTGCATGGTTTAACTTTTCTCAGTGCCAGGTAATGGGTAATCATATGGCATGTAGTTTTAAACCTTGGTGCCACAAGTTCAAGAAACATATGTAAAGAGCATGTCCCTGTATATGTCCCACTAAGTTGAATGCAGGGAAGAAAGAAGATGAGAAAAACTCCTACTAATGAGTAAAAAATGATTTTTTTGTTTTGGTTAACTTGAAATCCATTGCGGCATTAAAGAACATACAGTTCTCGGATTGCCATACCAAGTTTTAGCTTATTTGCTTGTTGATGAAGATGATAAAAGCATAGAAGAGACTTGCATATGGGATGCACATGGGTGAATAAAAGCTTTACTGCCATTATTTTCGGAAGTAAACTGACAAACAGAGAAGAGTTGCGATAAACAAGATTCCACATTCTGTACATGTGGAAATGCTTAGCTTTCATTTATAACAAAAAAATGTAACACAAACTTAGTTTTGATGCTTTAAAATAGTTTTGAAGGCTTGCAAGTACTTAGTAAAGAAATGTGATGTTCCTTTTCAGTCATTTCTCTTTATATTGTTTACATTATGTACTGATTGTAAAGTGAACTGTAAAAAAGACCAATATATGACTGCACAAGCAATATATCCAATGCATTACAATGAATGTCTATAGACAGATTACTCCAAGTCTGTGCAATCCATGAAGATAATGGTAATGGATGTCTTGTTCACCTGTACAGTGATACCAGATTTACAGCTCTGAACTTTACCTTATGCATTATTTAAACGGCATTGGCAAGTCAGCACCCATACTCGGGGGCAAGAATAATGGCATTTTACAGTTAAGTTGGCAAGCTAAATGAATAAAAAGGATACATCTATCAAACACATGGAATGTGCCTTAGTTTTGTCTGCAATTTATTCTGCACACATACTATTCTGTATCCTTTGCTATGTGAGCAACCGCTCCTCTTACCACAGGGAACTGAAACTCTGTACTTGCCAACTTTCTGTCATTATCAGACACTGACCCTGCACTTGGTATTTCCTCCCGGGAGGCTTTGCTGGATTCTTTCGAAAGACATCTTAACAAAACACTAAGGGCAGCCAAGTGTGAGACCTCCATATGATGAATAGTTATTCAGACCAGGCACACAGTACGACTTTAGATGAATTAACCACTGCACCTAAAATCTATTTCCTGTTTCACCAATTTAAGCAATTAAAGGGACTCTATACTAACACTAGTGCACACCAGTGGGTAGCATGAAAAATACAATTTTATTAAAGCTTCAAAGCTGAAAACAACATAAATTGTTCAAAACAAGTAAAAAGCGCCATTGTACATGCAAAAATCAAATCTGATAAGTGGCTAGAAATAGTCCCTATCTCTTGTAAGCAAGGGTCCTTAGCCAGTGAAAGAGTACCACACATCATAAAGTGCAATTACATAGTGCATACAGCATGCATGTATCAAAGCTGATTTCCCAAAGCTAGAAATAATATAAAATCCAACATCAAGCAGCAAATTGTGTTAGTACAAAAAATAAATACTATAGTAGATCACAAAGACCTTGGAGGAAGTAGCGCAATGGTGCTTTTTTCAGTGTTCTCAATCATTGGTGTTTCTTCTTTGTGTTTTGCATTGAATCTTTAATTTAATTTTTCATGATATCCACTATTTAACTTCTTCATTCATTTAATTTATTTTTTATTTAATTTATTTCAAACATTGTGTTTTCTATAAGGTCACTAAAGACCTTTGAGGGGCATTTCAATATTTAAATACATCTTTAATATTGTTAATTTCTCCTGTAACTGAGTTTGGCAGTTTAGCCCCAAATTCAGCCTACTGCTTGAAATGCAGAGCTGATATGGGTCTGCTAAGAACCAACAGCCTCCAGTCCCTCTCAACACCAAGTAATCACATGATCTACAGGACTGGAGGAGGAAGCGATGTTAGAGCTTCCTTTACTGTATACACAAAGCTAGTTCAGTTCTGTGTATACAGCAATCAGAAGACAGAGATGATAATAAACCATCTCTGCCTTCCCTGTGTAGAGTCAAGACTAGCGTTGAGCGAATTTGTTCGGCATTTCAAATTCAGGTTTGTGTTCGGGGTTCCGGCTTGTTCGCGCCAAAAAATCGGCTCCACCCACAAACATCCCTGATTTGCTACGATGTCATGCAGATGTTATCTGGGGTCTATTCCCCATAGAGGGGTTGTCTGTTAGGTCTGACTGCATGGATGTAAATCAAGTTGGAATGAAATAGATAAAATTCACATAAGATATTTTTCTATAATTTTTGTTTTCTCAATTTACCAGTTGTTACCACCTACAACCAGCAGCTATGCCCAGGATCTTCTCATTGTGTCAACTACTGCTTTACATTGGGGCTGTCATGTTGCACTCACTGGTCACCTCATGTCCCTCGCCTGTAATTACTCACAGTTGTTGTCCTTTGATAGTTGATGAAATAACATTTCCTTTAGGACCTTGCTCGTTCATAGCAGTCTGTGTTTCCTTGTCATTAGAGTGGAGAACTTTCACACTATTCTATGTCTGATCACTACTTTTACACCCTAGTCCACCTCTAATGCTTGCATCATCTTTCATCCTATATTCTGCATGTAGACATTTTACATGACAGCTTTTGTATTTGTTACTCTTTAACGATGGACCCCTTTAGTAAATGATATAATAGACTTCCTACTACCAACATTCACTGTCTCATCAGAATATCATCAAAGAAGATTCTAGTCTTGTTCCAGATATAAAACAGAAAAATACTATTTGCAATATTAGCCTAAGAAACAAAATTTTCAATACTCTCTTTTTCAGAATTAATTTTCTTATGTAAGTAAATGGATAAGTGTGAATATTTCACTATGCGAATTTCCTGCATTTTTTTGGTTTATGCCTAAATCTGATTCTTTAAGGATTCAATGCACATCATCTCAGCTGTAAGGAACTCTTAGAGTTAATTAATGACAATAATTCTATAAAGCAGCACATGATTAAATGCAAGCTTCTGACCCAACTGACCCCAAACCTCAATTATTTTCCTTCTCTTCCAAATGATTCATTAATCAATCATTTCAAATTGACCTTGACAATTAATCTATCTAGAAGAAGTTTACTGTGTAAATTTACCTGTCAGAGTATTATGCTGCTGCCCATCTGCCACTTGTTGTTTTGACAACCCTGCTAAGAGGTTCTTATTTAATGGCTGAGATGATTGACGACAAATGTTACGTGACACATAAGTGCGGACTGAGACTGAAGATGGACTGTTAAATCTTTAGGCACATCAGTGAAGTCTAAAACTAAAGAAAACTATTGTGTTCTGTATGTCAAAAGCCCAGGTAAATTTATGGTAGTAACTGTTCTATGCATCATGTTGGACGATTTTAGTTGACAACCTGATGACTTGTAGCAGAAATAATTGTATGTTCCAACAAATTTAGCTCTTATTAATAATATTGAAATTATATGTTACACGATAGTTAAAGGAGTTTCCAATACTATTATATTGATGTTATCCTTAGGATAGGTCATCAAAACTAGATCAGTGGAGGTCCGATACCGGCGCCTCCACCAATCAGATGCTACCAGCTCCAGCATCTGCCAGATGCAAACAGTGTACAAAGAAGAACTCTTTTGTTCTGCTGCACCTTGTAGTGGCTGCTACAAAGTAATGCAGATTAGCTCCTTTTTAACTGCTTCCCGACCGCCCACTGTACATAAACGTCAGCGCTAGCTGGGCTCTGTGCAGCGCCGACGTTTATAAACGGTCGGTGGTCCCGCAGCCCTCAGGACCCCCAGGGTCCTGCAAGCGCTGCGGGTGTGGTGCAGAGCGACAGCTCTGACAGGGGACATCATCGGGACCTGATTGGATCAGGTCCCAATGATGTTAACCCTTTGCTATCTTCTATATGCCGCGATCTATAGTGATCGCGGCATTTAGAAGATAGTGAGAGGAGAGGGGGTCGTCCACTTACCTCTCTGATGGCTCCCTGATGTCTGACAGGACCTGCCGTTGTCATGGCAGCCGGAGGTCACATGACCGCCTCCGGATCTGCCATATATGGTGTCCTGCTAGGCTCAGCCTGCAGCTGAGTCTAGCAGGAGACACAGACAGTGTGAAACTGTCAGCAGAGATCTCATGCAATGCAATACATGTCTATTGCATTGCATGAGAACAGTGATTAGAAAAATAAAAATTAATGTCCCATACAGGACTAAGTAAAAATTAAAAAAAAGAAGTCTAAAAAATGTTTTCAAACTGTTTAAAAAAATCACAAAATAAATAAAAATAAATAAATAAAATATTAAACCAATAAATCCATATATTTATGCAAAAACAAAAAAAGTACACATATTTGGTATCGCCGCGTCCGAAACAACCCGATCTATAAAACTGTCACACTAATTAACTCCTTCTGTGCACACCGTAAAAAAAAAAAAAAAAAATGGAGCAAAAAACTATGCTTTTTTATCATATCGCCAAACAAAAAGTGGAATAAAATGCGATTAAAAAGCAAAATGGAAATAAAAATGGTATCGCTGAAAACGTCATCTTGTTTCGCAAAAAAAAGCCACCGCACAGCTCCATCAGCCGAAAAATAAAAAAGTTATAGCTCTCAGAATAAAGGGATGTAAAAAAAATATTTTTTCTATAAAATTGTTTTGTGTAAAAGCGCCAAAACATTAAAAAAATATATACGGTAAGTATAGTATCGCTGTAAACATACTGACCCGAAGAATAATGCTGCCTTATCACTTTTACTACACGCAGAACGGCATAAAAAAAACTCAAAAAACAATTCCTGAATTGTTGTTTTTTGTTCATTTTACCTCCCAAAAAATGGAATAGAAAGCGATCAAAAAATGTCATGTACTCAAAAATAGTACCAATAAAAACGTCAACTCGTCCCGCAAAAAACAAGCCCTCGCATGACTCTGTCGGCTGAAATATGGAAAAATTATAGCTCTCAAAATATGGCGATGCAAAAACTAGATTTTGCAAAAAAAAAGTGTCTTTTAGTGTGTGACAGCTGTCAATCCCGATATCAATCTGGTTATACCACATGAGGAACGGCGTAAAAAATAAATAAAACCAATTCTTCACCTGCTACTGATTTGTTTATTATGTCTCCCAAAGATCGCAGTAAGGCTCTGCTCACATTTATCCTGCGCTCTGCGCTGAGCACTTACACTAGAGTTTCCGTGTAAATCTCTGAAATACGTGATTCAGACGGAACCCATGATGGAAGATTCCCTGTAATTGCACAACAAATTTCATGGTGCAATTTCTCCTGTTACCCTTATGATAATGCAAAATTAGGGGATGAAAAACATTTTTTGTGGGAAAAATGTGAAAATTTTATTTTTACGCCTCAATATTACAAACTTCTGTGAAGCACCTGAGGGTACAAGGTACTCCCCACACATCTAGATAAGTTCCCTAAGGGGTCTAGTTTCCAAAATGGTGTCACTTTTGGGGGGTTTCCACTGTTTAGGGACATAAGGGGCTCCCCAATTGCGACATGGCATCCGCTAATTATTCAAGCAAATTTTACATTCAAAAAGTCAAATGGCGCTCCTTCCCTTCCGAACCCTGCCGAGCACCAAACAGTGGTTTTCCTCCACATATGGGGTATCTGCTTACTCAGGAGAAATTGCTCAAAAAATTTCATGGTGAAATTTCTCCTGTTACCCTTATGATAATGCAAAATTAAGGGATGAAAAACGTTTTTGTGGGAAAAATGTGAAAATTTTATTTTTACAGCTCAATATTATAAACTTCTGTGAAGCACCTGGGGGTTCAAGGTGCTCACCACACATCTAGATAAGTTCCCTAAAGGGGTCTAGTTTCCAAAATGGTGTCACTTGTGGCGGGTTTCCACTGTTTAGGCACATCAGGAGCTCTCCAAACGCAACATGGCATCTGCTAATTATTCAAACAAATTTTACATTCAAAAAGTCTAATGGCGCTCCTTCCCTTCTGAACCCTGCAGTGCACCCAAACAGTGGTTTTCCCTCACATATGGGGTATCAGCGCGCTCATGAGAAATTGCACTACAAATTGTGTAGTCCATTTTTTCCTGTTACCCTTGTGAAAATAAAAAAATTGGGTCTAAAGTAACATTTTTGTGAAAAAAAGTTAAATGTTCATTGTTTTCTTCCACATTCCAAAAATTCCCGTGAAACACCTGAAGGGTTAATAAACTTCTTGAATGTGGTTTTGAGCACCTTGAGGGGAGAAGTTTTTAGAATGGTGTCACTTTTGGGTATTTTCTGTCATAAAGGCCCCTCAAAGTCACTTCAAATAAGATGTGGTCCCTAAAAAAAATGTATTTGTAAATTATGTTGGAAAAATGAGAAATCGCTGGTCAACTTTTAACCCTTATAGCTTCCTAGCAAAAAAAAAATTTTGGTTCCAAAGTTGTGCTGATGTAAAGTAGACATGTGGGAAATGTTATTTATTAACTATTTTGTGTGACATATCTCTCTGATTTAAGGGCATGAAAATTCAAAGTTTGAAAATTACAAAATTTTCAAAATTTTTCACAAATAAACGCAAGTGATATCGAAGAAATTTTACCACTATCATGAAGTACAATATGTCACGAAAAAACAATCTCAGAATCAGGGGAATCTATTGAACCTTTCCAGAGTAATTACTTCATAAAGTGACAGTGGTCAGAATTGAAAAAATTGGCCCGGTCACGAAGGCAAAAACAGGCTCTGGCGCGAAGTGGTTAAAGAAAAGGAAACCTATTTTTGGGGGGGATGGGGTACCTTTTGTGGGGTAAATGTAAAAAGAAATAGGAAACTGAATTTCAAAATTTACACCTAATAGTTGGCTATAATTTTATTACAAGTTCTTTTCAAATCAAGAGAAAGCAAAGTGAAGAAGGGTATAAAATATATTATGACAGGTGATAAATATATGAGGCAGGAGCTACATGTTTACCAGTAGCAAACCAATATAGTTAGGAAGTGCGGCACTCCAAGATGTGGTTGGTGCTCAGTTAGGGTCCCAATTCATTAATATAATATAGAAAAGAATCCGGCAATCAAAATAGGATGCTTGTAAAGAAATTCTTTTAATGAAGTGGTCCAGTTTCAGGCTACAAGTCAATAATGTTTCGGTCAGACAGACCTTTATCAAACTTACACTGGAGAGTGAGGTCACGGTGAACAGAGTAAGAAACAGCCCTGGACAGGGTGCAGAGTATCTAACCATTTGTATCTAACCTATAGTCATTAATCACAGCTGTACCCAAGTGGAGCTTCATTAAAAATGCTTTAAACAAATATCAAAAATACAGTATTTGGCAAGCATTGTGTGGTTTAGGATGGATGTGATAGACTAACAATGTATGCTGATGGCATTAGCTCTGCCCCAGCCTTAGTCCACTTGTCACAATACATATACAATACATAGTAGAGTATTGCAGACAGATATTCAGAGAAAGGCCAAAAATAACATTCCATTTTTAAGACAAGATTTCAAAGGATGAACTCACTTCTTCAGGTCTATAGCGTTAAGAACAAATTCTTTGCAGATGTCAAAATGAATAAGGCGACAGTAGAAAACTCCAGCCTTTGATGCTAACTCTTAAGTACACAATAGATAGAAATATCATCTTTGTCGCAAGAGAGTATCAGAGGCAAGTTTGTAAAATATAGGATAGTATGTTTATGGTAGGCTATTTGGAGTCAATAATTTACATTAGTATGATATATTCCCTGTTTATCACAGAAGTACAGGAAGGACATTAGTAAAATATTCGTATCATTCTAAGCAGAAATCAATTTTTAAAGCACCATCTCAGCTTTTTTTTTTTTTATTGCAGCGCTGGAGTGGTGTCACTAATCTAAGTTCCCTGTACCTTGTATCATACTAACCAACTGCAGTCTTCATCTGTTCCCAGCGCCACTCAGTGCGTTATCTGCAGCGATCCAGAAGTCACAACTAAATGTAAGTCTATGAGACCCAAAATGAGGCCAGAATGAGGTTGTCATAGACTTACACTGAGAGCTTGTGAACGTTACTTCTGACTTCCGGTCAATCAGAAGTTGCAGTCACAAGATTGCGAATCAGGATTTGGGAGGAGAGCTGGGAAATGGTGAAGACAGCGGCTGGTAAGTATAATACTAAAGTCAGAGAACTTAGATTAATGGAACCACTCCTGCAATGAAATAATAAAAAACCACTGGAGTGGTGCTTTAGCGTGATCTTAACAAGCATAATAGTATTGGTCACTCATTATAAATTGTTTCTAATGTTTTGCAAACATGATTTATCAAGTATTTTAGTTAATTGAACCTACGGTAAGTTTTTGCGATAATGTTGATGAAGTACCACTTCATAAATGAGCCTGGTTGATTGGATCTACTAAGGAGCATGTTTAAAGCCCTAAGACTAATTGTTGAAATAAAAATGCGTCTTAAATCTTCTTAATAAATAAATTCGAACTCCCGGAAAAAATCTTAATTTTCTATTCCCTTAGCTATATGTTCATTGTATAATGTGCATGTGTTTAAATACTTATAAATTGCTGTCTTCTACCATTCCTAGCATTGTTACAATCCTCTTCTAAATCATATGACCACAATTCAGACTATCCGGCTCATACAGCATTTTCTGTAGGGACTTGGAACAGTGGCTTTTTCAATGTAAGTCTATGAGATGGGAAAGCAGCTAACAGTCCTCACAACAGATGAATTGCAGTCACATGGTTCAGAAGAGAATTGGAATGGCACTATATTTATAGACATATACTGAGCACGTGTATAGACATATATATACAGTAGGGAAAATAAGTATTTGATACACTGACAATTTTGCAAGTTTTCCCACCTACAAAGAATAAGAATCTAAATAAGAATCTAAAAATAAAAAAACAGAAAATCACATTGCATGATTTTTAAATAATTAAATTGCATTTTATTGCCTGAAATAAGTATTTGATCACCTACCAACCAGAAAGAATTCTGGCTCTCACAGACCTGTTAGTTTTTCTTTAAGAAACCCTCCTACTCTGCACCCATTACCTGTACTAACTGCACGTGTTTTAACTATTTACCTGTACAAAAGACGCCTGTCCATACACTCAGTCAATCTCACTCCAACCTCTCCACCATGGCCAAGACCAATGAGCTGTCTAAGGACTCCTGGGACAAAATTGTAGACCTGTACAAGGCTGGGATAGGCTACAGGACAATAGGCAAGCAGCTTGGTGAGAAGGCAACAATTGTTGGCACAATTATTAGAAAATGGAAGAAAGACAAGATGACTGTCAATCTTCCTCGGTCTGGGGCTCATTCAAAATCTCATCTCGTGGGGTAAGGATGATTCTGAGAAAGGTCAGGAATAATCCCAGAACTACAGGGGAGGACCTGGTCAATGACCTGAAGAGAGCTGGGACAACAGTCTCAAACATTACTGTTTATACACTACACCATTATGGATTAAACTTCTGCAGGGCATGCAACGTCCCCCTGCTCATGCCAGCACATGTCCAGGCATGTTTGAAGTTCGCCAATAACCATCTGGATGATCCATAAGAGGCATGGGAGAAGGTCATGCGGTCAGATGAGACCAAAATATGACTTTTTGGTATGAACTCCATTCGCCGTATTTGGTGGAAGAAGAAGGATGAGTACAACCCCAAGAACACTATAAAACCTATGAAGCATGATGGAGGAAACATCATACTTTGGGGGTGTTTTTATGCAAAGGGGACAGGACGACTGCACCATATATAAGGGACGATGTATGGGGTCATATATCGTGAGATTTTGGCCAACAACCTCCTTCGCTCGATAACAGCATTGAAGATGGGTCATGGCTGGGTCTTCCAACGTGACAATGACCTGAAACACAAAGCCAGGGCAACTAAGGAGTGGCTCTGAAGCATTTCAAGGTCCTGGAGTGGTCTTGCCAGTCTCCAGACCTGAACCCAATAGAAAATCTTTGGAGGGAGCTGAAACTCAATATTGTCCAATGACAGCCCCAAAACCTGAAAGATCTGGAGAAGTTTTGTATGGAGGAGTGGGCCAAAATCCCTGCTGCAGTGTGTGCAATCTTGGTCAAGAACTACGGGAAACGTCTGACCTCTGTAATTGCAAATAAAGGTTTCTGTACCAAATATTAAGTTCTGTTTTCTATTGTATCAAATACTTATTTCATGCAATAAAATGCAAATTAATTATGTAAAAATCATACAATGTGATTTTCTGGATTTTTTTTAAGATTCTGTCTTTCACAGTTGAAGTGTACCTACCATAAAGATTATATACTCTCCATTCTTTGTAGGTGGGAAAACTTTCAAAATCAGCAGTGTAACAAATACTTATTTTCCCCACTGTATATACACAACGGGTAAAATAAGTATTGAACATGTCACCAATTCTCTAAGTAAATATATTTAATTTGCATACTCATGTACATAGCCTAAGAGAAGTCGATTACTGGAGGTACTGTATGTTTCAAGGAAAATACCATGTTATTTAAATGTGTTAATGACTTTACCCTCAATAAATATAATCTGAAAATGCTGAAAATACAAATTGCATATTTGATCACAAGTAATAATTAAATTCTCACCCGTGGGGTGTAAGGAAAACAAGAAACCATGTGTGTGGTATATGGGTAGGTGATATATTAACACAAAACAACTAATGAGGTAGAGGATTTAAAGCAACTAGTATGATAAATGTCTTTAAATACAGAAATCAGCTGTCTGTCAACTTTCCTAATCTCTAGTTCCAATTAATACCTTTTCTAATGCATAAATACTGAGTCTCCATTTAGTGTGGTCTTCACAGTGTGTCTGCTGGGTGCATTTAATATGTATATACAACCTACTGAAAATCACAGTTATCTATTTGTTTCCTTTTCCAGTCAATCTTTATTTAAAAATGGAGCCCATGGGAAAGATAATAAAGGATTTACTTTGTAAACTTTGATTCTAACCTCGATTAAGCGAGAATGCACCTTCAAGGCCCAAAAACCTTTCAAGCCATTTTCTGTTCTCTGTTTTCTCTCCCAGCGTGAAAGCAACATATTTGCTTCCTTTACTGTTATTGACTGAAACTGACCTTTTCCTTGTTCTTAATATTTTATGTCGTCTTTGCTGTTCTACCTTTGTTATATGTCTACTGCATAGGATTCCTTCTAGGTACTAGCTCGCAGAGAAAAAACTAGAATCAATGTCTCAGGAAAAGAAAAAAGAAAAGCAATAAAAATGCTAAATAAATATAGTCATATATCATTGACATCTACTGTAAAATGTCATATTTTAAATGGTTCAGTCTAGTTAATATAAGCATACCATTTAAGTCTTGTAAAATGCAAAAAAAACAACAACATGGAGCTCAAAATACAATGGAAGAAAAGAAACATTGCCTTTGTTATTTTCTTACCGTTTTCTGTTATGATACGTGGAACTTCCTTTTCTGCTGGGGAAATACATCGGATTTGGTTTCCAACTACAAGTCCATCCATCTCTGAGAGATCTTCAAATGTGCAGTTGACACCAGCAGACAACTCCGGTACATTGTAGGCTTCCAAAACTAGCTGTAACCCATAGAATATAAACATATTAGCATCATAATTCAAGTGGGACATAAAAAGGAAGGGGGAAAAGAACAAAAGAAGGTACAGAAGATTTAAATATATTTATTACAATCTTATGGAGCCCTACAGTATATGGACAGTCTATGTATTAACACTTGACAACCAGGCACTTCCCCCATTTATCTTTTTTTTTTTATTTTTGGTTTTATTTTTGTGTTATTTTTTGGGGGGGTAAATTGGTTTTATTTATGTTACTTTCTTCTTTAACAAAATTAATTTAGCTTTTTTTGTAATGATATATTTCTGTATGAATTTTATACAACCAATGTACTTTTGCAAACATATAGTTTTCTTGCCCCAGTTAAGTTTACCAAGTTAAGGGTAAAATGTAAGAAAATAATGAAAAACAACACTTTTAAATATTTTTTAATCTTATGTTTATAACGGTATGCATTTATTTTGATATGTGACAACTTTAAGATACATGGGACAGAACTATACATGTATACATATTCACCTTTTTATATACAATGTTGTATCACCCAAAGGTCAAGGCATTTTCATTATATGTTTAATTTTTACATTACTATTTGCCCTTCTAATGAAACAGTTATTTGTGAAGAAAATAGCTTAAGGACAATGTCATCTGTCACAATAAGAGATAATCTTAGTCTAATAAGATATAACTTATTATAGAGGTCAATAGAACCAGTTACTTGGTTACAGACATATTCCCTGTGTCACTTAGGCTTTTTTTTCATATTTTTCAATCTGCCTCTCTCTTCTTCCCGTTGAATTTATTTTTATTTTTGGCAATTGTCCCATTTATTATGGGTAGATATACGTTGTATATATTACAACAATGACTACTAAGTAATCCCTGTCCTACATCTAACTCAATGGGAGACTGTCAGCATGCAATGACTGTTCAAACCACCCTTGGCGTGATCAAACAATTCAATGCACTTTTCTACCTTCTTGTTTTCCCATCTGTTTCTGCCCCCCTCTTCTTTGATTGACAGCTTTAACTTTACAGGAGCCAGAGAAGGGCAGAAAAATAGATAAAAACAAGTAGATGGGAAGGTGCACTGAACTGTTTGGCCACACCAAAGATGCACTGAATACCTGTGCTTGGTTTGAACAGTCATTTTGTGCTGACAGACTCAATTTAAAAAGAAACTGTATTAAACATGAGACTTGGGTGTATGGGTGGACAGTATGCTGAACTTTAGTGACCAGTGTCAGGCAGCTACTGCCAAGGTTAATGAAATAATGGGATGCACTAAAAATAAAAAGAAAAGAACATAGTTTTGCCTCTATAAAAATCTCTAGTGCGGCCACACTTAGAGTACTGTGTACAATTTTGGTCTCTCATAGCTGCACTTGAGAGAGTGCAGAGAAGATCGACCAAGGTCATTAAAGGAATGGGTGGTCTGCAAAACCAAGATAGGTTACTAAACTTGGGGTTATTCAGTTTGGAAACGTGAAGCCTTAAGGGCGATCTTTATATAATGTACAAATATATGAGGGGTCAGTACAGAGACCTTTCTAATGATCTTTTTACACCCAGACCAGCAACAAGGACAAGGGTGCATCCTCTACGTCTAGAGCAAAGAAGGTTTAATCATAATCACATACGCGGATTCTTTACTGTAAGAGCAGTGAGACTATGGAACTCTCTGCAGAATGATGTTGTAATGAGTGATTCACTACTAAAATTCAAGAAGGGCCTGGAAGCCTTTCTTGAAAAATATAATATTACAGGTTATGGGCATTAGATTATGTAATGGGGTGTTGATCCAGAGAACTAGTCTAATTGCCATATGTGGAATTGGAAAGGAATTTTTCCCTTAATATGGAGCTATTAGTGTCTGCCCCATGGGGTTTTTGCCTTTCTTTGAATCACCATGTTAGGTTAAAGGATGAACTCGATTGACTTAACCACTTCGCACCAGAGCCTGTTTTTGCCAATTTTTTCAATTCTGACCACTGTCATTTTATGAAGTAATTACTCTGGAACGCTTCAACGTATTTCCCTGATTCTGAGATTGTTTTTTCGTGACATATTGTACTTCATGATACTGGTAAAATTTCTTCGATATAACTTACGTTTATTTGTGAAAAAATCGGAAATTTGGCGAAATTTTGAAAATTTTGCAATTTTCTAACTTTGAATTGTCATGCCCTTAAATCAGAGAGATGTGTCACACAAAATAGTTAATAAATAACATTTCCCACATGTCTACTTTACATCAGCACAATTTTGGAACCCAAATTTTTTTTTATTAGGGAGCTATAAGGGTTAAAAGTTGACCAGCGATTTCTCATTTTTCCAACAAAATTTACAAAAACATTTTTTAGGGACCACATCATATTTGAAGTCACTTTGAGGGGTCTTTATGACACAAAATACCAAAAAGTGACACCATTCTAAAAACTGCACCCCTCAAGGTGCTCAAAACCACATTCAAGAACTTTATTAACCCTTCAGGTGCTTCACAGGAATTTTTGGAATGTGGAAGAAAAAAATTAACATTTAACTTTTTTCACAAAAATGTTACTTTAGACCCAATTTTTTCTATTTTCACAGGGGAAACAGGAAAAAATGGACCCCAAATTTTTTTTGTGCAATTTCTCTTGAGCGTGCTGATACCCCATATGTGAGGGAAAACCACTGTTTGGGCGCACTGCAGGGTTTGGAAGGGAAGGAGCGCTATTAGACTTTTTGGATATAAAATTTGTCTGAGTAATTAGCAGACGCCATGTTGCGTTTGGAGAGCTCCAGATGTGCCTAAACAGTGGAAACCCCCCACAAGTGACACCATTTTGGAAACTAGACCCCTTAGGGAACTTATCTAGATGTGTGGTGAGCACCTTGAACCCCAAGGTGCTTCACAGAAGTTTATAATATTGAGCTGTAAAAATAAAATTTTCACATTTTTCCCACAAAAACGTTTTTCATCCCTTAATTTTGCATTATCATAAGGGTAATAGGAAAAATTGCACCATGAAATTTGTTGTGCAATTTCTCCTGAACACGCTGATACCCCATATGTGGAGGCAAACCACTGTTTGGGCGCACGGCAGGGTTTGAAAGGGAAGGAGCGCCATTTGACTTTTTGAATGTAAAATTTGTCTGAATAATTAGCGGACGCTATGTTGCGTTTGGAGAGCTTCTGAAGTGCCTTAACAGTGGAAACCCCCCACAAGTGACACCATTTTGGAAACTAGACCCCTTAGGGAACTTATGTAGATGTGTGGTGAGCACCTTGAACCCCAAGGTGCTTCACAGAAGTTTATAATATTGAGCTGTAAAAATAAAATTTTCACATTTTTCCCACAAAAACGTTTTTCATCCCTTAATTTTGAATTATCATAAGGGTAATAGGAAAAATTGCACCATGAAATTTGTTGTGCAATTTCTCCTGAACACGCTGATACCCCATATGTGGAGGCAAACCACTGTTTGGGTGCACGGCAGGGTTTGAAAGGGAAGGAGCGCCCTTTGACTTTTTGAATGTAAAATTTGTTTGAATAATTAGCGGACGCCATGTTGCATTTGGGGAGCCCCTGATGTGCCTAAACAGTGGAAACCCCCCACAAGTGACACCATTTTGGAAACTAGACCCCTTAGGGAACTTATCTAGATGTGTGGTGAGCACCTTGAACCCCAAGGTGCTTCACAGAAGATTATAATATTGAGCTGTAAAAATAAAATTTTCTAATTTTTCCCACAAAACCATTTTTCATCCCTTAATTTTGCATTATCATAAGGGTAACAGGATAAATTGCACCATGATATTTGTTGTGCAATTTCTCCTGAGTACGCCGATACCCCATATGTGGGGGAAAAGCACTGCTTTGGTGTACGGCAGGGTTCGGAAAGGAAAGGAGCGCTATGTTGGCTGGGATAGGTGGCTGACACCATGTCACATTTGAAGAGTCGCTGACATGCCGAAACAGCAGAAACCCCCACAAGTGACCCCATTTTGTAAACTACACCTCTCAAGGAATTGATCTAGGGAAGTAGTGAGTATTTTTTAATTTTTAAATTTATACCATTGGGCAGTGAAAAAAAGCATAATTATATTTTTACCACAAAAAAATGTTTTACCCTCAGATTTTACATTTTCACACAGGGCAATGGGTAAAAATGGTGCCGAAATGTGTCACACAATTTCTTCTAAAAGTGGCAATACCCCATATGTGGCTGTATCGTACCGCTCAGCCATATGGCGAGATCTGGGGGAGACGGAGTGCTATTTGACAATTGGAGAACAAATTATTGTAGAATAGGCATTTGGATTTGGGAGCACAAAATCTTCTGAATTTCTTTTGGGGGGCAAGGGCCATTTTGCTTTTCCAGAGCCTTTCTGCTACCAGTAACTTGGAAGTCCCTTATATTTTTAACAGATGACAGACCTGAGTGGGGACTATCTTTGTTTGAGGACTGAGTTGAAGCTTTTATTGGGAACATTTTATGTAACATTTATCCGGCGCTCTAGGCTGAGCACTTGCATCGGGGTTTCCATCTAAATTTCCAAGTGATATAATTCAGATGAAACCCCTGCGGGATCCATTCACTGTAATGAGGCAGCAGAGTTACTCTGGACTCCATCTGGCCTCTGTTTAGCGGTGTCCTTTTTTTCAGAAGTGCACAAAACGGGCCAACCGCACTTTTATGCACGCCTAAAACAAATGACACCGTGGGATCCCAGGCTAGACTGCGTCCACAGTGGTCTATATCTGCCTCATTACAGGGAATCTTCCGTCATGAGTTCTGGCTGAATCACGTATTTCAGAGATTTACACGGAAACTCTGGTGTAAGTGCTCAGCGCAGAGCGCAGGATAAATGTGAGCAGAGCCTTACTGCGATCTTTGGGAGACATAATAAACAAATCAGTAGCAGGTGAAGAATTGGTTTTATTTATTTTTTACGCCGCTCCTCGTGTGGTATAAGTGGTGAGATTACTTTATTCTTCGGGTCGGTGCGATTACAGAGATACCAGATTTATATCGGGTTTTTATGACTGACAGCTGTCACACACTAAAAGACGCTTTTTTTTGCAAAATCTAGTTTTTGCATCACCATATTTTGAGAGCTATAATTTTTCCATATTTCGGCCGACAGTCATGTGATGGCTTGTTTTTTGCGGGACGAGTTGACATTTTTATTGGTACCATTTTTGGGTAGGTGACATTTTTTGATCGCTTTCTATTCCGTTTTTTGGGAGGTAAAATTAACAAAAACCAATTCAGGAATTGTTTTTTGAGGTTTTTTTTTATGCCGTTCTGCGTGTGGTAAAAGTGATCAGGAAGCGTTATTCATCGGGTCAGTACATTTACAGCGAAACTACACTTACTGTATATTTTTTTATGTTTTGGCGCTTTTACACAATAAAACAAATTTATAGAAAAAAATATTTTTTTTGCATTGCTTCATTCTGAGCACTATAACTTTTTTATTTTTCGACTGATGGAGCTGTATCGCGGCTTGTTTTTTGCGGAACAAGATGACGTTTTCAGCGGTACCATTTTTTTTTCTATTTTGCTTTTTGATCGCATTTTTTTCCACTTTTTGTTTGGCGATATGATGAAAAAGCATTTTTTTTGCTCTGTTTTTAATTTATTTTTATTACGGTGTGCACAGAAGGAGTTAATTAGTGTGACAGTTTTATAGCTCGGGTTGTTTTGGACGCGGCGATGCCAAATATATGTTCTTTTTTTGGTTTTGTAAAAATATACGGATTTATTGGTTTAATATTTTTTTATTTTTTTTTACTTTTTTTTACATTTTTACTTAGTCCCTGTATGGGACATTAATTTTTATTTTTCTGATCACTGATCTCATGTAATGTAATAGACATATATTACATTACATTACATGAGATCTTCCCTGTTTCAGGCAGAGTCTCCTGTCTGGCTCAGCTTGCACGCTGAACCAGACAGGACACCATATATGGCAGAGCTGGAGGCGGTCATGTGACCTCCAGCTGCCACAGCAACCCCAGGTCCTGAAAGAAATCGGAGGTCTTCGGAGGTAAGTAAGACGACCCCCTCTCCTCCTGCTGTCTCCTATATGCCGCGATCACTATAGATCGCAGCATATAGAAGACAGCAAAGGGTTAACATCACTGGGACCTGATCCAATCAGGTCCCGATGATGTTCCCTGTCAGAGCTAACGCTCTGCACCGGAATCGCAGCGCTTGCAGGACCCTGGGGGTACTGAGCGCTGCGAGACCACCCACCAATTTTAAACGTCCGCGCTGCACAGAGCCTTGGCAGCGCGGACGTTTATGTACAGTGGGCGGTCGGGAACCGGTTAAGCCTACCTTCAACTTTAAAAGCTTTGAAAAGTATAAGCCATTGATGTATTTTTCAGTAGGGAAAAATCGATCAATTAACAAATGTTGTCAAATATATCAAAATGGGACACACTACTTAAAGTAATTGGTATTGTATACCTTACAAGATACTGAACTTAGGAAGACCACCCCATGGTTACCACAAATGTAAATTGTGCTAAAAATATGTACTAGTCAATAAATCAACACAACTTGTTGTCTAAAAAAACACCTTTCATGTATATTTTTTCAAGTCAGTTGCACATTTCACATTTTTCACAAATACAGTGGTGTGAAAGTGTTTGCCCCCTTCCTGATTTTTTATTCTTTTGCATGTTTGTCACACTTAAATGTTTCAGATCACAAAACAAATGTAAATATTAGACAAAGATAACACAAGTAAACACAAAATGCAGTTTTTAAATTGAGGTCTTTATTGTTAAGGGAAAAATAAATCCATCTTTCGGAAGCTGAGTTCAATTTCCACTAGCCTGATTACTGCTACATCTAATTTCAATCAAGAAATCACTTAAATAGGACCTGCCTGACAACGTGAAGTAGACCAAAAGATCCTCAAATGCTAGACATCATGCTGCCATCCAAAGAAATTCAGAAACAAATGAGAATCAAAGTAATTGAGATCTATGAGTCTGGAAAAGGTTATAAAGCCAATTCTAAAGCTTTGGGACTCCAGCGAACCACAGTGAAAGCCATTATGTACAGATGGTGAAAACATGGAACAGTGGTGAATCTTCCCAGGAGTGGCTGGCTGATCAAAATTACCCCAAGAGCACAGAAATGACTCATTCAAGAGATCACAAAAGACCCCACAACAACATCCAAACAACTGCAGGCCTCACTTGCCTCAGTTAAGGTCAGTGTTCATGACCCCACCATAAGAAAGAGAGTGGGCAAAAATGACATGCATGGCACAGATCCAAGACAAAAACCACTGCTGAGAAAAAAGAACATAAAGGCTCGTCTTAGTTTTGCCAGAAAACATCTTGATGATCGCCAAGACTTTTGGGAGAATACTCTGTGGACTGACAAGACAAAAGTTGAACTTTTTGGAAGCTGTCTGTCCCCATTACATCTGGCACAGCATTTCAAAAAAGGAACATCATACCAACAGTAAAAAATAGTGGTGGTAGTGTGATGGTCTGGGGCTGTTTTGACGCTTCCAGACCTAGAAGACTTGCTGTGGTAAATGGAACCATGAATTCTTCTGTCTACCAAAAAATCCAGAAGGGGAATGTCCAGCCATCTGTTTGTGGCCTCAAGCTGAAGTGCACTTGGGTTATGCAGCAGGACATTGATCCAAACTACAACAGCAAATGCACCTCTGAATGGCTTAAGAAAAAAAAAATTAAGACTTTGGAGTGGCCTAGTCAAAGTCCTGAATCCGATTGAGATGCTGTGGCATGACCTTAAAATGGCGGTTCATGCTCAGAAACCCTCCAATGTGGCTGAATTACAACAATTTTGCAAAGATGAGTGGGCCAAAATTCCTCCAGAGCGTTGTAAAACACTCATTGCCAGTAATCACAAACGCTTGATTGCAGTTGTTGCTGCTAAGGGTGGTCCAACAAGTTATTAGGTTTTGGGGGCAATCACTTTTTCACACAAGACCCTGCAGGTTTGGAATTCTTTTTCCCTTAATAATAAAGACCTTCATTTAAAAACTGCATTTTGTGTTTACTTGTGTTATCTTTGTCAAATATTTACATTTGTTTTGTGATCTGAAACATTTAAGTGTGACAAACATGCAAAAGAATAAAAATCAAGAAGGGGGCAAACACTTTTTCACACCAATGTATGTGGTACATTCAATCTACCAGTACCGATTTTTGCACTTTTATACCCCAGTATACCTATAAAGGATTTGTCGCGTGATCTCACAACACAGTCTGTAAACCTTATTAAATAGATTTATTTATGTTACAAACTACGGATTTTACACCTGGACATGAGAACTTTCAAAAAAGACTACACATCAATTCTGCCATTTTCAAAGTAAATACACCAGTACCATTAGGTCTGAAACAATATATGGCAGTTTATATGGAGAAATTTGGTGACAGATCCCCTTTAATAAAGTGATTACACTGAGAGAATTTTTAATTTATGGAACATAGGTTCTGTTTTTAATTTTGAGTTTATAGAATATTCCTTCAATACCCTGTAACAATAACTGCAAAGATTCCAGTGAGTATTTTTTTTCCATTGGAATAGAATTGAGAGAAGCAAAAACTAAGAATGGAAGTTTAAAAGAAGCACAATTAAAATGTCTTGACAATGTTTCTGTTTAACTGCAGAGATTGTTCAATATTGCTCAATATTGAATGTGATTTTTTTTGTGCTAAAGAACAGAACGAGCACAATAATATTATTTGCAAAAAGCCGATGCTTCACGCAATGTAGATACAATTGGGCCGCTCAGACCAAGAAAAGATGAGACGCTCAAAGAAATTGACGATTTCAAGGATGAGCACATTATGCTGAAATAGTATTGTTATTCTTCGCTGCTCTGAGCAGAATATCCATTCAGAATAGATCTTGTAAATCTTTAAAATAATTCTGCTGCAAATAATTACCCCAGAACACTGCAATCAAGTGCATTTTTGCAAAAGAAAATCAATTACTCTTTTTAAAGCTGTAGATTCTTGAAAAACACAATTGCTAAAGGCAGGAGGGCAAGTTATTACTGAGTCACTCTATTATCTTTAGTTAAATGGACTTTTCATAGAGTTTTCTGTCATTAGAAGATATCCAGTAGAAGAGCAATAGAATGCCAGAAACTGCCATCAGTTGAATTGTAATAAAAGGGCTTAACATTCTCTGTTTTTAC
Organism: Phyllobates terribilis; assembly: GCF_046119375.1. Classification (NCBI taxonomy): domain Eukaryota; kingdom Metazoa; phylum Chordata; class Amphibia; order Anura; family Dendrobatidae; genus Phyllobates; species Phyllobates terribilis. Next base: position 303,218,695 of record NW_027362771.1, read on the forward strand.
CATATTTTATATTAGCAAAATTATGGTTTAATGCTCATCACAAGCAAGTTCTCAAGGAAATTAAAGGGAAGCTCCACCAAAAAATACAAGTTTTACATTGCAGGAATTTATTAAGAAACCCTTCGGTTATTTAAAGAGGACCTCTCACCAATACAAAAGAGGCCAGATTTTGCTCTTTTTTTCAAATCTGCCATACGCTTCCAAAGATATGGGTCTTTTTATTTCATGCTACTTTTATGGCCTTGAGAAAAGGAACTGTACAGATTTTTTTTACAAAGAGCAGCTTACTTAGGGTGCAGCAAGAATAAAATAATAGCAAAAACTGCTCATTTTTGACCTGATACAGGTCCTCAAAGTGATTCCAGTCTCTAAAGATGGAGCAGGACGTATTAAAGAAAATATGTCAGCAGGTTGTTGCTACCTCCTTTGAGAGCAGCATGATGTTGGAAAAGAGACCCTGATTCCAAGGATGTAGAACTTAGGTTACTGGGTACAGTAATTCTGACACAATCAGCGTTCTTAGATGCAGCATGAAGCTGAGAAAGCTTCCCCTGCCCACATCAGGCTCTGTATGCACATTGTCTATTAACAGTGAGCTGCTTATCACAGGAAGGGGCGTGGTCGGACCAGTGCTCATGTGGCCAGCTAGTCACATCAATGACAATCACCAGGTGATAAAACCTTTGATGTAAGTAAACAACAGCACGCAGCTTGATAAGTGGCACAAGGGTGAAATCTGTGTTTTAACCCCTACTCAAGTCTATCCTTAGATTACATAACATGAATTTTCTGACAGATTCCCTTTAAATGTACTCTTATGCCAATGCATTTGGAGGCCTAACAGTGATGGCAGAATCTGAATGAATTACAGTTTTTTTAGGCAAGATTTCTTTAAAGAAAACCTGTCAGCAGGATTTAGCCTTATAAACTAAAGTCATGGCTATAATGGCGCTGTGATGCTGATTATTATGATACCTGATGTGATTGGATCACTCACTGGCTGCTCAATACTCACCTTATGAAGTTTTCATAAAATTACATCTTCTGTGATCCAGTGTGCTTTGGGGCGGGACGTGGGGGCAGGGTCTTCTTCTCATTCTCTGCCCCCACCAGCCTCCTCTGTTTCTTGTGCAATCAGTGACCTGCCTCCTTTATAAAATTCTACGCCACCTCCATCATTGTGTGGGCGGCGCGTGCCCAGTGAGAGTCGGCGTCCTGTGTGAAGGACTTCAATAAAATTGCGCCGGTGGCGGTGTATGCGCAGATCGAGATCTCGGCACAGTTCAGAGCCGAAATCTCGATCTGCGCATGATCCACCTCTGGCGCCATGAGAAGAAGAGAATGAGAAGAAGACCCTGCCCCCATGTCTTGCCTCGAAGCACACAAGACGTCATTTTCTGAAACTTCATATGGTGACATGCGCAGTTTTTGAGAGTAGGAGAAAAAAAAAGGATTTTTCTCTAATAAGGCATATTACAAAAAAGTATAGTTGCTATTTAAAGCACTGCGCTGTGCTTTTTAATTAATTTTTAAAAATTCCTAAAGATATAAAAAATGCATCCAAGAGAATAGATATTAAATCAAGTAAAAATAGTCAATTTTAGAGGTCAGTAAAAGACCTGTGTTTCTAATGCAAGTGTAGTTCAGCTTGTCGCATGTTAATGAATTGATGTGGTGTACATGCTATGTGAGATGTGAATCTTTCCCTGCTTCCAATCACTTGGCGTGAATGGCTTAAACCCCATGAGACTTATCTCAATTTCCAGTACAGACTGTGGCCTTAACACGCAGGATGATAAGTCTGTCTTCCTATAGATTCAATTCAGAGGCAATTGTTTGACTATTAGGCAAATCTTTCTATAAATTGCACCTATTATACCTGAACCCCCAACTAATAGGACATCTGCTGTTCAGTAGATTGCTCCCATTTTCAGCAAATCGGAATGAATTATTGAATTATTGGCACTGAAAAATGCCCTACATACTAATTTATGTAAATTTGTAATTGAAGAATAATAGAAAAAGAATAGTTCTGTGTTGACTACAATTCTGTAGAGGCTGCATAATTTGTGCAATCAGGAAAAAAACATTAAATGGAGAACATTCCTATTTTATTATATTGTTCCTTGTGATTGCTTTTTGATTGGACCAATACCTCGCATATAGCAGGGCATGCATATGGATGACTTGGGTATACTTATATTTAGTCTTGTTTCATACTGTAAATAAATCATGAGACATTCAGCTCAAACATATTTTCCTGTGTGTCTTGAGGTTTCTTGTCTGCTTGACTTGTGTTGCGTCTGGGTAACTCAGCAGGTGTCTGGGATGTTAGATCAAATATTACACCTTAGGTTGTAAAATGTTGACTGATGTACGACCATTGCAAACAAATGCAATTTTTTTTATGGTGTAAGCTGATCCTTACCAGGACATTGTATTGGGAGACAGATATATTGTTTGGGTGGACCGTGAGTCTAACACACTGCTTCATCTCTGATGCAAATCTTCTGGCCTCATGAGATCGTTCACATCTTTCTTTTCTTGTACAGCTAAAAATATAAAAGAAAAAGAAAAATGTTATCAAATGTTTAAACATAAAATCAAGAAAACCCTCCAACAACAGATACTTTACTTTGGCTTGAAATAAAGTTTGATCACACAGAGGATTTTTAAAATTGTATGCAATTTTATAAAAGAATCAATGTCAAAAATCCAAGATTGACTTAGTTTTATGGTTTTTAAGGTTGAAGGAAGACATAAGTCCATCAAGTTCAACCTGTATCCTAACATGACTTTCAGATTTCTACTTTTAATTTACAATTAGTGATGGGTGAACCCGTGGATGTTTGGGTCTGGTGAGTTCGGCCGAACATCTAAAAAAAGTTTTGTTTGAGTACCCGAACTCGAACCTGAACCCAGACCACATTCATATGAATGGGGTGCCCGAACATCCATGGTTTCCCACGCTCCCATCAGCATGACATCACATGAAGTACAGGCTCCGATCAGCGGTAAGATCGTTACCGCCAGTCAGAGCGCTTCGGGCCCACACTGTCAGAGACAGCGTGAGCCTGCAGCTATGACTATGACTGGCGGTAAAAAGCTTACCGCTGGTCACAGGCGTCAGCTGATGAGAGAGTACTGCTCCCATCAGCCTACGCCTGCTGTCGCTGATAACAGTCACATGGTGTCTGCTATTTATTCCAGCGAATTTTGCACTCCATAAGTTAAATGACATTCCTTCCTTTCCGAGCCCTGCCGTGCACCCAAACAGTAGTTTTCCTACACATATGGGGTATCGGCGTACTCAGGGAAATTGCACAACAAATTGTATGGTTCATTTTCTCCTGTTACCCTTATAAAAATGCAAAATTTCAGGCTAAATTAACATTTTTGTGGGAAAAATTAAAATGCACATTTTTTCCTCTCACATTGCTTCAGTTCCTGTGTTGCACATAAAGGTTTGATAAACTTCTTGAATGTGGTTTTGAGCATTTGTAAGGGTGCAGTTTTTAAAATGGTGTCACTTTTGGGTATTTTCTGTCATATAGGCCTTCCAAAGTCACTTCAAACGTTATGTGGTCTCTAAAAAAAATGGTTTGTAAACTTTGTTGGAAAAATGACAAATTGCTGATGAACTTTTAATCATACTAACTTCCTAACAAAAAAAATTTATATTTTAAAAACGATGCTGATGTAAAGTAGACATGTGGGAAACGTTATTTATAAATTATTTTGCCCAGCATGACTAACTGGTTTAAGGATAAAAAAAAAAATGAAAGTTTGAAAATTGCATAATTTTCAAAATTTTCACCAAAATTACGATATTTTCACAAATAAATGCAAAAAAATTTGACCTAAATTGACCACTAACATAAAGTACAATGTGTGATGAAAAAATGATCTCAGAGTCACTGGGTTTTGTTAAAGCGTTCCAGAGTTTTTTCCACATAAATTGACACTGGTCAGAATTGTAAAATTTGGCCTGGTGAGGAAGGTGAAAACAGACTTCGGGGCAAAAAGGTTAAAGTAACTATTATTGTGGCATACAACACTACAATGAAACAACATTGTAGCAAAGAAGAGCAGGTCTGCATTAATTAAAATATGGTCCAAATTATTCATTTTAACATTTTGAAAGCTGAAGACCTAATACATATGGCAGAGTTGCATGGCAGAGAAGCACTTTGTCCGCATTTAATGCCCATATTACCCTTTGGAGATAGAAGTGCAGCTCAGAAAACCATGAGAGGTCCTGGTTATAATATACATGCTACAATGAGGCTGTTGTAAAGCCAACCTGACAGGAGGATTTCTATAATGAAAGAACGAAGCTAAGAAAATCCAAAGAACTTATTTTGCATTCTCCATATTATGAGACAGACATTGCAACAACAGGAGGCAGCACATAAGTGAATTTTTCCACCAGCATCTTGATCTAAAAAATCACGTCTTCTGCTGTATTTTATAAATATGCAAGAGTTTCTAATGGTAATTCTCAAAGGCAATGCATCCACTGTACTGGGTTAAGTGTATAAAATTCTTGCAAACTGAGACAGATGCCGATAGTGCAGCAGGGGAGCTATTAGCCGTGAAAACAAAACCGCTCTCATCAGATCTTTCAAAGAGAAAAGGGAGCTTGGCACAGCAGAGACACCCACTGAAATTCTACCAATCAGATATGATTTAATTAGCAGAAAGTCAGAGGAATGCATTATTGGTATATGCCTTCTCAAATGTAGAACTCATTAGAAATCCCTGGTCAATTAATCTATGCTAATGGCAATGTTTATTTTATTTTATTTATTTATTTTAAAAAATGACTTCAAGAAATTGAGATGAATGTTTCTTTCGTGGAAATCTTCAGTACAATAAGAAGCCATCATGAATCAGGGAATTTCTTTCTTAAAAGAAAAAACATTTGTATGTTGTATAACATTTACAACTAATCTGTCATTTACCGTCAAATCTCAATCTCCAATTTAAAATCTTATTCTTGGGCTGAGCACATATATTAGATAGCAGTCTTCTCCAAACCACTATATATTTTAGTAGGAAGACAGAAGTAACCGATAGAATCCTCTGACAGCACTTATCTCCCTGAAAACAAATGGATTGGGCAGTTGATATCCAACTATGCATTCTTATCTTTCCCATGTTGGGGGGAGTCATGAGGCCCAAATACACATTAAATGATTGGTTGGTCCTGTCAAAACTGGTGGGTACCATGTATAAATACTAGAATTTTTATTTTGTAAAAATGTTAAAAGTTAAGATCATATTCATCCTAGAGCAATTTTTCACAACAAATGTTTAACATTATTATTTCATAGACACAAAAAAATAGGGCAAACTGAAAATTAAATGATATTTTATAGGAAGTTAGAATTAGACTTCAGAATGCATTATCTTTAAACTGGCAGCAAATCTAGAACTGTACATATACTATACTGTTCATGAGACCCTGTCATTACAGTTTATTAGGGATAAGGAGGAAAAAAAAAATCTGGTTTATTATCTAAGTATATGCTATTCTTCTGTGCATGTAACAAACCTGGGCTTTTTATTCAGCTCAACAACCTGCTAGTCCAATATTTTTTTTTCCATGAGGTCCTTTTGGCCCCTACCCTATCTGACTTGAAACCCTTAAAGTTAGAAATGAAATGATACTATACAAGTGACATGAACGTGACCATTTTTTTCTCATGTTAAACTATAATAAATTTGTACGAAAAGCCCAATGTACTGTTCGCAAGATAATGAACATTCAAAAAACAATGTTTAAAGATTAAAGTAATAATGATCCATCTGTTTGATAGATTAAGAATATAAGATTAGTGGGAGTCCAAAACCCGGCAGCTACACTGATCAGCTGATACCGACTCTTGCAGTGGTCAGATGTAAGCAATGGACAGGGCAGAATACAGCAGTTCTGTACACTGTATAGTGGCCACCGCTGAGTACTGCAGTATATTCTCCTACTCACGTAAGTGGGAGATGAACTGACCTACGGGCAGGTCATCAATATTTTAGACCCAGCAACCACTTTGTCTTTTTTAAATGTTTAATTCATACACATCTAACAGATTAGCCAGTGTCAAAAATTACTGTTAGCGCTACACTGTTCTCCAATGGTCTTGGGTGGTCGTTAATGCATGTTGCCAAAATATAGGTACCAAGAAAACACCAGCAAATTGCTTTTACCTTGGTTTGGGTATTGAAATAAAGTTATATGGCAGCAAGCTAAAAGCTATTAAATCGACAGAACTGTAAACATTGTGGCCAAATCGGCACAAATAGTGCTGCGCCATTTGACTACTATTAATATTGAAAGAATATACTGGATTCAGGGTTTAAGAGTCCAGTGTATTCATCAGTTTGCTCCCCTGACTCTTCTTTCTCCTCCTACCATCTCCCTAAGAGGCCCAGAACAGTAGTTGTAATAGTCTGACATCACATATGGCAACATTTATGGGGCAAGATCCACTTTAAACATTGACCTCAGACTTAGAAAAATTAAAATTCAGAAAAGTAACTTAGAGTTTGCAATGGTATTTAAATTGACAAGGTTTGCTACAGAGTTGTACATTACATGTACATTGAAGCCAAACAGGTCAGATCAGCATGCATTTAATAACTGCAGAAAATGCTTTACATTCCTTCCTTTTCTAGACTGCAAACTTTAATAAGCTTCATGCACACCGCACACTAATGTCAACAGGGAGCGCTTTTAAATCTTGTTTTCCTGTTGACTGCATAACTATCATAAAGCTCCTACTTATCTCGCTGATAGCTCTGTTTCCTGTTCTACCATTCAGCATTGGACAATGAATAATTGGTCAGCAATGAGCAAATATGCAATTATCTCAATATTTAGGAGGATTATTTGTGACTATTTTAAGTTTGCATTCATTTTTTTAAAGTGCACTTTATGTAGGAAAGTACTTGGCTCGTGATTTCAGGCAGCTCCTTACTGTGCACAAATGTCACAATTAATGAGGGCGCCTGCAGACCATCTCCGGAAAAGTGAAACTTCTGGCTCTGCGTGAATGTCTTGTGTGCTGACCGGAGGGGGCACTGACACATCATTTATAATAGTCCTCAATAAGTTTTCATTCTCGATCAGCCCTGAAATCATACAGAATGGGAAAGCTTAGATCCTCACAAAGCACTTTCAATAGGTACAGTGTAGTGTTGCAGCTTTGGAATAAAGCTTTCTCATGGATCTCAGCTTAGTACGCCCTCTCTTTCATCTTCTGCCCCACAAAGAGAAAGGTATTGCAAGCACCATAGTGCAATAAAATGTTAACAGGAGACTCTTAGCAGCCAGGTCACCTATTCACCCTATATACTTAAAGGCTATGCCTTAACAATATGTTATCTGTATTTACTCAGCGGTTGTTTCCTGTAACTGGGAATCAGCTCAGAAAAAGGGATAAATGGCAATATTATGCTACTAGATAAACACTGTAGGAAAAAAGAGTGCACCATAACAGGATAATCTATATAAATAAAAATGTAAATGTTCGTTTGTTCAAAATCTTAAATCTCCAAAAGTTCTTCACCGATTGCTTTGAAATTTTGATACAACGTTGCATTCAAATACACACGTTTTTATATACCTACTATGTTTTTATATACCAGCTGTTAGACATAAAAGCAACAGCGAGAGGGTGTGTTACGAGATCAGTTCCAGGCTGACCTCCCCGGCCGCCTGGCGTTCTCCCCCCCCTTAGTGACATCTCATTCATAAACCCTTCTCCCTGTCCTTCATTCGCCCCAACCGCTGCCTGTGCCCTGCTCTTTTCGTTTCCCCCGTGGAGGTTAGGGGGAAGGGGAATGACGAGACCGTCTGTTCTAGGCTGAAAGACGCTGCTGCTCATCACCACCAACGCCTGAGAGCCGGCTGCCTCGGCTCTCCGGCACCGCTGCTGCGGCTTATTCTTCTCTGGCAGGTGAGTCTTATTTCCGACTGTGCATCAACAAGCAGGGAAGGGAGAGAAGGAGAGATGGAGGCTGCATGGAGAGGCGCAGGACGTGGCCTCTGCTCTGGGCGCTGAGCTGGGCCCGAGCCTCGCAGCAGTGGGTGGATAGCGAGCGAGTGCAACTCCCACTGCGCCATCGGTGGGAGCAGCACTATGATCTGGCCTGTACCGGCCCTGGACATGTCAAGCAGATCACCCCTTCCTCCTCTGCCGCCACCTGCATTCATCTCTGTGCCCCCTCCTGTCACATTCCCTCTGTACTAGGGAATAACTAGCAATCCCTGACATGACCGGCACCATTGTGACACCTGACAGCAAGTACCGACCTCTTTAGTGACCTGTGCAGAGTACAGGCCTGCAGGGGTCACAGGGTACAGGCTGCCACCATGCCTGCCTGATGGGCACAACTATCAACAGCGCCAGCATTGCCCCATCTATATATGTCTATATAAATAAAAATGTAAGTATATATATTATATATGTATAATATATAATCTATATAAATAAAAATGAACGTTGCATTCGAATACACACATGTTTTTATATACCTACCATGCTTTTATATACCAGCTGTTGGACATAAAAGCAACACATGCTATACCCATCTGTTGGACATAAAAGCAACACACGCTGTACGAAATAAATGCTTGCCTGAAATACTCTACTTACGTAAGACTTTAAAATTAACTACAAATATGCGTGTCCAGCTGCAAAACAATCGAACAGTTGAAAAATTCTCACATCAATTGCTGGAAATTGGGAATGGAAAGGTGCCAGTTGATCTGACCTCAGGACGAATTTCATTGCCTCATAACTTCTGCAATTTAGTGACGTCAAAAGAACAATTGGTTGAAAAAATATTTCCCAATATTCAAACCAATTATAAGAATCACGATTGGCTGAGTGAACGAGCTATTCTTGAGGCCAAGAACAAAGACGTCTACGAACTTAATAATATTATTCAGTCTAACATTCAAAGCGAGGCAGTCACATACAAGTCAGTCGACACTCTTGTGGAAGCAGATGAAGCGGTTAATTATCCAACAGAATTTTTGAATTCACTCGATCTGCCAGGGATGCCACCGCACGTACTGGAATTGAAAATCGGCGTGCCAATTATCATGTTGCGAAATATCAACCAGCAAAAGCTTTGCAACGGAATGCTTTGCAGTAAAACAATTAATGAGCAACGTCGTTGAAGCAACAATCTTGACAGGACCTTTCAAAGGTGAAGATACAGATACGGTTAGTACAGCCCAAAACCATGAATTGTCTTTTACTACAATATTATGCAACTGCTGCCCATGAGGGCTTTTCCAAAAAAAGTGCATTATGCAGCAATGCTTTGAGCTAATATACATTTTGCCATGAGTCACATTTACAGTTACAGATCATGCCTTCAATATTGATTTCCGTTGGCATGAGCAATGAAAATCAATGTTAAAAGGTAGCTTTACGCTATCAGTAATTTACCAGTATAAAACAAGTCTAAACATACATATTTGTCAATTTGTTAACAACTGAACTTTTTAATTTCACTCTCAATATGAGTTTTTCTGAAACCTAATGGTTGTTTTCCTCAATTTAAGTATGCTACATCTATTATTTTTTTATAGTATTTATATAGCCTTTTATAACCTTCAACGGGCAAAATGTTGGCATTAAAAAATGTAGAGTAGTTTCGAATAGCAGCAGTAAACAAATTCATGTTCATTAAATAAGCGCTCCCATGAAGTTTTTTTTAGCTAAATCTGTGTATGTTTGCTTGAAGTGTAGTGTGAGTGTTAATTTACTCACCGCCACCTTCTCCGGTATCCAGCGTCATTCTGTTCCTCTTCTCAGGGACGTCACCGCTCCGCAAACTCTCCGGGTCATGCTGCATTCTGTGTGACCTGGAGTTGGCTTTTACAATGCAAGCCTATATGGAGCGTCAGAAATAGGCTCTGTAGGCCTAAATTTTAAAAGAGATTTACGCCATACACATAGAGCATAGAGTGAGCGGGATAATCTGAAGTGTGGTGACGTCACTGAGAAGAGGAGCGGAACAGCGCTAGATTCCAGAGAAAGCGGCGTTAGGTGAGTATAATAACACATACACACTATATTACATACACATATACACAGATTTTTTAAAAAAATAAAAAATCTTCATGGGAGTACTTCTTTAATGAGCAATGTATATAGCGCCTTATAGGGGATTTCCATTTTGAATCAGTGAGTGCCATTATGAAAAAAGGCTCTAAAGTTTATCCTCGCTTTCCATATGTTTTCCTTCTGGCTGAAAAGTCGTTGAAAAGCAGGAAGCAGGCTTTCATTTACTTTATTAGCAACCCTTTTAATTTTAGCTCAGCATTGATACAACCCAACTTAGAATAAAAAATTTTTTTTCATATTTAAACCTATGATTTATGTATCTTTTGTGCTGTGTCACAAAGAATAAAAAGGAATATTGCCTAAACAAATTCACATTCCACCTCTTTCAAAAGCCAATAAAAAAGATACTACATCACGATAAAATGTTACTACCATTCACTCACAGGTTTAATGACCAGATTTAGTGGAGAATAGGTTATAAAATTCAGAACCAAAATCTTAGCTTTTCACACTCTCGACTTTATGGTTAGTGTTGAGCCACCCCCGTAGTGTTCGAGTTCGGTTCGGTTCGTCGAACAACCGTATGTTCGCCGAACTGTTCGTCGAACACCTTCGAACACCGTTAAAACCAATGGCAGGCAAACAAAAACACATAGAAACACATAGAAAACACCTTCAAAGGTGTCCAAAAGCTGACAAACTGCTCAGAAGACACAACTAACACATGGAAAAGTGACAAGTACATATAGTCATGCGAAAAGAAAAGAGGTGGAGGAGTAAAAGGAGGGGGAGACACAGATATAGGCATGTCATGCCCTTCTAAAATCCAAAAAGAGAGAAGCCGACACGTTCAGTCGGCTCCTGCCCGTGCCACCTCCGTGTCGCCGGGTTTGTGCCAGAGCCGCGGTGAACCCTGACGGCCAGCCCCCCTCTCCCAATAGTGGTGCCTGTCCGCTGGTGGGTCGAGCGAGCCCCCCTGTGGTGGAGGCAGCTCTAAGCTTTTTAATTTAAATTGTCTCTCTAATTTGAATAAATACACTTTAAATCCATTTACAAGGATCTATTGGAGGGCAAGTCTCATGCCAGCAGCCGCGTAATTCCAGCTCCAGTAGCGTCCACTAAAGCTGCTGCAGTTAAAAAGCTTTTATAAGGATCGAGCTCGGCTGTCCACCGCAAGGCATCCTACTGCCAGTCTGAGCCCCTATGCCTTGGGGTGCCTCCTGATGCTCTTCACTGAGTATCCCGTGGTCCCGAAGCATTTCCTTTGAAAAAATGAAGTGTCCAAACTACAGGTGGTGTAGCTTGCTTAACAGCCGGGATAATCCGCTGACTAGCAGACCCTGCTACTAGGCACAAAGTATTTCCTGGGCTAGATGCAGTTAAAAATTTGTAATTAGATACTCTCGTTGGATGCTGAGAAAGCATTCCATAGAGTCTCCTGGCACGCCATATATGATTCTCTTAAAAAGCTTGGGGTAGGGGTCTAGGGGACCCTTTTATAGCCAAAATCACGGCCCTGTATCGCAATACGTCACCTAGGCTGAAGATAAATGGAACTGTAGCACCCTGAGGGCTCGGTTGCTACAGAGGTATTGCACCTCACCCAGAGGTGTGATATCTCACTCTCAGGTAAGGATGTAGTGTGGATCAGGACCCGACACCTGCATGCATTACACCACATTGCCGTGGGGCAGGGCGACCAATATGCCCCTGAGATGGGCACGACAGTCCCTGTCCCTGGCTGGAGTGGGGGGAGGGAACACTGAGGAAGGGGAACCCTGTAGTGCAGGAGCAGGGAGGAAGCAGTTCCTGGGTGCATTGAGAAGGGAGTATAAAAGGTGGGCACCATCTTAGTTCAGTGCAGAGAAGTCTGAGCAGAAGTGGCAGGGAGCAGGGGCTCTGCATGAGCTCTGCTCCGGAGTCGGGCCTAGTAACAGAGGCCCAGGCCTGGAAGAGGGAGAAGGAAGGAAGAGGAGCGGAGAAGGCTCCAGGAACGAGGAACGAAGGGATCCCAGGGGTGCGGACGGGCGAGTCGCCACCGCACGCCCGAATCCACCTGCGTGGAGGGGTCAGGCCAAAGGGGGAGACCGGTCCCCGAAACTAGTGGAGGCAGGAAACGACCCTCAGCTAGAAACAGGAGGCTGTGACATTTTATGTGGCGCAGCCCCTCGCTACACCCGCTAGGAAGGCACCACATAGGGTCAGGGAAACTGGCGCCAAGTTTACCAAGAGGAGGCCCGAGGCAGCCGGACAGAAGGGTTGGTAAGAAAGGCCAGACAAAGGACACACAAAGGGGGTCCTGTGAAGTGCTCCAAAGTTATCTGGGAGTTGTCTGAGCCCCTCACCTGGTGAGCACAGTACGACGTGGGCAGCCGTTACCTGCAGACGTGGTCTGGATAATAAGAACTGTGAGTAAAGGCCCTGGACGGCATCACTGACTCCGTGTCATTACTGCTGCTGCCCTGCACCATCACCCCCATCCTCCGCATACACTGCCCTGAGGCTATACTCCTCCCGTGGGGAGTTATGCTACGCTCTGCTGCACCCACAACACCAGCCTCAGCGGTCTGCCCTGGAGCGGCGGTTCACTCTGACCGCAATCCACGGGTGGCGTAGTCGGACATTTAAACATCAAAACCACATAAATAGTTCCGCCACTGGTTTGACCGCCCTGAGCCACGGAACCGGGTTGCCGCCACGGAGACTACAACCACCAGCATCCACCAAAAAGGGTCCGGCTCCGGGTGTCCCAAGGCCCAGGGGGCGCGTCAGAACATTTTCATCACCTTTCACAATCACCAATGGGACAAGGCAGGGATGTTCTCTGTCCCCTCTCTTATACATACTAGTGACGGAGCACCTGCTCTCATCAATTCGCCATAACCCCAATATTAGGTGGATTGAGGTGGGAGGCACCGAGTACAAGTGCTCTCTATTTGCTGATGATGTCCTAGTATATATCACTCAATCACATATATCCATCCATGCTGTTATGGCTGAAATAGATCACTTTGTTACATGGTCAAATTTTAAAATCAATGCAGCGAAGTCTGAGGCCCTCGATGTCTCCCTCCCCAAATCCATATAGGATTCCATCCAGTCCAACTTTCCCTTTGCCTGGCCCTCACAGGGTATCAAATACTTAGGAATTCCTATTCATAGAGACCTCTCCCATCTATGTTATCTTAATTTTGGGCCCTTTATTGAACAACTCCATACAGACCACGGTTGGCAAGTTAGAACTGTAAGATTCACTACGTGAACCACTGGTGTTTTGTGGAAAAGCACATGTACACTGTGTTCCAAATTATTATGCAAAAAGTGTTTAGGAGTGATAAGGGAAGAATTTGTTTGTTTGTCAGTTAAACTCATTGATGGTGATGTGTGTCAGGGCTCTTTATATCACTGTAAGCAATTGCAGACACCTGTGCTAATTAGTTTGGCAGGTGTGTCCAATGAAAGGCAAGACTACTTAAGAAGGCTGTCTCACATTATTAAGCAGCCTACATTTTCTGCCAAAATGGGAAAGAAAAAGGATGTGTCGGCTGCTGAGAAGCAACAAATTGTGGAGTGTTTAGGTCAAGGCATGACTACAATCAACATTGTGCGATGATCAGGATGAAGTGTCTTGGCAATCAAGAAGTATGTAGCTGATTCACAGTACACACGTGTGCGTGCTGATAAGGGCAAATTGAGGACTCTTTCCTACAGGCAATTACGTCAGGTTGAAAGAGCAGTGGCAAAAAAGCCTTGTCATAGCAGCAGACAAGTTTTTGAAGCTGCTTGTGCCTCCAACGTCCCCCGAACAACAAGATGCAGGGTCCTTCAGAGGTTTGCAGCTGTGCATACGCCATCCTGTCGACCTCCTCTATCCACTTCACACAAGCAGAAACGGCTCCAGTGGGCCAAACATTACATAAACACTGATTTCAAAACTGTTTTGTTCACGGATGAGTGCCGTGCAGCGCTCGATGGTCCAGATGGATGGAGTGGAGGATGGCTGGTTGATGGACACCCCACGCAAACACGGCTACAGCGCCAACAAGGAGGAGGTGGAGTAATGTTTTGGGCTGGAATCATGGGGAGAGAGATTGTCGGCCCCTTTAGGATCCCTGAAGGCGCTAAAGATGAACTCCATAATGTATGTGGATTTTCTCAAACAGCACTTCCTGCCATGGTTCAAGAAGAAGAACCGTGTATTTCACAGCAAGATCATTTTTCTGCATGATAATGCACCATCTCATGCTGCACATAAAACATCTGCATCTCTGGCTGATATGGGCATAAAAGGGGACAAACTTATGGTGTGACCCCCATGCTCCCCTGACCTCTACCCCATTCAGAACCTTTGGAGCATCATTAAAAGGAGTGTCTATGATGGCGGGAGGCAGTTCACATCTAAGCAACAGCTCTGGGAGGGTATTCTGTCCTCATGCAAAACAATTGAAGCAGAAACCATCCAAAACCTGACAAATTCAATGGACGAGAGAGTTCAGAAGCTCCTTTCGAACAAGGGGTCCTATGTGAAAATGTAACATCACCTAGAATAAAGTTTTGAGTTGAAAACTGTTTGATTTCAGTTTCTAACAACCTGCTAATGCTTATAATTTCAAAAATGACCATTTTTTTGGTCTTTATTAAAATGAAAAGGTTGATCGAAAAGTTTGGGGGATCTAAGAGTGTGGCAACCCAGTAGTCATGATTACTTCGAATTCTGACAATATGAGGGTCATGCTGCAGGTAGTGCAGCAAGAAGGCACTTATGTGTCTTGCGCATCTCGGAGCCCCAAAATTATTTTCCGGGCTAGAAGCAGCTAAAAATTATTATTAATTTTAAATCTGGTGAAGCTTTAGTATAGATGGCCTAATAGGATCAGTGCTGCACACTGCTACAAAGCCCAAATTATTTTCCAGTCAAGATACAGATAAACATGATTAGTAATTTTAAATCTGGTGGAGCTTATTATAGATGGCCTAATAGAATCAGTGCTGCACACTGCTACAAAGCCCAAATTATTTTCCAGCCAAGATACAGATAAACATGATTAGTAATTTGAAAGCTTAAAACGGTTGGTAGGGTGATTTTAACCAATCATCAAGCTTTTACTCTCCCCAGGATGACACAGGGGTAGAAAAGTCGTTTCGGATCCATGATTTGTTCATCTTTATGAACGTGAGTCTGTCTACATTATCAGTGGAGAGCCGCGTGCGCTTATCTGTCAGCACACCATCAGCAGCGCTGAACACACGTTCAGACAGAACGCTGGCTGCGGGGCATGACAAGATCTCCAAGGCGTAAGTGGCTAGCTCCGGCCATTTATCCAGATTGGAAGCCCAAAAATAGCAAGGGTCCAGTGACACAGTCGTGGCTTCAATGTTTACTTGGAGATACTCCTGTACCATCGTCTCTAGGCGTTGACTATGTGTCAGACTTCTTGTCTCCTGTGGCCTTGCAAAGGATGGGCTAAAAAAGTGGTGAAATGATTCCGCAAAATTGATGTTACCAGCAGATACTGTGGTTCTGTTACGGTTTGAGTGCTGAACACTTGACGGTCCCACGGTTGGCAAGTTGGAACTGTGAGATTCACTACGTGCACCACTGGTATTTTGTGGAAAAGCACATGTAAGATTCTGCAACAGTCTCTGCTGATACTCCTGCATGCGTGCATCCCTTTCTATGGCAGGAATAATTTCTGCAAATTTACTTTTGTACCGGGGATCTAACAGTGTGGCAACCCAGTAGTCAGGATTATTTCTAATTCTCACAATTCGAGGGTCATGTTGCAGGTAGTGCAGCAAGAAGGCACTCATGTGTGTTGCGCATCCAGGAGCACCAAGTCCCTGTTGTGTTGGTGGCGAGGTAACAATCATGCTTCCTTCCTCTGTCCTCTCCCCCCAACCTCGCACAACAGAAATGTGATCAAGGTCTCCCTCATCTGATGACTCTTCCATCAGTTCGTCCTCCACTTCTTCCTGGGCTCCTGCACCTTCCTCACTAGTTTGGCTGCTACAATGCGCCCTGGTAAAACCATCTCCCCCACCCTCACATGCCTGCCGCCTTGGTGCTGCCGACCGTCTGGACCTTGCAGATGTTAGCCCTTCCGCATACAACTCCTCCTCCTCTACTTCCTCCACCTCCTCTTGTGCCACCACCTGACTCCGAATTCTGTTTAACATGTGCTCCAGCATGTAAATCACCGGAATAGTCATGCTGATAATGGCATCGTCAGCACTAAACATCTTCGTCGCCATTTCAAAACTGTGCAGAAGGGTGCATAGGTCCCTGATCTGAGACCACTCCTCCAGCGTGATTTGCCCCACCTCTGGATCTCGTTGGCCCAGGCTATACGTCAGAACGTATTGCACCAGGGCTTGTCGGTGCTGCCACAGTCGCTGCAACATGTGCAGAGTTGAATTCCACCGGGTAGGCACATCGCATTTTAGCCGGTGAAGTGGCAGGCCCAACGACTTCTGTAGAGATGTAAGTCGCTGAGCTGCGGGATGCGAACGGCGAAAGTGAGCACACAGCGACCGTGCCCTCTGCAGAAGGCCATCTAGTCTGGGATAGTGGGCTAAAAATTGCTGGACAACCAGGTTCAACACGTGAGCCATACAAGGCACGTGTGTGACATTGCCCCGGCGAAGGGCCGCACCTAGGTTTGCAGCATTGTCGCACACGGCCTTCCCTGGTTTCAGGTCCAGTGGAGACAACCATTCATGAAATTGGTTCTCCAGAGCTGACCACAACTCCTCAGCTGTGTGACTCACATTTCCCAGACATTTCAATGTAAAAACCGCCTGATGACGTTGGGCCCTACTGCCAGCATAGTAAGGAGGTGTGCAGGATCCCTTCTGCGCAGTTAGAAAGCTTGTGGCATGACCAGACAGGCTTTGGGTGCAGGTGGAAGACCGAGAGGAGGTTGAGGAGGTAGAAGCAGTGGAGGAACTTTGACATAAAGAGGATTGACGCACAACTCGTGGGGACGGCAAGACTTGGACAGCAGCCCCTTGTCCTGCTGTCACCATAGTTACCCAGTGCCCAGTCAGCGACATGTAACGCCCCTGTCCATGCCTACTCGTCCAAGTGTCTGTGGTGAAATGCACCCTGTCACACACAGAGTTTCTCAAAGAAGCGGTGATGTTGTGTGCGACATGCTGGTGGAGCGCAGGCACACCTTTCTTTGAGAAGTAGTGCCGACTGGGCATCTGGTAATGGGGCACTGCGACGGACATAAGGTCTCGAAAATCCTCTGTGTCCACCAGGCGGAAAGGCAGCATTTCTGTAGCGAAGAACTTGCAGATGGTGAAATTCAACCTCTTAGCTTTCTCATGGCTAGGAGGAAATGGTCTTTTACTTGTCCACATCTGAGGGACCGAGGGCTGGCTATTGTGCTTAGACGGGGTTGATAAGGGTGTCCCCGGCAAACTGCCGGTCTGTGAGGAAGATGCAGGCGGACATGTTAGGTTGCCTTGATCCAAAGGTGGTGCTATCGATGTCGGACAGCGCT
This sequence comes from Phyllobates terribilis, assembly GCF_046119375.1. NCBI lineage: Eukaryota > Metazoa > Chordata > Amphibia > Anura > Dendrobatidae > Phyllobates > Phyllobates terribilis. The sequence continues at coordinate 303,236,285 of NW_027362771.1, forward strand.
CAACACCAGCTGGTGTTACCACCTCCAAAGAAAATGATGACCTGCCAATCACGCTGGCTGTTGCGGGTAAAGAGGTGGCAGGTCTGCGCCCCAAAACAGGTGTGACTGCTGTCCCCCAGTCACAGAGGATGAAGAGGCCGCGGATGCACAAGATATGGCAGACGGTGGTTGGCCCGGCCGGCTAGGCCGCATTGTAGCACACTGAGCTTCCCACTGCAACTTATGCTTCATGTCCATGTGCCGGTTCATGCATGAAGTACTCAAACTATGTATTTTTTGGCCTCTACTTAGCTTTTGCTGACAAATGTTACAGATAACACGAGTTGGGTCATCTTTATCGATCTGAAAAAATGCCCAGGCTATGCAAGGCTTAGCACCCATGCGACCTGAAGAGCCACCACGACTTGTGGTGAGAGGCAGAGTTGTGTTTGAGGATGCAGTTGTTGACGTGCTTCCAGTACTACGTCTCTGTCCAGGAAGGCGCAACCTGACCTCGTCGTCACTAGCATCTTCCTCCACCTCCTCTGCTGACCTCATCTCTTGGCTGACTGTGGGTTGACAGTAAGTGGTATCTCCAACCTCATCATCATCACCCTGTGCGTTATCACACCCGTCGTCCTCAGAGACAACCTGTTCCTGCCCTGACAAAAAACTAAAGTTGTCGCTCCAATCAGGTATTTGAGTCTTATCATCGTCTTCCTCATTCTCTCCACCAACAGGAGTTACAGTTTGGGAATGAGGGTCTACATTATGGTCAGAACCTTCTGCGTCTGGTCCTGGATCCGACTCATAAAGATTCTGGGCATCAGTGCAGATCATTTCCTCGTCTGGATTCACAGAAGCGCTGGAGTCGACCTCTGATTCCCAGGCTATAGTATGAGTAAACAGCTCTGCAGACTCAACCATCTGTTCTACCTCATACTCAGACGGGCAGCTGGAGATTTGGGAGCTGTGAGGAAGCAAGTGCGATTGGGGTGACACCTTTGAGGACTGGAGTATTTGTGATGTTGAAGTTGATGTGGAGGAGAGCCCACTTAAAGGAGCACTTGATATCCGTTGAAGCACCTGCTGTTTTTGTGCCTCATCTGGAATTTGTAGCGATTGGCGTGGCCGTAAGAAAGGGATCTTATCACATTGTCCGCTAAAAGAAGTAGACATTTTAGTTTGGCTGGAAGATGGTCTTTCTTCTGCAGATGTTACTGTTGCTTTAACACCTACCCCACGGACACAACCTTTTTTCCCCTTCCCAACACGCCTATTCCCCTTTCCACCAGCAGCAGGCCTTTTTCCACTCATTTTGGTGGTTAACTAATTAACAACTCTGGAGTTGTTTGCACAAAAAAACAATGGATGGGAACCGAGCAGAGCTGAGTGGCCAAACTGTGGTATTAGGCCAAAACTATTGGCTGGGTTAGATGCAGAAAAAAATTATATTCAATTTGCAACCTGATGGAGGTCAGTATAGATGGACTAATAGAGAAAGTCCCACACACTGCTAGAAGGCCAAATATTTTTTCAGAGGTAGATGCAGAAAAAAATATATTCAGTTTGCAACCTGATGGAGGTCTGTATAGATGGATTAATAGAACAAGTCCCACACACAGCTAGAAGCCCAATATTTTTTCAGAGGTAGATGAAGAAAAAAATATATTCAGTTTGCAACCTGATGGAGGTCAGTATAGATGGACTAATACAACAAGTCCCACACACAGCTAGAAGCCCAATATTTTTTCAGAGGTAGATGCAGAAAAAAATATATTCAGTTTGCAACCTGATGGAGGTCTGTATAGATGGACTAATAGAACAAGTCCCACACACAGCTAGAAGCCCAATATTTTTTCAGAGGTAGATGCAGAAAAAAATATATTCAGTTTGCAACCTGATGGAGGTCAGTATAGATGGACTAATACAACAAGTCCCACACACAGCTAGAAGCCCAATATTTTTTCAGAGGTAGATGCAGAAAAAAATATATTCAGTTTGCAACCTGATGGAGGTCTGTATAGATGGATTAATAGAACAAGTCCCACACACAGCTAGAAGCCCAATATTTTTTCAGAGGTAGATGCAGAAAAAAATATATTCAGTTTGCAACCTGATGGAGGTCAGTATAGATGGACTAATACAACAAGTCCCACACACAGCTAGAAGCCCAATATTTTTTCAGAGGTAGATGCAGAAAAAAATATATTCAGTTTGCAACCTGATGGAGGTCTGTATAGATGGATTAATAGAACAAGTCCCACACACAGCTAGAAGCCCAATATTTTTTCAGAGGTAGATGCAGAAAAAAATATATTCAGTTTGCAACCTGATGGAGGTCAGTATAGATGGACTAATACAACAAGTCCCACACACAGCTAGAAGCCCAATATTTTTTCAGAGGTAGATGCAGAAAAAAATATATTCAGTTTGCAACCTGATGGAGGTCTGTATAGATGGACTAATACAACAAGTCCCACACACAGCTAGACGCCCAATATTTTTTCAGAGCTAGATGCAGAAAAAAATTATTTTCAATTTGCAACCTGATGGAGGTCAGTATAGATGGACTAATAGAATGATGCTATGCCCAAAAGATTTTACTTCACTAGGTGCAGTAAAAAAATTGGTATTCTATACACAGGTGGTATATCTTGCAACACAGATAGGCTACTCCACTGACTAACACACTCTGCAATAGGCCAAAAAGGATTAGCTTTGCTAGATTCAGCCAAATGCTGTGAAAAAAACTTGCACAGCACTGGCACAGACCTGCCTGGCAAAAACTGATAGGAACTGATGTAACCTAGTCCTGAAAAGGACTCCAATTACAATTAGTCTTTACTCCCACAATCTATCTATTTAAGAGCACAGACCTGCCTGATAAAAGTCGTAGGAAATGCTGTAACCTAGTCCTTAAAAGGACTGCAATCACAACTATTCCCTACTCCCAAGCTATCTGTAGATTTGTGCGAAAATTGGCTTGAAATTAACAAGGTATAGCGCACACAGCAACAGCGGTGCCGTCTAACACGCAGCTGCAGCAGTGAGAAAATGGTGGCGACGGGGAAAATGGCTTGGTCTTATAGGGCAAGGACATGTGACATACACTGCCAATGACACATGCCCTTGCTTGTGTGAAAAAAAGCACTTCGCTCCGTGTGTGCGCTGCTGATAGGCTGACAGATTGCACCTCCCCACTGTAAATGCGGGAAAGAGAAAAAAAAAATGGAGATCTTCATTGTTCCTGCAGAGATCCATCCCCTGCCCCTCCCCCCACCCCGCTGTACACTCAAACTGCGTATTAACATTAATTTTCATCATTACTGAGAAAAAATCCAGTTATGATTTTGGTGCACGAACAGTTATCGAACATAACCTCGAACAGCCGAATTTTTCTCAAATTGTTTGTGTTCGCCGAACGGCTCGAACACCGCCCAAAACAGCTCGAATTTGACATTGGCGAACAGTTCGAGTAGAACAACGCTCATCTCTATTTATGGTGACTGAAGTTAATAAGTTTCTGCAAAATTCACGATTAGTGTGTAGGGTAAAGTGAGTGAAACTGCACCTGCAAATGTTACATTGTATTACTAATCTAATGTGAAAAATAGCACTTCATACAATGGACTCCAGTAAAGCTAGTCCAAAATATCACACTTTACTAAAGAATGAACCATCCAGTAGGGTTGTAAGTGTCCAAATCTGGCTAACAGTATTGCTTCAAATTTTTCAAACATGTACAACACTTTAACATTCCTAGACCAGAAAGCTGCCACCTATCCAGAGCCAGAAATATATACTGTACAGTCCCTGACAGAAGTTATGTCGCTTATCCATGTTATGTAAATGAAAGCTTATAACCTGACGTTAAATTCATCCATTGGTTTTATAAATTACTCTTTTGAAAGCTGAAACCCTCCCAAATTTGGTTTAGGTAAAGAAAATAAATTAGCATCAATGCTGAAATATTGATCATTTAATGAACACAGAATGGTCAGATGTTGGCAAGACAAAAGTTTTGTCGTCTGGTCATATAATGCACCCAATCCTAGTTTACATCCTCACCAGTGCTCAGTAAATGATCGATTAATTAGTGGGTGTGTATAAAAACACCACAGCCACCGCAAATACTGCAGGAGAACTACTGGAACCTGTATGGATCCAAAATACACCCAGAAAACAGTTAAATTTGGTGGTGGAAAGATCATGGTCTGGGGTTACATTCAGCATGGGGTGTGCGAAACATTTGCAAGGTGAAAGGCAATATCAATAGCCTAAAATATCAATAAGTATTAGCTACCTCTTACATTCCAAATCATAAAAGGGGTCAAATTCTGCAGCAGGATGGTGCTCCATCTCATACATCCATCTCTACAACAAAGTTCCTCCAGGCAAAAAAGATGAAGGTGCTCAAGGACTGGCCAGCCCAGTCACCAGACATGAACATCATTCAGCATGTTTGCGGTAGGATGAAAGAGGAAGCTTGGAAGACAAAACCAAAGAATCTAGATGAACTCTGGGAGGCAAGGAAGACTGCATTCTTTGCTATTCCTGATGACTTCATTAATAAATTGTATGAATCATTGTTGAACCGCATAGATGCAGTCCTTCAAGCTCATGGAAGTCACACAAAATATTAAATATGACTCTAATAGCACCACAACTTCATTCATCAATGTTATGCAACATATAATTGTATTTTAAGATAATTATTTGTTTGAATATCACATTACTTTCTGTGGGCGACAAAACTTTTGTCTTGCCAAAATCTGACCATTCTGTGTTCATTAAATGAACAATATTTCAGCATTGATGCCAATTTATTTTCTTAACCTAAACCAAATTTGGGAGGGTTTCAGCTTTCAAAAGAGTAATTTATAAAACCAATGGATGAATTTAATGTCAGGTTATAAGTAGTGTTGAGCATTCCGATACTGAAATATCGGGTATCGGCCGATATTCGCGGTATCGGAATTCCGATACTTAATTCCGATACTTTTGCAATATCGTATACCGGAATCGGAAGTTCCCATAATGCAATGAGCCATTTTCATTTTATTCAGCCAATGAGGATCCTAAGAAGTGTGGGCACATCCTGTTAGGCATGTAGGCATCTTAACTAATGGCATGGCTGTGATTGGTTGCTGAAATGATGTCATGATGCACTATAAAAGCCGCCGCCGCCATTTTGAGCTCACTCTGCCATGAATTCAGTTAGGGATAGGACGCTGTTGTTCTGAGGGACAGTTTTAGCTACCTATTTGGTCTATTCTGCTTTACCCAAGCTACTTTATAAATCGCTGTGCCTTGCAGCGCTAGTGCACAGTTCTCTGTGCTGTTCACCGCTGTCTGCAAGGTCTGTGTGTGTGAGTGCAGCTCACCCTGTAGTGTGTGCTTCAACCACGTCTGGTTGTAGTGCACTCAGTGTGTGTCACTGCCTCATACATTGTCCTTTTTTGCCAATTCATAATTTTTCCTGATATCTCCTATTAGTGTGGTGGTTCCATCCGTATTCAGCTAAATTGGTTCCAAACACACTATATAGGAGTAGATAGAGAAATTTTTTTGGTCTTGCAGACCTAGTGCACAGTGCTCTGGATCTGTACTGTTCACCGCTGTCTGCAAGGTCTGGTGTGTGAGTGCAGCTCACCCTGTAGTGTGTGCTTCAACCACGTCTGGTTGTAGTGCACTCAGTGTGTGTCACTGCCTCATACATTGTCCTTTTTTGCCAATTCATAATTTTTCCTGATATCTCCTATTAGTGTGGTGGTTCCATCCGTATTCAGCTAAATTGGTTCCAAACACAGTATATAGGAGTAGATAGAGAATTTTTTTTGGTCTTGCAGCGCTAGTGCACAGTGCTCTGCATCTGTACTGTTCACCGCTGTCTGCAAGGTCTGGTGTGTGAGTGCAGCTCACACTGTAGTGTGTGCTTCAACCACGTCTGGTTGTAGTGCACTCAGTGTGTGTCACTGCCTCATACATTGTCCTTTTTTGCCAATTCATAATTTTTCCAGATTTCTCCTATTAGTGTGGTGGTTCCATCCGTATTCAGCTAAATTGGTTCCAAACACACTATATAGGAGTAGTTAGAGGAGCCTTTCTGCAGCATTGGGCCCTGCAGCCCCAGCCAGATTAGTATTAGCCTATTTTTTGCAGCCTCATCTATTGCATTGTAGGTTACCTTCCTACATTGTAATAGCTGCAAAAAGTTTGTGATACTATCGTTATTACATCTTTAGGCACATCCAGTGTCTTTTTGTGACAAAAAAACCTAAATAAAGTTCACCAAACACTCCACTTTACAGTTGTGTAGGCCACATTAGCTCATATTAAAGTCTAGTCCACACTTTATAAAATTAGTGTTTCTTATACCTGTTAGCAGCTGTTCAGGAATAAGCACACTAAGCCCTTAGTACTTTTCTGCCTATCTTTATCAGTCTACCAAGATGAAGAAGGCAGGGAGTAAGGCATGTGGTCGTGGGCGTGGAGTTTCTGCAGGGAGAGGACGTGAGGATTCTGTGCCTGCAGGGAGAGGACGTGGGGATTCTGTGCCTGCTGCGGGCACCAGTGACTCAGCATCCCCCAGTTTTACCAGGGAACAGTCCTTTATGTGCAGCTTTGTAGGAGCTAGCCGTACCCCACTGCTGCGCGAGGACCAAATTGAATCCGTTGTCGGATGGATGGCAGCTAACGCATCGACTTCAATTAGTTCCAGATCCTCTCAGGTCCTGAGCACTGAAGAGCACCCATCTGTCTCTTCACCACCTGCCAAATTGCCCAGGCAGTCAGAGAGCCCTGGACAGGAGCCATCTCTACTTCTGTTCTCTGAATCTCTTGGCTTGGAAAGAGGGGGCCAGCCAAGCAGAATTCGAAAATTTGAAGAAGAGGTAGTATGCAGTGATGCGCAACCGTTTTGTCTCTCTGAATCTGAAGAGGCGGGTGGGCCAGTGCCTATGGTCAGCAGCACACCTCAGTACGCATCTGATGATGAGACTCAGGTGCCACTTTCTGGTGCGTACTGTGCTGTCGAGACTACCCAGGAGAAGCAGTTGTTTGAAGAGGGTGGTGTAGATGATGAGGTCCTTGACCCATCATGGCGTGAGGGACAGGAAGGTGGTGGAAGCAGCTCTGAGGAAGAGATTCCCCGAACAGCCCAAAAAGGAGGGAGAGGGAGGGGGCAGACTTGGTTGCCTGTAGCCTCCACTTCGGCACCCATTAGGAGCATGGCTCTTCCAAAATCCAAAGCGGTCGCTCCCAAGACTTGCAGTGCCTGGTCCTTTTTTGACACAGTTGCAGATGACATTTGCTTTGTCAAATGCAAGCTGTGTAATCAGAAGGTGAAAAGAGGGAAAAGTGTCAGCAACCTCAATACCACAAATATGTGGAAACATGTGCGGACCAAGCACGTGGTGGAGTTACAAAAACACACTGAAGACCTAGGCCAACCTACAGCGCCACCTACCACCTCTTCAGCTCGTGTTGTAGCCTCTTCCTCCAGCTCACACACAGCTAATTCGGCTTCCTCACAGGATCGCCATGGAAGAATCTCTGGCACTGTTGTACAGAGACACAGTGTAATTCCACCCACAGCACCACTTTCCCAGTCATCCTCACACTCCCAGGCCAGTCTACAGCCATCGTTAGCACAGGCATGGGAGAAAAGGCGCCCATACTCGCCAAACCACCCCCGAGCACAGGCTCTGAATGCTGGCATTGCTAAACTACTGGCCCTTGAAATGCTATCATTCAGGCTGGTGGAGACTGACACATTCCGTAACTTTATGGCATTGGCAGTCCCACAATACAACGTGCCCAGCCGATTTTATTTCAGCAGGCAAGCCGTCCCTGCCCTGCAACATCATGTGGAGGGAAAAATTAAACATGCGCTACAAAACGCCGTCAGTAGCAAGGTCCACCAGACCACCGATGCGTGGACCAGTAAGCATGGACAGGGACGATACCTTTCCCTCACTGCCCATTGGGTAAATGTTGTGGAGCCGGGTACAGATCTTGAGAGTGGCGCTGTACGTGTTCTGCCAGCTCCAAGGATTGCAGGAATCCAGTCTGTACACATTGACTCCTCCTCATACTCCAGTTCCTCTGAATCAGCGCTGCAGGAGCTGTCACGGTCTACCTCCACATCGACCCATGAACGGTTGGTTACCTGTTATGGTGACCAATATGAGCACAGCCGTGGCCAAACGTCAACAGGCCGTATTAAAATTAATTTCTTTGGGGAATCGAAGCCACACAGCGCAGGAGCTCTGGAATGCCATCAAGCAGCAGAGCGACGTGTGGTTTGTGCCAGCGAATCTCCAGCCAGGCATGGTAGTGTGTGACAATGGCCGAAATCTGGTGGCAGCTCTGGGCCTAGGCAACCTCACTCACATCCCATGTCTGGCACATGTGCTCAACTTGGTCGTGCAGAGTTTTTTGAGGGACTATCCGGATCTTGATGCACTGCTTCACAAGGTCCGCATAGAGTGCGCTCACTTGCGGCGTTCCAGCAATGCAAGATCACGCATTGCAGCTCTGCAGCGCCGATTACGTCTTCCGGAACATCGCATCATATGTGACCTACCCACCAGGTGGAATTCAACGTTACATATGTTGGAGAGGTTGTGTGAGCAGCAGGCAGCAGTAATGGAGTACCAGCTGCAGCAGGCGCAAACAAGTCGCAGTGCGCGCCGTTCACACTTCACCACCACTGAGTGGGCCTCTATGAAGGACATTTGCCACGTTTTGCGTGCCTTCGATTATTCCACGCGGATGGCGAGTGCAGATGATGCACTAGTCAGCATGACTATCCCCCTTATCTGCCTGCTTGAAAAAACACTGCAAGCACTAAGGGACGAGGTTTTGGAAGAGGTGGAGGATGAGGAGTCACAAATGCCATCGGCTTCTCTACAGTCTGCGCAACGTGGTTCCTCACAAAGGCCTAGGCAGGGGACACTTTGTGAGGAGGATGAGGAGGAGTCAATGGATGAGGAAGACATCTGTCCAGAGGAGGGAGGTACACAATGCTCTAGTAGTCAGTATCTAGAGCGAGGGTGGGGTGATGCAGAGCAGGCAGAGATCACGCCTCAAGCAGGGGACAGCGTTTCTTGGCCAGTTGGCAGTCTGCAGCACATGGTTGATTTCATGCTGCAGTGCCTGAGAAACGACCGCCGCATCGCCCACATTCTCAACACGGCTGATTATTGGGTGTCCGTCCTCCTAGATCCTCGCTACTGGGACAACTTACAAAGCCTCATAACACCGTTGAACCGGGAGCGTAAAATGCGGGAGTACCAAGACGCACTGGTGCATTCCATCATGTTCTCCATTCCAACCGAGAGCAGTGTTGCTAGTGTTTTACAAAGCAGCTCAGTGCGTCGAGGCAGTGGAGGAAGCTCTGCACAAAGAGGGAGCAGAAGCAGCGCCTCAGCACAAGGCAAGACCAGTATGGCCGAAATGTGGCAAAGTTTTGTGTCCCCACCGCCACAAATGTCTACACCATCACAGACGGCTCCAGTCAGCAGGAGGCAACGTTTCCGTCAGATGGTGACAGACTACATGTCTTGCCCTCTTAGTGTACTCCCAGACGGCTCTTCTCCCTTCAAGTTTTGGGTCTGTAAGCTGGATACATGGCCAGAGCTTAGTCAGTATGCATTGGAGGTGCTAGCTTGCCCTGCTGCTAGTGTATTATCGGAACGCGTCTTTAGTGCCGCAGGTGGTGTACTAACAGACCGTCGCATGCGACTATCCTCCGATAACGTTGACCGGCTTACTTTTCTCAAAATGAACAAGGCCTGGATCTCTCATGAATTTGCCAGTCCTCTTCCAGAATAAATAATTGGTTGGCAACAGTATCCAGACGGCAATTTCTCCTGCTCTGTCCACACTCTCACTACTACAGATTTTAAAGTTGCTCCAATTACACCTCTGGCTCCTCTGTTTTCAGTATTATCCCTGAGCTCCAACACCAACAGTTGGCGCTCGGAAGTGCCGTCTGCACAGTCAACACTTGCTGCCGTGTTATTGGGGTTCAGTAACGTCAGCTGTTCCCCTGCTGTGTGGACGGCAATTTCTCCTGCTCTGTCCACATTCTCACTACTACAGATTTTAAAGTTGCTCCAATTACACCTCTGGCTCCTTTGTTTTCAGTATTATCCCTGAGCTCCAACACCGCCAGTTGGCGCTCGGAAGTGCTGTCTGCACAGTCAACACTTGCTGCCGTGTTATTGGGGTTCAGTAACGTCAGCTGTTCCCCTGCTGTGCGGACGGCAATTTCTCCTGCTCTGTCCACATTCTCACTACTACAGATTTTAAAGTTGCTCCAATTACACCTCTGGCTCCTCTGTTTTCAGTATTATCCCTGAGCTCCAACTCCGCCAGTTGGCACTCGGAAGTGCCGTCTGCACAGTCAACACTTGCTGCCGTGTTATTGGGGTTCAGTAACGTCAGCTGTTCCCCTGGTGTGCGGACGGCAATTTCTCCTGCTCTGTCCACATTCTCACTACTACAGATTTTAAAGTTGCTCCAATTACACCTCTGGCTCCTCTGTTTTCAGTATTATCCCTGAGCTCCAACACCGCCAGTTGGCGCTCGGAAGTGCCGTCTGCACAGTCAACACTTGCTGCCGTGTTATTGGGGTTCAGTAACGTCAGCTGTTCCCCTGCTGTGCGGACGGCAATTTCTCCTGCTCTGTCCACATTCTCACTACTACAGATTTTAAAGTTGCTCCAATTACACCTCTGGCTCCTCTGTTTTCAGTATTATCCCTGAGCTCCAACTCCGCCAGTTGGTGCTCGGAAGTGCCGTCTGCACAGTCAACACTTGCTGCCGTGTTATTGGGGTTCAGTAACGTCAGCTGATCCCCAGCTGTGTGTCCAGCAAATTCTCCTGCTTTGTCCACATTCACTGTACTACGGATTTAAAGCCTCCTCCAAATACACCTCTGGCTCCTCTGTTTTTAGTATTTACCCTGGGCTCCAATACCGCTAGTTGCTGCTCAGAAGTGCCGTCTGCACAGTCAACGCTTGCTCCAGTGTTATTGGGGTTCAGTAACGTCAGCTGATCCCCAGCTGTGTGTCCGGCAAATTCTCCTGCTTTGTCCACATCCACTGTACTACGGATTTAAAACCTCCTCCAAATACACCTCTGGCTCCTCTGTTTTTAGTATTTACCCTGAGCTCCAATACCGCTAGTTGCTGCTCAGAAGTGCCATCTGCACAGTCAACGCTTGCTCCAGTGTTATTGGGGTTCAGTAACGTCAGCTGATCCCCAGCTGTGTGTCTGGCAAATTCTCCTGCTTTGTCCACATCCACTGTACTACGGATTTAAAACCTCCTCCAATACACCTCTGGCTCCTCTGTTTTTAGTATTTACCCTGGGCTCCAATACCGCTAGTTGCTGCTCAGAAGTGCCGTCTGCACAGTCAACGCTTGCTCCAGTGTTATTGGGGTTCAGTAACGTCAGCTGATCCCCAGCTGTGTGTCCGGCAAATTCTCCTGCTTTGTCCACATCCACTGTACTACGGATTTAAAACTTGCTCCAATTACACCTCTGGCTCCACTCTGTTTTTAGTATTCACCCTGGGTTCCAGCACCGCCAGCTGGTTCTCGGTAGTTCCATTTGCTCTTGTACCTTCTACTACCCATCCGGGTTCCAGTACTGTCAGCTGGTTCTCGGCAGTGACTTTGGCACGGGTACTCCCTCCTGGCCAGCCTGGTTCCAGCACGCCAGCTGTTTCCGGGTAGTGTCAACGTCACTTTGCCTCCAATGCGTTGTCCTGTCGTGTTGCGGTCGGGTTAGCCGACTCTATGGTGCCTGCAGTTTAGGTGACTCCTATGTGGGCTGCGGGATCTGGCAATGAAGGCTGGTTCCATAGTGCCAATAGGACAAGCAACCCCTGTAGGACTGTGGGTTTTGGTAACTGCGGCCGGCTCGCGGCCTTGAACTTTTTTTTACATGGGTACCTTCTGCTACCCATCCGGGTTCCAGTACCGTCAGCTGGTTCTCGGCAGTGCCTTTGGATTAGGCGCCTCCTTCTCGGTATCCAAGTTCCACCAACGTCTGCTGGTCCTTGGTAGTGCTTTCTGGCACAGGTACCTCCTGCTTAGTAACCGAGTTCCAGTACCGTCAGCTGGTCTTCGGCAGTTCTATTGGCTCTTGTACCTTCTGCTACCCATCCGGGTTCCAGTACCGTCAGCTGGTCCTCGGTAGTTCCTCAGCTTTCTTGTACCTTCTGCTACATTTCCAAGTTCAAGCTTTTTGAAATGGTTCTTGGTAATCACTCTAGATCTCCCTGACGAGGACCCTGAAGACGAGGACCCTGAAGACCAACCCTAAGAAGACGAGGACCCCGAAGACGACGACCCTGAAGACGAGGACTCTGAAGACCACCCCGAAGAAGACGAGGACCCTGAAGACCACCCCGAAGAAGACGAGGACCCTGAAGACCACCCCAAAGAAGACGAGGACCCCGAAGACGAGGACCCAGAAGACCAACCCGAAGAAGACGAGGACCCCGAAGACGAGGACCCCCGAAGACGACGACCCTGAAGACCACCCCGAAGAAGACCAAGAAGATGACCCTGAAGAAGTTGACCAAGAGGACAAAAAAGAGAAGACAAGCACCAAGATACAGAAGAACAAGAGACAGAAAACCAAGAAGTAGAAATACAAGAAGCTGCAGAACAAAAAGCGGAAGAACATTAAGCATAAGACTAAAAATCAGAGCAAAAGATAATATCTAAATTATAAGCAGAAGATGACTAAGCAGTGTATGGGGGTGAGTCCGTTCCTCCTCGTGGTGCCCCTGGAAAAGACCTGCTGCTGCAGGCCAAACTGTACGCGGACAAATCCTGTTGTAAATCTTTTGTGACGGGCAGAACGAAAGGTGTAATGTCCAACCTTTTATAGATAACAACTACAGGAATGCCTGCCACAAATAAGAATATGATGAAGAAGAAGAAGATGAAGAAGATGAAGAAGTAGAATATGAAGAATGTAAAAAAAAAGAATAATACGAAGAAGGTGAAGAAGAAGAAGATGAAGAAGGTGAAGAAGAAGTGGATGAAAAAGATGCTGAGGATGATGAAGGAGAAAGTGTGGGAGAAGTAAAAAAGAAGGTGAAGAGCATGAAAGTAGTGAAACATAAATATCTGACAAAATATAAAAATACTTAACATAGTCAATATTTCCGTAACTCAGAACGTCTTAAAAAAAAATATTAATTCCTGCTATTCCATTTGATTGGGCTAAACCTCTATGCCTTTATTGTCTCCCCCACCTCCCCCAATACATTCTACATTATTCTTAGTTGTTTTCCTTCATGTAGAATTAACCTACAAGGAAAGAAAGGGTTTATTTTCATTCCGATATTTCTGTCCCATTGACTTGCATTGGTTTCCGGTATCGGAATCGGCGATATCCGATAATTTTTCGGTATCGGTCCGATCCAATCCGATCCGATATTTCCCAATATCGGAAGGTATCGCTCAACACTAGTTATAAGCTTTTAATTACATAACATGGATAAGCGACATAACTTCTGTCAGGGAGTGTATACTGTAGGGGATTTCTCTATAGCTATTTTATAATATAAGTGCATGCTGATAAATAGTAATGCCAAATTAATATCCCCTTCTGCCCCATTATCAATAAGGTGAAAGTTTGAGGAAAATCTGTACCATTTTCAATTACACGAAACTGGCTGCACAACAACATTATCGTCTATTGTGTCTCAGCCAATGTTTTTCTGTACAGATATCTAATTACAGATATCCAATTTCTAAGAATTGCTACCTCATGGATTAACATGGTTATAGAGTAAGTTAGCATTGACCTATGTGTATAGTATACAGTATCTCATGTTTTCACCGCAGCTAAATTTCCAGATTTAGACACAACCTTTCAATTTGACGTTATCTTCTAGGAATTTTTCAATATTTAGCATTGCCTTTACCATTGGACCCAGGTGCATGGATGGATTATGGATGTGTTGCATGAATGTGTAATCTGTAAAGGTTCCATATTGGACCTGTCTATGCTTCCAATTTTAAGAGTTTTTTTTTCCTCTTTGATTCATACGGAATTACATTGAATGAAGAATATAGCGCATCCATCATACAGGCTGTATGTATGATATTTTGTTGTGCATTTCATAAATGAATAATCTATGTGAAATAGATGTTATGGGAGACATACACCAAGCAAAAAAAGAAAAAAAAGGGAGTAGAAACAGAAAAATAGCGTTGGGTAGCGACAATTCAACAAGCAGCATGCATTGCCTAACATAAATAAGCCACTAAAGAAATCCATTATGTGTAAATGTTTCCATACTTTATCCGGCTTGAACACACATGATAATAAAATTTACATTAATAGTTTAGGTGTAGCTAGCTCATAGCTAATGTTCTATGTGAGTAATGCATATCTGGGAGAAGTTGAGTGCAATAACCTTCAATGGGATCAGGAAATAAAATCTGCTAAAGGAGTATTCCAAAGTTATTAAATTGCTTTAATTAGCATGAAAATATACAAGTTTACAGTTGGCATGATTTTTTCTATTAGCTGTCATACTCCTGCTGTACAGCTTGACCAAAAAATGCCTCCACAGACCCTGGCCCAGAGTGTACAGTAGTTACATTCTAGAAGAGGGCAAATTCCTTCCATTCCAGCTACTTCTCTCCAGCCCATTGATTTCTGTGCGGCAGTTAGCTGCTCACTTCTCTACCTATCCATCTAAGCTACTGACAAGCTGCTGTTCTAAATCTTGCAACATCACCAACCCACAGCATCAGCTCTTCCCACAGCAGTTCTCATAATCATGGCTCTTGGTTCTGCCTGTCTATATGTACACTCCCTGACAATTCATACAATTTATTACTGACGTCATCAGGAATAGCAAAGAATGCAGTCTTACATGCCTCCCAGAGTTCATCTAGATTCTTTGGTTTTGTCTTCCAAGCTTCCTCTTTCAACCTACCCCAAACATGCTCAATGATGTTCATGTCTGGTGACTGGGCTGGCCAGTCCTTGAGCAACTTGATCTTTTTTGCCTGGAGGAACTTTGTTGTAGAGATGGATGTATGAGATGGAGCACCATCCTGCTGCAGAATTTGACCCGGTTTATGATTTGGAATGTAAGAGGTAGCTAATACTTCTTGATATTTTAGGCTATTGCTTTGGTCGCAGGGTGGATTTTTGGCATGTTGTCAGAGCTCAAGTTGCAGTTCAAGTGAAGGTCTGGGGTGCTGGGTTTCTTTTTATACACACCCACTAATTAACCGATCATTTACTGACCACTGGTGAGGATGTAAACTAGGATTGGGTGCATTATATGACCAGGTGACAAAACTTTTGTCTTGCCAAAATCTGACCATTCTGTGTTCATTAAATGAACAATATTTCAGCATTGATGCCAAATTATTTTCTTAACCTAAACCAAATTTGGGAGGGTTTCAGCTTTCAAAAGAGTAATTTATAAAACCAATGGATGAATTTAACGTCAGGTTATAAGATTTTATTTCCATAACATGGATAAGCGACATAACTTCTGTCAGGGAGTGTAAATATAGTAATTGCAGGGTAGACTTTAGAACAAACACGGATAGCTGAATGTGCTACAGCAGAGCTAGTGCTGAGCTTTAAAGTTCTGCTAATACTATAGTTATACTAATCATCAGAATTGATACTCAAAGAGGAGTGCCCATCATGTCAGAAAAGAGGAAGTAAGCAGACGGCATAGCTTTGCGCTGTTGTCGATCTATCAATCAATGTCAGATATTTTTAGGAATTGTAAATTCTTGAAACTGATCGGTTTATACATAAAACAATTTGTAGTTTAGCTTCGCGAATACACAACATACATAGTAAATCCCCCTGGAAAGTCACAAATATATGAAATTATCAGTACATTGCTTTATTTAAAAAAAGTTTTTTTAAACTGTATATCTGAGATTTTGTACTTTTAGATTAAAATTCCAAGTTATGGAAATATCAATTAATTCCCAATAAACATATCAGTGGACTAATTTTCCAACTCATGGACACCTAACAATGGCCAGCCAGAAATTAAGTGTGTAATTCTATGCAAATCTATTCTATGATATTGCTAGGAATAAAAAACTTTATCCTAAGGACTAATGAACACAACCATATTACAGTGCAGATAATTAAAAAGGGTCTGTTACCTGCTCAAAAAAATGTAACTAAATATCATGTAAAAATCTCGGAGATCCCTAAATCCTACAGCTCTTTTCCATTTTGCAATGCGTCACTCCATTACAGACATATTAACATTTGTTTATTTTGGACTGCACTATGTGAAATCTCTGCTTTGCAGTCCAACTGTGTGTTTCTTTACAGTGTTCTTTGGAAAAGTGTGTTTTTAGCCCTCCTTCCCAAATACTGACAATCATCAACGCTCGGCAGCTGATCTAGCAGTCTGTCACTCTAAGATTGGTAGCATCTAAGAGAGGTGAAAGTACATACTTTCATAGAAGATTCTGAAGAAACACCCAGTTGGTCTGCAAAGCAGGAATTTCACCTAGTGAGCTCCCACAAAAAACAAATGTGAATATCTCTGCAATAAAATGATGTAGCACAAAGTAGAAAGGAGTAGCATAATCAAAGATTTTTATAATAGATTTAACTCAATTTTTTTTCAACAAGTGACTGAGCAAAGACCCTTTGCTCAGTATTGAGTAGAAGCACCCTTTTGAGCTAGTACAGCCATGAGTCTTCTTGGGAATGATGCAACAAGTTTTTCACACCTGGATTTGGGGATCCTCTGCCATTCTTCCTTGCAGATCCTCTCCAGTTCCATCAGGTTGGATGGTGAACGTTGGTGGACAGCCATTTTCAGGTCTCTCCAGAGATGCTCAATTGGGTTTAGGTCAGTGCTCCGGCTGGGCCAGTCAAGAATGGTCACAGAGTTGTTCTGAAGCCACTCCTTTGTTATTTTAGCTGTGTGCTTAGGGTCATTGTCTTGTTGGAAGGTGAACCTTTGGCCAAGTCTGAAGTCCAGAGCATGATTCTCATTTGGTCTAACATGCACTGTGAGCTGTGAGGTCTTATATAGACAGGTGTGTGCCTTTCCAAATCAAGTCCTATCAGTTTAATTAAACACAGCTGGACTCCAATGAAGGAGTAGAACCATCTCATGGAGGATCACAAGGAAATAGACAGTATGTGACTTAAATGTGAGTGTCTGAGCAAAGCGTCTGAATACTTATGACCATGCGATATTTCAGTTTTTCTTTTTTAATAAATTTGCAAAAATTTCTACATTTCAGTTTTTTGAGTCAAGATGGGGTGCAGAGTGTACTGCAATGAAACAAAGAGTGAAAAATTTAAAGGGGTCTGAGTATTTTCCGTACCCACTGTATATATATATACAGACAGATACTCATCCATCATGCAATATCATCAGGAAGGCATCTGTTTGGCTCCAAAATTATTCTGACTCAAGACAATGACCCCAAACATACCGCCAAAGTAATTATGAATTATCCTTCAAAACTGTGTGCAAGTGAACCTAGACTAGAATAATCGATCTGAAGGCAAAATATTGTTGTGATTTAGATTTACCTATTATTTATTCACTTTGCATTTTAATTGATAAAAATAAACACTTTAATTTTTTAAAACACTCTTACTTTTTCACACCTGCCTAAAACTTTTACACATTACTGTACATATACACTCATTTATTTAAAAAAAGTATAATCTTATAATTGTTGGTGTAGGCCTCGGGATCTATTCAATAATTAACAATATATAATGAAAAAAAGGCAGGATTCCAAAATGTCAGTGTAGTGGGGACTTTATTAAGATAAAAGACCTAGTCATCTGTACTGAAACGTCACATGAAAAATGTCCTCACTATCACAGAGTAAATATAGATAACAATAGCAAATACACGTACATGCCTAAAGAACAGGTATTCAATAATCAGAAATTCTGATAGTCTGCTATTTCTTTCTGAAACTTTACCCCTTAGACATCTTAGGCTGCTCAGCCAGTCAACTAGTTCTGTTGCTATACACTGATGAGGGGCAAAGACCCCATAACACATGTAAGCAAATGGAGATTCTGCTTTTTAAGTAGGCATATAAAGTGCTTAAATAATTCCCTGTTAGTGTCCTATTTTCTTATGAGAAAGTCACTCTCCTATAACATCCATAGAATTATTCTTAAGAAATAATATTCCTGTTTATACAGTTTTTCAAGCCTTGGGTGTATAGGGGTTTGGTTCTAGTACATAACGTTGTTAAGTACTGTATTATATGTCCCATTTTTCATGTTTTTGAAATATAATAAGCTTTACATTCTCCACTAATTTAGGATTGTTCAGCGAAAGTCAAACATTAGCCACGGGAGCGTGAATAACCAGATATTGTAATGTTCATACAGAATTATGCAAATCCCAGACTTCATCCACAACACATACACGGAAAAGCATGGAGCAGTTCTATTAAAAAGGGAGTTCGATTTTCTTCACCCAAAGCGCTACTGCCCAAGGGGCTGTGAATACAAAAGCTCTGCTCATGATGGTTCTGAATGCAATCTGATAGGTTTCTGTGTTTCAAGAATTGTCATTTCCATTAAAGAAACGTAACCATGGCAAGTAGCGCCTCACTGCGCATTAGAAATATGTCTGACAATAGTTCACCTGGGGCTAAACAGTGAATCTCAGAACATTCAGGGTAATTCTTAATTATTTTATATATTTGCATCTTATTTCAGAAATGACGAAAATCATCTTTTTTACGCATTTGAAAACCTTTTTTTTATATATATATTTATATATACATAAATTTCCAAATACACTAAGTCTATAAATACACTAAGAAAGATTTATCCAAACTAATGAAATGGAAAATTGATGCTACTGCCCATAGCAACCAGTTGGGTTGCGACTTTTATTTTTCTATGGCATCTGAAAAATAAAAACTGTAATCTGATTGGTTATTACTGCTCCATTTTTTTCCTTCAACTAGTATGGATAAATCCTTTTTATATCTCTACATTTATTTTATGGGTTAAGCCAGGTCAGAGGAACATATGAAACATGGTCCATTTCCAATCTCCAAAAAATGGACAATTTTTCATCCATATCGTGTTAGGTCTATTTGTTTTTCAGGTCTGTTTGTCACTCTATGTCCCTTTTTGACATCTGTTTTTCACAAACACTATAAAAAAATCATAAAAATAATTCCTAATTCAGTTTTCTATTTAATCTTTGCAATGAATCCATTAAATGCGGATGCCATATGTATTAGTATGGTATGATCAGTATGGTGTCAGTATGGTATCCATTCTTTTAAGTGATGAAGTTTTCTGGGTGATTTTTATCCAAAACATGGAAAAGACTACTACATTCTGCATTCATTTTTACGCGGACACTTGGTCTGTATAGTAAGAAGCTAATCTGAAATAGTCTATCCACTTACAGTGGTCCTTGTGCTGTCCATATTCTATCCATATGCACATGTACAGCAAACATGTAAAAACAGACCAAAAACAGCTTTAGGCCAAGTTCAGACAGCCATAATTCACTATGGAGCACAATGCACAAACTGAACAGGGGTCTCCCAAACCAAACTGACAGCTTGATATATGCCTATGAGGCTGTAAATTTGAATCTGGAGAACCAAGTTGAGTGCACATTGTGGTCTGTATATGGATCCTGAAATGCAGCCATCTGAACTTGGCCTTAAACATATAGGGTTGGATTAACCGAGATTGGTGTTTTGAACGTCAGCCTTCATCCATGGTGCGCTGGCGTAAGATCCTATTAGGCAGCATATCTTCAAGGTATTAGAAAATGAAAACAATCTAATTAATTTACATGTATTTTTTCAAATATATCGATCTGAAAAACTAAGGACTTTCTATACTATGCCTCTCCAAGCTTTCCTTATGCATAATGATGGGGCTTGGCTAAGTGTAATTAATAGCGTTAAATAAATAATATTAAATAAATATTATATATTGTAGCATTAAATAACAGTATTGAATACATAATTTTATTATTTTTATTCTTTTGCATATACTAATCTGATTACAAAGCACATGAAAGAGTTGATTGGATTGCAAAAAGGGTTTATATGTGCTGCCGAATGAATGGAGGAACTCTCTTCTACAAATAAAGGTTTTAGGATATAATTTCTCCATACATATAGAATCTGACAGAGCATGCCCCAATTCTTGTTCTGTAAGTTTCGAAAGTGTTACAAGGGAAGCTTTATGCCTGGGCACACATACCACTGGTGTAACCTGTGGAGCAGCACAGGGGCCCAAGAGGTTAAGGGGGTCCATTTCCACCTCCAAAACAGGTGGAATTGCTCATTATGATGAGACATTTGGCTCCAAAGGGCAGATATATTGTTCTTGCACAGGGGTCCTCTTCTGTCTGTGTTCACCAGTGTTATATTTACAGTTGTGCTCAAAAGTTTACATACCCCGGCAGAATTTTTCCTTTCTTGGCGTTGTTTCAGAGAATATGAATGATAACAAAAAAAACTTTTTCTCCACTCATGTTTATTGATTGGGTGAAGCCATTTATTGTCAAACTACTGTGTTTTCTCTTTTTAAATCTTAATGACAACCAAAAACATCCAAATGACCCTGATCAAAAGTTCAAATACCCCAGTTCTTAATACCGTGTATTGCCCCCTCTAACATCAATGACAGCTTGAAGTCTTTTGTGGTAGATGTGGATGAGGTTTTTTATTTTCTCAAGACGGTAAAGCTGCCCATTCTTCTTGGCAAAAAGCCTCCAGTTCTTGTAAATTCCTGGGCTGTCTAGCTTGAACTGTGCGCTTGAGATCTCCCCAGAGTGGCTCAATGATATTGAGGTCAGGAGACTTCACTTTGTTCTGCTGTAGCCAATAACAGGTTGACTTGGCCTTGTGTTTTGGATCGTTGTCATGTTGGAACGTCCAAGTACGTCCCATGCGCAGCTTCCGGGCTGATGAATGCAAATTTGCCTCCAGTATTTGCTGATAATGTGCTGCATTCATCTTTCCTTCAACTTTTACCAAGTTTCCTGTGCCTTTGTAGCTCACACATCCCTAAAACATCAGCGATCCACCTCCATGCTTTACTGTAGGAATGGTGCTCCTTTCATCATAAGCCTTGTTGACCTCTCTTCAAATGTAACGTTTATGGTCGTGGCCAAAAAGTTAAATTTTGGTCTTATCGCTCCAAATTACCTTGTTCCAGAAGTTTTGAGGCTTGTCTCTGTGCTGTTTGGTGTGTTGCAGGTGAGATATTTTGTGGCATTTTCGCAGTAATGGCTTTCTTTTGGCAACTCGACCATGCAGCCCATTTTTCTTCAAGTGTCTCCTTATTGTGCATCTTGAAACAGCCACACCACTAGTTTCCAGAGAGTCCTGAATTTCAGCTGATGTTTTTTGTGGGTTTTTCTTTGCATCCCGAACAATTTTCCTGGCAGTTGTTGCCGAAATTATTGTTGGTCTACCTGACCGTGGTTTGGTTTTTACAGGGCCCTTGATTTTCCATTTCTTAATCACAGTTTGAACGCTGCTGATGGGCATTATCAATTCCTTGGATATTTTTTTGCATCGCTTTCCTGTGTTATACAGTTCAACTACCTTTTCCCGTAGATCCGTTGACAATTCTTTTGCTTTCCCCATGACTCACAATCCAGAAACGTCAGTGACTGGATGAAAGATGCAAGAGTCTGTCTGGATCCCAGAAACTCACTTAGCTTTTATGCACATACACTGATTATAAGCAAACAGGTCACAGGTGAGGATGTTACCTTTAGTAGCCATTCAAACCCATTTGTGTCAAATTCTGTGTGTGTTATCAGGCCAAAATCACCAGGGTATGTGAACTTTTGATCAGGGTCATTTGGATGTTTTTGGTTGTCATTAAGATTTAAAAAGAGAAAACACAGTAGTTTGACAATAAATGGCTTCACCCAACCAATAACCATGAGTGGAGAAAACATTTTTTTTGTTATCATTCATATTCTCTGAAACAAGGCCAAGAAAGGAAAAATTCTGCCAGGGTATGTAAACTTTTGAGCACAACTGTATATATAATGCCTCATGGTTTTTCCAATTATCACAGTGATAATTCAGAATTCATAATGATCACATACTTTCTCCTATATCACTAGTTCTTCCCAATAAGGTTTTAATAAAGTCTTGGACCTGCCATCTATCTCTCTCCTGTCTAGTAATTCTTCCAGTTTATTTGTATAAGGCCTCTTTTACTTTGCACACAAGAAAACGCTGACCATTTTTCATCCATGTGCTAGATCCGATTTTCATCCATTTTTAATGTCTGTCAGTTTTCACCATCTGTGTGGCATCCATTTTTTTTATTGTTTGCAAAAAAATAAAAATTCCAACCATTTCCTGCTGCATAAAAAATAAAACACTGGATAGCACACAAAAATGGTATCCGTATGCTATTCACTTTTATCACGGACCTGCATTGAAAATTACATCCATGATTAAGAAGGGCATGTCTTCATATTTTTTTTTTGCAGACACTGGCTATGTAGAAAACACAATCACGTGAGCAGCCCAATACATTATAAATGGGTATGAGGTTCTCTCTATGAAAAACATAGAACACAAATGTCTGACTGAGGCCTAAACAGTGACCATTGATTGTCAGTCACTTGTTCATTAAGTTCATTTCATATTTTTCCTGATGTTGCACTATAAACATTATTCGTGAACTTTTACAGTTGATCACTTTTGCTTTACTTTATGTAACAATGCTTTATCTCTTGCATTTCCGTTGCCCATACTTAATTCATTAACCTTCTACATTCAATATGACATTAAATATAATGTGAATAAAAAGAAAAATGTACATACTCATGTTTTAAAGTCATTTGTACAAAGACATCTAAATTATTGCTGCGCGAGCGTGCTCGGTTAACGCTTTCACCGAGCACGCTCGGGTGCTGCCCGAGTATTTTCGGCATCTATACTCGGGCCGCCGCGACTGCATGTGTTGGGGCTGCTAGACAGCTGTGACACACGCAGGGATTGCTTGTTTGTTAGGCAATCCCTGCATGTGTCACAGCTGTCTAACAGCTGTGACACATACATCTGCGGTAGATCGAGCATAGACGCTGAGCACGCTGAAAATACTCGGGCAGCACCTGAGCGTGCTCGGTGAAAGGGTTTCGCTACACTAGTTCAATCCTAAAAATCTCTAGCTACTGTATATTCCAGTGGCTCCCATATCATAAATGCCAAACCATTGCCTTATTCATTACTAGGGAAAAGCACAGTCTTATGTGCGTTGTAGCATTATTGACATTTAAAGTCAGCTACAACAACACTTTGACATTTACTGTCTTCTTGGGAAATGAGAATGGTGCTATAAATGTTGAGCTACAGATATCATTAACCTTCAACTTTATGGGATAATCTGTTGAGCCCGACACATGTACTGGCTGCTGTAGAGACTCAGGCGCCACCTTTGTGTAGTGAACCAGATTAGAAAATCCAATGCCACCTTGCTGCAGGTATACAAATGAATCCAATTGCTTATGCGGCAAATACCTCCAGGCAGCAAATTTTTCTAATCTGTAATTGCCCTAATATTGTCTCGGCGACAGTGAGCAACAATCGACACTGCCATTGTAATCTCCCAGCTCAGCGGTACTCAGCAGTTTATATCCTTAAAATACGATGCTTTACTAGGAATCCTTATACAACATGATGATGCGCTGTGATGATTCTTATCCCAGAAGATGATTGTATCAGACAGCTAGAAACTAGAGTTAAACAGAAATGAGCAAATACCGTAGATCTGCCACGTTCAAGATTTGATTTGCCTGCAGTTTTGCAGTTGTGCCTATCTCGCTCAAGATGAACTAATCAATTTGCCAAGCGAGGGTCATAGTTGGCACATGAAATCCTGGGTTTTTGATTCAATTTACCGGTAAACTAATGGCAAAAAAGTCAGAAATGTTTGAACAGCAAATAGCGATTTTAGCAAGAGATTCACGCATCTTCGTTGTGACATCAACATATAAAAACTAGGAGAGGTTTATCTATAAAGCTTTCAAAATGCCACATATGGCATGTTAACTTTGGAAATGTCAGACATTATTATTTTGCTGATTCCACTTTAAAGCACTACTTTTTTGTTATTGCAGTGCTGGAGTGGCGCTACTAATCTAAGTTCCCTGTCCCAGTCTTATACTTACCAGCTGCCATCTTCATCTTTTATCGGCGCCACTCCGGTCGGCCTCCAGCAGTTTGTGACTTGCCAGATCGCTTCTGTTTTTGCCGGAGGTGACAACTTAATGTAAGTCTATGAGAGTCAGAACGAGGCCCTCATAGACTTATATTGAGAGCTTGTAACCATTACCCTTAACTTCTGGTCAGTCAGAAGTTGTAGTCACAAGATGACAGCATGGAACAGCAGCAGCACTGGGAAGAGCTGAAGATGGCAACTGCTAAGTGTAATACTAGGGTCAGGGAACTTAGATTAGTAGCGCCACTCCAGCGTTGCAATAAATAAAAATACTGAAGTGGTGCTTCAAGGTTGTCATACAGTATTTATTTGATTTATTTATGATGCTTTTGCTTATATAGCACCATCATATTCCACAGCACTTTATAGGCATCATATTTACTGTCCCCATTGGGGCTCACAATCTAAATTCTTTATCATTATATCTTCAGAGTATTTTCGATTATTTTTTTTTAAGTATTAAATTTAGCACACTAAAAACCCTCTTACCCTCTTTTTTTGTAGACAGTTTTCAAAACTGCTTTCTCAGTGTCTAAGTAAGAAGTATGAAAAAAATGGATTGAAATATGGGTTTAAAAAATAGTCCGTCCATTTTTCTTTTTTTTTTTTTCAGTACTAGCAACTTAACAAAGCTATAACGAATGAAGGCAGCTTAGGTATCTTGTCTAATGTAGTCTGAAATCTATGTTCTGCTCTATCATCCCTTGTGTTGTATAATGCAGCTCTATTTATTCAGATTGACTGCTGTGTAAAAGCACAAGCTCACCACGAAATTGGTACCAGAAGAGCTTATTTCCATTACTGCAAGGACAGAACGATTATAAACTGCAAGAAACTAAACCACCCATTCTGGTAATAGCCCAAATAAACAAAATGTCCTGAAACATACAGAAAAGGTAGATTGATGCATTTTATAGGGTTTTATTATCATTTCTTTAACTTAAAGATGTATTCTAGCAGAACTAGATTTATAGATTTTTATACAAATGAGACATGTATTAACACTTTGCAGTAATGGTGGTGAGCTTAGTAAACACTTTTTGTGGGACGGAAAAATCTGTCATAGCTTAGTAGTAGTGACCATTTAAAAAATTATTTCTTCTGATTAGTAGTCCTGGTGAGACATTGTATGTGTCATGCGCTTTGATGATGTCCCACCCTAATCAGAAGAGGCACTGTGTATGCCAGCAGGTAGGAAGTTAGTAGGACTCTGATCCGCTGGTCATGGACTACCAACATGGCCATTGGACTAGGTCCCTGTGAATATTTCACTCAACACTACTCATCAATGAACAAATGTTGAGGCAGGGGTCTAAATTCTAGTACTCATACAATAAACTCCATAACACTTTTTGGTCTTGGGCACTGAGAAATGATGACACATAAATCAACAATTTTCTAGTTTACGAGTTGTAAAATGTATAAATAAAAAAAGTGATCTGCCCTTAATGTGAACAGTAACATAGAGAGATGCACAAATAGATTATATTTGAATTATTCCACACTAAATCATAAGTATTTCACTCTTATGTAAGTGATATTATGTTCACTATCGCCCTTCAACTAGATCATTACAGCATTTCTGCATTGCTTTTACTGTGAGACAAGGTGTCTACTTGTTCCAATACTTCTAGCAACCTGTAAGGATGCTTTGATCAATGCTTACTAGTTTGACTTATATCATACAAGTAATGCTTGAGAGAACTGACATGGCATGTTCAGAAATTCTAAACTTATTAAGACGCCAATGTTTCAGGATTTCACTCGCTTGCTTTGCATCTGTTTTGCTTTTGCAGAACATTAAGGAAATGAGAAACAGCTGTTTCACCATCTTCTCTCCTTGCGGGGACATTCCACTTTGCTCATAGGCCACCAAAGAAAAATTGGTTCTCCTCAATGTAAACTAACAGACACACTGCCGGCACATTGCAACACTAAACTCAAAACTGGGTTATGGAATAAGTGCCAGGAAATACAGGGATATTTCAAGCTCAGAAAACCAGCACAGCTATTGAAAAATCATTTTTTCAATCAAAAGTCATTATGTATATTTACTTTATTTCTAGTACAAACTTTTAATTTTGCACTGTGTTTATGTATGTATGTATGCCTCCTTATGTATGTATACTGTACATGTATGCATGTTTAGTTTGTGTGTGTACATATAGCATGCGTGTATAGTGGTGTGTACATATGTATCTATGTATGTATGCCTCCTTATGTATGTATACTGTACATGTATGCATGTTTACTTTGTATGTGTACATATAGCATGCATGTATAGTGGTGTGTACATATGTATTTATGTGTGTATGTATGCATGCCTTCCTATGTATGTATACTCTCATGTATGTATGTTTACTTTGTGTGTGTAAATACAACATGTGTGTATAGCAGTGTGTACATATGTGGCTATGTGTATATGCCTTTTTATGTATGTGTACTATACCTGTGTATCCATGTTTGGTTTGTATGTATATATGTTTGCATAGCACACAATACAAACACGCTTTCTTTAGCATTGCTCAAGGTGTGCTGAGCGTCAGTGGCGAAAATCTCTTTTAGCAGAGGATTTCATCCACTATAAATTCATGCTCAAAACCTATAACTCTGCCCTTCATCTGGCCAAACAATTCTTCTTCACCACCCTCATCACTTCACTGTCCAACAATCCAAAATGACTTTTTGAAACCTTAAACTCCCTCCTGAAGCCTAAAGCACAGTCCCGCATCACCACCCTCAGCAGTGAGGATCGGGCCACTTATTTCCTAGAAAAAATCAACCACATCCATCAGGACATCTCAGCCCAATCTCCTCAGTGCCTGGATCACCTTCTCTGATGCACTTCAAGCTCACTAGCCATCTTCGAGCCTGTTACAGAAGAAGAAGTTACCCAGCTCCTCATTTCTTCTTGACCTACCACCTGCAACAGTGACCCCATTCCTTCACATCTCCTGCAGTCTCTCTCACCAATGGTCACCACTCACCTGGCTAAAATATTTAACCTCTCTCTTTCTTCAGGTATCTTTCCCTCCTCATTTAAACATGCCATCATAACCCCTTTACTTAAAAAGCCATCCATGGTCCAGAACTGCACAGCTAACTACAGACCTGTCTCTAACCTTCCTTTCATCTCTAAACTGGAAACCTTGGTCCACTCCCGTCTAATCCGCTATCTCTCAGATAACTCTCTCCTCGACCCTCTACAATCTGGTTTCCGCTCCTTAGGCTGTGTGCCCACGATGCATTTTTTAAGCGTTTCTGCAGCAGCAAAAACGCTGCAGAAACGCTTAAAAACTGCATGGTAGAAGGCCTGCCATGTTCCCCAATGATAATCCGCATGTGCTGTGCACATGCTGCGGAAATTTCTGCTGCGGGTTATCATTGCAGAAAAAAATGCAGCACTACCAATTATTTTGCGGAAGCGCTGCGTTTTCGCCGCCACTGACTTGCATTGGAAAGCATGTAATCCGCATCACTTTATCTGTAGATGCGGATTACATGCGTTTCAATGTGCGGATGGTACCCGGGTGTGGAGGACAGGAGACTCTCCTCCGGACTCGGGTACCTGTAAAAAAAGAACCTGTAAAAAAAGAATAAAATAAAAAATAAATATTATATTTACCTTCTGATGGCCCCCGGTCTCCTTGTCTTTGCTTGCCGGCAGCTCGCGGTGGACTGAAGGACCTGCGCTGACGTCATGTAGTCATGTCACATCCCCATGTCCCGGGCAGGAAAAACGCATGTAAAATCCGCATGCGTTTTTTCTGCCAAGGAGATGCAGAAACGCTCAGGAAAAAATCCGCAGCATTTCTGCATCGTGGGCACATAGCCTTACACTCCACTGAAACCGCCCTCATTAAAGTCTCTAGTGATCTACTAACAGCTAAATCCAAAGATCACTGCTCCGTGCTGATTCTCCTGGATCTCTCTGCCACATTTGACACTGTGGATCACCAGCTCTTGCTCACTATGCTCTGCTCTATAGGCCTCAAGGAAACCGTTCTCTCCTGGTTCTCCTCCTACCTCTCTGACCACTCTTTCACTGTATCTTTTGCTGGCTCCTCTTCCTCTACTCGTCCCCTTACTATCGGGGTTCCGCAGGGCTCAGTCCTAGGCCCCCTCCTCTTCTCTCTATACACTGCCCCTATTGCACAAACAATCAGCAGATTTGGGTTCCAGTATCATCTCTATGCTGACGACACCTAATTATACACTTCTTCCCCTGACATCACCCCTACCCTAACACAAAATACCAAGGATTGTTTGTCTGCTGTCTCTAACATCATGTCCTCCCTCTATCTTAAACTGAATCTCTCCAAAACTGAACTTCTTGTGTTTCTCCCCTCTACTAACCTAACTCTACCTAACATCGAAATTACCTTGGGGGTTTAACCATAACTCCCAAACAGCACGCCCGCTGACCTGAGGTCATATTTGACACTAACCTTTCCTTTACTCCCTATATCCAATCACTCACTCGCTCTTGTCACCTGCATCTTAAAAACATCTCCAGAATTCGACCTTTTCTCACCTTTGAAACTGCTAAAACTCTTACTGTCACTCTTAGTCACTCTCATCTGGACTACTGCATCTCTCTTCTGATCGGTCTCCCTCTTACCAAACTTTCTCCTCTCCAATCTGTCCTGAATGCAGCAGCCAGGGTCGTATTTCTGTCCTGATGCTTCACCGATGCCTCCATCTTGTGCCAGTCTTTACACTGGTTACCCATTCGCTACAGGGTCCAATATAAACTCATCGCTCTCACCTACAAAGCTCTCCACAGTTCTGCACCCCCTTATATTTCCTCTCTCATCTCTGTCTATCGCCATACACGTGCCCTCTGTTCTACAAATGACCTAAGACTAACATCCCCCATAATCCGAACCTCTCACCTCCGTCTCCAAGACTTCTCTCATGCTGCGCCAGTTCTCTGGAATGCACTACTCCAGACGATCCAACTGATGCCTTGCCCCCATGTCTTCATGCGTGCTTTAAAAACCCATCTCTTTAAACAAGCCTATCACCTCAACTACTCAGTAAACTAACTTTCCCCTGTCCCCTCCTTCTAAATATTATTCAGAATCTGCACCCTACTATTCATCTGTCTCCACACCCACCTTGCACAAGATAACTGCACTCGATACTTGAGTATTGCACTTAAACATACTGGCTGATGACCGGATCATGCAGCTTTATATGAAAATCCCTATTTATTATAATTGCCAGACCTGAAAGAACAAGCACTTTTCACCTATTGTGTCCCCCTATTGTGTCCCCCCATTCCCTTGTAGAATGTAAGCTTGCGAGCAGAGACCTCACTCCTAATTTAACTGTTTAAACTGTCTTAAATTGTATTGAATTTATTGTCTGTACATGTCCCACTTAATTGTAAAATGCTGCGGAATATGTTGGCGCTATATAAATAAAAATTATTATTATTATAGTGTGTACACATATATCTACGCGTGTATGTATGCCTCATTATGTATGTAAACTGTACATGTATGTATGTTTAGTATGTGTGTGTACATACAGCATGTATGTATAGTGGTGTGTACATATGTATCTATGTTTGTATGTTTGCCTCCTTATGTATGGCTACTGTACCTGTGTATGTATGTTTAGTTTATGTGTGTATATGTAAGTATAGTGGTGTGTAAATATGCACGTATGTGTATGTATATATACCTCCTTATGTATGAATACTGTACCTGTGTATGTATGTTTAGTTTGGGTGTGTATATATGTGTGTATGGTGGTATCTACATACTGTACTTATGAATGTATGTGTTTATCTGCATGTATATATTTGCATATACAGTAAGTGTGAATGTGTGTGTGTATATGTGTCTATGTGGGTTTATGTTTGCTTGTCTGTGAGCGTATAACTAGACTTTCTCCTACAATATTTATTCCTCTAAATCTGTATATCTAATATATCCAAGTCTCAGGAAGGGATATATGTTTTTTTCTGGAACATAACCTTCTAGGCAAAATATTCCTATGGACAAGAATGGCTTAAGGCAAATAAATTGAAAGAACCATAGGCCTCAAGTGGTAAAGAATGTGAATGTGTGTTTAAAACATGTTATTAAGGTTGTTCACTAGTATTAAAGTTATCTACACTACTCAAAAAAATAAAGGGAACACTCCAATAATACATCCTAGATCTGAATGAATGAAATATTCTCATTGAATACTTTGTTCTGTACAAAGTTGAATGTGCTGACAACAAAATCACACAAAAATCATCAATGGAAATCAAATTTATTAAGCAATGGAGGCCTGGATTTGGAGTCGCCACCAAAATTAAAGTGGAAAAACACACTACAGGCTGATCCAACTTTGATGTAATGTCCTTAAAACAAGTCAAAATGAGGCTCAGTATTGTGTGTGGCCTCCACGTGCCTGTATGACCTCCCTACAATGCCTGGGCATGCTCCTGATGAGGTTGCGGATGGTCTCCTGTGGGATCTCCTCCCAGACCTGGACTAAAGCATCCGCCAACTCCTGGACAGTCTGTGGTGCAACGTGACGTTGGTGGATGGAGCGAGACATGATGTCCCAGATGTGCTCAATCGGATTCAGGTCTGGGGAACGGGCGGGCCAGTCCATAGCTTCAATGCCTTCATCCTGCAGGAACTGCTGACACACTCCAGCCACATGAGGTCTGGCATTGTCCTGCATTAGGAGGAACCCAGGGCCAACCGCACCAGCATATGGTCTCACAAGGGGTCTGAGGATCTCAGCTCGGTACCTAATGGCAGTCAGGCTACCTCTGGAGAGCACATAGAGGGCTGTTTGGCCCTCCAAAGAAATGCCACTCCACACCATTACTGACCCACTGCCATATCAGTCATGCTGAAGGATGTTGCAGGCAGCAGATTGCTCTCCACGGCGTCTCCAGACTCTGTCACGTCTGTCACATGTGCTCAGTGTGGACTTTCATCTGTGAAGAGCACATGGCGTCAGTGGCGACTTTTCCAAATACCAAGCGTCCTGCACGGTGTTGGGCTGTGAGCACAACCCCCATCTGTGGACGTCGGGCCCTCATACCACCTTCACGGAGTCGGTTTCTAACCGTTTGTGCAGACACATGCACATTTGTGGCCTGCTGGAGG
This sequence comes from Phyllobates terribilis, assembly GCF_046119375.1. Taxonomy (NCBI): domain Eukaryota; kingdom Metazoa; phylum Chordata; class Amphibia; order Anura; family Dendrobatidae; genus Phyllobates; species Phyllobates terribilis. The sequence goes on from NW_027362771.1 coordinate 303,267,649, forward strand.
TCATTTTGCAGGGCTCTGGCAGTGCTCCTCCTGTTCCTCTTTGCACAAAGGCGGAGGTAGCGGTTCTGCTGCTGGGTTGTTGCCCTCCTACGGCCCCTTCCACATCTCCTGGTGTACTGGCCTGTCTCCTGGTAGCGCCTCCAGCCTCTGGACACTACGCTGACAGACACAGCAAACCTTCTTGCCACAGCTCGCATTGATGTGCCATCCTGGCTGAGCTGCACTACTTGAGCAACTTCTGTGGGTTGTAGAGTCCATCTCTTGCTACCACGAGTTTGAATGCACAACCAACATTAAAAAGTGACCAAAACATCAGCCAGAAAGCATTGGTACTGAGATGTGGTCTGTGGTCCCCACCTGCAGAACCACTCCTTTATTGAGTGTGTCTTGATAATTGCCAATAATTCCCATCTATTGTCTATTCCATTTGCACAACAGCATGTGAAATTGATTGTCAATCAGTGTTGCTTCCTAAATGGACAGTTTGATTTCACAGAAGTTTGATTTACTTGGACTTATATTCTGTTGTTTAAGTGTTCCCTTTATTTTTTGAGCAGTGTACATTGACAGGAATGAGTATATACCGTGCAGTCTACATTTATTGGAATATGTTTTCAGAAATAGTGATAGATTAACACAGTGATCCGTTCATGGCCTTTACAGACAGTACAGAATATCTTATGCTGTCTGCTGGTCAAGCAATACCAACAATTTCAGTTATATAGATCCAAGTAATTTTATGAAGATAGTCACATACATTTTTCAATAGAATCTTCACAAGCTTGAGATAAATGAATTCATACAATACAGTGTACAGAATATATATCATGATTGGTGAGGCCTTGAAGATCCTGGACTGACTAAATCCAACCACTGCCAGATGAAAGACAATGGCCCATTAAATGTATAACACATCACGTACAGTAGGAAAACAATACTGAAATGAGATATTCTACAAATAGGAGAATGTTCTAAACATTTCAATATATAAAGTTCCATTTTTATTATATAAATACTCTCTAGATGAATAACACACGGGAGATGAGAATACATTGAGACTTTATATAATGGCATGTTAACCTTCAAGAAATACTAATGTGACTAGCATTGATACATTGATAGGTAAGCAAATCATTTAGTGGCATAAGTGGCCCAAAAAGACTAAATAAATATGCAGATTTTTATATTCTGTAAATGTACTTGATTCCTCAGCTGTTATTAAATACCAGGCATAAGATATAACGTCCTATAGATGTCTCCTCAAGCCTACACGCGCTATTCCCATTCATCCATCTTGCTTTCTCCTGACAGCAATGACAGAGTAACAACAAGGGAAAGATCAGACTGGGACCAATTTGCTTTCAACACTTGATGTATGAACCCTTTACTTTGAGAGGCATGAATGTGGGGCACCTATAGCAAAGAATCCCAGGCAGAGCTGTCAAATGTGAGATGAATGGCATTTATACATACATACACACATACATTATTCATCTCGGCATGCACCTCACTGATAACTTTTCAAGTTGGAAACATCATGACTATGTTTGAAATGTGTTCTCTAACAAGTCTTTACATCTGTACCCTGAAATTAACCACAATAGTCTTTCAACATCACTTCTAGTATGTTCCCCTATTCTTTATACTCATCTTTCATAGCTTTCACAACTGTGTAGGAGAGCATGAAACTACAGTGAAAATACCTTCAATCTGCCATCTGTAGGCAAATAGATGCTGGATTATCAAATATTCTAGATTACTGAACACTCCTAAAATCTCAAATAATTATTTGTTAGGGTGCAGAGCCCTAGGAAGAGAACCCAAATTAAATGTTAGATGGGCTTCCTCCCTTGAGACCAGGGATGGGACTTCATGTGATCACTTGATTTGTGTAGAACCTTTTAATGTATAGAGAAAACTTAAAGTAAAATATTTTATATATAAGATATGGTTGTCTTTTCTAAGTGTTCTTCTGTATATATCTTCTGATTGGTTTTATGAATTGCTACATTGTAGAGCATGTCTGTGCAGAAAATGAATATTCGATTATTGGATTTGGGATTAAATAAAAGTATACTTCTCAATTCTATGGTTAATTTAACTGCAGGCACATACAGGAAGCTAAACCACATTTTAGCAGCAAATCTAATTGGAGGGATTTTTTCCTTAAAGAGTAGCTAAACTTTTTTTTTCCACTAAACAAATATCCTCCAGGCATTGCAAAGTTATGTATTTTTTTAAATATAGTTCACTACTTCATTTTGCTTCCTTTTCTACCAGTGCATTTTTCAACACCCAATTCCTGCTCCTTTCAAAAGTTGTTTCAACTGCTCCTCAGCAAGATCTCTACACTATTTTCAAACAATATATGCACTAACGTTCGAGCATAGAGGCACAGAGCACAGAGGCTCAGACAGGGAGAGTCCTGTACACATGGGGCTCAGTTCATCAAAGCTTTTATGCCAACAAAGTGGCATAAAAGCTTTAAAAAAAACAGAACATTTTGTAACTTTTGCTGTTTTCATGCAGGTTTGGCAGAGCTTGGTTGGGAGAGAGGTGCGGTGGAGGGAGTAACACCATAGCTTGTCTAATTCAGGATAGGCTGTGGTGTTCAATATGCCAAAAATCTCATTCTAGTCCCTGACTGAAGTAAGATTTCTGATATGATGCACAGAGGCACACGCCACTCATGGCATGCCTGTCATGGCTCGGTTTGGGAATTTGATCTGCTGACCTGTTTCTCTGTGGTAAGTTCCTCTGTTTGCTGAGCTATTGCCTTTTCTTCTGTGTCCAAATGCAGATGGCTCCAATTGTCTTTGTTCCTGCTTGGCTCCTTCCAAGTGTTTCCAATTTTCCTGTTTTGGTCTGCCCTATCACATTCTGGGTTGGGTTTTATATGTTCACCCTTCACTGCACTTCCTTGCTAGCTATACCTCTAGGTGGACTTGGGTTTATGAGTTCCAGCCCCTCAGTTAAGGGGTTTACTTTGCATTGTAAACACAAGTTGAATTCCTGCAGTAAGTCTGTTTGTTTTCTTTTGAAGTTCCTATTCCTTTCAACTCTTTATGTTTCTGGGAGGTTATTCTTGTTCCGATTATTTTTGGGTATCTTTAGCTTTCCCTCTCTACCTTATATGAACGTGTTTCAATTTTCTCACTCTGGGTTTTCATATCTTCCTGAACATTTTCCTCTACTCTTGTTTGCAGTGTGTTGCGGCCTCCCCTCTGGTTACTCAGGAGGTACGAGGAAAGCCTTTTAGGAAGCCAAGTCCAAGGTAGTGTTTTGAGTTGTGTGTCTAGGGTCTTCTATTCTGTACAGTGACCAGTTGGGTGTGGGTGCGACATCAGCCTGTAATAGGTCTTCCCTTATTCTGTTACCCATAAGTGAGTGGGTGTTACATTCATAACAGTGTCCCTCTTCATGAATTAGAAGTGTCTGACTCTACTACGACCCTTTGATCAAAACTGGTGAGAAAATTCCTGGTCTTGATGAATGAGGGCCAGAGTGTTTGATAATAGAGTACAGAATCTTTCTCAGCAGCAGTTGAAAGAATCTTCTAAAGATGGAAGAAAAAAGCATTTAAACAACACTGTTTGCATAGTGTTTGGTAGAAAAGGATACACAATAAAGTAATGCAGTTTATTATCAAAATGCATAACTTTGCAATACCTGGAGGATAATTAAATAATAAAGAAAAGTTTAGTTACACTGAAGTCTTTTTTTACAAAGTTTGCAAACATGATGGATTGCACCACTAAATCCTGGTTTACTCATTGGGATCAGTGCCTGCTTTCCTTATTGGTTATCGGAATCTTAGAATTTATCCTGAAAATGGCACTTTGAATACAACTCTAAACATGAAAAGTGGACACGTTCTTGACTTCTTAAACACTCGGGTAGCTTGAACATCCTTCAGCTACCTTACTTCCTATATTAAATATTGAAACATATTGATAAAACCTTAGGTTCAGGATACAGTGAGCACTGCAATATATTTGTGCTTGGTAGCTTCTGATGCAGTGAATGCTGAAGGAATAAGGATTTTTATTAAATATTAATACAGAAGCTTTGTTGATTTGGTTAGAGGAAGAAAATAAAAAATATTTTCTTCTATTTATTCAATGAGAAAATATTACAGAAATCCTGACAATGGACATATTTTTTTAAAATGTATATTCTATATGTACCTACAGAGACAGGTTATAATAGTAAGTTATTATAACAGAGTTTTAATATCTCACCATAGTTAAGGAGGCTGTCTGGGATTTTTAATGAACGTCCTGAAAAAAAGCAGGAAAAATGGTAAAATAATGAAATACACATTACTCACCAATTCAATCCCTCGCCATTCCATAACTCAGGTGGATCCTCACTGGCCCTTTAGTGTTGAAGTCAAATCTATCATCCACATGATCACTGCAACTAATTACTGGCGTCAATGGTGACAATAGAAATTACAGAACCTAATTGGTGAGGCCACTGATTGGCTACTATGGTCGAGTGAATGATGGGTGGGACATCATCACTGGAGGACTAGCAGTGACCTATCAGACAAGCAATAGATGAAATAGTAAATAATGGTTATTTCATTATTTTAACACCGTTCCTAACTTATGTTGTTTTATTTATTTTTATATACTGAACAACCCATTTATCTGTAGGGTGTGATGTGATTCTTAATCTTCCATTATTAAATATAACATGATTTATGTTAATAACTCCCCATGCTCTCTGCTACACTAGACCTATGAGTGTCAAGGTCTTATGAAGGTTATTACCAGTTTTCATATATTTACTCTGCGAACTATCTGCAGTTGACTTTGGTTTCTTTTGTCCACATTTGTCCAGATATCCTTTCTTTGTAATTCCCGTAGATCTATTCAATGGGCTATCAACATTCGGCTACAAATAGAGCCAATATGAGCATGCTTTTGTTATTCTGCACTTGGACTGAGAAAACCAATTAGCCGTTAACTAAATAATTCTCCTTTCTATCTCAATGGAAGGAAATTCCAAGTACAAAAGAAGACCTCTAGAGAGTTAGCTGTGACATCACTTTTTCTGAAATACTAAATATGGGCACTTATATTATGTCAAACTGAATAGCCTTTTGATAAAGTACTTTAGTTTAGTTAGTTAGTTATTTTTCTGTTTTTCATGTCTTTTTACGAAAAATTATTAATTATTTTTAGATCACACTATCTCAAAGGTATCAGTGTAACAGTTATCATTTTTGTTTATTAACACATTTTTCAAGAATAAAGAAATAAGGATTAAAAAGAACTAAAAGTGAATATTAACCTTTTAAAACCATTTAAACCTTTTTTAAAACCAAAAATACTAAATAGTATGCAGTTGGATCCTACCATGCCTAGTGATGGCTCCATCGACAATCTTATTATTTAAAGCACCACTCCAGCATATTTATTTTCACAGCTGGAGTGGTGCTGTAAATGTAAGTCCCCTGCTCCCAGTCAAATACTCACCCTCCGGCGTCTTCACCATTTTTCGGCGCCGGTCCATTCCCTCAGCGCCATCTTATGAACGCAGTTTCTAACTGGCTGGAACTCAGAAGTTATATCACAACCTCTCAATGCAAGTCTATGAGAGCCAGAACGAGGCCCTCACAGACTTACATTGATTAGTGACTAACCGGTTGTCATTAAGATTTAAAAAGAGAAAACACAGTAGTTTGACAATAAATGGCTTCACCCAACCAATAACCATGAGTGGAAAAAAAGTTTTTTTGTTATCATTCATATTCTCTGAAACAAGGCCAAGAAAGGAAAAATTCTACCGGGGTATGTAAACTTTTGAACACAACTGTAGTTTTATTTAGACAGTTTTAACATTTTAGTCATATATAAATCATGGGCAACCTTTTTCTGGGAAATATTCCCAAGATTAAAATAAAATATATTGAATGTCAATCATACAGTTATGGGGGAAATGTGGGAAGAATTAATGCTTAAAATGTAACAGTCATTTTAATTATTTTTATTTCATAAGTCAATAGCACACATAAAAATAAGCAATTTTATTACATATCTTATCAGACAAATCTGCTTCATTCTCCACCAGGACTGATCAATCATTCTCAAAATTCTCAATTTACAGACTTTCCCGTTACTGAGATAGGAGATGGCAGTTGGCACTGATAAGATTCTATGTAAAAGAGAGGGGAGGAGCTCTACCTCTAGCTCCTCCCCTTCTGTCTACCTAGAATCTTATCAGTGTCAACTGCCATCTCCTATCTCAGTAATTGGAACGTCTGTAAATTGAGAATTTTGAGAATGATTGATCAGTCCTGGTGGAGAATGAAGCAGATTTGTCTGATAAAATATATTACAAAGTTTCCTATTTTTTCATGTGCTATTTATTTCTGAAATAAAAATTAAAATAACGCTTATACTTTACAGGATTTTTCCAAGGAAAACCAAAGTATTGTAAAAAGTAGGTTATAAAACTTACTAATATAATTCTATTAGTCTAAATGCCTTAATCTTCCGGCAAATGCTCAATACTCTCAGAAATATGGCTTCCAGTCCTGCCCTTGGCACAGAACACCATTACATGTATTGGCATCTGCACTGAGCAGTGTGTAAAGGGGGCTGGCTAATTTTATTTCATTGGCTGAGCCATTCCCCTTTTCGGTTACAGCAGAATCAGAGGACTTGACTGTCTTGGCTATTAAAATAAGCAATCAGATGTCCTACTTCATCACATAAAGAAGCAAATGCTGTACTGTGTCGTGCAATGGACCAGAAACAAAGCTGCCATAACTTGGGATGGAGTGTCTACTGGAGGATCATGGTACCTGGTCTAATAAGACTAGATTAGTAAGTTATAGGATATAGGATTTTATTTCCCTTTCAAGAATTTAATGTGTAAAGTCACCTAGACAGACATGAATTATTGCAGATGGATACATATTAGAACTATGCTTTGCCATTTTACACATAAAAAGATAACAGCAATATCCAAACATATGTATAACAACACTATTCTAGCAGGGATAAATGTTACTATGGCAGTTTTTCCTGATAGAGATGTCCATATGTGCAATTCGTAAAGAACTCCAATTGAATAAGTTGGCCTCTAACTCAACACTGTGCTGTGGAGCAGATTTACAACAATTATTATTCCCTGTGTTTTAGGAGAGATATTTCATCATTACAAGATTTGCACATTTGGATTTACAATTTAGAAAGCTTTCTACTGAGGAAATATGTTTGATTTTTCTATTCAAAATAGTCCAGGTTCATAAAATGCAAATTGTTATTACTCCGGTACTGTGCAAAATCTAATTTTGTTTTAAAGGTTAATGCCGTTCTATATAGAGAATGACTGGAAAGCTTTATTACAATGAAGGCAAAACAACAGCAGATTCTCTTTACTGCTGGAAACAGCAGAGCTGCAGTCATTTATATGCCGGGTGACTCCACTGCCACATGAATATCAGGTGAAACGCCATGTGCTGCACTTATAAATATATTATAGGCAACAGCGGCAAAAGCTGAAGGAATAACGATAAGAACGGATTCTTCTTTACATTAAAAACACAGAGATGTACATCTCTCATTTGTTAGATTTTATGTCTCTATGTCCAGATTTTTTTGGATGTCCAATATGGATAAAGGGTGCTGGGTGATAAACATTAAAGGGGTTGTTTCCTCTGAGTAAATGATAGGGTTATAACCAAGAAAAAGCTGCCCTATATTCACGTTCCCTGGGTCCACTGCTGATGCTCCAGATGCCTGGCATTGGCTGTGGTGCTGACATCGCGGCCGCCAGTCAGTGAGCTCAGCAGCTCTGTCAGTGTAGTCGGAACACCCCCTTCAGAGCTGCTGAGTGCACTGATTGGCTGCAGCGCTGTCAAAGTGACATCAGTGCCGCAGCCAGTGGCAGACACATAGTTTCAGGCTTGAAGAAGGTTCACTGCAATCGAAACGTCACCACGCGATATGGGCTAATTAAAGTGCACTATATTTTTTATATTTTTGGGGGGTATGCAGCCTGCTTTTTTCATTCTTATATATTCTGCAAAACTGGATATTTTGCTTGGGAGTCCTTGCACCCACCATTCTAGTGTTATTAGTGTGCTGTTCCATTTTTTTCAGTCTAGATAGATAAATAGAGAGACAGATAATATATAGACAGATAGATAAATATATAGATAGATAGATGATAGATAGATAGATAATATATAGATAGATAGATAAATATATAGATAGATAGATAGATGATAGATAGATAAATAATATATAGACAGATAAAAATATAGATAGATATGGATAGATAGATAATGGATATATAATAGATAAATAGATAGATGATAGCTATAGATATAGATAGATATTTAATCCAGCACCAAGTGGTGCAAAGTTTCGACCACACAACACGGTCTTTGTCAAGCACACAAAGCTTGACAAAGACCATGTTGTGAGGTCGAAACGTTGCACCACTTGGTGCTGGATTAAAGTCCACAATTATTCCTTGAACTGAAGTGCTGCTTGATTTTTTCCATTTATCTAATAATAATAATAATAATAGTTTATTTTTATATAGCGCCAACATATTCCGCAGCACTTTACAAATTTTAGGGGGGACTTATACAGACAATACAGAATAAGCATATCTCATATCGAACGGAGTGAGGGCCCTGCTCGCGAGCTTACAGTCTATGAGGAAGTGGGGGAGACACAAAAGGTAAAAAGTACATATATTGTATAATGCAGCCTTGATATACTGAATAGGATAAATAATAATACATGGACTGGTCGCCAGCCAGTATGTGTGCAGTCCTGACAGAGGCTTTTATGTGCATGGTTGGTTTGAACCCGAAGTTGAAGAAGATTTTAATATGGGGGAAAGCTGGGATGGACAGAGTGTGTTTAGGTGATACGCCAGTCTAAAGAAATGTGTTTTTAGGGTTCGCTTGAAACTGTGGGTATTGGGAATTAATCGAACTGTCCTGGGTAGTGCATTCCAGAGAATTGGCGCAGCACGCGAGAAATCTTGGAGACGGGAGTGGGAAGTTCGGATTATGGAGGATTTTAGTTTCAAGTCATTTGCAGAACGGAGGGCACGTGTAGGGTGGTAGACTGAGACAAGGGAGGAGATGTAGGGGGGTACTGAAGCATGGAGCGCTTTGTGGGTAAGCGTGATAAGTTTAAAACGAACTCTATATTGGATGGGCAACCAATGCAATGACTGGCACAGGGAAGAGGCATCTGAGTAGCGGTTGGCGAGGAATATGATCCTGGCTGCTGCGTTCAGGACGGATTGGAGAGGGGAGAGTTTAGTAAGAGGGAGACCGATTAGTAGAGCGTTGCAATAGTCAAGACGAGAATGAATAAGAGCGACAGTAAGAGTTTTTGCCGAGTCAAAGGTGAGAAAAGTCCTGATTCTTGAGATGTTTTTGAGGTGTAGATGACATGAACGAGCGAGTGATTTGATGTGAGGAGTGAAAGAAAGATCTGAATCAAAAATGACCCCAAGACAGCGGGCTTGTAGCTGGGGAGTAATGGTTGAGCCACAAACGGAGATGGCAATATCGGGCACAGGTAGATTAATGGAGGGAGGAAAGACGAGTAGTTCAGTTTTTGACAGATTCAGTTTTAGGTAGAGGGAGGACATAATGTTAGACACAGCAGAAAGACAATCACTGGTCTTTTGTAGTAATGCAGGGGTGATGTCCGGAGCAGAGGTGTATAATTGGGTGTCATCAGCATAGAGATGGTACTGAAAACCGAATCTACTGATTGTTTGTCCAATAGGAGCGGTGTATAAGGAGAAAAGAAGGGGGCCTAGGACTGATCCTTGAGGAACCCCGACAGTAAGAGGAAGTAGGGAGGAGGAGGAGCCGGCAAAAGACACAGAGAAGGAGCGGTCAGAGAGATAAGAGGAGAACCAGGAGAGAACCGTGTCCTTGAGGCCAATAGTGCGGAGCATAGTGAGGAGGAGCTGGTGATCCACAGTGTCAAATGCTGCAGAGAGATCCAGGAGAATCAGCAGGGAGTAGTGACCATTAGATTTAGCTGTTAGTAGATCATTAGAGACTTTAGTGAGGGCAGTTTCAGTAGAATGTAAAGAGCGGAAACCAGATTGTAAAGGGTCAAGAAGAGAGTTGTCTGAGAGATAGCGGATTAGACGGGAGTGGACCAGGCGTTCCAGGAGTTTAGAGATAAAGGGAAGATTGGAAACAGGTCTGTAGTTGGCCGTGCAGTTCTGGTCGAGGGATGGTTTTTTAAGTAATGGTTGTATGCTGGCGTGTTTAAAAGAAGAGGGAAAGATACCAGATGAGAGGGAAAGGTTGAAAATTTTAGTTAGGTGAGAGGTGACAGCTGGAGCAAGGGACTGAAGGAGATGTGAGGGAATAGGGTCGCTGGTGCAGGTGGTAGGGCGAGAAGATGCAAGGAGCCTGATCACTTCATCTTCCGTGACTGGTTCGAAGTCAGAAAATGAGCAAGATACAATGTGGCGGGGGGGAGCATGCATAACATTTGGGGATTGGGAGAAAATTTCCTGTCGGATATGGTCAATTTTTTCTTTGAAATAGTTAGCCAGATCGTCAGCGCTGAGGTCGGTGGTCGGGGCCTGTGCTGTTTGATTGAGGAGAGAATGAAACGTGTCAAAGAGTCGTTTAGGATTATTGGACAGTGAGATGATGAGGTTGTTAAAGTAGGTTTGTTTGGAGAGGTGAAGGGCAGAGTTCTATGTTGCGTTGGACAACCGCATTACTCAGGAAGTATAGCACCCAAAATCTGCTTAAGGTTGTGCTGCTATCAGTCTTTTTTATTCAGATAGATAATAGATTGATTGATAGATAGATAGATAGATAGAAAGATGGTAGATATATAGATGATATAGATAGATAGATAGATGATAGATATATACATAGATATGGATAGATAAATAGACAGATATGCATAGATGTATAGATAGATAGATAATAGGTAGATAGATGATATAGATAGATGATAGATAGATAGATAGATAATAGATGGATAGATAGATGATAGAGATAGATACATAGATGATACATAGATAGATAGATAGATGGATAGATAGACAGACAGATAGATACATAGATGATAGATAGATAGATGATAGATAGATAAAAGATGGATAGATAGATGATAGATAGATGATAGAGATAGATACTGTACATAGATGATAGATAGATAGATAATGGATATATAATAGATAAATAGATAGATGATAGCTATGGATATAGATAGATAGATAGATAGATAGATGATAGCTATGGATATAGATAGCTAGATAGATGATATAGATAGATGATAGATAGATAGATAATAGATGAAGAGATGATAGATAATAGATGGATAGATAGATGATAGATAGATAGATATATGGATAGATAGATACGTAGATGATAGATAGATAGATAGATGGATAGATAGATAGATGATAGATAGATAATAGATGGATAGATAGTGATAGATACATAGATGATAGATATATAGATAGATAGGTAGATAGATAGATACAGTTATATGAAAAAGTTTGGGCACCCCTATTAATCTTAAGCTTATTGTTTTATAAAAATTGGTGTTTTTGCAACAGCTATTTCAGTTTGATATATGTAATAACTGTTGGACACAGTAATCTTTCTGCCTTGAAATGAGGTTTATTGTACTAACAGAAAATGTGCAATCTGCATTCAAACAAAATTTGACAGGTGCATAAGTATGGGCACCTCACCAGAAAAGTGACATTAATATTTAGTAGATCCTCCTTTTGCAAAAATAACAGCCTCTAGTCGCTTCCTGTAGCTTTTAATGAGTTCCTGGATCCTGGATGAAGGTATTTTTTGACCATTCCTCTTTACAAAACAATTCCAGTTCAGTTAAGTTTAATGGTCGCCGAGCATGGACAGCCCTCTTCAAATGATCCCACAGATGTTCAATGATATTCAGGTCTGGGGACTGGGATGGCCATTCCAGAACATTGTAATTGTTCCTCTGCATGAATGCCTGAGTAGATTTGGAGCGGTGTTTTGGATCATTGTCTTGCTGAAAGATCCATCCCCTGCGTAACTTCAACTTTGTCACTGATTCTTGAACATTATTGTCAAGAATCTGCTGATACTGAGTGGAATCCATGCGTCCCTCAACTTTAACAAGATTCCCGGTGCCAGCATTGGCCACACAGCCCCAAAGCATGATGGAACCTCCACCAAATTTTACTGTGGGTAGCAAGTGTTTTTCTTGGAATGCTGTGTTTTTTTGCTGCCATGCATAACGCCTTTTTGTATGACCAAACAGCTCAATCTTGGTTTCATCAGTCCACAGGACCTTCTTCCAAAAAGAAATTGGCTTATCCAAATGTGATTTTGCATACCTCAGCCGACTCTGTTTGTGGCGTGCTTGCAGAAACGGCTTCTTTCGCATCACTCTCCCATACAGCTTCTCCTTGTGCAAAGTGCGTTGTATAGTTGACCGATGCACAGTGACACCATCTGCAGCAAGTTGATGCTGCAGCTCTCTGGAGGTGGTCTGAGGATTGTCCTTGACTGATCTCACCATTCTTCTTCTCTGCCTTTCTGATGTTTTTCTTGGCCTGCCACTTCTGGCCTTAACAAGAACTGTCCCTGTGTTCTTCCATTTCCTTACTATGTTCCTCACAGTGGAAACTGACAGGTTAAATCTCTGAGACAGCTTTTTGTATCCTTCCCCTGAACAACTATGTTGAATAATCTTTGCTTTCAGATCATTTGACAGTTGTTTTGAGGAGCCCATGATGCCTCTCTTCAGAGGAGATTCAAACAGGAGAACAACTTGCAAGTGGCCACTTTAAGTAGCTTTTCTCATGATTGCATACACCTGGCTATGAAGTTCAAAGCTCAATGAGGTTACAAAACCAAAAAAAGTGCTTTAGTAAGTCAGTAAAAAGTAGGTAGGAGTATTTAAAACAAGAAAATGATAAGGGTGCCCATACTTATGCACCTGTCAAATTTTGTTTGAATGCAGATTGCACATTTTCTGTTAGTACAATAAACCTCATTTCAAGGCAGAAACATTACTGTGTCCAACAGTTATTACATATATCAAACTGAAATAGCTGTTGCAAAAACACCAATTTTTATAAAACATTAAGCTTAAGATTAATAGGGGTGCCCAAACTTTTTCATATAACTGTAAATAGATAGATAGACAGATAGATAATGGATATATTATAGATAAATAGATAGATAATAGTTATGGATATAGATAGATCTATCTTGAAGGATTTTGGCACTGTTGTATGTAATTAAGGCTAAGTGCCCACGATGCAGAAATGCTGCAGATTTTTTCCGCATCTCCCTGGCAGGAAAAACGCATGCGTTTTTTACATGCGTTTTTCCTGCCAGGTAGAAGCTTTTGTCAACCGTTTTTGCATGCATTTCTGCATGTGGGTTATCAAGCGCTTTTCCAAGCGATTTTAGCATCACTTGGAAAAGTGCTTGACAACTTGGTCACACTATGCAACCGGCATGGATTTATATGGTGTGACCAAGTCAATAGTTAAAAAAAAGAATAAAAATGGTAAAAAATAAAAAATAAAGATTATACTTACCTTCTGATGGCCCCCGTTTTTTTCTCCGCTGCGTCTGGCCTGTTGTACGGCTCGCGGTGGTGTGAAAGGACCTTTCATGACGTCATTTAGTCATATGACAGGTCACACTACCGCCGACGTCAGCGGTCGCGTGACCTGTCACATAACTAAATGATCATTAAATTCATTTTTTAACAGGTTCTATGGTACCGGAGTCTGGAGGAGAGTCTCCTGTTCTCCAAACCCGGGTACCATCCGCACATTGAATCGCTTAATATCCGCATGTGTACATGTAGTCATGCGGATATTATGCGATTCAATGCAAGTCAATGGCGGCAATTACGCTGCGCGTCCGCAAAATTAATGGACATGCTGCGTATTTTTCCGCAATGATAATCCGCAGCGGAAATTTCTGCAGCATGTGCGCAGCACATTCGGATTATCATTGTGGACTATGGGGAATGTATTACCAAGCATTTTTTAAGCGTTTTCGCTGTGGAAATTCCACGGCAAAAAATCTTGAAAAACGCATAGTTGGCACGCAGCCTTAATGACTGTAGATAGATATGATCAGGATGCTTGGTGTTGCCTTTATTCTATATCTCCAGGCACACTATCTGATCTCCTGCCACTGATGTGTGAGAGATTCGGTCACCCTATTGCATACTTGGGGTACGGTAATGGTGCCAGGCTGAGGCACCAGGAAGAAACTAATGTAATAGCCTTAAGAATTAAGGCAATTAGTCCTGTCCCACCTTGGCATTTCACAGTGCCCAAGCTAGCTCATCTGTGTGCTTTACTGGCAGACTGCCTTGCCCAGAAAGTATCCTCTGGTTTATCTTGCCCATAATGCTTTGCCATGAAATAAAAACTAGTTTTCATTGAACCATTATGTTTACAACCCTTCACCGGCTTTAATGGGCTCATTGATGTGAGCAGTACGCTACCACATAAACAGAGACAGTAATAACATGGAAATCAGGAAAAGGCAAGGAAGAATGTTAGATTAAAATGGCATAAAATTGCACAGAATGTTTTTATTATTTTTGTGTTACAGATTTTATACATTGTTACTTTTTATCTAGTTGGTGCTATATGGCGATTATTTATAAATCATGCCCGTTATAACGTCAGATAGTTACTATAAATCTGTATGACCCTTTATCCTATGCAGTCTCTGCTCCTCATTTAGCAGCTTCACTAGGTGGCAGATCTACTTTAATGACATAAAGAAAAAAAAATAAAACATCTCCTTAGCTCTTTCTTTGGCTCTCTAAATCATCATGAATCATCACGTACTGTATTTTCCGAGGAAATAAAAGCCTAATGAGTAACAGAGGAGAAAACTGAAAAATATAAACTGAGAGCTGATCAAGAATGGAAATTGTACAATTTCCTTCCATAAACTGTACAAGCTGCTACTGCTGTTTGCAATATATGAGCATGTCTGCTGCATTACCGATGCCCATTTACCTGTATGTCCAGCCAAGACATTAATAAACCATGTAAACCATGTGATAGATCAGTATATTATTGATTGTCGTGACTGCCAAACACATGGATTAATCCATTCTCTGCGAAAAAGGACCAGGAATACTTATCCCATTATTTCCTATTACATTCCAAGTTTGCAGCAATTATCTCGATTGATTTCAATCAAGTCTTACATAACAAGATCTCACATACTAAACTAAATATTGCGCGGTACAGCAAAGGAGCAACCAGTGGGATGTAACACATAACTATTAGCTAATGTTAGCATAGATGGAGTAAAGAGCCCACTTGTTAGAAAAAATAAAACACCTCTGCATTGGAAAGACTGACACTAAAAGCTGGATTTTAGTCTAAATGTATGAAGCAAAACAATTTACAGTAGCTTTGCCATTTCAGCTAACATCGTAGGCATGATATATACGGAATACAGAGATTAGCCAGCTCAGAGGTACGCTCAGTAGAGCATCTGTAGAAGTCCTGTGCTGCTGCATGCTGCGCATTTGGAACTTTTTTGAAGTGTTCGGAACAATATATCTGTTCATAAAATCTCTAAATAGTCCCACCCTAAACAAGTAACTTTATGCTCACCAGCCTGTCAACAAAGGGCCCTTTCCTAATAGGGTAGGGTCAACCATCATGAATTATGTGGCTAAAACTTCACCTGCTGCAATGGCTAATTGCCACACAATTTTGTCTCACCATCGTGTGGCCATTAATGGTAAGTGGAGCTTTGACCACGTGGCTACTGGATCATCGCCACATCATCTGACCATACCCATAGCCTCATAATTACCAGTTGTGAATAAAAGATCAACAGCAAGGTAGAGAGCTAAGGTACCTTTATAATTGGCCGAAAAAGTGCTCAAAAACAGCTATGACCACATTGTTTGCTTGTGTAAACATGGTAACTTTCAGCCGTCAAATGAGAAAATAACTTGTTTGATGGCTAATTGCATATTTTATAAAGGCCTAAAATTATCATTAGGAAAATGGCGCCAGTGGCCGTGCATGTGCACATCGACCTCCGGTGGTCTTCAGTAAGATGGCACCGGATTTAGATCTCATGTGCACTCCTGACTGATGGTGCAAAAGTAGGAGCTCAATCCGTAATTCAATGTATGAAGAACTTGCACTCAAATAACATATAAGAAGTGATTTAATTGTCATCCACAGCAAATGTATGTGACGTTTCGGTTTTAACATAGACCTTCTTCAGATCGGAAGAAGGATCGCCCAAAGAGTAAGTATGACAAAAAGGTGCTGGAAACTTGAATGGTATACAGCCAAGGTAATAGTGTAGATGCAGAGGTGCCATACCCCAGTGGTATCTCCACTATTACCTTGCGCTATGTACCAATCAATTTTCCAGGACCTGTTCATGATACTTAACCATCGAGCAATCTGTATATCTGAAGAAGGTCTATGTTAAGATCGAAACGTCATATATGTTTGCAAAGGATTGCAATTAAATCACTTCTTACATGTTGAGTGCCAAGTTCTTCATACAATGGATTTAGATCTCATTGAGCTGAGATCTAAATCTGCGCATGCACAGCCACCGGCGTCATTTTCCTGTAGACCGCCACCAGATCAATCTGTGCAAGTGCCGCTCACATCTGTGACAGCACCACCGTGAAATTTAAATAAGGAAAAAGATAAAGGCACCAGAGGCAGCTGACGGGCCATGGCAGAAGCGAAGACCCTGCCCATAGTCTCGCCCCGATTCAAAAGGAGATTAGGAGTCCGAAAATTCTAATGATGATCTAATAAAAAAACAGGCTGCGGATTTCTACACTGAAAGTACCTATTAACAGCACCATTATTG
The DNA here is from genome assembly GCF_046119375.1 of Phyllobates terribilis. Taxonomy (NCBI): domain Eukaryota; kingdom Metazoa; phylum Chordata; class Amphibia; order Anura; family Dendrobatidae; genus Phyllobates; species Phyllobates terribilis. Next base: position 303,284,531 of record NW_027362771.1, read on the forward strand.
CCATACATTTAGTTTCACATAAATAATCCTCATGACTGGTTCTCTTTAAAGTAAGCACAAACTGACTTATGAATTGACATTTGTTATGGACAGAAATATGCCCATATAAACCCACCTTTGGAAAAGTTCAAAAGTAATGTCCTTGCCCAGAATATACCCAACACTGCATTTACAATTTATCAGCATGTAATACATAACGTTAATGTGGAGTGTACTACATGGTTACAATTTTAGTTAACCACTCAACCTGGAAAAACTATAATTATTACTAATAATTAATAAATTAATATTGCTGTTAGCGTATGTGTATACTTTTATAGGCGTTGAACTGATTTTAACTCCTAAAGATGAACAGAAGGGACACCAACACCACTTCATTTAATTTTTTTTGCCCTTCAATATTTATACTTTATTACTCTATGAAGGGTTGTTTCTGTTCCTTTTCAGCAACTCTCTAATCTATTAATTATATTGTTAATCTTGAATTCCTATTGGTAAATTTTTACATATGAAAGAAAAACAAAGTGCTAATGAACAAATATAGTACTTTGGTAAAAAATCAATGAGGTTGATGACCACAATTAGACCACCATGATTGTAGACATGGTTCAATGAAATTGACCCAAAAGCAGCCATGCAAAGAAACCATATGAACTTGTTTCCGATTACCTAGTTCTGACAAATTATTGCTAATTACCATGACTAGTTGGAAATCAGGGGCTATTTAGTAAGAAAAAATAAATCTTCGGGGCTTATTTATTTTTATATGTAGTTATACAGAAGGACAAAATGCAATATTAGAAATTTAAATTTTGTTCTATAAAGAAAACAACGTCTTCACTATGTCTTAAGGAAAGAATGAGATATATGTACAGTGTGTATATATATATATATAAATGAATATATATACTGTATAATATATATACATACACTATTATACTGTACATACTGTTTTTATTGGACGGTTATGGCAGATGCCTCAGATGCATTAAGGCATTATGTTTACTGGATGACTGGAATAAACAGCTCCTATGTAAAGTCTGAAAATGTATGTGTTTAACATATTTTTTCTGTATGATACTAAATTATATTGAATTGGAATCATAACAAATTCTATAACTTAATGCAATTCAAGAAAGGTTAAGTGTGAAAAACACATCTGTAGCACAAAAGACAATGTTTTGCTTCTTTCTGAATCAATGCTGTTACATTTCCTTTTAACACCTAAATGTTTTTACTAATTAACGTGATATAGTGATGCATATTCACGTCTTCAAATCTGTTATTATTTTTTTAACTCCTTTTTTACTCCTTTATTTCCTGTACATCATTATGGAGAACATACGAGGTTATCTTGCCTGAGCTACTAAAAAAGGTCATTGTTCAGGGAGGGGGAAGAGGTGAGTTGTAACCATCACCTTTTGCAAATACTGGATCTTGCAAGATTTCAAGATTATATCATCAAAAAATATGTTTATTTTAAACACAACCTGTCCCTAGTTTTATGCCTTATAAACCATGCACATCATCTTTAAATGCATGTAAAAGCCACCTCTTCATCCTGGATGAAAGTAGAAGACATCTCTGCGTCATCCACATAGTGCTCGACGTTTGCCACCTGCACAGTGAAATCAGACACCTGCGCAGGCACATCTCACTCCGCCCTGTCTCTGATTCCACTGCGCTGACGCGAGAGTTTGAGCACTGTGTGGATGACGTAAAGATGTTATCTACTTCCATCCGGATGGAAGAAGTGGTGCTTGGAGGAACTGGGATGGCGCTGATCATAATCTGGGTTCACCCATTGGAATGGACCTCACAATTTGAAGTTAGCATTTAGCATTTGCATACAAGGGACATGAGGATAAAAAGAGGTTGTAGGAACCTTATATACATGATTTTAAAACTGATGGCCATGGTATATAAGGCAAAGTACTGGCGAATGGATTCCTTTAAAGACTCGATTTCAACAATAAGTAATGTTCTGTTGATACATTCCCATTAATGTTGAGTGAGCGTGTATTGTCAACCCTTTCGGCGAGCATGCTCGGGTGCTTGCCGAGTATTTTCGGCGTGTTCGGCATCTATGTTATTGCTACCACGGCTGAATGTGTCACGGCTGTTAGGATTGCCTAACTAACAGCCGTGACACATGCAGCCGCGGTGACACTGACATAGATGCCGAGCACGCCGAAAATACTCGGATAGCACCCGAGCGTGCTCGCCGAAAGGGTTAACAATACACACTTGCTCAACACTAATTCCCATTAATACATGGTTATATTAGATATGCTAGTGACTATTCGAGCTCTTGTACAATATATTATACAGTATGTAGTGAGATTAAATTATGTTATTATATTACTGGGAGAATCATTAAAACATCATATTCTCTGATTCTTTTAAAAGAGGCCATATATTTCCTACGTTAAACTAATAACCGATAAAACAATGTCCGTTTGTGGCTGTGCATCATAACCGACAGGTTGAGCAGAATGATTGAGTCAACAAGATCCATACCGCTTCACGTCCATTTGTTTGCTCTAATGTCTGGAACATTACGCTGCCAAAACCATCACTGGGGAGGTCTAGTCCAGCAAACAGCTGAGCTAAGCAGGCAAACAGCTGGATTTCCCTCACTAGTACCAGAAAGAAAATATTCTATGTGGATTTATGATAAAGGCTAGGAAATCAATGCCTTGTTGGTTATCATAGACCGCTCACCGGTGACATAGTAAAAGATTGCATTTTCTGGATGGCCGTAATATCTTTATCACATGAAGCAACCTGGTAATTTTGATCGAATAGTTAAGGCTAGATGTATACTACATCCGCAGCTCCAACAAAGCTACTCCTTATATCACCAGCTCTCTGGTTGTTGTTCTCTATTTCACTTTCTCAGCAAAAAGAACATTTCAGTTGAATTTGCATTTTCCTTCAAACTCCCAAGGTACACTTTCCTGAAGCATATTAATCAAATGTTAACCCAATCACAGGCAATTTTCCTTCATTCTGCTATTCTTGCTGTGCTGCTGAACTATTTTTTTTCTCTTTAATGTAGCTCAGATTGCATGTGTCAAAATAAAGTACAGCACCTTACATCTCCATTAGGGTTTGAATAACTACGGCAACAATGCACAAATGGCGACTATGCCTGTGTGAATAGCAAAAATATTAACTAAGAATATGTATTTGCTTAAAGCAAACAAAGTGGTTACATTTTGTATAATTTTAATTATATAACTTTATTTAAGTGTATGGTTTTTCCAGATATTCCTGGATATGTTTCCCAGGGAATACTGTAAAGCTTAAAATTTTATGAGTTACTTTTCTATTCTTACAATTCTCTTCCACTTATTCTTCTTTCTGATAAAACATAATTAGAGAAAAGTTGTTTACTTTAGCCTTCAATTAACTAAAGTTTTCTTAATATGTTTAATGTGGATCTTTTAAGTGTTATATATTCCTCTATCTAAGGATATGATAGGGTTAAAAAATTATGGGTTCGAGTTTTCTATAAATTGGTCTCTATTTTGGAAAAAATTATACATTATTAATTCAGGGTTTCTATTTCTATCATATGCTATCAGAAAAGGTAATTTATAACAGTTTCAGAGGTATATTTCTGGAAGACGAAAGCTGATATAAGGATGATAGTAATTTAGTCGGTAGTGTGGAAAAGTGAAAAGAGCGGCACTTCCACGGATAAAATAAAAGCACAATTTTATTTCTTTATATCACAAAACCCAACATACAAAGATAAAAAACTGGCGCACTTCCGGCATCCTAGATGCCCTTAATCATAGCATGCTACAGCAGGAATTTCAATTAATAAAATTCTAGCTGTGCTGAGTTTTTCCACAATAAACCTATATATCATTCTGCTAAGCTTATTCTCTATTTCATGCTATCCACAGGTTGGACTGCAAATTCAATGGGACAGGTTCCCTTTAAAAGTAGATCTTTAAAGTATTGTTGTGAGCCAAATTTGAAAAGAAGCTTTCCGTTAGGAACCTTGGTTCTATGCTCTCACCTGGGAATGGACTAGGTCTGATGCTATGCTACTCCGGTCACAGGCGTCGCCATTGTCCTGACTTTGGAGGCGGAGCTACTACATGTGCACAGAGACTGTCCCAATGTTATGCAACATCGCGTTCTGGTGTTGTAGGTTGTGTGAAGACTCGGGATGCCATGTCTCTTACTGATTTCTCCATTTGCCAGGCAACGCAGGACGCTGCTGTGTCTGGCACTATGCAGTGGTGGGATGTTGTCCATGCTGCTATTCAAACTAGCAGGGAGTGGCTGTCTGGGGATCATTGGGAGGTATTCAACACCTGATCGTTAGGCAGGCTATATAATCCACCTCCCTGCTCAGTGCTTTGCTGTTTATTGCAGTTCCTATGTTCTTGGTGGTGAGTGGTGCTAGCATTAGTGTTGCTATCTTTTCAGGGGTTTTCTCATTTTCTCTTCTGGCTTCACTTCCTGGGGTTCTTGCAGAGGTGCTCACCTGGTTCTTGATGCCAGCTGTCTGGTGACAGTGGGCCTGGGAAGGGCTCTGCCAAAGTCCCTCTTCGATTTACTGGGAGCTGGATGAAGAGTACTCCCGGCCCTCAAGGGCTCGTCTAGCTGGGCAGCTTGTGCCAAGTCCGTCTGTGTCTGTGACTTTGCTGGTTTGGTGCCAGCCTTGCTGGGTCCCTCTGCAAAGCGCAGAATACTTTCATAATTCCCTCCTATGAATCCTCACATTGAATATCATATTGTATTAGGGTGAATGAAAACGTATAAAATTATTTTATACTAGCATGCACTAATACTTCTTAAACTCATATATGGCACCTTTCTATACTGGACACGTGTTGGAGATGCAATTTGGACAAAGGTTATACACCTTTTCTGGTCCTGTAAATCAGCCAATGACCAACCATATCAGCAAAAACTTGAAAGATCACAGGAGCGATATTATCACAAAACATATTTCACGAAGTTCCTATACATAACCTCAGGAATTCCTACGATATGAAATGGTTTAACAAAGTAGATAAACTACATAAAATAAATAATAGAATAAATTGCCTATTGTACTTTTGAGAAAAAAAATTAAATCTGGAATTCTTGGTGTGAATTTCACCATAAAATCTGAGAGCATAACACAATGTAAAGCTATCTAATCTTCCAGAAATCTGATTATGTTTCAAACTTCTTCAAACTTCCTCAGCATTTAGCACTGTTCCATGGCAGCGACAGGGGCCCTGTGTTCAAATCCCATTGATAAGGAATTTAGATTAGAATTTAGGGAACAGCGATGATTATGCCTCTAAACCACTGTGGAATATGATGGTGCTTTATAAGTAAAATAAATAAAATATCTATTCACAGTAAAATACTGGTGTTGAGAAAATGTTCTCAGTGGTTGTGAAGAGAGGAAAGTGGAGGAATCTCTACGGTACAGAAAAAGCAGCCATGTAGGAACCAATATGGCTGACAATGGTAGTTGAATAGTTGTTAGACAGTACTTCTTGAAAATAATTGAAGTCAAGAGCACAGAAATCTTTGCTTAGGGCTACACACATTTATTGCACATGAGGATGAACAACAAAACTATAAAGTTTCAATTTTTATCCGGAGGTAAGGTTTATGTGCATGCGGTATCTTATTACAATGGGAATAAAAGAAGCTGCTGCATTTCATGTAAAAAAAGTGGTGGTCAGGATATTTGTCAGGTATCACATCACACAACATTAATCTCTTATCTTGCAGATAAAGGTTTCAAATTGTTTTTTTTGTATGGCTCTCATTTTTCTTATTTGTGTTTGCATTCTTCAAAAGAACCTAAACACTATAAGAAAATACTAAAATGTACAAAAGAGAATTTATACATATTAATAAAACAGGAAAAAAAAGTTTGTGTGTAATGGTACTTATAATAGCACATTATGAATGTATGGTCAAATAAAAAAGGTGAAAAACATGACAAGGCGCATTAAGATCGCAAGGAGACAGTGGGATACCACATATCATCCATTACTGTGTATTTCTGTTCATTCTATTCCATTACAAATCCACAGACGTGTCACTTTACACTATACGCCTGCTGACTAAACATCATGGAAAAGGATGGGAAACCACTAGTAAGATGATTCATATGCATTCATGAACATTAGAAAGGCATAGTACATTTTGCATCCTATATCTGAATTTTACAAAAATGTGAAATCTGGTTGCTACAAACAAAAGTGTGAATTTATTATTCAATTTGTGTGAGTTTCCAACTTTTAAGCCCTTTTAAACTTTTTTTTTAATTGGTGAAAAATTTGGCCCGGGTTAAACACTTGTGGATGACAAATGTCTGATAAATATATTAAGTTGGAAGTCAGAAAATGGTGCAAAATGCAGATCAAATCTAAGCCTGATTAGAAAAGTTAAATCTTAATGGTTATTTTCTGGCTTAGGGTGGTACAATATGTGCATCTATCAGTAAATTCTGTGCATTTCACTCCAGCAATCTTCAGTTTGAGTCTGGCATAGAAAATGTCTTTATTATGTGTGAAAAAGTAGGCACATGCCCTCTCTTTTCTGTGCCAGTCTGTCATTGTTAGTTTGTTCTCCGTATTTTATATTTGTATCTTGTATGTAGCCCCTTCTCATATGGTGCTCAAAAAATAAATAATAATAATATTAATAATAGCGTCACCTATTGATGCTGATGTTGAAACTGACAGAAGCAGCCCAACAGAGGACATCACAAAATGGACCTTTCTTTACTTTTGAAGGCAATAATGACAACGAGGATGGGGAATCTGCTGCAGGGAAAGTACTGAATGTGGCACTAGCCAAAAACAGCATTTGCCTATCTAAATCTAATATAGATGACTCGTTGACTACACAAGCCATACCTGACATTGCCGTGTGCCCTTATCATTTCACACTGCTCTTGCATTCATGTCAAAAAAGTGTGAGCAAGAAACCATTTCTGTTTCATCTCAGATTTAATCCAAAGTTAGAAAGGAAAAAAAATCAATTTCCAGACATAGCCAGAAGACAATCACTGAAGTCCTGTATTGGGGCTGTAGTCTTAAGTTTTAAGTTCTAGAACAAGGCAAAAAATTGTCTCTCAGTTAGACTCTATGGAATTGGATTCATGTAGACTTCAAGCATTTAAGAGGCTATAAAATCTTCTGTAGGTTAAAAAAAAATATATATATATAGGCTTTAATTAACTGAAATAAGTTCACAATTGTGAACAAGAGGTTCTGTGAAGTTACAGGCAACAGAAGAGATGTCTACTCCTGATCACTGTTGCTCACCGCTCTAGATCGAGATGGTAAATGACGTAGTTAATGCCAATTGTAGGATAGTATTTGCAATGAATGAAAAGTACTTTAAAACTAAGTTAATATGATGAGTATTTGGTGCGTTTTTGAAGCTGCAGTGTATTATAGCGCAAGCTATGTGAATGGGATTTATAGAAATCTCATACCCACTACCTTTTTTTATGCAGCATAAACTGAATTGAAATCTAAAAAAAATAACAATTGGTCTTGTGGTAAAAATTCATTTTATTTGCATATTTTCCCAAAAAACTTGAATGAGATGAGGAAAATTTGCAGGTAAAAATGCACTAAAAAAAACATGTAACCCGCACATGAGTTGATCAATAATGTTTTATCAAAGCTAAGCAACAAGAAGTATGTTTTAAATAAAGCTGTTTTGCTTTGGATGACATACCAAAAGGAGACAAAAACTGAAAAAAAAAATGCATTAAAAACAACGCAATCAAAAAAGCAGTAAAAAAAAAAAGTAACCTAATTGGGCTAATTGATGCGGAAATGCTGCAGAAAAACTGCAACATCAAAAATTCACCAAATATCATGGGAACTTTACCCAAAGGATTCCATTGAGAGCATCCACATAGTCACTGATTGTAATGTACTGCTTATCCATATTCAGTTAGTGGTGTGATACCAAGCAAATGTGTCTTGAAACATAGCAGTATATTGCCTCCTAAGTACTAAGTTGTAGTTCTGCTTCTCACATTATTCTATGAACAACCAGTCCCCAATGGGAAACATTTTAGCATATTCTTCATTTTCATCATTACTTGATACGAGGTACACTGGTCCCTCTGAAAGTAAGCGAAATTTGATTCACTCCAGTGCTTATTTGATTTAAAGAAAACCCATATTCCCAAGCTAAATAATTAGACTTCAGTGAAACTAATTAGCTAAAACCCAATCCACACAGATGTCCATGAAGCTGACTTTCCAAACAAAGATAGAAATGTTGATCAAGACAAGGAGAATAACATTATACAGAAAATGCCTAATGTGGTTAGGAGGTATTTATGCTATTACAATTAACTGTGCTTTATGTCGTCACGTGCTCAAAATAATTTAGCACCTTGTAGTCAGGAAAATTAATAAATAACCTGATGAAGGAGCTTAATCAAATATAAATAAGGTTAATAATATGTTTTTTTTAGTTATTATTATTATTATTATAGCACCATTAATTCCATGATGCTTTACATGTGAAAAAGGGGTGTAAATAGCAAACAACAAGTACAATAATTTGAACAAAAATAAGTCACCGACTGGTACAGGAGGAGCGAGGATCCTGCCCGCGAGAGCTCATAGTCTACAAGGGATGGGTGAGGATACAGTAGATGAGGGTAGAGCTGGTCGTACAGCGGTATGGTGGAGCGGTGGTTACTGCAGGTTGTAGACTTGCTGGAAGAGGTGGGTCTTCAGGTTCCTTATGAAGGTTTCCAAGGTAGGCGAGAGCCTGATATGTTGGGGTAGAGAGTTCCAGAGTAGGGGGGATGCACGGGAGAAATCTTGTATGTGATTGTGGGAAGAGGAGATAGGAGGGGAGTAGAGAAGGAGATCTTGTGAGGATCGGAGGATGCATGCAGGTAAGTACCGGGAGACTAGGTCATAGTTGGCAAATTAAGGTAGAAATCCTACACAATTGTATTCATTAATGACACAATTGTTTGCTCATTAGGTTGCGAGGAACGATTGGTCCAAAAGACAATGCTAATTGATTTGATACATGAGATTAGCACTTGGTGTAATAATTCTTTATATAATGTACAGAGTTGTGCATAAAAATTCACAGAACCCTGGTCCAGCAGTCATGTTGGTAGTCTGTGGTCACTAGCTCGAAGCCTGGTGAATCTCCTCTTAATTGCTGGTAACCCTGGCACCTCTTCTGATTACTAGACCTGGCACAACATTATGCGTGCATCATGCCGTATCGATGATGTCACTTCAAGCTTACTAATCAGATAATCAGAACAGGCGTTGGGGATTGCGACAGGTAGGGGGAGGAGACCTGATGTGATGTCATGTGTGTGTCATGCTGAAGTGATGATGACGTCACATCAAGGCCACTAATTAGAAGAGACAAAGAGGATGCTGGCCATTAGGGGAATGAGACCTAGTGCGATGTCATGTGTATGTCATGTCACATTGATAACGTCACATGAAGCCCACTGTTTAGAAGAGGCACCAGGGATGCTGGCGGGTGGGGTAGGTTCACATGGCTCTGGTCTGGTTGCCACAGACTATACTGGACTAGGGTCATGCAAATCTTTTAGTTCTACTGTAAAATGTATAATTCAATCTACACTGCTCAAAAAAAATAAAGGGAACACTCAAATAACACATCCTAGATCTGAATGAATGAAATATTCTCATTGAATACTTTGTTCTGTACAAAGTTGAATGTACTGGCAACAAAATCACACAAAAATCATCAATGGAAATCAAATTTATTAACCAATGGAGGCCTGGATTTGGAGTCACCCCCAAAATTAAAGTGGAAAAACACACTACAGGCTGATCGAACTTTGATGTAATGTCCTTAAAACAAGTCAAAATGAGGCTCAGTATTGTGTGTGGCCTCCACGTGCCTGTATGACCTCCCTACAATGCCTGGGCATGCTCCTGACGAGGTTGCGGATTGTCTCCTGTGGGATCTCCTCCCAGACCTGGACTAAAGCATCCGCCAACTCCTGGACAGTCTGTGGTGCAATGTGACGTTGGTAGATGGAGCGAGACATGATGTCCCAGATGTGCTCAATCGGATTCAGGTCTGGGGAACGGGCAGGCCAGTCCATAGCTTCAATGCCTTCATCTTGCAGGAACTGCTGACACACTCCAGCCACATGAGGTCTGGCACTGTCCTGCATTAGGAGGAACCCAGGGCCAACCGCACCAGCATATGATCTCACAAGGGGTCTGAGGATCTCATCTCGGTACCTAATGGCAGTTAGGCTACCTCTGGTGAGCACATGGAGGGCTGTGCGGCCCTCCAAAGAAATGCCACCCTACACGGTTACTGACCCACTGCCAAACCGGTCATGCTGAAGGATATTGCAGGCAGCAGATCACTCTCCACGGCGTCTCCAGACTCTGTCACGTCTGTCACATGTGCTCAGTGTGAACCTGCTTTCATCTGTGAAGAGCACAGGGCGCCAGTGGCGACTTTGCCAATCATGGTGTTCTGTGCAAATACCAAGCATCCTGCACAGTGTTGGGCTGTGAGCACAACCCCCATATGTGGATGTCGGGCCCTCATACCACCCTCATGGAGTCGTTTTCTAACCGTTTGTGCAGACACATGCACATTTGTGGCCAGCTGGAGGTCATTTTGCAGGGCTCTGGCAGTGCTCCTCCTGTTCCTCCTTGCATAAAGGCGGAGGTAGCGGTCCTGCTGCTGGGTTGTTGCCCTCCTACGGCCCCCTCCACGTCTCCTGGTGTACTGGCCTGTCTCCTGGTAGTGCCTCCAGCTTCTGGACACTAAGCTGACAGACACAGCAAACCTTCTTGCCACAGCTCACATTGATGTGCCATCCTGGATGAGCTGCACTACTTTAGCAACTTCTGTGGGTTGTAGAGTCCGTCTCATGCTACCATGAGTGTGAAAGCACAACCAACATTCAAAAGTGACCAAAACATCAGCCAGAAAGCATTGATACTGAGATGTGGTCTGTGGTCCCCACCTGCCGAACCACTCCTTCATTGAGTGTGTCTTGATAATTGCCAATAATTTACATCTATTGTCTATTCCATTTGCACAACAGCATGTGAAATTGATTGTCAATCAGTGTTGCTTCCTAATTGGACAGTTTGATTTCACAGAAGTTTGATTTACTTGGAGTTACATTGTGTTGTTTAAGTTTTCCCTTTATTTTTTTGAGCAGTGTATATGTATTGTATAATTAACCATCATTCTAGTTCTCTATATGGAAAAAGATGGGCACACTTTAGCACATTTTTTCAGTAGACACAGTATGGCTTACTTATGTTTTCATCCAACGCATTATACCCAATGGCACAAATAAATACCCTTTTCCCCTGTATCTGCTGGTACACAAAGTATTTATTATTATAGGGGCTTTAGATTCATTATCTTTCTCCTGTACTCCTAAACTACAATGTGCTGTATGAACATAAGGAATGGCTTGTAAGACGCAGATAGTGCAGTTTCAGAAGAGCTAGAAAAGCTATTTTTTTCATCCCTTCTAATAGCCGCCAACATGCAATTAAAAAGAAAAACAGAAGTCAGCCCTTCATCACATTAAGAGACTTAATTTATTAGTGCTTTTATCTCTTGTTTTCTGTTATGTTAACTAAATATACTGGCATATTTCAATACAATTTCTTCTACTGAACATAAGTATTGCATTTTTCTTTAAACTTTAGAATGTACTGGTGCCATTTTACAGTGATTTGCTACTCTACGTGAAATAGATGCAAGAGGCCAGTTTCTTCTACAAGAGTAAAGTTTCATTTGTAAAATATATCTTCTTTTTCGTCAGCAGTGGATGCCAAGAAGTGATGTTAAGTGGTAAATAGGAGAGATCACAGTAAAATAAGCACCAGTTCATGATCTCTCATTAGTACCTGCTGTTTTATGCCTCCTCAGGTTCACTTACACCAAGTTCTAATGCCAATTTAACATTATATCACAGCTCCTGTAGGCTGCGCTGATCTAGAATATCGGTGATTATCTTGGGAGGAGATGAAAAAGAAGGGGGAAAAGATGAAAATCAATACATTAGGGTCGATAGTCTCACAGAGAGAGTATTGGCTTATGCGACAAGGAAGCATATATCCAAGGAAGATAGCTTGTTCACTGGTAATGAAAGTCTGTTTTAATTAAAATACGACCAATGCTTAATTGTCCATTCATGTCTTGTATTGTGATAAATTTCCATTGATCTTGAGCTGAAATAGCTTATTGGATATGGGAATATAATATGCTAGAAGCGTAAAATGATTTTCAGAGTTTACTAGCAACTATGACATGAGCTTTTCAGATATATATATCACATTTCAATACACAATGGACAAAATACAATTAAATAGAAAAATATTAGGCTCAATAGTAGAGATAATCGAATCTGCCAAGATTCAAATTTGCCAAATCACATGGATTCTACAGAAAAAATTGGATTTTCAATGCGAATTGACTGCTCCTAATTATGTTCTGGGGTCTTTTCAGACACAAGAGCATACAAAATGTAGGAGGTAAAAAAAAATAATAATAATAATGCCCATCTCACCGCTCACCTGTCCCACCACCCCCCAAGCCTACCGTCCAGTTCTTTGTTCTTTTCTTTTCTCCTTTCCCCCTTTCCCAATCATGTACATTTTCTTCAGCTGTTTCACTTTAGTTCGTGGATTTCTGCACGAGGACAAGGCATTTTACAAAATTGTGTGCAGTCAACTAGGCAACGCATGTCATAATGCATGGGACGCCATGCTCTGCGGAGTGACGTCAGAGGCCTAATCGTCACGCTGGAAACCACAGTGCGGAGTGAAGCTGCTGAAGAGAATACATCCGGCAGGAGAAGGCGAAAGAAAGAGGCATAGAGAACTGGGGGGCAGGCTGAGGGGACAGTGGGGCAGGTGAGCAGTGAGGTAAGCTTTATTTTTATTTTTTATTTTAAACTTTTGTAGGAAACTCTATTGTTCAGCAAAATGGCAGCTGGATTCTGGAGAATATAATTTTTATATATAATTCAAGAAGAATTTAATTCCATTGAAATAAATTCTCTACAGAATAGTGGTAGCACACTACTTAGATTCAGTGCTTGTAAGAAGAAATAGATATTTCATGATATTTCACCACTTTCTTGTCTTGCCTCTCACAGTTGGTGTCTCTCAAGGCTCTGTCCTAGTACCTCCACTGTTCTCCATTCACATCTTTGGGCCCAGAATACTAAAATATACCTCACTGATACAGAGGTTACCTCTTGCTCTCCAGAAATGCAGGGTCAGCTATGTCTTCCTTCTTTTCCTCAAGCTTTTTTTTACATATGTGGAAAATTACATTTATTATATTTCTACAAATTTACATGACCCCTTCCCACATTAAACTTATCCACCACAGTTAATAGGTTCACACTTTCCCAGATTTAAGAAGTCCATTACTTCAGTGTAAAGGCCCCGTCACACTTAGCGACGCTGCAGCGATCCCGACAACGATACGACCTGTCAGGAATCGTTGCTGCGTCGCTATGTGGTCGCAGGTGAGCTGTCAAACAGGGGAGCTGCTCCTGGTTACCAGCCTGCTGAAGCAGGAGCAGGCTGGTAACCATGATAAACAGCGGGTTACTAGGGGCACACGCGCACCTAGTAACCCGCTGCTTATCATGGTTACCACTCTGCTATGGTGAGCGGGAGGTTACCGCTCACCGTAGCAGAGTGGTAACCATGATAAACAGCGGGTTACTAAGTGCGCGTGTGCCCCTAGTAACCCGCTGTTTATCATGGTTACCAGCCTGATCGCTACTCCCGCTGGTCACACACAGCGATGTGTGCTGACCAGCAGGAGGGCAACGACTAAAAAAAGGTCCAGGACATTCTGCAGCGATCAGCGACCTCACAGCTGGGGTCTGATCGCTGCAAAGTGTCACACATAGCGACATCGCTGGTGAGGTCGCTGTTGCGTCACCAAAACCTTGACTTAGCAGCGATCTCGCTAGCAATCTTGCTATGTGAGACGGGGGCTTTACGTTTGATTTCTCCTTTTTGAGTCAGCAAAAATGCTGGTGAAGACTTCCTTCTTTACTTCCCACTTGACTACTCTTTATACCACCATTTCCAAGATTTCTCTTATGCACCCTCCATACACAGAACTACACTCCCACACTCTCCCCCAGTAGTAACCTGAGAATCTAACTCTTCAAAAAGCCTAAGATCCAAAATATTCTGCAGCGATTGCCTTGCCATAAGAGAAATGTCTACCCTCACTGACTGTCTCTTCCTCACTTTGCTTGATGATTGTAAGCCTTCGCTGCCAAGCTATTTTCTCCCTATTTGCCAGTTTGTCACTTATTTAGCCATGTGTATGGTACTTGTTTTTTCTTATGTTATGTATTTTCATTATAACTATGATGTTTTTTTCTTTTTATCCATTCAGTGCCCTGGAAATATGAGCACTTTAAAAAAAATGTGTGTGACTCATTAACTGGTATGAAAATGTAATATATTTTATGCCGGAATGAAAATCTGTTGTAGCATGCTTTACATTTGGTAACATAGTTGTACCTAGTGTTAGACTTTATATCCCTTTTCTGACATTTTATGGAAAATTTGTAAGTGTCATAAAACGTCTCGAGGGGCTTGATTATTATTCTGCCCCGTCTAAGCCACATTTGTTTTTTTTTAATATTAATAATGGCAGAAAATAATGGAGTAATTACTAAAAATGTTCCAAGATCTCCTTCCATACTAGAAGAAAGATATACACTTATCAGGTAATCCTAAATCCAGATCTGGGTTCTAGTTACCACCTTCCTTTCACTATCAGTGCAAGTAACATAGAATAAAACTAGGTAACATCTCTGGATGAAATATGTTAATGACGTGGATGATGTGGACATCTACTGTTGCCTGGTGTTAAAGGGAACCCTCTAGGCAAGAGTCATTCCAAGTGACATTTTGAATTCCTTTCTGGAACCTCAAAGAGGCTGTCTGTTTGGTCTTCTTTAAATCCCTGCTCCCTCCTGCATGGCACTGTGCATAATGGAGTTTCCTTAGAAATTGTAAATTAATTCATTAAATCAAAGCACACCCATCATTGGCCATAAATTTGCCAATTTTGGTCAACTAATAAGTACACATTAGGGTTCCCTGTTTTACAAATGTATGTTTGATCTTGAGTACCTAGGGTAGGTCAAAATCAGATGCATATGGCTACTCTTGGTCTATTAGATTTTAGAGAGTATTTCATGAAAAGATAAGATGCCTATACTGTTTTATGTGACAATTCATAAAAAAAATTAGTACATGGTAACTCTCAGTCACAGAATATACGAAAAACAGTCTAGAAAATTATCAAATGTGTTGTACTACATTTATGTGTCTGTTTAAGCAAGGCTATTATTCCTGTGTGAGATAGCTTTGACGTCTTCAGTGATAAGGGTAAACTAAATACATATTTATTACAAGTTATATCAAATATCAAAGGCTTTATACTTGACCAAAATGCCCATTTATCGCTAGCATTCTGAAGCTATTGATTCAATCCCTGACACGGCAAAGAAGCATAGTTTGATTAAACCTCTTCTTATATCAAAGTGATAATGTCATAATCATTGCAGAAGCTTTACTACTATCCTTTCCAGCCCAATAAAGTTTCAAATCATAATGGGTTTAATAGTTACTATTATTACACATTGATTTTTCTATCTCTTCTTCACATTCACAGTGCACATGCCAAGTCTGCATGCTGCAATAGCTTGTTCTTCCTATTTGTTTTATCTATTTACTTTGGGGGAATGCTTTTTTATGGTTTCATTACACTTGCCAAAATCAATATTGTATTAAGTGTGCCACTCAATAAGTGAGCGCATGGTCCCTGACCTGCATCCATTCCCTTTTCTTGGGAGAGGGGACCACACAGTTGAGCTAGATTAACCTTCTCTGTACCAGACCCCTGTACAGTCCAGTTCATTTTTCCTTAAAGGAAATGTAATGAGAAAAAATGCTGATAACCTGCATATGTAGGGTTAATCTGCATGTCAATAGTATTACTAACCTGCTGGGCGCCTGCACTTACCCGAACGCTGCAGGGAGAAAATGAAATTTATTCTCCCCAGCAGAGTTCCGTTTTCAGTCACGGGGCAGGCACTGGAGCTGGTTCAGTCACCGTTCTGAGAATACAGAGCAGTGTCTGTAACAGAGAGTCTGGCCCTAATGCAGAGCAAGTGTCAGTCAGTGTCGGGGGCGCGATTACAGCCAGCACTCTGTATTCTCAGAGCCATGACGGAATCCATGTCAGCACCGCCCCCCGACTGAAACTGGAATGCTGCCAGGGAGAATAAAGTTCATTTCCTCCTCACAGCATTTGGCTATGTGCAGGCGCCGGGCAGGTTTTTAGTGCTATTAACCTGTAGATTAACCCCATATCTGCAGATTAATAGCATTTTTTTTTCTGCTGACAGGTTCGCTTTAACCACTTCGCGCCAGAGCCTGTTTTTGCCTTCGTGACCGGGCCAATTTTTTCAATTCTGACCACTGTCACTTTATGAGGTAATTACTCTGGAACGCTTCAACGGATCTTCCTGATTCTGAGATTGTTTTTTTATGACGTATCGTACTTCATGATAGTGGTAAAATTTCTTCGATATCACTTGCGTTTATTTGTGAAAAAATCGGAAATTTGGCGAAAATTTTGAAAATTTTGCAATTTTCAAACTTTGAATTTTCATGCCCTTTAATCAGAGAGATATGTCACACAAAATAGTTAATAAATAACATTTTCCACATGTCTACTTCACATCAGCACAATTTTGGAAGCAAAATTTTTTTTTGTTAGGAAGCTATAAGGGTTAAAAGTTGACCAGCGATTTCTCATTTTTACAACAAAATTTACAAAAACATTTTTTTAGGGATCACATCTTATTTGAAGTGACTTTGAGGAGCCTTTATGACAGAAAATACCCAAAAGTGATACCATTCTAAAAACTGCACCCCTCAAGGTGCTCAAAACCACATTCAAGAAGTTTATTAACCCTTCAGGTGCTTCACATGAATTTTTGGAATGTGGAAGAAAACAATGAACATTTAACTTTTTTTCACAAAACTGCTACTTTAACCTCAAATTTTTAATTTTCACAAGGGCAGCCAGAAAAAATAGACCCCAAAATGTGTTATACAATTTCTCCTGAGCATGCTGATACCCCATATGTGGTGCAAAACCACTGTTTGGGCGCACGGCATAGCTCGGAAGGTAAGGAGCGCCATTTGACTTTTGGAATGGAAATTTGACTGGAATCGATAGCGGACGCCATGTTGCATTTGGAGAGCCCCTGAGGTGCCTAAACAGAGGAAACCCCCAACAAGTCACCCCATTTTGGAAACTAGACCCCTCAAGGAACTTATCTAGATGTGTGGTGAGCACCTTGAACCCCCAGGGGCTTCACAGAATTTTATAATGTTGAAGTGTGAAAATAAAAAAACACATTTTTAACACAAAACTGCTACTTTAGCCTCAAATTTTTAATTTTCACAAGGGCAGCCAGAAAAAATGGACCCCAAAATGTGTTGTGCAATTTCTCCTGAGCAGGCTGATACCCCATATGTGGTGCAAAACCACTGTTTGGGCGCACGGCATGGCTCGGAAGGTAAGGAGCGCCATTTGACTTTTGGAATGGAAATTTGACTGGAATGGATAGCGGACGCCATGTTGCATTTGGAGAGCCCATGAGGTGCCTAAACAGAGGAAACCTCCAACAAGTCACCCCATTTTGGAAACTAGACCCCTCAAGGAACTTATCTAGATGTGTGGTGAGCACCTTGAACCCCCAGGGCTTCACAGAATTTTATAATGTTGAAGTGTGAAAATAAAAAAACACATTTTTAACACAAAACTGCTACTTTAGCCTCAAATTTTTAATTTTCACAAGGGCAGCCAGAAAAAATGGACCACAAAATGTGTTGTGCAATTTCTCCTGAGCACGCTGATACCCCATATGTGGTGCAAAGCCACTGTTTGGGCGCACGGCATGGCTCGGAAGGTAAGGAGCGCCATTTGACTTTTGGAATGGATAGCGGACGCCATGTTGCATTTGGAGAGCCCCTGAGGTGCCTAAACAGAGGAAACCCCCAACAAGTGACCGAATTTTACAATCTACTCCTCTGTATAAATTAATCTAGTGGTGGGAAAATAAGTAGATAGGTAAATGGTCACTAAACCCATAGATGAATTCCCACAGAGGTGTCATTTCCATAATGGGGTCACTTCAGGGGTGATTATGCTGTTCTGGCACTTTTCAGAGTACCAGAGCTAAAGAATCCCCCCTGAAGTGACCCCATTTTGGAAATGAAACCCCTCTGGGAATTCATCTATGGGTTTAGTGACCATTTTAACTCAATGGATGATTTCCAGAAACAAGCACGCAATGGAAGGTTTAGATTCTGGAGAACCCCCCCCCTGGAAATTAAGTGAGCTCTACTCGAATGTGTCATTCACTAAATGAACCAAATGTTTGAATGACAAATTGGGATACATTTTTACAGTTTAAAAACGTCGTTCTGTGTGGAAGATTTTAAAGCAGTCAGTGACGCATAAGGCTGGCAATGATGGGCACTGTGGGCAATAGTAGCGGGTATCACGCCTCATTCCTCTCTTAGTACATACACGACATCTTTTCTGGGGGTTCCTTCTTGTTTCCGTTGCTGGAATAAGTGCAATAAAATGTCGCTCAGTGAGTCTTTTCACATCCTCAGATTCTAATGGATGAGCGGGGCTAACACTTTGAAAGACAAGATTTTCAATTACCTTTTCTTGATAATCAAGAAAAGGATCTGAATTTCCTGCTTTTTTGTACAACACAAAAGAATTGTATGTGGCCACCTGAAACAAATAAATAACTAACTTTTTATACCAGGTATAGGACTTTCTTGATACCTGGTATGGCTGTAGAACCTGGTCTGCAAGGTCCAAACCCCCCATGTGTTTGTTGTAGTCAATGACTGACACAGGTTTTTGCTTCGGAGTGGTGGATCCTAGTTCTACAGTGGCCCTTGTGGCATCTGTGTGGATCGAGCTGAGGACAAAAATATCCTTTTATCCCTATATTTCAGGGCAAGCAGCTCTCCGTTGCGTACAGCCCCTGACTGCCCCTTTTGAAACTTTTGGTTGACCAATGGTTGTGGAAACCCCTGACGGTTTTTACGGATGGTCCCACAAGCCCCGATGTTGTGTTCAACCAGACTTTTAAATAGGGGTATGCTGGTGTAATAATTGTCCACATATAGATTGTAGCCTTTTTGAAAAAATGGACTTATCAGCTCCCAAACAATTTTTCCAGATGCCCCCAGATAAGTAGGGCATCCTGGTGGGTTTAGTTGGCTATCTCTCCCCTCATATATGCGAAAAGCGGATGTGTATCCGGTTGAACTTTTGCACATTTTAGAGCTTTATTCCAAACCTTGCCCTTTTAGATGGGATAAATTGCTTGAGGTGCAGTCTTCCTTTGAATTTTACAAGGGACTCATCTATAGAAATATTTTGTGTTGGGGTGTAGAGGCTTAAGAATTTTTCTGACAAATTTTCAATGATGGGTCTAATTTTATATAACCTGTCATGTTCTGGGGCATTTCTGGGCAGGCATTGACTATTGTCGTCAAAATGCCAAAACCGCATGAGCATTTCATAACGGGTCCTAGGCAGAACGACTGAAAACATAGGGGTGGCTTGAACAGGGTGGTTGGACCAGTAGGATCGAATGCTCGTTTTTTTAACAAGCCCCATGGCAAATGTAAGTCCTAAAAATTTTTTTATTTCCGGGACATTAGTTGGTGTCCATAAATTTGCCCTAGCATAGTAAGATTTGAGATTCTGGCTTATGAATTGGGATGCATATAAATTTGTTTGCACGACAATATGCTCTAGCAAGCTGTCTGTAAAAAACAAATTAAAAAAATGAATTGGTCCAAAATCTTCCACCTCCACATTTATACCAGGAATGGCGTTGAAATCAGGGCTAAATGGAGCAGCCGAATCCGAAGCCTCCCATCTGGGAAATGCTAGATCATGTGGCAACGCCCCTTGTACACTGGCGTGCGCCAATTCACTAGTAGCAGGGACAGCGCTTGTACTGGGCAGTGTTCCCTGATTTGGAGACGTTTCTCCAGTAGCGCTATTTGCCCCTATTACTGTACTAGTCCTTGGGCTTGAGGATGGAACAGAATCACTGCTCATTTCTGAGCTCTCAGTGTCGCCGCTACTAAAGCCCTCAAAATCCACATCTCCATCTGAGATTGCACTGTCATCAGTGTCAGAACATAGCAGGGCATACACCTCTTCTGCGATATAAGTCTGACGGGCCATTTTATTTTTATATTTTTTGACTCGACTGAACGGACCGGACTGAACGGACCGGACTGAAAGGACGGGACCGGACTGGACTGACCGGACTGGACTGACCGGACTGGACTGACAGGACTGACTGACCTGAGAGGACTGACTGATCTGACAGGACTGACTGATCTGACAGGACTGACTGACTGATCTGACAGGACTGACTGGACTGATCTGACAGGACTGACTGATCTGACTGGACTGACTGACTGACAGATCTGACAGGACTGACTGACTGGACTGATCTGACAGGACTGACTGATCTGACAGGACTGACTGACTGACTGATCTGACAGGACTGACTGACTGACAGATCTGACAGGACTGACTGACAGATCTGACAGGACTGACTGATCTGACAGGACTGACTGACTGATCTGACAGGACTGACTGACTGACAGATCTGACAGGACTGACTGACTGACAGATCTGACAGGACTGACTGATCTGACAGGACTGACTGACTGATCAGACAGGACTGACTGACTGACAGATCTGACAGGACTGACAGATCTGACAGGACTGACTAACCCTAACTCTTACTTTCTTTTTCATTTTTTATTTTTTTCACTTTTACTGTGGCAAGGCTGACAGCTCTTGTCACAGTGTTTCTCCTCTGCTCTCTCACTGAGATCGGAGGAGAAACAGTGTATTTATCAGCCAGATCGCCTGGGAAAGTTTGTTGCTAAAACAAACTTCCCTGGTGATCTCTCTGATTGGCTGGTGTGACGCTGACATCATCGAGACCTGAGCCAATCAGGTCTCGATGATGTCAGAGGTCACAGCACCGGCATCCCCGCCGCTGGCAGGTATGTGGGGGGTCCCGATCGCCGACCACCGGCTGTCACTATCTTTTAAATGCCTCGATCGCTATGGATCGCGGCATCTAGAAGATAGGAACAGGTTAACATCATGGGGACCTGATCCAATCAGGTCCCCATGATGCCACATGTCAGAGCTATCGCTCTGAACCGGTACCGCAGCGCTAGCAGGACCCTGGGGGTCCTGAGCGCTGCGGGACCACCCACCGTTTTTAAATGTCGGCGCTGCACAGAGCCCAGGCAGTGCCGACGTTTATGTACAGTGGGCGGTCGGGAACCGTTTAATGTTTAATTCCTGAAGTCTACATATGTGCTATACATTTTTACTACTTTCATTAAGAACTCTAATATCTTATGACACAAACTTAATAGATTACCATGCCATGATAGAAAAATACTCTCAAGGGTGCATCTTCCATCACAGCTACCGTGTGGCCACATACAAACACATATATCAAAAACATCATCAAAAATTGTGGATTTTTTTGTAAGTTGGCTATGTTTCACCATTTGTCTCAGGATATGCCGAGATAATAGGAAAAGTAACAAATGTTACCATGCTGTCTACATGATACAGTATCCTTGATGTGTTCAAAGGGTTTTAGCTTGACTAGTCTAAGGACTTAAATTGGTTATCTAGATTTTCAAAATTGATCGACTATCCTCCGTTGGAAAATGTTAAATTGTCAGAGATATACAACTCCCCAGCTGGGTTCCTCACTGACCAGAAATATAAGGACAGTTGGCAAAAAGAGGGTACTTTTTTCCCTGTCTGTGAAAAAAATTTAAGGCATCAGTGATTTTTTTGAAGCTGAAAAAACTTTTGCTAATTATTTTGACTATAATTATCAAAATTTTACAGTTTACAATGAATACAGATAATGTATTCATGTCAGAATTATGGACTGTAGACATGTATCAGCAAAAAAACAAAAAAAGGAAGGGGAAAAGGGGGGTGTCAACTCACAAATTGCCGGAACGCCTGCAATCAAGGCTAGGTATCATTGCACGGAAACGCCGAGTTAAGGCTCCATAGTGAATCCAGAGAAAACAGAGGGTCCAGCGATGTAGGAAAATAATGCTAAAACTTCACATTTATTACAGTATGCTAAAAAACATGCTTCAATGCAAAAAAATGCATAAAAACTGCTAATCCACATAGAATATCAAAGTGTTTTGCTATAACACCTTAAAGGCACACCGCATAATGCCTTAATCATGGTACAATGTGAAGTTTTAACATTATTTTCCTAAGAAATAGAAGGTCACTGGACCTTCTTTTTTCTGTGGACATGTATCACTTTTAATTACAATGATTTATTATGGTTTTCCAATGTGTTCATAAAAAATATTGTCTTTCTGTGAATTTTTGATCATCTGTTGTCACGGGTGTGTCAGAGGTGACAGACAGTCGCCTTGCAGATGGTTGCAGGAGATCTCTAGGTTTGGCATTACAGACATCTTTTTAGAGGCTGGCTGTCTCTAGGACCCAGCGGCTACATCCTTCTGGCTAATTAGCTCCCTGGCCTGAGTGTATAAATACCTGGTGTGTCTGAGAGGGAGGTGCCGGCGATATTCATTACTACCTGTGAGGCTTTAGCAAGAGCAGTACTTCGTCCTCTCTGGAGCTTGAGGCCATGTGTGCATTTGGCTGGAGTCATCTAAAGCTGCTAAAGCTAAGCAATCCCTGCCTGTTTGTCTACCCTTGTTGTCTATGGAGTTTAGTGGAGATCGACTAGTGCTCATCTCCTCCCTTCCCAAGCCTTAGCCATATGCCAGGGAAAGTCAGGGCGAGGCACGCGTGCGGAGATTGGTGAAGAGCCAATATAGGGATGGTAGTTGAGACAGGGTAACACTAGACCAGACTAGGAGGTCTCCACTCCCCCTTTCCCTAGTGTCTGGGCTCCCTTTCCCTCTTCCCTCTGTGTTGCACTAAGTCTTTCCCACACCTTGTGTGACATCTGTCCAGAAAAAATATATAACCAAATTGGCAACCATGCTCGCCACCTCCACAAGTCAACTGTTTTAAATGGCCATTGAACTCATGTTTTCGTCAGGTTTTCTACTGGTTCATGCTAGAAAACACAATTGTTTTCCCTTGAATGGGGCAAGGTTGCAACACTTTCCAAAGCTGAGACTAAAAGTTCAACCTGATGTAGAACTTGACGTAAACAATGAAGAGGCCACAGATGATAGCACAAGTGGGGCGGGACTTTGATACAGATGATCAACAAGGGTGTGGAGAGCTGGACTGCCACCAATCTAACATTTATGGTGTATCCTAAAGATAAACTATCAATTTGAAAGACTAAATATAAATATAGTGTTCAGTTTCAAGCTAAAAGTCATGCCTTTCCATCCAATAATTATCATTCAACAGCTTTTCTAAACTATGAAATACAACATTATAATTGTAAGATGCAATAAGTACAGAGACACTGTTGAGAAAAAAAAATCAAGAAACGATTCAGAAAAATGACTCCAAGAAATAGCTTGTTCTTGAAGAATGACTTTTCCCAATTTAAAAGTCAGTGTATGCCTAAATGAAAACAATATCCTTTTTAATGTTCCCACTTTGCATCCCTTGAAAAACATTTGCAACAAATTAACTAGATGTTCAGTTACACTCATCTATGCAAATTACCTTGGCCATAAGGTATACATTTCACATGAAAGGGACTTGTCTTTCTGAATCTGGTAATTTGACTATAACTACATGATATACAGCAAGCTCTAATTTTCCTGGAAGCTTTTTATAGAAAGAGGCGATAGTTTCTGCTACGACTATTCTTTACTATATATTATGACCAAATATTTATTTCATTATGTACACGTATTCCATGCTAGTTTAACATCGGGTATTTTAGAGCAGTAAAGCAGTAATTCCACCACTGGTTAACTATACCTTTTGATTAAAGGTCAACAGTCAATAGTCATAATAGTACAGACATGAAGAGCGCTGAATGGAAAAATAAAGTGACAGATTACTCCACTTGGCTGTAGTAGGCAACATTTAGGAGCAATTCTCAATTGCTTATACAGTTTTAGCTAATAATGCAGCTTCTCATAGATGATTTTTGTAAATTGCATCATGCATGCTAAAGTAGTATACAAAAAAAGGAAAAGTTCAGTACGAACAGAACACCTCCAATACAACACTTAGGACACACCAGATGACAAAATGGATATTGTGGTGCTCAACTTAATAGGAGATAACTGTAATAAGTGCTTCAAAAACATAAAAATAGCCCCAACATCCATTAGAAATTGTTTTATTTTAACATCATTAAATACATGCTAAGGAGGAAGTAGGATGCTCTGGGACGACAGTTGTTTCGCATGTAACAACGCTACGGGTCCTAAACTGGTTCAAATTGGGACCTGTAGAAGCATTGTTACACGCAAAACGGCCGTCAACTACAGCGCATCCCACTTCCTCCCTAGCCTGTTTTTAATGATGTTAAAGTAAAGCAATTTTTAATGGATGGTGAGTGCCACTTGTTCTATTACTGAAGCACTCACTTATGTATGCTAAGGTACGTTAGAACTTTCCTAAAAAGGTTATTCAAGATACAGTAGAACAAACCCTTTAAACAGTGAAATAAATTGACTAAAAATACATTAATGAAAGCTTTTTTAATAGTTCATTTTGGGTAAATTGTAGCATGTAGTGTAACTGAATGAGAGATGGTGGATTATGCTGTATATGTAATAGTAATAATGATACAGATGTCATAAGTTCACAGTGATCCTGGATATTTTCATAACCATGGGCACTTTTCACTGTATGGCACTTAGCTTTACTGAGTGTATGCCCTTTTAAAACAGAGTGGTCACCAGCTTTCATAATACAAACTGAACAAATTATTACATTGATTCTTTAGACCTTATGAGACTGGCGCATTTACTTTGAAAATCCATGTCAGAATGGTTGTATAATTGAAATGTTACAATAACTAATTAGAAGTCCAGCAATAGAATGAAATAACTCATGAGTCCAAATATATTCAATATCAACCTACCTAGCCTAACTGAGGCCTGCAGCCTATACTGATCAGTGTGAGATCTCAGCAGCAGGAGGGACACTGAAGAGCAGTCAATTTGGATAGTTGTGTAGAGAATGAGTTATAATTTCATAAAGGAAATTACAGACATTCAGAAATTAATTCTCAAAGTAAATACAGCATCCTTATCAGGTCTACTAGAGCTATTTAGTGATGTATAAAATTCATACTGTGAAATTTTGGGCCGGATCTGCTGTAATATCACAGTTTACTAAGTAAAAGTATTTATAAGTATAATCGAAAGTAGAAGAAATAGCCAAAAAAAGAAGAAGAATATAATTATCAACTACAGAAAACAACATAGATGTCACAACTGAATTTCTAATGATAAAATTTGGCATTTCATTCAGAGGATAGAGACACCAATAGATTTTTTTACAACTCTCGGTGTCCCAAGTTTGATTTGTTATACCAAACTGTATGGTCATGGAGGAGCTGTTACAAATACTATTTTACAGTGCGGCATGTCCTTAATGCTGCAACATATATAATGTAGCATTTCTGAAATGTATTCTTTCACTATTATGTTTCTAAATATTCCTTCACGGAGATAGTTAATCCTCCTTAATCTCTATACGCTGTTATAAGGGTTTTCACCCTAGCAAACAAAAATGATGTGGGTTACTAAGCCTGTTTACGCATTCCTGGCTTGAGAAGAGTTTTTCCTGCTGTTACAACCAAACATCCGTTATGGCCATCATATAGAAAATGTGCATTTTATGACGTTCCTTACATTATGTATGAAGAATACCCAATCCACAGAACAACAGCCTCAGTGACTATTCCTAAACAACTTTGCTTATTCAGATATTTTTAGACAGATTTATGAATGCGCCTTTTTAAATTGTTGCATTTTTTTGGGCGCAACTGACTCCAGTCTGGAGTAATCTTTCTGATGGCTGTTTTTTTCTTATTTTGGCGCAGTTGAAAACTAACGTCCAACATTTTAAGAGACTTTTTGAGCTGAAAAGTTGCAAACATGGTTAAAGACAAAAATAAAGAGCATTTATGGTTTTGCACCGAATTCATAACCCATGTGTTCCATTTTGATGACTTTGGCACAAAAAAAAAATCAGTGCATACCGTAAGAGAAAAAAAAAGAAAAGTGAGAAAAATTGATAAATCGGCCGAGAGTTTTGCATATTTATTAGTGATGAGCGAGTCTGTTTGTTTAACCCTTTCACTGAGCATGCTTGGGTGCTTTCTGAGTATCTTCAGCGTGCTGGTATACTAAGTTCGAGTCCCTGCATCTGCATGATTTATGACTGTTTGTCAGCCTCAACACATGTGAGTATTCCCTAGCAAACAGGCAATCCCTGCATGTGTTGAGGCTGACTAACAGCCATAAATCATGCAGATGCAGGGACTCGAACTTAATATATGAGCACACCGAAGCTACACGGAAAGCACCCGCAATGCTCGGCGAAAGGGTTAGAAGAGCACACTCACTCATCACTAATATATATATATATACACAGTACAGATCAAAAGTTTGGACACACCTTCTCATTTAAAGATTTTTCTGTATTTTCATGACTATGAAAATTGTACGTTCACACTGAAGGCATCAAAACTATGAATTAACACATGTGGAATTATATACTTA
This sequence comes from Phyllobates terribilis, assembly GCF_046119375.1. NCBI lineage: Eukaryota > Metazoa > Chordata > Amphibia > Anura > Dendrobatidae > Phyllobates > Phyllobates terribilis. Next base: position 303,311,404 of record NW_027362771.1, read on the forward strand.
ACAAAAAAGTGTGAAACAACTGAAAATATGTCTTATATTCTAGGTTCTTCAAAGTAGCCACCTTTTGCTTTGATGACTGCTTTGCACACTCTTGGCATTCTCTTGATGAGCTTCAAGAGGTAGTCACCGGAAATGGTTTTCACTTCAGAGGTGTGCCCTGTCAGGTTTAGTAAGTGGGATTTCTTGCCTTATAAATGGGGTTGGGACCATCAGTTGTGTTGTGCAGAAGTCTGGTGGATACACAGCTGATAGTCCTACTGAATAGACTGTTTGAATTTGTATTATGGCAAGAAAAAAGCAGCTAAGTAAAGAAAAACGAGTGGCCATCATAACTTTAAGAAATGAAGGTCAGTCAGTGCGAAAAATTGGGAAAACTTTGAAAGTGTCCCCAAGTGCAGTTGCAAAAACCATCAAGCGCTACAAAGAAACTGGCTCACATGAGGACGACCCCAGGAAATGAAGACCAAGAGTCACCTCTGCTTCTGAGGATAAGTTTATCCGAGTCACCAGCCTCAGAAATCGCAGGTTAACAGCAGCTCAGATTAGAGACCAGGTCAATGCCACACAGAGGTCTAGCAGCAGACACATCTCTTCAACAACTGTTAAGAGGAGACTTTGTGCAGCAGGCCTTCATGGTAAAATAGCTGCTAGGAAACCACTGCTAAGGACAGGCAACAAGCAGAAGAGACTTGTTTGGGCTAAAGAACACAAGGAATGGACATTAGACCAGTGGAAATCTGTGCTTTGGTCTGATGAGTCCAAATTTGAGATCTTTGGTTCCAACCACCGTGTTTTTGTGCGACGCAGAAAAGGTGAACGGATGGGCTCTACATGCCTGGTTCCCACCGTGAAGCATGGAGGAGGAGGTGTGATGATGTTGGGGTGTTTTGCTGGTGACACTGTTCAGGATTTATTCAAAATTGAAGGCATACTGAACCAGCATGGCTACCACAGCATCTTGCAGCAGCATGCTATTCCATCCGGTTTGCGTTTAGTTGGACCATCATTTATTTTTCAGCAGGACAATGACCCCAAACACACCTCCAGGCTGTGTAAGGGCTATTTGACCAAGAAGGAGAGTGATGGGGTGCTATGCCAGATGACCTGGCCTCCACAGTCACCAGACCTGAACCCAATCGAGATGGTTTGGGGTGAGGTGGAGCACAGAGTGAAGGCAAAAGGGCCAACAAGTGCTAAGCATCTCTGGGAACTCCTTCAAGATTGTTGGAAGACCATTTCCGGTGACTACCTCTTGAAGCTCATCAAGAGAATGCCAAGAGTGAGCAAAGCAGTCATCAAAGCAAAAGGTGGCTACTTTGAAGAACCTAGAATATAAGACATATTTTCAGCTGTTTCACACTTTTTTGTTAAGTATATAATTCCACATGTGTTAATTCATAGTTTTGATGCCTTCAGTGTGAATGCACAATTTTCAAAGTCATGAAAAGACAGAAAAATCTTTAAATAAGAAGGCGTGTCCAAACTTTTGGTCTGTACTATATATATATATATATATATATATATATATATATATACAAAAGAGCGCAAACAGTAAATGTGTTAAACAGTGACGTATCAGAATGCTGTAAACATCTTGTAACCTTCACAACTCATGGGCTGAATAGTCAGTAAAAGTATATTCCAAAGTAGAAAGTAAACTTCTTTAAATGACTGCCGGTCATGGGATATTCTGCATTTCATTTAGTTTTTTAAGGCATCTAAGAGCAAGTTCATTAACACAAAGTTAAAACTTAGAAAGGTCAAAATCTCACAGGGTATTTCGGGGTAGAAATCTATTTCCTGCAGAAATTTCTCTCAATGTTGGTACAGATAAATGTCAAGAACAGAACTAAGTCCAGCCAAGACATGTATCCTGAGGGAAAACTCATTTAATCTGCCATTTTCTCATACTGGCCAGTTTACCAGCTTACATCTCCTGGGTGCACTTTTAAAACACATCAGGTTTTCTGGTACAACATAAACAAAAGCAATCAGTGTAGTGTTTGTACTTATTTTATACGGTTATAGCTGAGGTATAATTCACTTGAAAAGCCGATGATTACTGCACAAAGTTCATTCTTAAATGTGAACCATAGTACATTTATGTTTCTTTCTTGATATTTCTCGGAGGAATCAATAATAAGGCAGTTTGATGCAGTTATGATTTCTTTCTTTTTTGATAACTAAAGAGATTCTAATACGGAAAAGGAACTGTGTTACACTTACTTAAAGAGAAACTCCAGCATGATAAAATCTCTCCTGCTAGCACCCGCTGTCTAAACATCTAATCCGTACTTGTAAATAAATAAAATATATATTCTTTTATTTCCTCAACTCTGGGGATCAACAGTCATTTTCCCTGTAGAAATGCAGGTCATAGGAGTGCCAGCGGCATGATAAGCGTACTAGTGGCAGACCATTCCAACAAAAGTGCCAGGATATTTACAAGCTAACAGCAGAGCGTGCTAAATGAGATAAGGCTTTGCAAGCAAACATTATTAAGAAAAGCTCTTAAACAAGTGAATCTGAGGCCTTACTTATTTATTTTTTATTTATTTTACTCTCTTATATAGTGCCATTAATTCCACAGTGCTTTACAGACATTATGGGCACTGTCCCCATTGGGGCTCACAATCTAAATTCCTTATCAGTATGTCTTTGGAGTGTGGGAGGAAACCAGAGAACCCAGAGGAAACCCACACAAACACAGGGAGAACATACAAACTCCTTGCAGATGTTGTCCTTGGTGGGATGTGAACCCAGGACCCCAGCGTTACAAGGCTGCAGAGCTAACCACTGAGCCACCATGCTGCCCCTTATTTAATGTATGTTGCTTCTATTAAAGCATAATTGTATTACAGGTCAAAAACTGCAGTGACTATTCATCCATGCCTGCAGCCTATATTGTGTATTAGTATATTACACGGCTTGTTGGTTGGAAGTCACAGAAGATACAAAAGAGACAATATTTTGTATAAGTAAACGTCAATGCTTGTTGGCTAGAAGTTACAGATTATACAAAAAGTGTCTATATTGTATGTTAGTAATCTACAGTGCTTGTTGGTTGGAAGTCATTGAAGACACTAAAGAGACTATATTGTATATAAGTACACTTCAATGCTTGTTGGTTGGAAGTCACAGAAGATACAAAAGAGATTATATAGTATATCAGTACACTTTAATGTCTGTTGGTTCGAAGTCATTGATTATACAAAAAGGTCTATATTGTATGTTGGTAAACTACAATGCTTGTTAGTTCGAAGTCATAGATTATACATAAGGGTCTATTTTATATGTTAGCAAACTATAGTATTTGTTGGTTAGAAGTCACAGATGATACAAAATGGTATATATTGTATTTTAGGAAACTACAATGCTTGTTGGTTGGAAGACACAAAAGATAAAAAAACAACAAATATGTAACATGAGTAAAGGAAGAGTGTATTACATAACTGTTCATTGCATAGCCTAAGTAACAGTGAGCGGCACATAAAGCATCTATGCAGATAAAAATATGAGGCGACCCAGCAGATTCAAGTAAGAAATGAGGACTTCTTCACCCCAAGATGCACTTTAAAACATTTTTTTAAGGCAACAAAAATTGTTACTACCAGTAGATCTCTACATCTCAGCTTTAAAGTAATGCCTACATTGTGGTAGAGGGTAAACGAACTCTTCATCTTCCTCTGATGTGACATTACTAGTGTTGAGCATTCCGATACTGAAATATCGGGTATCGGCCGATATTCACTGTATCGGAATTCCGATACTTAATTCCGATACTTTTATAATATCGAATACCGGAATCGGAAGTTCCCATAATGCCTGCGCTCTGCAGTGTCTGTGAAGGATGACAAGCTGGATGGCAGCGCTCAGCTGCGATCCAGCTTGTCATCAGAATGCCATCCCAGCGTGGGAGAATTCTCCTGATTGTTTAAAAGCCGGCGGGCGGTAAAAAGCCGCCGGCTTTTAAACAATCACACAGCCCCATACTGCTTCCCCGCAGCCTCCCACCCCGATCCTCCGCTCCCCTCGCCACCTCCAATCCCAATCGTAAATTAGGACCGGGCGGGGAGCGCAGCACCAAGGAGCGAAGGACCCGGGCGGGGAAGCCGGCAGTGAAAAGACTTCACCGCCGGCTTTCCCGTTCTGTGCTGCGCTTTCCCGCCGGTTATTTCAAATGAACAGCTGAGGTATCAGGTGATGCCGATCAGCTGTTCATTTGAAGTCGCCGCGGTGCCCTCAGAGGGTTCATGTGAGTTCATGCTTGACTGCATTGCATGAACTCACATGAACTTTCCCACGGCCGCACAGGTCAGCCTCACCTCCCAGACCCGTCATGATTAGTGTGTGCGGGGTGTGTGTGTGCGGGGTGTGTGTGTGCGGGGTGTGTGTGTGTGCGGGGTGTGTGTGTGTGCGGGGTGTGTGTGTGTGCGGGGTGTGTGTGTGTGCGGGGTGTGTGTGTGTGTGCGGGGTGTGTGTGTGCGGGGTGTGTGTGTGTGCGGGGTGTGTGTGTGTGCGGGGTGTGTGTGTGTGCGGGGTGTCTGTGCGTGCAGGCAGACATAGGCCGATGTGACACTACTACTCCCATCGGCCTATGTCTGTCCCCCGTCCACTCGTGCCAGCAGGATCAGCTCGATGGGAGCAGTAGTTCCCATCAGCCTGATCCTGCTATATAAATTGCCCTACTGTGTCCCCAATAAATGTTAAATACATGTCATTGGTGGCCAGTGGTTACCTAAAAGAAATTAGTTCATACATTACCTGTCCCCACCGATCGCCACCTAAAATAAAGTAAAAAATAAAAAACTACACCTATACTCACCTAGACACCTAATTCCCCGAAGCCATCGATCTCCTGTAATAAAATATAAAATAATAAACCACAACCTTATCCTTACCCCTCCGTAGTAGTCCACGAGTGTCCCACGAAGATCTCCAGTTCAGAGCAGCCACATAGAATGTGACCGCTCTGAACCGCTGCCGCTGCTAGAATGACGGGGCCGTAAGGGTTCACCAGAGTTAAGGCAGCGCTGCTCCGGTTAGCTGCTTTACGGCACTGCTGTATCGTGAGAAATTCCCACGGTACAGCACTGCCGTAAAGGAGGTCTCCGGAGCTGCGCTGCCTGAATGCACTCCGGTGACCTCAGTCAGTGGCTCCCGCTGCCGGGAGCGGACGTGTTCCCGGCAGCGTGAGCTTACAGCAGCCATGCACAGCTGTCACCATCTCCAGATGTGACAGCTGTGCATGGGAGATCAGCGCAGGAACGTGGACAGGTAACTATTCTTTTTTAGTAAACTAAGAATTAAATAAAATGGTGTTTTATTTCAAATAAATTATTTTTTTCTGGGTGTAGTGTGTTTTTTCTTTTTAACACTTTGTAGGTTAGTAATGGGGGTGTCTTATAGACGCCCATCATTACTAACCTGGGCTTCATGGCAGCTGGCGCTGACATGAACCCCACCACTATTACCCCCTGCCACCGCACCAGGGCAGCGTGGAAGAGCGAGGCTAAGTGCCAGAATTGGCGCATCCTATGGATGCGCTATTTCTGGGGCGGCTGACGGCTGGTGTTTCTAGCCTGGGAGGGGGCCAATATTCATGGCACCCTTCCTGAGCTATTAATATCAGCCCCCAGCTGTCTGCCTAGCCTTTGCTAGCTATTAAAATAGGGGGGACCCCACGTCATTTTTTTGGGGGGGTCCCCCATTTTAATAGCTAGTAAAGGCTAGGTATTCAGCTGGGGGCTGATATTAGTAGCCTGGGAAGCTCCGTGGGTTTTACCCCCTTCCCAGGCTTCAAACATCTGCCCCAGCCGTCTGCTTAACCTACGCTAGAGCCTAAAATTATGGGGGATCCCACGCCATTTTTTTTTAAAATAAATCCTTTATTTTAACACTAAATGACATTTGAGGACTTAATAAAGATGCAGTCCCTAAATTATTATTTATTTTTTAATAAATTTTTCCCAAAACTTTTGACGTGGGCTTCGCCATATTTTTGTATGCCAGCCAGGTACAGCATCCAGCTTCTATGAACGCGCCATTTTCCGGGGCGGCCGCGGACTGCAATTTTCAGCGGGGGGGGGGGGCAGAAAGCTTGGGCCTCCCTGCGCTGCAGATTCCATCCCCCAGCTGCCTAGTTGTACCTGGCTGGACACAAAAATAGGGAGAAGCTCCACGTCAATTTTTTTTTAATTATTTCAGGAAATTCATGAAATAATTAAAAAAAAATTATGTGAGGCTTCGCCCTATATTTGTGTCCAGTCAGGTACAGCAGGCAGGAACGGGCTGCCCCCAACCACCAGCTGCCTATTTGTACCTGGCCGGACACAACAATATAGGGAAGCCCTTTTTTTCTTAATTATTCCATGAATTTCATGAAATAATTAAAAAAAAAATGTGTGGCGCTTCGCCCTATTTTTGTGTCCAGCCAGGTACAACTAGGCAGCTGGGGGCTGGAATCTGCAGCGCAGGGAGACCCAAGCTTTCTGGGCCCCACCCGCTGCAAATTGCAGTCCGCAGCCGCCCCGGAAAATGGCGCGTTCATAGAAGCGCCATCTTCTGGCGCTGTACCCAACTCATCCAGGGCCCTGGTGCGGTGGCTCACTGGGTAATAAAGGGGTTAAGGCCAGCTTCGCATTATCAGCTGGCCCTAAGCCCGAAATTCATGGGGTCACGCCAATATTAGACATGACCGCCATGAATTTCTAGTAAAGTATTTAAAAAAAAACACAAACACCCAGAAAAAAGTCCTTTAATTGAAATAAAGACACAATTCTTTATTGTTCTAAATTAAACCATACTTACAGTCACGCCCATTCCAGCTGAAGCCAACGATCTCCTGCAATAAAAGTAAAATAATAAAGCAACCTCATCCTTACCTTTCCATGGTTCCCAGGACAGCTTCAGCTCTGCTACATCGAGATGACAGGCTGGACCGCAGCAGAACGCTGCCATCCAGCCTGTCATCCCGCAGACACTGAGAAGCGCAGGCATGCTTGCGCTCCTCAGTGTCTCGCTGTGACGGCATCCAGATGAGCCGAGGTCATGTCCAATGAACTCAGCTCACCTCATGCACGTCACTGACAGCGTGGGAAAATTCTCCTGCACTCAGCGCTTCAGCGTGAGAATTCTCCCACGCTGTCAGTGACGTGCATGAGGTGCGCCGAGTTCATTGGACATGACCTCACCTCATGCACGTCACTGACAGCGTGGGAAAATTCTCACGCTGAAGCGCTGAGTGCAGGAGAATTCTCCCACGCTGTCAGTGACGTACATGAGGTGAGCCGAGTTCATTGTCGGCTCATCTGGATGCCGTCACAGCCAGACACTGAGGAGTGGAAGTATGCCTGCGCTTCTCAGTGTCTGCGGGATGACAGGCTGGATGGCAGCGTTCTGCTGCGGTCCAGCCTGTCATCTCGATGTAGCAGAGCTGGAGCCATCGTGGGAGCCATGGAAAGGTAAGGATGAGGTTGCTTTATTATTTTTCTTTTATTGCAGGAGATCGTTGGCTTCAGCTGGAATGGGCGTGATGGTAAGTATGGTTTAATTTAGAACAATAAAGAATTGTGTGTTTATTTCAATTAAAGGACTTTTTTCTGGGTGTTTGTGTTTTTTTTAAATACTTTACTAGAAATTCATGGTGGTCATGTCTAATATTGGCGTGACCCCATGAATTTCGGGCTTAGGGCCAGCTGATAATGCCAAGCTGGCCTTAACCCCTTTATTACCCAGTGAGCCACCGCACCAGGGCCCTGGATGAGTTGGGTACAGCGCCAGAAGATGGCGCTTCTATGAACGCGCCATTTTCCGGGGCGGCTGCGGACTGCAATTTGCAGCGGGTGGGGCCCAGAAAGCTTGGGCCTCCCTGCGCTGCAGATTCCAGCCCCCAGCTGCCTAGTTGTACCTGGCTGGACACAAAAATAGGGCGAAGCTCCACGTTTTTTTTTTTTAAATTCATGAAATTCATGGAATAATTAAGAAAAAAAGGGCTTCCCTATATTGTTGTGTCCGGCTAGGTACAAATAGGCAGCTGGTGGTTGGGGGCAGCCCGTTCCTGCCTGCTGTACCTGACTGGACATAAATATAGGGCGAAGCCCCACATCAATTTTTTTTAATTATTTCATGAATTTCCTGAAATGATTTAAAAAAAATTGACGTGGGGCTTCGCACTATATTTGTGTCCAGCCAGGTACAGCAGGCAGGAACGGGCTGCCCCCAACCACCAGCTGCCTATTTGTACCTGGTTGGACACAACAATATAGGGAAGCCCTTTTTTTCTTAATTATTCCATGAATTTCATGAAATAATTTTTAAAAAAAATGCGTGGGGCTTCGCCCTATTTTTGTGCCCAGCCAGATACAACTAGGCAGCTGGGGGCTGGAATCCGCAGCGCAGGGAGACCCAAGCTTTCTGGGCCACCCCCGCTGCAAATTGCAGTCCGCAGCCGCCCCAGAAAATGGCGCGTTCATTGAAGCGCCATCTTCTGGCGCTGTACCCAACTCATCCAGGGCCCTGGTGCGGTGGCTCACTGGGTAATAAAGGGGTTAAGGCCAGCTTGGCATTATCAGCTGGCCCTAAGCCCAAAATTCATGGGTTCACGCCAATATTAGACATGACCACCATGAATTTCTAGTAAAGTATTTAAAAAAACACAACACCCAGAAAAAAGTCCTTTAATTGAAATAAACACACAATTCTTTATTGTTCTAAATTAAACCATACTTACCGTCACGCCCATTCCAGCTGAAGCCAACGATCTCCTGCAATAAAAGTAAAATAATAAAGCAACATCATCCTTACCTTTCCATGGCTCCCACGACAGCTTCAGCTCTGCTACATCGAGATGACAGGCTGGACCGCAGCAGAACGCTGCCATCCAGCCTGTCATCCCGCAGACACTGAGAAGCGCAGGCATACTTCCACTCCTCAGTGTCTGGCTGTGACGGCATCCAGATGAGCCGAGGTCATGTCCAATGAACTCAGCTCACCTCATGTACGTCACTGACAGCGTGGGAAAATTCTCCTGCACTCAGCACTTCAGCGTGAGAATTTACCCACACTGTCAGTGACGTGCATGAGGTGAGCTGAGTTCATTGGACATGACCTCACCTCATGTATGTCACTGACAGCGTGGGAGAATTCTCACGCTGAAGCGCTGAGTGCAGGAGAACTTTCCCACGCTGTCAGTGACGTGCATGAGGTGAGCTGAGTTCATTGGACATGAACTCGGCTCATCTGGATGACGTCACAGAGAGACACTGAGGAGCGCAAGCATGCCTGCGCTTCTCAGTGTCTGCGGGATGACAGGCTGGATGGCAGCTTTCTGCTGCGGTCCAGCCTGTCATCTCGATGTAGCAGAGCTGGAGCTGTCCTGGGAACCATCGAAAGGTAAGGATGAGGTTGCTTTATTATTTTTCTTTTATTGCAGGAGATCGTTGGCTTCAGCTGGAATGGGCGTGATGGTAAGTATGGTTTAATTTAGAACAATAAAGAATTGTGTCTTTATTTCAATTAAAGGACTTTACTCTGGGTGTTTGTGTTTTCTTTTAACTTTGACTATGGGGTTAGTAATGGGGGTGTCTTATAGACGCCTCTCCATTACTAACCTGGGCTTGATGTCAGCTGGCATTATAAGCTGACATCAACCCCAACCCTATTACCCCCTGCCACCGCACCAGGGCAGCGTGGAAGAGCGAGGCTAAGTGCCAGAATTGGCGCATCCTATGGATGCGCCATTTCTGGGGCGGCTGACGGCTGGTGTTTCTAGCCTGGGAGGGGGCCAATATTCATGGCACCCTTCCTGGGCTATTAATATCAGCCCCCAGCTGTCTGCCTAGCCTGTGCTAGCTATTAAATTAGGGGGGACCCCACGTTATTTTTTTGGGGGGGTTCCCCCATTTTAATAGCTAGTAAAGGCTAGGTATTCAGCTGGGGGCTGATATTAGTAGCCTGGGAAGCTCCGTGGGTATTACCCCCTTCCCAGGCTTCAAACATTTGCCCCAGCTGTCTGCTTAACCTCCGCTAGAGCCTAAAATTAAGGGGAACTCCACGCCAATTTTTTTTAAATAAATCCTTTATTTTAACACTAAATGACAAGTACAGTAATCAACACTGTCACTGTACTTCATATATATGTGGCTGACATGTTTCTATCTATCTAATCTATGTGTGATTCTCTATTCTTTCTGTTCTAAATTGTCGGGTACAGATGCTGAATTGCCGGCCGGCTTTCTTAAAGAGACGGTGCATGAAAACACTATTATTTTTTTAAATAAATCCTTTACACTAAATGACAAGTACAGTAAGCAACACTGTCACTGTACTTCATATATATGTGACTGACATGTTTCTATCTATCTAATCTATGTGTGAAGCTCTATTCTTTCTGTTGTAAATTGTCGGGTACCGGTGTATGCCGCTGATGAATTGCCGGCTTTTCATGTCATTCTACATTATTCTTAGTTGTTTTACTTCATGTAGAATTAACCTACAAGGAAAGAAAGGGTTTATTTTCATTCCGATATTTGTGTCCCATTGACTTGCATTGGTTTCCGGTATCGGAATCGGCGATATCCGATACTTTTTGGGTATCGGCCCGATCCAATCCGATACGATATTTCCTGATATCGGAAGGTATCGCTCAACACTAGACATTACCCTTCTAATTAGCTCCACATGTTCTTCTGCCTAGAAGGTCACTGTTGAGAAATGTATGTAGTTTGTATAGAATATACTTATCTCCTGATCGACTCTGTTGTGCTTTATATGCAAAATGTTACCTATGTGTTTTGTTCAAAAATTTGAATAAAGAAATCATAGAAAAGAAAAGAGCAAAGGACTTTACCCTGCAGTATTGGCCTATATTATCTCATTCAGCTTGATACTGTCACTTAGCAAAGTTTTGCCCTTACTCCATCATATATTGTAGCCTGTTGTATGTGTTTTTCCAAACTACAATAAGTGCTAATGAGCTCTGCTTAAGAATGTTAAGAATGTCTTCATACAATAGGTAAAGAAAAATCCTGATTACTCGTTTAACAACCAGGCTTGAGATAGATGGTCATTTTGTTCTTGTGAAGCACACACTGACATTGTGCCACAATGAGTATTTGAAATATCTATCTTGCTGCCTGCCTACCTGCTGGATGGGGAACGCTGGCCTCTAAACCCTCCCTCGTAAGAACACTAAAAGCAGACAAAGGCCTTTGTAATTCTTTCTCAGCCAATCGTGCATCACATATTTCTTTTCCTCTCTGGTTGCAGCTAAGAAGTTTGAAAAGAAAAAAAAGGGAAATCAAAGACAGTGCCTTTCTATGCAGGCGGAAAGTCAACCAAGCCACATGGTTACAAAGACAGAGTGAGATTCTATCTTACTCTCTGTAGACGTCTTGAGTTACCTGAGATCTATTAGCTATAATTCAGGAGACTTTGACTAAGAAAGGTAAACCCAGGGTCAATCAATTACACCGTAGCTGAGTGGATGGATTATTTTGCCTTCTATACCCAGAAAGAGGTGGTTACAGCTTATCCTCATCATTAAGACATGAGGGGATTATTACACTTTGTTACTTCATATTATTCAAGAAATTTGCAGTATAAGGTAGAAGTAAGATGATTAGAAAAAAATTCCAAGCACTTGCAGGGTTGACAACTTGGTAATCTATTCTCTGGATACCAAGAGAAGTGACATTAAAGAAATATTCCCATCTCCAAGATTCTATCCCAATATTTAGTGGGTGTAATAATATTAGCAAATATCTTCAATTAGAAATGTAGTATAGTTCTTCTGATTCGCTATGTCGTTGACCCCATGTGCAGCCATTGCAGGACCTTAAGTATCTATGATTATGACCACTCATTTAGTGACAGCTGGTTGTTAGTGGTTGTAACCATGGATACCCAAGGTACTGCAATGCCCTGACAATTGGGTATGTGACTTAGCTTATCAGAAGAACTATACTACATTTCTAATTGGAGGCATTTGCTAATATTATTAATATTGCACCTACTACATATTGGGATAGGATCTTGGAGATGGGAATACTCCATAAAGTTGGTGCAAATACCACCATATGCTTCTGGAAATACTATGTCAACCAAAAACCTTATGTATAGCTGCATTATTACAATTTGTGGTACACATCCATGGTCTACAAACTTTTATAGATCAGACCTAGATTTCAATATTTGGGTAGTATTCAGACATTTAATTAAAGGAGTTTTCTGGCTTCAGTAAATGAATGGTATGTTTGGTATAATAAATTACTCAATATCAATTCCTCACTTTTTGCAAGAATTTAACTTAATGTCATTTAATATGAACCATTATTATTATGTTCATTAATTGACAAGAAATATAACATTCGTTTCTTGACATTTTTTGAGACAGCCAGTATTAAGGGTGTTTCCGGTCGCTAAAGAAAAATTTTCAATTACTGTTTTAAGGAATTCAGAGTTCATAAGAGTGGGAGAAATGCTCCCATTTTGGATTTTTATCCAGTCTTTGGTGTGGAGTGTGACTACAAAAAGCATCTGGTGCTCTGAAGGACTAGGTAAGTCCATGGATTACACAGACTGCCCAGTGGTTTCAGGTGAAAAATTGAATGCTTCATTTCTTTAGAAGCAGTGTTTCACCACAGATTACAGTTTATTAATGGAGGTCCAGTAAAGGTGCATCCTGAGGTTCTCATATTATCAGCAGCCATTCCATCAAAAAACAAATTGTCAAAGAAAATAATCCCTTTAATTAACAACTAATTCTCAAAAATATTCAAATATGCAAATACAATATGCAGAAACAAAGTCTAGTTGTGACAATAGTGGAATATATCTACATTATAATCAATTCAAGTGCCAAGTTCCACCCTATAGAGCAGGAAGGGTTACCCTAAGGCTCTAGTGCCTAAAGGGGACCTCTGTTACAATGTCACATCACAAAACACCACTATTAGGCTATGTTCACACATGTTGGGTTTTTCAGCATCACAAATCTGAAGTAAAAACTAATCTCTGGCAGGAAATCAGCTGCATCAAAAACGCACGTCTTGTGCATTTTTTCAGCGTTTTTTTTTTCACTGTCCTTCTGTCTCTATTTATTCATGTACATAAAGTTATGTGAAAAAAAGAACCTCATTCTATTTTGCCATCAAAAACGCTGATGCAAATTTTGGTGCTTTTTTTATGCATTTTTTTTCACCACCCATTACTTCCTACGGATGAAAAAACGCTGAAAAAAGTGACATGCTCTATTTTCCAAAAACCCAAACAAGGCACAAAATACGCAACAAGAAAAAAACATGATGCGTGAACAGAGAATTCTGGTTTCTCATAGACTTTGTCGGTACTGCAAAACGCAGATGAAAATTTGCATAAAAATCTGCAGCAAAAAATGCTGAAAACCCCAAATGTGTGAACATAGCCTTAGAATAAAACATGTTAGAGGGGTGAGGCATCTTGTTACAAACTTGACAGTGTTTAACCGGTAGCCCAAAAGTTTTAATTACTGCTTTATGTTATGCATTTTTATTATGCGACTTTCTCAGATGAAAACATTTGCTCATAACTAGTGATCTCCGCAATGGATGTAAGTCTCTGTTAGTGAAAAAGTTTAACCTTCAGTTAGTGCACCCTGGAGAACGTTAGAAAAGGCCAACGCATTTGTTTCATAGAGAAGATGTGTCTGCGTCTCGCATAAGTCTATGAACATGACCAGAATCAATGAATAAGAAAAACTTGTACTGTCCTGTGATAGAGTAGATGACTAAATGGCTACAAAAAGGTAACATAGGGCTGGTAGCCAGCCTACATGATAAGGGTTAAATATCTTACTCCGTAAGCTTACCACAAGCTACTATTATCCATCTCGTTCTCATGCAGCCCTACACTCCTTCCCATTAGGTTGAACAGCTACCATGGGAGTCTTCAATTAACACTAAAGGGAAGAACAGCAAGGCTTCATCTTCTGCAGACTTACTTTACCTTCTTACTTTCCCTATTAAATTGTTTTATGAAGAAGGCACTGGAAACCCAATTTAATTTCCCATGCTTTATACAAGGCATGGATATGGTAGCTTTATAGATCCTTATTAATTGGACAATATTAACTATTAAACATCATTAAATGTGAAACAATGCATGAAAAGTTAAACAAATGCTATAACTCTGATGAATCGCCATAAGAATGGAATATAACTGGTTTCCATAAACAACACTGGTCAATTTAGTCTTTAAAAAAAAAGATTTTGGAGAATATGAGAATCAGAAATTACACTTATATAGTTAAAGGAACACTCCAGACAAAATTAATACAATGCAATATGTCTGATGCAGGGATCAAAAGAAAAAAATGACATAAAAATGAAAAGAAAACCAAAAAAAGAGCACTTGGTCACGCAGCGTCTCCTCAGGTCCCCCACTCAGAATAATACAGTGGATCAGTTTCCCCAGCTTGTTCCTTTAGACCAGGGTTCCCCAACTCCAGTCCTCAAGGCCCACCAACAGATCAGGTTTTCAGGATTTCCTTAGTATTGCACAGGTGATGGAATTATTGCCTGTGCAGGTGATGCAATTATCACCTGTGCAATACTAAGGAAATCCTGAAAACATGACCTGTTGGTGGGCCTTGAGGACTGGAGTTGGGGAACCCTGCTTTAGACCACTAATGTAGATCTGCTCCATTCATGGCATCATTTCTCAAGGTCCACGCTCTGTCCCGGTAATATGATGCCCTTCAATAGCACAGAATATTCAGGAGCCAGATCAACTTTAATCTAACGGGGTAGATTTACTATTATGTGTATCACTTGACTTTGCCAGAAAATGTGCAAAACCTGGGAACATAGTGCAAATTGTCACATCATGTTGTTTTATACCTATTAATTACACAGCTTGTAACTCATTGGAAAAAAGGAGTACGGCTTTGCAAACAGTGAACATGGCTGAAGATGTGCCAATGTGTACCAAGATGTAGTATAAAATTATACAAAAGTCTATGAAGAGGCACCAAATTTATCATCCCACATGTACCACTGTGATAAATGTGTCTACGTTTACACTGTCTACATATTAGACCTGCTTAGTAAATTTGATCATACATGTTTATGCTTGCCTGGCGCTTTTCATATTCTTCCCCTAGTGGATATAGCATTCTTGACAGCCCTTTTGTAGGACTATTGGTCCTGTACTGCATGTACTGGCAACAGGACCATTGAATAATCCAGTCTTGAGAACCTAGTTGCAAAAAATGTCAATTTCATTTGCTTTTCCGGAAATTATAATTTCTTGGATATTTGACATAACTGGGACTCTGTTCAGCATTTCTGATAATAGTCCAATAATCTAGTCCCATGTAAATCTGTATGTTGGCATGTAAGTGGCATTTTTCCTCTTATCACACATTTTCCCTTCATTAGAACACATTATCGATTGCTTCTTTTCCACAGCACTTTGTTCCTTATTGCTCATTCTTTCCTAGCCAGCCATAACCTTTGTGGTCAGGTTCAGTGATATACTTGTGTCCTTGACGCTCTCCTTCGTCTGCCAGTTGTATGAGACCAAGGCACCGCATCTACTTCATGCCAGCTAATGTTTAGACCTGGCAGTCTCCTGTAAATCCCATGAGAAATTGGCAGCAGCCAAGCTCCACGATTTCATTTCACACCATCTAAATGATTTATCAGAGTCTTTATATGGGCCAGGATTCAGAACCGCTTTCTAAGGTCCTTCGAAAGGGGCTTCAGTTTGGCTAATTGTGATTATTTGTCATTTTTGCCGGCATAAATAAAAAGAACAGCTTTGGCTATAAACTTGCAATAGACATTAGTGTTATTTGGAAATAATGGACATGTGCAGTGCAGAGTTTTAGAGGACGCTGGCCAATGCATCTGGAAGGATTAATCACATAAAATAAAAGGATTTCAGCATGATTGTGGCTGGGCAATGTAATGAATGCTGATTTTATTTCACTAAAAAGACAACAATGTCACACTATATATTAGAAGATAAATAGAGCAAGGTGTTTTAGGCAGCAATGAAATTGGACTGGATTATAGAACTGCATTACTAGAAATGTCCTTCTTACTTTTAATTCAGAGAGTTGAATTTTATGGTTTCAATCTAATTTGAAGCTCCTTTCTGCTTCGATATGACATATTAGCGTTTTGGACATACAGTACTTTTGGCTACAACCATAAAGAAGGAAATCTTCGCCCTGGGCAGCAGTTTGTTATAAAAACAAACAAAGCGCACTTTACTCACAGTCCCCGGGTCCACAGATGAATCCTTCCTGGTCCCGGTGTCCTGTATTGACTGCAGCACTGACATCACGCTGACAGTGTGGCAGCCAATCAGTGAGCTCTTCCTACGTGTACAGAATGCCCCAATCAGAGCCTCTAAGCTCACTGATTGTCTACCATGTTGTCAGCATGATGCCAGGACTGCAGTCAATACCGGACACTGGGAGCAGCAACAGAGACTCAGTGCCTGGACCAGGGGATTGTGAGTAAAGCTAGTTGTTTTTTTTTATAATAAACTGCACTGGAGAGAAAGATTTTCTGAAAGTGGTCAACCCCTTTAAAGGAGTTGCCACTACTTTTTATTATCCCCCTAATGTATTCCCCCGGGGCCCATAAGGGTTTTTGTAAATACCTTGCATTTCAGTTACTGCCTGTGAGGGGCGCTATCACTGGCCGTTTACAGGCATCACGTGACACCCGGGTGCAGCCGGCTCTGACATCCACTAATGTCACGTCAAGTTCCGGCTGCAGCCGGGGGTGACTTACTTCTGATTTCCACGGTGGATGCTGGGTTGTGGGCGGAGTTACCCTGCGCATCACACCCAGCATCCACCGCATGCTTTCCTTCTCCTCATTCATTGGGAAAGCGTGCGGTGGATGTTGGGTGTGACGCGCAAGGAAACCTCGCCCACAACCCAGCATCCACCACAGGGACCACATCACTGATGTCACTCCTCACTTGTCGTGACATCAGTGACGGGTCACGTGGTGCCTGTGAGCGGCCAGCGCCGCTCACAGGCAGTGACTGCAATGCAAGGTATTTACAAAAACCCTTATGGGCCCAGGGGAAATACATTGGGGGATAATAAAAAGTAGTGGACATCTTCTTTAAGCAAGCCCTGTTACAGGAAGTAATAGGTGTGACTAATCAGACAACATGTGACTTCTCCTTAAAAACGCCCAGCATGATTTACAATGTCAAATGTCAGTCTACTTAACTACCCCACTTTCAAAAGTATTTTCTGGAGGCACAAAGAATGACCCTTGTCCTTAAAACATAAAACTAAAGTACTTACTAATTAGTTTTCATAAGCAAAGATGCTGTGAATGCCCGAATAAGGGAGCAATGATGTGAAGCTTTGCAGTTTCTTTGAAAGTTACATATGTAATTGTAACGGGGGGCAGGGTGGCAGTTGGTGGCGAGTGGCTCGTCAGTTTCAGTGATTAAATCCTCACCCTGGCCCGCTACAGAAAAAGGGGACTCGGAGAATCCCTGTGTGTGTGTGTGTTGTGGTGCTTCCATGGAGGAGACCTCCATACTCACTTCTGTCTCCGGATGTTGAGTCTTTTAGACTTCAGAAGGAGAAAACCAGACCAGCTTAAACACGTAAAAACTTCTTTACTTGTAGCCACAGTCACATACAAGGAGTAACAAGTGATACAGTCTCTTTGTGATCTCTTCACATACAGCAGCACTTTACCAGCGATGAAAGTCACGGACACCGATTTGGACATGAAGACCAACGCCAAGCGCGCCAGCTCTCTGGGTAACTCCATTCTCTGTCCCAATGCCTGACCTTCTTGGATCCACCTCCCTTATGAGACTGTCCTGCCTTGGCATGTAAGGTGAAGTTCCCACATTGACCTCTCCATGTACATTTGTTCCTATTGTCCCCGCTGTCTAGACTGTTCGGATTCACCTTCCAGATAAGGTTGTCCCAGAACTCCCAGACTGGGACACACACACACCCTTCTCCTGTACTTTCTCCTGTGTCCTCCTGACACGTCTTCACTAGTCACTGTCCCTCACTCAACTCACTCTGCTTGAAATCAGGAAGTGTCTCAGTTCTTCACTGAACCTGCCCCTGCCATACTGGAGCAGCTCCTAAACCCCTTAACTCTTTCCCAACCATAACTGCATACTCTGTGTGCTACAGTGCCCACCTCTGCACTACTTCTTTTATCAATCCAATAGTCTACCCGCACCAACCTATATTGAACCTATAAGTAACCCATCAGACATTAGATCATATGAATGCTCATATAAAAACATAGAACACAGCATTATGTGCATTAAGAGGGAAGAGGTGCATGACCGTCCCGGTCACCCTCTTACATAATCACATCTAATCCACAACAGGGTGCAGCCTCCCAATGCCATATGTGTCAGTTCATCACTGGTCATGCATTACCATGGTCATGTAGGAGGAGGCTTGAAATGGCATACTATAGAGGCAGGTGGAAAAGCAGGGAAAACAGAGCTGGCGGTGGGTGCTGTCCCTGTGATCAGCCCCCAAATCCTTCTGCTATCTTTATTTTTTGTCCTCCATTTCAGCCCCCTGCAGCCATCTTTGTAGTCTGTTAGGCCACGTGCACACGTTGAGTATTTAGTGAGTTTTTTACCTCAGTATATGTAAGCCAAATCCAAGAGTGGGTAAAAAAATACAGAAGTGGTGACATGTTTCTATTATACTTTTCCTCTGATTGTTTCACTCCTGGTTTTGGCTTACAAATACTGAGGTAAAATACTGACCAAATACTGAACATGTGAACATGGACTCATTGTTTACATCCTGAACTTTCTGTCAACTCTCCCACTATGCTTTGCCTCTAGACCACATTTTCCAGAGGCAGAGCTGCATCTACCCCATGGCTCTCACACAAACACCCTCAGTGCCCATCCACCCCACTTACAAAGCACCATCTTGAGACTCTTATACAGTTTCAAAATGAATAAAATGGCAACACATTCATTATCCCTGCTAGCATTCATCCCACTTCACCTAGTACAATATATGCTATTCTGAGACTCTCCTGTAGTCAGTAATGTTAAAGGTTACATCACATAGTATAGCACAGCCATTGCATAGTATAGCACATCACATAGAATAGCATAGCCTGGAAAAATGCCAGGGCAGGGAATGCCACCACTTAATAATTTTGGACTGAATCTATTTAGTGAGATGATGTAACTGTTCACAGCTTAGCAATAGACATAGTGAAAAAAAAGCGAAAAAAACCCTTTGAACATACTGTACAGATAGAATGTGCAACAAAACAGTGAAAAACAGTTACCATCCGTTTACCCATAGCCATATATGTGGCGGTCACTTTGACATTATCAAGTCGCTCTTTATATTAAAGAGCTTAAAAGGGTTTGTACACAGTCCCATTATTCCTCAGAGTGTTATACATATCTTTTGGTCAATTCGTCATGTTATAGTAAATATTTTAAACTTTGCTTTGATTAATATATAGACAATTAATGGGAACCTGTCATGTCCTATCTACTATCTACACTGCCCCCATAGCGTTGTTAGTGATGCAATGTGCATCATTAACACGCTTTTTTCATTAAAATTGGTGGCAATATAATGAGTATATAGCATTTTATACACTTATATCCTGCCTGCTCGTTCAGTCATAGGGGTGTGATCCTGGTATTCAGTCAGGGGCGGGCGCAGCATTCAGTCAGGGCTGGCGCCGCCCACGTATTTGAATTTTGCTCCTGGCAAGCACTGATATAAGTGGGGAGCTTGCACAGTTTTACACCGCCAGCCTCGGCTCCCTGCGTGTGTGCCCATGACTGAATGCGAAGATCACACCCCTATGACTAAAACAAGCAGGTAGGATATAAGTATTTAAAATGCTATGTACTCATTATATTACCACCAATTTTAATGAAAAAAGCATGTTAGTGATGCACATTGCATCACTAACGAAGCCATGGGGGCAGTGTAGATAGTTGATAGGACATGACCGGTTCCCTTTAAATATACTTACAGTATATATCTTTGATTATTTTGTATTTTAGTATTAGCTTTATAAATGTTATTCATAAAAGCAATAACACAGGGTGTTGTATCTGATATAGAGGGGTCTGTGTGTTAAGCCTTGATTTGTTTCTAAACATATAGCAATCTAGACAGAGCCAGTTTGTAAGGAATTCAGCAGAATCCATAATTTATGACTTTGTTATTCCCAACTTAAATATCTTCTTTCTTAGGTAATATAATGTATTAAGCCATTCCCCTTTCCTTATCTTTGTGGTTGTAATAAAGAGTTGTGACTGAACATCTGAGATTCAGACAAGCCTAGTACACTAACAGACACTGATTGTGTACCCTTGCCTCCGATCGATCAACTCCCTGATTTGATCAAAACTGGCAAATGTGTGAAACCTTTTGAGTTTCTCCTAAAGCTTTCCATACCGGTTTCCACATCATCCATAAATTGAATTTTTGGGAAAAATTTGACGAAGTTGACAAATTCAAAAGATTCGACCATGTTTAATTGTAATGTAATCTAGCACTATGAAAGCCCAGCAACCTCTCTTCTGGCCAAAGTGACAAGTTGATAAGATTACTTCTTTCTTTATTGTGAAGACTAAAATATCTGTGTGCTCTCCCACTCTTTGAACATCTCCAGCTTGCCAGGATAACAGGCCATGCCCCAATGATGGCACCAATCAGTGCTTTGAATGGACTGTAGTAGGTCACCTCATCATGTACCAGCTCAGGAAGGATCAGAGCTTTAAAAGCAAGTAAATTATTAAGTTTCTTCATTTCTGATCTGTGTGCCCTAATAATAATAATTATTATATTGATTATTATTTATTATTAATTTCTCATGATTATATCTCCTGTCTTCCCTGAATTTTTTTTTAACATATTAGTATACTGGTGTAATCACAGAAAAATTAAGAACCACATATTGCATTTCTTTCTGGCATAATATTTGAGTTCTGTCCCAAAAGGATAAGAACAGGGATCAAGCAATGTACACAAACAGCTTAACTATGTTTACAAATACCTATTATAGCATTTAAGATTAAGCAGATGCAATCATCAATATTTGCCCAAAACTGAATTATATACATATAGATATATCCTCACAGGGGAAATACAATATATTGCTCAAACCAGACTTGGTGGCCTTAGAGATTTAGGAATTAAAGAAAAAAAGGTGCCCCCTTCATACTCTAGTTCCCAAGTATAATGTACTATAAAGAAGTCAATACCTTCTGCTGTTTTCTTTCATTAGAGTCAGATTTCCCATTGTAGACTTAGGACAAGAGTAATGTTGGTGAAAATCAATGACAGCTCCCTGGCATGGAGCCTTCACACAGAGAAGCCTGTATCACAGTTCAAATCAAAGCAGCACAGCCGTCACCAGAATGCCCGCCCTATGCCCTCATCCTGCTGCAAAGGCACATAGGAGCAAATTAATCCAGCAGTCTCTTGAAACCAGGGAAAGGGCTTCAGTACAAACATAGATATAAGGAGTGAGCTCATTGTACTTTGCAGTAGAAAAGATAATAGATTTAGGAGTAGGATTTACTTTTGCTTCTCCAGATGTCTAGTGTTTCAGGTGCAGGATTTTATGAAAGTCATAGGAAATCTTGTTTCAGCAGTTTATTCAGATGTTTTTGTTACAGATGTATATTTTGACTTATATAGAACCAATTTTAACTGATACCCTCTTAAAGGGGTTCTTACTATTTTTGAGTTGTGCTCGTATAGGTCAATGCAAAATGCTAACTTTAAGGATCATCTGTCACAAGGCTTCAAAGTTTTAGAGTGCTTAGAAGACGCCTTATTCAAGAATTACATAACTGCAGCCACAATATGAAGGCAGAAACATTAACATCATACCCTATATCAGATCAGGTGGAAAAGGGCCGCTACATAAATTTCTTTAAATTAGGGAGTCTTAGCATCTTTCTGACAGCATTGACTCTTAGATTTCATACACTGAAATTAAAGAATAGACATCATAAAGGGTTTATCTCACATCATTAAGTAGTAAAAACGCAAAACACTTGTAAAAACAAGAAACTTTATAATTTTTTTCTTATTAAAAATCCTCTCTGCTCCCAAGAATGGAAGAATTTTTAATTCTATAGTGTACTGCTTGTGTCCTAGGTTACTGGCTACCACTTCAGTCATTCAGGAGTGGCAGGTTTCCCAAGCAAGGGGCACACATGTAAGCTATATCCTTTAGAGCTTGCAAGCGTAGCTCTGAAGCTTCCTGGATCTTTGGATCAAGTCAACGTTAGTGTTCAGTGTTCCTGCCCTGGTCCAATGCTGCAGAGGCAAAGCAGAAAGCAGTACGGATGAGCAGTGCAGCCATGCTAATGGTCCAAACTACACCTTGCTCTGGGAAGCAGGAAGCCAGGAGGCAGAGGAGCAGTGCACCCCTGAACACAGAGTGCATTCCTTTATCAGCTTGAGGGCCGCCCATTGACTTTAAACGTTGGTCCTGCTCCTCCATTTACATCCTACAAGTGATTGTGTAGCTTCGGGAGTGGGGATCCGGCTGTCTCTGAGTCCCACAGAGCCGTCTCTGAGTCCCCGTAGAGAAGGCAGAGATGGTTTATTACCATCTCTGACTTCTCTATCACTATATATACAGTGCTGAACAAACACTTTCTATGCAGTATTAGGAAGCTCTGACAGTGCTTCCTCTTCCATGCACAGTGGTCACAAGAGCTACTGGGACATAGGAGACCCAAACAGCTCTACAATGCAGCCAGGAGGCTTAATTTCCCTTGTAACAACTGTGGCTAATATACCAGTCCCAGTTATAAGGGCAATAAGAAACAAAAATACATTTCAATATTTAAATGCCCCCCAAAGGTCTTTTGTTACCTTAAGGGGGTCAAAATGTATAAAATAAATGAAAAATTGCTTGAATATGTAAACGAGATACATTTTTACAGCTCTTTAATTATCCTAAATTTAAAAAAAAAGAAAAATATGCCTAATCAGAAATGGGAATAAATGGCCCAGTCTTGAACTGGTTAATAACCAACCAATCTATTTTCCATAGAGAACATGACAAGTTAAATGAAGGTGAAAAGGATTTTTTGGATATAAAATAAATGTAGTGCTGCTACATCTATATTCATTGTCATTACTGGAACAAGTTCAGAAATATATAAAAAAAAAATATTATGATAATAATATAATAAATGGAACAACATGTTTTGTTATAAATCAGCAAATCAGCAACTTTGGAAAGTGCAAAGTTCTGTATTGTATATTCCTATAGACTGGTGGAAAGACAGCCAAAATAAACATTTTTCTGCATAACATCCTGAGATGGAGATCTTTATTTGATTGGTCATCTCGTCTGTTATTGACATGTTAATTATAATTACTTTCTTATGGCAGCTCCTATTAAGCCCGCACCTCCACAGGTAAAAGTTCTTAGTACACTATCATTCCATATGGATGAACACACTGTTTATCTATTTAGAGCTACTCCAGACCATGGAAATGGAAACAATTTAGTAAAAAATGCAATATACACATGTAATTGTTAATTAGATTCATATGTACAGTATGTAGTTAAGGTTATACTGAGAATTTCATTTGACAGCACACCAATTATTATGGCAGAAGTACAATATATCAAAGACACAAAGGTTAGAGATAATATGTATATATGTTCATGTTCTTGCTACTGCATAACTTTGCAACCTATTTTAAAGAAACTCTGATATCATAAATCTAATTGTACTCTAGCCCATATATTATGTAGATTTCCTACCTACTGAGCATATTTACAGACATTTTATTCCCTTTATGATCAGGCCAATTTGTGTTTCGCTCTTTCATTTTATTTCCTCCTCTTCTTCCAAGAGCCATAACTTTTTTTTTCTGCTGACCTAGCCAATCAGGGATTGATCTTTATAGGATAAATTATATGACAGCATCCAAATTACCGTACAACGTACTGGAAAAACGATGGAGTGTACAGTTGAAAAAAAACTAAATTTCGTAATTATTTGTTAGGCTTTGTTTTATTGGCATTTAAGGTCCAGTATAAAGGACCTGGTCACTTGATTCTCCAGGTCAGTATGATTATGGCAATACAAATTTATATATATTTTTTATATATCTTACTTTTTAAAAATAAATGTAAAAATCTTGAACTTTGGAAAAAAACAAATTTGGTTTGTAAAACCATTTTCTAAGACCCATAGCCCCATAACATTGTTTTTGCATGGCAAGATATAGTTTTTATTGGTACCATATTAGGATATAACTTTTTGATTGCTTTTTATTTCATTAATTTGTGGGGAGGAGAGGCAATCAAAAAAACACATTTTTTTACCATATGGGTTAACTGTAAAATTGGATACACTGATAGCATATATGCTTATTTTTTATTGTTTCACATGTTTTTTATTTTATTTATGGATTGAGGAACTTTTGAATTTTTAAATGTTCCATTTTTTTTTAAACCTATTTTTTTATACTTTCAAACATCAAGATTTGATGACTTGTATAATACATTGAAATACTATAGTATTACAGTGTATTGTCAGTTTACTGATAGGAGTAACAAGATGCCAGTGATGTAAGCTTTAGTAATTCCAACTCCTGCTGTTAGAGGCAGGCGCCAGCTGTATAACACAGCTAGCACCTGACCCACATACAGCAGAACTAGCTTAGCTCTTTTGACAACTCTATACTGTGCACATGATATCCTCTGTACATGTCAAGCATGGGTTAAAATAGTCTTCTAAAATGATTGCATATTATCAGGGCAGTTATGCTTTCATGTAGTGAGCATAATGAAGTAAAAAGAGGCAAAGAGTGTGCCCAAAACAGAGAAATATTATATGTGGAAGCGCATTAAGATGCATATATAATATTATATGAACATTATCTGTGTTATTTCACAACTCGATGGTAATGTTACAGTATATGGGTACTGTATGATGTCATATGGACACTGTATAGTAGTATTATGTGGGCACCTTATGGAACAATGTACAGGTATTCTATCACATATCCATACCAGGTTTAGCCAAGTAAACACAAAAAGAATAAAACAAGTCACTTTTCAAGATGCTTGACATTTTAAAACACTATGACAAGTTCCATACAAGTTCATGCAAACAATATTAAGCTACGCTCTGCATTCATGGGAGGACTATTGCCGTGAAGAAAAGTCCTCCTAAATCCTTTCAAAGATGACTTCTGAAAACAGAAAGACAGTCTTCCCAAGATCACAGGAGACATATATTTTTTATAGAAAAATATAAAGGCATATGTAAACACCTAAATGATGGTACATAATGCTAATGAATAAAACATTAAGAAAGTCATGGTTCCCACAGGTTTATTACATTACCATCTAATATCTACTCAGGTTGGACTGGCACTTACGTGTTATGAAGCACACACCAGCCGCAGTGTGGATCTCCAGAGCCGAGACAATCACTGCATGTAGTGTACTGGCCACATGACTCCACTGGGACTCTTGTAAGCTGTAGAAAAATGAAGAAAAAAGTCACATAAAATTATGGTAATGCTTGAAAATGTAGTTTTATTAAATAATCATGATTATTTAGTATGTTTTGAGATTGGCTATATAGAATCGTCTGGACTATTATGGCGCAGTGCATAGTAATTTATTCAGATACTATTATTCTTACTTTTACCATAATGTTTAAAAGTTTATTTACCGTCTCCAGCTTGCTTTTGAGCATTACACATATTTTGTAGACATTTGGATTTGTTATATGTCATAATACACTGTGTGCCGAATTATTAGGCAAATGAGTATTTTGATCACATGATACTTTTTATACATGTTTTCCTACTACAAGCTGCATAGGCTTGAGAGCCAACTACCAATTAAGTAAATCTGGGGATGTGCATCTCTGTAATGAGGAGGGGTGTTGACTAATGACATCAACACCCTATATAAGGTGTGCTTAATTATTAGGCAACTTTCTTTCCTTTGGCAAAATGGGTCAGAAAAGAGATTTGACGGGCTCTGAAAAGTCCAAAATTGTGAGATGTCTTGCAGAGGGATGCAGCAGTCTTGAAAATTCCAAACTTTTGAAGCGTGATCACCAAGCAATCAAGTGTTTCATGGCAAATAGCCAACAGGGTCGCAAGAAGCGTGTTGGCTAAAAAAGGCACAAAATAACTGCCCATGAATTGAGGAAAATCAAGCGTGAAGGTGCCAAGATGCCATTCGCCACCAGTTTTGCCATATTTCAGAGCTGCAACGTTACTGGAGTATCAAAAACCACAAGGTGTGCAATACTCAGGGACATGGCCAAGGTATGGAAGGCTGAAAAATGACCACTTTGAACAAGAAACATAAGATAAAACGTCAAGAATAGGCCAAGAAATATCTTAAGACTGATTTTTCAAAGGTTCTATGGACTGATGAAATGAGAGTGACTCTTGATGAGCCAGATGGATGGGCCAGAGGCTGGATCAGTAAAGGGCAGAGAGCTCCACTCCGACTCAGACGCCAGTAAGGTGGAGGTGGGGTACTGGTTTGGGCTGGTATCATCAAAGATGAACTTATGGGACCTTTTTGGGTTGAGGATGGAGTGAAGCTCAACTCCCAGACCTACTGCCAGTTTCTGGAAGACTACTTCTTCAAGCAGTGGTACAGGAAGAAGTCGGTATCGTTCAAAAAAAACATGATTTTCATGCAGGACAATGCTCCATCACATGCATCCAACTACTCCACAGCTTGGCTGGCCAGTAAAGGTCTAAAAGAAGAAAAAATAATGACATGGCGCCTTTGTTCACCCGCTCTGAACCCCATAGAGAACCTATGGTCCATCATAAAATGTGAGATCTACAGGGAGGGAAAACAGTACACCTCTCGGAACAGTGTTTGGGAGACTGTGGTGGCTGCTGCATGCAATGTTGATCGAAAACAGATCAAGCAACTGACAGAATCTATGGATGGATGGCTGTTGAGTGTCATCATAAAGAAAGGTGGCTATATTGATCACTAATTTTTTTGGTTTTTGTTTTTGCATGTCAGAAATGTTTATTTCTAAATTTTGTGCACTGATATTGGTTTACCTGGTGAAAATAAACAATTGAGATGGGATTATATTTGGTTTTTATTAAGTTGCCTAATAATTCGGCACAGTAATAGTTACCTGCACAAACAGATATCCTCCTAAGATAGCCAAATCTAAAAAAAAAACCACTCCAACTTCCAAAAATATTAAGCTTGAATATTTATGAGTCTTTTGGGTTGATTGAGAACATAGTTGTTGATCAATAATAAAAATAATCCTCTAAAATACAACTTGCCTTATAATTCTGCACACAGTGTAGTATATTATTTTGTCACCAAATTTACAGCCTCCATACATATTACAATTGGCTTAACCTGCCGATTTTGGCACGAAATGAACAGCTGGCTATGTAATGTGTATGGGGGCCTCCTGACTCGACTCCCTCTAAGGCTACGTTCATACGTTAAGCATTTGGTCAGTATATTACATCAGTATTTGTAAGCCAAAACGGGGAGTAGGTGATAAATCCAGTAGTGGTGACGTGCTTCTATTATACTTTTCCTCTGATTGTTCCTCTCCTGATTTTGGCTTACAAATACTGATGCAAAATACTGACCAAATACTGAACACGTGGCCTAACAAATGATGGATGAAACAGTTTAAATTTAAGCACCTGACCCTTTTGTTTTCAGAGGTTTCTGGCAGCATTTTACTCCACTTTACCCATTAAAGTCACTTGAATGCTTGGCTGATCCGAACATCCATATGGAAGGTGGAGTTGGGAGAGAACTGTTGTGTGGCATCGTTGTCACTAGGCCTTCAAAAGTTGTTAGTTAGATTGAGGTCTATCTTTTGGAGAGAGCCTGCAATAGACTACATGCATGTAATAACCTTTTTGTGGCACACTAAACTTGTGCAACAGTAAGCAAAATAAAGAGTTTTAATAAAAGTATGCCAGCACATTTGTTATTACTGTCAGCATCTTCTGAATCTCCCGAGACTATATTTTTCTATACACCACAAGAATGCAATATAAGAGCATGGCAAAGGTCTTCCAATCTGGACTACATACATTAACAGCTATTCCAAGTGATTAAAGTATATTACAAAAAGCCCTAACTTTTAGGTGACACAAATATGAATGTAGTGGTTCAAATGACTAGCTAATAATAATCAATCAAACCAATATTTGCTGTGACCACCTCTTGCCTTCAAAACAACATCAATTCCTCTAGGTACACTTACAGAAAGTTTTCCAAATAACTTGGCAGGGAGGTTGCTCCAAACACCTTGGAGAGCTAACCACAGATCTGTGGATGCACAATTATATAAATCCTTCTATCTCTTTATGTAATCCTTGACAGGCTCCATGTGGAGATCAGGGCTCTGTCAGGGCCATTTCATAACTTCCAGAACCCCTTGTTTTTCTTCATGCCGAATATATCTGATGCCTCCCTGAAGATACTGCATGATGGATAAGTATCTACCTGTATTTCTCAGCACTGAGGACACAATGAATCCTGGCCAACTCACCAACTACATTTTCTGAAATGCAGCTGCAATATAACTCTCTCGTGCGTTGTTGCTATGCACAATCTTGCCATGGTGTATGACCTGTGATATGAAACGGTCTTTCACAACCTCACCCCTGTGGCAGAGTTTGGCTATTGCTCACCCAGTTGACTATGTTTCAACCTACACATCACAATTACTATAATTAACACCCGTTTGTTATAATTGGTTACTCATACACCTGACTATAATCATACTAAGTCCCTGATTTTGTCTGAGTGTACATAGAAGAGTTGATGCTGTTTTGAAAGTAACAACCTAAATTTGATTAAGATTCACTTTGTTTTTTGAGAATTGATTAAAATAAACTATTACCACATCTATTTTTGAAGGCATTCTTACATGCAGATTTTATTACACATATGACTAAATCTTTTTCACAGCATCAGTGATGATAATCATCAGTACTATCATTATCATCATATCTGTATACAAATATCTAGTAACAGATCCACGGGGATTGTTTCTATTATTTTTACTGTAACATGACAATGGGATGGATTACTATACACTTCAGAGCTGCCTGCTCAGAGATCTGTATTTATACTGTTCTAATAATACAAGCCTTTATTACCTAGTAATTGACCAGTAGTGTACAGTACCATGGCCATATACCATATCTTTCATACTGTGCCTCTCATTCACTATCTCATTACTCGAGACTAGATTATGGATGTGATTTATTAATGAGAAGGGAGAACATATTTTCAGGTCCTACTTTGTGCTGAAAGCAGATAGCAGGCTTTACCCACTGCCTCATTATTTGGCTACTCTTATTACCATTGCTTGGGTCTGTATGTCAGTATTGATTACCACAGATTCCCCTTGGCTAAAGGCTTGGAAGAACTTGGAAGCCTCCTCTTACCCAAAGTTCTTTGTGGGGAGCTACATTGCGAGCTCAGCAAAATCGAATCTATTAGGGATGTTTCCTTGGTCAATATCAACTCTTAAATCTGTCCTTCAATACTTTTCCATCCCCTATGCTTCTGCTTTGTGATGATACCAGGATAGCCTGTAAATCCATACATGTATAATCCGTGTGTGTATATATGTATGTATATATATATATACATATACTGTACATATATGTGAATATGTATTTATTTACTGTATATGTACATATATACTGTATATTAGAATGTGTGGCTATATTTTATTATTATTTCTATTTATGATTTTATTCCATGTGATTGAAGACTTTATTAAGACGATCAATCATCTATACAAATTTTTCATCTAAAAAATATTTACAAATATTTCATTGGCCTTTAAAGGGGAACACATCACAATATATCTTCAGCAATAGCAATTTCTGTGACAAATATTGTGTCCTACATCCCTATGTTTAATAAGTAACAATGGAGTCAAATTATTGTTATTACACAATTACCAATTACTATCATTAGAACTGCTGCAACCATGGAAATTAATTTTAATGGCCAGAAAAAAAATATTTTCAGTAGCAAATTAGATTATTTTATTATTAGATTATTAGATGATAGGAAGACCCATCAGCACACGTAAAACTTAAAGGGGTATTCTCAAGTTCTTAAATTGCTTTAATTAGTTAGCATGAAAATAAGCAAGTTTGCAATTGACATGCTTTTTTTTCTAGCTGCATTAACTCTCTCCTCCAATTACAGCTTTCATCTTTTATAGTATGCAGCTGGTTTCCATGGTGCCCTGTCTCTAAAATCTGACCAAGAGTGGGCAGTAGTTAGATTCCAAGAGAGGGGTTAATTCTTAATATCCCATTTAGCTCATCCGAGCCCATTGATTTCTATATAGCAGTTAGATGCTCACCACTCTCCCTATATCTCCTCTACCTCTCATCTTCTGAAGTGATGCTGTTATAAATCACCATGTTATAGTTTACACAGCAGGTCACCTTCTGGCTCTCTGCTCTCCCTGTCCATACCCATGTTCTTGTTGTGCTTGTTCAATTGCCTTGTTATCTCTACATGTAAATACAGGGATAACAGTGGAGATTCATAATAAACCACATATAGCTGAATGTGTTACAGAAGATCTTGTGCTGAGCTTAAGGCTGTGTGCCCACGATGCGTTTTTGGTGCGTATTTTGGTGCGTATTTGCAGCATGTAAACGCTCCAGAAACGCATTGCATACCTTATCCCATGACTTCCTATGACATTCTGCAAGTTCTGTGCACATGGTCCGTATTTTTTCTGCGCAGAAAATACGGACATGACCAATTCTTGTGCGTTTCTGTATTCGTATTTGCCTATACAATGCATTGGAAAAACGCATGGCAAATAAGCATGCAAATACGCATCAAATACGCGTCAAATACGCGTCAAAAACGCATGTAAAAACAGCATGCATTTTTCTGCCAAGGAGATGCAGAAATGCTCAGAAAAATTTCTGCTTCATTTCTGCATCGTGGGCACTAAGCCTTATATAGTTTCACGAATACCAAAGTTCTATTGTTATGGTTAATATTTTATATCTTGCTTTGATTATCATTTAAACAATGTATGTCTATATATCTTTAATAACTTTGTGTTTTGTATTAACCTTATTTGTCTTAGTCATAAAAGCATTGAGACAAGGCATTGGCTTTGTTTAAAAACTGTTGAAAACATTGATAGCTTGTTTAAACTAGTTTGAGAAAACTTAGCAGAATCCATGATTTACAGCCTTTGTTCTGCAATCTTAAATATCCTTTTTTGTTACTGTAATGAAACATTCTCCGTTTTTCCTATGGGTATAATAATTAGAGATGAGCGTTGTTCTACTCGAACTGTTCGCCAATCTCAAATTCGAGCTGTTTTGGGCGGTGTTCGAGCCGGTCGGCGAACACGAACAATTTGAGAAAAATTCGGCTGTTCGAGGTTATGTTCGATAACTGTTCGTGCACCAAAATCATAACTGGATTTTTTCTCAGTAATGATGAAAATTAATGTTAATACGCAGTTTGAGTGTACAGCGGGGTGGGGGGAGGGGCAGGGGATGGATCTCTGCAGGAATAATGAAGCTCTCCATTTTTTTTTCTCTTTCCCGCATTTGCAGTGGGGAGGTGCAATCTGTCAGCCTATCAGCAGCGCACACACGGAGCGAAGTGCTTTTTTTCACACAAGCAAGGGCATGTGTGATTGGCAGTGTATGTCACATGTCCTTGCCCTATAAGACCAAGCCATTTTCCCCGTCGCCACCATTTTCTCACTGCTGCAGCTGCGTGTTAGACGGCACCGCTGTTGCTGTGTGCGCTATACCTTGTTAATTTCAAGCCAATTTTCGCACAAATATACAGATAGCTTGGGAGTAGGGAATAGTTGTGATTGCAGTCCTTTTAAGGACTAGGTTACAGCATTTCCTACGACTTTTATCAGGCAGGTCTGTGCTCTTAAATAGATAGATTGTGGGAGTAAAGACTAATTGTAATTGGAGTCCTTTTCAGGACTAGGTTACATCAGTTCCTATCAGTTTTTGCCAGGCAGGTCTGTGCCAGTGCTGTGCAAGTTTTTTTCACAGCATTTGGCTGAATCTAGCAAAGCTAATCCTTTTTGGCCTATTGCAGAGTGTGTTAGTCAGTGGAGTAGCCTATCTGTGTTGCAAGATATACCACCTGTGTATAGAATACCAATTTTTTTTACTGCACCTAGTGAAGTAAAATCTTTTGGGCATAGCATCATTCTATTAGTCCATCTATACTGACCTCCATCAGGTTGCAAACTGAATATAATTTTTTTCTGCATCTAGCTCTGAAAAAATATTTGGGCTTCTAGCAGTGTGTGGGACTTGGTCTATTAGTCCATCTATACTGACCTCCATCAGGTTGCAAATTAAAAATAATTTTTTTCTTCATTTAGCTCTGAAAAAATATTTGGGCTTCTAGCAGTGTGTGGGACTTGTTCTATTAGTCCTTCTATACTGACCTCCAGCAGGTTGCAAATTGAATATAATTTTTTTCTGCATCTAGCTCTGAAAAAATATTTGGGCTTCTAGCGGTGTGTGGGACTTGGTCTATTAGTCCATCTATACTGACCTCCATCAGGTTGCAAATTAAAAATAATTTTTTTCTGCATCTAGCTCTGAAAAAATATTTGGGCTTCTAGCAGTGTGTGGGACTTGGTCTATTAGTCCATCTATACTGACCTCCATCAGGTTGCAAATTAAAAATAATTTTTTTCTTCATTTATCTCTGAAAAAATATTTGGGCTTCTAGCAGCGTGTGGGACTTGTTCTATTAGTCCATCTATACTGACCTCCATCAGGTTGCAAATTAAAAATAATTTTTTTCTGCATCTAGCTCTGAAAAAATATTTGGGCTTCTAGCAGTGTGTGGGACTTGGTCTATTAGTCCATCTATACTGACCTCCATCAGGTTGCAAATTAAAAATATTTTTTTTCTGCATCTAGCTCTGAAAAAATATTTGGGCTTCTAGCAGTGTGTGGGACTTGGTCTATTAGTCCATCTATACTGACCTCCATCAGGTTGCAAATTGAATAAAAAAATTTTCTGCATCTAGCTCTAAAAAATATTTGGGCTTCTAGCGGTGTGTGGGACTTGGTCTATTAGTCCATCTATACTGACCTCCATCAGGTTGCAAATTAAAAATAATTTTTTTCTGCATCTAGCTCTGAAAAAATATTTGGGCTTCTAGCAGTGTGTGGGACTTGGTCTATTAGTCCATCTATACTGACCTCCATCAGGTTGCAAATTAAAAATAATTTTTTTCTTCATTTAGCTCTGAAAAAATATTTGGGCTTCTAGCAGTGTGTGGGACTTGTTCTATTAGTCCTTCTATACTGACGTCCAGCAGGTTGCAAATTGAATATAATTTTTTTCTGCATCTAGCTCTGAAAAAATATTTCGGCTTCTAGCGGTGTGTGGGACTTGGTCTATTAGTCCATCTATACTGACCTCCATCAGGTTGCAAATTAAAAATAATTTTTTTCTGCATCTAACCCAGCCAATAGTTTTGGCCTAATACCACAGTTTGGCCACTCAGCTCTGCTCGGTTACCATCCATTGTTTTTTTGTGCAAACAACTCCAGAGTTGTGAATTAGTTAACCACCAAAATGAGTGGAAAAAGGCCTGCTGCTGGTGGAAAGGGGAATAGGCGTGTTGGGAAGGGGAAAAAAGGTTGTGTCCGTGGGGTAGGTGCAGAAGAAAGACCATCTTCCAGCCAAACTAAAATGTCTACTTCTTTTAGCGGACAATGTGATAAGATCCCTTTCTTACGGCCACGCCAATCGCTACAAATTCCAGATGAGGCACAAAAACAGCAGGTGCTTCAACGGATATCAAGTGCTCCTTTAAGTGGGCTCTCCTCCACATCAACTTCAACATCACAAATACTCCAGTCCTCAAAGGTGTCACCCAAATTGCACTTGCTTCCTCACAGCTCCCAAATCTCCAGCTGCCCGTCTGAGTATGAGGTAGAACAGATGGTTGAGTCTGCAGAGCTGTTTACTCATACTATAGCCTGGGAATCAGAGGTCGACTCCAGCGCTTCTGTGAATCCAGACGAGGAAATGATCTGCACTGATGCCCAGAATCTTTATGAGTCGGATCCAGGACCAGACGCAGAAGGTTCTGACCATAATGTAGACCCTCATTCCCAAACTGTAACTCCTGTTGGTGGAGACAATGAGGAAGACGATGATAAGACTCAAATACCTGATTGGAGCGACAACTTTAGTTTTTTGTCAGGGCAGGAACAGGTTGGCTCTGAGGACGACGGGTGTGATAACGCACAGGGTGATGATGATGAGGTCGGAGATCCCACTTACTGTCAACCCACAGTCAGCCAAGAGATGAGGTCAGCAGAGGAGGTGGAGGAAGATGCTAGTGACGACGAGGTCAGGTTGCGCCTTCCTGGACAGAGACGTAGTACTGGAAGCACGTCAACAACTGCATCCTCAAACACAACTCTGCCTCTCACCACAAGTCGTGGTGGCTCTTCAGGTCGCATGGGTGCTAAGCCTTGCATAGCCTGGGCATTTTTTCAGATCGATAAAGATGACCCAACTCGTGTTATCTGTAACATTTGTCAGCAAAAGCTAAGTAGAGGCCAAAAAATACATAGTTTGAGTACTTCATGCATGAACCGGCACATGGACATGAAGCATAAGTTGCAGTGGGAAGCTCAGTGTGCTACAATGCGGTCTAGCCGGCCGGGCCAACCACCGTCTGCCATATCTTGTGCATCCGCGGCCTCTTCATCCTCTGTGACTGGGGGGACAGCAGTCACACCTGTTTTGGGGCGCAGACCTGCCACCTCTTTACCCGCAACAGCCAGCGTGATTGGCAGGTCATCATTTTCTTTGGAGGTGGTAACACCAGCTGGTCTTGAGCGCTGTCCGACATCGATAGCACCACCTTTGGATCAAGGCAACCTAACATGTCCGCCTGCATCTTCCTCACAGACCGGCAGTTTGCCGGGGACACCCTTATCAACCCCGTCTAAGCACAATAGCCAGCCCTCGGTCCCTCAGATGTGGACAAGTAAAAGACCATTTCCTCCTAGCCATGAGAAAGCTAAGAGGTTGAATTTCACCATCTGCAAGCTCTTGGCTACAGAAATGCTGCCTTTCCGCCTGGTGGACACAGAGGATTTTCGAGACCTTATGTCCGTCGCAGTGCCCCAGTACCAGATGCCCAGTCGGCACTACTTCTCAAAGAAAGGTGTGCCTGCGCTCCACCAGCATGTCGCACACAACATCACCGCTTCTTTGAGAAACTCTGTGTGTGACAGGGTGCATTTCACCACAGACACTTGGACGAGTAGGCATGGACAGGGGCGTTACATGTCGCTGACTGGGCACTGGGTAACTATGGTGACAGCAGGACAAGGGGCTGCTGTCCAAGTCTTGCCGTCCCCACGAGTTGTGCGTCAATCCTCTTTATGTCATTTTTCCTCCACTGCTTCTGCCTCCTCAACCTCCTCTCGGTCTTCCACCTGCACCCAAAGCCTGTCTGGTCATGCCACAAGCTTTCTAACTGCGCAGAAGGGATCCTGCACACCTCCTTACTATGCTGGCAGTAGGGCTCAACGTCATCAGGCGGTTTTTACATTGAAATGTCTGGGAAATGTGAGTCACACAGCTGAGGAGTTGTGGTCAGCTCTGGAGAACCAATTTCATGAATGGTTGTCTCCACTGGACCTGAAACCAGGGAAGGCCGTGTGCGACAATGCTGCAAACCTGGGTGCGGCCCTTCGCCGGGGCAATGTCACACACGTGCCTTGTATGGCTCACGTGTTGAACCTGGTTGTCCAGCAATTTTTAGCCCACTATCCCAGACTAGATGGCCTTCTGCAGAGGGCACGGTCGCTGTGTGCTCACTTCCGCCGTTCGCATCCCGCAGCTCAGCGACTTACATCTCTACAGAAGTCGTTGGGCCTGCCACTTCACCGGCTAAAATGCGATGTGCCTACCCGGTGGAATTCAACTCTGCACATGTTGCAGCGACTGTGGCAGCACCGACAAGCCCTGGTGCAATACGTTCTGACGTATAGCCTGGGCCAACGAGATTCAGAGGTGGGGCAAATCACGCTGGAGGAGTGGTCTCAGATCAGGGACCTATGCACCCTTCTGCACAGTTTTGAAATGGCGACGAAGATGTTTAGTGCTGACGATGCCATTATCAGCATGACTATTCCGGTGATTTACATGCTGGAGCACATGTTAAACAGAATTCGGAGTCAGGTGGTGGCACAAGAGGAGGTGGAGGAAGTAGAGGAGGAGGAGTTGTATGTGGAAGGGCTAACATCTGCAAGGTCCAGACGGTCGGCAGCACCAAGGCGGCAGGCATGTGAGGGTGGGGGAGATGATTTTACCAGGGCGCATGGTAGCAGCCAAACTAGTGAGGAAGGTGCAGGAGCCCAGGAAGAAGTGGAGGACGAACTGATGGAAGACTCATCAGATGAGGGAGACCTTGATCACATTTCTGTTGTGCGAGGTTGGGGGGAGAGGACAGAGGAAGGAAGCATGATTGCTACCTCGCCACCAACACAACAGGGACTTGGTGCTCCTGGATGCGCAACACACATGAGTGCCTTCTTGCTGCACTACCTGCAACATGACCCTCGAATTGTGAGAATTAGAAATAATCCTGACTACTGGGTTGCCACACTGTTAGATCCCCGGTACAAAAGTAAATTTGCAGAAATTATTCCTGCCATAGAAAGGGATGCACGCATGCAGGAGTATCAGCAGAGACTGTTGCAGAATCTTACATGTGCTTTTCCACAAAATACCAGTGGTGCACGTAGTGAATCTCACAGTTCCAACTTGCCAACCGTGGGACCGTCAAGTGTTCAGCACTCAAACCGTAACAGAACCACAGTATCTGCTGGTAACATCAATTTTGCGGACTCATTTCACCACTTTTTTAGCCCATCCTTTGCAAGGCCACAGGAGACAAGAAGTCTGACACATAGTCAACGCCTAGAGACGATGGTACAGGAGTATCTCCAAGTAAACATTGAAGCCACGACTGTGTCACTGGACCCTTGCTCTTTTTGGGCTTCCAATCTGGATAAATGGCCGGAGCTAGCCACTTACGCCTTGGAGATCTTGTCATGCCCCGCAGCCAGCGTTCTGTCTGAACGTGTGTTCAGCGCTGCTGGTGGTGTGCTGACAGATAAGCGCACGCGGCTCTCCACTGATAATGTAGACAGACTCACGTTCATAAAGATGAACAAATCATGGATCCGAAACGACTTTTCTACCCCTGTGTCATCCTGGGGAGAGTAAAAGCTTGATGATTGGTTAAAATCACCCTACCAACCGTTTTAAGCTTTCAAATTACTAATCATGTTTATCTGTATCTTGACTGGAAAATAATTTGGGCTTTGTAGCAGTGTGCAGCACTGATCCTATTAGGCCATCTATAATAAGCTTCACCAGATTTAAAATTAAAAATAATTTTTAGCTGCATCTAGCCCGGAAAATAATTTTGGGGCTCCGAGATGCGCAAGACACATAAGTGCCTTCTTGCTGCACTACCTGCAGCATGACCCTCATATTGTCAGAATTCGAAGTAATCATGACTACTGGGTTGCCACACTCTTAGATCCCCCAAACTTTTCGATCAACCTTTTCATTTTAATAGACCAAAAAAATGGTCATTTTTGAAATTATAAGCATTAGCAGGTTGTTAGAAACTGAAATCAAACAGTTTTCAACTCAAAACTTTATTCTAGGTGATGTTACATTTTCACATAGGACCCCTTGTTCGAAAGGAGCTTCTGAACTCTCTCGTCCATTGAATTTGTCAGGTTTTGGATGGTTTCTGCTTCAATTGTTTTGCATGAGGACAGAATACCCTCCCAGAGCTGTTGCTTAGATGTGAACTGCCTCCCGCCATCATAGACACTCCTTTTAATGATGCTCCAAAGGTTCTGAATGGGGTAGAGGTCAGGGCAGCATGGGGGTCACACCATAAGTTTGTCCCCTTTTATGCCCATATCAGCCAGAGATGCAGATGTTTTATGTGCAGCATGAGATGGTGCATTATCATGCAGAAAAATGATCTTGCTGTGAAATACACGGTTCTTCTTCTTGAACCATGGCAGGAAGTGCTGTTTGAGAAAATCCACATACATTATGGAGTTCATCTTTAGCGCCTTCAGGGATCCTAAAGGGGCCGACAATCTCTCTCCCCATGATTCCAGCCCAAAACATTACTCCACCTCCTCCTTGTTGGCGCTGTAGCCGTGTTTGCGTGGGGTGTCCATCAACCAGCCATCCTCCACTCCATTCATCTGGACCATCGAGCGCTGCACGGCACTCATCCGTGAACAAAACAGTTTTGAAATCAGTCTTCATGTAATGTTTGGCCCACTGGAGCCGTTTCTGCTTGTGTGAAGTGGATAGAGGAGGTCGACAGGATGGCATATGCACAGCTGCAAACCTCTGAAGGACCCTGCATCTTGTTGTTCGGGGGACGTTGGAGGCACAAGCAGCTTCAAAAACTTGTCTGCTGCTATGACAAGGCTTTTTTGCCGCTGCTGTTTCAACCTGACGTAATTGCCTGTAGGAAAGAGTCCTCAATTTGCCCTTATCAGCACGCACACGTGTGTACTGTGAATCAGCTACATACTTCTTGATTGCCAAGACACTTCATCCTGATCATCGCACAATGTTGATTGTAGTCATGCCTTGACCTAAACACTCCACAATTTGTTGCTTCTCAGCAGCCGACACATCCTTTTTCTTTCCCATTTTGGCAGAAAATGTAGGCTGCTTAATAATGTGAGAGAGCCTTCTTAAGTAGTCTTGCCTTTCATTGGACACACCTGCCAAACTAATTAGCACAGGTGTCTGCAATTGCTTACAGTGATATAAAGAGCCCTGACACACATCACCATCAATGAGTTTAACTGACAAACAAACAAATTCTTCCCTTATCACTCCTAAACACTTTTTGCATAATAATTTGGAACGCGGTGTACATGTGCTTTTCCACAAAACACCAGTGGTTCACGTAGTGAATCTTACAGTTCTAACTTGCCAACCGTGGTCTGTATGGAATTGTTCAATAAAGGGCCCAAAATTAAGATAACATAGATGGGAGAGGTCTCTATGAATAGGAATTCCTAAGTATTTGATACCCTGTGAGGGCCAGGCAAAGGGAAAGTTGGACTGGATGGAATCCTATATGGATTTAGGGAGGGAGACATCGAGGGCCTCAGACTTCGCTGCATTGATTTTAAAATTTTACCATGTAACAAAGTGATCTATTTCAGCCATAACAGCAGGGATGGATATATGTGATTGAGTGATATATACTAGGACATCATCAGCAAATAGAGAGCACTTGTACTCGGTGCCTCCCACCTCAATCCACCTAATATTGGGGTTATGGCGAATTGATGAGAGCAGGTGCTCCGTCACTAGGATGTATAAGAGAGGGGACAGAGGACATCCCTGCCTTGTCCCATTGGTGATTGTGAAAGGTGATGAAAATGTTCTGACGCACCCCCTGGGCCTTGGGACACCCGGAGCCGGACCCTTTTTGGTGGATGCTGGTGGTTGTAGTCTTCGTGGCGGCGATCCGGTTCCGTGGCTCAGGGCGGTCAAACCAGTGGCGGAACTATTTATGTGGTTTTGATGTTTAAATGTCCGACTACGCCACCCGTGGATTGCGGTCAGAGTGAACCGCCGCTACAGGGCAGACCGCTAAGGCTGGTGTTGTGGGTGCAGCAGAGCATAGCATAACTCCCCACGGGAGGAGTATAGCCTCAGGGCAGTGTATGCGGAGGATGGGGGTGATGGTGCAGGGCAGCAGCAGTAACGACACGGAGTCAGTGATGCAGTTCAGGGCCTTTACTCACAGTTCTTATTATCCAGACCACGTCTGCAGGTAACGGCTGCCCACGTCGTACTGTGCTCACCAGGTGAGGGGCTCAGACAACTCCCAGATAACTTTGGAGCGCTTCACAGGACCCCCTTTGTGTGTCCTTTGTCTGGCCTTTCTTAACAACACTTCTGTCCGGCTGCCTCGGGCCTCCACTTGGTAAACTTGGCGCCAGTTTCCCTGACCCTATGTGGTGCCTTCCTAGCGGGTGGAGCAAGGGGCTGCGCCACATAAAATGTCAGAGCCTCCGGTTTCTAGCTGAGGGTCGTTTCCTGCCTCCACTAGTTCGGGGACCGGTCTCCCCCTTTGGCCTGACCCCTCCACGCAGGTGGATTCGGGCGTGCGGTGGCGACTCGCCCGTCCGCACCCCTGGGATCCCTTCATTCCTCGTTCCTGGAGCCTTCTCCGCTCCTCTTCCT
This sequence comes from Phyllobates terribilis, assembly GCF_046119375.1. Taxonomy (NCBI): domain Eukaryota; kingdom Metazoa; phylum Chordata; class Amphibia; order Anura; family Dendrobatidae; genus Phyllobates; species Phyllobates terribilis. The sequence goes on from NW_027362771.1 coordinate 303,351,759, forward strand.
TCCTTCTCCCTCTTGCAGGCCTGGGCCTCTGTTACTAGGCCCGCCTCCGGAGCAGAGCTCATGCAGAGCCCCTGCTCCCTGCCACTTCTGCTCAGACTTCTCTGCACTGAACTAAGATGGTGCCCACCTTTTATACTCCCTTCTCAATGCACCCAGGAACTGCTTCCTCCCTGCTCCTGCACTGCAGGGTTCCCCTTCCTCAGTGTTCCCTCCCCCCACTCCACCCAGGGACAGGGACTGTCGTGCCCATCTCAGGGGCATATTGGTCGCCCTGCCCCACGGCAATGTGGTGTAATGCATGCAGGTGTCGGGTCCTGATCCACACTCCATCCTTATCTGAGAGTGAGATATCACACCTCTGGGTGAGGTGCAATACGTCTGTAGCAACCGAGCCCTCGGTGCTACAGTTCCATTTATCTTCAGCCTAGGTGACGTATTGTGATACAGGGCCGTGATTTTGGCTATAAAAGGGTCCCCTAGACCCCTACCCCAAGCTTTTTAAGAGAATCATATATGGCGTGCCAGGAGACTCTATGGAATGCTTTCTCAGCATCCAACGAGAGTATCTACTTACAAATTTTTAACTGCATCTAGCCCAGGAAATACTTTGTGCCTAGTAGCAGTGTCTGCTAGTCAGCGGATTATCCCGGCTGTTAAGCAAGCTACACCACCTGTAGTTTGGACACTTAATTTTTTCAAAGGAAATGCTTCGGGACCACGGGATACTTAGTGAAGAGCATCAGGAGGCACCCCAAGGCATAGGGGCTGGGACTGGCACTAGGATGCCTTGCGGTGGACAGCCGAGCTCGATCCTTATAAAAGCTTTTTAACTGCAGCAGCTTTAGTGGACGCTACTGGAGCTGGAATTACGCGGCTGCTGGCATGAGACTTGCCCTCCAATAGATCCTTGTAAATGGATTTAAAGTGTATTCATTCAAATTAGAGGGACAATTTAAATTAAAAAGCTTAGAGCTGCCTCCACCACAGGGGGGCTCTCTCGACCCACCAGCGGACAGGCACCAGTATTGGGAGAGGGGGGCTGGCCGTCAGGGTTCACCGCGGCTCTGGCACAAACCCGGCGACACGGAGGTGGCACGGGCAGGAGCGGACTGGCCGTCTCGGCTTCTCACTTTTTGGATTTTAGAAGGGCATGACATGCCTATATCTGTGTCTCCCCCTCCTTTTACTCCTCCACCTCTTTTCTTTTCGCATGACTATATGTACTTGTCACTTTTCCATGTGTTAGTTGTGTCTTCTGAGCAGTTTGTCAGCTTTTGGACACCTTTGAAGGTGTTTTCTATGTGTTTCTATGTGTTTTTGTTTGCCTGCCATTGGTTTTAACGGTGTTCGAAGGTGTTCGACGAACAGTTCGACGAACAGTTCGGCGAACACACGGGTGTTCGACGAACCGAACTCGAACACTACGGGGGTGGCTCAACACTAATAATAATAACCTCTGTCTTGGTACCTGATACAAGCCTAGTACATTGGTAGATACGGCTATGTATGTTCTTGTGTCCAATGCATCACTTCTAGCTTGAACAACACTGGCAGATCTGGAGACTACTTGTGTCCCACCCCAAATTAGCTTTCCCAGGAAAGGGATTTCCACAACACTATTCACCAGTGCTGCCACTGAAGGAGGAGTGCCAGGTCCTGATAGAAACCAGGAGGTAAGGAGATTGTAAGGAGATTGCATTGTTCTAAACTGCTCAAGGGACAACTTGAGGATACCCATTTAATGCTGATTCCTTATAGTACAAAAGCTGTAATAGGTTGTTTCCAAAGTATGATTCATGTCATGTGTGCATTGGCAAAAAATGACAAGGTAAGAGGAAGAAGGACTGTTTAGAATTATTCATGGCATCTAGAACACAGAATCAGGACCACTGATAAAATGTTTAGTTTGCGAAATATGTTTGGACAATTCTTCAGGAGCCACTGTCTAAAATCTTCCAACTTAAAGATGCATTTACACACACAATTATCGGAAAATAGGGTTCCAAGGAAAGTACTTTTCCAGATAATTGTGTACTGATTAAGCAATGAATGAGCCAAATGTTTGTTCATTGGGTGAAATGAAGTTTAGGTTTTCTTGAAAAATCTTCTCAGCAGCACATCATGCAGTGTAAACAGGACCTGTACTACCAAGAACAATGGCAGCCTATGCTCACAGAACAATCTATTACTGACCATTCTGAGTGAATCTGAAGCCACGTTGGCCTGTGTAAACAATCTATTAAACGACCATTGACCACAAGACAATTTGCAGATCGGCGATTGTTAAGTGCTGCAAGTCAGGTGGTGTAAACCCACCTTTACTGACTCAATGACCTTACTGAGGCTGTGTAGTACATAATGAAAACACGTGAATATTTCTGAATTGACAGTATAGATAACAAAGAAAGTATGTTCCAAAAGAAACTATTCTGTTTGACTATCAGATCTGTTTGATAGAGCAAGGGCCTGTGCACACATTGCAGATTTGTTGCATTTTTGTCTCATTTTTTTCTGTGCAGATTTGTCACAAAACCTGATGAATTTCCTAACCCCAGCAAAGTGAGTGAGAGCCTGAAGTCTCATGCACACGTTGCTTATTTTTGACTTTCGGTGCAGATTTAAATCTACAGCTTATCATACTAATGAGTGAGGAAAAATCTGCTCCAAAAACGCATATAAAAAAATACATTAAAAATACATTAAAATACATTAAAATCGTGTAAAAAAAAAAAAAAGCGGCAAACAAGCACCATAATTATGCAGCCCTTTTCCTGCTAAGAGATGCAGAAATGGTGCAGAAATTTCTGCACCAAATACTTAATGTGTGCACATTCCCTAAAGCAGTTTTCAAAGGAACTATAATCTAAAGTTCTTCCAACCTTTATTGATATCTTCCAGAGTATGGACATGTACAGCACAAGTAAGGTCTAAAAAAAATAATTTGAAAGTTGTTTCTTTTAGATCACTGTTATTTGCATAAAATATAAAATTCATAGTGTGGCACCCCAGGGGTCTGGTTTCCACAGTAACAGCAATGTTATGTCTGAGAGCAGGTGGGAGGTCTCTTGGTCAGGGATCCTATGCATGCCACACCTCCTGCCCAGTCCTGGGAGGGGAAGAACTTCCCCTATATAAACCTAGGGCTGAGGCAGGGTTAGTGAGTAGAGAAGAAGTAGAGACAGAGAAGCAGATATAGGAAAAGAACATCAGGAGCTCTGTGGGAGCAGTGCTACAAGGAGTCAGGGGCTGGCAGCTGCAGAGCTCGCCCTGACTGAGAAGTTATCACCGGACCCGGAGTCCGAGGCTGTGGGGACTAACTCCTATCCAGCAGCAGAAACCGACCGGCAGGGGATTGCAGGTCCTCTGGCCCAGAAACCCGAAGGCACGGTCACACACGTGGGACCAGCACCGCCGTCGTGGAGCGGAAGCTACTAGAAGGCCCCGAGTCACCGGCCATATGGGTGAGCACCACACGGTACACTCAGGGACGTGGGCTACTTATACTCGCCTCTAGCAAGGTAGCCGGAAGAGTATCGTTAGTTTGGGAGGCCTACAACTCCGCCTGGCCAGGGGAGATCCCATCTGCTCAAGGACTGACCAGGCCCCAATCGCTAGCCAGTACTCCGGGAGGGTCTATCTTTGTCACCAGTAAAGACCCTGAACTATACCGTACCGTCTCCGAGTGGTTCCTGCTACCCCCATCATCCATGTTGGCTGCCCTAAAGCCATACCCCTCCCGTTGGGGGTTATACTATCACGCTGCACAATCCTACCACCGGCCTCAGCGGTCTGCCCTGCAGCAGCAGCTCCTTAGCTGTACTCAACGGGTGGCGTAGTCGTCCAACATCTACCGCTAATACAGCGCCACTTAGTCTGACACCCTGGGCACGGACCGGATCACCGCCACGAGACTACAACCCTAAAGAGATCCGGCTCCGGGTAAGCTCCCGCGTGCGCAACGCAGCGCGACACAGGCCCAGGGGCGCGTCAACTTTTGGCGTAGTCGGCAGGATTTCGTGCCCGCAACCACCGGGTACTGCGTGCCTGAAAAAGACTGTTCAAACTTACCTGTGGTGAAGATTCCCGCCATCCGGCGCCATCTTCCGCTTCCTTCCCGCCATCGGTGGAGTTTTCCCGCCATCCGGCGCCATCTTCGGCCTTCTTCCCGCCATACGTGGAGTTTTCCCGCCATTGGACGCCATCTTAAGGACGCCGCGCGGGAAGAAGAGGGGCGTGGACTCCGAAAGCGCGCGAGAACTGAAGCCCCGCCTCACGTCCGGACGTTGCGTAAGGTCCTGGAAGGAGCCCAGCAGACGCCGACGTCACAGGAGCGCGACGGAAGGTCCTCAACCCTGACGATCCACTGCGGAGCCGCGGCCTATGGAAGAGGATCATCGCAAGGTAGGCCACGGTCCACTAGGGGGGAGAAGGATGTCGGATACGGAGGAGAGCTTCACCGCTTCAACCCCCGCCAGCGCCACCGCTGTTGCGGTCATGCCTTTCACCATGCCCTATATCCCGGGGGCAGCCTGGCTACCCCAGTACTCAGGGGAGTCACATACCCTGCATGACTTTAGAGAAAAGCTGGATAGCCTCTTCCAGGTGTACCCCCTCACAGAGGAGCAAAAAGTGAGCATCCTGGTGGCCCAATTAACCGGGGCAGCCCAAAGGGAGGTAAAGTCCTGGCCACCTGGGGGGAGGACTGTCGCAGGGATACTAACCCGGCTGAGGGACACCTTTGATACCCGCACCTCAGCCGAGATCAAGCTTAGATTCTACGGGTGCAAACAGCGGGCACATGAGTATAAGGGACTATGCCCTGAACCTACAAGAGGCCCTGAGAGCCATTAAGCAGACCGACCCTGACGGCGTGGGAGACGAGGACAGGCTGTTGACTGAACAATTTATAGAGGGTTTATATTGCAATGCCCACCGAACCCAGTTGCGGGCAATGGCCTTACAGGACCCTCATCTGGGATTTGCACAGTTCAAGGACAGAGCCATCCGGGTGCTTCGAGAACCGGCACCAGGTGGCGTTGTGACCCCCAGACGCCCCACTACCACTTACCACCAGGAGGCGGCGCCCTTGTCGGCAGGGCCTGTGGGAGCTGGTGCGCAGGCTTTGAACAATGACCCGGCTCCAGACCTGCACCATCAGGTCCAAGAGCTAGCTAAAAGCGTTGCTGCGCTAACCCAAACTGTGCAGTCTTTACAGGTTTCCACTCCAGGGAAGATCCAGCTGGCATCCGGACCGGAGGACATCCCGTGGCGTCGACCAAGGAGGACCCCACCGGCCAGAGGAAGACCCAGCGACCGATACAACGAGGACGGACGACCCATCTGCCGCCGCTGCAATCAACCCGGACATATGGCAAGGTACTGTCCTGGCACAACCTGGGGTAGAGGGCCAACCCCCAGGAAAAAGATCACCAGGCCCATCGAACTGGCGCGACAAATATGTGGGAGGACGTCCAGTCTTACCCGTGGTACTGGATGGCATTCCTATGAGTGCCCTACTGGACACCGGGTCACAGGTCACCACCATCCCGTACGTGCTCTTCAAGCAGTACTGGAATGACTCGGATATCACCCGCTACCCTGACGACGACTTGAGTATCATCGCCAGCAATGGTCAGCCCGTGCCACAGATTGGATTTAAAGAGGTGACCATTAAAATCGGTAGAGTCGAACTGGCAGCACAGGGACTGATCATTGTAGACATTGACAAACACGAGAGTCACCCAAAGATAACTCTAGGAACTAATGTAATTGAAAATTGTCTTGCAGAGGTGATTTTCCTTTTACAGCAGGTTGCCAAGAACGCCAGCTCCGGCCAGCAGCGAGTGCTCCAGAAAGAGATCCAGGCACTGATGCGACGGCAACAGCTAGAACTCTCCGGTGGTGAGATTGGTAGCGTGCGAATGTGTGACCCTTTCCCTATTGCCATGCCCCCGAAAAGTGAAATGATGATTTGGTGCCGGGCAGCTATTGGTCTGAGAGGTAGAGATTACCAGGCAATGGTAGAACCAGTTTACTCAGACAGTAGGCCCACCATTTTGACAGCATGGGGGGTGGTCAATGTACACCATGGGAGGGTGCCCGTTCGCATAATAAATATCGGGAAGAGGGAAGTGTACCTGCCCCGGTATGCCACGCTAGCCAAATTGTATACCATCAATCAAGATTCCATACAGTCCGTAGAACCCTTGCCTCCATCTTCCCCGGAGGAAGGTAACGGCTCTCAGAAAACAATGGAGGACTGGTGTCAGCAACTACATTTGGGTACTGACTCCACTCCCTCACACCAGAAACAGGGAGTCTATCGGGTGGTTCAAGAGTACGAGAGAGTGTTTAGTAAACACCCGTTAGACTTCGGGCGAGTCAAGGGGGTAGAACACCACATCCCCACGGGAGACCATCCTCCCATAAAAGAGAGGTATCGACCCGTACCCCCTGCACACTACCAACACGCCAAGGGGATGCTTAGAGACATGAAGGAGGCTGGGGTGATCAGGGATAGCTGTAGCCCCTGGGCAGCTCCACTAGTCTTAGTCAAAAAGAAAGACAACACCATGAGGATGTGTGTAGATTACCGGAAAATCAACCGTATCACACACAAGGATGCGTACCCCTTACCAAGGATAGAGGAGTCTTTGGCTGCTTTAAGATCTGCTAACTTCTTCTCTACCTTGGATCTCACTAGTGGGTACTGGCAGGTTCCTGTAGCAGAGGCGGACCGGGAGAAGACCGCATTCACCACCCAGATGGGACTTAGCGAGTTTACCTGCATGCCGTTCGGACTCTGCAACGCACCAGGAACCTTCCAACGATTAATGGAGTGCTGTCTGGGCCACAGAAACTTCGAGACGGCCCTGCTGTACCTAGACGATGTCATCGTATATTCCAAGACGTATGAGGACCACCTGAAACACCTGGCGGAAGTGTTCGAAGCTCTGGCAAGCTACGGCCTAAAGGTGAAACCCTCCAAGTGTCACCTCCTGAAACCAAAGGTGCAGTACCTGGGACACGTGGTGAGCGCTGATGGAGTGGCTACCGACCCTGATAAGATCACCGCAATTAAGGAATGGCCAAGTCCCTCCAGTGTAAAGGAAGTGCGGCAGTTCCTCGGGTTGGTAGGCTATTACCGCAGATTCATCCCCGGTTTCACCAAAAAGGCAGCTCCTATGCAGGACCTCCTGATAGGCCAGTCCCGGAAGGCCAAGAACCAGAAGCCACCCTTCAGATGGGAGAAGTTAGAAGAAGAGTCCTTCCGCCAGCTGAAGATGGCCCTCACGGGGGATGAAATCCTGGCGTACCCTGATTACAGCCAGCCCTTTATCCTCTACACCGATGCAAGTAACATCGGGCTAGGAGCCGTGCTGTCCCAGATCCAGCAGGGGAAAGAACGAGTAATCGCTTACGCCAGCCGAAAACTGCGACCCACCGAGAGAAACCCTGAGAATTACAGCTCATTTAAGCTAGAGTTCCTGGCAGTGGTGTGGGCAGTCACCGAACGCTTTAAGCACTACCTCGCTTCTTCCCGGTTCACCGTGAACACGGATAACAACCCGTTGACACACCTGGACACGGCAAGACTCGGTGCCCTAGAGCAGAGATGGATGGCCCGTCTGTCCAACTACGAGTTCACAATCAAATACCGGGCAGGACGCTCCAATACCAACGCGGACGCCCTGTCCAGGATGCCAAACCTACCGGACGTAGGAGAAGATCCAGAGGGACTGGAAGAAGTCGAACTCCCCGCATTCCACCGTCATGGGACTATCCAGTATTCCCATCGGGTAAGGAGTAAGCAAGCCGCTACGTTTAACCCCTTGCCTCACTACAACTGGGAGGAAACGCAAGACAGTGACCCTGCCGTCCGACTGGTGAAGGAGATGCTGACTCGGCCAGAGGCTCGCCTTGACCCAGACGCTCCGGAGGAAGCCAAGCAACTGTGGGCTGAGAAGAGTCGACTGTTCCTTTATAAGGGGAAGTTGTGCCGCCGAATGGTTAACTCCCGGACGCATGAACTAATCTGGCAAGTAGTGGTGCCACGAAGAGACGCAGCCGTGGTGATGGAGGCATACCACGACGGGGCTGGACACTTCGGATGGAAGAAGCTGGAGTTCCTGCTGCGTGGGCGGTTCCACTGGGTAGGTATGAGGGGAACCATCGAGAGGTGGTGCAGAGACTGTGGCCCGTGCAACCTAAGAAGGAAGGACCGTGCCAGCCAGAAGACTCCCCTGCAGTCCATCGTCACCCGGCAGCCGTTGGAACTGGTAGTCTTGGATCATGTAAAACTGACCCCAAGCAGAAGTGGCTACGTCTACGCACTAACCATCGTGGATCACTACTCCCGGTTCTTGGTTGTCGTCCCCGTCAAGGACTTAACCGCTCGAACAGCAGCTAGAGCCTTCCAGCAGCATTTCTGCCGTCCACACGGGTACCCGGACCAAGTGTTGACAGACCAGAGACCTGCCTTTGAATCGGAGGTCTTCCAAGAATTCTGCACTCTGTATGGCTGCCGGAAGATAAGGACGACACCCTATCATCCGCAAACTAATGGACTTTGTGAGAAAATGAACCAGGTGGTGATAGATCTTCTGAAAACATTGCCCCTGGAAGAACGCAGTCTGTGGCCTGAGAGGCTGCCCGACCTAGTGGACCTATACAACCACATCCCGGTAGGTTCCACCAACTGTACCCTGGCTTACCTGATGAGGGCAAGACCTGGTAAGCTACCTGTTGACCTGGAGATGGGAGTCCTGACACCCGAGGACACTTCACCAGAAGCAGACTGGGACACAGAGAGGCAGCAGCAGTACCGGAAAGTACAGGAGAGCGTGGAGCGAAGTCTCTGTCAAGCTAGGGAAAAACAAGAGAAAACTTACAACCAGTATGCTCCCGCTGTTCCCCTGGTACCCGGAGAGCAGGTCTTGAAGAGGAAAAGGCGGCTCCACAAGTTGGACGACCAGTGGGAGAAGGACCCGTACATCGTACTGCCCTCAAGCCACGACAACCCAAAGGTCTGTACCATCAGTAAAGACGGAGGGGAAACCACAACCATTGTATCCCGGGATCACCTGAAGAAGTGTCCCGAACAGCTACGGAACCCTGAAGAGGAACAAGAAGACCCTCGACCCGTAGAGGAAAGGGAAGATATGGTTAGTACTGTGCTCGGAGACTTCCCTCGGTCTTGGACTCAAGTCAATGGCGCAGTTGTGGTACCCGTACTCACCTTCCTCCAACCAGCATCCCAAGCACCTACGGAGCAACAGGTAGAGCTGGAAGAACAGCCGGTCCAGGAGGCAGAAGACCCCACACCAGCAGACCAGGAGGATCAACCCTCTGCTTATAGTGAACCTGCCATGCCTCTAGTGAGCCAAAGGGCCCGTGGACAGCTGCCCAGTTTACCCTTGACAGTTCCTACACCCTGTAGTTCGGGGCTAGACAGTCAGCTCCGTAGGTCCACTAGGGCCACTAGAGGCCAGTTACCCGCACGTTGGAGGATTTGAAGTGTATAAGTTGTTTTATTTATGGTTACCTGTTTTTCTTGTTACTTGTAAATAATTATGTGTTTCTAGTTATTTTTAGGAGTCCTTGGTGGATTTACCGGGAATCCTTGTACAATTGGTTGGAGCGTAACCTAGGAATGGACTAAAGACTGTTAAGGACTCGGGGCAGGACAGACCCCTACCTGGTTACGTCTCCCTGTTTTGGTGAAATGGACACCTTGCTTTTCTTCAAAACTGCACCCGGTTGCGGACACGCCGTAACCATCTTTATGTGTTTTTCTTATTGTATCATTATTGTTTATACCTTGTTATGTTTTTCTAAAAATATGTTTAGTCCCGGAGTACTAAATTTCACTAGGGGGGAATGTGGCACCCCAGGGGTCTGGTTTCCACAGTAACAGCAATGTTATGTCTGAGAGCAGGTGGGAGGTCTCTTGGTCAGGGATCCTATGCATGCCACACCTCCTGCCCAGTCCTGGGAGGGGAAGAACTTCCCCTATATAAACCTAGGGCTGAGGCAGGGTTAGTGAGTAGAGAAGAAGTAGAGACAGAGAAGCAGATATAGGAAAAGAACATCAGGAGCTCTGTGGGAGCAGTGCTACAAGGAGTCAGGGGCTGGCAGCTGCAGAGCTCGCCCTGACTGAGAAGTTATCACCGGACCTGGAGTCCGAGGCTGTGGGGACTAACTCCTATCCAGCAGCAGAAACCGACCGGCAGGGGATTGCAGGTCCTCTGGCCCAGAAACCCGAAGGCATGGTCACACGCGTGGGACCAGCACCGCCGTCGTGGAGCGGAAGCTACTAGAAGGCCCCGAGTCACCGGCCATACGGGTGAGCACCACACGGTACACTCAGGGACGTGGGCTACTTATACCCGCCTCTAGCAAGGTAGCCGGAAGAGTATCGTTAGTTTGGGAGGCCTACAACTCCGCCTGGCCAGGGGAGATCCCATCTGCTCAAGGACTGACCAGGCCCCAATCGCTAGCCAGTACTCTGGGAGGGTCTATCTTTGTCACCATTAAAGACCCTGAACTACACCGTACCGTCTCCGAGTGGTTCCTGCTACCCCCATCATCCACGTCGGCTGCCCTGAGGCCATACCCCTCCCGTTGGGGGTTATACTATCACGCTGCACAATCCTACCACCGGCCTCAGCGGTCTGCCCTGCAGCAGCAGCTCCTTAGCTGTACTCAACGGGTGGCGTAGTCGTCCAACATCTACCGCTAATACAGCGCCACTTAGTCTGACTCCCTGGGCACGGACCGGATCACCGCCACGAGACTACAACCCTAAAGAGATCCGGCTCCGGGTAAGCTCCCGCGTGCGCAACGCAGCGCGACACAGGCCCAGGGGCGCGTCACATAGCACATTGGTTTGTCATATAAAATATGTCAAGGAAGCCTTGCTGTGTTTGCAGATAAAGAATATGTACTAATTGAATTGGTAGCTAGGAAATTATATTGTGCTAATAATAAACTTGTACATTTATTTAATCTTTAGCAATCTACTTGTTCTTATAGAAGAGTTAGAAGAATACTTTTAAGAGACAAGTGGCAGAGACAAATGAGCAATCTTATGAAGAAATAGCTCCCTTCTCTCAAGTTTTCTTCTTCCCAATGCCAAAGATGAGACCAATGTAGTTACATAATATGACTATGACACAAAGTCTCTCATTACAGGATAAATAAAATGACACACCATTCCTGCTAGGTTTCTAATGTTTGCAAAATACATAAAAAAGAAGCATAGGGTATAATTTAATCTATTTCTTGAACTAGTAATAATATATAATTTGGTTTAATAACTTTTACAGTCAACTTTATTGAAGATACATTGATAACCCTAAAATGCCAACTTATTAGAAACATCTTATATGACTGTATCCACCATGATCAAAGATTAAAATGGTGCCCCCTTATGATTCCCACCATCACACCCCTAGCTACTTTGAGCAGGAGGACTTGATGCTTATTTGCCCGGGAGTTTAGGCAGACTATGGGACTAACATAGCGCCATTGAAGAGGTGGGGTTTTGCTGTACTTTTAATGGTGAGAACCTTTGCAGGGCTTCCCAATCCAGAGAAACATCTGCATTAACAAACAAGAGGTGAGGAATTAACCTATGCATCAAAAAATTGTAGAGAGGAAACAAACACAGGAATTCCTTTTCTGGGTAGGAAAACCATTCAAAATATTGAGAACTAAAGATAAAAAAATTTATTTGAGTGGATGTGAATTCTACTCGAATTTTATAAAAGTCTGCATGCAACAAAATGTGATTTTTTTTTGTAATTCGCTTCTGCGCTAATTCAGCAAAATGGCGACTTCATTACTGCTAGAAGTCGGAAAACTTGCATGAGTATAAGGATTGTTTTTATTTTTTAGATATTACGTTTATTATGATCTGGGGTCTGTAGTGACCGAAGAGCATAATAAAGGGCATTATATTTGTGGAGAATAATTTCTCTGCAAATCGAATTTCCCAGGCAAATCTACATGAACCAGCGAATTCGAATTCAAATTTTTCCTGATCCGCTCATTCCTAATGAGGACCTGTGTTAATAATCTTTGCGTTTGGTTCCCTACATTTCTATCTCTAGAATAGCAGCAGCTATGAGGATACTGGAATGTAAGGTTTCTTTACATTTTACTTCTGTATATATGTATATACTGTATTTCTTTGTATGCATATACTGTATGCCCTGTGTTTGTGTCACAGTCCGTGATTTACGGAACAGCTGTAGTTCTCATGAACCAAACTCAACAGCCTCAAACGCATATACGAGACTCTCAATTTTGGGTCAGGAGACCCTCGGCCAGCCTATGCATTACGATAAGTACTTGGACTGTGACATATGGATGTGTGAATACAGCATTAGCCTGATAAGAAAAAAAATTGCTCACTTAATCACTTTTTTGCATCACAAAATTGTAAGTCTTGTTCAGCTTTTTCTCCATACTTCAATATATGCCATTTTTTATTTTTCATACCTTTCTTGGAAGTTGTTTATGCTCTGTGTTCCTACACGTGGCTCTATGTTCCTTAGCCTGTCTAGGGTTTCACAAGCAAGTCACACAACTGTACTGAACTTGTTTTGTTAGAGACTGTAATCCTTAATTAATTTTGTGGAGAATTAATTAGAGAAGCTCAACCCTGTAAATATGCTTGTGTCACAACAGTGCTGACAGATTCCATAAGGATGGCCAACATCAGTTACAGTTACTAAAAACAATAGACATATAAAATCAATTGCAGCTTCAAAATCTGATAAATGTATGCTTCCTTTTTTATAGAATAGATATGGATTTATTGATGCTTGGCTAGATAGATTGCATCTAGGAGTCAGAAGGCCTAGCAGACACAGACACCCTCTTTTAAAATGTAGGGAGCACAGTGATCAGCTGATCAGTGCCGGTCCCACTCCTAGGGAAGAGGCAGCTGTAGGGGAAATGTGGAATTGCATAGCGGCTATCCAAATAAATATCCAATGGCCATCTACGTAAAATAAGGAGTGCATGAATTCAACAGGATAGGAGCAGTTCTCAGAGAGAAGAAGAAGTCTGAATTTGCCACGATCAAGAACACCAGCCAGATTCAAAATGCATTGTTTTGCTATGACCATGCTTGGAAGTGGATTACTTTAAAGGTTTATTGAACATTTTACCCCTTGTGTGCTAGAAGGTTGGTATATATTATGTAATAAACAGACCCTTGGTTGGAGTGGCTTCTGGGCAAGAGAATCTTCTACTATATGGAACTGGTGAGCTGGTTCACTCTTTACATATTCTCTAAAGACAACCCCTTGTGAGTGCCGCATATATAGTAGTATTTACAAAAACTCAATATCAGCACCAGATTAGCAATGTAAAGTGTTTTCAAATCCATTCAATATTATAAGAGACTTCAAAAAGCGACATTATAGGATGGGTCTTAGATATAGTTCTACATTATTCTGCATTACTGGCCAATTCACAGAGAATTTCATTCAAATATCTCCCAGTCAAGGTGAATTAATGAATGGCATACAGAAAATAATCTCCATGGGTTTTAACTGAACAAAGTGTTTTTCTGTTGAGTTATACAGTACTCCCACTCTGCTCTCCTGCTTGTGAGAGTGTCTCGCTCCTGGAGTTATGCTCAGCTAAACAGCAGGTCTATTAGCTGGGGAAAACCAGGGTGAGCTGCTATAATTTTCTTTTCAAAACTCCTACAAAGCTTGTTTTTTTCTGTAAAAGGCACATGAGGATTTTTAGAGTAGAAAAATACCTTAAAGATATTATATTCTCCAAATGGCAGTATGATAGTACTAATGTATTAAATGGTACTGAGGCCCATTGTTAAAAACATTTTGTGAACATTTTATATCAATTTAATTAATGTGCTTGTCAGGTTACATAAAATACAAGTTAACTTGCTTTTAACAAAGAGGAGTGCCCTGTTATATGTGTGAAAAGAGCAATATACATATGCCCAAAAAAGGAAGAAGCACATCCAAAACAGTGAAAAAGTAAGGATCCACCAACACTAGCTAGGTTTCAGCTCTCTCTCTATGGAGCCTTTCTAATCAGCACTGATGGTAAATAATGGATCCATACTTTTTCAATACTTTTTTGGACGTTAATGTATTTGATAGGAAGTTTTGCCAGCTTCCTTGGGAAAGTTTTGCACCCATTTGCACAGTGTTGCTGTTTTGCTTGAGATATATATACTGTATATATATATATATATATATATATATATATATGTGTGTGTATACAGTGGGTATGGAAAGTATTCAGACCCCTTTACATTTTTCACTCTTTGTTTCATTGCAGCCATTTAGTAAATTCTAAAAAGTTCATTTTTTTTCTCATTAGTGTACACTCTGCACCCCATCTTGTCTGAGAAAAACAGAACTGTAGAAATGTTTACAAATTTATTAAAAAAGAAAAACTGAAATATCGCATGATCATGAGTATTCAGACCCTTTGCTCAGACACTCATATTTAAGTCAAATGCTGTCTATTTCCCTGTGATCCTCCTAGAGATGGTTCTACTCCTTCATTGGAGTCCAGCTGTGTTTAATTAAACTGATAGGACTTGATTTGGAAAGGCACACACCTGTCTATATAAGACCTCACAGCTCACAGTGCATGTCAGACCAAATGAGAATCATGAGCTCAAAAGAACTGCCCAAGGAGCTCAGAGACAGAATCGTGGCAAGGCACAGATCTGGCCAAGGTTACAAAAGAATTTCTGCATTACTCAAGGTTCCTAAGAGCACTGTGGCCTCCATAATCCATAAATGGAAGAAGTTTTGGACCACCAGAAGTCTTCCTAGACCTGGCCTTCCAACCAAACTGAGCAATCGTGGGAGAAGAGCCTTGGTGAGAGAGGTAAAGAAGAACCCCAAGATCACTGTGGCTGAGCTCCAGAGATGCAGTAGGGAGATGGGAGAAAGTTCCACAAAGTCAACTATCACTGCAGCCCTCCACCAGTTGGGCCTTTATGGCAGAGTGGCCCGACGGAAGCCTCTCCTCAGTGCAAGACATAAGAAAGCCTGCATAGAGTTTGCTCAAAAACACATGAAGGACTCCCAGACTATGAGAAATAAGATTCTCTGGTCTGATGAGATGAATATAGAACTTTTTGGTGATAATTCTAAGAGCTATGTGTGGAGAAATCCAGGCACTGCTCATCACCTGCCCAATACAATCCCAACAGTGAAACATGGTGGTGGCAGTATCATGCTATGAGGGTGCTTTTCAGCTGCAGGGACAGGACGACTGGTTGCAATTGAAGGAAACATGAATGCAGCCAAGTACAGAGATATCCTGGATGAAAACCTCTTTCAAAGTGCTCTGGACCTCAGACTCGGCCGAAAGTTCACCTTCCAACAAGATAATGACCCTAAGCACACAGCTAAAATAACAAAGGAGTGGCTAGAGAACAACTCTGTGACCATTCTTAACTGGACCAGCCAGAGCCCTGACCTAAACCCAATTGAGCATCTCTGGAGAGACCTGAAAAGGGCTGTCCACCAACGTTCACCATCCAACCTGACGGAACTGGAGAGGATCTGCAAGGAAGAATGGCAGAGTATGCCCAAATCCAGGTGTGAAAAACTTGTTGCATCATTCCCAAGAAGACTCATGGCTGTACTGGTTCAAACGGGTGATTCTACTCAATACTGAGCAAAAGGTCTGAATACTTATGACCATGTTTCTGTTTTTTTTTTCAGTCAAGATGGCGTGCAGTGTATACTTTAATGAGAAAAAAAATGAACTTTTTATAATTTACCAAATGGCTGCAATGAAGCAGAGTGAAAAATTTAAAGGGGTCTGAATACTTTCTGTACCCACTGTATATACTTCACAGTGAATTTATATTCAGAATGTAGACGCTGCTTTTTTGTATCCTGTGCATGCGGTCTGTACAATAGCTGTTAGGAAATTGAGTCTGACCTTTGTAAATAAAGGATTGTAATGAGGGGTTCAGCTTAAATATCCTTATTATATTTGTACCATTATACACTACTCTGTTGCTGACTCCTATCTGTCGAGCAGATACATTTTCCCTATATAATTTTGTTCTTCATATGTTTTATAAGGAACTCTTCATTTTTTCAACCTGTTACTATCCAGTTGTTGTGAAACTCTATTTCTTGTTTTATCCAGCCTGAAATAGCATATTACGAGTTATAGTTTTAAGACAGCCTGGGGAACCGCAGGTTGAAATCAGCTACTTTAAAGTTAAATGAAAATATACAAAATGTCTCAGATAATAACATGGAATGAGCCCAAGTGAGAAAGACAGTGGCTTCTAGTAACCACAGTGAAAAGAGCCAGAAAATTCAGAGGCCGGGATCCAGCTTCACCTAATTAGCTTGGCTTCAGTAGGGCAGCAGCAGAGCCAGAGAGGGAATTGCTACTCCCACGCAGTACACACAGGCTTTAACCATTCAGTTTGGTGTCTTCTACACAGATATCAAATATGGAATAAAACCTAAACACTGTATAACTGGCAGACTACAGCCACACATGTATGATATTCGAGCACCGCATCAGTAATTAGAAGAATCCTGAGCAGAATGTAAAAGAAAATAGAATCGCGCAATGGGTTAATCTTTTTTTTTCTGTTCCCTGACTCCTTTCAGCAAGCTTCATTAATGTTTTATAATGTTAACATATGAGAATAATTGCTTTTCTCCCTAGCAGATATTGGCAATGATTGCCAAGAAAAATAGAGTCTATAATGTCCCTTCTAGACTTCCAGACATCTCATGTCCCTTAAGATAGTAATTCAGAGTTATGGTACTTTTTATTATCCAAATCTCTTCATTATCACCATGAAAACAGCCTGAAGCTCTTCGTGTCAGTGCTGCTGGAACCTCTGCTCTGGTAAGTCAGTCATCTGAGCCCTGTTAGGATAGTATTTACTGGAGCATATTGGGTGCAGGCTGAAAATGCTGCTGGTTGCACGGCCAGCCTGGGTTGTAGCTCTGACAGGCACATCAGTGGGGTCCTTTGGTCAAAATCAAACCAATTCTGCTAAAAAGATAACTGAGGATTTTGCAAAATACATACACCACTTATCAATGTAGTGCTGAATGATATATTGGAAAAATTCAAGTTTGTTCAGAAATACAGAAAAATAATTGTAGGCTATAAATATTTAAGAAAAATAGTTTATTGTGCACTGGCCCACATTTAATAAAGTTGATGCTCATCTTTTCTGAAGAATTTTTCACCCAAATTCTGGCATATTATAGTTCTATGGAAAAAAAAGGTGTGCGCACAAGTTTTCTAGCGTCTATGTATAGTGTTATGTAAGGGGCCTATCTTCTAGCAAGATTATCCGAATCTAACACATTGTTTGCAGCACTGTGAGAACTTTGGCAGACCTTAAGGTTGTCCGGCCATTTTTCTTACATAGTCATAGACAACATTAGTAAGTTTGGGCCATAATATCTGGCTTTTGTAAGCTATTGAGTTTTCATATGTTGATTGCAATATGATTTGAGTACAGTAAGTTCACATTGCCATTATTTCAAAGCAATCTTTAATTTACCATTGTTGCATGATTACAATGTAATCAAAGATAAATGTCAAATGGAGACATTTAAAAAAATAGGAGACAAACAGAGCATTTCAGGAGTTAGAAAAGGAATAGAGAGCATTTCAGGAATAACAAGAGGAGCAGAAAGGACTTCAGGAGTAAAAAAGGGGAAGAGAGCACTTCAGGAGTAAGAAAAGGGATAGGAAGCATTTCAGAGATAAGAAGAGGGATAGAGAGCATTTCAGGAGTAACAAGAAAGATAGAAAGGATTTCAGCAGAAAGAAAAGGGGAAAATAGCGTTTCAGGGGTAGAAAGAGGGACATCAAGCATTTCAGAGGTAAGAAGAGGGATAGTGAGCATTTCAGGAGTGAGAAAAGGCATAGAGAACTCTTCAGGAGTATCAAGAGAGATAGAAAGAATTTCAGGAGTAAGAAGAGGGACACAGAGCATTTCAGGGAAGAGATGAGAGACAGAAAGCATTTCCGGGGATAAGAAAAGGAACAAAGAGCATTAAACATTTAAAAAAGGGATGCTTAAGTTGCACTTGCTGCGGATCAAAAAAAAACATACATATGGGATTCTAGCTAATGACATGCAGTTCTAGCTTAAATGAAGCTATGAAGACAGATGATTTCTACATTAAAAATAAGATATGTCTTCAACACATCAACCACTGTAGAATGTAATTTTGTACACTCATGCCTTTGCTGAGTCGTATTTTGCTTTTCCTACACCGTGAGCAAATATTCAGTTCCATACCCTTGCCCTGGTAGTCCAGCAACTGGGGCACAAGAAAAATTGAGATATAATAACCAAATATGTTCATTTTTATGGCAAGAAAAATAAAGGTGAATCACATAAATCCACATTAAGCCATGGATGCAGTGGGGAAACTAACTATTTGATACACTGCCGATTTTGCAAGTTTTCCCACCTACAAAGAATGGAGAAGTCTGTAATTATTATCGCAGGTACACTTCAACTATGAGAGACAGAATCTAAAAATAAAAACGAAAAAATCACATTGAATGATTTTTACATAATTAAATTGCATTTTATTGCATGGAATAAGTATTTGATCACCTACCAACTAGCAAGAATTCTGGCTCTCACAGACATGTTAGTTTTTCTAAGAAGCGCTCCTACTCTGCACTCATTACCTGTATTACCTGTTTCAACTCGTTACCTGTATAAAAGACACTTGTCCACATAATCAATCATACTCCAACCTCTCCATCATTGCAAAGACCAAAGAGCTAAGGACACCAGTACAGATGAGCGGTGTTCGACTCGAACTGTTCGCCAATCTCAAATTCGAGCTGTTTTGGGCGGTGTTCGAGCCATTCGGAGAACACGAACAATTTGAAAAAAATTCGGCTGTTCGAGGTTATGTTCGATAACAGTTCGTGCACCAAAATCATAACTGGATTTTTTCTCAGTAACGCTGAAAATTAATGTTAATATGCAGTTTGAGTGTACAGCGGGGCGGGGGGAGGGGCAGGGGATGGATCTCTGCAGAAATAATGAAGATCTCCATTTTTTTTTCTCTTTCCCGCATTTACAGTGGGGAGGTGCAATCTGTCAGCCTATCAGCAGCGCACACACGGAGCGAACTGCTTTTTTTCACACAAGCAAGGGCATGTGTCATTGGCAGTGTATGTCACATGTCCTTGCCCTATAAGACCTGGCCATTTTCCCCATCGCCACCATTTTCTCACTGCTGCAGCAGCGTGTTAGACGGCACCGCTGTTGCTGTGTGCGCTATACTTTGTTAATTTCAAGCCAATTTTCGCACAAATCTACAGATAGCTTGGGAGTAGGGAATAGTTGTGATTGCAGTGCTTTTAAGGACTAGTTTACATCATTTCCTATGACTTTTATCAGGCTGGTCTGTGCTCTTAAATAGATAGGTTGGGAGTAAAGACTAATTGTAATTGCAGTCCTTTTCAGGGCTAGTTTACATCAGTTCCTATCACTTTTATCAGGCAGGTCTGTGCTCTTAAATAGATAGGTTGGGAGAAAAGACTAATTGTAATTGCAGTCCTTTTGAGGGCTAGGTTACATCAGTTCCTATCACTTTTTGCCAGTCAGGTCTGTGCCAGTGCTGTGCAAGTTTTTTTCACAGCATTTGGCTAAATCTAGCAAAGCAAATCCTTTTTGTCCTCTTGCAGTGTGTGTTAGTCAGTGGAGAAGCCTATCTGTGTTGCAAGCTACACCACCTGTGTATAGAATACAATTTTTTTTACTGCACCTAGTGAAGTAAAACCTTTTGGGCATAGCATCATTCTATTAGTCCATCTATACTAACCTCCACCAGGTTGCAAATTCAATATAATTTTTTTCTCCATCTAGCTCTGAAAAAATATTTCGGCTTGTAGCAGCGTGTGAGACTTGTTCTATTAGTCCATCTATACTAACCTCCACCAGGTTGCAAATTCAATATAATTTTTATCTGCATCTAGCTCTGAAAAAATATTTTGGCTTGTAGCAGTGTGTGGGACTTGTTCTATTAGTCCATCTATACTAACCTCCACCACGTTGCAAATTCAATATTTTTTTTCTGCATCTAGCTCTGAAAAAATATTTCGGCTTCTAGCAGTGTTTGGGAATTGTTCTATTAGTCCATCTATACTAACCTCCACCAGGTTGCAAATTCAATATAATTTTTTTCTGCATCTAGCTCTGAAAAAATATTTCGGCTTGTAGCAGTGTGTGGGACTTGTTCTATTAGTCCATCTATACTAACCTCCACCAGGTTGCAAATTCAATATAATTTTTATCTGCATCTAGCTCTGAAAAAATATTTTGGCTTGTAGCAGTGTGTGGGACTTGTTCTATTAGTCCATCTATACTAACCTCCACCAGGTTGCAAATTCAATATAATTTTTATCTGCATCTAGCTCTGAAAAAATATTTCGGCTTGTAGCAGTGTGTGGGACTTGTTCTATTAGTCCATCTATACTAACCTCCACCAGGTTGCAAATTCAATATAATTTTTATCTGCATCTAACCCAGCCAATACTTTTGGGCTAATACCACAGTTTGGCCACTCAGCTCTGCTCAGTTCCCATCCATTGTTTTTTGTGCAAACAACTCCAGAGTTGTGAATTAGTTAACCACCAAAATGAGTGGAAAAAGGCCTGCTGCTGGTGGAAAGGGGAATAGGCGTGTTGGGAAGGGAAAAAAAGGTTGTGTCCGTGGGGTAGGTGTTAAAGCAACAGTAACATCTGCAGAAGAAAGACCATCTTCCAGCCAAACTAAGTTGTCTACTTCTTTTAGCGGACAATGTGATAAGATCCCTTTCTTACGGCCACGCCAATCGCTACAAATTCCAGATGAGGCACAAAAACAGCAGGTGATTCAACGGATATCAAGTGCTCCTTTAAGTGGGCTCTCCTCCACCTCAACTTCAACATCACAAATACTCCAGTCCTCAGAGGTGTCACCCCAATCGCACTTGCTTCCTCTCCAGCTGCCCGTCTGAGTATGGGGTAGAACAGATGGTTGAGTCTGCAGAGCTGTTTACTCATACTATAGCCTGGGAATCAGAGGTCGGCTCCAGAGCTTCTGTGAATCCAGAAGAGGAAATGATCAGCACTGATGCCCAGAATCTTTGAGTCGGATCCAGGACCAGACGCGGAAGGTTGTGACCATAATGTAGACCCTCGTTCCCAAACTGTAACTCCAGTTGGTGGAGACAGTGAGGAAGACAATCATGAGACTCAAATACTTGATTGGAGCGACAACTTTAGTTTTTAGTCAGGGCAGGAAGAGGTTGGCTCTGAGGACGACAGGTGTGATAACACACAGGGTGATGATGATGAGGTTGGAGATCCCACTTACTGTCAACCCACAGTCAGCCAAGAGATGAAGTCAGCAGAGGAGGTGGAGGAGGATGCTAGTGACGATGAGGTCAGGTTGCGCCTTCCTGGACAAAGACGTAGTACTGGAAGCACGTCAACAACTGCATCCTCAAACACAACTCTGCCTCTGACCACAAGTCGTGGTGGCTCTTCAGGTCGCATGGGTGCTAAGCCTTGCATAGCCTGGGCATTTTTTCAGATCGATAAAGATGACCCAACTCGTGTTATCTGTAACATTTGTCAGCAAAAGCTAAGCAGAGGCCAAAAAATACATAGTTTGAGTACTTCATGCATGAACCGGCACATGGATATGAAGCATAAGTTGCAGTGGGAAGCTCACTGTGCTACAATGCGGCCTAGCCGGCCGGGCCAACCACCGTCTGCCACATCTTGTGCATCCGCGGCCTCTGCATCCTCTGTGACTGGGGGGACAGCAGTCACACCTGTTTTGGGACGTAGACCTGCCACCTCTTTACCCGCAACAGCCAGCGTGATTGGCAGGTCATCATTTTCTTTGGAGGTGGAAACACCAGCTGTCCGACATCGATAGCACCACCTTTGGATCAAGGCAACCTAACATGTCCGCCTGCATCTTCCTCACAGACTGGCAGTTTGCCGGGGACACCCTTATCAACCCCGTCTAAGCACAACAGCCAGCCCTCGGTCCCTCAGATGT
Organism: Phyllobates terribilis; assembly: GCF_046119375.1. NCBI lineage: Eukaryota > Metazoa > Chordata > Amphibia > Anura > Dendrobatidae > Phyllobates > Phyllobates terribilis. The sequence goes on from NW_027362771.1 coordinate 303,373,849, forward strand.
GGACAAGTAAAAGACCATTTCCTCCTAGCCATGAGAAAGCTAAGAGGTTGAATTTCACCATCTGCAAGCTCTTGGCTACAGAAATGCTGCCCTTCCGCCTGGTAAACACAGAGGATTTTCGAGACCTTATGTCCGTCGCAGTGCCCCAGTACCAGATGCCCAGTCGGCACTACTTCTCAAAAGAAAGGTGTGCCTGCGCTCCACCAGCGTGTCGCACACAACATCACCACTTCTTTGAGAAACCCTGTGTGTGACAGGGTGCATTTCACCACAGACACTTGGACGAGTAGGCATGGACAGGGGCGTTATATGTCGCTGACTGGGCACTGGGTAACTATGGTGACAGCAGGACAAGGGGCTGCTGCCCAAGTCTTGCCGTCCCCATGAGTTGTGCGTCAATCCTCTTTATCTCAAAGTTCCTCCACTGCTTCTGCCTCCTCAACCTGCTCTTGGTCCTCCACCTGCACCCAAAGCCTGTCTGGTCATGCCACAAGCTTTCTAACTGCACAGAAGGGATCCTGCACACTTCCTTACTATGCTGGCAGCAGGGATCAAAGTCATCAGGCAGTTTTTACTTTGAAATGTCTGGGAAATGTGAGTCACACAGCTGAGGAGTTGTGGTCAGCTAGATGGCCTTCTCCAGAGGGCACGGTCGCTGTGTGCTCACTTCCACCGTTCGCATCCCACAGCTCAGCAACTTACATCTCTACAGAAGTCGTTGGGCCTGCCACTTCACCGGCTAAAATGTGATGTGCCTACCCGGTGGAATTCAACTCTACACATGTTGCAGCGACTGTGGCAGCACCGACAAGCCCTGGTGCAATACGTTGTGACGTATAGCCTGGGCCAACGAGATCCAGAGGTTCGGGCAAATCACGCTGGAGGAGTGGTCTCAGATCAGGGACCTATGCACCCTTCTGCACAGTTTTGAAATGGCGACGAAGATGTTTAGTGCTGACGATGCCATTATCAGCATGACTATTCCGGTGATTTACATGCTGGAGCACATGTTAAACAGAATTCGGAGTCAGGTGGTGGCACAAGAGGAGGTGGAGGAAGTAGAGGAGGAGGAGTTGTATGCGGAAGGGCTAACATCTGCAAGGTCCAGACGGTCGGCAGCACCAAGGCGGCAGGCATGTGAGGGTGGGGGAGATGGTTTTACCAGGGCGCATGGTAGCAGCCAAACTAGTGAGGAAGGTGCAGGAGCCCAGGAAGAAGTGGAGGACGAACTGATGGAAGACTCATCAGATGAGGGAGACCTTGATCACATTTCTGTTGTGCGAGGTTGGGGGGAGAGGGCAGAGGAAGGAAGCATGATTGTTACCTCGCCACCAACACAACAGGGACTTGGTGCTCCTGGATGCGCAAGACACATGAGTGCCTTCTTGCTGCACTACCTGCAACATGACCCTCGAATTGTGAGAATTAGAAATAATCCTGACTACTGGGTTGCCACAATGTTAGATCCCTGGTACAAAAGTAAATTTGCAGAAATTATTCCTGCCATAGAAAGAGATGCACGCATGCAGGAGTATCAGCAGAGACTGTTGCAGAATCTTACATGTGCTTTTCCCCAAAACACTAGTGGTGCACGTAGTGAATCTCACAGTTCCAACTTGCCAACCATGGGACCGTCGAGTGTTCAGCACTCAAAACGTAACAGAAACACAGTATCTTCTGGTAACATCAATTTTGCGGAATCATTTCACCACTTTTTTTAGCCTATCCTTTGCAAGGCCACAGGAGACAAGAAGTCTGACACATAGTCAACGCCTAGAGACGATGGTACAGGAGTATCTCCAAGTAAACATTGAAGCCACGACTGTGTCACTGGACCCTTGCTCTTTTTGGGCTTCCAATCTGGATAAATGGCCGGAGCTCGCCACTTACGCCTTGGAGATCTTGTCATGCCCCGCAGCCAGCGTTCTGTCTGAAAGTGTGTTCAGCGCTGCTGGTGGTGTGCTGACAGATAAGCGCACGCGGCTCTCCACTGATAATGTAGACAGACTCACGTTCATAAAGATGAACAAATCATGGATCCGAAACGACTTTTCTACCCCTGTGTCATCCTGGGGAGAGTAAAAGCTTGATGATTTGTTAAAATCACCTCAACAACCGTTTTAAGCTTTCAAATTACTAATCATGTTTATCTGTATCTTGGCTGGAAAATAATTTGGGACTTGTAGCAGTGTGTAGTACTGATTCTATTAGGCCATCTATACTAAACTCCACCAGATTTAAAATTACTAATCATGTTTATCTGTATCTTGGCTGGAAAATAATTTGGGCCTTGTAGCAGCTTGTAGTACTGATTCTATTAGGCCATCTATACTAAGCTCCACCAGCTTTCAAATTAATAATAATTTTTAGCTGCATCTAGCCCGGAAAATAATTTTGGGGCTCCTAGATGCGCAAGACACATGAGTGCCTTCCTGCTGCACTACCAGCAACATGACCCTCAGATTGTCAGAATTCGAAATAATCCTGACTACTGGATTGCCACACTCTTAGATCCCCCACACTCTTCGATCAACCTTTTCATTTTAATAAAGAACAAAAAAATGGTCATTTTTGAAATTTTAATTATTAGCAGGTTATTACAAACTGAAATCAAACAGTTTTCAACTCAAAACTTTATTCTAGGTGATGTTACATTTGCACATAGGACCCCTTGTTCGTAAGGAGCTTCTGAACTCTCTCGTCCATTGAATTTGTCAGGTTTTGGAGGGTTTCTGCTTCAATTGTTTTGCATGAGGACAGAATACCCTCCCAGAGCTGTTGCTTAGATGTGAACTGCCTCCCGCCATCATAGACACTCCTTTTGATGATGCTCCAGAGGTTCTCAATGGGGTTGAGGTCAGGGAAGCATCGGGGTCACACCATAAGTTTGTCCCCTTTTATGCCCATATCAGCCAGAGATGCAGATGTGTTATGTGCAGCATCAGACGGTGCATTATCATGCATAAAAATGATCTTGCTGCGGAATACACGGTTCTTCTTCTTGAACCATGGCAGGAAGTGCTGTTTGAGAAACTCCACATACATTATGGAGTTCATCTTTACCCCTTCAGGGATCCTAAAGGGGCCGACAAGCTCTCTCCCCATGATTCCAGCCCAAAACATTACTCCACCTCCTCCTTGTTGGCGCCGTAGCCGTGTTTGCGTGGGGTGTCCATCAACCAGCCATCCTCCACTCCATCCATCTGGACCATCGAGCGTTGCACTGCACTCATCGGTGAACAAAACAGTTTTGAAGTCAGTCTTCATGTATTGTTTGGCCAACTGGACCCATTTCTGCTTGTGTACAGTGGATAGAGGTCGACAGGATGGCTTATGCACAGCTGCAAACCTCTGAAGGACCCTGCATCTTGTTGTTCGGGGGACGTTGGAGGCATCAGCAGCTTCAAGAACTTGTCTGCCGCTATGACAAGGCTTTTTTGCCGCTGCTCTTTTAACCTGACGTAATTGCCTGTTGGAAAGAGTCCTCAATTTTCCCTTATCAGCACGCACACGTGTGTACTGTGAATCAGCTACATACTTCTTGATTGTGCGATGATCAGGATGAAGTGTCTTGGCAATGTTGATTGTAGTCATGCCTTGACCTAAACACTCCACAATTTGTTGCTTCTCAGCAGCCGACACATCCTTTTTCTTTCCCATTTTGGCAGAAAATGTAGGCTGCTTAATAATGTGGGACAGCCTTCTTAAGTAGTCTTGCCTTTCATTGGACACACCTGCCAAACTAATTAGCACAGGTGTCTGTAATTGCTTACAGTGATATAAAGAGCCCTGACACACAACACCATCAATGAGTTTAACTGACAAACAAAAAAATTCTTACCTTATCACTCCTAAACAATTTTTGCATAATAATTTGGAACACAGTGTTCATGTGCTTTTTCACAAAACACCAGTGGTTCACGTAGTGAATCTTACAGTTCTAACTTGCCAACAATGGTCTGTATGGAGTTGTTCAATAAAGGGCCCAAAATTAAGATAACAGACAGGAGAGGTCTCTATGAAAACGAATTCCTAAGTATTTGATACCCTGTGAGGGCCAGGCAAAGGGAAAGTTGGACTGGATGGAATCCTGTATGGATTTGGGGAGGGAGACATCGAGGGCCTCAGACTTCGCTGCATTGATTTTAAAATTTGACCATGTAACAAAGTGATCTATTTCAGCCATAACAGCAGGGATGGATATATGTGATTGAGTGATATATACTAGGACATCATCAGCAAATGCAGAGCACTTGTACTTGGTGCCTCCCACCTCAATCCACCTAATATTGGGGTTATGGTGAATTGATGAGAGCAGGTGCTCCGTCACTAGGATGTATAAGAGAGGGGACAGAGGACATCCCTGCCTTGTCCCATTGGTGATTATGAAAGGTGATGAAAATGTTCCATTTATCTTCAGCCTAGGTGACGTATTGCGATACAGGCCCGTGATTTTGGCTATAAAAGGGTCCCCTAGACCCGTACCCCAACTTTTTAAGAGAATAATATATGGCGTGCCAGGAGACTCTATGGAATGCTTTCTCAGCATCCAACGAGAGTATCTAATTACAAATTTTTAACTGCATCTTGCCCAGGAAATACTTTGTGCCTAGTAGCAGTGTCTGCTAGTCAGCGGATTATCCCAGCTGTTAAGCAAGCTACACCACCTGTAGTTTGGACACTTAATTTTTTCAAAGGAAATGCTTCGGGCCCCCGGGACACTCAGTGAAGAGCATCGGGAGGCACCCCAAGGCACAGGGGCTGGGACTGGCGGTAGGACGCCTTGCGGTGGACCGCCAAGCTCGATCTTTATAAAAGCTTTTTAACTGCAGCAGCTTTAGTGGACGCTACTGGAGCTGGAATTCCCGCAGCTGCTGGCATCAGACTTGCCCTCCAATAGATCCTTGTAAAAGGATTTAAAGTGTACTCATTCAAATTAGAGAGACAATTTAAATTAAAAAGCTTAGACCTGCCTCCACCGCAGGGGGCTCGCTCGACCCACCAGCGGACAGGCACCAGTATTGGGAGAGGGGGGCTGGCCGTCAGGGTCCACCGCAGCTCTGGCACAAACCCGGCGACACGGAGGTGGCACAGGCACGGGCTTCGCACTTTTTTGGTTTTAGAAGGGCATGACATGCCTATATCTGTGTCTCCCCCTCCTTTTACTCCTCCACCTCTTTTCTTTTCGCATGACTATATGTACTTGTCACTTTTCCATGTGTTAGTTGTGTCTTCTGAGAAGTTTGTCAGCTTTTGGACACCTTTGAAGTGTTTTCTATGTGTTTTCTATGTGTTGCTATGTGTTTTTGTTTGCCTGCCATTGGTTTTAACGGTGTTCGAAGGTGTTCGACGAACAGTTCGACGAACAGTTCGGCGAACATACGTGTGTTCGACGAACCGAACCGAACTCGAACACTACGGGGGTGGCTCAACACTAGACACCAGGGACAAAATTGTAGACCTGCACAAGGCTGGAATGGGCTACAGGACAATAGGCAAGCAGCTTGATGAGAAGGCAAAAACTGTTGGCACAATTATTAGAAAATGAAAGAAACACAAGATGACTGTCAATCTTCCTCGGTCAATCTTCATGCAAGATCTCGCCTTGTGGGGCAAGAATGATTCTGAGAAAGGTCAGGAATCAGCCGAGAACTATACGGGAAGACTTGGTCAATGTCCTGAAGAGAGCTGGGACCACAGTCTCAAGCATTCCAGTTAGTAACACACTACGCCGTCATGGATTAAAATCCTGCAGGGCACGCAAGGTCCCCCTGGTCACGCCAGCACATGTCCAGGCCCGTTTGAAGTTTGCCAATGACCATCTGGATGATCTAGAGGAGGCATGGGAGAAGGTCATGTGGTCAAATGAGACCAAAATATAACTTTTTGGTATCAATTCCAATCGCCGTGTTTGGAGGAAGAAGGAGGATGAGAACTACCCCAAAAACACTGTCTCAACCGTGAAGCATGGTGAAGGAAACATCATACTTTGGGGGTGCTTTTCTTCAAAGGGGACAGGGCGACTGTACCATATTGAAGGGAGGATGGATGAGGTCATGTTTAGCGACATTTTGGCCAACAACCTCCTTCCCTCAGTAAAAGAATTGAAGATGGGTCGTGGCTGGGTCTTCTAGCATGACCCAAAACACACAGCCAGGGCAACCAAGGAGTGGCTCCGTAAGAAGCATTTCAAGGTCCTGGAGTGGCCTAACCAGTCTCCAGACCTGAGCCCAATAGAAAATCTTTGGAGGGAGCTAAAACTCAATGTTGCCCTGTGACAGCCCCGAAACCTGAAAGATCTGGAGAAGATCTGTATGGAAGAGTGGGCCAAAATCACTGCTGCAGTGTGTGCAAACTTGGTCAAAAACTACAGGAAACGTCTGACCTCTGTAATTGCAAACAAAGATTTCTGTACCAAATATTAAGTTCTGTTTTTCTATTGTATCAAATACTTATTTCATGCAATAAAATGAAAATTAATCATGTAAAAATCATACAATGTGATTTTCTGGATATTTTTTAGATTCTGTCTCTCACATTTGAAGTGTCTGACTAATGGGGTGCACATTGATCATGAAAATGGGTGTCCCAAAGGCCAAGGCACCAATGGAGGGTTAGTGAGCATGTGTGATCACCACTACTATAAAACTTGACTAGAGCAGTAGTCGACATGATCATCATCACTAAATTCACAAAGAACTTTGGGGCCACCTTTTTGGGGATGGGTTTGGATCTTTATCTGTCCTTTAGTAGGTGACACATTTTGCTTATGGGACAACATTTTAGGACCTGTCATGCACAGCAAGGAGACTATAAGCCTACTCTAACCACTTGTGCCAGAAAGCTTATGTTGCTAATGATAAATCCATTCTAATGATACATACAGTAACATTGATTCCCAAATTGCTACTTATACAGTTATAGTTTTGGTTCTTCTATGGTCCGACTCCACATATATACCGTAAGTGCAGCCAAACATTCATAATTAATTAACTTGTATTATTTGAGGATAAAATTCAAAATGCATTAAGTCTGATAAATTTAGTGGCATCAAGAGTATTATATGAGGTGTCATATGTGACTTCTATAAACCTAAATATATGCATTTAAATTGCTAAAGTGTTACTGACGATTTAAAATAGGTTTCAGTCTTTGAAAATGTCAAAGGAATTACACTGATGTTTTCCAGAAATAGGAAGAGCACCTGCAGATTAATCTGGAACACAAAAGCAGAGGCAAAAGTCACGGAGCTTAAATTCAGTATGGAGTAAAATAATTCAAGACATCAAATTGCAAAGTCAAGATTGTATCCCCACCACATTACTCTGGGGGACAACACAAGCAGCCTACATGCTCCCAGTCGAAACAAAAGTTTCCTAGAAGGGGTCTTTCAGTGTTCAATATGGAGAATAATACATTTTCAATTCACCAAATATTCTATACTTCTGCTGTTGTAGTAGCAAGCTCAAAGCTCCTCATAAATGGGTGAAATATATTGCAAGCCTTTAACTCTAATGTTTCTATAAAATTACATTTTGTTATTTTCTATGTTTTTTCATATAAAACCAAAAAATGTTCGCCCTACTGGATATGTTTTACGGACAGCCTTTGTCTGTCAGTTCCCCCAAAGAAATAACCTACGTTGCAGCACATGTATTTTTAATAGAGAAAACAAGACTATATCTTTTATTTAAGATGCCGAATCAAACAATGGAAGAACGCTTAGTTAGAATGAAAATTAATATGCGTAATGTGATGACATAACTATCTAGCTATTTAATGAGGATTCAGCAATGGCTTTTTATTATTTATCTGAGACATTATTAAAAGCTGCATTTTTATTACTCAATCAGTACTCAACCATTCCAATATAATCTGCTATTCTTGTTTTAAGGTTATCCAGAGTTCAGACCGGTTTGTGACATCTTTAAGAACAGCGATTAAGTTGCGAATGGCAGATTTACACCTGTATGGAAGTTCTTCATTCGTGGTCCATAAACCATTTTACATGAATAAAATATCATTAGATATTGCCTTTATTTTACAAAATATAAAAACTGAATTTCGAATGAAGAAATGATTTCTAAATTCCAATCATATAGGGGAACGTGTATTCCGCTACAATTCTTGCCTTCCGGTCCCTAATTTCTATGCAGCAGAGTAATATTCTGCTATAGTGATATTCCACCTCTCGGAGATTGTTCTTCTCATTCTTCCCTCACCTACATAAGCCTTTAATGTTACATCTCCCACAGCTCTCTTACTCTTTAATGTCTTGATAATAAATCAATGCCAAGCAAATTAATGTACTCCCAGGTGGCACGTAGAGATTGGGGAGTTCCATTTTCTCACAGAAAAACCACAAAGATCGTAAATCATGCTTTTTTATGAGTGACAGGGATATCAAGAACGATCATGGCAATTATGTGATATATGAGATTATCTACACCCCGTTGTGTTGAACAGTATGCCCAGTACATTGGATTGCAGGTTAATCAAGAGTCAACGTACCCGAGAATTGCTATGAAAATCCGGATATGACATTTTATTCTTTGTAATTAAAATCATGTAATAGTTGATATTTCCTTACTACGCGTGCAGAAGTGAATTATCTCCAATTCTTTTCATATACTAGACACTTTAACATAGATCAAAGAATAAATGTCCATTAACAAATCTGAGCAAATTATACAATAGTGAGTTGTATAAGGTTTAGGAATGTAATAGTTTAAGCTTATGTGTCAGAATTCTGTTAATTATCACAGAGTTTCCAAATGGATGGATCTTCATAACATTCACAAATGCCTCTGTATAAGCAAATGGGCATCTGTTACCTGATTTTAAAAAAACCTTCCATTCTAAAAAATGTTTATAATACATTATATTCTTTATTTTTTTTACTGCAGGCCTCTGTACAGAACAGCACAATCTACTGCTCTACTTCATACTGCAAATACTGATATACACAAAGTATACCAGCCCAACAAAAGGACAAAGGACCACTCTTGGCCTCTGTGAGGTGAAAGCCAATTAAATGTTTCTTTTTAAAATCTTTTGCAAATAACTAAAAGGAACCTGACAGCAAATTCATGCTGTCTGAGCCATGTTTTACTCTGAAACACTTTCTAAGGGTTAGGGTTGTCAACTGTCCAGAAATGCCTGGACAGTCCATAAAAATATAACCCTTTTTTGCCCTGTTCGTAAAAAAATAATTAAGGATTTTTTTGAAGCTCAAGATATTTACCCATATTATTTTGACTGTAATTATCATCATTTTACAGTTTACACTGAATGCAGCTAATGCCTTTATATCAGAATTATGGGCTGTAGACATGGACCACTTAGGGCTCTTTCAGACGTCCACATTTTTTTTTTGCGAGAAAATCAGACTGATTATTCTGATCAGACTCTGATCAGAGTTTGATTACAGTTTGACAAGAGTGTCGTTCAAGGGACATCCACCTTCTCTGTTTTGACAGTCCGTGAAAACCGGACTGATTTTTTCACGTTCTCATTGACGAACATCTAAATGGTCCCATAGAATATCTTGGGTATAAGTGCTATCCGTGGAAAACACAGATAGCACTCATTTGCAAAAAGAAGACATCAGAATGAGCCCCTATAATCATAATGATTGTTTATGGTTTTTCAATGTGTCCATAAAAAATATCGTCTGTCCATGATTTTTTGATGTTGTCCAGAAAAAATAAAATGTCAAGTTGGCAACACTGTTAAGGATACAGGGATGGGAGAAGAAGGGAGAAGATATTGTGGTCCTACCTTGGACTGGTCATTGGAGATGCATGGTCCGCAGCTTTTTAAAATATGTTTTCTCTAAAATGTTGCAGCCTTTCAGAGTAAATTAAACATGGCTGTAATAACACAGCCAGTGTCTGATTCACACTGCCTGTGGTTTGTCAGATTCCCTATAGCAGTGTCCCCAACTCCAGTCCTCAAGGCCCACCAGCAGATCAGGTTTTCAGGATTTCCTTAGTATTGCACAGGTGATGGGATTATTACCTGTGCAGGTGATGGAATTATCATCTGTGCAATACTAAGGAAATCCTGAAACCATGACCTGTTGGTGGCCCTTGTGGACTGGAGTTGTGGAACCCTGCCTTATAATATAGAATTCTGCAAAGAAACACCACCAGCAGCAATAATTTATCTGATAGTTTTGGATATTCCAGTTTTAGCAAGTAAAGAATATCTTTGGCATAACAAAAAGTTGTATGGATTCCTAATAAACATTCTGTATTAATTCCTCATGGTTTTCAAGAAACTAGCATGATATAAAATTAACATGACTTTACAATAACATACCATAGGAAAATCCTCAGGGGCAGATCAACAAGACCTATGAACTATGATGCAGGCTTCTGGTCCCCGGACCATCCAAGTAAAAAAGCTTTTCACAATAATTAAATTCCAATTGTTATTTAAGATGCTGTTGTGCTATCCTGTCTGTCATCAGCAATTTATTCCTTTAAAACTGTCTAATAAAAAAGAGGCTTTTCCCTGGAAGGGTTTATTACAAATCAGTAAATGCTGCAGATATATTGTTTTCTGATGATTGCAGGGTTGCTAAACTGATTTCTGCTCTGAATGTGGATGAAGCTGCCCTTGCTATATAGTGGATAGAATTTACCATGTGATAGCGCAAATATTTGGAGATAGTACAATGTGGGATGGTTATACATGCCTCATTCAGCTGCATTTTGGGTCTGGTCAAGATGCACCATTTATTCACACATTCATATATATAATGTTTGTTAAACTTTTTTGAAAAATTACAGAATAACAGAAATATTTATGTTTCAAAAAATCATTTTGCAACTTCATGCATTCTTAATAAAGGTTACCATTGCCTGATATATGTATTATACAAGAATAATTGATTCAATTCCCAAAGTTTTAGCCTTGGAATAGCATATACCAGCACGACAAGCACATTATTCGAGTGTCGTAAGATTGTTCACTGTATACATTATTCCTTATGATGCTCATGTTCATGTATTTTAGAATTACTAAAGTCAGCTACTGCAAAAGAAAGCTAAGGAAAAAGACCCCCGAAGTTCATCATGCAGAGTTCTACAAAAAAAACTAAGAAATTATGCATGCTGACATAATACAAAGAGAGTGATCCTGATGTTCCACTGTCCATGTAATTACCATGGAGTTATATTGCAAGCAGTATGGGTCATTTTAAAAGAGTAATGTATGAAACTTTCAGTGTTACAGACACCATATGAAATTATGTCTTACAGAAACATAGGAAAAAATTGAATAAGATTTAAAGAGGTCTTGTTTTAATAAAATGGAAGCTAAAATGTGAAAACTGGGAATTTTTGTTAGTGTTTAAAATAATCCCTTCTGCCCTGCATTGCATGGAAACATAGACATGACAGTGCTAATGAAACATCAAACTAATTCACAATTGACATCATCTTAAAGGAGTTGTCCACTATTTTCACATTGATGCCCTATCCATAGGATAGGGCTTTAATCTATGATCGGCGGGGGTCCCGCACGCGACACACCCGCTGATCAGCTGTTATCGGCGTTGGCGGCGGCGGCCGCAGGCCGGAAGTCTTTGCCTGCAGTGCTTGGCCGTTAAGTTGTAGTGTTGCCCGCGCTTGTTACTGCACATTCGCCTCCTTTTCAATTGAATGGGAGGCGAATGCGTAGTATCCCACTGCGGCCACTACAGAAGGTAAGGACTTCCGTCCGGCGGTCGCCGCAGCCACCGGCACCGATAACAGCTGATCGGCAGGGGTGCCGCTTGCGGGACCCCAGCCGATCATACATTGATGCCCTATCAATATGAAAGTAGTGGACAACTCCTTTAATTCCTTCACCTAATAATAAATTATTATAAACTAGATGGTGGACCGATTCTAACGCATCGGGTATTCTAGAATATGTATGCGGCCGACCGGGCACAACTAATCAGCGAAGCAGTGTTTAAATGGGTTGTGCACTACTTTAAATTAACCCCCCCATGAACCCCCTCGGGGCCCCTAACGAATTTTGTAATTACGTCATGTAATTACGTCATGTAATTACGTCAATACTGCTTGTGACAACATCGCTGACCACTCACAGCCAGCACGCAATTCCCCCGGCAGCAGGCGGCTCTTGCTTCCGCTTACATCACGACTATTTGCGGCTGCAGCCAGGGGTCTCCTGTTCCGCGTACCACGGTGAATGCAGCTGGCCGCGACCACTCAGAGAAGCGGTGTTTTAAATTTCGCGCCAATATCGCTGATTGGTCGCGGCCGGGCAGGTGCGACCAATCAGCGAAGCATGTTTCAAATCCGGCACCAATTCGCGGCCAGACTGCGCTCGTTGCTGATCGGTGGCGGCCGCCGACCACGACCAATCAGGACAGCGGTGTTTAAAATTTTGCGACGATATCGCTAATTGGTCGCGGCCGCCGGCCGCGACCAATCAGTGAACTGTGTTAGTGAGGACCGAGGAGCGGCGCTGCCTGTGTGGGTACTTCCGCTGCGAGCAGCCGGGAGATGACCGGCTAGCGCCGGTCATCTCCCGGCTGCATCGCCGCTGACCTCCATGCGGCTACCATCGGGAGATCAGCAGCTAGGGCCGTTCATCTCCTGATGGCAAGTGCAAAGGGAGGAACGGGAATCGGCGCCGCCTAGGCAGCCGGTCGGGGTACTTCTGCTGCGAGCAGCCGGGAGATGACCGGCTACCGCCGGTCATCTCCCGGCTGCATCGCCGCTGACCTCTGTGCAGCAGATGAGCCGTTAAAGGCCGCCATCTTGTTCTGAAATCCCGCGTCGCTGATTGGCCGCGGCCGGACCAATCAGCGACGCAGGATTTCCTGGACGGACAGATAGACGGGATAAGCCGATTATATAGTAGATAGGAACCTAGAAATAATGTCAAGTGAACTGTTATCAATAACAAACATTCAATTGGCACATCATATACTGTACTTATAAGCTAAATAGCAATAGTGCTGCATATAATGACAATGCCATCCTATTTTGCCCACCAAAAATAAAATATTAAAGTGTTTTAAAAGGTTATTCCTTCCAAAAATATAATACTTTATCTAAAAATAGGGGAAAACATGTTGATCGCGGGGGGGTGGACTGCTGTGACCTGCAGCAATCCCACGATCTGGAGCCACTAGAACAGTGTTTTGGAGCTCTGTCTTTAACTGAAATGTGGTCCACATGTTTGCCCTCTACTCCAGTCATTGTCTATAGCACTGCCGAGTGCAGCGCTTGGCTATATCTGACAGTTACTTAGGTAATGCATGGATCAGAGGTCGAGCATGCGCACCTTCCCTCCATCAAGATGGGCTCCACAGCCCCATTCTCAGGGTTAAAGACTCAAAAATCTCAGGATTCCTTGAGGGCGCAATGGTAAGACCCCAGCGATCAGCAAGATCAATTGGGCAGGGGATGTCTTGCTTTTTTGGGAATAACACTTTAACAGTATAAACAATGATTGATGTAGTGCCTTCCCTTAGGAATCAATTAAAAAAATGCTTTTATTCAGCAAAATTGAATGCGAAGCCTAGGCTTTAGTTCTGGTTATAAAACATTTTTACTTACTCCAAGTAAAATTTAGAGCATTTTCCCAATGTTTCCATTTACTTTTTTTATATATTTGCACTACTTTTCCAGTCTCCATACAACTTTTACAATAAAAAGAAAATGTTTTATAATTTTTCTCCTCGGTCACTCACTTGTAAGTGTCGAATAATCAAAACGTCAATAAAAGCCAGTTGAAGATTTTAATGATTCAAGGTTTTATTCTAGGCAAGCAATATTTTGCAGCAAGTGGTCAATTTCCGGGATTTTATAAGTTTTGCCGCCATTTGGAATATTACAATATCAGTCTACTCAAATTATCAAACGGAAAGGAATGAAGAAGAAACTGAAGTACTCCTCCAATTTTAAAGCAAAATCTCCAAGGCTTTAAAGAGTTTTGAGAGACTCTTAAGTAGAAACAATATCATGAAAAGCTATAACCTCAAGAGCTAACAAGCAAAATGGATCCAATTTCATGTTCTCAAAAATATTTTTTCGACTATTTACCCAGATATTATTGTCTATGTATTAAAGGAGTAACAGAGACTCACATGAATATGTATACTGTATATATATATATATATATATATATATATATATATATATATATAAATACATATATATATATATATGTATATGTATATATATATAGATATATATATATAAATATATATATATAGATATATATATCAAACCAGGGGAGGAGTCCTGAGGAGATAATTTGCATATTCCCACTGCATTTTGGGGTAAGTGAAGAGTCTCCGTGAGCTCAAAGAACACTGGATTTTGGCTGTTGGAGCTGAAAAGAGGACATCGGTAAACCGCGCGCCGCATTTTGAAGCTTTTTTTTGAAGCTTTTTTCACTGTTTTCAGAACATTAACAGTAAGAACATGGAAGAGTCCAGGAGCCATTTGGTGAGCTGCATATCCTGCTACATGTTCACAGACTTGCCAGTGGAAAAGCCAAACTTCACATGCCAGAAATGCAAGCTTGTGTCCCTGTTGGAGGAAAAGTTGCGAAATCTAGAAGAGAGGTTAACTACCTTGAAAATCATTAAGGAAGGTGAAGAGTTCTTAGACAGAGCAGAATTATCTCTTCATGATTCAGAAAGAGAAGAAATTCGAACTGCACCTGAGGAAACAGAGGAATGGAAGCATGTGACCCAGAGAAGCAGGAGGATAGAGAGGCAGTCAGCACCTATACTGCTCAGGAACCAGTACCAGGCTCTCTCGCAGGAGAACCATGAAGAAATACAGCAAGATAAGACTTTGCCAGCAATGAATAACCTTGTAAGCCCTCAGAATCCTCCTGGATGGAGAAAGAAGAATGTTGTGAAGAAAAAACGGAGAGTGGTGGTCATGGGGGATTCCCTGTTAAGAGGAACAGAGGCTGCTATCTGCAGACCAGACATAACCTCAAGAGAAATGTGCTGTCTTCCAGGAGCAAAAATTAAAGATGTGTCTGACAGGATATCAAGACTCTTCAGACCTACAGATCACTACCCATTCCTGCTAATACATGTGGGGACAAATGACACCGCAAGAAAGGACCTGGAAACCATCTGCAGTGACTTTGAAGACTTGGGCAAGAAAGTGAAAGAATTGGGAGCGCAGGTGGTCTTCTCATCCATCCTCCCAGTGGATGGCCATGGAACAATGAGGTGGAATAAGATTCTACAGGTGAACAACTGGCTACATCGATGGTGCCGTCAACAAGGATTTGGATTTCTGGATCACGGAATGAATTACCTATACGATGGACTACTTGCTAGAGATGGGGTGCACCTTACGAAGACTGGAAAACATGTATTTGGAAATTGCCTTGCTGCACTCATCAGGAGAGCTTTAAACTAGAACAATGTGGGAAGGGAAGCAAAAGGCCAGAAAAAGCCATACAGCTGACAAATACTATTGAGATCTCTGCTACTGGAAGTGGAAAGGAAGAACAAAGACAAAACTATTTAAATAATAAAAATATGGGAGGAAGAGAAACCAATCACAAACTAAAATGTTTTTATACAAATGCACAAAGCATGGGCAACAAACAAGGAGAATTAGAACTACTAACGCAGGAAAAGAAATATGATGTCATTGGAATCACTGAAACTTGGTGGGACGATACACATGATTGGAATAAAAGGCTAAAAGGATACAACTTATTTGCAAGAAACAGACTTGATAAACGAGGAGGAGGTGTCGCATTGTATGTTAGAAAAGCGTATATCTGCACAGAGATTGAAGCTTCAGAGACTGGGAGTTCTGTGGAAACTGTTTGGGTAAGAATACAAGGAGAGAACAACGGAAAGGACACCATTGTAGGCATTTACTACAGGCCACCTGGGCAAGCTGAAGATATGGATGAACTCTTTATGTATCAAATGACCAAGTTCTCAAAAAAATATGACGTAGTGGTCATGGGAGATTTCAACTATCCAGACATTTGTTGGGAATCTCTCTCAAGTAAAACTAACAGGTCAAGCAAATTCTTATCCTCTCTTGCTGACAACTTTATCTTCCAAAAGGTAGGGGAGAAAACAAGGGGATCTGCTACTTTGGATCTAATCCTTATAAACAAGGAGGAAATGGTTGAGGAGGTAAAAGTGGCTGGGACCCTAGGAGGCAGCGATCATGCTATTATAGAATTTTGGATAACTAGAGGAGGAAGACATGTGAAGACTCAAACTTCAAGGTTAGATTTTAGAAAGGCAGATTTTAAGAGACTCAGAAAGAGAATAGGAGGGATCCAATGGCTGGATGTCCTTAAGGACAAAAATGTCCAGGAAGGATGGGAAATTTTTAAAAATTAGATTCTCAAAGCACAATCGTTAACAATCCCGAAAAGTAGGAAGAATGGGAAGCATTTAAGGAAACCAGGATGGATGAACACAGAACTTAAATACATGCTAAAAAGAAAGAAAGAAATGTTTATTAAATGGAAAGAGGGAGGCATATCTAAAGAAGATTATAATGCAGTCTGCAGATCCTGCAGGGCATGTATCAGGTTAGCTAAAGCTGACAATGAATTAAGGCTTGCAAGAGATGTCAAAAGCAATAAAAAAGGATTTTGGGGGTATGTCAAAAGTAAAAGAAAAGTCAAAGATGCTATAGGATTTTTACAGGATGAAAATGGAGAAATGGTAAGAGAGGATGTTGAGAAGGCCAAACTTTTTAATTCCTATTTTGCATCTGTTTTCTCTCAGAAAGAAAATGTAACATCAACTGATCTTCACTGTCCTTTTAAAGGAATAGAAGAATCCAAGTTATCTGTAAACAGAAAGATTGTGAGGGAATATTTAGCTAACATAAATGAGTTCAAGTCTCCAGGTCCAGATGAATTACACCCCAGAGTACTGAAGGAGATCGTAGAAGAAATTTTAGATCCACTCTCCATAATCTTTGAAAATTCTTGGAGAACAGGAGAAGTCCCAGAAGACTGGAGAAGAGCAAATGTTGTTCCTATCTTCAAAAAGGGGAAGAAGGTGGACCCAGGGAACTATAGGCCGGTGAGTCTGACTTCTATACCAGGAAAGATCTTTGAACAAATTATTAAACAACATGTATGTAAGTACCTGGATAAGAATGAAGTGATTAACCAGAGTCAGCATGGGTTTATAACTAACAAGTCATGTCAGACTAACTTAATTTCCTTCTATGACAGAATCACTGACTGGGTGGATCAGGGAAATGCTGTAGATATAGTATATCTTGACTTCAGCAAAGCATTTGACAAAGTATCTCACACCATCCTTATTGAAAAAATGACCAAGTATGCAATGGACCAGGCAACTGTTAGGTGGATTCATAACTGGCTTAGTGATCGGACTCAAAGGGTGATTGTAAATGGCTTCACATCCAGCTGGATGAATGTCTCAAGTGGGGTACCACAGGGCTCCGTCCTGGGACCTGTATTGTTCAACATCTTTATCAATGATTTAGATGAAGGAATTGAGGGTAAACTGATTAAATTTGCTGATGACACAAAGCTAGGAGGGATAGCTAATACTAGAGAAGAGAGAGAGAGGATTTAAAAAGACCTAAATAAACTGGAGCAGTGGGCAGCAACCAACAGAATGGTTTTTAACAGGGAAAAATGCAAAGTACTACATCTGGGCAATAAAAATGAAAAAAGCATATACAGAATGGGAGGAATAGAGCTAAGCAACAGTACATGTGAAAAAGACTTAGGTATACTAATAGATCATAGACTGAACATGAGTCAACAGTGTGATGCAGCAGCAAAAAAGGCAAATACAATTCTGGGATGTATTAACAGAAGCATACAGTCTAGATCACGTGAAGTCATTATTGGTCTTTACTCCTCTTTGGTCAGACCTCATCTGGAATACTGTGTACAGTTTTGGGCACCACATTTTAAAAAAGACATAGACAAACTGGAGCAAGTTCAGAGAAGAGCGACCAGAATGGTGACTGGTCTGCAAACCATGTCCTATGAGGAACGGTTGCAGGATTTGGGAATGTTTAGCTTGCAAAAAAGAAGACTGAGAGGAGACTTAATAGCTGTCTACAAATATGTCAAGGGCTGTCACATTGTAGAAGGATCATCTTTATTCTCATTTGCACAAGGAAAGACTAGAAGCAATGGGATGAAACTAAATGGGAGGAGACACAGATTAGATATTAGAAAAAACTTTTTGACAGTTAGGGTGATTAATGAGTGGAACAGGCTGCCACGAGAGGTGGTGAGTTCCCCTTCAATGGATGTCTTCAAACAGAGACTGGACAGACATCTGTCTGAGATGATTTAGTGAATCCTGCTTTGAGCAGGGGGTTGGACCAGATGACCCAGGAGGTCCCTTCCAACTCTACCATTCTATGATTCTATGATTCTATGATTCTATGATATATATACAGACCAAAAGTTTGGACACACCATCTCATTTAAAGATTTTTCTGTATTTTCATGACTATGAAAATTGTACATTCACACTGAAGGCATCAAAACTATGAATTAACTCATGTGGAATTATATACTTAACAAAAAAGTGTGAAACAACTGAAAATATGTCTTATATTCTAGGTTCTTCAAAGTAGCCACCTTTTGCTTTGATGACTGCTTTGCACACTCTTGGCATTCTCTTGATGAGCTTCAAGAGGTAGTCACCGGAAATGGTCTTCCAACAATCTTGAAGGAGTTCCCAGAGATGCTTAGCACTTGTTGGCACTTTTGCCTTCACTCTGCGGTCCAGCTCACCCCAAACCATCTCGATTGGGTTCACGTCAGGTGACTGTGGAGGCCAGGTCATCTGGCGAAGCACCCCATCACTCTCCTTCTTGGTCAAATAGCCCTTACACAGCCTGGAGGTGTGTTTGGGGTCATTGTCCTGTTGAAAAATAAATGATGGTCCAACTAAACGCAAACCGGATGGAATAGCATGCCGCTGCAAGATGCTGTGGTAGCCATGCTGGTTCAGTATGCCTTCAATTTTGAATAAATCCCCAACAGTGTCACCAGCAAAGCACCCCCACACCATCACACCTCCTCCTCCATGCTTCACGGTGGGAACCAGGCATGTAGAGTACATCCGTTCACCTTTTCTGCATCGCACAAAGACACGGTGGTTGGAACCAAAGATCTCAAATTTGGACTCATCAGACCAAAGCACAGATTTCCACTGGTCTAATGTCCATTCCTTGTGTTCTTTAGCCCAAACAAGTCTCTTCTGCTTGTTGCCTGTCCTTAGCAGTGGTTTCCTAGCAGCTATTTTACCATGAAGGCCTGCTGCACAAAGTTTCCTCTTAACAGTTGTTGAAGAGATGTGTCTGCTGCTAGAACGCTGTGTGGCAATGACCTGGTCTCTAATCTGAGCTGCTGTTAGCCTGCGATTTCTGAGGCTGGTGACTCGGATAAACTTATCCTCAGAAGCAGAGGTGACTCTTGGTCTTCCTTTCCTGGGGCGATCCTCATGTGAGCCAGTTTCTTTGTAGCGCTTGATGGTTTTTGCAACTGCACTTGGGGACACTTTCAAAGTTTTCTCAATTTTTCGCACTGACTGACCTTCATTTCTTAAAGTAATGATGGCCACTCGTTTTTCTTTACTTAGAATTTGTATTATGGCAAGAAAAAAGTAGCTAACAGTCTATTCAGTAGGACTATCAGCAGTGTATCTACCAGACTTCTGCACAACACAACTGATGGTCCCAACCCCATTTATAAGGCAAGAAATCCCACTTATTAAACCTGACAGGGCATACCTGTGAAGTGAAAACCATTTCCGGTGACTACCTCTTGAAGCTCATCAAGAGAATGGCAAGAGTGTGCAAAGCAGTCATCAAAGCAAAAGGTGGCTACTTTGAAGAACCTAGAATATAAGGCATATTTTCAGTTGTTTCACACTTTTTTGTTAAGTATATAATTCCACATGTGTTAATTCATAGTTTTGATGCCTTCAGTGTGAATGTACAATTTTCATAGTCATGAAAATACATAAAAATCTTGTGTGTCCAAACTTTTGGTCTGTACTGTATGGATATATATATATATATATATATATATATATATATATATATATATATATATTGTGAGGCAGTGACCGGGATCGTATACGGGGGACGTTATACAGTGCCTACAAGTAGTATTCAACCCCCTGCAGATTTAGCTGGTTTGATAAGATGCAAATAAGTTAGAGCCTTCAAACTGCAAACGAGAGTAGGTTTTATGAACAGAAGCATAAATCTTACAAACCAAAAAGTTATGTTCCTCAGTTGAATTTTATTAAGTTTTAAACATAAAAGTGTGGGTCAATTATTATACAACCCCTATGTTTAATATTTTGTGGAATAACCCTTGTTTGCAATTACAGCTAATAATCGTCTTTTATAAGACCTGATCAGGCCGGCACAGGTCTGTGGAGTTATCTTGGCCCACTCCTCCATGCAGATCTTCTCCAAGTTATCTAGGTTCTTTGGGTGTCTCATGTGGACTTTATTCTTGAGCTCCTTCCACAAGTTTTCAATTGGGTTAAGGTCAGGAGACTGACTAGGCCACTCCAACACCTTGACTTTTTCCCTCTTGAACCAGGCCTTGGTTTTCTTGGCTGTGTGCTTTGGGTCGTTGTCTTGTTGGAAGATGAAATTACGACCCATCTTAAGATCCTTGATGGAGGAGAAGGGGTTCTTGGCCAAAATCTCCAGGTAGGCCGTGCTATCCATCTTCCCATGGATGCGGACCAGATGGCCAGGCCCCTTGGCTGAGAAACAGCCCCACAGCATGATGCTGCCACCACCATGCTTGACTGTAGGGATGGTATTCTTGGGGTCATATGCAGTGCCATCCAGTCTCCAAACGTCACGTGTGTGGTTGGCACCAAAGATCTCGATCTTGGTCTCATCAGACCATAGAACCTTGAACCAGTCTGTCTCAGAGTCCTCCAAGTGATCATGAGCAAACTGTAGACGAGCCTTGACATGACGCTTTGAAAGTAAAGGTACCATACAGGCTCGTCTTGAACGGAGACCATTGCGGTGGAGTACGTTACTTATGGTATTGACTGAAACCAATGTCCCCACTGCCATGAGATCTTCCCGGAGCTCCTTCCTTGTTGTCCTTGGGTTAGCCTTGACTCTTCGGACAAGCCTGGCCTCGGCACGGGAGGACACTTTCAAAGGCTGTCCAGGCCGTGGAAGGCTAACAGTAGTTCCATAAGCCTTCCACTTACAGATGATGCTCCCAACAGTGGAGACAGGTAGGCCCAACTCCTTGGAAAGGGTTTTGTACCCCTTGCCAGCCTTGTGATCCTCCACGATCTTGTCTCTGATGGCCTTGGAATGCTCCTTTGTCTTTCCCATGTTGACCATGTCTGAGTGCTGTTCACAAGTTTGGGGAGGGTCTTAAATAGTCAGAAAAGGCTGGCAAAAGAGATCTTTAATCCACACATGTGAAGCTCATTATTCTTGGTGCCTGAACTACTTCTTAATACTTTAGGGGGACCAAACAGAATTCTTGTGGTTTGAGGGGTTGAA
This sequence comes from Phyllobates terribilis, assembly GCF_046119375.1. Classification (NCBI taxonomy): domain Eukaryota; kingdom Metazoa; phylum Chordata; class Amphibia; order Anura; family Dendrobatidae; genus Phyllobates; species Phyllobates terribilis. The sequence continues at coordinate 303,395,394 of NW_027362771.1, forward strand.
TAATAAATGACACTCTGAATTAACTTTTAACGTTTTTAAAAAAAAAAAAAAAAAAAAAATTTGCTGCAGTGCATTTCCCACTTCCAGGCTGATCTACAGTACAAATGTCACAATGCCAAGTTAATTCCGCATGTGTCAACCAGCTAAATCTGCAGGGGGTTGAATACTACTTGTAGGCACTGTATATCCCCCAGAATGTGTACAGAGACCTATTAAATCCATTGGAGTGCATTGCAGTCACACACACAGCTGCGGCTGCAATGCAAGAATGAAGGTGAGCAATGACCTGAGTCAGACTACCTGGCTAAGGCAGATTAAGTAAAACCCGGCAGGGCCTTCATTTCTTGGAGGAGGTCACAGGAGGCAGTGGGGCGGCCTCCTCCCTCCAACCCGGGTTTTCCAGTGGCTCTTGCCACAGGTCCTTTAAAACTCCTTCACTAAGGTTTAGCATTGTTCTATGTTGCAACCTGCTAGGAGCACAGCAGGATAGCTCAGCAGGATTGAGTGCGGCTGAACCACAGCCTAGGAAGGCTCTGCACCTGTCAGGCTCTGAGCGGCCCGGCGTGGCCGTTGTCCCCGGCAACCGTTAGTTATGGACTCATGTTAACCAGGCTGCGAACCGGAGGACTTTCTGTTTACCCGTGAGTTGCTGAATAAAAGCTGTTTATGTTGGACTTGCTTGGGTCACTGCCTCAGTTACTGCACGGTGTGAACACCGCCACCTTACAGCTTGGTGGAGAATGCGGGCAATGTGACTGAGCCATACCCCACCGGCAGCTGCATGACCACAATTCGGCCTGCCACATTTCAGTTCCACCCTATGGACAAAATGGAGGAGCTGTTTAAGCAGCTGGTACTCACCCAACAGCAGCAGATGCAGTCTCAGCAGCAACAGCAGGAGCAGTACCTGAGTCTCCAACGGCAACAGTAGGTGCAGCACCAGGATCTCCAACGGCAGCAGCAAAAAACAAATGAACTGATGATGCAACAGATTGCTGCCCTGCGGGAGACACCGACGGCATCAGCCCCGGAACGTCAAGACGCCCGGGACAAGGTTCGCTCAGCGTTAAGGAAGATGGGACCGGAGGACGACATGGAAGCCTTCCTTACCATCTACGAATGCACAGCAGAGCGGGAAAACCTGCCAGCCGACCGGTGGGCGGAAGTGGTGGCTCCGTTTTTGGTTGGCGATGCCCAGAAGGCCTGTTTCGACCTCAGTCGGGAGGACGCCCGGGACTACCAGAGGCTCAAAGGTGAGATCCTTGCCCGGCTGGGGGTCAATACATATGTGAGGGCTCAGCGTGTGTTTTCGTGGGCCTATGTGGAGACCCGACCTGCCCGGTCTCAGGCTTATGACCTCCTCTAGCTGGTAAAGAGGTGGCTCCAACCAGAGACTTTGTCTCCAGCCCAGATGGTAGAGAGGGTGGTGGTTGACCGGCTGGTGAGGACTCTGCCACCCGCTATCCAACATTGGGTGGGGCAAGGGGACCCCGGCACCCTCGACCAGGTGGTCAGTTTGGTCGAGCGCTACTCAGCCACTCAGGACTTCATTCGACACTCCGCCCCCTCTCGGCTGTCACGCCGATCCCTGCCAACCCAGGAATCAGGAAAGGGGTCGCGTACCCGTGCTGAAGGGGAACCCCGGAGTGAGAGTGGCAGGAGACCGGTTCCCTCCCAAACTGTCATAAGACCTAACAGTACCACCACTCTTAGGTGCTGGCAGTGTCAGGGGCCGGGACATGTGATTGCTAATTGTCCCCTGACTACGGAACCCATGGACTGCGGTTATAGCCGCCGGGTCTCAATGTATGCCCAGACCGTCTGCACAGCGAGCCCCGAACCCCGGGACAGTGAACTCCAAATATATCAGGTACTGGTTAATGGGTACCCCACGGAGGCTCTCCTGGACTCAGGGAGCCTCGTGACTCTGGTACATGGGTCGCTGGTGGCAGGAGACAACCCCAGTGGACGGCCAGTCGGGGTTGTGTGTATCCATGGGGACCTCCGAGAGTACCCAACTGCAGAGGTAGTTTTGTCCACGCCATGTGGAGACATAAAACATGTGGTGGGAGTGGTAAAAACTCTTCCCTATGGGACTGTGTTGGGAAGAGACTTGCTCCTGTTCTGGTCTCTGTGGAAAAACAAAATCCACTCTCCCCCAGTAAAATGTATTACAGACGCTGTACCCGACGAACCTGCCGTAGGGTGTCCAACCTAGGGACAGAGTGTGAACCCGATAGGTTTCCCTTAGAGGTGCTGGCAGGAGAGGTCGAGGAGACCTCATCGATCCCCGAGCTGGAAGTGTCCTGTGGCACGTTTGGGACAGCTCAGCTACAGGATCCCACCCTGACTAAGGCGCGGGAAAGGGTGTTAGAGGTAAATGGCGTAGCTCAACAGCCCGGTGCAGATACTGTATTTCCACGCATGGTAATCAACGGTGAGTTGCTCTATAGGACAGATAAGATCAGGAATGAGGTTGTGGAACAGTTAGTGGCACCTCAGTCATACCGTCGAGCGGTTCTGGAGAAGGCACACTCACACCCACTGGGTGGACACTTAGGGGTAAAAAAGACGCTAGAACATATCTTACAGCGGTTCTTTTTGCCTGGGGTTTACGCGGAGGTCAAAAGGTACTGCGAATCTTGCCCCGAGTGTCAGTTGACCTCACCCACTGCAAGTTTCCATAGCCCATTGGTACCCCTGCCAGTGATAGAGGTACCTTTCGAACGGATTGCAATGGACTTGGTAGGGCCCATTGTAAAATCCGCCCGGGGCCACCAACATATACTGGTGGTCGTCGACTATGCCACCCGGTACCCTGAGGCTATACCATTACGCCACACCTCAGCAAAACTGATTGCACGGGAGCTGTTTGCTATGTTTTGCCACCTTGGACTACCTAAGGAGATCCTGACGGATCAAGGGACCCCTTTCATGTCCAAAGTGACAAGGGAACTGTGCAAATTGCTAAAAATGAAACAATTGCGCACCTCGGTGTACCACCCTCAAACCAACGGGCTAGTAGAACGGTTCAATAAAACCCTCAAGTCCATGTTAAAAAAGGTGGTTTCTAAGGACGGGAGGGATTGGGACATGTAGCTACCCTATCTGATGTTCGCAGTCCGTGAGGTACCCCAGGCTTCCACAGGATTCTCTCCCTTTGAGTTATTGTACGGCAGACACCCTAGGGGTCTGCTGGACGTAGCCAAAGAGACATGGGAACAAGAGCCGACTCCGCATAGGAGTATAATTGAACACGTGGCTAGTATGCAGGACCGGATCGCGGCCGTCATGCCCGTCATGAAAGAACATCTGTTAGATGCCCAGGCAGCTCAGAGGCACACCTATAATAAAAGAGCCAGAGTCAGGTCTTTTAACAAGGGCGATCGCGTGTTAGTACTGGTACCCACAGCCGAGAATAAGTTCATGGCCAAGTGGCAAGGGCCATATGAGATTCGAGAAAAAGTGGGGGAGGTAAATTACCGGGTATATCAGCCCGGAAGGAGGAAACCTGAGCAGCTTTACCATGTAAACCTGCTAAAGCCTTGGAAAGATCGAGAGTGTTTAGTTACAGACGTCACCCCGGGCATATCACCAGAGAGTTCTCTACCTTCAGCCAGGTAAGCATCCGAGGGGGAGGTCAGGATAAATGGTGCCCTCACTAAACAGCAGCGACGGGAGGCTCGCTCGCTGGTGCAGCACAATAACAACGTGTTCTCAGAGCTACCAGGTAGGACTACGGTTATCCAACATGACATTGTCACCGAACCTGGGGTAAGGGTACGAATAAGACCGTACCGGGTACCCGAGGCCCGGAGGCAAGCCATCACGGCTGAGGTAAAACAAATGCTTCAGCTAGGCATCATAGAGGAATCACGGAGTGAGTGGGCTAGCCCCATCGTACTGATTCCAAAACCAGACGGATCATTAGGCTTCTGTAACGATTTCCCGAAATTGAAGGAAGCGTCAAAGTTTGACCTTTATCCAATGCCCAGGATGGACGAGCTGATTGAGAGACTGGGGCAGGCCCAGTACTTTACCACGCTCGATCTCACCAAGGGTTACTGGCAGGTACCACTCACAGATTCGGCGAAGGAGAAGACCGCCTTCGTAACTCCAGAGGGTCTATACCACTATGTGGTCTTACCTTTTGGGTTACATGGGGCCCCGGCTACATTCCAGAGGTTGATGGACATAGTGCTCAAGCCCCATCAGGAGTACGCGTCCGCGTATTTAGATGACATTATCATCTTTAGCACTGACTGGCAGACACACCTATCCCAGGTACAAGCGGTTCTGGATTCTCTCAGAGCTGCGGGGTTAACGGCAAATCCAAAAAAATGTGCGATAGGGCTAGAGGAAGCCCGATATTTGGGGTATGTGATAGGCCGAGGAGCTATTAAGCCCCAAATCAATAAAGTTGAGGCCATAAAAAACTGGCCTAAACCATCAAGTACAAAGCAGGTGAGGGCGTTCCTTGGCATCCTTGGGTATTACCGCCGGTTTATACCTAATTTTGCTGGGCGAACGGCGGCCCTGACTGATCTCTTGAAAGGGAAAAAATCGGTAATGGTTCAGTGGAACCCTAAGACAGAAGAAGCTTTTCAGTCCATGAAGTTGGCCCTGTGTGGACAACCGGTCCTCATCAGCCCCAACTTCAAGGAAACCTTCATTGTACAGACAGATGCCTCGGTGGTAGGCCTAGGAGCGGTATTGTCACAAAAAGTGAATGGTGAAGAGCACCCGGTCACCTACTTGAGTAGAAAACTTGTCCCGGCCGAGAAAAACTATAGCGTGGTAGAGAAGGAGTGTTTGGCTATTAAGTGGGCCTTGGAATCACTAAGCTATTATTTACTCGGGCGTCAGTTCCGCTTGGTGACGGACCACTCACCCTTGGTATGGATGAGAAATGCCAAGTAGAGGAATGCGCGAGTCACCAGGTGGTTCCTGTCACTGCAAAATTTCAGTTTCTCTGTAGAACATCGCCCTGGGAAATCGCAGGGAAACGCGGATTCCCTGTCCCGGGCACCCTGTATGGTGGCAAATGTTCAACCCCACAAGTTTGAACAGAGGGGGGGGATATGTGAGGCAGTGACCGGGATCGTATACGAGGGACGTTATATATCCCCCAGAATGTGTATAGAGACCTTTTTTTAATCCATTGGAGTGCATTGCAGTCAGACACACAGCTGCGGCTGCAATGCAGGAATGAAGGTGAGCAATGACCTGAGTCAGACTACCTGGCTAAGGCAGATTAAGTAAAACCCGGCAGGGCCTTCATTTCTTGGAGGAGGTCACAGGAGGCAGTGGGGCAGCCTCCTCCCTCCAACCCGGGTTTTCCAGTGGCTCTTGCCACAGGTCCTTTAAAACTCCTAGTGTTGTTCTATGTTGCAACCTGCTAGGAGCACAGCAGGATAGCTCAGCAGGATTGAGTGTGGCTGAACCACCGCCTAGGAAGGCTCTGCACCTGTCAGGCTCTGAGCGGCCCGGCATGGCCGTTGTCCCCGGCAACCATTGTTTATGGACTCATGTTAACCCGGCTGCGAATCGGAGGACTTTCTGTTTACCCGTGAGTTGCTGAATAAAAGCTGTTTATGTTGGACTTGCTTGGGCCACTGCCTCAGTTACTGCACGGTGTGAACACCACCACCTTACAATATATATATATATATATATATATATATTTATATATATATATATACACAGGGTGGGCCATTTATATGGATACACCTAAATTGAATGGGAATGGTTAGTGATATCAACTTCCTGTTTGTGGCACATTAGTATATGGGAGGGGGAAAACTTTTCCAGATGGGTGGTGTCCACGGCAGCCATTTTGAAGTCGGCCATTTTGGATCCAACGTTATTTTTTTCAATGGGAAGAGGGTCATTTGACGTATCAAACTTATTGAGAATTTCATAAGAGAAACAATGGTGTGCTTGGTTTTAACGTAACTTTATTCTTTCATAAGTTTTTTACAAGTTTATGACCACTTATAAAATGTGTTCAAAGTGCTGCCCATTGTGTTGGATTGTCAATGAAACCCTCTTCTCCCACTCTTGACACACTGATAGCAACACTGCAGAAGAAATGCTAGCACAGGCTTCCAGTATCCGTTGTCTCAGATGCTGCACATCTCGTATCTTGATGGTATGGTGTGGTATATGGGGTACAAAGATAGTGTGGCCATTCTTCATCAAAGCAAACCTAAATTTCACTGGATATCTGAAATTGCTACATGATGATGTGTTGCCCTCTTTATGCACTGAAGATGGCATGTTCCCTGAGTTTTTCCAACAAGATGGTGCACCACCGCATTATGGGTGTCAGGTCCGAGCATTCCTACATAAACAGTTTCCTGGAAAGTAGATTGGTCATCGTGGGCCAGTTGAATGGCCACCAAGTCTCCCGATCTGACCCCCTTAGACTTTTATCTTTGGGGTCATCTGAAGGCAGTTGTCTATGCTGTGAAGATACGAGATGTGCAGCAGAAAATGAAACACCATTGCTCTTTTTTTTAATTTACAATGCTCCTTAATTTTCACCTCCCCGTATTCAAATAAACCAATCAATATATTCCTGTTTTTAGCTGTTTTCCTTACCACATTATTTGAGTTTATGTTTTTTGTATACTGAAATACTATTTATTTGGCATCTTGAGGGTTATTTATGCATTATTTCTATAGATTTTTTTTATTGTAGTATAGCTGCAATTCACAATTCTAAGTCTTCTAATATAAAAGTAAAACCATAATGTTTGTCTAGGTTTTCATTTTAAACACCAGTCTAAAAAAGAATAAAACTGTAAAAGTGGATAAAATTTGTGACATTTCCTGTCTTTAGAACTATTAAAGGGAATCTGTCAGCGGGTTTTTGCTATATAAGTGCTCCATGACGTATGAGCAGAGACCCTGATTCAAGTGATGTGCCACTTACTAGGGTGTGTGTTGCTGTTTCAATAATATCAGTGTTTTATCAGCAGGAGATTATTTTTTGCTCAAAAATGGTGCGCGCCATAATCTTATTGCAGGCCATGTTTTTTCTTGGATAAATCCATTCTTTGGTAACTAGCAAAACTTTTTTATTTGCTTATCTCTTATTTTATGATCTATTAGAACCTTCTTGAAATTTGGGAGATAATGTATAGATTGCGACAAAAACACTTCTGGAAAAATCAGTAAGAGAGTCATCAATAACAGAAGAAGCCATAAACAGGAATATTTATGGCATTATACATTTATATGAAAGCTGGAGACTCTCGTGGCATTTTAGGACTTTATATTAACACTAGTGTTAGGAAGATGTTATGAATAGTGATTGTCTTTTATTTGCAATCATTTGCTGTCTACAACTCATTTCATGTGACAATACTCACACAGGCCTTCTCCAAACAACACCGCATACTGCTTATAGACAAGAAAATCTATCAAATGCAATACCTTGATGGTTTTTTGAATTAGACTCTTTCCTAACAACATTTATCAGCACTTTAGCTGAATGCTGTAGAGTGGGAGTTTTATATAAATGGGAATCACTTATTGCCATAACCACTGAAAATGCATCTTACTATATTGGTTAGAGTGCAGGAGAAAAAAATTAAATATCTGTGATTAGAAGAAGTGCACTGTGAATGAGGATGGAGCATTTTATCTGTAAAAGCTAAGAAATTAAAGCTGATGCTTTCAGGGACATATTTTGTGGATTGTTTCATTAGAGGTCGCCTTGATGAAAGAGTTCGTACAAAGTGGTTGTCCACAAACAGGTTGCCTGGAGGAAAATAACATGTTTATACCAACAGTATCAGCAGTAAATATAATATAACACAGAATTATATAAGCAAGCTGTTATCTTGTCACAGTTCTACTGCAAACTTTAAATGTACCTGCTACATAGTCTCCATGTGTAATGACTGTACAGTATACGGTTCATGCCCCTAGACTGTGGCTGCCCAAGAACTATCGTTATCACTTATTCTAGCTCTACAGTCATGTTACCTAGAGAGACCTTCTCCCATCCCTTTCTCAGTCCTTTCTGGTAGTCAGTAATTGTGATTAGTGTTGAGCCACCCCCGTAGTGTTCGGGTTCGGTTCGTCGAACACCGGGATGTTCGAGGAACTGTTCGTCGAACTGTTCGTCGAACACCTTAGAACACCGTCGAACACCGTTAAAACCAATGGCAGGCAAACAAAAACACATAGGAACACATAGAAAACACCTTCAAAGGTGTCCAAAAGCTGACAAACTGCTCAGAAGACGCTTTCTTTAAAAAAGCCGGCCGGCAATTCAGCAGCGGCATACACCGGTACCCGACAATTTAGACATGAAGGAATAGAGCATCACACATAGATTAGATAGATAGAAACATGTCAGTCACATATATATGAAGTACAGTGACAGTGTTGCTTACTGTACTTGTCATTTAGTGTAAAGGATTTATTAAAAAATATAATAGTGTTTTCGTGCACCGTCTCTTTAAAAAAGCCGGCCGGCAATTCAGCAGCGGTACCCGACAATTTATAACAGACAGAATAGAGCTTCACACATAGATTAGATAGATAGAAACATGTCAGTCACATATATATAAAGTACTGTGACAGTGTTGCTTACTGTACTTGTCATTTACTGCAAAGGATTTATTAAAAAAAATAATAGTGTTTTCATGCACCGTCTCTTTAAAAAAGCCGGCCGGCAATTCAGCATCTGTACCCGACAATTTATAACAGACAGAATAGAGCTTCACACATAGATTAGATAGATAGAAACATGTCAGTCACATATATAATAAGTACAGTGACAGTGTTGGTTACTGTACTTGTCATTTAGTATTAAAATAAAGGATTTATTATTAAAAAAAATTGGCGTGGGGTTCCCCGTAATTTTAGTCTCTAGCGGAGGTTAAGCAGACAGCTGGGGCAGATGTTTGAAGCCTGGGAAGGGGGTAATACCCACGGAACTTCCCAGGCTACTAATATCAGCCCCCAGCTGAATACCTAGCCTTTACTAGATATTAAAATGGAGGACCCCCCCAAAAAAATGACGTGGGGTCCCCCCTAATTTAATAGCTAGCAAAGGCTAGGCAGACAGCTGGGGGCTGATATTAATAGCCCAGGAAGGGAGCCATGAATATTGGCCCCCTCCCAGGCTAGAAACACCAGCCGTCAGCCGCCCCAGAAATGGCGCATCCATAGGATGCGCCAATTCTGGCACTTAGCCTCGCTCTTCCACGCTGCCCTGGTGCGGTGGCAGGGGGTAATAGGGTTGGGGTTGATGTCAGCTTATAATGCCAGCTGACATCAAGCCCAGGTTAGTAATGGAGAGGCGTCTATAAGACACCCCCATTACTAACCCCATAGTCAAAGTTAAAAAAAAACCCACAAACTCCCAGAATAAAGTCCTTTAATTGAAATAAAGACACAATTCTTTATTGTTCTAAATTAAACCATACTTACCATCACGCCCATTCCAGCTGAAGCCAACGATCTCCTGCAATAAAAGAAAAATAATAAAGCAACCTCATCCTTACCTTTCCATGGTTCCCAGGACAGCTTCAGCTCTGCTACATCGAGATGACAGGCTAGACCGCAGCAGAACGCTGCCATCCAGCCTGTCATCCCGCAGACACTGAGAAGCGCAGGCATGCTTTCGCTCCTCAGTGTCTGACTGTGACGGCATCCAGATGAGCCGACAATGAACTCGGCTCACCTCATGTACGTCACTGACAGCGTGGGAAAATTCTCCTGCACTCAGCGCTTCAGCGTGAGAATTTTCCCAGGCTGTCAGTGACGTGCATGAGGTGAGCCGAGTTCATTGGACATGACCTCGGCTCATCTGGATGCCGTCACAGCCAGACACTGAGTAGCGCAAGCAAGCCTGCGCTTCTCAGTGTCTGCGGGATGACAGGCTGGATGGCAGCGTTCTGCTGCGGTCCAGCCTGTCATCTCGATGTAGCAGAGCTGAAGCTGTCGTGGGAGCCATGGAAAGGTAAGGATGATGTTGCTTTATTATTTTACTTTTATTGCAGGAGATCATTGGCTTCAGCTGGAATGGGCGTGGCGGTAAGTATGGTTTAATTTAGAACAATAAAGAATTGTGTGTTTATTTCAATTAAAGGACTTTTTTCTGGGTGTTTGTGTTTTTTTTAAATACTTTACTAGAAATTCATGGTGGTCATGTCTAATATTTGCGTGACCCCATGAATTTCGGGCTTAGGGCCAGCTGATAATGCCAAGCTGGCCTTAACCCCTTTATTACCCAGTGAGCCACCGCACCAGGGCCCTGGATGAGTTGGGTACAGCGCCAGAAGATGGCGCTTCTATGAACGCGCCATTTTCCGGGGCGGCTGCGGACTGCAATTTGCAGCGGGTGGGGCCCAGAAAGCTTGGGCCTCCCTGCGCTGCAGATTCCAGCCCCCAGCTGCCTAGTTGTACCTGGCTGGACACAAAAATAGGGCGAAGCTCCACGTATTTTTTTTTTAAATTCATGAAATTCATGGAATAATGAAGAAAAAAAGGGCTTCCCTATATTGTTGTGTCCGGCTAGGTACAAATAGGCAGCTGGTGGTTGGGAGCAGCCCGTTCCTGCCTGCTGTACCTGACTGGACACAAATATAGGGCGAAGCCCCACATCAATTTTTTTTTCATTATTTCATGAATTTCCTGAAATAATTTAAAAAAAATTGACGTGGGGCTTCGCCCTATATTTGTGTCCAGTCAGGTACAGCAGGCAGGAACGGGCTGCCCCCAACCACCAGCTGCCTATTTGTACCTGGCCAGACACAACAATATAGGGAAGCCCTTTTTTAAAAAAATTATTTCATGAAATAATTAAAAAAAATTGACGTGGGGCTTCGCACTATATTTGTGTCCAGCCAGGTACAGCAGGCAGGGACGGGCTGCCCCCAACCACCAGCTGCCTATTTGTACCTGGTTGGACACAACAATATAGGGAAGCCCTTTTTTTCTTAATTATTCCATGAATTTCATTAAATAATTTAAAAAAAAAATGCGTGGGGCTTCGCCCTATTTTTGTGCCCAGCCAGGTACAACTAGGCAGCTGGGAGCTGGAATCCGCAGCGCAGGGAGGCCCAAGCTTTCTGGGCCCCACCCGCTGCAAATTGCAGTCCGCAGCCGCCCCAGAAAATGGCGCGCTCAAAGAAGCGCCATCTTCTGGCGCTGTACCCAACTCATCCAGGGCCCTGGTGCGGTGGCTCACTGGGTAATAAAGGGGTTAAGGCCAGCTTGGCATTATCAGCTGGCCCTAAGCCCGAAATTCATGGGGTCACGCCAATATTAGACATGACCACCATGAATTTCTAGTAAAGTATTTAAAAAAACACAACACCCAGAATAAAGTCCTTTAATTGAAATAAACACACAATTCTTTATTGTTCTAAATTAAACCATACTTACCGTCACACCCATTCCAGCTGAAGCCAATGTCTTCTGCAATAAAAGTAAAATAATTAAGCAACCTCATCCTTACCTTTCCATGGTTCCCACGACAGCTTCAGCTCTGCTACATCGAGATGACAGGCTGGACCGCAGCAGAAAGCTGCCATCCAGCCTGTCATCCCGCGGACACTCAGAAGCGCAGGCATGCTTGCGCTCCTCAGTGTCTCGCTGTGACGGCATAAAGATGAGACAAGCTCATGTCCAATGAACTCGGCGCACCTCATGCACGTCACTGACAGCGTGGGAGAATTCTCCTGCACTCAGCACTTCAGCGTGAAAATTCTCCCACGCTGTCAGTGACGTACATGAGGTCAGCTGAGTTCATTGGACATGAATGAGCTCACCTCATGCACGTCACTGACAGCGTGGGAAAATTCTCACGCTGAAGCGCTGAGTGCAGGAGAATTTTCCCACGCTGTCAGTGACGTGCATGAGGTGAGCTCATTCATGTCCAATGATCTCAGCTCACCTCATCCACGTCACTGACAGCGTGGGAAAATTCTCCTGCACTCAGCGCTACAGCGTGAGAATTCTCCCACGCTGTCAGTGACGTGCATGAGGTGAGCTCATTCATGTCCAATGAACTCAGCTGACCTCATGCACGTCACTGACAGCGTGGGAGAATTCTCACGCTGAAGTGCTGAGTGCAGGAGAATTCTCCCACGCTGTCAGTGACGTGCATGAGGTGCGCCGAGTTCATTGGACATGAACTTGTCTCATCTTTATGCCGTCACAGCCAGACACTGCAGAGCGCAAGCATGCCTGCGCTTCTCAGTGTCTGCGGGATGACAGGCTGGATGGCAGCGTTCTGCTGCGGTCCAGCCTGTTATCTCGATGTAGCAGAGCTGAAGCTGTCGTGGGAACCATGGAAAGGTAAGGATGAGGTTGCTTTATTATTTTTCTTTTATTGCAGGAGATCGTTGGCTTCAGCTGGAATGGGCGTGACGGTAAGTATGGTTTAATTTAGAACAATAAAGGAATGTGTCTTTATTTCAATTAAAGGACTTTATTCTGGGTGTTTGTGTTTTCTTTTAACTTTGACTATGGGGTTAGTAATGGGGGTGTCTTATAGACGCCTCTCCATTACTAACCTGGGCTTGATGTCAGCTGGCATTATAAGCTGACATCAACCCCAACCCTATTACCCCCTGCCACCGCACCAGGGCAGCGTGGAAGAGCGAGGCTAAGTGCCAGAATTGGCGCATCCTATGGATGCGCCATTTCTGGGGCGGCTGACGGCTGGTGTTTCTAGCCTGGGAGGGGGCCAATATTCATGGCTCCCTTCCTGGGCTATTAATATCAGCCCCCAGCTGTCTGCCTAGCCTTTGCTAGCTATTAAATTAGGGGGGACCCCACGTCATTTTTTGGGGGGGGTCCTCCATTTTAATAGCTAGTAAAGGCTAGGTATTCAGCTGGGGGCTGATATTAGTAGCCTGGGAAGCTCCGTGGGTATTACCCCCTTCCCAGGCTTCAAACATCTGCCACAGCTGTCTGCTTAACCTCCGCTAGAGAATAAAATTACGGGGAACCCCACGCCAATTTTTTTTAATAATAAATCCTTTATTTTAATACTAAATGACAAGTACAGTAACCAACACTGTCACTGTACTTATTATATATGTGACTGACATGTTTCTATCTATCTAATCTATGTGTGAAGCTCTATTCTGTCTGTTATAAATTGTCGGGTACAGATGCTGAATTGCCGGCCGGCTTTTTTAAAGAGACGGTGCATGAAAACACTATTATTTTTTTTAATAAATCCTTTGCAGTAAATGACAAGTACAGTAAGCAACACTGTCACAGTACTTCATATATATGTGACTGACATGTTTCTATCTATCTAATCTATGTATGATTCTCTATTCTTTCTGTTATAAATTGTCGGGTACAGATGCTGAATTGCCAGCCGGCTTTTTTAAAGAGACGGTGCATCAAAACACTATTATTTTTTTTAATAAATCCTTTGCAGTAAATGACAAGTACAGTAAGCAACACTGTCACTGTACTTCGTATATATGTGGCTGACATGTTTCTATCTATCTAATCTATGTATGATTCTCTATTCTTTCTGTTATAAATTGTCGGGTACAGATGCTGAATTGCCGGCCGGCTTTTTTAAAGAGACGGTGCATGAAAACACTATTATTTTTTTTAATAAATCCTTTGCAGTAAATGACAAGTACAGTAAGCAACACTGTCACAGTACTTCATATATATGTGACTGACATGTTTCTATCTATCTAATCTATGTGTGAAGCTCTATTCTGTCTGTTATAAATTGTCGGGTACCGCTGCTGAATTGCCGGCCGGCTTTTTTAAAGAGACGGTGCACGAAAACACTATTATATTTTTTAATAAATCCTTGACACTAAATGACAAGTACAGTAAGCAACACTGTCACTGTACTTCGTATATATGTGGCTGACATGTTTCTATCTATCTAATCTATGTGTGATGCTCTATTCCTTCTATTCTAAATTGTCGGGTACAGATGCTGAATTGCCAGCCGGCTTTTTTAAAGAGACGGTGCATGAAAACACTATTATTTTTTTGGATAAATCCTTTACACTAAATGACAAGTACAGTAAGCAACACTGTCACTGTACTTCATATATATGTGGGTGACATGTTTCTATCTATCTAATCTATGTGTGAAGCTCTATTCTTTCGGTTCTAAATTGTCGGGTACCAGTGTATGCCGCTGCTGAATTGCCGGCTTTTCATGTTTCACTGTGAGCACTGTTCCCATCGATTTGGGCAATCACTGTAATGCCACAACCACCATGGCTGTGGCATTACAGTGAGTGGCAGACAATCCCTGCATGATTGGTGCTCTAAATAGCGCCAGACATGCAGGACACGCTTTTGGTGCACGAACAGTTATCGAACATAACCTCGAACAGCCGAATTTTTTGCAAATCGTTCGGGTTCGTCGAACAACACGAACACCACCCAAAACAGCTCGAATTTGAGATTGGCGAACAGTTCTAGTCGAACACCGCTCATCTCTAATTGTGATACAACCCTTCCATCTTTGCACTGTGCAAAGACATGTTAGATTGATGGGAAAGATATTACGATACTGACGATCAAATGTTTCATTTAAAATACAAATATGGGGATCAAAAAATTTTTTGCCAAATACGAAAGTTATGCCTGAAACAATTTTGGGTGTCAGACTGTAAAACTATAAAGCACAGGAAATCTGGAAACCACATAAAGTCTTGTGCCTAGAAGAGGCGCAGACTAGCCCACAGGAAAACAAATGAATTTCCATGGCCCTATATGTGGTTGACACAAAACACTTTGTAAATGACGGTCATGTAATATTTTCATGCAGCTGAACAGTGGACCCCGATAGTCAATGTTACTTTGGGCCCTACATCCCAAGTGCCACACAGGCCTAGAATAATAATAGGTGTGAAGGGCTCTCAAGGTGAATTGTCATTATGTACAGTAAATGACACTTTCACACTTGTACAGTGCCCATTTAATTTCCCTTCTCCAGTGTCTGTTCTTCTTTACAATGATTGATGCCCTCAATGTCTAAATTATGTTGTATTAAATCTTATGGGCTGTGAGAGGACTTACCCTCTTCAGCTAATCCTATCCACTTTTTCTACTTTTATTAGGTGAAAAAAAAACAGGTAAAAATTGATAAAAGTCACACATTTTTATGCAAATGAAGCCCGTGCTAAAGCGTGCAAGTTTTGCATATATATATTGTAGCAAAGCCAGGTAGGCTAGGGTTAAATCCTATCTCTACAGGTTCTAGCGGTTCTCCTTAGTCAGTCAGCTCATGGAAGCCGACCAGACTGGATGTGTCTTGGAGCACAAGCCAGAATCCTTCTCTGAGAAGAGACGGCACAGGCCATGCGCAGAGGGCCACAAGTATAAGTGGTTGCTAGGTTGCTATGGACAATAGTGGTTTGTTTGGCCGATCTGGGACTAGCTCAGCTGTGCATTAGTAGTCAGGGTCAGTAATCAGGCTTGTGATTAAGTTTATGAGTATGTTTTAGTGCTGTGCAACCTGTGGAAAGCAACAAAAACTGCATGTGTTTAGACCCAAACTGCATTGCCTGTACAAACCCTACCTAATGCCTATCGAGAGAGAGTGAATCCCTACAATATACACTGCTCATAAAAATAAAGGGAACACTTAAACAACAGAATATAACTCCAAGTAAATCAAACTTCTGTGAAATCAAACTGTCCACTTAGGAAGCAACACTGATTGACAATCAATTTCACATGCTGTTGTGAAAATGGAATAGACAATAGATGGAAATTATTGGCAATTATCAAGACACCCTCAATAAAGGAGCGGTTCAGCAGGTGGGGACCACAGACCACATCTCAGTACCAATGCTTTTTGGCTAATGTTTTGGTCACTTTTGAATGTTGGTTGTGCTTTCACACTCGTGGTAGCATGAGATGGACTGTACAACCCACAGAAGTTGCTCAGGTAGTGCAGCTCATCCAGGATGGCACATCAATGCGAGCTGTGGCAAGGTTTCCTGTGTTTGTCAGCGTAGTGTCCAGAGGCTGAAGGTGCTACCAGGAGACAGGCCAGTACACCAGGAGATGTGGAGGGGGCCATAGGAGGGCAACAACCCAGCAGCAGGACCGCTACCTCCCCCTTTGTGCAAGGAGGAACAGACGGAGCACTGCCAGGGCCCTGCAAAATGACCTCCAGCAGGCCACAAATGTGCATGTGTTTGCACAAACGGTTAGAAACCGACTCCATGAGAGTGATATGAGGGCCCGAAAATGGGGGTTGTGCTCACAGCCCAACACCGTGGCATTTGCCACAGAACACCAGTATTGGCAAAGTCGTCACTGGTGCCCTGTGCTCTTCACAGATGAAAGCAAGTTCGCACTGAGCACATGTGACAGACGTGACAGGGTCTGGAGACGCCGTGGAGAGCGATCTGCTGCCTGCAACATCCCTCAGCATGACCGGTTTGGCAGTGGGTCAGTAATGGTGTGGGGTGGCATTTCTTTGGTGGGCCGCACAGCCCTCCATGTGCTCGCCTGACTGTCATTAGGTACCGAGATGAGATCCTCAGACCCCTTGTGAGACTATATGCTGGTGCGGTTGGCCCTGGGTTCCTCCTAATGCAGGACAATGCCAGACCTCATGTGGCTGGAGTGTGTCAGCAGTTCCAGCAAGATGAAGGCACTGAAGCTATGGACTGGCCCACCTGTTCCCCAGACCTGAATCCGATTGAGCACATCTGGGACGTCATGTCTCGCTCCATCCACCAACGTCACGTTGCACCACAGACTGTCCAGGAGTTGGCGGATGCTTTAGTCCAGGTCTGGGAGGAGATCCCACAGGAGACCATCCGCAACCTCATCAGGAGCATGCCCAGGTGTTGTCGGGAGATCATACAGGCTCATGGAGGCCACACACAATACTGAGCCTCATTTTGACTTGTTTTAAGGACATTACATCAAAGTTGGATCAGCCTGTAGTGTGTCTTTCCACTTTAATTTTGGGGGTGACTCCAAATCCAGGCCTCCATTGGTTAATAAATTTGATTTCCATTGATGATTTTTGTGTGATTTTGTTGTCAGCACATTCACCTTTGTACAGAACAAAGTATTCAATGAGAATATTTCATTCATTCAGATCTAGGATGTGTTATTTGAGTGTTCCCTTTATTTTTTTGAGCAGTGTATATATATATACACATACATATATGCATATATATACTTTATCTTTTATATATACCGTATACATACTATACTTTTGTAGATATGTGGTATTTTTGGTATTCACTGTATGTACAGATATACGTATACAATATTTACTGTATATCGGCATATATATTTATGCTTTAAACATCCTTTCTCCTTTTTTACCATTTCTATTCCCATTTCTGGCTATGTGAATGTGAAATGAAACATTGTTTTTTATTATTAATGCATTTAACGCTCTCACTATTTTATTTAAGTGACAATATACCATACAGTAGATTATTTTAATCTGATTGCTATTCAACAAAAGGCATGATAAGGCAGGCATTAAAATGCTGCTTGAAAGGCCAGATATCTGCTGAAGAATTACATTAAAACGGAACAGTATTTGACAGCACATCAATGGTGAGTGTTTATCTCACGCTCATTCACTTCTTGACTTAGATAACCAAAGCTAACTTGCGAAGCTTGTCATTTCCGTTCTCATTACCTATGTCATGATAAACCACAGCCTCTCTTCCTATAAAACAGGACACATCGGGATAAAAAAGAAGTATTGTTATAAGACTGACTGGGAATCAGTTATGACCTACTTGACCTTCCCAGCTATTCAATAAAAGTACAAGTATCAGGCACTGCATTCTAACATGTTATGTATAGTAGAATATAAGTCCGTAAGGGCAGGGTCCTCTTCCCCTGTACCAGTCTGTCATTGTTAGTTTGTTTACTGTAAGTGATATCTGTATTTGGTATGTAACCCCTTCTTATGTACAGCACCATGGAATAATAATAATAAAAAATGTATAGTAGTTATACAGTCTGGGAGGGGCGGGGGGAATCACTGGAAATTGTAGCTTCTTTCTTAAAACATTCAAGACATAATCATATTTAAGGGGTTATCCAGTTAAAACAACTTATCCATAGGATAGGTGATAATTTGCTGATCAGTGTGTGTCCTACTGCTGAAACCCACATGGATCAGCAGATCAGGAAATGTTTATTCCAGATGGGGAACTTTTCAAAAGGTAAGGCTTATGGGACACGTGATTTCCGCTTCATTCGTTCTTTAAGAGCTGCCTAAAAAAAGCCAAGATCAGCGCTTCTTATGTAAATCCTTTTTTTAACAATATAAGGTGCACAGAGAAATAGGGATCATAATAAAGTAAGAACATACATCCACATTTATTAATGTTGGATTTTCATATGTCATTCTTAATAATTTGCCCAATTTCAACCCCTTGATGAGCAGGCCAAATTTTTAAAATCTGACATGTGTTGCTTTATGTACTAATAACTCTAGAATTCTTCAACATATCCAATTGATTTTGAGACGGATTGTCACCCGTCAGAGGATGCTATTTTCATTTTTAGCTTCTACATTGCTTTAATTCTGGTGAAGCCTCTAAAGTGTTAATACACTCCTTGAATGTGATTTTGAGCACTTTGAGGGGCGCAGTTTTTAAAATGGTGCCACTTTTGGGTATTTTCTGTCACACAGGCCCCTCAAAGTCACTTCAAATGGGATGTTATATCTAACAAAAAATTGGTTTTGAAAATTTTGTTGGAAAAATGAGAAATTGCTGATAACTTCTAACCGTTCTAACTTCCTAAAAAAAAAAAAAATGAGGCTGATGTGAAGGAGACATGTGGTAAATCTTATTTGTTATCTATTGTGTGTGGTATAACTATCTGGTTTAAGGGTATCAAAAATTAAAGTTTGAAAATTACAAAATCTTTAACTTTTTTTCTCAAATTTTTGATTATTTCATAAATAAACGCTAATCATATCGACTTAAATTCACCATATTTTTCGGGTTATAAGACACACCTTTTCCCTAAAATTTGGGAGGAAAATGGGGGTGCATTTTATAATTCAAAGGTAGCTTACTGGGGGAGTCGGCAGCAGTGGAGCAGGGTCACAGGAGGCAGGGTCCCTGCTTCAGGAGGTGGCAGGAGTGGGGTGATACTCTGGGCCCTGGGCTGGAAGGAGGGGGTGTCCCCGCACTGCGAGGTTGTGGCCCCTGGGCTCTTCTAAAATGTCGGTGCTGAGTCCCCTTCCCAATGATTTCCCTGAGGAGAGCTTCGGGAAAATTGTGACCAGAGGCAGTGGATGTGCAGATTGAGATCTCAGGAGATCACAAGCCTGAGATTTCACTGCAGACAGCACTCTATCTTACTAAGCCAGCACTGACAATCAACATTGTGGCAGGCATGCATGAAAAACCTGTGGTTGGAACAATGACGGAACTGCTGGGCTGCGCTGAGGCCACACAAAGCTCCCTAATTAGTATATAGGAAGAAACAGCATTTTATGGTAAACATAGGTAGCATATTATTTTTTGGTGGTTATGTCCCCTACAATGCTATGTACTTAGTTTATACAGTCATTTTGAGATGAAAGACTTTAAGGCATATTTAAATATATTAATTGAATTAAATAAAGTGATTTACAATTTTCATGCATGTCACCCTTTACTACTAAATGAGAACAAGTTGTTTGAAAGTACATTGGCCATTTAATTTCTGATAATCAGTCTTAGGCCACATTCACACATTCAGTATTTCATCAGTATTTTACATCAGTCAAAATCAGGATTGGAAAAATCAGAGGAAAAGTATAATAGAAACACGTCACCACTTCTGTATTTATCACCCACTCCTGGTTTTGGTTTACAAATACTGATGTAAAATACTGACCAAATATTGAACGTGTGAACATGGCCTTGGATAGAAGGAATTATATTTTCCTAATATTTGGGATTCAATCCATTTATTAAGGTCAATTTCACACAACCGACATTACACGGATAGCACTAGGACCAATGTTATTCAATTGGCCTGTTCGGATTAGCATTTTTTTTCAGGGATCAAATCTGCACGGAAGAAAAATTGCAACATGCTCTAATTTCTTCCATATGTCAGATGAAACTCGCCTATTCAAGTCTATGAATGCACACAAAAAAAATCGGATCCCCTGCGCATCAACCGTACAGCATCCAATATTTATGAATATATTGCTATTCTTTAACATGCGGAACTGTTTTGGTCTTGTACACTTTAATAACTGCTGACATATAAAATAGAATGCCATACGGATTTCATATGGATAACAATTGAGATGAAAATCACCCATTATTTCAGGATGAAACTTTGAACGATTTTTTAGACTGTACACTCGCATAAACTCAGCCTAATGAAGTGCAGTGCAAAACTAACACCAGCCAGTGTTACAACCTACTTTTATGATCACAAGGATCATTTAAAACAATATTTAGTAAAATTTATTTGAAATGTGCAATGCTTTTCAGAAACAGTCCAACTTCATCATTTGTCACCTGAATGAAGTTAATACCTGATAAAGAGATCAAATTCAGATCACGTTGTACATGTCAAAAAATTTTCATACAAATTGTTTTAAAGGATCATTCTTATTGGACTTTTACATTTATTAGAGATATCCTAGGAGTCTTCACTAGAGATGAGTGATCCCGAAAATTTGGGGTTCATACCGGACTTAGTGTCCAATGGTAAATGCCGAACAAGCACTTCTCTCGGAAGTTCGTTGCAATGTTTGGATATACGGGGAAGGCCAGGAGGAGAGAGAGAACATTTTCAAGCTGAAAAGTTTAGGGCCTCATTGTTTTCAATGGGGTTCCTGTTTTGGTTCAAGTTCGGATATAGTTCTGGAACTTGAACCGAACTTTGGAATAAAGTTCAGGTAGGATACCAGAACCCGAACTTCTACGGGTCCACTCATCTCTATTCTTCACTGCAGGGATCGACTGATGGGGGCAGCAACCAAATTAGCTGAGTAAGAAATTCCCCCGAATTTGACAGATTTTGTCTGTCTCATGCACAACAACATCGGGTCAGCAAAATGTGGCAAATTTTATAATCTCCACTCCTGAATATGCTGCACTATGGAGTGTTATCAGTTTTATTGTACATTAATTAGGTGAGGAATAGCTGAATGGTAATTCAGAATAATATGTGTTGAATATTATGTGTTACAATTAAGAATCCAATCTAGTGTTAAGTGGATATTTGCGAAACATTCATTAAAGATGTTTTTTATCTTATCCCAGGAAGGTTTAATCATTTCATACTGAAACTAAATGCACAAGGTTTGAATGATATTCCTAGGTTGATATGTATGGCCAGCAGTCTGGGGACTTTTGATTCTTGCAAAATGTGGGGAAAGAAAGGTAAGAGTGGCAGAGTAGTCACATTTATATGTCAGTCATGCAACTAATTTAGTACTCATATATATGGAGCTAGCTAATATAAAAGAGAAATTAAAAGAATGACTTTTTATCCATGTGATTGCCTCCTTTTATCTCGTTGCATGGTTAAACCATGTAGTGCCTGAGCTGTTAATTATATTCTCATTAGCAGGGCAATGAATTGGGAAAAACAAGAGAAACCATGAACTACAAAGCTGATAAATATACCTGTCATTACATGTGGCTAAATTTACATAACTGCTCTGGCACCAGTTATGGATTGCCTCACTGTATTATCACTATGGAGCAAGACTTTATATGGGATTGCCTATTAATCATGGCACCATCTTGACAACTTCAACAATATGATCAAAAATAAGATCAATGGAAATTGCAGGAGAAAGTCATGTTAAGATCAATATATAAAACCACAATAAAGACATGCTAGAACACAGCACATGTACGTGAGCATACTGTAGATAATTTAAGATGTCAACTAAACCATCTAATGAACAAAAGAAGAGGCAAATAATAACAAATAAAAAAATGCAAATATCAGTTATTCAGCTTTTATGAATGAAAGAATTATTACTACTTTGCAATGTTTTAATTGTTATATAAAACCGTTCTCAGGAACAGAGAGATTTTAATTTTATTCTTTACTGCTAGCTGCCTTGGGTACTGGCCATCGCTGCAGTTTAGAAGTGGCGACCGAATATATGCAGTGCATACCAGTAGGGATGAGCGGACTCGTAAAGTTTCAGGTTCTGGTATCTGATGGAACTTTAATCCAAAGATCGGATACCAGAACTTTACCCGAACTTGAACATGAACCCAAACTCCATTGAAATGTATGGAGACCCAAACTTTGAAGCTGGAAAATTTTCTTTCTCTCTCTCTCCTTTCGAACTTCCCCCAGAACTCCAAATATTAAAACTGACTTCCGGGAGAAGTCCGTGTTCAGAGTTCAGCACGGACAATCCCTGAACTTTGAAGATCGGGATCGCTCACCTCTACTTACCAGTACCTTCCAATAGAACCTGTAAGTGCAGCTTTGAAGCCGACCAGATTGCTGTTAGCTGCTGATCATGTCCAGCTTCATTGCCACTGCGTTTCTCTAATGCTGCAGAGGCAAACGAGCCTCAAATAACAACATAGGAGGGTGCACAGGTTGAGCCAGTGGTGCAATGATGCCGCTGATCCAAAATGTCACTCAAGCAGGATCACACTGCCCTCGGAAACCAGGAAGCCTTAAGGCAGGAGAGTAGGTGTGTTACTGCAGAAGAAGAGACAACCTTTGTAAGCTGCAATGTCCCCCAAAACATTACCAACAGAAGTAGACTTTTACAGATCTTAAAAAGAAACTGCATTGTATCCTATTCATTTATGGGGTAAACACATTTCTCAGTAGTTCCAGATATTTTTTCAAGTCCTGCTGACTTCTTGAAGGCCAGGTCTAAAAGATGAATCCTTCCATTTATGTGTGAAGGATCTTATGTGTTATTAGTACAGGTCCATTGCAACAAATTCAGTAAAACTGAACTGCATAAGTTAATTTTGATATTGTAAATGGCACATCCAAGATCAGTCATCGAGTCAACCATATGTAGAAAGGTTGGGGCAGCAATGATTTTGTTACTATTGCAATAGTAAAAGCAGATCAAAACTTTAGTCATTTGGAAGACTAAAGTCAAATAGCAAAAAGAACAGTAATGCTACTGACGCGCCCCCTGGGCCATATTCGTTAGGGGGAATATCCGGAGCCGGATCAGATGGGAGTTGTAGTCTTCCGAGTGGCTGTGACCCGGTCCGTGCCCAGGGTGTCAAACTCAGTTGTATGTGGCAGTCCTACAGATGTTATAAGTTCTTTATTGTCGACTACGCCACCCGTTGTGTTGCGGTCACTATGGCCGCCGCTGCAGCAGGGTCTGCTGAGGCTGATGGTGTAGGTGCAGCTTTTGGTGGTATAACCCCCAACGGGTGGGGTATAGCCTCAGGGGGTCAGGTGCAGAGGATGGGGGTTGTGGTGGTGCAGCATAGATGTTAAAGGAAGACAGAGTCGGGTTATGCAGTTTAGGGTATTTACTCACTGCTGATGTTCCGGTCACTCCAGCTTCAAGTGACCTCCCGAGCCGTGCTGCATCCACCAGGTCCTGGATCCAGCCAACCCCCAAGCGAGTCCGGAGCGTGACCCTGAGCTCTCCTTCTGTCCTTTCTCTGGCCGTCCCCACTAGTGATCCACCCAGGTCCAGCTCCCTCGGGCCTTCTGTTGGGTGACCCTTGGCCTTGGGTTCCCTGACCCTCCACGTGGTATGCCTTCGTGGTGGATGTGGTGGGTGGCCGTGGCAGACGCTGCCCATGGCCTCCGGTCTCTGGCTGGGGTGTGTTTTTGCCCCCACCAGCTTGGGTTCCGGTACCCTGATGCCGACTCTTCACCCGTGGATTGGATTTGGGGTCTTAGAGTCCTCTCTTTGTCCCCTCTCTGGGTCTTTCCTTCTTTCTCCTCTCGCTCTCTCTCTAGGGCTTCTCTGCTCCTCTTCCTCTGCTCCTCACAGACTGACTGACTGTGGCTGACTGACCCTGTTCTCTGATGGTGCCCACCTTATATACACCCTCTATGTGTGAGCTCAGGTGACCAGCACCCAATGAGCTCCTATCTTTACCCAGGCTGCTCCCCCTATCTGCCCCTACACTACTGGGATGTACCACCCCCCTCCCACTCCAGCCAGGAACAGACTCGGTCGTACCTGCACATTTCTAAGTGGGAGTACCGTCGGCCTGTTCCTCGGAAATGGGATGTGTGTAGTGCATGCAGCCTACCGAGCTCAGATCCACACTCCATCCTTACCCGGGAGTGGAATATCACACCTCTGGGTTGAGGTGCAATACCCCTGTAGCAGCCGAATCCTCAGGGTGCTACATTCCCCCCTGGTAAATCACAGCACGTCCTCGGGCTGTAAGACAAAACATCCACAAACATACATTTTTTTTTTTCATAAAACATAAACATAATAAAACATCATATAAAACTTTTCATATAAACATTCTCTCTTCTTTTTCTGGTTCCTCCTCCGGACACTGCAACGTGTGTCCGGGAAAAGTGCGACAGTCTCTTAGAAAAATGGTTTTCCTATAAAACCGGTAGGGGGCGCTTTAGGACGCGCAACTATATATAAGGGTAGTGGCCGCTCTCAGTCCTCGGCCAAGTAATGGGAATAGGGATGACCGCTCTCAGTCCTCGGTCAGTGGGATTTAGGGGTTAATCGGGTAACAGTTCACACTTGCTGGTCCCAACGGGGACTATATTAGCAGCAGTAACAGTTTCAGTTTCAGTTTCAGTTTATGGTGCCCCGACGGGCAACTATATACAGCTCCTGCTTCGCTGTACTTAACGACGGCGTCCTCCTGCTCTTTCTTTATTGTTACCTTTGGCTCTAGTTTCAGACCCGTCCGGGTCCTCTTGTTCTTGCTGGGCGTACAGGTCCTCTCCCAGATGCGGCACTTTAGGTCTTATGGGCGCGGTGGTGTTAGCGCCCGGGTTGCCCGGGCCTTGCGGCCAGGCCTGGGGTATCTGGAAGGTGAAGGGCACCGTAAGGACGGCGGCGCCCTGGGCTACTTGGCCCTGCGACCAGGCCGGGGGCTCCGCGGAGGTAGGGGGCGCTGTTGGTATTGCGGCGCCCGGGGGTACTAGGCCTTGCGACCAGGCTGGTGGTACTTCCTGCTTGGTCACGCCCGGGGTCGAGGCGTGTGACGTCACAGGGGTCGCGGCTCCCGTTTGAGGCCTAGTCTGCGGCGGTGACGTTGCAGCGACGGGCACGGCAGGATAGACTTCGGGCTCTGCGACGGGGAGCTGGGGCAGGTACGCGGTTTCCCGGTTTGGGGTATAGACGTCCCCTTTACCTGCCTCCACTCGTTCGGCTCCCTTCTCGGCACCGTCTCCGGCCTTCAATCCTCCCGCACCATCCTCAGAGGCGGTCTGTTTCCTCGTCTTGGGTGGCGTGCTCCGCTGACAGGTCTCGGTCTGCTGGGCCATCTCACGGCTCCACTCCGCCAACGTCTCTCGCTGCACCCGGGCCATCCTCCTTGCGAGGCCCTCCAGAGCGGTCTGCGCACACTCCCGGTCTCGGGGGAGCTGTGCTAGGACCTCCATTAGGCCTAGTGGGGTCGTTGTTTCCAGCAGGCTCCTGACCAGCGGGTCGGTGCTGCTCTGCTCTCCTACAGTTGCTCCCAGCAGGCTCCTGGCCAGCGGGCCGATGCTGCTCTGCTCTCCTACAGTTGTCTCCAGCAGGCTCCTGGCCAGCGGGCCGGTGCTGCTCTGCTCTCCCTCTTCTGTTTCTAGCAGGCTCCTGGCCAACGGGCCGGTGCTGCTCTGCTTTCTCGCCATCTCCGGGTAAGCTCCTCCGATATTCTTCTCCCGGCTTCTTGCCTCCGGGTGCGCTCGCTCTAGACTGCTCCAGGCGGCACCCATCTTTGTTCTCTCCTTTCGTCTCCTCCCCCTTCGAGGGCGGTCCCGGGGCCACTTGGTGACTGTCAGCTCCAGGGGCTGTTCTTTCACGCTGACAGACACCTCTAGCATCACAGTCTCTGTTGGTGGGGGCGGTTTCCACTTTTGGCGCCATTTTCGGTCCTGGCCCACGATGGGAGGTGGCCTCTTGCCATCCTCTGGCACGCCCATAATGGCGTCCGCTCTTCCAAGGCGGGAAACCTTTGGAAATGGCGGGAATCGCTTCCCAGTGGCAGGAAACTCTGCAGATGGCGGGAAAACGCTGTTAATGGCGGACAACCGGCGGGAATCGACTGGTGATGGAGTCCGATGGCGGGGACCCTCCGGAACCGGCAGGAGACTTCTTTTTGAGGTAAATTCGTTCTTTTCTTCAGGCACGCAGTACCAGGGTGTTGCGGGCACGTATTCCTGCCGACTACGCCAAAGTTGACGCGCCCCCTGGGCCATATTCGTTAGGGGGAATATCCGGAGCCGGATCAGATGGGAGTTGTAGTCTTCCGAGTGGCTGTGACCCGGTCCGTGCCCAGGGTGTCAAACTCAGTTGTATGTGGCAGTCCTACAGATGTTATAAGTTCTTTATTGTCGACTACGCCACCCGTTGTGTTGCGGTCACTATGGCCGCCGCTGCAGCAGGGTCCGCTGAGGCTGATGGTGTAGGTGCAGCTTTTGGTGGTATAACCCCCAACGGGTGGGGTATAGCCTCAGGGGGTCAGGTGCAGAGGATGGGGGTTGTGGTGGTGCAGCATAGATGTTAAAGGAAGACAGAGTCGGGTTATGCAGTTTAGGGTATTTACTCACTGCTGATGTTCCGGTCACTCCAGCTTCAAGTGACCTCCCGAGCCGTGCTGCATCCACCAGGTCCTGGATCCAGCCAACCCCCAAGCGAGTCCGGAGCGTGACCCTGAGCTCTCCTTCTGTCCTTTCTCTGGCCGTCCCCACTAGTGATCCACCCAGGTCCAGCTCCCTCGGGCCTTCTGTTGGGTGACCCTTGGCCTTGGGTTCCCTGACCCTCCACGTGGTATGCCTTCGTGGTGGATGTGGTGGGTGGCCGTGGCAGACGCTGCCCACGGCCTCCGGTCTCTGGCTGGGGTGTGTTTTTGCCCCCACCAGCTTGGGTTCCGGTACCCTGATGCCGACTCTTCACCCGTGGATTGGATTTGGGGTCTTAGAGTCCTCTCTTTGTCCCCTCTCTGG
Source organism: Phyllobates terribilis (assembly GCF_046119375.1). Lineage (NCBI taxonomy): Eukaryota > Metazoa > Chordata > Amphibia > Anura > Dendrobatidae > Phyllobates > Phyllobates terribilis. The sequence continues at coordinate 303,422,472 of NW_027362771.1, forward strand.
GTCTTTCCTTCTTTCTCCTCTCTCTCTCTCTCTAGGGCTTCTCTGCTCCTCTTCCTCTGCTCCTCACAGACTGACTGACTGTGGCTGACTGACCCTGTTCTCTGATGGTGCCCACCTTATATACACCCTCTATGTGTGAGCTCAGGTGACCAGCACCCAATGAGCTCCTATCTTTACCCAGGCTGCTCCCCCTATCTGCCCCTACACTACTGGGATGTACCACCCCCCTCCCACTCCAGCCAGGAACAGACTCGGTCGTACCTGCACATTTCTAAGTGGGAGTACCGTCGGCCTGTTCCTCGGAAATGGGATGTGTGTAGTGCATGCAGCCTACCGAGCTCAGATCCACACTCCATCCTTACCCGGGAGTGGAATATCACACCTCTGGGTTGAGGTGCAATACCCCTGTAGCAGCCGAATCCTCAGGGTGCTACACTACAAAAACATACATTATAAAAAACTTATAATATATATAATATCTGGCACACAAATTGGGTACAACCCCCAACAGCAAAGGTTTTATTGTATTGTTATTCTTATACCAACAATCAGCATTTGACATCAGAAAAAAATGACTGCCTTTGAAAGCTAATACCTCTTTTAAAAGTAATTGCTTGGCCCTATTATTGTCTAAGTATACCCAAACTGTTCTAATATACCATAATATGCACATTTATATTGTAAATGCACACAAGTAACACAAACACCATGGACAATGCACTAACCAAAGCTCCATAATGTGTAATGCGGCAAACTCCATGTAGAAATAATTTGATCACTGTATGGGTAGCAGAGCTGGGCTCATCACATCCTTATATTGAAACAATTATCTTCAATAGAAGCTGCTGCTGTTTCCTCCAGGTAAAATGTAAGAGAATAGAACAAAGCCAGAAATAGCGCACCCTGTGCCTTATAGTCTGGAGCGACACTGATTGTCCTAATAATGGCACTTTTGTAATGTGTATCTTGATTCACTTATTACTTTCTCCCTATGTATACATGCATGAATCACCTTCCTGAAAGTACATTTAAATAGACAACACAGTGAATTGTTCCTTCCATTACTGTCATTTCTCTGAATATAGTGCACGGCCGTGCATAACAAAAGAATAAAGCTTTGCTCCTCCGTGTAACCTGTAAGAAGCGTGCATGGTATTGTATAGATGTAACAATAGCATGCGCGAGCTGCCAATGATATCTTCCCCCAGGGCATTTGGCTTATTTTCCAAAACATAACAAAAAAAACCCTCTGTATTTTGTGGTTCTTTCATATTACATAATGTTAACTGAAAATCAATAAAAATCATACACGATGCATTGGGTTTCTTGCACCTCAGACATTTACGGGGTTAAATTTCCAATCAATAAAAAGACTGAATTTAGCATCTAGGCTTGTGGTGGCAGTGACTTCTAGACACAATACTGGGTTAGTTTTCCTGCAGTCAAATGTCTGTGAGATGTGAGCAGGGTATTAGGTTCTGAAATATTTATAAGGCTGGGAGTTTAGATATAAGCAAACAATATGCTATGATACAGAGAGGTAACATTGTGCACAAGAACTAGCAATCTATGAAAAGTGCTTCCAGATGGCATGGTTACTTCTAATGAATAACACTACTGATGAGTACCACTCTGTGCATTGCCAAACGGACAGTGAAATTTGGTAATAAGAAAATGCTCAGTGCACCTGCTCCTGTTCAGCTATTAGTAAGTTGTGCATGACTGTTCACTGACACACAGTACCTTGCCCGCAATACTCAAATATCTAGTTTTATATCTCCAAAAATCAAAATCCATTCCGAACACGTTGTGTTTATTATGTGTCATATTAGGGCAGGCTGTGCTTTCAGTAGGGTATTTACCCATCAGGACTCCCATTTATTTGCTAAATTTTAGTTGAGGGACTGTAGAAAAATAACAGGTAAATAACAGTTGAATGCTTAAAGGGAACCTGTCAGCAGGATTTATCACTATAAAGCAACGGTATGGCCATAATGGCACTAATATACTGATTGAATTGATACCTTTGTTGAAGGAATCCAATCAGATGTTTTTTTTTAATCACGGTTTCAAGTTTTCTTATGATGACGTCTTCTATGCATCGGGGTGGGCCTGGGGTTGGTGCGTCTTCTTCTGCTCTAGCCCTCCCACCTGCCTCCTGTGTTTCTATAGGTCAGATCTGAGCTGAGATCTCAATCTGCGCATGCGCTGACTCCGGCTTTATTGTATTTAAGGCCCGTGGACCAGACATGGAATCTAACACTGTGCATGCGTTGCCCACCTATTGATGGCGGTGGTGGCATGAAATTTCAAAACAGAGGCAGTTCACTGAATAATCAGTGACCTGTAGAAACACAGGAGACAGGCAGAAGGGCCGGAGCAGAAGACGACCCAACCTTCCCCAGGCCCGCCCCGATGTACAGAAGATGTCTTCAGAAGACATCATTAGAAGAAAACTTAAAACTATGATTAAAAAAGAATCGCTGATTGGATTCCTTCAACAAAGGTATCAATCTAATCAGTGCAATAATGCCATTATGGTCATACCTTAACTTTATAGTGATAAATCCTGCTGATAGGTTCTCTTTAAATGGGTTGTTCCAGAAAGTCTGATAAATTATTAGTATTTATATAGCGTCATTGATTCCATAGTGCTGTACATGAGGAGGGGTTACATACAAAATACAGATATAATTTACATTAAAAGAACTAACAATGATACACTGGTACAGAGGGAAGAGGACCCTGCCCTTGAGGGCTTACATTCTACAGGATGATGGGGAAGGAGACAGTAGGTTGGGGGGGTTGCAACAGCTTTGGTGGTGGTGAGACAGCAGCGTTGTCATTGCAGGTTGTAAGCTTTCTTGAAGAGATGGGTTTTCAGGTTCCTTCTGAAGGATCCGAATGTGGCGGATAATCGGATGTGTTGAGGCACAGAATTCCAGAGGATGGGGGATATTGGGGAGAAGTCTTAGAGGCGATTGGGTGTGGAACGAATAAGTGTGGAGGAGAGAAGGAGGTCTTGGGATGACCGGAGATTACGTGAGGGAATATATCGGGAGATTAGTTCAGATGTACAGAGGAGAATCGTTATGGATGGCTTTGTAGGTCAGTGTTAGTAGTTTGAACTGGATACGCTGTGCAATTGGGAGCCAGTGAAGAGATTTGCAAAGGGAGGTAGCAGAGGAGTAGCAAGGAGAGAGATGAACTAGTCAGGCAGCAGAGCTAAGGACAGACTGGAGAGGTGCAAGAGTGTTAGCAGGTAGGCCACAGAGGAGGATGTTGCAGTAGTCAAGGCGGGAGATGATGAGGGCATGCAAAAGCAGTTTAGTAGATTGAGGGTTGAGGAAAGGATGGAGTCTGGAAATATTTTTGAGCTGGAGGCGAAAGGAGGTGGCGAGAGCTTGGATGTGTGGTTTGAAGGACAGAGCAAAGTCAAGGGTTACGCCGAAGCAGTGGATTGCCAGTACAGGGGAAAACATGGTGTCATTTATTGTGATAGATTGATCAGATGGGGAAGATACGTGAGAGGAAAGATGATGAGTGCAGTTCCCATCACTTGGAACCTCATTTATTTAAACAAAAGGGCCCCCACAAATACTGTAAGGAGCAGAGAGGTGGTCGCATGTTGGGACCTTGTTCTCCTGATAGATGTATATTGTTATGGGATCACTGTACTTGGTTACTGGGCAGCTCTACAGAGGGCTACCATGAACAGGCTTGGCACTAGCTACTCTGCTTTCCAGATCCCAGGGGATGTCCTGGCCTTCATCCTTTAACCCCTATGCAGGGATCTTAACTTAGCAAGGACCCCTAGGCTGGGGCCACTGAGTTAGTTGCTGTTTGGTGGTGCGAGCTGGCAAGTACAATAGTCAAAAATCAGTAATGTCTATAAGGAGTCAAAGCAGGATGCAGAGAAGTTCTCTTGGAGCAAGATAAATTATAACCGGTAGTGGACTGAAGTCATTCAGGATCTTAAATAGCTTGCAGCCAAGCCCAGGCTACAAAGAAGGAAATAAACACTAAAAAGTTAACTCCTGATCTACCAGTATGGACAGAACTACAGGTGCCTTGAGAACACGGTACTAGAGTTGTCGCCTCATGTCATCTGCAACAAAAGCACAGGTGACAGAAGCAGAGACAGGACAGGCAGGCACCAACACAGATGTCACACATGTCCCAGGAGAGGGACCCACATATTTTGGACATTTATGGCATATGCCATTAATATGCAATACATGTCCAAGACGGGAACACCCCTTTCAGATTCTACACATGGATCTCCAACCCTGTTTGTTTTGTTATGAATTGAACAACCCTTTACTATGTGGTTTCTGATTGATATAAAAGATTATTTTACCTACATATTACAAAATGTGTTGGTGAGAGGTAATCACAAAGACTGGTGCAGAAGGAGGTGGCATGATTGCTTATATGTGGATTATCCATAAACACAACTATATGGATTTACAGAATATTCAGGGATAAATTTAGGGAAGCAGTTATACTACAGTATAACTATAGTTAAAGATTCAGTGACAAGATTAGAAATGTACACAGTAATCACATCTTTCCTATTTCTTTCTATGCATGCATTGGTTAGGTGCTGGTGTGTCCATAAAACTATCTGTACAGTCAGCACATAATAGTATTTGCAGGCGCTGTTCACATAGTAAGGTGCTGAAACAATTTATATAGTACACATACATTAAAGGGAACCTGTCATGTGCAAAAACGTTATTTACCTACATAAGGTTAGTCTGCAGGTAAATAGCATTAAAATGAACGCGTGGATACAGGGAGTGAAGAAATGAACTTATATCCTCCTAAGCTCGTTTTCAGTCATAGGGGCGTGCACAGAGCGATTACAGTCATCACTCATTATAATGTGCGCAGTGGCTGAAATCTCTCCCTGGTACTTTGATTGACAGCCTGCTCTGCACAGATGCTCGCTCAAAGATGCAGAGCGAACTGTAAATCAAAGTGCGGAGGTGTGATTACAGCACGTAATTGCTTGAGCACGCACCTATGACTGAAAGCCAGCAGTTCACTGGAGGATATGAGTAGATTTCCTCCAGGCAGCCATAATTTCAGAAAGGTGGACAGGCAGCATTGTAATTCAATTTTCCTGCAGATTTACCCTATATCTGCAGGGTAACATCCTTTTTTGAACATGTCAGGATTCCTTTAAACGTGTGTTCAGTAAGAAAGGATGCAGTATCTACTTTACACTACATATTACATTGAGTTGTATGAATGTTAAGCGAGTCTAATCTGTAATTAGCTTACCTTTTTGTATAGGTTTTTATGCTAAAAATGTATATAGACACAATTGTAATCCCTCTAAACAGAGAAACATGGACACAATAGCATTACATAATCTCCTACAAAAATGGGATATGAGATATAAATGATATGTGGTGTGAGAAAATTAACTGCAGATAAATGCAAAAATCATTGAGTATTTTAAGTGAGAATTTCTATTCTTCCCTTATTATGGAGTGCATATTATATTTGTATATTAAAATGGTAATGGATGACAGTACTGGTAGGTAAACACGGAATCCACCTAGAATTTACCTTGGTTAGTACTTTGAACATTTATGCAGTTCTCTGGGTATAGACGTAAAAGAAAGGTAATGTTATTACACATTTAATTAGAAAATCACACTGGTTTAGAGCAGTAATTTCCATACTACATCAAAATGGCCACACTTACAGAAACCTGTCATAGTATATTTATAAGACAGGCGCCTGTGAAGTATGAGGCTCTGCTGCTTTCACCTGGAGATACCATAAAAGTATGCGAGATAGACTATTTCCAGGAAACAACAGTCACTATGTTTAAGAAAGGCACGATGGACAGCAGTGTGAGCAGCCTCTTCTTATCTTAGCACCCTTGGTATCTCCAGTATTGATCAGACATAGTGGACACCAGTATGAGCAACCTCTTCTTATCTCAGAACCCCTTGTATCTCCAGTATTAGATCAGATGTGGTGTACAGCAGTGTGAGCAACTTCTTTTTATCTCTGCACCACTGGTATCTTAGTATTAGATCAAACGTGGTGGACAAGAGTGTGAGCACCTTCTACTTATTTCAGCATCCTTGGTATCTTCAGTATTAGATCAGACGTCGTGGACAACAGTGTGAGCAGCCTCTTCTTATGTTAGAACGCTTGGTATCTCCAGTTTTAGATTAGACATGATGGAGAGCAGTGTGAGCAGCCTCTTCTTATGTCAGCACGCTAGGTATCTCCAGTATTAGATTAGATGTGATGGACAGCAGTGTGAGCAGCCTCTTCTTACCTTAGCACCACTGGAATCTCCAGTATTAGATTAGACGTGGTGGACAGCAGTGTAAGTAGCCTCTTCTCAACTTAGCACCACTGATATCTCCAGTATTAGATTAGACGTGGTGGACAGCAGTGTGAGTAGCCTCTTCTTACCTTACAACCACTGGTATCTCCAGTATTAGATCAGAAAATCCACTGGGAGCACATCTTCATACACATGAAGGGAGGGAGTGGAGCTTTCTACTGCACATGCTCAAAGGCACCTGTCCTATTCTAAGATAAGTTTCTGTCAGTGTAACAAGATGGTGGCCATTTTGTTGTTTCCTCCCTTCCCTCCTTCTTCTTATGCATGTGATTACTTTTAGATTTCAGATTCATAGTCATTATAATGTAAATAAAGAAGGTAAGTCTAGTTTGCAAACCTCTGACCTACCTTATTGTCCAACTGGCTACATTGTACTGTAACTAAATTAGTTCAGATGATACTTTATATAAAACAAATTCAATGAAATCTGAATAACATGCAAGTTCCTCATATTGTTTTAAAGGGAATCTATCACCAAATTTGACCTATCTAAACTATTAATATGGTCATACAGGTTATAGAATGCTGGAAAAGTCCTATCTGTATGTCTCATATCAGATGCCTTGCTGTTTATAAATCATCTTTTATCACTTTATGTAAATTACCTCTTCCAGGCTCTGAGGCGGACACTGTCTGAAAGATAACTCGGCCTCCAAAGCTTATTTTACATAAAGGGGGAGTTACCAGTGTGATGTGTAATGGTTACCAGTGTGATGTGTAATGGCCGCTCTCTGCTCTCCCGATCACACTGCAGAGCTGTATGTCATTATACCTGACACATCTACAGGATCCTCTCAGCTCCAGCTTCCATCTCTCAAGCAGACAGGGTTGTAATATTGCTGCAATACAGCAGAGCTCAAGCAGAGCTCAGAGAGTTGCAAAAATGTGTTTTTAAGAAGACAAAGTTCAGTTCTCCTGTTCTGTGTTAGTTACTTGTCTCACACTGGTAACTCCCCCTTCATGTAAAATAAGCTCTGGAGGCAAAGTTATCTTCAAAGCAGTGTCCACCCCAGAGCCTGGAAGAGGTCATTTACATATAAAAAATTTATTTATTTCTCTGAAATAAGACATCAGATAGCAGACATCAAGGTATAATTTTATTCAGCTTCCTATGACCCAGATGACAATATAGACAGCTTAGGAGGGTTGATCCTACTGACAGATTCTCTTTAAACTAAATGTTATGATTTAAGCTTACATAACTACTCAGTTAAATCTTGCAGTACAATATTAAAATGCAATTGTTCCTTTTACGTTGTTGAATTGTCTGTTATTCCCTTGTGGACTTCAAAGACAATTTGTTTTGTGTAAACAAGAGTTGCTTTTCAGCTTAAAATATTAGCATCTCTCAATGTCAATATTTTATCTAATGCACATATTGCATCTGTTTGCAAACTTTACAATCAATTTCAATTTGTAAGTTTGTCCACCTGTCCTTCCTATAATGTAATTTAATAAAGGCAGTAGCCAACAAGCTACTGCTTACCTCACCGACAACAGCACGAAACAGCATGACAATATATTAGACGTCACAGAAATTCTGGAAATATTAACTGGACTTAATAGCTTGACATGATGCAACTGAAAGGGTTAAATGAAAGCTGCAGCTTTAATGCATTTTTGTGATGGCTCATTTCTATGGTTAGAATTCTTTTACATGTATGTACATGCAGAACTCTTATCTGGTTTTGCAAACTTTTTAGCAATTAATTATATTTATGCTAATTTGTGTCTAAAAAATGGTCCAGCTGAATCACAGGTATTATGTATGAAGTAGGGGGCATGTCCTCGGCATGTCATCTTGTTATCATTTATTTTCTACAATAAATTATCAGGACCAAGTCTGATGAAGATTGCAAGATGTGCGTAGTCTTTATTTGAAGATTGCCTTATACACCCTATATCTCTTCCATATATTGACTCGTGTGTTCTGTGATAACCTTAACATGGGTGTTTGCATGGCTGCTATTACACATGTTTGTGTGGCACCCCAGAGGGTCTGGTTGCCACAGTGGTATTGCTTCCCTCAAAAGAAGTAATGCCATGTCTGGAGGCAAGCAGGGGTTTCCTGGACAGGAACATAACACATGCAACACTTCCTGGCTCTAGACCAGCGAGGGGAGGACCCTCCCCTTGGCAACTGGGTTCTGGAGGCGGGGTTAGTTAGTTTAGTGAGGAGTTGAGTTTAGGACATCAAGGAGAGAGGAGCTAGGGACTGGAGCTGGAGATAGCTCGTCCTAGCTGGAGCACACAAAGCACCGGACACCGGAGTCCGAGGCTGTGGGACCCAGCAGGCCCAGCAGCAGATACCGTAGGGCAGGAGATTGCAGGTCCCCTGGCCCCCATCAGACGCCCGGAGGCTCAGTAGCACAGAGGAACCAGTAGCAAAGCATCCACAAGGCCCGCGCTACCAGCCATATGGGTGAGCACCACACATTACCCTCAGGGACGTGGGCTACAACGCAGCTACAAGCAGGGAAGCCAAAGAGAATAGTAAGAACGGTAGGCCTACAACTCTACCTGGCAAGGAGGACTCTACGCTTGCTTCCAGGCCGACCGGACTCTTATCACTAGCCAGTACTCCAGTCCATGCTTGCCTAATTGACAACTGTGAGTAAAGACCCTGGGACTGCACTATACTGACTCTGTGGTTATTACTGATACCCTGCACAACCACCATCATCCACACACTGCCCTGAAACTAACTCTTCCTGTGGGGAGTTATACCACCTTTGCTGCCAAACCATCAGCTTCAGAGGACTGTTCCGCAGCGGCGGCCTCCATTAGCCGCACTCCACAGGTGGCGTAGTCGGACATTATAAAACCTATATATACAAATTACCCTTGGATTGACCGCCCTGGGTCACGGACTGGGTCACCGCCACAGTTACTACAACCCCCAGCATCTACCAGCCCGGCACCGGGTACCCCACTGCCCAGGGGGCGCGTCATTTGTACTACTGAAAAGTTCTGGAGTTAATAGCTGCACACATCTGTGCTGTGTAATATTTCTTCTTTGCTAATTTAGGCTGCGCACTCCAGCTGGCAGGACTTGTGGACTCAGGTCATGTGACCCTGATGACATCATCACAGGTACTTTTGCTCTTCTATGTTGCTGCCTGCTTCTGATTGATCAGTGTCATAAAGGAGGTAGAAGTTCATTTCCCCAGTGAAAACTATCTAATGACACCTACTTGGACTTAGCTAAGGTTAACTCATTAGATGTCAAATATTTGATTGCTTGTATCTCTGCAATGGAGATACAGAATAAAAAAGTCAAAAAACATTTTATTTTGCTTTGCAGCCACTATTACTACTTGGGGTAGTATGTCAAATGAGAAATCCTGCAAAAGTTTACAAAAATTCAATGAGCAAAATTTGGAACCAAAGGTAATATCATTTACATGTTGAATACCAATGCTTTATCCATTAAGTATTTAGCTGTTTTTATTCTACATAAAATTGACAGTTTAAGCTTTGATGACATAAAAAATGGAATTGGCAATTAATAACCTATATTAATTCAGGAGACAAAGTAATAGCGGTTTTAAGTAGCAAGTTATTCCAAAAGTGACTTCATTTGTGTCTGCTTTTAGCCATGCCCATTGTCCTAGCCTTTTCATAAAGAAGTGTTCCCATCAATTAAAATTCCATATCCTTGATTTTCAGTGTGCTAATAAAATGAAAATCCCTGCCTGAAATCAATACACATTAAAACATTCTTCTGAATGGGATTGAAATGCTGGAGCATAATTATTAGATTTTGCCTCTACAAGATTAATCAGGCATATCTTATCACACCGTGACCATTCAATATGATAAATCAATCCTGCAGGGCCCCTTATGATGGCTCTCTGAGGGCAAATAAAAAAGGTGAAGAGGGGAATTTTCTGCTGAGAATCAGGATTATCTCATCCTAAAACGTGTGAGGAGATAATTGTCTGCCTGGATAAGAGAAATATGGAGGCTTGTGATATACTGTGTTAAAGTCAAATTGGTGCTAAGTAGTTGTGATGTCTAAAAAGTCACAAACATGCTATAATATCAAGGTCGACCATCTTTATGTTGTTGGAAAAACACAACTGTTAATGCATAAGTGAAGAAAATACATGGCACATAATCAAAGAAGCAAAAAATGTCACATTTGATGTACAGTTACATAAAACATATGGAAAAGTTAACATTCAATATAGCCCTAAACTAAACTAAACTTCCACTAAAAATATTCTCTAGCACAAAAATAATGTATTGTATAGTAAACCACTGAACCAGTGCAGACATTAATTAGATACAACTTCTTGATTAATATCAGTTTTATTATAAAAGGGAACCCGTCAGCTGATTCATGTTGCCCAAACCCCAGGCAGCATGAATCAGAACCTGATACACAATTGCAGCCAGAAATATGTTTCTCTGAAATGACGGAGAAATATACTTTAAAGATCTGGCTGGGAACCATAGCCGGAGACAAGATTAGTCCGGTGTCGCCCCTGGCCGGCTCTTCCAAGCGCTGCTAAATGTATTTGACAGGTCACTTGATATGTACATATAAGGGACAGACCTGTCAATCACCTGCAGCAGCGCTGGGAAGAACCCACCTGGGGCGGAGCTGAACTAGTCTAGTCTCTGGATATAGTCCCCTGTCTTATCTTTATAGGATATTTTCTCAGGGCATCTAAGAGAAATATATACTTGACTGCAATCGTGCAACTAGGATCTGATTCATGCTGTCTGCGGTTTGGGCAGCATGAATGAGATGAGAAGTTTCCTTTAAAGAATATCTTAATCTGTATTCTCAGAATTTGGCTCCTGTATTTTCTTTTTTTATATATCTTTCATATCATTTTCCAAATACAATTTTTTAATGTTTAGTTTCTTTCAGAAGTATGAAAAAAACAAGTTACTTCATGTTTAGCGCTATTGCCTTGCAGTATTAATCTCTGAGTTTAAGTCTGCTTTTATCATTTTTTATTATTGTTCTCCAGTCTTCTCCCTGTAAAATGTTCTGAGGTTAATTACTTGAAATTGCAAGCAATTAGTTTATAAAACATGATGGACTTGTTTAGCTCGGAAAATAATGCATCAGGGATGATCTCATTTATATGTATAAAAACATGTGGTCAATACAAAACACTGGCACGATTTGTTCATTCCATGGACCTTATAAAGGACCAGGGAACATTCATTGCACGTGGAGAAAAGGTGAGTGTGGCATATAAATAGGAAAGGGTTCTTCACAGTTAGAGCAGTCAGACCGTGGAATGCCCGACTACAAGAGGTAGTGATAGAATGGCAGGAACTCTATCAGCATATAAAAAAGGCTAGATGTTTTTCTTAGAACAAAGGGCATTGTGGGATATAATTTAATCTAGCGATAGAGAATGTATAACTGGTGGAAAAACGATGAACTTGATGAAGTCTTTTTTAAACTGTAAAGAAAATGGAGTCACCAGTTAGATTTGGTTTTGGCTGATACATGTTGATGCCTTCTGCATCTGTACCCAATCTAGGGAGCACAAAGGAGCATTGTTGTACCATTCCAGGGTAAAAAGAAGCAGAAAACTAAACCAGCTGGGAAGACAAGCAAATGATGAAAGACACTCCATTGACTCTTTCGCAATTGCATGGACTGAACATCATAACATACTGTACATATGTTACACAGCTTGGCTACCTATGAGTTACACATATTCTTATCTGCGTTGGATTTTTCAGTATTTCAATATTAACAATTAAAGGAGAATATTAAAGACCTTGTGAAAGTTTAAGTTGTTGCTGCTGTTCTTCCCTGAGGTTTAGCAGTAAATTTTCTCAAAAATAGTTACACATATTTTATTTTTACTTTATAAAACTATCTGGAACATCAACTGATCCTGAGGGCAGAACAAACAATGTCAAAGCTGATTAGTTTCTAGGATTCTGCCGGGGAAATGCCTGCTTATCTTGGACACTTATCTATGACATGAACCCATAACATAACAAGGGAAGAATAGAAATGACAATTCTCGCTGTGTGGCTAGAAATTTGTTTCCAGACAATACAGTTCAAGTTCAACATAAAAAATCTCCAAAGATGGGAAAAATGATACGGAGAAGTAGGTTCTTTGCTACTTGCACAATACTCTACTGCAACAATATTAGTTAGTGCATGAGACCTATACTTCGGCAAATGAGCTTTAATGGGGATAAATGTGAGGTAATGCACTTGGACAGAGGAAATAAAATGTATAATTATATGCTTAATTGTAAAACACTGGGCAAACTGTCACTGAAAAAGACCTAGGTGTATTGGTGGACGACAAGCTCAGGTTTGGTGGCCAGTGTCAGGCAGCTGCGGCAAAGGCAAATAAAATAATGGGATGCATTAAAAGAGGCATAGATGCTGATGAGGAGAACATAATTTTACCTCTATACAAGTCACTAGTGCGACCACACTTAGAATACTGTGTACAGTTCTGGTCTCCGGTGTATAAGAAAGACATAGCTGAACTAGAGCGGGTGCAGAGAAGAGCGAACAAGGTTATTAGAGGACTGGGGGGTCTGCAATACCAAGACAGGTTATTACACTTGGCGTTATTTAGTTTGGAAAAACAAAGGCTTAGGGGTGATCTTATTACTATGTACAAATATATGAGGGGACAGTACAAAGACCTTTCTACTGATCTTTTTACTCTGAGGCCTGAGATGGGGACAAGGGGGCATCTTCTACGTCTGGAGGAAAGAAGGTTTAATCATAATCACAGATGCGGATTCTTTACTGTAAGCGCAGTAAGACTATGGAACTCTCTGCCGCATGATGTTGTAATGAGTGATTCACTACTAAAATTTAAGAAGGCCATGGATGCCTTTCTTGAAAAGTATAATATTACAGGTTATATATACTAGATTCCTTGATAGGGCGTTGATCCAGGGAACTAGTCTGAGTGCCATGTGGAGTCAGGAAGGAATTTTTTTCCCCAATGTGGAGCTTGGTGTTTGCCACATGGTTTTTTTTGCCTTCCTCTGGATCAACATGTTAGGCTATGGGTTGAACTAGATGGACTTAGTCTTCCTTCAACCTTAAAAACTATGTTACTATGTTACTATATTAAACTATGTTTGACTATATACAAGTCAATAGACACTCATTTAATGGCCTGTTCATATGGGCCAACACAAACTGATAGGGACAGATTATTAATGCAATTGTAGACTGATGAAATAATTCATGCTATCGTGGAAATCGTCACTGTCAGCAGCATATTGTCCCATGTAAGAATGGGGCAATGTGCTGCTGACATCAACAATTTCCATGCTGGCATGAATTATTTGATCTCTCTACGAACAAGTATTTTGTACATTCATTGACCAATTGGTGGCATGTTTACACAATCTGATTGGGAATGAGCATTTATCAGAATACTTTTTTGACAATTTTCAGCTTATATAAATTAATATTTGGGAATTTTGAGTTCTATATCAGTAGATTTGTGTATTGATTGCTATAAATATATCTTTTGATATTAATTAAAATGTTGGACCTTAAAATAGGAAATCGTAGACATTCAATGCAAATCACCAAGGTCTAGAATGTCAGGTTTGATAAAACAGCACCATCAACATTTTACTGAGTCACCAACACTCTTTCTCCAAATTACTAGTAAGACTTTATAATTTACAATCAATTGCGACATGTCTTTGGCTCTGCAATTTGTGGTAAAATCAGATAATATATTCAAAATGATCTTCCTAGATGAATCACACATTCCCTTCCTTCATTCACAGTGCATTCGGTCTAATTAACAGATTGTCAAATTTCAGTTTTAGAATCTATATTTTTACACCTAGCATGCAGACGAAAACAGTCACCCTAGCAGTTTTTCATTTTTGGGTATAATAGTCTCAGAATTGTGAGGTTTTAATAAAATGCCTCTGGGAAAAAAAAATTTAAATAATTTGTCATCATTGAAACAAAACAAAAAATGGCTAGACTTCAAAAATGGATAACATTAGAAATTCTGAATTTGCTTTTGCAGTCTTTAATGCTATGTCCAAATCACTAACAACAATTTTTCCTTGATCATGTGCAGAACGTGCTCACAGTGAGCCATCAATGCACTTTGCATATCACAGGTAGTAAAGGTCCCTTCATTCTTAATTATCAAGAGAAAACGAAACATAAGCCAGAATACAGAACAGCAATTATTCCGCTCTGAGGTCCTCATTAATTTTAAAACTTCTTTGGATACAACACATACAGCTACATTTCCCTACTGTTCACACCACCGTGTCCTTCCCGTTCCTGACACCTCATGGTTCCTTTCACCAGACTTCATGTAGTAACCATGGCAATGCTTGAAGAGTTGTTACTCTCTCAGGATAATCAGACTACATTGTGTATTAGGAAATAGCCTACTGAACATATGCTCTGAAAATCTCATTAGCAGTAGTGTCCACAAAATTCAGAAATGCAGCTCTCTACACTGCAGTTGAACTTGCCGGTACTGGTAGGTCATAGATGTCTTACCAATCAACTTCTATCAAGGGTGACTCTTTTGGTGCGCGGAGATCAGCTGTCATGTTTATTTGTAGTTTTAAGCAGATGATGGGAGTAAAACCATGTGTTTATGTCCTGGTACAGAAGGCATGACTGGAGTCTTGCCAGCTTCGCACTTCCCAGAGCACATGGTGCTATGTTTTGCTTAACCACAGGCATCTGGCAAAGGACAATTTAACTACAAAAGACATGTAAAGGAAACACGAGGCTTACAGGTCATCACTGGGTAATTGTCGTCATGTTTGTGGTACATTTCTAGGTAAGAAGTTTTCTTTTAGGCCACGTGCACATGTTGAGTATTCGGTGAGTTTTTTACCTCAATATTTGTAAGCCAAAACCAGGAGTGGAACAATCTGAGGAAAAGTATAATAGAAACACGTCACCACTTCAGTATTTATCACCCACTTCTGGTTTTGGTTTATAAATACTGAGGTAAAAAACTCACCAAATACTCAACACGTGCACGTGGACTTAAGGATGCATTAATGAGGGTATTGGTTTTACCTGATGATAAAGAGGTTGTCCTCCATGTCCAGTGGCTTAACGAGATTATCACTTATTCACCAGTAGAGACCCCAGTGGTTAGCATTTATCTGTGCAGGACCCTGGCAGTAAGGCACTGCTTACACTGCATGATGTGAAAAGGTAAACTACTCCAACCGGCAACATTGTAGCTGCTAAGAGGTCATTCAATGGCTACTGACCGACTCTGCTGATGTGCTGCCAAATACTGTGATTATTTGTGCAGCACAAAAAGATCAATTCCCAGACGAATAAGCATTTTATTAATTCACTGGATGATCTATCGCCTGTTCAGATAATCATGTAAATGAACATCAAGTGTAGTTTTTAATTTCGCTATAGTGCCACCACCTGACAAAATGAAGCATTATAAAGTGCCATTTAACTAAAAACGCTGTCAATATAATGTTGGACAGGACAAGTCTCCTAGAGTTAAAGACAATCTTTGGAATTCTGATTCATCCTGGCCCAAAAAAAATGACGATACTGAGCAGAAAATCACTTATATTAATCCAGAATAGGACATTTTTAGGCTTTTTTTTAAACTGCTGGCAATCTACTTCTAAGATGTTAAATGAAACAAAGCTTCCCCGGAACCATATATAAAAGAACCAACCTGCTTATCCGACATGACAAAGAGCTGTTCTTCATTCTTTGTGAAGGCCATATCTCTTAAAACAGGGCCAGACTCCACCACCTGGATGGTTTCATACTGTACCGCTCCACTGATGGGGCCATCAACTCGAATCTGAAATAGAAAAGACAAATGTGGTTTAGTCTAACATGAATTGTAATAATGATAAGGTTAATATGTTAATAATGTTGCTTGGTAGCAATACAGTTTTTTATTCATAGAGAATGATTATGATAATTATTGTAATAATATTCAACACAAAACACAAAGCCATTATCAACAATGGAAAGATGCAGTTAATATTATATATATTTTGTTATTAAATATCAGATTATAGAATTATTACCACCTAAGGCATGTAATGTTCCTAAAGCACTGCAGAGTTAACCCTCAATTACAGTGGCCAGGGATTGTGCACACCTTATTCCTTTATGTACTTGTAGACTTTGTGTAAGAAATGAAGATATTTTGTGATTGCCGAGAGGTGACACTGATCCTTCTTCATCCCGTAGAACATTGTCATCTACAATATATTATATTAGGTACATAAATTAAACCTGATAACACTTTTAGAATATGTAATAGGTACTGCAATATGTACTGCATTTTCACTGCACCGAGTCAGGATTGGCTCTGCTTGTGCTGAATAATGAAAGTTTCTGTCATATTCATATCGACTCTTAAGAGTTACAGAGGTCACTCACTTTTTAATGCTGAAGCCAAAATAAGTTGTCAGCACTTTTAAACGCTTAACTTGCCAAAAATGTCTCATAGTCCCTGATCAGTTTATAAAGAGCAAAAATTGAAAGTCATACAAATAGATCGCAGCAGGTAAAACTGTTTGATTGACAGCTGGTTACACATTGAAATGGCCCGTGAAATTCTTGTGGTGAAAATACAAAGACAGATCCAAGCACAACAAAAAAGACGACTTGTCCATTGCTAGATCAAGAACTGTAAATCAATGTGATTATTGTTTAGGAGGCTTGGAGTCACATGGAATCCATAAAGTATTTTGTTCAGCTAAGAAAGTTTTCATAAAAATCGATCAGCAGAGTAAATGGAATGTAGACACACATGCACATACATGTGCACACACACACACATACACATGTGCACACACACACATACACATGTGCACACACACACACACACATGTGCACACACACACATACACATGTGCACACACACACACATACACATGTGCACACACACACACACATACACATGTGCACACACACATACACATGTGCACACACACACACACATGCACACACATGTGCACACACACACACATACACATGTACACACACACACACATACACATGTGCACACACATACACATGTGCACACACACACACATACACATGTGCACACACACATACACATGTGCACACACACACATACGCACACACACATACACATGTGCACACACACACATGTGCACACACACGTGCACACACACACATACACATGTGCACACACACACATACACATGTGCACACACACACATACACATGTGCACACACACACACATACACATGTGCACACACACATACACATGTGCACACACACACATACGCACACACACATACACATGTGCACACACCCACACATGTGCACACACACACACACACATGCACACACATGTGCACACACACATGTGCACACACACATACACATGTGCACACACACACATACACATGTGCACACACACACAAGCATACACGCACAGATGCACAATTTTAGATAAATATTTGCTCACGTTCATGTTTTTTTTCTCAATTCATTATTCATTATCTCTTTTGCGTTGACAACAAACATGACCAAAAAAAGAGTGAATTTGTGCTGGTTTATAGACCCTCCTTTTTTAAAAAAAATTCTCATCTCATTTTGGTACTCATTTTATCCTTACTTTCAGGACCGGAAGTAATAAGATATTATAAATCTTAATTCACAATAAAGTATATTACTTTTCCAGCTTTTCGTAAAGTACAAGCAAACATGTCTTAACATTAAATATGATGTGGTTTAAAATTGTGCTGCACCCGCAGTAACAGAAATGTGAAATGCTATCTGCAGTGTAATAATATATGAAAACTACAAGCTATGTAAGCAGGTGAGAAACGCTGAAAGCTTTATCAAAGCAGGGCAGACTGTAAGATGCCTATTGAGAGAACATCTGCTCTACGTCTAGCTTTGTGTTCTCAAGTTGCCACTAGTCGACTTGACTTGGGTCTTTAACCCGAAAACCGCTTCACTGCTGCCAGACACAGCTTTGTTTTGTGGCTGATCCCAATATCAGATGGACAATAGACAAACGTTCCTTCTGAAGTCCATGATAAAGGTTCCCTTCATATAAAAAGCACAAAGCTGGAGGTAGAAGGAGTTGTTCCTGAAATCCATTGAGAAGCAGCAGCATGCTTACAAATCACAATTATATAAAACTGAAGTCAATGTATGGAAGAATAAACCCTAATGTGTTGGTGTATGTTCTTCATATGCTATCACAACACAAGGTTATGATTTACAGAATAACTTATTGCAAAAAAACAACTGACATGCCATAAAAACATGACAAAATGTTTGCAGGGTAGGGTCCAGGCAGCTAGATCTGAATGATCGATCAAAGTAGGAGCAGAAGTGCTCAGCAAAGCACTGCTCTCCTCTCAGGCAGGAAATGGGCTCAATTAAAATAATATGAGGACAGTCTTACATGTCAGATAGCAGTACTCAAATGAGCTCCTCTTCTACTACTTTTAGGCATCAATGTGGGAGGGAGGGTCTAAGCAGCCATGTCAAAAGTTGTTCTGAAATTACACTGACATTTTAAGTCATGTTAGATAAAGTTTTCAAATCATCCAGTCCTCCTCAGCAATATTTTTTGCACTGAAGAGTAGTTGTATGGACTGGTGATCAAGCATGCGTGCTACCACTCCACTGTAATATATGGGAGATATAGAGACAATCTAGTGTATATAGGAACCTTTAGAAAATAACAAAGATAACGATTCTTGCCCCATCTTTTTTTCTTAAACTGTTAGCAGCTTTAATTAAGGTACTTAAGAAACTTGGAGAACTTGTAAATCTACATGTTTATTATGTAAGAAACAATATATAGGTTGCGATTGCGGCACACCATTGTTTTACTAATACTGATTCACTCTATATAAAAAAAAAATCTTGGAGAAGGTGGCGCGAATGAGATAACCCTCTTTCTCAAGAAAACTAACTTAAAAAAATAACAATTCACAAATTATAGTAGAAATGATTGTTTTCTCATGTTATACCTTCAGGAGAGCACTGCTCCTCTGCCTCCCAGCTTCCATGTTGCTGGAGGAAGTACCTCCTGATGATTGACAGTTCAGACCATGGTCATGGTTGCACTGCTGATCCAAACTGCAGCATGGAAAAGCCCAACCTGCTCCAGAGCAGTGTGAGCAGGCTCTAAACCATAGAGCTGGCTATCTGCACACGCTCCATATCTAGGTAACATCTGAGATTGCAGGGTGGCCGGTAACCTAAAATAAAATATTAAACATTCCTCTGTTCTAGAGAAGAGAGAGTATTTAAGAGGCAAATTGCAAAGTTTCTTGTTTTATATGCACTTTGCAATTAAGAACTTGAAACAACCGCCCAAGACTGAAATATAAAACATTATTCTATATGAATTCCTCCCTAGTAGTTAAAGTATTTTTTTTTTATATTTTTATTAGAATTTGTAAATGTATTCTTCAAAGACATTTGTGTATGCTTGTAAATCTACATGTTTATTATGTAAGAAACAATATATAGGTTGCGATTGCAGCACACCATTGCTTTACTAATACTGATTCACTCTATATAAAAAAGACAGACAGACATTGAAAACTTTTCATAAATGAGCATTCCACCTACAAAATCACTTGACTAAGTAGAATTGCTGTTTTATAGCTATTTCAGGCATTGATAAAAGGTTAATATGCCTGTTAATTAAATGTGCCATGATGGAAAAGGCCACTGAAAAAGTTAACAATTTCCTTGTAATTGAACTCCAGAGTTGGAACTGATAGCAGTACTTTAATGTCAATAATTCCCTTTCTTTGTATTTATGCATCAAAGAACCCTTCTTATCATATGTCATTCAAGACCGAGATTAGGAGGTATTGTGACATATCAGCGCTCATGCTTCACAATGTTCTTTCAGAAAAAAATGAATAGGTATTTCCACTCTTATTTAATTGTTTGCATGTCAAAGATAAGGAAACAAAAGAAAAATAAAAAATGTGTTCAATTAAGTGGACACTTGTTACCCAAGTAGTCTATAGAACAAGAAAATAGACATAAGAGTAGTTCAGCCTTTCATGTCAAACAATGCGCTACAAAATCTTAACATAAAAATTACACTTTCACCATTTCACATCAGTTCCATTTATAAAAACTTCAGGCTAAACACAGTGAAGATATCATCAGAAGCTAGACAAGCCTCTAAACTACACCAAACACCAGCTCAGCCCCTAAAATTAATTTTAGAACTGAGACTAGACTCTTTAATTTCTTTCCAGATGCTAAAAATTTAAACAGACATGCACTTTAAATGAATCAGACTTTAAAAACAGACCCGAAAATTCTAACACCAGCCCCTAAAACAATTCAGACACCCGACCTGCTTTTAAAATTAATCTCTAGCTATAACAAATAATGGAAAATTATATACTATGCATTCATCCTGCTCTCATGTATTTATAAAATCAAGCCTGCAAGGTCTGGACAGTTGGTGTCACCAACCCATGAGGAAGAGCGATATTAATACAGTAGTCAAACCTGAATATGGTGGTTTTGAAATGAGTAAGGCTTATATGGGATGTTCACTTTGACAATTGAAAAAAAAGGGGGCAGAATGGATTAGAAAAGCCAGCCCCTATATCCTGCTGAGTAGCAGAGGTGGGTCTACACTACAGACAGTTTTTACCATGAGAGTTTCATTAGGTTTTTTTTTGCATATGAGAAGTTTTCCCAAACTTCTCGTATCAAACAAACAAAATCGAACAGCACACAGATGGCATTTGAGTGCTTTTTTAAAAAAAGTTTCATGGACCCATCCACTTGCATTGGTGAGTTTGATTCATGAACCAGAACAGGATTGGACATGTCTTTGTGTTTTGGTGTCAACCAGTTGGTTCGCAAAAATACATAGACACGTGTACAACCTCATAGACTATAATGGGTATGAGTTCTATCCGTGAAAAACATGGATAGTACTTGTATGTGAAAAAGAGATGTCTGAATGAACCCTAACTCATCTAATTACAATCTTTTAGTGTGGGGTGAAGTTAATTAGTTTCATAAAAATATCAATTTCCCTAATGATATGCTAATGTCTAGTCACATATTTATCAGAGCAGCTAAATATTGGACTAGGAGAAACAACTGTTTTCTAATCTAATGTCAGAACATTATTATTATGATGATGAATTTACACTGTTCCATTGATTTCACTTCCATTTTCCTTTACGATTGATCCAAACATTATGCCCAATTTTCCTTTTCAGTCTGATATTGCTATGCAGAAACTCTGCTGAGGTTATTTCAAAATGTTCTCATATTCAGAAACAACTGAATAGTATGGGTTCTACTTTACAACTGTTCATTTGTATGTATCTATGAGAGGTGCCAAAAGGATGAACTCATGAAGTTTTAGCTCCCTTTAGTTTTGGATTAAATATCAGTATTCATTCCTTTCCTCATATCACATCCATCCCCTTGAATGATGATACTTCTCTTCACTTCTCATGATATTCTTTTATAGAAGCATTGTTATGCTCATTTAAGATCATTTTGGGTAAAATATAAATGAGTAATACAACTTTATCATCTTATCTGTGCAGAATATGGCTCGGCAATAGAAGATTTACGAGGTTGTTCAATCACCAGCACAGGTAATGTTCACAATCTCACTGAAGACCTAGTGTTTTTTATCATGGCCTTAATTACGGCATACTTTTAGTAAGATGACATGGAGGGTACGAATCAACATCTATAATTCTGTAATCTATATAAGTGATTACAATACTATAAATAACAACATTTAATAGTGACTATATCAGACTCTGTCTTTTCATGTTCAGGGTTGTATATACATGAGCTACATATGTTTCATACATATTGTAAAAACTGACATTTTGAAGACTCCACAAAGACAAATATATATAGTACATTGATATACAATTGTATCTATCGTTGGGCATTAAAAGGATGAAAGAACCTTTGTTCAACCTCAAATAAAAGAAAGGTTAAATGTGATCCTACCCCCCAAAGCTCCCATAAACTGAAATAACCTGCACAATGTGACCTATTACTATCATTAAATATCAAGTCTTGTGGAAGAAAAAAGATCTCCTGAAGTCTTCCTAACCTTTTGTAGTCTATGCTTAACCACTGTTAGCAAAGGGCTTATCTCTTTAGGATTGGATTTAAGACAAAAAAGACAGTTGCGTGCCAAGGGACCCAAGTCAGCAACTGTCCTCTACACCAACTAATGTAAACACATCACAAATGAAGGGGAAATGCAGAATTTCTGCCTGCAGGCTACAGTCAATGCTTACTTTTCAGTCTATATTCACATATCCAGTAATAATCTAATGAACAGATCCATCAGAAATCCGTTAGGAAAAAAGTAGTGCTGACACAACTTTTTAGTTTGTTATTCACTATCTCAGCCAGATCCGTTTTTTAACATTGGAGACAATGGGTAACGAATCTGTTAATGCGCATCCGTTGTTGTTTACTTTTTTTGCCAGATCCGTTAGAAATAGACAACAATGGATGCCGCATTAACAGATCCATTGCCCATTGTCTCCATTGTTAAAAAAAACGATGTGATATGACGGTGGGAGACATAGGAACTGAAAGAGGTAACCTTCATTTGTACATGGAAAATTAGAATTAGTCTGAAAAAAAAGTTGCAAAAATAAACAAGATATTATCTTTATAATGGATCCAAACAGCAAACGGTATGGGAAATAATAGTGGACCCTCAATCTAACCTATCATTGCCCTATCAGTAAAAATCAAGACTCTTTATAAGATGGCATTCAGATGTCAGTATAAATTGATAATAGACAGAGTGAAGGAACTGCACTCATAAAGGCACTTGAAGAAGCGTCAAATAGGATTTATTGACAATATTTCATATCCATTGGTTATATCATGGTAAGTACACTATTACGTACTGTTTCAGGTGAAGAGCCTTCATCAGATGTATAGGTTATATTAACTGCATATAGGTCAAGGGGATCCAGGGTGCAGGGTTGGATTCCCCCAAACAGGGACAACCTGGATCCAGCTGTATCAAGGCCTGTGGTGTGTGTTCGTGAAAATCGGTCTGAAATTGGACCGTAATGTAAGGACTGACCACAGGTCTCCCGACCCAACAGTGACAGCTTCATAGAAATATATATATATATCTGTCACAACAAATGAGTAACATGGACCATAAACACAGACTTTTTAAAAAAAAATTCAGTCATTTTTGTAGAGATTTATTAAGTCTGACAGACATACCTGTTAATAAATTTGGATATTTTTGGACTGTCCTAAAGACAGAAAATGAAAGTAATGCCTTCTATGAGTAGTTGTAGATTTGTGCTACAGTTTAAATCATTTTTTTTCTTTTAGAATATCAAATCTCTGAGAATCTTGCAAGCCATGCCTCCTCCTGCCTAAAAACACCTACTTTGATCACCGCTTTTTAAAAGTAGCATGAGGTGAAAAGGTTGCTAACAAATTGCACTACCCTAAAACTAATATAACATAAGAAATTGCAAAGTAGAGTTTTCTTGCTTTTTGTAAAGTATAACAGAATAAATAAGACCATCATTTTTGGAGGAAAATGACCATACGGTTCCAGAGATATGGGCCTTCATATTTAGTATTCATTTTTATAGTCTTTACCAAAAGAGTGTTGTCCACAGGGTGATTATGCAAAGCAGTCTGAAGACACACACCCACACAATCCTAAAAGCACTGCCTTCTTGGTAAAGATCTGAAAAATTGGCAATAAATAAAAAGGCCTATATCTCTGGAACTGTATGGCGGATTTAAAAAAAATTACAAAACTTAAGTACTCAGTGGAGCAGTGGAAATAAATCAAGAATAAAAACTGGTCACTTTTGACTTGTTGACTGGCAAGTTTGGATTGTCTTCAATTGCAATGTGTGGTATGCTTTTTTGATGATGACCCAGAGGATGATGATCTTTGTTTCTGAAGCTTCTACTCAT
The DNA here is from genome assembly GCF_046119375.1 of Phyllobates terribilis. NCBI lineage: Eukaryota > Metazoa > Chordata > Amphibia > Anura > Dendrobatidae > Phyllobates > Phyllobates terribilis. The sequence continues at coordinate 303,446,801 of NW_027362771.1, forward strand.
GAATGTTCTAAAATGATCTAGAGTTGGTGAGAACTCACTTACCTCTTCTCCACTCACACTCACTATCTTGTCCAATCATAAAGTTACCATGCTTGATTGCATAGATACCCTTCTTCTACTCTACCGCATTGGTAATCCAGTACTGGGCATCATAAGAGGACCCCTTTAATCAATATATTATAACTATATTTGTAATTTTTGCAATTTCACTCAAGGAGCATTAACTGAACATCTTTGTCCCCTTTATGTGTCGAGTCATTCGAGATTTTGGGTCCCGTGTATGAAAGAACACAAAAGACATTAAGAACTTCATATAGCAACCAGCATAAAGATGGCTTAAATTTTCTAACTTCTACAGACATCTCAATCAATGCATTGGACGGCTTAGTCACTTGAACTAGATTTTAACATAAGATCCAAATTGTCTGGTGGCGAGTAAACAGAATTGGATATAACAATGTAGTTGTGGCTTAAATAAATCCTATGTCAATCACAATATTGTAGTAGCACTGAGTTGTCTTACAACTGTCTGTGCCATTGGCATATACTTATACAGAATCCTGTCTTTCTATATAATAGCAACAGGCTTTACACATAACCTTTGTGTCTTCAGTTTGTTTTGGTCTTAGAAATTGATTCCTGAGCTGCATTTCCCTGCAGGTCACAGGCGGGAGAACACGGGGCATTACTTCAGTTTATTTAGAGAAGATAGGAAAAGGTTCTGTACTCCACGGTTTAATTAATACCATAGGGGTTAATTAGAAAATGTCACCTGGCTACAAAAGTGGGACAAAGCTCCTCATACACTTCCTAGAGAATGTACTCATGCTGCTCAGTTTAAGGCACATCAGGGTTTTTTTTTTAGAATGAAGGTAAAAACTTTTACAAAAGTTATTTCCAGAAGATATACAGTAGCTGGAGGGCAAAGTAAGCAGGAAAGTAGGAAATATATTGTGCAGGTAAGCCACTGGCAGACACAGACAGAACAATATATGGGCCCTTTGCAGTCCAATAGGTCCTCATAATACACAATTCCATCTACTTTGGAGGGAAAATGTGACTTGTGAACAGACCCGCCTAAGTCCTCGGCTAGTCTGAACACAGACCTATAGATATAAGGGAGTGGTCCCTACAAGAACTAAGGACTGGGATATAGTTGGACACAAACAAACAGAAATACTCGTGGTCAAAAGACCAAGCAAACTACAGAGTAAGGTACAAGGCACCTGGCTAGCTTAAGAGTAAATGAAACACTGAAGTCCAGCAAGGCCAGGAGGGCGGAGCTGGATTATATAAGAAAAAAGTCATGTGACCAGCAAAATAGAAAAAACTAACAGGAGGGTTCTAACAGTACCCCCTCTTCTATGAGGATCCTCCGGATCCTCCAGGCCCAGGTCTATCAGGAAACCTCCTGTGAAACGCTCCGGCAAGTCTAGGAGCAGAGACATCATCCGGCCTTACCCAGGAGTTATCCTCGGGACCGAAACCATGTCACCAACAGTAAACAAAACCTCTTGACGTTTCCTGTCAAAGTACCTCTTGGATTTTTTGTTAGCCTCTTGAAGGTTACGACGTACATCAGTCCAAACTCTCTCCAAATCACCGGAAAAATTCTCCTCCTCCGGCACAGCCGATACCAATTTGGAGAATGACCCAAACGACGGATGTCTCCCAGTACAACAAAAAAAAGGAGAACACCCAGCAGAAGAGGATGTATGATTGTTAAGAGCAAATTCAGCCAGTGGCAGAAACTCAGACCACCCCTCTAGATTGTCAGCCACAAAGCAACACAAAAACTGTTCAACATCCTGGTTTTTTCTTTCTGTCTGTCCATTAGACTCAGGATGATAACCAGATGAAAATGACAAATGGACTCCCAACCTGTCACAAAAGGCATGCCAAAAACGAGCCACGAACTGAGGTCCCCTATCGGAAACAATGTCGGTAGGAACGCCATGAAGCCTGACAATTTCTTTAACAAAAGCCTTAGCGAGTGTCTTGGATGTTTGATGAAGGGAACCAAGTGACACATCTTGCTAAAACGGTCCACGACCACCCAGATAACAGTGAAACCCTCAGAGGCAGGAAGGTCAGCAATAAAATCCATAGCAAGATGCGTCCAAGGAGCACTAGGAACCTCCAGAGGGCAAAGCAACCCCGCAGCAGGAGCATGTGAAGACTTAGATCTAGCACACACAGTACATTGATGCACCCACTTAATGACTTCCTTCTGCCACCCAGGCCACCAAAAACTGCGACCTACAAGTCTCTTAGTTTCCGAAATTCCTGGATGACCTGCCAACCGAGACTGATGACACTCCACAACCAAATCTCTCCTAAAGTTCCTAGGCACAAACAACCTCCCATGGGGAGTGTTAGATGGGGCATCCTCCTGGGCTTTCAGAATCCCATCTTCCAAAACGGAGTCCAATGCTGCTATCACAACACCTTCCTGTAAAATGCTCTCCTCCTCCTCGGTACCAACCATGGGAGAAAAGCTGCGAGATAAAGCATCGGCTTTTACATTCTTGGTACCCGGAATGAAAGTAACAGAAAAATTAAACCGCGAAAAAAAAAGTGCCCACCTAGCTTGACGGGCATTCAAGCGCTTGGCAGCATCAAGATAGATCAGATTCTTATGATCAGTAAAAACCTGAATGGGAAATTTAGCACCTTCCAAGAGATGACGCCAATGTTCAAATGCGAGTTTAATCGCCAGCAATTCCCGATTACCGACATCGTAATTAAGTTCGGTCTCAGAAAGTTTTTTTGAAAAAAAAGCAGAGATGTACTCCATCCTTGTTTTCCTGAGACAAAACAGCACCGACCCCCACCGAAGAAGCATCAACGTCGACCAAAAAAGGCTTGGTCTCATCAGGCTGCATAAGGATGGGGGCAGAACTGAACCTCTCCTTGAGATACACAAAAGCTTCAATGGCCTCAGTAGTCCACTGGACCGTATTCGCACCTTTCCTGGTGAGATCGGTCAGCGGTTTAACAATTATAGAAAAATTCTTAATGAATTTTCTGTAATAATTGGCGAAACCCAAAATCTCTGTATTGGTTTTAAACCAATAGGCCTAGGCCATTCCTGAACCGCCTGAACCTTCACCGGGTCCATCTCAAAGCCCTCGCTGGAGATAATGTAGCCCAAAAAACTAATTCTCTGCACAGCGAACTCACATTTCTCCAGCTTAGCTAAAAGTGAATTGTCGCTTAACAACTGCAATACCTCACGTACGCTCTGCCAATGAGACTCCAGATCTGGCGCAAAAATCAAAATGTCATCCAAATACACCACCACATTCTTACCGATCAACGGTCTTAGGATGTCATTAATAAGGTTCTGAAAAAACGCTGGTGCGTTGGTAAGACCAAAGGGCATAACCAGATTCTCAAAATGACCCACTGGAGTGTTAAAAGCAGTTTTCCACTCATCACCTTCCTTCATACGTAACAAATTGTATGCCCCCCGGAGATCAATCTTAGAGAACCACTTGGCCCCCACTAACTGGTTGAACAAGTCAGGAATTAATGGCAGTGGGTAGGAATTGCGTACTGTAATTTTATTAATTTCACGAAAGTCCAGACATGGACGTAAACCGCCGTCCTTTTTTTTTTTACAAAAAAGAATCCAACAGCCACAGGTGACTTAGAAGGTCTAATATGACTGGCGGCCAAGCTTGTCTGTATGTATTCCTCCAAGGCCATTCTCTCAGGGGTAGTAAGATTAAATAAGCGACTCTTCGGAAGAGTTGCTCCAGAGACAAACTCAATAGTACAATCATAGCCCCTATGAGGAGGCAAAACTTGCGACTCCTCCTCAGAAAAAATCTTCCAAAAATCCTGAATAGGTACAGGTAATTCCCCTCTTTCCACAGCAGCAATGCGACCGTTGCAACATCTATCATAACACTTAAGACTCCAAGACTTATTTTCATTGGTAGACCAGTCCAGTACAGGATTGTGCAATTTTAACCAAGGTAACCCCAAAACCACTGGAGCAGGCAAATTATTTTATACCGCCAAATCCAAATTCTCCTGGTGGATACCATTAATGGTGAGGGGAAATTCAAAAACCTTGTGAGTAATACCTTTCAAGGGAGAGCCATCAACAGCAACCACAGAAATAGGAGATGACAAAAGTTTGGATTCTAATTAAAATTTTTCCAAAAAACCCTCATCAATCACATTGAGTGTAGAACCACAATCCAGAAATACCCGAAATTCAATCAACTCCTCCTGGAATGAGGTGCATCCAGAAAGAAATATTCCTTTTGAGTTTAAACAAGCTATGCGGGCGTAACTGACCTCTTTTTTTTTTCTTTGTTCAAACGAAGCACACAGTTCTTAATAAAGTGGTCAGATGTACCGCAATAAAAACACAATCCTTTAGCAAACCTGCGGTCTTTTTCCTGAGAGCGGGGTGACATCGCCCCAATCTCCATTGGTTCTCCACCCTCCGAACAGACCCTCTGAAAACTAGGAGCTGCCATAGCAGTAGATTTCTCTTCAATACTCCTAGCACGCTGTCTCCTGTCCACACGTATGGCTAATTGCATTGCCTCCTGCAAGGTTCCAGGTTTTGGGAAGGCAATCAGCAGACCCTTAACCCTTTTACCTAGACCATCAAGAAACAAACATTTTAATGCTGAGTCATTCCATTCCACTTCAGCCGACCATCTTCTGAAGTATGTACAATAATTTTCCACATCACCTGATCCCTGCTTCAAAGTCTTAATTCAGTTTCAGCAGATGAGACTCGATCAGGATCATCATACAACAACCCCATAGCAGAAAAAAAATCTTCCACAGATCTAAAACATCATTAGGTTGTAGAGAAAAGGCCCATCTCTGTGGTTCTTTGTGCAAAAGTGACATTATAAACCCAATGCGCTGTGATTCATTCCCCGAGGATCTGGGTCTTAAACGAAAATATAATAAACAAGCGTTTTTAAAGGAAAAAAAAATCTTGCCGTTTACCATAAATAAAATCTGGCAGTCCTACCTTCGGTTCGACAAAATGCGCTCCAGGACAGCTACTCACGTGTTGCTGGAGCTCGGCCACCTCCAAAGACAGTCCCTGCAGGCGTTGAGCCAACTCCTGAACCGACACCATGCTGAAATCAGGATTTCTTTCCTTAGAGTGTTTTATTTTGTGGGCTGGACTTACTGTTATGAACTTGTAGGTCGCAGTTTTTGGTGGCCTGGGTGGCAGAAGGAAGTCATTAAGTGGGTGCATCAATGTACTGTGTGTGCTAGATCTAAGTCTTCACATGTTCCTGCTGCGGGGTTGCTTTGCCCTCTGGAGGTTCCTAGTGCTCCTTGGACGCATCTTGCTATGGATTTTATTACTGACCTTCCTGCCTCTGAGGGTTTCACTGTTATCTGGGTGGTCGTGGACCGTTTTAGCAAGATGTGTCACTTGGTTCCCTTCATCAAACTGCCCTGCGCCAAGACACTCGCTAAGACTTTTGTTAAAGAAATTGTCAGGCTCCATGGCGTTCCTACCGACATTGTTTCCGATAGAGGACCTCAGTTCGTGGCTCGTTTTTGGCGTGCCTTTTGTGACAGGTTGGGAGTCCATTTGTCATTTTCATCTGGTTATCATCCTGAGTCTAATGGACAGACAGAAAGAAAGAACCAGGATGTTGAACAGTTTTTGCGTTGTTTTGTGGCTGACAATCAAGAGGGGTGGTCTGAGTTTCTGCCACTGGCTGAATTTGCTCTTAACAACCATACATCCTCTTCTGCTGGGTGTTCTCCTTTTTTTTGTTGTACTGGGAGACATCCGTCGTTTGGGTCATTCTCCAAATTGGTATCGGCTGTGCCGGAGGAGGAGAATTTTTCCGGTGATTTGGAGAGAGTTTGGACTGATGTACGTCGTAACCTTCAAGAGGCTAACAAAAAATCCAAGAGGTACTTTGGCAGGAAACGTCAAGAGGTTTTGTTTACTGTTGGTGACATGATTTGGTTGTCCTCTAGGAATCTGCGGTTGAGGATTCCTTCTAAGAAATTGGGCCCGAAGTTTGTGGGTCCGTTTAAGGTGCTTCAGGTAGTTAACCAATCTGCTGTTAGGTTGGAGGTTCCTACCTCCTGGAAGATTAATCCGGTGTTTCATGTTTCCTTATTGAAAAGAGCTGATGTTTCTGATAGGGACGCCACTGTCTCTGTTCCTCCGGTGGAGGAAGACGGTGAATATGAATTTTCTCGCATTCTTAATTCTAGATGGCATAAAGGGAGATTGCAGTATCTCGTCGCTTGGAAAGATTTCGGTCCCGAGGATAACTCCTGGGTAAGGGCGGATGATGTCTCTGCTCCTAGACTTGTCACAGCATTCCACAGGAGATTTCCTGATAGACCTGGGCCTGGAGGATCCGGAGAATCCTCATAGAAGAGGGGGTACTGTTAGAACCCTCCTGTTAGTTTTTTCTATTTTGCTGGTCACATGACTTTTTGCCTATTTAATCCAGCTCCGCCCTCCTGGCCTTGCTGGACTTCAGTGTTACATTTACTCTTAAGCTAGCCAGGTGCCTTGTACCTTACTCTGTAGTTTGCTTGGTCTTTTGACCACTAGTATTTTGGTTTGTTTGTTTGTTTGTCTTTGCTCTGCTACAATTTCTGCTAGGACGTGTCCATCTATATCCCTGTCCTTAGTTCTTGTAGGGACCCCTCCCTTATATCCATAGGTCTGCGTTCAGACTAGCCGAGGACTTAGGCGGGTCCGTTCACAAGAAACAGGTCCCCCGCTGCATCGTAGGGAATCAGCTTAGTCCTATTGTAGGGACAGTTTTCCTATCTTTCCTTAGTGTTTGCAGCAGTTCATAACACAAGGACCGAGGTTTTAAATATAATGTCCCCAAGAAGGTGCCGATGCTGATGTAGCAGCAATTGTCTTGTGCCAGAGAGAAAACTTATGCAATACATGTGCGATTTTCAAATTTGAAAAACATCTATAATCCTGACAGCCATTATATATCAATAACACTATTAAATAATCATGTTGCACTATGCTTTTATAAAATCTAAATTAACTTAGATAAATCACAACTAGAGTTGAGCAAAACGATTAGCACTGCCTTAGTTCAGCTTCCAGTTCTGTCTTCTGTGGCAGTCAGTCCAGGACAGTCTTAATTTCTGCAACCAAAATTCTTAGCCCAGGATCATGAGCTTTACAAGTAAATGCACACTCACCCAGAATATCAGGCCAACCATACAGGCTTCAGAATTGAGGACTGTTCAGGACAGGCAGCCACAGAGGACTGGAGAGAACATGCCAAGAAATTCCTGCCTATCTCTTTAGTTTGCCCAGAAATCCCAAACTATCTGTTTATTTAGCATGTTCCTCCCCTCCCTTGCACGTCACAGGGCCCCTTAACTATTGGGCCCATGTGTGGAAGCACAGGTTGCACCAATGGTATATCCGCCCCTGTAGTAAGCTGTATTTACCATGTAGCCATAGTAGGCATAGGCTGTTGGTATAGCATAGCACAGATGACCATACAAAGGTATTAAGTACACGGTCGCATAAAGAATTTTGCGTACTACATTGTAATACTTGTAGCTAGCACTCTACAACATAAATATATTATCATGCGTGTGGATTTTTTTCTTTCCAAATATTCTAACATATATGGCTAAAACAACATGGGAATATGGCCAAGCAATTCCATGCATTTGCACTACTATTTCCAGTTTGCTTCTCTAGTGGTCTTATTTTCTTTGCTGATATGCACCGCTATAGACAATTGTGTTGTGTAAAACTGCATATTTTATGCATTAATTATGTGTATTACTCATATATAGAGAGCTATAATAGCTGGCACATTGTTTCCTAAGTGTTCTCAGGCTGCTGTGATACTTTTGTATGGTACAGTGGGATTGGGATCATGTTTCAGTCACTCAATCCAAATCTCAAAACAAAAGACGTCTTCAGAGTCAGCCCAGCAGACTAGAGTAATGTTTCCCCTTCATTGCCCTTGCCTTTGGAAAGTTATACTAGGAGGAAAATGTGATGTCACAATCTAAACTGGGCTAATTAATGGTGGCACAGACCTGAATGAGAAACAAAAAGAATCTCAGTCTACTGACATCTTACTTTGCATTAGATGACTTTACATTTAACTTCTGACTTGTGACTACCACGTATTGATTTTGAGTGTTTTAGATAAATAGACAGAGAGACAGACAGATAGATAGATAGATAGATAGATAGATAGATAGATAGATAGAGATGGATACATAGATAGACCAACAGACTGATAGACATTTTAGAATTTAGTATTTCAGCTAAACTCTTTTGAAGTAAAAGGGACTGAGTTGCAGTACCATGCTCAACCTGAACACAGATGTGGTGCTGTTGGAAGAATCTAGCCTTGTTTTTTAATCCTGTACGACCTTATAGCTGTGGGCAAATCAACAATGAAGTAACTGGACAAGCTCTTCAAATTGAGGACCATTTCACTGGTGACAAAGGCACCATACTTTGGTCTTTTCTGTGGTAACAAAAGGATGCAAAACCTAGACGATAAAAAAAACAAGACAGAAGATGAAGAATCGATGCCTTCTAAATGTGGTGCTGGAGAAGGATGTTATCAATACCATGGATTGCAAGAAGAACAAACAAATCAATTTTGGAACAAATGAAGCCAGACATGTTACTCGAAGCAAAAATCATCAAGCTACGACTCGCCTACTTTGGACACATCATACGAAGATAGCAATCACTGGAGAAGGATATCATGGTCAGAAGAGTAGAAGGAACAAAGAGAAGAGGAATACAAGCAACCCGATGGCTTGATACTATCAAGATAACGGTGGAGAAGACCCTGGTGGAACTATCTAGGCTTGCACAAGATTGATTTTCCTACAGAGCGTTCATCCATCAAGTCGCCATGGTTCGAGATCGAGACGATGGCTGCTAAATAATAAAAAACAACCTTTTTAACAACTAAAGAATTCGTCACTATTTACTAGATGCAGAAAACAACTTTCTATGGTGATTGATATTAAGTGTAACTTTTACACCAGGTGATGGAGGCAAAACAGGTTGAGCTAAAGATCCATTTACATTGCGCGACCCGCGGCATTAAACAACCACTGACTGGCACCATATTTACCGGTCGGCAGTCATTTAATTGTCTTTGCCTTCCTTCACTTTTAGTTTTTTAAACAGTCGGTAAGAAATAAAAACTGTAGAATAACAAGACGTTTCTTGCTTTCAGCTTCAGTACGTACTTTTCATCTGCCAAATGATGGCAAATGATGTAATTATATCCACTTATTAAATGGCCAATCCCATTGTACTGCAATATCAACAACAAGCAATGTATGTTGTCTACATTTCATAGTTAATGTATAATTCTGCTAATAGCAATGTGACATTTTACACTTGCATCAATTAGCTCTGCAGGAGAAAGTGTTAAATATCCTGATGCTTTCACCTTATTGCCAGAGAAGTATATGTTACAGAGTGAACTCTGGCTGAGGCAGAGATCCTCTGTCAGGGAGCTGCAGTAACCCGGTCAGTGTAACTGGAGACAAAGCGATTTCAACAAGAGGTCAGAGACAGACAAGGCAAAGTCAGAAGTTCAGAGACAATACAAGTGTCTATTGTACAAAGGCTGGAGATTGAATACACCTATCGGATGCAGCCAGCGAGGAAAAAGTTTCTTACACCTAATGGCTGATTGTTGCCATAAGAGACTTTTGAAGAAATTCGTGGCTCATGAAGCCTTGATAATTTCGCAGTTTCTTTGAAGAACTGGTTGTCTTCTCTTCGCAGCACATCCACTTTCTTGCTAGGTACCATAAATACAGTGATACTTTGTAACTTGTCATAATAAGGCCGGGTAACGCAAACACTATAAGACGAGTGTATGAAAAACATTCCTATTTTCATCCAGCAAATCTTCATATTATCATCCGTTTGCCTTCCGAGTGCCATCCATGTGACATCTATTTTTATACATCAACAATTTAAAATGTCCATGATCAAATATATTTTCCGATGTTAATAATGGCAATGTATCCATGAACATTGGATGCATTATAAATGATCCGTATGGGATCTGATTTTTTTGCCCACCCTTAGACTTGAATGGGTGAGTCTCAGAAGAGAATAGTGCATGCTGTGATTTTTTTTCACATGCACCAGTCCATGTGTAAGAATTTTAATTTGATCAGCACCGGCCGCGCTTGCGCAGCAGCATCTCTCGGCAACAGAGAGATGCTACTGCGCATGCGCGGGTGGGGGGGGGTTTGCTGCATGTAAATTTCAGGTTTGGAACACAATTACACAGACAGCATATAAAATAGTAGGCAAGTCACTGAAGGCACAGTGACCTGTCAGAAGCCATACAGTGGAATACATAAGCAGAGCATAAAATAAAGCCTCTCCCCAAAGGCTGCGCCAAAGCACGAGCATCTCATTATGTTAGAAATTAAAATAAAGATTATAAAAGAACCACAGGATGGATTTCATCAACAAAGGTATGATTTTACTCAGTGAAATAGCACCCACATGACAGTGTATGTGGTTTACTGCGCACAATCCTGCTGACAGGTGCGCTTTAAGCAAATACTAATATTAAGAACTACTAAGCTACAATATGAGATGACCAAATGCACAGGCGGAAGCCTAAAGCTTCAGCCTGTATTTTCTAGTTGCCAGTTGTAGCAGCTTGTCATGTACCACCTCTTTATTTCTATTTTTTTCTGCTAAACATTGAACAATGTTTGGCACTTTATGTGTGATTGCAGTTTCTTGACTTATCATCTAATTGACGTATACAGTAGTCTGGCTTTGATCTTAACTACATCACAAATAGTCTTGCTGTGATACGTTTCATACCTCCTTCATTGCTCTTTGCCACTATCCATTAATTACAGCTATGTGGTATGGATTTTACAACACATTCATGAAGGCTTGTAAATGACATCCACTGTAACCCTGTCTTTTTATCACACGAAGATGTAAGACTTATTATGCTAGTGTACTTTTACCATGTAACACATATTCCAAGTTATAAGAAGACTGGAATTTAACAAGGAAGATTAAGAAATAAATTATAAAGAGGAAATAAGGTTATCCACGTTCTATCAGACTGCAAGATTTTATGTATGTTCCAGAAAAAAACAGTCTTGTAGAAATCATACAGAAAACATAAGGGTCAGTTTGCTGATCTGTTCCATTTTCAGCTAGAGAACACCTAAAGAGGCAGCCTATTGCCAGGTGGACTCGTAATAATAATAATAATAATAATAACTCTATGGAGGGGGTAGGCTCCTGCTGCAGCCAGTTGTCTAATAGACACATGATTGTTATGAAAAGGAGAGGGCAGGTGGATGATCTACTTAGAAGAATTTATCATATACTTTATAGTTTTAATTTTATTATTTAAAAAATAATAATTAAAGGAAAAGAGATTAAAGAAGCACTCCTCCTCCCATCAATTTTTTTATCCTCTTAATATATTGAAATCATCATATTCTATAGTACTGTGTACTTACAATTGCTCATTTTGCCTTTCTACCCAGCTAGATCTTCTTTTCTCTGCTCCTTGTAGAAAAAGAAAATCTCTTGTCCCTGCATTTATCATTCCCCTCTTTAACTCCTGACCCAGCTGCTCCTCCTCCCCTGCCAGGGACTTTTGCGGTGACTTATGACTAGTGTTGAGCCACCCCCGTAGTGTTCGAGTTCGGTTCGGTTCGTCGAACACCCGTGTGTTCGCCGAACTGTTCGTCGAACTGTTCGTCGAACACCTTCGAACACCGTTAAAACCAATGGCAGGCAAACAAAAACACATAGAAACACATAGAAAACACCTTCAAAGGTGTCCAAAAGCTAACAAACTGCTCAAAAGACACAACTAACACATGGAAAAGTGACAAGTACATATAGTCATGCGAAAAGAAAAGAGGTGGAGGAGTAAAAGGAGGGGGAGACACAGATATAGGCATGTCATGCCCTTCTAAAATCCAAAAAGTGAGAAGCCGACACGTTCAGTCCGCTCCTGCCCGTGCCACCTCCGTGTCGCCGGGTTTGTGCCAGAGCCGCGGTGAACCCTGACGGCCAGCCCCCCTCTCCCAATACTGGTGCCTGTCCGCTGGTGGGTCGAGCGAGCCCCCCTGTGGTGGAGGCAGCTCTAAGCTTTTTAATTTAAATTGTCTCTCTAATTCGAATAAATACACTTTAAATCCATTTACAAGGATCTATTGGAGGGCAAGTCTCATGCCAGCAGCCGCGTAATTCCAGCTCCAGTAGTGTCCACTAAAGCTGCTGCAGTTAAAAAGCTTTTATAAGGATCGAGCTCGGCTGTCCACCGCAAGGCATCCTACTGCCAGTCCGAGCCCCTATGCCTTGGGGTGCCTCCTGATGCTCTTCACTGAGTATCCCGTGGTCCCGAAGCATTTCCTTTGAAAAAATGAAGTGTCCAAACTACAGGTGGTGTAGCTTGCTTAACAGCCGGGATAATCCGCTGACTAGCAGACACTGCTACTAGGCACAAAGTATTTCCTGGGCTAGATGCAGTTAAAAATTTGTAATTAGATACTCTCGTTGGATGCTGAGAAAGCATTCCATAGAGTCTCTTGGCACGCCATATATGATTCTCTTAAAAAGCTTGGGGTAGGGGTCTAGGGGACATTTTTATAGCCAAAATCACGGCCCTGTATCGCAATACGTCACCTAGGCTGAAGATAAATGGAACTGTAGCACCCTGAGGGCTCGGTTGCTACAGAGGTATTGCACCTCACCCAGAGGTGTGATATCTCACTCTCAGGTAAGGATGTAGTGTGGATCAGGACCCGACACCTGCATGCATTACACCACATTGCCGTGGGGCAGGGCGACCAATATGCCCCTGAGATGGGCACGACAGTCCCTGTCCCTGGCTGGAGTGGGGGGAGGGAACACTGAGTAAGGGGAACCCTGTAGTGCAGGAGCAGGGAGGAAGCAGTTCCTGGGTGCATTGAGAAGGGAGTATAAAAGGTGGGCACCATCTTAGTTCAGTGCAGAGAAGTCTGAGCAGAAGTGGCAGGGAGCAGGGGCTCTGCATGAGCTCTGCTCCGGAGGCGGGCCTAGTAACAGAGGCCCAGGCCTGGAAGAGGGAGAAGGAAGGAAGAGGAGCGGAGAAGGCTCCAGGAACGAGGAACGAAGGGATCTCAGGGGTGCGGACGGGCGAGTCGCCACCGCACGCCCGAATCCACCTGCGTGGAGGGGTCAGGCCAAAGGGGGAGACCGGTCCCCGAAACTAGTGGAGGCAGGAAACGACCCTCAGCTAGAAACAGGAGGCTGTGACATTTTATGTGGCGCAGCCCCTCGCTACACCCGCTAGGAAGGCACCACATAGGGTCAGGGAAACTGGCGCCAAGTTTACCAAGAGGAGGCCCGAGGCAGCCGGACAGAAGGGTTGGTAAGAAAGGCCAGACAAAGGACACACAAAGGGGGTCCTGTGAAGCACTCCAAAGTTATCTGGGAGTTATCTGAGCCCCGCACCTGGTGAGCACAGTACGACGTGGGCAGCCGTTACCTGCAGACGTGGTCTGGATAATAAGAACTGTGAGTAAAGGCCCTGGACTGCATCACTGACTCCGTGTCATTACTGCTGCTGCCCTGCACCATCACCCCCATCCTCCACATACACTGCACTGAGGCTATACTCCTCCCGTGGGGAGTTATGCTACGCCCTGCTGCACCCACAACACCAGCCTCAGCGGTCTGCCCTGGAGCGGCGGTTCACTCTGACCGCAATCCACGGGTGGCGTAGTCGGACATTTAAACATCAAAACCACATAAATAGTTCCGCCACTGGTTTGACCGCCCTGAGCCACGGAACCGGGTCGCCGCCACGGAGACTACAACCACCAGCATCCACCAAAAAGGGTCCGGCTCCGGGTGTCCCAAGGCCCAGGGGGCGCGTCAGAACATTTTCATCACCTTTCACAATCACCAATGGGACAAGGCAGGGATGTTCTCTGTCCCATCTCTTATACATCCTAGTGACGGAGCACCTGCTCTCATCAATTCGCCATAACCCCAATATTAGGTGGATTGAGGTGGGAGGCACCGAGTACAAGTGCTCTCTATTTGCTGATGATGTCCTAGTATATATCACTCAATCACATATATCCATCCATGCTGTTATGGCTGAAATAGATCACTTTGTTACATGGTCAAATTTTAAAATCAATGCAGCGAAGTCTGAGGCCCTCGATGTCTCCCTCCCCAAATCCATATAGGATTCCATCCAGTCCAACTTTCCCTTTGCCTGGCCCTCACAGGGTATCAAATACTTAGGAATTCCTATTCATAGAGACCTCTCCCATCTATGTTATCTTAATTTTGGGCCCTTTATTGAACAACTCCATACAGACCACGGTTGGCAAGTTAGAACTGTAAGATTCACTACGTGAACCACTGGTGTTTTGTGGAAAAGCACATGTACACTGTGTTCCAAATTATTATGCAAAAAGTGTTTAGGAGTGATAAGGGAAGAATTTGTTTGTTTGTCAGTTAAACTCATTGATGGTGATGTGTGTCAGGGCTCTTTATATCACTGTAAGCAATTGCAGACACCTGTGCTAATTAGTTTGGCAGGTGTGTCCAATGAAAGGCAAGACTACTTAAGAAGGCTGTCTCACATTATTAAGCAGCCTACATTTTCTGCCAAAATGGGAAAGAAAAAGGATGTGTCGGCTGCTGAGAAGCAACAAATTGTGGAGTGTTTAGGTCAAGGCATGGCTACAATCAACATTGTGCGATGATCAGGATGAAGTGTCTTGGCAATCAAGAAGTATGTAGCTGATTCACAGTACACACGTGTGCGTGCTGATAAGGGCAAATTGAGGACTCTTTCCTACAGGCAATTACGTCAGGTTGAAAGAGCAGCGGCAAAAAAGCCTTGTCATAGCAGCAGACAAGTTTTTGAAGCTGCTTGTGCCTCCAACGTCCCCCGAACAACAAGATGCAGGGTCCTTCAGAGGTTTGCAGCTGTGCATACGCCATCCTGTCGACCTCCTCTATCCACTTCACACAAGCAGAAACGGCTCCAGTGGGCCAAACATTACATGAAGACTGATTTCAAAACTGTTTTGTTCACGGATGAGTGCCGTGCAGCGCTCGATGGTCCAGATGGATGGAGTGGAGGATGGCTGGTTGATGGACACCCCACTCAAACACGGCTACAGCGCCAACAAGGAGGAGATGGAGTAATGTTTTGGGCTGGAATCATGGGGAGAGAGATTGTCGGCCCCTTTAGGATCCCTGAAGGCGCTAAAGATGAACTCCATAATGTATGTGGATTTTCTCAAACAGCACTTCCTGCCATGGTTCAAGAAGAAGAACCGTGTATTTCACAGCAAGATCATTTTTCTGCATGATAATGCACCATCTCATGCTGCACATAAAACATCTGCATCTCTGGCTGATATGGGCATAAAAGGGGACAAACTTATGGTGTGACCCCCATGCTC
This sequence comes from Phyllobates terribilis, assembly GCF_046119375.1. Taxonomy (NCBI): domain Eukaryota; kingdom Metazoa; phylum Chordata; class Amphibia; order Anura; family Dendrobatidae; genus Phyllobates; species Phyllobates terribilis. The sequence goes on from NW_027362771.1 coordinate 303,462,275, forward strand.
CCCTGACCTCTACCCCATTCAGAACCTTTGGAGCATCATTAAAAGGAGTGTCTATGATGGCGGGAGGCAGTTCACATCTAAGCAACAGCTCTGGGAGGGTATTCTGTCCTCATGCAAAACAATTGAAGCAGAAACCATCCAAAACCTGACAAATTCAATGGATGAGAGAGTTCAGAAGCTCCTTTCGAACAAGGGGTCCTATGTGAAAATGTAACATCACCTAGAATAAAGTTTTGAGTTGAAAACTGTTAGATTTCAGTTTCTAACAACCTGCTAATGCTTATAATTTCAAAAATGACCATTTTTTTGGTCTTTATTAAAATGAAAAGGTTGATCGAAAAGTTTGGGGGATCTAAGAGTGTGGCAACCCAGTAGTCATGATTACTTCGAATTCTGACAATATGAGGGTCATGCTGCAGGTAGTGCAGCAAGAAGGCACTTATGTGTCTTGCGCATCTCGGAGCCCCAAAATTATTTTCCGGGCTAGATGCAGCTAAAAATTATTATCAATTTTAAATCTGGTGAAGCTTTAGTATAGATGTCCTAATAGGATCAGTGCTGCACACTGCTACAAAGCCCAAATTATTTTCCAGTCAAGATACAGATAAACATGATTAGTAATTTTAAATCTGGTGGAGCTTATTATAGATGGCCTAATAGAATCAGTGCTGCACACTGCTACAAAGCCCAAATTATTTTCCAGCCAAGATACAGATAAACATGATTAGTAATTTGAAAGCTTAAAACGGTTGGTAGGGTGATTTTAACCAATCACCAAGCTTTTACTCTCCCCAGGATGACACATGGGTAGAAAAGTCGTTTCGGATCCATGATTTGTTCATCTTTATGAACGTGAGTCTGTCTACATTATCAGTGGAGAGCCGCGTGCGCTTATCTGTCAGCACACCACCAGCAGCGCTGAACACACGTTCAGACAGAACGCTGGCTGCGGGGCATGACAAGATCTCCAAGGCGTAAGTGGCTAGCTCCGGCCATTTATCCAGATTGGAAGCCCAAAAAGAGCAAGGGTCCAGTGACACAGTCATGGCTTCAATGTTTACTTGGAGATACTCCTGTACCATCGTCTCTAGGCGTTGACTATGTGTCAGACTTCTTGTCTCCTGTGGCCTTGCAAAGGATGGGCTAAAAAAGTGGTGAAATGATTCCGCAAAATTGATGTTACCAGCAGATACTGTGGTTCTGTTACGGTTTGAGTGCTGAACACTTGACGGTCCCACGGTTGGCAAGTTGGAACTGTGAGATTCACTACGTGCACCACTGGTATTTTGTGGAAAAGCACATGTAAGATTCTGCAACAGTCTCTGCTGATACTCCTGCATGCGTGCATCCCTTTCTATGGCAGGAATAATTTCTGCAAATTTACTTTTGTACCGGGGATCTAACAGTGTGGCAACCCAGTAGTCAGGATTATTTCTAATTCTCACAATTCGAGGGTCATGTTGCAGGTAGTGCAGCAAGAAGGCACTCATGTGTGTTGCGCATCCAGGAGCACCAAGTCCCTGTTGTGTTGGTGGCGAGGTAACAATCATGCTTCCTTCCTCTGTCCTCTCCCCCCAACCTCGCACAACAGAAATGTGATCAAGGTCTCCCTCATCTGATGAGTCTTCCATCAGTTCGTCCTCCACCTCTTCCTGGGCTCCTGCACCTTCCTCACTAGTTTGGCTGCTACCATGCGCCCTGGTAAAACCATCTCCCCCACCCTCACATGCCTGCCGCCTTGGTGCTGCCGACCGTCTGGACCTTGCAGATGTTAGCCCTTCCGCATACAACTCCTCCTCCTCTACTTCCTCCACCTCCTCTTGTGCCACCACCTGACTCCGAATTCTGTTTAACATGTGCTCCAGCATGTAAATCACCGGAAGTCATGCTGATAATGGCATCGTCAGCACTAAACATCTTCGTCGCCATTTCAAAACTGTGCAGAAGGGTGCATAGGTCCCTGATCTGAGACCACTCCTCCAGCGTGATTTGCCCCACCTCTGGATCTCGTTGGCCCAGGCTATACGTCAGAACGTATTGCACCAGGGCTTGTCGGTGCTGCCACAGTCGCTGCAACATGTGCAGAGTTGAATTCCACCGGGTAGGCACATCACATTTTAGCCGGTGAAGTGGCAGGCCCAACGACTTCTGTAGAGATGTAAGTCGCTAAGCTGCGGGATGCGAACGGCGAAAGTGAGCACACAGCGACCGTGCCCTCTGCAGAAGGCCATCTAGTCTGGGATAGTGGGCTAAAAATTGCTGGACAACCAGGTTCAACACGTGAGCCATACAAGGCACGTGTGTGACATTGCCCCGGCGAAGGGCCGCACCCAGGTTTGCAGCATTGTCGCACACGGCCTTCCCTGGTTTCAGGTCCAGTGGAGACAACCATTCATGAAATTGGTTCTCCAGAGCTGACCACAACTCCTCAGCTGTGTGACTCACATTTCCCAGACATTTCAATGTAAAAACCGCCTGATGACGTTGAGCCCTACTGCCAGCATAGTAAGGAGGTGTGCAGGATCCCTTCTGCGCAGTTAGAAAGCTTGTGGCATGACCAGACAGGCTTTGGGTGCAGGTGGAAGACCGAGAGGAGGTTGAGGAGGCAGAAGCAGTGGAGGAACTTTGACATAAAGAGGATTGACGCACAACTCATGGGGACGGCAAGACTTGGACAGCAGCCCCTTGTCCTGCTGTCACCATAGTTACCCAGTGCCCAGTCAGCGACATGTAACACCCCTGTCCATGCCTACTCATCCAAGTGTCTGTGGTGAAATGCACCCTGTCACACACAGAGTTTCTCAAAGAAGCGGTGATGTTGTGTGCGACATGCTGGTGGAGCGCAGGCACACCTTTCTTTGAGAAGTAGTGCCGACTGGGCATCTGGTACTGGGGCACTGCGACGGACATAAGGTCTCGAAAATCCTCTGTGTCCACCAGGCGGAAAGGCAGCATTTCTGTAGCCAAGAACTTGCAGATGGTGAAATTCAACCTCTTAGCTTTCTCATGGCTAGGAGGAAATGGTCTTTTACTTGTCCACATCTGAGGGACCGAGGGCTGGCTATTGTGCTTAGTCGGGGTTGATAAGGGTGTCCCCGGCAAACTGCCGGTCTGTGAGGAAGATGCAGGCGGACATGTTAGGTTGCCTTGATCCAAAGGTGGTGCTATCGATGTCGGACAGCGCTCAACACCAGCTGGTGTTACCACCTCCAAAGAAAATGATGACCTGCCAATCACGCTGGCTGTTGCGGGTAAAGAGGTGGCAGGTCTGCGCCCCAAAACAGGTGTGACTGCTGTCCCCCCAGTCACAGAGGATGAAGAGGCCGCGGATGCACAAGATATGGCAGACGGTGGTTGGCCTGGCCGGATAGGCCGCATTGTAGCACACTGAGCTTCCCACTGCAACTTATGCTTCATGTCCATGTGCCGGTTCATGCATGAAGTACTCAAACTATGTATTTTTTGGCCTCTACTTAGCTTTTGCTGACAAATGTTACAGATAACACGAGTTGGGTCATCTTTATCGATCTGAAAAAATGCCCAGGCTATGCAAGGCTTAGCACCCATGCGACCTGAAGAGCCACCACGACTTGTGGTGAGAGTCAGAGTTGTGTTTGAGGATGCAGTTGTTGACGTGCTTCCAGTACTACGTCTCTGTCCAGGAAGGCGCAACCTGACCTCGTCGTCACTAGCATCTTCCTCCACCTCCTCTGCTGACCTCATCTCTTGGCTGACTGTGGGTTGACAGTAAGTGGGATCTCCAACCTCATCATCATCACCCTGTGCGTTATCACACCCATCGTCCTCAGAGCCAACCTGTTCCTGCCCTGACAAAAAACTAAATTTGTCGCTCCAATCAGGTATTTGAGTCTTATCATCGTCTTCCTCATTGTCTCCACCAACAGGAGTTACAGTTTGGGAATGAGGGTCTACATTATGGTCAGAACCTTCTGCGTCTGGTCCTGGATCCGACTCATAAAGATTCTGGGCATCAGTGCAGATCATTTCCTCGTCTGGATTCACAGAAGCGCTGGAGTCGACCTCTGATTCCCAGGCTATAGTATGAGTAAACAGCTCTGCAGACTCAACCATCTGTTCTACCTCATACTCAGACGGGCAGCTGGAGATTTGGGAGCTGTGAGGAAGCAAGTGCGATTGGGGTGACACCTTTGAGGACTGGAGTATTTGTGATGTTGAAGTTGATGTGGAGGAGAGCCCACTTAAAGGAGCACTTGATATCCGTTGAAGCACCTGCTGTTTTTGTGCCTCATCTGGAATTTGTAGCGATTGGCGTGGCCGTAAGAAAGGGATCTTATCACATTGTCCGCTAAAAGAAGTAGACATTTTAGTTTGGCTGGAAGATGGTCTTTCTTCTGCAGATGTTACTGTTGCTTTAACACCTACCCCACGGACACAACCTTTTTTCCCCTTCCCAACACGCCTATTCCCCTTTCCACCAGCAGCAGGCCTTTTTCCACTCATTTTGGTGGTTAACTAATTAACAACTCTGGAGTTGTTTGCACAAAAAAACAATGGATGGGAACCGAGCAGAGCTGAGTGGCCAAACTGTGGTATTAGGCCAAAACTATTGGCTGGGTTAGATGCAGAAAAAAATTATATTCAATTTGCAACCTGATGGAGGCCAGTATAGATGGACTAATAGAGAAAGTCCCACACACTGCTAGAAGGCCAAATATTTTTTCAGAGCTAGATGCAGAAAAAAATATATTCAGTTTGCAACCTGATGGAGGTCTGTATAGATGGATTAATAGAACAAGTCCCACACACAGCTAGAAGCCCAATATTTTTTCAGAAGTAGATGCAGAAAAAAATATATTCAGTTTGCAACCTGATGGAGGTCAGTATAGATGGACTAATACAACAAGTCCCACACACAGCTAGAAGCCCAATATTTTTTCAGAGGTAGATGCAGAAAAAAATATATTCAGTTTGCAACCTGATGGAGGTCTGTATAGATGGATTAATAGAACAAGTCCCACACACAGCTAGAAGCCCAATATTTTTTCAGAGGTAGATGCAGAAAAAAATATATTCAGTTTGCAACCTGATGGAGGTCAGTATAGATGGACTAATACAACAAGTCCCACACACAGCTAGAAGCCCAATATTTTTTCAGAGGTAGATGCAGAAAAAAATATATTCAGTTTGCAACCTGATGGAGGTCTGTATAGATGGATTAATAGAACAAGTCCCACACACAGCTAGAAGCCCAATATTTTTTCAGAGGTAGATGCAGAAAAAAATATATTCAGTTTGCAACCTGATGGAGGTCTGTATAGATGGATTAATAGAACAAGTCACACACACAGCTAGAAGCCCAATATTTTTTCAGAGCTAGATGCATAAAAAAATTATATTCAATTTGCAACCTGATGGAGGTCAGTATAGATGGACTAATAGAATGATGCTATGCCCAAAAGATTTTACTTCACTAGGTGCAGTAAAAAAATTGGTATTCTATACACAGGTGGTATATCTTGCAACACAGATAGGCTACTCCACTGACTAACACACTCTGCAATAGGCCAAAAAGGATTAGCTTTGCTAGATTCAGCCAAATGCTGTGAAAAAAACTTGCACAGCACTGGCACAGACCTGCCTGGCAAAAACTGATAGGAACTGATGTAACCTAATCCTGAAAAGGACTCCAATTACAATTAGTCTTTACTCCCACAATCTATCTATTTAAGAGCACAGACCTGCCTGATAAAAGTCGTAGGAAATGCTGTAACCTAGTCCTTAAAAGGACTGCAATCACAACTATTCCCTGCTCCCAAGCTATCTGTAGATTTGTGCGAAAATTGGCTTGAAATTAACAAGGTATAGCGCACACAGCAATAGCGGTGCCGTCTAACACGCAGCTGCAGCAGTGAGAAAATGGTGGCGACGGGGAAAATGGCTTGGTCTTATAGGGCAAGGACATGTGACATACACTGCCAATGACACATGCCCTTGCTTGTGTGAAAAAAAGCACTTCGCTCCGTGTGTGCGCTGCTGATAGGCTGACAGATTGCACCTCCCCACTGTAAATGCGGGAAAGAGGAAAAAAAATGGAGATCTTCATTGTTCCTGCAGAGATCCATCCCCTGCCCCTCCCCCCACCCCGCTGTACACTCAAACTGCGTATTAACATTAATTTTCATCATTACTGAGAAAAAATCCAGTTATGATTTTGGTGCACGAACAGTTATCGAACATAACCTCGAACAGCCGAATTTTTCTCAAATTGTTCGTGTTCGCCGAACGGCTCGAACACCGCCCAAAACAGCTCGAATTTGAGATTGGCGAACAGTTCGAGTAGAACAACGCTCATCTCTACTTATGACTCATACAGTGAAAATTTACCTCCTGTTCCTACATAGAGCTTAGAAGGATTCAGATAGTCAGTTTTTAATCATGTGATGTCATAGACTTAATGGAAAAGAGGAGAATTAACTGTGTAGTGTGGCAAAATGAGCAATTGTAAGTACACAGTGCCATATAATATGATGATTGCAATATATTAAGGGGATAAAATTACATCTCTCTTGATTCTCTCATTTGGCTGTGACCCCCTAAACGTTACAGTGTTGGCTGAATCCGACGATATCAGCAGGTTCAGCCAACATTAGTCTAATATGTATGGGCGCCCTTAGATACTTAATAGAAAGGGCTCAGAGCCTAAAGATTTTTACAAATAAATGGGAAAAATGACTCCAAGGGACATGTCACTAGTATATTTATACTTATACATAAAAGAATATTTCCTCCAAAAGTGTAAGGGACTTTTCTTAGTAATGTCTGTTTGACTTTATTTTATTGGGAATTTTGCCTAAACTTATGTCAAATAGGTCATAACATTTTTAGAATTCCGAGAGCTGGGAACATTTTCCAAATAAAAACCTCTTTTCCAGCTCTTAAGCGATTATGAGATTTCTGGCATAATTTCCGTCCCAGCACTAGTGAAAAGAGTACTCAATCATCAATATTGTGCCATAAATCTCAAGTAAAAAAACTGTAGAGTTGAATCTCTACAGAGAAATGCAGGCCTATTGTTTTGAAAATCAATAAAAACCTGTGCTCACTGTCTATGACACAAAACAGATAACATATGTGCTTTACATTTAAGGTCCAATTACACTGCAAGATTATCAATGTAGTCTAAACAGAGTGCCGATCACCTGATGAATGTGCAAAATGCTCGTTCGTTGGGTGAAATGATCTTTTGTGCTGCATTGCATATCATCATTCTCAGCAATGCATCCATCTGTGTAACCAGGACTAACGCTCCTGTATAAAGAGACATGACCACCGATCAGCAAACAAGCAGCTGATGAGCGGTCAGTTAGTGCCCCAGGTTGGCCCATGTAAATAGATCCTTGGGTAACTTAAACCTTCTTAATTTGGCCATACCCATGAGACAGCTGTCTGACAGATATCTCTCCAGTATACCCCACACATATTAGCGCCCAGCTCAGCCGAGTTTACATGTGTTTTCAATGCGGAGAAAGGAAAAAGATGCTGTAAAACACCTCTGGAAGTGTCTTCCTGAAAACAAAAGGCCAAAAATCCAACAGTCAGATCCTTCTCTTTCCCAACACTATCTATTTGGGCATATGTTTTTTAGTCAGAGGCGGACTTCCAATGGTGCAACCTGTGCAACCACACAGGGGCCCAAGAAGTAAGGAGGCCACCTCTACCTCCAAAGCTGGTGGAATTGTGCATTATGATGAGCTATTTGATTGCAAAGAGCCCATATATTGTTCTTCCACAGGGGCCATCTACTGTCTGTGACCATTCCTGACTTTAGTAAAGTACCGAACTTTCAAAATTAGTTTAGTTCTTGCTCATTCACAAAGGGTAAGATGTTTTTGGTCATAAGACCTTCATCAGTCCAGATAGTACAGTGTAGCACACTTAAAATGTAAGCAGGTATTGAAGTTATATTGCTAAACATGGCTTCGGTGAGTCCTTCTGGTTCCAGAGTGCAGCCATGAAGTATATGAAGTCACGAGGGGGTGAGGATAGGATTAGAGCTTGTTTGGTGCCTTCACCACTACGTACTGTATATGTAAATATAGGTATGTAATTTTAGCAGAACCCAAGTGCTTTTCTGTGATATACAAAAATAAAACCCACTCGTCACGAATAATATACCACAGAGTAATTTTTATCATCTAGAAAATCATCTAGAAATTATTATTCTGAATTATTTTTCTAATTATAGCCTAAACAATGCGCGTTCTATATTACAGAGTTCTCTATCTTGTAGGTTTATGAATACCTTTAATATTGCTTTATAATTGTTTTTTAATAACACAGTAGAAAAACATGTCCAGAAAAGCAAAGGCTGGTTTAATAAATATGTTCATTCCTGAATAAACTACATTGATTTAAACCAAATATTTTAGGAAATGTGATCCTGTCTCTACCTGGGGGTAGCAGCTCGCTGGGTAACAATCCACTGAAAAGTGGATTTTGCTTGACATTTCCATATTTTTATCACTATGACTGGGTGTTCATGAATGATACCTGTCATAGTTGTCTTTCTTAGGCTACATTTCACACGATGATTATTTGATGGGATTTTGAAGTTGCAGATTTTCTGCAGCATTTTTATAACACTAAGATAAATTAGTTTACTTGCGTTTTTTCATTGCATTATTACAATGCGTTTTTATCGATTTTTTCTGCAGCGGTTTTTGTCTCTTTTGTCATGTTTAAAATAAAGCTGTTTGTTTTTTTGATATTTTCTGATATTTGGCTTTGATAAAACTTTATTGATGAAGTCATATTTGCATTATATGGGTTTTTAGTACGTTTTCACAATGGAAATGCACTAAAAATGTGAATTTTTTTGCCAGCGGATTTTCTTCATCTTATTAAAGTCTGTGGGGAAAATCTGCAAAAAAAGTGCATATTTATAATAAGATAACCTGATATGTTGTGGATTTCAAAAATGTACCACAGCTCAGTTTATGCAGTGGGCATGAGACTTCTATAAATCCCATTTACTTTGCTCTAACTGTAAAACTCGGCACTTTTTGAGCAGAGAAAATACTGCACATAAAAAACGCACCAAAAACTCATCATGAGAACTTAGCTTTAGACTACAGGTTTTTTTTATGTGTTCCTTATAAATACACTTTTGCATAGATTTCAAAAACACATCGCAACTCAGTTTGCACAATGGGCAGCGGGGATGAAATTTCGGTAAATCCCATTTACTTTGCTGGAACTGAAAAATGCTGCATTTTTTAGGCAGAGAAAATACTCAACATCAAAAATGCACCAAATACTCATTGTGGGAACTTAGCTTTAGACTACAGGTCTTTTCTGTGTTCCTTATAAATACAGTTTCTCATAGATTTGAAAAAGACACTGCAGCTCAGTTTGCACAATGGGCAGAGGGGGTGAAATTTCGGTAAATCTCATTTACTTTGCTGGAACTGAAAAATGCTGCATTTTTTAGGCAGAGAAAATACTCAACATAAAAACACACAAAATAGTCCTTGTGGGAACTTAGTCTGAGACAGCTGTTTGTTTTTACATACTCCTTATAAATGTACTTTCGCATAGGTGTTCAGAAGTACATTGATATATATTCTGCAGACTGACGTCCAGACTAGGACATGGCTTGATCTTCTGTAATGGTGGAGAAGCTTGTTTTGGAGGAGGAGGATTGAGAAGGTGTGAGGAGGTTTTGGGGGGACTTTAGGCAAAATCTTTGGCTGATGGTGTCAATCTTCTGCTTGAAGAATGAGGTGAAGTCTTTGGCTGAGATGAGTGGAGAGGGAGGAGGCGCTGGGGGGCGGAGGAGAGGAATGAAAATGTTAAATAGCTGTTTAGGGTTGCGAGACAGGGAGTATATGATATATGAGAAATATGTTTGTTTTGCTGCAGTGAGTGTGAACTTCGAGGTCACTGGCTTACAGTAAGTTTGGGTTAGTTACAAAATACGCCAGTTTTAGAAGTGGAAGAGAACAGAAGAGAATTAGAATGTTTTAGGTGTATTTGCTGAATAATCAAATTGACAGGAATTCCTAGTTTTACGTGAAAAAAATAACTAAACTATACTACCAGGGTTAAATCAAGAAACCCACCCAGTGGGATTTACCAGACTGAATATTGATGAGATTGGATGTGAAAGTCAAATGATTGACTCAACTCTATATTTTTTTCAGTTAATTACTTTCTATTGATGTGACAACTTGAAGTGCAATGGATAATGATTGCATCAATTATTTTTATCCCGCACCACAGATGCAGAAAAAATGATTATAAAATTTACACATCCGCTAATTCAGTAATATAGCATTCAATTCCTTTCTGCTCTAGAAAAAATATTATTATTATTATTATTATTATGGCGCCATTTATTCCATAGCGCTTTTCATGTGAAAGGGGTAACATAATAAAAAACAAGTACAATAATCTTTGAACAATACAAGTCAGTGACTGGTACAGGAGGAGAGAGGACCCTGCCCGCGAGGGCTCATAGTCTACAAGGGATGGGTGAGGATACAGTAAGTGAGGGTAGAGCAGTAATCCCAAATCTTTGTTAATGAGTGACCAACAATGATTGCCCCCTGCAAACAATTGGTGGCCTACACAGTACCCCTTTAAGGCTTAAACTGCCAAAACACAAGCCAAAGTAGGATGCCTGATTGGTTTCTGCGTAGTGTGTAATTAAAGTGTACAAATCTACACCTCCTCATTAACCTCCTAACCCACACTGATTGCAATAATAAAATACAGAAATGTAATAAGACTCTATGTATGGACTATACATTTACATAAAATACATTACTTTAGAAGTGGTAATGACTGTAAGAGAGATGGTTTTCTATGAAATATTTACTTTCTTTGACCACTAGAGGTCTCACACAAGCCAGATGTCCAGCTCCAGCGAAATGCACTGATACAATAACGTGAGAGTGATGAATATACCAGATTAATATTTAATTGTATTTTATCATCTGTAAATAGGTTTGTTACACAAAGTAAGAAGTGTTTTAATGGTTGCATTTCTTATCGGCACGATCTGTAATCTATCTGGGTTTGATGCTCTAGCACCATTTACAAAACACTAATTGACCACAATGGGCACCAAACATACTTTTTGAGACAGTTTTGGGAGTCTAGTATGATTTTTCTTTTCTATATTTAATTATTAATCTTTGACCTTTTAGCACAGGGGCTAATCATAATTTACCATGATTCCTTGAAAGTCTTGCTTCCTTCCATAAATGTACATTTCAGAACACAAAACAATAGGGCTTTGTGGGTCTTTAACTCAGTGTACCCAGTGACTAGGGGAAAGTTTGAATGAACTGCTCCACTGCCCGCTGTATACATAGGGGGGTATATATCAAAAAGGAAAATGAGTTACAGTATACGCTGAATACAAAACTAGGACTTTTATACTGAAAATCTTGTATAGTTACATGCCAGTATATGGATGCAATATGTCAGCAATCCAGGACACACAAAATGACTATGTTTTAAAATTATCACTTAAAGTTGTTTAATATGGACACACCTTTATGCCTGTCATGTTATGCAGATGTTACTGATAGAGGTTTCAATGTTAATTGGCACTGTACAATATATTGCAGAGTTTTCCATATTTTTCCCTGGCGGACATGTGAGCTTATTGTAGCCTCATAGCGCTTGCACCCATTCCAGCAGTCCGTACCCTTTACAACATTCTCACACGGGCGAGTTTTGGTCAGCATTTTGGATCAGTATTTTTAAGTCAAAAGCAGGGGTGGGACAAACAAAGAGAAAGAGTATAATGGAATGATTTAAGCTATGACCTGACAGAGTATTTGAGAGCTTTTTTGAGCCCATCTGCTTTAAAAAAAAAACTCAAAAATTGCATTAAAATGCACAAAAGACGCTTCCTATTCATTTTAATGTTAATCATCTTTGCAATTCATAAAGGATTATTTTTTTGTGTTTTTTTTCTACTTCAGGTTTTGGAAGGTGGATGTAACTTCTTTGAATTAGATCATGATGGAATTTGCTCCAAACTAAACATTGTCCAATCAGAAAGCTGCAAAATAAACAAACACTTTAAGGTCTCATTCACATGTCCGTGTTTAAACACATGCATGGAAAAATGGTACCAATGTTATCAGGGTGTCTGTTTTTACCATCAGTGTTTTCCATCAGTGTATCATCCGTGTGTCAGTGTGTCATCCGTGTGTCCGTTTTTACCATCAGTGTTCTCCATCAGTGTTTTCCATCGGTCTGTCAGTGTGTCATCAGTGTGTCCATTTTTACCATCAGTGTGTCTTCAGTGTGTCCATTTTTACCATCAGTGTGTCATCAGTGTTTTTCACGGATGGATTAAGAAATATATAAATTACAAATCTTCTCCTATACTTTGCAATGTTAAATACGGGCCGCACACAGATGGAACATGGATGCCATCCATGTGCTGTACACATTTTTCATGGATCCGTAGACCTATATTCACCCTTGTCATCTTTGCTGCTGGAAAAAAACAGGCACGTCTCTTTGTGTTTTGCACGAACACACGGTCAGTGAAAAACACGGACATGTGAACGGCAGAATAGATTATAATTGGTACATGTTGTATCCATAAGAAACACAGATACATTTACGTGCAACATGGATGTCTGAACGAGGACTAAAACAGCTTCAGAAAACACTTTAGAAAAATAAAAATTCTCCAAAAAGTCCGCATTACAGTCCACAAAAAAATATGGATACGCAAATACCTTTATAGACTATAATGGGTATATATTCCATCTGTAAACACATAGATAGAACACATGTAAAACAATGGATGTCTGAATGAGACCTTACAATGTTCCATTTTTGAAAAATTTATACTGGGACATTTTTACTCATTGGTGCACTCTTCAGTTTTCAACACAAGCTTCCCAAGGAAAATCTTGAAACATCTCTTTTAGTACAAAGTAAATCATGTGACGGTAAATATGTACCTTAATCAATGGAATGTTACACAGAATGTGATATTAGCTACTGTTAGATTACCCCTTGCATCTATATTTATATTGACCTCATCAATAAATGGTATAAGCAGAAATTAATAAAAAAATCTGAATAAAAGAAGACCCACCTCTTCCGACAAGTGTACAACCTGCAGTAACCACCGCTCCACCATACCGCTGCACGACCAGCTCTACCCTCACCTACTGTATCCTCACCCATCCCTTCTAGATTGTGTGCCCTCGTGGGCAGGGTCCTCACTCCTCCTGTACCAGTCGCGGACCCATGTTTGTTCAAATTGTTGTACTTGTTGTTTGCTATGTATACCCCTTTTAAACATGTAAAGCGCCATGGAATTAATGGTGCTATAATAATAATAAATAATAATAATATTTAGTTTTAGAAATATAGAGTGGATATAAAAAGTCTACACACCCGTTAAAATTCCAGGATTTTGTTATATAGAAAATATTCACTATATGAGAATTTATATGTTAAATGCTTTTTTTCTAAGAGTTTCAGAATTTTAGTACCTTCCTTTTTTGGCTTCCTTCACTTTGGTTAGATCATGTGATCTCATGGTGACCCCCTGGGAATTACTTGACTTTGATTTTTTTGAAGAGGGTCACCATCTGAGTCACCAAAACTGCCTGTATGGACACCTGAAGCTCTCCACAAGGGGAGCATAAACACCTATTACAGTTATTGATAATGACTACACAGCTCCTGACACAATTACAAAGTAGAAGATAACAGTTTACTCTCTTTACTATATACTTAGCCTATTTAGGACAACATAAAGTGATGTATAGTCACAGTGTTACCAAACAGGCGGAAATGGTACTGGATCCAGTTGCTCATGTGATACTCTGCTGATGTATCATTAAACTGACAACAGAGCATAGAGGGAAAAAATAGCAGGATAAAATATTGGAATCCAGATGGAAACTGAAGAGATACAAATAAGAACTGCATAGAATTAAGTGCACTATGTATAAAAGAAGTGCAAAGTGTGATACACAATCAGGGTGGGGTACAGGGAATGAAAACTACTGGAGTGCTTCTTTGAACTTTATATGATATATCTTTTGTAATGTCCTGTGGAAATGTATCAGGACATCTTTTCAGCTTCTGAATATTCCGAACCCTTTACATCAACCAGGAATTTTTACATTTATGCGGAATAGAAGCCCCTTATTGGCTCTTATTAACATATCATAAAAAAGTTGCATACCTGTTTATTTGGAACACAACAATGGAGATTTTCTTTATATCAATATCAGCAAGCAAATATTGGGCATTTATTTTAGCAAAAGTCATAAACAGGCAAATACTAATATTAATTACAACAAAATAATGAAAATATCAAGTGGCATTTATCACAGACCACGTTTTTGGTTATATCTAAAATACAGGGCTGCAATTTGTTTACTTAGACACCCGCTTCACAAAGCCTGAGTAATGCTGTCATACTATTAATTGCAGACAAAAAGGTCTAAATTGCCTCAGCTTTTCTTTGATTTAAATTAATTGATCAAAGGCTTTGTAATTAAATTTCTTTGAAAAAGCTTCTTTCAGCAAACAAAAGGAATGTTAGTTATGGAAAGAGCAGCTTCGGCTGTATTGTTGCTCTCCTGCAATATTTCTATAGTGTTTGCAGCATTATGGAAGATGTTGTTAGAGGAAATAAACAGGGACTCGTTCTTTATACAATACTTAGGACTGGACTTGTCATGTTAAAAATGGCTTAAAATAAGTATAACTTTATTTTAGGTAGAATATTCATGTATATGAAATCTTAAATACTCTATATGATAACAGAATATTGATGCTTCTACCTAAATATCATATTGATACGGATGAAAATACCCTGCAGTTCCATGTTTTCTGCTTTCGAGGTCAAACTTTCCAGTGTGGGTTGAGTCAATAAAGCTCTTTTTGACTTATGATCCAATGTTAGGCTAGGGTCATATGACCATTTTTCTCACATTCAAGAAAATCGGTCCGATTATGCTAATCACACAGAGTGTGATCCGATTTTCTCAGATGTGGAGAATAAAAAAAAAATGTCTCCATGTTCTCCATTCCGTCAGTCTGTGAAAATTGGTGTGCACTTGGATGTCATCTGAGTGTAGTCCAATTTTTCCCATAGACATAAATGAGCCATGACCCATATCCATGAATGACCAAGAGTCATCCAATAATCAGATGCAACTTGGGCATGCTGCGATATTTTATCTTGCACCACTTGGTCCGAGGAAAAAAATCAAACATGTGCATGGCCTCATAGAGTAACATGGAGTTGAGTGCTATTCGTCAAAACAACGGATAGCACCAGTCCGATTTTCATGGTCATCTGCACGAGCCGATACATTGGATCATAAGACTATAACGGTAACTGAAATTTAACAAGCACACATCAGTATTCCAGATATATCAGTTTAGTCAGTTCTGATTCTTCATGAGATCCTGGAGCATCTTTTCTTATAACTCTGTGTCATGACATTCCTCTATTATTCCTCCTAGTAATTTATGAATAAGTTGACATATGCTGTTACCAGTTTGGGGTGTGTCCCTCGCACTGTCCAATTAGTGATGACAGTATCATACTGTGTAAGGACACTACCATTTGACGATGGGAATGGTAACACCCCATTGTTAATGAATTTCTAGATATGTAGGAGGCATAAAGGGGATTAATATGGGAATTTCACAACACAAAGTTATACATTGATCCACAATTTTTATGCTAGAAAAGTCATAAGTGGTGACAGCAAGGTCTTTCAAAAAGAAAACGCACAGTACATTCAATTCCTTCCACAGCTGACCATATTTACCAAGGACCAAATTAAAGATCCTCAGATGCTTCTTAAGTCCAGTTATTAAACTTGTTCAGTAATTACAATTTTCTTGATTGCTATTATAAATAGCTGACAACCTTCTTAACAGACATGACTGGCTGAAACATGTATGATGCTGTGGAATTTGGGTCAGGAGACCTGTTTCCAGTCTGTGCATCGTGGTCCAGGTGCAAAGTCCAATACATGGATCTTTAAGTTCTACATAAGGCAAAGGTAGACAGGTAGATAGTTTAGTATTAGAGGTGAGCGAACCTGAACTTATAAATGGGGTTCGGGTTCTGGTTAAAGTTAGGGTACAGGTCTTGTACCTGAACTGAACTTTGGATGAAAGTTTTGGTTGGGTACCAGAACCCGAACTTCTATGGGTCCGATCATCCCTATTTAGTATCTCAAGCATTACATTTGGTACTTTTACTATCAAGATGAAGAGCATATTCATATTTCTGAATTGAGGTTAAAGTGCTAAAAAAGTACAATGTGCATATTCTTGGATTTCTCCTAGGGTACTACATAGCAACATAGAAGACCATTTCTCTCATCAAGGACCCTATTGAGCAGAATGATATGAGCGTGGGTGGCCATATTGATTTTTAGCATGGTTTAGTATATATGCGCACATAGACATACAGGACATTTTACCAGCTGTGGTATATACAATATTCAACTTTTCTACCAAGTAAAAGACTCTACATGTCTCAGACTTTATAGCATACACATAAATAGGAATTGCAATTGTGGCAGAACATAATATTTATCAGAGCATGCTGCAGTAAACTTTACCATATATTTCTGAGCTCTATTTCAATATTCATTTTGCTGAAATCCACTTCAGTTCATGGGAATAATAATATCCCAGGATAATAATATTTTCACGAGTCTTAGAGCCCTCAATGTGCTGGAACAATAATTAATGTGCTATTACAAATATGAGTGTTCTTTGTAGTTGGCACGTCGGGCCCAATGACATCCCATAAGGTGAGTAAAAACTTAATACGCAATGAGCAATGAAATAAAATATCCTCTTCACTTTTCTGGCAACCCTGAAATTTATAACTTAGTATCAAAAGAAAGCCTGTGCTTGTGATATATGGGATCAGCTGACAATGATTCAGTCTCCCGCTGTGGGAACCATTTATTCACAGATCCCATTCACAGGCCTTCTGTCCCTAACTTATCACGTCCTCAGAATAGGCATTTGCAGTCTCCGCAGCTCATATATCACAACATCTATGAAGCTCATTTATCTCCAAGCTCTGAAAGGTATCACAAACATTGCACCATCAATTTTACATCCAAAACCCAAAGGTTCCCATATTAAACATGTTTTTTTGGAAAGTTTCTGGCTTTTCCCTTTTCTACCATTTGATAGAACAACATTAAAACAATGATTTATGCAAACTTTCCCTCTGCTACATGCCACCGCTGTGTCATCGAATTCCCTGCACCCCATGTGATAACTGCGGCTTCCAAACTGGATGTCAGTGGTTTAACATATAACTCAGTTTTCCCATCTGGATGCCTGTCGCCTGTGTTTTCAAAGATCATAGCCAAACATATATGAATGAAGTTAAGTGTGGGTATACTATAAAGGCATTGCAAGTGGTTATTATTGCTGCTGCTCCATGGCACATTCCTGAATAATAGTAATAACACAACCTGTAATTGCCGTAGTGCATTGTGTTTATATTACCTACGGCTTTATAGTAATGTTTGCTCCATAAAATGTCACATATGCTCCATGCCTACAAGACACGATGACAAGTCCAGTATTATCACTTCCATTACCTCCTTTAATTGATACTTTATCACAGCAAGACTGGAATGTGTAGGCCTAAACCTATGATTCATATGACCCTACAGGATCAATTTACTGTATGTCGTACCTATTTGTTTCCACTCAAATTTTTACTATAATATCACCAGTTAATTGAAATCCTTGAATTGTCCTTTCCTGTCAAGTTGTTAATAATTCTCTTCAGTGATTATGACCGCAATAATAGCTCCAAGAGTAGCTGTCACCCAGAGAACTATTTGCTCAGTATTATATCCCCAGTACAGATGAACACATCTTTTGAAATACAAATTCACCAGCTTCAATGAATTTTCCAAAAAAATTCAATTTGCGGCAAATTGATTTGACGTGAGTCAATGGTACTCCAATTGTCCTGTGTATAATACTCTCAGGTCTCCCAAGAATGTATCCAACTCTTTAATAGAAATACAGCCTAACTAATGTCAAAGTGACCTCCACATGCAGTGTATAGTGTGACAGTGTCACTGGTGTTATATGTGAGGGGAGGTATGTGTCACTACGGCTGTTAGCCTGTGTGAACTGAACCTAAAGCTTTTCCTCAGCATGTTATATGTTGGAGGGTTTAATCTGTTATGTTCTGCAACTAAGAACTAAGGAATAGGAGGGAAAAGCTTTCCCTGCACTGAGACTCTGCTTAAACGCTAAGCTAGGGTGGGTGCCCTATTCCTTGTGACTAGCCCCACCCACGATCCTGCACTGAACTCAAACGAAGACCTGAAGGAAGGGGAAAGGGTGTACCTAAAAGATCTAAGGACTGGGAGAAAAACAGATGACCTCCCAAAAGAAAAGTTAGTTGCAGAAACAAAGATAAAAGGAAACAAAACTGGTGGAACAAGAGGTCCCAGGATATCTATGTCCTAAGCACAAAGAACTAACAAGGCAACTAAGCCAGAGCACAAGTGTAACAACACTGATGTCCAGCGAGGAATGGGAGAGAGGTGCTGAGTAATAAAGAGTGAGGAGATCACATGACCAAGACACCCAGCACCAGAGGTAAAGACTTGAAGCCAGAAAACCACAAAATGATGGCCGAAAAGTAAAACAACATAGATTCTAACATAATCACCATTTTGATGGGAGTGGTTTGGTGTGAATGACATAGAGATTGGGTAGGAAGTCATTCACGCTACCTCCCCTCGGGGTGTGGCTGAGCAATGTTAAATGCTCAGTCACTATTTTTTTTCCTAGTCTGGTCTGGAGAATGAAGTCTCCAGGTTGTGTGTGGACGCTAGAGAGCTCTACACAAGGACTTTGCCTGAACGGCTTGTGAGACCGAGAGCGGGCGGAACCCGCTCACTTATGGACTGTGATATACTTTATGTTTTTGTTTTGCCGTTACGCCGGAAAGGCCGTGTTTATTTTGCTGAATCTGCAGCACTTATGCCGCTACAATAAACCTGCAGGGGAAACCGTGTCCTGAGTCTACTTCTGGAAGCAGCCGAGTGAGTCGTCTTACCACAATAGCTACGGGTAAACAGATGGTAACCATTCTTCACACACCTTACCTGTATAGTATATTCACAATTTTTGGGATATTTTTCTCTATTTCTATTGCTAAACTGTAATATGTGACATCCTCTCTCTAAACAGATCCCTTCCTAAATTAATGTGTTGCTGCAATTCCTGCCTTAGCTTTTATACTGGCTATGCTATATTATGGGCTGCGAAAATTGTAAGGCAATATTGGGAAGCACCCCCTTTTCCGCAGTTGCATCTGAGGTAATGTGAGCCTTCGATATTGTGTAAAAGTAGCGGAGGCCATTTTTGGTGATTTGCACAAATTGAAACGCAAATTGTTCCGATTTCTCGTGGTCCAGCAAATTTCCTAAAATTAAATTTGCATCAAATCAATTAGCTCATATCCAATTCCTTGCTCTCATAGTTCAGCATATCTAGGTACATTGAGTACAGCAGGAATACTGGCTGCTAATTGTATTGGTAACCAGATAAATGTTTATGTTCACACAACTGTAAAGGAAACATAGATATTGTAACACATGAATGTAAGGTACACTTTACATTTAATAAAAGAGAAGGAATACTATATTACAGTTTCTGTCCTGTCCAGCCCAGCCAGGTAACATAGCATCTACAGACTTAGAGGCGCTTTGTTAAAACCAGAAAGCTTGTTGATGGGATCGATAAGATTTGAAAACCACTGACATTGATTTTTATATTCCTTGTAACTGAATGTGCCAGCCTGTAAGGGTTAAGAGTAGATGGAGCTAGCTGCTTGCCAGTTTCTCTTGATGTGAAAAGCATATCATTGTAGATTTATGTGTGAATTCTCCAGTATTCTTGCTCAGGTCCTGAATTTAAACAACATTTAAATCTATTTCTGATGCAAAGTATCCGACATTGTTAAGACAATCACACCTTACAACCGGTATGGGAGTTCCTAAATTACTTTAATTCTTCAAGACCAAGACATTTTTTATTTGTGCGCCTTGGCTTTTTTCTACCATTGTTCCAAGAGACATAACTGTTTTATTTTTACATCAACCTTTTTTTTTGGCGGAACATGTACTTTTGAATGACGCCATTCGCTTTACGAGATAATGTGCTGAAAAATGTGAGGAGTGTAATGGTGGAAATACACACTTCCAACATTGTTTTTTTTTATTTCTGTCTTTGGTTTCTAAGGCCCATAACATTTTTAATCTTTCATGTATAGGTTTGTACACTGCCTGGCTTATTGTGTGACAAGCTGCAGTTTTGATTGATACCCTTTTGTGGTATATATGATGCTTTGCTAGTAAATTTCATGAACTATGAAGCCCAGCCACAGAATTGACTTCAAAAGAGGACCATGATGCCCATAAAGGTGGCTTTTAGCAGGCTCTCAAACTTCAGTCTCAACCTTTGAAACAAATCTGAAATCATGTTGCATGGGATATAGACATCGGTACATCCATATATTGGCAGCCAAGCGATTTAAAGTGAACCTCAGCGGTTAGCACTGCAGCCTTGCAGCGCTGGGGTCCTGGGTTCAAATCCCACCAAGGACAACATCTGAAAGGAGTTTCCTCCAGGTTCTCCGGTTTCCTCCCACATTCCAAAGACATACTGATAGGGAATTTAGATTGTGAACCGCAATTGGGACAGTGCCGATAATGTCTGTAAAGCGCTGTGGAATTAATGGCGCTATTTAAGTGCGTAAAATAAATAAATAAAAATATACCTGTAGATATGGTGTTAATCTTCAGATTAATAGCTTTCTAAAGCTGTGCGGCTGCCGCCCTGAAAGTCTGGCTGTTGGAAGGAAATGAACTTTCAGTCATAGAGGTGCAGCTGGCATAGCTTCAGTTACAGCTCAATACATTGTGAGCACTGGCAATGACTGATAGCTGTCTCTGTACTGATAAGCCAGCAGTCAGTCAGTGCCGGGGCATGGCTACATCCACCACTCACTGAAGTCACCACTATGACTGAAAGCTGGAGGCTTCCAGGACGAATAAAGTTAATTTCTTCCCGGCAGCAGGGCTTACAGTCCGGTGGCCATATGGCTTCAGAATGCTATTAACCTGCAGATTAACCAAATATCTGCAGGTTAACATCGTTTTGGGACAATTTTGCTGTCCGTGATTGACAGCGGCTTCTAAATGGTTAAACAGCAGTGATTAAAGGTAGCTTCAGCCACAGCTGTTAAAGGCATATGCCGGCAGTATAACACAGCTGGCACCGGTCCTGCATGGAGCATGCTCAGTTCCTGAGTTTAAACCCCCTAAATAGGAACCCTGATGTTGACATACATCAGAGTGTTCAAAGGAGTTAAAAAGAAAAAGCATTTATTTTGTTACTAGGGAGATAATAAGAGATAACAGATTATTATTACCAATTTAATCAACATCTCACTATATTCTATACTATTACTATTTACCAGATTATGGCTTTTTTTGTTTCAGAAAACACCATTTAGCAGATTATTGCGGATATTTTTCATGTATGGACTGTAGCATCTACACCCTGAGTGGTCCCTGGTGTTTAATTTGTCCATTTTAATTGGGATGAACAAATATTGTAAAGATAGAACACTTTCCTTTTTTGTGATTATTAGCATAATTTGCTGAACACACTACTAGCTCCAAGGACTAGTATAGACTGTATAGGTTTGCATAGTAAAATAAAAAAAAATGCAGATGTCATGAGTTTCTTGGCAGTGCAAGGTCCTACTAATCTGTGGCCCTGGTCAGTCATTTAATATATGTATAGTATGTTATGGTATAATATCGTCGCTGGTCGGGCACACTGAGAGGTCGGAAGAATGTTAGCCCTGGTAGAACTGCAACTTGGAGTGGTCAGAAAAAAAAGGTTACAAATGGCAAATTTCATACTAAATACATGTGCTTCACTGCTTCCTTGGTACAGCTCCACTCATTCACAATGTTGCCCTTTAAGGGAAGCTGTCATCAGAGAATGAACTATCAAATTTTTGTGTTACACTACCAAAATTTGGCAGTTTCTGTGTTCATGTCATGATGTTTATTAAAAATCAATATTTTTGCAATTTTCACAGTGACCACTGGGGCTTTTTTAGATACATACATCATGTTCCTTGAGTAAGAGCTTTCATCAAAGCATCTTATCAGCATCGGCAGGATTATAGTCACAGGATCTAACAATCACAATGGGTGACAGCCCAGCTATCCCTGTTTCCCCTCCCTTAAAGGGAATCTGTTAGTAGAATGAACCCTCCTAAGCCGTCTATATGCCAGTATAGGTCATAGGAAGCTGAATAAAATGATACCTTGATATCTGCGATGTGCTGTCTTATTCCAGAGAAATCCACGTTTTTCTTATATGTAAATGAGCTGCTCCAGGCTATGGGCCGGACACTGATCTGCATGAGAATCTGCCTTCAGGGCTTACTTTTAATAAAAAAGGAGTTACCAGTGTGAGCATGTAACTAACACAGAACAGTGAAACTGAGCTTTCTCTTCTTACAAACACAATTTCGCAGCTCTCACAGCTCTGCTGTATTTCAACAATATTGCACCACTGTCTGCCTGTGAGATGGAAGCTGAAGCATGGAGAGGAACCTGCAGATGTGTCAGGTATAATCACACACAGCTCTGCAGTGAGATCAGGAGAGCACAGAGCGGCCATCACACATCACAATAGTAACTCCCCCTTAATGTAAAATTAGCTCTGGAGGCAGATTCTCAAGCAGATCAGTGTCCAGCCCATAGCCTGGAACAGCTCATTTACATATAATAAAAAGGTGGATTTCTCTTAAATAACAGCAGAAACCTGGCACTCCAAAAATATGATGAAAAAAGGATTCATGTGATTTCCTGGCGCTCGTTCAGCGCCTCGGTCCGGAAGTATGCTGACAGTATATAAACATGCTCGATCCCTTTGGCAGACACCGCATTTCCTATAGCACGGTAGTGCTTCTTCTCACACAGCGCCAATCAACTACCCTAACTTCTCTCATGACCCTGGTGAGCTGCAACTTAACTTTGGAATTACATATATTTGTTGTGATGTGATTGTGTGCACTTACTTAGTGATCTATGGTATGTCTTTCTTTTTTACAGTCATTGATTGTTTTTTTCTACACATCCACTGGGCAGAACCCTGATAATAATGATCTATAATGGCTCACAATGCTTCATAATGAATGATATATTGATATATATTCCTAGATCTTGCTATTATGTCTATTATTTGGTTTCATGTCTGTGAATCACTCTTGTTAAAAGCAGCCATTGTCTTTTATATCATGGATTAGCTCTATTGAATACTTGCTTTATCTCTATATCCAGCATACAAAATTTGATTCATATATGTATTAACTGTTGTGTTCTACATTCTATAATATGGGGTTTACACTCATATATATACCGTATATTCCGGCGTATAAGACGACTTTTGAAGACTGAAAAATCTTCTGTCTAGTCTGGGGTCGTCTTATTCGCCGGTAATGCTTTTGAACTTTCAGAAATTGACATGCGGGGATACTCTGGGGGTGTTAATAAGCTGCCGTGGCCGTATCCCTGCCATGTCGGAGTTAATATAAGGTGGAGGGAGTTAAAATACGGCGGCGGTAGGTCCAGACAGTCAGCGCTTCTTTGCTGAAACTGACACATCGCTGCGTATTCCCAGCTCCGGACACAGCGCAGGGCTTCTGTGCCGACAGCTTTCACTTGTCACAGAAGCGCTGCGCTGTGTCCGGAGCAGGGAAGTTCGCATCGCTTCTGTGACAATATATGAACAGCCGGCAATTCAGCAGCGGCATAAGCCGGCACCCGACAATTTAGAATAGAAAGAATAGAGCTTCACACATAGATTAGATAGATAGAAACATGTCAGTCACATATATATGAAGTACAGTGACAGTATTGCTTACTGTACTTGTCATTTAGTGTAAAGGATTTATTAAAACAAATAATAGTGTTTTCATGCACCGTCTCTTTAAAAAAGCCGGCCGGCAATTCAGCATCTGTACCCGACAATTTATAACAGACAGAATAGAGCTTCACACATAGATTAGATAGATAGAAACATGTCAGTCACATATATATGAAGTACAGGGACAGTGCTGGTTACTGTACTTGTCATCTAGTGTTAAAATAACGGATTTATTAAAAAAAAAATTGGCGTGGGGTTCCCCTTAATTTTAGTCTCTAGCGGAGGTTAAGCAGACAGCTGGGGCAGATGTTTGAAGCCTGGGAAGGGGGTAATACCCACGGAGCTTCCCAGGCTACTAATATCAGCCCCCAGCTGAATACATAGCCTTTACTAGCTATTAAAATGGGGGATCCCAAAAAAATGACGTGGGGTCCCCCCTATTTTAATAGCTAGCAAAGGCTAGGCAGACAGCTGGAGGCTGATATTAATAGCCCAGGAAGGGAGCCATGAATATTGGCCCCCTCCCAGGCTAGAAACACCAGCCGTCAGCCGCCCCAGAAATGGCGCATTCATAGGATGCGCCAATTCTGGCACTTAGCCTCGCTCTTCCCACTGCCCTGTAGCGGTGGCAGTGGGGTAATAGGGCTGGGGTTGATGTCAGCTTATAATGCCAGCTGACATCAAGCCCAGGTTAGTAATGGAGAGGCGTCTATAAGACACCCCCATTACTAACCCCATAGTCAAAGTTAAAAAAAACACAAACACCCAGAATAAAGTCCTTTAATTGAAATAAAGACACAAATCTTTATTGTTCTAAATTAAACCATACTTACCATCACGCCCATTCCAGCTGAAGCCAACGATCTCCTGTAATAAAAATAAAATAATAAAGCAACATCATCCTTACCTTTCCATGGTTCCCAGGACGGGTCCAGCTCTGCTACATCGAGATGACAGGCTGGACCGCAGCAGAACGCTGCCATCCATCCTGTCATCCCGCAGACACTGAGAAGCGCAGGCATGCTTCCGCTCCTCAGCGTCTCTCTGTGACGGCATCCAGATGAGCCGACAATGAACTCAGCTCACCTCCTGGACGTCCGTCACTGACAGCGTGGGAAACTTCTACTGCGCATGCGGGGAGCAGGAGAATTTTCCCACGCTGTCAGTGACGTGCATGAGGTGAGCCGAGTTCATTGGACATGATCTCGGCTCATCTGGATGCCGTCACAGTCAGACACTGAGGAGCACAAGCATGCCTGCGCTTCTCAGTGTCTGCCGCATGGCAAGCTGAACGGCAGCGTTCTGCTGCGGTGCAGCCTGTCATGTGAATGTAGCAGAGCTGGACCGGTCCTGGGAACCATGGAAAGGTAAGGATGAGGTTGGTTTATTATTTTACTTTTATTGCAGGAGATCGTCGGCTTCAGCTGGAATGGGCGTGATGGTAAGTATGGTTTAATTTAGAACATTAAAAAATTGTGTCTTTATTTCAATTAAAGGACTTTATTCTGGGTGTTGTGTTTTTTTTAATTACTTTACTAGAAATTCATGGTGGTCATGTCTAATATTGGCGTGACCCCATGAATTTCGGGCTTAGGGCCAGCTGATAATGCCAAGCTGGCCCTAACCCCTTTATTACCCAGTGAGCCACCGCACCAGGGCCCTGGATGAGTTGGGTACAGCGCCAGAAGATGGCGCTTCTATGAACGCGCCATTTTCCGGGGTGGCTGCGGACTGCAATTTGCAGCGGGGGGGGGCCCAGAAAGCTTGGGCCTCCCTGCGCTGCGGATTCCAGCCCCCAGCTGCCTAGTTGTACCTGGCTGGACACAAAAATAGGGCGAAGCCCCACGTATTTTTTTTTTTAATTATTTCATGAAATAATTAAAAAAAAAAGGGCTTCCCTATATTGTTGTGTCCGGCCAGGTACAAATAGGCAGCTGGTGGTTGGGTGCAGCCCGTTCCTGCCTGCTGTACCTGGCTGGACACAAAAATATGGCGAAGCCCCACGTCAACATTTTTGGGAAAAATTAATTACAAAATTAATAATTTAGGGACTGCATCTTTATTAACCCCTCAATTGTCATTTAGTGTTAAAATAAAGGATTTTTTAAAAAGAAAATTGGCGTGGGATCCACCATCATTATAGTCTCTAGCGGAGGTTAAGCAGATGGCTGGGGCAGATGTTTGAAGTCTGGGAAGAGGGTAATACCCACGGAGCTTCCCAGGCTACTAATATCAGCCCCCAGCTGAATACCTAGCCTTTACTAGCTATTAGAATGGGGGACCCCCCCAAAAAATGACGTGGGGTCCCCCCTATTTTAATATGTTTATGAGTGACAGTTTTCCTGCTATATACCTGCATGTCATAAGAATTTAAATTAAAAAAAGGACCATGTTAAATTCAAATCTGTTTTTTTTTAATTTTTACCGGTGTTTGGTATGCGTTGGAAAAGGGGTAGTCTTATACGGTGAATATATCCTAAACTCTATATTTTAACAGGAAAGTAGGGGGGTCGTCTTATACACCAGGTCGTCTTATACGCCGGAATATACGGTATATAATTCTGTTAATTTAATTTACAGTTCTGATGAAGGCCATATAAGGGCGAAACGTCATTTTAAAGAATCATATAATAAAAATTCTTGAAAATCCTTTTTTCATCATATTTTTGGAGAGCCAGGCTTCTGCTGTTATTTACACTGGAGTTGAATCCTATCTGAGCACCTAAAACAATAGGAGTGCCACGTAGTCTCTTTTCTCTTAAATAAGACATAGAATCACAGATATCAAGGTATCATTTTATTCAGATTTCTATGACCTTCATACCCATATAGACGGCTTAGAAATGTTGATCCTACTGACAGATACCCACCTTTGAACCTCTGTTCATTACACATATGAATGTGAATTTCCTGTAACAACAGGAAGTTATAGTTTAAAAAAGAACCATGCGGCCAGTATGAAATTTGCAGGATTTCTATTTTTTATTTTTACGCAAATTTTGATATGGAAGAAAAATATTACTAAAAAAAAATACATTTATTGCAAAAAGCTGATTTAAAAAATAGCTCATTTTCTAAGGATATCATCCATTTTTATGAATAGAACTGACCTGCAATATCTAGCTCAGCCACTATTAAATGTATGGAGCTCTACCGTACAAAGTAGTATGAATAATTCAGGGATGCTGCAAGTCAATCCTCCAGCAATAAAATATTAATGGCTTATCCTAGATATGAGCCATACATTTTGGAAAAATTGGAAAACCCCTTTTAAAGTATAGTCTGAAAACTTGATACTACAAGCTAAAACATAAGTGAAAGGTGCAGATTGAGTTCCAGAACTGCTAAAGCCCAACTCAGTGTGTAACCTTAACCCAAAGAGAGTCCATTTGCATTTTTTTTCTAACTACTCCATGGAGACAACTTTCATCCTCCATGGACTGTGACCTCCACCACGCGTTTAATTCTTTAAAAAATGCTGTAAATGAGTCTACATTTCATTCAGTTTCCATTCTATTTCTTTTAACCGGTTCCCGACCGCCCACTGTAGATAAACGTCCGCGCTGCCTGGGCTCTGTGCAGCGCCGACGTTTAAAAACGGTGGGTGGTCTCGCAGTGCTCAGGACCCCCAGGGTCCTGCAAGCACTGCGATTCCAGTGCAGAGCGTTAGCTCTGACAGGGTACATCATCGGGACCTGATTAGATCAGGTCCCAGTGATGTTAACCCTTTGCTGTCTTCTATATGCTGCGATCTATAGTGATCGCGGCATATAGGAGACAGCAGGAAGAGAGGGGGTCATCTTACTTACCTCCGAAGACCTCCGTTTCGTTTGAGGACCTGGGGTTGCTATGGCAGCTGGAGGTCACATGACCGCCTCCAGCTCTGCCATATATGGTGTCCTTCCTGTCTGGCTTCAGCCTGTATGTAGCTGATGCCAGACAGGAGACTGACTGAAACAGTCAGTGAAGATCTCATGTAATGTAATATATGTCTATTACATTACATGAGATCAGTGATCAGAAAAATAAAAATTAATGTCCCATACAGGGACTAAGTAAAAATGTAAAAAAAAGTAAAAAAAAAGTTTTTAAACTATTAAAAAAAAAAATCACAAAATAAATAAAAATAAATAAATAAAATATTAAACCAATAAATCCGTATATTATTACAAAACCAAAAAAAGTACACATATTTGGTATCGCCGCATCCAAAACAACCCGAGCTATAAAACTGTCCCACTAATTAACTCCTTCTGTGCACACCGTAATAAAAATAAATAAAAAACGGAGCAAAAAAATATGCTTTTTCATCATATCGCCAAACAAAAAGTGGAAGAAAATGCGATCAAAAAGCAGAATAGAAATAAAAATGGTACCACTGAAAACTTCATCTTGTTCCGCAAAATAAAGCCGCCATACAGCTCCATCAGCCGAAAAATAAAAAAGTTATAGCGCTCAGAATAAAGCAATGCAAAAAAAATATTTTTTTTTCTATAAAATTGTTTTATTGTGTAAAAGCGCCAAAACATAAAAAAAATACAGTAAGTGTAGTATCGCTGTAAACGTACTGACCCGAAGAATAACGCTGCCTGATCACTTTTACCACACGCAGAACGGCATAAAAAAAACTCAAAAAACAATTCCTGAAGTGTTTGTTTTTGTTAACTTTACCTCCCAAAAAACGGAATAGAAAGCGATCAAAAAATGTCACGTACCCAAAAATGGTTCCAATAAAAATGTCAACTCGTTCCGCAAAAAACAAGCCATCACATGACTCTATTGGCCGAAATATGGAAAAATTATAGCTCTCAAAATATGGTGATGCAAAAACTAGATTTTGCAAAAAAAGCGTATTTTAGTGTGTGACAGCTGTCAGTCATAAAAACCCGATATAAATCTGGTATCTCTGTAATCGCACCGACCCGAAGAATAAAGTAATCTAATCAGTTATATCACACTAGGAACGGCATAAAAAATAAATAAAACAAATATTATTCACCTGCTACTGATTTGTTTATTATGTCTCCCAAAGATCGCAGCAAGGCTCTGCTCACATTTATCCTGTGCTCTGCGCTGAGCACTTACACCAGAGTTTCCATGTAAATCTCTGAAATACGTGATTCAGCCAGAACCCATGATGGAAGATGCCCTGTAATGAGGCAGATATAGGCCACTGTGGACGCCGTCTAGCCTGGGATCCCACGGTGTCATTTGTTTTAGGCATGCATAAAAGTGCGGTTGGTCACAGTTTTGTGCACTTCTGAAAAAAAGGACACCACTAAACAGAGGCCAGACGGAGTCCAGAGTAACTCTGCTGCCTCATTATAGTGAATGGATCCTGCAGGGGTTTCATCTGAATTACATCACTTGGAAATTTAGATGGAAACCCCGATGTAAGTGCTCAGCCGGATAAATGTTACGTAAAATGTTCCCAATAAAAGCTTCAACTCAGTCCTCAAAAAAAGCTAGTCCCCACTCAGGTCCATCATCTGTTAAAAATATAAGGGACTTCCAAGTTACTGGTAGCAGAAAGGCTCTGGAAAAGCAAAATGGTCCTTGCCCCCCAAAAGAAATTCAGAAAATTTTGTGGTCCCAAATCCAAATGCCTATTCTACAATAATTTGTTCTCCAATTGTCAAATAGCACTCCTTCCCCCTCAAATCTCACCGTATGGCTAAGTGGTACGATACAGCCACATATGGGGTATTGACACTTTTAGAAGAAATTGTGTGACACATTTCGGCACCATTTTTACCCATTGCCCTGTGTGAAAATGTAAAATCTGAGGGTAAAACATTTTTTGTGGTAAAAATATAATTATGCTTTTTTCACTGCCCAATGGTATAAATTTAAAAATTAAAAAATGCTCACTACTTCCCTAGATGAATTCCTTGAGAGGTGTAGTTTACAAAATGGGGTCACTTGTGGGGGTTTCTGCTGTTTTGGCATGTCAGCGACTCTTCAAATGTGACATGGTGTCTGCTGCCTATCCCAGCCAACATAGCGCTTCTTTCTCTTCCGAACCCTGCCGTACACCAAAGCAGTGGTTTTCCCCCACATATGGGGTATCGGCGTACTCAGGAGAAATTGTACAACAAATTTCATGGTGCAATTTATCCTGTTACCCTTATGATAATGCAAAATTAGGGAATGAAAAACATTTTTTATGGGAAAAATGTGAAAATTTTATTTTTACGGCTCAATATTATAAACTTCTGTGAAGCAGCTGGGGGTGCAAGGTGCTCACCACACATCTAGATAAGTTCCCTAAGGGGTATAGTTTCCAAAATGGTGGCACTTGTGGGGGGTTACCACTGTTTAGGCACATTAGGGGCTCCCCAAATGTGACATGGCGTCCGCTAATTATTCAAACAAATTTTACATTCAAAAAGTCAAATGGCGCTCCTTCCCTTTCAAACCCTGCCATGTGCCCAAACAGTAATTTGCCTCCACATATGGGGTATCGGCGTGTTCAGGAGAAATTGCACAACAAATTTCATGGTGCAATTTATCCTGTTACCCTTATGATAATACAAAATTAGGGAATGAAAAACATTTTTTGAGGGAAAAATGTGAAAATTTTATTTTTACGGCTCAATATTATAAACTTCTGTGAAGCAGCTGGGGTTGCAAGGTGCTCACCACACATCTAGATAAGTTCCCTAAGGGGTCTAGTTTCCAAAATGGTAGCACTTGTGGGGGGTTTCCACTGTTTAGGCACATTAGGGGCTCCCCAAATGTGACATGGCGTCCGCTAATTATTCAAACAAATTTTACATTCAAAAAGTCAAATGGCGCTCCTTCCCTTTCAAACCCTGCCATGTGCCCAAACAGTAATTTGCCTCCACATATGGGGTATCAGCGTGTTCAGGAGAAATTGCATAACAAATTTCATGGTGCAATTTATCCTATTACCCTTATGATAATGCAAAATTAAGGGATGAAAAACGGTTTTGTGGGAAAAATGTGAAAATTTTATTTTTACAGCTCAATATTATAAACTTCTGTGAAGCACCTTGGGGTTCAAGGTGCTCACCACACATCTAGATAAGTTCCCTAAGGGGTCTAGTTTCCAAAATGGTGTCACTTGTGGGGGGTTTCCACTGTTTAGGCACATCAGGAGCTCTCCAAACGCAACATAGCGTCTGCTAATTATTCAGACAAATTTTACATTCAAAAAGTCTAAAGGCGCTCCTTCCCTTTCGAACCCTGCCGTGCGCCCAAACAGTGGTTTTCCCTCACATATGGGGTATCAGCACGCTCAAGAGAAATTGCACAAAAAAATTTGGGGTCCATTTTTTCATGTTACCCCTGTGAAAATAAAAAAATTGGGTCTAAAATAACATTTTTGTGAAAAAAGTTAAATGTTAATTTTTTTCTTCCACATTCCAAAAATTCCTGTGAAGCACCTGAAGGGTTAATAAAGTTCTTGAATGTGGTTTTGAGCACCTTGAGGGGGGCAGTTTTTAGAATGGTGTCACTTTTGGGTATTTTCTGTTATAAAGACCCCTCAAAGTGACTTCAAATATGATGTGGTCCCTAAAAAAATGTTTTTGTAAATTTTGTTGGAAAAATGAGAAATCGCTGGTCAACTTTTAACCCTTATAGCTCCCTAACAAAAAAAAATTTTGGTTCCAAAATTGTGCTGATGTAAAGTAGACATGTGGGAAATGTTATTTATTAACTATTTTGTGTGACATATCTCTCTGATTTAAGGGCATGAAAATTCAAAGTTTGAAAATTGCAAAATTTTCAAAATTTTCACCAAATTTCTGATTTTTTCACAAATAACACAAGTTATATCGAAGAAACTTTACCACTATCATGAAGTACAATATGTCACGAAAAAACAATCTCAGAATCAGGGGAATACGTTGAAGCATTCCAGAGTAATTACTTCATAAACTGACAGTGGTCAGAATTGAAAAAATTGGCCCGGTCACGAAGGCAAAAACAGGCTCTGGCGCGAAGTGGTTAACTATATGAATTTTGTCTGAAAAGATATAGTTACAATATATACTTGCTTGATATTACCCTGTTCAACATTCCCTCATTAACATAACATTTTGCCCATATGTAAAACATTTAAAGTAATTAAATTAAAAGATCCAAATTAGCAATTGATTAGCATGCCAATCTGTTGAGTGTCCATTAAACGTAGCCGTGATTATCTGATCCATGGTACAGATCTATCTAGGGGCATCTGCTAACTGGTAAAATGCTAGGTTTTCCCTAAACAAGACTTGTCCGGCATGATTACTGCCGAAATAAATAGCACAATTATGGCCTGAAGTTGATGTAATGTAGCTTGAGGGCAATGATAAAGACTCAAGTGAATATATAGAAGAAATATGAGAATGGAGAACAGATTATTAGCAGAAAAAGAACAAGATTTCACAATATTAAAGACATTGATTGGGAGGGAACACTATCTAATACAAAATAAATGTTAATTCAGTGTGAAGTGGGAAAAGAAGGCAAAACACCTAATGAATATGAAGATTAAAGGGGTTGTCTACTTTAGAAAACTAGTTTTATATATATCCTATTAGGGAATTCTAAGAGAATAGGGAGGTTCTTCTAGGAAAGTCATATGTGGATACAAAGCAGGGGGACAAACAGCTTACTATCAAGAGATCCTTCCAACAAGCATAAATAGTGTTAAGCAGAGAGCCATTTAGAAGGTCACTACACTGCTGTGTAAGGATTTATACAACAGTATCCCATGTGGTAACATGTGAGTTCCATGGCTGCATAATTACTAGAAAAAATACACATTTATTAAGTTCATCCTTTCTAAGACCTAGGTGTTGAAATTGGAAGGTTGGAGAATACATTTAAAGGGTATTTCCAGTTTCAGAAGCCCCCTGTCCTCAGGCAAAGTATGTTTTAAAAAAATAAACTCTGTATTGCTCACCCTTCTCGAGTCCAGTGCCGAGTCTCTGGGGTCTTTTATTTTCTACAGCACTGATGTCACGTCGACAGCGCTTCATCCAATCAGTGAGCTCAAGTGTGCCACCCCAGTAAATTGCACAAGCAGCTCGGAGGCACTGAGCTCACCGATTGGCTGCAGCACTGTTAATGTGACATCAGCACTGCAGACAATAACAGACATCGGGAGCAGCAGTGGAGACTCAGCACTGGACCAGAGGAGGATGAGTAAAGCCAAGGTTGTTTTTTATAAAACAAGCTGTGCATATGGATAGATTTTTTTGATACCTTTTCAAGGCGATGTGGACATTGCAGATTGCGCTTGAAAAAGTGCCCCTTGAAATGAACATAATGCACATCGATGTGAAAACAACATTGCCATGTACAGTGGTGGCCAAAAGTATTGGCACCCCTGCAATTCTGTCAGATAATACTCAGTTTCTTCCTGAAAATGATTGCAATCACAAATTCTTTGGTATTATTATCTTCATTTAATTTGCTTGCAAGGAAAAAACACAAAAGAGAATGAAGCAAAAATCAAATCATTGATCATTTCACACAAAAATGGGCCAGACAAAAGTATTGGCACCCTCAGCCTAATACTTGGTTGCACAACCTTTAGCCAAAATAACTGCGAACAACCGCTTCCGGTAACCATCAATGAGTTTCTTACAATGCTCTGCTGGAATTGTAGATCATTCTTCTTTGGCAAACTGCTCCAGGTCCCTGATATTTGAAGGGTGCCTTCTCCAAACTGCCATTTTGAGATCTCTCCACAGGTGTTCTATGGGATTCAGGTCTGGACCCATTGCTGGCCACCTTAGAAGTCTCCAGTGCTTTCTCTCAAACCATTTTATAGTGCTTTTGGAAGTGTGTTTTGGGTCATTGTCCTGCTGAAAGACCCATGACCTCTGAGGGAGACCCAGCTTTCTCACACTGGGCCCTACATTATGCTGCAGCATTTGTTGGTAGTCTTCAGACTTCATAATGCCATGCACACGGTCAAGCAGTCCAGTACCAGAGGCAGCAAAGCAACCCCAAAACATCAGGGAACCTCCGCCATGTTTGACTGTAGGGACCGTGTTCTTTTCTTTGAATGCCTCTTTTTTTTCCTGTACACTCTATGTTAATGCTTTTTCCCAAAAAGCTCTACTTTTGTCTCATCTGACCAGAGAACATTCTTCCAAAACGTTTTAGGTTTCTCAGGTAAGTTTTGGCAAACTCCAGCCTGGCTTTTTTATGTCTCGGGGTAAGAAGTGGGGTCTTCCTGGGTATCCTACCATACAGTCCCTTTTCATTCAGACGCCGACGGATAGTACGGGTTGACACTGTTGTACCCTCGGACTGCAGGGCAGCTTGAACTTGTTCGGATGTTAGTCGAGGTTCTTTATCCACCATCCGCACAATCTTGCGTTGAAATCTCTTGTCAATTTTTCTTTTCCGTCCACATCTAGGGAGGTTAGCCACAGTGCCATGGGCTTTAAACTTCTTGATGACACTGCGCACGGAAGACACAGGAACATTCAGGTCTTTGGAGATGGACTTGTATCCTTGAGATTGCTCATGCTTCCTCACAATTTGGTTTCTCAAGTCCACAGACAGTTCTTTGGTCTTCTTTCTTTTCTCCATGCTCAATGTGGTACACACAAGGACACAGGACAGAGGTTGAGTCAACTTTAATCCATGTTAACTGGCTGCAAGTTTGATTTAGCTATTGCCAACACCTGTTAGGTGCCACAGGTAAGTTACAGGTGCTGTTAATTACACGAATTAGAGAAGCATCACATGATTTTTCAAACAGTGCCAATACTTTTGTCCAACCCCTTTTTTAGGTTTGGTGTGGAATTATATCCAATTTGGCTTTAGGACAATTCTTTTTGTGTTTTTTCATTGAAGACAAATTAAATGAAGATAATAATACCAAAGAATTTGTGATTGCAATCATTTTCAGGAAGAAACTGAGTATTATCTGACAGAATTGCACGGGTGCCAATACTTTTGGCCACCACTGTATATGTTCCTTTTTATATCACATTTAACCGATTCAGGGTCCGGAAAACTTGAAGCTATTAAAAAAAAGTAATATGTTCATTCTTCAGGCAGTTTACACTAGGAGTAAAAGACACCAGCAGTGGAGCCGCAGCAAGAATGACAGAAACCCCGCTGGCAAAGCCGCTTTAAGAAAACAACCACTGGGGTTATCCTGGACCTGCTTCACCTGGGAAAACTCGGAGGCTGCACCAGCATCTAAAAGACACCAAGTATACATAGCCTTATGCTGGTTAATTAATAGAAAATACTGTCAAAGAGGTTGGCCGGTTTCAGATAACCCCTGTCACAAGGCGCAGTTTATTTTGTTAAAAAAACAACATGTGATTTACTCATGTTAGCTGAAACTGATGTTTTGTCGATCAACAGTTTTTTCCTTTCACTGACTTTGGTGCATATTTTACTGTGTAATATGGAATAAGAAGTGATAAGTTCTGATACTGAGCCTTTAACCAAAGCTTAACCATAAGACTTGAAACAAGCAATTTGAAATCTAAGGCTATGTTCACATTGAGCTCTTTAAGGCATTAAAAATAACACAAGTTTTTCGAGCAGAAGCCAAATCAGGAGTTTTTGGAAGAGATTTTATTTTCCTAAAGTTTTTCCTTAAGCATTTTTAAAGAGCTTTTGAAGAGTTTTCTCCTGAAACATTTTTTTTCTGGAGCCTTTTGATTGGTCATTGTCTATTTTGGAGCATATTCCATTCGAATCCACTGCAAAGAAGTGACATACACTACTTTTTCCACTAGGCATTTTTTAAAAACCTGGTGATGAAAAATGCTCAAAAAACTCTGCATATCAACAGCAAAGAGGATTAACATTGAAATGAATAGGAAGAGTCTTTCAAGCATTTTTGTGGAGATTATTGTGGAATTTTTGGAGCGGATACACTCAAAAAGACCTCCATCTGCACATTGCCTGCCACATGTATCATGTAGATCAAGATCACCTTCCAGTTCCATTTCTATTCTGTATTATACAAATACTTCTTGATGTTTGATCCTCTATCTATGATCTCTCTAATCACAAAATAGTTTGATGGATGTTTTCAAACTGATCCCAATAATTCTTGATGGATCTCTTTGAATTATCGGTCACATAGGATTCCATTGGGCTTCTATCTTGTTTTACAGCAGACTAAGCTATTCTTGCTATCAAAAAAGACTGGAAACCTAACAGAACAGAAATAGATTGAAGTACTACAAGGCTAAAGTGTAACAGAAGTGATTTGATTTTAAGGTCAGGTTATGCTTAAATTTTAGAATTTCTGGTATGTCTTTGAAAAATTGTACTTCACAAAACAATCTGTGATGTTCTTGCCTTGAATGGATTTGTGAATTTAAAATTAATGATCTTCATGGAATGTTACAATATGTTTCAGAATATTTTCTTAAGGCAAAAGGTCAGCCGGGTCACATAGGCATAAATTTGTTCTTCCCCTCAAATTTCCAATTATAAATGGACAACAATATTCAAAGAGAAATATTAGCCACAGGCATAGCATTATCAAAGTATCCAAAGCCCTTCCTCCTAAATCATGGCATGCTTCTCCAGACTACATTGCAGTCCTCTATTTCTTCATCTATCATGATTCATAACATCATGGTTTGGTCTTTGTTCATCACAAAGAAGAGCCTGTATAAAGGTTATGGTAGAATTATGTTGCAGAACAATTCAGGACGTTATATTAGACACATATATAGATGTACAAAGCTCCTTCCTTATAAAAATAAACTGCAGTTTGGACTATGAAAAGATAAAACAAGGCATAGAAAAACAATTACAATGCTGATTATCCTAAAATAGATGGGTTCAGTGACTATAGATGCATAAGATTGAGCTGCTATCATTGCCTTATGCACTAATTACATTCACAGTGTGAACTTGGCGTTTTACTCAAGGCACTAATTGGACAGTATCACAATGTGTTGGGACACAACCCATAGACATAAGGAGCGATAGCATCTTATTGTCAGTTTATTCATTCATTTTAAAGAGAAATAACAGGGGAACTAACTTCTTATATTAGGGTTAGAGATGAGTGAATTTGAAAAAAATCCGCCTTCACCAAAATATGGATTTTTTGTAATTCGCTGTCCACCATTTTTCTGAACTATAAAAGGACATCAAAAGGTTAAAATATTTTTTAAAAATCCTTATCTTTACAGCTCATCTCTCTGGCCCCCGACTCCTCACCATCCTTGTCCCGTCCTTGTTGCATTTTCTGATCGCCACTGCAAGCACTGAATGCCCATGCTTCTACCCAAGGACCCTGATCCGGTGGCCACAGTGATAGTTTGTTGCTGACCAGAGCCCTGCAAACCTCCTCCTGCCTACCAGCATTCCTGGCCCTTCTTTAGATTAGTAAGCCTAGCGCAACGTCATGTGTCCGTCATGCCACAATGATGACGTCGCGCTAGGCCTTCCAATAAGAAATGTGGAAATGCAAGCAGTGAGGAGGACTGCAGGGCTCCGGTTTGGTAGTCAAGGACTTACCTACTTGACCATTGGATTAAGGTCCTGCAAATCTTTTTGTTCATCGATTTGTAAAAATACTATTAAAAAAGAAATGGAACAATTTTCCAAAAATGATTTAACTAAAGCTTCCTTGCCAACATATAATGCCGCTTCAACAGCAAATCTTAGACCTCGTTCTGTCTTTTTAATGGCTCGGATGTGCTTAGAGAACTGAGAGAAAATATATTACAGGCATAACTGTAACTGGACTGGCACAGGAGGAACTGAGGAATTATCTAAGTTCTTATATATTATATATGTATTGTTTCTCTAGAAAAGGATAAATCCAGGACTTATCAATGTGAAAAAGAAAATATTGCCTTGTAGAATATGGCTTTCGGCTTTGCTCCGTTATATTAGTAGCACTCTATATTTCTGTTTGCTTTCCCTGCGTGTGGCATAAATCAAACCTCTTCTCCTGGCAGACTGCCATCCAATTCTGAGTTGATAAAAAGTTCTAGTAAAAGCCTATCATCAAACAGCGAGAAGCTCTGCACAGTCATTCCTGACCCCACTATCTGTGGAGGGTAATACTGCTATGAAATAGAAATACCTCAATCACATTACTTGAAGTCAGGTAACATTGCGGTACCTTGCTGGCTACGCGTGAAAAACACAGAACACCTGTAATAAGCAGATTGTCTCGACTGAAGGGCTGATGTCTGTGAATATTTGTATGGTAATAATCTACTGTGATACTAGAAAAAGGTAGACTGATGTATGAGGTATTTCATTTAGTAATATGGGGTATTGCAGAAGAGCTGAATTTAACGCTTTGGGGCGGCATTGTTTGTAAATCATAGTAATTTAAGATAACTTTGGAGGACCTGTCTGATGTGTATTGCTTAATTTGTGGTGGCGCTGCAGGGAAACTGAATACTAACTTCCAGGATTCCCCACGGATAATAGTGGATCGCTGGGAGTCTCAGCATAGGACACTTTATGATCAACTTATTGTCAAGGAACAAGTAAGAATGTTTCAAAGTAGACAACTCCTTTAATCAAAAGCAAGGTACAAAAAAGAAAGAGCCGCACTCACCATTCCTTTTTTGAAAAAATTAAAACGTCTTTTATTCCATCAGTAAAAGTGCCGGAAGGGCGCGAAACGGCCGTAGTCCGTGAGCACTCCTCTCATCCCCCTGCCTGCCGCATAGATGTCCAAAAGACTGATGGAATAAAGGACGTTTTAATTTTTTCAAAAAAGGAATGGTGAGTGCGGCTCTTTCTTTTTCATACCTTGTTTTTGTTTCCATGCTTGTTGAGCATTAGCACCATGTTATAATGTGCCCCTGCTGTGTGCTGTGTAATGGCTGTGTCCGACCGTGCATGAATAAGGTCTTAGATACCACAGCTCTTGGGCAGGAGAGGAAGCAAAATAGTATACAGACATTACAGCACGGGATCACAGCTGATTTTTTTCTGTGAGGTAAAACAAGTTTTTAAACGGGCAGCGAAATGTTTTTCCCTACAGAAACCAGCAATTGTGATCCAATGCTTTAATATCTGTATACTCTTTTGCTTCCTCCCTTGACCGGGAGCTTTGGTATTATCAGACCATGTTCCGGCAGACATGGCCATTACACAGTACACAGCAGGGACACATTTATAAGATTATCTCAGCACAGGAACATTTTTATTTAACATATCTAATTGTGGAACTTATTTTATTCCAAAATCTATTGATTAAAATGAACTTTGTTTGTGGGACAACCCCTTTAAAGGACTGTCTTAATTTCAGTCTTCAGGAGAACACCGCTCCGCAACCTCCTAGCTTCCTGGTTGCCGGGGAAAGGTGAGCTACTGATTGACAATTCGAGCCAACAATGCTCCTATGTCTCTGCATCATCGGTGGTGTGCTGGAGCACTGAAGTTGGCAAGATCCAGTTTTCCAGCCAACTTCAGAGCAGAGCTGTATAGCAAACAGCTTACAAGTGCTCGCTCCTTAGCTCCTAAGCCAGACACCTCTAGTTGACCAATAACCTTGACAGTGAGCTGTAAACTATAGAATTACAAATCCCTCCATAATTGAGAACTGAGAGGATTTTTATAAAGCAATACATTGCAAAATTGCTGTTTTTTACAAGTATTTAGCAATTTTACCAATTTTATAAAAGACAATTCCTTTAAAGGCATCCTGCCAGTAAGATGAACCCTTCAAACCACATATTTGGGCATGCTGGTGTTTGAAATATAGATCTATAGACACCTTTATATCTTCTCTTTGTTGCTGCATTCCTGAGTAATTAACATTTTATTCATATG
Organism: Phyllobates terribilis; assembly: GCF_046119375.1. Taxonomy (NCBI): domain Eukaryota; kingdom Metazoa; phylum Chordata; class Amphibia; order Anura; family Dendrobatidae; genus Phyllobates; species Phyllobates terribilis. Next base: position 303,502,046 of record NW_027362771.1, read on the forward strand.
CAAATAATGTATTAAATAAATTAAATACATAAGGAACCACTGTCTAGCAAATTTGTTTCTCTACCCAACATTCTTCTGCCTGGCACCCGACTTCACACAGGTAATGAGCTATCAATAAAGTTCAAGATGCTGGTGTTATGCGGGAAAACAAACTCGGGAGGCAGTGGCTCCGTAAGTGCTCTGTCAGGAGCAGAGCACTTAATGGCTCATTTGCATATAAATGAAAATGCTAATTACTCTGGAATGCAGATTGAAATATAAATCCATTGACACTTTTGTATCTTCTAAGACCTGCAGAACCATATATGTGGTTAGGAGGATATGGAGAAGGTTTGATCTTACTGACAGATTCCCTTTAAGCATTGTTTTTGTGTAGTTGACAACCTTGATGCTCCTTGTTGTAGTACTGTACCACTCCAACCTTTGTTAACAATCCTAAGGCTATGTTGACACGTTGCGTTTTTTTCATCGTTTTTTCCAGCCCAAACCTGCTCTCTTGGTAGTTGAAACGCTGAGTTCAAAATGCTTGTTTTTCACACAGTTTTTTTTTTGCTGTGTTGTTTGGTGCAGATTACTTGTGTGATTTTCCTATAATACTTGTTTAATAAATTTAATTTTACTTACCAAAAACACTGCAAAACATTTTTGCAGTGTTTTTTGTACTTTGCTCATTACTTTCTATGGGTTAAAAAATGCTGCAAAAATGCTGAAAGAATTGACGTGCTGCAGACTTAAATAAACGCTGCAGGTTTACAATTCTGTAAATAAAAAATAAAACAAGTGTTTGCATGAGATTTCTGAAATCTCATAACTTTTGCTGATATTATAAAATGCAGCTTTTAATTTGACTTAAAAAACGGTGCAAAAAAAAAGTGCAGTAAAAACGCAACGTGTGAACATAGCCTAATTGCAAGCTATGACCCACTCTACCACTTTTCCCCCATAGTTTCTTGCTTTTATAGTGGATTCAAAATATATGCTCCAACTATGACTATTTTAACATTTTAACAAGTAACTAACAAAAATGAAGAAATCTATTTCTGAAATAAATGTTAAATATGAGATGCAATATAAAGGCGCAATATGTACGAATATAAGTAATGCTAATAACAACGTAAAGCGGTGTGACAGTAAGATCAGCAATACATATTACAAGCTGTGAAAAACAGGATTATTCTGAGGACTGAATTTATTAATGATCATAGTCATGTGCAGGGGATATAAGCCTCTTTAACTATGCAGCAAACGTTAATTATAAGATTTTTTAAAAATAATCCTTGTTCGGCATCCTTTGACAATTATACTTTTGAGACTAAGGGAATTATATAGCAGGCACTTCAGGCAGGATATGTACAGCAGGGGTCTCCAAAGAAGTAAAATTGACCAGGATTTAGGGCATATCACAAATGGTTCTGCTTAACAGTTTGCGTTCGAATCAATTCTTTACACAAATATGCCTAAAGCAAAGTACAAATTCCACATTTTCTCATAACACAATAAACTTGCACAAAATCCGTCTCATGTTCTTGTGTGTCAGGGGGAAAGTTAAAGAAAAAAGATGTAACATTGGTTTCCCTATTGTACTACTTTAGGAGAAACAAAGCATGTGTTTGCCCACAGCCGAACATGCATTACTATTTAAATTGTAGATGTTTCTTTCTTGCTCTGATATTTTGGAAGAATAACAATGTAAAACATTTTACGCTAATCCAGTACAGCCAAGCTGTAATAAACTGATGCCGTCTACCTGTAAAAAACACCATCCTTTACAAATATGGGAACCTTTATTAATAGATGAACTGGAGCTGATCTCACAATCTCATTACGTCTATAATACACGCTAATTGGGCCCAATAAATTAGTATAAATTAAGAATTCATGGTATCAGCAGTACTCTTATATAAAACATTAAAAAGCTTATGACTATCCAGCTAAATCATTTGAGATGTAGCTAAATGACTATAAACATAATGCTCAAAAGAACTGGACATAATTAAAAGATCTTTATGAAACAATTTCCCATCGTTTCACATGATCACAAAGCGCATTCGAGAAATCGGAAAGATACTTGATTTCTTTTCTTGAATTGATGTTATTTTCTGCATCTTGAGTGTTTCATTTGCAAACTGAATTTTAATTTTCACGCAAAGGCCTTATGTAGTCAGAAAAGGGCATGGACAAGAAACCGTGAGTATTTTGCATCTTATAATTTCCAGATGGTTAATGTTTAGCATTGACCAATAAAATGATATCAGCCATACCGACGCAGACACAAACTCAATTATTTTCAGCAGCACTGTAAGCAGATACTTTGATTTCCTCTTGTAGAAACAGCTCCTTTTAAGACTCTACAAAATGAATATGAAATCTTTGTATCAACAACCAAATCAATAGGAGATAGGATGAACCATTTGTATCTTATTAGGTTATAGATTCATTTTTATTATTGGAAGCAATGTACAATTATGCTTTGAGCAATAAAACAAAACCGCCAAATACAGGAGAGACAAAGCTATTGTATGTTAAAACAATAAAGAAAAAATGCTGCAAAGTAAGAATGCTTTCAAAAATAGAGTATTGGTGCTTCTATTTTTGAAAGCATTCTTCTTTTTGGAGCATTTTTTCCATACCTGCTGAAAACTTTTAGAATGTTTTAGGCAGATGTGGAAAAGTTTCTATAAAGTAAGGCCGCTTACAAAAATTTAACTGTTAGTAATATACAGTACAGACCAAAAGTTTGGACACACCTTCTCATTTAAAGATTTTTCTGTATTTTCATAACTATTTTTTGTTAAGTACATAATTCCACATGTGTTAATTCATAGTTTTGATGCCTTCAGTGTGAATGTACAATTTTCATAGTCATGAAAATACAGAAAAATCTTTAAATGAGAAGGTGTGTCCAAACTTTTGGTCTGTACTGTATTTCTATCAATTGTAACAAAATGCCAAGTAAATGAACAAAAATAGAAACCTTAATCAAATCAGTATTTGGTGTGACCACTCTTTGCCTTCAAAACAGCATCAAAGTATCAATTCACCTAGGTACACTTGCACTCAGTTTTTGAAGGAACTTCAAGGCAGGGAATTGTTCCAAACATCTTGGAGAACTAAACACAAATCTGTGGCAGTAGGTTTGCACAAATCCTTATAACTCTTCATGTAATCAATGAAAGACTCAGTGATGTTGACATCAGGGCTCTGAGGGGGCCATATCATTACTTCCAGGGCTCCTTGTTTTTCCATACAGTGAAGATCGCTATTAATGACCTTGGCTCTATGTTTGAGTTTGTTGTCCTGATACAGAATAAATTCAGATACCTCCCTGATGATACTGCATGATGGGTAAGTATCTGCCTGTATTTTTGAGCATTGAAGACATCATTAATTGTGACCAGATCTCCAAATCCATTTGCTGAAATCCAGCCTTAAACTAGCAAGGAACCGCCAACATGCTTCACTGTTGCCCGCAGGCACTCTTTACTGTACCGCTCTCCAGCCCTTCACTAAAATAAACTGCCTTCTCCAACAGCCAAATATTTCATATTTTGACTCATCAGTCCAGAGCACCTGCTGTAATTTTTCTGCATCCAAGTTCCTAGGTTTTCTAGAAAACTTGAGTCATTTGGCCTTGTTTCCATGTCAAATGTATGACTTTTGACCCCAATTTCATTATGAATGATCTTCAGTGTAAAGATGACCAAGGAGTCTTTGAAATGATGATATGGCCCCCACGGCTGCCTGATCTCAACATCATCATGTCTGTGTGGGATTGCATGAAAAGACGAACGGATTTCCGCAATCCTACATCTACAGGAGATCTGTGGTTAGTTTTTCGAGATGTTTAGAACAACTTCCCTGGCAAGTTCTTTCAAAAACTGTTTGCAAGGGGACCTAGAAAAATGAATGCTTTGATGTTGTTTTCAAACGAAGGGTGGTCACATCAAATTTTGATGTGATTTAGATTTCTCTTTTGTTCATTCTCTTTCCATTTTGCTAATTGATAAACATAAACTATTCATTTTTTTTACACTGTTTAAGCGGAGTTAGATTTAGGATACCTTTCTGAATCGAAAAATGGCAATTAGAATAAATCATTGAAACAATTTCTCATCTCAATAAAATTTTGACCCATATCACAAAAACATTTATTCTCTGCCCACACCATGCTGTGATGGCTGATCTTATTAACAATCATTATGTGTGTGGAGGAGCAATCGGCCCGACTAAATAGGCTATTACATGATCGCCGATCGTCCAACTAGCTGCAATTCGGCAGTCTAAATGCAAGCTTTCTCTGAATCAACCAGGTAATTTTTTATTGTTGTGGACTCAATTGGCCTTATATACTAATCCAATGAGTCACTTGTATGAGCTCACAGACATTGAATGATTCAAGTCATGGAAAACAAAAGATTTCCTCTTAAATACTCCACATTCAATACTATACACTATGAAATATCACTACTACATGCACTGCATTGTTTTGAAATAATATAGTATAGTATAGTATATAGTATAGAAACAATCAATTTTTTTTTAAATGAATGACAATGTGGATATTTCCTATATACAAACAGACTTGTTTGTAATATTAATAGAGTAGGTTTTACTCTACATGGCTACTGCACAGCACATAAATAGAAAATAAGCAGTGGATTCGATGCTTTCTTTTTTCAGGTATTCACACAGATTTGCCCATTAGAGAAGACTGCAATGCAGCTGCTGGTGCAACCATTAATATGCATTGAGTGAGACTATACGTTGTGAAGCTCATCCTTCCAGGACAAGCTGGCAGCAAATGGCAAGAGTTGGAGCTGAAAAGATCCTACAAATCATAAAGCAGATTGCTAATAAACACAGCAGGCAAAGATGGCATAGTTGACACACAGGTGCACAGCTGCTACTGGCAGAGCATTGGCACAATAGGCAGTAAACTGAAATCAAGCATTCAGAGAGCCAGCTAAGTAGGGATAAACAGGAAAACACTATATTCACACTTACGATTGACATTCAATGAGCTGTGACTGTAGGAACTTAGGAGTCAAATACAAATAGAGCAGAAGTAAATCAAAGGGAAAGCACATGTGTGAAAAGAAGACAGGAATGTTATTATTAGGCTATGTGCACACGATGCAGAAATGCTCAGGATTTTTTCCTGAGCGTTTCTGCATCTCCCTGGCAGAAAAAAACGCATGCGGATTGTACATGCGGATTGTACATGCATTTTCCTGCCAGGGACATGCGGAAATGAAGCGGTTACCCACTGACATTTCCACATGCGGATTGACAAGCACTTTCCAAGCGATTAGCATCACTTGGAAAGTGCTTGTGACAACTAGGTCACACTATATAAATCCATGCAAACGGCATGGATTTATATAGTGTGACCCGAGAGAGTGGTAAAAAAAATAAAAAAATAAATGTATACTTACCCTCCGATGGCCCCCGGTGTCCCGCTCACTCCGTTCTCCCTTGCCGGCAACAGTGAATTGAAAGACCTGCCGACGTCAGCGTCACGTGACCCGTCACATGACTCTGACGTCAGCGCAGGTCCTTCAACTCACTGCAAAGTGCCGGGAACCAAGCAGGAGCGGTGCGCAGGCCGACAGAAGGTAAATATACATTTATTTTTTATTTTATTCTTGTTTTTACAGCTTTTTTATGGTACCTGGGTGTGGAGGAGAGTCTCATCTTCTCCACACTCGGGTACCATCCGCACATTAGAACGCGCCAATAACGCAAGTACAAATGCAGTCTTGCGGTATTGGCGCGTTCTAATGCAAGTCAATGGCGGCGAAAACGCAGCATTTCCGCAAAATTAATGGACATGCTGCGGATTTTTGAAAAATCCGCAGCATGGGCACAGCACATGCGGATTATCATTGGGGAACATTGCTGCCCTTCTACCATGCATTTTTATTGCGTTTCTGCAGCGTTTCCGCAGCTGCAACAACGCATCGTGTGCACACAGCCTTACAATACAGACTGACCATACAATATAGTCTAGGCTAAATCAGAATACTGAACAGGATACTGATCCCCTCCTAATTCTAAATAAGAGAGTCATTTAATGGTATTGCATCACTTTTGGGATGTTTAAGGCAGATGGAATCAATTTTTAACAAGGTTTGAATAACAAGACATTCGGGAGATTCCTTCTCCAGTATAGTAATGTCTTTTAGATCATACTTTTTAGTTTCCCCTCCTATTGAGCTGTGCTTTGATGTTTCTCTTGATCAGAGAAGAGCGAATCCGAAGTTAAAAATTCAGGGTTCGTACTGGACAGTTAGTGTCCAGCGCAAAACGCCGAACACGGACTTCACCCAGAAGTCCGTTGCAATGTTTGGAGTTCCAAGGGAAGTCCATTGGAGAGAGAGAGAAATATTTTTTCCAACTGAAAAGTTCAGGTCCCCATTGTTTTTAATGGGGTTCGGGTTCTGCTTCAACTTCTGGTACAGCTCTGGTACCAGAATCCAAACTTCCCTGGGTCCGCTAATCCATACTCTTGATTAGTGCTGAGTGAATTTGTTCGGCATTTCAAATTCGTGTTCGGGGTTCCGGCTTGTTTGCGCCAAAAAATCGTCTCTGCCCATGAACATCCCTGATTTGCCACGCTGTCACACAGATGATTTACAACAACAACTTGTCAGGAACTGAAAAGGAAGGAGATGGAGGTGAGGAGATAACTGCTATATAGAAATCAAGGGACTGGAGAGAAGTGGCTAGTGTGTTAGGAGTTAACTCCTCTACTTGTCTACTTGCGCACACTCAACCAGGGTCTGGTCATGCACTAGTGGCCAAGCTCCATGGAAACCAGCTGTATGAAAAGTAAAAGCTCTCATTGCAGTAGAATGGGAGCAGATGAAAAGGCAAATCAATTGCAAACTTGATTATTTAAATGATTTCTTGTTAATTTGAGCAATTTAATAACTTGAGAATACTCCTTTAACTGCAAGATCTACACATGTGCAAAGTTGAACATATAACAGTAGAGATTTGGCCACTTGGCATTCCCTGAGGAAGAAAGCCAAAGGCTGCCAAAATACATGGGAGTTGAACTTGATTTTGGACTCTACATCCAGTTGTTAAGACAGTTGTGATATTACACACCAAGGGTACTCTGCTTCTCATGCTGCCTGATTATCGTTTTACCTGCTGGAGTGCACGTCTCCAGTCGGTAAGACGATAATCAGACTTTATGCATTGGATCACGTTGGATTTTGATAATTCTTCAATTTTTTTTTTCAGCTATGTTTTACACAGGACCTCTCTACATTCATAGACAATGTCCAGCCTCCAGTATCTGTGGATTGTATTCTGCATTACAACACTGGACAGTAAGTGATATACTCACTTTATGTGCCTTTAGGAATGAATCCTGATACTTTACTAACATAGGCTTCATACACCTTTTTAGATGGGTAGTTCTACTATAGTGCTTTACTCAAAGTAGATCATATATGTTGATTTTGTGCATTATTTGGTACACCCCATTATGGGCCATAAGCTTATATAAAAGCAATATACGATTGGTGTGATTAAGCAATATTACTTCACATGGTCTTTCCAGCACATAGATTATCCAACACATTATTGTAGGAGTATTTTAATTTGGACTAGTTACAGGTACTTGTCCCATCTATCATCTATTGCTGCAGGCATTTCTATATACACCCTTGTCCAGAGAGCGCTGGTATGTTTTCCTTTTCTTTTTCTATAGGTTCTGAGAGCTATTTCGATGAATATACTTGAACTTATAAGAACTGCTTGTCCGGTTGTCTGAAAAGGGATGTTGGTTGCATTAAGTAAATAGAAAAGAAAATATGTGGCGTTCGATATGAATAGTGAATCATAAATCCATTCACATCATTCCTTTCCCCCCGTGTATACGACATCTATAAATAAACTGGTGGGTCAGTATACACAATTACTAGCCGTTTTCCATCGCAGTATGTTCTATAGATGAGAAGCGTTTGCACTGTTTGTATTGTGCAGCCAAAATCAATTTTGTTTTATCTCGCAGCACGCTCACTTCTAGAGGAAGTGGAAGCGCCAACCTGCAATGATTCTTTGCAAACCTTAATTGCATCTATAAGAGGAATACAAAGTCTTTGCTGCTCTGATCTTCCTTCAGATACGTAGCTTCCCTCCTTTACCCTCTTAATATCTCACACAATGATTGTTTAGAGCTGAACCTCTCATTTCAGATGGGATTTAAGAAGGACAAGGTTGAAGTTCCACAGCATACTAATGCAATATCCCTGGCTGAGTCACACAGGATTACTGCACAACTGCAACAAGGTCACTGTTCATGAAAATCTAAGTGATCTCCGGCGCTCTTTGAAAGCCGCAGAGAAACTATTAATGTCTCCGGCTGAATATAACACTGACCCTCAGGCGCACGCACAATCCCTAAGAGAAGCATCTGATCTGTCCTCTGTTGCGGACACATGAAATTAAATCAAATCATTTATTTCATGGAAACAAATCGCCTTTTACATGTCTTGAAACCAATTAGAAGGCCAGGAAGTCAGAAGCCTTTGATGTGTTCTGGTGGATTTTTTCACAGTGATAAATTAGGAATATTATAGTGCAGCATGACAGTGACTTTGTGCAACATACTGTGGCTGGCAGCATTGCCAGTACTGTGGAAAAACGGCATAGTCGTCACACACCTGGCTTGGCAGGAAATGCCGCAGCTGATAATGTACTGATGCATGAAGTATATGGCCAGGTGTCATGAGCAACATAGTTTAATAGCAAATGAAAAAATGGAAGTTTGTTTCTATTATTCTTCTAGCATCCATTCATTGTTTGCTGTTTGGACTAATTAGCCATCTAAAATACCCCATTAAAACAGTGAAGATAGGATTGCGAAGCAGTCATACCCAACTGTACCTCCAATCCCAATTAACAAATATTCTTTGTCTTAAGGAGACATCTAACGAGAACTTATACAAACCATGCCAAGAAGGCATCAAAAGTGCTCAAATTTGCATTAGAACATTTGTAAAAACTGGTGTTACAAAAAAAAAGCAGAGCTGTAACTAGATTTTTGTTTTTTTTCACGTCGGACAAAGATTTCATGTCAACTCCCTCCTCTTAATCAAATCTAACTTAAGGATAAACACAAACCTACATACATACCTTACAAATGCACATTGTAAAAGCAAAAAAAACAATATACACACACATGTGCATACAAAACACAAATTCATATTCAACATACATATATACAGCAAGGGCCTGGACTGTACCCCCAATGGAGCTCAAGGGAGGGCCTCATGACTCAGGATGTTTGCTAGGCCTGAGTTTTGGGTGATAGGGGGTTAACGTAATAGAATGAGTATGAAGTGGGAAGATTAAAGGGAGGGGGATAGGGAAATCCTAGGGGTTAGGGGCTTACCTGATTGGTGGGGACGTTGGTCTTCAAGAAGGGGTATTTAATGGCTTGCCTTTAGGGGACGACCATCTTCTGTGGTGGCCTTTGTGCCCAGAACATGCCACCCGCCCGCCTTTGTTTTAGGTCATGTATAGGGTGGATGAGCTTTTTTGTTGCGGTTTTAAGAATGGCTTTTATAACCTTCAATCCCCCCCTCCTTTATGGTGGTCAGTTTAATATGGAATTATTATTGTTTGATTTTTTTTATATGTTTAATTAAATAAAATGAGGCTGCTGTGGCCTTTAAATTCAAAGTCATGTGGTGGTGTCTTATTTATTAGATAAGGGGTTGTAGGCAGATCTGCGCTGCCTATCGGTTTATTTAGGCCTTATAGTCAACCATTCCGAAGTCATGCACATATACACATAAATACACACAAATGCTCATTAAACAAACATTAAAACACACATGTTACATATACATTACATACAAAAATGCACATTTCACATAGTTCCATACATATATACATATTACATACACATGCATACATATTAAATACACACATTACACATTACACATACAAATACATTCACACTATACATATTACACACACAAACACAATACACACATTATAGATACTTACCTATCTTACAGATCTTTGACATCCCAGCAGTTGAGAGGGAGATTTAGGGAGCAGAGAGCCTTGTTGTAGGCTCTCTGCCCCCTCTCTTTTTCTATTGCAACAATTTTGCTACCTGAATTAATTTATAACAACCAGCGAGAAGCTTCATTTTCTGCAACTTACTGCTCTAGAGTCAGCTCTCTGGAAGCCCTATGTTCTCCTCTCCCTTTTCTATGACCTGCGCCACATAACACAACTATAGCCTTTAGGGCCTGGTGAAATGTCCTATCCTTCTTTAGCTTTGCCCCTAAGTAGTGATATATTGTAACTATTTGGAGCTTCGTAATGGGAAAACATGCTAGGTACTCAATAGAGTGCTTTTGTTACCAATCTTCATCATGGTTAATAATGGATCTGGAATAGGAGATGCACCTCTAGTAACTGTAACCTTCATAAGAGGACATTTAACATTTTTCTTCTAAACAATACAATTCCTTAAGAACCACAGCAATTTTTGGTAATATGATTTTTTTTGCATTAATGTGCGAGAATGAGTCCTTATTACTGCAGGACATGTAAAAAAAAATTTTTATTTCAATGCAGGCAAAAAAAATCCTCTGTTTCTTTCTTTTTGTTACCTTGTTCACCGGCCTAGATTAAGTATATTTAAATAGTGCATTTTTCATCTAATTCAGTTATACAAGCCTTTCATTTTTGTGCACTTCGTCAGATCCTGGGCCATCTCCATTGTGACCCCCAAACTTCTTCCGCAAGACCGTTGCAAAGTTCGGAGTTTTGGGGGAAGTCCATTGCAGAGAGAGAGTGAGAGAGAATTTTCCAGCTCAAAAGTTCGGGTCCCTATTCTTTTGAATGGGGTTCTGGTTCAAGTTCAGTTACAGTTCTGTTACCCAAACCGAACATTGGAATAAAGTTCAGGTCGGGTACCGGAACCCGAACTTCCACTAGTCCACTCATCCATAATCATAATGAATAAATACACTTAATAATACACAACTAAATCAGAAGATACTTTACTTTCATCATCCAACCACAAAGCTCATCCAAAAATCTCAATTATTCAATAGAAAATGAAATCACAAGAACACATTGGTTAAGTGAAACAAATCCAATATTTAGAAAAAAAACATACAGCATTTGCATTACTCTTATAATTAGAAAGAGGTTTGTGAGCTGCCGCAGTTTTGCTAACTAGCACACGTTTTAATCGATGCGTTTTTTGTGACTGCAGTTGATTATTTTTTGTGAACACTGAAAGGATCATGTTAAGTCCCAGTGCTATATGGTAATTAAATGTCTATTGTTGGAATATATTGTTGCTATCTCTTTCATGGGAATATATGTATAAAATATAACCTAAATGTGCCATAGCATAAAGAAGAGTAGTATTACAGCTATTGTGTTAATCTTTTTTTTTATTACATCTGTTTCTATAAAGATTATACAAAACAGTAGATACAAATTTCCAACCTACTGCAAGTATTGCAGCATACAGCCGCTTGCTCAAGTCTAGGAAATAGTTAATCCAACCTAGATGATTCTTAACAGAAGATTCTGAACAAAAAAATGAGAAAAGCTGGTTTATCAGGGACAGTAACACTTTTTTCCCAGAGGACCTTGACTAAGTCCATTTTCTGACTGCAGCATTAATTGAAAAGCAACGAGTGGGGAGGACTCTGAATGGTTCTGCTTTGACAATAAATCGTCCCGACAATGACAAATGCATGCATTTACTGAGCAGTCCAAGACTTCCTTACAAACACTAGGAGAACAGAATCCAACACAGCGACTGCCTACATCATCACAAGTTTTTTTTTTCATCCTTGGCAGCTGCAGGATGCTGACACAGAGAATGGAATTTTCTCATCTGTACCAATTTTAATGGCACAGCTTCAAGTAATATTTTATTAATAACAGGCAAGTGCCAAAGTTACTTTATATAGAATATTAGGAAAAAAATACGAAAAATATGTTTGTTTGTTTTTTTTAAAAAGAACCATGAGATCTGTTTCACAGGTATGCCTCTAAATTGATATGTCTCCTCTATTTGACGCATCAAATTCAGAAGTAAAGAGTCAAACTTGAAAGTTAGACGAGCTTCACACATCCGAGCTTCACAGTTCATGTGCAGACTGCGATTTTGGAACTGGCCGCAAATTTCCTGACCCAAACTTACCAGCATCATAGATGTCTTACAGGCTGTTGAGTTTGGGTCAGGAGACCAGTCTAGAAACTGTCTGTAAATGGACAGATGTGTGAAGCCGGACTAGGTTTTCAAGAAATAGTGAAACTCCAAATAACTTTCCAAATTCATTAGTCTTAGTCAATGTGTGGTAACTACAAGCAATCCTATATTTATAAAAATAGCGATTTATTTGTCGGTAAGTTATTCTCTCCTTGCTGGAAGAATAAACTCTGTATGTGATTCTGTTCTGGACTTGCCCTTATATGTGAGCAAATTCAGATGCAATATAAAGAAAGATGGACAAAATAGTAGGCTAAGCTATTACTGAGACAGGCTGTAAGTTTAAGACTTCTAGCTGCAAGTACTTATAAAATGAGACCAAAAGTGGACAGTGGAAAAAATAACTGCCTTGTATTACTTTTGGAGTATTGGCTAAATTATAGGTTTGTATGTTTGTTAGAGGGACTTCCCAGAGCAACATAGATGAAACATTGGAACAAGATCTTTGACTACAAAAGGGGTACGATTTTCTAGAGTGGTCCTTAAAACAGTGACAGGGCTCTTAATCTCCATAATCGTCCACTAAGTGGTGCTACACTGAAGTGACTATTGACTCACAGCCTGTCCTTTCTCATGATGCTGTAGGTCTTTGGGAAGGCATGTTCTGGCACAGCTCATGGGCACCAATACAATACAATACAATACAAATAGGCTTTATTGGCAGGACCAAAATATAATTAGTGTTGCAAAAGCAAGAAAAAAAAATAGCCACTAGCTTTCATACTGCCCTACCTCTATTGACTTCATGCGTGCAATGTGCACATCTCAATATACTCTGCACAATATTGGGAATATTTCCTTAAACAGTTAATTGCTGGCAATTTCAGTTCTGGCCCAAGTTCTTGGTAATGAAAAGTGTCTCCTGTAAAGGACTACTCAACTTTACTTGCAATAGCAATGTAACACTACCTTTTAAAGAAGCGCTAGTCCCATCAAAATGGATATCCACTTAATATATTCCAATCATCATATTATATAGCGCTGTATACTTACAATTGCTCATTTTGCCTTTCTACCAAGTTAATTCTTCTCTTGATAGACAAGGATTGAGAGAAACCAGTCAGACAAGTCGGCAAATCGCAGAAATGTGATCACAAGACTGTCCAGTCGCACAGGGCACAAAGGGGAATCCTGGCTGTGTGCACTTTGCACACTGTCAAAATTCAGCAGAAAGACCGAAGGCTTTGCTTCTTAGACAAGACAATCCCTTGATGTATTATGCAAGTTAACCTTTGTGTATCAAGACTGGTTGCACTAATAAAAAGCCTAAGGGAACCATTTTTTTCAATACCTTTTCTCAGTATTTTTAATAGGACTGTGCATTAGAATAGTGTATTTAAGCAAATAAACAACATATTAAAAATGTAATTAAAACTAACTTGCTTTTTTCCTTCTAAACACATCTGGCTTAGCTTACTTTTAATTTATGTCAGACTATTGTCTGGTATTTTTGAGCATCTGGTCACAAGATATTGTATTATTTCCTTGTGTTTAATTGTTCTGAGACTGACTTGTTCCATTTAACCATCCTAATTTTGCTGTAGGGAGAAATACTACATATGTTAGTCTCAATAACCCTAAATATTCAACAGTGCTAGGATAGGATAAAAACAATAGTAGTACACTGAAAAAATATGTGCTCTGTCACACTAACCAAATGCTGCATAGCTTAGCACTATATATTTTATCACATGAAAAAGTATTAGTCATGTTTGTATGTTTCTTAGTTTAATAGTCTTTTTTATTCCATTTTAGTTTTGCCTTTTATCTACTATGTTCAAAAGAAAACTATAAAAGCATGGGAATAAACACTCAATGGTTTTAAAACTAGCAGAACCAAAACTGGAGGTGATGACCACAGCAACCAAGAATCCAGTTGTACTTTTTTCCTAAATAAAATAAAATAGTTTTCTGCGTAATTTGGGAGGTGATGAAAAGGAAGTTCCTTCCAATGCCTATAGTGCTGGCATAATGCTGATGAAGAAGAACTGCCCACTGAAAAAAAAGTGGATAAAAGCTCTAGATCACATAAGACTAGTATATGCACCAAAAGCAGTCTTAAATAGCTGTGTGCATTAGTCAGAGCTCAAGATAATATATTAACAGATTAGAACAATAAAAGACTCAGTAATTAGCAAAAGCAAAACACTGGACTAGTGCCAACTGCATACAGCATCTAACATGGGTCTAATATTATCCCTAGGACAATTCACAATCATTTTATTGACAACTGTAATGTTACAAATTAATAACATAATCGGTCGGTGGTAACATAAGATCAGTTAAAACAACGTTATGATAGCTCATGTCACAACACAATAGCAAAGGAGCAGGCAGCGAAAGCCGATAGGTTTTCATCTGTTAGATTTGCTATCTGATCTTCAACCATGAGAACAGTCAGGGTCTCTAAGGATAGAAAGGTCACTTCATCTGTTTGTTCTTTCCAGTGAATTACTTTGCTTATGATATTGTATCACCAGTGAAATGTAACAATTACTGTAGCATTGGGAAAATCCCAACCAGGACCCTTTGGTTCATAGATAGTTAAATGTCTTTTATATTAACACGTCGACAAACAATTTTTAATTCTCTGTTTGTGAATCCCAATGTGTTTATACTTTGCATTCGGTTTATATTTTTGCCATTTGATCTTTGTCCCAGAAGGATTGGAAAGGAACACAAAACTCTAAACGAATGCAGCAAAAATGCAAACAGACTCAACTGTGGCAAGTTCACAAATGACTGGGCTAAAAGAAAAATGTGAAGCCACTGACTCTTAATTATTACAGCCAAATAAATAAATGACCATGTCTCTAAATAATTCATTCTGTTATGTGATGGTATGCTTAAAAATCATTTCACTCTAATCTTTTGTGAAACTATCATAATAAATATTACATATTTTTTATAGAACCTGGTGGACAATGATCTCTCAGCAAAAAGTGTTGGTGGTCTAGGTATAAAAAGATTCTTAATGAAGACAGGTCAAGGGATAGAGAGGGTTGACCCCTGACTTAGCTCTGCCATGCCCCCAAGTATGTCCAGTGTAAAAATCAGCAAAAAAAACATTCTAGAACACATTATTCTGAGGATGTCAAGAAATAATTATAATGTCTGATAAAAAAATTATTTCTACATTTGTCAGAAAGGCTGAGTACTAGCCAATCTTTTTTGACTTGGTTGGAATAAGTGAATTCTTAAACTTAACTGCTAGAAACAGATTTCTAATCCTTTACCAAGTATATAGGAGAACCCATCACAACCACCACCTTGAAAGCTCTATTGAGATTGAATCTTTCAGCTAGTCAAACCCTGCTCTTCACAAATGATGCGTAAGTACCCAGAAACAGCTGTCTAGCTAATATCTTGAGTCATATTGCAAAGGTTAGACATTGACTTATACAGTGTAGCTACCTGCAATAGGTGACACTAGCAAGATAGTTTTCCTTTGTTCTGAGACATACCTAATTTACGCATTTTTTACCGTGAAGCATTGCCAATAAGACTCCCTATATATCTGATCTCATTAAGAAGAGCCAGTTCCTCATGTTTGTTGTTGATTTCTTGCCAATGCCAACCACAAACTTGACCTCCCATTCCTTGACTTTGGCAGCACCTTCAACTTTCAAAACCGTTTTTCCATAACAACTTTCAAAACCTCTTTTCTTCCCCTCTGGCTGTACATTTACCACTCAGATCCCTGATCTATAAATGTACAATCCCAATTTAAAATAAGTTGGGACGCTGTGTAAAATAAGAAAATAAGAATGCAAAAATTTTGAAATCCCTAATAGCCATATTTTATTTTCACCAGAACATAGAACAGGAACACAGTTAGACATTTTTCCTTTTCATTTAAAAAAAATAACTCATTCAAAAATTGCTGGCAGCAACACATCTCAAAAAAGTTGGGACAGGGTTAACAAAAGGTTAGAAAAGGTAGTGGTGATATAATAAAAACTGACTGGAGGATCAATTTCCAATTATGTCACACAACTGTGTATAAAAAGAACATGTTAGAGAGGCAGAGTCTCTCAGAAGCAAATATGGTCAGAGGATCACTAATCTGTGAACAACCGCATCTAAAAATGATGGAAGAATTTCAGGAAAATATTGCTCAACCTAAAATTGCAAAGACTTTGAATATCCCACCATCTACAGAACATAATATCATCAAAAGATTCAGAGATTTTTGAGAAATCTGTGTGAACATGGGACAAGGCCGACAATCGATATTGCATGCTTGTGATCTACGGGCCCGCAGGCAGCAAAGCAATAAAGACAGGCATGATTTGCTTGTGCAAATCACTGCATGGGCTCATGAACATGTCCAGAAATCATTGTCTGTGAACACAGTTTGCTGTGCAATCAACAAATACAAGTTAAAGTTCTCGCAAAGAAGCCATATATCAACACAATCCAAAAGCCTGCCGTCTTCTCTGATAGTATAGGGCTGCTTTAGTGCCCATCGCATGGGCAGCTTATATACAGTATCTTCAAAGGCACTGTCAATGCTGAGCATTATATAGAGGTTTTAGAACAACATATGCTCCCATCCAGACAACAGCTATTTCACGGAAGGCTTTGCATATCTCAACAAAACAATGCTAAACCGCATATTGGATCCATCACAATGGCATGGATTTACAGAAGAGATCAGGTGATAAAAACACTTGGGCCATTATGAAATACAAAAATCCGATAAAGAAGACCAAAGACTGTTGAGCAGCTAGAATTGGACACGAATGGGACAACATACTTCTCCCAAAACTCCAGCAATTGGTGTCCTCACTTCACAAGCACTTACAGACTATTGTATAAAGGGGATGCTAGACAATGGTTGACATGACCACTTCTCCACTTTTCTGAGAAGTGATGCTGCCAGCAGAATTAATTAATTTTTTTCAAATGAAATGGAAAAATGTCTAACTTTCAACTTCTACGTGTTCTATGTTCTGCTGTGAATAAAATCTGGCTATAAGAGATTTCCAAGTCATTGCATTCTTGTTTTCTTTACATTTTACACAGCCTCCCAACTTTTTTAAAATTGGGGTTGTAATAGGCACAATGCAAACTCCTTGGTGGAATATGACAGTAACGCATAATCACCATATTATTATTCTTCGATCCAGTGACAGATGACATGGTACATTCAGGCTAACAGCTGAAATGTAAGTTTTCGTCTACTGTTTTACTTTAATCTTCTTTTCCAGTACTGTGAAAAATAACAAAGTATAGTTCATTTAACAAAAGGACTGCAAACAATGTGAATAATCATCCTCTTGTGTTTCCAGTCCTACTTTCTTCTTAATATTAATTCCTCAGAGAGGTGTGTTAGAATAAAACCTGTGAATAGATGGTGGCAGTTTATTTCCTTTCTTTTTTACTTTCAATGTAGGTCAAAAAAAAAGAGAAAAAAAACCTAGCTCCACAACCTGCTCCTTGCCAACTGTTCTGTTTGCCTTTTTAAGTAAAGCTAACACATTAGGCATATATTATATTTCATCCATAGCTGTATTTTTATCATGATTGCACAGTAAAAATGAAATATTTAAAAAAAAATATGATTTCTCATTGTGCCACAAGAACATGTACAGTACCTAATGTTCCATAAACAACAGTTCTGAAATATTATAATGTGTGGATGGCTAAATAGACACAGATTCTAACCATGAAATGAACATGTCTGAACTCGCTTTCCCTACCCCATAGTATGCCCCCAAATAATTAATGCTCTTTATGCTAATGAGAAATCTAGGAGTCCTGCAGTACTGTATGTATGAGCTTAGGGGTCTGACAGATGCATCACAATGCAGTGCACAGACTATTTGGGGGCTTACCACAGGGGAGAACAAGTAGGTTCAGAAATAAGAATTACATCCTTGATATCTGTGTCTCATCAGCGGTTTACACATTATTGCAGATCAGGGATAATGTTTAGGGTGGCACATGCTCCTTATAATGCATGTTCACCATTTATCTTATACAGGGTGGGCCATTTATATGGATACACCTAAATTAAATGGCAATGGTTGGTGATATCAACTTCCTGTTTGTGGCACATTAGTATATGGGAGGGGGAAAACTTTTCCAGATGGGTGGTGACCATGGTGGCTATTTTGAAGTCGGCCATTTTGGATCCAACTTTATTTTTTTCAATGGGAAGAGGGTCATGTGACACATCAAACTTATTGAGAATTTCATAAGAAAAACAAAGGTGTGCTTGGTTTTAACATAACTTTATTCTTTCATGAGTTTTTTACAAGTTTATGACCACTTATAAAATGTGTTCAAAGTGCTGCCCATTGTGTTGGATTGTCAATGCAACCCTCTTCTCCCACTCTTGACACACTGATAGCAACACCGCAGAAGAAATGCTAGCAAAGGCTTCCAGTATCCGTTGTTACAGATGCAGCACATCTCGTAATCTCGTATCTTCACAGCATAGACAATTGCCTTCAGATGACCCCAAAGATAAAAGTCTAAGGGGGTCAGATCGGGAGACCTTGTACCCCATATACCACACCATACAATCAAGATACGAGATGTGCAGCATCTGTAACAACAGATATATGGCGTACAAAGATAGTGGGGCCATTCTTCATCAATGGAAACCTCAATGCCACTGGATATCTGATATTGCTACATGATGATGTGTTGCCCTCTTTATGCACTGAAGATGGCACGTTCCCTGAGTTTTTCCAACAAGATGGTGCACCACCACATTATGGGTGTCAGGTCCGAGCATTCCTACATAAACAGTTTCCTGGAAAGTGGATTGGTCGTCGTGGGCCAGTTGATGGCCACCAAGGTCTCCCGATCTGACTCCCTTAGACTTTTATCTTTGGGGTCATCTGAAGGCAATTGTCTATACTGTGAAGATACGAGATGTGCAGCATCTGTAACAACGGATACTGGAAGCCTGTGCTAGCATTTCTTCTGCGGTGTTGCTATCAGTGTGTCAAGAATGGGAGAAGAGGGTTGCATTGACAATCCAACACAATGGGCAGCACTTTGAACACATCTTATAAGTGGTCATAAACTTGTAAAAAACTGATGAAAGAATAAAGTTACGTTAAAACCAAGCACACCATTGTTTTCTTATGAAATTCTCAATAAGTTTGATGTGTCACATGACCCTCTTCCCATTGAAAAAAATTAAGTTTGATCAAAAATGGCCAACTTCAAAATGGCCGCCAAGGTCACCACCCATCTGGAAAAGTTTTCCCCCTCCTATATACTAATGTGCCACAAACAGGAAGTTGATATCACCAACCATTCCCATTTAATTTAGGTGTATCCATATAAATGGCCCACCCTGTATAATAAACTAATAAAAAGTAGAATAGTTTTGGCAATGCATACTTATCCTGAGCACGTATCAGAGTATACAGCTGCATTTATCATTGTGCAGACGTCAGAAATAATATAATTCAGCATTTCACCTCATTCAGATGTCCGTTATTTTCTTGTAAGTGGAAAAAACGGACTGATTATCATCAGTGTGGATCAGATTTCAGTGATTTTCTCGCATGCCAAAAAACAAACACGGACGTGAACAGCACCATAGAATATGTGTACATATTCTAGACTTGAAAAATACAAATAGATTCCTTATATGAGAACTAGAATGGTGAATGAGGACCTATTCCTTGATGCTACATTGCAGAGCACAGTTCATGCCACTTAGCACTTAATACATGACAATGCCATATAATAACTTCATAATAATATGATAAAAAGCTTAGGTACCCACATAAGACAATGCTCATATATCTGGTGAATTAAAGGGAATCTGTCAGCACGTTTTGCTATGTAGTCTGACAACAGTATTAGGTAGGGTTAGAGACCTTGATTCCTGAAATGTACTACTTAATTTACTGTGCACAGCAGTTATGATAGAGTCACAGTGTTCTCTGTTGCAGATCTAGCAGAGCTCAGATGTAAAGCTGTGTATAACCCGCCCACATCACAACTTTCTGTAAGACATTGTCTAGTGACAGGGAGATGTTAATCAGGACTGAATGCATGGCTGGACTAGGAGGCATGAGGACAGGTGTCCTCTAGTGATAATCTCCTGCTGACAAAACACTGATTGTTTTGCACCAGCAAAACACAACACAGTAAGTGGCATTGCTGTAGTTAGGATCTCTGCTCCTACATTATAATGCGCCCAGAATACATAGCAAAGACCTGGTGACAGATTATCTTTAAAGGACAGACATAGGCTTTAGCATTTTAGTTCCTTTTATCATTTCTAGCCCCTAGTCATTGTCAGTGCCTCTATACCAGTGTTTCCATAGTAGTACCAGCCAACAAGATACTTTATGAAAGTGTCTGCTGAAATCAAAACCTCCCCACCGGACCCTCTACGTTACGATGCCCAAACAATTATACTGGATATTAATCAATTACTATCTACTATCTAAGTGACACCATCTCAAGGAGAGTTGTGCACATGGTCTTCACATATGAAAAGGGTTGACTCCAAGAAAATACCCATTATATACTATACACTACTATTAAAATGAGATGTGTGTAATCTCTCATCTGAGCAAGCAATTATTCTGCTTGGGAGGGAAGAAGCGGCCACTGTAAGTCCCCCCATACAAGCCCCGGAGCTGTGGTGTACCTGCCTCTATGGTAGGTATTAAACAAAATCAGACTTTGCAGGCTGGGAACGGATTACAATGGATAAATACCACTGACATGATAAAGCCACATCTAATTCATTTCTCTGCAGGTCACCACTTGGAATAATTGGACAACACAAAAGGCGGGAGGAAACATGTTGCCTTTTTAGCTCTTCTTGGTGGGCCTTGATTCTTTTGCTTTATGGCTTTAAAAATGAAAGATTTCAAGCAAATTGTTTAGGAACCGGCATCAAACGTGACCTTGATATTTCCATGGCAACTATACAATACTATGACATGTAATTTCACCTGGAAAATTTTCAGATAAAGTAATCATAGAACTTTTAGCGTATAGTTCTATTAAAGGTCACAGCATCTGTCCTTTATTTTTGAGATTCTACAAAATGACTGATGACTAAAGCTACATGTGAAACACTCCATGCCCCTATGACATTGACTTGTTTGGGGATGACTGGAGCATTTTAATGATCAACTCAATTTTACATAATATGTATGACCACAGGGGAATTTCCATGAAGAAACATCGGAAATTACAATTTGGAAATTTGGAAGTTAGATATCACATTTGCGCTACTCATAGGAGAGCAGAACTTAAAATCAAAAAACAATAGTTTGATATTTTCCAAAGATTTCATACCTCTTTCCTATGCAAATTGCCTCTTCAGACAAGAAGAGGACTAGAACTCTAGTGCCACCTATTGGAAGTAGTGATTCTAAAAGTCAATATCGATTGCAATATGACTTAGGATAAAAGCCAAATTAGAATCTCAATTTGCAGACACGGTGTTTTGGGGTACTGCCCCTCATCAGTGCAAAGTATGAGATCTGATTGGGCTGTATGAGAAGCTCCTGACTGGGATCTAAGGGGTAACGTTTCTCCTTGTGGAGAGTGCCAAGCCAGGCATGTCAGAGTAATTTCCCAGAGGCGCATGCATGGGCCTCCTCACTCTGACATAAGGAGAAATGTTACCTTTTAGATCCCATACCTCTTTCCCAAATTTTAATCAACTTATGGGATCAATTTTTAAGTTATCTTCCTCCTTGTTCATAACCAGGTAACAAGGAATCTTAATAATATTACTTCCCACGAGGCGAAAATATTGTCATATTGAGAATGAACATTCTTTCCAGACCGCTTATGCAATAATGAAAAATAGTAGAATATGCAATAGTGAAAAACATAGAAAGTGCTAAAATGTAACCACAGGGATTCAGTGAAGTGTGAACCCATTTATGCAATATATAACGCTTGCAGTAGCTCTGCCATAGTGCCAGGGAATGAATCACTTTCCTCTTCTTTGCTTTTTCTTAAGTTAAATACATATATTCTAATTACCAACATTAGCATTAAACAAGATTTAGATGATGCTCTTTGTCCATAAGCACAGTGGCCAGAAACAGTTTAAAGAGGAATAATTCTATAATACCACGCTTACACTGATCTTGGAAATTCAATTATAGCTTTGAATAGCAGCCTTCTATTTTAAATCTTATTATGTTATATTATGATTGACATACATTGACTCTGGCATAATATAGACGCTTAATTGGAATAAGGGCTAGAGAAGCTTCATTTAAGTCCAATCAACTTCTCACCCCTAATTTCAGGAGGTATCTGCATTATATTAGAAACTCTAATTTATACTCCATTTAACAAGCCAGTTCGCTTGTCAAATACTGTCAGCAAGAAAAGCAACAAATTAATCTTGACCTTCGTTTAGTGCAAGTTTAGAGAACAGTACACAGAATACAGCTCCAGAAGCCTATCCTCTACTCATGTACAACTCAAGGGCCGAAAAAAGAGGGATGACCACTCTTTTGAGAGCTATAAGGTTGGACTCATACATAGTGTTTGGGTCAGGTTTTCATATGGTGCCATTTTTGCAATAAATTTTTTATGTCTAGTAGTACAGCTTTGTAGTTGACTGGAGGTCATGGGGTACTTTGCACATAATGTATTGTTTTTTAGGGAGGGGGAGGGGGTAGAATTAACTAATTACTATTGCCCTGCTGGAAGATATCAGACTACATTTATTTCTTGGTTACTCCTGTATTTAACCATCACCCTGACAAAAGAAACCAGACTGCATTCCTGTGATTGCTTCCCTGCTGAAAGACACAAGGTTCTTATAAGTTACTGTTCACATGTGTACCCATACACCTGGCTGTGCTATTTGCTTGGCATGTTTGCCTTCCAACCTGCACACCCTGTCTGTCTGTTCCTTGCTGATCCACGTGTCATCCGTCAAAACCTGCACCATTGCACCACCGCCTCCAATCTGTGCTGCTCACCCAGACCTGTGGCTTAGAGAATTCGCCTTCCTAAATGAGTCCATAACAGCCATCATAAGCTGTCCCTTGTCAAAGTCACTCAGTTCCTTACACTGGCCTATTCTTATTGCCTTTAATATATCAAATTCGATAATTGTCTGCCTAGTGTATTTCACCCCATGAAGGGTGCTATTGGCAGGTTATTCAATTCACGCATATACATATATATATATATATATATATACAGTACAGACCAAAAGTTTGGACACACCTTCTTATTTAAAGATTTTTCTGTATTTTCATGACTATGAAAATTGTACATTCACACTGAAGGCATCAAAACTATGAATTAACACATGTGGAATTATATACTTAACAAAAAAGTGTGAAAGAACTGAAAATATGTCTTATATTCTAGGTTCTTCAAAGTAGCCACCTTTTGCTTCGATGATTGCTGTAACATACCTGGCGGCGTCCTTGCATAGTGGTCCATCTCCCACTGTGCAAGAGCGCGCACTTGATCTCCTGTCCAGAATGTCTCTCTGGCTTCCCTCCATGCTGTCTGTTTGTGTCTGTTTCTGCTGCTTAAGGGCGGCGCCCGATCACTTCCTGCTTTTTGTACCTGCTGTGGGTCACACCCCTTGTGCGTCCTCAGCCTATTGCTGTCTGTCACCTGGTATATAGCTCAGCTGCTCCCATCTATTCCTGCCTGAGCATAGTGTTTCATTCAGTGTGTGCTTGCACTCTGAAGGTGCCAGGTCCCGTTCTGTGTTCTCTTGTCTGCCTATCCTGGAGGCTGTATTTCCAGGCCTGTCTGAACACGCTCCTAGCCTGTTCCTCCTGCCTTCTAGGGGCCGATTACCTAGACCTGCTCCTGTATCTTGTCTGTCCTGTCTGAACACGCACCTTGCCTGTTCGTCCTGCCTCTCTGGGGGCCGTATTCCCAGACCCGCTCCTGTATTCCGCTGCAGTGTCGGTCTCCTCCGTACACTCAGTTCCAGTCTGAACTCTCTCCTATCCTTTACCTGTTTTGCCTCTATGTCCGTTCCCTTCCTTTTTCTGCAGAGTCTGAACTCGTACCTAACTCCTGCTTGTTGTCTCTGTACTCCCGTTTGTGAGTTTGTGGTCCACTCGCTACTTCTCTGCTAGTACCCTGTGGGTGTCTGGCTCTGCCTTTCCCTTCCTGTCTGTTCCGTGTGAACAGAGCCCTGTCCCCCCTACTCAGCCTAGCCTGCTCTGACTCCTTTGCTCTGCTCCGGCAGTCCTGTCCTGCCCTGCTTCTGCCCGCTGCTCCGGCAGTCCTGTCCTGCCCTGCTTCTGCCCGCTGCTCCGGCAGTCCTGTCCTGCCCTGCTTCTGCCCGCTGCTCCGGCAGTCCTGTCCTGCCCTGCTTCTGCCCGCTGCTCCGGCAGTCCTGTCCTGCCCTGCTTCTGCCCGCTGCTCCGGCAGTCCTGTCCTGCCCTGCTTCTGCCCGCTGCTCCGGCAGTCCTGTCCTGCCCTGCTTCTGCCCGCTGCTCCGGCAGTCCTGTCCTGCCCTGCTTCTGCCCGCTGCTCCGGCAGTCCTGTCCTGCCCTGCTTCTGCCCGCTGCTCCGGCAGTCCTGTCCTGCCCTGCTTCTGCCCGCTGCTCCGGCAGTCCTGTCCTGCCCTGCTTCTGCCCGCTGCTCCGGCAGTCCTGTCCTGCCCTGCTTGTGCTCGCTGCTCCTGCAGCCCCGTCCTGCTCTGTTCTTGCCCACCGCTTCGGGCGTTCCCTCTCTGCTGTGGTTGTCTACCGCATCTGCGGTTCTGTGACCCAGTCTGTACTGGGTCTTAACCTTTCTGTGCTCCAGCCCGTCCTTTCGGCCAGTACCTCCCTGCCTGCATACTCGCCTGTATCCACCCATCTGCATACCTGCCGTGTTTGCTTATATCCACCAGTCTGTGCCAGCCTAACCTGCCTGTTCCTGAGTCCCAGTGTGTACTGGGTCCTATCCCGCCTGTGTTCCTACCTGCTAGTGCCTCCCTGTCTGCACTCTAGCTGTGCTTGCCTGTACCCCTCTACCTGTATTGTTCCTGAGTCCCAGTGTGTACTGGGTCCTATCCCGCCTGTGTTCCTACCTGCTAGTGCCTCCCTGTCTGCACTCTAGCTGCGCTTGCCTTTACCCGCCTGCCTGCATACCAGTCGTGCCTGCCTATACCCTCCAGTCTGTGCGCCAGCCTAACCAGCCTGATCCAGTAATCCCTGTGTGGGTCAACCCCCGTGTCCGGAGTTTGACCTGGAGTAGCACCTGGTCCCTCTGCCCGGTTTCTCCCTGGTGCACTGGCGTCGTATGCCGTCGTGCCATCTTGGTCGGATCGGCCAGATACTTAGTCACGCCCCTCCAGGCACTCTCCGGTTCATGGTCCAGTGGAATCACTACAATCACACGCACACGCCGCTCAGCCCGGGCGTGTGCATAACAATTGCTTTGCACACTCTTGGCATTCTCTTGATGAGCTTCAAGAGGTAGTTACCGGAAATGGTTTTCACTTCACAGGTGTGCCCTGTCAGTTTTAATAAGTGGGATTTCTTGCCTTATAAATGGGGTTGGGATCATCAGTTGTGTTGTGCAGAAGTCAGGTGGATACACAGCTGATAGTCCTACTGAATAGACTGTTAGAATTTGTATTATGGCAAGAAAAAAGCAACTAAGTAAAGAAAAATGAGTTGCCATCATTACTTTAAGAAATGAAGGTCAGTCAGTCCAAAAAATTGGGCAAACTTTGAAAGTCTCCCCAAGTGCAGTTGCAATAACCATCAAGCGTTAGAAAGAAACTGGCTCACATGAGAACCTCCTGAGGAAAGGAAGACCAAAAGTCACCTCTGCTTCTGAGGATAAGTTTATCCGAGTCACCAGCCTCAGAAATCACAGGTTAACAGCAGCTCAGATTAGAGACCAGGTCAATGCCACACAGAGTTCTAGCAGCAGACACATCTCTACAACAACTGTTAAGAGGAGACTTTGTGCAGCAGGCCTTCATGGTAAAATAGCTGCTAGGAAACCACTGCTAAGGACAGGCAACAAGCAGAAGAGACAAGTTTGGGCTAAAGAACACAAGGAATGGACATTAGACCAGTGGAAATCTGGTCTGATGAGTCCAAATTTGAGATCTTTGGGTCCGACCACTGTGTCTTTGTGCGACCCAGAAAAGGTAAACGGATGGACTCTACATGCTTGGTTCCCATGGTGTGGGGGGTGCGTTGCTGGTGACACTGTTGGGGATTTATTCAAAATTGAAGGCATACTGAACCAGCATGGCTACCACAGCATCTTGCAGCGGCATGCTATTCCATCCGCTTTGCATTTAGTTGGACCATCATTTATTTTTCAACATGACAATGACCCCAAACACACCTCCAGGCTGTGTAAGGGCTATTTGACCAAGAAGGAGAGTGATGGTGTGCTACACATGATGACCTGGCCTCCACAGTCACCAGACCTGGACCCAATCGAGATGGTTTGGGGAGAGCTGGACTGCAGAGTGAAGGCAAAAGGGCCAACAAGTGCTAAGCATCTCTGGGAACTCCTTCAAGATTGTTGGAAGACCATTTCCGGTGACTACCTCTTCAAGCTCATCAAGAGAATGCCAAGAGTGTGCAAAGCAGTCATCAAAGCAAAAGGTGGCTACTTTGAAGAACCTAGAATATAAGACATATTTTCAGTTGTTTCACACTTTTTTGTTAAGTATATAATTCCACATGTGCTAATTCATAGTTTTGATGCCTTCAGTGTGAATGTACAATTTTCATAGTCATGAAAATACAGAAAAATCTTTAAATGAGAAGGTGTGTCCAAACTTTTGGTCTGTACTGTATGTGACAAAGTCAAGTTGTGGTGGTGTTGAAGGCACATTTGTTCTTGATCTTTTTTGTGCTTCTTGTTTACTGCCATATGTTTTTGTTTTCACAGAATCAGATACAATTGACCCCTTCATGACCGGCGCTTTTGAGTTTTCGTTTTTTGCTCCCCTTCTTCCCAGAGTCATAGACTTTTTATTTTTCGGTCAATATGGCCATGTGAGGGCTTATTTTTTCGGGACGACTTTTACTTTTAAACGCCATTACTAGTTTAACCATATTGTGTACTGGAAAACGGGAAAAAAATTCCAAGTGCGGTGAAATTGCAAAAAAAATGCAATTCCACAGTTGTTTTTTTTTTTTTTTTCTTTACACGTTCACTGAATGCTAAAACTGACCTGCCATTAGTATTCTCCAGGTCATTATGAGTTTGTAGACACCAAACATGTATAGGTTCTTTTTATTTAGGTGGTGAAAAAAAATCCAAAGTTTGCTAAAAAAAAACATTTTCCAAGACCTGTAGCGTCTCTATTTTTTGGGATCTGGGGCCGGGTGAGGGCTTATTTTTTGCGCGCTGGGCTGATGTTTTTATTGATACCATTTTGGGGTAGATCCGATGTTTTGATCGCCCGTTATTGCATTTTATTGCAATGTTGCGGTGACCAAAAAAACGTAATTCTGGTGTTTGGGATTTGTTTCTCGTTACGCCGTATACCGATCAGATTAATTCTTTTTTTAATTTGATATAACAGGCAATTCTGAACTCGGCGATACCAAATATGTGGGGTTTATTTTTTATTATTTTATTTTGAATGGAGCAAAAGGGGTGGTGATTTAAACTTTTATATTTTATTTTTTTTTTATATTTTTAAAAACATTTTTTTTACATTTTTTGCTTGCTTCTATAGTCTCCATAGGAGACTAGAAGCAGCAGTTGTCTGATCTCCTCTGCTACATAGAGGCGATGAGCAGATTACCTCTATGTAGCAGAAATGCTCCTGTGCTATGAGCGCCGACCACTAGGTGGCGCTCATAGCAATCTTTACATGACAACCATTCGGGTCTGCTGCAGACCCAGGGTTGTCATGCCCACCCATCAGTGACCCGTAATCACGTGACAGGGTCACCGATGGGCGGAGTAAGTGACGAGCTTCCGGCACGGCGCTGTTAAATGCCGTTGTCAGAGATTGACAGCGGCATTTAACATGTTAACAGCCATGGGTGGATCGCAATCCCACCCGCAGCTGTTGCGGGCACATGTCAGCTGTAATAATCAGCTGACATGTGCCAGGTTCAGTGCGGGCTCAGCACCGGAGCCCCTGCTGAACCGGCCTTTCCGACGTGGTGTGTACTAATACTGACCACGTCAGAAAGGGGTTAATATTTTCTCAATTCTTCAAGTTATTTATGTAAATCATTTGTTTGATCTTTTTAGCTTATGTCATAGTTTTATGCCAAAAACCCTTAGGCCACGGCCCCACTATCAGTATTCGGTCAGTATTCAGTCAGTATTTTTTCTCAGGAGTGGGAGCCAAAACCAGGAGTGGGTGATAAATCAGAATTGGTGATTACACCTCTTCTCTAATTGTTCCTTACCTGGTTTTGGCTCCCACTCCTGAGAAAAAATACTGATCGAATACTGACCAAATACTGATAGTGGGGCCGTGGCCTTAGACTTATATACAGTATCCATATAAGACATTATGACAAAAGCGGACCTTCTTATGTAATAGAAGTATCTTTCGTCCCCGTGAAGCAGCAGAGCCTCTACACACCCTACCACTACATCTCTGCACTAGAATATCACATTACAATTACTAATACTAATGTACTATACATAGTATTTCCCAAAAAACAGGAATATTAAAGAATACAGCGCCCAACATTCTTCTTCGTTACTAGATGTGTAAATTAGAAAAATAAACAACTTGATCTTAAGGGCAATACATGTTGGCAGGGGTAATAATAAATATGGTGTGAATGCTGAAAGAATATAGATTCAATTCAATTTTGACAGAAAATAGACGTAACTGCATTGGTAAAAGTGTCAAAAGGCAAGCTCGATATTAACCATTCAGCTCTGAAACATCTCCATATAGCTCTGTACATGAGCACTGTAGACATTGGATAGAGAGCGTTTACTAGCTTATTAAATCCCATTTTCTGCATAGCATTATGCCAACTGTTTTTATTGGAAATTTTGCTTCTTCCATCCAAAAGGAAATAACAATAATATAAACAGATATACATGTATAATTGATGTGCAATATGTAACAACATCAACATTCTTGGTTTCTCTTGACCTCGAATTGGCCGGTATTATATTTTTAATTAGATGAGATCATGCATATATTGTCGTGACTGATTAACACGCAGCTCAGAGAGAACATAAAGAAGCAGCATTAACAATGAACATTCATCTACGCTCTCACCACTTGGGACCCAACCAGCTGCACAAGTGAACAGCCCATGGATAATAAAAATTACCTACAGTAGCTCTCAACACGGTCTGATATTATCATTAGCTACAGCACCATTCCTATCAGCCTGCCATACGTGTGGCTTCATATTCTTGCCTATGTGACATTTTTTAATATAACCATCCGGCAGCTAATGTTCCTTTCCAGCATTCGCTACATTATTCCAGACTATGTCCCAGAATAAAACAATTTCTCATATGTTTCTCTTTCCCTGCTCATTTCCTCTGGTAATGAAGTCCACATTGTCACAGCATATACCATATGCATCAGACTTTTTTTATAGTTATTATATGTCTCCATACATTCCAAATGAAAAGTGAGATGGAAATGACATGCAAATGTATGCAAATCATATTTATTCATACACGTTAGCCTTTCTTCGCTGCTAACTAGGCAATATTACTTGTGGCAAAGATGAGAACAGACGTGGGAAATACGGAGTCAATATCATCAAGCCTTAATAAATATACATATCTGGGTTAAGTGTGTCAATGCATTTAATTACTGTTTTATATGAAACCTAGTTCTTTTCATGTAGATACAACTTAAATATATGAATAACATATATAACAGTTTAGTTTAATTACTCGGAGAAACTTTCAGTGTCTTATTGCCCTTCACTGCCTCCACTTTACACCTGGACCTTCCTTGTGATCTGTGTGTTCATTTACAGCAAGAATGCATCTGTACATCCAATAAGTGAGTTAAAGCATAGACGTAAACCTATGAAAATATAATGTTTTTATAACAATTAGGCAAAGAGATACGAGGCACTCCTGATGGGTGGGTGCTCAAGTTATGTTCCATTCCAAGTACAACCCCTGGCAAAAATTATGGAATCACAAGGCTCGGAGGATGTTCATTCAGTTGTTTAATGTTGTTGAAAAAAAGCAGATCACAGACATGGCACAAAACTAAGCTCATTTCAAATGGCAACTTTAGGGCTTTAAGAAACACTAAAAGAAATCAAGATTAAAAATGTGGTACTCAGTAAGGGTAATTTTTTGCAGACCAAGCAGAGGGAAAAAATTATGGAATCACTTAATTCTGAGTAAAAAATTCTGGAATCATGAAAAACAAACACACAAAAGAACACTCCAATACATCAGTAGTATTTTGTTGCACCACCTCTGGCTTTAATAACAGCTTGCAGTCTCTGAGGCATGGACTTAATGAGTGACAAACAGTACTATTCATCAATCTGGCTCCAACTTTCTCTGATTGCTATTGCCAGATCAGCTTTGCAGGTTGGAGCCTTGTCATGGACCATTTTCTTCAACTTCCACCAAAGACTTTCAATTGGATTGAGATCCGGACTATTTGCAGGCCATGACATTGACCTTATGTGTCTTCTTTCAAGGAATGTTTTCACAGTTTTTCATCCTTTCAATTGATGGGATAAGAAAACTGTCCAAAATATCAATGTAAACTTGGGCATTTATTGAAGACGTAATGACAGCAATCTCCCCAGTGCCTTTATCTGACATGCAGCCCCATATCATCAATGACTGTGGAAATTTGCATGTTCAACATTAAACAACTGAATGAACATCCTCCGAGCCCGGTGATTCCATAATTTTTTCCAGGGGTTGTATAGTGTAAGTAAAGAACTTAGCACTCCAGAATAGATGCAAATAACTAATTTATTTCAGAAAAGAAATCCTCTGTATACACAGATTTTTAATGTTTCGGTCTTCAATCAGACCTTCATAAGAAACTAAGATATGCAAAAAGAAATAAACAATATAAAAAAAAAAAAATATTCAAAAACATTTTTGAATATTGTTTTTTTCTTTTTGCATATCGTTGTTTCTGATGAAGGCCTGATTTAAGGCCGAAACTTTTAAAATATGTATATATGGAGGATTGCTTTTCTGAAACCAGTTTTTTGCATCTATTTTGGACTGTCATTCTAACAATTGTCACATATTTGGTTTTCTTCGGCCATTTTGGATGTTTGTACAGTCCAGTCTTACCTTTATTGTCCATTTTCAACAATTTGTGGTCATTACTGCAAAAACCCAGTTCTCTGGTTGTATAACAGGATTATGTCATTTGGTTGTGACATGGTAGTATTTAAAAACTAATTAAAAGTTCTAGGTTCAATTCATAATCATCCGACAGAGAGGTAATTTATATTCAATAAAAAAGACCTTTATTATAACAAATAGGGTACATGGTGGCAAAGAAAAAGAGCACACACACATGGTAAAGCCATATTACAAACATATTAATTATTGTTGTATACAGACAGGATAAAAGAGCTAAAAGACAGTAACACCACACTGATTAGAAATTCAATATAACTGCCACTGTTTACGTCCAACCTGCTACAATAGCAAGGTATCAATCCCAGGTAATGAAAACTTGTAGCCAAATTAGGCGCAACCAAGAACATAACTAGCAATATATGCCCATGTCATCACCCCCTGATGAAGGATGCACCGAAACGCGCGTCGAGGTGAGCACCACACCAGCAGCAGGATCATTGAGCCCAGAGCCACTACAAAAACGTGCATGTCTTACAAATCAGGTACGAACCATTAGAAAACCATATAATCACATAAATATGGACATGATGAGCAGTTAGTGAAACTCACCAACAATTATTACTAATGAATTTAAATGTTACCTAACTCTTGCATATATTGCTAGCTATGTTCTTGGTTGCGCCTAATTTGGCTACAAGTTTTGATTATCTGGGATTGATACCTTGCTATTGTAGCAGGTTGGACGTAAACAGTGACAGTTATACTGAATTTCTAATCAGAGTGGTGTTACTGTCTTTTAGCTCTGGTGTCCTGTCTGTATACAACAATAATTAATATGTTTGTAATATGGCATTACCATGTGTGTGTGCTCTTTTTCTTTGCCACCATGTACCCTATTTGTTTTAATAAAGATCTTTTTTATTGAATATAAATGACTTCTCTGTCGGATGTTTTTATATATAGGCTGTAATTTGTTTCCGATTGGTCAATCCAATCTAGTCAGCAGATATACATATTCCTACTATGTGGATACTTTGGACTATTAAGACTATATGCAAATATAAATGTATATTGTCTGCTTGCCCTTTGCAATTTTTTCTTAACTAGGTTCAATTCATGCAGAACCGCAACTATAAAATACCCGCCGTATAATGGCTTTGTGAAACCAGGCTATGGCTAAGTTCATATCATCTTCTGCAAAAAATGCATGTAAGTTTCTATAGAAAAAATAAGATAATGTACCATTAGGCATTTTATGAGTAAACGTATGCCAAATGGTTATAATTTTGGTATATTATAGCAGTTGTTCAGTACTGGACAACCTCTTATGGACTGCCCAAGAGTGCTGTACAAAGTAAAAAATATATATATATTTACCTCCAGGACTAGCACTGCTCCTTTGCTCTCAGCCCTGTGTCCCCTCCGGTCTTCTGACAAAAAATGTCAAGTGACTGTTGCAGCCAATCAGTAGCCACTGATCAGCTGCTGCCTTTGCTACTATTCAATATTTGTGCAAGAACAGTATTAGACTCAGGTCTAATACTGAAGTCCGTAGCAGTCACCCGACACTGTTTTGTCAGGAGACTGTGTGGGGAACATATGGCCAAGAGCAAAGGATCCACACCGGTCCAGGAGATAAGTATACATTTTTTTTACTATGTGCAACACTGGGGCAATTCACGAGTTGTCCAGCAGCAGATCAATCTTTTAAAAATGAAAGCTTCAGATTCAGAAATGAAAATGATATTATCAGTCTAAATATGCATCACAAACTCCATTCCCTAATTATATTGCCCTAATGTGGTTTTTGTGATTTTATTCTAGTCCTATCAATAACTGAACACTTTAGCCCTCACTGCTATATAGCACTTGTGGTTTGTCCTGAGGAAGAAGTTTTTTATACTTTGAAACGCGTTGACACTAAACCGCTTTCCTTTAGCCTGGATCCTGATTCTTTCTCTGGAATATCCATTGGTATTCATGACAGCGCAAAAATTAAACCCCTTTTTTTCTTTGCTATTGTATCGCGGACAGCCATGTAGGTCTGCAGCAGCCACATCAAGCGCAATGTATGTTGTGGTTTCACAACCCGACCAGGTGAGCAAATCCCTGTAGCCTAATACCCTAGTCACCCGAATAAGACACTCACACCAATGTTTTTTCAGCCTCTCCACATAGCACAACTAGAGGAATTCCTATTTCCTACTTTTCCACCGTTAGGGTATGTGAACACGTTGAGTATTTGCTGCAGATTTTTCTGCAACAAAAACCAGAGTTGTTGCAGGAAAAATGCTAACTGCAATAAGTGCGTTTTTGTATGTGTTTTACTTCCATTCATCAGAATAGGTGAAAAATACTGAAGGAATTAACATGATGCAGATTTGAAAGAAACACTTTGATGGTGATTCAGATCCACAATAGGAAGATAAACCATATGTGCACAAAACGTCAGAAATCTCATTCACTTTGCTGGTACTGTAAAACACTGCATTTTCTTTGGACGGCAAAAACACGTGAGAAAAAAAAAAACAGCAAAATGCAGCATGTGAATAAGCCCTTATCATGTAGCGATGGTTTTACTACATATTCATGTAAATTGACTCATTTATTTTTTTTACAATTTTAATCATCAAGCTTGGGAATTCCAACAAAGTGTATGTTATTCAGATTTCTATACGGTAACTGAATCGATTAGTTCACTACCATTATAGTTCTGCTTCTGCATTGTTCTTCATGTGACAATGACATTTCTGTGAACTTTGGATCCTACAGAGTCTAAACAAATTCACCCTATTTCCTCCTAATCGATTTAGAATCAATTCTGTCTAAAATTCACTTTACCGTCTATCGAAAATGGTAAAATATTATTTGTACCAATGTGGCAGCCAAATACCAATTTAGCTAAAAAGTATGCCATAGCAGTAATACAGGCACTAATGGCTTCACATCTAAGCTGAGAACAATAAAACAAATAAAACATGATTAAAATAATTTCGCTGGCGTAGGAGACACTCAGAAATATGGCTGGCATATTAATTTTCATTGCTAAATTTTGATTTCCCTGGCTTCGACAATAAAATGATTGAGGACATGCCTGGATGCCATTGATCTTAACTTCCATTAGCTCCCTAGCTAGTTAATTTTCACATTATTGCGTAATTAAAGTATAAAATAGACTGGCAAGACTAATGCATGATGGAGCTGTTCCACCTTATAAGACTTACACTGTTTATTTAATCACATTGAAGTCACAAGAAAACACACACGGGGCTTACAATATCTCTTTTTTTAGTTTGTCCTTGTTTTTCCTGTTGTATGAAATAAAGAAAAAAAATCTTCAAAGGTTTCGCCTTTTGTCTCAAACTCTTTATGTCTCATGCTGAGCAGAACAAGCATTTTCTATAGTCACAACTGAAATCTTTTACAAAGTAGGAATACATCATTTTGTGACAAAATGATTGATAGTTGGCTGGTAAAACAATAAAGCATTTTCCAGAAATGTCCTGGGCCATAAGGCTTACTATCATTTTTTTATTGAATTACTAGACAATCTGAACATTTTAGAGTATTGTTTCTGCATAAAGATTTCTCAATTCGAAACAAAAAAGGAAGAAACTGATATAGCAAGCTATTATTCAGACTTATGATTAGGTATAAGTATGTCATTTAGCGGCTACAAAACATCTAAAATGTGGATTTGCAAAAGAAAAGTAATGGAGCTATCCCATTAATATTTAATATTTAAACTCCTTTCCGTGTTCTCTAACAGGTCCTAGGGACGTGACCTAGGGTGGTTCCACCATTCAGACCCCCCTGTATAAGCTCTCCATTCCTAACATTTAAGTGGTCATCACGTAATCCTGCCATGTTTTTAGAAATGTCGGGTCTGATGCACCTTTCGCTGATGATAACAGCTAGTTATGGCACCGGTTCTGAATTTAAAAAAGATTGTCTTGATGAAACAAAGATATAATAATAACTCCTTAAGAACCAAAACTAATTTGAACTTAATCTCACACATCTGATTTTTTTTTTAATTATTGTATTTCAGGAACAATCATTTTCCTATTTTTTTTTTATTAATGTTGCTGTATGAGAGCTTTTTTTGTAGGATGAGTTATATTTTTCAGTGGTACCATTTTTGAATACATGCAATAGAATACCTAACTTTTAATCACTCTTTATGGAAAGAAATGGAAAAAAATGCAATCCTGCTATTGTTTTTTGACATTTTAAAATGTAATCTTTTCAATTGCTGCACAAATATAGGGTTGACATTATTCTGAGGGTGAACAGTAGTTTTATTTATGTGCTTTTGTGCAATTAGTACATTATATATATATATATATATATATATATATATATATATACAGTACAGACCAAAAGTTTGGACACACCTTCTCATTTAAAGATTTTTCTGTATTTACTTGACTATGAAAATTGTACATTCACACTGAAGGCATCAAAACTATGAATTAACACATGTGGAATTATATACTTAACAAAAAAGTGTGAAACAACTGAAAATATGTCTTATATTCTAGGTTCTTCAAAAGCAGCCACCTTTTGCTTTGATGACTGCTTTGCACACTCTTGGCATTCTCTTGATGAGCTTCAAGAGGTAGTCACCGGAAATGGTCTTCCAACAATCTTGAAGGAGTTTCCAGAGATGCTTAGCACTTGTTGGCCCCTTTGCCTTCACTCTGCAGTCCAGCTCACCCCAAACCATCTCGATTGGGTTCAGGTCTGGTGACTGTGGAGGCCAGGTCATCTGGCGTAGCACCCCATCACTCTCCTTCTTGGTCAAATAGCCCTTACACAGCCTGGAGGTGTGTTTGGTGTCATTGTCATGTTGAAAAATAAATGATGGTCCAACTAAACGCAAACCGGATGGAATAGCATGCCGCTGCAAGATGCTGTGGTACCCATGCTGGTTCAGTATGCCTTCAATTTTGAATAAATCCCCAACAGTGTCACCAGCAAAGCACCCCCACACCATCACACCTCCTCCTCCATGCTTCACGGTGGGAACCAGGCATGTAGAGTCCATCCGTTCACCTTTTCAGCGTTGCACAAAGACACGGTGGTTGGAACCAAAGATCTCAAATTTGAACTCATCAGACCAAAGCACAGATTTCCACTGGTCTAATGTCCATTCCTTGTGTTCTTTAGCCCAAACAAGTCTCTTCTGCTTGTTGCCTGTACTTAGCAGTGGTTTCCTAGCAGCTATTTTACCATGAAGGCCTGCTGCACAAAGTCTCCTCTTAACAGTTGTTGAAGAGATGTGTCTGCTGCTAGAACTCTGTGTGGTATTTACCTGGTCTCTAATCTGAGCTGCTGTTAACCTGCAATTTCTGAGGCTGGTGACTCAGATAAACTTAGCCTCAGAAGCAGAGGTGACTCTTGGTCTTCCTTTCCTGGGGTGGTCCTCATGTGAGCCAGTTTCCTTGTAGCGCTTGATGGTTTTTGCAACTGCACTTGGGGACACTTTCAAAGTTTTCCCAATTTTTCGTACTAACTGACCTTCATTTCTTAAAGTAATGATAGCCACTCGTTTTTCTTTACTTAGCTGCTTTTTTCTTGCCATAATACAAATTCTAACAGTCTATTCAGTAGGACTATCAGCTGTGTATCCACCAGACTTCTGCACAACACAACTGATGGCCCCCAACCCCATTTATAAGGCAAGAAATTCCACTTATTAAACCTGACAGGGCACACCTGTGAAGTGAAAACCATTTCCGGTGACTACCTCTTGAAGCTCATCAAGAGAATGCCAAGAGTGTGCAAAGCAGTCATCAAAGCAAAAGGTGGCTACTTTGAAGAACCTAGAATATAAGACATATTTTCAGTTGTTTCACACTTTTTTGTTAAGTATATAATTCCACATGGGTTAATTCATAGTTTTGATGCCTTCAGTGTGAATGTACAATTTTCCTCATAGTCATGAAAATACAGAAAAATCTTTAAATGAGAAGATGTGTCCAAACTTTTGGTCTGTACTGTATATATATTATTATATACACACACATATATATTGTAGTAAGGTGAAGGTAGTATGTATAAAAAACAAACATGCGACACCAGTCTCAGCGAGTTACCAGTATAACTCTCTGGTGCCTTCTTGATGAAGTTTTATGCACTCACCTCTTGCCACAAAAGCTTTAAGCATATGGTTCCTCCTCACACTTCGGGGTTTAGTCCGGGTCTGCTGCTCGCCTCGAATTGATCCTGTGTTGTATCCAGCCACGGATTCCCACAGGCATAAAGGCTCAATAGAAAATAATACAATTCTATAGTGTGCTCCCTGTGGTAATGATTTTAAAAACTACTTGTCCACAAATAAAATCACCTGAGGAAGGCGG
Organism: Phyllobates terribilis; assembly: GCF_046119375.1. Lineage (NCBI taxonomy): Eukaryota > Metazoa > Chordata > Amphibia > Anura > Dendrobatidae > Phyllobates > Phyllobates terribilis. The sequence continues at coordinate 303,539,891 of NW_027362771.1, forward strand.
TTGTTTCCGCCGAAACGCGTTGTATCCGTTTTTTACCTTCGTATGCTTGAGCAATAAATTTTATTTGTGGACAAGAAGTTTTTAAAATCATTACCATGGGGAGCGCACTATAGAATTGGATTATTTTCTATTGAACCTTTATGCCTGTGGGAATCCGTGGCAGGATACGACACAGACCCTGGATACTCATACACAGCTGAACTAGCCCCAGCTCAGTAAAAAAAACACAAACGGCTATTGTCCATAGCAACCACTGATACTCGCAGTTTGGGGCACACGGCCCTGTGCAGACTCCTTTCAGAGAGACTCTGGTTTGTCTCTCTCCAGCTCCAACACAACCCACATGGCCTGGCCCTTAGTCAAAGCTGGCCAGGTGCATCTAATCAAGACCTGCAGTGCTAGGATGTACAGGTGCGTCTCACTAAATTAGAATATCATCAAAAAGTTCATTTATTTCAGTTCCTCAATACAAAAAGTGAAACTCATATATTATATAGAGTCATTACAAACAGAGTGATCTATTTCAAGTGTTTTTTTCTGTTATTGTTGATGATTATGGCTTACAGCCAATGAAAACACAAAAGTCATTATCTCAGTAAATTAGAATACTTTATAACACCAGCTTGAAAAATGATTTTAAAATCTGAAATATTGGTCTACTGAAATGTATGTTCAGTAAATGCACTCAATACTTGGTCGAGGCTCCTTTTGCATCAATTACTGCCTCAATGCAGCATGGCATGGAGGCAATCAGCCTGTGGCATTGCTGAAGTGTTATGGAAGCCCAGGTTGCTTTGATAGCAGCCTTTAGCTCATCTGCATTGTTGGGTCTAGTGTCTCTCATCTTCCTCTTGAGAGACACCAAGATCAGGCGAGTTTGCTGGCCAATCACGCATAGTGATACTGTTGTTTTTAAATCAGGTATTTGTACTTTTGGTAGTGTGGACAGGTGCCAAGTCCTGCTGGAGAATGAAGCATGAAGTGATCTAAAATTTCCTGGTAGAAGGCTGCGCTGACTTTGGTCTTGATAAAACACAGTGGACCTACACCAGCATATGACATGGCTCCCCAAACCATCACTGATTGTGGAAACTTCACACTAGACCTCAAGCAGCTTGGATTGTGGCCTCTCCACTCTTCCTCCAGACCCTGGGACCTTGATTTCCAAATGAAAATTGGAACTCTGGGATCTTGTGGAGTGTGTCAATGCCTGCCTTCTTGACATCTGTCAAGTCAGCAGTCTTCCCCATGATTGTGGAGCATACTGAAACAGAATAAGGGACCTTTTTAAATGCTTAGGAAGCCTTTGCAGGTGTTTTTTGTTCATTTTAATTTACTGAGAAAATGACTTTTGTGTTTTCATTGGCTGTAAGACATAATCATCAACATTAACAGAAATAAACACTTGAAATAGATCACTCTGTTTGTAATGACTCTATAAAATATATGAGTTTCACTTTTTGTATTGAAAAACTGAAATAAATAAACTTTTTGATGATATTCTAATTTAGTGAGATGCACCTGTAGTTCTACCCGTCTACCTGGCTTTCCTAATATATATACATTTTATTTTTTTTCATCAACAGAGCTGTATAAAGGCTTATGGTTTGAGTGCAATTTCAAGGGAAAAAAGAGTTCCGCTTCTAGATTCAATGGCAGATAAAATCATTATCTTTATTGTTGATTCATTAAAAAGATATACACATTGCAAAAAATAAAATAAATAAAGGGGAGGACCTCCATGAAACCTACGTGTTTCGAATGCCAAACGTTCTTAATGCTGGATGCTCAGCTTTTTTCCCCCTCTTCTGATAGACGGGGAGGGGTGGAGTTTAAATTGGGTATGCAGTGTATCTGCTGCTGAAAAGAGGGACATTGTTGGAGTCAGAGGCCCATCGGAGAATCCACCAATTTCCCTGTGGGCCAGTCCGAGCCTGATCATTTGTCATTTAAATGGATTCCATTATAGCTAAAGGGAAGCCGCTGCCACGGTGAGGCATCTGCAGGCACTTATCACCCTTATGAAGTGGCCTTTACAATTCAAGCCCATGGAGCGTCAGAGCAAGGCTCCATAGACTTAGATTGTAAAAGCAACTTCTGACTCATGTATACAGCACAGCGTGATCTGGTGAGTCTGAATCGCCATCTCCAGGCCCAGAAGAGAACCTGGAGAAGACAGCGATCGCTGAGTATGTTACCGCACTTACACTACACTAACATTTTCACAAGGTACTTCTTTAATAGATATTATTCCATTTGAACAGAGACAAGATTTATTATTGTGGAGTGTCACATTTATTTTTTATAAAACATGATAATATTCGAGTTTCAGGGCACATTTCTGATTTACATGTGATACTATAACACTGCCACCTTCAATAGTGAAGAAACAAATGATCACCTATATGACGTATTTCCTACCTTCCCTGGTAATGTGATGCTAACAGCCTATTACTCAGGCTGTAAGATCAAGTTTAATGATCAAAAACAGTAGCACCAACTTGTGCTTTGGATGACCGATGTAGCGCAGACCTGTTACGCTCCCGGTCGCTCTGGCCACATTGAGGACTATCCTGGCATGACTGCCTATAGTTACTATGGAAACTGACACCCGCTTATAAGCAATGTACCAGTATAAAAAGTTGCTGTGCGCTAGTGAGGTTTACAACATTTTAATTAGTAATATTAATATCATCACCTAGACTTAATGATACCAATTATACTATGGTAAACATTACTAAGTGTCTTATGAATAGTCAAATTATCCATAAACCTTCACGCATAATCAGATTTCAAAAACATGTTATTTTAAGCAAGAGACAGTGACAATTTATCTTAAAAGGAACAATTAAAAGTAATAGATTTTTCTAAATGAGAATTATTTTCCGCTCATTATCTATTAATGTTGCCCTTATGTATTGTAAATATATTTATGGCAATGTATCCATGGAGATGTAATCATCAAGGAGACCTGTTTGCTGTGTTCTTGGTCCACATCTAAGATCATCCTCTCAATACTAGAGATGAGTGAAATTCTACTCAAATTTTTCAAAAATTCACATTCTCTATTTTTTGTAATTAATGTCACACGAGTTCAGCAAATGGCTGTGACTGCTATTTGCGGTACTGTGAAGGGCCAAGCAATCTGTTATAAAAACAAAAATACCTCACCGCTCGCCAGTCCTCACGCTCCCGCAGCCTGCTGTCCAGTCTCCTTCCCTCGCCACACTTGTTCTTTGGCCGCTTCACTCCAGGTCAGGACTTTTGGCACGATGAGGTCTCTGACTTTCCTGCTCACTGAGTGACAACATGGCGCACAGTGATGTTAGAGGCCTAGTCGTGCTAGAAGCCCTGGCCTCGAGTGAAGAGGCCTAAGAGGAATATGCATGCTGATGGGGAAAGAAGAGGAAGGACGGCCGGCTGGGGGGCAGCAGGACAGGGGAGCGGTGACGAGTTAGTTTTATTTACATCCTACATTTATTCACAGGCGGACACAGACAGAAGAGGACCCCTGTACAAGAACAGTATATGGGCCCTTTACAGTCCAGCAGCTCATCATAATGCAGAATTCCACATATTGGAATATGGGCCCCCTTACCTCTTGGACCCCTGTGCGACTGCACAGGTTGAACCAATGGTATGTCCGCCCCTGCATTTATTATGCTCTGGGGTCTGGAGAGACCACATAGTATAATAAGCAACATTCAGTACTCAGAGCATAAGTTTACTGGGAATCAAATTTCTCTGTAAAATCTGCGTGATTCACCGAATTTGAGTCAGATCCACTAACAATAACACTAATAAAAATAAAGATTATAGCAACCAGTGTCTGCTTGTTTGCAAAAACAAAAACACAGCACAATATGGTAATAAGTATCTGAAATACAAAAGTGGTCTGTCCCATAATGATAACTAATACAAAATGCTGTACACAATGCTTTGTATAGTGGTGGACCATGTCCTAGAAAAAAAGAAGACTGTGTAGATCAATCAATATCCCTCAAGGCTTAACAAATACAGAGTCAACTGCCCTTTATAGCAGTAAACACATAAGACAACGTCCTGTTGGGTGAAAAGTCATCCATTCTTTCACCAAAAGCAAGGTCTTGCTGCCCTAATCCCTCGCAAGGTAAAACATGCACATACAAGTATAATATATCCAGTAACTGTCCGGATTCTCATTCTCTGTAACTTGCCATCCCCTCTTTTTGAGACTGTGGTTCTTGGTCACTATTCTATCAGTACGGTAGGTGCTGGAACCCTCCCCCCGCAACATACAAGTATAATATGCCCAATAACTGTCCAGATTCTCATGCTCTGTAACTTGTCACCCCCTCTTTTTGAGAAGATAGTTCTATGTCACTATTCTAAGCCTTCCCCCACCACCACCACCTTCTCTAAACTATCTCAGCTTCACTGCTGTAAGAAATGGATTTCATTTGGAAGCAAGGCACATTTATTAAATGAGACCAAGTTTTCTGAAACTACAGTGTCAGTTTAAAGGGAAACTCGTGAAAATTAGATTATTGTATTATTTTATTATCAAACCCTTCAGCTCAGATTTCTCATTTGTCACTCCAGTACAGTCCACTCCGCTGCTCCCCATTTGAAAAGACAGTGATAACACCCCTTTATTCAATCGCCTGCCTTGTTGAGGCTTGTGATTGGCTGCAGCAGTTGAATGACTGGTACAGGATATAATCAATAATTTACTATATAAAAGTAGGCCATTCATTAAGTAGTAGGTTTTTTTTTCTATCCAACAGGAGATCTTATTTACCAGCCTAATCTTATAACACGCTAGGTAATGAAACTTCATGCTGCCCCTTAAAGTTATTTAACCTTACAAAAAACTTTATTAATTATCACAAAAGACTCCAATCAGTATAAGGGTATGTGCACACATTCAATATTTGGTTGCACAAATTTCGGCATCTCTTGGCAGGAAAAACACAGCGGCAAAAATGCTCGTTTTTGATGCGTTTTTTCATGCATTTTTTTACCTGCTTTTTTTTTTTAGCATTTTGGAGTGAAAAAATGCTGCAAAAATGCTAAAAAAATTGATATGCTGCAGATTTTTTCTGCACCAAATCTGCAAGTCAGAAATAAGCAACGTATGCATGAGACTTTAGAATCTAATCTGGGGATAGGTCCCAAACTAAATAGGAATTATTTAAATTAAATAGGAACTGACAGTATGTTTTGTTAAGCAAAAGCATAAAAAGACAAGGGAAGATAGTGGTCCAATGAAATAACACATACTAAGACATTTCTTTACTGTATCTGAGTAGTGATACTATTTGCAAAAGGGCCAATCCTAGTTAATAAAAATAGCCTCGTGGGAACACTGACCTAATCAAGATGTATAATTGTGTGTCATATGTAAATGATAGCATCTATCCTAAACATGGTAATGTGTATCATTGTGGATTTACGAGCTGAGAAATTCATCGCTGAAGGTTAATTATAATGTTTAGCAAACACAATCCCATGAGGGATGTGTATTCAAATACGCGTCTTCCTATGATCTAAATACAGAATGAACTGATCCGGCTGGAATGTATATGGGTAGCTGAGCTGAATTTGTCATTTACCTTAATGTGCATGGTAATAATTCACAAACTTAAAAATTTCCATATCAAAAGCAAAAGAAAACACTTTAATTGTGGAGCCACGATGTACAGAAATCAACGATAAACTATAGTTTTATTATTTATCATTGATCTTGTGCTTTACATTAGACAATTATCAATATCATCACTCCAAAATAAGTAAATCATTGGACCAGTGGCTATGTCCTTAACATGGATGTAATGAATGCAAATGCTATAAAATAAAATTAAAAAGCAGTACTAATAAGTTAAAGAGGATCTGTCAACAGGTCAAAAGTGGATGTTTTATTCCCGCTGCTGGATGTTTCGTGTTTTTTTAATCTGACCGGCAGTTCCCAACAAAATGAAGCAAGTATGAAGAGGTGCAAGCAGTTGTCACTGAACTAAAAACACTTAAAGAAGCACTTCTGTTAATATTTTTCATGTATTTTTACATGTAATGTAGTGTGAGTGTATTAATGTACTCACCTACCTCTGCTCTCTCTGGTGTCCAGCTTTGTTCCGTTCCTCTTCTCAGTGAAGTAACCGCTCAATCTATCCTCTATGCGTGAGCCGGAAGTCTCTTTTACAATGTAAGCCTATGGAGTCTCGTTCTGATGCTCCATAGACTTACATTGTAAAAGCCACTTTCAAGTAACGCAGAGCACAGCATGACCAGGAGAGTCTGCAGAGCAGTGATGTCACTGAGAAGTGGAGCAGAACAGCATGGATTCCGGGGAGAGCAGTTGTAGCGACAGTAGGTAAGTATACACTCCCACAATATTACATACATATATACATACATTTAATTAACAAAAATATTCATGGGAGTGCTTTTTTAATTTGTAGGCTTTGGCCCGAGAGAGGTATGTCTGACAATAAAATTTCAGAGTTCTATAAAAGAGAGGCATGCCTTGTCAAGGTTGGTGGGCACACACAAATTTGCCAATTTGTCTACTAAGTACCTAATTTTTATAAGTATATTTTAAATGGAATGTTTGTTTAAACATGTCTGCAATCATATCCTAAGCAGAACCTTTTCTGCTATTCCCTGTTGCCTGCAGCGCTTTTGGTGTACTTCTGGGTGTTATTCTATCTTTTCAGCACTGTGACTATATTTGAACAAGGCTCGGGAGGAGCCGAAACATCAAGTTTGGATAGTCAGTCACATTTTGTGTAAAAAGTCGCAATCACCTTTTGTTCAACATCACAAGTTATTCTCTACATAACTTTTGGATTTAAATAAATTGTTTCCAATGGAACACCTTTAAGAGAGCGTTGTTTTTCACTTTTTTGGATTGCATTTTGCTTACGAGCACCTCACCTACAACACTGCTGACCTTCTCCTTTCATATTTCAGGAGAACTTGCAGCAGAATGTCAGGTCTGAATCTAGCTCCTCCCTCATCTTTTCCCCTTCATAGACCTTTATGAGCACCAACTGTCATCTCCTATCACAATAATTGGAAAATTCACATGAATACATATTTACCCACAAATTGAGAATTTTGAGAGATAAAGATCAGTCCATGAGGAGAAAGAAGCAAATTTCTCTAATTAGATATATTACAAAGCCGCTTCTTTCATGTGTATTATTGACTTATGAAATAGAAATTAAAATGACCAATGCTCTTTGAAAGGGTTAACGGTCCGGTTAAGTCTGAAGTCAGTTTATGCGACTGTATAATATCAAATCATGACAGTGTGACTCTGTCACCACTGTGACCACTGTATTCTATGTGCTGTTTGCATGCTTGCGGTCACATGCTGACTAGTCTCACCCAGCTTCTCCTAATAGAAGACAATCAAGAGAAGTGAAGGATCCTAGATGCCACATGACCGCAAGTATGCAAATTGTATAAATGTGGTCACATGAGCACCCACCCAAAAACGGAACACAGATGAATCGTGACAGCGAGTGCATCACACACTGTCATGATTCGGCAGTAAGTAGTTATATGGAGTGACTGTAGACTTTTTTTCTGAGATCACACAACTCTTTAAAGGGAATCTGTCAGCAGGATAAACCTTTCTAAGCAGTCTATATGGGCATGTAGGTCATAGGAAGCTGAATAAAATTATACCTTAATATCTGTGATCTGATGTCTTATTCCAGAGAAATCCATGTTTTTCTTATATGTTAATAAGCTGTTAAGATCTATGGGCCGGATACTGATCTGCATGAGAATCTGCCTTTGGAGCTTGTTTTCAATTAAAAGGGAAGTTACCAGAGTGAGACAAGTAACTAACACAGAACAGGAGAAATGAACTTTGTCTCCTTACAAACACATGTTGCAGCTCTCTGAGCTCTGATGTATTGCAACACTATTACAACACTGTCTGCTTGTGAGATGGAAGCTGAGAGGAACCTGCAGATGTGTCAGGTATAATCACGCGGCCATTACACATCACACTAGTAACCATTACACATCACACTGGTAACTCCCCTATTTATTTATAATAATCTCTGAAGGCAGATTCTCATGCAGATTAGTGTCCATAGCCTGGAACAGCTCATTTACATATAAGAAAAACATGGATTTCTCTGGAATAACCCATCAGATTGCACATATAAAGGTATTATTTTATTCAGCTTTCTATGACCTACATGCCCATATAGACGGCTAAGGAGGGGTGATGCCATTGATAGATTCCCTTTAAGCTTACTAGTAAAAGCTGGAGACAACTCTTCCTAACAATGTCATAAACTAAGTTAGTATTAGCTTGTATACCTATCAAGACAAACCACACATGATACATTCCCTTGCTATCAGTATTTGCATTTTAGCTTGCATTTTTAGGATAGCCATCCATTACAAGTACACATTTTACCAAGAGCTGTGGACAAATATACAAGTACATAGTAGAGATGAGCGTTGTTCTACTCGAACTGTTCGCCAATCTCAAATTCGAGCTGTTTTGGGCGGTGTTCGAGCCGTTCGGCGAACACGAACAATTTGAGAAAAATTCGGCTGTTCGAGGTTATGTTCGATAACTGTTCGTGCACCAAAATCATAACTGGATTTTTTCTCAGTAATGATGAAAATTAATGTTAATACGCAGTTTGAGTGTACAGCGGGGTGGGGGGAGGGGCAGGGGATGGATCTCTGCAGGAACAATGAAGATCTTCATTTTTTTTTCTCTTTCCCGCATTTGCAGTGGGGAGGTGCAATCTGTCAGCCTATCAGCAGCGCACACACGGAGCGAAGTGCTTTTTTTCACACAAGCAAGGGCATGTGTCATTGGCAGTGTATGTCACATGTCCTTGCCCTATAAGACCAAGCCATTTTCCCCGTCGCCACCATTTTCTCACTGCTGCAGCTGCGTGTTAGACGGCACCGCTGTTGCTGTGTGCGCTATACCTTGTTAATTTCAAGCCAATTTTCGCACAAATCTACAGATAGCTTGGGAGTAGGGAATAGTTGTGATTGCAGTCCTTTTAAGGACTAGGTTACAGCATTTCCTACGACTTTTATCAGGCAGGTCTGTGCTCTTAAATAGATAGATTGTGGGAGTAAAGACTAATTGTAATTGGAGTCCTTTTCAGGACTAGGTTACATCAGTTCCTATTAGTTTTTGCCAGGCAGGTCTGTGCCAGTGCTGTGCAAGTTTTTTTCACAGCATTTGGCTGAATCTAGCAAAGCTAATCCTTTTTGGCCTATTGCAGAGTGTGTTAGTCAGTGGAGTAGCCTATCTGTGTTGCAAGATATACCACCTGTGTATAGAATACCAATTTTTTTACTGCACCTAGTGAAGTAAAATCTTTTGGGCATAGCATCATTCTATTAGTCCATCTATACTGACCTCCATCAGGTTGCAAATTGAATATAATTTTTTTCTGCATCTAGCTCTGAAAAAATATTGGGCTTCTAGCTGTGTGCGGGACTTGTTCTATTAATCCATCTATACAGACCTCCATCAGGTTGCAAACTGAATATATTTTTTTCTGCATCTACCTCTGAAAAAATATTGGGCTTCTAGCTGTGTGTGGGACTTGTTCTATTAATCCATCTATACAGACCTCCATCAGGTTGCAAACTGAATATATTTTTTTCTGCATCTACCTCTGAAAAAATATTGGGCTTCTAGCTGTGTGTGGGACTTGTTCTATTAATCCATCTATACAGACCTCCATCAGGTTGCAAACTGAATATATTTTTTTCTGCATCTACCTCTGAAAAAATATTGGGCTTCTAGCTGTGTGTGGGACTTGTTCTATTAATCCATCTATACAGACCTCCATCAGGTTGCAAACTGAATATATTTTTTTCTGCATCTACCTCTGAAAAAATATTGGGCTTCTAGCTGTGTGTGGGACTTGTTCTATTAATCCATCTATACAGACCTCCATCAGGTTGCAAACTGAATATATTTTTTTCTGCATCTACCTCTGAAAAAATATTGGGCTTCTAGCTGTGTGTGGGACTTGTTCTATTAATCCATCTATACAGACCTCCATCAGGTTGCAAACTGAATATATTTTTTTCTGCATCTACCTCTGAAAAAATATTGGGCTTCTAGCTGTGTGTGGGACTTGTTGTATTAGTCCATCTATACTGACCTCCATCAGGTTGCAAACTGAATATATTTTTTTCTGCATCTACCTCTGAAAAAATATTGGGCTTCTAGCTGTGTGTGGGACTTGTTCTATTAATCCATCTATACAGACCTCCATCAGGTTGCAAATTGAATATAATTTTTTTCTGCATCTAACCCAGCCAATAGTTTTGGCCTAATACCACAGTTTGGCCACTCAGCTCTGCTCGGTTCCCATCCATTGTTTTTTTGTGCAAACAACTCCAGAGTTGTGAATTAGTTAACCACCAAAATGAGTGGAAAAAGGCCTGCTGCTGGTGGAAAGGGGAATAGGCGTGTTGGGAAGGGGAAAAAAGGTTGTGTCCATGGGGTAGGTGTTAAAGGAACAGTAACATCTGCAGAAGAAAGACCATCTTCCAGCCAAACTAAAATGTCTACTTCTTTTAGCGGACAATGTGATAAGATCCCTTTCTTACGGCCACGCCAATCGCTACAAATTCCAGATGAGGCACAAAAACAGCAGGTGTTTCAACGGATATCAAGTGCTCCTTTAAGTGGGCTCTCCTCCACATCAACTTCAACATCACAAATACTCCAGTCCTCAAAGGTGTCACCCCAATCGCACTTGCTTCCTCACAGCTCCCAAATCTCCAGCTGCCCGTCTGAGTATGAGGTAGAACAGATGGTTGAGTCTGCAGAGCTGTTTACTCATACTATAGCCTGGGAATCAGAGGTCGACTCCAGCGCTTCTGTGAATCCAGACGAGGAAATGATCTGCACTGATGCCCAGAATCTTTATGAGTCGGATCCAGGACCAGACGCAGAAGGTTCTGACCATAATGTAGACCCTCATTCCCAAACTGTAACTCCTGTTGGTGGAGACAATGAGGAAGACGATGATAAGACTCAAATACCTGATTGGAGCGACAACTTTAGTTTTTTGTCAGGGCAGGAACAGGTTGGCTCTGAGGACGACGGGTGTGATAACGCACAGGGTGATGATGATGAGGTTGGAGATCCCACTTACTGTCAACCCACAGTCAGCCAAGAGATGAGGTCAGCAGAGGAGGTGGAGGAAGATGCTAGTGACGACGAGGTCAGGTTGCGCCTTCCTGGACAGAGACGTAGTACTGGAAGCACGTCAACAACTGCATCCTCAAACACAACTCTGCCTCTCACCACAAGTCGTGGTGGCTCTTCAGGTCGCATGGGTGCTAAGCCTTGCATAGCCTGGGCATTTTTTCAGATCAATAAAGATGACCCAACTCATGTTATCTGTAACATTTGTCAGCAAAAGCTAAGTAGAGGCCAAAAAATACATAGTTAGAGTACTTCATGCATGAACCGGCACATGGACATGAAGCATAAGTTGCAGTGGGAAGCTCAGTGTGCTACAATGCGGCCTAGCCGGCCGGGCCAACCACCGTCTGCCATATCTTGTGCATCCGCGGCCTCTTCATCCTCTGTGACTGGGGGGACAGCAGTCACACCTGTTTTGGGGCGCAGACCTGCCACCTCTTTACCCGCAACAGCCAGCGTGATTGGCAGGTCATCATTTTCTTTGGAGGTGGTAACACCAGCTGGTGTTGAGCGCTGTCCGACATCGATAGCACCACCTTTGGATCAAGGCAACCTAACATGTCCGCCTGCATCTTCCTCACAGACCGGCAGTTTGCCGGGGACACCCTTATCAACCCCGTCTAAGCACAATAGCCAGCCCTCGGTCCCTCAGATGTGGACAAGTAAAAGACCATTTCCTCCTAGCCATGAGAAAGCTAAGAGGTTGAATTTCACCATCTGCAAGCTCTTGGCTACAGAAATGCTGCCTTTCCGCCTGGTGGACACAGAGGATTTTCGAGACCTTATGTCCGTCGCAGTGCCCCAGGACCAGATGCCCAGTCGGCACTACTTCTCAAAGAAAGGTGTGCCTGCGCTCCACCAGCATGTCGCACACAACATCACCGCTTCTTTGAGAAACTCTGTGTGTGACAGGGTGCATTTCACCACAGACACTTGGACGAGTAGGCATGGACAGGGGCGTTACATGTCGCTGACTGGGCACTGGGTAACTATGGTGACAGCAGGACAAGGGGCTGCTGTCCAAGTCTTGCCGTCCCCACGAGTTGTGCGTCAATCCTCTTTATGTCAAAGTTCCTCCACTGCTTCTGCCTCAACCTCCTCTCGGTCTTCCACCTGCACCCAAAGCCTGTCTGGTCATGCCACAAGCTTTCTAACTGCGCAGAAGGGATCCTGCACACCTCCTTACTATGCTGGCAGTAGGGCTCAACGTCATCAGGCGGTTTTTACATTGAAATGTCTGGGAAATGTGAGTCACACAGCTGAGGAGTTGTGGTCAGCTCTGGAGAACCAATTTCATGAATGGTTGTCTCCACTGGACCTGAAACCAGGGAAGGCCGTGTGCGACAATGCTGCAAACCTGGGTGCGGCCCTTCGCCGGGGCAATGTCACACACGTGCCTTGTATGGCTCACGTGTTGAACCTGGTTGTCCAGCAATTTTTAGCCCACTATCCCAGACTAGATGGCCTTCTGCAGAGGGCACGGTCGCTGTGTGCTCACTTCCGCCGTTCGCATCCCGCAGCTCAGCGACTTACATCTCTACAGAAGTCGTTGGGCCTGCCACTTCACCGGCTAAAATGCGATGTGCCTACCCGGTGGAATTCAACTCTGCACATGTTGCAGCGACTGTGGCAGCACCGACAAGCCCTGGTGCAATACGTTCTGACGTATAGCCTGGGCCAACGAGATTCAGAGGTGGGGCAAATCACGCTGGAGGAGTGGTCTCAGATCAGGGACCTATGCACCCTTCTGCACAGTTTTGAAATGGCGACGAAGATGTTTAGTGCTGACGATGCCATTATCAGCATGACTATTCCGGTGATTTACATGTTGGAGCACATGTTAAACAGAATTCGGAGTCAGGTGGTGGCACAAGAGGAGGTGGAGGAAGTAGAGGAGGAGGAGTTGTATGCGGAAGGGCTAACATCTGCAAGGTCCAGACGGTCGGCAGCACCAAGGCGGCAGGCATGTGAGGGTGGGGGAGATGGTTTTACCAGGGTGCATGGTAGCAGCCAAACTAGTGAGGAAGGTGCAGGAGCCCAGGAAGAAGTGGAGGACGAACTGATGGAAGACTCATCAGATGAGGGAGACCTTGATCACATTTCTGTTGTGCGAGGTTGGGGGGAGAGGACAGAGGAAGGAAGCATGATTGTTACCTCGCCACCAACACAACAGGGACTTGGTGCTCCTGGATGCGCAACACACATGAGTGCCTTCTTGCTGTACTACCTGCAACATGACCCTCGAATTGTGAGAATTAGAAATAATCCTGACTACTGGGTTGCCACACTGTTAGATCCCCGGTACAAAAGTAAATTTGCAGAAATTATTCCTGCCATAGAAAGGGATGCACGCATGCAGGAGTATCAGCAGAGACTGTTGCAGAATCTTACATGTGCTTTTCCACAAAATACCAGTGGTGCACGTAGTGAATCTCACAGTTCCAACTTGCCAACCGTGGGACCGTCAAGTGTTCAGCACTCAAACCGTAACAGAACCACAGTATCTGCTGGTAACATCAATTTTGCGGAATCATTTCACCACTTTTTTAGCCCATCCTTTGCAAGGCCACAGGAGACAAGAAGTCTGACACATAGTCAACGCCTAGAGACGATGGTACAGGAGTATCTCCAAGTAAACATTGAAGCCACGACTGTGTCACTGGACCCTTGCTCTTTTTGGGCTTCCAATCTGGATAAATGGCCGGAGCTAGCCACTTACGCCTTGGAGATCTTGTCATGCCCCGCAGCCAGCGTTCTGTCTGAACGTGTGTTCAGCGCTGCTGGTGGTGTGCTGACAGATAAGCGCACGCGGCTCTCCACTGATAATGTAGACAGACTCACGTTCATAAAGATGAACAAATCATGGATCCGAAACGACTTTTCTACCTCTGTGTCATCCTGGGGAGAGTAAAAGCTTGATGATTGGTTAAAATCACCCTAACAACCGTTTTAAGCTTTCAAATTACTAATCATGTTTATCTGTATCTTGGCTGGAAAATAATTTGGGCTTTGTAGCAGTGTGCAGCACTGATCCTATTAGGCCATCTATACTAAAGCTTCACCAGATTTAAAATTAATAATAATTTTTAGCTGCATCTAGCCCGGAAAATAATTTTGGGGCTCCGAGATGCGCAAGACACATAAGTGCCTTCTTGCTGCACTACCTGCAGCATGACCCTCATATTGTCAGAATTCTAAGTTATCATGACTACTGGGTTGCCACACTCTTAGATCCCCCAAACTTTTCGATCAACCTTTTCATTTTAATAAAGACCAAAAAAATGGTCATTTTTGAAATTATAAGCATTAGCAGGTTGTTAGAAACTGAAATCAAACAGTTTTCAACTCAAAACTTTATTCTAGGTGATGTTACATTTTCACATAGGACCCCTTGTTCGAAAGGAGCTTCTGAACTCTCTCGTCTATTGAATTTGTCAGGTTTTGGATGGTTTCTGCTTCAATTGTTTTGCATGAGGACAGAATACCCTCCCAGAGCTGTTGCTTAGATGTGAACTGCCTCCCGCCATCATAGACACTCCTTTTAATGATGCTCCAAAGGTTCTGAATGGGGTACAGGTCAGGGGAGCATGGGGGTCACACCATAAGTTTGTCCCCTTTTATGCCCATATCAGCCAGAGATGCAGATGTTTTATGTGCAGCATGAGATGGTGCATTATCATGCAGAAAAATGATCTTGCTGTGAAATACACGGTTCTTCTTCTTGAACCATGGCAGGAAGTGCTGTTTGAGAAAATCCACATACATTATGGAGTTCATCTTTAGCGCCTTCAGGGATCCTAAAGGGGCCGACAATCTCTCTCCCCATGATTCCAGCCCAAAACATTACTCCACCTCCTCCTTGTTGGCGCTGTAGCCGTGTTTGCGTGGGGTGTCCATCAACCAGCCATCCTCCACTCCATCCATCTAGACCATCGAGCGCTGCACGGCACTCATCCGTGAACAAAACAGTTTTGAAATCAGTCTTCATGTAATGTTTGGCCCACTGGAGCCGTTTCTGCTTGTGTGAAGTGGATAGAGGAGGTCGACAGGATGGCGTATGCACAGCTGCAAACCTCTGAAGGACCCTGCATCTTGTTGTTCGGGGGACGTTGGAGGTACAAGCAGCTTCAAAAACTTGTCTGCTGCTATGACAAGGCTTTTTTGCCGCTGCTCTTTCAACCTGACGTAATTGCCTGTAGGAAAGAGTCCTCAATTTGCCCTTATCAGCACGCACACGTGTGTACTGTGAATCAGCTACATACTTCTTGATTGCCAAGACACTTCATCCTGATCATCGCACAATGTTGATTGTAGTCATGCCTTGACCTAAACACTCCACAATTTGTTGCTTCTCAGCAGCCGACACATCCTTTTTCTTTCCCATTTTGGCAGAAAATGTAGGCTGCTTAATAATGTGAGAGAGCCTTCTTAAGTAGTCTTGCCTTTCATTGGACACACCTGCCAAACTAATTAGCACAGGTGTCTGCAATTGCTTACAGTGATATAAAGAGCCCTGACACACATCACCATCAATGAGTTTAACTGACAAACAAACAAATTCTTCCCTTATCACTCCTAAACACTTTTTGCATAATAATTTGGAACGCAGTGTACATGTGCTTTTCCACAAAACACCAGTGGTTCACGTAGTGAATCTTACAGTTCTAACTTGCCAACCGTGGTCTGTATGGAGTTGTTCAATAAAGGGCCCAAAATTAAGATAACATAGATGGGAGAGGTCTCTATGAATAGGAATTCCTAAGTATTTGATACCCTGTGAGGGCCAGGCAAAGGGAAAGTTGGACTGGATGGAATCCTATATGGATTTGGGGAGGGAGACATCGAGGGCCTCAGACTTCGCTGCATTGATTTTAAAATTTGACCATGTAACAAAGTGATCTATTTCAGCCATAACAGCATGGATGGATATATGTGATTGAGTGATATATACTAGGACATCATCAGCAAATAGAGAGCACTTGTACTCGGTGCCTCCCACCTCAATCCACCTAATATTGGGGTTATGGCGAATTGATGAGACCAGGTGCTCCGTCACTAGGATGTATAAGAGAGGGGACAGAGGACATCCCTGCCTTGTCCCATTGGTGATTGTGACACCCGGAGCCGGACCATTTTTGGTGGATGCTGGTGGTTGTAGTCTTCGTGGCGGTGACCCGGTTCCGTGGCTCAGGGTGGTCAAACCAGTGGCGGAACTATTTATGTGGTTTTGATGTTTAAATGTCCGACTACGGCACCCGTGGATTGCGGTCAGAGTGAACCGCCGCTGCAGGGCAGACCGCTGAGGCTGGTGTTGTGGGTGCAGCAGAGCGTAGCATAACTCCCCACGGGAGGAGTATAGCCTCAGGGCAGTGTATGCGGAGGATGGGGGTGATGGTGCAGGGCAGCAGCAGTAACGACACGGAGTCAGTGATGCAGTCCAGGGCCTTTACTCACAGTTCTTATTATCCAGACCACGTCTGCAGGTAACGGCTGCCCACGTCGTACTGTGCTCACCAGGTGAGGGGCTCAGACAACTCCCAGATAACTTTGGAGCGCTTCACAGGACCCCCTTTGTGTGTCCTTTGTCTGGCCTTTCTTACCAACCCTTCTGTCCGGCTGCCTCGGGCCTCCTCTTGGTAAACTTGGCGCCAGTTTCCCTGACCCTATGTGGTGCCTTCCTAGCGGGTGTAGCGAGGGGCTGCGCCACATAAAATGTCACAGCCTCCGGTTTCTAGCTGAGGGTCGTTTCCTGCCTCCACTAGTTTCGGGGACCGGTCTCCCCCTTTGGCCTGACCCCTCCACGCAGGTGGATTCGGGCGTGCGGTGGCGACTCGCCCGTCCGCACCCCTGGGATCCCTTCATTCCTCGATCCTGGAGCCTTCTCCGCTCCTCTTCCTTCCTTCTCCCTCTTCCAGGCCTGGGCCTCTGTTACTAGTAGAGATGAGCGGTGTTCGACTAGAACTGTTCGCCAATCTCAAATTCGAGCTGTTTTGGGCGGTGTTCGAGTTGTTCGACGAACCCGAACGATTTGCAAAAAATTCGGCTGTTCGAGGTTATGTTCGATAACTGTTCGTGCACCAAAAGCGTGTCCTGCATGTCTGGCGCTATTTAGAGCACCAATCATGCAGGGATTGTCTGCCACTCACTGTAATGCCACAGCCATGGTGGTTGTGGCATTACAGTGGTTGCCCAAATCGATGGGAACTGTGCTCACAGTGAAACACGAAAGCCGGCAATTCAGCAGCGGCATACACCGGTACCCGACAATTTATAACAGACAGAATAGAGCATCACACATAGATTAGATAGATAGAAACATGTCAGTCACATATATATGAAGTACAGTGACAGTGTTGCTTACTGTACTTGTCATTTAGTGTAAAGGATTTATCAAAAAAAATAATAGTGTTTTCATGCACCGTCTCTTTAAAAAAGCCGGCCGGCAATTCAGCATCTGTACCCGACAATTTAGAATAGAAGGAATAGAGAATCACACATAGATTATATAGATAGAAACATGTCAGCCACATATATACGAAGTACAGTGACAGTGTTGCTTACTGTACTTGTCATTTAGTGTAAAGGATTTATTAAAAAATATAATAGTGTTTTCGTGCACCGTCTCTTTAAAAAAGCCGGCCGGCAATTCAGCAGCGGTACCCGACAATTTATAACAGACAGAATAGAGCTTCACACATAGATTAGATACATAGAAACATGTCAGTCACATATATATGAAGTACTGTGACAGTGTTGCTTACTGTACTTGTCATTTACTGCAAAGGATTTATTAAAAAAAAATAATAGTGTTTTCATGCACTGTCTCTTTAAAAAAGCCGGCCGGCAATTCAGCATCTGTACCCGACAATTTATAACAGACAGAATAGAGCTTCACACATAGATTAGATAGATAGAAACATGTCAGTCACATGTATATGAAGTACAGTGATAATGTTGGTTACTGTACATGTCATTTAGTATTAAAATAAAGGATTTATTATTAAAAAAAATTGGCGTGGGGTTCCCCGTAATTTTAGCCTCTAGCGGAGGTTAAGCAGACAGCTGGGGCAGATGTTTGAAGCCTGGGAAGTGGGTAATACCCACGGAGCTTCCCAGGCTACTAATATCAGCCCCCAGCTGAATACCTAGCCTTTACTAGCTATTAAAATGGAGGACCCCCCCAAAAAAATGACGTGGGGTCCCCCCTAATTTAATAGCTAGCAAAGGCTAGGCAGACAGCTGGGGGCTGATATTAATAGCCCAGGAAGGGAGCCATGAATATTGGCCCCCTCCCAGGCTAGAAACACCAGCCGTCAGCCGCCCCAGAAATGGCGCATCCATAGGATGCGCCAATTCTGGCACTTAGCCTCGCTCTTCCACGCTGCCCTGGTGCGGTGGCAGGGGGTAATAGGGTTGGGGTTGATGTCAGCTTATAATGCCAGCTGACATCAAGCCCAGGTTAGTAATGGAGAGGCGTCTATAAGACACCCCCATTACTAACCCCATAGTCAAAGTTAAAAGAAAACACAAACACCCAGAATAAAGTCCTTTAATTGAAATAAAGACACAATTCTTTATTGTTCTAAATTAAACCATACTTACAGTCACGCCCATTCCAGCTGAAGCCAACGATCTCCTGCAATAAAAGAAAAATAATAAAGCAACCTCATCCTTACCTTTCCATGGTTCCCACGACAGCTTCAGCTCTGCTACATCGAGATAACAGGCTGGACCGCAGCAGAACGCTGCCATCCAGCCTGTCATCCCGCAGACACTGAGAAGCGCAGGCATGCTTGCGCTCTGCAGTGTCTGGCTGTGACGGCATAAAGATGAGACAAGTTCATGTCCAATGAACTCGGCGCACCTCATGCACGTCACTGACAGCGTGGGAGAATTCTCACGCTGTAGCGCTGAGTGCAGGAGAATTTTCCCACGCTGTCAGTGACGTGCATGAGGTGAGCTGAGATCATTGGACATGAATGAGCTCACCTCATGCACGTCACTGACAGCGTGGGAAAATTCTCCTGCACTCAGCGCTTCAGCGTGAGAATTTTCCCACGCTGTCAGTGACGTGCATGAGGTGAGCTCATTCATGTCCAATGAACTCAGCTGACCTCATGTACGTCACTGACAGCGTGGGAGAATTTTCACGTTGAAGCGCTGAGTGCAGGAGAATTCTCCCACGCTGTCAGTGACGTGCATGAGGTGAGCCGAGTTCATTGAACATGAACTCGTCTCATCTTTATGCCGTCACAACGAGACACTGAGGAGCGCAAGCATGCCTGCACTTCTGAGTGTCCGCGGGATGACAGGCTGGATGGCAGCGTTCTGCTGCGGTCCAGCCTGTCATCTCGATGTAGCAGAGCTGAAGCTGTCGTGGGAACCATGGAAAGGTAAGGATGAGGTTGCTTAATTATTTTACTTTTATTGCAGAAGACATTGGCTTCAGCTGGAATGGGCGTGATGGTAAGTATGGTTTAATTTAGAACAATAAAGAATTGTGTGTTTATTTCAATTAAAGGACTTTATTCTGGGTGTTGTGTTTTTTAAAATACTTTACTAGAAATTCACGGTGGTCATGTCTAATATTGGCGTGACCCCATGAATTTCGGGCTTAGGGCCAGCTGATAATGCCAAGCTGGCCTTAACCCCTTTATTACCCAGTGAGCCACCGCACCAGGGCCCTGGATGAGTTGGGTACAGCGCCAGAAGATGGCGCTTCTATGAACGCGCCATTTTCTGGGGCGGCTGCGGACTGCAATTTGCAGCGGGTGGGGCCCAGAAAGCTTGGGCCTCCCTGCGCTGCGGATTCCAGCTCCCAGCTGCCTAGTTGTATCTGGCTGGGCACAAAAATAGGGCGAAGCCCCACGCATTTTTTTTTTAAATTATTTCATGAAATTCATGGAATAATTAAGAAAAAAAGGGCTTCCCTATATTGTTGTGTCCAACCAGGTACAAATAGGCAGCTGGTGGTTGGGGGCAGCCCGTCCCTGCCTGCTGTACCTGGCTGGACACAAATATAGTGCGAAGCCCCACGTCAATTTTTTTTTAATTATTTCATGAAATAATTTTTTTAAAAAAGGGCTTCCCTATATTGTTGTGTCTGGCCAGGTACAAATAGGCAGCTGGTGGTTGAGGGCAGCCCGTTCCTGCCTGCTGTACCTGACTGGACACAAATATAGGGCGAAGCCCCACATCAATTTTTTTTAAATTATTTCAGGAAATTCATGAAATAATGAAAAAAAAATTGATGTGGGGCTTCGCCCTATATTTGTGTCCAGTCAGGTACAGCAGGCAGGAACGGGCTGCTCCCAACCACCAGCTGCCTATTTGTACCTAGCCGGACACAACAATATAGGGAAGCCCTTTTTTTCTTAATTATTCCATGAATTTCATGAATTTAAAAAAAAAATACGTGGGGCTTCGCCCTATTTTTGTGTCCAGCCAGGTACAACTAGGCAGCTGGGGGCTGGAATCTGCAGCGCAGGGAGGCCCAAGCTTTCTGAGCCCCACCCGCTGCAAATTGCAGTCCGCAGCCGCCCCGGAAAATGGCGCGTTCATAGAAGCGCCATCTTCTGGCGCTGTACCCAACTCATCCAGGGCCCTGGTGCGGTGGCTCACTGGGTAATAAAGGGGTTAAGGCCAGCTTGGCATTATCAGCTGGCCCTAAGCCCGAAATTCATGGGGTCACGCCAATATTAGACATGACCACCATGAATTTCTAGTAAAGTATTTTAAAAAAACACAAACACCCAGAAAAAAGTCCTTTAATTGAAATAAACACACAATTCTTTATTGTTCTAAATTAAACCATACTTACCGCCACACCCATTCCAGCTGAAGCCAATGATCTCCTGCAATAAAAGTAAAATAATAAAGCAACATCATCCTTACCTTTCCATGGCTCCCACGACAGCTTCAGCTCTGCTACATCGAGATGACAGGCTGGACCGCAGCAGAACGCTGCCATCCAGTCTGTCATCCCGCAGACACTGAGAAGCGCAGGCTTGCTTGCGCTACTCAGTGTCTGGCTGTGACGGCATCCAGATGAGCCGAGGTCATGTCCAATGAACTCGGCTCACCTCATACACGTCACTGACAGCTTGGGAGAATTCTCACGCTGAAGCGCTGAGTGCAGGAGAATTTTCCCACGCTGTCAGTGACGTACATGAGGTGAGCCGAGTTCATTGTCGGCTCATCTGGATGCCGTCACAGTCAGACACTGAGGAGTGCAAGCATGCCTGCGCTTCTCAGTGTCTGCGGGATGACAGGCTGGATGGCAGCGTTCTGCTGCGGTCCAGCCTGTCATCTCGATGTAGCAGAGCTGAAGCTGTCCTGGGAACCATGGAAAGGTAAGGATGAGGTTGCTTTATTATTTTTCTTTTATTGCAGGAGATCGTTGGCTTCAGCTGGAATGGGCGTGACGGTAAGTATGGTTTAATTTAGAACAATAAAGGAATGTGTCTTTATTTCAATTAAAGGACTTTATTCTGGGTGTTTGTGTTTTTTTTAACTTTGACTATGGGGTTAGTAATGGGGGTGTCTTATAGACGCCTCTCCATTACTAACCTGGGCTTGATGTCAGCTGGCATTATAAGCTGACATCAACCCCAACCCTATTACCCCCTGCCACCGCACCAGGGCAGCGTGGAAGAGCGAGGCTAAGTGCCAGAATTGGCGCATCCTATGGATGCGCCATTTCTGGGGCGGCTGACGGCTGGTGTTTCTAGCCTGGGAGGGGGCCAATATCCATGGCTCCCTTCCTGGGCTATTAATATCAGCCCCCAGCTGTCTGCCTAGCCTTTGCTAGCTATTAAATTAGGGGGGACCCCACGTCATTTTTTTGGGGGGGGTCCTCCATTTTAATAGCTAGTAAAGGCTAGGTATTCAGCT
The DNA here is from genome assembly GCF_046119375.1 of Phyllobates terribilis. NCBI lineage: Eukaryota > Metazoa > Chordata > Amphibia > Anura > Dendrobatidae > Phyllobates > Phyllobates terribilis. Next base: position 303,561,990 of record NW_027362771.1, read on the forward strand.
GGGGGCTGATATTAGTAGCCTGGGAAGCTCCGTGGGTATTACCCCCTTCTCAGGCTTCAAACATCTGCCCCAGCTGTCTGCTTAACCTCCGCTAGAGACTAAAATAACGGGGAACCCCACGCCAATTTTTTTTAATAATAAATCCTTTATTTTAATACTAAATGACAAGTACAGTAACCAACACTGTCACTGTACTTATTATATATGTGACTGACATGTTTCTATCTATCTAATCTATGTGTGAAGCTCTATTCTGTCTGTTATAAATTGTCGGGTACAGATGCTGAATTGCCGGCCGGCTTTTTTAAAGAGACGGTGCATGAAAACACTATTATTTTTTTTAATAAATCCTTTACACTAAATGACAAGTACAGTAACCAACACTGTCACAGTACTTCATATATATGTGACTGACATGTTTCTATCTATCTAATCTATGTGTGAAGCTCTATTCTGTCTGTTATAAATTGTTGGGTACCGCTGCTGAATTGCCGGCCGGCTTTTTTAAAGAGACGGTGCACGAAAACACTATTATATTTTTTAATAAATCCTTTACACTAAATGACAAGTACAGTAAGCAACACTGTCACTGTACTTCATATATATGTGACTGACATGTTTCTATCTATCTAATCTATGTGTGATGCTCTATTCCTTCTTGTCTAAATTGTCGGGTACCGGTGTATGCCGCTGCTGAATTGCCGGCCGGCTTTTTTAAAGAAAGCGTCTTCTGAGCAGTTTGTCAGCTTTTGGACACCTTTGAAGGTGTTTTCTATGTGTTCCTATGTGTTTTTGTTTGCCTGCCATTGGTTTTAACGGTGTTCGACGGTGTTCTAAGGTGTTCGACGAACAGTTCGACGAACAGTTCCTCGAACATCCCGGTGTTCGACGAACCGAACCCGAACACTACGGGGGTGGCTCAACACTAGTTACTAGGCCCGCCTCCAGATCAGAGCTCATGCAGAGCCCCTGCTCCCTGCCACTTCTGCTCAGACTTCTCTGCACTGAACTAAGATGGTGCCCACCTTTTATACTCCCTTCTCAATGCACCCAGGAACTGCTTCCTCCCTGCTCCTGCACTACAGGGTTCCCCTTCCTCAGTGTTCCCTCCCCCCACTCCAGCCAGGGACAGGGACTGTCGTGCCCATCTCAGAGGCATATTGGTCGCCCTGCCCCACGGCAATGTGGTGTAATGCATGCAGGTGTCGGGTCCTGATCCACACTCCATCCTTACCTGAGAGTGAGATATCACACCTCTGGGTGAGGTGCAATACCTCTGTAGCAACCGAGCCCTCAGGGTGCTACAGTTCCATTTATCTTCAGCCTAGGTGACGTATTGTGATACAGGGCCGTGATTTTGGCTATAAAAGGGTCCCCTAGACCCCTACCCCAAGCTTTTTAAGAGAATCATATATGGCGTGCCAGGAGACTCTATGGAATGCTTTCTCAGCATCCAACGAGAGAATCTAATTACAAATTTTTAACTGCATCTAGCCCAGGAAATACTTTGTGCCTAGTAGCAGTGTCTGCTAGTCAGCGGATTATCCCGGCTGTTAAGCAAGCTACACCACCTGTAGTTTAGACACTTAATTTTTTCAAAGGAAATGCTTCGGGACCATGGGATACTCAGTGAAGAGCATCAGGAGGCACCCCAAGGCATAGGGGCTGGGACTGGCAGTAGGATGCCTTGCGGTGGACAGCCGAGCTCGATCCTTATAAAAGCTTTTTAACTGCAGCAGCTTTAGTGGACGCTACTGGAGCTGGAATTACGCGGCTGCTGGCATGAGACTTGCCCTCCAATAGATCCTTGTAAATGGATTTAAAGTGTATTCATTCAAATTAGAGAGACAATTTAAATTAAAAAGCTTAGAGCTGCCTCCACCACAGGGGGGCTCGCTCGACCCACCAGAGGACAGGCACCAGTATTGGGAGAGGGGGGCTGGCCATCAGGGTTCACCGCGGCTCTGGCACAAACCCGGCGACACGGAGGTGGCACGGGCAGGAGCGGACTGGCCGTGTCGGCTTCTCACTTTTTGGATTTTAGAAGGGCATGACATGCCTATATCTGTGTCTCCCCCTCCTTTTACTCCTCCACCTCTTTTATTTTCGCATGACTATATGTACTTGTCACTTTTCCATGTGTTAGTTATGTCTTCTGAGCAGTTTGTCAGCTTTTGGACACCTTTGAAGGTGTTTTCTATGTGTTTCTATGTGTTTTTGTTTGCCTGCCATTGGTTTTAACGGTGTTCGAAGGTGTTCGACGAACAGTTCGACGAACAGTTCGGCGAACACACGGGTGTTCGACGAACCGAACCAAACTCGAACACTACGGGGGTGGCTCAACACTAGTACATAGCACTAAACTTTGCTAAAGATGATCACAGGATCACTGATCAGTCTACATAGTGATCGAGGAAGTTTCATTTGCAGCCTGGGTAAATAGATAAAACCTGCACCCATATTAATGTCTCATTAGTTTGTAGACGTTATGTAGTGTACACAAAATATGATACCACGCACAGTACAGGCACACTGTGAAAGACAAAGGTCATTTTCTTTTATTTTAAATTCATACAATAAGCTCTTTAGCTTAATCCCTTCCTGAACGGGCAACATTCCATTTTTGCAATTTTCTTTTTTCCTCTAATTCTTACAAGAGTCATAACTTTGTCATTTTTCTATTGATGTAGCCATATCTTTTTTGCGAGACAAGTTGTACTTTTGAAAGACACCATTCCTTTTACCATACCTTACAGGGCAAAAATCAAGTGTGGTGAAAATGTGAAAAAAAAATCAAGTGTGGTGAAATTGTGAAAAAAAAATCAAGTGGGGTGAAATTGAGAAGAATATGCAATTTCATAATTTTATTTCGTCTGATAGTTATCCGTTTTTTATATTTTCCAGTGTTTCAGTATGCTAACATAGATATGTTAATTTGATTTTTAACTACATACATAAAATATACAGTACAGACCAAAAGTTTGGACACATCTTCTCATTTAAAGATTTTTCTGTATTTTCATGACTATGAAAATTGTACATTCACACTGAAGGCATCAAAACTATGAATTAAGACATGTGGAATTATATACTTAACAAAAAAGTGTGAAACAACTGAAAATATGTCTTATATTCTAGGTTCTTCAAAGTAGCCACCTTTTGCTTTGATGACTGCTTTGCACACTCTTGGCATTCTCTTGATGAGCTTCAAGAGGTAGTCACCGGAAATGGTCTTCCAACAATCTTGAAGGAGTTCCCAGAGATGCTTAGCACTTGTTGGCCCTTTTGCCTTCACTCTGCGGTCCAGCTCACCCCAAACCATCTCCAATGGGTTCAGGTCTAGTGACTGTGGAGGCCAGGTCATCTGGCGTAGCACCTCATCACTCTCGTTCTTGGTCAAATAGCCCTTACACAGCCTGGAGGTGTGTTTGGGGTCATTGTCCTGTTGAAAAATAAATGATGGTCCAACTAAACGCAAACTGGATGGAATAGCATGCCGCTGCAAGATGCTGTGGTAGACATGCTGGTTCAGTATGCCTTCAATTTTGAATAAATCCCCAACAGTGTCACCAGCAAAGCACCCCCACACCATCACACCTCCTCCTCCATGCTTCACGGTGGGCATGTAGAGTCACGGTGGTTGGAACCAAATATCTCAAATTTGGACTCATCAGACCAAAGATTAGATTTCCACTGGTCTAATGTCCATTCCTTGTGTTCTTTAGCCCAAACAAGTCTCTTCTGCTTGTTGCCTGTCCTTAGCAGTGGTTTCCTAGCAGCTATTTTACCATGAAGTCCTGCTGCACAAAGTCTTCTCTTAACAGTTGTTGAAGAGATGTGTCTGCTGCTAGAACTCTTTGTGGCATTGACCTGGTCTCTAATCTGGGCTGCTGTTAACCTGTGATTTCTGAGGCTGGTGACTCGGATAAACTTATCCTCAGAAGGAGAGGTGACTATTGGTCTTCCTTTCCTGGGGTGGTACTCATGTGAGCCAGTTTCTTTGCAGCGCTTGATGGTTTTTGCAACTGCACTTGGGGACACTTTCAAAGTTTTCCAAAATTTTTCGCACTGACTGACCTTCATTTCTTGAAGTAATGATGGCTACTCGTTTTTCTTTACTTAGTTGCTTTTTTCTTGCCATAATACAAATTCTAACAGTCTATTCAGTAGGACTATCAGCTGTGTATCCACCAGACTTCTGCACAACACAACTGATGGTCCCAACCCCATTTACAAGGCAAGAAATCCCTCTTATTAAACCTGACAGGGCACACCTGTGAAGTGAAAACCATTTCCGGTGACTACCTCTTGAAGCTCATCAAGAGAATGCCAAGAGTGTGCAAAAGCAGTCTTCCAAAGCAAAAGGTGGCTACTTTGAAGAACCTAAAATATAAAACATATTTTCAGTTGTTTCCCACTTTTTTGTTAAGTATATAATTCCACATGTGTTAATTCATAGTTTTGATGCCTTCAGTGTGAATGTACAATTTTCATAGTCAAGAAAATGCTGAAAAATCTTTAAATGAGAAGGTGTGTCCAAACTTTTGGTCTGTACTGTATACCGTATATACACACACATACACCGCGTGCAGAATTATTAGGCAAATGCGTATTTTGATCACTTCAATACTTTTTATACATGTTGTCCTACTCCAAGCTGCATAGGCTTGAGAGCCAACTACCAATTAAGTAAATCTGGTGATGTGCATCTCTGTAATGAGGAGGGGTGTTGTCTAATGACATTAACACCCTATATAAGGTGTGCTTAATTATTAGGCAACTTCCTTTCCTTTGACAAAATGGGTCAGAAGAGAGATTTGACGGGCTCTGAAAAGTCCAAAATTGTGAGATGTCTTGCAGAGGGATGCAGCAGTCTTGAAATTTCCAAACTTTTGAAGCCCATGAAATAACTGCCCATGAATTGAGGAAAATCAAGCGTGACGCTGCCAAGATGCCATTCGTCGCTAGTTTTGCCATATTTCAGAGCTGCAACGTTACTGGAGTATCAAAAAGCACAAAGTGTGCGATACTCAGGGACATAGCCAAGGTAAGGAAGGCTGAAAAAGGACCACCTTTGAACAAGAAACATAAGACAAAACATCAAGAATGGGCCAAGAAATATCTTAAGACTGATTTTTCAAAGGTTTTATGGACTGATGAAATGAGAGTGACTCTTGATGGGCCAGATGGATGGGCCACAGGCTGGATCAATAAAGGGCAGAGAGCTCCACTCCGACTCAGACGCCAGAAAGGTTGAGGTGGGGTACTGGTATGGGCTGGTATCATCAAAGATGAACTTGTGGGACCTTTTCGGGTTGAGGATGGAGTGAAGCTCAACTCCCAGACCGACTGCCAGTTTCTGGAAGACAACTTCTTCAAGCAGTGGTACAGGAAGAAGTCGGTATCGTTCAAGAAAAAGATGATTTTCATGCAGGACAATGCTCCATCACATGCATCCAACTACTCCACAGCGTGGCTGGCCAGTAAAGGTCTAAAAGAAGAAAAAATAATGACATAGCCCCCTTGTTCACCTGATCTGAACCCCATAGAGAACCTATGGTCCATCATAAAATGTGAGATCTACAGGGAGGGAAAACAGTACACCTCTCGGAACAGTGTCTGGGAGGCTGTGGTGGCTGCTGCACGCAATGTTGATCGAAAACAGATCAAGCAACTGACAGAATCTATGGATGGAAGGCTGTTGAGTGTCATCATAAAGAAAGGTAGCTACACTGATCACTAATTTTTTTTGTTTTTGTTTTTGCATGTCAGAAATGTATATTTCTACATTTTGTGCACTGATATTGGTTTACCTGGTGAAAATAAACAAGTGAGATGGGATTATATTTGGTTTTTATTAAGTTGCTTAATAATTCTGCACAGTAATAGTTACCTGCTCAAACAGATATCCTCCTAAAATAGCCAAATCTAAAAAAATCCCACTTCAACTTCCAAAAATATTAAGCTTGGATATTTATGAGTCTTTTGGGTTGATTGAGAACATAGTTGTTGATCAATAATAAAAATAATCCTCTAAAATACAACTTGCCTAATAATTCTGCACACAGTGTATATATATATATATATATATATATATATGTATATATATATATATATTCACACACACACATATATGTATAAATATACTGCATATATATAGGTCTCCATAAAGCCGGATGTTTGAGTCTAAAACTATCAATGATGAAGGAATGCTATGGTTATTACATATCCTTATGATAACATGCTAAGTTACCACTTAATATATATGTTAATTGAAAACAATAAATCAGAAAGTGATGCTGGGAAATGTACTTCCATGCATCACTACAGCAGATGGGTTTCGGTATATAATGGCCATTAACCTTTCTGGTCACTATTTCTTAGGAGTGGTGATTTCCAATGATCTGACACACTCAAAAACAGCCCGCGTTATGAGGAAATTAATAAAAAAAGAATGTAATAAAAAATGCATTAAACAAAGCTAATGGGCAAATGACTTCTCCAAGAAGTGATTCATCTGGCATGTCCTATCAGTTTGCTGAGGCTGCATACCAGTTATGGCTGAGATCATCAAAACTGTATGTAGGGTACCAGCATTTTGAGGCATTAACTCCTGGAGGTTATTTAGAGTGGAGACAAGATGTACAGCAGAAGAAATTAATTATGACATCTAGAGCCTTCAGTTATTTTACATAGGGGCGCCCACATGCAAATAAGTAAATGTTTTAGAAAAATAATACAAGTTGTTGGCAATGTTAATCAATATAGCCAGGAGAAATACTCTTTGTTATTGTGACAGCTCATTCTGCATCCTTGAATTTGGATTCAGCTGTATACATGGTTTGTGAACTTGAACAAAAGCCCAGATTTTAAGTCCTTCACCCTCAGGAAGGTCTTTTTTGGCACTGGCTTCTTTGGTTCTTTGATTACAGCTCTTGATTTTTAGTAATATTGTAAGATGATCCAAAAGAACACGTTTGGTTAATGGAGTTCAGTCTTTCGGCTCCCATTGTGTCCCATATATTGATCCAGAGGGAAAATCTTAGAGCTTTCAGTGAACAGATTCAAGTCCCTTCTCTGACCCACACCATTAAAAATTCTAGATCACAGCAACATAATGACAGTGTAATGGTTTACTTGGCTTCAAGAAGTGGGCAATGTGTTTATGTGTTTACAAAAAGAGAAATTTGCACAAGCAACTAAAGCCCCATACAGTTTCCCCCAACTCTCCCATACATGAAAATGTTTGCTCTGCTGAGGACTTTTGCGTTCTCAATGAGAGCCGCTGCCAAATATGTCTGTCCATGGCTTATCTCACAGAAAACAAAAGGATCGGCAGTACGAAATTGGACATGCCTGATCCTTAGATCCCCTGACATCATCTGTCAGAGGAGAGTCGAGGGCCCTCATTCATTTTAAACTGTTAGCTGAACCTGCCAATATTGGCATTTTTGGCCATTGTTAGACTTTGTGCCCACTATGCGTTTTTTAAGCGTTTCCACAGCGGCAATTCCACTGCAGAAACGCTTAAAAAATGCTTGGTAGAAGGTCTGCCATGTTCCCCAATGATAATCCGCATGTGCTGTGTACATGCTGCGGAAATTTCCGCTGCGGATTATCATTGCGGAAAAATCCACAGCACTACCAATTAATTTGCGGAATCGTGGCGTTTTCGCCGCCATTGACTTGCATTGAATCGCATAATATCCGTATGACTATATGTGCACATGCGGATATTAAGCGATTCAATGTGCGGATGGTACCCGGGTCTGGAGAAGAGGAGACTCTCCTCCAGACCCGGGTACCATAGTACCTGTAAAAAAAAAGAATAAAATAAAAAATATACATTATACTCACCTTCTGATGGCCCACGGTCTCCATAGCGATGCGTCCTGGTTCGCAGGCAGCTCGAGATGGTCTAAAAAGCCCTGCCATGACGTCATTTAGTCATGTGACAGGTCACACGACCGTTACATGACTAAATGACGTCATGGCAGGTCCTTTTAGACCACCGCTAGACACCGGGGACACCGGATGGATCGGATAAGGACACCGGGGGCCATCAGAAGGTGAGTATATTATTTATTTTTTTATTTTTTACCATTCTTTTATGGTCACACTATATAAATCCATGCCGTTTGCATGGATTTATAGAGTGTGACCAAGTTGTCAAGCACTTTCCAAGTGATGCTAAAATCGCTTGGAAAGCGCTTGTCAACCCGCATGTGGAAATGCATGTGAAGAACGCTTCACATCCGCTTGTCCCTGGCAGGAAAAACGCATGTACAATCCGCATGTACAATCCGCATGTACAATCCTCATGTACAATCCGCATGTACAATCCGCATGTACAATCCGCATGTACAATCCTCATGTACAATCCGCATGTACAATCCGCATGCGTTTTTTCTGCCAGGGAGATGCAGAAACGCTCAGGAAAAATCCGGAGCATTTCTGCATCGTGGGCACATAGCCTCAGTCTAATTTGTATTGGGTTCTTAAGACTTTGCATTACCTTTCTCTTGTATTGTCTTTGTGGAATTTACTAAAGCATCACCATAAAAACTAAAGAGGACCTATCACCACTACTGGCATGTCTGTTTTTGTAAATGCTTGTTTTTCCAATAAAATAACTATTTTGAAGCAAGTCTTGTTAGAACTCTGTGGTCAAAAATGTCTTCCTGTAAATGTATGAATACATTGAAAGCTGGGTGTCACTAGTGGGGTGTGTGTCACTGCACACTGACACTGGCCAATCAGTGTACAAGGTACGGGGCTATGTAGGGACACACCCCATTCACATGAGTAATGGTAACACCCAGTTGTCGATTTATTCATACAATACACTTTCAATAAAAATAACAGAAGAACAGCAAAAAACTGAGTTATACAAAAAGATTATCCATCATGAGTTTGCAAGATTTAGGATGTAAAAAAGGGGACAGATCTGTCTTAGCGACATGTGGGAGAACTAGTTAGGTATTAGGAGTAATAGGGTACGTAGATTCTAATGAACTGTTGAATATCCCGTTTCTGTATATACACCATTATCGGTCATTTGCATAACATTAATTCTAAGGGGAAAAAACTGAGCTGGGGTGGCAGAACATGCACACGCAACATCAGATGCCGAAATCTGTTCTAGCACATGACACGATGCTGCTCCAAGGAAAGCAGATTCACAATTTACAACAGAATGAGAAGCCTTTACCATGCTTCAACTGATCCTACCAGTATGTTGTGTGATATCGAAGCAGACGGGGGGCTGCTTCAATGCTTTACATTACACTACGTCTGTATCAATCTATCTATTATCTATCTATCTGTCTATTTATCTGTCTATCATCTATCTATATCTATCTATCTATCCATATCTATTATCTATCTATCTACCTACCTATCGATCTATCTATCCATCTATCTATCTATATGTCTATTTATCTATCTATTATCTATCTATCTATCTATCTATCTATCTACCTATCTGTCTATATATCTATCTGTCTATCTATCCATCTATCTATATAGCTATCTATTATCTATTTATCTATCTCTATCTCTATCTATCTACCTATCTGTCTATATCTATTTCTATCTATTATCTATCTATCTGTCTACCTATCTATATCTCTCTATATCTATGTATTATCTATATATCTGTCTACCTATCTATCTCTCTCTATATCTATCTATCTCTCTATCTATCTATCTCTATGTCTATCTATATATCTATCTATTCTGTCTATTTTATCTATCTGTTCTATCTATTTATACATTTTATACATCATTGATATTTACTTGTCTAATGTAATCATTATTTGCTATATCTAAAATGACCAAAGAAAAGCATTATAATAATACAAAAAAACAGACCAAAGCATTCTTGGAAAATAAGATTTAATGATTACTTTTTTCTTACTAAGATAAAAAAATAGGACATCTCTCTGTTTACTGACTGAAGATCATTCTGTATGGTGTTACAGTAGCATCAAGCATAAAACTACTAAATCTGGACCACAGAACTTGTTGCTCTTGTTGAATGGCTATGGCCAAGTACTATATAACTGGATGTTATTACGTCACTATGTAACAATTTTCCCCTTGTTTTACTGTAATTTATGGTAATGCGCTCATCATTCTATTTATAACTTACTTCACTAAGTCAGAAAGTTAGAAATGCAATTGTCCAATGTATATATGCATATAATATATGTATACAGTATATACATTATACAGTATATGTATACATATGTATGTAAATTAAATTCTAGATACTGCTCTTTCAGCCAAAATCTACAATTTATCATATATTATTGAATTAGAATAAAAGGCAGTAGCTTCACTTTGGCTATTATGTTTCTTATACCTTTTTAACTTTCTTGTTTTTTTTTTGTTTTTTTTTAATAGATATATCTACTGGGTGGGGGAGAGGGTATATAGACAGGACAGCATGGGATCGCAGCTGATTATTATTTTTGTGAGTCAAAGCATTTCACTGCCTGTTCTTAAGCAGTGTTTTACCTCATAGAGAGAATCAGCTGTGATCCTGTGCTGTAATGTCTGTATACTCTTTTCCTTCCTCCCCTGCCCAGGAGCTGTGGTATGATCAGACCCTGTTCCTGTAGGGTCAGACACAGCCATTACACAGTACACAGCAGGGGCACATTTATAAGATTATATTTTATTTAAACACATCCAATTCAGGAAGTTATTAGATTCCAAGATCAATTAATTAAAATGTACTTTGTTCTTGGGAAAACCCCTTTAAAGGGAGTTCTGGAAGTATTTGGAGCATTCCAATTCTTAGACACTTTACTTCTAATAGCTTTTCACCAGATATGGACATAATATTGGTGCAACATGTGCAGCTGCACAGGGGCCCAAGAGGTAAGGGGGTCCACTTTCACCTTTAAATCAGCAAGTAGGTTTTGTTACAGACATGAAGAGGGGCCCGTAAACTGTTCTTGCACAGGGGCCCTCTTCTGCCCGTGTCTCCCACTGTTCTTCACAATATGAAGGATATAGAATTTTAACACTGTAGTTACCAAATTGCACAGCTAAAGTGGACAGTGATTTTGGTTTATTCCCATTCCCATGGGAATTAGTGTCATTTTCATAAAACATCTAGTAAGCAAAGTATAGAATAGTATAGTATAATATGCATGCAACAAGTTGTGGCTCATTTCCTATAAAGTAATGAGATCCTATGTAAAAATACCTACAATAGTGCATCATGATTGCGCCATATTTGTGAACAGACTACAAATGACATCAGAATCCTGCATTTTCTCATCTCTCACATCATGCATCGTGCAAAATGTCATACAGTTAAACACTATTAAAAGTCCTCTGACATAGAGAACAGTTAATGAGAACCACATCCAGATGCTTCTCTGAAGGTAAACCTTGGTAGGGGGTTTCCATGAGCATATTACATGTGGTATATTTGCAATGTAAAAATTAAACATGTGGCCCGGACATGTTGAGTACACACAAAGCTGCTTTAAAGTCGGCAAAGAATAAAAAGAAAGCTTCCAGTTGGTCAGCAGACATCAGAAAAGCCTAACTTGGAACAGAAAAATCCTGCAAATTCCTTGACCTTTCTGTCTGCAAATATCAGCTGTAAGGTGGTTTAAATGCCATATGCCCAAGTGTGCAGACGCCTGCTTTCATAATACTGCCATGAAGTGGTGTTTAAGAATTGGCAGACTGTTCATTTTCTGGTTGCAATGCACTATGCGGTAAAATGCTTCTATAATCCAGGCAATGTGTAAACCTGCGAACAATCAGACGTCAAATCTCCAGTACATTGCAAAACACAATTTATTAGCGGATCTAGCTAAAAAAAGATCCTTTCCTTGCATGGGTAATAAATATCAGTAATCACTCCCAGGCAAATTAACTGAGGATTTTAAGTATCTTTTGTTACTTGATCTCCACAATGATGTAATTCCATAACATCAATGTAATGTATACATGCTTATCAGTGAATTTGGCAAAATAGTCTATTTTATCTGCAATAACACATATTTCTTCATATTACACCTGAATCTACTGTACACACAGTAACTACAGTTTCTGTTAGGTGTCCTGCCAATGGTGCAAAGTAAAAGACTTGTCTAGCTGGAAGTTGCAGAATCCTTTTACATACATTTCTTTAGTTGGTATGTAGGTGAAATCATGTAAACATCTGCAGCTTGAATAATTTCTTCCTTAGAGTTTACCATAAATGTACAAAAAAGACATGGACCGCACTTTCAAATGTTTACATGAGGTTCCTAATTAACATTTTGATCAAAGTATATAAGCCCACTGACACATTATGGTGAACCTCTATAGTGGGTCCCTGGCTCTATCAGGTGTAGCAATCTATAGCGACCAAATCTGCCCTCACACTGCACCCTGATGCACAACAGCACCCGTGCTGCTAGGCAAAGTCCGCCGGGTCACACCACCCCACAGACAACACCACAGCAACAATAGCCATCGCACAGCACCAACACCAAGTGAACTGATCGAGAAAAATAATTCGCCTTCCATTTGGTCTCAGACAACAAACTGAGAAAATATGTGGGACTAATTTAGTCGTCTCCTGCTAATTTAAAAACACCTGAACCAAGTGACTAGAATGCTTATACCAAGAACAAAAAAAGAGGAGTCAGACTACGCAATATACTTGGGGTGCACAACCTGCTGCTAGGTGGCCACATGTGGCCACAATGCCTCTCTGTGTGGCCCTCAACTATCTGCTCACAGACATGATATTGACTTGTCAAGTGTATTTTCCATAACATGGAAAAGATCCATGGTGTGTAAAACCATGGGGACAAGTATTTATAAATGGTATGTTGTGTGGTCATTTCTGGGACAGACATATTTTGGCAGAATTGGTAAGTCCTGACTCCTTTAGCAGAGAAATAAGTAGATGAGGTGAAGAAGTGGCCATGCATGAGTGCTGCTATATTCATTGTAGTTTATGGGAGAAGGGAAACACTCAATTGTTTCAGTGTCTGGTACATGGCATATACTACAATGGAGAAAGCTAACTGCATGGTCTCCTTCTTTCTGGACCGAAAACCTAAAAAGGATACCTCTACCTTTCTGTTAGGTGGGAACCCTATAAATGGGATCGGCACCTATTAGATATTCATGGCACATAATTTCAATTTGCAATATATGGCTCAGAAGTTAATACTGTAGTAATATTGTGACCCTTAAGGTTGGACCAATTTGACAAAGTGGCCCTCGGACTAAAAAAGGTTGTGCACCCCTGCAATAAACCCTAATTGTAGAAAATGACGTTGACAAAAAAAACTATTCCACCACCAGAAAGCAATATGAAGACATGTGTCCTCTCAAGCTCCTTATTTTACTTAATTTGTGAGCAATTAAAATATTTCAAGAACTACCCAATGAAACTAAAGAAGGATAAGATATATAAATAAGGCATTGCCTTTTGAGCAATGGACCACCCTTGGTGTTGGAACTGGGACTTAGTGGACAGAAACTCGCCCTTCTTTTCTTCTTGTTCATAAATGTTCCATGCAGAGGTCGTTGTGTAGGATATAGGAGGTGAGCTGTGTCTGAGTATCTGTCGTAAATGTCATATTGTGTGTTACCTATATGTAGGCTTTATCTTTCAAGCCCGTGAAGATAATGAGGTAATGTTTGGCATCTTCTTCTAGTCTTCTAGCTTCAAACAAACCCTTGGCTCATGGATAGCTATAGTCACAAAAAGCCACTAAAATGCACATCTAGCCATGTAGGGTTTAGCTTACTTCTTCAGAGGCTCCACTTGGAGCGTAAATAGCAGATACCATCATGATCACCAGAAAAAAATAGGAAAACTATGGACCCAATAAAAGCCAATAGAATACTTTGGATGTTGCAGTAGTTTATCATCGACAGACACAAAACAAAAACGGAAAGGTTATTGTACACATGAACCCATCCTAATACAGTTTTTAGGGTACACTTCTTTACAACATTTCTCAGAATTGGTTTATAAGGGTAGGGGGCAGGGATTTATATGAGCCTTTTTAGCTCATATGGAAAGAGTTTATGTTAGGGGTACAACCCCTTTATGTGTCTAAATTCAATATCAGTTTTTCTTTACCAGCTTATCTTAAATTTTCCTAATATTTTATGACTTTTAAATCTGAATGACATAGACTGTGCCTGGTTTATATTTCTGTTCCAATTGGCAGAAAATATTTTAGATGCAGATGTTAATGTGCACAAATGACTATGTGACCAGTGACATGTCTGAGCCACATATATCCACAACTCGGCACGAGTTACTTAAACCATTAATTCTGCAGCCAACATCCATAGCAACTCTTATGTGATTGCGTTATGAAAGAAACGAGAGGAATATGTGATTCCAGTTCTATGCAGGAACCATCTGTTCTATTTTTCTTAAAACTTAGCCGCAAATCTGTCAGTAAAACTGTTATCCCTTCCCGAGAGAACATTGCATAGTTATTTCAGATGTAAGTGTGACTGTTTTCTACTTTAAAATATGCTTTACAAATTCAGATGGTAGATGCTTATTAAATGTACTGCAAGTCAGCGATCTCTCTGATCTTTCCTTATGTTGTCTAGTTAGTCATCCTACTAATGTTCTTACAAAATATCATTGTTCTGAAAGTATTTCCTACCAGCCACAGTAAATCAAGGGTATGCTACGGTTGAGAACACGCGGAGATGGATAGGCTGAACCACTGAGAACAGTGCAAGAATGATAAATAATGGCATGGCTTATTGACTACATTTGACGGTTTTAAATCAAAAACATTATTCTTATTAGCACCGGCAACACTGAAAATAGACACAAGTGATAGTAAGCAGGAGGTTTGTTCCATACGCACTTAAAGAGAACCTGTCAGCATGATTTTGTAATGTAAAGCACAGACAGGGAGTAGAAGACCCAGTGCATAGTCCGGCCCCTGTGCACTGAAACCTAATTAGTAGAAAACTTCAAATGCTGATTATGAAAGAACAACAACGCGGATTTCTTCACCAAAGGTATCAATTTAATCAGTATTATAGCACCATTACAGCCAGGCCTTTACTTTACATTACAAAACCGTTCTCTTTAACCCCTTCACAACCTTGGACGTATGGATGCATCCAAGGTCGGGTCCCAGTATTTGATGCAGGCTCCAGCGCTGAGCCCATATCTTTCCCTGCACATGACAGCTGATGTGATCAGTTGTCATGTGCATCTGACAGCCGGGGGTGGACTCATGATCCACCTGTGGCTATTAACAAGTTAAATGCCGATGTCAATTACTGACAGAGGCATTTAACATGGGCTAACCGGAAGAGCGTCACAAGACATGTCCATCGGCGCCCCTTCCACATGATCACGGAGAGGCGTTGTCATGGCAGCCAGGGGTTTGCAAAAGACCCCCCGTGCCTGTCATTGTAAATCTCCTATGAACTCCGGCCCAAAGCAAGTGAAAAGAAAACAAAAATGTTTTCAAAAATATTAAAAAAATGAAAAAATAACACGAAAGTTCAAATCACCCCCTTCTGCCTCATTCAAAATAAAACAAAATTCCCTTGGCATCAATGTGATCAAAAATGTCCGATCTATCAAAATATAAAGTAAATTAATCAGATCGGTAAATGGCGTAGCAAGAAAAAAATCAAAGCGCCAGAATTACGTTTTTTTGGTCTCCGCAATATTATTATAAAATGCAAAATCAGGCGATCAATTATATCTACCCCAAAATGGTATCAATAAAAATGTCAGCTCGGTGGGCAAAAAATAAGCCCTCACCCGGCCCCAGATTACAAAAAATGGAGAGGCTACGGGTCTGAGAAAATGGCAAAATTTTTTTTTCTTACAGACTTTGGATTTTTTTTTCACCACTTAAATAAAAAAGAACCTATACATGTTTGGTATCTACATATTCGTACTAACCAAATCATATTGGCAGGTCAGTTTTAGCATTTAGTGAACATGGTAAATAAAAACCCCAAAAATAATTGTAGAATTGCACTTTTTTGCAATTTCACCACACTTTGATTTTTTTACAATTTTCCAGAACACTATGTGGTTGAATCAATGATGTCATACAAAAGTACAACTTGTCCCGCAAAAAAACAAGCCCTCACATGGCCATATTGACGGAAAAAAATAAAAAAGTTATGGCTCTGGGAAAAAGGGGAGCAAAAAAAATATATCCCATGGTCGTGAAGTTGTTAAAGGGGTTTTGCTGAAAAAGTCCTTTAAATATCATGACAGGAAGAATAAGGGAAATCTCTTGTGAAAAATAATCAGCTGATCACTGTGGGTGAAGCATCATTCTCCTCCATTGACAAGAGGAAGCTGCATGTTGTCTGGAAAAATGTAGCATTACATGGTGTCCATCTAAATAGATGGGTGGCCATACAATATACAGCTACATAAGTCCATTAGAGCGAGTACTGATTTATCTGGCACCTCTTTCTTTTGCTTACTAGTAGGATTTTCCAAGGAGCTGAAGTATGGAAAGAAGTTGTCCAGAAGATTCAAGCTCATTACGTCTTAGAGTCCTTCAGGCTCCCTGATGATTGTTCTAATGTCCTCTACTAGCTAAGCATAGCTCTAGAAATGGGCTTTGTCTCTTCCATTAGTTATACTAGGCTAAAAATGTAATAACATTTCTAAATCTGCAAATATATTAAAAAAATATTCAAAATAAAAGCGTCATTATTAGCAAGTGGGTGACGATTGAGTGCTGAGAGCAATCCAAATGTAGCACCATCTTTAAAAGGTTTTTCCAAAGAAAGGAAATATCACTCCCCAGTTTTGTCTGATACCGATTCTTTCAACTTTTCCTTTTCTCCCTTAGGCAAAATCAGTTGCACAGACTGAGCTAATCTCCACAATAAGCCACCTCTTTGATTATAATTCCCAGTAAAGCACCACTGTGCCAGCCTGCAGGTTCATTTAAATACTTTGCCATAATATAAACTTGCTGGCATGTCTCAGGAAAGCTTGATCCAGAGAAGCAGGAGAATGTTTTTCAAGGTCACAGTGTACATGTAAATTAAGATAAGGCGTAGAAGCGGGATAGCATGGAAACATACATGCACATTTAGTGCTAGTGTGCTATACGTTACACAAGCTTTACCCTGTGTAACATAAAAACACTTAGTATATCTGTTTTACATCTGGGATGACTGCATAAAAAATACTAAATCTAAACATTAACACTTCATGTAGCTAAAATATTAGTCATTAGCTGTATGACATCCACCGAGCATTCGTCAGCCACAGATTCCTATATTTATAAAGCCATATGTTTAATATATAATTTTCTTTTACTAAATGGTTGTGATGGTGGATGCCTGTAACGCATGCCATCTGTTGGGCATAGACTCCCATGGGGGAAAAAAAAGGATATGTTGAACATATACATTTGTTTCTACTGTATGGCACAAGAATATATTGCATTAATCTCATGATATATGAGTCAATGCAATTCAAGAAAAGTTAAGGGTGGACACATCGGTGGTTCTCTTCAGTTTTAGTTCTCTCGAAATTACCATTTCTCATTTGCTTCTTCAACAGAAGAATAAAGTTCATTGACTGCCGAGAATAAACACACCAGTAGCAAAAATGGAAATAAATGAATACATGGGTAAACATGGATCAGTAGAATAAATGGAGAATATTAGAGATGAGATCACTGATTCAAAAATAGAATTTGTGTCAAATTTCCAAGAATTTGACATATTAGAACAATTTTCAATTTATTTCCTGTGAATTGTCAAAAATGGCCACCAGCATATTACAATTGCAGAAGATTGCATCAGCCAGAGAAGGTTCACATGTTCTCAGGAGTGGCCAGGGGGACTTCCTTATAATGCCCTGCAGCTATCACATCACATGTTATACTACAGCCAAGCTGGAAAGACTATCATAGCCTGTATAAAAGCAGAGACAGAGAATGCAACAGCCATTTTGTGGTGAATTAAGTTACTGAGCAGACAACACAGCTCACAGCTAAGCCATAGAGATAGGGCAAGAAAGGCATAATACATTCTACAAAAAGTGTTTGAACAGCAGTGAAGGACAGTTATGATTTATTTACCAAAAGCCATATACTCTCCTCAATACTGAAATTGCAACACCAAGAGCAATGAAGTCTCAGATGTGTTCTTGGGTGGACAAGTCTGGAGACATTGCAGACCTTCGTAGCATGTTTAGGCTATACAGGTTACTCCCAGCATCATGAGCGAAATGCATTCTTGCAATGTCATGTTGCAATACTGCTTTGGGAACACTTTGGAAAAATCGTTGTACCATTGGCTCAATGACCAATTCAATATAACGCCAATCTTTTAGTACACCTCAAATTAATACTTGATAAGTCCAACACCATATCACTCTACACCATGAGCTTGGGAATAGGACTGGTGTGACATTCCCTTGTTAAGGCCTTTGCTGAAAAGGGTAGACCTCCATTCTAGCTTCCATTTCTATCTTGCTCTGCACCATGATAGCCTTTGAGGGAAGTTACATGAGATTAATGTAACATCTGTAGCTGGACGTCTGGCTTCTAGCCCAATGTTGTGCAAATATCTTATGATGTTTTGTTTAGCCACTGTTTGACATCTTGGGTTGGGTATGTGATATACAATTTCACTTACAGTGCAGAATGGATCACTAAGCGCCATTTCTCTAATCTAATGATCCATCTGAGCAAAGGTCTGCCTCTGAGAATCTCTTGCTGTCAATCTAGTTCGTCACTGTTCTCCCAATTACTGGGACACACAATGTTCAACAATGCTGACATCTCGACCTATGCACATTCAGATTTGCCGGAGTGATAAATTTAGGTCTCTCAGGTCAAGGATTCTGTCTGTAACAAATAGCGATAACTGGCACGTCAGCAAACAAGAGGCATTGCACAATCAGCCCACAAGACTGGATCTGATTTTTGAAGTTTCATGTGTCGAAAAAAAATTGGTTTTCAATCTGTCATTTTTAGTGTTACAATTTCAATGGTGAGGAGTGTATGTTGAGGTCACTTTGAAATTACTAAAAACTAAAGAACTTATGAGGGGTTGGAGACCATTTGTTTTTCCGGCTCTTTAGGGCTCGCTCTGACTGGTGTATAGCCAGCCTTTAACTCAGACGAGTGCTATCCGATGTTTCATCATATAGCACTCGCTCCAATGTTATACTATGTAGCAGTGCCAACTAGCATTTATTTTCTAATGAATAGGTATGATAAAAATATCGCTGAATGTTGCGATTGGTAGCGATGTCATCCGAGTGCAGTGCGATGACCGCGGACGTCGGTAATTGAGGAGATGGAGAAATAAATTTTTCCATCTCCTCCACACGTGTGCTACGATTCTCGCATGTGAGAGGACGGGAACACAGAACACTGACACTCGGCTCACACAGCAGAGCAGGAGCTGAGGGTTATTAGCATATCGCATCCAATTCTTTTGCATCAGAAGCTGTACGCTAATGTGAACCCAGCCTTACAATTCAGCAAAATAGCGGCTGGCTGTCATTTGCTGAATTTGCACAAAGAAAATTGCAAAGAACCCTATTATTTGCACCATTTAGTTAACATATGGCATCCACTTTGATTTCTATCATACTTTTACTATAGTTTCATACAACCATTACAATGTTTTATAGATAATATGATTCACATGGACACGCGCTGTAGAGATGTCAGCCCAGTACACTCATATAAAGGTGGAATTCAGACCTTACACATAAACCAAACAGCCATAATTGATGTACTACTTATTGTAGCTCTTCTGCTGTTTCATATCGCTAACATAAGATATTATACCTCTAGAGATTTGATGGGTTGACTCTACAGTAAATAAGAAAAGCAAGAAACGTCATATTGAATTTACCAGTGTGAAAGAGCTCTAAATGTAAATGGATATTGTAAATCATATGACCAATATCACTTATAGCCACCTCCACAAAAGCTAAAACTTCAGGTGTGACAGCATTTGACACCAATTATTCCCCTGATACATGCCATACTTTCAGGCAGGGGCATAATGATCGCGGTCACAGAGGGTGAGATATCGACCGGGCCAGTGTGGGAGGGGGGAATATCAGTAAGGAACCCAGGATGAGGGACATATATACCAGGATGGGGGATATATATACCAGGAAGGGGCCCAGGATGGGGACCATATATACAAGGATAGGGGCCAGGATGAAGGGCATATATACCAGGATGGGGGATATATATACCAGGAAGGGGCCCAGGACGAGGGACATATGTACCAGAATGGGGGACATATATACCAGGATGGGGGACATATATACCTGGCTAGGGCCCAGGATGAGGGACATATATACCAGGATGGAGGATATATATACCAGGAAGGGGTCCAGGACAAGGGACATATGTACCATAATGGGGGACATATATACCAGGATGGGGGACATATATACAAGGATAGGGCCCAGGATGAGGTACATATATACCAGGATGGGGGATATATATACTAGGAAGGGGCCCTGGATGGGGACCATATATACAAGGATAGGGGCCAGGATGAAGGGCATATATACCAGGATGGGGGATATATATACCAGGAAGGGGCCCAGGACGAGGGACATATGTAACAGAATGGGGGACATATATACCTGGCTAGGGCCCAGGATGAGGGACATATATACCAGGATGGAGGATATATATACCAGGAAGGGGTCCAGGACAAGGGACATATGTACCATAATGGGGGACATATATACCAGGATGGGGGACATATATCATAGAATCATAGAATCATAGAATGGTAGAGTTGGAAGGGACCTCCTGGGTCATCTGGTCCAACCCCCTGCTCAAAGCAGGATTCACTAAATCATCTCAGACAGATGTCTGTCCAGCCTCTGTTTGAAGACGTCCATTGAAGGGGAACTCACCACCTCTCGTGGCAGCCTGTTCCACTCATTGATCACTCTCACTGTCAAAAAGTTTTTTCTAATATCTAATCTGTGTCTCCTCCCATTTAGTTTCATCCCATTTCTTCTAGTCTTTCCTTGTGCAAATGAGAATAAAGATGATCCTTCTACAATGTGACAGCCCTTGACATATTTGTAGACAGCTATTAAGTCTCCTCTCAGTCTTCTTTTTTGCAAGCTAAACATTCCCAAATCCTGCAACCGTTCCTCATAGGACATGGTTTGCAGACCAGTCACCATTCTGGTCGCTCTTCTCTGAACTTGCTCCAGTTTGTCTATGTCTTTTTTAAAATGTGGTGCCCAAAACTGTACACAGTATTCCAGATGAGGTCTGACCAAAGAGGAGTAAAGTCCGATAATGACTTCACGTGATCTAGACTGTATGCTTCTGTTAATACATCCCAGAATTGTATTTGTCATTTTTACCGCTGCATCACACTGTTGACTCATGTTCAGTCTATGATCTATTAGTATACCTAAGTCTTTTTCACATGTACTGTTGCTTAGCTCTATTCCTCCCATTCTGTATATGCTTTTTTCATTTTTATTGCCCAGATGTAGTACTTTGCATTTTTCCCTGTTAAAAACCATTCTGTTGGTTGCTGCCCACTGCTCCAGTTTATTTAAGTCTTTTTGAATCCTCTCTCTCTCTTCTCTAGTATTAGCTATCCCTCCTAGCTTTGTGTCATCAGCAAATTTAATCAGTTTACCCTCAATTCCTTCATCTAAATCATTGATAAAGATGTTGAACAATACAGGTCCCAGGATGGAGCCCTGTGGTACCCCACTTGAGACATTCATCCAGCTGGATGTGAAGCCATTTACAACCACCCTTTGAGTCCGATCACTAAGCCAGTTATGAATCCACCTAACAGTTGCCTGGTCCATTGCATACTTGGTCATTTTTTCAATAAGGATGGTGTGAGATACTTTGTCAAATGCTTTGCTGAAGTCAAGATATACTATATCTACAGCATTTCCCTGATCCACCCAGTCAGTGATTCTGTCATAGAAGGAAATTAAGTTAGTCTGACATGACTTGTTAGTTACAAACCCATGCTGACTCTGGTTAATCACTTCATTCTTATCCATGTACTTACATACATGTTGTTTAATAATTTGTTCAAAGATCTTTCCTGGTATAGAAGTCAGACTCACCGGCCTATAGTTCCCTGGGTCCACCTTCTTCCCCTTTTTGAAGATAGGAGCAACATTTGCTCTTCTCCAGTCTTCTGGGACTTCTCCTGTTCTCCAAGAATTTTCAAAGATTATGGAGAGTGGTTCTAAAATTTCTTCTACGATCTCCTTCAGTACTCTGGGGTGTAATTCATCTGGACCTGGAGACTTGAACTCATTTATGTTAGCTAAATATTCCCTCACAATCTTTCTGTTTACAGATAACTTGGATTCTTCTATTCCTTTAAAAGGACAGTGAAGATCAGTTGATGATACATTTTCTTTCTGAGAGAAAACAGATGCAAAATAGGAATTAAAAAGTTCGGCCTTCTCAACATCCTCTCTTACCATTTCTCCATTTTCATCCTGTAAAAATCCTATAGCATCTTTGACTTTTCTTTTACTTTTGACATACCCCCAAAATCCTTTTTTGTTGCTTTTGACATCTCTTGCAAGCCTTAATTCATTGTCAGCTTTAGCTAACCTGATACGTGCCCTGCAGGATCTGCAGACTGCATTATAATCTTCTTTAGATATGCCTCCCTCTTTCCATTTAATAAACATTTCTTTCTTTCTTTTTAGCATGTGTTTAAGTTCTGTGTTCATCCATCCTGGTTTCCTTAAATGCTTCCCATTCTTCCTACTTTTCGGGATTGTTAACGATTGTGCTTTGAGAATCTCATTTTTAAAAATTTCCCATCCTTCCTGGACATTTTTGTCCTTAAGGACATCCAGCCATTGGATCCCTCCTATTCGCTTTCTGAGTCTCTTAAAATCTGCCTTTCTAAAATCTAACCTTGAAGTTTGAGTCTTCACATGTCTTCCTCCTCTAGTTATCCAAAATTCTATAATAGCATGATCGCTGCCTCCTAGGGTCCCAGCCACCTTTACCTCCTCAACCATTTCCTCCCTGTTTATAAGGATTAGATCCAAAGTAGCAGATCCCCTTGTTTTCTCCCCTACCTTTTGGAAGATAAAGTTGTCAGCAAGAGAGGATAAGAATTTGCTTGACCTGTTAGTTTTACTTGAGAGAGATTCCCAACAAATGTCTGGATAGTTGAAATCTCCCATGACCACTACGTCATATTTTTTTGAGAACTTGGTCATTTGATACATAAAGAGTTCATCCATATCTTCAGCTTGCCCAGGTGGCCTGTAGTAAATGCCTACAATGGTGTCCTTTCCATTGTTCTCTCCTTGTATTCTTACCCAAACAGTTTCCACAGAACTCCCAGTCTCTGAAGCTTCAATCTCTGTGCAGATATACGCTTTTCTAACATACAATGCGACATCTCCTCCTCGTTTATCAAGTCTGTTTCTTGCAAATAAGTTGTATCCTTTTAGCCTTTTATTCCAATCATGTGTATCGTCCCACCAAGTTTCAGTGATTCCAATGACATCATATTTCTTTTCCTGCATTAGTAGTTCCAATTCTCCTTGTTTGTTGCCCATGCTTTGTGCATTTGTATAAAAACATTTTAGTTTGTGATTGGTTTCTCTTCCTCCCATATTTTTATTATTTAAATTGTTTTGTCTTTGTTCTTCCTTTCCACTTCCAGTAGCAGAGATCTCAATAGTATTTGTCAGCTGTATAGCTTTTTCTGGCCTTTTGCTTCCCTTCCCACATTGTTCTAGTTTAAAGCTCTCCTGATGAGTGTAGCAAGGCGATATATACCAGGATAGGACCCAGGATGAGGGACATATATACCAGGATGGGGGATATATAAACCAGGAAGGAGCCCTGGACAAGGGCCACATATACTAGGAGGGCGATATATATACCAGGAAGGGGGACATATATACCAGGATGGGGGGACATATATACTAGGAAGGGGTCCAGGATGAGGGACATATATACCAGGAAGGGGTCCAGGATGAGGGACTTCTATAAAAGGAAGGAAACCAGAATGAGGGGCATATATACCAGCAGTTAATTTAGATAGCTGTTTTCTGAACACTTTTGTTCAGGTGTTATTCTTCCAAGAGTGTATCTGTTCTCGATATGGAGAGTAGAATAAGCTGCAACAAAACACCTCAGGCATGGATAGGGCATGCTGAAATATGACTTGCCTGCCCTATCTTTCACCTGACATCTGCTATTGGAATTGGGACAACATTGCGCAAATTCTAACGTCAGCCAGTACTATCAAAATCATTGGGTTCGGCCAACATTTATCTGATGTATATAGCCACCTTTAGACTTTCAAATTCTGTCCACATAAAAATTGAACCTTCACATAGTTAGATTACACCATAACTATTAAAGTGCAGACAATTTAGAAGCCTGTGGCTGAGTTACGTAAAACCAAGGATAACATATCCCGCAGATTAAGTAGAAGCATGGATGCTCTTTATTATGGATTGGTGCCTAATGCTTCTGTTGTTATGAGACCAATGGTCATATTCCATCTGCTGTATAATTCTTAAAACGTTGGCGTCAATTCCTGTTCCAAGTGACCATTTCCTTGTTTACTTTCTTAACATTTACTGTTTGCATAGCACTTCTTCATTAAGTACATTATGGAAAGTTTATTTAGATTCCAGATTATATTGTATTAGATTAAATGCCATTTGACATTTTTTAAGAGTACTTCTAACAACCAAACTGGCCCAGTACATCTAGACTAAAAGTACCTGCCAGAGGAGAAACAATTTTAATTTTAAGAAATGTTCTTTAGTCATGGTCTTAAAAGAGGGCAATCTCTTAACATCAGGTAAAATGTAGAATAAAAAATTATGTTGTGGCAACGTGGAAAAATCTAAGTAAACATTTAAAAAAGACAAAATTATTCTAGGAACAATACTTTAATTGTCTAACCAGAAAAATGATATCTGCAAGCTTTTGGAGCTCAAAGGCTCGTTTATCAGGCAAGTTTACAAATGAATGACTGAGACAAGAGCGCAATATTTAATTGATATTACGAAGCACTAAACACTGGGTATGTAATGTATGACTGGATGTAAAACATTCTTGGAGCTCCTAAGTCACTAGGGAACATACTCCGTTACTGAAAAACTTTAATAGTATGATTACAATGAATGAAAAAACATAAAATCTGCGTAAATGAACACATGTAATATATAACTTGTGCATAAAAAAGGCTACAGCCCATTGACTGGCAATGTGACATGAGTTTGACTAATAAACATATATCAATATCTCGCTTTGATCAAATTAAAGCTCTGAGTTTCTGCGTATTAATTATATCACAAAACCTCAGGAATTCAAGATTTCACATTTCACAACACTAGCTCTAGAGGGAAAAAGAAAAGAAAAGGAGGGTTTGCAAAATGCATGAGTCTGGAAATTGAGGTTTTGTTGACATTCATGTTTGATGAATAGAGAACAAGCAGGCAAGATTTATTCTTTAAACAAACATTGCTGCAGGCTGTATTCACACTTCCACCTTATGAGAGGCTGAGAAAAATTAGCTCAGAATCCCAACAGGTTGAATTCAGAAGGAGGGTAACACAGAGGATTAGAATGAAAGTTTTCCATAACTCTATAGTCAGATAGTTGCCTTTATGTTTAGAAATGATAGTTTTTGAGTAGTGAATATTTATGTATATATTTACTGTAATACAAGCTTATAAAAGAACAGTATAAACTAGAGATGAACGAATCAATTTGCGGAAAATCGACTTCAAGTCAACTTTCCTCAGATGTGTAGGTCCCCTCAAATTCAAACAGTTTGTGAATTAATTTGCGTGCATCAGCCCCCCGCCCAAAAAAATAACTAGTGCCATTTCATACACTACTGAATATTCACAGAATGGGTTAATGATGTCGGAAGGGCTTCTTCACAATGGCCTGTAGCTATCACATCACATTGTCTAGCACAGCCAATCGGGGGGACTATCACAGCCTGTATAAAAGATGAGGGCTTACCAAGCAGTACCATACTCTATGATTAAGGGCGCAGCAGACACCAGAAACGTATCAGAGTGTGACATCATCACTATGTGGAACCTTTTAACCTTATGGATATAAATAAAGCTTGGAGAGTTTATTCGGATGTGTCTATCCTCCTTTTTTTTTCTTTGAGTGCCATTTTATGCTATAACATTGTAGGAGTTCAGAGCGCACAGCTCATTTTACATAGTGACAGAAAAAGGCCAGAATTGGATTGTGCTGTTCTACTTCACTAGTAAAGCACTAATTCGAAAGATTCAGGTGATTTAGGACGGCGCAGTATCTGCATTGTTATATGACTGTAAATTCTATGATCTGTGGTATACTGCAGTAACAGCACCTTAATAACAGTATCTTTTGTTAACCCTCACACACTGCATAAGCAAACTAGGAGGGCAGTTTAATACCCTGTGCGCTAATTTTGCTAGTAAAAAAGAAACCTGAAACCTAGACTTGCGTGTCACAGTCAGGGAAGCTATAGCTGCTTTTGGTTTTCTTTTCTTTTTTTTTTTTTTAAGTACAAATCACAAATCTCCAGACTCCAAAAATTGAAAATCACATGCCTACCTCATTAACTGTGTTATTAGAGTATATGCACACTGTCTGGAACCGCCAGCCTCCCCAACACAGCGGAATAACCGCCGGCGACTTCCACTCATTTTATGAAAATGAGCGGCGCCACTTTTCTTTTTCACATGCGGACTTTCCTCATAGAGGTTAGGCCTATGGGGAAAGCCCACATGCGGACCCACCAGAGAAATTGCGGTCTGGAAAGATGCGTCGCATGTCAGTTTCTGTGGGTGTGCCACAGACGCATAGTGGACATGGGATTTCTACAAATCCCATCCACTATGTTGTAAGATCTGGCCGCTGCGGGTTTGACACACAGCTTCAAACCCGCAGCGTCTCCTGACCGTGTGCACATACCCTTAAGTATTTTAATTGTTTTTTTTTTCAAAATTCTTCTCGAAATTCATGAACCAGGTGCACCATTTTGAAGAATTCAGCACATGAAACAACAATGAATTCCACAAGACAAAAAAGAACAGTGACTTAAAAATAGCAACAAGTGATGAACCAAGGTCATATTCTTTTCAGGGGTTTCAATTCTGTTGGAAAGAGAAATTAACAGCAAAAGACATCTGACTTTCAAATGGGCATTGTGGACTATAGAGCAGGATGATGTGTCCTTATTTCACCAGCGGCAACAACTAAGTTTCTCCAGAATAAACAAATAATTATTATTATGGCATCAATCTGAAAGTCCAGCTTACAGAACTACTGTTGTTAAAGGGGTTGTCCGGTCAAAAGTGATAAGTCTGCAGTTACTCTATGTGACTGCAGACTTATGAATCCCCCACAGGCACTGTGCGCTGTGGGGATTTGCCGGTTTCAGACCCAGGACTGAAGGGTATGCATGAGTTATATATACCCTCAGCCAGTCGGTGCCACCTCGCTCCATACACTTGTATGGAGTGAGGCCACGCCCTGTCTAGTGACGTAGACGGCCAGTGGGCGCATCCGACTAGAAGGCGCAGCCTCGCTCAAAACAAGTGTATGGAAAGAGATGCCACGCCTACTGGCCGGGGGTATGTATAAATCATACATACCCTCCGTTACCGGGTCTGAAACCGGATAATCCCCGAAGTGCACTGTGCATGCGCTGGGGGGGATTCATAAGTCTGCAGTCACACAGAGTCACTGCAGACTTATCACTTTTGACCGGACAACCCCTTTAAGGAATACATCCTTTTATCCCAAAAATTGAAAAATACATTGAATAGATAACTGCTACACTGCAAGTCATGCTCAAACTCACTATAACAAAATAAAAACAAGGAAGAATTGAAGCAGTGAGAAAAGTTCTATTTCTTTAAGCCAGTTCAGTGTAAAGTCCATTTCAGATCAGCAGACCAATGAAAGTGATCTCTGAGCTGATGGAATTGCGAGTTAATTCATACCAAATAGATAATGGGTTATCTAGCTGATGAGAATAGAAAATAGTATAGACCTGCCAGACCGGGTGTAAGATTAATAAGAAGGTGTTTATCATTCTGACAAAAGGAGATTAAAAAGCTCTTATAAAACAATTGATTAGGAACAAGCCAAAAGCTCAAGTGTAGCCCAACCTAAGGTTTCACCGAGCAAGTGATGGCTTCCTCTGGGGTGTGATAAGCATTCAGTTAAGAATTAATTTATATCGAACACAATCAGTTAACAACTAATTTATGTTGGACACAATCAGTTAAATACACATAATTGAAATACAGAAAAATATATAATAAAATACTATGTAAAAAGAAAAAAACAAACAAAAGGCAACCATTTTATAAGTTTCTCCAGGAACCAGAAACGGTGCAAGGCCAAGTGTACAGTATATGTAAAAGACTAAGTGCATGGGACATGCTGGGGATTACAGTATTATGTATCTTTGCTAATTTTTGTTTCTTTGAAAGATGTCTCCCTTTTATTAAATATCTGAATAAATGAATGTTTGGCTAAAACATGAGGTGAATACTGATTAAATATTATAATAGTAAACACATCTGCCATAAAAGTTAAGGTCTTAAACTTGAAGAAAAAATAATTTCATCTATTATTACAGTTATTTGACCATCTGAAACTGCATTTCATTACATTTACATTTAAACTGCTTTTTGCTTTGCTCTGAGTCATTACATTATATTCCCCACGCAAGTTGCAATCACTAAAATTACGCATTATTTACTCTGCAATACGATAAAACAATAAAAGTTAAACTGACATAAGCACATTATCATGTTTATTGAATCACCCAAGAAAACCAGAACACTTTCTAATCAATTGTATGTATCAAAATATCATTTCACGTCAGGTATTTTACTAATATGAATGTGAACAAAAGCCTAAGAGATAAATTAGTTTACCAGATTGTTGGACGTCAGACATCTGTTCCTGCTAATAATTCTGTAAATCACGCGATACTCTGCACAATAGAAGTTTTTAATGTAATAAAACAATGTAAAACATTACTAGAATAGGCAAGTATCAAGGTAGGAGGGAGAGGACATGATAGTCATGAAGAGGGGTATATGCAACATGGCCATTTTCCTAAAGACTAACCCCAGATAAATTGTTCTACAAATATACTACTGAAAGAAGGGAAGGGCATAGATATAGAAGAAAACGGAGTTGCTATGAGGAAAGTGGCTGGGCCATCACTTTTGCTACTGGTAGGAGAGAATCTGTGCAGAAATGTTCTAAACAGAGGGTTGAAAAATTGGCACTAGGATCATGGATCTATGCAAGGGATCGATTTGCATCTCCATCTTCAACAAACCAACATAAGTATTGCTTTGATTGTAACTGTCCCCATCTCAACAAAGTGTCTGAGAGCAGCTCATCTCATAACTATTCAGTGTACATGGCCAGTTTTAGCATTTACAATGGATTTTTTTTTGGGGGGGGTGGCTATCAAAAATGCAGGCCATAATTCAAATTAGATCTGCTGTGTGCATTTAATCACTTCTTGAAGAAACCTTAACCCTGACAAAGTAGAAAAGCTGAGTAGTCCTCCTACAATCCGCGAACATCTGGCTAACAGTCAAACATCTGTCCCGTGCAGTTATTTCTCTGTCTGCATCCAAGGCTACAAGTTTTCAGCATACGGCTGCAGAACATGAAAAGGAAAATACTGTAATTAAGGCTTAGTCACTGATAAGGATGCTATTCTTCTCCGAAAAATTAAGTCACCACGGAGTCGAAAGTACATGTTTCCGTAAAACTACGCAGGGAAATACATTTCTGCTACTCAATAGAGAAATGCCAGAATGTTTTTGATTCTAGTTATAACAAATCTATTTGGGAAAAAAAGTGTTTGTTTTTTTTAATTCAGAATTTTTACAACTTAGTTAGCAAAGGTGAAGCTACTCATGTATAGTATGAACCTACACACAATGTAATTGCCTTTTGTAGTCCACCTTTTTGCTAAATAACTTTATGAGATAAAACAATTTAATAATAGAGCAGAAATGTGCAGGAAATCTGAACCTGCCTATTGTGCTGGAAGACCATCTGCAGGACACAGGCTGCTGAAAGGTTTGAGTCTGCTGACTAAAGCCTCTATTATCAGATCCCTCCAAACATTTTTCCTTTATGCTTCTTTAAGTTGATTTCTCGCTCTCCAAATATTGCCTAAAGAGACATTGCATCATTGTAAATATGTTTCTATGTTTTAGCATCTTATTTAAACTGCAAGAGGCCTGAAAGCACAGGCGCACTACTAATAGCAGCAAACCATGCAGCTGCAGTGGGACCTATGACTTCGGGAGGGGGCCAGGGGCCTCCAACACCAATGTCACAATGTTAGTGATATCTGTATCCTCAGGGTGTATACAGTTGAAAACAATAGTGGACATGCATCATTCAGCCTCTGCATCTGAGTCTCAGCACAGTAAGTGTGATTACATCACTAAATCGTGCCTGCTGCACAGAGCCTTAGTCCAAATGTTATACAGAGCAGAGGGGGAATGGGGCTAGGTGAGTAATTTTTATTTTTTTTATCAGTTAGTACTTGTGGGGGTCATCATACTATGTGGGCTACATTAGGGGCCATCATCAAGTGTACGGCACTATGGGAGCCGTAATATTAAAGGTTAAGTGCTGTGGGGCCCATCATACTGTGTGTGGGGAATATACTGTGAGGAAATCATACAGATGGGAATTATACTGTTAGTGTGTGAGGGCTATGGGAGCCATCATACTATGAACATCATACTCTGTGTGGGGCTGTAGTGGTATCATACTGTGTGGGAGGAACCGTAGAGGTCATCATAATGTGTGGGGGCCATCATTATGTGTGTGGTTGGCAGTGGAGACAACAAAATATGTGGAGGCTATCAGACTATGTGGAGGGCTGTGGGGGTCATCCTACTGTAGTTGGGAAGTTGTGGGGGCATTATACTGTGAGGAGGGGCTGTAGGGACATCATAATGTGTGTAAGGGCAGTTGGGCCACTATACTGTGTAAATGGCTGTAGTAGCCATTGTACTGTGTATGGGTGTTGTTGTGGCTATCATACTTTATGGGGGATGAACTATAAGGCCATCAAACTGTGTGATGGGCTGTGGGGTCCATCATGCTGTGTAGTTGACTGTGGGGTCCATTATACTGTGTGGGGGCTTGATGCCATCTTAATATGTGGAGGACTGTGTGACCATCATACTTTAAGGGGGATTGTTGGAACGTCATATTGTGGGTGGGATTTTGTGGGGTGCTTTCATACTTTGGGGTGGGGATAACTATTGAGGCCTCAATGTATGTGAGGAACTGTAAGGACATCATAATGTATGGTAGAGATCACTGTTGGGGCATTGTTGAGGCATCATTCTGTGTTTTGGGCACTGTGTGGACATCATATCGCTTTGTGGACACTGTGTCGGCATTATGGTGTGTAGGGGACATTGTGGGCGCATCATACTTTACACTTCTGATGTCAT
Organism: Phyllobates terribilis; assembly: GCF_046119375.1. Lineage (NCBI taxonomy): Eukaryota > Metazoa > Chordata > Amphibia > Anura > Dendrobatidae > Phyllobates > Phyllobates terribilis. The sequence continues at coordinate 303,593,506 of NW_027362771.1, forward strand.
TATATTCAATGAGGGGCATGACTGGGGTATTGGATTGGGTAACAACACTAAAGAGCTTCAGTAGGGCAAATTTATGTTTAAGTGCCAAAATATGTCAAGGATTTTCTCTTTCGTTGACATTAAAAGTTGGGCGGTATGCCGTTTTGTGACTATACCTATCCAATGTGACTCCTTCTACTTCATCTAATATTTTTTTGACAGAGGCTAAGTGGGGCCTATTTAGGACTTTTTCTAAGGGTGTCATGATTTCTATGTACATCGCTGCCTAAAATAATGGTTTAAACATGCAGTGATCTCATAATTATTTGCTGAAAAGCATTAAGGGTTTTGCTTAATATAAATCGGTTGCTTATGTAAGGAGTTTAATTGTTTTACATGAAAAATTATTATTTTGATGTCACAGCCTGCACCTTGAGGTTTATCTGGAGGGAATCTGGAAGCCAATTAATGGTAGGGATGGAAAGGGTAGGGCAGAGGAATATGTGATAAACGGGGTTGAATTTAAGCTGATTGTTGAGTGATTGGATGCACAAGGCAAAGCAAACTTGACATGGTAATTTTAGAGTCTGAATGTTACATTAATTTTAGCACACCCCTAAATTTAGAGTAAAAAAATAAGCTATTAGTATAGCAGTGTTGTTTATGATGTTAGGTATGTATGGCCTGTATCATTATCTGTATCATTATAGCCAATGGCCCTATCAGGGCAAATGTCCAAATTCCGTTTTCCAGGGCTTCAGACATAAGCACCAACAAAGCCACTGACCATAGGCTAAAAACACAATGTGAAGCCATTACCTCCACTTTTATTTTAGGTATGTTAGTTTTGGAAATAAAAGTCCACGTTCTAGCTGTTTTGTTTAGTTATTGAACTTTTGATACCTTTGTGGGAAATCAACTAAAAACCTGTGCTGCATGCTGTGTGGAAAGTCTGTGACTCAGGCTGGTCTTTGTTAAGCTTTCTAGTCTTTAAAAAAATGGGCAAAAAGGTTTCCATGGAAACAGCAAACATGATGATTCTCCTTATAGACAAATAATTCAATTGCAGATGTCTGTGGTTTGTTTAATCCATTTTCTGTACTATTTTGCTTTACCTGGTAAAAAGATTTTCTTAAAGGGGTTATCCCATGAAAACCATTTATCATCTATCCATAGTATTAGTCAATATTGTGCAGTAAGGAGAAATGGGGAGGTGGTATAAGGGGATCGGGACTCCTGTTCTATTGATAGGGAACACTTGCAGGGATTGCTTGTTTGTTAGGGAATCCTCACATGTGTTGAGGCTGACTAACAGTCATAAATCATGCAGATGCAGGGACTCGAACTTAATATACGAGCACGCAGAAGATACTCGGATAGCACCCGAGCGTGCTCGGCGAAAGGGTTAAATGAGCATGCTCGCTCATCACTAGTAAGCATCTCAGCAGTGGGGCACCCAGGAATCATATATTTATCATGTATCCTATAAATAGGTGTTAAATGTTTTTTAATATAATAATACTAAACCTATATACAATGGAGACAAGACAGCAATTCTCTATTGTATACTTAGCCTACAAGTATAAGCAGTAAAGGACCCCTTACACATTAGAGTCAGTAAAAGCCACTGATATTGTCATGATGGACTGATCTATCTTGTATGGACGCCACCAAACTCTCTATGGACAGATTTAAATGTCAATTTAAATGTTCTCTCTTTTTTTTGTCAAGGAGATAACCTAGTGCCAAAAGAGTCTGACGTCAGCTTTCTCCTTTCTTCCAATTGAAAACACGTGAATGCTTGGCCAAGTTGACCATTCATGTATATGGAGGAGTTGAGAGAAATAGCTGTTGGTGAGATGAGAATTAAACTTTACCAGTGTTTTCTTTTGAATCTTTTAGCATAATACAAGCTGGAAGGGGGTTCAAATACCCTTATTCTTTGCAAGTTTCCTAGTAGGTTTTAGTATCTATTTTTACTAAGCAAAATAAGCACATTATGCTTAAAACAGGAAACATGCAGTATAAGGTCAAAAACTGCCAACAACTCATAAAGAACTTTTACCAGGAGAGGTAGGAACATTTTTTTCAGTTTTATAGTTACTTCTGTAAGCAGAGAAATCTTGGCTGAAGGTAATGTTGTGTCGTAGGACAACCCATGTGTTCACTTTGTTTTGTGCATTGCATTAACCCTACTTTGCATTTTCTAACTTAATTCACTTGTACGGACCACTAAAGTGTTGTAATAAAGGTGTGTGACAAAACTGACAGTCTGAGAGAAGAAAAGTGCCTCCCAACTCCCTCCTACCATCTCTATCTCCCTCCTCAAATCTTCCTCCTCCCATCTCCCTCCTCCCATCTCCATCTCCCTCCTCCCATCTCCCTCCTCCCAACTCCCTCCTCCCATCTCCCTCCTCCCATCTCCCTCCTCCCATCTCCCTCCTCCCAACTCCCTCCTCCCATCTACCTCCTTCCATCTCCCTCCTCCCATCTACCTCCCCCATCTACCTCCTCCCATCTCCCTCCTACCATCTTCCTCCTTCCATTTTCCTCTTCTCAACTCCCTCCTCCCATCTCCCTCCTACCATCTCCCTCCTCCCACCTCCCTCCTATCATTTCCCTCCTCCCATCTCCCTCCTACCATCTCCCTCCTCCCACCTCCCTCCTCCCACCTCCCTCCTATCATCTCCCTCCTCCCATCTCCCTCCTCCCATCTCCCTCCTCCCACCTCCTTCCTATCATCTCCCTCCTCCCACCTCCCTCCTCCCATCTCCCTCCTCCCAACTCCCTCCTACCATCTCCCTCCTACCTTTTCCCTCCTCCCATCTCCCTCCTCCCACCTCCTTCCTATCATCTCCCTCCTCCCATCTCCCTCCTCCCAACTCCCTCCTACCATCTCCTTCCTACCTTTTCCCTCCTCCCATCTCCCTCCTACCATCTCCCTGTGGTATATCATCAGAAATATGAAAAAGACGATTGCAAATCCTGATTTTTTGTAAAGTTAGCAGCTGTTTGCCTCTAACATGATATAATAACATTACATAACATATATTACACAAGATCTGGAACATAAATTAAAGCAGCTATCTCATGTTGTTTTATAGATAAAATTGCAAAGTGCTTGCAAAAAGAAGCAACTTTGCAATTTAATTCTTGGTAAAAATCCACTGGTCTTAATATTAGAGAGAGTTTTAATTCTATAGTGTACTGGATGCTGCCAAAGTTACCGGTTATTATCACTGTGGTCTATTAAAGGGGGCCAGTTTCATAGTCAAAGAGCGCATGCTTGTAAGTGCTTTGCTTTAAAGTTAGGCTGGATCGCTAGATCTGATCAGCTTAAGAGCCACAGCAGTCCCCTGATGCTACAGAGACATAGCTGCCTGTGCTTGAAGCATGTGACAGCGCACAGTTCAGAGCAGCAGTGCGGCCATGCTACTGGTTCAAACTGTCAATCTTCAGGAGCGTACTGCCCCCTTGTAAGCAGGAAGCCAGGAGGCAGGGGAACGGTGTGATCCAGAACACTGAATATAAATATATCACTTTAAAAGTAACTGTATATAACACATACTATACATACATGTTCCGCCACACAGACTTTAATACTTGAACATATAGGTAGCTACAGAATACACAGCTCTATATTTTCCTTTGCTTTTCCTTTCTCTCTCACGTCTTTAGAGAAGTTCATAATTACAGATATCAACAAAAAAGTCCTAAAAGTGAATCTATCATCAAATAACAACTCATTGTTTAAATCAGGTTTTTGTGTTAAATGTATTTTTTACCAATTTTTGGCAATGTTTTTCTTTCATATCACAGTCTTTATTATAAAGATATATTTTGGAAATCTTGCAATTTTCACAATGGCCACTGGGATGTTTTAGATTTTAACATCCTCTTGTTGCAGTAAATCCACAAGTACATTAGAGTCAGACCCGATTTCTTTTCGCATTGAAGCATCTAGTGAGAATGGGCAAAAGCCAATGTGAAGAGACAGTGGAGCACGGTCAGTTTTGACACTGAATATTGTGCCCAATGCATCTGTGCTATCTGCTGTGTGTAGGGGTCTTACCTGTTATTGTAATCCGGCCTCTGCTCCTAAGGAAATTGATATAATTGCTTTCTGAAAAATCAGGAAGTAAGGTTATGTGCACACAGTGCATTTTTGATGCATTTTTTGTGCGTTTTCTCAGCGCGGAAGTGGTCCAAAAACGCATTGCATATCTTATCCCATGACTTCCTATGACATTTTGCAAGTTCTGTGCACATGATCAGGAATTTTCCTGAGCGGATTTCATGTGCGTAAAAAAACACAGCATGTCCATTCTTTGTGCGTTTCCGCATGTGTTTTTGCCTATACAATGCATTGAAAAAAATGCATGGCAAATCCGCAGGCAAAAATGCACAAAAAACGCATCAAAAACGCATGTAAAACTATGCGGATTTTCGGCAGCGTTTCTGCTGCCAAGAGGGGCAGAAACGCTGCAGAAATTTCTGCAAGCAATTCCCGAATGTGCACACATAGCCTAAGAGTCTAAAAAAGCTCAGTGGCCAGTGTTAAAATTGTAAGATTACCCACTTTGTTTTTTTGTAATAAAGTTTGTGAAATGAAAAAAAAACACTGTCAGTTTTTTTTTTTCAAAATACACAAATCAACACAAAGACCTGATTTAAACCTTAGGTCAGAAAATGATGACATAGTCACCTTAAAAATTCAGGTTAAACATACTTAAATAATGGAATATTCCCTCTTCTTCACTTGCCACAATACCGTACTTTCCTCCTACACTACAGCTTAGGAAAAGGAAACCAGAGGTATCTGAGATTACCACAAGCTGATATTGCCCTCACCACTTTGCCTATCTGATTTTATGTGAGTTTCAAAGGGAATTATTATACCTTACTTGTTATATTTTTCTTAACAATCCAGACGTCATAATGCTATTATTTAGTAACATCACAGACATCTTAATTTTCCATTATTACAATAAGCTTTCAATGACTAAAAGACATAGTATTACACATTAAAGGAAATCTGTTAGTAAGATCAACCCCCACCCCCAAACTGGATATAAGAACATGCAGGTCTTTGAAACCTGAATACATCAACACTTTTATATGTTCTATCTGTTGCTACATTCCCAAGAAATCAGCGTTTTAATCCATATACAACTGAGGCGTTAAGTGCTCTAGGTGTTACAAAGCACTTCATAAGGCTCCTGAGGTTCTTACCAGGCAGAAACAACAGCTTCATTAACAGCTTGTCTATGTGACGTCAGGCAATGAAATCAGTCAAAAAGAGGCTTGTGCTAGCTGGGGAAACAACCTTGGGAGGCAGAGGCTTGGGAAGTGCTCAGTCACACCCTGAGCACTTATGATTATTTCATTCTATCATAGAATGTCAGAGTAGGAAGGGACCTCTGGGGTCATCAAGTACAACCCCCTCCTCAATGCAGGTGTCACTAAACCATCTCAGGCAGATGTTTGTCCAGCCTCTGATTGAAGACTTCCATTGAAGGAGAACTCATAGAATAGAATTAGAATTTGCTTATGAATATGCTGATTCTTGGGGAATGCTGCAACAGATAGAAGATATAAAGGTGTCAAAGGCTTTAACCTTCAAAGACCTGCATGCCCATATATACAGTTTAGGGGTGGTTGATCTTACTGACAGGTTCACTTTAATCATAGTACTGTCCAAAAAGATAGTAAGCTATCCAAAATCACGCCAAAATCAATAGTAAGGGACTGAAAGACAGTGTAGTGTATGTTTAGGTTTCTAAAGTCTATTGTTACAAATCACAGACTAAACTTAACATTAATTCTCAGACTTTAAAAAGTCGCATATCTCCTCCTTTAAGGTTATGTTTGTTTTTAAGGAGAAGTAAATTTTTCTACAGTGGAAAATATTATAACGTCTAATACATGATAAATATAATGTTACCAAACTCAGTCATGAAAAACAATTTATGAGTAATTACCCTGCACAGTAGGTTGACTGTCACACTTTGAAAAATAACTATTTGCACAGTAAGTTCTTGGATATTTTGCCTTACGGATGTGTCACGATTTTTGGCTTGGTAGAAGTGATACGGCCCATTAGAGTTTACTCCAGTCTGGGCAGACGGCTTCTGTGATGTCGAATGAGCTCAGAGAAAGATAAATAGCAGCAAGGACTATTTATGATGTTCATGGTAATGTTCCTGTATACTGAGTGCCTGGAAAAGTCTCAGCCTAAGTCCCACAATTCCTTTGGGTCCACTATAATTATGAATCAATCCAGAAACACATTTAGCACTCATAACCCGCATTTGCTCCAATTGTCTGTCATCTTCATCTTTGCCAGTCCAGTATCAGTCACTGCGCACAATGGTAACCAGCAGCAGATGCCGTTCAGTTATGAAAACAGATGCAAACTAATTAATGTGTAGTAATGAAATTATTGGGCATACGAAGATAAGCAGCTGTCAATGTCCCATCACCTGTGTTATCATTTGTCACTCTGTCAGGAGAGTGTAAACAGACCACCTCCAGATGGCATCAAGACCTCCAGGATATTATGGAGAATAAATGCTATCAGGTAAGACATCGCCATCAAGAGCATGGCCTTGTTACAACTCAACCGCCACCTAATCATCACTTGTATTGTATGTATGATTTAACAAATTTCAGTAAGGGTGCGTTCACACTGACCGATTATATGAACTAGCATTCCTAGGACGGGAGACACTGTCAGCTCACCCTGTGGAGAGGATATACATTGCAGGTTGCAGCAAAGGTCAAACCAGTAGAAAGCCAGCATCCAAAGTAGTAAAATTTATAGATACTTTACTGATCTGCTTTTAAAAACTTCTGCCAACACAGCCGGGGACAACTGTCCATAAGGCTTACATGTATAAGGACAGTTTGACCTTTAGTCTTAGTTATGTCCTGAAAGGCATAAACCTTATTAGATGATGGGCCCAGTTGTATGTTGGCTGAAGTTTTTAAAAAAAGCACAATAAAGTATCTATGAATTTTACTACTTTGACTACTACTACTTGTTCCTAGGAACACTCGTTTCCCAATAATGAGCCAGTGTAAACAGGCTGAAAATCTACCAACAAAGGAGTAAAATGCTTGTTTGTCAGTTGAGATGATTTTTAAGTTTGCTAATTAATGATCTTCTCGGTAGCACATTGGCCTGTGTAAATAGTGCTGCCAAGAACAATGACAGTCTATGCAAACAGAACGATCTATTAATAATTGTTCTGTGCACATTAGAAATGTGGTTGGCTTATCTAGACCAGCTATTAAAGGTAACCTGTCAGCAGGACTTTACTATATCTGAGAGCAGCATGGTATAGGGGCAGAGGCTGATTTCAGTGATATGTCACTTATTAGGCTACTTGTTGCAGTTTCAATAAAATTACAAGACGACTAGTTGTCTCATGCCGGGTAGTCATCTTGCTCTGTGTAACCACTCCCCCATTACCCCCATTATTGATTAAAAGCTTTCTGTCAATGCACAGTGTACACAAAAAGCTACTAATCAGTGATGTGGGCGGGTTATATAGGGCTCAGCATTCAGAGAACTGCTACATCTGCAGCATATAAACTGTAATTTTATCAATATGACAGCCTGCAGACCTGCAAGTGACATATCGCTGGAATCAGGGTCTCTGTCCCTGCATTGGTGGTTGTTTAACTCAATCATGTAGTGCAAATCTTAATTTCTTAATCCATGATATATATTAATCTTCACTATTACACAGATGCCTACAATTTACAACTGTTTGATAGATAACTTCCAAAACAGTAAAATAATGGTTAATGTCTAGTGTTGAGCCACCCCCGTAGTGTTCGAGTTCGGTTCGGTTCGTCGAACACCCGTGTGTTCGCCGAACTGTTCGTCGAACTGTTCGTCGAACACCTTCGAACACCGTTAAAACCAATGGCAGGCAAACAAAAACACATAGAAACACATAGAAAACACCTTCAAAGGTGTCCAAAAGCTGACAAACTGCTCAGAAGACATAACTAACACATGGAAAAGTGACAAGTACATATAGTCATACGAAAATAAAAGAGGTGGAGGAGTAAAAGGAGGGGGAGACACAGATATAGGCATGTCATGCCCTTCTAAAATCCAAAAAGTGAGAAGCCGACACGGCCAGTCCGCTCCTGCCCGTGCCACCTCCGTGTCGCCGGGTTTGTGCCAGAGCCGCGGTGAACCCTGACGGCCAGCCCCCCTCTCCCAATACTGGTGCCTGTCCGCTGGTGGGTCGAGCGAGCCCCCCTGTGGTGGAGGCAGCTCTAAGCTTTTTAATTTAAATTGTCTCTCTAATTTGAATGAATACACTTTAAATCCATTTACAAGGATCTATTGGAGGGCAAGTCTCATGCCAGCAGCCGCGGTAATTCCAGCTCCAGTAGCGTCCACTAAAGCTGCTGCAGTTAAAAAGCTTTTATAAGGATCGAGCTCGGCTGTCCACCGCAAGGCATCCTACTGCCAGTCCCAGCCCCTATGCCTTGGGGTGCCTCCTGATGCTCTTCACTAAGTATCCCATGGTCCCGAAGCATTTCCTTTGAAAAAATTAAGTGTCTAAACTACAGGTGGTGCAGCTTGCTTAACAGCCGGGATAATCCGCTGACTAGCAGACACTGCTACTAGGCACAAAGTATTTCCTGGGCTAGATGCAGTTAAAAATTTGTAATTAGATACTCTCGTTGGATGCTGAGAAAGCATTCCATAGAGTCTCCTGGCACGCCATATATGATTCTCTTAAAAAGCTTGGGGTAGGGGTCTAGGGGACCCTTTTATAGCCAAAATCACGGCCCTGTATCGCAATACGTCACCTAGGCTGAAGATAAATGGAACTGTAGCACCCTGAGGGCTCGGTTGCTACAGACGTATTGCACCTCACCCAGAGGTGTGATATCTCACTCTCAGGTAAGGATGGAGTGTGGATCAGGACCCGACACCTGCATGCATTACACCACATTGCCGTGGGGCAGGGCGACCAATATGCCCCTGAGATGGGCACGACAGTCCCTGTCCCTGGCTGGAGTGGGGGGAGGGAACACTGAGGAAGGGGAACCCTGTAGTGCAGGAGCAGGGAGGAAGCAGTTCCTGGGTGCATTGAGAAGGGAGTATAAAAGGTGGGCACCATCTTAGTTCAGTGCAGAGAAGTCTGAGCAGAAGTGGCAGGGAGCAGGGGCTCTGCATGAGCTCTGCTCCGGAGGCGGGCCTAGTAACAGAGGCCCAGGCCTGGAAGAGGGAGAAGGAAGGAAGAGGAGCGGAGAAGGCTCCAGGAACGAGGAATGAAGGGATCCCAGGGGTGCGGACGGGCGAGTCGCCACCGCACGCCCGAATCCACCTGCGTGGAGGGGTCAGGTCAAAGGGGGAGACCGATCCCCGAACTAGTGGAGGCAGGAAACGACCCTCAGCTAGAAACCGGAGGCTCTGACATTTTATGTGACGCAGCCCCTCGCTACACCCGCTAGGAAGGCACCACATAGGGTCAGGGAAACTGGCGCCAAGTTTACCAAGAGGAGGCCCGAGGCAGCCGGACAGAAGTGTTGGTAAGAAAGGCCAGACAAAGGACACACAAAGGGGGTCCTGTGAAGTGCTCCAAAGTTATCTGGGAGTTGTCTGAGCCCCTCACCTGGTGAGCACAGTACGACGTGGGCAGCCGTTACCTGCAGACGTGGTCTGGATAATAAGAACTGTGAGTAAAGGCCCTGAACTGCATCACTGACTCCGTGTCGTTACTGCTGCTGCCCTGCACCATCACCCCCATCCTCCGCATACACTGCCCTGAGGCTATACTCCTCCCGTGGGGAGTTATGCTACGCTCTGCTGCACCCACAACACCAGCCTCAGCGGTCTGCCCTGTAGCGGCGGTTCACTCTGACCGCAATCCACGGGTGGCGTAGTCGGACATTTAAACATCAAAACCACATAAATAGTTCCGCCACTGGTTTGACCGCCCTGAGCCACGGAACCGGGTCGCCGCCACGAAGACTACAACCACCAGCATCCACCAAAAAGGGTCCGGCTCCGGGTGTCCCAAGGCCCAGGGGGTGCGTCAGAACATTTTCATCACCTTTCACAATCACCAATGGGACAAGGCAGTGATGTCCTCTGTCCCCTCTCTTATACATCCTAGTGACGGAGCACCTGGTCTCATCAATTCGCCATAACCCCAATATTAGGTGGATTGAGGTGGGAGGCACCGAGTACAAGTGCTCTCTATTTGCTGATGATGTCCTAGTATATATCACTCAATCACATATATCCATCCATGCTGTTATGGCTGAAATAGATCACTTTGTTACATGGTCAAATTTTAAAATCAATGCAGCGAAGTCTGAGGCCCTCGATGTCTCCCTCCCCAAATCCATATAGGATTCCATCCAGTCCAACTTTCCCTTTGCCTGGCCCTCACAGGGTATCAAATACTTAGGAATTCCTATTCATAGAGACCTCTCCCATCTATGTTATCTTAATTTTGGGCCCTTTATTGAACAACTCCATACAGACCACGGTTGGCAAGTTAGAACTGTAAGATTCACTACGTGAACCACTGGTGTTTTGTGGAAAAGCACATGTACACTGCGTTCCAAATTATTATGCAAAAAGTGTTTAGGAGTGATAAGGGAAGAATTTGTTTGTTTGTCAGTTAAACTCATTGATGGTGATGTGTGTCAGGGCTCTTTATATCACTGTAAGCAATTGCAGACACCTGTGCTAATTAGTTTGGCAGGTGTGTCCAATGAAAGGCAAGACTACTTAAGAAGGCTCTCTCACATTATTAAGCAGCCTACATTTTCTGCCAAAATGGGAAAGAAAAAGGATGTGTCGGCTGCTGAGAAGCAACAAATTGTGGAGTGTTTAGGTCAAGGCATGACTACAATCAACATTGTGCGATGATCAGGATGAAGTGTCTTGGCAATCAAGAAGTATGTAGCTGATTCACAGTACACACGTGTGCGTGCTGATAAGGGCAAATTGAGGACTCTTTCCTACAGGCAATTACGTCAGGTTGAAAGAGCAGCGGCAAAAAAGCCTTGTCATAGCAGCAGACAAGTTTTTGAAGCTGCTTGTGCCTCCAACGTCCCCCGAACAACAAGATGCAGGGTCCTTCAGAGGTTTGCAGCTGTGCATGCGCCATCCTGTCGACCTCCTCTATCCACTTCACACAAGCAGAAACGGCTCCAGTGGGCCAAACATTACATGAAGACTGATTTCAAAACTGTTTTGTTCACGGATGAGTGCCGTGCAGCGCTCGATGGTCCAGATGGATGGAGTGGAGGATGGCTGGTTGATGGACACCCCACGCAAACACGGCTACAGCGCCAACAAGGAGGAGGTGGAGTAATGTTTTGGGCTGGAATCATGGGGAGAGAGATTGTCGGCCCCTTTAGGATCCCTGAAGGCGCTAAAGATGAACTCCATAATGTATGTGGATTTTCTCAAACAGCACTTCCTGCCATGGTTCAAGAAGAAGAACCGTGTATTTCACAGCAAGATCATTTTTCTGCATGATAATGCACCATCTCATGCTGCACATAAAACATCTGCATCTCTGGCTGATATGGGCATAAAAGGGGACAAACTTATGGTGTGACCCCCATGCTCCCCTGACCTCTACCCAATTCAGAACCTTTGGAGCATCATTAAAAGGAGTGTCTATGATGGCGGGAGGCAGTTCACATCTAAGCAACAGCTCTGGGAGGGTATTCTGTCCTCATGCAAAACAACTGAAGCAGAAACCATCCAAAACCTGACAAATTCAATGGACGAGAGAGTTCAGAAGCTCCTTTCGAACAAGGGGTCCTATGTGAAAATGTAACATCACCTAGAATAAAGTTTTGAGTTGAAAACTGTTTGATTTCAGTTTCTAACAACCTGCTAATGCTTATAATTTCAAAAATTACCATTTTTTTGGTCTTTATTAAAATGAAAAGGTTGATCGAAAAGTTTGGGGGATCTAAGAGTGTGGCAACCCAGTAGTCATGATTACTTCGAATTCTGACAATATGAGGGTCATGCTGCAGGTAGTGCAGCAAGAAGGCAATTATGTGCCTTGCGCATCTCGGAGCCCCAAAATTATTTTCCGGGCTAGATGCAGCTAAAAATTATTTTTAATTTTAAATCTAGTGAAGCTTTAGTATAGATGGCCTAATAGGATCAGTGCTGCATACTGCTACAAAGCCCAAATTATTTTCCAGTCAAGATACAGATAAACATGATTAGTAATTTGAAAGCTTAAAACGGTTGGTAGGGTGATTTTAACCAATCATCAAGCTTTTACTCTCCCCAGGATGACACAGGGGTAGAAAAGTCGTTTCGGATCCATGATTTGTTCATCTTTATGAACGTGAGTCTGTCTACATTATCAGTGGAGAGCCGCGTGCGCTTATCTGTCAGCACACCACCAGCAGCGCTGAACACACGTTCAGACAGAATGCTGGCTGCGGGGCATGACAAGATCTCCAAGGCGTAAGTGGCTAGCTCCGGCCATTTATCCAGATTGGAAGCCCAAAAAGAGCAAGGGTCCAGTGACACAGTCGTGGCTTCAATGTTTACTTGGAGATACTCCTGTACCATCGTCTCTAGGCGTTGACTATGTGTCAGACTTCTTGTCTCCTGTGGCCTTGCAAAGGATGGGCTAAAAAAGTGGTGAAATGATTCCGCAAAATTGATGTTACCAGCAGATACTGTGGTTCTGTTACGGTTTGAGTGCTGAACACTTGACGGTCCCACGGTTGGCAAGTTGGAACTGTGAGATTCACTACGTGCACCACTGGTATTTTGTGGAAAAGCACATGTAAGATTCTGCAACAGTCTCTGCTGATACTCCTGCATGCGTACATCCCTTTCTATGGCAGGAATAATTTCTGCAAATTTACTTTTGTACCGGGGATCTAACAGTGTGGCAACCCAGTAGTCAGGATTATTTCTAATTCTCACAATTCGAGGGTCATGTTGCAGGTAGTGCAGCAAGAAGGCACTCATGTGTGTTGCACATCCAGGAGCACCAAGTCCCTGTTGTGTTGGTGGCGGGGTAACAATCATGCTTCCTTCCTCTGTCCTCTCCCCCCAACCTCGCACAACAGAAATGTGATCAAGGTCTCCCTCATCTGATGAGTCTTCCATCAGTTCGTCCTCCACTTCTTCCTGGGCTCCCGCACCTTCCTCACTAGTTTGGCTGCTACCATGCGCCCTGGTAAAACCATCTCCCCCACCCTCACATGCCTGCCGCCTTGGTGCTGCCGACCGTCTGGACCTTGCAGATGTTAGCCCTTCCGCATACAACTCCTCCTCCTCTACTTCCTCCACCTCCTCTTGTGCCACCACCTGACTCCGAATTCTGTTTAACATGTGCTCCAGCATGTAAATCACCGGAATAGTCATGCTGATAATGGCATCGTCAGCACTAAACATCTTCGTCGCCATTTCAAAACTGTGCAGAAGGGTGCATAGGTCCCTGATCTGAGACCACTCCTCCAGCGTGATTTGCCCCACCTCTGAATCTCGTTGGCCCAGGCTATACGTCAGAACGTATTGCACCAGGGCTTGTCGGTGCTGCCACAGTCGCTGCAACATGTGCAGAGTTGAATTCCACCGGGTAGGCACATCGCATTTTAGCCGGTGAAGTGGCAGGCCCAACGACTTCTGTAGAGATGTAAGTCGCTGAGCTGCGGGATGCGAACGGCGGAAGTGAGCACACAGCGACCGTGCCCTCTGCAGAAGGCCATCTAGTCTGGGATAGTGGGCTAAAAATTGCTGGACAACCGGGTTCAACACGTGAGCCATACAAGGCACGTGTGTGACATTGCCCCGGCGAAGGGCCGCACCCAGGTTTGCAGCATTGTCGCACACGGCCTTCCCTGGTTTCAGGTCCAGTGGAGACAACCATTCATGAAATTGGTTCTCCAGAGCTGACCACAACTCCTCAGCTGTGTGACTCACATTTCCCAGACATTTCAATGTAAAAACCGCCTGATGACGTTGAGCCCTACTGCCAGCATAGTAAGGAGGTGTGCAGGATCCCTTCTGCGCAGTTAGAAAGCTTGTGGCATGACCAGACAGGCTTTGGGTACAGGTGGAAGACAGAGAGGAGGTTGAGGAGGCAGAAGCAGTGGAGGAACTTTGACATAAAGAGGATTGACGCACAACTCGTGGGGACGGCAAGACTTGGACAGCAGCCCCTTGTCCTGCTGTCACCATAGTTACCCAGTGCCCAGTCAGCGACATGTAACGCCCCTGTCCATGCCTACTCGTCCAAGTGTCTGTGGTGAAATGCACCCTGTCACACACAGAGTTTCTCAAAGAAGCGGTGATGTTATGTGCGACATGCTGGTGGAGCGCAGGCACACCTTTCTTTGAGAAGTAGTGCCGACTGGGCATCTGGTACTGGGGCACTGCGACGGACATAAGGTCTCGAAAATCCTCTGTGTCCACCAGGCGGAAAGGCAGCATTTCTGTAGCCAAGAGCTTGCAGATGGTGAAATTCAACCTCTTAGCTTTCTCATGGCTAGGAGGAAATGGTCTTTTACTTGTCCACATCTGAGGGACCGAGGGCTGGCTATTGTGCTTAGACGGGGTTGATAAGGGTGTCCCCGGCAAACTGCCGGTCTGTGAGGAAGATGCAGGCGGACATGTTAGGTTGCCTTGATCCAAAGGTGGTGCTATCGATGTCGGACAGCGCTCAACACCAGCTGGTGTTACCACCTCCAAAGAAAATGATGACCTGCCAATCACGCTGGCTGTTGCGGGTAAAGAGGTGGCAGGTCTGCGCCCCAAAACAGGTGTGACTGCTGTCCCCCCAGTCACAGAGGATGAAGAGGCCGCGGATGCACAAGATATGGCAGACGGTGGTTGGCCCGGCCGGCTAGGCCGCATTGTAGCACACTGAGCTTCCCACTGCAACTTATGCTTCATGTCCATGTGCCGGTTCATGCATGAAGTACTCAAACTATGTATTTTTTGGCCTCTACTTAGCTTTTGCTGACAAATGTTACAGATAACACGAGTTGGGTCATCTTTATCGATCTGAAAAAATGCCCAGGCTATGCAAGGCTTAGCACCCATGCGACCTGAAGAGCCACCACGACTTGTGGTGAGAGGCAGAGTTGTGTTTGAGGATGCAGTTGTTGACGTGCTTCCAGTACTACGTCTCTGTCCAGGAAGGCGCAACCTGACCTCGTCGTCACTAGCATCTTCCTCCACCTCCTCTGCTGACCTCATCTCTTGGCTGACTGTGGGTTGACAGTAAGTGGGATCTCCGACCTCATCATCATCACCCTGTGCGTTATCACACCCGTCGTCCTCAGAGCCAACCTGTTCCTGCCCTGACAAAAAACTAAAGTTGTCGCTCCAATCAGGTATTTGAGTCTTATCATCGTCTTCCTCATTGTCTCCACCAACAGGAGTTACAGTTTGGGAATGAGGGTCTACATTATGGTCAGAACCTTCTGCGTCTGGTCCTGGATCCGACTCATAAAGATTCTGGGCATCAGTGCAGATCATTTCCTCGTCTGGATTCACAGAAGCGCTGGAGTCGACCTCTGATTCCCAGGCTATAGTATGAGTAAACAGCTCTGCAGACTCAACCATCTGTTCTACCTCATACTCAGACGGGCAGCTGGAGATTTGGGAGCTGTGAGGAAGCAAGTGCGATTTGGGTGACACCTTTGAGGACTGGAGTATTTGTGATGTTGAAGTTGATGTGGAGGAGAGCCCACTTAAAGGAGCACTTGATATCCGTTGAAGCACCTGCTGTTTTTGTGCCTCATCTGGAATTTGTAGCGATTGGCGTGGCCGTAAGAAAGTGATCTTATCACATTGTCCGCTAAAAGAAGTAGACATTTTAGTTTGGCTGGAAGATGGTCTTTCTTCTGCAGATGTTACTGTTGCTTTAACACCTACCCCACGGACACAACCTTTTTTCCCCTTCCCAACACGCCTATTCCCCTTTCCACCAGCAGCAGGCCTTTTTCCACTCATTTTGGTGGTTAACTAATTCACAACTCTGGAGTTGTTTGCACAAAAAAACAATGGATGGTAACCGAGCAGAGCTGAGTGGCCAAACTGTGGAATTAGGCCAAAACTATTGGCTGGGTTAGATGCAGAAAAAAATTATTTTGAATTTGCAACCTGATGGAGGTCAGTATAGATGGATTAATAGAACAAGACCCACACACAGCTAGAAGCCCAATATTTTTTCAGAGGTAGATGCAGGAAAAAAATATATTCAGTTTGCAACCTGATGGAGGTCAGTATAGATGGACTAATACAACAAGTCCCACACACAGCTAGAAGCCCAAATATTTTTTCAGAGGTACTGTAGATGCAGATAAAAATTAGTTTTAATTTGCAACCTGATGGAGGTAAGTATAGATGGACTAATAGAGAAAGTCCGACACACTACTAGAAGGCCAAATATTTTTTCAGAGGTAGATGCAGAAAAAAATATATTCAGTTTGCAACCTGATGGAGGTCAGTATAGATGGACTAATAGAGAAAGTCCGACACACTACTAGAAGGCCAAATATTTTTTCAGAGCTAGATGCAGAAAAAAATTATATTCAGTTTGCAACCTGATGGAGGTCAGTATAGATGGATTAATAGAACAAGACCCACACACAGCTAAAAGCCCAATATTTTTTCAGAGGTAGATGCAGAAAAAAATATATTCAGTTTGCAACCTGATGGAGGTCAGTATAGATGGACTAATACAACAAGTCCCACACACAGCTAGAAGCCCAATATTTTTTCAGAGGTAGATGCAGAAAAAAATATATTCAGTTTGCAACCTGATGGAGGTCAGTATAGATGGACTAATACAACAAGTCCCACACACAGCTAGAAGCCCAAATATTTTTTCAGAGGTACTGTAGATGCAGATAAAAATTAGTTTTAATTTGCAACCTGATGGAGGTCAGTATAGATGGACTAATAGAGAAAGTCCGACACACTACTAGAAGGCCAAATATTTTTTCAGAGCTAGATGCAGAAAAAAATTATATTCAGTTTGCAACCTGATGGAGGTCAGTATAGATGGACTAATAGAGAAAGTCCGACACACTACTAGAAGGCCAAATATTTTTTCAGAGGTAGATGCAGAAAAAAATTATATTCAGTTTGCAACCTGATGGAGGTCAGTATAGATGGATTAATAGAACAAGACCCACACACAGCTAGAAGCCCAATATTTTTTCAGAGGTAGATGCAGAAAAAAATATATTCAGTTTGCAACCTGATGGAGGTCAGTATAGATGGACTAATACAACAAGTCCCACACACAGCTAGAAGCCCAAAATTTTTTCAGAGGTAGATGCAGAAAAAAATATATTTAGTTTGCAACCTGATGGAGGTCAGTATAGATGGACTAATACAACAAGTCCCACACACAGCTAGAAGCCCAAATATTTTTTCAGAGGTACTGTAGATGCAGATAAAAATTAGTTTTAATTTGCAACCTGATGGAGGTCAGTATAGATGGACTAATAGAGAAAGTCCGACACACTACTAGAAGGCCAAATATTTTTTCAGAGCTAGATGCAGAAAAAAATTATATTCAGTTTGCAACCTGATGGAGGTCAGTATAGTTGGATTAATAGAACAAGACCCACACACAGCTAGAAGCCCAATATTTTTTCAGAGGTAGATGCAGAAAAAAATATATTCAGTTTGCAACCTGATGGAGGTCAGTATAGATGGACTAATACAACAAGTCCCACACACAGCTAGAAGCCCAAAATTTTTTCAGAGGTAGATGCAGAAAAAAATATATTCAGTTTGCAACCTGATGGAGGTCAGTATAGATGGACTAATACAACAAGTCCCACACACAGCTAGAAGCCCAAATATTTTTTCAGAGGTACTGTAGATGCAGATAAAAATTAGTTTTAATTTGCAACCTGATGGAGGTCAGTATAGATGGACTAATAGAGAAAGTCCGACACACTACTAGAAGGCCAAATATTTTTTCAGAGCTAGATGCAGAAAAAAATTATATTCAGTTTGCAACCTGATGGAGGTCAGTATAGATGGATTAATAGAACAAGACCCACACACAGCTAGAAGCCCAATATTTTTTCAGAGGTAGATGCAGAAAAAAATATATTCAGTTTGCAACCTGATGGAGGTCAGTATAGATGGACTAATACAACAAGTCCCACACACAGCTAGAAGCCCAATATTTTTTCAGAGGTAGATGCAGAAAAAAATATATTCAGTTTGCAACCTGATGGAGGTCAGTATAGATGGACTAATACAACAAGTCCCACACACAGCTAGAAGCCCAAATATTTTTTCAGAGGTACTGTAGATGCAGATAAAAATTAGTTTTAATTTGCAACCTGATGGAGGTCAGTATAGATGGACTAATAGAGAAAGTCCGACACACTACTAGAAGGCCAAATATTTTTTCAGAGCTAGATGCAGAAAAAAATTATATTCAGTTTGCAACCTGATGGAGGTCAGTATAGATGGACTAATAGAGAAAGTCCGACACACTACTAGAAGGCCAAATATTTTTTCAGAGCTAGATGCAGAAAAAAATTATATTCAGTTTGCAACCTGATGGAGGTCAGTATAGATGGATTAATAGAACAAGACCCACACACAGCTAGAAGCCCAATATTTTTTCAGAGGTAGATGCAGGAAAAAAATATATTCAGTTTGCAACCTGATGGAGGTCAGTATAGATGGACTAATACAACAAGTCCCACACACAGGTAGAAGCCCAAATATTTTTTCAGAGGTACTGTAGATGCAGATAAAAATTAGTTTTAATTTGCAACCTGATGGAGGTCAGTATAGATGGACTAATAGAATGATGCTATGCCCAAAAGATTTTACTTCACTAGGTGCAGTAAAAAAATTGGTATTCTATACACAGGTGGTATATCTTGCAACACAGATAGGCTACTCCACTGACTAACACACTCTGCAATAGGCCAAAAAGGATTAGCTTTGCTAGATTCAGCCAAATGCTGTGAAAAAAACTTGCACAGCACTGGCACAGACCTGCCTGGCAAAAACTGATAGGAACTCATGTAACCTAGTCCTGAAAAGGACTCCAATTACAATTAGTCTTTACTCCCACAACCTATCTATTTAAGAGCACAGACCTCCCTGATAAAAGTCGTAGGAAATGCTGTAACCTAGTCCTTAAAAGGACGGCAATCACAACTATTCCCTACTCCCAAGCTATCTGTATATTTGTGCGAAAATTGGCTTGAAATTAACAAGGTATAGCGCACACAGCAACAGCGGTGCCGTCTAACACGCAGCTGCAGCAGTGAGAAAATGGTGGCGACGGGGAAAATGGCTTGGTCTTATAGGGCAAGGACATGTGACATACACTGCCAATGACACATGCCCTTGCTTGTGTGAAAAAAAGCACTTCGCTCCGTGTGTGCGCTGCTGATAGGCTGACAGATTGCACCTCCCCACTGCAAATGCGGGAAAGAGAAAAAAAAATGGAGATTTTCATTGTTCCTGCAGCGATCCATCCCCTGCCCCTCCCCCCACCCCGCTGTACACTCAAACTGCGTATTAACATTAATTTTCATCATTACTGAGAAAAAATCCAGTTATGATTTTGGTGCACGAACAGTTATCGAACATAACCTCGAACAGCCGAATTTTTCTCAAATTGTTCGTGTTCGCCGAACGGCTCGAACACCGCCCAAAACAGCTCGAATTTGAGATTGGCGAACAGTTCGAGTAGAACAACGCTCATCTCTATTAATGTCCTCAGCTCAAAATAGGCAAAAGGGGTTCTTCAGTACAGCTATATTGAATAAAGATGTTAAGCGCTATCATACTTATAAAGCAGATTTATTACGTTATATCAGGGATGTAAAATCATGGCTGGGCTTTTCTTTATCTGGCACAAAGACTTAGTTCACTGAACTATCTCAATTTCTAAATGCTATGGAAAAGGTGCAGTCATTTATTGGCACCCACTACCCTGGCAGCAGCACCCAGGTCAGATGCCTACCAGCAGTGTGTGATAGATGCTGTACCCATGCAGTATGCGTATAGTGATACTAAGTACACAGCCATAGTATTTCCTGCCTGGCCATTGTCCAATAGCTATGTGCTCTGCATAGGCCACAGTAACAGGGACAGAAAAAATAACTATGCCTAGAAGACATTTCTATTTAATTATCCAATAATTATGAAAAAATGGCAAATAAAGTTTATAACATTAAAGCCAATATGTGGCATCTATAGTGCAGCAGCAGTCAGGTGGCTCCAGTATCTGTGGTATGGTTCCAAGATAAAATTTGAAGTTCACTTTCCCACTTATCAGGTCCTTTTCTGCAATTATGACTCCATTGTGTTAAGAAGGATGTACATTATGCCCATTGTGTGGGAAAGAATGAGTGTTTCTTTAGAAAGAACAGTTTTGCATACACAGCATTGTATAAATCTGTGGCTGTGCATGAAGACTGTATTCTAAAAGTATCTATTCCTCCTGATCTCTCTAAAACACTTCTTGTAATTTGTGGCAAAAATAGATTGCAATTATATATTATATGTTACGACGGGATGTTCATTGCGCTACTTAAATATCCATAATTTCCAGTCAGCTATTTTACTGCGCAAAATGTGAGCTGGGAATATATTTGCCAGTGAAAATGACCAAATGTTATATACTTAAAGGGGTTGTCTGATCTAAAACGACAAGTCTGCAGTCACTGTACATGACTGCAGACTTGTGAATCCTCACAGTGCAATGTGAGCATTCTCCGGTGTCAGTGACGGGAACGGTGGTCATGTGACCGCAAGTATGTGCATATGCATACTCCCGGCCAGAATTATTATTAAAATGTATTTATATAGCACGATTATATAGCACCAACTGTTTCCAGCGGAGGATGCTCACGTTGCACCGTGCATGCGCTGTGAGGATTCACAAGTCTGCAGTCACATAGAGACTTGTCGTTTTAGACCAGACAACCCCTTTACATTGACCGACATTAGCCATTATGATGCCATATACAGTGCTTGGGTCTATATACCATAGAGGCAGCTAATGCAATTGTAAGAGATGGTCAACCAGGGTTTCTGAATGCATTATTTTCGCTAGGATTATTGATCTATTTATCGTAATATAGATACATTATTGTGTTAGTAATAGTCAACCATGTAGCATTTGACAACTCAATATCCAGTAAAGTAATAAATGGTAATAAATACTCTTATAATCAATCCACTATCTTGCATATTATGCAGCGGTCCATTGGAGTTTGTTTTGTGTCACCTGTGGAACAGCATCGAAGCAGAGGAAGCTTGCAACAAAATGCCTAAATGTTTTGACAAACCCACTTAATGCAAAATAGTTCTTTCATATTATCAAGGATAAGTGACAGATTCAGTTGGCATTTGGCATTACATAGTTTGACATTAATTTGTCTAATTATCTATGGCACTTGTGGCTCCTAGAAGTTCAATGAAGCTAAATCCGCTGCAATTACAACCTGGAGGTCAGAGCAAGAGGAGCACAAGGTTCAGCTCTCTTGGCATGTCACATGCACTGTCTGCCTCTTGCTCTTCTCGAAGTTCTTGATGAACTGCAGCCATCAAACCTCCTACAGAGAGCTCTTCAGCGGAGGCCACACAGCAACCTACGAGTCCAGGTTTCTGGCACACTCCCAAACATGAAACAGCTTTGATCAATATTTATACACATTTTGGTCTTGGCTGTTTATCTGAAGATACAAACAACTTTTTGTTCTGAAACCATAACATCTTGTTTTATTTCAGTTGGCTGGACAAGTTAAACTTTTCTAAATGAAGCTAAACTTTGTGCTGTATACAAGTGTTTGTCCCTTCCCAATTGTCCTTTATTGCATGTTTTTCATTATTAATATTTTTTGATATTTAAATAAAAATGTTATGTTACATAGGGAATGTTATTATTTATTATTATAGCGCCATTTATTCTATGGTGTTTTTCATGTGAAAAGGGGTATACATAATAAAAACAAGTACAATAATCTTGAACAAAAATGAGTCACCGGGTGGTACAGGAGGAGCTAGGACCCTGCCCATGAGGGCTCACAGTCTACAAGGGATGGGTGAGGATATAGTAGGTGAGGGTAGAGCTGGTCGTGCAGCAGTATGGTGGAGCGGTGGTTACTGCAGGTTGTAGGCTTGACAGAAGAGGTAGGTCTTCAGGCTCATTTTGAAGGCTTCCACGGTAGGCGTGGGTCTGATATTTTGGGGTACAGAGTTGCAGAGTAGGGGGATGCACGTGAGAAATCTTGTGGGAAGATGAGATAAGAGGGGAGTAGAGAAGGAGATCTTGTGAGGATCGGAGGTTGCGTGCAGGTATGTATCGGGAGACTAAGTCACAGATGTATGGAGGAAATATGTTGTGGATGGCTTTGTATGCCAAGGTTAGGGTTTTGAACTGGAGTCTCCGGGCAATGGGGAGCCAGTGAATGTAAGTAAAAACGTAATTCCTTCACCAGTAACATATGATGAATGAAGAGCATGATAACAAACCAACGAATAATTAGTTTTACATATAGGTGGTGGGTCTCCTGCTTGTGTACACTACAGCTCTGACAGGGATCTAACAATTAATGTTATCATTGCTTGATACAACTCACCCTTTCAGTTCTTGATGATAAAGGTCTTTGATACTTAAAGGGTTGTCCAGGCTTTGGGTTCAAGTCTGCAGTCACTTTATGTGACAGTAGAATTGTGAATCTTCACAGCATGCACTGTGAATGGGTGATCATGTGATCGCAAGTATGCAATGGCTTATTTCCAGCCATATTCTGACTAGACATGTCTTGCCTCGCTCAATTCACCTGTATTGAGTGAAGTCATGCATGTCTAGTTGGCACATGACTGTATGTTTGCAAATAGCATTCTGGTGGTCTGTTTATCCAACATCATTGCAGCTATATGGGTAGATCCACATAGAAGGCGCAGACTAAGGGCCACACTGGTCAGAAACTAGTTGCCCGGATGCCTGATCAGACTTGCGTCCATTCTTTACCATTCTTGTTTAAATATGTTTTAAATAATTTTTTTTGCTGTTCTTTGCCACTCATGTTTTTAATCTGAGCAATAAACTGAATTTTTTATGGAATACTAGCTTCTACGTGGATCTACCCATATTACTACAGAGGGATTTTTTGCCGTGCACCAGACAGATGAGCTGGTTGCCCCTTTTTTTGTTCCTATCAATGATGCAATACCTGAGAACAAGAGTCCCTATTTTTACCTGTGTGTGTCTCCCGTCATTAGCTTCCATTCGGACTTGCTTTTAACCCTAGAGTTATAAGTAGACATACATATGCAAGTGCTTGAATTCAGTCAAATATTGTCATGCTCTGAAATGAGAGATCGCAGTGTGGCCCAAGAATTCTAAGTACACATTTGTATGCACAAGGATTTTTTGGAAAAGTTATTTTTTAGGATGTTATTTATTATAGTGCTTACTATAGCGTTCTTCTGATTTCCCCATATGCCCTCTTTGTGTATTATTTACTGCAGTGGTTTCTTTATTGTGTAGTATTTCTATTTTAGTTCTGTTGGTTACTCATCAGCTTGACATTCATTTGGTAAACATTTCGAAAGGCTGAGTTTTAGCATGGTTGCCTATTAATTGTTCACAACATCACATTTCGAAAGGCTGAGTTTTAGCATGGTTGCCTATTAATTGTACACAACATCACATTTCGAAAGGCTGAGTTTTAGCATGGTTGCCTATTAATTGTACACAACATCACATTAAACAAGAAGACAACAACTCGCATTCACTTTTGACAGCCTACAGTAACATATCTGTAGAGATTATGTGATGATGCTATTCACTGTCACTGTGTAATTAGCCCTTCCGGTAACATCTTTAACAATTCAACTGTAAAGTTGTGAACCTATTGATTTAAGACATTCTTTCAACCTGGTTTCCAGCAACATAATAAGGTAATGCCCATTATAGCTACAATGCATTTTCTCATGGGATATTGTAGAGATAGATGGTAATTAAAGACAATGTCCCATATAGAATGCCTTCTAACATACAGTTTTTTTAAACTAGGGTCAATTAAAAGGAGCAATAATGAGATTTCATCAGATTCAATGTCAGGCAAGAACACAAAAAGTCAATGATGATGGTCAATAAGAATTAGATGTAAACCAATGAAGCCTGATTTACAGGAACACAGGTCTTTACAATGCTTCATCCTTGGTTTGTTGCACTAATCAGGGAAGGAAGCATTGATGTTCCTCTTGTGATAATATATTAAGTTGGTGGGATGATTACAACTGAACATGTCAGACCTTGTTACTGGTGTTTGTAGTCTAGTTTTTACATTTTGGTACTACATAGATAATCATTTGTCACAAAGCTGGAAATATTGGCGCCATGGTGGCCACACATACCATGATCTTCCGGTGGGATTACTAAAAATTGTCTGAGATGGTAGAAAATGTTTATTTAATATAACTGATCCTTCAGTTTTCTAAGAGGAAAAGAAGATAATTGATCCTCTATGTGCCAAAAAATTGCCAAGGTTTAAATGCATAAGTATACTGAACCCTAAATACCTTGTTTTGGTTTTAAAGAAATGGTAACTTAACCCTTTAAGGACTGGATGATTTTTCATTTTTGTGCTTTCATTGGTTCCTCCCATTATTCCAAGAACCATAACTTTTTTATTTTTCTGTCTATATAGCCGTGTGTGGGCTTGTTTTTTGCAGGACAAGGTGTACTTTTGAATGACACCATCCAATTTATCATATGATGTCATGGAAAGTATGAAAAAAATTTCAAGTGTGGTGAATTAGTAAAAAAAGTGCAATTTTGCAATTGTTTTTAGGAATTTTTATTAATTCTCCAGGTCAGTATGATTACGGCGATAGCAAACATGCATAGTTTTTATTTTATAGTGGTGCTGAAAAAAAAGTGGTGAAAAAAAAATGCAAAAATTTGCCAAAGAAAATTTTTTTTGCTTGTTTTACCATTTTCCGAGAGCTGTAACGTTTTACATTTTTGTAATATGGAGCTGTGTGAGGGCTTGTTTTTTTGCGCCCTAAGCTGATGTTTTTATTAATATTACCTTGGGGTAGATACAATGTTTTAATTGCCTCTTATAACACTTTTTCCTGTTGTTGCAACGGCCAAAAAAAAATGGGAATTTCTGAGTTCTAATTTTTTATTTGTATATATTATATACTTTTCGTATATAGCAGAAATCACTGTCTTTTTTGAACGACAGCCACAGGCTGGTTTTCGCAGGAGTACCATGATGACAGACACAGGGGTCTTCAGCAGACCTCTGGCTGTCATGGCAAACCGTCGGCGTCCAGCGATCATGTCGCAGGCGCGCTGTTGAGGGGTTAAAATGGTGTGTCCCCTGCTGATACGCCTTAAATGCCGCTGTCAGAGATTGACACTGGGATTTAACAGGTCAACAGCCTTGAGCGGAGCTCCACCTCCACCCGCAGCTGTTAGAGGCAGATGATGGCTGAATAATACAGTCAACATTTGCCTGTTAAGATGGGGGCTCGGCATCAAAGGCAGGGTGACGACTTATGAATAATAAAAATTTACTTATTCCTCAATGAATCTCCTGTTACATTACAAGGTTGTTAAAGGCAACCACAACAGTTCAAGCTGGTTTCTGAATCCCAATAGAGTTAGAATATGCAATTATTACACCAGGTGTCCCTTTAATTGTCTGAAAATGATTCATTCAGTCTTCAAATCCATGGCTTAGACTGTCCTAGCGTCTGTTTCTATTGAGGCTTAAACCTGTGGTATGGAGCTGAGTCTGGGGTTGCACTCAGATGTTAATGCGTGATCTTGGCTTGCAGAGAAGTCCACTCTACGCCCTCCCTCCTGCAAACCCACCGGCTCCACTCGTTCTTCTGCTGCAACCTTCCTGCACAACCTTAATATGTGTGTCTTCCAGACATCTCCTCATTACATTACACTTCCTCTCCTGGTGAAAATTTCTTCCCAGGATGTTTTTTGAGCAACGGTTTTGGTTACATCTGCTGGGCAATGCAGGTACATCAGACTTGAATGTTGTAATAGGGTGTCTATGCACTGCCAGTGCAACAATGTTTTGCATGTGTTCAGCTGAATATCAAACCATTTGAATGATGGAAATGGAAAGGTTAGTTGGGAAACCTTTTGACACGTAATTATAAATTATTTCATTCTGCATTATATGTGAATGATAACTGTAGAACTGCCCATGAACTCATTACAACTTATTACACTTTATTACATATTATACAAATATATACAAAATGATAACCTTACAAATCAATTACTTCTGGACTAATTTATGCATTCACTATTATATTGAAGTCAGCCTACTAAACAAAAAGTACGGTATATTTTTCTTCAAATCAGTCATACCCCAAACACACCAGTGTCACAGAATACGTGGCTGTACTTCCAAGTAATGAACTTTCAGCAAGTGATGATTGAAATGACCTTGTACAGTCAGAATTCTTCATTTTCTGTAATAAAGAGCTCTGCAGCACTTTCCTCCGTGGAACAGAAAGAGGTTTAATTTACAATCCAGTAGAAGAGATTAAGAAGGACTCAACTAATTTTAGACAGGACAATCACTGGAGATTATGGCATGCTCTCTGTCAGCGCCACAGACACATGACGGATGTTAAATGTGAACAACAGAATCTCTATACAACCACTGAC
This sequence comes from Phyllobates terribilis, assembly GCF_046119375.1. Lineage (NCBI taxonomy): Eukaryota > Metazoa > Chordata > Amphibia > Anura > Dendrobatidae > Phyllobates > Phyllobates terribilis. The sequence goes on from NW_027362771.1 coordinate 303,620,187, forward strand.
TTCTCTAAATCCAAACTCTCAGTGGTGTCTCATTAATCCAAATAAAGCCAACAACTTGTTGAAAGAGCAGCACCTGCCATGGATCAAAGAAACATGGAGGATTTAAATAAATGCATTTCAAATAATAAAGTATGATTATGGTTATTTGTGAGAGCTGTGAGTGCAGTCTGCTACTGCTTGGCTGCCATTAGAAAGAGAATATTAATCACTAATTTCTCAGATAAAACGTGTTATTCCTTTAAAGTGAACTTTTACATTGGATTTGGCTCTGTAACTATAAAAGAATGCTGGTGCTGGTAAAAGAAAAGCTGCTTTTTTTTAATTATTGAGTATCAAACAATTAGAATTATTGATTTTTTTCGCAATTGACAGAATATTTATTTTAGGAGGTCCTGGAATTATGGCTTCTCTGTTGTTTAAAGAAGCACTCTCATCAAAGTTTTTATCCTTTTATTATATTGCAGTCATCATATTATATAGCACTGTGTACTTACAATTGCTCACTTTGCCTTTCTACCCAGATAATTCTTCTCTTTTCTATTAGGTCTATGACATCATATGATTAAAAACTGACTAGCTAAATCCTTCTAAGCTCTATGTAGAAACAGGAGGTCAATTTTTTCTGCACAAGCCATGAGTCACTGCAAAAGTCTATGGCAGGAGGAGGAGAGGAGCAGCTGGGTCAGAAATTGAAGAGAGGAATGATAAATGCAGGGACAAGTTTTTACATAGAGCAGAGAGAAGACAAGAATTAATTGGGTAGAAAGGCAAAATGAACAATTGTAAGTACACAGAGTTATATAATATGATTGCAATATACTAAGAGGATAAAAACTTTGATTTGAGTGCTTCTTTAAGGTAATTTTCTGAATAAGTTGTCATTTATTGTATATATGGGTAACAATATTTCTGACTATTATATGATTCCTCTCCAGGCCTCTGTCATTGCTGCCCAGTGTGCCGTCACGTTGCATATTGTGACGTTACAATGTGCATCGCCCAAGGTGCTGACTAGTCCTCGGCGGCGCACGTCATAGTGTTGTGGCATAGCAATAAGTGACATCAGAGGTCTACTCCATGCTGGATGTCCCGGTATAGAGGGAAGCAGGCCGAAGAAGATGCGCATAAAGTCGAAAAGAGTAGGCATTGAAAACCGAATGGCGGGCTTCGTAACAGGGGAGCGGTGAAGTGAGTATTTTTTAATTTTTTAACCTTTTGCTGATCTTCTAGAGTTCAGAAAAATGATGGTTGAAGCTGGCTGTCATTTTAGTTTGAACTGGAAAAAAATCTGTATTCTGGAAAATCTGAGTAGAATTCAATTCCGCTAAAATAAATGTGCTCATCTCTGGCTCCGATACTCCTTTAACCACTATTGATATAGAAGTAATACTACATATAAATAATCCATTTATTTGTATTAAACTGCATTTGCATTTCAGTCACAGCAGTTAAGTGCCTGATACATCATGTTATTGTTCTATTAAATATACAAAATGTCTAATACACCATTGTCATGTTGCACACAGATACAAATAAAGGTCTTTTAAACCTCCTTGCTGTTACGGTCCATCAATAAGTAGTTGAAAAAAAAAAGCTAAAAACAAAAACAAAAAAAAGTCTAAATAATGCAAAGTTAGTCTTTATATTGTGTAGTATTTCAACAATGGCAAAATATATTACAATATGATTTATCGCTGCCAATGACAGATGTTATTAGGAGGTCAATAACAGTTTGACCAAGGAGGAGAATTTCTCCTGACACATCGCTTTCCTTTACCAGAACTAGTGTCAGATAAGGCTTAATTATATTGTTTGAGCCGTGGCCTTGTGCTACCTCATTTCTATTTAGATGACTGTCTATGATTGTCACATTTGCTCCCTGCTGTTTTAACAAGTATAGTATTAGCAGCCTTTCCCATTACAATGCCCCTGAGAATGAGAAGGCTTATGGCCGTCACAACCTAGTGTGGTGAAGATGAGAACCGACCAGCAAAACAACTGTAAGTAAAAGAAGAACTATCAGGACAATACTATGAATCTAACTATATCTAAGGAAGGGAATTCTGAGCAATAATGTACAGTATACGCCATTCTTCTATTGACATACGAAATGAATATGCTGCCCATGGTGGATTAATTGTATTTTATATAAATATTGTAATCTTGTGAGTATATATATATATATATATATATATATATATATATATATATATATATATACAGTACAGACCAAAAGTTTGGACACACCTTCTCAGTTGAAGATTTTTCTGTATTTTCATGGCTATTAAAATTGTGCATTCACACTGAAGGCATCAAAACTATGAATTAACACATGTGGAATTATATACTTAACAAAAAAGTGTGAAACAACTGAAAATATGTCTTATATTCTAGATTCTTCAAAGTAGCCACCTTTTGCTTTGATGACTGCTTTGCACACTCTTGGCATTCTCTTGATGAGCTTCAAGAGGTAGTCACCGGAAATGGTTTTCACTTCACAGGTGTGCCCTGTCAGGTTTAATAAGTGGGATTTCTTGCCTTATAAATGGGGTTGGGACCATCAGTTGTGTTGTGCAGAAGTCTGGTGGATACACAGCTGAGAGTCCTACTGAATAGACTGTTAGCTGCTTTTTTCTTGCCATAATACAAATTCTAAGTAAAGAAAAACGAGTGGCCATCATTACTTTAAGAAATGAAGGTCAGTCAGTGCAAAAAATTGGGAAAACTTTGAAAGTGTCCCCAAGTGCAGTTGCAAAAACCATCAAGCGCTACCAAGAAACTGGCTCACATGAGGACCGCCCCAGGAAAGGAAGACCAAGAGTCACCTCTGCTTCTGAGGATAAGTTTATCTGAGTCACCAGCCTCAGAAATTGCAGGTTAGCAGCAGCTCAGATTAGAGAACAGGTCAATGCCACACAGAGTTCTAGCAGCAGACACATCTCTACAACAACTGTTAAGAGGAGACTTTGTGCAGCAGGCCTTCATGGTAAAATAGCTGCTAGGAAACCACTGCTAAGGACAGGCAACAAGCAGGAGAGACTTGTTTGGGCTAAAGAACACAAGGAATGGACATTAGACCAGTGGAAGTCTGTGCTTTGGTCTGATGAGTCCAAATTTGAGATCTTTGGTTCCAACCACCGTGTCTTTGTGCATGCAGAAAAGGTGAACGGATGGACTCTACATGCCTGGCTCCCACCGTGAAGCATGGAGGAGGAGGTGTGATGGTGTGGGGGTGCTTTGCTGGTGACACTGTTGGGGATTTATTCAAAATTGAAGGCATACTGAACCAGCATGGCTACCACAGCATCTTGCAGCGGCATGCTATTCCATCCGGTTTGCGTTTATTTGGACCATCATTTATTTTTCAACAGGACAATGACCCCAAACACACCACCAGGCTGTGTAAGGGCTATTTGACCAAGAAGGAGAGTGATGGAGTGCTACGCCAGATGACCTGGCCTCCACAGTCACCAGACCTGAACCCAATCGAGATGGTTTGGGGAGAGCTGGACCGCAGAGTGAAGGCAAAAGGGCCAACAAGTGCTAAGCGTCTCTGGGAACTCCTTCAAGATTGTTGGAAGACCATTTCCGGTGACTACCTCTTGAAGCTCATCAAGAGAATGCCAAGAGTGTGCAAAGCAGTCATCAAAGCAAAAGGTGGCTACTTCGAAGAACCTAGCATATAAGACATATTTTCAGTTGTTTCACACTTTTTTGTTAAGTATATAATTCCACATGTGTTAATTCATAGTTTTGATGCCTTCAGTGTGAATGTACAATTTTCATAGTCAAGAAAATACAGAAAAATCTTTAAATGAGAAGGTGTGTCCAAACTTTTGGTCTGTACTATATATATGTATATATATATATATATATATATATATATATATATATATATATATATACACACAGGGTGGTCCAAAAGTAGGTGGACAGAAAGTGTAATAAGGTTATGAAGGGGGAGATTTATCAAACATGGTGTAAAGGGAAACTGGCTCAGTTGCCCTTCACAACCAATCAGATTCCACTTTTCATTCCTCACAAAGTTTATAGTCGAAAACCAAAAAGTGGCAGTGATTTGAAAAATTACATAAGAGATGCATTTCAAGAAATTAATACCCAAAGAGACTTGTGCAAAAAAGTTTGTCGAAGTGTAAGAGGCAGACTTCAAAGCTGTGCAAATTGTAATGGAAAACAGTTTGAGCACCTGCGTTGATGAAATTTAAGGGCTTTTGTATTATTGTTCAGAATAAAATTTAATTGTCAGTGTTATGCTTGTGCTAGTAAATATAATTTTATATATAAATCAAAATAAATGTTATTATTTTCTGGCCACCTACTTTTGGACCACCCTGTATATATATGTATATCTACATATATATATTTATATATGTATATATATATATATATATATATATATATATATATATATATATATATTATATATATATATATTGTGAGGCAATGACCAGGATCGTATACGAGGGACGTTATATATCCCCCAGGGATACTATAGGCATGAAGTGCTCGGACATTTAATCACAGGTGCAGTATGACAGTCTGGATATGTTGATCCCATATTGTAAAGACGTAATGAAGTAATGTAAAGCTGGGGTAGATTAGGTACACAATAAATATAAAACCCAGAGAAGGTGCGACACGAATAACAGGACCCACATCAGTAATCTCTTGACGCCAGAAGGCAGTGCTGTGAGTTGCCTATTATCTGACTGCATCATCAGCTCTTGTTTTGATTAGCCAGCCTGGCACAATGTCATTGTAGCGGGGTGACGTACATGTGACTTTGCACCAGACCAGCTAATCAAAAGAAGAGCCGCAGATGCTGGCAGGTTGAAAGGGCTACCGTCTGATGGCCACAGATTAGTGATGTGTCTGCTAAAACGGGTTCTTCAAATCAATTTGCACTAACTCTGATAAGAACAATAGGAAAAGTATATAGTTTTTATTGTAATTGCTAATTTTCGAGATATATGACTTAAAGGGGTATTCCCATCTCCAAGATCCTATTCCAATATGTAGTAGGCATAATAACATTATCAAATACCTCCAATTAGAAATGTAGTAGAGTTCTTCTCTAGCAGACATAGCTACCATATGCAGACATTGCAGTAGCTTAAGTATCCATGCTTATGACCTCTAACAGCTAACTGTCACTGTAGGAGTGGATATAATCATGGATACCTAAGCTACTGCAATGTCCTGCCCATAGCGTAAGCGACATAGCGAATCATAAGAAGAATTATACTACATTTCTAATTGGAGGTATTTGCTAATATTATTATTATTACACCTACTACATATTGGGATAGGATTTCGGAGATGGGAATACCCCTTTAATTTATCATGTTCATTTTTTGGGGCAGGGGATATTAGTACCAGTATGACTCTATTGGTATTCACTGTTCTAAGGATGATATTACTGTGGCATTTAAGGCAAGTTAAGTAGTAACACTTTTACACCTTTAATGTCTTGTTAGCACATTTATGCTATATATGAATTTAACACATCACTTACTGCCATAAAATGTGCTAAAGGCAAATAAAAATGTCCCTGTCTGCTAAGTCTCACCATCTCTAAAAACTCGTTTACACCCGTGCCCTTGAAATCCAAGCCTCGCAAAGACAGCCTGCAGTTAACAATAAAAATGTGTGGGGACAGCTAAATATTAGCTCATTCTCCTGCATTTTATATAATGACTTTCTACCACAAGACTGAGGTCAGTAGGGTCCGTTGCTTAGAAACTGGGTTTGCATCGCTGCATTTAGCTAGCTGAGAGTTGGAATTCCTATATTGTTAACTTTTCAAATGTATATATGCTGCGGAAATAGATCAAGGTTTTTCCCCTGAACATAGGTATGGGCAGGCTAACTCTTGTTTTATCTTATCGAAAGCAATATTAACAATAATAGTATTAGCAAACATGAAGCCGGTCCTGAATCATCACTGCGACTTTACACCAATTTACTCTGAATCCGTTATACACCAAAGAGCACACATGTTGCATATGATGCGATCAGAAGAGAACAGGCGATGTGTGCAATGTCAGTATTACTTACATACGGTAATATAACCGATAAAGGCAATTACCAAGCTGTTAAATAAGTAAATAAACAGGTAACAGAACATACATTGCATTATCACAATTATGTATTGTATACGTTTTATTATATGTAGAGGTAATTTATATGGGTCCAAAACACGTGTGAAGAAGGGGGCAGCATGTACCCCACTTTTGTCCCCACTTGGGTTTGTGGCAGTGTAAACCATATTGTTCTGTGATATATGGGGCTGGCTCAAGATCCTCTGTTGCTGTTTTTTGTATTTGGGGCCCAGTTCATACCATAAAAATGCTGCTTGCCATGTTGTTTTATGGTAAATTGGACAGGTTATTCTTTATTGCTCTGTAAAATGTATTTGCACAATGATATTTTCATTGTGAAAAAGTAATGTTTTGCTTCAAAATCACTTGGGTATAAATGGGGTTAATTGGGGGAAGTGATTGAGTTGAATGTATGCATGACATTTTGTGTGGTACAAAAGTGGTGAAGTCTGGAGCTGTCAGGTGACTAACAGGAATAGAGGGATCTACCCCTGCCAAGGAAGTGTAAAGGTAGATTACAGAAGTTGTGAACAAAAGAGTGTGTGCCGCAGAAGCAGGGATAGCTGACATTGCCAAGCTATGCTGAATTTTTACTGAGAACATCACCATATTTATGGCTATAATAGACGGAAAAATTCCCACTTCAGGATGTGATGCTGGTGAAGTTGGTGGGGGACTTCCTCCCACCTACCCGGAGATAGTAATATTAGTGACAGAACTGTGTCTATTATATGGAGCCATAGGTTAGAAGTGGACAGCAAGTAGAGTCGGACTTAACTGTAGAGAAAGAAGCCATTAAAACCAGGCCAGAATCTGGTAGGTGTTGTCCTCAGACTAAGTGAGGTGAACAGATATCTGTTGGGGCTGCCTTTGGGAACCATGGGTGTGGTAAGCCCATATGACAGAGAGTAATAGTGATCACTGAGGATATCGTGTGTGGGAGAATTGGGCAACACCGAGACCAATGTGAAAGTTGTGACACTTAGTCAGGGGTAGGGTGCAGGAGGTGGCACCGCCATTGTCACACTGCATGTCACTACTGGTTGGATGAATCTGTGTTAAATGTTTTATTGTTCCCTTTTCTAGTTCAGTAACATTCCACGTTTTATTGCTTCCATATTGGAAGACCTGTAAATACATTTCGAGCTGTTTTTAAGATCAGGTGTCTGTCAGTAATTTGTCGGGAGGCCATCTTTCCTGTGCATCCTCATAACACTATGAATACCCAGAATAAAATCCTAATAAGTGTATATTGTATTTGCCATTAAAAGTGTCCTTACTTACAGGTAAACATTAGAAGTAGCACTACTGTAGTTGACACTGTACATAGGATAAAGTCAGATTGTGTGATTTCTAACGGGCCTTTGAAGACCCCTTATTGATTTCCCTATTCCCTTTGCTACGAAATGGAACAATCCTTTGAAAAACTCCCATCCCCAGAGTAATGGCACTGTACAAGAGAATAGAGTGAGAAAATCAACACCAGAATCTATTGTTCTGAAACCATACTGAGGGGCCAATTGTGATCCCTGCTTTGGGGCCCCTTTTTATATGTTTGCTTCCTGAGGTAAGACGACCATTTACAAATCAAAACGGGTCCAGAGCGGAGACAGTAGGAATCTGCAATATCAATCTTCTACATAGCAATATTCTACTTTGCCTATAACCAAACAAAAATGCCGAGAAAGCTCGAGCCACCTCCTTTACAAAAACACCCACAGGGCTTTATGTAACAATACTACGACACCCACTTGAAATAACATGGAACAAATTAATTTATGAAACGGTCTAAAGATATAGGACTGTTTTATTCGTTTGACCTCTTTAAAAGAGTGATAAATGGCTAACATACCTAAGCTATAAAATCCCAAAAAGTCGATCCATTCCATATGCTCTTCAGAACTAATGCCTTTAACATGATCTTTCCGTCCCGCACACCTATTTAGCTCAGTTGTTTCATTTATGAGCTGTGTCCCCAAATGCAAGATGAATTAACAGTTTGATCACAGATGGAACCTATTTACTATTAAGAGTCTAGCTCTGTACTCGAGTCTATACCCTCGTATGTCTTACATCATCATACATCATCATCAGGTAGCACGGCTTCTATAGGAGAGAATGTGGCATTCATTCTATTCAGAATGCTAGTCTTGACACATACTCAGAATTTTAATTAAATCCACAAATTTAGGAGCTTCTTTTTTAACATCATAGAGATTTTTGATATGTTTGGCTTTGTATATACCACTCACAAATGAAGTTATGTGTGTGCTTCTTTGTGAACGTGCTTCTAACAGTCCATTCAACTGATCTCTCCTCTTTATAGATCAAGGAACAATATCTTAAGGTTGCCAGGGCAACTCTGGCTGGAGTAGAATAGTCACCTGACAACTGTCACATCAACCGCAGGTACTTATTACTATCAGCTATAATGCTAAAAAAAAGTAACACTGCAAATATATTGCGAGCCTGTATACACATAGATCCACCATGAAATGTACTGCTTTCTTCTCCCAGCTCCAAACTGGTATTCAAATTCATCATGAATGTATAAACTTTTCTAATTTGCAGCACAAAAATAATTGTAGAGCGCATAATTGGAGTATTTATGTTCATCCGAGTTCTTTCAACACTATTTAGAATTTATTAGAATGAAGGTTACACATTTCCAATAGCTCTGTAAGCACAGTGTTATTAAAGTGTCAGGCTTCAGAAATGGAGCTGCAATTTAGCTTTTCTATTTATTTTCTATTATTTTGAACTTTCAATCAACAAAAACGTTGCAGGACTTTTTCTCAGTTACCAAACATTCAAAATATTAAGTAAAATTAAGTAAAACTGGCGAAAAGCCAACAAATAGGGTGATGGATTCATGGTTAAAAAAAAAAATCAAGGAACTACTTGTATAGCAAAATGCCCTTGTGGTCGACCTTATTTATCTGACACTATACAACAGTATGCGGGAAAACATATTCAGTGCAGCTTCCCTACAAGCTCATTGTAGTCATCATTACACTACACACCTGTCTACTGTGCAGAGATGCTAAAACTTGGGTTATTATACTTACTGTTCAGCAACATTTGCAGCTGAAATCATACCTGTCATTTCAGGTCACTTTCCAGAATAAGCTGTCGTGTGTGTATATGAGGAATAACACTATTTCTGACTATTATTTGACTTGTTTCCTGCATTTTTCACTAGTTTTTTCCTCCAGCATTTTCTGTCTATAATTCTAAGCTCTTTTTTAGATAGTGAGAGGAGACAAGCTGCTATGATGTCTTCCATAGACAGTACACACAGAAATGGATTCCTTCTCTTCTTTCTCTGTAGCACAAAGACAGAAGAAGCAGCATGGAAGACATTATTCAGCGGAACTGAGCTGTGTGGCTGTGAATCCAGCACTAAAGTAAAATAAATTTGCTACAGCTGCAGCTCCTTATTCTTGAGCCTGCCTGTTCTCTCACTGTGCTGAGTGCTCCTCATTTCTTCTCCCCCTCTCTTCTCCATAGAGTATAATAAGAGATGCAACCTAATACCTCACTGTGCTAACAGTCCATCTTGCTTTGAGCAAGAAGGATTTGAGCTGTTTTTTTAATGGATAATTAATGAGTTAATGAGACAAGGAAGGGGGAAATGGCTCAAACATGAGGAAAGTAGTAGCTTTCTCTGATTAGATATCTTACATTCGCCTGTACTATTGATTTACGCACAGCTTGTTGAAACCACAGTGACCATTTAAGTGTTGATAACTAAGAAATTCTAAACATGTTGTGAAAATTTCAAATGGTAACATCCCTTACTGAATCAGTACATTTTCAATGCAGCCCTACTAGACATTAGCAACTATATTCATGTTAAATTGAAGTCTCCTTAAACTTTACAAAAATTTGTATTCTCCAAAACACAGATTTTTTGCATTTCGCTCAGCGTGGCTTCAGCAAAATAGCAGCTAGCTGCAGCCACCATTTTGCTGAACCATAGAAGACCAAGCCAATGGTTAGAAATAATAAAACCACTCGCATAACCTGCCATACCTGCAGGTTGTCATATGGTCCTCTTCTTTTTCCCTTTCCCCATTGTGCATATTGACCTATTTACTCCAGGCCCTTGCTTCTTGCTCAACTAGGCCTCTGACATCATTGTGTCGTCACAGTGAAAGTTGTGATATCACAACGTTACGACAAGGTGCACAGTGACATCTGAGGCCTAATTGAGCCTAAAGCCAGGGCCTGGATTGAAAAAGCCAAATCAGATGCGCACAATGGGGGAAGAAAAAAAGTAGAGGCACGGGGGACCAAATGGTAGGCCTGAGGGATGATGGGACAGGTGAGCGGTGAGGTCGGTATTATTTTTTGGAAACCCCAGAATATAGTAAGGCACATTTAATTTGCAGAGAAAAACTTTTCTGTGAAACCCAAGCGATTTGGACAATTTGAACCTTGGCAGATCTCTAAATTTTGCAGTCACTATGAGAAGCAGTTCTAAGACATGACAACACAACAAGCATGCAACAGCTTTAAAATATCAAAAAGGTTTCAAAGTAGAAGCATGTGTCTTGATGATTCTCTTCCATGCCAGCATACTGGTACATATCTTACTGTGCTTGCAGCTCTCCTGTGCAACATGAATCATTAAAGAGTCAGCTTAGAGGAATCAAACTGCCTGCAATTACCATATTAGCATCACTTTGCACAGGCCCTTCCGAGCGTGCTTTTTCAGGTCTGGGCTCAGGCTGCTGTCACTGTTTGTCTTGTTTTCAAAGACTCACCAAAGCATTACACTGCATTTTTGATAGCTACCATTCCTGCAGCTGTTTTCTCTACATCGGGATGACAGCCGTGCTTGCTACTGTCTATATCTCAGATTTAAAGGAAAATGCACTGATAAGACTAGATGGAGTGAAATAAGAATTAAACTTTTTAAAGCTCGCCTGCGTAATATTCACATTTAGATATGCACATATCTGCTGTTTGAAATGGTAATCTGCTGCTGGAAAAGCCATTACTTTATCTGTAATTGTGTTATGCACTTTCATATTAAAATATAAAGACTGCAGACGTCTGTGGAATAGTCTATCACGCAAACCTACTACTTACACGGAAGGTTCAGAAAAGCGCACCCCAAATAGGATAATATCAGAAGTGAATATAAATTCTTCAGTTGTCCTCTTCTGTCAAGCTGTCAAATATTCTGTTCAGTTAACTTTTTCTTATTCTTAGTAAGCTGAGTGACAACTGACATGGCTGCCATTTCATTTCCCACTAGTCTGTCATCCAGATTGTCTAGATACCTGAAGGTCGAACAGTTGCCCAATTCCTTGTTTTCCATAGAGAATCGCTGAGGTCATAGTTTCAATAATCCAATGACTCGATTGTACGAGATCAAATAATCCTTTCCACTAAATTTATTTTCCCTACACCAGTGTACATGTGTATGTAAGGTAGTATAAGTGCTATAAAATACTCACCAATCGCCATTCTCCCCGGATTCCAGCACCGTTCCAGTCCTCTTCTCACTCACGTGACTTCAATTCCACACTGGGATTTCTGTGTGAGCCTGGAAGTTGCTTTTACAATGCAAGTCTATGGAGACGCGTTCTTATGCTCCATAGACTTACATTATAAAAGTGACTTGTCACTCACACATAATCCACAGTGTGATCCAAGTTGAAAGTGAAATCACATGAATGAGAAGAGGATGGTAGTGGAGCTGGAAATTGGAGAAGACGACAAGCGGTAAGAATATTAACGCACTTACACTACATTTCATGTGCATTTACAGAGGTTTAGGAAATAAAAAATTGTGTGGGAGTGCCGCTTCAAATGTTTTTATATGTTTTAGTTCAAGTTAATCTTGATGCCATTTCTTATAGGAGTAGTGATGGCAGCCATTATTTTGTTTCTATACAGTCAGCTCCAACAATGTATTAAGTACAGCGTTTACATGCATGCAGAAGATTACTATAGCATTCATGCACTATGTGCTTATGTCTTTCTCCAGGAAGAATAGGGGTAGTCTGCTCTACATAAATTATACCTATCCACCAAATAAATGGACATTGTTAGATCAGTGGGTTTCCTCACTGGAACGTCTACCGATTGCCAGTACAGGGGACTTGTGCCTTCCATTGTCCATTGGCCACCCCAACCATGGCCAGGCAAAGCTAAAAGGTTGTGCATGCACCCTCTCTCTTTATTCAAATTCTATGGCACTGACAAACTAGCAGGGCTGTGGACTCTGTAATCCAAAGTTCTGACTCCAACTCCTCTATTTTTTCATAGTCTGACTCTGGCTCCAATTTCTTCATAAATGGCTTATAATTAATAATATCACTGCATCACTTTTAATAAATACAGGCCTTAGATTGATAGAACATAAACTATATTTATGTTATTAATATTTCCAAACTTGTCTCAATTCCGATCAAATTGAAGAAATTAATTAATCAATATTAATAATGTATTTTTTTTTTAAAACTGGAATAACAGACTGTTCATTTCTACCAACTTTGACTCCTTATCTCCCCCAAACTTGTTCTGAATCAGTGTCCACGTCTCTGACTCCGACTCTACAGCTATGGAAAACAGTAAGCCAGAAATACTGAATTTAATTCTTTCCCTATAGTCTTGCAGCCATGTGAGAATAGCGGACACAAGTCCCCAGTACTGACCATCAGTGGGGGTCCCAAAAGTCAGACCCAAACTGATGTAACAATTATCACCTATCTACTGGAATACTACTAAAATGTCTAACTTCATTCAAAAAGTGTTCTCATTCTTCCTACCAATGTGTGCGAACTCAAGTGGGTGCTGGTAACTAAGGGGGTTACTTTTTTTACTTAATACATATAAATGTAATAAGTCCTGGTGTCAGCTCTAAAATTACAAAAACTTCTAGCCATTAGTCATAAGTAAATTGATGCATTCTGTCTTGACTTGTATAAAAGCGTAATATTATCTCCATTATTTCATACAGTGCGACGAGCTATAATATAGAGTCAGGTTACTGCCTAAAATGTCACATTAGTGAGCTGGCATTTCACCGACAAGAAAGCATCCAGGAACCATCTAATTATCACATCTTTGGCTAACTGTGTACACCATATACAATGTCAAATAAACAGTTCTGACAACTCATAATTGAATGTATTACTGGGAAGAGCTGGTTTTGACAGAAGAGCCTAGATCATTAGAGGGACTCTTATAGAGGGAGTTTAGTGTGACCCTATTAATGGAATGTTAAATTTACTCCTCCCCTTGTTAATTCATTCTAATAATTTGTGAAGAGTGGCACCATTAGCAGCATGTCCTCTGGAGGTTTTGTCACCTCAAAGAAACCTAACAAGCTCTTTTCTGATAGCAATGTCATCAAATTAAATAGAATACCATTTCACATATTTCTGGAACGTTTACCCTATGCCTGCAATATATTTTTTCTCTAATAACATACGCTTGTGAAAATAGTCTACTGTCTATTATAAATGATGTACTGTAATGTAACTGAAGTATGGAGATATACTGAGAACCTGTATGAAAAAATGCAGCCATTGCTAGAACCAAAGTGTATATGTACGACTCTAAAGAATGTGCTCCAGTTTCCGCCTTAATAAAATGTCACATCTATTTGGTTTACCTTTATTTATAGATCCTGCTGGCACAATTTTCCTAATGATTTCTCTGCTCAATGATATGCAGTCTTTTAATAGATGATCATACCAGTGTGAATCAAAGAACTCATTAAAAAGACCTTATATAGTCAAAGAAATCCAGTAAGAACACATTAGGTATCATTTTAAATTCAGCTAAATGGTCCAAATTAATTCCTTTATGGTATCTGGCACTTGTACAGAATGAGGTCATAGCATCCCCGAAGAAATCTTAACTCACACATCTGCTGGAATGTTTAAGAATGGCACTCAAGTCTCCATCATGCTTTATCTAGACTTGAATATTGACTTGATGATTACCAAAAGGGGACCTAGGAATATTACATTGTGTTCTACTGGATGTTGAACCCCCTTTCTTTTTTTTTTACTATATGTTATTTATTGGGACCACCCTTGGAAACTGCTTTTGAGCCAGCATAGAGGACTTATGCTTCAACATTGGACCTAGCTGGTGCCAACCATGTTCTACCTATACGTTGATAACGAGGCCATGAATCTGAAATTTAATGCCAAGGTCAAATTGATTGGCTTACCAGGATTTAAAGTAGATATTAAATTACCTTATTATTTGAAATGCGAATGTCAATCAAACGTTTTTCAGCATAAAGAGAACCTGACATCACATATAATCCCTTAATAGGTTACCATAGATTATTTTATCCTTTCTATGCAGCATGAAGTAAAAAATAAAATTGTAAAGCAGCAGACTTTGCATGAATCTAATGCCTCTTGAGACAGTTTTAAATAATACATCCAGGGATATCTTCTGTGAGGTAAACCAGCTAGGACTACATGACTCCTAAGAAGACCGGAACTGCCTACCAAACTCTTCCCAAAAAGCAACTTCTAATTTAATTTTAATAATTTTTAATTTTTTGGTTTTTGCTGCAGGGGTATCACAGAAATTGACATCTTTAGAAGCCAATTACAATCTCGAATAATGCTATGGCAGTGGGTAGCTCTTTTCTGATACTTACTGAAAGATCACTAGATGCAATGATTGGGCACAACCGGTTCAGTTAAGGTGCTGCAGTGGTAATGGAAATCCACCCAGATGTAGAAGAAATGAACAATGGCATACCAAAGCATTCAGACAGAAAATCATATGTAGTTTTATTATACAGTAGAGTCAGCTCCAATATGTATAATGGCCAACATTTCGGTCATCCGTAGACCTTGGTCTTGGTCTGTGTGTCTCAGGGAGAATCTCCTGCAATGTTCCCTGCAGGGCTGCAGGAGAAGCTTCCTGACACAGACAGGCCATGACCAAGTCTACGGATGGCTGGAATGTTAGCCATTATACTGCACATGTTTTAGCTATATGCTGTCTCTACAATAAAAATACATATAATTTTCTGACTGCATTCCTTGGAGTGCCATGGTTAATTTTGTCTACTTGCTGGAAGATGTCTTCTTTGATTCTTCAACAGTACTGTATAGTTAAGCATTCAAATATAATAATTATAATCTACAAGTATCATTGATTATAATCTATCACTGAGAATGAGAACCAGGGAGCTATCCCACCCATAGGTATGGGCCTCGTGCTAAAAACGAAATCCAGTTTACTCTTCAATGTTGCTCCCCAAAACTTGTATGCACCAGTAGGTCAAATCTAAAACTTACACCAATTTCTGCACTAAACAACAGTGAATTTTCTGTCCTGTAAAGACCTAACAAATTCACAAACATATATGTACTTTTCAAAAGTTAAAAGTTTTCTGGCAAATATGGGGTTCTCCATATTTTGTGACTTATTGTATACAGACAATAATAAATTCCTTCCTATAACGTACTTAAAAATTTATTTACACACTTCATGTTAATAATATAAAATACTATTTATTATATTTATGCATCTGGATTTTGAAAATTAAGACTATTTTTGGAGTACAATAGAGATGTGCGATATTAAAAAGTTTCAAGCCAAGTATCACATAATATAAAATGTTATTATTAGTTGGTTATTAACTCAAAGAAAATCTTCTAGGGCACTGAACCTCAACTGTATGTAACATAATACATTTTTACTGGATAAGATTTTACTGGCTTTGCAAACTGTTCTCACATTAGAAGAGATGCTACATCGATACACATTACACTTGTGTGATGGAAATTCTTCCTAAACCAATAAAACAGTCATCCTAGGTAATCCGTGTAACATGCTTCTGATATGACAATCTCTTCTGGTGGGACTGTCATTCATGGGCTCGAGTGCTCTTGCAGAAAATTAGCTTTCTTCTTTTATTCTTATTTTTTACCACCTTTCATAGATAAAAACACAGTTATCATTGTACCAAGGTTGTATAACAAGCACCTGCTGGCAATCCCCTTCTTCAGTCACTGAAAAAGATGGATGCATAGTGTTTGTGCCTTAAATGGTTTTCCAGTCCTGTGAGCTGCAGCTGATGCTGTTTGTACAATCGGCAATGATCCCATGCTAGGAAAGTGATGTATTGAGACAACCAACAGGAACCTTTAGTATTCTCTTTAAATTCTTCTGTTTAAGGCTATAAACAATAATATATGCAGCTACTAAAGCAGATGTACCATGAAAAAGACTGGAGACACAAAATAAGCGAATCAAACACAGTACAAAGTTTTCTTACAAGCATCAAAAAATATGACAATCTACCTCAAAGCATTATAAAATTTGGGGACTGTGGGAAATCTGGAAAACAATTCCTTAGAAGACAACTATAGTTAAACTAGATGATAATTCATTAGTCTTTTAGACTCGCCATGCATAATTTTATGAAGTTCTGCTATTGACAGGTGGTGTTGAATAGTATTAATCATGATGAAATAGCAGGAATATTCTGGTCAAAAAGTACATCAGGAAGCAGGAGTTAACACCTGATCATAACATACATTTTTGCCATGGGTTATCGAAAGATAATATGTGTCAACTCATCATTATGAAGCAGAAAAGCTACCGGTATTTTCTAAGAGCCACCAAAACTTCTAACCCTACTCTGTGCAGATGAATGATGCCTGTCGATGCATGGCTAAGAGTAGAAATTAGCTGAATTTGCCAGGTCACAAATTTACCGGGAAATTCAATTCTCGGCAAAGTTATTCTCCGCGAATCATATATTCCTGTCAAGACTGTGGGATCTCACTAGACTCCAGAGCATATCAAACATAACATGCAAAACTAAAAATTAATACTCACCACACCACTCACCTGTCTCGGCACCTCTGCTGCCTCCGATGTCCGATGACCACCATTCAGGCCTCAGGGCCTCTTCTTTACACAACTGTGCACCAGTGTCTTCACTCTAGACTTCTGTTGTGACTAGGCCTAAGAGGTCACAACGCATCGTAACATCTTGGTGAATCATTACTTCTAAAGCTTGTTTGCAGTCGGAAGCCTTGTTCTGCAGTAAAGACACTGATGTGACTGTGGAAAGAAGAGGCCCTGAGGACTGGATGACGGGTAGCAGGTGCCAGAGACAGCATGGGTGCTGGAACAGGTGAGAATGTGGATTTTTGCTAAATTTGCGTACAATACAACTCCATTTGTATAAATTTGACCATCTCTAAATAAGAGTGATCTGCAATTAGGTGTTGGCCATCAGAAAAGAGAGTAACTTATGGTCAGGTTTCTTTAATCAACATAGTACATGATTGTAAGTAGAATTTGTATTAAAAGCATGGCTAAAATGCAGCCCATCATATCACATATCACATTGTACAGATAGAAAAGCATTGAATATCCCATTGATACAACCACAAATATTATCAATAATTTGCTTGGAAAGTGCTCTCTTTGTAGACAGCCCCTAGTGGGCTTCAGTAGTATTGCAATAGTGAAGTAGGCAAAGTCACAATGATTTGAAGTCAAAGCTCACAGCTATAAAGGGGGCTGCGGGTATCTCAAACAGAAGCCATAAGAATTAAGAGGCATGGGGAATCAGTCAACCATGGACACCATGTGCACTTTACTTTCCATGGGTTTGATTAATCTCAATGTAGTTGTAGTCTCAATGTAGTTGCTTTCCTTCTCCTTGGTTTTTATAAATGTCTCCTGCTGTTCTGTCTTATTCACTCACCTCTTATGTGTAACACTTGAAATCTGCAGCTGCATTCTACAAGGATCGGTAGTTCAGTCACTTTGATACTCAAGAGACGGGATCAATAAGTGTAAG
Organism: Phyllobates terribilis; assembly: GCF_046119375.1. Classification (NCBI taxonomy): domain Eukaryota; kingdom Metazoa; phylum Chordata; class Amphibia; order Anura; family Dendrobatidae; genus Phyllobates; species Phyllobates terribilis. The sequence goes on from NW_027362771.1 coordinate 303,638,127, forward strand.
ACGAACAGAGCACAGTGAACATAAGTGCCTTGATGTTATTTCTATAATTAAGCTCAGGATAGGGCTGGGACCATTTATTAGGAAAAAGGAAACAAATGAAAGAAAGAACATACTAGATACAGAAAATGGAGCTGGTGAACAAAATAAAGTTAGCATTGCTTCCTGGCACTGGAAAGCAATAACCAAGAGCTCCCCTGCGTTTAGCTTGTCATCTGAGAGTAGTTGTCATATAATACAGAGAGCTTGTTTTAAAATCAATATGACTATTGTGTTATGTTGATTTAGGTATAATCTTTCTTCTTATGTGTTGTTATTGCACGTCAGATGAAATCTCATTCTGTGTCTGACCTAAAATAGCATGTAAAATGGGCTACAATACAAAACATGTATAGTAACAATATGATTCCTAGATGTTTCAGAAGTATACTTAACTGTTTTACCAATACAGTAAAACACTCATATCTAAAACTGGACTATAAATACTTAATACATAAGGAGTAACTTAAAAGTGAATATTTAAAGGGATCTGTCAGCAGGTTTTTGTACACCAAACTGATATAATCTATGTTCTGCCTTGCAGAATAAATTCATACTTTTGTTTTATCAATCCTTCATTCCATTGCAGCAAAATCCCTATTCCAATGTTCATGTTAATAAACACCTAGTGCAGTAGACTCGGCGGCCATTCACTTACAGGTCTGCGGACTCTCTCTCTTTTCCCGCCTGCTGTCAGCCTCCTGTGACAGATCACTATTCCCTGCGACCTGCTCCCTCACCAAAGATCTTGCACAGGTGGCATCATTTCTGTGGGTGGTATATGCGCAGTAAGGTCCTGATGATGTTATGAGAACTGGACCATTGATCTGCTCATGCACAGCCAGGCTCGGACTGGCCCATAGGAGAACAAGAGAATCCGCCGGTGGGCTCCATGCAGGAATGGGATCTCCACTCTACCTATGTGAGAAGTAGTTGGCACAATACATTTGTTTCACTATGTAGAGAAAAGGGCATCATCTCAACATTCATTTAACAAACTACCCAATTTATTATTATATAGAAATATAGGCAAATTTGTGAATGAGGGTAATGTGATACATGCATGTAGCTAAATAGTGGGCCACCAGAGTCAATGTTACTGGTGGGCCCTGGAACCCCAGTCCGGCACTGTGAACCACCCCAGGAAATTATGATGCTTGCGCAAGATCTGGAGGGGGAGAGTAGGTCTCAAAGTAGAGTGACCTGCCAGTCAGTGACAGGTGGCTGGAAACAGGTGGGGAAAGAGCGATAGAGGTCAGAAAGCTGTAAATGCAGAGCCAAGCCCCGTCCCTGTACTTTCAACTCATTAGCTTAAAAATTGGAAAAGGGATTTCTCTGCAATGGAATATAAAAAAAGGTGTACAAAAACCTGCTAATAGATTCCGTTTAAAAATATAAAATACCAAACATTACATTTAGGGGAGAACATCAAAATCTATAGAGAGTCTCTAAATCTATATAAATGCACTTATTTCTTTTGCACATATACATTTTTTTCCTTTTTTTGACAATATCCATTTACACTATCTCCTTTTACTATACATTATAATTTTAGTTGTTTTAAAAATTTGCCTTTTACAGTACATTTTCACAAGTCTACAACCAACTGGAAACTATATAAGAAAAATCTGGCCTATTTGCTTCTAAACCACTGGAGCAATAGATTGTGCTCAATTCAAAACCTTCCAAAATAATGACAATTTTCTCCTACATTGTCATGAAGCATAGACCCTACTTAACTGTCATTTGATCCTTGTGACCTCCCCTTCGCTTAAAAGGTTAATCAAGACCAACGTGCTCATGAAGATAAATGGTGGCTGGTTTGATCTTCATTCTATATCCAATATAGGCAGAGAAAGTATTGTGTGTTGGCTTCATGTGAACAGTCCCCTTATTTCAGTTAGTGGACTATGCACATGTATATATGTGTGTATTACGCATTATATTCAATTGTTTCATTTCTCATTAAATGTTGATTTTTCGTGTAGCAGGAATAAATAAAAAATGTATAAGGCCAAAGCTTGGACACATAGTGATGATGATATCATTATCCCGGTGAATTATCTACCCCATTTACCCAGTGAATGGGCAGCAGATGATTACAGCAGATCTACTGACGTACAAAGGTCAAGTGGAGTAGGGAATGTTAACACAAAGTGAGGTCCCGTGCACAATCTCATTATGTAAATGGAGGGATAATTTCACTGTGTGGGTTGCAGGGCTGTGAAGCCATGTGGAAGGAAATTTGATTGGTCTCAGTACCATTATAATTTGCCCAAATTATATCCACTGTGGAGCATGTTTGTGATACAATGATAGTTTTATTTTTCGAAAATGTATTTGTTATATATGAGGTATTATTGATTCTTGGCTAAAGCACCAAAAATAGTGTTGAGCGAGTATGTCTCATTAACCCTTTCGGTGAGCACGCTCGGGTGCTCGCCGAGTATTTTGGCGTGCTCGGCACTTGTTTTACTGTTGCCGCGGCGGCATGTGTCATGGCTGTTAGACACATGTAGACATTGCCGGTCAAACAGGCAATCCCTGCATGTGTCACATCTGTCTAAAAGCTGTGACACATACCGCTGCGGCGACAGTCAAAGAAATGCCGAGCACGCCAAAATACTCAGGGAGCACCCGAGCGTGCTCGCCGAAAGGGTTGATGAGACACACTCACTCATCACTAACCAAAGACTAGGATTTTACAACAGCCATAAGACTTGGTATTAGCAATAAAGCTCAGAGGTTTCTTTAATGTAAAATAACCTTTGTAAAAACAAAGCAAAAATGAATGTATCATTTACAGTATCTTATTCTATTATGCACATCCTTAACTCTCGGAGGTAAAATAACCCAGTAGGCTTACCTGCAATGCTATGCAAAACTACTTCTAATAAATTGTGATGTGATAGCACAATGAGCTGCCCTAAATTACAAGCTCAGCTCTGTCTCACTAAGTCCGTTATACTAAAACGCTATTGTCATAAATTGGTTGCAACAAACCAGGTTTCTCTGAAGAACTTCTCTGCTCCTCAAGAACTAGTGCCATTGTTTTTCAGAAATAACAAAACATGCATACATTAAAAAATATACATTTAAAAAGAAAAAATAAATCAATAATGGATAAATCCACACATATGGGTATAGATTTGCACTTTATATACTAAATATGACTGAAGAAAAAAGGCAAAAAAGTCTCTTTTCTTTACCAAATGAACAGATCCAACAACTACATACCAATAGTGTATCGATTTTCTATTTATGTCTATTGTACATTGATGACGTTTCCAGTTTTGCAACCAGTAGCTTATTTTTTTCCAGTTTACTTTGTTTTTATTTTTTATATGTCTGATGTTGGTCACAATCGTGATGGGAATTGAACCCGTGTGGTCCCAGCAGCCGTTTTTTATCATACCACTAGGCGATCACCCATGTATTCCCCCAGAAAACACCAATTACTCAGGAGGAGTTTCAATAATCAAGCATCAAACTCACAAAATCAAACAAAAAATTAGGATATATATTTTCCCTGTAGCTTCCAGGCTGTTCTGTCTGTTAATTTATTGTGAACCGGCATATTACACATTCAGACAAAATGTCTCATTTTTAACACAGTGCATGAACGCAAAAGGTAGAAATCACTGCAAAATAAGCTGTCATGTTTTTATGTTCCGTGACGAGATATTCAGTGGCAGAACATGAGCTTCAAAAGTCTATTCACCGAAGCTCAGCGTTGTGAACCGAGCTGTGCTGGACACCATATCTGAAATTATTCAGAGCGCCAAACTGTTTTCAAACTACGGCAGACTGTTCTTCCTTGTTCTGGAGCAGGGAAATCTGGATTTTACTTGTGTCGCCAATAATACATAAAAATAGTATTCAGAAGAACTGCAGTGCTACTGTATGTTAGACATGCATATAACCTGGCATGACCATTCTTATTTTGTAGCACATGTAGAACTTTTTAGGTCCATGGAAGACGATCCTTAAGAAAACAGAGTTTTTACAATGATAGAAGAGTTAAAATAGTTGTACAATGTAACATAAACTCAGTTTTCTAATCTAGCTCAAGGCTCAGATATCTTAACATTAAAGATGTTAATAAATAAAAAGCAAATTTGTAGTCTGGTACCCAATCAAATGCATCAATATGAAGGCAACAGTGATCAGCAATATAGTCAGGTCAGAATGTTATGTAACTGTGGGAATGATGTTGTCCGATTAAATAAATATATCACCTGTCGATAGTATAGGTGATAAATGTATGATCGACTGCTGGGACCCCCACTGATCTGTGGTCCCAAAGTCCATTGTGCAAATGGACCATGCTCGACAAAAGCTCCATTCAGCTCTATGGGACTGTAGAAGACAGCAGCTCCACCAGTCCCATAGAAGTAATTGGGACAGTGGTCAAGCAGCGTGCGTACTAGTGTTCAATATACTTAGGAATCTTTGGGACTCTTCTTTTTGGGTTCAATGAAGGTTACAGCAGTTGAACCCACAGCATTCATTCATTACCAATCCTATGGATAGATGATAAATGTTTTTAACGGGACCAGTGTCAGACTGGGGTACCGAGAGACTACCATTAACAATGATTTTGAGGGCCCACTCTTCAGCTAAATGAAAACACTATTGGCCGTGGATGGAGAATAATATATGGATTATAGTTGCTCTTCCACGTAAGTTCATGCAGTGCTTCCATAAAATAATACAATGGGTAGTTTGTTAAATAAATGAGATGCTGCCTTTGTCTACATGTCTTGCACCAAGTACTGCTCATATTGGGGGCCTGTGTGTGCGCAGGGGCCCACTGTGGGATTCTCCTGTTTCTCTATGGACCAGCCCGAACCTGAATGGTGCATTTGTCTGGATTAAAAAAAGGCAAACATTATCTTCACATAACAGAGAAGAACAGCAGAATGTGCTTCTTTTATCTGCAATGAAATAATCCTGGCCCATAAAGAACACGGCACAATGGTTTAGTGGTGTAATAGAGATTCTCTTGATATGACAATTGGATTGTATTAAGGTGATGTTAACCGTTACCAACACTTCAGTAATCACATGTTACGTACCGGAAATGATGACCTAGAGACCTATATACCATATAAATCCCATATATATCAGTAATGGCATGTGATAAAATTATATTGTAACAAATGTAAATACCTTCAGAAATGAAACCAGTCATTTACATCGCGAATTGTACTTTGATCAGTGACGCAGATTAGAAACGGACATGTCTTCATGATTATTTTGCTGGCATATGGTCAGCAGAAAAACAGTGACATGCGAACAGCCCCATAGATTATAATGGGTACATGTTCTAAACGAGGCCTTAAACTTAATTACGCAATGTACATTAATTTACTAACTGTAGGTCACAAACTTTATTTAGAGGTTTTCTGGCCTTTTATGTTGAGGATAAATCTTAAGATAGATAGGCAATCAATATCAGATCAGTAGGTGTTAAACTCTCTGATCCCGCCGATCAACCGAGTGAAAGATCACATTGCCCCAGCAGCGCTGTGTCTCCTTCATTAACACCTGCAGGGGGATATTTCATTTTCACACTTTTGTTTTTTCCTCCCCTTATTCCAGGAGATACGTATAACTTTTTAGTTTTCTGTCAACATAGCCATATGAAGACTGATATTTTTTGGGATGAGTTATAGTTTTGAATGACACCATTCATTTTCTAAACAGCACGGAAAGACTCTCTTAAAACATAACTTTTAATAAACAGTATAAAATAGTGATAATTCCAGGGGAAAAAACACATACAAAAAAGGTACCTATACCAATATTATAAGTGGATAAAGAACCTACATTGGTAAGTAACATATAATTATATAACTAATTGTATAGAAGGTGCCATGGTGCATAAAAAGATGGTTTAAATCTCACTCATTTCGGACATGAGGATGTAGAATTCCATGGAGTCCCATGGGTAGCAGAGGTCAGGTGTAACACTTATCTACCCTGTCATGCCTCATGCACATGCTTCCGCTCTAAAAAGGGCAACACTTAAGTGTGGTTTTGGCTGTATTATCACAAAATAAATAGTTCCCTCCCGACGCGTGTCTACCTCAATCATCAGGTGAGTGTACATGTAGGGGGGAAAATAAATAAGGCATGTATTGGCAAAAATGTACAAAGCAGACACACATCAGAGTATATAGGACAAAAGGTAATACATAGGAATGTATCTTAAGGAGGGTATTCTGTAGTGACAAGTACACCCAGTTAGAGGTGTAGAGTGCTGTGCCCTTTATGTGGAAAATGGGGAGAAACCTAAAATGTCTATGATATCCATTTATATTTTATTAGACTATGGCGCCCTCCCATTGAGCGTGTTTTACTTAATTTCTGGGGGCGAAGTTATAACCCAAGCCCCCTTGTGTGTTTTAGTCACTGCTGTATAGGGTATCCTCATGGTAACCATAATGCCATGGGTATCACATCCAGTGTCAAGACAGCCAGTCATTTCCAGGCTGTATGCTGGTGCCCATTAACATAGATAGCTACTGTCTGGCCGTTTTATTAGTGGAGGGGATGCTAGACATGTCATGACCGGGAGCAAAAACCCGGCACTGAAGCAATCATTCAGACTCTGTTGCCGGCTGCCTTCACAGTGATGGAGATGACACAAACATAATATCCGGGGGCAGAGTTGATTCTTCGCCCGGGGAAAAAGTGAATGCTAGACCATCTCCATGATGGCATATAATAATCCAGGGGGAGGACACCCAAGATGGACAAAAATGGCATGCACCGCTGTCGGGGAGGGTAAAGCGTTGTCAATAGTATTACATTTTGTCCTGTATACACTGATGTGTCTCCGCTTTATACATGCCTTATTGCCTTATTTATTTTATACTATGGAATCTCTCCATGCTGCTTAGATCATGTTTTCTGACAGATTAGATCCTGATGGCACTAGTTGGTGTCTATTAGCTGTACACCATTCATTTTCCCCTACAATGTATTGAAAAACAAGAAAAAAAATCCAAATGGGATGAAATGGTGAAAAAAATGTGATTTTGGCACAGTTCTTGGGTTTTCTATCACATTTTTTTTAGTATTATTTTGGTGTCTCAATTTCTTTTCCCTTTACAGTGTATAGCATTCTGGTTATTTTTTTTTTCTTTTAAATTACAAAATGTTTAATGAGACAACTGGAGGTGATTTACATCTTTAGATTTTTTTTTCATTTTTATTACATTTTTAAAACTAATTTTTTACTTTCATTTTTTAGATCTCTTAGGGGACTTGAACCTGTGATCATCTGATCGATTATACTATATAATGGAATGTCACAGTATTGCAGTACATAATGAAAATCTTGTTCTCCTTTGAAGCTCGGCATATAGCTGACCCTCACAGGAGAACCAAGATGGCAGCAAAGGAGCCTTCAGATGGCCCCTGGATGGCATGGTAACTAATTGGTTTCCCATTATTGTATTGTGGGGATTGGATGGGAGCTAGTATGCCGGAGTTCCCGAGAACAACGTGCAAGTTCCCTTTAAGCCATATTCTCACTATCAGTATTTGGTGAGTTTTTTACCTCAGTATCTGTAAGCCAAAACCAGGAGTGGAACAATCAGAGGAAAAGTATAATAGAAACATGTCACCACTTCTGTATTTATCACCCACTACTGGTTTTGGCTTACAAATACTGAGGTAAAATACTGCCCAAACACTCAATGTGTGGCTTTAGGACCTGTGCACATATTGCAGTTCTGTTTCTTTTTTCTTTCGGCGCAGATTTGTCACAAAACCTGAAGGGTTTCCTGATGGCAGCAAAGTGACTGAGAATCCTGAAGTCTCATGCACATGCTACTTATTTGTGACCTGAAGATTTGGTGCAGATTTAAATCTACAGCATGTCAATTCTTTCAGCATTTTTGCTGCAGATTTAACCCATGCTAATGAGTAGGAAAAAACCTGCAACAAAAATGCACGTAAAAACGCAGCAAAAACGCAGGAAAAATTTGCATTTTTGCAGCTGCGTTTTTCCTGCAAAAAAATGTATAAATGGTGCAGAAATTTCTGCTGAAAATACTTAACGTGTGCACATACCCTAACAGCAGCAATTAAATGGTTAACAGCCGCAGGTGGAGCTGAGTTATGACACAGATGCTGGCTATTTCATTTAGCTGGCATTTACTGTGTGTGTGGAATGGGCTCACTCCACACACCTTGGCCTGGATCCATGACGGATATATTCATTATGGGGCATTGAGGGGATAGCCAGGTACAGCGCCTTATATCTTGTAGTGGCTCTGCCCAGTACTGCAGCTCAGTTACATTCACCTGAATGAGACTGAGCAGGGGCGAACTGCAATATCAGGCATAGGCATTGCCAATATCAAAGCACAGGAAAACCATCATCATTCTTACTATTCTTCTTTATACATTAATAAAAAAGAGTTTGAATGCTTAATCCTCAGGATAACACAGAAGTTATTCCTTGGAAACCTTTTGCAATCATTACAATCATATAGAATCTGTATAATATTGATGGAGCAATTCAGAATTGGCTTAATGCACATGTGCTGTTTTATGTTTTTCCATATCATTTTGTGAATTGCATTTTTTGTTTTGCATTTTAGAACAAATATAAAGCTATTTGACCATTACATGCTCAATAGCTCAGTATGCTTCATATAGTAGACACCAAACTATGTATATGCCTTTGTCCATGCCGTTACTGAAACTTTAGCTCTCCAGAGCTCGGGTATTGTATTGAATTTCAATGGGAACTCCCACAAGGAGAATAACATAAGAATGAACTAAGATACCAGGCACAGCAAGTCTTCCATATTATGCTTTATATCGTTTCGCTAAGCTCTGCGGATCTAGCCATGGAAAACCTCTGCAGTGGATATACACACAGGGATACATTGCCTACACCAAAGGCCAATTTCAGAGTTCTCTGCCAAATGCAATGTCTGACCCAACAGAATAGCAATCTGCTGCCGGGCTGCTCATTTCTCGGTCGCCCTTCTTGTCAGCAGTCCGAAATATGAGAGCTGGTTCCCAGCCAATTTCAGCTGGCAATCTCTCCTGCTGGACCAGACAGCCAGCAAACTACAGGAGCCGTTTCATAAAAGCTTGAAGATGCTAGGAAACTGAGAAGTGCAGCAGGAGATAATAAACTCTCAGAACAATGTAGAATGGGGAGGATATCTTAGGTTGCGCGTTCCTTCTACAGCCATATGGAAAGTAGTCATATCCATTGACACAATAAATCTCCCTTCATCCTAACAGATGAACTCCAGAAGTTCATTACTCTTTCAGTTTCCGTCTGGAAAATGTTTTGTGTGAATGCAAAAAAAAAAAAAATCAGATTTTTTTTTTACCCTTTTACATCTAGTTTACAACAAAAATTAATGCATTGCCACAAAACAAAAATAATTCACTCTATAATAAAACTGCCTATGAACACAGGGCATTCAGCCAGTGACTAAAGCTGGATATGCCCATTAGAGAATTGTCAGCTTTAACCATTCATTTTTAACATATTTGTTTTTTGGGAGCCTATTTTGCTCATAAACATATTACAATATAGAAGAATGACAATATTTATGTAAAAGTCAGGTAAGAGAGCTTCCAGCGGTGCAAGTAAGTAACTTGAAGGGATATTCCCATCTCCAAGATCCTATCCCAATATGTAATAGATGTAATAATATTAATAATATTAGTAAATACCTCCAATTAGAAATAAAGTATAGTTCTTCTGATTTGCTATGTCGCTTACGCTATGTGTAGGGCATTGCAGGAATCTAGGAATCCATGGCTACATCCACTCCTACAGTGACAGTTAGTTAGCTGTTAGTGGTCATAAGCATGGATACTTAAGCTACTGCAATGCCCTGCACATGGGGTAAGAGACATAACGAATCAGAAGAACTATATTACATTTCTAATTGGATGTATTTGCTATTATTATTATTATTTTTATTCCTACTACACTTACTACATATTGGGATAGGATCTTGGAGATGGGAATACCCCTTCAACCTCTTTACGACCTTGGACGTATAGGTATGTCCAAGGTCATCTCTCTACATTTGATGCGAGCTTTGGCACTGAGCCCGCATCTTTCCTGCACATGATCTGATCAGCGTCATGTGCCACTAACAGCCGCGAGTGGATCTGTTATCCACCCGTAGCTGTAAACATGTTAAATGCCACTGTCAATCTCTAACAGCAGCATTTAACTCATGCAAACCGGAAGCGTGTCATAGGACAAGCCCATTGGCGCCCCTGTCACATGATCGTGAGGTGCCGATGGGTTGTCATGACAGCCGGCACTCTGCAGAAGACCCCCGTGCCTGTCATTGTGACTCTCCTATGAGAAAATCATGATTTATGCTACAAGCTGAAACCCTGCTATGTGAAGCACAGGCAATCAGATGATCACAGCTTTAAGTTTCCTAAGGGGACTATTAAAATAAGTAAAAAGTAAAAAAAAAATGTTTTAAAAAACATAAAGAAATAAAAACGCATAAAAGTTCAAATCACCCAACTTTTTCCACAATCAAAATAAAACAATTAAAAAATACACATATTTTCAGCTGAGTTAAAGAAGTATTCTGTTTCTCCTACCTTTATGGCAAATCCACAGGGTGTGCCATAAATGTATAGAAGTGGCGGGTCCCACTAAATAGACCTGTATCTATCCAGAGAATTGGGTTATGACCCACCCGCTGTCAGTGGAGAGGTGGTTGGAATTTCAGTTCATTTGTATGAGAATTCCTACTACTTCTACACTGATAACATAGCACAATGGGGCCCTACTCTCATGATAAATGTGGATCTCATTGGTGACACCAGCATGTACTACAGATTTATGACAAATCCTGTGGATAATCAATAACTGTATGAATTGGGAATACTCATTTAACACCTTTCAGCTTTTGTCATTAAAGGGAATCTGTCAGCAGGATACAATACTCCAAACTATTTATATGTGCATGCCTTTCTTTAAAAGGCAAATCCAGCAATACCTTTACATGGCTAGTCCCTTCCTCCATTACTGAGAAATCACTGTTTTAATTGATATGGAAATGACTATGGTAGATGTGAAGCCTCTGTCACTCCAGCTCTATTCCACACCCGGCACTGCCTCCTCTTGCTTTACTGACAGCCTCTATGCTGTGTGACTTCAGTCAAATGCTTCTTCAGTCAAGCAGAAGGAGGCCGTGCTAGGAGGGGAATAGAGCTGGAGTGATGAAGGTGTCAGATCTACTGATCTATTTGAATATCTATTCAAATGCTGATTTCTTATCAATGGATGAATGCACTGGTCGTATAAAGGAATTGCTGGGGTACTGCTGAAAGCCTAGTGAAATATGATTCTACTTCTGTCCTACAAAACAAATATTCCAGAAGAAAATATAACACGAATAATGCACATTTGTTTCTTACAGATGCGATCATATGGAAAGCAATACATTAATTTAATAGGATAACTTCATGCTTGCTTCTAATCACATGGGACTAGTTAACGAATCTGTCTGGCTGTATCATTTCTTAGCCTCCCAGGCAAGTTTTGCATGCCAAGTCAAAACTCACATATCTATAAAATGTAAAGAATATTGCTAAAGACCATGCAGATCACATCCCCTATCAGACCAGATGCAGCTTGTGAAATGTACTTGGCATCAGCTTTCCTCTCTATTATTATCATACATGAATAAACAGCATGGTAGTATCCTGCAAAACGATTGACAATCACATGAAGAAATTTTGAAGACTGAGGAAATTCCTTCTGTTTAAAGAGAAAACTTATTAATTATGTCATACAGAAAAACACATCTTTTACGATCGAAAGACTATTGTAAATGAAATGCCTCTGAGTTCAGTCTGATGCCCAAGTCTTTCTGATTTACTCTGTATCGACCTTGAAATGAGCATGTTGACCTTGAGAAAGACTTTAGAAGAGAATGCTTACAATTTTTGTCACCAAGGTCATAGGATATTAAAAACCTGCAGATATTGTATCTTCAGAAAGAAAAATCATGTCATTTTAACATCATCCTAAGAAAGAAGTTCTTAGTATACCAATGAAATTATGTTTACACTGGCAGATGTGGTTCTTACATGTTAAAAAAGACTTTGGAGGTCAAATTTAATAAAAAGATAATACCAAGTAATGATATGCTTGCCAGTAAGCCGTACTACCAGTCCTTATTGCCATAGCTCAGAGAAAGCAAGTTGTCTTGCAGGGCAACAATGAAAATGAAAAATAATTGTCATCCAAAGCTTTAAATGGAATTATTCTTTTATTTTCATCTCAATCAACATTTTTCTTTAAACTTCAATAGGTACATGATGCTGTACGCTTACGCGTTTCGAAGCACACAGTTAAACCTGTAATCATGCAGGTTCATCTACCTATTGAAGCTTAATACAACATATTTTTAATGAAATAAATAGAAAAGAAAAACTCATTTTATGTAAAGTCCTGGTCTGGATGACCAATTTTGGGGATTTTTTTGTTAAAAAGTAAAAAAAAAATAAATACTACAACTCTGACTACTGTAAGCTATTAAGTAGGTTGGCCACTATTTTTATGCTTATGGCCTATCCTTGTTATAAGCCATCAATATGTGATCAGTTGGGGTGCGAGACCTGAAGACCGCACCGATCAGCTGTAACAGACGCCAGAGGCACACAGAAGTTATTGGATGGTGCCGGAACACAAGTAGCTCTGTCAAAAGTGTAGTAGCTGCAACTGGGTACTGCAGATCCACCCCCTTATCACATGAAGAGAGGGTGGATCTGCAGTACCCGACTGAGACCAGTTTAGAAATAACGTTGCTGCAGTATTCCAGTAGCTCCAGAGAACTTCCAGCCACTAACAGTATATTGGCGGAGGTGTTGGGTATTGATGGCCTATCTAAAGGATAGGCGATCAATAAAAAAAGAGAGGCCAACCTCTTTAAATGTGAATTGTAAAGTCATGCATGAGGCCATAATTCTAGTAACTAATGAATTAAATTACTGCTATGGTAACATATTACAATGTCAACAGATTTCAGAATATAAGTATCAGATAAGGATATACAGGACATGCATCTACATAGCAGTGACCCTAGATGCCTAATGCTGCAATACACTATGACAAATATCCATTCACATTAAGATATTTAGAACATTACAATATTAGGATTATTACAATAGACAAGGAAATGTATTTTCCTATATAATAAATATCTTACAGAAATGGGTTTGTGTGATGTAATAATCTGCATTATGCTTTAATATCCAATATACCATGGATAAACCCAAAACGTTTTCTTGCCCAATTTTCACAATTCACCAGGTCAAAGCCATTGATAAATCATATCTAAGTATGATCTGTTATACGGCATATTTATCTTCCTTTTATAAAATTCCTGGAAATGAACCATTAATCTACACACTTGAAAGTCACAATGAGGACTTTCAATACATCAAATGTCCAATGTTCCCTTCTCAATCCCGGCTGCAGCCAAGAAGAGTTAATGCACAGCTAACCCGCTTCTCATTGAATAAAGGTTCTCAAAAGAAGAAAAAAACGACTTTTGCTCTATCGTTTCATGGCATTCCCAAGAACATAAAAATCAATCTTACATCTGGATATCACATCTTACGAAAGCAAAATATGTCTTAAACCCCAGGCTATATAGTCCTTTATCCAAGTCTGCAGATGCAAACCATGCCAGACAGTAAAGGAAAGTGCTTATATGACCAGCAAATCAAAATGAAAAAGGATGTCTGATTATTGAGCTAATTATCAAAATGTTGTTGTAAAAATAGAACCATATAAAACATTAGTCACAAATTATCTGCTCCTCAGATTTCTACCCACAACTTCCTTTGTATGTATGCAGAATTTTTACTTTGGCGTGCAATACCCTACTTTTTATCTTTTTTTTCATCTACACCCTTTTAATCAGATATTTAGACCTCCTCAAAATAGACAATTCTAAAAAAACACACATGGTAGAACAAATCTTGTAAATTTGACTTTGCCAAAAGCAAGGTGCACTTGTAGGACTTGCCTAATAATATGGGTAATAAAATAACTTGCATTTTTCCTAATTTCGAAGTATATTCCATGACAATAACACAATAAGTGACCACCAGCAGCACTATGGAAGTTGTAGTTTGTTTAATGTAGGGAGATGACCTTGGACGAACCTATACATCCAAGGTTGTAAAGGGGTTAAAGGAGTATTCTCATCTCCAAGTTCCTATCACAATATGTAATAGGTGTAATAATAATAATATTAGCAAATACCTCCAATTGGAAATGTAGTATAGTTCTTCAAATTCATTATGTCTCTTACCCCATGTGCAGGGCATTGCAGTAGCTTAAATATCCATAGTTAGGACCACTAAAAGCTAACTAACTAACTAACTGTCACTGTTTCTTACTGGCATTTCCCACTGCTGAGACCCTTAGATGAAGAATAAGAGGTTCCTTGAAGAATGATATAGTTTTAACCAGGATATATTAGTTTTTTTCTTGTTCTCTACTTGTAGATGTAAATCAGAATAAGACTTGTCTGCTCTATGGCTCACGTATCTGCTGCCTCTGACCTTACTTTATTGGTGTAGATTTACATCTGACATATTTTTTTTCTGGCAAATAAAAGTTGTAGGAATTTCTAATTTAAAATAAAATAAATGCCGTTATATTACTTCGGTTCCTAATGAAAAAATCGGCATTCTCCTGCTAGCCTATAGTTATTTTTTATAGATGGATATAAAACAGCATCGGCCAAGCATGTTACAGCTGTACAGCAAATGTTTGCCCTCATAGTATATAGGTAGGAGTGTGAAACAGTGATACTTGTATAACCTGCTGGTTCACTGTACAGAACAGGTCCCTTTATATACCTATGCTTTGGGATCTGCAACACCTGTACATGAACATGTTCATCATGTGTGAAGCGATGCATATGAGCATATATAGTGTCTGCAGCCACGGCGCCTGGACAGTATAACTACAGATATTGGGATGAATGTGTCAAGTGTTTTGTGCTAGTGTAATGGAGTAACAAATGTCACAAATTACAGTAGTGGCCATATTTACTAGAGAAGATGGAGTCAAATCGAATGTGCCTCAAATTTAGCAAAAATTGCCATTTTGTTGGATTTAAAAAGGCCAGCAAGGGGTTTAAAAAATGTTAAAAAGTAATACCCACTCGGCCCTCTCTTGTCTTGTCAGGTCACTGCATGATCCTCAGCGTCATCCAGCATCTTTGGCATTTGCTGCTTTGAGTTGGCTGTGACGATGTGACATCCGAATTTTACAGCCTAGTTAGCGATGGAGACGCCAAAGATGCTAGGCGCAAGGAGGTGCTGGATGACTATGGTAATTAAAAGAAAAAATCCTAAAATTTTGACATTTTTAATCTGGCCACTAATCTTAATATTAGGCTGCTACTTTCTATTCCATACAGATCACTTTTATTTAACTCATTATCATCACAGACAGGATTAAAGGTAACACAATAGGAGATGATCATAGCTCCTTCTTCTCCCTATATAGTGACTGATCACAAACTTTCCTATAGGCATCAATAAATCAGAACCTATATATGGTCCATGTGGCTACAGTCAGGCCACGTGCACACGTTCAGTATTTGGTCAGTATTTTACATCAGTATTTGTAAGCCAAAGCTAGGAATGGGTGAAAAATACAGAAGTGGTGACGTGTTTCTATTATACTTTTCCTCTGATTGTTCCACTCTTGATTGGGCTGAAACACATTGATGTAAATTACTGACCAAATACTGTGTGAATGTGGAATATAACATATTTCTGAAGTTTGTTAACAGAAGAGCAGCCTAATTGGCAGCCTCCATAATCATGTATAAAAATAAAACTTTATAAAACTTTTTTTTAATGTTTAAATAGTTTTTATTAAGGGGAATTTTTTATATAGTAGGGGCGGGTAAAAACATAAAGGGGATAAAACACATTTGATATTATAAAAAAAACAGTGCAAGAGTATAAGGTAAGAAAAAAACAAGCTATACCTTAACAACCTATCTAATCTAAAGGAGAAGGTAGAAGATAAGGAAAGGAAGAGTAAAGAAGGAAGGAAAAAAGAGGATGAGAGAAGAATAGGAAGGGAGGGTAAAAGAAAAAGAGAGGAAAAGGAGGGAAAGGGAAGGAAAATAGGCAAAGGAAAGGGGGAAGGAAAAGATGAGAAATAGGAGGGGAAAGGTTAAATAGGGAAAGGATAAACTGGGAAGAGAGAAGGAGGGAAAGGAGAGCGAGAAGAACATAGTTATCTGAGAAGCGTTTAACACGGAAACACATAATGTACATTAAAATACAGTATATGTAAAACACATTCCATGTTTAGAAAAAGAAAGCATCTACAATCAGAGTTAATACAAACAGTTTAGAACTTGAGAATATGTATCACGATATGTGTAATTATTATAAAAATAACTTCCAGTAGGTGATACATTCCCTTTGAGGCTTGAACGCTCCATAAGACAGACCCTTACTTATGTCGCCTGCCTTTTTTCCTGCCCTTTTTCACTATTGTCAGATACTTCCAGTTGCCATTAGAGGTTATCATCACCAAATTCGCAGGTGTCCTGGACTCCTCTTGTCTTTCCTACTTCTATCTTACGTTTTGCTCACTGGAATGTTAACAGATTTCTATTTGTTTAATTCCACATTGTACATGGCCAGAAAACATCACATTCATAATATAATTAGCAGACTCGCAGCTTCCCTAATCGCAGCTAACAATGCTACTAGAAAAGAGTTCACAGCTTCTACTGCCATGAAAATTAGTTAAAGTTTTATTATTCTGCTTCCTCCAGAGGGAAAGAATTTCCCATTTAGTATTTTCTACATCCATATCTATTCCCATCAATGCCGACAAAAGAGCAGAAAAATATATAGAAGAGACACGGGCCTTACTAACACGCTCCCAACACCGTGACACTTAAATAAAAGGGAAACACATATTGCAAAAGTCCAAATAACTTGAGGCCAATGCAGGGAAGGAAAAAGCTACTGCTGTTATTTTGCTAAGGTGTGCATATAAGAGGAGCGGGAACTGTGCTGCTGATAAGGAGAACAGAGCAGAGAGCGCCATTAATCACAAGAAGTAGGGCTGGAGATAGGACGTGCAGAATAGAGATCAGGTGCTGCACCTGCAAACATCCGCTGGAAAACTACTCCGAGCATCAGAAGAGCAGGCCATGCTTGGATGTAAAAGCCATAGCAATAATGGAATGGAACATGTGCACATATAAAGCTGAGACTAGTTACTCCATTTGCACAGGGCTCACAGCTCACTCCACTGATACAAGACATATCCTTTCCGGTAATGTAAAAGAAAAGCATTAAGTGGTTGTCTCATGGAACCAACCCCTGTACAAATTCCCCTATGCCATACAGTAATATATGATGCTACTAAAGTTAAGAGTTACAAATATACAACAGTTAAAATCATATATAACCTATTGCACATAAAACATGAGAAGCTCCTGCCATATATTCTCCATTAGGCCTTAATCTCATGTGCGATTTTTGCGTACGAGTGCAATTACATGGATAGCACTTCTACCTGTGATAGTCATGACATCCAAGTGCGGTCCAGTTTTCAGGGACTGTCAGAAAGGAGAAGGTGGAGAAACTTTTTTTTTCCTCCACATATGAGAAAAATGAATGACACTTGGACCACAATCTGATCAGAATAATTGGTCCGTTTCTCTCATATGTGGAAGAAATTGAACATGGGGAATAAATTGAATATGTGAATGAGCCCTTATTCTGTGTCTGATATAGGATAGTTCTTCTGATGGCTCGTGCACATGACAGTATTTTCTGTCCTAGAGCAACCAGGCCACAGCAGGCCCAAGTTGGATCCGATTATCAGTTATGCAAGTCAATAAGTCCGTGTAAAACATCAGACTGTACTCGGATGACATCTGAGAGCAGTCCAATTTTCACTGATTAACAGAATGAAGAAGATGGAATTTTCTTTTTCCATCTTCTCCACATCCGAGAAATTTGGATCACACTCTGATCAGAGTTTGATCAGAGTGTGATTTGCATAATCGACCCAATTCTCTCAGATGAGCGAATATACACTGGTGTGACCCTAGTCTAATAAATACTCATTTCAGAACGTTAATTCCCCCTGTGGCAGGTTGTGGTAATACAGCATTACTCGATTGCAAAAAAAAGTTTCAGATGATGGAGTTACACTGACATAGCATGGCTCTGAATTAATTTAGTCCCAACTTCTGATTTTATCATAAGAAAGTAGGGAAACTTTACCCAAAATGAAAAGAGTAGTTATAGCATTTTCATGATGGGACCTAATATATATATCACACACACAGAGCCTGCCTGTCTGAATAAAGCATAGCCTTAAAGGGATAGGGGGAAAACTTGCTGATTGCTGGGATCCCCAACGATTACCGAGACTGAGTCTCTGGAACCTTGAGGAATGATGTTCTGTAGCCCCATCTTGAATGGAATGGGTGTATGCATGCGCGTATACCAGTCATTGCCTATGAGTCTGTTGGAGAAAGTCAAGTGCTGTACTGGACTATTTCTGGCAGTCCCACTGACAATGAATGGAGTGAAGGTTGAGCATGCATTGCACATCCATTCTTAGGGCTCCAGAGCTCCATTGCCCAGAGTCCCAGCAATCAGTAACTTATTCTCTACCTATGGATATGAGACAACTTGTTTTGTTTTTTTCTTTTGCAAAAACCCTTTAAAAATTCGAAGTTAGCATAAGAAGCAATATTAGATTTTTTACCAATAAAGTCTTATATTTATTTAATTCTTGCTCACAATATTGGAACACTGTCTATTTTCAAACATGCAGGACATTCCCTGTTATACTTGTATTCAAGCGGACCAGATGCTATAAAAGAAATGATCTCTGAGAATAAAACGGATAGTGCCCTCCGGCCATTGAAAATTCACAAGTGGGCCACATTCATTTTGTAAACCACTAGCAGCTCTGATGTATCAGTTTCTGCCTTTTTTTCATCTTTTAAATCACACATACATTGTTAGTCCCTTGTGATGCATTCGGATTTTAAAGCAGGCCAGGCTTAGAAGGGCGTACATTGTACATTGCGCTCCATTCAAATAAAACCTGGATTGCACAGTATGTGCTGAAATCCATGAAGAACAGCCCTGACTGGCTGCAAACAGAAGCATATGGAAATGTCTGCTGACACTATATTGTAGCACATAGCATTTAATATTAAACATGGCTGCAGCTTTCATTTATAGTGATTCAGCGCTCTGGCACTAGAAATAATGGAGCTTTTTTTCCGTCAGCACACATGCTCATAAATCCAGGGAATAAGCAGTGAACAGTGCACCTGCACTCTCTCACCTTTTTTAACCTCTAATAATTCCATACATTAAAGATAAATTCTGTTATTAATGTGCAGACATGCTGCATCATGTTGTACTTATAATATATGATCTTATTATAATCCAGAGAGTGCAGTATATCTAATGCTGGAGGGGAGATCGTGTTAGCATTGTACCTTAGTGCAAGAAAATGTTCATCTTGGAGAAAAATGCTTGACCTCCAAGGATTCCCCCTACACTTAGGACATAAGCAATCAATATTAGATTGGTTGGGGCCAGGCTTTTGTCGCCCATGCTGATATGCTATTTAAAGAGGCTGCAGCAGCTAATATTTACATTACTTAATGTAACACAACTACATTGTCATGTCCCACGACTTGGGAATCATACAGTATTGTGTTGTCATTGTATTGTTGCTGTTACACTTCTATGTAATCAGTTTGCCTCTTAGAGGTTTGCCCCATCTCTCTCCCTGTAGCCCAGCTCTGATGTACGTAACACCTTCATTCTTCCCCAGTCAGTACTTGTCAGCCATCTTTGTCTGATGTTCATCTTTGTAAATCTCTGGTTCAGAACTGTTTTTTTAAATACTGCGGTTGTTGCAGCTGTTATGGTTGTTGCAGCTAGAGCAGCTGTTGCAGCTACAGCAGCTGTTGTAGCTACTGCACCTGTTGCTATTGTGCATATACAATAATTCAGCCTGAGAATAAACTTCTTCTAGAATCCTTATACATGTCTCTGCAGTCGAGTTTGAAGCTAAGTGACAAAGTTCTTGATGTGAGTAATGGTTCAATACATCCATAGAAATGCTGTCTCAAGAGCCCCACATTTGTAGCCTAGCTATGGAGTCAGAATATGCATATATGAGTATTAAGTGTGCCTGGTATCATAGCTCAGTTCTATTTACCTGAATGGCATGAAGCTGTAATTCAAGGTATAGACATCGCCAAAACTACTGAGCTGTACATGCTAAACAATGACCAGAGGCCCCTTTAAACAGCCAATCAGTGGAGATACATAGCATCAAATCACAGATCTAATAATGATGGCATATGTAAAGAATTAAGAGTTAGGCATAGCCTGGTAGCTACATACATATACATTTTATCTCTTTTCCAAAGTGCAGAATAGACCAATATTTTGTATATAACCACTGCCACCAGATTTCACAATGCCAACTGCATACATAGTAAAACAGATGAGTTAAACTTGTTGAGGCTGTTATATTTACTTTGAAAATCCCCATCAGAATACTTATGTAATTCAATATGTACTCCGGTCTTATAAGGATATGTGCAACTTCACAGAACTTGATTTTACCTTTTCATTTACGTCATAATTATAAAGTCAATCCTCTTTCGAAATAGTTTTCTTTACAAAACATCTACAATTTTGCTGCAGCAGAGTGTCTGCAAACTCTTTCTGTAGCTGAGTGCTCTGTTAAAATATTACAAATATTCCATCAGCTCTGACCAGTTTTAATGGCTCTTTGCTCCACTACTCCCATCTCTCAGTGTAAGGACATGTGCAGATAAAAGTATTTCCAGTCCGAGAGAGATCCGACAACCAGACCAATGTTATTCTACGGGGCCGTAAACATGTCCGATATTTTCCTTTTCTTTTTTAAGAAAAAAATGCAGCAAGCTCGATTTGCATCCAATATTTGGATCACAAGTCAATGAGTCTGTGGAAAACATCGATTTCATGAAGTGACAGAATGGAAAAGATGGAGATATTTTTTTTTACATTTTCTCCACATTGGAGAAAATCTGAGGACACTATGATCAAACTCTGATCAGAGTGTGAATAGCATAATCGGCCAGATTTTCTTTGATGAAAGACCCTAGCCTTAGAGACAGCAGCAGTGAAATGAAAGGCTTTTTTGGCAGAGAAAATAGGTTACAGAAAAGTAGAAAAACACATTAAGAGGAAATTTGTGCAGGAAGGAAGCTGTACTGATACATGAGCTAATGAAGACAGCAGCATTCTGAATACACAGAGTTCACATCCAGCATATATTACTGTTAATGACACTCCCACAAGAGAAAAATCTGAAACCTTGAGCAGGCTTCAAACTACATATCAAGGGTCTGACAATGAATGAAGGAATGAAGGATGCAGACTGAAACTTAGTGCAATGTTAATAATTAACAAGAAATAATATTCATAATAATAATTTTTTCCATGCGTCCATTATCTTTAAGTTTCTACATTAACAACAAGAAAGGAATATGTACATTACAACAGTGATCTAATTTGCCACTTGTACTACTTTTGGCCATAAGGTAACTCGACCAAATCTTATCAGATTATCCTAAGAGATTTATTAATCTCTCATAGAGGGAGATTGTGCTATTTTTTGCAAATTATAAATTAGGTATTGCATGAAATTCACACATAATATAAACCAATATATTACTTTTAACAGCACTCAATTACTAATCCTACTAGAATTATAATCTCATAATTAATTCTATAATTGAGAACAATAATGGGTAAAGAGGATAGCATATGCTTGGTGTGAATTTCTGGCATACCTACTGACTGTGCCAGCTGGCACCTAGGAGCTCGTTTTACCTCCTTTCGTTATTCAATAACTTCTATCCATAATGTACGTTTCTGTACCAAGACATGAAAAATGTTTGTAAGAAATCGGTGAGGTCATCACAATAATTTTTATTTATAAAACATTTCAAGACAAAGAATTCACTAAACGCTGCTATACAGTATATTGACAATGGTTAAAGGGGATCTGTCACTTTCCATACTCGTTCTGTCCACGCTTTACACGGATAGAATATTTACTCATTATAGTTTATGTGACTGGTCACGTCTGTTTTTTTTCCCCACAAAAAAGTGAGATATATCTGTTTTTGATCTGAATTACGGATCAAACTCACCCAGTAAACTCCACGCGTCTATGAAAAACAGACAGCACATAGAGGCCATCCATGTGTCATTCAAAAATATTAAGATTTAAGAGTCCTCAGTGATTGATACCTTTTAATGGCTAACTGAAAAGATGGTAACAAATAGCAAGCTTATGAGACTACTCAGTAGAGATGAGCAAGCCCGAACTTAAACGTTTCGAGTTCGTACCAGACAGTTAGTGTCCGCTGCATAATAGCAAACACAGACTTCTCCCAGAAGTTTTGGGGGAAGTCCCTGAGAGAGAGAGATAATTTTCCTGCTCCAAAGTTTAGGTCACCATTGTTTTCAATGGGGTTCGGGTTCTGGTTCAAGTTCGGTACCCAAACCGAACTTTGGACTAAAGTTTGGGTCGGGTACTAGGACCAGAACTTCCAAGGGTCCGCTCTATCTCTTCATCAGGTATATGCCTCTCTCTCTTCCTCTGGAACTCAGAACATTGCAACGGACTTCTGGGAAAAGTCCGTGTTCAGCTTTCAGCACCGAACAGTAACTGTCCGGCATGAACGCCGTTCGGGTACGCTCATCACTAGTATCAACCAACAAGGACTTTCAAATTTTAATATTTTTCTATCTACTGACTAACACGATACAAAAATATATTTTTCTGTATGTGTCATTCAAGTAATTTTTTCTTTGTTGCATATGGGAAAAGCAGATGTCACCAAGGGTAAAAACGGAAACATGGGCCAAAAGTGTATGAAAAGTGGATCTAGCACACTGATGAAAATCTATCCATTTTTTTTCACATACTAGAAAATAAAGGTCTGAATGAGATCTTAGGATACTGGTGAATATTTCAGACATATCCTCTTTGCTTGATAATGTATTTTATTTTTCCTGTTGTTTCTACAGTGTAAACATTTTTCATTTGATTACATACATTCACTTATATGTACATCAATGTGTTTTGGATATTGTCCAGTTCTATTCATTAGTATTTGAGGCCAAGTATTGTCTTTGCTTCAGGCCAAGTTCACACTACCATATTTGTGGTCCGAGTGCTATCTGTGCAAAAACTGACACCACAGGGCCAGCAATGGGACTAATGTTATTCAATTAGGATATTCAAATGAGAATTTTTTTTACGGACCAAATATGTGTGTAAAATAAAAAATTGCAGCATGCACTAGTTTCTTCTATATGTTGGATGGGACTCACCTATTCAAGTTTACGGATGCGCAAAAAAATCGGACCCCTACCAATTAACTGTATAGCGACCGATTTTTATGGATAACTTGTCACTAAACTAATAAAACTATATTTAGTTTTGTAAAGTTTAGTAACTGGTGATGTATAAAAATTGGATGCCATACGGATTGCACAGAGATGACAATTGAGATGAAAATTGTCCATTTTTAGGATGATTTTTAGGATGATTTTATTATATGCTCATGTGAACTCAGACTGATAGTAATGACCCTTCCAGATCAAGCAAGGAGAAAATTCAAGTTTTAAACTTTGTACATTGTTGTCACCATATGTCGAGGGATCTTCCTTGTAAAACAATAGGAAATCTGCCATATATAAAGTGCTACATCTAGATTATTTTTGCAGCATTTAGTTATTGGAACTTACTTATTTGTCAGCCAAAACAACAAACACTATTCTTTTAATAGAGCGATTGCAGATTGACAGCGGACTGTACAATGAATAATATCAGACATAGTATCAAATCCTGAATGAGGAATTGTAAGTGAATATATGGAAATATCACCACTTCTGTAGGAATAAAGCATTCTGATGCCAGACTCCCCCTGCAGGAGATACCTCTGCTCCGCATCTTGCTGGACTAAATGCAAATCAGCGATACAGTGGGTGTCTTAATTACCACGCTAATTGTAACACAACACACAAGTGGTGTCATTCCACCACCTGGGGACAACGAGAACACTAAAGAGGCGAATCTCTGACTTTAGTGAACTAACCTCCTGCCCTGGAGAGGCTGTCAGTCTCTGTACTGGAAACAGAGTTTATTCAGGTCACAGGCAATGCTGGGTATAATGCAACTGATCCTACAAGGACGGAGCAGATCGCAACATCATATATCACATAGATAGTGGATAGATAGATAGATAGATAGATAGATAGATAGATAGATAGATAGATACTGTAGATAGATAGATGATAGATATATAGATGATAGATAGATAATAGATAGATAAACAGATCAATAGATAGATAATATAGATAGATAGATAGATAAACAGATTAATAGATAGATATACAGATAAACAGATTAATAGATCTATAGATAGATATGGATAGACATAGTAATGGACAGATAGATAGATAGACGGATAGATGGATAGATAGATAATAGATATATACTGTAAATAGATAGATGACAGATAGATAATTGATACTGTAGATAGATAGATAGATAGATAGATAGATGGATAGATAGATAGTAGATGGATACTGTAAATAGATAGATAGATAATTGATACTGTAGATAGATAGATAATAGATAATGTAGATAGATGATAGACAGATGATAGATAGATAGATAATAGATAATGTAGATAGATGATAGACAGATGATAGATAGATAATGGATAGAGAGATAGATAATAAGGACATTTTGCTGCATTTCCTCCTACAGGCCTACTTACAAGGCTGAGGTAAGTGGCATATAAGCACGCGATGCGGCAGCTGTGGTATTTTAAAACCATGTCCCAAGCTGTAGGTGAAGTTGGCAAGGATGGATGTGTTTACTCGGCAGCAAACAAGAAGCAGATTTCTTTGTTTTCCTGCAGGAAATGTGAGTCTCTCCGTTCATTTATCTCACATCCTCAGGGAATCAGCCATCAAGGCCCCGGTTGCTGTAGATACCTTCTAACAATGCTACCTGACTCGATGCCCATTCAGCTGTGGGGACTTCACCTGGGCTCTGACAATCACAGGTAAACTACATATAATAAGCTGATTCTACTCATTACAGGATCGGCCAGGATGATGCTTGGACAGCACATCTCCATGGATGCATAGGACGTGCCTGTCGGAGTTTACTGTTCTTGTCTATGACCACCGAGCATTACATGATGACTTTCACTGTAGACCAACATGTGTTATTTGCTAGCCCTCTTTTTGTGGGTAGTCATCTTCTAACGCAGATTTAGGTTGCATCCCCAAAACATGGAGTGGGGAAAAATGTTACAACTGAGACATTACAGATTTCAAAAATTACAACATTGGTCAATTTTTTTTTCTATATTTTACATTACAGATCATATGTTTCTTGGTTATTCAAAGATTCCTCTAAGAGTCATGTTCATTGTAATGTGAAAATGACACGAAAACCTGCACCAAAAACATTTATTCAGGTGTATTTTAATCCAGAGACAAACAGTATGCTTCAATTATACAATGACTCAAAAAACACAGAAAGTAAAAAAATGGCACAGGAAAAACTCACTATGATGGTAAAATGTTAAATGCACTACAGTATCACCCGCTATCCCAGCAATAAAAAGTGACTGTACATTTCTTACATACAGCCACCTCCATTGAGTTCATCAGTCTCGTCCTCCTGCTTCCAAAACGGCCACCACAGTATCATTGGGAGAAACGGGAAGTGAGAACCATGCCTCTACAGCACAGGAATGGGCATTACATCTCAGACTTACCACTATGTTCTCCATGCTGCTGAGGCAACCATCATGGATGTAGAAGCACCAGAACACCCAGAAGGAGACAGCGGGAGATAACCAAAGGGCACCAGGTGGTTCAACTATACATGGCAAATGTACAGCCATTTTTCAGTGCCAATGTGGAGGGTTACAGACAACATCTGGCCAACTGCCACCCTTAGGGCTTCTAAGGCTATGTGCCCACGATGCAGAAATGCTCCGGATTTTTCCTGAGCGTTTCTGCATCTCCCTGGCAGAAAAAAAACGCATGCGGATTGTACATGCGGATTGTACATGTGGATTGTACATGCGGATTGTACATGCGTTTTTCCTGCCAGGGACATGCAGATGTGAAGCGTTCTTCATTTCCGCATGCGGGTTGATTAGCGCTTTCCAAGCGATTTTAGCATTACTTGGAAAGTGCTTGACAACTTGGTCACACTGTATAAATCCATGGAAACGGCATGGATTTATATAGTGAGACCAAAAGAATGGTAAAAAATAAAAAATAAATCTATACTTACCCTCTGATGGCCCCCGGAGTCTTGCTTCACTCCGTCCTCTCATGCCGGCAGATCGCGGTACACTGAAGGACCTGCCGACGTCAGCATCGCGTGACCCGTCACATGACTATGAAGTTAGCACAGGTCCTCCAGTCCATCGCGATCTGCCGGCATGAGAGGACGAGAGCACCGGGGGCCATCAGAAGGTAAATATAATATTTATTTTTCATTTTATTCTTTTTTTTTTACAGTTTCTATGGTACCCGGGTCCGGAGGAGACTCTCCTCTCCTCCACACCCGGGTACCATCCGCACATTGAAAGCATGTATTCCGCATGTGCTTATCTAGTGAAGCGGAATACATGCGTTCTAATGCAAGTCAATGGCGGCACAAATGCAGCGCTTCCGCAAAATAATTGGTAGTGCTGCGTTTTTTTCCGCAATGATAACCCACAGCACATGCGGATTATCATTGGGGAACATGGCGGGCCTTCTACCATGGGTTTTTTAAGCGTTTCTGCAGAGTTTTTGCCACTGCGGAAACGCTTTAAAAACGCATCATGGGCACACAGCCTAAAGATGTTTTTTTTTCAGATTTTTTAAAAGAATTGAAAATAATAACACAAGTATTTTGACTTTTTTTTGCTACTTTTCAAAAAGTGACAATCCTTAAATCTGGCTTAGATCTATTCGCAAGCCATGCTTACTTTTCTATCCACTTAATAAAAGTGAAAAAAGTAGCGTAAAATTGCAAAAAGTTGGAAATTGTTGATAAAAAAACATGCACAAAATTGACTCCAGAAAGCTTGAGTAAATTCATTTGATAAATTCCTCAACCCACCCCCATGAATTTCAACACCAACAAAAAAGACCACAAAGACGCTGTGTATGAATCCAACACAATGGAATATACTAGGGAATAGCATTAATATTAATTAGTTACCAAATACATAGCCATTTACATAATCATTTTCTTTAAATGAAATCTCACCAGGTTTTTGCTATATAATCTGAGAGCAGCATTATGTAAGGATAGAGACCCTAATTCCATCAATGTATCGCTTACTGGGCTGTTTGCTGTCATTTTGATAAAATCACTGTCTTATCACACGTCCAAGTTTGCAGCGCGTGTGGCATCTGTTTTTTTTCGTACCCATTATAACCTATGGGGATGTGCAGGAACCGTGTGTCTGTGCAAACCAAACCAAGACATGTCTGTTTTTTACCAGCAGCACGGACAAGGGCCAATACACGTCCATGGGTCCGTGGAAAACACGTACAGCACATGGATGGCATCTGTGTGTCATCCATGTGCTGTCTGTGTGCTGTACATGTTTAAGATTGCAAAGTATAGGAGAAGTTTTGGAACTGATTTTTATTAAGCTGTACTGGAAAAAAACTGATGGCTCGCGGATGACACACTGATGGCTCACTGACCCAAAACACAGATGATACTGGTATGATTTTCTCTGGTACCAGTATTATACGGACATGTAAAGGGTGCCTTATCTGGTGCAGATCTAGCAGTTCTCTGAATGCTGAGCTCTGTATAACCCTGCCCATACCACTGATTGTCAGCTTTCTGTGTGCACTGTGCTTAGTCAGAAAGCTGCCAATCCGTGGTGGGGGTGTGGTTGCAAAAAACAAGATGACTACATGGCACAAGAAAATTAGTCCTCTAGTGTCTGCTGATAAAACACTGATTTAATTGAAACTGCAACAAGCAGCCTAGTAAGTGATACATTGCTGGAATCAGGGTCTCTGCCCCTACTTCTCACTACTCTTAGATTCCATAGCAATAACCTGTTGACAAAATCCCTTTAAAAGCAAATGCAATGTGTTCCTTAGAGGGCAGACATAAAGATAATCAATTTTCGAATATAGCAAATTTCATCAAGTGACAATGAGATCAGTATATTACCAGCAGATTATCACATGCCCTACCACCACATCATAACAACATCTGTTAGACATCTTATTTATTTCACAAAGGCAGATAATAGCTGTATATGGCATTGAGCTGTGTGCCTCATTGCTTATGGCTAGATCCTGGGAGTGCGCTCAAAAATTCAGCCCTTCCTCAATTAATATTAATCCTGTGTTTCTGGGAGACATTCAGTTTTCATAAGGATGTATCTATTTTTAGTAGAGTCCTGTACCTTGGTCCCTGAGTCCCAGATCACCAACAATCATCCAATATATAGCCTCCACCGGAGTCAGCAGCTGAGGGGCTGGGTGAGCAGCCGTCATGGCTCCTGACACTGGCTTACAGACAGGGCATTCTTCCAGTAGCCTGGCAGATCATTAAGCTCTACTGGCATTTTGAGCGGACAGCTGGCAGTGGGCAGGAAGGAATGTGTGCAACCTCCAGACACTATACACCTCCACACTTGTTTCATCTAGACTTATTAACCTTTTTGTTGTTCATGCTGCTCGGGTGTCACTAAGTGGGATAAGGTTCTGCACTTTAGGTCAGCTAGCTTTTTGTATTGTCACCATTTTACCTTCACAAGAAAAGATATCTCTCCTGTCAATTACAGCATATTTAGCTAGAGAACTGAAAAGCAGGCGTACAGAAAATCTGCTCCATTATTTCCAAAAAAGAAATGAGTCTTAGAATACCTTACATAATAAATACTTAAAGGGGTTGTTCCCTTTCCGAAAATCTTGGTCACTGGATGCAGTTTATTGGAAAAAAAAACAAAAAACAAATAAAAACCACTCTGCACAGACTGCCCTTGGCTCCAGCACGGATTCTTTGCTGCTGTTGGCTGCGGTACTGATGTCACGTCGACAGCGTGGCAGCCACTCAGTGAGGTCGGCAGCTCTGGACAGGGCATCCAGTCTACACAGACCGAGCCACTGAGCTCACTGATTGGCTATTGCGTTATCGACGTGATGTCAGTGCCGCAGCCAAAATCAGCCACGGAGCAGTAGCAGAAACTTAGTACTGCACTTGAGGATGGAGAGTAATGCATGATTTTGGTTATTTTATAACAGAATGCACCTGGGGACCAAGATTTTCTGAAAGTTGATAAGTCCTTTAAAGAGGGAATCTGACAGGCAATCTGTCAGAAGGATCAACCCTCTTAGCCATCTATATGGGCATGCAGGTAAAACTGATACCTTGATATCTGCGATGGCTTATAATAGGAAAATCCACATTTTTCTTATTATGTAGATTAGATGTTAAGATCCCTGGGTGGGACAGAGATCTTCCCAAAAGTTTGCTTCCAAAACGTATTTAAAAAGCTTAATGACTAGGGATGAGCGGACCGTTAACGTTTGGGTTCCCGTACCCGACCGAACTTTAGTTTAAAGTTTGATTCGGTTATGAGAACAGTACCTAAACTTGAACCAGAACCCGAACCCAATTGAAAACAATGGAGACCCGAACTTTGGAGCTGGGAAATCTCTCTCTCTCTCTTTCTCGCAATCTCTCTCTCCCCGGACTCCCAAACTGTAAACAGACTTCCAGGAGAAGCACCGGACAGGTACGAACCCCGAACTTTACAGTTCGGGTTCGCTCATCTCTATTAACAATGCCTTTGTATGTAAATTGATCCATTCATGAAATTTCGGGCATGTGCAGATTCTATGAACACTAGCCTCAACTACCTTCTGTGTGACTGGGCGGCTCCTGCGCATATGGAAGCTGAAGGCAAGTCATTGGTTCGTAGATATCAAGGTATCATTTTATTCAGCTTCCTATAACTCAAATACCCATATAGATGGCTTAGGAGGGTTGATAGAATTTCTGCTTAAACTTAGTTTTAGAAAAATCAAATTTAACACCTGTCTGAGAGAAGACTGCTTCCTGATTAGTTAAGTCAGAGCTGGAATCCAGGGATATACTGCCTAGAAACCACAGTCTTTCCAATACACTTGTCAGATGTCACATTCCTTGCAACCTGTCCCTGGTTTGTAGAATTAAAGGCAGATAATGGACAAGGAGTGTTACTATTTCTCTCTGTATCAAACATTTATTTCTTGAATAAATGTGTGACGACGTGACGACAACGATAGAAAAATGACCAATGTATCCAAGTTACGATCACTGCCTGACCTGATTGTTTGTATTATTCTTGACTTACAGAGTGGCCTACCCTTAGTTTTTGCATCTGACAACTGTTACCATGTTGTCTAAGAGAACATATTTCCATTAATCTCATTAGTGCTGATGATGACCACTAAGAAGAAATATCTGACAGAGGACATACACAAATTGGCAAGGTGATCTTTATGTGGGTCTTCCAGGATCAGTGTCTCCAAATAGCACACCAGTAATCTGCACAATACTACGTCCCTGTAGTAGGGCACAGGATAATAAGCGGACAAGTATTAGATATCACTTCATTTTAGGGCTCATGCAGAAGAGAAATATAAATCGGACACGTGCCATCATATTTATAATTAGATAGCACAAGGACATCATACATTTTTCAATAGGGCTGTCCAGAGGAACGATTTTTTTCTTGTTCCGATTGACCGTGAGAAAAAAAATCTCAGCATGCACTACTTTCTTCTGAGACTCAGATGAGACTCATCCATTCAAGTCTATGGGCGCCTAAAAAGAAAACAGATCCCACACGGAACATCCGATCTTTACAGACACATTTCTACTCTAAACCTAGGAAACTGTATTTGACCATGTACATTTATTAGTGTAGGTGTATGAAAACAGATATCACAAGGATATCACATGGAAGTAAAAAACAGACACAGAAGAAAATCGGATGAAAATTAGAAAAAAAATAGTTAGAGTTTTCTGGATGAAACGCGGATGATTTTTCATATACTCGTCTGTAGTTAGCCTTTAGTCATGAGAAAAGTCATTTTGTGTGTCGTCAAAATGAAAAAATAACATAAAGGAAGGCAAGTTATGGAGATATGGAGATTTTAGATGCTACCTGCTACTGTAGCCTTTTTTAAAATGACAAGGACATCATAATGCAGAAAAGTATTGACACTTAGTTTATGTGCACCCGTTAAGTATTTGCTACACACATTTCTGAGCCCCAAACGCGTCTCTCTTGGCAGGTAAAATGCAGCATAAAATACCTACTTTTACAGAGTTTTTTATGCATTTTTTTATGTGTTTTTCCCCCATTCATTATATTGGGTGAAAACCAATGCCAAAAATAAGCCAAGAAATCTCATTCACTTTGTTGGCACTTTCAAATACCTTATTTTTAATTTTGATCTGTGACGCGGATCAAAAATGGAAATGTCTCCATGATTTTTTTTGCAAGCACACAGTCCGGAAAAAAAACACAAATGTGTAAACAGCTCCATAGATTATAATGGGTACGTACTCTAGCCGTAGATAAAACACACAAGTTAAAAATGGATGTCTGAATGAGGCGTTAACACCACTAAAAGCCATTGAATTTAAAAAATAAACTGTTAGATTAGATAACTTTCTGCATGTGTTATCTTTCTTGCTTGTTAGTTTAAGAAAGGCTACATCTGTATACATTTATATCTATGTATTTTATTTGAGTACACACATTTCCATTATTCCTATTATTATGTACATGATGTCAACATCCACCTAAAGATTAGACAAAGACACAAAATGTACCTATCATTACAAATAAGCACATATTTTTTAGATTTTTCCTCCACATTGGCTATGCAGAGAGGCGGTGACATGACTTCGTTCCTCTCCAATCCCATCTCACAGTATGTAGACACATGCGAAATCAAACATTTATCACGCCAGGTACACTCCTATGAACACAGTTTCCAATAGTGCTACAATTTGTATGTCTCCATTACTAATTAGTATGTTTATCATGTGATTATACATATATATATATATATATATATATATATATATATATATATATATATATATACACATATATTTATGCTCATCTTGTATTATAGAGATGAGCGAATAAATTCAAGTGGAATTGAATTCTGCTCAAATTTTACAAAAATTCACATTCGTCATAATGTGGATTTTTGCTATTCGCTTCTGCAGGGATTCAGCAAAATGGTGACCGCTGAACCATGAAATGCCATCAAAACGTTAAAAAATAAAAAAAGAACCTTATACTTACCTATCTGGCCCCTCCACTCCCCACCATCCAACCATCATCTCATCTTTGGATCGGTGGCAGCGTTGAAATCCAGCGGTCTTGGTTGCTAGAATTTCCTGAGAAAAACAGCGTGAACCGGCAAATTGAAATTTTGTCTGATCCTGTCTTCTCTAATGTATAAGACAAAACTTGTATAGTCGGAATACATGACAATAAAAGGAAGAGAACATTGAAACTGTGGCTACTGAAAAAACTGTATAATAATAGTTACGAACCACACCTCCACTAATTCCTCCTAAGAACATGCAAGTCTATACGTATATAATTATAAATATATCATGGATACTTATACTGTAGCCACTAAACTCTGTATCAATTCTTAATAGGGGTGAATTGAAATGCCCCTCCGTCACTGATACAAATGGCTCTTTAGAAGAGGCAGTGTCTGGATTTCTGCCAGCAATTAGAGCTGGACTCAGAAACCCTGCGAACGGTGGTAAACGTGGTGAAATCATTAGCCGGGGCTGGGAGGGAAAGCATATTATTCTTTCTTCTTTTAATTAGGGATCTTAGTCATCTTTAGATGTGAGAAGCAGAACACTGCACAGGAGGAATTGCCTCATTGATGCCACAGTCGAAACGAAAAAGTGCCATTGGATATTCCGTCACAGTAATGAACTAGGGAATAAAATTAAGACGATTCTACGGGTATTAAAAATATCCATCTTCTGCAGCACGGCATACTTAAACGCATTAATTCATACACTACTGGGACATGCCTACTACCGAGTAAATATTCCTAAAATAGAAGCCAAATGTGATTTCACGCAAAATCACTAAAGTTATTTTTAGTTGGAAATTATCATGGGTTTTCATTAGATATGGTTTGGATGTGTGCCGCACATTTTCAAAGTGAAGATTGATAACTAGCCTAGAACTTGGCACCACTGGCATGGTATACCGACACTTAATAAACGTGTCTTTCTCTTGTTTCACTATTGAGCAGAAGATAATTTCTAGATCTAAGTAAACATTAATATTAACTTTCTGTGTATTAGGGCTACCACACCAAGAGAGGAATCTACAATGTACATACTTGCCAACACTGAAATGCCAAATTATGGGACATTTGAGCCCCACCCCTGTTCTGCCCAGAAATACGCTAAAAATACCAGGCATTCTGCCAAGTTGGGACTGCTGGCATAATGCATATAGACCTGATTCATCAAGACTGATGCTCTGCATACCAGTCTTTATAAAGTGTGCTCTTAGCTAAGATGCACCAAATTCATTAAGAGGGATGCGCATCTCAATGAATTTAACTCTCCTTTCAACTGTTGTGCACAACCGCCAGAGATGTATGCCAGTCAGGAACTGGAGTACATTTCTGTCAAAATGCGTAAATTATAATGAATTTGTCATCTTATATGCTTGGCCTTGCATCATTCAGCACAAGCTCCTCACACGTTTCAAAAAGTAGGCAGAGCTTTCAAAACAAGCACTAATACAGCAGAAAACTGGCAAAAACTGCTTGATAAATCGGATCATTTGTATTCATTATGTGTATAGCTCATTGCAGAAAACATCTCTATGATCAACACTCAAAGTTACAGAGAGGGCATCAGCTTCCTCACTCAGTATATTCGGTCAACTACTGGACAAATCACTTGCTAGGCAGTAGCTGTAGTGTATAAACATTTTGGGAGAATTTATTATTCTATTCTTAGGCTATGTGCCCACGATGCAGAAATGCTCAGGATTTTTTCCTGAGCGTTTCTGCATCTCCCTGGCAGAAAAAAAGCATGCGGATTGTACCTACGGATTGCACATGTGGATTGTACATGTGGATTGTACATGCGGATTGTACATGCGGATTGTACATGCGGATTGTACATGCGTTTTCCTGCCAGGGACATGCAGATGTGAAGCGTTATTCACTGGCATTTCCGCATGCGGGTTGACAAGCGCTTTCCAAGCGATTTTAGCATCACTTGGAAAGTGCTTGTGACAACTAGGTCACACTATATAAATCCATGCAAACGGCATGGATTTATATAGTGTGACCCGAGAGAGTGGTTAAAAAATAAAAAAATAAACTAATACTTACCTTCCGATGGCCCCCAAGACTTGCTGCGCTCCTGTGCTGGCGACTGTAAGATCGCGGTACTGAAAAGACCTGCCGTCACATGACTGTGACGTCAGCGCAGGTCCTTCAGTCCTGCACGATCTGTCGGCAAGCGAAGAGCAGGAGTCCGGGGGCCGTCGGAAGGTGAATATAATCTTTATTTTTTATTTTATTCTTTTTTTTATGGTACCTGGGTGTGGAGGAGAGTCTCCTGTCCTCCACACCCGAGTACCATCCGCACATTAGAACGCGCCAATTACGCAAGTACAGATGCAGTCTTGCGAAATTGGCGCGTTGTAATGCAAGTCAATGGCGGCGAAAACGCAGCGCTTCCGCAAAATTAATGGACATGCTGCGGATTTTTGAGCGCAGCATAAACGCTGCGGAAAAATACGCAGCATGGGCATTGAAAGTGCGAAATTGCATTAGAGACCATGGGGGAAGGTTTACCAAGCGTTTCCCAAGCATTTACGCTGCGGAATTTCCGCAGCGTAAACGCTTGAAAAACGCATCGTGGGCACACAGCCTTAAAGGGAATCTGTCACCTCCTGGGACATATATAACCTACTAATATGGGCATACAGGCGATATAAATTAATCTAGTCTTACCTGTATGCCTCATATTAATGGTCTTGTTGTTGTGAAATCTTATATTATATCTTTATGCTAATGCTTCTTTCCAGACCCCGAGGCCAGAAGGAATCTCCGCCTCCTGTCTTCGTTATAATAGTACTCCTCTCCCCTGCACGTCACAGTGTCCTGTGATGTGTAGTTGCGGCGCTGTAATCCTGCGCCTGCCCGTTGAACTCCCTCTACGATCCTCCCTTCTATGGGAGAAAGTCTCCGTGACTTGACTGTGCCTGCGCAGAAGATCACAGACTAGTGTATTTCGTGATCTTGTGCCCAGGTGCCGTCGAGTCACGGAGACTTTCTCCCATAAGGAAGGATCGTGGCGGGAGTTCAACGAGCAGGTGTGGGATTACAGCGCCGTAACTACACATCACAGGACACTGTGACGTGCAAGGGAGAGGGGTACTATTATAATGAAGACAGGAGGCGGGGATTCCTTCTGGCTTCGGGGTCTGGAAAGAAGCATTAGCATAAAGATATAATATAAGATTTCACAACAACAAGACCATTAATATGAGGCATACAGGTAAGACTCCGTGCGGCAGATGAGCCACTAACGGCCGCCATCTTGTTCTGAAATCCCATATTAATAGGTTATATACGTCCCAGGGGTAACAGATTCCCTTTAAATTTGTTAGATAGCTTTAAGCTAAACCAAGCAGGCAAATGTTAAACTAAATTTATCACAGCGATGCACTATGTACAATATATTTTGCTAGATTTGTTAGACATTTTTCTATGTGCACCATCTCTTATTTGGTTTACCAATTTTTTGCCATAACAATGCGGCGCTTTTTAAAAGTTTATTTAACAACATCACCTTTTCTAGACACATTTTAAAACTGTCTAGTGATACACAAAAAGTATCCAAAAAGCAAAAATTAATCTGTGGCAAGGTATATATGCCTGTTTTTTGGAGCAAATTGAGACAAATTTATAGCACTGTTTAGATTAGTTTAGATTACTGAATCTTCCCCAGTATTTTGGCTTTTTATGTCTTACAAAGAACACAAAAGGCCATTGACACAGCATATAACAACTGTAACATAGGAATTTCAGATCAGCATGCAGACAGTTAATGCATGTGCACATGTTTTTTTGAAGTCACCAGAACTTAAGCCCATTCCTGTGATTTTGTATCCAGCTAATTAGCTAGATTTCTCAAAATTGTAATTTAAAGAAAAACGCTAATTATGCTTTACAAAGAAAAAAAGTTTTCCCTTATTAGCAGAACTACACAATGGAAAATGCAAAGGTCAACGAAAGTGTTCTTGGTATGCCTAATGCAGCTGATTAAA
Organism: Phyllobates terribilis; assembly: GCF_046119375.1. Lineage (NCBI taxonomy): Eukaryota > Metazoa > Chordata > Amphibia > Anura > Dendrobatidae > Phyllobates > Phyllobates terribilis. Next base: position 303,674,705 of record NW_027362771.1, read on the forward strand.
CCTGCAGTTGGGTTCCTAATTCAATTTTGTGCATGTAGTAAAGTCTCAAGTTGCCATCATCAATTCCTAACTAAAACAGTGTCAGAGCACAAGATAAGAGAACCTGGATCTTAGTAAAGAAAGCTGCCTGAGCACCGGGTCACTAGGGACAAATACTGGGATAATTTAGATTCACTTCAATTTTCTGCTTGGATTTTTTCCCTACTTTTATAATTGGTGAGATTCATCAACAGAATGTGCAATTGAGAAAAAGCCAAAGTCAAAAAGACTAGCTGTTAGATGAAATATAAAACCCAGATTTCTACTTCTCTGCCACAATATAATTGAAGCCAAACTGCAAGAGAGAGATACGTAGAGCCCAGAACACCAAATTTTGGGATTTGTGTTTGAAAATGCAGGTGTAAGTACATACCAATCATGTTTCACAGTGGCTCACAGATTAATGCCACAAAATTTCAGTATCTGGTTTGTAAAGTTTACAAAAAAAACCTTGTAGAACAAAGATTCCACAACTGATGACTACAAGAGTTCACGAACAGGGATGAGCAAATCAAATTCACTTGGAATTTATTTTTTCAAAAAATCATATTCACTTAAATTAGATTTTTTTGTGATTTGCATTGTACGAATCCAGCTAAATTGTGGTCACCATTTTGCCGGTTCACTATGGGTGAAGAAGGGGGTTAAAAAATTATAGTCACCTCACCTCTAACCTGAAGATCTAAGAAGACAAGACACCAGAACCACCAGGAAGAGATTAGATGACAGGATGAAGAGCTTCAGCAGTGGGACAATTTTTAATTTGTGTTTTTCAGAACTACCTAGACCCTAACCATAATATGACACATTAAATTCACATCAAATAGAATAAATGCAAATCAAATTTCCTTGCCAAATTCGAGCAAACTGCCAAATTAATAAAAAATACCAACTGTATTTTTGAGATATATGAATAAATAAATATACATATATATACTAGATGGTGGCCCGATTCTAACGCATCGGGTATTCTACAATATGTATGCGGCCGACTGGGCGCAATCAGCATAGCGGTGTTTAAATTTGGCTCCAATATCGCTGATTGGTTGCGGCCGGCGACCATATTAGTGAGGACCGGGGAGCGGCGCTGCCTGTGCGGGTACTTCCGCTGCAAGCAGCGCCGGTCATCTCCTGGCTGCGAGCAGCAGAAGTATCTTGACCGGCGGCACCGCTCCCCCGTCCTCCCTTCACACTTGCTGTCGGGAGATCTTCCGATGGTAGCCGCATGGAGGTCAGCGGCGCCGCCGGTCGGGGTACTTATGCTGCGAGCAGCCGAGAGATGACCGGCTAGCGCCGGTCATCTCCCGGCTGCATCACCGCTGACCTCCGTGCGGCAGATGAGCCACTAACGGCCGCCATCTTGTTCTGAAATCCCGCATCGCTGATTGGCCGCGGCCGGACCAATCAGCGACGCGGGATTTCCTGGACAGACGGATAGACAGACGGGATAAGCCGATTATATAGTAGATATATAGACAAGTGGGAAAAATGCCGCAAAGTACTTCACTTTTATCATTTGGCAAAATGCAAAGTGAATGAACAAGAGAAAGATCTACAGTAAATGAAAACCATCATATAGTACCATCAGTGAGGCATCTGACATGCTCCAAATTTACTCTGCAGCAGGACAACGACCCCAAACATACAGCCAATGTCTTTAAGGACTGTCTTCAAAAGAGCAACAACTCCTGAAAGTGATGATATAGTGTCTACAGAGCCCTGATCTGGACATCATTGGCTCCGCATTGGGATTACATGGAGAGGCAGTAGGATTGCACAAACCTACATACACAGAAGATCTGTGGTTAATTCTCCAAGATGTTTGGAACAACCTCCCTGCTGAGTTCCTTCAAAATGTGTGTGCAAATGTATCTAGAAGAAATGATGATTTGATGCAGTATTGAAGGCAAAGAGTGGTCACTCCAAATTTTGGCTTGATTTAGTGTATGTTCACATATCGATTTTGATGAGTTTTTGAAGTAGAAACTGAGGGGAAACTCTCCAAATCCTAATCAAAAACTCCAAACTCATAAAATACTTGGAGCGTCCACACAATTGCCATTCCAAAATCTCATCAAAAAGACTCAGACTACATACCCTTAGATGTTTCTATTGTTTATTCACTTTGCACTCTATTAATTGATGAAAATAAACTATTGACACTTCTATTTTCAAAAGCATTCTTACTTATTTGCTATTTAGTTTAGGCGTTCACCTGTACTGGCACTTTTGCTTGTGCTGCTCCTTGACATTTAAATTGCAACACCAAGAAGGAAAGTTGTGCAATTATGGAAATCACAGGATTGATAGACATGTCATTGATATGGAATTGAAGAAAAAACGGAAGCTACATTATCAAAACATCTCTATTTATTCAGTATAGTGTATGAGCGGCACATGCAGAAATAAACGCATTTACATGCATTGGCATGCTATCAATGACATTATTAATTGTTGTCTGAGTAAGGTTCTGTCATGCTCATGCACTTGAGTGCGCAAAACATCAAGATCTGCTACTAGAAGCTCTTTTGCAATTGCTGACTACAAAGATTTCCCAGATGTGCTACATAGGAGGCAAGTATGGAGACGCTGCAGGCCAAGTTAGTGTGTATAGGTTATGCAAGCTGCTCACAGTAAGATGAACAACATACAGCCCAGCATTTTCATGATAAAAACAGCTCTTGGGGCACTTTGGAGAAATGGACGTACTACTGGTTCCACCATCAAATCAATGGAATGCTAATCTGTTAGTGTACTTGTAATGAAAGCTAGAGGGATCTGGCTACATTGTTATGTCACCTCATACTATAATCCTTGGAGTAGGACCAGTTTCAGTGTGACATTCCCTCTTGAAGGCCTCTTCATGGTATTGCCCATGTGGTCACCAGACCAATCTTCGGCTATCTTTGCATCCAAGAGAAAAGTGGAACTCATCACTGAAGAGGATTGACCTATTTTAGAGCCTCCATTGCTGCCTTTCTCTGCACTATGATAGCCTTTGAGAGCAGTGGTGTGAGGTCAATAGAACACATGTATCTGGATATCTGGCTCGTAGCCCAGTGTCATGCAAACATCTTCTGATGGTTTGTGCAGACACAGTTTCAGTTTAATGCCTTAGGCCTAGAATGTGACACCCAATTTCACTTGCAGAACAGAATGGAACAATTGTGGAACCAGTGGTACGGCCATTATTCCAAAGTGTCCCCGGAGTCATTTTTCAATATGACAATGCCAGGATGCAAGTTGCTCATTGTACTTTGAGCAGTCTGTGGGGCCTAAACATGCTGCTATGACCAGCTGTGTCTCCAGACTTGTCTCCCATGAAGCACATCGGAGAAGTCCTAAATCGGCAATAGCAAAGGGAATTGCCAGCAGCGGATCTTGATGATTTGCATGCCAAAGTGCATTCAGTGTGGCAGAACATTCCTCAGATAACTATTAATAGGCTCAGTGAAAACATGCCAACATGCCAATGTATGGAAGTGCAGGGATTTCTGTGCATGGCATTCATACTTGATAGTAAATAAATAGAGATGTTTTGAGAATTTAGGTTTTATATTTTTCATCATTTGCATATCATTAACATGTCTATCGATTCTATAAGTTTTCTAATTCCCTGACTTTTCCTCCTTCGTGTTGCAATTTCAAGGTTTAGAAGTGTGTGATACATAGATAGATACAGTGGGTACGGAAAGTATTCAGACCCCTTAAAAAATTTTCACTCTTTGTTTCATTGTAGCCATTTGGTAAATTTTAAAAAGTTAATTTTTTTTTTCCTCATTAAAGTACTCTGCTCCCCATCTTGACTGAAAAAAACAGAAATGTAGAAATTTTTGCAAATTTATTAAAAAAGAAAAACTGAAATATCACATGGTCATAAGTATTCAGACCCTTTGCTCAGACACTCATATTTAAGTCACATGCTGTCCATTTCCTTGTGATCCTCCTTGAGATGGTTCTACTCCTTCATTGGAGTCCAGCTGTGTTTAATTAAACTGATAGGACTTGATTTGGAAAGGCACACACCTGTCTATATAAAACCTCACAGTTCGCAGTGCATGTCAGACCAAATGAGAATCATGAGCTCAAAGGAAAAGCCCAAGGAGCTCAGAGACAGAATTGTGGCAAGGCACAGATCTGGCCAAGGTTCCAAAAGAATTTCTGCATTACTCAAAGTTCCTAAGAGCACAGTGGCCTCCATAATCCTTAAATAGAAGAAGTGTGGGACCACCAGAAGTCTTCCTAGACCTTGGCGTCCTGCCAAACTGAGCAATCGTGGGAGAAAAGCCTTGGTGAGAGAGGTAAAGAAGAAACCCAAGATCACTGTGGCTGAGCTCCAGAGATGCAGCAGGGAGATGGAAGAAAGTTCCACAAAGTCAACTATCACTGCAGCCCTCCACCAGTCGGGCCTTTATGGCAGAGTGGCCCAACGGAAGCCTCTCCTCAGTGCAAGGCATATGAAAGCCCGCATAGAGTTTGCTCAAAAACACATGAAGGACTCACAGACTATGAGAAATGATGAGTCGAAGATAGAACTTTTTGGTGATAATTCTAAGCGGTATGTGTGGAGAAAACCAGGCACTGCTCATCACCTGCCCAATACAATCCCAACAGTGAAACATGGTGGTGGCAGCATCATGCTATGGGGGTGTTTTTCAGCTGCAGGGACAGGACGACTGGTTGCAATTAAAGGAAACATGAATGTGGCCAAGTACAGAGATATCCTGGATGAAAACCTCTTCCAGAGTGCTCTGGACCTCAGACTTGGCCAAAGGTTCACCTTCCAACAAGACAGTGACCCTAAGCACACAGCTAAAATAACAAAGGAGTGGCTTCAGAACAACTCTGTGACCATTCTTGACTGGCCCAGCCAGAGCTCTGACCTAAACCCAATTGAGCATCTCTGGAGAGACCTGAAAATGGCTGTCCACCAATGTTCACCATCCAACCTGACGGAACTGGAGAGGATCTGCAAGTAAGAATGGCAGAGGTTCCCCAAATACAGGTGTAAAAAACTTGTTGCATCATTCCCAAGAAGACTCATGGCTGTACTAGCTCAAAAGGGTGCTTCTACTCAATACTGAGCAAATGGTCTGAATACTTATGACCATGTGATATTTCAGTTTTTCTTTTTTAATAAATTTGCAAAAATTTCTACATTTCTGTTTTTCTTCAGTCAAGATGGGGTGCAGAGTGTACTTTAATGAGAAAAAAAATGAACTTTTTAGAATTTACCAGATGGCTGCAATGAAACAAAGAGTGAAAAATGTAAAGGGGTCTGAATACTTTCCATACCCACTATAGATAGATAGAGATAGATAGATAGACCAATAGATAGACAGGTAGATACTGTAGACAGACAGACGGCTAGATAGATAGATAATAGATAGATATTTAGATAGATATAGAGATAGATAGATAGACAGACAGGTAGACTGGTAGATACTGTAAACAGACGGATAGATAGATAGATAGATAGATAGATAGATAGATAGATAGATAGATAGAAAGTTTAGACAGATCGATGATAGATAGACATTGACGTGGATAGATAGATAGAGAGATAGATAGAGAGATAGATCGATAGATAGATAGATAGATAAATACATAGATAGATAGATAGATGTGCTGCCTCATAAAAGATAGGATACTAAGCGAGTTCTCTTAGAGGAGTTTTGCACCCAATTAGGCTGTGTTGGTATTTTTTAGATTTATATAGAAATATACAGTATATCTATATATGCAGTGCATGTATATATGGAAAATCCTATGCTTCACCTGGACATCTGGCTCGTTTTAGCATTTTATAAGCCTGTTCTCAGACATGAATAATAAAAGCTTGATTTTTCCCTTACATCCCTTGGCACTTGGTACCTGGCATGTGCGTAATCCAAATCATCTCTATCCAGCTCCTGTTCATTAGCACAAAAGGAAGAAAGAGGGATTGTTAAAAAAAAGGGGGAAACATAAAAGGAAGGTCCCGTCTGGAATTTCAGACCTGCTTTTGTTTTATATTTTCTATTAAACGCCAGTTCCGGTGAAATTCAAGCCCCTTGTTATCGTCTATTCGCCGTTCAACACGCTTCCATTGGAGTAGACGACAGCTATAAATGTTCTAGTAACTCCAGACTTCCTGCATGCAGACATAGAACAAGGAGCTGAGAAGGGACCTGCCAGACTGATCTGCTTTACTCACTGCAGAGGTGCAAGCTGACATAACAATACATATATATATATATATAAATCTACATATTTATATATATATATATATATATGTATATATATATATAAATACGCACTCCATTATCAAACTGTTGAAAGAAAAGAGAAACTGTTACAGTTTCTTTCGAGCTGCCAATTTGGTCCAGCTCTGTACTCTTTAAGCTAAGTATATATGTTCAGAAAAACAAAAAGCTGAAACCTCAGTTTCCTGGTACTAGGTGGGTGGTGTTGTTAGCTTAGAGGGTCTTTTCTTGATTTCCTAAGTTTTTTCTTCTTGAATGGAATTTAAATTTCAGGTCCCGTCGCCTGATTGATGTTCTCCTTTTGTTCCACCCTGTAACTGTACTAAACCTGTCACTTTCTTCCATTTACACAATGGCTACTATTCATCAACTCTCAATATGATGCAGACTCTATTTGAAGAGAATAAAAAAACAAGAACTCGGCTGCCTAGGGATCAAGCCCCGCATTTTACTTAAACAGTCTACTAAAATTGACTATCTAACAAATATCAATCTTTTCTCCTCTATTCTCCCCATCTCCAGAAACATTTTCCATGACAGGTTCATTATCTTGTGAGCACTCAGATCAGTGGGTAGCTGAGTGTATTTTACACAACATTTATTACAGATATAATACTCAGTTTCCATTTACATTCAAGGTGAATACATGCATGTTATCAGTCAATATAAGAAATATTAAGGAAACTTTTATTTCACTACCATTTGATAGCTGTATCAATTTTGATATAATTACAGAAATTAGTTGTGTCCAAAAAACTAACACTTAGTTTTTGATCTGCTATTTTTATTTGGCTAAGGTTGGGACAACATGGTATGTTTGGCTTTGGCACAGGTGGTGCGGCTATAGATTGCTGCTACATCACAGCATAATGCAAGAGATAGGGTGGCATAGAGAACCGCAAGGTATCGTGAGTGCAATAAGCAAGTTGCAAAAAGTAGGAACCAGTTGGAATTTTTGCATATTACGTGTTGCAGTCGTGGTACTTTACAGGTCACAATGCACTTCATTCACATGTATGTATTATGCTGAGATGTAACTCCAACATACAGTGATCTTTGGAAGTGCCACCTGTTTTTTGACCAAAGTCGCCATGTAGCCACAATCTATAGGTGACTTTGTATGGAATATAATTTTATGCCCCTGACAAATCTTTAGCATAATTGGCATATGAAACATTATATATTTGCAATGGAAATTCTGTTGAATTACTAGTTGAAATTCTTAGCAAATTTGTAGCCTTTCTGTGGCAACTTCCTTCCAAACGTATTCTAAGATATTAAATAGCTATTGACCCTAGTGTAGATAGGGTAGCTAGATATAGCAAGAAATATACCTATAATAAAAATTCAGGCCTTATGACCAGATATTTCAGATATAAGAAGTATAAACTTTAGTAGTCCTATGTTACAAAACACTATAATAAACAAGTGGATTTAAAAGAGTCCATAGAGAAAGCAGATGGTGGATCATTCCATATCCCAAAAGGTTTCGCTGGCAAATATACAGAGTGGTCCAAAAGTAAGTGGCCAGAAAATAATAACATTTATTTTGATTTATATATAAAATTATATTTACTAACACAAGCATAACATTGGCAATTAAATTTATTCTGAACAATAATACAAAAGCCCTTAAATTTTATCAACGCAGGTGCTCAAACTGTTTTCCATTACAATTTGCACAGCTTTGAAATCTGCCTCTTACGCTTCGACAAACTTTTTTGCACAAGTCTCTTTGGGTATTAATTTCTTGAAATGCATCTCTTATGTAATTTTACAAATCACTGACACTTTTTGGTTTTCGACTATAAACTTTGTCCTTGAGTACTCACCAAAAGAAAAAATCCATTGGGGTCAAGTCTGATGAACGTGCCGGCCAATCAAGTGGGCCTCTTCGGCCAATCCATTTATTAGGAAATGTTTCATCAAGATACTCGCGGACTACTCTTGAATAATGTGGAGGGCCCCATCTTGTTGGAAATAAAGGTCATTTGAATTAGGCTGTTGCTGTAACTGGGGAACAACTTGATTCATTAGAATTTCGATACTTATCTCCTGTGACTGTTCCATCAAAAAATATTGGTCCTAAAACACCAAAACTTGAAATACCACCCCAAACATTGACACCAGGCTCATTTAATTGTTGCTCTAATGTTAAATGCATGTTCTCATTATACCAGTAAATACAATTATGTCTGTTAATATGGCCGGATAATTTGAAAGAAGCTTCATCACTCCACATAATGTTATCTAAAATTACTGGATTTTCTTCAATTTCGTTAAGCATAATCTCACTAAATTGCAGCCGCCTGTCTGGATCATCCTCCAATAAACCATGAATTAGACGTGGACGATAAGCTTTCCACCCAATAGATTTCAGGATTCGCATGATAGAAGCTCGTGAAATTCCCAATTCCAAAGAAGCTCGTCTGGTGGACTTTTTTGGACTCTGGAACAAATGTTTCAGCAACAAGTTGTTTATTATCTTCTGTACAGAAGATACAGTTTTGGGTCGACCAGTTTTTGGAGCATTAAGGATTGAGCCAGTGGCATTGAATTTGTCACGAATGCGGTAAATGGTTTGTCTCTTTGGGGCTTGAGTACCAAATGTTTCAACCCAATTTGCTCTAATGGTTTCAGGATTTTGACATTTCCAATACTCTGTTATAATCCATTTTCTTTGATCTGTATTTAAATTATTTTTCCATTATGTGTTATCTGAATTATCTGAAAAGAAAACAGATTTGGGGGAGATCTATCTGTGAAAACTAGATCTGTGAAACTGGCTCAGTTGCCCTTAGCAACCAATCAGATTCCACCTTTCATTTTCCAAAGAGTCTGTGAGGAATGAAAAGTGGAATCTGATTGGTTGCTAAGTGCAGCTGAGCCAGTTTCACTTTACACCATGTTTGAAAAATCTCCCCTTTCATAACCTTATTACACTTTGTGTCCACCTACTTTTGGACAACCCTGTATAGTAGAAAGTAACAAACACTATGGTCCCTATTCATCAAAGTGTTTACGTAAAACACTTTAAAGAGTAATAAAATGTTTCCGCAATGCAATGTTGTGCAAAATGTTGAGACTTTTGATGTGTTCACATCAGCTTCGTGAAGCTCCACTAAAATAGGTGAAGCTGGGTGGGGGTAGTTGGGATGGGCTGTGGCTATGCCCACACGTCAAATTCATCAAAAGTGGCGTTATGTCTTATGCCAGAAATGTTACTACAGTCACTGAGTGGAGTAACATTTCTGTCGAGGCGCACACCACTGATAAGATGCACTACATTCAATGAGTGGGGTGCACATCTTAATGAATTTGGCGCATCTTATTTAATCCTACACGTCCTTCATTAAGGCTGGCATACATAAGATCAGTCTTAATCAGGGCCAGTGCTTATAAAAGATAAACCAGTCATATGATGGCATAATGTAAAAACTGTGTATAAAGACAGGTTTTCAAGGTGAGCAAGAAGAGCGAAACGCGCATCAGGGTTAGTGGGATTTCCACTAACTTTCCCTTTATTGTACTACTGTGTCTATTTTTTTCAGGTTGCTTTTGAATTATACTATATAATATTACTTAATTTATTTTTTACTATTGCCATTACTAACTTTCTTTTTACCTTTCAAGCCTGTCTTCAACTTGAGAATGATAAATCATCTATATACAGTACACTGCTTGCTACTCTCTTGTATATATTTGTCAATGAGACCTTTTGGGGTACGAAATTAACAACCATCTGCTTTCACTGCTTTTTAACTTACATGTTTTTATAGTGTGATTAAAATAATAGGTATAATAAAGTTTATATTGCATATATCTAAATTCTCTGATCTTATACAGTACATGCATTGTTTTGTAGTTATACATGTGACCAATACTGGCGCTCTTCACTTAGGGACTTGTCCTTTGATGCCCATAGGGAGTAGTAGATTGTGAGCCCCATTCGAGACGAGGAATTCTGTACATGGTGACTTTCCACTGATATAAATGTTGCTTATTGAAACCTCTAATTACAAGCTGACATATCATGTTAAATGTCATCAGGTTAATAAAGTAGTAATATGATGTTGTCTATGCCATGATAATCTATTAGCAGTGGTAACTATGGATAAGCAGCTCATGTCTCACCTCTTATGATAGCTCTTTACCAGAGTGGTCAGTAGATAAGTTTAGCTTTGGTCTAACTAGAAATAGGGAAAGAACAGAATTATATGATAGTAGGTACAAGCTCCAATATGATACCCTTTAAGGTCTAGCAGGAGACAACACAATTTGGAGTTGACTTTGAAGCCAATTACTTAGGATTTAATTCTGATTAGTTAATTTATCAGTAACCTATTTATTATTGATAAGCCAAGACATAAAGATTATGAAATTAAAATGGACATATAAAGAGGTTTTGTAATGATAAAGGGGGCCCCCAGATATACAGTGGAATTTTTTTTAATGTTTTTTTTTATCTAACTAGAAGCTAGATTTTCTTTAAACGTTCTTATTAGTGATAAGCACGAGTGCTCGTTCCTCGAGTTTGCCTAGGTTACTCGGGTATGCAGCGAGTATTGCAGGTGCTCGCGTGACACATTCACGTCCCTGTGGCTGCATATTTCACGGCTGTTAGACAGCCACAAAACAGGCGGTGATTTTGTGGGATGCGAACGTGTCACTCGAGCACCCACGATACTTGGTGAATACCCAAGCACCCTAGGCAAACTCGAGTAAGGAGCACTTAAGCTCATCACTAGTTCCTGTTACTGATTCATCCCAACGCTGTCAGCGCTGTATAGGCAACACAAATAAATAACAAGGATAAAGTTCTCATGTCCACTATGTCCATATTTCTATATAAAATGTCTATACACTTAATGACATATCCACATATTAGTTTGGCTTCCCACATCAGTTTTTTTCATGTCTTCTATCTGTTATTTTTGTGTATAGATCACAGATCCATTATAATGAATGTGACTTATTTACATGTCCTTTTTTTGAGGGGGAACCGATTGTCTACAAAAATAAAAACAGAGACATAAACTACTTTGATCCATGTTGCGGATTAAACTCACCAATGCAAATCAATGGCCCCATGAAAAAAATAACACATGGATATCAATCAAGTGCTGTCCATACTTATGGCTTTAAGGGTAGGTGAAGCTATGAATGGTTAGCACTGTTGCTTTGTAGCGCAGGGGTCCTGGAATCAAATCCCACCAAAAACAACACCTGCAAAGAGTTTGTATGTTCTCCTCTTGTTTGCGTGGGTTTCCTCCGGATTCTCCGGTTTCCTCCCACACCCCAAACACATATTGATAGGGAATTTAGATTGTGAGCCCATTGGGGACAACAATGATAATGTATGTAAAGCGCTACGGAATATGATGGCACTTTATAAGCAAAGCATAATAATAATAAATAATACAAATAATAATAAAGGTTATAAAAACTGCCTCATGGACCAAAAAATGAGTTCAGCAGACTAAAAAGAACATGACCTGTTTTTCACATATAAGAAAAAATGATGTGTAAAATTGGCCTTAGACAAAATATACTTGATTTGGTGGCTTGTACTTTGGAGGACCTTTTAGAACTTGGTTCTCTGGACAATTGACCTTAATGTCCTACCGTGTTATTGTCAATCTTCGCACCCAGTACTGACTGTACATTGCAGTGTATAAATGCAGATGGAGATGGATGCATTAGTATGCAGAGTGAAACTATACTATGCAGCCAGAAATCCCGCAGTTGCATAGTAATTGGTAGTTGGACATGTAGGTTGGGAACAGAGCCTGAGATCTGGTGCACAGACTCTAAGTTGGCAGACCTGAACAGCCCTTATGACTTGTGTATTTCCCCCCTATATACTCAAGGACATATGATAAACTAAAAGAGACTGAATTATTTGGTGTTTGATGGTAGGAAAAACTATCTCTGTGGTAGCGAAAGGAGATTTGAATTATTTGTTGTCACTATCATTGCCCTCTTTCCAAGCAATTCTTACTCGTGTGTTTACTCAGTAAATATTATGCTGCTTCTGACACTTTGTCTTCTGCCTCTCCATTTAATAGCAACCTTCAAATGTCAATTTAATGTAAAACAAAGTGATGGTTGTCGCGGTTTTCATTTGCCCACTCACTCTGCTATAGAAATACAAAAATGGAAACAATGTAACTACAGGCAACACATACTAACTTACTGTGGTGGCTCTAGTTAATGGATCTTGCTACATGCGAATTGACGGAGAGCACAGCTAGACCTGATAAGGCACCTCAAAGACTCAGAGCACTACCTGAATCCCGAGAAACCATACATTGCAAAATGTGCTACCTCAAAGCTCATAGCAAGGAAGGAAAAGTAACTGTTTAAGGCTGCGTTCACACATTGCGTATTTTCAAAAAGAGCGCGCAAAAAAGCGCATGCTTTTTGAAAATACGCAATGTGCTTTGTGTCTGCCACCAAAGTGAATGGGAAATTTACTTTGCCGTTCAGACACTGTGTAATTTTACGCAGCGGGAAAGCGCAGCTGCGTAAAGAATTGGCATGTCAATTCTTTACGCAGCTGCGTCCTGCGCTTTCTCTCTATTGTGCCCATTATTAGCAATGAAATTACCCAGCGGTGTTCACACACTGCGTAATTCCTTCGCTTTTTTACGGAGGCGCAGGATGGATAGTCACCTACCCGATGTCAGGGGAGAGGCGTCCGGTCCTCTCCAATCCCGCGCTTCTGGCATCTGCCGGTGAGCCGATCAGCTGTTATCTAACCGGCTTGTAACCGGCTTCCGGTCAGCTGATTACAAGCCGGTCAGCTGACAGTCTGCTGATCGCTTCACGGCAGATGCTGCAAGCGCGGGACGGAGCAGACGCGTCTCTCATCCATCGGGTAGGTGAGTATCCATAGTCTGTACATACACTGCTAGGGACACACACACGACACATAGACACACAGGACACATAGACGCAGACAGTACACACACGACACACAGACACAGACAGTACACATGTCACCCTTCATTTTCACACTGCGTTTTTTGCTGCGCTTTTTTACGCAGTGTGTGAATGGAGGTGCTTTTTTTACCTGCTTAAAAAAACACAGGTAAAAAAAGCAAGAAAATACGCAGCGTAAAAAAACGCAGGGAAATACGCAATGTGTGAACGCAGCCTTAGACTGTTAAAACAAAGATTAAATAAGGAATGTATGAAACATTGAGGAGTTCAGTGAGAGCCATTGTCAAAATGAAAGACTATCAAAGGGAAAGTGAACATTTGCCTTTTTATTTAATTTATTCAATTTATTTGTTTGCATTTCACACAAATAGGATATGTTCACACTGCGCCAATTTTGAGCAGGTCTGCTCATAAAAACACCAGAAAAAGCACTCACAAAATGCTAGAAAGAATCGTCCCACTCATTTGTATAAAAAAATGACTTGATGTTCATATGTTTAAGATTTCGAGTGTCTTTTAAATGTTTTCAAAGATGTCAAGCATTTAAAAGAAGTAACATGAACTTTCTCCACGCTTTTTTGCTAGGAAGAAGCTCAATACTTTAACAGTCAATAGGAAAACTAAAAAGAATCCAGGAAAAAGCCCTCGCGTCTGTTCACCTAAACTATGAGAACATTTACTTTTGCTGCTTTCAGGGTCCGTGCCCACGATGCGTTTTTCAAGCGTTTTTGCTGCGGAATTTTTGCAGCGTAAACGCTTGGGAAACACTTGGTAAGCCTTCTCCCATGGTCCCCTATGTAATTCTGCAATTGCAATGCCCATGCTGCGGAATTTTGCGCAGCGTTTTTGATGTGCGGAAAATTCCGCAGCATGTCAATTATTTGTGCATTTACGCATGCGGAATTGGCATCTACAATGCACTAGAAAACGCAAGGCAATTCCACATGTGCAGAACGCGTGAAAAACGCGCGAAAAACGCATGTCAAATTCCGCATGCATTTTTTCAGGCAAGGAAATTGTCCGCTTCATTTCTGCATCGTGGGCACATAGCCTAAGGATTAAAAAGAAATCAGGAAAATGGCATTAAAAAAATGTCCAAAAAAAACACAAAAAAATGCTGCCAAAAAAGCTGGTCCAAAAAAAGTTCACAAACCAATTCAGGGAACAGCCAAAAAACTGTTGAAATAGAAAGTTCAGACTTACAAAACACTAGAAAACACCAAAGACAAGGAACAATTCCTCAACTGTCTTTTGCTCGAAAACCAGATATTTTTGACAGCCAGAAAAAAGATGTAGTGTGAACATACCCTGATAGTCACCGGCCAGACAAAGTCCACATAGAAATTATATCAATTAGAAATTAGCAAAACGTTCGAAATTTGAATTAATCAGATTCACTGCATTTTACCTGGAAATTCGATTTCTGTCATTGTAAATCTAAAGTGCGCCAAAGCCTACACATTGCCTTGAAAAACAAGTATGACACTTCTCTTTTTCTCACACACTAATCCTCTTCATTGCTCTTCATTACGCACATAATCTGTACAGTTTTTGTTAGTGATAAGGAGAGAAAGCCATAAAATGCTAAAACACTATTACTAAACAGTGTGTGACATCCTCTCACTAGCTAGATACACCACAAAATAGATTCTGCATTCCCAGCTTCTGCTTTTATATGAGTTATAATAGTTCCAGTGGCTGTTTTAGCAAAACAAATCTCAAATTGTTGAAATTCACCAAGTTGAATGAACTCACCAAAATTTGACACAAATTTGATTTGCATCAAATCAATATAATCATATCTAATATCAATGGCCATGAAAACTTTAAAGGGTTTAAACAAAACTGATATGAACTATGCATTCTCGCCATTATTTCATAGTTTCAAGGTTGAAAGAAGACACAAGTCCATCAAGTTCAACCTATAACGTAACATGTTGATTCAGAGGAAGGAAAAAACCCCATGAGACAGATGATAATTGCACCATACTATGGGAAAATTTCCTTCCTGACTCCACATACGGCAATCAGGTTAGTTCTCTGGATCAAAGTCCTATTACAGAATCTATCACCCATAAACTATAAACTATTTTTCGAGAAAGGCTTCCAGGTAGAGATGAGCGAACCCGATTTTTAAAGTTTAGCGTTCGTACCGGACAGTTAGTGTCCAGTGCTTAATGCCGAACACAGACTTTCTCTGGAAGTCCGTTGCAATGTTTGGCGTTCCGGGAGAAGTCCGCTGGAGAGAGATTTATTTCTCTTACCCAGACCCAAAGTTTGGGACTCCACTGTTTTCAGTGGGGTTCGGGTTCTGGTTCAAGTTCGGGTACTTTGGAATAAAGTTCGGGTCGGGTACCAGAACCTGAACTTCCACGGGTCCAATCATCCCTACTTCCAGGCATTCAATCCTCTCAGCATTCTTGCAGTGTTTTTCACCCAGGAAAGAAAAAATATGCAAGTAAAAATGCATGGAAAAACATGTTAAAATGCATTAAAAATGTGTGTTTCCTGCCACCACTCTGTTATTTTGCTGCAGAAAAAATTGCTGCAAATATTCAACATGTGCACATAGCCTAAAAGCCTTAACGACAAAGTCACTGCCTATTATTAGATGCATACCTATCTTATGATATATGTAAGGCAAATATTCCTATCTACATGTTCTGTATATCATTCATATGTGTTTACGTAGAGTATATACACCCATGCATTTATCTGCGAGATATATAAATCAGTGGTTCTCAAGTATACATCATATGATGCCACTCATCCTCAAGGGTGCTGCCCTATTAAACGTGCTTATTAAAGGTGAGAAATGTCTACTCCTAGCTTCTCCACTCTAACATCTCCAGAGAGGAAAGCCAGTCTGCCTCATGTACCACACAACATCCAGGCCAACGAGGTGAAATGAAACAAAGGTATCATTATTTGTAACTTTGTGCAACACTGCCTTATCATGCACAAACATCTACATAACAAATGAGCACTGAAACAATATGCATTTAACATACACATGTTCTGCATGGAAATAAGATATACTTTTATACACCATTTACTATATAATGACTAGGTCTAAAGTAAAAGGCTCATGCACGCCATTTAATTAGAACTCCATACTACTTGTGAAATGTACGGCCCATTGGGTGCTACTATATTCTAAAAAACACATTTCTGCCTTAGAGCTCTGAGCCAGTAGCATCACTATAAGGAGTTACATAGAGGTGTTTTTCTTTCTTGTAAGGAAAAAAAGTGCTTTAGCAAATGGAGAAAGCTCATTTTAATGCTACTGACATTTCTCTATTTTCTAAGGCAGTAATAAATAAAAACAGAGAAATGGACCTTTTCTTGTACTGCACATAAACTGCATAAAAGCTCAGATGATCATAGTATTTATACAGCACTAAGACATTGGGGCTTATTTATAAAGCTGGCGCAAGTACAGGTGTTTTTTGGCGCATGTCCTATACCAGTACTTGTTCTATAGTTTCATTATTCAATAAAAAATGGCAAATCTTATTTATTTTCTCTCACTTCTGCAGAGGGAAAATAAGATAGGACCTTTTGCACACAGGGCCAAATAGTAACATAAAAAATAATGAGCATATTTATGACATATTTCTTACAGTGCTGAGGAATTTTATTCTTTATTTTTGCTGTTTATCATATTGTTTAACTAAGATAGATTTAATTAGATTTGATAAATCAGAATTTTAGGGATGAGGCTATAGCAAACATGTTTATTTCTTCTATTCTTATTTTTAAATGAGAAAAGGGAGTTGATTTTAATTTATGTTTTTCATATATTGTAATATTTTTTTAAATTATTTTTACTTTATTTTTTTGGCAGGGGCCTTGAACCTTTGATCACTTGATCACTTTCAGAATATTTAGTATTGCAGTATATAACTAAATTGCTGTTCTCCTATGAAGCCCAGCTGTGGGCTAAACTTCATAGGACGTCCAACATGGCCATCAATGGGGTCTTCAACAAGGTCCAACCTGCTATGGTAACCCATCAGCACCCTGCAATTGCATTGTGGGGGAGGCAATGGGTGCCAGTGTATGAGCGCACCAGCATGTTAACCATACAAATGGCGCTTTCAGTGATTGACAGGGGCATTTAATGGTTAACAGCAGTGATATGAGTTAGCTTCGACTGCTGCTGATGTGGGCACTTGTCTACTGTGTAACACAATCGTCATCTACCTGGTATGGTGCGGGCTCAATTCCTGAGCGTGCTCAATACTCACCCTGCAACCATATAACATGTCTCTATATGGTCGCAAAGAGGTTAATGAAAAAGTATTCTGAAATGTGCCTGAATTAGAAAAGCTTCACATAATCAGTATACATCATTGATGTAGCAAATAATGTACCATTTTGAATATATGCTTGACCTCAGAAGTGATTTATAAAACTCCTTCGGCTCCGGAAATCATTAACTTGACTGATTTTTTTTTTTTTTAAATTAATTATTAATGTAGGATATTCTGAAAAAATTTTAGGAACCAAAAGCAGTACCAATTGTCTCAGCTTAATTATTAGATATTCTTTGTGACATTTACAATTATATGATATTTTTTACTTTTAGAGTAAATGTCGCAAACAGTATCTAAAAATTGAGCTGAAACACTTTGCACGGCTGCTGATTCCTAAAAGTTTTTCCTTATATGCTACGATAATAATTCTGAAAAATAACAAAACAAAACATTGTCCTGTTTCATGAAGTTGCACAAGAAAAAAGGTGGATCCAGCTCCGTTGCCAAAGCTGGATCCACCTTTTTTCTTGCACAAGTTCACTCCACGTTTAGCAGGAACGGGATTCCGTACTTCAGCAATGATACTCAATTGGAGTCTTCTATAAGGGTTAGCTGAAAAACTATTTCTTTTGTCTGTTTCATGAAGGTATTATATTAGAAATTGGTCTTATCTTCTATATCAGTCAAGTTAGTGTTTTCAGGAGCGGGGAGAGAACTATGAATCTCTTATTCTGCGGTCAAGCGAATATTTAAAATGGCACATTACTTGCTACATCAAGAATAATGTACACTGATTTGAAACTATTTCAGAATACCTTCTCATTAACCTCTTTGCGACCTTATATTGTAAAGATATGTCACATCGTACAGGGGAAATAAGAAGAGGTCCCCACACTTCAGGGATATACAAGCATGTCTTGGAATAATAATATTTTATAGTTAGGATCATAATGAAGACACATTTGTGTCACAGATGGTGTATTTTTCACTCTTTTGATTTCTCCAATGCTTAATACAATTGTAGAAGAGATGTTTTTGAATCTTGCTTCAGATTGTTAAGGAAAAAATATGAAGGAATCCAAATCATTAACACTCTCACTTATTATGTCAACTAAGCACCTGCATCCTTTCCCCAATTCCTATACAGCAATGGGTCACAGTGTTATCTGTTAGCAAATCACAAGGTTTGAGGACAGAGGAAGGCATCCACTTTGTGAGGCAAAAATGCATTATTCATTGATCTAATTTGGCATAAAATGATGTGAATAGTAATCAAAAAGATCTTTCGCCTTTTCTTCTCTACATATTCCATTTTAATTGGATTCTCCAGCATGTATTTATTTCTTGGCCTCTGAACTTAAAGTCAGGTCCAACCAGCTTGTATCCTGAGTTTATCACCAAGATCTAAAATCTCACATTTTGATAGCTCGATAATCAGTTCAGTATATAAAACACACACATACAGTTACTGCCATAACATGACAGCTGGCCTGGCTTTGTAACCACAATACAACAAGGTCTGTCACAGAAACAAGGACCAAAGAATTATCCTGTAGGCATCTTATTGACTTCAAGCTTTCAACCAAAGAGACATCAAGGTCTCAAAGGCGCACCATAATGCTCTTATTATAGCATAGAAAATAAAAATATAAAACAAAGTCATTAAAAGCCAAAAAGAGCTAAAAGACATTGACATAAATGTTTAGTACCAGTGATGGAAATATATGATGTTATAACTTTGGATATGGAATGATGTGTTTTAAGGAAGTTATATGCAGGAACAAATTTCAATTAAATGTAATTCCCATTTGTGAATACAAACAGAAACGAAAACCTCTTTGCACCCTTGTAAGTTTTAGCTTTGGTGTCTTCCGTCTACTTGCGTAATGTAACCATGTAAGAAAATCCTCCAGCGTGGTTGCAATTAAAATCAAGGTTTTTATTCCAACAAGGTTAAAAGAATGACAACCTCAAGTACATCCAAGATATAATTTGCAACTTTTCTACGCATTTCAGACTGCGACTCAGTCCTTATTCATGGATAAAATTAATGGAATATATTCTCTGTTTAAATAAAGGATGTAGCTATCATTTTGAAGGTGGGGCCTCTGCGAGGCCCCACCTGTGAGGTCCCGCCTTCAAAATGATAATTACATCCTTTACAGAGAATATATTCCATTCATGTTATCCATGAATAAGGACTGAGTCGCAGTCTGAAATGCGTCGGAAAGGATGTACTTGAAGATGTAATTCTTTCAACTTTGTTGGAATAAAAATCTTGACTTTAATTGGAACCATGGCTGGAGGATTTTCTTACATGGATTTGCGTGGTGCCACATTGGGTGGGAGTGGCTTCCTCTATGCCAAGGACTGTAGCGGTCACATCTTGGATGAGCTGGTTCTCTTTCTATATACTATAATCATGCAAATTCTTAATTATTTGTACTTTGTGTGACACTTTCAATCTTAACTGGTGCAAATAACAGTGTCAGGATTCTTGTTGTCCTTCTACAGTTTGACCACTGGTGGCTGCTATTGTTCACTTTAATAATTGTACAGCAATTTCACTCCTTACCACTGGAGGCTGCTGTTGTGTTCTGCAATTGCCCTTTACTAAGATGGCGGATTCTGAACCTGTGGAATCCATCTTGTTTCCTTTTTAGGCCTAATTAAAGGCACATGGATTTTTCACACATCGCTTGAGTATTGTGTCTAGCTGTTTAGTCTAGCTCCAGTCTCCAGCTATGAACTGTCTTACCCAGACTGTTGTTACCTTTCTACAGATTGTTTCCTACAACTCCTCTGTTAACTCCAAGAACATCTACTACCACTTTCTGTTCCTGCTCGTGCTCCTTCGGCCACTGGATTCCACCAGTGCTACCCCACTATCGTAACAAACAGTAACGGACAGTAGAGACATAAAAACATGGAGATCCAAGAAAACATGAAAATGCAAAAATCCGAAGTTAAATATTTCAATATGAAATGTGACACTCAACATTTTAATAATATTGTATCATAATAATAAATACATGGAGGAATAGCAAAAGAAAGCGGAACATAAAATTGCCTTATCATATGGCTCAGTAGGTAGCAGCATGTTAGAACTTGGGCAAATCTGTTTTCTTGTTATCTCGATAAGAACACAAATAAGGACACAATACAACTGCCATAAATACTGTTTTATATCGTGCTATTATGTGCCATCCTCTGATTTTAATTAGTTTTTGTCAAGAGAAGAAACAGAGTTATATTTTGTTGGCGTTTTGCAAGAGCTAGCTGGTTATCTAATATTTGAATGAATGCAACAATTATTGCATTGTTTTTTTCCAAAATTGCTTTAAATTAAAGTGTAACAGCTGTTTTTTATTTCATAAATCGATAGTACACATGAAAAGAAACAACTTTGTAATATATCTTATCTGCACTTTTATTCTCCTAGACTGACCATTCATTCTCAAAACTCTCAATTCCTGGGTAAAATCTGTTTTCAGTGAAGACAGATTTTTACATTACTGAGAATGGAGAAGACCGTTGCTGCTGGTAAGATTCTACGTAGAGGGGAGGAGAAGAGGAGGAGAGAGGACCAAGAAGCAGAGCTCCTCTCTCTTCCTCTCCCTCCCTTTTATAAAGAATCTTATAAAAAACTGTCATCTCCTATCTCAGTAATTGAATAATCTGTATTCAATGAATACAGATTTTACCAGGGAATTGAGAATTTTGAGAATGAATGATCAGTCCAGGAAGATAAAGAAACAGGATTCTCTGAAAATATACTGTATATTACAAAGTTTTCTTATTTCCATAAGAACTTTTTCATAAAATAAAGATTAAAACTATGAGCTTTTTTAACCAGGTATAACAATATGGAAATGCAAAACAACCAACACAAAGTTTAAACCTTATGTAACATATTTTATAATATTCGCAAAAAAGATTTCAGTCACAGTGTTCATCATTATCAGTCATGAAAAATGTGAACAAAATCCTCTTAAAAGTAATAAACCAATGCCGTTTTCCATAGAAGTAGGTTCTAGAAAAGCTATAGGAATAGGAATATGTATTTTTTACAGAAAAAGATGTCTACAACTTAGTATTACACCAAAACTTTCATTCTTACTGATACTTTATAACTTCAGCCATACATATTTGACAGTTGCTCAGTTCCACTTGTCATTGTATGTTCCAAAAAGTACAAAGCCTGGTACACCATGCAAACTAGTGAGCTTTAATTATTTTTTATTAAAATGACAAAATCTCTCTGGGGTGTAGACTTTAAATTACAGGATTTGTACTTTAACTGGAAATGAACTATATGTCATTGATAATAATTTTCTATTCTCCCCACGTAAATGAGTCAGTAATCATTCCTTTCCAGATACTTAACTATTTATACTGAATTCCAAAAAATTCTAAACTGTATTACTCTGAAAATAAATGTACAAATCAACACAGTTTATAAGATAAAGTTACTTTTAATGCTATAAGTCAGATAATTGAGTGAGTTGTTGCTTTCTTGGTCTATATGTAGCACCTATCATGCCCCTGCCCTTAACCTGAGTAAGTGCTAAGAGTGCGTACTGGAAATCCCTGAACCAGAATGAACACTGAATTTTGATGGTTGAGCACAATAGCCCTGTTTGTTGGGGTTAGATTTTTATATTTCAAGAGCACCCGTTCCAAAATAGGATGTGTAAAGCGCATCCTTCTGTAATAATGTATGCACTTTTTTGCAAAGTATGGAGCAAAGCAATATGTGAACAGAGAAAATATTGAGAGAAGAAAAAAAAAAACAGCATAAAATAAAATGGCAGAAGTTTTTAGAATTCTCGTCAGTTCGGCTGAGGGATTTTTCTTTTGTAGATCCTTTCAAGCACTTTGTCTTCTGGGTGAGTAAGCACTCTTTCAAAATCATCTTGAGAACTCACTCAAAGCTGGTATCATTTTCAAGGTTTGGAGCAGTGTGCAATTGTTAGCTGCATTAATCATTTCTTATCTGGCAAGTGCATATTGATAAAGCGGACAAAAATCTAAATGTAAATATCTGCAGTGGCTATCACGAGAGAGCACAATTTATGAAAGCACAATAACTGCCAGTCTTCTTTTCAGCCTTCTGTTCCTAGAAGAATTGATGTGTCCATCCTATCAATTATCAAAGCAACAACAAAGGGAAACAGAAGTGGCACACCTGATTTTTTTTTGCATAGGTTATTACCCAGGGGGATTAGGAAGACTGAATTTCCCTGCCTTGAAAACACAAACAAGACATCAGCAAGAGGTTGGAACGTTAATCTCTGAGGACAATGGTTGGGTTCCTGATGGACCCAAAACACGTCATTAAGCCCTTAGGGAAGGGAAAGAAAGATTAAGAGCTTTCAGATATGGCATTTAATTCTGTCATGAGCTCCAGCCTTACCATGTCCCGTGGGGCCCAAGTATGCCCTAAATAGCTGGCTAGCCAACAAGATATAATGTATACTGTCCCAGAGAGAACTGCATAGAATTGGCACCTTGCCACACAGTTGTCTTATGTTCCAGCCTTTTCCTGGGCTGCACTTGCTTTCTAATAAGGTTAAAAAACAGTGCAGAGAACAATTAAGAGAATAACGAGAAATAATTACATAATCACCGTCCTCTACACGGGAAGTCTGAAAAGAAATTTGTGCTGCGATAGTGTAAAGCTTCTGGATTCACCCAGTTGGTAGAGTCATTATTTAATTCAACGCAATAAAACCTTCTAGAAGATTAGGAAATCTTATTAAAACTGCTAGATAAGTTAAAGGGAATGAGCTAAAATTCATAATAATGTAAATTTAACAAATAGGTAAAATTACTTCAGAAACTGTGTTTAAAACGTGCAAGACAGTGACATCTACAACAAAAAAAAACATATGTTTATCAAATTCTGTATTGAAGAAGCACTACCATCTATATTTGTTTTAATAAATCTGTGTATATGTGCACGTAATGTAGTGTGAGTGTATTAATATACTCACCTACCACTGCTCTCTCCAGGATCCAGCGTCGTTCTGCTCCTCTTCTTAGTGATGTCACCAGAACTGTGATTAGCCGGCTCGTTCTATGCACTATGCATGAGCTGGAAGTCTATATTACAATATAAGCCTCCTTGTGACCCTCTATAGACTTACATTGTAAGAGCCACTTCCGGGTCACGCTGTGCTCTGCACTGAGAATCAGCAGAGGTGTGACATCACTGAGAAGAGAAGAACGGAGCCTGGCACCAGATAGAGCAGTGGTAGATGAGTATATTAATACACTCACACAACATTACAGGCACACACACATTTAACAAAAAAATATATACAGTACATGTGAGTGCTTCTTTAAAGGGGTATTCCCATCTACAAGATCCTATCCCAATATGTAGTAGGTGTAATAATAATGTTGGCAAATTCCTCCAATTAGAAACGCTGTATAGTTCTTGTGATAAGCTATGTTGCTTACCCTATGTACAGGGCATTGCAGTAGCTTAAGTATCCATGGTTATGACCACTAACAACTAACTGTCACTATATGAGTGGTCGTAACCATGGATACCTAAGCTACTGCAATGCCCTGCACATGAGATAAGCGACATAGCAAATCAGAAGAACTATACTACAATTCTAAGGCTGCGTGCCCACATTGCGTATTACAAGCGTATATGCTGCGGAATTTCCGCAGCGTAAACGCTTGTAAAACGCATGTATATCCGCACCCCATGGTCCCCAATGGCATTCCGCAATGTCAATGCCCATGCTGCGGATTTTTCCGCAGTGTATATGCTGCGGTCAAAAATCCGCAGCATGTTCATTAATTTTGCGTTTCTGCATGCGGATGGTACCCAAGTCTGGAGGAGAGGAGACTCTCATCCAGACCTGGGTACCAAAGAACCTGTAAAAAAAAGAATAAAATAAAGTTTATACTTATCTTCTGATGTCTTCCCGGTGTTTTCCCGCCGTCGCGAGGTGTGTGAAGGACCTGCCACGTCATTGAGTCATGTGACCCATCACATGTCTCAATGACGTCACCGAAGGTCCTGCACACAACAGCGTGAGCCGCTCAAGACTCCGGACGGGGCACAGAATGCATCAGAAGGTGAGTATAAACTTTATTTTTTTATTTTTTACCATTCTGATTCTTTTTTTTTAACTATTACTTGGTCACACTATATAAATCCATGCCGGTTGCATGGATTTATATAGTGTGAACAAGTTGTCAAGCACTTTTCCAAGTGATGCTTGAATCACTTGGAGAAGTGCTTGATAACCCGCATGCGGAAATGCATGCAAAGACGCTGCAAAGACGCCTCACATACGCTTCTACCTGGCGGGAAAAGCGCATGTAAAATCCGCATGCGATTTTCCCGCCAGGGAGAAGCGTAAAAAATATGCTTCATTTCCGCAACGTGGGCACATAGCCTAATTAGAGGTATTTGCTAATATTATAATTATTAGACCTACTACATATTGGGATAGGATTTTGGAGATGGGAATACCCCTTTAACTATTAATCATTAACAGAGTCCTTCCAAGCATATTAAAATAGGCAGATTCTAGCAAATCAGAATTTAGATCAATAGCTAAAGTTTATTATTTATATGTATTTTGCTTACAGAGGTATTGCCATTGTGGAGGCCATTTTTTCCAAAGTGACAATAAGAAGTGTAGCCATATTGGTTCTTATTTGGTAAATCAAAAATAAAACATCACCTGTCATTTTGTCAACTTGTTCTATCAATAACCAAGTACAGTATATTGTCTAATTTCTGTGATAACCTTTGCCTAAAATCATGGCGAAACGGATACTGTACATGCCAACCTGCTCGATTCTAGTTTTCCCATATAACAGTTATCACATGACTGCCCCAAGACCCTAAATACATAGTACATATATGTTTGATGTCCTCTATATATGTGTTATTCAACAGTGCTTGATAAGCAATGCCTCTATATAAAATACTGTGGAGTGACGAAGCTTTAATGAGCATGATTTTAGACATTTTGAGTGGCATATTTTACCATTTTCTTATTTTTGTGATGCCGACCGCTAGATAAATGAGGGCAATAATGATTAATGGCTCAGCATGAAAGGGTTAAATTGTAAAGCTACACATAGCCACTTTCATGCGACAACATGTCTTGTGCCTATTGCCAAGAACTGATTAAAAGAAAGAGAAAACAGTACCGTAAAACAAAACACAAGGCCATAAAACCTGTTGCTATGGCAACAATTCATTCTCACATTAACGAAGGCTTCGGCCTGCTCTGATATCTGAACTGCATTGACATCGCAGTGTGATTAGTCTGTTTTCTAGCAAGCTAGTTTATGCATAATGGGATGTTATAGATTTGTGGCTGTGGCAAATGTTTTAGATGATTTTAAGCACAGAAAGAATATAATCTTAAAGGCATACAGTGTTAAAGAAAAGATTCCTCAGAAAGGATGAACGCGGGCATCGGGCTCAAATGGAACCTGCATGGCACATGTCTCCGCATTTGTAAATAAAGAACTACAAATGCTAGAGATACTGTTACAGTAGTTTGCTATTAGTAAGGTTCTCTTCAGCAAAATCATTCTTACTCCATAATGACATACACAGCAGATGCTGGAGTCATTGAAATGTATGAGAACAGGAGTCCCCATGGTGGGCTTAAAGGGATTGTCCAGGCAAACAAAAAACATTCCCAGTATATTGTATTGATAAAAAATAACAAGTTGATACTCACCTACCGGCACTCACCTAGATCCATCACAATCCAATTTGTGGTCTATGGTGGTACAGGAAGTGGAGATGTCCCCATTCCGCCAGCTGCAAGACAGTTGCCACCTATGATTGGCTGCAGCGGTCCGGTGACTTTGAACAGCTTGTTATCAGAAAAGCACCCAAAGACACGCTGTTTAAGTCACATGACTGCGGAAGCCAATCACAGGCTGCAGCGGTCTTGCGGCTGGTGAGACGGTGACACCTCCAGTTCCTGCACTGGTACAGACCACAAAGCGGTCTGTGCTGGATCCAGGTAAGTGGGGGTAGATGATTATCAATTTTTTATTTTACAGATGCAAGCTGCTGAGTAATTTTTCTTTTTGCTCAGACAACCCCTTTAAAAATGTAGGTAAGAAAATTGTTGGATCCAATGTATAGACATTGCCCACAATATGTTTTAACAATTTAAACTTAAAGAAATTGTCTAGTACTTGGTCAACTCCTTGTCATACCCCAATCTTGGCCCCAATAAAATAAAAATGCTTATACCCTCCTCCCATGCCGGCGTTGTTCCCGTGGTGTCAGCACTCGCGTTCCCGGGGCTCTCGTGCGGGTATGTGACACGTGACGCTGGCGCCCAATTTGCACTGGCGTCACTGTCTTCATCTTCGTACGAATTGAACATGAAGAGGAAGTCAGAGATCAGTTGCAGTCCGGACTTCCCCTTCATGTTCAATTCGACAGAGGGCAGGGACAGTGATGCCAGAGCTGATTGGACGTCTGGCTCACGTGTCACAACAACTGCGCAGTAGCATCGGGACCGTGAGTGCCGACACCGCTGGAACGGTGCCGGCATGGGAGGAGAGTATAAGCTTTTTTACTTTATCGGGGCGAAAGATTTAGACCAAAAAGGGGTTGTACTAATAGTGGACAACCCCTTTAAGGAGCATCAAGCTTCTGTATAAGCATGTGTGCAAAAAAAGCAATGCTGCTTTGGCTCTCTTCACACTGTGGCCAAGTTATCTAATGTACCCATCTATTTTGTATATGTTTGGTTGGAATACACTATGAGATATCAATGATCATAGTTGCTTGGCATACAATAAAATACTGTTGCATAAATTATTTTGGTGACACTGTTAGAAACAAATAAATTCCCTTAATGCAGTGTGAAAAGAGCCTAGGTGCATCGGGTTTATGATGTCTGGAGCACATTCAGATCACTTCATACTATGACATGTCGAGAGAACAAGAGTAGAAGTCATTTACTGCTATGTAAAAAGCGGGTGATAAGATTGCCCTCAGGCATGTGATGTGCCACGTCAGCTTTTCAGCCTTCTGGAGGAAACACTTATCATTGCTGTAAATAAGGCTGCTTTCACATGTATGGGTTTTTTTTGCATATGTAAATAACTCAACGATTTCCATCAGTGTTTTGGATCAGGTTTTCATCAGCGTTTGGTTATTGTGTCAGTTTTTACCATCAGAGTGACATGAGTTTTTCTCATATGCAAAAAAAAAAACCTGAATGAGGTTTCTCAAGCTTCTCAGCCAGTGAAAATTAGACAGCACTAAGGTGCACCTAGAATGCCACCCATGTGTTGTCCAAGTATTACACTGATACATAGATTTGCATGTTTGAGTTTGATCCATGACTCAAATCAAAAATGGACATGTCTCCCTTCTTTTTTTCTGCAGATACTTGGTCTGAAAAAAAAACAGACACGTGAAAAGCCCCCCGAAATACCAGTCTAAAATTTGAAATTGGTTCAAAGTAGAATTGGCACTGAACAGGGGTAAGAGGGTAGGTGCAAACCAAAAAATGTTATATGAGAAATGATAGAGCCTGCTAGGACAAGACTTACATCTGTTAGTACTGTGTTCCTTTGCAGAATGCAATACACTTCATTGGCTGATACATTAGTTTGAGATATTGGAGATAAAACAACACTATACAGGTCTGAATTACACAATCTCAAGCTTTTTTGGACACCACTTTCCTTGTGTATCAGATGTCACACAGTTGGTCTGCTATTTTTATACACTAACATTTCTGAACACCCACTTCAGTTCTAGTTCCCAGCACTAGTCTGGGACCAAGACCAAACATGCCATGTTGGTGTAGCAGACAGCGCCTTAGAAATAAAAAAAGCTGACAATTCCTAGCAAAGTATATTATAACTATCATCAGACATCACAACTAAAAAAAAAACTACAAATTTTATTTATGTACATACCATCCATGGAACTAAGAGCAACTACATAACCAGTACCAAATATGTTATATATTATACACGATTAGAAATGGTCATAACAGCCCAACGATATTTCAGAACTGATCTTTTAGAATATGCAAGATCATCACCACATCATAACTTTACCACCGATCCCTGACCGCCGTCATTTTTAATGAAGACTACAGTAAATTATACTATTATACCAGCAGTTGATGATCCAGAGCACTGTCATTTCCACTAAAAATGCTGTATATAGCACTCATCATAATGAAGTAAGTTGATATCACATAAAAATATAAAACCAATATTCATATCAGTGTATCTTTGCCCAATATCTCTGCCATGCCTCTGCCTTTTTTGTGCATATATTTGTGTTTCTTCATATATTTTGTTATACCATGCCTGAGGAAGAGACCTAAGAAGTCGCGAAAGCTTGCTTTGTAACATAATTTATTTTATTTTTGTTAGCCATTAAAAGGTATCATAACTACAAGATTATCTTGCTTTTCCCACTGAGAGCAATCTTTTTTCAACTGGCTAACACGGTACCAAACCCTCTTTTTCTTCTGCCCAATTGCCCATACAATAGTGCAGCCCTTATGCCTCTACATAACCTCGCAAACCAATAAAACTCTGTTTAAATCAATATATATTAGTATAAATCCACAGTTGACCAGTAAACCAACATAAAAAATAGAAGAATAACAATCAGTATATCTATATAAAACCACAGCTCTCCTTACATCCAGTATAGGACTGTACAGTTGTATCCAACCATTGCGTTCATGGTATAATTATACTTACATAGTGTAATCTCAGCCATATCTGTACATATCTGCACCTATGTACCATACAGCAGACTGTCCCACACTATATTGCATTTTGCCTTAGCCAGGGAGGACGTTATCGGGGGTGCACAGATTGCATTCATACCCCAGCTTTAATGTTTGTGGGGGCCAAAAGATACCATTATAATAAATGGACTCTCCACTGTAGTACAAATCTGGATTTTATTTGCAGTCATTTATTGGTAGTCTAGTATTTACAGTGGTTAATAGAGTTCCTACCAGTCTACTTGACTATTTGCAACCATTCTACTCAAGTAAAAATAATTATTAGGCCATCTAAAGGGCAACCACTACCCTTTTCAAAATAACGACTGGTTATAAGAAGGAAATAAATTAAACTGGCACATTATTCTGTTACACGGGCAATGCTTAACCCATTCTTTCTTCCCTATGAAATCCCCGTCCCATCACAAAGTCCATAATATACAAAGTATAAATAAAGCTCTAGAGATGGCAGCTCATGCCTAACCACCTGGGTCCATATGTCAAGAGGCTCATTCAAACTTTGCCTAGTCTGACCATAATTCTATTCTGTGTCGGGTGGGTCCCATAAAAAACAAGACGTTGCCATTGTGCCCGTTTTCTAGACAATCAACAGTATACTTTATTTAGCAGATCGCAGCTGTACTAGACAGTTCATATATCTACGGTGAATAAAATGTCTGCTTTCCACGAACAGCTGGTGTTGAACGCTAATAAATTCACAATATATAAGCGGTCCCACACACTGGAAATAAAATAAAAAAGCTATGGAAGGGTGAGCTTAAAGCTGTGACCTGCATAAAATTTTCATATCACTGAAGAAATTGGAAAACAGAAGTAACCCTTCTTAAAGGGGTTGTCCAGGATTTTGATGAAAGTCTGCAGTCACTCTGTGTGTAACTATGAATCATCACATAACGCACAGCGGCGAGACTGAGCGGTCATGTAACCGCAAGGATGCAATATACTTCCAGCCACATTCCAACTAGATGTGCAAAGCCTCGCTCAAAGGAAGTAAATTGAGCGCGGCAGTGCATGTCTAGTCGGAATGTGGCCCATAGCATACTTTCGGTCATTTGACTGCTCAGTCTTGCCGCTGGCACCAGAGAATGCTCGTGGCACACGCTGCACACGATCTGAGACTTCACAAGTCTGCAGTCACAAATAGTGACTGCAGACTTTTACAATAAACCTGGACAATCACTAAAAAGTATAGTCATCATCCTGTCATGCAACATAATGATAAAATAACACTACCAAATTACAATGTGGTTCATGAAACTAGCTGCATGATAGGATGGCTAGTTGTTACATTACAAAGGCTGTCTAGTGAGGTGGATAAGTGCTGATTCTTATATTCTTACATAGTTTTACAAGTTTTTTAAGGCGTTTTCTTAGACTTAATAATTGATTACCTATTTATAGAATAGGTCATCAATATTAGATTGGTGCCGGTCCAACACCCAGTATCCTCATCGATCAGCGGAAATCTGCTCCAGCAGGATTTCATATATAAGTGATACAGGTCGCAACGCAACAGTATGTGGCCACTGCCAAGTTGTTTATCTCCCTTTTAAGAATATGTCATTTGCTAGCCACATGGGGTGTCTCTATCAACAATCTAACTGAGCAATGGGCATAAGTTTTCTCAAACTAATGTCAAAGAGACAGTCTACTGTCCAGGAAGGATAAATCCTATAAAGAGAAGGAAATACCACTTTCAAAAAATAAATCCAAATACCTCAAACTCAAAATGCAAACCACAAAAAAAGGTATAAAGGGACTACAATATTATTAAGTGTAATTCACATATTTTATTACATTCAAAAACAGACAACAAGACAAAGATTAAAAATGTATAAAACATAAATAAAATTCAGCTCAAGGGGGGTGGGTGCCAAGGGGGGGGGGGTGCTCACAATAAATATTGCACATGGATCTCCTATATAAAGAAATATAGATATTTGTGTGTCAACCAAATTTGATTAACAGTAATTAGATATATAGTAATTAAATATACACGATCACCTCTAATAGCAGCAAAAAATAAATAAATATATTGTAAAGAACATCAAAGAATATAAAAAAAAAATCAATATATATAAATAAACATAAAGTGCTTGTGCAATAAATGTATATATATATATATATATATATATATACATATATATATATATATATATATATATATATATATATGTAAATTGATTATCAGGTGTATAATTACCATAGAAAAAAAAAAGGGGGATACAATGATTAGACGCTGCTGGAAGGATGGAACATTAACAAGAGGTTTTGGTTGTAAAGAATCAAATCATGTCTGAACCCCAAAACAGGGGGTTACATAGATAATATGTTAAACAAAGGAGACCATGATAATAACTGTATAGGAAGGGTCATAAATATAAATTGTTAAACTTTATGCTGCTGAAAGGCTTCAAAGCTTTTGATAAATAGATTGCTCATGTTAGTACTTATTTATTCGCAATAAGTACATAGTACATATTTTAGGCTAAAGACTGAAATTTTGCTTAGGTTGGTCAAGCTCTGGTCTATTAGTATGATCAATACTACTTCACTGCTCAAACCCTCTATGTACTGTAATACCCTGGCTAAGACAATGTGGGTTCTTGGAGTTTACCAGGGCACATTCACAAACACCCTCCTTCTTACAAAACCATAAGGTTAGGTTCACACAGAGTTGTTTTGCAGCCCAAAAAATCTGAATACTTGAGGAAATGCTCCTTTTTTGTTTTGGGGGGTGTTTTTTCTTGAAGTGTTTCATAAAGGTTTTTAAACGGATGGGCTGGGGAACCACAGACAGGGAGGAGAAGACAACAAGAGAAATCTAATGCAAGCACAAAAACATAGAAAACCTCTGTATTTACAGTAGTATATCGGTCTGGATTGCACATCAGCCCAATGACACTGGAACAGAGAAAGGTATGGATCACAATGTTGTAGGTGCAGTGGGTTTTGTCACCGGATAGATGTTTTACCCCAATCTAAAAAGTCTTTCATTTAAATTCCTTAGACGTCTGGTAAAAGCTCCGTTCACATAAGAGAGCCCAGCTGCATTACTTTTCTCCACTAAACAGGATTTATTTATGTTTTGTGTGTGTGCAAAAGAAATAAATAATTGAATATCTTGCAATAAAGTCCCCATTATTCCACAATGTTTGACAAGCACTTCAGTATATTACTAAGAGTATATTAGTATTGGCAAAGAGCAATGTACACACCATTAGCACAATACAATAATAAAATGATTATAATAACAGTATCACTATGATCATTTAGTAACCAATAATTCACTACAAGGAACATTATTGTGGAGAAACAGAACGAACGGAAGCAATGAAGAATGATGGAAAATGGTAATCACCCCCAACGTGCCTAGGAATAAATTCTTCAGAGCAATTGCGGCTATAGCAGAGGGAATATCATAAAGTATTTCAGTCTGCCCAGTCTGCCTGCCTCATTTCCCTTTCACTCTATCTCTTGAATGTTATTGTTATAACAACGCTCCTAGCACTTATGTTCCACAAGCCCTGGAAATAAAAGTAATAATCTGAGAAATCATATCAGCACACTCAGGCACACACTGCACCATTTCCTCTCCCCAGCTCCAGGTACAGCTCAACAAATCCCATTACATTCCTATACCCACAGGGTTCACTGAGAAACTGACACTTGGAAGAATGCTCCCTAAAATTTCCCAGTAGCCGCAATATCAAATCCATTTCTGTCATGTATCTCTTAAAAGCTACCTGTTACATCCATCCTCTTTTAATAGGTGAACGTGCCCGGACACCCACAGGTCCGCTCATCCCTAGTCAGAAGATATTCCGGCTGCTAATCTTGCTGTGATTCATTAGAGTAATAGGAACCATGAATAGTAACATCAAAGAATAAGCAAAACTCAGAAAGGTCCAATTATGGGTAATCCTATCATACACCAAGACACCAATGCAAACCCAGTATTCAGTGTGCATACCCAGGATTCATCAAGTATTACAGTACATTTGATTTCTAGAGCACATGCGCCAGACCCTCGATTAACATTGGGTACTAAATGACAGGAGCATGCATTATGCCATGGACATTGTGTCATATGTAGTGTTGAGCATTCCGATACTGAAATATCGGGTATCGACCGATATTCGCGGTATCGGAGTTCCAATACTGAGTTCCGATACTTTTAGAATATCGAATTCCGGAATCAGAAGTTCCCATAATGCCTGCGCTCTGCAGTGTCTCTGAAGGATGACAAGCTGGATGGCAGCGCTCAGCTTACTGTACTTGTCATTTAGTGTTAAAGGATTTATTAAAAAAAATAATAGTGTTTTCACGCACCGTCTCTTTAAAAAAAGCCGGCAGGCAATTCAGCATCGGTACCGACAATTTAGAATAGAAAGAATAGAGCATCACACATAGATTAGATACATAGAAACATGTCAGTCACATATATAAGAAGTACAGTGATAGTGTTGATTACTGTACTTGTCATTTAGTCTAATATATATAATTGTCTTATTCCGTCTGTCTGTCTGTCCAGGAAATCCCGCGTCGCTGATTGGTCTGGCCGCGGCCAATCAGCGATGCGGGATTTCAGAAAAAAGATGGCGGCCATTAGCGGCTCATCTGCCACACGGAGGTCAGCGGCGATGCAGCCTTGAGATGACCGGTGCCAGCCGCTCATCTCCCGGCTGATCGCAGCAGAACTACCCCGACCGGCGGCGCCGCTGACCTCCATGCGGCTACCGTAGGGAGATCAGCGGCTAGGACCGCTGATCTCCCGACGGTAAGTGTGAAGGGAGGACCGGGGAGCGGCGCCGCCGGTCGGGATGCTTCTGCTGCGAGCAGCCGGTCATCACCCAGCTGCTCACAGCGGAAGTACCCGCACAAGCAGCGCCGCTCCCGGGCCCAAACTAATACGACGCTGATTGGTCGCTGCCGCCGGCCATGACCAATCAGCGATTTTGGCGCCAAATTTATAAACCGCTGTGCTGATTGGTCCGGCCGCCAGCCACGACCAATCAGCGATATTGGCGCCAAATTTAAAAACTGCTGTGCTGATTGGCGCCAAATTTAAACAGGCTCTCCGTCCCTCACTAACACGGTTCGCTGATTGGTCGCGGCCGCTGCCCGCAACCAATCAGTGATATTGGCGCCAAATGTAAAAACCGCTGTGCTGATTGCTCGCGGCCGCGACCAATCAGCGATATTGGCGCCAAATTTAAACAGGCTCTCCGTCCCTCACTAACACGGTTCGCTGATTGGTCGCGGCCACCTGCAGCGACCAATCAGCGATATTGGCGCCAAATTTAAAAACCGCTGTGCTGATTGGTCGCGGACGCCGGCCACGACCAATCAGCGATATTGGTGCCAAATTTAAAAACCGCTGTGCTGATTGGCGACAAATTTAAACACGCTCTCCAGCCCTCACTAACACGGTTCGCTGATTGGTCGCTGCAGCTGTCCGCGACCAATCAGCGATATTGGCGCCAAATATAAAAACCGCTGTGCTAATTGCTCGCGGCCGCGACCAATCAGCGATATTGGCGCCAAATTTAAAAACCGCTGTGCTGATCGGTCGCGGCCGCCGGCCATGACCAATCAGCGATATTGGCGCCAAATTTAAATACGCTCTCCGGCCCTCACTAACACGGTACGCTGATTGGTCGCGGCCGCTGCTCGCGACCAATCAGCGATATTGGCGCCAAATGTAAAAACCGCTGTGCTGATTGCTCGCGGCCGTGACCAATCAGCAATATTGGCGCCAAATTTAAAAATCGCTGTACTGATCGGTCGCGGCCGCCGGCCACGACCAATCAGCGATATTGGCGCCAACTTTAAACACCACTGTGCTGATTGCGCCCAGTGTACCGCATACATATTCTAGAATACCAGATGCGTTTGAATCGGGCCACCATCTAGTGTTAAAATAAAGGACTTATTAAAAAAAATTGGCGTGGGGTTCCCCGTTATTTTAGTCTCTAGTGGAGGTTAAGCAGACGGCTGGGGCAGATGTTTGAAGCCTGGGAAGAGGGTAATACCCACAGAGCTTCCCAGGCTACTAATATCAGCCCCCAGATGAATACCTAGCCTTTACTAGCTATTAAAATGGGGGACCCCCAAAAAAATGACGTGGGGTCCCCCCTATTTTAATAGCTAGCAAAAGCTAGGCAGACAGCTGGGGGCTGATATTAATAGCCCAGGAAGGGTGCCATGAATATTGGCCCCCTCCCAGGCTAGAAACTCCAGCCGTCAGCCGCCCAAGAAATAGCGCATCCATAGGATGCACCAATTCTGGCACTTAGCCTCTCTCTTCCCACTGCCCTGTAGCGGTGGCAGTGGGGTAATAGGGCTGGGGTTGATGTGAGCTTATAATGCCAGCTGACATCAAGCCCAGGTTAGTAATGGAGAGGAGTCTATAAGACACCCCCATTACTAACCCCATAGTCAAAGTTAAAAAAAACACCAACACCCAGAATAAAGTCCTTTAATTGAAATAAACACACAATTATTTATTGTTCTAAATTAAACCATACTTACCATCATGCCCATTCCAGCTGAAGCCAATGTCTTCTGCAATAAAAGTAAAATAATAAACCAACATCATCCTTACCTTTCCATGGTTCCCACGACGGCTCCAGCTCTGCTACATTCACATGACAGGCTGGATCGCAGCTGAAAACTGCCATCCAGCTTGCCATGCCGCAGACACTGAGAAGCGCAGGCATGCTTGTCTCTGAAGGACTTTATTCTGGGTGTTGTGCTTTTTTAAATACTTTACTTGAAATTCATGGCGGTCATGTCTAATATTGGCGTGACCCCATGAATTACCATCACGCCCATTCCAGCTGAAGCCAATGTCTTCTGCAATAAAAGTAAAATAATAAACCAATCTCATCCTTACCTTTACATGGTTCCCAGGACAGCTTCAGCTCTGCTACATTGACATGACAGGCTGGATCGCAGCCGAAAGCTGCCATCCAGCTTGCCATGCCACAGACACTGAGAAGCGCAGGCATGCTTGCGCTCTGCAGTGTCTCTGAAGGATGACAAGCTGGATGGCAGAGTTCAGCTGCGACCCAGCCTGTCATCTCAATGCCATCCCAGCATGGGAGTATTCTCCTGCTCAAGCGCTGAGCGCAGGAGAATTCTCCCACGCTGTCAGTGACGTGCATGAGGTGAGCTGAGTTCATTGGGCATGAGCTCTCCTCATGCATGTCACTGACAGCGTGGGAAAATTCTCCTGCGCTACTCTGTAAGACTTTTTTTAGTGGGGGAAAGCAATGTGCCAATTGAAGCTCATTGTTAAATTGGTTTTCTGAAACAACTCAGATAGTGAATACTCTGATGACACAGAACGCAGCATTCTTCATGCACATTTAGTGCTACAAGAGTGTGTTGCAGGACAATCCAAAGGTATGAGCAATGTTATTTTGTAGGAAGAAAATCTAATTTGTTTAAACATTTACGATATTTGATTAAAGAAAATGTGGGGATTATTTTGTCACAGACATAATTGGATTTTTCGGGGTCCATATAAATGTATACAGCTATTCTATTTGGCTGCAGATTGACAGCTTGAATGGTCACCATGAGACCACAAGATCATGGATACGGTCACGTGCAGACTAGTAAACTTTTTCTGCTTCTCCCAATGTTCTAGTGAGAGATGCAAATGAAAAGCTAGTTGTC
The DNA here is from genome assembly GCF_046119375.1 of Phyllobates terribilis. Classification (NCBI taxonomy): domain Eukaryota; kingdom Metazoa; phylum Chordata; class Amphibia; order Anura; family Dendrobatidae; genus Phyllobates; species Phyllobates terribilis. The sequence goes on from NW_027362771.1 coordinate 303,711,677, forward strand.
TACTGAATGCAAATATGCAGGTGATGTGATGACCAACTCGGGCTGGCAAAACGCACACTGTCATGACGGAGAGTGAATGCAGAAATTTCGGAAAACCCCTTTAATTCAAAATCAATTCTTTGATGAGGCTTCTGAAAAATCGAGTTGCTCACCAGGCGGGACAGGACATGATTATGCTCTTCGGAATACAATCTGGTCATAAAATGGAATTATACAAGGAGATACAGTATCCAACAATTCATTTGGTCAGTTTAATGAAAGCTTGCATTTTGCCTTTAAATGGTTGACCTGTCAAGCCTAATAATCAATTAAAGCAAAGCATAAATGCAGACACAGCTAACATTTATGGAGAATACAAAGACATAGCTAAGAAACTATGTAATCTTTCTACTTTGTATACTGTCAAAGCATTTTAATTCTACACTGATGAAGAAAAAAACTGATATGCAGTAAGCCTATTAGTCTTGCCTTGTGATATCTCTGCTTCAGACCAGAGTAAGGCAAGAATAGAATAAATTGATGCTTGTGCTAGGAACACGTATGCGCCTCTGGCCAGCAGGGTTTTCTGTTATTATAGTAATTGCAAGAAGATCCACTGCAGCCATTTGTTCTGCTAATATTTTAGCTGCACACCTAAGGGACATCAGGTATCTCTCTAGGGAAGAAGCTGAATGAGAGATATCACTGTGGAAACAAATGAATGATACTTAACCTTTCCTGTTCCACACCTCAGTTCTGCTTACATAGAGGATCTGCATACAATTGTACTGAAAAGGGGGCTTTCCCTTGTACAACTGAATCACATGGAGGGAAATATTTTAAGAACATATCAACTATGGTAGGAGATCACCATTAACATCTACCAATGTGGATGGGGTCAACGCGGAATTAATTTTGAGAGCCATCCTAAAGTTAACAGTCTTTTTTACTATCTTACAGGCTTCTCATACCGGTTTTATCCCAATTGTTTCTCATGGGTTCCATTGTTGCTGGATACTGTTTTTGTCATGGGTTCCATTGTTGCTGGATTCTGTTATTGTCATGGGTTCCATCGTTGCAGGATACTGGTATTGTGCCAAAGACTGGATCTATGATATGATTTTATAGCATTCAAGTGGGCCAAGCTGACCCTATCTTCTGTTATAATTGCAATAGAAGACTTGAACACCAATCTCAATCAAAGTACAACCAGGAGAGACTCGTACATACTTTTGCCCCATACATAGGAAAATTTCCCCAATAGAAATATCCCAAAGTTGCACTGACCCATGTAGGTCGCATTCAGACATAATATTTTTTTCTTTGCACACAAATAAAATCATTGTGCTAAATCCAACTTTCATCCATTTTTAGGGAAAAAAAAAAGAAAACATTTCCAAGCTGCTTCTACCCATTAAACCGATAAAAAGTGGACAGCACTCGAATGACACACAGTTGACATTCATAAACTGTGGGGTGCACAGACCCATTTATTTTAAGGGGCAAGTTTCATCCATCACTGTTTTCAAAAATGGACATGTTCCTGTTTTTTGCTTTCTTCGTGGACAATCAGGCCCGATTCATAAAAGGTGTTTACACCAGAATTCTTGAGTAAAACACTTTAAAAATCACAACATTTTGGCGCAACACTGGATTTTACAAAAAAAATTTAAATTTTGGCATCTTTATGCTATTTTTGGCTACCTCTGCCAACGTGCATGGAGCTGAAATGAGACAGGGGTGTGGCAACGCCTGCTCATCTAATTGATGATCAGTCCTAGCATACCTTACACCAGAAATGTTATTCTATTCCCTGACTGGAGTAAGATTTCTGGCAAGGAGCACACCACCTGTAAGATCCACTTGATACATTGGGTGGCATGCGCCTCTAATGCAACGCCAGTCTAATGCATTGAGATATTTGTCCACAAAATAACACTGACATGTTCAAGGCCTTTTGAACTACAATGGGTTCATTTTCTCTCCATGAAGGAAATGGATAGAACATATACATAAAAAATGGCAGTCTGAATGAGGGCTAAGGCACACCAGGGTGCAAGTTTCCACACACAGCATAACCACTTGTTCTTCTGCTCACACAGTCCTAATGAATTCCTACAGCAATTACCTGGAATGAATTAATGAATTTATGAGAACACCATTTTTCAACATCAGTTAATTAATTTTACAAAAGATAATTTCCAAAGCAAATTAATGCCAGGTAGAAGAGGTAACACTGGAGGTCTGCTATTGACAATCTGGGTTTGAGATAAATTTGGCTATAGTTGGAAACTTGATATTTTCAGCAAATGGAATTTTACATAAATAGTAAAAAGTCAGAGCTATTACATGAAAACTTAATTCATCTTGTAAAAGCAATACATTTTTTCACAGCATGATTCCAGATGAAATCAGTAAAGTATTTCATATCCGAACTTCATTCCTTCCTCTGAGTTTTGATCACATCCTTCCTAAAACTTTGCTCCACAGACAGCTTCTGTCCTCATAAATGAATGATGAACTCTATTAATTGGATTCATTTAAATGCTGATCTCCAGATAAACCACCAATTTAATCCAGTCCTGCCATAGCATCTTACAACACAAGAAAGGAGCATGCCTGCAGCTTGTCAAATTAACATGCAATTAATTAACAAATGGATATGACAGTAAACTGCTGCTGCTCCTGAGGGTGCCCATAGGGGACCTGGCAGGCAGGAAACTGGATGGTTAAACTGCTTTCTGTATTCCTTATTCTCTGCTACGTCTTGTACAAGATTTCATTTATCCAACTTTATTCTGTACAATACTTTAGAAAGCAGTACTTCATTGTGGGAAACTATGGGAAAATAAATGAATACCTTCTGCCATAGACCAAAGTGATGACATTCTCATTGAAGGTATCATAGATTTATTTTTGGAGCCTCACATATCAGCTATTCAGAGGCAGACATTCGTAACAGTAATGCATGGAATCACAAATTCCTGAATTTAGATGAACTGAACACTTCTTCCACAAAACCATTTCTTTCAAATACAGCTTTTATTGTATTCTGGTAAAGTCAGGTTCTAGAGAAATAGGGCACATGACTGTATATGGAATATCTATATCCTGAATTCCAAGAATATAATCAAAACCAATTCGCTAAAATGCATATTTTTTGTAATTTGTTTTCGCCCTGATTCAACTGGCTGCCATTTTGTTGAACTATAAAGGGCCATCAAAAGGTTAAAAATGAAAAAAAAATACACTAATCTCACTATTCACAACGGCTCATGCGGGCACAAGGTCATGGTGCACGGTGTGATGTCATGGTGACATCACCTTACACGCTCTTGGGCAGAAACGTCCCTGGCTTCATCAGAGCCAGGAGTCCCAGCCTAGTGTAAAGAGGCCCAGGGATTCAGCGCTCGGCAGTGGTGATAAGAAGATGCACAGAGGACCAGACGAGGAACAGTGAGGAGCGAAGGAGCTGAAGAGGTGAGGAGGAAGGTGAATATGAAGAATTTTTTATTCGTACATCTTACATTTATTATGCTCTGAGGTCTGAGTCTAAAGAGACCCAAGAGCATGATAAGCAACATTCAATTTGTGGAAAATAACTTTGCTGCAAATCAAATTTCCTGGGAAAATCCATGCGAATAGGCAAATTCAATCTTTGCCTGAGCTGCTGTGCATTGTCCAGAGTCTCTAACAGTCTTTTTGCTTCCTTTAGATTGGTCACATACATTTCTTATCAGAAACGGAAGCAAGGAGACAAGTAGGGAACCGACTTAGTGCTACAAAGGAGTAGCCGTGGATCAGAAGATGGTTATTGATTTTTTTTTTTGTTCTGCTGGGTCATTTTTCCTTTAAAAATAAGGAGTTAGAAAACGTTTAATCCATAGTCACAATGAAAGTGAATGAAAAAATGCACATACCACAAGGATGCATGACCCATAAGAGTTCATGGCTGTCACCGTTATGGGATATTGTGCATGGTACTCTTTATTGGAAGAAAGAATGGTACCGAAATAATTTGTGGCTTATGATGTTTGGGGAATAGTGTATACAGCAGTGAAACAGAGGCACTATGGCTTGCTTTTTCTAGTGAGTTTTTGATAAAAGCTTTAATTGCAATTGGCAAGGGCATCTTCAATTAATAGTAAAGCATTTTCCTATAATAGTGAAATGCACATTTATCTCGGATACTGGTCCTAATGTTAAAATAAAGAATAAAATAACAGGTGATCATGGAAAGAGTTAAGGAAATAGTCATCACCTACATATAAAATCTCCAAATTGTTATGAAAACATAAACCATATCGTGACACTATTAAAACTATGCAGTGCTATAGACGCATAAAGGAACACCTCTGAGGTATTATAATCTTTCATGAAGTTATACAATATCAGTGTTTAATCTCTACAGTTTTCTACTATAAAATGAAGTGTATGAGGAAGAAAGGATTGATAACAAAATAAAATAGAGTGCCTGGTCAGTTAGAGTAATGGTCGGGCTACAGAGGGGCAGTCGACGAGGAGCGGGGGCTCCATACCGTGTAAACTTAGGGTGCCAACCTCCGCTGTCAAGAAGGGAATTGGGCAAAACTATTCCCCAACTCCCCGCATTTCTGCTCTTTTTTATACCACTGTTTTTCTGTGCTATGTGTATGTATTTAAGTCTGTATGTTTTGGGGTTTTTAAACTAAATAAAAAGAGAATTTTTCAAGTTTTTTTTGTTAGGGCTTACATGTATAAGGGCCCCATAGGTTCATCACTTTGTTTGTTGATTGAGGGGGCTATGTGGGGGCTCATATTGTATATAGGGGAATGTCAGGATACTTAATTCCGCTCAATATTAAGTCAAACAATTATGAATAATAATTATTTTTTACTAGATGAAGGCCCGATGCTATGGCATCGGGAGGGCGGTAATGTCATGATGGGGGCAGGCTTTGAAGCGTTGAGAATCTCCCCCCCATGTGCTCACCCACATATCCACACTCTCTTTCCCCCATGTGCTGACTTTTCCCATCTGTGCTCTCTTCTTTGACCTGTCTACCCCATGTGCTCTCCCCCTTGTCTGCTGTCTCTCTCCTTCCTGTGCTGTGTTCTCCCCTCATGTGCTGTCCCGTTTGAGCTGTCTTCCCCCTGTGCTCTGTCTCTCTCCCCACTTTGCGCTTTCTCTCTACCCCATCTGCTGTCTTCTCCTCTCATGTGCTGTCCCGTTTGAGATGTCTTCCCCCTCTGCTCTGTCTCTCTCCCCCCTGTGCACTTTCTCTCTCCCCCATCTGCTGTCTTCTCCTCTCATGTGATCTCTTCTTTGACCTGTGTACCCCATGTGCTCTCCCAGTTGTCTGCTCTCTCTCTCTCTCCACCCCTGTGCTGTCTTCTTCTCTCATGTGTTCTCTCGTTTGAGCTGTCTCCCCGCACAGTAAATCAGACAGCCGCCATCTTTATGCAGGCAGATAGCGGCGGTCACATTAGAACTGCGCATGTGCTCCTCCTGTACAAAGATGGCGGTGGTCAGTGAATCATTCAGCTGATCCTGGAGGTGGCGTGTACGGCGTGTTCGCGACGGTATTCCGCTGGTGGTACCGTGCAAGAGGCTGCGTACGGTGTATACAGTGTGTGTGTGTGTGTGTAGTGCATATGGCGTATACAGTGTGTGTGTGTGTGGTGCGTACGGCATATACAGTGTGTGTGTGTGGTGCGTACGGTGTATACAGTGTGTGTGTGTGTAGTGCATATGGCGTATACAGTGTGTGTGTGTGTGGTGCGTACGGCGTGTACAGTGTGTGTGTGTGTGGTGCGTACGGCATATACAGTGTGTGTGTGTGGTGCGTACGGCATATACAGTGTGTGTGTGTGTGGTGCGTACGGCGTATACAGTGTGTGTGTTGTGCATACGGCGTATACAGTGTGTGTATGGTACGACGGTGTTCCGCTGGTGGTACCGCGCAAGAGGCTGGTACCACCAGCGTTTTCCATACTGAGACACCCATCACTTGGATGTCCCAAAATGGCGGTCAACGAACTTCCGCCGCTTGGAATTCTGGGATCCTGACACATCTGGACGAAACAGGATGTGAAGACATTACAAGGTAAGTATATTATAGGTACTATGGTAATATTGAGCAGAATTAATTTCAGCCTATTGGTTCGGCCTCCAGAACAGTCACGGTCTCTCACCCCTGCTCTGTTATGTATGGCGCTGTACATAAGAGAAAGATTTACGTGTGTTACTAACATGACCTATTACATGATCTATCAAATGAGATCATGTGACATGTCACATCATACATCCGGTATCTGGGGGGGCCCAAGTCTTCTAAACTGCCCGGGGCCCTAGCTACTCTTAATCCACCCCTGGCGGCGATGTAAGCATATTTGCCGAGCACGCCGAAGCTACTCAGGACTCGAGCATGCTCAGATAACCCCTTATCCGAACACGTTTGCGCCTCACTACACCTGATATAATCCATAGCTTTGCAATAACAGAGATAGACATTAAAGTATGGTCTGTATGGTTCTTGAAAGGCCATTGCTCCATTTCTAATATCATTTATTATGTTCATTTTCATAATTTAGACACCAGCAACATGATTCCTACAATTTCCATTTCACAGGGATGACTGGAAATGTCCCAGGGAACGCTGCATGCCGCTGATCCATACACAGAAATAAATCAATTCATTCTAAGCCCCTAACAATGACAATAAGGCACAGTATATCTGCAGTGCAGCTTTTTCCATAGGCTCTCTGTTATCTAATGTCACTGGCTCGTGTTAATAATAACACTGACTAAGCTACATTAAACCCTATACAGCATAAAACCTAAGCCTGTGTTCATTGTAATGAACCGCATTGTTTTTCCACAAAAGGCAATTATCAAAGCAGCTGCAGTACTGTAAGTGCTAATCAGGAGGAAACGCTGCTGCTTTCTACAATACACTTCCAGGAGCTGCGTTAGAGCCAAAAGCCCATGGACGCGACGTTATATCCTGCATTACTGAATAAAGCAGTCTATAAAGGGTCTCTAGCGCATGCATTATTATGTGCTTTATTTTTTAAACATTTTTGTACTTGCATATGACAGATATGAGAAATGAGCTTGTGTACGGTACCCTGCAGTATAAAACATCTGCAGAGATCCCAATGCTGCTCGCAGACTAGCTCAGCATATTATCCCTGCCAGATAGCCTTGAAATCTAATTGTGGAGCCTGAGATATAACATTGCCCTGATGATATCACTGGGGGAAAAGTCCAGCATATGCACTTGTACCATCCTTATACTGTCAGCCTCTTAAAATAGGAAAAACACATGTTTCTTGCTTCTGATTTAGTTACCATTACAGAAAGTGCTACTAAATTTAGACTTACATATATGGTTTATTACAAAATACAGGTAATATTAGTGCTAATTTTTTAAATTAGTATTTTTTAAAGCACCACTCCAGCTTTTTTTGATTGCAGCGCTGGAATGGCGCAACTACTCAAAACTACCTGCACCTACTATGATACTTACCATCCTTCATCTTCTGTTTCTGTGCCACTCCAGTCGGTCTCTAACAGTATGTGACCTGCTGGATCACTCCAGTGTTTGCTGGGCAATCCGGAAGTTACAACTCAATGTAAATCTATGAGAGCCAGAACGAGGCCAGAACGAGGTTCTCATAGACTTACATTGAGCACTTGTGATGGTTACCTCTGATTTACAGTCAGTCAGGTGTTGCCATCACAAGATGGCAACACCGGATTGGGACAGCGTCGGGAAGAGCTGAAAACAGATCTGATAAGTATGAGACTAATGTCAGGGAACTTAGATGAGTCGCACCACTCCAGCAATAAAATTTTTAAAAAAAACATTAGAGTGGTGCTTTAAGTAAAGAAATCTTCACGTATACAGTAAATGGGCTTTTATCCCTACAGAAATTATGACATTTCACTAGGACATACCAAATGTGTCTGATGTGTTGGGATCTGACTGCTAAGACCCCAATTGATGTTTAGGATACAGTCCCTTTTTTTGCTACAGTGCCACCCTGTACCATAAACTACATCAGAGAACTGGTACAGTTCTAACAAAGAAAAATACTATATTGGATGGTCAGAAGTAATGTAAAACTTAAAGGGGCTGATATGCATACATTCCAATCAATATGTCAGTGCCTATGGTGAGAGTAACTGTCACTTTCATTGTTATTTCATAAATCAATTGTACACATAAAAATAAGCAACTTTGTAAGATAAGATTTGTTTTCAGTGAAGACAGATTGTTACATTACTGAGATAGGAGATGGCAGTTACTACAGATAAGATTCTATGTAGAGGGGGATGGGAATAAAAGGGAGGAGTTAGAGGAAGAGCCCCCCCTTCCTCTTACCTCTCCCCTTTACATAGAATCTTATCAGTAGCAACTGCCATCTCCTATCTCAGTAATGTAACAATCTGTCTTCAACGAAAACAGATTTTATCCATAAATTAAGAATTTTGAAAATAATTGATCAGTCCTGGCGGAGAAAGAAGCTGATTTCCCTGATAACACATATTACATAGCTGCTTATTTTCATGTGTTCTATTGATTGATGAAATAAAACTTAGAATAACAGTTACTCTTTAACTTCCGAGCCAACATTATCTGCTCTTTTACAGCATGCTTGAAGGACTTGAAAGATCCTAAACATGTACTGAATCAATAATATACGCCTTTTATATTATTAGTGTGTTTCATTTGTCATTATGATGGGCTGGTTAAAGTCTAAAGCTGGATTCACAGATTTTGGAACAATCGTACTGATGATAAAATTGGTCTAAACTGGTCACTTATATGTGCTTACAAATGAGGATTTGTTGCCGATAACAAAGTTTTTTGCTGGCATAAATTATACCATCGACCTCATCTTTACACACAACGATAATTGTTAACGAGCGTTCTTATTAATGCTCACTCATCTAAATGCACTATGAGAAATATAGAAGTTATTTTATATCCATCACTTTAAATTGCCCAAGCACCTAAATAAACAGCATTTCTATACATATTCTTGGTTGATGGGATTTATAAACATTTTCTACTCTATCGATTGCTGCAAGGGAACACTGGTGATAAAAGACACAATTTTACAGTGCGGCATTAAGAAGGTTAAGGTCAATTTTGTAACAGACAGAATAAGGAGAAATATAATCTGATGGGCCTGACATTGATGGAATTAAGGCAGATGACAAACACTATTATGATGCTTTTACAGCCGCAAGATTAATGTGTGGAAGGATGATAACAGAGGGAGAGGCACAGCCGAGACCAACATAGCATGCATTTAGGAAGTAATCAAAGCACGAAAGGTAGGGCTAGGGGCAGGTTGAGGAGATGTCTTTATCTAGCAGATAAATGGTCTGAGAAACTGGTCTTCAGAACAATCAGTGAGCTCCTGGGCAAATAGAGGCTCTTACTTCAAAGTGATCTTTCAATAATGGATTTTTAATAGAAATCAACAGAAAATTTAAAATGTCCAGTAGTAGAAAAAAGGTAACTGTGTCGGAGTATATATATGTGTTCTATGTATTGAGGTTAGGAGCTACACTTAATACATACCAGTTTCAGTATAAAGTATTAATATTTATTTCAAAGTGTTCCACACAAAAACCTTGCAATACCAAAAGAAAGTTTAAAAAAATGGATAGATTTTAAAGAGTACATTTTTAATATACTAACATATGGTACTTTCTTACCTTAAGTTGCTTCCTTCACTTTCAATCATTATGCTGCAGTATTTTTTCAATTCCCAGTTTAAATTGCTTTAGGAGATGCTTTCAACTGCTACTCAGCAAAAATCAGAACACTAAATTCAAATAGTTTGATTATGAGACTTTACCTGTATGAGCCTCTCTGCTCTCAACCTCAACAATTAGGGGAAATTTCTGTACATAGACTCTTTGAATGTAGTATATGGATTTGCTAAGTAGCAGTTGAAAGCATGTTCTAGAGGAGTATGAACTGAATATTGAAGCAAAACTGTAGCACAGTGTTTGGGAGAGAAGGAAGCAAAATGGGGTAATTGAGTATATTATAGATATTGAAAATTTTGCAATGTTTATCTGATAATAAAACATTAAAAAGTTTAGTTATTCTTTAATGTACAGCTGCAGCAGTCACTAACATGACAGCATAGCATGGTTATTCCCATATACCATCATGCTGGCAGTGGCTACATCTTATGCATCCATATATTGTACATTTTTAAACACATATTGCAAGTTGTATATTTGTGATTTCATGACTTTTTTGCTGAAAATATACATGTATAATTTAAAAAAATAAATAACCATTACATAAAGAACCAAAACATTCTAGGTGTTCGCCCACACCTTTTCAGCAACAATATAGATTCATTATATATGGGTATAATAAGTAGAACAAATAAAAAAAGTTTGTGTGATGAACACTTTTCTCCAAATATACTAAGGTAAGCTCTGTAGTGTAAGGGATCCGATGGTTGAAGAATTGTGGGCTCTCCATACTATGAGCTGCCACTGAAATTGAAGCCAAGGGTAGATAGAAACATTATACACCTAGTTAACTTCACTTTCTCTGTACTACACAACCCTATGACCTTTTTACACAAACCAGGTCATTAAATTTACATGTTCATTTTTACTAGCCCACATGCAGAATGTTTTTCTTAGAGGATACTGCATATTTCCATGGTATTCTTTCCACAGTCGTAGGAAGCCAGATAGTCTATGATATGGTCCATGAAGGGATTCAATATTTTCTCCATACCATTTTACCATTGAAACAAATGATTATGGGGGGGTCCGCCCTGGTGATATGATGAACACACATGTACAAAGCGCTTTGATTAACAATGCGTGTACACCTTGTATGTACTATACATCACATGACAATGGATTTATATTTTCTGGGAATAAACAACTAAAGGCTCCTATTGAATTACTGTGGGGTGAACTGTGAAAGTGGAGAGCATAGAAGAGTTCATACTATATAATAAGCAGAAACTAGAGTACATCTTTAGATAGCACAGTACAGGCTAATTAAGACAGTCTTCAATATTCTACACTTTTTTGCTGTGTTTTTTACCTAGTGGTGAGCTATTTCAAACCCAGACATCCATCAGCAGACAGCTGTTTCAGGATTTTTACCCCTCATCAGTAATGAGCAAGCTAATATGAAATAATTTTTTTCCTTCTGTGGGAGAGGTAATTCACATCCTTTTTTTCATTGAAGCATTTTTGTAAAGCTGGCCATATGCATTGAGCAGCTATTGATTGACAGCTATTTCTCCTGAATCTTTCATACACAGTTGGCAGAGTGTTCATGTGTTTTTAATAACAAAAAAGTTGAGAAAGATGCTGCCAGACAGAATTGGCCGTGGTTTCTCTCCTGGAAAATGAAAGAGTCTAGTGATTCAATTCAAAAACTCTTGGATAACTCGTGAAAACCTGAAAATGGGGATATGGAATTAGGATTTTGTAAAGCCTGGTCTTGAATGGAGTGGAGGTGCACATGCTAGACCTCTGCTCCATTTATTGTCTATGGAACTGCCAGAGAGAACTGAGCACAGTGCTCAGCGCCATTAAAGACAGGACTCTGAAGAGTCCAATTCCCGAAGTACAGAGCAGCATTTTTGGGAATACTGAAGGTCTTATCAGTTGGATCCCAGCCATCAGGAAGGTATCCACTATGTATAGATAGACATAAATGTCACAATCACATAATACCAGAAAGGGGAACCATTTGCCTGGAGGAGATGCCTTTGATGCTGCTCTGGGGGTACTGGTTCTCCTTAATCAAACTCAACTGGGGTATGGAAATTAAAAACCCCCATAGACCTTAAAAGGGTGAGGATAGGGGATAACTTTCTATCTTAGAATTACCCATATATTAATATTAAGTTATAATTAATAAGTTAATCATAATTCTTTAATGCTTACGAGGCACTGAGTCTCTTTTAGGAGAACCAGCAACCCTTTCATCCAGGCAACCAGTATCCTTCTCTGTATTGGGACTTAAAACAGCTGTAAGCAGATGGCTGATGTGAGATTATGTACTTCCTTGTGGAGGAGAGATAATTTGTGTATATATTAGAAACTATGAGAATTCCCCTACCGGGGGGAAACTAGTGCTTTTAGTTTTTCTGTTGGTATTCTTGTTCTTTTCTACATTATTATCAATATTTTCTCTAAAGTCTGAGTGTTTTATACAAACAGAATCTCCCAACTGTGATGGAAAAAAAAATCTACCACCTCCGCAACCGCAACAACTTATGCAACACTTCAGCATCCCTCATACAATGGTGTTAAGTGAACGTGACCTTTCTGTCTCTTATTTGTCTCATAGTCTTTAGCACTTTCATGACCACCTTTTCTATTACTTTCCTTCTGTCAGCAGGACTTCTGTGAATAGCTTTCATACAATAACTTTTCATTTTCCTCCTCTGTGTGGCTCTTTTTCTCCCACATTAATGCAATCTCTGAATTTGTCTTTTTACGCTTTTGTGCAAAGATTTGAAATCCAGTTCAACCAAAGCTGATAGGATTACAGCACTGCAGGCAATGGGTAGCGTGCCTATTCATAATTTACTCAAATTAGTTCAACATGGGTGTGCTTCTATTATATAGAACCGTTGTGGGCTTGTATTCATGCTTTTCAGAGTTTTCTGTGCTTACAGTATGTCAACTTATGCAAATGTTTTAAAAACATTAGAACAAAATAACTGTAGTTTTGTCGTTACTTTGATTTCCATTGATGCCCCTAAGCAAAACAACTAACAAGCTAACAACAATTACTGTATGGAGTCTGTACTAGTTTAATCCAATATCACTAAACAGGTTAAATATAATGGTATGAAGCTAAAACCCCATTGGGAAAGTCTTTGATTGTTAAACTCAAGTAAATCAAAAACTAGATAATAATTGTTTGCTCTTTCATGGAACATTGAAATAATTGGGTGGCACAGAAGTACCACAGTTAGGCTGTGTGCCCACGATACGTTTTTTAAGCATTTCCGCAGCGACAAAAACGCTGCAGAAACGCTTAAAAAACGCATGGTAGAAGGCCTGCCATGTTCCCCAATGATAATCCGCATGTGCTGTGCACATGCTGCGGAAATTTACGCTGCGGGTTATCATTGCGGAAAAAAACGCAGCGCTACCAATTATTTTGCGGAAGCGCTACGTTTTCGCCGCCATTGACTTGCAGTGGAACGCATAGAATCCGCATCACTGGATCTGTACATGCGGAATCCAAGCGTTTCAATGTGCGGATGGTACCCAGGTCTAGAGGAGAGGAGACTCTCCTCCGGACCCGGGTACCATAGAACCTGTAAAAAAAAGAATAAAATAAAAAATATATATTATATTTACCTTCTGATGGCCCCCGGTCTCCTTGTCTTTGCTTGCCGGCAGCTCGCGGTGGACTGAAGGACCTGCGCTGACGTCATTTAGTCATGTGACGGGTCACGCGACGCTGACGTCGGCAGGTCCTTCAGTGTACCGCAAGCTGCCGGCAAGCCAGGACGGAGCGAATAAAGACTCCGGGGGCCATCAGAAGGTAAGTATATATTTATTTTTTTATTTTTTGGCATTCTTTAAGGTCACACTATATAAATCCATGCAGTTTGCATGGATTTATATAGTGTGACCAAGTTGTCAAGCACTTTCTAAGTGATGCTAAAATCTCTTGGAAAGCACTTGTCAACCCGCATGCGGAAATGCATGTGAAGAATGCTTCACATCTGCTTGTCCCTGGCAGGAAAAACGCATGTACAATCCGCATGCGTTTTTTCTGCCAGGGAGATGCAGAAACGTTCAGGAAAAAATCCGGAGCATTTCTGCATCGTGGGCACATAGCCTTAGTACTGCTACCCTGCAGTGCAACAGTTATTGACTCAGTTCTGCGATGGCACTATCTACCAAGGCTTTGATCATGTAGTTGAAAATCAAATGCAAATTAACCGGCTTCACATAAAATTGGCTGTTGCGTTTGTGAGCGTTAGAAACCATTTGTAACTTGAACTTTGTAGGGATCAGCGTAATGATATAATGAATAAAGTTCTCTTGGGAGTACTGCAAGATATGTTGACATAGAAAAAAGTAGCCTTAATTTACATATGTAAAGAGCAGAAATGTTCTGAATAGCTCTTTACCTCTTAAAAGTATGCATGGGGATGTTTATGAAATAGTTTAAAGGACAAAAAAAAGAAGAGTAGAGATGAGCGAACCTGAACTTAAACGTTCTGGGTTTGTACCGAACAGTTAGTGTCTGACGGTAAACGTCGAACACAGACTTCTCCTGGAAGTTCGTTGCAATGTTCAGAGTTCTGGGAGATGTCCGGGAGTAGAGAGTGAGAATTTTCCAGCTAAAAATTTCGGGTTCCTGTTGTTTTCAATGGGGTTCGGGTTCTGGTTCAAGTTCGGGTACATTTCTGGTACCCAAACAAAACTTTGGAATAAAGTTCAGATCAAGTACCAGAACCTGAACTTCCACGAGTCAGATCATCCCTAAAGAAGAGTCTTCAAAAATTGTGACTACTAGTCACCAAAATCATATAAACCATATCTGCTGCTTTTGTAGTTGCTATAGTGCCTAAAAAATGGGGAAATTGCAAAGCTAGGTTACGCCCTTCACTCTTCATCATGAATGTACTTCTTACAGACACCACAAAGGATGAAAATAAAGGTGACAAAGGCAGATAGAACATGAAGGTTTAAAGGAAGAGTTTGGTAATACTCTACTAAATTTTAGGTGTAAGGAGGGCAAGGGGAACACTACTTTGATTAATTTCTCTAACTAACCTCTAGGCTACATTCACATGAAACATTTCTGCTGCGAACCTCCAGGACAGATAATTCTACAGCAATATCTGCAACAGTAAATATCGCTGTGGGTTTTGTTGTAAAATAGTTTTCAAGTAGTTTTTTTAATCCTAAATGTGACTATTTATTATAATAATCTAATCACTTTTCTAATATCTTTTAATTAATAAGTCGCTACTATTCCTTTTCTACTCTGTTTTTTT
Source organism: Phyllobates terribilis (assembly GCF_046119375.1). Taxonomy (NCBI): domain Eukaryota; kingdom Metazoa; phylum Chordata; class Amphibia; order Anura; family Dendrobatidae; genus Phyllobates; species Phyllobates terribilis. Next base: position 303,726,680 of record NW_027362771.1, read on the forward strand.
AAACCTACTTTGTTTGTGAATCCCCAGTGCATGCTGGGATACCCATAAGAGATGTTAACAGGGTTCAGAGGCTGCAGTCACTACCGCATCCTCTATCTCCACCTTGACATGAAGCATGACTAGTGATGTCAGTTTGAAGGACTCAGTCCCAGCTCTATTGAGTAAGCATCAGTTGTCAATTCTGACGTATATAGTTACATATAGTTACATAGTTTATAAGGCCGAAAAAAGACAAGTGTCCATCCAGTTCAGCCTATTTCTTGTGCACTGCAGCTATTCCGCAGCGTTGATCCAGGGGAAGGCAAAAAAAAAACATGCGGTATAGGCCAATTTACATCATTGAGGAAAAATTCACTTCCGACACCAATCTGGCAGTCAGATTAAATCCCTGGATTAATTAACTATCACTAAGCATAAGATGTAATTTTATTGTTCTCAAGAAAGGCGTCCAGGCCTCTCTTGAACTCATTAAGTGAGATGGACATCACCACTTCCTCTCCCAGAGAGTTCCAGAGTCTCACGGCTCTGACCGTAAAGAATCCCCTTCTATGCTGGTGCAGGAACCTCCTTTCCTCCAGACGCATAGTGTGCCCCCGCGTCTTTGTCACCATCCTTGGTATAAACAGGTCATGGGAGAGATCTCTGTACTGCCCCCTGATGTATTTATACATGTTTATGAGGTCTCCCCTAAACCTTCTCTTTTCCAACGTAAATAGGCCTAATTTTGACAACCTCTCTGGGTATTCTAGTCCCTCCATTCCCTTTATTACCTTAGTCGCCCTCCTTTGTACCCTCTCTAGCTCCAATATGTCTTTTCTGAGCACCGGAGCCCAGAACTGTGCACAATATTCTAAGTGCGGCCTTACCAGCGCTTTATACAGAGGAAGAACAATGTTCTCATCATATGCCCCTATTCCTCTTCTGATGCATGCCATGACTCTATTTGCCTTCGCAGCTGCTGCCTGACACTGGGCACTCCAATTTAATTTGCTATTAACCAAGACGCCCAGGTCCTTCTCCATGTCAGATTTCCCCAACGGTTTCCCATTTAATATGTATGGGTGACTGCTGCTTTTCTTTCCCATGTGCATGACCTTACATTTATCGGCATTGAACCCCATTTGCCATTTTTGGGCCCAACTCCCCAATTTATCTAAATCCTCCTGTAGCTGTGCCCTATCCTCATCTGTATTAACTACTTTACAAAGTTTAGTATCATCTGCAAATATTGCTATTTTACTATGCAACCCTTCCACTAGATCATTAATAAATATATTAAATAATATAGGGCCCAAGACAGACCCTGGAGGCACCCCGCTAGTAACCCTGACACCCCCTGAGCTTACTCCATTGATAACCACCCTCTGCTTTCTATCACTCAGCCAGCTATTTACCCACTTGCACACATTATCCCCCAGACCAAGCATTCTCATTTTATATACCAACCTTTTGTGTGGCACGGTATCAAACGCTTTGGAGAAGTCAAGGTATACAACATCCACTGACTCTCCCCGGTCTAGCTGTGAGCTCACCTCCTCGTAGAAGGCGATCAGGTTTGTTTGGCAGGAGCGATCCCTCATGAATCCATGTTGATATGGAGTTAGACAGTTATTATCATTAAGATATTCTACAATAGCATCTCTAAGAAATCCTTCAAACAATTTACCCACAACAGACGTTAAGCTTACTGGTCTATAGTTCCCAGGGTCACTTTTAGACCCCTTTTTGAATATTGGTACCACATTTGCTTGGCGCCAGTCTAGTGGGACAGTCCCTGTCCATAAAGAGTGCTTGAATATAAGATACAGCGGTCTGTCTATCACATTACTTAATTCTATTAGTACCCGGGGGTGTATGCCATCTGGGCCTGGTGACTTGTCTATTTTGATATTATTTAGGCGTTTCTGAACTTCCTCCTGGGTTAGGTGGGTGATATTTAGCAGAGGGTTTACTTTATCACTCTGCATTTCCTCCGATAAATTGTTTTCTTTTGTGAAAACAGTGGAGAAGAAGCTATTGAGTAGGTTTGCTTTACCCTCATCGCCCTCTATGATTTTACCCGTTATTTTCAATGGGCCAACTCCATCAGTTTTAATCCTTTTACTGTTTATATAGTTAAAGAACAGTTTGGAATTCGTTTTACTTTCCTTGGCAATTAGTCTCTCTGTCTCCTCTTTTGCTATTCTTATTTGTTTCTTACAGATTTTGTTTTTTTCCCTATAAGATATTAGCGCTTCCTCGCTGCCTTCTTGTTTAAGTTTACCGAAAGCCCTTTTTTTCTTTTTCATTGCCCTCTTGACTTCCTTATTTAGCCACATTGGCTTCCTCCTATTCCTAGCCCTTTTATTCCAATAAGGTATGTACCTTCTACAGTGACTATGTAGGACTGTTTTGAAAATTTCCCATTTTCCATCTAACCATGTCTCGGTTATTCCCACTATGTCATAGTTACCTGTAGATATTTCTGCTTCCAGTTCATCCATCTTGTTTGTCAGGCTTCTGGCATTTGCTAGCATGCAGTTTACACGATTTTGTTTTGTTCCAATCTTCACCCTGTGGATTGTATTAGAAATTTTCTTACCTCCCTTCCAAGTATCTTGTCTTGGACTTTCTTTGTCGCACTTCATATCTTTCATTAGTATGTTCTCTGGTTGCATGTTCGTGTCCATCGTTTTTCTTCCCATCCCCTCTTCTTCTAGTTTAACGCCCTCCTGATGAGTGTTGCGAGTCTCCTGGCGAATGTGTGTTTCCCGGGTTTGTTGAGGTGTAGTCCGTCTCTGGCAAGGAGTCCGTCATAGAGGTAATTCACACCGTGGTCCAGGAATCCAAATCCTTGTTGTCGGCACCATCATCTCAGCCAGTTGTTCACATCAAGGATCCTGTTCCATCTCCTGACGCCATGCCCGTCTACTGGAAGGATAGAAGAAAAAACTACCTGCGCATCCAGTTCTTTTACTTTCTTCCCCAATGCTTTAAAGTCCTTGCAGATTGTCGGTAGGTCCTTCTTTGCCGTGTCATTGGTGCCAACATGTATCAGAAGAAATGGGTGGACATCCTTGGAACTGATGAGCTTCGGTATCCTATCGGTAACATCCTTGATCTTCGCCCCTGGGAGGCAGCATACTTCTCTTGCGGTTATGTCCGGTCTGCAGATAGCTGCTTCTGTTCCTCTCAGTAGTGAGTCTCCCACCACCACCACTCTTCTTCCCTTCTTGGCTGTCCTTTTTCTTGTCGCTTCTGGGTGTTTCTGGGTGCTCTTTTCTTTTTTGCTTGCTGGTAGTGCCTCATCCTTAGGCGTGCCATCTTCGTTCTCCACAAGTCCTTGGAATCTGTTACTCAGTTGTGTGGTTGGTGGTGTCTCCATGGTCTTCTTGCTTCTTTTGGTCACTTGCCTCCACTTGTCTGCCTCTGGAGGTTCTCTGACGCTTCCTTCACTTTCCGTGACCAGTAGTGACGCTTCTGTTCTGTCCAGGAAGTCTTCATTTTCCTTGATGAGTTTTAATGTCGCAATTCTTTCTTCCAGTCCCCGCACCTTTTCTTCTAAAAGAGCCAGTAGTCTACACTTCTGGCAGGTGAAGTTGGTTTCAGCTTCTGGTCGATCTGTGAACATGTAGCACATGTTGCAGCTCACCATGTAGGTTGTCAGATCTGCCATGCTGCTCCTTGTCCCTGCTGACTTGATGTCTGTCTTCTTTCTTGTGATACCCTAGGATAAACAAATTAAACAAATTCGCGCGCCGTCAGGCTTCAATCCCTGTTTTGGCGATGCTTTCCAAGCAGCTGGTCCCGGCTGTACCCAACGATCTTCTAGCTGAAGGAGACTCTTCGCTTTTCCCAGAAGGCAACTGGAATATGCAAATTGTCCTCTTCAAGCTTCAATCCCTGGTTTGCCTCCTGTCGAATTGAACATGAAGAGGAAGTGAAAAATCAGCTGCAGCGTGGACTTCCTCTTCATGTTCAATTCGACAGGAGGCGAGGACAGTGACGCCAGCGCTGATTGGGCACCATCGTCATGTGTCACAACAACAGCATTGGAGTCCCGTGGAGAGCAAATGCCAACACCGCAGGAACGGCACCAGCACTGGAGGTGAGTATAGGCTTTTTATTTTATCGGGGCCAAACATTTAGATCAAGAAGGGGTTGTCCAAGTGCTACACACAGTACTTATTAGTCATGTATCACCAAGGTTATTTTGTCATCATATTTAAAACCTAAGCCCTTCAGTGTTCGCAGATATAAATGGATTCCTACTTATTCCTATACTTACAGTATAACAACAATAAACATTTATCATATGTTATGCAAACATTTCCTTATGTGGAACTGCATGTTTTATTAAAATCTCAGCACATTTGGTTTTTAATAACATATTTTTAATGACTGATTACTTAATGTTTATCTCTATATAGCACCATCCATATAATGAAACTTTGAATCTCGCTGCATTTCCTAAATTTACCTCTACAGTGCATAACTTGTTTACTATCAAATTATACTTTCCAGTATGTGCCTGTCACAATTACAGCTTTATTGCCAAGAATGCATTTCTTTTTATTCTGCCAAGTCAATCCTCACCGTGGCAATAACTGTTTTAAGATCTTCCCAGGGATGGTTGGCCTTCAGATTCCAATTAATGTACTGTTTAGTAAAGGAAGCAAAGGTACTTTGCCAAAGAAATCAGTAGCAGACTAGAACAGTGTGCCACTATTGAGTGTTTTCTTCGTCTTTCTGAAGGTATGAGACTGAATTATGTGATTACAACTTTTGGCAAAGAGTTGTTCATAAAAGTCACTGTTCATCATTTCAGTGCATGGTTTTGTTAAACCTAAGTATAGTCTGTTTAACCAGTTCAAGACCAGGCCATTTACCCCATTCCTTACCAGGTACACTTTCGATTATTGTTTTAATCTTTTTTACCCTGTAATTGGGGCTGGTATATTTGCCCCAGTTATAAGGAAAGTGCAACCTCATGGCTGCAGAGCTGTCTGGCTCTCTGATGACCCCGCAGCTCCTGCTCCCTCCCTATACACAGCAATCACATGATCACTGCATATGGAAGAGGAAGTGCCATCTGCGCTATTACTGCAGGCACAGCATTAAATAAGTGCTGTGAATATAGCAATAAAGAAGGCAGAGAAGGTAATAAACCATCTCTGTCTTTTCTATGGGGTCTCCCAACTCTCTCAGCTACACCATAGCATGTAGCTGCGCTACTATGCAGTGTTGTAGAGCTTCATTGTAGAGGAGGCGCCTGACCGCCCAGACATTTAAACTCTTTGGGCGGTCCTTAAGCAGTTAGTGTTTTTTATACCTTGAGAAAGGCGCTAGTCCAGCCAAAAACGCATTGATATTAATAAAAAACTATTTGGAATCCCAAGGATCTACATTCCCACAGCGCAGCCTGCCTAAACGTGCCAGTTTCCATTTTTGCCAAAGTTCCAGGGTATAACATATGTGTAGCTATTTCCCATGTTTAAAATAATGGAGAAGGATAAAATATAATACCTCTCTACAGTTAAAACATAATAGTACCATACAGAAAAAAATATGATGTATGAATACCTGTGCTATAAGTCAGCATTAATTAACATAATGTAAGTGAACACAATAAGCACATTATTTCATCATTTTTTTTTCATCTAAAAGATTTTTTACAATTTGTGAAAATTCTATTTTCATCAATTAAATCTGTAAAGTCAGTATAGCAATTATATCAATGCAAACTAAAAGTGTCCTTGCCGTCCTATTAGGCTCAATGTCAACTTGTAAAATAATGACACCACCTTAAGTGGCTAAAATGATATCAAAGACATAACGTGCCCTGTCACCAATCCCAGAACACTTTGCTGAGGTGACCTTACTGCCACTGTATGTTCTCCTACCAACACTGCGTTTTGCTCAGGGGTTGCAAAAGATAAGTCTTTACCGCTAATCCTCAACAGCATCCAACTGACAGTCTCTTTCAAGATGGGAATCACGTCAAGTGACAAGCATGTGAATCCTAGGTGACATCTAGCAGCATCTCTGCCCTGCACTCATGTGACAGCTTAACACAGGAGGCACAGCGTGATGACACCTGGGAACTGTCTCCAGCACTACCTTGTCTGCCAAGCACAGCGATGGGATTCCTATACACAGTGGATAGCTGCCATCAGCTTAACCCTTTCAGCCTACATTAACAAAATGCAAAACTGCAATTAGAGCTCTACTGCCGCTTAAAACGAGATCTATGAGGCTTTATAGGGCTTCAAATTAATTTTAATGATAAGACGTTTGCACATATAAGAACAGCTTGTATATAGGAATACAATGATCACAGTGTAGGACAGAATACTGATATTGCCAGATACCACCATTAATCATAATATGACAGGATAACATTATATCTTATCTCAAGGTTAAAGTAAAGGTTGCATTTGTAGATATACTAAGATAGTGACATCAGGTGATCAATGTTTGTCCTTTCATTGCTTTGTCGTGCTTGGAAATGCTAAGGGTTAAAGTTTCTCCTTAAAGAAGCACCCCCAATAACATTTTTATTAGGTAAACCTGTGTATATGTGTGAATAATGTAGTGTAATATGCATTAATATACGCATCGCTCAACGTCTTCCCAGGTTTTCAGCACTGTTCCGGTCCTCTTCAGACTTACTTTTCCAATCTGATGACTCACGCTGGGGTTTATGTGTGTACCAGTAGTCGTCTGTACAATGTAAGTCTATTGATCATCACAAGGAAGGAGACTCCTTAGGCTTACATTATAAAAGATACGTCCGGCTCACACATAAACCCAATTGTGTGAGGCGACAAGTCGGAATATCCGTCACGTGATCCAGAAGAGGACGAGCGCTGGAAACTGGAGAATACGGCAATCAGTAAGTAAATTAACACACTTACACTACATTACACACATATACACAGGTATAGGGAATACAACAATTATTGGGAGTAATTTTCTAAGGATACTCTACCAAGCTGACATAGACAGACTTATAAGCTACGCAATGCTAACTAGGAAAAAACAAGCAAAGAACGTCTTCACGAAAGATAACGGCGTTTCTAGTGCCATCAACTGGAGTTTGCAATCTTAGAAGTTATTATTGACTTTTTAAAGAGCCATGTCACATAACTTAGATTATGAATGCAAACCAGTATCTTTTCCAAAAGAAAAAATCCTATATTTGTGGACAGCTGTCTCAGGATTCTTATACCTCATCAGTGCAAAATAGGAGATTGTTTGGCTGGGTGAGAGGCCTTCGATGGAGAGTCTAAAGGGTAAAGATGGTCTTTAAAGGGAGTTTGTCACCCAAAAATTCAACTTACGCCATTTATACATAAATGGACAGAAGAGAGGGATAAGTACACATCCATACGGACACTGGGGGGGCTTACTGGACTCCTGCAGCCTCAGTGCTGCACTCGCTCTGTGCAACTGAGTGATGTCAATTAAGCTAAGGGAAACTGCAGAGGATGCTAGTTGAAGGGGCTGAACAGTGCACTAACCCTTGACCAAGCCAAGGGTGCCCTGAGGATCCTTCATTTGTGATAAAATATTTTTTTATATAAAATTAAAGTCGAGATATCTATACTATAGATAGGAAAGAAAAATCAGCAGTGCTGGCAATTTGAAAAAGGGGATGCACAATTTTATGGGCTTGAACCAGCAGTCACCAAAAATGAACAAATAAGGAGAGTGAGGCAGCCCATCCAGTGAAATGAACCTTTTATTAACCCATGCTTGAGAAAAAGATCACTCGAGCTGAAACCTCATATAGATTAATAAAAAGTTAACTTCACTGGATGTGCCTCCTCTCTCTCCATATTTATAATACAATTATGATTTTTATAAGTTCCTTATATGAATGTATAAGTGGTTTAATTTGAGTTTTGGTGGTGACAGACCCCCTTTAATCCTTTCCCTCCTCTGCTATTTTTTATTTTTGCACTTTCATTTTTTCTTCCCTCCTTCTAAGAGCCATAACTTTTTTATTTCTCTGTGCACATAGATGCATGGGGCTTCTTTTATGGGGTATGAGTTGAAGTTTTCAATGACACCATTCATTTTAACTTAAAATATGTCAAAAAAGGGGGAATTCCAAGTATGATGAAATGGTTAACCCCTTAAGCCCCGCGGGTGGTTTGCACGTTAATGACCGGGCCAATTTTTACAATTCTGACCACTGTCACTTTATGAGGTAATTACTCTGGAACGCTTCAACGGATCCCCCTGATTCTGAGATTGTTTTTTCGTGACATACTGTACTTCATGATTGTGGAAAAATTTCTTCGATATCACTTGCGTTTATTTGTGAAAAAAACGGAAATTTGGCGAAAATTTTGAAAATTTTGCAATTTTCAAAATTTGAATTTTTAAGCCCTGAAATCAGAGCGATATGTCACACAAAAGAGTTAATAAATAACATTTCCCACATGTATACTTTACATCAGCACAATTTTGGAACCAAAATTTTTTTTTGTTAGGGAGCTATAAGGGTTAAAAGTTGACCAGCGATTTCTCATTTTTCCAACAAAATTTACAAAACCATTTTTTTAGGGACCACATCACATTTGAAGTCACTTTGAGAGGTCTTTATGACAGAAAATACCCAAAAGTGACACCATTCTAAAAACTGCACCCCTCAAGGTGCTCAAAACCACATTCAAGAACTTTATTAACCCTTCAGGTGCTTCACAGGAATTTTTTGAATGTGGAAGAAAAAAATGAACATTTAACTTTTTTCACAAAAATGTTACTTTAGACCCAATTTTTTTTATTTTCACAGGGGTAACAAGAAAAAATGGACCCCAAAATTTGTTGTGCAATTTCCCCTGGGCACGCAGATACCCAATATTTGGGGAAAAAACACTGTTTGGGCGCACGGCAGGGCTCGGAAGGGAAGGAGCGCCATTTGACTTTTTGATTGTAAAATTTGCTTGAATAATTAGCGGACGCCATGTTGTGTTTGGAGAGCCCATGTGTGCCCAAACTTTGGAGCTCCCCCACAAGTGACCCCATTTTGGAAACTAGACCCCCCAAGGCACCTTTCTAGATGCATAGTAAGCACTTGGAACCCCCAGGTGCTTCACAAATTGATTCGTAACAATGAAAAAGTGAAAAAAAAGACACTTTTTCATTTTTATGAATCAATTTGTGAAGCACCTGAGGGTTCCAAGTGCTCACAATGCATCTAGATAGGTGCCTTGGGGGGTCTAGTTTCCAAAATGGGGTCACTTGTGGGGGAGCTCCAATGTTTGGGCACACAGCGGCTCTCCAAACGCAACATGGTGTCGCTAACAATTTGAGCAGATTTTCCGTTAAATTTGTTAGAGGACACCATGTTGCATTTAGAGAGTCCCTGTGTGCCCAAACATTGGAGCTCCCCCACAAGTGACCCCATTTTGGAAACTACACCCCCCAAGGCACCTATCTAGATTCATAATGAGCACTTGGAACCCCCAGGTGCTTCACAAATTGATTCGTAACAATGAAAAAGTGAAAAAAAAAACACTTTTTCATTTTTATGAATCAATTTGTGAAGCACCTGGGGTTCCAAGTGCTCACTATGCATCTAGATAGGTGCCTTGGGTGGTCTAGTTTCCAAAATGGGGTCACTTGTGGGGGAGCTCCAATATTTGGGCACACAGCGGCTCTCTAAATGCAACATGGTGTCCGCTAACAAATTTAACGCAAAATTGGCTCAAATTGTTAGCGACACCATGTTGCGTTTGGAGAGCCGCTGTGTGCCCAAACATTGGAGCTCCCCCACAAGTGACCCCATTTTGGAAACTAGACCCCCCAAGGCACCTTTCTAGATGCATAGTGAGCACTTGGAACCCCCAGGTGCTTCACAAATTGATTCGTAATAATGAAAAAGTGAAAAAAAAAACACTTTTTCATTTTTATGAATCAATTTGTGAAGCACCTAGGGGTTCCAAGTGCTCGCTATGCATCTAGATAGGTGCCTTGGGGGGTCTAGTTTCCAAAATGGGGTCACTTGTGGGGGAGCTCCAATGTTTGGGCACACAGGGACTCTCTAAATGCAACATGGTATCCGCTAACAAATTGAATGGAAAATCGGCTCAAATTGTTAGCGGACGCCACATTGCGTTTGGAGAGCCCCTCTGTGCCCAAACTTTGGAGCTCCCCCACAAGTGACCCCATTTTGGAAACTAGACCCCCCAAGGCACCTTTCTAGATGCATAGTGAGCACTTGGAACCCCCAGGTGCTTCACAAATTGATTCGTAATAATGAAAAAGTGAAAAAAAAAACACTTTTTCATTTTTATGAATCAATTTGTGAAGCACCTGGGGTTCCAAGTGCTCACTATGCATCTAGATAGGTGCCTTGGGGGGTCTAGTTTCCAAAATGGGGTCACTTGTGGGGGAGCTCCAATGTTTGGGCACACAGGGACTCTCCAAATGCAACATGATATCCGCTAACAATTTGAGCCGACAATTTGTTAGCGGATATCATGTTGCATTTGGAGAGTCCCTGTGTGCCCAAACATTGGAGCTCCCCCACAAGTGACCCCATTTTGGAAACTAGACCCCCCAAGGCACCTATCTAGATTCATAGTGAGCACTTGGAACCCCAGGTGCTTCACAAATTGATTCATAAAAATGAAAAAGTGGTTTTTTTTTCACTTTTTCATTTTTACGAATCAATTTGTGAAGCACCTGGGGGTTCCAAGTGCTCACTATGCATCTAGATAGGTGACTTGGGGGGTCTAGTTTCCAAAATGGGGTCACTTGTGGGGGAGCTCCAAAGTTTGGGCACAGAGGGGCTCTCCAAACGCAATGTGGTGTCCGCTAACAATTTGAGCCGATTTTCCATTCAATTTGTTAGCGGATACCATGTTGCATTTAGAGAGTCCCTGTGTGCCCAAACATTGGAGCTCCCCCACAAGTGACCCCATTTTGGAAACTAGACCCCCCAAGGCACCTATCTAGATTCATAGTGAGCACTTGGAACCCCAGGTGCTTCACAAATTGATTCATAAAAATGAAAAAGTGTTTTTTTTTTCACTTTTTCATTTTTACGAATCAATTTGTGAAGCACCTGGGGGTTCCAAGTGCTCACTATGCATCTAGATAGGTGCCTTGGGGGGTCTAGTTTCCAAAATGGGGTCACTTGTGGGGGAGCTCCAATGTTTGGGCACACAGGGGCTCTCCAAACGCAACATAGCGTCCGCTAACAATTTGATCCGATTTTCCATTCAATTTGTTAGCGGACACCATGTCGCGTTTGGAGAGCCCGTGATGTGCCTAAACAGTGGAGCTCCCCCACAAGTTTCCCCATTTTGGAAACTATACCCCTCAAGGATTTTATTAAGGTGTATAGTGAACATTTTGAACCCAGAGGTACGGCACATTATTTGTTTACATTAGGTCATCATATTGAATAAGTTGTCATTATTCTTGAGCGCAAGTGCTCGCTACTTGAGTTTGCATCGGGTACTCAGGTATGCGCCATGTACAGCGTGTGCTCGAGTGACATGCTCGAGTCCCTGCTCCGCATGTTTCACGGTTATTAGACACCCAAAAAAAAACATGCGGGGATCGCTCGTGCATGGCAGGCAATCCCCGTAAAGTTTTTTGGCCGCGAAGCATATGGGGCAGAGACTCGAGCATGTCACTCAAATACCCACGATACTCAATGCATACCAGAGCACCCGATGCAAACTCAAGTAGCGAGCACTTGCTCTCAACACTAGTCGCCAAATCGTCATCTTTTTCTCTTACTTTTGAAAAAAATCCCAACCCCAGCCCTAACCCTAGCACAACCCTAGCCCCAGCACAACCCTAGCCCCAGCACAACCCTAGCCCCAGCACAACCCTAGCCCCAAACCCAGCCCTAACCCTAGCCCAATCCTAACCCAAGAGTTTATTTTTGACGCCATTCCTTGTGCGGTATAAGTGATTAGACGACTTTATTCTTCGGGTCGGTGTGATTACAGCAATGCCAGAATCATATGGGGTTTTTATGACTGACAGCTGTCACACACTAAAAGACGCATTTTTTGTAAAATCTAGTTTTTGCATCGCCATATTTTGAGAGCTATAATTTTTCCAGATTTTGGCAGACAGTCATGTGATGGCTCGTTTTTTGCGGGATGACTTGACGTTGTTATTGGTGCCATTTTCAGGCACGTGACATTTTTTGATCGCTTTCTATTCTGATTTTTGGGAGGCAGAATAAACAAAAACCAACAATTCAGGAATTGTTTTTTTTTTTTTTTTTATTCCGTTCCGCGTGTGGTAAAATTGATGAGGTAGCTTTATTCTTCGGGTCAGTACGTTTACAGCGGTACCACATTTGTATCATTTTTCTATGTTTTGGCGCTTATACACAATAAAAGCTATTTTATAGAAAAAAATATTTTTTAGTATCGCTTTATTCTGAGAGCTATAACTTTTTTAATTTTCGGCTGATGGAGCTGTATGGCGGCTTGTTTTTTGCGGGACGAGATGGCGTTTTCAGCGGTATCATTTTTATTTATATGCGTCTTTTTGATCGCGTGTTATTCCACTTTTTGTTTGGCGGTATGGTGATAAAGCATTGTTTTTTGCTTCGGTTTTTTTTTTTTTTTTTTACCGTGTTCACTGAAGGGGTTAACTAGTGGGACAGTTTTATAGGTCAGGTTGTTCCGGACGCGGCGAAACCAAATATGTGTACTTTTATTGTTTTTTTTTTCTTTTTTTTATAATAATATTTATTGATGGGTACATTATACTTTTATTTTTGGTGTATTATTTTTTTTATTTTTTTATAATATTTTTGCACATTTTTTTTTTTTTTCCACTTTCACACAGTTTATACACTTTATTACTTTGTCCCACTCTGGGACTTTCACTTTTTTTTTTCTGATCGCCTGGATGGCACAGGAATGGAGCACCATCCCTATGCCATGAAGGCTGTCAGAAGTGCACAGTGTGAAGATTGCTTGGAGATGCACTGCGCATGTCCAAGCAATCTTCCTGCAATCTGGTGACCCGGATGTTGTCATGACGACATCGGGTCGTCATGGCAACACCCGGGAAGCCTTTGCAGACTGCGCTGGAAGCCGGAAGAGGAGGTGAGTATCGCCGATCACCTCCCCTTGCCCCCGCAATGCCGCGATCGACTTTGATCGACTTCGATCGCAGCATCTCGGGGGTTAATGTGCTGGGAGCGGTGCAGGACCGCTCCCTGCACATAGTACCGGGTGTCAGCTGTGACAATCAGCTGACACCCGGCGGCGATCGCGCCCGCACAGCCTGTGTGCGCGCGCGATCGCGATGACGTACTAATACGGGTCTGGCTCTTAAGTCCCAGGGCACAGACGCGTATTAGTACGTCAGATGTTATTAAGGGGTTAAAATAATGCAATCCTGCCATTGTTTTTTGTGTTTTTTATTTCAACATTTACTGTATGATAAAAATGACCTGGCAGCATGATTTTCCAGGTCAGTATGATTACAGCAGTTCCAAGCTTGCATATATATTTTTATTTAAGTGCTGAAAAAAATTTCAGAAGTTTGTAAAAAAAAATAATTTTGGATTATATCACTATTTTCTGAGATACGTAACTTTTTTAATCTTTTGTTAAATGAGTTGTGTGAGGCTGATTGTTCTATGCTATGTTTTTTATACCAATTTGGATACATATAATCATTTTTATTGCATTTTTTATGAAAGTGTGGTGATCGAAAAAACGTAATTCTTGTGTTCTAATTTCATATTCCCTTTACTGTGTCTACTGTATGGGTTAATTCATTTTAGATTTTGATAGACAAGAATTTTATGGTCTGGACAATACCAAATATGTTTTCATTTTTTAATTATTTTATTTTTTAATGGGGGAAAAAAGGAATGATTTCAATTTTTTTTTTATTATTTTTTATTTCTTTTTTTAGTCCGCTTTGGGTGCTGAATCTGGGATCTTTCAATTGCTTATACTATATACTGCAATATATAGTATATTGTACTATACAGTGAAAATCACTGTCTCCTATGAAGCTCAGTCAGGGCTGAGCTTCACAGGAGCACCAAGATGGCAGTGATGAGGACCTTTAGCAGGTAACTCATCAGTGCCCCACAATCGAGTTGCAGGGGGGCCAGTGTGCACAGGCACTGGAGAGTGGCTCGTTTTAATCTCCGATAGTAGAATTAAAATGGTTAATTGAAGATTAGTTCTGGGCACTGCTGTTAGACACAAATGTGGGTTATGTAACATAGCCAGTATCAGATACAAGTGGAGAGAGCTCAGCTTCTGAGCCCTCTACAGATGGAATCACCACCACAGTAACGTACATATACGTCATTTACCATTAAGGGGTTAAGGAGACCGCTTAAGGAGAAACTTGCCCATCTATTGAAGACCTCTCATCCAACCTATCAATTTTCTACTTAAGGCCACGTGCACACATTCAGAATTTGGTCAGCATTTTATATCAGTATTTGTAAGCCAAAGCCAGGAGTGGGTGATAAATACAGAAGTGGTAACGTGTTTCTATTATAACTTTTCTTTGATTGTTCCTCACCTGGTTTTGGCTTATAAATACTGATGTAAAATACTGACCAAATACCAAATGTGCGAACGTGACCTAACAGTGATGAGGTCCAAGAATCCCCAAAACAGCAGGTGTAAGAATTCCCAAAACAGCTGTCTGCAAATGCCAATCTTTTCTTTTCTGAGAAGATACTGCATTGATATCCTAAGTCATGTTGCGAGGCTCTTTAAAGGACATTATTTACTTCGAGAATTGCTACTTTTAGTTTCTGGCCCTAAATACCCCGGTCTTCTGTGAAGAAGCTATCTGGAAATGTTAGAACATTTAGTTGTTCAAAAAATAAATCTAAAACTATTTCCAATTGCATATATGGCACCAACATATGTGGCTGGACATCCCCTTTAAGCTAATACTATGCTTCTGGAGTGTGGATCAGATGAGAGGAAACCTACCAAATATGAGGAAAATACCTGTCCCTGATTCTACTCAAACATACTTTCGGTATGAATGAATTTCACCTTTTTGCTGATATGGCTTAGACAAGTATATGTATTGTATTGTTTCCTGGTCAGTGAGTTTAGTACAAATGTTTAGATCCCGTACATCCTAGATTGGAAGTAGTGGCAGGGTTAATCTTTGTACAGAACAAATCGACATTAATCAAAGGCAAAGTTTGATGGAGCCCGGGATAATGTGGCAGATGTGAGATTTGGCACTAATATCTAGCACAGTCATCCTTAAAAAACGTGTTATTCCCAAAGGCCCTATGTGCCGAACATTTAACATCCACTCTACTCTGCACATTACAAATTCCGAGAGTTATATTCAGCATGAACTTTTTTGACATAAAATACTTCCTTGTGTCGCATGTAAAAATTGCAAAAAATTTTCTTATGCTTGATCTCATACAGGAGCTCTGTACTGGAGCTCATCTATATTCCATCAGAATGGATGTCCACACTGGCGAAATAATAGAAGCTTCAGCTGACTTGTGGCTGCTCATTGGCTACAGCCGACACGTGACACAAGTCGTGTCCCTTTCCGGGAACGGTGGCACTGACATCGCTAGTAATGGCGCCACTGCAGGAGGTGAGTATACTCTGTTTTTATTTTAATTTGGGTCCTGAATTGATTAAGCTAGGGATGTCCAGTAATGTACAACTCCTTTAGAGACTCTGATTTAATACAATACAAATCTAATACATTTTCGAGACATCCTAACCAAACCTTCTACAGGCTACAATTCATATGACATATAGACACATATAATACAAAATATCTCAAGAATGCAAAAAAAAAATTTTTTTTTCCAAAGCTGATTGTCCCACTCTATTCATCTTGAGATATGTCAAGCAAAGAGGAAAGTTAAAGAAGTACACATTTGTATGATGCATAAAGTTTTAGGACTACAGGGAACTACTGAGAACCGTTATTATACTGGTGCAGTTGATAAAAATATAGGAATACTAGATAGATTGATAGATAGATAGATAGATAGATAGATAGACAGATAGATAGATAGATAGATAGATAGATGAATAGATATATAGATAGATGATAGATAGATAGATATGATAGATAGATAGACAGATAATAGATAGATAGATAGATAGATAGATAGATAGATAGATAGATAGATAGATAGATAGATAGATAGATTGGAAAGCTCACAATTCTCTTTAGTAGAAGCTGAGATGCATAGACCGTTTGTTTCTTACTGGAGTGTCTGTCTTGCGGTTTTCAGTGATTGGGAGAACACCGCCATCCTATCTGGCTGTCAGTAAGGAGCTGCTATCCATTCATACTTAGCTGTGCAGCTCCCCAGGGTCTCCCCTGGTGTGGAGGTTGCGGAGTGTATATTTCATGCTGTCATAAAGAGCTTCTCTGATATTTGCTCATGGTGAGTCTGGCAGGCACCTGACATCATAACGGAGCACATACACTGGATGACCTCTATACACTACACTATTTGAATTTTTATGCATAGAAGGGAATAACTAATATTCACGCATGAAGATTGTGTAGACCAATGCTGCTTAGTGTTACAAAAATTGAGGTTTTTTTTGCTGTCATCTTGGATAACGAAAAATAACAAATAGTTTTAAAATGTATTATCTTATACATATATCATACATTTTCTAAATCATTCATTTTAGCCCAAAAGGCATTTCTTTAGTTATGTAGCCATAACTAGGCAGTCCATAAGCAAGTACAAGCTATGTACTGACAACTAATGTCGCCAGTTCATTCAATAATATATAGGCTGCACTATATACTGAAATCTGCTTATTAATTTATAATGCAATTGCTACATCAGCTTAGCAAACCTTTTTTTTTCCTTTAGCTTAGCTGGGGTTGTGCGACGTCATCATTGTGGGGTGACGCACACACATGATATCGCACCAGCCCAACAAAATCAAAAGAAGAGCAGAGAGGTAAGAAGATTCACAGGCCTCCTGTCCAGCAGTCACGCATTACTGCCCCGGACGATAGACCGGAGTCTTGTGAATTGATTCACCAATCTGTAAATACATAATTCTCTCAATGACATTAGTAAAATATTATATTTCAGAAAATGAAGAAGCATGAATTTTAATATTTTTGTCTAGAACTTTGCCCCAAATATGTATGTAATAAAGGTTCCCATTCCAAAAGTCCTTCAGAAGCTAAAATATACTTTATTTAGACTAATAACAGCCACAAAAATAGTATAGTCTATTGAATAAAAATGTGTTGATAAAACTTCTCAATCCTACAGAGCAATCCCGGATAATGTGAAGCATAGATAAATCGTAGATTAATATATACAGTAGATAGTGGAGATGAGTGAATCAAATCGTAATGCCATTTTGCTGTCTTCTTTTGAGGGCCGGGAAGGGGTTGACATAATAAAATACTTCACAATCACCTGTCCTAGAACTTCATCTGTCTTGCCCATTCCTCCATGTCGGTCTTCATTTCTTCCAATGCTCATTTCCGGTGCTAGTGAATGGCCTCATGAGGTCATGGGTCATATAGGAGGTAGGGAAATGATGCACATCATTGACATGAATTATTTGTGTCTCCCCCCACTTGACCACAAGAAGCCAATTACTGGCCTCAACATTGAAAGGGAGCATCAGAAGCCTGGGGAGCTACGGTGGCCGGGGTAGTGGCGTAAGGACATGTGAGAGATTAGGTCAGTTGAGTATAATGAATTTAATTTTTTCTAAAACCCTTTTTTCCCCTTTACTTTTTTATGTTTTGGGGTCTAGAGAGACCCCCAATGTATGATAATTGTTGTTTGAAGGTAATTCGGGCACTTTCAATTCATAAGTATTCTATATGTTGTTCATATGAATCTGCTCGAAACAAATTTTGGGGGATTCGCACATCTCTAAAAGATAAGTAGATGAGTCAATCAATCAGTCAATCAATTGGTTGTATGATAGCTGGACATGAATGATAATACTAAACAAACTGAACTAGAAGCTCTACGTGGGGTGATCCTATGTGATCATATATACTGCAGTTTATAGCCTACTGCGTATTGAAAAATTCCAGTTTCTAATTCTTATCCCTTTAAGTCAAATTGTCTATTCTTCCCAAAGTGCTACAATAAATCCCACACTTGAAGCTAAGCGATTGGATCTATTTCAACATTATTTAATACTCATTTCTTTTACATAGTGAAGATTTTATATGATTATTATAAGCTCTGGTGAGCTCCATTGTAAGATAAATCAGGGGCAGGAGGTTAAAACATAACCATGATGGATTTTATTACTCCATCTCTCCCAGCCATTGCTGCAGGAGCTAGCACAGATGTGACTGGATAGGGTTTTGGTTGACATGAATCTCCTAGCACCTAACCTAATTTATGAGGAGCCTGAGAAAGCTTGGGATGTCATTTCTATCACGATGGATGGGGGGAACATGAGGCAGTGCTGACAAAACGCTATTGAACTTTAGTTACATGTGAGGAGAGATGTTGTTCCACAGCGTTTGCTTCGTATTTACTCATTTTCTCATCCACCATTTTTTTTACTACCCAGAACGCAATGCTAGAAGAAGACGGTTTAGGTTTCAGATTCCAGCCTCTGCAGAAGCGTCTCTAGGCTTCCGTCAAATATTTATTGTCAAGGGAAACTGCAGTTTAACATAAAGCACGAATCAATGTCATGTTTGAGCAAAGAATTACATGTTTCAGAAAGCATATTATGCTGACAAAATGGCAAGAGGGAAGAAGCTGACTAAAGACAAGACAAGTGAATGAAGAGGAGGCATACGTTATATTCTGAAGGAACGTGAAGTAAAAATGTCAGGGATTTGTATCCTAATACATGTTTTAAATGATAAGAAATGGGGTTAATACATTTGATGGGGGAAAGGACTAATAAAGAGCCAATTCTACTACTAAATACGGAGATGGATTTGTGAATGAGATTCTCCTTGTTGGCATAACGCTGCCACAGAGATGCTGGATATTGACTTTTGTAGGCGCAGACGGGATTTTATTTCTTGCCAGTGTCTCCTAAGGTGTGTGATCTACCAACAAAGCTAAAATCACAGACAACAGACACAGCACCGGGGCCATTGATTGTGCGTCTGGAGTGTTTTGGAGTCTCCAGCACCGCACTAATCCCTACCCTGGTATATCCATGCTTGGCTCATCAATATGACAAGAGCAGCAAACACAAAGAGATTGTGAAATGACTAGGTCACAGCTTTAATTAGATTTCATCTGAAAGGTGCAAAAAATTAATATAAGAGAGATTTCTGTTGGCCTTTCCTGTAACCTCTCAGGAGAGTGCATGTATTTCTCATTAGATGAAGTTCAACTGCTTGGATAGCAACGTCACACAGGCCAGACTTGTATGAGTGAATTGTAGCCCCCTTCATCAATGTAGATGCTCATGGTACGATCACCAATTTCAAAGACTGGATGGAAGCTCAAAAACATACTAATAATATGAGACCTGTCTTCAATAAAAATTAGCAGCAATTATATATTTATAATCGGTAGCAGAGGTAATAACACATGCAGATATCAGATCAAGCGGTGTCCAAAAATGATCAGCACTAATTTCTATAATCAGACAAAAGAGAAGGTAAAGCCCGCCATATACATTAGATGGCTGTCAGCCAAATGACAGTCAGGCCGATTGTTCGTCTGGCAGTCATCTCAGCTGGCTATCCCATACATAGGAGCGCTCGTACGTCTGAGCACTCGTGTGCTCTCTATGAGAAAGCCATCACCAGACATTCCTGATGGTGGCTTATCTCCAGGAGATAATACGATCAACAATCCAAAAGGCCAGATCGATATGACCCCTGAACTCCTTCATATTGGCTGACATTAGTCTAATGTGTATGGACTCTTTTACATAGGCAGATAAATTGTCCATAATGAGCGCCACTCGATGATATAGGAAGATCAGCACTCGTTAAAAGTAATCTATCATTAGGTTTTTATAACGAAACCTGAGAGCAGCATAACGTAG
Organism: Phyllobates terribilis; assembly: GCF_046119375.1. Lineage (NCBI taxonomy): Eukaryota > Metazoa > Chordata > Amphibia > Anura > Dendrobatidae > Phyllobates > Phyllobates terribilis. The sequence continues at coordinate 303,746,656 of NW_027362771.1, forward strand.
GGACAAAGATCCTGATTCCAGCGATGTGTCATTTACTGGGCTGCTTGGTGTAGTTTTGATAAAATCACTGTTTAATCAACAGGTGATTAACACTAGAGAACTAGTTATCCTGTTGTCATGTAGTCCAACTGCACTCCCCATCACTGATTGGCAGCTTTCCGCCTATGGACAGTGTACAGAGAAAACTTCCAATCAATGGTGTAGGTGGGGTTATACAGTGCTCAGCATTCAGAGAACTGGCAGATCTGCAGGAGAAAAAACAGTGATTGTATCAAAAATGCAGCAAGCAGCCCAGTAAGTGATACATCGCTAGAATCAGTGCTGCTCTCAGACGTGGTAGCAAAAAATTGGTGACAGATTCCCTTCATGTCTTTACCATACTGACATCACTGCACCAACGTACGCCATGTCATAACTTAAAGGTATACATGTGACTGAGATGTGATTCACACCTACCGCACTTGTGTTACAACAGCTCCAAAGTATACTCACTGATCACAGACTAAATCCCACCATGCACAACATGTCACCCATCACATGCCATAGGTAGGAGATGCCCACTGTTTGGTGCTAGATATGTGACACCTACAACCTTGCACACACCAAAGATGTGGAAGGCTTGAGGGAAATGTAGCTTTTAGCATATTGCTAACACTAAAATCATGATCCACTGCCAAAAATAAAGAGGAAAAACGAAAGCAATGGAGCCAGAAGACTTGTAAAAAAAAAAGCAATGATGTTTGTATTGGTAGCTATACAAAGTCTAGAAACTAAATTGATGAGATGTAGGAAGTTTTTTTTGCAAAGCTTGGGTGACGCCTGTTATTCTAAGTACATCATGGGGTATGGCTTATTTTAAAGATAACATCTGACACATGTGAAACTACATAATCTACAGTACAGTACAGTATTGATAGTGTGGGAGCGAGAATGCCTGTTCTAAAATATGTTACCCAATATTACTGAATGCTCAATGTAACATATTTGGAATTTACCCAAATACCCCAGACAAAAAGTAACTTTACCTAGGGATAATGAAACCTACTTTACTTGACTGTGTAGGATGAAAAATAAAATGATATCTACAGTTTTTATTTAATCATCTTGTTAAAAGTTTGGGGAATAATTAATGCAAAGAAACAAAATGCGGAGGTAAAAATACTGACTTGCTTTCCAGATTTAGAACATTATTCAGCTTGAAAAAAGGTATAAATGAATCTTAAAAATCACAAAGTCATAAACAAAACCCATGATTAAACCACTAAAATGTCATTGTGAATTAGGGTTGTGTTTTACCATCTGTCTGCCGGCAGCATGTGATCCGGTCACCACTGCCACTAATAAGTTTTAGTGCAATTCCACTATGGCACGCTCCTCGGCACAACTGACATCTGATCTATTAGCCCTATCTAATAGGGTGATAGGTCCCTCTGTTCCCACACCCTGCAGAAGGTCTCCTGATTTATACTATTCCCTCTAATCTGATTTGCAGTGTATGGGGGTGCTGGGCCATTCGTTCTTTTCTTCTTCAAGAAAAGTGGCAAAGTTGTGATCAGGAGCTCAGCTCTGGCTTTACAAAGTAACACTTTTCTACTGGCTGGCTTTAGCTGTTCCCAAGAGTTGATGTGTGAAAAACTAAAAACAATGAATTTCTATTGTAGCGATAGCGTAGTGCTAAAGGAACATCTGCCAAGAGCCATTCAGTCATAAAGAACGCATTGTCTTCATCCAATGTGATTTTACAATACTTTTAACCTTCTCTCCTTAGTGAGGGCAAAACTTTACCTTACCCTGAAATGTTATTGCTTATCTCTTACAGAAACACTGACAGCTGCCAAGGCTTTTTGGCAGGGAAGAAACAAAGTCATATTTACTACTACAATGAAACTTTTAGTTGCCGTAGTGGCTAGTAATTGTGAGTGACAATAAATGTGACACACTAATTCATGTCCAGTGTCCACTGTAAATACTCTTTATGACGTCTCACCACTTTTCGCTCTTTCTATGTTACTTGGACCTAGGGGCTCTAGGATTTACAGACTAATATGTAGTACTGTAGCTTTTTTTATATTGAAGGAAAAAAAACATGAGACATCTTTTTTTCACATCTCAAGCTAGTAAATAATTTGTAGATATTAATGGATTTTCAACTATTATGTTTTAGCCATGATCAGTAGGGGCAACCGAATTGCAATCAATCTTCATAGAACTGAATCTGAGATAATAAAATAAATTGATCCATTTCTGAAATGTGTGAAGAGCTTAAAAACTGGTATTTAATTGAAGAAAGTGGAATCTGACTTACTGATACAATCCAGAGTCCTATATGCAATCCACTAAATACAATAACAGTAGACAGTAGAGAAAAGCCAGCTCCAAAGGTCCTTTATAAATAGTTGTGCGTCCATGTCAGCACCTTCTCCTGGCAGCTGATAAATATTTCCACAGCTTCACAAATTCACCAGCCAGCCATTCTGAGAAATGGATGGATAGCACTGTATATGTGTCCAGAGCTTGGCATTTCATACCTCCATACACTTCTACACCTTTATAAATCTCACCTAAAGCTCCTCACCAAGCACCAATGAAACATTTTCCAACCATAAACTTTACAAGGTTTCTACTCAAATAATACAAATTATTGCATCCCTTCTAGATATAACATAGTGTTATATATAAAATGGATTCACAGGTAATATAAAAAATAACAAAATTAAATGTCATTAATTATATATAAATTCCCAGATAAATTTAATTTGAAAATTACAGTCATTTTGACTATGGAGTTTATTCCTATAATACATTAAAATGGCTGCTGTCTTGTTACACACACAGAAACGTAACATAATGTGGAGCTATCTCCAGGTCACTCAGCATTCAAAAATACATGGTGGACAGTAGTGTGAGGAGCCTCTCCTTATCTCAGCATCCCAGGTATATCCAGTATTAGATCTGATGGACAAGGGTGGGCAGCAGTGTGAGCAGCCTCTTCTTACCTCAACATCCCTGGCATTTCCAGCAGCAGATCAGATAGACATGGCTGACAGCAGACACTATCCTGAATATCTGATCTATTACTGGAGGTACCATGGGTCCTGAGGTAAGAAGAAGCTGCTCCTCTTCTTACCTCATGTTACCTCCAGTAATAGATCAGATAGACAGCAGTGTGAGCAGCCTCTTCTTACCTTGGCACCCATGGTATCTGCAGTATTTGATGAGAACGACAGGATGGACAGCAGTGTGTGCAGCTTCTTTTTACCTCAGAATCCCTGATATCTCCAGTATTAGATCAGAAAGACAGGGTGGATATCAGTATGAGCAGTGTCTTCTTACCTCAGCATCCAAGTATTAGAACAGAAAGACATGGTAGACAGCAGTGTGAGCGGCCTCTTCTAAACTCAGCACCACATTATCTTCAGTATTAGACCAGAATATTCACTTCGAGAACATGGAGAGAGGGGGACTGCACATGCTCACCTTTTAACATTCTAGGATAGGTTTCTGTCAATGTAACAAGACAGCAGCCATTTAATTCTATAATGATTACCCCCATAGACAAAACAAGTATGATCAGCCTATTAAATGTACTTAGTAATTTATTTATAATCACAGCTCCTTTTGCTATTTAAAGGGGTTATTAAGGAATATTAAATTGTTTCACTACTGGCCAAAGAATTAGGTAGCTGTTAACCATCTGCCTGTTGTGCCGGGCCGCTCTTTGCTGGCACAGGGCAGTCACAGACAGCTCATGCTGGAGATTCAGTGGCTTCTGATGACATCACATCGACAGAGCAGCTGCTTCTCTTCCGGACTGCTTTGTTAACAGGGCGTGACTGCTGATGTCATGCTGATTGACAGCCAGCTCCCTGCAGTTAGGCACTGGGGAGCCAGCTGTCAATCAGCATGATGTCAGCAGTCACGCCCTGTCAGCAAAGCAGTCCGGAAGAGAAGCAGCTGCTCTGTCGACGGCCTGCTTTGTTGACAGAGCGTGACTGCTGAAGTCATGCTGACTGGCAGCCTGCTCCCCAGTGCCTAACTGCAGGAAGTCAGGTGTCATTCAGCATGACATCAGGTGTCACGCCCCAGCGACAGAGCAGTCCAGAAACAGAAGAGCTGCTCTGTTCACATGGAGCAGCTTCATCACCAGCAGGAGCAGTCTGTGTGAGTCAGTGCCGGGCTGAACAGGAAGGCATTTACCTATGTTAGCAACTACATGCTTGTTAGTTTTTAGGCTCATAGTAAAAAAAATAAAATGGTTCTGAACATGCCCTTTACAATCTTTTTCTTTTACTGAAGAACCCCTTTAATTTGTGATAGGTAATAGCCATCCATTCACATTAAGGAATATATTATCAGATACAAAGCTAGGTCACTCCAATCGCACATTATTCCTTTCATCATAGTGATTTTTATAAGAAATACCTGGTATTTGCTCTGTACACTGCAATCCTTTAAAATAGCAGGCTACTGACTTTTGTGCGGTCATGTGGCTTGTTATACAATTTCCTAACACTACATATTGATTACAGTGGATACAGTATATCTATTATACAACACGACAGTAATATACACAACATTCCTAGAGTAACATTTAATTTTTATACACCTTTGTGATAAATAAAGAAATAATATGTGGATGTTGGAGAAATTGTTTAAAGTGTTCAATATTTGGAGATTTTGTGGACTTTTTTTATTTTACAAATGCTTTCTTTTTTTTTTGTTGGTGGTGATTATTGAGAGTCATTTTTTTTTACCAGTAGACTCTTTGTGACATCCTGCACATCATATAAAAAGGTGGCATATAACTCATTAGAAAAATAGTAAAACTGATAAAGAATGAAATAAACGCAAGGATGATGCAGATGAGAAAGTCAACAGTAAGCCAAGGATAAACAGATCAGCGGATAAGAAGACACAGCAAGCTCTGGGACACAGACGTTTTATCTCTGCCTTTGTGCTATTCCAACTCGCTGATAAGTATGAAGTTTAATCAAATATGCTAATGATAGTCTATTGGGAAGATATAGACTCTGTTTAACTGGCATGGTGAAGGTAGAAAAAATATATTGTATTTTCAAGGCTCATTTTTCACTTTGTAGAATTTCTCATTGACAATATATACAACGTATAACATTCACCCGCAGTCCCACCTGAAATCACACTTTAACAGAGCATGATGGAGTACATGGAGATGATGCAGTACAGAGTCCAGCAGCTAAAGGGTTTATCACTCTTGTTCCCCATCATAGGTGGCTATGGAATGCATACCTAAAAATCTGATAAGGGACCACTGTGACACTGCAGGGAATACACACAGAGAACATAATCCGCTCTTTGATTCCCCAGTTTAAAAATTGAAGTATTCTGATTACTGCAGGAGAGCTAAATTGGATCACCACGAAAGTTGGAAATGCGGAAAAACATTGAACTGACTGTCCAACAAGAAAGACATTGTTACCATGGATCTGACTCTTCAATGTTACTTTGGCCTGTTTACTCCTCGAAGAGTTATTGATTTTTTCAAAGAAGAAAAGCTGTGAAAAATCATCCACTGAGAGAGAGCGTGGTTAGGAAACATTTCCAATATTTTTTTTATAGTATAATACAATATTCCCTGTATGGGATTATTACTCAGTCCTACTTTAATGCTATTGGACAGATAATCATACCAATGCTCTGGGTATATATACAGTTTACGATAGTGGTCACTGGACTTTTATGGATTTCCTTGGATATCTCTGTCCGCATGCAAAACCTACTCATATTTTAGTTGTAAAAAATGTAATCTTCACTTTGGCCTTAATCTTTCTTTCCCACTCATGCTCTCTTATTAGTGTTTTTCAGCCAAGTAATGCAGCATATCACACAATTTTACGATGAAGTCCAGATGACAAGGTAATTCAGATATTTACAGGGACACCAGTTGTCATGCCATGTATCTTCTCAAATATTTTGTTGTTTTACCAAAAATAAAGCTGCATTCCAGATGACTTATCTAGATGACAATCTAAAGTTTCTCACAAGTAAATAATATAAATTAACTACACACAGACTATATTAATCATTATTTGACTCCAATTTTTAAAGCATAACATATACTATTTTATGACACTGCAGCTGTGTATTGGGACTTTGGAGAGTTTTGTTGCAATTACTACAATTGAAAATCAGTACCATTAACTTGAAAGGGTTTGCTTTGGCAGCCAACACATGGGTATCTTGGCACTTTCCATCCTAATGAAGGGAAAAGTTGCAGAGCTTGTTCAGTTGACAACTATTCATCCAAACTCCCACATAGATCTGCACACTCAACTATACCAAATGTGCATGTGTACTCAGTATTGAACTGGGGTTGCAAGAGCCCACAGGTAACATTGACATTGAGGGCCCAATGTTCAGCTACAGGCAGATATTAAATTAGCCTCATAACCTGTATGTTATATAATAACTACCTGGGTAGTTTTTAATTGAGTGATAAGATGCAGTTTTTATCTGAATATAGTAAATCAAGTGTATTGTGCCAATGATGCTCATATATGGAGGAGGGCATCCACTCCTGCACAGGGGCCTACCAGGGGATTCACCAGTTCCTCTGTAGGCCAGTCTGAGCCTGTGTGTACTAAAAGGGTAGCTTTCTGAGCCTGTATAGCTTAGAAAGAAGACGCCTCATAGGAGATCTCCTTTATATATACAAATATATGTGAGGTCAGTACAAAGGACTGGCACATGACTTATTCCTTCCAAAGACCATACTAAGGACCAGGGGGCACTCATAACGTGTGGAAGAAAGGCGATTCCGGCAGATAAATAGGAAAGGGTTCTTTACAGTCAGAGCAGTGAGACTGTGGAATGCCCGACCACAAGAGGTAGTAATGGCAGACACTATAACAGCTTTTAAAAAAGGTCGGATGACTTCCTTAGTACATATAACACTGTGCGTTATAGTTAAATTAGAGACAAAATGTACAATTGGGGGAGGAAGGTTGAACTTGATGGACCTAGGGCTTTTTTTCAAACTATGTAACTATGAAGTAAGTGAATGCCAGACAGTTCTGGAGCAGATTAACAAAAGTGAGAGCAAAACAATCTGGAATGGTTCAACATGCCTGACATCTTATGATGGAAGAAAGTCTGTACATTCCCAAACAGTATACCCAGTTCTTCTCTCCTCTTATATTTGGCAATAGGGGAGAGTCAGAACATCCCCAATAACATGTCCAATACTTCCTAATGTCCAACAACATTGGAGAGCCATAACCCTTCAATACACATTAAGTGATAAGCCAGTCCTATCAGAAATAACAGTTTCAGTATCATTAATCTAATGTTCATGGCCGCAGTTACTTGTACACAGAGGTTTCCCCAATCTATGAAGGGCAGCCTTGTTTGGTAAATGAGTAGACTTATTATTCAGAATTAATGATGATTGTCAGGTACATGTCTTTGGGTGTTTGTACCGATATATAGAAAGTACTTTTTCATCATGGAATGAATTTGACAGCTTTCAGGACTACATTCTGAAGCAATGTGATGGAAACAGCTACCTGTCTAGTAGATATCTGCTGGGCATCATTATTCTGCCGTATAGTGGGATCCAGCAATGTACCACGTGGATTTAGTGCTGCACTTTCACAAACTCACCTTTATAAGACCATAGGTAACATGAAAACGAGCCATAATCATTTCTGAAAACATAATAGCCATAATAATTTTTGAAAACATAATGACACAGCTAAATTCTGGCAAATATTCAGCCTGCTGCTCTGAATCTGCACATATACTATTTCTAAGAGGCTGCATTCAATTATATTCAGTAACAATTATAGAAACCTTCACACTGTGGGCAGCTGCGGAACTAGTGCACCCTGCCGTTCTTCATAAGCAGCCTTTATTAATGTGAAAATCTGATTGTACTTTTTAATATGGCTATATTATGTCTCCAAAACACATAATGAAGTCACTGCCCCTGTATCTGCGGTCTCTATCACAAGCTCCGCATTGTATTCTATGCCCCTTTTATCCATCTATAGAAAGGTTTCTGGGAGAATACTATAGCATTTCCATGGCATTACCCACCCCCAGCTTTTCCTACAGGAGTGACAGTGTGTAAAAAATGAGCTCATGAAAATGCTCTAATTTGTCAGAACAAGATTGTAGGTTGCAGCTAATTGCAGAGACACCTAGTGATCCCTGCCTATTGAAGTGCACTGCTTGATTCCTTCATATATAGAGACTTAGGAATCCTACACCTTTCATAGCTCCCTTGGGGCACCTTGTGGATGACAGCTCCATGAAAGTTGTTACCAGGAGACTTCTTGGCTCCCTCCCTGCATGCCTGCCTATAAAACTCTTTATGGCTGTACTGATACTATTGCAGAGCAACAGTGTAGTGTATCCTCCAAAGTTGCGTCTCCTTTGGCTGATACTTTTCTACACTTACATGGGTATATATATTAATTGATGTACAAATGTGCATATTAGATAGAGAGATAGATAGATAGATAGATAGATAGATAGATAGATAGATAGATAGAAATGGATAGATAGATAGATAGATAGATAGATAGATAGATATGGATAGATAGAAAGATATATAGATAGATAGATAGATAGATAGATAGATAGATAGATATTTGATTTTAATTAACATTTTAATACCAAGTTTTAAACACAGGAGGTACTGAGATATTAGTTTTTGGAACTTATGTGTTGCTATATCCATGCTCACTCTTAAAGCTTACTGCATGGGCAAGGTGATATACATAAATCAGTATGTACTCGGCTCATGCAAATCTACACATTTAGCAACAGTTACCTTGATTTACTATATGATCTTCACCAATCACGAAAACGAGGATGCCTTTCCCACATTTCACTTAAAGGAGTTGCCCACTACTTTTTATGATTGCCCCAATCGATGAACCCTGTGCCCCTAAGTATTTTTCTAATTACCTCCTGCTGTCCTTCTTGCCTGTGAGCAACGCCATCCTTGGCAGCTCGCAGGTACCACGTGACCCGCCGCTGCTGTCACATCAAGTGAGGCGTGACTTCAGTGGCGTGGTCCCCGGGGTGGCTGATGGACTGTGGGCATGGTTACCCCACGTGTCACACCCAGCATCCACCGCGCTTTTCCAATGAATGGGGAGAGGGAGAGCGCGCGGTGGATGCTGGGAGTGACGCGTGGGGTAACCCTGCCCACAGCCCAGCATCCACCATGGAACGCAGAATTAAGTTACCCCCGGCTGCAGCCGGAATTTGACGTGACATCAGCGGATGTCAGAGCCGGCTGGAGCCGGGGGTCACGTGATGCCTGTGAGCGGCCAGTGATAGCGCCGCTCACAGGCAAGATGGACAGCAGGAGGTAATTAGAAAAACACTTAGAGGCACAGGGTCCATCGATTGGGGCAATCATAAAAAGTAGTGGCCAACTTCTTTAAGTGATAGTAATGCATGTACACTACTGATTCATTCATTGTCTACGGGAACGATGGAGATAGTCTTGTACAGTGCTCAGCAATCTCTATTATGTAAAAAAAGAGAGAACAGGGCGCAATGGGTGACTCAGTATTAAGTATTATACCTGATGAAGGTGGCCTTGTCCACCGAAACGCGTTGTGTGTTAATAAATCAGTCATTTTAATTTAATTTTTACCCTGTTATTGGCGCTGTGATACCGCTATTCACATTCACTGACAGCAATCTCTATTAGTCCTATAGTGCGGAGCAGAACATTGGTTCAGTGTTTAGCATTATATGTAGCCTTACAGAGCTGAGATCCTGGGTTCAAATCCCATCAAGGACATCTGCAAGGAGATTGTATGTTCTCCCCGTGTTTGCGTGGGTTTCCTCCTGGTTCTCGGGTTTCCTACCACACTTCAAAGACATACTGATAGGGAGTTTAGATTGTGAACCCCAATGGGGACAGTGCCAATAATGTCTGTATAGCGCTGTGGAATTAATGGCGCTATATAAGGAAGAAACACATATAAAGATGACCATGATGTGTTGTGACCCCCATTCATCACACTTTCATCACCTATCCAGTGGAATAGTTATGTGTTTTTCAAGGGCCAACTCCTGTAATAATTTGACAGAAAAGGAATAATCAAAACGTATAGTTATACAGGCCATATTATTTATTTTTGGTGAAAATCCCCTTTAAATGCTGAGGTTTTTATTCAGTAGCTGAATTACTGTTCTGAATTTTTATTACTGAACCCTCATTCCCTCAGAGACATGAATCAACATATTTCTAAAAATTCAACCATCACATCTTCAAATGAAGTTCAAATAAATTGATAGCATAACCAGATACTCATTACATTTATAGATGTAAATCTGAAAAAAATACCTTGAATATTCAAAAATAATTTCTGCCAGAAATAGTATTAATTTAAAAGGTGTAAATTGGCAAAAGGTCAGAGATTAGTAGATCACTCTTCATGAATCAATTGTTCGTAAAAAACACTACTTCTGACTGCATCGTTCTGCCCACATTTTGCTTAGGACTCACCACTTGTGTATGTTGTTCACTTTTTGGTAAAAATACTGCAAACTAAAAAATGAGTTAATGTTTTAATGAAATATGGAAAGTTAATGTTTTAATGAAATATGGAATCAATCAATACTAAAGTCTTTCATAAATTATAAACAGTATGTGCTGTGCACTTGTCATAGACAGGTTAATACATGAGTCATACTATATTTTCATGCATTTATGATGGCTTTCTGTTATTTTTATATTAAAAGTCAATCTCATTATGCATCCGAGTATATTTTGCCACCTTCTCGAGTTAGCACTTTGTCCCTTGCTTAATCAATTCCTTTTGTTAAAATTCAATCAACTCCGGTTTGTAAAGTCACAAATAATAGTGTGGACTCCAGCCAAGCCTATGAACATTGTAGCAGTTTCTTAAGTACAAGGAGCATTAAGCGTATTGAGATTGTAAGCACAAACGCAATGCTGAACATAATGACTCAGTCTTCTCTTTAATGCTATTTTTTCTCTTTGTTTTTGCGGTTCTTGTATACTCCTACCACCCCATTTACAAGCAAAGTGCCTGCTGAAGAGGACCTGCCAGTTTTTCCGAACATGTCTATTTTAGTAAATGACTATATACTCCCCCTAATATAACAATTCTACTGTATGTTTTTTCATAGCATTGTGTTATATCATTCCTCAGTTATTCCTCCTCGAAATTCTTGATCACATGGACGACAAAATGTTTCCAGTTGGGGGTGTAATCTGTAAGTTGTATACATATACAGATCGAATGCAAAGAGATGCAGACAAAAATTCCCATGCTGTTCATACGGATGCTTCTCAATAGGTTTCTGATGCCTACTGTGTCAATATAGGGCTATTAAATAAGCAAATTGCCTCTTCAGAGAGGAAGAGGACTAGAACTCTGTAGCACCACCTGTTGGATAATGACTTGTCGGATAGTTGGATAGTGACTTGTAGGATCGCTGCTTCCAACAGGTGGTGCTATACAGTTCTAGTCCTGTTTCTCTCTGAAGAGGCAATTTGGATATTTAACTCCCAAGAGGAGAATTGCATGCCAAATAAGTCTCCTTACATTGGCATGCCAGGGTAGGTATGTCACTCTCCACAAGGAGAAACCTTACCCCTTAGAATATAGGGCTATGCATTATAAAGTTGAAAATGACTCATAACAAGTATCAAAAGTGAGTGCCTGTTTTACATAAGTACTGGCACTGGTTTGCACCCTAAGTTTTCCCATCATAGGGTTAAAAGGCCCCACCTTCACCGTCTACCAAGAGAAAAAGGGAAAGGTGAACCTCTGGATGGTTCCTCCATCTTTTTAGTGCTGTAGTGCTGGGGAGAAGGGTGGAGGGCTTGTGTATGTCTCATAGTATGTCTTCATTGGAAGCACTTGGGGCTTTCTTATTTCTATAAATGAACCTATAATGAGAATAAAAAGGCAGGGTGCTCCATAGTGCAGAAATCCTTAATAAAGTGGAGATGGTGAGGGCTGACAGAAGGGCATATGATAGTGTGCTCACCTTGGAGGGATGTGCAAATACCAGGCACAATCCTGTTACAAATCCATAGATGGAAAGAATCAGCGGCAGCTGCCCCAGGTGATAGTCCAGTCCAGGAATCACCATGTATCAGAAATAATTAAAAATAAAAAAATGTAAATAACAAAAGGGGTGATAAAAGCATTGTTAAGTGTAACAGACAGGGGGGTAATACCTTCATAAGTATTTCTTAAAAGAATAAGGGCTACACGTTTCAACATCAGACAGATGTCTTCCTCAGGCAAGGCATGTATTTGGCCTAAGGAAGATATCTGTCCGATGTTGAAACGCGTAGCCCTTATTCTTTTAAGAAATTCTTATGAAGGTATTACCTGTCTGTCTGTTGCACTCAGCAGCGCTTTTATCACCCCCTTTTTTTATTTCAATTTTTTAAACATTATTTTTCCAAGTGGCATGGATTGCCTTTTGTATATGCTGTTAGGCCTATACATTACCAAAACCAAGGTTAATAAAAAGGTGCATGGCAGCTTCTAAATTGGACATTATGAATTTGTAACACTAAAGGTCCATTTACATTAGCCGACCTGCGGCACTAAATGACCACTCATCAGCCACTTGTTTGCTGATCGGCGGTCGTTCAATAGCCTGTTTACATAGGCAAACCACAATTCAGATGTGATCTGTAGTAAATTGTTCTGCGCATATAGGCTCATTTGTCGGGTGATCAACATCTTGTTTAGTCGACATGATTATCATAAAATGAGTGTTCCTAATAACTAGTTTCACAATAATTGTGCAGTGTACATGCAGCTTAAGTCATACCTTCTTCCCATACCAACCCTTGTTGTGGTTGCTGATGTGATATGATTCACTTGTAGAATGTCAATTAACCTTTTTCATACTGTGATTTTGAGCAGCCTACTTATAACGTTCCCTATGCGTCAACATCTCTTATCACATACAAGCGGCCTATTATCTTGAAATCATCTTTCTACCTTCAAATGGTAATGTATTTCCTCTGAAGTGCCAAAAAGTTTTATTATATATGTTTTTCTTATAATTGGTCCAATATGAGTCATCTCCTGATTCTAAAAGTATTCTCCACCTTGATCTGCAGAACACTACAGAAATCCTTTCCCTACTTTTATAAAGACTTTATGACCAAAATATTTTTTTCCTGTTATTAGAGTCAAATGAGTGAATCAGCAGTCTCAGAGCCAAAGATAGTTTGGAGTTCCACCAGACACGCGTCAGCTGTGAGACCCCCACTGATCATTGTGTGCAGATTAATATTAGTACAGCACCATATTACATACACTGCTCCTCATTATATTAGACTTTAAATTGGCACAAAAAACCATCACGTGTATTTTCCCTTTAGAATCAAATTAAGTGACAACGGTTGAAAGAAGAACATTGTATACACAGGAGAGAGGCAACTGAGAAAATGTTCTCTTTTCCTCCTATTTGTGAGGCAGAAGAAATACCCATTATGACAGGAAGTAGCTCATTAGACAGCAGGTCCCGGTGTATTACAGTTATGGCTATGACGATTTGTACCAAAAGTAGGTCACAAATAAATCAGAGACATCTAACGCTGTGGCGTACTAGAAACCATTTGCACAGACATTTACATGCTATCATTTGGGCATAGCAAGCAATTTCTTGTTCAAATGCTCTTCTTGTGAAATCACATGCTGTTGATATAAAATATGCATAAACTGTCCTCTTCGTTCTTGTGACTACCATACTCTAATGCTGGATTACGCCACTGCAGACATGTGCTTCTGCTAATAACATTTAGGATGTGACACCCCTTAAAAAAAGTCACATGGCTACAGCGTGTGGTTTTCATAACCATGAGCCATGGATCATATACAACACCAGTGATATGGAAAGATATATTAGATGCTCTTTGGGGAGTGGGGTGCTTCACGTTAAGGAGGGTCTACAGACTGATTGGGGAGTGGAGTGCTTCACTTTAAGGAGATTCTACAGACTGTAAAATCTAGGGTACATAGCTTAGGTCTTGATAAACTGATCACAGAGGCCTGAACTGCAGAATAGGAAGATTGTTTTCATGGACTCCCTGCAGTCTAAAATAAGGCATGTAGTAAAAAGATGTCTACAGGATTCTTCATGGCTGTAACAATTGTAAAAGGCAAGCCAGATAACAGAGGGGGCAAATTTTTAAGTGGTGTTCAAGCATGCATACCACCACTCCATTCTCATAGGGACTCTGGGAACCCAACTTTATGGATTAGTGGGGTTCCAGTGGTATGTCCCTAAAAAGCACATTTCATTGGAAAACCCCTTTACAAGAGTTTTCCAAGACTACATTATTGATGATCAATATCTGAAAATTAAAAGGTCATGGTTCTCCACTTTATTATTTATCAGGCACTGCACTTTTGGCAATAGATTTGCCTGACTTCATAGTGAACAGTTCCAGTCTAATCTAACAGACAGATCTGCCATACGATACACAGACAATGTCAAAAGCACTGTCCTTGCCTGGTAAACAATTAAGGGGATATGGGGCTTGCTACAAGACCAAAACCCTTTCAGTCAGCTGATTGCTAGTAGTACCGGGAGTCAGTCACCGGCCGATCTCATATTAATTTTGTAGTCATGGAAAACCCCTTTAAATTGAAGCATCACATGTGCACATCTCCATACACTACTTGCATAATCTTCCCACAAGAAATTGGAAATAAAACATATACTGTCTCCATGACTTTCATTGATGCAGATCATCAGAAAGCTAATTATGATTAAGAGGGTTGTCTCCTTCATTAAGAACGCTTCAATGAATCCAGAAAAGAGAACTGGGAGATTCGAGCATCTTTGTATTTCCCATGTTTTCCAGAGGAATCAGGAGCCCTTTAAAGGGTACCAGTCACAGTATTCAAGCTGTCTATGCCAGCTAGCATTAATCAGAGACCAGCTCCTGCATTACAAACATGGTTTACTTTGAAGTGCTGAGACTTTTCAGAGAAAAATTTTAGCCTAGGATGAGGCCTGAGATGAGGTGACTTGTCACTAAGTTACATCTCCGCCGGTCTCTTTCTATGTGTGTGTAGGGAGAGACCTGTCAGTCTAGCTGAGTAGGTAGGGAGAGTCAGCAGGGACACACCTCTAGGACTAGTTATCTAGTCCCCATTCATGCTTTGGACTGGGTCCTTCTCTTAAATGCCGCAGCTCTTCAGAATAAACCATAGATGTTTGCAAGGCAGGAGCTGGTCTCTGATTTATGCTGCTCATGGGTCGGGCAATATGAATCATGTAACAGGTTCAGGCTGTGATCTAATTTGGATACAAATATGACAATATTGAAGTCAACCGTAGAAGCCAGTTTACTCAGCTGGATTATAGCATGTGCAATCATGTTTAGATAATAGGATTTGTAGAAAATCTGTAGAACTGTAACAGGGTTGTCCAACTACAAGAGTGCACGTTGTCCGAAATTTCTTCACCTCCTTAATTTATTGAAAGATACTTTGAAACATTATACACTTTGTAGGTGAGAAAAAGCAAACCGTAATCCTACCTTTTTGAGTTTTCCACTTTTGGTCCCCACAAAGGCCAGTGAATGATTTTTATACACATAGGCTATAACAGAAGTCATCCTGTCCCGATCCTCTGTATAGACAGGGTACCCTCGAACCATTTCAGATACTCCCAGAGGGGCATTCATGTCCAAACCACAGAAATCATCTTCAATTATTATGAGCTGTAAAAACAGAGAATGTGAACATCAGAAATGGAAAGTTTCTATAGGTATACCATGTTTAATCAAACTTGAATAACTTGATGCATTATTGTAATAATAGATATATATTGTCTGAGATATAAAAAATACACATTTAAATACCTCATAAGGATATTCTGAGTTAATATCATCAGGCCCACGTTTTACAGTGTGGAGAGTGCTACCAAAAGAATCTCTCACCCCGAAAGGCCCCACATGTCCATCCATTACACAGACAGAGCTTTGCTGTGTATTAGTACTGTTCTTGTGTAATACTTCATCTGCACTCTGGAGGTGCTGTAGTGAAGAAGACAAGACTGCTTCATCTGCTTATCATGTTGTAGGGATCCTAACAACAACCCCTTTAATTAATGAACTCATTAATTAGTTAATTTATATAGCATAATCATGTTTCCATAAATGAAGTTTATAGGAATAGTATAAAGTGAAAGTTTGTTTTATTTTTAATCGAAACTATGAAAGCACATACATACAGTGCTGCTGAAAAGAGTTTGTTCTATTATACAAAATGTATGACATCTGTTAGTCTAAAAATGCAGCGCAGGATAAAATACATGCAGTATACAATAATATATCTTAAAGGGGTTGTCCGGTCCAAATTGATAAGTCTGCAGTCACTCCGTGTGCTGCAGGGATTGACCGGTTTCGGACCCGGACCAAAACGTATGCATGCGTTATACATACTCCCGGCCAATGGATGCGGCCTCGCTTCTATACACTTCTATACACTTGTATGGAGCGAGGCCGTGCCCCCTCTAGTCAGCCATGCTCACTGTCACTAGATGGGCAGGGCCTCGCTCTATACAAGTGTATGGAACAAAGCCCATTACACAGGTCCTGGCCGGGAGTATGTATAACTCATACATACCCTCCGGTCAGGCCTGGCGCCAGCACCCGGAACACTCAGGCAATTCCGCCGTCGGGCACCCCGCCGCGCTATGGGACCCATGAGCGGAGGAGAGAGGTGTCAGCACCCACTCCCCCCGCTTGCTCAGGGCCCCGGCACAATACTTACCTCTCCCCGTACCTCCGCACAGCACCTCCAGTGTCTTCCACGTCTTCTGACTGTGACATCTCAGGTCAGAGGGTGCGGTGACGTCTTTCCACCACGTCCTCTCCTGAGCCGTCACAGCGCAGAGCGGGAAGACGCCGGCGACGCTGGAACCCAGAGCAGCGGCAGCAGGTGAGAAGTGAGGTGAGTATTTGATTTTTTTTTTAATGTATGGGGGAGAAGTGTGACATCCTACATGGGGAATTATATGGGGGGGAGTGACATCCTGCATGGGGCATTAAAAAGGCAGGTGACACCCTGCATTGGGCATTATATGCGGGGGAAGTGACATCCTGCATGGGGCATTATATGGGGGGAGTGACATCCTGCATGGGGCATTATATGGGAGGAGGTTACATATTAGGGGGGAGTGACATCCTGACATCCTGCATAGGGCATCATAAGGGGGGGTGACATCCTGCATGGGACATTATAAGGGGGGAAGTGACATCCTGCATGGGGCATTATAAGGGGGGGACATCCTGCATGGGGCATTATAAGGGGGGGGTGACAGCCAGCAAGGAGCATTATGTGGGGGAACAGCCTGCATGGAGCATTATATGGGGGCCAGTATCCTGTAAGGAGCATTTTATGGGGGCCAGTATTCTGTATGGAGCGATTCGCAGGTTTCTGAGCTATTGTGGAATTTACAATAGATATCGCTCATGTAAAGTAAGAAGTGAAATCTTTCACCTTGTACTATATATATATATATATATATATATATATATACTGTATTTCTCTGCGGTATCTGTGCGTCATGAATCGTGGTATGTGTTAAAGGGGCCCACTGAGACTCTTTCGCCCAGAGCCCACAAAAACCTGGAGCTGGCCCTGCCTCTGGTGACTGCAAACTTATTGATTTGGACCGGACAACCTTTTTAAATAAATTTGGCATTACCATAAGTTTTCTTAAACTGTAACATATGGACGCGTCTGGCAGAAGTATTTTTGTAATGCGTGCTTACACCCATAGTCCTATCCATCTGACATTAGATTTTTTAATCCTGTTGAACTGTATTTTTTGGGGAAGTGGGATGGGGGATAATTTTATCTTTAAAGTAGGATGCAACTGGATACAAAACTGATAAAAACTCATGTTGCATTTTTTTAAAGGTACACTTTGCTTCTATTCTTGAAAAAAAAACTTTCAAGGGAGCACAAACACATGGTGCAAACCTAACCCTAATAGGCATAGACTGATTCTCATAGAAAGACATGTCACCTGTTAATAATGCACCAAGTAAGCAAATTCTCCAAACAAGTCATTCACTGGAACATTATGATATATTTGATGCCTTTGAAGGTAAATAACACATTTCAAAATTGTGTAAATGATATATATCATGAAAGGAATTTATGTACGACCTAAAATAACTGTTAAAGTTATAGAAAACTTGTCAAAATTTCTTAGTGGAGTTGTGTATAAATATGAGTAATTTGCATTAAAGTGAAAGTTTTCAATTTGTTTAGAAGTTTAATTGAAATCTAAAATTGCTTTACTTCCCATGTAACAGAAAACCCTTTAAATATATCAGATTGCTCAATAATCAATCGTTATAAACCAACAGAGGACCCATTGGCTCTTCTCACATAACAGTACTGTGCAAAAGTTTTAGGCAGATGTGGAATAAGAGCTGCTAAGTAAGAATGCTTTCAAAGATAGAAATTAATCAATTAACAAAATGAATAGTGAATGAACAAAAGACAAATCTTAAAAAAAATCCATATTTAGTATGACTGCCTTCAAATAGCAACAATTCTTGTAGGTACACTTAAACACAGTTTTAAAAGAAACTCAGCAGGGAGCTTGTTCCAAAAATCTTGCGGCGCTAACCACTAGAGATGAGTGGACCTGGCGAGATTCGAATTAAGTTAATTGCTTGTATTTTCCCGCGAAATGTATTCTTTGCGAATTGAATGTTCCTTATTAAGCTCAGGGGTCTCTCCAGACCCCAGAGCTAAATAACTGTAAGATGTAAAAAGAAAAAGAAAATCTTATACTCACCTCATGACTCAACTCACCATTCCCCTGTCTGATCCATTTGATCCTCTAAGCCACCTCTTCTTTCCCCCGTAGCAAGCTGCATCTCCTGGCCTGTTCACTCTGGGGTGGGACTTCCAGCTACAACTAGGCCTCAGAGCGATCTTTGAGGCCTGGTCATGGCCAGGGCTTCTGGCCAAGAGTGAACAGGTCGGAGCTACGATCACAGAAAGAAGAGATACTGTGGACCAGACAGCAGGCAGTAATTAGCTCTTCCTGACGTCCAGTCTTTTACTTTCCGCTGTAGCATCTTCAACCTCTTCTCTCTAGGCTGGGACTTCCGGTCGCGACTAGGTGTTAGAGGTCACTGAGAGCCACACATCTTGATGTCACGGACCTTTGAGACCTGGTCGTGGCCTGAAGTCTAGGCATTAAAGTGAACAGGCTGGGAGATGCGACACAAGACGGAGAAGAAGAAGCAGTTCTGAGGATAGGATGGTGGACAGTTGAGCGATGAGTTGAGTATAAATATTTTTTTTCCTTATTCAGTTAATCCAGCCATTTATGGTTCAGAAAAATGGCAGCCAGAATTTTTGCTGAATCAGGGCGAAGCAAATTTACAAAAATCTGAATCCAAAAATGCAGATTTTTTGCATAATCGAGTAGAGTAAGATTCAACTCCAATAAATTCGGTCATTTGTACAACCACAGATCTTCAGTGGATGTAGGCTTATGCAATTTATTCTTTCTCTTTATTTAATTCCATGCAGATTTGATGATGTTGAGATCAGGGCTCAGTGGTGGCCATATCATCACTTCTAACATTCCTTATTTTTCTTTGTGCTGACAATAGTACTTAATGGCTGTATGTTTGGGACAGAGATGATACTTTCTTTCGTTTGAGAATCAGAAGATGTCCAGCAGTGCCATCAGCACAGAACTAGCAGAAATGAGTGGGTCCCAGCTCCACACATCTACTGTTTGAAGAAGTCTGGCCAGAAGTGGTCTTCATGGAAGAATTGCGACTAAATAATAATATATTTAATATGGAAACAGGGCCAAGTGACTCATCTACAAAAACATAGGAACTGGAGTTCAAAAAAGTGACAGCAGGTGCCCTTTCAAAATTTGAATTAAATATTTGTGTGCAACAAAAGGCTTGTTTGCCGAAAGGCTGGAGAGCAGTACAACAATGAGTGTCTGCACGATACAGAGTAGAGATTCCTTGCAAGCGGGGGGCTACATTTCAGCAAATGGAGTTGGGAATTTGGTCAAGATTAATGCGGTTATCAACAGGTTTCCTTTAAAACAGTCCTACAGTATATTACTGAGGTTTTCCAAAGCATTATGGGACTAAAAACTATATAAAAATATATATGTAAGCAATTTTATGAGTTTGTGCTGAATCTACAAACCACTCCCAAGATTATTGAATAGATTATTGTTTTTGCAGTCTGAATTTGTATGAAAAAGGCGTTAGAATTGAAGTACGCTTTGTCTTTCGGGATTCTGCTGTCATTTGATTTCAAGAAATAAATAAATCAAAAGGCTGATGGAAAGCTTGTGGGATGGCAATCTTCGAGGGCAGAATACTAACAACACAGTCTTGGGATGTACAACCTGTGATATTAATGCTGTGCCATAAGAACGCCGGGTTGATGCGTAGCTTACTCTTCTATATAAAATACCATTGATACACATGTTTTGTATGTTTTTCAGAAGCAACCCATCTATTGGGAGATGTTCAGAAAAATAGAAAAGCAGAGACTAAACTCAATATAGAAGATTAGCAGAAATCAATGAGTGATGGAGACGACAAACCAGAGGTACCAAAACCTTGGCATACTAATATTGTCGTTGGGTGAATGCCCTCACAGCATATGTTACATTTACCTTTACTTTTTATTATTTTTTTATTGTAGAACTTTCCAATGAAAACACAGTATAAAATGTTTAACAGTTTTCCAGTGGCTTAGTGTTGTACCTTGTTAAAACTGTCACATACATCTGAATCAGAAATGTGACCGGCTGCTTTAGTGAAATTCTAGTGCTGTATTCTCATTACATTGCCTTTCTGGAAAAGAGATTGGTATAACAACTGAAAAAAGTTCTAAGTTGTAGAGTCAGTGAACCTCGGGTGCATATATCTGCCCCCAGGGACTCACACACCAAGAATATTGCCGTTACTGTATGAATAACAATTGTGTTCATCTCAGCTTTTAGACGTAGGCACATTTTTCCTTGAGTTTCTTTCCAAATGGATGTTGACATCATTTTCATGAGCTGTGTCTTTTACGGTTGTTGATGTGGTCAACATAGACAGACTGGCATACAAAGCAATGTCCCAGTTATTTCTTGATGGTTTTTCAGGCTCCTCATATATAGTTGGTTCATATAAACTGTGCTGTAATAATTTATGTGTTTTACCATTAAACCTAAAGTACAAAGTGTAAAAATAAAAACTGATTGGTGAATACTAACCACAAGAATTTATGCAGATGTGTATTTTTTAGAAGATTTCCAAACTGGAAATGTGATATTAGTGAGTGGTAGATATTGTCCGGACTTCTATTCATTAAACTCGATAGTAAATGCTACAGTCTCATACAACCTTAAATGCTGATATACACAGACATTAGCTTGTAGCATTGCATTGCATATAAGATACTATATATGTTATATCTTATATTAGAACATGTACTTTCTGGTTCAAAAACACTACAAAACTGACACGGTCTACAGTCCATCTACATTTAGATGTAGGGCTCACAAATCTGATGACTATTCCACGTTCTATCAGTCTAGGTCAGTGTTCTCCAACTCCAGTCCTCAAGAGCCACCAACTTTGATCATGTTTTCAGGATTTAGTATTACACAGGAAATTAAATTATTAGGAAGTCCTGAAAAAATGATCAAATGATGGCTCTTGATTGAGGACTGGAGTTGTGGAATACTGATCTAGATAAAGGGTTATTCCAGAATTACAATTGATGGCCACTGGCCTTGATAGTTTGCATGTACCATATCACTCGCTTGAGAAGTTGGACCACAGATTGCACACAGCTAAATTTTCCACTGATCTAATTAAAGAAAATCTATCGCGTGGCATAAATATGTATTTTTTTTTCTGCTATAAATGCCATTCTCCTGAATCTAGAGTTGTTTTTCTTTTTGTTCTTGTTCCTCACCGTTCCTAAGATATGTCTCCCTCTTCTTTGTATATAAATCTAGTTTTTTTTATCCAACCTGGCATGGTCTTAAATAAGACACTAATAGAAAAGAGTTGAGGACCATGCCCTGTTTGCTAAAATGGCTACATTTATACACAAGGAAGAAGGGGCAATATACCAGGAACAGATAGATGCAGAAACAAAAGAAAACCAAGCCAGATATAAGAGAACAGCAGAATTTGCACCAAGTTAAAAAAAAATACATATTAATGACAGCTCCTCCTTAAAAAGTAACAATTGTTAAAAAAACTTATAACATGTCATAGTGACATGTCAGGTATTTAGATTGGTGAAAGTCCACATGCAAAGAGACACTTGACAACCATTGAATGGAAAAAAAATGAAAAAAAAGCTTCACTGAGCTTCAACCCTTTCCCCGGTCAGGCAATTTTCCATTTTTGTGCTTTTGTTTTTTCCTTAAATTTTTACACGAGTCATAACTTATTCCTTTTACATCGGCCTGTGACGTTTTCATTTTTACGTCAATGTAGCTATGTGAGGGCTTGTATTCTTACGTTTTGAGCTCATGTTTTTATTGATACCATTTGGAGGTAGATACAACAAGTAGATCACTCCTTATTGCATTTTTTGGCAGAGTTTAGGGGACCAAAAAAAAAAAACATGATTCTGGCATTTTGATTTATTTTTACATTATTGCACTGATTATTAATTCCATTAATCCCATTAAGAAAATATATTTTAAAGCTATATTTTAAGTTTTACACTATGAAAGGAGTTTTCACTTTTATTACTCCAAAAGCTCAAAGACTTACAAAACAACAAACTGAAGAAACTCGGCATCCATGGACCCAGTGCTGCCTCTTTGTTGCTGTGCCAGTCTTCGTTGATTGGCTGTAACAGTGACATCCTGACTACAGCACTCGTAACCGCTGCAGTCAATGACTAGGCTCAGTGGTTCTGCCTATGTAGATGGAATGAGCCATTGAGCCCAGTGATTGGCTGCAGCACAGTAGGCTTGATGTCAACGCTGCGATATCAACAAAAACCAGAGCAGTGAGACGACGCTGGACCTTGTAAGGGCGAGTAAAGGCTCAGTTTGTTATTTTATGACTCAGTAATATTAAAAGGTAAAAGAGAAGAGCCCCCCTAAAATATATCAAAAGCATATTCCAGCATTGCATATGTGTAAAATATTTTACAGCATTATTCTAGTGTTAATTTTTTTCAGATACTGAACTGTGAATTCAGTATTCTGTAGCTCTGTAGCTAACTTTTCTATTATTCTGGATGCAAGAAACCTTGGTCCTGTCCCATTTATTCATGGCAGCCTATATTTGACTGTGTTTAACCTAATTAGAGAATATAAATATATCCAAGGTTAATACAAGGATCTGTAGCAATTATTTTTATATCTTTCATTATTATGGGGACATTCATTATATATATGGAAGGACAGCTTTACTTAAAACATAGATTGGAGGTTTCACACTTTTCTGGATAGATACCAAAATGGAAATCTACTACCTATTCAGTCAACTGTTATACAATCAAGTTTGTGCTATGGACAACATCATGGATTGGGACAAACATAAATTCCCATATAGTTTTATCGAGGCAAAAGTTACCATATATTTGTGACATGATTTACAGAGGATGTTGGGGATAAAAAATCGTGCAAATGTTACCAAAGAAAATGGCTGTATTCTGCTGACAGAGATGATAGGGCACCAGGGTGGAGCTTTATATTCCTGATATTGATCTGCTACATTACCAGAGTCAAGAAAGAGAACAACGTACATATGTGTATACTGTTCTCTAATAGAGATGAGCGAACCCGTACTGTAAAGTTCGGGGTGCATACCAGACACCCAGTGTCCAGTGCTGAACTCTGAACAAGGACTTCTCCCGGAAGCCCATTTTAGAGTTTGGGAGAAAGAGTGAAAGAGCTCTATGGGGTTTGGGATCAAGTTCTGGTAGAATGCTGGTACCCGAACCGAATTTTGGAAGTTCACTCGAACCCGACTAACCCGAACATCCACGGGTTCGCTCATCCCAATTCGCTATTAGTTTATTGGTAACGAAGCTGTTGCATCCACATTGCCTATTGCTAGATTTGTCAGTTTGTGTTTCCAGTCATTCATTTTGTTCTGCTCTTATGTGGCTGACATACTGGAAGTATGAAAAATCTTCTTGCAGTCACTGCGATGATCTGGATCCTCATAAATCTTTGCAGAAAGAATTTATGGGGCAGCGCAAGTACTATTCTTCTCCTCGTATACACGTCTGGAATTTCCAAATAATAACATGCAGGCTTTTGTCATCTGGCGGAGTATACATAAGCGGCATACATGAGCATTTCAAATGTTATTCTAAGAAATCCCATCAAGTTATCCTCATTAGGTTACATAAGAGTCTATAAGGACGCTCTTCATTCTATTGGTAATCACAAACTGGTGCTCCGTTAACGCCATCACATTTATGGCCATTACAAAGGCGAGCAGAGTAAATGAGTAAGAGCGTCTACACTTTTATCAGATAGTGCTGATCAGCAGCAAATACTTCTAAAGTAACTGTGTAATTACACATAACTGTATGAAATGCCATGGTATTCATTGGATGTTACATGAGCGGCTTTTGGGATGCAAGGATGCACCACATAACATCATCTTCTATTCTAGGGCTATTAACTGCACTCAGATTGCAGTATTAGATTGCTCATGGAGAAATGGTGCTATTGATTTAACACTTTCCTCCACAGCATTAGATACAATAGGTTCTTTCTTGGAAACCACAATACCAACCAAGCTTTATAAAATATGGATAGAGCCCTGATGAGTGTGGACATGGTTTGAGCTATCAGTGAAGAGGATAATGCATTGGCTTCAGGCTAACTTCTTTAAGTGTGTGATATTACATCATGTAATTCAAATGAAATTAGCTACAAACCTTCCTCTTTATTGAAATATAAACATTATCCAATGTAAGAAGAATGTTAATTTTATCTATGTATTCTATCATATAAGAGGGCACTACATTAAATTACAATTTGCAAACAATAGCAGGTCTATACCTCTCCGTCACAGGTTTTCAGACACATGTCCTATAATGCACTGCAATGATTTGCTACTCAACTTCACTGCATACTCTCTATCAATCAGTTCCAACATCTCCTTCCAAGTATTCATGCAAGCAAGGGCAAATCCATCAGGTGAACAAAGGCGCCTATACATGAGATAGTGGTCAGCTAAAAGCTCATACGGAAAAGAGCCATCTCTCCCGATTCCCCATACATATGAACATTTGTGTTTTCAATAAGGACAGGGAAAAATACTTGTATGGGATTCTTTAAGGATTTTTCATTCTCTAGAGAAATGCTAGATATAGCTGAGTTATGTACTTATCTATCTCTGACAATTGTTATGCGCTTCAAAGAGGGACCCAAAAAGGCTGGCACCAAACCAGCAAAGGCGCAGCCACAGATGCACTTGGCACAAGTTGCCCGGCTAGGCAAGCCCTTGAGAGCCAGGAATACTCTTCACCCAGCTCCCATTAAATCAAAGAGGGACTTTGGCAGAGCCCTTCCCAGGCCCACTGTCACCGGACAGCTGGCGTCTGGTGACGCGGCTGGTGCTCAGTCTAGGACCAGGTGAGTACCTCTGCAGGAACCCAAGAAAGTGTAACCAAAATATAAAATGAGAAAACCCTGCTGTAATAGCAAAACCTAATGCTAGCACCACAAACCACCAAGCACATGGGAAACTGCAATAAACAGCAAAGGACTGAGCAGGGAGCAGGATTATATAGTCCGCCTAAAGATCAGGTGCTGACTACCTCCCAATCATCCCCAGACAGCCACTCCCTGCTAGCTTCAACAGCAGGCTGGATAAAATCCAACGATTGCTTATTGCCAAACAAAACAGTGTCCTGCGTTGCTTGGCAACCAGGGAAGAGAGCGTCCCATCTTCCCTGGGCAGAGAAATCAGTGAGGGTCATGGTGTCCCATATCCTCACAAATCCCACAACACCAGAACTCGACGACACAAGATTGGGACAATTTCTCTGTACGCGTGGTAACTCCGCCTCCCGGGTCAGGACAATGGCGGCGCTTGTGACCAGAGTAGCACCTTCCCGGACCAGCTCCATTACCAGGTGGGAGCACAGAACTACGATTCATAACAGCAATCCCATAGAGAATTAATGAAGCCACTTCTCTGTTCCGATAGGTATTTCAGAGCCTCCATGGTTATGGCCACTCATATAGTGACAGTTAGTTAGTTGTTAGTGTCTGTAACCATGGATACCTAAGTTACTGCAATGCCCTGCACATGGGGTAAGCGACAGAGTGAATCAGAAGAACTATACTACATTTCTAAGTGGAGGTATTTGCCAATATTATTATTATTACACCTACTACATATTGGTATACGATCTTGGAGACGTGAATACCCCTTCAAATCCTGTTAAAAAGAACACGAGTCTTACAGTATATTCCCTTTGAGCTACTCTTTGGGTTTTACGTACAGATATCTTTGGGGCAGTGTAATATCTGCCCGTTGTTCATTTCCAAGTTGCCCTATAGCCAATTCTCATTTAGTATGTTATGAAAGAGAGTGGACTTTTTTCCTTATTTTTATGAAAATTTGACATAATTTTTAAAGCACAAATATAAGTAAATTATAAATGTACTGTACATGTAATATAGCTCTATTGATATTGTTCCTGTAAACATAAAGATTCAGATGATACGTAATCTTGGTGGTTTTGGTGATCATACAGTACGTCCCATCTTTCTATTATAATTTAACCAAAATCCAGAAATCCAGATGCTTATGGGCATAATTGTAAATGCTCTATTTAAACATTGATGAGTCATTTAGTAATTAAATTAATGTCTCCCAAGCTTCATCTTGGAACAGTCCTTCCTTTTAACATGTTTCTATTGTTGAATTTGTGACATTGAGCATAAGCCTTTAGGGAAATAATTAGAATCTGGGTGGCTGCAATAATAAAATTATATGCTTGCTGGGCTGACCTCCCAATCAGTCATTCTGATTCTTGTATGTCATTTCCTCATTAGCAGAAATAAATTGGATTTTAAAAGACCACCCTTTCTCACTTATTATATCTGGAAAACGTTGAACATACAAGTGACTACATTTTTTTGCAGGATTTTCTTTTTTTGACAAATAACATATGCTTTAGCTTTCCTTTACTTCCCAACAGAAGAGGGGCCATTGTTTAGTAATTAAATTTATAATATGTATAGACACTAATGTAACCAATCCACAGACCCTCATTTTCTTACCAATATTCTTGGATATAAAGATTTAAACCTCCTTTTAACTTACATGTAGAATCATTATGGGACAAATGCAAAAATATTTGCTCAGTGGAGAAGAGGTTTATGGAAAGCTCATTCACTTACAATTGCATCAATGGAAAGGCATAGAAATGACCAACTAAGTACAGATACAGTGGGGCACATGAAGACTGCCATACTGGCAGTGTAGGATTCCACCTACAGGGAGTGGGTTGCATGTATTCTATTCCCTATTGTTATAGTTACTCTTAATGTAAACTGTCCTTGCATCATTTCTTGTCATACTGATTTCACACTGGTACAATATTCTCACTGTTCATTGCTGCAGCCGCATAAAATATTTTATGGCAATCACTTGATTTATCTGCAATCTACAGAATAGGTAAAAAATGTCAGATCCCTGGGGTCCAATTGCTGGAACCCCCATAGTCAATAATGGGATCTCTGAATAAAGCCACATGGTCACACAAAGCTACTTCATTCTTTGCTTGCAGGACTGATAGATAGACTAGTGTTGTACTCATCTACTGCCATCAACCCCATAGAATATGAATGGACTAGCAGCAAACATGTGCGACCAGACTGCTATATTTAAACTCGACGTCAGAAAAAAGGAATAGGACATCAATGCTAGTGATCAGAGGAGGTCCCAGCAGAGATCAGAATTTCTCACATATTCTGTGAATAGTTCAGTGGGAAACCCCTTTGATATCTCTCTTCCATATATAGTGGAATACAAGGTGGTAATTTTAAAGGGATTGTCCGGCCTTAGGCTACAAGGCTGAAGGTACTCTATGTGACTGCAGACTTGTGAATCCTCATATCGTGCGTAGTGGGTGCTGTCAGAATTCTGTTGGCGTCAGGAGTGAAGAGCAAGTGACCGCAAGTATGGGATTTGCATACATGTGGTCAACCTGTTAACTAGATGGGTGAGGCCTCCCTCAATGCAAGTGTATTGAGTGAGGCGAGACATGTCTAGTTGGAACGTGCATGCAAATTGCATACTTGCGGTCACATGACCACCCGCTCTGGTGCCGGAGAATCCTCACAGCACACATAGTGCACAATTTGAAGATTCACAAGTCTACAGTCACATAAAGTGACTGTAGACTGGTACCCCAAGGCCTGACAACTCTTTTACTGATTGGTTGTAGCATCATTGCTTTTCAATTTGCTCTTCATGCAATACATCTTTGTTTCTATATACACCGAAAGTGATTATAACTCCAATGAGCTGGAATCAACATTAATGGATACAGCTTCTGTAGGAATGCACAAAACATGGTGGCACTAAATTAGAATATTACATAGTACAGAAAACACATCTGTTTTTCCAACCTGCTGCCTCACTGAGTATTACTTTCTTATTTTTCACCTAGAAATGAGAATTGAAAAATTCAAATGAAGCAAACTTCCCTCTCGCATTGACTTTACAATCTGACTTTCCTCAACTCTTCTCCTATGTCCTTTATGGGGATTTTTCTTGCACTTTTCATTTATTCAACCACTTCACTATATTTTTGCAGGATCCTAGAAAATAGGAAAGGCTTGAATATAGTAATTTAATTGTCAAAACTTGATCTCTTGCTGGAAAAGTAAGAACAGTGCACTTGTTGTACCATTTTTTTGACCAACGAGTGATTTATTCGGACAAGGCATCATTAGAGAATACTGTTAGCAAGCAGAAAGGTGACACCTTCTCATCTTAAAACTCAACTTCCCATTAAATTATATTATATGTATTTTTCTACTGAAGAACAATTTTCTTTTTTTCCAATTGCTCTCAAAGCACTTTTTGCTCTGACTTCTATAGCTGTCCATGCCTGACTGGTAAATGGAGTTTTGCATCTTATGTGGTAATGGAATAACAAGTTTAATTCACAAAGTTTTGTTAATTTCACAGAACATTGGCATAGTAGAGGTCTAGAATAATTTTACTTTATAATCATCATCTGACCGTTGCAAAATACACATTTAGGGATTAGCAAGATAGGGAGAAGTGTAGGACATTTTATAATAACATTAATTATAAAAAAATCGGTCAGGACGTAATGATAGATACTTTGAAAAGACATTTTAAGTGCCGGACCAACCCTTTAAGCAACTTCTTTCTTCCTAAGAATCCACCCATAATTGTGAACTATGAAGTTTATTAGCTGATTCCCTTACGCGCAATCTAATTGATAGTAGGAACTGTTTTAATGATGATAGCCCCTTATCCCACTGGACCCCTGTGCAGCTGCAGAGGTTGCAACAATGGTGTGTTCCCCTTGAATCACACACTTCACATGCACAAGCAACCTCTCTGTAGATGTTCCCCTTGTAAAATGGCTCTTGTATATTGACTACCATGGGGAAAAAAATGTAATTCAGCAAAGATTGTTAACTGAAAGTAAACAAGTTCTGTATATAAATTTAGGAATATAATTGAATATTTCAACAAAGATCCCTAAGGCGAAATCTTGTCCTGTCCTTCCCCAAAGTAGACAGAAAAGGGCAGAGAGGAATGGTGCATGTGCCAAAATACTATTCCCATGCAGACAGAAAACGGTGATGCTTGAAGCAAAGTTCTTACCTTGCCTCAAGGAGGGTTCACTTCAGGCTACATTTACCCAGACAATATGAAGGATGACTTGTACTTACTCTACAGTATATTTCATTTATAAATGCTGTACACAAATTACTTGCCAAATGCTCTTATCAATCTATCAAATAAATCTTTTTCCCAGTATAATAATTATAAAGAGTTTAAAAGTTACAAATATACTAAAACAATGATAAAGGTTTGTAGCAAATTCTAGTCTGCAGTGAGCAACTGAGCAAGAAATAAACTGGTAATTCAGATATTAAACAGTTAATTACTTAGGAACATAGAAAGATAGACGGATAGATAGATAGATATAGTTGAAAAAAACAGGCAGCACTACAATATTACCAATAAATAAAGAAGACTTTAATCAGCCCATGTGGCATGGCAACGTTTCGGTTCCAATGAACCTTGGATTGAGAAAGGTTCATTGGAACCGAAACGTCTCCATGCCAAATGGGACGATTAAAGTCCTCTTTATTTTTTGGCAATATTGGAGTGCTGCCGGCTTTTTTCAACTCTTTATATTTTGAAAAATTGGATATTTTTGCTTGGGAGGACTTGCACCCGTCATTCCATATATGTGTAATATGCTGTTCAAATTTTTATCTCTAGATAGGTAGATTGATAGACAGACAGACCGACCGACAGACAGATAGATACAGTAGATAGATAGATAGACAGATAGATAGGTAGATAATGAATTTTCTTTCTTTTAAAATAAAGATTTTGAATTCTCAGCTTTTATTGTAGGGGAAGGGTAATAAAAACTTGGAGTTCAATACTATAGATTACCAGCACTGCTGCCTGTAACCTTTAATCCACCAGTGGGGACAGCAACACGTGGTTGAGTAATACATCTTGACCTGACTTGTTAAGATAACAATTCTATTCTGCTTTTAAAACTGGGTTATA
The DNA here is from genome assembly GCF_046119375.1 of Phyllobates terribilis. Lineage (NCBI taxonomy): Eukaryota > Metazoa > Chordata > Amphibia > Anura > Dendrobatidae > Phyllobates > Phyllobates terribilis. The sequence continues at coordinate 303,777,482 of NW_027362771.1, forward strand.
TAGCAGCATAATATACCATGAAAATAATGTGGCTGACCTTTCAATGATGACCGCTATTTAGAAATGCTTGTAACCAGTAAGTCTTACCTACTGTTATCAGAACCTATTTAGAGTGTACATTTCTCTTCCCCCCAGCCTTGGTTACACAGGCAGTATAAAGGAAATGTTTAGTAGTATACTATATCAGGGGTGGACATATCATTTGTGCAGCCTGTGTGGCGGCACAGGGGCCCAAGAGATAAGAGGGGCCACCACCACCTCCAAAGCAGGTAGGATTGTGCATTATGATGAGTTATTGGACTGCAAAGGGGCCAAATATTGTTTTTGCACAGCGGTTCTTTTCTGTTTGTGTCCGCTAGTGTACTATATTATTGTCTTTCCTTTGATTTTCATAATATAAACAAGAAAAAATAATTATCTGGTTAGTAACCTGCTTTGCTAAAGATCTGGTGAATTTGGGGTAGAACGATTCCATTGGGATTTTGGCCAGCCTTTATGATGCATTAAGATGACAAGAAAAGCAAGAACTGGAATCCACAATGGATTAAAGACAATGTGGTTTATCAAAATTCACCAGTATCCATTTAAAGGATACCTTTATTTTAGAAATCTGGGTTTACATTTTAGAGAAATGTTTTATTGAATTGTTATGCAAATGAGCCACAAGCGCAGTGGGCGAGCCTTGCACTTATAGCTCTGCTGCCTGTAGCATCGGCGTCTCTGCCCCGTTCTAGGCAGAGACGCCGTCCCTCTCACCTCCCCGCTCCTGGCGCGGCGTCCTCCAGCGCTTCTCTCCCCGCTGCTTCCGGCACGCGCTCCTTCCCCGGCAGTGTGCTTAGGGCGCGCACGCGCGCGCTCCCCCTCTCTTAAAGGGACCGCGCGCGCCGTCCTAAGGAGTCCCCGGCCAATTGCCGGAGGACCTCCCATATAAAAGGCACCTCCTCCAAAATGGAGGTGCCCGAGCAATGTTGTAGCACTGTTCACTACTCTGCTTCAGCCCTCAGGTCCCGTTGCCAGTTACCTGCCAGATACCTGCCAGTCTGCTGTCTAATTCCTGCCTGATATCCTGCTACCTGCCTGCTAGCCTGAGGTCCGACGGTCTGCCTTCCAACTCCTGTCAGTCTGTCTAAGGACCAGCTTGCCCGCTCACCTGGGAGCGCACATCTTCTACCTGCCTGCTTGCCTGAGGTCCGACGGTCTGCCTTCCAACTCCTGTCAGTCTGTCTAAGGACCAGCTTGCCCGCTCACCTGGGAGCGCACATCTGCTACCTGCCTGCTAGCCTACCTGGAGGCTCCGCTGTCACGTGCTGTGACCACCCGCCTGTCCAGAGACTCCTGCCCGCTCACCTGGGAGCACTCATCTGCTACCTGTCTGTTGGTCTTCCTGGAGGCTCCGCTGTCACATGCTGTGACCACCCGTTTATCCAGAGACTCTCGCATGCTCACCTGGGAGCTCAAGTCTATCATCTGCCGCCACAGGTCGTACCAATCCTTTACCCAGAGACTGCCCCGGTCACTTGCCGTGACCTCCTGCCCGTTCATCCAGAGACTGCCCCGGTCACTTGCCGTGACCTCCTGCCCGTTCATCCAGAGACTGCCCCGGTCACTTGCCGTGACCTCCTGCCCGTTCATCCAGAGACTGCCCCGGTCACTTGCTGTGACCTCCTGTCCGTTCATTCAGAGACTGTCCCGGTCACCTGCTTTGACTGCCTGCCCGTCTACCCTGGTCGCCACCCGCTCCCTTACAAGGACCGCCCCCTTGTATAGTAGCTCAGAGGTTCCGCCTCCCAGACCCGTTACAGTTTGCTCGGGCCATGGAACCCGGTGGCACCCAAGCTCCCTCGCTCTCGGACCTGTGTCATGAACTGTCCCGTCAGAGGTCCCAACAAGAGTCCATCCTGGGTCACCTGCGGAATGTCAGTTCTCGCCTGGACACTCTGACTGCTCTGCCTGCAACCACCGCCAGTGCCATGACTCGCAATCCGGCAGCTCCACTGCCCACTAATAACATGGTATCCTACCCCGGACCCCGGCTTTCTGCACCTCCTCGTTTCGGAGGCGACTCCGCCCAGGCTCAGGGCTTCATAAATCAGTGCACCCTGCACTTTGAACTCCTGTCTCAGCAGGTTAACTCCGACCGGGCCAAAATTGCCTTCATCATGTCCCATCTCACCGGGGAGGCCCTGGCCTGGCTAAATCCTCTATGGGAGAGAGGAGACCCCCTGGTGTCCGACTTGCCTGCCTTTCTCACGGCTTTCCGTAAAGTCTTCGACGAACCCGGACGGAAGACCTCATCCGCATCATCTCTGCTACGCCTCCGTCAGGGAAGTCTCACCGTGGGCCAATATGCCATACGGTTCCATACCCTTGCCTCGGAGCTGGCCTGGGATAATGACGCCCTGGTTTCCGTCTTCTGGGAGGGTCTGTCCGGCCGTATTAAAGATGAACTTGCCGGTCGGGACATTCCTACCACTCTCGATGACCTAATAACTCTTGCCACCCGGACTGACCTGCGGTTCCAGGAGCGTGCCAAAGAGGTCACCCGTGAGAGGAGGTTTCCACGTCTAGCTCCTACTTTTCAGAAACCCGTCACTCCCTCCGTCTCTCCTCAGGTACACTCTCCTGAGCCTATGCAGGTCGACCAGACCAAGATGGTCGGTTCTCGCCGAGAATCTCGCCGAGCCGAGGGAAGCTGTTTCTATTGTGGCAGTATGAAGCACTTCATCCGTTCCTGCCCGGAAAAGCCGGGAAACGCCAGTGTCTAGGACCACTCGGAGAGGTCGTCCTAGACAAAAGTAAGCCCTCTCCGTCTCTGACCTTACCGGTCTCTATTGCTTGGGGAGAGAACCGTCTCTTTGAACTCGCCCATCTGGATTCTGGAGCTGCTGGAAACCTCATCTCCTAGTCTCTGGTAGAGAGATACCATATTCCCACCAAGTCCCTGGCTGAACCATTGTCAGTCGCCTCCGTGGATGGAAGACTTCTCTCGGAGACCATCCTGCTCGTCACTGAACCCATAACCCTGCAGGTGGGAATGCTGCACTCTGAGGAGATCTCATTCCATGTGCTGTCCGGACTTTCTCACCCCCTGTTGCTAGGTCTACCTTGGCTCCAGACACATGAACCCGTATTGAACTGGCGGTCTGGTGAAGTACTCCGATGGGGTCCTGACTGTCATAGGACCTGCCTGTTCCCGGTCCGTCCACTTCGCCCTCAGCCTACTCCAGCTAACTTACCTGGTCTCCCGGCTCCCTACTGGCCCTATGCGGACGTCTTCGGTAAGAAGGAAGCTGAGACGTTGCCACCCCATAGGCCATACGATTGCCCGATCGACCTGGTACCTGGTACCACTCCTCCCCGTGGGCGTATCTACCCGTTGTCTGCAGCCGAGACCCGAGCCATGTCTAAGTACATTGAAGAGAATCTGGCTAGGGGATTTATCCAAAAATCTACCTCCCCGGCTGGAGCCGGATTCTTCTTTGTCAAAAAGAAAGACGGCTCGCTACGTCCCTGTATTGACTACAGAGGACTCAATCTCATCACGGTAAAAAACAAATATCCCCTGCCACTCATCTCCGAATTGTTTGACCGTCTCAAGGGCGCCAGGATCTTCTCCAAGCTGGATCTACGAGGAGCGTATAATCTGGTCCGTATCCGTCAAGGAGACGAGTGGAAGACGGCATTCAATACCCGGGACGGTCACTATGAGTACCTTGTGATGCCCTTCGGTCTCTGTAATGCTCCCGCGGTCTTTCAGGAACTAGTCAACGACATCTTCCGTGACCTCCTGTACTCCTGCGTAGTGGTATACCTGGACGATATCTTGGTCTTCTCTCCGGATCTCCCCACACACCGGAGGGATGTTCGTCAGGTCCTGCTTAGGCTTCGGCAGAACCACCTTTATGCCAAATACGAGAAGTGCCTCTTCGATCAGACCTCCCTTCCGTTCTTGGGCTATGTCATCTCCCAAACAGGTCTGCAAATGGATCCCGAGAAGCTCTCTTCCGTTCTAAAATGGCCTCGTCCTGAAGGTTTGAAGGCGATACAGCGATTCCTGGGCTTCGCTAATTACTATCGTCTTTTCATCCCACACTTCTCGTCTCGGACTGCTCCCATATCTGCACTTACCCGTAAGGGGGCTAACCCCAGGACATGGTCACCTGAAGCCGAGGAGGCCTTCCTTTCCCTAAAGAAAGCCTTCGCCTCTGCTCCCGTCCTGCACCGTCCGGACTGTAATAAACAATTCTACCTGGAGGTTGATGCCTCCTCCTCCGGAGCCGGAGCGGTGCTCACCCAGAAGTCTTCTACCGGGAGAATGGTAACGTGCGGCTTCTTCTCCAAAATCTTCTCCTCGTCGGAGCGCAACTACTCCATAGGAGACCGTGAATTGCTAGCCATCAAATTGGCACTGGGAGAGTGGCGCTATCTGCTTGAAGGGGCTCTCTACCCGGTAATTATCTACACGGATCACAAAAACCTGGCATATCTCCAAAATGCCCAGAGACTCAATCCTCGCCAGGCCCGGTGGTCGTTGTTTTTTGCCCGCTTCGACTTCATTCTTCATTTCCGTCCGGCGGACAAGAACGTCAAAGCTGATGCCTTGTCCCGGTCCTTCCTGTCCTCCGATCAAGAGGAGGAACCTACGCACATCATCGACTCCTCCAAGGTGATGAATGTGGCCCCCTTGGATCTGACTCGTCTTCCACCCGGTAAGACGTTCGTAGCTGTGCCAGATCGGGAGAGGGTTCTTCGCTGGGGACATTCTTCTAAACTAGCTGGCCATGCTGGCCAAAAAAAGACCTTCCAACTCATTACTCGGCATTACTGGTGGTCTACCCTGCGTAAGGACGTGGTAGACTTCGTCGCGGCCTGTTCATCCTGTGCCCGTAACAAAGTTCCCCGACATCTACCTGCCGGCCATCTCCTGCCCCTTCCCGTACCTGCTGCTCCTTGGCAACACATCGCTATGGACTTTATCACCGATCTTCCAGTTTCTGCCGGTTGTACTGTCATTTGGGTTGTCGCTGACCATTTTTCTAAGATGGCCCACTTCATTCCCCTGCCTGGTCTTCCGTCTGCACCCGAGCTGGCTAAAGACTTTATCCGCCACATCTTCCGTCTCCATGGTCTGCCCCTCCACATCGTGTCGGATCGTGGGGTTCAGTTCACCTCTCGCTTCTGGAGAGCCACATGTAAGCTGCTGGACATTACCCTGGATTTCTCCTCCGCTTACCACCCTCAGTCCAATGGTCAAGTGGAGCGGATCAATCAGATCTTGACCAGCTACCTCCGGCACTTCGTTGATGCTCACCACTCGGACTGGGTGGATCTCCTACCATGGGCCGAGTTCTCTTATAACAACCATGAGAGCGAGTCCTCTTCCAAATCCCTGTTCTTTATAGTCGGTGGCCAACATCCCCGGATTCCACTTCCTGTCTCCGTTTCTGTGGACAACCCTGCTGCGGAGTCTCTTGTCAGCGAATTCTCTACTATTTGGGAGAGCACCAGGTCCGCTCTTCTTCTCTCCTCTGAGCGGATGAAGAGATATGCTGATAAGAGACGTCTGGATCCGCCCCAATTCCGTCCGGGAGACAAGGTTTGGCTCTCATCCAAACATGTGCGGCTCCAAGTACCCTCCTACAAGTTGGGTCCTCGATTCATCGGCCCCTTCGAAGTCCTCAGGCAAATTAACCCTGTGGCCTACAAATTAAAACTCCCGGCCACCCTACGGATCCCCAACTCCTTCCACGTATCTCTCCTCAAACCCGTTGTCTTTAACTTTTTTTCCAAAAATCCAGGTGCCCCTCCTGCTCCGGTTTCCGCTGATGACATCTTTGAGGTAGAGAGTATTCTGGCCTCCAAGAGGGTAAGAGGAAAAACCTTTTTTTCTGGTAGATTGGAGGGGGTTTGGTCCTGAGGAGAGAACTTGGGAACCCAGGGAGAACATCAACGCCCCGCTTCTCCTTGAGAAATTTCTTTCTGGCCAAAAAAGAGGGGGCCTAAAGGGGGGGGTACTGTAGCATCGGCGTCTCTGCCCCGTTCTAGGCAGAGACGCCGTCCCTCTCACCTCCCCGCTCCTAGCGCGGCGTCCTCCAGCGCTTCTCTCCCCGCTGCTTCCGGCACGCGCTCCTTCCCCGGCAGTGTGCTTAGGGCGCGCGCGCGCTCCCCCTCTCTTAAAGGGACCGCGCGCGCCGTCCTAAGGAGTCCCCGGCCAATTGCCGGAGGACCTCCCATATAAAAGGCACCTCCTCCAAAATGGAGGTGCCCGAGCAATGTTGTAGCACTGTTCACTACTCTGCTTCAGCCCTCAGGTCCCGTTGCCAGTTACCTGCCAGATACCTGCCAGTCTGCTGTCTAATTCCTGCTTGATATCCTGCTACCTGCCTGCTAGCCTGAGGTCCGACGGTCTGCCTTCCAACTCCTGTCAGTCTGTCTAAGGACCAGCTTGCCCACTCACCTGGGAGCGCACATCTTCTACCTGCCTGCTTGCCTGAGGTCCGACGGTCTGCCTTCCAACTCCTGTCAGTCTGTCTAAGGACCAGCTTGCCCGCTCACCTGGGAGCGCACATCTGCTACCTGCCTGCTAGCCTACCTGGAGGCTCCGCTGTCACGTGCTGTGACCACCCGCCTGTCCAGAGACTCCTGCCCGCTCACCTGGGAGCGCTCATCTGCTACCTGTCTGTTGGTCTTCCTGGAGGCTCCGCCGTCACATGCTGTGACCACCCGTTTATCCAGAGACTCTCGCATGCTCACCTGGGAGCTCAAGTCTATCATCTGCCGCCACAGGTCGTACCAATCCTTTACCCAGAGACTGCCCCGGTCACTTGCCGTGACCTCCTGCCCGTTCATCCAGAGACTGCCCCGGTCACTTGCCGTGACCTCCTGCCCGTTCATCCAGAGACTGCCCCGGTCACTTGCCGTGACCTCCTGCCCGTTCATCCAGAGACTGCCCCGGTCACTTGCTGTGACCTCCTGTCCGTTCATTCAGAGACTGTCCCGGTCACCTGCTGTGACTGCCTGCCCGTCTACCCTGGTCGCCACCCGCTCCCTTACAAGGACCGCCCCCTTGTATAGTAGCTCAGAGGTTCCGCCTCCCAGACCCGTTACACTGCCTCTCATTCCTATTCCCTGCCTACCACTTATCTACTTCCTCTCAATGATTGACAGGTCACTCTTCTTTCAGTAACCTGCCTCTCCCAGCCAAGAAAGTTGTCTTTCCCTGGGATGAAGCCTGCACATTAAGGTCCTGATAAAGAAGACTATCAATGTCTGGCACGATCTATATAGGATGCAGATAGCACCAAACACTGATCATCTTCTTCACTAGGAAAGATGGTGGAGGAATAATATACTGTAGCTATATGTGGTAGATCTAAAATTTAACTTTTAATAAATATACAATAAAAAACTAGATAATGTATAAAACCTGTCCAACCGGACCTAAAGTGCAGAAAAACAGTGTGTCATTTTGCACTATTTTTCTGCACTTTAGGTCCGGCTGGACTGGTTTTATACATTATCTAGTTTTTTATTGTATATTTATTAAAAGTTAAAGAAGTTGTCCACTGCTAATACATTGATGTACTAACCCAATGTATTAGTAGTGGACAACTTCTTTAAGTTTTAGATCTACCACATATAGCTGTGGTATATATTTACATTTAGTGGTTGTACTATCACTATGGTGGAGGGACAAGCAGCAGGCGTGAAGTAGACGGTTAATGTCTGGCACAATCTTTATAGTTTGCAGATCGTGCCAGACACTGACAGTCTTCTTCATCAGGACCTTACTGTGTATGCACCACCTCGGGAAATTATGGCGCTTGTGCTTGATCTTGGGTGTGAGAGGCAGGTCATTGAAAGAAATGTGACCTGTCAATCACTGACAGGAGGCGAACAGCAGGTAGGTATTAGGGAAGAGAAACAGGAGAGCGCTAAGTGCAGTGCCCGCCCACTGCACTTGTGGCTCATTTGCATAACAATTCAATAATGAATTTCTCTAAGATGTAAACCAGATTTCTAAAATAAAGGTCTGGATGTAGTGAGCATTAAAGTGCCTTTATATAGATGGCATTATTTTTAGGAATAATAACCTGACAGGTTCCCTTTAAAAATGGCCCTAGCACAGCTGGAAAAAATGGAAGCCAGGACGCTTGTATGAACATAGTCTCCTCACAGCTGGGTGATACGAAACAAATGATGGAACGATCGCTGTTACCCATTAAAGCTAGCACCTAACTACGGGACAGGTAATGAATATATGATCACTGCTGGTCCAACCACTGGAATGCCTATCAACCACTAAAATCTTGACAATTTCTATCAGTCATGTGGTCATTGAATGGTGAGGCAGGACACATAAGTGACCAATACTTCTTTCAAATACCTCCAAAAAGGGGGGCACAGGGCCCCTTTTCTAGTGATCAGTGTGGGTCCCAGTTATTGGAAGCCCACCAATCATAGATTTAGCACCTATCCTGTGGATGGGTGTGAACTGTTTGTTTTGGGATAACCCTTTTCACCTTTACTTAACCAAAACAAGTGCATTCCTACATTAAGATATTGGCTGTATACTGTATGCTCACTTTGAATGATACTTTAGGCTCTGCAATATCTATCGACAATATCACATTCAATTCGGCCTTAAATCTGCCCCATTAATTTTCTTGTAAGTACTTTTATAAAAAAAAAAACAAAAAACGGAGTTAAATGTGTTTTATGCCATCACGTCAAGGCTTATTTGAACACGTTTATGATGGCAGCCTCTTTTACCCTCCACTTACAGTGCATTATGGGTCATTATATTCATTGTCTGCATTCAGCTTCCCGTCATTAGCGGTACATCAGTGTCGAAGCAGAAGGAAATATTAACATTTTAGTGCTTCCTGTGCTGTTTTGAAATAGCTTTCCATCAATGTGGCGCTTAACTTATCCCCTCATCATTAGTAAGTGAAGGTTATGGACAGATATCTTTAGCACATCCTCAGCTTGATGTGACCTTGATAACCCCAGGGAATCCCAGCAGTCAGGGGTGATAATCTGGTTGCCAGAACATTGACAGCAGATAAGCTAAACAGAGTCCTAGTATCCTAAATAGAGTTACCCCCTTATTGCCTAAGGGGACTATTTATAAGTGGATGTCTGATCTTCTCCCCCTCTTGGGAGCGAACTATTTCTGTGAAATAATAGTAAAGTAACTGCTTCATTAAATGGATGGAAACACTGGAAAATTATCTTTGATTTCTTACTTATGCATGTTTTATTCTGTAAGTAAACCTCGGGCAAATGTCTGCTTGGCTTACACTTTTTATAGTTTTCTATTCCTGCTTCCGATCATTATGTCCCCTGGCTTGTTTGTGAGGACCCACACTGATTGTTTTGCTTTTCCCTCTCTGTCGCTACGATAACTCTAAAAAAGGACAAAGAAAATCCGCATGGAAGCATGAATACAGGAATGTTTCGTGATTGTGAATTTAGTTCAGATACAGCAATGCTTTATTTCCAGGAGATACTATTACAGCTGAGCTAAGATATTACTGTATAATGGCAAAAATGCAAGCTGGCACGTTTAGGCGGGCTGCGCTGCGGGAATGACGAGCCTTGGGATTCCAAAACGGTTTTTATTACTACCAACGCGTGTGTGTGAGTTTGTATACCTTGTGAAAGGTATAAAAACCAAGTGAGTGAAGTATAAAAAACACTTGTTTTTATACCTTGAGAAAGGCACCGGTCTGGCACAGAAACGAGTTGATAGTTTTGACATTATAATTCTGGAACAACCTTTTCCTCCAGTCAAATGGCTGCAACAGCGGCTTTCCACGCCTTATAGGTGTTGTGCCTGCACACAACACCCTTAGGTGAGCGCTACAATCGATTATACCTATCCCTTACCAGACGGTATTGCCCTATTTTGTGTGCACTTCTGCCCCTTTCCAGAGCTTCTCAAGATATTACTGTAGATTTTCATAAACTCCTATGCAGAGTCACAGATAAAACATTAATATCACCAGAAATGTGCTATATCTAAAGTATACATTTATTGTGTACAAATTTACATATATAGTAAAGAATGTGGGTAATACATTAGTAATTCTAATTATGAACAAAGTGAATTTTTAGATCTAAAATCCTATGTCAACCCTAGGGCTTTGTCTTTCTGAAACAGACAATATTTAAAATTCTGGTGACCTGCCGATCCCACAAGGGGAAGCCTAAAAATAACATATTTTTATAGCTACTTCTGAACTTGAAGGCATTCTCCATGATTTGAATTTTTTTTTTTTTAACATCAATAAATGTGAAAAAAAACATTCAACACCAAAGAATGCTGACCGATCAAATCCATGTATGGACAGTGGGTTGTCCGAGCATCTAACATTGATGACTTCTCTTTAGGATAGATCATAAATATCAGATTGGTGGCGGTCCAACACCTGGCACCCCCACAGATCAGTTGTTATCTTTATTAAAGCACCACTCCAGCATTTTTTTTTATTTCAGTGGTGGTACTAATCTAAGTTTCCTGAGCCTAGTCTTACACTTAACAGCTGCCATCTTCAGCTGTTTCTGGCTCCGCTTCAGTCCCATGCCCGCTGTTCCCAAGCACTGGGTGCTGGAGGCAAGTGTCATCATTATTCCCTGCTGGAGCTGAGATCAGCGCCAGCAGGGGACAATGTTGAGAGTTCTATTCTGCCCCCGCTGTCTCCAAAAAGTGTAAAAATAAGAATAAAATAAGAAACACATTATACTCACCTTTACACCAAATTCCCTGAAGCCATCGTCCCCTGTAAACAAAGAAAATAATCCAGTGTCCCATGCTGTAATCCATCTGACCACTATTTCTTCATCAGTATGATCGGTGGCTTGAAGCGACCGCACATGCTGAGGAGCAGAGAATAACTTGCTGCAGTGAGCAGGCCCCTGGCCTGCGCTGAGCTCACTGAGTGACAGGACACCGCTCACTGTGCTCAGCACTGATTAGAGGCCCGCTCGCTGCAGTAAGTCATTCTACCCTGATCCTCAGCGTGTGCGGTTGCCTCAAGCCACCGATCATGCTGATGAAGAAATGTCCGTCAGATAGATTACTGCATGGGACACTATGGATTATTTAATCTTCGGACAGGTGAGGGATATTGTGTTTTTTTATTTTGCTTTGTTTACAGGTGACAATGGCTTCTGGGGATTAGGTGTAAAGGTGAGTATAATGTGTTTTTTATTTTATTATTTTTACACTTGTTGTAGATAGCGGGAGCTGAATACTACTCTTAACATTGTCACTTGCTCACACTGATATCAGTGCAAGCAGGGGAGATTAATGAGAGATACCTCTAGCACCCGACACTTGGGAACAGCGCAAACTGTACCGCTGATTATCAGGCGCCGGAACGTGTTACACTGTTGACACACGCATTTCATCCATGTGTCATCAGTGTGCACGTGTGTGGGACATTTTGTGGCCCGTGTGGCTTGCAAAAACCGGACATGCCAGCGTGTTTTGCTCACAAACACACAGTCCGCAGAAACACACTGACATGTGCGCAGACCCATTCATTTGAATGGGTCTACATGTGTATGTGTCTCCAGTCCGTGTGAAAATTGGCACCACACGTACTGGAGACACAGACATGTGAATGATTCCTTAAAGAAGTTGTGCACTACTTTAGATTATCCCCCAATGTATCCCCCCGGGGCCCCTAAGACTTTTTGTAAATGCCTTCCGTTGCAGATAATGCCTGTGAGCGGCGCTATCGGTGGCCGCTCACAGGCATCACGTGACTCCGCGCTGATGTCACGACAAGTGAGGCGTGACTCAGCGCTGGGGTCCCCGCCGTGGCTGATGGATTGTGGGCGGGGTTACCCCCCTGCATCACACCCAGCATACACCGCATGCTTTCCCAATGAATGGGGAGAGGCAGAGCACGCGTTGGATGCCAAGTGTGACGCAGGGGGTTACCCCCCGCCCACAGCCTGGCATCCACCATGGAACCAGGAAGAAAAAGACCCCCGGCTGCTGCCAGCACTTGTCGTGACATCAGCGGATGTCAGAGCCGGCTGCAGCCGGGGGTAACGTGATGTCTGTGAGCGGCCACCGATAATGCCTGTGAGCGTCGCTATCTGCAACAGAAGGTAATTACAAAAAGTCTTATGGACCCCGGGGGGATACCTTGGGGGGGGTAATCTAAAGTAGTGGACAACCCCTTTAAGGTCATCAATACTGGACAACTCCTTTAATTGGTTAATATTGTTTGTTTTTTATTTTCTCATATTTCCTGCTGCTAGGCAAGTTGTTTTTTTTATTCTGGACAATCCCTTTAATAATGCAATAAGTTCTTGAGCTCCTAATTGTGGTGACTGAACGCAGACAGAACTCTATAATATCTTCCCTGACTATCCTTGGGATAACAAGAGGAAAAAATCTCTAATCCATATAAACATATTTTTATATTAATCAGTATTTAATTTTGAACACAGGAAAAGAAGATTCATATTGCACATGAACTTCAAGACAAGCAATAAAATGAAAGCTATTCTTATTATGCATCAGAAAATATTTACAAAAAATACAAGAGACTTTTTAACAATGCAGTGTAACATGGAAGGTATGTGTATATGCACACTGGTAAGGTAAGTATCTTACACAGGAACAAATACAGGTGGGAGAATAATACATTTTTTAAAGCTGTCAGGATTCATAAAGTATTTTGCTAAGCATTGAGATTCTACTACGTTCTGCTATTTAATTTAGTATTTTTTTTTTTTTTGCTCTGTTGATACTTGTGTAGCATTTCGCAGTGGATATCTAATTCTTCAGGGGGATAAGAAAAGTATACATTTTATTCTATTTTCATGCAAATGTTATCTAAACCTCTTATGTTCATGTATCCTATGAAAAAAAAGTATTTACTGCTTGATGCTCTCACATATCTAGCAAAAGATATATAGCACCTCGCTTATATTAATAGTACTGGATAACATAATTGATTCAGTAGAAAAAAAATTATCTCTAAAGGATTACAAAAAAATTGTAAAATAATAATGGAATACAAATCCAGTCAAAACTAACTTCCATGTGTGAGTATAAGAATCGGAAGGATTGTCCTAACTGAACAACTCCTGTTCGTGTGACAATTTTAGGGCCTATAAACATTATAGTAAGGGATTCAAGATCAGAACCATCCCCCATCTTTTTGTCATAGCACAAAGGAAGCTTAAATGTTCATGGTCCCTCATTCATTTATAAGAATGACGTGCAGCTCCAATGGAAATTTCTTTGTATTTCTTGTTATGTTGGTGCGAAACGATTCACAGGACATGGTCCATTGACCACACCAGTAATCTGTGACCACTGGATGAGAGCCCTGAGATCCACCTCCTACCTGATGGCATGTGTTTCACTTCTTTTGATTAGCCAGCCTGGCAGGATGTCATATGTGCTTCATGCCGCAACGATGAAGTAACGCAAGGCCAGTAAATCAAAAGAAGAGACACGGATGCTGGAATGTAGGAGGCGGTTGTCAGCGCTCCTGTCCAGCGGCCACAGATTACTGATATGGTCAAAGGACCAGGTTATACGAATCAATTTGCACCAACTCAAATTTCTTACTTTATATTTAGACAACTTTGACAACAGAAAATGGCAAATTTTACTGTATGTTTCTGTACAAATTACTTCTGTAAGGTCTCACATTAATTCATATTCACAATGGAGCTTACAATTGAATTTCAGCATCCCAGACAAGATTATGCACATATAAATGTGTTCACCTTTATCTTTTTGCAAGTTTTGTTAGGACTCCAAATCATCATGATACAAGCTCTAGAGATCATCACAAAATACTATGCAAATTGCCTCTTCAGAGAGAAAGAGGACTTGAACTCTATAGCGCCACCTATTGGAAGAAGCAATCCTACAAGTCACAATTGACCCTTTAACAAGTCTTGTAATATGACTTCAGATAATAGCCAATCACAAACCGCAATTTGCAGACACGTTGTGAAACGTTACCCCAAAATACTAGAAAATTCCTCCCAAGCAGGCTGCAATTCACATTGCAACCACTGGGTGACCACACAGATACATATAATATGATTATCTCCCAAAGAGAACCCAAAATTCAAGACTAGTCTTCTAGCATCACTACATATATATCAAGGGTCAAGTTTGTCAGCACTCAAAAAACGAAGAGGGTGCTATGAAGGAGCAGATAATACTTAGGTAAATGTAACCTTCAGCACTCATAAAAATACAAAAGTTGATGCATAAAGTGAAAATTTTATTCACAGCCGACACAAAAGTATCCAGATCAAATCCAACGTTTCGGCATATTATAGGCATATATGCCTATAATATATATGCTATAGGCATAACCTTGATAAAGGCAATAATATGCCGAAACGTTGGATTTGATCTGTTTACTTTTGTGTCGGCTGTGAATAAAATTTTCACTTTATGCATCAACTTTTGTATTTTTATGACTTCTAGCATCACTGTTATCAGGATAAGCTGATCCAAGTCTACCCTCACCTACTGTATCCTCACCCATCCCTCGTAGATTGTGAGCCCTCGCGGGCAGGGTCCTCGCTCCTCCTGTACCAGTCGCTGTCACATTGTGTTCAAGATTATTGTTATTGTAATTGTTCTTGTATTATACCCCTTTTTCACATGTAAAGCGCCATGGAACAAATGGCGCTATAATAATAAATAATAATAATAATAATCCAAGTGGAATGATAAGAAAGGATGCTTTTGCGACAGTGTATGATCGGACTGTGGAATTAAACTTTTGCACCCAAGGAAACAAAGGGAAACAGAGAAACTACATCTAGATTTTATATTTGAAATCTAGGACTATAATATTGTAAGGTTACAGTGCTAGCTACGGAATCACCATTTATAGATTGTATAAAGAGAATGCCTTTTAAAACTGGCTAAAATACTTAAACTTTTCTGAAAGTGACAATGCCTCTGGAAAAAAGAAAAACAGATCTGTTTTTTTCTTCTTACAGTGAAACCCCTTTTAGGGTGTAATTAATTATTAGTTTACAAAATCCATACCACCTGTCATTGTCATAAAGTTACCTAATGATCTTGACTACAATTATCCTTACTCATCCCATCCAATTGAAATATAACGCTATGACCAGGAGACTCCATACAGGCAGCTGTTTGTGACATCTCTACAATAGTGCATGGTAGAATACAAAGAATGCCTATTTGACATATTATTGGCATTTGAGGTTCATCTGTAAACAATGGCTAAAAACAATTGTGTTGGTATTGTGTATCAGGAATCGGGAAAACTACAGGGCTCAGCTGTTTTGACCAACCATTATACCCTGTCTATGTGCAGTGATGGAATAATGAACCAATAAATCAATTTTGACATATAACCATAAGTATCACAACAACCACACCTAATACTGCTAATCCAAGTTATTTTGATCTAAACTACAGGTAAGATTTCAAAAGTACCAGTTATATTTGATCACTTAAACGTAAAAGGGGTTAGAAAAATATGACTTCTTGCTTCTAAAAACAGCACCACATATGTCTACAAATTGTGGTACTGTTGTCCAGAATCATTTCAACGGAGCAGAGCATCGATACCAGACACAACAAGCGTGGAATTGTTTTTGTAAGATAGCAGCCATGTTTTTCTAATCTTACAAAGCCACTTTAAGATTTTCTACTAAAAGAGCAGAATGAATTTGCTGCCTATTAAACACCAAAACGACAGGATAGTACTAAGCCTACCAAAATATAATGACGTTAAAACCTACTCTACGAAAACCATTACATTATTATTTTTTGTCCTCAGAAACCTCTACATTAGTTGCTGTAAGCAATCATTACCGTGAACAATCAATGTCCATTTAGAACTCTGAATTCTATGACTTTAATGGTTGCAACTCTGGAGGTCTAACCAATGTCATCTTTGGCACCTCTCACTTTCCAGCTGTTTTGGATGCTTGCCATTCTTAACTGTTTCCTGCCATTTACCTAATGATCCTGCACTCTTCTGCTCTCTTCCATTTTCATTTTGAAATGATAAAATATGATTCACAAGGACAATATGGATTTAAATAGCATTTCAGAATAGTAGAACTTACTTAGTGGGCATCAACCAGGAAATGTAGAAAGTATATTGGTACTAGGCAGAAATGCAGTGAAATTCCTGTGGTTCGCGATGACCAACAAGATACATTTCAGTGAGCAAGTACACAAGTGATTTTCACAATATCTGGTGGAAAACTAATGGACAACCATCTTCTTTATTCACATACAAGGTAATTAAAAGGTAATTAAACAACTTGACTTACCGCATTACTGCAAGGAATGTCTTTCACTTTCAGCCATGCAAGATCTAAAGTGCCTTCACCCTTGTAGCAAGATTGTAGTCTTTCTTTAATTCTATCATTAATTTGTTTAAGAGCAAAGACGCATAACGCAGACTCATCCAGGGATTTGGTTCGCCTCTTCTGTCCCTTAGAGAAGATGGTAAATAAGACATCATCACCAGGTTTGATCCCTAAAGATCTAGAAAGAATTGATCCAGCTTTAGACAAATAAGCTGCCTGAAGAAGCCTGTACTCCACACCATTTTTCTCACACCCAATTGGAACTTCAACATAAGAATTAAAAGCTGTGTCCTCTTTGCACAAACGTACTAACTTTGAAGTATACACTTGCTCCTTTGTGGTGGAACCAGGTGGAGATGTCATCTCTGGTTGAAGTGTCAAGAAATATACAAAGTTTGCACTGCTAAAGCCATATATATAGTAAATATCAAAGTCTGGAATAACATTAAATGTGTCCGAGGGTATTTTTATCATTGATGCAACAAACTCATCATGGAACACATATGCAAACATCCCATCAGCCTCTGAGTTCCTTGTGAGTTTTCTGCTAGAAATGGTAGGAAAGTATTCTGGTTTCCCATCAACAGATGTGGCAATAAACAATTTATCATCCAAGTTGTTGTTTGAAACAATAACTCCAAAAACAGAGCCACTCTCATTAACCCCTGAAAGGTAATGTTCTTTTTTATGGAAAGGCTCACCAAGCTTAAAGAGGTCCTCTAATCTGAGAAGCTTGCAGATGCCTTGATAAAGGCTACCACAGGCTATTAATCTGTTTTCTTTATAGTCAATTAGCAGCATTTTGTTGACATTGTTAGTATACACCAACGGCTCATTACACGGCTGGACTATCCTAGGAGGATAACACTTTGGGTTGTCTTCATCTGGTCCAGTCTGGTGGGTCAATAAGACCTTCAAGTCTTCAGAAAGTTTGTAGATTCTGTTAATAGCTCCTAGGTAAATGTGTCCAGTTCTTTCATCAACTACCAAGTGGTTAAAAGTCCAGTCAGCTTGCTCAGCGTAAAAAGTGGTAAAATTTATTTTTGTCTGTGAAGTCTTTTGGGAGATAGCTGAGACAGTAATTAATAGCATAAATAGGGAAATGGTCCAAATCCAGCTCCATCTCACAGATGCCATATTTGTAGCCAAAAGTTGTTTTGTGCTTTTTAATATGATGGGTTTGCTCCCTTTGGTCCTGTCAAGAAATAAGAACAAATGTGAGTTCATGGATCAACAAAAAGTATTTTATGTTACTGACAGAATATTCTGAATTAACAGTACATTCAATGTAAATAATCCCCTTGTCACAGCTACAATCTATTGAAAATGTATCAACAGGTAAAAATTAACTTTTGTGAATATCCTAAACTTATTCTAGTATACACCACAGCAATTCGGTATTTTTTGTCATAGTATTCCCATTAATATTCATATTTTTGTAAAATAACATGCCAAGTTTATATGATAACATGCCAGTTTCTTTATGGGGAATCTCTTTTCATGTTAAATAAGCTCTGGAGGCAGATTTTCATGCAGTTCAGTGTCTGGCCCATAGATCTTAACAGCTTATTTACATAGAAGAAAAATAGATTTCTCAGGGATAAAACATACGATCACATATATTAAGGTATCATTTTATTCAACTTTCTATGACCTGCATGCCCATATAGACGGCTTAGGAGGGACTATCCTACTTACAGATTCTCTTTAAAGTGTAACTGTCATTTCAGAAGAACTTGCAGCAGAATATATTTATCTGCTTTTAGCTCCTCCCTCATCATGCACCTCCCTTCTCCATAAAACTTTATGAGCACCAACTGTGATCTCCTATCCCAATAATAGGAAAGTCTATATCCAGTAAAGACAGATTTTACCCGTGAATTACGAATATTAAGGAAGAAATATCAGTCCAGGAGGAGAAAGAAGCAAATCTCTCTGATAAGATATATTACAAAGTTTTTTGTATTTTCACATATACTATTGATTTATGAAAAAAAATTAAAACGATGATTATTCTTTAAGCATTTTTTTGCTTATTATCTAGATTATCATGATGGTGCCTCAAAATTGGCAAGAAAAATACAACAGTATGCGGTGAAGGAAATAATTATTTGATCCCTTGCTGTTTTTGTAAGTTTGCCCCACTGACAAAGACATGAACAGTCTATAATTTTAAGGGTAGGTGAATTTTAACATTGAGAGATAGAATATCCCCCAAAAAAATCAAGAAAATGACATTGTTTAAATTAGATTTTTTTTTCTTTCACATTTAGCAGTGAGAAATATGTATTTCTTCCCCTACAAACCATTATAAATTCTGGCTCCTACAGACCAGTTAGACGCTCCTAATCAACTTGTTGCCTGCATAGTAACCTGTATAAAAGACTCCTGTCCACAGACTCAATTAATCAGTCAGACTCTAACCTCTACAACATGGGCAAGACCAAACAGCTTTCTAAGGATGTCAGGGGCAAGATCACAAAGCTGGAATGGGCTACAAAACCATAAGTAAGACGCTGGGTGAGAAGGAGACAACTGTTGGTGCAATAGTAAGAAAATGGAAGAAATACAAAATGACTGTCAATCGACATAGATCTGGGGCACAATGCAAAATCTCACCTCGTGGGGTATCCTTGATCATGAGGAAGGTGAGAGATCAGCCTAAAACTACACGGGGGGAACTTGTTAATGATCTCAAGGCAGCTGGGACCACAGTCACCAAGAAAACCATTGGTAACACATTACGCCTTAAAGGTTTAAAATCCTGCAGTGCCCGCAAGGTCCCCCTGCTCAAGAAGGCACATGTGCAGGCCCGTCTGAAGTTTGCCAATGAACACCTGTATGATTCTTTGAGTTATTGGGAGAAGGTGCTGTGGTCAGATGAGACAAAAATTGAGCTCTTTGGCATTAACTCAACTTGCCGTGTTTGGAGGAAGAAGAATGATGAGTACAACCCTAAGAACATCGTCCAAACCGTGAAGCATGGTGGAGGAAACATTATACTTTGGGGGTGCTTTTCTGCAAAGGGGACAAGACGACTGCACCGTACTGAAGGGAAGTTGAATGCGGTCATGTATTGTGAGATTTTGGCCAACAACCTCCTTCCCTCAGTAAGAGCATTGAAGATGGGTCGTGACTGGGTCTTCCAGCAAGACAATGACCCAAAACATACAGCCAAGGCAACAAAGGAGTGGCTCAAAAAGAAGCACATTAAGGTCATCGAGTGGCCTAGCCAGTCTCCAGACCTTAATCCCATAGAAAACTTATGGAGGGAGTTGAAGCTTCGAGCTGCCAAGCGACAGACTCAAAATCTGAATGATTTAGAGATGATCTGCAAAGAAAAGTGGACCCAAATTCCTCCTGACATGTGCGCAACCCTCATCATCAACTACAAAAAAAGTCTGACTGCTGTGCTTGCCAACAAGGGTTTTGCCACCAGTATTAAGTGTTGTTTGCCAGAGGGATTGAAAACGTATTTCTCACTGCAAAATGCAAATAAATTTATCTAATTTATACAATGTGATTTTCTTGATTTTTTTTGGATATTCTATCTCTCAATGTTAAAATTAACCTACCCTTAAAATTATAGACTGTTCAAGTCTGTCAGTGGGCAAACTTACAAAAACAGCAAGGGATCAAATACTTATTTCCTTCACTGTAGATGTGATGTGAATAACATGCAGTGGCAAATTTATTAGATCCCACAGTGTTCTCATAACAGTTTCAATCACAGTGCTTTCCACAGTGCAAGCCATGTCACAACCTGCCTCATCAATGGGGACCATATCTCAGTTTGAGAAATACACATTCCCCACCATGTCAGGATGCAGATTTCTATTTTCCTTAAAAACATATAGTATGAAAAAAGGAAACTGTCCAATCAACTGCCCAAAGCAAAACTATAAAATGAAATATGATGGCACATGTACACACTCATAGAAGTCTATGGGGTCCTACTGTACACCTCTGTATGCAGCTGATTTCAAACAAAAAGTATTTTTTTACTGTTGAATTTAGTGGAAAATAAATTTCTGCCATGCTGCATGCCATATTACCAAGATAGTATAAAGATTTTTATTAACCAACCTGTTTCGGCGCCTTTTTCAAGGTAATAAACAACTTTTGTTTTTTTACCTTGAAAAAGGCACCAGTCTAGCAGTGAAACGCGTTGGTTAAAAATAAATCTTCACTTTATACCCTTGAGGATTCTTCATTTCCGCAAGCGTAGCCCCGGTGCAGTGATCTCTCCACCAAAGTGAATTGCTCTCTGGGAGAATTTGTGGACGCCATTTTCAAAGTTCATGAAGTGGCAGAACAGTTGAGAATTTACCCCATTTTGGCTATTATACACCCCTATTAATTAATTTAGGAGTGTACTAAGAATTTTTCTTTCATTTTTCTTACAATGTTAGCAGCATGGGTAATATGTAAATAATATGACAGTTTTTTTCCCCCAGCCATTGGCCGTGGCTGCGCATTCTAAGGGTCTTATAGGTGTTGTCTTCCACACAACGCCCCCTGGTGACCACTACCATCACTCTCACCCTCTCTCATTTCTCTTGCGGTATTGCACTATTGTGCGCTTCGGTCCTAACCAGACCATGGCATATCACCGAGATATTCTCTGCTAGAACACAGTTTGGAGAAAAGAATATGTCAGGAACATGCCGAACAGAGAATAAGGAGATCTTGGTACCAGCTCTGTATACCATAAAAATAGACCCTAATAGGCTTTCAAGTGAATAATCCTATTATAGTTCATGGGCATATTCAGGTGGCGCTAGTGCAAACTAAACAAATACATACCCTTATTGCAACTGTATTATATTCATGAGTTCATCATTTATAATGAACTTTTAATATCATTCCTTTGCATTATGGGATGCTCGGTTACATACCTATTGACACGGATTATACTGCTGGGTAGTCGTAATTCTGGGTTTAAGCACAAAACCCTGCTCTAAGCCAGCGGCCTTAATAAACTAACTGCTAAGTTTTTCAGTCCGGTCATTGTAAATCAGTTCATACTAATAAACTTGTGTCTTCAGGGTTAATTACAAAAGAAAAGAACAGATGGATCGAAAGCCTTGGTCTACATGGAATGGAGGTACTGTACTTCATTACTGACACATATCATCTCACTAGTGGATTGAGACCAATGCCTTTAATGAAAATAATTGGTATAAACACTTCTGTTAATTATTCTTCTACATTGTAATTAAAAATAAATTATGCTTGTAAATTAAAATGGTCTTAAACTTCATTGCGGTTTTCAATGTATCCCATCATGAATGATTAGTTTGTCAGGCCCTAAGTGGATAAGCAGCAACCAGTGTTCAGAATATCTCTCATATTGTCAACTAATTTGTATTAAATGACTACAATCCAATATAATGTATTATATAATATCAATAATAAGATTACAGCCTAGTGCACAAAGTACTTGTTACTGGCCCAAAATAAAATATACATACACGTCTAATTGTGCAAATATAAATATCATCAGTCTGGTTAACCTCTTTTCTCCCGGACAAAGCATGCCCATTAATCTGGAACCAGATGGTAACACTACTAGATTTAACAGACCAAGAAAGATTAATAACCTTTGTTGCCAAGCAACTCCACAAAGATGCTATGGGCAGTGTTGGGGTGAAAGGGTTAGAGCGCCAAGCTAGGGCTATGTATCACTGCAAGGATCCCTGTGGCATTGTTATTAGGTTGTTGAAACATCTCTCTAGCCTGTAAAATCTCGCTGTACCCTGAGATTTTGAGGATTGAAATGGCTTTGGGTCACTAACCAGGTCTTAAGTGGGACTTATAAAACCACATCATGTGAAGTGGAGACTGCCTGCACTTTGAAGAGACATATCCCTAAGCAACACTTGTCATGTCTTCAACGAGTGAAAAAGTAATAAAGCGAAATCAAAGAGTGTTATGTCATTGAGTAGGCATGTATGTATGTGCGTATGTCCAGTACTATATGTAGATACGCATGTTTGTATATATACTGTAGGTGTGCACATGTGTACTGAACGTTTATACAGTATATGTGCAAGTGCATATGTACTATTGTATATGTATCTTCAGAATTGCCTATGTAATGTATGTTTGTGTGTGTGTACTGTATATAAAGAATGTCTGCTTTTGCATGTACTATATGTATTAGTGCATGTGCATATGTACTGTATATATATGTGTGTATCGTATGTACAGTTGAAACCAAAAGTTTACATACACTATATAAAAAGACACATATGCATGTTCTCTCAATATCTGCCACGAAATCAGAATAAACCTTTCCCGTTTTAGGTCAATTAGGATTACCATAATTTTTAATACAAATAATGAGAGTAATGAGAGAGAGAGAATGTTTTAAGGCACTTTTATTACTTACTGCAAAGTCAAAAGTATACATACACTTTGATTACTATGCCTTTAAACAATTCTGGACTGCCCATATGATGATGTCATGCGTTTGGAAGCTTCTGAAAAAATTCTGTTTTTTGACAACATCTGAGTAAATTAGAGACACACCTGTGGATGTATTTTAATGCACACCTGAAACACACTGCTTCTTTGTGAGAAAGTCTAAAGAAATCAGCCAAGATATCAGGAAGAGAATTGTGAACTTGCACAAGTCTGGCTCATCCTTGGGTACAATTTCAAGATACCTGAAGGTACCTTGTTCATCTGTACAAACAATTATACGCAAGTACAAACAAGATGGGAATGTCCAGCCATCATACCGCTCAGGAAGGAGACGGGTTCTGTGTCCCAGAGACGAATGTGCTTTGGTCCGACATGTGCATATCAACCCAAGGACAAAAGCAAAAGACCTTGTGAAGATGATGGTCGAGGCTGGTAAGATTGTGTCAATATCCACAGTGAAACGAGTACTGTATTAACATGGTCTGAAAGGTCACTCTGCCAGGAAGAAGCCATTACTCCAAAAGAAACATAAAAAAACAGATTAATGTTTGCAAATGCACACAGGAACACAGACCTTAATTTTTGGAGACATGCCCTGTGGTCTAATGAAACTAAAATTGAACTTTTTGGGCATAATGACCATCGTTACATTTGAAGGAAAAAGGGAGAAGCTTGGAAGCCTAAAAACACCATCCCAACTGTGAAACACGGGGTGGCAGCATCATGTTGTGGGGTTATTTTGCTGCAGGAGGTACTGATGCACTTCACAAAATAGATGGCATCATGAGAAAAGAAGATTATGTGTCAATACTGAAGCAACATCTCAAGACATCAGCCAGGAAGTTAAAGCTTGGGCAGAAATAGGTCTTCCAAATGGACAATGACCTGAAACATACTGCTAAAATGGTAACAAAAAGGCTTAAGGATAACAAAGTCAATGTTTTGGAGTGGCCATCACAAAGCCCTGATCTCAATCCTATTGAAAATTTAGGGCAAAGCTGAAAAGGCATATGCGAGCAAGGCGACCTACAAACATGGATCAGTTACACCAGTTTTGTCAGGAGGAATGGGCCCAAATTCCGACCAACAATTGTGAGAAGCTTGTGGAAGGATATCCCAAACGTTTGACCCAAGTCATTCAGTTTAAGGGCAATGGTACCAAATACTAATGAAATGTATGTAAACTTTTGAATCTGCAGTAAGTAATAAAAATGGCTTAAAACATTCGCTCTCTCATCCTTTCTCATCCTGAGAAAGAAAGAAAGCACTGGTGAACTCATTAATGCAAAAAGACCTGGGCGCCCACGGAAGACAACAGTGGTGGATGATCGCAGAATAATCTCCATGGTGAAGAGAAACCCCTTCACAACAGCCAACCAAGTGAACAACACTCTCCAGGAGATAGGCGTATCAATATCCAAATCTACCATAAAGAGAAGACTGCATGAAAGTAAATACAGAGGGTTCACTGCACGGTGCAAGCCACTCATAAGCATCAAGAATAAAAAGGCTAGACTGGACTTTGCTAAAAAACATCTAAAAAAGCCAGCACAGTTCTGGAAGAACATTCTTTGGACAGATGAAACCAAAATCAACCTATACCAGAATGATGGAAAGAGAAAAGTATGGTGAAGGCGTGGTACAGCTCATGATCCAAAGCATACCACATCATCTGTAAAACACGGCGGAGGCAGTGTGATGGCTTGGGCATGCATGGCTGCCAGTGGCACTGGGTCACTAGTGTTTATTGATGATGTGACACAGGACAGAAGCAGCCGAATGAATTCTGATGTATTCAGAGCCATACTGTGTGCTCAGATCCAGCCAAATGCAGCCAAACTTATTGGTCGTCGTTTCATACTACAGATGGACAATGACCCAAAACATAAAGCCAAAGCAACCCAGGAGTTTATTAAAGCAAAGAACTGGAATATTCTTGAATGGCCAAGTCAGTCACCTGATCTCAACCCAATTGAGCATGCATTTCACTTGTTAAAGACTAAACTTCAGACAGAAAGGCCCACAAACAAACAGCAACTGAAAACTACCCCAGTGAAGGCCTGGCAGAGCATCAAAAAGGAGGAAACACAGCATCTGGTGATGTCCATGAGTTCAAGACTTCAGGCAGTCATTGCCAACAAAGGGTTTTCAACCAAGTACTAGAAATGAACATTTTATTTACAATTATTTAATCTGTCCAATTACTTTTGGTCCCTTAAAAAACAGGGTGGCACATGTTAAGGAGCTGAATCTCCTAAACCCTTCAACCAATTTTAATGTGGATACCCTCAAATGAAAGCTGAAAGTCTGAACTTCAACTGCATCTGAATTGTTTTATTTAAAATTCATTGTGGTAATGTTTAGAACCAAAATTAGAAAAATGTCTCTGTCCAAATATATATGGCCCTAACTGTATATGTGCCTATGTACTGTATGTATCGGAGCATATGTTCTGTTTGTTCAGATGCGGGATTTTTCTAAAACTAATAGACAAGAAATATATAACAATTATTTAACACTTTCACTTAACAACAAAAGCCATTGAACTTGTGTAGTTAGGAGTTGCGTTACATTTTTCAGCATCAGGATATCGTGCTACGTCATTTTATGCTAGCCATTTTAAGAAATGTTACGTCTGTATTTGTGAGTGTGCCTATGTACTGTATGTATTTGCTTCATTTTACTGTATGTGATTATTTGTAGCACTATTGGTATTTTAATTTATAGAAAACACAAATTTTCTCATCTGGACTTTAAATACAGCCATACATCCATATAATAGAGCCTTCTTTTATCTAAGATCCTTTAAATGTATGTGTAGTCTGATTCCCAGGATTCTCCAATATTTAATGAAGTCGTTCGGTCACATTGAACATGAAGCCGTATTCAGTTTGGGAATAAAAACCCTGATGCTAAGACACCAAACGTTGTAATCGCTCAATTGTATCCAGTTTGCTTTTGGAAAAAGGCAATGCCAGAAAGTGCCCAGCTGTTCCTGGGAAAGCACACTGAGCATAGGTATCAGATCACTTCCAGCAAGCAATGGAGAAGGAGCTTAGTGACTGTGCCAGAGGACACCTAAGGCAAGAGCTATGAAGTAAATAAAACCCAGCAGTATGCCTACTGCTAATCTGCCAGTGCATTATAGTGTTTATTTTCACCCTCTGCTCGCATAGCTCTGTAGTTTCCTGGGACACAGGAGGCTGTGAACGGATGATAACTAGGCTGATCCTGTCCCAGCTGCAGTGCAAACTTTCAACGATAACATAACTATTAGGGGACACTGACATCTCAGCTGTGTATCTTACCATCCAAGATATAAGATTTGTTGGCGCGAATATACAGTTTCTTTAGTAAAGGAAACATCAGAGTAACTTAACCTTTTATAATCACTGGATTAATGATCTATCAATGACAAACTTCAATGGATCTGAACTATAGAAACAACACATTCCAAATTATGTAGTAAAATGTATGCTTAACATAGTCCTACCATGTATGCCAAAACACATTCTCTCCAAATCATCAGAGCAAATATTTCTGATCCCTCTGTATGCATTATTTCCTTACACACTCTAGGCACCAATTTATCAGTGGTGAAATAGCATGCATTAATTTAAGAAATAAAATAAATTGCTAAAATGAAAACTTAAAGAGTATCAAAACTATTATTAAATAAAAGCTATGATTTTTCCATAATATACTTTACTACTTTAGTTTACTTTCTTTTCTTTTAAACACCAATGCTGCTGTGTTGTTTAACATGGGCATTTCTTGATCCTTTCGAAGCTGCTTTCGATTGTCTCTCAGTCAAAATCCATACTTTATTTATAATCATAATGGGGGAAATTCCCTCTCTGAGCCTCTATGGTCCCCAAACCATTTCTTAAAAATGGAAATTCCCCTACTCTGCAATTTAAATATGAATATTGGTTGAGCAGCAATTAAAAGCAGCTTCTAAAGGAACATGAACTGGGCATGTAAAACAGCACTGCAGCATAGCATTTGGGAGAAAAGTAGGCAAAATTAGGAAATGGCATAAATTACAATTCATGACTTTGAAATTCCTGAAGGACAGAGATGAGCGGATCTTTTGAAATGAATCTCAATACTGAAAAGCTTGTAATTGTTCGGAAAATACACATGGCTAATAGGAAAGAGGGAAAAGAGAGGGGGAGAGGAATCCCAACTGACCATAAGAGCTTAAACTTTATAGGCGAGAGAGAGAGAGATGACTCTGCTGACCATAAGAGCTTACACTCTTCAGTAGAGAGAGAATCCCACTGATCATAAGAGCTTATACTCTACAGGAGAGAGAGAGAGAAAGAGTACCCTGCTGACCATAAAAACTTATACTTTTCAGGAAAGAAATAACACCATTGACCATAAGAGCTTACACTCTACAAGAGTGAGAGAGAGAGAGGGACCCTTCTGACCACAAGAGCTTACACTCTACAGGAGAGAGAAATAGAAGACCCTGCTGACCACAAGAGATTACACTCTAGAGGAGAAAGAGATAGACGACCCTGCTGACCATAAGAGCTTAGACTCTTCAGGGAAGAAAGAACACCATTGATCATAAGAGCTTACACTCTACAGGAGTGAGAGAGAGGGGACCCGGCTGACAACAAGAGCTTACACTCTATAGGAGAGAGAGAAATCTAAGACCCTGCTGACCATAAAAACTTACACTATACAGGAGATAGATAGAAGACACTGCTGCCCATAAGAGCTTACACTCTACAGGAGAGAGAGAGATATAAGACCCTGCTGACCATAAAAGCTTACACTATACAGGAGAGAAAGATAGAAGACCCTGCTGACCATAAGAGCTCACACTCTACAGGAGAGAGATAGAAGACCCTGCTGACAATAAGAGCTTACACTCTACAGGAGAGAGAGACAGAAGACCCTGCTGACCATAAGAACTTACACTCTACAGGAGAGAGAGACAGAAGACCTTGCTGACCATAAGAGCTTACACTCTACATAAGAGAGAGATAGAAGACCCTGCTGACCATAAGAGCTTACACTCTTCAGGAGAGAGAGACAGAAGACCTTGCTGACCATAAGAGCTTACACTCTACAGGAGAGACAAGACCATGCTGACCATGAGAGCTTACACTCTACATAAGAGAGAGATATAAGACCCTGCTGACCATAAGAGCTTGCACTCTATAGGAGAGAGAGACAGAAGACCTTGCTGACCATAAGAGCTTACACTCTACAGGAGAGACAAGTCCCTGCTGACCATAAGAGCTTACACTCTACATAAGAGAGAGATAGAAGACCCTGCTGACCATAAGAGCTTATGTGACACCCCAGGGGTCTGGTTGCCACAGTGATAGAGATGTTATGTCTGAGAGCAGGTGGGAGGTCCTTTGGTCAGGGATCCTGTGCATGCCACACCTCCTGCCCAGTCTTGGGAGGGGAAGAACTTCCCCTATATAAACCCGGGGCTGAAGCAGGGTTAAGAGTCCAGGAGAGTAGAGACAAGAAACAGTCATAGGAAGAAACAGCTGGAGCTCAGTGGGAGCAATACTACTACGAGTCAGGGGCTGGCAGCTGCAGAGCTCGCCCTGACTGAGAAGCTTTCTTACCGGACCCGGCGTCCGAGGCTGTGGGGACTAACTCTTACCCAGCAGCAGAAGCCGACCGGCAGGGGATTTCAGGTCCTCAGGCCCAGAAACCCGAAGGCACGGTCACACGTGTGGGACCAGCACCGCCATCGTGGAGCGGAAGCCAATAGAAGGCCCCGAGTCACCGGCCATACGGGTGAGCACCACACGGTACACTCAGGGACGTGGGCTACTTATATCCGCTTCTAGCAAGGTGGCCAGAAGAGTACAGTCAGTTTGGGAGGCCTACAACTCCGCCTGGCCAGGGGAGATCCCATCTGCTCAAGGACTGACCAGGCCCCGTTCGCTAGCAAGTACTCCGGGAGGGTCTATCGTTGTTACCAGTAAAGACCCTGAATTACACCGCACCGTCTCTGAGTGGTTCCTGCTACCCCCATCTTCCACGTCGGCTGCCCTGAGGCCATACCCCTCCCGTTGGGGGTTATACTATCACGCTGCACAATTCTACACCGGCCTCAGCGGTCTGCCCTGCAGCGGCAGCTCCATAGCTGCAAATCAACGGGTGGCGTAGTCGACACTCAAATAACATCTATCAAGACTGCCACACACTGAGTTTGACTCCCTGGGCACGGACCGGATCCCCGCCACTCGGAGACTACAACCCTCATCTGATCCGGTTCCGGGTAAGCCCCCGTGCGCGAGACGCTGCGCGACACAGCAGGCCCAGGGGCGCGTCAACTTTGGCGTAGTCGGCAGGATTTCGTGCCCGCAACCACCGTGTACTGCGTGCCTAAAAAAGAGACTTTCAAACTCACCTGTGGTGAAGATTCCCGCCATCCGGCGCCATTTTCAGCCTTCTTCCCGCCATCTGTGAAGATTCCCGCCATCCGGCGCCATCTTCAGCCTTCTTCCCGCCATCCGTGGAGTTTTCCCGCCGTTGGACGCCATCTTGAGGACGCCACGCGGGAAGAAGAGGGGCGTGGACTCCGAAAAGCCCGCGAGAACTGGAGCCCCGCCTCACGTCCGGACGTTGCGTAAGGTCCTGGAAGGAGCCCAGCAGACGCCGACGTCACCGGAGCGCGACGGAAGGTCCTCAACCCTGACGATCCACTGCGGAGCCGCGACCTACGGAAGAGGATCATCGCAAGGTAGGCCACGGTCCACTAGGGGGGAGAAGGATGTCGGATACGGAGGAGAGCTTCACCGCTTCAACCCCCGCCAGCGCCACCGCTGTCGCGGTCATGCCTTTCACCATGCCCTATATCCCGGGGGCAGCCTGGCTACCCCAGTACTCAGGGGAGTCACATACCCTGCAGGACTTTAGAGAAAGGCTGGATAGCCTCTTCCAGGTGTACCCCCTCACAGAAGAGCAAAAAGTGAGCATCCTGGTGGCCCAATTAACCGGAGCAGCCCGAAGGGAGGTAAAGTCCTGGCCACCTGGGGGGAGGACTGTCGCAGGGATACTAACCCGGCTGAGGGACACCTTTGATACCCGCACCTCAGTCGAGATCAAGCTTAGATTCTACGGGTGCAAACAGCGGGCCCATGAGAGTATAAGGGACTATGCCCTGAACCTACAAGAGGCCCTGAGAGCCGTTAAGCAGACCGACCCTGACGGCGTGGGAGACGAGGACAGGCTGTTGACTGAACAATTTATAGAGGGTTTATATTGCAAAGCCCACCGAACCCAGTTGCGGGCAATGGCCCTACAGGACCCTCATCTGGGATTTGCACAGTTCAAGGACAGAGCCATCCGGGTGCTCCGAGAACCGGCACCGGATGGCGTTGTGACCCACAGGCGCCCAGCTATCACTTACCACCAGGAGGCGGCGCCCTTGTCGGCAGGGCCTGTAGGGGCTGATGCACAGGCTTTGAACAATGACCCGGCTCCAGACCTGCACCATCAGGTCCAAGAGCTAGCTAAAAGCGTTGCTGCGTTAACCCGAACTGTGCAGTCTTTACAGGCTTCCACTCCAGGGAAGATCCAGCTGGCATCCGGACCGGAGAACATCCCGTGGCGTCGACCAAGGAGGACCCCACCGGCCAGAGGAAGACCCAGTGACCGGTACAACGAGGACGGACGACCCATCTGCCACCGCTGCAATCAACCCGGACATATGGCAAGGTACTGTCCTTTAAACTGGCACAACCTGGGGGTAGAGGGCCAACCCCCAGGAAAAAGACCACCAGGCCCATCGAACTGGCGCGACAAATATGTCGGAGGGCGTCCAGTCTTGCCTGTGGTACTGGATGGCATCCCTATGAGTGCCCTACTGGACACCGGGTCACAGGTCACCACCATCCCGTACGTGCTCTTCAAGCAGTACTGGAATGACTCGGATATAACCCGCTACCCTGACGACGACTTGAGTATCATCGCCAGCAATGGTCAGCCCGTGCCACAGATCGGATTTAAAGAGGCGACCATTAAAATTGGTAGAGTCGAACTGGCAGCACAGGGACTGATTATTGTAGACATTGACAAACACGAGAGTCACCCAAAGATAACGCTAGGAACTAATGTAATTGAAAATTGTCTTGCAGAGGTGATTTTCCTTTTACAACAGGTTGCCAAGAACGCCAGCTCCGGCGAGCAGCGAGTGCTCCAGAAAGAGATCCGGGCACTGATGCGACGGCAACAGGTGGAACTCTCCGGCGGTGAGATTGGTAGCGTAAGAATGTGTGACCCTTTCCCTATTGCCATGCCCCCAAAAAGTGAAATGATGATTTGGTGCCGGGCAGCTATTGGTCCGAGAGGTAGGGATTACCAGGCAATGGTAGAACCAGTTTACTCAGACAGTAGGCCCACCATTTTGACAGCACGGGGGGTGGTTAATGTACGCCATGGGAGGGTGCCTGTTCGCCTAATAAATATCGGGAAGAGGGAAGTATACCTACCCCGGTATGCCACGCTAGCCAAATTATATACCATCAACCAAAACTCTATACAGTCTGTGGAACCCTTGCCTCCATCTCACCCGGAGGAAGGTAACGGCTCTAAGAAAGTAATGGAGGATTGGTGTCAGCAACTACACTTGGGAACTGACTCCACTCCCTCCCACCAGAAACAGGGAGTCTACCGGATGGTTCAAGAGTATGAGAGAGTGTTTAGTAAACACCCGTTAGACTTCGGGCGAGTTAAGGGGGTAGAACACCGCATCCCCACGGGAGATCATCCTCCCATAAAAGAGAGGTATCGACCCGTACCCCCTGCACATTACCAACACGCCAAGGGGATGCTTAGAGACATGAAGGAGGCTGGGGTAATCCGGAATAGCTGTAGCCCCTGGGCAGCCCCACTAGTTTTAGTCAAAAAGAAAGACAACACCATGAGGATGTGTGTAGATTACCGGAAAATCAATCGTATCACACACAAGGATGCGTACCCTTTACCAAGGATAGAGGAGTCTTTGGCTGCTTTAAGATCTGCTAACTTCTTCTCTACCTTGGATCTCACTAGCGGGTACTGGCAGGTTCCTGTAGCAGAGGCGGACCGGGAGAAGACCGCATTCACCACCCCGATGGGACTTAGCGAGTTTACCTGTATGCCGTTTGGACTTTGTAACGCACCCGGAACCTTCCAACGATTAATGGAGTGCTGTCTGGGACACAGAAACTTCGAGACGGTCCTGTTGTACCTGGACGATGTCATCGTATATTCCAAGACGTATGAGGACCACCTGAAACACCTGGCGGAAGTGTTCGAAGCTCTGGCGAGTTATGGCCTAAAGGTGAAACCCTCCAAGTGTCACCTCCTGAAACCAAAGGTGCAGTACCTGGGACACGTGGTGAGCGCTGACGGAGTGGCTCCCGACCCTGATAAGATCACCGCAATTAAGGAATGGCCAAGCCCCTCCAGCGTAAAAGAAGTGCGGCAGTTTCTCGGGTTGGTAGGCTACTACCGAAGGTTTATTCCCGGTTTCACCAAAAAGGCAGCACCTATGCAGGACCTCCTGATAGGCCAGTCCCGGAAGGCCAAGAACCAGAAGCCGCCCTTCAAATGGGAGGAGTTGGAAGAAGAGTCCTTCCGCCAGCTGAAGATGGCCCTCACGGGGGACGAAATCCTGGCGTACCCGGATTATAGCCAGCCCTTTATCCTCTACACCGACGCCAGTAACATCGGGCTAGGAGCCGTACTGTCCCAGATCCAGCAGGGGAAGGAACGAGTAATCGCCTACGCCAGCCGAAAACTGCGACCCACCGAAAGGAACCCCGAGAATTACAGCTCATTTAAGCTAGAGTTCCTGGCCGTAGTATGGGCAGTCACCGAGCGCTTTAAGCATTACCTCGCTTCTTCCCGGTTCACCGTGTACACGGATAACAACCCGTTGACACACCTGGACACGGCAAGACTCGGTGCCCTGGAGCAGAGGTGGATGGCCCGTCTGTCCAACTACGAGTTCACAATCAAATACCGGGCCGGACGCTCCAATACCAACGCGGATGCCCTGTCCAGGATGCCCAACCTGCCGGACGAAGGAGAAAATCCGGAGGGACTGGAAGAAGTTGAACTCCCTGCGTTCCACCGTCATGGGACTATCCAGTATTCCCACCGGGTAAGGAGTAAGCAGGCTGCTACGTTGAACCCCTTACCTCACTACAACTGGGCGGAAACGCAAGACAGCGACCCTGCCGTCCGACTGGTGAAGGAGATGCTGACTCGCCCGGAGGCTTGCCTTGAACCAGACGCTCCGGAGGAAGCCAAACAACTATGGGCAGAGAAGAGTCGACTGTTCCTTTACAAGGGGAAGTTGTGCCGCAGAATGGTTAACTCCCGGACGCATGAACTACTCTGGCAAGTAGTGGTGCCACGAAGAGACGCAGCCATGGTGATGGAGGCATACCACGACGGAGCTGGACACTTCGGGTGGAAGAAGCTGGAGTTCCTGCTGCGCGAGCGATTCCACTGGGTAGGCATGAGGGGAACCATTGAGAAGTGGTGCAGAGACTGTGGCCCGTGCAACCTGAGAAGGAAGGACCGTGCCAGCCAGAAGACTCCCCTGCAGTCCATCGTCACCCGGCAACCGTTGGAACTGGTAGCCTTGGATCATGTAAAACTGACCCCAAGCAGAAGTGGCTACGTCTACGCGTTAACCATCGTGGATCATTACTCCCGGTTCTTGGTTGTCGTCCCCGTCAAGGACTTAACGGCTCAAACAGCAGCTAGAGCCTTCCAGCAGCACTTTTGCCGTCCACACGGGTACCCGGACCAAGTGCTGACGGACCAGGGACCTGCCTTTGAAGCGGAGGTCTTCCAGGAATTCTGCAATCTGTATGGCTGCCGGAAGATAAGGACGACACCCTACCATCCGCAAACTAATGGACTTTGTGAGAAAATGAACCAGGTGGTAATGGATCTTTTAAAAACGTTGCCCCTGGAAGAACGCAGTCTGTGGCCTGAGAAGTTGCCCGATCTGGTGGACCTATACAACCACATCCCGGTAGGTTCCACCAACTGTACCCCGGCTTACCTAATGAGGGCAAGACCTGGTAAGTTACCTGTTGACCTGGAAATGGGAGTCCTGACACCCGAGGACACTTCACCAGAAACAGACTGGGACACGGAGAGGCAGCAGCAGTACCGGAGAGTACAGGAGAGCGTGGAGCGAAGTCTCTGTCAGGCTAGGGAAAGACAAGAGAAAACTTACAACCAGTATGCTCCCGCTGTTCCCCTGGTACCCGGAGAGCAGGTCTTGAAGAGGAAGAGACGGCTCCACAAGTTGGACGACCAGTGGGAGAAGGACCCGTACACCGTACTGCCCTCAAGCCACGAGAACCCGAAGGTTTGTACCATCAGTAAAGACGGAGGGGAAACCACAGCCATTGTATCCCGGGACCACCTGAAGAAGTGTCCCGAACAACTGAGGAACCCTGAAGAGGAACAAGAAGACCATCGACCCGTAGAGGAAAGGGAAGATATGGTTAGTACTGTGCTCGGGGACTTCCCTCGGTCTTGGACTCAAGTCAATGGTGCAGTTGTGGTACCCGTACTCACCTTCCTCCAACCAGCATCCCAAGCACCTACGGAGCAACAGGTAGAGCTGGAAGAACAGCCGGTCCAGGAGGCAGAAGACCCCACACCCGCAGACCAGGAGGATCAACCCTCTGCTTGCAGTGAGCCTGCCATATCCCTAGTGAGCCAAAGAGCCGGTAGACAGCTGCCCAGTTTACCCTTGACAGCTCCTACACCCTGTAGTTCAGGGCTAGGCAGTCAGCTCCGTAGGTCCACTAGGGCCACTAGGGGCCAGTTACCCGCACGTTGGAGGATTTGAAGTGTATAAATTGTTTTATTTATGTTTACCTGTGTATTGTTGCTTGTGTATAATTTTGTGTTTCTAGTTATTTGTAGGAGTCCTTGGTGGATTTACCGGGAATCCTTGTACATAGTTGGAGCGTAACCCAGGACGGACTAAAGACTGTTAAGGACTCGGGGCAGGACAAACCCCTACCTGGTTACGTCTCCCTGTTTTGGTGAAATGGACACCTTGCTTTTCTTCAAAGACTGCACCCGGTTACGGACATGCCGTAACCATCTTTATATGTTTTTCTTATTGTATTATTATTGTTTTTATCTTGTTATGTTTTTCTAAAATATGTTTAGTCCCGGAGTACTAAATTTCACTAGGGGGGAATGTGACACCCCAGGGGTCTGGTTGCCACAGTGATAGAGATGTTATGTCTGAGAGCAGGTGGGAGGTCCTTTGGTCAGGGATCCTGTGCATGCCACACCTCCTGCCCAGTCTTGGGAGGGGAAGAACTTCCCCTATATAAACCCGGGGCTGAAGCAGGGTTAAGAGTCCAGGAGAGTAGAGACAAGAAACAGTCATAGGAAGAAACAGCTGGAGCTCAGTGGGAGCAATACTACTACGAGTCAGGGGCTGGCAGCTGCAGAGCTCGCCCTGACTGAGAAGCTTTCTTACCGGACCCGGCGTCCGAGGCTGTGGGGACTAACTATTACCCAGCAGCAGAAGCCGACCGGCAGGGGATTTCAGGTCCTCAGGCCCAGAAACCCGAAGGCACGGTCACACGTGTGGGACCAGCACCGCCATCGTGGAGCGGAAGCCAATAGAAGGCCCCGAGTCACCGGCCATACGGGTGAGCACCACACGGTACACTCAGGGACGTGGGCTACTTATATCCGCTTCTAGCAAGGTAGCCAGAAGAGTACAGTCAGTTTGGGAGGCCTACAACTCCGCCTGGCCAGGGGAGATCCCATCTGCTCAAGGACTGACCAGGCCCCGTTCGCTAGCAAGTACTCCGGGAGGGTCTATCGTTGTTACCAGTAAAGACCCTGAATTACACCGCACCGTCTCTGAGTGGTTCCTGCTACCCCCATCTTCCACGTCGGCTGCCCTGAGGCCATACCCCTCCCGTTGGGGGTTATACTATCACGCTGCACAATTCTACACCGGCCTCAGCGGTCTGCCCTGCAGCGGCAGCTCCATAGCTGCAAATCAACGGGTGGCGTAGTCGACACTCAAATAACATCTATCAAGACTGCCACACACTGAGTTTGACTCCCTGGGCACGGACTGGGTCCCCGCCACTCGGAGACTACAACCCTCATCTGATCCGGTTCCGGGTAATCCCCCGTGCACGAGACGCTGCGCGACACAGCAGGCCCAGGGGCGCGTCACTTACACTCTACAGGAGAGAGAGATAGAAGACCCTGTTGACCATAAGAGCTTACACTCTACAGGAGAGATACATTTACCCAGTAACTCTGCAGACAGAAAATGACTTTGCCGTATAAACTCTGATCCACAGGAAACTGCTGAACTCAGATTTCCCAGTTACGGACCCCCCTATACATCCTATACAAGGTATGATAATCCAGAAGTTGTCATAGGTGCATGGCATTATGGAAAGGCCTACATGGCAATGTAAAATGCTGTTAGCCTGCCCTCTGATGTTTCAGCAATGTGGTAAGGCAAGTTTTATTTTTTTGAAAACAGCGAATTGAATCTCAAAATGTGCAAATTCACATGAAACCATGAATTTCCGCAAATTAGACTCAAACTCAATCCTCTGTGGATCGATCCACTCATCTCTACTGGAGGATAATTAAACTAAAAGAAAATAAAGTTTAGTTACTCTCTAAAAACTGATAGACTTGACATGATAGCTTTGTTGCAGCTCCATAAGCATATTATACACAATGTATCACGTCATGTTACAAGGTCATGCAATTCTATAATGAAAGAATGACTACTATTAGCCACCCCAATTTTAGAGTTATTAAAACTGTCGAAATAGGAACAAAAAGTCAAAAAAATGCATTATGCATATAGTTCAGACCAACTACATTTTTTTGATCTGTAATTAATAACATAATTCTGACACATTTTAATTTGTACACCCTTCCCCCACTACAGTACAGTATATTAATGTACAGACTTCAGAAACAATATTGCACATATGGGGCTCTCTTTTTATGTATCTGCTTCTATAAAAGCTAATATAATCTTGAAAATATAATGAATTCATTTCCATCACAATGCATATCCCCTTGTCCATACCTATGTGAATTACAGTCTTGCAGATGATTGTGTTGTAAGTATAATTCATTACATCTGAGAGAGGTTTCATATAATTACTTTACCTCTCTTCATATTCTTACTGAAAGGAAAGCAAATAATGTTCTTTACTGTTATATAGCCATTCGGTTGTAATGAAGGGATGAGTAATTGTGTGTTATACAGTAAAATGTCACCAAAGTCTATTGTCATACAATTAATGGAGTTTATATTTATATGCCTATGTTTTCACTTTGTGTTGAGTCCCTGACTACGCCACAGAATATTAATTGAACTCATAAGTGTAGAATTTAGAAGTATAAAAATATTCTATGCCTTGAAGGAAACATCAAAATGGAGCATTGGGAGATCCTGCGCTCTGTAAAAGGTTAGTCTGATCTTAGAGAATTTCATTATTTTTTTTATACAGACATGCTTATCTATATGGATAACACCTACATGTATCAATTGATCAAAGGTGAGAAAAGTAAATGAAAAGTGCTCATTCACCAAACTAGATACTTCTCCTACTTTCCTGTTGGTCATTGAAATGCTATATTATTGTGCAACAATCCGTAGGATTCATAGTTCAAAACACTGTCACAAATGCTTGCCTTGACTCCATGAAAGGAGTACAGTCCAGGAGATGTTGGCAAATGCTAAATTAGAGAACATACCCTATAGACATATTAAAACATACATATTCAGAACATAAAAAACACACATATGAAGCTATTTTTAAAGGGAGTCTTATCAATTTTATGCTGGCAACCAAGGCTGTGAAGTCAGAGTCGGAGTCGTGGATTTGGTGTCCATTTTGGTGGAGTTGGAGTCGGTATAAAAAGAACCAACTTCAACTCCTAAAATATGTAATAAATTGGTACAGTAGTACAATGCAGGATGTGCTTTCAATTTTTTGATAAGAATTTGGGAAAGTTATGAAATGTCCTATAAATGTCTGTTCTGCTTCTGATCTGAGGATCTCGGCTTTTAGGTGAGATGAATCTGTGCTGCACTTTATGTACATGCTCAGTAGTGAGGCAGGGCTGTGAAGTCAGATTCGTGGAGTCGGGAGTCAGGGAAATTGTGTAGCTGGAATCAGTATAAAATGGACCGACACCTAAAATATATAATAAATTGAGTACAGTAGTTCAGTGCAGGATGTGCTGTAAATTTTTTCATAAGAATTTGGGAAAGTTATGAAATGTCCTATAAATGTCTTTTCTGTTCCTGATCTAAGGCTCTCGGCTTTTAGTGGAGATAAATCTGTGCTGCACTTTATGTACATGCTCAGTAGTGAGGAAGTGCTGTGGAGTTGGAGTCGGAGTTGGAGTCAGAGTCAGAAGTCAGGGAAATTGAGGAGTCAGAGTCGGAGGTTTGGCTTACCGACTCCACAGCCCTGCTGGCAACATGCAATATGGAGGCTACCTCTAACTTTATAAACCTCATTGCTGCCTGTTTTTGACCTCAGATGGTACAGTAAAAAATATATCTCAACATTTTTCTAAATTAAACCCTAACCAAAAGCACAGAATGGAAAAAAAGGTAATATCAACGAGCTAAGAATAATCAAATTTTGCGGCTGGGCATAAAAAAGGACTAGTTTCTCACCAAGTGCTATCAAAGTCTTGGGTCACCAACAGGTTCATTCACCAAACTATAGACTTCTACTTTCCCATTAGTCATTGAAATGCTATATTATTATGGAACAATCCCTTTTGGTGGACAGGTAGGATTCATAGTTCAGAACAATGTCACAAATGCTCGTCTGGACTTCATGAGAAGAGTCTAGTTCAGGAGATTTTGGCAAATGTTAAATTAGAAAACATACGCCATAGCCATATAAAAACATACATATATAGAACATAAAAAACACACATATGAAGCTACTTTTAAAGGGAGTCTTATTAATTTTTATGCTGGCAACATGAAATATGGAGGTTACGTTTAACTTTACAAATCTCGTTGCTGCCTGTTTTTGTTACCTCAGATGGTACAGTAAAAAATATATATTTAAAAATGTATCTAAATTAAACCCTAACCAAAAGCACAGAATGGAAAAAAACAAACGGTAACATCAATGAGCTAAGAATAATCAAAGTTTGCGGCTGGCATAAAAAAAATCTAGTTTCATATCAAGTGCTATTAAAGTCATGGGTCACCAACAGGTTGTTCCAACATTAGCCAATAAAGCAAATATTACAAGCTATTGGTATCAGATTACCGGAGAGAGAATTGATTCAAGTGTTTGCTTTTTTGTTACATTTTGAGTCAAGGTGGAATTTTTTTCATGTAAGATGCTAAAAATTGTTTTCTGTCTTAGGTGAATTTTTGCCTTCCTGTAGATCAACATTGCAGAAGAACAGATTTAACTAGAAAGATTTATGTCTTTTTTTTCAACAGTCGATTTTGTTAAGGACCCCAATTTTTCTCAATGTAAAATCAATACAATATCACAACCTTTTAGCAAAACTCTCAACGGGCTGCAATTCACATCACAACCACTGAGAGGCCACACATAGACACATACTTAATATACATCATTTATTTATTTATTTTATTTTACTCACTTATATAGCGCCATTAATTCTACAGCACTTTACAGACATTATAATCACTATCCCAATAATCTACATTCCCTTTCAGACTGTTTTGGAATGTGGAAGGAAACCAGAGGAAACCCACTCAAACACGGGGAGAACATATAAACTCCTTGCAGACGTTGTCCTTGGTGGGATTTTAACCCAGGACCCCAGTGCTGCAAGGCTACAGTGCAAACCACTGAGCCACCCTACTTTCCACCCAACAGTGTACCACAAAATCATATAATTTATCAGCTGGTCATCTCATGTTTCACATCTTTGGATATGTAGACCGAAGAGGAGAGGTAAGGAAGGATGTATTTGTACATGAAGGAACTGAAAATATGTCACAGAAAATTAGGATTGGATAAGAGTGTGGTTCTCTTAATGAGGTGGTCTTTTGGAAGCAGGTTAATGGGGGCAGTCTTTATTTAAATGATTGGTCAATTCACTTGGCATATATTGTCATAAGGAAACTAGTATATATGTTCCACTGGGGCAGAGCATGATATGCAAAACATGTCAGGGCGTTGTGAAAAACAATAATGAATTACAATATTTTAACGAATTGGCATTCCTTTACTGCTGTCAGATGCATGACACATCAAGTCCACCATCAGAATTTTTACATCTGCTCTAGTGTTACACGACATATGGTTGAAGAATAACACAATCCTATAGCTATTCATCCATATACAGCTGCAAATATCACATCTCACCTACAGCAGAATTCATCATTTGCATACTTTTATGGATACTTACGCTGTAAATCTGCAAATCTAATTCTTTTTCGCAAACCTACAGACAACACCTTTCGTGGGTGTCTGGAATTCACTTCTTGCAGCTACTGTTAATTTTTTTTCCGAACGTCCAGCTGGCGGATATAGTGTGAAAGGCTGACTACATTGTCACAGTCCTGTGAATGGGAAATTCAAGGCGGAACTTTTTATCTGGATCAAGCTATTCTCTCAGTCACATCTCACTCTACCAATTTCACACAGAAATGCACAGGCGGGTACCTCCATGCAATATAACAAAAGAGCCTTCATATCTTTTCTGCCATCATTTATCAAGCCAGTGAAGAGAGAAATCCCAGCAAGAAAAGGAAGATGCTTCTCTTTATTTTTTATCACAGTCAGGAGAGAATTGCTAAAAGTCAGGGGAAAGGAACACAAATGCTAAGACTTGATGTCACTAATTACAGTGGAATTTTAATTAAATCGTAGAATGTTACATTATACCAATATTGTAAACATACACTAGTGTGCAAAAGTTTTCGGCAGATGTGGAAAAATGCTGCAAAGCAAGAAAGCTTTCAAAAATAGAAATATTAATGGTTTCTTTTTTATCAAATAACAAAATGCAAAGTGAATAAATAAAAGAGAAATCTAAATAAAATCAATATTTACTCTGACCATCCTTTGCCTTCAGCATCAATTCTTCCAGGTTCACAAGCACACAGTTTTTGAAGGTATGCAGTTAGGTTATACAAAAAAAAATCTTAAAGAATTAACCACAGGTCTCATATGGATGTAGGGTTACAAAAATCCCTCTGCCTCTTTATGTAATTTCAGATAAACTCAAAGGTGTTGAGTTTGTCTGGCATTGTCTGTTGGGGCCATACCATCACTTCCAGGACTCCTTGTTCTTCTGTACATTGAAGATAGTTCTGAGTGACATTGTATATTTGGGGTTACTGTCCTGCTGCAGAATAAATTTGGAGCCAATCAGAT
This sequence comes from Phyllobates terribilis, assembly GCF_046119375.1. Taxonomy (NCBI): domain Eukaryota; kingdom Metazoa; phylum Chordata; class Amphibia; order Anura; family Dendrobatidae; genus Phyllobates; species Phyllobates terribilis. The sequence goes on from NW_027362771.1 coordinate 303,818,680, forward strand.
GCTTACCTAATGGTATTGCATGATGTATAAGAATCTTCTGGTACAGTATTTCTCAGTACTGAGCATACCAAGAAATTGGCAATGTTGAGGGCCTTAAACACAATGGTTAGACAAGGAAATTTGGTACAGCAGTTGAAATACACATAATGTTCATTTTCCTTCTACGATATCCAACGGTATCATTAGCTCAGAGCTAGAAGCAACCAGTGGAACCAAGCAACATCTATCTACTGTTTAAAGAAGTCTGGCAAGAAGTGATCTTCACGGTAGAATTGTAGTCAAAATCATACATTTGACATGGAAACAAGGCAAAATAATTCCACTATGCATTAATACATAAGAAAAGGAGGCAGAAAAATGGCAGCAGGTGTTCTGGACTGATGACTCATATTTTGAAATATTTGGCTGTAACAGAAGGCAGGTTGTTCACAGAAGGGCTGGAGTGCAGTACAATAATGAGTGTCTGCAGGCAACAGTGAAGCATGGTGGAGGTTTCTTGCAACTCAGGAGCTTTTCAGCACGTGGAGTTGGGAATTTGATCAAGATTAATGGTGTCCTAAATGCAGAGAAATACGGGCAGATACTTATCCATCATGCAATACCATCAGGGAGACTTGTGATTGTGGAAGGCCTCCACAAAGCCTTGAACTCAACATCACAGAGTCTGAACAGTTCCTTCAAAAACTGTGTGCAAGTGTACCTAGACGGAATGATGCTTTGATGCTGTTTTGAAGGCAAAGGATAATCACACCAAATATTAATTTAATTTAGATTTCTCTTTTGTTCACCCACTTTGGATTTTGTTAAAAGGAATCTGTCAGCAGGGTTTTGCGATTTAATCTGAGAGCAGAATAATATAGGCAAGTGAGCCTGATTACAGGGATGTGTCACTTACTAAGCTGTGTGCTATAGTTTCAATACAATCAGTATTTTATCAGCAGGAGATTATTACTACAGGACTAAGTCTCACATGCATGATAGTCTAGCTAATTTTTGTAACCTCGCCCCCACCACTGATTGGCAGCTTTTTCACAATGCACAGTGTACACAGGAAGCTGCCAATCAGGGGTTTGGGCGGGGTTATACACAGTTCATCTTTGTGGGTACTGCACATCTACAACAGAGAAAACAAGGATTCTAGTAAGTCCAGTAAGTGATGCATCCCTGAAATTAGGCTCTTAGTTACTACATTATGCTGCTCTCAGATAACATAGCAAAAGCCTGCTGAAAAATTCCCTTTAATTGATAAAAATAAACTATTAAAACTTCTAATTATTAATTAATTAAAACCATTCTTACTTTACAGCATTTTTTGCACACCTACCTAAAAATTTTGCTGTTACATGACTAAATTCTGTTATGACCTACTGATTGTCCGCTGTTGCCCTTTTCATTTTTTCCTCGTCTTGTTTTCTAGAGCTATAACTTTATTTAGTCTCCTTCAAAGAGCCTTAGGCTGCGTGCCCACTATGCGTTTTTCAAGCGTTTTTGCCACGGAATTTCCGCAGCGAAAACGCTTAAAAAACGCTTGGTAATATGTGCACCATGGTCCCCAATGATAATCCGCATGTGCTGTGCACATGCTGCGGAAATTTCCGCTGCGGATTATCATTGCGGAAAAATATTCAGCATGTCCATTAATTTTGCGGACACGCAGCGTAATTGCCGCCACTGACTTGCATTGAATCGCATAATATCCGCATGGGCACATGTGCCCATGCGGATACCATATGGTTCAATGCGCCGATGGTACCTGGGTCTGGAGAAGAGGAGACTCTCCTCCAGACCCAGGTACCATATTACTTGTTAAAAAAATAATTTAAAATAAAAAATAAAGATTATACTTACCTTCCGATGGCCCCCGGTGTTTACTCTGCTACGTCTGGTCTGTTGTACGTCTCGCGGTGGTCTAAAAGGACCTGTGGTGATGTAATTTAGTCATGTGACAGGTCACGCGACCGCCGAAAGTAAGTATAATCTTTATTTTTTATTTTTTACCATTTTTATTCTTTTTTTTTAACTATTACTTGGTCACACTATATAAATCCATGCATGGATTTATATATTGTGACCAAGTTGTCAAACACTTTTCCAAGTGATGCTAAAATCGCTTGGAAAAGTGTTTGATAACCCGCATGCAGAAATGCATGCAAAAACGCTTGACAAACGCTTCTACCTGGCAGGAAAAATGCATGTAAAATCCGCATGCGTTCTTCCTGCCAGAGAGATGCGGAAAAAATATGCAGCATTTCTGCATCGTGGGCACTTAGCCTTATGAGGGCTTGTTTAATTCATTATGAGTTGTAGGTTTTAACAACAACATTCATAAGCAGGAGGGAGGACATGTTATTTTCTCCCCTGTATGATGCTGCTTGCTTATGATTAGTCAACATCATGCAGGGGAAGAAGTACATGCCCCAGAGACAAATCTCTAGTAACACCCAGTTGAACTATAGCATGAATTATAACCTGAGATATTAATATCTCCTCAATGGAAATATTAAAAAATAAAAACTACATTTTACTCAGATTTGCAGTCACTATTCTATGATGTGGCCAGTTTAACATGCTCATATAAGTGAAAAGTCCTCTTTAATTTCGATCCTTATTTATTCATTGTAAAGCAAAGTACTACCAAACGACATGATAATGAAGGGTTCAGCCCATTAGGGGAATTTACTAGACAAAATTCTCCAGAATTTTGCTTAAAGTTGCGTCAAAAATTTGGTGTACATGCCATGAACCAAATGTATTATGTGTTATAGAGACTTGATTTGGAACCACAATGTTGGTGTATAGTAAGCCAGCCAAAAAAGGCTTAAGGAGGAGAAAAGTATCTAGCAAGATGAACCAAATTTATTACATTGCATGCACATGTGTGATAAATTTGCCACCATTTCTGTCTGTCTCCTCCTTAATATTCTTAATAATAAACTTTTTCCATTTTATTCCAGTCCTACTAGCATCTACTTGGAGGCATTTTAAAGCGGTTGTACCAGCATTGTAATTTTCTAAACACTGTGCTTGGACTAATACCCTTGAAAGAGGAAGTGATGCACCCCTGAAGAGCCCCTGCGTGATGTGACATTAGAGAGGAAAAACTACCATCTGCTGAAGGGGTGAAATCAGGCAGAACCAATTGGTATCAGAAGAATTGCAGGGGGAGCGAGTTTTTTTGCTGGACCTGGTCAGGTGCCTCATATGACAGAGTTCCTGGATATAAAAGCCCTGGGCGACAATCTGCAGGGGAATTTGGTGCCAAGGAGGAGAGCGGAGCAGAAGCAGACCAGAGATGGTGCTGAAACCTGTGTGACAGGCCGCAGTGGAAAGCCTACACCACCAAGATGCCAGTCATCGCCAGACCAGGTCCAGATGATGCCCGGTGAGACCCAGATACCCAAACTGCGCTGGTCAAGACCCAGAGTTCAGATTGCGCCGGTCAAGACCAGAACCTGTGCCCTATGCCGGTCAAGTCCCAGAGGGCAGACGACACCTGTTGAGAGTCGGGACCCAGTTCTTTCCACCCCAGCCCTAGGAGACATCTGACAATGATCAAGCACCGAAGATCCGCGAGGAGACGATGACCAGAAGTGCACATCGTCACAAGTGGGGAGGGCTGTCACTTCCTGCTATAACATACGGTGCTGGGGTTAGCCTGGGGTAGAACAACAGGTGGGGAGGTGGCCGGTTGGTGCATGGGAGGCTCAACGCGCTTTAATAGACTAGCTGGAAAACCCGGTGACCCCCGCTAGGACCAGAACTTCAGGAAGAACTAACGTGGTAGCTCCCATGAACTAGCATACCACACTCGTAAGTAGAACATTAGCATAACATATTGAAGAACTTCACTGTTATTATAATTGTAACATTGTATGGTTCATTGTTAATTTGCATTGTTTAATAACATTAATTGTATTGTTACTACTGTAAATTCTCACTGCATCTGAACAGAACTAAACCGTTCACTGACTGTTCCTGCCTCGTGTTTTCTGTGCGTTGCATCCGGTTACCTGCATCACACCCTCACAGATCACTGGACCAAAATTGAATGGAGCAGTGGTCGAGAATGCACCCTTCCTCTTCTTTCAAAGTCTGCTGTAGCACTGTACTCAGCTATCTCTGTATAAGTCGCCAACACCAAGTTATCACTTATGCTGTAGAATTTTACACCAATCTCTGTAAAGTTACCATATCAGGTGCCAGATTTAAACATTTTACCTCAATTTCTTAATAAATAATGTACAAAACAATCTTTCATTTTGAATACACGTGGTTCTACACATAAAAATAAAAGGATTGTTAAAGGTGTAGCTTTGCCTCTGCAGCATCAGGTGCATGCAGGGACACTGACGCTGGCCAGATCCAGACACTTTCCAAACATTTCTTGCAAGATGAACAGCAAATAGGTTGCAAACGTGCGCATTTCTTGCCTTTGAAACTGGCCACCACTGATGCACTGCAGTGGTGGCTGGTAATGTTGGCAACAAACTATAAACTATAGAATGAAATATCCCTCCCTTCTTGAGAATGGAGAGGATTTTTAACAAGAGGTAAATTGCAAAGTTGCTTGTTTTACAAGCATTTTGCACATTTTACCCATATAATATTATAGTACAACTCCTAAAAACAGGGTATTTAAAGATTTAAAATTTGCACAAAATCTTTACTTAGTCTCCATGAAGGATGTAAAAAACACATTTTATTTTTTCAAACTAATATGTGTGCACACATTCACGTTTTAAGATATGATAAAACCATAGCCACCAACTATAAAGTCAACTTTTGTAAATAGAGAGGGGTATATGGAGGTTAATGCAGGTTTTCACGGTTGTGTATAATCGGGAATGGGCAAATCATTCTATAGCTGTTCAAATATTCTACTTCTTGGATATATTACTTGAAATATTTCAACTTTCTCCTGTACATAGCTTAGTCTTAATACTAAAAGGCTTAAGTTCCCAAACAAAAATGGAAAATTGGCAGAAAGAAATGTTAGCATTTTTTGATTTCCTTTTGCCACAAATCCAGAATGGAGTTGATGGATGATATTACCACTTATCATCGTTGGGGGCTGTTGGCAAAGCTTCTCAACTAATTGAAGTATAATTAGCCTCCGTGCTTGAGTATTTGAGGTTTTTAACAGCCATAACCTTTCTAGATGGCTGGGGGAAGAAAAAAACAATTCAAGCTACGCTGTGCAACCAAAGGTGGCCAATCTCTAATGTTGATGGAATCTAGACCCCGGCCTCATGCCTTTGGCCTGGGGAATAATTTTACATCTGGTTTACATAAATAAATGACACTTTTATTGTTTATCTGTGATATTATTTTCATTTAGTTTACTTTAAAACAGGTGATGGTTATTTTGGGCCAAAAATAAAAATTGAGGCTAAAGGCTTTATTGGCACAGGGATTCTGTGTTCTTTATAGTATAAAATACTACTGGCACGGAGACAGGTAAACATTTCCTGCAGCCTTGCCATGCCTGGCATGTGACAACAGCTATCTGTTGGCTCACCTGTCTGTGCCTTATCAAACCTACAATTGAGGGATTTAACAATTAGCAAATGCTTTTAATAAAATGACAATGAGTGTGTAAAAGTAGCAATTTTTGGCAGCCATTTCAATATTCCTCTGGATGAAAGGAATGTGGATTTCACAAAGAAGTCAAGGAAACTGAATATAAAGGGAAATCGCACATTATGGAAAATGCATTACACTCTTGAAAAACATGAGGCATTACACCTATACTTACCAGCTCATTTACTAACAAAGCATTTAAGTGCAGTAAGTAAAGCATTTACCAAGAATACCCAATAGGAAGCAGGCATTATCAGAAAATGAATTGGTTGCCATGCCCCGCTGTCTAAGCCTAAATAATGGACTCATTTTAGCTAATAGTATTGAATCAAGTCTCAATGAAAGCAGCAGGGTTTATTCTACAATTATTGCCATTCCAAATGTAAGTCATTATAGGCAACATTTTTCTTCAGCATTTCTAATGCTCACCGCTTAAAGTGTACCTGTTGTTTCAGAAGAACTTGCAGCAGAATGTCTCCGCCTGCTTCTAGTTCCTCGCTCCTCCTCCTCTCTCCATAGAATATTATAAGCACCAACTATCTCAGTGATGTGAAAATCAGTCTAAGGGTTCGTGCAGATGGCTGTAGATTTTTTCATGCGAGAGAATCGGGACAATTATACAAATGACACTCTGATCAAACTGTGATTAGAGTGTCAGTATAGTACAATCTGATTCTCTTCAATGAGAGAACTGAAGTACATTGTGAGGAGAAGTTGGATACCAAAAATTCTCAATCTTCTCCATTGTGTTAGAGAGCAGAAATTTGATTGCACTCAGAAGTCATCCTAGCGCCAGTCGATGATTTCCACACACTAACTTACTTGCATAGATGAATGCAATCCAAATACTGGATCAAACTTAGGCAAGCAGTAATTTTTTCCTCGGACCGGTTCTGTTCAAGAAAAAATTTGACTTGTGCACGGCCTCATTGACTAACATTGTTGGATCGCACGCGGAACGATAATACGGTCGTCTGTACAAGCCCTTAAAGTGGTTTTCCCACGAACAAAAGTTGACTTTAATCAGTAGATCTTGGAATAATAATAACTTCCACAATTGGATGTGTTTAAATAAAATGTTCCTGTGCTGAGATAATCTTATAAATGTGCCCCTGCTGTGTACTGTGTAATGGCTGTGTCTGACCCTACAGGAACATGGTCTGATCATACCACAGCTCCTGGGCAGGGAAGGAAGGAAAAGAGTATACAGACATTACAGCACAGGATAACAGCGGATTTTTTTTGTGAGGTAAAACATTTCACTGCCTGTTTTTAAACAACGTTTTACTTCAAAGAAACAATCAGCTGTGATCCTGTGCTGTAATGCCTGTATACTCTTTTTTGCTTTCTCCCCTGCCCAGGAGCTGTGGTATGATCAGACCATGTCTCTGTACGGTCACACAGCCATTACAGAGTACACAGCAGGGGCACATTTATAAGATTATCTCAGCACAGGAACATTTTATCTAACACATCCAATTGTGTAAATTATTATTATTCCAAGATTTCTTGATTAAAATGAACTTTTATTCATGGTTATTTTATTCTTGTTTCTTAAGCATTCCTCACATGTATTAAAGCTGTCAAACAGTCACAAATCATGCACACGGGAGTGATTCAAACATATCACCTAGTACGCTGAAGATACTCGGTACTCGTCCAAGCATACTCACCGAGAGGGTTAACCGGACATACTCGCTCATCACTAGCACCCCTCCTTAGAGCAGTAATCAAAGTTGGAAGTAATATTTGTTTTACTTGCAGACATATTGATTTTTCTAATTCAGTTATGATGGCATCTTACCAAAATGATAACAGGAAGTTCAACCATATTGGTTGTTACTTTTGTATTAATGTCTCAAAAACTGATAGAAAACTTTCAGCTATTTTAAAAAAACTGCCCAATGTAACTAAATAGAAAATTTCTCTGTGAATTAATAAAATACAATAACCAAGCTTTGTCAACTACTTTGGAAACACATCGTCTTTAGCTCTACGAGCAACTGAATAATAAAATAGCGACAAGCACAAAGAGGCCATCCGCCATGATTTCGGTCACATAAATGGTTGTGCTCAACTGGAATAGTTGTGTTTTCAGCGCTTCTTCCTTTATGGCTTGAAAATATAACAAGCTGCTTCTTTGGATCCATACTAGGTAACTAAGGGGCTATCAGACTGGGGGTCAGTGAGTAGGGATAAGGAGATTTTTGAATCACTGCTTCTAATGAAATCTTGCAAAAAAAATGATTCCAGTAGGAGATTAATTACTGGCAATGGTCTTAAACAAGAATTTTCATATAAAATAGCAGTACCAAAATTAATTTTCCTGCAATCAGAATAATCACAAATCTCTGACACAGTTTCTCAAAGAATATTTGGCAAAACCACGTCCTGGGCTGTACTTGTGAATCCAGCCTTATATATCCATTGTACTACTGCCTATGTAGTACAAGAGTTTAAGCAATGATAAAATTAAATACTTAATGAAGTTTTCCTTTAAAATTCATATACTGGGACCTTACTTGCATCTCTATGTGTTATGGATGGAATAACATTGTATCTATTCTATATATAGACGTAGGTGAATTGTCTTATTTGGGTTCTGAAATAAGCCACATCAAGGTCTGCAATCCCATCTACATGATATCATTACTAGGTCAAGAATGCAATTTATATTACATGCTCATGAAGGGCACTAGTAAAGTGTAATGGTTACCGTAATACAACGCATCATGTAATGCATAAATGTTCTCGAAAATGTATATGAGAACCGCTGCTACTGGCAATGAGCAGCTTTTAATAGAAATATTAGCTCGAAGTGTATCTAGAATATTATGGCATTACTAGCATCCTACTTATCCCACTAGTATACTTGTCACTTAACCACAAATATACAGGTATATATATATTTTTTTTACTCAATATATACCGTACAGACCAAAAGTTTGGACACACCTTCTCATTTAAAGATTTTTCTGTATTTTCATGACCATGAAAATTGTGCATTCACACTGAAGGCATCAAAACTATGAATTAACACATGTGGAATTATATACTTAACAAAAAAGTGTGAAACAACTGAAAATATGTCTTATATTCTAGGTTCTTCAAAGTAGCCACCTTTTGCTTTGATGACTGCTTTGCACTCTCTTGGCATTCTCTTGATGAGCTTCAAGAGGTAGTCACCGGAAATGGTTTTCACTTCACAGGTGTGCCCTGTCAGGTTTAATAAGTGGGATTTCTTGCCTTATAAATGGGGTTGGGACCATCAGTTGTGTTGTGCAGAAGTCTGGTGGATACACAGCTGATAGTCCTACTGAGTAGACTGTTAGAATTTGTATTATGGCAAGAAAAAAGCAGCTAAGTAAAGAAAAACGAGTGGTCATCATTACTTTAAGAAATGAAGGTCAGTCAGTTCGAAAAATTGGTAAAACTTTGAAAGTGTCCCCAAGTGCAGTTGCAAAAACCATCAAGCGCTACAAAGAAACTGGCTCACATGAGGACCGCACCAGGAAAGGAAGACCAAGAGTCACCTCTGCTTCTGAGGATGTTTATCCGAGTCACCAGCCTCAGAAATCGCAGGTAACAGCAGCTGAGATTAGAGACCAGGTCAATGACACACAGAGTTCTAGCAGCAGACACATCTCTATAACAACTGTTAAGAGGAGACTTTGTGCAGCAGGCCTTCATGGTAAAATAGCTGCTAGGAAACCACTGCTAAGGACAGGCAACACGCAGAAGAGACTTGTTTGGGCTAAAGAACACAAGGAATGGACATTAGACAAGTGGAAATCTGTGCTATGGTCTGATGAGTGCAAATTTGAGATCTTTGGTTCCAACCACCGTGTCTTTGTGCGACGCAGACAAGGTGAACGGATGGACTCTACATGCCTGGTTCCCACCGTGAAGCATGGAGGAGGAGGTGTGATGGTGTGGGGGTGCTTCGCTGGTGACACTGTTGGGGATTTATTCAAAATTGAAGGCATACTGAACCAGCATGGCTACCACAGCATCTTGCAGCGGCATGCTATTCCATCCGGTTTGCGTTTAGTTGGACCATCATTTATTTTTCAACAGGACAATGACCCCAAACACACCTCCAGGCTGTGTAAGGGTTATTTGACCAAGAAGGAGAGTGATGGAGTGCTACGCCAGATGATCTGGCCTCAACAGTCACCAGACCTGAACCCAATCGAGATGGTTTGGGGTGAGCTGGACCACAGCGTGAAGGCAAAAGGGCCAACAAGTGCTACGCGTCTCTGGAAACTCCTTCAACATTGTTGGAAGACCATTTCCGGTGACTACTTCTTGAAGCTCATCAAGAGAATGCCAAGAGTGTGCAAAGCAGTCATCAAAGCAAAAGGTGGCTACTTTGAAGAACCTAGAATATAAGAGATATTTTCAGTTGTTTCACATTTTTTTGCTAAGTATATAATTCCACATGGGGTAATTCATAGTTTTGATGCCTTCAGTGTGAATGTACAATTTTCATTGTCAAGAAAATACAGAAAAATCTTTAAATGAGAAGGTGTGTCCAAACTTTTGGTCTGTACTGTATATATTTACAAATAAAATAAATCACCGCCAAAGTACTGAAAGGTAGGTGCAGAGTTTTTTGGATATATACCCTCTGGTCCAATAAGATATATTTAGAAAAATAAGCAGCCAGTCAGATATGAAAAAATAAAGGACTCATTATTAGCCCACGTGGCAACGTTTCAGTCCCATAATTGAACCTTTCTCAAGAAGTGATGCTTATTTTTTAACACATATATATATATTTTTCTACATATATATGTATATAAATAAATAAATATATATTTAAAAATTCTATTAGTTCCTTACATTTTTCATCTGGATATTTAGCCTGATCTATATGTGGGCTGAGTTAACTACCAGCTTAAAATGATTTTTGCGTTTTCTACTGTAAAGATTTGGCAGTAATATTGATCTGCTTTATGGCAATATAACTATCTTTAAGGTTTTTCGGAATCACGCTAGATACCATGCTGCGTTTCACAGTAAGAACAGAGACTGTTCACAGCATCCAAATGAGAAGGCTCTTACAAAACCTGTGTTAAGGGCTGATCGTAGTCGTTTTGTGTCTTTAGGTCATTCTGGAACTGAAAGAGTCTGGCAGCTGCATGTTGCTGGAAATAAAATCTTTCTATGTACCCGAGGCACTACCTTGTTAGGAGAGTGCCCATCACTGTCTAAGGAGCCAAACAAGCAATCTCAGCAATGATGCAAATCACAAACAATCAGTGTCACAGCACTTGTCTGCAGAGTAGCAAAGAAAAAGAAGAAAATCGAAAGAATCATAAAAAAATGAATTGTGAAATTGGCAATAAAAGGTATAATTTCTTCTCTTTTTGTCTCTATCCACAAGTTCTTCTCCTTGATAGCAATAATGAATCATTTTCATATACGGCAGTGACACTTTTGTCTGACCAGTAGTTACAGTGATGAAAAAAGAAAGGATAGATGAATGCGGTGTTAAGTGTTAAACTTCATTTAATTGACTTTAATGAAGGAAACATGAGAGGTTTCTCTGAGTGTAGGTTCATTAGTGACAGGTCAGGACAGACTCCAGCTTTTTTAAGCGGTGTTATTTAGAAAAGCATGGCCACTGTCTTTATTTCAGAAGGTGACTGTGGAAGGGTGCATCTGACACCTCTTCATAGCGCACTTGAGAAGTCGTAGAGGGATCTTTGGATTGTACAAATAAACCTGATTATACATTAATCTATAATGGACAATATGAAACCTCTTGAAAGGACCACTTTTTTTACAACACTGATAACAAAGTAATTACTCTATAATAACTCTACCTTTCACACATCCCTTTTTTACTCCTTGTGCTTAGTCTGCTTATAGCTTAGTAGAACAGTTCAGAAAAACAACCTTTTCCACAAAATAAGTTATGGGAAGATTAAAGTAGTGGACAACCGCTTCTTGATCTAAATGTTTGCCCCCCGTGAAAATAAAATCACTTATACTCAACTCCCGTGCAGGTGTCGATTCAGCGTGTCGGCACTCGAGGTTCCGGGGCTTACGTGAGGTTATGACACAGGAGCCCAGCCCCCAATCAGCGCTGGCGTCACTATCCCCATCTTCGGACGTATACATAATCAAGAGAAAGTGAGAGCTCAAAGTTCTCTATCACATCACAATAGAAGTAAATAAGATCGTATTGCAATCCTGAGGGTACTGCAAACCGCGACAAGCAATGCACAAGAGGTCCAACCGCCTCAGATTCTCTGCCACTTGCTTGTCGCAATGCGACCACATTAACTTGTATTATGGTGTGCAACACCTAGAGAACTTTAGTCAATGTAGCCACAGCCTAATTCTCTACACTCCTGGTTCCGTTTATTAGAGAGAAACAATGGTTCATTTCCTGGGAAAGCCATATTCCTTCAATGAACCTCGTGCAGCAGTAAACATGGTACTGTACATGATAAGTAAAAAATGTACAAGAAATTTCCAACTGCTAAAATGCGCCAGTCTCTAACTTTAGCCCCAAACATATAGTGACAGCTGTCAAAGACATCCATTAACATGAATTAAAACCATAGTGTGAGAATTAGTGTTAAAAATCACATGTGAGTAGGGCTGTGTAGAAAAATGCTACTAGATGCCAAAAATAATCAATTAACTCCTTATGCAGAAGGTGCAATATTCCCTAAAGCTGAATGTGTAGAAGACCTACTATGCATACAAGCACGTCACGTTTCATTCATAGGGAGGTGAACTGACTGCTAGACCATTACTTGTTAAAATTAAGTAAGTTAATAAAGGCCAACTAAATACCGCAATGCATCCTTCACTTCTTAGCTCCAAATGCAGCAAAGCTTGGTGACAGATGAATAGGGACTACGTACGTTACTTTGGTGTTTTATACTTAAGGAAAAGCTACCTATCAAAGATGTATCTGTATTAATTTTTGCAAAGCTTCTAGAGGCTTTATTGACAAAGCGTATTCATAACTTCAAGGCATGCTTGAATTATTGCCATCTCTTGGCTGCAAAACTTTACTTCTGTCTTGGCAATGACTTATTATTTTGTTATATGGACTGCATCTGAAAATAAACATGTCAGTGGGTATAAAAAAAAGTTTGGATGATTCGGAAGAAAAGGTGAGTATGTCATGGACAGAAAATATAAGGAAGGACAAAATTAGATTTTTTTCTTGCATTTGGTTTGATAACATGTAGATCTGAATAATAGGTAGTTGTCTTCTGGGGCTAGAACGCATCTCTCTGCCCAGGAGAATCACTCATGATATTCACAAAAATCAGCACCATAATATGTGCCTAATCTGTTTTAAAGTTTCCTCTGGGTGATCACCCCACGGGTGGGTAGAGGTGTAAATTATTCTGGAGTGTCCCTGAATGGCTGGAGAAAGGTCCATGATGTTCAGCACCTCTCCGACTCAGTTGAGAGTTACATTTTCATTTAGTCTACTGGGGTTGTGTATTTTATAAAGGGAACCTGTTATGTCGGATGACGATATTTACCTGCAGATGTAGAGCTATTCTGTAGGTAAATATGTTAGAAAAGTGCTTGGTCAAACACTGCTCCTGCGAGAAAATTAATTTTTTTCCTCCAGGTTTTTAGTCATACAGGCCTTCCGGCATGTCACTGTGAACGGCGACTGTAAGCACATCCCGGCACTTTGACTGACAGCCATCTGTTGCAGTGCATCAGTACTGTGAGCTTTGACTGTAGTCGTGCCAGCACGCCTGCATGACTGAAAGATGAGGCTGATTTTAAAAAAAAAATCTGTGTCTGTAAGCCCAAATTTACTTTGTTTAAGAAATTAGCAAAAAGATTCAAACTACCATAAGCTGGCAACCAGTATGGTCTTTCATGGCAACCAGATCAGGGCAGTGTTCCCTTCTATGCCAGCAGTCCTCCATCTGACATCTTTGGTGCCTTTGCCATTTATTAGGTTCCCGCAATGCCATGACATCACGTGAGACCTAGCCACTAGAGGTCTAGTAAGTGGTAAAGATGCTGGGCAGAGGATTGACGGCATAGAAATGAACACTGCCCCGGTGCAGCTCCCATGAAGAACAGAACTGGACGCTGGACTAGGGTAGTTCAAATTTTTTTGCTTTTCTCTTCTTTTTCATTTCCTAAAGTATTTATATTTATTTATTTTGCTCACAAATATAGCGCCATTAATTCCACAGCACTTCACAGACATTATCAGCACTGTATAGTGAAAAATAGAAAAAAAACAGCTCACCCTCCGTGATGTCGGTGTATCCAGGAGCTCGTAGTCAGCGATTTGCCGGCACCTAGCAATGTGGACTGAGAAGGGAGTTGACCCAGTTCACCAGGGACCGAAATAATTAAAATCCATATTTTATTTGATTCATAGATTAAACTGATACAGATAAGAATAAGTCCATAGTCCAGAATATTCTTACAGACCAGGAGGGGGTACAGGAGGTAAAGTGCTAAGTTATTGATAGGCTACCAGACGCGTTTCAAACATAGCGTTCTTAGACTGGCGTCACTGTCCCCACCTTTGGACAAATCGAACATGAAAAGGAAGTCTGGACTGCAGCTGATCTCTGACGTCCTCTTCATGTTCAGTTTGACAGGAGGTGGAGACAGTGACGCCAGCAGTGACTGGGTGCCGAGGTCACGTCTCACAACAGCACTGGAGCCCTCAGGAGAGTGAGTGCCGACACCATGGGAACAACGCCAGCATGGGAGGTGAGTATAAGCTTTTGTATTTTATTGGGGCCAAGTATGAGGTAGGACAAGAAGTTGTCCAAGTAGTGGACAACTTCTTTAAGGATTCAGCTAGTCGGGTTTTAATTATGTGATGTCATAGACCTAATGGAAAAGAGAAGATCTAGATGAGAAGAAAGGCAAAATGAGCAATTGTAAGTACACCGTGCTATATAATATGATGCCTGCAATATATTAAGAGGATAAAAATTTTGATGAGAAGAGTGCTTCTTTAACGTTACCTAACATCTGTAAACCCTAAAAACATTTTACAACAATATTATAAATCTTCAACTTTTCAATTTATTTTAGTATATACAGTAGGTCCTTCAGGCTGACATATTTGTTATTTCTGAACCTGCACCAAACAGTAATTATGCCTCAGAATTACTACAGTAAGGCTTTTTAATACCACACATGGAGAAAGACAGGTGATAGGCGGCACACTGCAGCTTACAGTCACTACACAAAAGACTCTTTAAACGTTCATTTAATCTTTAAGACAATGTTCCCATCTTCACGTTATGATTTGCATATATAATGCTGCACTGGAGAAAGTTGATTTGTTTTACAATTAAACAAAACGACATTAGGTCAGATGTGCCAAGAGTGTCATTAACTGCACAGCAAACAAAGGAAGCGAGGAGATGCTGCAGAGATGCGGCTGCTGGGTTTAGTCTGCAGACTGCTTGGAGCAAGTGCCTTTCACTGCCAATGAATGTCCTGGCTCCCAGCCACTCACATATTTACTAAGCTGTCTATATTTTTAATGGTTTGTGAATTTGAAAAGATCATTTATCATCAGTGATAAATACATCTTTCTATGCGGTTAGATTTCTACATTGTTGGAACATTATCTAGGAAACCACTTTACTTCGATGCAGAACATAAAACATTGTGTAGAAATGAGTCTTGGGAGAAATGTTATATCCAAGAAATACAAACAAAAAGGAATAAAGGCCAACTTACCAGTATCATCACTACCTAGGAGGTATAACATCCACATTTTAACCATTTTTTGCCAGGAGTAGCACTTACAAAATAGGGGTTACATGTGAAATTTGGACCATCTTTTTTCACCTCCATTTGAGTTTGAAGGTATATATCCAGTAAAACATCCTTAGGATAAGTCATCAATATCAGAACGATGGGAGTCGGAGTCTCAGCACCTCGGCAGATCAGCTCTTTGAAGGCGCTCCTTCATTGTTTAGGCTATGTTCACATGTCCAGTAGTCACTCAATAGAATGGATTCAGCAGCAATCAGTTTTCCATAGATTTCAATGTTAAAAAAGGGATTCAGTTGAAATCAGTTTTTTATAGATGGACAAAAAAGTGGTGTCTGCACAACTTTTTTGTCAACGGATTGCTGCTGGATCTGTTCTTATGGATGACTACTGGACATGTGAGCATAGCCTTACCTTGGTTTATACTTACAGATGCAAGAGCAAGTTATTTCAGCAGTGTTCACTTTCAAGTGAATGGAACGATGTTGCAATATCCCCTACACTACAAAAGTCTGGTGTTTGGAAGAATGACCCAGCCTGAAAAACACTGAAGAGGCCGCAGCACTTCCATGAGATCAACCTTTTTAAACAGCTCATTGGCAAAAGTGCTGAGAGTTGGACCAGACCCATCTACTACTAATCCTATCCTAAAATAGTTGTCTTTGCACAATAATAGCTTACTGATTAATACCTACAAGCACCCACTTGAATCTAGCACCGGCTGCTCAATGCTCTGTATCAACAGAAATAGCAGAAAAGTCAAGGTTCAACCAGCTGGTGGGCCACTGTGGTCTGTGATTGGTTGCAGCAATCATGTGCCATATTTGCATATTTTTCTCATGACAGGCTGCTCAAAGTCACCTGACCAATCATAAGCTTCAGCGCTCCAGCGGATGGCTGAACGGTGAAAGCACAAGATACAGCAGCTGGTTGAATGGTGATGGCTCCACTTCCTTTGCAGGGGCACTGGATCTAGGTGGGTGCCAGTAGGTACTATTAATACACGAGTTTGTTATTTGTGTACACAACAAGTCCCATAGGCAAGCTTTTACATTGCCAGTGCAACCTTTGTAAAGATAGGCTATCAATTTATTTTAAATGGTAGGATAACCTCAATAATACAATAAAAAGGAAATTTAAAACTAAAGTAAGTTTAGAAGATAATGTCATAAATATGATACTTGTGAATGAACAGAAGCCATCAGTTGCATTAAATGTATGGTCTGAACTCAGAGGTATAATAAGAAGCATGGGTGAAAAGTAGCATATTATATTGCGGCATTCTCTAAGAATGTAATCAGTCATTAATATTCATAGAATGTTAAATAACTGAAATTAAAAACTGGTCTTGTCTTGACCTCATGGGGGGGTTTTACCGACACTCATTGTGTTATGGTGCACACTAGTACTCACCTTTACATTCATTCACGGTTAGGAATAGTTGTCCATAGAGTATTGACTTCTAGCAAAAGAAGGAAGCAACAAAAAAAACTATTAAAGAAGCATTTCTATTAAAATTTTTATCCTCATAATATATTGCAGTCATCATATTACACAACACTGTGTACTTACTATTGCTCATTTTGCCCTTCTCCCCAGCTAATTCTTCTCTTCTCTATTAGGTCTATGACATCACGGGATTAAAAACTGACTAGCTGAATCCTTCTAAGCTCTATGTAGAAACAGGAAGTCTCTTTTCCCTGCATGAGTCATCATTACAACTACAATTCAGAGTATTTGAGGAGAGTAGAATTGTAGTTGTAATGATGACTCCTGCAAGGAAAAGAGACCTCCTGTTTCTACATAGAGCTTAGAAGGATTCAGCTAGTCAGTTTTTAATCCCGTGATGTCATAGAACTAATAGAGAAGAGAAGAATTAGCTGGGTAGAAAGGCAAAATGAGCAATTGTAAGTACACAGTGTTGTGTAATATGACGATTGCAATATATTAAGAGGATAAAAACTTTGATGGGAGGAGGAATGCTTCTTTAACTATACACAGTACTGTCAGTAATTAATAGTGGTTTTCATTTGACGCCTTCACTTAATAGTCCACACTCAAACCAAGCTAACTGTACTTGAGTTTGCTTTTATCATTGGCACCTTATCAGCATTCTGGCATTTACATAGGAAACACAGTGTAAGGGGTAAGTGGGAATAAATATCAGGAAGGTTTGTCTTTCCAGTGCTCCTCAGTGCCCATTACACATCTGAGGCTTACAGTACTGTAAAAAGTTCTTTTTTCAATCAAACGTCATATTCTTCCATTCTTGTTCTCTAAAGAGGCACCAAACTGCTGGACATTAAATGCCTATGGCTCTGTAATATTGAACCATGGGAACTCCATTGAGTGAGCACAGTTTGTGGACCTTGACAGTGTAATTTTTCTTGCAGATCACCATGTTTTTGCCACCACAAGTCAATAGTTTTTGGATGCATATCATGCCAAAATCTGGTGACTACACTATGAATTGGAATTCTTTTCATAAATGGCTCGGGAATAAAAGCGGCTTAGATAATAAATAATCATTTAGTAAACAGAAAAGTTATCTAGTGAATAAATCATCTTTTAATTAAATAATTCCCATTAGCTGCAGAAATATAAATGCACAATGAATACGGTCTATGAATAGAGGCTGAAAATGAAACAGTTAAATGTTGGAGCCAGAAATCTAGGCATAGTGCATAATACTCGGAAATTATGCATATTTGCCATTTTATCTTCTTATATTTGAACAAAAATGATAAATATACATTAGCTGCGAGTGTGTCTCCTTTATTAACATTGCTTCAAGCACAGTGTTTATCAAGCCAGGGAGCTCTGCCATTACGAAAGAGAGAAATACAATTAGTTCAGACTGCAAATGTTTGACATTTTACCATCTCTGTAAGGGCGGTAGCAGAGATTGTCAAAATGCCCCCTTTATAGAGTAGTGTATAAAGTAGTGTGATTAGTCTCTGCAATAACAAAAACTAGGAAAAATTGTCTATTATTTTATTTGTCAGTGGACTTGATGCACTCATGAGATTTCACCATTAATTTCAACAAAAGAAGAATTGCATGAGGTTTGATATTCAGGGAGTTTTAATGATTTCTGAACAGTTACACCAGTTCAAACATTGAATAGAGGTCAGCAAGGACACTTTCATCTGCGGTAGCTTCATAGGGTACAAGATGGATCTCAATGTAACATTTGTAAACAATTAAGTGTGAAAAATGATGCAATCTTATGTAAATCAGCTGCAACATGAGCAGTAAATGAGTATCAAATTTACATTAAAGGGAACCTGCCATCAGTCCCATGGTCGTTGCTGTCTTGATCCCGCCCGCGCCTCCTCTCTTCTTGCGATGCCGTCCTCCTTCTGTGCTTTGTGTGGATGACATGTCCTACATCATCCACACAGGGTCCCTGGCATCGCACTCCTGTGCAGGAGTACTTCTCTGCCCTCTCGAGGGCAGAGCAAAGTACTGCAGTGTGCATGCACAGGAAAAGGCCAAAGACCCCCAGGACATTCACACTGCAGTACTTTACTATGCTGTAGTCAGGGCAGAGAAGTATGCCTGCGCAGGAGCGTGATGTCGGGGACACTGTGTGGATAATGTAAGATCCGTCATCCACATGAAGCACAGAAGGAGGACGGCATCGAAAGAAGAAGGGAGGCGCCAGACTAACACCAGTGACACCCATAGGACCAAACCGTCCCATAGGTGAGTATTATAAGAGGTATTTTTCTTGTCTTGCATGCCGGATTGGGCGATATATACAGCTTATTAGTATGCTGTATATACATAGCAACATACATAGTAACATACATAGTTTTTAAGGTTGAAGGAAGACTAAGTCCATCTAGTTCAACCCATAGCCTAACATGTTGATCCAGAGGAAGGCAAAAAAAACCCCATGTGGCAAACACTAAGCTCCACATTGGGGAAAAAAATTCCTTCCCGACTCCATACGACAATCAGACTAGTTCTCTGGATCAACGCCCTATCAAGGAATCTAGTATATATACCCTGTAATATTATACTTTTCAAGAAAGGCATCCATGCCCTTCTTAAATTTTAAAAGTGAATCACTCATTACAACATCATGCGGCAGAGAGTTCCATAGTCTCACTGCTCTCACAGTAAAGAATCCGCGTCTGTGAATATGATTAAACCTTCTTTCCTCCAGACGTAGAAGATGCCCGCTTGTCCCCGTCTCTGGCCTCAGAGTAAAAAGATCAGTAGAAAGGTCTTTGTACTGTCCCCTCATATACTTGTACATAGTAATAAGATCACCCCTAAGCCTTCTTTTTTCCACAGTAAATAACCTCAAGTGTAATAACCTGTCTTGGTATTGCAGACCCCCCAGTCCTCTAATAACCTTGGTCGCTGTTCTCTGCACCCTCTCTAGTTCAGCTATGTCTTTCTTATACACCGGAGACCAAAACTGTACACAGTATTCTAAGTGTGGTCGCACTAATGACTTGTATAGAGGTAAAATTATGTTCTCCTCATAAGCATCTATGCCTCTTTTAATGCATCCCATTATTTTATTTGCCTTTGCAGCAGCTGCCTGACGCTGGCCACTAAACGTGAGCTTGTCGTCCACCAATACACCCAGGTCTTTTTCAGTTACAGTTTTGCCCAGTGTTTTACCTTACATTTATCCCCATTAAAGCTCATTTGCCATTTATCAGCCCAAGCTTCTAGTTTACATAGATCCTCCTGTAATATAAAATTGTCCTCTGTATTGATTACCCTGCAGAGTTTAGTGTCATCTGCAAATATTGAAATATTACTCTGTATGCCCCCTACAAGGTCATTAATAAATATGTTAAAAAGAAGGGGGCCCAATACTGACCCCTGTGGTACCCCACTGTTAACCGAGACCCAGTCTGAGTGTTTTCCATTAATAACCACCCTTTGTTTCCTATCACTGAGCCAATTCTTAACCCACATACATATATTTTCCCCTATCCCCATTGTTCTCATTTTATGTATCAACCTTTTGTGTGGAACCGCATCAAAAGCTTTTGAAAAGTCCATATACACAACATCCACTGCATTTCCTTGGTCCAGTCCAGAACTTGCCTCCTCATAAAAACTGATCAGATTAGACAGGAACGGTCCCTCGAAAACCCATGTTGATATTGGGTCATGAGGTTATTCTTCTTCAGAAACTCTATTATAGCATCTCTTAACAAAAACCCTCCAGGATTTTACCCACAGTAGAGGTTAAGCTTACTGGCCTATAATTTCCAAGTTCAGTTTTTGTCCCCTTTTTGAATATTGGCACCACATTTGCTATACGCCAGTCATGTGGTACAGACCATGTTATTATGGAATCTTTAAAGATTAAAAATAATGGTCTATCTATGACGTTACTTAATTCCTGCAGTACTCGTGGGTGTATCCCATCCGGGCCTGGGGATTTGTCAACTTCAGTGATTTTTAGACGCCGCCGTACTTCCTGCTGGGTTAAGCAAGTGACATTTAATGGAGAATTTTTGTTATCACTAATCATGTTTTCTGTCATGCGATTTTCTTGTGTAAATACGGTTGAAAAAAATCATTTAGCATATTGGCTTTTTCCTCATCCTCATCCACCATTTCACCCAGACTATTTTTAAGGGGGCCAACACTATCATTTTGGGGTTATTTTTACTTTCTCTGGCAATGATTCTCTCTGCCTCAATCTTTGCTGCCTTGATTTGTTTTTTACATAATTTATTTTATTTTCTATATTTATTTAATGCCTCATCACTACCTACTTGCTTTAGCTCTCTAAATCCTTTCTTTTTGTCACTTATTGCACCCCTTACAGCTCTATTTAGCCATAGTGGTTTCCTCCTATTTCTAGCATGTTTATTCCCATAGGGTATATATTGTGCTCAGGTCCTATTCAGGATGTTAATAAATGTCTCCCATTTGCTTTGTGTAGCTTTATGTCTCAGGATATCGTCCCAGTTTATTGCACTAAGATCATCTCTCAACAGTTGGAAATTTGCCTTCCTAAAGTTTAGTGTCCTTGTAACCCCTCTACTACACATCTTATTAAAGGTTACATGAAAACGTATTATTTTGTGATCACTATTACCAAAGTGACCCCCAACTCGTATATTTGATATGCGGTCTGGCCTATTGGTTAATATTAGGTCTAGCAGTGCCCCCCTTCTTGTTGGCTCCTGAACCAGTTGTGAAAGGTAATTGTCTCTCATAGTTGTCAAAAACCTATTACCTTTGCTTGAACTACATGTTTCTGTTCCCCAATGTATTTCAGGGTAGTTGAAGTCTCCCATAATAATGACTTCTCCTTGAGTTGCTGCTTCATCTATTTGCTTTACGAGGATATTCTCCGCTACTTCCATTATTTTTGGAGACTTATAACAAACCCCTATCAGTAATTTATTATTTTTTCCCCCTCCCCTTACCTCCACCCACAGGGACTCTACATTTTCATTAGATTCACATATATCCTCCCGCAAGACGGGTTTTAAGGATGATTTTACATATAAACACCCCCCCCTTCGCTTGTTTGTACGATCATTTCTGAACAGACTATAGCCCTGTAAATTAACTGCCCAGTCATGGCTCTCGTCCAGCCACGTCTCAGATATCCCTACCATGTCATAATTATTTTCTAACAAAATTAATTCTAATTCCTCCATTTTGTTGGTGAGGCTTCTGGCATTAGTGTACATGCATTTTATGTATCTCTCTGTACCTCTATTCCTTCTTACTTTATTGACTGTTCTAACCCCACCCCCAATTTCTTTATTTGTGCCCAGGTCACTATCTGCACTATCTTCCCCACCTATAAAATGAATACCCTCCCCCCCAATCCCTAGTTTAAACACTCCTCCAACCTTCTAGCCATTTTCTCCCCCAGCACAGCTGCCCCCTCCCCATTGAGGTGCAGCCGGTCCCTAGAGT
Source organism: Phyllobates terribilis (assembly GCF_046119375.1). Lineage (NCBI taxonomy): Eukaryota > Metazoa > Chordata > Amphibia > Anura > Dendrobatidae > Phyllobates > Phyllobates terribilis. The sequence continues at coordinate 303,840,931 of NW_027362771.1, forward strand.
AGAGTCTGTAGCCAACTGAGAAGTCGGCCCAGTTCTCAAGGAACCCAAATCCCTCCTTCCTACACCAGTTCTTGAGCCACTTATTTATCTCCCTAATCTCCTGTTGCCTATCTGGCATGGCACGTGGTACCGGTAGTATTTCAGAGAATACCATCTTGGAGGTCCTTGCCTTCAGCTTGCAGCCTTATTCCCTGAAATCATCTTTAAGGACCTTCCACCTACCTCTAACTTTGTCATTTGTGCCAATGTGCACCATGACCGCTGGGTCCTCACCAGCCCCTCCCAGTAATCTGTCAACCCGATCAGCGATGTGCCAGACTCGAGCGCCAGGTAGGCAGCACACTGTTCGACGATCCCTGTCTTTGTGACAGATTGCCCTATCTGTTCCCCTAATAATTGAGTCCCCCACTACCAGCACCTGCGTGGCCTGCCCTGCTCTCCTATTTCCCTCTTTACTGGAGCTGACACTCCTCTGGCTTTCAGGGGACATGCCTTGCTGCAGCAGTGCTACCCCTGTACCGTCACTCCCCTCATCTGCCAAGTTTGCAAACTTATTGGGGTGTGCCAGATCAGGACTAGCCTCCCTGGCACTCTTCCCTCTACCCCCCTTCTAACTGTCACCCAACTAGCGGCCTCACTGTCCTGCAGCTCCCGACTACCACCCTCCCCCACATCTACCCCAGTGAGCTGCTGCTCAGTAAGCAGCAGACTCCTTTACATATTGTCAATGGATTTCAGTGTTGCCAGCTGATCATTTAGATCCAGTACCTGGGCTTCCAAACACACAACGTGCACACATCTCGCGCAGCAGTAAGCAACCCCTACCGGCTGTTCAAGGAATGCATACATGTGGCAAGATGTACACTGGATAGCATTGTCAATAATAGAGCTCATTTCCTAATGGGGATTGCAATAGACAGAATGTTAAGTAAAAAGAAAAGTAAAGAATTAATAAAATACAGACAGCAATTCAGTCCAAAGTCCTCCCTTCCAAACTCCCTGAATCCAAAGTCACTGAAAAACAAGTCACACACTTACTTTCGTTCGCACTTACACTCCGGTCACACTCAGCTCGTTCACACTCGCAAACTAAGAGATTTAAAGAGTTTTTTTTTTTTCCCTTTTCCAGCAATGCACCCTACAGCTCAATGCACTTCCACAGCACTCAATGAGGGCTGAAAGGTGCTGGCCTTACCTCATATGGGACAAACCAGGTGACAGGTTCCCTTTAAGTTTAAAAATTTAAAGAGAAGCTATTACTAGAAAATAAACCAATTGTTTAAATCAGTTTTTTTGCGTTGCATGCAATTAAAAAAATGCAATTGTTTTTTGTTTTTTATTTCACAATCTTTATTCTAAAAGAAAATTAGTAATCTTGAAATTTTCATAATGGTGTTGTTTTAGACTCATACTTCCTGTTCTTTCAGGAAGTGTTTTTTCAGCAGGCTCCTTATCAGAAAAGGGAGTATTACAATGACTAATGACACCTCTATACACAGCGGATAACAAAGTCACAATAGGCAATGTTACAGCTGACCCTGCCCCCCATTCCCTTCACAATGGCCTTTGCATGGGCTACTTAGGTACCTCAATACAAAAGATAGGGTTGGGTTAGGTTCATTATGGTTATGTACATGTGTTGTTTCTTGAAACAAGTGGTTAGAGTATAAAAAAAGTTTCAGTGGGCAGTGTGAAAATTGCAAGATTTCATTTTTTTTTAATACAGATTGTAATATGGAAAAAATATATACATGTAACACAGAAACCTGATTTAAACAATAGGAAAATTACTGATTATAGCTTAAGAATAGTGTTGAGCCACCCCCGTAGTGTTCGAGTTCGGTTCGGTTCGTCGAACACCCGTGTGTTCGCCGAACTGTTCGTCGAACTGTTCGTCGAACACCTTCGAACACCGTTAAAACCAATGGCAGGCAAACAAAAACACATAGAAACACATAGAAAACACCTTCAAAGGTGTCCAAAAGCTGACAAACTGCTCAGAAGACATAACTAACACATGGAAAAGTGACAAGTACATATAGTCATGCGAAAAGAAAAGAGGTGGAGGAGTAAAAGGAGGGGGAGACACAGATATAGGCATGTCATGCCCTTCTAAAATCCAAAAAGTGAGAAGCCGACACGGCCAGTCCGCTCCTGCCCGTGCCACCTCCGTGTCGCCGGGTTTGTGCCAGAGCCGCGGTGAACCCTGATGGCCAGCCCCCCTCTCCCAATACTGGTGCCTGTCCGCTGGTGGGTCGAGCGAGCCCCCCTGTGGTGGAGGCAGCTCTAAGCTTTTTAATTTAAATTGTCTCTCTAATTTGAATGAATACACTTTAAATCCATTTACAAGGATCTATTGGAGGGCAAGTCTCATGCCAGCAGCCGCGTAATTCCAGCTCCAGTAGCGTCCACTAAAGCTGCTGCAGTTAAAAAGCTTTTATAAGGATCGAGCTCGGCTGTCCACCGCAAGGCATCCTACTGCCAGTCCCAGCCCCTATGCCTTGGGGTGCCTCCTGATGCTCTTCACTGAGTATCCCGTGGTCCCGAAGCATTTCCTTTGAAAAAATGAAGTGTCCAAACTACAGGTGGTGTAGCTTGCTTAACAGCCGGGATAATCCGCTGACTAGCAGACCCTGCTACTAGGCACAAAGTATTTCCTGGGCTAGATGCAGTTAAAAATTTGTAATTAGATACTCTCGTTGGATGCTGAGAAAGCATTCCATAGAGTCTCCTGGCACGCCATATATGATTCTCTTAAAAAGCTTGGGGTAGGGGTCTAGGGGACCCTTTTATAGCCAAAATCACGGCCCTGTATCGCAATACGTCACCTAGGCTGAAGATAAATGGAACTGTAGCACCCTGAGGGCTCGGTTGCTACAGAGGTATTGCACCTCACCCAGAGGTGTGATATCTCACTCTCAGGTAAGGATGTAGTGTGGATCAGGACCCGACACCTGCATGCATTACACCACATTGCCGTGGGGCAGGGCGACCAATATGCCCCTGAGATGGGCACGACAGTCCCTGTCCCTGGCTGGAGTGGGGGGAGGGAACACTGAGGAAGGGGAACCCTGTAGTGCAGGAGCAGGGAGGAAGCAGTTCCTGGGTGCATTGAGAAGGGAGTATAAAAGGTGGGCACCATCTTAGTTCAGTGCAGAGAAGTCTGAGCAGAAGTGGCAGGGAGCAGGGGCTCTGCATGAGCTCTGCTCCGGAGGCGGGCCTAGTAACAGAGGCCCAGGCCTGGAAGAGGGAGAAGGAAGGAAGAGGAGCGGAGAAGGCTCCAGGAACGAGGAACGAAGGGATCTCAGGGGTGCGGACGGGCGAGTCGCCACCGCACGCCAGAATCCACCTGCGTGGAGGGGTCAGGCCAAAGGGGGAGACCGGTCCCCGAAACTAGTGGAGGCAGGAAACGACCCTCAGCTAGAAACAGGAGGCTGTGACATTTTATGTGGCGCAGCCCCTCGCTACACCCGCTAGGAAGGCACCACATAGGGTCAGGGAAACTGGCGCCAAGTTTACCAAGAGGAGGCCCGAGGCAGCCGGACAGAAGGGTTGGTAAGAAAGGCCAGACAAAGGACACACAAAGGGGGTCCTGTGAAGCGCTCCAAAGTTATCTGGGAGTTGTCTGAGCCCCTCACCTGGTGAGCACAGTACGACGTGGGCAGCCGTTACCTGCAGACGTGGTCTGGATAATAAGAACTGTGAGTAAAGGCCCTGGACTGCATCACTGACTCCGTGTCATTACTGCTGCTGCCCTGCACCATCACCCCCATCCTCCGCATACACTGCCCTGAGGCTATACTCCTCCCGTGGGGAGTTATGCTACGCTCTGCTGCACCCACAACACCAGCCTCACCGGTCTGCCCTGGAGCGGCGGTTCACTCTGACCGCAATCCACGGGTGGCGTAGTCGGACATTTAAACATCAAAACCACATAAATAGTTCCGCCACTGGTTTGACCGCCCTGAGCCACGGAACCGGGTTGCCGCCACGGAGACTACAACCACCAGCATCCACCAAAAAGGGTCCGGCTCCGGGTGTCCCAAGGCCCAGGGGGCGCGTCAGAACATTTTCATCACCTTTCACAATCACCAATGGGACAAGGCAGGGATGTTCTCTGTCCCCTCTCTTATACATCCTAGTGACGGAGCACCTGCTCTCATCAATTCGCCATAACCCCAATATTAGGTGGATTGAGGTGGGAGGCACCGAGTACAAGTGCTCTCTATTTGCTGATGATGTCCTAGTATATATCACTCAATCACATATATCCATCCATGCTGTTATGGCTGAAATAGATCACTTTGTTACATGGTCAAATTTTAAAATCAATGCAGCGAAGTCTGAGGCCCTCGTTGTCTCCCTCCCCAAATCCATATAGGATTCCATCCAGTCCAACTTTCCCTTTGCCTGGCCCTCACAGGGTATCAAATACTTAGGAATTCCTATTCATAGAGACCTCTCCCATCTATGTTATCTTAATTTTGGGCCCTTTATTTAACAACTCCATACAGACCACGGTTGGCAAGTTAGAACTGTAAGATTCACTACGTGAACCACTGGTGTTTTGTGGAAAAGCACATGTACACTGTGTTCCAAATTATTATGCAAAAAGTGTTTAGGAGTGATAAGGGAAGAATTTGTTTGTTTGTCAGTTAAACTCATTGATGGTGATGTGTGTCAGGGCTCTTTATATCACTGTAAGCAATTGCAGACACCAGTGCTAATTAGTTTGTCAGGTGTGTCCAATGAAAGGCAAGACTACTTAAGAAGGCTCTCTCACATTATTCAGCAGCCTACATTTTCTGCCAAAATGGGAAAGAAAAAGGATGTGTCGGCTGCTGAGAAGCAACAAATTGTGGAGTGTTTAGGTCAAGGCATGACTACAATCAACATTGTGCGATGATCAGGATGAAGTGTCTTGGCAATCAAGAAGTATGTAGCTGATTCACAGTACACACGTGTGCGTGCTGATAAGGGCAAATTGAGGACTCTTTCCTACAGGCAATTACGTCAGGTTGAAAGAGCAGCGGCAAAAAAGCCTTGTCATAGCAGCAGACAAGTTTTTGAAGCTGCTTGTGCCTCCAACGTCCCCCGAACAACAAGATGCAGGGTCCTTCAGAGGTTTGCAGCTGTGCATACGCCATCCTGTCGACCTCCTCTATCCACTTCACACAAGCAGAAACGGCTCCAGTGGGCCAAACATTACATGAAGACTGATTTCAAAACTGTTTTGTTCACGGATGAGTGCCGTGCAGCGCTCGATGGTCCAGATGGATGGAGTGGAGGATGGCTGGTTGATGGACACCCCACGCAAACACGGCTACAGCGCCAACAAGGAGGAGGTGGAGTAATGCTTTGGGCTGGAATCATGGGGAGAGAGATTGTCGGCCCCTTTAGGATCCCTGAAGGCGCTAAAGATGAACTTCATAATGTATGTGGATTTTCTCAAACAGCACTTCCTGCCATGGTTCAAGAAGAAGAACCGTGTATTTCACAGCAAGATCATTTTTCTGCATGATAATGCACCATCTCATGCTGCACATAAAACATCTGCATCTCTGGCTGATATGGGCATAAAAGGGGACAAACTTATGGTGTGACCCCCATGCTCCCCTGGCCTCTACCCCATTCAGAACCTTTGGAGCATCATTAAAAGGAGTGTCTATGATGGCGGGAGGCAGTTCACATCTAAGCAACAGCTCTGGGAGGGTATTCTGTCCTCATGCAAAACAATTGAAGCAGAAACCATCCAAAACCTGACAAATTCAATGGACGAGAGAGTTCAGAAGCTCCTTTCGAACAAGGGGTCCTATGTGAAAATGTAACATCACCTAGAATAAAGTTTTGAGTTGAAAACTGTTTGATTTCAGTTTCTAACAACCTGCTAATGCTTATAATTTCAAAAATGACCATTTTTTTGGTCTTTATTAAAATGAAAAGGTTGATCGAAAAGTTTGGGGGATCTAAGAGTGTGGCAACCCAGTAGTCATGATTACTTCGAATTCTGACAATATGAGGGTCATGCTGCAGGTAGTGCAGCAAGAAGGCACTTATGTGTCTTGCGCATCTCGGAGCCCCAAAATTATTTTCCGGGCTAGATGCAGCTAAAAATTATTTTTAATTTTAAATCTGGTGGACCTTATTATAGATGGCCTAATAGGATCAGTGCTGCACACTGCTACAAAGCCCAAATTATTTTCCAGTCAAGATACAGATAAACATGATTAGTAATTTGAAAGCTTAAAACGGTTGGTAGGGTGATTTTAAACAATCATCAAGCTTTTACTCTCCCCAGGATGACACAGGGGTAGAAAAGTCGTTTCGGATCCATGATTTGTTCATCTTTATGAACGTGAGTCTGTCTACATTATCAGTGGAGAGCCGCGTGCGCTTATCTGTCAGCACACCACCAGCAGCGCTGAACACACGTTCAGACAGAACGCTGGCTGCGGGGCATGACAAGATCTCCAAGGCGTAAGTGGCTAGCTCCGGCCATTTATCCAGATTGGAAGCCCAAAAAGAGCAAGGGTCCAGTGACACAGTCGTGGCTTCAATGTTTACTTGGAGATACTCCTGTACCATCGTCTCTAGGCGTTGACTATGTGTCAGACTTCTTGTCTCCTGTGGCCTTGCAAAGGATGGGCTAAAAAAGTGGTGAAATGATTCCGCAAAATTGATGTTACCAGCAGATACTGTGGTTCTGTTACGGTTTGAGTGCTGAACACTTGACGGTCCCACGGTTGGCAAGTTGGAACTGTGAGATTCACTACGTGCACCACTGGTATTTTGTGGAAAAGCACATGTAAGATTCTGCAACAGTCTCTGCTGATACTCCTGCATGCGTGCATCCCTTTCTATGGCAGGAATAATTTCTGCAAATTTACTTTTGTACCGGGGATCTAACAGTGTGGCAACCCAGTAGTCAGGATTATTTCTAATTCTCACAATTCGAGGGTCATGTTGCAGGTAGTGCAGCAAGAAGGCACTCATGTGTGTTGCGCATCCAGGAGCACCAAGTCCCTGTTGTGTTGGTGGCGAGGTAACAATCATGCTTCCTTCCTCTGTCCTCTCCCCCCAACCTCGCACAACAGAAATGTGATCAAGGTCTCCCTCATCTGATGAGTCTTCCATCAGTTCGTCCTCCACTTCTTCCTGGGCTCCTGCACCTTCCTCACTAGTTTGGCTGCTACCATGCGCCCTGGTAAAACCATCTCCCCCACCCTCACATGCCTGCCGCCTTGGTGCTGCCGACCGTCTGGACCTTGCAGATGTTAGCCCTTCCGCATACAACTCCTCCTCCTCTACTTCCTCCACCTCCTCTTGTGCCACCACCTGACTCCGAATTCTGTTTAACATGTGCTCCAGCATGTAAATCACCGGAATAGTCATGCTGATAATGGCATCGTCAGCACTAAACATCTTCGTCGCCATTTCAAAACTGTGCAGAAGGGTGCATAGGTCCCTGATCTGAGACCACTCCTCCAGCGTGATTTGCCCCACCTCTGAATCTCGTTGGCCCAGGCTATACGTCAGAACGTATTGCACCAGGGCTTGTCGGTGCTGCCACAGTCGCTGCAACATGTGCAGAGTTGAATTCCACCGGGTAGGCACATCGCATTTTAGCCGGTGAAGTGGCAGGCCCAACGACTGCTGTAGAGATGTAAGTCGCTGAGCTGCGGGATGCGAACGGCGGAAGTGAGCACACAGCGACCGTGCCCTCTGCAGAAGGCCATCTAGTCTGGGATAGTGGGCTAAAAATTGCTGGACAACCAGGTTCAACACGTGAGCCATACAAGGCACGTGTGTGACATTGCCCCGGCGAAGGGCCGCACCCAGGTTTGCAGCATTGTCGCACACGGCCTTCCCTGGTTTCAGGTCCAGTGGAGACAACCATTCATGAAATTGGTTCTCCAGAGCTGACCACAACTCCTCAGCTGTGTGACTCACATTTCCCAGACATTTCAATGTAAAAACCGCCTGATGACGTTGAGCCCTACTGCCAGCATAGTAAGGAGGTGTGCAGGATCCCTTCTGCGCAGTTAGAAAGCTTGTGGCATGACCAGACAGGCTTTGGGTGCAGGTGGAAGACTGAGAGGAGGTTGAGGAGGCAGAAGCAGTGGAGGAACTTAGACATAAAGAGGATTGACGCACAACTCGTGGGGACGGCAAGACTTGGACAGCAGCCCCTTGTCCTGCTGTCACCATAGTTACCCAGTGCCCAGTCAGCGACATGTAACGCCCCTGTCCATGCCTACTCGTCCAAGTGTCTGTGGTGAAATGCACCCTGTCACACACAGAGTTTCTCAAAGAAGCGGTGATGTTGTGTGCGACATGCTGGTGGAGCGCAGGCACACCTTTCTTTGAGAAGTAGTGCCGACTGGGCATCTGGTACTGGGGCACTGCGACGGACATAAGGTCTCGAAAATCCTCTGTGTCCACCAGGCGGAAAGGCAGCATTTCTGTAGCCAAGAGCTTGCAGATGGTGAAATTCAACCTCTTAGCTTTCTCATGGCTAGGAGGAAATGGTCTTTTACTTGTCCACATCTGAGGGACCGAGGGCTGGCTATTGTGCTTAGACGGGGTTGATAAGGGTGTCCCCGGCAAACTGCCGGTCTGTGAGGAAGATGCAGGCGGACATGTTAGGTTGCCTTGATCCAAAGGTGGTGCTATCGATGTCGGACAGCGCTCAACACCAGCTGCTGTTACCACCTCCAGAGAAAATGATGACCTGCCAATCACGCTGGCTGTTGCGGGTAAAGAGGTGGCAGGTCTGCGCCCCAAAACAGGTGTGACTGCTGTCCCCCCAGTCACAGAGGATGAAGAGGCCGCGGATGCACAAGATATGGCAGACGGTGGTTGGCCCGGCCGGCTAGGCCGCATTGTAGCACACTGAGCTTCCCACTAGTGTTGAGCCACCCCCGTAGTGTTCGGGTTCGGTTCGGTTCGTCGAACACCGGGATGTTCGAGGAACTGTTCGTCGAACTGTTCGTCGAACACCTTAGAACACCGTCGAACACCGTTAAAACCAATGGCAGGCAAACAAAAACACATAGAAACACATAGAAAACACCTGCAAAGGTGTCCAAAAGCTGACAAACTGCTCAGAAGACACTCTCTTTAAAAAAGCCGGCCGGCAAATTCAGCAGCGGCATACACCGGTACCCGACAATTTAGACAAGAAGGAATAGAGCATCACACATAGATTAGATAGATAGAAACATGTCAGTCACACATATAAGAAGCACAGTGACAGTGTTGGTTACTGCACTTGTCATTTAGTGTAAAGGATTTATTAAAAAAAATATTAGTGTTTTCATGCACCGTCTCTTTAAAAAAGCCGGCCGGCAATTCAGCATCTGTACCCGACAATTTAGAACAGAAAGAATAGAGCTTCACACATAGATTAGATAGATAGAAACATGTCAGTCACATATATAATAAGTACAGTGATAGTGTTGCTTACTGTACTTGTCATTTAGTGTAAAGGATTTATTTAAAAAAATAATAGTGTTTTCATGCACTGTCTCTTTAAAAAAGCCGGCCGGCAATTCAGCAGCGGTACCCGACAATTTAGAACAGAAAGATAGAGCATCACACATAGATTAGATAGATAGAAACATGTCAGTCACATATATATGAAGTACAGTGATAGTGTTGGTTACTGTACTTGTCATTTAGTATTAAAATAAAGGATTTATTATTAAAAAAATTGGCGTGGGGTTCCCCTTAATTTTAGGCTCTAGCGGAGGTTAAGCAGACGGCTGGGGCAGATGTTTGAAGCCTGGGAAGGGGGTAATACCCACGGAGCTTCCCAGGCTACTAATATCAGCCCCCAGCTGAATACATAGCCTTTACTAGCTATTAAAATGGGGGACCCCCCAAAAAAAATGACGTGGGGTCCCCCCTAATTTAATAGCTAGCAAAGGCTAGGCAGACAGCTGGGGGCTGATATTAATAGCCCAGGAAGGGAGCCATGAATATTGGCCCCCTCCCAGGCTAGAAACACCAGCCGTCAGCCGCCCCAGAAATGGCGCATTCATAGGATGCGCCAATTCTGGCACTTAGCCTCGCTCTTCCACGCTGCCCTGGTGCGGTGGCAGGGGGTAATAGGGTTGGGGTTGATGTCAGCTTATAATGCCAGCTGACATCAAGCCCAGGTTAGTAATGGAGAGGCGTCTATAAGACACCCCCATTACTAACCCCATAGTCAAAGTTAAAAAAAACACAAACACCCAGAATAAAGTCCTTTAATTGAAATAAAGACACAATTCTTTATTGTTCTAAATTAAACCATACTTACCATCACGCCCATTCCAGCTGAAGCCAACGATCTCCTGCAATAAAAGAAAAATAATAAAGCAACCTCATCCTTACCTTTCCATGGTTCCCACGACAGCTTCAGCTCTGCTACATCGAGATAACAGGCTGGACCGCAGCAGAACGCTGCCATCCAGCCTGTCATCCCGCAGACACTGAGAAGCGCAGGCTTGCTTGCGCTGCTCAGCGTCTCTCTGTGACGACATCCAGATGAGCCGAGTTCATGTCCAATGAACTCGGCTCACCTCATGCACGTCACTGACAGCGTGGGAAAATTCTCACGCTGAAGCGCTGATTGCAGGAGAATTTTCCCACGCTGTCAGTGACGTGCAGGAGGTGAGCTGAGTTCATTGGACATGAGCTCACCTCATGCACATCACTGACAGCGTGGGAGAATTCTCCTGCACTCAGCACTTCAGCGTGAGAATTTTCCCACGCTGTCAGTGACGTGCATGAGGTGAGCCGAGTTCATTGGACATGACCTCGGCTCATCTGGATGCCGTCACAGCGAGACAGTGAGGAGCGCAAGCATGCCTGCGCTTCTCAGTGTCTGCGGGATGACAGACTGGATCGCAGCGTTCTGCTGCGGTCCAGCCAGTCATCTCGATGTAGCAGAGCTGAAGCTGTCGTGGAAACCATGGAAAGGTAAGGATGAGGTTGGTTTATTATTTTTCTTTTATTGCAGGAGATCGTTGGCTTCAGCTGGAATGGGTGTGATGGTAAGTATGGTTTAATTTAGAACAATAAAGAATTGTGTCTTTACTTCAATTAAAGGACTTTATTCTGGGTGTTGTGTTTTTTTTAAATACTTTACTAGAAATTCATGGCGGTCATGTCTAATACTGGCGTGACCCCATGAATTTTGGGCTTGGGGCCAGCTGATAATACCAAGCTGGCCCTAACCCCTTTATTACCCAGTGAGCCACCGCACCAGGGCCCTGGATGAGTTGGGTACAGCGCCAGAAGATGGCGCTTCTATGAACGCGCCATTTTCTGGGGCGGCTGCGGACTGCAATATGCAGCGGGGGGGGGGGCCCAGAAAGCTTGGGCCTCCCTGCGCTGCAGATTCCAGCCCCCAGCTGCCTAGTTGTACCTGGCTGGACACAAAAATAGGGCGAAGCCCCACGTACTTTTTTTAATTATTTCATGAAATTCATGAAATAATTAAGAAAAAAAGGGCTTCCCTATATTGTTGTGTCCGGCCAGGTACAAATAGGCAGCTGGTGGATGGGGGCAGTCCGTTCCTGCCTGCTGTACCTGGCTGGACACAAATATAGTGCGAAGCCCCACTTCAATTGTTTTAAATTATTTCAGGAAATTCATGAAATAATTTAAAAAAAATTGACGTGGGGCTTCGCACTATATTTGTGTCCAGCCAGGTACAGCAGGCAGGAACGGGCTGCCCCCAACCACCAGCTGCCTATTTGTACCTGGCCGGACACAACAATATAGGGAAGCCCTTTTTTTCTTAATTATTTCATGAAATAATTTAAAGAAAATTGACGTGGGGCTTCGCCCTGTTTTTGTGTCCAGCCAGGTACAACTAGGCAGCTGAGGGCTGGAATCCGCAGCGCAGGGAGGCCCAAGCTTTCTGGGCCACCCCCGCTGCAAATTGCAGTCCGCAGCCACCCCGGAAAATGGCGCGTTCATAGAAGCGCCATCTTCTGGCGCTGTACCCAACTCATCCAGGGCCCTGATGCGGTGGCTCACTGGGTAATAAAGGGGTTAGGGCCAGCTTGGCATTATCAGCTGGCCCTAAGCCCGAAATTCATGGGGTCACGCCAATATTAGACATGACCACCATGAATTTCTAGTAAAGTATTTAAAAAAAACACAACACCCAGAAAAAAGTCCTTTAATTGAAATAAACACACAATTCTTTATTGTTCTAAATTAAACCATACTTACCATCACGCCCATTCCAGCTGAAGCCAACGATCTCCTGAAATAAAAGAAAAATAATAAAGCAACATCATCCTTACCTTTCCATGGTTCCCATGACAGCTTCAGCTCTGCTACATCGAGATGACAGGCTGGACCGCAGCAGAACGCTGCCATCCAGCCTGTCATCCCGCAGACACTGAGAAGCGCAGGCTTGCTTGCGCTCCACAGTGTCTCTCTGTGAGGGCATCCAGATGAGCCGAGTTAATGTCCAATGAACTCGGCTCACCTCATGCACGTCACTGACAGCGTGGGAGAATTCTCACACTGAAGCGCTGAGTGCAGGAGAATTCTCCCACGCTGTCAGTGACGTGCAGGAGGTGAGCTGAGTTCATTGGACATGAGCTCACCTTATGCACGTCACTGACAGCGTGGGAAAATTCTCCTGCACTCAGCGCTTCAGCGTGGGAGAATTCTCACGCTGAAGCGCTGAGTGCAGGAGAATTCTCCCACGCTGTCAGTGACGTGCAGGAGGTGAGCTGAGTTCATTGGACATGAGCTCACCTTATGCACGTCACTGACAGCGTGGGAGAATTCTCCTGCACTCACCGCTTCAGCGTGAGAATTTTCCCACGCTGTCAGTGACGTGCATGAGGTGAGCCGAGTTCATTGGACATGAACTCGGCTCATCTGGATGTCGTCACAGAGAGACGCTGAGCAGCGCAAGCAAGCCTGCGCTTCTCAGTGTCTGCGGGATGAGAGGCTGGATGGCAGCGTTCTGCTGCGGTCCAGCCTGTCATCTCGATGTAGCAGAGCTGAAGCTGTCGTGGGAACCATGGAAAGGTAAGGATGAGGTTGCTTTATTATTTTTCTTTTATTGCAGGAGATCGTTGGCTTCAGCTGGAATGGGCGTGACGGTAAGTATGGTTTAATTTAGAACAATAAAGGATTGTGTCTTTATTTCAATTAAAGGACTTTATTCTGGGTGTTTGTGTTTTTTTTAACTTTGACTATGGGGTTAGTAATGGGGGTGTCTTATAGACGCCTCTCCATTACTAACCTGGGCTTGATGTCAGCTGGCATTATAAGCTGACATCAACCCCAACCCTATTACCCCCTGCCACCGCACCAGGGCAGCGTGGAAGAGCGAGACTAAGTGCCAGAATTGGCGCATCCTATGAATGCGCCATTTCTGGGGCGGCTGACGGCTGGTGTTTCTAGCCTGGGAGGGGGCCAATATTCATGGCTCCCTTCCTGGGCTATTAATATCAGCCCCCAGCTGTCTGCCTAGCCTTTGCTAGCTATTAAATTAGGGGGGACCCCACGTCATTTTTTTTGGGGGGTCCCCCATTTTAATAGCTAGTAAAGGCTATGTATTCAGCTGGGGGCTGATATTAGTAGCCTGGGAAGCTCCGTGGGTATTACCCCCTTCCCAGGCTTCAAACATCTGCCCCAGCCGTCTGCTTAACCTCCGCTAGAGCCTAAAATTAAGGGGAACCCAATGCCAATTTTTTTAATAATAAATCCTTTATTTTAATACTAAATGACAAGTACAGTAACCAACACTATCACTGTACTTCATATATATGTGACTGACATGTTTCTATCTATCTAATCTATGTGTGAAGCTCTATTCTGTCTGTTATAAATTGTCGGGTACCGCTGCTGAATTGCCGGCCGGCTTTTTTAAAGAGACGGTGCATGAAAACACTATTATTTTTTTTTATAAATCCTTTACGCTAAATGACAAGTACAGTAAGCAACACTTTCACTGTACTTCGTATATATGTGGCTGACATGTTTATATCTATCTAATCTATGTGTGAAGCTTTATTCTTTCGGTTCTAAATTGTCGGGTACAGGTGTATGCCGCTGCTGAATTGCCGGCTTTTCATGTTTCACTGTTGGCACTGTTCCCATCGATTTGGGCAATCACTGTAATGCCACAACCACCATGGCTGTGGCATTACAGTGAGTGGCAGACAATCCCTGCATGATTGGTGCTCTAAATAGCGCCAGACATGCAGGACACGCTTTTGGTGCACGAACAGTTATCGAACATAACCTCGAACAGCCGAATTTTTTGCAAATCGTTCGGGTTCGTCGAACAACTCGAACACCGCCCAAAACAGCTCGAATTTGAGATTGGCGAACAGTTCTAGTCGAACACCGCTCATCTCTACTTCCCACTGCAACTTATGCTTCATGTCCATGTGCCGGTTCATGCATGAAGTACTCAAACTATGTATTTTTTGGCCTCTACTTAGCTTTTGCGGACAAATGTTACAGATAACACGAGTTGGGTCATCTTTATCGATCTGAAAAAATGCCCAGGCTATGCAAGGCTTAGCACCCATGCGACCTGAAGAGCCACCACGACTTGTGGTGAGAGGCAGAGTTGTGTTTGAGGATGCAGTTGTTGACGTGCTTCCAGTACTACGTCTCTGTCCAGGAAGGCGCAACCTGACCTCGTCGTCACTAGCATCTTCCTCCACCTCCTCTGCTGACCTCATCTCTTGGCTGACTGTGGGTTGACAGTAAGTGGGATCTCTAACCTCATCATCATCACCCTGTGTGTTATCACACCCGTCGTCCTCAGAGCCAACCTGTTCCTGCCCTGACAAAAAACTAAAGTTGTCGCTCCAATCAGGTATTTGAGTCTTATCATCGTCTTCCTCATTGTCTCCACCAACAGGAGTTACAGTTTGGGAATGAGGGTCTACATTATGGTCAGAACCTTCTGCGTCTGGTCCTGGATCCGACTCATAAAGATTCTGGGCATCAGTGCAGATCATTTCCTCGTCTGGATTCACAGAAGCGCTGGAGTCGACCTCTGATTCCCAGGCTATAGTATGAGTAAACAGCTCTGCAGACTCAACCATCTGTTCTACCTCATACTCAGACGGGCAGCTGGAGATTTGGGAGCTGTGAGGAAGCAAGTGCGATTTGGGTGACACCTTTGAGGACTGGAGTATTTGTGATGTTGAAGTTGATGTGGAGGAGAGCCCACTTAAAGGAGCACTTGATATCCGTTGAAGCACCTGCTGTTTTTGTGCCTCATCTGGAATTTGTAGCGATTGGCGTGGCCGTAAGAAAGGGATCTTATCACATTGTCCGCTAAAAGAAGTAGACATTTTAGTTTGGCTGGAAGATGGTCTTTCTTCTGCAGATGTTACTGTTGCTTTAACACCTACCCCACGGACACAACCTTTTTTCCCCTTCCCAACACGCCTATTCCCCTTTCCACCAGCAGCAGGCCTTTTTCCACTCATTTTGGTGGTTAACTAATTCACAACTCTGGAGTTGTTTGCACAAAAAAACAATGGATGGTAACCGAGCAGAGCTGAGTGGCCAAACTGTGGTATTAGGCCAAAACTATTGGCTGGGTTAGATGCAGAAAAAAATATATTCAGTTTGCAACCTGATGGAGGTCTGTATAGGTGGATTAATAGAACAAGACCCACACACAGCTAGAAGCCCAATATTTTTTCAGAGGTAGATGCAGAAAAAAATATATTCAGTTTGCAACCTGATGGAGGTCAGTATAGATGGACTAATACAACAAGTCCCACACACAGCTAGAAGCCCAAATATTTTTTCAGAGGTACTGTAGATGCAGATACAAATTATTTTTAATTTGCAACCTGATGGAGGTCAGTATAGATGGACTAATACAACAAGTCCCACACACAGCTAGAAGCCCAAATATTTTTTCAGAGGTACTGTAGATGCAGATAAAAATTATTTTTAATTTGCAACCTGATGGAGGTCAGTATAGATGGACTAATACAACAAGTCCCACACACAGCTAGAAGCCCAAATATTTTTTCAGAGGTAGATGCAGAAAAAAATATATTCAGTTTGCAACCTGATGGAGGTCAGTATAGATGGACTAATACAACAAGTCCCACACACAGCTAGAAGCCCAAATATTTTTTCAGAGGTACTGTAGATGCAGATACAAATTATTTTTAATTTGCAACCTGATGGAGGTCAGTATAGATGGACTAATACAACAAGTCCCACACACAGCTAGAAGCCCAAATATTTTTTCAGAGGTACTGTAGATGCAGATACAAATTATTTTTAATTTGCAACCTGATGGAGGTCAGTATAGATGGACTAATACAACAAGTCCCACACACAGCTAGAAGCCCAAATATTTTTTCAGAGCTAGATGCAGAAAAAAATATATTCAGTTTGCAACCTGATGGAGGTCAGTATAGATGGACTAATACAAGAAGTCCCACATACAGCTAGAAGCCCAAATATTTTTTCAGAGGTAGATGCAGAAAAAAATATATTCAGTTTGCAACCTGATGGAGGTCAGTATAGATGGACTAATACAACAAG
The DNA here is from genome assembly GCF_046119375.1 of Phyllobates terribilis. Lineage (NCBI taxonomy): Eukaryota > Metazoa > Chordata > Amphibia > Anura > Dendrobatidae > Phyllobates > Phyllobates terribilis. The sequence continues at coordinate 303,857,485 of NW_027362771.1, forward strand.
TCCCACACACAGCTAGAAGCCCAAATATTTTTTCAGAGGTACTGTAGATGCAGATACAAATTATTTTTAATTTGCAACCTGATGGAGGTCAGTATAGATGGACTAATACAACAAGTCCCACACACAGCTAGAAGCCCAAATATTTTTTCAGAGGTACTGTAGATGCAGATAAAAATTATTTTTAATTTGCAACCTGATGGAGGTCAGTATAGATGGACTAATACAACAAGTCCCACATACAGCTAGAAGCCCAAATATTTTTTCAGAGGTAGATGCAGAAAAAAATATATTCAGTTTGCAACCTGATGGAGGTCAGTATAGATGGACTAATACAACAAGTCCCACACACAGCTAGAAGGCCAAATATTTTTTCAGAGGTACTGTAGATGCAGATACAAATTATTTATAATTTGCAACCTGATGGAGGTCAGTATAGATGGACTAATACAACAAGTCCCACACACAGCTAGAAGCTCAAATATTTTTTCAGAGGTAGATGCAGAAAAAAATATATTCAGTTTGCAACCTGATGGAGGTCAGTATAGATGGACTAATACAACAAGTCCCACACACAGCTAGAAGCCCAAATATTTTTTCAGAGGTACTGTAGATGCAGATACAAATTATTTTTAATTTGCAACCTGATGGAGGTCAGTATAGATGGACTAATACAACAAGTCCCACACACAGCTAGAAGCCCAAATATTTTTTCAGAGGTACTGTAGATGCAGATAAAAATTATTTTTAATTTGCAACCTGATGGAGGTCAGTATAGATGGACTAATAGAGAAAGTCCGACACACTGCTAGAAGGCCAAATATTTTTTCAGGGCTAGATGCAGAAAAAAATTATATTCAGTTTGCAACCTGATGGAGGTCAGTATAGATGGATTAATAGAACAAGACCCACACACAGCTAGAAGCCCAATATTTTTTCAGAGGTAGATGCAGAAAAAAATATATTCAGTTTGCAACCTGATGGAGGTCAGTATAGATGGACTAATACAACAAGTCCCACACACTGCTAGAAGCCCAAATATTTTTTCAGAGGTAGATGCAGAAAAAAATATATTCAGTTTGCAACCTGATGGAGGTCAGTATAGATGGACTAATACAACAAGTCCCACACACAGCTAGAAGCCCAAATATTTTTTCAGAGGTACTGTAGATGCAGATAAAAATTATTTTTAATTTGCAACCTGATGGAGGTCAGTATAGATGGACTAATACAACAAGTCCCACACACAGCTAGAAGCCCAAATATTTTTTCAGAGGTACTGTAGATGCAGATACAAATTATTTTTAATTTGCAACCTGATGGAGGTCAGTATAGATGGACTAATACAACAAGTCCCACACACAGCTAGAAGCTCAAATATTTTTTCAGAGGTAGATGCAGAAAAAAATATATTCAGTTTGCAACCTGATGGAGGTCAGTATAGATGGACTAATACAACAAGTCCCACACACAGCTAGAAGCCCAAATATTTTTTCAGAGGTACTGTAGATGCAGATACAAATTATTTTTAATTTGCAACCTGATGGAGGTCAGTATAGATGGACTAATACAACAAGTCCCACACACAGCTAGAAGCCCAAATATTTTTTCAGAGGTACTGTAGATGCAGATACAAATTATTTTTAATTTGCAACCTGATGGAGGTCAGTATAGATGGACTAATAGAGAAAGTCCGACACACTGCTAGAAGGCCAAATATTTTTTCAGAGCTAGATGCAGAAAAAAATTATATTCAGTTTTCAACCTGATGGAGGTCAGTATAGATGGATTAATAGAACAAGATCCACACACAGCTAGAAGCCCAAATATTTTTTCAGAGGTAGATGCAGAAAAAAATATATTCAGTTTGCAACCTGATGGAGGTCAGTATAGATGGACTAATACAACAAGTCCCACACACAGCTAGAAGCCCAAATATTTTTTCAGAGGTACTGTAGATGCAGATAAAAATTAGTTTTAATTTGCAACCTGATGGAGGTCAGTATAGATGGACTAATAGAATGATGCTATGCCCAAAAGATTTTACTTCACTAGGTGCAGTAAAAAAATTGGTATTCTATACACAGGTGGTATATCTTGCAGCACAGATAGGCTACTCCACTGACTAACACACTCTGCAATAGGCCAAAAAGGATTAGCTTTGCTAGATTCAGCCAAATGCTGTGAAAAAAACTTGCACAGCACTGGCACAGACCTGCCTGGCAAAAACTGATAGGAACTGATGTAACCTAGTCCTGAAAAGGACTCCAATTACAATTAGTCTTTACTCCCACAACCTATCTATTTAAGAGCACAGACCTCCCTGATAAAAGTCGTAGGAAATGCTGTAACCTAGTCCTTAAAAGGACTGCAATCACAACTATTCCCTACTCCCAAGCTATCTGTATATTTGTGCGAAAATTGGCTTGAAATTAACAAGGTATAGCGCACACAGCAACAGCGGTGCCGTCTAACACGCAGCTGCAGCAGTGAGAAAATGGTGGCGACGGGGAAAATGGCTTGGTCTTATAGGGCAAGGACATGTGACATACACTGCCAATCACACATGCCCTTGCTTGTGTGAAAAAAAGCACTTCGCTCCGTGTGTGCGCTGCTGATAGGCTGACAGATTGCACCTCCCCACTGCAAATGCGGGAAAGAGAAAAAAAAATGGAGATCTTCATTGTTCCTGCAGAGATCCATCCCCTGCCCCTCCCCCCACCCCGCTGTACACTCAAACTGCGTATTAACATTAATTTTCATCATTACTGAGAAAAAATCCAGTTATGATTTTGGTGCACGAACAGTTATCGAACATAACCTCGAACAGCCGAATTTTTCTCAAATTGTTCGTGTTCGCCGAACGGCTCGAACACCGCCCAAAACAGCTCGAATTTGAGATTGGCGAACAGTTCGAGTAGAACAACGCTCATCTCTACTTAAGAAGTTATGGGTTATTCCCATCTTTAGAAATCATCACCTACACATACGTAATCTTTGTAAGGGATATTAACGCCATATGAGGATGGATGATAAAACCGTTGTTTGTAAGAATTTTCTGCTAGTCTTTAATGAATAAAAAACATCCAAGAGAATTTGGATTTTAATGTTTGATGTTTTTCAGATCCATTATTATTTTGGCACTGTATGGTAAAATAATGTGGGCGGTATTTGGGATGGAATTTTGTGGAAAAACTGTCTAAACATAGCAAGTTGGGGGAAAATGGTCCACTATGTCCAAAGCCCGTATGCTCATAAAAAAACACCATATGCCTCTGGTTTTATACAGAGCCATACAGGGGTCTTTTCTTTCAGGTTCACAATGTGTTGCTTCTAAGTGAGACTCCAAAATACGGAATTGTACAGGTGTGTCATACAGTGTCCCATATAGCATCATATTATAGAGCCCATGTGTGTCATATTGTACATGCTCTCTGCACATCCTATTCCATGTACATGAGATCTTTGTCTCAACCATGATCTTTTCCTCTAATGGAAATCTGCTATAAATGATAATAGATCAATTAATAACAGCACATTTATAAGTACACAATTAAAAAGTACTTCGAATATTATTTATTTCTTTGATGTGACTAGGATTACACTTTTTTATAATCACCTTCAAAGGTTTATTTCTGCTTATTAATACTGCAGTTGGCTTTACAATTTCTTCTTTTTTCCTATAAAATAAACCTAAGACATTTACATCATTTTATCATATTCTAGAGGAAATACTGATATTAATAATGATAATGAAAATAATAATAAAATTACTAACGGTTAATTAAATAGCCATGGTATAAAATCCCAAAGACATCAGTTAATTAATTTTTTCAAGAATACTACGATCGAAAAATAAGCAGAAAAATTACAATGTTCTGTGTTGAATGAATTGGGTCATTCTACAGCACTTATAAAAGGGAACATTGTAAAATAATCACACATTCCCTATCGAGCTTTTCTATGTTCCAGTGTTGAAAAGTTACGATGAAAACATGATTGATAATCTCCATGTGAATAAATTGTACACTAAACTGCCCTGATCATTTTATAGCTGGTAGTAAAAGAAAAAAATCAGAATCACAACTTGAGAGAACTGTAGAACAGTTTACAGTGCTTAAAACAATATTAAAAGTTTGATGCAAATCACACAATAAAAATAAGCCTTGGGTAATGTGTCGGCAAGAATATATTAAACGCAAAATACATCTCCCTCTATTTAAAATGTATCATTCTTTATATGTTTCATTCTGAGCTTGGTTACAGGAACAAAGATGTCTTTTCTTGCTAAAAAAATGATGAAGAATAATCAGGACTTTGTTCTTGTTTGGTAAATAAATCATAATTTTTTTGTTCAACAAAAGAATAACTGTTGGATAGAGGATAACTTTCTGATCACAGTGGTAAAACTGCAGGGACTACCGTAGATCCCAAGATCGGGACTCTAAAGCCCCAGCCTGAATGGAGTGAATGTGCACATGTTTGGCCTCAGCTCCATTCATTGTCTATAGGACTGCCAAATACAATGCTCAGCTATTTCTTGCAATGAAAGAAGCAGCAGTCGAGCAATTCACACCTGCACTTCATTCAAGATAGGTCTCTACAGATAGGGGGTAACTTGATCTTTTGAATAGACACCATTTACCTCAAAAGTACTATGGGATTGAAACTACAGAAGAAAAAAAAACAGATGAGATAAAGTACAGAGATCTGCTCGTTGGCCAGTGAAACTGCAAATTTGATCAGGCACTTAGAGGGAATCTGTCAGCAGGTTTTTGCTACCTCATCTGAGAGCAGCATGATGTAGGCAAAGAGACCCTGAATCCAACGAAGTATCACTTAGATTACTGGCTGCCGCCATTCTGACACAGAGTTTTTAGAATTAGCTATGCAGCAGAGCTGAGAAAGCTAACCCCACCCACACCAGGCTCTCAGTGTGCATATCTATAGACAGTGAGCTGCTTATCACAGAAGGGGAGGAGTCAGACTTGGGCTCATGCTGCTGTGTCCCAGCAATGCAAAGCTTCTGGTGCTAAAACAATTATTGCACATAAACAACAGCATGGAGTTTGATAAGAGAGGCATCACTGAAATCTGTGTGTTAACCCCTACCTTATGCTGTCTTCAAATTACATAGCAAAAACCTGCTGACAGATTCCCTTTAAAGACTATGTACACCTTCGCACAGAATGTTTTAAGTTGTTCATTTGCTTCCTAAAAGCAAGGTTAAGCAACTCTCTAAATAATCTCCAAAATGCTAAAGATCCATCATCAGTTCTGACAACTCTCTCTTCCTCTGCCTTCTTCCAATGTGAGACAGAGGAAAGTAGGTAATGTCTCCATAGGGCCGAGAAAGGAGGATACAGAAAGGAGTAAAGCACATGAAGAGTAAGTGCAGGATAGAAGTTATGCTGATATATGAGCAGTGAAGACAACAGTACCTTGAATATAAATAGACCTCAAATCCAGCCTATATTACCGGGAGGGATACTCCCATAAGAGAAGATCTTAAACTAGGAACAGGCTGCAACTTACATCTGAAAATAAATGAAGGAATAAATATTACAGACTGCAATTTTATGATCCAAAGGTATCCACTAACATCTGTAAAAATCCATTTTTCCATGACAAAGTTGTTCATAGCATTTAAGAATTACTAGTCGCTTTTTATTTATTTATTCTTTATTTTTCTAAATATTCAGCTCAACATTTCAAAGAAAGAGAACTGTTTTTTTGTTCGATATGATACAGAAATTTCTGCAATGGTCTGCAATGGTCTCATTCATTTGGATGAGGTTTGCAAAAATCCATTCATGCTAATGAAATAACCCAGAATACATCTATAATAAGGACATTTAGCCCTAGAAATTTCTACTACTTAATCTGCTGCATGAGAACATACAATTATTATATTTTTTAGCTAATATGCATATCTCTGTACAGCTCCTTGTTAAAAACAGCCAAATATTGCTATACCTACTCAAAAACAGAAGAATGTTCAGGACTTGTGTATATAGATCCATTTCTCCCAAGGTTGTTAAAGCCATTATGTAACTCAGCAACTAAAGCTTTCTAATATTTAATGTTTTTACAACGTTACATGTGTTCGACCAGGTTTTCACCAGAAATACATATTTTTCTATTTGTCTTTCTAGCTAACTATATACTATATAGCTTACCAGTTCACAATTATAAGTTTGCTAACAATGAACCTGACAGCTGATACATGTTGCCTGATTCACGGGCAGCATGTATCAGACACTCTCTGTATAATTACAGCCATGAATGTTTGACTCTGAAATGCTGCGATATTTCACAGAAAAAACATAATTTAAGAGCCACCAGGGACTGAGCAGCGCTGGAGACTAGTCGGACAGGCAGGACCTCAGCAGCTTCTCCCTGCTCAGTCCCCTTGAGTGACAGGTCTCTTCCTGAGAGCGTGTACAGGGAGAGACCTATCAATCACTGGCATCGAGCAGAGAGAAGTGGCCGAGGATCTCAGACTTTTAAAGTATGTTTTTCTCTGAAACGCTGCATCATTTCCGAGTCAAACATAAATAGCTGAAATCATACATCCAGTGTCTGGTATATGCTGCCTGTGGATCGGGCAGCATGTATCAGCTGTCAGGTTCCCTTGAAAGAGAACCTAACAGCAAGATTTGCCATCATAAAGTGTTAGGAGTGCTTTATCAGTCTCCTAATGACATTCATTTGTAACAATGTCCTTATTATAAATATGTGCTTTTGTATTTGCTGAACAAATTGAAATATAATTTTGGGAGTGCCATCACTCATCTCTGATAAACCAGTGTACGTAGAACAGGGAGGAGGAGAAAAAGTCGTACCTCTGCTTCTCCTCCCTGTGATCTCTGCACACACCGGTGTAACAACCATGCTGCGGGCAGCGTGATGCCAGTGCAGTGCAGAGATGAGTGACGGCGCCCCGGACTAGCCCAGAGACAGGAGCAATTTAATTTTGCAACAAACACAAAAACACATTTATAATAAAGACATCATTGCAAATGTTGTTAGGAGGCTGATACAGTGCTCCTACCACTTTATGGGAGAAAATCCTGATGTCAGGTTCCCTTTAATGAAAAATATTAAGAAGGATGTGTGCTAATTTCTATCTTAGCTTTAGAATAAAAATAACATTAAGTTTTAATCAAAGACTGAATCACATTTTGGAATTTCTTACAGTTGAGGCTTATAAAAATAGAACGTGAGGAATAGAAAATCTGCAGCACATTGGAGCGTCTTCCAGCTCTGTGTTGTTTTTCCCCTCATGCTGCTACACTCCATCTGTTTCTTACCGTTTCATGAGTGTAAAAATGTTCTCCTGTTTATATAACGAGAAATGGTAGGGCGCAATCTCTAAGAGGAGGCAGCAATCAGAAAATGATTCTATATATGATGATATCTCCTACTCATAAAGCAGTTCAGATATTGTCATTTTATGTGACTGTCTTTGTACACATTTTATCCTCTTAACATCTATGTGTTGTATTGATAATCGTGTCTTCCTTTCGGTAAATGACTTGATTTTTAGTCACTCTGGTATATTTATTACATTTTTAACCATTAAGGCTCTAACCAAGTAATGGCTGAGAGGTGCTAAAAATGGGACAGCCACACCTTTGGACACAAAACGCCATTTAAGATGATTGTCACTATCTTACACCAAACTATCTTAAACCAAAATTTTCTTAACCTAGGAAATATTCTTCTTGGGTGTGGAAAATGGTTTTTAAAATTAATTGCGTTTGCAGCAACAAAACTCTGTGTAGTGGCAAACGGGTTTAATATAACTGTTTACCTTCATGACTGGGCATGACTTTCCTCACCCCCAAGGAAATGGTTTGATCACACTGATGGGATACTGTGCTTAGTATGGCAATTCCATACATAAATCCTCAAAAAATAGAAAGTATTAGAAGTGCAATTACAATTATACTTCAACTTTGATGATCAACTGGTATGGCTCCCGAGTTACAGAAAAGGGGATTTACAGTACCTTGCTGTCTGATGCCATGCACCCCTCATTCTGATGCTTCCTACGACCTAGCAATTAATGACTTCATTTACCAGTGACTGCCTATACATATGGTAGTAACAATACCAAACTACTGAATGGTGCGTTGCATTGAAAAGTCTATACCGTAGTACATGGCTAGCACTGGCTTATTAGAAGACATTGACTTTCCGACATTAATTAAGTATAACCTTCCAAAGCATGTAAGTCAGTTCATGTGCTCCTGTATTTTTTGATACATAATTTTAACCGTGATGGAAGAAACGTTCTTATTTCTGCATTACTGGAATTTTTGACAGAATAGAAGACCATAGTTCCATAACTCTGGTCTAGAGTCCTACCTTGAAGCTCCTGTCCTCAGCACAAAATCTGTAACAGGCTCAGCATACTACTCATCATTTATAATATTGGTGTCTTCTTATGTGGCAGAGGGTCCTTGGGCAACCTCAGATTCAAGGACCTGGCAATGACTATCTCTGCCACGACAGTCATTCCCTACGGGGAAGAGGCAAAAGGGATAGCTATCGGCTGAAGGTTGACATTGATCTAGAGTATATGGCCAGCTTCATACTTGAAAAAGTAGATGCTGAATTTCTAGATGTCTAAGCGTGTTCAACTTAGCTAGTAGTCGGAGGACTGGACCTACCCTTTTATATGATGCAATTGTGAATATGACCCCAGTCTTTGCCTTCCCAACAAAATAGAAATGTTGATCCTCTGCTAGATGTAACAACTTTGATTCTGGAGATAGTTTAGTCATTTAATATATATCATATTTTTATGCTATATCTTTCTGCATAAGCCATTACAGTAATTACACCTTTATTAATTCGGTGTCTATAATACCATTATACCTTTTAGCACGGTAACGTTGCTTTATCATTTTGTCGCCGTGCTTCCTATGAGGGTGAATTATTTCTCTCCCTCTGGTTCTGAAGCCTCTCGATGTGAGATGTGAGAGCTCCTCCTCTATTCATTCTCTATAGCCATCTGCTCCCGTGACAGATCATTTTAAAAATACATATTGAGTGCTCCCAGTGGTCAAACAACTCTTCTTCTTTCCAGCGAGACAGAAACCCATACAGAAAAGAAGCATGCCAGCGTGTCTTGTGAACTTGTATTTCTATCACCAGGAGCAGGTGGAAGTGTCGGCAGTTATAACTGAGCAGACACAAATAACATATATCATCATGAGGTGAACAAAAGTGAAGTAACAATGACACTGACTTGTGTCCTGGTCCAGATGGCATCACACATCTCCTAAAGCAATATAAACTAGGCTTAATCTAATGTTCTCATCAGGCCGAGGTATCAGATAGCAATAAAATGCATGAAGTATGAAGAAGCAGGGTATTCTACACCAGAGGCAACTCCACGCAACCTCTTCATAATCTCATTACCATCACCCACATCCAGACGGTTTATGCAGCATTCACTTCGCTGCACACAGCATCGATGGAGCCACACAGTCAAGCGTACAACAATACAGCTTCCTACATTTTATTTATGCTAAAATGGCAAGCAAATAAAACTTGCTTAGCCTCAAGGAACTCAGCATTCCTTGGTTCTCACCATCATGGTTTATGATCTATAGGATAAATAATGAAACATTGATTTAATGGGGTCCCAACTCTTGGGGCTACCACTGATTTCACGTACGGGACACTTTTGGTCTTGTTTGTTGTTGGACAGCGAAATGCACATGCGTAGCTTCCACCTATTGAAATCAATGGGATTCACATCAGTATTATAGAATATTAGGCTAGGGAAACCTTATTAAAGGGTAAAGGAATTCTAATCTATCTGTGAGATATATTAGATGTGCTGAAAAGAGAAATTGTATGTCTATTGTCTACAGAACCCAAAGGAGCTAACAAGGGACCCCACAGGTTCCTCAATCTCTTTCATTACCATAATGTTGGCAGAAATTTTAGTGCCTAGATGTATACTAGGTCCTTAGTAAATTCTATCTGTCTGGACATCTTACTGTTCAGTGTTGTTTGACTGTAGATAGATTCTAATGTAGGCCAAACCTGTTGATATCAGTGAGCTCAGCTGACATTCTAATGTGTATAGGGGTCTGCCGACTCTCCCCGACAGATAAGGATCCAACATGTCCGATTTCTGACTGCCAATCCTTTATTATCGTTGAAATAAGCCCTTGCAAGATAAGTCTATCAGCGGCTCTCTCGCAGAGGACAGAAGAGCACTTGGCACAGAAAGCTCTCCTGAGGATAGAGAAGTTGGGAAAGAAAGCTGCCGACCAAACAATGGTTCAACCAACAGCTATCTATTGTACATGGGTTTTCTGAGAGCCTGATGATCTTCATGAAATGAACATTTCTTCTACCCGTCCATCTTACCACTGAGCACACGACACATTATTGACCCATGATCCCCATAAAAAAATTAGAGACATTACCTACTCTGGTCAATTTTATGGACAAAACTCACCAATTCAAGTGAATAAGTCAGTAAAAAATATAGACAGAACATGTATGGTATTCTAGTTAATTTATTCACTGACTGATTGCTAGGAGAAGCTTGAAAAACCTTAACCCAATGTTTTGAGAAAAATGAATGACACCCGAAAAGTAAAAATGAACACATAGTAAATATGGAAGAAAACCTATTGAGCGCGCTAATGAAAAACAGTCCATTTATGCAGCTGCATAGATATAAAGTCAAAAGGAATCTGTCACCAGGTTTTTGCCATCTAATCTGAAAACAGTATAATGTAGACAGAGACCCTAATTCCAGCAATGTGTCATTTACTGGGCTGCTTAGTGTTGGCTTGATAAAATCAGTTTGATCAGCAGGAGATCATCATTAGAGGCCTAGTAAACCTGCTGCCTGGTAGTCAAACATATTCCTGAGCTCTGTATAACCCCGCCAACTACAACTGATTGGTAGCTTTCTGCCTATGTACAGTGTACACAGAATTCTGCCAATCAGTGGTGTGGGCGGGGCTATACAGGGCTCAGGATTCTGAGAACTGCTAGATCTGCAGCAAATAAACTACAGCATGCAGCTCAGTAAGTGATACATCACTAGAATTAGGATCTCTATCTCTATGTTATCCTGCTCTCAGATGAGGCAGCCAAAACCTGGTGACAGATTCCCTTTAAATTAAATTATAAAGTACTGCTTTCCTGAAGTGAAGATACCACTTGAGAAAGCTCAGGAACTTGAAGAGTACCTATTATTTATTTATTTGTTTAATGATAGGTACTATGTAATATTTGCTACAGATTGGTGGGGTACAGATCCTGAGAGCCAACACTAATTGCTCAGAAAGGTAATCTCCAGCACATTACTAAGCAGGCAGAAGTGCCGCGCTTCTGCTTTAGTGAATGCAGAGTGGTGTAAAGAAACAGAAAGTATGTTAGCCCATGCTTCACACTGTGTACATAGACATTGTATCGATCCCAGACACCACTCCAGCAGACTAGTGCTTCTGAGCTGCTGAGCAGCACACTGCAAAGAAGTCTTCATAGTGATCAGTGGGGTCTCAGGACCTAGACTCTCACCTTTTCCTGTGCACTTATCTCCAGATAAAAGGTCTCCTGAGTCCCATGTCGTAGCTAGTGTGAATGAAGAGGGAGCCGTGCATGCATGACATCAGATGGTGAATATGCACTGAAAGGCACTGAATATTACATTGTTTTAAAAAGCGTATGAATAGGGTTGTTCTTCTCTTCTTCAGGAGCACAGTATTCCCCCTCCTTTGCAGGGAGCAGTGTGCTCCTGAAGACTGACAGTTTGGGCTGGCTGCATGGTCGCACTGCTAGCCTGAACAGCGCCCTCTCCTATGCAGCCTACAGAGGCAGATTTGCATTTTACAGCATGTTAGAAGCCCAGGGGCATTAAGCTGTCGGGCTAGCTTCAGAGCAGGGTCTAAAGCATGGAGCCTACAAGCAGCACGTGCTCTTTACCTTGATAAACACCCACTCGGAGGACTGCAGGGTAGGCAACAAGCCGTATACTACAATTTAAAATCCCTCCATTTTTGAAAATGGAGAGGATTTTTACAAGCACTTTGTAACCATTTAAGAACTCGAGACAACCCCTTTTAAACTACTACTGATGAATTTTCTCCCAAGGAGACCATTCTAAGAAAATTACCTAAGAGTCTTCATCATTTACAGTCAATATGAGTTCATTTTCTCTTTTTTTTCCATTTCATACAATGAGCCAAATGTGTTGAATGCAACTCCTATGAAAAGTTTCCCATTATGTTCAACGAAAAGTGTTCTATTTTCTCTTACTACTATTCCATCATAAAAATGGGTTATCACTGGCATACGTTATTTGCCTTTCAGTAGACAATCAGGAAGAAAACATTTTTGATGGAAGTGTTGGTTCATCTCTTATCTTCAATCGGCTTCTATATTGGCATGAGGCCCATAGGAATACTGTGTGTCGGTGGCAAGCATGCAAAATATTTAAAGGTTTGTACCATGGAAAACTTTAGATCTTTCACATGTGTAGTCGTAATATGTCACAGGTGTAAACGACATTTCCAGTGCTTCAGATCACAGCACAACAAGGAGGAGCAGCTATGGAAATCTGCAATTTATTAATCATGTTTTTCACCTAGATGATAGGATATAATCAGTCTAAATCTTGTGCTCGTCATATAATCAACAGGGGACTGAACATTGAAGAGATAAGGACAATTAGCTCCCTTTAATCTACAAACACTGCATATTTAAAAGGATTTTATGAAATAATTTGTAGAATAGTTATAATTAGTCGCCCTTACTCCTGATCTCTAAGGATTACATAGCAGAGAAGGAAGATTATCTACCAGAAAAAGAATCATTGTCCTTTAGGTCATACATTTTGTTTGCTTCTGTGTTATCCTGTTCAGTGAATAAATTAAGTCTCAAACCAATCTTCCTGATCAATATGGGATTGATTGAAATTGTACACAGCCAGAATGCACAGGGCACGGAAGAGCCAGGCTTTGATATTGAACTTTTATAGACAGAACTCACATTTGTCATTGTATAATGAATGCACTGCACGGCGCATTAAAAGTGAATCTGACAATTCAGATTAGTATCGTCTGGTTTAAGAATATGTATGGGAACATTTGTCCTAGAAATGCATAATTTTTTCCTACATTTATGGGTCTACATAGGGTGGTATTCTGGGACACGTAGCCATAGACAAGGCAAACACACATTTAATGCCTTACCCCTTCACATCTCGGGCAGTTTTTTTTTTCTCATTCCTGATTTCCAAGATCACTAAATTTTGTTAGTTAGTTTTGTATTTCCTGTCGACACTTATTTTTTCCGAGAACTTCATTTTTAATGCCACCAATTCCTTTTCCCACATAACATATTGTGAAAAAGTAAAAAAAAATATCCTTGTTAGGTGGAATGATTAAAAAAAAAAAAAAAAAAAAAAAAAAAATCAGCAATTCTGACATTGTTTTTTTCAGGTTTCTTGTTTTTAATGTGTGGTAAAAAGAGCACGTTAACCCCTTAGGTAGAGATGAGAGAACCTGAACTGTAACGTTCGGTGTTCGTGCTGTGTCCGCTGCTGAACTCCGAACATGGACTTCTTACGGAAGTCCATTTTAGTATTTGGAGTTCCAGGAGAGGAGAGAGAAAGAGAGAGACTCCCTAGTCCTTACTAGGACCATTTTACAGCCCTCTTACAGCACCAAAGTTCGGGTCCCCATTGACTTCTATGGGATTTGGGTAGGGTTCTGGTACCTGAATCAAACTTTGGAGAAAAGTTTGGTTGAATCCGACAAACCCCAACATCCACAAGGTCGCTCATCCCTATCCTTGGGTTATGTGGATGTACTGTTTATATGCTACTTAGCAGCAATTTAACCTCTAATCACTCCTGTCAACATTTCATCTAAGTAGTTTGACAGAGGGGTGCCCCATTGGTCACCCCTTTAGTTCCTCTGGAAAATGATTGTTGGGTGTCAATGAGGTTTTCATTGGGAAAAAAAATGAAAAAGAGTTCTTTGGAGCGCTGAATTGATCACTGAGAGACAATATTTAGGGATAAAACTTTTAATATGCCCTCTCCACAACGCGTTTCGATAGCCAAACTATCTTCATCAGGTGGTACCATGGCAATTAGAGGCCTTCTGAAGACCCCATGCATGCCATGTTAGTACTCCTCTTTGTTAGTACAAATATATACTATGTTTATGTACTATGTTAGTACTACAGTAATCATGATTTCTACATATTTATAGGACAGTAACAAAATGACAGAAGTTTTGCACAACTGATGGCAGGTGCAAGTACATCCAGTTTCACATGTTCAAGAAATATGGATCAAACTTGGATTACAATCCCTGGCATCTGAGTAGTCTGGCCTGAGCTAATTGCCTTGTAGAATTGAGCACAGTCCGTGTGAAAGCGGCTATGTGCACAAGTTCAGTATTTGGCAGGAAAAGCGCTTCATAAAATATAAGTGTTTTCATACGTTTTTTCCCATTCACTTGAACAGATGAAAAATGCTGCGAAAAACACTGAAAGTATTGACACGCTGCAGATTTGAAACAGTTTCAAATCTGCAATGAAAAAATAAACTGTGTGTGAGATTTCTGGGATCTCATTTATTTTGCTGGTACTAGTAAAAGCTGAGTTTTTTTCCAGTAAAAATGCACTGGAAAACTCAGTTATGTGAACAAGCCCCTTGAGTTATCTCCAATCCCAGATGTTGCAGGTGGGTGTCAGCTGTATAAAACAGCAGCCACTTCAGGATGTCAACAAAGAAGAAAAATTAGTGCCGGCTAATTAAACAGTTTCATGATATCTATGTATTTATTGGGACAGGTCACACTACTTTACTTTATTATGCTTATTATATAGTTACATATCTATATACACACATGGTCAAAATTGTTGGTACCCCTCGTTTAATGAAAGAAAAACCCACAATGGTCACAGAAATAACTTGAATCTGACAAAAGTATAATAAATTAAAAATCTATGAAAATGAACAAATGAAAGTCAGAAATTTCTTTTCAACCCTGCTTCCACAGAATTTTTTAAAAAAAAAAAATTAAACTCATAAAATAGACATGGACAGAAATGATGGTACCCCTGAAAATAATGTGACAAAAGGGACATGTTAAATGAAGTTGTGCCCACTAATTAGCATCACATGTGTCTACAATCTTGCAATCAGTCAGTGGGCCTGTATATAGGGCTACAGATACTCACTGTGCTGTTTGGTGACATGATGTGTACCACACTCAACATGGACCAGAGGAAGCAAAGGAAAGAGTTGTCTCAGGAGATTATAAAGAAAATTATAGACAAGCATGTTAAAGGTAAAGGTTATAAGACCATCTCCAAGCAGCTTGATGTTCCTGTGACTACGGTTGCACATATTATTCAGAAATTTAAGATCCATGGGACTGTAGCCAACCTCCCTGGATGTGGAGGAGGAAAATTGATGACAAATCAAAGAGATGGATAATTCAACTGGTAACAAAAGAGCCCAGGAAAACTTCTAAAGAGATTGAAGGTGAACTTCAAGCTCAAGGAACATCAGTGTCAGATCGCATCATCCGCCATTGTTTGATCCAAAGTGGACTTCATGGGAGACGACCAAGGAAAACACCATTGTTGAAAAAAAATCATAAAAAAGCCAGACTGGAATTTGCCAAACTACATGTTGACAAGCCACAAAGCTTCTGGGAGAATGTCCTATGGACAGATGAGACAAAAATGGAAGGTTTTGGCAAGGCACATCAGCTCTATGTTCACAGACGGAAAAATTAAGCATATCAAGAAAAGAACACTGTCCCTACTGTGAAACATGGAGGAGGCTCTGTTATGTTCTGGGGCTGCTTTGCTGCATCTGGCACAGGGCATCTTGAATCTGTGCAGGGTACAATGAAATCTCAAGACTATCAAGGGATTGTAGAGCGAAATGTGCTGCCCAGTGTCAGAAAGCTTGTTCTCAGTCACAGGCCATCTGTCTAGCAACAGGATAATGACCCAAAACACACAGCTAAAAACACCCAAGAATGGCGAAGAGGAAAACATTGAACTATTCTGAAGTGGCCTTCTATGAGCCATGACCTAAATCCTATTGAGCATCTTTGGAAAGAGCTGAAACATGCTGTCTGGTGGAAAAGGCAACTTTCAAACACGAGACAACTGGAGCAGTTTGCTCATGAGGAGTGGGCCAAAATACCTGTCGAGAGGTGCAGAAGTCTCATTGACAGTTACAGGAATCGTTTGATTGCAGTGATTGCCTCAAAAGGTTGCTCAACAAAATATTAAGTTAAGAGTACCATCATTTCTGTCCAGGCCTATTTCATGAGTAAAAAATTTTTAAAAATTCTGTGGAAGCAGGGTTGAAAAGCAATGACTGACTTTCATTTGTTCATTTTCATAGATTTTTAATTTATTGTTACTTTTGTCAGATTCAAGTTATTCCTGTGACCATTGTGAGTTTTTCTTTCATTAAACGAGGAGTACCAACAATTTTGACCACGTGTGTGGTCAGTCTGTCAGCCAGTCAGTCTTACTTTGCTGTTTTGCTGCAGACAGCCTTGTTTGTGTGCTGTTTATGTCAGCCATGTGTTTGTCTGCCCTTGGTGATCAGTTATGGATGGTACCTGCTCTCTGGCCAATCACCATAATTGCTGCTAGTGATGGGTCATTCGTGAAAGAACTGAGACAAAGAGCCGGCTCACTGTTGTGAAGTACAGGAGCTGACACCCCAGAGAGAGCCACTAAATTCTCTTAATGGCTCTCACTGGGCGTGAAATTCTGGTGTTTGGAGTACATAACCCCACCCACCCAAACTACTAACCCACGCCCATTCATTAATTTAATTGGGTGACTGCAAGTAGGTGGTGTTTTGACTGTGGGTGGGGGGTTTGGACTGTGTTAATGTCATCTGAAATATGTGTTCACATGGGGTGAACACATATATATAATAGGGATCCATTTAGGATCCAAAAGAGATAGCATTTTTTGGTGAGCGGAGCCAAGTGAGCCAGACCACCAAAAAAGAGAGGGACTGGCCATCACTAATTCCTGCCCTATATCTTCTCACAGCTTTGTACTTCATGTGACTAATTATTTAGCTTTGTGAGTGATTCAGTGGTCCTGATCTTTACCAATATGGGTAACTCTGTACATGTCTGTCTGACTATGGCTTAACTCTTTCTCTGTTGTTCTTCACATGCAGCTCAGCCTTGAATTTGGGCCTTCCTATAGCAATGTCCAAATCACTGGATATGCTGTAGGTGTAAGGGCTAATACAAGAAAGTCCCTTTAACCTTCAGTTAGTTGCGCCAAAATACTTACAGTATTAGTCACAAGTACCTTGTTGTGGCAAGTGTGGTAGACGCCTTGTCTTGTGATGCACTGAGGAGGTAGAGGCGCCCAAGCTAGAAAGCTACCGAAACAGACGGTTACCTACCTGCCATGCTTGTGGGAATATGACTGAAGAAAACTCGCTGGGGACCAATGGACCCCACGCAACTAATTAAAGGTTAAGTTTGTACCCCTGGTTAGCCTAAGTACCCCTGGTTAGCCTAAGCTGTCCTGAATATGGCTCTTCCTCCTTCAGCTTGCTGCAGTACAAGTCCTTGAAATACTATAAACTCTGCTTTGCTACTGACTAGAATTGTGACCTGTGTCGTTGTCTCGCCTACTAGATTCCAGACCAGAAAACCAGCATTGCTAGAATTCTTTTTTTTTTTAACACAATAATGAAAAATCTAATAAATGTATACCTTAATCAATATTCAGCATTGTGCATCCGTCTCATTTATCAAAGCAAAGTGTGCTGACAAGTAGGTTCCTCCTGGACCCATGAGTATAAATCATTCTGCACACAATGTCTAACTTCTATAACCCTTTATGGACCTGAACATGTTTTATTCGCATTCTAGTTGCTTCTACCCCTTCTTTCAAGGGGCTTAAATTTTATTTTTCCTTTGATATAGCCATATGAGGGATGGCTTTTTCCTCACTGACTTGTAGTTTTGAATGACACCATTCCATTTACCATACAATATACTGAAAAATGTGATAAAAATTCAAGTGGGATGAAATGATGAAAAAAGAACAAAACAAATGATTCTTCAGGTCAATATGATGATGGCGCTACCAATCTTATACTTTTTCTTCAAATTTTAGTGGTTAACAAAATTTAAAAACTTTGCAAAAGATAAAATGTGGGGGTTGCCATTCATTTTTTTTATTTTTACATACTTCTTTGCATTTTTTGTATGTATTTTTTATTGATATAATTTTGGGGTTGCCAACATTTTGATCTCTTTAGATTGTATTTCTTTTAGGGAAGTGCATATTCTGCAATTATTTTTTTTAATTTTTGGCATTTGACATGGGGTTTTAATAATTTTTATATTTTGAATGCTTCAGACATTTTTGGACACAATGTGAATTTTTTTTCTGTCATTTTTTTTAATGTTTAAATGGGGGGGGGGATTTAAAGAAGAAAAAAATGTTTCTTTTTTTTTAGTCACCGCATGGGAATTGAATCTGCAATATTCCAATATATAGTGTACCCTTATGAACCCAGCCCCTGGCTGAGTGTAAGGACACACTTCTCAGCCTGTGACGTGGGTACGACTGCAAGGGGTTGATCAATCTCCACTGAATGAATATTGCACTCATCTTCCATTCAGGCTGAAAATTGAGCATAAATCAACACACCCCAGAGACACAACACGCTGCTACAACTCATCAAGTAGGGTGATGAGCCCCCAAAATGCGTATTGCTGTCTGAAATGCGAAGGATTCTTCAGAGCATACAACGACCAAGCTTATTAAAGTTTTTGACTTTAATTTAAAAAGTACAGTGCTTACAAGAAAAAAAATAGACAAAATAAGGCGACATACAACTATGAAAACAGTTGTAAAAAAGAGAAACAGAGAATACCTAAAAGTTTCAATCTATAGATGCTCTTCTGTTTCCCTCAGTGTAGGATCCTGTGTAAAACTGGACAGTGAGTTAAAAAAGGGCAAGAAAAAGAAATATTTAATAGTTCCACTTCTTGCATCCCCCTATCCCTCACTAATAGGGGATGGTGGATGTCCACTTTGGAGACCATATGCCCATCTGCCCCTTTTTTCAAGCCTGCATCAACCAGGCCTTGCAGTGGCGGACACAGAAAGAAAAGGGACCATGTGCAAGAACAGTATATGGGCCCTTTGCTGTCCAAAAATTCTGTTTATGATAAAAACGACATGTAGCTTTAGAGGTAAATGGCCCCGCTTACCTCTTGGGCCCCTGTGTGGCAGCACAGGTTGCACCAATGTTATTTGCGCCCTTGAGGCCTTAGTGTGAAGAATGATACACTTGACTCCCAGAGATAACCTACTTTAGCTCTCATTCCTGCTAATCCCAGGGCATAGCCTGCAATCAAAGTGCAACATTTTTCTTTGTAGAACATTTACCATATGGATGTCCGATATAGCTTAAAAATACATTTTCCCTACACTGAGCTTCATAGAAGAACTCAGATCACAACCACAGTGGCCTTCAGCAGGCTCCTGGATGCCATTCCTTGCTATACCCCCGTGATTTTGATGTATTGATGGATTTGTATTTACCCTAATATTATTTACTTTTGACCAGACTGCCTGCTCTTTTTATCTGGATTTTATGGGGTATTTTTCTAACGTTTTTTCTTCAGTATTTGTGTAATATTATTGTCAATTAATACAATTTGGATATACACGGTTCAAAAAAATAAAGGGAACAGTCAAATAACACATCCTAGATCTGAATGAATGAAATATTCTCATTGAATACTTTGTTCTGTACAAAGTTGAATGTGCTGACAACAAAATCACACAAAAATCATCAATGGAAATCAAATTTATTAACCAATGCAGGCCTGGATTTGGAGTCACCCCCAAAATTAAAGTGGAAAAACACACTACAGGCTGATCCAACTTTGATGTAATGTCCTTAAAACAAGTCAAAATGAGGCTCAGTATTGTGTGTGGCCTCCACGTGCCTATATGACCTCGCTACAATGCTTAGGCATGCTCCTGATGAGGTTACGGATGGTCTCCTGTGGGATCTCCTCCCAGACCTGGACTAAAGCATCCGCCAAATCCTGGACAGTCTGTGGTGCAACGTGACGTTGGTGCATGGAGCGAGACATGATGTCCCAGATGTGCTCAATCGGATTCAGGTCTGGGGAATGGGCGGGCCAGTCCATAGCTTCAATGCCTTCATCTTGCAGGAACTGCTGACACACTTAAGCCACATGAGGTCTGGCATTGTCCTGCATTAGGAGGAACCCAGGGCCAACCGCACCAGCATATGGTCTCACAAGGGGTCTGAGGATCTCATCTCGGTACCTAAAGGCAGTCAGGCTACCTCTGGCGAGCACGTGGAGGGCTGTGCGGCCCTCCAAAGAAATGCCACCCCACACCATTGCTGACCCACTGCCAAACCGGTCATGCTGAAGGATGTTGCAGGCAGCAGATCGCTCTCCATGGCATCTCCAGACTCTGTCACGTCTGTCACATGTGCTTAGTGTGAACCTGCTTTTATCTGTGAAGAGCAAAGGGCGCCAGTGGCGACTTTGCCAATCCTGGTGTTCTGTGGCAAATGCCAAGCATCCTGCACGGTGTTGGGCTGTGAGCACAACCCCCATCTGTGGACGTCGGGCCCTCATACCACCCTCATGGAGGAGTCGGTTTCTAACCATTTGTGCAGACACATGCACATTTGTGGCCTGCTGGAGGTCATTTTACAGGGCTCTGGCAGTGCTCCTCCTGTTCCTCCTTGCACAAAGGTGGAGGTAGCGGTCCTGCTGCTGGGTTGTTGCCCTCCTACAGCCCCCTCCACGTCTCCTGGTGTACTGGCCTGTCTCCTGGTAGCACCTCCAGCCTCTGGACACTACGCTGACAGACACGGCAAACTTTTTTGCCACAGCTCACATTGATGTGCCATCCTGGATGAGCTGCAGTACCTGAGCAACTTCTGTGGGTTGTAGAGTCCGTCTCATGCTACCACGAGTGTGAAAGCACAACCAACATTCAAAAGTGACCAAAACATCAGCCAGAAAGCATTGGTACTGAGATGTGGTCTGTGGTCCCCACCTGCAGAACCACTCCTTTATTGAGGGTGTCTTGATAATTGCCAATAATTTCCATGTATTCTCTATTCCATTTGCACAACAGCATGTGAAATTGATTGTCAATCAGTGTTGCTTCCTAAGTGAACAGTTTGATTTCACAGAAGTTTGATTTACTTGGAGTTATATTCTGTTGTTTAAGTGTTCCCTTTATTTTTTTGAGCAGTGTATTTTGGATACTGCTTCCTTGGCATTTAATTTAATTATTTTTGGTGAGGTATTTATATGTTTATGACTCGCCCCCTGGGCCGTGGGGCACGCGGATCCGTGCGATAGGGGAACGTTGGGGGTAGTAGTGGCGGCCCAGTCCCGCGGCTCAGGGTGGTCAGACCAATAGTAGTCTGCTACGTGATGTTGATAATGTCCGACTACGCCACCCGTGGATTGCGGTTATTAGGAACCGCCGCTGCAGGGCAGACCGCTGGGGCTGATGATGTATGCAGCTGGGATGATGTGACTCCCCACGGGAAGAGTGCGGCCCCAGGGCCGTGTAGTGGATGGTGGGAGTGATGGTGGTGAGAGTCCCCGTGCTGATAGTGCTGGAGGAGCGAAAGAGCACACAGAAAACGTACTGCAGTCCAATGTCGTTTACTCACAGTTCAGGTACTCCAGGTCACTTCTGTACAGGTAGTGACCGCCCGAGCCGTGCTGCGTCCACCAGGTGCGGGGCTCGGTCAACTCCCAGGCAGTTCTGGAGCATGGCACAGGACCCCCTTTAATCCTTTCTCTGGCCTGTCTCACCAGTGACCCACTTTTGTCCAGCTGCCGCGGACTTGTGCGGTTAAACGTGGGCCCCGTCCTCCGCTGTCCTATATGGTGCCTTCCTAGCAGGTTTGATGAGGTGTCGCACCAATAAATGATCACGATGACCGGTCTTTGGCTGAGGGTAGTTTCTCCTCCACCAACTTGGGATCCGGTACCCTTAATCTGCCTGACCCTTCACCCTGGATTCTCGTGGGTTCTTAGGGTCCCTTCCACCTTCTTGTTCCTGAGCCCTTCTGTTTCTCTGTCTCTCCTTCTCCTTCTTTCCTGTTCTGTCTTCTCCTCCTTCCCTTGGCCTCTTCTCCAGGCCCACTTCTCCTTCTCCTCTCAGGCTCCGGCCTCTTCTCTAGGCCTGCCTCTGGAGCAGCACTCAGCCTGAGCTGCTGCTCCCTGTCAGCTCTCATCTCCTCACAGACTGAACTGAATACTGTTCTAAGATGGCTCCTCCCTTTTATACTTCCCTCTAGCCATGAGCCCAGGTGACCAGCAACCAATGGGCTCCTACCTACACTCAGGAACCAACCCCTATCTGCACCTACAGCACTGGGTGTTCCACCCCCTCCCCACTCCAGACAGGAACATAGTCGGTCGTGCCTGCACTTCTGTCTAGTGGGAGCACCGTTGAGCTGTCCCTCGGAAATGGGGTGTGTGTGCTGTATGCAGCTAACTGAGCCCTGGTCCACACTCCATCCTTACCCGGGAGTGGAATATCACACTTCTGGTCTGAGGTGCAATACCCCTGTAGCGGCCGAACCCTCGGGGCGCTACATTCCCCCCTGGTAAAGCACAGCACGTCCTCGGGCTGGAAAAGAGCAAAAACAGTTGATTACAGGACATGCAAAACTTTTTAAAACTTTTTACATTTAGAAACGGACGACACAGTTCAATTCCCTTTATGGGACACACTTTTCTTTTCACTAGACATTATAGAAACATTTTCAGTACTTCCGGAACTCTTTTGTATAAAACATCTTATAAAACTCTTGCATTATCACCTAGCAGCATATAAAACTTTCTCATGTCAAACATTTTTAAGTAAAGCACATTCTTGGATCCTTGGATCATGGCCGCGGTGCAACTTGCGACCAGGTGTTCTTTCCTCTTAAAGGTGCAACAGTCCAGCAAACTTGTCTTGAGGTAGACGTTGCATTCTTTTTATAAAACCAGTAGGGGGCGCTTTAGGAAGCGCAACTATATACAAGGGATTGACCGCTCTCAGTCCTCGGCCAGTTTTGGGAAGGGAATGGCTGCTCACAGTCCTCAGCCTGGTAGGGGATGAGGGGCACACAGGTAACAGTCTCTTAACAGTCCCAAAAACAGTTCTGATACCCTGACAGGTAACTATGTACACAGGTACTTTGCTACTTACTAGTAGCGGTGTCCTCCATATGCTCCTTCTTCCTCCTCATATGGTTCTTCAGACCCGTCCGGGTCCTCTTGGTTCTCCTCATAGCCACGGTATTGTAGTTCCTCCTCGGTGAGCCGATGAACATGTAGGGCGTATGGTCCTTTTGCACCTACGTGGCGGGTAAAGGCGACCACATCACCAGGGTATAGGTCATGGCCACGATGTCCCTCAGGTAGATGACTCTCCACGTCCCTGCGGGTCACAAAGACGTCACCTGCGGTTTCTGGGCCCCTGATGAAGCCCAGCCGTTCTCCATGTGGAATTTGACTATGGTCCCGGTAATTCGGGGACCACGGGCTGCTTGGGGGTCTTGGCGGGCCTTACGTTTTTGTTCAGCACTCTGGGCTTGGAGCCATTCCTCTCTGATGCGCCTCTCTCGTCGCTCCCGCTCAAAGGTCGCCAGTTGTTGATGACAGGCCTCCAGACGACAGACCGCGTCTGCCCGGGTCTCTTGAGAGAACCCCATCAAGTTCTCGCTGGTGGGGTCCCACGCAAATTGGACGTCCTCCAGTGGGGGTAGGGTGACCTCGACAGGTTCAGGAGCCGGTATCAGAGGCTCGCGCGGGGGCTGGGCCTTCCATGGCTGATTGCCGGTCACTTCAGCCGGCCACTCCAGCGGCAGTCCATCCGGACCTGTGTGATGTGCCAATAGGTCCACGCCCAGCGATGGTATAGTGGGGGGACCTAATCTGGGAGCAGCGCCCGGGGGCACTCGGCCTTGCGACCAGGCCGGGGGTCTTGTGGCTGTGCTAGGTGGCAGTCCCATCCGGGACAGGGGCGCAGGCTTAGCGATGGTGCCCGGGTCATCCAGGCCTTGCGACCGGGCCGATGATGCTTCCTGCTTTACGGCGCCCGGGGTCAAGGGGCGTGGCGCCGGGCGGGGCGTGGCCGCGGCGCTCGCCGCTTGAGGCCTAGCTGGGAGCAGTAGCGGCGTGGCAACAGGTGCTGTGAGTGGGGCTTCTGGTGCTGCGACGGGAGGCTGGGGCAGGACTGCGGGTGTTGGGCTTGGGGTGGTGACGTCCCCTTCACTTGCCTCAGTCCTCGTGGCTCCCTCCGCGGCGTCGCCTCCGGTCCTCTCTCCTCCTGCGCCGTCCTCAGAGGCAGGCAAACCCCGGGGTGCGGCTGAGGCCTGTCGCTGGTGGGTCTCGGTCTGCCGGGCCAGTTCCTCTCTCCACTCGGTAAGTGCACCTCGCTGTGCCCGGACCATCCTCCGCTCCAGGTCCTCCAGTGCAGCTTGCGCACGCTCCGGGTCTCTGGGGAGCTGCGCTAGGACTTCTGCTAGGCTGCAGAGCGGTTCGGCCTGCAGCAGGCTTCGGGCCAGGAGGCTGGTGCTGCTGAGGGCGTCCATCCCCGGGTGCGGTCTGTCTGGACTGATCCAGACCACCCCCTGCCCCGCAGTTTTCTTCTCTTTCCGCCCCCATGGGGGGTGGTCCTGGGGCATTCTGCTGACAATCACTCTCAGGGGCAGCCCCCCCACATTGACGGACATTTCCACAGCCGTGCTCATGGTTGTTGGGGGCGGGCTTCCTCTTTGGCGCCATTCTGGGACCCGGCCCACGATGGGAGGCGGCCTCCTGCGGTCTTTTGGCGCGCACATTATGGCGCTCGTTCTTCTGGGGTGGGCGCCATCTTTAGTACCGTGAAACAGTCTCTTTTCAGGCGCGCAGTACCCGTGGTTAGCGGGCACGAGATCCTGCCGACTACGCCAAAGCTGACTCGCCCCCTGGGCCGTGAGGCACGCGGATCCGGGCGATAGGGGAACGATGGGGGTAGTAGTGGCGGCCCAGTCCCGCGGCTCAGGGTGGTCAGGCCAATGGTAGTCTGCTACGTGCTTCAGATTATGTCCGACTACGCCACCCGTGGATTGCGGTTATTAGGAACCGCCGCTGCAAGGCAGTCCGCTGGGGCTGATGATGTGTGCAGCTGGGATTATGTGACTCCCCACGGGAAGAGTGCGGCCCCAGGGCAGTGTAGTGGATGGTGGGAGTGATGGTGGTGAGAGTCCCAGTGCTGATAGTGCTGGAGGAACGAAAGAGCACACAGACAACGTACTGCAGTCCAATGTCGTTTACTCACAGTTCAGGTACTCCAGATCACTTCTGTACAGGTAGTGACCGCCCGAGCCGTGCTGCGTCCACCAGGTGCGGGGCTCGGTCAACTCCCAGGCAGTTCAGGAGCATGGCACAGGACCCCCTTTAATCCTTTCTCTGGCCTGTCTCACCAGTGACCCACATTTGTCCAGCTGCCGCGGACTTGTGCGGTTAAACGTGGGCCCCGTCCTCCGCTGTCCTATATGGTGCCTTCCTAGCAGGTTTGATGAGGTGTCGCACCAATAAATGATCACGACGACCGGTCTTTGGCTGAGGGTAGTTTCTCCTCCACCAACTTGGGATCCGGTACCCTTAATCTGCCTGACCCTTCACCCTGGATTCTCGTGGGTTCTTAGGGTCCCTTCCACCTTCTTGTTCCTGAGCCCTTCTGTTTCTCTGTCTCTCCTTCTCCTTCTTTCCTGTTCTGTCTTCTCCTCCTTCCCTTGGCCTCTTCTCCAGGCCCACTTCTCCTTCTCCTCTCAGGCTCCGGCCTCTTCTCTAGGCCTGCCTCTGGAGCAGCACTCAGCCTGAGCTGCTGCTCCCTGTCAGCTCTCCTCTCCTCACAGACTGAACTGAACACTGTTCTAAGATGGCTCCTCCCTTTTATACTTCCCTCTAGCCATGAGCCCAGGTGACCAGCAACCAATGGGCTCCTACCTACACTCAGGAACCAACCCCTATCTGCCCCTACAGCACTGGGTGTTCCACCCCCCTCCCCACTCCAGACAGGGACATAGTCGGTCGTGCCTGCACTTCTGTCTAGTGGGAGCACCGTTGAGCTGTCCCTCGGAAATGGGGTGTGTGTGCTGTATGCAGCTAACTGAGCCCTGGTCCACACTCCATCCTTACCCGGGAGTGGAATATCACACCTCTGGTCTGAGGTGCAATACCCCTGTAGCGGCCGAACCCTCGGGGCGCT
The DNA here is from genome assembly GCF_046119375.1 of Phyllobates terribilis. NCBI lineage: Eukaryota > Metazoa > Chordata > Amphibia > Anura > Dendrobatidae > Phyllobates > Phyllobates terribilis. The sequence continues at coordinate 303,883,822 of NW_027362771.1, forward strand.
ACATTTATACCTGGATGCAAAGGTAAATCTGGCTGGTATTGGTAATCCATCAGCGTACAGTGGGGCCAGTGAGAGCTAGTGTGCAGGCGCACCAACAAAAAGGCAATTTAAATGCTACTGTCACTGATAATGTACATCACAAGTCATAATGACATTTATTAACATGGGAGGAATAAATAAAACTTTGATTTTAGTGGTTTATCCATTTCTATTTAAAGGGGTTATCTGGGACTTTTTTCCCTATGGGGCTAAATACTTATCAGCAGTTAGTTGCTAACTACCTGCCTGCCTGCTCTATGACAATCTCTTCTGGCTCAGAGTGGTCATCGCTCCTGCCGGCGATTCTCCTGTTTCCTGTGATGAACATTATCAGAGCACATCCTTTTCTTCCATTCTGGTCTGTCGATGGGGCATCTCTGCTGGCGACATGTTAATCAACAGTCACCTCAATCTAATACAGAGGGGAGACGGCAGTCAATCAACATGTCATAAGATGGTGGGGACGTTGTGACATCAGGATGTTTGCTTAGAACATGCAGGGACGTCTCCTGGGCATCATGCTGCAGAAGCAGTAAGAAGAGGTACCGAGGACCATATGGGGGACAGCGGCAAGGTGAGTATTGTTTTTTCTTTTTCTACATATTTCATTTATTATACCCAGAGCAAATAAGAAGCAACATTCAATTCATAGGAATCAAATTTCCAGGTAAAATCCAGCTGATTTATTGAATTCGAATCTCATCAGATTCGCTCATCTCTACTTCTCAGCAATGCCAGTTGAAGATCATAAAAGTAAAGTAAAAATATAGAATTTATATGTGTCTTACCACTGCATCAAAAACAAAATGTGTGAACAGTGCCTAAAACTGCTCAGATGTGATTAAGTTAAACAATAAGTGTTCTAAAATGAGTAGAATTGAGTAATAAAATAGAAGAGAAAAGCATCCTGTCAACTCTGATCTATTTGGCCTTTCCTTAAACTTAGTATTTGTGGCATAATTATGATCCTGGTTCAAGGAAATCTGGGTAAGATTGGAAATGCCCTATTACTGACCCCGCAATGTGTCAAAAGCTTTAGAGATCGAGATAATCATTTGATAAATAGCATTGTAAGGGTTAAGGACTATGCCCTAAGAAAGCTCTGTATTAGAGCAGATAAAGAATTTATTCACTAACCAAAAGCCAAGATTGCAGACATGCATTATTTATTTTCTGTATGTGTTGAATGCCAAGGACAGACTATCTGGTTGGCTATTTAATAGCTGTAACAATATAATTGTCACATTGATTTAGAAGATAACAAAGAGAACAGCGGAGCTGATCCATCGTTCTACTTCTTAGTAGGATTTCAGCCATAGAAACATAAAAAGCAGAATATTTTTCACCTGTAATTTTTTAAATGCCTTGTATGAGAGCACAAACTAAATCGTTGTCTTTCACAATCATACACCATATCAATGTCACCGAACTCATGATAATCACTAGTAATATTTATATACCCCCGTGACGATCAAAGTGAGAGAGGCCTCATTTATGTATCATGTTTTTCGCATTTGAGAAAAAAATATATCATTTTCCGGGTGCTTTCATCCATTTTTAGTCTGTTTTGCCATCAGTCTGTCATACATTTTCCTCATATGCAAAAAATAAATCTAAGCTTCTTCTACACATTAAAAAATAAAAAATAGACAGCACTTGGCTGACACATAATAGCTCACGGATGCCATGTATGTTTTCTTTACAGACCCATTGATTTGAATGGTTTAGTTTGATCCTTGACTTTGATCAAAACTGGACATTTCTCAATTTTTTGCAGACTCTATCTGCAAATAAACTCAGACATGTGAACAGCCCCATAGATTAGAACGGGTATATATTCTATCTGTGAGAGACACGGATAGAACATGTGCTTGAAACATGAACGTCTGAATAAAGACTCAGACGACATGGAAAGCTTGTGTATTTTGAGTATAAAATATATTTATAATATTTGTAAAAGGGAACTTGTTATCTAGTATACTGTACCTCCCCTATACCGCCATGCTGTTAGACGTAACAGTAATCATTACTAAAATTGTGTCTGTCTGATATAGTTCGTAGAGTATAAAGAATAAAATAATATAATAGAGACCAGTAAAGAGTTCAAAGGGGTTGTCCCAGTCTCACCTAGAGTCAGGTCATCCTTGCATTTCAAGGCAGCTTCAGAAACATTTGGCATCTGCAAGATGCTGCTTAAGATAAGTAATAATGCTATGATTAAGGGTTTTTCTACCTGAAACGCGTAAACATCATGTTTTTTTTAACTTGTGCACATTCTCCCATTTTTTCATCCTATTAATTAATGGCTAAGTTTTAACGCGGTTCTATCACCCACCCACATATTATGGTATACTTTCCTTTGGAACATCCCATTTTGGACCATTGAGAGCTATTTGACCTGGAAGCAAGACCAATGCATACTCTGTGTACCACACCTAGACCACAGACTGTCTACCCTGGAAGTCTCCTGGAATACTTATCTCTAACACAGGGGAGGTAAGCTGAATTTACACTTTTTCTATTTTTACAGCTAATTTCTAATGCCAGGACTGCATGACTCTGGTACTATATTTTAGAAACAGGGATATCTTTAGAAAGCTTTTACCATGCTGTATAACCCTATAGTGGTTTAGGGACAGAATATATAATGAAAAGTTCCCTTTAAATAAGAAATTTGTCTAGTTTCCCTTTATAATTTTAATCAATCTTGCATCATTACAAAATAGGCAAAGTTGTACTGACTAAGTGGATTTCATCTTAGGTGGGCTTTCTTAGATGGGCTCTATTGATGGGCTCAATTACCTTCTAATTTACAACAGGTAATACCTTTGAACTACAGTCCATCTGCAGGTTAAACGCTGGCATTGCTGTCACACAACAATCCATGGGAGATCACACTCGCTGTTAAAGGTTGTAGGCAGATATGGAGGTGCTCTCCTTAAATAAAGGACAGGTCAAAATTATAATGAAGGAGAAAAGTGTCACTCACCACTGCTGCATCTATTTATTTGAACATCGGTGTTACAAAGACACTACATATCAGGCAACACATGTTTCACGTGTACACATGTTTCTTTGGGCCAGAAAAATTTGAATAAATGTGAAACACTTGTTGCATGATCTCTAGAATCTTTGTAACATCTATGACTACATATATTTTTTAGGATACAGCACTGGTGAGTGCCGCTTTTCTTCTTTCTTGTAACCTTGTATACTTTTGAATTAACCTTAAATTCTCAAGAGAAAAATCATGTTTTACTACAGGGTTATTGGAGGCCATTGACTGAATATAGGCTTTTACCCTGAAGGTCGAGCCTGTGGACAAATTGGAATAATAGAGGTTGTCATATGTTTTCACTGAACTTTATGAAAGACTTTCTACCCCGTAGATTTCTTGTCATTGCATTTACATAACCATTACCATAGACGTGAAGAATATATTGTATTGAAACAATGAGATCAGAAGAAAATATGTACTTTAACAAAACAATTCTCAATAAAATATGAAATGTTCAGTCAGAAGGCTACCATGACAAATAATATAGTAAAAAAGAAAGATGCTCTGCTAAGTACAGTAATGATAACTTACAAAAGGCAATTAAAATCAGTGCAGAACACCAAATCCATACAAAGCAGCCTCCGGCAGCCGTGTGATGTCATAAAATTAGACAGACAGCTCGACAAAGAAGCAATAACAGAGTAACATGAATGTTTATATGCAAAATTTCACACTGCTGCACTCTCATTCTTACAATGGAACAAACAGTTTGGCGTGATTTTAATAGGGATGGCTCAGCAAGTAGAAATTACAGAGGATCTAGACAAGAACGGGTTCTTTGCATTAATCTCTTATTTGCGGACATATCATCAGTGGTCTAAAGATCCTGATGAGCATGATGGGATCTATAGTTTGCCAACATCTGGAGCATGAACAGGCTTGCAATTTCTGTTTTAGAGTCCAATTTAATTCCTCGCTTTAATACTATGACATTTACTGACTATAGATGATATATAGCAATCAACAAGAAATTGATGTAAAAAAATAATTATTTTACTCATTTAGCCAGGTGACAGATGGCATCAAGGAGTACCCAGATTAGGAACCCAGTGTATGATAAGAAATATCACATAAGAAGCAAAATACAAAAAGTATACAGAGTTCCATGATATACCCAAGAATATGATGAAATAGTATCATAAAAAGGAATTTTCCACCAAGAAAACAACTGTAAATTAGGGCAACCACAATGTAATATCACGTGTGGTCTCCGCATCAGCATTTGAGGAAAGTTCAGGTAACGCTCCCATGTAGCGAAAACACTGTATTTTCCTTTGTGCATTCACTTGCGGGGTAAATCCGCAGTAGAGACGCTACGTGGGAACTTACTCTTTGGTTTTAATTTCACCACCATCCTAGCGTCCTGTGCCAGGGTTAATAGGTGAGTGAGAGAAAATTTTACTCACAAAACAGGCTCTTGACTTCAGGAAAAAAATTAACATGTTTTTCAAGAAATGAAAAAAATTGACTAAAAGGAATACATGGAATAAAATAACAAAACAACCTGTACTCCACAACATAAATACACTACAGTGCCACCATTTTTGTGGCTCCCACCAGACTTAAGGTCTTTATCTATGTGACCATTGCAGCCAGTCACCGACCAAACACAAAGATTGGCACACTGCTGTCAGATGGGTAAACAGGGAAGTCATCACTACAGCAAGGTAGGCAAGGACTGGTGATGGTGTTAGGGTATGTGCAGATAATATCTTTTCCTGGAGGGCAAGTCCGAGAAGTTTTTCAAGAGTAAGACATATTTATTTATTTATTTATTTATTTTACTTTCTTATATAGCGCCATTAATTCCACAGCACTTTACAGACATTATTGGCACTGTCCCCAACAGGGCTCAGAATCTAGGTTCCCTATCAGTATGTCTTTGGAGTGTGGGAGGAAGCCGGAGAACCCGGAGGAAACCCATGCAAACACAAGGAGAACATACAAACTCCTTGCAGATGTTGTCCTTGGTGGGGTTTGAACCCAGGACCCCAGTGCTGCAAGGCTGCAATGCTAACCACTAAGCCATCATGCTGCCCATACATATCAGGAAATGTCGGCCTTTTTGTTTCCTGAAATTTTTTTGTGTGTTTTTTTCTTATTTCCTGAGCACCTTATTGATGTTTTTGGCAGACCGAATTTTTTTTTAGCATTTTTGTGCTTGTTTTTTTGTTACTGATGTTATCTAAACATTATTTTAACTCCATTCAACAATGAAGAAAACGATAGCAGTTTTTTAAGCAAAAACGTTGGCAAAATGCTCAAAAAGTCCAGGAGTCTGGGAGTCTTTTGAGCCATCCCATTGACTTGTTGTAGCGCCGGCGTCCCTGCCCTCTGCTAGGCAGGGACGCTGTTCCCCTCACCCCTCTGCTCCAAGCCCGGCATCCTCCTCCCGCTCTGCTGGCAGCGCGCGCTCCTTCCCGGCCACTGTGCTTAGGGCGCGCGCGCGCTCCCTCCCTCTTAAAGGGGCCGCGCGCGCCGTCCTAAGGAGTCCCCGGCCAATGGCCGGAGGACTTCACCATATATAAGGCACCTCCTCCAAAATGGAGGTGCCCGAGCAATGTTGTTGCACTGTTCACTACTCTGCTTCAGCCCTCAGGTCCCGTTGCCAGTTACCTGCCAGATTCCTGCCAGTTTGCTGTCTGATTCCTGCCTGATATTCTGCTTACCTGCCTGCTAGCCTGAGGTCCGACGGTCTGCCTACCGACTCCTGTCAGTCTGTCTAAGGACCAGCTTGCCCGCTCACCTGGGAGCGCTCCTCTGCTACCTGCCTGCTAGCCTGAGGTCCGACGGTCTGCCCTCCAACTCCTGTCAGTCTGTCTATGGACCAGCTTGCCCGCTCACCTGGGAGCGCACACCTGTTACCTGCCTGCTAGCCTACCTGGAGGCTCCGCCGTCACGTGCTGTGACCACCTGCCATTCCAGAGACTCCTGCCCGCTCACCTGGGAGCGCACACCTGTTACCTGCCTGCTAGCCTACCTGGAGGCTCCGCCGTCACGTGCTGTGACCACCTGTCATTCCAGAGACTCCTGCCCGCTCACCTGGGAGCGCACACCTGTTACCTGCCTGCTAGCCTACCTGGAGGCTCCACCGTCACGTGCTGTGACCACCTGCCATTCCAGAGACTCTCGCTTGCTCATCTGGGAGCACACATCAACCATCTGCCTGCTAGCCTACCTGGAGGCTCTGCCATCACAGGTCGTACCTACCCTTTACCCAGAGACTGCCCCGGTCACTTGCCGTGACTTCCTGCCCGTTCATCCAGAGACTGCCCCGGTCACTTGCCGTGACCTCCTGCCCGTTCATCCAGAGACTGCCCCGGTCACTTGCCGTGATCTCCTGCCCGTTCATCCAGAGACTGCCCCGGTCACTTGCCGTGACCTCCAGCCCGTTCACTCAGAGACTGTCCCGGTCACCTGCTGTGACTGCCTGCCCGTCTTCCCTGGTCGCCACCCGCTCCCTTACAAGGACCGCCCCCTTGTATAGTAGCTCAGAGGTTCCGCCTCCCAGACCCGTTACAGTTTGCTCGGGCCATGGAACCCGGTGGCACCCAAGCTCCCTCACTCTCGGACCTGTGTCATGAACTGTCCCGTCAGAGGTCCCAACAGGAGTCCATCCTGGGTCACCTGCAGAATGTCAATACTCGCCTGGACACTCTGACTGCTCCACCAGCAACCACCGCCAGAGCCATGACTCGCAATCCGGCAGCTCCGCTGCCCACCAATACTATGGTATCCTACCCCGGACCCCGGCTTTCCGCACCTCCTCGCTTCGGAGGCGACTCCGCTCAGGCTCGGGGCTTTATAAATCAGTGCACCCTGCACTTTGAACTCCTGTCCCACCAGTTTAACTCTGACCGGGCCAAAATTGCCTTCATCATGTCCCATCTCACCGGGGAGGCCCTGGCCTGGCTAAATCCTCTATGGGAGAGAGGAGACCCCCTGGTGTTCGACTTGCCTGCCTTTCTCACGGCTTTCCGGAAAGTCTTCGACGAACCTGGACGGAAGACCTCATCCGCATCATCTCTGCTACGCCTCCGTCAGGGAAGTCTCACCGTGGGCCAATATGCCATACGGTTCCGTACCCTTGCCTCGGAGCTGGCCTGGGATAACGACGCTCTGGTATCTGTCTTCTGGGAGGGTCTGTCCGGCCGTATTAAAGATGAACTTGCCGGTCGAGACATACCTACCACTCTCGATGACCTAATAACTCTTGCCACCCGGATTGACCTACGGTTCCAGGAGCGTGCCAAAGAAGTCACCCGTGAGAGGAGGTTTCCACGTCTAGCTCCTACTTTTCAGAAATCCGTCACTCCCTCCGTTTCTCCCCAGGTACACTCTCCTGAGCCTATGCAGGTCGACCAGACCAAGATGGTCAAAACCCGTCAGGACTTACGCCGTGCCGAGGGGAGCTGCTTCTACTGTGGCAGTAAGGAGCACCGGATCCGTACCTGCCCGGAGAGGTCGGGAAACACCTGTGTCTAGGTTCGCTCAGAGAGGTCGACCTAGACAAGAATAAATCCTCTCCATCTCTGCTGCTGTCAGTCTCAATTATCTGCGGGGAGAATCGTTATTTCGAACTAGCCCAACTTGACTCTGGAGCGGCCGGGAATCTTATTTCACAGGCCTTGGTAGAAAAATACCGCATTCCCACCAAACCTCTGGCTATACCATTATCTGTCGCTGCTGTGGATGGGGGCCTCTTACCACGTCCCATCCAACTCATCACCGAATCCGTAACTCTGCAGGTGGGAATGCTGCATTCTGAGAGCATCTCTTTTCATGTTCTGCCTGGACTCTCTCACGCCCTCTTACTAGGTCTACCTTGGCTCCAGAGACATGCACCCGTGCTTGACTGGCAGACCGGAGAAGTCCTTCGCTGGGGACAGGACTGTCATAAGACTTGTTTGGTTCCTGTTCATCCCGCCCGTCCTTCTCCTACCCCAACTAATCTACCTGGACTTCCGATTCCCTATTGGTCATTTGCTGATGTCTTTAATAAAAAGGAGGCAGAGACATTACCCCCTCATAGACCATACGACTGTCCTATCGACCTGTTACCCGGTACTACGCCTCCCCGTGGGCGTATTTACCCATTGTCCGCTGCTGAGACCCGGTCGATGTCCGAATATATTGAGGAGAATTTGGCCAGGGGATTCATCCGGAAATCTACCTCCCCGGCGGGAGCAGGCTTCTTTTTCGTAAAAAAGAAGGACGGCTCTCTCCGTCCCTGTATAGACTATAGAGGCCTTAACCAGATCACGGTGAAGAATAAGTACCCCCTTCCGCTCATTCCAGAATTATTTGATCGTCTGAGGGGGGCTAGAATCTTCACCAAACTGGACCTCCGTGGGGCGTACAACCTGGTCCGTATCCGTCAAGGGGATGAATGGAAGACTGCATTCAACACCCGGGACGGCCACTATGAATATCTGGTAATGCCCTTTGGTCTCTGTAACGCTCCTGCCGTCTTTCAAGAGTTGGTCAATGACATCTTCCGGGACCTTCTCTACTCCTGCGTAGTGGTGTACCTGGACGACATCTTGGTCTTCTCTCCGGATCTCCAGACTCACCGGAGAGACGTTCGTCAGGTCCTGCTCAGGCTCAGGCAGAATCACCTCTTCGCTAAATATGAGAAGTGCCTCTTTGAGCAGACCTCGCTTCCGTTTTTGGGCTACATTATTTCTCAGACCGGCCTTCGAATGGATCCAGAGAAACTGTCTGCCATCGAGAAATGGCCCCGACCGGAGGGGTTGAAGGCCATTCAGCGGTTCCTGGGCTTCGCCAACTACTACCGCCTCTTCATTCCGCACTTCTCTTCCCGGACTGCCCCAATTTCCGCGCTCACCCGTAAGGGCACTAATCCCAGAGAGTGGCCGCCCGAAGCAGAGGAGGCCTTTCTTTCCTTAAAACAGGCTTTCTCTTCCGCCCCGGTGCTGCATCGCCCAGATGGCAACAAGCAGTTCTTCCTGGAGGTTGACGCCTCCTCCTCTGGAGCCGGAGCGGTACTTACCCAAAAATCATCTTCCGGGAGAATGGTAACTTGTGGCTTCTTCTCCAAACTCTTCTCCTCTTCTGAGCGCAACTATTCCATAGGAGATCGAGAGTTATTGGCCATCAAGCTGGCATTGGAGGAGTGGCGTTACCTGCTCGAAGGGGCTCTTCACCCGGTAATAACTTACACTGACCACAAGAACTTGGCTTACCTCCAGCATGCCCAGAGACTTAACCCGCGCCAAGCTCGGTGGTCCTTGTTTTTTGCTCGCTTTGATTTTATTCTTCATTTTCGCCCAGCTGACAAAAACATCAAGGCGGACGCCTTGTCCCGATCCTTTCTGGTGTCTGATCTCGAGGAGGAACCGAAACACATCATCGATCCCGCCAGAGTAATGCAGGTGGCTCCCGTGAGTCTAAATCGTCTCCCTCCCGGTAAGACGTTCGTATCAGTACCTGATCGGGAGAAGATCCTACACTGGGGTCACTCGTCTAAACTAGCTGGCCACGCCGGTCAGAAAAAGACCCTCCAGCTTATTACCCGGCACTACTGGTGGCCTACCCTGCACAAGGACATAATAGACTTTGTTTCTGCCTGTGTGTCCTGCGCCCGCAACAAGGTTCCGAGACATCTGCCAGCCGGTCGCCTCCTTCCGCTCCCAGTACCTGCTGCCCCCTGGCAGCATATAGCAATGGACTTTATAACTGATCTTCCCGTCTCTGCCGGTTGTACGGTCATTTGGGTGGTCGCTGACCGCTTTTCCAAGATGGCTCATTTCGTTCCCCTGCCAGGCCTCCCGTCTGCACCCGAGCTGGCTAAAGACTTTATCCGCCACATCTTCCGTCTTCATGGCCTGCCCCTCCACATCGTGTCGGATCGTGGGGTACAGTTCACTTCACGCTTCTGGAGAGCCACTTGTAAACTGCTAGACGTCACCCTGGACTTCTCCTCCGCTTACCACCCACAGTCTAATGGTCAAGTGGAGCGGATCAATCAGAACCTGACCAGTTACCTCCGGCACTTCGTTAATGCCCACCATTCAGACTGGGTGGATCTCCTGCCATGGGCCGAATTTTCTTACAACAATCACGAGAGCGAATCTTCCTCCAAATCCCCGTTTTTTGTTGTCTTCGGTCAGCATCCTCGGATCCCATTTCCCGTCTCCACCTCGGTGGACAATCCGGCTTGGGAATCTCTTGTTAACAAATTTTCCTCCATATGGGAGAGTACCCGATCCGCACTCCTTCTGTCATCCGAGCGTATAAAAAGACATGCTGACAAAAAACGTCTGGATCCTCCTCAATTCCGTCCAGGGGATAAGGTCTGGCTCTCGTCCAAGTATGTCCGGCTCAAGATTCCTTCCTATAAGTTAGGGCCTCGGTTCATCGGTCCTCTGGAGGTCATCAGTCAGATCAACCCGGTGGCCTATAAATTGAAACTCCCGGCCAACTTGCGGATCCCTAACTCCTTCCATGTATCTCTCCTCAAACCTGTGGTACTTAACTCTTTTTCCAAGTCTACAGGTACGCCTCCTGCTCCGGTTTCCGCTGAAAACGAATTTGAGGTAGAGAACATTCTGGCCACCAAAAGGGTAAGAGGGAAGACCTTTTTTCTAGTAGATTGGAAGGGGTTTGGTCCTGAAGAGAGAACGTGGGAGCCCCGGGAGAACATCCATGCCCCTCTCATCCTAGCTAAATTTCTCTCTGGCCTAAAAAAGGGGGGGCCTAAAGGGGGGGGTACTGTAGCGCCGGCGTCCCTGCCCTCTGCTAGGCAGGGACGCTGTTCCCCTCACCCCTCTGCTCCAAGCCCGGCGTCCTCCTCCCGCTCTGCTGGCAGCGCGCGCTCCTTCCCGGCCACTGTGCTTAGGGTGCACGCGCGCGCGCTCCCTCCCTCTTAAAGGGGCCGCGCGCGCCGTCCTAAGGAGTCCCCGGCCAATGGCCGGAGGACTTCACCATATATAAGGCACCTCCTCCAAAATGGAGGTGCCCGAGCAATGTTGTTGCACTGTTCACTACTCTGCTTCAGCCCTCAGGTCCCGTTGCCAGTTACCTGCCAGATTCCTGCCAGTTTGCTGTCTGATTCCTGCCTGATATTCTGCTTACCTGCCTGCTAGCCTGAGGTCCGACGGTCTGCCTACCGACTCCTGTCAGTCTGTCTAAGGACCAGCTTGCCCGCTCACCTGGGAGCGCTCCTCTGCTACCTGCCTGCTAGCCTGAGGTCCGACGGTCTGCCCTCCAACTCCTGTCAGTCTGTCTATGGACCAGCTTGCCCGCTCACCTGGGAGCGCACACCTGTTACCTGCCTGCTAGCCTACCTGGAGGCTCCGCCGTCACGTGCTGTGACCACCTGCCATTCCAGAGACTCCTGCCCGCTCACCTGGGAGCGCACACCTGTTACTGCCTGCTAGCCTACCTGGAGGCTCCGCCGTCACGTGCTGTGACCACCTGCCATTCCAGAGACTCCTGCCCGCTCACCTGGGAGCGCACACCTGTTACCTGCCTGCTAGCCTACCTGGAGGCTCCGCCGTCACGTGCTGTGACCACCTGCCATTCCAGAGACTCTCACTTGCTCATCTGGGAGCACACATCAACCATCTGCCTGCTAGCCTACCTGGAGGCTCTGCCATCACAGGTCGTACCTACCCTTTACCCAGAGACTGCCCCGGTCACTTGCCGTGACCTCCTGCCCGTTCATCCAGAGACTGCCCCGGTCACTTGCCGTGACCTCCTGCCCGTTCATCCAGAGACTGCCCCGGTCACTTGCCGTGATCTCCTGCCCGTTCATCCAGAGACTGCCCCGGTCACTTGCCGTGACCTCCAGCCCGTTCACTCAGAGACTGTCCCGGTCACCTGCTGTGACTGCCTGCCCGTCTTCCCTGGTAGCCACCCGCTCCCTTACAAGGACCGCCCCCTTGTATAGTAGCTCAGAGGTTCCGCCTCCCAGACCCGTTACACTTGTATTGTACAGTATACAGCGTCTTCCAAGTGGAAGATGCCTGAAGAATGGTTAGGTCACTTCTTTTAACTGCTACGCCTTTTTGGAAACCTGAAACCGGTAAAAGATGCTCAAAAGACTGAACAAACACACAGCAAATACACGCCCCCTGATGAAGCTAGAGTGAAACGTGCATTTGGGCACCTGGGCCATGCAGCATCCATCCTCCTTTGACCATAAGATGTAAGTGTTGCCTTTAGTGTAAATCGTATGTCGTTTTTGCATGGTCCACAGGGACAAACTCTACAGGCACTGGGATATATGCCATACAATTTACAAGTTTTACTACACATTGCTTTTGTGGTCTTCCATTGGGTTACTCTGCCTTTTATTTATGTGTTGTTACTTATTTATTGAATTCACTTTTATAAGAGATTTAATTTTCTGAGACTTTAGTGCTATTTTTTCGGTCAGTATTATTAGTACTCAGGTGCGTCTCTGTCCATAATTTGTTATATGCTCAGCTCCTTGTTGGTCTTAAAGAATTGCATATATTCATTCTGTTAAGCATCTAGTTTGAGCTGTGGTTACAGAGTGGACCTACCTGGACAAAAAAACGTTGTGTGCACATACACTTAAAACAACAGCTTGTATATCTTGCCAAGTATAAGTTCTTCTGTTATTTTATGCTATTCCCTTCATTTAGTTAATTTTCTTCTAGTCTTGTAAGGTTGGCCCCAGATGTTGATGCTGGACACATTATGAGAATTGTTTTATGTGACCCCCTTTAACACTTGGTGTAAGAATTGAACGTCCAGCATGGCTATATTAAGGGAAATGCAAAAATGTACTAAACCAGACATGGGAGGCTGACAGGCCTTATAAATCAGTGAATAAATGCTGCTAGGTAATTTTGAATCTTGATTGACACAGATCCTGCACAGGTTCAGACCCTGAAGCATAGTGAATTAAATGATGTGGTCACTGCATACAGGTGACTCATTTCGAGAATTGAGATCCAAATATAATTTATTGAGTTAGTGAAGATTGTGATTCTGGGTCATCTAACTGATCTTTTTGTCTCCTTCTGGATCAACAGAGTGATATATTATCTTAGCTTGAACTTGGTGAACTACATTTCCTAGTACATTGAACTTGATGAACTCCATTAACTTGCATATTCATTGAAAGTATAAAATATATTAAGGCTTGTTTATTTCAAACCTTTTTTGGATTGGCGAAGGAGGGAAAGCACAACGATAGGTGTCATAATATATTTTTTTTTAATTGGAGAAAAGAGAAGTAGATTTTTTTTAGAAATACAGTTGTGTAGTGTTTGAGAAACAAAGATAGCCTTTTTTTATTTTGGGTGGTGAGAAATATTCAACGTCTATTCTTTATGGACACAATTAGATAATTGTTGTCCATCGCTATAGGCAAAGTTGCAAATTTGAAACTTTTTGTTAGCACCATAAAATCTGGACAGAGAACTCTGTTCAATCATACTAATCATGTCAATTAGATTTCAACAATGTAGGACAATTAAGCTTCTATTCACTTCTACACTGGGAAGTCAGTTTTCTGTGATAGAAACAGAAAAATGGAATTCACTCAGGGAATCCAATCCATCACATAACAGACACGAAAAGCTTCCAACAGAACCCATTGACTATAAAGATGCTTGTACAGTTTCCAGTGTGATAGTCATCATTTCACTACAAAAAAATGAAGCAAACTTTGTTATTTTGTCTGGTAAAAATGAAGGAATTTACGACAGAAAGTCTTAATGGAGTCTAAAATATAGATGTGAACAGAGTCTGGAAAATAGTCATTAGTAGTGAGAGCGAATGTGCTTGGATAAGGGGTTAACTGAGCATGTTCGGGTGCTAACAGAGTATCTTCAGCGTGCTTTAAAAATAGGTTCAAGTCGCGCAGCTGCATGTCTCGTGGCTGTTTGACAGCTGCAACACATGCATGGATTGCCTGTTTCTTTGTCAATCCATGCATGTGTTGCGTCTGTCGAACAGCCGCGAGACATGCAGCCGCGGCAACTCAAACCTATTTTTCCAGCACGCCGAAGATACTCGGTTAGCACCCGAACATGCTCGGTTAACCCCTTTTCCGAGCACATTCAGTCATCCCTACTGATTAGCAATATGTTTTATATGTTTGATGACTCTACAGAAAATAAATAGAGGAATTCAAGTAGAAATAGCAATACTGTGATAAACTGCATACATATAAGAAATCTTCATAAAGATTAGAAATCTAAGAAAGTTTAAAGAAGCATTTGACCAACTTTGAGAATTAAGGATTAACAAAGAATTAAGTGGGATCCAATTGTCAGTTTTCTAAGATATGCAGGCCTGTAAATTGACTTCAAGACAAGATGAAAACCAGAAGAGAACAGAGTAAGCTACTGATTGAAAAAGGATTAAAACAAGGACACGTTAGGCGCAACTGACAAGTGTAACTCCTAGACCCCAATGTAAAATCTGTAACATGGTCCTTCAGCTCCTTTACAATTTACAATACTAATGTCTACTTATGTTTCACAGGGACTTTTGGGCTCCCTCAGGAGCTTGGGTGTGACAGTTAGCTCTTCATCCCTATGATTATCCCCCCGGTATAATTGCTTTAATTATGTTCACTGTAAAATTATTTGACAAATAGGCTCTGATTCATTAAGACTGGTGATGTCCATGCCAATCTTAAACAGGAGGTGTGTTGGAATAAGACACTCCTGATTCATTAAGAGGCGCACGTCTCGACAAGTGGCATGTGCCTCCGTGAACCTCTCCACAAAGCATAAGGCATAAGTCATGAATTAGACGAGTTGTGGCGTCAAAACCCTGTTCCACCATCGTCCTGCCCCAGCTCTATCCATTTTGGCAGAGCTGGATGAAACTAGCATGAAAACACCAAAAGTCCCAAAATGTTTGTGTAAGTCTATGTTTTTGTGACTTTTCAAAGTGATTTATGCCAGAATTCTGGCGTAATGGCTTTGATCAACTGGGGCCATAATATAAAAGCGCATTACTGTCGCTAATACCTCCAGATACGGGTACTACAGAATGGTTGATTGAATACGTTCTATAATTTACAGATGTACACATTATAATGATGGTGATAATATTGTGTGGATTATTTTCTGCGTCTAGCATTTAAGACTTCCCCTCCCCTCACTATATTCAGCACTGCTTTTCTGTCTCTGGCATTCACTCGAGGCAGTGGTTATTCAACACGCCATGCACTGCCGGCCTGAAAAATGAGAAGGTCAGCATAAGTAACAAAGGTTCAGCTTGTGGCGTCTTTCTAATGAGAAAAAATAACCGCAAAGTTAAAATGCATCCAAATTATGTTTACTGGAGTTACTTCAGATGCACATTCTACAAATTCTTTTACCGTCTTCTGAAGAAGGTACAATTTTTAAGAAGTTAGAATCAGCCATCTTCGAGTATGACATATATGTTTAAAATGCCGTGGTGATGGAGTACATATATATTTTCACATCATTATTTTTTAATGAATTATTTTGCATGGGGTAGGTATCTGATTGCTGGGGGAACAGTTTTCTCAAACTTGAGTTCAGCATGGAGAACGCAGCCCATAATGAGACAGGCATTCAATCTTTACTGCATGTACTGTCATCCATGCCTGTGAGACAGAGCGAGAAATCACAGGATCCAACTGAGCTTTAAAAGGTCAAAGATAAATAATATAAACACTGTTCCAGCACTTGGAGCAAGAACAAAAAGAAATCCATTTTCTGAGAAGTCTGCAGTACCTGAAGCATTGGAGGTGAAACATATTAATCTACGGCAAGTCTCTGCTTCCCAGGTTCCTTTCAGGAAACACATGGTCTTGAGTATTTGTGGCTCCAGGATTAGTGGCATTCATTAGTTTGAAAGTAAGCCTCAGGAAGGCAGAGAAAGGGATGATCTAGAGATATTACCCCTGCAAATAATAGTGTGGTGATAGGTCTCTACGGATCACCGGTGTGATTTCTGGAATCAACGTAATTTCTGGAATTCATATCTCCTATATGATTATACAGAGTGGAAGTAATTTACAGAATGACAGACAACCTAAGTGCTACTATTATTAAACAGGTGTTTCCACAAAAATTGAACCAGCCAAATGGATGGTAATATACAATTTGACTTTGATTTTTAGATATATTTAATACAATTTTTTAGGGCTGTAGCCACAATTGAGGTGTCAAAAATACAAATATTTTTGCAGAAATGGTGGGCAGAGACGTGACAATGGTACTGTAATCTACCAACTAGGGTGTGGAGTTTCATCATTAGCCAACCAAGATGTGATTAATATATTAAGAGTTGTGTGGATCTTCCTAAATTTGAGAAATTTTAACCATTCGTCTGGGCAATAAAATAGGCCAATCTTACGTAAATTTACCCATTGAGTATTAGTATTCAGTTATTTCTCATTAATATTGTGTATTTAACCAGATACAAGGGGAAGGGGGACTTTTTTTTAAATTGGGTCATGCTTTCTTGTAAGTAACATATTCTTATAATTATACGTGCACTGTATGCTCCTAAGCCAGTCGCCAACCCCATCTTGTCCAAATAGGAAATGCAGGACGACATGTTAGTGTAGAGCTTCCTGAAACATAAAATGATGTGTGTATCTTGGAAAAGTACCAGGCTCTCCAAAAATATGTAAAGCTTCCATTGCCAGACAAGTGAAGAAAACTTTAGAAGGAAACCTAGGTTACAATTGATCACATCTTGTTGTCTGTTTATTGCCACATCAGTGTTTCTACAGAAATCAATGCCGTGCGGGATGCCTGACAGTTAGTGGACTTTAATAGCCGGGCAGGTTTAAACATACATTTAATCACACAGAACACACAAGGAAAGACAAGCTCTACCGCTGGCAGCAGTTATGAAGGCAATAAATAAACCTGCATAAAAGGAATATCAAGTAGGAAATCAAATGCAGATTACATGAGCCAGTGCCAGGATTATGATTTAGATACTTAACCATATCACCCCTCTGTTTGCTAGCCTTGTGTACAGAAGCGGCACATAATCTCCCATGTGGGCCTAATTATCAGCAATATACTGACTTCCTTCCACCTATCAGATCAGATTTTTGTATACATAATGTAGCATTCAGAGAACATCCAGTAATATAGCCGGCGTCTTAATCTTGCACGTTAAAAAATACTAGAACATAAACTTACACTGTTCTCAGATGTCTAAGAATACGGAAACAACATTGTCTAATTAGTAACTTAATTGAAATAGTTTACAAGTGCTGGAAATAAAAATACAATACATGCACTCATCATTTATGGTAGGGTGACTACGACTCCATAGAAACACACTACACAGTGCCTTTATTAGACAGTATTACCTTCCCCTATGTATATGTTTATTGATGAACAGCACAACCATGCCAGACTAATCATCAGCAATCACCATTCAGGGCTTGGCATTAAGGAAAAGATGACTTTAATTATTAGTATTTTTATTACTATTATTATGGAAAAGTTGGACTTTGATTAGTGGCTGCCGTTCAGCTCCCACCTATTCCTTTTTATTTCAGGGAGATACAATTTTGGGCAGCTGACTCGGTTTACGTCAAATGACTAGATCATCCTCTAATCCTGCTATATATAAATCCAATCAGGTTCCAATCCGCATGTAAACAAATTCCAGGACTGATCTCTGTATTGTCCATGATTGTATTTTTACTAGCAGATGAACATACCCTTCATTTGCATCTCCGTTCATGGGACACTTTTAAAGCACCACTCAAGCAATTTCTTTTTTTTTTACCACTGAAGTGGTGCAAGTAATCTAAGGTCACTGACCCATGTCATATACTCACCAGCCACCATCTTCATCTTTTACAGACGCCACTCCGGTCAGTCTTCGGCAGGTTGTGGCCTGCCAAATCGCCCCTGTGCTTCCTGGAGCAATCTGGAAGTCAATACTCAATATAAGTCTATGAGAGTCAGAAAGAGGCCAGAATGAGACTCTCATAGACTTACACTGAGAGCTTGTGATTGTTACCTCTGACTTCCTGTCAGTCAGAAGTTGCAGTCACAAAATGGCGGCTCGGGACCAGAGTTGCACTGAACAGATGAAGACTGCGGCTGGTGAGTATATTACTAAGGTCAGGGAACTTAGACTAGTTGCACCATTCGATCAGTGAAATAAAAAAAACGCTGGAGTGGTGCTTGAAGTCTTGTCCCTCACCCACACAGGAACACTCACAAAATGTCACAGGTGTGTCACAAGTGACAGACAGTCGCCCTGCAGTTGGTTGCAGGAGATCTCTACATTTGGCATTACAGACACCTTCTTAGAGGCTGTCTCTCTAAGACCGAGCATTTACCTTCCTCTGGTGCCGGTGATACTCACATTACCCTTTGTGAAGGCTCGGAGCAAGTGCATTACTTCATCCTCTCTTAATCTCTCTGAAGTCAACTAAAAGCTAAGCTATCTTCCCTTGTTTGTTCCCCTTTGCTGTCTTAAGCGATCAGTGGTGATAGACTAGCGCTCATCCCCATCCCTTCCCTAGCCAGGGCCCAAAGCCACGGAAAGACAGTATGAGGTTTGCGTGTGGCGACTGGTGAAGAGCCAATATAGGGACGTTAGTGGAGACAGGGTGATAGTAGATCCGCCTAGGAGGTCTCCACTCCCCCTTTCCCTAGAATCTGGGCTCCCTCTCCCTCTTCCCCTTGTGTTTCATTAACTCTTTCTCACACATTGCGTGACACAAAACCACCCAGAAATGCCCACTTCCATAATTCTTTGCATAAACCTGTTCACTTTAGTACCCCATTCTATGGGAAAATCTCACAAAAAAGGGACAGTTGGAATGAATACTCTGATGAACAGGGGAAGGTAAAGAATATATTTCTTAGTATACATTCTGCTATTAAATGGGGTTTCCACCACTTTAATATTGATATTGATGACTTACCATTACCATACCATTAGAATAGCTCATCAACATCAGATCATTGGGGTCCGACAGTCCCTCACTCTGTTTAGTGGCTGCTGCCTGGTCCAATTCTAATAGTAGGAGCTTATCTGCAGTACCCGGCAGAGGCCAATAAACAGTGTGATGGAGCAGTGGTGTTCTGAACATTAGTTTCATTAGGCCGCTGTCAGCGCTGAATACAGCTGATCAGTGGCGGTGCCAAGTGTCAGATCAACACCTATCTCATATTGTTAATTTATCCTAAGACTAGATCATCAATATTAAAATAGAGGAAGCCCACTTTAATACTGAGCTATCTGACTGAAATCAAATACAAAGGTGGTAAAACTAAACAGTATGTAAGGTTAGAAGCACGGATAATAAACACAGAATTAAATAAAATACAAAATAGGCTGAAAATATTAATATACTGTACATTTGAAGCAAAGACATGATAGGTTTTCACCTTCATACTGAACTTGGAGACTGAGAAACATCAGATAATTTTCCACTTCTGTAAATTCTATTTTAAATCTGCCCAAGCAGCATTGTAAGTATGCAGTTTAAAGGGAACCTGTCACCAGAGAAAACACTATTAACCTGCAGATATGGGGTTAATCTGCAGGTTAATAGCGTTATTAACCTGTCCGGCGCCAGGACTTAGCCGAATGCTGCCGGGAGAAAATTTACTTTATTTCCCCCTCCAGCATTTGGCTTCCAGTCATAGGGGCGGTGCAGGCGAGGGTTGAGTCACCGTTTTTAGCATAGAGAGTGGCAGCTATAACCGCGCCACCAGCACTGACTGACACTGACTATGCATTGGGGCCGGCTGTCAGTAAGTGTCGGGGGGCGCGATTACAGCAGCTGCTTTGTATACTCTGATAGGTGACTGAACCCGCTCCAGCGTCACCCCTGTGACTGGAAGCCGAATGCTGCCGGGGGAGAATAAAGTTCATATTCTCCCTGCAGCGTTCAGCTAAGTGCAGGCGTCGGGCAGGTTAATAATGCTGCTAACCTACAGATTAACCCAATATCTGCAGGTTTATTTTTCTGGTGACAGGTGAACTGAGAGGCAGTTTAGAAGAATTATGGTACATCAAGGTGAGTTATTACATGAAGCTGAAAAAGCAAAGCTGGACTTAAGAGCTTACATTTCCTGTGGGGAGTCTCTGAGAAGCCTGCAGCTGGAATCACTTATCACTATTGTATCAATTCCCATTAATATTTGGACTGTATTCTCAAGAGGCTTGAAGATGTTCTACCACTGTCTTTCCTAGGAAACATAATTATTGTGAAGCTGATGTTTTCATGATTCATGTTCCCATAGTATTACACTGACAATGTATTTTTAATCATATCTATGTGAGATATTTTATCTTATTCGTAATGTGCAATCATTTGATATTATTTCAGCTGGATCTGAGCCCCAGAATCCAAAGTTGGCCATGCAACAAGCTGTGCAAGCTACTTATTGGTGCTGGCTAAGTTTCTGCGCTTGGTAAATCCAGAAGGGGGCTTTCCCCACCATTGGCATTTATCATATCTCCTGTACAGAATCATGGAATCAATAGTGCTCTAAAAATAAATAATAATAATATATCCACAAGATCACTGAAACCGCTAGAGATCATCAATTTCCCCTCCTTGTCCTCCTCACTTCATGAGAACTTTGGATGATGCAGCAGCCAAGCATACTTGGTTTATGGAACTAATGGTGACAGCTGAGTACTGTTCATTTTGTAGTGGTTGTGCCTAGTGCTCCTGCTCTTCGGGTTGAATGTTCACTTTTGAGTATTTTGTTTTTACTTAAAGACATGTATTTTGGATTAAAAATAATTTTTTCAATTTGGTTCCTTTAAAAATGTTGCACTGTTTTGCTTTCACAAGCTCTTTATTTCCTGCACATTCATCTTTCAAGTCGTCTGTGGTCATAAATCATCTGGAGGAGGTTAAAAAAGACTGACAAAATAGTTACAAACTCTTCAACTGGACCCTACCAACGAGTTCACTGATGATTTCTCAGTGAACTTATTCTGCAGCCAGGAACACACAAGCTATAGAAGGCTCGAGTATGCCTCAGTGTACATCTCCTTCCAGCTACACAAGGCTCTGACATACCCCTTCTGACTCCTCCTTCTTATCCTCTATCTAGAGAAGGCTGTTGATATTACTACTTTGATGTGGAGATGTAAGTGATAATATCAATGTGGCAGCTGGACAGGTCCTGGATGGGCTGTATGTGTCACTGAGGTGCCAAGACTTGGTGATGTAAGACCCGGAGAAGCAGGCCCCAGCAAGTATAGTGCTGAGAGGTGTTTTAATGGGCCCAGAATTTGGGTCCAGGTTTTAAGAACGGCCATTAGAGCTGGGAGGGATTGGTCATTCCCTTACCTCCAGTTCCAGGAGCTGAAAAGGAGCTATTTAAGGTGGCAGGTGCTGCCTCACTGGGGAGGCCTGTGTGTAAAAGGAGGAAAAGACCTGTGTTACACTGAGTAGTCAGCTCGGGGAAGCTGACCAGAGTGGATTTGTGTTGGAGTTATAGAGAGAGACAAGCCAGAATCTTGCTCTGAGAAGAGACTGCACAGGCTGTGTGAACCAACCTGTAAGTATAACTGATTACTATGGACAATAGCTGTTTTGATTGACCACATTAGGGCTAGCTCGGCCGTATGTGAGTACTCAGGGTCTGGGTTGTTTAGTTAGCGCTTAGACAAGGCTAGGGATTTATGTTTATGGTTTTTTGTTTAGTACTGTGCAACCAGTGAAAAATAAACGTCACATAGTTTTGATACAAGAATCCAGTACCTGTGTGAACGCTACCTACTGTCTACCTGAGAGTGTGAATCCCTACTCTGCATAATAAATCTACCTTTCATACATCCCCTTATTACTCCATTTGAATAGTCAGCTTGTAGCTTAGTAGAACAGTTTAGAAAAATAACATTTCCCACAGAATACTTTTTGGGAAGATTAATGATTCATTACTAAGTAAAGATGCAACATTTACAGAAGCCGATTATCTTGCTTACCACAACCTCTAGGTCATTGAAACTTAAGGTAAAACCTTGGAATTTATATCAACATGTAGCATCTCCTAATTATCACAATAAGATGTAATTGAAATCTTATATAATCACTTGTTGAATAGTGATTGGTTGATGAAGAACATTTTTAATAATTGTCAAAATGAGAATGGTTATGTATAACTACCCTATATCCCTCCTACTTGTACATCCTTTTGTAATTTTACTATAAGAATCTGTCCCCAACATAATGGACGCAGTTCTGTTCTATCAATTATCTGAGCTCTTAAACTTTACTTAATCCATAGAAAGAAGCATTTTTTTTGTTTTGTGTATATATAAGTATGATACACCTGCGCCAACCCACGCGCTGGGAGTTTGGTCAATTAATAAGCAGCAGATGGAGAGTACACCCCTATCAATAGTGTACTAAAAGTGGTGGGCAACACAATAAATATACTGAACCACCGTGCTATAAAAGACCAAATACTTGATTACTGCTCAAATAGAATCCAAAATGTTGCGGGCAACTACTAGCAAAAAAGAGTAAAAAAAAGTGAACAAGGCTGCGTGCCCACGATGCGTTTTTCAAGCGTTTATGCTGCGGAATTTCCGCAGCGTAAACGCTTGGGAAACGCTTGGTAAATCTTCCCCCATGGTCTCCAATGCAATTCCGCACTTTCAATGCCCATGCTGCGGATTTTTCCGCAGCGTTTATGCTGCGCTCAAAAATCTGCAGCATGTCCATTAATTTTGCGGAAGCGCTGCGTTTTTGCCCCCATTGACTTGCATTAGAACGCGCCAATTCCGCAAGACTGCATCTGTACTTGCGTAATTGGCGCGTTCTAATGTGCGGATGGTACCCGGGTGTGGAGGACATGAGACTCTCCTCCACACCCAGGTACCATTAAAAAAGCAGTAAAAAAAAGAATAAAATGAAAAATAAATATATACTTACCTTCTGGCGGCCCCCGATGCGCTCCTCCTTGCTTCCCGGCACTTCGCGATGGAATGAAGGACCTCCGCTGACGTCAAAGTCATGTGACTCCCGATTTCTGGGACAGACTGTGTTATATGTACTATGAGTGCTTAATGTTTTACTGCTATCTGTAGTCACCCTGGAGTGCGGTCACAACTATTTTTGACACTTTTTTCTACTCTTTTTTGCTAGTAGTTGCCCTCAACTTTTTGGATACTAGTTGAGCAGTAATCAAGTATTTGGTCTTCTACAGTGCGGTGGTTCAGTGTTTTTATTAAGTTGCCCACTGTTTGTTTGTTTTTTACTGTGTTTTTTTATGCAAACTAAAAGCTGCTTTTTACTGTACCAGCAGAAGCTCTGAGATTCCAGAAATATCATGCACACACTTGTTTTTTTTTTTTTGCTGATTGAATTGGAAAACTACTGCGTTTTTTAAAACGGCAGCATGTCAATTCTTTCAGCATTTTTGCAACGTTTTCTCATCCATAGAAAACAATGAGAAGGTGCAAAAAAAACTGTAAAAATGCAGCAAAAAAACATTGCCATCAGTTTTTGCAGTGTTTTTAGAGGAAAAAAATGCATGTACACCAGGATATGAAACCGATTTATTTTTGTGATTTTCCTACATTTAAACCAAAATGTCTTGGTATCCTCACATGAGCTGTTAGTATTAGTACAGTTTAGTTAAATTAATATGTGTAAAAGTAAACAATGCCTGACGACCAATGTGTGAAATTGAACATTGCCTCACCAACTCAATGCATTGCCAATGTCTTGGGTAAACTATTCCTGACCAATTCAACTTCTCTGCTGTTTTTACATTTTTTAATTGTGCATCTTTTCATCAACTCATATGAACTTTTTTGTTCAGAATAGTCACTATTTTTTCAGATATAAAAAAAACGTTTTCCACTAAATAATTTGATCAAATTGCCCTTATTTCAAAAAAATGTATTATGGTTTTACATATGTCTTGCATTGGTGGCCTAACACCTTGCATTGTTCATTGCTTGTATGGTGGAACAACAACAACGCAACATGAAAAGCAGCAAAGAAGTCAACCTGCCTTTTGTCTGCAGCTTTATTTTTTACTGTTAAGAGATTAGGTTTTGACTGCAGAAAAAAGTAGCAAAAAGCAATGTGTGAACATAGTCTCAGTCAGATAAAAGGATTAGGCGGCTACCAGTGCAACCCTATGGATATGGCAATAATGGTTTTTTTTCTCTAGTTAGCCAATAAAGGTATCACTCTGAAAATACTTTTGTCATTTTTGGGCATAAAGGTATTTACATAGATTTTTCTGGCTAACACAGTACCACAATATAATATTGCATTGTACATCATGATATGGCAATAATAAATCATTATTTTAGAATAATAAAGAATTCTAATTTTGACCATAGATACTAGAAAAGTTATACTGTTTTCTAACTTCTGAAGAAATATAGAAAAGTCTGGGGGGTTCTGACGAAGTCACCCATGCATAACATCCAATGCCCATTGTCAGCGTGTGATTCCCAGTAAACAGCACTGTGTTTAATATAAGTGTTTGTGGGTTACCAAAAGATTAGCAGTCAGCCCAGATGGCGCGGAGCCTCTTCTGCTTCTCTCACTCAATATAGTAAAGCTCACAGTCATAGAGCAGTGAAAGGATTATTTAATTATTTAGTGTCTTCTATTCTCTCCCTAAGGGGGAGGCCACGTTTCCTCTAAAAGCCTCGTTTACTCAGAGGTCTCCTGGGACACAGAGGGCAGAAGTGGTATGGTTGTTTCGGAGGAATCCCAGACAAGTGAGTGTTAGCAAAAAAATTAGGCTGCTCAACATTAACCCGTTCCCTGACATAGCAAACACTGATTACTAATAGAACTGCTCAATTGTAGCACTGGGACTTCAATAATGGAAGGCAATAGGATTAGTAACTGAAATGACTGATCCTTCAATAAATCACCATTGAGGACCATTGTGCAGGTAAAAAAAAAACCAACAGTAATGGACACTAGATCCAGTGCAGCTGGGAATAGATTTGTGGCAAAACTACTTAGTAGATATAAGTGTCACGAAAGCTCATAACAAATGTAAATGACTTCAAACCATTACATGAAAAAAATCTTAACGTTGTCCTAATAGGACAAATTCTAAAGAAATTATTCATTTACTTTGGCCAAACTGTAAAAAGTAGAAGTTATAAAATTACAAGTTGTAAGTTATAAAGGTTGTATTAAAAAGATTTATTATATAGTGTGTATAACAGCTAAGACAATATCTTTTTTCTATAGCAAGAGAGATAGCAAAACTTAATTTGGTCAGGATTTTTCTAGGATTTTAACAATTTTGCATTTTTGCTCAAAAGTTTATTTAAAGAAGCACTCCCATGAAGATATTTTTTAATAAATCTGTGCGTATGTGCAAGCAGCATAGTGTGTATGTATTAATATACTCACCTACCTATGCCTTCTCCAGGATCCAGCGCCATTCCACTCCTCTTCTCAGTGAAATCACTGCCCTTTAGGCTATCCGGATTACTCTATGCTCTATGTGTGCCGGAAGTCTCTCCAACAATGTAAGCCCACTGTAAACAACACTTCCGGGTCACGCATAGTACAGTGTGACCCAGAGAGACTGAAGAGGAATGGAGAAGGCGGTGGTAGCTGAGTATATTAATACATACCAGCTACATTACATACACATATTTATTTATTTATTCTCCTCACTTATATAGTGCCATTAATTCCACAACGCTTTACAGACATTATCACTGTCCCTATGGGGACTTATAATCTAAATTCCCTATTAGTATGTCTTTGGGGTGTGGGAGGAAACCGGAGAACCCGGAGGAAACCCACGCAAACACGGGGGGAACATACAAACTCCTTGCAGATGTTGTCCTTGGTGGGATTTGTACCCAGGAACCCAGCGCTGCCAAGCTACAATGCTAACCACTGAGCCACCGTGCGGCCTGACATATACACATTTATTAATAGAAAACTTCACGGGAGTGCTTCTTTAATATACAGTATAAAATATACATATGAACGCTCTCTCCACGCCATTCTGTCATCCACAGAGACTGCAAACACATCATGTAATTGCATCGGCCGATTGCTAGCCACAGCGGTGATGTCACTATGGAGGGAACAAACTGGCTCCCACAATTGGATAATATGTACTGTGTGTTATGGAAGCAGAAACATTCTATGTCACAGTAGGACTAATTCTATATATGTAAATAGTATGTCTGTTTATTACATTTATTTAACATAACATTAGTACATAATATCTGCATAATGTTTATTAGTGCATAGTACTATAATATTAGTATATAACTATTTACATAATATTTGTAGGTTGATTATGTTCCCTAACCACTAGTTATGTAGTCACGTGTGGCTCCCTGGCCCTAGATATGTAGTTCCCCAGTGTTAAATAATATTGTGTAATAGTGGCTCCGGGAAAGTCTTCATTTTACTAGCGCTTCCTACTAGGGTCCATATCATCTTATATAGCTCACTCGGGAATTTTAGTTGTTTCTATAAAAATGAATGGAGAGGGCAATGCATGAACAACCAATTCTTCACTCCTGAAATAAACGCAAACACTGGACCCGCATCTGTCAGGCTTATCCTATTGATAATCCATGCATGGAACAACCTCTTTAACTATTTTTCTACTTTGCTGCTTGTTATCACACATGCATCTTGATTGCAATAAAATGTCTGTCTACCTAATGACGATTCTTGTCTGTCACCATATCACTAATTCCATATGAATTAACAGCCAGCATCATTCACAGATGAAAGAAAGCAGAACACAAGGCTGCAAAGTTATGTTCCTCAAGACGTGAACTCGTAAAAGAACAGAGGACAAGTAATTTCACAACACATGTAATGTCAATCCAGGGAAAAATTACTCGTTGGGAGATAGAAATGACTTTGCCCCCTTGAGGCAGTGGTGAAAATTGTTTTTGCTTTTCCTTCTGGAACCAAATTCCTTTTGAGTATAAAAGGATCTTTTGAGAATAGAACTTATATGTCACCCAAGCAGTGGGAAAACAGCGATAAAATAAATGGAACCAAGTTTAGATTAGTTTTGTAAAGACACATTTTTCCAACTCTTTTCATCTTTGACATGATCAGGGCAGGAATACGACCTGTACGTATGAGACAATGGCATACAGCCATTACCACCACAACATACATGCCCCAAATTATTTTTATTTTGTAATGGTCAAAAAAAGGCATTAATTGTAGTGATTGTGCTATGCATCAATAGAATATTTTTATGAGTGGACTTGTTTTCCAATTTTCTAAATTTCTGTTAACGGACTTTGACACCCAAAAACAGATTGAATCAAAGGATAGTAAGTTGACCCATAAGAGCATCATTTGTCACTTCATGGGACCTACAGGAGCTGTCTGCTCTGCTCATTCACAGAATACAGGCCCGGGAAATAACATCTGTATTCTGCTAGGGATTAGAATTGTATTCCACAGCCGTGGGTATTTCACAAATTGTTCCCACTCATAATGGAAGACCATTTAGGAAACATAACTTCTAGGGACCTGCTGATCCATCACCGTTCTGATTTAGTGCAGAAGTGGGACTATAATTTTAATAGTAACGTATACTGAGATTTTGGTGATACCGTATTTATAATGACATTTACTGAGGGCACACGCATAGTGCTATGCTTAAAATATGCAGTTCAGCTGTTTTTTTAAATGGTCATTTCCTAATAATAGAGCAGATCAATCATTAGCAGTGTCATGATTTGCTTTGAGAGCAGCTACTTAACTGAAGCCGAAGCCATAAGAGCTCCAGGACCTGAGTTATGTTCCCTTCGGCCCTGCCAGATATTTTTAATTTACAGTAAACCGCTCCTGCTCTCATTACATCAGTTGGGACTTGATTCACTGCTAATTCATTGCCCTGCATCCCTTCACTCTGAGCACCACAAACAGTTTCATGTCGATAAAATCACTAGTGTAATCCTTTATGATGCCCTATGTAATCATTATACTGAAGGCCCACACTGCCTTCATGTAACAGCATTGGTTATTGCCGCATCATTCCTGCTTGGATAACCTGCTCTTTTTTCAATACTTTCTTAAATATGTTGAAATCTAGGAAATAACATATGTGGTTTGTCAGGTATAATTTAATTGATACAATTCAACGTGTCAATAATTCTTAAAATTAGATTTTTAAGTATTGATGCCCATGACAGAGGTGCCAAAATGTACTTCCTCTCCCCTCTACTCTCTAGGAACTCTAAAAACTGTGCTACTTTAAATCACAGATTTAGGGAAGAGGTCAACCTTTTACAGCTTGTGTGTCCAATTTAAAAGGGGTGGTCCACGACTTGTACAACCCCTTCTCAATCATCATAGTTTCCCTCATGTAAAACAATAACAGCTGTACTCAACTCTGGTGCGGGCGCCGTTACAGTGATGTCAGCGCCTGCTCTCTCGGGGCTCATGGGACATTATTATGTCACGCAAGCCCTGCAGCCAATTAATGGCTGCTTCTGTCTCACTTCTTTCGGACGTAACTGACATCCAGAGTAGCAGCAATTCTCACTTCTTCCGGTTGTCATTTTCATCAGCAGGGAGTGAGAGGCAAACAGATGCTGATTGGCTGCAGGACTCGCGTGACATAATAATGTCACGCAAGCCCTGAGAGAGCAGGCGGTGACATCAATGCAACAGCGCTTGCACTGGAGATGAGTACAGTTGTTATTATTTTACATGAAGGGACTATGATAATTCAGAAGGGGTTGTTCGAGTTGTGGACAACCCCTTTAATTTTTAGTAGGGGAATAAAGACAGGCAAAGGTTTCATAAATACACTGGTTTCATACAGTCCTTTGTATTCTGTCTTATCAGCTAATAACTAAATAGCACAATATTCTTTTGGTATAATAGCTCAGCGTCCTGTCCTCATACCATTCTGCTCTTAATTAGGAACTATTGGCATAATTGGGGTAAAAGTGGCTTTATACCATGAATGGTTACCATGCAAACACTTGCATTTGGTCTACAGGTAATAGCTATGTATTAATGTAGGCTTCCCTGTCCCTTAAATATAAGGACGTGTCTCCTTGTCATCATGAATCAATTATTCAGGATCCAAACATCTGATTTTCTGTAGACAACAGTTACATTGATCTGAGATGACTCTGCTGCTGAGCCTATCATACATGAGTTGACAGATAAGTATTGTCTTTTTCACTGTCCTTTTTTTTTTTGCTGCAACTTAATTTGACTTGTTTTAAAACCCTTTTCACACCAGGCGCTTGGGGTCTGCTGTCTGCAACTGGAACACAGGAATGAAAAGCTAAAGTTGTCTATTAGATTTCCATCAACAAGTTGGTTTTTGGGTATTAGCAGATCGTCTTTGCAGGATACTCTAAGCTGCCCAGCATGTCATGTTCTTTAATGTATTTATTATAGTAGAAGATGGCAATCCTCTTCAGTAGACGGCCTATAACATGCAATTAACTCCACGTGTGCTTCACCTGCATGGTAAGTGTATGTTAATCAATATACCTGACCCTACTGTTAGTGTAAGTGTTCTATCCTGCAGTTCTCCTGATCGTTGATCCTCATCTTGATCAGCAGTAGAGTAGATGCTGATTGATCATACTGTAATGTACGGTTGCAGCTACTTGAACACCAGCACCAATACTTTATCCCTAAGCATTACATCCCAACAGAGATCTTGTGCCGTTCTAACTAGGAAGGGCCTTAAAAAACTATAATCATCAGCAGGAAGAGAACTGCCATATCTGTACCTGCATCATTTGAAAGATACAATTCCATCATGTTGTTACTTATTGTACATTTTATCTAAAGGATATGAATACACGCTGGTCCAAACTATTGCTAATCCATTCTTCAGCTCTACATGGGACTTCTAGAGCATCTGATTTTGATTCTATACATTCAGTCGTGTCCTACCCTTGAATACCCTATAGGCCAGTTCTCATCATACTTCCCTGTTTTCCATGGCTTTTTTTCAATTGTTTGATGTTTATGGATTAGGGATAAACCTGGTGGCCTACCCCGTAAAACCTTCACCATAAAACTCTAGATCATCAAAGAACTTTGATGTCATTTGAACACAAATACTGAGCAACCTCACACATCCTTGTGTAGTATTGCACACTGTGATCGACACAAGAAAGCCAAATTATATTTCTGTATTTTCCTGTTCCGTCTGTCATATAACTCATTTTTTTAGGTTTCCATCAGGGTGCAGGGTTTATGGTTTCATGAACAGAGCCATCTACAAAGCTTTGTGACATTGTGTGATTATGGTGTTTGTGTAGGGATCAAGGTGTACATTTATTAGACTTTCATCAGAAGTGGACAGCAAGATGCATTGTTAATGGTATCTGACTCCATGACTATCACGTTGTAAGCCAATGTTCTACCAAATACAGTAGGTATATTGATCTGACAAGTGAAATGGCAGTTTATTCTTTTACTACTGACTTTAATGTTCAGTTTTGTAAGGGATTATAGACTGATAAAATACTTTAGTCCTATTGTACTCAGAAAGGCGTTCTTCTACATCAAAATATGTTCTCCGTTACTCACTAACCAAGGTCTCTTGACAAGGTCTGTATCTGAACATAATATTGTGGGAGTAGACACGAAAAATGTTGTGTTCTTTCATGATATCCTTTATGTAACAAGTAACTGTGTGATTAACACCTTATAGAAACCTTATCACAATGCAGAGCATTTGCCCTTATGGAGCATAGGAGTGTGAGTAGATGTTCCTCAGGAGTTTGAATCTGGGCTACCTCCCTAATACGGGTTATCTGCATCCGGCTGGAAGAGGTTTTTTTTCTATTGTGTTAGTAAGTATGTGTTTTCGATATGTGACAACATTATTTCAATATTACATTTTTTTTTTTTACAGCATTCTTCAACGGTGAAGGACTTTTCTCTACATGTATAAGAGAAATAATCAAGAGAACTCCTCTCTTCAGCTCATCCAACCCATGGAAATAAAACTCTTATCAACTAATTTCTACAGTACATGCAAACTTTCTAAAACAGAAACAGCAGCCACAAAATTCATATTTCTAAGCTGCGGA
The DNA here is from genome assembly GCF_046119375.1 of Phyllobates terribilis. Lineage (NCBI taxonomy): Eukaryota > Metazoa > Chordata > Amphibia > Anura > Dendrobatidae > Phyllobates > Phyllobates terribilis. The sequence goes on from NW_027362771.1 coordinate 303,914,921, forward strand.
TTTCAGATTTAAAGCTCTGTATAATGGAATAAAAAGGATATTTTAAATGACCAATGTGCGCTCACAGCTCCTGCCTCCTTTGATGTTAACCAACAGGCTTAGCCAGCTGGTGGGACGCCGTTAGTCCCTTCTGCAACAAAATATCTCATTGCTCGCCTATTAGATTATTTTAGCAGTGGGAAATATGATAAATTAGGTTGTGAAATATGTATCAGGAAATAATCAGCTTTTAGTGAGCATAGCTGAGGAATCCAGAAAAGAGCTGTTCTAAGAATAAAACTGTACGTATAGTATAGATTCACAAGAAGAGTAATTGGGCACCTAATTATGATTCCTTCTAGAGCTGCTTAATCCACCATCAGTTACACATTACGTCATATGTGTCAATTAGTTAACTTAATCTAAACATACTTATTAAATAAAGCCACCTGTTCATAGAAGACTTTGAATTGTCCTTTACTGTCATGTTATTAGAAATTCGATTGAGTAAAAAAAAAAAAAAAGAAACAATATATCTAACCCATATGAGTTGTAAGTCACCCTAGTTTTGTAGTTACGGTATATAGGAGTAGGGGATGTATCACTGAATAATTCTGAAGATTTTCTATTTTAAAAATGACTAAATTGAATATATAAGACAACTCACAGGGGATTTTAACTTAGGTTTTGACCAAACAATAATATTGGAATTAATTTATCAAATGTTCCCTCAGTGTTTTTTTGACAAAAAATATAGTAGAGCTGTACAATATATGGTACAACGTGATATTGTTCAGTCATGGGGGATAGTATAGACCTATACACAAGGCGAGTGTTAGACAAAGTGCCCAGGGCAAAATTAAAAGTGGGGTCCCAAAATGCTAACTTAGTGCACTATTACCTAGAACCATTTAGTGTGCATTTACAGGACCCTATTTCAAACCAATAAATGGGCGCTGTTCGACTATTTTCAAGTCGTTTGGTGCTTGTTTGCCAGCCTATACAGAATGAAGAAGAATGGCACGGATAGAATGATTGATAATACGATTGCGCTGTCCCCATACAATATCATGTTATCGGCAGCATATCTCCTGTTTACACTAGACTATGTGCTGCCAAGAGCAGTAATTTTTGTTCTGCCATAAACTATCCAATCACCCAATGAATGAGCATTTTGCCAACATGTTTCCACCTGTGAGCTTTCGTCTGCACTGACAGTATTTTTATATGTGGATACTAGATACATACACTGTATGCTACACACATACACTCCATTCTCAACACACACTGTATATTACACACTCACACCCCATAGTACACAGTACTGCATGTTACACACACACTCTCCATGCTACACACATTGTATGCTACACACACTCCATGCTACACAGTGTATGTTACACAAACACAATCCACGTTGTATACAAACTGTACGTTATACACACATCATGCTACACACATGCTACACACACACACGCCATTCTCCATACAAACTGTATGTTACACACACACACACTGCATGTTACATACACTATACGTCACACACACTCTGCTACACAAACACATACTTCATGCTACACACACAAAGTATTTTACTTATGCATTCTGTATGTTACACAAACATACTGTATGTTAGAAAACATACTCTAAATTAGACATGCAGGCATGCAAACACTGTATGTTATACACATACACACTCCATTATACACACTAACTATATGTTAGAAATACACTCCCTGCTACATATACCCACACAGTGTAGAGTACATAACAGATTCTCTCCTCCTCTTCAGTTCTTCCATGATCTGATAGGGTGAAGGATCTTTAGTCTCTTGACCATGATGTCACCAAAGGTTCTTCCTCTCTTCTAACCTCAGAAACCGCACTAACAATGCCTTGCATTATCAGAGTAGTTTCTCATCTGTAATGGCAGTCAGCCACAGCCAGACCGACCCACCAACCCTGCAGTTGTGTGGGATCTCATGGAGATTTCTTTTGGAGGTAGGGACTCTGTACAATTGCTTGGTTTACTCCTACCTATTACAAGCCCTGCCTACATATATACACACTAGCCTAAATCTCATAGAAGGGCAACCAACCAAATAGAAGTGGAGATCTCTCAAAACTTGCTTTCAATGGAGCAAATTCTCCAATCTGAAACTACAGTTATACAGGATAACTTTAATTGAAAATGATCCCTTATTGTAAATTAAATAACTGTGAGGTCCACCAAAAGTCAGTCATGATATTCTAATTTACAGTTTGGATAAAACATGTGGTTCTTTAAAAGAAAGGGTTTGACACAGTTCCAGACAATATAATGATAATCCCAGCGATTATTTCAAAATGTCCCAGCGATGAACATTTAAATAAAGAGTTTTCCATGTTCTGATCCTGAATAAATTGGCTGGAAGGGGCTGTTAGCGTTTTGAATACACATCCATCCATTGTTTTGTAATGAGCCCATTAAAATGAGCTCTCTGATTCCAGGCAGCACATAACACTGAGCTGCTCTTTTTAAGATGTAAATTATGATGATATTTACTATGGAAAAACTGTAAAACTATCTACATGTCAGATTGTTTAAAATGAGCCAAAATCATCACTCATCAATGCATGCCAAGAAGAGGATGGGTGTGCTGTTCCCCCTGAATAGTGACATGATACACAACATTATACACGAAGTAACGTCAAAGTAGCTATAATATGCTGAGAAATCTCCCTGCAGGGTCATATGAGGCAGATGTCCTGAATTTATACTATCACTTACCTTTTATCGCACACGAGTTACATCTAACCACAAATAAGACAAATGGAAATCTGTATCAGAAAGGAAAACATTTGCACATTGTATTTCTAAAAAATGTCCTGTTTTTCGTTTAAAATCTTTTTTTTTCGATTTTGAAAGCTTAAAAGATTAGAAAGTTCTACAGTTCAACGTAATGGATTGTGGCAGCCATACTCAGAAGACTTTAAGATAATGGCATTGACTTACATTGGGGGCAAAACCGGGGTGCAAGGAATTGAAACCAGGGAAGAGAAGAAATGACACACAAGACCCTTCATGAAGGTGTTAAAGGTGGTTACTGGGTGTCAGTGAGTCCCCACTGTGCTTTTACTACAGGGCCCACAGTTGCAGTATAACATTTCATGTAAACAATATCACCCCCTAGTGGTCAACTAGGAAGAAAAACCAACCAGCAGTCATTTCTTTATTAATCACTAATCACTGCATGGTAAATATTGGAGAATTTTAAAAGGCTTTCCAAAAGTATAGTACTGCAATGCCTAAATTGGATTGATTTTTTTTTGTTTTCCTGTATTGGAAAAATACAATAAATGATCAGGCTTATTTAGGTGATAAGACATTGATGTATCATTGTCATAAAGTGATATTACTTTTCATAAGATATATCAAGCATTTGATGAATTGTTCCATTTTTGCCACACATATCTCTCCTGTGGAACTAATGTACTAAAGCTTCATGATGTTAGATTTCCATCACGACTTTCTGAGCTGAACACTGGGTTTATATTCCGCTGATAATCAGAAGCGTGAGAACTCATATAAGGGAATAGGTCTGTTTTACATTGGCAGGATTATCTGTGCACTGCTGCTGAATTGAAAGATGAGTCCCAAGGTGTATCCCATCATTAAAATAAATGTGACTGTCTTTGGAAAAAGTAATTGCTTTACAATATGGTCACCTTATCATGTAAAAAATACAGAAGATCAGAGCACCAGATAAACTTTCTGTTATTCATCTATTCCCTTACTTGTCATCATCTCTTGGGAACCCAGAGTGAAACAGGGACTTACATACACATACATAGGTTTAGGGTCCCAACAAAGGGGTATGCCTTGTCGCTGGCTGTTGGGCTCAAATGAATTGGCCAATTTGAGCGCTAAGTACTTTCATTTTTTAACATGCTTTCTACAGCAGTAATGCAGTTTAAATTTCATATATTCAATGTTTGCACATTGTAGTGTCTCAGAGTACAGCCTTAATTTATTAGTTACATAGAATGGCTTTCTTAGCTTGTACCTGTTCACACGTGTCTTTTTTCTGTTTGGAAGTGCCGGTCAATTCTTTAATATATTTGTAGAACACTCCTTCTGACTGAGCACTCCTCTCATCAGCCTAAGGCATTGTTAAATAGAGCTTGATCCTACCTGCCCACATAGAGGCATCATAGGTTTCGGATCCCAACAAAGGGGTACGTCTTGTCGCTGGCTCTTGGGCTCACACGAATTGGCCAATTTGTGTGCTAAGTACCTTAATTTTTTTTAGGGAAGCACAGTGGCTCAGTGGTTTGCACTGCAGCTTTGCAGCGCTGGGGTCCTGGGTTTAAATCCCCCCAAGAATAATATCTGCAAGGAGTTTGTATGTTCTCCCCCTGTTTGCGTGGGTTTCCTCTGGCTACTCCAGTTTCCTCCCACACTCCAAAGACATACTGATAGGGAATCAGATTGTGACCCCCAATGGGGACATTGATGATGATATCTGTAAAGCACTCTGGAGTTTATGGCGCTATATAAGTGAGTTAAATAAAATAATATTGCAGTAATGTAGTTCTAATTTCATATATTCAATATTTATATATTATAGGGTTTCAGAGTGCAGTTTTAATTTGTTAGTTATATAGAATGTCTCTCTTAGCTGGCACCTGTTCACACTTGTCTTTTTTTGTTTGGAAGTGCCAGTCAGTTTTTTGATATTTATCTTACATAGGGACCTACATAGCCTTTCATGGCTATGGTTCTAGGTTCAAATCTGAGAATAAAAATGAATCCTAAAGAAATGAGCAAGAACACATGTTGGTATAAGTGCAATGTGTAGGTGCACATTCACATTGTGGCTATTTACAGACATAATCTAGAATAAAAACTAAATGATGTAGGTTCTGTCTGCAAATAGTGTTTCGGCTCATTTCTTTGGTTTTGCTTTTTGCACTTTGTACATAAAGGGGCAAGTCTCCTACTTTTTGCACTGTGCATCTTGTCTATATATTTGCAGAAACAGTTAAGTCTGGATCCTGCTCGGCCCCCCGTGTATTCTGTGGTCTGCTGGCAAATAGTAAGAGTTAGGGACCATCCTGATGGGTACACCTTGTCACAGTGGGATGATTTCACGATCTTTTCATCAAAACAGTGTCAACTAAGTACCTTATGTTATTTATATATCCTACTATTATTTATTTATTTATTTATTACAGGGTATTTGTTCAGGTTAAATTCTAGGTTTCATTCTAGGTTGTCAAATCTAACAACGTATGTGTAAACTCTGCAATAAATGTTCTGATAAGCGCGGTTGTTACTGAATTACTTTCTACATCTGGCTAAGAGCCTTGCACCTCTATCTTTTGCTAAACGTCTCAATTTTGGGACTTAGATTATTTTATTGCATTACTCTGAACCTAACTTAGCTTCATGTTAGCACTATCGTTTTATACATTTTTTACATATGTGTTGGAGCTGATTTTTCTGAATCCTGCTCCCAGACCTGGAATGTTTGAGACATTTTGGTCAATGTCTCACAATAGAAATTCAATACATTAACATGAGGCTAGCAAAACCCTCAACGAGCTGTAAAACACACCACAACCACTGGGTGGTCACATAGAGACACATATAGCTTGGACATCTGCCAACAGAATTTGGCAAAATGCTTTTTTTTTACAAAGCTGATCATCTCTTGTCACATATTTTGGGATATATCCAGCCTAGAGGAAAGGTAAAGAAGGGCACCTGTGTGGGACACACATTCAGACCTCCACATGTGAGTATAAAAACAAGCTGAAGTTCCCATCTATTAGAGCTAATTATGTTGATTCTCAGCAGCTCCCATTTTATTCAGAATATTTAAAAGAAATGCACAATGTCAAGAGGCTGACCATGACTTTGGAAAGGGATGAGTGTCAATACTACAGGTTAATTCAAAAGGTATGTGAAACCTTTAGTGTTTACTTTATAGAGCAAAAGGTAACAATGGTTATAAATATCACTTTGTAATAAGTTATGCAAGTAGTACAATACATCATGTAACCTTATGGTGGACACTATTAATGACCTTTGTTACAAATTTGTCCTACTCTATGCAAACTCTTAACAAACGGCCTTCAACTCCTTTATCTCAATAAACTGTCACTAGAAAACCAAACCTTCTCTTGATTATACACTGGATTACTTACACTCAAAGCTAATGTAAAACTCCACATTAGAATGCAATAAACATTTACAAGGCAGACTTTCCATTATCCTGTTAAATGACCCTATGACCCATCACCCACACATACAAATGAAGCCAATTTTATTGCATCGGTTAATGTAATGAACATCATGCGTTAACATTCAACTTGTATTCATCACAGTGTTGACACACGAGGCAGAAAATGAAATTTAATTTTCCTCTAAATGTATGCTGTACATGTGTAATGTATGTACATTATTTAGTAGCCCCCCGACTTTTACTCCACCTATTAGGTTTATCGATATATTATACATCCCTCATTAACATAATCAAAAATAGTGAGTATAGATGCTATAGAGTCCCTTGAGCCATTTGAAGGTTTCGTATTGCAAAACTCAACAATCAGTAGTAGGAAATAATAAAAAAAAATGTCCTAAACATTCTAGAAAAATAATGACACATACTATATATAACAAATAAACAAGATAGAACATAAAGGTATTGAAGTGGATTTGCTCTCCCTATCACTACGTGCATATCTACAGTAGTCAAATGTGAATACTTAATGGTAATTCATAAAAGACCATAATAATAATAATTGTAGATCTTTCTCTGCAATATTGTGCAAAATGTTATATTTACCTATACTCTATTATATTATTTTTTTTTTTATTATTCAAATATTAAAGGGGTTTTCCACTACTAGGACAACCCCTTCTGAACCCTATGTTTTCCGCTGGTAAAATAATAACACTTATATTCAGGTGCCAGTGTCAGTGCCAGGGTCATTCCGCTGATGTTGGCACTGGCTCTTCCAGGGATGGAACGGCGCTGGCACCGTAGGGGAGTATAGGTGTTGTTATTTTACCGGGGGACAATATAGGGATTGAGAAGGGGTTGTCCGAGTAGTTGACAACCTCTTTAACTTTATTTAGGATATGCAGGACTCTTAACCAGCTGTAATATCTGGACTGGCGGAAAGCTAACATGCTGTGGAAGGCATGACAAAACAAGACCAGGTCATTCACTTCCACAAGTCTACTGAAATCGGGGAGATTGGAGAATGTTAAGAGCAAACCTTGTACAAACTATAGTATGCCAATTTCATATGCATCACCAATTGCTATTTTTTTTACAGATTTCAGTTATCTTTTGAAGCCTTGAAGTTTTTAGTGTGAAGGAAAACACGTGAATGGAGTTTGTATGTTCTCTGTATGATTGTTTGAGTTTCAGCTGGATGATTCAGTCACCTACCACGCTCTAAAGACATAGGGGCCAATTCATCAAGACTTGTGTAGTGTACGCTTGTGCTACGCAAGTCTTGATGGAGTACAAAGGGGCCAAATTCATTAAAAGACACATACTACTTAATGAATTCGGCACTTCTTCTGAGTGGTGTGCATCTCAGTGTGTTGCACCAGAAATGCTACTCCAGTCACAGACTGGAGTAGCATTTCTGCTGTGGCAGTTTTAACAAACTGGATAGGCAGGCATGGCTAAGCACCATCCATGCTCCTCCAAGCACCGCCCTTTTCTGATTCAAACTGGCATGAAATCACCAAAAGTCGCTTCATTTTTGCACAACTCCACTTTTCAAAATTTTGACATCACTTTGAAAAGCTTTGATGAATTGGCCCCATACAGCTGTATTAAATTGGCCTAATTTGTGTATGTAAGAAATCAGAACTGGAGTCCCATCAAAAAAGGGACTAATGCGAGTGATGACAATTTCATTACAGAGTTGAGGAAAATGTTGACACTATCTAAACAACAGGATATACCGTAGATGTAAAGAAACAAGAAAAAATAGCAAGAACACTCTGCTGATATAAGATGAGCAGTGTGGGAAGTTTCCATATGGTTGGTAATTACATATATTTTGCGCAAAGTAATTCTCAAAAGTGCTGACTATTTAGAAAAGATCTTTTTGATAAGACAACATGGACATGGAGAAGCAGTAATTGACATCATACTCAAAGTAGTAACATAACTAGTCCGCACTAGTCTCCTCCCAGTGGACCTTTCATTTAGGGAAGTCAGTCCATGGCACCATCCTGTACATTTTATACAGTTGTAAAATGATAGTAGATTTTCTGTGAAAGTTCACTCTTTTCATTTATAAATTACAATTACAATACAGATGCTATTTTTAGTAATGCATATTATATTGATATGTATAATGACCACTTACACTGACATATTCCTTATAGTACAGGTAAGTCTGGCAGTACAGGGAAAGCATGTATGTCTTTGAAGATTACTGTTAGTGAAGATTTTGTAAAATGGAAAAAAAAGGAGAGGATCCTTGAATAAGTCAAGCCTGTCCTTTGAATAGAAGCACAACTGGAAGACAACTTAAGAACTTAGGAAATGAAGTTCCAGCACCTACTGTGCCAACAAAATGCTGACAAACCCTGTCAAAAAAGTGGATGAAAGCTTACAGAGTATTACAATCAGTACAGTTCCTGGACATGTCAGACTTTTAGCACCAAAAGGAGTTTTATTATGTTGACTTTGGTGGCGGTAGAAGCAACAAGACAATGCTTTTAGGGAGCAAGTACTTTTTAAAACATAAGAGGAAGACCAACAACTACATGGATGGACACTACCGAAGGAATGATGAACAAGTCATTGAGAAGCCTGAAGACCATAACAGAGGACTAATACTATTGACACGGTGTCAAGTAGTCAATATCAACACAATGGAATTTTATGAGGTTGGCCCTCTAATACAAAAGTCTGCATACCCTATTAGGGCTTCAAAAGGGGGACCCCAGCTCAGGACCCAGCATGGAGAGCAGCTTCTATCCATTAGCTTTTAAATGGTTGCCATTAATTGGACCCAGCTTCCAGCAATAATTTACTACTGTTCGTTAATCGGTTTCTGAAGCTGGATACACATGGGCCGCTGATGTTCTAAAGGGGTTTTCATTATGACACAACCACTTTAATTTTGAAAACAGCGTAAAACATAATAATGATTATTCTTTTAGTCAGCATAGACAAATGTAATATGGTATACTGCGGCACGTGAACAACTGGCAGTGCCGAGATCACACACATCTGGCATCTATTTTATGCCAAGTGCTAGTGCCCTTCAGTATGCAGACAAGAGGGAGGAGTTGGAGTATGCAGCATCTTACTCCATAAGTCAGGTCTCCCTACTATTATCCTCCGCAGAAATCTTGTCAATTTTAATGAAGTTCATAACAATAATTATTTCATCTGGCAAAGAATTGCCAATCAGTTATTGAGGTCTGATTGGACTTTCCTTTTAAAAGCCCATGCCAAATCCATGTGACTGCAATGTCAGTGGCCGGAGGTAACTGCTTCATAATAGGTGCAATATATCTGAGTATTTTACTGCAGTGATCGTGACCGTTTTCTTTAACAGTGTGCTGGAGAGACAGTGTCTGCTAAACTGCGGCTGCTGGCGGAGCACAATGTAGCCTTAGATAAAACCCATAAGCTATGCTGTGCTGCTGAAACAATACGCCTGGATCTGGCTCTGCAGTATATGCACACATGCTGCCTTCCCATACACCAGTGTGTGCTATCCCAAGCACATGGCATTGTTACATCAGCGATGCAGTTTTCAGAAAACAATGGAAAATAAGAGTTCAAGCAGTGCAGAAGCCATAGAAAATATAACACACAAAGAAGTATAACTATATGTTTTATAAATAGCAAAGTTTTAGATAAGATGATACATTTTGCTTATTTACCCAATAGTTGTTTTCTTGTTTAAATAGTAAAAAGGTTATAAAAAAGGTCTGTGAGAGTGTCTGTGTGTGTCTGTGTGTGTGCGTATGTTTGTATGTCTGTGTGAGTGTATCTGTGTATGTATGTATATGTGTTTGTATGCCCGTGTGTGTCTGTGATAGTGTATCTGTCTGTGTGTATATCTGTGTGTGCGCATATGTTTGTGTATGTCTGTGTGAGTGTATCTGACTGTGTATGTATGTATATGTGTGTGTTTCTATGTCTGTGTGTGTGTGCATCTCTCTATGTGTGTATGTCTGTGTGTATATATGTTTGTATGTCTATGTGTGTCTGTGTGAGTGTATCTGTCTGTGTGCATGTCTATATGTGTATGTTTCTATGTTTGTGTATGTCTATGTGTGTGTGTTTCTATGTCTGTGTGTGTATGTGTGTGTGTTTCGATGTCAGTGTGTTTGTATGTATCTGCCTGTGTGTCTGCCTGTGAGTGTGTGTGTTTCTATGTCAGTATGTATGAGTGGATTTGTCTGTGGTGTGTGTGTATGTTTGCAACTCTGTGTGTCTGTGAGAGTGTATCTGTCTGTGTGTTTTTGTGTGTGTGTTTCTATGTCTGTATGTGTGCGTGTGTGAGTTTATCTATCTTTGTGTATGTCCGTGTATGAATGTGTGTTTGTATGTCTGTGTGTATGTTTGCATGTCTGTGTGTGTATATTTGTATGTCTGTGTGTATGAGTGTATCTGTCTGTGCTTGTGTGTATATTTGCATCTCTGTGTGTCTGTGAGAGTATCTGTCTGTGTGTGTTTGTGTGTGAGTTTATCTATCTTTGTGTATGTCCGTGTATGAATGTGTGTTTGTATGTCTGTGTGTATGTTTGCATGTCTGTGTGTGTATATTTGTATGTCTGTGTGTATGAATGTATCTGTCTGTGCTTGTGTGTATATTTTCATCTCTGTGTGTCTGTGAGAGTATCTGTCTGTGTGTGTTTGTGTGTGAGTTTTTCTATCTTTGTGTATGTCTGTGTGTGAGTGTGTGTGTTTGTATGTCTGTGTGTATGTTTGCATGTCTGTGTGTGCATGTCTGTGTGTGTTTGTATATGTGTATATGTATATACACATATGTATATGTATCTGTATATATATGTCTGTATATACACATTGTATATGTGTCTGTGTATGTTTGTATATCTGTGTGTATGAGTGTATCTGTCTGTGCTTGTGTGTATGTTTGTACCTCTGCGTGTCTTTCTGTGTGTATATATATTATATATATACACACACACAAATACTTAGCAGTAATGAAATGCAGGGAAACTATTACACATCTAATATCTTATTGATGACAATATTACGGATGCACTGTGATGATAATTATCCTAAATCATACGGCACAAATGACACATGGCGCAGAGATTACTTAGCATCCGCTTTATATATGGTAGTCGCTATCTCTTCCAGGAAAGCCCACTAATCATGCATGCTGTAAATTGTGAGGCTTGAGGGTTTGCTGATGCATGTCCGAGAGTACAAATGTAATGAATAGCAAGAGTCATCTATTAGCGAGGCTCTTACTGACAAACAGGCACATCTGTACCTCTTAAACATTTACATTACATCTCTCAAATAATTCATTTCAGGTTCCGCTTTAATGCTAAGAGGTGGCTTTGAGGGGAGACGGCAGGAGCACGCCGCAGAGTCCCTGGCACCCTCTTAAAAACCTTTATCCACATCATGCTAAAGTGTAAACTGAACTAATCTGTAAAGAGGATGTACTCTCAACACAGCAACCATGCTTATCTATAAAACATCAGCAGAGTGGAATAGCTAAAGATTGCTTCACACAGGGAGAGGTGGAAGATGCCAACATCTCACAAAAATACAGGTGCCATCAGATTTCCCTGGCAGTGGGGCCCACAGACCTATGGTCAGTATATGATGGCATAGGTCTGGAGAACCCATCCTATCTATAATGTAGAGAAGGAGCAGAGCCGGCTCCTGGCTGCGCCATACACGTTGCTCTTTAAATGCCTGCTCCTGGCTGCGCCATACACGTTGCTCTTTAAATGCCTGCTCCTGGCTGCGCCATACACGTTGCTCTTTAAATCCTAATTGCCTTTCAGAGGTGTAATCTATGACAACATCAGCATAAAGCAGATTGTAGCGTGCAATAAATATAAAGCTAGGCCATACATCACTCTTCAGACTCCAGTACGGAGGATTTAATGAAGCTGTGAGCAGGAAATCTGTCTTCAGCACCAGTGCAGCACGAGGGGGGGTTGCTAATAGTCACAGATCTATGTGATGTTTGATAAGCATTGCACCATGCCAGGCCATATTCTGGGAGCACGCTGCAGTAATCCCCAATACAGGGACCGGCAGTTTTACTCTGGGATTGTGGAAGGCACAGAAGATGATGCAGCAGCCAATATAACACTGGAGGGGAAGCTGCTTCCTGCACTAACATGCACAGCCCAATCTGTGTACATAAGCCGCCTCTCTGGAGGGGATCTTTACCGGAGGCTTATACACATCATTCATTGTGGGAGATTTACTCTATACTGTGAGATGTGAGTACATAGAATACAGGATGGATAGATAATAGATAGGTAGGTAGATAGATAGATAGATAGATCTTGACTATCCATTGATCTTATGTGAATTTCACGCACTGCATATTCCACAGCAATCTACAATACAATAAAAGTAAAAGTCTTCAAAATCCCATTCACACGTTGCAGAAAAATATCAGCACGAAAATGAAAGCACGGTGCGGATTTCATATCTGCAGCAGACTCGTTCTTGTGCAGATTTCATTACGGATTTGACCCTATTAAACGCTTTCTAATAAAGCATGAAATCTGCAGCAAAATCTGCAAGGAAAAGTGTTACTTATGGATTTGTGGCAGATTCGTTAGGGATTTGTAATCAAATCCGGAGTGGTAATTATCAGGAATGTGTGAACATGGTCTAAGTGTGGTCCCTCAGACGGGTGTAGGTTTGTGCTATGGGGATGGTCATGCACATCTATACTCAGCCTCTATATTCTCTCCGCAGGGCAGATTACAGACATGTGATTCTCTTAGTGCTGAAGCATTATAGTATGAAACTTCTCTGCCTGATGATATATTATTATATTAGATGCAATATTTGGAAGTCAGAGGAAGGGGTCTTCCCTGTACCGTTCACATGCCGTGTGTACAGGACGATGTGACTTTCCATATATTGCAGTATCCTGCCCTGAGGGGACATGGAAGTCAAGCAGGAAGCCAAAGATGCCCTCTGGGTTATATGTGTATACTATGTAATCCCGTTATAGTACAAGTGTATGTATGTGTATTTTATAGTACTACTATGCTTATTTTACTGAGGCACAGTATGGCGGTATTAAGTGTCATTTTTCTTAGCTCATATATGCACTGGTATAATCCTCCCGACTACCATAATATATAGAACTACTATAGAGTAGAAGACAGCAGTGTTGATGGCCAGAGAGCAGCACCACTCCAATGTACCCCTGAGATGGGCACTGATGCCCAGTATCCCTGTGTGGGATAGCCAGTGAAGTGTTCCTCTGTGTAAGGTTCTATCTCATTGCGGTGTAATTGGCTGGCACTGATGCTGCGGGGTGTGGGCATTTAATCTGAAGGACATTAGGGACAGTAGTAGCTGGTACCTCTCTGTCGCCTGTCCCTCTGATGGAGGCAGACACACCATGCAGCTGCTATGCAGCCTGTGAGATGGAGGGGCTCAGTGCCAAGCTCCCATCACCAGAGGAGCACCTCCATGGCCCTGCACTCACAGGATCTCCCCTGGACCAGACTCACAGCTATTCACTCCCCACTCCCCTTAGACAAGGAGCTGGTCTAAGCATTATTTCTCCACCCACTGGAGAACAAGCAGCATTAACCCTTTCCTCCGCTTCTAAAAACTGCTAGGCAACAAGCACTGCCTGCATTCCCATTTTTTCCCTGCTATAAACCCCTAAAAAAGGAGCATTCCTTAACCTGGGCAACCTGCAGTACATGGATCCAGTCCTTAACCCTTTCACTGCCCTGGGCAACCTGCAGTACATGGATCCAGTCCTTAACCCTTTCACTGCCCTGGGCAACCTGCAGTACATGGATCCAGTCCTTAACCCTTTCACTCCCCTGGGCAACCTGCAGTACATGGATCCAGTGCTTAACCCTTTCACTCCCCTGGGCAACCTGCAGTACATGGATCCAGTCCTTAACCCTTTCACTGCCCTGGGCAACCTGCAGTACATGGATCCAGTCCTTAACCCTTTCACCGCCCTGGGCAACCTGCAGTACATGGATCCAGTGCTTAACCCTTTCACTCCCCTGGGCAACTTGCAGTACATGGATCGAGTCCTTAACCCTTTCACTCCCCTGGGCAACCTGCAGTACATGGATCCAGTCCTTAACCCTTTCACTGCCCTGGGCAACCTGCAGTACATGGATCCAGTCCTTAACCCTTTCACCGCCCTGGGCAACCTGCAGTACATGGATCCAGTGCTTAACCCTTTCACTCCCCTGGGCAACTTGCAGTACATGGATCGAGTCCTTAACCCTTTCACTCTCCTGGGAAACCTGCAGTACATGGATCCAGTGCTTAACCCTTTCACTTCCCTGGGCAACCTGCAGTACATGGATCCAGTCCTTAACCCTGTCACTCAACTGGGCAACCTGCAGTACATGGATCCAGTCCTTAACCCTTTCACTCCCCTGGGCAACCTGCAGTACATGGATTCAGTCCTTAACCCTTTCAGTCCTCTGGGCAACCTGCAGTACATGGATCCAGTCCTTAACCAATTCACTTCACTGGGCAACCTGCAATACATGGATCCAGTGCTTAACCCTTTCACTCCCCTGGGCAACCTGCAGTACATGGATCTAGTCCTTAACCCTTTCACTCTCCTGGGAAACCTGCAGTACATGGATCCAGTTCTTAACCCTTTCACTTCCCTGGGAAACCTGCAGTACATGGATTCAAACCTTAACCCTTTCACTCCCCTGGGCAACATGCAATGCATGGATCCAGTCCTTAACCTTTTCACTCCCCTGGACAACCTGCAGTACATGGATCCAGTCCTTAACTCTTTCACTCCCCTGGGCAACCTGCAGTACATGGATCCAGTTCTTAACCCGTTCACTCTCTGGACAATGAGCATTACATGCCCTTTCCTTTTCTTACCATAAACCTCTAGGCATTGAGTGGCATTAACCCTTTTCTCTTCCTACCCTAGGCTGCAAGCATTGCCTGCACTACCCAAACTGAGCTTTTAACCCTTACTGTCTCTGACCCTCTGCTATAGAAACCCTCTCCTCCTGTTAGTATTCCTCTACATCCTGTCATGCCTTGATCATTTACCCCCATGCTATAACCCCTACATCCTTGGTTCCCCTTTACATATAGGGATAGTTAGCATTTCCAGGTTGGAGAAGGGCCATGTGTATGTGTTGTGTGGGGGTAAAAGGTAATATAATAGATGAAGAATGTATTAGAAATGTGAATAATATTAGCGTAGTGATTTCATAGCGATAGTCATTATATGTATATAGTTATTAATGTAATTAAGAAACTTGTGTTATTTTAATGGGCTCAGAGTGTGGAAGTGTCGTGATCTCCGCACACCACAAAGTGTAAGGGAACCGGGACATTAATACAAGGGAAAGGGAAGCAAGACGAGGGGAACAAGGTTACCCTTAGAGACTCTTCTATAGCGCTGATTTGATGGAAGAACAATCATGTATTTGTTCTGATTCTTTTAGTCACAATATTTTTGTGTTTTTAGGCAGAGTAATCGGACTTTTGCCATGGGGCCCCATGATTTCTATGTACAGAGGCATGGTAATATGTGGTGCTGTGTTACAGTAAAGCACTATGCCAGCCTTCTCAGATCTCCTGTAATACCGCAATACCCCAGTGCCCAGGAAAGCTAATCCACTGCCATTACAAGCAGCCAGGATAGAGGAGGAGGCAGCGATCCCTCCACCATCCCCTAGAAAGCAGCCAGGTGCACGAGAGTCGCCAGGGCAACGTGCAGGTGCATCAGCCCCCTGGCACAGCAAGTGCCTACCTATATACAGCCTGTGCCATAGCTTCTTCTGCTGGGCACTACGTGTGCTAGTGATACTGCCATCTGCTGTGCCCCTTCCTGCCCCCTCAGTCTCTCCTTACCTGGGAGATGAGCTTGTGCTTTCAGTGCAGCCGCATTGACACTGCAGATGGTCCCTTCCCCAACATCACAATCCACTAATATTCCAAGAAATCGCTCCAGATCTGCAGATCTCCCGATGCCACGGTGCCCAGCAGGCAGGTAGATCCTATGCAGTGGGCGCACACCTCTCTGTGTGCCTGGATGGAGGGCGCAGAGCTGGAAGCAGGGGGATCTGGGCACGGATGATCCAGCCTCTTCTCGCTGCCTCCTCTCTGCTCCTTGCAGATCGGCTCTGCTCTCGGTCTCTGCTCCTTGCAGATCGGCTCTGCTCTTGGTCTCTGCTCCTTGCAGATCGGCTCTGCTCTCGGTCTCTGCTCCTTGCAGATCGGCTCTGCTCTTGGTCTCTGCTCCTTGCAGATCGTCTCTGCTCTGGGTCTCTGTTCCTTGCAGATCGGCTCTGCTCTCGGTCTCTGTTCCTTGCAGATCGTCTCTGCTCTGGGTCTCTGTTCCTTGCAGATCGGCTCTGCTCTCGGTGTGGGGGGAGAGATAGATCCAGTCAGTGAGCACCAGCTTCCCAAATGCACAGCAGGGATCGCCAATCACCCAGTGCCAGGTGGACAGGTCCCTCTCCAGTTACAGCAGATGCCGGCTCCTGCCACCTACAATGCCAGCCCCATACATTCCCTGGAAGGTCCTCCCTGGCAGGCTTCTTCTAGATGCATGGACATGAAAGTTTGCTGTCTGTCTGTGTGTGAGTGCAGTCTGGATGGATGTATGTGCTCTACTGCACAGAGACACTAGCAATGCCTACAACTTCCAGCTGCCTGGCTTGTGCTAGAGTCCTCCTCCTCCTTACTCACCAGTGACATCTAGGATCTGCAGTCTGATTGGGCTAATTGTACATTTTTATTGCCAGCACAGAGCCAGCATCTCAGGAAGGAGACACATATGCTTGCCTTTATTCTCTGCTGTGCAGAAGAGCTGGGAGATGTGGACATATACTGACATTGTTCATGCATATCACCCTCCATGTGCAGCAGGACCAAGCTGGGTCATAGTGATACCACCTGAGCTAGGAGGGCTAAAGGCTGGGAAGATATGGCATGGGCTCAGTGCCAACTGCAGCAGCCCAGTGCTTTTATTACCCAGCCACCTATGCTGTATCTACAGGATGCATAAAGTCCACCAGCTCATGCACTATTATATATATGTTACATACTGTCCTGTGCTGCAGTATGAGTTAGTATACATTACTGTACCTTGTATTGTGCATCATGTGAGTTCCCCTAATTTGTCATCAGGACCAATCATTGTAAATTAACGCATCTGTACAGTGACCTAAGTAACCAAATCAGTGGATCCGATGGATGTAAAGAAACCCTCTACTCTGGAGCTGGCATATTGGCATATATGCATGTATTTATTTGTTTTCCTCACTTATATAGCGCCATTAATTACACATAGCTTCACAGACATTATCATCACTGTCCCCATTGGGGCTCACAATCTAGATTCCCTATCAGTATGTCTTTGGAGTGTGGGAGGAAACCTGAGTACCCGGAGGAAACCCACACAAACACAGGAGAACATACAAACTCCTTGCAGATGTTGTCCTTGGTGGGATTTGAACCCAGGACCCCATTGCAGTGCTAACTACTGAGCCACCGTGCTGCCGTATGGCAGTTTTCTTTCTCCCCATATACCTGATACACTCCTGGTCTTCTAAAAGCAACTGATTGGTCAAGAAGATTGATTCCTAGAAGAGATGGAAGCTGCCACAAAAGCTCGTTAGCTTAAAGGGGATATCCGATTTTGAAAAATATCTGCAATCAGCTGCAGTTTTCTTTAGGCCACATTCACACATTCAGTATTTGGTCAGTATTTTACATCAATATTTATAAGCCCAAACCAGAATTAGGTGAAAAATACAGAGTTGATGACGTGTTTCTATTATACAGTATGTTTCCTCTGACTTTCCCACTCCTGGTTTTGGCTTACAAATACTGAGGTAAAAAACTGGCCAAATGCTCAACGTGTCAACGTAGCTTTAAAGTCAAACCAAATTGTGCCTTACTCACCCTCCTCTGGTCCAGCCCTGAGTCTCCGTTGCTGCTTCCAGTGTCTTTTATTGTGCTGATGTCACATTGGCAGCACAGTAGCCAAAAACTCCATCTCAGTGGCTAGTGTCATCAACTCGGGCAGAGCTGCCGAGCTCAGCTGTTGGCTACAGCACTGTTAAGTGAAGTCAGCCTTGCAGCTAATTTCAGACATCAAGAGCAATGGCAGAGACTCGGCGCTGGACCCACGGAGGGTGATTACAGCACAGGTTTTTTTTTAAACAAACTGCACCTGGGGAGACAAGTGTTTGCCAAAAACAAAAAACTCCTTTTTTTTATTTTTGCTCTTTAATTTTCTCCTCACCTTCTTTTAAAAAGTAAAACTTTTTCATTTTTTTTGAAGACTTAGCCCTATGAGGGTTTGTTTTTCGAGGAATGAGCTGCAGCTTTGAATTACACCATTCATTTTACCATACAATGTCCTGAAAAACAAAGAAAAAATTCAAGTGAGTTATAATGGTGAAACAAATGCGATTACAGCATTACGTTTTTGTGTTTTGTTTTTATGGCGTTCAATGTGCGGTGTAAATGACCTGCCAATATGATTTTCCAGGTCAGTTTGTTTATGGCGATACAAAACGTATTCATTTTTTTTTATATTTTGGTGGTTAAAAATGCTCTGAAGTTTTTAAAAAAAAACAAAAAAACTTATATTCATGTTGTCATATCGTAAAACACGTAACTTTTATTTTTCTATTGATGGACCTCTATAAGGGCTTGTTTTTTTGTGCACTGAGATGTATTTATCATGTATACGGTTTTGGTCTACATATGATTGCTTGGTCACTTTATATTACATTTTTTGAGGAAAGGGCAACAACCGAAAAATAGCAATTCTGGTATTTCAATATTTTTTTATATATATATATATATATATATATATATATATATATATTTAATTTATTTTTGAATGGGGGAAAGGGGATGATTTAAACTCTTATTTTTAAAATATTAAAATATTTTTTACATGTTTACTTTACTTTTCAGTCATTTTATTGATGTTCTCCTATGAAGACATGCCATTATTGGGCTACGTAGAAGGACTAAAATGGCAGCCATGTGGACCTTCAGTAGGCACCAAAATGACATGGTAACCCATCAGTTACCCAGGAATGAATTGCTGTGGCAAAGATATGAGCCGGTGGGCAAGTGCATTGGCAAGTAGGCTATTTAAATACTGTTGTCAATGGCTGACAATCACATTAAAAAAGTTAATTAGCAGCAACTGGAAGCAATTGGAGATATTTCCAGTCGCTGCTGTTACAAGCAGATGCCAGCTGTAAAACTCAGCTGGTATCTACTTGCAATAGAGCAGGCTCTACCCTTGAGCCTGCTTCAAACACCCCATGCATGACCTGCAGTGAAAATGTACATCATAGGTTATTAAGGATGTTAAAGTACACTTGTCATTTGGATTAAAATTTAATAGAAATGCACAATCCTATGTATGACATGAAACCTGTGCTATTTTTCCCACTTTTTTTTTATGCCGGTTATTCTTTTGCCTATACACTGGAAATACTTCTTGCATTTTTCTAAAGAGCATGGTTGTGTGCTGGCTGAGCTGTCAGCAATATTGCAGTGCTTAGGAAAGTTAATACATTGTTATTACAGCAAGTCATTTGCACAATGCATTGCATAATATAACATTAATGCTATGCAGAGCAGTGGAAAAGTTGAGTTACAGTGTTTGCTTCTCAATGAGTACAGCTGCAGCAGCAACAGATGAGTGCCAACTAAGTAACGTTATAACTAGAACAGAAAGCTTTGGGAAAGCTGCAATGAATGAGTGCTCAATCATAAATATGATAACCAGAACACAAAGTAGTGGGAAAGGTAGGTTACATTGACTATGTCAGGATGAGCGCATTTGTAAAGCAGCTTTACCACTGTCAGGATGAGCGCATTTGTAAAGCAGCTTTACCACTGTCAGGATGAGCGCATTTGTAAAGCAGCTTTACCACTGTCAGGATGAGCGCATTTGTAAAGCAGCTTTACCACTGTCAGGATGAGCGCATTTCTAAAGCAGCTTTACCACTGTCAGGATGAGCGCATTTGTAAAGCAGCTTTACCACTGTCAAGATGAGCGCATTTGTAAACCAGCTTTACCACTGTCAGGATGAGCGCATTTGTAAACCAGCTTTACCACTGTCAGGATGAGCGCATTTGTAAACCAGCTTTACCACTGTCAGGATGAGCGCATTTGTAAACCAGCTTTACCACTGTCAGGATGAGCGCATTTGTAAAGCAGCTTTACCACTGTCAGGATGAGCGCATTTGTAAACCAGCTTTACCACTGTCAGGATGAGCGCATTTGTAAAGCAGCTTTACCACTGTCAGGATGAGCGCATTTGTAAACCAGCTTTACCACTGTCAGGATGAGCGCATTTGTAAACCAGCTTTACCACTGTCAGGATGAGCGCATTTGTAAAGCAGCTTTACCACTGTCAGGATGAGCGCATTTGTAAAGCAGCTTTACCACTGTCAGGATGAGCGCATTTGTAAACCAGCTTTCCTACTGCACATAACACAAAAGTGGAAGAGAAAAAGTGACGATTGCACTGCTGATGTTCTATGAGAAGCTAGGAGGCAATTTGAATAAACTTAAGAAGACAAACAGAAGACTTTAGACACAAGCCTGGGGGAGGTGAAGAGGGTAGAATACGCACTGCTAATCTTCTATGAAAAATTAGCAGACTACTGTGAAAAACGAATGACTGATATAAAGTCTAAGGCCACGACCCCACTATCAGTATTCGGTCAGTATTTTTTCTCAGGAGTGGGAGCCAAAACCAGGTGAGGAACAATCAGAGAAAAGGTATAATGGAAACAAGTCACCAATTCTGCATTTATCACCCACTCCTAGTTTTGGCTCCCACTCCTGAGAAAAAATACTGACCAAATACATGAAGTGGGGCCGTGGCCTAAGACATATCCAGGTATGATAGAAGTCCAGGATAATATAAAAATATTTCATTTATTATAAACAAAACCCCTTTACTGTCATTTTAAACAGCATACGTGATTAGTAGTTCATTTTATTACCAAAAATTGATCTTAATAAATTTCAGATTTTTCATCACCCCCTCAAGCATGTGCATTTCAGTCCGGCTCATGCATAAAATGGCCAAAAAAAAGACAATGCTTTGGATAACTATAAACCCAACACTGCTTGTTTGGAGGAGACATGTCTGGCTTCAATTTATAGAATTCAGGAATTTATCTTCCGCAGGCAGATTGGGTCATTATGAAAGCCGTCTGTGCACAGTGTAACTGATCAGAGTGATCCAAGTATACTCTTACTGCTAGTTAGATTTCTTTTAATATTCTAATTAAAGAAGAAAATATAATATAGGGTATATGAAATGCTCAGGATAAATGAGTACACCCTCTTTGAAAAGTAAGACTTTAATCAATATTTCACAGTTTCCAAACTTTTGACAAGACTGAGTTTTGTAGAATAATTTTTGAACCATAACATGAAAGTAAGGTTACTAATATAACTATTTTAGCTTCATTCCAATTAGGTGATGCAAAAATATATACCCACCAGATCAAAAACAACTACAACCAGTATTTTGTATGACCTCCATGATTTTTAAGGACAGCATCAAGTCTTCTGTTGGCGACATGTTGCAATATCTATTTTTTTCCATTCATCAAGATTGACCTCTTTTAGAGCTTTGGATGCTGGATGGAGCATAATGCTCAACTCTAACAGAATTCCCCATAGGTGTTTGATTGGGTTCAGACCAGGAGACATACAGTACTTGGCTGCTGAATCACTTTCCCCATGTTTTTCTTAAAAAAAATGCATCAGTGGCTTTAGCATCTTCACTTTCAATATAGAGCAGTACGTCTGTGATTTCATGATACCATCAATGAACTGTATCGCCTGACACCAGCAGTAATGATGCAGCCCAACAAAAAGACACTGCCTCCACCATGTTCCACTATAGGCACCATGCATTTTTTTTTATAACTCCTCACCTTTGCAATGCTATACTGTTTGGAAGCAATGAATTCCAAAAAGATTTATCTTCTTCTAATGACTCCAGAGTATAGCGTCCGAGTAGTCTTCATATTTTTCATCATGGGGTCTGGCAAATTGTACGTGCGCTTTTTTTGTGCCTGGGCTGTAGGAGAGGTTTCCTACGTGGACGACACCTATGCATGCCATTTCTCTGCAGTGTATGCTGTATTGTATTACAGAAAATGACATATTTTGGCTTTCTACTTCTTTAGCTAACTGGACAAAACCTAAAATAAAAACAAAATTGTCAAATACCCTGCAATAAATAAATAGCAATAGTGCATAAAAATAGTATAGGGTACTTAGTTAACATAATTTTGATAAAAAACCATAAAAGCAATCCCACCGTGTCAAGGTGACCCTATTCGGGACAGTCCTAACCTCTAATACTAAAGCCTTAACATATGTAAAATGACGTAAATGTGAATAAGGGCCAAGCAGGACTGAGACCCCGACTAATGGACACCCAGCCACAGGGAGCTATATAAACGTAATGTCCTGCTCAAAGAAAAGGGAGTCTACGCCCTTATTTGCACTTAGTGGAAAAACATGCGCCTATACATTGCATTCCATATCAACTTATACTCAAGTTCATCTCTAGGTTTTTCTTTAGCTAACTGCAGTGAATGTGCGTGTCGATTTTCTTCAACTCTTCTCATGTTTAGGAATTAACTTCGTTGGTTGATCTGGACATCTCTGTGAGATGGCTGCACTTATATTTTTGTTCAATTTTTGTTTCACGTCGGCTACAGCATTTACTGATAAGTAAAGCTTTGCTGATCTTTTTGTATCCTTCACTTTTCTTGTGTAAAGAAATTATTTTCTTTATCAGGTCTTAAGACATTTCTCTTCCATGTGGTACCATTGCTGACAGCATGAAATGGGAAGGGGTTTTCTTTGTTAAGTAAGGCTCTTTTATAGTCAACTGTCTGCTGGACAACTGATTAATGAATAATTAGTCTTATCTGTGGATGAATTCTTGTTCAATTCTTGTTAATTAGAAATGTGTAGTCTAAACTTTAGCTTTTCTCCTTAGATTTTCATTGGGGTATGTTCATTTTTGCAGCAGGGTCTTGAATGAATTTCTTAGGAAAAATACTATTTTTGGTGTACAAAATAACAAATTTTGTTTGCAATCAAACAGTGGCCCACATTTGTCGGAGTATTTTGTGGCATGGTATCCCATAGAAAATGTTGATTCTAAAAGCAAATTCAGATGCTGCACATCTCGTATCTTCACGGTATGGTGTGGTATATGGGGTACCAAGATAGTCGGGCCATTCTTCATCAATGGAAACATCAATGCCACTGGATATCTGAAATTGCTACATGATCATGTGTTGCCCTCTTTATACACTGAAGATGGCACGTTCTCTGAGTTTTTCCAACAAGATGGTGCACCACCACATTATGGGTGTCAGGTTCGAGCATTCCTACATGAACAGTTTCCTGCAAAGTGGATTGGTCGTCGTGGGCCATTTGAATGGCCACCATGGTCTCCCGATCTGACCCCCTTAGACTTTTATCTTTGGGGTCATCTGAAGGCAATTATCTATGCTGTTAAGATGCGAGATGTGCAGCATCTGAAACAACGAATATTGGAAGCCTGTGCTAGCATTTCATCTGTGGCGTTGCTCTCAGTGTATCAAGAGTGGGAGAAGAGGGTTGCATTGACAATCCAAAACAATGGGCAGCACTTTGAACACATTTTATAAGTGGTCATAAACTTGTAAAAAACTCATGAAAGAATAAAGTTACGTTAAAACCAAGCACACCATTGTTTTTCTTATGAAATTCTCAATAGGTTTGATGTGTCACATGACCCTCTTCCCATTGAAAAAAATAAAGTTGGATCCAAAATGACCAACTTCAAAATGGCCGCCGTGGTCACCACCCATCTGGAAAAGTTTTTCCCCTCCCATATACTAATGTGCCACAAATAGGAAGTTGATATCACCAACCATTTCCATTTAATTTAGGTGAATCCATATAAATGGCCCCCCTTTATATATACATGTTCCTAGATATGAAACTGCAACACCAAGATGGAAAAAGTTAAAAGTTGTGGTATTACAAAAATCAATGGATAAATTGATGAAAAGACAGGAACATTTTCAAAGAATCTTGATGTATTCAATATTGAACATGAGTCCCACTTACAGAAATCTGCTCACAGCTCCTTTTGCAATTGCCAACCAATGATGTCCCAGGTGTGCTCGAAGGAAGACAAGTCTGGAGACGCTGCAGGCAGTGGTACTACATAGGGCTAAAGAGACTGATTAGAAGACAAGAGTGGCTGTCATGTGTTCTTGCAGGCCACTGTTGAAGTGCGATAATCTGAGTGTACGGTGTGCTTTGAGGGGTTGGCAATAGAGGTGAGTCTTCTGTTGCTGTGAATATACGTCAGCCTGGAGGGAACAAGGAAAGGATGAGCAGTGCTGAGCTCAAACACAGGGGAGTACCTTTGGGTCTGGTCAGGGTTGTGATACATATGCTATAGAGGAGACCTGTTTGCCTGAATGTCTGAATTGTGACTTGAAACTTCAGTTGTGTGTTATGTAATACAAAACAGAGATGAACCAGGAACGGATAGGGTGCTGGGCTCTTAGTGAACAGAGTCCTGTACAGTGTCTGTAGAAGCAGGATTAAAGCTGTTCGGTGTAAAGTAACAAAGGCCTTGAGGTCAGAGTTTGGATTAACATAGTCCTAGAGAGTAGGGCTTGAAGGGATTTTCCCACAAACAAAAGTTAATTTTAATCAATACATGTTGGAATAAAAATAACTTCCACAATTGGATGTGTTTAAATAAAATGTTCCTGTGCTGAGATAATCTTATAAATGTGCCCCTGCTGTGTACTGTGTAATGGCCGTGTCTGACCGTGCAGGAACATGGTCTGATCATACCACAGCTCCTGGGCAGGGGAGGAAGGAAAGGAGTATACAGACATTACAGCAGGGGATCACAAATGATTCTCTCTTTGAGGTAAAACATTGTTTAAAAACAGGCAGTGAAATGTTTTACCTCACAAAAATAATCAGCCGTGATCCCATGCTGTAATGTCTGCATACTCCTTTCCTTCCTCCCCTGCCCAGGAGATGTGGTATGATCAGACCATGTTCCTGTAGGGTCAGACACAGCCATTACACAGTACACAGCAGGGGCACATTTATAAGATTATCTCAGCACAGGAACATTTTATTTACATACATCCTATTGTGGAAGTTATTATCATTCCAAGATGTATTGATTAAAATCAACTTTTGTTTATGGGAAAACCCCTTTAAGATAGGGAAAGAGGGCTCTACAGGGTTACAACCACTTCAGATTTACTTGGAATTGAAAGACAGGTATAGGCCTGTGTGAAGCAACACAGTCCTGGACATGACCCCTGTAGAGATACTGTGGAGAGAACAGAGACCTGGAATACAAGGTTAAACCATTGTTCACTGTTTTATTTCTTATATTATGAAAAACATTAGGTATAAATATAATTTATTATTAGATATAAATCTCATTCAAAAGCATTTTGTTACCATGGCAACATTAAAAATGGAAAATAATCACACTCTTGCTGATACTGTATGTTTAAAAATAAGGTGATGAATTCACTTCAATGTTGAAATTTCTGTATGCTATAAATATATATATATTGTGGTAGTTCGCTCACTTAGCTGCACACGGAGGAAGACACAGGTATGCTGCCTCTTTAAATTTCTTGTTGGTTCATTAGTGTGCGGCATTACCCAACATTGAGTCCATAAAATTAAAACAAGGCCCTTTGGCTAAAACAGGAAAACAAAACAAAATGGTAACACAATGCACTGTCTTTGTGGTAGCTGGGATCCCCCTGCTCAGAGTTCAGCAACTCCATGTGGTTCAGGATAGCTCCACACAAACAGATCTGGTGTTACTCTCTCCAGACCTACTGAACACTGAATGCCTCAATAGGCTGAGTATTTAAACTCCAGATCACACCCTGCGGTGGAGATATGGTGAACGACCTCCCACCCGCTCTATAGTAGTTCCCAAAAAACTGGCCCATTACAAATGGCTGATTAACCCTCTCAGCACATAACAGCAGGAGAAGACTTCCAGGTTTCACATCACTGAAGCTAATAGCCTCAGTGAAACATATCTCCCCTCCAGCACTCTGCCAGTGACTTTGTCACAATATATACAGTCAAGGCCCAAAGTGTTGGCACCCTTGAAATTGTTCTAGGAAATTAAGTATTTCTCCAAGAAAATTATTGCAATCACACATATTTTGTTATACACATGTTTATTGCCTGTCACTGGTTTACCGCGACAGAGAGGAGCCAGAAGACCGCGGTATCTGATTTCACGTATGCCTGTACTGATTATAAGCACTTCACCATCAGATTAAACAGTGCAAGTTTCTGCTATCAGTGATAGGGTTAATCTGTTCAGTTGAGAGCTCCTGAAGTATTCCTGCTTTGATTGTCTCAGCTGTTCAGTGTTGGCTACTCCCCTCTGCTATATATACTCGCTTCTGGTAATTAGGGATTGCCAGTGTTAGTTTATGCTGCTTGGTTCTGGAGTTGGAGTTGTTGGTTTTTGGAGTTGGTATTTGGAGAGTACTTCAGAAGCCTTTTGCTTTGTGTTTGTCTGTGTGCACATCCTCTCCTATTTGGTTTCTCCTTCCTTAACTCCTTAACTTGTGAGTGCATTTTTGTATGATTGGTATTTTCATTTAACCCTGTCTGTCTTCTATTGTTTGTCTGGTTGATGTATCCTTATACACTTCTACTCCCCACTTCCCTGGGTGAGGGAGGGGACAGATAAGGGTAGATATAGGAGCACCTCCAGGCACGTGGCCCCAGCATATTTATCATCAGAAGTAATCCGGGAAGTAGGGATAGACTAGTGCACCCGCTAGCTTGAGGAATAGTGTAGGTTCCAGTAGCCCCGGGATATCCTTCAACAGTGCCGTGACATTGCCTTTGTGTATATTGGAACAACACAAAAAAAAGCAGAGAAAAAAAGGCAAATTGGACACCATTTCACACAACACCCCAAAAATGTCTTGGACAAAATTGTTGGCACCCTCAACTTAATATTTGATTGCACATCCTTTGGAATAAATAATTGCAATCAGTTGCTTCCTATAACCATGAACAAGCTTCTTACATCTCTCATCTGGAATTTTGGACCACTTTTCTTTTGCTCCAGGTTTCTCATATTTGAAGGGTACCTCCTCCCAACAGCAATTTTAAGATCTCTCCACAGGTGTTCAATGGAATTTAGAACCACACTCATGGCTGAACACTTCAGAATTCTCCGGGACTTTATTTTCATCCATTTCTGGGTGCTTCTTGAAGGATGTTTGGGGTCATTGTAATGCTGGAAGACCCATGACCTTGGACTCAAACCCAGCTTTCTAACACTGGGCATTGCATTGCGACCCAAAATCCTTTGGTAATCTTCTGATTTTATAATACCATGCACACAGTCAAGGCACCCAATGCCTGAGGCAGCAAAACAACCCCAAAGTATCTTTGAACCTCCACCATATTTGACTGTAGGTACTGTGTCCTTTTGTTTGTAGGCCTCATTCTATTTTTGGTAAACAGTAGAATGATGTGCTTTACCAAAAAGCTCTATCTTGGTCTCATCTGTCCACAAGATGCTTTCCCAGATGGTTTTTAGCTTACTTGTGTACATTTTGGAAAACTGCAGTCTAACTTTTTTATGTGTCACCAGTCGGGTCCTGCTGGGTCTGCTGCCATAGTGTTTTATTTCATTCAAATATCGACAGATAGTTTGTGCTGACACTGATGCACCCTGAGCCTGAAGGACAGCTTGAATTTCTTTGAAACTAGATTGGGGTTGCTTATCCACCGTCTGGACTATCCTGTATTGCACACTTTCATAAATTTTTCACTGCTGTCCACGTCCAGGGAGATTAGTTACAGTGCCATGGGTTGTAAACGTATTGATTATGTTGTGTATCGTTGACAAAGGAACATCAAGATCTTTGGAAATAGACTTGTAACCTTGAGATTGTTGATGTTTTTCAACAATTTTGGTTCTCAAGTCCTCAGACAGTTCTCTTCTCCTCATTCTGCTCTCCATGCTTGGTGTGGCGCACATAGACACACAATGCAAAGATTGATTCAACTTCTCCCATTTTAATCTGGTTTCAGGTGTGATTTTTATATTGCGCACACCTTTTACTTGCCACAGGTGATTTTGAACACGCATCACATGCTTGAAACAAAGTTGGGTACCCACATTTTTGGAAAGGTGCCTACAATTTTGTCTGGCCCATTTTGAGGATCTTGTGTGAAATTTTGTCCAATTAGCCTTTTTTTTCAGTTTTTTTTGTGTTCTTCCAATACACACAAAGGAACTAAACATGTGTATAACAAATCATGTGTAATTGCAATAATTTTCTGGGAGAAATATTTAATTCTATAAGGTGCCAACTAGTAATGAGCGAGTTTGTTCGGTTAACCCTTTCGGCGAGTATACTCGGGCGAGTACCGAGTATCTTCAGCGTACTCTGTGATATGTTTGAATCACTCCCGTGTGCATGATTTGCGACTGTTTGACAGCTTTAATACATGTGAGGAATGCGAAATAAACAAGCATTCCTCACATGTATTAAAGCTGTCAAACAGTCGCAAATCATGCACACGGGAGTGATTCAAACATATCACCGAGTACTCTGAAGATACTCGCTACTCGCCGAAAGGGTTAACCGAACATACTCGCTTATCACTAGTGCCAACACATTCAGCCATGACTGTATATGTATATATATTGTGAGGCAGTGACCGGGATCGTATACGAGGGACGTTATATATCCCCCAGAATGTGTACAGAGACCTATTAAATCCATTGGAGAGCATTGCAGTCACAAACTCACCTGCAGCTGCAATGCAGGAATGAAGGTGAGCATTGACCTGGTCAGGCTATCTGGCTAAGGCAGATTAAGTAAAACCTGGCAGGGCCTTCATTTCTTGGGGGAGGTTACAGGAAGGCAGTGGGGCGGCCTCCTCCCTCCAACCCGGGTTTTCCAGTGGCTCTTGCCACAGGTCCTTTAAAAACCCTGCACTAAGGATTAGTGTGGTTCTATGTTGGAACCTGCTAGGAGCATAGCAGGAAAGCTCTGTGGCCTGTGTGTAGCTGAACCCACGCCTGGGAAGGCTCTGCACATGTCAGGCTCTGAGTGGCCCAGCGCGACCGTTGCCCCCAGCAACCGTTATTTATGGACTGATGTTAACCAGGCTGCAAACCGGAGGACTTTTCTGTTACCCGTGAGTTGCTGAATAAAGCTGTTTATGTTGGACTTGCTGGGGTCACTGCCTCAGTTACTGCACGGTGTGAACACAGCCGCCTTAAAATATATAGTATATATACAGTATATATATATATATATATATATATATATATATATATATATATACAGTACAGACCAAAAGTTTGGACACACCTTCTCATTTAAAGATTTTTCTGTATTTTCATGACTATGAAAATTGTACATTCACACTGAAGGCATCAAAACTATAAATTAACACATGTGGAATTATATACTTAACAAAAAAGTGTGAAACAACTGAAAATATGTCTTCTATTCTAGGTTCTTCAAAGTAGCCACCTTTTGCTTTGATGACTGCTTTGCACACTTTTGGCATTCTCTTAATGAGCATCAAGAGGTAGTAACCGGAAATGGTCTTCCAACAATCTTGAAGGAGTTCCCAGAGATGCTTAGCACTTGTTGGTCCTTTTGCCTTCACTCTGCGGTCCAGCTCAACCCAAACCATCTCGATTGGGTTCAGGTCTGGTGACTGTGGAGGCCAGGTCATCTGGCGTAGCACCCCATCACTCTCCTTCTTGGTCAAATAGCCCTTACACAGCCTGGGGGTGTGTTTGGGGTCATTGTCCTGTTGAAAAATAAATGATGGTCTAAATAAATGCAAACCGGATGGAATAGCATGCCGCTGCAAGATGCTGTGGTAGCCATGCTGGTTCAGTATGCCTTCAATTTTGAATAAATCCCCAACAGTGTCACCAGCAAAGCACCCCCACACCATCTCACCTCCTCCTCCATGCTTCACGGTGGGAACCAGGCATGTAGAGTCCATCCGTTCACCTTTTCTGCGTCGCACAAAGACACGGTGGTTGGAACCAAAGATCTCAAATTTGGACTCATCAGACCAAAGCACAGATTTCCACTGGTCGACTGTCCATTCCTTGTGTTCTTTAGGCCAAACAAGACTCTTCTGCTTGTTGCCTGTCCTTAGCAGTGGTTTCCTAGCAGCTATTTTACCATGAAGGCCTGCTGCACAAAGTCTCCTCTTAACAGCTGTTGAAGAGATGTGTCTGCTGCTAGAACTCTGTGTGGCATTGACCTGGTCTCTAATCTGAGCTGCTGTTAACCTGCGATTTCTGAGGCTGGTGATTCGGATAAACTTATCCTCAGAAGCAGAGGTGACTCTAGGTCTTCTTTTCCTGGTGCGGTCCTCATGTGAGCCAGTTTCTTTGTAGCGCTTGATGGTTTTTGCAACTGCACTTGGGGACACTTTCAAAGTCATCCCAATTTTTCGCACTGACTGACCTTCATTTCTTAAAGTAATGATGGGCACTCATTTTTCTTTACTTAGCTGCTTTTTTCTTGCCATAATACAAATTATAACAGTCTATTCAGTAGGACTATCAGCTGTGTATCCACCAGACTTCTGCACAACACAACTGATGGTCCCAACCCCATTTATAAGGCAAGAAATCCCACTTATTAAACCTGACAGGGCACACCTGTGAAGTGAAAACCATTTCCGGTGACTACCTCTTGAAGCTCATCAAGAGAATGCCAAGAATGTGAAAAGCAGTCATCAAAGCAAAAGGTGTCTACTTTGAAGAACCTAGAATATAAGACGTATTTTCAGTTGTTTCACACGTTTTTGTTAAGTATATAATTCCACATGTGTTAATTCGTAGTTTTGATGCCTTCAGTGTGAATGTACAATTTTCATTGTCATGAAAATACAGAAAGATCTTTAAATGAGAAGGTGTGTCCAAACTTTTGGTCTGTACTGTATATAAGCGCAATTTACACTGTAGTTTTCTGACCATAGGCTTTGATTTTTAGCCTGCGTTTTTTTATATAGAAAAAATGCATTAAGAAGGAAAATGTGAACTTATCCTGAATGCTCCTTCTAAGTAGAAATCCATTCTATCCATTATGACCAGTCCATCTATTTATTATCACGTTCCATGTTGTTATACACATTTAATCTTTCACCAGGATTCCACTCTACAAACTATTTGTATATGCATGTAGCTCTTTCAAAGACTATACATGGCAAATCCATTCTTCTGTTACTCTGTTATTGAGAAATCAGCATTTGAATTTATATGCAAATGAGTCTGAAGAACTATTTCTAGATCTGAAGCCTCTGTCACTCCAGCTCTATTCCCCACCCAGTGTATGTACGTCCTCCATCCAGTCTCACTGAGCTAGATCTAGTTTGCAAAAAAGAATGGTCAAAAATTTCTGCCTCTAGATGTGCAAATCTGGTAGAAACATACCCCAAAAGGTGGTCCTACAAAGTATTGACTCAGTGGGCTGAATACAAATGCACGTTACCATTTTAAAATGTATATTTTTAAAATAATTAGAAAACCATGTATCCATTTCCTTTACACTTCACAAATAATTGCTACATTGTGTTGGTATATCACATAAAATCCCACTAAAATACATTTAAGTTTGGGGATGAAACGTGAAAAAATGTGGAAAAGTTCAAGGGGTATGAATACTTTTTCAATTCATAGTAATTATGTTTTACCCTGCTTATGGATTTAGTCACTGCTGACTATTTATGCATAAATAAATAGAACCAAATCCATCAAAATGAGCCAAAAATGACTTTATCATTTTTTTAAGTAAGAAAAATGATCAACTATCACATGTGTGTGAGTGGCAAAAGTATGTGAACTTTAGGATTAGCAGATAAATTGAAGGTGAAATTGGAGTCTAGTGTTTTTTATCAATTGAATGACAATCGTGTTATTGGGTGATGTGTTTTATTTAAAAAACAATGATCTATCAAATTGTGATCTTCATATCATGTTTGTGGATGTGTATCATTGAACAAAAGAGATTTCAGAGTACCTCAAAAGAAGAGTTGTTGAGGCTTATGAGGCTGGCTCCACCAATACATAGTCAAACAGATTGTATACAAATGAAGGAAATTCAAGACCATTATTACCCTCTCCAGGAGTGGTTGACCAAGAAAGATCACTCCAAGTGCAAGACATGTAATAGTCCAAACAGTCACAAGAAAGCCAAGGATACCTCTAAGCAACCACCACCAGGAGGACACTGAACAACAATAGTGTTAATGGCAGAATTTTAGTGGGTAAGCCAGTGCTCTCCAAATAAAGTATGGTTGTCCATCTGCAGATTGCTGAAGATCACCTGGACAAGCCAGAAGGCTATTGAAACAATGTTTTGTGGACGGATTATTTTGCTGCATCTGGGCCATGACAGTGTTTCACCATTGACGAAACAATGAATTCTGAATGATACTAGCAATTTCTAAAGCGAATATTGATCATGCTGCAAGACAATGACCCAAAGCACATAAGTCATTGGATTTAGTTCTCTTTATCTACATTTAGGACTTGTGTAAAAAGTCCTGCTTTGCCTGGCACCCAGGAGACACAGCATTCCATGTCTCCCGGGCCGCAAAACAAGGGGGCAGCATGGCTTCCTGTGTTCCCACATCACTCACCATTTCCACACACGAGGCACCACCGTGTGTAGTCGCACCACCCAAGTGCGTGATAGCTCCACCCCCAGCATGGACAGACCAGCAAAGCAGTCTGGAAACCGGAGCAGGACGATTGCGTCCACGGCAGGTATTCCTAACACTATACGCACTAGTTCCACCGTTATATTCTTCAATTACTGTACCTTGGTGTACAACTGTGCTAAAATTGGAAATATTTTAAAATCTAGGCAACTTGTTCCATTAAGAATTGCAATTGCCTATGATACGTTTTTTTTCTGTAGAGATCTATAACTTATATAACTTTTATCATCAGAGATTAATCATTGTTTCTAGTATGCAAAAAAAACTAATGACATTTTCTCAAGCTTCTCCTATTAAACAGTCAGTGAAAAAGGGACAGAAAATGGATGCAAATGGATGGATGTTTTGTTCTTTACAAACACTTGCAAAAAAATGAACAATTGAAAGGTACCATAGACTATTATGGACACGTATTCAACCCATGAAATACATGGATGGAACACATACAAGAAAATCGGACGTACTTGCTACAATGCCCTCAAAGTGCTGCTTCTTTTTCTAAGAAAGGGGTTTTTTTTGCAATTCCATTTTTTTCCATTTTATTTGCTGTAATCCAGACTGTAAAAAAAAGCTACTTCTTTGTACATTTTGTTCTAATGATCAGCCATTAGCACCATTTATACTGCTCCTCTGCTCCTGAAATAGTTAAAATCCACACACACCTGTCACTGACAAAAACAGGTCAAATTCTCTTTGTCACTGTGTCAAGTATCCAAATTACTTCCTATCCAATCAGTGAACAAAATGTATCTGTTCTTAATCAAAGCAGCCAACTCACCAACCTGACAACTCTGATAACCTCTACCAGTGTGTAAGGACCACTTGACCTAAATTGTCTATACTAGTCTGTAAAGAAGTTTCTTTTCCTTCAGTTACAAAACTAATTTATTCCCTTTCGTTAAGTGATGTTCTTTTATATTATAATGATCAGATGGTTCTGCTTTTATGGCACTTTCTGGTTTAAATATATATTTTTCATAAAATTCTGATGCTCTTCCACCACATCCCATCTCCCATGACCATGATTATCCCTAAATATAAAATTATTGTCTGGGGTTCTTTGTTTATCTTATTATTATTCATTTTGCAAATGTAAAAAAGCTCTAAACTCTAAATTATAGAGCTGGGAAATGCTTAAAGGGATTGTCTTGGATATTATGAAATTTGCCTGATGGCAGACAACATGAAACATAATAATAAAATAAATATAACTTACCTTTTAAATCTCCCATTTGGTGGTCCCCGTTGATCCTTCAGCTGGTTTTGTGGTGTACATTTTCACAGGCCCACTGCAGCCAATCACTGGCCTTAGCTATGTTGCTGGCATGTATGACACATAACCCTTGAGGACTGTGATTAGCTGCAGCAGTCTTGTGAATGATGTACAGCAGAAGATCCACTGCAGGATTGTAAGTGATCTCCTGAGTGGCACCAATGCAATGGTTAGGGATTTGCAAGGTGACTTGAGCTAATTTTGCCACGTTATCAAATTGCCTGATATCAAATAACTGTTACAAAATCCCCATTAAATAGCATTTGTTACGTGACATAATTATCAGAATTATTCACTTGAGCTGTAGGACTATCTTGTTAGGGAGTTGTCCATTTTTGTCTTTTGACCTGATTATGGTGAAGTCTGCCTTTTTCTTATTAGAATAAAATTACTGTAGCCAGGACCAGATTATAGGAAGGGAAAAAGAATTTACAAGGGGGCTCTACCACCCAATTTCTCCTAATAACTGTAATGAATTATTAGTACTTGAAGATGAAGTTCTTAGGATGAGCTAAACAGAGCTGGGAGGATGTACAATCATTTTTAAAACACGTCAAGTAAAGCTTGCCAACCCTTCATAATCAATAGCTTGGCAGACTAGATGTGGTACACTACCTGTCAATTGTGTCGTATCAGTACCATCTGGGCACCAAGGAAATCACTGCATTAGTATTTGGATCCAATATTATGAAAAGCCTTCTTTGTATCTTGGTATTATTTATTTATGAGACAGAAACTCCAATTTATTTTTTCCCAAATTTTTTGGACATTATTCATATAGCTAAATTATGAAATGATAAATTTGGGAGTGATATGCAGTTAGTCATGAATATACTTTTATTATGGAAGTTGTATTGATCGGTATTTAGCATATACAATTTAGAGATAAAGCTTGGAAAATAAAAATTTGGGTCAAAAGTGAGAACTGTCCATTGAAGAGTGACACTCACACTGTAGAGGTATTTAATTGGGTGCCATTTTGGTTGGCATCCAATACTCATGAAATGTTTTATTGTGTATGTGTTTTCGTAACGGTACTTAAAGGTAATCTATCAGTAAGATCAACCCTCCTAAGCCATCTATATGGGCCTGCTGGTCATAGGAAGTTGAATAAAATGATACCTTGATATCTGTGATCTGAGGTCTTATTCCAGAGAAATCCATGTTTTTGCTGAGATAACTCAGCCTCTAGAGCTTATTTTAAATAAAAGAGGGCATTACCAGTATGTTATATAAATGCTGCTCTCTGCTCTCCTGATCTCATTGCAGGGCTGTGTATGATTAGATCTGACACATTTGCAGGTTCCTCTCAGCTTCAGCTTCATCTCACAAGCAGACAGTGTTGTAATACTGTTACAATACAGCAGAGCTCAGAGAGCTGCAAAAATTGTGTTTGCAAGAAGACAAAGTTCAGTTCTCCTGTTCTGTGTTAGTTACATGTCTCACACTAGTAACTCCCCATTTTATTTAAAATACTCTCTGGAGGCAGATTCTCATTCAGATCAGTGTCCAACCCATAACCTGGAACAGCTCATTTACGTATAAGAAAAATGTGGATATTTCTGGAATAAGACATCAGATCGCAGATATCATGGCATCATTTTATTCAGCTTCCTATGACCTACATGCCCATATAGACGGTTAAGGGGGGTTGATCCTACTGATAGATTCCCTTTAATTTTCTGTACTATTGTAGTTTAATAAATTAATGATATGGCTGATGATTAACTTCCATGGATATTTTTTTCAATCTTGATTACTTGATATTTATGTCATAAATGTATATTTTCTCTTATTTGTCCAAATGTGACTAATAGAGTTAGGCGAATTTATTCTCGTAGAATTGAGTTATAATCGTATTTACAAAAATCCATATTTTGGATAATACTTATTGTTTTGTAAATCCCTTAGTGCGAATTAAGCAAAATAGCAGCGAGCAGCCAGCTGAACAGTAGAGGGGCAGCAAAAGGTTAAAAAGAAAAAAATGACATACTCAGCTCACTGTCACCTCTCCATCCGCCCTTGTTGCTTCTTGCATGCTGTCTGGTACTCTGTAATTCTATCGTGTTATATCTCCATCTCTTGGTGTACGGCCACGAACAGGCTCTGGAGTTCAGTGCACATGGTCTTGGAGCTACTCGCAGTCCCGGCCTAAAGTGAACACTAGGCTATGATTTACCGTCACTGCACATGTGTAGATAACTCCAGCGCCTGCTCACAACTTGAAGCTCCAGCGGGCTGGCAATGTGACGTGATGGAGATGCAGAGGACAAGACAGTGGCCAGGGACCGGGGGAGTAACCAGAGAAGTGAGCAGTGAAGTGAGCATAAGTTTTTTTTTTTTTTTCCATCTTACCCTTATTATGGTCTTGGGGCACAATAAGGGACATTAAATTTGTGGAAAATAACTTTTCTGCAAATCGAATTTCCCAGTGCAATTCATGAGAATAGACAAATTTGAATTTGTTAGATCCGATTATCTTTAGTGAACAAACTTTTGTTAAAGAAGGTCTGAAAATATATATGACCGCATGAATCTAAACAGGTTTAATTTTGAACCATGAATTTGGCCACCTCTTTTTATATTTGCCCACATATTTAACTAATCAGTATGTCGCAGTTTTAGTAATTTTATTCATTGGTAATTTAGTGAATTTTTAAAAATGACAGCTTAAGTTTATTAGTATGTATGTTATGTTTATTGTTCACCCGATGCCTTTACTTATATAAAGGAACATCTTCAAAAGTAGTTTGGGACTATATCTTTAGAGTAAATTAAAGAGAACAATAATTATAAATATAGCTGTAATTGTTACTACTCAATATTTTACTAATGCCCTTAGTATAATTTTAATGCGGTCCTGCAGGAATTTCTTAGACTTTTCTTAGTTCTAAAGTATATCTTCTTCTATTAGCGAAACTCAGTCACACAGCTGAATACTAATATCTATATGACCTTGAAATGCATTTCTCATTTTACTTAAAGAGTACTTATCATCACCAATCTGGGGTTCCTCTTTTTATTTAATAACATAGCGGGTAGCCCCACACTGGGGATTTTTCTAAATATAAGTAACTTAAAAAAGTGCACAGACCACTCTCTAATGTTCACTGAAAAGGTTCAACTTTCTATCAAAAGTCAGATTTAAACATTTGTGGGATCCTGGCATGCAGAGTGGGACCATATTACCAACCCTTGCTCATCAATCAGTGAAAAAGAGATATCTTGCACATGGTTGAGAGATCTGGCTCTTTACATTAACTTCTGCATTGTTTACTTATCAGTAACCGAACAGTGATTACGCTAAGGGTCTGTATGCACGGACTGAACAGCGGCACTAAGCAATTGCCTATCGGTAGACATTTACTGATCAGTGATCGTTTAGTAGTCTGTTAACACAGACAGACCAAGCTAAATGATGCACACTGAGTGATCTCTGAAAAAGAGAACTAGCCGCCATACTTGCAATACCATGTCCAGACACCAATGCACAACAGGATGCAGCAGATCCCCCATGATAAAGGCGGGGGCAGCACAGGTGCAAATGCTAACAAAACAACCACTGGCTAACTCAATAAACATCCATGGAGTACTGCCTAGTATTCAAAATGCACATAGGCTTGCATAGGGTGCCATTCGCAATATTACGTGAGATGCACCTCTGACCGTATAACAGCCAACACCTATTCCTCTTATAATTTGTTAGTTATATAGAGTGGCTCTCTTAGCTTGCGCCTGTTCACATTTGTATTTTTCTGTTTGGGAGTGCCGTTCAGTCTTTTGAGCACCCCACCCACCAGCCTAAGGAGTTTTTAAATAGAGCTTGATCCTACCTGCCCATATTATTGTAGGTTTTTTTCCTGGGTGAGACATCATGTTAGGGTTAGGGTCCCAACCACAGGGCTATGCCTTTTCGCTGGTTGTTTGGCTCACATGAATTGGTCAATTTGTTTGCTAAGGATCCTTTTTTTTAACATATTTTCTACAGCAATAATGTAGTTCCAATTTTATATATTCAAAGTTTACATATTATAGTGTTTCAGAGTGCAGCTTTAATTTGTTAGTTATATCGAATGGCTCTCTTAACTTGCACCTATTCACATTTGTCTTTTCCTGTTTGGAAGTGCCGTTTGATATTTCCAATTCTCTCCAAACAGATGAAGTTAAGAAAAACAGGTTAAACTTAAATACCAGATCATTTTTTCCCTCTTCCCATTGAAAACAAATGAATTCTTGGCAGAGTTGAATGCTTATATGTTTGGGGGAGTGAGGCGAAGTAACTGCCAGCCAACCAAACAATCGTCCGACAGCTATCTCATGTGTACGAGGGCCTTTACGTTTGTTGTATCATTCCTATTGCCAGCAGGTATGATATTGATCTGGTGATTAGTAGTGTTGAGCCACCCCCGTAGTGTTCGAGTTCGGTTCGTCGAAAACCCGTATGTTCACCGAACTGTTCGTCGAACACCTTCGAACACCGTTAAAACCAATGGCAGGCAAACAAAAACACATAGAAACACATAGAAAACACATAGAAAACACTTCAAAGGTGTCCAAAAGCTGACAAACTGCTCAGAAGACACAACTAATGCATGGAAAAGTGACAAGTACATATAGTCATGCAAAAAGAAAAGAGGTGGAGGAGTAAAAGGAGGGGGAGACGCAGATATAGGCATGTCATGCCCTTCTAAAACCAAAACAGTGCGAAGCCGACACGGCCAGTCCGTTCCTGCAGGTGCAACCTCCATGTCGCCGGGTTTGTGCCAGAGCTGCGGTGGACCCTGACGGCCAGCCCCCCTCTCCCAATACTGGTGCCTGTCCGCTGGTGGGTCGAGCGAGCCCCCCTGTGGTGGAGGCAGGTCTAATCTTTTTAATTTAAATTGTCTCTCTAATTTGAATGAGTACACTTTAAATCCTTTTACAAGGATCTATTGGAGGGCAAGTCTCATGCCAGCAGCTGCGGTAATTCCAGCTCCAGTAGCGTCCACTAAAGCTGCTGCAGTTAAAAAGCTTTTATAAGGATCGAGCTTGGCGGTCCACCGCAAGGCGTCCTACCGCCAGTCCCAGCCCCTGTGCCTTGGGGTGCCTCCCCGATGCTCTTCACTGAGTGTCCCAGGGGCCCGAACCATTTCCTTTGAAAAAATTAAGTGTCCAAACTACAGGTGGTGTAGCTTGCTTAACAGCTGGGAAAATCCGCTGACTAGCAGACACTGCTACTAGGCCTAAAGTATTGCTTGGGCTAGATGCAGTTAAAAATTTGTAATTGGATACTCTCGTTGGATGCTGAGAAAGCATTCCATAGAGTCTCCTGGCACGCCATATATTATTCTCTTAAAAAGCTTGGGGTAGGGGACCCTTTTATAGCCAAGATCATGGCCCTGTATCGCAATCTGTCAGCTAGGCTGAAGATAAATGGAACATTATCATCACCTTTTATAATCACCAATGGGACAAGGCAGGGATGTCCTCTGTCCCCTCTCTTATACATCCTAGTGATGGAGCACCTGCTCTCATCAATTCACGATAACCCCAATATTAGGGGGATTGAGGTGGGAGGCACCAAGTACAAGTGCTCTGCATTTGCTGATAATGTCCTAGTATATATCACTCAACCACATATATCCATCACTGCTGTTATGGCTGAAATAGATCACTTTGGTACATGGTTAAATTTTAAAATCAATGCAGCGAAGACTGAGGCCCTCGATGTCTCCCTCCCCAAATCCATACA
Organism: Phyllobates terribilis; assembly: GCF_046119375.1. NCBI lineage: Eukaryota > Metazoa > Chordata > Amphibia > Anura > Dendrobatidae > Phyllobates > Phyllobates terribilis. The sequence continues at coordinate 303,954,964 of NW_027362771.1, forward strand.
GGATTCCATCCAGTCCAACTTTCCCTTTGCCTGGCCCTCACAGGGTATCAAATACTTAGGAATTCGTATTCATGGAGACCTCTCCCATCTATTTTATCTTCATTTTGGGCCCTTTATTGAACAACTCCATAGAGATCTTACTTCTTGGCCGGTGAAGGATTTTTCCTTGTTCGGCAGAATAAATATACTAAAAATGAACGTCCTACCTAAACTCTTATACCTCTTCCAAACCATTCCCGTGGTAATTCCCTCACATTTTTGGAAATGACTGCGCAGTAGCTTTTGCATATTTATCTGGGCAAGTGGGCGTCCACGCATTCGGGGGGACGTTCTGATCAGACACAAACAAAAGGGGGGCCTTAGCCTTCTGGATTGTAGAAGGTATTACATGGCAGCAGTACACGCTAGAATCCTGGACTTCTTCCATCATTCGGAGGGGAAATTGTGGGTCAAAATAGCTCAATCCATTTGTCCTAAAGCGCTTACCACTCTCCCATGGTGCGCCCATTTAATTGTCCCCTCTCTTGGCCTCATGTCATATAGTACTTATGCCACTGCTTTGGCTTTGAGATCCCAATAAAAAAGCTTATCCTCAATCGACCCCCAGGGCCCCTTGCTCCCGATTTCAGATAATCCAGATTTCCCACCAGGACTATCTGCAAATAGATTTCTCGGTTCAAATAAATCCCATCCGATATTATTTTCTCATGTCATCTCCAATACTTCGCTGCTCCCCCTCAATGACTTGTTACAGGGAAGAGCCACTTCCCCGAAGGCTAATTTTGAATATAGCCAGTTACAACACTTCTATTCAACTGTGAAGAAGCGCGCACATCTTCATAGAGATCTCACAAACTTTGAAAAATTGAGCCTATCATTGTCACCCCCTACACACTCCATCTCCATACTGTATAATCTCCTCATTGCCCAGGTAACTGACAATAGGCCAGGATTCTGCGGTGCATGGGAAAGGGAACTGGGGAAGTCCTTCTCTGACTCATAATGGGATAAATGTTTCTTCCTAACACATAAAACCTCAATAGGGTCCAAAGCTCAGGAAACCTCCTTCAAAATTATCTCTAGATGGTACCGGGTACCAGCAGTCCTTCATAGATGGTATCCAGTGGTCTCAGATAGATGTTGGAGATGTGGGGAGGGGGAAGGGACAATGTCACACATATGGTGGGTATGCCCTATAATAAATGCATTTTGGGCAAAGGTGGTTCCCATGATTGAGAGAATAACTGGTTTGACTATCCCTAATACGCCAGAAGCCCTCCTTTTATCAATGTTACCAATAAGTAAACGTAGTTATAAAAGGTCATCAATAGGCTACCTAATACAGGCTAAGAATGTCATTCCACGACACTGGAAAAGCAGAGACCCACCCACTGTGGAGGAATGGTTTGCGGAGATCTCCCTCCTTAATAGGATGGAGCATCTGATTGCCATCTCACCGGCTGATGTTGATAGATACTGTGTGATTTGGAGGGATTGGATTGATTTGCAAAACTCTGACGCCTACCATCTAGCCCCCAACTAAAGTTATCCGTGATGTCGGCACAACAATGATCATAATCGCACTCTATTGATTGGTGGTCTGCCATGGTCCGCTCCCTCTCTCTCTATCTTTCATATGGAAAAATACATGCTTGATCTGGATATTAATGGAAAACCCTCCCTGTACCCCCCAATGTAGTGTCGTTATGCATAGATTTATAGTTATTCTACCCCTTTTACTATGTATATTGTATTTTCTTGTACTTTTTCAGCACAAAAATAAAAAAAAACTTGAATTTGAAAAAAAAAATTGTAATTAGATCTACAGGCGGTGGCTACTCCGCTGACTAGCAGACACTGAAGCTTTGGAGCAGACCTCTGATTCCCAGGCTATAGTATGAGTAAACAGCTCTTCAGACTCAACCATCTGTGTTACCCCAAGCCATAGTGTATGTAGTTTCTTACGGTTAAAAGGGGGGGGGAGACCCGACCCACCTGGAATTGACGATGGCAACGTCATGTAAAACACAGCAAGGGGACTCCAAAAAGAGTCTCCATTTTTTCCCAAAATTGTGGCACAGACACCACTTAAGTGGCATCAATTGTCCCAGAGTTGCTTAAAATGGTTGATGAGGTGATTTTCCAAAATCCTCAAGCTTTTAGTCTCCCCAGAATGACACAGGTGGGGCAGATGGTGGTTGTCCCGGCCCGCTAAGCTGCATTGTAGCACAGTGAGCTTCGCACTGCAACTTATGCTTCATATCCGTATGACGGTTCATGCATGAAGTACTCAAACTATGGATTTTTTGGCCTCTACTTAGCTTTTGGTGACAAATGTTACAGATAACACGAGTTGGGTTATCCTTATCGATCTGAAAAAATGCACAGGCTATGCAAGGTTTAGAGCCCATGCGACTTTGCTACTAGCAATACTATCAAATGATTGGCTGGGTTAGATGCAGAGGGTCTGGGTTTGGTTGGGGGTCCCCACAGTCTGCCTAGGCTAAATGCACTTAAAAATTATTATTACATACATAGGCGGTGCAGCTTGCTTTGCAGCTGGGCTAATACGCCCAAAGTATTGGTAGACTCTATACTAAATAAGGAAGGATTCACTGACTGTGGTGTCCCCTCCGTGGGCCGTGGCGATTGGTGGAGATTTGGTGGATGATTATAGGAAGCAGCAAGAGCAGGACTGTCACAAACGGAAGTTCAGAGGATAGGGAGATGGCGATCCACGTGTTTGGCGAGATACATAAGACCGGACTTGTTATCCTAACGTGGTTTGTTTCTTTTACAGGTGACGCTAAGACAGCAGTGTGGGTGATAGGTCACTCGTATATATATTGTGCAGAAAAAAGAGCGAAATTTGAGTTTCATAACACATATTTCAACTGGAGAGGTATTAGAGGCCTGCAATGGCCACAGGTACTAATGGAGGTAATCAAGGTAGGGAGAGAGGCAAGAGGTCCAGTCATCTTAGTTATACAGGCCTTGGCAAACGACCTAGGTTATCACAATAGCGCATAACTAATGGCAATAATGAAACTAGACACTGAGCGCTTCAGAGAATTTTTCACAAAAATAGTCAGAGATTGTGCCGAGCGCGGTATGGCAAGGTGCCCGAGACATCACGGCCATCGAACGGACAAGGCGGCTAATAAATATTTGGATGCCAAAATTTATAAGAGACAGAGGCGGACAACTGGAAGGAGATAAAGCAGGCCTCATACGGCCCGACTGTGTTCACTTAATGGATATTGGACTGGACATATTCCTGTCAGGACTCCAGGACGGAGTGGAACAAGCGTTAAGAGTGATGGATGGGGGTCAGAGTCCTGCATACGAGTACGCAGGATCCTCTGTGGCCTGGAAATAGAAAGGACATGTTGGAGAGTTACACTTGTTGGCCAACTTGCCGTTGAGGAGACTGGAGACACAGGGCATGCTGCAACAAGCTGAATTATTTTAGAAATAAAATGCCTTTCTAATGTAATGAGTATAAACAGTTAATAAAGCTGTGACCGATCCTCACCCATCCAGTTGTAAGAGTTACATGATTGTATTGTCAATGAAAGGGGGGCGGTAGGGGGCTGAGCATCTGGGTTTGGTTGGGGGTCACCACTGTCTGCCTAGGCTAGATGCAGTTAAAAATCATTACTAGATACACAGGCGGTGCAGCTTGCTTCACAGCTGGGTTACTACGCTGACTAGCAGACACTGAAGCATTGGAGCAGACCTCTGAGTAAACAGCTCTTCAGACTCAACCATTTGTGTTACCCAAGCCATAGTGCATGTAGTTTCTTACGGTTAAAAGGGGGGGAGGAGACCCAACCCACCTGTAATTGACGATGCCAACGTCACGTAAAGCACAGCAAGGGGACTCCAAAAAGAGTCTCCATTTTTTCAAAAAATTTGGGGCACACACACCACTTAAGGGGCATCAATTGCCCCAGAGTTGCTTAAAATGGTTAGTGAGGTGATTTCAACAAATCCTCAAGCTTTTACTCTCCCCAGGATGACACAGGGGTAGAAAAGTCCTTGCGGATCCATGATTTGTTCATCTTTATGAACGTGAGTCTGTCTACATTGTCAGTGGACAGCCGCGTGCGCTTATCTGTCAGCACACCACCAGCAGCGCTGAACACACGTTCAGAGAGAACAAAAATTATTATTAATTTGAAAGCTGGTGGAGCTTAGTATAGATGGCCTAATAAAATGAGTACCACACACTGCTACTATGCCCAAAATTATTTTCCAGACAAAATGCAGCTAAAAATTATTAGTAATTTGAAAGCTGGTGGAGCTTAGTATAGATGGCCTAATAGAATGAGTACCACACACTGCTACAGGCCCAAAATTATTTTCCAGGCAAGATGCAGCTAAAAATTATTAGTAATTTGAAAGCTGATGGAGCTTAGTATAGATGGCCTAATAGAATGAGTACCACACACTGCTACAGGCCCAAAATTATTTTCCGGGCTGCATGCAGCTAAAAATTATTATTAATTTGAAAGCTTAAAACGGTTGGTGAGGTGATTTTAACAAATCCTCAAGCTTTTACTCTCCCCAGGATGACACAGGGGTAGAAAAGTCCTTGCGGATCCATGATTTGTTCATCTTTATGAACGTGAGTCTGTCTACATTGTCAGTGGACAGCCGCGTGCGCTTATCTGTCAGCACACCACCAGCAGCGCTGAACACACGTTCAGAGAGAACGCTGGCTGCGGGGCATGACAAGATCTCCAAGGCGTGAGTGGCAAGCTCTGGCCATTTATCCATATTGGAAGCCCAAAAAGAGCAAGGGTCCAGTGACACAGTCATGGCTTCGATGTTCACTTGGAGATACTCCTGTACCATCGTCTCTAGGCGTTGACTATGTGTCTGACTTCTTGTCTCCTGTGGCCTTGCAACGGATGGGCTAAAAAAGTGGTGAAAGGATTCCGCAAAATTGCTGTTACCAGCAGATACTGTGTTTCTGTTACGGTTTGAGTGCTGAAGACTCGACAGTCCCATGGTTGGCAAGTTAGAACTGTGAGATTCACTACGTGCACCACTGGTGTTTTGTGGAAAAGCACATGTAAGATTCTGCAACAGTCTCTGCTGATACTCCTGCATTCGTGAATCCCTTTCTATGGCAGGAATTATTTCGGCAAATTTACTTTTGTACCGGGGATCTAAGAGAGTGGCTACCCAGTAGTCAGGATTATTTCGAATTCTGACAATTCGAGGGTCATGTTGCAGGTAGTGCAGCAAGAAGGCACTCATGTGTCTTGCGCATCCAAGAGCACCAAGTCCCTGTTGTGTTGGTGGCGAGGTAAGAATCATGCTTCCTTCCTCTGCCCTCTCCCCCCAACCTCGCACAACAGAAATGTGATCAACGTCTCCCTCATCTGATGAGTCTTCCATGCCCATCGCCAGTTCGTCTTCCACTTCTTCCTGGGCTCCTGCACCTTCCTCACTAGTTTGGCTGCTACCATGTGCCCTGGTTAATCCCTCTCCCCCACCCTCCCATGCCTGCCGCCTTGGTGCTGCCGACTGTCTGGACCTTGCAGATGTTAGCCCTTCCACATACAACTCCTCTTCCTCTACTTCCTCCACCTCCACTTGTCCCACCATCTGACTCCGAATTCTGTTTAACATGTGCTCCAGCATGTAAATCACCGGGATAGTCATGCTGATAATGGCATCGTCAGCACTAAACATCTTCGTCGCCTTTTCAAAACTGTGCATAGGTCCCTGATCTGAGACCACTCCTCCAGCGTGATTTGCCCCACCTCTGGATCTCGTTGGCCCAGGCTATAAGTCAGAATGTATTGCACCAGGGCTTGTTGGTGCTGCCACAGTCACTGCAACATGTGCAGAGTTGAATTCCAACGTGTTGGCACATCGCATTTTAGCTGGTGAAGTGGCAGGCCCAACGACTTCTGTAGAGATGTAAGTCGCTGAGCTGCGGGATGCGAACGGCAGAAGTGAGCACACAGCGACCGTGCCCTCTGCAAAAGGCCATCTAGTCCGGGATAGTGGGCTAAAAATTGCTGGACAACCAGGTTCAACACGTGAGCCATACAAGGCACGTGTGTGACATTGCCCCGGCGAAGGGCCGCACCCAGGTTTGCAGCATTGTCGCACACGGCCTTCCCTGGTTGCAGGTCCAGTGGAGACAACCATTCATGAAACTGGTTCTCCAGAGCTGACCACAACTTCTCAGCTGTGTGACTCACATTTGCCAGACATTTCAAAGTAAAAACTGCCTGATGACGTTGAGCCCTGCTGCCAGCATAGTAAGGAGGTGTGCAGGATCCCTTCTGCGCAGTTAGAAAGTGGGTGGCATGACCAGACAGGCTTTGGGTGCAGGTGGAGGACCGAGAGGAGGTTGAGGAGGCAGAAGCAGTGGAGGAACTTCGAGATAAAGAGGATTGACGCACAACTCGTGGGGACGGCAAGACTTGGACAGCAGCCCCTTGTCCTGCTATCACCATAGTTACCCAGTGCCCAGTCAGTGACATGTAACGCCCCTGTCCATGCCTACTCGTCCAAGTGTCTGTGGTGAAATGCACCCTGTCACACACAGAGTTTCTCAAAGAAGCGGTGATGTTGTGTGCGACATGCTGGTGTAGCGCAGGCACACCTTTCTTTGAGAAGTAGTGCCAACTGGGCATCTGGTACTGGGGCACTGCGACGGACATAAGGTCTCGAAAATCCTCTGTGTCCACCAGGCGGAAAGGCAGCATTTCTGTAGCCAAGAGCTTGCAGATGGTGAAATTCAACCTCTTAGCTTTCTCATGGCTAGGAGGAAATGGTCTTTTACTTGTCCACATCTGAGGGACCGAGGGCTGGCTGTTGTGCTTAGACGGGGTTGAGTAGGGTGTCCCTGGCAAACTGACGGTCTGTGAGGAAGATGCAGGCGGAAAAGTTAGGTTGCCTTGATCCAAAGGTGGTGCTCTCGATGTCGGAGAGCGCTCAACATCAGCTGGTGTTTCCACTTCCAAATGAAATGATGACCTGCCAATCACACTGGCTGTTGCGGGTAAAGAGGTGGCAGGTCTGCGTCTCAAAACAGGTGTGACTGCTGTCCCCCCAGTCACAGAGGATGAAGAGGCCGCGGATCCACAAGATGGGGCAGACGGTGGTTGGCCCGGCCCGCTAGGCCACATTGTAACACAGTGAGCTTCCCACTGCAACTTATGCTTCATATCCATGTGACGGTTCATGCACGAAGTACTCAAACTATGGATTTTTTGGCCTCTACTTAGCTTTTGGTGACAAATGTTACAGATAACATGAGTTGGGTCATCCTTATTGATCTGAAAAAATGCCCAGGCTATGCAAGGCTTAGAACCCATGAGACCTGAAGAGCCACCACGACTTGTGGTCAGAGGCAGAGTTGTGTTTGAGGATGCAGTTGTTGACGTGCTTCCAGTGCTACGTCTCTGTCCAGGAAGGCGCAACCTGACTTCGTCGTCACTAGCATCCTCCTCCACTTCCTCTGCTGACCTCATCAACTGGCTGACTGTGGGTTGACAGTAAGTGGGATCTGCAACCTCGTCATCATCACCCTGTGTGTTCTCACACCTGTCGTCCTCAGAGCCAACCTCTTCCTGCCCTGACAAAAACTCAAGTTGTCGCTCCAATCAGGTATTTGAGTCTCATCATCGTCTTCCTCATTGTCTCCACCAACAGGAGTTACAGTTTGGGAACGAGGGTCTACATTATGCTGAGAACCTTCTTCATCTGGTCCTGGATCCGACTCATAAAGATTCTGGGCATCAGTGCAGATCATTTCCTCATCTGGATTCACAGAAGCTCTGGAGCCGAACTCTGATTCCCAGGCTATAGTATGAGTAAACAGCTCTGCAGACTCAACCATCTGTTCTACCCCATACTCAGACGGGCAGCTGGAGACTTGGGAGCTGTGAGGAAGCAAGTGCGATTGGGGTGACACCTCTGAGGACTGGAGTATTTGTGATGTTGAAGTTGAGGTGGAGGAGAGCCCACTTAAAGGACCACTTAAAGGACCACCTGCTGTTTTTGTGCCTCATCTGGAATTTGTAGCGATGGGCGTGGCCGTAAGAAAGGGATCGTATCACATTGTCCACTAAAAGAAGTAGACATCTTAGTTTGGCTGGAAGATGGTCTTTCTTCCGCAGATGTTACTGTTGCTTTAACACCTACCCCACGGACACAACCTTTTTTTCCCTTCCCAACACGCCTATTCCCCTTTCCACCAGCAGCAGGCCTTTTGCCACTCATTTTGGTGGTTATCTAATTGACAACTCAGGAGTTGTTTGCACAAAAAACGATGGATGGAAACCGAGCAGAGCTGAGTGGCCAAATTGTGGTACTAGCCCAAAAGGATTGGCTGGGTTAGAAGCAGTAAAACAATTTTATTAGATACACAGGTGGTGGAGCTTGGTATAGATGGCCTAATAGAATGAGTACCAAACACTGCTACAGGCCCAAAATTATTTTCCAGGCAAGATGCAGCTAAAAATTATTAGTAATTTAAAAGCTGGTGGAGCTTAGTATAAATGGCCTAATAGAATGAGTACCACACACTGCTAATATGCCCAAAATTATTTTACAGGCAAGATGCAGCTAAAAATTATTAGTAATTTGAAAGCTGGTGGAGCTTAGTATAGATGGCCTAATAGAATGAGTACCACACACTGCTAATATGCCCAAAATTATTTTGCAGGCAAGATGCAGCTAAAAATTATTATTAATTTCAAAGCTGGTGGAGCTTGGTATAGATGGCCTAATACAATGAGTACCACACACTGCTACTATGCCCAAAATTATTTTCCGGGCTAGATGCAGCTAAAAATTATTATTAATTTCAAAGCTGGTGGAGCTTGGTGTAGATGTCCTAATACAATGAGTACCACACACTGCTACTATGCCCAAAATTATTTTCCGGGCTAGATGCAGCTAAAAATTATTATTAATTTCAAAGCTGGTGGAGCTTTGTATAGATGGCCTAAAACAATGAATACCACACACTGCTACTATGCCCAAAATTATTTTCCAGGCAAGATGCAGCTAAAAATTATTAGTAATTTGAAAGCTGGTGGAGCTTAGTATAGACGGCCTAATAGAATGAGTACCACACACTGCTAATATGCCCAAAATTATTTCCCAGGCAAGATGCAGCTAAAACTTATTATTAATTTCAAAGCTGGTGGAGCTTGGTATAGATGGCCTAATACAATGAGTACCACACACTGCTACTATGCCCAAAATTTTTTTCCGGGCTAGATGCAGCTAAAAATTATTATTAATTTCAAAGCTGGTGGAGCTTGGTATAGATGGCCTAATACAATGAGTACCACACACTGCTACTATGCCCAAAATTATTTTCCGGGCTAGATGCAGCTAAAAATTATTATTAATTTCAAAGCTGGTGGAGCTTGGTATAGATGGCCTAATACAATGAGTACCACACACTGCTACTATGCCCAAAATTATTTTCTGGGCTAGATGCAGCTAAAAATTATTATTAATTTCAAAGCTGGTGGAGCTTGGTATAGATGGCCTAATACAATGAGTACCACACACTGCTACTATGCCCAAAATTATTATCTGGGCTAGATGCAGCTAAAAATTATTATTAATTTCAAAGCTGGTGGAGCTTGGTATAGATGGCCTAATACAATGAGTACCACACACTGCTACTATGCCCAAAATTATTTTCCAGGCAAGATGCAGCTAAAAATTATTAGTAATTTGAAAGCTGGTGGAGCTTAGTATAGATGGCCTAATAGAATGAGTACCACACACTGCTAATATGCCCAAAATTATTTTACAGGCAAGATGCAGCTAAAAATTATTATTAATTTCAAAGCTGGTGGAGTTTGGTATAGATGGCCTAATACAATGAGTACCACACACTGCTACTATGCCCAAAATTATTTTCTGGGCTAGATGCAGCTAAAAATTATTATTAATTTCAAAGCTGGTGGAGCTTGGTATAGATGGCCTAATACAATGAGTACCACACACTGCTACTATGCCCAAAAGGTTTTACTTGGCTAGGTGCAGTAAAAAATTTGTATTACATACACAGGTGGTGTAGCTTGCACCACAGATACGCTACTCCACTGACTAACACACACTGCAAGAGGCCCAAAAGGATTTGCTTAGCTAGATTTAGCCAAATGCTGTGAAAAACACTTGCATAGCACTAAAACAGACCTGCCTGGCAAAAAGTGATAGGAACTGATGTAACCTAGCCCTCAAAAGGGCTGGAATTACAACTAGTCACTACTCCCAACCTATCTGTCTATTTAAGAGCACAGACCTGCCTGCTAAAAGTGCTAGGAACTGCTGCAACCTAGCCCTCAAAAGGGCTGCAATTACATACTAGTTCCTACTCCCTAAACCTTTCTGTCTATTTAAATGAAAATTTGCTTGCAATTCAGGTACACAATATAGCGCTAACAGCAGCAGCAGTGCCGTCTAACACTCAGCTGCAGCAGTGAGAAAATGGTGGCGACGGGGAAAATGGCTGGGTCTTATAGGGCAAGGACATGTGACATACACAGCCAATGACACATGCCCTTGCTTGTGTGAAAAAAGGCACTTCGCTCCGTGTGTGCGCTGCTGATAGGCTGACAGACTGCACCTCCCCACTGTAAATGCGGGAAAGAGAAAAAAAAATGGAGATCTTCATTGCAGAGATCCATCCCATGCCCCTCCCCCGCCCTGCTGTACACTCAAACTGTGTATTAACATTGATTATCATCATTACTGTGAAAAAATCCAGTTACGATTTTGGTGCACGAACAGTTATCGAACATAACCTCGAACAGCCGGATTTTTTTCAAATCGTTCGGGTTCGTTGAACGGCTCGAACACCGCCCAAAACAGCTCGAATTTGAGATTGTCGAACACTTCGAGTCGAACACCGCTCATCTCTAGTGATTAGTAATTTGTGTAGAAAAACAAATCCAGTGCTTATGTAGGAGTGTGGACTGTACAGTCACGTTCCTTCCCCTGAAGACAACAATCGCATCATGTGAATAAGTGTCATGCGTTTTTATACATATATTGGGTCATGTGAAGTGTAAACTATGTCCTGCAGTTTTTATTGTGTATTGTGATATGGACTGTGATATGGTAATATGCAGAGTATAAAGGTAACTCAATGTGCTGGTAGTGCACAGCACAGGACTGACTAGGGTAAGATATAGATTAGGATTTAGGGCATAATATAGAGTGTGACAGGCAATGTAAGTGTAATATGCTTAGTGCATACTGTTATAAGGTGGTAACTGTAGTTAGGTGATGACATTAGGATAAGATACAATTAATGTTTGAAACTAGCCCAAACTGGGAGGTGGAAGGGCAGTAAAAAGGGAACTGTTTCCTGTTTTGTGATGAGTTCGTCCGTTCTAGGTGCAGTGGGCTGATAGCAAGAGGAGTACATATTGTTCGAGGCAGTATGAGGCCTTACAAAATTCCCTGCGACATTCTTGCAACGTCCAGAGCTCAAGGCTTGATACAAGTGCTATGGAGAGAATCTCAACCCCTTCTGTACAAAGGAAGATGGACATGGAACCGCATGTGGGAAAGGTAACAGATCTCGGTAATACTGCGGAACTGGATGGGAAATCCCTTGGGCTGACAGGAACATTGAATGATAGTCCAGGTAGAATGTAAAGAAAAACCGAAAATGTACTGTATTACGGAAACAAGAAACGGAGGGTGCTATGCCCGATATTGTGTGTTACAATCTGCTGAACTTGAACTGTCCAGTAAACTTTTGAGTGTTAAAATGAACTAGATGTCCCCTGATGTGTGTGCGGTGGCTCCTGTAACCAAAGACGTGGAGACAGCTGAGGCCTGCGGCCTGCAAGTGAGTGTGATACAACCCACACATGACAGCACACTGGGTCTGGGACACGATTTTCCTGTAAAGTGCCAGGGCAACATGGAGCAGCAGCTGTCATGTTACGTATCGGAAGAACCCAGTGACAACAACGGGAAAAGGGGGGAAGCCCTGCAACTAGAGAAAGGGAGAGTGGAGACCCCTAAGCAGATCTAACGACACCCTGACTCCCCTATCGTCCCTAAATAGGTTCCACACCTATTGCCGAGCTGGATACCTTAGCCCTGGCTGAACTTAAAGCAAGGTCCTATGCAGGGAGGGGGAGGGGTGAGAACTAGTCAGCCCCACTGCAACTGAAGACAAACAAGGGAAACAGACAAGGGGATACACTTAGCTTTGAGAAGACACCAGAGAGATCACGACTACAATCCACAAAGGAACTCCAAGAAGAATCTAGCCAACTGTTAGAATTCAGACCTGAACAGAGCACCAGCACCTCTCTGGAGAAATTGAGTGTATTTAAGGATCCAGCAAAGGTGTGTTAATTAGCAGCAGAAGGTGGAGATCACTGCTGGGTCCTAAAGGGAGAGGGATGATGAAAGGATCAAGAAGGTGTTTGCAAAGCCAAACGCAACGATCTTCTACAGCCAGATCCAGTATGACTATCTGTCAAACCTGACACACCCGTGACAGCAGCTCGACCAAGGCTACCACCGTCTGGCACCTTACAGTTGCTCTTAAAGCAGCTGACAATCCTTAGATCACTTTTCATGTAAACCAAAAACCTGTCCAGGGAAGAACTGTAATAATATTTGTAGCCTGTTTTTAAGTTGTAGGTAAACTCATGGGAATGTGATTTATCTATGGCTCCTCTCATTTTGTTGCTCTAAAGATGGTAATTTGGGTTTGGATTCTTACATCTTAGAGTATTTATAAGTACGCTACAGTTTGGGATTAACAAATGGGACCAGTACCAAAAAGAGACTTCCAATTTATTCCAATTCACAATAAAACAATTTGTATACAAATAAATTACAATGCAGGAAGCACATTTATAAATCAGCGAAACAACGCTTCAAGCCCTTGGGTATTATAAAGTATAATCTATTCAAATGTTTGAATGATTCTTAAAAGCAAAATATTCAGGACTATCAATTCTGAATATGTCTCCTTGCACAGTAAAATTCAAGCAGATAACTTAAGGTTAACAATCCATCATTATGGAGAAAAGTTAATATAGAGCAGAGCTGAATTCTGGATGAAGAATTAGACTGTTGAACAGCTCAGAGATAATCAGGATTTCAGTGGATACCGAAATGATCAGATTAAAAAGAGGTTATCGGCTCGGTTGGTTCAAGAGCTGATTTCTTAAGAGATTATGTCATCAGCACACTAGACTTAGAATCTGCATATTTGTGTTGTTTAGATTAGAAAGAATTTTTAAAGGTTTTATATATTGTCATGTTTGAGAAAAGTCAAAGTATGCAGTTTTGCTTTATCAAATCACTGTGATATCAGCAATGTTAGTATTTGTGTAATGTATTGCCCCGTAGACATTGCATTAGAAATACACTTGTAATACAGAGTAGTCGCTTTATGTTGCTTTGTGTTTTGATGGTATAAATCTTTTGCAATGTCAAGTGATAGATAAATTCATTTTCTATAGCAATTTAGATACAGCTGAGACTAGTCCCAGCTGGTGTTCTTGGTACTACAGGTCCGCCATACACAGCTGTACAAAGACAAGTCTCAAAGATAAAAACATTTTCCATGTTGGGCTGGACCCACCATGTCCTTGTGTCTGCATTTTTATTCCATACTTGGCTGGTTTACTGGGCATGTATTGTATGAACTTGCAACATCCTCTAAAGCAGGGGTCTCAAACACGCGGCCCGCGGGCCGCATGCGGCCCCTGAGGCTGCTTTATGCGGCCCGCAGGCACAGACCCCTTGACGATCCCGACCTGGTCCAGGAGGAGCCGCCGACAGCAGCGCTGAATTGCCACACAGAGACTGTTTCCCAGCACTGCATTTCCAATGCCAGCCACTGGCCAATCAGAGGCCAGCAGCTGATATCTGCGTGTCGGCGCAGCGAGTATGACGTCATTGCCATATGCAGATGTGAGCTGCTGGCCTCTGATTGGCCGGCGGCTGGCATTGAAAATGCTGTGCTGGGAGACAGTCTCTGTGCGGCAATGCAGCGCTACTGTCGGCGGCTCCTCCTGGACCAGGTCGGGATCGTCAAGGGGTCGGATTCTGTGGTGCCTGCGGGCCACATCTGCAGGAAGGACGCCGAGGGAACGGAGGACAGGTGAGAATCATCTTTTTTTTTTTCTATTTTATGTGTGTGAAGAACAGCACAGGGGGCACAGAGCCACAAGAGGGGACCTGGATGGGGCACAGAGCCACAAGAGGGGACCTGGATGGGGCACATAGCCACAAGAGGGGACCTGGATGGGGCACATAGCCACAGGATGGGGACCTGGATGGGGCACAGAGCCTCAAGATGTGGACCTGGATGGGGCACATAGCCTCAAGATGTGGACCTGGATGGGGCACATAGCCACAAGATGGGGACCTGGATGGGGCACATAGCCACAAGATGGGGACCTGGATGGGGCACATAGCCACAAGAGGGGACCTGGATGGGGCACATAGCCACAGGATGGGGACCTGGATGGGGCACAGAGCCTCAAGATGTGGACCTGGATGGGGCACATAGCCTCAAGATGTGGACCTGGATGGGGCACATAGCCACAAGATGGGGACCTGGATGGGGCACAGAGCCACAAGATGGGGACCAGAGCCACAAGATGGGGACCTGGATGGGGCACATAGCCACAAGATGGGGACCTGGATGGGGCACATAGCCACAAGATGGGGGCCTGGATGGGGCACATAGCCACAAGATGGGGACCTGGATGGGGAACATTGCCACAGGATGGGGACCTGGATGGGGCACAGAGCCCCAAGATGGGGACCTGGATGAGGCACATTAGTACAAGATGGGCGCCAGGATGGGGAACGTTGCCACAGGATGGGGACCTGGATGGGGCACATAGCCACAAGATGGGGACCTGGATGGGGCACAGAGCCACAAGATGGGGACCTGGATGGGGCACAGAGCCACAAGATGGGGACCAGAGCCACAAGATGGGGACCTGGATGGGGATCATTGCCACAGGATGGGGACCTGGATGGGGTACATAGCCACAAGATGGGGACCTGGATGGGGCACATAGCCACAAGATGGGGACCTGGATGGGGAACATTGCCACAGGATGGGGACCTGGATGGGGCACATAGCCACAAGATGGGGACCTGGATGGGGCACAGAGCCACAAGATGGGGACCTGGATGGGGCACAGAGCCACAAGATGGGGACCAGAGCCACAAGATGGGGACCTGGATGGGGAACATTGCCACAGGATGGGGACCTGGATGGGGCACATAGCCCCAAGATGGGGACCTGGATGAGGCACATTAGTACAAGATGGGCGCCAGGATGGGGAACGTTGCCACAGGATGGGGACCTGGATGGGGCACATAGCCACAAGATGGGGACCTGGATGGGGCACAGAGCCACAAGATGGGGACCTGGATGGGGCACAGAGCCACAAGATGGGGACCAGAGCCACAAGATGGGGACCTGGATGGGGAACATTGCCACAGGATGGGGACCTGGATGGGGCACATAGCCCCAAGATGGGGACCTGGATGAGGCACATTAGTACAAGATGGGCGCCAGGATGGGGAACGTTGCCACAGGATGGGGACCTGGATGGGGCACATAGCCACAGGATGGGGACCTGGATGGGGCACATTAGTACAAGATGGAGACTTGGATGGGGAACATTACTACAAGATGTTTTCCATTATTACTATATGATGCTAATTGTAAGACAATATTACTGTATGTGGCCAATTGGGGGAAATTTGTAAAAAAAATAAAAAATAAAATAAAGCATGAAAAAATATTGGGCACTAAAAATGCTGTTTTATATGTAAACTAAAGTAAACACAAAAAAGTGCACGTTTATTATCGCCACATCCATAACGACCCAAGCCATAAAAAAATAAACACGGCAAAAATGTTCAAAAGGTGTATACAAAAAAAATTGTATCACTAAAAATGTCACATTGAACAAAGAATGCGGCCCCCCAAATTCAAATTTTTTCCATGTGCGGCCCATATACCCAGCCGAGTTTGAGACCCCTGCTCTAAAGGGTACAAGTTGCTCATCTACTGTAACATTAGTACTAGGATTGTAAAGTTTGGTGCAATTTTTGCTAAATATGTTCCAGATATAACTGATAGGGGCTAATTTGTCTGTTTGGAACCTCGCTGCACGAGTTCGCTTATCATCAAATCAAATGTTTCTTCTAATTTCCTCATATCTGTCCACTGCCATTGTCGCTTTATAGTGTGGATCAGAAAGTGGGTCCAGAAATAATTCTCTGATTAGAACATCATACGATTTTTGACTCCCTGCCAGCAGTAAAAGTCCAATATATGCATAAAGTTACTCTTTTGAGATATTTTTCCAGGATTTATTTTTTGCAGAAGCGATACGTCTTCCTACTAGGCCTTATCACTCCATCCCAAAATCACATGACATCCTCACATGACATGATCCACCCCCTGGCCCCTCCACCAGCAACCCCTGACTACAAATAAAGTAACTTGAAACACAAACACTGCTGAGTACATGATAAAAATAGCAGGGGCCTAAAAGGCCCCCGTTCCATACAGATGTGGTTTTCCCCATAAAAGCATTGTTACACCAAAATGCCTATCAAAAAAATTATATGAACAACTGGACATTACCAACAACGACATACTTGAGGAATACCTAGCGTTTCAAAATTCTAACGAAAGTAATTTTGCAGATAATAGCAATAAAGTAAGCACCGGGCCTAAAAGGCACCCGATACGCATTGTAAGGTTAAGTCAAAAAATGCTGAGGCGGCTGTCAGTCAATGCCAGGGGCATGGTTTCAGCCGTTACTCACTATGCACTGAGCAGTGATTGAAGCCATGCCAGCCCACCCCTATGTTTCCTCCTGGCAGTGTGGCTCTCAGTGTGGGTGTCGGGATGCTTCAGAACTCTATTAACCTGAAAATTAACACCATATCTGAAATTTCATAGTGATTTTTTACTTGATAGGTTCCCTTGAAACATCTAGTCGGTTGGCATTGTATTCTGCAGTGACGTCAAAGACAGTCGATCTCTCCAAAGAGATGGCAGGGACAGTTTGTTTCCGTATATACATTCTTGATCACTGTATACAGAGTGTTGAAAAAGCGCTGTGTTTGTAGTAATAGGATGTCCTCCTTCAGACTTAGTGGTCATTTGATCACTGGATCTAGGGAGGCAGCAGGAGCTGCTGGGTTCTAGGCCTGCCCAGTCAGCGCTGCTATACAGCCAGGAGGCTGTATTTCCATTATAACTTGGGTTAAGATACCAGCCCCAGTTACAGGGAAAATCAGATTAAAAAAATGTATTTAATTGCTGGAAAGCTACTCAAAGGTCTTTTATAACAATATGGAGGACACAATATGTGAAATAAATGAAAACTAAAAACAAAAAAAAAAATACATTAATAAAAAGTAGGGACTAAATAAATAAATGAATAAAAGGCTACTGCCAATCCAAATCGCTGTTACGAGCTCCACACTCGTTGAATTTAAAAAAAGTGTCCAATATATAAGTATAATTGTTACAGAAAGGGAAACAAATTTTAAAATGTGTCTTATTGGTCTTTTGTGGTCACAAAAAAATGTGAAAAACAGACACATCTTTCCTTTATCTTCCCACCGATATTGATTGATATCACCCAAAAAAATAATAAAAGAAAGTACAAAAATAAAAGTTTACAAATATCTTCCATGCAACATCCACCCCATAACTTGAAAGAGGTAATTTACATAAATTGATAAAATATCATTTCTCAACAACAAGGCATCTGATATGAGGCATACAGGGATGACTTTTTTGTCAGTGTATAACCTGTATGCCCATATTAATAGTTTAGATAGGTCAAATGTGGTGACAGATTCCCCTTAAGACACTAATGACCTATGCTTTGGATGGGTCATCAATACAGTAGAAGAGTGATGGAGTTCCAAAACCTAGCACCTTCACCTCTTAATCGACACCTGGAGTTATGGCAACAAAAATTCACAGTGTGTGGAGCAAGAACCCTACAACTCCGCTTGGAGGCTGCAGTACCCAGAAAACGGCTACTATAAAGTTTATGGTGCTGTGGTGTTCCAGCTCTGTACAGTGTGAGCTGGAACACCACAGCTCAACTGAATGATAGAGGTGTCGAGTGTTGAATCCCCAACAAAACTCTCTTTTGTTTCTAGCAATAGCTTCTACTTTTTAGGTAGGCTCCTACCTCCACACCTAGCTAAGACATCCGCACATTCAACAATATCGCTTTTGACCCATTGTAGTCATCAATCTTCTTTTAGGTTTCATTTAATAATCCAAGACATTAATACATTATGGAAAATGTTGATACACATACTGTACTTGCACCACATTGACAATACCTTTTATGCTGCTCTATGACACTTCCAACACTCTGAATAATTTAAGTTGTAATTAGTGATGAGCGAGCACTAAAATGCTCGGGTGCTCAATGCTCGGGTCGAGCACATTGGAATACTCGGGTGCTCGACCCAAGCAACGAGCCCATTGTAAAGTCTATGGGAAACGCAAGCATTTTTCAGGCGGCTCCCCCAGGCGGTCTGCAGAGGGCCTAAAAATTGCCCAAATAGATCGGAACAGTGCTCAAATGACATGGGGACAGCATGGGGAAGACCCCTGGAAGCATTTCTGACTCCCAGGTCACTTCTGTCAACAATGATGTCAGAGGTATTACGCCACTTTTACGGACTCACAATAAAACATAGCAAAACAAAACCAAAATGGATTTTCCTGGGAAATATGTTCAGGAACATCCTTTTCAGGGTAATGACTTGTATATAAAGCAAAATAAATAACCAAAAACAAGAATGCTCCTCCACACCTTGGGCTATGTTCACACCTAGCGTTTTTTATGTGTTTTTTCACTTTTGCATTGCTTTCAAATGCATTCACTGGGAAATGTAATTTTAGCATTTTACAACCTTTTCTGGCCATGTGGTGTGTGAGATATCATCAGACACATTGTGTTTCATTTATGAAGGAGGGACTCTGAAAGTCACAAAGCCTATTTTTATAGGGCCATCAGGCAGCCTTTACTATTCTTAAAGGACCAGCAGTCGGCCCTCACTATTCTTAGAGAGCCATCAGCCGGCTATGTTTTATTGTTCCCATTACTAAAGAGTGGGTTTCCTATACTGTTATTGCGTATGCAGTGAGTGCCAGGGCTGCCCAAAATTTGGACGCACCCCAATACCACTTTGAAAATTTGGATGCACCCCAATACCTCTTTGAAGAGACTTAGAGGAGGGGCTCCTGAAAACAATGTTCCCATTATTAGGAAGTAGGTCTCCCATTGTGTTTGCCTATGCAGTGAATGCAAGGGTTGCCAAAAATTTGGAGGCACTTCAATGCCCCTTGGAAGAGACATGGAGGTCAGAGGGCCTCCTCAAAACAATGTTCCCATTATTAGGAAGTGGGTCTCCCATAGTGTTGACCTATGAAGTGAATGCAAGGGTTACCAAAAATTTGGAGGCACTCCAATGCCCCTTGGAAGAGATGTGGAGCAGGGCCTCATAAAAAAATGTTCCCATTAGAAAGGAGCGGGCCTCCTATACTTGTAATGCCCATGCACTAGTGTATGGGATGACAAACATTTACCCCGGGGGGGTATACATGAACATACTGTATAAAAAAAATTTTTTACGGGCATCACAAACACCCTTTAAAAAAATTATGTGGGTGTTGCATCACGGACCACGGTCACCCTGGTGATATGGTGGTGGAGGATGAGGAGAAGGAGGAGGACAAGAGCAAATGGCCAAAATCAGGTAGCGTATACCCTTGTCTGGGTGTGAAAAGGTGCATGGGAATACACCTCCCAAGAAAAGACACTGGATTTGAGTTTATGTTACGCTGCTATCATTCGGTGGTATAGAGAAGTCTGGCCCAATCCAGCCCTTGTTCATTTTTATAAGAGTCAGCCTGTCAGCATTTTCAGTTGAGAGGCGGATGCGCTTATCCGTTATAATTCCACCAGCGGCACTAAAAACCCGCTCTGATAAAACGATGGTGGCAGGGCAGGCCAGGACCTCCATGGCATAGAGAGCCAGTTCATTCCACGTATCCAGCTTGGATACCCAATAATTATAAGGCACAGAGGAATCACGGAGGACTTTAGTACGGTCGGCACGGTAGTCCCTCAGCATCTTCCCAAACTTTGCACTCCTTGTGAGAGTACCCCACGCCTCAGGGCCTGTGCGATGGGAGGGGCTGAGAAAACTCTCCCAGAACTTTGACAGTGTTCCCCTGCCTCTGCTGGATTGAAGTTGTGTCTCTCTCGCCTGTACTCCTTGGTTGTCCAATGAAGTGTGCCCTCTGCCGCCAGTGTTTTCAGATGGGATTTTTTTTAATAGTTCCGCAACAATGGCCTTCTGGTACTGCCCCATTTTTGTAGACCTGTCTGCCTCAGGAATAAGAGATATAAAGTTCTCCTTGTAGCGTGGGTCTAGAAGTGTCAACCAGTAATGACTGTCACCCAAAATTTGGAGAAAGCGAGGGTCATGGGAAAGGCAACGTAACATAAACTCAGCAATGCGTGCCAGACTACTAACAGGCAAGACTTCCGTGTCCTCACCAAGAGGATTACTGACCATGCTCTCCTCCTCCTCCTCTCTGTCCTCTGGCCATCCACGCTGAACAGACGGTATGACAGCTAGGCAGGCAGTACCGTCTATAGTGCATGAAATTAGCTCCTGTCCTTCCTCCTCCTCCTCCTCTTCCTCATTGTCACCCAATCCACGTTGGGATGAGATGAGGCTGGGCTGTGTGTAATCACCCTGTATGGTTCCTTGCTCCATCTCATCGTGCTCCACCTGCAATGCATCCTCTTTGATTGTGAGCAGAGAGCGTTTCAGAAGACAGAGAAGCGGGATGGTGACGCTAATTATGGTGTCATGGCCGCTCACCATCTTGGTGGAGTCCTCAAAGTTTTGGAGGATGGTACATATGTCTGACATCCATGTCCAATCCTGAGGTCTTATGTGTGGAGTCTGAACTGAATAGCGACGGCCTTGTTGATGCTGGTACTCAACAATTGCCCTCTTCTGCTCACAAATCCTTCCCAACATCTGCAGTATAGAGTTACAATGCGTGGTGACATCACACACCAGTCTGTGAGCAGGAAGCTGCAAACGCTGTTGAAACACGGGAAGAGCGGCGGAAGCTGTAGGTGACTTTCTAAAATGGGCACACTGGCGGCTTACTTTAAAAAGCACATCCGGCAGCACCGGGTAGGATTTGATAAACTGCTTAACCATGAGGTTAAGCACATGGGCCAGCCATGGTACGTGTGTGAGCTCGCCTCGCCTCAGAGCCGTCACCAGGTTCCGGCCATTGTCACACACGACCATGCCTGGCTGTAGGTTCAGCGGTGTGAGCCACAGATCTTCCTGCTCTTTCAGAGCTGTCCACAACTCTTCAACATTGTGCGGTTTGTCACCTAAGCATATTAGCTTCAGCACAGCCTGTTGCCGCTTGGCCAAGGCAGTGCTGTAGTGCTTCCAGCTTGTGACTGAAGTAGTCATTTCGGAAATGGCGGCTGAAGAGGAGGAGGAGGCTGAGGAGGATGCGGTGCAGGAGCTGTAGACCGTGGGGGAAACCCTGATTGACCTAGGGCCCTCAATCCTTGGCGTCGGGAGGACGTGTTCCGTCCCAAGGTCCGACTGGGTCCCGGCTTCCACTAAGTTAACCCAGTGTGCCGTCAGTGAGATGTACCATCCCTGCCCACAAGCACTTGTCCACTTGTCCGTGGTTAGGTGGACATTCCCGGTAACTGCGTTGTTGAGGGCATGGCTAATGTTTTGGGACACGTGCTTGTGTAATGCGGGGACGGCACACTAGGAGAAATAGTGGTGGCTGGGGACCGAGTACCGAGGGACGGACGCTGTCATCAGGTTGCGGAATGCTTCCGTCTCCACGAGCCTAAAAGGCAACATTTTTAGCGCAAGCAGTCGCGAAATGTGAGAATTTAGTAGTGTGGCCTGTGGGGAGTTGGCTGCATATTTGCGCTTGCATTCCAAGGACTGGGGTATGGACAACTGAATGCTGCGCTAGGACAAGGACATGGACGTGCTTCCTGATGCTGCTACTTGAGAGTATGCAATGATATGTGCAGGGCAGGAGGCATCTTCGCATGTACCATGGACAGGGGATTGGCTTGCATGCACAACAGCGGAAGAAGCAATGGTGCCACCCACAGACACTGTCCCTGGAACCTGGCGTTTGGCCCACAAAGTCGGGTGCTTTGCTGCCATGTGCCTGATCATGCTGGTGGTGGTCAGGCTGGTCGTTTTGCCACCCCTGCTGATGCTGGCCTGGCAGGTGGTGAAAATGGCCTTTTTGGGGTTATCGGCAGTCTTTAAAAAACAACCAGACTCGGGAAGACTTTACAGTTGTACTGGCAACTTCCTTCGTGTTGACAGGGAACGCTTGCCTGCCTTCTGTCTGCGGCCACCACACTGCTTCTTCCTGCCAGTTGGGGTGCTCTGCCTCCCTCCCCCTGTGTGCTGCTGTCCTCGCTCTTCATGTCCTCCTGCCAGGTTGGGTCAGTTGCTATATCATCCACCACCTCGTCTTCTACTTCTGCACCCTGGTCCTCCTCCTGACTTTCTGGCAATTGTGTCTCATCATCGTCCACCTCTTGTGACACTTTCCCATCGTCGCCTTTGTGTGACCGTGGCTGCTCAAATATTTGGCCATCACTACATGAAATCTCCTCTTGCCCCGCTTCAAGTGGATCGGGCGAGAGGCCCGAATCTATAAATGGAAAAGTGAACAGCTCTTCAGAGTGTCCAAGTGTGGGATCAGTTGTCTCCGGGCACTCGGCATGGTGGGAGGAAGGAGGATCAGAGTGAGGAATATGCGGTCCAGACTCACGGCTACTGAGACTTGACCGTGTGGAAGACAGGGTGGTTGTGGTTGTGGTGGCTAAGTGACTGGAAGCATTATCCGCTATCCAACCAACTACCTTTTGACACTGCTATGGGTTCAGTAGTGGTGTGCTGCGCTCCCCTAGGAATTGGGACAGGAAGGCCGGGCGAGAAGATGTGGGTGTTTGTTGTGGCACAATTTCAGCTTGCCCACGGCCTTGTCCTTGGCCTCTGCATGCACCATCACCATCACGTCCAGTTCCCTGTCCCTTGCCACGTGACTTGCCCATTTTAAATGGAGGGCAGTATCTTCCACGCTCACTACAAATGACTGAGTTTGGAGCGAACTTATATGTGATCCGTGTAACGGAGAAAACAGACTTTTAAATACCTGGCCTGTAGGTAACTAGTTTGAACAGTAAACTGGTGTGAATTACTTCACTGACACACTGAAGGAAATTTTTAATGGAGGTCAGAAATGGCAGTATTTTCTGACAACGTATATGTGATCAGTGTGACGGAGAAAACAATTTTAAATACCTGGCCTGTAGGTAACTAGTTTGAACAGCAAACTGGTGTGAATTGCTTCACTGACACACTGAAGAAAATTTTTAATGGAGGTCAGAAATGGCAGTATTTTCTGACAACGTATATGTGATCTGTGTGACGGAGAAAACAGAGTTTTAAATACCTGGCCTGTAGGTAACTAGTTTGAACAGAAAACTGCTGTGAATTGCTTCACTGACACACTGAAGGAAATTTTTAATGGAGGCCAGAAATGGCAGTATTTTCTGACAAAGTATATGTGATCCGTGTGATGGAGAAAAAAGAGTTTTAAATACCTGGCCTGTAGGTAACTAGTTTGAACAGCAAACCAGTGTCAAAAACTTCGCTGACAAAGTGAAAAAAAAAATGGAATGGAGGCCAAAAATGGCAGTATTTTCTGAAAACGCATATGTGATCCGTGTGAAGGAGAAAACACAGTTTTAAATAGCTGGATTTCTAGCGCTGTAATACGGAAAGGACCTGGCTGTATTCTGCAGTGCTAACAAGCAAATGGCGCAGAAAAAAGGTGTACTCTGGATTGCTTTTTAAGCAAATAATGAGGATTAAGATTAGTGTTGAGCGCGCATGCTAGACACTACTCGGGATGTTCGGCGAGCACCGAGCATTTCCGGGTTACTCGGGCGGAAGCTCGGGTCTCCGCCCTGCTTGTTTGGCGCTCTTTACAGAGCCAGTGAACATGCAGGGATTGCCAGTCAGTCACTGGAATGCCGCAGCCATGTTGTTTGTGGGCATTACAGTGATTGGCTGGCCGCACAGCATCACTTCAAGTATTTAAAATCGGGCGCCGCCATCTTGGACACAGTCGCTCCGGATCAGACAGTGTAAGGAGAGTGCTGCTGAGTTAGGGAGTGATATATAGTGCGAAATAGATAGTGTAGGGTCTCTAAAGCTTGCCAAATCAAACAAACAGTCCTTCTCAGGACTAATATCCATCACAGATATCAGGCAGGCTGTATAGGAGACGCAGTGGTTATACCAGCAAACGCTGCATTACAGTCCTGTGTGCTCCTGTTGGTCAAATTGCTAGACTTATCCCCCGGTCTCAGGGGCCAGGAAAATTCCTTTTTTTTCATCTAAATCCTGTATTTTTTTTTCCCACAGTCAGACTGTACAAATTCGCGTCTTATTAACCTTTTGGTATCCCCCCCCCCCAAAAAAAAATTGAGTGTGTCTGTAAAAATAAACTGTAATAGTGTCTCCCTGACTGGTCAGACACCAATATATCTGTTTAAAAGAGTCTGGTGTAGGCCAGAGAAATAGAACTGTGGTTTTGCATTTCCACGGGTCAAATCTCTGTATTATCCTGCTTTTGGCATTTTTTGGCGTAAAAAAAAACTGTAATAGTGTCTCCCTGACTGGTCAGACATCAATATATCTGTTTAAAAGAGTCTGGTGTAGGCCAGAGAAATAGAACTGGGGTTTTCCTTTTCCATGGTTCTAATCTCCTTTTTATTACCCTTTTTCCATTGATAGTGCGAGTGTAAGCTATTTTACTTCATTTACAATGGGCAAGGCGCGTGGCAATGGACGAGGAACTGGACGTTCTGGTGATGTTGCGTGTAGAGGACGGGGCCGTGGCCAAGGTGAAAATAAGCCACAACCAACAGCCAAAACTTCTCGCTCCCACTTCTTGACCGAATTACTAGGGAAGCACACTACAGCACCAGTATTGTGAACTGATCAGTGTGAACAGGTTATTA
The DNA here is from genome assembly GCF_046119375.1 of Phyllobates terribilis. NCBI lineage: Eukaryota > Metazoa > Chordata > Amphibia > Anura > Dendrobatidae > Phyllobates > Phyllobates terribilis. Next base: position 303,980,142 of record NW_027362771.1, read on the forward strand.
ATTGGATAGCAGATAATACTTCCAGTTACCTGGGCACCACCACCGCCGGTCTGTCTTCCACACGGTCAAGTTTTAGTAGCCCTGAGTCTCGACCACATACTCCTCCTCACCCTGATGCTCCTTCCTCCCACCATGCCGAGTGTCATCAGACAGCAACTGATCCCACACTTGGAAACTCTGAAGAGCTGTTCACTTGTCCATTTCCATATTTGTGCCCCTTGCCTGCTCCACTTGAAGTGGTGGAAGAGGAGATCCAATGTAGCGATGCCCAAATATTTGAACAGCCACGGCCACAGGAAGTCGACGCTGGCAATTTGTCACAAGAGGTGGACGATGACGAGACACAATTGCCACGAAGTGAGGAGGAGGATCGTGGTGCGCAAGTGGAAGAGGAGGAGGTGGTGGATGATCTAGTAACTGACCCAACGTGGCAGGAGGACACGCAGAGCGAGGCCAGCAACATACAGGGGGAGGGAGGCAGAATACCTCAACAGGCAGGAAGAAGCAGTGTGGTGGCCGCACACAGAAGGCAGGCAACAGTTCCCCGTAACACCAACACGAGGAACGTTGCCAGTAGAAGCGGTAGGTCTTCCATAGTCTGGAATTTTTTTAAAGACTCTGCTGATAACCCCAAAAAGGCCATTTGTACCACCTGCCATGCCAGCATTGGCAGGGGTGACAAAACTACCAGCCTGACCACCACCAGCATGATCAGGCACATGTCAGCAAAGCACCCGACTTTGTGGGGCGAACACCAGGGTCCACGACCAGTGTCAGCGTGTGTCACCACTGCTTCTTCCGCTGTTGTGCATGTAATAGAACCCCCTGTTGTGCGTGCAAGGCAATCCCCTGTCCATACTGCATGCAAAGATGCCCCCTCCTCTCAGTCTTCACTTGTTATGGCAGTTTCTCAAGAAACAGCATCCATGTCCACGTCCCACCGCAGCGTTCAGTTGTCCATATCCCAGAGCTTTGAACGAAAGCGCAAATTCGCAGCCAACGCCCCACAGGCCACAGTCCTAAATTTGCACATTTCACGACTGCTTGCATTGGAAATGCTGCCTTTTAGACTGGTGGAGACGGAATCCTTCCGCAACCTTATGGTGGTGGCTGTCCCTCGGTACTCGGTCCCCAGCCGATACTATTTTGCCCGGTGTGCCATCCCCGCACTACACTAGCACGTGTCCCAAAACATCTGCCGTGCCCTCAACAACGCAGTTACTGGGAGAGTCCACCTGACAGCGGTCACGTGGACAAGTGCTTGTGGCCAGGGACGGTACATCTCCCTGACGGCACACTGGGTAAACATAGTGGAAGTCGGGACCCAGTCGGACCTTGGGACGGAACACATACTACCCACACCGAGGATTGCGGGTCCTATGTCAGTCAGAGTTGCCCCCACAGTGTACAGCTCCTGCGCATCATCCTCCTCCTCCTCATGTTCAGCCTCCATCTAAGATATCACCACATCAGTTACAAGTTGGAAGCACTGCAGTACTGCCTCAGCCAAGCGACAACGGGCGGTGCTGAAACTCATAAGCTTAGGTGATAAACTTCACACTGCTTGTCAGTTTTGGACAGCTGTGAAAGAGCAGGCAGATCTGTGGCTGAGACTGCTGAACCTACATCCAGGCATGGTCATGTGTGACAATAGCCGTAACCTGGTGGCGGCTCTGAGGCGAGGCGAGATCACACACGTACCATGCCTGGCTCATGTGCTTAACCTCATGGTTCAGCGGTTTCTTAAATCGTACCTCGAGTTGCCAGATCTGCTCGTCAAAGTACGCCGCCTGTCAGCTCATTTTCAGACGTTGGCTACAGCTTCCGCCGCCCTTGCTGTGTTGCAGCAGCGTTTGCAGCTTCCGGCACACCGACTGCTGTGTGATGTCCCCACACGTTGGAAATCTACCCTCCACATGTTGCAAAGGATTTGTGAGCAGAAGAGAGCAGTTGTGGAGTACCAGCTGCAACAAGGCCATCGATATTCAGGTCAGACTCCACACATAAGACCTCAGGAGTGGACCTGGATGTCTGACATATGTACCATCCTGACAAACTTTAAGGAGTCCACCAAGATGGTGAGTGGTGATGACGCCATCATTAGCGTCAGCATCCCACTTGTCTGTCTTTTGCAACGCTCTCTGCAGAGAATTAAAGAGGAGGCATTGCAGCCAGAGTATGATGAGATGGATCAAGAAGCCGTAATGGGTGATTACACACAGCCCAGCCTCATCTCATCTCAACTTGCATTAGGGGACAATGAGGGAGAGGAGGAGGAGGAGGAGGAGGAGGAAGAACAGGAGCTGGTATCATGCGCTGTAGACCATAGTACCTGTACAACTGTCATACAGTCGGTTCAGCGTGGGTGGCCTGAGGACAGGGGGGAGGAGGAGGAGGAGGAGAGCATGGTCAGTCGTCATCTTGTTGAGGACACGGAAGTCTTGCCCGTTACCAGTCTAGCACGCATGGCTGACTTTATGTTACACTGCCTTAACCATGACCCTCGCGTTGTTAAAATGTTGGGTGACAGTCATTACTGGTTGGTGACACTTTTAGACTCCCACTACAAGGAGAACTTTCACTCTCTCATTCCTGAGGTGGAGAGGTCTACAAAAATGTGGCAGTACGAGAAGGCCCTTGCTGCAGAACTGTTAAAAAAATTCCCATCTGAACAGGCTAGCAGCAGAGGTCACAGTTCGTTGACCAACCAAGGCGTACAGGCGAGAGAGACGCAACTCCAATCCAGCAAAGGCAGGGGAACACTGTCAACATTCTGGGACAGTTTTATGAGACCCACCCAGCTTACACGCCATGAGGCGTGGGGTACTCTCATAAGGGGTGGAACGTTTCAAAAGATGATGAGGGAGTACCTTGCCGACCGTATTAGCGTCCTCCGTGATTCCTCTGTGCCTTTTAATTATTGGGTATCCAAGCTGGACACTTGGAATGAACTCGCTCTGTACGCCTTGGAGGTCCTGGCCTGCCCTGCCGCTAGCGTGTTATCGGAGCGTGTTTTTAGTGCCAGTGGGGGAATTATAACTGATAAGCGCACTCGCCTGTCAACTGACAATGCTGACAAGCTGACTCTTATCAAAATGAACAAGGGCTGGATTGGGCCAGACTTCTCATCACCACCAAATGACAGTAGAGTAACATAAAGTCAAATCCACTGTGTTATTTCGGGAGGTGTATTCCCATGCACCGCTTCACACCCACACATGGGTATACGCTTCCTCATTTCGGCTGTATTTTGCTCTTCTCTTTATCCTCAGCCTCCACCACCACTATACCACCAGGGTGACCGTGGTCCGTGATGCCAGCATTGCAAGTTCCTCCGTCCTAATTTTTGGCAGCTTTTGCTTGGAAGGCATAGGCAAAGACTACGGGAGACGCACTCCCCAATAATGGGAATAATGTTTTTAATATGCTGTACTGCATGGCTCTTGTAAGGGGCATGAAAACCATCTTGTTCAGCTACTGCGACATCCACTACTTTTCCAAGGGGCATTGATATTGTCTTTTTATTCCATTGCGACCTCCACCATTCTTCCAAGGGGCATTAAAACCGTCTTGTTAAGATACTGCGACCTCCATGTCTCTTCCAAGGGGCATTAAAACCGTCTAGTCAAGCTACTGCCACCTCCACGTTTCTCCCAAGGGGCATTAAAACCATCTTGTTAAGTTACTGCAACCTCCACGTCTCTTCCAAGGGGCATTAAAACCGTGTTGTTAAGCTACTGCGACCTCCTCCACTTTTCCAAGGGCATTGATATTGTCTTTTTATTCCACTGCGACCTCCACCATTCTTTCAAGGGGCATTAAATCCGTCTTGTTAAGATACTGCGACCTCCACGTCTCTTCCAAGGGGCATTAAAACCGTCTAGTTAAGCTACTGCGACCTCCACGTCTCTTCCAAGGGGCATTAAAACCGTCTTGTTAAGCTACTGCGACCTCCACCATTTTTCCAAGGGGCATTGATATTGTCTTTTTATTCCACAGCGACCTCCACCATTCTCCCAAGGGGCATTAAAACCGTTTTGTTAAGCTACTGCGACCTCCACCACTTTTCCAAGGGGCATTGATATTGTCTTTTTATTTCACTGCGACCTCCACCATTCTTTCAAGGGGCATTAAAACCGTCTTGTTAAGCTACTGCGACCTCCACGTCTCTTCCAAGGGGCATTAAAACCATCTAGTTAAGCTACTGCAACCTCCACGTCTCTTCCAAGGGGCATGAAAACCATCTTGTTAAGCTACTGCAACCTCCATATCTCTTCCAAGGGGCATTAAAACCGTCTTGTTAAGCTACTGCGACCTCCACCACTTTTCCAAGGGGCATTGATATTGTCTTTTTATTCCACTGCGACCTCCACCATTCTTCCAAGGGGCATTAAAACCGTCTTGTTAAGATACTGCGACCTCCACGTCTCTTCCAAGGGGCATTAAAACCATCTAGTCAAGCTACTGCGACCTCCACGTCTCTTAAAAGGGGCATTAAAACCATCTTGTTAAGCTACTGCAACCTCCACGTCTCTTCCAAGGGGCAGTAAAACCATATTGTTAAGCTACTGCGACCTCCACCACTTTTCCAAGGGGCATTGATATTGTCCTTTTATTCCATTGCGACCTCCACCATTCTTTCAAGGGGCATTAAAACCGTCTTGTTAAGATACTGCAACCTCCACGTCTCTTCCAAGGGGCATTAAAACCATCTAGTTAAGCTACTGCAACCTCCACGTCTCTTCCAAGGGGCATTAAAACCATCTTGTTAAGCTACTGCAACCTCCATATCTCTTCCAAGGGGAATTAAAACCGTCTTGTTAAGCTACTGTGACCTCCACCACTTTTCCAAGGGGCATTGATGTTAGAACCTTGTTCTTAGGTTTTTTCCTTTGCTGGTCGCATGACCTTGTTGGCCTATTTAATCCTGCTCCGCCCTTCTGGCTTTGCTGGACTTCATTGTTTAACTACTTTCTAGCTAGCCTGTGCTCTGTATCTAACTCTGTTAGTTTGCTTGGTCTACGGACCTCTATGTTCTATATATTTAGTTTGTTCGTCTGTCTGCTGCTATTTCTGTTAGGAGGTGTCCCATTTTCCTCCCAGTCCTTAGTACTTGTAGGGATTCCTTCCCCACATCTATAGGTCTCCGTACAGACTAGCTTAGGACTTTAGCAGGTCTGATCGCAGGATCAGGTCCCCTGTTACATCGTAGGGATTAAGCTGAGTTCTATCGTAGGGACAGATCTCCTCTCTTTCCTTAGCTCTGGTAGCAGAACATAACAGTAAGTCCAGCCCAGCAAATGCTCTAAGGAAAGATTTTTTCTGTTCCATCATGGTGTCGGTTCTGGATTTGGCTAAACACCTGCAGGGACTCTCTTTGGAGGTGACTGAGCTCCGTCAACACGTGAGTAACTGTCCTGGAGCACATTTCTTGGAGCCTAAGGTACGTTTGCCGGATTTATTTTTTGGTGAACACCGAGAATTTTTTTCATTTAAAAATGCTTGCTTATTGTATTTTCGTTTGAGACCCAAGTCCTCTGGGGATGATTCCCAGCGCATAGGGTTTATAATGTCACTTTTGCGCAAAGAGCCTCAGGAGTGGGCCTTTTCTTTGCAACCTAGTGATACATGCTTCAGTTCAGTGGATAGTTTTTTTTCTGCTTTGGGACTATTATATGATGATCCTGACCGTGTCTCATCAGCTGAGACTGAGTTAAGACGTTTGAGACAGGGATCAGGTAATGTGGAAAAATATTGTACTTATTTCCGTCGATGGTCTACTCAAACAGGGTGGAACGATTCTGCTCTGAAAAGTCTATTTCTTGCTGGGCTCAGTGAAAGGGTTAAAGACCTGCTAATTGCTTATCCTACACCTGAAGATTTGCAACAGGCTATGCAATTAGCTATACGGGTGGATAGGAGACTGCGTGCAAGGGTTAATGAGAGCAAATCCTCTGCTATGTCAGTTTCTGGTTATGAGAATGTGTGTACTAACAGTGGTGAATCGATGGAGATTGGAGCGATGGCACCTCGCTCTCAAGAAAAAGATCGCAGATTTTCTGAAGGCTTGTGTTTCTATTGCGGAAAATCTGGTCATTTAATTAAAGACGGTGAGCTTCGTATCAAGAAAGAAAAAAAAATGGTCAGTCATGCCCGTATTGCCTGTTTAAATTCCAAGGGTGTATTTTTAGCTGCTTCCACGATTGCTCAGGAAAAATTAATGGAATTTCGGGTGTTTGTTGATTGTGGGTCTACTCTGAATGTTATTGATGGGGGATTCTTGGAAAGACTCAATTTAAAACCCAAACCTTTATCATCCCCCATTGCTGTGGTTTCTGTGGATGGTTCCCCTTTGAAGAATATTACTCTCAAGGTCTGTGAATTTCCTCTCACTATTAATGGTGTTCACCATGAGAAATTGGATTTGGTAGTGTTGAATAACTTGCCTTCTCCAGTAATATTGGGATTGCCCTGGTTAAAATTTCACAATCCTGTACTGGATTGGTCTACCAGTGAAATTAAATCCTGGAGCCATAAATGTTATGACAAGTGTTGTAACGGGCGTATTGCAGCTTTGGATAGGGGAGAATTGCCTGTTCCTATTCAGGATTTTTGGAGAGTTTTTTCTGAGAAGGAATCGCAGGTTTTGCCTCCCCATAGAGACTATGATTGTTCTATTGAATTTGTCCCTGGAGCGACTCTTCCTAAAAGTCGTTTATTTAACCTTACTATTCCTGAGAGAAAGGCTTTGGAGGAATACATACAGACAAGTTTGGCCGCCGGTCACATTAGGCCCTCTAAGTCTCCTGTGGCGGTTGGATTTTTTTTTGTAAAAAAAAAGGACGGCGGTTTACGTCCTTGTCTGGATTTACGTGAGATTAACAAAATCACTGTACGCAATCCTTACCCACTGCCATTGATTCCTGATCTGTTTAACCAGTTAATGGGGGCCAAGTGGTTCTCTAAAATCGACCTTAAGGGGGCATACAATCTGTTGCGCATGAAGGAGGGTGACGAATGGAAGACTGCTTTTAACACTTCTGTGGGTCATTTTGAGAATCTGGTTATGCCTTTTGGTCTTACTAATGCTCCTGCATTTTTTCAGAATCTTATTAATGACATCCTTAGACCTTTGATCGGGAAAAATGTGGTTGTGTATTTGGATGACATTTTGATTTATTCGCCGGATCTGGAGTCTCATTGGCGGAGCGTACGTGAGGTATTACAGTTATTAATGGACAATTCGCTTTTTGCTAAGCTGGAGAAATGTGAGTTCGCTGTACAGAGAATTCATTTTTTGGGCTACATTATCTCCAGCGAAGGTTTTGAGATGGACCCGGTTAAAGTTCAAGCTGTACAGGAATGGCCTAGGCCTATTGGTTTGAAATCGATACAGAGGTTTTTGGGTTTCGCCATTTATTACAGAAAATTCATAAAAAAATTTTCTAGTATTGTCAAACCTCTGACCGATCTCACCAGGAAAGGTGCTGATGCGGTTCAGTGGTCTTCTGAGGCCATTGAAGCTTTTGTGTATCTCAAGGAGAGGTTCACCTCTGCTCCCATCCTTATGCAGCCTGATGTGACTAAGCCGTTTTTGGTTGAGGTTGATGCTTCCTCTGTGGGGGTTGGCGCAGTATTGTCTCAGGATAACGGGGATGGATTACATCCCTGTGCCTTTTTTTCAAAAAAATTTTTGGAGACTGAACTGAATTACGATATTGGTAATCGGGAATTATTGGCTATTAAACTCGCATTTGAACACTGGCGCCACTTCTTGGAAGGTGCGGAATTTCCCGTTCAGGTTCTTACGGATCATAAAAATCTGATATATCTTGATGCTGCCAAGCGCCTGAATGCCCGTCAGGCTAGGTGGGCACTGTTTTTCTCGCGGTTTAATTTCTCCGTTACTTACATCCCTGGTACTAAGAATGTTAAGGTGGATGCCTTGTCTCGCAGTTTTTCTCCCATAGTCGGTGCTGAGAAAGAGGAGAACATTTTACAAGAAGGTGTTGTGATAGCTGCTTTGGACTCCGTTTTGGAAGATGAGATTCTTAAAGCACAGGAGAATGCCCCATCTAACACTCCTCATGGGAGGTTGTTTGTGGCTAGGACCTTTAGGAGAGATTTGTTTGTTGAGTGTCACGAACCTCGGTTGGCAGGTCATCCCGGAATCTCTGAGACCAAGAGACTGGTGGGTCGCAGTTTTTGGTGGCCTGGATGGCAGAAGGAAGTCATTAAGTGGGTGCGCCAATGTACTATATGTGCTAGATCTAAGTCCTCACATACTCCTGCTGCGGGGTTGCTTTGTCCTTTGGAGGTTCCCAGTGCTCCTTGGACACATTTGGCTATGGACTTTATAACTGACCTTCCCCCCTCTGAGGGTTTTACTGTCATCTGGGTGGTCGTGGACCGTTTTAGCAAGATGTGTCACTTGGTTCCCTTCGTCAAACTGCCCTGCGCTAAAACTCTCGCTAAGGCCTTTGTCAAGGAAATTGTCAGACTTCATGGCGTTCCTACTGACATTGTTTCTGATAGAGGTCCTCAGTTCGTGGCTCGTTTTTGGCGTGCCTTTTGTGACAGGTTGGGAGTTCATTTGTCGTTCTCGTCAGGATATCATCCTGAATCTAATGGCCAGACAGAAAGGAAAAACCAGGATGTTGAGCAGTTCTTGCGTTGTTTTGTGGCAGACAATCAAGAGGGGTGGTCTGAGTTTCTGCCACTTGCTGAATTTGCTCTGAACAATCATATATCTTCTTCTGCTGGTTGTTCGCCTTTTTTTTGTTGTTCTGGGAGACATCCGTCGTTTGGGTCGTTCTCCAAGTTGGGATCTGCCGTGCCTGAGGAGGAGAATTTTTCCGGTGATTTGGAGAGAGTTTGGACGGATGTGCGTGGTAATCTTCAGGAGGCCAACAGAAAATCTAAAGACTACTTTGATAGGAAACGACAGGAGGTTTTGTTCGCTGTTGGTGACATGGTTTGGTTGTCCTCTAGGAATCTGCGGTTGAGGATTCCTTCTAAGAAATTGGGTCCCAAGTTTGTAGGGCCCTTTAAGGTGCTTCAGGTTGTCAACCAATCTGCTGTTAGGTTGGAGGTTCCTACCTCCTGGAGAATTAATCCGGTATTTCATGTCTCTCTGTTGAAAAAAGCTTATGTATCGGATTGTGACGCCTCTGCCTCTGTTCCTCCGGTGGTGGAGGACGGGGAATATGAAATTTCTCGCATCCTTAACTCTAGACAGTATAGAGGTAGTTTGCAGTATCTTGTGGCCTGGAAAGGTTTCGGACCCGAGGATAACTCTTGGGTGAGGTCGGATGATGTTTCCGCGTCCAGACTTATCAGAGCGTTTCACAGGAGATTTCCTGATAAGCCTGGTCCTAGGGGATCCGGAGGATCCTCTTAGAAGGGGGGGGTACTGTTAGAACCTTGTTCTTAGGTTTTTTCCTTTGCTGGTCACATGACCTTGTTGGCCTATTTAATCCTGCTCTGCCCTTCTGGCTTTGCTGGACTTCATTGTTTAACTACTTTCTAGCTAGCCTGTGCTCTGTATCTAACTCTGTTAGTTTGCTTGGTCTACGGACCTCTATGTTCTATATATTTTGTTTGTTCGTCTGTCTGCTACTATTTCTGTTAGGAGGTGTCCCATTTTCCTCCCAGTCCTTAGTACTTGTAGGGATTCCTTCCCCACATCTATAGGTCTCCGTACAGACTAGCTTAGGAATTTAGCAGGTCTGATCGCAGGATCAGGTCCCCTGTTACATCGTAGGGATTAAGCTGAGTTCTATCGTAGGGACAGATCTCCTCTCTTTCCTTAGCTCTGGTAGCAGAACATAACAATTGATATTGTCTTTTTATTCCACTGCGACCTCCACCATTCTTCCAAGGGGCATTAAAACCGTCTTGTTAAGATACTGCGACCTCCACGTCTCTTCCAAGGGGCATTAAAACCATCTTGTTAAGATACTGCGACCTCCACGTCTCTTCCAAGGGACATTAAAACCATCTAGTTAAGCTACTGCAACCTCCACGTCTCTTCCAAGGGGCATTAAAACCGTCTAGTCAAGCTACTGTGACTTCCACGTCTCTTAAAAGGGGCATTAAAACCATCTTGTTAAGCTACTGCAACCTCCACATCTCTTCCAAGGGGCAGTAAAACCATCTTGTTAAGCTACTGCGACCTCCACCACTTTTCCAAGGGGCATTGATATTGTCTTTTTATTCCACTGCGACCTCCACCATTCTTTCAAGGGGCATTAAAACCGTCTTGTTAAGATACTGCAACCTCCACGTTTCTTCCAAGAGCCATTAAAACCGTCTAGTTAAGCTACTGCGACCTCCACGTCTCTTCCAAGGGGCATTAAAACAGTCTTGTTAAGCTTCTGCGACCTCCACCACTTTTCCAAGGAGCATTGATATTGTCTTTTTATTCCACTGCGACCTCCACCATTCTTCCAAGGGGCATTAAAACCGTCTTGTTAAGCTACTGCGACCTCCACCACTTTTCCAAGGGGCATTGATATTGTCATTTTATTCCACTGCGACCTCCACCATTCTTCCAAGGGGCATTAAAACCATCTTGTTAAGATACTGCGACCTCCACGTCTCTTCCAAGGGGCATTAAAACCATCTAGTTAAGCTACTGCAACCTCCACGTCTCTTCCAAGGGGCATTAAAACCGTCTTGTTAAGCTACTGCAACCTCCATATCTCTTCCTAGGGGCATTAAAACCGTCTTGTTAAGCTACTGCGACCTCCACCACTATTCCAAGGGTCATTGATACTGTCTTTTTATTCCACTGCGACCTCCACCATTCTTCCAAGGGGCATTAAAACTGTCTTGTTAAGCTACTGCGACCTCCATCACTTTTCCAAGGGGCATTGATATTGTCTTTTTATTCCACTGCGACCTCCACCATTCTTCCAAGGGGCATTAAAAATGTCTTGTTAAGCTAATGCGACCTCCACCACTTTTCCAAGGGGCATTAAAACCGTCTTGTTAAGCTACTGCGACCTCCACCACTTTTCCAAGGGGCATTGATATTGTCTTTTTATTCCACTGCGACCCCCACAATTCTTCCAAGGGGCATTAAAACCGTCTTGTTAAGATACTGCGACCTCTACGTCTCTTCCAAGGGGCATTAAAACCATCTTGTTAAGCTACTGCGACCTCCACCACTTTTCCAAGGGGCATTAAAACTGTCTTGCTAAGCTACTGCGACCTCCACCACATTTGCAAGGGGCATTAAACCGTCTTTTTAAGCTACTGTGACCTCCACGTCTTTTCCAAGGGGCATTAAATCGTCTTGTTAAGCTACTGCGACCTCCACCACTTTTCCAAGAGGCATTAAAATCGTCTTGTTAAGCTTCTGCGACCTCCATGTCTCTTCCAAGGGGCATTAAAACCATATTGTTAAGCTACTGCGACCTCCACCACTTTTCCAAGGGGAATTGATATTGTCTTTTTATTCCACTGCGACCTCCACCATTCTTCCAAGAGGCATTAAAACCGTCTTGTTAAGCTACTGCGACCTCCACCACTTTTCCAAGGGGCATTAAAACCGTCTTGTTAAGCTACTGCGACCTCCACGTCTCTTCCATGGGGCATTAAAACCGTCTTGTTAAGCTACTGCAACCTCCATGTCTCTTCCAAGGGGCATTAAAAACTTCTTGTTAAGCTACTGCGACCTCCACGTCTCTTCCAAGGGGCATTAAAAACGGCTTGTTAAGCTACTGTGACCTCCACCACTTTTCCAAGGGGAATTGATATTGTCTTTTTATTCCACTGCGACCTCCACCATTCTTCCAAGAGGCATTAAAACCGTCTTGTTAAGCTACTGCGACCTCCACGTCTCTTCCATGGGGCATTAAAACCGTCTTGTTAAGCTACTGCAACCTCCATGTCTCTTCCATGGGGCATTAAAAACTTCTTGTTAAGCTACTGCGACCTCCTCGTCTCTTCCAAGGGGCATTAAAACCGTCTTGTTAAGCTGCTGCATCATCTACCACTTTTCCAAGGGGCATTGATAATGTCTTTTTATTCCACTGCGACCTCCACCATTCTTCCAATGGGCATTGCATTTCCTCATAATTTTAGTCAGCTTTTGCTTTTCAATGCATAGGCGAACACTATGGGAGACCCACTCCCCAATAATGGGTAGAAGGTTTTTAGTATGCTGTAATACACATCTGTTTCAAGGGGCATTGCAGTTCCTCATAATTTTTGGAAAGCCTTCCATTCACTGCTTAGGCCAACAGTGCACAGGAGACCCAGTTGCTATAAATAGAAAAAACGGTTTAGTTAAGGCCCTCTGACCTCCATGTCACTTAAAAGGGGCATTGGAGTGCCTCGAAATTTTTGGTAGGGATTACACTCACTGCATGCCCTATAACTATGTAGCCGAACCGCTCCTTTTGGTACAGAAACATATCCTACAAGACATGTGTGGTTGACTGGCCTGATATTGATGTGAATAGTCCCTGTTCCTCCTGCTCTTTCTCCTTTGCCACCACCTCATCCATCATTCATCACCTGAAGCTTTGTTTTAACAGGAGTCATAGAACAGGGATAGTAGCAGGAAAACATCCAGCAATCCTCGGAGGAGGTAGGATATGCGCCAAAACACTGACCACCTCAGGCCTAGCTGCTACTACATACATGCGCTTGCATTCCAAGAAAACAAAGCAGACGCTAACTTCTATCATCATCATCATGCTCCTCACCTTGGCACTCTCAACTCCCCTGATGGAGAAGCCAGGGTCCACTGGAGGAGTCTGGTTCTCTGGTGGGCTCGTCCAATGCTGCCCTAAAGCAGGCCAGGCTAAGAAAAGTGTGGGGGAAGTTCCCAGGAGAAATAGGGGTGGCTGGGGACCATTTATGGACACCCCGCCGCCCCCAGGCGGCTGGGGACCGTGTGTGGACACCCGGCCGCGGGGTGGCTGGGGACCGAGTATGGACACCCCACCGCCTCCTGGCAGCTGGGGACCGAGCGTGGACAACCGGCCACCGGGCGGGTTGGGACTGAATATGGATACCTCGCTGCCGAAGCAGCCATGAGGTAGTGACCAGCTTCGGCCTCCTCCAAACTAAAAGGCCCCATTTCAAGTGCAAGCTAGCAGTATGGTATTGCAACCTGGGGGTGGGTGGGTGGCAGGTTGCACACTTACGCTTGCATTCCAAGAAAACAAAGCAGATGCTAACTTTTATCATCATCATCATGCTCCTCACCATGGCAGTCTCAACTCCCCTGATGGAGAAGCCAGGGCCCACCGGAGGAGTCTGGTTCTCTGGTGGGCTCGTCCAATGCTGCCCTAAGGCAGACCAGGCTAAGAAAAGCGTGGGGGAAGTTCCCAGGAGAAATAAGGGTGGCTGGAGATCGTTTATGGACACCCGGTCGCCCCCAGGCGGCTGGGGACGGTGTGTGGACACCCGGCCGCGGGGCGGCTGGGGACCGAGTATGGACACCCGGCCGCCCCCTGGCGGCTGGGGACCGAGTGTGGACACCCGGCCACCGGGCGACTGGGGACTGAGTATGGATACCTCGCTGCCGAAGCAGCCATGAGGTAGTGGCCAGCTTCGACCTCCTCCAAGCTAAAAGGCCCCATTTCAAGTGCAAGCTAGCAGTATGGTATTGCAGCCTGGGTGTGGTTCGGTGGCAGGCTGCATACTTGCGCTTGCATTGCAAGGAATGGGGGAGGTACAATTGAACACTGCCCTGGGACAAGGACTTGCACGGGGATAGTTGCAAGTCTGCATCTTCTGATGCGGCAAGGATCACTTCTGATGGGCACACTTTTAGGTAGTGACCTGGGTGTCAGAGATGCTTCCAGGGGTCTTCCCCATGCTGTTCCCATCTCTTTTCAGCACTGTATGCATGTATCACACAGCATATGGCCAGATAAAATTGTAAAATGTTAAAATTACATTTCCCGGTGAATGCATTTGTCACGGTTGAAAGCAATACAAAAGTGCAAAAACGCATAAAAAATGCTACTTGTGAACATAGCGCAAGGTGTGGAGGAGTTTTTTTGTTTTTGGTTATTTATTTTACCCTATACACAAGTCTTTACCCTGGAAAGGATGTTCCTTAACATATTTCACAGGAAAACCATTTCAGTTTTGTTTTTGAACGTTTTATTGTGAGCCCGTAAAAGTGGCTTAATACCTCTGACCACGTTGTTGACAGCAGTGCCCTGGGGGTCAGAAGTGCTTCCTGGGGCGATGCCCATTCTGTCCCCATGTCTTTTGATCACTGTCACTATCGTTTTGGGCACTTTTTAGGCTTTCTACAGACTGCCGGGGGCAGGGCCGGCGTCAGCACCCGGCGCACCCAGGCAAGTGCCGGGGCCCTGAGCAGGCAGGGGGGCCCACTGGCGGTCACGCACCCTGCTGGGCTATGGGCGGAGGAGATCGGTGTCAGCGCCCGCCCTTCTCCCCCGCTTGCTCAGAGCCCTGGCAGCCGGATACTTACCTCTCCCCGTGCCTCCGCAGATCCGCCGTCTTCCTGCTCTGCGCTCCCTGTGACGTCTCAGGTCAGAGGGTGCGGTTACGTCTTTCCACCGCGCGCTCCCCTGAGCCGTCACAGGGAGCGCAGAGCGGGAAGAAGCCGGCGACGCTGGAGTCCGGACCCGAGCAGCTGCAGCAGGTAAGGAGGAGGGAGGTGAGTATTTGATTTTTTTTTAATGTATGGAGGCATGGGGCATAATATGGGGGGGTGACATACTGCATGGGGCATAATATGGGGGGTGACATCCAGCATGTGGCATTATAAAGAGAAGGGGGTGACATCCTGCATGGAGCATTATAAAGAGAGGGGGGGTGACATCCTGCATGGGGCCTTATAAAGAGGGGGTGTGCATCCTGCATGGGGCATTATAAATAGAGGGGGTGACATCCTGCATGGGGCATTATAAAGAGAGGGGGTGACATCCTGCATGGGGCATTATAAAGAGAGGGGGTGACATCCTGCATGGGGCATTATAAAGAGAGGGGGTGACATCCTGCATGGGGCATTATAAAGAGGGGGGGTGACATCCTGCATGGGGCCTTATAAAGAGGGGGGGTACATCCTGCATGGGGCATTATAAAGAGAGGGGGTGACAGCCTGCATGGGGCATTATAAGGGGGGGAACAGCCTGCATGGGGCATTATAAGGGGCGGGGGACAGCCTGCATAGTGCATTATGTGGGGGGAACAGCCTGCATGGAGCATTATAAGGGGGGGACAGCCTGTATGGGGCATTATGTGGGGGGGTAACAGCCTGCATGGAGCATTATAAGGGGGGGGACAGCCTGTATGGGGCATTATGTGGGGGGTAACAGCCTGCATGGAGCATTATATGGGGGCCAGTATCCTGTATGGAGCATTATAAGGGGGCCAGTATCCTGTATGGAGCGTTATATGGGGGCTAGTATCCTGTACGGAGCGTTATATGGGGGCCAGTATCCTGTATGGAGCTTTATAAGGGGGCCAGTATCCTGTATGGAGCGTTACATGGGGGCCAGTATTCTGTATGGAGCCTTATATGGGGGCCAGTATTCCGTATGGAGCCTTATATGGAAGCCAGTATTCCATATGGAGCCTTATATGGGGGCCAGTTTTCCGTATGGAGCCTTATATGGGGGCCAGTATTCCATATGGAGCCTTATATGGGGGCCAGTATTCCGTGTGGAGCCTTATATGGGGGCCAGTATTCCGTATGGAGCCTTATATGGGGGCCAGTATTCCGTATGGAGCCTTATATGGGGGCCAGTATTCCATATGGAGCCTTATATGGGGGCCAGTATTCCGTATGGAGCCTTATATGGGGGCCAGTATTCCGTATGGGGCCTTATATGGGGGCCAGTATTCCGTATGGGGCCTTATATGGGGGCCAGTATTCTGTGTGGAGCGATTCGCCGGTTTCTGAGCTATTGTGGAATTTACAATAGATATCGCTCATGTAATGTCAGAAGTGAAATCTTTGCATTGTACTATATATATATATATATATATATATATATATATATATATATATATATATATACAGTACAGACCAAAAGTTTGGACACACCTTCTCATTTAAAGATTTTTCTGTATTTTCATGACTATGAAAATTGTACATTCACACTGATGGCATCAAAACTATGAATTAACACATGTGGAATTATATACTTAACAAAAAAGTGTGAATCAACTGAAAATATGTCTTATATTCTAGGTTCTTCAAAGTAGCCACCTTTTGCTTTGATGACTGCTTTGCACACTCTTGGCATTCTCTTGATGAGCTTCAAGAGGTAGTCACCGGAAATGGTTTTCACTTCACCGCTTTGCCCTGTCAGGTTTAATAGGTGGGGTTTCTTGCCTTATAAATGGGGTTGGGACCATCAGTTGTGCTGTGCAGAAGTCAGGTGGATACACAGCTGATAGTCCTACTGAATAGACTGTTAGAATTTGTATTATGGCAAGAAAAAAGCAGCTAAGTAAAGAAAAACGAGTGGCCATCATTACTTTAAGAAATGAAGGTCAATCAGTCCGAAAAATTGGGCAAACTTTGAAAGTGTCCCCAAGTGCAGTTGCAAAAACTATCAAGCGCTGCAAAGAAACTGGCTGACATGAGGACTGCCCCAGGAAAGGAAGACCAAGAGTCACCTCTGCTTCTGAGGATAAGTTTATCCGAGTCACCAGCCTCACAAATCGCAGGTTAACAGCAGCTCAGATTAGAGACCAGGTCAATGCCACACAGAGTTCTAGCAGCAGACACCTCTCTACAACAACTGTTAAGAGGAGACTTTGTACAGCAGGTCTTCATGGTAAAATAGCTGCTAGTAAACCACTGCTAAGGACAGGCAACAAGCTGAAGAGACTTGTTTGGGCTAAAGAACACAAGGAATGGACATTAGACCAGTGGAAATCTGTGCTTTGGTCTGATGAGTCTAAATTTGAGATCTTTGGTTCCAACCACTGTGTCTTTGTGCGACGCAGAAAAGGTGAGCGAATGGACTCTACATGCCTGGTTCCCACCGTGAAGCATGGAGGAGGAGGTGTGATGGTGTGGGGATGCTTTGCTGGTGACACTGTTGGGGATTTATTCAAAATTGAAGGCATACTGAACCAGCATGGCTACCACAGCATCTTGCAGCAGCATGCTATTTCATCCAGTTTGCGTTTAGTTGGACCATCATTTATTTTTCAACAGGACAATGACCCCAAACACACGTCCAGGCTGTGCAAGAGCTATTTAACCAAGAAGGAGAGTTAAGGGGTGCTACACCAGATGACCTGGCCTCCACAGTCACCAGACCTGAACCCAATCGAGATGGTTTGGGGTGAGCTGGACCGCAGAGTGAAGGCAAAAGTGCCAACAAGTGCTAAGCATCTCTGGGAACTCCTTCAAGATTGTTGGAAGACCATTTCCGGTGACTACCTCTTGAAGCTCATCAAGAGAATGCCAAGAGTGTGCAAAGCAGTCATCAAAGCAAAAGGTGGCTACTTTGAAGAACCTAGAATATAAGGCATATTTTCAGTTGTTTCACACTTTTTTGTTAAGTATATAATTCCACATGTGTTAATTCATAGTTTTGATGCCTTCAGTGTGAATGTACAATTTTCTTAGTCATGAAAATACAGAAAAATCTTTAAATGAGAAGGTGTGTCCAAACTTTTGGTCTGTACTGTATATATATATGTTTCTCTGCGGTATCTGTGCATCATGAATCGTGGTATGTATTAAAGGGGCCCACTGAGACTCTTTCGCCCAGAGCCCAGAAAAACCTGGAGCCGGCCCTGGCCGGGGGTGCCGCCACAAAAATGCTCGGGTCTCCTATTGACTAACATTGGGCTCGTTGCTCGGGTCGAGCACCCGAGTATCATGGTGAGCTCGGCCCGAGCTTCGAGCACCTGAGCATTTTAGTGCTCGCTCAACACTTATTAAGATCCAAAAGTATTCCTGGCCCCTGAGACCTGGGCCTTTGTATAGAAATATCTAACAGCAGCAGAAGGCATAACTGGAATGGAGCCTCTTGTGCAATATGCACGCAGTCTGTTATATACACTGCCTGCCTGCCTATATACAATGCCTGCCTGATATCTCTGTAGATCGATTAGTCCACAGAAGGACTGTTTGTTAAGATGGATATGTGTAACATACGGGTTTTCTCCCTACACTACCTAATACACAAGCAAATCTCTCCCTGATTCAGCAGCAGCTCTCCCTACACTGTCTGATTCTGGAGTGACTGTGACGAGCACAGCGGCGCCAGGTCTGATATAGACCTGATGACGCTGTGCGGCCAGCCAATCACTGTAATGCCACAACCACCATGGCTGCGGCATTACAATGAGTGGCAGGCAATCCCTGCATGTCCGGAATCGGAAGTTCACATAATGCCTGCGCTCTGCAGTGTCTCTGAAGGATGACAAGCTGGATGGCAGCGCTCAGCTGCAATCCCGCCTGTCATCAGAATGCCATCCCAGCGTGGGAGAATTCTACTGCTCAAGCGCTGACATTACATTATCTCCCGTCACAGCCAGATGCCGTCACAGCCAGACACTGAGGAGTGCAAGCAAGCCTGCGCTTCTCAGTGTCTGCGGGATGACAGGCTGGATGGCAGCTTTCTGCTGAGGTCCAGCCTGTCATCTCGATGTAGCAGAGCTGGAGCTGTCCTGGGAACCATCGAAAGGTAAGGATGATGTTGCTTTATTATATTTCTTTTATTGCAGAAGACATTGGCTTCAGCTGGAATGGGCGTGATGGTAAGTATGGTTTAATTAAGAACAATAAAGAATTGTGTGTTTATTTCAATTAAAGGACTTTATTCTGGGTGTTTGTGGTTTTTTTAACTTTCACTATGGGGTTAGTAATGGGGGTGTCTTATAGACGCCTCTCCATTACTAACCTGGGCTTGATGTCAGCTGGCATTATAAGCTGACATGAACCCCAGCTCTATTACCCCACTGCCACCGCTTCAGGGCAGTGGGAAGAGCGAGGCTAAGTGCCAGAATTGGCGCATCCTATGGATGCGCCATTTCTGGGGCGGCTGACGGCTGGTGTTTCTAGCCTGGGAGGGGGCCAATATTCATGGCACCCTTCCTGGGCTATTAATATCAGCCCCCAGCTGTCTGCCTAGCCTTTGCTAGCTATTAAAATAGGGGGGACCCCACGTCATTTTTTTGGGGGGTCCCCCATTTTAATAGCTAGTAAAGGCTAGGTATTCAGCTGGGGGCTGATATTAGTAGCCTGGGAAGCTCCGTGGGTATTACCCCCTTCCCAGGCTTCAAACATCTGCCCCAGCCGTCTGCTTAACTTCCCTTAGAGACTAAAATTACGGGGAACCCCACGCCAATTTTTTTTTAATAAATCCTTTATTTTAACACTAAATGACAAGTACAGTAACCAACACTGTCACTGTACTTATTATATATGTGACTGACATGTTTCTATCTATCTAATCTATGTGTGATGCTCTATCTTTCTGTTCTAAATTGTCGGGCACCGCTGCTGAATTGCCGGCCGGCTTTTTTAAAGAGACGGTGCATGAAAACACTGTTATTTTTTTAAATAAATCCTTTAACACTAAATGACAAGTACAGTAACCAACACTGTCACTGTACTTCATATATATGTGACTGACATGTTTCTATCTATCTAATCTATGTGTGAAGCTCTATTCTTTCTGTTCTAAATTATCGGGTAACGGTATATGCCGCTGCTGAATTGCCGGCTTTTCATGTTTCACTGTGAGCACTGTTCCCGTCGATTTGGGCAACCACCTGCCCCAATACATTCTACATTATTGTTAGTTGTTTTCCTTCATGTAGAATTAACCTACAAGGAAAGAAATGGTTTATTTTCATTCCGATATTTGTGTCCCTTTGACTTGCATTGGTTTCCGGTTTCGGAATCGGCGATATCCGATACTTTTTGGGTATCGGCCCGATCCAATCCGATCCGATATTTCCTGATATCGGAAGGTATCGCTCAACACTACTCATCACTTGTCGTAATATATTCCAGAATGTCTGAATTTTTATGCTATGCACAGCTGTCTTAAAGGGTTTGTCTTACTGAGACAGGCTCTTGATATCCTCCGTTTTGGAGAACATTGACATCTTTGATGTGGTAAAGCCTGAGAAAAGTATTGCATTTTATTAAAGTGTACTTTCACGTCTTATTAGCTATCATGTTAATCGAGGAATCTGTGAATTTTATACTTATAATTTTAGATTTTATTTTAATATACTTGTACCTGCACAGTTTATTACAATATTATCCAAGGTTATCAATAGTTTTAAAAAAAAGTTAATGGAGTTTTTCATTTATATTTTTTTATTTTATAAGCATGGGGGAGGTTTAAAATAGTAATAAAAAAATAGCAATACCGCTCAATCGCTGCTGCAACAATGTCTCTTCACCGCTGCGTTCATTCTTTTTTGAGAGGCTGTGTCAGTGCATGTGACCCCTGCAGCCAATCACTTAGTTCAGCAGTCTTGTGCCATTTACATCAACAAAACCGCTGAGCCCAGTGATTGGCTGCAGTGGTCATGCGCAGTGTAGTCATGACATCACGGTTGTAGCCTGTCAAAAAAAGACCTAAGCTAGCGGCAATGAGGTAGGGAAGGACCTGGATAAAGTGAACATTGTTAATTTTGTTATATTAAACCTACCCACACCTACAGGATAATGAAAAATATGTATGAGAAATGATATTTACATATTTTTACTGTCAGTTAGCCTGCAGAATACGGTCATCAGGAAAACTACAAACTTTAAGTAATATTTGCATATACATTATATACATAAGAAATGTTCAATGCACAATTCTAGGTTTAGCTTCATCCATAACACTCAGGCTATGGTCACATATCATGTTTTCTTCAGCGTTTTTTCACCCATTGGAAGTAATGGGTGGGGAAAAAAACACTGAAAAAAATCACCAAAAATGCTGGTGTCAAGTTTTCAGCGTTTTTTCAGCGTTTTTTGTGCCTAAAGCAGAATGAGATTTTTTTTTTAAGAGCTTTATGTACATGCATAACAGAGACAAAGGGACAGTGAAAAAAATGCTGAAAAAAACGGACCAAAAAAAAAGAAAAAAAGCAAGAAAACAGCAACAAAAATCCTGAACAACCTCCTGGCAAGAGATCAGGTTTTGCTGCAGGAACGCTGAAAAAAAACATGATGTGTGAACATAGCCTAAAGGGGTTTTTCACTTTTTCACTTTGAGGAAAGTCAAACATTTAACTCAGTGGATGTGCCGAGGTGGATGGCAAGAGATACCGAACTCAGTGATTGACCACATTAGTGGGATACACTGTCAACATGACATCACCACGGCAGCCAAAATACCAAAACCTGAGCAGTAATGGGGGGCTGAAAATGGGACAGATAAGTACCTGCTCTCTTTGTAACTTTAAGTAAACTGGAGCATTTGCATTCCGCTTTGCTGAAAGTGGAAAGCCCCTTTAAGGATTCAGAAATATTATCTTCAGTTTCCCTAGTTAGTTTAGGCAACACATAGCAAAAAGCAGGATCTGATAATCCCTGTGTTGGCCATAAGAACCTTCAGCTCCACATGCAAGGTGCCGTCTGTACCTTACAGGACATGATGCAGAGGGGTGATGCATTACGTGCGCTATCTTTGGACCTATTTACTGCAGCTAAAGATAAAGTAATAATGCAATTTGCGGACTGTTTTTCACACTAAATACAGCAATTCTGTTGCTCTGTATATTTCTTTCTATCATTGCCATTTATAAAAATCAGGAGGCACGGATAACAAGTTTATCAATGTATATCAAGTGTAATCTTAATACTGTGCAATTATCTCCAGTCATTTTGTACAACGCAAAACAAGATTTTCTGTCTCTATCATCAATAAATTTCCCACCTTCTTCTGTCTGGATCAATAATCTCCCCTAATGTAGCGAGAGGCAGCTTTTGTTTTATAGCCACTCTTTGCCCATTGCTGTATGGGCTTTAGCGCTAAATCTACAGTAAAATAGTACATTAAAGTGTCCTTTTTGTACACTGTGAAGGTAATATATCTGGGAAAATACAGGTAAAACCTATGTATCACCACTAGACTACTGTTATTTCATTGTAACTGCTCTTCTATTTTTATTGCTATTTTTCCTGTGATTTTATGTTGGGTTTACAACATAAACTATATTATAAAGATTTGAGATTCATGATTTAATTTATTATTTATAATGTGATCCTCACTTGGATCGCATGGTGGCTTAGTCATTCGCATCCATGTCTTGCTGTATCGATGCGGAAGCAGACTTGTACTGGATTAGTACGTACAATAGTCAGTACACTGTTGAAAAGTGACTAATAATATTTCTCTTCTGTAAAAACGAATTCCAAAGATTCACATTTAGATGTTTTCATAATATGATTTGAAAAGGTGCTTCGCTGTACAACTGTCAGCCTTAAAGCCCCACTCCGGAGTTTTCTTTTATTTCACCCCCAGAGTGGTATCACTAATATACACTGACGAGCAAAAGTTTAACAATGCTTTGAACTTTTGACTTTCAGGCTCCCTATCTCACCATCCACTACTGCTTCGAACGTGAGACTACCATCATATTATAGACAATTATCTTGGCTATCTCATACATAAAATTGACTTGCATCTATTTTGCATATGATTAGTTATGCAGATTTTTGTCATGTCACTGCATTGTTACTGTTTTGCTCCTAAAATCTGAATTTAAATTTTTAGTATTTTGTAAATCCACCTTTGGCTTGCAAGACTGCCTGAATCCTTCTGTGCCTGCTCTCAATCAGATTCAAGCATGTGTCAACTGAAATCTGATCCCAGGTCTCTTCTACATTTTCCCAAAGTTGGTGCTTTTCGATTCACTTGGGTATGTATACAGCTTTTTCTTCAACTCTACCCAAAAGTGTTAAATTGGGTTGAGGTCTGGGGACTGTGTGAGACAATCCACCACCTCTACTTCACTGTCATTGAACCATTTCTTTGCTAATCTCAACCTATGCTTCGGGTCATTGTCCTGATGGAACACTATGTCGTCCTTTTCATACCCTTAGTACCCGAGTGTACGAAGTAATTCGTCTTGTAGGATACTCACATATAGCTCATTATGGAGACCACCATAGATCCTGGTCAAGTATCCAACGCCTTAGGCTGTAAAACAACCCTATATCATCTGGCTCCCTCCACCTAACTTGACAGTCCCTTCAATTTCTCGATCCGTTAGCCCCTTTTTCCCTTGTTTCTCCAAAAACCATTTGCATCCATCAGAGCCTAATCTGTTGACTTTTGTCTCATCGCTCCAAATCACCTGCCTCCAATCTTCTACTGTCCGCTTTCCAATCTTCTACTGTCCGCTTTTTGAACTTTTTTGCAAAATTGAGCTGATGCTTCTTTTGATGATATTGAAGTTGAGGTGGCCTTTTTTCACGCCACCATTCCAGACTTGTGTAACGTGTGTCGCACAGTGTTTGCAAGGACGTCTGTAATCTCACTATTACGAAGCATATGATCCATTTCCACTGCCGTGTTTGTCGCGCCAGAACCGATAGACCTTGTGATGAGCTTACTTGTTGACTCTGATATTTTGCCTGGATGTCCACATCTTGGCTTTTGAATGGATGGACGGACTTCATTTCATATTCTTCCAACTGTCATGGCATTCACATGATGCAGTTTGGCAATTTTCTTGGCCAAGAGACTGCTAGAAGATGCTGTTTCTCTTTTCTGGAGAAATCTTCTTCATGGCTCCTTCTCAGTTTGAACCAGTGACCTCTGGCTTGGGAATCAACTTAATAACACACTGAGCTATTAGGGAATGTGAAAACAGGTAGCAATTTATAGTATACAGGGAAAAAAAGATTTTTCCACCACCAAGAGCAAAACAGTAACATTGCAGTATCATGACAAGAATCTGCATAACTAATCATATGCTAAATAGTTGCAAGTCAAATTTATGTATGTGATAGCCAAGTTGATTGTCTATAATATGATGGTAGTCTCACGTTCGAAGCAGTAGTGGATGGTGAGATAGGGAGCCTGAAAGTCAAAAGTTCAAAGCATTGTTAAACTTTTGCTCGTCAGTGTATATTAGTGATACCACTCTGGGGGTGAATTAAAAGAAAACTCCGGAGTGTGGCTTTAAATCTGACAGTTGTACAGCGAAGCACCTTTTCAAATCATATTATGAAAACATCTAAATGTGAATCTTTGTAATTAGTTTTTACAGAAGAGAAATATTATTAGTCACTTTTTAACAGTGTACTGACTATTGTACGTACTAATCCAGTACAAGTCTGCTTCCGCATTGATACAGCAAGACATGAATGCGAATGACTAAGCCACCATGCGATCCAAGTGAGGATCACATTATAAATAATAAATTAAATCATGAATTTTTTTAAAATGATGGCAGTCTCACGTTCAAAGCAGTAGGGGATGGTGAGATATAGAGTGTGAAAATCAAATGTTCAAAACATTGTTACCCTTTTGCTCATCAGTGTATGTTCCATGCCTGTAGTAGCATACTTACCAGCCACCATCTTCTGCTGTTCTCAGCGCCGCTCCAGTCATCTTTTGCAGATTGTGACCTGTCTGATCTGTCCAGTGTTTACTGGGTGGACCAGAAGTCACTACTCAATGTAAGTCTAAGAGGGCCAGAACAAGACTCTCATAGAATTACTTTGCAAATTGTCTCTTCAGAGAGGAAGAGGACTAGAATTCTAGTGCCACCTATAGGAAGTAGCAATCCTAAAAGTCAATATCGACTCTCTAACGAGCCTTGTCACATCACTTAGTATAATAGCCAAAACCATTAGAATTATTTTGAGAGCTTGTGACCATTAGGTGTTATTTATTTCCAGTCAGTTTAAAGCTGCTGTCTCAAGATGATGGAATGGGACCAGAGTAGCGACAGGAAGAGCAGAAGATAGCGGCTGCTAAGTATGTTACTATGAGCAGAAAACAGACATTAATGATCCAACTCTGGGGTTGTGCTTTAAGCTTGTGTTTGGCATTATCACTCCCAGCAAAAAGTTTCTGTGTTGTGTAAATCATCAGAGCGGTGTGTAAATAGGAGCTGGCCAATTGCCCATTTCGATATCTTAGCCAGACCCTTTTATCTCTATACATCAGCCACAACAAAAAAAGGAGGCAGATTTAGCTATTAAACCTAGCAATCAGCAGGGTCACTTTATATATAGCTCTGGAGATGTGCTCACATAGGGAACCCTTTCATTTATTAAACAGGGGTTGGACTTGAAGTGTGACGCTGGGTATGGGAACAACCCAGCGTATAACGACAGGGAAGAGTGCCCTACAAGTAGGGAAAGGAAAGTGGAGACCCCTAAACAGCTGAAATGACAAACCTTGACTCTGCTATGGACCCTATATAGGTTCTGCACCTATCGCCGAGCAGGAAACCTGGCCCTAGCTGACCCTAAAGTTAGGCTCTAGGTAGGGAGAGGGAGGGGTGAGCATTAGTCAACCACACTGAAAACTAAAGTACACACAAGGGAAACAAGCAAGGGAATACACTTAGCTTAAAGATGACATCGAAGAGAAAATGGCAACAATCCGCGAAGGAACTCCAAGAAAATTCTAGCCAACTACTAGAACTACAGGCCTGAATAGAATCAGAACACTCTATCACCAGCAACTCTCTGGAGAAACTGAGTGTACTTAAGGATACAGCTAGGGTGTGCTAATTAGCAGCAGAATGTGAGGATCACCGCTGGGTCCTAAAGGTTTAATCCCCAAGCAAGGTGAGGATCACCTAAAGCGAGAGGGATCATGAAAGGATCAGGAAGATGTTTGCAAGGCCAAACGCAGTGACATTCTACAGCCGGACCCCGTATGACTGTCTGTCAAACCTGACACACCCGTGCCATGGAGCTGCTGAAACTGGGACCCAAACTGACACCTGGAAATAGGGGCACATTTGAAAATAAAAGTTCATTGGTGAATTATTTATAATCACATTTTAAGTGCATCAAAAATTATCAACACCTTTTAGCTGCACCTGTAATTAGATAATTGCATACGGAGTTTACAATGTACCCCCTGAACAAGCAATGGCAAAACATGTGTTTGGGTGGGTAAGCACCATTCTGTGGCCAGTTATCTTTTCTTATGCTGTCTCTCCAGTGGGGTTACTTTCAGGCTTGCAGAGTTACTTTCTTCTCTTCTGGTGTGGTCTCCCATATGTTCTTATTTTACTTCTAATATCTTTTATACATGTTGGGAGTTATTGTAAGTCTTTGTGCACATGTAATAGGTCCTTTAGACCTATAGACATACACTGTATTATTCTACCTGGTCCACATTAACTGTTACATATGTGGTGATAACCTTGCCCATATCAGTGTGTGCACAGTCCTTTTTTATCTGTGTATATGTATTTCTGTTTTATTACTGTTAGTACTGTACTCATATATGTATATGAATGAAGGAAACTATTTTCATAATGTATGGTGTATTGTATAGGAGTTGAAGGTACCTATAAAGGTTTGCAAGAGTCCATCTATACATCTTTTCATCACACTGTGTTATCAATGGCATTCAGTCCACAGGGATTTGTAGATGGCACCTACTTTATAGTTTCCGCTGTACAAGATATTGAAGTTCAGGAGTGCTTCCTGTACCCATTGCCAATCAAGTTTTTGCAGACAACCGAATTTGAACTATTTTTATACCACTTGTATATGAGTAAGATTCATTTTTCACTGTTATGCGCCCTGAAATGGCATTTCTCTAAGACGTAACATACAGCCATATAACTTATTGTCTGGACTTGTTGGCATGCTAGCCAGGTTGATCTGCATGTTGAACAGGCTAAATGGCAATTTAATCACCCACGATGTAAAACCTCTCTAGGAAGGGGTTTTGCCTCACTACCGGTTTTACATAGAATATACTTAATACAAAAACCACAATAATGATTTAACTTGGGAAATCCAAACTCATTTTTAAACACTACACTCAATTCACATTATGATGATTCATAAGTACTTCCCTGGTGCCTTCTTATGGAAAAAATATGTGCAGATTTAGTGAAAAGTCCAATAGACTTAGAATTTAAATAGTCTTCTCGTCTACGCATAACATTAACCCCTTTCAGCCGCAGCCAATTTCATTTTTGCGTTTTTTTCCTCCCTTTTTTCTAACAGTTACAACATTGTTATTTTTTTGTCTATATATATATAGTTATATGAGGGCTTGTTTTTTGTGGGACGGGTTGTAGGTTTTAATGCCACCATTAATTTTGACATATTATGTACTGAAGAACTGGAAAAAAATATTCCAAATATGGTGAAATGGCAAATGCAATTCAGCCTTTTTTTTTTGCAACCAAGAGACACCCTGATTTTGCATCGCTATGTTTGCCAATGGGTGCTCAGGACGGCTTGCCTCATGGACAATGCGCCTTAATGCCGCTGTCAATTTTTGACAGCTGTATTTAAAGTGTTAACAGCAGAGTATCACTGGATTTCTGCTGTTGCATGCAGATGGCTGGCTGGGTAACAGGGCTGGCATTTACCGGGTTTGATGCAGCTCTTATGGCTAACATGGTGCAAAGATATATTACTCCTTTAAAGTTTAGGCATCAATGGTGACCAGGGCCGGCGTCAGCACCCGGCGCACCCGGGCAAATGCCGGGGCCCTGAGCAGGCAGAGGGGCCCACTGGCGGTCGCGCACCCCGCTGGGCTATGGGCGGAGGAGAGCGGTGTCAGCGCCCGCCCTTCTCCGCCGCTTGCTCAGGGCCCCGGCAGCTGGATACTTACCTCTCTCTCCCCGTGCCTCCGCAGATCAGCTGTCTTCCTGCTCTGCGCTCCCTGTGACGTCTCAGATCAGAGGGCGCGGTGACGTCTTTACACCGCGCCCTCCCCTGAGCCGTCACAGGGAGCGCTGAGCGGGAAGACGCCGACAACGCTGGAGTTCGGACCCGAGCAGCGGGCAGCAGGTAGCAGGTGAGGAGAAGGGAGGTGAGGGTTTGATTTTTTTTTTTTAAATGTATTGAGGCATGGGGCAGTATAAAGAGAAGGGGGGGGGCATCCTCCATGGGGCATTATAAGGTGGGGAACAGCCTGCCTGGGGCATTATAAAGGGGGGGGCAGCCTGCATAGTGCATTATGTGGGGGGGACAGCCTGCATGGAGCATTAAAAGGGGGGGGCCTGTATGGGTCATTATGTGGGGGGTAACAGCCTGCATGGAGCATTATAATGGGGGGGGGCAGCCTGTATGGGGCATTATGAGGGGGGTAACAGTCTGTATGGAGCATTAAAAGAGGGGGTGGCTGTATGGGGCATTATGTGGGGGGTAACAGCCTGCATGGAGCATTATAAGGGGGGGACAGCCTGTATGGGGCATTATGTGGGGGGTAACAGCCTGCATGCAGCATTATATGGGGGCCAGTATCCTGTATGGAGCGTTATAAGGGGACCGGTATCCTGTATGGAGCGTTATATGGGGGCCGGTATCCTGTATGGAGTTTTATAAAGGGACCAGTATCCTGTATGGAGCATTATATGGGGGCCAGTATCCTGTATGGAGCTTTATAAGGGGACTAGTATCCTGTATGGAGCGTTATATGGGGGCCAGTATTCTGTATGGAGCCTTATATGGGGGCCAATATTCCGTATGGAGCCTTATATGGAGGCCAGTATTCCGTATGGAGCCTTATATGGGGGCCAGTATTCCATATGGAGCCTTATATGGGGGCCAGTATTCCGTATGGAGCCTTATATGGGGGCCAGTATTCCATATGGAGCCTTATATGGGGGCCAGTATTCCATATGGAGCCTTATATGGGGGCCAGTATTCTGTATGGAGCCTTATATGGGGGCCAGTATTCCGTATGGAGCCTTATATGGGGGTCAGTATTCCGCATGGAGCCTTATATGGGGGCCAGTATTCCGTATGGGGCCTTATATGGGGGCCAGTATTCCTTATGGGGCCTTATATGGGGGCCAGTATTGCGTATGGGGCCTTATATGGGGGCCAGTATTCCGTATGGGGCCTTATATGGGGGCCAGTATTCCGTATGAAGCGTTATAATGGGGGCCAGTATTCCGTATGGAGCCTTATATGGGGCCCAGTATTCTGTGTGGAGCAATTCACCGGTTTCTGAGCTATTGTGGAATTTACAATAGATATCACTCATGTAATGTAAGAAGTGAAATCTTTGCATTGTACTATATATACATATATATATATATATATATATATATATATATATATATATTTCTCCGCTGTATCTCTGCATCATCAATCGTGGTATGTGTTAAAGGGGCCCTCTGAGACTCTTTCGCCCGGGGCCCAGAAAAACCTGGAGCCGGCCCTGATGGTGACTATCAGTTTTCAATATCTCTCATAATTTACAGCTTAAGTTCAGTGACAAAACAACATGTAACTTATATAGTAGACACAATATGCCAAGGAAGATGATTGTAGCCAATGCGATGCCTCAAAATTTTGTCCTCATCTTGTATCTATTAATCAAATTGCATAACTTCCTGTCTCAGTGAACATACAGTATAGTCCCATCTGCTAACAGAGCAAAAAAAAACTACAGAGACACATAAAAAACAGCTAACAAAATTCAAATACTAAGACAAAGACAACGATTAAAAACACTTAAAATTTTGTAGGCTGCAACATTAGTGCAAATAAGCAATGGCGTCCTGTATCCACACTCCCCAAAGTCAAAGGGTGATTGTCAAAGAATGTGTTTTCCCTTATTCAGGAAGCTCCAAACTGTAAAATAACAGGATAGACATTATTCTGATCAAATACAGCTATACAGTACTAGTATAGGTAAAAACATCACAAATTTATAAAACAATTCAAAGTGCAAGTGCGAATAAATATACATATAAACTAGAAACACGCCAGGTGATAAAGTGCAATGTATCCCAGCGTAATAATAGGAACACGAGCTGTAAATAAGCATAAGGACACAATGCAAAAGAGGCAATACAAAATAATACTTATGTAAGAGGGGGGAGGACCAAAAGAACCAAGTGCGGCAGAAAAGACTCCACGCATTATGTTGCTTTAATGCAGCTTCCTCAGGGGTAAAGAGTGTTATCTTCTAATAGAACTGATGATTACAGAAAGGTTCCACCCATGATCTTAGAAATATCTTTAAGAAAAAAATCCCAGCCTAGGCTTACCCGAAATAATTGCTTGAACTGAAGAAGAAGAAAAGGATTTTCCAACACTTCCATCCATAAAACTCATCTTTTCAATAGAAATTCATTTTAAAACAGGAGGATCCATCATAAGGATAAAACCTTACGCATTTCTGGTGTACACTATCCCATTCCTATGACTAAGGGCGCAGTGTACACTAGAAACACATAAGGTTTTATCCTCATGATGGATCCTCCTGTTTTTAAATTAATTTATAAATAAATATATGAATTTTAACCCCCTAAGGACCATGGGTTTTTCAGGTTGTTGCGTTTGTTTTTTTGCTCCCCTTCTTCCCAGAGTCATAACTTTTTTATTTTTTCATCAATATGGCCATGTGAGAGCTTGTTATTTGGAGGACGAGTTGTACCTTTGAAAGACACCATTGCTTTTACCATATTGTATACTGGAAAATGGGAAAAAAATTCCAAGTGTAGTGAAATTGTAAAAAAAAGTGCAGTTCCACAATTTTTTTTTTACCATGTTCACTAAATGCTATAACTGACCTGCCATTATGATTCTCAAGGTCATTACGAATTCTTAGATACCAAACATGTATAGGTTCTTTTTTATTTAATTGGTGAAAAAAAATCCAAAGTTTGTAAAAAAAAAAAAAAAAAAAAAAAAAGCAAAACTGGCGCCATTTTCCGAAACCCATAGCGTCTCCATTTTTCGTGACCTGGGGCTGGGTGAGGACTAATTTTTTGCTTGCCAAGATGATTTTGATAGATTGGACGATTCTGAACGTGGCGGTACCAAATATGTGTTTTGTTTTTTTTTTAATTGTTTTATTTTGAATGGGGCAAAAGTTGGATGATTTGAGCTTTTATATATTTTTATTTTTTTTTTATATTTTAAAAAATTTTTTTTTACCTTTTTACTTCCTTTAATAGTCTCCATGGGAGACTAGAAACTGTGATCTTCTGATCATTTGTGTTACACATAGCAGGGCTGCAAATAGGTGGTAAATGTATGATCACAGGGGATCCAACCACTGGGACTTCTGTATGAATAACCGTTAGTGTGCATGCCCAGCCACCTCTGTATCCACTTCTATGGGAGTGATAAAACAGCTATCTCTATCAGTCCTGCAGAAGTGAATACTAAAACTGATATAGACTAATGAAAAAAATATGATCAAGAAACAAATCTTTAATCTCAGAGCATTACAACACAGATGGAAAAAGCATGATACGAAAAGTAAAGTAAAAATAACCCTATGACCTGAGGATCAGACCAGACAAGCTCTGGATTTATGGTTTGTCTATGGCTTGTTCAAGAGGGGTGTGTTAAATCATGGATAACTTTTTTTAACCTATGTAGGTTTTCCGCTCAAGTTAAGTAGTTAATTTCGATAACAAATTATTAGTACGAGGATAGAATCAATTATTTAAACATAGACAAAAAATAAATAGATCACCATAATTTCAGTTGTAATTAGCCCCAGTGGTTGTTGGATGTACACAATATATATAGCCAGAGCAGCACAACCCAATACAATGTTTAGTGTCTGTTTCCCGGTACTCATTTGGATCAGCTCCCACCAGTCATATTGATGACCTATCCAATTCATGCTGTAACTCTGTATAGTGATTATTTTCTGTTACTAAAATGAGAAAAGTTAGAACAAATATACTTGAGTTTCATTTAATGGGTAAATTAAGGTCTGTAGTCTTAGAAAGTAAGGTTGTAATTGGATTGAAAACTGCCTCATAGACCACAGCCAGTGAGTTGTGGTGAATGATTTGTAGTTGAACACTCTCCGGTTGAAAGTAGGTTCAGCGACGGATCTGACATTATTCAACTTTTTTATTATTGATATATACGACTGGATTCATAGTGTTGTTTCCATCTTTGCAGATGACACCAAGCTATGTAGTATGCAGTCTATGGAAGAGGTTCATGAGTTACAGGCTGACTTGGACTGGGTGTATTGGTGTCAACTTGGCAAATGAGGTTCAATGTGGTGAAATGTAAAGTTATGAGCACATGAGCACTCATAATATGCGGGTACCATGTGTTCTAGGGGGAGTAAAACTAGTAGAGTTACTTGTAGTGAAATATTTGAGTCTACTTGTAGATCACAAACTAAAAAATAACATGCAGTATCAATCAGCAGCTTCTAAGGTCAACAGTATATTGTTATTCAATTCAATTGAAAAATAAACTGAAGTCTTTTCAGGTGGAAAAAGAAAAATAAAGAAACTAAAATAATGTGTTGGTACTGCATGCACACCCTTAAGCTAATACTTTGTTAATGTACCCTTTGAAATTATGACCATAAAACCGATTAAACTTGATAGTGGTTGACTTATAGGAATACTAGACCACCTAATCTTTATTTTGCTGAAAAAGCCATGGTCTGTAAAACAGCTTACAACACATCAAAGGAATCTTATGAAGGCTGGATGCAGCTGAAATGAGTTGTGTTTTTATTAATCTTTTTCAATAAAACCTTATTCTTGTTATTCGTTGGCTGCCTGGCTTTTATCTGGAAAAGATGGTAGCGGCATACAAGGAGAACTGCACCAGATCGCAATACCTAGATCTCATAGTTCACCATGGAGTTGTGCCCTGTATTACACAAGCCTCCTGTAAGAGGTTTAATCTTTGACCTTGCATATCATTCCTACTAATACTTTGCTTAGATAGAGCGGTTCCCTTCTTTCTTTATGATATCTCCCACTTTTTTTTACAAATTGCATTAAGAAAATGTCAGGAATATCTTACAAGAACAGCTAAACTATCAGGATAACTGTAAATGATGACCGCTGTGTTCTCACTACTATTTAACATTAGGCTATTGAACACAACCACATCCCCAATTATAAGAGGGTGTTCATACTTATGTAACCACATTATTTTA
The DNA here is from genome assembly GCF_046119375.1 of Phyllobates terribilis. Taxonomy (NCBI): domain Eukaryota; kingdom Metazoa; phylum Chordata; class Amphibia; order Anura; family Dendrobatidae; genus Phyllobates; species Phyllobates terribilis. The sequence continues at coordinate 304,013,171 of NW_027362771.1, forward strand.
GTTTTGTCATTTTTACTTTCCCCCTTAAAATTATTTCAGTTTGTTTCTCAATATATTTGTACAGATTATGGGTGACATTAAAGGTGGAAAAAAAGTTCTGAAATTATTCTTCTCGCTATGATTTTTTTTACATGACAAAAAAACTGGCATATTAACAACTTTTAAGAGCATCATGAATGTAACTTGCAAAGACATTTTCTGTATTGATATTCTGTAACTGTCGCACATCTCAATATATAGGCTGCAGATTTTGTGAAATAGTTGCTATCACTACTGTCTTTGAGCAGCCTGACTTTGGCTCGGGGCCAGTTCTTCAAAACATTATTTTATTTCTTTATTGTCAATCAATGTAGATTTTGAAACATTGGATAAAAAGTGGATGAAGAGACTGTATCTCATTACTCTTTTATTTCTTTTTTTTCCTGGTTATTTTCTTCACATTTAGGTTTAATTTCCTAGTAAAATGGAAATATTTAGAACAAGTAAACTTGTGTTTCACTTTTATTTCTTCCCAATTCTTTTCACTTTCTGTATTATTTAGAAAAAAACATTTCAATAAATGTACTTTCTCTTCTCTTTATTAAGCCTTGTGAAGCTTCAATAAACTGAATTTCCCCAGGTTTCCAGAATGGAAATGTTAGTCAATAAACATTCCCCTTTGTTTTGTTGCTGAATATATTGTAATAAGAAAGCGCCGTATGCCTGAGGTCTGTTTCCATGATATCCACTCACATTATTTGATCTTTATGATGCAGAAGTAACACACAGTTTAGTTTGCTAATAAATGCCATAAATTGAATGGCTTAGAAGAACCTTGCCCATCCTCGGGTCTATTTTGTCTGTTTAACAATCTGTCCAAGATAAAGGTTTGTTTTCTCCCTATGCGTTGTTATCCAAGATACATGGAGGGCAGTACAGTACACGTCATTCATTATACAATTTTACCTTGGGTTACAGCTCATAAAATTACATTTTCATAGCTCGTGTCTCAATTATCTATAATTGCTTGGTGTAGGAGTCAGTTGAAAAAGCAACAAACAACTTTGTCTTTTTAGAGCTAACAGGGCTGGAAATGAGCCACTATTTAGATTGGTAGAAGCCTATTTTTATTGTTAAAATCAAATTGTTGTTAGTTCTGCTGAAAAACTAAGTGGTGCATTGCTCGTGCGCTCTGACAGTATTCCAGGAGCCTGATATTCTGAAATCCTACATCCTAGTGCCACCTACAGGATCACCGCTATTCTTCAGGAATTAAAAGCTGGTTCTCTCTGTATATAAGGAAATCTGCATTTCTGTTGAGGAAAAGCATTTTATATGATTCTGATTTAATTTAATGTTTTATTAAATAGTAGAATTTTTGAGACCTATTGACAAGACCTGCTAAGGGCTCAATATTAACAAAGATAATTCCTATTTTCAGATTCCAGTGACATTCATTCCAAATGTCTAATTACATGACAAATATTTGATGCTACTCATTGTCGCAAGTCTTTAAAATGAATTTTCCCATCAAAGGATACTTCAGTAGAGATCACTAGCATTTTTTTTGCAACTAAACAAACTTGTGCAAAATCTCATTTTCAATTTTCATTCAATGTCAGTTCTCATTCTCAGTTTTTGGTATCCTGAATCATGCATAATATTTTAGTTTACCTTCATGGCGTAGATTTGTAATTTAAGCAAAGTATTACTTTTTCACTTTTAAATAAAATTTTAAAACGAGTCTGTGAGCACAAAATGACAGTCAAACCGAGTACAGGTGCTCGGTGCACCTTAGTGTGTACAAACAGTTTAGTGCACCTTCCCACCTATTTGTTTTCCATCTATCTCAACCCTTCTCTGGCTTCTGTAAATTCAGAGCTGTCAATTAAGAAAAGTGAGTGGAGCCAGGTGGAAAACAAGTACAGTAGATGAGAAAGTGCACTGAACCATACACCATGATACCAAACAGCACAGTGACTACTTTTCTCCCTTTAAATAGGCAGACTGACTGATTACAAACTTGTAGACACCTGTGATGCTAATTACAGGACACATCTTAGTTTAACATGTCCTATGGTCAAATTATATTCAATATTTTTTCGGGGTACAATCATTTTTTGTCCATTTTTAGTATTTTTTTTTCTGTTGAACTAAAATTCAAAAGCAATGTCTTTATTTTCAATATCTGATATTAAGTAAATTTAAATTGAAAAATGCTATTGTCATTTTTAAGCTATTTCAGTGACCTTACCAGAAAGATACCAACAATTTTTTCCAAATGTGCAAATACTGTAAAGAGTAGCATATGTTTAACATCCTTCTATGCAACTCTAGATACATAGCATTTTCCAATTAATGGTCCTCTGCAATAGCTGCATTTATAAGCACTTTTTCTACTTATTCCTAAATCTTAAAGAACAGCAATCAGTTTAAAGAGACCCTGCCAGTTCTCTTAGGTAGTACATTTTTGGTATTCCCAATGAAATAATTAGCATTTTTAGCACTATGCACAGTGAGGTTCTTTTGTTATTCCTTCTTAAACTGTATGAATAAATTGACAATTCTGTGTTATCATTTTGGGATGTGTCCATGTGCAAACCGACAATGTACAATTAGTGGTGCTTATGTCAGACTATGCAGAAACACATTTCTTTGACAAGTCGAAAGGCAGCATTCAGTTTTTGACTTTGCTCATGCTCAATTTGATCAAAATGGAACTGCAACTATCTCGCAAAGATGACCAGGCCAACCACAGAAATTAAGATCTAAACAGGAGCATCTTCTGATGAGAAGGGTTGAACAAAATTGACATGCATGTTCACTGCAGTTTAGATGAAGAAGTAGAAATCCAAACCAGGGTGAGTGTTATCTGTGACACAATACTCTGTAGACTGCAGAGTAATGGCAAGAATGGGTGTTGTCCATGGAGGAAACCTCGCCTATAGCTCATGCACAATAAAACCAGCCTACAATTTGCCTGGGCCCATGCTGAAAAATATGAGGACTACTGGGATGCTATACTCTGGAGTGATGAGGTTCGTATGTTTTTGGAGCTGATGGCTTCAAAAGTGTATGGTGTCGCAAATGTGAGGAGTTACAACGAAAAATGTATGGTCCCTACAGTGAAACATGGTGGTGGCAATGTCCTTATGTGGGTCTGCATGAGTGATGCTGGCATCAGGGAGCTGCATTTCATTGATGGTATCATGGATTTGCAGGTGTACTGCTCTATATTGAAAGACAAGATGCTACCATCACTCCGTGCCCTTTCTAGACGTGCACTTTTACAACATGACAATCATCCAAAACACACATCTAAAGCCACTGATGCATTTCTGAAGAATCATAGAATCATAGAATCATAGAATGGTAGAGTTGGAAGGGACCTCCTGGGTCATCTGGTCCAACCCCCTGCTCAAAGCAGGATTCACTAGATCATCTCAGACAGATGTCTGTCCAGCCTCTGTTTGAAGACGTCCATTGAAGGGGAACTCACCACCTCTCGGAAGAATAGAAGAAGAATAGGGTTCACTGGACAAGGGGTTCAGAGGCCAAGTATGTCTGCTGATCTGACCCCAATTGATTTCTATTGGCTCAGGTACTGACCACCACTGTATAAGGTGTGATAATCTATAATATGTCATAGCTACAGGGCATTATCTGAAATGACATTTCTCTGCTGTCTGATGTTTCAGAAGTGTCAGAAATGGTGTTGGGCATGTTTGTTTTTTTTGCAAACTGTGAATTAAATCTCAAAATGTTCGAATTTGCATGTTCAGGAAATTTTACTCAAACTTGGTCACCCACAAATCAATCATCCACTCATATCTATTAAATACAATAAAACTGCAGATCAGAAATATAATACATGATGGCAAAAGTGTTGGCACCCATGAAGTATTTCTCCCAGAAAATTATTGCAATTGCACATATTTTGTTATACACATGTTTATTTCCTTTGTTTGTATTGGAACAACACAAAAAAACAGGGAAAAAAAAAGCAAATTGGACATAATTTCACACAAAACCCCCAAAATGGGCCAGACAAAATTATTGGCACCCTCAGCTTAATATTTGGTTGCACACTCTTTGGTTTAAATAACTGCAATCAGTCGCTTCCTATAACTATTAACAAGCTTCTTACACCTCTGCAATGGAATTTTTGACCACTCTTCTTTTGCAAACTGCTCCAGGTCTCTCATATTTGAAGGGTGCCTTCTCCAAGCAGCAATTTTAGGATCTCTCCCCTGGTGTTCAATGGGATTTAGATCCAGACTCATTGCTGGACAATACAGAAATCTCCAGCGCTTTGTTTCCATTAATTTCTGGGTGTTTGAAGTATGTATGGGGTTATTGTCCTGACATGAGGGACTACAACCAAAATCGTTTGGAATCTTCAGATTTCATGATGCCTTGTACACAGTCAAATCACCCAGTGCCAGAGGCAGCAAAACTACCCCAAAACATCTTTGAACCTCCACCATATTTGACTGTATGTACGATGTTATTTTCTTTGTGGGCCTCATTCAGTTTTCAGTAAACAGTAGAATGATGTGTTTTACTAAAAAACTCTATCTTGGTCTCATCTGTCCGCAAGACGCTTTCCCAGAAGGATTTTGGCTTACTCACATACATTTTGGCCAACTACAGTCTAGATTTTTTATGACTCTCTGTCAGTAGTAGGGTTCTCCTGGGTCTCCTGCCAAAGCGTTTAATTTCATTCAAATGTCAAATGATAGTTTGCGCTGACACTGATGCACCCTGAGCCTGCAGGACAGCTTGAATTTCTTTGGAACTTCATTGGAGCTTCTTATCCACCATCCGGACTATCCTGCGTTGCAACCTTTCATCAATTTTTCTCTGCCGTCTACGTACAGGGAGTTTAGCTACTGTGCCATGGGTTGTAATCTTCTTGATTATGTTGCGCACCATAGACAAAGGAACATCAAGATCTCTGGAGATGGACTTGTAATCTTGATATTGTTCAACAATTTTGGTTCTCAAGTCCTCAGACAGTTATCTTCTCCTCTTTCTGTTCTCCATGCTTAGTGTGGCACACAAAGACACACAAAGCAAAGATTGAGTCAACTTCTCCCCTTTTTATCTGGTTTCAGGTGTGATTTTCATATTGACCCCACCTGCAATTTGCCACAAATGAATTTGAACGAGCATCACATGCTTGAAACAAAGTTGTTTACCCACAATTTTGGAAAGGTGCCATCGATTTTGTCCATTTTTGAGGTTTTGTGTGAAACTATGTCCAATTTGCCTTTTTTTCCTCTGTTTTCTTGTGCTTTTCCAATACACAGAAGAGAAATAAACATGTGTTTAACAAAATATGTGTAATTGCAATCATTTTCTGAGAGAAATACTTTATTTTCTGGAACAATTTCAAGGGTGTCAACACTTTTGACCATGACTGTATACAGTCATGTGATGAAAACACCCAAGAAATACATTATACTTATTACAACCCCAAAGATAAAGATGCTAACAGTATATCATCAGATAAAGAAACATATATACTGACAAGTAGATTGTGGTTTCATCTTAGCTCTGTCAAGGAAGTTCCTTCTACAGAAGAAAACAGTTTGCCATTATCTAGTTGAATAAATTGTGATAATACAAGTATGGAATCTGTACTTTTTCCCTAGCTGACATTGAAACAAAAAGAAAGTAAACGTCTGCTAGATTTCAATTCTCTCAATAGTGCCCCATAATGCAACAAAGATGTTAAGCCTGTAGTGACTTACAGACCAAATTTTCTTTATTCAAAAGTAGAAACTCACTCATTGAGATACATAACCTAAGATGCTTTGAGTTGTTTTTTTAAAATTACATTTATTATAACTCAATATACATTTTACTTCTAGTAAGTTGTAGTGGCAACATGACTCCCATTAGAAATCATGTAGCAAATCTCTTGGAGAGGCAAAGTAGCAATGGTTAAAATTATGCGATCAACCTAACATTAAGCACCTTTCATATTTTTCAATAGCTACAGACCTTTGAATCCCTCTGCCTCCACAAAGTATGGAATGCTTGCTGTTTTCCAACAAGCAATGGTTGAAAACCATTTTCCTTGCAAGACTTAGAAGGATGCACAAGTTGTGGCAGCTAAGCACATTTCAAAGGTTATCCTTAGAACAAATTGTCTTCCAGCTGCTGACATTGTTTTGTGCTTATTACAATTTATACCCCTTGTTATACAAATAAGAGTGCAGCAAAAACTAGAAACAAGTATGCAATAAACAAAGAAATATGAGCCATTGTTCTGCAAGCTCATCCTTGCATGTACTTTTCAGTTTTCAATCTTTGCAGAGTTAGCTAATAATATCTGTCAGCTCATAAATACAAGCAATTTTGCAGATAGGAATAATAAGCATTGATAGAAAGCTTTACCTTTGTAGTCGCTTTAAGGTAAATATTAGGAAACATCATAAGCACTCCTATAATATACATTTTTTATTTGAATATATATGTGTAGGAATGCACCACTGAGAACCTTCAAGAATAAAAACTTTTGTTGAAAATCATATTACTCGGATCACTTTTGAGTGTTTAAATGGAACCTTTCATCCCCAAAATGGCATATAACTGATCATGATGATCTGCAGATAAATACTGTTTAAAACATGTGGATGCATCTAACTGGAAATGTGGCTGCAGGGAGAAAATGAAGTTATATTCTCCCTGCAGCTGCTTGTGTTCAGTCATCAGGATGACATTGCGGAAATAAGCAGTCAGTTCTCACTACATAGTGAGCTTGCTGAAATCTCTCCCTGTCCGTCTTGACTAATATTCTTCTCAGCACACACGCTGCAGATCAAGCTTTGTCATGTCACTGTGTCATGAAAGCTCACTGCTCACAGCCCAAGTGCTACCCAATAATTGGAAGCGAGCAACTGCAAAGAGAATAAAACTTAATTTTCTCCCTGCAGTCGCACTTGTAAGTAGACACCTGGAATGTTTTAGGCTTTATTCACACATCAGTCATTTTTTATCAGTATTTTCATCAGTACTTATTAGTGTTGAGCCACCCCCGTAGTGTTCGAGTTCGGTTCGGTTCGTCGAACACCCGTGTGTTCGCCGAACTGTTCGTCGAACTGTTCGTCGAACACCTTCGAACACCGTTAAAACCAATGGCAGGCAAACAAAAACACATAGAAACACATAGAAAACACCTTCAAAGGTGTCCAAAAGCTGACAAACTGCTCAGAAGACATAACTAACACATGGAAAAGTGACAAGTACATATAGTCATGCGAAAATAAAAGAGGTGGAGGAGTAAAAGGAGGGGGAGACACAGATATAGGCATGTCATGCCCTTCTAAAATCCAAAAAGTGAGAAGCCGACACGGCCAGTCCGCTCCTGCCCGTGCCACCTCCGTGTCGCCGGGTTTGTGCCAGAGCCGCGGTGAACCCTGACGGCCAGCCCCCCTCTCCCAATACTGGTGCCTGTCCGCTGGTGGGTCGAGCGAGCCCCCCTGTGGTGGAGGCAGCTCTAAGCTTTTTAATTTAAATTGTCTCTCTAATTTGAATGAATACACTTTAAATCCATTTACAAGGATCTATTGGAGGGCAAGTCTCATGCCAGCAGCCGCGGTAATTCCAGCTCCAGTAGCGTCCACTAAAGCTGCTGCAGTTAAAAAGCTTTTATAAGGATCGAGCTCGGCTGTCCACCGCAAGGCATCCTACTGCCAGTCCCAGCCCCTATGCCTTGGGGTGCCTCCTGATGCTCTTCACTAAGTATCCCATGGTCCCGAAGCATTTCCTTTGAAAAAATTAAGTGTCTAAACTACAGGTGGTGTAGCTTGCTTAACAGCCGGGATAATCCGCTGACTAGCAGACACTGCTACTAGGCACAAAGTATTTCCTGGGCTAGATGCAGTTAAAAATTTGTAATTAGATACTCTCGTTGGATGCTGAGAAAGCATTCCATAGAGTCTCCTGGCACGCCATATATGATTCTCTTAAAAAGCTTGGGGTAGGGGTCTAGGGGACCCTTTTATAGCCAAAATCACGGCCCTGTATCGCAATACGTCACCTAGGCTGAAGATAAATGGAACTGTAGCACCCTGAGGGCTCGGTTGCTACAGACGTATTGCACCTCACCCAGAGGTGTGATATCTCACTCTCAGGTAAGGATGGAGTGTGGATCAGGACACGACACCTGCATGCATTACACCACATTGCCGTGGGGCAGGGCGACCAATATGCCCCTGAGATGGGCACGACAGTCCCTGTCCCTGGCTGGAGTGGGGGGAGGGAACACTGAGGAAGGGGAACCCTGTAGTGCAGGAGCAGGGAGGAAGCAGTTCCTGGGTGCATTGAGAAGGGAGTATAAAAGGTGGGCACCATCTTAGTTCAGTGCAGAGAAGTCTGAGCAGAAGTGGCAGGGAGCAGGGGCTCTGCATGAGCTCTGCTCAGGAGGCGGGCCTAGTAACAGAGGCCCAGGCCTGGAAGAGGGAGAAGGAAGGAAGAGGAGCGGAGAAGACTCCAGGAACGAGGAATGAAGGGATCCCAGGGGTGCGGACGGGCGAGTCGCCACCGCACGCCCGAATCCACCTGCGTGGAGGGGTCAGGCCAAAGGGGGAGACCGGTCCCCGAACTAGTGGAGGCAGGAAACGACCCTCAGCTAGAAACCGGAGGCTCTGACATTTTATGTGGCGCAGCCCCTCGCTACACCCGCTAGGAAGGCACCACATAGGGTCAGGGAAACTGGCGCCAAGTTTACCAAGAGGAGGCCCGAGGCAGCCGGACAGAAGTGTTGGTAAGAAAGGCCAGACAAAGGACACACAAAGGGGGTCCTGTGAAGTGCTCCAAACTTATCTGGGAGTTGTCTGAGCCCCTCACCTGGTGAGCACAGTACGACGTGGGCAGCCGTTACCTGCAGACGTGGTCTGGATAATAAGAACTGTGAGTAAAGGCCCTGGACTGCATCACTGACTCCGTGTCGTTACTGCTGCTGCCCTGCACCATCACCCCCATCCTCCGCATACACTGCCCTGAGGCTATACTCCTCCCGTGGGGAGTTATGCTACGCTCTGCTGCACCCACAACACCAGCCTCAGCGGTCTGCCCTGTAGCGGCGGTTCACTCTGACCGCAATCCACGGGTGGCGTAGTCGGACATTTAAACATCAAAACCACATAAATAGTTCCGCCACTGGTTTGACCGCCCTGAGCCATGGAACCGGGTCGCCGCCACGAAGACTACAACCACCAGCATCCACCAAAAAGGGTCCGGCTCCGGGTGTCCCAAGGCCCAGGGGGTGCGTCAGAACATTTTCATCACCTTTCACAATCACCAATGGGACAAGGCAGGGATGTCCTCTGTCCCCTCTCTTATACATCCTAGTGACGGAGCACCTGCTCTCATCAATTCGCCATAACCCCAATATTAGGTGGATTGAGGTGGGAGGCACCGAGTACAAGTGCTCTCTATTTGCTGATGATGTCCTAGTATATATCACTCAATCACATATATCCATCCCTGCTGTTATGGCTGAAATAGATCACTTTGTTACATGGTAAAATTTTAAAATCAATGCAGCGAAGTCTGAGGCCCTCGATGTCTCCCTCCCCAAATCCATATAGGATTCCATCCAGTCCAACTTTCCCTTTGCCTGGCCCTCACAGGGTATCAAATACTTAGGAATTCCTATTCATAGAGACCTCTCCCATCTATGTTATCTTAATTTTGGGCCCTTTATTGAACAATTCCATACAGACCACGGTTGGCAAGTTAGAACTGTAAGATTCACTACGTGAACCACTGGTGTTTTGTGGAAAAGCACATGTACACTGCGTTCCAAATTATTATGCAAAAAGTGTTTAGGAGTGATAAGGGAAGAATTTGTTTGTTTGTCAGTTAAACTCATTGATGGTGATGTGTGTCAGGGCTCTTTATATCACTGTAAGCAATTGCAGACACCTGTGCTAATTAGTTTGGCAGGTGTGTCCAATGAAAGGCAAGACTACTTAAGAAGGCTCTCTCACATTATTAAGCAGCCTACATTTTCTGCCAAAATGGGAAAGAAAAAGGATGTGTCGGCTGCTGAGAAGCAACAAATTGTGGAGTGTTTAGGTCAAGGCATGACTACAATCAACATTGTGCGATGATCAGGATGAAGTGTCTTGGCAATCAAGAAGTATGTAGCTGATTCACAGTATACACGTGTGCGTGCTGATAAGGGCAAATTGAGGACTCTTTCCTACAGGCAATTACGTCAGGTTGAAAGAGCAGCGGCAAAAAAGCCTTGTCATAGCAGCAGACAAGTTTTTGAAGCTGCTTGTGCCTCCAATGTCCCCCGAACAACAAGATGCAGGGTCCTTCAGAGGTTTGCAGCTGTGCATACGCCATCCTGTCGACCTCCTCTATCCACTTCACACAAGCAGAAACGGCTCCAGTGGGCCAAACAATACATGAAGACTGATTTCAAAACTGTTTTGTTCACGGATGAGTGCCGTGCAGCGCTCGATGGTCCAGATGGATGGAGTGGAGGATGGCTGGTTGATGGACACCCCACGCAAACACGGCTACAGCGCCAACAAGGAGGAGGTGGAGTAATGTTTTGGGCTGGAATCATGGGGAGAGAGATTGTCGGCCCCTTTAGGATCCCTGAAGGCGCTAAAGATGAACTTCATAATGTATGTGGATTTTCTCAAACAGCACTTCCTGCCATGGTTCAAGAAGAAGAACCGTGTATTTCACAGCAAGATCATTTTTCTGCATGATAATGCACCATCTCATGCTGCACATAAAACATCTGCATCTCTGGCTGATATGGGCATAAAAGGGGACAAACTTATGGTGTGACCCCCATTCTCCCCTGACCTCTACCCCATTCAGAACCTTTGGAGCATCATTAAAAGGAGTGTCTATGATGGCGGGAGGCAGTTCACATCTAAGCAACAGCTCTGGGAGGGTATTCTGTCCTCATGCAAAACAATTGAAGCAGAAACCATCCAAAACCTGACAAATTCAATGGACGAGAGAGTTCAGAAGCTCCTTTCGAACAAGGGGTCCTATGTGAAAATGTAACATCACCTAGAATAAAGTTTTGAGTTGAAAACTGTTTGATTTCAGTTTCTAACAACCTGCTAATGCTTATAATTTCAAAAATGACCATTTTTTTTGTCTTTATTAAAATGAAAAGGTTGATCGAAAAGTTTGGGGGATCTAAGAGTGTGGCAACCCAGTAGTCATGATTACTTCGAATTCTGACAATATGAGGGTCATGCTGCAGGTAGTGCAGCAAGAAGGCACTTATGTGTCTTGCGCATCTCGGAGCCCCAAAATTATTTTCCGGGCTAGATGCAGCTAAAAATTATTTTTAATTTTAAATCTGGTGGAGCTTATTATAGATGGCCTAATAGGATCAGTGCTGCACATTGCTACAAAGCCCAAATTATTTTCCAGTCAAGATACAGATAAACATGATTAGTAATTTGAAAGCTTAAAACGTTTGCTAGGGTGATTTTAACCAATCATCAAGCTTTTACTCTCCCCAGGATGACACAGGGGTAGAAAAGTCGTTTCGGATCCATGATTTGTTCATCTTTATGAACGTAAGTCTGTCTACATTATCAGTGGAGAGCCGCGTGCGCTTATCTGTCAGCACACCACCAGCAGCGCTGAACACACGTTCAGACAGAACGCTGGCTGCGGGGCATGACAAGATCTCCAAGGCGTAAGTGGCTAGCTCCGGCCATTTATCCAGATTGGAAGCCCAAAAAGAGCAAGGGTCCAGTGACACAGTCGTGGCTTCAATGTTTACTTGGAGATACTCCTGTACCATCGTCTCTAGGCGTTGACTATGTGTCAGACTTCTTGTCTCCTGTGGCCTTGCAAAGGATGGGCTAAAAAAGTGGTGAAATGATTCCGCAAAATAGATGTTACCAGCAGATACTGTGGTTCTGTTACGGTTTGAGTGCTGAACACTTGACGGTCCCACGGTTGGCAAGTTGGAACTGTGAGATTCACTACGTGCACCACTGGTGTTTTGTGCAAAAGCACATGTAAGATTCTGCAACAGTCTCTGCTGATACTCCTGCATGCGTGCATCCCTTTCTATGGCAGGAATAATTTCGGCAAATTTACTTTTGTACCGGGGATCTAACAGTGTGGCAACCCGGTAGTCAGGATTATTTCTAATTCTCACAATTCGAGGGTCATGTTGCAGGTAGTGCAGCAAGAAGGCACTCATGTGTGTTGCGCATCCAGGAGCACCAAGTCCCTGTTGTGTTGGTGGCGAGGTAACAATCATGCTTCCTTCCTCTGTCCTCTCCCCCCAACCTCGCACAACAGAAATGTGATCAAGGTCTCCCTCATCTGATGAGTCTTCCATCAGTTCGTCCTCCACTTCTTCCTGGGCTCCTGCACCTTCCTCACTAGTTTGGCTGCTACCATGCGCCCTGGTAAAACCATCTCCCCCACCCTCACATGCCTGCCGCCTTGGTGCTGCCGACCGTCTGGACCTTGCAGATGTTAGCCCTTCCGCATACAACTCCTCCTCCTCTACTTCCTCCACCTCCTCTTGTGCCACCACCTGACTCCGAATTCTGTTTAACATGTGCTCCAGCATGTAAATCACCGGAATAGTCATGCTGATAATGGCATCATCAGCACTAAACATCTTCGTCGCCATTTCAAAACTGTGCAGAAGGGTGCATAGGTCCCTGATCTGAGACCACTCCTCCAGTGTGATTTGCCCCACCTCTGGATCTCGTTGGCCCAGGCTATACGTCAGAACGTATTGCACCAGGGCTTGTCGGTGCTGCCACAGTCGCTGCAACATGTGCAGAGTTGAATTCCACCGGCACATCACATTTTAGCCGGTGAAGTGGCAGGCCCAACGACTTCTGTAGAGATGTAAGTCGCTGAGCTGCGGGATGCGAACGGCGGAAGTGAGCACACAGCGACCGTGCCCTCTGCAGAAGGCCATCTAGTCTGGGATAGTGGGCTAAAAATTGCTGGACAACCAGGTTCAACACGTGAGCCATACAAGGCACGTGTGTGACATTGCCCCGGCGAAGGGCCGCACCCAGGTTTGCAGCATTGTCGCACACGGCCTTCCCTGGTTTCAGGTCCAGTGGAGACAGCCATTCATGAAATTGGTTCTCCAGAGCTGACCACAACTCCTCAGCTGTGTGACTCACATTTCCCAGACATTTCAAAGTAAAAACCGCCTGATGACGTTGAGCCCTACTGCCAGCATAGTAAGGAGGTGTGCAGGATCCCTTCTGCGCAGTTAGAAAGCTTGTGGCATGACCAGACAGGCTTTGGGTGCAGGTGGAAGACCGAGAGGAGGTTGAGGAGGCAGAAGCAGTGGAGGAACTTTGACATAAAGAGGATTGACGCACAACTCGTGGGGACGGCAAGACTTGGACAGCAGCCCCTTGTCCTGCTGTCACCATAGTTATCCAGTGCCCAGTCAGCGACATGTAACGCCCCTGTCCATGCCTACTCGTCCAAGTGTCTGTGGTGAAATGCACCCTGTCACACACAGAGTTTCTCAAAGAAGCGGTGATGTTGTGTGCGACATGCTGGTGGAGCGCAGGCACACCTTTCTTTGAGAAGTAGTGCTGACTGGGCATCTGGTACTGGGGCACTGCGACGGACATAAGGTCTCGAAAATCCTCTGTGTCCACCAGGCGGAAAGGCAGCATTTCTGTAGCCAAGAGCTTGCAGATGGTGAAATTCAACCTCTTAGCTTTCTCATGGCTAGGAGGAAATGGTCTTTTACTTGTCCACATCTGAGGGACCGAGGGCTGGCTATTGTGCTTAGACGGGGTTGATAAGGGTGTCCCCGGCAAACTGCCGGTCTGTGAGGAAGATGCAGGCGGACATGTTAGGTTGCCTTGATCCAAAGGTGGTGCTATCGATGTCGGACAGCGCTCAACACCAGCTGGTGTTACCACCTCCAAAGAAAATGATGACCTGCCAATCACGCTGGCTGTTGCGGGTAAAGAGGTGGCAGGTCTGCGCCCCAAAACAGGTGTGACTGCTGTCCCCCCAGTCACAGAGGATGAAGAGTAGAGATGAGCGTTGTTCTACTCGAACTGTTCGCCAATCTCAAATTCGAGCTGTTTTGGGCGGTGTTCGAGCCGGTCGGCGAACACGAACAATTTGAGAAAAATTCGGCTGTTCGAGGTTATGTTCGATAACTGTTCGTGCACCAAAATCATAACTGGATTTTTTCTCAGTAATGATGAAAATTAATGTTAATACGCAGTTTGAGTGTACAGCGGGGCGGGGGGAGGGGCAGGGGATGGATCTCTGCAGGAACAATGAAGATCTCCATTTTTTTTTCTCTTTCCCGCATTTGCAGTGGGGAGGTGCAATCTGTCAGCCTATCAGCAGCGCACACACGGAGCGAAGTGCTTTTTTTCACACAAGCAAGGGCATGTGTGATTGGCAGTGTATGTCACATGTCCTTGCCCTATAAGACCAAGCCATTTTCCCCGTCGCCACCATTTTCTCACTGCTGCAGCTGCGTGTTAGACGGCACCGCTGTTGCTGTGTGCGCTATACCTTGTTAATTTCAAGCCAATTTCCGCACAAATATACAGATAGCTTGGGAGTAGGGAATAGTTGTGATTGCAGTCCTTTTAAGGACTAGGTTACAGCATTTCCTACGACTTTTATCAGGCAGGTCTGTGCTCTTAAATAGATAGATTGTGGCAGTAAAGACTAATTGTAATTGGAGTCCTTTTCAGGACTAGGTTACATCAGTTCCTATCAGTTTTTGCCAGGCAGGTCTGTGCCAGTGCTGTGCAAGTTTTTTCACAGCATTTGGCTGAATCTAGCAAAGCTAATCCTTTTTGGCCTATTGCAGAGTGTGTTAGTCAGTGGAGTAGCCTATCTGTGTTGCAAGATATACCACCTGTGTATAGAATACCAATTTTTTTACTGCACCTAGTGAAGTAAAATCTTTTGGGCATAGCATCATTCTATTAGTCCATCTATACTGACCTCCATCAGGTTGCAAACTGAATATAATTTTTTTCTGCATCTAGCTCTGAAAAAATATTTGGGCTTCTAGCAGTGTGTGGGACTTGGTCTATTAGTCCATCTATACTGACCTCCATCAGGTTGCAAATTAAAAATAATTTTTTTCTTCATTTAGCTCTGAAAAAATATGTGGGCTTCTAGCAGTGTGTGGGACTTGTTCTATTAGTCCTTCTATACTGACCTCCAGCAGGTTGCAAATTGAATATAATTTTTTTCTGCATCTAGCTCTGAAAAAATATTTGGGCTTCTAGCGGTGTGTGAGACTTGGTCTATTAGTCCATCTATACTGACCTCCATCAGGTTGCAAATTAAAAATAATTTTTTTCTGCATCTAGCTCTGAAAAAATATGTGGGCTTCTAGCAGTGTGTGGGACTTGGTCTATTAGTCCATCTATACTGACCTCCATCAGGTTGCAAATTAAAAATAATTTTTTTCTTCATTTATCTCTGAAAAAATATTTGGGCTTCTAGCAGCGTGTGGGACTTGTTCTATTAGTCCATCTATACTGACCTCCATCAGGTTGCAAATTAAAAATAATTTTTTTCTGCATCTAGCTCTGAAAAAATATTTGGGCTTCTAGCAGTGTGTGGGACTTGCTCTATTAGTCCATCTATACTGACCTCCATCAGGTTGCAAATTAAAAATAATTTTTTTTTGCATCTAGCTCTGAAAAAATATTTGGGCTTCTAGCAGTGTGTGGGACTTGGTCTATTAGTCCATCTATACTGACCTCCATGAGGTTGCAAATTGAATAAAAAAAATTTCTGCATCTAGCTCTGAAAAAATATTTGGGCTTCTAGCGGTGTGTGGGACTTGGTCTATTAGTCCATCTATACTGACCTCCATCAGGTTGCAAATTAAAAATAATTTTTTTCTTCATTTAGCTCTGAAAAAATATTTGGGCTTCTAGCAGTGTGTGGGACTTGTTCTATTAGTCCTTCTATACTGACCTCCAGCAGGTTGCAAATTGAATATAATTTTTTTCTGCATCTAGCTCTGAAAAAATATTTGGGCTTCTAGCGGTGTGTGGGACTTGGTCTATTAGTCCATCTATACTGACCTCCATCAGGTTGCAAATTAAAAATAATTTTTTTCTGCATCTAACCCAGCCAATAGTTTTGGCCTAATACCACAGTTTGGCCACTCAGCTCTGCTCGGTTACCATCCATTGTTTTTTTGTGCAAACAACTCCAGAGTTGTGAATTAGTTAACCACCAAAATGAGTGGAAAAAGGCCTGCTGCTGGTGGAAAGGGGAATAGGCGTGTTGGGAAGGGGAAAAAAGGTTGTGTCCGTGGGGTAGGTGCAGAAGAAAGACCATCTTCCAGCCAAACTAAAATGTCTACTTCTTTTAGCGGACAATGTGATAAGATCCCTTTCTTACGGCCACGCCAATCGCTACAAATTCCAGATGAGGCACAAAAACAGCAGGTGCTTCAACGGATATCAAGTGCTCCTTTAAGTGGGCTCTCCTCCACATCAACTTCAACATCACAAATACTCCAGTCCTCAAAGGTGTCACCCAAATCGCACTTGCTTCCTCACAGCTCCCAAATCTCCAGCTGCCCGTCTGAGTATGAGGTAGAACAGATGGTTGAGTCTGCAGAGCTGTTTACTCATACTATAGCCTGGGAATCAGAGGTCGACTCCAGCGCTTCTGTGAATCCAGACGAGGAAATGATCTGCACTGATGCCCAGAATCTTTATGAGTCGGATCCAGGACCAGACGCAGAAGGTTCTGACCATAATGTAGACCCTCATTCCCAAACTGTAACTCCTGTTGGTGGAGACAATGAGGAAGACGATGATAAGACTCAAATACCTGATTGGAGCGACAACTTTAGTTTTTTGTCAGGGCAGGAACAGGTTGGCTCTGAGGACGACGGGTGTGATAACACACAGGGTGATGATGATGAGGTTGGAGATCCCACTTACTGTCAACCCACAGTCAGCCAAGAGATGAGGTCAGCAGAGGAGGTGGAGGAAGATGCTAGTGACGACGAGGTCAGGTTGCGCCTTCCTGGACAGAGACGTAGTACTGGAAGCACGTCAACAACTGCATCCTCAAACACAACTCTGCCTCTCACCACAAGTCGTGGTGGCTCTTCAGGTCGCATGGGTGCTAAGCCTTGCATAGCCTGGGCATTTTTTCAGATCGATAAAGATGACCCAACTCGTGTTATCTGTAACATTTGTCAGCAAAAGCTAAGTAGAGGCCAAAAAATACATAGTTTGAGTACTTCATGCATGAACCGGCACATGGACATGAAGCATAAGTTGCAGTGGGAAGCTCAGTGTGCTACAATGCGGTCTAGCCGGCCGGGCCAACCACCGTCTGCCATATCTTGTGCATCCGCGGCCTCTTCATCCTCTGTGACTGGGGGGACAGCAGTCACACCTGTTTTGGGGCGCAGACCTGCCACCTCTTTACCCGCAACAGCCAGCGTGATTGGCAGGTCATCATTTTCTTTGGAGGTGGTAACACCAGCTGGTCTTGAGCGCTGTCCGACATCGATAGCACCACCTTTGGATCAAGGCAACCTAACATGTCCACCTGCATCTTCCTCACAGACCGGCAGTTTGCCGGGGACACCCTTATCAACCCCGTCTAAGCACAATAGCCAGCCCTCGGTCCCTCAGATGTGGACAAGTAAAAGACCATTTCCTCCTAGCCATGAGAAAGCTAAGAGGTTGAATTTCACCATCTGCAAGCTCTTGGCTACAGAAATGCTGCCTTTCCGCCTGGTGGACACAGAGGATTTTCGAGACCTTATGTCCGTCGCAGTGCCCCAGTACCAGATGCCCAGTCGGCACTACTTCTCAAAGAAAGGTGTGCCTGCGCTCCACCAGCATGTCGCACACAACATCACCGCTTCTTTGAGAAACTCTGTGTGTGACAGGGTGCATTTCACCACAGACACTTGGACGAGTAGGCATGGACAGGGGCGTTACATGTCGCTGATTGGGCACTGGGTAACTATGGTGACAGCAGGACAAGGGGCTGCTGTCCAAGTCTTGCCGTCCCCACGAGTTGTGCGTCAATCCTCTTTATGTCATTTTTCCTCCACTGCTTCTGCCTCCTCAACCTCCTCTCGGTCTTCCACCTGCACCCAAAGCCTGTCTGGTCATGCCACAAGCTTTCTAACTGCGCAGAAGGGATCCTGCACACCTCCTTACTATGCTGGCAGTAGGGCTCAACGTCATCAGGCGGTTTTTACATTGAAATGTCTGGGAAATGTGAGTCACACAGCTGAGGAGTTGTGGTCAGCTCTGGAGAACCAATTTCATGAATGGTTGTCTCCACTGGACCTGAAACCAGGGAAGGCCGTGTGCGACAATGCTGCAAACCTGGGTGCGGCCCTTCGCCGGGGCAATGTCACACACGTGCCTTGTATGGCTCACGTGTTGAACCTGGTTGTCCAGCAATTTTTAGCCCACTATCCCAGACTAGATGGCCTTCTGCAGAGGGCACGGTCGCTGTGTGCTCACTTCCGCCGTTCGCATCCCGCAGCTCAGCGACTTACATCTCTACAGAAGTCGTTGGGCCTGCCACTTCACCGGCTAAAATGCGATGTGCCTACCCGGTGGAATTCAACTCTGTACATGTTGCAGCGACTGTGGCAGCACCGACAAGCCCTGGTGCAATACGTTCTGACGTATAGCTTGGGCCAACGAGATTCAGAGGTGGGGCAAATCACGCTGGAGGAGTGGTCTCAGATCAGGGACCTATGCACCCTTCTGCACAGTTTTGAAATGGCGACGAAGATGTTTAGTGCTGACGATGCCATTATCAGCATGACTATTCCGGTGATTTACATGCTGGAGCACATGTTAAACAGAATTCGGAGTCAGGTGGTGGCACAAGAGGAGGTGGAGGAAGTAGAGGAGGAGGAGTTGTATGCGGAAGGGCTAACATCTGCAAGGTCCAGACGGTCGGCAGCACCAGGGCGGCAGGCATGTGAGGGTGGGGGAGATGATTTTACCAGGGCGCATGGTAGCAGCCAAACTAGTGAGGAAGGTGCAGGAGCCCAGGAAGAAGTGGAGGACGAACTGATGGAAGACTCATCAGATGAGGGAGACCTTGATCACATTTCTGTTGTGCGAGGTTGGGGGGAGAGGACAGAGGAAGGAAGCATGATTGTTACCTCGCCACCAACACAACAGGGACTTGGTGCTCCTGGATGCGCAACACACATGAGTGCCTTCTTGCTGCACTACCTGCAACATGACCCTCGAATTGTGAGAATTAGAAATAATCCTGACTACTGGGTTGCCACACTGTTAGATCCCCGGTACAAAAGTAAATTTGCAGAAATTATTCCTGCCATAGAAAGGGATGCACGCATGCAGGAGTATCAGCAGAGACTGTTGCAGAATCTTACATGTGCTTTTCCACAAAATACCAGTGGTGCACGTAGTGAATCTCACAGTTCCAACTTGCCAACCGTGGTCTGTATGGAATTGTTCAATAAAGGGCCCAAAATTAAGATAACATAGATGGGAGAGGTCTCTATGAATAGGAATTCCTAAGTATTTGATACCCTGTGAGGGCCAGGCAAAGGGAAAGTTGGACTGGATGGAATCCTATATGGATTTAGGGAGGGAGACATCGAGGGCCTCAGACTTCGCTGCATTGATTTTAAAATTTTACCATGTAACAAAGTGATCTATTTCAGCCATAACAGCAGGGATGGATATATGTGATTGAGTGATATATACTAGGACATCATCAGCAAATAGAGAGCACTTGTACTCGGTGCCTCCCACCTCAATCCACCTAATATTGGGGTTATGGCGAATTGATGAGAGCAGGTGCTCCGTCACTAGGATGTATAAGAGAGAGGACAGAGGACATCCCTGCCTTGTCCCATTGGTGATTGTGAAAGGTGATGAAAATGTTCTGACGCACCCCCTGGGCCTTGGGACACCCGGAGCCGGACCCTTTTTGGTGGATGCTGGTGGTTGTAGTCTTCGTGGCGGCGATCCGGTTCCGTGGCTCAGGGCGGTCAAACCAGTGGCGGAACTATTTATGTGGTTTTGATGTTTAAATGTCCGACTACGCCACCCGTGGATTGCGGTCAGAGTGAACCGCCGCTACAGGGCAGACCGCTAAGGCTGGTGTTGTGGGTGCAGCAGAGCGTAGCATAACTCCCCACGGGAGGAGTATAGCCTCAGGGCAGTGTATGCGGAGGATGGGGGTGATGGTGCAGGGCAGCAGCAGTATCGACACGGAGTCAGTGATGCAGTTCAGGGCCTTTACTCACAGTTCTTATTATCCAGACCACGTCTGCAGGTAACGGCTGCCCACGTCGTACTGTGCTCACCAGGTGAGGGGCTCAGACAACTCCCAGATAACTTTGGAGCGCTTCACAGGACCCCCTTTGTGTGTCCTTTGTCTGGCCTTTCTTACCAACACTTCTGTCCGGCTGCCTCGGGCCTCCTCTTGGTAAACTTGGCGCCAGTTTCCCTGACCCTATGTGGTGCCTTCCTAGCGGGTGGAGCAAGGGGCTGCGCCACATAAAATGTCAGAGCCTCCGGTTTCTAGCTGAGTGTCGTTTCCTGCCTTCACTAGTTCGGGGACCGGTCTCCCCCTTTGGCCTGACCCCTCCACGCAGGTGGATTCGGGCGTGCGGTGGCGACTCGCCCGTCCGCACCCCTGGGATCCCTTCATTCCTCGTTCCTGGAGCCTTCTCCCTCTTGCAGGCCTGGGCCTCTGTTACTAGGCCCGCCTCCGGAGCAGAGCTCATGCAGAGCCCCTGCTCCCTGCCACTTCTGCTCAGACTTCTCTGCACTGAACTAAGATGGTGCCCACCTTTTATACTCCCTTCTCAATGCACCCAGGAACTGCTTCCTCCCTGCTCCTGCACTGCAGGGTTCCCCTTCCTCAGTGTTCCCTCCCCCCACTCCAGCCAGGGACAGGGACTGTCGTGCCCATCTCAGGGGCATATTGGTCGCCCTGCCCCACGGCAATGTGGTGTAATGCATGCAGGTGTCGGGTCCTGATCCACACTCCATCCTTATCTGAGAGTGAGATATCACACCTCTGGGTGAGGTGCAATACGTCTGTAGCAACCGAGCCCTCGGTGCTACAGTTCCATTTATCTTCAGCCTAGGTGACGTATTGTGATACAGGGCCGTGATTTTGGCTATAAAAGGGTCCCCTAGACCCCTACCCCAAGCTTTTTAAGAGAATCATATATGGCGTGCCAGGAGACTCTATGGAATGCTTTCTCAGCATCCAACGAGAGTATCTACTTACAAATTTTTAACTGCATCTAGCCCAGGAAATACTTTGTGCCTAGTAGCAGTGTCTGCTAGTCAGCGGATTATCCCGGCTGTTAAGCAAGCTACACCACCTGTAGTTTGGACACTTAATTTTTTCAAAGGAAATGCTTCGGGACCACGGGATACTTAGTGAAGAGCATCAGGAGGCACCCCAAGGCATAGGGGCTGGGACTGGCACTAGGATGCCTTGCGGTGGACAGCCGAGCTCGATCCTTATAAAAGCTTTTTAACTGCAGCAGCTTTAGTGGACGCTACTGGAGCTGGAATTACGCGGCTGCTGGCATGAGACTTGCCCTCCAATAGATCCTTGTAAATGGATTTAAAGTGTATTCATTCAAATTAGAGGGACAATTTAAATTAAAAAGCTTAGAGCTGCCTCCACCACAGGGGGGCTCTCTCGACCCACCAGCGGACAGGCACCAGTATTGGGAGAGGGGGGCTGGCCGTCAGGGTTCACCGCGGCTCTGGCACAAACCCGGCGACACGGAGGTGGCACGGGCAGGAGCGGACTGGCCGTCTCGGCTTCTCACTTTTTGGATTTTAGAAGGGCATGACATGCCTATATCTGTGTCTCCCCCTCCTTTTACTCCTCCACCTCTTTTCTTTTCGCATGACTATATGTACTTGTCACTTTTCCATGTGTTAGTTGTGTCTTCTGAGCAGTTTGTCAGCTTTTGGACACCTTTGAAGGTGTTTTCTATGTGTTTCTATGTGTTTTTGTTTGCCTGCCATTGGTTTTAACGGTGTTCGAAGGTGTTCGACGAACAGTTCGACGAACAGTTCGGCGAACACACGGGTGTTCGACGAACCGAACCGAACTCGAACACTACGGGGGTGGCTCAACACTAATGAAGAGGCCGCGGATGCACAAGATATGGCAGACGGTGGTTGGCCCGGCCGGCTAGGCCGCATTGTAGCACACTGAGCTTCCCACTGCAACTTATGCTTCATGTCCATGTGCCGGTTCATGCATGAAGTACTCAAACTATGTATTTTTTGGCCTCTACTTAGCTTTTGCTGACAAATGTTACAGATAACACGAGTTGGGTCATCTTTATCGATCTGAAAAAATGCCCAGGCTATGCAAGGCTTAGCACCCATGCGACCTGAAGAGCCACCACGACTTGTGGTGAGAGGCAGAGTTGTGTTTGAGGATGCAGTTGTTGACGTGCTTCCAGTACTACGTCTCTGTCCAGGAAGGCGCAACCTGACCTCGTCGTCACTAGCATCTTCCTCCACCTCCTCTGCTGACCTCATCTCTTGGCTGACTGTGGGTTGACAGTAAGTGGGATCTCCAACCTCATCATCATCACCCTGTGTGTTATCACACCCGTCGTCCTCAGAGCCAACCTGTTCCTGCCCTGACAAAAAACTAAAGTTGTCGCTCCAATCAGGTATTTGAGTCTTATCATCGTCTTCCTCATTGTCTCCACCAACAGGAGTTACAGTTTGGGAATGAGGGTCTACATTATGGTCAGAACCTTCTGCGTCTGGTCCTGGATCCGACTCATAAAGATTCTGGGCATCAGTGCAGATCATTTCCTCGTCTGGATTCACAGAAGCGCTGGAGTCGACCTCTGATTCCCAGGCTATAGTATGAGTAAACAGCTCTGCAGACTCAACCATCTGTTCTACCTCATACTCAGACGGGCAGCTGGAGATTTGGGAGCTGTGAGGAAGCAAGTGCGATTTGGGTGACACCTTTGAGGACTGGAGTATTTGTGATGTTGAAGTTGATGTGGAGGAGAGCCCACTTAAAGGAGCACTTGATATCCGTTGAAGCACCTGCTGTTTTTGTGCCTCATCTGGAATTTGTAGCGATTGGCGTGGCCGTAAGAAAGGGATCTTATCACATTGTCCGCTAAAAGAAGTAGACATTTTAGTTTGGCTGGAAGATGGTCTTTCTTCTGCAGATGTTGCTGTTGCTTTAACACCTACCCCACGGACACAACCTTTTTTCCCCTTCCCAACACGCCTATTCCCCTTTCCACCAGCAGCAGGCCTTTTTCCACTCATTTTGGTGGTTAACTAATTCACAACTCTGGAGTTGTTTGCACAAAAAAACAATGGATGGTAACCGAGCAGAGCTGAGTGGCCAAACTGTGGTATTAGGCCAAAACTATTGGCTGGGTTAGATGCAGAAAAAAATTATATTCAATTTGCAACCTGATGGAGGTCAGTATAGATGGACTAATACAACAAGTCCCACACACAGCTAGAAGCCCAATATTTTTTCAGAGGTAGATGCAGAAAAAAATATATTCAGTTTGCTACCTGATGGAGGTCAGTATAGATGGACTAACAGAGAAAGTCCCACACACTACTAGAAGGCCAAATATTTTTTCAGAGCTAGATGCAGAAAAAAATTATATTCAGTTTGCAACCTGATGGAGGTCTGTATAGATGGATTAATAGAACAAGACCCACACACAGCTAGAAGCCCAATATTTTTTCAGAGGTAGATGCAGAAAAAAATATATTCAGTTTGCAACCTGATGGAGGTCAGTATAGATGGACTAATACAACAAGTCCCACACACAGCTAGAAGCCCAATATTTTTTCAGAGGTAGATGCAGAAAAAAATTATATTCAGTTTGCAACCTGATAGAGGTCTGTATAGATGGATTAATAGAACAAGACCCACACACAGCTAGAAGCCCAATATTTTTTCAGAGGTAGATGCAGAAAAAAATATGTTCAGTTTGCAACCTGATGGAGGTCAGTATAGATGGACTAATACAACAAGTCCCACACACAGCTAGAAGCCCAAATATTTTTTCAGAGGTACTGTAGATGCAGATAAAAATTATTTTTAATTTGCAACCTGATGGAGGTCAGTATAGATGGACTAACAGAGAAAGTCCCACACACTGCTAGAAGGCCAAATATTTTTTCAGAGCTAGATGCATACAAAAAATTATTTTGAATTTGCAACCTGATGGAGGTCAGTATAGGTGGACTAATAGAACAAGTCCCACACACTGCTAGAAGGCCAAATATTTTTTCAGAGCTAGATGCAGAAAAAAATTATATTCAGTTTGCAACCTGATGGAGGTCTGTATAGATGGATTAATAGAACAAGACCCACACACAGCTAGAAGCCCAATATTTTTTCAGAGGTAGATGCAGAAAAAAATATATTCAGTTTGCAACCTGATGGAGGTCAGTATAGATGGACTAATACAACAAGTCCCACACACAGCTAGAAGCCCAATATTTTTTCAGAGGTAGATGCAGAAAAAAATATATTCAGTTTGCAACCTGATGGAGGTCAGTATAGATGGACTAATACAACAAGTCCCACACCCAGCTAGAAGCCCAAATATTTTTTCAGAGGTACTGTAGATGCAGATAAAAATTATTTTTAATTTGCAACCTGATGGAGGTCAGTATAGATGGACTAATAGAGAAAGTCCGACACACTACTAGAAGGCCAAATATTTTTTCAGAGCTAGATGCAGAAAAAAATTATATTCAGTTTGCAACCTGATGCAGGTCAGTATAGATGGATTAATAGAACAAGACCCACACACAGCTAGAAGCCCAATATTTTTTCAGAGGTAGATGCAGAAAAAAATATATTCAGTTTGCAACCTGATGGAGGTCAGTATAGGTGGACTAATAGAACAAGTCCCACACAGTGCTAGAAGGCCAAATATTTTTTCAGAGCTAGATGCAGAAAAAAATTAGATTCAGTTTGCAACCTGATGGAGGTCAGTATAGATGGACTAATAGAATGATGCTATGCCCAAAAGATTTTACTTCACTAGGTGCAGTAAAAAAATTGGTATTCTATACACAGGTGGTATATCTTGCAACACAGATAGGCTACTCCACTGACTAACACACTCTGCAATAGGCCAAAAAGGATTAGCTTTGCTAGATTCAGCCAAATGCTGTGAAAAAAACTTGCACAGCGCTGGCACAGACCTGCCTGGCAAAAACTGATAGGAACTGATGTAACCTAGTCCTGAAAAGGACTCCAATTACAATTAGTCTTTACTCCCACAACCTATCTATTTAAGAGCACAGACCTGCCTGATAAAAGTCGTAGGAAATGCTGTAACCTAGTCCTTAAAAGGACTGCAATCACAACTATTCCCTACTCCCAAGCTATCTGTATATTTGTGCGAAAATTGGCTTGAAATTAACAAGGTATAGTGCACACAGCAACAGCGGTGCCGTCTAACACGCAGCTGCAGCAGTGAGAAAATGGTGGCGACGGGGAAAATGGCTGGGTCTTATAGGGCAAGGACATGTGACATACACTGCCAATGACACATGCCCTTGCTTGTGTGAAAAAAAACACTTCGCTCCGTGTGTGCGCTGCTGATAGGCTGACAGATTGCACCTCCCCACTGTAAATGCGGGAAAGAGAAAAAAAAATGGAGATCTTCATTGTTCCTGCAGAGATCCATCCCCTGCCCCTCCCACCACCCCGCTGTACACTCAAACTGCGTATTAACATTAATTTTCATCATTACTGAGAAAAAATCCAGTTATGATTTTGGTGCACGAACAGTTATCGAACATAACCTCGAACAGCCGAATTTTTCTCAAATTGTTCGTGTTCGCCGAACGGCTCGAACACCGCCCAAAACAGCTCGAATTTGAGATTGGCGAACAGTTCGAGTAGAACAACGCTCATCTCTAGTACTTATATGCCAAAACCAAGAGTAGCTCTAAAACACAGAACAGATGTCAATCTTTCAATTATAGTTTTTTGTCTGAAAGTTCCACTCTTGGATTTGGCATGCAAATACTGATGTAAAATACTAACCAAATACTGATGTGTGAATGAGACCTTAAATATTACCTACAGATCACCACTATGGTTTCAGGTAAATACTAGTTTTTGGCACATAGGTTCCCTTTAAAGATATGTATAACACTACACAACTCCAATCCTCTTCCAGTCTTGGCAGAGGAAAACACAAGAATATGAACAAACAAAGATAAGAGGGCACAATTTACATTAATCCCATTCTGGCTCTATCTACAGTATAGATCCGCCAAAGTCAACATAGTGTATATGTGCTGTATTGACACTTACTGATGTCAGATATATGAATAGTGCAGGCTGGAATAAAAATGAATAAAGTAGGTTCAGAAACAGGTTCTGAGTGGTTAAAGCCAAAGGGTGCTTTCACATTGCATTTAGGGACTCACTCGGTGGTGTCGTAGTGGACTGCATCTGGTTGTCCGCCTCCAGTAGGCATAGACTCCTGAAAATAATGGATGTCAGAGTGAACGTTCGCTCTGCCGACATCATTGCAGTCTATGACCCCATTGGCGCATATGTCAGAATCCCGTTTTGCATGGGGGTTCCAACATATGCCCTGATGGGGCCGCCGAGCATGTCACTAAGCGCAATGTGAAAGCACCTTAATCTGCTTACTTAAAAGGAATCTGTCACCAAGTTTTTGCTACCTCATCTAAAAGCAGCATAATGTAGGAAAAGAGACCTGATTCCAGCAATGTAACACTTAGTTTATTGGGTGCAGTTGTGATACAGTCAAAGTTTTTAGATGTAGCAATTGGCAGAGCTAAGAAATCAAATCCTTCCATTTGATTGAAGGTAAGAAGGTAACAGAGTTGGTTTATTCAAGGTAGAAGAGCAATGTTTGACTTTTTTACACAACTCATCATAATATCACCAGGTTTTGTTAGGTGTCAGGCTTTTGCTGGATTCGAAATGGGTCCAGAACCTTCTGTGGTCTCCCATTCCAGTCCAGCCAGGGCTGAAACTGCTCAGCATCAGCATCAGACCCAACAACTAGCTGGTCCACGAGATATACAGATTGTCTCTCAGATATTTGTGCCTAGCAATGTCAAGCATAGGTTGCGGAGGGAGACAGGGCTGTTGGAGCCTAAGTCCAGGATTCTCTGCACTGAGCATGTCCGTGACCTGGCGGACCGTGATTGGTGGTTTGGCAGCCACCTGATCCGGTGACCTGGTACCGCCTGATTGGTCGCGGGTGACGCCACCAATAGTGCGAAGGTGGGCAGGGCTTAGTCTTTAAAAGACCCGCCCACAAACATGGCGGCGAGCTCTAATCATTGAGCAGTGATGCTGATGTGTGGACAACTGTGTTCCACGTAGTTTCCATAGGCAGGTGTAGTGGAAATAGGCAGGTAGCTCCGTCTTGCAGTCTGGCTGTGCCAAAGGGGTCGAATAACACCCTGAGCAGCCTGCAGACGTCCTGTCCACGGCTATCGCTTGTCAGCCACGTGGAGTAATACCCTTCAGTCCGGTAGCACGCCGGCTGGAGGCACATGTACCCGTCGGCGTAGTCACACACGCATCCTAGCGCCGCCAGTGTAGTCCCTGTGTAGTTAACAGGGCTACTGCTACTTCCTCGGTTGCGCATCTCCCGTGCAGTCAACGGAGATAGAGCGAACCACTATACCCGTTCCTGTGTGCAGTAACATGGAAGGGTTTATCATTTAAGTTGGTTGCTTTCCTTTTCACCCGGAAAGTGTTCGGCAGCAGTCCACCAGGCTGCATCGCGGACCACGGGGTCGGTTGCGTTCCATTATAATAAAGTTGTCTGCAACCGCCCTCCTAACAGTATCAGGGTCAGTACCAGTAACAGTATCAGGGTCTTGCCAAACATGGCCGACAACCAGCAACTGCTGCATTATATACAGCGAATTGAGGCCAGACTTAAGTCTCTGGAACAAGCTGTCCCGGTCACTGATATCACTGCAGTAGCTACCCAGGTGGCTTCTTTAGCAGCCAATATTATTAACTCGGCTGCGGTGAATACTACAACCACTGCAAGTGTGCCATTACCCCATTTTGCTCTCCCGGAAAATTTTTCTGGGGACAGTAAATTTTGCAGGGGTTTTATTAATTTATGCTCCATTCACTTGGAGATGATGGAGGCACGGTTCCCCTCCGAAAGAGCCAAAGTGGGTTATGTCATCTCATTACTCTCCCACAGGGCTCTGGAGTGGGCTCCTCCTCTATGGAAGCAGAATGATCCGGTTGTAGCAAATGCGGGTCTTTTCCTTAAGACCCTAAAAAGTATATTCCTTGGTCCTCAGGTCACACATGATACGGCCCTTAAGCTTCTTGCGTTGATCCAGGGTTCGGCCACCGCCAGCCACTATGCCATCCAGTTTAGAACCCTAGCGGCTGAACTGGATTGGTCTGAGCGGTCGCTTATCCCGGTGTTCTGGAAGGGTCTGGCTGGTCATGTTAAAAATGCTCTATCTACCAGAGAGATTCCAACCTCCCTGGAGGAGTTAATATCTCTCGCAAACCAAATTGATTTGCGTCATGCAGAACACAGGTTAGAGCTGGAGGTCGCCAAACCTCAGTATCGATTGGCACCATCCTTCTCTAGACCCATTTCCGAACTCGCGACTCCCGACCCGGAGCCTGAGGCTATGGATATATCCCGGACTGAGTCTAGTCTCTCTCGTTCCCGACTTGCACATCTCTTGGAGTACCCCGTAAATAAGGGTTCCAAGCAGTTGGGAGAACGAGTAGGTCTTACCACCGCTGGAGGAGGTGTGTTAGATTCTGGGACTTCTTCCTCCAAGTTATTATATAATGTGGCATTGTCCTTTGGTACATCTGCAGTTACTGCCAAGGCGTGGGTGGACTATGGTGCTGATGGCAATTTTTTGTCATCTACGTTTGCCCAGAGGCACGCCATCCCTATAGAGTTACTGTCAAGACCAATGAACATCAGTGTAGTCAATGGTTCACTCCTGGACACGCAAATCACCCACCAGTCGATTCCCCTCACCATGTCATTTCCTCAGGGCCACCGGGAGGTCATCTCCTTTCTTATTAATCCCGGTGGATTAGACGAGGTGTTATTGGGTCTCCCCTGGCTACATTGTCATACTCCACACATTGACTGGAATACGGGGAGAATTTCTTCCTGGAGTGAGAACTGTGCGTCTCAGTGTTTGGTCACAGTCACCCGGAGGGTAGTCTCTGATCCCTCTACCATTGTGGCTTCAGGTACAGATTCTTTGTCTGTCCCCAGGACCTGGGTCTTGTCAGACTATGTCAAAAAGAACTCTCAGGTAGAGAGGGTGGCTGCAGTGTCCTCTAACCTGGTTCTGTCGGGGAGGACATTTGTTTCCCCTAATCTACAAAATATGGTGCTCTCCTGGGCTCATGCCCCTAACATCGGAGCTCATCTGGGGGTCAAACGTACCACTAAGTCCCTTCAACGGTCCTATTGGTGGCCCCGTTGGCGCCAGGACGTCAAGGACTTTGTTCTCGCGTATCCCGTCTGTGCGAGAGATAAATCTTTCCGTCGAAGTCCGGCTGGTCTTCTCCATCTGTCACCCGGTTGTCACTTCTCGTCGTCCTGCCCCCGTACTAAAGTATGCAGAGAGTCTGCTAAGTTTGCCCCCCGCTTTAAAAAAGGGTACCCTGTACACCGAAGGGGTCACAGTTCTGAGGATCTTCTCTGTGACCCGGTGGACCACATTCATGCTCCCCTGCTCGTTGAGGAAAATGAGCATCAAATGGAGGGAGGTGTTAGAAGGGGGGATAATGTTAGGCGTCGGGCTGTTGCTGGATTTGAAATGGGTCCAGAACCTTCTGTGGTCTCCCATTCTGGGCTGCTCAGCATCATCATCAGCCACAACACCTAGCTGGTCCACGAGATGTACAGATTGTCTCTCGGATATTTGTGCCTAGCAATGTTAAGCATAGGTTGCGGAGGGAGACAGGGCTGTTGGAGCCTAAGTCCAGGATTCTCCGCACTGAGCATGTCCGTGACCTGGCGGACCGTGATTGGTGGTTTGACAACCACCTGATCCGGTGACCTGGCACTGCCTGATTGGTCGCGGGTGACGCCACCAATAGTGCAAAGGTGGGCAGGGCTTAGTCTTTAAAAGACCCGCCCACAAACATGGCGGCACGCTCTGATCATTGAGCAGTGATACTGATGTGTGGATGACTGTGTTCCACGTAGTTTCCATAGGCAGGTGTAGTGGAAATAGGCAGGCTAGTGGAAATAGGCAGGTAGCTCCGTCTTGCAGTCTGGCTCTGCCAAAGGGGTCGCCTATCACCCCGAGCAGCCTGCAGGCGTCCTGTCCACGGCTATCGCCTGTCAGCCACGTGGAGTAATACCCTTCAGTCCGGTAGCACGCCGGCTGGAGGCACATGTACCCGTCGGCGTAGTCACACAAGCATCCTAGCGCCGCCAGTGTAGTCCCTGTGTAGTTAACAGGGCTACTGCTACTTCCTCGGTTGCGCATCTCCCGTGCAGTCAACGGAGATAGAGCGAACCGCTATACCCGTTCCTGTGTGCAGTAACACGGAAGGGTTTATCATTTAAGTTGGTTGCTTTCCTTTTCACCCGGAAAGTGTTCGTCAGCAGTCCACCAGGCTGCATCGCGGACCCCGGGGTCGGTTGCGTTCCATTATAATAAAGTTGTCTGCAACCGCCCTCCTAACAGGTTTGATCTTCAGATTTGCATAGGACTACAGGTACTCCAACCAAGCAAAGTTCCATGAGTTATCATGCATACAAAATGTAATGTTTTTGAGTTGTTGGCATTAAAATGTTGGTGTAATTACTTAATTTTTCATATCACAGTCTATCTAAAATAATATTGATATCTTGCAATTTTTTCTCTAGCCAGTGACACTTTTATACTCACAGGCAGGAATACAATGAAAGGGGATACTTTCATTAAAAAGTTGTAGACAGATAATGATTGAAAACAGTTGATAGAGATATCTCACTTCCAGTGGCGAAACTTGAAGCTTGTGTGCCCCAATGTAAAATCTATAACAGTGCACCCAATTATCGCAGGTAACAGTCTCTTCATATGGGTCAAAGGGACCTTTTTGGGCTCCCTAAGCTCCAGGTCCATGTGCAATTACAACGCCAGCACCTATTACAGTTATGCCCCCTAATCCTCCCTGCCCATGTGACAGATTACAAAAAACTGCACTCTTCAAGTCAATAGATCATTTCTTGACTTGAGGTTGCTTCTGCTAATATGGTTACTGCAAAAAAATCTGAACTGCTGTTCACACTTTAGAGCAGAAGTACAGGCACTATATCTAAAAAAAAACAGAGTAAAAATAATAATATATTAGCTAAAAATAGAATAAGATGAAATAGACAAAAATAGTAAATAGGAAATAGAAAAAAATATATAAAATTAGAAAACATTTTTGTATATAAACAGTAGTTTTAATACTAAGAAAAATATAGGTGATGCATTCCTTTTAAATGACAGATCCACACATTGTCTGCTTCAACTTTGTGCTACACTGTACAACTACAAGTGCTTATCTTACCGCAGTTCTAAAATCAAAAGCCGATATCTGCCCAAGTATCTAGCTGTGAAATTCTGATGGAAATGGTCATGTAATTTATCCATGTGACTGGTTCATCGAGCTGTCTCAGTCTCCATCCACAGCATAGTGAAGGTTATATTCCTTGTATTTGTGACTTTATCAATGAATCAGCAGGGAGAAAGTAAATGGCTGCAGTAAATGAAGCCCCCTCTTACTCTGTCCTATGATTTAATGAATGTTATGTGCACATTCAAGTGAAAAAAGCTGGGACCTCCATGAAGCACTATTTTTTTATTAGAAGCATACATTTTTATACCGAAAGACATATTTTAAGGGGCTATTAAGTGGATCACTGAAAGGGCAGGGTAAACTCACAGAGGAATGACTTCACTTGTAGACTTCAGCAAATTAAAGTTATAATTTGAGGAATAAAAAGTTTTGCCGTTCTTGAACATACTTTATCAATCTCTCCTGGTTTTTAAGATCTCAGCTTTCAGTCATTTATATATTTACTTCCATAGGATACATTGCTGACCTTGTTATGTAATGGAGATCATCAGCTATTAATTTATGCCTGGTGTCTTCACACTTGACAACCAGTGGCGTCCCGCCAATGGCAGCAGGCCACGCGACTGCTATGGGGTCCGTGAGCTGGGGGGACCCCATAGCAGTCGCCTGCACTGTGTATCCCCGCATCGGGTCCCCCTCCTGCACCCAGGCAAGAGGCGGGGCCCTGAGCAGGCAGGGGGCTTACTCGCCATCGGGCATCCCGGCGCACTATGGGCCCCCCCGCCTGCTCAGGGCCCCGGCCGGCACAATACTTACCTCTTCCTGTGCCCTAGACGCTAGAATGTATGGGATCCTTCCAGGTATGATGTCATTTCCGGGGGCATGTTCTAGTTCAGCACCAGACGCCAGAGTCTCATGCAGAGACAGAGCTGCCGGTGAAGCTCCTGAAGGAGGTCAGTATCCTAAGCTGAGAAACAGGAGATTGTTCTATTAATTGCTGGTCGGATGTCTTTTCTTCTTGTTGTTTTTGGGGTGAGGGGTCTTGATACTTGCAAGTGAGGGATTTTGGGGTTAATGCTAGAGGGCAGTCTGGTGGGGTTAATTAATGCTTGTGGAGATCTTAGGGGGCTCTGGGGAATAATGCAGGGATAATGCGTGCTTGTGGGGGCCCTAAGGGGATGTTGTGGGCTTGTGAGGGCTCTGGGGGGGATGCTGCCGGCTTGTGGGGGCCCTAAGGGAGATTCTGCGGTCTTGTGGGGGCTCTGGGGGGGGGTGCTGCGAGCTTGTCGGGCCCTGGGGGGATGCTGCGGGCTTGTGGGGGCTCTGGGGGGGGAATGCTGTGGGCTTGTGGGACCCTGGGGGGATGCTGCGGGCTTGTGGGGCTCTGGGGGGATGCTGTGGGCTTGTGGGGGCTCTGGGGGGATGCTGTGGGCTTGTGGGGCCCTGGGGGGGATGCTGTGGGCTTGTGGGGGCACTGGGGGAATGCTGTGGGCTTGTGGGGGCCCTTGGGGGAATGCTGTGGGCTTGTGGGGGCCCTTGGGGGGATGCTGCGGGCCTGTGGGTGCTCTGGGGGGGGATGCTGCGGGCTTGTGGGGCCCTGGGGAGGATGTGGTGGACTTGTGGGGCCCTGGGGGGGATGCTGTGGGCTTGTGGGTGCTCTGGGGGGGTGATGCTGTGGGCTTCGGGGTGCTCTGGGGGGGATGCGGGCTTGTGGGGGCTCTGGGGGGGATGCTGAAGGCTTGTGGGGGCTCTGGGGGGGATGCTGAAGGCTTGTGGGGGCACAGGGGGGGATGCTGAAGGCTTGTGGGGGCCCCGGGGAGATGCAGCAGGCTTGTGGGGGCCACTGAGACTCTTTTGCCCGGGGCCCACAAAACCTGGAGGAGGGAGCATCATGTGACACTCCCTCTCCCATCATTCCTCCTCTGCGTCTGATGCAGCGGCATGATGATGTGCCACGCTGTGTCAGACAGTGGAGCTGGCAGCTGCTGAGGTGATCAGCTGCAGAGACTGAAGCAGCGGGGAACGAGGAGCGGTAAATATGTATTTATTTTTAAATCAGTGTGTACTGATAATACTGGAGGACTGGGGCTGCATTTTACCCTATGGGGGGCTGCATTATACTGCATACAGGACCATGGGGGAATGCATTATACTGAGTGGAGAACCATGGCAAGTGTCTTATACTGTGTGCAGGACCATGGGGGAGTGCATTGTACTGTGTGGAGGACCATGGGGGAGTGCATTGTACTATGTGCAGGACCATGGGGGAGTGCATTGTACTGTGTGGAGGACCATGGGGGAGTGCATTGTACTGTGTGGAGGACCATGGGGGAGTGCATTGTACTGTGTGGAGGACCATGGGGGAGTGCATTGTACTGTGTGGAGGACCATGGGGGAGTGAATTGTACTGTGTGGAGGACCATGGGGGAGTGCATTGTACTGTGTGGAGGACCATGGGGGAGTGCATTGTACTGTGTGGAGGACCATGGGGGAGTGCATTGTACTGCGTGGAGGACCACATGGGAGTGCATTATACTGCATGGAGGACCACGAGGGAGTGCATTATACTGCATGGAGGACCACGAGGGAGTGCATTATACTGCATTGAGGACCACGAGGGAGTGCATTATACTGCATGGAGGACCACGAGGGAGTGCATTATACTGCGTGGAGGACCACGAGGGAGTGAATTATACTGCGTGGAGGACCACGAGGGAGTGCATTATACTGCATGGAGGACCATGGGGAGTGTATTATACTGCGTGGAGGACCATGGCGAGTGCCTTATACTGTGTGGAGGACCATGGCGAGAGACTTATACTGTGTGGAGGACCATGGCGAGTGCATTATACTCTATAGAGTGTGGAGAGGTGTGGGGCAGTTGGGGGATCATACTGTGTTGCTGTCATCATACTTTACCCTGGGAGTTGAGGTGGGGTACAGTAGAGTCATTATACTGCGCATATGGAGGAATCCACCATGGGGGTATCATACCGTGTTTGGGGGGCACTTTTGTTGGCACCACACTTTATGGGCAATAAAAAAGGGATCTAGGACTTCAGCAGGAGGAAAATTACTATGTAAAGGCTGGAAGGTTGTGAGATCTGCTCTTCTGTGACCCCGACAATTATTTACATTTTTACATTTTTTTGTTGGGGGATGTGATGAAAGCTGGCCGGTGGGTGCAGCTCTCTGGCGCCCCCTTACCTCTCAGGTGAGTAAAGGTACTGCACCTGGAGTAAGTAGTGCCAGGAAGCTGCTACCAGCGGGGGAAAACACGGTGGTGTGTTGTCCCTTACACGTAACCAATCCGTGACGCCACAATACAGGCACAACTCACTGGCGCCCCCTCGCCTCTCAGGTCAGTCAAGGTACTGCACCTAGAGTGAGTGGTCGCCGGAGAGGCCGTCCTGTAGCCCTCTGGGTATTTGAGGCCCTCTGCAGTGAGGGCGGTATATATATTTCCCTGGCTGCGCCAGTAATATATATCTACACCTCCGACCGTCACTGCCAGCCTTCCCCAAATCCCCCAGATGGTATGCTGCCACCAGTTCTCGTTGGATACAAGCCCGGTCCATTAATAGGCTTGTATCGGGTCAGGAACCAACCCAGTAGCGTTTCAGCCAAGCGTTTCCGGACCAATGGATTCGTATATGCAGAGTAAAGGATACAGCCCACGATTAATTTATGATTTAATCGATTATAAGAATACACTAGATTACAGGCTATACAATTAACTATATAACGGTATTTTGGTCAGAATAAGAAATATAACAATTAGACATACAAAACACAGGCATAACAACGATAAATCAGTTACCGTTCATGTGGCGCAAGGGAGGAATTGCTGTCCCACAGGTCCAAGCTTAGTTGCAGTTGTCCAGGCCTCAGTAGCACATGGCAAAGGTGCTCCTCCCACTCCAAGACCAGGACCCGACGTTAGGAGCTGTTCACATCATCTCCTGGGTCAAAAACTGAGGGGGTTTTCTCGCTGTCAGCTATATTAAAGTCCTGTCACGCCCACTCTTGGTGATGTCAGTTTACTAAGCCCCGCCCCCTCTCCAATGCCAGTTTTTAGCTCCTGTTTAGAAAAGTATTCATAACTTTCCTTGGGGTGATCTCATCGTATCACCAGGGGTCTCGTCATGATCCTCCTCTTGTGCGGAAGCCATTGACCCTAAACATGCCATCCCTGGGACCTTGTATATGGGTCTTCTAAATAGCTAGCTTTCCAGGCCACTCATGGATGTATAAGTCCCATGATTGTGTCCGCGGGCACGTTCCCCACATGATACAGTTTATCCGGGCTCCCTAACTTGTATCGTGTGGTTATAAATTGATAGTATCTGCAGCTGTTGGCGGCCATTTTCCACAAAGGGAGCACATGGCTTCAGAGGCTTGCACAAGACATTGGAGGTTTGCAGGCTTCAAGTGACATCAAGGTGTTAATCAACCCCCTGGGGCCTAGCTGACTCTGTCATACTTGGACAAAGGAAAACTGGCCCATCTATTTACCATATCAAAGGACTTTCTGGACACTGATTTACAAAGGTGGGGGCGAATTGCTCTGTTTACCAGGGGCTGCAAGAATCTGACATGCCAATATCCTCAGGTATGACGTATCATACCTAAGATGGCGGCTAACTTTCATGACACCTCCCCCTATAAGATGGCGCGAGGGGGTAACACACTCCTGTGTTCTCCCATGCGTCCTTCTGCACCCTCCCTTTGCCGGGATAACCCGTCAGCATTACCGTGGTCACGGCCTCTTCTGTGGCGAATGGAGAAGTGATACTGCTGGAGAGCGAGGCTCCAGCGTAGCAACCTTCCATTCGACCCAGAGACCGTGTGTAACCAGCTGAGGGGGTTGTGGTCCGTCTCCACGGTGAAATGGCTCCCATACAAGTAGGGCTGCAGACGCTGCAGGGCCCATACAATTGCCAGGCATTCCTTTTCCATCGTGGAGTAGGCCACATCCCGTGGCAGTACTTTCCTGCTCAGGTACAAGACAGGATGTTACTGGCCTGTCGTGTTGACCTGACTTAGCACAGCACCGAGGTCAAAGTCACTGGCGTCGGTCTGTACCACAAACCGCCGGTCGAAGTCGGCAGCTTGAAGTACAGGGGAGCTACTTAGGGCGGTCTTGAGTGCCCTGAAGGCTGTCTCACAGGCGACAGTCCAGTCGACTGCGACAGGCAGCTTCTTCTTGGTGAGGTCCGTCAGGGGCTTGGCCAAGGTGCTATAGTGTGGCACGAACCTCCCGTAGTACCCGGCAGTCCCCAAGAAGGACAGCACCTACTTTTTGGTCCTGGGGGTGGGCCAGGATGCGATGGAATCCACTTTTCCAGGTTCTGGCTTCAGAACACCCCCGCCTACCCGGTGACCCAGGTAGAGGACCTCACTCATGCCCAGCTGGCACTTTTCCGGCTTGATGGTCAAGCCTGCCCAGTGGATCCGACCGAGCACCTGCCGCAGGTGCTCTAGGTGATCCTCCCAGGTGAGACTGAAGACTGCAATATCGTCCAAGTACGCAGCCGCGTACCCTCCAAGTCCCCCAAGCAGCGTATTGACCATCTGCTGAAAAGTGGCAGGGGCATTCCTCATGCCGAATGGCATCACCGTGGACTCGTATAGTCCAAAAGGGGTGATAAAGGCAGAGCGTTCCCTTGCCGCGGGGGTCAGGGGAATCTGCCAGTATCCCCGGCTCAGATCCATGATGGTCAGGTACTTGGCCCCGGCCATACGATCGAGCAGGTCATCGATGCGTGGTATGGGAAACGCATCGGGGACCGTCACCGCGTTGAGCCCCCGGTAGTCCACGCAGAACCGCGTAGTTCGGTCCTTTTTAGGAACGAGGACTACAGGTGAGGCCCACGCGCTGTTGGATGCTTGGATCACCCCCAGCTTCAGCATCTCGTCTATCTCTCGGCGCAGGTTTTCCTGCACCTCGAAAGAGACCCGATATGCTGAATGCCGGATGGAGGGGGTGATCGCCGGTGACCACGTCGTGAACAGCCATCTCAGTCCTTCCGGGCAGGCTGCTGAACAGCTCCCGGAAGGAGTGCAGGGTGGCCTCCAGCTGGGACCATTGGTCCTCCGTGAGCTGGTGGCCCATACACGCCCCCCTTACAGGAGCTCAAAGGGGGGGATCCCCGTTGAGGCCTGCGGAGCCTCCCGGTAAGCAAATAGCAGGTGCGGTAGAAGGCGTTCCCAGTCGCTCCCGTAGGAGTCGGCGAACATCTTCAGCATCTGTTTCAAGGTGCCATTGAACCGCTCACAAAGGCCATTAGTCTGTGGGTGATACGGGCTGGCCACCAGGTGTTGCACCTGTATTTTGCTTACATAGGGACTCTATCAGCTCCGACATGAAC
This sequence comes from Phyllobates terribilis, assembly GCF_046119375.1. Classification (NCBI taxonomy): domain Eukaryota; kingdom Metazoa; phylum Chordata; class Amphibia; order Anura; family Dendrobatidae; genus Phyllobates; species Phyllobates terribilis. The sequence continues at coordinate 304,051,123 of NW_027362771.1, forward strand.
TGGGTCCCCTGATCGGTGAGCATTTCCTGGGGAAATCCCACTCTGGAGAAAATCTCCAATAAGGCGGTTGCCACTTTGTCGGCCTTAGTGGACGACAAAACTACTGCTTCCGGGTACCGGGTGGCGTAGTCTACTACAGTCAGTATGAAGCGTTTACCGCGGGGGCCAGTGGGCAGGGGTCCCACGAGATCCACAGCCACCCTCGAGAAAGGCTCGCCAATGATTGGCAGAGGTATCAGTGGGGCTTTGGAGCGCCGCCCCGACTTCCCCACCCTCTGACAGGTGACACACGACTTGCAGTAGGCCGTCACCTCGGCTCCCATCCCAGGCCAGTAGAAATGCTGAGCTATCCTGGCCTTGGTTTTAGCGATCCCCAGGTGTCCGGCCATCGGAATCTCGTGTGCGAGCCGCAGCAATTCCGCCCTGAACGGATAGGGTACCACTAACTGTCGGTCCCTGGGCCACGCCTCCGGTGAACCCTGCTGGACCGTCATCCGGTACAGCCGCCCCTGGTCCCAGACCACATGCTCGCCGTCTGAGTCCTGGGGAGGCTGTGCCGCCTGCTCCTTGAGCGCGTTCAGGCTGTCATCGGCTTCCAATGCAGCCCGAAACTCCTGACTTGATGGGGTAAGAATCGAAGAAACTGCCACATCTTCCGTCAGCGCCTCCGGACATGTCTCCTGGCCGCTGTCTGACCCAGCTGCCACTTGGTCAGAAATGGGGAAGCCTTCGGACCTTTGCGAGGCTCCTTGGGCTCCGGCGCTCCCACTCCTGGTGACAGCGGCTATGACCGCTGTGACCGTGGGTAGTGCCCGCTTCCCCTCGGTTTCTGACCAAGCTGCCAGATCAGGCAGGCTTCCTAGGCCTGTCGACTTCCCGGACGTGGGGAACTCCTGTTCTGGGGTCTTACCTGGCGGTTCCTCTCCTGGGACACCCCCACCCCCCATGGTTCGCTCCCCACCCTGCAGAGGCCCTAGATTCAGCAGCCTGGATTCTCCTGGAAGCCCTACACTGCCGGTAGCAACCTTCCGCTTCATCCCTGAGCCTCCCTCTACAGGATCCTGCCCCCCTCCTCCCTCACCGGAGAACAAGAGGTCCCTGCGCGCTGGCTGAGCACCTCTGGGGGCATCCTCACCTTCCTCACCTGCTCTCACTAACAACCCTGTTTGTGTTGTGTCTGTGTGTGGGTTACTCTCAGGTTCCACTCCCTCCTCCTCCGTAGGAGACACACTCTATACAACATTATTGGTGTTAGAAGCAGAGAAATCAAGACATTTTGGGGGGGCCGAACTTGGGGGTTCAGTGGGTACATACTGCGACACTAGCCGCCCCAAGTCGGTCCCTAATAAAATGTTTGCGGGAATATTTGGTGTTACTCCCACCTCCCGCATCCACCTCCCGGCACCCCAATCCAAATACACCATGGCAACGGGAAGTGCCGGCTCCACACCTCCAATCCCGGAGACGGAAAGGGTCTTTCCCGGTACAAAGTCTAGAGGGGACACCACCTCAGGCCGTACCAGGGTTCATTCAGCGCCAGTGTCCCGCAGTCCCATGACCGCAGAACGGCCTATGGTGACGGGTTGGATGTTGTCCAGGGACCTACCACCACCCCCTCCCACATACAGAACATTGGGCGCTCTCTGGGACTGGGATGGGGCCTTTTGGCGCTGGGGACACTCAGCTCTAAAGTGTCCTGAATTGTTGCACTGATGACAACGTCTTACATCTGTTCCTTGCCTGGAGAGGGCAACAGGGGGATACACCCCTTGTGTTCTTGGGGCTGGGGAAACAGGGGCAAATTTGGGCTTACCCCCTCTCCAGGTGCTGCTGACAGACTTCTTCGACTCAGGCACCCTGTTATTGGCATACTCATCTGCCAGGGCAGCTGTATCAGAAGCCCCCGTTGGTTTGCGGTCACGGAAGAACTGTCGGAGGTCTTCTGGGCAGTTCCACAAGAACTGCTCCGTGACAAACAGTTCCTGGACCTCCTGGCGGGTAGTAAGCGCTAGACCCGAGGTCCAGTGCTCTGCGGCTCTCAACAGCGCCCGCATATGATCGGTCCAGGTGTCCTTGGGGCCACGCAGCAAGCTCCGGAACTTCTGGCGGTACGACTCCGGAGTGAGGTTGTACCGCAGGATCAGGGCCCGCTTGATGCTGTCGTAGTCCTGTACCTCCCCGGCAGGTAAGTCCCCCAAGGCATCCAGGGACTTACCCCTCAAACGGGGGGTCAGGTATCTAGCCCACTGATCCCGGGCCAGATGGTGCTGAAGGCAGGTCCTTTCGAATGCCACCAGAAAGGAGTCCAGGTCTCCATCTTTCTCAAGCAGGGGGAAGTCCTCGGCTCGGACTTTACAGGTCTTCGCCTCCTGCTGTACTGGAGGTGCTGGAAGGAATCCATGCTGAGCCAGGTCCAGTTGATGCTTGCGCTCCGCATCTCGTTCTGCGCGCTCCGCAGCAGCTCGTTCTGCACGCTCCGCAGCTCGTTCTGCACGCTCCGCCTCTTCTATTAGCCGGCGTTCTGCACGCTCTGCATCTTCTATTCGCCGGCGTTCATCCATGAGGAGCTGAAAAGTGGCCGTGTCCCCAGACCGCTGACTGGCCAGGGCTGTCTGCAGGAGGGCATTCATGCTGGACAGGCTGTGGTGGGCAGGTGGTGGGCAGTCCACTGCAGGACTGAGTACTGGGGTCTGGTTCGTTGAGGTGCTCGAGCTGAGCTCCTCCCCGCCATGAGTAACATTGTCCTCCTCCACCTGCTCATCGACAAAAGCATTGGTCTTCTCCTTCAACCTGTTCCTGGTGCCTTCCGCCATCTTGGTAACCTTGGGTCACTGACCCCGCTGCAAACCTGAGTTTGCACACACCTTGTTATAATTTTACTCTGACCGTCTAGTGTTGGGCTGACCTTAAGACTCTAGCAGTGGAAATTACCACTGGCAGTCTTCAGTGTCTGGGAGTAGGGATCCCACGTACACTATACTCTGCAATCCCACCGCTGCCACCAATGTGATGAAAGCTGGCCGGTGGGTGCTGCTCTCTGGCGCCCCCTTGCCTCTCAGGTGAGTCAAGGTACTGCACCTGGAGTAAGTAGTGCCAGGAAGCTGCTACCAGCGGGGGAAAACACGGTGGTGTGTTGTCCCTTACACGTCACCAATCCGTGACGCCACAATACAGGCACAACTCTCTGGCGTCCCCTCGCCTCTCAGGTCAGTCAAGGTACTGCACCTAGAGTGAGTAGTCGCCGGAGAGGCCGTCCTGTAGCCTTCTGGGTATTTGAGGCCCTCTGCAGTGAGGGCGGTATATATATTTCCCTGGCTGCGCCAGTAATATATATCTACACCTCCGACCGTCACTGCCAGCCTTCCCCAAATCCCCCAGATGGTATGCTGCCACCAGTTCTCGTTGGATACAAGCCGGTCCGTTAATAGGCTTGTATCGGGTCAGGAACCAACCCAGTAGCGTTTCAGCCAAGCGTTTCCGGACCAATGGATTCGTATATGCAGAGTAAAGGATACAGCCCACGATTAATTTATGATTTAATTGATTATAAGAATACACTAGATTACAGGCTATACAATTAACTATACAACGGTATTTTGGTCAGAATAAGAAATATAACAATTAGACATACAAAACACAGGAATAACAACGATAAATCAGTTACCGTTCATGTGGCGCAAGGGAGGAATTGCTGTCCCACAGGTCCAAGCTTAGTTGCAGTTGTCCAGGCCTCAGTAGCACATGGCAAAGGTGCTCCTCCCACTCAGAGACCTGGACCCGATGTTAGGAGCTGTTCACATCATCTCCTGGGTCAAAAACTGAGGGGGTTTTCTCGCTGTCGGCTATATTAAAGTCCTGTCACGCCCACTCTTGGTGATGTCAGTTTACTAAGCCCCGCCCCCTCTCCAATGCCAGTTTTTAGCTCCTGTTTAGAAAAGTATTCATAACTTTCCTTGGGGTGATCTCATCGTATCACCAGGGGTCTCATCGTGATCCTCCTCTTGTGCGGAAGCCATTGACCCTAAACATGCCATCCCTGGGACCTTGTATATGGGTCTTCTAAATAGCTAGCTTTCCAGGCCACTCATGGATTTATAAGTCCCATGATTGTGTCCGCGGGCACGTTCCCCACATGATACAGTTTATCCGGGTTCCCTAACTTGTATCGTGTGGTTATAAATTGATAGTATCTGCAGCTGTTGGCGGCCTTTTTCCACAAAGGGAGCACATGGCTTCACAGGCTTGCACAAGACATTGGAGGTTTGCAGGCTTCAAGTGACATCAAGGTGTTAATCAACTCCCTGGGGCCTAGCTGACTCTGTCATACTTGGACAAAGGAAAACTGGCCCATCTACATATCAAAGGACTTTCTGGACACTGATTTACAAAGGTGGGGGCGAATTTCTCTGTTTACCAGGGGCTGCAAGAATCTGACATGCCAATATCCTCAGGTATGACGTATCATACCAAAGATGGCGGCTAACTTTCATGACAGGGGGGCCCAATTAGAACTTCTGCTATGGGGCCCCATGATTCCTATGTACGCCCCTGTTGACAACGCACAGATTTTATCTACTGGAAATAAATAAGAATGTGCCTATTGAATGGCAGCTTGCAGAGATCTTGAAGACTGTAACCAGTTGATACAAAGTATATTAGGACATATTCTGAAGAAACTTTCCATATGGTCACCGGAAGTTACAATAATAGTAATACAAATAGACTTGCATTTCTTGGGGCATTTAGAATCTCCATTGTGCTACTCATGTATATGGGGCATATAAATGAAGAACTATAATCAGGGGCGGACATACCATTAATGCAACCTGAGCAGTTGCAGCACACGGACCCAAGAGGGAAGGAGGCCACCTCCATTGTGCACTATGATGAGCTATTGGACGGGAAAGGGCCCATATATTGTTCTTCTGTTTGAGTTTGCCCCTCACTGTAACTGTGCAGCACTTTTCTTGATTTGTAGCCTTTAGAGAAGAACTAAAATGAATGACGGATTAACTGAATTAATATTTTATTAATATAAGCACTTCATATTTTACAATGTAATAATCCAGCAACTCCGTGTGTTAAAAATGCCATGGTTAAAAAGCATTGTTTTCATCTGATCAAAATGTGATTTGGCAATGATTGCTATCGATGATTCCTGACCTAAATGTTCAGCATTACAAGGCTCGGCTTATTTAGAGAACATTGTGCAAGCTTACCTTCCGTGAAATGGAATCCTAAAATTGCAGCCTCTGGAACTATTTTCAGTTGCCCTGGGTCACCACCAATGAAATGACTTTAAATGATCCATTGTTCTCCCATCATGATAATGCCACCGTGCTTAGAACCCCGTTTATGATTTTGACTACATGAGTGATGACAAAGCACAGAACAGTTTAACAAGATGAGCAATTTAACACAGTACTAATTTTGGTGGTCCTCATGTGTTCAATTCTTAAGGCTGAAAAGGTCTTTTATTGCTCATATTGGTCATTCGGCTTATGGAAAATGACATATGCTGCCTACAGTAAGCGTTGGGCACAGACTAGCGTTCAGGACTTAGTTACATACTTTATGTATACAGGGAGCAAAGACTCTATTTGTGTTTTCTGTGCTAGGAAATTCAATATTCAGGAAAGTATTTTAGAAAAGACATTATCCAGAAACTTATGTTTAGGAATTAATTGTATATGTACAGTGCCGGACTAAGGGTGCTAGAGACATACCAGTAATATTGATTTTGGGGGCCTACTTTTTAAGTGCATGCAAATATTACTTAAAGTTTATATCCAGCAAAAAAGTAGGTATAAAACATAACTTTTAATAACTTATTAAAAGTATCCTATTAGGGAATATATAAAAACAGCAACACCACTACCACCTATTCAAAAGTGCTTATTGGACTTATACCAAGCCCTAAAAACACAGTGTCGTATAACAAAGACTAGGAAAAAACTCACCAATGTATCAGCAGACAATCTCGAGTAGTTCCATTAAGAGATCTTCAAGTGTTTGGGAGATCATGTTTCCTTGTTTCAGTCTCTGGTTCGAGAATCCCCCTTGTTTACTTCCGTCAGGTTTCATCAAGAAGCTTGATTCATCAGCGGAGGGCCCATACCTTTAGACCAGGGTTCCCCAACTTCAGTCCTCAAGGCCCACCAACAGGTCATGTTGTCAGGATTTTCTTTGTATTGCACAGGTGATAATTACATCACCTGCACAGGCAATTATTCCATCACCTGTGCAATATTAAGGAAATCCTGAAAACATAATCTGATGGTGGGCCTTGAAGACTGGAGTTGGAGAACACTGCTTTAAACTATAGGATTCCATCACTATAGGATTATTATTATTATTATTATTATTTATTATTATAGCGCCATTTATTCCATGGCGCTTTACATGTGATAGGGATATACATAACAAAAGCATTTACATAATCTTAACAAAACGAGTCAGCGACTGGTACAGGAGGAGCGAGGACCCTGCCCGCGAGGGCTCACAGTCTACAAGGGATGGGTGAGGATACAGTAGGTGAGGGTAGAGCTGGTCGTGCAGTGATGTTTATTGCAGGTTGTAGGCTTGTCGGAAGAGGTGGGTCTTCAGATTCCTTTTGAAGGTTTCCACGGTCGGCGAGAGTCTGATATGTTGGGGTAGAGAGTTCCAGAGTAGGGGGAAAGCACGGGAGAAATCTTGTATACGATTGTGGGAGGAGGAGATAAGAGGGGAGTAGAGCAGGAGATCTTGTGAGGATCGGAGGTTGCGTGCAGGTAAGTACCGGGAGACTAGGTCACAGATGTATGGGGGAGACAGGTTGTGGATGGCTTTGTATGCCATGGTTAGAGTTTTGAACTGAATTCTCTGGGCAATGGGGAGCCAGTGAAGGGATTGACAGAGAGGAGAGACCGGGGAATAGCGGGGGGACAGGTGGATTAGTCGAGCAGCAGAGTTTAGGATAGATTGGAGAGGTGCAAGAGTGTTGGAAGGGATGCCACGGAGCAGGAGGTTGCAGTAGTCGAGGCGGGATATGATGAGGGCATGCACTAGTGTTTTTGCAGAGTCTTTGCTGAGGAATGCACGGATCCGGGAGATGTTTTTGAGTTGGAGTCGGCAGGAGGTGGAAAGGGCTTGGATATCTGGCTTGAAGGAGAGATCAGAGTCCAGGGTTACCCCAAGGCAGCGAGCTTGTGGGACTGGGGAGAGTGAACAGCCATTGACGTTGATGGATAGGTCGGATGGGGGATGTGAATGAGAGGGTGGAAAGATGATGAACTCTGTTTTATCCATGTTGAGTTTTAGAAACCTGTCGGAGAAGAAGGATGAGATGGCGGACAGACATTGTGGGATTCTGGTTAGTAGGGAGGAGATATCGGGTCCAGAGAGGTAGATCTGTGTGTCGTCAGCATAGAGGTGATACTGAAAGCCGTGAGACTCTATGAGCTGTCCCAGGCCGAAGGTGTAGATGGAGAAGAGCAGAGGTCCTAGAACTGAACCTTGGGGGACACCGACAGATAGGGGGCAAGATGAGGAGGTGGTGCGTGAGTGGGAGACGCTGAATGTCCTGTCTGTTAAGTATGAGGAGATCCAAGATAGAGCCAAGTCCGTGATGCCAAGAGATGAGAGAATCTGGAGTAAGAGGGAATGGTCCACTGTGTCAAAGGCAGATGACAGGTCCAGAAGGAGGAGGATGGAGTAGTGTTGCTTGGATTTGGCATTTAGTAGGTCATTGGTGACTTTGGTCAGGGCAGTTTCAGTCGAGTGATGCGGTCGGAAGCCAGATTGTAGACGGTCGAAGAGGGAGCAGGAGGAGAGGTGGGAGGACAGTTCAAGGTGGACATGTTGTTCTAGAAGTTTTGAGGCAAAGGGGAGGAGTGATATGGGGCGGTAGCTGGTCAGAGAGGAAGGGTCAAGGGAGGGCTTTTTGAGGATGGGTGTGATTGCGGCATGTTTGAAACATGAGGGGAAGACTCCGGTTGTTAGTGATAGATTGAAGAGGTGGGTTAGGGTTGGGATGAAGACTGTGGTGAGGTTAGTGATGAGGTGGGATGGGATTGGGTCAAGTTCGCAGGTGGTGAGGTGTGATTTGGAGAGTAAAGAGGAGACTTGACCTTCTGTAATGGTGGAGAAGTGGGGTTTGGAGGAGGAGGGTTGAGTAGATATGAGGAGGGGTTGCGTGGACTTTAGGCCAAAGTTTTGTCTGATGGTGTCAATCTTCTGTTTGAAGAATGAGGCAAAGTCGTCGGCTGAGATGAGAGAAGAGGGAGGAGGTGCTGGGGGACGAAGGAGAGAGTTGAAAGTGTTAAATAGCTGTTTAGGGTTGTGAGATAGGGAGGATATGAGAGATGAGAAGTAGGTTTGTTTTGCTGTAGTGAGTGCGGACTTGAAATTAGTGAGGGATTGCTTGAATGCGATGAAGTGCTCGATGGAGTGAGACCTTTTCCATCTCCGCTCCGCAACCCTGGAGGCCCGGCGCAGTTCTTTGGTAAGTTTAGTGTGCCAGGGTTGCCTGTTGAATGTGCGAGGTGTGGTGTGTGTGAGAGGGGCGATCGAGTCTAGAGCTGCAGCTATTGTGGTGTTATATGAAGCAGCAGCAACGTCTGCATCGTGTAAGGAATTTATGTCTGTGAGAGGAAGGAGGGATTCAGAGAGAGAGTGTAGGTCAAGGTGTTTGAGATTTCTGCGAGGGTGTGTGAGTTTGTGGAGTGGGGATTGTGCACCCGGAGAGGAGAGGGTAGAGAATGTGAGGAGGTTATGGTCAGAGAGAGGGAGTGGTGAGTTAGAGAGGTTAGATAGGGAACAGAGGCGGGTGAAGATGAGGTCCAGTGTGTGGCCATCTTTGTGGGTGGGTGTGGAAGACCATTGAGTGAGTCCAAAGGAGGAAGTGAGGGATAGGAGCTTAGAGACAGACGAGTGGGGAGTGTCAATGGGGATGTTGAAGTCACCCATTATGATAGTGGGGATGTCAGTGGAAAGGAAGTGAAGCAGCCAGGTGGTGAAATGGTCTAAGAAGGTGGTGGCTTGCCCTGGGGGTCGGTAAACGACGGCCAGTTGGAGGTTGGAGGGGGAATAGATGCGCACACAGTGCACCTCAAAAGAGGGGAGTGTAACGGAGGGTGGCAGTGGGATTTTGGTGAAAGCGCAGAGTTCTGATAGGAGGAAACCTACGCCTCCACCATGTTTGCCATTGGGGCGGGGGGTGTGGGAAAGGTGGAATCCGCCATATGAAAGGGCAGCTGGGGAGGCTGTGTCAGAGGGGGTGAGACAGGTTTCGGTGATGGTGAGGAAGGAGAGTTTGTTTGTAATGAAAAGATCGTGGATGAAGGAAAGTTTGTTGCAGACAGAGCGAGCGTTCCAGAGAGCTCCTGTTAGTATAGCTGAGGAGGTGGGTATTAGTTGGATGGGTATGAGGTTAGAAGGGTTGCGACAGTTTGTGGAAGGTCGTGGATAGGAGGTAGCAGTGACTGTGGGGATATGGCGAGGAGGACCAGGATTTGGAGAGATATCTCCAGCAGTGAGGAGGAGCAGAGAAAGTGTTAGCAGGTGGGAGGAAGAGAGAGCATGAGGTGGCTGTCTGTGTTTGGAGATCCAGGATTGAATGTTGAGGAATAATTTGGAGGAGGAGGTGAGATGAATGGGGAGAATAGAGGGAGAGATGAAGAGTTTCTTACTTGGTGTAGGGATTTGAGGGGTTATTAGAAAGTGGAGGACTATAGAGGAAAAAGTGAGAGCTAACAGAAACATAGTTAGTAGAGAGTAAGTGGTTAAAGTGTTGGTTACCTGACTCCTGCCCTGACTAACGGCCTCTGAAATAACGGCCACTTGTCTCCGAAGCCACCTTGCACAAGAAGACGCGTGCACACCCCAGCACGCGTGCACCCCTTACAGAGAGTCTAAATATATAGGCCACATTAAACTATATCAGGTGTAGGGCATTGTGGGAACGGCTTGTGGATAAATTAACAGCTGGTCATTTCAACAGGAGATGGCTGGGTGATCAAAGACAGAGCCAGGACGCAAGTCTCTGCAGTTTAGCACCTCTAAAAATCAGATAAGGTATATAGTGGGGAAAGGACAAGCATATGTGAATATTGATTGGAGTGGGACAGATGAAGCAGGGGAATTATGCAGAGCATGTACCAGAGAGATGGGTCAGCAGAGCATTAGATGACAGCATACATAGGAGCAGGGGAATTATGCAGAGCATGTACCAGAGAGATGGGTCAACAGAGCATTAGATGACAGCATACATAGGAGCAGGGGAATTATGCAGAGCATGTACCTGTGGAAAGAGAAGAAGAAGACGAATGTTAGTCCATGGCCTCTGAAATAACGGCCACTTCTCTCCGAAGCCACCTTGCACAAGAAGACGCGTGCACACCCCAGATTCCATCACAACTGTGAAGATCCATGCTGCAGCTAAGTCGGGGACCAGGTCTTGCAGCACTTATCATCTCCCCTGATGAATCAAGCTTCTTGAAGAAACCCGTCAGGAGTAAACAAGAGGGCTTCTCGAACCAGGGATTGAAACTTGGAAACATGATCTCCCTAGCACTTGAGAATCACTTTTAATGGAACTACTCGAGATTGTCTGCTGACACATTGGTGAGATTATTCCTAGTCTTTATTATACGGTACCGTGTTTTTATGTCTATAGGGCTTGGTTTAAGTCCAATAAGCTCTTTTGAATTGGTGGTAGCGGTGTCGCTGTTTTTATATATTCCCAATATAGTGTACTTCTATTAAGTTATTAAAAGTTAAGTTTTCTGCCTACTTTTTTGCTCAATATAACCTTTGATTATAGTGGGTATTATTGGTACATCTATATTTGCTAAATAGTTCAAATATTACTTAACCCTCATTCACAAATTTCCTGCTGACTTATTCACTACATTTGAATAGAATTGTGGCAAATTTATGTTTACTACATTTTCATTACTAAATGTTATCACATAGACTATTAATGGCTGCGCGTTTTTAAAAATAAACAGCAATTTTACACACAACCTTGAGTGCCATTTATAGAAGACCTTTCACCAAATTTTTTGTGTTTTTTTCACCTAATGAGTTAAATTTTGTTAAGTCCAAGTGGGCGTTATCAGATAGGAACTCATACTTGAGAAGAAGTACACAACTCCAGTGAAGTTAAATCATTAGGTGCCACTACTTTAATTGCTAATATCTCCGCAACAGAGGAACAAAATAAAAAAATACCAAAAAACGTTTTATTCCGCTCTGCAGCCATTATCACATTGTCTCTCCAGCTCAACATGTAAAATTTGGTGAAAGGTCCTCTTTAATAATCAATTTGAAAATCAGTCTGCTTGGTGGTGAAAAGGCATGTGAGTTCATTATTTAGCCACATAGAGGTTGCATTGTGGCCACTACATGTGAATTCTCCCTTATGAATAGTACTTTGTGGAACGCAAGATAATTGGTGCAGAAGGGGCCTGTGCAGCAGTATTGAGCAGACGTAAAAGGGTAATATGAAATCTGCTACTGCTCTTTTATGTCATTTCAGCATATGTATCTATATAATAATAGGCTGGAGACTTTGTTAATAAACGATGAGAAGACATACGCTGCCTCTGTCCGCATAGAGTGCATCAAGTGTACTGTGCCAACTGCTCATATGGTACTTGTGGGGACTACTCCTGCACAGTGGCCCACCGGGGGATTCCGCTGCTCTCCTGTGGATTGTCCATGCCTGTATATGACGCGCCCCTGGGCCTGTGTCGCGCTGCGTTGCGCACGCGGGAGCTTACCCGGAGCCGGATCTGTTGAGGGTTGTAGTCTCGTGGCGGTGACCCGGTCCGTGCCCAGGGAGTCAAACTGAGCGGTGATGTATCAGCGGTAGATGTTGGACGACTACGCCACCCGTTGAGTACAGCTAAGGAGCTGCTGCTGCAGGGCAGACCGCTGAGGCCGGTGGTAGGATTGTGCAGCGTGATAGTATAACCCCCAACGGGAGGGGTATGGCCTCAGGGCAGCCGACGTGGATGATGGGGGTAGCAGGAACCACTCGGAGACGGTACGGTGTAGTTCAGGGTCTTTACTGGTGACAAAGATAGACCCTCCCGGAGTACTGGCTAGCGATTGGGGCCTGGTCAGTCCTTGAGCAGATGGGATCTCCCCTGGCCAGGCGGAGTTGTAGGCCTCCCAAACTAACTGTACTCTTCTGGCTACCTTGCTAGAGGCGGGTATAAGTAGCCCACGTCCCTGAGTGTACCGTGTGGTGCTCACCCGTATGGCCGGTGACTCGGGGCCTTCGGGTTTCTTGGCCAGAGGACCTGGAATCCCCTGCCTGACGGATTCTGCTGCTGGGTAGGAGTTAGTCCCCACAGCCTCGGACTCCGGGTCCGGTAAGAAATCTTCTCAGTCAGGGCGAGCTCTGCAGCTGCCAGCCCCTGACTCCTTGTAACACTGCTCCCACAGAGCTCCTGATGTTCTGTTCCTATATTTGCTTCTTTTCTCTGTCTCTACTTCTTCTCTACTCACTAACCCTGCCTCAGCCCTAGGTTTATCTAGGGGAAGTTCTTCCCCTCCCAGGACTGGGCAGGAGGTGTGGCATGCATAGGATCCCTGACCAAGAGACCTCCCACCTGCTCTCAGACGTAATATCTCTATCACTGTGGCAACCAGACCCCTGGGGTGTCACATTCCCCCCTAGTGAAATTTAGTACTCCGGGACTAAACATATTTTTAGAAAAACATAACAAGGTATAAACAATAATAATACAATAAGAAAAACACATAAAGATGGTTACGGCGTGTCCGCAACCGGGTGCAGTGTTGAAGAAAACAAAGGTGTCCATTTCACCAAAACAGGGAGACGTAACCAGGTAGGGGTCTGTCCTGCCCCGAGTCCTTATCAGTCTTTTAGTCCATCCTGGGTTACGCTCCAACTAATCGTACAAGGATTCCCGGTAAATCCACCAAGGACTCCTAAAAATAACTAGAAACACATAATTATTTGCAAGCAACAAGAAAAACAGGTAACCATAAATAAAACAATTTATACATTTCAAATCCTCCAACGTGCGGGTAACTGGCCTCTAGTGGCCCTAGTGGACCTACGGAGCTGACTGTCTAGCCCTGAACTACAGGGTGTAGGAGCTGTCAAGGGTAAACTGGGCAGCTGTCTACCGGCTCTTTGGCTTACTAGGGGTACGGCAGGCTCACTATAAGCAGAGGGTTGATCCTCCTGTTCTGCTTGTGTGGAGTCTTCTGCCTCCTGGACCGGCTGTTCTTCCAGCTCTACCTGTTGCTCCGTAGGCACTTGGGATGCTGGTTGGAGGAACGTGAGGACGGGTACCACAACTGCACCATTGACTTGAGTCCAGGACCGAGGGAAGTCTCCGAGCACAGTACTAACCATATCTTCCCTTTCCTCTACGGGTCGAGGGTCTTCTTGCTCTCCTTCTGGGTTCCGTAGCTGTTCGGGACACTTCTTCAGGTGATCCCGGGATACAATGGCTGTGGTTTCCCCTCCGTCTTTACTGATGGTACAAACCTTTGGGTTGTCGTGGCTTGAGGGCAGTACGATGTACGGGTCCTTCTCCCACTGGTCGTCCAACTTGTGGAGCCGCCTTTTCCTCTTCAAGACCTGCTCTCCGGGTACCAGGGGAACAGCGGGAGCATACTGGTTGTAAGTTTTCTCTTGTCTTTCCCTAGCTTGACAGAGACTTCGCTCCACGCTCTCCTGTACTTTCCGGTACTGCTGCTGCCTCTCTGTGTCCCAGTCTGCTTCTGGTGAAGTGTCCTCGGGTGTCAGGACTCCCATCTCCAGGTCAACAGGTAGCTTACCAGGCCTTGCCCTCATCAGGTAAGCCGGGGTACAGTTGGTGGAACCTACCGGGATGTGGTTGTATAGGTCCACCAGATCGGGCAGCTTCTCAGGCCACAGACTGCGTTCTTCCAGGGGCAACGTTTTCAGAAGATCCATTACCACCTGGTTCATTTTCTCACAAAGTCCATTAGTTTGCGGATGATAGGGTGTCGTCCTTATCTTCCGGCAGCCATACAGATTGCAGAATTCCTGGAAGACCTCCGCTTCAAAGGCAGGTCCCTGGTCCGTCAGCACTTGGTCCGGGTATCCGTGCGGACGGCAGAAGTGCTGCTGGAAGGCTCTAGCTGCTGTTTGAGCCGTTAAGTCCTTGACGGGGACAACAACCAAGAACCGGGAGTAATGATCCACGATGGTTAACGCGTAGACGTAGCCACTTCTGCTTGGGGTCAGTTTTACATGATCCAAGGCTACCAGTTCCAACGGCTGCCGGGTGACGATGGACTGCAGGGGAGTCTTCTGGCTGGCACGGTCCTTCCTTCTTAGGTGACACGGGCCACAGTCTCTACACCACCTCTCGATGGTTCCCCTCATGCCTACCCAGTGGAACCGCCCGCGCAGCAGGAACTCCAGCTTCTTCCATACGAAGTGTCCAGCCCCGTCATGGTATGCCTCCATCACCATGGCTGCGTCTCTTCGTGGCACCACTACTTGCCAGATTAGTTCATGTGTCCGGGAGTTAACCATTCGGCGGCACAACTTCCCCTTATAAAGGAACAGTCGACTCTTCTCAGCCCACAGTTGCTTGGCTTCCTCCGGAGCGTCTGGGTCAAGGCGAGCCTCTGGCCGAGTCAGCATCTCCTTTACCAGCCGGACGGCAGGGTCACTGTCTTGCGTTTCCGCCCAGTTATAGTGAGGCAAGGGGTTAAACGTAGCGGCTTGCTTACTCCTTACCCGGTGGGAACACTGGATAGTCCCATGATGGTGAAACGCGGGGAGTTCGACTTCTTCCAGTCCCTCTGGATCTTCTCCTCCGTCCGGTAGATTTGGCATCCTGGACAGGGCGTCCGCGTTGGTATTGGAGCGTCCTGCCCGGTATTTGATTGTGAACTCGTAGTTGGACAGACGGGCCATCCATCTCTGCTCTAGGGCACCGAGTCTTGCTGTGTCCAGGTGTGTCAACGGGTTGTTATCCGTGTACACGATGAACCGGGAAGAAGCGAGGTAGTGCTTAAAGCGTTCGGTGACTGCCCACGCCACCGCCAGGAACTCTAGCTTAAATGAGTTGTAATTCTCAGGGTTTCTCTCGGTGGGTCGCAGTTTTCGGCTGGCATAAGCGATTACTCGTTCTTTCCCCTGCTGGATCTGGGACAGCACAGCTCCTAGCCCGATGTTACTTGCGTCGGTGTAGAGGATAAAGGGCTGGCTGTAATCCGGGTATGCCAGGATTTCATCCCCCGTGAGGGCCATCTTCAGCTGGCGGAAGGACTCTTCTTCCAACTTCTCCCATCTGAAGGGCGGCTTCTGGTTCTTGGCCTTCCGGGACTGGCCTATCAGGAGGTCCTGCATAGGAGCTGCCTTTTTGGTGAAGCCGGGGATGAATCTGCGGTAATAGCCTACCAACCCAAGGAACTGCCGCACTTCCTTTACACTGGAGGGACTTGGCCATTCCTTAATTGCGGTGATCTTATCAGGGTCGGGAGCCACTCCATCAGCGCTCACCACGTGTCCCAGGTACTGCACCTTTGGCTTCAGGAGGTGACACTTAGAGGGTTTCACCATCAGGCCGTAACTTGCCAGGGCTTCGAACACTTCCGCCAGATGTTTCAGGTGGTCCTCATAAGTCTTGGAATATACGATGACATCGTCCAGGTACAACAAGACCGTCTCGAAGTTTTTGTGTCCCAGACAGCACTCCATTAATCGTTGGAAGGTTCCTGGTGCGTTACAAAGTCCAAACGGCATACAGGTAAACTCGCTAAGTCCCATCGGGGTGGTGAATGCGGTCTTCTCCCGGTCCGCCTCTGCTACAGGAACCTGCCAGTACCCGCTAGTGAGATCCAAGGTAGAGAAGAAGTTAGCAGATCTTAAAGCAGCCAAAGACTCCTCTATCCTTGGTAAAGGGTACGCATCCTTGTGTGTGATACGGTTGATTTTCCGGTAATCTACACACATCCTCATAGTGTTGTCTTTCTTTTTGACTAAAACTAGTGGGGCTGCCCAGGGGCTACAGCTATCCCGGATTACCCCAGCCTCCTTCATGTCTCTAAGCATCCCCTTGGCGTGTTGGTAATGTGCAGGGGGTACGGGTCGATACCTCTCTTTTATGGGAGGATGATCTCCCGTGGGGATGTGGTGTTCTACCCCCTTGACTCGCCCGAAGTCTAACGGGTGTTTACTAAACACTCTCTCATACTCTTGAACCACCCGGTAGACTCCCTGTTTCTGGTGGGAGGGAGTGGAGTCATTTCCCAAGTGTAGTTGCTGACACCAATCCTCCATTACTTTCTTAGAGCCGTTACCTTCCTCCGGGTGAGATGGAGGCAAGCGTTCCACAGATTGTATAGCATTTTGGTTAATGGTATATAATTTGGCTAGCGTGGCATACCGGGGCAGGTACACTTCCCTCTTCCCGATATTGATTATGCGAACGGGCACCCTCCCATGGCGTACATTAACCACCCCCCGTGCTGTCAAGATGGTGGGCCTACTGTCTGAGTAAACTGGTTCTACCATTGCCTGGTAATCTCTACCTCTCAGACCAATAGCTGCCCGGCACCAAATCATCATTTCACTTTTTGGGGGCATGGCAATAGGGAAAGGGTCACACATTCTCACGCTACCAATCTCACCGCCGGAGAGTTCCACCTGTTGCCGTCGCATCAGTGCCCGGATCTCTTTTTGGAGCACTCGCTGCTCGCCGGAGCTGGCGTTCTTGGCAACCTGCTGTAAAAGGAAAATCACCTCTGCAAGACAATTTTCAATTACATTAGTTCCTAGAGTTATCTTTGGGTGACTCTCGTGTTTGTCAATGTCTACAGTGATCAGTCCCTGTGCTGCCAGTTCAACTCTACCAATTTTAATGGTCACCTCTTTAAATCTGATCTGTGGCACGGGCTGACCATTGCTGGCGATGATACTCAAGTCGTCGTCAGGGTAGCGGGTAATATCCGAGTCATTCCAGTACTGCTTGAAGAGCACGTACGGGATGGTGGTGACCTGTGACCCGGTGTCCAGTAGGGCACTCATAGGAATGCCATCCAGTACCACAGGCAAGACTGGACGTCCTCCCACATATTTGTCGCGCCAGTTCGATGGGCCTGGTGATCTTTTTCCTGGGGGTTGGCCCTCTACCCCAGGTTGTGCCAGTTTAAAGGACAGTACCTTGCCATATGTCCGGGTTGATTGCAGCGGCGGCAGATGGGTCGTCCGTCCTCGTTGTATCGGTCGCTGGGTCTTCCTCTGGCCGGTGGGGTCCTCCTTGGTCGACACCACGGGATGTCCTCCGGTCCGGATGCCAGCTGGATCTTCCCTGGAGTGGAAACCTGTAAAGACTGCACAGTTCGGGTTAGCGCAGCAACGCTTTTAGCTAGCTCTTGGACCTGATGGTGCAGGTCTGGAGCCGGGTCATTGTTCAAAGCCTGCGCATCAGCTCCCACAGGCCCTGCCGACAAGGGCGCCGCCTCCTGGTGGTAAGTGGTAGTGGGGTGTCTGGGGGTCACAACGCCACTTGGTGCCGGTTCTCGAAGCACCCGGATGGCTCTGTCCTTGAACTGTGCAAATCCCAGATGAGGGTCCTGTAAGGCCATTGCCCGCAACTGGGTTCGGTGGGCATTGCAATATAAACCCTCTATAAATTGTTCATTCACCAGCCTGTCCTCATCTCCCACGCCGTCAGGGTCGGTCTGCTTAATGGCTCTCAGGGCCTCTTGTAGGTTCAGGGCATAGTCCCTTATACTCTCATGTGCCCGCTGTTTGCACCCGTAGAATCTAAGCTTGATCTCGGCTGAGGTGCGGGTATCAAAGGTGTCCCTCAGCCGGGTTAGTATCCCTGCGACAGTCCTCCCCCCAGGTGGCCAGGACTTTACCTCCCTTCGGGCTGCCCCAGTTAATTGGGCCACCAGGATGCTCACTTTTTGCTCTTCTGTGAGGGGGTACACCTGGAAGAGGCTATCCAGCTTTTCTCTAAAGTCATGCAGGGTATGTGACTCCCCTGAGTACTGGGGTAGCCAGGCCGCTCCCGGGATATAGGGCATGGTGAAAGGCATGACTGCAGCAGCGGTGGCGCTGGCGGGGGTTGAGGCAGTGAAGCTCTCCTCCGTATCCGACATCCTCCTCCCCCCTAGTGGACCGTGGCCTACCTTGCGATGATCCTCTTCCTTAGGCCGCGGCTCCGCAGTAGATCGTCAGGGTTGAGGACCTTCCGTCGCGCTCCTGTGACGTCGGCGTCTGCTGGGCTCCTTCCAGGACCTTACGCGACGTCCGGACGTGAGGCGGGGCTTCAGTTCTCGCGCGCTTTCGGAGTCCACGCCCCTCTTCTTCCCGCGTGACGTCTTCAAGATGGCGTCCAACGGCGGGAAAACTCCACGGAAGGCGGGAAGAAGGCTGGAAATGGCGCCGGATGGCGGGAATCTTCACCGATGGCGGGAAGAAGGCTGAAGATGGCGCCGGATGGCGGGAATCTTCACCACAGGTAAGTTTGAACAGTCTTTTTCAGGCACGCAGTACCCGGTGGTTGCGGGCACGAGATCCTGCCGACTACGCCAAAAGTTGACGCGCCCCTGGGCCTGTGTCGCGCTGCGTTGCGCACGCGGGAGCTTACCCGGAGCCGGATCTGTTTTATGGTTGTAGTCTCGTGGCGGTGACCCGGTCCGTGCCCAGGGAGTCAAACTGAGCGGCGATGTATCAGTGGTAGATGTTGGACGACTACGCCACCCGTTGAGTACAGCTAAGGAGCTGCTGCTGCAGGGCAGACCGCTGAGGCCGGTGGTAGGATTGTGCAGCGTGATAGTATAACCCCCAACGGGAGGGGTATGGCCTCAGGGCAGCCGACGTGGATGATGGGGGTAGCAGGAACCACTCGGAGACGGTACGGTGTAGTTCAGGGTCTTTACTGGTGACAAAGATAGACCCTCCCGGAGTACTGGCTAGCGATTGGGGCCTGGTCAGTCCTTGAGCAGATGGGATCTCTCCTGGCCAGGCGGAGTTGTAGGCCTCCCAAACTAACTGTACTCTTCTGGCTACCTTGCTAGAGGCGGGTATAAGTAGCCCACGTCCCTGAGTGTACCGTGTGGTGCTCACCCGTATGGCCGGTGACTCGGGGCCTTCGGGTTTCTTGGCCAGAGGACCTGGAATCCCCTGCCTGACGGATTCTGCTGCTGGGTAGGAGTTAGTCCCCACAGCCTCGGACTCCGGGTCCGGTAAGAAATCTTCTCAGTCAGGGCGAGCTCTGCAGCTGCCAGCCCCTGACTCCTTGTAACACTGCTCCCACAGAGCTCCTGATGTTCTGTTCCTATATTTGCTTCTTTTCTCTGTCTCTACTTCTTCTCTACTCACTAACTCTGCCTCAGCCCTAGGTTTATCTAGGGGAAGTTCTTCCCCTCCCAGGACTGGGCAGGAGGTGTGGCATGCATAGGATCCCTGACCAAGAGACCTCCCACCTGCTCTCAGACGTAATATCTCTATCACTGTGGCAACCAGACCCCTGGGGTGTCACATATACAGTACAGACCAAAAGTTTGGACACACCTTCTCATTTAAAGATTTTTCTGTATTTTCATGACTTTGAAAATTGTACATTCACACTGAAGGTATCAAAACTATGAATTAACACATGTGGAATTATATACTTAACAAAAAAGTGTGAAACAACTGAAAATATGTCTTATATTCTAGGTTCTTCAAAGTAGCCACCTTTTGCTTTGATGACTGCTTTGCACACTCTTGGCATTCTCTTGATGAGCTTCAGTGTGCCCTGTCAGGTTTAATAGGTGGGGTTTCTTGCCTTATAAATGGGGTTGGGACCATCTGTTGTGCTGTGCAGAAGTCAGGTGGATACACAGCTGATAGTCCTACTGAATAGACTGTTAGAATTTGTATTATGGCAAGAAAAAAGCAGCTAAGTAAAGAAAAACGAGTGGCCATCATTACTTTAAGAAATGAAGGTCAATCAGTCCGAAAAATTGGGCAAACTTTGAAAGTGTCCCCAAGTGCAGTTGCAAAAACTATCAAGCGCTGCAAAGAAACTGGCTGACATGAGGACTGCCCCAGGAAAGGAAGACCAAGAGTCACCTCTGCTTCTGAGGATAAGCAGCTCAGATTAGAGACCAGGTCAATGCCACACAGAGTTCTAGCAGCAGACACATCTCTACAACAACTGTTAAGAGTAGACTTTGTGCAGCAGGCCTTCATGGTAAAATAGCTGCTAGGAAACCACTGCTAAGGACAGGCAACAAGCAGAAGAGACTTGTTTGGGCTAAAGAACACAAGGAATGGACATTAGACCAGTAGAAATCTGTGCTTTGGTCTGATGAGTCCAAATTTGAGATCTTTGGTTCCAACCACCGTGTCTTTGTGCAACGCAGAAAAGGTGAACGGATGGACTCTACATTCCTGGTTCCCACCGTGAAGCATGGAGGAGGAGGTGTGAAGGTGTGGGACTGCTTTGCTGGTGACACTGTTGGGGATTTATTCAAAATTGAAGGCATACTGAACCAGCATGGCTACCACAGCATCTTGCAGCGGCATGCTATTCCATCCGGTTTGTGTTTAGTTGGACCATCATTTATTTTTCAACAGGACAATGACCCCAAACACACCTTCAGGCTGTGTAAGGGCTATTTGACCAAGTGGGAGAGTGATGGGGTGCTACGCCAGATGACCTGGCCTCCACAGTCACCAGACCTGAACCCAATCGAGATGGTTTGGGGTGAGCTGGACCGCAGAATGAAGGCAAAAGGGCCAACAAGTGCAAAGCATCTCTGGGAACTCCTTCAAGATTGTTGGAAGACCATTTCCGGTGACTACCTCTTGAAGCTCATCAAGAGAATGACAAGAGTGTGCAAAGCAGTCATCAAAGCAAAAGGTGGCTACTTTGAAGAACCTAGAATATAAAACATATTTTCAGTTGTTTCACAATTTTATGTTAAGTATATAATTCCACATGTGTTAATTCATAGTTTTGATGCCTTCAGTGTGAATGTACAATTTTCATAGTCATGAAAATACAGAAAAATCTTTAAATGAGAAGGTGTGTCCAAACTTTTGGTCTGTACTGTATATAATGTATATAAAACAATATCATGTAAAATGTCCTTAAAGATGGGCCCCAAATCTGGAATTAAGTGTAGATATAAAGTATATGTAATGGATGAGCAAACGATACTGTATTAATGTCTCAGTTATTTTCTTTTTATGCTCTAGATAGTGTCTAGTCAAACATCTGGTGATGAGACCTGATATGACCTGGCTTGTGTTTCTAACACTCTGTACTTTTTATATTGAACTGTGTACACTGGGCTCTAGGTTTTGTAGAAATGTATTAATTGCTTAGACATTTGTGGAACTGCTTATTCCACATTCATCCATCATGTAAGGTCTTTGAGTCTAGCACTATCTGCAGTTATAAAGCAAAACCAAGTATTGCATATTAAAATGGCTTAAAATTTATTTATAGAATATACATAAGTTTGTATCCTCTAATATCTTTAGAAAAAAATACAACCTACAGTATCAGTAAAAATTGGTAAACAACTTTTTAGAAATATTTGACATTTCACTCCACAATAAGGCCTTGTTCACATGTTGCGTTTTTGCGGCATCTTTTCAGTGCAGGATTTTGCCGTGGGAAAAAAAAGCACAGCGTTTTAGAATACCAGTAAAGTGAATGAGATTTCTAAAATCTCGTGTGTATTCTGCTTATTTTTTCCTTGCAGATTTGAACTTTAAGCATCTTTTCAGATCTGCAGCATGTCAATTTTTTGAGCGATTTTGTAGTGTTTTTCATCTATTCAAAAGAATAAGGAAAAATTGTAAGTAAAAATGCATAAAAAGTGCATGGAAAAATGCGATTATTTTATGCAGAGTTTTTCTTGAAAACTCTGGTTTTGCTGCAGAAAAATCTGCTGCAAATACTCAACGTGTGCATATAGTCTAAGGGGTAGAGATGAGCGGTGTTCGACTAGAACTGTTCGCCAATCTCAAATTCGAGCTGTTTTGGCCGCTGTTCGAGTCGTTCGACGAACGCGAACGATTTGCAAAAAATTTGGCTGTTCGAGGTTATGTTCGATAACTGTTCGTGCACCAAAAGCGTAACTGGATTTTTTCACATCATGCAGGGACTGTCTGCCACTCACTGTAATGCCACAGCCATGGTGGACATTGGACATGAACTCGGCTCATCTGGATGCTGTCACAGCCAGGCACTGAGGAGCGCAAGCATGCCTGCGCTTCTCAGTGTCTGCGGCATGGCAAGCTGGATGGCAGCTTTCGGCTGCGATCCAGCCTGTCATGTGAATGTAGCAGAGCTGGAGCCATCCTGGGAACCATGGAAAGTTAAGGATGAGATTGGTTTATTATTTTACTTTTATTGCAGGAGATCGTTGGCTTCAGCTGGAATGGGCGTGATGGTAAGTATGGTTTAATTTAGAACATTAAAGAAATGTGTGTTTATTTCAATTAAAGGACTTTATTCTGGGTGTTTGTGGTTTTTTTTAACTTTGACTATGGATGCGCCATTTCTGGGGCGGCTGACGGCTGGTGTTTCTAGCCTGGGAGGGGGCCAATATTCATGGCACCCTTCCTGGGCTATTAATATCAGCCCCCAGCTGTCTGCCTAGCCTTTGCTAGCTATTAAAATAGGGGGGACCCCACGTCATTTTTTTTTTTTTGAGTCCCCCATTTTAATAGCTAGTAAAAGCTAGGTATTCAGCTCAGAGCTGATATTAGTAGCCTGGGAAACTCCGTGGGTATTATCCCCTTCCCAGGCTTCAAACATCTGCCCCAGCCGTCTGCTTAATCTCCGCTAGAGACTAAAATTACGGGGAACCCCACGCCAATTTTTTTTTAATAAATCCTTTATTTTAACACTAAATGACAAGTACGGTAATCAACACTATCACTGTACTTATTATATAGGTGACTGACATGTTTCTATCTATCTAATCTATGTGTGATGCTCTATTCTTTCTGTTCTAAATTGTCGGGTACCGATACTGAATTGCCGGCCGGCTTTTTTAAAGAGACGGTGCATGAAAACACTATTATTTTTTTTAATAAATCCTTTAACACTAAATGACAAGTACAGTAACCAACACTGTCACTGTACTTCTTATATATGTGACTGACATGTTTCTATCTATCTAATCTATGTGTGATGCTCTATTCTTTCTGTTCTAAATTGTCGGGTACCGATGCTGAATTGCCGGCCGGCTTTTTTAAAGAGAGTGTCTTCTGAGCAGTTTGTCAGCTTTTGGACACCTTTGAAGGTGTTTTCAATGTGTTTTTGTTTGCCTGCCATTGGTTTTAACGGTGTTCGACGGTGTTCGATGGTGTTCTAAGGTGTTCGACGAACAGTTACATGAACATCCCGGTGTTCGACGAACCGAACCCGAACACTACGGGGGTGGCTCAACACTACTAAGGGGTAGGTCCCCCAGCAATTAGCTGTTGTCTGTATGGAAACCTAGTGGCAAGTGTTCAATTTTCCTGGACCACCACTACGCAAGAAATTACTGTACAATCATTACACAGTTTCCAGTGAAAAATAACCTGCTGTCTATGTAATATGTGGATTTACTAAGTCCTCAAGAGTGAGAGCCAGTCTGTGCCCTGCTCTATCTGGGTAATTGATGTCCTAAATATAAGAATCTCCTGTATCAACCCAGAATTTCCAAACAGGATTTTAATATGAGTTATCTACCATTGTCAACCTCTTTAAAAAAGATGTATATAACGCTTATGTTAAAAATCATTGTGCATTCTGCGAGAAGGTGGTGATAGCCTCACAAAGGTAAATCTGTGATATATATTTTTATATAGATAGATAGATAAAATGATAGGTAGATAGATAAAAATAGAAAAAAATATATGCAGAAAAAGTAAGCAGCACTCTGATAATTACCAAAAATAAGTTGACTTTATTTAGCCCATGTGGCGTAGGTAGATAGATATACAACTAAATAATACAGCAGCACTCTGTAAGCGCTAAGATATATGCAAACATCGAAGATATGAAATATAGACTTCATTAGGACTGTACAGAATTTACTTGTAAAAATGAAGGTACTTAGCACATAAATTGGTCAATTTATGAAAGCCCACCAGCCATGATAAAGCGACCTTTCTTTGACAGGACCCTAAACTAATATTTATCACACATGCCTCTCCCTGGCTAAAACCATACAAATCTAAAGGGCAGGTAGGATACAGCAGCATTAATTAACCCCTTCACCCTGAAGCCTGTTTTCACCTTCCTGACCAGGCCAAATTTTACAATTCTGACCAGTGTCACTTTATGTTGTAATAACTTAGGAATGCTTCAACGTATCCCAGTGATTCTGAGATTGTTTATTTGTGATACATTGTATTTTATGGTAGTGGTAAATTTAGGTTGATATTTTTTGCATTTATTTGTGAAAATATCAGAAATTTGACAAAAATGATGACAATTTCACAATTTTCAAACTTTCAATTTTTGTGCCCTTAAAACAGAGAGTTATGTCACACAAAGTACTGTATATACTCGTGTATAAGCTGACTTTTTCAGCACATTTTTAATGCTGAAAAAGCCGCCCCCCATGGCTTATACTCGAGTATATACTTAAATTTTGGCTGTGGAAGGTAGGGGTGGGATTGTGGCAGCGGAGGAGCGGTGCACAGGCAGTAGCCAGCTGCTGCAGCGACCACGTGTGCCCACTGCTAAAGAAAATGAATATTCACTCTTCTCCATGCCCATAGGAGTGGAGAGGAGTGAATATTCATTTTCTTTAATAGCATCAGCCGCAGCCACCGGCATTCCTGCAGCGGCTCAGCGATCCTCTGTGCCCGCTATTAGAGAGTATGAATATTCACTCTTCTCCACTCCCATGGGCATGGAATGTTCATTCTCTTTAGTAGTGGGCACACAGGATTGCTGAGACACAGCGGGAGCTGCGGCAGCTGCTGACAGTGTGCGCTATTAAAGAAAATGAATATTCACTCCTCTCCATGCCCATAGTACCGATGTAGAGAGGAGTGAATATCCCCACAGCTCACCTCAGCGTCTGAGGGCACATGGCAATGACGTCATGCGCTGCTCAGATGCTGAGATCAGCTGTTTGCAGAACAGGATGCAGTGCTGGAGCAGAGGAGAGGAAGGTGACTAGAAGTGTTTATTTTCTTCATGTGTGCAGTGATGAGGGCGATGTATACCAAGATAGGAGGGCCATGAATACCAGGATTGGGGATGAGGGGGCCATGCATACCAGGTTTGGGATGAGGGGGCCATGCATACCAGTATTGGTGATGAGGGGGGCCATGCATACCAGGATTGGTGATGAGGGGGCCATGCATAACAGTATTGGTGATGAGGGGGGCCATGTATATTAGGATTGGGGATGAGAGGGCCATGTGTACCAGTATTGGTGATGAGGGGGGCCATGCATACCAGGATTGGGGATGAGAGGGCCATGCATACCAGGATTGGGGATGAGGGAGCCATGCATACCAGTATTGGTGATGAGGGGGGCCATGCATACCAGTATTGGGGATGATGGGGCCATGCATAGCAGTTTTGGGATGAGGGGGCCATGCATACCAGAATTGGGGATGAGGGAGCCATGTATACCAGAATGGGGATGAGGGGACCATGCATACCAGGATTGGGAATGAGGTGGATATGCATACCATAATTGGGGATGAGGGGACCATGCATACCAGGATTGGGGATGAGGGGGCCATGCATACCAGTATTGGTGATGAGTGGGCAATGCTTTCCAGGATGGAGAAATTTACCAGAAGCTGCTGTATTTCCCACCCTAGGCTTATACTCAATTCAATAAGTTTTCCCATTTTTTTTTGATAAAATTGACGCGCCCCCTGGGCTGTGGGGTACTCGGTGCCAGGCCGGTCGTTGCTAGGGGAGATGTCACAGTGGCGGTGACCCGCTCCGTGACCCAGGGCGGTCATTAAAAAGTGATTATTTACAGGGGATTTATAGAGTTTTTATATTTAAGTTTGTGACGCCACCTGTGGTATGCGACTAAAGGGAACCGCCGCTGCGGAGCAGGTCCTCTGGAGCTGATGTGAGTGCAGCAGGGATGGTGTGGCTCTCCACAGGTAGAGCTTAGCTCCAGGGCAGTGTAGATGTTATAGGTTATGCTGGGAATTGTAGTGCAGGGGTGATGGCGCAGAGAATAATCACAGAGACAGTGGGGTGCAGTCTTCCGAGTTTACTCACAGTTGTAAAGTTCCTCAGGTTACAGGTTCTGGACTACAACCTCCCACGTCATGCTGCGTTCACCAGGCAGGGGTTCAGCAATCCCTCAGGTAGTTCAAGAGTGCCTGACAGGACCCCTTTCTATGTGCCTCCCTCAGTCGTCTTCCTGTGCTGGCTCTCGCCTCCTACCCTGTGCCTTGCAATCAGTGTCCCAATCCGGTAGCCTCGGGTCTTGTCGGGTGACCTGCAGTCCCCTGGACCCTCTGTGGCCACTTTCTCGGGAATATAATTGCGGTTTTGGCCACTGCACCTTACAAGTACAGCAGCCTCCGGTTCCTAGCTGAGCCTTGTAGTTCTCCACTAGTTTAGGGGCCGGTCCCCTCTGCGGCTTGATCCCTCCACCGCCTGGCAGATTCGGGCGTACGGGTGGCCTCCAGCACTTCTCGTACCCCTGGGATCCCTTCTGTTCCTGGAGCCTTTCTCCTGCTCCCTCTCCTCTCTCAGTCCTGGGCCTCACAAGCTAGGTCCGCCTCCTGAGCAGAGCTCCTGCAGAGCCTCTGCTCCTTCAACTTCTCCTCTCAGACTGACTGTCTTTCTAAGATGGCTTCCCAATTTATACCTCCCTCTCATGTGCTCCCCTAAGCTACTTCCTCCACCCACACCCACTACGTGGTTCCCCTTCTCTGGGTTCCCCCCACTGCAGCCAGGAAAGGGGCTCAGCAAGTACGTGGGAGGCATCTTGCCCCTCCTGCTGGCTTGGAGTGGTGTGTGTTGGATGCAGATGTTAGGGTCCTGAGCCGTACTCCTTCCTTACCTCAGAGTGAGATGCCACATTTCTGTCTGAGATGCAACACCTCTGTGGCGACCGAACCCTCAGGGGCGCCACATAACCCCCCTGGTAAAACACAGCACGTCCGCAGGCTGGAACAGAGTAAAACACAAAGTATTTTAAAGACATGCAAAATATTAGAATGCATTTGCATAGAAGATTACCAACATAACATCTCTTCCCTTTCTGGGAGGCTCTTTTTCTTTAACGTTACTGGTTACATTTCCTTACCAAAAACATTATAAAACTTTTTAAAGAACATCTCTCTTTACACATATAAAACATTTTTCTCATTAAACATTTTTCAACAGGTTACAGCATGATCTGCAACCAGGTGTCCATTCTTCAGTAAGGTGCAAACTAACAAACACGAACATGAGGGATCCGTCCGAAAACCCTCAACGTAGGCCCTGGGCGTGGCTGCAGGGCATAGATGATGAAGTCGTTGGACCACGTCTTCGGGCACGCCAAACGGGTTTTTGTTCTGTGGTCATTTGTTGTAGATTTATAAAACCAATAAGGGGCACTTTAAGAAGTGCAACTATTTACAAGATCAGTTCTTGGCTGCTCACAGTCCTCAGCCTATCAGTTCCTTGTGCCCTTTCCGGGCAATTATGCAAACAAATATTTTTTTTTTTTTACAGTGTCTCTATACCCTCACGGGTAACTAAAGGCATATGTCATTTTTAGTGCACACAGAAACAAATTTTAAATTGTAAACTTTCCTGTACCCTTACGGGTAACTATTTACAGTTCAGTTCCATCTACTATGCTTTAGTAGTGGTGCTCCCTCCGTGGAAGCTCTTGTCCGCTGTAGGTTGGCCAGCCGGGTCTTCAGCGCTGTAGGGTGAGGAACTGCTCCCTTTCCCCACCCGATGGACATTCAGGGCATACCAGCCCCTTTCACCTCTGTGTCTGGTGTAGGTGACGTAATCACCCGGGTACAGATTCCGGTCCGGGTGACCTTCTTTTAGGTGGGACTCCACGTCCCTCCGGTTCACAAAGAGGTCGGTCTCGGACTGCGGGTCCCGGATGAAGCCCCAACCTCCTTCCAGGTTAAACTTTATTATGGTCCCCTCGGCACGGGGACCGGATGCTGCCCTACTGTTTCTGCGGGCCCGGGCCTTCTCCTCCATGTTGCGGGCTTCCAGCTTCTCCCAATGCACCTGCCGGATGTGTCGCTCCCTCTCGAGCTGCTCTAGCTCCCTCCTGCAGTGCTCTTTTCTGCGGGCCGCCTCTGCCTTTGATTTTTGGGGAAACCCCATGAGATCTTCCCCGAGCTTGTCCCACTCCAACTGATCCTCCTCACCTCGGGAGACGGCGGAGGGCAGGGGAGCCGGTAGGAGTGGGGGCTTCTGGTCCTCCACCTCCGCGGACCAATCCCATGGACACCGTCTACAGTCATGGCCAAAAGTATTGAGAATGAGACAAATAGTAATTTTTCCAAAGTTTACTGCTTCATTTTTTGTAATGGCAATTTGCATATACTCCTGAATGTCAAAGAGTGGTCAGCTTAACAGCAATTACTGTACTTGCAAAGTCAATATTTGCCCAGAAAATTAACTTTAACCCCCAAAACACATTTCAACATCATTGCAGTCCTGCCTTAAAAGGAGCAGCTAACATCGTTTTAGTGATTGATCCATTAACACAGGTGTGGGTGTTGATGAGGACAGGGCTGGCGATCAATCAGTCATGATTAAGTAAGAATGACATCACTGGACACTTTAAAAGGAGGCTGGTTCTTGGTATCATTGTTTCTCTTCAGTTAACCATGGTTATCTCTAAGGAAACAAGTGCAGCCATCATTGCACTGCACAAAAATGGCGTAACAGGGAAGAGTATCGCAGCTACAAAGATTGCACCTCAGTCAACAATCTATCGCATCATCAAGAGCTTCAAGGAGAGAGCTTCCATTGTTGTCAAAAAGGCTCCAGGGCGCCCAAGAAAGACCAGCAAGCGCCAGGACCGTATCTTAAAACTGTTTCAGCTGCGGGATCGGACTACCAGCAGTGCCGAGCTTGCTCAGGAATGGCAGCAGGCTGGTGTGAGTGCTTCTGCACGCACTGTGAGGTGGAGACTCTTTGAGCAAGGGCTGGTTTCAAGGAGGGCAGCAAAGAAGCCACTTCTCTCCAGAAAAAACATCAGGGACCGACTGATATTCTGCAAAAGGTACAGGGAGCTGACTGCTGAGGACTGGGGCAAAGTCATTTTCTCTGATGAATCCCCTTTTCGATTGTTTGGGACATCTGGAAAACAGCTTATTCGGAGAAGAAGAGGTGAGCGCTACCACCAGTCTTGTCTCATGCCAACTGTAAAGCATCCTGAAACCATTCATGTGTGGGGTTGCTTCTCAGCCAAGGGAATCGGCTCACTCACAGTCTTGCCTAAAAACACAGCCATGAATAAAGAATGATACCAGAATGTCCTCCAAGAGCAACTTCTCCCAACCGTCCAAGAGCAGTTTGGCGCCCAACAATGCCTTTTCCAGCATGATGGAACACCTTGCCATAAAGCAAAGGTGATAACTAAATGGCTCATGGAACAAAACATAGAGATTTTGGGTCCATGGCCTGGAAACTCCCCAGATCTTAATCCCATTGAGAACTTGTGGTCAATCATCAAGAGATGGGTGGACAAACAAAAACCAACAAATTCTGGCAAAATGCAAGCATTGATTATGCAAGAATGGACTGCTATCAGTCAGGATTTGGTCCAAAAGTTGATTGAGAGCATGCCAGGGAGAATTACAGAGGTCTTGAAGAAGAAGGGGCAACACTGCAAATATTGACTTGCTGCATTAACTCATTCTAACTGTCAATATAACCTATTGGTACTCATAATATGATTGCATTTATATTTCTGTATGTGATATAAACATCAGACAAACACTAATAAAAACCAGAGGCCAGCAGATCATGTGAAAATATAATTTTGGTGTCATTCTCAAAATTTTGGCCATGACTGTACACAGCCATTCGGGTGTCGGGGGAGGCGGTTCCCATAAGGGGCCCAGGAGCGGGCCAGTGTTGCTGGTGCCCAGAGGTGACAGTTCCGGGGCTTGGAGGATGTCTAGGGCGGGCGCGCCCGGGGACAGATATCCGGGGAGGAGGGTCTGGAATGGATCCGCGCCTCCCGCGCCAGGGGGCAGAGGGCCTTGCTGGGGTGTTAGGAGGAGCAGAGCTCCTGCAGAGCCTCTGCTCCTTCACTTCTCCTCCTCTGACTAATCTGTCTTTCCAAGATGGCTTCCCATTTTATACCTTCCTCTCATGTGCTCCCCTAAGCTACTTCCTCCACCCACACCCACTACATGATTCCCCCCTCTCTGGGTTCCCACCACTCCAGCCAGGAAAGGGGCTCAGCAAGTATGTGGGAGGCATCTTGCCCCTCCTGCTGGCTTGGAGTGGTGTGTGTTGGATGCAGGTGTTAGGGTCCTGAGCTGTACTCCTTCCTTACCTGAGAGTGAGATGCCACATCTCTGGCTGAGATGCAACACCTCTGTGGTGACCGAACCCTCAGGGGCGGCAAAAAATTAGGTGCCTTGGCTTATACTCGAGTATATACGGTAGTTAATAAATAACATTTACCACATGTCTACTTTACATCATTTTTTAAACATAATTTTTTTTGTTAGGAAGTTATAAGAGGTAAAAGTTTATCATCAATTTCATATTTTTCCAACAAAATTTACAAAACCACTTTTTTTAAGAAATCACATCACGTTTGAAGTGACTTTGAGTGGTCTATATGACCGAAAATACACAAAAGTGGCACCATTTTAAAAACTGCACCACTCAAAGTGCTCAAAACAACATTTAAGAAGTTAATTAACCTTCTAGGTGTTTCACAGGAATTAAAGCAATATGGAAGGAAAAAAGAAAAATATAAAATTTTCCCACAAAAATTTTGTTTTAGTCCCAAATTTTTAATTATAACAGGAGAAAATAGACCCCAAGATTGTTGTGCAATTTCTTCTGAGTACACCGATAACCCATATGTGGTGGAAAACTACTGCTTGGGTGCACAGGAAAGCTCCTGATGTGCCTAAACAGTGGAAACCTTCAGCAAGTGACCCCACTTTGGAAACTAGACCTCTCAAGGAATTTATGTAGAGATGTGATGAACACCTTGAACCCACAGGTGAAGAAAAAATAATTATATTATTACCACAAAAAAATGTTGTTTTAGCCCCAGATTTCACATTTTCACACATGGAAATAGGTAAAAATCGCACACAAATTTGTGTCTGTACAGTACTGCTCAGAAAAGAGTGGGGAATTTGTATTTGAGAGCGCAGAATTTGCTGAATTTCTTTTAGGGATAGCCATTTCCTTTTTACAGATGCTTTGTGTTACCAGTAACGTGGAAGCCCCCTATTATTCCGGTAACAGATGACGGACATGAGTGAGGACTTGCTTTTTTGTGGATTTAGTTGAAGCTTTTATTGGGAACATTTTACAGAACATTTTGGATCACATTTATCCTGCACTCTTTGCTGACCACTTACATCGGGGTTTCCATCTAAATCTCTGAATGACGTGATTAAGATGAAACCCCTGAGGGATCCATTCACTATAATGAGGCAGCAGAGTTACTCTGGCCTCTGTCTGGCTTCTGTTCCTTTTGTGTCTTTCTTTTCTGAGGTGAAAAAACTCTGGCCCGACCACACTTTTATGCACTCTTAAAATGACAGACACGACTGAATAATAAGGCAGACGACGTCCACAATGTCTCCATCTGTCTCATTATAGAGAATCTTCCACTGGGGGTTCCGTTTGAATCTCGTATTTTAGAGACTTTTACATGGATACTCCGGTGCAAGAGCTCAGCGTAGAGCGCAGGATAAATGTGAGCCGAGCCTTACTGTGATCTTTGGGAGGCAGAATGAAAAAATCAACAGCAGGTCAATAATTGGTTTATTTATTTTTTATGACGTTCCTCATGCGGTATAAGTGATTAGATAACTTTATTCTTTGGGCCAACACGATTAGAGCGCTACCAGATTTAGATAGTTTTTTTATGTTTGGCTGCTGTCACACACTAAAAGACACTTTATTTTGCAAAAAAACAAATATTTGCATCACTATATTTTGTGAGCTATAATTTTTCTATATTTCTGCCGATAAAGTCATGTGAGGGCTTGTTTTTTGTGGGATGAGTCGGAATTTTTATTGGAAACATTTTCGATCACATAACATATTTTGAGCGCTTTCTATTCAGATTTTTAGGAGGCAAAATGAACAAAAAACAGCAATTCGGGAATAGTGTTGAGCCACCCCCGTAGTGTTCGAGTTCGGTTCGGTTCGTCGAACACCCGTGTGTTCGCCGAACTGTTCGTCGAACTGTTCGTCGAACACCTTCGAACACCGTTAAAACCAATGGCAGGCAAACAAAAACACATAGAAACACATAGAAAACACCTTCAAAGGTGTCCAAAAGCTGACAAACTGCTCAGAAGACACAACTAACACATGGAAAAGTGACAAGTACATATAGTCATGCGAAAATAAAAGAGGTGGAGGAGTAAAAGGAGGGGGAGACACAGATATAGGCATGTCATGCCCTTCTAAAATCCAAAAAGTGAGAAGCCGACACGGCCAGTCCGCTCCTGCCCGTGCCACCTCCGTGTCGCCGGGTTTGTGCCAGAGCCGCGGTGAACCCTGATGGCCAGCCCCCCTCTCCCAATACTGGTGCCTGTCCGCTGGTGGGTCGAGCGAGCCCCCCTGTGGTGGAGGCAGCTCTAAGTTTTTTAATTTAAATTGTCTCTCTAATTTGAATGAATACACTTTAAATCCATTTACAAGGATCTATTGGAGGGCAAGTCTCATGCCAGCAGCCGCGTAATTCCAGCTCCAGTAGCGTCCACTAAAGCTGCTGCAGTTAAAAAGCTTTTATAAGGATCGAGCTCGGCTGTCCACCGCAAGGCATCCTACTGCCAGTCCCAGCCCCTATGCCTTGGGGTGCCTCCTGATGCTCTTCACTGAGTATCCCATGGTCCCGAAGCATTTCCTTTGAAAAAATTAAGTGTCTAAACTACAGGTGGTGTAGCTTGCTTAACAGCCGGGATAATCCGCTGACTAGCAGACACTGCTACTAGGCACAAAGTATTTCCTGGGCTAGATGCAGTTAAAAATTTGTAATTAGATACTCTCGTTGGATGCTGAGAAAGCATTCCATAGAGTCTCCTGGCACGCCATATATGATTCTCTTAAAAAGCTTGGGGTAGGGGTCTAGGGGACCCTTTTATAGCCAAAATCACGGCCCTGTATCGCAATACGTCACCTAGGCTGAAGATAAATGGAACTGTAGCACCCTGAGGGCTCGGTTGCTACAGACGTATTGCACCTCACCCAGAGGTGTGATATCTCACTCTCAGGTAAGGATGGAGTGTGGATCAGGACCCGACACCTGCATGCATTACACCACATTGCCGTGGGGCAGGGCGACCAATATGCCCCTGAGATGGGCACGACAGTCCCTGTCCCTGGCTGGAGTGGGGGGAGGGAACACTGAGGAAGGGGAACCCTGTAGTGCAGGAGCAGGGAGGAAGCAGTTCCTGGGTGCATTGAGAAGGGAGTATAAAAGGTGGGCACCATCTTAGTTCAGTGCAGAGAAGTCTGAGCAGAAGTGGCAGGGAGCAGGGGCTCTGCATGAGCTCTGCTCCGGAGGCGGGCCTAGTAACAGAGGCCCAGGCCTGGAAGAGGGAGAAGGAAGGAAGAGGAGCGGAGAAGGCTCCAGGAACGAGGAATGAAGGGATCCCAGGGGTGCGGACGGGCGAGTCGCCACCGCACGCCCGAATCCACCTGCGTGGAGGGGTCAGGCCAAAGGGGGAGACCGGTCCCCGAACTAGTGGAGGCAGGAAACGACCCTCAGCTAGAAACCGGAGGCTCTGACATTTTATGTGGCGCAGCCCCTCGCTACACCCGCTAGGAAGGCACCACATAGGGTCAGGGAAACTGGCGCCAAGTTTACCAAGAGGAGGCCCGAGGCAGCCGGACAGAAGTGTTGGTAAGAAAGGCCAGACAAAGGACACACAAAGGGGGTCCTGTGAAGTGCTCCAAAGTTATCTGGGAGTTGTCTGAGCCCCTCACCTGGTGAGCACAGTACGACGTGGGCAGCCGTTACCTGCAGACGTGGTCTGGATAATAAGAACTGTGAGTAAAGGCCCTGGACTGCATCACTGACTCCGTGTCGTTACTGCTGCTGCCCTGCACCATCACCCCCATCCTCCGCATACACTGCCCTGAGGCTATACTCCTCCCGTGGGGAGTTATGCTACGCTCTGCTGCACCCACAACACCAGCCTCAGCGGTCTGCCCTGTAGCGGCGGTTCACTCTGACCGCAATCCACGGGTGGCGTAGTCGGACATTTAAACATCAAAACCACATAAATAGTTCCGCCACTGGTTTGACCGCCCTGAGCCACGGAACCGGGTCGCCGCCACGAAGACTACAACCACCAGCATCCACCAAAAAGGGTCCGGCTCCGGGTGTCCCAAGGCCCAGGGGGTGCGTCAGAACATTTTCATCACCTTTCACAATCACCAATGGGACAAGGCAGGGATGTCCTCTGTCCCCTCTCTTATACATCCTAGTGACGGAGCACCTGCTCTCATCAATTCGCCATAACCCCAATATTAGGTGGATTGAGGTGGGAGGCACCGAGTACAAGTGCTCTCTATTTGCTGATGATGTCCTAGTATATATCACTCAATCACATATATCCATCCATGCTGTTATGGCTGAAATAGATCACTTTGTTACATGGTAAAATTTTAAAATCAATGCAGCGAAGTCTGAGGCCCTCGATGTCTCCCTCCCCAAATCCATATAGGATTCCATCCAGTCCAACTTTCCCTTTGCCTGGCCCTCACAGGGTATCAAATACTTAGGAATTCCTATTCATAGAGACCTCTCCCATCTATGTTATCTTAATTTTGGGCCCTTTATTGAACAATTCCATACAGACCACGGTTGGCAAGTTAGAACTGTAAGATTCACTACGTGAACCGCTGGTGTTTTCTGGAAAAGCACATGTACACCGCGTTCCAAATTATTATGCAAAAAGTGTTTAGGAGTGATAAGGGAAGAATTTGTTTGTTTGTCAGTTAAACTCATTGATGGTGATGTGTGTCAGGGCTCTTTATATCACTGTAAGCAATTGCAGACACCTGTGCTAATTAGTTTGGCAGGTGTGTCCAATGAAAGGCAAGACTACTTAAGAAGGCTCTCTCACATTATTAAGCAGCCTACATTTTCTGCCAAAATGGGAAAGAAAAAGGATGTGTCGGCTGCTGAGAAGCAACAAATTGTGGAGTGTTTAGGTCAAGGCATGACTACAATCAACATTGTGCGATGATCAGGATGAAGTGTCTTGGCAATCAAGAAGTATGTAGCTGATTCACAGTACACACGTGTGCGTGCTGATAAGGGCAAATTGAGGACTCTTTCCTACAGGCAATTACGTCAGGTTGAAAGAGCAGCGGCAAAAAAGCCTTGTCATAGCAACAGACAAGTTTTTGAAGCTGCTGGTGCCTCCAACGTCCCCCGAACAACAAGATGCAGGGTCCTTCAGAGGTTTGCAGCTGTGCATACGCCATCCTGTCGACCTCCTCTATCCACTTCACACAAGCAGAAACGGCTCCAGTGGGCCAAACATTACATGAAGACTGATTTCAAAACTGTTTTGTTCACGGATGAGTGCTGTGCAGCGCTCGATGGTCCAGATGGATGGAGTGGAGGATGGCTGGTTGATGGACACCCCACGCAAACACGGCTACAGCGCCAACAAGGAGGAGGTGGAGTAATGTTTTGGGCTGGAATCATGGGGAGAGAGATTGTCGGCCCCTTTAGGATCCCTGAAGGCGCTAAAGATGAACTCCATAATGTATGTGGATTTTCTCAAACAGCACTTCCTGCCATGGTTCAAGAAGAAGAACCGTGTATTTCACAGCAAGATCATTTTTCTGCATGATAATGCACCATCTCATGCTGCACATAAAACATCTGCATCTCTGGCTGATATGGGCATAAAAGGGGACAAACTTATGGTGTGACCCCCATGCTCCCCTGACCTCTACCCCATTCAGAACCTTTGGAGCATCATTAAAAGGAGTGTCTATGATGGTGGGAGGCAGTTCACATCTAAGCAACAGCTCTGGGAGGGTATTCTGTCCTCATGCAAAACAATTGAAGCAGAAACCATCCAAAACCTGACAAATTCAATGGACGAGAGAGTTCAGAAGCTCCTTTTGAACAAGGGGTCCTATGTGAAAATGTAACATCACCTAGAATAAAGTTTTGAGTTGAAAACTGTTTGATTTCAGTTTCTAACAACCTGCTAATGCTTATAATTTCAAAAATGACCATTTTTTTGGTCTTTATTAAAATGAAAAGGTTGATCGAAAAGTTTGGGGGATCTAAGAGTGTGGCAACCCAGTAGTCATGATTACTTCGAATTCTGACAATATGAGGGTCATGCTGCAGGTAGTGCAGCAAGAAGGCACTTATGTGTCTTGCGCATCTCGGAGCCCCAAAATTATTTTCCGGGCTAGATGCAGCTAAAAATTATTTTTAATTTTAAATCTGGTGGAGCTTATTATAGATGGCCTAATAGGATCAGTGCTGCACACTGCTACAAAGCCCAAATTATTTTCCAGTCAAGATACAGATAAACATGATTAGTAATTTGAAAGCTTAAAACGTTTGCTAGGGTGATTTTAACCAATCATCAAGCTTTTACTCTCCCCAGGATGACACAGGGGTAGAAAAGTCGTTTCGGATCCATGATTTGTTCATCTTTATGAACGTGAGTCTGTCTACATTATCAGTGGAGAGCCGCGTGCGCTTATCTGTCAGCACACCACCAGCAGCGCTGAACACACGTTCAGACAGAACGCTGGCTGCGGGGCATAACAAGATCTCCAAGGCGTAAGTGGCTAGCTCCGGCCATTTATCCAGATTGGAAGCCCAAAAAGAGCAAGGGTCCAGTGACACAGTCGTGGCTTCAATGTTTACTTGGAGATACTCCTGTACCATCGTCTCTAGGCGTTGACTATGTGTCAGACTTCTTGTCTCCTGTGGCCTTGCAAAGGATGGGCTAATAAAGTGGTGAAATGATTCCGCAAAATTGATGTTACCAGCAGATACTGTGGTTCTGTTACGGTTTGAGTGCTGAACACTTGACGGTCCCACGGTTGGCAAGTTGGAACTGTGAGATTCACTACGTGCACCACTGGTATTTTGTGGAAAAGCACATGTAAGATTCTGCAACAGTCTCTGCTGATACTCCTGCATGCGTGCATCCCTTTCTATGGCAGGAATAATTTCTGCAAATTTACTTTTGTACCGGGGATCTAACAGTGTGGCAACCCAGTAGTCAGGATTATTTCTAATTCTCACAATTCGAGGGTCATGTTGCAGGTAGTGCAGCAAGAAGGCACTCATGTGTGTTGCGCATCCAGGAGCACCAAGTCCCTGTTGTGTTGGTGGCGAGGTAACAATCATGCTTCCTTCCTCTGTCCTCTCCCCCCAACCTCGCACAACAGAAATGTGATCAAGGTCTCCCTCATCTGATGAGTCTTCCATCAGTTCGTCGTCCACTTCTTCCTGGGCTCCTGCACCTTCCTCACTAGTTTGGCTGCTACCATGCGCCCTGGTAAAACCATCTCCCCCACCCTCACATGCCTGCCGCCTTGGTGCTGCCGACCTTCTGGACCTTGCAGATGTTAGCCCTTCCGCATACAACTCCTCCTCCTCTACTTCCTCCACCTCCTCTTGTGCCACCACCTGACTCCGAATTCTGTTTAACATGTGCTCCAGCATGTAAATCACCGGAATAGTCATGCTGATAATGGCATCGTCAGCACTAAACATCTTCGTCGCCATTTCAAAACTGTGCAGAAGGGTGCATAGGTCCCTGATCTGAGACCACTCCTCCAGCGTGATTTGCCCCACCTCTGAATCTCGTTGGCCCAGGCTATACGTCAGAATGTATTGCACCAGGGCTTGTCGGTGCTGCCACAGTCGCTGCAACATGTGCAGAGTTGAATTCCACCGGGTAGGCACATCGCATTTTAGCCGGTGAAGTGGCAGGCCCAACGACTTCTGTAGAGATGTAAGTCGCTGAGCTGCGGGATGCGAACGGCGGAAGTGAGCACACAGCGACCGTGCCCTCTGCAGAAGGCCATCTAGTCTGGGATAGTGGGCTAAAAATTGCTGGACAACCAGGTTCAACACGTGAGCCATACAAGGCACGTGTGTGACATTGCCCCGGCGAAGGGCAGCACCCAGGTTTGCAGCATTGTCGCACACGGCCTTCCCTGGTTTCAGGTCCAGTGGAGACAACCATTCATGAAATTGGTTCTCCAGAGCTGACCACAACTCCTCAGCTGTGTGACTCACATTTCCCAGACATTTCAATGTAAAAACCTCCTGATGACGTTGAGCCCTACTGCCAGCATAGTAAGGAGGTGTGCAGGATCCCTTCTGCGCAGTTAGAAAGCTTGTGGCATGACCAGACAGGCTTTGGGTGCAGGTGGAAGACCGAGAGGAGGTTGAGGAGGCAGAAGCAGTGGAGGAACTTTGACATAAAGAGGATTGACGCACAACTCGTGGGGACGGCAAGACTTGGACAGCAGCCCCTTGTCCTGCTGTCACCATAGTTACCCAGTGCCCAGTCAGCGACATGTAACGCCCCTGTCCATGCCTACTCGTCCAAGTGTCTGTGGTGAAATGCACCCTGTCACACACAGAGTTTCTCAAAGAAGCGGTGATGTTGTGTGCGACATGCTGGTGGAGCGCAGGCACACCTTTCTTTGAGAAGTAGTGCCGACTGGGCATCTGGTACTGGGGCACTGCGACGGACATAAGGTCTCGAAAATCCTCTGTGTCCACCAGGCGGAAAGGCAGCATTTCTGTAGCCAAGAGCTTGCAGATGGTGAAATTCAACCTCTTAGCTTTCTCATGGCTAGGAGGAAATGGTCTTTTACTTGTCCACATCTGAGGGACCGAGGGCTGGCTATTGTGCTTAGACGGGGTTGATAAGGGTGTCCCCGGCAAACTGCCGGTCTGTGAGGAAGATGCAGGCGGACATGTTAGGTTACCTTCATCCAAAGGTGGTGCTATCGATGTCGGACAGCGCTCAACACCAGCTGGTGTTACCACCTCCAAAGAAAATGATGACCTGCCAATCACGCTGGCTGTTGCGGGTAAAGAGGTGGCAGGTCTGCGCCCCAAAACAGGTGTGACTGCTGTCCCCCCAGTCACAGAGGATGAAGAGGCCGCGGATGCACAAGATATGGCAGACGGTGGTTGGCTCGGCCGGCTAGGCCGCATTGTAGGACAGTGAGCTTCCCACTGCAACTTATGCTTCATGTCCATGTGCCGGTTCATGCATGAAGTACTCAAACTATGTATTTTTTGGCCTCTACTTAGCTTTTGCTGACAAATGTTACAGATAACACAAGTTGGGTCATCTTTATCGATCTGAAAAAATGCCCAGGCTATGCAAGGCTTAGCACCCATGCGACCTGAAGAGCCACCACGACTTGTGGTGAGAGGCAGAGTTGTGTTTGAGGATGCAGTTGTTGACGTGCTTCCAGTACTACGTCTCTGTCCAGGAAGGCGCAACCTGACCTCGTCGTCACTAGCATCTTCCTCCACCTCCTCTGCTGACCTCATCTCTTGGCTGACTGTGGGTTGACAGTAAGTGGGATCTCCGACCTCATCATCATCACCCTGTGCGTTATCACACCCGTCGTCCTCAGAGCCAACCTGTTCCTGCCCTGACAAAAAACTAAAGTTGTCGCTCCAATCAGGTATTTGAGTCTTATCATCGTCTTCCTCATTGTCTCCACCAACAGGAGTTACAGTTTGGGAATGAGGGTCTACATTATGGTCAGAACCTTCTGCGTCTGGTCCTGGATCCGACTCATAAAGATTCTGGGCATCAGTGCAGATCATTTCCTCGTCTGGATTCACAGAAGCGCTGGAGTCGACCTCTGATTCCCAGGCTATAGTATGAGTAAACAGCTCTGCAGACTCAACCATCTGTTCTACCTCATACTCAGACGGGCAGCTGGAGATTTGGGAGCTGTGAGGAAGCAAGTGCGATTTGGGTGACACCTTTGAGGACTGGAGTATTTGTGATGTTGAAGTTGATGTGGAGGAGAGCCCACTTAAAGGAACACTTGATATCCGTTGAAGCACCTGCTGTTTTTGTGCCTCATCTGGAATTTGTAGCGATTGGCGTGGCCGTAAGAAAGGGATCTTATCACATTGTCCGCTAAAAGAAGTAGACATTTTAGTTTGGCTGGAAGATGGTCTTTCTTCTGCAGATGTTACTGTTGCTTTAACACCTACCCCACGAACACAACCTTTTTTCCCCTTCCCAACACGCCTATTCCCCTTTCCACCAGCAGCAGGCCTTTTTCCACTCATTTTGGTGGTTAACTAATTCACAACTCTGGAGTTGTTTGCACAAAAAAACAATGGATGGTAACCGAGCAGAGCTGAGTGGCCAAACTGTGGTATTAGGCCAAAACTATTGGCTGGGTTAGATGCAGAAAAAAATTATTTTGAATTTGCAACCTGATGGAGGTCAGTATAGATGGACTAATAGAGAAAGTCCGACACACTACTAGAAGGCCAAATATTTTTTCAGAGGTAGATGCAGAAAAAAATATATTCAGTTTGCAACCTGATGGAGGTCAGTATAGATGGACTAATACAACAAGTCCCGCACACAGCTAGAAGCCCAAATATTTTTTCAGAGGTACTGTAGATGCAGATAAAAATTATTTTTAATTTGCAACCTGATGGAGGTCAGTATAGATGGACTAATAGAGAAAGTCCGACACACTACTAGAAGGCCAAATATTTTTTCAGAGATAGATGCAGAAAAAAATATATTCAGTTTGCAACCTGATGGAGGTCAGTATAGATGGACTAATACAACAAGTCCCACACACAGCTAGAAGCCCAAATATTTTTTCAGAGGTACTGTAGATGCAGATAAAAATTAGTTTTAATTTGCAACCTGATGGAGGTCAGTATAGATGGACTAATAGAGAAAGTCCGACACACTACTAGAAGGCCAAATATTTTTTCAGAGGTAGATGCAGAAAAAAATATATTCAGTTTGCAACCTGATGGAGGTCAGTATAGATGGACTAATACAACAAGTCCCGCACACAGCTAGAAGCCCAAATATTTTTTCAGAGGTACTGTAGATGCAGATAAAAATTATTTTTAATTTGCAACCTGATGGAGGTCAGTATAGATGGACTAATAGAGAAAGTCCGACACACTACTAGAAGGCCAAATATTTTTTCAGAGATAGATGCAGAAAAAAATATATTCAGTTTGCAACCTGATGGAGGTCAGTATAGATGGACTAATACAACAAGTCCCACACACAGCTAGAAGCCCAAATATTTTTTCAGAGGTACTGTAGATGCAGATAAAAATTAGTTTTAATTTGCAACCTGATGGAGGTCAGTATAGATGGACTAATAGAGAAAGTCCGACACACTACTAGAAGGCCAAATATTTTTTCAGAGCTAGATGCAGAAAAAAATTATATTCAGTTTGCAACCTGATGGAGGTCAGTATAGATGGATTAATAGAACAAGACCCACACACAGCTAGAAGCCCAATATTTTTTCAGAGGTAGATGCAGAAAAAAATATATTCAGTTTGCAACCTGATGGAGGTCAGTATAGATGGACTAATAGAACAAGTCCCACACACTGCTAGAAGCCCAAATATTTTTTCAGAGGTACTGTAGATGCAGATAAAAATTAGTTTTAATTTGCAACCTGATGGAGGTCAGTATAGATGGACTAATAGAGAAAGTCCGACACACTACTAGAAGGCCAAATATTTTTTCAGAGCTAGATGCAGAAAAAAATTATTTTGAATTTGCAACCTGATGGAGGTCAGTATAGATGGACTAATAGAGAAAGTCCGACACACTACTAGAAGGCCAAATATTTTTTCAGAGGTAGATGCAGAAAAAAATATATTCAGTTTGCAACCTGATGGAGGTCAGTATAGATGGACTAATACAACAAGTCCCGCACACAGCTAGAAGCCCAAATATTTTTTCAGAGGTACTGTAGATGCAGATAAAAATTATTTTTAATTTGCAACCTGATGGAGGTCAGTATAGATGGACTAATAGAGAAAGTCCGACACACTACTAGAAGGCCAAATATTTTTTCAGAGATAGATGCAGAAAAAAATATATTCAGTTTGCAACCTGATGGAGGTCAGTATAGATGGACTAATACAACAAGTCCCACACACAGCTAGAAGCCCAAATATTTTTTCAGAGGTACTGTAGATGCAGATAAAAATTAGTTTTAATTTGCAACCTGATGGAGGTCAGTATAGATGGACTAATAGAGAAAGTCCGACACACTACTAGAAGGCCAAATATTTTTTCAGAGCTAGATGCAGAAAAAAATTATATTCAGTTTGCAACCTGATGGAGGTCAGTATAGATGGATTAATAGAACAAGACCCACACACAGCTAGAAGCCCAATATTTTTTCAGAGGTAGATGCAGAAAAAAATATATTCAGTTTGCAACCTGATGGAGGTCAGTATAGATGGACTAATAGAGAAAGTCCGACACACTACTAGAAGGCCAAATATTTTTTCAGAGCTAGATGCAGAAAAAAATTATATTCAGTTTGCAACCTGATGGAGGTCAGTATAGATGGACTAATAGAGAAAGTCCGACACACTACTAGAAGGCCAAATATTTTTTCAGAGCTAGATGCAGAAAAAAATTATATTCAGTTTGCAACCTGATGGAGGTCAGTATAGATGGACTAATAGAGAAAGTCCGACACACTACTAGAAGGCAAAATATTTTTTCAGAGGTAGATGCAGAAAAAAATATATTCAGTTTGCAACCTGATGGAGGTCAGTATAGATGGACTAATACAACAAGTCCCACACACAGCTAGAAGCCCAAATATTTTTTCAGAGGTACTGTAGATGCAGATAAAAATTATTTTTAATTTGCAACCTGATGGAGGTCAGTATAGATGGACTAATAGAGAAAGTCCGACACACTACTAGAAGGCCAAATATTTTTTCAGAGGTAGATGCAGAAAAAAATATATTCAGTTTGCAACCTGATGGAGGTCAGTATAGATGGACTAATACAACAAGTCCCACACACAGCTAGAAGCCCAAATATTTTTTCAGAGGTACTGTAGATGCAGATAAAAATTAGTTTTAATTTGCAACCTGATGGAGGTCAGTATAGATGGACTAATAGAGAAAGTCCGACACACTACTAGAAGGCCAAATATTTTTTCAGAGCTAGATGCAGAAAAAAATTATTTTCAGTTTGCAACCTGATGGAGGTCAGTATAGATGGATTAATAGAACAAGACCCACACACAGCTAGAAGCCCAATATTTTTTCAGAGGTAGATGCAGAAAAAAATATATTCAGTTTGCAACCTGATGGAGGTCAGTATAGATGGACTAATAGAACAAGTCCCACACACTGCTAGAAGCCCAAA
The DNA here is from genome assembly GCF_046119375.1 of Phyllobates terribilis. Classification (NCBI taxonomy): domain Eukaryota; kingdom Metazoa; phylum Chordata; class Amphibia; order Anura; family Dendrobatidae; genus Phyllobates; species Phyllobates terribilis. The sequence continues at coordinate 304,094,693 of NW_027362771.1, forward strand.
TATTTTTTCAGAGGTACTGTAGATGCAGATAAAAATTAGTTTTAATTTGCAACCTGATGGAGGTCAGTATAGATGGACTAATAGAGAAAGTCCGACACACTACTAGAAGGCCAAATATTTTTTCAGAGCTAGATGCAGAAAAAAATTATATTCAGTTTGCAAGCTGATGGAGGTCAGTATAGATGGACTAATAGAGAAAGTCCGACACACTACTAGAAGGCCAAATATTTTTTCAGAGGTAGATGCAGAAAAAAATATATTCAGTTTGCAACCTGATGGAGGTCAGTATAGATGGACTAATACAACAAGTCCCGCACACAGCTAGAAGCCCAAATATTTTTTCAGAGGTACTGTAGATGCAGATAAAAATTAGTTTTAATTTGCAACCTGATGGAGGTCAGTATAGATGGACTAATAGAGAAAGTCCGACACACTACTAGAAGGCCAAATATTTCTTCAGAGGTAGATGCAGAAAAAAATATATTCAGTTTGCAACCTGATGGAGGTCAGTATAGATGGACTAATACAACAAGTCCCACACACAGCTAGAAGCCCAAATATTTTTTCAGAGGTACTGTAGATGCAGATAAAAATTAGTTTTAATTTGCAACCTGATGGAGGTCAGTATAGATGGACTAATAGAGAAAGTCCGACACACTACTAGAAGGCCAAATATTTTTTCAGAGCTAGATGCAGAAAAAAATTATATTCAGTTTGCAACCTGATGGAGGTCAGTATAGATGGACTAATAGAGAAAGTCCGACACACTACTAGAAGGCCAAATATTTTTTCAGAGATAGATGCAGAAAAAAATATATTCAGTTTGCAACCTGATGGAGGTCAGTATAGATGGACTAATACAACAAGTCCCACACACAGCTAGAAGCCCAAATATTTTTTCAGAGGTACTGTAGATGCAGATAAAAATTAGTTTTAATTTGCAACCTGATGGAGGTCAGTATAGATGGACTAATAGAGAAAGTCCGACACACTACTAGAAGGCCAAATATTTTTTCAGAGCTAGATGCAGAAAAAAATTATATTCAGTTTGCAACCTGATGGAGGTCAGTATAGATGGATTAATAGAACAAGACCCACACACAGCTAGAAGCCCAATATTTTTTCAGAGGTAGATGCAGAAAAAAATATATTCAGTTTGCAACCTGATGGAGGTCAGTATAGATGGACTAATACAACAAGTCCCACACACTGCTAGAAGCCCAAATATTTTTTCAGAGGTACTGTAGATGCAGATAAAAATTAGTTTTAATTTGCAACCTGATGGAGGTCAGTATAGATGGACTAATAGAGAAAGTCCGACACACTACTAGAAGGCCAAATATTTTTTCAGAGCTAGATGCAGAAAAAAATTATATTCACTTTGCAACCTGATGGAGGTCAGTATAGATGGACTAATAGAGAAAGTCCGACACACTACTAGAAGGCCAAATATTTTTTCAGAGGTAGATGCAGAAAAAAATATATTCAGTTTGCAACCTGATGGAGGTCAGTATAGATGGACTAATACAACAAGTCCCGCACACAGCTAGAAGCCCAAATATTTTTCAGAGGTACTGTAGATGCAGATAAAAATTATTTTTAATTTGCAACCTGATGGAGGTCAGTACAGATGGACTAATAGAGAAAGTCCGACACACTACTAGAAGGCCAAATATTTTTTCAGAGGTAGATGCAGAAAAAAATATATTCAGTTTGCAACCTGATGGAGGTCAGTATAGATGGACTAATACAACAAGTCCCACACACTGCTAGAAGCCCAAATATTTTTTCAGAGGTACTGTAGATGCAGATAAAAATTAGTTTTAATTTGCAACCTGATGGAGGTCAGTATAGATGGACTAATAGAGAAAGTCCGACACACTACTAGAAGGCCAAATATTTTTTCAGAGCTAGATGCAGAAAAAAATTATATTCAGTTTGCAACCTGATGGAGGTCAGTATAGATGGATTAATAGAACAAGACCCACACACAGCTAGAAGCCCAATATTTTTTCAGAGGTAGATGCAGAAAAAAATATATTCAGTTTGCAACCTGATGGAGGTCAGTATAGATGGACTAATAGAACAAGTCCCACACACTGCTAGAAGCCCAAATATTTTTTCAGAGGTACTGTAGATGCAGATAAAAATTAGTTTTAATTTGCAACCTGATGGAGGTCAGTATAGATGGACTAATAGAGAAAGTCCGACACACTACTAGAAGGCCAAATATTTTTTCAGAGCTAGATGCAGAAAAAAATTATATTCAGTTTGCAACCTGATGGAGGTCAGTATAGATGGACTAATAGAGAAAGTCCGACACACTACTAGAAGGCCAAATATTTTTTCAGAGCTAGATGCAGAAAAAAATTATATTCAGTTTGCAACCTGATGGAGGTCAGTATAGATGGACTAATAGAGAAAGTCCGACACACTACTAGAAGGCAAAATATTTTTTCAGAGGTAGATGCAGAAAAAAATATATTCAGTTTGCAACCTGATGGAGGTCAGTATAGATGGAATAATACAACAAGTCCCACACACAGCTAGAAGCCCAAATATTTTTTCAGAGGTACTGTAGATGCAGATAAAAATTATTTTTAATTTGCAACCTGATGGAGGTCAGTATAGATGGACTAATAGAGAAAGTCCGACACACTACTAGAAGGCCAAATATTTTTTCAGAGGTAGATGCAGAAAAAAATATATTCAGTTTGCAACCTGATGGAGGTCAGTATAGATGGACTAATACAACAAGTCCCACACACAGCTAGAAGCCCAAATATTTTTTCAGAGGTACTGTAGATGCAGATAAAAATTAGTTTTAATTTGCAACCTGATGGAGGTCAGTATAGATGGACTAATAGAGAAAGTCCGACACACTACTAGAAGGCCAAATATTTTTTCAGAGCTAGATGCAGAAAAAAATTATTTTCAGTTTGCAACCTGATGGAGGTCAGTATAGATGGATTAATAGAACAAGACCCACACACAGCTAGAAGCCCAATATTTTTTCAGAGGTAGATGCAGAAAAAAATATATTCAGTTTGCAACCTGATGGAGGTCAGTATAGATGGACTAATAGAACAAGTCCCACACACTGCTAGAAGCCCAAATATTTTTTCAGAGGTACTGTAGATGCAGATAAAAATTAGTTTTAATTTGCAACCTGATGGAGGTCAGTATAGATGGACTAATAGAGAAAGTCCGACACACTACTAGAAGGCCAAATATTTTTTCAGAGCTAGATGCAGAAAAAAATTATATTCAGTTTGCAAGCTGATGGAGGTCAGTATAGATGGACTAATAGAGAAAGTCCGACACACTACTAGAAGGCCAAATATTTTTTCAGACGTAGATGCAGAAAAAAATATATTCAGTTTGCAACCTGATGGAGGTCAGTATAGATGGACTAATACAACAAGTCCCGCACACAGCTAGAAGCCCAAATATTTTTTCAGAGGTACTGTAGATGCAGATAAAAATTATTTTTAATTTGCAACCTGATGGAGGTCAGTATAGATGGACTAATAGAGAAAGTCCGACACACTACTAGAAGGCCAAATATTTCTTCAGAGGTAGATGCAGAAAAAAATATATTCAGTTTGCAACCTGATGGAGGTCAGTATAGATGGACTAATACAACAAGTCCCACACACAGCTAGAAGCCCAAATATTTTTTCAGAGGTACCGTAGATGCAGATAAAAATTAGTTTTAATTTGCAACCTGATGGAGGTCAGTATAGATGGACTAATAGAGAAAGTCCGACACACTACTAGAAGGCCAAATATTTTTTCAGAGCTAGATGCAGAAAAAAATTATATTCAGTTTGCAACCTGATGGAGGTCAGTATAGATGGATTAATAGAACAAGACCCACACACAGCTAGAAGCCCAATATTTTTTCAGAGGTAGATGCAGAAAAAAATATATTCAGTTTGCAACCTGATGGAGGTCAGTATAGATGGACTAATAGAACAAGTCCCACACACTGCTAGAAGCCCAAATATTTTTTCAGAGGTACTGTAGATGCAGATAAAAATTAGTTTTAATTTGCAACCTGATGGAGGTCAGTATAGATGGACTAATAGAGAAAGTCCGACACACTACTAGAAGGCCAAATATTTTTTCAGAGCTAGATGCAGAAAAAAATTATATTCAGTTTGCAACCTGATGGAGGTCAGTATAGATGGACTAATAGAGAAAGTCCGACACACTACTAGAAGGCCAAATATTTTTTCAGAGCTAGATGCAGAAAAAAATTATATTCAGTTTGCAACCTGATGGAGGTCAGTATAGATGGACTAATAGAGAAAGTCCGACACACTACTAGAAGGCAAAATATTTTTTCAGAGGTAGATGCAGAAAAAAATATATTCAGTTTGCAACCTGATGGAGGTCAGTATAGATGGAATAATACAACAAGTCCCACACACAGCTAGAAGCCCAAATATTTTTTCAGAGGTACTGTAGATGCAGATAAAAATTATTTTTAATTTGCAACCTGATGGAGGTCAGTATAGATGGACTAATAGAGAAAGTCCGACACACTACTAGAAGGCCAAATATTTTTTCAGAGGTAGATGCAGAAAAAAATATATTCAGTTTGCAACCTGATGGAGGTCAGTATAGATGGACTAATACAACAAGTCCCACACACAGCTATAAGCCCAAATATTTTTTCAGAGGTACTGTAGATGCAGATAAAAATTAGTTTTAATTTGCAACCTGATGGAGGTCAGTATAGATGGACTAATAGAGAAAGTCCGACACACTACTAGAAGGCCAAATATTTTTTCAGAGCTAGATGCAGAAAAAAATTATTTTCAGTTTGCAACCTGATGGAGGTCAGTATAGATGGATTAATAGAACAAGACCCACACACAGCTAGAAGCCCAATATTTTTTCAGAGGTAGATGCAGAAAAAAATATATTCAGTTTGCAACCTGATGGAGGTCAGTATAGATGGACTAATAGAACAAGTCCCACACACTGCTAGAAGCCCAAATATTTTTTCAGAGGTACTGTAGATGCAGATAAAAATTAGTTTTAATTTGCAACCTGATGGAGGTCAGTATAGATGGACTAATAGAGAAAGTCCGACACACTACTAGAAGGCCAAATATTTTTTCAGAGCTAGATGCAGAAAAAAATTATATTCAGTTTGCAAGCTGATGGAGGTCAGTATAGATGGACTAATAGAGAAAGTCCGACACACTACTAGAAGGCCAAATATTTTTTCAGACGTAGATGCAGAAAAAAATATATTCAGTTTGCAACCTGATGGAGGTCAGTATAGATGGACTAATACAACAAGTCCCGCACACAGCTAGAAGCCCAAATATTTTTTCAGAGGTACTGTAGATGCAGATAAAAATTATTTTTAATTTGCAACCTAATGGAGGTCAGTATAGATGGACTAATAGAGAAAGTCCGACACACTACTAGAAGGCCAAATATTTCTTCAGAGGTAGATGCAGAAAAAAATATATTCAGTTTGCAACCTGATGGAGGTCAGTATAGATGGACTAATACAACAAGTCCCACACACAGCTAGAAGCCCAAATATTTTTTCAGAGGTACTGTAGATGCAGATAAAAATTAGTTTTAATTTGCAACCTGATGGAGGTCAGTATAGATGGACTAATAGAGAAAATCCGACACACTACTAGAAGGCCAAATATTTTTTCAGAGCTAGATGCAGAAAAAAATTATATTCAGTTTGCAACCTGATGGAGGTCAGTATAGATGGACTAATAGAGAAAGTCCGACACACTACTAGAAGGCCAAATATTTTTTCAGAGGTAGATGCAGAAAAAAATATATTCAGTTTGCAACCTGATGGAGGTCAGTATAGATGGATTAATAGAACAAGACCCACACACAGCTAGGAGCCCAATATTTTTTCAGAGGTAGATGCAGAAAAAACTATATTCAGTTTGCAACCTGATGGAGGTCATTATAGATGGACTAATAGAACAAGTCCCACACACTGCTAGAAGCCCAAATATTTTTTCAGAGGTACTGTAGATGCAGATAAAAATTAGTTTTAATTTGCAACCTGATGGAGGTCAGTATAGATGGACTAATAGAGAAAGTCCGACACACTACTAGAAGGCCAAATATTTTTTCAGAGCTAGATGCAGAAAAAAATTATATTCAGTTTGCAACCTGATGGAGGTCAGTATAGATGGACTAATAGAGAAAGTCCGACACACTACTAGAAGGCCAAATATTTTTTCAGAGGTAGATGCAGAAAAAAATATATTCAGTTTGCAACCTGATGGAGGTCAGTATAGATGGACTAATACAACAAGTCCCACACACAGCTAGAAGCCCAAATATTTTTTCAGAGGTACTGTAGATGCAGATAAAAATTAGTTTTAATTTGCAACCTGATGGAGGTCAGTATAGATGGACTAATAGAGAAAGTCCGACACACTACTAGAAGGCCAAATATTTTTTCAGAGCTAGATGCAGAAAAAAATTATTTTCAGTTTGCAACCTGATGGAGGTCAGTATAGATGGATTAATAGAACAAGACCCACACACAGCTAGAAGCCCAATATTTTTTCAGAGGTAGATGCAGAAAAAAATATATTCAGTTTGCAACCTGATGGAGGTCAGTATAGATGGACTAATAGAACAAGTCCCACACACTGCTAGAAGCCCAAATATTTTTTCAGAGGTACTGTAGATGCAGATAAAAATTATTTTTAATTTGCAACCTGATGGAGGTCAGTATAGATGGACTAATAGAGAAAGTCCGACACACTACTAGAAGGCCAAATATTTTTTCAGAGCTAGATGCAGAAAAAAATTATATTCAGTTTGCAAGCTGATGGAGGTCAGTATAGATGGACTAATAGAGAAAGTCCGACACACTACTAGAAGGCCAAATATTTTTTCAGAGGTAGATGCAGAAAAAAATATATTCAGTTTGCAACCTGATGGAGGTCAGTATAGATGGACTAATACAACAAGTCCCGCACACAGCTAGAAGCCCAAATATTTTTTCAGAGGTACTGTAGATGCAGATAAAAATTATTTTTAATTTGCAACCTGATGGAGGTCAGTATAGATGGACTCATAGAGAAAGTCCGACACACTACTAGAAGGCCAAATATTTCTTCAGAGGTAGATGCAGAAAAAAATATATTCAGTTTGCAACCTGATGGAGGTCAGTATAGATGGACTAATACAACAAGTCCCACACACAGCTAGAAGCCCAAATATTTTTTCAGAGGTACTGTAGATGCAGATAAAAATTAGTTTTAATTTGCAACCTGATGGAGGTCAGTATAGATGGACTAATAGAGAAAGTCCGACACACTACTAGAAGGCCAAATATTTTTTCAGAGCTAGATACAGAAAAAAATTATATTCAGTTTGCAACCTGATGGAGGTCAGTATAGATGGACTAATAGAGAAAGTCCGACACACTACTAGAAGGCCAAATATTTTTTCAGAGGTAGATGCAGAAAAAAATATATTCAGTTTGCAACCTGATGGAGGTCAGTATAGATGGATTAATAGAACAAGACCCACACACAGCTAGGAGCCCAATATTTTTTCAGAGGTAGATGCAGAAAAAACTATATTCAGTTTGCAACCTGATGGAGGTCATTATAGATGGACTAATAGAACAAGTCCCACACACTGCTAGAAGCCCAAATATTTTTTCAGAGGTACTGTAGATGCAGATAAAAATTAGTTTTAATTTGCAACCTGATGGAGGTCAGTATAGATGGACTAATAGAGAAAGTCCGACACACTACTAGAAGGCCAAATATTTTTTCAGAGCTAGATGCAGAAAAAAATTATATTCAGTTTGCAACCTGATGGAGGTCAGTATAGATGGACTAATAGAGAAAGTCCGACACACTACTAGAAGGCCAAATATTTTTTCAGAGGTAGATGCAGAAAAAAATATATTCAGTTTGCAACCTGATGGAGGTCAGTATAGATGGATTAATAGAACAAGACCCACACACAGCTAGAAGCCCAATATTTTTTCAGAGGTAGATGCAGAAAAAACTATATTCAGTTTGCAACCTGATGGAGGTCAGTGTAGATGGACTAATAGAACAAGTCCCACACACTGCTAGAAGCCCAAATATTTTTTCAGAGGTACTGTAGATGCAGATAAAAATTAGTTTTAATTTGCAACCTGATGGAGGTCAGTATAGATGGACTAATAGAGAAAGTCCGACACACTACTAGAAGGCCAAATATTTTTTCAGAGCTAGATGCAGAAAAAAATTATATTCAGTTTGCAACCTGATGGAGGTCAGTATAGATGGACTAATAGAGAAAGTCCGACACACTACTAGAAGGCCAAATATTTTTTCAGAGGTAGATGCAGAAAAAAATATATTCAGTTTGCAACCTGATGGAGGTCAGTATAGATGGATTAATAGAACAAGACCCACACACAGCTAGAAGCCCAATATTTTTTCAGAGGTAGATGCAGAAAAAACTATATTCAGTTTGCAACCTGATGGAGGTCAGTATAGATGGACTAATAGAACAAGTCCCACACACTGCTAGAAGCCCAAATATTTTTTCAGAGGTACTGTAGATGCAGATAAAAATTAGTTTTAATTTGCAACCTGATGGAGGTCAGTATAGATGGACTAATAGAGAAAGTCCGACACACTACTAGAAGGCCAAATATTTTTTCAGAGGTAGATGCAGAAAAAAATATATTCAGTTTGCAACCTGATGGAGGTCAGTATAGATGGATTAATAGAACAAGACCCACACACAGCTAGAAGCCCAATATTTTTTCAGAGGTAGATGCAGAAAAAAATATATTCAGTTTGCAACCTGATGGAGGTCAGTATAGATGGACTAATAGAACAAGTCCCACACACTGCTAGAAGCCCAAATATTTTTTCAGAAGTACTGTAGATGCAGATAAAAATTAGTTTTAATTTGCAACCTGATGGAGGTCAGTATAGATGGACTAATAGAGAAAGTCCGACACACTACTAGAAGGCCAAATATTTTTTCAGAGGTAGATGCAGAAAAAAATATATTCAGTTTGCAACCTGATGGAGGTCAGTATAGATGGATTAATAGAACAAGACCCACACACAGCTAGAAGCCCAATATTTTTTCAGAGGTAGATGCAGAAAAAAATATATTCAGTTTGCAACCTGATGGAGGTCAGTATAGATGGACTAATAGAACAAGTCCCACACACTGCTAGAAGCCCAAATATTTTTTCAGAGGTACTGTAGATGCAGATAAAAATTAGTTTTAATTTGCAACCTGATGGAGGTCAGTATAGATGGACTAATAGAATGATGCTATGCCCAAAAGATTTTACTTCACTAGGTGCAGTAAAAAAATTGGTATTCTATACACAGGTGGTATATCTTGCAACACAGATAGGCTACTCCACTGACTAACACACTCTGCAATAGGCCAAAAAGGATTAGCTTTGCTAGATTCAGCCAAATGCTGTGAAAAAAACTTGCACAGCACTGGCACAGACCTGCCTGGCAAAAACTGATAGGAACTCATGTAACCTAGTCCTGAAAAGGACTGCAATTACAATTAGTCTTTACTCCCACAACCGATCTATTTAAGAGCACAGACCTCCCTGATAAAAGTCGTAGGAAATGCTGTAACCTAGTCCTTAAAAGGACTGCAATCACAACTATTCCCTACTCCCAAGCTATCTGTATATTTGTGCGAAAATTGGCTTGAAATTAACAAGGTATAGCGCACACAGCAACAGCGGTGCCGTCTAACACGCAGCTGCAGCAGTGAGAAAATGGTGGCGACGGGGAAAATGGCTTGGTCTTATAGGGCAAGGACATGTGACATACACTGCCAATGACACATGCCCTTGCTTGTGTGAAAAAAAGCACTTCGCTCCGTGTGTGCGCTGCTGATAGGCTGACAGATTGCACCTCCCCACTGTAAATGCGGGAAAGAGAAAAAAAAATGGAGATCTTCATTGTTCCTGCAGAGATCCATCCACTGCCCCTCCCCCCACCCCGCTGTACACTCAAACTGCGTATTAACATTAATTTTCATCATTACTGAGAAAAAATCCAGTTATGATTTTGGTGCACGAACAGTTATCGAACATAACCTCGAACAGCCGAATTTTTCTCAAATTGTTCGTGTTCGCCGAACGGCTCGAACACCGCCCAAAACAGCTCGAATTTGAGATTGGCGAACAGTTCGAGTAGAACAACGCTCATCTCTATTCGGGAATTGTTTTTTTTTTTTTTATGCCTTTCATCATGTGGTAAAATTTGATAAGACAGATTTATTCTTTGGGTCAGTACGATTACAGTGATACCACATTTATGTATCGTTTTTGTGTTTTGCCGCTTTTACACAATAAAAACAATTTTATAAAGAAAATCATTGTTTTTGCATCTCTATATTCGGAGATCTTATGGCTTTTATATTTCTCCACTGACGGAGCTGTATGTATGTTTGTTTTTTGTGGGACAAGATGACATTTTCAGCTATATAATTTTTATTTACATTCGACTTTTTGATCATACTTTATTCTACTTTTTGTTCGGCGGTATGATGAAAAAGCATAATTTTGCCACTTTTTTTCTCTTTTACGTTGTTCACTGAAGTGGTTACTGTATTTTTCGGACTATAAGACGCACTGGACCATAAGACGCACCTAGGTTTTAGAGGAGGAAAATAAAAAAAAAAAAATTAAGCAAAAAATGTGGTCATGATGCACTTTTAAGGGGGAGGGGATCTTCTGCTGACACAGGTATAGGGGTAATGTCTCCCAATTCTGACAATATCCCCCATCCTGGTATATATGTCCCCTCCCTTCCTTTTATACGTGGTCCCCATCCCCATCCTGGTATGCATGGCACCCCTCATCCCTATCCTGGTATGCATGGCACCCCTCATCCCTATCCTGGTATGCATGGCACCCCTCATCACTATCCTGTTATGCATGGCACCCCTCATCCCTGTCCTGGTATGCATGCCACCCCTCATCCCTGTCCTGGTATGCATGGCACCCCTCATCCCTATCCTGGTATGCATGGCACCCCTCATCCCTGTCCTGGTATGCATGGCACCCCTCATCCCTGTCCTGGTATGCATGGCACCCCTCATCCTATCCTGGTATGCATGGCACCCCTAATCCCTATCCTGGTATGCATGGCACCCCTCATCCCTATCCTGGTATGCATGGCACCCCTCATCCCTATCCTGGTATGCATGGCACCCCTCATCCCTGTCCTGGTATGCATGGCACCCCTCATCCCTGTCTTGGTATGCATGGCACCCCTAATCCCTATCCTGGTATGCATGGCACCCCTAATCTCTATCCTGGTATGTATGGCCCCCTCATCTTTATCCTGTTATGTATGGCCCCCTCAGCGTTACCCTGGTATGTATGATCCCCTCATCCTTACCCTGGTATGTATGGTCCCCTCATCCTTACCCTGGTATGTATGGCCCCCTCATCCTTATCCTAGTATGCATGGTCCCCCTAATCCCCATCATGCTGCGCATGAAAAAAATAAACACTCCTACTCACCTCTCTTCTCTCCTCCAGCGCTGCATCCTGTCTGCCTGCACTGATCTCTCCATGTGAGCCGCGCATGATGTTACTGCCATGCGCGGCTCACAAGGAGAGATCAGCTGCCGGAAGTCACTGCTCCCCACGCCACGTCTGTGTGCGCGGGGAGCAGTGACTTCACTCTCCTTCATAGCCGGCACACAGCGGAGCCGCGCTGCAGCTCCTGCTGCTGCCGGCTATCGCGTGTGCCCACTCATTAAAGGGCATGAATATTCACCCCCTCCCCACGCCCATGGGCGTGGAGAGAGGTTGAATATTCATACCCTTTAAAAGCGGGCACAGGCGATTCCGGCAGCAGCAGGAGCCGTGCTGCGGCTACACTGTGTGCCGCTATTAAGGAGCATGAATATTCAGTGCTCCCCATGCCCCATGGGAGTGGGGAGCAGTGAATATTCATTTTCTTTAGCAGCGGGGACAGTGTAGGCTACAGTGGGCGGCTGTTGCCTCCTGTGCCCCGCTCCTCCACCGCTACCGCTCCCCCCACACCCCATATATATATATATATATATATATATATATATATATATATATATACACCCCCCCCAACATTCGGACTATAAGACGTACCCCCCATTTTTCCTCCAAAATTTTGGAGGAAAAAAGTGCATCTTATAGTCCGAAAAATACGCTAACTAGTGTGACAGTTTTATATATTGGGTGGTTCTGAATGCAGCTATACCAAATCTGTGTACATTTTTATGTTTTGACGCTTTTACACAATAAAAACAATTTTTTAGAAAAAATAATTATTTTTGTATCGCTTTATTCTGAGAGCTATAGCTTTTTTATTTCTCCTCTGATGGAGCTGTATGGCAGCTTGTGTTTTGTGGAGCAAGATGATGTTTACAGCAGTACCATTTTTATTTACATTTGCTTTTTGATAGCGTTTTATTCCACTTTTGACAAGTTGTTTATTTTTTATGGTGTTCATTGAAGGGGTTAACTAATGTGACCAAATATGTGGGTTTTTTTGCTTCTTTATTTTTTTTTTACAATAATATATGTATTTATTGGTATAGCAATTTTTCATTTTTGTTCTTTATTTTGTGATTTTTTTTAATATATTTTTACAATTTTTTAAAACTTTATTTGTACTTTTTTACCTTGTCCCAGGATGGTACATTAATTTTCCCTGCCCTTATCACTGATTTAATACTCTGAAATTCTTTTGAGAGGTTAAAGACATCAGAGGGGTTAAATGCGCTCAGTCGGGCATTTCTGCATGGTGTCAGCTATAACTGATATAGATATACTGTAGCTGATGCCCGCCAAAGATCGTGCCGGCTCTGCAAGTGAGCCGACACGATTTGTCTTGCCGTACATGTAAGGGGGTTTACGAGAACGCACCTACCGTGGCACTATACATATATGGCGGATGTCGTGAAGGGGTTATAAACATACTTAGGCTGATGGGAGGAGAGTTCAGTCAGAAAGGAAGGCAGTCACAACTTTCAATAGTAAACTCCAAAAAACCTTACCAGCACCTCGGAACAGAATAAAGCAAGTGTGAACATGTGCAAGCGGCCATGACTGCATAATATGCAAACAAAAGAATACAGATGTATGCCAACATTGAATACAGGAAAATTGGACAGAATTACAGCTAGATAGAATATAATTATAAAAATGGAGGTACTTAGCACAAAAATTGGTCAATTCAAGAGTCATAGCAACTTCCACCTGTTCACATTTGCTTTATTCTGTTCTGAGGTGCTGGTCAGTTTTTTAATTTTTACATATAGATATATATTTTATACAGTGGCAGACAAATACAGAATTGAGCCCATGTGGTAGAACAATATATGGCACCTTTGCAGTCCAATAGCTCATCATAAAGCACAATTTCACTTGCTTTGCAGATGGAAATGTGGCCCTTAACTCTTGGGTGCCTGTAAGTCTGAACTGGTTGCACCAATGAAATGTCCACCCTTGTATCTATATATAAATATACAGTTTATATGTACTGAATGTGTAAAAGATGGTTGCAGAAATACAGTACATGCTTATAAGTCAAACGTATTGTGGAATCATCACATCTACTTATAAATCTGCCTAGAATGGGGTACTATCAACATAATTAAGTCTTGCAGTTTAGATTGTATCCAACTTTACATTCGAATGTGTCTCACGCACCATAAATATTTCCAGGAAATTGTTCCTATCGCTACATGGGGATACATTCTCAATATTGCAGTGTCTCCCAGGGAAGCAGCCAGCCTTGAATGTTATTGACATCATGCTCTACGTCTGCATTCTAGAGAATAGAGACTTGTGTGAAATTCAGCTTTAATATGCACCAATGCATACAATGTGACACTTGTATGGAACATTTCATGACTGAATTTGATTTAAATATTTTTATATATTAAAAATGTAATTTACTTACATTAATTAACCGAGTTGTCCAGGTTTAGGCCAATAGTTTGCAGTCACTCTATGTGACTGCAGACTGCTGAATCATGGCAATGTGTGGTGCGCATGCTGTCACGATTACCTGGTATTGTTGGTGTGAGCAGTCACATGACTGCATGAATGCAATTTGCATACTTGTGGTCAAATGCCAACTAGTCTCATATGGCTTCTCTCTTATATTGAGAGAAGGCAAAAGCGTCTAGTTGGCATGTGACCACAAGTATGCAAACCACATACATTCGATCATGTGACAGACCACTCACACTGGCAATACCGAGGAATCGTAACAGTATGTGTAGCGCCCAGAGGGCTCGGTTGCTACAGGGGTATTGCACCTCACCCAGAGGTGTGATATTCCACTCCCAGGTAAGGATGGAGTGTGGACCAGGGCTCAGTTAGCTGCATACACACACGCACACACACCCCATTTCTGGGGGACAGCTCGACGGTGCTCCCAGCTGCGGGCACAACTGACCATGTCCCTGGCTGGAGTGGGGAGGGGGGAAGAGAACCCAGTGGTGTAGGAGCAGAAAGGGGGCAGTTTCTGGAGCACAGGAAGGAGGTCATTGGGTGCAGGTCACCTGAGCTGAGGCACAGAGAAGCAGATAAAAGGTGGGAGCCATCTTAAGTCGTAGAGCAGAGTAGTAGTTCAGTCAGAGCAGAAGGGAGAGAGAGCTGACAGGGAGCAGCAGCTCAGGCTGAGCTCAGCTCCACGAGGCAGACCTAGAGAAAAGGCCGGGGCCAGAAAGGAGAAGAGAAGAAGGAGAAGAGACAGAGGAGGGGAAGGGCTTCAGAAACAAGAAGGCAGAAGGGACCCTAAGAGTGCAGAACGGCCAGCAACCGTTGCACACCCTATTATATCGGGTGGAAGGGTCAGGCTGTGGAAAGGTACCGGATCCCTAAGTTGGTGGAGGCGAATCTACCCTCAGCCAAGAACCGGAGGTTGTGACCATTTATTGGTGCGACCCCCCGCTAAACCTGCTAGGAAGGCACAATATAGGATAGCAGGAAGTGAAGGCCAACGCTTACCCGACACGGTCCGCGGTAGTCGGACAGAAGTCAGGACACTGGTGGGGCACGAGAGGCCAGAGAAAGGACAGAAGGGGTCCTGTGCCATACTCCTGAATTGCCTGGGGGTTGATCAGGCAGTCCTTGCTGACAGAAGTGACTTGGATAACAACTGTGAGTAAAAGACCCTGGACTGCATCATTGGACTCTGTGTGATTTCTGCTGCGCCTGCACCATCACCCCCAGCATCCACTTACACTGCCCTGAGGCTACACTCTTCCCGTGGGGAGTTATCCTACCCCTGTGCTGCACACCAACACCAGCCTCAGCGGTTTGCCTCGCAGCGGCCGTTATCTCTGACCGCAATCCACGGGTGGCGTAGTCGGACATTCACAAATCTATAAATAGACTGCCACAACATTGGTCTGACCGCCCTGAGCCACGGGACCGGGTTGCCACTACTACCCCCATCAGCACCGTACACCAGAAGGCCCGGTTTCGGGTACCCCACGGCCCAGGGGGCGAGTCACATGCGCACCACACACTGTCATTATTCAGCTGTCTGCAGTCACATAGAGCAGATTTTTATCCTTGACAAGCCCTTTAAAGTAAACCATCAACAAATGCATAGAACGTGTTTAGCTTATAAATGGCACGATATGCCATTCCTATTAAAACTTTACAAGATCATCTAAAGGGTTATAATAAGTAGAACACAAAATACATTCAAGTCCATATACTGCAAGAAGCAGAGCCTTCCAAACACAGTAAAAATGTAAACAACTTCATCCACTATACATCAAAAATCATAAAGCAAATAACAGCAAGGGCAGAATGTTAAATTATTCCTATATCTGTGGCCAGTCATGTATCCAGAAGCTGTATTATAGAGTAAATGTACAGAATAGGAATATGGAGTCATGTATAGCAACTTGGATTATGCGGTTTTGGGCTCCTTAGGCTACTACATCAACACAAGACATGACCGCCAAGGCTTTATTGAACTATAAACATTAAAAATGCATAAATACAGAGCAATACAACACAGCCAGCATAGTAACTAACCAGCACCAAGAGAGAAGTGGAAACCATTTCCCTTTTCCCTTTTTATTCGACCATTCCGCTTTTCAATAAGAAATAATTAAAGAAGAAATAAGATGAAGGAAAGTCAAATTAACAGTACTTCTAAGTTGAAGAAGACCTCAATTACTTCCATACAATCATAGAATCATAGAATGTTAAGAGTTGGAAGGGACCTCCAGGGTCATCATGTCCACCCCCCAGCTCAATGCAGGATTCACTAAACCATTACAGACAGATGTCTGTCCAGCCTCTGTTTGAAGACTTCCATTACTTGAAAACTCACCACCTCTCGTGGCAGCCTGTTCCACCCATTAATCACCCTTTCTGTCAAAAAGTTTTTCCTAATATCCAATCTGTATCTTCTCCCATTCAGTTTCATCCCATTGCTTCTAGTCTTTCTTTGTGCAAATGAGAATAAAGCTGATTCCTCTACAATGTGATAGTTGAGATATTTGTAGACAGCTGCAAAAAAAGCTTTCAGTTAGTCCTGTTCAGAATACTATGATTCTGTTAACTGAAAGTGTTAGAGTTACAATTATTTTTCTAATACGTGATGCCCTTCTGATCGTTGAGAGTCTGGTTTCTGAGATGTCCATTGGTTGCTCAAAACTCTTGTCTCTTGGGGGCTGCTCAAGAAGCAGGAGTGGTCTGCTCATGTACGAGTGCCCAGAGAGGGTTTACGGGCTCAAGTACTTTCTATTGCCTGTACATCGCTCTGTGCACACTTATAACGTGGCCGGGAGCAGTAGCTGTGGGTACTCGTCTTCCACACCCCGCCACACTACATGAAATTGTTGGTCCTGGCTGGGTGTATGTGCTGTGGTTACCTCGGCGATGTGCTTCTGCAGACCGCATGGCGCCATTGTACTTGGCAGGCCACGACCAGAAGTTATGGAGATGAATGAGAGAGATCCATGTGAAAAAAACAAAAAACTTTTCTTTACTGAACAGTAACTTGATAAGAAATATGTACATCAGATAGTATTCACAATACTTCACAAATGCTTCACTTGCAATATGCAATAGCTTTTCTCACATCTCTCAACAGTCTAGCAAACCATCATGGGAAGCTATATTTTCCACTGTGAGGGCCTCACTGGTTGAGGTGTAATGTAATGGCCCCTCACAGCTACTCTCAGCTATAAGTTGACTTATGAGGACCCCACTGGCTGGGCTACGTTGGTATGATTCCTCACTAGTACCTCCCAAGTCTATGCGATGAGCGTCACAGGTTTCATCCTGTACACCTGCATTCTAAGTTTTCCAAAGGAGAGTTGATGTCCCAATATGGTGACCGCTTAGCTTTCTCTCTTATAGACAATTGTTTGCTAAAGTCTTGTTTATGCAATTCCTTCCTTTCACTTCCCTTCAATTCTTCCACTTCCAATGAGCAAAGTGCTGTACCATCACAATGGCCTCTCTGGCCTGCTAGGGTTCCTGCCCGAAATCCGACTTCCCACCTCTGCTTCCCTTATTTTGGTATTGCACTATCTGACATTTCGAGCCTCCCTCTTGATACATGAATACCATTTAAATGTGGGTCTATGATTAGCTAGACCATAGGTTAGTACTTCTCAGTTGTTAAACCCTATCTAACTATAATAGGAAATTGCTCTCCTGTTTGTGCCCATATAGCTCCTTCCATCCTTGGCTAATCCCAACTATTAACCTTGTTTGTTGCTAGCTAGATGTTGCTTGGCAGGAAACGAATACATCAACATTTCTTGCCTCAGGGCAACCCTTGACTCTGATCTCTCCTTCAAACCCCATATCCAAGCCCTTTCCACTTATTGCCAACTCCAACTCAAAAATATCTCCCGAATCCGCACATTCCCCAACCACAAATCTGCAAAAACAGTAATACATGCCCTCAGCATCTCCTGCCTCAACTATTGCAACCTCCTACTCTGTTGCCTCCCGTCTAACACTCTTGCATCCCTCCAATCTATCCTAAACTCTGCTGCCCGACTAATCCACCTGTCATCGCTATTCCCCAGCCTCACCCCTCTGTCAATCCCAGCACTGGTTCCCTATTGCCCAGAGACTCAAGTTCAAAACCCTAACTTTGGCATTAAAAGTCATCCACAACCTATCTCCTTCATACATCTGTAACCTAGTCTCCCGGTACTTACCTCTGATCCTCACAAGATCTCCTTCTCTACTCCCCTCCTATCTCCTCTTCCCACAATAGAAGATTTCTCCCGTGCATCCCCCCCTACTCTGGAACTCTCTACCCCAACATATCAGACTCTCGCCTACCGTGGAAACCTTCAAAAGTAAGCTGAAGCCCTACTTCTTCCGACAAGCCTACAACCTGCAGTAATCCTCTTTCCAAAATACCACTGCACGACCAGCTCTACCCTCACCTACTGTATCCTCACCCATCCCTTGTAGATTGTGAGCCCTCGTGGGCAGGGTCTTTTCTCCTCCTGTACCAGTCGCTGACTCGTTTTTGTTCAAATTATTGTACTTGTTGTTTGCTATGTATACCCTTTTTCACATCAAAAGCGCCATGGAATTAATGGCGCTGTAATAATAAATAATAATTTCAACAAGTAGAAATGCAAATCACCAAGGAGATAAAACCACATTCTAAACAGTTCAATGTATTATAACTTTGAGGGGATATGACAGCATCTCCACTTCCTTACACATTTATGCTGGAGCAGAGCACTCTTGCTTTCTGAGCAGCACACATGTGACAAGTGTTTTCATCAATCAGTGGGGGAATCATGTCTCAGAACTCCATCAATCTACAGGTTATGGCAGGAGTAAAGCCCCCGTCTCACATAGCGAGATCGCTGCTGTGTCACGGTTTTGGTGACGCAACAGCGACCTCACCAGCGATGTCGCTATGTGTGACACTTTGCAGCGATCAGGACCCAGCTGTGAGGTCGCTGATCGCTGCAAAGTGTCCTGGACCATTTTTTGGTCGTTGCCCTCCAGCTGGTCAGCACACGTCGCTGTGTGTGACCAGCGGGAGCAGCGATCAGGCTGGTAACCATGATAAACATCGGGTTACTAGGGGCACATGCGCACCTAGTAACCCATTGTTTATCATGGTTACGAGCCTGCTAAAGTGAGCGGTAACCTCCCGCTCACCATAGCAGAGTGGTAACCATGATAAACAACGGGTTACTAGGTGCGCGTGTCCCCCTATTAACCCGATGTTTATCATGGTTACCAGCCTGCTCCTGCTTCAGCAGGCTGGTAACCGGAGCAGGACATTGTGGAAAGATTCTTTCCACGATGTCGCTGCTCCCCTGATCGTTGGTGAGCCTGCCTGTTTGACAGCTCACCAGCGACCACATAGCGACGCAGAAACGATCCCTGACAGGTCGTATCGTTGTCGGGACCATTGCAGCGTCGCTAAGTGTGACGGGGCCTTAAGAGTGCATTTTCTGGGTTACCAATCACATATATCTTATCATCTGTGAGTCCTTTTGCTTTGAGAGTTCGACAGTCTTGAAAGTTTGAACAACGACTTTTATGACAATATGCATCTATTTCTGCTTATACGTGCCCATTGTTTCATATCTAGTTAAAATGAATCTGTCATCAGGTTTTTGCTATGTAGTCAGAGGACAGCATGAAGTAGGGGTTAAATCACAGACTTCATTGATGTATCACATGTCAAGCTATGTGCTGTTGCTTACTTAAAAGGGTTGTCCGGTCAAAGGTTATAAGTCTGCAGTCACTCTGTGACTGCAGACTCATAAATCCCCCCAGCGCACGTATACCTGGTAGCGGAGGGTATGTATGCGTTATGCATACCCTCGGCCAGTGGGCGTGGCCTCGCTCTCCATATACTTGCCGCGCCTTCTGACGCGTCCACTGACCATCCGCGTCACTAGATGGGGCATGGCCTCATTCAATACAAGTGTATGGAGAGTGAGGCCATGCCCACTGGCCAGGGGTATGTATAACACATACATACCCTCCATTACTGGGTTTGAAACTGACGAATCCCCGCAGCACACAGTGCGTGCGCTGGGGGGGGGATTCATAAGTCTGCAGTCAACCAGAGTGACTACAGACTTATCACTTTTGACCAGACAACCCCTTTAAACTGAAGGTTTTATTATCTGGTGATTATCATCTGGTGATTATCACAGAGGCCTGTGAGCCTTTGTCTAACTCTGCTCCCTTCTGTGATAAGAAGCTCATTGTCTATATATTATGTAGATAGAAAGCTGTGGTGTGAGCAGGGTCTGTTGTGGTAGGGGCGGGGTTAGCTTTCTCAGCTCTGCTGCATTCTACATCTAAAAACTCTGTGTCAAAACAGCTGCATCAAGTAACTAAGGGATACATTTTTGGATTCAGTATTTCTTTGCCTACATCATGCTGCTCTTAGATGAAGTAGCAAAAATCTGCTGACATATTCCCTGTAAAAGGATCGTCCAGAAAAACTTTTTTTTACAAAAAAAACCTGAGTGCATCACCTGCTTGCAATTTGTATGTGCTATTGAAATGGAACTCCATTAAAGTAAATGAAGTGAACTGTAATACCATACATAACCTGTAGACATATGTGGTGCAGCTTTTAAGATAAAGCAGTCTTTTTTTTAATTCATGGCCTTACCCCTTTAATGACTAGACTACTTGATTATTATTTTTTTTTGCTCATTGTAGTGATTCATGTAATTGTTGACTTTCTGAATACAACCATTGTGGAGATACTGAAGTTGGATGCTGGAGTTGGGCATTGCTATTACAAGACAGAGGTCCTTCGCTGTAGATTAGCTAAGACTAGGAATCAAGTACAAATGCTTTGTGTCCCTGAGCTTGGTGGTCCATGACTGTCTCACTCGGATAATTGCAGTTGGTGATAAATTAAATTTGTGCCAAGTTTCCCACACTCCATGATAGAGACTGCTAGGGACAAATACAATAAAAGATAGCAATTCCTTCCTGTCAAAAGTAAGACTGCGCTGTCTTTCTATTCTTATCCAGAAATCAAGAATGCACTGGTTGACTGCATCCCTGACTGGAAGTGAGGCTTTTGGAGAGATGCGTGGAAGAATTGTCACT
Organism: Phyllobates terribilis; assembly: GCF_046119375.1. Classification (NCBI taxonomy): domain Eukaryota; kingdom Metazoa; phylum Chordata; class Amphibia; order Anura; family Dendrobatidae; genus Phyllobates; species Phyllobates terribilis. The sequence goes on from NW_027362771.1 coordinate 304,115,811, forward strand.
GACTTATGTAATGAGACATAAATGAGGCGGCGTGCGCTTTCAGATGAGAGGCGAATGAGAAGTAGACAACAAATAGAGGACACCCCTGAAAAAAAGACAAAAGTGAAAAAAAAGGTAATAATAGAGGAAAAGGAAGCAAGGCTGCACTGTTATGTGAAACTCTCATCATTGTCTTCCGTTGTCACAATTTTAGTGATCTCTATTTCTCTTTTATGAAGATATATATTATTTCTATATGTTTATTCTCCTAGCGAGAGCATTGGTGGCATTGGGACTATGAGACACCACACTACTATAAACAATGATTAGCTCAGACTGTGAATGGTCCATCTGTAAGAAGAAGGGGGTTGGGTATCCACATCCAGTCTCTATCTCCATCTGCTACGTAACTGTTGACATTGAGTTATGGCATTTTTTCCCATTACATTTCCATAGTCATTATCCAGCCTCTGAACAAGCAGAGATGAGGCTTCTGGGAGCTGTAGTTCAAGAGTAGACCTGCCAGAGAGAGAAAATCATTTTATCCTCAGTACATGAGAAAAAATATAATGGTAACACAGTATACATTACTGACTTATCTATAATGGAAATGTATGCCTTAACAACGGGAGGCGTTTAAAGGACTTCCCTCACCAAAAGAAGATTTTGTTACAATACAAGCGTTTGTCTTGTCTTATTATGAGTCTTTTTTCATCATGACAATACCTATTGTAATGAGTAAAATTAGCATATCAATACCGGCAGCTCACCCTGCCTCACTCTTTATTTCAGATTTATTTTCCAGCATGCTTTATGTTTACTGTGAATGCTAGCGCCCAACAAGAGGATTGAGGAAAGCTGTAAAATGTCTAGCAGAGCCTTCTGCCAGATAAGTGTAATGAAAATATAAAGAATTGCCTAATTTAATATCTTTTATTTTTATGTTTTCAAATATCTAGATGTTGTTTGTTTCATTTTATTTGCCATGATATTTAAGCAGACCTGTTAGCTATCTTGACATGTCTGCTTTAGTAAGTACTTGTATTCCCTATTTAATAACGATTCTGAAGCATCCTTTCTTAAAGGGGTGGCCCAAAACTACATTTTATTTTATTTCTAAATCTTTATCTATTTAATGTCATAATATAATCTTTTTTCTAACATACTTAATAAAAAATTCCCTATCTTTCCTTTCTTTTACTACTTTCTTTGTGATGACGCTTTGCTTGAGAATCCCCAGTGCATGCTGGGAAACTCAAATGAGTTGTCATCGGGGGTAGAGGCTGCGGTCACTGCTGCAGTCTCTGCCCCTATGCTGAACTGAAGTGTCATCAGTGACGTCAGTTTCAGGGGCTGGGCTAGTCCCTGCTCTACTAAGCATGCATCGGTTGTCAATTCCGATGGATGCTCAGTAGTATCTTGTCACTGTTCTTCTCAGTGCACAGTGACAATGCGCTCTATCACCGGCTCTGATCAGAAGTGACGAGCTGCCAACAAAGAGCACTGTCATTGCGCATGAGAAGAAGAGAACAAGAGAGCAGAGACCAGTGCCGACCCCACGGGATTAAAGTAAAATTTTGTTATGAACCACCCTTTTAAAATTCTACATTGTATCGTGCCACTTTTATATCTCCTATAAGTCTATTAATAAATTGACAACTGGGAGTTGCCAGTGGTGTGTCTATAGCGCACAGTCTGACTCTATCCAATCAGTCCAAACAGTTTCAGATTGGGTAGAGCCGCACCCCTATTTACAAGGGAAATGTTAACTCCCAGATGTCAATGTATTCACAAATGTGTAGGAGGAACGGACCAACTGAGAGGTCTAAAATATGATGCCCCATTTAATGAGAAATATAAGTATTTGCTGAGGCAGACATGTCCGGAGTGGTGACAGAGGTCTTTTTTAAAGCAATCTTCAAAATGTAAACAAATAAAATAATAAGCTAAAGTGGATTCAAATACAAAAGTGATTCTTAGCAATATATGCATCATTAAAACAACATTTCTGCATAAAGTTTCCCCTAATCAGGTTTTCTGGTCACATGATAATAATTAGGTGATATAGTAATCTTATAATAATATACAAGTAAAAAAACATTTTGCCTATGGTGATAAAAGGGAATTTAGGCCACTTTAAGCAAATTTGTCACTAGATCAGGCCCCTCCTGTTTCAACCCCAGCACTGGGTGGTGACTATTGGTCATTTTTACTCTTTATAGTATTTTCTGCCCATTCAATATATTGAAAATCTTAATCTTTTGCATTGTATAGTGACTGCATGAACATTTCTTTAACCTGCACAGCAACGTAGGCAGCTAATGGTCTATATTTTATAATATATATACTGTATATACATGTACAGTAAAAAAAAACACTTGTACTAGCTGATTATATATAAATATATATACACACACATACAATATATATATATATTATATATATATAATGTATGTGTGTATATATATATATATATATATGTACACTGTGTTCCAAATTGTTATGCAAATAATATTTTCTCAGATTTTCCCAAATTACCTATATGAATTGCAGTCATTGTAATTTTCCAGTCAAATAACTATTAGAGTACAATTGAAAGGTTTTTGTACAAACTGCCTATGATAACAGTATATTTTAAAAAAAATAAAAAACTCAAACTGCACTCAAAATGCATGTTCCAAATTTTTATGCACAGCAGCGTTTTCAACCTTTTCATTTTAATAAAGAACAAAAAAAATGGTCATTTTTGAAATTATAAGCATTAGCAGGTTATTACAAACTGAAATCAAACAGTTTTCAACTCAAAACTTTATTCTAGGTGATGTTACATTTGCACATAGGACCCCTTGTTCGAAAGGAACTTCTGAACTCTCTCGTCCATTGAATTTGTCAGGTTTTGGATGGTTTCTGCTTTAATTGTTTTGCATGAGGACACAATACCCTCCCAGAGCTGTTGCTTAGATGTGAACTGCCTCCCGCCATCATAGACACTCCTTTTGATGATGCTCCAGAGGTTCTCAATGGGGTTGAGGTCAGGGGAGCATGGGTGCCACACCATAAGTTTGTCCCCTTTTATGCCCATAGCAGCCAGAGATGCAGATGTGTTATGTGCAGCATGAGACGGGGCATTATCATGCATGAAATGATCTCGATGGTCCAGATGGATGGAGTGGAGGATGGCTGGTTGATGGACACCCAATACAAACACAGCTACGGCGCTAACAAGGAGGAGGTGGAGTAATGTTTTGGGCTGGAATCATGGGGAGAGAGATTGTCGGCCCTTTCAGGATCCCTGAAGGGGTAAAGATGAACTCCATAATGTATGTTGAGTTTCTCAAACAGCACTTCCTTCCATGGTTGAAGAAGAAGAACTGTGCATTCCGCAGCAAGATCATTTTCATGCATGATAATGCCCCGTCTCATGCTGCACATAACACATCTGCATCTCTGGCTGCTATGGGCATAAAAGGGGACAAACCTATGGTGTGGCACCCATGCTCCCCTGACCTCAACCCCATTGAGAACCTCTGGAGCATCATCAAAAGGAGTGTCTATGATGGCGGGAGGCAGTTCACATCTAAGCAACAGCTCTGGGAGGGTATTCTGTCCTCATGCAAAACAATTAAAGCAGAAACCATCCAAAACCTGACAAATTCAATGAATGAGAGAGTTCAGAAGCTCCTTTCGAACAAGGGGTCCTATGTGCAAATGTAACATCACCTAGAATAAAGTTTTGAGTTGAAAACTGTTTGATTTCAGTTTGTAATAACCTGCTAATGCTTATAATTTCAAAAATGACCATTTTTTTTGTTCTTTATTAAAATGAAAAGGTTGAAAACTCTGCTGTGCCCAATAATTTGGAACATGCATTTTGAGTGCAGCTTGAGTTTTTTATTTTTTTAAAAATATACTGTTATCATAGGCAGTTTGTACAAAAACCTTTCAATTGTACTCTAATAGTTATTTGACTGGAAAATTACAATGACTGCAATTCATATAGGTAATTTGGGAAAATCTGAGAAAATATTATTTGCATAATAATTTGGAACACAGTATATATATATATATATATATATATATATATATACAGTACAGACCAAAAGTTTGGACACACCTTCTCATTTAAAGATTTTTCTGTATTTTTATGACTTTGAAAATTGTACATTCACACTGAAGGCATCAAAACTATGAATTAACACATGTGGAATTATATACTTAGCAAAAAAGTGTGAAACAACTGAATATATGTCTTATATTCTAGGTTCTTCAAAGTAGCCACCTTTTGCTTTGATGACTGCTTTGCACACTCTTGGCATTCTCTTGATGAGCTTCAAGAGGTAGTCACTGGAAATGGTCTTCAAACAGTCTTGAAGGAGTTCCCAGAGATGCTTAGCACTTGTTGGCCCTTTTGCCTTCACACTGCGGTCCAGCTCACCCCAAACCATCTCGATTGGGTTCAGGTCTGGTGACTGTGGAGGTCAGGTCATCTGGCGTAGCACCCCATCACTCTCCTTCTTGGTCAAATAGCCTTTACACAGTCTGGAGGTGTGTTTGAGGTCATTGTCCTGTTGAAAAATAAATGATGGTCCAACTAAACGCAAAGCGGATGGAATAGCATGCCACTGCAAGATGCTGTGGTAGCCATACTGGTTCAGTATGCCTTCAATTTTGAATAAATCCCCAACAGTGTCACCAGCAAAGCACCCCCACACCTTCACACCTCCTCCTCCATGCTTCACGGTGGGAACCAGGCATGTAGAGTCCATCCGTTCACCTTTTCTGCGTCGCACAAAGACACGCGGGTTGGAACCAAAGATCTCAAATTTGGATTCATCAGACCAAAGCACAGATTTCCACTGGTCTAATGTCCATTCCTTCTGTTCTTTAGCCCAAACCAGTCTCTTCTGCTTGTTGCCTGTCCTTAGCAGTGGTTTCCTAGCAGCTATTTTACCATGAAGGCCTGCTGCACAAAGTCTCCTCTTAACAGTTGTTGAAGAGATGTGTCTGCTGCTAGAACTCTGTGTGGCATTGACCTGGTCTCTAATCTGAGCTGCTGTTAACCTGCGATTTCTGAGGCTAGTGACTCGGATAAACTTATCCTCAGAAGCAGAGGTGACTCTTGGTCTTCCTTTCCTGGAGCGGTACTCATGCGAGCCAGTTTCTTAGTAGCGCTTGATGGTTTTTGCAACTGCACTTGGGGACACTTTCAAAGTTTTCCCAATTTTTCCCACTGACTGATTTTCATTTCTTAAAGTAATGATGGCCACTCGTTTTTCTTTACTAAGCTGCTTTTTTCTTGCCATAATACAAATTCTAACAGTCTATTCAGTAGGACTATTAGCTGTGTATCCACCAGACTTCTGCACAACACAACTGATGGTCCCAACCCCATTAATAAGGCAATAAATCCCACTTATTAAATCTGACAGGGCACACCTGTGAAGTGAAAACCATTTCCGATGACTACCTCTTGAAGCTCATCAAGAGAATGCCAAGAGTGTGCAAAGCAGTCATCAAAGCAAAAGGTGGCTACTTTGAAGAACCTAGAATATAAGACATATTTTCAGTTGCTTCACACTTTTTTGTTAAGTATATAATTCCACATGTGTTAATTCATAGTTTTGATGCCTTCAGTGTGAATGTACAATTTTCAAAGTCATGAAAATGCAGAAAAATCTTTAAATGAGAAGGTGTGTCCAAATTTTTGGTCTGTACTGTATATATATATATATATATATATATATACTAGCAGTCCGAGTTCCGAAACAAATACGTTTTGGAAGCTAGAAAACCTCTACATAATAAAAACTAACTCAAATCCCCCTGTCTATTTACTTTCAGCCTTTTTACACGATAAACAACAAAGTGGTCATAATAAATTAGTAAATGGCATTACGGTGACAAAAATAAAATTTAGAAGATTACAGAGATGTTCGCCAATTCAAATAGTGAATTGCCCAGGGCAGATAGCGTGGAAATCTCTCTGTATGCCTTATCACCTTCAGCTGATCCTGTTAAAATCTTTGCCTCAAGAATATTTCTATTCAATGATGCTAAAACTAATTGTGTACCATTGCAGAGTCCTTGTTTTATATTCAAATTTTTCAACTACATAATAATGTTGCCCACCTTAAGCCTAAGGCAATGACTTGGCATGCCTGATGGTGTTAAGCTATTTAAAAATTCAATAGGAAAATTTTCCCTTTCATTGTCGTCATCTACAACAACAGAGTCATCAATGCAACGTCAGCTGATGTTTTTCTCGGACTCACCTCAACATTAATCTCTTTATGTAGTAAGATATAATCAGTTAGTGCAAATGTTTTTTTGTTATTCATTTCTTTTGTCACATTTAGATATAATGTGTGAGTGTTGTATGGGTATAATTGCTAAGTAGTCCCCTGCAGGACCACTCCTTCATAGGGGGTGTCTTGTTAATTGCCTATCATTTCTACCTGTTGTCTGTTCCATTTGCACAACAGCAGGAGAAATTGATTCACAGTATTGCTTCATAACTGGACAAGTTTATTTCACAGAAGTGTGATTGACTTGGGGTTACATGTGTTCCCTTTATTTTTTAGAGCAGTGTGTATCTATCTATATCATATATATATATATATATATATATATATATATATATTCAAATTTATTAATTGAGTTTGAAGAAAATCAAATTAATGTTTAATCTGCATGTCTCATGGTATGTGTGTATTCAATAAAAAGAAAAAGCAACAGCTCGAATCCATACAATCCAGAAGCCTCTATCACAGTGAACTTTATGTTTCTGCCAGTATCCATGTTTGTTTTTTTTCTGTTTCCTTGCACTTTATACCTTTCCCTTACTTATAATACATCATTCTACCTGTCTTCCCAGGATCCCATTATCCTTTCCCTGTGCAAACATAAAGAACTATGTGACTCCTCCATGTATTTTTTCTCCTATCACATTATCCTCTGTCACTCTACATCACTGTGCTATCCTAGCTCCTTCCATATCAATCTTCCCATTCTCCATTTTCTGGCTCCCCAATAGAAGACCTCTTCAACTTCAATATACCTCATTGCCTTTGTGGCTGCTTTACAGCCTCTATGAACTTTATTTATTCCAGCATTTGAAATCATTCATCCTCTGGTTATTGTCTTATTCTCTAGCATATTTCTTTACTGTGTCCCTATGGCTTGGTGCCGTAGTCTTGCTTTCTGCCCTGAGTGATTCTTGTGCGATCATAAACAATCACACTCTTAAACAAAGATTCAGTAAAAAACAAAATCTTTTATGGATGGGCTTTTAATAGTAGATTACCTTGTAATGTAAGAAGTACTTATATTTCTGGTTTGAAAAAATACCTGAGTTAATGATACAGGTAGCCAATTCCACAGCTAACCGAATGAAGGAAATCATCTAAGTCTCATTTAATGTTTTGTTCGAGTGATAATTTGATGAATAAAGTGTTACCAGTTTGTGTATCTCACTATTGCATATTATTAACTACGAAGGATAACTCATTATTATCCAAAGTGAAATATTTATCATTTTGAAACAACCAATGTAAAACAATTGTTTATGATCATAAAATATCATCACAACGTTACAAGGTTGATCTATATTCTATTTCTATATAACAGAAAAAGAGGTCGCTCTAAAAACGTAGCAAAAAAAAATTATTTGTTTCTAAAGGTAGGCATTTCAGCTCAAGTCACGAGTCTTTCTCTTATATCTATTTCTATATTAATCATCCATCCATCCATCTCTCTTGTAATGTACAATGTATCATGGAATCTTGAAAGTTTATATTCAGTTACACTAACTTTAGACATGCTTTATTCTCTAGACATATTTAAGCCATTTACATTGTTAAAAACACAATCTGTTATAAAAAAGAAAATCGTATGAAGATGATCCAAGCTGATCCTTGGTTTGGTGCGTGGTGATGTCTTTGCTACCCCTTTGATCTTAAAAATTAATGTCACGGAGAGCACAGACTATAAACTATACTTGCGGGATTAGGCATTTAGCTAACAATCTCAATAACCCATGTATCTAATAAAAAGCCACAGAGATTATTTTAATTCCTAATTTAAACATCATGGCATTTAAAGTGTACAAATCAATTCACATACAATAAGAAGAATTATGCCCTGCGACTGTTAAAGTAAATGAATGGGCTTTAAACGACATGAATCCTCCACATGTAAGCAGTGTGTATATCTCAGGATAAAACACTTCAGAGGTATTTTTGTAAAGCTCTGTCCAGGTGCAGGAAACATGTCTATTTTCTCCAATTATTAAGACTCACAGGGGTTCCTGGTGGGTTTAATAAGTAAAGGTGAATCGGTTATATGCACATCAAAGCATTTTGCATGTTCTAAATACAAGGTGCTCTTCAAAGGAAAGCCGTTTCATATCCCACACATCTGATATCCAGAGAAAATGGCCAGCACTTTTCATGTATAAATAGATTTCATTAGTGCACATGTGATGATTCAGTATCTGATTTATAATATAAGGCCGATGTATATATAATATATATATATATATATATATATACAGAATACAGCCAGAATAAAGTTGAGGGTAACAGTGTAAAACATTGGTCTATACAAGCAGAATTCTTCTCATTGAGTCCTCCACTTCTTTCCAACATTATGCTTACAAGATATGCTTGTAGTATTGTGGTGTATCAAATAATTATTATTGTTATTATTAAAATTAATAATATTAATAATTTAATTCATATATGTATTGTACTCACTTTTACTGGTGGAACTGTGGTACAAAGCAGAAGTAAAAAATAAAAAGATGGAAGCAAACAGTGTGATGGAAGCTTTCCAAAATTGGGGATTTGTAATGAGTTTCATTCTGATCCTTTTAACACAGTAGAAGTAATAATCCTAGAAAAGCAGCTAAAGGGAACATTTAGGCTGCGTGCCCACTTTGCGTTTTTCAAGTATTTTTGCCGCGGAATTTCCGCAGGAAAAAGCACTTAAAAACGCTTGTTAATACGTGCCCCATGGTCCCCAATGATAATCCGCATGTGCTGTGTACATGCTGCGGAAATTTCCGATGTGGATTATCATTGCGGAAAAATCCGCAGCATGTCCATTAATTTTGCGGACACGCAGCGTAATTGCCACCATTGACTTGCATTGAATCGCTTAATATCCGCATCACTACATGTGCACATGCGGATATAAAGCGATTCAATGTGCGGATGGTACCTGGGTCTGGAAAAGAGGAGACTCTCCTCCAGACCCAGGTACCATAGTACCTGTTAAAAAAAAGAATGAAATAAAAAATATACATTATACTTACCTTCTGATGTCCCCCGGTCTCCTGTATGATGCATCCTGGCTCCCCGGCGGCTCGCGATGGTGTAAAAGAACCTGCCATGATGTCATTTAGTCATGTGACAGGTCATGCGACCGCTGACGTCGGCGGTTGCGTGACCTGTCACATGACTTTATGACGTCATGAAAGGTCCTTTTACATCACCGCGAGCCATACAAGAGACCGGACGTACTGGAGAAAAGACTGGGGGCCATTGGAAGGTGAGTATAATGTTTCTTTTTTTATTTTTTTACCATTTTTATTCTTTTTTTTAACTATTAACTTGGTCACACTATATAAATCCATGCCGGTTGCATGGATTTATATAGTGTGACCAAGTTGTCAAGCACTTTCCAAGTGATGCTAAAATCGCTTGGAAAAGCGCTTGATAACCCGCATGCAGAAATGCATGCAAAAACGCTTGACAAACGCTTCTACCTGGTGGGAAAAACGCATGTAAAATCCGCATGTGTTTTTCCTGCCAGGGAGATGCAGAAAAAATCTGCAGCATTTCTGCATCATGGGCACTAGGCCTTAGGCAGATTATATAACTACAATATTTTTTTTACCTATAGGTCACTAAAGAAATAAAAACAATCATGTGTCAATGTATACTTTCAACCATATTTAAAACATCCCAATAAATAGTACTCTAAGGCTACATTCTCATGATGAGCTTTTGGTGTGTTTTTGGTGCTACGTATTTTGGCTGTGTCAAAAATGCAGCATCTTACAGTTCCAGCAAAGTGGATGGGATTTATAGAAATCTCATACCTATTCTGCTTTTATTTTACTCAGCAAAAACTGATCTGTGGTGCGATATTAATGTATTTCCAGGGCAGAAATGCATCAAAAATGCATGTAATCCCCACTTAAGTACCGTATTTTTTGGACTGTAAGACGCACTTTTCACCCCCAAATTTGGGAGAAAAATGCATCTTATAGTCTGAATGCAGCTTACTGAGGGGGGGTGGCGGTGGTGGAGCAGGGTCACAGGAGGCAGGGTCGCTGCTGCAGAAAGCCAGCGGTGGCAGGAGTTGGGCGATGCTGCGGCCCTGGGCTGGGATGAGGGGGTGTCCTGGCGGTGCAAGGCAGGAGCCATTCATCTCTTGGTGGTGGGCTTCAAGAAAATGAAGATGGTGCAAGGCAGGAGCTGAGTCCTTGCTGAGCACATTGATCTCCTGGTGGAGGGCTCCAGGAAAATGGTTCCGGTGTTGGTGCATGCACAGAGTTAGATCTCAATCTGCGGATGCGGCGCCTCCGACACCATTTTCCTGAAGCCCACTGCTGTGACATCAATGTGCACAGCGGGAACTTCACTCCTGCATCGCACCGCCAACATTTTCCTGAAGCCCACCGCTGAGAGATGGTGGAGTTTATTTAAAGAAGAAAATACTCAGGAGAGAAGTGGGAATAAAATAGGAGCAAAAACTTAGCACTTTTTACCTAATGAAAGGTCCTCTTTAAAGACATTTAGGAATATGTTAGAAATTCTATACATCTCTCAGTCTTTAGGCTGTAGATGGGCTGGCAGATAAGTTCAATTCCTCAGATACACTGCTGTGCTTTTGAATTGCTGCCATGAGGAAGAAATCTTTTAAAAAAAAGTAGTTTTATGCATTTTGCTTATAGTTGCTCAAGCACCAAAAACTATAGATGGTAGACATGAGCAAATCAATTTAGTGCAAATCAAATTCATAACGAATTTTAGGAAATATGTTGGACCTAGTGAATTCATACAATTTGTGATTATATTCGCACGAATCACCTAAAAAATGTCTGGTGTCTTTTTACATCATTTTTTATCTGAAATGAAGGACAAGTTCAATGAGTAAGGATAATAACTCCAAAGGCAACTACAATATAAACCTATAATAATGGGAAGCTAATCCAAAGTATAATAAAATAACAATCTTTATTGTTTTTATTATTGCTATTATTAGTATTATTAGTATTATTATTATATGATAAACATGATTACTAAACAATAAAAAATGTATAAAAATAGAGCACATGATGCAGGGTGGGAGAAGGGGAGAGGAGGTGAGGGGAGAAAGGGTCCTAATGTACCCCTGGTCCTAGAATTTTAAAAAAAAAAAGTGCTAACAGTTCAAATATTAATAATAAACATACCTGACATGATTTGATATACATATATTATGAAATTGCACTCAACCCAACAAGTGTGTTTTTTTTAAAAAAAAATGTTAATAGTCAAATTTTTACTCACACACGCCGCACCAATACTACAGCCTGTTGCGTTTGCTGGCTTTTTGTACATAAACCTACCTAGTATTCCTTATTCAGTCCTTTTGGGACTGTGGACATAATTAGGGTTGAAAATAGTGACATAAGTTGATTATAGATTAGTAAAACATGTACAGTAAAAGAAAAAGTGGCAATGGCAATGTACAGAGTAATGTAAAAGAAACAAAAACATACCATGGCAATAAGAATGTGGGAGTCACAAGCAGCACCACCACCACTGGCAAAAGCAGCCTGGGCAGTAGTACAACCAAATGTAGGTTATAATTAATCTACTTTTCCTGCAGCAAGCATATTCGTTGGGACGAAGCAGGAGGACTTTATGGATTACATAGCACAACAACTTAGTCCCCGAAGCTAGTGCACTACAGAGGCTAAAAGGAGGTATTTCACAAAAACTAATTCCTGTTGATATTATTTAATAAGATGAACAGTCATCTCTTGTAATCAGATGAGAGGAAACTAGAGGAGATATATTGATGGTGATGGCTCTTTCAGCAGTGGTGGTAGGTCCACTGGCAGTGGTAACTAAATTGGTAGTGGTACTATAATCCATGGCAAATCTAAAGATAGGATTCATGAGGGGGATTAATTATCTTTGGACATTTTTCACACTGAGACAATTGACAACGATGATAACTGTGAGGTGGAAAAATCTTGGGAACTTAATAAGTGTGATGAAGAGATAATGTTATCATAGGATTACTTGGCCAAAAAACGTTTATGCTTCCAAGTCATCCAGTTGTGTTCCTACACATCTCCCACCTGGTCAAGTTGCTAGTGATGCAGTCACTGATTAACAACTTAGTGGATTCAACTGCATTTCAAGAAATTATGGAATTAACTCAACCTTTGTGGAAGATAAACAAGCTGTATTTATATATTACAGAAAGGGGTCGTTAATCTGTGCTCTAGTATGCGGGAGAATGTGGACCACGTTCTAGACTTGGCATTGAGCTTGAAAGTGCACTGAATTACAGGTGGAGCAGCAATTATTTGCAGGGACAGTACATCATGGCCCACTGGTTCAATATTTCTAGCAGCAGCGATGCAATACCGCAACTAGAACAAATGTTGAAGCTTCCAAAATTGTGAACAAACCCGTGGATATTCAGGTTCATTGGGTTTGGCTGAACTAGAATAAAAAGTTCAGTTTGGTATGCAAACTTGACCCCAAACCTAAACTCAATACAAGTCAATAAGCACTCGAACTTCAGTGCATAAAAATGGCTGTAAAATGGTCACAGTAAGGGCTAGAGGTATGCAAAAGGAAGCTAAATGGGAGTAAGAGCAGGACAATTGTCCTGAAAACAAATTTGGATAGGGAAATTACTTAAAATAACAGAAAAAAAAATAAAAAATTATCTCGAACCAGGAGGCGAAGGTCCAAGTGGAGGAGGAGGTTGAGGAGGAGGTCGCGGTGTAGGTGGAAGAGGCATAGGCGGTGGAGGTATCCAACACTGTTTTTGTGCTTTGTTTTGTTTTAAGGATTTTTGGAGGGCTACTCTGAAAACAGGCAGTGTAATAATCTGCTTGCCACTCTCTCTGTATACAGGCTGTGTAATACTCTGCACTTTTTTGGGTTGAAAACAATGAGGAGGGCATCAAATAGGAGGCCATCTTCCTAGTTCTGGTGTAGGTGCTGCAGGGAGAGATAGGCCGTGGTCGATCTGTGCATGCCACGTGCCCAAATGAAACACCTTCCTCTGGTGCAAGCAAGCGACAGAATGTTCTGTGTAATTTCGTAGGCCCGAGTACCACTGGATGAATGGTGAGGCCAGAACAAGTAGAGGTGGTTTTAGATTGGTTGGCTGTGAATGCCTTCAGTTCCTTCGCTTTGTCTTCCACCTGGTCCCCTACTGAAAGCGCAGATTTTGCACCTGCGGCCCTTGGGCATCTGTCTTCTACCTCACCCATTTGCAGATCAGGCAAGCAGTCTTAGCACCAAGTAATCCAGCAGTCACTTCTGCTTCTTCATGACACTGTGCGAGCAGTAGTAGGTGATACTGGAGTTTGCGCTGCAGCACGCACGTTTGTGTCGTTCTGCGGAACAACACCACTTCACGACCAACGAGTGGGCCTCCATGCGGGACGTGTGTCCCATGTTGCGCTGTTTTGAGTACTCCATGAACATGGCCAGCGCTGATGACAACATCATCAGCATTACTATCCCACTTGTATGCCTCCTTCCTAGAAAAAAAAGCTTCAGGCAGGGTGGTACTGAAAGAAGCTCATGGGCATCACTGGAGCGTGGCTGGAGAAATACAGACAATACAGAGGACGCAGACGATACACTTCCCACCGAGGACAGCTTGTCATTGCCTTTGGATAGCCTGGCACACATGAGGCAATACATGCTGCTGTGCCTGTGCAACGACCGCCAAGTTGCCCAGATTGTTACAAATGCTGTTTACTGAGTGGCCACCCTGATGGAACCCCACTACAAGCACAACATGTCATCCTTACTTCCATTACTAGAGCAAGATCTGAAAATGTGAAAATACAAGTGCACGCTTGTAGACGCACTACTGATGGAGTCCTCACCTGACAGCGGGGGCTCAGTGGAAGCACAACGCAGAGGAGGAGGTAGTTGCCAATGTAGCTGGGACACTCGCACCACCTCGGAAGGGATGGTTAGCATGGGAGAAATATGTAAAACCTTACTCAGCAAGTAGCAAAATCCAGCACCACCATCTGATATGGTCCCTATTTTGTTAGAGTACAAACACAGAATTTTTATCACACTACTACCAGATAATTTTTGGTAAAGTAGAAGCAGAGGCTTTTTGGCACAGTACACACAGAGGCTTTTTGGTACAGTACAAACAGATATTTTTTGGTACAGTACAAACATAGGCTTTTTGGCACAGTACTCCCAGAGACTTTTTGGTAAAGTAGAAACAGAGGCTTTTTGGCATAGTACACACAGAGGCTTTTTTGGTAAAATAGAAGCAGCGGCTTTTTGGTACAGTACACACAGACGCTGTTTGGTAGAGCAGAAGCAGATGCTTTTTGGCACAGTACTCCCACAGGTGGGGTTTCAGAGTACACATAGCGGCGGCTTTTTTCACAGTACTCCCACAGGTGGGGTTGCAGAGTACACACAGCGGCTTTTGGCACAGTGCTCCCACAGATATGGGCGCAGAGTACACACATCTGCTTTTTGCCACTGTTCTTCCACTGAGACAAGTGCATAGTACACAGCGTCTTTTTGGCACAGTGCTCTACCTAACACTGTCTCTCACTCTAGCTACATCCTGTCCTTACACTAATCAGAGCAGAATGGCAGTGGCACTCGTACAGGCCAGGTCCGTGCTATGCCGGCCAATCATTTATTAGGCACCCAAATCTGAACAGTAAACCGGACATCCTTTGAAAGTCTGTGTTTGGGGTTCTGTACCAGACACTAGGGGTCCAATATGGACCCCGAACTTTGCAGTTCAGGTTTGCTCAACCCTAGACACGAACAAATCCCCAACAACAACAGGGCACATTATTGCATCCACTTCCCACCTTAAGTCTTTTTACTCTTTTGTCATGGCAAGGAGAGTATATAAGCATTGCAACCATTTTTATGTGATGAATAAAACGATCTGCCTAAGCACTGCCTAATTTGCAATGTTGGAATGTCATGGAACTGCATATGTTGGAGCATCTGTGCGAGCAGCATAAAGCACTAACTGATTAAATCATGCAGCAGGCAAACTTTCTCTTGGGTTATTTTGAAATCTGTCATTTGCAGTTGATGAGGGACATATATTGTTTACTGAGGCCCTTCAAAGAAGCTACAAAATTTGTCAATAGTGACAACTGTGGAATCAACTATGCTATCCCCTTCACATTTATATTGTGAAAAAAACTCACAAGGATACAACAAGGGATGAAGGCAGAACAGCAACTTCTACATTTTCAACGCCGCACTGTCGCTGTGGGTTCCCTCAAGGACAATGTTACTTGCAACAGGACACAGAGAAGGAGGGGAGGAGGAGGACGAGCAGTAGGTGGGTAAGGATGGGGACATTGAGTTTTTCCAGGCACAGGCAAAGGACGAGGCTGACAGTCAATGTGAAATTGATGATGGCAACAATGACAATGCTGGCTGTGATGATCAACCATCGTAGAAGTATGTTGAGATTGATCTAATAAGTCCATTGATCATGCTTGCAAGCATAGCAAAGTTGCTTGTGGGATGACTGGAGTATTATTAGCATCAAATAAAGGGATATCTATTGGATAGTCATGCTTTCAGACTAACTGTAAAAGCAAAGTGGGGGGCTTTTTTTTGCTTCTGACAGTAAAATTTAATGCATAAGGATAAGTATATGATAAGCTGTATTCACTGCCTGGCAAAGCTTTTGCTGAGCAGATGCCTGTTGTTAACATGGCCAAGAGAATGCCCTCAGTTCACTGCAGAGTCAATGCTTACTTGCTCGTGCCAGCACTAGGGCTGCAATAAGTAGATGAGGCAGCAGCAGCGTTTAGATTATATATGAAATAATGCGCTAGATGTTTTATCTGCCACTGCACTAACTTCAGGTACATTAGCAAACACAGAGACTACACCGCTTAAACAGCCTAGTTTGCACCTACACTGTGTTTTTTCTCTGGAATATACCCGGAGCCTTGACCCCATGGCCTTATGGGTCAGCAGATTGGACCAGTGTCAAGAAACTCCAGTGTATTGTCAAAGAGGGTATCCAGCACAACAGGTGGCTTTGTCAAATCTGAATGGTAAATGTTGCATTTGTCAAAATGAATCGGACACATATTCATCCTGATTTCCTGATGCCAGTGATTAGTTCAGCATCTGCCTGCCTGTCAATTGTGTTATATGGGATTCTGCTACTGCCAGTGAAGATGCCCCTACACAGCTGTGCATCTCCTGCTTTTCCATTATGTTATATCTGTACTGTGCTCCAGCTGATGTAGCTGCCAATGCTAGCCCAATACAGCTGGAGATCTCCACGCCTGTCCCATCATATTGTATACTGTGCAGTTGCAGCCACATTCACTGCTGATACAAAGCCATATACAGCATCTCGTGCCAGTCGATAATGTTATACCTATACTCTGCTTCTGCTGTCAGGGCTTCCAGTGCTGAGTCTAAACAACCTGACATTTCCTTTCCTGTCCCCTCATATTCAATACTGTGTGGTAGACAGAGACACATATCCTGCCTATTTATCATGTTATAGCTATACTGTACTGCTGCTGGGGATGCCACTGCAGTCCCCGCAAAGCCAGATATTGCCTTGCCTTTCCCATTATGTTCTTTTCTGAGTGGTTTTTAACACTGTCGCTAAAACTACTGATAGACAGCCATACATCTCCTGACTGCCTGTATTCTTTAGCTATACTGTATGTCTGCTGGGAACCCTAACTGCACAGGGTAAAAATTTTTTGAACCTGCTCCCAAAAAGGGATAACTTTTGAAGCTACCGCTTCTTCACAGTCCAAACAGCAAACCTGTTGCTGCTTCCAAAAAAAGGGATATTTTTGAATGGCTTCTTAATAAGCAACTGCTTCTTTACTTTCTAAACAATTAAACTTTTGCTACACTCAAATAAAGGGTACTTTCTGGAAGGCTTGTTCAAAAGCAATAGCTATACCTTTCTCTACTCCAAAAATGGATAATTTTTGGACCACCACTATTCAAAAAGTCAAGGTTTCTTCCACGTACACTGCCTATAAATAAACACCGCCACAGCAGACATCTTCACTCAAAGAGAGATACTTTTTACTATTTTTTAAAAAGCAGAAAAAGTGAAACAATATAGTGTGTTATTAATCAGGTTGCTGGTGATCACCAGTTACCATATGTTTACCCATAGCCATATATGTAGAGGTAACTTTAATATTACTAAGGCAGTATTTGTGTTTAAGAGCTTGAAAGGGGTTTAGTTTAGTACAGTCCTAGGAGATTTTTTTGAAAAAATTTGTCGAAGTTGGCTAATTCAAATGTAAATAGATTCACTCATCTCTAATAGTATTTCATTGTTTTACATTTGACCTGCAGATATTGTACAAATTATCAAATTAAACAAAACAGTAACAGAAAATTCCAACTTTTTAGCAGAGACATCTATGTGAGTATACTCTTTCTAAATAGTAATCAGCTAAAAAATAACAAATATTCATTACTGCCATGCTTTCTGGCTCTAACATCACAACCCTGGAAAACACATGTTGCATTTTAAACAGTAATTATGCATTATAAAAAATGTACAACTTAGCAAATACCAGATGTCACCAGCAAAACATTCTGAAACTTGTTTTGAGACTGTTAAGTACTAGGCCATAATTAATCAACTTCAATGACCTCTGACTCATAAAATATGTTCTTTAAAGAAAATAATAATGTGATGCAACTGATTGTATTCTAAGTAATGTAGCTGCTCAGTAGTCTTTTTTTATGAATGTTTAATTAATCCTAACATTGACAGCAGTAATAATAGGAACATGGGATCATATTAAAGAACACAGAAAGTACTGTACATTACAATGTATTCAAACAGGCCTCTGATAACTACTATGGAAAGATGAAATAAAAAGAAGACTTTGATGCTATAGTACTCATGTAAGGTAAAATTTGAGGCAAAAGGATAAATTCTGCTTTTGCTACTTACTTGAATATTTTCTAAAAGGTATTAGATAAAGCCTCTACTGGCTGTGACAACTATTAGAAGACACTGATGGATTTCACAAATGGATTTCAATTTTTGAGTAGAATGACGTTTTAAGCTAAGAGTTATTAAAGGGAACCCGTCAATAGACTTCTGTACCGTAAACCAAACACATCTCTGTTAGACACTGTAATTCTGATTAAATCTATGCCTTCTTTTCTGTAATCATTGCTTCCGTTCCATAGTAATCCCTTATCCAATTGTTATGCAAATGAGGATATTGTAGTGGAGAGAAGATTTCCCTTTTTCGGCGCTTCCAGAGGATAAGGATCCTTACAGATGAATTCTTTTTCTCAAAATCAGATTTATTCGGACACTATATTAAGAACAAACAACGCGTTTCTGCCAGCAACGGCCTTCATCAGGTATAATATGCACTTGTAAGGACTTTTTAGGGAAGACAATCTTTATAGACTGGTTACTCTTAAGATGTCGTGTTTTTTTTTTTTTTTTTTTTTCCCTTTCCTTGACTTGGTTGAATTGATTAGGATTGACACCGCACCCCAATTAAGTTAGAAGAGTGGGTAGTTGTTCAACATTACATTCTAACACCATTCTGTGTACTGTAACACGACATCTTAAGAGTAACCAGTCTATAAAGATTGTCTTCCCTAAAAAGTACTTACAAGTGCATATTATACCTGATGTAGGCCGTTGCTGGCAGAACCGCGTTGTTTGTTCTTAATATAGTGTCCGAATAAATCTGATTTTGAGAAAAAGAATTCATCTGTAACGATCCTTATCCTCTGGAAGCGCCGAAAAAGGGAAATCTTCTCTCCACTACAATATCCAACATGCAACCCTTATACCAGGGCTTACATAGTTCCCGCATTTGTGCTGCAGACCAGAGGATTGCAAAGAGCTGATCCACTATACGGATCATTTGAGTGAAAATACAAGACATCTAAAGGGTGAGTGCAAAAAACAAATATTGTTGTGGCAAATGCACATATTCATCTACACTTAGACTCCGCGCCCCTTGTCTCCCCTTTTATTCTTTTTTTATATCACTATACAAATGAGGAGCAAGTGCAGGGGGCTTGGCCCTGCACTTACAGCTCTCTGTCTTCTTTCCATCTTTAACCGCCAACCGCTTCTGAAGCTCCCTGACTGACAGGTCACTCTTGTCTGAGTGACTTCACTGCCCCTTCTGAAATCCTGCTCAGGCGCCATTATTCCTAGTGCCAGTACATGCGTAGTTAAGTCCTGATGATGCAGTGAGATCAGGATTATGCATCTACTCGTATATGCCACCCCCTCTGAGAAGATGACCAGCGCAGGGAGTGAGTTTTCAGAGTTGAGGCCGGTCACTTAGACAAGATTAATGTGACATCCGGGTGAGAACACGCTCCTGACACACTGGCCAGGTCTACTTGGTGGTGTGGCTTTAAGGCCACAGGGGCAGCTGGGCAGCGTAAGCATTGCTCAGCTAAAACATAGGCATACCAAACTAGTGTGTCTTCCATTTTCTGTTTTGGTACTTCAGGGGTTAAGTTGATTAGTTTTCTGCTGGAGCCATGGGCAGAGTTCTTGCCAGTAAAACCCTCAGTAGCCACCCATGGATGCCGGTTATAGCTTTGCTATTATCCTTGCTGCTGGTTCGGTTCTTTTATTGTGTCTGTTTAGTGATATGTCATGTTATTGACCCTGGCTTTGCCTTTGACTACCCTTTTTCCTGACGATTCTGCCTACTTCTCTGAATTTCCTGGTTTGACACTACTTCTATGACTTCTCTTTGCCTGCCTGCCCAACAGTTCAGCTTCGGGACAAGTAACCTATCAGTTAGGGAGCTTCGGACGGCGTCGGGCAATGAAAGATGAATAGAAAATGGAGAGCTGTAAGTACAGGACCAAGCCTCTGCCCTTGCGTAACAATTGGATAAGTGATTACTTTGGAATGGAAGCAAGGATTACTAAAAAAAAGGTATAGATTTTTGTTACGATTTCTCCTCTCAGCGTGTCATGGGCAGAGTGAATGACAGCTCAGTCATCCAATCGGGTGCAGGGGCATGCTGAGCTGTCAATGTGTTGATTGACAGCTCTGTCGTCCAATTAGAGACTGGGAGGTGCTGGGTTTCTTGCAGGTGCTCCCTTTTCTAATTAATTCCTTGCTACTTAGTAGTGTTGAGTGAATGTGTCATCCAAGCATGCTCAGTCTCATCTGAGTATTTTCGGTGTGCTCAGCTAATATGTTTGTCTACCTGCGACTGCATGTTTTCCGGCGTTAGACAGATGCAATACATGCATAGATTGCCATGTGCTCTGTCCGTCTAACGCCGGAAAACATGCAGCTGGAGGGAGACAAACATATTAGTCGAGATAAGACAAACATATTAGCCGAGATAAGACCTAGCATGCTCGGATAACACATTATCCGAGCACGTTCGCTCAACACTACTACTTAGCTGAGCTCTCAGCCCAGATCTCTGCCAGAGCATTTGCTCTGTGGTGCTATTTGCCTGGTATTCTGTGCTCTGTTCATTGATTTATTGCTGCCTGACTTTGGACTTAGTTGTGACTATCCGTGCTCTCTTGGTATCTGACCCCGAAATGTTTGACTATCCTGCCTCACGGCTTGTACTTGAACAGTGACTAGTGTTACAGATTTGATCTGAATTACATTGATTTCACATAGTTGTGTTTAGTTTTTCATACAAAAACCTTCTGGCAGGTTCCATTTAAAGAAATGCTGAATTTCATTGCTGCACATAAGATTGTGCAGTTATTTATATCCCCCACAATAACAAGAAACAATGGTGGCTTACTATATTAGTATAGAGACCTTCATGGTTATCTTCTATATTGTTGAAATATTGGTTACCATATTGTTAAAAGAGAACTGACTACCCAGTATTTTGCATAAGGATATAGCCATAATTTAAAGCCACAAGGAAAGACAATGAGAGGTGCAGAATTTAGCAGTTAAGCTTTCAATCATGCATTTGTAATACCATAAAATAAGTACTATAAAATTCCTGTATGTTTGCAGATAGCCCAACTCTATCACCCTTTCCTTCACACAGTATCTCTCCTCTATGTCATCTGAAGTATCGGTGCCTTTCATGGCTCATAGTATTCGTGGATGTTCAGTGAGTGCAGAGATTCTGAACTTCTGTGACGTGTAGAAAGCGCATTTTTTTTCTTAAGACACTTAATTTAACAATTATTATCTTTGTATACAATATTGCTTTATGGAAAAACCTTGACATTTATAATTCATTATACATTATAATTTGTATGTCAATTATTGTGATTGCTTATAATACAAATACATAGCAATTCCCTAATATGTTTAGGCTACAGTTATTTTCCTAAAAAGAAATTAGGATTTAGCTAACAAATCAATATATTCATGTCAGTTCATATTACTATGGATAGAAACAGCTAGAGCATTTTACTACATAGCAGCTTTTTTTAAAACACAAGAATTCGTCACATCTATATCCTTGCTTCCAAGAAAAAGCAGTGAAAAAAAAATCACTTGGCTCTTACAGGAATTGCTGACATACAGAACAGCTTGAAATGATGATTTTTATCCTGCCACTGGATATTAAGCAGGCAAGGTTCATAACCCCACTTTCTAACAGTACACAATCCTTCCATGGAATTAGACAGAAAGCAGCTTGTCAGCATTCACTTTTGCCATTTGGTCATAGTCACCTTGAATACCTCTGTATTCAGCATAGTAATAATGACACTATAATGCGTTGGAAACAGTGTTCATACTGAGCCAAGGAGTCGAACAAAAAAGAAAATTAATTGGATGTAAACTTGGGAGGGCACTTGCTTTTTATGGAGAAGTCTGTTTTCTTAGGATAAAGGAAAAAAATTTCCGTACTAATCTGTTCAATGCATAAACCAGTGGAAGAGGTGGAAGAGGTAATGGCAGCGGATCTAGTGATCTTATGCCATAAGGCAACATGCCATTATATCAAAGGAAATTATTCAGTTTTCATTTTCAAATAAGACTTGGGCTAGGCCCCATTCAGAAGGAGAAATAGCAAGTTACTTGGTTCTAACTTTTACAAAAACAACTGTACATTTATACTTACAGTGGGCACAGAAAGTATTCAGACCCCTTTAAATTTTTCACTCTTTGTTTCATTGCAGCCATTTGGTCAATTCTAAAAAGTTAATTTTTTTTCATTAAAGTATACTCTGCACCCCATCTTGACTGAAAAAAAACAGGGATCCTCTGCCATTTTTCCGTGCAGATACTCTCCAGTTCCGTCAGGTTTGATGGTGAACGTTGGTGGACAGCCATTTTTAGGTCTCTCCAGAGATGCTCAATTGGGTTTAGGTCAGGGCTCTGGCTGGGCCTGTCAAGAATGGTCACAGAGTTGTTCTGAAGCCACTCCTTTGTTATTTTAGCTGTGTGTTTAGGGTCATTGTCTTGTTGGAAGGTGAACTTTCGGCCAAGTCTGAGGTCCAGAGCACTCTGGAAGAGGTTTTCATCCAGGATATCTCGGTACTTGGCCGCATTCATGTTTCCTTCAATTGCAACCAGTCGTCCTGTCCCTGCAGCTGAAAACCACCCCCATATCATGATGCTGCTACCACCATGTTTCACTGTTGGGATTGTATTGGACAGGTGATGAGCAGTTCCTGGTTTTCTCCACGCATACCGCTTAGAATTATCACCAAAAAGTTCTATCTTCGTCTCATCAGACCAGATAATCTTATTTCTCATAATCTGGGAGTCCTTCATGTGTTTTTGAGTAAACTCTATGCGGGCATTCATATGTTTTGCCGGGCCACTCTGCCATAAAGGCCCGACTAGTGGAACTTTCTCCCATCTCCCTACTGCATCTCTGGAGCTCAGCCACAGTGATCTTGGGGTTCTTCTTTACCTCTCTCACCAAGGCTCTTCTCCCACGATTGCTCAGTTTGGCTGGACGGCCAGGTCTAGGAAGACTTCTGGAGGTCCAAAACTTCTTCCATTTAGGATTATGGAGGCCACTGTGCTCTTAGGAACCTTTAGTAATGCAGAAATTCTTTTGTAACCTTGGCTAGATCTGTGCCTTGCCACAATTCTGTCTCTGAGCTCCTTGGGCAGTTCCTTTTGAGCTCATGATTCTCATTTGGTCTGACATGCAATGTGAGCTGTGAGGTCTTATATAGACAGGTGTGTGCCTTTCCAAATCAAGTCCTATCAGTTTAATTAAACACAGCTGGACTCCAATGAAGGAGTAGAACCGTCTCAATGAGGATTACAAGGAAATGGACAGCATGTGACTTAAATATGAGTGTCTGAGCAAAGGGTCTGAATAATTATGATTATGTGATATTTCAGTTTTTCTTTTTTAATAAATTTGCACAAATTTCTACATTTCTGTTTTTTTTTCAGTCAAGATGGGGAGGAGAGTGTACTTTAATGAGAAAAAAAAACTTTTTAGAATTTACCAAATGGTTGCAATGAAACAAAGAGTGAAAAATGTAAAGGGGTTTGAATACTTTCCGTACCCACTGTATATTGTATAACTTTTTGAAGCTATTAATGGTCTTGTTCTCATGTTTGCAGCTCATTATTATCTTAGTGCCTGTATATGGTGAACCATGGTCTTGGTTCTTTTATATTATTTTGAATATAATATATTCAATTCCAAAAACTTTTATATTATAGAGAAAATAAAAGGAACAAAGGCTGACAGTGATGGTTTAACTTGTTTCATAAGCTTACATATATGTGACAAGGACTTACAATTCTCAGAGATGCTGAAAATTATAACACATGAGCATGACTCTCTTCCCACAACCTCAGTTTTTCTTTTTTTCTTTTTGAACTTGTACAATGTATATTTGAGATGTTCGTAACCTTTATGGAGTTTTACTTTGAGCAAGATGTTAATGCTATTTTAGGTCAATGCTTATGAGTCCACAGGATTACTAACATGCTATTTCCTTGCTTTATAGCTTTAGACCAGTAGATCAGGATTTGCTGTAAAATTTCAGGGGTCCTCCCATTTCCTGAAGTATAACTGCTCTAACTGCTCATAGGAGGGGCTCATAGGAGGGGCTACACTAAACAATAAAGTATATTGTTGCACAGTAGTGAAGGAAGAAATCCAGTTCTACGAACAGATTCTTCTTTATTCAAACAATCATAATTAAGGGTGCGTTTACACCTGAAACGCGTAGATGTCTGCGCAATGCCAGAGCAAATCTATTTGCCTTAGCAATCTCCTATGTCCTCTGTATAAACCTTGTTGGAATAAAAAAGAATACTGGATTTCCTCCTTCATTACTCAATTATCCAGAACGTGGCAGAGCCAGAGTTTGAACCCTGAACGGATTGGGTTAACATCAACGGTGAGCTGGAATCCATGTAATTTATATATTGTTGCACAACTTACCGAATATCTGCTTGCAACACTGCATCAAAATTGTATAAAACACATAAAACCCCCCCTCCTTATAACATTGGACATATACTGCACAAGAATAATTGTTTAGCATTAATACCATTATTATTATATTTGTATGTGTCGTCACACGTTTTATGTTCTACAAACATTTGAAAAAAGATAGTGAAAAAAAATTTAGGTGAAACTAATGTTACAAATCACTTTTTTAAAAATAAAGTTTTGTATCTGACATAGTTAATAAAGATGCAGAGTGAAAGCTTGAATGCAATAATCACTAAAAAAAAGGGTTTTTTTTACAGCGAAAGGTCTGTCGATGGAGCTGTGCACTATTGTTTTATTTTGCTAATACCATTTTGGGGTACATATATTATCTTGATCACTTTTTATTGTATTTTTTAGTGAGGTGTGGCGGTTGAAAAAGATGCAATTCTGACATTTGCATTTTTTTTCTCTTTAGCGCATTTACTGTATGAGTTAATTAATTTTATATTCTGATTAGTGTTGAGCGATACCTTCCGATATCAGGAAATATCGTATCGGATTGGATCGGGCCGATACCCAAAAAGTATCGGATATCGCCGATTCCGATACCGGAAACCAATGCAAGTCAATGGGACACAAATATCGGAATGAAAATAAACCCTTTCTTTCCTTGTAGGTTAATTCTACATGAAGTAAAACAACTAAGAATAATGTAGAATGACATGAAAAGCCGGCAATTCATCAGCGGCATACACCAGTACCCGACAATTTACAACAGAAAGAATAGAGCTTCACACATAGATTAGATAGATAGAAACATGTCAGTCACATATATATGAAGTACTGTGACAGTGTTGCTTACTGTACTTGTCATTTAGTGTAAAGGATTTATTTTAAAAAATAATAGTGTTTTCGTGCACCGTCTCTTTAAGAAAGCCGGCCGGCAATTCAGCATCTGTACCCGACAATTTAGAATAGAAAGAATAGAGAATCACACATAGATTAGATAGATAGAACCATGTCAGTCACATATATAAGAAGTACAGTGACAGTGTTGCTTACTGTACTTGTCATTTAGTGTAAAGGATTTATTTAAAAAAATATTAGTGTTTTCGTGCACCGTCTCTTTAAAAAAGCCGGCCGGCAATTCAGCATCGGTACTCGACAATTTATAACAGACAGAATAGAGCTTCACACATAGATTAGATAGATAGAAACATGTCAGTCACACATATATAAGAAGTACAGTGACAGTGTTGGTTACTGTACTTGTCATATAGTGTAAAGGATTTATTTAAAAAAATATTAGTGTTTTCGTGCACCGTCTCTTTAAAAAAGCCGGCCGGCAATTCAGCATCTGTACCCGACAATTTAGAATAGAAAGAATAGAGAATCACACATAGATTAGATAGATAGAAACATGTCAGTCACACATATAAGAAGCACAGTGACAGTGTTGATTACTGTACTTGTCATTTAGTGTTAAAATAAAGGATTTATTTAAAAAAAAATTGGCGTGGGGTTCCCCGTAATTTTAGGCTCTAGCGGAGGTTAAGCAGACGGCTGGGGCAGATGTTTGAAACCTGGGAAGGGGGTAATACCCACGGAGCTTCCCAGGCTACTAATATCAGCCCCCAGCTGAATACCTAGCCTTTACTAGCTATTAAAATGGGGGAACCCCCCCAAAAAAATAACGTGGGGTCCCCCCTAATTTAATAGCTAGCAAAGGCTAGGCAGACAGCTGGGGGCTGATTTTAATAGCCCAGGAAGGGTGCCATGAATATTGGCCCCCTCCCAGGCTAGAAACACCAGCCGTCAGCCGCCCCAGAAATGGCGCATCCATAGGATGCGCCAATTCTGGCACTTAGCCTCGCTCTTCCACGCTGCCCTGGTGCGGTGGCAGGGGGTAATAGGGCTGGGGTTGATGTCAGCTTATAATGCCAGCTGACATCAAGCCCAGGTTAGTAATGGAGAGGCGTCTATAAGACACCCCCATTACTAACCCCATAGTCAAAGTTAAAGAAAAACACAAACACCCAGAATAAAGTCCTTTAATTGAAATAAACACACAATTCTTTATTGTTCTAAATTAAACCATACTTACTGGCACGCCCATTCCAGCTGAAGCCAACGATCTCCTGCAATAAAAGAAAAATAATAAAGCAACCTCATCCTTACCTTTCCATCGTTCCCACGACAGCTTCAGCTCTGCTACATCGAGATGACAGGCTGGACCGCAGCAGAACGCTGCCATCCAGCCTGTCATCCCGCAGACACTGAGAAGCGCAGGCGTGCTTGCGCTCCTCAGTGTCTCTCTGTGACGTCATCCAGATGAGCCGAGTTCATGTCCAATGAACTCAGCTCACCTCATGCACGTCACTGACAGCGTGGGAAAATTCTCACGCTGAAGCGCTGAGTGCAGGAGAATTTTCCCACGCTGTCAGTGACGTGCATGAGGTGAGCTGAGTTCATTGGACATGACCTCGGCTCATCTTTATGCCGTCACAGCCAGACACTGAGGAGCGCAAGCATGCCTGCGCTTCTCAGTGTCTGCGGGATGACAGGCTGGATGGCAGCGTTCTGCTGCGGTCCAGCCTGTCATCTCGATGTAGCAGAGCTGAAGCTGTCGTGGGAACCATGGAAAGGTAAGGATGAGGTTGCTTTATTATTTTTCTTTTATTGCAGGAGATCGTTGGCTTCAGCTGGAATGGGCGTGATGGTAAGTATGGTTTAATTTAGAACAATAAAGAATTGTGTCTTTATTTCAATTAAAGGACTTTTTTCTGGGTGTTTGTGTTTTTTTTAAATACTTTACTAGAAATTCATGGCGGTCATGTCTAATATTGGCGTGACCCCATGAATTTCGGGCTTAGGGCCAGCTGATAATGCCAAGCTGGCCTTAACCCCTTTATTACCCAGTGAGCCACCGCACCAGGGCCCTGGATGAGTTGGGTACAGCGCCAGAAGATGGCGCTTCTATGAACGCGCCATTTTCCGGGGCGGCTGCGGACTGCAATTTGCAGCGGGTGGGGCCCAGAAAGCTTGGGCCTCCCTGCGCTGCGGATTCCAGCCCCCAGCTGCCTTGTTGTACCTGGCTGGACACAAAAATAGGGCGAAGCCCCACGTATTTTTTTTTTTAATTATTTCATGAAATTCATGGAATAATTAAGAAAAAAAGGGCTTCCCTATATTGTTGTGTCCGGCTAGGTACAAATAGGCAGCTGGTGGTTGGGGGCAGCCCGTTCCTGCCTGCTGTACCTGACTGGACACAAATATAGGGCGAAGCCCCACATAATTTTTTTTAAATTATTTCATGAATTAACTGAAATAATTAAAAAAAATTGACGTGGGGCTTCGCCCTATATTTGTGTCCAGTCAGGTACAGCAGGCAGGAACGGGCTGCCCCCAACCACCAGCTGCCTATTTGTACCTGGTTGTACACAACAATATAGGGAAGCCCTTTTTTTCTTAATTATTCCATGAATTTCATGAAATAATTAAAAAAAAAAAAAAACTTGGAGCTTCTCCCTATTTTTGTGTCCAGCCAGGTACAACTAGGCAGCTGGGGGATGGAATCTGCAGCGCAGGGAGGCCCAAGCTTTCTGCCCCCCCCCCCCGCTGAAAATTGCAGTCCGCAGCCGCCCCGGAAAATGGCGCGTTCATAGAAGCTGGATGCTGTACCTGGCTGGCATACAAAAATATGGCGAAGCCCACGTCAAAAGTTTTGGGAAAAATTTATTAAAAAATAAATAATAATTTAGGGACTGCATCTTTATTAACTCCTCAAATGTCATTTAGTGTTAAAATAAAGGATTTATTTAAAAAAAAAATGACGTGGGATCCCCCATAATTTTAGTCTCTAGCGGAGGTTAAGCAGACGGCTGGGGCAGATGTTTGAAGCCTGGGAAGGGGGTAATACCCACGGAGCTTCCCAGGCTACTAATATCAGCCCCCAGCTGAATACCTAGCCTTTACTAGCTATTAAAATGGGGGACCCCCCCCAAAAAAATGACGTGGGGTCCCCCCTATTTTAATAGCTAGCAAAGGCTAGGCAGACAGCTGGGGGCTGATATTAATAGCCCAGGAAGGGTGCCATGAATAATGGCCCCCTCCCAGGCTAGAAACACCAGCCGTCAGCCGCCCCAGAAATGGCGCATCCATAGGATGCGCCAATTCTGGCACTTAGCCTCACTCTTCCACGCTGCCCTGGTGCGGTGGCAGGGGGTAATAAGGCTGGGGTTCATGTCAGAGCCAGCTGCCATGAAGCCCAGGTTAGTAATGATGGGCGTCTATAAGACACCCCCATTACTAACCTACAAAGTGTTAAAAAGAAAAAACACACTACACCCAGAAAAAAATATTTTATTTGAAATAAAACACACAATTTTATTTAATTCTTAGTTTACTAAAAATAATAGTTACCTGTCCACGTTCCTGCGCTGATCTCCCATGCACAGCTGTCACATCTGGAGATGGTGACAGCTGTCATGGCTGCTGTAAGCTCACGCTGCCGGGAACACGTCCGCTCCCGGCAGCGGGAGCCACTGACTGAGGTCACCGGAGTGCATTCAGTCAGCGCAGCTCCGGAGACCCCCTTTACGGCACTGCTGTACCGTGGGAATTTCTCACGATACAGCAGGGCCGTAAAGGAGCTAACCGGAGCAGCGCTGCCTGAACTCCGGTGAACCCTTACGGCCCCGTCATTCTAGCGGCGGCAGCGGTTCAGAGCGGTCACATTCTATGTGGCTGCTCTGAACTGGAGATCATCGTGGGACACTCGTGGACTACTACGGAGGGGTAAGGATAAGGTTGTGGTTTATTATTTTATATTTTATTACAGGAGATCGATGGCTTCGGGGAATTAGGTGTCTAGGTGAGTATAGGTGTAGTTTTTTATTTTTTACTTTATTTTAGGTGGCGATCGGCGGGGACAGGTAATGTATGAACTAATTTATTGTAGGTAACCACTGGCCACCAATGACATGTATTTAAAATTTATTGGGGACACAGTAGGGCAATTTATATAGCAGGATCAGGCTGATGGGAACTACTGCTCCCATCGAGCTGATCCTGCTGGCACGAGTGGACGGGGGACAGACATAGGCCGATGGGAGTAGTAGTGTCACATCGGCCTATGTCTGCCTGCACGCACACACCCGCACACATCGCACAGACACAGCGCACACCCGCACACACTCGCAGACATCGCACAGACACCGCGCACACCCGCACACATCGCACACACACCCCGCACACACACCCCGCACACACACCCCGCACACACACCCGCACACACACTAATCATGACGGGCTGATGGTCTGGGAGGTGAGGCTGACCTGTGCGGCCGTGGGAAAGTTCTTGTGAGTTCATGCAGTCAAGCATGAACTCACATGAACCCTCTGAGGGCACCGCGGCGACTTCAAATGAACAGCTGATCGGCATCACCTGATACCTCAGCTGTTCATTTGAAATAACCGGCGGGAAAGCGCAGCACAGAACGGGAAAGCCGGCGGTGAAGTCTTTTCATTGCCGGCTTCCCCGCCCGGGTCCTTCGCTCCTTGGTGCTGCGCTCCCCGCCCGGTCCTAGCTTACGATCGGGATGGGAGGTGGCGAGGGGAGCGGAGGATCGGGGTGGGAGGCTGCGGGGAAGCAGTATGGGGCTGTGTGATTGTTTAAAAGCCGGCGGCTTTTTACCGCCCGCCGGCTTTTAAACAATCAGGAGAATTCTCCCACGCTGGGATGGCATTCTGATGACAGGCTGGATCTCAGCTGAGCGCTGCCATCCAGCTTGTCATCCTTCAGAGACACTGCAGAGCACAGGCATTATGGGAACTTCCGATTCCGGTATCCGATATTGTCAAAGTATCGGAATTAAGTATCGGAATTCCGATACCGCGAATATCGGCCGATACCCGATATTACAGTATCGGAATGCTCAACACTAATTCTGATACATCGAACTTGCGGATGTGGTAATATCAAATATATGTTTATTTTTTATTTCTTTATTTTCAACCAGGTGTGGGGGGGGGTACTTACATTTTTTTCTTATTTGTAAAACTTTTTTTCATTTTTCACTCCCTTAGTGGACTTGAACATTTTATCCTTTAATCTCTTGTTCTATATACTGCAATACACATTATTGCACCATATAATGTAAATCATAGTCTCCTATGAAGCTTGGCCTTTAGCTTGGCTTCACAGGAGTACTTAGATGGCAGAAATAGGGACCTCGAGAGAGCTCCTGGCTGCCATGGTAATTATCTTCCACATGTGGTGCAGGTTCAGATCCTAAGTCTGCTCCACATACCCCTGCCTGCTCTACGATAGACACATCTGTCATGGAACGTTAAGGGGTTAAATTGTTTTTATGGCAACATTAACCATAGGAAGAAACACAAATAGTGGGTGGGTACCACCAAAATTGTGATAGGTGATCAAGATACTAAACACCCTTAATAACATATAAAACATTCACAAAGAAGCAGGCAGGTATGTAACAAATGTATTAAGCACTCTATAAATATTGAAAAAGCAGAAAACCAAGCTACAAGAAAATAAAAGCACTTTATAGAGGCACCCACGTTTGTCCTGTAAAGGACATAAAAAGGGACTACCAAGTCATCACAAGGGGGGTGACCACAGACCATTTCTCTGTTCTCATCCTTTTTGGCTGTTTTTTGGTCACTTTTGTATTTTGTCATTGCTCTCACCCCTAGAGGTACAATAGACAGTGTCTAAAACCACAGAAGTTGCTCAGGTAGTGCATCTCATCCAGGATGGCACATCAATGAGAGCTTTGGCAAGAAGGGTAGCTGTGTCTATCAGATCAGTGTCCAGAGCATGGAGCACATACCAGGAGATGTGGGGGGGTCGTAGAAGGGTAACAACCCATCGTCCGGACCGCTACATCCTCATTTGTGCAAGGAGGAACAGAAAGAGCAATGCCAGAGCCTTGCAAAATGACCTCCACAAGGCCACTAACATTCATGTGTCTGTTTAAACTATTAGAAACAGACTCGATGAGGGTGGTGTGAGGGCCCGATGGCCACAAGTGGGTATTGGCTTACAGCCCAACACCGTTGAGGGAAATTAGAATCCATTTTGTCTTTTCAGTTCCCATTTTATGCTCTAAAATCTATCACTTTTACACAGAAATCTCCCCCCAATACATTCCAAGTCCATGAGATTCTGGATCGAACCAGACAATTAGATACAACTATCTCTGAATCCTACAAAACAGTTTCTTGCTTGTTGACATAAAGCCCTTTCTGCCAGGTGTGTATATAAACCCTACCCGCATATAATTAAAGTGGAATTTTATGCTGGACACTACGTGTGTGCGTGTACTGTATTGATTCTCAGAGCTCATTCTTTACACCTCTAATCCGGCTTTGCACATCAACTCTGCTGGGCCCATTGTGCCCACACTCTGCAGGGCGATTGACATTTGCCAGAGAACACCAAGATTGGCAGATTCCACATTGGCGTCCTGTGTTCTTCCCGAATGAAAGCAGATTCACACTGAGCACATGTGACAGATGTGAAAGAGTCTGGAGATGCCGTGGAGAATGTTCTGCTGCCTGCAACATCCTCCAGGATGACCGGTTTAGCAGTGGGTCTGTAATGGTGCGAGGAGGAATTTTTTTTTTGATGGCCACATATCCCTCCATGTGCTAGCCAGTGGTACCCTAACTGCCATTACGCACCGAGACGAGATCCTCAGACCCATTGTGAAACCATATGCAGGTGCCCTAGGTTCCTTCTGACACATTACAATGCTAGGCCTCATGTGGCTGAAGTGTGTCAGCAGTTCCTGCGTGATGAAGGCATTGATGCTTTGGACTGGCCTGCCTGTTCCCCAGAACTGAATCCAATTGAGCACATCTGGGATATCATGTCTTGTGCCATCCACCAACGCCACGTTGCATGACAGACTGTTCAGGAGTTGACTGATGTTTTAATCCAGGTCTAGGAGGAGTACCCTCAGGAGAACATCTGCTGCCTCATCAGGAGCATGCCCTGGTGTTGTAGGGAGGTCATACAGGCTCGTGTAGGACACTCACACACTACTGAGCATCAATTCCTTGTCTTGAGATATGTCAACTGTAGTTGGATCAGCCTGTAATTTGATTTTACACCTTGATTTTAAGTTTCATGCCAAATCCAGACCTCCATGGGATATTCATTTTTATTTACATTGATCATTTTTATATTTTATTGTTCTCAATGCATTCCACTATATAATGAATAAAGATTTGCAACTGGAATATTTCATTCAGTGATATCTAGGATGTGGTATTTTTTGAGTTCTCTTTATTTTTTGAGCAGTATATATATATATATATATATATATATATATGGTATTTATCTTACCCAGATAATTTACAATTGAATATGATTAGTTGAAACTAATTTATAAGGTTTTTATCCTGTATGTTTGTATACTATTACTGCTAATACAATGCTTACATCACATCATGATAGTCTTTTCCCACATCACTCAAACCTATCCCAAAATCAAACATACAATCTATTTTGCATTATAAGTGTCAGTATCACATTTCTTGATGCATAAGCTCCCAGCAATATTACAGTATCAATTCATCCCCTACACACACTGTTGTGCAATCACCCACCTGTTTGTTTGTAGTTAATATTGATATATTATGCATTGTGCAGCTTGCAAAAAAAGTATGTGAAAGAAAAAAGTAGAAGGTAGAAGAAAATCAAAGAAAAATCATGCCCTAAGATGATCTGATAAGTGTATTTATTTGCCGAGGAGATGAGAAAAGATGGGGACATAGCTGGGGCACATTCTAAAATAATTGTGAAGGTTTCACCAATTTAAGATACACTAGGTAACTGCTCTCCTCCAAATTAAAGATGTCCGAGTGCATGCAGAGAAGCTAATTAACCAAATCTGCTAATCTGGTTGATAAACTTCACTCAGAGACTTAACCACGCAAATGGCATACTTTATTACGTAGACATGGGGTTAAATATCATTCTCCTTCTAGGTGGGCTTAGTAAAATTTATTGCTCTTTTCTGATAACTCGGCACGCTGTAATTTGTTCATCTATGTATCTCTTGCACTCAGTAACACCTTAGGAATTCCGATGGGAGGGGGTGAGTTCGTTTCTCGGCGCCATCTTTGCCAACTTGACATGAATCTCTCTGTTATCAGCCGTGCACATGCATACGTCATTACCAGGAAATCATTTAGTTGTTCATGGCTACAATAAGAACAGAAACTGTTAGTTATATATTCATTAACTATTAACATAATCCATGTGCATATACACATTTGCATACATACATACACATAGATTATTCCATCATCTCTATATTGATTCACACTGATTAGGTAATCTATTAAAAGAAACTAATTGATTTTCTATAATATATATATTTTACCTTGACATAATCACAAATAAAAACACTATTAAATTGAAAGAAGCACTAATCTCAAATGTTAAGTCTAGAAAAATGTGCAAAAAATGAATCAATACTTCAATAATGCAGCATCTGGACAAAAAATATATGTATCTCAAACTATGCTGAAACAGCTTAGGAATATATATAAACAATTAACACCTGTATACTCTCCACTCAATTATGTAAGCAGCCAGAGTATAATAATAAAACTTAACTTTTAATTACAGTAAATATAATAAAAAATTACTTCATATAATAAAGTGCTCATGGTGCCAGTGCTCATAATTAGTGGTGAGCGAATTTGTTTGGCATTTCAAATTCGTGTCCGTGTTCGGGGTTCTGGCTTGTTTGCTCCAAAAAATCGGCTCCGCGCACGAACATCCTTGATTTGCTACGCTGTCACACAGATAACATTAGCTCAACACTACTCATAATAAAATCAAGATCTCATCCAGGGCTTCATATATCAGATGAGTTCAGGGTAACAGATAATTCTCCAGAATGCTGGAATCCAAAACAATATTCCCTATGTACCCTGTCGTGCCCTGTAAGTCTCCCGCTCTCACAAGAGCAGTGCCCAAGTATAGCCTATCATAAATAAATTAACCCCTTAAAAAATTACCCTCCCAACGCGTTTGTGCATCAATATATTCCCCCTATTTTTGACCGGGCAGCACTCTGTGCGGTCTATGCTCACTATGTGTCTGCCACTGCAGAGTCTATTTTATGCGTGTAATGTAACAAGGAGCGTCTTGGCAGCTTCCATCTTTTTTACCCCATTCAGGGATGGACAATTGTCACTCTCTGTTTATATATACAGTTGTGTTCAAAAGTTTACATACCCTGGCAGAATTTTTCCTTTCTTGGCCTTGTTTCAGAGAATATGAATGATAACAAAAAAGCTTTTTCTCCACTCATGGTTATTGGTTGGGTGAAGCCATTTATTGTAAAACTACTGTGTCTTCTCTTTTTAAATCTTAATGACAACCAAAAACATCTAAATAACCCTGATCAAAAGTTCACATACCCTGGTGATTTTGGCCTGATAACACACACAGAATTTGAAAGAAATGGGTTTGAATGGCTACTATTTTTTGGATTCCGGCATTCTGGAGATTTACCTGGTACCCTGAACTCATCTGATATATGAAGCCCTGGGTAAGATCGTGATTTTATTATGAGGACTGGCACCATGAGCACTTTGTTATATGAAGTAATTTTTTATTATATTTAATTAAAAGTAAAGTTTTATTATTATACTCTGGCTGTTTACCCATATCTCAGACCATAGATGATAAATAGAAGCTGGGGTGCTTCTGGAGCCAGGGTACAGAAAAACCCAGTGTGTATCATCACCAGAGTTGAACAAACTGATCCACAGACGATCGAGTTTGAGTTGAATTTCCTAAAAATGTGCAGTTTCACGCGAATTTGAAGATTTTCAGATCGCCAAAATAAAAAAAACTTGTTCGGCACCATTTCCCACACTGCTGAAGCATCAAAGAGCGAGCAAATGTTATTTTAGAAAAATGGATGGCTATTTAACAGATCTGTTTTCCATAGACTTCAAAAAACTGATCCAGCTAACATCAGTTTTTTAAAACTGGACAAAAAAGTTAAGTTGTACAACTTTTTTGCTAATGGATTGCTGCTGGATCTTTTCTAACGGATGAATACTAGACATGTGAACTTAGCCTTAGTAAATAGTTCATTATATATTATATACAAAGTAAGTACTGTTTTTCCATTAAAATGTCTATACCTGGGAGAAATCATTTTCTTTTGGACATTTTGCTCTCTTTTGAGCAGGATTCCCTTGCAGCTACTCTACACCAAAAGAAGTTTGGTAAGAACTACGGTAGTATCCTAGAGCATAAAACTTGTCGAGGACTAGCAAAAGTTTGGAATTCCTTATGATTGATTATCAACATCTTCCCTTAGAGGAAAACTGTCCAAAAGAGAGCAAAGTACGGAAGGATTGATATGTTCTTGATGGGATACATACAAGAAATGGGCATGGCAATGAAACTTTGTTTTTGCAATGGTTGTGCAGGTAGTTTACATTTGGTCGAAATTTGAATGCGATCAACTGCACAATAGGAAAATAAAAGTTCATAAGGATGAGAGTGATTATTGTCCAGGGCTACACTGCTTGATACCTATATTCAATGAAAAGGGTTGTCCTATTTCAGGAAATCTTTGTTTGGTATAAAAAAACAAACCGTGGTATACTCACCGGCTCCATGTCCACGAGTGAGCCTCTGCCGCTGCTCCTCATGTCTGCCATTGGCTGTGGTGCTGATGTCACCTCAACAGCGCAATATGCCATCAGTGAGATCAGCGGCTCTGACCTTAATTTACCATCTACATCGACAGAGCTGCTGAGCTCACTGTATAGCTCAGTTTGTCTTTTTATGCCAAACTGTGCCAGGAGACAAAGATTTCCTGAAAGGGAACAACCCCTTTAAAGGGGACCCTTCTGTAGCGCCGGCGTCTCTGCCTCCTGCCCGGCGGAGACGCCGGCCACCTTACAGCCGCTGCCCCTGGCTGGTGTCTCCAACGCCGCCGGCTGTCTCCCACGCTTGCTGTGCCCAGGGTATGCACACCATGTACAGATTCCCGGGCACTGTGCTTAGGGTGCTCGCACGCATGGTCTCTGTCTCTTAAAAGGGCCACGCGCGCCGTCCTAAGATGTCCCCGGCCCAATGGCCAGAGGACAGGTATTATTTAAGGCACCTCCCCCAACATGGAAGTGCCTGTGCAACATTGCCCGTTTGGTTCCTAACCTTCCTGTCCATTCTCAGGTCCCAGTGCTGCCTGCCAGTCTATCAGCCGTGCCCGCCGGCCTGTCTATCAGCCGGGTCTGCCAGCCTGTCTATCAGCCGTGCCCGCCAGCCTGTCTATCAGCCATGCCTGCCAGCCTATCTATCTGCCGTGCCCGTCAGCCTGTCTATCAGCCGTGTCTGCCAGCCTGTCCATGAAGCTGTACCCACCAGCCTGCCTGCCAGCCCAGCCTGCCTACCTGCCTACTAACCATACCTGTCTACCAGCCTATCTGCCGTTCCAGTCAGCATCAGCTGTCGGTCCCGTGGGAGTCGCCTGCTCTCACACGAGGTCAGTCCCAGAGTAGCACCTGGTCCACCTTCCCGGTCCTTCCTTGGTTCATGGAGTCGACTAAGCCGCCGTATAGCCAAGGTTGGTCCGAGTAAGGTCCCTAGTTACGCCCCTCTGGTCCCTCCTTGTACCACGGCACAGTGGTTCCACCACCCGGCATCGTAACACCAGCATCAAATTTTTCATGTTAAACTGGACACATGATGGCATGAGTGCCAGCAAAGCAGAATCATTTTTAAATTTCAGCTCTCTGTTGCAGAGATATTTGCAATTAAAGTATTTGTTACCTAATGAGTTAACTTTTAATATATCCAAGTGGGTGTTATTAGATATCTTTCACTGGGGATGTAGACTTCTTCCTGTATGATTTGCTATCTGATAACACCCACTTGGACTTAATAAAAGTAAATACATTAGAAGCAAGATACTTTGATTGCTAATATCTCCGCAACAGAGAGGGGAAATTAAAAAAAAAAAAAGTTTTATTCAGCTTTGCAGCCACAATTATATCATGTTTCCAGTTCAACATGAAAAATGTGTTGAAAGGTCCTCTTTAAAGAAGCACTCCTCCCATCAAAGATTTTAGTCTCTTAATATATTGCAGTCATCATATTATATAGCACTCTACCCAGCCAATTATTCTCTTTTCCATTAGGTCTATGACATCACATAATTAAAAACAGACTAGCTGAATCCTTCTAAGTTCTTTAGAAACAGGAGGTCAATTTTTCCTGCATGAGTCATCATTAGCACTACAGTTCTACATCACTAGAAAATCCCTGGGAGGGGGGGGGGGGAGCAGATCAGTTGGGTCAGTCGCTGAAGAGGACCTGGAACTGGACTGCCAGGGACTTTACCGTGAATAGAATTGTAGTTCTAATGATGACTCGTGAAAGGAAAGGAGACATCCTGTTTCTACACAGAGCTAAGAAGGATTAAGCAAGTCAGTTATTAATCATGTGATGTCATAGACCAAATGGAAAAGAAAAAAATAGCTGGGTAGAAGGGCAAAAAAAGCAATTGTAAGTATATAGTGTCATATACAGTTATATGAAAAAGTTTGGGCACCCCTATTAATCTTAAGCTTAATGTTTTATAAAAATTGGTGTTTTTGCAACAGCTATTTCAGTTTGATATATGTAATAATTAGTGTTGAGCGAACATGCTCGACACTGCTCGGTACTCGCCCGAGCATCACGCTACTCGGGATGTTCGGCGAGCACCGAGCATTTCCGGGTTACTCGGGCGGGAGCTCGGGTCTCCGCCCTGCATGTTTGACGCTCTTTACAGAGCCAATGAACATGCAGGGATTGCCAGCCAGTCACTGTAATGCTGCAGCCATGTTCGTTGTGGACATTACAGTGATTGGCTGGCCGCACAGCGTCACCTCGAGTATTTAAAACCGGGCGCCGCCATCATGGACACAGTCGCTCCGGATTAGACAGTGTAGGGACAGCGCTGCTGATTTAGGGAGAGATATAAACTGCGAAATAGTTAGTGTAGGGTCTGTAAAGGCTGCCAGAACAAACAAACAGTCTTTTTCAGGACTAATAACCATCCCAGAAACCAGGCAGGCAGGCTGTATAGGAGACACAGTGGTTATACCAGCAAACACTGCATTACAGTCCTGTGTACTTCTGTTGCTGAAATTGCTGGACTTAGCACCAGGTGTCAGGGGCCAGGAAAAAATCCTTTTTTTTTCATCTAAATCCTCCTTTTTTTTTCCTCCTTCACACTGTACAAATACCCGTCTTTTTAACCTTATGGTGTGTCCTCCCCCCCCCCCCCAAAAAAAAGTGTGTCTCTGATTTTTCAGACACAAGTATAACTGTTGAAAATAGTCTGGTGTAGGCTAGAGAAACAGAAGTGTTGTTTTGCACTTCCACGGTTCAAACCTCTGTATTATCCATTTTGGGCCATTTATATCTAAAAAAAAAAACAGTTTGAGTGTGTCGCTCACTGTTCAGCCGCAAATCTATATATTTTAAAAAGTCTGGTATACCCCAGTAAACAATAACTGTGGTTTTGCCATCCCACGGTAAAAAATCTCTATTATTCAGGTTTTGGTATATTTTCCGAAAAGAAAAACAGTAGTGTCTCCTGACTGTTGTGACACAAAAATATATCTGTTGAAAATAGTCTTGTGTAGGCCCGACATCCCAGTGTGGTTTCGCAGTTCCATGGGTCAAATCGCTGTACTATCCAGTTTTGGGCCTTTGGTATCTAAAAAAAAAGCAGTTTGAGTGTGTCGCTCACTGTTCAGCCGCAAATATCTCTATTTAAAAAAGTGTGTTATACCCCAGTAAACAATAACTGTGGTTTTGCCATCCCACGGTAAAAAATCTCTATTATTTAGCTTTTGGTAGTTTTTTCCGTAAAGAAAAACAGTAGTGTCTCCTGACTGTTGTGACACAAAAATATATCTGTTGAAAATAGTCTTGTGTAGGCCCGACATCCCAGTGTGGTTTCGCAGTTCCACGGGTCAAATCGCTGTACTATCCAGTTTTGGGCATTTGGTATCTAAAAAAAAAGCAGTTTGAGTGTGTCGCTCACTGTTCAGCCGCAAATATCTCTATTTAAAAAGTGTGGTATACCCCAGTAAACAATAACTGTGGTTTTGCCATCCCACGGTAAAAAATCTCTATTATTTAGCTTTTGGTAGTTTTTTCCGTAAAGAAAAACAGTAGTGTCTCCTGACTGTTGTGACACAAAAATATATCTGTTGAAAATAGTCTTGTGTAGGCCCGACATCCCAGTGTGGTTTCGCAGTTCCACGGGTCAAATCGCTGTACTATCCAGTTTTGGGCATTTGGTATCTAAAAAAAAAGCAGTTTGAGTGTGTCGCTCACTGTTCAGCCGCAAATATCTCTATTTAAAAAGTGTGGTATACCCCAGTAAACAATAACTGTGGTTTTGCCATCCCACGGTAAAAAATCTCTATTATTCAGCTTTTGGTAGTTTTTTCCGTAAAGAAAAACAGTAGTGTCTCCTGACCGTTGTGACACAAAAATATATCTGTTGAAAATAGTCTTGTGTAGGCCCGACATCCCAGTGTGGTTTCGCAGTTCCACGGGTCAAATCGCTGTACTATCCAGTTTTGGGCCTTTGGTATCTAAAAAAAAAGCAGTTTGAGTGTGTCACTCACTGTTCAGCCGCAAATATCTCTATTTAAAAAGTGTGGTATACCCCAGTAAACAATAACTGTGGTTTTGCCATCCCACGGTAAAAAATCTCTATTATTCAGCTTTTGGTAGTTTTGTCCGTAAATAAAAACACTAGTGTCTCCTGACTGTTGTGACACAAAAATATATCTGTTGAAAATAGTCTTGTGTAGGCCCGACATCCCAGTGTGGTTTCGCAGTTCCATGGGTCAAATCGCTGTACTATCCAGTTTTGGGCCTTTGGTATCTAAAAAAAAGCAGTTTAAGTGTGTCGCTCACTGTTCAGCCGCAAATATCTCTATTTAAAAAGTGTGGTATACCCCAGTAAACAATAACTGTGGTTTTCCTCTTCCACGCTTCTAATCTACTCTTTATTACCCTTTTTCCATTGATAGTGCAAGTGTAAGCTATTTTACTTCATTTACAATGGGCAAGGCGCGTGGCAAGGGACGTGGAAGTGGACGTTCTGGTGATGGTTCGTGCAGAGGACGGGGCCGTGGCAAAGGTGAAAATGTGCCACAACCAACAGCCACATCTTCTCACTCCCACTTCTTGACCGAATTACTAGGGAAGCACAGAACAACACCAGTATTGAGAACTGATCAGTGTGAACAGGTTATTAATTGGATAGCAGATAATACTTCCAGTTACCTGGGCACCACCACCTCTGGTCTGTCTTCCACACGGTCAACTCTTAGTAGCCGTGAGTCTCAACCGCATACTCCTCCTCACCCTGATGCTCCTTCCTCCCACCATGCCGAGTGTCGTCAGACAGCAAGTGATCCCACACTTGGACACTCTGAAGAGGAGATCCCATGTTGCGATGCCAAAATATTTGAACAGCCACGGCCACAGGAAGTCGACGTTGGCAATCTGTCACAAGAGGTGGACGATGACGAGACACAATTGCCAGGAAGTGAGGAGGAGGATCGTGGTGCGCAAGTGGAAGAGGAGGAGGTGGTGGATGATCTAGTAGCTGACCCAACGTGGAAGGAGGACATGCAGAGTGAGGCCAGCAGCACACAGGGGGAGGGAGGCAGAGTACCCCAACAGGCAGGAAGAAACAGTGTGGCGCCCGCAGACAGAAGGCAGGCAACCGTTCCCCGTAACACTAACACGAGGGACGTTGCCAGTACAAGCGGTAGGTCTTCCAGAGTCTGGAATTTTTTCCTCAGCAGGGGTGACAAAACTACCAGCCTGACCACCACCAGCATGATCAGGCACATGGCAGCAAAGCACCCGACTTTGTGGGGCGAAACCAAGGGTCCACGACCAGTGTCAGCGGGTGTCACCACTGCTACTTCCACTGTTGTGCGTACAATAGAACCCCCTGTTGTGTGTGCAAGGCAATCCCCTCTCCATACTGCATGTAAAGATGCCCCCTCCTCTCAATCTTCACTTGTTATGGCAGTTTCTCAAGAAACAGCATCAACGTCCACGTCCACTTCCCACCGCAGTGTTCAATTGTCCATATCCCAGACCTTTGAACGAAAGCGGAAATTCGCAGCTAACGCCCCACAGGCCACAGTCCTAAATTCGCACATTTCACGACTGCTTGCGTTGGAAATGCTGCCTTTTAGGCTGGTGGAGATGGACTCCTTCAGCAATCTTATGGCGGTGGCTGTCCCTCGGTACTCGGTCCCATGCCTACACTATTTTGCCCGGTGTGCCATCCCCGCACTACAAAGCATCTGCCGTGCCCTCAACAACGCAGTTACTGGGAGAGTCCACCTGACAACGGACACGTGGACAAGTGCTTGTGGCCAGGGACGGTACATCTCTCTGACGGCACACTGGGTAAACATAGTGGAAGCCGGGACCCAGTCGGACCTTGGGACGGAACACATCCTCCCCACACCGAGGATTGCGGGCCCTATGTCAGTCAGAGTTGCCCCCACAGTGTACAGCTCCTGCGCATCCTCCTCCTCCTCCTCATGTTCAGCCTCCATCTCAGATATCACCACATCTGTTACAAGCTGGAAGCATTGCAGTACTGCCTCCGCCAAGCGGCAACAGGCTGTGCTGAAACTCATAAGCTTAGGTGATAAACCTCACACTGCTTGTGAGTTGTGGACAGCTGTGAAAGAGCAGGCAGATCTGTGGCTGAGACCGCTGAACCTACATCCCGGCATGGTCGTGTGTGACAATGGCCGTAACCTGGTGGCGGCTCTGAGGCGAGGTTTCTTAAATCGTACCCCGAGTTGCCAGATCTGCTCGTGAAAGTACTCCGCCTGTCAGCTCATTTTCGCAAGTCGGCTACAGCTTCCGCCGCCCTTGCTGTGTTGTAGCATCGTTTGCAGCTTCCGGCACACCGACTGGTGTGTGATG
The DNA here is from genome assembly GCF_046119375.1 of Phyllobates terribilis. Classification (NCBI taxonomy): domain Eukaryota; kingdom Metazoa; phylum Chordata; class Amphibia; order Anura; family Dendrobatidae; genus Phyllobates; species Phyllobates terribilis. The sequence continues at coordinate 304,158,455 of NW_027362771.1, forward strand.
TCCCCACACGTTGGAACTCTACCCTCCACATGTTGCTAAGGATTTGTGAGCAGAAGAGAGCAGTTGTGGAGTACCAGCTGCCACAAGGCCGTCGATATTCAGGTCAGACTCCACACATAAGACCTCAGGAGTGGACCTGGATGTCTGACATATGTACCATCCTGACAAACTTTGAGGAGGCCACCAAGATGGAGAGTGGCGATGACGCCATCATTAGTGTCAGCATCCCACTTGTCTGTCTTTTCCAACGCTCTCTGGAGAGAATTAAAGAGGAGGCATTGCAGCCAGAGTATGATGAGATGGATCAAGAAGCCGTAGCAGGCGATTACACACAGCCCAGCCTCATCTCATCCCAACGTGCATTGGGGGACAATGAGGGAGAGGCGGAGGAGGAAGAACAGGAGCTGCTATCATGCGTTGTAGATGGTAGTACCTGTACAAGTGTCATACCGTCGGTTCAGCGTGGGTGGCCTGAGGACAGGGGGGGAGGAGGAAGAGGAGGAGGAGGAGAGCATGGTCAGTCGTCATCTTGGTGAGGACACGGAAATCTTGCCCGTTACCAGTCTGGCACGCATGGCTGACTTTATGTTACGCTGCCTTAACCGTGACCCTCGCGTTGTCAAAATGTTGGGTGACAGTCATTACTGGTTGGTGACACTGTAGACCCCTGCTACAAGGAGAACTTTCACTCTCTTATTCCCGAGGTGGAGAGGTCTACAAAAATGGGGCAGTACCAGAAGGCCCTTGCTGCAGAACTCTTAAAAAAATTCCCATCTGAACACGCTAGCGGCAGAGGTCACAGTTCGTTGCCCAAACAAGGCGTACAGGCGAGATAGATGCAACTCCAATCCAGCAGAGGCAGGGGAACACTATCAACGTTCTGGGACAGTTTTCTGACACCCGCCCAGCTTACAGGCCCTGAGGCGCAGGGTACTCTCACAAGGAGTGGAAAGTTTCAAAAGATGGTGAGGGAGTACCTTGCCGACCGTACCAGCGTCCTCCGTGATTCCTCTGTGCCTTTTAATTATTGGATATCCAAGCTGGACACTTGGAATGAACTCGCTCTGTATGCCTTGGAGGTCCTGGCCTGCCCTGCCGCTAGCGTGTTATCGGAGCGTGTTTTTAGTGCCGCTTGGGGAATTATAACTGATAAGCGCACTCGCCTGTCAACTGACAATGCTGACAAGCTGACCCTTATCAAAATGAACAAGGGCAGGATTGGGCCAGACTTCACATCACCACCAAATGACAGCAGAGTAACATAAAGTCAAATCCACTGTGTTGTTTCGGGAGGTGTATTCACATGCACCGCTTCATATCCACACATGGGTATACGCTTCCTCGTTTCGGCTGTTTTATCTTTTTCTCCTTATCCTCAGCCTCCACCACCACTATACCACCAGGGTGCCAGCATTGCAAGTTCCTCCGTCCTTATTTTTGGCAGCTTTTGCTTGCAAGGCATATACTTTGGGACACCCACTCCCCAATAATGGGACTTATGTTTGTAATATGCTGTACTGCATGGCTCTTGTAAGGGGCATTGCAAGTTGCTCCGTCCTAATTTTTGGCAGCTTATGCTTGGAAAGCATAAGCAAATACTATGGGAGACCCACTCCCCAATAATGGGACTTATGTTTGTAATATGCTGTACTGCATGGCTCTTGTAAGGGGCATTGCAAGTTGCTCCATCCTAATTTTTGGCAGTTTTTGCTTGCAAGGCATAAGCAAATACTATGGGACATCCACTCCCCAATAATGGGACTTATGTTTGTAATATGCTGTACTGCATGACTCTTGTAAGGGGCATTGCAAGTTGCTCCGTCCTAATTTTTGGCAGCTTTTGCTTGCAAGGCATAAGCAAATACTATGGGAGACCTACTCCCCAATAATGGGACTTATGTTTGTAATATGCTGTACTGCATGTGACGCGCCCCCTGGGCCGTGTGTACACGTATGTGGGATACCCGGTGCCGGGTCTCTGGGGTCTGTAGTCTCCATGGCGGTGACCCGGTCCCGTGGCTCAGGCTGGTCAAACCAGTGGCAGTCTTTCCTAGGTTTTGAGGTTAATTGTCCGACTGCGCCACCCGTGGATTGAGTTCAGGGAGTACCACTGCTGCGAGGCAGACCGCTGAGGCTGGTGTTGTGTGCGCAGCAGAGAATGGGATAACTCCCCACGGGAGGAGTATAGCCTCAGGGCAGTGAGTGTGGATGATGGGGGTGATGGTGCACAAGCGCAGCAGGAACGACTCAGAGTCTTTGCAGTGCAGTTCAGGGTCTTTACTGATGATTATAAGGTAGACCCTCCTGGGAGTACTGGCTAGCATAAGAGGGCTGGTCAGTCTGTGAGCAAGCAGGAGTTCCCCTGGCCAGGTGGAGTTGTAGGCCTCCCCGTCTGTCTGCACTCTTCCTGGCTACCTTGCTGTAAGCGGGTAGAAGTAGCTCACGTCCCTGAGTGTACCGTGTAGTGCTCACCCGTATGGCTGGTGACTTGGGGCCTTCTGTTAGCCTCCGCTCCACGACGGCGGTGCTGGTCCCTTGCTTGTGACTGAGCCTCCGGGCTTCTATGGCCAGAGGACCTGAAATCCCCTGCCGGCTGGTTTCTGCTGCTGGATATATAAGTCCTCACAGCCTTGGACTCCTGTGTCCCGTTCCTATTGTCTTCTGCCAGGGCGAGCTCTGCTCAGCTTCCAGCCCCTGGTCTTTAGCTCCTAGCTCCTACAGAGCTCCTTGCTGTTAGTTTCCCTTGCTCTCACTCTGACTCTGACTGTTCTCTGTTCTCTGACTCACTCAACCCTGCCCCACATCCAGTTTATAAGGGCAGAATTCTCCCCTCCCAGGACTGGGGCAGGAGGATGTTGCATGCTTAAGGGATCCTGACCAGGAAACCTCCCACTTGCTCTCTGACGTAATATCTCTATTACTGTGGTGAACAGACCCCTGGGGTGCCACACATGGCTCTTGTATGTGAATGGTCCCTGTTCCTCCTGCTCTTTCTCCTTTGCCACTACCTCATCCATCATTTCTCACCTGAAGCTTTGTTTTAATGGGAGTCATAGAACTTGGATAGTAGCAGGAAAACATCCAGCAATCCTCGGAGGAGGTAGGATATGCGCCAAAACGCTGACCACCTCAGGCCTAGCCGCTACTACATACATGCGCATGCATTATAACAAAACAAAGCAGATGCTAACTTCTATCATCCTCATCATGCTCCTCACCTTGGCACTCTCAACTCCCATGATGGAGAAGCCAGGGCCCACCGGAGGAGTCTGATAGTCCGGTGGGCTCGGCCAATGCTGCCCTAAAGCAGGCCAGGCTAAGAAAAGTGTGGGAAAGGTTACCGGGACAAATAGGGGTGGCTGGGGACTGAGTCTGGACACCCGGCCACCCCCTGGAGGCTGGGGAGCAAGCTGGGACACCCGGCCACCAGGCGGCTGGGGACTGAGTATGGATACCAGGCCGCCGACACAGCCATGGCTTGGTGGCCAGATTCTGCCTCCACATGCCTAAAAGGCCCAATTTAAAGTGCAAGCAAGCAGTATGGTATTGCAGCCTGGGGGTGGGTGGGTGGCAGGCTGCATACTTGCGCTTGCATTGCAAGGAATGGGAGAGGTACAATTGAACACTGCCCTGGGACAAAGACTTGAATGGGGATAGTTGCAAGTCTGCAATGACAGGTGCAAGGTGGGAGGCATCTTCGCATGTACCATGAACAGGGGTTTGGCATGCACACACTACAGCGGAATAGGCTCTCCTTCCCACTAAATGCACTGGGGAGGGCACAGGTAATGTTTTGTTATACCCGCTTAATCTTATGTATAAGGCACACCAGGACAAATAGGGGCGGCTGGGGACTGAGTATGGATACCTCGCTGCCGAAGCAGCCATGAGGTAGTGGCCAGCTTCGGCCTCCTCCAAACTAAAAGGCCCCATTTCAAGTCAAGCTAGCAGTATGGAATTGCAGTCTGGGGGTGGGTGGCAAGCTGCACACTTACACTTGCATTAAAAGAAAACATAGCAGATGCTAACTTCTGTCATCATCATCATGCTCCTCACCTTGGCACTCTCAACTCCACCGATGGAGAAGTCAGGGCCCACCGGAGGAGTCTGGTTCTCTGGTGGGCTCGTCCAATGCTGCCTAAAGCAGGCCGGGCTAAGAAAAGTGTGTGGGGGGATGTTCCAAGGAGAAATAGGGGCGGCTGGGGACCGTTTATGGACACCCGGCTGCCCCCAGGCGGCTGGGGAGCATGTGTGGACACCCGGCCGTGGGGCGTCTGGGGACCGAATATGGACACCCGGCCGCCGGGCGGCTGGGGACTGAGTATGTATTCCAGGCCGCCAACACAGCCATGACGTGGTGGCCAGATTCCGCCTCCACATGCCTAAAAGGCCCAATTTCAAGTTCAAGCAGTATGGTATTGCAGCCTGGGGGTGGGTGGGTGGCAGGCTGCATACTTGCGCTTGTATTGCAAGGAATGGGGGAGGTACAATTGAACACTGCCCTGGGACTAGAACTTGCATGGGGATAGTTGCAAGTCTGCATCTTCTGATGCGGCAAGGATCACTTATGATGGGCACACTTTTAGACAGTGACCTGGGAGTCAGAGATGCTTCCAGGGGTCTTCCCCATGCTGTTCCCATGTCTTTTCAGCACTTTATGCATGTGTCACACAGCACATGGCCAGATAAGGTTGTAAAATATTAAAATGACATTTCCCGGTGAATGCATTTGTCATAGTTGAAAGCAATACAAAAGTGCAAAAACGCATAAAAAATGCTACTTGTGAACATAGCCGAAGGTGTGGAGGAGTATTTTTGTTTTTGGTCATTTATTTTAACTTATACACAAGTCTTTTCCCTGGAAAGGATGTTCCTTAACATATTTCACAGGAAAAAAGTTTCACTTTCGTTTTTGAACGTTTTATTGTGAGCCCGTAAAAGTGGCTTAATACCTCTGACCACGTTGTTGACAGTAGTGACCTGGAGGTCAGAATTGCTTCCTGGGGCGATCCCCATGTTTTCCCCATGTCATTTGAGCACTGTCACTATCTTTTTGGGCACTTGTTAGGCTTTTAAAAGACTGCCGGGGGTGCCACCGCAAAAAAGCTCGAGTCTCCCATAGACTAACATTGGGCTCATTGCTCGGGTCGAGCACCCGAGTATCACGGCGAGCTCGGCCCGAGCTTCGAGCACCCGAGCATTTTAGTGCTCGCTCAACACTAGTAATAACTGTTGGACACAGTAATGTTTCTGCCTTGAAATGAGGTTTATTGCACTAACAGAAAATGTGCAATCTGCATTCAAACAAAATTTGACAGGTGCATAAGTATGGGCACCCTTATCATTTTCTTGTTTTAAATACTCCTACCTACTTTTTACTGACTTACTAAAGCCCTTTTTTTGGTTTTGTAACCTCATTGAGCTTTGAACTTCATAGCCAGGTGTATGCAATCATGAGAAAAGCTACTTAAAGTGGCCACTTGCAAGTTGTTCTCCTGTTTGAATCTCCTCTGAAGAGTGGCACCATGGGCTCCTCAAAACAACTGTCAAATGATCTTAAAACAAAGATTATTCAACATAGTTGTTCAGGGGAAGGATACAAAAAGCTGTCTCAGAGATTTAACCTGTCAGTTTCCACTGTGAGGAACATAGTAAGGAAATGGAAGAACACAGGGACAGTTCTTGTTAAGGCCAGAAGTGGCAGGCCAAGAAAAACATCAGAAAGGCAGAGAAGAAGAATGGTGAGATCAGTCAAGGACAATCCTCAGACCACCTCCAGAGAGCTGCAGCATCAACTTGCTGCAGATGGTGTCACTGTGCATCGGTCAACTATACAACGCACTTTGCACAAAGAGAAGCTGTATGGGAGAGTGATGTGAAAGAAGCCGTTTCTGCAAGCACACCACAAACAGAGTCGGCTGAGGTATGCAAAAGCACATTTGTAGAAGCCAATTTCTTTTTGGAAGAAGGTCCTGTGGACTGATGAAACCAAGATTGAGTTGTTTGGTCATACAAAAAGGCGTTATGCATGGCGGCAAAGAAACATAGCATTCCAAGAAAAACACTTGCTACCAACAGTAAAATTGGTGGAGGTTCCATCATGCTTTGGGGCTGTGTGGCCAATGCCGGCACTGGGAATCTTGTTAAAGTTGAGGGACGCATGGATTCCACTCAGTATCAGCAGATTATTGACAATAATGTTCAAGAATCAGTGACAAAGTTGAAGTTACGCAGGGGATGGATCTTTCAGCAAGACAATGATCCAAAACACCGCTCCAAATCTACTCAGGCATTCATGCAGAGGAAGAATTACAATGTTCTGGAATGGCCATCCCAGTCCCCAGACCTGAATATCATTGAACATCTGTGGGATCATTTGAAGAGGGCTGTCCAAGCTCGGCGACCATCAAACTTAACTGGAATTGTTTTGTAAAGAGGAATGGTCAAAAATACCTTCATCCAGGATCCAGGAAATCATTAAAAGCTACAGGAAGCGACTGGAGGCTGTTATTTTTGCAAAAGGAGGATCTACTAAATATTAATGTCACTTTTCTGGTGAGGTGCCCATACTTATGCACTTGTCAAATTTTGTTTGAATGCAGATTTCACATTTTCTGTTAGTACAATAAACCTCATTTCAAGGCAGAAACATTACTGTGTCCAACAGTTATTACATATATCAAACTGAAATAGCAGTTGCAAAAACACCAATTTTTATAAAACATTAAGCTTAAGATTAATAGGGGTGCCCAAACTTTTTCATATAACTGTAATATGATGACTGCAATATTTTGAGGATAAAAACTTTGATGGGAGGAGTGCTTCTTTAAAGGGGTTATCCCATGAACAAAGTTAATTGGATATGTTAAAAACATGTTCCTGTGCTGAGATTATCTTAGAAATTTGCCCCTGCTGTGTACTGTGTAATGGCTGTATCTGACCGTGTACAGAACACGGTCTGATCATACCACATTTCCTAGGCAGGGGAGGTCACAAAAGAGTATACAGACATTACAGCAGGGGATCACAATGGAATCAGCGGTGATCCCATACTGTAATGTCTGTAGACTCTTTTGCTTCCTCTCCTGCCCAGGAGCTGTGGTATGATTAGACAGTGTTCCTGTACGGTCAGACACAGCCATTACACAGGACACAGCAGGGGCACATTTATAAGTATCTCAGCATAGGAACATTTTATTTAACACATCTAATTGTGGAACTTCCATGATCTATTAATTAAAATGTACTTTGTTGATGGGAAAATCCCTTGCTTCTCTAAGATTGGCTGTGCAGCTCATTCTCTTTCTACTATGCTTCATCTTATATTAAAATCTATACAGACAAGGGATATTAGAAGTTTTCATTCCCCAGCAAGTACTAATATTAGTACAATTATATTTATCGATTTACCACAGTTTACAGCATTTTTATAAGTAAGCCATAACCTGAATTAAAACGCAAACAGAGGTTTTCAACGGAGTCAAATGACTTTACAATATAATTACCTTATTCTCTGCCCACAATTGTGTAGGTGGATATTTCAAAACATTAAACCAGAAGAGACACAAACATTTGCACGGTGATAGCACCAATCTTATTCTTTATTGAAACCCAATCTGTTTTACATGCAGATTAATTCAAGCCAAGTCATGTAGACACAATGTAATCATCATTCAGCATTAAAAAATGTGTGGTGAGGGGGCTGACCTCAATTTCTTCTATTTCAGCAAAATTCTCAAGGAGAGGCTGATTTTTGCATTTTCAGTTAATATCTTTAGTAATTATTTAATTACTGTGCATGGAAGATAAATAAATGCTACTGTAATTATCCTATAATTTGCTATATCAAGTGTAGGGCTCTAATCCCTCAACTGTGCTGATAAGGATTATCTGCTATACTTAACTACAGACATGAAAATTGAGTCAACTTCTTCTTATTAAAGGCGATGATAAAAGTGCGGCTGAGACAATAGTTTCACACTCATTATATCATTATTTCATTAAATGAGTTATACTATCCAGCAGTATAGTAACATCCTTGATGTAGTATTGGGTCTGATTTTCTTTCATTTATTCACCCACTATGATATTATCAATTACAAGGGAAGCTTGACTGAAAACCATTGGTGAGGGCCGTACATACAATAACTATGGATGGCTATAATTATAAAGGATGATATGCCGCTGATTGCTCGTAGTTTTGTAAGCCACTCATAATAATTAGTGTGATAAGACAAAGAGATTTTCTGCCAGTCATGGTCATTATTTGGCATTGTAAGACAAGTTTTAATACTGTTAGAATTATGCCTTATTTCTTGTGATAATGAAGCATGAAATGGCAAAATATCTGGTAAGTAGTGGCATAAAAATTGTATTAATAATCAACTATCTTCCCCCTTAAAGAATGAACACTTTCGAACTATAACAAACAAGTTGACTAAAGATCATACTGCCTGTTGCCATATATCTGCGGCATACAATCAAACTCTGGCCCGCGACACCAGAACCACCACCCCTATGTGGGGCCCATTATACTGTATGGAGGACTATGTTGGGCTCATTATACTATATGGAAATCTATGTGGGGCATTATTCTGTATGGAGCACTATGTGAGGCCCATTATTCTGTATGGAAGACTGTGTGGGGCCCATTATACTGTTTGGAGGACTATGTGAGGCCCATTATTCTGTATGGAAGACTGTGTGGGGCCCATTATACTGTTTGGAGGACTATGTGAGGCCCATTATTCTGTATGGAGGACTGTGTGGGGCCCATTATACTGTATACTGGTTGGCCCGCAGCTTTGTCTAAGTTTTTCATTTTGGCCCTCTGTGTGTTTGAGTTTGACATCCATGATCTAAGGGATACTGCATCTCCTTGAGTAGACTTCCTTCTGTCCTAGGGAGAGTTATAAGCCAGGCCACTCTTTCTGTCAGTCTCCATTGGATGAAACAGTACCCCTCAATCTTTGCCAAAGGTCTCCCACCCATTTTATCATTACCATGCTCTGCATTGATGAGGAATGAGAACCCTACAATTCTCAGCATATGGATGTCTTTTGCTTTTGGAGAAGAATATGGTGGCATGTCTAATTAAAGGGTCTAAAATTGAAATATATTTGACGCGCCCCCTGGGCCTGTGCTGTGCAGGGGAATACCCGGAGCCGGATCGCTGAGATCCTGGGGGTTGTAGTCTCCGTGTGGCGGTGACCCGGTCCGTGCCCAGGGTGGTCAAACCAGTGGCAGTCTATTTGTATGGTAATAAGTGTCCGACTACGCCACCCGTGGATTGCGGTCAGTGGGGACCGCCGCTGCGCTGCAGACCGCTGAGGCTGATGTTGTTTGCGCAGCTGAGTATGGGATGACTCCCCACGGGAGAAGTATTGCCTCAGGGCAGCTAATGTGGAAGATGATGGGAGTGATGGTGTGAGGGTCCCAGTGCTAATCGTGCTGGAGCGGCAAGGAATCACAGAGACGTGAGGTGCAGTTCAGGGTCTTTACTGATGGTACAAGGCAGACCCTCCCGGGAGTACTGGCTAGTATAAGGGGCCTGGTCAGTCTGCGAGCAAGCAGGAGTTCCCCTGGCCAGGTGGAGTTGTAGGCCTCCCCGTTAATCTGCACTCTTCCTGGCTACCTTGCTGTCAGCGGTTACAAGTAGCCCACGTCCCTGAGTATACCGTGTGGTGCTCACCCGTATGGCTGGTGACTTGGGGCCTTCTGTTAGCCTCCGCTCCTGGATGGCGGCGCTGGTCCCTTGTTTGTGACTGAGCCTCCGGGCTTCTATGGCCAGAGGACCTGGAATCCCCTGCCGGCTGGTTTCTGCTGCTGGGTGTAGATCAGTCCCCACAGCCTCGGACTCCTGTGTCCGGTTTTAGTGTACTCAGCCAGGGCGAGCTATATCTCTGCTCAAAGCCCCTGGCCTTCTGCCTCTGCTCCTCCAGAGCTCCTGTTCTTGCTTTCCCTCTCCAGGCTCTGACTGCTCTAATCCCACCCCAGACCCAGTTTAAAAGGGCAGATTCCTCCCCTCCCAGGTCTGGGCGGACCGTGTTGCATGTTTAGGGATCCTGACCAGAGAAACCTCCCACTTGCTCTCAGACATAATATCTCTATTACTGTGGCAACCAGACCCCTGGGGTGTCACATTCCCCCCTAGTAAATTTTAGTACTCCGGGACTAAACACATTTTTTTTTTAAAGAAACATAAATACAAGGTATAACAATAATACAATAACATATTCACAAGAAACTTTAGTCTGTAGAGGTCACGGCGTTTCCGTGACCGGGTGTCCATATCACCCAAGGTGAAGTTTATGAAACAAAGGGGGTGTCCATGTCACCCAACAAGGCGAAGTCTTGGCACAGAATAGGGTACCTGTCCAAAGCAAACCCCTTGCGTTGTCCTTGGGAGTGGCTGCAAGGGTAGACTAACTACTTTGGGCCGCAAGGAGGCCACGCCAGACAGGTTTTCTCTTCCGCGGCCGTCTTCGCAAGAGGCACCAAGGTGCAACTATCTACAAAACTGTTCCGGTTATCCAGCGTCCATAACCTGTTAGTCCAAATAAATCTGCAGGGTAACTGAGAAACATAATTAGTAACAGGCAACACACATAAACCATAAACATTTTTCAATAAACAGTCAACTTTACAGTGCATTGGTTTAGATTCTCCAGCGAGCGGGCATCTGACCTCTAGTGACTCTAGTGGACCTACGGAGCTCACTAACTGGTTCTGCACTACAGGGTGTAGGAGGTGTTATGGGCAAGCTGGGCAGCTTTCTGCGCACTCTTTGGCTCACTAGGGGCACGGCAGGCTCACTACTAGCAGAGGGTTGATCCTCCTGTACTGCTGGTGTGGACTCTTCTGCCTCTTGGGCCGGCTGCTCTTCCAGCTCTACCGGTTCCTCTGTAGGCACTTGCAGGGCTGGCTGGAGAAAGGTGAGGACGGGTACCACGACAGCGCCGTTTACTTGTGTCCAAGACCGGGGGAAGTCTCCGAGTACGGTACTGATCATTTCTTCCCTTTTCTCTGCGGGTTGAGGGTTTTCTTGATCTTCTTCAGGGCTTTGCAGCTGCTCGGGACACTTCTTCAGGTGGTCTCTGGAGACAATGGCTGTGGTTTCTCCTCCATCCTTACTGATTAAGCAGATTTTTGGGTTCTCATGACTTGATGGCAGTACGGTGTACGGGTCCTTCTCCCACTGGTCGTCCAACTTGTGGAGCCGCCTCTTCCTCTTCAAGACCTGCTCTCCAGGTACCAGGGGAACAGTGGGAGCATACTGGTTATAAGCCTTCTCTTGCCTTTCTCTAGCTTGAGACAGACTTCGCTCGACGCTCTCCTGCACTTTCCGATACTGCTGCTGCCGTTCTATATCCCAGTCTGCCTCTGGCGAGGTGTCCTCAGGCGTCAGGACTCCCATATCCAGGTCAATAGGCAGCTTACCAGGTCTTGCTCTCATTAGGTAAGCCGGGGTACAGTTGGTGGAACCTACAGGGATGTGGTTATACAGGTCCACCAGATCGGGCAGTTTCTCAGGCCACAGACTGCGTTCTTCCAGGGGCAATGTTTTTAGCAGATCTATCACCACCTGGTTCATCTTCTCGCAGAGTCCATTGGTTTGAGGGTGATAGGGCGTTGTTCTTATCTTCTTGCAGCCATACAGGTTGCAGAACTCCTGGAAGACCTCCGCTTCAAAGGCTGGTCCTTGGTCTGTCAGCACTTGGTCCGGGTACCCGTGTGGACGGCAGAAGTGCTGCTGGAAGGCTCTAGCTGCTGTTTGAGCCGTTAAGTCCTTGACCGGGACCACCACCAGGAACTGGGAGTAATGATCTACGATTGTGAGGGCGCAGACATACCCAGATCTGCTTGGAGCCAGTTTCACATGGTCCAGGGCTACCAGTTCCAGTGGCTGTCTGGTGATGATGGGCTGCAGGGGAGTCTTCTGGCTGGCTCGGTCTTTTCTTCTCAGGTGGCACGGGCCACAGTCTCTGCACCACCTCTCGATGGCTCCTCTCATGCCTACCCAGTAGAACCGTTCACGCAACAAGAACTCCAGCTTCTTCCATCCGAAATGCCCTGCTCCTTTGTGGTATGCCTCCAGAACCATAGCCGCGTCTCGTCTTGGGATCACTACCTGCCAGGTCAACTCATGCGTTCGAGAGTTAACCATTCTCCGGCACAGCTTCTCCCTGTAGAGGAACAGCTTACTTTTCTCCTTCCACAGTTGCTTGGTCTCCTCTGGAGCATCTGGGTCAAGACGGGCATCGGCCTGGGTCAGCATTTCCTTCACCAAATGGACTGCGGGATCACTGTCTTGCGTCTCCGCCCAGTTGTAGTGGGGCAAGGGATTGAACGTCACAGAGCGCCTGTCCTTCACACGGTGGGAATACAGGGTAATCCCATGACGGTGGAACGCAGGGAGCTCAACTTCTTCCAGATCTTCTGGATCTTCCCCTACGTCCGGTAAGTTCGGCATTCTAGACAGGGCATCCGCGTTGGCATTTGAGCGTCCTGCCCGGTATTTGATGGTGAATTCAAAGTTGGACAGGCGGGCTATCCATCTCTGTTCCAGGGCACCGAGCCTTGCAGTGTCCAGGTGTGTCAACGGGTTGTTATCCGTGTACACGGTGAATTTGGAGGAGGCAAGGTAATGCTTGAAACGTTCAGTCACTGCCCACACTACTGCCAGGAACTCCAGCTTGAATGAGCTATAATTCTCAGGGTTCCTCTCTGTGGGCCATAGCTTTCGGCTTGCATAAGCGATTACCCGTTCTTTCCCTTGCTGGATCTGGGACAGTACGGCTCCTAGCCCGATGTTGCTTGCGTCCGTGTGGAGGATAAAGGGCTGGCTGTAGTCTGGATATGCCAGGATTTCATCCCCCGTGAGGGCCATCTTCAGCTGGCAGAAGGACTCCTCTTCCAGCTTTTCCCACCTAAAGGGCGGCTTCTGGTTTTTGGCTTTCCGAGATTGACCTATCAGGAGGTCCTGCATAGGGGCTGCCATTTTGGTGAAACCGGGAATGAATCTTCGGTAGTAGCCTACCAACCCGAGGAACTGCCACACTTCCTTTATGCTGGAGGGTCTTGGCCAGTCCTTAATCACGGTGATCTTATCAGGGTCAGGAGCCACTCCGCCAGCACTCACCACGTGTCCCAGGTATTGCACCTTTGGTTTCAGGAGGTGACACTTGGAGGGTTTCACCTTTAGGCCGTAGTTTGCCAGAGCTTCGAACACTTCTGCCAGGTGTTTCAGGTGGTCCTCGTAGGTCTTGGAATAGACGATGACATCGTCCAGGTATAATAGGACCGTCTCGAAGTTCCGGTGTCCCAGACAGCATTCCATCAACCGTTGAAAGGTTCCTGGTGCGTTGCAGAGCCCGAACGGCATACAGTTAAATTCGCTGAGACCCATCGGGGTGGTGAATGCGGTCTTCTCCCGGTCCGCCTCTGCTACAGGAACCTGCCAGTACCCGCTAGTGAGATCCAAAGTAGAGAAGAAGTTAGCAGATTTTAATGCAGCTAAGGACTCTTCTATCCTTGGTAACGGGTACGCATCTTTGTGTGTGATACGGTTGACCTTCCTGTAGTCTACACACATTCTCATGGTGTTGTCTTTCTTTTTCACTAAGACTAGTGGAGCTGCCCAGGGGCTACAGCTGTCCCTGATTACCCCAGCCTCCTTCATGTCTCTAAGCATCCCCTTGGCGTGTTGGTAGTGTGCCGGGGGTACGGGTCGGTATCTCTCCTTTATGGGAGGATGGTCTCCCGTGGGGATGTGGTGTTCTACCCCCTTTACTCGCCCGAAGTCTAGCGGGTGTTTACTAAACACTCTCTCGTACTCTCGAACCACCCGATAGACTCCCTGTTTCTGGTGTGAGGGAGTGGAGTCAGTACCCAAATGCAGTTGCTGACACCAGTCCTCCATTGGTTTCTTAGAGCCGTTACCTTCCTCTGGTTGAGATGGAGGCAAGGGTTCCACGGCCTGTACAGAGTTCTGGTTGATGGTGAACAATTTGGCTAGCGTGGCATACCGGGGCAGGTGTACTTCTCTCTCCCCGATATTTATGATGCGAACGGGCACCCTCCCATGGCGTACATCGACCACCCCCCGTGCTGTCAAAATGGTGGGCCTACTGTCTGAGTAGACGGGTTCTACCATTGCTTGGTAGTCTCTACCTCTTAGACCAATAGCTGCCCGGCACCAAATCATCATCTCACTTTTTGGGGGCATGGCAATAGGGAACGGGTCACACATTCTCACGCTACCTATCTCACCACCAGATAGTTCCACCTGTTGCCGCTTCATCAGTGCCCGGATCTCTTTTTGGAGCACACGCTGCTGGCCGGAACTGGCGTTCTTGGCAACCTGCTGTAAAATGAGAATCACCTCTGCAAGACAATTTTCAATCACATTAGTTCCCAAGGTTATTCTAGGGTGACTCTCATGACGGTCTATGTCCACTATAATCAGTCCTTGTGCCGCCAGTTCGACTTTACCGATCTTAATGGTCACCTCTTTGAATCCCACCTGCGGCACGGGCTGACCATTGCTGGCGATGATACTCAGGTCGTCATCTGGGTAGCGGGTTATGTCCGAGTCATTCCAGTACTGTTTAAAGAGCACGTACGGGATGGTGGTGACCTGTGACCCGGTGTCTAGTAGGGCACTCATAGGAATGCCATCCAGTACCACAGGCAAGATTGGACGTCCCCCTACGTATTTATCACGCCAGTTTGATGGGCCTGATGGTCTTATGCCTGGGGGTTGGCCCTCTACCCCAGGTTGTGCCCGTTTAAATGACAGTACCTTGCCACATGTCCGGGTTGATTGCAACGGCGGCAGATGGGTCGTCCGTCCTTGTTGTATCTGTCGCTGGGTCTTCCTCTGGCCGGTGGGGTCCTCCTCAGTCGGTGCCACGGGACGTCCTCCGGTCCGGATGCCAGCTGGATCTTTCCTGGAGAAGAGACCTGTAAAGACTGCACAGTTCTGGTTAGCGCGGCAACGCTCTTAGTCAGCTCTTGGACCTGATGGTGCAGGTCTGTAGCCGGGTCACTGTTTAAAGCCTGCGCATCAGCTCCCACAGGCCCTGCAGACAAGGGCGCCGTCTCCTGGTGGTTAGTGATAGCAGGGCGCCTGTGGGTCACAGCGCCACCTGGTGCCGGTTCTCGGAGCACCCGGATGGCTCTGTCCTTGAACTGTGCAAAGTCCAGGTCAGGGTCCTGTAAGGCCATTGCCCGCAACTGGGTTCGGTGGGCATTGCACAGTAGACCCTCAATAAATTGTTCAGTCAACAGCTTATCTTCATTTCCCACGCTGTCAGGGTCTGCCTGCTTAATGGCTCTCAGGGCCTCTTGTAGGTTTAGAGCATAGTCTCTTATACTCTCATGTGCCCGCTGTTTACACCCGTAAAATCTGAGCTTTATTTCGGCTGAGGTGCGGGTATCAAATGTGTCTTTCAGCCGGGCTAGTATTTCTCTGACAGTCCTCTTCCTCCCAGGTGGCCAGGACTTTACCTCCCTTTGGGCTGCCCCGATTAATTGGGCCACCAGGATGCTCACTTTTTGCTCTTCTGTGAGGGGGTACACCTGGAAGAGGCTATCCAGTCTTTCTCTAAAGTCATTTAGAGTATGTGACTCCCCTGAGTACTGGGGTAGCCAGATTGCCCCCGGGATATAGGGCATGGTGAATGGCATGACTGCTGCAGCGGTTGCGCTGGCGGTGGCTGTGGCAGTGGAGCTCCCCTCGGTATCCGGCATCCTCCTCCCCCCTAGTGGACCGTGGCCTACCTTGCGATGCTCTTCTTCCGTAGGCCGCGGCTCCGCAGTCGATCGTCGGGGTTGAGGACCTGGCGTCGCGCTCCGATGACGTCAGCGTCGCTCTTCCTCCCTTCCAGGACCTTGCGCAGCGTCAGAGCGTGGGGCGGAGCTTCGGATCTCGCGCACTTTCGGCGTCCACGCCCCTCTTCTTCCCGTGTGGCGTCCCGAAGATGGCGTCCGAAGGCGGGAAGCAGCTGCGGATGGCGGGAAGAAGGCAGAAGACGGCGGGAAACGGTCCAAGATAGCGTCTGATGGCGGAAATCGGCTCCGGACGGCGGGAAACGACTCTGGACGGTGGGAAACTTCACCACAGGTAAGTTCAAAAGTCTTTTTCAGGCACGCAGTACCCGGTGGTTGCGGGCACGAAATCCTGCCGACTACGCCAAAGTTGACGCGCCCCCTGGGCCTGTGCTGTGCAGGGGAATACCCGGAGCCGGATCGCTGAGATGCTGGGGGTTGTAGTCTCCGTGTGGCGGTGACCCGGTCCGTGCCCAGGGTGGTCAAACCAGTGGCAGTCTATTTGTATGGTAATAAGTGTCCGACTACGGCACCCGTGGATTGCAGTCAGTGGGGACCGCCGCTGCGCTGCAGACCGCTGAGGCTGATGTTGTTTGCGCAGCTGAGCATGGGATGACTCCCCACGGGAGAAGTATTGCCTCAGGGCAGCTAATGTGGAAGATGATGGGAGTGATGGTGTGAGGGTCCCAGTGCTAATCGTGCTGGAGCGGCAAGGAATCACAGAGATGTGAGGTGCAGTTCAGGGTCTTTACTGATGGTACAAGGCAGACCCTCCCGGGAGTACTGGCTAGTATAAGGGGCCTGGTCAGTCTGCGAGCAAGCAGGAGTTCCCCTGGCCAGGTGGAGTTGTAGGCCTCCCCGTTAATCTGCACTCTTCCTGGCTACCTTGCTGTCAGCGCTTACAAGTAGCCCACGTCCCTGAGTATACCGTGTGGTGCTCACCCGTATGGCTGGTGACTTGGGGCCTTCTGTTAGCCTCCGCTCCTGGATGGCGGCGCTGGTCCCTTGTTTGTGACTGAGCCTCCGGGCTTCTATGGCCAGAGGACCTGGAATCCCCTGCCGGCTGGTTTCTGCTGCTGGGTGTAGATCAGTCCCCACAGCCTCGGACTCCTGTGTCCGGTTTTAGTGTACTCAGCCAGGGCGAGCTATATCTCTGCTCAAAGCCCCTGGCCTTCTGCCTCTGCTCCTCCAGAGCTCCTGTTCTTGCTTTCCCTCTCCAGGCTCTGACTGCTCTAATCCCGCCCCAGACCCAGTTTAAAAGGGCAGATTCCTCCCCTCCCAGGTCTGGGCGGACCGTGTTGCATGTTTAGGGATCCTGACCAGAGAAACCTCCCACTTGCTCTCAGACATAATATCTCTATTACTGTGGCAACCAGACCCCTGGGGTGTCACATATTCATACTAGCTTGCACTAGACTAGAGTAACAGATTTCTTCCTCTTGGAGGAAAACTGTTTGCAGAGCTGGATACTGTAGATACGCACAGAGGTGGGATTCAAATTTGTAACAGTTTATGTTTGCATGAGAGAATACTTGCCCCTTTTGCAGACCACCCCTCTTTGCAAAAATCACTCATTTTACAGACAACACCCCTTTACACAAATAATAGTGATAACTCTGAGTACAGATAATGTAATGTTGTATTGTTTCCCGCAGTCCTGTGCAATAGCAATATTACCATCATTCTGTGATCACATATTTGTACTAATTTTATAGAGGCTCTCTGCATATATGTGTAATGTATAGGTAAATCCAGTGATTCAATGGTGTTGTTCTCTATGATCTTAGTTGTTCATTTTCCTTTTTCTAGACCTTCCGATCCAGATTTACAAGACTTTTTCCATCCTTGACTTGTCTCTGCAGAATGGAACACACAGACATCTTTGACTCATCTCTTTTCCAGCATCACTACATAGCTCATATAATCGTAGATGCATCCCTCTGTCCGAAGCCTTTATAGACTGCGCAAGCGCGACGCACCTGTGCAGTCTGGCTCCAGACAGAAGAACGAGGAGGTAAGAGGAGTGTATGGCGCCGGAGATCACGATATGCGTAGGCACTGAATGTATATAGCAATCTCCGGCGCCATACTTACATACCTACCTGACCCGGAGGAGCGTTGCCGCGCGGCCTCGGTTCTGGCCGGAGACCGGGGCAGGAGTGAGGAGTTGGAATCGGCACATGCGCATAGCTTGCTATCCGGCGGCATTTTACTAAAGACACATTTGCAGTGTGTCTTCAGCAAAATGGCGCCGGACAGCGCAGTATGGGCATGCGTGTACTCCGGCGCCACACTCCTCCCCCAGCCTCCAGCAGAACGGGATGCAGCGCTGGAGCACATGTAAGAAAGGTGAGTATAAGTGTTTATTTTTTGTGTGTGTACAGCGTGATAAGGATGAGAGGTACCATGCATACTAGGCTAGGGATGAGGGGGAACCATGCATACCAGGATGAGGGATGGGATACCATACATACCTGGATGAGGGATTGGGTACCATGCATACCAGGGATGAGGGATGGGGTACCATGCATACCAGGATAGGGATGAGGGGTACAATGTATACCATGATGAGGGATGGGGTACCATGCATACCAGGATAGGGATGAGGGGACACCATGCATATCAGGATAGGGATGAGGGGTGCCATGCATACCAGGATTGGGTATGAGGGATGCCATGCATACCAGGATTGGGGATGAGGGGTACCATGCATACCAGGATGAGGGATGAGGGGTGCCATGCATACCAGGATTGGGGATGAGGGGGCCATATATACCAGGATGAAGGATGGAGTGCCATGCATACCAGGATTGGGGGATGAGGGGTGCCATGAATACCAGGATTGGGATGAGAGGTGCCATGGATACCAGGATAGGGATGAGGGTTACCATACATACCAGGATTGGGGATGAGGGGTGACATGCATACCAGGATTGGGGATGAGGAGTGCCATGCATACCAGGATTGGGGATGAGGGGTACCATACATAACAGGATAGGGATGAGGGGTACCATACATATCAGGATTGGGGATGAGGGGTACCATACATACCAGGATAGGGATGAGGGGTACCATACATACCAGGATTGGAGATGAGGGGTGTCGTGCATACCAGGATTAGGGATGAGGGGTACCATACATACCAGGATGAGTGATGGGGTGCCATGCATACCAGGATTGGGGGATGAGGGGTGCCATGCTTATCAGGATGGGGATGAGGGGTATCATGCAATCCAGCATAAGTCTGAGGGGGCCATACATACCAGTATTGGGGATGAGGGAGCCATGCATACCAGGATTGATATGAGGGGGTGCCATGCATACCAGGATAGGATGGGGGCAGCACATAACAGGATGGGTGAACAGGATGGGGGCAGCACAAATACCAGGATGGGGGCAGAACCAATACCAGGATGGGGGCAGCACAAATACCAGGATGGGGACAGCACATAACAGGATGGGGGCGCAGGATGGGGGCAGCACATAACAGGATGGGGGCAGCACATAATAGGATGGGGGACCATATACCAATAAAAATGCTCGCCACCCAGGCGTAGAACGGGTTCAATAGCTAGTAGTGCTATAACCATCCAAAGCTCCCAAGCAGTAATTATGCTGACCACCCCTCTACCCGATGCCCTGCACAGTGATGGCCTCCTTTTGTATCCAACATGGCAATAGTGCCTCCTCTGTACCGCAACATGGTAACAGTGCAACCCTTGTGTACCCACTTAGTAATAGTGCCCTCACATAATTATAGTGCTCTCCATGCTCACACATGATAATAGTTACCCTATGTGCCCATAAACAAGGTAAAATTACCCCCATAGATAATAAAATTGCCCCCTTTGTGCTAATTAGTCTCAATAACAAAGAGTAATGGTGCCCCTCCATGCCCACGCATGTAAAATGTAAAAGTGCCCTCTTTGCCAACACATGGTAAAAGTGACCCCACAGATAGTAACCTTGTCCCCTATATGTCCACACATGGTAATAGTGCCCCTTGTGTTACCACACATGGTAAAAGTGCCTTTTCTGAGCTCCCACACATGGAAAAAGTGCCCTCTCTTTGTCCTCACAAATGGTAAAACTTTCCCTTCTGTTCCCCCCACATGTGGCAAAAATGGCCCCACAGTGTGTGTCCTATGGTATGTGGCCACCACAATGTGCCCCCTAAATATGCATTGTTGCTCTATCAGGCTATGTGCCCACGATGCAGAAATGCTCAGGTTTTTTTCCTGAGCGTTTCTGCATCTCCCTGGCAGAAAAAAACGCATGCGGATTGTACATGCGTTTTCCTTCCAGGGACATGCGGATGTGAAGCGTTATTAACTGATATTTCCGCATGTGGATTGACAAGCTCTTTCCAAGCGATTAGCATCACTTGGAAAGTGCTTGTGACAACTAGGTCACACTATATAAATCCATGCAAACAGCATGGATTTATATAGTGTGACCCGAGAGAATGTCAAAAAATAAATGTATACTTACCCTCCGATGGCCCCCGGTGTCCTGCTCACTCCGTTCTCCCTTGCCGACAGCGGTGGATTGAAAGACCTGCCGACGTCAGCGTCGCGTGACCCGTCACATGACTCTGACGTCAGCGCAGGTCCTTCAATCCACCGCGAAGTGCCGGGAAGCAAGGAGGAGCGCAGCGCGGGCCGCTGGAAGGTAAATATACATTTATTTTTTATTTTATTCTTTTTTTACAGATTTTTTAATGGTACCTGGGTGTGGATGAGACTCTCCTCTCCTCTACACCCGGGTACCATCCGCACATTAGAACGCGCCAATTATGCAAGTACAGATGCAGTCTTGCGGAATTGCTGCGTTTTTTTCCGCAATGATAATCCGCAGCGAAAATTTCCGCAGAATGTGCACAGCACATGCGGATTATCATTGGGGACATGGCAGGCCTTCTACCATGCGTTTTTAATGCGTTTCCGCAGCGTTTTCGCAGCTGCAAAAACACTGCAGAAACGCATTAAAAACGCATCGTGGGCACACAGCCTCAGTTCTGCTTTCCCTCTAGGCTATTGACGACTGCAAACATCTAGCCTAGTCAGTGAGAAGACAGCAGCATACAGTAACTAAGCTCTGTCTCCGCACATCAACTACAGGGGACTAGATGTTCCAGTTGATAGGAATGAGATAATAGCCATGTGTGATTTCAGATACTTGACACATTAGATGGGCATTCTCATAGGAAATATGTAGAAAGGGTGTCTCAAATCAAGTATGTAATAGCAATATTCAGACACAGTAACATGGAAAAAAAGGATCCAAAATGAAAAATTACAGTGTTTTTTGTGATTTAACAGACACATTTATATATTTAATGGTAAAACAACCCCTTTAAGAGAGTTGAAGAGGAGACTGACAATCAGCAAGAGCATGCCATTTAGACGTTTAAAGCTCCAGAGAAAAAAAGCAGAACATCTTGGAATTGGTATGGCTTCCATAATCTTCCTCTAAGCTTCAAAATATGAGAATGGCTTGGAAAATTGCTTGTTGTCAGAACAAGGAGTTCAGTACCTGCTATTAATCCTCATACTAAAAGGTGAAATAAAGAGGTGATATTAAAGGTTTAATAGCTGCTATCAGAAGTAAGACAAGATAAACTGCATTAAGCTATATCAATTGATTTCCTTTATTATTTTAAACAATATTTAAAAGGTTCAAGGCTTCCTATCAAAGACCTTGCAGGTTGGATGAAGAGCGAGGCACTTACTGTTATTGCTATTTCTGTTCTCAGTGGCTTTCTAACCTGTTTTAAATCTGATTTACCTAGACCTTAACAAACAGAAATCTCAATGGCACCAAGGTATTTGTGTTATCGCCAATCACTGATTTCTATAATCTACACAGAATGTTAGAAAAGTGTGATCATCTGTCTAGTTTACACATAAATACCCATAAATAAGTCTTCTTATTTTCTTGCAGGAGTGCATATTGTATTCATTCAATTAAAATGTAGATAACATCTCTTCTCAAACTTACTTTGATACACAGTACACTGTATTCTATAATGTTAAACTGAAATTAGCACCAGTTTAATCATGAACAGTGGAACCGACCACTTTTATTAAGAAATACAATCTTAAATCTTGTCAATAAGTGAAAATTCTACTTTTGGTAAAAGTCAAATAGTTCCACTTATTACCACCAAGCTTTCATTCTAGATATCCCACTTTGCTGTCTTCTAGGTTGTGGCTGGAACCTTTAAAGGAGAGCAGCATAATTTAGGCAATGAGACCCTAATTCCATCAATGTAACATTTGTATAATTTCGCTAACTGGGTACAGCAGTTGTGACACAGAGTTTTAGATGTAGCATGTAGCACAGCTCAGAAAGCTAACCCCACCCACACCACTGAGTCACAGCTTTCTGTGTACATTGTATATTGATAGTAACCTGCTAATCAGAGGAGTGAGTGTGGTCGGACCAGGACTCAAGTGCCCTATAGTCCAGGCAATGATAGTCTGGTGATAAAACATTCATTTTATGGGAACAACAGCACTCAGCCTAATAAGTGACACATCCCTGAAATCTGTGTCTCAGCGCCTACCTCATGCTGTCCCCAGATTACATAGCAAAACCTGCTAACAGATTCTCTTTAATAGTTTTGGGTTTATCAAATCCTGTTTAAATCAGATAGTCACTGTCTGACACAGAAGTCTGTTCAAATAATACACAGATAAAAGCAATTAGCACATGTCCAAATATCAAAATCGATGCATACCACTTCAGACTAAATATAACAACACAACCCAACATACAGGTGATCCACGGGTTAGCGAAGAGATATAGGCTAAAAATTATTAATTTTATTCAAACAATATATTAAAAACAATTATTAAACATAAAATAACAGGGAGAGTCCAATGTATAATTCCGAGGAACTTACTATTTAATAACACTGTTTTGCCAGTGCTTTTTCAAAAGGGCACTGCCGAAACGGCGGCGTCGGGGTCATCTCTCCACATCTTACCAGCATTAAATGGTAAGTTCACCAGACCTTGGGCCATGCTGTAGACCAGGGGATATACATATAAATGCCTTAGCAAAACCCCACTAAGCACTTTACATTTAGGCTGTTTTAATCATATCTATTTATACTTACCTGGTTATCAACCATATATTGGCTTGTGAGGGTGGATCAAGGTGCATATACTTTATTCAACAATTGGAAGAAAGGATTACAAAAGC